>NC_134140.1:124715117-134715117 GCF_033958435.1 Carettochelys insculpta | reverse complement strand
GCAGAAAATACAGGTCGATTCTCTCTAGTCCGGCATTCACAGGACCTGACTGGTGCTGAACCAGAGTATTTGCCAAACCACAGGAGGTCAATATTATCTGGCAGCATTCCCAACACTGCCTCTGCTTACTGGGCTCTTAGGAGACATTTTGGGGTGAAATAAAGCTAAACAACAGCACAGAAAACTGAGAGCCAGGACTGGTGGCTGGAAACAGACTTTATAGGACCACAGGAAAGTTGCCCTCACCCATGATACATGGACATCCAGCTAACTAAAATATTGCTGGACCACGGATGTTGCTGGACTAGAGAGTGCTGGATTACAGAGGTTCAACCTGCACTGGGAATTTTGCAAGAAAGGCTGTTCATGCAAAAATCCCAGCCAGAAGTGTAGGACCAGTTGGGTGGGGTGCTTCTCTGACCGTACTTTCAGCCAAATGATTGGCAAGCCTACTTGCCTTCAGTGCTGGCAAGAAGTTTGCTCAACATCCATGTTTTAATCCAGTCTTTAAACTAGGGGTTGTGCATGGCCAGACCTGTGTGAGGCACAATCCAGAAATAGCCCCATTCTCAGGAGACCTTGGCAACCAAGCTAGGCCCTGTTTTCCTAATAATCAGAAAAATGTGTTTTATTTTAATGTGCTAATGGATATTAGGCCTAACACTTCCTGCCATCGGGGATTTCTGAAACTGTAATTGCCTTTTGAATTTAATTGCCCCTGGAATGAGATCAGAAATTGGCTTTTTACTTAATGGGGAAATATTTAAGAGCCGTTATGTCTCTGAAACTATTATTCTTAGACCTAAATTAAGCCATGGAAATTAGATGCAGATAACAATCATAGAACCGCCATTTACATACCATGCAATGCACGAATACCCGCAAGATTAAAAGTCAGCTTTAACCATTCTTGAGGTCCTCTTTAAAAAGACTAAAAAGCCTTGAGATTAAATCTCCAATTGTTTCTCTCCTATCTATACTTATTGCTCTATGTGAAAGTAAAGGCCATTGTGCGAGACAGTGTTCCCTGTAAGGAGAGCACTTGGGTGGCTGCCCAGGAGAGATTCAGGTACCGCCCAGCTGATTAGCAGAAATCTCACAGTGCCCACAACCAGAAGCATGTTGGTCTATTGGTGTGGCTCACCTACACATGCCTTGGTGCACATAAAAAATTATTCCGCATATGGATGGAAAAAATTAGAGGAAATGTTGTTTGTAAGTCTCTTGTTATTAATCACTTTGCTCCTGCATTTACATAAGAAAATAATTGCCTTTATTGGAACCCTCTGGAAAACATAAGGCATTTCTATCTCATCTTGAAGAGCCAAATAATGACTGAATAGGCTTTAGCAACTGCTGTACCAGCAGGTGGCTATAGCTTTTCATTGAGGGATGGGAATATTTCTGAGCACTTCAAAGCTCTATGGGGGCATTGTGTTTCCATGACAGTGGTTCTAACACAAGGCAAAATATAGTGTCCAATAGATTCAGCAACTGAGAGAATAAAATTAGCACTTTCATTTTATCCCAGAGTCATTATTTGGAGAAGGAAAACTACATTTGAACAACACAGTAAGTGATACAAGCTAGCATTTACATCTAGCCCCAGAAGGTACCCCAATGGAGTAATTATTTGTTTTACTAGTATCATTATTTATTAACTTGTTTAAAAGACCCTGCTCTTATAAACTGTTCCTTTGCTCTTTTGGTTGCTGATTATGTTACTGAAATCAGATACAGCAGGCAAAGAGTCTTAATCTCAGATTTTAAACAAAATAACAAACAAGCCTATATAAAACTATGGTACGCCCACATCTTGAGTACTGCGTGCAGATGTGGTCTCCTCACCTCAAAGAAGATATACTGGCATTAGAAAAAGTTCAGAAAAGGGCAACTAAAATGATTAAGGGTTTGGAAAGGGTCCCATATGAGGAGAGGCTAGAGAGACTGGGACTTTGCAGTCTAGAAAAAAGGAGATTGAGGGGCGATATGATAGAGGTATATAAAATCATGAATGGTGTGGAGAAAGTGAATATTGAAAAGCTATTTACTTGTTCCCATAATATAAGAACTAGAGGACACCAAATGAAATTAATGGGTAGTAGGTTCAAAACTAATAAAAGAAATTTTTTCTTCACACAGTGCACATTCAACCTCCTTGCCAGAGGAGGCTGTGAAGGCCAGCACTCTAACAGAGTTTGAAATAGAGCTTGATAAATTTTTGGAGGTTAGGTCCCTAAACGGCTATTAGCCAAGAGTAAAGTATGGTTCCCCTAGCCTTTAGTCAAAGGCTGGAGACAGATGGCTGGAGACAAATCACTTGATCATTGTCTTCGGTTCACCTTCTCTGGGGCACCTGGCACTGGCCACTGTTGGCAGACAGGATACTGGGCTGCATGGACCTTTGGTCTGACCCAGTATGGCCGTTCTTATGTTCTTAAGTCAACCTTCCTTCAATAAGCATTCTGCCAAAAAGTAGCAAAGCGGGCAAATACTTGAGTAATATTTTGTGAACCTGCAGAAAGAATCACGTTTTGCAATTACAAATTATAGACAATACGTACACAAGGAGGGCAAATTAAAGTTGTACAAGGTCTTCTGAGTGTGGAATTTCTTAATTTTTCACTGCTTGACTTTGCAACTTGAATGGGATTTTTGTATGTTTGTTTCTAATTACAGTTGCCAAGAAAACTTAAATGGTAAAGCATATCAGTGGGATAGCCAAGTTAGTCTGTATCGTCAAAAACTACAAAAAGCTCTGTGGCACCTTATAGGCTAACAGATATTTTGGATCATAAGCGTTCGTGGGCAAAGACCTGATTCATCAGATGCATGAGGGAGGTTCCAGAAGAGGGTCTAAATTTATAGGCTCATGAAAAGGAAGGAGTCCCAGTAGAGAGAAGGGCCAGAGTTGACAAGATCAATTAAGTCATGGAGGATGTGGTCCATTATCAGCAGCTAATGTGGAGGTGTGAACATCAAGACAGGAGAAACTGCTGAAGACTTTCTATTGGACTAAAGACTGTCTTAGGCTCCTACATCAGTGAGATGCTTTGGAAAATGTTACCCAAAATCATAAATGAAACATGTCTGTGCCTTCCAGAGTCTGCAAATGCCTGGAAGTTCCAGAAAGGAACGTCACTTTTCTCCCTTGTCAAGCAGTAGTGTTAACTTTGAAACCTAAAAATGATTATTTAAATACCAACTTTGTTAATTAATTTACAGTTGTTCATTTTCCTAGACTTATGCCCCATGGCTACGTCTACACAAGAGGCTTTTCCTTTCAAAACTGGGCTTTTGTCGGGAACAATCGCAGAGCGTCTACACACAAAGTGTGCTCTGTCGACAGTTTGTTGACAAAACCCAGCATGTCTGCCAGCAGTATTACCCATCTCTCCGTTCAGGCCTAACTCCTCTCTTGACAGCGTGCTGTGGACAAAACAGCCATGTGGACACGATGGGACCCTTTTGTCAACATACAGGCTTCCGATTCACCAGGCAGGCCTGTTTGCCGAGCTTCTGGTCAACCGTTCTGTCAAGAGAGGGCCAGGCAGTTTGGCTGCCCTCTTTCTACAGAGCGGATCACTCTTTTGATCAGCCTTTCTGTTTATTTCACAATCCCAGACAGATTCCTTAGTTGTCTTGTTTGCCTAAGGACCCAGCTGCTAAATTTTCATTTTCCCCTTCCTACTATTATGTGGTGTCTGAGGACAAGAAAAAGAAAGTTGAAGATGTGAAAAAAATCCCAACAAATGATTTGAATGTCACAAGAAGGGGCGGGGGGAGCTTTGCACTGTGTTTTCATATTGCTTACAATAATAGCCCATCATTCTGATATGCAAGTGTGAATCTGATATGTGGCAGAAATTCCAGGCTGATCTCCAAGGTGTAGAAGGCAACATCTGGCTCTGCTGTGAAATTTTGCTCCTGCTGACTACACTCAGAATAGTATGAACATTTTATTCCCAGCTCTGTCCACAGTATGTTAGTCAACATGGACCACATCACCTCCCTGTCCTGTGTCTCTGTTTTCCCATCTGTAAAATGGGGATAAACATGCTAAAAACATGATATCTAGGAATACAGAGTCCCAGTCAGTTGAGTGCCAGTCTAGTATGCTATCTCCAGGCCAAGTATATTGGTAAAGCTGGCCAGAAAACAGAATTTAGGTCATATAATAAATTTCAAACTTTAGAAAAATGTTGAATGAAGTCCTAATAAATAATCAAAATTTCACTTTTTTTTTTCCTCCTCCAAGAGCTAAATTCTCAAACAATTCCACTTTGAGAGAACTGAAGTAGTAGTTTTCAGTTAGCCACAATGGCTGCCTGGCCATCCTTGGGAGTCAAGCAAGCCAGTCAGCCTGGGAGCTCACCAACTTCCCACCCATAGCCCCAGGAAGCTGGACTAACAGGTCATGGCAGAGATGAAAGCCAAACTGCTGGAGATCCCAGGGAGACAAGCAGCCAAGCAGTTTACCAGGTAGACAGCAAGGGGAATGGGCAGTCTACAAAGACTGTAAACTTTCCGTTTGATTTTCCTGATGGAATGTTCAGGCAGGACTGAAATGTTCCCATGGAAAATGGCAAATGTGTGGAAACATTTTCTGGAACAGTATCAACGTCCCAACCTGCTCTATTTCATAGTAGAACCTATCAAAACTTTTTCTTTAAGAAGTTTTCTATTTTTCTGTGAAAAATGGCTTTTTGAATTATACAGGCAATTCTGAGGAAATCTCCCCTCCCCCTCATGCACACACCTTTTCCCCCTGCATAAAAGGGAAGAAAGGAAAGTGGATTGAACCCAAAAAATGTGAAATGAAAAATTTTCACTAAGAATCACAAAAGAATATTTCCAGCAGGAGTAATTTGGAAAAACTTAATTATCTGTTTCTTTTGAAATTATTTTCACACAATACTTAGCTGCATGGAAGAATGTTGACTCTGTTACCTTCAAATACAAATGTCATTTATTTGGCCATAGCTGCCTGCAGGAATATACTTAGGGTCAGATTTTTGCCTTTCTGTGCCTCAGTTTCTCCTTTTGTAAAATTGGGATATGATACTGCCTTCCTTTGTATGGTTAGGTCAGACATGGGGAACCTTATGATTAGCCACTGGTAGGCCACCAGATGATTTGTTCAGCGGACTGTCCTCAGGCATGGCCACTCTCAACTCCCAGTGTCTGCAGTTTGCTGTGCTTAGCCAATGGGAGCTGTGACAAGCGGGTGACCAGCTCATGGCAATTCTTACTGCTCCTATTGGCTGGGGACTATAGCAACCCCTATCCACTGGATAGTCCTGCTATCAGTGTGCCACATTGGGCCCCAGCCACCAGACAGTTCCTGCTGGACTGGCTCTGCACTCAGATAAACAAACTGTTGGAGGGTCCACCAGGTGGTAACCCTGAGAAACTTCATCTGGCCCATGGACGAGAGGTTCCCCACCTGGGGAGAGGTAATGGGATTCACCATAGGCATAGCGGCCTCTCAGCCTAGATTCTCTTGCATTAATGGGGCTTAAACTGTTTTTTTTTCTTTTTTACATTCCACTGACATAAAACAGTAGCTACGTCATACATCAAACTGCTGTCAGCTAGTTTGAACCCCACATTCCTCTGCCCTTGGCCCAATTTCCAATATGCAGCATGGCTGCAAAACAGTATTCACTGCAGTAGGGTCTGTAATGAGATGCTGGAGGTGTCTTGCAACCTACCATTTTCTTTTCTAAAGCATAAGTGACATAATTTCTGGGATGCCTGAAAAGCCAAAGCCTATTTGGCACTGACAGGAGCAATCAGATTTTTATAATTTCCTGACAGATATTTAAGCTTAAAGCCGTATAAACTCGAAATCTACTGTCAAGTAAAGTCAGCATGTTGGAAGCTTAACGTTTTATAAGGCTAGGTGCCCAGAACTCTTTTTCAATAGGAAGCTGCTTTTCCTTTCTGTATTTTCTGGTGCCCTGAGGAATCCTGATGCCAACTGAAAAGGCCCCCTCCCTATGAAAAAGTGATGCACATTAAGGATAACAAAGAGAAACGTTTTAATGAGGGACACATTTAGACACGTGTCTGAAGGGCTTCGGGGTATAGTTGACAAAGGCAGAAGTCATTTTTTTCCTCCTTAATTACAGTCAGAATAATAAACACACTTTCAACAAAAGGAAATACGAAGTGGCTGCAAAGGTGAAGCTGGGGCCTTATTTTGGAGGCAATAAATTGTCCTTAAGCCTCCCAAACAATAGAAAATATTTATTAGACCTCTGAGCTCCTTTCTAGGGAGAACTTACCAGTTGCTTACAGATTATCAGAGTGACGCCTCAAACCTTGTACTTTTCCAGTGTTCATAAATTTTAAGTACAGAAGTGACCATTCTTCCAACTACTTTCATTTTGTTATGGACAACTTTATCAACCCTTCATGCTACTGCACCATCAGCAGGGATCAGGGCTAATCTGCATAGCACACCTCAGCTATAAACTAGCAATGATTTTCATTACAGTTCTGACAACATGGCAGACCCTTCCAGCAAACAATATTCTCAAGGGATGTAGGGCAAGATGTTCAGAAGTGACAAGTTATTTCAGTGAGGGGTCAGCAACCTTTCCGAGGTGGAGTGCTGAAATTTGACCTTTTGACCTCTATTTACAGTCCAGTGCTGGGTGTTACTTTTTAAAGTCACTAAGCTACGTCTACATAACAGCCTTATTTTGAAACGAGGTATTCTGGAATAGCTATTCCAAAATAGGTACTTGGAAGCAGGGTTGCTATACACAAAGGCCACGTCTACACATGCCCCTCACTTTTGGAAGGGGCATGTTAATGAGGCACTTTGGAACAGGTTAATGATGTGCTGGCATGCATATTCATATGAGGTGGTTGGAATAACGGAGACTTGGTGGGACGATTCGCATAACTGGAGCACTGTCATGGAAGGTTATAAATTGTTTAGGAAGGACAGACAGGGGAGAAGAGGAGGAGGAGTTGCGCTCTATGTGAGGGAGCAGTATGATTGCTCAGAGCTCCAGTATGAGGAAGGAGAAAATCCAGTTGCGTGTCTTTGGGTTAAGCTTAGAGGTGGAAGTAACAGAGGTGATGTTGTAGTTGGTGTCTGTTATAGGCTGCCAGATCAGGGAGATGAGATGGATGAGGCTTTCTTCAGGCAGCTAAGTGAAGCTTCCAAGTCACAGGCCCTGGTTCTCATGGGAGACTTTAATCATCCAGACATTGGTTGGGAGACCGATACAGCAGCACACAGACAATGCAGGAAGTTTTTGGAGAATGTTGGGGATAACTTCTTGGTACAAGTGCTGATGGAACCGACCAGAGGCCGTGCGCAACTTGACCTGCTGCTCACAAACAGGGAAGGACTAGTAGGAGAAATGGAAGTGGGAGGAAACCTGGACTGCAGCGACCATGAGATCGTAGATTTCAGGATCCGGACAAAAGGAAGAAAGGTGAGCAGTAACATACAGACCCTTGATTTCAGAAGAGCATACTTGGACTCCCTGGGAGAACAGATGAGCAGGATCCCTTGGGAAATGAAAATGAAGGGGAAAAGAGTTGAAGAGAACTGGAAGTATTTTAAAGAAGTCTTACTGAAGGCACAGGAACAAACAATCCCGCTGTGTAGTAAGAAATGCAAACATGGTAGGCAACCAGCTTGGCTTAACAGGGAAACCCGTAGTCAGCTTAAATTCAAAAAGGATGCATACAAGAAATGAAAAAGTGGACAGTTGACTAAGGAGGAGTATAAACATACAGCTGGAGAATGCCGGGCAGTAATCAGGAAAGCGAAAGCACAATTGGAACTGCAGCTGGCAAGGTATGTGAAGAGTAACAAGAAGGGTTTCTACAGGCATGTGAACAATAAACATGTTATCAGAGAAGGTGTGGGGCTATTACTGGAAGAGGGAGGTAACCTAATGACAAATGATGCAGGAAAAGTTAACATACTCAATGCTTTTTTTGCCTCAGTCTTCACGGAGAAAGTCAACTTCCTCATGACAGTCCTAGGCCATGTAGTATGAGAAGGTGGAGGGCAGCCATCTGTGGGGAAGGAACAAGTTCTGAGCTGTCTAGAAAAACTAGATGTGCACAAGTCCATGGGTCTGGATTTAATGCACCCCAGGGTACTGAGGGAATTGGCAGAGGTCATTGCCAAACCTTTGGCCATTATCCTTGAAGACTCTTGGAGATCGGGGGAGATACCGGATGACTGGAAGAAGACAAATGTAGTGCCCATCTTTAAAAAAGGAAAGAAGGACAATCCAGGGTACTATAGACCCATCAGCCTTACCTCAGTCCCTAGGAAAATAATGGAGGGAATCCTCAAGGAATCCATTCTGGAGCACTTGGAAGAGGGGAAAGTGATCAAAAGTAGCCAACATGGATTCACTAGGGGCAAGTCCTGCCTGACCAATCTGATTAGCTTCTATGACGAGGTAACGAGCTCTGTGGACATGGGGAAGTCAGTGGATGTGATATACCTTGACTTCAGCAAGACTTTGGATATGGTCTCCCACAACATTCTCGTCCATAAGTTAAGGAAATATGGATTGTATCGTTGGACTATAAGATGGATAGAAAGCTGGCTTGATGGTCGGGCCCAACGGGTAGTGGTCAATGGCTCAATATCTGGATGGCGGTCTGTTTCATGTGGAGTGCCGCAAGGCTCGGTTCTGGGGCCGGTGTTATTCAACGTCTTTATTAATGACCTGAATGAGGGACTGGATTGCACCCTCAGCAAGTTTGTGGATGACACAAAACTAGGGGGAGACACAGATACATTGGAGGGTAGAGAGAGAATCCAGAGGGACCTGGATAAATTGGAAGACTGGGCCAAAAGAAATCTGATGCAGTTCAATAAGGAGAAGTGTAGAGTCCTGCACCTGGGGCGGAAGAATCCCAAACATTGTTACAGGCTGGGGACCGACTGGCTCATCAGCAGTATGATGGAAAGGGACCTAGGGGTTATGGTGGATGAAAGGCTGGATATGAGTAAACAGTATGCCCTTGTAGCCAAGAAGGCTAAAGGCATACTAGGGTGCATTAGGAGGAGCATTTCGAGCAGATCTAGAGAAGTAGTTATTCCTCTTTATTCGGCACTGGTGAGGCCACATCTGGAATATTGTGTCCAGTTTTGGGTCCCCCAGTATAAAAAGGATGTGGATTTGCTGGAGCAGGCTCAGCAAAGGGTAACAAAAATGATTAAGGGTCTGGAGCACAAGACCTATGAGGATAGGCTGAGGGATTTGGGCTTGTTTAGTTTGCAGAAGAGAAGACTTAGAGGTGATTTAATAGCAGCCTTCAATTTCCTGAAGGGGAGCTCTAAAGAGGAGGGTGAGAAACTGTTCTGAGTGGTGTTAGATGGCAGAACAAGGAGTAATGGCCAGAAGTTGAAGAGGGAAAGGTGTAAGTTAGATATTAGGAAAAACTACTTCATCAGGCGGGTGGTGAAGCACTGGAATGCGTTGCCTAGAGAGGTGGTGGATTCTCCATCCCTTGAGGTTTTTAAGTCCTGGCTGGACAAGGTCCTGGCTGAGATGACTTAGTGGGGGTTGATCCTGCTTGAAGCAGGGGGCTGGACTAGATGACCTCCTGAGGTCCCTTCCAGCCATGGGATTCTGTGATTCTGTGAAACAGCAAGCCACTCTGTTGACAGTGAGCAGCCAGACTGCTCTTACTCTCTCAACAGAACAGCTGACTGGAAGCTCTGCTAACAGGGCTGCCCAGTGAACTGGAAGCCCTCTATGGTGACAGAAGTGCCGACATGGGCACTCTGTCGACAAAACACTGTCAACAGAGATACTGTGATCAGGCAGAGGTATAGTGCTGCCTTATGAACTTCTGAGTTTTGTTGGCAAACTCTCAACAAACAGCTTTAACCGTGTTGACGCTCAGTGAGTTTTGTCGGCTATAGTCCAGTTTTGTTGACAGAAGCTGCCTGTGTAGATGTAGCCCAGGTGAATATGTGTAATTTATAATGACAACAAAGGCTTAAAGTACCCTCTGAAAATTTGAGACACTTGAACTGAAGGGACAGCTTAAAGAGAAGTGACACACAAATGATGAGAAATTTTAGAATTTTTAAAGCCTTTCTCCTTTCTGACCCACACAGATTAGACATAATTCCTTGAAAAATTAGGTTACTATAATATGTCTTGGCTGGGTGTAGAGTTTAATCTCATTTCCCTCTTCATATGCATGCAAAGTAATTGCATCTGCATATTCTGTAATGGGAAGGGTCTATTTTAAAAGGGTTTAAACTTAGGAGATGGCTATGAGAACTCGTTTAAAGAAAACAGATGTCATTTTTCCACAAAAATAATCTACCTTAGTTTAAAATGAAATGTTTTCTGTGTCATATAAAGTGGCTCCTTATCAGCATGATACTTTCGCAGAGTGGAGGATGTTAAATTCCTTAAAGAGGAAAGTGAAGAGAGTACCACAAAAAGAGGAACGGCATCTCATGAGCGAGGCAAATGTGTTTAGAATTCTCTAAAAAAAGAAGGTGAGTGGGATGGCAGTTTTGGTCAACATGAATGTATTCACAAGTCTGGCACAAACTTGCTGTGCAGTTTTGGCCAAAATTAGTTTGTGTTCAGGACCTAGGCCCCATTTACAAAATGGCTACTGGGGAAGTCCTCTCCATATAACTTTCAGCCCACAGCTGCTCACATGGGGTGTGTGAGAGACAGAAGTCATTTCCTCCTCCCCACAAGCCTGGTATGCAGAAGGAATTTGAACTTTGAATTCTGTCTGTACACTCAAATGGCCTATCCACTGGACAATGGACTATGTAGCACCAGGGCTTTCTCGTTCTTTCTCATTTTAGCTTTTCCACTGCTTTATAAATCATTAAATAGTCATTGTAGCTCTATGGTTCAGGTTCATGTCCCTACTCTGGAAGCATTGTTAGGTTCTTTCCCAATTCCAATGACTATTAATTGTAGCTCATTGTGGCTATTCCAAGTCATTCATTTCAATGTTTCCTGCTCAGTTCTAAAGGACTTTTTGATTTTAAATATCCATCCACTTTCTTGTTTCAGATATTTAAAATGTAAAAAATCTCCCAGATCCTCAACTCAAAAGTCAATGTCTTGTCTCAGATAAAACAAAACATTTTGTATGTCCTGAACCACCACCAGCATTTTTCTTTTCTTTTTTTGCTTTACTTCTTCGGTTGCCAAAACATCTGAAAACTTCTCACTTGAGTTACCCAAACCAATTTTTCTTCCCAGAATGTCATCAACCTGAAAAATCTTTTATTCACACACCTCCCCTGGTAACTGCTTGGAGATTTTAATGTTCTGGGCTTGTGAACACCCATAGGGGAGTCTTGCATTAGAGTAAATCTGGAAAAAGCTCTCCTGAAAAGCCAGCTGTTGGATTACCTCCAAATATATACTACTGCTTCTTATTATAACTACTATTAATCACATGCATTACTGATTACAAAATGGAGAAACACAGAAAACATCCCTTTAGGAACTTTCTCTTTTCTGCTTTGTTTATGAGCAAACAAAACACTTGGAGATAAACCATTTCAGATGGCTGCCCCTGGAATATACCTGACACCAGGCATGCAATGGCTTTATACCCTGAGTTCTGGAATGGAATCTCAAACAAACTATCTTATCGTCATGCTTTTGCTATCCAGTTTACAATGAGGATATGATTGGCTATATATTGTGCTTGATGTTTCACCAGCGAGTGATGCAGAGGAGGAGGGGAAGCTCAGGCGGTTCCTCCTTGTACCAACTCTAAATGAAAAGAGTGATACTGTAATATCATTGAGTCATTTTTCCACCAGGGCTTCAGCAATCAGCTAATCAAAATATCATTGTGTTACCAGCATAGCACCATTCTGATTACAAGCATGCTACTCTTCAGCAGGCAGCAGGCTGGTCTCCTTCCCCTCATACATCAGAGGCAGTCCCACTGGAGGTGGGACACTGGACATGTGGGGCTGGTGCTGTAGGTAACACTGAGAATTTGCTCTCCCAGGTGATAGGCAGGCAAGTCTTGTTCACATACTAACCCACTATCACCTTGTTGGTGTTTCAGAGGGAACTTTCCCACAGGTCATATTGGAAGAGATTTTTTTTTCCTTTTTTATTTACTGTGAGACCTTGGTCAAGCCAGGATTCTCTGGGTAGATCTCATTCTATTCCTTGCTATTCCTGGGTCCTCAAGCATTGGAGTCCCATCCTGTTCTTTGCTTATGGAACACACAGGTTAGCATCCTAGGGGCTCCAATACGCTGGGTTAATTTGGAGTGCTTGGTTGGTTTGTGGGTGCTGACTGGAGGTTCGTGACCCATGATGTATACTGGTCAGACTGAATAGTCTGGGGGTCCTTCCTTCCCCTAATCTCACTCTTTATGGCATTCTTACTTGTTCCTATGAGGTTTTATCACTCACATGCTCCAGGAGAAAGGGTGCTAGATTAGGATTCTGGAGACTTGATTTTCACTCATGTCTTGGCCATGACCTTGAGCAAATCCCTTTTCTCTGTGCCTCTGGTTCCCTTCCTAGCCTTATACTAATTGAGACTTAAAGTTTTTTGGAGCACAAGCTGTCTCTTGTGTGTTAGTATAGCACCTGGCACAGCACTTATACAGACCATTTTTTTGGATGCTCCAGAGGACACTTATTCCCAAGCAATGGTTGTGGGCCCACTTGCCCTGCCTACTCTTCTCTGTTATATTGGTGTGGCATGAAAACTGGCTTTCAGCTGACATCATAAACCTGTCTGTTGTAAATGATCCAGCCATATATGTCTGGCTTTGGTTTGTCACACTGTACGTAGCGGGGCGGGCTTTTGAACGAATTTCAAATGAACCAGAGTCAATGCACAACAGCCTTCTCACCTGGGACCCCAAGAGGTTCTTCCATGCAGTTGCGGCAAAGGACAGATACTGTTGCACATCATTGATGACTGCTTTCAGACCTGACTGCACGGTGGTCTTGAAGGGGCCTGGACTTCACTGGTGAGGCTGGCACATTTGGGTGAACAAGCATTGCATCTGCTAAGCAGAAAGCTGCTCTGATCTTGGTTGGAACAACTAGGTTCTCCTGAAACGCTGGCCCATATCCCACTCTTCTCTTAATTAAAATCCTGAAATATAGTCTGAAAGTGCCTTGAAATTAATCTGTGCCTCAGGAGATGAGCATTATAGTTATGTCACCTCTCAATGAAGTATTTCCATATTTCTTCTCAGTGGGGTTATGCTTTGTTCTGTTTATCTGTTGGGCTGACTGAGGAGACAGATTGTTCATTGATCCTCCAGGGTGGAAGCTATTTAATGCTTTATACCTTAAGGTATTTTTAAAAAAAATATGTTATAAACAGCTTGCTATTTAAGGAAAGACATGGAAATGGGACACAAGGACTGCATGTCCCACTTGCTAACTACAAGAACGCCATAGGAATATTATGAAGTCTGCACCTTTATTTCCCCAGCTGGCTTATGAGAGTGCGACGTGAGATTCTAGAAAGAGTGGAATCCCACCAAGATCACATCTGTTGTAGTCATCAGCTTTTTAATTCCTGTGCAGAATGAGAATGAATATTTCCAACTTGGACTGATGCACAGCAGTCTATCCTCTTAAGGCTTAATGTAACCCTTTCGGTCAAATGTGTTATTGGTATGCTCTGGATAGAAACACAGCTGCAGGTGCTGACTCCTGTCCAAGTCCACCCTCAGGAGTGGGCAGTGCCTGCAACTGTCCCTGGACCTGATGATTCAAAAGGGTCCAGGCCCCCGATCAACACTACTGAGGCAGCAGTGGTGGCTGGGGCCTTGGGCCTTTAAATCACTACCGCACACAGCATGCTCCCAGTCAGTGCGGAGGGTGGATTGGGGGAGGCTAGTCCCAGGTCCGCCCCTTCTACCTAAAGCTCCTCCCTTCTGGGGCTATGGAACCAGACCCTTCCACCTGCTCCACCTCTGGCCCAGTGAGTCTGTTGGCCTCACTTCTATCATAGGCTGCAGCACCGACAGAAAGAAGTGGGGCCTCAGGTCCCAC
This sequence comes from Carettochelys insculpta, assembly GCF_033958435.1. Lineage (NCBI taxonomy): Eukaryota > Metazoa > Chordata > Testudines > Carettochelyidae > Carettochelys > Carettochelys insculpta. The sequence continues at coordinate 134,701,084 of NC_134140.1, read as the reverse complement.
TGGCAGCCTCTCCCCTAGCCCCTCCCACCCACCAGCAGCCCCACAGATCTGTTTCTCCCCCTCCCTCCTAGCACCCCCAGCCTACCGTAATCACCTGCTCGGAGGTATGCAGGAGAAAATGGGATCGGGGGAGAGAGTGGGTGCAGGAAGCGGCAGGGGAGGGGATGGAAAGAGATGGGTCGGGGCAGAGCAGGGTCAGGAAGAGGTGGGGTGGGCACAGGAGATTGGAGGGAGGAGCAGCATGAGGGCAGGGCAGAGAGGAGGTCAAACACCTCTGGGAGCTGAATAAGTTGGCGCCTGCACACATTATAACATCACCTTTAAATAACAGCTTCCAGCTGGGACATTTTCCTTTCCAGTGTCCATACAAGCAGTGCTATCCAGCACAGAGCCTAGACCCTGGCTCCATTTCAGTCCATGGCAAAACTCACACTGACTTCAGAATGCTAGCAATGCACTAACTGGCCAATCAGCTCACACCACACAGTGCAGCTTGGGGAGGAGAAGGCAGTAGAGCCAGGGATGAGAGATCAAACCCTTTCTGTCTAGGAGTGGAAACAACCTGACTGAGGAAATGTGCTTCCATGGAAGCTGGCTGTAGAAATGGCATCAGAGATTAATACAATTTAGAGCCTGAAGGAACCATTGGGACCCTCTGGTGTGTCCTCATATATAGCCCAGACTTTAGAATTCCATGATGTGATTACTGCATCTGTCTCAACACGCTCTGGTTGAATTCCAACCTTGATTTAGTAAGTAAGTCTTGGAAGGAAAATGTCTAGTCATGGAGAATCCACCACCTCACTTGAAGTCTCATTCACCAGCATTAAACACTGAACAGTGGCTCTTCACATCACAACTGGGTCTTCCTTATCGTATAACATTTGGCAGGCCAGATCAGGCCCTTGGATACATGTGCCATTGCTAATGTCTTCTGACTAGGTCCTCAGCCCTGGTGCCCCAAGGTACCTAGGCAGCATTACATCACCTAACCAATGGGCAATCTGAAGAATCCTCTGCCCTGAGTTGGGCACCTAGGCTCCCCACATGGTTTGCTCAGAATGATAGAGGTCTCAGAAGGAGATGTTCAGAAGCCAGCAAGATCTTCAGAGACACCTAGAAAGACTCACCAAGGAAATGGATTGGAGTGGGGAAAAGAGAGGGGTTTGAATGTCTTACTGTCTGACCTAGATGCCTCTGTTCTCTTGGCATCCTCAGCCCTGAATTTTCTCCTGGAGTTAGCCAATTACACTAGGTCAGCTGCTGGGAGCAGCCACAACTGGTTTTTCCTGTTGACTGCTCTGGGCCTTCCTTATGCTGTAGTGCTTTTCTTTTCTTTTCTTTTTCAAATGAGCCTGAATGTCTGCATCAAAATATAACAGTTCCACAGCCAGAGCCCAGCAAACCCAGCTCAGCTGGGCCATCAGTGGCCATGCCGCAGTGCTTTTTTCTCTGGATAGATGTACCTGTCCCCATGCCATTCTTTTGCTCTTCCAGGACTTGGAGCTGACGTCTGGCAGCTTTTTCTTTAGCTTCTGACTGCAGCATTCCTCTTTGAGGAGCAGCTTTTTCCACCTCAGCAATTTCTTGTTGCTCCCTTAATTGAAGTTCCATCATTTCTTTTTCAGGCTTCTACTGTTGCCTGTCTGCTAAATTCTGTATTCCAATGCTTCTACTGAACCTGCTTCTCTGGGGCAGGCAAAGGTGGTCCACCTGCTTTCTCATGACTGGCTACTAGTAGATTATTTTCATTCTGGAATTGGGACTTCTTAACAGATAATCCCTTTTGTAAACAGAGCTCTTCCAGGGCTTTTCTGTCAAGACATTCATATGATCAGTGTAACACACTCAATAGCAAAATTCAAATTTTAATAATGTGGGGTTTTGATCCAAAACAAAATTGACCTGTTTCTATGGAAGCTGCCAACTACATCAAATGTTGGTATGTCTCTGTTTGCCACAGCTAAGAATACAAAATCACTGGGAACTAGAGCAGATCCACCCCAAAACTGCTGGTTACTCTTATCATTTCACATACCAAAACAGTTACGAAAGTAAACTTCAGTCACACTAGACTGGTTAAGAAGTCAATGATGCAGTCTCCTTAGGCATCCCAGCTCTTGTCTCACCAACCAGACTCCAGAGTCTGTGGTGAATGGTTACTGAAAACCAATTCCATCACATACAGGGTTCTTCAAACCCCAATATATCAGCCACATAACCACATCAATATAAACTCAGGTCTTACCCCAGGACCCAGCTGCTGCTAGTCCTGTAGTGACTAAAATCTACAAGTTTCTTAAGAAAAGGAGAGAGTGGAAATGGTTAATAAATCATATACATCTAATAGTGGTAGTGTCCTTGTATCAGGTTTGGAGCATGACGTGATAGACTGCTGGCCTGTATAGCCTCTGGTAACTTTTAAAAGGTTGAAAGTCCTTCAGTCCATTGTCCAATATGGCCCTTTGAGTTGCAAGCCCACTGACATTAAAGGGCAAAGGGAACAACTGCAAACAGATCTGGTCCAGGGTCCTCTGGCTGCTGCTGAGATTCAGTCCCTTTTAAATTGCCCCTATGTGCTACAGGGCTCCTGGAGTCCTAGGGGCACACTTCTGAGTCCAAGCACCTGCCACAGACAGGAGAGCAGCTCGGCTGGGCAAGCGGCAGACTCAGTGCTAAGCCAGGAGGAGCCTTTGGTGACCAGACGGCAAGTAAGAGCAGCATCCCCCAGGTGCACTGGGAAACCAGAGCCAGCAGGAGGAGATGACTTGGGTGTGGCAGTAATTGCTGCATCGTTGTGCCTGTGTGAATGATCGGGGAGGGAAGAGTCTGGGGGGAAAGGAAGGGGCTATAGGAAAGGATGGCTGAGAAAGGCAGTGGAAGGGGGACAGGAATGGCCAGGAGATGCTGGGCTGGGTAAAGAAAAGGACGGTGGGGTGGGGGTTGAGGTCAGTAGCTGCAACTGGGAGAAACCAGCCAAGCGTGGGGTCGGGCAATAGGACAAGACAGAGGGGGGCAGAGCTGTGCATGAGGTGATGAGGGAGGGCAGAGAAGAGACGTGGTGTGTGAGGGCCACCTCTGAGCAGGTAAGGATGGGTCTGCTACCAACCTCTGATTGAACGGTAGCACTCAGTGTCTTAGGGTGGTGGCAGGGGAAGGGAAAGCTGTGACTCCAGAGGAAGAAGAGGGACAGAGGTCCACTGATTGTGCTCTTCTGGAGCCTGGAATTCCTGTCAGTGGGCCTGATACAGAGAATCAGAGCAGGAGAGAGGGAAAATGGAGTCATTTCAGGGGCATTTTATACTCTGCCATGTGTCTGGAAATGTACTGGTTCAAAACACAGCTCACAACCTCTCTTTAAGGAAAGTTACTGGCAGAAGATGGAGTCCAGGTTCACATAAGAATATCACATATCCTTACATGGCTTGCTGAGTCACAGGGTAGCCATCAGCCCCTTGGAAGTTGAGGCAACAGCAAGAACAGACTTCTGGGTGGAATGAATTTATATTACACCCACTGGGCCATTCAAGTTTGAAAATTCCACTCACAAAAGGCTGACTGGACAGGATGTAAATAACCTTGTGGGTGTTAACTACAGGAACAAACACAATGGTGAAATCTCTCTCTCTCTCTCTCTCTTTATATAGATAGATAGATAGATAGATAGATAATCAATTTTCATATAATCAGATACAAAAATAATGCATAGTTATAAACAGGATAATCATACTTACCAAAGCGTAACTTTCCTATTGCTACCTTACATGACATGCACTCTAAAGATATGCTGTCTAGCAGCACTAGTATCACTGACAATAATGGTCACATTTCAAACATCCAGAGGAATTGTTCCCTAAATAATCTGGAAGCTCTAGGCCTCAGGGACACCTGTGCATTTCCACTGGGGTCAGGAATTTGCACAGGTATGCGTGCAGTCTTGCTCACTCTTATAAAGTTAGCACAAGCCTTGTGGTAGTTCATGATTTTTCCAGAACTCCCCACTTTTGAAATTAAGTAATTAAAAGTGAATTTCTAGCTCCCATGAGGACAGAAAAGCTGAAACGTAACCCAAGTGTACTCAAAAATTAAAAACAGAGAAAACAATTAAAAAGAGGTCCATGATTTTGGTGGCCTGATTCGTGATTTTTCAAAGCTTGGGGTTGGCAGTGCGGGAATGATTGGAATTTAGTGAAGAATCGACATGCTGATAGACAAGAATATAATCCAGTTCACTTCTCTGTGCTGTTTTGGCTCTGAAAAGCTAATAGGAGAAAAACAAGTCCCTATTTTTAAGCACTAAAGTGAGTGGCTATCCCTTTGAATACACTCATGGAGTCAGTCCATTGAGTAAGAAGGTGACATTTCTTCATCTCAACTTTTCAGAGCAGAATCATAATTATGCTTTAATCTGAAAGGCCTATAGAGAGAAAACTGCGTGGTTCTTAATTTATCTACAGTCCTTCAGAAAGACCAAAACTGAGTCAGCTCTGTTGGCAACTGAATCTGTTGTTCAAGGGAGTTGGAGTACGATATAACTGACGTTTCTGATTATTGAGATGTGGGTGAATGCTGCTTAAAGGAGATATTTATGCTTGTGTAGATAACTGTAGTATCTGGGAAGAAAAGCTGGAAAGAAACTTTCTAATGTTTGAGCACAAATTGAAATCCCATGTTTCCCTTCAATAACTAAAGTTTTGGTAAAAATTGTCATTTTTTTAGTATTCCCAAATAAAAAGAGTTGAAAAAAACAAAAATTTCAAATAAAATGACTATTGTCAGTGAAAAAAAGCCTTTTTAAAAAAGCTTTGAGTTTTTGACCAGCCATAGTAGATAATTTAATATAAAGAGTGCCATCTACTGGTACATAGGAATATCTCATCTTGTCCGTAAGTTAGAAGGTTCAAATAAAGTTTTGGATGTGAAAAACATACTTGATTCCAGCTTTTAATGACTATGCCACCCCTCTAGGTACGCTATATATTGGAACTGTAGATTTTAAGTATCTGTAAGTTCCTGAAAAATATGTAATGATGCTAAGTTAATTTGACTCATTAGGACCCTGGAATAAGTACCATAGTAGGTCAAATATTTTGTATGTGTAGCATATTAAAATGACTGCCCGGCATCAGCCCAAGATGTCCTTATTAGTATTCAAAATGACTGCAGTAACAAGAGAAAGGGGAACTACTGAAATGTAGGGAAAGCCTATAAAAATGATCATGGAAGATGCTCGATTAGTTCTTGACTGTGATGTGCAGATCCCTTCGCTTGTGACTCTGATGCTAACCAGCCTCTGCATTGTCCTAATCATCTTCCCATGTGCAAAACAAAAACAAAAATAAAAGCAAATGCACACACACACACAAAACCACATGAAACAACCTGTAGGAAGACTAGTTGCAATAGAATAATCAGACTGATTTTTGTAACCTGCTTCCAGCCATTCCATTAGAAAGTTTCCATAAACAATGCACAGGTAGGAAATGGAGGAGTCTAGAGAGCCCATTATGAGGATGTTTTGGCAGGGAACCTCAGAGAATACATACCAAATCCACTGAAACAATGCATGACTCATCATGCCACGAGCTAACTCTACTAACACAGCACAAAAGACATAATGCTGGAGAAGCAGGGAGGCTTCAGGATTGCAATAGTTTAGCTGGGACAAGTGGCAAAGTTGTTCATGTGGAGATATATTGACCAGTGCACCCAACTGCCTTGAAAAGAGAAGCCATGACCCATGCCAAATAGGCAGGGCTTTGCATGCCCTTCCATCCACAAATGAGTGGCTGATAGGAAGTGATGGACATCCCTGTTCCCTCCCTTACGCACCAACACAACACAGTATGCACAGTATGACAAGAGGACACCATTGTGCTTGCTCTGCACACCTTCCCCTTACAGTCTCAGGTCCGAAGGCCAGTATTGTTCTCTGCCATCAGAGAGTTCCCACCTGACAGTCCCATCAGCTTCCATTTGTGGCTCTCCCAGTATTCCATTGTTGCCATAGTAACAACAATACACAAACATATGCATGTTACTCTTAACAGTTTATGGTCCCTTTGCACTTCTGTTATATGTGTTGGTTGTTTTCCATCTCCTGGACATACTGGTCTAAAATCTGTTCTCAGTTACACTAGCATAATTCTCGAGGAACTTCGCTGACTTCAGTGGTGGAGTCATCCCAGACAGGCACCAATACTGCGTCTGCACTAGCAGTCCCCTTTTGAAAGAGGCATGCAAATGAAGGAAACTAAAAATGCAAATGAGGCGCAGAGTTACATATCTGGCCCCTCATTTGCATCGTCTTCTTTTGAAAGATTTTCCATCCCTGTTTAGAAGCCCAGTGCAGGAAGCTGAGAGCACCACACGAGCTGGCAGCAGCACGGCCTCAGAGCAAGGACATAGGCCAGTGAGGTACCCCAGTGGCCTCACGGCTACCCCCAAAAACCCCTTTTACCCCCAGTAGCCCCCTTCCAAACCTCCTGCGGGTCCCCAGAGGGCAGCCGTGGGCCAGAAAAACAGCCCCCCTCCTTGAGTGAGGGGGAGATCAAGGACTTGTTGGGGCTGTGGAGAGTGCAGGCGGTGCTCCTCCACACCACTGACTGGCACAGAAATGCCACAGCCCTTGTCCAGATGCTGGCAGGACCGAAGACCTGGGGCCATCCCCACCGCTCAGCAGACCAGGTATGGTCCAAAGTCAAAGAGCTGCGCCAGGCATACTCATGTGCCCGGAATTCGGCTGGGCACTCAGGGGCAGTGACCACCGGCCGCCCCCACTGTAAAGCCCTTGCCTGGCTGCTGGGGCTGAGGGACACTGCCAAGCCAGAGGGCATGGTGGACACGGTGGCACCAGAGGCACAGGCCCAGCTTGTTCCTGGTGAGCAGGCAGGACCCTCGGGCACAGACCACAGTCAGGAGCAGGACTCTTCCTTGGATGGGGAGAGGGCCATGGTAATTGAGATACCCTCAGGCTCCTCCAGCAGGGACCCCTCCACCCAGGCAACCCCCGCAGTCCTCTAGGGACCATCAGGTACGTGACCAGTGAATTGGACCCCCTGGGCCGGGGGTGGAGAACCACCCAGCACTGCCAACAGTGGGCCAGCCACCTGGCTACCAGTCCCACCCTGACACATTGTGGCCAGCCGCAGCCTGAGAGCTGTGAGGTGGCCCACACACAGTGCTCAGCACCCCTTGCCATGGACAGCACCACAACCCGCAAGCCTGTGGAGGGGGCCCGGGAGGGGGACAGATCCTGCCAGGTACACGGCCCACCCATGTGGGGACCCTCAAGTGCCGAGGATCCCCCAGGGTCCACTGGCCACCAGTGAGGGGTCTGACCATGGGGGTTGAGGGTACGGACCCTGGGCCAGAGCAAGGGGCTGAAGGGTCGCCTCCTCCACTCTTATCTCCACAGCAACACTCTTCAAGGGATAGGTGAGCCTTGTCCAGGGCTGGGAGACCGCACCCCGAGTGCCGAGGGGGCCAGGCCACCTACCACCCATGCGGGCCCATGCCCAGAGGCCATGCCACCCCCACCATGTGGAGGATGAGGAGGAGGCTGCCTCCCATTTTCCATCTCCAATAGTCGCCCTTTCCTGGGAGCCCCTGTCCCCCTGCCCCTGAGTGGTTGTGTGACCCCAGCATCACTTACCTTGAGCAGGATGGCCCTGATCATGACCTTGCCCACCCCAAACTGGTGGCCAGCCTAGTGGTGGCTGTTTGGGGTGGCCAGCTTCCAGATGGCAATTGCCACAATTTTGTCCGGGGGACGGGGGGTGCAGGCCTCATCCACATGTCCTGATGCCAAAGGACAGGTGCTAGCCAGTGGCACAGTTTGAGGAAGGTCTCCTTCCTCATATTTTTGATCAGGCTGTATGAAGGTTTAAACGGAAGATTGTCTTCTAGCTTGACTTGCAAGTCTAGAGAAGATGTAAAGCTATGTCCCCCTGGATTTCAGAATGGTTTTACCTGTATGAGAGACCACCACAAAACTTCCAGAGACTCACTTTCCTTTGACCTGTTTGCTGACTCCCATCTCCAGCTCTTTTCAGTGCTTACTTTGGATGATAGCTTCTACTCTCAAGCTCCAGAGAAGGGTATTCGTGGGTAATGTATAATGATAATGATAATGTATTTATGTATGGCAACCAATAGAACTGGCACACCACTCTTTTGAAAGCATGCCTTGATGTCTTCTGTTACGAAAGCATCCATCTTCAGGTGCTGAGGAGGCAGCCCTCTCAGTTTGCTTCTGTACTCTCAGTAGTTGGCTAGCAGAAAGGGTTGCCCATCAGGGAATGGTCTTTTTCATTTTCTTCTCCTTTTCCTTTAGGCTGACCCTTTTCATTCTTATTGGTTTCTTCAGAAATCTTTGTCTCTTGTTTGTTCTCCGTCTCTGGTTCTTTGAGCTGTTCCATCTCACTGGAAGTTGCAAGCAGTTTCATTCACTTGCTTCCCTCCAGTAGTCCCAAAATCTTCAGAGCTGTTCTCTGGGTCTGACTTGGCCTCCTCACCTTCAGCAGGTTTGCTTTGGAGAGGGGTTTCACGAGCGGAATTCACAGCATGACAGATCGGTATGGTGTCATCTTCAACCTTCAGCAGGCTCAGAAGACACAAAGCAACCCCTCTCATGGCAGTGGTGAAGGAACTGAGGGATACAGGGTAAAAAGGGCTGGTGCAGCTGTGCTGCTTTGTCTCTCTAATATCCTGAGGGTGCCATTGCTATAGCACAACATACATTGAAATCAATGGGTGTCAAAAACCTCAGTACTTCATGGATCTGTGTTAATATGCTCAGCTCAAAGCAGCAGGGACAATAAGTGAAAACTGGTCTTGTTGAGGTGCAACCGAGCCTCTTGCCACAAAGACCATATTTCTTATCTGCAAATGTCTGTTATTGTTTCGTTGTTTTCATCACTTGCACCAGGAGGCTTTTGCAACAAAACTTTTCTGAGAAGTAGGCCACGGAGCTATGCCAAATTGAAACTGCAGACTTACAGTGTTAGAGATTGAGGCAGTTTGTTGTTCTTGGTGAAATCAAATTAGCGACCCAATCGGCCTAGAATTTTCAAGTAAAAAATATTGTTCCTCTGTTTTCGTTCACCATTGCTGACTTGAAGATGAATGACTTTGATTCTCATCTCAACTCGGTGTGCCTGGCTCTAGACACTACACAATAATTCCTTGCTTAGCAATTGATTTTTTTATTAAAAATTCTAAGAACAATTTCAAACTCAACCCTTTTTCCCCTGTGGTCTTTTATTTCTTGTTTGCTTGCTCGCTGATCTGGCTGTCAGGGCAGCACACTGACAGATAAATCACTGTCAGGCCCCAGTTCCCCAATGCACAACAGCCACAAGGCCCAGTATGACAACGCAACCAGTCGAGGATCTCTATGTCCTAACTTTCCCAAAGTCTGTCGATTTTGTGGGATCATGGTGCAAATGAGCATTCGTGAAACAGTAAAAATCTGCTGCAAACCTATTGATTGGAGAAGTATGGATAATCCAAACCCTGTACAACTATGCTGTGGTTAGACCTGCCTATCACAGATGAAAAGGCATTTATCGCAAGCACCGTGTGGTCCTGTAAATTGGACCCTGGATATAGAATTTAGATATCTGGCTTGTAACTATCCCTCCGCCCCCATACTTTATGAAAATTGGTTTATGGATATAGCCATAACAGATACTTTGGACAAAATACGTCATATAACCTATCCATTTTAATCTTAGTCTGTTGGATCTGTATATTTTTCTTAGGTGCATGCATGAAGTTATAGGAAGTTAAAAATATGAAATGTTAAGTCTGTTAATAGTTTGTGCTGATCACTGCCATTACTTCTGCCCCAAATGCTAATGACTACATGATCAAATTAACTCGTTCTAACCACTTTGTTCTGGAAGTTGAGATGGTAGTTGGTGCTAGAAAGACATGTGACCCTAATAGCTGGTACTGAAAGCCATGTTGATCCAATATGTTTTCATGGGAAGGGGGGTTAAAAATGGATTTCCCACCCTATGGGAAAGTCTTTTAAAGCAGTGGGAAGCTGTCAGTATTTTGTCTTCAGCCTGCCTTGGATTCTGCCTGACACACCCTAAATGTGACAAATTTCTTAGGGCAGTTAGAACTAGGTATGTGTTTTCTTTTCATGTCAATGGAATACTTTTTCTTTGATCTGTCTGTTTCACTTATAACCACTTCAGTCCCACTTTTCATACTTATTAAAAACTCTTGTTTATGATCAAGACCAACTCAAATAATTGTTACTGGGGAGAGAGGGGACCACTGTGCATAGTTACCTTTCATTGGTAAAGGGGGCTTACCTGGTGAGCCCTTGTGTGCAAAACTGTTGCACAGTGACAGATTTATTTGGCAGTTTGGTCCCTTTTGGGGGTTGCTTTCTTGGGGACTGTGCCCTAGAGCCGCATCCTCCTAGAGCTGAAGTGGACCAGTGTCTGCACTGTTCTTCAAAGGAGTGATAATTCCAACTCTGTGGCTTGTCTGGGGACAGCAGAGGTCTGATCCAGCAGAATAGTGTTGGGGAGAGGGGAGACCCAGAGGATAAGACACTGAAATCTTCAGAATAAGGGATGGTTTTTTTCCTAGGTGTACACACAGTTCCCAGCAGAATGGAGCCCTGATGTGAGCTGCTGCCTCTGGGTGATCACACCGTACAAATAATAATAAGTGGAGCAAACTGAGGACTCTGCTTGAAAATTGGAGAACAACAGCGATCTTGTTACAAGTTCTCTCTCAACACCTGTCTCAGGGCCAGTTTCTGTCATTCATCCTGTACTCTGATGAGCTGGATAAACTGTAGGCTCCCATTGTTCTGTCATACAGTACTGGGTGGGTTTGGTTCTGACTCAACTAATGGAACTGGGTTACTGCCTAAAAAATTTGCCTTTCTCTTCTTTTTCCAATCCGGAAATTTCTGTCCCTGGTGATTGCACCCATAAGCCCGAAGGCAGGACCTCTATGGCTGTGGCCACACTAGCTGCTCATTTTGAAAACGATTTTGAAATGAGGGGCAATTTCGCAATGAGCAGGACAGTGACTACACAGAAATTGCTTGTTTCGAAAATCAACTTCAGAATTAAAAGACGTTCATTTCGAAGTCATTATTCCATTCCCGTGTTGGGAATAACACCTCCTTTTCATGTTAATTTCAAAATGAAATGTGTGTAGCCACTCCCAGGCTGCCATTTCAAAATGAAAAGTCCTCCACAGAGCCGGTCCTTCCCTAGAGCACAGAGACACCCTGACCAGCAGCCAGAGCTCTATGGCTGACAGCTACGGGTGCCTTAAAGCTTCAGGGACACAGAAGCCCTGTGCAGGAAGCTGAGAGTGTGTTGGCAGCCATAGGAGCATGAGGTGGCCAGACAACACTCCCTAGCACCCACAGAAAGCGACACCTCTCTGCGGCCGGACAGATGGCCAGCATCCAAGACCCTCGGGATCGCCGTGGAGCCAAGAGTTCCAGGTGGCAGGGCTCCCAGGGCTCTGGGCAGCCCCCAAAGAGGAGGGGGCCCTCTGGCTGGAAGCTGAAATCTGGGACTTGCTGACTGTCTGGGGGGAGGAGGACATCCTGCTCAGGATGGAGGGCCAGAAGAAAAATGTGAACACCTTTGCCTGCCTTGCCATCAACCTTGCTGCAAGGGGCCACCCCCTTTGGACTCCCAACCAGGTCCACTCCAATGTCAAGGAGCTGAGGCAGGGCTATGCCTGAGCATGGGACTCAGCCCAGCAGTCAGGAGCACTGCCGGCCACCTGCCCCTGCTTCGGGGAGCTCCACCAGCTGCTGGGACCCAGGGAGTCTGCACCACCCGAAGAGACCCTGGACACGGCAGAGCTGGACGGGCAGAGCGAGGAGCCCCAGCCAGGACTCTTGATGGCCCCCCCTACTGCAGGCCCCGAAATACCTGCTGGCACCAGGAACAGCGCCAGCAGGAGTGAGGGACTGCTGTGCATGTCTGAGCCCTCTGAGGACCCTAGCTGGGCTACCTCCACCTGGGCCTCCCCTGAACCACCCGAGGAACCCTCAGGTAGGACCGGGTGTGGGGGTGTCCTGGTCATGTGGGAGGGGGAGGGAGGCAGTCCCTGACACAGCAGGTACGGGCCTGGGCACACAGCCACAGGCCAGGGACCTGGGGATGGCAGTCATTGCTGCTGGGGGGGTGGCGCATGGGGCCATGGGCTTCCATGAAGGCCAGAAGCCTGGGAGGGCTGGGGCAACCATGCTAACGTCCCTGCATTGATGGATCAGCTCCCTTCTTCCCCAGCCCCCCCACTGTGTCCCTTCCACCCCCCTGGCCTTGCAGCTCTGCTCCCAGCGGACATGACCCCAGCGGAGTGGCAAGAGCTGGCGTGCTGGCTGTGGCTGGGCGAGCCCTGCCCATCTGTGGCTCCCCCCAAGGGTCCGAGCCCCTAAATACCCCAGTCTGGCCCTACCTCCCTGTTCCACCTGCCCCATCCCCGGGGCGGTCACAGCTCCAGGGGCCATCGTGGCTCCCGACCGGCCACTCCACCGGACGGTGGAGGCTGTCCATCTCCCCATGTATATAGTTCACCCCCGCCCCCATGTATATAGTTCACCCCTGCCCCCATGTATATAGATCACCCTGAGCTCCCCATGTATATAGTTCGTCCCTGCCCCCCATGTAAATAGTCACATGTTCTTTGTTTTTCAAAAATAGCAGTTGAATTTATTTAGTGGTGTATGTGTCCTGCCTTGGGTGGGGCTGGCAAGGGGGTTGCTGGTGGGGCAGGGATGAGAACAGGGAGGGGGGTTGTTTGTAGTGAGTGGGGCCAGGTCATGGGGTCCCCCAGGCAAAGGCCTCCCGGAGGGCCTCCAGCACGTGTACCCCGTCCCAGTGCACCTGGCGAGACGGGACCTCACCTGGCTGCTCATGGTGCGGCACAGCCTCAGCTGCCCAGTGTGCAACAAAGAGCTCCTGCTTCCTCTCAACAAGGTTGTGGACTGTACAGCAGGTGCCCACAACTGTGGGCATGATGGGCAGGCCTACCTCCAGGAGCATCAGGAGGCACCTGAACCGTGCCTTCAGATGGCCAAGTGCCCACTCCACAGTGTTCCTGGCCTGGTTGAGGTAGGCATTGAAGAGGTCCTGGCTCTCATCGTTGTGTCCCTTGTAGGGGCACATTAGCCAGGCCTGGAGCGAGCAGGCAGCATCGACGACGATACATGGGGCATGGTCACATCCCCCACTGGTGGCTCCCACGGGGGTATGTAAGTGCCCTCTACCATCCTGCAGCTGAGCCACGAGTTCCGCAGGACGTCGTCATCATGGGCCCTGCATGGCCAGCCCACAAAAATGTCTGTGAAAGGTCTTCGGGCATCCACAAGGGCCTGGAGGATGACAGAGTGGTAGCCCTTTTTGTTGATGTCCTGTCCCCAGCTGTGTGGTGGGGCCTGGATGGCGAAGTGGGTGATGTCCAATGCACAGATGCAGTTGGGGAATCCAGCTGTTGGAAGCTGGCCATGGCAGTGTCCATGTTTCTAAGGCGGATCAGGGGGCGCAGGAGGATCCTGTTGATGGTGGTGACAACCTGTAGGAGGTAGAGGGCACAGGCGCCCATGAGCACATGGTATGTTATGGGGAACCCCCCCTTCGCCGGAGCCCCACTCCCCGGTGCCCTGTTCCCTGGGGCCCCCCTCCCTGGGACCCCACTCACCAGGGCCCCACTCCTTGTGACACCCCCCAGGACCCCTCAAGGAGGATAACCCCAACAGGGGTCTTCCCCACCCCAAATTGGTGGCCGACCGAACGGTTGCTGTCCCCAATGGCCAGCTTCCACACGGCGATCGCTACTCGTTTCTCCAGGGGGGAGCGCAGGCTTCATAAGGGTGTCCTCGTGGCGAAGTGCTGGTGCCAGCCAATGGCACAGCTCCATGAAGTTGGCCCGAGTCATCCAGAAGTTACAGAGCCACTGGTTGTCGTCCCACTCTCCTAGGACAATGCCGTCCCACAATTCCTCACTGGTGGAGTACTGCCAGAGGTGACGGTGGGGCTGGAACAGGGGTTGCTCTGGATGCACCGTGGGGGAGGAGGGTACTGCAGGAAGCTGGCCACGTGTTGGGTAGCATGTAGCCTTATATGGCATGCTGTCAGAATGGCCATGATGTCCAGGGTGTCCCCGTCAGTGAAGTGCTGGGGGTCTATGGCAGACAGTGGTGTGGTGGCTAACCACAAGGCTCTGCCAAGTGCTGTGCTGGAGGTGGTGTGCTGCAAGCAGCCAGGGTCCTGAGTATGTGCCGGGGGGCATGTTTGGGAGTGTCCCTTTAAGGGAACAGCTGGCCCATGCTCCAGGAAGGGCTTGTCGGCCATTCGACCCTGCCCTCCCCGTTTCCTGCCCCCTTATTTTGAAATGAAACTGTGGCTGTGTAGACGCTCCATTTTGAAATGACAGGGGTGTATTTTCGATGCTGAGGACCACAACGTCAATCCACGTTTTGTGCATAGTCACTTCCAAAGGACTCATTTCGAAGTGATGGATAGGGATTGCCCTTTTCAACATCACTTCCTCGTGTGGCCGCAGCCTATACGTCTAGCACAAAAAGGCAAACCAAAATAATCCCTGATTTCTGGTTTTTCAGGCTCATGATTTTTAAGTCAATCTCATGATTTTGTCAGACCTGACTGGTGATTCCTGAAGTGTGGGCGTGACAGTGCTGAGCAAATTGTTCCCTCTCATTCTGTCATCCTGTCTGCCACTGTCTTGATACAGCTAACTGCCCGGGGGTTGCTTGGGAACAAGTCTTTCTATAAGAGCATAGGACCCACATCTAAGCTTACTTTGTCTGATGCAAATTACCAGTGATTCTGCTGAAGTCCATATAAATATTACACTGAGTAATGTGTGCAAGTAAGATCAAAATCAGTCCCACAATAAATGGAGATGGAACAGGAGGAGATAGCTATAGAAAAGCAGAGCTATCCCTCTGCTGCTGCAGAATACAGCCCCCAGACCAAAACACAGCAACCTCCTGCTAGCTGTGTTATCAAAGATGTCGGTAAAGGTACTCACTCAGAATTCATGGAGACACATGGCACCAGCAATAATGCTATCAGACTAAGTCACAGAAAAATGAGAAAAAAAGATTCAGCAAGAACTGATGACCGGAAAACTTTTCACAGCTTTTTTCATGAATTCTCTGAGTCTTATTAAGAAACATCCTTGAACAGCAGAAAGTCCCATGGCACCTTGTAGACCAACAGATATTTTGGAGCACATGCTTTCATGGGCAAATACTCACTTTGTCAGATGCATCTGATGAAGTGGGTCTGTGTCCAAGAAAGCTTATGCTCCAAAATATCTGTTAGTCTATAAGGTACCAAGGGACTTCTTGTTGTTTTTGCAGATACAGACTAACACGGCCATGCCTCTGATAGTTGACCATACATAGAAATCTGAATTATTCACTCCTGGAGTTGGAGGTAATCATGGCACATGGGTTTCACCCACGAACAAGACACATGCTAATACACAGAGCTAGCTGGACTTTCCCCAAAGCAGGAGGAAAGCAGGAGCGTTCCAGCTGCATTACAAAGATCAAAGTGAATGTTGTAGCCTGGCTGAAATGACATAGAAACACAATTTTGTTGGCCCAGAACCTGTGGTTGCATATCATGTAGATGCATTTGAAAATCTGACCCTGGTAACTTCATGGTTTGCCCACTCAAACTTAAAGTGTCACATTTTAGCATCTTATTTCTGAAAAACTTTGCTCAGAGCCCTTTCAAATGTGTTGGCTCTGGGAAACATTTTTATGATAACAGTCACTGGCCTCTTTTTGATTTCCCTGCCTCTCTTCAACCACTAGCATGGAGCCTGTACCTCCATGTCAGAAGAAAAGGATGAGCACACAGTTAACTGATCTTTCTATAATGCTCGCATGGGATTTCACAGTCTGTCATGCAGAAGCAATAGTCTGTCGCATTAATGTGTGACAACACAGCGTTGATGTCAAACCCTTGTCTTGATTGTCATTGGCATGAAATGTAAGATTTTAACAAGTATAGCAATAGCTAATAACGCAGCATTAAAACATAAATTCAGCAACAACACAGATATTGACAAGGAGGTGTTACAATTTGCCTCAAACGCTAATTTTGGTGATGTGCTTCTATGGCTTAATTTCAGCATACACTATCTATAATTAGAAGAAGGAGCAGAAAAGCTCAGCAAAGAGGGAAAAATCCTTCTGTTTTAAGTAAAGGCAAAGAGGAAAACACAACATTTCCAGTAAGTTCTCGTATGAGAGTTGGGGACAAATTTTGTGTCAAAGCAAGTAGAAGAAATAAGCAGAGAGCAGACTATTTAGATGGGATTTTGACTAACTGGAAGGAGTTGTGGTGAATATGAAGATTAAGGCAAGTTAGGGGAAAGTGAACATGCAATGATAGAGGTCACGAGTCTAAGGAAAGGGAGGAGGGAGAACAATAAGATAAGGACAAGCGACTTCAAAAAAGCAGACTAATGAACTCAGTGTAAAGGTTGCTCCCTTTGCCACCCTAGCTGCCAGCCCTGCCACCCCGGGCAGTGCAACTGAGCCCCGCTATTCTGTGCTGACAGCTGGAGCTTTCAAACCTACAAGGGGCTAATGGACTGGCCAGCCCTCCACGACAACCCAGTTACCCTCACGCATTCACTCCTGATGACGACATGCAGACAGAGGCTAGTGTGAGCATGAGCAGCTGATTTAATCACAACTTCTGGCTGAGGTAAGTGCCTCTCCATGGCCTTTCTGTGCTACAGAGTTAGGTCAGCTTCATCGCCCTGGCCCCAGAAGTGTCCATGCTGAAGTTATGTTCCTACTGATCTTACTGCCCAGCTAGGCAGAAGTAATTACCTCCATGTGCGGTGTAGAGTTGAGTTAGGTTGACACGGTGTCAGTGTGGACACTTAACTACTTATATGAACTGCTACTGGCTCTCATGAACCCTCCCACAATGTCCCACACTGACAATTTAATCGATACAAGCACATCTGGTGAGGACGCCTGCTGCTGACACAAAGTGTTGGGCTGAGGGAACAACAGAATTGCAGGTCCTCTGGGCAAGGTAAGGGGATGGCTTAATGCTTCTGGAATGGGTGAGCTCTGGGGTGGAAGAGGTGTGGTCTCAGATGTAAGAGGCAGAGCTCAGGGACAGCCTCGCTCCTCCAACCCTTCATCACCACCTAGCTGAAGTGACGATTTAAAGGGCCAGGAAGTCAGTCTGCCACCCTTGTCACAGTAGCATCAGTGGCAGCTGGGAGCACCAGGCCTTTTGAACAGCTAGGCCCTAGGGCGGTTGCCTCCCCACATTGGTGGGCCTGATGACAAGTAAGTACAGATAGAAGTGACATAAGAGCTAATTTCAACATAAATCAGAGTGACATAACTTTGCAGTGTAGACCAGGCCAGAATACATTTCTCAGACCAAAAGCTATCTCTGTCAGCTTGAAAGCTTGTCTCTGTCACCAAAAGAAGAAAAGAATGGCCATGTTGGATCAGACCAAAAGTGCATGTAACCCAGTATCCTGTTTGCAAACACTGACCAGTCACAGGTGTCCCAGAAGAATGAACAGAAGAGATAATCATCAAATGATCCCTTCCCTGCTACCCATTTCCATCTTCTAACAAACAGAGGCTAGGGACACCATGGCTGCGTCTACACGTGCACGCTACTTCGAAGTAGCGGCACCAACTTCGAAATAGCGCCCGTCATGTCTACACGCGTCGGGCACTATTTCGAAGTTGAAATCGACGTTAGGCGGCGAGACGTCGAAGTTGCTAACCCCATGAGGGGATGGGAATAGCGCCCTACTTCGACGTTCAACATCGAAGTAGGGATGTGTAGACGATCCGCGTCCCGCAACATCGAAATAGCGGAGTCCTCCATGGCGGCCATCAGCTGGGGGGTTGAGAGATACTCTCTCTCCAGCCCTTGCGGGGCTCTGTGGTCACCGTGTGCAGCAGCCCTTAGCCCAGGGCTTCTGGCTGCTGCTGCTGCAGCTGGGGGTCCGTGCTGCATATACAGGGTCTGCAACTAGTTGTTGGCTCTGTGTATCTTGCACTGTTTAATGAAAGTGTGTCTGGGAGGGGCCCTTTAAGGGAGTGACTTGCTGTTGAGTCCGCCCCGTGACCCTGTCTGCAGCTGTGCCTGGCTCCCTTATTTCGATGTGTGCTACTTTGGCGTGTAGACGTTCCCTCGCTGCGCCTATTTCGATGTTGGGCTGAGCAACGTCGAAGTTGAACATCGACGTTGCCGGCCCTGGAGGACGTGTAGACGTTATTCATCGAAATAGCCTATTTCGATGTTGCTACTTCGAAATTAGCTATTTCGATGTAGCGTGCACGTGTAGACGTAGCCCATTGCTACCCAGCCTGGCTAATAGCCATTGATAGACCTAACCCCCATGAATGTATCTAGATCTTTTTTTGAATCTGTTAAAGTCCTGGTCTTCACAACATCCTCTGGCAAGGAGTTCCACAGGTTGACTGTGTTATGTGAAGAAATAGTTCTTTCTGTTTGTTTTAAATATGTTACCTGTTAATTTCATTTGGTGACCCCTAATTCTTGTGTTAGTGGAACCAGTAAATAACAATTAATTATAAAAATGAGCAGGCTACCAGCTTCATTGGTTTGCTATTACTGATCATTTATTTGCTTCACGTAGCTCCCAGAATGTGTACAGCAACATAGGAAAAGGTAGCAGGGCAGATCCTGAACATCAGGATTGTTCCAGTAATGTCAGTGGTCTAAAGCCAGTTTACACTAGCTGATGGTGTGTCCACAGTCTCTGTCTCAAAGATCTTGTGATGTTAAGTTAATGAAGAAAAGGCAAGGGGACAGGGCTGCAACATAGAAACCAGGCGTGACTGGCTACTTGGGCAAGGTTTTGCAGGGTGTTGTTGTGTAGACGTCTACTTCTCCACACTACCATAGTAAACTAATCAGCCGCTCTAAATTACACTGACAAGCCCGAGCATAAGTGCCCCAGATTTGTGAATGGACCTTCTAATTTCTAAATACATCAGACCTTGCAGAGCCTGTGATTGTCTTTCTGAGATAGAAAGCGCCCTGATTACGTACATTAAACCCTGCTCATTTCCCAATTCACACAGTTAACCCTTGCTCTTGCAAAGTGCTCTTTTACTGACTCACATCAATATGGTTATGTTTCTACTCCGCAGCTGTATCTGCAGGTTGATGGCTGGGTGCACACTAGCAACATGCAGTAGTATTTAGGTCTCAGTGCTGCCTGGTTATTCAGGAGGATTATTCTGGGAGGACTATTTTTAACAGAATTAGATTAACAGAAGCTGACAGCACCATGTCCATCCGTACTTGGTGTGAAGTGATGATAGGTGTGGAACTGCTAGTCTCTCGGGTTCCATGTCACACCCTCTGACTGGATAAATGATGAATTGGTAATGACATTACATAGAATTGAGACAGATGGCTCTGGCTTTTGATAAATGCACATATCTTCATAATCAGATCATAATACCAATGCCTGCAAGATCAGTAGTAATAATAATAGCTTTAAAAACCAAAATCATTTTGCTGGTTTGACTTGAAGATACCTATTAAAAACAGAGCTAGGCTTAATTTTCTTAGACTGCTTCCTTCTTCAATGTGAAATTAACTGAGAAACAAAACACTAAGACAAATAATACAGGGATTTCTCTTCTGATTTTCACTGACCTCATGTTATTTACCCTACTGCATATGATAAAATACCATCACCAAAAGAGAAAAGACAATTATTTTCTCTCCAACAGACATTCAGACAGATTGATGGTCCCCACTATAAAAAGAACTAAATGAAATTCTTGACATCATTTCAGCAAGATGTCATTTCACTCCTAAGATTCTAGTTATGATGAAACTCATAATACAGTTCACCTGTTATTGATAGGGATAGTTAATATTTTATTGGCTATTTAAGGTGCAAAGTCCTTGAGATAAATCAGTCTCTTCCTCTCTTTCCTGATTTTACTAGTTTACTTTAGACACACATGCTGGAAATTGACATGATTAACTAACAACACGGTGCAAAAATTACCATTTGAAATAATGTCATTACCAAAAAGTGAAGATTTTTGAGAACAAAATAATTATGAAGCTCATTAAATTCACAGTTTCTGCATATTGCAGATTAGTAAAAGACTAACGGCAGTATCTCAGAACATAATTTTGCTCAGTAGCAGAATATTATCTGAATTACTGTCATTTACCCTAAATTTAAATTCTTGGTCCTTAACATAAATAAGTGCATTTCCCTCATTTACATGGGATTTAGGTTTTCTTTTTGTTAACATACGGTTCTGCGCAGAATTTCAGCCAAAATTGTGTTATTACAGTAACATCTAGGAACCCTAATGAAGGTTGGGGTCCCTCATGCTGGGCACTGTGGAGCATGAGTTAACTCTATCATGTAGAATTTGCAACCTAAATAGAGAAAGCAGGCAAGAAGAAACAGAGGGACAGTGAGGAGAAGGGACATGACCAATGTTCCCTCTAATTTTTTCCACCTATCGGCAGAATAACTTTTATGTGCACTGAGGCACATGTGCACCATCAATAATAAAAAAAACATGCTACTCACTGCTGGGTGGCTGTGGACACTCTGCTATTCATCTGGGTGGCTGCTAAGTCTGTCCTGGTCACCCACCTACATACTCAGCCTACAGGGACCACTGGACATGACCAAGGTCACAGAGCATATTATGGCAAAGCCAAGAGTAGCATGCTGCCATTAATAACTGGACCACCCCAGCGCTCAGGGTGTATGAAGATACTTCTGTCCTGGGTTCCACCCATTTCCTTTGTGAGCTCTGGCCAAGTGGTTCCTATGGAGTCTTAGGCTATTACAAAGAGGACCTCCTTTAAAGAAGTGTTTCTTCAACTATGTTCCACAGAACACTGATATTCCATGAACAACTTGCAGGTGTGCCGTGAGTGACTGACACTTTTTTTATATCAGACTCCCATAATATGTATTTTCTGTTATTAACACCAGATCAAATATTAGTTCTCCACTGCTGTGATATCTGATTAGATTACTTCATTGTATTTGTGCTGTATATGTTGCTGTTTGTTTGCTTGTTTTTTTGTTACAACAATGTCTTTGGAAGAAAATTTTTGTAGGTGTCCATCATATTGTTTGGTGTTCTGTGATCTCCAAAAATTTAAGAAACAGGGCTTTAGAGGACTCTTCAAGGAAGTTGGTGCTGAGAAATGATGATGATGCTCTTTGCCCTACCGACTGTGTATTGATTAAAAAAGCACCTTGGTCTCCTGCAGGAGGTAAGCACATATGCAAATACTAATTAACGGATCCCCAAAAGCCACAACAAGGCAATTTACTCTGCACACAGGTAAAGTCTCCAATTAAAATCACATCATTTTCATCCAGTGACAAACCGAATAGTTCTGTTTTGGCCTTTGGGAATTAGTTTGGGAGAGATGGTACCCTGTATGTTTTGCCCCCTGTATTGGCACACAGCTGATGGTTCGTGGGGCCCTGACTCAGGGCCTATTGATGTCTCTGGGACCCTTTCCATTCACTTTAATGGTCTTTGGATCAAGCCCTTGGAGTACTACGATGAATGTGTGCAGGATGGGGACGTGGCCAGAAGCCCTCTCCCCGCTCAGTACATAACAGCTTCCTCTTCCAGGTAGACCACGCTCCATATTTTATGTGCCTGTTACATGGGTGGAGCCCGGGCAATCGCACAGCGTGCTTCCCCCTTGTGGCCAGCAGACATTAGGCTTTGTGCATCTATAATGCCTTTCTCCATGATTTCTTTGCACTTTCCACATACTCTTTGATGGCTCTCGGAGTTGGTGTGTGGCCCTAAATTGTTTACTGATGCTTGAATAAACTTTATTCCTGGATCAGCTCTTCTCTCCAGCTCCTCCAGTACAAAGTGTTCCTCAGCACTGAGTATCTCACAATCATCACACACTGTCATCTCCCCAAGTAGCACTTTTTTGAGAGACAGGATAATCTATGCCATACTTTGCACATTGTCTGGAAAGGGCACATGAAACTGAGAGGCAAATTGCTGGCCCTCTCAATACTACAGCCTGATGAGTCATCTTTGGTGTAATGACTGGAATCAAATATTTGGCTTTGCTTTTTAGATATTTCTCCTGCTCGTGCTGCTGATTGGCAGCCGAAAATAATGCATGTTGAAAGACAGCAATCACAGTCTGAGACAAGAGAATTCAACCTGTTTGTGCCAGTGCAGCTCTGCAGCTTCTACAGGTTCCTGAAGGTCACTAATGGCCAATCTTCTTCCTCTTACATGACCACTACCTCCAGGCAGGTATTCAGAATTCATAAGAGGGGAAGCCAAGTCAAGCCAAGCCAAACTGAACAGTGAGAACACGTTTCCATTGTCAGTTGTCCATTTCAGATGCTTTAAAAAAGCTTCATATTTCACCATGATGCTGGTCAAACTTTTCCAGGCTCTGAAGCAGAGCCCTGTGTGGACTGTGTGAACTTTTCCATCAACAGAAGATATGACCTCAACAACCTTGTCTCTCTAACAGTTTGGGATTACACAGCCACCACTATGCCACGTGCATTAAAACAGTCTGGATTTTCAGAAAATGACCACTTGGAAAATCAAGCGAATTGCAGGTATCTGAAACTGGGCACCAAAGTCATTAAGCACTTCTGAGCATTTTGGCCTTAGTTTCCAGCAATTTGTTGAGTTTTTATTTTCTATGGTTAAGTACTTAAAATACCATCCCACCACAAAGTCAGTTCATCACAGACATATTTTACTTCTGTTTGCGTTCCTGGAATCTTAGAGAGAATATCAAACTATGGTATTTCCTCCAAAGGAGAAAATTCTTCTCCACTGAATCTGCACCAGTATGCATGATTGCTTATTGATTAGAGTGAGGTGCTCTTGGAGAAAGAGATGGAGCCATACATTTTAACTTTGCCATATTCGCATCTGACAAATAATTTTATCGTAGTAGGCTTGCAATTAGACCCTGCATGCATGATGTAAAGGGGAAGATTTTATTTCTAGCCTGGGCTCAGCTCTGGACGTCAGTGCATGCACTGTCAGAAGTATGAAGAAATGTTTTTCAACACTCTAGAGTTACTCTGTGGGAGCGGAGGGCTGCTCCATTCTTATAATAGGCCATTCATTCTTTTAGTTGCCCAAGTGAATTAATCATTTTAGTCTTCTGCCTGAGGCGGGTGGTGTTAAGCAAATTGTTCAGCACGTCTGGGCACCAACAGGTGAGAGAACGGAGGCCACTTTACCCTGTTCTGGACATACCAGACTGTAGCATTGATGATAAAATATTCCAAGTGTGTTTTTTTTCCAATAAGTCCAGTGAATGTATTGCCATGGTAACAACTGCACTATCCTCATCAAGTTCATTCCTATGAGCCAGTGCTCTCTGTCAATTTTACATCATTTACAGAGGACATCTACAGACAAGACCCACTCATTGTTTCTTCATGATATGAGGAATGCTGTGTACAGTCCTATGCTTTGGCAGAGCCAATACAAACCTACCTAGTCACTGGATAGAATCATGCTGGTCACCAAACAGGATGTTGCAGAAGGAAAGGCTTTGACAATGTCACAGTTATGGGGCAAGACACGCCTGTGTCCCATTTCTGGACTCTCTGTGTGTATTTTCACAGGTGTTCAGTCTCTTTTCCTTTCCTGTCTGGGGTTCTCCTTCTCCTGGAATGAGAACTGGGGAGTGTTCCCTGTAATCTTTTCTGTCCATGTGCAGAATAATTTTTTTATGTGCACTGAGGCATGAGACAAAAGTCCTAGCAATGGGTGTTCTGCAAATCAGCTGAGTAGCATTTCAATCTCTCCTGAGCCATTGCACAAGTGCATAGGGTGTCCATGGAGTTTGGACATGGGAGTCAGAAGACCCACAATGTTATTAAAACAATGTATGTTTATTAGTCAGTGGAACCAAGCATTAAGGAATGATTCAAACAATCAATAGGTTCCACACATATTGAAACCTCAGTTCTAGATTTTTCACTGGTAAATATGGTAATAAGAATATTCAATGGCTGTGTCTACACTTGCATTATGCTTTCAAAAGAGGCATGCAAAAGAGGGAAATTGAAAAGGCAAATGAGGTGCAGATTTACATACCTGGCACCTCATTTGCATATTCTTATTTCGAAATAGCTTCTTTCAAAAGAAGAAAACCAGTGTAGACACTTTTCTTTTGAAAGTAAACCCCATCTTCGAAAGAATCCTTCTTCCCATAAAAAAGGCATTTAGTATTTTGTTTTTTGCTATATTTTCTGTTGCTTCTTCCACTTAATTGAATAACAGACTGTCCTCGGTCTACCTCTCACTGCTTGTATTTTTGTAAAGTAATTTCTTGTTATTTTTGATGTCCTTAGTTACTTGAATCCTGTTTTGTGTCTTGGCCACTCTAATTTTGTCCCCACAGGATGGTAAAGTGAGAAGAACATTTTTGTCATTTTGACCACCCTTATTAAAAGGCTTGTTTAAATTTATTTGGTGAAATGATTTGCTGATGGAAAATTATATTGTCAGTTAATATTTTGTACAAGTGTCTGCTTTCCATAGAAAAATTTGATTTTAATAGGAAAAAAAAGACCCAACAAAATATTTTAATGTGGAGGCTCTGTGTCATGGCAGTTGTAGTTTGGTTGTTTCTGTTGTTCTTCTCTGTGGTAGAACTCCTGGCCGGGATAAAACTCCCATGATGTACTACCCTACCCTATCCAGAGGGAACAAAAGGAGTATGAAATATAGAATCATAGACTCATACGGCTGGAAGGGACCTCAGGAGTTCATCTAGTCCAGCCCCCTGCTTCAGGCAGCATCAACACCAACTAAGTCAACCCAGTCATGGGAAATATAACTTCCGGGAGACAAGAGGCTATCAGTTCAAAATCAAAATTTTTCTAGACTTGAATTTCTGTTGAAAAAGTGAGATATTTTAATTGTCCAAATCTTATTTCTTTATTTTAATGTTTCATATCAAGCTAGATATAGATATTGTCCTTGAAATGGATATGAATACACACTTTGTGCATCTATAAATGTGGCAGTGACATCCATGTGTGAAATACATTTTGATCACTTTTCTTCTCTGATGCCTGTTGTGTCATTTCTCCAGAATTTCTTCTACAATGCCAGCCACCTGAGTAGCTTAGACAGCTGCCTCAGATAGGGTTTTTTTACTGCAACCATCCAGACAAACATTTCTTCCTTTTCATCCCAAATTACACCAGTTGGAGTCCCAGATTCACTCCTGCATCAATAACTGCTTCTCTCTTCCTAAAAATCTTGCAACTTTTTAAAAGTCAGTGGGGCCGATCTATCTTATTGGGAAGCCAAGATTCCTGTAGCAGATTCCTGCCAGAAAGGAGCTATCATAGCTTGTGGACCTACCTAAAGCAAAGGCCAAACTACAGTGGAAGATCAGCCTGCTCACAATTGATCTTCCAGGGTTTCATTTCATGAATGCATAAAACAGCACTCCCATGGGTCAAAGTCAATACTTATACTTGCAAGAGGCAAGGAAAAAGGAAGGTTGAAAGATGTTCAATGGTATGTCATGTAGACAGACTTGTAAGTTGAGCATGGATAAATTGATTTTAGCTATGCAATTGGCATAGCTAAAATTGCATATCAACAATCAACTTCTATGTCTAGTTCAGACTTAGTCCACCAAGAAATAAGACAGTATGCTTTCTCAGTTCCTTTATTTTGTTTTAATTTTGTACACATTCCAACCAAACAGATATGCTATGGCCTAACAATTAAGAGGACAGTTGGCTGTCATCATTTTAAGTTTGCATGGCTAGTGTCCAATTAGCTGCCTACAGGTTATTTGCATAAGTTCCCCATGGGCATAGTCCTTTCCATCTTTATTCTGTTCCATAAACAGGACAGAAAGAGCTTGTTCACAACCATGTTATTCATTTCTTATCTAGTTTCCAAATATTAGCCCAACAGAGGACAAGCCTCCTACAGATGGCATGTGTCTGTTTTGAAGGGCTTCCAGACAACTTGCTGCCAATTGGTGATTTATGCTGTGGCAAAGTAGATTTTTGTGAAATTCCAGCTTCCCCCATCTCAATTTCTTTCCAAAGAAATTATCTGGTTAGGAAAGAAAAATAGACACAGTTCCAAACCCCAGCTTAGTGTTTCAGTGATGATGAAACATATCTAGTTGACAAAGCTTGGTCTTGTTCTTACAACTGCCATGGACAAAATCCATTTGTTTTTAGTTGGTTGCTTTCAATATACAGACAAATTGTTTTGGAAACTTCAAATTTACATTCTGCATTGTCCTCCCTTCTTTATTCAATATGAGATTTTGATCTGGAAACATTCAAATGACGGCCAACAGACCTGGAAAGGGACCCCTATTCCTATAAGACAAATGATCAGCGAGTGTTTCGTCAATATTTGATTGATCTTAGTCAAGAGCCTGGAGGTCACTGATTCTCCTTGTCTAGAAATACCTTAAAAATATCTGAGGTTCTTCATATAAATTAGAGGCATGAGAGACTGTACCCATCTCTTAGTAAATACACAGTCAATACAGTACCTGTATCACAGCATATGTCTCACTCCCTTTTATGGTACTATATAACACATTTTAATGTAACAGTTTATTCTATATGCAGCTCCAATATACGATGCACTGATTTCTGTGTCTCTCTTCAATGAGATACAATTATCTCCAACCTCTGCAATATGGTAGTATCATTTCAGGAGTACCCAGATACACCTGGGTAAGAATTTCAAAGCCACTGGGAGGAACTGGATACCTAACTCTTGTTAATTTCAGTGGGGGATTGGTATCCAAATCCCTTAGGTGGCTTTGAAAAACAAGTTTTTATCGACCTGTAAACCCTAATGTAGGGGCAAAAATAATTTATATATTATGTGGTAAGATATATCAGAATGCTCTGAGATATTAAAATAGAAGCTACTACAGCTGCAATGCAAGTAAGCAAACATAATAATTTGTATAACTGAGGTAGGCTTGGTAATAAATTGAGGCCTAAAAGGTCTCTTAGTTATTTTTAATAGCTAGGGTGAGTAGCAAAGGCATTAGTATGGCTGCTTGACCAAAGGCTATAAGATTAAAAATCTTTTGCAACACCTAGCTTTTAATGAACCAGTACACCACAGAAATACAAAATAAGAGTTTTTTTAGGATATAAAGCCAGAAAGTTCACACCACTAACATACTTACAACATTGTGGAGCGTATTAAGTAAGTTTTGAAACAACTAGGTAGTGTCAGCCATCGAAACCCCAAATAAGGGTACCCCAAGAGCCACAAATATATAACAGACAGAGATGCAAGGAAACAAGGTCATGGATAGAACACGGCAAATCTGAGTTCCACTCTATCATCCTTTGGGTACCAATGTGAATTGGTGGTTTTGGTGGCCAGGACTACGACTACTGAATTACACATTGTGAGCTTGTCTCCACCATGGAGAGTTTTACTGGCAGTTTCAGGGGAGCAGAAGCATGCTCAGGAGGGAGCAGGGAGGTACCAGGCCAAGCTGAAAGGGCATGCAAGCATCAGAAGGGAGGTAGGGTCTGGTGGCATTGGACGGGGGAGATAAGCGAAAAAGGAAAGCTAGAAAAATAGGCACAAACTGGTTTAGGAAGAGGATCCCAGAAACGGGCAGAGGGAGATAGAAATGGCTGTGGAGAAGCTGAGAAAAGGAATGGAGGGGGCTCAGCACAGGAACAAAAATGGAGAGCAGTCTGTAGGAGCTGAGAAAGCAGCCCAGACCACTGTGAAGAGATGGTGACCTGGCCCAATGAGTACCACAGGGATGCAAAGGAGGTGCAGTTGGAGATAGGATCACAGTGGCATGGAAAGCTATCAGAAGCTTAGGGAAATGAAGGGAAGTAGGAGCAAGGGGCTGGAGCAACTAAAACCTTCCCCTTGGCTTCAGGGTAGCCAAGACAGTCTATGGCTGGGACCCAGGAGGGGCAGACAGAGGCTGGAACTAAAAGCTACACAGAGATGAGACTTCATATTTCTTCAGTGTCAGAGAGACAGCTTGGTTAGTCTGTATCTTCAAGAACAACAAGAAGTCCTAGGCACCTCATAGACTAACAAGATATTTTGGAACATAAGCTTCTGTAAGCAAAGATCCGCTCATGCATCTGATGAAGTGGCTCTGTGCCCACGAAAGCTTATGCTCCAAAATATCTGTTAGTCTATAAGGTGCCACAGGACTTCTTGTTGTTCTCATATTTCTTCAGGTGTCTTCAAAACCCTGAATGATCTCAGGGGTGGTGCCTTCCATGAACCTAAAGGTCTCAAAGAGCTTGTTAGGGATTCAGAGCAAGACATGGCACTGATATTTCACAGCCCATCTAGAAGAAGGCTCCACTGCCTCCTTTACCTCAGAGCTCCTTGCCTTTGGGGGATAGGTTTGCTAGACACATGTCAGTACAGTTAGGAGATGATGAGATGTGAGTTGTGCAAATGCCTAATTTAATGGGAGCAATGACAACAAAACCCAGAGCAACTGCATGGAAAATAGTTCCCCTTCCTGTTTAATATCATCTCCTGTGCATATGTGCATGACAGGAACTCGCAAAAGATAAGTCATTAAAACTTCCGGAGAAAATGTAGCTCATATACAGTGACTTCCAATTGCACTGCTTTTGCTTTTATCAAGTCTTTAATTTGTCTCTGAGCTTTATTCCATCATTTTTCTACTTCCAATTCCATCATTTTTATAATAACCAGTTTTCCTTTATTTGCACAGGTGGAGACTTGAAATCGTGCAATGCCTGAGTGATTGTAATGTAGAAAAAGGGTTGATCACGCTATATTTAGCCTTTGTGTCATGTGGAATCACCCTCTGTGGGTTCAGAATACACAGAACAATTGGTATAAGTGTATATGGGTAGATTTAATACTAGATTTGTGACATTCACAGACTGTTACAAGACAGAGGGAATGTGTGGGATTTTTTTCCTACCATTAAAGCTGTATCCATTTGAAATAATAAAGCATTCTCACACTTCTATTTTCTGCTTGGGTTTAAAGAACACAAAGTGCTTTCCAATTACTTCTTTCAGCTTGAAAGTCACGCAGACAACAGAGCTTGTAAATTATTACCAATTATTTATTGTTTATATGGTAAGAATGCTTATGATTCTTACTAGAGATTAGGGCTCCATTTTGCTAGATGCAGACCATGCCCAAAATACAATCCCTGCCCAAGACCTTATTGTCCAGTACACATGGTTGAGAAAGGAAATGACATAATGTATTATCCTGATTGGACAGGTGGGGCAGTAAACACACAGGCTATAGTTACACTTCAGAGATCTATTCACGAAGTCACTGTCAGAAGAGCTTTCCCGACAAAACTTCTGTCAACAGTACCTGGCCATACACAAAAGCCAAAAGGAAGAGCGCTTTGCTCTGTTGACAAAAAAGGCACCGGGACATACAGCAGATAGGGCTGCCCATTGTCCTGGCCACCTTGTCTGTCAAGAGAAGGCCATGCAGAGCATCCACATAGCGTTTTTGTCAACACAATCTGTTAAAAAAAGGCAATTTTCCTCATTTAGGAGTGGCAGAAAGTTGTCAGCGGAAGTGCTGACTTTTGGCGACATCTTGTCGACAAAACAAATTTTGTTGTGTGGACGTTCCACCAGTTTTGTCGGTAGAACTTGCTAGTGTAGCTGTAGCCACAGAAATTAAGATCTGCACAATTAAGCCCCCACAATTAGTCTGTTATATTTACATTCAAACATCTAAGTAAAAGGTCTGATTTCTGTCAGAGCAGCACATTTACCAACTAGCTCTGGTGTCAGGGTGTAACTTACGGTTCCTCTGTGAAAAATCTTGGCCAAAGTGACTCCAACCAAGGTTGCCCAGGAAGTCCGTGGCAAAAATAGTAACTGGATTCAGCCTGTTTGAGTTTGTCAACCACCTAATAAACAAAACTGCCCTTTCTCTGAGACTTTTCTCTTATAATGGAATTGTGCCCCAAGTCCAATTGCAGTGGCTAAAAAGATTCAGCTCATTATTGCAGAACACTGCAGCATTTTATGTCTTTGTTGTACTTTCGATATCATAGACTCAGAGCGCACTAGAACTGGAAGGGACCTTGAGAGGGCATCAAGTCCAACCCCTGCCCTCATGTCAGGACAAAGTACCCTCTAGAGTCTTTAGACCATCTCTGATAGACGTCTATCTAACCTGCTCTTAAATATCTCCAGTGCTGGAGATTCCACAACCTCCCTAGGCAATTTATTCTCATGTCTAGCCACCCTGGCAGTTAGGAAGTGTTTCCTAATGTCCAACCTAAACCTCCCTTGCTTCAGTTTAAGCCCATTGCTTCTTGTTCTATCCTCAGACGCTGAGGAGAACAATTTTTCTCACTCGTGCTTGTAACGCTCTTTTAAGTACTTGAAAACCCCTATCATGTCCCCTTTCAGTCTTCTCTTTCCTAAACTAAACCAGCCCAGTTCTTTCAGTCTTCCCTCATAGCTTATGTTAAGGTGCTATAACTTTTTCCTAATCTAACCCACTGGGTTTTCTCTCTGGCGTTTTGGTTATTTTATTTTACAGTTCAACGTGTCCAGTAACCTACCTGAGCAGGTATTGCTGACACTAGCTTTTCTCTCAGAAAAGGCCAGAGAAGTTATGTGTGCAGCTGTGAGCACAGTGGGAAATATCCCTTCCATTAATCCATTGTCCTGTCACACAAATCTTGTCTCATGAACAGCTCAATAGCCTTTTACAGGGACCCTTCAGATGAAAGTGTCCCTTGATTAACGATAACCTTCTCCTTTTAACTTCTGCTGTCACCGGAATATACGGCAATGACCTGCTTGTGCAGTGCTGCTAATGACTGAGCATGTAGGAAGACCACAGAAGGCAAGCTCGAGGAGACCCACATGGGTAATAACACTAAGACATGTTGCGACCACTGGGGCCTACCAAATGCACACCCACGGTGAGCTCAAACCTATGAAGAAAGTAAAAGTTCATAAAAGGTTAACCAAATAGGTTGAGTCTGACACTGAGGCTGTGTCTACGCTACCCCCTCCCTTTTGGAAGGGGTATTTAAATGACAAGAATCAGAACTGGTTGATGAGGTGCTGAGATGAATATTCAGTGTCTCGTTAGCATAGTGGTAGCCAGTCACACTTCTAAAGTGCTCCTTTCGACATGCAAACTGGCCGTGCAGCCATGGGTGCTTCGAAATAAACCCCCGACTTTGAAATTCCGTTATTTCCAATTTGTTGTAAATAGCTATGTCAAAATAGGCACTGTTAAGACAGGGGCTATGTCTACGCCAGCATTCCTTTTTCGAAAGACACACAGAAATGAAGGAAACCAAAAATGCAAATGAGACACAGATTTGCATATTTGACACCTCATTTGCATATTCTTCTGTTGGGAGAGGGGTCTTTTGAAGATGGGGTTTACTTTTGAAAGAGCTGCATCTACACTGCTTTTCTTCTTTTGAAATAACAATATGCAAGTGAGGTGATGGATATGGAAATATGTGCCTCATTTGTATTTTTGGTTTCCTTCATTTGCATGCCTCTTTCGAAAGAGGAATGTTAGCGTGGACATAGACAGGCAGTAGAGCCTGGCTGTATGGGTGTAGGCACTGTATTTTGAAATAGCCAAGTGCTATTTTGAAATGCATTTTGGCTATGTCTACACTAGCACTCCCCTTTCAAAAGGGGGATGCTAATGAGACAGTTTGGGATATGCTAATGAGGCACTGCAATAAATATGCAGCACCTCATTAGCATAATGGCAGCCATGGCACTTCGAAAGCGCCACTTTTGATCACACATAAGAACATAAGAATGGCCATACTGGGTCAGACCAAAGGTGCATCCAGTCCAGTATCCCGTCTGCCGACAGTGGCCAATGCCGGGTGCCCCAGAGAAGGAAAACAGAAGACAATGATAAGTGATTTATCTCCTGCCATCCATCTCCTGTCCTTGTACTGAAGGTTAGGGCACCATACTTTACCCCTGGCTAATAGCCATTTATGGACCTAACCTGCAAAAATTTATTGAGCTCTTTTTTAAACCCTAATAGAGTCCTGGCCTTCACAGCCTCCTCCGGCAAGTAGTTCCACAGGTTGAATGTGCGCTGTGTGAAGAAAAACTTCCTTTTTTTAGTTTTGAACCTACGACCCATCAATTTCATTTGGTGTCCCCTAGTTCTTGTATTATGGGAAAACGTAACTCATTTTTCTGTATTCACTTTCTCCACACCATTCATGATATTATATACCTCTATCATATCGCCCCTCAACCGCCTCTTTTCCAGACTGAAAAGTCTCAGTCTCTCTAGCCTCTCCCCATATGGGACCCGTGGCTTGTCTACTTGCACACGTTGAAATCCCCTTATTCCTATAACCAAATAGGAATAAGAGGATTTCGATGTGTGCGGAGTCCTTCTGAAAAGGATCCTGTGCAGACGAGCCGCGCACATTAGAAAGTGGCACTTTCGAACTGCTGTGGCCAGCAGCATGCTAATGAGACACTGCATATTCATTGCAGTGCCTCATTAGCATATCCCAAACTGTCTCATTAGCATCCCCCTTTTGAAAGGGGGGGTGCTAGTGCAGATATAGTCTTTGTGTGTA
Organism: Carettochelys insculpta; assembly: GCF_033958435.1. Taxonomy (NCBI): domain Eukaryota; kingdom Metazoa; phylum Chordata; order Testudines; family Carettochelyidae; genus Carettochelys; species Carettochelys insculpta. The sequence continues at coordinate 134,668,406 of NC_134140.1, read as the reverse complement.
GCAGTGTTATTTCAAAATAAGCTATTCCAGAATAACTATATCTGATTTTGGAATAAGGCTGCTATGTAGACATACCTAAGAGCATTCATAAACACCTTTAACTCTTTGGGCCTTTGAGATCAATCTCTGTATGGAACCCAGAGGCACTGAGACCACTAACAAAGGAGAGTGTAGTTTTCTAAGAGTCAGCTTAGCTAAGAGTCACTTGGTTTTTAGCTCATTCAGTAGAGGCACATGGCTTTGGCCTTTGAGGTCGTAGGTGCAATCCCACATGTTGATACACAGAATATATAGGCTTTACATATACACATTCTCTTTTACTCCTCAGTTGCTTCAAGACTTGCATGTTGGAAAGGTAAGCTCTGCTGAAAAACAAAACCCAGTACCTCTTTATATGGCTTTGGTGAGGCCGCATCTGGAGTACTGTGTCCAGTTCTGGGCCCCCGTTTATAGGAAGGATGTGGATACACTGGAGAGGGTCCAGCAGAGGGCAACCAAAATAATTAGGGGGCTGGAGCATATGACTTATGAAGACAGATTGAGGGAATTGGGACTGTTTAGTCTGCAGAAGAGAAGACTGAGGGGGGACTTGATAACAGCCTTCAACTTACTGAAGGGAGGCTGCAAAGAGGCTGGAGAGAGACTGTTCACAGTGGTCATGGATGGCAGAACATGGAACGATGATCTCAAGTTGCAGCTGGGAAGGTCCATGTTGAACATTAGGAAAAACTTTTTCACTAGGAGGGTGGTGAAGCATTGGAATGGTCTACCCAGCGAAGTAGTGGAGTCTCCATCCCTGGAGGTGTTTAAGTCTCACCTCGACAAAGCCCTGGCGGGGCTGGTCTGATGGGTTTGGTCCTGCTTAGAGCAGGGGACTGGACTCGAAGGCTTTTTTAGGTCTCTTCCAGCTCTATTGTTCTGTGATTCTATGATTCTATGATACCCGAGTGTGGGAGGGTGTGGGCCACTCAGAAAGAGCACTGCAGGGAAGGGATACTGAGTTAAACATACACAAGCTAAAGGCATACTGGTGCTGAGAAGCCTTGCAGGAGGCAGATAAGCTGATCATATCTTTGTTATTCATTAAAAATGTACATTTTCCCTAAACATTATGTACATGTGACTGCTTTCCTCTCATACGCAATGCACACCTGGGAATGATTGCATATTGTTTATATACATTTCATGTATTTGAGTTCATTTCCATATACATTACACTCTTGTGACTTTGTCTGTTCACATATAACTGTGCAAGTTGTGTTTTCCCTACACAGTGCATGTACAAATGTGTGTGTTTTCCCGATGCAACACATCATCTTTTTGCTTATTTGAAAGTAAGGATTCACCGACAGTATCTTACTACACTTTTTGGACCAGATCTTCAGGAGGTGGATATGAATGCAGCCCCATGAAAAGCTATGGAGCAACACTGATTCAGCCAGATGAGAGGTAACCCATTCTTTCCTGTTATGGAAGTCTTTCTGTCATGAATGTGCTCAAGTGCCTGCCAGCCAGATAGATTAGGTTAGGTTATTTCATTGCTGTTTTTAGAAACTGCACTTCTGAAACTATTCTTGGATCTCTCTTTTCTGGCAGGTTGTGCCTTTGATGTGTTTGTAATTCTGTATCATTCCTTCAAAGAAACTTTTGGAATCTCTGCTCTTCTGGTAGATGAGTTGTCAACTCTGTGGCCGCTTACCAGCTTTGCACGTTGTTTTGCGTAGTTTTAATTTAAAGATCAATCACTTTTTTCCTTTTTTCTTTGTTTTGAATTCCTTCCTTCCTTGTTCCAGGCACTTTGTTCTGCTATTAGTGGCCTGATTGGCAGATAATGGAATTGAACTGGAGTCCCTTAAGTGTAAAGTTTTACTCATTATTCACTGCATCTGCTCTATTTCATAGCTTTATAAAAAGATTTCATTTCTCATGGGTTTAAAAAACCATTAATTGAATTTGTAAAAAAATGTTTATGCTTCCTAACATTTCTGCCCAACATTAGCTATGGCAGCCCAGCATAGCTGCGTCTACACGTGCACGCTACTTCGAAGTAGCTGCACCAACTTCAAAATAGCGCCCGTCGCGTCTACACGCATCGGGCGCTATTTCGAAGTTAACTTCAACGTTAGGCGGCGAGACGTCGAAGTTGCTAACCTCATGAGGAGATAGGAATAGCGCCCTACTTCGACGTTCAACGTCGAAGTAGGGACCGTGTAGACGATCCGCGTCCCGCAACGTCGAAATTGCCGGGTCCTCCATGGCAGCCATCAGCTGGGGGGTTGAGAGATGCTCTCTCTCCAGCCCCTGCAGGGCTCTATGGTCACCGTGGGCAGCAGCCCTTAGCCCAGGGCTTCTGGCTGCTTCTGCGGCAGCTGGGGATCTATGCTGCAGGCACAGGGTCTGCAACCAGTTGTCGGCTCTGTGTATCTTGTGTTGTTTAGTGCAACTGTGTCTGGGAGGGGCCCTTTAAGGGAGCGGCTTGCTGTTGAGTCCGCCCTGTGACCCTGTCTGCAGCTGTGCCTGGCATCCCTATTTCGATGTGTGCTACTTTGACGTGTAGACGTTCCCTCGCTGCGCCTATTTCGATGTTGGGCTGAGCAACGTCGAAGTTGAACATCAACGTTGCCGGCCCTGGAGGACGTGTAGACGTTATTCATCGAAATAGACTATTTCGATGTCGCAACATTGAAATAAGCTATTTCGATGTTGGCTGCACGTGTAGACGTAGCCCATATGTCCTAAAAATGTTGAATGGTATTTTTCATTGAGAAAGAAAAAGCAAAGATTGCTTTTGATTTCCCCTTGACACATAACAGAAGACTTCTGACCCTACCTGGTTTGAGTGCAAAAAGTTAGCAGGTACCTAATTCCATCTTGAGAAAAGAGATATATGGATTATTTCTCCTGTGTGTTTAAGTCACTGGGAGCCACTGGGAACAGCTAGTCTGATCTTTTTCTCTGCAGAGGCCCTAGAATTTCATCCAGCAATTCCTGGGTCCTTTTATGTTTCCCTTGTAACGCTCATTTGGCTCTGGTATGTGTTTACTTGTGAGCCACTTGATGGCTTTGTTTTCATGTGGACAAAATGCCGAGCATATATTTCAGGTTTACTCTATCTGTTGAATTAAAAAACAATAGTGGCAGAACTCTGGGCAGTCTCCAGAGGGCCAATTTCTTACTCCCTACCCTGGGAAGCAAACAGGATGGGGGGACATTTAGTTTGAATCTCAGAGTAAGACAAGTAATTGTAACAACCAGTTCATAAGACACAGGACATAGAGTCAATGTTACAGCACAGTGGCACTGTTTTGTGCATATTTAGGGCTGCACTAGCTTACCCAGGGAATGAACCAGACCAGGGATGAAGGAATTCATAGCTTGCCTCAGACCATTTTTGTTGGCTAGGTCAAAGGGCACTGGGAATGGGGAGAGGAAACTACGGGAATGTTACCTCCTTCCACATCACAGGGCTAAGTGTTTGAGGGTTTTAAGTTGCAACTTTAATATCCTTCTCACATACTTTTCTTCATATGATCCCATGAAGTATTCTCCAGAGGCCCACATGGTGGCATGGAAGGAAAAGGAGCTTGTGATACCTCATTGCCTAGTAACCCTGGGAAGATCCTCACTGATCATTGGGACTTTGAGATGCAGCTAAAGGGAGGACACTGGCCCCAGAAAATCAACTTTATGCAATGGTAACCCCTACTGAGCAGGTGGAATGGTAAAACTTGAAGGGGAGAAGTACGTCAAGGACTAAATATGTGTGTCTCTCTCAGCATCAGTTTGACTAAAATCTCCCCTCAGTTCATGTAAGAGGCCAGGTTCTTCCATGACTAATTTATACCCCAATTTTCCTATGTCCCACTGAACAGACCAAACATTTCAGCACCTTTCTGCATGACTCCGGTATAATGCTTTGCCTACTGTTAGCACAATAGAAACATATTCCTGCCACAAGACGTCATCTAGCATGGTGCTTATCAGTCACACTCCCAATTAAGGCCCCGATTCAGCAGAGCACTTAAGCACATGCTTACTGATTTCATAGTCTTGAAGCAATGCCCACCAATATCAATTAAAAGGTTCTTATCTATCATGTGACAAGATTTTTATATTGGATATGGAGGCCATTTTATGTGTCCAGTGTATCTATTGGCCCCAAATATTGTGCTGAGGAAGGTAGTGTGAGGTATCTAATGAAAGCTGATGATGACCTGAATCTATGTATGCTAATTATGTGTCTGTACCATGCATGTAGGTAAAGTTGTAGATTTTTAGCTATGTAGCTCTAGTAGAAAATGTTTTAGTGCTAAGCTTCACAATAGGTATTAACTCAGCCCCAGACAGGACACTGGTTTAAACAATGAGGTGGAAACCAGGTACTCAGATGTTGAATCCACATCCCAGATGTTTAGGACTTGTCAATGGATGAAGCCCACTGGTCAGAAGAGCTGGACTGAAACAAAGGAAGAGGTCCATCTCGGAAATTTGAGACTGCCTCCTGGGATTCATCCAATGGCAGTTTGCCACAACAGCCCACCTGAGTCAGGTGGTGGAGGACCCTCAAGGGACAATGGGAAGAAGAAAGGACTTCGTCCTCAAACACAAGGACACAAAGGATTGTGTGGCCTTAGCAGTGTCCATCTTGAATCTTTTGTCTTTTGGTCTCCAAGGGTCCAAGTCCCAGCATGTGGATCCCAGTGGGTGGGATCTACAATGCTGTAGTAACTAAAGCTATGTAAAATGAAATGAACTTTCAGAAACTTTCAAGAATCAGCAAATAACACTGCTGGCCTGCAACAGTAGTTATGATTGATGCATGTAGAATATTGCTTCAGCAATTTTTCTCTCTAACTCTGTTCTTTCTTTTTTATTAATACATCTTTAGATATTTAGATCTAAAGGATTGGTGAACATGGTGATGTGGGTAAGATCCAGATATATATTGACCAGGAACTGGGGCTGGACATTTTGGGGCCCAGAAGAATCTGAGTGGTGTTGGGTTAAATAACCACTCACCTTAATTTTGGCATTGTTGGTCTGGGCTAGTAAAGCAGCTGGGAGTTCTGTGGGTTTGCTTGTTTGGCTTCTGGCCATCCAAGGGGCTGACAGAAGTGGTGTGGTGACTGGTTGGATTTGCCTTAGTGAGAAGGAAATCCCAGCCTGGTGCTCTGAGTAGCTCAGTTTTTAAGCAGAGTTATCCTGGATTGAGTTCTCTAGATGTACCCAGAAACCACATTCTATTACATCATCACCTTCAGATCAGGTCACGTTTTCTTGGTTTCATATTTTCTGTTATATCAGGAATTTAAATATTAAATAAATCCTATATTTTTAACAAAATTCCACAGCAGCCAGCATAGAACCTGAGCCATCAGCTTGAGAGCTTTGGAAGGATTGGATTTTCTTCTTACTCCTTTGCTTTTCTTCTTACTATGATGAAGAAATTGTAGCCTTAAAAATGAAAGACATTGTTAACTGTCTTTATACTTAAACACTGAAGATAAACTCCTGCAACCCATTAAATATTTGTGTCACTTAGTGGGGGCAGTATTTTTCATCACACACATCTTGATTTAAACTGAACGTATCATATTGCATTATGAAAAATGTAAGTTTCATCTTGGAAAAGAGCACAACTCACAAGTGACATTGCTAGAAGCTAGTTGATAGCTTACATATAAGTGGGCAAATCTAATACCCTACCTAGCTTTAGGGAATGCGATTTTCTCTGTATGCTTTTCATACTTCAGTAATTGTTTGGTGTATAAGAGGGTGAATTTTCCAGTTGCCCCTAGCTTATTTCTTTCCCCATTGCTGTTAATAGAGAGGAAACAATTTTTAGAAGGGGTCTTGGAAATCTCTTGTAATTTAAAGCAATTTTCCAAATAAAGATTTCCTCCTGGTGAAGTGAAGTTGTGGAGAAAATTACCTCAGACCAAAGTATTTATTGAATTACAAACAGTGTATCTCTGAGTTTCCTTAAACAAATCCATGAGAGATTTCATTTGCTTTTGTTGATCAGACTTAGAAAGCTCTACAACTAAATGTGAAAATTCTTGCTAACTGAACTGCACTGCATCAAATAGCTTTATTTTTTAATTTGCCCACAGAAATTTAAAGCAAAATGTCAGTGGAATGTCAAAATATTCTAACTGCAGGCAATGTTTACTGGCACGAGTGTTGGCAACAAATGCATTTCTGAAGAAGCTGTAAGGATTAACTGGTAAATAATAGTACATGGATATTTGCAACCCATGCTGGACAACTTGTTCAATCAGGGAGCAGAGAAAAATACCATGTGACTTCCAGCTATTTTGACTGAATCGATACAGCCCTGACACAAGACTGCTCAATTATGATGTTAAGTGGCTCCATCCTGCAGAGTGAAAAATTGCCATATAATTCAGGTTTGACAAAATCATGAAATGCCCAAGAATTTCCAAAAGCTAATGCTGGCACTGTGAGTTAACCACTCGAGAATGCATTGTGTGGTCAGCTGTAACCACAAAGACGACTATGGCATGTAAAATGTGGCTGTCTTCAGTTTCGTAAAAAAGAAAAATTAACAACCTAGGAAGATACCATCTGGACAACTTACTGACACAAAATAAGAGTAAGGGAATGGAATTTACCATTGAAATACCTGGTAACCTGAAAGTGCCAAAGTTGAAGAGAAATACCACAAGCTGTAAGCTGATTTTTGGTGGAAGCCTAAAATAATGGTTAATGTAACCAGAAATGCAAATTAGAAGATGGGGTGCAAACAGAGTAAGAGGAAAGAAGAACTGCTGCAGGAAAGAGAGAGGGCCAATTTCCTGAATAATTTTGCAGCCAGTAGCTGCCATTGTTTTCAGAAGCAGGAGCCTTTTGAAAATACACCCACATCATTTAGCTGGCTAAATGGGAACTGAGTGCTTTGGAAATGATGGCTCAGACCGTGCAGGCCTGACTCTTCACTACACCAGGGTCTTGTATGCTGTAATGTCAGTGCAACAATACCTTAAAGTGAGTGCAGACAGGCCATTTTTCTGAGAGCTGTACAAATTGGAGTCTCCCTGCGTAACAGTGTTACTCAGAAATCACTCTTGCGAAGACAAGGAAATTGTGTCTTGTGAGTTCATTTTGGTGCCAAGGTGAGAACTCTCTCTGCTTCTGGGACTCAGAAGTCTAAAACTTCATGGGCTGTTCTTTCCACTTCCCTTCTTTCCAGAGAACGTACAAACCAACTCTGCAGGGTGGAGCCCCACAAAGGCATCTGTCCCTCAGAGACAAGGCTATGGTGAATTAAAGCATTGTTCAGGCCAAATGTGCCAGCTCCTGGATGAATGACCAGACCTGTGGAGAAAGGATGGGATTCTTCAGAAGGAGCTGAGTGCTTCCAGAAATCCATCCTCCTTCTATCTAAAGGAACATAAGACCTTATATTTCAGTCTTTGACTACAAGGGTGGAGAAGAGACTCTCCTGGGGGCAGATCTTCTCCCAGCTGCATGATAGCAGGTATCTTGCACCTTTCTGTGAAGCAGCTGGGGCAAGCTATTGTCTGAGGCTGGGGGCTAAATGCTCAGGAGGCTTTAGGTGTTGAGCTGCCTGAAAAGGCCTTGTGATTCTGAAAGCTGTAGTTAGGGGCCTGTACAATGAATGGGAAAAGACAGGAGTTATAGAAACAAATACGAGCACACTACGGGGTGTGGCTAAAGACAACCAATGGGAAGCACTGACCAGATGGGTGAGTGCTAAGCCATGTGGTTTCCCACAGATAGATGCCTTACTCAGGGCAGTAGGTAAAAGCCTTGGTTGGCTTGGGAAGCTGAAGTCAGTCACCTCTCCAGAGCTAGACACCATCAGCCATTTTCGGCTCAGTGGTTAGAATAGTTATCTTGGAGATGGGAAAGCCCCATTCAAATTCATTCTCCCTTCTGGCAGAGATAAGGAATTGCACCTGGGTCTCCCACATCCCACAGGGCAAACTGCTGGGTTAAAGTCAGACGGTGGGAGCTACACCTCGTCCTTCTGGTCCTGGGGTTAGGATTAGACTAGGACCTGATTCAGTAGAGGGTCTCTGAATTGTTTCCTAAAGCAGGTCCTGCACCTGATTTAGACAGCCAAATGCCCATCTTCCACGGGGCTGGGAATCACTCTTGGGCTGAGCTGGGAGATAGGTACCCGCACGTTCACATGCCCCAGAGGCAGAAACAGAGACACCTAGGAAGTGTGAACTCTGAACAATTGAGTGCTGAGCTGGTTTAGGTGCCTCCAGAGGTTAGGCCAGAGTTTTGTGCATTGTGGTGGTGCTAAAACTGGGACTCTGGCACCTAAAAAAGAAACTTAGGCACCTGAAACCTTTAGAGTGTCTGGCTCGTGGTCAAACCGTAAAACTTATACCCGCATGGCTGTGTCAGTCAGCAAGTGGAAAAATCGCTCCCCTCACTGGCACAACTCTGCGGACAGCTGTGGGGAGACAGCAAGGGCAGCCCACTTGACGTTCCTACTGCAATCAAGTGGGTAGAGGGAGAACAAAGAGGAATGAAAACCAGTTGACATCCCCTCCACACAGTCACAGGCCAGAGCAGTGACCAGATACAACAGCAGTGGGAAAATGGCTCTGCAAGGCAAAGTACATCATTGATTTCCTCTTGCTGAGCTGCAAGGTCATGGACACTTCTGACCTCTGACCTAGGGGGCAACACTGCCATCAGCAAAATGCCACATTAGCTGTGTCTACACGTGCACGTTACTTCGAAGTAGCGGCACTAACTTCGAAATAGCGCCCGTCGTGGCTACACGCGACGGGCACTATTTCGAAGTTAACTTTGACGTTAGGCAACGAGACGTCGAAGTCTCTAACCTCATGAGGGGATCGGAATAGCGCCCTACTTCGACGTTCAACGTCGAAGTAGGGACCGTGTAGACGGTCCGCGTCCCGCAACGTCGAAATTGCTGGGTCCTCCATGGCGGCCATCAGCTGGGGGGTTGAGAGATGCTCTCTCTCCAGCCCCTGCGGGGCTCTATGGTCACCGTGGGCAGCAGCCCTTACCCCAGGGCTTCTGGCTGCTGCTGCTGCAGCTGGGGATCCATGCTGCAGGCACAGGGTCTGCAACCAGTTGTCAGCTCTGTGGATCTTGTGTTGTTTAGTGCAACTGTGTCTGGGAGGGGCCCTTTAAGGGAGCGGCTTGCTGTTGAGTCCGCCCTGTGACCCTGTCTGCAGCTGTGCCTGGCACCCTTATTTCGATGTGTGCTACTTTGGCGTGTAGACGTTCCCTCGCAGCGCCTATTTCGATGTGGTGCCGCGCAACATCGAAGTTGAACATCGACGTTGCCAGCCCTGGAGGACGTGTAGACGTTATTCATCGAAATAGCCTATTTCGATGTTGCTACATTGAAATAAGCTGTTTCAATGTAGGCTTCACGTGTAGACGTAGCCCTTGCCAGCAAATCAGAGCTGTAAGTAAAACTTACAGAGGAAGAGCTCACGGAGCAGACAAGGCAGTGGTGGGCAGTAAGGCCAAGGAAATGATTTGAATTTGGGAGTCCAGCGTGGAGGGTTGGTAGTTTAATCATTGGAGGAATTGCAAATGGAAATCTGACCCTAAAATAAGCAGCCCTGTAGCACCTCAAAGACTAACACATGTTGTTAGTAGGTAATGAGCTTTCATTGGTAAGATGAACACGGCTACCCCCTGAGACAATCTGACCCTAGTTTTGCTTGGGCTGACAGCATCTGATCCTCCCACGGCAAACAGCATGGGCTGCTAACAAGTAGGAATTTTATTCATTCAGCGACCGATAAATCTGGCTTTTATGAACTTATGTACTTTATTAGTGTAATTAGCTATTATGGAATATGTTTGCAGTCGAAAATGACTTACGGAAGCAATCAGCATTGTCCAGCTCTGCAGGCTGTGTTCTCTAAGTTATTGTCATTAAAGTGGCAAGAAAATGTAAAATGGGTGAGGCTAGCCATGGTGTTTGCAATTAAAACTATTCCAAGAGCCGAATTCCAAAGTGGCAGCAGGACATGAAGTCTCCTGACAGTTACGTAGGGGTATAAATGTCATTTGTAATGCCCCACTGGAACGGGACACTCATGATAGCTCTTAGACATGTGTTACAGTGAGATTTAGATGTTATCTTCCTGGATTGCTTTGTAACGGACAACTGTGCCTAGATGTTTTCAGAAATGAAAGCCTTCAGCAGGACATCAAGGGTGTGTCTACAAGTGCAGCCCTCTTTCAAAAGAGGCATGCAAATGAGGTAAATCGAAAATGCAAATGATGTATAAATTTGTGTATTTGGCATCTTATTTGCATATTCTGATTTCGAAAGCACTTTTTTCAAAAGAAGCAAGCCAGTGTAGATACTGCTCTTTTGAAAGTAAACCCATCTTCGAAAGAATCCTTCTTCCCATTAAATAAAGGGAAGAAGGATTCTTTCGAAGATGGGCTTACTTTTGGAAAAAGCAGTATACACACTGGCTTTCTTCTTTTGAAAGAAGCGCTTTCAAAATTAGAATATGCAAATGTGGTGTTGAATATGCAATTTATATCTCATTTGCATTTTTATTTACCTAATTGCCACACCTCTTTCAAAAGAGGATTGCAAGTGTACACGCACCTCAAGTTTTGTCATTGGAGCTTCAAAATATCACTTGAGCATATGTCAGTTGAATTTTCTAAATCACACAGGTAGCATAAAAGTAGAATTCCTACCTAGTACTAATGCTGCTAATACAGCTGGACAAATAGTGTTACGTGTCTAAGGCTACGTCTACACTAGCCCAAAACTTCGAAATGGCCATGCAAATGGCTATTTTGAAGTTCACTAATGAAGCGCTGAAATACATATTCAGTGCCTCATTAGCATGCGGGCGGCCACGGCACCTCAAAATTGACGTGGCTTGCCGCCATGCAGCTCGTCCAGACAGGGCTTCTTTTCGAAAGGACCCCACCTACTTCGAAATCCCCTTATTCCTATGAGCAGATGGGAATAAGGGGACTTCGAAGTAGGCGGGGTCCTTTCGAATAGGAGCCCTGTCTGGATGAGCCACGCAGCGGTGAGCCACATCAATTTCGAAGTGCCACGGCCGCCCGCATGCTAATGAAGCACTGAATATGTATTTAAGCTCTTCACTAGTAAACTTCGAAATGGCCATTTGCATGGCCTTTTCGAAGTTTTTGGCTAGTGTAGACATAGCCTAAGTGTTGGTAAAAATGTCATTGGACGCCTGTCTGCCTCTATAGGATCCTAAACACTTCTGAAAATCCACTTTTAGGTATTTTTGAAGATTCTGCCTATAAGTTTTCATTTATTTCATCTAGCAGGGCTGCTGCACATCCTGCTCCTGGCAAATACAGACCCATCTTTAAATGCCTGGATGGGAGCTGAGCTATTTTAAAATTCTGGTCCTATATTTTTTACATTAAACCATTTTTAGGCTGAGGTGCAATGTGGAATATTTTAGCCCTGTACAAATCTATCTGCTAAAGTTAAGTCTGATAGAGGCTGAGGTTCCAAGTTAGCTCGAGCAGGAGTCAATATTGCTCGCACTAACGATATTTGGAAACCTTGCAGATACAATAGGGTGATCTAAGGACAGTCTCGGTCCTATTGTTCCTCACTTTTGATCAGTCTCTCAGTCAGGTTCTCTCTTATGCTTTCCATCCATGGGTGGAATAAAGTTTTAGGTGCACCAAGGCATGAGCAGACGTCCACCAGCAACAGAAGCACATACTGCTGTCTGCAGACATGCTCCTAATCAACTGGGTGGCACCTGACTCTGTCTGCCCCAGCGCTTAGCTTACAGGGATCACTGTTCTCAGTGTTATTTTAATATCGGCTTGTTTTTTGCAAGTAATTGGGCTGACGGACATTCTGCTTCAGTTCTATCATCTTTCTTTCTTTCTTAAAAAAAAAGTAAATAACCAGACTGGGACCCAAAGATCAGTAAAGACACCTAAACATTGCATACAGCGGTGACAGGTGCTAAAGAGACAGCCATTATTAAACTACCTGGGCAGGTCAGAAGAATCCAAGCTTGACTCCTCAGTACCGTTCATGCTGCCTGACTCCCCCGTTTAGAAGTTAAGTTCCAGCAGTTATTAAGCATTTGGCTGTGCCTTCAAGCTATGTTAGGCTATAGTTGTATCAATGGAATGATTAAAAGGAAGTGACGGGTAAGCAAAAGGAGAACAAAAGGCTCATGCTGTTCGAAATAAATGTCACTTGCATAAATATACGTCTACTCACACTGAACTAGACACACACTACAGATAGGCCGTGGCCATACTAGCCCCTGTCTTTCGAAAGGGATATGCTAATAGGCCACTTCAGAAGATGCTAATGAGGCACTGCTATGAATATGCAGTGCCTCATTGGCATAATGGCTGCTGCGTGTGTTTTGAAAATGCCGCTTTTGAGCTGCTCGTGTAGACAGGGGCCTTTCGAAAGGACCCACCAACTTCAAAAGACCCTTCTTCCCATTTGCGTTTTGGGAAGAAGGGTCTTTCCAAATCTGGGGGGGTCCTTTCGAAAGGCCCCTGTCTACACGAGTAGCGTGTATTTCCAAAGGGACACTTTTGAAATGTGTGGCCGCCATTATGTTAATGAGGTGCTGCATGTTCATGGCAGCACCTCATTAGCTTCTGCCAAAGTGACTTATTAGCATCCCCCTTTCGAAAGGTGGGGGCTAGTGTAGTCATGGCCTTAGGGACAGAGAGATATCTATGTTAGTCTGTATCCTACCAAAACAAAAAAGCAGTCATGTAGCACTTTAAAGACTAACAAAATAATTTATTAGGTCATGAGCTGGAAGTAGTCCTGGAAGTGACCCTGGAGTAAGAGAGGAGGCTGAGGTTCCAAGTTAGCTATAGCTCTTCAGTGTCAGCTGATAGGCAACTATGTCAAACTATCTGATTATAGCCCAGGCAAACTCCTGCAAAGAACTCCAGATCCATAATATCAGAGAGGTAGCCATGTTAGTCTGTATCTTCAAAATCAACGAGAAGTCCTGAGGCACCTTATAGGCTAACATATTTTGGAGCATAAGCTTTAGTGGGTAAAGACCCGCTTCGTCAGATGCATGAGTGGGAGGGTTTCAGAGGAGGATTTAATGTATGTTAATAAATTACTTATGGAGCAGCTTGGTATTCTGCACAGCATTGTTATTTGGCCGATGTCTAATATCTGTAGCATACTACTACTAAGGTGGTGAGCTTTCATGGGACAGACCCACTTTCTCAGATCATAGCTTTACCAGAACAGACTCAATATTTATATATACCCAAACGAAGAAAAGCAGTGTTGATGAGGCTCTTTTGAAAGAAAACCCCATCTTTGAAAGAACCCTTCTTCCTAAAAAAAAATGGGAAGATGGGTTCTTTTGAAGATGGGGATTACTTTCGAAAGAGCCGCAGCTACTGTGCATTTTTGCTTTCCCTCATTTGCATCCATCTTTCGAAAGAGTAATGCGAGTGTAGATATAGCCTCGGAGGCAGAACTATTAAGTCCTATTTTAAGTGTATTTAAAATAACGCCAGAAACATGAAAAAATGTAATTTTTCAAAAATAATGTATTACATATTTGCCTTTTGGTTTATATTTTACAATCACTTGACTAGATGTTCATAACACTTTAAGACTAATTAAGAATGCAGGAAGACAAAGAAAAGGAGAGATGCAACTTTTGGCTGACATCAGAGAGGACTGTGCAGTTTTTAGTGGTTGATGTATTAACCTCTATTTTGTAATATTTTCCTTATCACTTCCAAATCCCCCTATGAAAAAAGGGGTTGATATTTAATAACCTCTTCCTACTTAAAACTTATCTGCATTTCATTTCCTGCTGAAATGTTTATGCAGGGAAAGCTAGAGTGAACCTTCCACCTATACCTACAAAGGTCTGATCCTTATACGTTGGAACTCGGTGGATCTCATTGACTCCAAAGGGAATTTGAGATATTATGGCAAAAGTAGGGTCAAAATTGTGCCTCCACTGGTCAAGTGAGTGGTAAAATGGGTGCTCCACTGTACCTTTTCTGGTTGTAGAATTAACTGCCAATCTCATGAGGCAAGACTCTTCTTGCCAGCTTCCCAGGATTACTGCTGATAGCCTGCTGCATCGTTAGGTGCCTAAATGCTTTTGACAATGGCCCCATATAACTGAAATGCACCTGCGACCTGGTGCTTGCGAACAGGGTGATTGCTAACAGGAGGGAGTTTTGAGAGGGGAATTTAGAGGGGGAGCTTAGAGGGAGCTAGTTATTCTATTGCCCTTAAACATAAATCTTTATAATAATCCCCATCTGAAGCATTTACTTAAAATCCCCATATATAATTAAATTAAATTCAATCAGAACAGGCAGTGGAGGCAGAAGCCCAGCAGCACAGTGGGGGCTATCCTGTTTATTGTGTCGAGTGTAGTATGTATGACTACCTGCCCTGTGGACGGGTGGCGTATGTGTGCACTCAGTGCGAGGAGCTCCTGACCCTCAGAGACCAAGTGCGGGCTTTACAGGCCAGGGTGGCTGAACTGGAGAAGCTAAGGGAGGCAGAGAGCTATGTTGATGAGGCTTTCTGGGACATAGTAGGGCTGTCCCACCTCCAGCCTGACAGCCCTGATGCTGTTAAGGAGGATGAAAGGCTCGGGGAAGGAGAGCAGTCAATGGGAGCAGAGGGAAACCATCCCATAGTTGGTACCTCTCCGGGGGAGGAAACGCCAGTTGTTAGGAAGAGGCAGGTGTTAGTAGTGGGGGATTCAATCATTAGAAATATAGATAGTTGGGTTTGTGATGACTGGGAGAACCGTATGGTGACTTGCCTGCCTGGTGTGAAGGTTGCGGCTCTTTCGAGGCATCTAGATAGACTTATATGCAGTGCTGGGGAGCAGCCGGTGGTCGTGGTACGTGTAGGTACCAATGACATAGGGAAGGGTAGGAGAGATGTTCTGGAAACCAAATTCAGGTTGCTAGGAAGGAGACTGAAATCCAGGACCTCTATGGTGGCATTCTCAGAAATGCTTCCAGTTCCATGCGCAGGGCCAGGTAGACAGGCAGAGCTTCAGAGTTTCAATGCGTGGATGAGACGATGGTGTAGGGAGGAAGGATTTAGATTTATTAGGAACTGGGGACACTTTTGGGGTAGGGGGAGCCTATTCAGGAACGATGGGCTCCACCTAAAACAAGGTGGATCCAGACTGCTGGCATTAAACATTAAAAAGTTCATAGAGCAGTTTTTAAACTAAGAGATGCGGGAAAGACGATTGGTGCAGGGGAGCACGTGGATCAGACAGAAACTTCTCTTAGATGAGACTCCATTGATAGGGATTCCCTAGAACTCAGTCAGAAAGAGAAGATGGGAGATGGTAAAGTATGGGCCAGATCAGATGAGAAACAGTCACATATAAAAAAAAAAAATCCAACGCATCAGTGAAGGGCAGACATATAGATAGTGGTAGTTTTTTAAAGTGCTTTTACACAAATGCTAGGAGTCTGTCTAATAAGATGGGTGAACTAGAGTACCTCATATCAAAGGAAGAGATTGACATAATACGCATCACAGAAACCTGTTGGAATGAGGACAATCAGTGGGACACAATCATACCGGGATATAAAATATATCAGAAAGACAGAACGGGTCATGCGGGTGGCGGAGTGGTACTATATGTGAAAGAGAATATAGACTCAAATGAAGTAAAAATCCTAAATGAATCAAATTGCTGCATAGAATCATTACGCATAGCAATTCCTTCCTCTAATAAGACTATGGCACTAGGAATATATTATCGACCACCTAACCAGGACAGCGATAGTGATGCTGAGATGTTAAAGGAGATGACTGAGGCTATCAAAATAAAAAATTCAGTAATAATAGGGGATTTCAATTATCCCCATATTGATTGGGTACATGTCACCTCAGGACGGGATTCAGAGATAAAATTTCTCAATGCCTTAAATGACTGCTTCTTGGAGCAGCTGGTACAGGAACCCACAAGGGGAGAGTCAATTCTCGATCTAGTATTGACCGGAACGCAGGATCTGGTCCAAGAAGAAACTATTACAGGACCACTTGGAAATAGTGACCATAATATAATAAAGTTTAATATTCCTGTGTTGGGAAGAACACCGCAGCAGTCCAACACTCTGGCATTTAATTTCAATAAGGGGAATTATACAAAAATGAGGAGGTTAGTTAAACAGAAATTAAAAGGTAGAGTAACTAAAGTAAAATCCCTGCAGGCTGCATGGAAACTTTTCAAGGACACCATATTAGAGGCCCAACTTAAATGAATACCCCAAATTAAAAAACACAGTAAAGCCATGTCTACACGTGCACGCTACTTCGAAGTAGCGGCACTAACTTCGAAATAGCGCCCGTCACGGCTACACGTGTTGGGCGCTATTTCGATGTTATCATCGACATTAGGCAGCGAGACGTTGAAGCCGCTAACCCCATGAGGGGATGGGAATAGCGCCCTACTTCGAAGTTGAACGTCGAAGTAGGGCACGTGTAGACGATCCGCGTCCCGCAACATCGAAATAGCGGGATCCGCCACGGTGGCCATCAGCTGAGGGGTTGAGAGACTCTCTCTCTCCAGTCCCTGCGGGGCTCTATGGTCACCGTGTGCAGCAGCCCTTACCCCAGGGCTTCTGGCTGCTGCTGCTGCAGCTGGGGATCCATGCTGCATGCACAGGGTCTGCAACCCGTTGTCGGCTCTGTGGATCTTGTGTTGTTTAGTGCAACTGTGTGTGGGAGGGGCCCTTTTAGGGGAGCGGCTTGCTGTTGAGTCCGCCCTGTGACCCTGTCTGCAGCTGTTCCTGGCACCCTTATTTCGATGTGTGCTACTTTGGCGTGTAGACATTCCCTCGCAGCGCCTATTTCAATGTGGTGCTGTGCAACGTCGATGTTGAACGTCGACGTTGCCAGCCCTGGAGGACGTGTAGACGTTATTCATCAAAATAGCCATTTCGATGTCGCTACATCGAAATAAGCTACTTTGATGTAGGCTTCACGTGTAGACGTAGCTTAAGAGACCTAAAAACGAACCACTGTGGCTTAAGAACTGTGTAAAAGAGGCAGTGAGAGATAAAAAGGCATCCTTTAAAAAGTGGAAGTCAAATCCTAGTGAGGAAAACAGAAAGAAACATAAACACTGCCAAATTAAATGTAAAAATGTAATAAGAAAAGCCAAAAAAGATTTTGAGGAACAGTTAGCCATAAATTCAAAAAACAATAGTAAAATATTTTTAACTACATTAGAAGCAAGAAGCCCACTAAAAAGCAGTGGGACCTCTGGACAATAGAGATATAAAAGGAGCAATTAAAGAAGATAATGCCATTTCAGAGAAACTAAATGATTTCTTTTCTTCAGTCTTCATGGTTGAGGATATTACAGAGGTTCCCAAACCTGAGCCATCCTTTGTAGGTGACAAATCTGAGGAACTGTCCCAGATTGAAGTGTCAGTAAAAGAGGTTTTGGAACTATTTGATAAACAAAACAGTAACAAGTCTCCAGGACCAGATGGCATTCACCCAAGGGTTCTGAAAGAACTCAAATGTGAAATTGCAGAGCTATTAATGGTGGTTTGTAACCTATCCTTTAAATCAGCCTAGGTACCCAATGACTGGAAGACAACTAATATAATGCCAATATTTAAAAAGGGCTCTAGAGGAGACCCTGGCAATTACAGACCAGTAAGTCTAACGTCAGTACCGGACAAATTAGTAGAAACAATAGTAAAGAATAAAATTGTTTGACACGTAGAAGAACATGATTTGTTGGGCAAAAGTCGGCATAGTTTCTGGAGAGGGAAGTCGTGTCTTACTAATCTATTAGAGTTCTTTGAAGGGGTCAACAAACATGCAGAGAGGGGTGATCCAGTGGACATAATATACTTAGATTTTCAGAAAGCCTTTGACAAGGTCCCTCACCAAAGGCACTTATGTAAATTAGGTGGTCATGGGATAGGAGGAAAGATCCTTTCATGGATTGGAAGCTGGTTAAAAGACAGGACACAAAGGGTTGGAATAAATGGTAAATTTTCACAATGGAGGGGGGTAACTGGTGGTGTTTCCCAAGGGTCAGTGGTGGGAACAATCCTGTTCAACTTGTTCATCAATGATCTAGAGAAAGGGGTAAGCAGTGAGGTGGAAAAGTTTGCAGATGATACCAAGCTGTTCAGGACAGTCAAAACCAAAAGGGATTGTGAAGAACTTCAAAAAGATCTCAGCAAACTGGTGATTGGGCAGCAAAATGGCAAATGAAATTTAATGTGGATAAGTGTAGGGTAATGCACATTGGGAAAAATAACCCCAATTACACATACAATATGATGGGGGCAAATTTAGCTACAACAGATCAGGAAAGGGATCTTGGAATTTCAGTGGATAGTTCTCTGAAAACATCCACGCAGTGTGCAGCGGCAGTCAGTAAAGCAAATAGGATGTTAGGAATTATTACAAAAGGAATAGAGAATAAGACGAAGAATATCATACTTCCCCTGTATAAAACTATGGTACGCCCACATCTTGAGTACTGCATGCAGATGTGGTCTCCTCACCTCAAAAAAGATATAATGGCATTACAAAAAGTTCAGAAAAAGGCAACTAAAATGATTAAGGGTTTGGAAAGGGTCCCATATGAGGAGAGGCTAGAGAGACTGGGACTTTTCAGTCTAGAAAAGAGGAGATTGAGGTGCGATATGATAGAGGTATATAAAATCATGAATGGTGTGGAGAAAGTGAATATTGAAAAGTTATTTACTTGTTCCCATAATATAAGAACTAGAGGACACCAAATGAAATTAATGGGTAGTAGGTTCAAAACTAATAAAAGAAAATTTTTCTTCACACAGCGCACAGTCAATCTGTGGAACTCCTTACCAGAGGAGGCTGTGAAGGCCAGCACTGTAACAGAGTTTAAAAAAGAGCTTGATAAATTTTTGAAGGTTAGGTCCATAAATGGCTATTAGTCAAAGGTAAAGTATGGTTCCCCTAGCTTTTAGTCAAAGGCTGGAGACAGATGGCAGGAGACAAATCGCTTGATCATTGTCTTCAGTTCACCTCCTCTGGGGCACCTGCACTGGCCACTGTTGGCAGACAGGCAACTGGGCTGGATGGACCTTTGGTCTGACCCAGTATGGCCGTTCTTATGTTCTTATGTAAGGCGGTGGGACGCATTGGTCGGTATTGATGAACAACCAGTTGCATCTGGGCTCCCAGTGTGACATCGTGGCCAAAGTAGCTAATTGCATTCTTGGGATGCATAAATAGGGGTCTGGAGCAGGAATAGAATATTTCATGCCTGGCAATCCCTGCTGGAAAAGTGTGTCTAATTCTGGTGCCCACAATTCAGGAAAGGTGACAGTAAATTGGAGAGGGTTCAGAGAAGAGCCAGAAGACTGATGGGAAGATCAGAAAACCTGTCTTTAAGTGATAGACACACAAAGCTCAATCTATTTAACTTAAAGAAAAATAAAAGAGACACTCAATTATACTCTGTCATTACCACAGGGGGAAAAATATTTGATGATGGGCTTTAAGTCAGATGTCTAATGCAAGGTATAACATGATCCAATGCCTGGAAGTTGGTGTTGGGCATTTTCAGACTGGAAACAAGTCATACATTTGTGAGAGCAATTAAGTATTGACGCAACTTCCCAAGGATCTCGGTGGATTCTCCATCACTGATCTTTTTTTAAATCAAGATTGGATGATTTTTCTCAAAGATCTGCTTGAGGATTTTATTCTTCTCTTGTGGGGAAGGATTCTCTGGCTTGTGTCATGTCAGAGGACAGTCTAGATAATCATAATGGTCTTGTATGGCTTTGAAATCAATGAAAGGGTTGGAGGAGAAACACAAGCACAGGGAAGTAAGGTGACTTACACAGGTCACCTAACAGGTCAGTCTCAGAGGGATAACCACGTTAGTCAGTATCTGTGAAAACAATGGCTACGTCTACACGTGCACCCAACTTCGAAATAGCTTATTTCGATGTTGCGACATCGAAATAGGCTATTTCGATGAATAACGTCTACACGTCCTCCAGGGCTGGCAACGTCGATGTTCAACTTCGACGTTGCTCAGCCCAACATCGAAATAGGCACAGCGAGGGAACGTCTACACGGCAAAGTAGCACACATCGAAATAAGGGAGCCAGGCACAGCTGCAGACAGGGTCACGGGGCGGACTCAACAGCAAGTCGCTCCCTTAAAGGGCCCCTCCCAGACACACTTTCATTAAACAGTGCAAGATACACAGAGCCAACAACTAGTTGCAGACCCTGTATATGCAGCACGGACCCCCAGCTGCAGCAGCAGCAGCCAGAAGCCCTGGGCTAAGGGCTGCTGCCCACGGTGACCACAGAGCCCCGCAAGGGCTGGAGAGAGAGTATCTCTCAACCCCCCAGCTGATGGCCGCCATGGAGGACCCCGCTATTTCGATGTTGCGGGACGCGGATCGTCTACACGTCCCTACTTCGATGTTGAACGTCGAAGTAGGGCGCTATTCCCATCCCCTCATGGGGTTAGCGACATCGACGTCTCGCCGCCTAACGTCGATTTCAACTTCGAAATAGCGCCCAACACGTGTAGACGTGACGGGCGCTATTTCGAAGTTACTGCCGCTACTTCGAAGAAGCGTGCACGTGTAGACGCAGCCATTGAGTCCTGTAGCACCATAGAAACTCATGGATTTACTAGGGCATGAGCTTTCATGGATAAAACCCACTCCATTAAATCAATAGGTTAATGCAAGTTCCCTTTCTTCAAGTGGGTTTTACCCAGGAAAGCTGATGTCCATTAGTGTCTAAAGTGTGACAGGGTCCTGGTACGTCAGTGGTAGAGTTGGGAATATCTCCTGAATCCAAGCCTAATGCTCCAGCCATTACAATGTACTGTCTCTGAACATCTTCTTTCTGAAATTGCCCCAGTTCCTATCACTTGGCTCCTGTCACCTTGGTAGCTGTGGATCCATCCATGCTACCTGGCAGGTTGTGGTTTGGTCGTAATCCTCCTATCAGATGGCTGAATAACAACTGCCAATGTTGGTAACTGTTCTTCTCCAGTCCTAATTTTCTTCTCCGTTTGTGAGAGAGGAATTGGCTCGAGGAAAGAAATTCCACAGGAAATCTTGAGTTCCTGAAGGTAGCTCTTTGAACTTCTTTCCAAAATTCCTTTCTTCATCTGCACCACATCTTGCAGGTTTTGGCTTCTTTAGAGATGAAATGTCATTTGACAGGAGTATGTCACTGTTTTGTTTTCTCCTCAGGAATCACAGTTTTATCACAGGTGAATCCTGGTCATTTGGGGAATGATAACATGCATTGAAACTTCTGGACTGTTGGTACAAAACTACCCCGCATATGAAATAAACAAGAACAGGTCCTTTGCAGTGCTTCTATGGTGGCTAATATGAAAGAGATGGAGGGCTTCATCTCCTAAGGAGTTGCTAAATGTGGGGTTTCTTGTGATCTCCATTAATTTGTGGATTTCAGAGAAGCCAGATATTGAATGAGACTGGACTATAAACTAAGATTTACCTCATGTAGTCTCTCCAGAACTGGGAACTTAGTTGGTAGAATGTGCATGCAGGTAACCTAATGCACCAACTCAGTGCACAAAGGCTATCAGTCTCCAGGGTATGAATTCATACACACATCTGATTTACATATTTACTTTTGCATGTGTGACAGAATGTGCCCCTGTGTCCACAAGCTTCAAATTAGTGCAGTAGTGCTTTGTAAGCTATCTGCTGAAAACTCATATTTTTCTGGTCAATATTGAATTGATAAAATAAGTTCAGGAACACGGTTGAAGTTATACAGGTTCCCTGTATGATTATATTAATACATGTTCCAGACCACAGCCCCACCCAACCAGGAATTGGCAAACAGATCTGCCCTAAACAAGAGAATGTAAGATGTGCTTAGTTTTCCTTTAATCCATAAAGAGCCATCAGTCATGCAGAGAAGAAAAAGAACTTCAAACAGTTAAAAAACAGCAGGGAAGATCTTTCAACATAGGCTGTTTGGCTTCTGGTTCTCAGCTGGAAATATTTTTTTTCTCTGCAAAGGTGGGACTGAAGTTATAAAAAGGAGGGACAAGCACCCAAGAGCACCCAAAAGCTCCCCTTTCTCTCTCTTACCCAAGGAGCACTTCATTGGCTGGGGGCAGGGCTCCTGACCCAAGAAGTTTGGCCAATAAGACTAAGAAAAGCATATGGTAAGAAAACTTTGCTTTGAATTTGACAGTTTGTTAAAATGCATCCGGTGGCTAACGCAACTTTACTTTCCTTGTTGCCATTTGTGGCTTTTACACCTCATGGCTTGTGCTAATTTAAATCTGTTTGTAGTTCATTGTTAAAACTAATCCAGTGTGTTTAAATCAACTTCTGGAAAGCTTGGTTTGGGGTGGCCAATTGTGTGCCTTCCATTTCTATTAAAGGCTTTTATTCCTTTACATAAATGTTTAGCATCTGGGACAGAGCTGGACAGCACATTGCATACACATCTGAGGGTGTATTGGGGTTATCCTGCAGTGTTACCCAGGCTGGAAAGACTCAAGGTGAGACTGTGTGATATAATTGGATTTTAAGATGAACATGAGAGCCATTACTGTAACCACTATGCTAAAGTTTACACCAAATCTTGTGCCAAGTGGGCCAAATGAGGTGTCTAATGAAAGCTAGTGAGTCACCAAATCTGATTATGCTGCTTATATATCTGTATCATGTTTGTATGTGAAGTTATAAGATTGGGTCTGTACTTGTATTAGAAATGTCTGGGAATTTACGATAGGAAGCATGGAAACCTCCTAGCCAGAAGAAGATATACTTAACAGAGAAAGGGCCTCCTCAGATTCCAATCCACATCTCAGGAATTTAGCTGGAACATGTCACCTGGATTGTTGCCAGTGACAGAATGCCCCAAGAAAGGACATTGCCAGGTGACCCGATCATATGTTTCTCCAGTGTGAATGTGATTTCCTGCCACACGGGCAAGGCTATACATATACATAAGGGACACTCAGAATCACCATTTTGTCTGCAATCTATATCTCAGATACAGTTTGCAGGAACATCTCTGCTATGAACTGAGCCTGAATGGACTGGTGGCCCTTCCTGGCAAAGGATGTATTCCAGAGCCTATTAAGATAGCAGTCTATTCCGTCTATTGCCTGGCCTGCGTCAAGATGCTTTGCCAATTTCACTCTCACCCTATTCTTTCCTTCATTACTAATCCTTTAGATTTTAGATTCAAAAGGTTTGATACAGTGTGCTGTTTTGGGTAACATCTAAGTATAGATTGACCTGAAAATATGGCTTGCCATTTTGGGGACTGGAAAAACCTGTGTGGATTTGGTGAGATTGGCTTTCAGAACCTATCATCTGTGTAAGGAGGGATACTGATTAAGGCACAAGGGATGCTGGAAAGCCTGAGGGATTTGATAGTGTAACCTCTTGCTGGCCAGGAAGGTAGCAGAGGAGCTCTATGTGACTTTTCTAGTTTGCCTTATAGTGGAGGAAACCTCACTCTGGGGCTCTAAGTAGCCTAGTTTTAAGCAATTTGCCTGGCTTTGGTTCTTTCAGCAGCGGTTGGAAAATCTCCATATATTACAGGCTGCAGTACGTGTTTTGAAATATCTGGGAGTGAATTGAATACTGGTAGCTGTTTGTGAGCAGTCCAGGAGGGCACTGTGGGTCGGGAGGCAAGGATTGCACAGTTAATTACTAGTGTGGATTGTATCCCATTTATATCACAGCATGAAGGTGGGAAGATTAAAGCTGCCCCTTTTTATGAAGTATAGTAAGTGTTGGCAGTAGCAGAGAGTGTGTAAGGGAGCATTTGATGGCTTGTGGGTGTTGAATACAGCTTCAGGTGTAATCAACTGAGTAAGTCAGGCTGAAGTCCTTCTGACTCACAAAATCAGCAGGTGCCATTGAACATGACTGTCAACAGCACACCAGTGGAGGCAGCTTCTGTGCCAAGCTGGATTAGTGGATAATAAACCATTGGTCAGATTCTGTCACTCTTTGGCCATGTCTACACTGCCCCTATTTTTTGGAAGGTGCATATAAGTGCAGTGGTTTGAACATGGTAATGAGACGCTGATATGAATATTCAGCACCTCAATTGCAAAATGGCAGCAACCCGCCATGTTGAAAGTGCTGCTCTCAAAATATGAAATAACCGTGTAAATGGGGTTCCTTCTAAAGGAAGCCCCGCTTTTGAAAGCACCCTTCCTCCCAATTTTTTTCATCAACAGCAAGTTTGAGTTTGGCCCAGTGTCTGAAATCAGGCAAGCTGCATACGGATGAAATCCTGATTCCGTTGAAGTCAATAGCAAATGTTCCACTGACTTCTTACTGAATTGTATGAATATGCTGCTTCATAGGTTAGGTCCTCATAGATTAATATTGCATGGAAAATGCACCTCTCTATTTCCAAAGGATAATGCCTGTCCAAGTAAACTATTAGCACCCGAGGTCTTCTACAAAGATCATTCCTAATACTGATCTAATATGACTTTGTAAGTAGGCAGTTTGCGCTTTTGTTTCTTAGAGGAAAACAAATATGCAACAAAACTCTGGAATGCCTGTTCAATATTTCATTCACTAGTTTTTAAGTATCACCCTGGGAGCTATGAGACAATAAAAGAGTCTTTTCTTGTTTCAAGATCTGCAAGGAACACTGCAAAGCAGTGCGCAATGGAACTAGAAGATGCTTTATATATTATGACAGCCCAACATATCTCCAGGGTGCTCTACTACTGTGGAATGTAGTTTTAAGTCAAATCATCCATTAACTCAGCAAATGTGGAAAAATTTCCCAGTTTGCTGTAGATGCAAAGCACACCAAGACCCATGACTCCATTCTAATGAAAGCAATGAAGTAAGATCATCAACCTAAATTGTTCCTATTAATCTAACTACATAATCTGGCACTAATACTAAGATGAGTCTGCAATGCTTCAGGATTGTTATATGGAAACAATCACAATCTCCATCCTTGTATGACAGCATTAGGATAAAATGTTGGTCCTAAACTGTTAAAGAAAGACATTTGCTTACATGGAAGTGCATGTTTGTATTCAGATTGATGGTCTTTATGAATACGCATTTATTTCTACGAACCAGGGAAGTTTGCATATATTTCCTTTTCTAACATAAGGCCTAGACACCATTTAATTCTACATGAAGAACTTGCATGGTGCCTTGGCCGACATTACAAAGTGACAGGGCTTGGACTTGTGCTCTGACACATTCCCTTGAGTGGGAGTCTAGGGAATGGTTATTTGGCATGTGATGATTTGAATTAAGCCATGTTTACATTACCTAGAAGATCCGCCCGCTCAGAGTCAATCTTCTGGTATTCAATTGCTCGCACCTGATAGTGACATGCGAAATTGACCTATCAGGGTCAGCAGTTGACCCCTGTACTCCTCGCTATGGTCCAGGTAAGTCACTTGCAGATAAGTCAATTCTAGCTATGCAACTGCCATAGTTAGAATTGCGTATGTACAATCAACTTACTTGCCTACTGTAGACCAAGCCTTAGACTGATTTGGCTGAGCTGAGACGGGGGGAATCTGGCTTAGTGTGAGCCCTGTGCTGAGGATGCAGTGCAGTCATACTCAAAGAGACAAAAAGAAGCTTTTTCATACCGATAACAGGTGTGTCCTTGTTGGCAATACATTTTACTTGCCACTTCTGTCAAAGATATAATAGTGAAGCCTATTTTTTCTTGTAAATGTTATTTATTTTAATTTGTTTTCAGTGTCTGTTTAACTGTTTATGGATCTTTCACACCTATGATGCATTGCCTAGTTGATGTCTTCTTCAGAGGCTGTCACCTTCCTCAGAAGATTGTACATATTAAAGGACATATTAAAATAGAGCAAAGTTAATTAAAAATGAGAAGCAACAAGAAAACACAACAGCTGAATGAAGCATTAGACAAAAACTAGAGGAGAGGGCAGTGCAGAAACTTGGAACAAAACCATATCAAAATCTTTGAAGTTCCCTCTAAGAAAAAGGCTTTTCAGTAATCAAAATGGCTTATTATTAAATCTGTGTCAGAGGATAATTTTAAATAACTGTTCACATAGACAATCCTTTCCTTCCTTAGGGAAATCATTCCTATGAGGAGTATTTCCTTCATGCATTTATGTACAATTCTGTTCCAGGAGAACATTAAGAATTATGTACTGCAATAAACCACAGGCTCTCAGTGAATTCTGTGGTTTCTTTGTCGAGTGGGTCAAAATTAAAAATATTTGAAAAACTTGAAAAAATGTCATGGTTAGACACAATTTGGAGATTTTAGCAAAATCAATTGCCAATTAGTGTTTGGTTTTCAGTTTTTCCTTTAAAAATAAGGAAAATTGTAAATGGAAGAAAGCCCCTCATTTTGGTGGAAAGCCACTTTTCATCGCTATTTTTTCTTGACAAAAATATTCCAACCATCTTTAGGTCCCAGCACTTACATAAATCAGTCCAATATTAACGAGACAACCATTTTTGGAACCATGGGATGGGGCAGCCATTATTGCTCACTGATATACAAGCTGTTCTCTCACTACTCCTCTGAATGAGTTGAATTTCCTTCCAGTTGTGGATAATGGAAAAGGAACAGCAACAACCTTCTGAAGGAAGAAACACCACAGCCAGGGTGTCCAGGATGCATGACCCCAAGCTCTGCATTGGTGGGAAAGAGAGATGGGTGGTGAGGAGGGTACGCAATGAAGACTCCTCTCACAATTATCATGCATGAGATTTGGGAGAGAAAAGGTTTCAGAAAGAAAATGTCAGAAAAGAGAGAAATTATGTCAGTGGGTACAGGGTAGTTGCTCAGTCAGCTGTCCATTAATAGAAGTGAAGAGGAAGTGGTTGAGGACTTGAGAGGAAGGGAAAGAGGTGTTTAAGGAAAAAGGAAAAAAACTGGTAGAAATCAGTGGGAGGGAGGGAGATTCAGTCACGACTGGTATAGGGAAAAATGGAGGCGGCAAAACTGCTGGGAAGCGGCAGTGGGGCCCCTCCTGGACGGAGGGCCAAGCTTCAGGACCTGCTGGGGCTCTGGAGCGAGGAGGAGGTGCTCCAGGTGATGGGGAGCAAGAGACGGAATGTGGATGCATTCGCTCGGCTGGCCGAGGGCCTGGCCGCCAGGGGTCACCCTGTCCGCTCTCCTGACCACATCAGGAGTAAGGTGAAGGAGCTGTGGCAGGGTTACGCCCAAGCCGGGGATGCGGCCAGCCAATCTGGGGCCGCCCCCATCACTTGCCCCTTTTACAGGGAGCTCAGGGCCATCCTGGGCCCCCAGCACACCTCCTCCCCTCCGGCCACTCTTGATACCTCGGCCGATGAGCCCCAGCAGGCCCCAGAGGCGCAGTCCGCCTCGGAGGTAAGCCCCACACCCCAGGGGCCCCCCCAGGAGCCCACCCCTGGGACGCCGGAGGAGGAAGAGGGGGAGTCCTCATCCAGCAATGGGGGGCTCCAAATAATCCTGCCATCCCAGAGCTCCAGCAGGGCATCCGCCCACCGGGTGTCCCCCGACCGTGGGAGTGGACCATCAGGTATGTTCCCCCCCCGGTGCACACCCCCGGGGTTGAGGGGCGGGGGTAACAGACATGACCAGGGCCTTCCACATGCCCAGATGACCATGGCCCCAAGGACAGCAGTGGCATGTCCCTCACAGGAGTGCATCAGCCCCTGCCACCCCAGCACGACAGTGCCATGCCCCATCCCTGGGGCAGGGGGGAACGGAACCTAGGGTCCCCCGGGGGAAGGGGGTGGGACACCCAGCAGCAGCAGCAGCAGCAGCATCTCCCGGGGATGGGGATGGGGAACCAGCAGCAGAGGGGTGGGGGGACAAGGGCCATGGCTCGGGGCCCACACTAACGGCTGTCTCCACTCTTCTTCCCCCCCTGTGTTCCGCAGCTGCACCATCGGAAGGACCGGAGAGCGCTGGCGAGGTGTCAGTGGTCCTGGAGAGCCCACCGGGGTCATCACTGCAGGCCAGCCCCTTGGCAGAGCACCGACCGGCCCCAGGGCGGGGACGAGGGTGGACCCAACACCACCCACGGACGGCGACGGACCCACAGCTGCTGGCGATCCTCCATCGGCAGCTGGAGGTCTCCGAGCAGCGCCTGCGGGTGGAGGAGCAGCGCCTTGACTTACAGGAGCTGGCGCTGGCCTGGCGCCAGGAGGCATGGGGGGCCTTTATGTGCATGTTCGAATGTGTCGCAGACCACCTAGCCCCCCATGCTGCACCGGCTGCCGCTCTGCCTGCCCTGCCTGCTCCACCCGCTGCTCCACCCACTGCTCCACCCGCCATCGCACCGCCAACCGCCACCGAGGGCCCCTCCGCCGAGGGGGACCTGGGGGCCAGCTGACACCCACCGGCCTTATCTCCTGGTCCTCCTGGCCCCCAGCCAGCCCCGGCCAGGGCTGAGGCCGAGGCGTGGGTCGTGGACGCCCACCCCCAGCACTGGACATTAGGGGGTGCGCGGCCCAGGACTTGCCCCCCCCCTTTGTATATATCCCCCTCACTTATCATCTTTTGTAAATAGTTTCTATTAGACCCCTGTTATGTTGTTATGATGATACCTGCCCCCCCATGTAAATAGTTCTCCCCTTTCTTGTCTTCCCCTTTTTTTTCCTGTCATCTTATCTTATTTATAATACATATATATATCTAATATTTATTTTGCCTGTAAATAGTTAGTTATGATGATAATAATAATAAGAGTTCAACATATATTCTCATTTGACGAATAACATGTCTGTTTTTATTTATAAGAAAAGTGGGGGGGTGCTCTTGGGTGCTCTGTGGTGCGTGCGTAGGGGCAGGGATTGTTGTGGAGGATGGGGGGGTGCAGTAGGGGCCTGCCAGCGTTCACCCTGCGGCCTCGTCAAACTGGGCCCGCAGGGCCTCCCGGACCCAGGTCCCTTCAGGGTCCACCTGGCAACTGGGGTCAGCGGGTGGCTGCACATCGGCCCTGCCAGCCTCCACAGCCCAGCCCTGAAAGAAGGCCTCCCCCTTGCTCTCTACGAGGTTGTGGAGGGCGCTACACGCACCCACAATCTGGGGGATGTTGGTGGGGCCCGCATCAAGGTGGGTGAGGAGACACCTCCAGTGCCCTTTGAGGCGGCCAAATGTGCACTTCACCACCTGGCACGCATGGTTCAGGTGCATGTTGAAGTGCTCCTGGCTGGCTGACAGATGGCCCGTGTAAGGGTGCATGAGCCAGGGCCGGAGGGGGTATGCCGCATCTGCGATGACGAAGAGGGGCATGGTGGTGTCCCCCACAGGGATCTCCCGCTGGGGGATGTAGGTCCCCGCCTCCAGCCGGCGGCACAGGCCCGAGTTCCAGAATACCCGGGCGTCGTGGGTGCTGCCAGGCCAGCCCACATATATGTCCAGGAAGCGGCCCCGGCTGTCCACCAAGGCCTGGAGGACCACTGAGTGGTAGCCCTTCCTGTTTAAGTAGTGTCCTCCACTGTGCTCCGGGGCGTGGATGGGGATGTGAGTCCCATCCAGAGCCCTGAAACAATTGGGGAAGCCCAAGGTGGCAAACCCCGCGATGGCGGCATCCGGATCCCCAAGCCGCACGAGCCTGTGGAGGAGCAGGGCGTTGATGGCACTGACAACCTGCAGGGGAAGCACATGGGAGAGCACCAATGAGGGGTGTGCAGGGTGTGTGTGGCCCTCTCCTGACGGGGCTCCCCTCCCTTCCCCTCCCCTCCCCTGCCAGGGCTCCCCTCCCCTGACAGGGCTGCCTCCCCCTGTGGGTCCTCTTACCTCCATGAAGACAGCCTCGACAGTGGCCTTGCCGACGCCAAACTGCTGCCCCACGGATCGGTAGCTGTCTGGAGTGGCCAGCTTCCAGACAGCGATGCCGACCCGTTTCTCGATGCTGAGGGCACGCTGCATAGCGGTGTCCTGGTGCCTGAGTGCAGGGGTGAGCCACTGGCATAGCTCCAGAAATGTCTGCCAGCTAATGCGAAAGTTCTGGAGCCAGCGGTCGTCATCCCACTCTCCGAGCACCAGCCGCTCCCACCAGTCGGTGCTGGTGGGGTAGCTCCACAGCCGGCGGCGTGTGTGGCGAGTGGGGGGGGCGGGGGGCTGCAGGGTTGGGGGTTGCTTCCTCCTCCCCTGTGGGCAGCTCCTCCTGTGTGGCTAGGATGTGATCAGCTGCCTCCTGGATGGCATGGAGCAGGGCGAGCACTGCTCCTACAGGGGTGGCTGGGTGGACCTCTGGCTGCTGCTGCTGCTGCTGCTGGGAGTCCGTGGCTGCGTCGCTCGAGGTGTGCGTGCCTATGGCTCTGCAGACCGCGTGCTGTGCAGGCTGCATGTGTCTGGGAGGGGCCCTTTAAGGGAGCGGCTAGCTGTTGCCCTGGAAGTGCTAGTCCGCCCTGTGACCCTGTCTGCATCTGTGCCTGGCACCCTTATTTCGATGTGTGCTACTTTGGTGTGTAGACGTTCCCTCGCAGCGCCTATTTCGATGTGGTGCTGCCCAACATTGACGTTGAATGTCGACGGCACCAGCCCTGGAGGACGTGTAGACGTTATTCATCGAAATAGCTTATTTCGCTGTCGCTACATTGAAATAAGCTATTTAGATGTAGCATTCACGTGTAGACGTAGCCTTTGTGTGCAGATGCTCTGTGAGTTTTGTTGACAAAACCCCAGTTTTATCTGCAAAACTCTCTAGTGTAGATGGAGTCTTTGGTTGTGCCCACACTAGCCCATCCTTTCGGAGGGGCTGTGGTAATGCGGCACTTTGGGATACGCTAATGAGGCACAGCCATGAATATGCAGCACCCATTTGCACAATGGCAGCCACGTATGCTTCAAAACTTCCGGTTTCGAAATTCAGCCACCCTTGTAGCCATGGGTCCTATCAAAATGACCCCCTGATCTCAAAAGCTCATTATTCCCATCTGGTTTTGGTAATAAGGGGCTTTCAAAATCAGGGTTCTGTTTCAAAAGGCCCTTTGGCTACACGGGCAGCTGCATTTTGAAACTGGCAGTTTCGAAGGGCGTGTGGCCGCCATTATGCTAATGAGGCACTGCATATTCATGGTGCACCTCATTAGCATATCCAGAAGTGCCACATTACCATAGCCCCTCCAAAAGGATGGGCTAGTGTGTCTGGAGACTTTGTGTTTTGGGAAAGGAAGGAAGGAAGGAAGAGAGACTACATCAGAGCAGAACAGGTGGGCATGAGGAAACCCCTAGTATATTTTCCATTTGTGTGCATAGGCACACACTAGTGTCAGGATGCTATAATGCTAAGACTCGTGAAGCAAAGATTTTTGCCTCTGACCCCTAAGTGGGAGAAGATCAGTACATTAAACCTACCCTCCTGCAAATACCTGCCTGCTTCATAGTGAGCACTTTGGGAACAGCATTTCAAGTCAGTGAGGCTGTTCAGGCTTAGCATTTAAAAGCAGCATCAGGGGAAGGCCCCGTTGACATGAATAGCAAAAGTCCAAGGGGTGGGGAGCAGACTGGATTCCAACCAGCAAAAGGAGGGCAGCTTTTATATTCATATCAGTTAAGGAGAGGAAGAAGCACTTCCCTTGGTTTTTAGCAGACCGAGCTTCCTGTGTTGCTCCTCACTTTCTTGCTTTCTTAGGTTACAGCTACACTTGAGCATTTTGTCGACAAAACCCATGGAATACCCACATTACCAAGGTGTTCTGTTGGTGATAAATAGACAAAACACGAAACTTCTGTTGTCAGTGTTCTGCTGTTCCCCCCTAAGCTAGAACACCTTTCTCGACAGAATCTGTCAACAGAAAGCCAGTCTGGATGCTCCAGGGGGCCCTTCGTCAACAA
Organism: Carettochelys insculpta; assembly: GCF_033958435.1. Lineage (NCBI taxonomy): Eukaryota > Metazoa > Chordata > Testudines > Carettochelyidae > Carettochelys > Carettochelys insculpta. Next base: position 134,636,570 of record NC_134140.1, on the reverse strand, counting down.
AATGGCTTCTAGGTCACTGGGCAGCCCTGTCTGCTGTGCTTCTGGCTGGCCATTCTGTCAAGAGAGCGGATCAACAGAGTGATCCACTTTCGTGTGTGGCCACAATCTGTCAACAGAAGTTTTGCAGGAAGATCTCTTCTGACAGTAACTTCTGTTGACAGATCGCTGTAGTGTAGATGGTAGCCAAGAAAAAACCTACTTCAGTAGAGGATGGGGAGTCTGGGAGAAAGGAAAGGACAATGAAAGTAATGACCTTGCTTGCCTGTCCGGGTTCCTGCCTCTCCCCCAGTTTCATACTCTCCCAGTGAGGAGAAAGGGATCCAGTCAGGGGAAGAAGAGGTAGTGAATAGGTGTCACAGTGTCACTTGCCAAAGAGATTGGCCTCTCCAGGGTCATGCAGTCTAGCACTGTACCAGATGTTTGGAGCCAAGCGGGGAAACAGGGGAGGAGACTTCCTTGGAATCATGAGGGCTAAACATGTGATTAAAGAAAATTCAGTCTGTGATTATCACCAAGTCCCATGACTCCAGAGGTTGAAGATTTAAGTGAAACAGCAAATATGATGAGACTTACACCGAAATGGCAGAAGGCATTTTTGCCAATGCCTATCTCCTCTCCTCAGCTAACAGTCTCAGAAATTCCCATTTCTTGGTTTTGGCCAGATTGGAAACCCAGAGTATGTCTGAACTGTAGTAAGAGACCCAGGGCAGAGCTGTGGCTAACCTGAATGAGCTGAAATGGGTATGCGGGGCTTGGGCCACAGGGCTATGAAGTTGTGGTGCAGACATTCAGGCTTTGTCTGGAATCTGGCCCTGGAGATCAACAAAACTGTGCAGGAATGTGTTAAGACTACAAGTGAACTGAAATTTCATCAAACCTCAGACCCGTGGTACATTCAGTTCACATTTTAGAAGGGTTCTTATTTTACACAACTCAGTTTTCTCCTTTCTTTTCACATCCTAAAGACCCGTTAATAACCAATCACAAGGCATCCCCTGCTTCCACAGTAAAATTCAGCTCTTTAGGGCATTAGGTTTAGTTTGGGAAGTGAAAATATTTCATTTATGACGTGGGTTGCTCAGAAATATTTGGATAAGCAAAGTGGCAGCTCTCTAGATTATAAAAGCTTGTAAATGACAGATGATATAGCATAAATAATCATCATCACTGTATCATGTAGAATATAAGTAGGCCTGATGTGAAATTATCATTTTCCAAATAACCTTTGAGTTTTCAACATTCATTTTTATTTCATCTTGGAACAAAAGCAAATCCTTTCAAAAGATTCTGCCAAATGGAATGGTGTAAAAATGACTATTTTAATTCATGTTGGTCTCTGTCACTTTTTGGAAGTGGCCAGACCGTCCACCCCGGACCTCAGAGAACTTCCTGTCAAAATTTCATCAAAACTGATAGGTGGCAAATACATTTGGTGGTGATCGGACAGCATATCCCACAAAGCACAAAAAAAATACACTCACACCAGCACTACATATAAACTCATGAGCTGAGGTGGTTAGAGACGGGAGTTCAGCCATGCTTTGAAGAACTACATGGACCTGCTTGGTAGCATATCACTTGAATAACCATATATTAAACTAGATATTAATTCCTCACTAACCCTTTCAAAACTATTTGTTAATGAAACCTTAATATAAAGTGTAGTTATAACAGATGACCATCATTCTTTAAATATAAAGGTTAGCTGGATTTTAAAACATTATCCAAGTGATTTAGGAGCACAAGCAGACATATGCACTATGGGTGTGGGATTTTTGGAGTGCACTAAAGTGCTGCACATCAATTGTCCTGTACATGTCCAACTAATGTAAATGAAAAATGTCCTTAATGAAGCTTCAAGCAGCACAATGTTAAGGCATGCTACATTAGAGCACACTAGGAAAAGTGTACTGCACACCAGCAGGGTCTACATGGACCCCAAAATGCACAACATGTTAGTGTGTTTGAGCAATGCATTGCTGTGGAGGCATGAGTTCTGCTCACGGCAGAGAAGCCCTAAAGCCCACTTTCAAAAATGCCAGTCATTTAGGAGTCTAAACCTCACTGACTTTCAATACGATGCACATTCTTAAATCATTCAGGCTCTTCTGAAAATGATGCCTCTTATCAGACTTAGCTTTTCAGCAAGAACTGATTCATTCACAAACAGCTGTCTTGTTTATTTTAATCCACCACCATTTCCCTGTAAGGGAATTCCATCATGAGTAAATGCAAGTTTCTCAGCATCTGGTTTTCCCTGAAGATAGCTGATCTGAATGTATAACCATTGAGGCCTAAATTTGGGATGGTTAAGTTTGGAAGTGTTCACTGTTTTCTCGGGAACATATGCTTTACTTCACGTTGCTTCAGATACCTTTAGTGTCCTCTTTCCATACTCATGAAGATGTTTTGTGGTGCACCTGAGAAAGCAGTTTCATAGTTCCAGCTTTAGGTGTAATATAATGGACCATTCTCAAAATCACATATGCAAAGCTTTGGTTAATGATGGGATTTTATTTGCTCATGGACCCATAAAATAGTTATACTTTCTCAGTCAGAAGCTGGAGTATCAGAAGAGCTTGTATAACTATTAATTTGTCTTGTTCCAGTTCTACATTTTTAGGATTGGATCCAAACCCCATACAAGTCAATGGAAAGATTCTGGGTACCTTTGGTGTCTTTGGACCAGGCTCTGAGTTCTGGGCATGTCTTGAGAAGACAAGTAAAGAGATGTGGCAAAAAAATAACAAAAAGCATCCTTTAACAAATTTAGTTAGTCACATACATTGGGATGGAGAACGTGTTATTAAAAAATGCACATCTAATCTATAAATTTATTGCCTGGAACAAGTAGAGATCAGTTACATCTCCAAGTAACTGACTTTCCTTCATTTCCCAGACTAGTATAAGTTTTAGTTTCTTTATCATACAGCAAAATAATTTGTGCTAAATTATCATTCATACACAATTTAATCTTTCTTAAATTATCATGAACTAACCTCCTCTTTATTGACCAGAAATAAAGTCACCATAACTTTGCAATAAAACGGCTTCATTTCTCACTTACTATATAGTTTGATTATAGTCAGACATTTTCAAGGATGACTCCAGGAGACATTGATTTGCTTCCCCTCCTCAATTTTGAAACTTAGTTTAACAGAGAATGAGAAAAAAAGAAATCTATGTTAGATTAGATGAAACTGTTTAGAGGTTTGCTAATTTGCTCCCAGAGTTGGATTCTTTTCTTTCAAATGTCACTGAGATCGATTTTTTAAAAAGATAAATCTGAACGAATAAAAAACAATCAAAAGTCTTTCTTTCCTTTATTTATTTGGTTTTGAAGCAAGGGACTTGGCATTAGAATCTGCAGCAAGGAACTTCTGAAGAGTGGATGCTGTAATGAGCCTTCTCACCCTATTGAAGGGAACCAGGCAGAGGGTTTAGTTAACCAGTTTATAGAGCAGCCATGAGTCTCAAAATAGAGGGAGAGGAAATAAATATCCTATGGTCAGAGGGACTGAACAGCAGACCAGAGGGTGGAGATGGGGGAGAGTCGTTGGCTGATACCATAGCATGGGAGTTGTGTCTAACGAAAAAGTGTGGCACAAGGCAGCATTTTGCTGATAAGGGTTTGTCATAGCTACTACTAGAAAGCAGTTTGCAAGGAAGAGGCGTAGGGGTGATTGAACATGGAAGTTCATGAAGATTGTAATGCAACACCTTTTGTCCTATGCTGGCCTGCCCCCATGGGGTGGGTTAGGAACTAGTGACATGAAAGAACGTTGTGCTCATACAGACCTAAGAATAGAAGCATACTTTCCCACCCACCTGAAAATCAAATAGTGTTGGACTTGTTCTCCCAGCCCCTTACTACTGCTTCCCCTGACGTCTATGAGGTCTTCACTTTGTTCTCTCTTCTTTTCTGTTCATCTTTTTGTTAGATTCCCACATCCCATGAACCACCTCTACTCCTTTCATCCCACCTCTATGCCAGAACACGATGTGAAGCCAAGTGTGTTTGAGTTGGAGTCTAACTCCCAAATTCCAAAACTGGGCAGGTACTACGAGAAGACAAGATTGCTCACCTTCAGTTAGGACACAAATCCTCTAATAAGAACAACTCAGCAGCCATTTTGTATTAGAAATAGTGCAGATCATGTTCCCACGTGGAATTCATGCATGTTTGACCGCTGACTTCAATGGAAGCAAAATCTTTTCTAGAAAGAATTTTTTAGGCCTTGTCTACATGAGAAACTAGCCAGAGACAGTGAAAAACATACAAATAATATTTAATTACATGAGACGAAGGAAGCCTGCCGCACCATCGTTGAAGCTTCTAGAAGGTCAGATTGTGAGAGGAGGTCTCAGAGATGACTACATCATTGCAGAGTAGATAAATGAATCCTTTGTATCAGTCTCCACTGCAGAGGACGTGAGAGAGATTCTCATACATGAACCACTTTTTATCTGAAAACTCTGAGGAAGTGTTTCTAACTGAAGGATCGATTGAGGAAGTTTCACAAAAAAAAACTGATACCATGATTAAATAGCAATAAATTACTGAGATCAGATACTATTTACCCAAGAGTTCTGAAGGAACTAAAATATAAAATTAAACACAATTAATTGGTTGTAAATGACAATTCATAGTTTAGTGCCTTCAGCAATCTTGGATGAATACCCTCCAATCCTGCTGATTTATTGCTATTTAATCATAGTATCACGTATTATATATTACTATTTCATAATAGTATTGCTATCACTAGCATCACTTTCTGTAGCAGATCACTGGAGGATAGTTAATGTAGTGTTGGTTTTTAAAAATCTCCAAAGATAATCCTGGCAATTACCATCAATAAGCCTATCTTCAGTGCTATGCATGCTGCTTCAAATGATTGTAAAGAACAGATCTATGAGACAGATGAACATGATTTGTTGGACAAGAGTGAACCTGCCTTTGCGAAAGGAAATAATTTCTCACCCCTCTACTAGAATTCTTTGAATGCTTAGCAAATATGCTCATAAGATGATCCAATTGATACAGTGTACCTGGACATTGAGAAAACCTTGGACAGGATATCTCTCAAAAGGCTTTTAAGCAATAATCAGTCATGAGAGAAGAGGGAAGGTCCTCTCATGTATCAGTAACTGGTTAAAAGATGGGGGTTGGGTAAAGTAGAACTAAATGAACAGGAGTAAATACCTCTCTAATCCAGAATTCTCTCATTCAGTAACATCCATAATCTGGCATGATTTTAGTTAGCTGGATGACCATTTATCACAGATGTCTCTAAGTTTCCTGTGGTCCCATAAAGTTTGCTTACAGTCACGAGTCCTGGATCTCAGTGTTCTGTGCTGTTATTTAGTTTTAGTTTACCCCTAAATGTCTTCTAAGAGCCCAGTAAGCCGTGAATGTGTTGGCAGTGCTACTAGACAATATTGACCTCCCATGGTCTGGTAAATTCTCTTGTCCAACTCCAGTCAGGTTCTGAAGATGCTGGCATTAGAGAGGTTCTTCTTGTCCCACGATGCCCTACACATCTGTACTGGAACAAGTGCTGTTCCACATTCATTAATGATCTGGACAAAGAGGTCAAGAGTGAGCTTGCAAAGTGTTCAGGTGATACAAATTTATTCAAGATAGTCACATCCAAAGCAGACCACAAAGAGTTACAAAGGGATATCACAAAACTAGCTGATTGGGCAGCAAAATGTCAGATGAAATTCAATGAAGATAAATGCAAAGTAATATACAATGGAGAAACAAAAACATAATCCCAACTATGCATACAAAATAGAATCTAAATGAGCTCTTCCCACTCCAGAAATATCTTGATGTTCTTGTGGATAGTTCTTTGAAAACATCTGCTTGATGTGCAACAGCAGTCAAAAAAGCAAGAGTTGAGACTTCATCAGCAAATGTGCTCCCTAAACATTTATTTCCATCCATGTTAAATATCAGCTTGCATGGCTAATTTTCTGCAGTGGGTGGAGTCAGACATGATTATGTAAATTTAGAGGAGGCAGAGAAGGAGGTTTGACAATTGATTTCACATCCTTTCAGAGACGTCAACATTTTATTTCATCGTGCACTTTGGAGATCTTAACGATTTTGCCACAGATTGGTTTGTGACTGTTATTGCACTCATAAATTATCGGTTTGCAATTTTGTCCATACGAAATTGCATGTGGACCTCATTAGTATACTATTTGCCTTCTAACTTAATAATATTGGAAGGAAATGTATGTGTGTCTATATATAAAATGCCCAAGAAATTCCATGCTATGCTTTGAATTATGGGCTGACAAAGGGGAGCTTTTAAGTGAATATAATATGCCAACCCAGTTTCCCTTCTGCTTAATTTAAAAAAAAAAAATGTCATCCAGAGAAAGCAATTATTAGTGAGGAGATGAGTCAGTGGAGTCATTCAAACATGAAGTTCATTTGCATGCATGCAGAAGGAAATGGAAGGCTGGGTCACTTTGCCATCAGATTGCTGTGTTGAATCGCAGCATGCTGAGCCAAAACATATCTCCTTGGCTTCGCCTTGGTGGGACAGATACTTATACAAACATCCAATGAATTAAGTGGTGCCCTTGAATGTGGAGTGCCACTGAAGTGCAGTCAAGAGGCAACATCCCTCCCTAGCCAATCAGATTTGGAAGAGAGTGCTTCCCCTACTGTTCCCTGGAGCATGATGTCACCTTTCTGCCCTCCTGTCCCAGCCTTGGGCAGAGAAGATGAGTCATATCTGGAGGCCACACATCCAAGGGACAATGTGGGTGGCTGCAGTACCCCTCCACCTAAGGGCCAGACATGATCCAACCTGAAGTGAACTGCTCCTTACCTAGCTGTTTACGCAGTGCTCATTACTTATTTAATGGAGCATTCCAATAAAATAAAGCTATGTTTCAACTCCCGCTCCCCAGCCCACCAAACAACCACTAATAATGAAGATTGCCTTTGAATTCCTCACATTTGCATGTGGCATCAGCACAGTTGGAAAGAATAATGGCAGTTATTAAAAGAAATTGCCACAGGCAAAATATGACCCATTTTATAGCACAAAGCCATGCAAACAGAAAAGAAGGAGGGAAAAAAGAGCCACCCCATGAGACTTCCCCCTCCGCACAGGCTCCCCTCTTCCTTTTATTCTTAGTAATGAGAAGCTTCACCTGATTCTTTTCTGAAGCACTGCTGGTTAGGTGCAAAAGCAAAGCTTTTCCCATCAGCCTAGTCAGAGTGTGTAATCTGCATTTTGCACAGCTGCCATGAACAAAGAATTCAGAAAATGTTTCTGTTTCCCTTCTCAGCTTGCTTCATGAGGATGCAAAACTCCCCCTCCTTGTGAGCAAACCAGATTGGAAAGAGAAGTCATACTTGTTTATGGCCCAGACTTCTAAAGGTATTTCACTGATGAAATAACTAAGTCTCATTTTCTAAAGTTATTTAGGCATTGAGGAGCCAACAGTTCATTGACAGTCAACGTATTTTAAACACACTACAGAGGCAGCCAGGCATATGGGGGCCGGAAATATAAGCCCTTGTATCAGAGGCCTGAGGCCTCTGATTCAGTAGTGGTCAAAGCTTTGCTGATAGAAAACAAAGTCAGGCTGTGAGTCAGACAGGGCCTGCTCATGGAAACGGGGCAGAATAGGGCGGATGTTGCACAAACACACAATCCTAAACAACAAGCAGTCTGAGTTTCAACCATGAACCCTCACGACCCAATAAATTTGTTAGTCTCTAAGGTGCCACAGGGCTGCTTGCTATTTGTGAAGCTACAGACTAACATGGCTACCCCTCAGAGACTAAGTACCACACAGTCCTGAAAAATGCTAAGTTCCTAAGATCATGAATGCAGTCATGTTCAAGAAGGAACCAGAACACCTTAATACCAACACATTCTCTGAAGGATAAGAGGTACACAGTGACCCATCTTAAAGAAAACGTCAGGATGGCTAGAGCTGTTTTAATTGAACCAATAGGGACAAGGTGGTGGTTAGTTATGTCCAAAGGGGCAGTAACTAACTTTGTATCTTTTGTGTATGTCATGTTGAAATTCATGAGTTTTGGACACCTAATTTGCTCAAATGCTTCGGAAAAATCTCACTAGATGATTATTTACTTCTGTAAGTGTTAAAATACATTTGAAAATCTAGCCTAGAGACTTTTCAGAAATCACACTCAGAAGCCACATTTAAACTAAGATTTCTCAAAAGCAGCCTAAAGAAATTAAGAGTAAAATTGTGTGTGTGTTGGGGGAAGAGGGGTGGAAAATGTTTTTGATTCACTGGCTAAACAAATAATTTTATGTTCAAAATCAAAAAGTGCCATTTATTTGTGAATTTTTCAAAAGATGAATTTTGAAAATGCTTAATTTTGGTTTAAATCTGAGAGGACGTTCTGAAACAAAACATGCTCTTGAAACACGTTCCTACATCTACACTCGTGAATTTTTTGAAAATGACAGTAATCTTTTGAAAAACCCAGTGGAGCATCTATACACAAAATGCGTTTTTTCAATATCAAATCTGAAGCACTTTCTCTCGTGGCCCTCTTCCTCTCCCAGACGAGGAAGAGCGCTTTCTTCCAAAAGATTCTTTCAGAAAAAAATGTGGGTATACACCTCGAGATCCCTTCTTTCATGGTGCCGGATTTTCATTCTCTGGCCCATTCTTTTGAAAAAGAGGGGGCTGTGTGGATTCTCTTTATCGAAAGAGTGGATCAGTTTTTTTTCCATTTGCTTTCTGGTGTGCAGATGCACTCTTTTGAAAGAAGTTCTTTTTGGAAGAAATCTTCCAGAAGAACTTCTTTAGAAGGATCACCGTAGTGTAGACATAGCCAAACAATTGGTTTTGGAACAGCCAAGAGGAAACAATTTCAATATTTCCAAAAGATAAAGCCAAAATATTGCTTTTTTACCAAAACATTCTACTAAATTATCCCCAAATTTCTAAATTGTGTACCAGCTGTTCCCAACCTTTTTGAGACAGTGACCTATTTTGAAAATTCAATAAGACTTTGTAACCCACGGCAATTCAAAACTGGAGTGGGGGAAAGGCTCTTGCCCCCCAGCCCCTAGACTTAAACCCCTTGCAGCCCCAAACGGCCCTCCCTTGTCCCCAGGCTTAAACCTCTTACAGCCCCAAAATGCGACCCCCCTGCCTACCTCACAAGCGTACCACTGCTGCTCCCCACTGCTCCCTTGCCAGGGCTGCTGCCACCACTGCCTCCTCTTCATGGCTCCCGCATTGCCCTCCTACTCCCTTCCCCCATCTGCAGCACAGGCAGTTCCCTGCACTGCTGTGCTGAAATAGGGCTCAATTTAATTGATTTAGTGCTCGGATCCCTCCTACTGTCTGTCAAACCAATTCAATGGGGTTCCATCTTAGCATGGCAGGGCAGGGACTGGGAGTCAGAGTGAGCAGCAGCAGTGGTGGGAGCTGCAAATGGCTCCTTAAGGAGCCACATGCATCTTGGAACCAGTTGGCAACCCTTGGAAAATTTAATGGTGACCCATGTTTGGGCCCCAACCCATCGGTTGGGAATCCCTGGTTTAAACCAACCTGAATCTGCATTTTTTGCAGAAAAGTATGAAGGTTCTGGAAACAAAAAACAAACCAGCCACAAGTACGAATTAGGGACAAAAATTCCACTGAAATTCAGCAGTTTGTAGATAATTCCTTCAAACATCATTGAAGACCCCAGATAAAATCCATCCAAATGCTTTTGTACCATCTGTAGCAATAGTTCTGCCTCCACCGAATATGAATAAAATGTAATTGAATCATAGAATCAGAGGGCTGGAAGAGACCTCAGGAGCTCATGTAGTCCAGCCCCCTCGTTCAAGCAGGATCAACCCCATCTAAGTCATCCCAGCCAGGACCTTATCAACCTGGGACTTAAAAATGGGATGTAAAATCCACCACCTCTCCAGGAGATGCATTCCAGTGCTTCACCACCTTCCTGGTGAAGTAGTTTTCCCTAATATCCAACCTACTCCTCTCCTGTAACTTCAGACCATTACTCCTTGTTCTGCCATCTGACACCACTGAGAACAGTTTCTGACCCTCCTCTTTAGAGCTCCCCTTCAGGAAGTTGAAGGCTGCTATTAAATCACCTCTCAGTCTTCTCTTCTGTAAACTAAATAAGCCCAAAACCCTCAGCCTGTCCTCATAAGTCTTGTGCTCCAGCCCCTTAACCATTTTTGTTGCCCTTCACTGAACCTGCTCAAGTAAATCCACATCTTTTTATACTGGGGGGCCCAAAACTGGACACAATATTCCAGGTGTGGCCTGACCAGTGCCAAATAGAGGGGAACAACTACTACTCTAGATCTGCTCGCAATGCTCCTCCTAATGCACCCTAGTATGCTGTTAGCCTTCTTGACTACAAGGGCACACTGTTTACTCATATCCAGCCTTTCATCCACCATAACCCCTAGGTCCCTTTCCGTCATACTGCTGCTGAGCCAGTCGGTCCCCAGCCTGTAACAATGCTTGGGGTTCTTCTGCCCCAGGTGCAGGACTCTACACTTCTCCTTGTTGAACTGCATCAGATTTCTTTTGGCCCAATCCTCCAATTCATCCAGGTCACTCTGAATTCTCTCTCTACCCTCCAATGTATCTGTGTCTCCCCCTAGTTTTGTGTCATCCGCAAACTTGCTGAGGGTGCAATCCAGTCCCTCATCCAGCTCATTGATAGAGATATTGAACAATACCAGCCCCAGAACCAATCTTTGCAGCACTCCACTTGAAACTGACTGCCATCCAGATTGTGAGCCATTGACCACTACCCGTTGGGCCCAACCATCGAGCCAGCTTTCTATCCATCTATCAATCTTGGATCCATGGATCCAATCCACACTTCCTTAATTTATAGGCAGGAATGTTGTGGGTGACTGTATCAAAAGCTTTTCTGAAGTCAAGATGTATCACATCCACTGACTTCCCCATGTCCACAGAGCCAGTTACCTCATCATAGAAGTTGATCAGATTGGTCAGGCGTGACTTGCCCTTGGTGAATTCATGTTGACTACTCTTGAGAACTTTCCCCTCTTCCAAGTGCTCCAAAATGGATTCCTTGAGGATCCTCTCCATTATTTTCCCAGGGATTGAGGTAAGGTTGACTGGTCTATAGTTCCCTGGATTGTCCTTCTTTCCTTTTCTAAAGATGGGCATTATGTTTGCCTTTTTCCAGTCATTTGGGATTTCTCCCAATCTCCAAGAGTCTTCAAAGATTGGTATCTTTCTTTCCTACAACTTAGACAACTGAAAGATTGGTGCCATTGGCAGGTACACACTAATGAAAAGTGTGTCAGTAGCAGCATATTCTCACCACACAAGGAGTTGGTCAGAGGCATCCAACTTCCTGCTGGAATTAATGATAGTGCCAGCCATTGTCTAGTTTTTGTGCCCCAGATTGGCCTGCCTGTTGTCATGAGATGAAGCCTGCAAACATGGAGGACTTTTTGTCAAACACTGTGATAGAAACAGAAGTGAAATTGTGATGTCAGAAGTGCTGGTTAACTTCATTTTATGCTCCAAGAACATGTCAAGGCAATGCAGATCACAGCTGGCCATTTACAGGGCACTATTTCTCGGCAAAAATGATTGCCAGGCACCAAAAATCTCATACTGTGTGCTTGGGAACAGTGGTGTTCCCTGCTCCCTCCTCTCACTCCTCCCCCAGAGAATGGCAGATTTCATCTACTCCTTCTGAGCAGAAAAGCAGAGATGATAGAAACTTATGAACATTGTCATTAGTTTAGCATAAATCCAGAAGAGACCTACTGAGCATCTCAGGACTTACATCTGTTTAATTAGAGCAGAATTGTGCCTATGGTCTGCATCCAGTACTATAATCCATTTTTAAGTGAATAAAGCAGTTTGCCTAGTCAGTTTTGTCAATGATTATGGAAGGAAACAAATACCCACAGCAACTGATAACCAATGTAATTTCCCCTGCTGTTTACCTTCATGGTCGGTTTGCTCCTTCAGACCTCAAAAGCAGAGCCCATTTCATTATCTGAAGAATTCCCAATAAAGGGGCTGTATTTAGAGGAGAACCAATTTACTTTGGCTGTCTGTAGTGACACAGCTACCTGTGAGGTTTTCTGGTCTCCTCCCCTTCCCCAGGTTAAGACAGGATATCTTGTTTAAACTTAAAAATTGGAGAGGCTTTTCACAACTAGTCATTGTAAGCCTTTGTCCTCCTTTACTTCCATCACATGCCAATGTTCTGTGGTTTCCCTAAATTTTGATTATACTACAGACAGAGCTAGTTAGGTGCTTGTGAAGTGGCCATTTGCTGAAGATATATTCACCCCTGAGTGCCTCCACTCAGTTCTTACCAGAAAATTCCTTGTAGTGGCTCTTTCATTGTTCTCCTGGCTTGCCATTTCCTTGCTTCAGTTGTGCCATAGGGTCACTCCATTAGGTAAGAACACAGTGGGGGTGCCAGCTCATGATTCTTAAGTACACATAGATACCCTGTTAATATCTCAGCCCTATGGATCAGGCCTCCTCCCTCACCTACAATAAATTATAGAATCACAAAACACTAGAACTGGAAGGGACACTGAAGGGTCATCAAGTCCAGTCCCCTGCCCTCATGGCAAAAGCAAGCGCCACCTAGAACATCCCCAGCAGAGGCCTATCTAACCTTCTCTTAAATATCTCCAATGATGGAGAATTCACAAGCTCCCTAAGTAATTTATTCTAGCACTTAACTACCCTGACAGGAAGTTTTCATAATATCCAGCCTACACCTCCCTTGCTGCAGTTTAAGCCCATTGCTTCTTGTCCTATCTTCAGAGGTTAAGGAGAACAATTTTTCTTCCTCCCCCTTGTAGCAACCTTTTTGGTACTTGGAGCTGCTATCAAGTCCACATGAAATTGGTCATAAGATTGGTGTAAAAATTTTGACTTTGAAAATAAACGTTATGTTCTTTCCCTCTGTTTTTTCTTTCTTTTTTTTTTTCTCTAATCTGTAGCATTCCTGTTCTCAACCCTTTCCCTGCAAACAGAAGGGAGAAAACTTTGGGCAGACCTTGACACACGGTCTCTGTCCCATTATAACTATATTGGTTTAGAAATGGCTGTCATATAAGGCTGCACAATCTCAAAATTTTCTAAGTCTGTACACTTAAGGCAGTAAAAAAATGGTTAAAAAGTGTTCTATTCAGTAAAATTAGGGGAGTGAGCTATTCCAGTATTAACTCCTTTATCCCAGTATGACTACACCCACACCTGGAGGTGCTACTGCTTTAGTTATATCAGTTTGGAAATTGATAAAATGGTACAGAAATCTGTGTGTAGACATGCCTTTTTTAAAGTAAAAACTGAGGATCTTAAAAATAAATCACGTGACTGCAGGAGTTGGGGACTTTAAGAAAAACAGCAAAGCTATTCCAAGACTTACATTAAAGCCATAGGAGTTAGCAGAGTTGTGTTAGCAATCTGTAATATAAAACATCAGGCCACTCCACTCAGAACAGTTTAAATGAAGAGTAACTTCACTGAACTACATACATCAGGGAAAGGCTGTTGTGGGTGAGGGTTAGGTCCAGGGAAGTCAATTTATACAGTACCTGATCCATCGCAGGGGCCTGGGGTAAAACTAAAGTAAAATCAAATGTGTTGCTACTATATTTTTATCACATGTTCTTTAACTTGCCCCCGCCCCCAACAACTGCTTGATATACAGACTCACAAAAATTAAAGAGGTCTATTCTGGGTGGTTGGTAGATGTGGATGCCTTTATGACTGTTGCTGATAGATAACTCGGCATCTTTGGCAGTGGAGAATCAAACCTAGGACCTCTGTAGAAGCATGAATGCCCACTGTTTTAGCCAAAAAGGCCTGGTTTGTTATCCATGGCTGTAGCAGGCTTATCACCTTCTGTACGCGATCCAGAAGCTGCCAAAGGGGGAAGTCACCACACCGAGTAAGTGCTTTGCACAGAGGAATGTTGGCCCGGCAGGAACTTTCAGAGGTGTAAGTGTAGTCCTGCCTTTTGAACGAAGGTAGGACCATGTAAACTAGCCCTTGCCCATGTAGCCAGGTGTTTGTTTAACCTAGATTGAAAAAGCTCCCATGAGTCCCTTGTCACCTTGTGATTTTAATGCTGCATTTACCCCCTTACCACCAGCTGGAAGAGAAGCTGGTGGGGAATGTGGTGTCCCGTGGATGAGCAGAATCTCCCTCTACAAACCACTAATCCCTGCTCTTCGGTCTGCACCGCCTGTGGGTTTGTGGGCCACGGTGTTTGGAAGCTCATTGTACCAAACAGTCCAGGAAATACCTGTCAGAGGTTATGTCTGCATTGCTGTTAGACACCCTGGCTAGCCTGTGCCAGCTGAGTCAGGTGATTGGGTTTTGAACCAAGGGGCACCGGGCTTGAGTGGAAGCCTGAATTCTAGGAGTCTCCCACCTCACAGGAGACTAGAGCCCAATATTCAGTCCTAGCCTGGAACTCTATGCTGCAATCAAACAGCTCTTTAGTCCATAACTGCAGCATAGATGCCCCTGTGTGATCACACACCACAGTCCATTAGCAACTGAAAGTTACTCACAGAATCACGGGCACTTTCTCATGCTCCTCTACTAACATCATATATGCCATCATGTGCCAACAATGCCCAGATGCTTTGTATATTGGACAGACTTCTAACTCCCTTAGACAAAGGGTCAACGGGCACAAAACAGACATCAAAACACTCCAGATGCACAAACCAGTTAGTCAACATTTTAATGGAATGGGCCATTCTGTCAATGACCTAAAGGTATGTGTGTTACTGAAAAGAAATTATCGCTCCTTTGTAGAAAGGGAAGTGGATGAATTGACATTTATATTCAAATTCGGAACATTAACACATGGTTTAAGTCATGATGTGAACTTTCTGAGTCACTATAGGGGCTCATCTGCATACTTAACTCAATCTAATTCTTGATCTTCCCCCCCACCCCTCCACTCTCTGATTTGCTCACCTTGATTATCTTTTTCTGATTTGTCCTCCTTGCTTACTGTTTTTGGTTCTCTGTGCCTTAAATATTGAGTCTGTTCTGGTCTGGCTATGGCCTGAAGAAGTGGGTCTGTCCCATGAAAGCTCACCTAATAAACTATTTTGCTAGTCTTTAAAGTGCTACTTGACTGCTTTTTGTTTTGAAAATTCTCCAGTGTGTTGCAAAGCTCATCTTTTCCCTAAGACCTCTGAAAACATCAGGAAGGGAAGAGTAATGCTGGAGAACAGCGGCTTAAGTTTGAGACACTGGTTTGGCTTGGTGGTGTATTTATGCCAACTGGGAGAATTTCAAAGGCAAGTATAGCAACTGGGCATCAAGGCTCAGGGCCCCAGGGGCATTTAGGTATTTAAAACCAATCAGAGGTGGCCCCCAACAGCCGTTCGTGCCTTTGAAATTCTTCCCCAGCTTGCATGTGGGCCAAATTATTTAAAATCACACTCACCAAAAGGATGAGACCACATGGCATACACATGTAATTGTCCTTTCCTCCCCTCCCCTGCCCCCTGCATTTATTGTACATCTTCAAACAAGGAAATCAATAGTGGATCAGCTGGTCCTTGCACATTTCAGAAGGAGCTGGCTCCCCACAGTGTAACATTCCAGTGCTTATTCTTGCTAGCTTTACACATAGTTATTTTACTTGTATTTCTTAATTTACATTTTTCCTTATGTTATTAGGCAATATTTTGACAGCAGCATTTTGCTGTACTAAGTAATGCCAATAAACAATAAATAGGCCCTTTCCCGTCGAATGTCTTCATTTATTAATGTATTTAGGAGAAGCGAAGATTTTCAGAAGTTCATAAGGGATTTTGAAACATTCATTGCTGATTTGTTCTCTTAACCTCTATTCAGAAAGTCTCTCCAACAGACACCGAAGGGGAGTGCACCAAAGTGCTTTTAAAACATAAAATAGTGCAAGCATCCTTCAATGACGTTCCTCTGTCATCACTTGTTTCTTTTGGAGTTGTTGCAGATCTAATCACTAAATACATGCAAGCCTCCAATGCGGTATGGTTATTTTCATTCTGTTCTCCTCCAATTTATTGTCATCTGTTACAGAACAGCCAGGGTTCACTATGCCCAGACTGCATATTAACATCAGGAATTTGGAGCCAGGCACTCCGCACATGCAGCGGTTTTCATGTGTGGGCAATTTGTATAATAGGTCCAGATGGTTTAGAGAGCTCCGTAAGTCAGAGATGGACTGGCTGATGAAGATATTCACTGGGCTCTGTCTATTGTCCTACATGTGTGAGTGTTTAAAGGGAAAGCTGCCAAAGAGATTTTGCCTTCCCTCATTGCTCCCAAATAGCAGAAACTGAAGTAGTAGCACTCGAACATGAGACAAAAGCTAGATACGCTTTAAACAAAAATACAATAAAATGTACAAATCAGTGTAGGGGATTATTTGGGAAAAGCAGAAGACTGGAACAGGCAGGAGGAGGGAATCCATGTACATATACAGAGGGTGTTGGAAACAGTTTTCAAGAATAATTAGCCATGTCAGAGAAGTATTTCTGAATGTTGCTGAGGTTATAGGCCACAACATTTATTCTTGGACATTGAAAGTCTGTTCCTTGGTGTCCCATTTAATGGGAGTCCACTGTGAAATGAGCTAGCCAATATTGCACATAAAGTTGGTGGGAAATAACAGACCAATCTTCTCCTCCTGTTGAGACCTACAACTAGATCCTCAGATTCTGGATCAAATTGCAGGTGAATGTGGGGTACTGTTATATTCCCCCTCTCTAGAGTACCACTCTCACGGCAGGTTCCTATCATTTAACCTTTGTGGAAAACCCGTCATACTACTGCAAACCAATCGCTGTCTAGCCAAACCAGAGGAATGTTTTGAACCACTGCCACCTTCTGATACTTTTGAGATGTTGCAGCAAGCCTAAGTAGTTTATTATTATGAGTAGCAAAGTAATAATTTCTTTATTTTATAATAATGCTCTGTACTAGGGTAGTGCCAGATAAGCTCTGTGCTCCACTGTGAAACCTACTATACTTACACACAGCTAACTGAGAGGTAGCCGTGTTAGTCTGTGTTCTATCAAAACAAAAAAGCAGTCATGTAGCACTTTAAAGACTAAAAAAATAATTTATCACTGTTTTTTTTGTTTGTTTTTTTTGATATGCACAGCTAGGGCCCTACCAAGTTCCTAGCCCTGAAGAATAGGTCAAAGACCATGAAATCCCAGGGTTAAACAGAGACTGGGAGTGACTGGCCCCTTACAAAAGCAGCTTCTCTGCCCTGGGTGTTAATATCTCCACATTAGACTCTGACAATGGACTACATCCCCCAGTCTCATCTGGCTTGTTTTTCCCTCTTTTGTTACATACCGCTGACAATAGGCCATTTCCACCTTGCTGAATAGACTTTGTCAGCTCTGGCCCTCCCTTTTACAGGACCCCACTCTCTAAATACCCCTCTGGTATCCCCCACTCTTGCATCTGATGAAGCAGGTCTTTGCCCATGAAAGCTTATGCTCCAAAATGTCTGTTAGTCTATAAGTTGCCACAGGGCTTCTTGTTGTTCATGAAATCTGGTCTCCCCTGGGAAATCCACTCTTCTGTGTGTTTTTACCCTGTACACAAGCATATTTCACAGGAGAGACTAGCATTTCTTAAACTGGGAGTTCTGACCCAATAGGGATTTGTGGGAGGCGTATTTCAAGGTCATTTTAGAGGTGTCAGGGTATTGCCACCCTTTTTTTCTGCACTGCCCTCAGATCTGGGCTGTTGGAGAGTAGTGGAAACGGACTGTGGGCCCTGATCTGCAGGCAGCCGTGCAGAAGGAAGCGTGGAAATACTGTATACCTTATTTCTGTGCTGCTTCTGGTGGTGGTTCTACTTTCAGAGCTGGAATCCCAGCCAGCAGCTGCACTCTGTAGCTGCCCAGATCTGAAGGCAACACCTGCAGCCAGCAGCAACACAGAATTGAGGGCAGCAGTACCACAACTCCCCCATAATAGCCTCGCTCCCCCACCAATTCCTTTTTGGGTCAGGACCACTACAGTTACAACACTGTGAATTCTCAGACTTATCATAGAATCATAGAACACTAGGACCGGAAGGGGCCTCGAGAGGCCATCGAGTCCAGTCCCCTGCCCCGACGGCAGGACCGACCACTATCTACACCATCCCCGATAGACATTTATCTAATCTGTTCTTAAATATCTCCAGCGAGGGAGATTCCACAACCTCCCTTGGCAACTTACTCCAGTACTTGACCACCCTGACAGTTAGGAACTTTTTCCTAATGTCCAACCTAAAGTTCCCTTGCTGCAGTTTAAGTCCATTGCCTCTTGTTCTCTCCTCAGAGGCCAAGAAGAACAAGTTTTCTCCCTCCTCCTTATGACACCCTTTAAGACATCTGAAAACCGCTATCATGTCCCCCCTCAATCTTCTTTTTTCCAAGCTAAACAAGCCCAATTCTTTCAGCCTTTCTTCATAAGTCATATTCTCCAGACCTTTTATCATTCTAGTTGCTCTTCTCTGGACCTTCTCTAATTTCTCCACATCTTTCTTGAATTGGGGTGCCCAGAACTGGACACAATATTCCAGCTGAGGCCTAACCAGCGCAGAGTAGAGCTTACATAGCTGACATCATGAAATTATAATTTTTAAACTCCCATGACTGTGAAATTGACCAAAAAGGACCATGAATTTGTAGGGTGGCTATGTATATAGCGTGGAGAGCTTGTATTCTGAACCAACCAGGTAGACAACAGGCGGCAGAAAAAACAAAAAAGCCTCCAAAATGGGAAATGACTTCTCACCTTTAGCTCTGGCTTGAAACCTGACTTTAAAAAGGGATCTAAGTGTCCTTCTTCTTGGCGATCACCCGATAACAAAAAGGATGTCTTCACGTCACCCTTCTATTTGTGACTCCTTTAATGGCTGATTAGCCTAATTCTGAGTTTATGATGTAAGTGTATGCATAAACTTAAGCACATGGAAAACTACTTTCCTGCATTTGGACCAAAGAGACAGTATGATATGTGACATGGACTTCCACACAGAACACTGCTGCACTGGCAACCAGAGCCAAGGAAGTAGCACAGGTAAAAGAGAAGCTATGAACATTTCAATATTGCAAATATGCACTCCAGGATACACAACACTGCATCTCACCTGTGCCTGTAGCAGGGAAGAGTTAAACTTTCTTTCCAATAAGAAAATTTTGCTTTAGAAGTCACTTGCCCCATTAACACCTTTCTCAGTGATTTAATTGGGCAGATGGCATTTTATGTGCCCATCATGCTACTATTACTGTTCTACTTCATTTGGCAGATACTTGGAAAACATGTTCACTAAGCTGGCTTCTTCTTAAAAAGTTTGGCCAATATTAGAGTCCCAAATGTCCTTTCTGCTGTGTATGTCAGGAACCTAAATTGCTCACAGTACCCTGAGATCATGTGATATAATGTCCCTCATTGGGGAAATCAGCAGAGTCTAAAGTGACCAGATGAATTAAAACTTGAACTTAAAACCACATTGTGATTACAACTTCAAACATGCAGCATTTAAGAAAAGTTAAGGATTCCAGAATAACCTGGATTACATGTTGAATTACAACATCCACACAGTGGGTGGTTATGCTCCTAATAGCCTGCTAACACCTGTTTGTGCCTGCAGCACATTCCCAGAAAGAAGTGTCAATGTGGAATAGATACAAATATTCACCCCAACCAAATATTGTGGCTGAGAAGAGACAGCTCCAATGGACTCCTGAGATTAGCACATTAGGGTGCAGGTGTATATCTGGGATGAAAGTGTTTTATTTCAGTACCTGTGCATGTCCTGCTTCATCTGCCTCTTGCTCGGTCTCTAGGCTCATCTGCAAGAAGGGAAATAATTAGAGTGCCCTATTGCTCTTTAGTGGGGTGGTAGCTTATATCTTTTGAGGACCCCTTCAAGTGTCCTTTCATGAGGAATCCACCACACCCTGCATGGTACACACGAAGGCAAGTCACAGACACCATGGCCAGGATGGCTATGTCATGTGCTTTTAGATCTCAGGACTTCAGTCACATTGGTACATGGTGATAGCAACCCACATAGGAGTCACTACTCAAAAGTGTTCATGGAATCCAAGTACCAAGGGTGTGCTTCTTTGTTCCTGTTGGACATTAGATAACAGATTGTGATTTATCAATTTTTTCCTGCCTTTCTCCTCATGGGTTTGGTCTGTTAGTTCTGCTATTAGATGATCATGTTTCTATATGTAGAGATCTGTTGTTTGTGCTCTGTAGGCAACCCATTCAGTGTCACATTTTTATTCATTGGCATACAATAAGTATCCACAGGGAAAGATGAGTCTAAAGATTCAGGACATTACACTTGTAAGGTGAGACCCTTACCCTTGCCTTTACCCATATCCAGGGTGCAGTAGGTTTAATGGCATCCAATATGTTACACAGTTTCTGTTCAATAGAGAACAGTGATGTTTATTCATGTACAGGGATGAAGGGCAGAACACCCTGGTGAAGGTGGAGCACTCTGGTTTATCCAGGATAGGTATTCATAAACAACACATATTTGTGATTGTACTTTTGGCCAACTTCTCAGAGTTACGGCTATGTGACGACAGCCTCTGGGGCTGCCAGACACTTCATGGCACATGTTTCTAGGCAAAACAAAATTAATCAAACAAAAAACACCACAAGTTGTTTCCTCCTTGAGTACAGCTACTGAGCAGTGGAAAATTGTATTGACATCTTGTTCTAGTTTGGCTCCCAAGTTGATTCCAAGAACCCATCCACTTCTTGCCACGAGTGTAAAAATGGTGTCTGGATAAAACAGGTGTTGCCTCACTTCTCTGGGTGACCTCCTGAATCATCAGATCTCCTGTTGTGGGTACACTTTCAAACTGTGTCTGACAGAAGTAGTTGTGCTGGGTGCATGCCCCATTGCATAGGAGCCTGCAGAGATCTCCCCTCGGGAATATGTGGGTTGCCATTCTCCAAGGAGATGTTGCCAGGAGCCCAAGAGACACATTAAGGTTTATCTAAAACCTTACAAATACTTGACAAGTAAGAGCTAAGGCCTGATCTTTAGAAATAGAGCACCACTTCGGATCCTCCATAGGCCTTCATGGCACAAAGCATAATAATAATTAAAAAAAGCATGTAAACTTTCTCAAAGTGTTTTCCTTCATGCTTGCTTTCGCAGTGTGGGAGGGATAGCTTGGTGGTTTGAACATTGGTTTGCTAAACCTAGAGTTGTGAGCTCAGTCACTGAGGGGGCCATTTAGGGATCTGGGATAAATAGATTAAAAAAGGGATGGTGCTTGCCCCTGCCAAAAGGACAGGACTTTTGAGGTCCCTTCCAGCTCTATGAGATGGGGTGTTTGTGTGTGTTCTCATGCAGCACACCTCTCATCTGCAGCTGAACGGAAGCAAAGACTAAAGATATTACCAAAGCTACGGCAGTCATGAGGCGTAGTCAAGGAACCAGTAGGCTCCTTTTGACCCTCAAGCCATAGGATGTGTGCTCTTGCTATACATTAAAGTGACTGAATTTCAGAGTCTGATCTTCACTGTTCTCCAGTGTGCCATTTTTTGCTGTTACCATCTCCCAATGCACAAGTAGTATAATTGCATTCAGCAAAGCTGTCAAAGCAGGGAAGCCTTTAAAGAATATAAAGAAGGAGGGATGTAATGAAGGAGGAATCTTGTTCCTTTGGAAGGAAGGGGACAAGATAAGAGAAATTGGTCAAGGAGTATTAATATATACTTTTTAATAAGCTTTTTTCACAAAGGGAAAATACAATTGAGCCAGATGTAGTGCTAGCTATTTAGTGAAAAACTAGAGTGTATGCCAACATGGGGAGATAAATGCTCACATTATGTCCCCTGTGTTTTCACAGTGGAAGGAAAAAAATAAAAAAGAAAAGGGAAAATGAGTGTTCCTCTTTGAGCTTTTCATGAAACCACATTAAAAAAAATCGTTAGCTTTCCAGTGCGCATAGAACTTGGCTCATATTACTACATTAGGATAACTCTTCAGCTGTTAGCAATAAGTCATATCAGAGGCAAGTTATTGGAAGCAACTTGCTGCAGCATAGACTCATAATATCTCCCTGGGAGCTTGCAGCCCGACATTAGGTGCAGGAACGTGCTGCCCACACCCTTCCTTTAAAGGACTACTGTTTATCTCATGGCAAAGCCAGTTGGAGTAAGGCCACCAGAGTTTGAATTGTTGGATGCAATCAGGGTGCTAGAGGGTATTGTGCAGGGGGGGTAGGGAGGGGAGGGGGCTACCAGGGAATGTTGCAAATGAGGACAGTTCAATTCAATCTATTGCAGCATTTCCTACCATGAATATAAGGAGCATTATAAGTGTTGGGATGCAGGTAAATACCACTGTTTGGTAGGCCCTGGACGAAATGCTCTGTTACAGGAGACACACACCTCCGTTTAAGGCAGCCAGTTCCATCTCCCTGATGCTCTTTGCTCCTCCACCTTGCCCTAAACTGCACTATCCTGTAACAGTTGACAGTAGTTCTACTGGAAACCTGTAGCCCACCCTGCTGCAGCAAGAACTGCAGGAATGGGCGGCCCCAGAGCCAGCCATTCATGCTCTGCTGCCAGGAAGATGTGAGCAGTTTGTGTTGCCTGGAGCAGAGCATGGCAGCATGTGACAATCACCCCTGTAAGCCATAGCCACACTGGGGCCTGCGAGGTCTTAGTGATGTAAAGCAAGCCAATGGGCCACATGAAGGTGTCACATCTCAGTCACTATTTCTGTTACTTTCATGGGGGTGCTCTCCTACTGTCCTCAGTCTCTGGGTGGGGCCTCCATGTCCCCCCCCAGTAGGGGCACTCCCTCTTCAGGTTCCCCCTGGACCCACAGGCACAGCAGTACATTGACCTGAGCCTGGACCTCTTGCCCTTGGTGCCTGGCCTCAGCCCTGGCTTCTCGCCATTGGTGCCTGGCCTCAGCCCTAGCTTGGCCCCCACCCCCAGCAGACAGACCAGTTTCTTCCACTGTTCAGCAAACTGAGCTGCCCAAGCCCTCCAGTAGTAGTCCACTTTGCTGTCCAGTGGCCAGAACCCTTACATGGCCCTCTCTGCAGGGCCTTGTCTTTCTTCTCTACCCTCTTGTGCCAAGGCCAAGATCTTCCCAGCAGTAGAGAGAAAGGAGATGCCCCAGTAATTTCCACAGTCAGCTTTATTGTCCTTGTTCTTGAAGAGTGAGATGATTTTGGCATCCTTAAAGTCTTTGGGCATGTCTTCTTCTTTCCAGATGCTGATAAAGATGTTGTGAAAGGCTGCAAGTGACACTGGTCCTGCTGCTTTGAAAATTTCAGCAGGGATACCGTCCATCCCAGGGGCTTTGCCAGAGCTGGTCTGGCTGATTGCCTTTTTGACCTCATCCATTGTAGGGGGCAGGTCAAGACTGTCTATTGTGGGTTCCTGAGGGATCTGGTCTAGGGCCACAGGGTCAACAATGGAGGGTCTGTTGAGAAGGTTGCTGAAGTGCTCTCACCACCTGTTGTTGATGCTGTTATTCTCCCTCAGAAGGGTTAAGCCATGTGCAGACAGGAGAGGTGTGGTACTTGGCTTTGAAGGTCCACACACAGCTTTGATAGCACTGAAGAGCATCTTGGAGTTCTTTGTGTCAGCGTAGTATTGGACTGCATCAGCTTTACTCTCCCACCACTCATCTTGCATTTTGTGAAGTGCTGTTTGCACCTGGCTCTGAAGGTGAAGGAACAGAGTTAAAAACAGTAGAGGCAATGTGATAGCCAATGATGGCTCCCTTGACAAAGAAATCAATGCCAGAATCTGCCAGGCCAGCCGGGCACTAGGATGTCTGAGAGCGCGAATGTTGAACCTGAACAATATCCGACAGTCCACTAAACTGAAAGTGTACAAGGCTGTAGTTCTGACCGGTCTCCTGTATGGCTGTGAAACCTGGACCTTGTACAGAAAACATAAAACCACTGGAGCGCTTCCACACACACAGCCTGAGGTCAATACTGCACGTTCGATGGCAGGACAGAGTTACGAACCGGGAAGTCCTGGACAGAGCAGGAACCATGAGCATCGAAGCCATGATTCTGAAAGCCCAGCTTCACTGGACAGGTCACATCATACAAATGGAAGAGTGAAGAATCCCTAAGCAACTCCTCTACAGTGAGCTCTCCCAGGGCAAAAGGAATCAAGGTAGGCCTCGCAAGAGATATAAAGACTGCATGAAGGCCAACCCTGCTCATCCTGGTTTAAAACCAGATCAGCTAGAGCAGCATGCAAAAGACTGAACAGGCTTGTGTACTCTCGTACGACACGCATATGACAACTTTGAAGAGCAGCGATGCGTACGCCTCATTGATGCTCGTGAGAGGAAGAAAGCAACAGCAGCAGCCGCACCAACAGAGCCAGGACAACTCCCTTGCCCCCACTGTGAATGCCCATGCCGTTCAAAGCTTGGACTCCTCAGCCACATGTGAGTCCACAACCGAAGAGCCTGTGCAAGCTCACGATGCCATCGTGGGACATGATGGACTGCCAGCAGTGCCAAGGCAGTCAGTTCCTGGAGAAGCTGCAGTTGTGTGTTCTGGCTCTCCACCAGGAACTTCAACATTTCTTCCCACTCCATTTTGGGTCTAGGGGAGGGAAAAAAATTCTTATCTTTCTCTCTCTTTTATTTCCCAACCACTGAGGCACAACCTCAGGCCCCTTATGCCAGGGGTTGTATCAGTGGGCCTGCATTCTCCACCACATGTAGACGGTTTGGGCTTCCAGAAGGGTTCCTTCCCTTCCAGGTCAGTTGGTAGCCACTCTGCCCCACTACCATGATACCACAACAGCCCCTAAGTCACTAGTTCTTAGCCCACCTTTCCTCAGGTGGGTGAGAAGTGACAGTTCAGAGGCCCAGACTTACCTCAGGTGGGCCCTGGGGAAATTAACTTAAGATAGGGTAGCACACACTCACTTCCAATTCACCCAGGCCCTAGCTCAGGGTGGGGCAACACACACAGTTCAGCTGGGGAAATTAGCACAAGTCTTCAAAGACCGAGGCCCTAGCTCAGGGAAGGCAACAAACCAAGAGTCTCAAAGGCCCAGGCCCTGGTGCAAGGCAGGGCGGAAAACCAAACAGTTTACATTTGAGCCCAGGCCCGAGCTCAGGGTGGGGCAGCACATAAACCGTTTCCAGATGGCTGGGCTTTTCTAGGCCTGGCCCCACCTCCTGACTTCCAGTCAGGTGACTGGGAGTGGCCAGGGTCACTACAAAATGGGTCCTGGAAGGGTTCCTCCCCCCCTGGGTGGTGAGGTGGCCACTCCACCCCCTACAGTCCCCTCTCCCTATCAGTGAGAAACTGGTATCCAGCGGAGATTACCTCTGCCTACCCACCACAGGGAGCCTTATATGTTGCTGTTCTCCCAGGCTTTTGTTCTGATTGGTCAGGGGACTGATTGGCACCATAGGGAGATTTGCCCCACCTACAAACTTTCTGGTCCCAGGGCCATAAAGAGACAGTCAGATCTTCTCACTGAGACTCCATCTTGCCCACAGGTCACTTGCCCACTTGTCTCTCCTTGTCTCCGCTTGAGGACTGCAGGGATTTTGTACAGCGAGGGCTACCTGGAACTGGTAGGACAAACCCCCTCATTCCACCTCCTGAAAAGGGCCACTCTAGCTCAGGATTGGAGCACAAAGTTCTGGACATTTTCAGGCTCCCCTGGGGATTACTGATGTTCTCTGCACCCTCATTCCTTCCAGCTGCCACCAAGCCTGTGGGAAAACACTCCCCTAGCTTGCTCTCCAGGATGGCCTTTGCCCAATCACCCAGCAAGGTGAAACTGCAAAGTGCCCAGCCATTCAGAGACAACAACAGGCCTGGTTCATCTCCAGTAGCTGGCTACACACTTTTCACCTGCCCTGGGTTCCTGCTGGCCTGTCTAGAGCTGAGTGTGACTAACCTCAGGAGCCCCATGCATGCCAAATTTACGTTCTTGCTTCATTCCAAATGTGACAGCACCACCATCTTCTCACAAATCAGCAAGAGGGGTGGGCAGGGCTCAGCAAGTGCTGGGGAGCCCCATGTACATTAGCTCATGAGGGAAAAGCTGGCTCTGGACATCAGCAGTGGGCAGGGGGTGGTCTGAGGTAAGCAGGTACTTAGGCTCTTGGTTGGCTCAGAACCAGAGCACTCAGCACCTGGGTAGGAGTAAATTCTGAGGCCCAGGTAATTAGCTGTCTAAAGATGTTGAGAGGTGCCATGTGGGATTTTCAAAAGTGTCCATGCCCCAACCCAGGGGTATTTTGATACCTAGTTCCATCTATTTACCCTTGATTTCAAGAGCTGTGAGGATGTGGGCCTAGATATAATTTCAAGCCTCGGAATGTGACTGTCTTCATCTCTAGGAACCTAAACACCTTTTCAAAGCAATCCCTGTTTGAGCAGGGTTGGGGAGGAATAAGAAGAAAAAAACCTCACCAGATTTAACTGCATGACTAGAAAAAGAACCTGTATTCCACACAGGCATGAGACTAGAATGACCAATGGGGATGGCATTTCCTTGTAGTTAATTACTACTTGCTAGTGTGAGAGGCCCTGAGGCAGAGCCTCAGGCTGTTAACTTAGTCAGTGAAGTGCTAGCATACTTGGTCTTCAGTTTATTTCTATTAGGAATAGCGAAATTATAGAGAATCAGAGAAAAAAATTCCAAAAAGGGCATGAGTGTGGGTTGTTGCTCTCACTGTTGCTAGAAATGCAGGCCCTGGCACGTGCCCGTGAAATCCATTCCCAGGGAAGAGAATGGCAGGGGTGAATTGCATCTACAAATGGGAAGGTCAGACGTGCTCTGAGAGAGAAGTAAAGGGTTTTCCCTTTTGGATCATGCTGTATATTGGGTGAACATCAGAACAATAGCAAAAATTCCTACAGCTGGTCCCATAAACTTCAGGCATATCCCATCTCTGGCACCGAGAAGACATTCACAGAAAACACCATCTGGAACAAGTGAGAGTCACAGTAGAATTCTCCAATGGAGCAGGCATGCTGCAGGTTTATAAACAGACTCCTCACTCCTCCCCTACCATTCTGGGGGGGCTGTAAGAAAGAAGGGGTTGGGGGCGTAGTTCACAGTGAAAGAATGGTGGTAGGACTGCAGCTTGGGAGGCAGTAGGATGAGCTAGGTAGGGACAGAAAGGGAGTCTGGAAAGTGGCAGCAGGGACTGGAGGTGATGGGCCAAAGAAAAGGCAAAGAAATAGGTTTGGCCAGAGATCAGAGACAGAGAACTAAGTGAGGCATAGATTAGCCAGGGGACAAGGAGGGGAGTAGACATAGGGAGAAAGGAAAAAAAAACATAAAGGGGAGTGGGGGAAGAGATGGTGTGCACATAAGAGAGAGAAAAGAGGGCAAGGGACTGGAGAAGAGAAAAAAGAGAGCAATAAGATATGGCAATTGCTTGAGGACATATTAAAGTTGTGGGTTTCCCCAGCAGGAATGAGGTGGCAGGTAAAGATTATCACTTTTGGAGTGGGGTGAGGATGAGACATTGTTAACATAAAAATGTTTTTACCCCACAAGGAAAAAGTTTGAGTTGATTTTGGTTTTGTTTTGGTGGGGGGGGATGGGGAGAGGGGAAAAACAATCAAATATTAATGAAAAATATTTTTTTAAAGCAAAAAGATTTTCTGTTTTGTCTTTGGCTCCACCTCTTCCCACCCTCCAAAAAATGCAACAACTTTCCATAGGTTTTTAATGGAAATTTTAAGAAGTTGTCTGGCAGAAGTTGGCAATTTTGTGCCCAGCTCAATGAATAATAAGGAGAGTAGAGCAGTGCCTATGGTGCCTTAAGAGTATAAAAATAAAATAATATAATTCATTAGGAGTAAAAAAATAGGGACCAGATTTTCAAACCTACTCAATTATTGGCATTTCTGATTTAGTTACCTAAGTAACAGGCCAGATGTTCCTAAGTCCCATTGTACTCGTGCCAGCAGTGCCTCAACAACACAAATACCAATGTCAGGGTAGCTGCTTGGAGCCAGGGAGCAAACCCCAAACTGGCTGTGTGTTCTATACTTTGGTTTTACCTGTTACCAAGTGTCAACTCCTTAGTTACTATGACAGTTAAACATGGAGTAACACTTGACTCTTGGCTTGCCGGCATCACAACCATCATGAATGCAGGAATGCACGACAATACAATTCAATATTCAAGCACAATACAAGCTTGACTAGCTGGCTCATTGATTGAATCTGGCATGGCCACTCTTATGTTCTTGTGTAACACTCAGACCAGGATTTAGTGTTGATTTTAGGAAAACACAAGCCCTGGCCTGTTCCATTTCAAACACTGCTTATATACTGAACTGTTTATTGGCATAACCATAGACTCCTGGCATTTTAAGGGTCAGTGAGGTAAGGAAACAAAAAATGAAAGGAGTTTTCCTCTCAATGGCTTATTTTTGTCCTGTTTGTAGGGCCTCAATAGATTGTGTTTGAGTTTATTTTAGCTTTTTGATTTTTTTGGACATCTTGGCTTTTGGGGTTGTAACCAAGTATAGCTCAGCAGAGTGTGGCATGGAGAACCACCCAAACTGAGACTGTAGATTAGCTGTGATGATCTCACCTGCCTAAGATAATGATGATACCCTGTGCATCTGATGCAGCAGGTTTTTGCCCACGAAAGCTTATGCTCCAAAATATCTGTTAGTCTATAAGGTGCCACAAGACTTCTTGTTCTCGAAGCTACAGACTAACATGGCTACCTCTCTGATACTGTCTAAAGTAATCACTTTGGTGAGAAGCCATGGTAACATGTGAGCAGTGCTACTGCCTGAGAACTCAGTAAGTGAATGGACAGTTACCCTTTGCTGATATGGGCACTTGCAAGGTCACCGGTATCTGAAGGGAATATAAGATCTCATGTAGGAAAGAACAAGGGAGGATTGCATGGATGAAGGTGAGTGGAGTGAGAACAATTTGCAGGTGGAACTAGAGCCAGTTGAGTGTATTTCTAGAAAAGCTTCTGATTATCCCCGCTCAATGTAAGTTTTGACAGCCTCACTTACAATATTGAAGAAGATTCTTTAGGCCCAGCCAGGCCCCAGTCAGTGAAGGACAAGGCTGCAAATTACACCTGTCTGCAAAGTCCCTCAAGAGAGGGTGACATCAGCTGGGGAATGCCAAAATGCATTAGCACTCCAGCCACACCCTGATGGACCCCATACACTGAAAGCTGTGAGAGATGACATTTGATTAGTTCTGTGTCACCGGGCTTCCTATGTGCCTGGAAAGACTGCAACTGGGTGCTCCAGCCAGTATTACTCTGCCCCTGCACAACTGTAGTGAGCCAAGTGGTCAGAACAAGGCTGAAGGCCAGGCTGTGAGTTCCCATTACAGTGACCATCAAATGCATGTGTCTTCATGCATCATCAGATGGAGAGAGCTTCAGGCATCATTTATTGTGCTGTGACAGGCTAACAAATTCACTGAAGCAAGAAGAATCCATAGCATCCGCCAACCTTGTGTTCTGAACAAAACACCTTTGAACTTCAGTCTGAAATACAGCCTAGCCAAGGATTGTTCTGCAGTGTATGCAGTCTTATTGCAGATGCTACAAGTTTCTAGTGCAAACTAGCTAGTTTTAGCTTGTGTTATACAAGAAATCTGTCGTATGAAGTGATGAGAAATGGAGAAGCAGGTGCTTTGCTTGTGTTTCAATTTTCACCTTTTGAAAAACATCCGTAAAGTTTCAGTGAATAGAAAGTTAAAATCAGTAAATGGGGAAGACAACACAATGACTAGTAGCTGGTTTTTTCCTGAGGTTAGTAAACATCACCTCAGATGCTTGCAAACTGATTCCTAGTCCTAGGGGACCTGATCCTATCTATAAAGATAAAGTGTGTTGAGGATACTGCATACATGATACCCTGAATTAAAGGCACAGGTGACAGCAATAGGCCTGATTCTCAGCTGGTAGAAACTAGAAGAGCTCCATGGAAGTTTCAATTTTATTTTGAAAGAAAGCAAACAAACAAAAATCCTAGCATGGGCAAAATGTCAGGCCACTCTCCATCTGCATCCAGCCAAAGGCCAGTAACTTACTGCATATGGAAACGTTTAGCAGAAGGAAGGAACGGTATCTGAAGTACAGCCTCATCTGGGTTACACATTGGGTAGGGCAGCTTCTACCCAGTCTCTTCAGCCCCAGTAATCTAATATCGGCCCTGGCGACCCTATTACAGTGGCTGCCTACCCACAATGAGACTACTGTTCTAGACCTTTTCCCCCACAGTTAGAGCTCCCCCAGCAGGGATGGAAAATTTCAGAGCAGAAGCCTATCTTTAGGGGATGGTAGAGGATCCCAGGTCCACCCCAGGTACTGGGTTCCTATCCAGAGCCCAGTGGTGGGCAGTTATGCCTTACCTCCTTGAATGCTATGCAGCTGCCTCCTTGGATAACTTGCTCCCACTGACCCTTCTTCCTACCATGCAAAGTGAAGAACTCAAACACCGAGATAAAGTTTGTGCCTCTCAGTGAGTCACCACCCCTTTTTTTGTTCACCTGGTGAGGCTCTACAGCCAGGCTTCAGGGAACAGGTGCTCATGCGGCACTCTTTGCCAGCCACTTAGCATGCACATCTGCTCCTTTCCACTGCCTCCCTGCCAGTAAGCTTCTCCCTTCTCCTTTTAAGCTCCTCCCCCAGCCTGTGAAGGTTTTGCAGGTGAGGAAGAGTTGGGCCACCTTTAACCCTTTCCAGTGCAGGGTTTGCATGTCTCACCATTCTACAAAAAAGGTTAATATTATACTGAAAACGGAGGCAGGCCTATTCCTGGCTCTGATTCAGGAAACCTCTGAGACAGAGGCTCAAATCTCATTAGGAGACAACAGGCTAATGAGCTTTCCTGAATAAGGCCAGGCCTAAACACGTGCTCCAATGGTATCCTAAACTGGGACCCTTGCTAATTTCAAATACCATATTATGCTAATACTTTAACAGGAGCTGTTCAGCTCCACACATCGAGAGCAGTAAATATATTTAGCTGTACCTGTATTTTTGTTTGCAAAAAAAAAAAAAAAAAAAGATTGGAAAAGTTTCACTCAGCTTTACTGGTGTACGGGTCAGGAGCAGAGTTCCCTGTAATTGTTTCCATTCAAGGATGGAACACATTTTGTTATGTGCACCAAGGCATGTGCAGATCAGCACCACCATAGAAATATATGCTGGGAACTGGGGGCACTCCGGTAATCAGCTGAGTCACACCTGAATCTCTCCTGGGTGGCCACCGAAGCACTCAGTTTACAGGGAACCCAGGTAAGGTGCCCCACAGATTTTTCATGTGCTTTAATATCGGCACATACATAAGACCTTCGGAATCTAGACCTGTGTTTCTGTTGCATCAATCTAATCCATTAATCAAATCAAGCTTCTGACTTTTTAAAGTGACCAGATATTTCTGGAAAAACAAGTTTGTGGAAAATGCTGCAGAAGGTCCATCTTCCATACACCACTGAGAACTCAGGCTGATTTTCGCCTCTCCATCCCCCTCGTAATGAATCCCTTGTTCCAGGTGCTTGAAATCTTGGCAGACTTCTCCAGTGCGTGAAGTCTAATAATCAGCCATAAAAAATGAATATTGCTCCAGAGCTACTGTGGGCCATAACATTTGCTGACAGTGTCTTCACCCCGATTATATGATTAGTGTGTCCCCAGAAAGCTGATGTTTCAGGGGTGATATATTTTTCATTTATGGTGTATCAGAGCAATGAGTTCATTTCCAGGTAGGCACGTAATATCAAGCTTTACCTTATTATGTATTGTGGTGGGAAAAAAAAGACTATACGCAGACAAGTTTTCCTAAGTGATATATATGAATCAGGAGGTGGTAACTTTGACTGAATATACCTCATATTTGATCCAGTGGCTAACGTAACTGATTCAAGGGGTGATGTATTTAGTTTAATGCTGATATATCTCATTTAGTAGGCAGTGTGTCTGAATTAGTAGGTGATACATCTGACTCGATGAGTGACATATCTGACTGAGCAGTTGACTAACGTTATTCATTCTGGGATATATCTGCTTGAGTAGACAATATAATTTTTTTTTGGTAGGTGATTGATTCATTTTGGCATGTACGTGGTCAGATTTAGAATGCAAGAATTTTTTTTCCCCTAGCTCTCAGTCACTGGGGGCCTGATTCAAAACTTATGGAAGTTAAAAGATAAATGTTCATTGATTTCCATGGGCTCTGGACTAGGACCATTATGCTAATTTTTCTACACTCGGTTGTACTGATACAGGTCAAAGATGTGCCCCTTTTTGTAGCTATGACTTAGGTCTGTTAACTGGGCTCCTCCTTCACTTCCCCAGATAAGCATGCATTCAGCTTTGAGATCCTGTGTGCTGGCACAAAACTGATGACAACTCCTGTGCTGGTGAATGACGCCTTTGTTGCCAAAGGGGAAAGGCAAGTGGCAAAGCCCAAAGGATCAAATTCTGGTACCCTTGCACATATGTGACCTTGCTACTGACTCCCATGACATGGCTTGGGGAGTATGTGGAGTAACAGTTTCCGAATATGTCCCAAAGAGGCAGTACAGTTGTTTCATAAGAGTACAGTACGGTGCAAGAAGAAAGATGATAGCACGCTCAATTATTGACAGAATTTGGCAAACTGCATAACATACTTTTTGATTATCATCAGTGCATTATGCATCAGCAGCATGGAGCCAGAGGCTCCTTGTCCAATCTATTTACCCAGCTAATATAAGACTCTCAACTCATGGACCTCCAAAAAAACAAGCTCAGCACACAGTATCTTTCAGGCAAGCACCAAGCACATCACGAAGACAAATACAAGCATGGCCCAGAGATTTACATTGTGCTCACATGCTTGACCCATATTCTCCAAATTCTCTTTCTTTACCCTTCCAACAGATTTATTTTTGGTGATAGATGAGCTCTCCAGTGAAATGACATGTACACTAAAACAAATGAGCCTGGACACCATCATTGACTTAATGGTGGTTTGTAGCTGATACTTGCAAAAGTCTTTTCTGTAGCTTATGGGAACAACATCAACATATTTCTGAGTTCCTGGTGATGTCATAGAACTTCCAGAGGAAACTACTTCTGTATTTTAAGTTAGGTGTTGGCATAACCAGGGAGTTGTTGTTCTTGACTTCCTTCTATAGCTTCTGAGTTGGCAAATTCCTAAATCAAGTATAGTCTGCATAGTTAACAAAAGGATAACAATAGTGTCAGTCATCATCAGTCCTTTTCTATAGTGACAGCTGTTGAGTGTATGAGACAAACACACATTTTCTTCTCAGCCTGTGTATAATAAGGACCTTCTGCCTAGCTTTGATTTACCACCTGCGAAATGGGTATGAATAGGAACTTGCATTACTCTCCCATTTTCTACAACCCTGTTTTTGTTTCCAGGAGTCCAGTGTTCTGCACTGAAGCAATGATAATCTGAGGGAGGCAGCCTTCTCCCTCTTCAATTGATATCACTCCAGCAGGCTGTAGGCTTGTCTACATGGGGACATCCAAGACAGTTAATTCAAATTATCTACGTGAATTTAAAGTGAATTAGTTAAACCACATTTAAATCCTTACCTGAATTATATTATTCAGAATTAAACTGGACTTTATTTCTAAATGGGGGTGTCCGCAAACTGTTTAATGCTATTACTTCAATATACTTCAAATTCACACTATTAGTTTCTTCAGAAGGTCCACATTTTGCTCAGCACTTTTGAAAATCCAGACTCTTTGTGGATTCATTTTGAATCCTGGAGCAGCTAGGAAACAAAACGAACTCAAGGCAACCCTTTGGTACTTCTGACAGATGAGACAAAAGAGAAATTACCAGCATGAACGGTACTTAGCTTGTCTCTATTCCAAGTTGCTGTTTGGAGATTTTATAATCTCTGCAACCAAGCAAGGGCTTATATAAATAAAAGAGAGCTGGGATCTGCAGAAGTCATGACACTGTTTCAACCAACTGGACATTAAGGCTACTGTGTCCTTCAATGGTCTTTCTGTAGTTGCAGTACCCCTGAATACAATGTGAACAACTAAAAAATAATGGTCTTCAACCTAAATTTTCAAAAGTATTTAGTAGGATAGGGTGCCACATCTCAAATGGAGTAGATTTTCAGAATGTGCTGAGTGCCTGCCCCCGGAAAACCAGGCCTCCTGAAGGTGTCTGAGGTCAGTCAACTAAATCCCTAATGAAGTTAGTCACTTTTAAAAAAGCAGGCTGACTGTGACTGTTGGTGGGATATAATTAAGAGGAAATTCTAACAGATAACTGCCTTCAAACCAGACAATACAC
The DNA here is from genome assembly GCF_033958435.1 of Carettochelys insculpta. Lineage (NCBI taxonomy): Eukaryota > Metazoa > Chordata > Testudines > Carettochelyidae > Carettochelys > Carettochelys insculpta. The sequence goes on along the minus strand of NC_134140.1, from coordinate 134,602,219 downwards.
TACTTGGGCATGCAATTCCAGGGCATGAAACCTTTTGATAGTGCATGGCACATCACCCAGGCTGAATTATTGACTTGTAGTAGTAGTAGTAGTAGTAGTAGCTAGTCCGTCGTGTATGACGATGATGTCTTGAGCTTGCACAGGCTCATTGGGTGTGGACTCGCATGTGGCTGAGGAGTCCAAGCTTTGAATGGCATGGGCATTCATAGTGGGGGGCAAAGGAAATGTCCTGGCTCTGTTGGTGTGGCTGCTGCTGTTGTTTTCTTCCTCTCACGAGCATCAATGAGTTGTGCGCGTTGCTGACTTGTACAACAATCATTTCCCTTTACACTGGCCAGGGGTTGTCATTTGAAATTAAAAATGCTACTCTATCAGCATATTCCTGTGCAGCCACAACTGTTGTCTGCTGGGATGATATGCAGTGGTGTTGTCATTGGGCAACCTTCTCTATCATTGAAGGGCTGATTTTGGCAAGGCTTTGATACTGAAAACATTAATATCAGTCCCGTCTTTTACTTGTATTGTGAGTCAACCTTGCTAGTAGTTAATTTACATGTGGACAACTACTTCTCTGCCATGAGATGAAGCAAATGGCTTTGAGACAACCTGATTATGCCAAGAGATAGATTTCTTCAGAAGCATGGCTCCTATGAAGCAGATGACCAGTTTGGGCATATTTAGGTTATGTCCCTTCAGTGTAGCTGCTCCACCTACAAGCCAAATAAAGCATAACAAGGAAGATTCCCCCAGGGGCCTTGCTTCCATATACTCTTTTGGGCTACGTCTACACGTGCACGTTACATCAAAATAGCTAATTTCGAAGTAGCGACATCGAAATAGCCTATTTCGATGAATAACGTCTACATGTCCTCCAGGGCCGGCAACGTCGATGTTCAACTTCGACGTTGCTCAACCCAACATCGAAATAGGCGCTGTGAGGGAACGTCTACACGCCAAAGTAGCACACATCGAAATAAGGGAGCCAGGCACAGCTGCAGACAGGGTCACGGGGCGGACTCAACAGCAAGTCGCTCCCTTAAAGGGCCCCTCCCAGACACACTTTCATTAAACAGTGCAAGATACACAGAGCCAACAACTAGTTGCAGACCCTGTATATGCAGCACGGACCCCCAGCTGCAGCAGCAGCAGCCAGAAGCCCTGGGCTAAGGGCTGCTGCCCACGGTGACCACAGAGCCCCGCAAGGGCTGGAGAGAGAGTATCTCTCAACCCCCCAGCTGATGGCCGCCATGGAGGACCCCTCTATTTCGATGTTGCGGGACGCGGATCGTCTACACGTCCCTACTTCGATGTTGAACGTCAAAGTAGGGCGCTATTCCCATCCCCTCATGGGGTTAGCGACTTCGACGTCTCGCCGCCTAACGTCGATTTCAACTTCGAAATAGCGCCCAACAAGTGTAGCCGCGACGGGCGCTATTTCGAAGTTACTGCCGCTACTTCGAAGTAGCGTGCACGTGTAGACGCAGCTTCGGAGTCCAGAGGAGCTTCTTCTGGACTCCAAATCATGTGACCTGATACTTATGAGGTGCTGGGAGTTTACATATGTGCTTCCTTAGCACATTCCAGGCTGTTTATTAGCATTCCACTTTTGGAGAAACGTCCAGAGAAAAATATTCCCTGAGATCCATCTTAAAATTACTGGGGAAAAAATCCCAATGCAAACAACACAAAGAGAAAAACAGAGCAGCTAGTCTAACCAGATTCAAAATCACCATAATCTGATTGCATCTAGCTATATGTTTCCCCTTTACTTATAGCTTGAGGGCTGTTTTTCTGATGATGAGGATATTTCTGATTTTCATTTCAATTGTCTGGGAGACTTATTCTCCCCCGGACTTTTTCTCTGCTGTTCTGCAGACAAAAGACTCCAAAAGCTGCAATTGTTCTCAGTTTAAACAAAGTTACTTCACTCCCATTGGCTCACCTGTACTCAAGTTATGTCAGGAGAAGTTAACCCTTCCCTGCACTCATTCATGACAGAGCCTGATAACAGTGGTTTTTAGTCCTGGAGTCAGAGCCCAAAACAGACCAGCTGCAGCTGGCCCTGTGTTAACATAAGAAGTCCTGTGGCACCTAATTTATTTGGACATAAGCCTTTGTGGATTTGAGTACATCTAATGAAGTGGGTTCCACTCCATGAAAGCTTATCCTCAAATAAATGTGTTAGTTTTTACAGGGCTACAGAAGTCCTCATTGTTTGTTGCTGACACTGACTAACCCAGCCACCCTTTGGGAACTTCTGTGCAGATGTATGTTCCCAGAACAGGCCCTCAGGTAAGGTAGGCAGGGGAACACTTCATCTGAGGAGTTAACCAGGCTAAGATGTGAGGTAGGTATGTGAACATAAGAGCTAATGCAGCTATGCCCATGGAAATCTTGGTGCTTACAGAATCTAGACCCCTACAGGACTGGGTGCCAGCTGAGAAGGGGCTTTGAGGAGCTGAATTTTGGACTTGGGCACCAAACATGTCAGAGGGAAGAGTAGAGAATTAAGAGGCCAAGTCACTGATTCAGAAGTTACCAGTGGTCAGTAAGCACTGGTATGGGTTGCAAGCAAACGATATACAGCTAAATGTAAACATAAATCTGGGAACAAAAGCAGTCAGCCATACTTACAAGAAGGGGAAGCTATCATAGGAAACAGGGGCTCTGAAAGAGATTTGCAGGTGTGGTAGCGCTCAGTACGACATTGTAGCCAAAGGAACTAGTTAATGTGTGGCTACACAAATAGGGGACGCTCAAATAGGTTCAGAGAATTTATTTTACTTTTGTATGTGGCACTGGTGTGATCACTGCTAGATTCCTGTGTCCAGTTCTGGTGTCTACAATTCAAGAAGGATGTTGAAAAACTGGATTTTTTCCCCTAAAAACCTGCTGTAAGAATTATTTAGGGCATGTTTTATGACCTATGCATTACAGGAGGTCAGACTAGATGACGACCATCCCTGCTTCTATGGAAACCACTGGCCAAATTGGTCCCAGTGTGGGTGCCTAGATCCCCCTGAAGTTATCTCAGATTGCCTTTAGGTAACAGGGCTGGCAGCTTTCTTCAAGCACTGTATTACTGCACAAGTATCGCACTTCCTAGAAAGTCTGTATGCATTTGATTTATTCATTTTGTTAAATGAAGCTGATGTCCGAAGATCAAGCAGTGCTCAGTGCTGTTAGTGAAACTCTTCACTCCAGCTGACTCTACCCAGGCAACCTCAGGGAGACATGCTGCGATTTTTTTTTTACCTTTTTGCAATTATGTCCACATTTCTCAGCAGGAAGCCAGCTAACTGTGCCCAGAGCAGCCCAGCAAGAAATCAGTTGAAAGTCAAAAGCTAAGCACACTACAGAGATTTCATTAACCGTTAGGACTGGAAATGAAACTGGGAGGTTGAAGTGACCACAGTGAAGATTCAGCACCCAGTGAGCAGTGGTGTAAGAGGAGAAACCACGTTTCTTTAATTTTTGGGCATAATGTACCGCACAGGAATGCTTTCAAACATTTAAAGTCTTGACCACAAATTCTCAGCTGGTGTAAATCAGTGCAGCTCCACTGCAGTCAAGGAAGCTACTGATTTATAGCAGCTGAGGCTCTATTTCTATTCATACACTATAAGTGATGAAGAGCTTATTTTCTGCTAAGTCTGTATGTAAATTTGAACCAACATGTCTACTTCAAGAAAAAACAGTGCTTCTGAGTTTAACTCCTATCTCAGAAACACATTCTGCACCAGCATGCTATTAATCAGACAATACAAGGACATTCGTTTCTGAGTGCTAAATTACCTCCTACCAATTTATTTTACCAGTTTACTAATATAAAATTAAATTGCTCCCAGTTCCAATTTTGATGAACATTAAAAAGCTACATAACCAAACGAGAAACATTTTTAGTGCCATGAGTCTAAAGCAAGAGGTCCCAAGAAACAAATACAAAGGCAGACAAAATGAGAGATTAAAATATAAAAAATACTGCAATTTAAAAGAAAAAAAAATAGAGAATTATTGAAACTCCATAGAAGAGGTATCACCACAAAACTTCTAATCAGCAGAGTTTACAAATACATGGCATCTTTTTCTCCTTTGATGTCTAGAAGCGTATTGTAAACTTCAAATGATGCGCACAGCTCAATCAGAACGATAGGGACAGTTTAAAGATATTATTATCTATCTGAGCATTTATTCTGCATCCCAGGTGATACAAAACACATGGGGTGTGCACACAGTGCAGTCCTTTGGCTACATCACTGTCAGCCTATGAACAGTAAAACACCACTGTGCAGAATGGAAGAGAAAGCAACCTTCTCAGGAATGATCTATTCCAGTTCTTGGCTGAGCTGCTCCTGAACCGGTATAATCAATGCAACTAGTGTCTTGTTTGCACAAGCATCTTGTTCTCCCAAGTGGGATTTTTGTTTTGTTTTACATTTATGTAAAATTTGCATATGTATTTGCATAAAACAAACCAAAGGAAATACTTTAATTGGCAGCAGGTTTATGAAAGAAAAACAAAAAGGAAGCATTTCTTTACACAATGCACAGTCAAACTGTGAAACTCCTTGCCGGAGGAATTTGTGAAAGCTAAAACTATAACAGGGTTCGAAAGAGAACTACAGGTTGAACCTCTCTAACGCAGAACTCTCTCATCCAGCAGCATCCGTAACCTGACATGATTTTAGTTAGCCGAACAACCATTTTTCTTGGGTGTGACCAAGTTTCCCATGGTCCCATAAGTTTGTTTCCAGTCCTGACTCGCAGTGTTCTGTGCTGTTATTTAGCTGTAATTTACCCTATATGTCTTCTGAGAGCCCTGTAAGCAGTGGGAGTGCTGCTAATGTGCTACACAATATTGACCTCTGTTCCAGCAAATTCTCTCATCTGGCACCATTCAGGTCCTGAGTGTGCTGAACAATACAGGTTCAAACTGTAGATAAGCTCAGGGAGGACAGGTCCATCAATAGATATTGGCCAGGCAGGGCAGAGATGCAACATTACACTCTGAGTGTCCCTAGCCTCTGTTTGCTGGACATGGGTTGTGGAGAGCAAGAGATGGATCATTGGTGATTGCCTTTTCTCTGGGGCACCTGGAAATGGCCATGGTTGGCAGACAGGAGACTAGGCTAGACGGACCTTTGGCCTGACCAAGTATGGCCATTCTTATGTAAAATATTTGTAAATTGCCTAGTAATTCCACTGTACACTGGCAGAGACCAGCTTAAAGTTGGCTTTTAAAGCTCTGGTCTCTGAGCTGGGTACACTGCAGAAGTGACATGCTGTCTGGCAAGACAGAGAAGAGGGAAACACTAAAAGTCTCTTTTTTGCATGGTGTCTTGAAACCATCTCAACTGTGCAAATGAACTGGACAAAACCATTTGGACTGTGCACTGATTTCACTATGTGTTAGATTTGGTTGTTAGCCTGAGGTAGTTTTGGGTTTGGCTTTTTGAATCTCTTGTATCTTATCCTAATATTGACAGAGAGGGAGCCGTGTTAGTCTGTATTCTACCAAAACAAAAAAGCAGTCATGTAGCACTTTAAAGACTAACAAATAATTGATTAGGTGATGAGCTTTCGTGGAAGAGACCCGCTTCTTCAGATTGCTTCAGATCACTTCTTTGAGCTGAAGAAGTGGGTCTGTCCCACAAAAGCTCATCACCTAATAAATAATTTTGTTAGTATTTAAAGTGCTACATGACTGCTTTTTTTGTTTTGGGCTTATACTAATATGTGCGTGAACAAAGGACAAAGACTATGTGTTGCTGTTGCCTGGTCAGTTGGGTTTTCCAGTTTAATGGGAATCGATAAAAGAGTGGCAGCACTACAGGGCACTGTGGGCATGTAACATGTGAGCAGACACTGGAAGTCTGTCTGGCTTAGGTCAAGGAATCAAGTAGGAGGGACAAAGAGGAATGAGGTGGAGGTGAGCACATAAGGAACACTACAGGCCAAAAATAAAGTCTGGCCTTGGCCAGAGCACCACCTCACTCCTTACCCCTCCCATGGGCTAAAAAAAGAAGTAGGATGAAGAGTCTTTAGACCCACAACTGCCCCAGCATAGAACATGCCCATAAGCTATAAGGAGTGTGATGAGGGACAGGCACTGCAGATATATATGGGCTTCTATGAAGAAGTTGGGGAACTAGGATTGGGAAGAGAGACTGGAGAAGAGGGAATGGGGATGCAGCAAGGCTCTGTGGTGTCAGAGCTGGGAAGGGGAACAGGCTCTATAAATATACAGAGATAAGCTCTACTGGTGTGAAGGGCTTCAGAGCATACTTGCTTGCAGACTAACGCTAGTAAGCATTGCCTGCACTTTGGCCTTCGTCTTATGCTCTCTGTCTGGGTGACAAACACCAGGGATGGGGAGAGGGGAAAGCCCTCTCATACAATGTGTTGCTGACCGTAGCAGCCTCTGCTGTTCCTGGGCTGCATCGAGAGTTGGGGGCATAGGCTGCCGCACAGAGGAAGATGGCAGGTGACCTCAGGGGGATATTGGGGTAATGAGGCAGAAGGATGGGCAGAAATGAAATCTGAACTCTGTTGTGTTTGAGGCTGCAGAGAGAGGGAGAGGGAGCTTCTGCACTAAACAGCTCATATTCTACCTAGCAGAGAGAGAGGATGGAAGTACTCTTATTGCTTCCTTGCAGAATGGGAATTAAGTTACAAAAGGTCCAGATCCTTAAAAGCACGTAGGCGTTACCCCACTCAGCACTTCACTCTTGACCACCTGTCACGCAGTGGTATTTTGAGTCCTGAGACAGGCCGCCAAGCTCCATGCACAATGCCTTGGGACTGGGAGAGTGAGGTTGCCCAGGAAGGGTTCTTGAAAAGCCAGGAAGTGGGTGGGGGGATCTGAGACAGGAATGAAGTGCTGAACGAAGGGATGGAAGGGCAGAGGTGTCTAGGTCAGTGGTTTTCAATCAGTGTGCCGTGAGTATTATCCAAGTTTGCCATGAATTTTTAACAATTTCCCCTCCCCACCGTTCTTTGCTGAGCCGATGCAGGGGGAAATTGATGACCCCACGCCCACTGGGTCTCAAGCAACAAGGCTGCTTGAATCCCAGCTGGCATGTGGTTCATCGCTTTCCTCCCGGCGGTGGCTCTTTGCAGAGACATTGTGAGGAGGAATGCTGAACCTGCAGGACTCCGTTCGCACTGGAAGGCAGCTGAAATGCTGCTTCCTGGCTCGAGCAAGTTGGCGGGAAGCCTGGCCCCATCCCTGCTGTGGTGAGGGGGAGGGAGGGAGGGAGTGAGGGCAGGACTCTACAGCAGCTGGGAAGTGGTTTAAATGCCGCATCCTGGCTCCAGTGGGCTGGCGGGGAGGGGAGCCTGCTTTTAGTGGGTACTCATTTACTCAACATATCTAGCACGGTGTAGAGCAGATTTTGAAAACGTGCTTGTGTTTGCTGTCTAAGAGGGCGTATTCTGTGGTGGATTGGAAACATTAAACCATTTGATGCTTGTTTAGCTTGTTGGGTGCACTACCATCTTGCAAAGCTCTCCAGTAAGCCTGTAACCACAGTAAATATAAGTAAATGTGACATTTATGAGCTATGGATCCAGCTAACAAAAGTGGGTGTGCCATGGAGGAATTGTTTTCTCATTGAAGCGTGCCGTGGTACTGAAAAGGTTGGGAACTACTGAGCTCGGGGGCCAGGAGGGAGACACTACCATCCACTAGGATCCTCAGCCTTGGATGCTCCCTTAGAGTTTGACGTACACATGAGATCGGCTGCAAGGGCAACCCAAGTCCTAGCAGCCAAAAGCCATCAGCTTGATGCTAGTCATACCCTACGTTTCCCAGTGCACTCTGGATCTTTGGTGCAGCTCCCCTCCCCTCTGTTGTCCCCACCTGGCAGTAGTCTGTCCCTGCATGTCCTGAAGCAGTGTCTGGCCAGAAGCAGGGATGGTGGGTGAGGTGTTCCCCTGCCTAGTTTGAGCATTCCACTTGAGAGGACTTTGAGGGGCTGCTTGAGCTCTGGCTCTGGGCCTCATGTTACTTTCGCAAATGCCGCCTGCTGCTCTGAAGACATCAGTTGTGCCCCAAATGGTGGTCATGGCGGTTCAGAGTCTCTCTCCTGATTAGGCACATAAGGGGCAGACTCAGAGAGATGCTTATGTACCAGAGCAGATCCCAGAAAACTTCAAAGCCCAAGGACTTTGGGTCAAGCGTTCAGCAATGTATGCAACACCTCAATTTCTGACTAAGCAAAGGCCTGAATTTAAATTTCCTGAAGTTCAAATTCACTGTCTTTACCACAAGACCATCTTCCCCTTCTGTCAGGGCCACATTTATTTAAATTTCTTTTAATACATACTTTAACATCTCGCAGTTATGGCATTACTTATCTGTGATCTTAAACAGATACTTAAATATTTCTCCCCAGGAGTTTCACACCTCAAACTTTAAGGGTTAATAGGTTAGTCTGATTTCATTCCTTCACTTCTTTTCTACAAGAATTGACAGCAGAACAAATTGAAAGAAGCCTGTTTTGTATTCTGTTTAAAGTCTTTTTTTGTAGAGCACAAACATGAAAATTCCAGGGCCAGGTGCTTAATGGGTGTAAATTGGCCTGGAGCCATTGACTTTCATGGAGCTAGACTGATTTACAACAGCTGAGGATCTGATCCCTGATCTTCAATTTCTGTGGCAAAGCTGCATGGTGTAATGAAAGCATTTTTCAATGGTCCTTATCTTCTTCAATTGCCTGAACATTTCAGCTGCTTCCCCTAGACTTACAGAGACTGTGAACAAAGGCAAATTGGAATGGCAAACCGATCAATTACAGAACATTGAAAAGATCAAGGAAGTTTCAGTCACTCTGCTACAGCCATCCAGGATCCCTTGCTTGTCTCATTCTGGTGACAAAGATGGCAGGTTTGAAAATGGCACAACATGACTACATTCTGGTGACAAAGATAGCAATGAGAACTGGGAAAAATTCATATTAAACTAACTCAGTATTTTCCCTGGATGATGTATCCCAGCAACGCTGGCAGAAGGTGCTATATTTATTATGTCTATCCCTTTTTCTCTCTTCTAGTGAAACTCCACATTGAATTCACTTTCCCCCATCCACCCTTCAACTAGTAAGAATATGGAGTAAAGCCGCCCTCAACTCAATCTCCTAATTAGGCAAAGACTGTGCATTACCTCCTCTTCTATCTGAGCATTTCAGTGTCGTGCTCAATTAGTCCAAACCATCAAAACTGGTTGCTACTAGCACAGCTTCAGCATGAGCACGGGCACAATGGAGGAAGTACATTTTCAGAACTTCACAGTCTCTGTTTTCCAGCTAACAGGATTTTTAAGGAGAAAAATAAAGAGGAACAAAAGATCAAAAACGGAAGTGATGGTTAGCTGACTGTGCATATGCCTACCCTCAAGGCCCCAGGCACTTGGTAGGTGTGAAATTTTATACATGGGTCTCCGGGATCTGCAGCACTGTGGAAAATTTGTGGCAGAATTGATTTAAAAAGTTTAAAAAACATTCTGCTTGATTTATAACTGGAAATTTACAACAAAATTAAGATAAATGGCTCCTGTCTTATTTATTGATATTACATGTTATTTCATGTGGGCCCTGTTTTCAGTGCTCAACAAACTACACCTTGATGTGATTAGGTCCTGGTGTTAGCACCCTAGAAGATAAGTTCTGACCTCTGAGAACTACGGCTTCAGGCTGGCTGCAAACTCTGGCAGTTGCCACAACACTGCTTCACCTCCCTGCCCCTGCAAAGCCATAAGAATGGCCATACTAGGTCAGATTAAAGGTCCTTCCAGCCCAGTGTCCTGTCTTCTGACAGTGGCCAATGTCAATGCCCCAGAAGGAGTGAACAGAACAGGGAAGCATCAGGTGACTCACCCCCTGTCGCCCATTCCCACCTTTTGACAAACAGAGGCCAGGGACATCCTCCCTGACTATCCTGTGCAGAAGAACTGCAAAGGATCCATGGGCCATGCTCCAGTCATAGGGCTGGAAGAGCCTTCAAGCTGCTATGGAGCAATGGGCAAGCTTTGGAGGTAAGGGAGGAAGTCCCTTTCCAATCAGCCTCCTTTCACCTGGGCCTGCTTCCCAAATGTTCAGAGGAAGATTTATCACTTGGAACTCCCATTTCCAACTCATGTTTCCAGTGCAACAGCTGGGCTTTCAAAGCCTGCTGAGAAAACCCTCACTTGGTCTTGCCATGCTCTGGCAGCTCTGCTGAGATAACAGCTTGTTAGGATTTAAATGAGCTCATAAGTGTTTTTGCATAAAAATGCCCCCGTCACCTAAGATGTCTGTTGGGTCACTATAATGGTTTGGTGTGATGTTTATGTCAGGTTTTGCTTTTAATCTTAAATGGAGCATACAGCTCTCCTCTGGCCATGACATTTCAGGGAGGAGAATAATACAAGTGAGGAAGGAAAACAAGATCTTTACAAAGAGCAGATGGAGAGTGCAGGATTAGAATAGAAGAGAGGCAGGGATCAGAGTTTGGTGCACTCCATTGGATATTCCTCCTCTGAATGGGGGTGGGGAGAGAGGGAAGAGAGAATATGTGTTCCAAATCCAGCCTGCAGAGACGTGTGTGTGTCAGAGTGAAGGAGAGGGGGAGGCTGGTCACCATTTCTTGTTCTATGGACTGTAATGTCATTAGCAATCTCGGCTCTGGTCCTAGTGCTCTTGGCTCCTATGACACAAAACACAGCCTCTGCCTGTGGCTGACTTTTCACTCATGTGACTGTTACAATTCTGAGTGTTCGTTCCCTTGTGTTTCCAGACTTTCCTTTAGCTTCTTCTGGGCCTTCCCCACTCCCTTCAGGGGCCCAGGAGTCCAGAGCAGTGCTCCAGGCAGATGGTTGGCACATTACATTAGAGCAGCATGTGCATGCAGAGAAATTTCCACCAGTGCTGCATTAGAGCGAAATGGATGTGGTAAGGGTCATGCTTTCATCAAAGCCATGTAAATGGCATAATGCCTTGTAGGCCAACTGGCAAGCTACATGACATGAATTTGTCTGGTAAGGCCTGAAAGGCAGTGCATGATGGTCATATTTTCTGTAATGAGCTCAGGTCAATGAGTGAGTTGCAAGGTTTATGATTTAATACTGGAAACACATTAGCAGGAAATAATACAATGGTTTGATCTTAGCACCATTAAGTGAATTGCACCTTCTCCCCAAAGCCACCTCATGGTTTTCTAGTGGGATTAACTAGGAGTGGGGTAATACTCTAGAAGAGCTAAAAGAGGGGATGTGTACAGCCCAGTGAGATGAATAAGCCCATCCCAGTTTTCTTCCCTGGCTACCTCAAAATTAAACAATGTTTTTATTCTGCAGGGCTGCAGGTGCTCTCCAGCCATATCGCCTAATAGGTTTCTTCGAGAAGTATTTTTTCTATGCAAGCAATGTCAGCCTTCCTTGCCCTCAAGCCATTTTAATTAAAAGAAAAATAGGAAAGTCTCTGTGTGAAAGAGGAAGCTCATGCTGGTGATTGACCAGAGTGGAGAATTTTCTCAGAATTGGGAATTGGGGGCTATCAGATACTATATCAGCTCACTAACTATAACCCTGAGCGGAGGCTGGGATTTCCAAAATGAGTTTCTTAATAAGAAAGAGAGGAAATAAATTCTGCTCTGGATCAGCATAATGCAATTTCCCTTCATCCAAATGACTCCCATATTATGCTTCAGATATTCACTGCTATCTGTTTCAAAATGCTAGTAATGTGCAGCTTAGATTGCTGGGTCTACCTCAGTCCTCGTGGAGAGTTGTCATGACCCCATTACCAGACAGCAACCAATTCCCTAACATGCATGTCCCCCCCGACGAGCACAGACATAGCCCAGCCACCCCATGTGGCCCCCCGAGTGTCTTGTTTCCGCTGCTTAGCATCCTGTAAGGGTGAGAGACCTTCCACCACTTCCAGCTTTCACAGTTCACTGTTGTTGCCCAATCGTGTGTCTAGATGATGCCCATAAAGTTTGCTTGACACTTCCCATTATAAGACCCAGTTTCCACTTGTATAGAACTTGACCGAACTTAAAAGTTCATACTAATAAGTGCTTCAAGCTGCTTTTTCCTGTCAGAAAATGCAATTTAGCTGAAATTGAAACATATCATGGTAATGATGATTGTACTGACTTTAGTAGGAAAGTCAAAAGGAATTATTTTGAATGTCTCATTGTGTTTTGGTGGTGTGAACACAGTTCATTTGAGCAATGTCAGCATCTTTTCTTTCTTTCATTTTGACTTTCTTCAAAGTAATGTAAGCTCTCACAACATTAATTTTAATATTTTAAGCATTTAACATTTTGTTTTGACAATAATGAAACATTTTTTCTGTTTAGAAACAAAACTATTATTACAAAATCACAAATCAATTATTCTGTAGCAATTTTTTCAGAATTTTCATTGTGAGAAATTGCAACATTTCAGCTGATTCTGATAAGGTTTTTTTTTTTTTAAATACAAGCATTTCTTATGGAATGGAAATTTTGGTTTCTGCTCCATTGTATTTGTGTGTTTTCTTTTTTCGGCATCTCTAGCATCCCTATGATTTGGATCATGGCCCTGTAAGCTTTTGGCAAAAACAAAAACAAAAACAACCAACCAACCAACCAACCAACCAGTTTACACATGCTCAGTAGAGACTTTTTCAACCTTAGCCAAAAATCTCTGACCAGTTTAATTGTACTGAGCCAGTTCCATTCCCTGACAGCTGCCATGCATGATTGGGTCATATGGAGGAAATGGCATATGATCCCGTAATTAAAGATTGTATCATAATGTATATTCATCAATGGGTGAAAATAAGAGTCCATGTGCAGATTTAATACTAGCATTTCCTCACTTTTGAGTAAAATACTTTTTAGCCTTTAATGCCTTTTTTCATGTCAGCTCTGTGATTTACATATTTAGTTTGATTTACAGAAGTGCTAAGGAAGGCACCAATCCATGATATACTCTGTGCCCGGAACAGAAGTTAAAGATGCGTTTTCATTTCTGGAGTATATGGAAATCCAATACAATTCTCCATCCCTACATTCACAATTACACCCCTCCCTCTGCCATTTGAAAATACATTAAGAAAAAAAACCACAAACCTTGCAAAAAGCAATGGGCAAGTCCCTGGCTACACTAGGGTGAAACAGGTGGTAACAGCCCCTGACTGGTCATTCTGCTGGCCCAGAGTTATCACACAACAAAGCATTCTGGGCACATGCCTGCACTGCTTCTTCTACCAGGAATTGTAATTGCCAGGAGCGGGCAGAAGAAAGCTAGATACACTAGCTTGAAAGTATCTAGGGATTCCCCTTTTCCAGAGAAGTCCTCAGGTGTCTTAACTCAACTTTCTATGTTTGTGCTCTCCAGGGCTACGTCTACACGTTCCCAAAACTTCAAAATGGCCACGCAAATGGCCATTTCAAAGTTTACTAATGAAGCGCTGAAATGCATATTCAGCGCTTCATTAGCATGCGGGTGGCAGCGGCGCTTCGAAATTGATGCGGCTTGCCGCCACGCGTCTCGTCCAGATGGGGCTCCTTTTTGAAAGGACCCTGCCTACTTCGAAGTCCCCTTATTCCCATGACTTCGAAGTAGGCGGGGTCCTTTCGAAAAGGAGCCCCGTCTGGATGAGACGTGCGGCGGCAAGCCGCATCAATTTCGAAGCGCCGCTGCCGCCCGCATGCTAATGAAGCGCTGAATATGCATTTCAGTGCTTCATTAGTAAACTTCAAAATGGCCATTTGCGTGGCCATTTCGAAGTTTGGGGCACATGTAGACACGGCCCAGGAGGACAGAGCTGAGCCAAGGATCTAGTGTGGTTGCAAGAATAAGAATACGGAATCTGAACTGTGTTCCGGGGAAAACACTGATAAAAATTAAAATATAGTTTTGATCTACGTTTTCCAGTTTTGGGGGAAAATCTGAACAACAAATTAGTTAATCCAATAATCAACACATTGGCTACATCTACACTTACCAAAAACTTAAAAATGGCCATGCTAATGGCCAAATCAAAGAATACTAATAAGGCACTAAAATGAATATTCAGCACCTCATTAGCATGCCGCCAGAGGTGGCACTTCAAAAGTGACGCGTTTTGTTCCCCCATGGCTTGTCTACATGGGAGTCCTTTTCAAAAAGACCCCGTAAACATAGAATCATAGAACAATAGAGCTGGAGGGGACCTAAAAAAGCCATCAAGTCCAGCCCCCTGCCTTTGGCAGGACCAAACCCATCAGGACAGCCCAACCAGAGCTTTGTCAAGGCAAGACTTAAACACCTCCAGGAATAGAGATTCCACCACTTCCCTGGGTAGACCATTCCAATGCTTCACCACCCTCCTAGTGAAAATGTTTTCCCTAATGTTCAGCCTGGAGCTTCCCAACTACAACTTGAGACTATTGTTCCGTGTTTTGCCATCCATGACCACTGTGAACAGACTCTCTCCAGTCTCTTTGCAACCTCCCTTCAGTAAGTTGAAGGCTGTTATCAAGTCCCCTCTCAGTCTTCTCTTCTGCAGACTAAACAGTCCCAATTCCCTCAACCTTTCTTCATAGGTCATATGCTCCAGCCCACTAATTATTTTGGTCACCCTCTGCTGGAGCCTCCCCAGTGTATCCACATCCTTCCCATAATTGGAGGCCCAGAACTGGGCACATTATTCCAGAAGCAGCCTCACTAAAGCCAAATAACGAGGAATAATCACTTATCTGGACCTACTGGCAACGCTGCTGTTGATGAAACCTAATATGCCATTAGCCTTCTTGGCTACAATGGCACACTGTTGACTCATGTCCAGCTTCTCGTCCACTACAACTCCCTGTTCCTTTTCTGCAGAACTACTACTGAGCCAGTTGGACCCCAGCCTGTATCAATGCTTGGGATTCTTCCAGCCCTAGTGCAGGACTGTGTACTTGTCCTTATTGAACCTCTTTGGATTTCTTGCAGCCCAGTCTTCCAATTTGTCTAAGTCACTCTGGACCCCACCCCTACCCTCTAGCCTATCTATCTCTCTCCCTAGCTTAGTGTCATCTGCAAATTTGCTGAGGGTGCAATCCAACCCCTCATCCAGGTCATTGATAAATATGTTTACCAGAACAGGGCCCAGAACCGAACCTTGGGGCACTCCACTAGAAACCGACCACCATCCCGACATCGAGCCATTGATCACTACCCGCTGGGCCCAACCTTCTAGCCAGCTTTATATCCGTCTTCTCATCTATTTATCCAATCCACATTCCTTTAACTTAATGACAAGAATATTGTGGGAGACCGTATCAAAAGCTTTGCTAAAGTCAAGATAAATCACATCCATTGATTTTCCCCTATCTACAGAGCCAGTTATCTCATCATAGAAACTAATCAAATTGGTCAGGCATGACTTGCCCTTCATGAATCCATACTGACTATTCCTGATCACTTTTCCCTCCTCCAAGTGCCTCAAAATGACTTCCTTGAGGAGCTCCTCCATAATTTTTCCAGGGACTGATGTAAGACTGACCGGTCTATAGTTCCCTGGATCATCTTTCTTCCCTTTTTTAAAGATGGGCTTTACATTTACCTTTTTCCAGTCATCTGGGATCTCTCCTAATCTCCATGACTTTTCAAAGATAACGGCTTAGGACTCGTCAACGACATACACCAACTCCCTCAGAACCCTTGGATGAATTAGGTCTAGGCCCAGGGATTTATGTATGTTTAGCTTTTTTGGATAGCTCCTAACATGTTCTTTCCCCACCAAAGGTTGTCCACCTTCATCCCACAGTGCATCACTTATTGCATTAGTCCGGGAGCTGTCCTTGTCTGTGAAGACAGAGGCAAAGAAAGCATTACGTACTTCAGCTTTCCCTACATCATCTGTCACTGGGTTACCTCCCTCATACAGTAGGGGCACCACTCCCTCTCTGATCACCTTCTTCTTGCTAACATGCCTGTAAAAACTTTTCTTGTTATCCTTCACATTCCTCATGAGTCGCAATTCCAGTTGTGCTTTTGCCTTCCTGATAACTGCCCTACATTCTTGAGCTATACATTTATATCCCTCCCTAGACATCTGTCCGAGTTTCCACTTTTTGTAAGCTCCCTTTTTTTGCCTATCTTTTCCAAGAATTTCCCCAGTAAGCCAGTCTGGTCTCCTACCATATTTGCTTCTCTTGTTGTACATCGGGATGGTTTCTTTCTGTGCCCTCAATAGGGCTTCCTTAAAATACTGCCAGTTTTCTTGGACTCCTTTTCCCTTCATGGTAGCATCCCAGGGGATTCTGCCCATCAGGTTCCTGAAGGAGTCAAAGTCTGCTTTTCTGAAGTCCAAGGTGTGTAATTTACTGCTCTCTTTCTTTCCCTTGGTCAGGATCCTGAAGTCTACCACCTCATGATCACTGCTTCCCAGGTTGTCACCCACCTCTACCTTCCTTATTAGTTCCTCCCTGTTTGTAAGCAGCAGGTCCAGCTGCACATGGCCTCTGGTTGGGTCCTTCAGCACTTGTACCAGGAAGTGATCCCCAACATTCTCCAAAAACTTCCTGGACTGCTTGTGTACTGCCGTACTGGTCTCCCAACAGATGTCAGGGTAATTAAAGTCCCCCATGAAAATGAGAGCCTGCAATCCAGGAACTTCTCTCAGTTGTCCAAAAAAAGCCTCATCTACCTCATCATCCTGATTTGGCCGCCTGTAGCAGACACCAACCACCACATCTCCAGTGCTGCCTACACCATTAAGCTTGACACATAGATTCTCAACAGGCTTTTCTCCCTCTATGTACTGGAGTTCCAAGCAATCATAGTGCTCTCTTACATACAGTGCAACTCCTCCTCCTTTTCTTCCTTGCCTGTTCTTCCTGAACAGTTTATACCCTTTCATGACAGCGCCCCAGTCATGCGAGTCATCCCACCAAGTCTCTGTTATCCCAATCAAGTCATAGTTCTTGGACTGGGCCAGGGCTTCTAATTCCTCCTACTTGTTACCCAGGCTTCTGACATTGGTGTACAAACACCTTACATAACCAGTCAATCTCCCTGTCCTCTCTACTTGAACCAGGGGTCCACTTTTGTTGTACATTCCTCTTTGCATTTCTTCCCAGGCTCCAAGTTCCTTTCTCGCCTCAGGGTTTTGGTCACCATCCTCCAGTGAACCTAGTTTAAAGCTCTCCTCACTCAGTTTGCAAGCCTACTTGCGAAAATGCTCCTTCCTCTCTTGGTTAGGTGGACCCCATCTCTTCCCAATAAACCTTGTGCCTGGAACAGCATACCATGATTGAAGAATCCAAAGCCCTGTCTCTGACACCACCTGCATAACCATGCATTTACTTCCTCAATTCGATGGTCCCTACCTAGCCCTTTCCCTTCGACAGGAAGGATGGACGAGAACACCGCTTGTGCTGCAAATTCTTTGACCCTTCTTCCCAGCACCACATAATCTGCAGTAACCCGCTCAAGGTCATTCTTGGCCGTATCGTTAGTTCCCACATGCAGAAGTTGGAAGGGTAGTATTCTGAAGGCTTGAGCAGTTTTGTAAGGCTCTCAGTCACATCCTGAATTTGAGCTCCTGGTAAACAGCACACCTCATGAGATTCCATGTCCAGTTGGCAGATGGATGGTTCAGTCCCCCTAACCCCAACCACCACCACCTGTCTTTTTCTTATGGGGATGGTGGTCATTGAACCCCCACCCCTAGAACTACACATCCCATGTCCTGCAGTAGAAGCAGTTCCCTTCCAAATTTTTTCCTGTGAGGCTCCTTCCAAAGCATTCACCACTGCAGAACCGGTGGAGAGAGCCTGAATGCGATTACTTATCTCTATATCAATGGGAGGCTTGTGTACTGGCCTTCTTTTTCTTCTAGAAGTTACATGCTGCCAGTTCTCTGCTTCATCCCTTACTGCCCTCCCCAGTTCTTCCTCCTGCCATGCTTACAAGATTAAATGGGGGACTGGGACTTGCAGCTGGAAACTGTTGGCTTCTAAATAAGCTGATATATAGAAACCTCTGCTGACTGGCAGGGGAGGGACTTTGAGGCAGGTCAGGGTTCTATAAAGCAGTGTTCAAGTGAACAGGTGAGCTTGTGAACAGGGGACTGCAAACAGGGAATTTAGAGAGGGAGTCTGGAAGGGGCCAGGGACCCTTGCCTTTCTTGTAAATCCCTGTTCTAGGATGGCAGGCATAGATAGTGACAGGTCTGCTGTTGTTATCTGCTTGGGATGCGCCATGTTTGTCTTCCTCCCTGAGGAAAGAAGGGATTTTGTCTGCACTAAGTGCAAGCTGGTCTCCATTTTAGAAGACAAAATTAGAGAACTGGAGGCTCAAGTGTCGACCCTACGCTTAGTCAGGGAGGATGAAGATTTCCTTGACAGAAGAGAGCATTTAATCTTGTAAGCACGGCAGGTGGAAGAAGAACATTGAAATCCCCTTATTCTTATCAGCTAATATTTTGATGTTTGCAGAGTCCTTTGCAAAAGGACCCTCATGTAGACAAGCTGTGGGCGAGTGAAACGTGACACTTTTGAAGTGCTGTGGCAGGCAGCATGCTAATGAGGTGCTGAATATTCATTTCAGTGCCTCATTAGTATTCTTCGATATGGCCATTAGCATGGCCATTTTGAAGTTTTTTGTAAGTGTAGACATGGCCATTTTGATTCAGAAGTGCTCCAGCAGTGTCTCATGGGAGTTGATAAACTAGCAGGTATTTTGGAGCATAAACTTTTGTAGGCAAAGACCTGCTTCATCAGATGCAACGTCATTACTTTACTCACAAAAGCTTAGGCTTCAAAATAGCTGTTAGTCTATAAGTTGCAACAGGAGTTCTCTTTGTATTTGTGAATACAGACTAACACAGCTACCCCTCTGATACTTCTCATGGGAGTTGGAGTCTGGGTGCCTCTTACCTCCATACTCCCTTACGCCGGAAACACTAACAGGACTATATTTCCCATGATCTCCTCTGAGAGGAAGCAGTGCATCATGGGAGTCGCTCCCCTTGGTGTGTTAGGGGAGATTATGGGCCAGTCACCCAGATAGCCTACAAGGAATGCAGATAGGAGAAGACTAAACTACATTTAGGAGGTACAAACATATCGTAGTAGTAGTAGGAATCCTTCAGTCTGCATAGACTATGGATCGCGCCCTTTAAAGTTTCAATTGAGGACTTCATTTACAGCGTCTATTGTGAATATAAAGACCCACATGAGAGTGACAGTCCTTGCTGCATCTCTTGCAGATGTAGTGGGTGTCTGACAAGTCCTTATTGTGCTTTCTGTGCGCTCACTTCTCCTCTGCTAACTGTCTGATCTTCAACTTGCCCTTCTGAAGGCCCTTGTGTAACCCCTGCCTCCATCTGCCGCGGTCGTCTGCTAGATCTTCCCAGTTGTCCAGCTCGATGTCTACCTCTCTGAGGTCTCTCTTGCAGACATCTTTGTAACGCAACTGGGGGTGTCCGGGAGGTCTTTTGCCAGAGGCTAGCTCACCATACAGGATGTCTTTTGGAATCCTTCCATCATTCATCCTGTGGACGTGGCCAAACCAGCGGAGCCGACGCTGCCTGAGGAGGGTGTGCATGGTTGGGATTCCAGCTTGCTTGAGGACGGCGGTGTTGGTAACTCTGTCCTTCCATGATATTCCAAGGATGTGCCTGAGGCAGCGCAAGTGGAAGACATTCATCCTCTTTTCCTGGCGGGCATACAGGGTCCAAGTCTCGCTGCCATAAAGGAGGGTGCTGAGGATGCAGGCTCTGTAGACTTGAATTTTGGTGTGAGTGTACAGCTTGTTGTTATTCCACACTCTCTTGCTGAGTCTGGACAGAGTTGTGGCCGCTTTTCCGATCCTCCTATTTAGCTCAGTGTCCAACGACAGGGTGTCAGTGATGGTGGACACGAGGTAAACGAACTTGTGGACAACTTCTAACGTATAGTTGTCAGTGCTGATTGATGGGGATTCAGCAACATCTTGACCAAGTACATTTGTCTTCTTTAGGCTGATGGTAAGCCCAAAGTCCTTGCACGCTTTGGAGAACCGATCCAGCAGTTTTTGAAGCTGGTCTTCTGTGTGAGACACTACAGCAGCATCGTCTGCAAACAGCATGTCTCTGATGAGGACTTCTCGCACCTTAGTCTTAGCTCTCAGCCTTGCAAGGTTAAACAGTTTCCCATCAGATCTTGTGTGCAGCAAGATGCCCTCTGTTGAAGATCCAAAGGCATGCTTCAGGAGGAGTGCGAAGAAGATCCCGAACAATGTCGGAGCAAGCACGCATCCTTGTTTGACACCGCTCCTGATTCTGAAACATCCGATAATGCGCCGTCATATTGGATGGTTCCTCTCACGTTTTCATGGAACGACTGGATCATCTTGAGTAACCGTGGAGGACAGCCTATCTTGTGGAGCAGTTTGAACAGACCATCCCTTCTGACCAAGTCAAAAGCCTTGGTCAAGTCGATGAAGGCTATGTAGAGTGGCTTTCTCTGTTCCCTGCACTTCTCCTGCAGCTGCCTTAGAGAGAAGACCATGTCAACGGTAGACCTCTCTGCACGGAATCCGCACTGCGATTCGGCGTACACCCTCTCAGCAATCTTCTGGAGTCTGCCAAGGATGACGCGAGTGAACAGTTTACCAGTGAGGCTTAGGAGAGAGTTTCCACGGTAGTTGTTCCAGTCGCTTCTGTCTCCTTTGTTCTTATACAAAGTTACAATGTTAGCGTCACGTATATCCTGTGGAACCTCACCCTCTTTCCAGCACAGGCACAGCAGCTCATGCAGGGGTTCCAGGAGTGTGTCCACAGCACATTTGATTACCTCTGGTGGTATACCATCCTGACCAGGAGCCTTTCCTGCTGCAATGCTGTAGATGGCTGCCTTCAGTTCATCCACAGTCGGTTCTTGATCCAGTTCATCCATTACTTGTAGGAGCTCGATGGCATCGAGGGCTGCGTCAACAACAACATTCTCGCGTGAGTACAGCTCGGAGTAGTGCTCAACCCAGCGCTCCATCTGTTTGGCTTTGTCAGCGATGACTTCACCAGATTTGGATTTCAGAGGTGCCATCTTGTTCTGGGTGGGTCCTAATGCCTTCTTCATACCCTCGTACATTCCTCTGAGATTACCAAAGTCGGCACAGGTCTGGATGCTGTTGCATAACTGGAGCCAGTGGTTATTAGCACAGCGCCTGGCTGTCTGCTGTACTGTTCTTCTGGCCTCTCTAAGTGCTTGCTGGGTACTCTGGCTCGGTGAGCGTTTGTACTCCAGGAGTGCAGCACGCTTCTTTTCAATGACTGGAATCATCTCATCAGAGTTAGCTTCGAACCAGTCGTTCGTGTTTCTAGCTCTTCTTCCAAACACCGACAAGGCCGTGTTGTAAACTGTATCCCTCAGATGTTGCCATTTGGATGTCGCATCGACGCCCCCATGGCCGCTGCGCAGATTTTCCTGGAGGGTCTCTCTGAACTTTTCAGCTTTCTCCGAGTTTGCCATCTTTCTGGCATCAATGCGGGGCCTTCCAGCAGGTTTACAGCGGTACAGCTTCTTGGGTCTCAGCTTGAGCTTGGAGCAAACTAGCGAGTGATCTGTATCGCAGTCAGCACTATGATAGCTGCATGTCAGAAGGACATTTTTGAGGTTGTTACGCCTAGTGATGACCACATCTAGTTGATGCCAATGCTTCGAGCGTGGGTGTCTCCACGACACTCTGTGCTGTGGCTTCGTTCGGAAGAATGTGTTTGTGATGCACAGATTGTGGTACGTGCACAGTTCAAGGAGACACTGTCCATTTTCATTCATTTTTCCCACACCGAAGTGTCCTAAGCAGGAAGGCCATGAGGCCCAATCAGCTCCAACTCTTGCATTGAAGTCACCCAAGATGTACAGTTGTTCACGAGCAGGTATTTGCACTACAGCAGCACTAAGCACGTCATAGAACTTGTCTTTTACTTCTGGTGTGGCGTACAGGGTTGGGGCATAAGCGCTGATCAGGTGGACAGGACCAGTGCACGTTTGAAGCGTGATCTGAAGAAGTCTTTCTGATCCACCCATGACTAAATCAACCATTTGTAGAAGGGTGTTTCTGACAGCGAAGCCAACACCATGCTCTTTGGGTTCTTCTTGGGCTTTACCCTGCCAGAAAAAGGTGTAGTCCTTTTCCTTTAGAGATCCCGAATCTGCAAGTCGCGTCTCTTGCAGTGCAGCGATATCAACTTGGAGCCTCTTTAGTTCCTCATTGATGACAGCGGTCTTGCGGGTGTCACTGATGGCCTGAAGATCTTCAGTCAAGCCGGTCAGCATGGTCCACACATTCCAGCAAGCAAGCTTGAATTGTTGATGTTTCTCATTTCTTGTTGATTTTCTTATTGGTTTGCCTGGTGCCCAAATTTCAGTCACTTGTCCTGTTCAGGAACCTTAAGCCTCACGCACCCAGCAAGGCAGGTGAACTGTGGCGGGACAGTACCCTATTGGCTGGGGGCTGCCCAGCTTGAGGCGGGCGGTGACTGTCCAGTGAGATGCGAGGATCCCTCCCACCGTCGAAGGCAACCCCTGGCGCTCGTTCTCTACGCCAATCGAGCAAGAGCTTATAACCGGTAACTGTTGCCTCCCGTGTTGATGCAATGCTGTTCAGTGATGCCGGAGTACCTCTCCGGTCGTGAGCCTGGCATTTGTTATGGAGACTCTGGGCTGCCCAGACACCAGTGTCCCCCTCTCGGCTTTACTGATATAGTCCAAAGGAGAGGATAACCTCCATGTCTGGTACCAGCTCAGCTGCAGGAGTTGCCGGGACAGTGCCAGAAGTTGACACTGAACCGCCTTTGGACTCCACTCCGGGTTTTCTGTCAGGGTTTACTCCCTTAGCCTTCCTCCTTCCCAGGATAACCCACAAGGCAGTGGGCGTGGAGTTGTGGAGAATGTGGTTAAGGATCATACTACTTCATACCTCCCTGTCAGCATGAGTCTCCATAGCTCCCTGTGGAGCCGTGACCCTTCTCCCTACCTTTTGCCCCTCCTCCCAGATACCATCACCATAGGACCCTCCCCAACCCACTACCCCCATCTGCTCCCATGTCCACCTCCTCACTGCACTGGCCCCTCTCCCCCCAGGTCCAACTTCCCTTATCGCTCTTCAGAGAATTTTTTTTCTTCTTCTTCTCCTCTCTCTCTTTTCCTTCTTTTTCCCTCTGTTCCCCCTCTCTCTTCTTCCTTCTTCTTCTTCTCTCTTTTCCTGGTAGTGCTGCCTTGCAGGGCACAGGTGGAACACCATACCTGGAAAGGACAAACCCGGGGCTCCTCCCTCGGCGAACTCCCAGAGGCAAACTCCCTTCCCTGTTGGCTGCTGCCCCCTGTTCGCTGCTCACCCCTGGCTCACTGGGAGCTCCCTTCACTGATTAGTAATGGAGATATTAAAGCATGTTCATCGCTAACCCAGTGGTACACAAAGACATCCCAACACCAGAAGGAAATCCTCTATCAGAAATGGCTCTCCCACTTTTGCTCTCTGGAGAAAGGCTGTATTATTTGGACTCCTTCAAACATGGAAATTTTAGTGCAAAGATTTAGGTTTCATGTCACTCTAGGCCAAATCCAGCCCTACTGCAAGCAGGTATAACTTCAGTGAAGATAATGGCATTGCGCATCAAGGCTATGTCTACACTGCAGGGTTTTGTCAATAAAACCTGCAGAACACCCACATTTCCAAGGTGTTCTGTCAACAATAAATCGACAGAACGTGGCACTTCTATCGACAGCATTCTGTCATTCCCCCATGAGGCAAAATATCTCTCTAGACAGAGATATGTCAACAGAAAGTCAGTCTGGATGTTCCAGGGGCCTTATGTCAACAGACAGAACTTCCAGGACACCGGGCAGCCTGGGCTGCTGTGCTTCCGATTGGTTGTTTTGTCAAGAGAGTGGCTGGGCAGTCCAGCCACTCTCTGTGAACAGAGTGGATCAATTTTTCAATCCACTTTTAAGTCTGGCTGCAATCTGTTGACAGAAGTTTTGTCGGAAGATATCGGTCTAGTATAGACACAGCCCAAGAGAACAATTTTGACCTATTGTAACATGCGGCATGTCTCACTTTAACAATCCCCACACAGACCCTTAGGGAGATTTACAAAGGTGTAAGATTCCAAGCTCATTATTGTGGTAGCATCTGATGTATTGTAAGTGGCGGATGTCGTCCCATCTCTGCGGGATATAATTCTACCTGCAGAAGCTTTCACTCCACGGCTTCTCGTGAAAGAGTGGAAGAGAGCTTTCTTTTCCCCAATGCCAGATACTTGCTCCCAGCCCAGCTCTGTGTCCAAGAGAAAACATCCTCAGCAAAGAAGGATCAAAGACAGAATTTACTCCAATTAGATCAAAGCCTTACCTGGCATCTTCAGCCATGCAGTTTGCCACTTTAATGAGCAAGAACAGAAAGTAGATACATGCCATATTAAAGAGAAGCCCATAGGAATCAAGTACAGACTGCTGAAAAAAATACAGCTAATTGCTCTGTCTCGTATAGCAGCCCCTGGGATATCATCTCAGCATCAAAGAAGCATTTTTTAAATTCTAGGACTTTGGCATGTCCTGTGGAAGACATGGAGTGGAAGATCCCAGGATGAACCTTTGGCTGGGAAGCACTAAACCCTCCCATCTCAACTTACCTTAGGAGCTGGAAGAACAGCAGCTTAGATTTTCTGCACTAATATCACTAAGTCCTCCAAAGAAACATCAACAGAAGGGAAATAATTTCTAGTGGAGCTGGTGTGGGGAAGAAGAGAGATAAAGGAACAAGAAAGGACCCAAATACAGCAGTTTGCAGCTCACCAAATGAAATCTGCTGGGTCATTGCTTACTAAAAATATTTTCAGCACACTTGTCACCTTGTCATTTGGGGGCTGCGCAAGGGTTAGGAACAAGCCAGATACCAAATGCATGACTCACAAGTGTGGCCAGGCAGCCATTATGCTATTCTCCCCACCATCTGGAATTGTGTATCAGATTACTTCCCTCTCTCACTGCTAGAGTAAATGGCCAGCATAATATATTCACCTTTAATTCCATTCACTAAGGCCTGGTCTGTAACCAACACTTGAGTCAGCCTAAATTCATTGCTCAGGGATATGAAAAAAATCACATCCTGAGAGCTCTAATATAGCTGACTTAAGCACTGGACCCCCATTTAGTTGAGAAAGAAGTCCTCTGTTGTCATAGCTACCACATCTTGGTGCAGATTAGCTATAACCATGGAAAAAAAATCCCTTCAGTTTTTGTAGGATGTATCTATATGATGGTGCTACAGCAATGGAACTGCAGCATGCTTTCTGTACCACCACAGCATCTGTCCCATAGAAAAGCCTTAAACTGACGACATTACTTGAACAAATGTTTAGACAGTGGGATGTCTCTCACTAACATTGTTCAAAGCCCTAGATAACTGTTTCTGAGCTACTGTCTAAGGTATAATCAGCACCTCCAGACCAACAAATTGGCATCTATCTATATATCTGCAACCTATGATTTTAGTTATTATTAATTTATTGCATGATATTATGATTGATTAATTAATATGCTATATCATACATACTCATTGAATGTTAGAGTTAATTGTAAAATTATGACAGTGGAAGATTGATCAGTATTCAGGGGAACCAAGAATTAGACATGAGTAAGAGAAGTTGAAGGAAAACTATGTCACTAGGAGGGTGGTGAAGCTCTGGAAAGGGGTTACCTAGAGAGGTAGTAGAATCTTCATCCCTAGATGTTTTTAAGTCCTGGCAGGGATGCTTGATTGGAGAATGGTCCTGCTTTTGGCAAGGGATTGAAGTTCATGAACTCTGAGGTCTCTTCCAGCATTATGATTCTTTGAAATGCAAAACCTGTAGGCTGAGGCTTGTAAAGCTTTATCTTTGCTGTTTTAGGCCTTGGAGACAAGAAATCATGACTTAAGTGACTGAAAAAAGAACTCAAAGCCCTAAGAGTATGGGGAAAAAGGTATCAAGTGACAGTATTGTTCAAAATTCCCCAGACAATATTAAATTGTAAAGGAGCATCTGTCTCCAACACGTCTTAACCACAGGATACAGGTTGTACATTAATGCTAATATGAATGAAGGGAACTTACAAAGTCTATAGAGAACTGGTGTCTCATAAATTTTCTGGGAGACAGACCAATTAGAGGGAAGGTTTGGCACATTTATGGTCATGCACCAAATGTAGGGTACAAACAGAATCACTTTATGAAATGGGAATGCACAGAAGAGGACAGTTGAGCTCTCTATGGGGAAACTCCAGCCAAAACTATCAATCTATTGATGATCAAGCCATGAGAGACTCATAAGTCCCTACGGCTATGTCGACAGAAGAAGCATCTGTCGATAGAAATCTCAGCAGAATCTCTGTGACCGATTGCTGCTACACACAACTTGCTCTGTCTACAGACTACCAGACTACACTGCCCTCTGATGACAGAAAAAAATGCAGTAAAAACTGACAAATCGAATAGGATTGAAGGAAGGGAGTGAGAAACCTGAGAAAGATTCTCACCAGCTACACCACGGTCATACGAATCCTGGAACTTTTCTTTGCAAAAAAACCTCTAACAACTTTGTTCCCATATTTATTCCGGGTATACCATCACTGAACATAGCCCTGCTAGTTACAAGATCAAGGGCACATTATCATGCCCTTCCAGCAACATTATATATGCTATTATGTGCCAACAATGCCCTGCCACTACATACTTTGGACAGATTGGGCAAAACCTTCACCAAAGAATAAACGGACACAGAGCAGACATCAAGAAACTCAATACACATAAGCCATTCAGTGACCACTTCAATGGAGTGGGCCATTCTGTTATAGACCTGAGAATTTGTATCCTGGAACACAGCGAATTTAACAACAGATTAGATGAGTGATTTGTGAGTTAGAGTACATACTCAAATTCAACACATTAACACATGGTATGAACAGAGGCATCATCTACCTCATGCATTACAAGGACTGCTTCCCTTCCTTTGATGCTCATAATTATCTTAGACAGGACAATTAGCATCCCCCTCACCTCTCACCCCCTTCCTCCAATCCTATTTGATTTGTCAGTTTTTAATTTTTTTTTTTTTTTTTTTTTGGTTCTTTGTAGTTAGAAACGTCAGTCTGTTTTGGAAATGAAATTGATCTGAAGAAGTGGGTCTGTCCCAGGGAAGCTCATCACTGAATAAATATTTTTGTTAGTCTTTAAAGTGCTACATTTCTGCTGCTTTGTTTTGTTCGACAACAGTGGAATGGCAGCTCTGCAAACAGAGCTGCCCAGCAACTGGAAGCCACCTCTGTTGACAAATGTGTCTACTCTGTTCTTCTGTTGACAAAACTGTCTAGTGTAGACAAAGCCTAACACTTTTGTTAAGGATGTGAGTATAACTATCTATATTTAACCAGTGCACAGGTTTGTTTAGAATATCCGTATATGTAGGTAATCATAATGTAAAATGTAACTTTAATAAAACTTAACAAAACAGCAGAAATGTAGCACTTTAAAGACTAGCAAAATGACTTATTCAGTGATACATATTATTAGTCTTTAAAGTGCTCCATTTCTGTTGTTTTGTTTTGTTGTAATACAGACTAGTCCAGCTACCTCTCTGTTACTATTTAATAAAACTTGTAAAATAGACCAGATCTGCCCTTGTGGATGTCTGTGTGGTCACTGGTCATGGTTTTTATGTGTTCCTGGAGACCCTATCTCTAAAACAAGTAGCAGAGGTGGCTTTCACTCTGTTAATCTTGAACCTATAGCCGACAGGGAAGAACCCATGGTGGTTTCTTACCACATTGCAAAATTCACTTAAAATAAAATAAAAGGCTACATCTCTCTCAGGCATAACTACTTTGAGTGAAGTGAAATCCTGCTCTTTTCTATATATTATCCCTCCAGTCGGGTTTCAAAATAGAAGTAGAACTGGCTGAGGGTATCAATGAAATCAGTGGAGACATACCAGCATAAAAATAGAGTAATACCTGTCCCATGAGTTAAAAGCATGTATTGGACCAAACTGATACCAAAAATGTAAATAGAGAGATAGAACAACTCTTATGTCTTGTAATCTTGGCGATCACAAGAACACCATCCAGGTGACCAAGCTTCTAAACAAGGATGACGTTGTGGTTCAGATCTTGAGACAGCACCCAAGAATCTGGCTTCACTGGCTAGCTCTGCCACATCTGTCATCCACGATGTCAATGCTCAGGTTCCTTTGCTTAAAGCAGGAATGTTAATGCAGAATGTGTCCATGTATTCTATATGGGTTGTAAGCCCTTTGGGACAGAGACTCTCTTTCACTAGGTCTGTAGTGCAACAAGCCCAAAGAAGTTCCAACCTCAGTTCGTGGAGTGGTGCTCACCCTTTCAATGTTACTTTATTTCCCAGGCTTCGCCTCACTTCAAAATGACTTGCTTACAATATCAGACACAAAACTATGAAAGTATCACAGGATGCTACTATAGGAACAATTGCTGACTTTCTCATGTTTACCATATCATTATAAAATAAATCACATGGAAAGTTAATATTGTAGTTACATTTCAGTGTGTAGCATATAGAACAGTACAAACAAGTCACTATCTGAATTCATTTTAGTTGGCACTGACTTTGCTAGTGCTTTTTTCATGTAGGCATTTGTAAAAGGAGGCAAATACCTAGATGGTGCTTGGTCCTGCAGTGAGGGCAGGGGACTGGACTTGATGACCTCTCAAGGTCTCTTCCAGTTATAGTGTTCTGTGATTCTATGATCTTGAGGAGTTGATGTGTCCCTGGGATTACACAGAGTTTTTTTCAGGTAGGTACATGCACCTGGATTGAGAACTGAGTTAATTTGTATAACCATAGGGCCTAATAATGCATTGCAACCGTCAGTGTCTACCCTTGATACCAATTGACTAGATTTTTTAAAATGAAATTGCAAATGTATATGTGCAAGTATTTTATGACATCAGATTTATATAAAATGTCTTTTAAACTGATTAATAATATAACCACAATTTGTGTGCCTTTACATACAGACATTAAATAAAGAAATAAAAAGATTTTCAAAGGA
This sequence comes from Carettochelys insculpta, assembly GCF_033958435.1. Taxonomy (NCBI): domain Eukaryota; kingdom Metazoa; phylum Chordata; order Testudines; family Carettochelyidae; genus Carettochelys; species Carettochelys insculpta. The sequence goes on along the minus strand of NC_134140.1, from coordinate 134,573,171 downwards.
AGAAGTGAAACGTATTTGTGCCATGTTCCAAATAAAAATAGATATTCCCTCATCTGGAAGAGCTTGGCATTCACTCCACAAGTAGAAGGAGAAGAATATGAAGTGTTCCTTTAAAGTTACAACAAGTTTTGATAACCTGCCAGCTGCTAGACTATTCATTTAACTTAGCTCCTGGAAAATCTTGAAGGCCCGTTCCATCACTGACTCCCAAAGGTTAGACCAAGCCTGAACTGTGAGCAATGAACCTTTGCGGTGAAGCTATATTGAACTATAATTTGTCATTTCTCAGACAAATGTGCCTATTACAAGAAATGGATTGGCCCTTAATTGTCTTACTTCAGCTGAGACAGAGTGGCTATTCTGTCATTCTGAATCATCGTTCAACAAACGCATGTTTTACAAGCTCCCCAAACGTACTTTTACTTGACTTGATAAAGTTAGTGGCTTCAGTCCTCTTTGGGGAAAATAAAAAAATAAAAAGACTTCTGTACTCGAGGCAAATCCACATGTCGTTTTCTCCACTGTTGAACACAACACATACCTTTAGGAATTATAACTGTCGAATCTTCATTTAAACTGAAGAGCATCTCTGTTTAAGGAGATCTCTGAATAGTGTCTCAGAAGAGCATCTCTGTATAACTGAAGAATATCTCTGGAGGACTCTGTGATTATTTGCTACCACAAAAGTATGTGAGTCAGTGATTATCACATTACCCAATGTAAGTTTCACTATGCTAAAGTTATTCTCACATGGCATTTAAAAGCTTGGTGAACAGGAATGCCTGGGGCACTCATCGAATTACCACAGTGAACTGAGCATGAAAAATTGATTTCAGATGTCTCTTGGCTAGCAAAATATGACTTCATTGTGGTTAGATTTTGGTTACTGATTCTGGAGAAGTTTGGCAAAACAACTTGAAAAAGCTAAGAATAAGCCCAGATTTGGGGACACAGGAACTTACTGTTTTGTCAAATGGATTGTGTAAGGGAAAAAACTAAACTTCTCATGCAGACAAAATGTTTGATTTTAAAAATGTTAAAACTTAATAGTTTGATTTTTTGGTTCAAAATGACTCTTCTGGTTAGAAATACCCTTTAATTTTGTTATAAACAATGTTAAAAGTGATTGCGGTCTAAATGCAACATTTTATTCTGGATCCAACAAATAGTTACATTCAACCTGAATTGGTGTTCTTTGACTTTTCTTTGGGGATTTTTGGAGGATGCTGGAGTTTGTCCGCAAGGAGCTCCATTCTCAGAGCTCCTTCTTTGTTTCCACGTATAGGATCAGGAGTCACTGGCTAAAATGAGCTTTACAAAGAGACAAAACTACCAAGAAGGAACAAATTGTACCTTCTTCAGAGGAGCACAGTGTGCACGTTCTTCTGAAGCAGGTTGCAGCAGCTTTGAGAGCAACCGTAGAGGACAAAGAGTGTACTTATGTAAAGGAAAATAGTGATGCCAAAGAGCTTTATGAGCAAAAATCCCACAGAAAGTCAACAGAACCTGGGCTCCTAAAAGTCTCCACTTGACAGGAACGTCACACACAAGAGACCAGTACCCACATCCTAGCTACATACATCACAGGGCAAACAACTGGGCATGGGCCATACAATAGCGAAATTCCAGTAGGAAATCCTGTGGGCAAGATTCTATCTCATAGAATTGTAGAATACTAGAATTGGAAGGGACCTCAAGAGGTCATTGTATCCAGTCCCCTGACCTCATGGCAGGACCAAGCACCATCTATATCACCCGTATTACTTATTTATCCAACCTGTTCTTAAATATCTCCAATGATGGAGATTCTATAACCACACTAGGCAATTTATTCCAGTACTTAGCCACCCTGAGGCTGTGTCTACACTACACACAAATCTTAAAAGGGGTAACGTCAAAAATCTAAATCAAAACAAGGGATTTTGAAATAGTGTGGCCACACACACAAAACGGATCACCATGCTATTTCGAAAGACCCCCCTGCCCCATCTTTTGAAAGAGAGCATCCATACAGCAACAAAAAGCCCTTTCAAAAGAACAAGCCAGGAAACCCCATGCATGGGATGACATGGCCAACAAGCCCTTCTGGGTCCCTTGGCCAGGGGCTCCCTTAAAAGGTCCCTCCCAAATGCACCCTCCCTGAGCACACACAGCACTGCAGAGTAGTAGACAGTACTGCGGGGACTGTGGTCTGGGAAAGTTGCTGTTCATGGAGCACCAGCAGCTGCCTGAGGCTGATGACTCCACCAACACTGGGGCCCAGACAGTCATGGTCATACTGGCCATGGTGAAAGCCCGGTAACCCACAATCCCACTCCTCCCACTGGGGTCCTATGGGTCCTGTCCACAGGGCAACTGCTACATCCCATTCCCTGCCCCCAACAGCACCTCTGGGGCCACCCCAGCAGCAGGAACTAGTGGGAGAGGCTGGTACTGGGCCAGTGGGATGACAAAAGGTGGCTCCAGAACTTCCAAATGTCGAGGCAGACATTTGTGGAGCTGTGCCAGTGGTTCACATTCACCATGCAGCACCTGGACTCCTGCATGCAGCCCACACTCCCGGCTGAGAAACACGTGGGGATTGCACTGTGAAAGCTGGCCACACCTAGCCCGGCTATTGGCCTGCCTCATCTCCTTTACTTTCAACCACACTTGATCAGCTGCTTATTGGGGGTGGCCCCACTTCTGTAGCCCCAGCAACAGCCTTTCAAAGGCCACTGCATTGAGGGGCCACCCAGTGCTGTGCAACATGTCCTCCTCTACCCAGAGGCTGAGAATATCTTTAATTTCGGCCTGTGTCCAGGAGGGGCCCCTCCTCTTGTGGCCCTGGCTTGCCTCCAGCGACCCCTTAGGATGGGAGGAGGGAGCCTCCTGAGGGTCCCTGGAGTGGGAGGAGTTCACCATACAGCTGGTGGACTGCATGGCAGTGGAGTCTGTGCTGCTGGAGCATGTGCCAAGCAGAGCTCATGCTCCTGAGGCTCTGGGTATGCTCTCAGCTTCCTACACAGGATTTCTGGGGCTGTGCAGCTTTAAGGGGCTGGGCCTGGAGACCATAGAGCCCCTCTGAGGCTTGCTAGAGCATCTCCATGCTCCCTGCGGTCACAGCCATGGAGGACCTGCTATTTTGAAATAGTGGTCCCGGAGTGTCTACACATGCCCTATTTCGAAATTCAATTTCGAAAGGGGCCACTCTTCCTGAAATTGCATGGGAAGAACAATTTCAAAATGCGTGCCCCTTTTTGCCAAAAACAAATTCACAAGAGGCCGATATGTGTGTGGATGCTGTATGGCCTCTTGAGAAACTGGGCCTCCTTTCAAAATTACTTTCAAAACACAGGGCTAGTGTAGATGCAACCTGATACTCTGGACAATTTTCCTAAAGTGCAATCTAAACCTCCCTTGCTGCAATTTAAGTGCATTGCTTCTTGACCTATCATGATAGAAACTATTTGATATGGATATGCTTGCATGACTCACAGTGCTTATTTTAACCCTAGCCCTTCCACTCGTGCCCCCGCCCCCATCATCTACCTTCATGGGCTACATTTAAATTTAGATGCAGTTGTGTTCCCATTGAAAATAATGGGAGTTACGTGTTGAACTTGGATGGAGGAAAGGTGCAGAGCTTAAATTCCAAGACCAGATGAGACAACTGTGATCATCTAGACTGGTTGCCTGAGTAAAGCAAGTCAGAGAGCATCCCTGTGCATCCTGAGACCTCCGAGGCTCTTTTCTTAAGCTTGGTCTCCTAGATCAAACTGTCATCACAGCCCTTCACTTACACACATCCCTGAGTCAGGCACTTAGTCTGTGGCCACACTTGGCCAGCACTGCAAAATGGCCATGCTAATGACCAAATCGAAGACTATTAATAAGGCCCTGAAGTGAATATTCAGCACTTCATTAGAATTCTCATGCTGCCGGCTGCGGCGCTTCGAAGTGCAACTTTTGAGCATGCACAGTTCGGCGTGACTACACCGGGGTCCTTTTCGAAAGGCCCCTGTGCAATTCAAAATCAGCTGAGAGGAATAAGGGGATTTCAAAACGTGCAGAGGAAAAGGACCCCCATGTAGCCACACCAAGCTGCACGTGTTTGAAGGCGGTGCTTTGAAGCACCATGGCCAGCCGCATACGATTGCTCATGAGGCACTGTATATTCACTTCAGCACCTCATTAGTATTCTTCAATTTGGCCATTAGCATGGCCATTTCAAAGTTTTGGCCAAGTGCGTCCATAGCCTTAGTGTTTATTTCAGCCTCTGTAAAATGCTCTGCACAGATATGGTGTTAGAGACATGTAAACATTGTCTCATAATATGCAATTAGGGGAAATTTCCACCATACCAGGGGTTAAAACTGGTTTATTTGGGAGAAGGAGGGAGCAGAATTGTATTGTGTATAAACATAAATGCGCACGCACATAAACTTTGAAGGCCGAGTTCAATTTTTCCCACTGAAAAAAGTTTTAGGGGTATTTGAATCAAGAAATAGTTAGGATTCTTCATCTAGCTCTGTGCAGGGCTATGGTGTTGGATCTCCCTGACCATTGTCCTAGTCAAGTGTCAGAAGTGGTCTCAGCAACCAAGGAAAGGGAGGATGGGCTAGTGACTGGTGCACTGTTCTAGGAACTGCATTGAAGTCCCTCTTTAACCATAGACTTCCTGTGAGATATTGTTCAAACCACCTCATCTGTCCATGCCTCACTGTCCTCTTTGTGACAGGGGATAGTAGCCCTGCTCTGTTGCACAGGGAGTGAGATATGGCAATACAATGGCAAAGGAGTGCCAAGTTAGTTAAAGAGTTTCTCTTGAGATTACTGGCTCTGCCCACAAGCCCTAGTCACGGACATAGGATCCATTGTTCTAAGTGCTGTAAAAACAGAACATGGAGGCTATCCTTGCCAGTCTAAGTAAGGCAGGAGAATTCCAAGGCTTGAAGATTAAGACCAGGAAGAATTTCTCCATGCTGATGAAACAAAGAAATCAATTTTAAGTACAGAAGTATTGCTTGGTTGGTGAATGGAAGAAAATCCTCCAGTAGCAAATCTCAAAGGTACTTCCTGGCCATCCTTATTGACCAGTAGCTCAGATGGAACCAGTTACTGTTGTATTGCAGTAGCAGACGGAGAAGATAGAGGCTATCTACACTTTGATCATCCTGAGCAGAAGGCCAGGAGTTGTAAATGTGGCAAGAGTGTGTAGTGACCATCTCAGTGAAGAGGGACTTTTTGTTCCAGAAAGGGAACAAATTGTGGTAGGAGTCTCCCAGCTACTGCCAGAGCATCCCTGTACTGTAGTCCACTCGATAAGGAAAAAAAAAATGATTCTAAGCTATCTAAGTGCCAGGATGTTAAAACTGGAGTATAACTGATGCTATCATTAGATTACTTTTCTTCTAGCACATGCAAAGACAATAGTGTTTTATAACCTGTCGGTCTCCCTCCCTGCCCAACTATATATTCCACTGTGGAAGAGATTACTTACATAATGGCATGGACACTTGTGGGAGAAAATAAATGGGGCTGGGAGACAGCCAAAATAGCCCACATCCCATTAGCGTGTGTGGGGACTTGATCTCAAATAATGCATTTCAGGACTGGTTGATTATTCTCCCCTCCATCCATCAGAAAAAGCAAGTGAACAGATACTTGAAAGAAATCTGGTCTGGGGAGCCACATTCCAGTCCATTTGTTTGAGGAATCAAAAGGGCACGTCCTTGATCCTCTGCGCTCAGAAAGGCTCTGCATGCTGTCCATTGCAAGTGAGCCGATATTTGTTACCCAAAATTAAAAAAAACAACAAAAAAACCCCACAAACCCCACAATTATAGCAGATCAGTCCATGAAGCATACTCTGATGTTAACTGGTGTGATGCATTTTTCATAGTTCACTGCAAACCCATACAGGTTGAAATTTCCACATCCAGCATTCTTTTGTCTGGCAACATCCATGGTCCATCAAGACCACAGATCTTCCAGGACTAGAGCATCACAGGGCTGCGAGAGGGAGGGGCCAGTTAGACCAGTGGCAGAAGCCCAGGACAGGGAAGCTACAGTTGGTCTTGTAGCAAAGGTGGTGGTAACAGCAGCCAGGGAGCCCAGGCCCAGGAGTGAGAGACCTTTGGCTCATGAGCAACAGCCACAGCTGAGAAGCTGGCAGCCAATGTTGGGTAGCAGTATCTCATCATTGGAGCCAGGTGGGAAGCTGCAGCCTGGGAAGCCATTGCTGGGGAAGGATGGCAGGGGCCAGAAGCTGGGGAGCCTGCACTGGGGCTGGAGGGAACTGGGTTGGGAAGCCGCAGGTGACAGCTGGGAGGGGATCCCAGGAGCACAGTTTGGAGGTCAGCAAGGGACAGAATTGACCTCCCCAGTCCAGCAAATCCCTGGTCCAGGACCACTCAGGTCCAAAGGGTGCCAGGCCAGAGAGGTTGAACCTGTACTAGGTTCTGCTATGCCATTTTACCTGCCAAATAAAGAAAGAAAGAAATACATCCCACGGCTGATTTTCCAGGGGATAAGCCAGGTATGACTGTGCATAGCTGCTGAAGCAGGTCAGTGTAAGAAGATAGTTAAATGTATCTGAATGTTGGGAGGCATAATGCGAGAGAAGAAGGAAACCACATAGAGAACAATGGAGAAGCAAAAGCTATGTGCACTGTGGCACATAAGACAGCAGAAACACTTTGTGGTTGTGTATGACTCACAGATGGGCACATAATATAACACAGCTGGACCATTAATGAGAAATCACTGAATTATAGAAGACATGGGGCCTGATTTTTTGAAGATCACTCAGCTCCCAGTTGGGTACTTAAATTAAAGGGTCAGATCAAAAGTCCTCAGTGCACAATGGTTCCTTCTGAGAACATGTATCCTGATACCTTGCATAATTTTCCTTCACTAAAGGAAACTAAATACATCAGTAAGTTCACTAATATAAAGATGAGTTAACTCCTCATAACTTTAGTTTAGTTTAGTTCTGCCTCTGGGATTTGGGTGGGGGGTGTAATTTAATTGTCCTTGTTTTACTTTTAGCCACTTGCATTTACGTAGATATTTAAAAATTATGTTATTTCCCCCAGGCCTTTTTGTACATCCTGTTATGTGCAACATCTATTATTAACTCACATCGCTTCACACACACACTTCATATACACACACTTCACATTGCTTTTTCAAGCTGGCCTGTGTCAGTGACAACTGAAAATCTATCATCTACTATTGTTGACCTTTGTGCCATCCTTCTAGTCAGGGCACCAGGAGACTTGCTGTTGACACAGTGACCTAATTTTGTCTCTCGGGCCCACAGATCACAATTACAGTACAGGTTGTCCCTCTCTGCGGGACACATGTGACACCTTTCATGTGTTATAAGAGCTGAGCACTGGGGGAGGAGGATTACAATGTAATCCTTGCTCCTGTGGTTCACTGTGCTTTAATGAGATGTCAAACTGTTCTTGAGCCAAAAACTATTCTGCTCCTTTCAGCAATCTCAAATCCACTGAGTTTAAGGAGACTTGAAAATACCGGGTTTGCTTCTCGACATCCTGTCCGTTCCAATCGCTCTCAGAAGAGAAGCTCTATATTGTGGAAGTGTGAGAAATAAGCCAGCCTTTTTAATAAAATGTAGTATATAAATTTTAATGTGGCAAATGTTCAGTGAAAAATAATAAAGCACACAATGTTGACCTTTTCAGCTGCCTGCACTTTAATTTACTGGCTGTTCTGATTCCTGTGCATTTATGGCCACTCAATATAACCTGCCAGAAAGCAGTAGAATGGACAGCTACACAAGATGCAGAATATTTTGAAGTGTAGGTTTATCAGTGTTAAAAGTTTGTGGTCTTTTATGGACTTGGACTAAAGAAACAGAGGCAGGTAGCACTTTAAAAACTAACAAAATGGTTTATTAGGGGACGAGTTTTTGTGGGACAGAGCCACTTCTGAAGTCTTCTGTCCCACAGAAGCTCATCTTCTAATAAATCATTTTGTTAGTCTTTAAAGTGCTACATGACTGCTGTTTTTGTTTTTTGTTTTGTTTTGTTAGAGTACACGCTAACATGGCTACCTCTCTGTGACTATTGGAGCAAAGAGTATAATCAGAACACAGACTGATATGAGATGAGTTCATTCTATGTGAATTTGGGCCAGAACATGATGTCTGCTGTTCTGATGTAAATTAGGACTCATTCTTTTGAGTACATGCACGTGCATAGCAAAAATTCCTAGTTTGGGTGCAGTTTACCGAAGCAGCAGATAAGAGACTTCTGAAAGGGCACAGCAGGCGTGCCCCAAACCCAGCACTACTGAACAATGCAGAAAAAATTATATGATACTACCATTGTCGCTTTATCCCTACCTGCCGCTTCTGAGATAAGTATCACCAATCCTGCAGGTGCCCTTGAACTCAAGGAAGAGGAGGACTATGACTTATGGCCATGGGTCTTGCTTTCTCCAGCCTGTCCCATCATGGTACCACTGCAGAATGCCAGACATAATCTATTTCTTATCAAAAGGTGGAGAATTTACGCAGACACGTGTCACCTCAGGAAGGGATTCAGAGAGAAAATTTTTTGATGCCTTAAATGACGGCTTCTTGGAGAAACTGGTACAGGAACCCACAAGGGGAGAGGCAATTCTTGATTTAGTACTGAGTGGAACACAGGATCTGGTCCGAGAGGTTACTATTACAGGACCACTTGGAAATAGTGACCATAACATAATAACATTTAATATTCCTGTGTTGAGAAGAACACTGCAACAGTCCAACACTCTGGTATTTAATTTCAAAAAGGGGAATTACACAAAAATGAGGAGGTTAGTTAAACAGAAATTAAAAGGTCAAGTAACTAGAGTAAAATCCCTGCAAGCTGCATGGAAACTTTTCAAAGATACCATATTAGAGGCCCAGCGTAAATGTATACTCCAAATTAAAAAACACAGTAAGAGACCTAAAGAAGAGCCACTGTGGCTTAACAACCATGTAAAAGAGGCAGTGAGAGATAAAAAGGCATCTTTTAAAATGTGGAAGTCAAATCCTAGTGATCAAAATAGAAAGGAACATAAACACTACCAAATTAAATGTAAAAATGTAATAAGAAAAGCCAAAAAAGATTTTGAGGAACAGTTAGCCATAAATTCAAAAAAAACAATAGTAAAATGTTTTGAAGTACATTAGAAGCAGGAAGCCTGCTAAAAAAGCAGTGGGGCCCCGGACGATAGAGACATAAAAGAAGCAATCAAGGAAGATAATGCCATTGCAGAAAAACTAAATGATTTCTTTGCTTCAGTCTTCACGGATGAGGATGTTAGAGAGATTCCCAAATCTGAGCCGTCCTTTATAGGTGACATAGCTGAGGAACTGTCCCAGATTGAAGTGTCGTTAGAGGAGGTTTTGGAACTAACTGATAAACTAAACAGTCACAAGTCTCCAGGACCGGATGGTATTCACCTAAGGGTTCTGAAAGAACTCAAATGTGAAATTGTGAAACTATTAACAGTGGTTTGTAACCTATCCTTTAAATCAGCTTCGGTACCCAAAGATTGGAAGACAGCTAATATAACACCAATATTTAAAAAAGGCTCTAAAGGAGACCCTAGCAATTATAGACCAGTAAGTCTAATGTCAGTACTGGGCAAATTAGTAGAAACAATAGTAAAGAATAAAATTGTCAGACATGTAGAAGAACATGATTTGTTAAGCAAAAGTCAACATGGTTTCTGTAAAGGGAAGTTGTGTCTTACTAATCTATTAGAGTTCTTTGAAGGGGTTAACAGCATGCGGACAGGGGGGATTCAGTAGACATAATATACTTAGATTTCCAGAAATCCTTTGACACGGTCCTTCACCAAAGGCTCTTATGTAAATTAGGTGGTCATGGGATAGGAGGGAAGATCCTTTCATGGATTGGGAACTGGTTAAAAGACAGGAAACAAAGGGTAGGAATATATGGTAAATTTTCACAATGGAAGGTGGTAACTAGTGGCATTCCCCAAGGGTCAGTCCTGGGACCAATCTTGTTCAACTTATTCGTCAATGATCTAGAGAAAGGGGTAAGCAGTGAGGTGGAAAAGTTTGCAGATGACACCAAACTGTTCAGGATAGTCAAAACCAAAGCAGACTATGAAGAACTTCAAAAAGATCTCAGCAAACTGAGTGATTGGGCAGAAAAATGGCAAATGAAATTTAATGTGGGTAAGTGTAAGGTAATGCACATTGGGAAAAATAACCCCAATTATACATACAATATGATGGGGGCAAATTTAGCTACAACAGATCAGGAAAGGGATCTTGGAATTATAGTGGATAGTTCTCTGAAAACATCCACACAGTCTGCAGTGGCAGTCAGTAAAACAAATAGGATGTTAGGAATAATTAAAAAAGGGATAGAAAATAAGACGAAGAATATCATACTTCCCCTATATAAAACTATGATACTCCCACATCTTGAGTACTGCATGCAGATGTGGTCTCCTCACCTCAATAAAGATATATTGGCATTAGAAAAGGTTCAGAAAAGGGCAACTAAAATGATTAAGGGTTTGGAACAGGTCCCATATGAGAAGAGGCTAGAGACACTGGGACTTTTCAGTCTAGAAAAGAGGAGACTGAGGGGCAATATGATATAGGTGTATAAAATCATGAATGGTGTGGAGAAAGTGAATACAGAAGGTTGTTTACTTGTTCTCATAATACAAGAACTAGAGGACACCAAATGAAATTAATGGGTAGCAGATTCAAAACTAATAAGAGAAAGTTTTTCTTCACACAGCGCACAGTCAAACTGTGGAACTCCTTGCCAGAGGACGCTGTGAAGGCCAGGACTCTAACAGAGTTTAAAAAAGAGCTCAATAAATATTTGGAGGTTAGGTCCATTGATGGCTATTAGCAAGGGATAAGGTATGGTTACTAGTCTTTTGTTGAAGGCAGGAGATGGATGGTAGGAGATAAATCGTTTGATCATTGTCTTCAGTTCACCTCCACTGGGGCACCTGGCACTGGCTACTGTCGGCAGACAGGATACTGGGCTAGATGGACCTTTGGTCTGACCCAGTATGGCTGTTATTATATTCTTATGTTCTTATGTAGGCTAACAGATGTGCCTTTCACATAAATAAGGATCTTGACCAGTTCCCCAGGTTCTTGAGCAGACCCCAACCATGGCAGAGGCAAGGTCAAAATATTAATCAGAAGAATTAAATTAGGAGAAGAGGCAATAAAAATGCTAGGTCTCATATATGCATGTGAGAATTCATCAATAAGAGTAAGTAATGGTCAGAGATAGAATAACATCCTCAGCTTGACCCAGGAGAGGGATCCACATAAGACCAGGGATTTAACAGGGCTCAGTAAAGAGCTACATAAGTTCATGTAGGATAGGTCCATCCATGGCTATTTGCCAGGATGGGTGGGAGTGATGTCCCTAGCCTCTGTTTGCCAGGAGCGGGAGACAGGCAACAGGGGAGGGATCACTTGAGGATGTCCTCTTCTGTTCTTTCCCTCCGGGACTCTTGGCATTGGCTGCTTTTGGAAGACAGGACGCTGGGCTAGGTGGACCTATGATCTAACCCAACATGGCCGTTCTAATGTACTTAAGGCAAATCCCCTCAAACCCCAAGCCTCTTTACTGAGAAAAGAAGAAAATTGTGACCAATGGTACCCAAACAGGCAGCAGGTCCTGGATACTGAGCATTGCCCAGCACAACATTAAGGCTATGTCCAGACTGCAGGCTTCTGTCAAAAGAAGTTTTGTCAATAGCGAATGCATCCAGACTGCAGATCTGCTGGCAAAGAACTGCCAGTCGGGAGCATTCTGCAGGTAACCCTATACGCCCCATCCCACGAGGAAGAAGAGATGTCTCAAAACAGAAGGATGGGCCAAATATCAGAAAAGCCTCTCCCCACGGAAACGACGGCAAAAGATGTGCAGATGCATTGCACAGTTTGGCTATTTGTCGCTGACAGTTCTTGACAATCTACAGTTAGCCTAAATAAATGGCATTGTTGTTTGTATTATTATAACACAAAGGCACCACAGCCATTCGCTTTAAACGGATACAATTCACTGGTCAGATTTTTGGCTCCCATTTTCTCTAAGTTCATGACAGATGCAGAAAACGGTTGAAGTTTTTTATTGACTTTTCCACATTCCTTGCTCATTTCATTGATTTTATTTTCTGAACATGCAAATCTCTGTTTCAAATTGCTAGATTTCACGTTTTTTTCTTAGTCAATAACAATAGCCTTTAGCCTGTGCCCATTATTTTTTCATAAGCAGTGTTGTAATCCTCTTTTGGCTGTTTGTTTTGATTCTTCCATTTGTTTTTATTGCAAACTATTTCAAATTTCCACTGCTCATTTCACAGATTAACACCAGAAAGGACCTTGTGTTCATGTAATCAGACTGTCTGCATAACACAGACCTTATATTCTTGTATCAACCCAACAGCAGGCAGTTGAACAATAGAATGTTTTATTTTATTTTTTAAAGAAAGATCCAGTCTTGATTTTAAGACTGCAAGCAATGATGAATTTACCACATCCCTCGGTAATCTCTTTCAGTGATTAAATAACCTCACGGTTAAACAGTTGCATCTTATTTCCAATTTGTGCTTCACCAAGCTCAATTTGCAGCCTTTTGAGATTGTCCTGCCTTTGGTAGATAAAGAGCCTGACAAGAATCAGGTATTTTCTCCCTGCATGGAGAAATTAAACCCACAGTAAGTTACTACTACCCAGGAGCAAGGAGCAAGCTGAATATCAGGGTATAGCTGTGTCTACACATGCACGCTACTTCGAAATAGAGGCACTAACTTCGAAATAGCGCCCGTCGCGGCTACACGTGTCGGGCGCTATTTCGAAGTTAACTTCGACGTTAGGCGGCGAGATGTCGAAGTCGCTAACCTCATGAGGGGATCGGAATAGCTCCCTACTTCGACGTTGAACGTCGAAGTAGGGACCGTGTAGACGATCCGTGTCCCGCAACGTCGAAATTGCCGGGTCCTCCATGGCGGCCATCAGCTGAGGGGTTGAGAGACACTCTCTCTCCAGCCCCTGCGGGGCTCTATGGTCACCGTGGGCAGCAGCCCTTAGCCCAGGGCTTCTGGCTGCTGCTGCGGCAGCTGGGGATCCATGCTGCAGGCACAGGGTCTGCAACCAGTTGTAGGCTCTGTGTATCTTGTGTTGTTTAGTGCAACTGTGTCTGGGAGGGGCCCTTTAAGGGAGCGGCTTGCTGTTGAGTCTGCCCTGTGACCCTGTCTGCAGCTGTGCCTGGCACCCTTATTTCGATGTGTGCTACTTTGGCGTGTAGACGTACCCTCGCAGCGCCTATTTCGATGTGGTGCCGTGCAACGTCGAAGTTGAACATCGATGTTGCCAGCCCTGGAGGACGTGTAGACATTATTCATCGAAATAGCCTATTTCGATGTTGGCTTCACGTGTAGATGTAGCCTTAGTCTATGTGAGGGTAAAACCAATAGTTACACACAGCTGGCCCAGGTCAGCTGAGTTGCATTCAGAGGCTTTGTGATAAGGGTCTGTTTCATTGTAATGCAGGTGTTTGGGCTCATGTGGAGCCCAGGTTCTGGGATTCTGTAGGTGTGGAGAATCCCAGAGCTCAGGCCAAAACTGAATTTCTATGCCACAATTTTTATTCCTGCAGCCCAAGCCTAGGAGAGAGTAAATCTGCTGACCCAGGACAGTTACAGGGATTTTCTCTCCTATGCAGCCAGCCCCCTAAGGCGGGTAATCCCGCTCATCTCCTAGTTGTACTCCTAGGTTGGTGCTGTTATACCCCATCCTCACTTATGTTCTAAAGGCATAATCTATCTTGGAGAAATCATTGGGCCATCTCAGAGTAAAATTCTATTCCATGTGGATAAAAGCATCGGAGTGTGGAGTATATATGGATTCAAGATGGGCAAAATATTCTGAGAGGGAATTGGACTGTTGATTAAATGAACCTCAGTTTTACAGAGAGATAATCTTCAATTGCAAAGCTCACAAAACTTTCAAGACTGCAGAATACATCAGGTGACCATTTATCATTTGAGTTTGATATTTCAGTCTTCCCTTCTTTTTTTTTTTTTTTGTTAAACTGAAAATATTCTGCTGTGTTTGGCAAAAGCCAAAAGTGGTTTTCTTTTTTTTTAATTTTCTTTTCTTAAGAAAAAAAGTGAATTTTCAATGTAAAATTACAAAAAAACAAAACAAAACAAAACAAAAAAGGAAAACCCCCAAAATTTTCCAAATAAAAATGATTTCCAACCATACTTCAGTTTAGCTACTTTGTAAACACAGCCTAAATTTATTTGTATTATTTATTGTTCAGTATTGTTCTGATAATGCATCAATAGTGAAATGCTCACTCTGATAAATATGCTCTTTGTTAGGTCAGCTCAGTCACACGATTGTGGTCTCTAGCACTTTCAGTGACCCAAAGCACCCTCTCTGCTCCGGGACTAAATGTCAAAGGCTACGTCTACACTACAATTATTTATTTACAGAAGCTACTATAAAAAGACGTGTTTTGACAAAATTTCTGCCAATAGATCCTGTCTACACATAAAGTCACATCAATCTTTTGATCCACTCTGTCAACAAAAGAGCCTCTGGAGCACCTACACAGTGTTTTTGTCAACAGTTTCTGTCTACAAAGGGCATTTTGTTTGTAGACACTCTGCAAGGTTTGTCTACAAAACCCCAGTATGGTCTACAAAACACTCTAGTGTATATGTAGCACCAGAAAGATTTTAAGAAAATAACAAAAATGTGACAGCAGCTAGCTCACTGCTAGGAGAAATTGGCAGACGAGTTATCTGTGATACTCAAATTCATGACACGCTCACGTTTTGGAATGCTTTTCAGTGTTTGAGAAGCATTGTGGCTGTCTGAATAGGCTTAAACACTCCAAAGAGCCCACAAGTTAGATCATACTCAGCACTTTTATTCAGGTCAGTATTTGTGAATCAGTTTGGGTAATTTTGGCCAGCTGCACTAGAGCTGTCAGTGATGCCAGGGCACTACTTTCGAAAGATGGAGAGGGCATGTTTATAACCAGCATAGTGAATGGTATATAGGATTATATGCTAGCCTGCCAAGTCATGAGAGAAGGTGGGCAGGGCAAAATATGAGTGATGTACTACAGAGAAGTGCCTTGTAGTAAATGGGATCCCACCACTGATGGGGAACTGTAAACTATATGTTTACCTTGCTGTCCCAGGCAAGTTACATCCAAACTTTTAGCCCTCGTTGCAAGACTTTGTTATCCCCACAAACAAACTCACCAAAAACCTAATCCCTCACAACTTCTAGTACAGCCTTTCTATCCAGCCACCACTCGCTGGGTGTCCCAGCTTAGTTCTCCCTTCTTCACAGACTGCTGCATGACACTTTCACTTTCTTCTACCTAAAGACCTCCTACCCCTTTCCTGCACATTTCCTCCTCCTTCCCTCCTAGGTCTTTTGGATTGTTCTCTGCTCTTCCCTCAGCAGCCACTACACCCACCACTGCCTAGCTGAAGTTTTCCACAGGCATTTTCCCAGCTTACATTTTTTTCTAACTCTCCCGCCAGCCTTCTACACTAGTCCCCAACCAGCTCTACATTGCTGGAATGGCCACCTCTTAAAAACAGCCCCCAGCACAGGTGTAGTGGGGTGGGGCCAATTGAACAGAGCTGATTGGAACAACTCCTGACCATTAAAGGGGTGGACCACCCTTGTATTAGTGCTTATATGGTCATAGATAGATAGATACAGTGTGTGGGGATAGATAGATTTCTCTCTTGTCACTAGGAGAAGACATAAAATTGAAGTAACTCCTCTCCTATTTTGACTTGTGTTAGATTTGGGGTTGAAATCAACTCACTTGATATTCCCTTAGGCTACATCTACACTACAATGATCTTTTGAAAGACGTTCCTCCAGAAGATCTCCTCTTAAAAAAAGAAAAAACACACACTTCTTTTGAAAGAATGTGTCCACACACACAAAAGTGGATCCAAAAAAATCAATCTGCTGTTTCAATAGAGCGTGTTGTCCACACAGCCCATACTCTTTCAGAAAAATGGGCCAAGTATGGAAAAGTCTGGCTCCATGAGGACTGTTCTTTCAAAAAAGAGACCGTGGAGCATCTACACATACTTTTTAGAGCCCCTATTTACAGATTGCTGCTACTCACAACTTGCTCTGTCAGCAGAGAACTGCCAGACTGCACTGCCCTCTGGAGACAGAACAGCCAAAAGGTAGCTCTGCAAAGGGGTCTGTCGGGCAACTGGAAGCCCTGTTCTCTCAACAGAACTTGCCCGTGTAAATGCGGTCTATGTATGTGGGTTTAGTGCAGTGATGGGCAACCAAAAATAGGAAGAGGGATGCATGAGTGGGCCCCCATCTTATCTCAATGGGCTGCAGCAGCCCACAGACCACTGGGGTTTCACGCGCAGCCCCCTATCTGAGCCCCTTGACCGATTCACTGTGTTCCAGCTCAGTGGGACAAGCAGGGACAAAGTACAAACTAGTCATTTCACAGCTTCAGCAATGCTGGAGACAGCAGGAGGAGTAGGAAGTGCAGGGCTGTAGTGCCCCAGTGTACTACAGGCACATGGGGGCAGGAGGAAGATGGAGGTCTGTGGACCACAGGTGGAACCCCACTCTTCAGCATGCAGCCCCCCTGGGCTGCAGGTTGTCCACCACTGGTTTAGTGCCATACATTGATGTATTAAGAGCTTTCACCAGCCCCTCACTTGAATTTGCACCTTTTGATGGCTTTTTAAAAGGTTCAGGACACTCAGCAGCCCAAGCCCCACTGAAATTCAATGGGATTATTGCTCTTAAATTGCTTAGATGTTTTTGACTGTCCTACATGGTTTTGTGTGTCTTAATGGCTTGTCTCTCCCACAAAACCACCTCTGCCTAACCCCAGTTGCAGAGAAGTGCATCCTGCCTCACAAGCCACGGATGATCAAAATCTTCTGGACACTCACCTCACTTTGCCCCTTGAGAGATGCTGGAAACATGCATAGCTGGGATTCCAAACAGCTGGTGGTGAAGCGGTCAGTGCATGTCCCTATTGCATTGGGTTGGGAAGTTGTGATTCAGATGGGCTATGTCTACACTAGTCCTGGAACTTCGAAGGGGGCACGATAATGAACCTAACTGAAATATGCTAATGAGGCGCTGCCATGGATATGTAGTGCCTCATTAGCATAAAGGCAGTTGTATGAATTTCCAAGAGCAGACTTCTAATTGCAGTTTAACAGTGTAGATGGGGGCAGCTTTTAAATAAGCACCACACTTCGACTGTCCCTTACTCCGATCTAGTGCTGTGGGAATAAGGGAATATCAAAGTGGGACACTTATTTCAAAGCTGCCCCCATCTGTCAATCTGCAGTTTGAAGTCTGTTTGTGTGGCTGCCATTATGCTAATCAGATGCTGAATATGCACATTAGTGCCTCATTAGCCTACTTCCAATTGCTTCGTTACCATGTCACTGCCGACAGGAGGGTAAGAGTGTGGAAGCAGCCAGTGACTTACACCCAGACTGGAGACCTGGCTGTGCACTGTGAATTGCCAGCTTCACACCAGTGCGATACCACTGACTTCACTGCAGTTACTCTTGATTTACACCGCTGTACGCGACTTTGGGATTGGGCACTAAGTCTCCCCAGTAGCTATGGATATTGGGTCCAAGCATGTGAAACTTGTGTAACATTTATTATGTTCGGACCAAGGGTAGGTAGAACTGTCACCATTAGGCGAGTCAAATGAAAAGTGCAGTGAGGGATGGTTCTGCATCCTATCACAAAGATCCTGAACCACTCCGTTGCCCTGTTCAAGAAGGGGTTAATTCTTTCTAGTAGCAAAACCAGTGTAAAAACTACTGTGGAGTGGAAGGAACTCATTACGGGTTCCTCCTGCATTTCTGATTTCTGTTTATTCACTGAGCGGTTTTGGCTTGTTTTGTTTAAAAAAAAGTTTCATTTTGCATCCAAGTTGCTTTGTTTAATATAGGTCCTATTCATTTTGAAAGTTTGTATCTATTTTTCACAACTGGCTCATCACACTAACACAATAGGCATAACCTGGCATCTTCTGCAATATCTTGGGCCACATTCAACTCCCACTGAGGTCAATAAAATGGAAGGCAGCTAGTTCCTCACTAAATTAAACCTTATCCTCTGGGTTACACAAAGGCAAACAAGGGTAACAAAAAGCACATGTGTGCCAGGGTGCCATATGACCTCAAAAGGCATCTCACAAATTTTATTTGGTCAGGGGCAGAGATTATGCTTCTGGGTATGGGTCCATTCTCAATGCAAATATTATGTTCATATCAGCTTTGGTCTTTTGGTGTTTCTTAGCCAGTGCTGGCTAATGAAAAAATGCATAAACACAAAAACTGGTGCTGGGATGTAGGCGCAGAATTCCGATCAAAAGTCTCTGCTCCTTCTTTGTGAAAAACCATGGTACCAGCATTCCTAGATCCATTAAGGCTCAGATTGTCAGAAGTACTTAGGTACTTAACTTCCTCAGAAGTCAAGGCTCAAGTGCCTTTGAAAATCCCCCTCAAAACCCTATTGCACAAAGCCCACAGTAGGGAAAAAAAAGTCAAGGTTTACACACTCAGTCTACAAAGTACATATGGAAGGGTCAGGATGTGGGCCCCAGACCCCTGTTCATTCCACAGTACAGCAGTATGGAGCCCACTTGTCCTTGCTGGGTTTTGGTACCTCAGTTTGAAGGGCAGCAGGTAGGAGCTCCCTGGTCTGACTGGGATGCTTAACCAGTCCTTCCCAGCCTCCCACTGACCCCCGACGTTACCATGGGCACAGAGCTCCAAACACCCCCTGCAGGAGCTCCTCCTCTCCCCTGCTGACTCTGATGATGTTGGTATTCTCCTCTACTGCTCTCAGGGCTCTCCTTGCCTGCTTTAATCTCCTCACAACTTCCTCTTCCACTCTCCTCCTCTCTGCTGTAGGGTGGGGGCTTTTATAAGGCCCATGGCAGCCTCAGGTGGGACCTGCTGGCCCAAACTGATTTATAGAAGCTTCCCCCCAGCTGTTCCCACTCTACCTGTGCTAACACCAGAGTAGCCAGAGCTGATTCTGCTTTTTAGAGTTGCGTCTCTCCTCTTGCAAGCTCGGCCTCTGACTTGACCCTGTCACACATACGTATTCCCATTGTGGAGTTTATTTGGTCTTGTCTGAGCAAGAATTTCTTGGCATGTCCTGTCTAAATAAATTTCTGGGACAAGTGCTAAATTGTAGAAGCTGGCTTGAATCCAAAGATTTCCATACACTTTCTTATAATGTCCAACTTTTCCTTCTTGTTATACATTTAAAAAGTGTATTTTCCTTTCTTTTACGCACTTTACAGCAAGGAGTGAAAGGGAAGTGAAGTCAATAAGAGAAAGTGGAAAAGCATCCTGAAAATCTACAAACCAAAAATATAAACATTTTTTTTTTTATTTCCAGGGAAAACCAAAAGGAAATGTAATTAAGTTGAAATAAAAAAAAAGTTTAATTTCAAATGTTGATTCAATCTGAAATCTTGTGTTCAGATTCTTCCAGTTGGAAAATCAAAAGGTTTCTTCAAATTCACTCACAGAAAAACTGTTTTTCATCAAACTCCATTTTCTGAAAGGGGAAGTTCTTTGGTACGAACTTACAACCTGTTCTGATGAATAGCACTTTTCCCTGGAACTGTAAAACAATTATGGAGAAAGCACACAATAATAATAATGTAGTACCCAGAGGCACTGAGACCTCATCTGTGATGAGTAAAGTCTCTGCTCTACAGCCTCAGCTGATATCCAGCCAGCCTTTAGTTTACATGGTAGAACGCGGGGCTTTAGACCCTCTACTCATAAGTTCTATCCCTAGGGCCAGCAACCCAGGTCTGTCTGCATTACAACAAGAAGAAAATCCCTCAGGGCTTTTAAAAACAAACAGACACCAAACTGACTTTAACGATAAATCAGGCAGCATCAAGACTTGTGAGAGTGGCAAACCAAAGAAACAACTTAGGGCAAGATCAGGACTATCTTTGAATGCCTGAATAAGACAGAGAGGTGCATAAGGAGCTGCCTATCTCAACCATTGCTGCCTGCTTGATAATGACAGCCCATGGCTCATTAGGAGGAATGATGCAACAGGTAGGTAGAGCTGTAGGAAAGAGTATGGAGAAGCTGGTGTTTGTACCATAACAGCCCAGAACCTCTTGTGGTCCTGAGCCCTTGACATCATACAAATTAGACCCCCATGGATAACTTGATCCTTTACTTCCAGTCCTGCTTGTCAGACTCTTATTTCCTGTATTGTATAAACAAATGGAGAACAAATAAATAATAAAAATATCAAATGATTTCCATGGCTTCCTAACATGGATCTTAGTGAGAACTACATCTTTAATGAAGATTAAAATAGACACTTGGTTCCAGATATCACATAGTATCCTCAGGGGTTAACTCCTTGGAGCTGGACTGAACAATCCCCCACCCTACCCTACATACAGGAGATCAGGAGTGGGCAGATAAGGGCAAGGAATGGATGCAGCTATGACTCAGCTCACGTGAGCAGGGTCAGCACAGAATGGGAAACAACCTACTACAGGCATGAAGCTGTAGTGACCAGCAAGTCAAATCTCCATCCACTTCCTGCTTGTCTTGCCCACAGACTTAGTGGCTATGTCTACACTACAGAGAACTTTCAAAAGGAGCCCTTCCAGAAAATCTCTTCTGAAAGAGTAACAGAGAGGAAGCCGTGCTAGTCTATACACTATCGAAACAAAAAGCAGTCAAGTCTGGTCTGGCTATGGTCTGAAGAAGTGGGTCTGTCCCACGAAAGCTCACCTAATAAACCATTTTGTTAGTCTTTAAAGTGCTGCTTGACTGTTTTTTGTTTCTTCTGAAAGAGTTTATTTCGAAAGAGTATGCACAGAAAAAGCAGATCAAAAGAATGACCTGCTCTTTCTAAAGAAAGCATCCACACAGCCCCCGGTCCTTCGAAAATATGGGCCAGGGATCGAAAAATCAGTCCCCAGGAGGACTGCTCTTTTGAAAAAAAGGGCCTGTGGAGTGTCTACAAATGTTTTCTTTCCAAAGAAGCTTTTGAAAGGTGGTGTTCTTCCTAAAATGGGAGAGGAAGAGAGATTTCTAAAGGAGCACTGCATTCTTTCGATTTACCTTTGAAAGAATGATTTTTGTGTGTAGACGCTCTGAGAGATCTTTTGAAAGAGCCCCCTTCTTTCGAAAAATCTTTCGAAAGAAATGCTAGTGTAGATGTAGACAGAGAGATGGGGATGCCCTCTGAGACCCACAGAGGAGTTTAAAGCAGAGCAGTACTTACCCCACTGATGTTAATATGCATATTCACCTCCTGCAGATTGTACGTGGGACCTTCTTAATTGGAGCTCTTGTCTTAATGTAAAATCCACCAAAGACAATTATAGCAGTATACTTTGCTACTATGCTTATCTCCTTGTGACATCTGCTTTTGTGACAGTTGCGTCAATACCCACCTACCCTTTCACAAGCTGTCAGTATCATCAAATTCAAACATTCCAAAATAAAGATTAGCAGGTTTTTTGGTTTTTTTGGGGGTTTTTTTGCATGAAATCTTGAGATTATATATATATTGGTGTATAAGCCAGAGGTTGTTTTTCTCTGTTGTCTGGTTTCTGGGTCTTTAGGATGTGCTCAGGTCACAATGTCAAGCTTTTCTTCACAACTAGCAGGTGTAGGAATTAATTTATTTTTAAAGCTGAGATCTTCCAATAATCACATGACTCCTGGAGCTGCAGCTTTAAGAGGAAGACCACCTACCAAGAGACTCGCGATAAATTCACAAGAGCTGGCAGTGCCACATCATTCTCACTGCTGCATAGTTCACAGGACTTTCCAGCAATCACTGCCGCCTCCAGCAGGAACTGAACAAGTGCTATTTATGGGGTTGCTGGGATGCAGGGGGTCACATCCCAGTTAGCCAATGAGGGGCTTAGTTCTCTATTTCATGCATCTTTTGTATGTGCAAAAAGAGCATCTCTTACCAACAGAGTTTAAAAGAGTGAAAAAACTCTCTTTTCCTCCTCCAAGCGCATAATAGTAGAGGCATTTCCCTCACCTAGAATATATGATACTCCAAATTTATTGTGGCTGTAAACAACAACTCTGCTTGCTTTATTGCTTTTCTAGGTCCTAACTGTAAAGCACAACATCTCTGTCTGGCTGGAATTATCCCTTATAACAGTTTTATTGGTGGGGGTGAAGCTCTGATAAAGATGAAATAGAGTTTTGCTTTTTTGTGTGACCTTGTCATTTGAAAAAGCATTGAGCTCTAACGAGCTATAATTTAAAAGACCTCTGAGAGCAAATTGAGTTTACGGAGATATTTTCGAAGAGTAATTACTTACTGTGGGTTGTCAGCGCAGTGTTACAATACCATTCCCTGCAAGTGCAGATAGCTGGGACTAGATGGAATGGATTAGGGCGCCTACTATTAATATTTGATGGGAGACAGGAGAGAAAAAGATGGATGCTAATATCACCGACATTCTCAGCATTTATGGCCATATAATAAAATGCCAAGCACATCATTTGAAATACAACGACAGGCCTAACTCAATAATATTTAATGATGTAGGAGACTGCGGCTAAGAGAATACCTAGCAGAAGTCATTTCACTGCATTTATTGAATTATTTAAATGAGTTGAATAACAATTATTTTTTTCCCAGGACATTTGGATTTGATCCTTATTTTGTAGATCTCCTGCTCTGAAGTGAAATGTAGGTCTCCTCCTAGCAAAATAGGGGAAAGAATTGGAAGGGGACCAATGAAACATTGACTATCTCATGGGTCAGCGTTTGTACAGCCTCTAACATGATGGGTCCATCTGTTAGACCCAACTGCAACACAAAAAAATAAAACTTACACTGTTATTTTGCATTAAACTTGTTTCAGTGTTACACTAACACATTTAATCATTCCAGATGACAGTTGTAAAATTGTTCAAAAATCCTGAACATTTATGCATATTTTATATGTATATATATATATATATATATATATATATATATATATATATATATATAAAAACAAACAAGCATGCAAGCATAGATGTGTTGTATGTGGAGCTACTAGCACTGTCTGTAGTTAAGTTTGTCTGATGTTTACTGTAATAAGGCCCTTTTTTCAGATGCATGTAAATTAACCAAACTCATCTTTTTTCTGAATTTTTCCTTGTGTCGTGTCTGCATTGGGTCACTTTTCTGTTGTTTGCTGACCTGAATTAATGGGCTAGGGGCCATGGCTCGTCACTGGCCACACCTGACCAGAACACATTTAGGTCCCAAATCAGGTCACAGAGAGACAGAGAATCCAGGGAGCTCTATCTTGGAAGGGGAGTTTTGGGGCAAGCAGCAAGGGTGTGTAGATTCAGGAAAATACCAATTCATTAAAGTCTTTATTAAAATGCATGAAACAGAAACAAACATTAGAATGCATATGGTGTCTACAACATAATGCAATTCTAGGAGTCTTTCCAGTAACATTACTAAGATAAACAGTCTCTTACCTGAGCATACTCACACGCCTTCCTGAAGACATAATGTTAAAGAGATGTACATTCAGCTTCACCCCCGGCACGTCAGATGAAGCTGAAGGTCTCAGCGAGTAGAACGTTGAGTGACTAAGCTGTGTATAAACTAAGCTAATAATTGTCAGAAAATAAAAGCTAAACGCTAAGTCAGAAACAAATGAAGCAGAAAACACACACACTCAAACAGATGCTAACTCAAAAGACACTAGTACCTTACTCCAGCCAAAGTCTAGATATGCATAGGGTCTTGGCAATGCTTAATTCCAACCCAACCCAACCCACCATACATACGTTTTATTTCCTCACCCTGAGAAATTCTCTGGTACCCTTCTTCTACAGGCTAGTAGATGATGGTGCTTTTCACTATATCTTAATGAAGATTATTTCATCATGAAAACGTTGCCTTTGGGCCTTTGAAAACTTCTTTGTCCTGATATTTTGAGTTGTGGTAACCAACCAGTTCTAGCAGTGGAGGAACCAGCACAGCTTTGAGGGTCAGTTCCCCTATCTGGTGCCCCAGAACTTGAGGAGCAGTAAGCACAAAAGCATTTTCTTTATTTAAGACTAATGTAGCTTGTGCAAACTTACTCTGCCAAAATGCGTTAGCTGTTCATGCAGGATACAGGCGTGCAGGTTTCTTGCAGTATAGCTTAAAACAATGGACAATTATAGATATCTTCAATGAATACTTTAGTGTGGTTTTATACCCCTTGCATATAATGAATTAGGAGGAATCACCCAAGAAAAACATTTCAATATTTTATTGTCACCCCAAAATATTATTAACAATGGATATTTCTTCTAGTACTGAATCGAGGGTGGGGGGACCTTTTCAATACTTTATTTAAAAAAAAAGACAACTTTTTGTAGTTGTTAAAAAAACAAAAGTAGAATGGTAGGCAGAGACCCAGAGTCTTAACCAAAATCACATAGGAGCTTAGTAACAGAGATCAAAAAAGAACTCATGCATCCTGAATCTAAGGCTACGTCTAGATTAAAGAGATACCTTGGCAAAAAATATGAAAATTGTGGAATTCATTTGCTGACAGTTCTGTCGGGAGAGGCTTTCCCAATATTTGGCCTGTCTACACAGGTCCAAATATCAGGAAAATCCCCTCTGCTGACACTTCCCTTCTTCCTCATGGAATGAGGATAACTGAGATGTTGGCAGAAGGATCCCTGAGCAGCAAACTTCTATTGGTAGACCTCTGGGCCCCTGACAGAAACCTGCAGTCCAGACATAGCCTAAGAGTAGTTTCTCATCTACTGGGCCTTATTGCTATTCTAGTAGTTGCTGCTGATTGAAGAGAGGAACAGCTACAATTTATAATTTTTCAGAGTAACTTGCAGTTAACACTCCTTAGGGCATTGTGCTATGAATCTGTTACTGTAGGTTGAACCGCTCTACTCCAGAACTTTCTCATCCAACAACATCCGTAATCTGGCATGATTTTAGTTGGCCAGATGTCCACTTATCATGGGTGTGGCCAAGTTTCCTATGGTCCCATAAAGTTTGTTTACAGTCACCAGTCCTGACTCTCAGCATTCTGTGCTGTTATTTATCTGTAATTTACTGCTAAATATCTTCTGAAAGCCCAGTAAGCAGTGGAAGTCTTGATAATGCTACTAGACAATACTAACCTCTTGTGGTTCAGCAAATTCTCTCATTTGGCACCAGTCAGGTCCCAAGGGTGCCAAATGAGAGATGTTCAATCTGTAATCATGAATTCAGATTCTACTGTGAGGGTTTTGCCGCTAATAAGCTTCACTCATGTAATGTTTATGCACTATAGTTACCTATTTTATGGTACATTCCGTGCTATTAGCATTGTAATATAAATATTAGTCATAATCTTTTCACTAATGAATTGACAGCTAGTGATTTTAGATACATTACACAGTAAAATTTAAACAGAACAAGAAAAATGTCAGTGTTGAAAGTTAGAAAAATGTTAGAGACCCGCCAGTTACAATCTAATTAGTGTCACTTAATGGAAAATGTTATCTAGATGCAGAATTCAAAAATCATTATGCAGAATATTCATTAATTACTCATGAGAATCTTCAGGTGAGTTGCTAATAGGCAGCTAGAAGGGAACTAATATCATACTGAGAATAGGCATGTTCCAACAAGCTACTCAATCAGCCAGTAGACACAGAGCAGTAAATGTAGAACGTAACTTACTCACTTGGCTGGGGAAAAACCAGAAATCTGGCTGGAGGGCTCACTGATCAGGCCTTGTTTCAAAAATAGTTCCAAACTTGGTCAAGCAATCTCTGTGAATTTGTTGGCTAGGGCTGAAAGCCCTGGCTGTTGTCACATAAAAGACATTTAAAGACACTATTTGGAATTCCTGGGAATTAGAATACACATCAGCCTCTAGATAGGGGAATGCTTTAATCTCCCAGGATGTACAGTTATGGACCTTAAAGTAACAATTATGTTAACCTGGGGCTTAAGAGAGATCTCAATTATCTTATGTATTACAAGGCCAATTCCCCCACCTTTGATATTCGCAGGTATGGCACCCATCCCAATTAACTTTCTCCTTCAACGGGTCCTATTAATGATTGGAGATTTCCCCACACCCTTCTTCTTATTTTTTTTCTTTTCCCCAGCTTAGGGAGGTTGTGGAATCTCTGTCACTGGAGATATTGAAGAGCAGGTTAGATAGACATTTCTCACAGATGGTCTAGACAGTGCTGGGTCCTGTCATGAGGGCAGAGGACTGGACTCAATGACCTCTCAAGGTCTCTTTCAGTCCTCGTGTTCTATGATTGTATGATTCTTCCTCCTCCCTCTCCCCCCATTATATACATACCCTGTACTCTCATATTTTCTCTAAAATCTGATGAAGTGGGTCTACCCCACGAAAGCTCATGATCTAATAAGTAAAAGTGCTGTCTTTAAGGTGCTACAGGACTGTTTGTTTTGGTTTGTTTTGCTTTCTTTTTTTAAATGAAGTTACAGACTAACATGGCTACCCCGTGGGACAGAGTAAATTGTCATCATGGGGTGGGGAATGGTCAGAAAACAATTTAACCATATGAGACTAATTAATCCGTTTTCTGAAGGTATGTCTACACTGCAGTATGAGATCTGGAGCAGGGTTGTGTCTGGTACAGGTCAGCTGACACGGACTTCTAGGACTACACTACAGGGCTAAAAATTGCCATACGGGCATCTGGATGTGTGATCCAGCCCAGGCTTTGGGACCTCTGAACTCAAGTCAAGTGACCCAGTCTCTGAGACTTGATGCTGTGGGCTTTTAGTTGCAGAATAGGCCTATCCTGGAGGCTTCTGGAGTAGGAGGACTCTGGGGGCTATCTGTATGTCTTCACAGAAGTTAGAGACTTGTGCCTGGCTCTTGCCAGCCCACTCAGGCTTGTGGGGCTCAAGCTGTGGATCCATTTCAGTGCGGTGTAGATATCTTGGCTTGAGCTGCTGCCTTTTGATATGGGATGGTCTCAGAGCTCAGACGTCCGCCCCAGGCCAGAACACTACACAGCAAAGAAACAGCCCTTTGGGCCTAAGTTCTCTGTCAGGGCTGTGGGTATTTGGTTGCTGGGTAGACATACCCTAAGTTAATCCCATTCAGCTATGCATGAGGGGAAGTGACATAACACCAAAAAGACAAGGAAACCTGTTGGGATGTCCAGGGGAAAACAGCCCTAGAAAGGGGATGGAGGAAGGACACTAGCTGGGGTAAAAGGTACTGAATTTGGAAAGTTCTTCCAGGAGTTGCCAGAAAAGTAAGAGGGCTTACCAGCTTTATTTAATAGTAACAGAGAGGAAGCCGTGCTAGTCTACACACTATCAAAACAAAAAGCAGTCAAGTATCACTTTAAAGACTAGCAAAATAGTTTATTAGGAGACCCACTTCTTCAGACCACAGCCAGACCAGAACAGACACAATATTTAAGACACAGAGAACCAAAAACAGTAAGCAAGGAGGACAAATCAGAAAAAGATAATCAAGGTGAGCAAATCAGAGAGTGGAGGGGTTCAGGGGGAGGTCAAGAATTATCTAAAGCCAAGTATGCAGACGAGCCCCTATAGTGACTCAGAAAGTTCCCGTCCCGGTTTAAACCATGTGTTAATGTGCCAAATTTGCATATAAAAGCCAGCTCGGCTGCTTCTCTTTGAAGAACGGTGTGAAAGTTCTTTTTCAATAACACACATACCTTTAGGTCATTAATAGAATGGCCCATTCCATTAAAATGTTGACTAACTGGTTTGTGGATCTGGAGTGTTTTGATGTTACTGAAAAAGAACTTTGCACCGTCTTTGCATCTTTGCATAGTCACAGGAGACCACTATCCTAGCAGAGGCTTCTGTCATCACAAAACCAGCCGTGTAGACAGGGTTCTGTTGACCAAAACCCCTCTTTTCAATAGCCCCTTACTCACTGTTTGAACAATCCTACCGGCAGCAGCATGTCTTGTAGATGTAGCCCATCACAATAGGAACATAAGAATGGCCACACTGGATCACACCAAAGGTCCATCTAGCCCAGTGTCCTGTCTTCCGGCAGGGGCCGATGACAGATGCAGCAGAGAGAGTGAACTGAACAGGTAATCATCAAGTGATCCACCCCCTTTCCCCCTTTTCTGGCCTCTGACAAAAAGAAGCTAGAAGCACCCTTCCTAACCCATCCCAGCTCATATGTACTGATTCACTGATCCTCCATGAATATAGCTAGTCTTTTTGAACCCTCATAATGTCCTGGTCTTCACAAGATCCTCTGGTAAGGAGTTCCACAGGTTGACTCTGAGTTGTGTGAAGAAAAACTTCTATTTGTTTGTTTGAAACCCACTACCTATTAATTTAATTTGGTGACCCCTAGTTCTTATGTTATGGGAACGAGTAAATGATTTTTCCTTATTCAGTTTTTTCACACCTGCCATGATTTTATAGACCTCTATCATATCCCCCCTTAGTCTCCTCTTTTCTAAGCTGAAAAATCCCAGTCTTTTCAAGTTCTTTTCATATGACATCTTTCCAAACCTCTAATTTTTGTTTCCCTTTCCTCAAACTTTTCAATCGAAGGTATCTTTTTTTGAATCTGTGGAAGTTTATTGAGGACAAGTTAGGACTGGGAAAAACTGGATGAAACTAAACAATTTTTTTTTAATTTTTGAAAAAAGCAGCTTCTTTCAGTAAGGCATTTTGATTTTTCATTCAAAAGCTTTGTGAAATCCCACTCCTACAAATCAGCTGAAACTTGATTCAGAATTGCTTTCCTGATACCTCATGTGAGTTATAATTTGGGTGCCTCATGTTCCTATTCTTCACTGTGAGATATCCATAAGACACTGTAGCCATGTTGCACTGTGATGGCTCAACAACAAGAGGAGCCATGGTGCATGCTAAAAATGTAGAGGAGTGCGAGAGCCCAGCCTGCAAAAAGATCCACCAGTGTCAAAGTTTGTTTGTGAGTCAAATGGAATCCAAGTGAAGATTCTTAATTTTAAATAGATTTAAAAGACTTACTGTCCAGAAAAAAAATCAAGCAAACTATTTTTGTAAAAATAGCCCATAATTTGAAAAAGCATTTTCAACAAGTTGACTCTGCATTCTTTCAAAAGTTTTACACTGATAAAAGCAATTGCTAAGTAGAATAACTTTGCACAGAGCTGTGATTCATTTCACGAATATGTTTTTGCAATATGAAAACAACTATCATCTGAAAACTCACACACACATTTGTCTTTGGAAGAATGAAAGAATTAGGGTTTATGAAAATGCCATAGCAATCCAGAGCTGTTGCACAGAGTCCCTGGCTGACGAAACAAAGAAACAGAATTTTTATCACATCTGCTCTTACTTATTGAAGCCGCAAAGAGTAGGACCTTGTACCAAGCTCTTAGAAACACAATGTAAGTGGTTTTGACAGGTGGCCGTAATGAGAACTGCTTGTAGGCTCTGTTCAGAAAAAAAGGTCTATTGTTATCACAGATGCTTTTGTATGTATTGTTGAAAACACAATGGGGATTCAAATACAACACATCATTTTCATTTGGTTCAGGTGAAATCTTCAGTGGTTTCTCAATTATTCCTATATTGCATATGTCAGATCTTTGCTACTGTAAGTTTTGGTAGAAGGTTTTTCTTTTGCAATCAATCCAATTATGACTCAATTGATCTTCTGGGAGACACCCCTGTTTGACACGCAAGAATATTATAAATGTGATGTATTCCTCTGAAAGAACTTATTTTAATAGGAATATTATTAAATTAACAGAAAGATTATGAAGCTATTCAAAGATTATATAAGTTTGCATCAGTGAGTCTACACACATGTAATCACATTTAGGCAAATCCTTACTTTATATATGCTGAAAGTAAAATGCCCTGAACAGATGCAGGTCAACCAGAATGAAAGCAGGGCGAGAAGCCAGAGTATCAGTCATTCTGCATGCTGGTGCAGGTATATCAGTATGACCAGCTGCTGAACCATCCATGTATCTCCCCATTGTACATGAGTTCTAAAGTTCACAGAAAATTTTCACACTAAATATTTTTCCCTATTGCAGATAAATTACAGATTTAGCAACATCAAAATGTGTTGTGATTGAATGTCAATTTTGCCAAATTCTTTTAACAATTTCCCTCCCCAAAAGCTCTAAATATTTTGTGTTGAGAGTTTGGAAATGAAATATTTTGATTTTCATTCATTAAAATTAATGTTTCAGAATTTCTTTTTAATGATTTTTTTTTTAATTTCTGATTTGCTGGGCACTTGAAAATTTCATATTAGTTTGACCCTGAACAAAAATATATTTCATTTTTGTGGGGAATTTCAATTAACTGAAAAATCTATTTGCACAGCTAATTAAGCCTTAGATTTAAACTTTCAAAAATGGCTGTCAAAAGTTAGGTACCTACATCACTGGGTAGACACTTTGAATGGCAGAACCCTCTTGTACTCAAGTCAGCTTTAATCATCACAGTATAAGAAGGCTGAACATAACTCCTCTGATTGTCAATTTGGTCATCTGTAATGCAGGGGCAGGATGGAAGCAGAAAGTGATGTGTATCTACCTTGCAGGACAATCCTGAAGTTGTATTAGTTTTGCTAAAGCATTTTGGAATCCCTGTATGAAAATGTTTTACATTTATAGAATACCTGCTTTATTTAGGGCACTTTTATCCACTCCGCCTCCCTTACCACATACCTTACTTTACTACCTGAGCAGCTCACTTTCTTTAGTATATTTATTCATAGAATCATAGGGCTGGAAGGGACCTCAGGAGGTCATCTAGTCCAGCCCCTTGCTCCAAGCAGGATCAACACCCACTAAGTCATCCGAGCCAGGACCTTGTCCAGCCAGGACTTAAAAACCTCAAGGGATGGAGAATCCACCAGCTCTCTGGGCGACGCATTCCAATGCTTCACCACCCACCTGGTGAAGTAGTTTTTCCTAATATCTGACCTACACCTCTCCCTCTTCAACTTCAGACCATTACTCCTTGTTCTGCCATCTGACATCACTGAGAACAGTTTCTCACCTTCCTTTTAGAGCTCCCCTTCAGGAAGTTGAAGGCTGTTATTAAATCACCCTTAAGTCTTCTCTTCTGTAAACTAAACAAGCCCAAATCTCTCAGCCTCTCCTCATAGGTCTTGTGCTCCAGTCCCTTAATCTTTTTTGTTGTTCTTTGCTGAACGTTCTCCAGCACATCCACATCCTTTTTATACTGGGGGCCCAAAACTGGACACAATATTCCAAATGTGGCCTCAGCAGTGCCCAATAGATGCATTCACAATAAGCAACATCAAAATGTGATGTAGAGAACTCTGATTCAATCCATTAACAGAGAGGAAAACAGGAAAAAAGCCCAAATTCACAAAGGGGCAGTGCTAAACTTGTAGGCACTTAGTAAATCAATAATGCCATGCTGGGTGTCCCTCCAATTCCAACTGCTCGAAGATGTGACTGATCAACAGGGGATGGATCATTCACAGTTGACCTGCTTTGTTGAAGCCCTCTGAAGAATCTGGCCCTGTGCAGTGTCAGAAGATGGCCATACTGTTGGCACCTAGGTTTCCTGTACAATAAATGTGAGGAGGTACATACTGACAATTTGAGTTCCAAAAGCCAGCACAACACACGGGGAGATGCCTAAGCTGGACATGGGGAGATGCCAACAGAGGAGAAAGTGCTAAGCTGCACAATCTCAGTGAAAGAGGTGCCCAAGGCAGGTCTACACTACCGTGAGGAAAAAGGGTTGAGATCTTTCTCCTCTTTTCCATTTTGCTTGGCCTCAGCTGTGGCTCAGGAGGCCAAATGCCTATCCTTGCCCAGTTTGTGTACAGAAAGCAGAGCCAGGCAACTTTCTGCAGCCAAGACTAAGGCTGCATCTGAACTGCAGTGGGGACTGACCGTTGGCGGCTTGATTACAGTGTTAATTTTGTGAATCTAGTAAAGGCCAGCCAAACTAACCACAGATCACTTTCCAGATGACTCTGTTACAAGTTGGATATCTCTAATCTGTCACTCTCTTGGCTGGTAACATCTGTAGTACAGGAAGATTTTAATTAGCTGGACAGCCACTTATCATGGGTGTGGCCAAGTTTCCTGTGGTCTCATAAACCAGTGGTAAGCAAATTTTTACATTCCACTCCCCTTTTCATCCCTGCAATTAGCAGCCCCCCCAACCTGTCTAGTATAATCCAAACTGACAGAAATTTCATTAATGTTCATAGGGAAAAAGCCCTTTTTGGCACACATAGCACAATAAGTGTGGAGAGTATAAAGACTTCATTAATCGGTATATAAGTGTGAATACACAGACTTGAAAACACCATAACATATTTCAACATTTTTAATTAGAGGCAGGAGCCTGAGACTCAGCAATGATCTTGCTGTGCCTCCCCCTTACAAAACGTCATGCCTCTGCTGATGGGGCTGGTTCCCCCCAGTTTGCACACCCCAGCCATAAAATTTGTTTACAGCCACCAGCGCCGGCTCTCAGGGTTCTGTGCTGTTGTGTAGTTCTAATGTACCTCTAAACGTCTTCTAAGAGCCCAGAAAGCAGTGAATGTGTTGATAATGCTTCTAGACAATACTGACCTCCTGTGATCTGGCACATTGTCTCATTTAGCACTGGTCAGGTTCTGAGGGTGCCAGAATAGAGAGGCTCAGCTTGTACTCTACCTCTCATGAGAAGAGTAAGGTAAGTTGATGGGACACTTTCTCCTATTGACCCCCTGCAGTCAATAACTCAATGATATTCATATATCTGGAGCTTCATACCTTTGTCAACTTTCTGTGGTAATGTGAACATTGGCTAAGGTTATGTCATTACTAAAGACCGTACAGGGTCCCACTGACATAGAGCTGTACATGCTACCACTTAAGCCAGCAAAACATACATAACTCAGGTGCTTTCTTCATGCCCCTCAGTGACATAAATTTTGCCAACATAGGTGCTAGTGGAAACTTGGTTATGGACAGGAGGCAGACAGATGGAAATAAAGCTGCTGTGGATGTACCCAGAAGTGAAAAACTTAGGTGCCTGCTGCAGATTTGTGGAACTTAAAAATGGAATACATATATTCATGTATCATAGGCTGAGATGCAGACCTTTAAAGGGGTGTGGATACCTACCTCATAACTACCATTGATGTCTGGGCCTCAGTAACTTACCAAGGTCACAGAGGAAGTCTGTGCTAGAACAGGGACTTGAAGATTGGTATCATAAGTACAAAACCAACACTTCAATCACTGGATCATCCCTCCTTTCAGTGAGCCAGTCCCTTCCTGGCCTCTCTACAGAGTTTCTCGCTGCACTGTATTTTACTGGGTGCTTTAGTATGGTATCAAAGCTGGGAGTAGCTTTGACAGAGAACAATCTCAGAATACACAGCCAGTGCCCCTGTGTGAAGTTCACATGGAATGCCACTTGGAAGTGTTATTTGGAACAACTCATGGTGTTCAAATATATTCCACTTTAAGCTCCTGCCACCCGACCAACTCCAAGTGAAACAAATTTATACTGAGGAGTGTTGAGGGTAGATTTTACAAAGTAAAGCATGCCAAAAGTAGAGCACTCTTCCTCATTAGTGAAAAAATCTGTAAGCCCCATCACAGCTTACAAAGGCTCAGATGACAGCTCAAGCTCCTTGATTCTTTATTACAGTCAAGCTGGGGAAAAAAAAGGGTACATACTTCTATTCTTCCTGCACCATTTCCAGCAATTTTTAATCTTAGGTTACATCTCAAAACTCACTGACAACTGTTTCCTAAAATTAGATCTTTTAGAAGTGATACCAAGCTGCTTTGATTCAGAAAATTCTGCTGCTTAATTTTCATATACCTAGATATGGACATATATATATTTTTTCCTCTTTTGTTCACTAACAAAGTTCCTTTTCCTTAGAAAAGGATTAAACATTACATCATTCTGACTGAGTTAATATGGTTTTGTAATGTATTTCTTGTGTTGTCCCAGCAAGCAATTGATCCAACTGGGTGAACCTATATAATTAGTACTAATTCTATGGAAGGACAAATATATTCAAATATAGTAGGTTGCATTCAAGTATGTGCTGTGATGCATTCGCAGTAAGCGACATCAAAATCCATTAACACAAAAAATACGAAGTAAAATCAAGTTAATTCAGGAATTTATGGATGAACAGCTAAAATGCTCTTGAAGTACATTTGCTGTTACTAATGGTAAAAATGACAAGAAGAACGGTGCTGGAAGAAAAACCCTACATTTGTCTGATGCTTTAATATGGACTTTTCTCAACTGAAACATCAATTTTACCAGCTTGTGTACACAATATTGTATTTTATACTGAACCAATTTCCCATGGACTTTCTTTGGACACAAATGGCTAGATCCGCAAAGAGATTTAAGTGAATAACTGGCATATTACATAGCTAAATCCAATAATTAGATTCTCAAACCACCATTTTTCTGATGCCTAATTCAGAAAATACCTAAAGTTGCAAGATGTGTTTCAGCAATAAGTTCCCTGAGGTCTGCTACAGTCCAGGCAAGTGCTAGGACCAGTGAGCTATAGCATTACACTTTCAGTGGCCAATTTAGTCTATATAATCCAATATGTTTCTGGGGGTGTTACTGTAAATCATGCTGAAGCCTAGGATTTCTGTATAATGCATTTGGAAGAAATGGAAGCAGCAACCAATAAAACTGAGGGTTCTCTTTGTACAGAATACACCAGAAAAAACCAGACACTTCAGTGGGATGTGCGGTTTGTGTCCATACAGTTTTTAAGGTCTTGATCATGTTGACTTTCAAATTATACCGATGCCATGGTCAGTGACAGTAAAGGCCACCCCAGGAGTCCTAAACCATTGTGATAGCAGATAACTCACCCAAACACTACACATTGTTTCCAACTCATTTACATTTAACAATTTCATTGGTGATAGAAGGGAGCCTGCACAGATGGTTGATTACTTGGCCCAACTGCCACTCATCACCAAACACAATCAGATTAACAAAAATCTGCCAGTGGACCCCCCACCCCCCATACAGATCAACACTCCACAGGCTGCACAGCACAAGTAGCATACACTGGCTACGTCTACACGTGAAGCCTACATCGAAATAGCTTATTTCGATGTTGCGACATCGAAATAGGCTATTTCGATGAATAACGTCTACACGTCCTCCAGGGCCAGCAACGTCGATGTTCAACTTCGACGTTGCTCAGCCCAACATCTAAATAGGCGCAGCGAGGGAACGTCTACACGTCAAAGTAGCACACATCGAAATAGGGATGCCAGGCACAGCTGCACACAGGGTCAACGGGCGGACTAGCGCTTCCGGGGCAACAGCTAGCCGCTCCCTTAAAGGGCCCCTCCCACATACACTCAGCCTGCACAGCACGCGGTCTGAGGAGCCATAGGCACACAGACCCCGGGCGCCGCAGTCATGGACCCCCAGCAGCAGCAGCAGCAGCAGCAGCTAGAGGTCCACCCAGCCCTCCCGGCAGGAGCAGGGCTTGCCCTGATCCATGCCATGTGGGAGGCAGCTGAGTACCTTCTTGCCCCAGGGGAGGAGATGCCCCCAGGGCAGCAGGGCTCAACCCCTACCCCTGCAGCACCCCGCTCCACCCCCCGCCTCACACGCCGGTGGCTGTGGAGCTACCCACCAGCACCGACTGGTGGGAGCGGCTGGTGCTTGGGGAGTGGGATGATGACCACTGGCTCAGGAACTTCAGGATGAGCTGGCAGACATTCCTGGAGCTGTGCCAGTGGCTCAGCCCCGCACTCAGGCACCGGGACACTGCCATGCGGCGTGCCCTCCCTGTGGAGAAATGGGTCGGCATCGCTGTCTGGAAGCTGGCCACTCTGGACAGCTACCGATCCGTGGGGCAGCAGTTTGGTGTCGGAAAGGCCACCGTCGGGGCTGTCTTCATGGAGGTAAGAGAACCCACAGGGGGAGGCCAAGCCAGGGAAGGGGGGGCAGGCCAGGGCAGGGGGACCAGGGCAGAGCAGGAGGGCCAGGGCAGGGCAGGGCAGGCCAGGGCAGGGCAGGCCAGGGCAGGGGGGCCAGGGCAGAGCAGGGGGGCCAGGGCAGGGCAGGGCAGGGCAGGCCAGCGCAGGGGGGCCAGGGCAGGGCAGGGCAGGGCAGGGCAGGCCAGGGCAGGGCAGGGGGGCCAGGGCAGGGCAGGGCAGGGCAGGGCAGGGGGGCCAGGGCAGGGCAGGGCCACGCACACCCTGCTCACCCCTCATTGGTGCTGTCCCATGTGCTTTCTCTGCAGGTCGTGCGTGCCATCAACGCCATGCTGCTGCACAGGCTCATGAGGATGGGGGACCCACATGCCACTGTCGTCGCCTTTGCCACCCTGGGCTTCCCCAACTGCTTCGGGGCTCTGGATGGGACTCACATCCCCATCCGCGCCCCGCATCACAGTGGAGGACTATACCTCAATCGCAAGGGCTACCATTCTGTCGTCCTGCAGGCCTTGGTGGACAGCCGGGGACGTTTCCAGGACATTTACGTGGGCTGGCCTGGCAGCACCCACGACGCCCGGGTTTTTCGGAACTCGGGCCTGTGCCGCCGGCTGGAGGCGGGGACCTACATCCCCCAGCGGGAGATCCCTCTGGGGGACACCACCATGCCCTTCTGCGTCATCGCAGATGCGGCATACCCCCTCCGGCCGTGGCTCATGCACCCCTACACGGGCCATCTCTCCGCTAGCCAGGAGCGCTTCAACGAGCGCCTGAACCGTGCGCACCAGGTGGTGGAGCGCTCATTTGGCCTCCTGAAGGGACGCTGGCGATGTCTCCTGACCCGCCTGGATGCGGGCCCCAACAACATCCCCCAGATTGTGGGTGCCTGCTGAGCCCTGCACAACCTTGTGGAGAGCAAGGGGGAGAGCTTTCTGCAGGGCTGGGCCGCCGAGGCCGGCAGGGCACACGTGCAGCCACCTGCTGCCCCCAGTCGGCAGGTGGACCCAGAGGGGACCCGGGTCCGGGAGGCCCTGCGGGCCCACTTCGACCAACAGGCCGCGGGGTGAACTCTGCCCAGGCCCCCTACTGCCCGCCCCTTCCTCCCCCACACTCCTGCCCCAACGCCCACACCATGGAGCACCCCACCGCCCCCCCCTCCCACTTGTCCTGGACAAATGACAGCACGAACTTGTGGCTGAACGTAAACTTTTTTTTGGTCTTTCAGAACCTTTTGTTTTTTGTATGTAAATAAATAAATATGTTAAACACAAACCAAAAAGTAGGGACAAATGTTCAACAAAAGCAAGATGTGCACAAATAAAACAATACAACAACAAAGCAAACAAGTGTGCACCATCAACAAAAAAGAAAACCAGGGAGGAGAACGGGGAGAACTATTTACATGGGGGGGACGGGGCAAACGGGGGCACCAAAAAAAACCAGTCCAGCTATATACAACAAGGGGGGGGCCACGTCCCGGGCCCCTCGCCCCTACAGCCCAGCACTGGGCGTGCCCGGCCGGGAGCCCCGCCGTGCCTGCAGTCTGGTCCGCGGCTGGGTGGGAGCGGGCTGGACCGGAAGGTATCGGTGCCGGCGAGTCTCAGGTGACTCCAGGGGTCCCTCGGCGCTCTGGCCCTTGCGGGTGGGTGGTGGGGCGATGGCGGACGGCCCGGCGATGGCCGGAGCAGCTGGTGGTGGGGCTGCAGGAGCGGGCAGGGCGGGCGATGGCTCGGCCGGCGCGGCATGGGGGGCCAGGTACTCAACCAGCCGGTTAAATGTCTGCATATAGGCCCCCCATGCCTCCTGGCGCCAGGCCAGCGCCCGCTCCTGCAGCTGGAGGTGCTGCTCTGAGACCTCCACCTGCCGGCGGAGGATGGCCAGCAGCTGGGGGTCCATCACCGTCACCGGTAGTAGGTGCGGGGTCCACTGTCTTGCCCTCCGCGGGGCCGGTCGTTCCTCAGCCGAGGGGCTGTCCTGGAGCAATGGTCCCGGAGGGCTATCCAGGACAACTGAGGCCTCGCTGGCGCTCTCTTCCGGTCCTTCGGATGGTGCAGGTGCAGGTGCAGGACACAGGAGAGGAGGGGGGAAAGAAGAATGGAGACAGGCG
Organism: Carettochelys insculpta; assembly: GCF_033958435.1. NCBI lineage: Eukaryota > Metazoa > Chordata > Testudines > Carettochelyidae > Carettochelys > Carettochelys insculpta. The sequence continues at coordinate 134,535,037 of NC_134140.1, read as the reverse complement.
TTAGTGTGGGCCCCGAGCCGTGGCCTCTGTTCCCCCCGCCCTGTGCTGCAGGTTCCCCATCCCCGTCCCCGGGAGATGCTGCTGTGATGGATGGGGTTCAGGGGTCCCCCTGCCCTGCACCCCGTCCCCTGGTGGGAGCGACTCTCACTTCACCCCGCAGGGTCTGAGAGCAGGAGAGCTTTCTTAGGCCACAGATGGCCAGTTTCTGGCAGGAGTGACAGCACCAGCTGTCGGAAGAGACAGTCCTTCCAACCCGTCGTGGGGAGAAGACCCCAAGGGGGGCCCCTCTTGGATGCAGCTTTCCCCCTCCTCTGGCTGGCTGCCTACCAGCTCTCCCTTCCCCTAGCCTCTACCTGTGGCCCCCGCCCTCACCCCCCAATTCCAAGCCAGCTCGGCTCCTCCCTCCTGTTTGTTCAGGGCAGAGGTGTCACCTGCCAGCTGTAGCACCAGGATCCTCCTTTGGCCCTGGGAGCTCTTCAGCTCTTGTGGCTCATATGTAGCCTGAGTCTCCCTTTGGCACTCCCCCTACTCCATCACATGCTGCTGCTGCGGGGTGTCCCACCCCCTCCGCCCGGGGGCCCCTCGAGATTCTGCTCCCCCCTGGCCCGGGGATGGGGCATGGCACTGTCATGCAGGGTGGGGGGGGCAGGGGCTGATGGCTGCAGTGCTGTGAGGGCCATGGCCCTGGTGTCCTTGGGGCCATGGCCATGTGAGCGTGTGGGGGGCCCTGGACACATCTCTGTTCCCCCCGCCCCTCAAGCCCCGGGGTGTCCAGCAGAGAGGGGTACCTACCTGTGGGTCCGCTCCCACGGTCCGGAGATCCCCGGGGGTCGGAGGCCCTGCTGCTGCTCCGGGATGGCAGGAGGAGGATCTGCAGGCTGGATTCTGCAGAGGAGGAGCCCCCCCCCCTCCTCCTCCTCCTCCTCCTGCCGCGATGTCCTGGGGGTGGCCTCCGGGGGGGGGCCCCCGGGGTGCGGGGCTTGCCTCCGGGGCGGAGTCTGGCTGCAGGGCCTGCTGGGGCTCGTCAGCCGAGGTGTCAAGGGTGGCTGGAGGGGAGGAGGTGTGCCGGGAGCCCAGGATGTCCCTGAGCTCCCTGTAAAAGGGGCAAGTGACGGGGGCGGCCCCAGATTGGCTGGCTGCATCCCGGGCCCAGGCATAACCCTGCCGCAGCTCCTTCACCTTACTCCTCACATGATCCAGAGTGCGGGCAGGGTGACCCCAGGCAGCCAGGCCCTCGGCCAGCCGAGCAAACGCATCCGTGTTCCGCCTCTTGCTCCCCATTACCTGGAGCACCTCCTCCTCGCTCCAGAGCCCCAGCAGGTCCCGCAGCTCGGCCTCCGTCCAGGAGGGGCCCCGCTGCCGCTTCCCAGACTGGCTGGTCCTCTGGCTGGGCTGGCTGCCCTGGCTCCCCTTGGGGGGGGTCCCCTGGGGGCGCTGGGGGGGCTGCTGGCTCGCCATTGCAGCTGTGTGGGGGGCTGAGGGCTGTGCAAGCTCCAGCCTGCACGTTGCCTTAGCTTCCTGCAGAGTCAGGGAGGGGGAGGGGACCTTTAAGGGGCCGCTCCACGCGGCCACCAGTGAGCTGAGGGGCTGGAGAGAGCGTCTCTCAACACCCCAGCTGATGGCCACCATGGAGGACCCGGCAATTTCGACGTTGCGGGATGCGGATTGTCTACACTGTCCCTACTTCGACGTTGAACGTCGAAGTAGGGCGCTATTCCTATCTCCTCATGGGGTTAGCGACTTCGACGTCTCGCCGCCTAACGTCGAAGTTAACTTCGAAATAGCGCCCGACGTGTGTAGCCGCGATGGGAGCTATTTCGAAGTTAGTGCCGCTACTTCGAAGTAGCGTGCACGTGTAGACACAGCTACTATGACCCACACAGAGCCCCAACCCACAGCATGTTTCCCTCCTTCACCATCCACACAAATCACTGTAACTCCCTATCAGCAAAACCAAACTCTCACACAAGTCAATACAACCGCCCATGCAGTCAGGGTGTGCACAATAATCCCAAAGATTGTCACACTGGACTTTCGATAGTGGCTTTAAAAGGAATCATTCTCCACAAAAGAATGTTGTCACCCGATTACAGAAGGAGACATCTGCACTGGGGTTTATTTACTAGTCTAATGCAATCAATTTCGGCTTCAATAAAGATCTTAACTGGTTAACACATTACAAAGGCAATTTCTCGCCTTTAATATTCACACTCCAACATCACTAGCTATGAATGAGACACATCCAACCTGTCTTAATTTGCTACATTAATAACTGGTCTTAAAATTAACAAATATTTCCTTTTGCTGCTTTATGTACCCTATGTAATGGGCTCTCCAAGTAACTTGATGAAGTAGGTTTTAACCATAAAACCTCATGACCTAATAAGGTGCCACAGGACCACTTGTTTTAAAGTTACAGACTACTGTTGATTCTCCTCCAAGACACTGAAGCCTGGAATGTCTGAGTCAGTGGGCCATAATGGAAACACTTACAAGTGTGGTGGGGAATGCTTCTTATTCAGTCACCCCTGGTACTTGTGCTCTGTTACCACCTGTCTGTTTATGTTCACAGCCAATCTTGCCCCCTCACAATGCATGACTGTTAATTACACATGGGTGACAGCATGGGCTTTCAGCTATTTGTTTTCTGCAAAGTGGAATGGCTTCAATAGGAGAAAAAGCAAAGCATTAGCATATCTCACAGACCTGTGGTTAGGAGTGCCCAGGAGTGCTGAGAGTTTCAAATTCCTTGCTTGCATTAGACTGACATGGGATCTGAGCATGCTTCTCCCATATGCAGAGGGCTGCTGCAACCTCTAGACTTAATGCTACAAGACCTTTTCTTTTCTTTTCTTTTCTTTTGCAAGTAAAGCCTTGGACAGGTAACTCTAAACACCTGTGAATCCCATGCAGAAATACTTGTCTCCCTCTGGCCCTGCCCTGTTGCCCAGCTCCTTGTGAGAGGTAGGACTTAGGTTACATCCATCTCTTCAGCATTTCCCATTGGTTGATCTAGGCAGCTTCCTGCTCTTTGTGATGACTTTTGGAGATCCATTGTAAGGCATATAACTCTTGCTGTACATGTGACAGGGAGCCCAGGCACCAAACTCAGGGCCATGGGTTGCAGTGGGTGGCAGAGCAGCTGAAGTTAAGTGTTGAAATGCTAAGTGTGAGTTCCCTTTATGGATCTAGCCTGAAGTGCCTGATCCAAAATCCCTTTAAGTCACTGGGAGACTTTCCAGGGAAGTGAATGGGAACTTTCTCCTGGTAGCGAGCAAGAGTTGGGTCAGATCCAACTAGATTTTGTGTAAGGAGATATGCAGAGACCCAATGTAAAGAGGCAATGGACAACATTCAGGTGTTCTGTAATGCCAGTGCCTTCAATAGAGTTTATGCTAGAGCTATATTTGCCCCTTCATCCTTAACGAAGATTGTCTTGTTCATTGATATATTGTCCATGAAAAATGATTGTTTTCATGGGTAATAATAGATATGCTACTCTTTTAAGATGGCCGAGCCATACAATTTCCAGTGAGTTCATCTGTAGTTATCAGCATACAAACCTGCAGCTGTGGTGCTTGTTTCTTGGGGGAGCACCTCTCAAAAAGCAAACACAGGCAAGCCTGATTTTAGAAACGTCTCCGAGGACATTAGAAACCTTTACCAATCCTGGGACTCACATACACGCATTTCACACAGGCCAGGGGGTCCTGGGGCCCAGTGCTTCAACGGACCCCAAGGTGCTCCTGGCCACTGATGCTCCCTCAGTAGCAGTGGTGTTGGTAGGAGTGATGGCCCCTTTAAATCACTGATGGAGCGCCGCTCCAGAGAACTGGGCTATGTGGTCCAAGCAGCTCTAAGGCCTGGGGTGGCACACGGCACTCCAGGCAGCTCTGATGTCTGGCTACCCTCAGCCCTGCCCCACAGCCCTTGGTTCTAGCCCTTCAGGGAATGTAGAGTCACCCCCGCCATTTTGAACAGGGGCCCACAGAGGCTGTTGTCTCTGCTTATTTCACATATGAGATTAGATACATACTTTGGAAAACAGGGAGACTAGTGCATGTAAGTCAATGTAAATTCTTACTGTTGCAGGGCTAGAATTTTACCCCTTATCTGCCTTAAATCAGGGCTGTACCTCACTGCACTGCCAAAATTAAAGTCTAGCCTCCAGGGATGTATTAATCAAAAAGCAACTGTTGTTTTTAGTTCTGTAAGAAATCCCGAGGAGACAGAAAATGTTACTGACTCCCATAATCATGGCCCCTCTCATAATAACAGGAGGTGACACCCATGCCATCGGAAAGCTGAGGGGTGTTGGAGACATACATATTTATTGATTTACAAATAGAACAAAGCTCTGGTTTAGTCACGTTTACACATTGATAAGTGCCATGTCAAGGGTTCTAAAATACCTTCAAGTGTAAATACGATGCATTTAGGTTAAAGAGGCGAAGGTTAGGGTGCCTGATTGCAATGGAACACCTGGTTAAGCAGAACACTTCAACAGCTAAAAAAATAAACCCATCATTCCTTGTAAATGGCCTGTCAAAGGCCTTTGTAAATATATACACGCATCTGATTAACAGTGTCTATTACAACCAGCCCCCTCTAGATTCAAAGCTATATTATTTAGAGGTCTACAACTTTATATTAACACTCCATTGAGGCATTACTGTTCCCTTAGGTATTTACAGTGTTTAAGCCTTTCAAACACTGGTACAGTATGATGAAAGAGAAAAATTGAATCTCTTACTGTTGTGTATATTTGAGTGAATAAAGAAAAAAATCACATGACATGAACTATATACAAACATTGTGAACATCAGGAAAGATGCATTCAGCAATATATGTAAGTTGTACAATAAGTCAATTTTCTTTTTGCTGAAGTTTTTGAAGTTTTCTTTTTCATAGAGTATTTAGTAATTTTCAGCTTTGTTCAATTCAAGGCAACAAAACAAGAGGGACAGGAAATGAGACTGCAATGAAAGCACTGATGGGCAAAGCTGAGATGATTTTTATTTTACTTTGTAGGCTAGGAGACATACATTTGAGAAGCAAATAATTAACAATCAGAGCTGGTCAGGATATTTTGAAGAATCATATTTCCCCCCCAAAATTCTGATTCATCGAAATTGAAACTTCACAAGCTACCCTCCTTTATTATAAATCCCCCTACTCGGAGTTAAGGGAAAATGTATTGTAATTAGCAAGATGTCCATTCTGACATTTTCCAGATGAAAATATTGGGATTGTTTTTCAAGTCACAATGACTTTTCTGAAATAGTAAATTTAGATTATGAAAAAGGTTGTAGAAAAAAGGTAAAATGGACATGAAATCTTAAACATCATCTAAGCAACTATTTCATCTGAAATTATTTTACTTTTGGTTTGAAAGCATTTTCTAGGTTTTGATTTTAAATCCTGAACTCAGGACATGAACATCCTTCAATATGTCAGATTTCTGTGAGTTGGAAAAACTGTTTTTGAACTAGTACTCTCTATAATTTAACCTCCTGGACAGAAGTAGTTTCATCTCACCCATTTCTCCGTAGCCGCGTCTACACATGCCGGCTACTTCGAAGTAGCCGCGCCAACTTTGAAATAGCACCCGCCACAACTACACGTGGCGGGCGCTATTTTGAAGTTGACATCAACGTAAGGCAGCGAGACGTCGAAGTCGCTATCCCCATGAGGAGATGGGAATAGCGCCCTACTTGGACGTTCAACATCGAAGTAGGGCCCGTGTAGCCGATGAGCGTCCCGCAACATCGAAATAGTGGGGTCCACCATGGCGGCCATCAGCTGAGGGGTTGAGAGACGCTCTCTCCAGCCCCTGAGCTCAATGGTCACCGCGTGCAGTGGCCCCTTAAAGGTCCCTGCCCCCTGCCTTCTTGTGCAGGAAGCTGAGAGAGCATGCAAGCGGCAGCACAGCCACGCGGCCAGCCTGCACGTCTCACAGCAGCCCAGAGACAACCCCCCCGCTGCGATGGCCGCCCACCAGCCCCCCAAGCAACCCCAGGGCACCCCCCCCAAGGGAGCCAGGGTTCATAGGCTGGCAGCCAGCCCGTGAAGAGGCAGCGGGGCCCCTCCTGGAAGGAGGCCGAGCTTCGGGACCTGCTGGGGCTCTGGAGCGAGGAGGAGGTGCTTCAGGTAATGGGGAGCAAGAGGCGGAACGCGGATGCGTTCGCTTGGCTGGCCGAGGGCCTGGCCGCCCGGGGTCACCCTGCCCACACTCCTGACCACGTCAGGAGTCAGGTGAAGGAGCTGCGGAAGGGTTACTCCCGGGTCCAGGATGCGGCCAGCCGATTTGGGGCTGCCCCCATCACTTGCCCCTTTTACAGGGAGCTCAGGGAAATCCTGGGCCCCCGGCACACCTCCTCCCCTCCGGGCACTCTTGACACCTCAGCCGATGAGCCCCAGCAGACCCCGGAGGCGGAGTCCACCCCGGAGGCAAGCCCCGCACCCCAGGGGCCCCCCCAGGAGCCCACCCCTGGGACACCGGAGGAGGAGGAGGAGGGGGGATCCTCCTCCAGTGATGGGGGGCTCCACATCGTGCTGCCATCCCGGAGCTCCAGCAGGGCATCCGCCCACCGGGTGTCCCCCGACCGTGGGAGTGGACCATCAGGTATGTACCCCCCCGGTACACACCCCCGGGGTTGAGGGGCGGGGGCAACAGACATGACCAGGGCCCTTCACATGCCCAGATAACCATGGCCCCAAGGACAGCACTGGCATGTCCCTCAGAAGAGTGCATCAGCCCCTGCCCCCCCAGCACGACAGTGCCATGCCCCATCCCTGGGGATGGGGGGAGCAGAACCTAGGGTCCCCCGGGAGGAGGGTGGGACACCCATCAGCAGCAGCAGCATCTCCCAGGGATGGGGATGGGGAACCAGCAGCAGAGGGGTGGGGGGACAAGGGCCACAGCTTGGGGGCCACACTAACGGCTGTCTCCACTCTTCTTCCCACCTTGTGTTCCATAGCTGCACCATCGGAGGGACCGGAAAGTGCCGGTGAGGTGTCAGTGGTCCCGAAGAGCCCACCGGGGCCATCAGTCCAGTTCAGCCCCTCGGTGGAGCACTGACCAGTCCCAGGGTGGGGATGACGGTGGACCCAGAACCACCCACGGACAGTGACAGACCCCCAGCTGCTGGTAATCCTCCGGCGGCAGCTGGAGGTCTTGGAGCAGTGCCTGCGGGTGGAGAAGCGGCGGCTCCATCTGCAGGAGCGGCAGCTGGCCTGGCGCCAGGAGGCATGGGGGGCCTTTATGCACACTTTCGAGTGCATAGCTGACTATCTGGCCCCCCATGCCGCACCGGTCGCCGCTCTGCCTGCCCTGCCTGCTCCACCCACCACTCCACCTGCCGCTCCATGCACTGCTGTACCCGCCATCGCACCGCCGTCCACCACCAAGGGGCCTTCCGCCGAGGGGGACCTGGGGCCTGCTGACACCCGCCGGCCATATCTGCCAGTCCGCCCGGCCCCCAGCCAGCCTTGGTCAGGTCGCAGCTGCCCACCCCCAGCGCTGGACATTAGGGAGTGCGGGGCCCAGGACGTGCCCCCCTCCCTTTGTACATATCCCCTTTTACTTGTGTTTTGTATATAGTTTGTATTAGACCCCTGTTATTTTATGATACCTGCCCCCCCATGTAAATAGTTCTCCCCTTCCTTGTCTTCCCCTTTTTTTGGCTTAATCATAGAATCATAGAATCATAGGACACTCGGACCGGAAGGGGTCTTGAGAGGCCATCGAGTCCAGTCCCCTGCCCTGACGGCAGGACCAACCACTATCTACACCATCCCTGATAGACATCTATCTAATCTGTTCTTAAATATCTCCAGCGAGGGAGATTCCACAACCTCCCTTGGCAACTTATTCCAGTACTTGACCACCCTGACAGTTAGGAACTTTTTCCTAATGTCCAACCTAAAGTTCCCTTGCTGCAGTTTAAGTCCATTTCCTCTTGTTCTCTCCTCAGAGGCCAAGAAGAACAAGTTTTCTCCCTCCTCCTTCTGACACCCTTTAAGATATCTGAAAACCGCTATCATGTCCCCCCTCAATCTTCTTTTTTCCAAGCTAAACAAGCCCAATTCTTTCAGCCTTTCTTCATAAGTCATGTTCTCCAGACCTTTTATCATTCTAGTTGCTCTTCTCTGGACCTTCTCTAATTTCTCCACATCTTTCTTGAATTGGGGTGCCCAGAACTGGACACAATACTCCAGCTGAGGCCTAACCAGCGCAGAGTAGAGCGGTAGAATGATTTCTCATGTCTTGTTCACAACACACCTGCTAATGCATCCTAGAATCATGTTTGCTTTTTTTGCAACAGCATCACACTGTTGACTCGTATTTAACTTGTGATCTACTAGAACCCCTAGGTCCCTTTCTGCTGTACTCCTTCCTAGACAGTCTTTTCCCATTCTGTATGTGTGAAACAGATTATTCCTTCCTAAGTGCAGCACCTTACATTTATCTTTATTAAACTTCATCCTGTTTAGTTCAGACCATTTCTCTAATTTATCTAGATCATTCTGAATTATGACCCTATCCTCCAAGGTAGTTGCAACCCCTCCCAGCTTGGTATCATCTGCAAACTTAATAAGCGTACTTTCTATGCCAATATCCAAATCATTAATGAAGATATTGAACAGAACTGGTCCCAAAACAGACCCCTGCGGAACCCCACTTGTTATGCTTTTCCAGCTGGATTGAGCACCATTAACAACTACTCTCTGGGTGCGATTAGCCAGCCAGTTATGCACCCACCTTATTGCAGCGCGATTTAAGTTGGACTTGCCTAGTTTGTCGATAAGATCATATAATATGTATAATATTTATATTTGTTGTAAATAATATAATAAGAAGAAGAGTTCAACGTTTGGTAGTTTCACGAACAACAGGTCTATTTTTATTTGCAAGAAAAGTGAGTGGGGGGTGCTCTTGGGTGCTCTGTGGTGTGGGCGTAGGGGCAGGGAGTGTTGTGGAGGATGGGGAGGGCACAGTGGGGGGCTTGCCAGTGTTCACCCTGTGGCCTGGTTGAAGTGGGCCCGCAGGGCCTCTCGGACCCGGATCCCCTCAGGGTCCACCTGGCGACTGGGGGCAGTGGGTGGCTGCATGTCGGCCCTGCCAGCCTCCACAGCCCAGCCCTGAAAGAATGCCTCCCCCTTGCTCTCAACCAGGTTGTGGAGGGCGCTGCATGCGCCCACAATCTGGGGGATGTTGGTGGGGCCCGCATCAAGGCAGGTGAGGAGACACCTCCAACGCCCTTTGAGGTGGGCAAATGTGCGCTCAACAACCTGGCGCGCGTGGTTCAGGTGCATGTTGAAGCGCTCCTGGGTGGCTGACAGATGGCCCGTGTAAGGGTGCATGAGCCAGGGCTGGAGGGGGTATGCCGCGTCTGTGATGATGCAGAGGGGCATGGTGGTGCCCCCCCCAGGGATCTCCCACTGGTGGATGTAGGTCCCCGCCTCCAGTTGGTGGCACAGGCCCGAATTCCAGAATACCTGGGCATCGTGGGTGGTGCCAGGCCAGCCAACATATAAGTCCAGGAAGCGGCCCTGGCTGTTCACCAAGGCCTGGAGGACCACTGAATGGTAGCCCTTCCTGTTTAAGAAGCGTCCTCCACTGTGCTCCAGGGCATGGATGGGGATATGGGTCCCATCCAGAGCCCCGAAGCAATTGGGGAAGCCCAGGGTGGCAAAGCCCACGATGGCGGCATCCAGGTCCCCAAGCTGCACGAGCCTGTGGAGGAGCAGGGCGTTGATGGTGCGGACGACCTGCAGGGGAAGGACATGGGAGAGCACCAGTGAGGGGTGTGTAGGGTGTGTCTGGCCCTCCCCTGCCAGGGGTCCCCTTCCCTCCCCTGCCAGGGCTCCCCTCCACCCCCAGGGTTGCCTCACCCTCCCCGTGGGTCCTCTTACCTCCATGAGGACAGCCCCGACGGTGGCCTTGCCCACGCCAAACTGCTGCCCCACGGATTGGTAGCTGTCTGGAGTGGCCAGCTTCCAGACAGCGATACCGACCCCTTTCTCCACGCTGAGGGCACACCGCATGGTGGTGTCCTGGTGCCTCAGTGCGGGAGTGAGCCACTGGCAGAGCTCCAGAAATGTCTGCTGGCTCATGCGAAAGTTCTGGAGCCAGCAGTCATCGTCCCACTCTCTGAGCACCAGCCGCTCCCACCAGTTGGTACTCGTGGTGTAGCTCCACAGCCGGCGGCGTGTGCGGTTGGGGGGGAGGCTTCCTTCTCCCCTGGGCGCAGCTCCTCTTCTGGGGCTACAATGTGATCAGCTGCCTCCTGCATGGCATGGAGCAGGGTGAGCACTGCTCCTGCAGGGGCGGCTGGGTGGACCTCTGGCTGCTGCTGCTGCTGCTGCTGCTGTTGGGGGTCCATAACTGTGTCGCCAAGGTGTGCATGCCTATGGCTCTGCAAACCGCGTGCTGTGCAGGCTGAGTGTGTCTGGGAGGGGCCCTTTAAGGGAGAGGCTAGCTGTTGCCCTGGAAGTGCTAGTCCGCCCTGTGACCCTGTCTGCAGCTGTTCCTGGCACACTTATTTCGATGTGTGCTACTTTGGCGCGTAGACGTTCCCCTGCAGCGCCTACTTTGATGTGGTGCTGCCCAACGTCGACGTTGAACGTCGACGGCACCAGCCCTGGAGGACGTGTAGACGTTATTCATCGAAATAGCTTATTTCAATGTCGCTACATCGAAATAAGCTATTTCGATGTAGCATACATGTGTAGACATAGCCCGTGTGTGCGACAGCCAAGATTAACCAGATTGGCCATGTCTATATTACCAAGTTCTTTCAAATGGTTTTGTGAAAGAAGGGGCTCATCTGAAAGATCCTGCAGTGTGTCTACACACAAAACGCATTCTTTCAATCCAAAATCAGAAGAGCATGGGTCTGAAGAAGTGGGTCTGTCCCATGAAAGCTCACCTAATAAACCATTTTGCTAGTCTTTAAAGTGCCAAGGTTCTCTGTGCCTTAAATATTGAGTCTGTTCTGGTCTGGCTATGGTCTGAAGAAGTGGGTCTGTCCCACGAAAGCTCACCTAATAAACCATTTTGCTAGTCTTTAAAGTGCTACTTGACTGCTTTTCACTCTGCTTCTGTGTAAGCACTATGCCGTTTTACACAGAAGTAGCTAAACTTCTACAGATGTTAACTATAACTGGTGGGAAATCTTTTCCTGTTTAAGATCAACTTTTATTGTGCATGTATTCCTGTCCCAAATTGGGAGGAAAAGTCATAGCCTCAAAAATATTTGTGAATTGATCATAAAAAAAAGGTTTTGGATTGGATGAACATACATGTATTTTAGATAGATACACAACTTTTCGTTTCAATTGCAACTTTGAAATCAACCTTTTTAGTATACATTAACTAGATTTTCCAAACAAAGTTTTTACAAACTGAAAAAACGAGTTTATTTTATTTTTGAATAGGTTGAAAGGGCATGTTTCAGAAGTTTTGAAAACACTTTGGAAAAGGAGCTTTTACTTAGGACAGTCCATGAAACCAACCCTTTCCTCTGAACAATTTCGGTTATGATGAATTGGCATTTTTTGACAAGAAAAAAAACTAGAAAATTCCCGAACAGGTCAATTACGAAACCTGTTGAAATACAGTCTGTTCAAGCACTTATTGAGCCACTTGCAAACCAGCTGTAGACTGCCTGGGGGCATCTTACATTGAGTAAGTTCTAGAAGTTTCCCACACTTATTTCTCCAGTGTAAACTAGGCTACCGCAAGTGCGGATGCGACATATGCTGACCCATTCATGATGATGAACTACAGGGCAGGGGAAATCCTCCAAAGACAGGAGGGGACACAGGAAAGTGGGAGTTTGCATGAAATTACTGGCATTTTGCATTTAAAATATTAAGAAAAACAGTGTCTGACTTACTTTTCTGCTGGGACTTTACTGGCTATTAGATGGCAGGAGTAGGGATGTCACATGAACTTGAACTGCTTTTGCTCTTCCTAGCCCATAGTGGGGATAGTGTAAGAAGCAGCTTTTCCACACCCTACGCCCTAAGCTGAAGGAGAGTCATAAGTTTCAGGTAACATCAGCATTGAGGTAGCCAAATACCTTCTCCCAGTCCTCTAACAAAAGAGAGCAACAAGGGACCGATACTCTGCAGGTCCAAGAAGCAACTCAGGAAGTTCTCGCTGGAAACTGAAGAGATGAGCAGACTCATCAGAGGCCAGCTGCTTTAGATAAGAGCCGGATAAGAAATGGGATGAGTTTTTACCCCACATTTGGCCTTTTACAGAAAATTTCCAGAATATTCCAGTGGGTTTTTCTCACAGCTGTTCTCATTCTGGGCATCTGCCCTGTGTGTTCTGGCTGTGTGCTCCAACTCCTTCCCCCTCTTTCACTCAGAGTTTGCACATGCTTTTCATGTTATTTTTCTCTCTCTCCCACTGATTCCCACTTTCCACATGCTCTTTTGCTGGCTGGATGATTCTGTCAGTCCATTGAATGGTCTGTCTCTGCAACAGGCCTGCTCCACAGAGCATGACCTTGCATGCTATGTAAGTGTGCGATTATACTGCATGGATATTTGGTTTCTCAGGGGGGCCCAGGGAGGTGCCTCCCAATTAGCCCCACATCACTGTAAACGTTGGGCCACCAGCAATGTTCAGAAGCCTTCACAGAGTCACTCTCTTTCTCCTCCTGCTTAGCTCTTTATCTTCAGTGCTGGAGGCACTTGTGATCCTTGAGTAGAAGACACCAAACATCAAACCACATGCTTCAGAGAAACCTGCTCGCCACCTGCCAGAACCTCCTTGTTTCTATTCCACCATTTTGGGGAAGCAGGAATAAACCACAGAAATAACTGCTATGTTCTGCTATAAACCAACAGTTTTCTGTGTGGCAAGTAGAAGAACACAATTAATAGAAGGAATGATTCAGGAGACCCTCTGGGGAGCCACACATACCTTTCCACCTGAAATAGAGGAATCCCCAGTTCTGAGCAAAAGCACAGCAGTAAGTCCTAGTCTTTGCTGAATTCCCTGGTATCTATCTTTAGGGTAGGGTCCAGTCTGCTCCCTTGCCCCATCCTCTATCCACAAATTCACTTTGTGTTGGGACTGAATCCTCCCAAAGCAACAGCATATGTGCTCTTGTCTCAATTGGTCTTCTCTTCGCTGCAGTCTCTCTGTTGCTCCTGTGCCAGGCAAGCAACCTAGAACAAACCAGGTGGGCTACAGCCAGTCCCCTGACCCCTTCTGCATAGGATGGAACTCCTTCTCCAGAAGGACATTCCCCTCCAGCCATGGGAGATGGGCTGATGCTGATTCCCCTCTCTCCTGTTACCCTTGGGGGTGACGGCAGGCTGGTCCTTTCTCACTGGCTATGTCTACACTAGCACATTATGTTGAAGTAGCCTGTTTCGAAGTAAGAACGTTGAAATAGGCTACTTTGACACATATCATCAATGCGTCCTCCAGGGCTGCTGCCGTCGACGTTCAACATCAAAGTAGCGACAGGCAACGCTGAAAGGAGCTGCCCCAGAAGGAAATGTGGAGCGTCCACACACACAAGCGCTCCCCGTCAAAATAAGGGGCCAGGAAAGCCCGCGGACTGGGTCACAGTCTGGACTAGCCCTTCCAGGGCAACAGCAAGCTGCTCCTGTAAAGGGCCCCTCCCAGACACACCCGGACTGCACAGCATGAGGTCTGCAGAGCGCTAGCCACACTCTCACAGACCAACACACAGCAGCTATGGACTCCCAGCAGTAGCAGCAGCAGCAGCTGCTGGAAGCCCTCCATGTAGTCACCCAGGGAGAAAGCACCCTGCTAGGTGCTGCACGGGAAGCCACCCAGCAGCTCCTGGCAGAGGAGCCCTCCCAGGGGCAGACAGGGACACCCCTGACCACTGGGTTCTCCTCTTCCTCCCTTGCTGGGTGCTCCGCCACCTTTGGAGCTACCCCACCAGCTCTGAGTGGTGGGACCAGTTGGTCATGGGGGAGTAGGACAACGACCAGTGGCTGTGGAACTTCTGCATGGTCCAGCAGACCTTCCTAGGGCTCTGCCAGTGGCTCGCCCCTGCACTGAGGCACCAGGACACACGGATGCGGCGCGCCCTCCCCGTCGAGAGGAGGGTCACAATAGCCGTCTGGAAGCTGGACACTCCAGACAGCTACTGCCACATGGGACACCAGTTTGGAGTAGGAAAGGCCACGGTCGGGGCTGTCGTCATGGAGGTAAGGAGGCCTGGGCACGCATCCACTCGGGGGGTGGGGATGAAGGCCTGGGTGTGAGGCTGGGGAGGGAGGGGCTGGGTGTGAGGCTGGGGAGGGAGGGGTGCCAGGGAAGGAGGGTATGGGTGGGGGGTACCCAGGGAGGTGCCTGGGAGTGGGGCCTGGGGCACCCTGCACACCCTCATGGGTGCTTGTGTTCCCTCCCCACAGGTGGTCTGTGTGCTCAATGCCATGCTGCTGAAGAGGGTCATCCGACTCGGGGACCTGGATGCAGCCATCACCGGATTTGCTGCCATGTGGTTCCCAAACTGCTTCAGGGCCATGGACAGGACCCACATCCCCATCCACACCCCTGACCACAGCAGGGGAAGATACATCAACCAGGGGGCTACCACTCCGTGGTCCTGCAGGCCGTGGTGGACAGCCAGGGCTGCTACCAGGATGTCTATGTGGGCTGGCCCGGCTGCACACAAGACGCCCACATCTTCCGGAACTTGGGCCTGTGCCACCGGCTGAAGGCAGGGACCTACATCCCCTGAGGGAGATCCCTCTGAAGGACACCACCGTGCCCCGCTGCGTCATGGCGGACACAGCCTACCCCCTCCAGCCCTGGCTCATGCGCCCATACACTGGCCACCTCAACACCAGCCAGTAGCGGTTGAACGCCCACGTGAACCATGCCTGCCAGATGGTGGAGAGGACTTTCATCCACCTGAAGGGCCTCTGGCAATGCCTCCTAGACCACCTGGACGTCGGCCTCCAGAACATCCCCCAGGTTGTGGGCACATGCTGCACACTCCACAACATTGTTGAGAGCAAGGGGGAGGTCTTCATCCAGGGGTGGGCAGTCGACGCTGACATGGACTTCCCCCAGCCGGCCACCGCACCCACTCACCAGGCCCACTGCGTGGGGGCATGGGTCCACGAGACCCTGCGGGCCCGTTTTGATCAGAGAGATCCCTGAGCACTGCCCTGGCCTTCCCTGGAAGGACCCACACACACCACCCACACTGCCCGCACACCGCCCCCACTGCCCACACGCCATCCCCCCAACAAGCACACGTCTCAAGTTCTTTGGAAAATAAAACTGAATTATTGAAAACTGGTAACTGTGTTATGTCCTCAACAAAAACTGCAACGAATCTACAAAGGACAACTATATACAAGGGGAACAACTATACACAAGGGGGACAACTATATACAAATGGGGGTCCAGCAAATGACTCAGCCTTTGGCCCATCAGTCTGGGGTGGGTGTAGAGGGGCACGACCCCCAGCAGGTATGGGTCATGATCCCTCCCCTGTCCACGGTCCCCAGTGCAGCCAGCTGGGGGCCAGGAGGACCGGCAGGTATGTCCGGGATGCCTCCACTGGCCGATCTTCAGCCCCCGTGGGCTCTGGTCCTGGGGGGCTGGCAGGCAGCATGGCAGGTGGGGCGGCAGGGAGGACATTGGGTGGAGTGGTGGGGAGGGCAGCATGGGGGGTAGTGGGGGGCGGGAGCTGGGCAACAGCCTTCCAGATCGACCTGGCTATGTCCCGGAATACCCCCACGAATTCCTGCCATGCCACCCAGCGCCGGGTGGACTCCTCCCTGTTGAACCGGAGTCTCTCTTGGCCACCTCCATCTTCCGTCAGAGAGCCACCAGGAGCTGGGGTTCATAGAATCATAGAACACTAGGACTGGAAGGGACCTCGAGAGGCCATCGAGTCCCAGTGGCAGGACCAATTACTGTCTAAACCATCCCTGATAGACATTTATCTAACCTGTTCTTAAATAGCTCCAGCGATGGAGATTCCACAAGCTCCCTCGGCAATTTATTCTAGTGTTTGACCACCCTGACAGTTAGGAACTTTTTCCTAATGTCCAGCCTAAACCTCCCTTGCTGCAGTTTAAGTCCATTGCCTCTTGTTCTATCCTCAGAGGCCAAAAATAATTTCTCCCTCCTCCTTATGACACCCTTTTAGATACCTGAAAACCACTATCATGTCTCCCTTCAATCTTCTCTTGTCCAAACTAAACAAGCCCAATTCTTTCAGCTTTTCTTCATAGGTCACATTCTCTAGACCTTTAATCATTCTTGTCGCTCTTTTCTGGACCCTCTCTAATTTCTCCACATCTTTCTTGAACTGCAGCGCCCAGAACTGGACACAGTTCTCCAGCGGAGGCCCAACCGGTGCAGAGTAGAGCGGAAGAATGACTTCTCGTGTCTTGTTCACAACACACTTGTTAATGCATCCCAGAATCATGTTTGCTTTTTTTGCAACAGCATCACACTGTTGACTCATATTTAGCTTGTGGTCCACTATAATCCCTAGATCCCTTTCTGCTGTAGTCATTCCTAGACAGTCTCTCCCCATTCCGTATTTGTGAAACTGATTGTTCCTTCCCAAGTGGAGCACTTTGCATTTGTCGTTATTAAACTTCATCCTGTTTACCTCAGCCCGTTTCTCCAGTTTACCCAGATCCTTTTGAATTATGACCCTATCCTCCAAAGCAGTTGCAACCCCTCCCAGCCTGGTATCATCTGCAAACTTAATAAGCGTACTTTCTATGCCAATATCTAAATCATTGATGAAAATATTGAACAGAACCGGTCCTAACACAGACCCCTGCAGAACCCCACTTGTTATACTTTTCCAGCAGGATTGAGAACCATTCAGAACTACTCTCTGGGTACGGTTATCCAGCCAGTTATGCACCCACCTTATAGTAGCCTCATCTAAACTGTATTTGCCTAATTTTTTTATAAGAATATCATGTGAGACCGCATCAAATGCTTTACTAAAGTCTAGATATACCACATCTACTGCTTCTCCCCTATCCACAATGCTCGTTATCCTATCACAGAAAGCTATCAGATTAGTTGGACATGATTTGTTCTTTACAAATCTATGCTGGCTGTTCCCTATCACCTTACCACCTTCCAAGTGCTTGCAGATGATTTCTTTAATTACCTGCTCCACTATCTTTCCTGGCATAGAAGTTAAGCTGACTGGCCTGTAGTTTCCTGGGTTATTCTTCTTCCCCTTGTTATAGATGGGCACTATATTTGCCCTTTTCCAGTCTTCTGGAATCTCTCCTGTCTCCCATGATTTTCCAAAGATGATAGATAAAGGCTCAGATGCCTCCTCTATCAGCTCCTTGAGTATTCTAGGATGTAGTATCCCCTGGGTCCATTGGTGGTGTGACCGTCCCACTGGCCTTGGGGGTGTCCCCGGACGCTGGAGGTGGCTGACTTCCAGTGGGCTCTCGGGGACCATGGAGTGTGCCTGGCTGCCTGGGGCCTTGGATGGTGCAGCTGCAGAGAGGGAGACAGGGAGGGGAAGGTTGTTAGTACTGTGCCCTGGCCCCTGGCCCGTTCCCCCCTGCCCCCTCTTGGGTGCTGGGTCTCCTTCCCCATTGGTGGGTGTGATGTCCCTGTTGGGTGTCCCCATTGCATGGTCCCCCCACCCCCGGGGTTAGGGCACAGTGCTGTCCATGGATGTGGGTGCTGACAGGTTCTGATGGCCATGCCACCGTCCTGGGACCTGTGCTGTGGCTGGGCAGTTGCGGGTCGGGGTCCGCTGGGGGTGTGTGAAGCTCCCGGTCATATCTGGTGCCCTCGCCCCGTGGCCCAGGGGTGTGTGCCCTGTGGGGAAAGTACCTGACCATCCATTGCCGCACTTGGGAGAATCCCAGTGGGTGGACGCCCAGCTGGTGCTCCAGGAAGGGTGGTGTATGAGGACCCCCCACTCCTTGCTGCTGGACCCCTCCTCCACAGTCCTGAGGGGGGGATCCTCGGACGGGCTTTGAGGTGTGGGGCTGGCCTCTGGGCTGGACTCTGGCTCCGAGGCCTGCTGGGGCTCTTTGGCCATGGTGTTAAGGGTGGCCAGGGCGGAAGGATGTGTCCTAGGAGCCCAGTATAGACCTGAGCTCCCTGTAATAGGGGCAAGAGGCAGGGGTGGCCCCAGACCGGCTGGTGGAGTTTCGGGCCCGGGCGTAACCCTGCTGCAACTCCTTCACCTTACTCCAGAAGCTATCTGGAGTGCATGCAGGGTGACACCGGGCAGCCTGGCTCTCGGCCAGTCAGGCAAACGCTTCTGCGTTCCACCGCTTGCTCCCCGCCTCTTTTTGGTCCCCTGTTTGGCTGTTGAGGGTTCCTGGGTCCCCTCAGGAGGGGAGCCCTGGGGGTGGTCTGGGGGCTGGCTCAATGCCATGGGTAGTGGCTGTGTGGATCGGGGCCTCAGGAAAGCGTGCAGGGCTAGCACGTGCGTGTGCTGCTGCCTGCATGCTCTCATCTTCCTGCCACAGGAAATCTGCGTCTGTAGTGCTTTAAGGGCTGCTGCACGAGGGTACCATAGAGCCCCGCACGGGCTGGACAGAGCGTCTCAGTCCCTCAGCTGATTGCCGCCATGGAGGACCCCACTATTTCGAAGTGGCAGGACGCGGATCATCTGCACACACCCTACTTCAATGTTGAACGTCGAAGTAGGGCGCTATTCCCATCTTCAGATAGGAATAGTGATTTTGACATCTCGCCTCCTAAAGTCAGTTTCAACATTGAAATAGCGCACAGCACATGTAGACATGATGTATACTATTTTGACATTGTGCCAGCTACTTCAAAGTAGCCGGCTAGTTTAGAGGCACCCACTATGGCCATATGTATGTAGAGAAGGGGGCCCACATGTATCTATGCAAATTTCAAGCTTTTTGGAGCAGGAGCTGTCTTTAATGCATTCATCCAGTGCTTGACACAAGGCATCCCCAATCTCAGTTGGGCTGCTGAGTGGTACCATCATCCCAGTAGGAAATCATAGTAACCATCTGGCTGGGTTACTATCAGTCTGTTCCCTGAGCACTTTTAATTGGTTCATGATAGCAGTATAGCCCCAGAGACACTGAGACCACTGGCCAGGGAGAATGAAGTCTCTGCTCTATAGCTGTCAGAGAGGTGGCCATGTTAGTCTGTATCTTCAAGAACAGCAAGAAGGCCTGTCGCAACTTATAGACGAACAGATATTTTGGAGCATGAGCTTTCGTGGGCAAAGACCCTCTTCATCAGATGCATGAGATGAAGAGGGTCTTTGCCCACAAAAGCTTATGCTCCAAAATATCTGTTAGTCTATAGGGTGCCACCAGACTTCTTGCTGTTCTTTGTTCTACACCTGCGGGTAAAAGTCAGTGGGTGTTAACTCAGGCAGTAGAGCCCAGGGCTTGAATTCCTCAAGTAACAGGTTCAATCCCCCTGCCAATGGTTGCAGGTCTGTTGGCCTTACACCGGGAAGAAAGAAATCCATAGTTGAAATGTTCGAAATTCAGTGCCAGATGGAAGAGCTATTTTGTGGCATTCTGATGGAATGGGAGCTCTAGCAGAAGACGGGGCTCATTTGCAAAGCAATGTCTTTTTTGTTGTTGTTGTCTTTGCTAGTGTCATTAATGAATGCAGGGAAAAGGTTAGCCATTAACAGAGAGAACTCACAACAGGGGGAGATCAGGTAAGCCATTGGGAGGAAGAGAAACTTTTTCAACTGAGAACAATTGCAGTTTAAGGGGCTTTTGTCTGCTGGGATGCAGAGAGAAATACAGAAAAAGGATCACTCCCAGGCAGCCGGAATGAAGCTAGGAAATATCTTGTCCGTCTCAAAATCAGCCATAGATATTTAAGTAGAAGGGAAACCTATGGACAAATGTGATCAGGTTAGGGTTATTTTGAGTTTGGTTTGGACTGACTATCCCTGTTTTTTGTTTTTGTTTTTGTTTTGCTTTGATTAATGACTTGATTTCCCCCCCTGAAACGTTTAAGCTAACTCCTAGGGAAGTATTCTCTCTGCTGTAACTGGTATGATTTATTTCCTCTCGTTTTGTCAATAAATTATTTTTTCAAACAAATAATTTGATTGCTGTGTCCTAAGAAGGGTCTGTGTATATATGAATGTCTTAGACTGAAAGGTCAGATACTAAATTAGTTCTTTGTGTCTAAGCTCTCTCCTGAAGGAGGGGTAAGAGCTTGGGGTACACACATCCTGAGTGTGTCTTCCTGGATTAGGGGGTCTTTTCCCTCTTGGGTGGTGGTGGCGAACTACTCCCCTTCCCCTGCCCCACCCTCCAGGGTCAGGAATTTGTGACCTTGGGGAGCTTTTTAAGTAAAAGTCTTTTCAGGTAAGGTATTTTTCAAAGATTTTGTTGTCCCCACTTTCTGCACTTGGCGTGTGGAGTGGGGAACAGCCCTGACAGCCAGTTTATAACCTTTTTCAGTAACTGAACAACTGTTTCATTAGAGCTCTGATTAGCAGAGAAAATTCCCTCCTGTGGAAGATGTGTGAAGCACGAGTACGTAATGTAAAAAGAGCAATCAAAGGGAAGTGACTAGTTGCACTTTGAGAGCAGCTTGCTGTGTGCTTTTACACCGTGGGAGTGCTGTTACCCATGTAAAAGTTTTCTGGCCAGCATCTTGCAGAGGATTTGACATAGCACAAACTGTATTAACAAATAACAGAGAGGGATTCGTGCTAGTCTATATACTATCAAAACAAAAAAGCAGTTAAGTAGCACTTTAAAGACTAACAAAATAATTTATTAGGCGAGCTTTCATGGGGCAGACCCACTTCTTCAGACCATAGCCAGACCAGAACAGACTCAATATTTAAGGCACAGAGAACCACTGTTTTTGGTTCTCTGTGCCTTAAATAGTGAGTCTTTTCTGGTATGGTTATGTATTAACAAGGAAGCATGATGTGAGCTCATAAAGGCTATGTCTACATGGCAACCCTATTTTGGAGTAAGTTATTCTGGAATAGCTATTCCAAAATAAGGCAGTGCACACAGAAATGCATTTCAAAATAGCACTTAACTATTTCAAAATACATTGTCCAAACATGTAACACTTATTTCTATTTCAAAATAGTTATTTCACAATAGTTGCCATTAGGATAGGTTACATCTACACTACAGAGATCTTTCGACAGAAGCCCTTCTGGAAGATCTTTTCCAAAAGAACCTCTTTCAAAAGCGTGTCACGCAGCACCCACTCACTTTCTAACGAATGGACCAGGGATCAAAAAAATAGGGCCCTATGAGAACTGTTCTTTTGAAGAAAAGGGCCTGTGGAGCATCTATAAATGTTTTCTTCTGAAGCAACCTTTCAAAAGGGGGCGCTCTTCTTGAAATGGGAAAGCAAGAGTGACTCCGAAAAGAGTGTCTCACTCTTTTGACTTACTTTCAAAGGAACTCCTTTTGTGTGTTGGAGCTCTGCTGGATCTGTTGAAAGAGCCCCTTTTTAAAAAAAAATCTTTCAAAAGAACTTGCTAGTGTAGACGTAGCCACCAGGAATAGCATTAACTTAGAAATAACTATTTTGAAATATCTGCTGTTCCTTGTGAAAGGAGGCTGACAGGTTTCAGATTAACACACCTGGTTTTTTGAATTTATTTTGAAATAGCATGTGCGTCGTGTAGACAACAACAAAGTTATTCCAAAATAACAGTAATTATTTCAGAATAACTTTGCTGTGTGGATATAGCCAAATACACCCTGTTCCTCTTCTTTTCCTAACTGTAAGCTCTTTAGAACTTCATGTATAAATAGTGCTATGAAAAGTGACATGACATTAGAAAA
The DNA here is from genome assembly GCF_033958435.1 of Carettochelys insculpta. Classification (NCBI taxonomy): domain Eukaryota; kingdom Metazoa; phylum Chordata; order Testudines; family Carettochelyidae; genus Carettochelys; species Carettochelys insculpta. Next base: position 134,513,233 of record NC_134140.1, on the reverse strand, counting down.
ATGGAAGTGGCCAGTGGAAAAACAAGTATATTGTAGGTGGCCTTCAGCAGCTCATAATGATGCAAGTACATGCAAATGATGAGTCTCACAATTAAAACAGTGGCCTAAAATTCACTGGAAACTTGGGCTTATGGTTACAGCCCTGGTCTGTGAATCAGACTACCTGAACCCATGTCATGGCTGTTGTATAGACCTCCTCTTTAACTCCAGTGTCATTTGCAGGAGTGTTGTAGCTGTGTTCGACCCCAGATATTCGAGGAGCAAAGGGCTGAAAGATTCATATTTTCAGAATACAGTGATGAGGAGCTCTGTGCAACCTGAAGAGGGTCCAATATAATATAAAAATATTATTTCACGCTCACACTGTATGCTCACTGTGTATCTGTAGAGCGTGTAACATAATGGGGCACCAATCTTTATTTGGGCCTGTAAGAGCTATTGTACTATGAATGCTACTGTTAATAACTTCTTTGGCTATCCCCTGTCCCACAGAGCCCCTTTTGCTCTTTTTTCACACTGTTTTTCCCTCGGTTGACACATGATCTAAAAATAAAAGTCATCCTATTAATCGTTATTTGCTCTCCATGTACACAGTGTGATGGTTTTGTTATCTGGAAATCTTTCATGAATACATTTATGGGACAGAAAATATTGCATCTTTCCCTCAGTAATGCTCACTGTTTTGCCACTGAAGTCTTTTTATGCATTCAACCACAGAAGCACACAAGGAATTGTTTGCTTAACTGTCATTTCTATGCAGAAGGTGGGCCATATTTCTCAAACGACAGCGTTATGCACCATGGAAACTGATTTTGTACTGGCTGAGTTGAAGGTAAGTTTGCGCATCAAGACCTTTGTGCTGGAAACAGGAGAAATTAGGGAAATGCACCAAGTTTGCAGCCTCCTCTTTACTTTGCTCATTTCTTTGTTTGTTTTTTAAAAAGCTTGCAAAAATAAAAATAAAAAAGTCAACCAGTGCCTTATTCTCATTAAAGCGAGAGAAAGAAAATAATTATAGCCATCTCCAAGAACAAAATTTTCCCAACAAATGCCAAATGCCTTAAAATGAACTAACCAGATTCATTTTAAAACCTTTGGTCAATAACACTGCCTATCTGCTATTGGATCTCTTGTTATTTGACTCTTCTCATCCCCATTTCAACCACCCCATTACCCTCTACTCTACTTTACCCTCCCACTATTATTGTGTTCAATATTGTGGATCAAGTCCTCAGTGGGTTTGAACTGGTGTAGCCCCACTGATGTCAGTACTACTGTACTGGTTTACATCTCTCAAGGATTTGGGTGGCATTCTGCCTTAGCCTGTACATTACAACAGTTGTCTTTACCTGTGGATTAAGGAAGACAGGCACTGGCCTGTGACTACAATTTGAAAATCAGCCTCCTGTAAGGTGTTGTGGCAGGGCCACCTCCCCCTGCCTTGGGATCATCACAAAGTGACTGGATAGTTTCCAGGTTTATAAGCACCAGGGTGTTGTTCATTCCCTTCTGCCAGCTCATCAGTACAGCCTTGAGAAGCAACACACATGTGGACATCTTGTTTCTTCAGATTTTTGGCAGTCCGAACAAAGCTTCACCTGCCTTCCCAATTTCTGCTTCTACCCCTCTATGGAGACAGCCATCAGCACTGATTGTGCTTCCATAATGCAGTCTTCCCCAACCTTACGAGCGTAATTCATTCATGAAAAACCCCTCCTAGGGTGAATTCTAGTCAGTCAAAAATGTAATTGCCATTAATTTCAATGGAAAAAAATGTATGTGTTCCTGAGCCCCAAAATTTACACCCATTTATGCTAAAACAACTCCAAATCCCATTAAATCTGGTGAAAGGGAGCAAGCAGGGCAGAGCAGGGCACAGGGATGCAGCCTGGCCTGAGCGCAGCTTAGGTTCAGTGGGGAGTGGGCATTTCCAGGGGCTGGCTGTGCAGGGAGTTAGGCAGGCAGAGGGGTCCCCGGCTGGCGAGGGCCGATGCCTCTCTCGTGCGGGGCTGCACAGCAGAGAGGCCCCACTGGTGGCAGCTGAGGCGGCAACAGCAGGTGAGCCAGGTGCTAAATGGGAGGGAGCGCCACAGACAGCAAGCGGCACCTGAGGCACAGCGGTGCGGGGTGGTCGGCGGCAGCACCCTAGCTGTCGGGGGGGGTGAGCAGCACTTGCGGGGCTGGGACGGGCTGTGTGCCTAGCATCCACGTCTTGCAAAGCGGTGTGATCTACTGCCAGGACTCGAACGAGTCTACCTCCCTGCACCAGACTGCCGCCCTCTCGCAGGGCGCCGCCACCTCCCTGCACGGCCTCTTTGTCAAGACCAAGGCGGCCGACTCCATCCACTCGGTGCTCACCTACCAGAGCCGCCAGCCTCCAAATCGGTCCTCGTAAATGTGAAGAAATGCCTCGTAAGCTGAAGAAGGGGTATTAAATGAAACTCCTCATAAAGTTGAATTCTCATAACTCAAATGGGCGTATTTCAGGGTATAACTGTACTGTACACAAACTCATTAGCCATTCTGCAGTCTCTTCTATCAATCATAGATGCATCATCCTTGCTGACTTGTTTCAATGATCATTGCCTTAGTTTTCTTTTGTTTGATTCTTAATCCTACTTTGGCAAGCTCACATTTGACAACATTAATGCTCTTTTTCATGGTGTCATCGTTATCTGTCTCCAGCTGAACAATGTCATCTGCAAAGCTGAGACATTGCTGTTCCTCCCAAATCTCTCCTGTCCACTCTTGAATCTTCATTTTATGTTGCTTTTGGGAATCCCATAACTTATAATAGTGCAGAGAAGGAGAGAGCAATAAGATGGTATTCTTCTACATGCTGATGATAATCAAACAGAAATCCTTCCACGATATTTTGAACCTTCATACGCTGTGTGACACTAACTTTCTAGGAAATCCACATTGTTTTAAGATCTTCCTTGGCAACTCTTTCTGAGTGCAGTCAAGTGTTGGTGAAATTGCTGGCATTCATTAATCTTCTTAAGTATGTAAACCATTCTTCAATCACCTGTCTCAGGATAAAGATGTGATCTACGCACAATCTTTTTATTCTAAGGCCTGATTGATTAGTATACAGTTTTTTCATCTATGACCAGTTTGGTTTGGTTTCACAGTATGCTACAGAATACTTTGATTATGACGTTACTCCCCACCCGTTTTCATACACCAGTTGGCTTCCTTGCTTTGGCAACTTGAAGATCATGTCTTTCTTCAACCTTCTGGGCAGAATTCTCTCCTCTAAACTGGCTTAGTATTTTCTTACTACCAGCATTTCAGCAGGGATCTTCTCTTGACGAGGCACTTAGCCATTTTCTGTGATTGTTTTTATGACCCTGGAACTGTGATGACAATTAGATACAAGAAACTGCTTCAAATGGGGAATCACTGCTCACTGGTGCTTTATGACTTCTCTTGCTTTTTTGTCAGCTATACTCTTGCCTTTCTGACAGAACACTTTTCCTTCTACTGAGCTGATGCAACATAAAGGCTGTGTCTACACGTGCAAGCTACTTCGAAGTAGCGGCACTAACTTCGAAATAGCACCCGTCGCGGCTACACGCGTCGGGCGCTATTTCGAAGTTAACTTCGATGTTAGGCGGCGAGACGTCGAAGTCGCTAACCTCATGAGGGGATCGGAATAGCGCCCTACTTCGACGTTCAAAGTCGAAGTAGGGACCGTGTAGACGATCCGCGTCCCGCAACGTCGAAATTGTGGGGTCCTCCATGGCAGCCATCAGCTGGGGGGTTGAGAGACGCTGTCTCTCCAGCCCGTGCGGGGCTCTATGGTCACCGTGTGCAGCAGCCTTTAGCCCAGGGCTTCTGGCTACTGCTGCTGCAGCGGGGGATTCATGCCGCATGCACAGGGTCTGCAACTCGTTGTCGGCTCTGTGGATCTTGTGCTGTTTAGTGCAAGTGTGTCTGGGAGGGGCCCTTTAAGGGAGCGGCTGTCTGTTGAGTCCGCCCTGTGACCCTGTCTGCAGCTGTGCCTGGCACCCTTATTTCGATGTGTGCTACTGTGGCGTGTAGACTTTCCCTCGCAGCGCCTATTTCGATGTGGTGCTGCGCAACATCGATGTTGAACATCGACGTTGCCAGCCCTGGAGGACGTGTAGACGTTATTCATCGAAATAGCCTATTTCGATGTCGCCACATCGAAATAGGCTACTTCGATGTAGGCTTCACGTGTAGACGTAGCCAAATTGTCCTTTTAGTTGCGTACCCTGTGGTTGGCACTTCAAAGCTTTTCTTTCCTCAAGCTGTTTCCATGCATGTGGCTGTATCCATTCTTCTTTCTGCAATCCCGTTAGGCAAGGGAAATTGTGGATGTGTCCTTTTTCCTCTGGATTAACATTCATTATTTCTGAGTCTTGAAAACCATTTGAGAACTGGATTTTAAAATCCCTCCAAATTCCTGGGTCAGGGAGTTTTCACATCAAATACCATCTCTCTTTTCTTATGAGTGTGTCTGTTTAGTTTCATTCTCACTTTTCTGATAATAAGACAGTGGTTCCTTCTGGATGATCAGCACTTGAGCATGATTTATAGAATATATTCTTTTATAATTCATGAGTTGACTACTTTCCTTTCCTTGTGCTGCCTTTTCATTAAGGAATATGCCAGCTCCCTCTAGGTGAGTGTCATCATGTCTTCCTGAATAGCATTCTGTGATGCCAACTGAATTGGGCCTTCTGCCTCTAGTTCGTCCTATTTTGCTTACTCTAAAAATACTAGCGTTCAGTTTCTGTATTTGTATGAATGGCAGATTCATAGTGACAAAGTACTATGGTGGCAAAAGAGAATCAGCTGGCAAGGTTGCAGAATTTTGTTAACAAAAAACAGCTAGTTTTGCACAGATTTATTTATTAACACTCTCTTAACTGGTCTTAATCAGAAAAAAAATTGGAAATGCCGAAATAGAAAATTCAGCCATGTAACCTGGAAATACACTACAAGCTGATACTGCACAAAGCTGTAAACCACTGAATCTTATAGGTTTTCCTTAACTATCAATGGGCTTTTGTTGTATCTTTCCCCTTTTCCTGGAATTAAACGGTTTCAGTACCCATACTCCCCAAAGAAACTTCCTTTGAAGGCCAGGACTTTAACAGGACTTTAATTCAAAAAAGAGCTACATGAATTCATAGAGGTTTGGTCCATCAATGGCTATTAGTCAGGATGGGTTAGGAGGGATGTCCCTAGCCCTGTTTGTCATCAGCTGGGAATGGGTGATGGAGGAGGGCTCACGAGGTTACTGTTCTGTTCATTCTTCTGGAACACCTGGCATTGAGCACTGTCAGAAGACAGGACACTTTGGTCTGACCCAGTATAACTATTCTTATAACAACAAAAAGTCTTGTGGCACCTTATAGACTAACAGATATTTTGGAGCATAAGCTTTCGTGGGCAAAGACCCACCGCATCAGATGCATGAGTGGAGGGGGGTGGTTTCAGAGGGGTATTTAAAGGGTGAGGTCCCAGTAAAGGACCTCTGCTCTGGCCCTCCCCCTTTACTGGGCCCCTACTCTTTAAATACCCCTCTGAAACTACCCCCCCATGCATCTGATGAAGTGGGTCTTTGCCCACGAAAGCTGATACTCCAAAATATCTATTAGTCTATAAGGTGCCACAAGACTTTTTGTTGTTCTCGAAGCTACAGATGAACACGGCTCCCTCTCTGATACTTATTGTTATGATGACAATGTGACTGACTTTTTAGACTTCATCTTTCTTTGTGCTGGGCTGATTTTTACTCACATTTTATCATTTGAAAACCTTTCTCCGTGCCATTCAGGCAACAGTGGGTCTGTTAACACCAATGTGGTAGAGAAATCAGGGTCTTGCGTATGAAGAGGTGGACAAGGCAATAGAAATATTTGTGTATGCTTTCTTCCTAACAGGTACACAGGAGCAGAACCCAACTGACATAACTCATCTGCTCATTCACTACAGTGTTTGGTCAAGATTTTGAAAAATGGCTAGTGATTTTGTGTAGCATCATTCTGGCATGCCCAGTCTGCACCAACCTGCTCTCCAGAAGGCATGCTCATCCTCAGATCTCTCCCTTTTAAGATGCTTCAGGTCAGACACACAAAAATTGAAGCTTCTAAACACATGAATCACTATGGAAAATCTTGGCCATTTATTATTCTATAAACAGAAACTTTCTTTTAATATCACTTTAAAGCTACGTCTACACATGAACGCTACATCGAAGTAGCTTATTTTGATGTAGCAACATCGAAATAGGCTATTTCAATGAATAACGTCTACACGTCCTCCAGGGCTGGCAACATCGACGTTCAACGTCGACGTTGTGCAGCACCACATCGACATAGGCGCTGCAAGGGAATGTCTACATGCCAAAGTAGCACACATGGAAATAGGGATCCTAGGCACAGCTGCAGACAGGGTCACAGGGCGGACTAGCGCTTCTGGGGCAACAGCTAGCCGCTCCCTTAAAGAGTCCCTCCCAGACACACGCAGCCTGCACAGCACGCGGTCTGAAGAGCCATAGGCACACAGACCTCGGGCAACGCAGTCATAGACCCCGAGCAGCAGCAGCAGCAGCAGCAGCCAGAGGTCCATCCAGCCCTCCTGGCAGAAGCAGGGCTCGCCCTGCTCCATGCCATGCGGGAGGCAGCTGAGCACCTCCTTGCCACACCGGAGGAGGAGCAGCCTGCAGGGGAGCAGGACTCAAGCCCCAACCATTCAGCACCCCGAACCGCCACCCCCGCCTCACACGTCGCCGCCTCTGGAGCTACCCCACCAGCACCGACTGGTGGGAGCGGCTGGTGCTTGAGGAGTGGGACGACGACCGCTGGCTCAGGAACTTCAGGATGAGCCGGCAGACATTTATGGAGCTGTGCCAGTGGCTCACCCCCGCACTCAGGAACCAGGACACCACCATGCGTCGTGCCCTCCCTGTGGAGAAATGGGTCGGCATCGCTGTCTGGAAGATGGCCACTCCAGACAGCTACCGATCCGTAGGACAGCAGTTTGGTGTCGGAAAGGCCACCGTCGGGGCTGTCCTCATGGAGGTAAGAGAACCCACGGGGGGACGGGGGGAGGGCAGAGGAGGGCAGGGGAGGGAAGGGCAGGGCAGGGGGGCCCGGGCAGGGCAGGGCAGAGGAGGGCAGGGCAGGGGAGGGGAGGGGAGGGGGCCCAGGCAGGGGAGGGCAGGTCAGGGCAGGGTAGGGCAGGGCCCCGCACACCCATCTCACCCCTCATTGGTGCTCTCCCATGTTCTTTCCCTGAAGGTTGTGAGTGCCATCAACGCCATGCTCCTGCACAGGCTCGTGAGGCTGGGGGACCCAAATGCCACCATCGCCGGCTTTGCCATGCTGGGCTTCCCCAATTTCTTCGGGGCTCTGGATGGGACTCACATCCCCATCCGCACCCCGCAACACAGTGGAGGACACTACATCAACCGCAAGGGCTACCACTCAGTGGTCCTGCAGGCCTTGGTGGACAGCCAGGGCCGGTTCCAGGAGGTTTATGTGGGCTGGCCTGGCAGCACCCATGACGCTCGGGTTTTCCGGAACTCGGGCCTGTGCTGCTGGATGGAGGCGGGGACCTACATCCCTCAGCGGGAGATCCCTCTGGGGGACACCACCATGCCCCTCTGCATCATCACAGATGCGGCATACCCCTCCAGCCCTGGCTCATGCACCCGTACATGGGCCATGTCTCCACCAGCCAGGAGCGCTTCAACTAGCACCTGAACCACACGCGCCAGGTGGTGGAGTGCTCCTTTGGCCTCCTCAAAGGGCGCTGGACATGTCTCCTCACCCGCCTGGATGCGGGGCCCATCAACATCCCCCAGATTGTGGGCGCGTGTAGCGTCCTCCACAACCTCGTCGAGAGCAAGGGGGAGGCCTTCTTTCAGGGCTGGGCTGTGGAGGGATGTGAAGCCACCTGCTGCCCCCAGTTGCCAGGTGGACCCCGAAGGGACCCGGGTCCAGGAGGCCCTGCGGGCCCACTTTGATGATGAGGCAGCGGCGTGAACTCTGCAAGGACCCCCACCGCCTCCCCCTTCCTCCACCACACTCCCTGCCCCTACGCCCACACCACGGAGCACCCAACCGCACCCCGCCCCCTTTTCCTGGACAAAAGGCAGCACGCACTTGTGGCTAAAATTTAACTGGTTTTTCTTTGAGAACTTTGTGTTTTTGGAACTATAATTAAAACAAGAACAAACTGTATATAAGATGTGTGTAACAAAAGTAATGTGTACAAATAAAACAATAGTAATAAAAAAGTTTGTTCACTAAAAAGAAAACCAGGGATGCTAAAGGGGAGAACTATTTACATGGGGGGGGACGGGACAAAGGGGGGCACAAAAAAGGAGAACTAAAACTGTCCATCATTGTCCTTTTTTAAAAATCAACTATATACAAGGGGGGGGCATGTCCCGGGCCCCACGCCCCTAAAGTCCGGCACTGGGGGTGGGCGGCCGGGAGCCCCGCCGCGGCCGCAGCCCTGTCGGGGGCTGGCTGGGGGCGGGGCAGTCCGGAAGATATGCCTGGCGAGTCTCAGCTGGCTCCAGGGGTCCCTCGGTGGTCCGGCCCTCGCTGGTGGATGGCGGGGCAATGGCGGACGGGACGGCGACAAGCGGAGCAGCAGGTGGTGCAGCGGGTGGAGCAGTCAGGGTGGGTGCTGCGGCGGCCAGTGCGGCATGGGGGGCCAGGTAGTCCACAAGGTGGTTGAAAGTGTCCATGTAGGCCCCCCATGCCTCTTGGAGCCAGGCCAGCGCCCGCTCCTGAAGTTCGAGGCGGCGTTGCTCCACCCGCAGGCGCTGCTCCGCCACCTCCAGCTGCTGACGGTGGATGGCCAGCAGCTGGGGGTCCGTCGCCGTCGGCTGGTGGTGGCGCGGGGTCCGCCGTCTAGCCCGCCGTGGGGCCGGTCGGTCCTCAGCTGAGGGGCTTGCCTGGAGCGATGGCCCTGGAGGGGTCTCCAGGACCATTGATGCCTCGCCAGCGCTCTCTTCCGGTCCTTCCAATGGTGCAGCTGCAGGACACAGGAGAGGGGGGGGAGAAGGATGGAGACAGGCATTAGTGTGGGCCCCGAGCCGTGGCCTTTGTCTCCCCAGCCCTGTGCTGCAGGTTCCCCATCCCTGTCCCCGGGAGATGCTGCTGTGATGGATGGGGTTCAGGGGTCCCCCTGCCCTGCACCCCGTTCCCTGGTGGGAGCGACTCTCACTTCACTCCGCAGGGTCTGACAGGAAAGGTTTCTTAGGCCACAGATGCCCAGTTTCTCCCAGGAGCGACAGCACAGCAGTCAGAGACAGTCCTTCCAACCCGTCCTGGAGAGAAGACCCCAAGGGGTGCCCCTCTGGGGTGTAGCTTTCCCCCTCCTCAGGCTGGCTGCCTTCCAGCTCTCCCTTCCCCTAGCCTCTACCTGTGGCCCCTGCCCCGCCCCCCCCGATTCAAAGCCAGCTCGGCTCCTCCCTCCTCTTTGTTCAGGGCAGAGGTGTCACCTGCCAGCTGTAGCCCCAGGATCATCCTTTGCCCCTGGGAGCTATTCGGCTCTTGTTGCTCATATGTAACCTGAGTCTCCCTTTTGCACTCCCCCCACTCCATCACATGCTGCTGCTGCTGCTGCTGCTGCTGCTGCGGGGTGTCCCACCCACTCCTCCCGGGGGCCCCTCGAGGTTCCGCTCCCCCCTGCCCCGGGGATGAGGCATGGCACTGTCGTGGTGGGGGGGCGCAGGGGCTGATGCACTGCTGTGAGGGACATGGCCCTGCTGTCCTTGGGGCCATGGCCATGTAAGCATGTGGGGGGCCCTGGACACATATCTATTACCCCTGCCCCTCAAGCCCAGGGGTGTACACCAGAGGGGGGTACATACCTCTCGGTCCACTCCCACGGTCTGGAGATCCCCGGGGGGCGGAGGCCTGGCTGCTGCTCCGGGATGGCAGGAGGAGGATCTGCAGCCCGGATTCTGCAGAGGAGGAGCCCCCCTCCTCCTCCTTCTCCTCCTCCTGCCGCGATGGCCCGGGGGTGGGCTCCGGGGGGGGCCCCCGGGGTGCGGGGCTTACCTCTGGGGCGGACTCCGTCTGCAGGGCCTGCTGGGGCTCGTCGGCCGAAGTGTCAAGGGTGGCCGGAGGGGAGGAGGTGTGCCGGGGGCCCAGGATGTCCCTGAGCTCCCTGTAAAAGGGGCAAGTGATGGGGGCGGCCCCAGATCAGCCGGCCGCATCCCGGGCCCGGGCGTAACCCTGCCGCAGCTCCTTAACCTTACTCCTGATGTGGTCAGGAGTGCGGGCAGGGTGACCCCGGGCAGCCAGGCCCTCGGCCAGCCGAGCAAACGCATCCGCGTTCCGCCTCTTGCTCCCCATTACCTGGAGCACCTCCTCCTCGCTCCAGAGCCCCAGCAGGTCCCGCAGCTCGGCCTCCGTCCAGGAGGGGCCCCGCTGTCACTTGCCAGCCTGGCTGCCCGCCTGGCTGGGCTGGCTGCCCTGGCTCCCCTTGGGGGGGGTCCCCTGGGGGCGCTGGGGGGGCTGCTGGGCGGCCATTGAGGGTCCTGTGCCTCCTGTGGCTGCTGAGGGAGGTGCAGGCTGGCCGTGTGTCTGAGCTGCTGCCTGCACATTCCCTCAGCTTCCTGCACAGGAAGGGAGGGGGAGGGGACCTTTAAGGGGCCGCTCCACACGGCCACCATTGAGCTGAGGGGCTGGAGAGAGCGTCTCTCAACCCCTCAGCTGATGGCCGCCATGGAGGACCCCGCAATTTCAATGTTGCGGGACGCGCAACGACTACACGGTCCCTACTTCGACGTTGAACGTCGAAGTAGGGCGCTGTCCCCATCTCCTGATGAGGATAGCGACTTCGAAGTCTCGCCGCCTAACGTCGAAGTTAACTTCGAAATAGCGCCCGATGAGTGTAGCCGTGACGGGCGCTATTTCGAAGTTAGTGCCGCTACTTCGAAGTAGCGTGCACGTGTAGACACGGCTTAAAGGGCAATATGGTCTTAAACTTAACAGCATTTTGCTGCTTTTTGCTTAAGAATAGCTATGATGCCTTTGAATGTACTTGTTCATAAGTAACTCCAGGCTTAGTGCATGCTGCTGTTGAAATGCTGATATGTTTACATTTGAAAGATAATTTCCAAAATGAATGTTTTACTGGCATGGCACATGCCATCATAGATTAAATATAGTATAGGCGTTCTTTAAAGTAGCTGAGCGTTTTTATCTCAGTAAAGTTAAAAAGTTAAACAGCTCAGCCTGATATCAAAGTTTTATTGTATCTGGAAGAGGCCATCTGCTTACCACCAAAAATCACTGTTTCCTTGATCTCTTCAAATTAATGTGCTGTGAGTAACTTCAATCCAATTAAGAAGAACACGTAGGCAGCTGTGCCAGTCTGATTACCTGTGGACACTCCAGCATTGCTGGCTTGGGAGAGCGGGGACCAGGTTCACAGCTAATGCATCAGGCTTGAAGAAACTAAACCATTGCCTCAGACTTTCATACCCTCAGGAAGATGTGTGTTTGGTAGCAGTACTGTGCTTGTTGTTTAGGAAACATGTTTCGGGCAGGTATGTCATGGAAGTGTACAAACACCTTTATAAATCCCCTCGTGAAGAAGGCCTGCGATAAAGCTGTGCTTTGGTTGCCAAGCTCATGCTGAAATCTTGAGGCAGTGTTCCCTAGTGGTTAGCACATTAGGCTAAGAGAGAGGGAAAGGGGGGGTGAAATCCCAGCTCTGGCCCTGACTTTGTGTATTGATTTGGGCATGCCACTTCCCCTGCTATTTCTTCATGGTTCAGTTCCATAACAAGCAAACAAAACACAAAATAGGAAAGGATTCAAAACAATCAGAACATCCCACTTAGATATTTTGAAAAGGCTTTTGACAGGCATTTCAGATATTTGTGGCATGAGAGTAAGAAAGAAAAATTAAAACTATTTCTAAATCTCAGCATTTTGATTAATCTGAGCTAATATTTTGTGACATTTTTAGATTTATTTTTCATTCTAATTTTAGATTGAATTTTTTTTCTGAATTCTCTAACTTTTTCTTGGCATTGAAAATCCATTTCCTGCCCAGCTCCAAACCACAGTAGGGCTCATACTTTGCTTAAAATAAGTTTCACAGAGGTAGTCATGTTAGTCTGTGTCTTCACAAAACAAAACGTGTCCTATAGCACTTTAAAGACTAGATACTTGCAGTAAGTAATTTCCTTCTTACCCTTCACCTGCCCCCCACTAATTTGTCGGTTTTCATTTCTTTGTTTTCTATCTCTCTCATATATTTGTTGTGCTAGTTCATTTTCAGCACTGTTTCCAGTTCTGCTACGACTGCTTTTTTGTTTTGTTTAGCATAGGCCCTGGCTTGCAACAGCCTTTTGAGAAGCAAGGCAACCAAACCAAACCAAGTTTCCACCTGCCAAAACTTCAGTCCCTGGTAACTTTATTTGCATAGACTTTCAATGCACTATCATTCTGTGCTGACTCTGTAAAGTTTCTATTACCACTGGAGCAGTCATCTCATTTAATCTTCCCATTGAGGGGAAAGAATTGGGGAGAAGGGAATATCATGAAAAGAGGGATGAGGAAAGCTTGGAAGACTAAATGGACCCAGGATAAGGAGAGAGAGAGGATAGGAAAGAGAGGAAGAAGTCTGGATAAATTGGTATGGCTGCTTCAGAAATTTATTTATTTATTTATTAAACATTATAAAAATAACCCACAAATAGATCTTAAAAATAGCATGTACTGTTCCAGTCAAAAAAACTACAGATGTGTCAACAAAAAACAAAATTCCCCTACCCCACCCCTAATTCCTGTCTCATTAAAAACTGGTTAGATAAACTTTGTCAGTAGCAATGCTAAAGAAAATGCTAGGGGAAAAGGCAGAGGAATGTCTTATAGGCATGAGAAATGGAGGATCTTGTGGGCAATACAGTGAATTGGGCTGGACTAGATGGGGACTAGGGTTCAACCTCTGGTTAATGTTAAAGTTTTGAGTGCCCATGGGCAGGTCATTGAGGCCAAGACTGTGAAAAACTTGGCCCCTAGAATAGGTCAAGGAAACAATCCACTAGGAACAAAAACTACCAAAAGTGTCTAGTTGTCACCCAAAATAGAATTTTCAGTATAACCCTTATTAAAAATGTTTGACTGGTGGTACAAAGGCTCTGTCACAGTCCAGGGCAACTTTATAGCACACCACCATTTGCTGTTCTCAGATTTCAGGCTCCCCAGCTCTCATTTCCTTCTCTGATGTATTTCCAATGTATTTCCAGGCTGCCAAGTTCCCTTTACCTAAACTGTGTGTTCCCGAGCAAATCAGATCATTTCAGAGGACTTCTGTCTTCTCAGAGGCTAAAAACAACAGTGCCACAGTGAAAAAGGTACAACATAGCTTCGTATAAGCAAGCACATTTATTCTTAAGGTGAAAGCATTAGGGATAAAGCTATTAAAACCATAAAACCTACAAGTGTGCTAATAAGGTTACCCAAAATAACCCCAAGTCCAACCAGGGAGCTGGAAGACATCAGACCTTTTAAACCCCACCCATGGTTTTGTTAACCAGGTTGGCTCAAAGCAAGCAAATCCTTCCCTCTAGAGATCAGTTCCTTACATGGTTTGAGACTCTGAACTTTTCCTCATTTAACATGTGATCAGCTGACAAAAGGCCTTTTCTCAGGTCGCAGCACAGAAAGTGGAGCTCTTGCATAACAAAAGGAAGTATGTTTGCACACATGCCAGGTGTCCAGGAAGTTCACTTAACTTGAAATGTTCATTCCTGTCCGGAACACACAGATAGGCTGTTCTCATTCATAACATTTTACAGGGTCTGCATGAGTCAGGTCTCCTCCCAAGAGATGCCACAGGCCCAGAGTGTAAAATCGATCTTCAGGCCCCTTCAATAAGTGCTAAATACCCGACAGCTGACACGGAATCCAGCAAAGGCCTGAACAGGGTGGCGGACACCTGTCTCAAATTCAGGGTCCCCCTCTAATGTCTTTCATCCATGGCTGGAATGCATTTTGTTATACTCATCCAAGCATGAGCGGCTGTGCACCACTAATACCAACACATGTTAACCACTGTGGGCACTGTTCTCCTCAGCTCGGTGGCCCTGAATCTCTGCTGGGTAGCCACCCAAGAGCTCAGCTTATGGGGAGTGCCGCTCAAATCCAATAAGTGAAATATTTGGTTTGTATGATTATAGGGTCACTATTCATTAATGCTAACTTTTTAATGATCCTCATTGTGAAGATTTTCTTTTTTTATAAGGCTGTTTTACTGCACCTTAATTAAGGCTGAGAAGAATCCTTTTTGTATAAAAGCTGATTTTTTTCTAAACGTGCTAAAGTCTTCAACGATAATCAGCTGGTTCAATGTTGTTCACAGTAAGAGGTTTGCAGCAGCTCACAACCACATTTACAGAACACCTCAGCGTTTGAGCTGGGCTCATGACTGATGGCTGGGGACAGGGGCCAAACTAAAAAAAAAAAAAAAATAAAGTTTTAGAATAAGTATTCGAGTTTCTTGGTGAAAACAACCACAATAAAAGATGAAAAATATGATTTCAAATTGAATAATTATGTAGGTTTCAATAAAATGAAATGTTTTAAAACAAACAAACCAAAAAGGGGGAATTCCAAACCAGAAAGTCAAAATATTTAATTTTAGGAATGCTTATTGAGCTATTTTGAGATTTCTTTTTCTTTCCAGAAACTTTTCACTGAAATAACTGGAATTCACAGATGTGATTGTGCAACTCACTTCTCCATTTTTCAGTGAAGGAAAAAAAAAAATATTTCCACAGAACATTTCTCTAGAAGGGGCCATTTCAGTACTTCTACATGTGGTGAGATTTTGAGTATACTCTATGGGAATAGCTGAGTCAAATTCTGTCCCTTCAATGGAGCAGGCTCAGTATAAATATTAAAATATTCTGTACAGAATGAAAAAAATCCCTCGGCTTGATCCCTCACATCTGTCAGAAGAACAGACCCTGCGCATACCAGGCAGGAAGCTACCCAAAACAGCATTGTGTGACAGAAATTATTGGAGAACACTTGATAGTAATTACTTCAGTGTTCCAAATTAGCGCTTTTATGATTGAATAGTGGCACTACATCTTTGGGAATTTGCTCTCTTTCTGCTAGTTCTGGGCTCTAGTGTTAAGGATATTAAAAATATAGGACTTATTGAAGTTAGTGATTATTTAACAGACTTTTAATGGGACTAACGTATCCACTGAATGCTACTTTGATCTCCAGAGTATGGCTGGATCTATGCTCACCCCCTGCTCCACCCTCCAAAACAGAGATAAAATACAGTGCGTAGTATTACTGCACTGGTTTATGTAAATGCAGTTTAATGCAGACTAATTTTCTAGCAGTTGTAGAAAGTCGATTTAATGCCAAGCTGTTCTTATGTTTAATAACTTCTGCTATACCAGGAGTGCTCTTCCCAGTGGAGGCACATTGGAAGAACTGGAAATATTGCAATTTTTGTGCTAGTTCTACTAAATATCAGGAGAAAAACTCCCTAACAGCAGAAGAATCTTTTTAAATTAAAACCCCAAGTCAAAGAAATATGCTGCACTGTATTTGCATCCAGATAAAGGTTGTCACTGCTGACACATAGGTTGAAGTTTAGTCATCTCAAAATCTGGAAGCAGATGGAACACTAGATATTATTATTGGTCCAATATACAAGGTAGAAAATGAAAGAACAAAAAGTAAAGTCATTGTTATTGGCTTAAATCCACTTATTATGGAGGAATAAAGTAACAATATGATTGTTCTTACTAGTATTGTGACCCTTTCCCTTTCTGGGCTTTCTCTGGAAAGTCAAGATTTTTAAACACAGGGTCTTAAATTTAGGTGTTAAATGTCATATTTAAGGGACCTAAAACAGGGGGCCAGGTTTCCAAAGTATTGAGCAATAAAACCAATTGAAATCTTTAGAATTTTCAATGCGGCTAGTGGGCAGTGGGAGCAAGAAAGGTTCAAAGAAATGCATGTGAGATTTTCTTTAAGTTGCACCACCTTTCCATAACTGTTCTCTTCCATGGGACTTCTCCCTAAGAGGGGATAATGTCAGAGGGGGAGCCATGTTAGTCTGTAATGTCACACACTGCAAGCAGACCTGTAGCACTGTGGAGACTAGCACATTTATTTGGTCATGAGCTTTTGTGCTGAAAGCCCTTTTCTTCAGTTGAATAATGGAGAAAGGAGGAAGCAGAGAGTTTCTCCAGTTGATTTCAGTAAGGGATCAACACTTCTGAACACCGTTGGTGCATTTACACTAGGAACAAACTTTGAAGTTACCTTTGAAATTAGGCATTACTTCAAAGAAGCCAGCCGAGAGTCTACACATATTTTCCCTTTCTTTGAAGTTAACTTTGAACTTAGTGCCTTGTGAAGATGCACCCTTAGACACCTTCATAACATCACGGGCATTTTGGGAGCCCAGCTGTGAAGTCCTTACTCCATTTCCAGTGATGGAATAGTGCCCTACTTTGAAGTTTAACTTCAAAGTAGGGTGCGTGTACTTCAAAGTAAGCAACTTCAAAGTTATTTTTGTAGTGTAGACACAGCCCAGGAGTACCTTATATATTAGTACCTCTCCAGTAGTACCTAATCTAACACCACAAGTGAAGACTTTCAGAAACGGGGAAGTATATCATAAAGTTCTAAGGTCAGATCCTCAAAGGTATACAAGAGTCTAACTGCACAGAAGTTGTATCTTGGAGAAGGCATTCTCAGCCTTTTTCTTTCTGAGCTCCTCCCCCAGGCATGCTCCACCAGCCCACCAGTGCCACAACAGGGTTTCTGCAGATAAGAGCCAGGGCTGACATTAGGAGATAGCAAACAGGGCAACTGCTTGGGGACCTCCTGCTCCAGTGGTCCCCACAAAGCTGAGTTGCTCAAAGTTTGGCTTCAGGCAGGGGTGGCAGGGCCCTAAACTTCTGCCCTACAGAGTAGGCCTTTGGCTTCCTGCCCTGTGCCCCAATGAATCTAACACTGGCTGAGCTGGACGAACCCCCCGAAACCTGGTTGTGGACATCATGTGGGCTGGGTCTGCAGTTGTCCCCAAATTTGAAGGGGGCTTGGTAATCAGGGCAATGGGAGATTAGTAATGAAGTGCTGGGGTGAATACGCAGGCTAATTGTCCCCCATGGCAACTTCGCAGTGTCAAACTGAAGTGCTGGCATGCGCGTAGGAGTCGTGAGCACTTTGAAGTGCCTTTACTCCTCAACATTGTGCGTATTTTTGGCAAAAAAAAAAAAACAGTCAGTAACATAAACATCTGAAAAGTTTATGCTGATTTCGACAAGTTGGTTCAGTTGAAAAATCACCTAACTTCCCCCACCCCTGCAATTTTTAAACCATGTTAATAGCCAAACTAGAAGTCTCCCACCATAACTTGAGCCCTCCTTACATCCACTGAAAACAGCCTCTCTCCAATGCATTCACATCCTTTTCAAAATGGTGGCCCCTGAATCGAACACAGCAGTCCAGATGCGGCCATTTGTTAATCTGTATGCTGCCACAGCACTGCTTGTTACTGACGAATGAAGATGAGCTTTGCTGCCTGCTTCTCGAATTAATCAGACTCAGCATAGCTGTTCCTGTTAAGAACACCGTTAAGCTGCGTCTACACGTAAGCGCCCTTTCGAAAGAGAGCGTCCACACGGCTCCAAGCCCTCTTTCGACAGAAGGGAGGCAGGAAACGTCACGGAAGGGGTCCCATGGCCGACAAGCCCTTCCAGGGCCACAGCCAGCCGCCTCCTTTGAAGGGCCCCTCCCTCCGCCCTCCCCTGCACATGAGCCGAGCGCTGCCCAGCCTGTTCCTGCCCGGCAGAGCCCACTCATGCCCATGAAAGCCCAGCGACAGCTCCTGCAGGCGGACGCCCTCGTTATGGACGCCCTGCTGGCAGCGCTGTGCTCCCTCGCCGCAGCTGCACCCGAGCTCATCGGGTGGCTGTAAGGTCCCCACTGGGGCTGTGGGGCTTCCTCCCCCGGGTTCCCCGACGCCTCTGGACCCACCCCAGCAGCACCGACTGGTGGGACCGTGTGGTGCTACGGGAGTGGGCCAAGGAAAGGTGGCTGCAGAACTTCCACACGTTGAGGCGGACCTTCGAGGAGATCTGCCACTGGCTTGCCTCCGCACTCCGGCACCAGGACCCCTGCATGCGGCCAGCCCTCCCCCTGGAGAAACAGGTCACTATCGCCATCTGGAAGCTGGCCACCCTGGACTTCTACTGCTCTGTGAGACAGAAGTTTGGGGTGGGCAAGGCCACCGTCAGGGCTGTCCTTATGGAGGTAAGGTGGAGGGGCTGGGGCAAGGGGAACCCTCCCCTGCAAGGGGCCGGATGGGAGGTGGGCAGGGGCTGCACAGGCCAGGGGCTGGACGGGAGGGGGGCAAAATGGGCCCGAGGTGAGAGGCGACGACTGCCACACCCACAAGAGAGCATGTGTCCCCCTTCCCTCTCTGCAGGCTGTCAGGGCCATCAATGCGATGCTGCTCCATAGGGTTGTCCGCCTGAGACATGTGGACAACATGGTCACCGGCTTCCTGGACCTGGGCTTCCCGAACTGCATTGGCACTTTGGATAGCATGCACAACCCCATACACGCCCCGCCATGCAGCGCCGGCCAGTACATCAACTGGAAGGGCTACCATTCGGTGGTGCTCCAGGCCCTGGTGGACATGAGGGGATGGTTCATCGACCTCTACGTGTGCTGGGCCGGCCGCACCCACGAAGACCGGGTCTTCCGGGCCTCCGGCCTCTGCCGCCACATGGGGGCTGGCACATTTGTCCCCCAAAGGGAGATCACAGTGGATGAGGACGTCACCATGCCGCTCTGCATGGTGGCAGATGCAGCGTACCCCCTGCAGCCGTGGCTCATGAGGCCCTACACCGGACACCTTGACCTCACCTGGGAGGCGTTCAATGAGCACCTCAACCATGCCCGCAATGTGGTGGAGTGGGCCTTCGGGCGCCTAAAGGGGCGGTGGAGGTGCCTCCTCACACGCCTGGAGGTCGGGGTCCCAACGTGCCCCAGGTGGTGGGCACCTGTTGAGTCATACACAACATTGTGGAGGGAAAGGGGGATGCCTATGTCCCTGGGGAAGGCCCTCCAGACAGCGCTCTCTATGAGCAGCTGAGCACCGCCCCCATTCACCAGCCCACCAGGACGGCCACCGCATGCAGGAGGCCCTCAGGCAGGCTTTTGGTGACAGTCACCTCTGACCCACACGCACACCCACATCCCACTCACATACATCACCCACCATCCCTGCCCCCCCCATCCCCACCAGCACCGCACCCGCACATCCACCACCCACCAAGGAGCACAGCATGGGGTGGTGAACAATAAACAAACTTTATATCAAACTGGGTGTTGGTAAATATGTACGGGGTAAACCTAACTTGGAGGGGGGCATGTAACCTGGAGGGGGGCACTCATTCTGGGGCAGGGGTGGTGGGCTGCAGACCCTGTCGGCCCCTGGACCCCCGCTCCCCTGGGTGCAGGGTCCCTGGTCGGGGGCGGGGATGGGGGGGAGATTCTGGTAGCACCGGCAAGTAGCAGCGGTGGGTGAGCCTGATGGCAGCGGCAGAGGTAGGCTCAGTGGGGGCAGGCTCAGGGGGGCAGCAGGGACAGGCTTAGTGGGGGCAGGCTCAGGGGGGCGGCAGGGACAGGCTCGGGGGGGCGGTGGGGGCAGGGCCAGCAGGGGGAGTTGCCTGGGGGGCCAGCAAGCGGGCCATCATGGCTGTGTGCTCCCGGACGCCCTGGCCAATGCCCTGGAGAGTGTCCAGCATCCTGTCCCAGGCTGCCCTCCGCCACTCCATGTCAGCCCGGGCTAGCTGGAGGTGCTCCTCGGCCACCTTGGCCTGACACTGGGTGGCTGTGTCTTCCCCAGTCCTCCAGGGGGCCCTCCGGCCAAGGCCCCAATGGTTCCCTGCCTAGGGTGGCATCCAGATGGCTGCAGCAGGTGGGCTGTCCGGCACAAGGGACGGTGCAGCGCTCTCCCAGCTCCTGGATGGTGTGGCTGTGTGGAGAGGAGAACATGTCAGTAGTGTGCACTGAATGGAGGGGACCCGGCTGTGGTGGACCTGCCCGAGCCCACCCCATGGGGCGCCCACCCCCACAAAGAATATTGACCCCCCCAGGGAGCACCAACCCACCCCCCACCCTCCCCCGAGACCGGGCCTCCCAGCCTGGGTGTGATTCCAGGGGTCTCTCCCGCAGGTGGCCCTTCCCAGCCTGCGATATGTGGACCCCGGGCGCCATCGGGCACCAACCAGCCGCCACCCCTGAGCGGCTCACAACGCTGTCCACTGAAGGCGGTCGTTGGGCGTGGCTGATGTGCCACTGCAGGGTGCCGCATCCCATGTGGGGGCTGGCCTGTGTACAGCCCGGGACCACCAGTCCCATGTGCGGGCGCCTAGCTGTTGCGTCTCCCCCACCCTTGGAGTAGGTGTGTGCCCCTCCCTGTACATACCAGAGGGTCCTTCGGCGAGGTCCAGCCATGTCCGGCCCTCGGTCGCCTGGCTGGAGGAGCGGGAGGGGATGAGGATGGTCAGCTCCCCCTCCTCGCTCGACCACTTGGTGGTCCCCTTGCCCTCCGGGGTCCCTGATCCAGGCTGCTCCTCCGCCTGCGCTGACTGCAGCTCCTCCCCAGAGGTTTCCAGGAAGGCCGCTGGGGGGGAACTCTTCTGGGGCCCCAGGATGCTCCGAAGCTCCCAGTAGAAGGGGCAGGTCACTGGACCTGCCCTGGAGCGTCCGGCCTGGTCCTTGACCCAGCCATATCCCTGCAGCAGCTCTTTTACTTTGGAGTGTACCTGGTCTGGGGTACGCTCTGGGTGGCCCCTGTTGCGGAGGCCCATTGCCAGGCGGCCAAAGGCTGTGGCATTGCGCCGCTTGAGGCCCATGTGGCGCAGGACCTCCTTGTCCTGCCAGAGGCCAAGGAGGTCCCGGAGCTCCCGCTCCGTCCAGGAGGAGGCTCATCTTTTTTCTCACCCTGGGAGCCCTGGGAGGCTGGAGAGGGCTCGGGGTGGGGGGGGAGGGCGTGGGGCTTGCAGGGGGTCTGGCTGCCAGCCATGGCTGGAGTGTGTAACTGGAGCTCACACGCACGCTGCTCCTAGCACGCTTTCAGCTTCCTGACACGGGTTTTCTGTGTGCACGTGGCTTTAAAGCAGCCGAATGCAGGGACCATAGAGTCCTGCTGCTGCTGGCTGGATCGGCCCCGCACTCCAGCTGATCGGTGCCATGGCGGCCCTGTATTTCGAAAGAGTGGTCTGTGGAGCATCTACACATGTACTCTTTTGATTTATTATTTCGAAAGGGAGAGATCTTCCTGATACAGAATCGGGGTTCGGATTTTGATTTCCGAGCCCCGTACTTTCAATTTTCTTTCCAAAGTCAGGTTTATGTGTGCAGATGCTCCGCCCGCTCTTTTGAAAAAGGGCCTCTTTTTTCGAAGTTTTTTGCACGTGCAGATGCACCTCTAGTGTCTACTAGAGGGAGCAGGAAGACTGAAATGGAAAGTTAGTTCATCTAAGTCATTTTGTTTCAGTATCCATGTGCCTCAGCAGCTGCAGTGATGTTCTGGCCTCCAAATGCAGGCCTGGGTTCAAAACCTACATCTGATGCTATGCTGAAAGCTCCACGTACACAGGTGCACATGTGACCATTGGTAGTGCACAACATGGTTTTATTGTTCCTACACAAGCCAGGCAATATGCTATTTTTTAAAGAGCATCACCTACTGGTGCCTTATTAACTATTTGTGTATGTTATACATCTGCTAAGAATAGATGCCACTTTTCTAGTAACCTCAAATGCCCAGTAGAGTTCAAAGGGCTGATGTAAATTAACACAGCTCCATACAGATATTGCAGTTCACACCAGCCTAGGATTTGAGCCCCAAAAGCCACATTCTGGTGACAAATATAGCATTGATTTGTACTGAGATATTCTCAAGAGCCAGTACAAGCTATAGGAAAAATTCTTTAATAATGATGCATTTTTCCATAATGCTTCTCTTAATTGCTGAAAGCAAGGCACCTGCCTACTCAGGAATCAGGCACAGCATATCAGGAATAATCTGATAAAAAGAAAATCAGCCTTTTACCAAAAGGCTGGTGATTGGTTGACTGAGCCTATAGCCACATCTGTTAGATTCAACAGATGTTAGCATTGTCTGACTATTGCAAAGGATGTAAGGCTGAATCTACTACAGAATCTATGTGACACACAGCAAGTCTATTTGGTAGGATTATGGGGATAAATGGAAGCTACAATAAAAATAGAGAGCAGGGGTGGAAAATTTTCCACTCTAATTAAGACATAATGCAAGTAGCAGTCATCTGATATAGGGATCTTGTTAAAATGAGAGCAGGTGCATGGAGAAGTGTCCTACACTTCTATGAGTAGCCACCCCCCCCCCCCGATAAAGCTGTCAAGTGTTTTTGGCATGATTTATTGCTCTTCACTCTTAGCCGCTTGCCTGCTATTCTGTGTATTTGCAGCTGGGTGCAGCATTATTGACAACAGATTTATGTTCTTGGTCAGGCCCGTGCACATCTCTGGATGTCAAAGGCCACTCTGTACACTAGGAAATTTACACAGCTGCAGGGATGCCAACAACTTGAAAGCCCTCTGTAATGCATCTATCTTCGTCCAGCACTCGCCTCTATGCACAACGGTTCTCAGGCATTAAACTTCCCCATCAGCATGGTGACTCAAGATTTCTTTGGAGAGATGCCAACTCAGAGAACCCAAAAGCGTTGATTCTCCAGGCAGGGCTTTTGAAAGCTCCGGAGCATCATTGTCTCTGGTCCTTTTATAGTTGACACACTCTTAATTAAAAAGCTGTTCTTGATTGCTCTGGGAGAATTTGTCCATTAAAAATGTTGCTGAATCTTTTTTGAGGAAGAAAAAAGGACTGTAGCAATATAAAGTTACTTCACAGAGGCCAGGCTGCACCTAGCTCACATCATCTTCTAGGGCATTTCCACATCATCCCCCTTTTTGTCACTGATGGAGAAAATATTTCTCCATCAGATTTAATTATCCAGAACTCTGTAGCCCTTAGAGGCTTCATTGAAGGCACATGTAAAGAAGAAACATACACGTAGCAAGTGCCCCGAAGACCTTAAGAACAACAGGTGAGATGGACAATATCAGCGAGAGAAGTGACTTATGACAGGTCACACAGAAAGTCAGGCGAAGTGCCGGGAACAGGCCCCAGCTCTGAGTCCCAGGCCCTTTCTATCATACAGGCTGCCTGGAGATCTCCCTTTCCACAATTCCAGATTAACTGGAGATGTGGGAGATTTCTATTTGCTCAGCATTGCACATATTCTGCCACTAAGAGTACACTGTGCATATGCCTGTACCTATATCACCGGCGGTGTGTGGAGGTGCACCTATATCTCACTATTTGAAGGAAGATTTCATTCACCTGCTCTTCCCAGATTTGACAAGGGAGGCAGATCTTCATGTTAGAACTGTAGACAGTCCTTTCTACATATCACTCCAGTGGCAGGAAGACAGAATGTGAGGCGGATTAGCTACGGCCTGGGAACACTTCCAGCACTTACCATAGAGAGTTAAATTTGCTTTGTGAAGACACTCTCTAAGCCAGCAAGGTTGAGATCTTTAAAGGTATTTAGGTGCCTAATGCTCCTGGAGGGAGTTAGGAGCTTGATTACTTCCAAGTAAGTAAGTACCTGATTACTTACTTACTACCTAAGTTTGCTATTTGGTCCATAGTTCAACTTAAAAAAAAAAAAAAAGCAGAGCAGTGATGGGCAACCCTGAAGGTTACGTGGGCTGTTTGTGCAGCCCTCCTTTGCCTGAACTGGTCACAGCAGCCCACAGCCCACTGGAGTTCCATCAGAGGCCCCGTGGCCCTTCAGCCTAATCTCCTCTCCTATGTGCCTTTTACACATAGAGGCCCTGGAGCCCTGCATTTACCTGCTCCTCCACCTCCTTCCAAACACTTTTGGAGCCATGAATTGCCTGATTCAGACTCCATTCCTGCCCCTCCCTTCCTGCCCAGAACTGGAGTGCCATGAACAGCTGATTCATGGAGTTCCAGCTCTGGGATGGGAGGGGAAGAATGTGGAAAAAGGAAATTCAGGTGATTCATGGTTCTGAAAATTCTGGGAGGAAGGAGGAAGTGTAGGAAGTGCAGGACTCCTGTCCCTCAGTATGCAAGAGGCACATGGGGAAGGGGGCAACCGGACGTCCATCGGCCACAGCTGGAGCACCAGTGGCTTGCAGCTTATGGCTTGTGGTCCACAGGTTGCCCACCACTGCTCTAGAGATTCAGCTCTGGCAAATCACTATTGTACCCTTGACTTCAACAGAGCTTTACCCCCTTTTGAAGCACTTGCAGCTCTTTCTACACTAGAGGGTTTTGTCAACAAAATGGTTGTTTTGCCAACAAAATACACGGTGTCCAGATTCCCAAGGGCTTCCAGTGACAGTAAGTCAACAGACCACAGTACATCTACTGACAGCTCTACCCTGCTCCCCACAAAGAATAACGCCTCTGTCGACACAGACCTGTTGACAGAAAGCCGGTCTGGACATTCCGGGGGGGCCCTCTGTCGACAGAGAAGGCTTCCGGGAACCAGGCAGCCCTGTCTGCTGTGCTTCCAGTTTCCTGTTTTGCCAATAGAATGGCACGATCTGTTGAAAGATGTTTTCTCGGAAGATGTCTTCTGACAAAAACTTTTGTCAACAAATCCCTGTAATCTAGACATAGCCTGAGGGTCTCACCCCATACATTTTCTCCACTCTGATAAGTCTTCTTTGCCTCCCATTCTGATTCTTACAGCCTTACACAGACTTGTACAATCTATGAATAATGTAAAATCAAAACAAAAAGCAGTTGAGTAGCACTTTAAAGACTTGCAAAATAATTTATTAGGTGAGCTTTCGTGATATTTTGCTAGCCTTTATAGTGCTACTTGACTGCTTTTTGTTTTGATAGTAGATAGATTAGCACGGCTCCCTCTCTGTTACCAATAATGTAGTGTTTCTTAATCTTTTTTGAGACCACTGAACACCAAACAATAATATATTTTTATGAAGAACATCCATAAAATTGTCTTCAAAAATTGTTGTTGGACTAAAAAGACCAAACAACAATATATATACAGGAAAAACAAAATGAAGTAATTTAATTACGTATCATAGCAATGAAGAAATAGCATTGTATCTGGCATTAATAGCAGAAAATATATACTGTCAGTGTGTGATATCAAAAAAGTGTCAAGACTCTCGTGGCACACCAGCAAGTTGTTCATGGAACACCAGTGTTCTGAGGAACATCGTTAACAGACACTGCACTAACAGACCTACTATCATAGGCAAAGACATGAGAGCTGTGTCTTTGATTTCTCTCTTCTTACCAGCTTTGAGTTCAGATGACTTTTCATAAAATGTACATTCAATTCCAATAAAGTTTTACTGCACAACAGAAATAAGGAAACAGAAATGAAGACAATTTTCAAGTATTTTAAGGTCACGGCTCAATCTGAGCAGAGAGGAACAGAGTTTATGGGGAAGTAATTTGTGAGTGATGTTGGTACAAGACAGACCAAAGTCCGGCTTTTAGTCAAGAAGATCAAAGGACACATTTAATAGAGCAGGGATCTGAAGTCCAACTCTGTGTTTATTCCCTTTGTGTGCTTGGCAGTCCACCTTTAAACTGCAGGAGACTCTCCCTAATTTGTACTAATGAGATTCACAGAAAGCAAAAGAGAAGCTCAATAAAAAAGGGCAAAGACACAGACTCACAAAACATATTTATTAATTTGAAAATGGCCTACTTATGAAGACGCTCTCCGAACCAGCAAAGCCACAGCTAGGGAGGTTGTGGCATCTCCATCACTGATGATATTTAAGAGCAGGTTAGACAAACGCCTGCAAGGGAAGATCTACACGAGGTGATACTGAGAGGGCAGAGGACTGGACTTTATCACATCCCAAGGACCCTTCTGGTTCTATGATTCTATGATAGCTCCTCTGTTTTGGACTTTTGTTTGTTTAACAGATCTTCAGCTGGACTAAAGCAGCACAATTACATAGCATTCCATTGGCTTTGCTGTGGTTATTCCTGAAACATACTAGTTCAAGTTACGGAAAAAAAGCAGGGTCAATGCATTTCATTAACATGGAGCCACACTTCAAAACCATCTCTGCTGTAAAATATTTTCTGAACAATAGAAAAGGTAGCCAAGGATTGTCTGTAATATAAAAGGGTAGGAAAGTGCAGTTTTATACTGTTTAGTTTAATGGTTGTGCAGTTCATACAGAATCATTGTTCTTCATTCACACAAAAATAATTATTAAGTAAGCAAAATTTCCCTCCGTACCTTCAAGAAATCTTTTGGAACTAATGATATGTGCCTTTGAGGCCCATTTTATTAAAATAATAGTTTACATAATATTAAGAGCCAGGACTGTATGGCTATGTCCATGTGGCAAGATGGCTTCAAAATAATATATGCACTTTGCACTATGCAAATTGAGTAAATTATTTAGAAATTCCTTATTCTGAACTTGGTGCTGTCCAAACAGCATGGAAGTTTGCGATAAGCAGCTACTCCGAAAGTTCCTTGCATAACGAGCGGTGTCAGAACCTGAATACCATGTTCAAGAAGGCACCACTATTTTGAGGATGGGGAAAGCTACAGTGTTGCTATTTTGGGATACAAATGTATCCCAAAATAGCAATCTCTGTGTAGACATAGCTTAGTAGGCTATTCTTGTGAGGAGGAGAAGGCAGAAGATGTAACAGCTACAAGGCCTGGAAGATCAAAGGACTATATTAACAATATGCCTGACAAGAATGGAAACGTGGGCATGACACATTTGAGGAGGGGAAACACAGTTTCAGGTTTTGTAAAATTGACACCTACCTGAGTCAAAGGCCAGCACTGGGATGACCTCTGACACGCTTCTTAGAAACCATGTAGTTTTTTAAATTGTTTTAATAGGATTTCTCTGTAATGCTTTCACCTAAAGAATAAAAGGGGCTTGCTCAGAAAGATGTCTGCTGTATCTTGTAATTGCTGGCAGTTAGACTATCCGTAGCCTTCAAAGAAAAAGCAAAGAGTACACATTGGCCTGTGCAGACAATGTTTCGGGGGATCCCAGTGTAGGCAGGGAAATGTATCTCCTGAAAAAAACCTGTCTTGAAGGAGAGCGATGAGAGAGACTGGCAACAGCTGAGGAACTTAGAACCTAGAGTGGACGCCCTCAAGGGACCATGGCGGGAACATAAGTTCAGTTGAACTGAACTGTGACAAAGTACACTGTATTTTTCCAATTAAAATTAAACACTTTTTTAACAGGCTTCATTGTGGAGTGCAAAGATCTATAAGCTAGATCCTCAACTGGAATAAATTGATATAACTCCACTGACATCAACACAACAGTGCTAGTTTGCACCAGCTGAGGACTTGCGCCCTGCTCCTTTAAGTAAAAGATTTTGAGTAACTGCTCCATTCCATACACCTGTAAACAACTGAGTATAGTAGGGATGCAGTTGGCACTGACCTTCTGGGTTCTTGCTGCTTTTTAAGAACAGGAAACTGGAGGCAGGATCTCACAGACTGATCGTTTACTCCATTTGCTCCTTCACACCATGTCTTTGTCATTCCCTTCTCTCTTGGGGACCTTTGCAAACATTGCTTGCTCCTTAAGGGCCAAGAGATGTTGTCGAGAAATGTGCTTTGGTGCTTAAGGCTTTTACAACCTAAAATCTCTTAACTTGAAGAGGCTTTCAGAGAACAGATTGGTTTGAAGTTTGCACCACTGCTGGCATCTGTGAAACTTTGAGCTTAATTGGGTTCTGGCAGGGGGTGATGACTTGTGTGCAGAGATCAGACATCACAGTGGCCTAATGGCAGTGTTTCATTCGTGTTCCCCTTGAAGAATCGTTGTGGCAACACACTGCTGAGGAATCTCTGGAATTTTGCACACTGTGGCTGATATGCTCAGACTTACTTTTAACATCAGAACTTGTAGCTGAGAATGAACAAAACCACACTGGAATTATGAAGAAAGATCAGAGGATATGGCACTCAGTCCATAAAGAATTATCAAATGCCAGCTGGACATGAGACATATTAATGGAAATCACAGCATGATCAATTCCAGCTGCTAAGCCCAGCTCCAGCTGCACTGAAACATATTATAGGAGCTGCACGAGGCTAGGGGAGAAATTCCCCAATGCAGTAGCAGAGCAGAGATGATGCAATTGGCATTAGGCTGGTTCCTCTTGCAAGCTCTGGTGAAGGAGATCTGCTGAGAACAGTCAGAAGCTAAGAGGAGGCAGATTTGCCGAGAGAGGCATGTGGAGTGGGAAGAAGGAGAGTATACAGAGCACTTCTCAGAGTGTGGTCCATGGCTAGTGAAATCCTGCTTGGTGGTGCAGAGAATTAAATGTCATGCACAGCAGTGAGTCTCTGTAGTTTGTGAAGAAGGGCAGTACGGGGCCCTTGACACCCACAATATGCTGCTCTTGCACTGTGAGAACGTGTTTCCTTTGAAAAAGTTGGCCAACCACTGAGATTCTCAGAAAAATGCTGCCTGAGGAAGTGGGTCTTACCCCCGAGAGCTCATTATCTAACAAATACATGTATTAGTCTTTAAGGTGCTACAGGATTGCTTGGTTTTTGCCAGAGGCAAGTCTAGCATACTCTATCCTGAGCTCTCTTTTGGCTTATCTAGCAAGACAATGCTGTAATCGTCTTTAGTGGACCAATTTGGGCTACATCTACAAATGAATTAACGGATTTTAGTCCAAAAGTTAGATTCTCAAAACCCATCTAACTTTCTACATGCTTAAACCTTGTACACATCTGAGCTTCCAACTGGTAGTCATGCACAAAACAGTTCAACTCCTGCCTAAGCCTAGGTAGGCTCCTCAAACGAGACATTCCCCCCATGATCTCACTTGTGGTGAGCCAGGAGGGGGAGATGCACGAGTTATGAAGGAATTCAAATATTAAATTGCAAAGCTGCTACCCATGCAGCTACACCCAACGCCTGGTGTGCAGCGGATGCAATGCTGGCTTTCCAAAAAAAAGTCTCCAGAGGCACATGTGACAATTACAGGCAGTGAATGTAACTTCTGTCCCAGGGCTAGTGGAAAGGAACCGAATGATCCAACACAGGTAAACACAATTTGTTGTGATGGAAGAGTCAACACAGTCTTTGTAAGGGGCAATCTTCTATCAAAATGCCATGAAAATTCTTTGAGAGGGTCAACAAACAATAAACAAGGATGATCTAATAGACATAATGTCTCTGGAATTTCAGAATGCTCTAAACTTGCTAACTTATCACTTTAAAAAGTACAGGGCCAAATTCTCAGATGATAATGAATCATTGTATGCTAATTTACCCCATTGGAGGAGCTGACAACTTTCATCGTCTGTTGCACGCGAGCTGGGATACGCTCCAGAAGTTACTCTGAACATAAATAGCAGCAGTAGAGTGACCTCTTCAGTTGTTTGGCCTCAGTTTCTTGACTGTTACTGTATGCCACAGTCATGCCCATGTAGAATATGCCTCCTTTGAAGACCAATAGGCATTGGCTGTCCTGGAATGTTGCATTTTGATGGTGGTGCACCAAGCACAGTGTGGGACTGGCAGTGAAATAGTTAACCAGAGCTCACAATAATTTTTATAAAGTTTTGGTGGAAAAATTTCATTAAAACTTAGAGATGCTCCACTGGGAGCTCATCTGGCCCAGGGGCCATTTGCTGTTGAAGATCTTTCACAGTCAGCTCAATTTCCTCGAGTATGATTGGTTATTATTCCCATTAATTTGTCTGAGTGTGGAGACAGGAAGGAAATTTAAAAACATCTCTACGTTACCAGCACCTTTTGGGATGTCTGGCAGAGTTTGATAGATCTTGACAAATTCAGACTTGGGGGCAGAGTTTTCAAAGTGGTACATGGAGCTTTAGCTGCATGCTGATGGGTGTCATTTGGATAAACCCTGGCAGAATGATTTCAAAGTTTACCCCTTACTGTTTCAACCACTTATGAAGCCAAGCTGCTGCCTCACAGAACAATTTGCCTTTATTTGCCTGTATTTGATATTCTGCTACTTTGTACTGCTGAAGAACTATTTGACTTGGAGATTAGGGACTAGATAACACAGCTGGTCGAAATTCCATGGTTCTTGATTTTGACAGAGCAATACTTATTTATGCTAGTTGAGAATCTCTCCCCTTACCTCCTCCTTCCCCTAATGAGCTGTCACTTATTTTTCTCAGTGAATTTCCATTTCAGAATTAGTTGCAGTTGCTCCAAATGAAGAGAGAGGTGGTTGTGTCTTGTTAATTGCTCAAGAGCCTGACTTTGGTAGGGGCGCCATGCAGGAACTGACTTTAGGCATGGCCTCTAATGGTTGGATGTGCTGTAGCAGGGTCTCTTTCTTTAGTGCCCCCTCTTGATAGTCACCCTGTGCCTCTTGTGGCCTGCTTCTTTTTATGCCCCTAGCACATCAAACTTACTCCCATTCCTTCTGTAGTAACAAAGTCCAATGTGAACACATCCGTTCCCTCCATCTGGCCTTGTCCTCCTGAATTCTGGGCCCAGAGGTCCATAAACACCTTTTGTCTGGGCTCCTGGTAGTCCATATCTGCTTCACTGGTGGAAAAACTCAGGCCTGCCTCCTGTACGGGCTTCCAGCCAAGCCTGTCAGCTGACCTCTCGCACAACTTGTCTGCATCCCCACATCTTTCAGGGCCAGGACTGGCGGGGCTCCCCCAGTAAATCTCAGATGAAATACACAGTGCCTTTTTTGTTTAAAAAAATGAAAATAAAAGAGGAGCCAGTGAACCGTACTCAGCCAGCTCCCTGCCCCTGCCCTGCAGACAGTCCCAGTTATTCAGGCATGTCTGCAGAATGAACGATAAATGAAAAATCAAGACCCTGGTATTCAGCATAATGGAGGGTTCGAATAGGAGAGGCAGACCCCACAGAGAATGGGTAGATGATATAGTAGATTGGTGTGGAGCTGGTCTACAGAAACTGAGCCACTCCGCATTGGACAGGGAAAGATGGAAGGAAATAGCGAGAGAGGCTTTGGAAACGAACAGGAGATGAGCCCATAGTTGTTGATGATGATGATGATGATTCCTGCCCTCTTCAGAGCAGATATTTCTTGCCCTCTTGGCTTCGTTCCACCACTGAATATTACCTCGCTCTCACTCCCTGGACATTCAGATCCTGCCCTTTGATCAGCATTCATCCACACAGCTCATTCCATTGTGTACCAGAACGCCACTCCCCTCATGCAAGTGCTCTCTGGAGGGGTGTGGGTGCGTTTACGCTCTTTTCAGCCTGTGCCATTCGTGGTGCCCATCGTTGGCCATTCTGGTCTCCTCAGACAGGCATTTAGTGACTCAGACCTCTGGCCAAGTTTCACACAGTCTGTGTGAATCACAAATAGAACAGACCCCTTCCAGTGTACTGACCTAACATGGTCTTCCATCTTTCCTTCCACAACATAGTGCTCTTACAATGCTCAGTCCTCAATTAGTCCAATGGCTGTGCCACCAAACCATCTGTAACTAATATCTACAGCCCTGTCCTGGGCAAGCTTTCAGCTGCCTCTTGTTTTTTTCACACTTTCCTTACTGCCCCTTTCACTTCCAGACTTTCTGTCTTTATACTCCCAGCTGGGATTCATCTTTAAGTATACCTGGAGGTGGAGCCAATGGGCGTCGACAGGGCCACATTAATCCTTTAGGGTTAGGAGAGTAGAGATATACCCCTTGTATATCTTTCCTATCCAGTCCCATTAGTTTATATTAATTATGTGTATTGTGGAAAGATCTAGTAGCCCTACTCTTGAGTTAGCCCCCACTGTGCAAGGTGCTGTACAAACAGCAACCAAAAAGATGTTCTATGGGGAAGGGACCAACTATAAATCAAGAGGTGGAAGATAGAGAGAGACAGGGGAGCACAAGGAAAGTAGGAGACCCTACTCTCTCAGCACACTAGCTGCCTAGCTGGTGTCAGTACAGGTAGCAGTTCTAAGTAGCAATGCAAGGAAATAGCGGAAAGATGCTTGAAGTGTATGCAAGTTGAGAAGCCACTTAATGTGATTTTGAAGGTATCTTAGTGGCACAAATGTGTCATGATGAGAACAGTCGGGATAGACCGTAACTATAGAAAAATGGTTCATTGTGAAAGTCATTGTTCAAGTTGACGTGGCAGCCTGAAAGCTCCTGCAGTGTGGTTTGGGAGACCTTGACTGTGTCTGCACTACAAATATACGTCAAAGTTAACATCAAAGTAAGGGGCTACTTTGAAATAGCCTGCAGAGTTTCAACACGCAATTTTCCTGACTTCCAAATTAATTTCGAAGTAAGGGAGGCTAATTTCAAAGCCACTGCTCCATTCCCGGGAGTTTAACTTCGAAGTAGGATGTGTGTAGAGATTCTGCACTCACTACTTCGAAGTCAGGGGGTCTGCCAAGGAGGCAGTCCCAGCGGAGGACCGAGACAGTCTGGCCAGCCCAGGCAGGATTCTATGGTTCTATGGTTCTGTGTAGTTCAGGGTTCTATGGTCCCTGCCGGCTGCCTGAAAGGGAGCAGCTCCACAGCAACCTCAGTCAGGAAGCTGAGACTGTGCCACAAGCAGGGGCAGCACGAGGGGCCCACTCAGACAGCTCCTGCTCGATGCACCACCCAGAGCCCGCACCCCCTGCCCACCATGGCAGCAACACCAGCACCCCTCTACCCCACCCCCGGGGGTCCTGGATGGTGAGTCCAAGAGCTCACAGTGCCCAGGAAAGGGCCACTCCAGGAGGGGACCCTCCTGGTGTGAGGGGGAGCTGAAAGACCTCCTTGCCCTGTGGGGGGAGCCGGAGGACATTCAGCAAACTGGCGCATGCCAAAGGAATGCTGAGGCCTTTGACAGGCTGGCCACTAGGCTCACCACTTGAGGCCACCCTGACTGCACTGGCAGCAGCATGCGGATAAAGGTGAAGGAGCTGAGGCAAACATATGTGAAAGCCCGGGATGCAGACAGCCAGTCGGGGGCACAGCCCCTCCACTGCTACCCCTACAGCGAGCTGCACAGGCTCCTGGGGCTGAGGGAGGCGGCTGCCCCACAGCACCTCATTGACACTGCCAGTCCCTGCTCTGCAGACAGCAATGAGGAGGTGGGCCCGTCCAGCACCACCAGCCTCCCCATGCAGGGACCAGCCCACTGAGACTGAGGGCGATGATGAGGGCTCCAGCAAAGGGACCCTCATCATCATCCTCCCCTCCAGGATACCCAGCTAAGCCTCATCCACTCGTGCCTTGCCTGAGCCCTGGGAGGTCTCAGCCAGTATGTATGGGGCAACTGAGATGCCACAAGGGCCAGGGACTGGGGCCCCCAGAACTGCCCTGCAGCCCATATGTCTGGGGATGGGAGACAGGGAGCAAATACAGCCCGACCCTCACCAGACAGGAACCTCTGGGCACCCAGGATCCCATGGGGCTCATGGGCCATTGGGTGGCAGGGGAGGAGGGTGGGGGCCAGTGGAGCAGGGGACCTGTCCGCCCCCAGGGTTGGGACCCAGCACTAATGGGCCAATCCACTGTCCCCTTCTGTCTCCACAGGTCTGTCATTGGGCAGCCACTGCAGCCCATTGGAGGAGGCCGAAACCACAGGGGGATAAGAGGCCGCCCCATCGCCCCAGCCTGCATCCTCCTCACAGCCATGGCAGGGCCTCATGGAGATGATGCTGGAGGGATGAGGAGGCAGCTGCCAACCAGGCGGTTGTGCAGGACATGACTGGGTTGCTCTGGGAGTGGCTGGCAATGGAGCGGAACATGTGGTGGGGCTGGCCAGCAGCCTGGATGCTGTGGCCCAGGCCTTGGCCACCCACCTCATCCAAATTCCCGCCCCCTCACCAGCCCAGCCCACAGCCACACCCCACCCGCAGCCGCCCCTCCAGCAGCCACTCCCCCTAAAGGTGCCCACTGCGTCGTGGACCTGTCTCCAACCACACGAGTCAAGCTGGCTTGGTGGCTCCTGGAGGCTGTTCATATGAGACAGTGGGCAGCTGTTCATACCTGGCCCCTGGGTCCATGGATCAGCAATGGATAAAGGGATCCCATCTACCCTCCACTAAGTTGTGGAGGGCACAGAAGGTGGTGATCACAGAGGGGACTTTTGGGAAGCTGACATCCAGCCTGGTGAGGAGGCTGCGAAACCTCCCTTTCAGCCTCCCAAATGCCCTCTCTACTGTGCCCCTGGCATTGTTGAGGTGGCCACTGAAGGTGTTCTGGGCCAGCATGGTGTGTCCAGTATAGGGATGCATGAGTGCAGTGGGTACATGCTGTCAGCCATGATGCAGGGGGGCATTGTGATGTCCCCAGGCAGGAGCTTTCATGGGGATACATATGTGCCCTCCTGCATCTGGCATCCTAGCCATGAATTCTGGAACACCCAGGTTTCATGGGCCCTGCCTGGCCACTCCATGTACAAATTCAGGAAATGGCCCCTCATGCCCACCAGGGCCTGGAGTACCACCAAGTGGTAGCCTTCCTGTTAATGTAGGCATCACCACTGTGGTCTGGAGCCCGGATCACCATGTGCATCCCATCCAGGGCTCTGAAACTATTGGGGAGCCCCAGGTATGCGAACCTGGCGAGAGTGGCATCCAGGTCCTCCAGGATGATGACATCTTGCAGGAGAGCCGTGCTGATGTCTCAGATGACCTGCAGGGTGGAGAAGGAAGACACTTCCATGACCAAGATGATCCCCTTGCCACTGCCCCCTCCCCAAAAGATGCCCCCTTTCCTTGGCCCAGTAGCCCCCTTCCCAGGGTGGGTCCATGTTGGGGGCCAGCCTTACCTCTATCAGCACTGCTCCCACGGGCTGCGTCTACACGTGCACGCTACTTCGAAGTAGCGGCAGTAACTTCGAAATAGCGCCCGTCACGTCTACACGTGTTGGGCGCTATTTCGAAGTTGAAATCGACATTAGGCGGCGAGACGTCGAAGTCGCTAACCCCATGAGCGGATGGGAATAGCGCCCTACTTCGACGTTCAACATCGAAGTAGGGACGTGTAGACGATCCGCGTCCCGCAACATCGAAATAGCGGGGTCCTCCATGGCGGCCATCAGCTGGGGGGTTGAGAGATACTCTCTCTCCAGCCCTTGCGGGGCTCTGTGGTCACCGTGGGCAGCAGCCCTTAGCCCAGGGCTTCTGGCTGCTGCTGCTGCAGCTGGGGGTCCGTGCTGCATATACAGGGTCTGCAACTAGTTGTTGGCTCTGTGTATCTTGCACTGTTTAATGAAAGTGTGTCTGGGAGGGGCCCTTTAAGGGAGCGACTTGCTGTTGAGTCCGCCCCGTGACCCTGTCTGCAGCTGTGCCTGGCTCCCTTATTTCGATGTGTGCTACTTTGGCGTGTAGACGTTCCCTCGCTGTGCCTATTTCGATGTTGGGCTGAGCAACGTCGAAGTTGAACATCGACGTTGCCAGCCCTGGAGGACGTGTAGACGTTATTTATCGAAATAGCCTATTTCGATGTCGCAACATCGAAATAAGCTATTTCGAAGTTGGGTGCACGTGTAGATGTAGCCACGGTGTCCTTGCTGACTCCGAACTGGTGGTCAACAGACCAGTGATTGTCAGGGGTGGCCAGTCTCCATAGTCCGATGGCCACCCTCTTCTGCACCGGGAGTGCTGGCCGCATCGGGGTGTCCCAGTGCTGGAGGACTGGGGCAAGCCAGAGGCAGATGGGAAAGCGGATTGGTGTGGGGGAGCACGTGGATCGGACGGAGACTTCTCTTACACGAGGCTCCATAGATAGGGATGCCCTAGAAGTTAGTCAGATAGGGAACGTGGGAAATAATATATGGGCAAGACCAGATGTGAAACAATCACATATAAAAAAATCCAAGGCGTCTGTGAAAGGCGGACATATAAATAGTGGTAGTTTTTTAAAGTGTTTTTACACAAATGCTAGGAGTCTGTCTAATAAGATGGGTGAACTGGAGTACCTCATATCAAAGGAGGAAGTGGACATAATAGGCATCACAGAAACATGGTGGAATGAGGACAATCAGTGGGACACCATCATACCGGGATGTAAATTATATCGGAAAGACAGAACAGGTCGTGCGGGTGGCGGAGTGGTACTATATGTGAAGGATAATATAGAATCAAATGAAACAAAAATCCTAAAGGAATCAAAGTGTTCCGTAGAATCCATTATGGATAACAATTCACTCCTCTAATATGAATATGGCATTAGGAATATATTACCGACCACCTAACCAGGACAGTGACAGTGATGCTGAAATGTTAAGGGAGATTAAAGAGGCTATCACAATAAAAAACACAGTAATTATAGGAGATTTCAATTATCCCCATATTGATTGAGTACATGTCACCTCAGGACGGGATTCAGAGATTAAATTTCTTGATGCCTTAAATGACTGCTTCTTGGAGCAGATGGTACAGGAACCCACAAGGGGAGAGTCAATTCTCGATCTAGTCCTGACTGGAACGCAGGATCTGGTCCAAGAGGTAACTGTTACTGGACCGCTTGGAAATAGTGACCACAATATAATAACTTTTAACATTCCTGTGTTGGGAAGAACACCGCAGCGGTCAAACACTCTGGCATTTAATTTCAAAAAGGGGAATTACACTAAAATGAGGAAGCTAGTTAAACAGAAACTGAAAGGTAGAGTAACTAAACTAAAATCCCTGGAAGCTGCATGGAAACTGTTTAAAGACACCATACCAGAGGCCCAACTTAAATGTATACCCCAAATAAAAAAACACAGTAAGAGACCTAACAAAGAACCACTATGGCTTAACAGCCATGTTAAAAAGGCAGTGAGAGAGAAAAAGGCAGCTTTTAAAAAGTGGCGGTCAAATCCTAGTGAGGAAAATAGGAAGGAACACAAACACTCCCAAATTAAGTGTCATAACGTAGTAAGAAAAGCCAAAAAAGATTTTGAGGAACAGCTAGCCAAAAATTCAAAAAATGATAGTAAAATGTTTTTTAAATACATTAGAAGCAGGAAGCCCACTAAAAAAGCAGTGGGGCCCTTGGACGATAAAGATATAAAAGAAGCGATCAAGGAAGACAGTGCCATTGCGGAGCGATTAAATGATTTCTTTGCTTCAGTCTTCACGGCTGAGGATGTTACAGAGGTTCCTCAATCTGAGCCAGCCTTTTTAGGTGACAAATCTGAGGAACTCTCCCAGATTGAAGTGACATTAGAGGAGGTTTTGGAGTTAATTGATAAGCTGAATAGTAACAAGTCTCCAGGACCAGACGGTATTCACCCAAGGGTTCTGAAAGAACTCAAATGTGAAATTGCAGAGTTATTAACAGTGGTTTGTAACCTATCCTTTAAATCCGCTTCGGTACCCAATGACTGGAAGACGGCCAATATAACGCCAATATTTAAAAAAGGCTCCAGAGGAGACCCTGGCAATTATAGACCGATAAGTCTAACATCAGTACCAGGCAAATTAGTAGAAACAATAGTAAAGAATAAAATTGCAAGGCACGTAGAAGAGCACGAATTGTTGGGCAAAAGTCAGCATGGTTTCTGCAGAGGGAAGTCGTGTCTAACTAATCTATTAGAATTCTTTGAAGGGGTTAATAAACATGCGGACAAGGGGCACCCAGTGGATATAATATACCTAGATTTCCAGAAAGCCTTTGACACAGTCCCACACCAAAGGCTTTTATGTAAATTAGGCGGTCATGGGATAGGAGGAAAGATCCTTTCATGGATCGGGAATTGGTTAAAAGACAGAAAACAAAGGGTTGGAATAAATGGTTAATTTTCACAATGGAGGGGGGTAACTAGTGGTGTTCCTCAGGGGTCAGTCCTGGGACCGATCCTGTTCAACTTGTTCATCAATGATCTAGAAAATGAGGTAAGCAGTGAGGTGGCAAAGTTTGCAGATGACACCAAGTTGTTCAGGACAGTCAAAACCAAAAGGGATTGTGAAGAACTACAAAAAGATCTCAGCAAACTGAGTGATTGGGCAGCAAAATGGCAAATGAAATTTAATGTGGGTAAGTGTAAGGTAATGCACATTGGAAAAAATAACCCAAATTACACGTACAACATGATGGGGTCAAATTTAGCTACGACAGATCAGGAAAGGGATCTTGGAGTTATAGTGGATAGTTCTCTGAAGACATCCACGCAGTGTGCAGCGGCAGTTAGTAAAGCAAATAGGATGTTAGGAATTATTAAAAAAGGGATCGATAATCAGACAAAAGATATCATACTTCCCCTATATAAAACTATGGTACGCCCACATCTTGAGTTCTGCGTGCAGATGTGGTCTCCTCACCTCAAAAAAGATATATTGGCATTAGAAAAGGTTCAGAAAAGGGTGACTAAGATGATTAGGGGTTTGGAACGGGTCCCATATGGGGAGAGGCTAGAGAGACTGGGACTTTTCAGTCTGGAAAAGAGGCGATTGAGGGGCGATATGATAGAGGTATATAAAATCATGAATGGTATGGATAAAGTGAACATAGAAAAATTATTTACCTTTTCCCATAATACAAGAACTAGGGGACACCAAATGAAATTGATGGGTAGTAGGTTCAAAACTAATAAAAGGAAATTTTTCTTCACACAGCGCACAGTCAACCTGTGGAACTCCTTGCCCGAGGAGGCTGTGAAGGCCAGGACTCTATTAGGGTTTAAAAAAGAGCTCGACAAATTTTTGCAGGTTAGGTCCATAAATGGCTATTAGCCAGGGGTAAAGTATGGTGCCCTAGCCTTCAGTACAAGGGCAGGAGATGGATGGCAGGAGATAAATCACTTGATCATTGTCTTCTGCTCTCCTTCTCTGGGGCACCTGGCATTGGCCACTGTCGGCAGATGGGATACTGGGCTGGATGGACCTTTGGTCTGACCCAGTATGGCCATTCTTATGTTCTTATGTCCTCAAATGTCTGGAAGGTCATCCTGAAGTTCCTGAGCCACCACTCATCCTCCCAGTCCTCCAGCACCATGCTGTCCCACCACTCACTGCTGGTGGCAAAGGCCCACCAGTGCCAGATCAGGGGCGCCCAAAGAAGGGGCAGCAGGGCTGTCACCAGGGCCTGCAGGCTGGGTCCCCTGTGGGCGACCCGGCCACGCTGCTCGAACAGCAGGGCGACCAGCATGGCCAGCAGCCTGGCCAGGGCGGAGAGGACATCGTCCTCAGGGAGGGTGTGCGTGGGCATGTTCTCCAGCTCTTCTCCCCCACACGTGCTCTGCTGCTGTGTGCAGCCCGGCAGCCTTGAGCACGTGCAGGGTTGGGGTGTTGGGAGGGGCCCTTTAAAGGGTCAGTCGGCTGCGAGCCCGAAAGGGCTTGTCAGCCACGCGACCCCCTACCTGCATCATTTCCTGGCCCCTCACTTTGAAGTAGGAGCTACTGTGTGCAGACATTGACTTCAAAGCGGAGGGGAGCCTTCTTCCAAGTACAGCAGGGTGCTTTCTGTGCATAGACGCTCTACTCTGAAGTTGCTTACTTCAAAGTTGTACTTCGAAGTAAGCAACTTCGAAGTTATTTTGTAGTGTAGATGTGGCCCTTATGTGCCAGGCGAGTGGAGCGTCAGGAGTAAGCCTTGCACAGTGGCTCTGAGACCGAGAATGCCATGTGCTGAATGTCTCCCATATCCTTAGGCAGTGGGTGAAGCTGCTGCTTGGAGATCTCCCCAGCCAGTGGCCCCATGCATATTCCACTCCTGCTTAGCCCAGGCCCTGACCCTGCTTTGCCCAGGCCCTGCTGTCTCCCCACTGTCTCCATCTTTTTTTTCTTCCCCTTCTCTGCTCACCTCTTCCCTCTGCATCCCAGAACTCAGGTGCAGAAAGCCAAGTTTGGGAGGAAAGGAAAACTCTTGATTTTTTTTCCCTAAGGAAATGGAGCATGTTCTCCAATTACATGCAAAATTATGAATCCTGGACATGCAGAAGGCACCTAACTGAAAATACAAATTTGGGATTAAAAATATCAATGACAGGTTTTTTGATATACCCTGAAGTTTATCAGAGATTTATTTGCAAAAACTTTTCAAGTAAGTTCAAGTCAGCTGTCCTTTTGAACACAACATTAAATATTATGGAATACATGATGCAGCTCTTCTGTTTTACTTTTTCTTAATATTTCTAAGCTGATTTTATATTTTAAATGTACACTTACACCTTCATAATTATTCCAGATTACTACATATTTAACACATTGAAACAGAAATTATTTTAAATTAATCTAAGTGGTTTCATGCATCTATAACATAGTTGATTGCTTTTAGGAAAAGGGAACAATAATTTATTTTGTGTGACCTCCCTAACAATAGACATGTTTATGAAATTTCATCTTATATTTATGTTAAAAACATGTTTTCAAAGATTTTAGGCAGAAATATATTATATCTTACTAAGGTACAGATTTTAGTGGAGGGCTCTTTTAAAACAAGTCTCAGTGAGATAGCTGCATTAGTATCTTCACCAAACAAAGCAATCAGCCCAGTAGCACCTTAAAGACTAACTATTTTATTTATAAGGTAATGAGCTTTTGTGGGAAATCTGCTCCATAATCTAAAGTGGGTTTTACCCATGAAAGCTCATTACCAAGTAAATAAAGTTGCTTGTCTTTAAGGTGCCAGGGAACTGTTTGCTTTCTTTAAAATTAGTTAATCAAATAAGCAGAGATAAAGAAAGGGAAATGCACAAGAAAATGGAGGTTGTCTTTTTAAGAGCTTTCTACAGGTGGTGAGTGAAAGAAGAGTAGGGAGAAACAAGATGACTTTGGAAACACGTTTTTGTACTGTAGTAATTAAAATGTGTATTTTTGACAAGGAGGGGCTTTTGAAGAATATATTTTAAAAAACTGTGTGTGAAGATCCAAGCATCTAAGGCTAAAGCTGATTACTCAGATAGTGCACCTGAAAATTTGTGCAAGGAATTTTTAGAGATGTGTTTTTTATAATCTTCAGCAAGAAATTAATGAAATAATAAAAGCACATTTTAAACTGTTACAGTAATGCACAATAAAACAAAAAGCAGTCAAGTAGCACTTTAAAGACTAGCAAAAGAGTTTATTAGGTGAGCTTTCATGGGACAGACCCACTTCTTCAGGCCATAGCCAGACCAGACCAGACTCAATATTTAAGACACAGAGAACCAAAAACAGTAAGCAAGGAGGACAAATCAGAAAAAGATAATCAAGGTGAGCACATCAGAGAGTGGATGGGTGGCGGGAGGGTCAAGAATTAGACTGAGCCAAGTATGCAGACGAGCCCCTGTAGTGACTCAGAAAGTTCCCATCATGATCTAAACCATGTGTTAATGTGCCAAATTTGAATATAAAAGCCAGCTCGGCTGTTTCTCTTTCCAGATGCTTTGTATATTGGACAGACTTCTAACTCCCTTAGACAAAGGGTCAATGGGCACAAAACAGACATCAAAACACTCCAGATCCACAAACCAGTTAGTCAACATTTTAATGGAATGGGGCATTCTGTCAATGACCTAAAGGTATGTGTGTTACTGAAGAATTATCACATGGTTCTGGAAAGAGAAGCAGCCGAGCTGGCTTTTATATTCAAATTCGGCACATTAACACACGGTTTAAATCGTGATGGAAACTTTCTGAGTCACTATAGGGGCTCATCTGCATACTTGGCTCAATCTAATTCTTGACCCCCCCACCCCTCCACTCTCTGATTTGCTCACCTTGATCATTTTTTTTCTGATTTCTCCTCCTTGCTTACTGTTTTTGGTTCTCTGTGCCTTAAATATTGAGTCTGTTCTGGTCTGGCTATGGTCTGAAGAAGTGGGTCTGTCCCATGAAACCTCACCTAATAAACTATTTTGCTTGTCTTTAAAGTTCTACTTGACTGCTTTTTGTTTTGATAGTGTGTAGACTAGCACGGCTCCCTCTCTGTTACTATTCAGTAACGCACAACTGTTTGGTTTGGATTTTCAGTAACTTCAGAAACTGACAATATAGACTCTGGATGGTCACATGATGGTTAAATGGCTTCTTAATCACTTAACAGCTCTTTCTCAGGTTCAATGTTATGCTAATTGGTCTGGCAAGCTGGAAGTCTTTTTGCTTAATAGCTCCACGCTGGGGGAAGACTCACCAAGCTGCAACAGCCTGCTGTGGGAGCCCGCAGGAACAGCTGGTACGGGAAAAAGAAAGAGTAGCTAAGACCCAGGAAAGGTCTTGCCTCTCACACCTGCAGCCTATGCCTATATCCCACTTCTGTCTGTTCATTGCAGCCTTGACCCTGTGAAGGAGCAGGTAGAATCTGCCTGCAATGTGTGGAAGGCACATGGCGAAGAAGTTCAGGTCTTCTGCACATCAATGCTGGCAAGATGATGTCAGGACCTGAAAGAAGCGGGCGCTGTGGAGTGGAGGAGCTCTGTGGAGTGTCATGCTTAGGCAGTCATTGTGGATGAGTGGCA
The DNA here is from genome assembly GCF_033958435.1 of Carettochelys insculpta. NCBI lineage: Eukaryota > Metazoa > Chordata > Testudines > Carettochelyidae > Carettochelys > Carettochelys insculpta. The sequence goes on along the minus strand of NC_134140.1, from coordinate 134,470,751 downwards.
AGTCCTGCATGGTACAAGGCCATGGCAGCTCAATATACCCTTTTGGTCTTTTTCCCACGGGAATCTGTGGCACCTTTTCATGGCGACATCAAACAGCACAGGACAGCGTATTACCAATGCGAGCGGTGGTCCTATTTGGTATGCAAAGAACCAGCTCTGTTTTCTGGGAGAGATTCTGTACTGGTACTTTAACAAGTCTCACACAGAGCAGAGTTGCAGCCCAAAGTAACTGGGGAGGAGGTGGAAGATATGATGGCATTAAGCCATCTTTGTCCCTTGCTGACCCTGGCTACTCTGGGGACCTGTCTCTGTTATGACAGCCACCCCTGCACCATCACATATCTGTACAGTGTGTTGGAATGTGTCCCAGGGCTTGTGAGAGAGTCCTTTGCAGCTGCCTTGAGGGGTCCCATTGCATAACTCCAGTTCTTGGCATGGGTGGGACCTGACCTTCTGTGCGCCGCTGCCCATCAAAGTGATTGTGCCTCATTCCTGAGAGATCTCCGGCATTCCTGGTGCTCAACTTTCCCTGTAGCTACAGACTAGCACAACTGCTGATCACGGCAAAGATCAGTGCTTGAGGAACATGCACCTTTCTGAACCTCCCCATGATTTACTTAGACCCAGGCACTGAGGGCAAGATGCCCTTTTGTGGAGCTCTGCTTTTTCACTCCTTTCCCCGAGCACACCCACCCTCAGTTAAGCTTCTTCACAGCTAACCCCTTTTAATTCATTCCTTTCATCTCAGACAAGGGAACAGCTGCTGTCCCAATTCTCCACCGTCTGAGAGACTGCCTACCTCTAGGAAAACCTCCTTTCTGTGGAGCCCTGGCAGCCTTTCATCAGGAGCAGGCGCTCGCTAGACAATTAGCTATTGGGCAGGCACCCAGGCAGTTAATCATTGCAGGTGGGCCAAGACAGACTTGCTCTCCTGAGAGAAGCCTGTCACAGGTACTCTGGGCCCAGAATCCCTGCAGAAGCCAGCTGCCTTGTGACACTAAGGCTACGTCTACACGTGCCCCAAACTTCGAAATGGCCATGCAAATGGCCATTTCGAAGTTTACTAATGCAGCGCTGAAATGCATATTCAGCGCTTCATTAGCATGCGGGCGGCAGCCGTGCTTCGAAATTGACGCTCCTTGCCGCCGCGCGGCGCGTCCAGACGGGCCTCCTTTTCGAAAGGGCCCTGCCTACTTCGAAGTCCCCTTATTCCCATGAGCTCATGGGAATAAGGGGACTTCGAAGTAGGTGGCGTCCTTTTGAAAAGGAGCCCCGTCTGGACGCGCCGCGCAGTGGCAAGGCGCGTCAATTTCGAAGCACGGCTGCCGCCCGCATGCTAATGAAGCGCTGAATATGCATTTCAGCGCTTCATTAGTAAACTTCGAAATGGCCATTTGCATGGCCATTTCGAAGTTTGGGGCACGTGTAGACGTGGCTTAAGAGTGAAGGTGTTTTAGGGATTGTTTTCTTACGGGACATCTGGCAGGCATTGTGGGAGGAATGAGTCGTAAGTGGGCATCTGACTGACAGGAGGGCAGTGACTCAGTATTCCAGAATGAGGAGAACATTTTATGTGCAGTGAGGCCAGCTGTGGGAAAAGGTGTGCAGGCAATTGTGGGAGAAACACAGAAAGGAGACACCTAGGCTGCATGCCGCCGGCAGAACAGAGTATCACAGGGGTAGCCGTGTTAGTCTGGATCTGCAAAAGCAATGAGGAGTCCTGTGGCACCTTGTACACTAACAAAAATGTATGAGCATAAGCTTTCGTGGGCAACGACCCACTTCGTCAGATGCAGGTAGGGGAAATATGCAGAGGCAGGTATAAATAGGCAGGCCAGAGCAAGGCTGGAGATTGCGATGTTAAGTCAGTCAGGGAGGGTGAGACCTATTACCAGCAGTTGATCTGGAGATGTGAACACCAAGAGAGGAGAAACTGGTTCCTGAGATAGAGTTGCTGTGATGTGGTGTATAGTTGCTGGTGAGAATTTGCTTCAGGTTGGCAGGTTGTCTGTGGGCAAGGACTGGCCTGCCTCCCAAGGCCTGTGAAAGTTGGGGATCATTGTCCAGGATGGGTTGTAAATCACTGATGATGTGCTGGAGGGGTTGTAGCTGAGGACTGTAGGTGATGGCCAGTGGTGTTCTGTTGGTTTCTTTCTTGGGCTTGTCCTGTAGTAGGAGGCTTCTGGGTACATGCCTGGCTCTGTTGATCTGTTTCCTTACTTCCTTGGGCAGGTATTGTAATTTCAAGAAGAATGCTTGGTAAAGATCCTGTAGGTATTTGTCTCTATCAGAGGGGTTGGATCAAATGTGGTTGTATCTTAGTGCTTGGCTGTAGACAACGGACATGACCCCGCAGCACCTACCCATGCAACAAACCTCGATGCCAGCTCTGCCCACATATCGACACCAGTAACACCATCACAGAACCTAACCAGGTCAGTCACACCATCACAGGTTCATTCTGCTACACATCTACCAATGTAATATATGCCATCATGTGCCAGCAGTGACCCTCTGCTATATACATTGGACAAACTGGACAGTCCCTATGGAAAAGAATAAATGCACACAAGTCGGAGATCAGAAATGGCAATGTACAAAAGCCTGTAGGAGAGCACTTCAATCTCCCAGGACACACAGTAACAGATTTAAAAGTAGCTATCCTCCAGCAAAAAAATTTTAAAGCCAGACTCCAAAGAGAAACTGCTGAACTGCATTTCATCTGCAAATTTGACACCCTCAGCTCGGGATTAAACAAAGACTGTGAATGGCTAGCTGAACACAAAAGCCGTTTCTCCTCTCTTGGTGTTCACACCTCCAGGTCAACTGGTGGTAGTAGGCCTCATCCTCCCTGACTGAGTTAACTTCGTTATCTCCAGCCTTGCTCTGGCCTGCCTATTTATACTTGCCTCTGGAAATTTCCACTACCTGCATCTGATGAAGTGGGTCTTTGCCCATGAAAACTTATGCTCATACATTTCTGGCAGAACAGAGGTGCTGTGATGACAGAAATATAAGCCAGGTGACAAGCAGCCTTGTAATTACATTACAAGGCTAGATGGATATCCTGGATTTCCTCCAGCCTGCTAATTAGTTTAGTCTTGTAATTCAGAGCCTAAATACCTCTGGGCTGAAGTAGTAGGCGTTGTAGCTGTAAGTCTCTTTCACTCCTACATCTTGGAGCAAAGGCCATTGATGACCATTCTCCAGTGTCCCCTGTCCTGTGTGATCTTTTCTAGTTCTAATCAGGTGTATCCCATCTTTTGAGTGTCTGCCTTCAGGTCTCTATGCCAGGTGTTTCATGGTGCCATCTTTTCTTTTTTCCCTGCTGAGTTCCAGCTGAAGGCTTGCCTTGTGATATTGCTAGTTTTCTATGTGTCTGCCCAATCCATGAAGCGGAGAAGATATAAACTAATTCAGATAGCAGTTCAGTGGCACTTGTCCACTTCCCCAAAGCTTTGGCCATGCTAGGGTGACATGCACAGTATAGCTAAATTCTGCAGTGAATGCTTCCACACAGCAGTGAGTAGCTGTTCCATGCAGTAGTGAAAGATTCTGCCAGTGTGGAGATGGCAGGACCCTATGGTGCTAAGAATTGCAAAGGAAGCACTTCTTGGGCACGTAGAGAATTGTGGAGGGTTTATTACATGAAGTGCAGGTGTGGATTTATTCTACTCACCTCAGCCATGCCTCCTTGTCTAGGCTGATGATTCCAACTGTGCTAGGCATGCATGCAGGGTTTGTACTCTACATATCACTCAAAGTATAGATTTAGCCTTTGGCCAGGACTACACTAAGGGACAAAGTCAAACTGAGACATGCAATTCCAGCTATGTAAATAGCATAGCTGGAGCTGATGTACCTTAGTTTGAATTTCCACAGTGCCTCACTGTGGGGAGTCAGTGGGAGAAATTCTCCCATAGACTCCTCTTATTCTTCTTGCTGTGGTGCATACTGGAGTCAACAGGAGTGCGATCAGTGGTTGATTTAGCATGTCCTTACTAGGCCTGCTAAATCGACTCTTGGGACATCAGTCTCTGCAGGCCTGATCTCCCACTAAGTGGGACAATGTCTCAGATGCAGTGCGGTGAGAAGCCCAGTTCTAATAGAGAAGGTATGGATTTTAATAGAGGAACTGACTACACAAAGAATCACTCTTCAGTGAAGAAAATGGAATGTGAGGAGGGACGGTGTGCAGTACCTATCATCATCTGCATGACTCAGCTACCGGCAACATATGCAACAAGTCAACTTTATGTGAAATATGTAACTTTGTCAGTAAATTATCCATCATGAACTTGAAATTATGTAATGTGATCTCTGTTGTGCGTGAAATATTAAAGTCTAAATTTGGATTGTTAAAGAAAACTTACTGACCAACATAATTATACACCTGGGATGGCTTTTATTTGAGCAGCACCTTATATTCTGAAGGTGACTTTTCTGAGCCTTGAATAGTAACATGAAAATTGCCTCTCCATCCCCTGGAGGTCACAGCATGATTTTGCAGCTGCTTTCACGATACAGTGAGTATGGAGTGAGATTTTAATAAGATCACATTTCTAGTTCACAGGTTTGTGGCAGAAAATGTACCATGGGGCTCTTGTGTTGTTTCTTCAGAATTCTGAATAATACATAGACAGAGGTGCTTTTATTGATAGGTTAATGAGTCAATACCAAAATGGAACAGACACATTTTAGGAGTCCCTCAGAATGGCCCAGCTGATGTGTTTTATCTCACTAGTGTAAAAGTTCCAAATATGGGGATTTGATTACACATTTACAACTGCTGAGATTAGGGCCCCAGGGAGACAAGCCTTGAAAGGACAGTCCCAGACTTATGCAATATTACTGTCCAAACAGAGGCCCAGAGAAGGGAAGTGTATTGCTCAAGGTTGCTTAGCAAAGGTATGGCAGAGCTAAGATGAGTACCTAGCTAGGCCTTCTCAGCCCTAAGCTGGTGCCCTAGCCATTGGGTTATGCTATCCTGGGTTTAAATAATCAGAATTTACAAGAATTTATGTCTGACTGTGATATGAATAGTTGCAAACACAAAGATGGTCCCTAGCATGTCTTAATATTCCAGAGGACCAGTTCTCATCTTCATTGAATGGCCATAATGGGTCAGCCCAAAGGTCCATCAAACCTAGGATCCTGTCTTCTGGCAGTGGCCAAAGACACATGCCCCAGAGTGAATGAACATAACAGGTAATGTCCCTTGTTGCCTATTCCTGTATTCCGAAACAGAGGTTAGAGACACCATCCCTGCCTATCCTGACTAACAGCCAGCAATGGACCTCTCCTCCACGCATTTATCTAGCTCTTTTTTGAACCATGTTAAAGTCCTGGTCTTCACAACATCCTTTGGTAAGGAGTTCTATAGGCTGGCTATATGTTGTGGGAAGAAATGCTTTCCCTCTGAATATTTTTAAACCTGATATCTATACATTTCATTTGGGGGCTCCTAGTTCTTGTGTTCTGGAAACAAGTAAATAGCTTTTCCTCATTTAATTTCTCCATACCAGTTTTGATTTTGTAGATGTCTATCAGACCGCCCCCACCCCTCTGTCTCCTCTTTTCTAAACTGAAAACTCCCAGTGTTTTTAATCTCTCCTCATATTAACCATACTGTCTGGTTACTGTCCAACAGTGATATGTGATATAGTGAACACCTGACATGTGTGGTCCATCCCTCTCCCTCACCACCAGTGGAAAATTGTGTGTGCAGTGGCTATGATTTGGTGGACCTTATTTTTGTTGTTATGAAAGAGGCAGTGTTCTCTGGGTTTATATTAGAGAAGATAGGCCAAAGAAGGGATGGAGGTTGGTGAGATATGGGATTGTCCTTTGTTCCTGGGGGAGATGGATCCATCATTTGGACTTTGCGCCGATGAAGGCTGTGTCCTGCTTTACGCTTATGCCTATGGTGCCACTGTGCCTGGGGAGCTAAGCTGTTAGTCAAGGCTTCATCCTGAGTCTTTAGACATGGTTGACTTGAGCTGTTGAATGTTTTGAGGATAAGTACCAAGACCTCGAACATGATGCACTCCTCCATCAGAAGCCAGGTTGGGAAACATAAGACTGCGGTGTGTTCCCATCTAACCCTTGTTTCTGAGGAGATATGACACCCTACCCCCAATTCTTTGCCATGTTGCATTGTTCAGTGGGGTAGAATGAGTTACGCGTCACTAAAGACTGTGTCTTGTCGTCCAAACACACAACTCCATTATAAACACCATAGAGAAGCAGGGAGGAAAGTAAGACTACCATTCGGGGGAGTGGGGGGTGCAAAGCTCAAAATTTCCCTACTCACACCATGTGAACTCGGTGGTGCTGGAAAAAATGTTTGTTCTTTCATCCATATTTCTAGGGCTGGTTGAAAGGTTTTAATCAAAATGTTAATTTCGCTGAACAATAGTCTTTGGACAATATGAAGCGTTTTGTGAAAATGCTAAACATTTTCTGATTTTAGGTTGAAACAAAGATGTCCTTTTAATTAGTCTTAAAGGTTGTGTCTACACTCATAAGTTCTTTTGGAAAAATCAGGCCCTCTTTTGAAAGAACACACAGAGTATCCACACACAAAACACACTCTTTCGATCTCAAATTGAAATAACATGCCTCTTCTTCTGGAAGCCCTCTTCTGCTCCTGGATCAGGAAGAGAACCTCCATTTGAAAGCTTCTTTTGTAAAAAAGCATGTATAGATGGTCTTTTGGCCCTTTTTTTGAAAGAACAGTCCTCATGGGGCCAGAGTTTTTGTTCCCCAGACTGTTCTTTTGAAAGAGCAGGGGCTGTGTGGATGCTCTTCATCAAAAGAACAGATCAATCTTCTGATCCACTTTCTTGTGTGTGGACACGCTCTTTCGAAAGAAGATCTTCTGGAAGATCATCTTTTGAAAAATCGCTGTAGTGTAAATGCAGCCAAAGAGAAAACTTTGGTTTTGAATCCATCTGACATACTGGTTTTTTGCTTTTGGTTTTTGGTTTTTTTGATTATAACAACTTATTTTTTTTTATTTTGCAAATAAAAGAAATAATTTTTCATTTTGATTAAGAAAATTGGAAAACTGCTATATTTTGTTTCATTCAAAATTTTTCAGAAAAAAAACAACTGCCTTTTTTGACCAACTGTAATTATTTGTCTGTTTCCCAGTTCAAGAGACCGGAGTGGAGAGGCAATATTTTTATTAGACCAGATTCCAGGGGTGAGAAAGAGAAACATTTCAGCTCACAGGCTGTGGCCGAAAGGAGGGGCTATGGTAATGTGGCACTTCAGGATATGCTAATGAATATGCAGTGCCTCATTAGCATAATGGCATCCACACACTCTTTGAAACTGCCAGTGTCTAAGTGCAGCCATCCATATAGCCTGGGGGCCTTTCAGAATGGATCTCTGATTTCAAAAGCCTCCCTCCCCGGCTACACAAGTGGCTGCTTTTCGACACCAGCAGTTTCAAAGCGTGGGTGGCTGCCATTATGCTAATAAAGTGTTGCATATTCATGGTAGCGCCTCATTAGTATATCCTGAAGTGCCACATTACCAAAGCCCCTCTGAATTGAGGGGCTAGTGTGGCCACAGCTACAGAGAGCTCTTTTTCTGGCCTGGGAAAGGTACTCAGACCTTTAGAAGAGCCCCGGGCAAGCTTGAATGCTTGTCTTTTTTAACTACTGAAGCTGGTCCACTAAAAACCCAACTGTAATATCCTAGGACCAGCACAGATAAGGTAATATTACAAACAATAAGTCAAGTTCAAGAAATATATACGGAAGTGGAAGTGGAACAATTCTCAAAAATTTGGAATCAGTTTGAATTTTGAGCTCATTTTCTGCTAAGTGATTATATAAGAGCACCTCGCTCTTCTGTAGCACTGCTCACCTGTAGCTCTCAAACTACTATATAAGAGCACAGTATCATTACCCCTATTTTACAGATGAAGAAATTTAGGCAAACAGCAGTGAAATAAATTTGCCCAAGGTCACCCAGAAGGCCAACGACAAAGCCTGAGTCGCATGCTTCATATGCAGAGCCACATGGTATTATTCTGGCTTCCCTGCTAGCTGTATTTACCCCATATAGGTTGGAGGATTTGCAGAGTCTATTGTGACTTATTTTCCCAGAAAGTGTGCCTGGGTTTTGTGTAATATGATGCAATAGGGGAAAATACATTTTTAAAAATTCTTGAGTTTGTTCAGGGAACAAAAGAAAACTGGTACCTCTATCTTTTTTCTCTTCATTCACCAGGATTATTTTTCTAATCACGAGGCCTTTTACCCTTTTGAGATTGCCTGTTCTTTACTCTGTAGCAACCCTCTGGCCTGATCTTGCCACATTAGGAAAACAGATGGATAGGGAGCCTGATCCTATCTTTAGAGTTAAAGATGCTCACCACTAGAACTGGGCATATTTTATGGCTTACCAAAAAAATTGCACAAAAAATGAAATATTCAGCAAATTTGGAAAAATTTGCTGAATTAAACATGCTGTATTTAATTTTGTCACTAGGAGAATGGAAAAGCTCTGGCATTGGTTGCCTAGGAAGATGGTAGAACCTGTTCTCCTAGAAGTCTTTAAGTACCAGCTTGACAAAGCCCTGGCTGCGATGATTTAGTTGGAGTTAGTCCTGCTTTTAGCAAGGGGTTGGACTAAATGACCTTCTGAGGTCTCTTCTGACCCTTTGCAGGAACCAAAGCAGAATAGCTTCTTTTGATTTTGAACATTTCAAACTTTTTTAAAAATATAAGCTGAAAGGGATTTCAAAATGAAAAGTCACTTTCAACAGAAAAAAAAGAGATTTCATTTGAAAATGTTGAAAGAAAACCTCTCAGTCTTTTTCGATTTTTACTACAGTTTTTTTTGTTTGTTTTTCTGACCAAAACAATTCAGTGAAATCAATATGCATTTTCTGAATGATTCAGTGGCCACAAATATGTACTTTTCACCAAAAAAAGAAAAAGTTTGATTGAAAAAATTTGCCCAGCTTTACTGAGCATCTCAAAAACAGAATAAAGAACAAGAAATGACAAGTGAATGATAAATACCAAATAGCCATGTTCAGGCAGAGATCCAGTTATGCACAAATAACAGTATGTGGCAGAGAATAGCTATTCCCTGAACATTTATGGGAATAAAAATTTAGTATAGATGATCCAAGAATCTGTCTAGAAATCAAATGAATGTTCCCAAACACATTTTTGCAGTACTTGAACAATTCCAACATTCCTGTGATCTCGGTTATATTGCTGTTTACTGCACACTATTTGCATGTAGTGGCCTTTATTTGGATGTGGCATGGGTATTTTAATGCTGAGGTTGGCCTGATTTTATTCTGCTTGCAGCCAGAGAAAGGTAAGAACTATTGAAACTAGAAAAGGCAATGAGTGTTGATAATTGCAAGCCCTGGCCAAATGCAGCCAAACATCACAAATCAGGAATTAAAAAAAAAAGAAAAAGCTAATATTCCCATATAATCCTATGACTCCAGAAGCTTGCACTTTAAAAAGACATCAAGTGTTGTGAGACTCATGATAAAGAAGCTACAGCAGGCAGCAAGAACAGAGATTTACTTCATTCTGGCATTCACAAATGAGCAGGGGGCTATTGTAGTTCTCAAAACTGCTCAAAACTCAAGATCAACAGAGAGGTATGTAAGTGATTCACATTTCTAGTAGGGTCCCTTTGTACCACATAATGAACCTTAAAGTGGACTTGATTACCTTCACTCCCACTTGATTATTCCTTTTTACTCCAATAAAGAGGCATTAATGTAATTGAAAGTTGGGTTCGGTGTGTCTTTGTTCCCCTTGCAATGGCTCTGAATGTTGAGATTATATTAATTTATTAAAAACATCACTCAAATCCCTTCAGATGTCAAACCATTTGGGAGAGGAACCTTCAATATTTGGTAGAACTCCATGCAGACATTTTCCAGCATTAAATCTGGATATTGTGCATTAATTTAGTACTACCCTAAGCAGGTCAGGCTGGCTAATTACCCACATGTATTTCTGCTATAGCAGATGGTAGCCAGATAAGTGAGATGCTGCAATACTTTTCTATCTCCTTCAGCTTCATAACTTTGATTGCAGGATACTTTTAAATTTTATGCCAGATTGGGACTCTGGCTCTCATTACTGATTTCCTGAAGAGTCCCTGCTGTTCAGTGCACTCTCAGATGAAATACTTTGCATCTTTAATGTTGAAGAAGTCCTGGTGAAATATTCTTTGTAGGTTTCCAGGCTGTTATTGCAAAGTATTAGTGAAGGATGATTTTTTTTGTTAAAAAACCCATATTTAGAAAGTTTTTATTTGACAAAAAATTTGGATAGTAGATACAAAAATCAGGAGTAGGAGCATAAAGCAACTGGAGTCATAGAAAATGCAGGGGGTGCAGGCTTCTATTCTACTTTTGATGCTCTTAGATAAGAGTGACAGGGGAGAAAATAGGCCACATTTTCAGCAGGTGTAACTCAACATCAGCCCCTTGAAGCCAATGCAGCTAATTCAACTTATGCCGAATAAGGATTTAACCCACTTTTTTTTTTTTCCTGAAGACTTTTCACCTTAAGGAGCAAAGCCATCACGCTGAGCATGTCAGAATATGGAAATGACACTGTCAGGGAAAAACTGAGATGCTGCAAGAAATGAGTATTCCTTTTCCCTCTGACAGTACGTTTTCACTGGGAAGGGGTGCTTTTAACTCTCATGAAATAACTCAGGTTAAAATAGCGACCTCAGACTTGCCTATAGATTATATTGTAAACTTTTAGCCCAATTGAGAAGCCTAAATACCATTAGAAATGAGTCCCTAATTGAATTGCCAACAGCCACACAGGAACTCTGTAGTGACTTAAACCCCAAATTCTTGAGTTCCTAACCAGAACCCCACACTAAAAAAAAAAGCAAATAAAATAGACATTAAACTCTCTTGAGAAGGCGGTCAATTTTGTTAATTAGAATCATAGAACACTAGAACTGGAGGGGACCTTGAGACGTTGTTGAGTCCAGCCCTCTGCCCTCAAGGCAGGACCAAGTACCATAGGCCATCTCTGACAGATGTTTATCTAACCTTCTCTTTAATATCTCCAGTGATGGAGATTCCACAGCCTCCCTAGGTGGTTTACTCCAATGTTTAACAACCCTGAGAGTTAGGAAGTTTTTCTTAATGTCCAGCCTAAATTTCCCTTGCTGAAGTTTAAGCCCATTGCTTCTGATTCTACCCTCAGAGGCCAAGGGAAAAATATTCTCCCTTCTCCTTGTAACACTCTTTTAGGTACTTGTAAACTGCTACCATGTCCCCTCTCAGTCTTTTCTTTTCTAAACTAAACAACCTGGTTCTTTCAGTCTTCCCTCTTACCTCAAATTCTCTAGACCTTTAATCATTCTTGCTGTTCTTCTCTGGACACAATACCCCAACTGAAGTCTAAGCAGAGCAGAGCAGAAGAATGACTTCTTGTATCTTCCTGACAACACTGCTGTTAATGCGTCCCAGAATCACGTTTCCTTTTTTTGCAACAGAATCACACTGTGGACCCATATTTAACTTGAGGTCCACTAGGAGCCCTAGAACCCTTTCTGCAGTACTCCTTGCTGGACAGTCATTTCCCATTCTAGAAACCCAGATTTGCTGTCTTAAATAATTATAATGGGCATAACACAATTATTGTCTTGCTAAGGTAATTGAACCGTCTATTTAGCCAGATAAACACATAAGGGCTACGTCTACACATGAAGCCTACATCGAAATAGGCTATTTCGATGAGTAACGTCTACACGTCCTCCAGGGCTGGCAACGTCGATGTTCAACTTCGACGTTGCGCGGCACCACATCGAAATAGGCGCTGCGAGGGAACGTCTACACGCCAAAGTAGCACACATCGAAATAAGGGTGCCAGGTACAGCTGCAGACAGGGTCACAGGGTGGACTCAACAGCAAGCTGCTCCCTTAAAGGGCCCCTCCCAGACACAGTTGCACTAAACAACACAAAATACACAGAGCCTACAACTGGTTGCAGACCCTGTGCCTGCAGCATGGATCCCCAGCTGCCGCAGCAGCAGCCAGAAGCCCTGGGCTAAGGGCTGCTGCCCACGGTGACCATAGAGCCCCGCAGGGGCTGGAGAGAGAGCATCTCTCAACCCCCCAGCTGATGGCCGCCATGGAGGACCCAGCAATTTCGACGTTGCGGGACGCGGATCGTCTACACGGTCCCTACTTCGACGTTGAACGTCGAAGTAGGGCGCTATTCCCATCCCCTCATGAGGTTAGCGACTTCGACGTCTTGCCGCCTAACGTCGAAGTTAACTTCGAAATAGCGCCCGACGCGTGTAGCCGCGACGGGCGCTATTTCGAAGTTAGTGCCGCTACTTCGAAGTAGCGTGCACGTGTAGACACAGCTAAGGAGACTAAAAGAGATACATTATTACAATAACCCTCCATGCAAGGGAAGTTTCCCAGTTTTGGCTGTCTGGTATAATAAATAAGCCACTCAACTCAACAAACAAACAAACAAAAAATCATCCATTACTCATAATGCGTTATGGCCATCTGTGAGTCCTTCGCAAGAGAAGGTCCTGGGGTTATATTTCTTTCTTTAACTGGCTACTTATATCTAACAAAGAAGCTAAATTTGAAATTCCCACGTGGTGACATTTCTGAGCTGTGCACATTCAAACATACCTTTTGCAATCTGTGGAACAACTGTCCATTTTCTTGCTCCCTTACCTGAAAAACTGATAACCCAAATTTTATTCATATTGCTAAATTTTATTTTGGAGCTTAGATTAAGGAACAAAGCCCTGATGCAGCAAAATGCTGTAGCTTGTCCTTGACTGTAAGCATCAGCTTCAGTTTCAGTGAAGTGTAAAGTGAGTACCTATGTGCTTCAATATTTTCCTTATTTATTGTCCGCCATTGGGCACACGGAGCTCTCCCAGAGCTGATCATGTGATATATGTCCACGTCCAAGAATTTGAGTTTAGGATTGAATTATTTCAGACTAAAAAAGATGTAAAAAAAATATTCCCAGATGATAAGAATGAGAATATGAGCTGGAATTTTGCCTGAACTGTAATATTCACAACTATAAACAGATCTGTTGATTGATGGATCCTGCCCCAAAGGGAATTGTCTTCTCCATAATTTGTGTCATGACTATAAAATTCAGTGCCATTTGCAGCTACACTACAACTGTATTAGGTCCACCAGGCAATGATCGTTCTGTAGAAGCTTTGAAATGATTTCTGAGCTCATGCACGTGCAGAGATGCGGAGCAGGAGGAAAGTGCATAGCTATGAAGGTTTCCCACTGACTGGAGGTGAAAATGCAGGTGGCACTTTGCTCCAGGTAAATATTTTGTCCCATGCTGAGCTCTGGTATTTGTTCTAGTACCTCAGGCATGGCAATCTTGGAAAAATATCCTAATTGGGATCTTCATTGAAGGCTGAGCCAAACACAGCTATGGTGCCTGTGATAGAGGACCAGAATGGGGCTCAGGAAGTGACCTTTCTAGTTTGACAACAGCCGGTTTGCTGAGGGAATGTGAAAAAGTCTCCCCATGCGTAGACAATCATCTTGCTTATCTCCCTTATAAAGCCCTTGGAGGTCTGTGCATGCGAAGAGTGAGGGATTAGGATTGAACACATACTATGAACTGGAATTTCATTGGTGACAGGGTTATTTTCCAAACTTCATATCAAAAAGAATCTTCCCCGGGAGAAAAAAATGTTGCACAGTAAAACTGACCAGCTCTTCCAGTTTTACCTCACCAGCTGTGGCCAGTATAAGAGCAGTTGTATAATAATGCCTGTTTTATACAATGTTTTTCCTCCATCACTCTCAAAGCATTTCACAAAGAAGTTAGAGTGTGTCTCACCTCTTTTCACAAATAGGGAAACTGAGGCACACAAAAAGCAATAAATTGGTTCAGATCACTAGGCAAACGAACAGCAGGGCTAGAACTTGAACTCCGAGATCTGGAATCCCAGCTCCAGCCCATGGATTACACTGATTTTCCAGCTACACATAACAAGTGTTGAGTTTGAATACATTGAATGGCATTCAAAGTCGTTAGACATCACAGAACCAGTATGAAAAAAAAAATGAACAAAATCTGCCATTGTTATCAAAGGACAGGTGGGATATTACAAATTGCAATTCATAATTAAACAGTGCCCTGAGCACCACAGTTAATTAAAAGTTGGGGAAAAAAAACCCTGAAGTTTATTACTTTTTGGAAGTCTTGCAGAACTTCTTTATAACCATGGACATTCTAATGTAAATAAGGTTCATTTCATTACAGACATTAGCCAAGATTTAAAAGATCTTATATCAGGCAATGAGTGAAAAGAAAGGGTAAGGACTAGCGGCAATTTTTGGCTTTTATTACACAGCTTAAAACAATCTCTGAAACTCTGTATTTAAGCTAAGTATTTTTGTTGGAGAGAATATTAGGTCAAGAAAAAAAAATCAAGGTAGCTAACACCACTTTAACCATTAAAGAAGTAAATCACAATGACTGGGAATAGTTTGCTAATTAACACACTAATTTCCTTGTACTTGAAGTACATAACAAGTTTTAAATGCCTTCAAAATGGCCTTGTATCAATTGCATTTTGTTCCTTGAATTTAATTGTTTCTGTGGCAATACAAGATTATGCTGTACAGAATCTCTCTTAATAGTCTTTTAGTAGTTTTATAAGAAGTATTTATTTTCCTCTGTAGATGCCCTGCATTCAGACTATGTTTTATGTGGTGTACTTATTTTACAAGCAAACTAACATGGGAAGTTTTAAAAGGTCAGATTTTCATTTGGTGCAAAAGTTTAATTGAGTTTAACTGAACTATGCTGATATCTGAATTTTCATACAACATTCCAAAGAAAACCCCACAATCATCTTCCTGTGTCAGTTATAGATAATCTTTAAGAACACATTTCGTTGTGATATACAATGGGGCTATCAGGTAGGACCCTGATCTATACTGAGGGCAGAAAATAGAAAACATCAGGCCTGTGGCCCTTTGGCTATGACTTGGTGGTCATCTACCTATACATTACAGACAGAGAAAACACAGATTCAATGGAATGTTTGCATGACCAACTTCTCCCCTCTGCAGTAAAACATTTCTTTGACAGAGCACAAACACAATTCTCTTGTCATTTCCTCTGCATGCTGCCTCTTTCCTATGGCCTAGCTGCATCCTGCATGCATTGGTAATGCACAAGCTCCTCTTTACCCTTCTGCTATGCTCACCGTTTGACTTTGCACATCAGGAAGAATGTTTGTGTTCAAGAGTTCGCTTAAAGCCCACCTCTGCAATCTAGCGTTTCTGGATTCAACAATTCCCTTTTTAAAATACGTAATGAGATATTGGTTTGTGAGATGGGATTCTCCATAGCTCAGGTACAAGAAAATATCCGAACTCCTGGGTAATGGATAGGTCTGTCGGTAAATCACCAGATTATATCATAAACCTGCAGTCCCAGAGAATCTGAGACCCTTGACAAAAGGAAAGTGAAGTCTTTGCTCTACAGCCTTAGCAGAGAGCCAGCTCCTAAAGTCGAAGGTTCATTCCCTCCTGCCAATGACTGGATCCATTAACCATCAGAGCAAAGTCAAGCCAAAGGTTCATCTAGCCTAATATCCTGTCTGCCAACAGAGGCCAATGCTGGATGCCTGGGAGGGAATGAACAGAACAGGGATCCCTCCCTTGTCATACATTCCCAGCCATCGATGGCCCTAGTGGCCATGAATTTATCTAGCTCTTCTTTTGAATCCTGTTAATGTTCTGGTCTTCACAATATCCTCTGACCAGGAGTTCCATGGGTTGACTGTGTGTGGCAAGGTCTATGTTTGAACCCTGGCCCATTCACAAATCTGAGGCAAATCCGAGAAATTCTGAATGTTGCTTCTCAGTCTGCAAAGTAAAATGATGCTACTTCTTTTCCCCCCATTTCTCTTTCTTATCCTTTCGACTGGAAGCTGTTTTGCACAGGGACTCTTTATGGGATTGTAGAGCGCCCAGTACAAGGGAGCTGTGCTGCATTTTGGATCTGTGGGTGCTATGACAATTCAAATAAGTTCAATGCATTAAGTTTTAGAGAAATGAGTTGGAGCCACAAAACAGCTGGCACATGTATCATTAGCTGCGTCTACACGTGCACGCTACTTCGAAGTAGCGGCAGTAACTTCGAAATAGCGCCCGTCATGTCTACACGTGTTGGGCGCTATTTCGAAGTTGAAATCGACGTTAGGCGGCGAGACGTCGAAGTCGCTAACCCCATGAGGGGATGGGAATAGCGCCCTACTTCGACGTTCAACATCGAAGTAGGGACGTGTAGACGATCCGCGTCCTGCAACATCGAAATAGCGGGGTCCTCCATGGCGGCCATCAGCTGGGGGGTTGAGAGATACTCTCTCTCCAGCCCTTGCGGGGCTCTGTGGTCACCGTGGGCAGCAGCCCTTAGCCCAGGGCTTCTGGCTGCTGCTGCTGCAGCTGGGGGTCCGTGCTGCATATACAGGGTCTGCAACTAGTTGTTGGCTCTGTGTATCTTGCACTGTTTAATGAAAGTGTGTCTGGGAGGGGCCCTTTAAGGGAGCGACTTGCTGTTGAGTCCGCCCCGTGACCCTGTCTGCAGCTGTGCCTGGCTCCCTTATTTCGATGTGTGCTACTTTGGCGTGTAGACGTTCCCTCGCTGTGCCTATTTCGATGTTGGGCTGAGCAACGTCGAAGTTGAACATCGACGTTGCCAGCCCTGGAGGACGTGTAGACGTTATTCATCGAAATAGCCTATTTCGATGTCGCAACATCGAAATAAGCTATTTCGAAGTTGGGTGCACGTGTAGACGTAGCCATTATGTATTGAGGAGCTTCCAAATGCTGTGTCCCATGACATTTGATGTCTAGGACAACAGTGAGAGATTAGGGCACTTCTTGAGTGTGGTTGTGTAGCCTGCACGTTGATGAGGCCGGTTAGGTGCTCATGTATTCAGATGTGGTGCTGTCTCATGTTTAAATGTCCACCGGTCCTCTGTGTCATTTAATGTGAGATATCCTTGTGGAGCAAGCAGAGATCAGATCTCCATCTTGAGGTGTGCAGAAGATAAAAGCACTCATTCATTCTGATTCTCTGTGTGAGTAAAACTAACAGCTTATTCTGTTAGGTATTTCATTGACTTCAGTGGAACTAATTGTGGAATAAAATGCTACCAAACAGGAGTAAAGGTATCAGAATTTGACCCATGGTAAAAACAAAACAAAACAAAAAACAGCCATGTAGCACTTGAAAGACTAAGAACCCTAATTTATTAGGCAATGAGCTTTCTTGGGCCAGAGCCACTGCTTCAGATCATCACATGATAAATTATTTTGTTAGTCTTTAAATTGTTACCTGACTGCTTTTTTGTTTTACCACAAACTTGTTTGGAAAAGCCAACTTTCGAGGAATCTTGCTGTTGTGGTTCTGGTTTATTTCAGGAGACCAATACTTCTGGAACCCGGTTCCCAGAGACACTTTGAATTTTAAATCTCTCTAAAATTCAGGTTTTGGCTTTTTAAGGTCTACTTGCGAACAGAAAGGAGAGAAGCAGAGATCATTTCAAAAAGTGGGAGAAGACAGCTGGGAGAGAAAAGGCAATATTTTTTTCTGAATTGGGAGCAGCTACCCTAAATCTTTTAATGGGTTAATCGGAGCAGATTGAAAGAAAGATGAGGATTCTAAAATAGGTCTGTGACTTCTGCAGTCAATTTACTCTCCAGGAAGAAGACATTTCCCTTGATGATATTTGGGAAAAACTATAACCCTGAAAAACAGCCCACTGTTTCTAAGTAGCACCAGTTTTAGACTCATCCTCCTTTGACAGCAAATGGGATTGACAAGCATGTAACAGAATTGAGACAGAAAGTATGAGACTGTTTGAAAACGCTGCAGAGGTAACTTTACAGCCAGTGTGATTGACAATGGACTGAAAGAAAGATTACTTCATGAACCTAATTGGTGCTAGCAAAAGGCATTTGACATCTGCAGGGTGTGAAAAAAATGATTGACACAAGAGCAAAAGTCTGGCAAAACGGTAAAAAAACTTAGCGTAGGCAAAAGACAACAAACAAACAGCTTAGCCTCTTCCACAGTCATAGGCACTTGTGCAAGATTAAACCAATTGGAGCATTTTACACCCACTTTTACACTCACTTATAGGTGTGGATGTTGGCCACTTGCTTGCTCCTTGTGAATCAGCCCCAGTAGTCCTTGGAGCAGCGTGAACAGGAATCAAAAGATAAGTGTCTGCATAGGATTATGCAGGTTTCGTACCAAAATAACTATTTTGGTTCAGGAGGTGATTGTTTACCCAAAATCTTGGTGCAACTCGAGTGAGTATGGGGCCAGTTATACTAGTGTAAAGGCAGGATGGTTTTCCATCAGAAAATACCACTTTGTTGAAGCAGAACACGCCGTTTCTGACAATCTTCAGTGGAAAGTAGACACGGTTATGGGTTATTCCTCAGTAGCTTAGCGGGTGTGCTCCTAAGCCTTCTTAGGAACTTGTTTTGCTTGGACTCCTTTCTTCTAAGCACCAGCATCCCTGGCTCCAGAGCAGCCTATCCCTTGGCCTGCCTTGGCTGCAGTGCTCGAGGGACCCAGAGTCCCCACCTTTGGAGCATCCCTACTAGGCAGAATGTCTCAGAGCTGATGCTATCAGCAGCGCAACTCCTTGGCTGGCTGCTGGGGAGTCTAGGGGACATTTTCAAATCCCTGGTCCACAGGCAATTACTTCTTTTTTATTAAATTTCAGCATTTCCCGTGCAATAGGAAGTTCAGCCTCCAGTCAGCAGTAGTGATTGCACTTTGCACACCAGGACAAACTGTACCAGTTTATGCTCCTTTATACTGCAGCCCTGCTAAGGGGGTTCACCATCTTGTCTCGGCTAGTATTGTTAAAGCCCCAGCTCTAGGGCGCATCTGGGCAGAAGATCCCAGAGCACAGTTGGGAAATGGGATTGGGTCACAGGGGCTTGCCTCTGTCTGCCCACCCCCCACCCTTTTTTCTAGCTGGAGTGCATGGTCGAGGCATGGGGGGGCTTGCCCATCCACAATCCAATCCCTCTCCCCAGCTGGTCTGCCGGGGAGGTGGGTGCAATGGGGCCAGCCCCCCAGTTCTGATCTCTGTGTGGAGCACTGGATGGACAGGTGGAGCAGGACCAGCTCTGTGGATGAAGCTAAACTAGAGAACAGATGGCTGTGCTGTCTGCCGGGAGATAAGAGACAGGATGTGGAGCTGCCTCTGAAGAGGATCCTAATGGGAGAGGCAAGGAGTCCATTGACTGTCCCTCAGGAGGGAACAAAGGGTACTGCAAGCAGGTGGGGGAGGGTGTGAACACACCCCCATGTCCAGTTTCTCTCCCTTCCTCCCTGCTGTGCTGTGCAGGAGCCTGCAGGGCATAAGGTGACCCAAGACATCTTGGGAGCTATATTTCCCTGGACAGCTCCTTGCCTAGATCACTGGCCCTGAAATAGGGAAGGGACTACTTTTCCCATCATGCCCTTGGCCACTAGCAACTGGAAAGGGAGGGAGGTGAGGAAATATTATCTTTCACTGACTATATTACAACAAGATCCCAGAAGGTAATTATTATAAAACCTTTATTATTGCTTAATCTTTAGTCTTTTACAACAAAATCAATAGAGCAATCAGTTTCCACTCAAACTTTGCCTTAACCTCTCTTATGCACATCCATCACATGACTATTTTGAAATCCTTTGTATTTTTTTTAATGCTGTCCACATTTACAAGAAAAACATCTCTCACTCACACAGCAATTCCTGTGCACAGACCTGGCAAAATTTTTATTGGAGCACCAGCCAGTGGGGGCGTGGACCAACCACGCTGTGCAGATACCCGTTTGATTTGGGAGGGTTAATGCTCAGGATGGAGGCTTTGCCGGCACTCATGGTAACCGGGGGATGGTACTAGCTTCAGCACGCGAGCATGAGGAGTTCTGCACAAGGTGGGACTCACACCCCTAAGCTCAGAGTGCAGCTGCAGCATTGAGGTGTGAGACCCCTACTCCAGAAAGCAATAATCTGTATAAAATGCACTTCCTCGTGTCAGCCTGAACTGTGTCTATTGCACGCCAAGCAAGCTGGAGAGTCCCTCACCTCAGACAGGCACAGGGGCCAGGACTACAGAAAACATGCTGTTCAACACGTTTTCCCTGAGGCAGAGAACTCTGCTGAAATTCCTTTCACTCAACAAAACTGCTGAAATAGGCTTCTGCTGACTTTGGCTATTGTGCTTAATCTCAGGGCATGGTATCCGCCAAGCAAGCAAACCAAGTAAACCACGTGCTGTTTGCCCCATTGGAACTATCCCAGCAACCAGCCATGTGCTTGAGATGCATCCTAAGAAGCTACAAGCAGACTAGAGTTAGAAATTCACAGGAACAAAAAGTGAGCAAACCAACTGCTGCTGGCACCAGCTAAGTTGGTTTTACACAATTGTGCAGTTTAAATCAAACACTTTACACACTATTAGCTCTCATGACATTGTGGAGCCTGTTTCAATGATGCAGGACAGAGTTTCACATCATTTCCCATAGAAGATCTCTTTTTCCATACCAGGATCCCCAAAGAGCACCCTTTCATCTAGCTGGGACTCCCCTGCTCTTCAGTAATACGAGGAAGTCACAACTGACCTCCCCACAACACCCAGGCTGAGAACCCAATGTACTCAAATATAAACCAATAGCAAGGTAAATACCCTGGAGAGAAATCAATCTGACCAATATTTATGGACTAAATGGTGATCAAAACATATGAAAGAAATTAAATTGTATTATGACACATACGTCTGAATGTAAGATGAGAGTACCTGTTAATTACATCGCACTTAATTCTTAGTAGAGACCAATCCTTGACTTAAGAGTAAGCAACGTGTGCACACAAATTGTGAAAATCAGGCCATTATTATGACATGCTATTTTTTTTTTAATTTAGCACAAAGAGTGCCATCGTACTGTTCAAATCAGAGATAGATGTGGTCCATGCCCAAAGGACATAGAGGTAGCATTACAAAAAGAAACTGTGCAGGTAAGAGTTTGCATGCAGAATGGGACTTCCACAAGTCCTTACTTCAAGGTCATGTCTCCTTGCTTCAAGATTAATTCTTAACTCTTCGTAATGCTTTTGATGCCACTTAAAGGGAAAAAAAAATCTCCCCTGCGTAGCCTCCGCCCTCCCTCCCCAGATCTCTAAGAATGAACATCTCCCGATCTGGTTTGGATGTAATCTGGTGCATCAATTTATGCAGTGCTATCTGCAAGATTGCAGTGTATCTGAAGTTATCAACTGACTAGCAAAATTACAGTGGCTGTGGTTTGACAGGTATTCAAAGTGATAGATCAATTTACATTTTCTGAAAAGAAAGAATATGCAGTAGATTAGTTTCCAAATGGCTTTTAGTAAAAGGAATGAAACTACTTACATCAGTGATTTTCTAAGGTTACATTTGTTTTTGCTATTTTCTTCCTCCTTCAAGATGCAATTCCTATTTACCGAGCAGTCTGAGCATTATATTAGACTAAGGAAGACTTGGAGGGCAATTTTAGAAAAATAGATATCCAAATCACTACTATAATCCTTCTGTCGCTTTGCAAATGAAAAATAGAGTGTGTTGGAGAGCTATTTATGGGAAAGATTAGTTTTATCATGAAATTGTTACTTTAGCATATAGTCAGAGATAAGCCATTATCTTAGAAAGTTCGCAGAATGGCAAAGTGCTTGGTGAGTCAGACTGCTAAAGAACCAGCGGCTGAACACTTGTTTTCCTTCCTTGTTGCTTTTTTCATAGGTATTCGTTGGGTACACCCACAAAACACTAAGGAAAGAGCCTCTATAAAAGGGGAAGGGAGAAGACAGAACCAGCTTTCATAGCTCTATGATTCCTGGAGCACAGGCCTTCAGCAGGTGTAGATCTGGATGAACACTCAAGGGCCGCGTCTACACATGCACGCTACTTCGAAGTAGCGGTGCCAACTTCGAAATCGCGCCCGTCACAGCTACACATGTTGGGCGCTATTTCAAAGTTGAAATCGACATCAGGCAGAGAGACATCGAAGTCGCTAACCCCATGAGGGGATGGGAATAGCACCCTACTTCGAAGTTGAACGTCGAAGTAGGGCACGTGTAGACAATCCGCGTCCCGCAACATCGAAATAGTGGGGTCCGCCATGGTGGCCATCAGCTGAGGGGTTGAGAGACGCTCTCTCTCCAGCCCTTGCGGGGCTCTATGGTCACCGTGTGCAGCAGCCCTTAGCCCAGGGCTTCGGGCTGCTGCTGCTGCAGCTGGGGATCCATGCTGCATGCACAGGGTCTGCAACCAGTTGTCGGCTCTGTGGATCTTGTGTTGTTTAGTGCAACTGTGTCTGGGAGGGGCCCTTTAAGGGAGCAGCTTGCTGTTGAGTCCGCCCTGTGACCTTGTCTGCAGCTGTGCCTGGCACCCTTATTTCGATGTGTGCTACTTTGGCGTGTAGACGTTCCCTCTCAGCGCCTATTTCGATGTGGTGCTGCCCAACGTCAAAGTTGAATGTCGACGTTGCCAGCCCTGGAGGACGTGTAGACGTTATTCATTGAAATAGACTATTTCGCTGTCGCTACATCGAAATAAGCTATTTCGATGTAGCGTGCACGTGTAGACGTAGCCAAGGGGACAAATATTCATTAACAAGCTTGCCAAATGAGACTTGTGATTGATCCATGTGTAATACAGATTGACTTAGGGGGTCAGTATGAGGGATCAAACCTGTGCCCGTAGCAGCTAAAGCCCCACGCTCTACCATAGGAGATAAGCACCAGCTGGGACTCAGCTGGTGTAGTAGAGCACAGACTGCACCGTCCTTAGTGTACAGTCTCAGTGACCCTGGGGTTACACATGTCCAGATTATTTTTTGTTCATGTCTTCAGGTGTGATCAGACAACTGGTTTTTTTCACTTTACAGTTTGGGAAGAAACTATTCCTACTGATATGATTATTCATGTATAAACAGACAATTTCTTATCTGACTCTATGCTGATAGTGTAAAAGTAAGAGAAGGTTAAACTTACACAGCTAAGCACTCAGAAATGTCGAGTCCCGCATCTGCGGCTGCCGATGCAATCTGAATTTGACCATTACGTATTATGATTCAGTCTTGCTTAACACCACGGTGGGAAGGAACTGGCAGAGCCAGAAGCAGAGGCCAGACCTAAATCTCAGACTAAGCACAAGAGAACAATATTTCCCCTCTTGCAAGTGTCTCTCTTCCACTGTCCCACTTGTGCACTGAATGACTCAGAGGTCTTGTAGCTCAGGGATGATTTGACCATGTCAAAGGCTGTATCATATAGCACGTGTGCAAGGGGGCAGAATGACAGTCCAATTCAGAGCTTGTTCGGAGTGAAGAGCAGAGTCCAGGGATAATGTGCTGGACCCTCTACTGTCCAAAATCATCAACACAACCTTCACTGCTGGGCATGTTGAAAGATATGTTACTCTGTTCACTGCTTAAAATACCTGTGTGAATGATCTGGCTGCCTGGTTTCTAACCCTTCTGTCCTGAAGAAAGTGAGTGAGAAGCGGGCAAATAGTCATCTCCAGCCATGTCTAACCTCCCTCAGCCTCTGAGGCCACCCTGAGACTATTTCGGATGAGGGTGCTGCACAGCACTGGTCAGCTTACTGGGTGACCCCCCTTTTAGCTATGTGGAATAGCCAAGCCTCTGAGCTCACAACAGCTGTTAGATACAGCTATATATCTCAATTCCAAACGTTCTGGAAGAGCATGGGTGATACCTGTTACCACCTTCCAGTCAAAGTCTACCATCCCCTCTCACGAACCTTCCCAGCTTAAACCCAACAGGGGAAAGAAGTGTGAGGTGGACTGATGCTCCAGACTTTGTGTGTGTGTTCATAAATCTCTTAGAGCTCCCATAGCATCATCCTCAGCAGATAATCAAAACCTAGACTGACATACATTACGGGATGAATAATTTCAGATTTTGCTTTGCTTTCAGGTGCGGGCCCTCATTGACTTCTGGATGACCTACACTTTGCTCTGAGACAACTTGGAAACCTCCCTATGTAAAAATGGAGGAACCCACATCAGGAATAGTTGCAGAGAAGTCGCCCTGTTAGTCTGTAGCTTCATAAATAACAAGCAGTCCTATGGCACCTTGGAGACTAACACCTCAGATTTTGCAGGTGAAACACACATCCTCAGATGAAAAAAATGAATATATAGTCACATTATGAATGTATATTATGTTACGAATTTAAACCCTTCATATATAATAATAATAATAATAATAATAATAATAATAATAAATAAATCCAGTTCTAGTTCTACATTCAGAGCCTTGCCTCTTCAAAACATTATAACCCCCTAGTCTTCATAGATACATCTGCCCAGCAAAACTGAGAGGGCTTATTATTTTTGAATTTCAGCAAGGTTCCAGGAGAAAAAATGGGGCCAGCATCACTTTAAATATCTTGATACAACCAGCATGACAGCCGGATTATATTGATCCCAGGGTGCCAACATTTTATTTATAAAAATAAATGCCTCCAAAACCATCCCAAACGGGTGTCATGTTGTTGAGTGCTAATGTCTGCATTAGCAGTTATGCGCCACTCTGCATATGTCCATCCATCTGTCTTCTGGCTCTACATCTGAAGAAGGTGCTATGCATCAGTTGTTCTACTTTTAGTCTGCTTTTTAGCTGGTGTTAGGAGAAAAGAACGGAAAGGAATAGTGCTCTGGGCTAAGAACACCCTTTCTTGTCCAGGGTTCCCTCTAATTTTTTCCACCCATGGGAAAGATACATTTTGTTCTGTGTGGCAAGGCATGTGGGGATGTGCACCACCAATAGAAACACATGCTGGTGGCTGTGGGTGCTCTGCTAACCAGCTGGGCAGCACCTGACTCTCTCCTGAGTGGGCTCCCCAGAGGTCAAGGTTCTTGTCCAAAGCAGGCCCCTTCCTGAACATCTACATTGATAACTTGTAAATTGAATTACTGCTGAAGTTTACAGCAGGGAATTATGTTTTGTGGGAGTCAGGAAACATTTTTCTGATATTGTGCAATCACTTGCTTGATTTAAACATTAGCCAGAGGTGAAGACAGGAATTTAAAATAGAATAAAAATCAGCAAATGGCTGGAATTCATTTTAGTGCCCATGTGTACATCTTTTGGAAAGGGAGCTGGAGTTATCACCATTGCATGGAATAATACACCAGAGTTGTGCATGGCTGCAATTCATTGACGTTACAAACTACAAGTCAGTTCAGCTGGGCTTGAGTCCATATATTTACTGTGTGTAGCAATTCACATCTATGCAGAGAAGGTGAAGAGGGGATATAATAGCAACGTAGGTGTTACAAGGAAGAGGGCAAAAAATATTCTGCTTAGCCACTGATAATAGGAAAAGAAGCAATGGGCGGAAATTGCAGCAAGGAAGGTTTAGGTTGAACATTAGGAAAACTTCCTACCTGTCAGGATGGTTAAGTACTGGAATAAATTGTTTAGAAAGATTTTAGAATTTCCATCATTGGAGATATTTAAGAAGAGGTTGAATAAATATCTAACAACGATGATCTAGAATGGTGCTAGGTCCTCCCATTGGGGCCAGGGACTGGACTTGATGACCTCTTGGGGTTCCTTCCAGTTCTAGTGTTCTATGATTCTATAAGGCGATACACCGTTAAAATCTTGCTGGACGTTGTGCTGCCCCTTTGAATAGAAATAGACGTCACGATGTTTATAAAGACTCTCAGGCTTTTGTTCATACAACTGTTCATGAGAATCAGCTGATCTTTGGTTAGATAACCATGTGTGGATGGGCACAAGATGCTTTGCTATCATGGTGACATGGACTATATACATACCTACACTATTCTACTGGTAAAGAAATGCTGGTCACCCAACCAGGGAGCGGAAATGCCACTATGTATCTGGATGGCCAGTTACACAAACAATTCATGAACAGATCGAAGTCTGAACGTTTTCCCTGAAACTATTCAGTGTAGCAAAAGCCTGGTCTGATATGGGTACTTAATGCATTGAGGGAGACCTTATTTTTTTGAAAGATAGGAGTAGTGACATAAATAAATCACCAGGCTGAAAACAGACTGTTGCAAATAAGTTGATAGGTCACTAGAGAAAGGCAGAAAGTTTTAGCCAACTCATCAGAGAAATTATACCTAGATAACTAGATTGGAAGGGGCAAAATAAGTTAAAAATGCAGGCTAAGTCTACATGGTGCACTGCTGCCAGAAGGGTCAGGAAAAATGAGGGCACTCGACAATGGAAATGGCTGCTCATTTGCATAGTTGTGCACCTGATTTGAATAGTTGTGCAAGATCGTTGTCCAAGTAGAGGCTTCTGTCATCACAAAACAAGTTGTGAAGATGGGGTTTTGCTGACTAAACCCCGGCCTTGCTGACAGCTCCTTATTTCTGAAAAGAAAATGAGGAACAAGAGGCAGCCAGCAAGGAGGGGTTTTGTCCAAACTCCCTGTCTATACGGTTTGTTTTGTGAAGACAGAAGCCTCTGCTGGGACAGCAATCTTGCATGACTATGCAAATGAGGTATGTGACTATGCAAATAAGCAGCCATTTGCATTGCCAAGTTCCCTCATTTGCATGACCATGCCAGCAGCAGCATGCCATGTAGTGGTATCCATAGTGTGACAGACTCAGACCAGTGGAAAAGAAAAATTATTCATGGCCACTATCAATTTTATACCACATTTGTGCACAAAGTTTTGTATTTCAGGATGCAGTAAGCTCATAATCTCCATTCTTTGGATAGCTCCTTCTGGTATGTTTCATGTCCCCATCATTCCATTAATATTTTTCTTGCAATAAGTACCAGGAAGGATAATTAAATATAAAAAATGAGATCATCTCAAGAATCGCCATGCTGAGAAAAAGGGATGTTCTCAGCCACATGGGAAGAAGAATTTAAATTAATTAAAAGAAGTCAGAAAGGAGATAACGATGCATTTTTCAGCTACTGTAAGTGTGACACTGATGTTGAGATCCATGGTAAAGTTAATTTCATACATCACACTGAGGCTCCTAATCATAAATTAAGTGTAAAAGGTGCTGCTAAAGCTTCATACAAAATATTTTTTTTCAAAATTCCATGCGTCCCTCCTAACAGAAATACTGCAACAGAACATCAAAAAATATGTGTCATGCTATTAAGGACAGTACCACCACTTTGATGGAAGGGTAGATTGCACAGTAAAAGCTGACAGAACTATTTTCATTTATTCTGAAATTTCTAAATATGTAGCCTCTGGGGGAAAAAAAAGTAAAACACGGTTTCTTTCAGAAAATGCACTAACCTCCTATCCTGTTTCTACCAATATATTTATATTGATATATATGCAACATACTTATAAAGTATTTTAAAGAGCACAACATTCATTTTTCAAGAGCCATTGACATCTCCAGTAAATAATCCAAGAAGTGCTTCCCACAAGTTTTAAGGTATATCCAGTATGTTACAGTTGTGCACTATTGTTTGCTAGACTTTTTATGGAGATGTCATGAAACTGCAAGCATTTGCTATCAGAGTAGTCAACAGGATTGACAGATATGGCCTAAAATTGTAAGCTATAGCTGCACACCCAGGTGACAATGTGACTAATTTTACAATTTAACAAAGTTTAAAAAAAAAAATAGAAACAGTGATCTTTTGGGCTGTTTCTACATAGGCCCATACTTCCTTCAGAAGTGGCGTGCTAATACATGGAGCGAAAGATGATAATGAGGTGCAGATGCAAAATTTTTGGGAAGAAGGGGCCTCTGGAAGGAGGACTTCCTTCCAGAAGCCTCCCCAGGGCCATGCTTCTACATGGCATTTTGGAATCCAGAAGAATGGTCTTCTGGACTCCAAATCACGTGACATTATTGCTAACGAGGTGAGGGGAATTTGCATCTGTGCCTCATTAGCATCTTTTGCTCCATGTATTAGCATGCTACTTCCCAAGTAAGTGGCCTGTGTAGAAATGGCCATTCTGAAAGCTGTGTCTACATTTGCATTCCTCTCGAAATGCAAATGATGTACAAATTTGCATATCTTTCAAAAGAAGAAAACCGGTGTAGACACTGCTCTTTTGAAGATGGGGTTTACTTTCCAAAGAGCAGTGTCTACACTGGTTTTCTTCTTTTGAAAGAAGCTATTTCAAAATAAGAACATGCAGGCGAGGTGTCAGATATGCAAATTTGTGCCTAATTTGCATTTCAATTTACCTCATTTGCATACCTCTTTTGAAAGAGGAACGCAAGTGTAGACGCACCCAAAAGGTATTTCTAAATAGGAGCTATTTGAAATAGAAGGACTCCAGCCCCACCCAGGCCATGGCTACCCTAACCACTACCTTTCCTACTGTATGCAAATGCAGTAGACCAAAAATGCTAATGAGGCACTGCTATGCATAGTCAGAGCCTCATTTGTGTAATGACAGCCATGCACCATGTTGAAAGTGCTGCTTTTGAAATGTAAACTAGCCGTGTAAATGAGGTACCATCAAAAGGAAGCCCCACTTTCAAAAGCACCCTTCTTCACAATTTGTTTTGGGAAGAAGGGTACTTTCCAAAACAGGGCTTCTTTCTGAAGTAACCCTGTCTACATGGCTAGCTTCCATTTTGAAAGCAGCACTTTTGAAGCAGTGAGTGGATAACATTATGCAAATGAGGCAGTGACTATTCATATCAGCACCTCATTAGCGTTTGCAATCTGCTGCGTTTACTTATCACTTCTGAAAGGGAGGAGCAGTGTACATGCAGCCCCAGGGTGCCCTGGATGGCCAGTCAGTGTGGAGGCTCTATTTTGAAATAGCTGAGTGTTATTTCAATATGTATTTTGTGTGTAGATGCACTATTTTGAAATGAACTATTCCAGAAAACCTCTTCCAGAATAGCTTATTCCAAAATAATGCTGCTGCGTAGACATAGCCTTACTGTTTCCCCTTTTTTCCAGATCATTTTTGAATGCTGAACAGCACATGTCCCAGTATAGACCCTTTGGAGACTCTGCTATCACCTCTCTATGGCTATGTCTACACTAGTTTGAAGTTTACTAAAGAAGCGCTGAAATACATATTCAGCACCTCATTAGCATGCAGACGTCTGGGGCACTCCGAAATTGACGCAGTTCGCAGCTGCGCGGCTCGTCCAGACAGGGCTGCTTCTCAAAAAGACCCTGGATACGTCGAAGTCCCCTTATTCCCATCTTCTCATAGGAATAAGGGGACTTTGAAGTAGCAGGGGTCCTTTTGAAAAGGAGCCCCGTCTGGACGAGCTGCGCGGCTGCGAACTGCGTCAATTTCGAAGTGCCGTGGCCGCCTGCATGCTAATGAGGCTCTGAATATGTATTTCAGTGCTTCATTAGTAAACTTCGACATGGCCATTTGCATGGCCATTTCGAAGTTTTTGGCTAGTATAGACACGGCCTATATGTTCCATGTAACTATCCTTTAGTCAATTACTGACCCATGAGAAGACCTTCCTTCTCTACTGCATACTTTGATTAAGAGTTTTTGTGTTGGACTTGTCAAAGTCTGACCATAGAAGTATACTATTTTTAATGGCTCACCCTCATCCATATCCTTGTTGACACTGCCAAAGAATGCTGGTAGATTGTGAGGAATGATTTCTGTTTCCAAAAGCTGTGTAGGCCCTTCCCCAATATTATGTATTCATTTATGCATCTTATAATTGTGTTCTTTACTATAGCTTGACCCGGCATGCACGGTACTGAAGGTAGGCTTACCGACCTGTAATTAACAGGATTACCTTTGGAGCCTTTTTAAAAACATCAGTATGGTCTTTCTTCCCTCATAACATCCTAATGGTGCAGCACATTAAAAATGATTATATGACTTACATTCAAACCTGGCATAACATCTGCTTATGCTGTCAGAAGTGCATTCTCCACAAATATGCAAACTACAGATAAAACATTAACTGGACATATGCATTATTGCCAGTCTCACATATTTGAAAATCATGAGTCAGGCAGCCCAAATGTCATGAGAGGTCTGCAAAATTTGAGATTTTGAAAAGTTGGTAGTCTTTTTAGTTCCCTTTCTGGTTTTCAGCCAGTTCCTATTTACTTTTTATATTTATAAAAACTAAGATTTTGATATAACTTCTGCAGTTAAAATAGTTGAAGAGAGCAGGCCTATAATGTTCATTTTCTTTTTAATTATGTCTTTTACTTTGTTTTCCACTAATTATTTTTTTCTCTGTGACAGAAACCCTCTTTGCTTAATGGCTACAATCAAATCATACATGATTATTGCCTTTCATAGCCTAAAAACCACATTAGACTAGAGTATTTACACTTCCAGATCTGAATGGTTCTATTAGTTTGAGAAAGATAGTAAAAATGGCCCGGGCATATCAGCGAACTATTATGGTAACACACAAAAGTCCTAGCTATGAATATTAAGCCATTCAGCACAGCGGCACCTTAGTACATAGTGGCTACGTCTACACGTGAAGCCTACATCGAAATAGCTTATTTCGATGTAGCGACATCGAAATAGGCTATTTCGATGAATAACATCTACACGTCCTCCAGGGATGGCAACGTCGATGTTCAACTTCGACGTTGCGCAGCACAACATCGAAATAGGCACAGCGAGGGAACGTCTACACGCCCAGGTAGCACACATCGAAATAGGGATGCCAGGCACAGCTGCAGACAGGGTCACAGGGCGGACTAGCGCTTCCGGGGCAACAGC
This sequence comes from Carettochelys insculpta, assembly GCF_033958435.1. Lineage (NCBI taxonomy): Eukaryota > Metazoa > Chordata > Testudines > Carettochelyidae > Carettochelys > Carettochelys insculpta. Next base: position 134,439,963 of record NC_134140.1, on the reverse strand, counting down.
TAGCCGCTCCCTTAAAGGGCCCCTCCCAGACACACTCAGCCTGCACAGCATGCGGTCTGAGGAGCCAAAGGCACACAGGCCCCGGGCGACGCAGTCATGGACCCCCAGCAGCAGCAGCAGCAGCCAGAGTTCCAACCAGCCCTCCCGGCAGGAGCAGGGCTTGCCCTGCTCCATGCCATGCGGGAGGCAGCTGAGCACCTCCTTGCTACACCGGAGGAGGAGCTGCCCCCAGGGCAGCAGGGCTCAACCCCCAACCCTGCAGCACCCCGACCCCACCCCCGCCTCACACGCCGGCGGCTGTGGAGCTACCCCACCAGCACCAACTGGTGGGAGCGGCTGGTGCTTGGGGAGTGGGATGATGACCGCTGGCTCAGGAACTTCAGGATGAGCTGGCAGACATTTATGGAGCTGTGCCAGTGGCTCACCCCCGCACTCAGGCACCAGGACACCGCCACGCGGCGTGCCCTCACAGTGGAGAAACGGGTCGGCATTGCTGTCTGGAAGCTGGCCACTCAAGACAGCTACCGATCCGTGGGGCAGCAGTTTGGTGTTGGCAAGGCCACCGTCGGGGCTGTCCTCATAGAAGTAAGAGAACCCACGGGGGGAGGGCAGGGCAGGGCAGGGGGTCCCGGGCAGAGGAGGGCAGGGGAGGGCGGGGGAGGGCAGGGCAGGGCCACGCACACCCTGCTCACCCCTCATTGGTGCTGTCCCATGTGCTTTCCCTGCAGGTTGTGCGTGCCATCAACGCCATGCTCCTGCACAGGCTCGTGAGGCTGGGGGACCCACATGCCACCATCGCAGCCTTTGCCACCCTGGGCTTCCCCAACTGCTTCTGGGCTCTGGATGGGACTCACATCCCCATCCGCGCCCCGCATCACAGTGGAGGACGATACCTGAATCGCAAGGGCTACCATTCTGTGGTCCTCCAGGCCTTGGTGGACAGCTGGGGCCGTTTCCAGGACATTTATGTGGGCTGGCCTGGCAGCACCCACGACGCCCGGGTTTTCCGGAACTCGGGCCTGTGCCGCCGGCTGGAGGCGGGGACCTACATCCCCCAGTGGGAGATCCCTCTGGGGGACACCACCTTGCCCCTCTGCATCATCGCAGATGCGGCATACCCCCTCCGGCCCTGGCTCATGCACCTGTACACGGACCATCTCTCCACTAGCCAGGAGCGCTTCAACGAGAGCCTGAACCACGCGCACCAGGTGGTGGAGCGCTCATTTGGCCACCTGAAAGGACGCTGGAGATGTCTCCTGACCTGCCTGGATGCAGGCCCCAACAACATCCCCCTGATTGTGGGTGCCTGCTGCGCCCTGCACAATTTGGTGGAGAGCAAAGGGGAGACCTTTTTCCACGGCTGGGCTGTGGAGGCTGGCAGGGCCGACATGCAGCCACACGCTGCCCCCAGTCGGCAGGTGGACCCCAAAGGGACCCGGGTCCGGGAGGCCCTGCGGGCCCACTTCGATGATGAGGCCGCGGGGTGAACTCTGCCAGGCCCCCCACTGCCCGCCCCTTCCTCCACCACACTCCTGCCCCAACGCCCACACCATGGAGCACCCAACCGCACCCGCCTCCCACTTTTCCTGGACAAATGACAGCACACACTTGTGGCTGAACTTAAACTGCTTTTTCTTTGAGAACTTTTTTTTTTAACTATAAATATATAAAACAAGAACAAACTATATACAACGTGTGGAACCAAAGTAATATGTACAAATAAAACAATAGTAAGAAAAAAGTGTGCTCATTAATAAAAAGAAAACCAGGGAGGATAAAGGGGAGAACTATTTACATGGGGGGGATGGGGCAAACGGGGGACACAAAATAATACGTTCAAACTATATACAAGCGGGGGGGCCACGTCCCGGGCCCCTCGCCCCTAAAGTTCGGCACTGGGCATGGGCGGCCGGGAGCCCCGCCGCGGCCGCAGCCCTGTTCGGGGCTGGCTGGGGGTGGGCCAGACCGGAAGATATGCCCGGCGAGTCTCAGCTGGCTCCAGGGGTCCCTCGGCACTCCGGCCCTCGGCGGTGGATGGTGGGGCGACGGCGGACGGGACGGCGACGGGCAGAGCAGCTGGTGGTGCGGCGGGTGGAGCAGGCACGTTGGGCGCTGCGGCGGCCGGCGCGGCATGTGGGGCCAGGTAGTCCACCAGGCGGTTGAAAGTGTTCATGTAGGCCCCCCATGCCTCTTGGCGCCAGGCCAGCGCCCGCTCCTGCAGCTGCAGGTGCTGCTCCGCGACTTCCAGCTGCCGACGGTGGATGGCCAGCAGCTGGGGGTCAGTCGCCGTCGGCTGGTGGTGGCGTGGGGTCCGCCGTCTAGCCCGCCGTGGGGCCGGTCGGTCCTCAGCCGAGGGGCTTACCTGGAGCGATGGCCCCGGAGGGCTCTCCGGGACCACTGATGCCTCGCCGGCGCTCTCTTCCGGTCCTTCTGATGGTGCAGGTGCGGGACAGAGGAGAGGAGGGGGGGAAGAAGAATGGAGACAGGCGTTAGTGTGGGCCCCGAGCCGTGGCCTTTGTCCCCCCAGCCCTCTGCTGCAGGTTCCCCATCCCTGTCCCCAGGAGATGCTGCTGTGATGGATGGGGTTCAGGGGTCCCCCTGCACTGCACCCCGTCCCCTGGTGGGAGCGACTCTCACTTCACTCCGCAGGGTCTGACAGCAGGAGAAGTTTCTTAGGCCACAGATGCCCAGTTTCTCCCAGGAGTGACAGCACCAGCTATCGGAAGAGACAGTCCTTCCAACCGGTCCTGGGGAGAAGACCCCAAGGGGTGCCCCTTGGGGATGCAGCTTTCCCCCTCCTCAGGCTGGCTGCCTTCCAGCTCTCCCTTCCCCTAGCCTCTACCTGTGGCCCCCGCCCTCCCCCCCCAGTTCCAAGTCAGCTCGGCTCCTCCCTCCTGTTTGTTCAGGGCAGAGGTGTCACCTGCCAGCTGTAGCCCCAGGATCATCCTTTGCCCCTGGGAGCTATTCGGCTCTTGTTGCTCATATGTAGCCTGAGTCTCCCTTTTGCACTCCCCCCACTCCATCACATGCTGCTGCTGCTGCGGGGTGTCCCACCCCCTCCTCCCGGGGGCCCCTCGAGGTTCCGCTCCCCCCTGCCCCGGGGATGGGGCATGGCACTGTCGTGGTGGGCGGGGGCAGGGGCTGATGCACTGCTGTGAGGGACATGGCCCTGCTGTCCTTGGGGCCATGGCCATGTGAGCATGTGGGGAGCCCTGGACACATATCTATTACCCCTGCCCCTCAAGCCCAGGGGTGTACACCAGAGGGGGGTACATACCTGTCGGTCCACTCCCACGGTCTGGAGATCCCCGGGGGGCGGAGGCCCGGCTGCTGCTCTGGGATGGCAGGAGGAGGATCTGCAGCCTGGATTCTGTGGAAGAGGAGCCCCCCTCCTCCTCCTTCTCCTCCTCCTGCCGCAATGTCCCAGGGGTGGGCTCCGGGGGGGGGGCCCCCGTGGTGCGGGGCTTGCCTCCGGGGCGGACTTCGGCTGCAGGGCCTGCTGGGGCTCCTCGGCCGAAGTATCAAGGGTGGCTGGAGGGGAGGAGGTGTGCCGGGGGCCCAGGATGTCCCTGAGCTCCCTGTAAAAGGGGCAAGTGACAGGGGCGGCCCCAGATCGGCTGGCCGCATCCCGGGCCCGGGAGTAACCCTGCCGCAGCTCCTTGACCTTACTCCTGACGTGATCAGGAGTGCGGGCAGGGTGACCCTGGGCAGCCAGGCCCTCGGCCAGCCGAGCGAACGCATCCGCGTTCCACCTCTTGCTCCCCATTACCTGGAGCACCTCCTCCTCGCTCCAGAGCCCCAGCAGGTCCCGCAGCTTGGCCTCCGTCCAGGAGGGTCCCTGCTGCCGCTTGCCAGCCTGGCTGCCCGCCTGGCTGGGCTGGCTGCCCTGGCTCCCCTTCGGGGGGGTACCCTGGGGGCGCTGGGGGGGCTGCCGGGCAGCCATCGCAGGTGGGGTGGCTGGTTTGGATGGCTGAGGGACGTGCAGGCTGGCCGCGTGTCTGGGCTGCCGCCTGCACGTTCCCTCAGCTTCCTGCACAGGAAGTGAGGGGGAGGGAACCTTTAAGGGGCCGCTCCATGCATCTACCATTGAGCTGAGGGGCTGGAGAGAGCGTCTCTCAACCCCTCAGCTGATGGCTGCCATGGAGGACCCCACAATTTCGACGTTGCGGGACGCGCAATGACTACACGGTCCCTACTTTGACGTTGAACGTCGAAGTAGGGCGCTATTCCTATCCCCTCATGGGGTTAGCGACTTCAACATCTCGCCGCCTAACGTCGAAGTTAACTTCGAAATAGCGCCCAACGCGTGTAGCTGTGACAGGCGCTATTTCGAAGTTAGTGCCGCTACTTCGAAGTAGCGTGCACGTGTAGACACGGCTAGTAAGAGGCAGTTGTAATTTGAACACCTCATGGCCTGCAAGTGATCTTTCCATCCTGCAAGAGTTTTCATGAGGTTAAAAAAAAAAAAAAAGTTTCCGTTCTGCGGAGGGACAAAACTGAGGCTTTTTTTTTTTTTCCATGAAAAAAACTGGAACCTCAAAATAATGTGACTAATCTCTGGCCATGCCCTTGGGCCCTGCGCTTCTAGGCAGTTATGGTAAGCCTTAGAGGCTCACTGTTAGCCTCCACAATGCCACCTTCCTTTTTCTGGAGGGCAGGGTCACAGCTTACTGAGACATCTTCATCATTGGCACAGTCAAAGGATTGGGATGAATCCCTCCATAATCCTGGACCCCCTTTCCAGGAGCAGCATTTCTGTGGTGTTGAAAGGGCTGGGTGGAAACCTAGCATCACCCACTGATGGGTTCCACACCCAGCCCTAACACAGCAGTCTTTTCCCTTTGCCGCTTCCCCAAACACCCGCTAGTACTTTCTCACAGGTAACTGAGCAAATCTTTCCTGCATAAGCACAGACATACTTTCCTCAGCTCTCCAGAAATGCACTTCCTCCTCTCGGTCCTTCACTCTTCTCCTTTCCCGTTCCTTATCTGAAGTGGCTGGTGTTTAATTGACTGCAGGTGCCTGATTAGGCTGCTGCTTCAGGAAAGCTCTTAATTAAATTTAGGTGCCTGCCTGCCTTGATTATGTGGCAGCAGTCTCTGGAAGTTTATTCAAGAAACAGAAAACCCTCCACCAAACTATTGCAGCTGACTGCCCAGAAGATCATATTCACTCTCATGCACTGCTGTTGAAAGTGTTACAGGAATCGTGATGGGAGTGGACTTCTGAGCACCCAGTGAGTGAGATAGGGACTTAGCTTCCATTAAATGTCAATAGGAGTCAACAGGAAGTTATTTTTAAATTCAACAATACGATCAATTATTCTGTGAGGTATTACATGATTGTGAAATCAGTGTTAAAAGACCAGCTCTAAATAGCACACAGAACTGGGCTCAGGACTCTTTTCTTCTGTTTTCAGAACTGGGCTGTGCCTCAGATGCTCCAAAAGGCATATGCACCATTGTTTTTATTGTCAGGTTTATTGGGGATTTAACAGAAAATAGAAACCTTTGTGATTCCTCTTGCATTCCCATCTTCTGCTAGTCTGGAGGCAGACCACATTAGAATTAGCACAACACACAGCTGTAGGAAAAATGGTAAAAATGGAAAGCAGCTTTAGATACCCTTACATACGCACATCCTCCACTGCAGGATGTATGTTCCCACTTTCCCCTAGCTACTAGCATACAGTATTGTCTTTACTGTCTGCCTTGGAATCTTTTTGCCCCAAAATTCTGGGTGCCGTTCAGATGTCCCATGTGTGTATGTCAGGAATAAAATGCATAGCGTTACATCAATGTAAATAAAATCACCAGCGGCCTCATTCTTTTAAACCTCATCTATAGCAAAGAAAACAGAGCTGTGAAATTAATGATTTTTCACTTCACTGGCAACTCCAAAAAAAGTGAAAAGTATTTCATATCAAACTGAAAAGCAATTTATTAAAAAAATCTTCAGTGAATCCAGTAGTAAAGACAGAATTTTGGGGTTGAACAAAAAATTTTATTTGACTACATATGAAATGTTTCAGTCAGCTTTTTAGACTCTTTAAAGGTTTGAGGTTTTACTTAAATATAAAACTATTTGCAGGCAAATATTTTATTTAATAAAATACCAAACTGAAGCATTTCCTTTTTTTGGATTTGTATTTCTAAATGAACAATTCAGAAAAACTAATGTAGATTCCCCAAGCATATGTATGTTGCCAAATCTGCATTTTTTGCCAAAAAAAAAAAGAAAATAAAGTGTTGGCCTAAGAATTCCACCCAGCTCTACTTCTCCACACTGGGAAACTGAAAACTTTATTTAACACAACGGTGAGCTTTCAGAGTGGGACTTTCACAAATGCCTAAGGAGTGTTTTTTTGTTTGGTAAAGAATTCAAGGTAGCTCAATTCCTAGTGGAACTTATTCTCCCAACCCCCTGAGTCTCAGGGTATGGTGTGCAGACTCAAGCTTGTACTAAGGCAATAACACCCAGCAGCATACACATCAGGCTTGGAAGCCCACCTCTTTCCCTGGACGTCAGAAGTGGAACTCCAGCCCAGTCCCAAATATCCACAGCTCTTGTCAATGTTGGTGCTCGAGCCTAAGTCTGTAGACCCTCAAGCTCTGAAACTTCACTTGTGAGGGTTTTAAATAGTCCCTTAAATATCTTTAAGGACCTTTGAAAGCCTCCACCTCCCTGTACATGTTTAATCAGTTGACACTGAGAGGTGTCATATTTAACTTTATCTACTAGCACTGACCCTTTTTCTCACATCATCTAACTTCCGGTGTGAAAGTTTCTTCAATAGCCGGTCTTTTAGGTCTGCGTTCGTGCAATGAGTAACACAGTGCTGTCTTTGCTCATGACTATGACCACTAGACTCTATCATAACATGGCAATAAGGGGAGCTGACAAACTTGCTCTCCCCCTGGGGTTGGGGTGGGGGTGGCTCCACATTCCTGGAAGTGGTGGAGCTTCAGGCAGAAGGGGCAGGGCTGGGACAGCCAGGCCTCAGCATCACCCTAGCTGTCACCTCCCACTCCCCAGCACCCCTCTGAGACTTGCAGAGTGCCCTGCATGACATTCCTCAGGATATTTAAAAGGCCAAGGACCCCAGTTACTGCCAATGCTCCAGTAGGGTCACTGGGTCCCAGGGCAATTGCCTCCTTTGCTCCCACTTGTTGGCAGGCCTGTATGGCTACTGCTAATAGCAAAGCAGTAACAATAGTCTAAAGAGCCCCCTGCCCTGAGTTCTGCTGAAAGATGCCTTGCAGCATCACCCAGATGCTACTTCAGTTTTTACTTCTGGCAAGAGAATTCCATGCAAGTCCCTGAGAGAATGTAGCCCAACGTGTGGAAGTTATTTGTCTTTTCTTTTTGACATGCTACAAAGACTCCAGAACAAATGCACTACGAAACAGCGACTCCATGAACAATAAAACAAACGTCAGCTACTTGCCAGCCCATCAATCTCTTTTAAAATGTGTAATCAGACTTCAAATTATTCACTGGGTTTTATTGTTTCAGGGAGGAGAAAATAATTTGTGGGCCAAACACGCCAAGCCATTGAACTTTTTGAATTGTGCATTTTTTGGTTTTGCTTCCTAGAGCATTCATGTTTCATCACTTACCTGTCATTTACTTTAGGTTACATAGTTTATGATTATCTAGATTGCACCGCTAAATTCTTATGTTTAACTGCACAGGCTTTCTGCTTGTAAAAACAGCCACCTGCTATTTGTAAAAGTCGTAATGAATAACTTATGAAAGAACTCAGGGCTCTGTGTTAGTACAAAAAACTCACACTCAAGTTATGAAAGAAAAACATACTTTTTAAAACAAGCCAGCAGGTAGTTTGTTGGAGAGGAAAGGTATCATTGTTTGATTTAACTGCATGTAGGATAAACACTATTTAGTGAAGAAAAGTGTTTGGAACTTAACAACAGAGATGACAAAGCCTTTCTCCTACACTAGATGACATTTGACAGCATGGGAGGTAGTCGGGTTCACCTTCAGATGTAATCTATGATATCAGGGACTCAGGTAGGTAACTGTAAGGGAGAGATATCAGCTTTGGCTTTGCCAGTGTTGTCTGTGCTGTTATAAATATATGACCTAATTAGAACCAGGACAATTTACGGCTGGATATGAAAATCTAGTTGCTATGGCTACCAGGTGTTCCATCCCAGTAGAAAAATGCCACTAATATAATGACAGCCCGAGGGTAAACACAGGAGGTAAATGAGGAACAATCATCTGTTCTGGTAGAAAAAAGATTACACATTATTTGTGTGGTTCACTGTGAAAACTAACAATTCCATTATAACTCTGTTTCTCTCTCTCAATCTTTCAGCCGAAGAACTATCATCCATTAGATTGGAGGCGATCCTCTGTAGCCACCCCTAGTTATGAGGAAGCAGCTGAACGTCACCCAGGAGGAGCCAACTTAAAAAAAAAAAAGAAAGCTGTGAAGCCTTTTAACCCCCTCATCCTCTGTACACATGGGCCAGATGGCAACGCAGAGTGGATGTCCTCTAGACTCTTACTCTTCCTTGATGCTTTCCACCAGCATTATAAAGGAGTTTTATTGCATACAGATGGAGGAACTGAGGAAGTATAACTTGTTTAAAGACATCCAGCGGGCTGGAAGCAGAGGTGAGAACAGAACCCAGGCCTTCTGAATCCCCGCAACACCCACTCTTTCAGCCGGCACTGCCAAAACAGTGTCAAAGAAGTCGATTCAGTGCTGGCAGAGATCAAAAGCAGATGATTATTGCCCAGATTAGAAGGTAGGCAGAAAACTGGCTCAGAGGGGTGTCTAAGCCACAGTTCCTCCTATAACCCTGCCAGTGATGACTCTGCCAGCTCTATCTCTTGCTAAGGATGGTGCCTAAAGGCATTGTCTGAATAGGTAATTCCATATATTGGAAGCACAGATGTTCAGATTCATCCTCAACGCCCTGAATTCAACAAAACTGTGCCAGGGATGAGCTTGACCTGATATTTTTCATTACTGAATTATACTCTGAGCCCGGATTTCAACAAGACTTAGGTGACTAATTGCTTCCAAAAATCTTCACTGCGGCCCTTTAAAAACAGATCCAGGATAGGCCAGAAATTAGGGCAGCTGCTGAGGAGGAGTAGCTGATGCAAGCCACTATAACAGTGATGTCCAATAGGAATTCAAAGATCACCATTACTTGTGGTCACCCCCTTCTCCTATTCACCACATTATATTATACAAAACGTTATAGAGTCAGGCCCTCCTGCTCACTCACTCCAAATTAATACCCTCCCCCTCCCCCAGAGGCAGGCACCCCGTCTCTTGTCCTAATTCAATGCTGGCGCCACACCAGAGCTGCTGCTTGCCACCATGCACTTCTCCCCCCAAGCAGTGAGTCACGTATGCAGAGCAGGCAGACAGCACTCCCCATGTGTGGGTCTCAGAAGGAGCTGCATTTAAAGGCTCCAAGAGCTGCATGCGGCTCATGAGCTGTGGGTTGGCTACCCTAAATATTGGACACCACTGCACCTCGAGCTGACCTCTGAATTCAGTGTAGACATACAAAGGAATTTGGAGGCCTGAAACATGCTAATTATGTTTCATATCCTACCCAATGGGAGGCTAGACTGTAAGTGTGTGACAGCATCCAGGACAGATCTTCCTCCTTTACTTTGATTGTACTCTGCACAATTATCAGAAAGGGAAGTAAAAGATCTCCCAACCTGGCAGAGTCAGAACAGAACAATTCACAACTGACCTACAGAGCCAGTCCCAGGGGGATCTGCATGTCAGGTGGGAGCAGTGCTTTCATTGGCTCAGTGTGAGGTTGGTATGTCCTGTCACAATCAGTAGGACTTACTGGGGGATCAAACTATTGCAATAAGGAGGGCCCAAGAGGAGACGGAACAAACAAGCAGTAGCCACATCAACAGGCAAGTGGGGTGGGAGGGAACTGAGGCCCTCCCTACTCTGTCAGGGTGCAACCCAGGCCCGTATTAAGCCAGGAGGTCCCCAGTTAAGGGTTCAATCACCAGCTAATACATTCCTGAGCCACCTACTGCAAGACACATCTCACACATCTCCCCTTCTGGCAACTGCTCAGCATCCCAGTTGGTCTCTGTTGTTGGCTGGTCATCCACAGCAGAGTCTAGGTCTACAGTTCCCACCCCTTGGAGAGTCACAGGAACCGCTGCAAGAATCCACAGCACACATCCTTCCTCCTCCTCAGGTGGCCCAGACAGAGTTTGGCTTCCTCCCTCTATGTGTCCCTTCTGCCTTGAGCACGCTTGGCAGAGGTGAGGCCCCACTGATTGGTCAGACCCTGTTGCCCCAGTGCAGGGTTAAATGTGTACAGTCACCCAAACTTCAGGGGAACTTTGTTGCTTTCCAGCGGCAGAGGTTATTTTGGGAGAGCTCAGTACCGCCTCTATCTCAGGGTGCAATAGCTCCAGCTCATCTTCAGAGGCCAGTTACAAGAGATGCAAGTTTCCCCCATGTTCAACTTGTCCATCCAGAATGGTCTCAGCAGGAAGGTTTTGTGTCCTGAGCAGCAAGCTTCCACAAGAACATCAACCATGTCATAACACGCCTGCTATCTGCAGCTGGGGCAGCTGCTCAGAGACTCCACACACAATGATGGGGTTCTGGAGTGAGAGTTGGTCTTAAAATGTGACAAAAATGTGGCTGAAAAGACAGCCCCGATTTACAGTGCCTCCTCCTTGCCTCTGTCCCCAGCCCATCTGCATTTTCACCATTCCTTTTCTTAAGGACCTGTTCTGGATACCTTCAAACAAGTCTTAATTCCGGTGACTAAGCTGTCCTGACTTTTTTGGAGCATAGCTTCTGGGCTGGAGAGCATCCATGCTCCTCTGTGTAATTTCACTGATGGAGCATTCCTTCTACTCCAGGCTGCACTTTCAGGTGACAAATGCACAGCATGTCATGGCTTACTGCCATAGTAGCAGCAGTTACCATCTGTTATGTCTTTGATTAGTTAATCTAATACTCCTGGGACTTAATTCTCAGAAAGGAATTTTTGCCCCTTGTTTTTTATTTGATTCACGGGTGATGACATCTCTTAATTCTGCTCAAGCTATGTGAGATGCATAATTCACTCAGCATTCAGCACTATTGTGCTGTGTCCACAGGTTATTAGCTAATAGAGGGCAAGGATTTTTTTTTCTGTGAACTCATTTCTCAGTTGAAACAGTTTGGCGTGCCAGCTTTTTCCTGCATAGTCATAGATTCCAAGGCCAGGAACCACCACTGTGATCATTTAGTCTGACCTCCTGTGCAACACAGGCCAGAGACCTGACCCAATATAATTTCTAAAGTACATCACTTAGGGCAAAAAATACAATATTTATTTTAAGATTCTCAGTGAAAGAGAATCTACCATGATCCCAGGTAGATTTTTCTGATGGCTAATTATTCTCAGTGTTAATAATTTACACATTATATCCAGTCTAAATGTGTCTAGCTTCAACTTCCTGCCACAGGACCATGTTAGATCTTCTGCTACTCGATTGAAGAGCCCACTACGAAATACTTAATTCCCTGTGTAGGTACTTACAGACTGTAACCAAGCCCACTAACAGCAGAGAGCAAGGATTAAGTAGCAGTGGTGGCAACCTGAGGGCCAGACTCCTTTGAACAGCCCACGGCTTTGTCATTCCATGTAGCTGTGAGGGTGGGACCCAGCACCACTCTCTGGGCAGCTCTAAGGGCTGACTGGTCTTGGCCCCACATTTTCACCAGTCGTTCTGCCCCTTCCGTGGTCTGAAGCTGGGCCCCCTTCCCACTTTGCTCTGAGGCCCATAGTGGCTGTCAGCCCCACTGACTGTAACTAGGTCATCTCTTCACCTTCTCTGTACTAAGGCTGAACTCCTGGTGTGTATAACTGTAAGGGCTTTGGATTTTTACACATTCTCACAGCTTCCAAGGAAAGAGACAGTGAAATTAAAAGAGAGCAGTTAGTGGATATGTGCTGTTATTGGGGATATGGGATCAGGCAAAAAGAAGTCTTTAAATCAAGATTTGAGGACTTCCCTAACTCAGCACAGTTCTGCATGGGTCAGACTAGAGGATTCTACCTTCCATTCTGTCCATAAAAGCCGTGTCTACACGTGCACGCTACTTCAAAGTAGCAGCACTAACTTCGAAATAGCGCCCGTCACGGCTACACGTGTTGGGCGCTATTTCGATGTTAACATCGACATTAGCCGGTGAGACGTCGAAGCCGCTAACCCCATGAGGGGATGGGAATAGCGCCCTACTTCGACATTCAACGTCGAAGTAGGGACCGTGTAGTCGTTGCGCTTCCCGCAACTTCAAAATAGTGGGGTCCGCCATGGCGGCCATCAGTTGAGGGGTTGAGAGACACTCTCTCTCCAGCCCCTGCGGGGCTCTATGGTCACCGTGGGCAGCAGCCCTTAGCCCAGGGCTTTTGGCTGCTGCTGCGGCAGCTGGGGATCCATGCTGCATGCACAGGGTCTGCAACCAGTTGTCGGCTCTGTGGATCTTGTGTTGTTTAGTGCAACTGTGTCTGGGAGGGGCCCTTTAAGGGAGCGGCTTGCTGTTGAGTCCACCCCGTGACCCTGTCTGCAGCTGTTCCTGGCACCCTTATTTTGATGTGTGCTACTTTGGCATGTAGACGTTCCCTCGCAGCGCCTATTTCGATGTGGTGCTGCCCAACGTCGAAGTTGAACGTCGACTTTGCCAGCCCTGGAGGACGTGTAGACGTTATTCACCGAAATAGCCTGTTTCGATGTCGCCACATCGAAATAGGCTACTTCGATGTAGGCTTCACGTGTAGACGTAGCCAAAGTGTATGAGTCTATGAGGTCAGGCATTCCAGTGTCTGCAATCTCAGCTGTTTATCAGGCCCTGTGATGGTGTGTATAAACCCCACACTGGTTAGCCATGGCTCAATAAGAGCCTGGCCCCATTAAGCCACCAGGAAGAACACAGCACAGTGTTAAGCACAGATGGGGACAAACTGGGTTTTCGGGGGGGTGGAGGGAAGAGCACGGAGCATATGCATAACAAGCAGAAAAAAAGGATCCGGGTGTCTCCTCTCTTGGGCTAAGGACTAGGAGAAGTCTGAAGCTTCAAGCCCAACTCAAGGGTTTGGAGTCAGGAAGACTCATGGCACTAGAGATTGAGGGAGAGGATGCTTACTCCAAGCCCAGAAGAAACTGGAGGAAGTAAAAGCCTTAGGGGCGTGGGGACTTGAGTACAGGGGGAGGGGTTTGCAGGGAGAGAAGAGCCCTATCGTCACACTCTGGCCCCCAGAGAGTGGAGATATGTGGAAGATATAGGACTGGAGCAAGCTCCTTTGGCTGACCCTTCCACAAGGGCAGGAACTCGGGGGAGAAGCCCTGAGAGGTGTTGCTCATTATAACGTGCCTGTGAAGGGGCGGAGGGGAAGGGCCCAAACAAAGACTCATGATCAGAATGACGCTGGTGAGTCAGCAGTGAGGTGTCTGAGGAAAACAGACATAGCAGCTTGTCCTAAGTCCCCTGGACTGGAACTCGCATAGAGGGAAGGCCTGACTTCCCCTCTGAGCCACTGGGAGAGTGGCTGAAACCCCAAGGTACAAGGAGATTAAGCAAGTCCAGAGCCAGTGGAATTTGATGCCTCCTGGGCTTGGTGTCTGGGGCTGGAGACCTCCTATGGCCTTGGAATTACATTTTGTTGGACTCGGTGACCACGTAACAGGTGCAGAACCAAAACGCGGTCTGGCTGGAGGACAGAGTCCAGAGAAAAGGCAGCCACCACAGGACCAGAGACGCTGGGTGACAAGGTTACAATGCCAGCTGCAAGGGACGATGCTGACAGTGAGTTAGCCCTTTTATGGCCCCCATTACTGCAATACCCTTGTGCCTCTCCACCCTTCATATACACGTTTTACACACCTTGCCTTTCCCAGAGCTCTGTCCTGCTCACGCAAGAAGGACTGAATCCTGTACTCATTAGTGAAAATCAGGGGGGGCAGCCTGGTTAGTTAGTTCCCATTAGCAAGCAGTGACTCATACAAGTAATCCCACTGACATGACAGATGACTCACTTTGAGGAACTGCACACCAGGGTCAGTAAGTGAGTCACAAGCTGGTCTGTTCAATGAATTTCTTTGGTGTTGGGATTTTTTTTCTGATCTGAGCATTAGGGAAAATACCTTTTCCAAAAGAGACATGCAGACTCCAGCTTTCTACAACACCTTTTACCTCATCCCCCAGTTCTCTAGTGCTGCTTGGTGAAAGAGGCTGTGGAACTGAGAGGGTGGGGAAACTAAGCAGACTTTGACTGCTGACTTTTCAACTGTTGGCTTTGTGTGGCAGGTGTAAATCACAGTAGTGCACTTCCAGAGTTGAACAGCATGTGGCACTGACTAGAAAAGTACCATTTCATGAGAAAGCAAAGCCAAGGGGACTGGAATGGAGAACAGAGCAGTAACAATTGCCCATTTCCAGAGAACTGGGATTCCCAGTTAGCTATGCTCAGTGTTGGCATTGTGAGGTACAGGATAGAATAAAGAAAAGGGAATATTGCTGATGCCAGGATTATTGTAGCTGGGGTGAGATCAACTCATTGACTGGTGTTAAATATGGAGTCAGTGAGAAAGAACTCTGAGCGACTGTCACCCACTGGTAAGAGCTCACCTCGTGAGAGGTGGGGAACGTCTGATCAAACCCTTCTGTTTCTGTCAGTTGAGCCTGGGCCTCCCATATACCAGGGAGTGATTTAAGCACTGGGAAAAGTTGTAAGGAGGGCTGGAGACTGCTACATCCTCCAGCTATTCTGTATGGTGCAAGACAGGAATTCCTAATATCCAGGAACAGGTAAGGAGCCTAAAATTCCTGACTTCAGGTTCCTGCTTGTGGATTGTTAAGAAGAGCTAGGCAGCTCCTGCAGCCTGGATTTAGGTGCCTGTCTCATAAGAGCGGCCACACTGGGTCAGGCCATAAGTCCATTTAGCCTAGTGCCCTGTCGTCCGACAGTTGCCAGTGCCAGCTGCCCCAGAGAGAATGAACAAATTGGGTCATCATCAAGTGACGCATCCCCAGCCACACATTTCCAGCCTCTGACAAACAGAGGCCAGGGATGCCATTCCTACCCATCCTGGCTAATAGCCATTAATGGACATATCCTCCATGAATTTATCTAGCTCTCTTTTGAGCCCTCTCAAAGTCTGGGCCTTCACAACATCCTCTGACAAGGAGTTCCACATGCTGGTGTTGTGCTGTGTGAAGAAATACTTCCTTTTGTTTTTTTTAACCTGCTACCTCAGAGAAGTAAAAAGTTTCAGGGGGGTGGCCGTGTCAGTCTGTAACTTCAGAAACAACAAGCAGTCTTTAGCCGTGTCTACACGTGCACGCTACTTCGAAGTAGCGGCACTAACTTCGAAATAGCACCCGTCACGGCTACACGTGTTGGGCGCTATTTCGATGTTAACATCGACGTTAGGCGGCGAGATGTCGAAGCCGCTAACCCCATGAGGGGATGGGAATCGCGCCCTACTTCGAAGTTGAACATCGAAGTAGGGCACGTGTAGCCAATCCGCATCCCGCAACATCGAAATAGCGGGGTCCACCATGGCAGCCATCA
This sequence comes from Carettochelys insculpta, assembly GCF_033958435.1. NCBI lineage: Eukaryota > Metazoa > Chordata > Testudines > Carettochelyidae > Carettochelys > Carettochelys insculpta. Next base: position 134,424,364 of record NC_134140.1, on the reverse strand, counting down.
GCTGAGGGGTTGAGAGACGCTCTCTCGCCAGCCCCTGCGGGGATCTATGGTCACTGTGTGCAGCAGCCCTTAGCCCAGGGCTTCTGGCTGCTGCTGCTTCTGCAGCTGGGGATCCATGCTGCATGCACAGGGTCTGCAACCAGTTGTCGGCTCTGTGGATCTTGCGTTGTTTAGTGCAACTGTGTCTGGAGGGGCCCTTTAAGGGAGCGGCTTGCTGTTGAGTCCGCCCTGTGATCCTGTCTGCAGCTGTGCCTGGCACCCTTATTTCGATGTGTGCTACTTTGGCGTGTAGACGTTCCCTCGCAGCGCCTATTTCGATGTGGTGCTGCGCAACGTCGATGTTGAACGTCGACGTTGCCAGCCCTGGAGGCCGTGTAGACGTTATTCATCGAAATAGCCTGTTTCGATGTCGCTACATCGAAATAAGCTACTTCGATGTAGGCTTCACGTGCAGATGTAGCCTTTATGTGTTAGTCTCTAAGGTGCCACAGGACTTCTTGTTACCTCAGAGAGGAGCACACACTTTTAGTGTCAACATTTCCCATTGAGTGGCTTAGGCAGTTTCTCACCTAGCGTGCTGGCTTTTATGGCTTGTATTTGTAGTAGGATGAGGACCTAAAACATAAGTCACATAAGCAGCATGAGGCCTGAGGCCTAGGGAACAATGGTCAAGACTTTGCTACTATAAAGCAAAGTTAAGCTGTGAGCAAGAGGCAGGCCTGGTTCACTGAACTTGGTAAGAACAGGGCTAATGACACAGAAACACTCATGGCTAAGAGGTACTAGGCTCAGGCTGTATACCTATTCATAAATAAACACTTTGCTAGGAGACATCTTGGTACCAAGCCCCAACTCCCATTGGTAACAGGGACATTCTGACCAGGTTCAGGGTAGGGTCCAGCACGACCGATAGTGATGTTTTGATTGAACCCACAAATGCAAGGTTATGGGTGGTACCTAGGTACTTCAGGAGTGGTGTGTAACTTGTTTGTATTGTGTATCTTAGAGGGGCTGTCCTTTTCCAGCCTGGGAAGGCAATGGGAAATCTGCTGACTGAGATAAATCTAGAGTCACAGGCACCTATTCTTAGCATTGTCATAAAGTCTTCCAGCTGTTATTACTCTGCTTCATTTACAGTAAACTTGGCCTGGTACCGTCACACTTTATTTGAGTTTGAGGTCTTTGGGACAGCACAACACACAGGGAGGGAGCGTGCGCACGCACACACACACACACACACACACACAGAGTTATCAGCATTGGCCAGAGAGATAAGCAGCTGGGAATGCTGCAGTTAGAAGTCACCTGGTATAGGACTGTAGGCACCATACTTGGCTTTGCAGATCACAGTATTGTCCTTGTGACTTTCTAGGTGTCCAAAAGTCAGGCGGCATGATGTTCGGCATTTCAGTGCCTAAGTCTTGTTATCACTCCTCGGTGCCTTCATTCCTTTGGAGACTGGAGCCTGAGGTGACATAGCTAAATTGCCAAGAAGATGCAGCAGCACCCACATAGTCAAAAATAGAAAGAATGTTCAGCTTCCTGACCTCCTGAGAACTATGTGAACTGTCCAGAGCCAGGCTCTTAGGAAAGTCTCATCCCTGGTATTAAAAGTTACAGGAAATCTGCTAAAAGTTTTCAGACCAGTTTATTTCTTGGACTAAAGCCATTGGTAGAATACCCTAGACTCAACACTGTGCAGTCTCCCAGATACTGACAATGTCAAAGATGTTCACATTCCATACCATTACTACCATGCCAACCTTTCCCTCCCCGCCATCCCCATAACAAGAAGACTACAGCTTACAGCTGTTTTCATTTGTCTGGTATGTGCCTTGCTAATTGAGTGATATAGTTCCACTGTTTGAATTCTGTATTGAACAGGTGGTGTGAGCCAATGCTTTATGCTTTGGGGCATTACAGAAGCTTGGCTGCCAGACACTGGGTGAGCTATGAAAATGCTTTTATGTAGAGAGTGGTTATTTATCTTTGCCACGTCTTTAATGCCACTACTGCACAGGAGCATCCAACTTTTGTGTGGTCTATCAACCTTGAAATAGGACTGTGGCTTAGGCTCTAGGGCCAACAAAAGCAATTTCCTCCAAACCATTTCTTCAGACTTTGATCTTACAGATGTTTTTTTGTTAAAGTGCAATTTTCCTCTTTAGTTTGGACACTCTTATTTCTCTTGGCTTGTGTGCATCTAAAACTGTCACTCCTTCCCCATAGTGTACCATAAAACCCCACCATTAATTAAGCCTAAATGAGAGGACTTGATTTAAAATACTGTAATAAATGTTGATGACCAGTGTGACTGCATGAAATCAGCAAAACAGAATATTAGGAGCGCCAAGTCGCTTTAACAGGGAAAGAAAATATTGATAAGCGAGCTGACTAAGATGTTGAAAAATACATTCTTCATTAAGATCCTAGTACTTTGAACATCAATGTAAGTAAACAGGACCAATGTCCTCAAAGGGAAATTAGGAACCTAAATATATTACATCAAATGGTGTTTGAGGAACTTGGGTGGTGGTGGTGGTGGCCATGTAGGTACTTTGGTGCAGAGGGATGCTGAGAGCTACTGAACCAACTGTCAACCCTGTACATAATGGAAACCACTTCAAGCCAGGAGGTCTAGCAGCACAACACATCGGCATTTGGCTGTGGGCACACATACCAGTGCCTCACTGGAGGGCATCTGGAGACCATTTCCTAGCTGCATACCAGAGCAATTCATGAAACAAGACAAGACAGGCATTTGGTCTGTACAGGACCCAGTCCAGGAAGCACCCTCCCAGGACAGCTGCCTGACCAGATCTTATTCAGAAGTCTCTTTGGAGGAAGAGCAGGTGCTGCTCTGATAACATTTAGTCCAGAAGTCAGAGCACTCACCGGGGATGTGGGACACAGATGCAATGGCCCATCCTGGCACAGGGACAGGGGTGAGGGAGCCTGTTCAAATGCTCGCAGAAATGTGCTCTGGCCACTCCACTGTGGACTCTCCTCTTGGAGCTGCAGAACTGTGGAGAAATGGCAAAAGAGTGATTGGACTAGGGATGTACAACATGCCCAGAAGGAGTAGCTCTAACCGGTCAAAGTTATATGAGTTGTTATTAGGAGGAACATTTACCAAGGAATCTAGGGTTAGGGAGGAAGGGTGCTGGAGGGGTGCCCCCACTCCCAGCATGCTGGCTGCCCAGCTCCCCTCCACCCGGCGGTGGTGGAATGCCTGCTGGTGGCAGAGCCTGAAGCATGGGACCTGCACGCACGGGTGTGCTGCCAGCCAGGCGGACAGCCAGGACCTCACAGAGTTTAATCATTTACAGAAACTAACAAGAATCAGCTGATCTGTTAAGTGGATAAACTCTTACATCCTTAGATTGGGCCAGGATCTCCCACCTCTGAAACAAGCCCGGGAGACCTAATTACCACACTTAGGCCAAGGTTGGCTAAGAAAGTAGTAGAAGACAAAAGGGAGACATACAAACCCCTCCTTTTGGGAAATAACTCTCATATTCTAGCATGTTTACCTTACACAATAGGGCTACGTCTACACGTGCACCCAACTTCGAAATAGCTTATTTCGATGTTGCGACATCGAAATAGGCTATTTCGATGAATAACGTCTACACGTCCTCCAGGGCTGGCAACGTCGATGTTCAACTTCGACGTTGCTCAGCCCAACATCGAAATAGGCACAGCGAGGGAACGTCTACACGGCAAAGTAGCACACATCGAAATAAGGGAGCCAGGCACAGCTGCAGACAGGGTCACGGGGCGGACTCAACAGCAAGCCGCTCCCTTAAAGGGCCCCTCCCAGACACACTTTCATTAAACAGTGCAAGATACACAGAGCCAACAACTAGTTGCAGACCCTGTATATGCAGCACGGACCCCCAGCTGCAGCAGCAGCAGCCAGAAGCCCTGGGCTAAGGGCTGCTGCCCACGGTGACCACAGAGCCCCGCAAGGGCTGGAGAGAGAGTATCTCTCAACCCCCCAGCTGATGGCCGCCATGGAGGACCCTGCTATTTCGATGTTGCGGGACGCGGATCGTCTACACGTCCCTACTTCGATGTTGAACGTCGAAGTAGGGCGCTATTCCCATCCGCTCATGGGGTTAGCGACTTCGACGTCTCGCCGCCTAACGTCGATTTCAACTTCGAAATAGCGCCCAACACGTGTAGACGTGACGGGCGCTATTTCGAAGTTACTGCCGCTACTTCGAAGTAGCGTGCACGTGTAGACGCAGCCTAGGTGTGCTTTGAAATAATCCCCTCCACCACTTTTATTTATGGCTTGATTGCTTTCACTTTAGAAAACAGTGTGTGTGCAGTTCCTCAACTTATTGTTCTCAACCTTTCCTTATCTCTGTTTTGGTTACTACACTTCAAAATTGTCAAGGTACCTGTATTAGCACATAGGGCATATCTTTCCTGCCTTTTACTGGTGCTATATGTTCATTAATGCCCAAAGGCTACATTCAGCTTTGCACTGTATTGTAGCTATCTATCTACTTTGATATGAGTGGGCAGCAATAAGGCATAAGTTGGTTAACATAATTGGCCCACATTTAGTAAAACACAATCAATGTTCCCTCTAGTCTTTTCCATCCACACGTGGACTTTTTCCATCCATGTGCAGAATAAAATTTTAAAGTACACTGAGGCATGCATGAATGCGCACTACCAGTAGAAATTAAAAACCTGGCTGTGGGTGCTCTGCTAGTCAGCTAGACAGCATTTAAACCGCTCCTGAGTGGCCACACAAGTGCACATAGAGATAGACATATCCTATCTCACAGAGCTGGATAGGACTTTGAGAGGTCATAGAGTCCAGTCCCCTGAACTCACAGCAGGATCTATCACCATCCCTGAGAGATTATTTGTACTTTTTTTTTAAAGCTAATCTGTCCCAGACCCTCAAAAGGCCCCCTCAAGGATGGAGCTCATAACCCTGGGTTTATAAAATCAATGCTCTAACCACTTTTTTTTTAAGGCTTTTGACTTGGTCATCAGGGATGGTCTGTTCAAACTGCTCCACAAGATAGGCTGTCCTCCACGGTTACTCAAGATGATCCAGTCGTTCCACGAAAACATGAGAGGAACCATCCAATATGACGGCGCATTATCGGATGCTTTCAGAATCAGGAGCGGCGTCGAACAAGGATGCGTGCTTGCTCCGACATTGTTTGGGATCTTCTTCGCACTCCTCCTGAAGCATGCCTTTGGATCTTCAACAGAGGGCATCTTGCTGCACACAAGATCTGATGGGAAACTGTTTAAACTTGCAAGGCTGAAAGCGAGGTCTAAGGTGCGAGAAGTCCTCATCAGAGACATGCTGTTCGCAGACGATGCTGCTGTAGTGTCTCACACAGAAGACCAGCTTCAAAAACTGCTGGATCGGTTCTCCAAAGCGTGCAAGGACTTTGGGCTTACCATCAGCCTAAAGAAGACAAACGTACTCCGTCAGGATGTTGTTGAATCCCCATCAATCAGCATTGACAACTATACGTTAGAGGTCGTCCAAGAGTTCGTTTACCTCGGGTCCACCATCACTGACACCCTGTCGTTGGACACGGAGCTAAATAGGAGGATCGGAAAAGCGGCCACAACTCTGTCCAGACTCAGCAAGAGAGTGTGGAATAACAACAAGCTGTACATTCACACCAAAATGCAAGTCTACAGAGCCTGCATCCTCAGCACCCTCCTTTATGGCAGCGAGACTTGGACCCTGTATGCCCGCCAGGAAAAGAGGCTGAACGTCTTCTACTTGTGCTGACTCAGGCGCATCCTTGGAATATCATGGAAGGACAGATTGACCAACACCGCCGTCCTCGAGCAAGCTGGAAACCCAACCATGCACACCCTCCTCAGGCAGCGTCGACTCCGCTGGCTTGGCCACATCCACAGGATGAACGATGGAAGGATTCCAAAAGACATCCTGTATGGTGAGCTAGCCTCTGGCAAAAGACCTCCCGGACACCCCCAGTTGCATTACAAAGATGTCTGCAAGAGAGACCTCAGAGAGGTAGACATCGAGCTGGACAACTGGGAAGATCTAGCAGACGACCGCAGCAGATGGAGGCAGGGGTTACACAAGGGCCTTCAGAAGGGCGAGTTGAAGATGAGACAGCTAGCAGAGGAGAAGCGAGCGCACAGAAAGCACAATAAGGACTTGCCAGACACCCACTACATCTGCAAGAGATGCAGCAAGGACTGTCACTCTCGTGTGGGTCTTTATAGTCACAATAGACGCTGTAAATGAAGTCCTCAATTGAAACTTTAAAGGGCGCGATCCATAGTCTATGCAGACTGAAGGATGCCTACTGCTCTAACCACTGAGTTAGTCCCTCAGGAGTGCTGAACATGGTATGGTAATATGGTATGCCCTTAGCCAATACATTGGATAGTACTATTGAACATGTACTTAAATGCCTTCCTGTGTAGGGATGCTTTACTGAACCTGCTCCACAGCAAATAAGATGTATTCGGGTATGAGCTTTATTTACCCCCAATTTCTCAGCAGTTCTATGGCATAGTCAAATTTACTTCAGAAGAGGAGAAGGGAAATTAAAAGAAAACTGGCATTCTAGCATTGACTTTTGCAGTCTGAAGTTTCTGTAACTCTACACAGCAAGCAGTAAAGTTAACTGTGCCTCACAATCATGTTAAATGCACCATTTTTTGAAAGCAGAGCACTGCATAATTCACATACACTGTTAACAAATTGGAACCAGGATATAATTTTCATACTAAATTAAATGTTAAAGCAGAGTATTCCTCCATGGAACAGTTGAAAAGAAAAAAATCAGAGCTGTTTACAGTTGAATAAACGTGGCATCCACTCTTTATGCTGGCTTTGCATTTAGCTGCTATGTGCTAAAGCCATAATCAATAAGTGGAGAAAAATTTGCTCTTCCACAGTGTGATCAGCCCTTCCCTTTGCACATCTGAATAACCCAAAGAAATGGCCGTGCTTTCTTCAGGTGTTTAGTGTGGTACTGTAGGCTGGCCACACAGTATGAATCTTAGAGATTCAACTGAATCCTCATAAGGAGAGGAAGATTCAGGGAATTGTTAATGGATGAAGGACACTCAGGCTACAATGTTCCAGCCTGAGCACTTAAATCCCTCAATCCTCTCATGAGAACATAAGAGCAGCCATGCAGGGTCAGACCAAGGTCCCTCTAGCCCGGTATCCTGTCTTACAGCCATGGCCAATGCCATATGCCCCAGGAGGAGTGAATGGAACAGGGAATCATCAAGTTCTTATGTTATGGGAACAAGTACATAACCGTTCCTTGTTCACTTTCTCTATACCTGTTACAATTTTATAGATCACTATCACATCCCTACTGAGTCTCCTCTTCTCTAAGATGAAAAGTCCCAGTCTTTTTAATCTCTCTTCGTATGGTATAACAGATGGTGGGCATTCCAAACTCCTAATCCTTTTTGTTGCCCATTTTTGTTGCACTCCTGGAAAATTCCAGTTGATCTCCAGGTCACTGATACACTGATTCAGCCTGTCTTGTATCTACTGTATTTTTTGAGAGTTTGTTTGTTTGATAAAATACTCCTAAATAGTGGAGGTAGGACTACCAAATTTGGTATACAGCTTCCTCTTATCATAGCCTGAGCAACATAAGGATTTAGTTGTGCCAGGAGAACAAGATGTGTCTGGAATGGGACTGCTTTTCAAAGAACCAAACAGAACCACCAGATCAAGTCCAGTTGTCAAAACTGACAGAACCGAGTGAATTTCAAAAGTCACTGAACCACCATCAAACGAAAAAATAGGTTGAATCCAGGAAAGGATTGCTGCTCAATCAACTTCACAGAACAAGATAAAGCAGAGAAATTCAGAGTGCTGCTCTGTTTTGGCACAGCTAAATCAATACTGAAGGTGTGAAAACAAGAAGAAAATGTTGCTGTAAACCAAATTATCGCCCCTTTTCATTAAACTGCAGTGAATAGTTTATAGGAAAGAGGAAAAAATGCATTTGATGGAATTCTCATTTTAACCTTCCGGTGCAGTGTGATGTGATGTTTTGCTTCTCAGGCCCACATTAACCCTTTCACTGCTCTTGGCACAACACCCAACACAGGGTTAGTTTCTGATTTGGCAGAGAGCAGTTCAGCATGTGCACAGTTGACTAATCAAAGTGCTCAACAAGCACTTGCAGTTGACAGAATGCCGGCATGGGCAGGTTGAGCCTGATGCATCACCCTACCTATCTAAAATGTGACTGGACAATCCCTGGGATTCACTAAGTTTGAGTTTGGCCCCTCGGCTCCTAAACAATAAATGAGCACAGCTGGATAACTCAGAATAGGATTCAGAAAAGCCAGTGCCCTCAGTCAGGCCATGCTGAGGGTGCTAAATCATGCCCCCCTCAAGGATAAGTCCCTGCATGTATATGAGACTCTTAGCTACAAACCTCTCTTGCAATTGGGTACCCAGCTGGGAACCCTCAGTTCAGGTCCCTCAGGGAGGGAGAGAAAGGATTTGAACAAGCCTCTCTTACATTTCAGGTGAGTGCTCAAATCACCAGGGCTGTTCTGCAATGGGGCTCTTTCAGTCTCTGTTGTTGAAACTATACCACTGTGGATGAATAAATAATTAAAAAAATTCTTTGCAGCAAGAGGATTGGATCCTGTGTCTCCCACCTCCTGGCTGAGTGCTGTGAGAACAGTTTTAACCACCATTAAATGAAGGGGTATTTGGTGTGCATGTCCTTAGGATTTTAATAGAAAGAAAATCTTTTATATATGTCATATTTAAATAAGAAAGCACTTATTCATGTGTTGTCTTTGGTGTATAATTTTCTTGCCTTTCTTACCTTTGTGATGCTTCATACTCCACCAGTCAGTGTCAGACTCATCAATATATTGAAAGTAGATATATTGAAAATTAATAAGAAAAATATTTTTACAAAAATGCAGCTTCTGAATGACATTTTCGAAATGGTGTAATAGGAACCCGAGGTGTGATTCAGATCTAGAATTTCCCACTCAGGTTAAAAAGGGATACCCATTGAGAAAGCCTTGGCCTCTCATTTGTAAGCAGCATCTAAATGCTCCACCTGAAAAGGAGTGAAAATTTTGAATCTGAACTTATTGAAACTCTTTCTGAGTAAAATAACAAGTATGAGCCTTTGAAAAGACCACCACATCTTACCGCAGACCAAACCGAAAGGAGCACAGCAGTTGGCTTTCCTTACAGCCCTGCCTGGGACCCTGCTTTGCGCTAATGTTATAGTTTTCTGACCTCTACTGACAACTTTCACTTGTGTTGCTATGTCTCTCAAGGCTGTGGAAAAACAGCCCCGCCTGTTGCAGGAGCGACCAGGGGAGCGAAGCGGACAGGGAGCTGCTGACAGGGGAGTTTAAGAGGGAGGAGAGCAAGTGAGCCTGCCGCTGAAGAAGCTACCAGGTGACAGTGCTGATCTCTGGGTGAGGGAGCGTGTGCTTTAACTGCTGGCGTTTGAACTGCCATTTTGATTCCAGGTGGGGGGAGTTTCCGTTTCCGTTTCAGTTTCAGTTTCAGTTTCAGTGGCAGTTGAGACTGCCTGCCTGACCTTTTGCTTCCTTGATCAGCCTTCCCCTGTGTGACTCATAGGAGGAGAGCCTCAGAGAGGCCAGCAGGCTTAAAAGCTAGAGGCAGGAGCAACCAGGGGAAAATCGTGGGAGACGAGAGAGATTCCAGAAGACTGGAAAAGGGCAAATATAGTGCCCGTCTATAACAAGGGGAACAAGAATAACCCGGGAAACTACAGGCCAGTCAGCTTAACTTCTGTGCCATGAAAGATAATGGAGCAGGTAATTAAAGAAATCATCTGCAAGCATTTGGAAGGTGGTAAGGTGCTAGGGAACAGCCAGCATGGTTTTGTTAAAAACAGATCATGTCAAACCAATCTCATAGCTTTCTTTGATAGAATAACGAGCCTTGTGGATAAGGGAGAAGTGGTGGATGTGGTATACCTAGACTTCAGTAAAGTATTTGACACGGTCTCACATAATATACTTATCAATAAACTACGCAAATACAACTTAGATGGGGCTACTATAAGGTGGGTGAACAACTGGCTGGATAACCGTACCCAGAGAGTAGTTATTAATGGTTTTCAATCCAGCTGGAAAAGTATAACTAGTGGGGTTCCATAGAGGTATGTTTTAGGACCGGTTCTGTTCAATATCTTCATTAATGATTTAGATATTGACATAGAAAGTACACTTATTAAGTTTGCAGATGATACCAAGCTGGGAGGGGTTGCAACTTCTTTGGAGGATAGGGTCATAATTCAAAAGGATCTGGATAAACTGGAGAAATGGGCTGAGGCAAACAGGATGAAGTTTAATAAGGACAAATGCAAAGTGCTCCACTTAGGAAGGAACAATCAGTGTCACACATACAGAATGGGAAAGGACTGCCTAGGAATGAGTACAGCAGAAAGGGATCTAGGGGTTATAGTGGACCACAAGCTAAATATGAGTCAACAGTGTGATGCTGTTGCAAAAAAAGCAAACATGATTCTGGGATGCATTAACAGGTATGTTGTGAACAAGACACGAGAAGTCATTCTCCCGCTCTACTCTGCGCTGGTTAGGCCTCAGCTGGAGTATTGTGTCCAGTTCTGGGCACCGCAGTTCATGAAGGATGTGGAGAAATTGGAGACGGTCCAGAGGAGAGCAACAAGAATGATCAAAGGTCTAGAGAACATGACCTATGAAGAAAGGCTGAAAGAACTGGGCTTGTTTGGTCTGGAAAAGAGAAGATTGAGGGGGGACATGATAGCAGTCTTCAGGTATCTAAAAGGGTGTCATAAGGCAGAGGGGGGGAACTTGTTCTTCCTTGCCTCAGAGGATAGAACAAGAGGCAATGGACTTAAATTGCAGCAGGGGAGGTTCAGGTTGGACATTAGGAAAAAGTTCCTAACTGTCAGGGTGATCAAACACTGGAATGAATTGCCAGGGGAGGTGGTGGAATCTCCATCACTGGGGATATTTAAGAAGAGGTTAGATAGATGGCTTTCAGGGATGGTCTAGAAAGTGCTTGGTCCTGCCATGAGGGCAGGGGGCTGGACTCGATGGCCTCTCAATGTCCCTTTCAGTCCTAGTCTTCTATGATTCTATGACAAACTACTCACAATCTAGATAGCACTAGTTCGATGGAACAATCCCTCTGTCTAATCTGTTGCCTCTTAGATTACCTATACCAATGAGGAATCCCCTTCTCTTTGGGGCAGATAGTGGCTATGTGAAAGTGCTACAGTGGCCCAACTGCAGCCTTTCAAGTGTAGATAAGTGCTGAGGAAAATCCCATACTGAAGACATGAAGGTGACCCCTCACCAAGTGGGTCAAGTGACAACTGTCGTATTTTCAGAAGTTTTGAAAATCCATGAAAATAATTCAGCCAGCCTGGCCAAATGCCAACCACGTAAACCAAGGTGATGATTCTAAGGCAGATCTCCCAGCAGCTTCAGCCCAGCTGCAAACAAAGATGTTTTAAGTTACTTTTATACTTGCCAAACTTTTGGCCTTACCAAGCCTTGGCAGTAATTCCACTTACCTCATCATATTCTAGCCATGCCCTGTTCTGCCTCCAACATCTCCCTTTCTGCATCGCCCCCACCCCCATGCCAGGGCCTGCACGTAGGTGTGGCTTAGGCCTGCTTTGCCAGCCCCATACCCTGGGAGGAACCTATCTGCACAGGAAGCGTACCCCGGGGGGCGGACTTTCCTGTTTATGCCGCATATTAATCCTGGGCTGTTAACCTAGTTTGAGCCAAAGTCCCCGTTCCATGCAGCCCCCTTTGGTCAGTTCAAGTCAGTCCAGTAAACACTCAGGACCTGGAACTAGGACCCTGCTTGGGGAGTATGTCAAAGCCCGAGTCCCACTGTGACGAAGGTCCAGCCCCTTTGCAGAGTGGACCTAGTCTGCTCGGCCTCTTTACCTTTACAAGAGGGAGAGGACTGCAAACTAGGGGATTCATCTGCGTGATGAAAAGGAAGGAAAGCTATGTCATGCCTATGACAATATGCAGTACCTCACCTGTGAGCTGATATATGTGAGTGAAGAGCATAAATTGTGCATCTATCCTGGAGCCACCTGAACATTAAGTGTCCAGAGTAAAGTACAATCTAGGGTCTAAGTAGCGAGTATGCAAGGGAAGCAAGTGAGAGAGAAAGAGAAAACAAAAGGTTGCCTGTCACTACTGGGACCACAAAAAACAAGCAGTCGTGGAGCACCTTAAAGCCTATCACCCAAGAAATAACATGGTTAGTGGTTAGGGTGCTACAGGACTGCTTATTTGTGAAGCTACAGACTAACATGGCTACCCCTCTGAGACCAATCACAAGAACTGGCTTGTGTTCATATACTGACTGTCAGAAGCTGGGACTCATTCATGGCAGATGGGTCACTCAATAGCTGCTCTTTTCTGTTCATTCACTTGGGGGCACTTCATCCTGGCCACTGCTGAAAGACTGGACACTGGGCCAGATGGACCATTGGTATCATCCAGTGTGTCTGTTGTTATTAAAGACAGTCAAGAGTTTCTTACTGTTTTTTATTTTCCAATAAACATGCACTTTACACAGTATCAACATTTATGTGGTAATATTTAAGTTTTCCTGACTTTTTATTTTTATTCTCCATTTGGAAGATCAAAGTGGATGCTTTTCCTTTGGTGTATGTAAGCCGTTTTGGTATATCAGGGTCAGTTGCAGGATATTAAAGATACCACATGGGTGCGGGAATATGTTTTGCTGATCCAGAAAAAATGTTTCTCACCCTTCATTCCTCTCCATTTTCCTTTGGCTCCGATTGACCTGATGCCAAACATTTCAATTTGCTGACTTGAGGGGATGCAGGAACGGTTGTTAGTGAAGAGTTAGAAGTCTTTGGAGCCTGTGGCCTTGTAAGACTGGATGCTTGTTCTGATATGAAACTGTAATGAACTTGTGATCACCCAAAACAAAACAAAACAAAACAAAATGATGTGGAGTTTGAGGGAAGGGATGACCTCTGGTAGCCTTCTAGTATGAAGATAAGTTTTTTTTTTATTATTTTATATTGGGTGCTATCTGATGCCCCCAGTGTTCTAAGCTCCAGCATGGCTGTGGTCCCATTCCTTACATTCTCTTTCTCGGTACCAAATACACATTTCAAGTTATATTACAATAAACTCCTAAGGTACTTACATTTTATTTCCCCTAAGCTTAAACTTATTCAGTAGGGTTTGCCCAGGATCTCACCTAATAAAACAAAATTGGGAAATGGATTTTTTCAACCCACATGACATTACAAAATGAGTTTCTGCTCTGAATCAGACAAAAATTGGATCTATCAGCACCATTCATCCTGAAAGAATATTTCTAAGACATTTTAAATGGGAAACCGTGGAAGAATATATTTTCAGATTTTTCACTGAAATAAATTAATTTGATATTTCAAAGTCATGTTTTTCATTTCAAATTAGCATTCCAAAAAGAAAACAATGCATTAGTGATAGACCTTGTAATGAAAAATATAATTTGTAGTGGATATTTCAGACTTCAAAATTTGATTTCATTTTGAAGTGTCAATTCCAAATGAATTTTTTTCACTTCGAATCTCCTGACTGGAACACAGAAAGTGTCATTCAAATTTTTTTCCACTTAAAATATTGTGTTGGATTAAGTATTGTTTTCTGATGTGAGAAAAGTATATGAAAAACTACATCTGGGTGTGTCTCAGCTGATTTTTACATACTTTCTTACCCCTTTAGCTTCTAAAATACACTTTTGAAATGGGGTCAACATACCTGAGAAAGAAAATCTAAATAGGGCTAAATTAAAGCAATCTAGACCTAAAATGACACACGGGAATTTCAGCTTACATGGGAGCAGATTCAGAGTTAAAATGAATGGGGTTGCAAGGTCTCTTATGTGGCCACTCTGTACTGGTGGGTAGAGCCCTGTGTTGGTGCAAAATGTGTATCTTTATCCAGCAAAATTAGCTGCCGATATCTACGCTGACATCCACAAATGCAGATATCTATGGATATAAAATGGTCATTCACAGATTTGCAGATACACCCCCAAAAAACAACAGTAGCTCTACTGGTAGAAAAAAGCTGTTTTTTTCACACTCCTGACTGGCATAAATTTTACCAGTGTAAGTGGCAGTGTAGACATTGCTTATGTGATCTCTTTCAACCGGGATGTGTGCCATACACACTTCTTGCAGTACTGGAGATCAGGCTGCATATGCTGCAGTGACACACTATGTCTTTTCTGAGCTGTAGAAAGCTATAAAGTTCACAAATAACTGTTTTCTGTGATTTTATTTTTTAAATAAATGATTTGTTCTGTACATTTTCCAATTAGAATAACTGAAAAAATCAATATTCTTTTATTTCCTTTTTTTGGTTATGTATATAAAATTTTGAAATTCATAGTCAGGGAAGAGGAAGACCCTTTTTTCACCAGATTAAAAATCAAAATCAGAAAGTTAGAATGAAAAGACTCAGTCAATTCTATCCACAGCAATAATACAAATTGGTTGTATTCTACTGGAAGAAGCTGTATTATTTTTAGAGCAGGTAGAAGTTAGTTAATAAACCAAAGAAACATGGAACAACCAAATTAAACACTTGCATGAGCTGTACTAGCAAGGAACTAAATTATTTCCAAGACTTGATCTGAAGGAAACAGCCTCTCTTTGTTGGTTGCTTCATTTCACCGTATGTCTGCAGACATCATCAGGGGAGTCATGGGTTAGCACTTCTAGATTGGCCTAGAAAGTCTCTAATATTTATATGTGGAACTGATTGTTTACAACAACAACAACAAAAATGGTAGGAAGTCGCTTTAGTACCATCATGCCAACTGAACAAATAACTGTAATAAGCATTTTTCCTGCTAGACTGTTCTTATTTTGGAAGAGAATAGAGCTCAATTTCTGTGTAACCTGAGGACTGCATAGAAGGCAACATGACATTATGAACCTCTCTTACTCTGGCACTCCGAGTAACAAGAGGATGAGGTAATAAAAAAACACTTAGTACCCTAGGCAGCCTCTGAGCTGCACTGGTTGCAATACATAATGGTATGATATGTTGAAGGGCAGCACTCTGTACTATTAAATAACTTGACTGCCTTGCTATAGCTCTGCTGTTGGAGGGCTTGTCCACAGACTTAGCTGGTGTACCTGTTCCAGCATAGCCCCTAGAGAAAGCACAGTGAAGGAGTACGGTATGCATGGGTCATTAACTAGGCAGGCTTGCGCTGTCTTCTGGGAGCTTAGTTGCAACTGCACTTGGGATTTTGCCAATATAGCTATGTTGACTAAGGCACTGGTATTTTTTTCATTCTCCCTGTCAGCATAACCGTGCTAGCTGCACTTTGCAACCAAAACTGGGCCTTAGAGTTCTTATATGCACAACTTTTGGTCTGGCTTAATCAAATTGATTCAGGAACAGGTATAATTAAACAGTACACACCCCTAGTGTTGGACTGTTATTCTGGAATAATGGTGCTCGTAATAGTCGGCAAAGCAAAATTATACTGATATATGCTCTTTTATATTGGTAGAGTTCACCACACAAAGGTACGTCTACACCTAGGAAAAACTTCAAAATGGCCATGCTTATGGCCAAATCTGAGAATACTGTATGGAGAGTACTGGAGAATACTAATGGCGAAATCTGAATGAATATTCAGCACCTCATTAGCAGGCTGCCCACCATGGCACTTCGAAAGTGTTGCATTTCGCTCACATCTGACTGGTCTACATGGGGTTCCTTTCCGAAAGGACTCTGCAAACACTGAAATTCCCTTATTCCTGCTCAGATGATCATCAGTGGTCTGAGGTACAGGCCTTGCACCTCTAGTCGTGTGACAATGGGCTTCATTCCACCTCTTAGATGAAGTAGTAGTACCAAGTGTTGGCAGGCGTGAGAATTCTGTCCTCTCTTTTGAGAATCTATCCAGGAAGAGGGTCTGGACAAGTACATCATCACCTCTGTGTAAAGGGAGACACATGTGAAGGACACCATAGGAGTGTTTGGCAATTTAAGTAGAGCATAGACTTTAACCAATAGTTACAGTGGTCCTTTTGTTGTTGCTCAGGCCAGAAGTAGAATGAAGAAGCCATTTTATCTCCAAGCTAATCAGCTTCATATCACTGCTCTTCTCTGGGCAAATGGGGAATAAGCTCATCTCCTAATCCAAGTAAATCTTCCACATCCTGCAATTCCAAACCTTCAGCAGTACAAAACTGCCCTGACCTCTGATGCCTGCTCTATGTAAGAGAACTTGAAGTCTCACAGAAAGAACATGTGCCTCTTGTTCAGTGTCCCAGGGTTCCAGGCCTCCTGAACACAAATCAGAGCAACATTCTTCCTCAGTCAGGCACTCTTTTGGTCTTGATTTTTTTCCTGACCAATATGGGAAATGTTGTGTGTAGGAATTAGGTGCCAAAGCAAATTGGCAGTGTCTGGGCTTTTCAGATCTGCAGTACTCAGCTAATTATCAGTCATCTGTGACATTAGTTACTGCGGGCATCCTTCAAACAGTGGCTAAGGAGAGAGAATGACAGCTGCTCAGCATCCCAGGTTGCTCTGTCACTGTGCTGGAAGCAAATTAGACCCTACTCTTTTAGCCAGCCATTCCTCTGACACCCACAGGGGAAGGAAACGGGAGTTCAGCTGATCATGCCAAGTGGAAATGACGCAATCAACACAGAGACAAGATTCTCTAAGCATTACACAACAGCCAGCTACCAGATTGGGTCCCTGCTGATCTTTATAATGTGCCGTGAGTGGGGCATTTAGTTGGCAAAAGGAGCTTCAGTTCTGTGTGGTGTGTGTTTCAAGCTCATAGCTGTCTACTGACAGAGCCTCTCAGTTCCATTGCCTGGGGGTTCTCTGTGCCAAAGAGGCCTTCTGTCTCAGCGTGTGTTTCATCCTCCAGTTAGAGGGTTTCCTCTCTGAGAAAGCCACTCCTGAATCAGCAGCCTACAGCACCAAGCGAGGCTTTCCCTGTTCAGGGTTTATGGAAAGAAGCTGAAGATTGCTTCATCAATAAAGGAAATGTGTCCCTGGGAGTTACTGATTAGACACAAAGCACCCCCTCAGGGTTTCAAGTGGCAGAGTTTGGTAAGAAGCTATTCTACATAAAACCATAGACTGCTCCCTAGACAGACAATGTCCTGTTTCATCCAAGGGAAGCTAGAGCAGGAGTGAGCAAACTTTTTATGTCAGGCCACACTTTTTATCTGCCACCCTGCCCTCTGCACCTGCCTGATGTAACCAAACCAGTGGAAATTTTGGTTTTATTCACCCAAAAAATAAACAAACAAACCACCCTTTTGGAACGTGCAAGGAAATAAATATGAAGGATGTAAAAAATGTATTAATTGGTGTATAGATGTGACTAAACGTACATAACAACCATGACATATGTCATCATTTTTAATGAGATGGATGAGCCTGAGGCCCAGCAGCCGATGGTGCTGCACCCCTGCTGAGGGGACATACCCCTGAGATAGAGGGTTCTGCCCTTTGCTAAGGCACTTGCATTTCAAGACAAAGAAAACCTTTTCTGAACTTGAGACTGGTGTTGGAGTTTTTAAAGGAATCTTGACTTCAGCTGTGAGCTTTTCTAACGCACTTGTCCGTCTGTCCATGGGCCCATCTTTATCCCAATTATGGAGGACAGGAGGCTGTGAGAGATGGCATTTTCAAAAGCCCCAGGCTTCAGGTCCCACAGGAGTTAAACTTTTCTTTAGTTCTGGACACTGCCGACTCAGTACCTAGTGTTGGTTGAGAAGGCGGTTCATACAGCTTTCAGACAAGGAAGAGCAGGCCATTTTTCTGAGCTAGTACAACAGATCTTTGTTTGATTTCTGCCCATGGAATAGGATTATTCTGTAGCAAAGACAGGAATCTGTCCCTCTCTCTATTGGCCGTGTCTACACGTGCATGCTACTTCGAAGTAGCAGCGCCAACTTCGAAATAGCGCCCGTCACAGCTACACGTGTTGGGCACTATTTCGAAGTTGAAATCGACGTTAGGTGGTGAGATTTCGAAGTTGCTAACCCCATGAGGGGATGGGAATAGCGCCCTACTTCGAAGTTGAACGTCGAAGTAGGGCATGTGTAGACGATCTGCGTCCCGCACCATCGAAATAGCGGGGTCCACCATGGCGGCCATCAGCTGAGGGGTTGAGATACTCTCTCTCTTCAGCCCCTGCGGGGCTCTATGGTCATCGTGTGCAGCAGCCCTTAGCCCAGGGCTTCTGGCTGCTGCTGCTGCAGCTGGGGATCCATGCTGCATGCACAGGGTCTGCAACCAGTTGTCGGCTCTGTGGATCTTGTGTTGTTTAGTGCAACTGTGTCTGGGAGGGGCCCTTTAAGGGAGCGGCTTGCTGTTGAGTCCGCCCTGTGACCCTGTCTGCAGCTGTTCCAGGCACCCTTATTTCGATGTGTGCTACTTTGGCATGTAGACGTTCCCTCGCAGCACCTATTTCAATGTGGTGCTGCCCAACGTCGAAGTTGAGCGTCGACGTTGCCAGCCCTGGAGGACGTGTAGACATTATTAATCAAAATAGACTATTTCGATGTTGCTACATCGAAATAAGCTATTTCGATGTAGCGTGCACGTGTAGACTAGCCTATATCAGTTCCCTCTCACTCTGAAATGGGCAATCTAATGTTGCTGTCATTTTATCTTTTGTACACAAAACCCTTATGAGGTTAAATTCAGCAATACATAGGAAAGCATCATATGTTCCTGTGAAGGGGACCTACCATGTCCCCATAAATAAATAGAACACAATGTTTGCAAGGAGTTTCCAGTTCCCAGGCAATAGCTTATTCTGCATAAAATACAGTCTCAGTCCCAACAACATTTGAAAATTTACAGTAACTTTGCCAAATCATATCACCTCCAAAAAGATGTGGGGTTCACAAGTGGATTTTGACATGATTTGCAAACTAGAAGCTGGAGAAGAAATTTGTATGGGAATTTAGTTCCAAAACTCTCTGGTCATGCCTAGCTCTCATAAATCTACAAACACCCTTCTTGGGAAGGCTGCTTGGCCGTTTCACTCTTGCCTTAGTTTGATACCGATCAGGAGAGAGCATGACAGGTGTTCAGTATCCCAGAATACTTTGCCACAATGACTAATGCAAATTACAGCCTAATCTTTCCTTAGCTAGCTAGTCAGACTTTCTATTTCTCTTGTGCTACCATTAGACACCTGCTTTGGAATGAGCATAAAGTCTACCAGTAGTACACACATCAAAGACTGAACCATTTCTTTTACCTGAACTGTGTTTTGCTTCTTGTTAAGGCAGCTTGTCTGTATTGGTCTGTATTGCGGACAGCTTGGAAAGGACTGAACTTTTTTGTTGCAGAGATTCTTTGGGGTCTGGAGGTAGATTTCAAATGTTTAAATGTCTAGGCAGAGAGTAGCTTAAATCCGCTTCCTGAGAACTCCTGTGGTAATTGCAGGTTGGGGCTAACTGCACTTTATTCATTAGTAGGATTTATTTTTGGTAAGAACGTGAAACTCCAAAATTTTGTGCTGCCCAGTGGGAAGTTAATCTTAATATGTCGTTAATATACGCACACAGCTGATTCTTGGGGCATTGGGCCCTCTGAGGAGTGCTCAGCAGATGACAGTGTAGCATTATGTATCTCAGAGAGCAAGTCAAATTTCTTCCATGTGAAGACACAAAGAAACAATGCCCTACCCTGCATGCTCTTGGAACACAATCTTTTATCTGAAGGCCGAGGAACCCTCCCAAACTGAGCTCGAGTTGGGTTTGTTAAAGGAAATCCAGAGCTAAAATTGGGAAAATTCTAACCCACTGCTCAGCATGTCCACGTCCCAGCTGGGGCCCATCCAGGAGGACACTCTTTGAGGAACGCATTGAAGAACGTGGAGTGCTAGCTCAAGCTGTAGTCGCCCATTCCCTTAGTCGCGGAGAACATAGGAGTTTTGAACAGAATACAGGTTCAACCTCTTTGATCCAGGAACATCAGGAACAAAGTGGTTATAGATCAGGGATTTTGCCAGACTAGGGGTAGTCAGTTCTGTCCGCCTGCTGGTATTCCAGTCCCTGCTCTAGGGCTCCCCGCCCTGCTGTCACCCACAGCTCCCTCACTCTCCACCCCCGCAGGCTCCCCAGCTGCTGGCCCCTAGCACCAGCCACCCTTCCCCAACTGCAGTTTCCGCAGGGGGAGATTCCTGCCCATCATTGCCTGCAGCTTCCTGGGCCTGTGGCTTTCTGCCTGGCCCCAGCAATGAGATGCTGTTCGCTGGCCTGAGACTTCCCACGCAGCCCCTACTGTGCCTTTCCCCAGCTGGCTTTCCACTTCCTACCCTCAGTGAAGTCCAAGTGGCCATCAAAGTGATGAAGTGCAACAAGACAACCGGACTAGACAGAATCCCTGCTGAAGTCTTCAGAGAAGGTGGTCCAGAGTTCCACAAACAGCTCCCCCTCCTGATTCTCAAGAGCTGGGATAGGGACCAGATGCCCCAACATTTCAAAGACACATTGATCATCAGTCTCTTCAATGAGGGAAAGAAGTTGGACTGTGGAAACTGTCATGGCATCTCCCTCCTGGCAACAACAGGGAAAATCTTAGCTCAAATCCTTGCAAACCAACTCCTGCCACCCTCAGAAGAAATTCTCCCAGAATCCCAGTGTGGCTTCCCACAATTCTGAAGAACAGCAGAAATAGTTTTCACCACTCAGAAACTGCAAGAAAAAATGTCTGAACAAAACAAAGACTTGTATGTGAGTTTCATCACCCCAACCAAAGTATTGGACTCAGTCAATCGTAGCATCCTCACCTCATTGACGGCAGACTTTCAGTTGGTGTGAGGATTGTCTATAGAATGAATGGAAAGCTTTTCAATCTCAGGAGACTGAAGGGTAAAAGCAAGACCCCCACGACCTCAGTCATGGGTCTCCAGCACATGGGTGACAACATGGTTGCTGCTCTTTCTCCTACAGCCCTTCTTAAGCGTTTTTGCTGAAGAATACGATGATTTCATCCTCACACTGAACATCAAAAAGACCCAGGTGCTCTACCAATCCTTGCCGACAGGACAAGTCAATTGAAAACTGCTGGAAAATGTGGAGCACCTCCCATACCTTGGAAGTTATCTTTCTGCTAAAGTCAACATTGATGTGGAAATCCAGCATAGTCTGAGCTGTGCAAGCTCTGCTTTCATCTGCCTGAGACACAGGGTCTTCAAGAACTGGGACATCTATCTCAAGGTAAAGCTCCTTGTATACTGTGCAGTAGTTGTTCCATCACAGCTGTATGCATGTGAAACCTAGGTAACATACAAGAGTCACTTGAACAATATTAACAACCCTGCCTCAGGAGAATACTAAACATCTCTTGGGAGGATAGGCACACTAACACTAGCATCCTAGACAAGCCAAAGATGACCAACATTGAAGCCATTATTATTCATCACCAACTTCGTTGGAACGGTCATGTCTATTTGGCTGTCTGATCAGCACCTCCCAAAACAGATTGTTTTCCAAATTGGAAGAAGGATGGAGGAGTTCTGGAGACCAGCAGAAACGACATAAGGACATGCTGAAGACACACATGAAAAAGTACAGCATCAGTGTCGGCATTTGGGAGAACCTCACCCATTATTGTCACTGGTGGAGAATGGTAATCCATGAGGGAGTGATGCAATTTGAGAGGTCCTGCAGTGCAGACAAGGAGAGGTAGAGAAGAAGAAAAGAGTTTCATAAACTGCCCTGTGCTACTCCCAGCAGCTATCAACACCTGCCCTTTCTGTGATAAGACCTGCAGCTCCAGAGTCAGGCTAATCAGCCATCAAAGGGCTCACAAATAGGAGGGTGACATGAAGACATCTTACTCATTATCAAGTAACCGCTGAGAGAGAGAAAAGTCCTGTCATCTTTCCAGCGTCCTTTGCTCCCTTTCTTTATAATTGTATAGAGTTTTTAGAAGAAATGTTCTCTCTCTAGCCCCCTCCGCACACATTTAACAGTTGTTTGAAGCTAATAGTTGCATTTTGTTGTTTTTTTTTTGTGGGGAGGGGAGAAAAAATGTTAGGTGGGATGGCTGGAGCAGCTGTTGCTATTAAAGCCTGGTCCCTTTTCCTAAAAGACCATAAAGCTATTTCAAGACCTGGCAAGCTCAGAGTTGGGGTGTAGGGGGAGAGGGTGTATGCAATGATTGCAGCTCCCTTCATCTCTCTGTCTGTCTGGTCAGGACTTTTCTCAGGATTAGCATGAAGAAGACACATTGACAACAGCCATGACAGTGATACTCCCTGTAGAGGTTGTCCACAGACAGCATCCTCCTCCATCCATCCAGCTTCCCTCCCACCACCAAATCCTTCTGTCTGTAAGAACACACAAAGAGTGATGGATGGAACAGCCCCTCCCTTATACTTTTCTTCACCAATTGCGCCTAAGTTCTGCCCACCTCTTTGGTGCATTTTTAGCCCCACACTTTTCTGGTTCCCCAGTCATAGTGTTGATACAGACTTTGAGTTAAATCAGGAACCCTTTTGCTTTGGACTAATTCAGTCTATCCATCTCCCTTTTAGGTGTTGCCAGTTACCTAAAAGAAAATACAAAGCCCCTTGCCCACCCCCTGTCCCACCCATTTGCCAAGCCCTTGCCCCTGCTCATTCCAACCCTTCCCTCATCATTCACTCTTCCACCCTTTTTCTCACTCACCTTCACCAAGCTGGGGCTGGGAGTATGGGCACAGGGTCTAGGCTGGGGCAGGGGATTGGGGTTTTGGGAGGTGGTTTGGGGTGCAGGGTGTGGAAGGGAGTGAGGTGTGGGATCTTGGCTGAGGCAAGGGATTAAGGTGCAGGAGGAGTCAGGCAGTTGGCACTTACCCTAGCAGTGCGGCTCTTGAGGGCACATCCCCCTGTCAGTGGCTTCTCCCAAGTTGGGGGAAGGGGGATCTCTATGTGCCGCTGCCTACAGACACTATCCCCACAGCTCCCATTGGCCATAATTCTTGGCCAATGGGAGCTGTGGAGTCAGGGACGAAGAATGTAGAGACTCCGTGCCCCTCCCTAGGGGTGGTGCTGGCCACTTCCGGGAGCAGTGCAGAGTGAAAGCAGGTAAGGGAGCCCATTTTTCCTCCACTGCCATGTCAGTGAGTTATCACCCCAAATCTCCCAGTTTGGCTGAGGTAGATTCTTGGGGACAGCTCTGGATTCTGAGAGACCCCTGAGGAAAGTGGGAGGGCTGACAAACCTCTTCTCCACATTTTCCTACCTCTGTTTATTGTTACAGGTTATTGTGACACTGTATAAACTGTCGTTTGCTTTCTACGTGTGAGTTCACAATCTGGGTAGACTCATAGGACCAATTATCGCCACAGGTGTGATGGAAACTGTAAAGATCTTTTTCTTGCAAAGCTCTTAGCCAGGGGAAAAGCTGATCTTTTTCCAGGGTAGTGGAAGAGGATGTCTTTGCCTGACATCTGTCTGGGGAACGAGTTACGACTGTAACCAAGGCCAAAAGTCGGTTTGCATTTCCTTCTCTCTAAAAGGGATATTTTAATATTTTCTAGCTCCATATGAGTCATATGATGATAAATAGAGTTGTAAAAAGGCCAGGTGCTACAATGAAGAGCCCCTGTCAGTAATTCAATAAATAGCATAACACAGAGCCCTTCCTAAGAGATCACAAACCATCTTTTCCCTGGTAATTACAGGGTAAAGAATGAAGAAACCATTTATCTCATTGGTCACTTGTTTAGTGTCAGGCTTTTCTCACCAATTTGGGCATGAGAAGTCGAGCCTGCTGACAGCTCTTGGCCATTATAAAACTGCAGTACTATTGAATCTGTACCAATCCTTGTGCCTAGCCAGCATACCTTCCAGTGTCCTATAGGGTGGGAGGGGAAATGAACACTGTGCTGTGTCTCCAGATCCTTTGTCCCCTGGCTTCAGAGAAACAAGTGCCCACTCATTCCTAGGTTAGACAGCCCTTCTGCTTTCTTCAGTGAGACAGGGAGCCTGGTTGCAAGGGCAGAGTCCAAGGGTGAGCTCTACAGTCACCACAGGTGCAGGATACAAGTTGAACCGCTCTGGTCTGGGACTCTCTGATCTGGAAACATCCGTGGTCCAGCACAACCACAAGATGTTGCTGGACCAGAGATCCTTTGGACCAGAGACTCAAAGCAGCTGGGAGCCCAGCAGGGTGGAACTGGGCTGCCAACAGATAGGCTGGTGGGGCGGGAGCAGAAAGGCCACCTGCTGGGGGTGCAAAGCTCAGCTGGGCAGGCAGTCTCACCCTATCTTGGCCCTAGTTTGTGAAAAGATTATCCTATGGGGCGGGGCAGGAGGCGGAAGCTGTAAAACCCAGACTAAAACCACTGCTCAGTGTGCATGAGGTAGTCCCTTCCACGCATGATTTCCGATAGCTGCCCCTTCCTTTTACTCTGCTTACTTGTGAGGTTTGGAGGGATTTGTTTGGTAGGGGAGACTAGCCCCCTTCCCAGGACTCTGACCATTTGGTTACACAATCCGAGTAATGACATTTGACCTCAGAATCCATGAATCTAGGAATTCTTCCACCAGAAAGACAGAGAGTGATGACACCACTGGGGTTAAAGCCCCTGTTTTTTCCTATCAGTTGTGATCACTCTGGCTCACACTGTATCTCAGCTGACTATGACATGTTGGATGCCAGCCTCTGCAAACCCACCCCTTGAGGACAAGTTGTGACAATGTCCAGGCTAAGTCCTGACTAGCAGGGATTCAATGTGTGGAGGACAACTGTCAGGCTTTCCTTATAAAACTTCCAGCCCTGAGGAGAGTGGCTGGCTATGCCCAAGCAATGGAACAGAATGTCTTAGTGTGACCCCTGCTTTTGGCACCGGTTTCATATGTCACCTAGATAAGGAACCTCATCTCTCTGGGGGCATTTCTGAAGTGTCAGGCTGTGTTGCCGGATGGCTGTTGAGTCTCTCCTTCCTGCTGAGATGCTTTTTGTGTGAGGACGAACATACAAAATCCCCTGCACCCTACCCTGAAGGGAAACAGGCAGGGTGGAAGCTGTATCGGTAACTGGGGAACAAAGAGCATTTAAGAAGGCTCATGGTCCCCCTACCCCAGCTTGTTGCGAAGGGTTGGAGAAGCCGTTAATCAAAGAAAGGTTTTTGTGTGTGGAAATATGGTTTCAGGGCATCCTGGTCCCTTTAAATGAGCAGCATCTCACTCAGAAAAACAGCACTGATGTCTTCCTCAGGCTACTGCATCAGGCAAGCCCTGCAAATCAGGTTAAGGATAAATCTCCCAGAATCCACTGATTCAGTGCTGGATGCAAATGAAGGCATTTGTTTTCCCCTTTTCAGGCAGTCAGTCTCCTTAGTCCCCAGAGGAGGAAGTAAACCTGTTTTAGAAAGCTGAGTCCAAATAGCACCATCGCTGTCAGCTCCTTGACCCCCCACTCCTGGAATTTTATCACCCTCACTGTAAAGAATTCATCCCTGAGGTGCTTTATATACATCCTATTGGGCATTTAGCTTTGCCTAGGTGATCCTCAGTGGTCTGAGGTGCAGGCTTCAAACCTGCAGCTGTCTAGCAACAGAGTGGTTCAATTCCACCTCTTGGGCGGGTACCTGTCGGTAAGTCCTGAGGTTGTTGCATGACCATAACAGCTGTGTGGGAACCCTGTAGTGTATCTCCTCTGAAGTTCTGTCATCAGAGCATGTCTGTAGATATTCATTTGTGGCTTTAGATACTTGAGCTTTAGGACCTGTTTGAATGTACTGTACACCAGTTACATAACTCTTTAGTCTGATTCCAAATCAGCTAGGAGGGGATACCTACAGGCTTTAAATTACAGCATAGTTACTCTCCAAGGGGGCATGAGGCAATCACTGCAAATGTCCTTAGGCTACTAATCACAGTCAGAGGCAATTTTTCAATTGCTTGTGTCATACTACTATTATTATTTTCAATCTTAGCGAAGAGCACATTGTTTTTCTTGCATGCCAAATTAATAATATCAGTCATCACTGCATAGTCTACAGGTTGCATAAAAACAATTGTTTGAAAATGAGGGTTTCCCTCCAAAAATTGTGTGACTAACAAATGGCAGAGGAATTGTGTTAAGACTTCCAGAAGTACTCACCTCTGAATAAAGGGGAAGCAGAGGATGCTTCAGACCTCAGAAAGGTGTATATTTGAGACAAAATGGAAACTCTTTTTGAAAATAGCTCCATGTTGGCAAAAAGCCACATCAGCTCTCATAGCATTGTTGGAATGTTTGATTATGTTTGGCAGCTTTTGTTCGGAACTTTATGCTGTTAGGTATTTTGAGTGATGTTTCAAAGTGATTCATTTCATTTGATTGAGTGATAAGAGAATGTGTCTAAATGTTTGGTTATAAGCTAATTAAGTTATTAGCTGTGCTGGAATAAATATGCAAAATAATCATAGTTTCTTTATAATGATTAATAAAATATGGCAGCTAATTTATGCTACACAGCCTTCATACTTTGAGACAAGAATATCTGAGATTTTAATTAAACACACACACAAATCACACAGACCCAGAACCTCGGGTGGGGAAAATGAATACTTCTCCATCAGAATCGAATCAGTAGATCTAAGCTAATTTGCATCCCAAGTTGAGAATATATTTTCTATGAAATATTTCTTTGTGCAATGGGTATAAATTATCCATGATTCTTCTGCTTTTCCACTTTAATCTTTTTGCAGGGGCCACTGATTTCACCATTTTTACCCCAAAATGGAAAGACTGAGCTATCCTAAGAAACACAGCATTTCTTTGCTTAATACGCTGAATGTTTTATGTTGGCATGCATGTTTATATCCTAATGCACAGACACAAAGAAGAATGTGGGTTTTGCTGCTGACATGTTTAAACTCTGCCATAGATAGTAGCATCCTTCAGTCTACATAGACTATGGATTGCGCCCTTCGTAGTTCCATTTGGCATCCTCATTTGCAGCATCGGCTGTGACTCTGAAGACCCACACGAGAGTGCTATAGACATCAGAAACTTAACCCCTGGGTAGCTTTGGTAACAGAGTTCAGAATTCTTGCTATAAAAGAAAAAATGGAGCCCAGTAAGAGACTGACAGTCCTTCAGTGGCAAAAGTTTCTGCATCCAGCAGTGTAGGGGATAAGTAAAGGCACATGAGCATTGGTGTCCTGGAAAAATTCTAACCCAGGTCTCTGATTCAGGAAAACATCCCTATTCAAGTTGAACAGTAACAGAGAGATAGCCGTGTTAGTCTGTATTCTATCAAAACAGAAAAGCAGCCCTGTAGCACTTTAAAGACTACAAAAATAATTTATTAGGTGATGAGCTTCTGTGGGACAGCCCGACCTGTCTACAGCAAAACCCACAATACAGCAGACAAGCAGCCGGGGGGACCGCAGCGGTGGCCAGCAGTGTGGCTGTCAGCAGTGACTTGCGAGTGGCCAGCAGGGCAGCTGGTAGGGCAGCTGTCAGTAAGAAGCTGGACACTGGACCAGCACAAAGGTGGCATTGCCTCAGGCTCAATGAGAGAATGGATCAGGGTGATATGTCAGGGCCTTCACGGACTGAACAGAGTTGTAAGTGGGTCATGTGAAGCAGGGTACGGCGAAAGTTTGGGTATGTGAATGGGACCCTTGCAGTATTGGACTGGTGAGCCTTAGAGGCAAAGGGCACTGCTCAATCCATTTGAGCTGGGGCAGTTACTTGAGGGTTGGTTATGAACTCTGGGTGTGGTATTTTTTCAGCTAACACCATGTGACTTGTCTGCCTCTTTCATTAAAAGTTTCTTTTCCACATTCAGACTCTGTGCTTGCGAGTGGGGAAGCATTGCCTCTCTGAGCCACCCAGGAGTGGTTGAATTTCCCAGGCTAGTGAGTGGGGGCTTGAGCCAGTTATGCGTGAGATGAATGAAGAGGCACCCCTAGATTTTGAACCTGGCCCTGGCTGCTGCCGACTGCTTCCAGCAGAAGGGTTACTGATCTGAAGAAGTGGGTCTGTTCCACAAAAGCTCATCACCTAATACATCATTTTTTGTAGTCTTTAAATTGCTACTTCCCTGCTTTTTTTGGTTTTTATCCCTATTCAAGGTCACTGATCTGTCTGCTTAAAAAGCCACTTCTGAACTGCTGTCTTGAACTGGGTTGCAAACATCTATCTGCAGCCCTGCATCTGAAATGCAGACGGGACCCTGCACAAGCAGACTTAATGGGAGGGTTAGGACCTACCAACTTTCAAATCCTTCCTGTGCTCCTTTTAGAGCTTTGTCTGCATACCCTGTTAATGATCACTGGGTTTTCTTTCCCTATCTCAGCACAACTCCAATCCTCCTGCACTGAAATGAATGGGGGTAAATCTACTATTGACTACAGTGGTTCAATAGCTCACCCTTAGCTTAGGATAGCAATTTTCTACAATGGACTCAATTCTTCTTGCTCTTTCAGCCAGTAATCCAGGGAAGTTTCAACCTTGTGTTAGACTTATCCTGCATCTGTGGAGTACAATTAATCCCACTGCAGCAGGAAAATGGATTTAGTAATTTAACAAGGCCTTCCCTGCCTGTAAATTCTATTTCTTAAAAGGCAGTTAATCTGGAAAGTACACAGAACACTAAATCTGCCAGAATGTACAGAATACCTGATGGAGTGTTTACAGGCCTGAGATGCTGGGCTAACCTACAAGGAATGTAGGCATTCCATTAAGAGATTTAAACAAGAAAAAATATAAAGGCCAGATCCCATTCTCTTCTGAGATTGGTTGGAGGGCAAGTTATGTCTGTCAGATTCTCATGCTGCATCAGTGCTGGGCCCACTCCGTCAGCATCAATTAAAGCAGGAACAACTCTAATTTATAGCAACGGGCCCATACTGAATGGGTGTAGTTTAGATACCAGAATCTTCTCAACCACAGCCACTTGTACTAAGATAGGAAACAACAGTTGCTGCAAAATTTGCTTCCAGTGCTTTATATCAGCTGGGAGATCCTGAAAGCAGGCACGTCACAACTGGCCACTCAGCAAGGTTTTGTCCATTAGTATCATCTGAGCAGTGAAAATAACTGGAATGGAGAGAAAGAATCCATCCCATAAACTTTCAGGTATGATTTGCCAATGTTATATTCCTGTTTTACACTGTTAGAGCCAGCAAAATCACACATAAATCTGGTTCAAGAGAGGGAAGGATGAAGCCTTCAAGCTCTATTATATTTTAATTGGAAGAAAATGTATCTCTGACTTGATTTCCTTCTGTGTCTCAGCCACACTCTTGTAGATCGAGGGGATGCAAATAAGGAGAGACTGTTTTGGATATGCCTGATTTTAAAGTTGAACATGAATAATGTCTCATGCCTCTGACTTATTGTCAGGACCCTTTTTCTTGCAAACCTGTGGTGACAGCCAATATTTATTTGTGTGACGAACAGTTTTTTTGTTTTTTTTTTAAAGAAGGGGAAATGGAATTATGCATTGCAATTATGAAAATGGAGATATCAACCACCTTGTGTTATTCAACCTGAAATTAGCCCTTTCATTGCAATGCAGAAGGATATATTTTATGATGAAGTGACAAAGACCCAATTGCTCAGGAGTATCGAGATACTCTGTGTGTGGGCTTTTATGATATAGCCAGGAACTATTGGTGAAGAAATTCAATCTCTTGGTTATTAGATTACTGGCCAATGCAATTTAATATGTACCCTTTTGTCTTGAATTACAGCAATGGAAAAATATTTTTAAGTGGTTAACTTTGGAAGGGAAGCAGTCCTTGTAATGTGTGAGTTAGTTGATGTTTCTGTTCATACCACGTGTTAATGTGTCAAATCAGAATATGAACTCCAAATCAAAAATTTCTCTCTCTAATCTGTACTTAAGTTCTTTATACTCTACGACACA
Organism: Carettochelys insculpta; assembly: GCF_033958435.1. Taxonomy (NCBI): domain Eukaryota; kingdom Metazoa; phylum Chordata; order Testudines; family Carettochelyidae; genus Carettochelys; species Carettochelys insculpta. The sequence continues at coordinate 134,394,442 of NC_134140.1, read as the reverse complement.
CATTCTCTGGTCTTTAACGGCATGGCCCACTCCACTGAAGTGTTCATTGACTTTCTTATGTGTATTGAGTTTCTTGATGACTGGTCTGTACCCATTTATTCTTTGACGGAGGTTTTGCCCAGTCTGTCTAAAGTACATAATGGCAGGGCATTGTTGGCACATAATGTCATATATAATATTGCTAGAAGTGCAAGAGAATGTGCTTTTGATCTTGTAGCTAACATGAGTAGGTCCAGTGGTGGCATCTCCAGAATAAATATGTGGACAAAGTTGACAACGGGGTTTGTTGCAAGGAAAAGTTCCAGAATTAGTATTATTGTGGTGTAGCCTGTGATTGCTGCTGAGAATCTTTCTTAGGTTAGGAGGTTGTCTACAGGGTAGGACAGGCCATCAGTTAGAGCCTTCTGGAGTTAGCATCCTGATCCAGAATAGGTTGTAGGTTTTTAATGATGCATTGCAGGGGTTTGAGTTGGGGGCTGTAGATGATGACAAGTGGTGTTCTGTTGTTGATCTTCTTGGGCCTATCTTGAAGTAGCTGGTTTCTGGGTATTTGTCTGCATGAGAAATACTTTTCCTGGATACCACAGTACAAATCATTGATGGCCACGTTGACGTCGCTCTCTACCAGAAACCCACTCACTGCCGCACTTACCTACATGCCTCCAGCTTCCGCTCACACCACACGATCCATCGTTTATAGTCAAGCCCTTAGATACAGTTGCATCTGCTCTGATCCTACTGACAAAGACCAAAAACTACAAGACCTCTACTAAGCATTTATAAAACTGTAAAAAAAAAAAAAAAAGATTGACAGGGCCCGATGAATACCCAGAAACCAGCTCCTTCAAGACAGGTCCCAGAAGATCTCGCTTGAAGTAGGTACGTTTGCAGTCTGGGGCTGTGACGGGTTTAAGCCTGGGGGGCAGGGGCCAATTTGTGACAATGAGGAGAACACTCTGTCCCCGCAGGTTTGAGTTGCCTTGGGTCACAAAGGGCACATCTACACTTGGGTCACAAAGGCACATCTACACTTGCATTTCTCTTTCGAGAGAAGAAAGCAAATGAAGGAAATCAAAACTGCAAATGAGGTACTGACGTGCTTACCGTGTGCTTAATTTGCATAATTTCTTTTCTTGTTTCTTGAAAAAGAGAAAGCAGTGTAGATGGGGGTATTTTGACCATAAACCCATCTTTAAAAGAACCCTTCTTGAAACAAACTAGGAAGAAGGGTTCTTTCGAAGACAGGGTTTATTTTTGAAAAGCCCTGTCTATACTGCTTTTTTTCTTTTGAAAGAATCTCTTCCAAAAAAAAAAGATCATGCAAATCAAGCATATGTAAATCAGTGCCTAATTTGCATTTTCAATTTCCATCATTTGTATTCCTCTTTTGAAAGAGGAACGCAAGTGTAGACGTAGCCAAAGTCTTTCTGAAATGTGAAAATTAGTCATCTCATAAATGTTGAGAACTGCTGTTCTACAAAGTCTCAGGCCACTCTCTAATTCTCTTCTAAATCTGTACCAGGAAAAGTTGTGAAGGAAACCTCAGGGGCACCTACTAAGGTGTGGACTACGCGACAGACCTCTATTAGTATCATCATGTTGTTCAGGAGTATGGAGAATCACAGCACAGTATGATCAAAGAGGCCGTTTCTCTACTCAGAGCTATTACGTGAGTCTCACTGCAGACTGAAGCAGACAGCACCAGAAGCATCAGTGCAGCGGGGAGAGGTATTTGCAAGCTGTTCTGAACAACCACAAACGATAGAAAATTGAAAGAGGAGATCACAGTGTGATCACATGGTTCCTGAGGCTGTGAACTTCAATGTGAGCCTAAACCCTAATATGTCCTTGGCTATGAAATGTCAGCTGACATATTTCTTCGGTTCAAATCAGAAAACGCCACCTATCTACCACTTATTGCAGATCTGGCAAAGATTCAGTTCAGTCTTTATGCTGTCCTTGAGTATTATGATTCTGCCAGTTTGAGAGAAGGCAGGAGAGTAAATATAGAGTCATCACAATGAAGCTAAAACCAACGAAGCAAGAAACCAAACCCCTTGCACGTGCACTTTTCAATGGGTGGCTAATTACTGCTTTCAGGGTGTTCTGTGATTGGTTAATTTCCAAAGGAATTTTGATCTTCAGTTACTGCTTTGAGTTTCAGAAAAAAATAATCTGAGGTCCTCTGTGGCTTGTTCTATAAGTAATAGCAGCCCCCAAGCTCTCTGCTTTGGAAAGGGGAAATCTTACAGCTTTCCAGCCCAATATTATTGTTCCCATTACCAAGGTTATTTACAAATGGGAGTGAAAGACTTCTGCCTTGCTCTCTGAACGGTGCCATTCTTTTCCTCACGCACAGACACGTCCCAGTCCAGCTGGGGTGACTGACTTGCTTCTTATCAACTCTGACCAGTGTGAAAAGATGAATACAGGTTGACCATGGTAAATACACTGTTGCATCTTTTCCAGCTGCCACCCTGGCTGGTGGCTACAAACCACCACTGTGCAAGCAGAGATTTTAATAAAGGCAGAAGTGTCACAGACTGCAGGTTTGCACTGACTGGTAGTTCCTGGTAAACTGATTGCTTTTGTTTCCTGGAACCGATTTAAGCTGTAATGCTCTGGAGAAGACCACTGTGGTCACCACAGGGAGTCCATAGGTAGGACACTAAAATAGCCAGAGCTCTATCCAGTTTCTAAGTCTGGCACAAAAGCTCCCTTAGGCCTACCAGGTAGTGATTATAAGCTAGTGCTGTGCCCATGTGTCATCTGCTGTTTGTTCAAGGCTTCTTCTGCTTCACTCCTTGCAAAATCTCCTGCAGTTGGCAACTACCCCAATACTTATGCCACAGCAGAGTCAGCCCAGGGCAACCTCCCTGCCATTTGCTATACAGCACCCTGCTGTAGAAACGAAATCTGTTACGCATCCATAAAGCTGCCAACTGCCATGACTGGGCAGACCAGACAGAGATGCCACAAATGGTGTTTGCTCCATCCACATGGGAAAATTGGCAACCCTGTGCGAGGAATCAAGTATTGGAGGGGTAGCCGTGTTAGTCTGGATCTGTAACAGCAACGAAGGGTCCTGTGGCACCTTATAGACTAACAGAAAAGTTTTGAGCGTGCGCTTTCGTGAGCACAGACTCACTTCATCAGATGCTGGACCAGCATCTGATGAAGTGAGTCTGTGCTCACGAAAGCGCACGCTCAAAACTTTTCTGTTAGTCTATAAGGTGCCACAGGACCCTTCGTTGCTATGCAAGGAATATAATTAGTATGTTTATGCTCTCCGTCCCTTCCAGGGTTTCTGTTATGCACCTGTTCATTCTAATTTCTCCATCCTTGTGCAGAATAAATTTTGTTATGTGCACAGAGGCATGTGCACCTGTGTACCACCAGTAAAAACATGTGCTGCCTGCTGTGGGCACTGCAGACACTCTGTTAATTAGCTGGGTAGCATTTGAATCCTCCTGGGTAGCTGCCCAAGCACCCAGATTATGGGGATCAGTGGTGTGAACTTCATCATCATGATAGCAAGGCAGACACTTTGCCATGCCACCACTCTGCAGAAGTGTCTGTGACTTGTTTGCACCCAGCTGTCGATGGTACACTCAGAAAGAGTCATTTAGCCTTTTTATCACGGGTACCAGAGAGAACATTAAGCACCATGTTGAGTAAAGTTCACACCAATTGCATGTCAGCAGCTCCACCCTAAAATACACCCAGTGCGTTGTTGTGCTACCCCAGCCACAGGGCAACAAATAAGAGACCTGAGTGGTTTGCTGACTCCAGGAGGACATCTCCCTAGAACTGGTCAGAAAACGGCATTTACAATTTGTATTCACCATCCCATGTGAACGTTTGCTGTTTTATAAATTTCTTTTCATCCCAATGAAGATGAATTATTTTGCGGAATGGAATTTCTGAAATCTTTAATTTCAGGGCCATGAAAATGACTTTATTAAACTCTATGGCTGGGTTTACATGAGCCCCTTCCTTTCGAAAGGGGCATGTTAATGAGCGGGTTTGAAAGATGCTAATAAGGTGCTGCAATGAATATACAGCATCTCATTAGCATAATGGCAGCTGTGGCGATTTGAATGTGTGGCTTTTTGAATCGCGTGCCGCCCGTGGAGAAGGAACCTTCCGAAAGGACCCCCCCCCAGTTTTTGAAAGCCCTTCTTCCTATCTGGTGTTAGGAAGAAGGGGCTTTCAAAAACTGGGGGGGGCTCCTTTTGGAAGGTCCCATCTCCACGGGTGGCGCGCGATTCGAAAAGCTGCACTTTCAAATTGTCGTGGCCGTCATTATGCTAATGAGGAACTGCATATTCATTGCAGTGCCTCATTAGGATCTTTCGAATCCACTCATTAACATGCCCCTTTTGACAGGAAGGGGCTTGTGTAGACACAGGGTATATGTGCAAACAAAATAAGAAACCGGAAACAAAGTGAAAAAGCGGAACTGAAATACCCCATTGCAATTTTATATCATGAGAAATAAACATCAAAAATGTTGAAATTGACATTTTCCAACAATACTTTTGTGATCTTAACAAAAGAGCATTTTCTGATGGAAAAATGTTATGTCACGTTTTGTTTTGTTTTGTTTTGTTTTAAGCAGCTCTACTTCAGAATGATCAAAAAATAAAAGGATGATGGCAAGTGACAGACAAGATATATCTGGATTGTAGTTTGACGACTGCACGACTGCACGACTGCAAAAAAGAGAAATGTAGACTACATGAAATTTGCTGATTGGAAGACCGTACGCCCAGTGGGTGGTTAATTGTTCATTGCTAGACTGGAAGATCATGACTGTGGAGTTCCACTGTATTCCATCCTGGTTCTACTGCCGTTCAATATTTCCATCAATGAATTTGGTTAATGGAGTGTAGCATATTTTTATAAATCTTACAGACCACCAAGACTGGAGGGGTTGCAAAGCACACTGGAGGACAGAATTAGAATTAAAAACGGCTTGGAGATATTGGAGAACTGGACTGAAATCAACATGATGAAATTCAACCAAGACAAGTCCAAAATTCTTTATTTAATCAAACATTCAAGTACAAAATAGGAAATAAACTGGCTAATTAGTTGTAAGGCTGAAAAGGACCTGGCAATTAAAGTGGACCACAAATTGAATATGAATAAGCAATGTCATAAAAAAAGTCTAATTAAAATCTGTTGTGCATTAACGGGGCTGTTTTACGTAAGCCATAGAAGCTAATTGTTCCAATAGACTCAAGCATAGGAAGGGCTCAGCAGGAAGAATGCCCAGTTCTGTGTGCCATACTTATGAAAAGATGTGGGCAAGTTGGAGAGTCCAGAGAATAGTACCAAACATTGGCAGGTTTAGAAAGCATGACCTAAGAGGAAAGATGTAAAAAAGTGCACATGTTAATCCTGAGAAAAGAAGTCAGAGGGAGCTTTGATAATATCCTTCAAATACGTTAACATCTGTTATAAAAAGGACAGTAGTAAATTGTTCCTCCTGACCACTGAAGACAGGACAAGAGATAATGTCTTAATCAGCAGCAGGAGAAATTTAAGTTATACATTAGGAAAAAAAATGTTCTATCAGGGAGTTAAGCTCTGCAATAGACCGTCTGAATGTAGAGAAGCCCAAAGTAGAAGGATGGGGTCCTGATGAAATCTTGTGTTCCAGGTTTCTTTAAAGTGATCCATAGATTCCAAAGCCAGAAGAAAATATTCTGATTATCTAATAGGACCTCCTACATAACATGGGAGAAAGACCTTCCCCCAAATAATCCTGGAGCAGAGCCTTTAGAACAAACATGGAATATTGATATGAAAATACTGAGTGATGGAGAATCCACCACTTGGCAGATTGTTCCAACAGATAATTGCTCTCACTATTAAAAATAAACACCTTATTTTCACTCTGCATTTGACCAGTTTCAAATTCTAGCCTTTCAGTCTAGTTTTACCATTTGCTACTAGACTGAAGTGTCTATAGTTCAAGTTTTCCCCATGCAGGTAGTTATAGAGTGCTGTCAAGTAAGCCCTTAATCACCTCTTTATTAAGTATTAATAGATTTAGTATTAAGCATGTCTTTATTAAGTATTAATCAATCAAACTCTTTGGCTGTGGCCACGCTAGCCCTTGCCTTTTGGAGGGGCTATGGTAATGAAGCACTTCGGCAGATGCTAATGAGGTGCTGCCATGAATATGCAGTGCCTCATAAGCGGAATGGTGGCTGTGTATGCTTTGAAAGTGCCCGGGGCCTTTTGAAACCACCCCCCTGATTTCGAAAGCCCCTTCTTCCCAAAACCAAATAGGAAGAAGGGGCTTTTGAAATCGGGGTCGTTCCAAAAGGCCCCCGGTGACACGAGCGGTGTGCATTTTAAAGCGTCACTTTCGAAGCATGCTCCACTGTCATTCTGCTAATGAGGCACTGCATATTCCTCATTAACATCTCCCAAAGTGCCTCATGACCATGCCTCCTATGAAAGGAGGGGGCTAGTGAGGCCACAGCCTGTGAGTCGATCACAATAAAACTTTTTTTTTTCTGATACTTTAGTTATTCTTGGACTCTTCTTTGACTCCTCTCTGATTTGTCAATCCCCTTCTTGAATTGTGGGGATCAAAACTGGATAGGCATCCAGCAGAGGTCACACTAACGCCAGATCTAACCTCTATGCACCTACTTGAGGTTCTCCTGTTTAACCAAAGATTGGTTTGCCCTTTTGTGTTATTCATTTCATTTCTCCACTTGAATACCCAGGAGAAGATGGAAGTCCAGTGTGCCTACACCCCTTGTACCTGACCTGTGAGATGCAGCACCTAATCTTTGGAGACCTTGCAACAGTCACAGTACTGGGATACAAGAAGGCTCCACAGAGGCAGGCTCTATCACAGAGCAGCATACAAGGAGCATGATGCATTGGTCAATCAGTACTTTCCAAGCTGGATCAGTATGGTAGATGAAAAGAAAATAGTTCAAGCCACGTGATCTTTCTTACGAAAAGATATTAAGTGTTTTAGATTGTGGAGGATGTAATGGGGTACTGCCCTTCTCTGGCTAGACCAAGTTAAAAGGAGGCCAGAAGGAGCCTGCATAACCCCAGCCAGTGAGAGAGAAGTTATAGAGAGCCAATCAGAAGGCAGGTTTCTGGGGCAGCCCTGTGATAAGAAGCTGCTCGGCCGAGCCTTAGGCAGTTGGTTTGGGACCAGTGAGGGTGCAGACTTGCTCCTAGGGAAGGCATAGCATACTGGACAGGGAAATGCTAGGCAGGCTCAGGGGAGCAGGAGAGAGGCCTGCCAGGCTGTGGGCCTTGATACAAGGTGGAAGTGCCCCAGGGGAGTGGCCCAGGCAACATTGTGAGCAGTGAAGGGGAGTGAAGGAGGGCTTGACAAGACTGACATCAGAAGGCTCCTGGGTTGGGACCAAGAAGACACTCATCCCTCACTGTACAAGCACAGTTGGTTCCCTACTGTCTGCTCGTAGGCGAAAACTCATAAGAGGGACACTAAATTCCCATTAAAATATATGTAAAAGTCTCTGATTGGTTCCCAGTGCTCCTAATTAGGGGAAGGAGCAGCAGCAGGCAGCTTGAAAAGTAAGTGAACCTTGTGGGGTCAGGGTTTGGAAAAAGCACAGTACCTGTGGGGGTGCAGTGGGCTGGGAGGGTTGGAGACTGGGTCGGGGTAGGTGTTGGGAATGGACAGGGCTGGGGTGTGTGTAGGGAGTTGTGGGCCAGGGCTGTTGGGAGCGGGCCAGGTGGGGCTGTGGGCTTCCCCACTCCCTGACCCGGGACCCCACAGCTAGAGCAGAGCCAGCTGCGGAGCTGCAGGTTTCCCTGCGCCCCGGCCAGGGACCCAGTAGCTGGCTCCGCTCCAGCCGCAGGGCTGTGGGTCTCCTGGCACTCTGACCAGGGACCTTGCGGCTGGAGTAGAGCCAGCTGCAGGGCTGCAGGTTTCCCCATGCCCCAGCCAGGGACCCATGTCTGGAGTACAGCCAGCTGAGGCTGCGGGTCTCCCTACCCCAAGCCAGGGAACCCTCAGCTGCCTTGTATAAGCAGGGGATGTTCACTCTTTTAGTGAACAAAGGTATGTATGTATGTATGTCCCTTGTTTTAGCGAGTACTCATAAGTCAAGTACTTGTTAAACGAGGGATGAGTGTAGTAGGTGGGCTTGGGCCCTGCTCCCCCACCCTCTCACAGGACGCCTTGGCCTATGTAGACAGTGAATTGTCCCTGAGGTGAAGGATTAGAGGCTGCGGTTGGCTGCTCAGGCAGGTATAAGGACTGAGGATTCCTGATACCCCGGGAAGGTGGCTGGAACAGAGTGGTGGGCACTGCCAGAGGACAGTGTCCAGAAGAGAACACCTTAATCCAGCAAACAACATCGGTCCAGCTACCGATAGAGAGAGCAGAGCAATGTTGGGCAAGACACCAACCAGAAGACAGAACCCTCCAAGCAGCTAAAATAATTCCCAGGGCAACCAGCAGGAGGTGCCATGGCAGTGAATTGACATCCCCACAGAGGGACTGTGAAATCATACAAGCTTCCATCAGAGGAGGATTATTTTTAAATCAGGAATAAAGTGAATTTGGCTGAACCTCATACAAGGAGAATTTCTGCTTAAATGGAACAATTTTGCCCAAATTGCAAAATGTTGAAAATAAGTCAAGATACAAAATGTACTAAAGTTGGTGGAGTCTTGTGACTGATTTTATTAGGCATCAGACTGGTTTAATTTCCCCACAGTGAGGAAGAAATATCAGGTTCAAGGCATTGGTTCTGGTTATTTAACTTGGTGAAATCTCTGGTGTGTGTTGTGCAGAAGGTCATGTAATCTAATGGTTCTTCTGGACCTGGAAATGCTTGGATCTATTTGTGTGAACTTCCAAACTTGGGTCATGTAAAATAAGTATTTTCAGCTCCCAAATCAGCACTCTGCCTTTGATCATATAAAAAGAACAACTTCTCCTCCTGCTGCTATAGCTGTTCAAAATTAGGAACAACAGGAATGAAAAGGGATAATGTATCTTTGACAAACAGAATACATTTCATTTTAGATCAAATTTCAGATAAAGGTTTTTTTGAGCTCTTTTCATTTCAGGTCAAACTCGATCAGTCATTCCTATTTGATAACAGATGGCTTTGCTGAGATTTTACTAAAATGGATGTCAAATGTTGGGCTCTTAAGCACGTAGTTAGATATCAAAGTGAGTGGCTTGGTAGTCAGGACGAATAAGTATCCAACAGTTCACTTTGATGTTTTACTCATATGAAAATACTTTCTCATTCTTTGTCTGTTCAACAGTACACTATATGAAACAACAAAGCAGTGGCTTGCTGGTGAAAACAGTAGAAAATATGTTTCCTTATCATTTGATTTGACAAGCTAGAGAATGATTTCACTTTTGAAAACTTAATTTGTAGCTCATGGAATCACAGAAATGAAGGGCTGAAAGGGACCTTGAAGGATCACTTAGTCCAGTCCTCTCTGCTGAGGGCCACAGAAATGACAAAGGGGTAAACAGACTTGACCTGTGTGGTCAGGTTTTATGTCTGTTGCAGGTTTTATGTCTCAAGATAGTGCCAAACTTTAGCTAATAATATACTTAAAAGGTAATAACTGAATTTCATTGATATTATTGTGGGTCTATTAAGGCAGAAAGAGCCAGGACACTTCCTTTTTAATACTAGCCTTTGAACTGTTCTACCTGTACCTATAGAGTATTTTTAACAGAAGGGGGAAAAATCATCAGTGTGTGCACAACTGAATATTTTGTTCACAGAAAACAACTAAGCCTCAAGTCTCCTTAACAGAATAGATAGTTTTGACAGGTTCTCTAATTAGAGATCAAACTCCAGCATCCCAGAAATGTTCTACAGTTGTATTTATTAGAGGCAGCTCCATCCGACACATTTCTTTCTTCCGTTTGTTGTCGTTAGGTCTTGGTGAATAATCTACTGTCAATACGGTGTATAGCTTTACTGAACTGAATTTTTTCAAAATAATTTAGTTTGGACAAGATGACCCTGCGGTCAGAATGTTCAAAAAAGATCACCTCTTAAATAATTAAATAAGTGCAAACCTGAGTGGCAAGGTATTCAAGAGTTCACAATTCTACATGCTGAGCTTCTGAGACAATCTGATTAAAGTATTATAACAGGGTCTAATTAAAAATAACACTGGGTCTTTTAAGAAGAAAGGTGCCACCACACTTAAGATTAGTCATTTTATCCTGCCCTGCCCTGCCCAAATGTAGGCTTAAAAGAGAGCACCTGATCTGGGCCACAGAGCTGAAAGCTGTCTGCAACCAGGACAGCCATGTGGAGACCTGAAGAGTGGGGGGTCGCTGGAGAGATGCAAAGAGGAGGTCGGGTATGAAATGCCTGAAGAAGAGAGGTGCAGAGAATCAGTGGACAACTGATGCTGAAGAATGGGTACCAGGAGCCAGACTAGGGCTCAGAGGTAGAAATGCCCAGCTGAATGGAATAGGGCAGGAAGCCCCCTTGCAGAAGGCCTTACTGGAGAACGGTAGGAAGCTGCACCCAGAACAAGGAGTTGATCCTGGAAGACATTCCCTGAGCCAGGGTAGCATTCGCATACAAGGAGGCCTGGGTGAGTGGAACTCTACAGGGTATTCTCTGGCATGAAATGGGGATACTAGTGAAGAATTGCCGGAAAGGAGCATGGCTGGGGGCTCTCTGGCGAGTGGTATGGAGAGCAGAGCTCTTCATTAATGGCAGAAAGAGTCTGGGACATTTGTTAATGACTCAGCAGGATGGGTTGGAAATTATATCCTTGGAGTTCCCATGGAAAACTGCTGTGAACCTGTTGTACCCTGGAGATTATGTGATCTTCAGTCTATCCTGAGGGTTCTGCAGATGATGGATAGGCTCTGCAGAACTGGATTTTTCTGCTGATGATTTCAGTGGATGATAGTAAGGTTTATATTTAACTATTAAACACGGTGATCACTTTAAATGTTTATAGGTGGACAAAATGATGGCAGGGAATCAGACATTAAAGGAGAATCAGACTGTTATTTAATGACAGTAGATACTGAAATCCAACTAGTTAAAACTGTTTAATTGTTAATACGTGCATTGTCATATCAAAAGACTCCAGTCATGGCTGATATTCTGCCACATTTCTGTTATCCTTGCAATATTGCTTTCACTTACTACACCAGTTGTTCTCGTCCTCCATTTTCTTACTTATTTTGTAACCCTTCTTGAAATGTCATGTAAACATCCATTGTATGTCCTTCTTTCCGTGACCTGTTGCACTTGATGGAGAGCTGCCGTATCACAACAAGGATCAAGCAGTTTGATGAGTTTGAGTTGGTGCGAAAGGCAAACTTCACCAATACATGAAAGTAGGTGAGTCTTTGCTACTCATTATGCAGTAAAGTCAGCTACTTGGTATAGGTAGCACTGAAAGACTTCATGATTTAGTTTTTGCTTTAGATTTACCGAGCTATTCTGTGTTGATTCCGGGTACTTGGCTGAGATAAGAGGCAAAGAACAGTCTGACTCCAATATACAGTAGAAATTTAAAAAAGGAACTTGGGACTGTTAAAAGGCTGCCCAGTTCCCTTGTGTTCCCTTAATTCAGACAAGGCTTATGACACGCTAACAGATCAATCATAGAATCATAGAATCACAGAAGAGTAGAACTGGAAGGGACCTCGAGAGGCCATAGAGTCCAGCCCCCTGCCCTCATGGCAGGACCAAGCACTTTCTAGACCATCCCTGAAAGCCATCTATCTAACCTCTTCTAAAATATCCCCAGTGATGGAGATTCTACCACCTCCCTTGGCAATTCATTCCAGTGTTTGATCACCCTGACAGTTAGGAACTTTTTCCTAATGTCCAACCTGAACCTCCCCTGCTGCAATTTAAGTCCATTGCCTCTTGTTCTATCCTCGGAGGCAAGGAAGAACAAGTTCCCTCCCTCTGCCTTATGACACCCTTTTAGGTACCTGAAAACTGCTGTCATGTCCCCCCTCAATCTTCTCTTTTCCAAACTAAACAAGCCCAATTCTTTCAGCCTTTCTTCACAGCTCATGTTCTCTAGACCTTTGATCATTCTCGTTGCTCTTCTCTGGACCCTCTCCAATTTCTCCACATCCTTCATGAACTGCAGTGCCCAGAACTGGACACAATACTCCAGCTGAGGCCTAACCAGCGCAGAGTAGCGCGGGAGAATGACTTCTCGTGTTTTGTTCACAACACACCTGTTAATGCATCCCAGAATCATGTTTGCTTTTTTTGCAGCAGCATCACACTGTTGACTCATATTTAGCTTGTGGTCCACTATAACCCCTAGATCCCTTTCTGCTGTACCCATTCCTAGGCAGTCCTTTCCCTTTCTGTATGCATGACACTGGTTGTTCCTTCCTAAGTGGAGCACTTTGCATTTGCCGTTATTAAACTTCATCCTGTTTACCTCAGCCCATTTCTCCAGTTTATCCAGATCCTTTTGAATTATGACCCTATCCTCCAAAGAAGTTGCATCCCCTCCCAGCTTGGTATCATCTGCAAACTTAATAAGTGTACTTTCTATGTCAATATCTAAATCGTTAATGAAGATATTGAACAGAACCGGTCCTAAAACATACCCCTGTGGAACCCCACTAGTTATACTTTTCCAGCCGGATTGAAAACCATTAATAACTACTCTCTGGGTACGGCTATCCAGCCAGTTGTTCACCCACCTTATAGTAGCCCCATCTAAGTTGTATTTGCGTAGTTTATTGATAAGTATATTATGTGAGACCATGTCAAATGCTTTACTGAAGTCTAAGTATACCACATCCACCGCTTCTCCCTTATCCACAAGGCTCGTTATTCTATCAAAGAAAGCTATGAGATTGGTTTGACATGATCTGTTTTTAACAAAACCATGCTAGCTGTTCCCTATTACCTTACCACCTCCCAAATGCTTGCAGATGATTTCTTTAATTACCTGCTCCATTATCTTTCCTGGCACAGAAGTTAAGCTGACTGGCCTGTAGTTTCCCAGGTTATTCTTGTTCCCCTTTTTATAAATGGGTACTATATTTGCCCTTTTCCAGTCTTCTGGAATCTCTCCCGTCTCCCACGATTTTCCAAAAATGATTGCTTTAGGCTCAGATACCTCTTCTATCAGCTCCTTGAGGGTTCTAGGATGCATTTCATCAGGCCCTGGTGATTTGCAGACATCTAATTTTTCTAAGTAAATTTTAATTTGTTCTTTTCTTATTTCAACTTCTAAACCTACCCCTTTTTCACTAGCATTCTCTATGTCAGGCATTCCTTCAGATTTCTCAGTGAAGACCGAAACAAAGAAATCATTAAACATCTCTGCCATTACCACATTCCCTGTTACTGTTTCTCCCTCGTCACTGACCAATGGCCCTACCCTCTCCTTGGTCTTCCTCTTGTTACCAATGTATTTGTAAAAAGCCTTCTTGTTTCCCTTTACGCTTGTAGCTAGTTTGAGCTCTTTTTGTGCCTTAGCCTTTCTAATCTTGCTCCTGCATGCTTGTGTTGTTTGCCTATATTCGTCCTTTGTAATTTGTCCTAGTTTCCATTTCTTATACGATTCCTGTTTTATTTTGAGATCATGCAAGATCTCCTGGTTAAGCCAAGGTAGTCTTTTGCCATGTTTTCTATCTTTCCTACACAGCGGGATAGCTTGCTTTTGGGCCCTTAATAATGTGCCTTTGAAAAACTGCCAACTCTCCTCAGCCATTTTTCCCCTCAGTTTAGCTTCCCCTGGGACCTTACCTACCAGCTGTCTGAGTTTACCAAAGTCTGCCTTCCTGAAATCCATTATCTCTATTGCACTGTTTTCCCTTCTACCCTTCCTTAGAATTGTGAACTCTATGATTTCATGATCACTGTCACCCAAGCATCCTTCCACTTTCAAATTCTCAATAATTTCCTCCCTATTTGTTAAAATTAAATCTAGAACAGCTTCCCCCTGGTGGCTTTTTCAACCTTTTGGAATAAAAAGTTGTCTGCAATGCAGTCCAAGAATTTATTGGACAGTCTGTCCCCTGCTGTATTAGTTTCCCAACATATACCTGGATAGTTGAAGTCCCCTATCACCACCAAATTCTGGGCCCTGGATGATTTTGTTAGCTGTTTAAAGAAAGCCTCATCCACTTCTTCCACTCAGCCAGGGAGCCTGTAGTAGACTCCTAGTAGGACCTCATCCTTGTTTTTCACTCCTCTGAGTCTAACCCAGAGACTTTCAACCCATCCATCTCTTACGTCCATCTCCACCTCTGTCCAAGTGTGTATATTTTTAATATACAAGGCAACACCTCCTCCCTTCTTTCCCTGTCTGTCCTTCCTAAGCAGGCTCTACCCCTCAATACCAACCAGGTTTCTGTGATGCCAACGATATCATAGTTGTATTCATTTATTAGTACTTCCAATTCTTCTTGTTTATGTCCCATACTTCTTGCATTTGTATATAGGCATCTCAGACATTGATTTGGTCTTGCCTCCCAGTTTTGCCCTGGCCCTCTTTTTACTTTCCCAGGGTAGCCCATACTCCCTCCCATTTCAAGTTCATCTCCCAGGTATCCATGCTCTCCACTTACCTGCAGGCTTTGCTCTCCTTCCCCCGTCGAACCTAGTTTAAAGCCCTCCTCACTAGGTTAGCCAGCCTGTGTCCGAATATGGTCTTCCCCCTCCTCGAAAGGTGAACGCCATCTCTGCCTAGCAGTACTTCCCAGAAAAGGATCCTGTGGTCAAAGAAACCAAAGCCTTCCTGGTGACACCATCTACGCAACCAAGCAGTCACCTCTAGGATACAACTGTCTCTGCCTGGGCCCCTACCTCTGACAGGCAGGATTGAAGAGAATACCACCTGTGCCCCAAACTCCCTGACCCGTGCCCCCAGAGACCTGAAGTCACTCTTGACCTGCTCAGCGTCACACCTCGCAGTATCATTAGTGCCCACATGGATGAGAAGCATGGGATAGTAGTCAGAGGGCCGGATAATCCTCGACAATGCCTTCGTAACATCTCAGATACAGGCCCCCGGCAGGCAGCACGCCTCCCGAGATGAAATGTCAGAGCGACAGATGGGCGCCTCTGTCCTCCTCAGAAGAGAGTCTCCAACCATCACTACTCTACGTTTCCTTCTTGCAGGGGTGGCAGTAGACTCCCCAGCCTTGGGGGTACGAGGCTTCTCCTCTTCTACGGGGTAATTCTTGGCCTCCTGTATCGAGTACAGCATAATGGTTTTCCAGTACCACAGTGGGAGGGTTCTGAGCAGAGGTGGGACACTGCCTGCTGCGAGAAGTAACCAGCTGCCAATGAAAGTCATTGAGAGAGGAATGGTTGGAGCTGTTGAGCAGAGACAACAACCAAATGTTCTCTGCTTTTTCATTGTTTAAATGGCCCCAGAACTCCCCTGGATTTTGAATGAAACATTAAACACAGCTGGAATGACTTCCCTATATGGTACCAAGCACTATCTACACTACAGGTTGAGCTTACTTGCATTGGGAACCCATTCACATGTCAGATTATAGCTAATTAATATCCTGATGCAAGCAGTTTTCAGTGATGACATAGCTGAAGATGCCACTCAGATGGACATTTTGGGCCATGACTTGTACAAAGCCTTCAAAACCCAAACAATTATTTAAGGCTCTTACGCTATATGGGATCCCAATAAGAAGAACACTCCGAATCTATGCTCAAATGCAATGAAGGTCAGAATGGAGATGGCAGGGATTATTAGAAAACTACCCTCGGGCAGGTCATTGTTTTCTCCTTGCCTGGTCATGTCCAGATGTCAGCATGATATCAATTTAGATGAGACTTTGGGAAAGTACAAGTTCTCCATGATACCACGGTCAATGTTCAAATGTGATGGAACAATGAATATGTGCCAGGTGAAAAGCAAACTTATGACCTCCTTCATGTGTTCCTAAAGCACCACCTATGGGCAAAGTGACCGGGACCTTATGCCAGCAGAGTTCTCCCAGTGTACCACTCAATGATAATACTGGTACAAGCTCTCAACAGACTAGAAACACCTGCCAAGAATAAGCTGAACAAGTCATTATGTGATTGGGGTCCTCTCCTGGGATGCAGGAGACCTAGTGGCAGTTCCAACCCTGCCAACTCACACAGAAAACAGAGTTATATGTGGAGACTGGACTATGGGAATATTTGGGAGGGGTGGGGGAGCTTGGATTTTCTGCTTTTGCTGTTGAAGCTTGTTGCTTTTATTAAGCAACCAAAATAGTCATTGGCAGAAGGATTTGACTGAAGGACATCAATGCCCTAATCACCAGGCCAGTGTCCTCTTTCACCCTTTTCCCTTGGACCAGTGACAATTTGTTGTCTTCATGTATAACTGGGAATAGACATAAACTATTAGCTGAAAAATCTGGACCTAGCACTATTACTGTACCTGAGCCTTCAGAAACCAGATACCGAAAGTCCATATTTTACAGCAAAGTATATGGGAGAGATACAACTTGCTTTTCTTGTTAACAGGGCTACACTAGATTTACTGAAGTTGAAACTCAGCAGCACAGAGCTGTATTTTAGAATCTTCAGTTGCATTGCTGTCACTATAACACACACTTCTGCCATGGCTTAATAATACAAACAATATTTTTTTCCCCTCTGGTTGATGGTCCAGGTCACACACAATCATTTACTTGCACTTTTCAGCTAAGTTAAGTTTATTTTCCAAATAAATTCTGCTTTCACTCACTGTGACTAGCCTGAGGAAAAATATGGAAGCTGCACTGTTCCAAAATGCTTCTCTGTTTACTGTGTGGAGTGATTCATCATAAGCATTCAATCAAAATGTCTGACTCCCATAATGAAAGACACCCACACACTGACACAAATCTCAGCTGCTGTCCCACCTCCAGCTCTCGCCCTTTTCCAGCACAAATATAAGCACATGAGTATTTCTCCTCACAGAAGAGTAGCTGTGTTGACTAGAATGTGGCTTCCTGTAAGTGACTTATACTGAAATTTAGCAGGGTTTGGCTCATGTAAAGATTTAAGGTCTGCAATACAATCTGCTTACAGCATATGGACCTGAGTAGCAATTGCAAACTGTTTCCACCCTATGCTGGGAATTCTCGATCTGCATGGAAGGGATGTTTGTGCTTTAGTAGCAGCCAGCTCAACCTGCTATTACTATTTTTTGTATTACAATATTATCTCTAGACTGCAGTAGCTGATCCCGTTAGGTTAGTCACCACCCCAGCACATAACAAAAGGAGAGTCCATCCCCTGGAGAGTTGACAGTCTAAGGCCAGATGTACGACCTTAGATATGCAATTCCAGTTGTGACAATTGTGTAGCTGGAGTCAATATACTTTAAGATGAGTTTCAGTGAAGTTTCACTGCTGGAGGTTGATGGGAGAAACTCTTCCATTGACTTCCCTTACTCCTCATGACTGCAAGAAACGCTGGAGTCAATGGGAGCTCCCACAAGGTTGCACAGAGGGCGTCCCTATGAGATGTGCTAAGCCGAACTTTGGAAGGTCAAACTCAGGAGTGTTGATCTTCACATAAGCATCAATGTGCTCTAATTAACGCTGTTCAGTAGGTCAATGCCGTAAAGCAGAGTTGCATTTCAAGCTCACAGCTGAGCATACACTAAAGTGTGGTTGACATATTCTAAGCAACTGGAAGAATCTTAATACCTCTTTTTCTAAATAGAAACAGAGTGGGAGCTGTGCTAGTCTATACACTATCAGAACAAAAAGCAGTCAAGTAGCACTTCAAAGATGAGCAAAATAATTTATTAGGTGAGCTTTCGTGGGACAGACCCACTTTTTCAGACCAGCTATGGTCTATGGCTATGGTCTGAAGAAGTGGGTCTGTCCCACGAAAGCTCACCTAATAAATTATCTTGCTAGTCTTTAAAGTGCTACTTGACTGCTTTTTCTAAATGTTTTTAAAGTCATTCTTGACAACAGACAGAACGAAAAGTAAAAGAGAGGGAGCCATGCTAGTCTATATACTATCAAAACAAAGAGCAGTCAAGTGGCACTTTAAAGACTAGCAAAATAATTTATTAGGTGATAAGCTTTTGTGGGACAGACCCACTTCTTCAGACCATAGCCATACCGGAACAGACTCAATATTTAAGGCACAGAGAACCAAAAACAGTAATCAAGAAGGACAAATCAGAAAAAAATGATCAAGGTGAGCAAATCAGTGAGTGGAGGGGGAAGGGAAGGTCAAGAATTAGATTAAACCAAGTATGCAGACGAGCCCCTATAGTGACTCAGAAAATTCCCATCCCGGTTCAAACCACGTGTTAATGTGCCGAATTTGAATATAAAAGCCAGCTCAGGCTGCTTCCCTTTGAATAGCAGTGCAAAAGTTTTTTTTCAGTAACATGCATACTCTTCAGTTGTTAACAGAATGCCCCATTCTATTAAAATGTTGACTAACTGTTTGTGGATCTGGAGTGTTTTGATGTCTGTTTTGTGCCCATTAACCTTTGTCCAAGGGAGTTAGAAGGCTGACCAATATACAAAGCATCTGGACATTGTTGGCACAGGATATCATATATGATGTTAGTAGAGGAGCACGAGAAAGTGCCCGTGATTCTGTGGGTAACCTGGTTGGGTCCAGTGATGGTATTTCCAAAGAAGATATGTGCACAAAGCTGTCAGCGATCTTTGTTGCAAGGAAAGGTTCCAGGACTGGTATTCCTGGGGTATAGATTGTGTCTGTTTGTGAGAATCCTCATAAGGTTGGGAGGTTGTCTGTAGGAGAGAACAGGCATGTCACCTAGAGCTTTCTGGAGTGTGGCATCGTGAGTAAGGATAGGTTGTAGGTCTTTAATAATTCGTTGCAGTGGTTTGAGTTGGAGGCTGTAGGTGATGACCAGTGGTGTTCTGTTCTTGGCTTTTTTGGGCCAATCTTGGAGTAGTCGGTCTCTGGGTATTCGTCTGTCCCTGTCGATTTGTTTTTTTTTACTTCTCCTGGTGGGTAATTCAGGTTTATGAATATTTGGTAAAGATCTTATAGTTTTTGGTCTGTGTCAGTTGGATCAGAGCAAATGTGATTGTATCTAAGAGCTTAACTGTAAACAATGAATCTAGTTATGTGTGCAGGATGGAAGCTAGAAGGGTGTAGGTAAGTATAGCGATCATCAGGTTTTCGGTACAGTGTGGTAATGATCAGGCCATCCTTGATTAGTACTGTAGTGTCCAGGAAATGTATCTCTTGCATGGAGTAGTTGATGCATAAATTGATGGTGGGGTGTAGATTGTTAAAGTCTCTATGGAATTCTTCTAGAGTCTCTATACCATGGGTCCAAATCATCTATGTATCTTAAGTAGAGGAGGCGTAGGAGGGGATGAAAGCTGAAGAACAGAGGATGTTTGCACAGCCCCACTGCTGACACAACGGCATTTTTAACATCATTTGCCATAAACATGCAGGGGGAGAGAAAAATAACCTTCCAAAGAATGCAAATGAAAAGTAGGGGCATGAAATTGAAGCGCTCTCCAAGTCACTGGAGAAAACCTATATTTTCTTGACAATTATAACAATATTAGCTAGCAGGGAAGGTTTCCAAGGCAACATGCCCACAGGTGAATTCACAAATAGCATGCATGCCTACCAGCTTTGTCAAAGCAAAGGCTGGATGTCAGGAGGATGGAATGTAGGCATTAAACATCATCTCATAAATCTACCTGGCAAATGCATTTAATGGAATATGTTATTTTCATATGTGTGATCATGGCTAGCACTTCACTGCTTTGTGGGAGAACATGCAGAAAGGCAGGAGCACTGACACCTGTGTAAAGAAATTAACATAGCTGTTCCTGCTCCTCTTTCTTGCCACAAAAAAGGTGCTCAGTTTTGTTCACGTGGGGCAAGGGTGTCAGCTTGTCCTTTGCCTTTGAGAAATGGGCTTAGCCACTTCAAAAGTTTATCTGGGAAACACACCGTGATCCTGGTTTCATGTTATGTGCATAACTTTACACATATGGTAGCTACATGCCTTTAATCAGGATCCTAGAAGCTGTACCCAGGTCTTTTCCTGCTGCTGGTCCTGCCCTGACGGCTCTTTGGCAGAGTAGGGGACAGGGGAGGCAGTGAGGACCAAGACTCCCAGACCACCTTCCTGTCATGTTGGGCAGACTGGGTCAGGCTGCAGCTCCCATGCCCCTCACACCCACCTGTCCTCGGTTGGGGCTGGATCTGGCTATGGCTCCTCCCCTCACCCTGCCATCCTGATGGGGAAGGTGCTAGTTTGGGCTGTTGCTCATAGTCCATCCCACATGTCCTGGGTGGGAGGCATGTCAGGCTGCAGCTCCCAGCCACCCTCACCTGTCCCTGCAGGGGCAGAGTTTGGGTCTGGCCATGGATCCTGGACCCCCAGCCTGTCCTACCGGAAAGGGGACAGGCCATCTGTGGCTCCCAGGACTTGACAGAGACAATCAGACAAGCACACAGACAATCCAGGAAGTTTTTGGAGAATGTTGGGGATACCTTCTTGGTACAAGTGCTGAAGGAACCGACCAGGGGCCGTGCGCAACTTGACGTGCTGCTCATAAGCAGGGAAGAACTAATAGAAGAAATAGAAGTGGGAGGTAACCTGGGCTGCAGTGACCATGAGATCGTAGATTTCAGGATCCGGACAAAAGTAAGAAAAGTGAGCAGTAACATACAGACCCTTGATTTTGGAAGAGCAGACTTTGACTCCCTGACAGACCAGATGAGCAGGATCCCTTGGGAAACGAAGATGAAGGGTAAAAGAGTTGAAAAGAACGGGCAGTATTTTAAAGAAGTCTTACTGAAGGCACAGGAACAAACAATCCTGCTGCGTAGTAAGAAATGCAAACATGGTAGGCAACCAGCTTGGCTTAACAGGGAAATACTTAGTCAGATTAAATTCAAAAAGGATGCGTACAAGAAATGGAAATGTGGACAGTTGACTATGGAGGAGTATAAACATACGGCTGGAGAATGCCGGGCAGTAAACAGGAAAGCGAAAGCACAATTGGAACTGCAGCTGGCAAGGGATGTGAAGAGTAACAAGAAGGGTTTCTACAGGCATGTGAACAATAAACAGGTTATCGGAGAACATGTGGGGCCATTACTGGATGAGGGAGGTAACCTAGTGACAGATGATGCAGGAAAAGCTGAAGTACTCAATGCTTTTTTTGCCTCAGTCTTCACGGACAAAGTCAACTTCCCCATGATGGTCCTAGACAATGCAGTATGGGAAGGTGGAGGGCAGCCATCTGTGGGGAAGGAACAAGTTCTGAGCTATCTAGAAAAACTAGATGTGCGCAAGTCCATGGGTCTGGATTTAATGCACCGCAGGGTACTGAGGGAATTGGCAGAGGTCATTGCTGAACCTTTGGCCATTATCCTTGAACACTCTTCGAGATCAGGTGAGATACCGGATGACTGGAAGAAGGCAAACGTAGTGCCCATCTTCAAAAAAGGAAAGAAGGACAATCCAGGGAACTATAGACCCGTCAGCCTTACCTCAATCCCTGGGAAAATAATGGAGGGAATCCTCAAGGAATCCATTTTGGATCACTTGGAAGAAGGGAAAGTGATCAAAAGTAGCCAACATGGATTCAACAGGGGCAAGTCCTGCCTGACTAATCTGATTAGCTTCTATGATGAGGTAACAAGCTCTGTGGACATGGGGAAGTCAATGGATGTGATATACCTTGACTTCAGCAAGGCTTTCCATACAGTCTCCCACAACATTCTTGTCCAGAAGTTAAGGAAATGTGGATTGGATTCTTGGACTATAAGGCTACGTCTACACTAGCCCCAAACTTCGAAATGGCCACCCAAATGGCCATTTCGAAGTCTACTAATGAAGCACTGAAATGCATATGCAGCGTTTCATTAGCATGTTGGTGGCTGCGGCACTTCGAAATTGACGCGCCTCGCTACCGCGCAGCTCGTCCCGGTGGGGCTCTTTTTCGAAAGGACCCCGCCTACTTCGAAGTCCCCTTATTCACATGAGCAGATGGGAATAAGGGGACTTCGAAGTAGGCGGGGTCCTTTCAAAAAGGAGCCCCGTCGGGACGAGCCACGCGGCGGCGAGGCACGTGAATTTCGAAATGCAGCGGCCGCCCGCATGCTAATAAAGCGCTGAATATGCATTTCAGCGCTTCATAAGTAAACTTCAAAATGGCCATTTGCGTGGCCATTTCGAAGTTTGGGGCTAGTGTAGACACGGCCTAAGATGGATAGAAATCTGGCTTGATGGTCAGGCCCAACGGGTAGTGGTCAATGGCTCAATATCTGGATGGTGGTCTGTTGCAAGCGGAGGGCCGCAAGGCTTGGTTCTGGGGCCTGTGTTATTCATCATCTTTATTAATGACCTGGATGAGGGACTGGATTGCACCCTCAGCAAGTTTGCAGATGACACAAAACTAGGGGGAGAGGTAGATTCATTGGCGGGTAGAGAGAGAATCCAGAGGGACCTGGATAAATTGGAGGACTGTGCCAAAAGAAATCTGATGTGGTTCAATAAGGAGAAGTGTAGAGTCCTGCACCTGGGGCAGAAGAATCCCAAGCATTGTTATAGGCTGGGGACCGACTGGCTCAGCAACAGTATGATGGAAAGGAACCTAGGGGTTATGGTGGATGAAAGGCTGGATATGAGTAAACAGTGTGCCCTTGTAGCCAAGAAACCTAACGGCATACTAGGGTGCATTAGGAGGAGCATTTCGAGCAGATCTAGAGAAGTAGTTATTCCTCTTTTTTCGGCACTGGTGCGGCCACATCTGGAATATTGTGTCCAGTTTTGGGCCCCCCAGTATAAAAAGGATGTGGATTTGCTGGAGCAGGGTCAGCGAAGGGCAATAAAAATGATTAAGGGTCTGGAGCACAAAACCTATGAGGATAGGCTGAGGGATTTGGGCTTGTTTAGTTTACAGAAGAGAAGACTTAGAGGTGATTTAATAGCAGCCTTCAACTTCCTGAAGGGGAGCTCTAAAAAGGAGGGTGAGAAACTGTTCTCAGTGGTGTCAGATGGCAGAACAAGGAGTAATGGTGAGAAGTTGAAGAGGGAAAGGTTTAGGTTAGAAAACTACTTCACCGGGTGGGTGGTGAAGCATTGGAATGTGTTGCCTAGAGACGTAGTGGATTCTCCATCCCTTGAGGTTTTTAAGTCCAGCTTGACAAGGTCCTGGCTGGGATAACTTAGTGGGGGTTGATCCTGCTTGAAGCAGGGTGCTGGACTAGATGACCTCCTGTGGTCCCTTCTAGACATGTGATTCTGTGATTTTGTGATGCGTCCCCCTGGCGGAACTACAGGTCAGACCATGGCTCTCTGCCCGGCCTCTGCCTCGCGTGTGGGGCCAGTCTGCAACACTGGGCCTGTTCTGAACTAAGTGGAGGGGCAGAGGCCTGAGATGGTTGGGGCCGAGCCAAACCAGGGGGAAAAGAGGAGCTACTATGGCTGCCACATGACCCTCTCAAACATTCTGGTGGCCCAATTTTGTGTCACAACCCATGGCTTGAGAAACCCTGGTCTAAATTACACTGAGGGCTTGACTGGCCTCTGGCCTCTGCTCAGGAAATGGGATGAGAATTTGGTGTGGCATCATCTCTTTTCCCACCCTCCACCCCCCACCCCTTCCACCCCCAGAAGCCAGGCATCACTTGAAGACAGTGCAACTCAAAGATCCATCCAAGCAAAGGCAAAGTGGTACAAACGGATTCCCCATTACATGCACATTTTGACCTTGGTTGCATTTGGCACTCAATAATGAGGTAGATGGTGTCCAAGGGGCAAGACAGCAGGGAATAGGGACCTCTTATGACAATCACTTACCCTACTTTTTACCTTACACAATGCTTTAAATGAAATTGTAAAGTAGAGGGAATGAGGGGCATGAAACGGTTGCATTTGGATGAGATGCCTGGTGAAAGGTTAGATACATTTCCAACCTAAATTGTGCACAGGACTACTGAGGTTACCACGTAGAAAGCTGGCAAGATACACCCCTGCCCTTTTTTATGTCACAAAGGCTACGTCTACACGTGCACGCTACATTGAAGTAGGTAATTTCGAAGTAGCGACATCGAAATAGCCTATTTCGATGAATAGCGTCTACACGTCCTCCAGGGCTGGCAACGTCGATGTTCAACTTCGACGTTGCACAGCCCAACATCGAAACAGGCACAGCGAGGGAACGTCTACAAGCCCAAGTAGCACACATCGAAATAGGGATGCCAGGCACAGCTGCAGACAGGGTCACAGGGTGGACTAGCGCTTCCAGGGCAACAGCTAGCCGCTCCTTTAAAGGGCCCCTCCCAGACACACTCAGCCTGCACAGCACGCGGTCTGAGGAGCCATAGGCACACAGACCCCGGTCGCCGCAGTCATGGACCCCCAGCAGCAGCAGCAGCAGCAGCAGCAGCAGCCAGAGGTCCACCCAGCCCTCCCGGCAGGAGCAGGGCTTGCCCTGCTCCATGCCATGTGGGAGGCAGCTGAGCACCTCCTTGCCCCAGGGGAGGAGATGCCCCCAGGGCAGCAGGGCTCAACCCCTACCCCTGCAGCACCCCGCCCCCCCTCCGCCACACACACTGGCGGCTGTGGAGCTACCCCACCAGCACCGACTGGTGGGAGCGGCTGGTGCTTGGGGAGTGGGATGACGACCGCTGACTCAGGAACTTCAGGATGAGCCGGAAGACATTTCTGGAGCTGTGCCAGTGGCTCACCCCCGCACTCAGGCACCAGGACAACGCCATGCGGCGTGCCCTCACAGTGCAGAAACGGGTCGGCATCGCTGTCTGGAAGCTGGCCACTCCAGACAGCTACCGATCCGTGGGCCAGCAGTTTGGTGTAGGCAAGGCCACTGTCGGGGCTGTCTTCATGGAGGTAAGCGAACCCACGGGGTGGGGGCAGGGCAGGGCAGGGGAGGGCAGGGCAGGGGAGGCGGGCCAGAGCAGGGGAGGGCAGGGGAAGGCAGGGCAGGGGGGCCAGGGAAGGGCAGGGAAGGGGGGCCAGGGCAGGGGAGGGCAGGGCAGGGCAGGGCCACGCACACCCTGCTCACCCCTCATTGGTGCTGTCCCATGTGCTTTCTCTGCAGGTTGTGCGTGCCATCAACGCCATGCTCCTGCACAGGCTCGTGAGGCTGGGGGACCCACATGCCACCATCGCGGCCTTTGCCACCCTAGGCTTCCCCAACTGCTTCGGGGCTCTGGATGGGACTCACATCCCCATCCGTGCCCCGCATCACAGTGGAGGAAGATACCTGAATTGAATGGGCTACCATTCTGTCATCCTCCAGGCCTTGGTGGACAGCTGGGGACGTTTCCAGGACATTTATGTGGGCTGGCCTGGCAGCACCCACGACACCCGGGTTGTCCGGAACTCGGGCCTGTGCCGCCGGCTGGAGGCGGGGACCTACATCCGCCAGCGGGAGATCCCTCTGGGGGACACCACCATGCCCTTCTGCGTCATCACAGATGCGGCCTACCCCCTCAGGCCGTGGCTCATGCACCCATACACGGGCCATCTCTCCGTTAGCCAGGAGCGCTTCAACCAGCGCCTGAACCATGCACGCCAGGTGGTGGAGCACTCATTTGGCCGCCTGAAGGGACGCTGGAGATGTCTCCTGACCCGCCTGGATGCAGGCCCCAACAATATCCCCCAGATTGTGGGTGTCTGCTGCGCCCTGCACAATTTGGTAGAGAGCAAAGGGGAGACCTTTTTCCAGGGCTGGGCTGTGGAGGCCGGCAGAGCAGACGTCCAGCCACCTGCTGCCCCCAGTCGGCAGGTGGACCCCAAGGGGACCCGGGTCCGGGAGGCCCTGCGGGCCCACTTTGATGAACAGGCCGCGGGGTGAACTCTGCCCAGGCCCCCTACTGCCTGCCCCTTCCTCCACCACACTCCTGCCCCAACGCCTACACCATGGAGCACCCCACCGCACCCCCCTCCCACTTGTCCTGGACAAATGACAGCACGCACTTGTGGCTGAACTTAAACTTTTTTTTTTCTATCCGAAACTTTTTTTTGTAACTGTAAATAAATATTTGAACCAAAAACCAAAAACTATGTACAAACATGTTGAACAAAAGCAATATGTACAAAAATAAAACAATACAAAGAAACAACAGTCCTCAATAATCAAAAGAAAACCAGGGAGGATAAAGGGGAGAACTATTTACATGGGGGGGACGGGGCAAACCAGGGGCAGAAAAGAACAGGGTCCAACTATATACAAGGGGGGGGGCCCACGTCCCGGGCCCCTCGCCCCTATAGCCCGGCACAGGGCGTTGGCAGCCGGGAGCCCCGCTGCGGTCGCAGCCTGGTCCGTGGCTGGGTGGGGGCGGGCCGGACCAGAAGGTACGGTGGCCGGCGAGTGTCAGGTGGCTCCAGGGGTCCCTCGGCGCTCTGGCCCTCGCCGGTGGGTGGCGGGGCGATGGTGGACGGGACGGCGACGGGCGGAGCAGCTGGTGGTGGGGCTGCAGGAGCAAGCAGGGCGGGTGATGTGGCGGCCGGCGCGGCATGGGGGGCCAGGTAGTCCGCCAAGCGGTTAAATGTCTTCATGTAGGCCCCCCATGCCTCCTGGCGCCAGGCCAGCGCCCGCTCCTGCAGGTGGAGGTGCTGCTCTGCGACCTCCAGCTGCTGACGGTGGATGGCCAGCAGCTGGGGGTCTGTCGCCATCGGCGGTTGGTGGCACAGGGTCCGCCGTCTAGCCCACCGTGGGGCCGGTCGGTCCTCGGCCGAGGGGCTGGCCTGGAGTGATGGTCCCGGAGGGCTCTCCGGGACGACTGACGCCTCGCCGGCGCTCTCTTCTGGTCCTTCTGATGGTTCAGGTGCAGGACACAGGAGAGGAGGGGGAGAAGAAGAATGGAGACAGGCGTTAGTGTGGGCCCCGAGCCGTGGCCTTTGTCCCCCCAGCCCTGTGCTGCAGGTTCCCCATCCCCGTCCCCGGGAGATGCTGCTGTGATGGATGGGGTTCAGGGGTCCCCCTGTCCTGCACCCCGTCCCCTGGTGGGAGCGACTCTTACTTCACCCCCCAGGATCTGACAGCAGGAGAGGTTTCTTAGGCCACAGATGCCTAGTTTCTCCCAGGAGTGACAGCACCAGCTGTCGGAAGAGACAGTCCTTCCAACCCATCCTGGGGAGAAGACCCCAAGGGGGGCCCCTTGGGGATGCAGCTTTCCCCCTCCTCAGGCTGGCTGCCTTCCAGCTCTCCCTTCCCCTAGCCTCTACCTGTGGGCTCCGCCCTCGCCCCCCAAGTCCAAGCCAGCTCGGCTCCTCCCTCCTGTTTGTTCAGGGCAGAGGTATCACCTGCCAGCTGTAGCCCCAGGATCATCCTTTGCCCCTGGGAGCTATTCGGCTCTTGTTGCTCATATCTAGCCTGAGTCTCCCTTTGGCACTCCCCCCACTCCATCACATGCTGCTGCTGTGGGATGTCCCACCCCTTCCTCCCGGGGGCCCCTCGAGGTTCCGCTCCCCCCTGGCCCGGGGATGGGGCATGGCACTGTCATGCGGGGTGCGGGGGGGCAGGGGCTGATGCACTGCTGTGAGGGCCATGGCCCTGGTGTCCTTGGGGCCATGGCCATGTGAGCATGTGGGGGGGCCCTGGACACATATCTCTTACCCCCGCCCCTCAAGCCCAGGGGTGTCCACCAGAGAGGGGTACCTACCTGTCGGTCCGCTCCCACGGTCCGGAGATCCCCGGGGGGCGGAGGCCCTGCTGCTGCTCCGGGATGGCAGAAGGAAGATATGCAGCCCGGATTCTGCGGAGGAGGAGCCCCCCTCCTCCTCCTCCTCCTCCTCTTCCTCCTGCCGCGATGTCCCGGGGCTTGCCTCCGGGGCGCACTCCGTCTGCAGGGCCTGCTGGGGCTCGTCGGCCGAGGTGTCAAGGGTGGCCGGAGGGGAGGAGGTGTGCCAGGGACCCAGGATGTCCCTGAGCTCCCTGTAAAAGGGGCAAGTGACGGGGGCGGCCCCAGATCGGCTGGCTGCATCCCGGGCCCGGGAGTAACCCTGCCGCAGCTCCTTGACCTTACTCCTGACGTGGTCAGGAGTGCTGGCAGGGTGACCCCGGGCAGCCAGGCCCTCGGCCAGCCGAGCGAACGCATCCGCATTCCGCCTCTTGCTCCCCATTACCTGGAGCACCTCCTCCTCGTTCCAGAGCCCCAGCAGGTCCCGCAGCTCGGCCTCCGTCCAGGAGGGTCCCTGCTGCCGCTTGCCAGCCTGGCTGCCCTGGCTCCCCTTGGCGGGGTCCCCTGGGGTCGCTGGGGGGGCTGCCGGCCAGCCATCGCAGCTGGGTGGGGGGCTGAGGGTGGTGCAGGCTGGCCGCGTGTGCAGGCTGCAGCCTGCACGTTCCCTCAGCTTCCTGCACAGGAAGGGAGGGGGAGGGGACCTTTAAGGGGCCGCTCCACGTGGTCACCAGTGAGCTGAGGGGCTGGAGAGAGCGTCTCTCAACGCCCCAGCTGATGGCCACCATGGAGGACCCGGCAATTTCGATGTTGCGGGACGCGCAACACCTACATGGTCCCTACTTCGACGTTCAACGTCGAAGTAGGGCGCTATTCCGATCCCCTCATGAAGTTAGCGACTCCGACGTCTCGCCGCCTCACGTCGAAGTTAACTTCGAAATAGCGCCCGACGCGTGTAGCCGCGACGGGCACTATTTCGAAGTTAGTGCCGCTACTTCGAAGTAGTGTGCACGTGTAGACGCGGCTAAAGTCTCCTTTCACTGACTTTATAATAAAGCTTGTACAATGCTGGTCTCTGAAACTGTCACCTGCCAAAAAAAGCATGGGCTGTTTTTCTGAAAGTGAGCACCTTCTTCCTTTCTGGAACAGGCAGGTTCTCCAGGCACTGACCTTTGGATGAGACAGATGATGTGCCAGATTAAAATCTGCAGGTCAGCTGAATTCTGGGAAGGAACACTAAGTAGGGGGCTTTCAAGGGAAAGCACGTTTAATTTAAAGGATGCAACCGCTATACCTAAGATATCTCTCTCTTTGCCTATGAATGCTTTGGACTGGGATTTTCAAAGAATCCCAAGGGTGTTAGATACCCCAACTTAATTATGATTTGAGAGCCCAAATCCCTTTAGCTTCTTTGGAAATACCAGCAAAACTCTTTAATTGTGTAGTCGCCTAAGTCCTATTGATCATCAAAGGGATCTAAGGATCTAAATGACTTGAATGCTTTAAAATTCTTTACTATATTCTTTTTGGTTGATAGCAAAGGGGTAGCAATCTTTCCTCTCTGACAACAAGAACCAAACAGCCGAGCAAAGTGCCTTCGCTTCACACAATATGGGATGTTTGACAGAGCTGTAGAAATTCCATCTGTAAAAAACAGTAGCTGTTTATTTCCTGCTGGCTGAGAATTATTAGTATTTTTCTATCCTGCAGAACCAGTCATTAAATCAGTAGAGGACCTTGTCATTTTGGAATGTAAAAGTACAGCTTCCTATGACTGTGTTGCAAATGTACAATTGTGGATTTAAGGGAAAATCTTTAAGCATGAGAGATGTTCTTAATTGAAAGACAGCTTACAATTAAACAAGCTATTGTGGCAGCTACAAATCTTACCATACTGAAAGCTATTTAAAACCTATGGACACAGAGAATTAGCCAGAAGATGGTTGCAAACAAATGAGGAGATGCAAAAAAAATAGAGCATCTAGATTCCGTATTGCTTTTATAACAATTTGTTTATTGCAGCATCCCCCACATATTACACATTTTAATTATAGGATCTTTATTCTTCCATGTTCACATTATCTTGAATTTTAATATGCAATGGTTTTCAGTCTGTTCTACTGTTCTTCTATAAAAAGGTAACAACTAAACATAGAAACATCAGCCATATGATTTTTACAGCCACACATAATTATGTATATTTATGATACCACGCAGTATGAAATATTTTATTATCCTTGGCTCCAACAGCAGCTTTAACCTCTAATTTCCTACATTAATGAGCCTTTAGCCCTCCATCAGAATACATCCTTACTAAAACCTACTTCTTTCTGAGTAGGAATCTCCATTCCCTAGTGAGGGTTTCTTTTATGATTGTTCTAACAGATGGAATTTGTAGAAGATCTTGCTGTGTATGTTCATGGATATCATTGATATATTATCTGGACACTTCACCATCAATAGTTGAATGATAAGCCTTTTTTCTTTCTTTCTTTCTTTCTTTATTTTTTGTTTTGCCAAAACTTTTTATTGATGGAAAATAGGGTTTTAGTAAAAGCATCCACTTCCCATGGAAATTTTTATTTTTTTTTACCTAAATCAACATTTTGACTGGGAAAAAAAAATCAATCATCCCTACTCAAAAAGCTAAACTTTTAAGTGACCTATACGGGTCAGAACAAATGGAAAGCTGGACACCTGTATGTATTCTCTCAATCAATAGATTCACAGCTCACACAAGATCCATTTCAAGTACTTGAGACTATCCAAAACCAATTTCTATTTTGAGAGCCATGTTAGTTATGAAACATCAGGCCTAACGCAACAAAAATATCTGCCATAACAGTGCACTACTTGTGAATCCATGCAGTTACGTTTCCTTCCAAAACTACACTTGTCACCTTTACTCAGACATTTTTTTTTGCTGCTAGTCTGCTGCATTAAGTGATCCAAAGAACCAAAATATATTTTAGCGATGGCTTTGGTAATTACCCGAATTGTGAGGGAAATCTGATTCGAACTCCCAAAATAAGTCAAGGTTCCAGTCACCCTTTCTTAGCAGATTCTTTCTGGAATTAAACCAGAAAAAGTCAAGAAGGAATAGTTTCAAAAATACCTAAAATAACAGATCCAATTGATCCTTTTCCCTTGACTTTTCCTTTTTGTTTAACACTGTGACATTTCCATCATGGAGTCCCACGAGACAGTGGAAACCACTTCTGTGCCTGAATTTATAAGTAGTTCAGCTAGTGAATTGCTGTCCCAGGGTAGACCAATCTTTTGCCATTTAAGATTTGCAATAGGTTTGTCTGTTTGTTTATTTTTTAAGGAAAGAGGTTTGAATTGAAATCTGTGAAGACAAAGGGTGAAACTCTTGGTAGGAAGTCATCACTGGACACTGGCTCAGTCTTAGAGCAAGGGGGTCTCCTGAAAAACTGTTGAAAGGTAATTTGCATGAGAAGAGAGATTTTATCTAATATGGAAGTGTTACACCCGAGGTTGCATCTTTCTGCCTGTTTTCTCTGTAGCTTGCCTCATTGCTTTTTCACAATAGTTCAGTGGTGCTGCTGTAAGTGAGAATACCTGTCCACTTTGCTGAGACGCCAACATGGGAGTGGTTGGTTACTGAACTCTTTTCAAAATTATGTGCCACACTTCTCAAAACTGGCATTTGCCAGTGTAATGGAGGGAACCTCCCAGCTGGACCAGACCCTTGAGCTGGGATCTAATTCTGCAGGGATTTTTATCATCTAAAACTCCTTTAATCAGCCATCGTGACGCACTCTCTCTGGGTGACTCAACCCTCCAGCCAAATTATGCTGAAAGTTCCATCCTCTTCTGGGGTAACAAAAGCCATAGTCAGACAAGCCTTTTGTTCACTCATCGCTTGGTCTACCTTTCAGTTGTTTTGGCTTTGTTCTAGTGAACTAACCCCTGGAATCCCTCAGCCTACCAATCGCTTCACTTCTCTGCATTTTGCCCCGAGTACTGGGCCTGGCAGAATTTGTCTGCTTCTTTAGTTGAGCACTGCTTCCTAGGGCTTTTTTCCTTGGTGGGGAGGGGAGGGGAGGGATAGGGGACTTTCTAAACACATTCCAACTTCATTCCATCTCTGGGGAATCTGGCTTATCCTCAGTAGAATCCTAGCATCATAGGGCTAGAGGAGACCTCAGGAGCTTGTTGAGTCCAACCCCTGATCAGAGCAGGACCAATGCCAACTAAAGCATCCCTGCCAGGGCTTCGTCAAGCCAGGAATTCCAGGGATAGAGACTCCCTAAGTAACCCATTCCAGTGCTTCAGCACCCTCCTAGTGCAGTATTTTTTTCCTAGTATGATATTTAGACCTTTCACACCACAACTTGAGAGCATTGCTCCTCATTCTGTCATCTGTCACCAGTGACAACAGCCTCTCCCCATCCTGTTTAGCTCACTCACCCCCTTCCAGGGACTTGAAGGCTGCTATTAAATCCCCCCTCACTCTTCTCTTCTGCACTTAATAAGCCCAAATCCCTTGGCCTTTCCCTGTAAGTTATGTGCTCCAGCCCCCTAAGCATTTCTGTTTCCTCTTCTGGACTCTCTCCAATGCATTCACAGCCTTCCTGTAGTCAGGGCCAGAAATGAGTGAACCACACCCAGAAAGTGTGTGAATCACACTAGCACTATAGAGCCCACCTCCAGATCAGGCTTCCATGGTGAAGGGTGCTGTGCGTACACATGAATATAAGACAAGAGATAAAAGTTGGATGTGCAGAGAGGAACACAGGAGGCCAAGGATGCAGGGCAAGATTTTGTCTGACTTCGTACAAGGGCATAAAGCAAGGAGAGGTACAATGGCTCTCTCATCCCCGTAGCTCCCACGCAGGCACCAGCTGCACTGCTATTCTCTGGGCAATGGAGAGAGAGACTGGTGAGAAGACCCTGGTGATGCCCAGTGCAGAATGCATCCTGGAATGCAGGAAATTATGGCAACTGTTCCCACTGCATCCCCTACTTCTTCAAAGCTCTGGGGATACTGAACACTGAGAAACTTCTTCAAAGCTCTGGGGATACTGAACACTGAGAAAACAGTTAATTAACATCTCAGGGCAACACCTGACCTAACTTCTGTGTCAGTAATTAAAAGAATCCCTCTGTTTCAGAGAAGCAGCCACTCTTGGCAGACAAAAGGTAGATGGCATTTCCATTCCTGACACTACTTAACTCTGAAACAATCAATATGCTGAATTAGAGAGAACGAAAGGTTCAGAATAAACTCTGGAAGCAGAGCACCACAATCTTGAGTCCTGCCTGGTTACATTGCTACAGACCACCAAATCATGCCAGGGACCAGAAGGACCAGCTCCTTATGTACCTCTCAATAATATGTAGGGGAAAAAGCTACATGATTAGATGAGGGGCTTCAATTTGTGTGGCGCAGAGGAAATCTGTATTAGATTTTGTCCTCACTGAGAAGGAGGATGTGATCACAGTGTTAAAAATTACTGGTAGCTTCGGTACAAGTGATCATGACTTGATCACATTTATAATGTGCAAACAAAATAAAGTCCCATGATATACATACTTTGTGATTTAGCAGGGCAAACTTCCAAGAGTTGAAAACAATTGCAAGGCAAATGAGTTAGAAAGAAACACTAGTATAGGCTGAACTTCCCTTGTCTGGCAACCTTGGGACCTAACTGGGGCTGAACGAGAGAATATGCTGGACCACAGGAGATCAATAATGTCTAGCACATTACCAACACTTCTACTGCTTACTGGGCTCTTAGAAGAAACTTAGGAGTAAATTACAGCTAAATAACAGCACAGAACACTGAGGGCCGGGACTGGTGGCTGGAAACAGACTTTATGGAACCATGGAAAACTTGATCACACCCATGATAAGTGGTCATCTGGCTACCACTTAAAATCGTACCAAATCGCGGATGTTGCTGGACGAGAGAGTTCCGGATTAGCGAGATTCAACCTGTATTAGAGAACCAATGAATACATATTTAGAAACTAAAAATAATAGTGTAGTTGTATTCTGCGGAGCTCTAATTTGTGCAGGTTTGCTTTCATATTGCCAGCCTTTCCACATGCCTCTCCATATGTGCTAGGCCACAGATGGGGCTGGGAGAGGCAAAACATTGCTTCTAAGAAATCATAAATTAAGATGTGATTATAGGACTGCTAAAAAGGAATTGCCACAGAGGAGTTTGCAGATGGGCCTGAGTAATAGCAAGTGGAGAGTGAATAGCAAATGGTTGTGTTATATGGATCCGTATTTGCCTCTTTGATTGCTCCAGGTTGTGGAGTGGTCTCTCTTGTTTGCAGTGTAATCCACCCTATTCTCACTCCAGTCAGTTAGAACTTTCCATGGGGCCCATGACTTAGAGGCTAGCTGGTACTAACAGTTTCTCTTTTCTCAAATAATTTTCACAGCAGTGTGGCTTGACAGCCTGAGTAGTGCCCCTCGGTATCTGAAAACTCAGGTTCTAGCCTTGCCTTTGCTATTTGAGTGGGGAATGATGCTTTACTTCTGTCTTTTCTTCTCAAGGTATGGCTACTTTGGGGCAAGGATTATCTTTTGTGGTGTATTTATTTGAGTGGGTCCCAGCCAACAGAGCTGTGATCTCATTTAGGGACACTAATAGAAGAGTAATAATTAATACTAACTTTTGCTGTTGTGGTGTAATCCTTGCAGAGCTCTCAGCAGCTGTGGGATTCTTGCTGTTGCAGATTCTGTCTTTAGAGCTCACATATTGCTCAGGCTTGCCAGGTTGGGGGTGCCCCAAAATGCATTCCTTGCTGGCCTCAGGTCCCCGAGCATTAGGGAACTGAGAGTCCAGCTGCACGCTCGGAGATCCAAGTGCCCCTTCCCAACCCCTGAGACACCAGACACCATACTTCCCTGCCCTGTCCCTTGAGGGTGCCTTTGCAGATGGCTAGAAAAAAGGAAAGTGTGTGTGAAATGCTCCTGGCCCAGAAAGGAAGTTTTACTCTCAATTTGCAAGGCTGTAACTGCTCTGAGGTCCAAGCACCTCAAAAGGCAGCTTACAGCTAGACCTTGGCCCCATCAACTGGTGATGCTCTCTTCTGGTGGTGCAAAGCAAACTTAAACATTGCCTAAGTGGCCAGGTGAACCATGTCCTCTCCAGGGAGTACCTTCTAAATGCCAGAGAGGGGTGATGAGACAGGGCTATGGTGAAAGGAAAGGGTCATGCTCCCAAAATCCTCAGCCAGAGGAATAGCCCAGTCATGGGCTGTATTAGCCCTGCTTTGGTCCACAAGGAGTTAATGAGAGCCTCTGGGTGCAATCAGCCCTGCCCAGCTACACCTGCAGTAGGTGTCAAGGCTGGAGAGAGGATATACAATGGCTGAACTGGGGCGGGTGTGAGCTGACCAGGTCTCTGGCTCACTGTGTGTGGGAAGCCTGGCTGGAGTCAGGGAGAAGAGTGGGGTGACTGGCAGGTGGAGCCTCCCTGAAGGCACTTAGGCCTACAGCAGGGAGCCCAAAGTACTTGGGATGGAAGGAGTCGGGGGAGAGACTCTGTGTTCACTATGGTGGTGGGGTCTGCCGGGAGCAGGAAGGCTCTGCTGGGGAGCAGAGATATGTCTTCTGCAGTAGAGAAATCTGGGGAGTAGGGACTACTAAAGAACTGTACGGTGTGCAGGTGGAAGAGGCTTGGACAGTCAGGATTTAATACGCTGTGAGCGTGAGAAGAAGCTGTATTAAAAGAACAAAACAGGGCAAGGTAGGAAGTGGGTCGGGGAGGTAGCAAAGGTCCTAGGGAATCAGGACTTGGTGGCTTAGGAAAGGTCCCTGAATAGACACCCAGAGCTGAAGCATGACCTGAGGTCCCCTCCCACTGAGGAAAATGGGCTGGAACCTTTGAGAAGAGGCCAGGCCTATAGAAATCCCCTGTCACTGAGGTAAGATGTAGTGAGCCCCTAGATGCTCAGAGGCCTGCCAATAGGTGGATGGGCTCACACGGGTAGGGCTGTGTTTGTGCCCAGAAGAGAGCTGTGAGCTGGTTGACGGACTGAAACCGAAGAAGCAGACCAGTGCAGGGCCAAAGCAGCTATTGGGAGGGGTGCTCAAGCAGGAGAGCTTGCAATGCCCTCCCCACCCAGCAGGAGGTGCAGCAGCTGGTGTGGCTCACCAGGTAAAAATCCCCTTGGTGAGAATCGCCGCTGAGTGTAATCCAGAGCCTGCTGAGTTACTCCATGGACGTGCTATCCAACCCCGTTAGCCCCCCTTTGGGTCTGGCAGTCTCATGGGCCTGAATATGTCCAGAGAACATAGTGTCACTTCTTCCCTGGGCAGCTGACTCAGCCTATCCAGAGCGTGGACTTACTGATTTGATTTGCTCTCAGGGTATGAACACCCTGAAGTAAAAATACTTGTTTACAAGTTGTTTCTGGCTGCATTCTAACACAGCTGTGGTAATTTTTC
Source organism: Carettochelys insculpta (assembly GCF_033958435.1). Classification (NCBI taxonomy): domain Eukaryota; kingdom Metazoa; phylum Chordata; order Testudines; family Carettochelyidae; genus Carettochelys; species Carettochelys insculpta. Next base: position 134,358,364 of record NC_134140.1, on the reverse strand, counting down.
AGCTCCATGCAGTCCTTTGAGCTTGTGGTTGGCTCATTTGTATAAAGAGTGGGGGCAGATACTTGCCTATCCTAGAAAAGCAGTCATGTAGCAGATCTTCTGTGCTTGTCCTTCATTCATTCATCTGCAACAGTGTCCTTCTGAGCTAATATAAGTTTTGAAGGCGGGAGGGCAGAGGGAGAAAGCCCCTCTTTAGTTATGCTGAAGGATTTTCCATGGCTTGAGTTTAACATAGTCTAAGGAGGAATAATATGGGCAATTTGAAAGTGAGTTGTGTGTAATTCTAGACAACAGTGCGCCAGAACTACTGATGAATCATCTCGGATGGAAATCATAAGTACCACTCTGCTCTGAACCAAAATACACTTCACTTCCTCTGAGATTAGGGAATAGCCATTATGATAGGTTCCCTGGGGTATTGCCTGGAATTAGGGTACCACTCAGCCCCTGACACACAAGCCTGAACTCCCTCTCACACTGTGACTGAGAAAAGCAGTAGCCCTGCTCCCCTTCCTATATCTCCTCCAGCATTCACAGATGTAGGGGCACACCCAGGTATGCTTACGTACAGGATCTCTGACCAGCCACTGCATGTGTATTAACAACAGAGAGCCCTCAGCCAATAGAACCGTCCACTTTGGAACTCCCAGGAATACCATTCTGCTGTGTCCAAACCCCAGCCAGTATGCATTTATTATCCAGTTTGCCTCTGCCTTAATGTGGAAAGTAATTGCAACAGCTCCTCTGAGCTAAGGATTCCCACACACTTTACTCCAAACTCAATTATTTAGATTAAAGCATAAAATAAGTTCATTAATTGAAAAGAGATTTTAAGTGATTATAAATGATAGCAAACAGATGAAAGCAGATTACCCAGTAAATAAAGAAAAAGTGCAAATTAAGCATAAGATAGGAGATAGGATTGGAATTAACTATTTTTCACCCTGAGAGATGGTACAAGCAGGTTTTCAGACTCTTAAGGCAAAAGCTACCCCTGCTTTACAGCTTGGAGTCCCCAGGAGTTTCATACACAGATTGGAAATACCTTCAGCTGGGGTCCAGCAGTTGCCCCTCTTCAGTCTTTGTTCTGCACATGTTTCCTGAAGTTGTCCTACGTGGGGTGTGAAGGCTCACTCACATCACTCCCTGCCCTGCATACAGTACCTTTAATACATAGCAGGAACCCTTTGGCCGACACCTCAGCGTGCGGAAAAACACTGACATCGCAACATGGAGTACAGAGTCATGTAGTCTGGTTACAGACCCTTGCACACCCTGTTTAGTCACAGCAGCCATTAATGTCTGTCAGAACAGTTAGAGGAAGGTTCCCCACGTAATAGACACACATTTTCTTTCTAAGACCTATTGTTTCCCCTAGTGGATTATTACTCTGAATCGGCCCTTCCACATCCACAGTCTAGACTAAAAGCACCAGCCAGGTGTAACTCCATGTAAAATACAGATACATTGTCAACATTCATAACTTCGGAAACAAAAATGAGACCTGCAAACAGGAAAATCATATTCAGCAAATCATAGCTTTTCCCATGACATCTTATATGACCTTTCTTCCACACAGTGCATTATAATTGTGCTATGATATTATAATATCACTATCAAGAATTTGTTGTGCAGGGACACAGCCAGCATCTGCTGTGACTTAGCTACCTTCAAATATTTACCTGTATGGTGTGGCTGAGTTTTTCAAAATATTCATTGTGAGGGGTGAGGAGGTTGGACACACGAATTCTGCTAGAAGATATTTACCTAACTAACTACATCTAAAAAAAAATCTTAATCACAGCATACGTTTTAAATGTGTGCGTGCATTCTTGGTGGAGTCCAAGGTAGTCAGCACTTACCAGTTCCCAGTGAGATCAAAGGGAACTTTTGGAAGTTCAGCAAAATCAGACTATTTGCTCAGGCGTCAAAATAAGGATTTAGGATCCTAACTTCAGACCCCAGTTTCTGATAACTAACACCAGCCTCTCTGTCTGCTCTAGGTGTTGTTATCTGGAGCCTGCTTCTCGTCCCAGCAAAGTCAGTGGGCAGTGGACATTGGCACAGGCCCTTGGAAAATACCTTTATCTATGGACAGCTGGAGAAGATCCAATGGGGGTGTGGGAGGTGTCTTCAAATAATTTAAGCACCAGCTCACTTGGATGGTATGTCGGAATGAAGCACCTGCCTGTCATGAGTACCCTTGAAATCTTGTCTCACATCTCATACTGGTGGGAAGCAAGTCCTAGAACTCAGAACCCATTCAGACAGGGCTTCCTCCTGACATCTCTCTCCAAAAAGCCCCTGTTGTCCACCATAGTGGTCCACAAAACTTTGTGTTCCCCCAAGTGCTGTGACCCAAGGACTCTGATTACAGTATCTTTCAACAGAGGGAAAAGTTGTATCTTTAGGATGACTCATAAGCTAGAGTGTAGGCATATACTGTAGCCCCACAGGAACGGGTCAGGACCAGCACTGAGACTCAGGTGCTCCTCCTGTTGCTTGTTTGCCTTCACGAGGTTGTAGTTTGTTGCTCTCATCATCATCATCATCATCATCATCATCATCAATAACAACCATGGGCTCAGCGCTCATTGGTGTCCAATGACTATCTCACTATTTCTTTCCATCTTTCCCTGTCCAGTGCAGAGTGGTTTGGTTTCTATAGACTAGCTCTGCACCAGTCTACTATATCATCTACCCATTCTCTGAGGGGTCTGCCTCTCCTATTCGAACCTTCCACTATGCCAGGGTCTTGATTTTTCATTCATCATTCATTCGGCAAATATGCCTGAATAGCTGTAACTTCCATTGTATAAACTTCTGCAGTAGGTTCTTTTGTGGCTGTATCTTCCTGTATAATTATTCATTGGTGACCTTCTGCATTCATCCGAGTCTTAGGATCTCTCTACAACAACTCCTCTCAAATGCCAATATTCTTCTCTTCAAATCTTTTGTTATCACTCATGTCTCACATCTATACAACATGCTGCTGAATACATACATTTTCAAGATGCTTAGCTTTGTTCCTAAGCTAATTGCTTTGCTTTTCCAGATCTTATCCAGCGCCTTCAAACTTGTTCTTGCTTTCCCTATTCTAGTTGCTATTTCCTTCTTACAGTCTAGATCATATGTTATGTTGCTCCCCAGATATGTGAACTTATCCACATTCTCTAGTTCAATCCCATCTACACTGATCTCCCTTCCTATTTCCTTATCTCCAGATACCTTTGTTTTTGTTTTATCGATGGTCATAATCAGTCTGTACCACTTCCCTTCCTCATTTAGCAACTGCACCATTTTTACTAGCTTCTCCCCATCTTCCTCAATAATAACTATATCATCCACAAACCTCAAGTTGTTAATTCTTTTCCTGTGCACAGATATCCCTTCTACCTCTTCCCTGATCTTGTTGCTGACTGATGCCAGTTATAGGTTATACCTCACAGCTGTTTCTGTAGGGTCTGCTACATTCACCAGAGATGGATGTATGTGACCATGGTTCCACCCACAAAGTGGGTGAGTAGCCCTGATTATTCCTACTCACATGGGCTCAAACTTCAGATAGCTAAACTAAGACTGCAGGTGGGGTGATTACTCCATTGTACGGCCTTGCATGGACACAGTGTGTGAGTCAAGTCCCAGCCTTCTAAACCATCTATAGGTCTCTATGAAAAAGGACAAAAAAAAAAAAAGCTGCGACAAAGACTGACACCATTGTATTGTATTGTTTCTCCTCTAGACTTGAAAAAGTAGAGACTTTTTTTTAAAAATCATTCTTAGAACCTTCAGAAACTGTCCCAGTTGAAAAAAAATATTCAAAATACACATACACAAAACAGGAGTTGCCTCCAGAATAAAATGTTGTCACCAGGGCTGTCTATGTCAAATAGCTACTATATTAAGATCACACCTTTTTCATGGTTCATATATCTTTGAAAAGAGGGAAGCTGAACAGCTCAATAAATTTAGGTTTCTCTGTTCTTGCTGCCAGTCTAGGTTTCCATGGAGAAGACAGGAATTTTGCTACTGCATTCCACTATTTTTGTAAGTCCTTTGTATCATGGCTGACGATTCTTCCATTGGAAGCAGTAACTCTTTGAAATACACTTTGTGTTAGACAACATTAGTGGTCCATTCTTTGACTGTATTGCCACAAGAACAGCCTTCCACAGCTGATCAGAAAATGGCACACCTCAGTGCCATGTTAAATTTCCTTTTGGTCATGTTGGGTTTTAGACAGCAGTTGAAGGTAAAGGGTTATTCATGATGGCTAAATTTCTATTAGATTTTGTTCTTGTATCTCAATAGACTCTCCTTCAGAGATAATGAAAATTACACTTCTACATGCAGTATAGAAAATACTCATGGGGGTTTTCTTCTTGAGCCTCCCATATTTATTCCTATGGTTGTGTTTCTTCTATATCTTCACAATCTAACCTGGTAATAAATTGTAGTAGTGATTGATTCCCCTGGGAAGAAGGCAGGGCTTAGCTAAGCTGATGTCAAAAGTCACCATTTATTCCACACTTACTGGTGTAAATGCTTTTGGAATCAACTCTTTGATCTGTTGAGGAAAGTTTCCAGTGAGTTACAAGGTAGCAACAGATTGTTATCTGTAATGAGACATAGGGGGAAGCATTTATTTCTGGCAAAGGCACTGAAAGAAAAAAAAAAGGAGGAGGGAAGGTGGTACAAAATATTCCAGCTCTCTAAAGTTTAGAACAAGCAAGCAACAATGGCTGCTGGAAAGAGAGAAATTCATTAAATTGTCTAACCATCTGTCTACCCTGCCTAGCTATCTATTTCCATTTCTCTGATGTATGAATTTAAATGCTGTATTCTAAACCTCATTTACACCCTCATTTACACCCAAGTGCTTCAAACACTGAAGCTTTTGCTTGCAGTATTACTCATTACTACAAACATAGGCTGAAATCCACTGGAGTTGTGCCATTGACTTCAACGGAGCCAGGTTTTCACCCACAAAATTGGCGCTGTTACTTTGCATGAATAAGCGCTGTGGTCTTACTGTAAGTGAGTAAATTCATCTAACTGATTTTATTTGCTTATGTCCCAGGTGAGTAGACTAATGCACGACTGTGGAGATGTACTCATTGAAAGGAGTATCTGCTGAGTTCCTCCTTCCCCTCTCTGTTCAGGGAGTGCTCATGCTGAGTTCTCTTACTCATATTCCCTTGCTGAGGCTTCCAAACGTGTGTGTTTGTGGAGAATATCATTGTGTGTCCTGAGGAGCCCTGTTAGTTAAGTTAAATTAAACCTGTGAATCCCAAGTGGGGCATAGGTCATCCACAAGGCTCCTCCATCTGGTTCTATCCTGGGCAATGGCTTCAATGTGACCCCATGAATATCCCAGTTCTTGTCCTTCCGTGACTGTAGATCTCCTCCATGAGGAGCCCTGTGGTGTAGAGGAATTCCTGCATAGAAGAGGGATGGTATAACTGGTTCCTCCCTGCCCCAACCACAGCCTTCCAGACCTCAAGTGTAAAATGCATGATGAGGTGAGAGGCAGGGAAAGCATTGGGGGCCATCACAGACTTCCAGAAGAGGGTGTTTGGACTCTTGAAGCCAGGCACACATTTGTGGAGCCCTGAGGCTGCTCTAGCTTGTACTGGGGCCCTTGCATTAGGCTTGCAGCATATGTCAAAGTAAAACCCATGGAACCAAGTCTCAGAGCCGCGGTAAATTAATCCAGACTTCCAGGGCTCAAACTGCAGGGTTAAAATGGCCAAAAATAGCCATTCAGCCCTCTCTATTCTGGCTGGATCCTCCCCCATCACTGGGTTTCCACGTCTGTGCTCCAGGCCACAGAGGAATGTTTACACAACTATTTTCAACCTCACAACCACCAGTCAATTGACTTGGACTTGGCAATTTGTCACTGAGAGATTTTCTTGACAAGGCAGACAGATGCTGAGATACACTCTCTTCAGGTACAAAGCAGAAGAGAGTTTGGTCTAGACCTCAGGACTGAACTTCACATGGCCCTAAAATTAGTTTTCCTTGGGGAAAAGAAAAAATCAATGTCCAGAAACATCATCCCAAGTGAAACATGGAAAAGTGAAAAAAGCAAACATTGCTGTCTAATACATGGATCCCTCTCTGGAGGAGGCCCTCATGATGAACAGTAGTGAAGATAGCATTTTGTAGTGGTTCTTAATCTTTACTGCAGCCTGCACCCCTTTGGTTCTCAAAATATGTTCTTGTACACCTTATCAAAAATGGAGATGGGGGAGCCTATATACTTTTAAATGCATATTAAATATATGTAAAATAGTTTTATGTTATCAAAATGTATAATGTTAATAAATACATAGGTTTGATGAAACAAAGCAGTTGTACTTACATGCCTGTGCTTAATTTGTGTTTTTGATGATTTTTCTTCTAAAAAGTCTGGCATGTCTCACACCCCCAGAAAGGGTATCATGCACCCCGAGAGGGTGTGTGCACCCAGATTAAGAACCACTGGTCTAAGCCAAAAAAAAATATGCCCCTACACATTTTATTATGCCAGTTTTATAGTTTAAAATATAAAACAAAATGTTGTGATAGCTAGTAAAGCTTGTTCTGTATATAACAGAAAAGAGGGAACCAAATGGCACAGCAAAGCTTTCTATGATCTCAGACCAGGCTGATGTGTACAGAGTTACTGGTGCAGAATCCACTTCTGGGATCCAACTCTGGCAACCCCATTCCATTTGCCTGGAACAGATTAATAACTTTAAGCTCCCAAGATCCTCTTTTGAAGGGACTGTGCAGGTTTCCCTGGAGGACAAGGACTGAGAAGTCAGCTGTAGAGAGACGGTTTTGTGGAAAGTGTTAACCCACAGGTGGGTGGGTGGTTTTGCTTTTTACCATTTTTCTCTGTGTGTTCATCTTTAGTGGTTTCAACCTACAACTCTGCTCCCTCCTGGAATCTGCTTTCCCATGTGCTGTGGGAATCTGTCTATTTTCCATCCCGGCATGTTATGTACAGGGCTATGTGACAGCTCAGTTGGAAGGTTGCCACATGCAAATTATAACATTTTTTTCCCTTTTAATATCTGCCAACAAATCAAACCTGCTCCCAGTCTGTGAAAATTTGAAAAAGAAAAATTCCTCTTTCAATTATGCATGTACATGACAATGTTTTATTGTGCAGCGTTTGTAGCTTTTATTGCTTTGGGTTGGGGTTCCGAAAAGGACTGGGGAGTTAACTATCTCATGTCCCTGAGCTGGGCTTTTGATGGGTTTGGGCACCGAAGAGTTAAAATGTTCAAAAGTGCCTAAGTTCCCTCGACTTCCCTTGAGAACGGGCCCACTGATGAGACTGGGGCCACTGCCTCTGGACCCAGTAATTCAAAGGTGCTGGGCTATGGGCCCTTTAAATCACTGCTGGAGCCCTGGGTGTCATGCTCTGGGCAGCACAGAAGGGCTGGTAGGGGAAGCTAGTGTCCAGTCCCACCCCTTCTGCCCAAGGCCATGCCCCTTCAGGAAGGACAGCATCCACCCACCTTGCTCAGGGGCCCACCAATTATTTGCCCACCTCCTCCAATTGGGTCTTAGGTTTCTTAGCAGCCTCTGAATTTTTTCCTGTAACTCCCTTAAGCTGCTTTGAAATTCCCAGCCATAAGCTACTAAAGTGAACTGTGTTATTAAAAATAAAATAAAGAGGGCAGTGAGTTTTCTTCAGTACTAAAGGGGATTTATAATCCAAAATAAGTCATCATTATAAAATAGATTTATAAGCAATTGACAAATAAAACTAATTTCTGAGCCAAGCTGACAGGACATATTTTTTCAGATCTGATATTTGCTTTCAAATATGAATCCAAACTACCTCATACCTACGCCATAATTCTTCCTGCAACTACCTTGTCGTAAGGCATGGCCATATTTCACTTGCCATGTTAAGGGCTTTATTCTAATGAGATGCAAAGCAATGAAAGAGCTGATTACCTGGAAAACTGTCCAATAACACCAAGCAAAATTTTATTATGTAAATTCATTCTGCATTTTGGGGGGCAAATGATAGGCAGGATATAAAATAGCAATACATAAATCACACTTGGCCAAGAAAAAGTCAGCTAGTGAAATGTCATTAGTGCTGAGTCACTATTGCCACTGTAAAAATAACGTATGCTGCTTCAGATCAGGTCTGATGGTTGCATTCTGTGCTGATGAATATTGATGTGGTTTCTTTTTTCTTTAATGTGTCTATGTTTCTGTGAGAAGTTCAATAGACAAATTGCACCTGTGTTAACTGCAGTAGGGTTGTATTTTTTTCCTAGCAAGATGAAGAAAGATTCCAGTTGATGAGGGGAAATAAGGAGAGGTTAAAAAAAAACCTGTCTCTACAGCATTCCATCAGATGATAAGTAAACCTTGAAAAGTCTGGGTTCAGATTAAAGGCTGGCTAACTGTATAGGGTCATTCTTCCAGTAAGGAAACAAGGATGCACCTTGTAGTGTAGGGCTGAACACTGCTTTCAGGTTCAGACATGTAGATTGCGAGGTCAGGAAGAATCTAGTCTGAACACATGTATACCACAGAGCTCAGCACCTCCCCCAAATGGTTCTAGAGCAGATCTATCAGGAAAACAACAAATTTGCTTTCAAACTTATTAGGGATACAGCATCCTTTATGCCCTTTGTAATGTGTTCCAATGCTTAATGATGCTGAAAGCTAAAAAAGTCGCTTCTTATTTCTGGTCTGAATTTATCAGACTTCCACCCACTGGATCATTTGGCAACTTTGCCCACCAGATTAAAGAGCCCACTATCAAATATTGGTTTGCTGGGTAGGAATAAATGAACTGTAATCAAGTCACTGTTACCTCTTTCTTTGGAAAGATAATTTGATTGAGCTTCTTCAGTCCATCAGTATAAGGCTTTTTTTCCCCCCTAATCCTTTAATCATTCTTGTGGCGCTTTCCCGAGCCCTTTCCAATTTATTATGGGTGCCAGAGCTGGGGCCAGTACTCCAGCAGTGGCCACACCTGTGCTAAATACAGAAGAAAAATTACATCTCTGTTCCTACTTGAGATTCTGCTGCTTATTCATGCCAGGGCTGTCACATCAGCCCTTTTGCCTGCAGCATCCCACTGGGAGCATATGTTTCAGCTGATTATTTAACATGACCCTTCAAACCTTTATCATCCCTCATGCTGCACGTATGGCCAATGCTCTCTGCTTTTAGTTGGATACACTTACATTTAGCCACCTTAAAACTTATGTTCTCTTGTGCCCAGCTCACCGCACAATCAGTATCAGTCACGTGTCCTATACATTCTATTTACATATGTATCTGAAGGCAGTTCTGGTTGTGTGCTGTTTCAAGCAGACAATCTCATACCTGGAAATTCATTCAAAATAATTAACACCATCCCATCACTGAATATGGCTTAGGGTCAGATTTAATTGGGGGTAGGCTGTCAGAGAGCTCAGCTCCTTGCCATGGCCTCACAGGACCTTTCCAGAATTGTGGCCTAGGGTTGTTTTGTCCATGTCTGAGATGGATTTAGAGCTTCTGGGTTTTTTTGCCCAAAGCTTTCCTCACATCAGTGAATCCTCGTGGGGCCTGATTCTGCTGGCTTTCTAGGCCTTTGAAATTAATGCAGACGGGTAGGAATTGGATGCTGAGATCTCCTAGTGTTTGAAAATCACAGCCTTCTTGTTTCTGGCGGAGACTCTCAGAAACAACCTAGGTTTAGGAGCACGAGTCTCCCCAAAATCTGTGGGACTTGGGCTTCTATATTCCTTTTGTGGTCTCCTGTGTGGTCTCCAGAGGCACAGCAGAGAAGTCACAGCCCTCAGGGAGGGGGCAAAAAGGTAGCTTTCTGCCCTCCCATATCTTATCGGCTATGGGGGCCAAAGTGGCTGCAGGTGTAACTTAAACAGCTCTTGGATGCTGGCTGAGTTATGGCAACCTCCTTGCTCTGCCTACAAACAGCTGTGTTACTCCAAATCTCTGCAGTGCTACTTCCCTGCCCCGCCAGGGTCCCATATCACCCCACCTGGGCTCACTTAAGGGGTTCTTGGAATGCAGCCTGTAGCTAGTTTTCCAGTATCCTGCACCAAGCGAATGATCCCATCCAGATCTTTCAGGTCCCTCTTATGCTCTCCAGACCTTTTGCTGGGTGTGAAATTCACACACACCCCTCCCCGACCTGGGACCTTGTGCACACCGCAGATGCTTATGCCGGTACAACTAGGCCAGCAGTTCCCCCTAGCATAGATGCAACTCATGCCAACAGAGTTTTCCACAGCAGCACTATCCCCCGATTGACAGCCACATCTCCAGTACCAGTGGGTCTTTTTCTGGCTTTGCTATTTTGACTGGGGTGCATTTTCCCACACCTGTGACACATGCAGACGTGCCAACCAGATTTGATAGGTTAGAGCTGTAAAACTGGCCTGGAAATTTACCACAAACAGAAATTCTGCTGAGCACCAATGCCAGGTGAGCCGCCCTTCTTATTTTTAATTTTGGCGCTTGTGTTTCAGGTGAAGTGAGGAGATAAAATGAGGGGAGGTAAAAATGTTCAAACTTTTCAGAGGCCCAGGGAAGAGTCAACGTGAGTTTGGCTCTACACACAGGGTAAATTTTCCTACAAGGTGGTGAGTTCTCACTTTTTTCCCCAAACTGAATCCATCCACCATCGCTGATTAATAGTGGTGTCACCAGCATCAAGTTCAGCTCTCTCCTTCTTCTCTTCTGTGCACATTTTCATTCTCTTTCCATGCTGTGTTTGCTACTGACATGTTGCTGCAGTGCAACCAGAATAATAAAAAAAACATCCCTACCCCAAAGCAATCATAGCAATCTAAACATGACAATCACTCCCTCTCTCTCATCATGAAGACTGGAAATAACTGACTATCTGGCTGTGATTTGAGGTGAAATACTCACTGAGCCTCCGTTCGTTCTTGCTTATAGAACCTGCAAAAAATAATCAACAAAAAGTAATTGTAACTTGGAAATTACAGTACATCTAATAATAGAATCAGCATTTCAAAGGACTTAGCCAAGGAGAGAAAAGCATATATAAAACAAACTTTTTGATGATTTTAAAACCTCTGTAAAAAGTAGGTTGAAACCAGATGGATTTCAATGCCTCCACAAAATGGAAATAAAAACATGTTGGGAAACCCAGCAGCCATCAGGTAATGACCCGCTTCGGGTTGTATTGCAACTGGCACATGCAATTCTTTTTGAGTGACTTGTAAGCCATGTGCACTGTTCCTTTTTAATCCTGAGGATCATTTGAGTGTTTGGGAGGAAGGCTGAGGGTGGCTCTGTTTGCCATTCCCTGTTTCTTTCAGGCTGGTCTGAAGAAGTGGGTCTGTCCCATGAAAGCTCACCTAATAAACTATTTTGCTAGTCTTTAAAGTGCTACTTGGCTGCTTTTTGTTTTGACTGTCTCTTTCAGTTGGGGAAAATGGTTATTTTTTCTTTGTTTAGCTCTGTGGCGGCTGTAGGGTTAATTTCAGGATTTTTTTTTTCACTAGGCTTTTGTCTGCCTGCTGGGCAGGCATGTCCAAACCAGGGAACAGAGCCCTCCGTTGGTGTGGGTTCAGGCCACAGCGTATTGATTTTTGCCTCAGGTCTTAGCCTCTGTAGAAGAGAGTGTTCTAGCTGTGGAGAAGTGAAGGCATATATCTTGCCTGAGTGTGGTTGTCATTTTATCTGTGACCCCGCTAAAAGTGGTTGAGGATGGATTGTTGTGTGGGGTGTTTTGGTCCCTGGTGTGCCTTTCTGAACATCTGCTACTGAAGTCACCATCTCCCCTATTCCTGCTTTTAGGAACAAGTTGTCCCACCTGATTGTTCCTAGCTGATCACCTGGAAGTGAGGCACAGATCGTACACAGAACAGATTCTGCTCTGAACAGCATGTTTGGGGGAAACTCCTTGTTGAATTCCAGGTGGCGCTCCCTCAACAGTACGCTCAATATTTTCAGACTTTTTTTTTTTTTTTGTGGTTTGGGGGGTGGTATTTTTTTTTTTTTTTTTGGTTTGGGGGGTGGTATTTTTCCAGATCAAAATTTCAAGTTCCCCTCACTGGTTCTCTCCCCTTCCGTGGATGAAATTCTTGTGGAACCAGACAGATAAGTTACCTGGAAAGGTCTGGTGACTCTTGCTTCTGCAGCCAGGACCAAGAAGTGGCTCGATGGCATGTGTGTCAAGAAGTGATATTACACCACTCTCTTTGAATAGCCTTGTGCAGCCTGAAGGAAGTCCCTGTCCTGGGAGGATCTGTCTCTGACCTGGAGGAAATTTCATAAACCTTCTCTTCCTACTCTTCTGACTTGCAAAGGAAAGTCCCACACAGGACAGTAGCAATAAATTGTTTTATATACTGTCATACTTCCAAGGTATCGGCACAGTTCCCTTTCTGTTCTGCTTCAGACACATTGTTTTATTTATTCTTACAATGCCTTCATTTAATTCCTCTGGGTGGCAACTTTTCAGTGGTTTGAGGATGTTCATCTCCAAGTCACTGTTTTCAGAATAAAATACAATGCTTACATTGTCTTATGACCAGCTAACATAGTGCTGGGTAAGGCAAAACAAGCCACTTTGAAATCTCACTGGAACAGACTGGCGGGTATTGGAATATAATGTACCGGGGTACTCTGTGCGCTGCTTGTACACCCCTTGCAAGTTGATAACAGCTTTAATAAATTGCCTTGTAATGAAGACACTCTTCTGGTTGACTTGGTGCATTAACAATATTTTGAGTGAACGTACTAGTGATCCATGTTTAATGTTTGCTGAAGATGAGTTTTGTTTTCTGTTATTCATATCACTTTGTGGCTACATTGTAGTATTATATCATTTTTAATTGTCTTAAATGAAACTTCTTGGCTACGTCTACACGTGCACGCTACATCGAAATAGCTTATGTCGATGTAGCGACATCGAAATAGGCTATTTCGATGAGTAATGTCTACACGTCCTCCAGGGCTGGCAACGTCGATGTTCAACTTCGACGTTGCGCAGCACCACATCGAAATAGGCGCTGCGAGGGAACGTCTACATGCCAAAGTAGCACACATCGAAATAAGGGTGCCAGGCACAGCTGCAGACAGGGTCACAGGGCGGACTCAACAGCAAGCCACTCCCTTAAAGGGCCCCTCCCAGACACAGTTGCACTAAACAACACAAGATATACAGAGCCTACAACTGGTTGCAGACCCTGTGCCTGCAGCATGGATCCCCAGCTGACGCAGCAGCAGCCAGAAGCCCTGGGCTAAGGGCTGCTGCCCACGGTGACCATACAGCCCCACAGGGGCTGGAGAGAGAGCATCTCTCAACCCTTCAGCTGATGGCCGCCATGGCGGACCCCGCTATTTCGAAGTTGCGGGACGCGCAACGACTACACGGTCCCTACTTCGACGTTGAACGTCGAAGTATGGTGCTATTCCTATCCCCTCATGGGGTTAGCGACTTCGACGTCTCGCTGCCTAACGTCGAAGTTAACTTCGAAATAGCGCCCGGCGCGTGTGGCCGTGACGGGCGCTATTTCGAAGTTAGTGCCGCTACTTCGAAGTAGCGTGCACGTGTAGACACGGCTAAGGTGTCTTTCATATCATGTCTGTATCTCATATTAGAGTTTCCTGGAAATCTATACAGAGTAATTTGCTGTTCTCTGATGATATATCTTAACTTCTTGGGGCACATTTTCACTCTAGGAGTAGGGAATTGCTGCTGATCTTTACTCCTGTGTTTTTATACTTGTCTGCAACTTTGTGAAAAGTCAGGTATTTTGACACAAGAGTGTCAGAAGACCAAGCTTCTGAGAAAGAGCCTTAGAGGAAGAAAATGCTCACAGTATATCAGCCCATTTTTTGAACTACATAGATGCTGACACAGTGTTGAACTACCGCCTGTCTCATCCTTATTCAGTATGTTCCAGCAGAATCTCACAGCAAGCTGTTGCAGATTTGTGAGTCTTTCCTTGGAGTGGATCTAGTTAACTAAAAAGTGAAAGGTCTTCCAGCTTGCCAGACCTATTAGCATAACATTGAACCTATGAAAGAGCCATTAAGTGAAAACGAAGCCATTTAGTAGGCATGTGCTAATCTGGAGGTAGATGCAGTCAGTTTCCATTTCCGCATTACTGTAATATTTTAAAAATTGCTTTAAATATTTCATGAGTTTGTTGCTGAAGAATATAAAAAATTCACATCTCTAAAAGTTCCCTGAATAGATATTTAGATGCAGAATCTGAAGATGCGGTTTTATCCTTAAATGTTTGGATTTTCAGACATATATGCTATACCTACACTAGAGAGTTTTGTTGACAAAACGTGTGGAGCATCCACACTAAAAGTGCATTATGTCAATGGAACTCGGTACTGTTGTCGACAGCCTTCGTCGTCTCCCCCATAAGCGAAAATGCCTTTCTTGACAGTCTGGCACAAAAAACCTGTGTGGATGCTTGGGAGGGGGGCTTTCTGTCAACAGGCAGGGCTTTGGGGTCTCTGAGCACCCCTGTCTGCTGTGCTTCCAGTTGGCCATTCTGTTGAGGGAGCAGCTGTGCAGTCTGGTCACTCTCTGTTGACAGATTGGATTGACAGAATTTTCTGCTTTGGTGTGTCACCGTTTTTGTTTTGTCGGAAAATATCTTCTGTCAATAACTTCTGTCAATAGATCACTGTAGTGTAGCTGTGGCCTTACAGTTTTTTAAATAAATTCTTCAAAAGACTACCTTTATCTAAAGTAGACATTTTAATTACCCTAGCAAAAAACTTGTTTCCAAACATCTGCCTGTACATACCGGCTCTCTTTTCACCCCCTTAAAGGGACAACATCCTTTATCTTCCAGATAGATGGGGAAATACTTTTCCCTTTCTTTACTTTTGTTTGAGGTTTAAGAGTATCCTCCACCAAAATCAGTACCTAAAATCTTTGGAAAAGTACTTTTAACCTAAATATACAACTAAATTTCATAAACATGTCTATTGTTATAAAGATCACACAAAATAACTGTGTTCCCTTTTTTCTACAAGCAATAAGCTTTGTTGTGAGCACACTAACATACTCTGATTAATTTAAAATAATGTCTGTTTCAGTGTGTTAAATATATAGTAATGTGGAATGATTATTTTATGAAGACTTAAGAATATATGTTACATAAATCAGTTTAGAAGTACTGACTAAGAAAATGTAAAGCACAGAAGAGTTGCATCATGTGTTTCATAATATTTAATGTTGATGACTTATCCCTTTATTTACAAAGATTTTGCAAATAAATCTCTGACAAACTCCAGGGTATATATTAAAAAAAAAAACCCTCTAACTGACATTTTTTAAATTCCCAAATGTAGTGTTTTTAATTAGGTACCGTCTGCATGTCCAATCTTTGCAATCTGTCATGCAGTGAAAAACATACTCCATTCTCTTTAGAAAAAATCAGAAGAGCGCATATCTTTTTCTTTTTTTCCTTTTTTTTTTTAGCTCCCAAATGTCATTTGCTACATTTGGGCTTAGGGGTTTGACTGAAAGAGGTGAGCAGAGAGAGGATAGGAAGAAAAGATGGAGCTGGTGGGAGCAGAGGTGGAATATGGATGGGGAGCACATCTAGCATCCCTAAGCGATAACATCACCCAACGCCCATGGGACACAGATACTAGCATTTATTCAACCATGTTCTGCTTTGAGTGTTTGCCCTGATAGAGCTGGCTGATTCCTGCCTTGTTCTTGGAGTAATGGGTCAGCAGTAGAGACAAAATATAGGGCTGGCATCTGGAAGACAGACATGTAATGAACTCCCTTGTTCCACAACTGATTCTTTAGTCACATCAGGACAGTTGACGTAATCCGTGCTATGTAAGACAAGTCTACATGCAAGAAGAAAAGGAAAAAAAGACCATGCAGCTGATGTTTGGACTAAGGAGAAAGTTACTGGAGCATTCTACAGATCCCTGTCTAGTATTTTCTGTGTTCTGATCAAATACCTTTTGTTGCTTACTGTGGCATGGGAAACTCCAAGGGAAATCAGGGTATCACTGTGTTTGTCTATAGAGGACAATCCTGGCCTAGAAGAGTTATCATATGAAACAAGCAATGATTGGGAGGGGAACCAAAGATACCAAGAGGTGAAGTGACTTACTCAGGATGGGTCAAAGGCAGAACAGGAGCTAATTTGAGCTAGCCCTGTGCTCTGGCTACTGGATTTTTCAGTTTAGTGAGCACATGAAGTAGTGCTTCCCAAAAGGACTTTTTGGCTTTGCTTTGGGAAGGGTTTAACACTCATAAAAACCATCCAGTAAAACTACAAAACAAAATGTTGCTTTAAATGGAAGGTACAAGTTACCATTTCAAAAATTCGAAGCGAAGCCCTTCCATTCCTTCAAAAGTTACTTCTCATGCCATTTTTCATCTGAAACTATTCACCAAATTCAACTGGAGTTCAAGGCTAGCTTTGGTGACCTCTCAAATGGCTCTTTTCAGCAAACAAAATTTGAATAACTGCTCCAAGCTCTTAGGTAAAGAATGATTTGCTTCACCTTCCTTGTGGCGTGCAGCAACCTGTTGTGTAGGTGCTTGGATGGAGGTAGGATGGAAAATGGTACATGATACTCCATTGTGGGTGCTACAATCTACCTTGACTTCTTGACCTTTACCATAAGCGAACCTGCTAGCTCCCTTTGGAAAGCTGCTGAACTGAGATCACCAGCTCTCATCCTGGATTCTCAAGAGTGAGCAGGCAGCAATTACTGGCAGTCACTACCAACCTGGGTTAGAGCCGAAGCACTAGCCTGGAGTTTAAAAGTTCTGTAGGTATTATGTACCCTGGAGTCATTGACTCCATCATCTGGACTGGAATAAGGGGACAATGAACTAGTATGTCAGATACAGTAAAAATGAGAGATGCTGGAGGTAGCCACGCTGAATCCTGATTTATAACCACTTGTCAGGATGAGAGAGAGCAGTGGAACAAGATAATTGTACCAGATCCCAGCCAAAGAATTTATAGCTGAAAAAAGCTTAGGGTGGCAGTGGGTCCTGGTGGGATGCAGCACCAACTTACCACAGAGAAGACCAGACTTCTAGATTCAGCTCTGACATTGACTTGGTGGGTGAGCATGGACAAGTCACTTTGTAAGGCCGTGCCTCAGTTTCCTCTATGTGAAAACGAACAACATCTTTTAGAGCTAGAGATGAAAACTGCTATGTAAAAATTAGATATTGTTGTGTCCCTTGATTTGCTCCAGTTCCATGCCATGACTTCACTGAGCCACCCACAGAGCAGCCATAGGACTTATTGATTTCAGTGTCAGGAGATGTCAGGATTTATCTAGCTGATGTGTTTGTTTTTCTCTGCATTATATCTCACAAGCGTTAATGCCTTTATTCACACCTCAACCTGGGAGGTAGGACAGCCCTGTCAATGCTGGGTTGTTGAGGACCAGAACACTGAGGGACTGCCTCTGAGAGTCTTGGGTAAAACCAGAAAACTGAGCATATGTCTTCCAAATTTTAGATGAGCAGCCTCACCATTGGCCCAGTCAGCCTGAGTCTCAAATGATATGCATAGCTTCACAAGGTCACTGGGATGCTGGAATAATTTATAACCTTGTCATCAGGCAGATGACTGGGCTCTGAATCACTCCGGTGCAGGACTGATGCTTTTGCTCTTTCCTTGTTTTGTGTTTCTTTGAACTTTAAATAGTAATCCCTAGCTGTTATGCAAATCATCTTATCGGGGATCTCAAAGCACTTTAAAATGAGTTCAGTGTCATTATCTCCATTTTATACATGGGGAAACTGAGTTGTGGACTGGTGAAATGACTTGTCCAAAGTTGCCCAGTAAGATTGGGAATAGCACCCAAGTCTCTTAAAGGTCCTTCACCCTGTAAGTGTATGGTTGCTCTTTGTATGTTGAAAAACACAGCCATTGACTCTAAAATCCTAATTTTCTGGTGTGCTAAGTGCATTGTTTACAGTGGGAGCTGGTGGCTACTAAGCACTTCTGAAAATTTGATCTCTACATCTCAGGGCCAAAGCAGGCACTATATTTTTTTTTCACAATTTGCTCCTTAGTCCTTTTGCCTCCCGAGCTGTTGAAGATGTACAGCGATCTCTGACATCTGTCTGCGCATGTGAGAAGTTATTATGGAAGCCTTTCTTGCACAGCCAATCTGTAAATGACTTGGGCTCCCGGTTAGGCTCTGACATTTATTTAATTGCTATTTTTTGTAGGGCAGCCAGAAAAGAATTGTTTATTTTACGTGGCCAGTCAATATGGACCAGCAGTCTTGTTAGACAGCATGGTTATTAACCATCAATAGTTTTGGTTTCGTTCACTGTACGCATTCCTCTGGATATTGTCACGCTGCAAGTAACAGTAACAGAGATGGTGGACAGCGCAGCAGAGGCACAATGCAATGAGAGGCTTTCTTCATAGGAACTGAGAAACAAGCATGCAGTGACTGACTCAAGCACAATTAATTTGCACAGAGTCCCTTCAGCCTTGTAGTCCAGAAGGGTGAGTGACAGGCATGGAATGAGATCACGGCCTATGTAGATGCTGTTGCCTGTAATAGGTGATTAGGTAAAAACATCAATTGTAAACAAAACAAAGAAATCAACAAGGGATTATTTTATCATCCAGTTTACTTTTACACACCAGGCTAATCATCACTGGAACGGCTGTGGAGTGAGGTGGGCGACAATTTTAAAACTGACCTATTTGGCTGGGGCTGCTCAGAACAGCAGGGCAGCTGTCATGGTGAAGAGATAATATTCTGTCCTGCTGCTGCTGCTGTGTGTCAGTGCAGTAGTGTAAATGGAGCTGCACCTATGAATTAATTAAAGGCTGACTTAAAATACTGTGGGCTGTTTCCTTCTTGACTTCCCTGCCAGAAAATTTAGCCTGACATGATTAAAGGGTGGAGCTTTGCAGTGCTAGGAGCAAGCACTGTGGCTGCTCTGGTGCTCAAGCACCTATTAAAAAACAAAGGGTACTCAGCACCGGCAGGGAAGGATTAATCTTTTGTAGGCCCTGGTGCCTGGACCATGGCCCCACCCCTTCTCCGCTAACACTCTGCCTAGAGGCCCCACTCCCGCTCAGCCTCTTCCCCCTGGGGCCCCGCCCACGGTGTGCTTGGAGTGGATAGGACAGGTCGCTTACTGACAAAAACAAAAGTCCACACCTGTGGTCATAACTGGAGACCATTTCCAGCTATGTTTATCTCCCCACAAATGGCTGATGGCATAATGCAGTTAATTGCCTCACCTATAATGATCTGAGTGGAAGGGTGTAACTCCTTTTGAGGATTCAGCCCAAAGTAGCTGCTGACTATGGAGATGTTGCTGCTAAGAAAACAGAGTGGGATTGCCAAGAGCCAGGAGCTCAGAGACAAGAGCTAACTAGAAATCAGTTCCGAAGTAAGTGCCTCAGCCTACACGTGCTTAAGAACATGGGTAGCTTAACTCAGGGGAAGAGCTTCGCAGAAGACAGCTGAACTCCTCATGGGACTGCAATTCTTCCCGTGGAGGCAGGTTGAGAGAAAGGGTGACTATTCTGTACGTTAACTCCCGTTCAGCCAAAAAACTTTAACTGGAAACATGTGGGCAGTTCCGGGACATTATTTATTGGTCGCAATTGTTGTGGGCAGATTCCTGTTGTGCCAGGGATGCCCAGATTTCCAAAAGTGCTCAGATCGACCCATTCCCATTTAGGATTTAGAATCTGCCCACTTCTTGGAGGTGGCTAAAGGCAAGCTGGGCCTTCTTCAGGCCTTCCAACAGGGTGGAGCCAGGGGCCCAGCCTTTCAAAGGGGCACGGAGCTCTGGTGCCGCAGCTGCTACTCTAGCAGCAGCAGCCAAAGCTCCAGAGCCCTTTGAAGTGCCATGGAAGTACTGCTCTGCCACTCTGTGCAGGTTTGAGGAAGGGGGGAATTCCCCAGTGCCCGGTCTATGTGGTGCTAAGGGCTGACTGTTGTTTATGATGTCCCTTCTGCCCTTGACTCTACGCCTTTGGGGGATGCAGAGATGGGCCCCCCTCCCACCGCGCCCCAGGGCCTGTGGTGGCTGTTAGCCCTCCTTGCCCCTCTGGAAAATCTAGACACAGTAAAAAAAAACATTCAGTATCCCACTTTACTCTTCTCCCTCAAGCCCCTCCTAGCTTTAGAAGTCTGCTTTGCTGTGATGCATGTGAAAACGATAATGGGCAACAGCTGTTCTGCGACCACTGCCTAACATGCCAACTTGTCTTGTGTCATTGTATTCCCCCTCACCTGTCATCAGCACGTCTCCATGTGCTTTGGAACGGTTTTCTTTCTGCACTTATACAACACCTACCACAAGAGGGTCCTGGGCCCTGACAAGTTACTAGATGCTATAAACACCTATATCAATAATGTAATGCATTTGTTCCAAAAAAATCTGGACTTCTGTTCTTCTGGGTGCGAGTGTGTGAGAGTAAAATCCCAAGAGTAATCATTTTTCCATTAATGCTGGGGTGGAGAGGGTCTGATATAAGACAGTGTCACATGATCTTCTTATGTGACTCGAAAAGAAACACCCACGGCTGTATCCTTTCACAATGTTAATTCTACTTCAATCTAAGAGTTAAAATTTCCTTCTTCAAATGTGATGGAAACTGAGCCGAGGTTTAAAAGATGCATTTTTGGATATATGTGTTGTGTAAAAGCACTTTTGAAAGTTTCCATCCTACCTTTGTGTCAATATTCAAACTAAAGCAAGCAAGTCTGTGACGGGCATTATTGGTTTTCTCCCCACTGATGACAGAGGCCATGAGTGAAGTTGCTAGAAGATGAAACAAGCCAATGAATAAAATGGCACAGGGCAGGCTGACAGAGTAGTGGTGAGGGCGTAGCGCTGTCTCTTTTTCTCACTGTGATTCATATCAGTCCAGTGGGTAGGGACTTAGCTCAAATGGTAAAGCATTTTCTGTGTACCTGAGAGAGAGCCGCATTCTCTGAGTGGTCTGGTGCTGGCTCTCACCTGTCCTGCCTGAGGCTGCCTTATCTTCAACTCCAAGTTGAACCAGGGAACTGTGTAATGCTTGAACTGGGCTGTAGTGGACTGGGTTGCTGATTGTACTACATCACAGCAACAAGCGTAGAAACGCGTGTCAGGTTTTTAAGCTATGAGCTCCTATTAGGACATAAAAGTGAGAAGGCTGGAATTTCAAATGTGCTGATTACCCAGCAGCTTCCCTTGTTCTTCATGGGAAATGCTGGATGCTGAGGATGACTTAGTTGGGGTTGATCCTGCTTTAGGCAGGGGGCTGGCCTAGATGACCTCCTGAGGTCCCTTCCAGCCCTAGGATTCTGTGCTTCTATGACAGCCAGTAATGTGCTTTTTTCCTGCTCAAGTTTAAAAAACTTTCATTTTACCTATGTTTTTCTTGATTTTTTTCAGGTTGTTTGTCAACCCCTAAAACCAATCCCACACAAAGTGTAATCAATTTCTGTTGAATCAAAAAAAAGAAATAAACTGAAAAATATCAGTCAAATACAGAGTCAAATTTTCTAAAGTTCCTAAGGTCGTGTATACATTAGGACAGAAGTGAACAAACTTTTTTATGTTGGGCCACACTTTTCATCCCTGCAATTAGCAGGTAACTCTAACCTGTCTAACGTAATCCAAACCAACAGAAATTTTGGTGTATGTTTGTATGAAAAAAACACTCCTTTTGGCATGTGTAAGAAAATAAGTCTGTAGGAGGTAAAAATTTTATTAATTGGTTTATAAATGTGAATACACAGACATAAAAACAGTAACATATTTTAACATTTTTAATTAGATGGATGAGACTTGCACATGGCAGCCAATCAGGCCATGCCCCACCCCCGCCCCCCGGAACCTGCCCCCTCTTTGTGCACCCCTGCACTGGGGGGGTAAGTTCATTTCAGATATTCAAGTCTAGCTCTGGCCATTGCACTGCTAGAATCGATGTATCTGAAATCGATTTCAACAACTGAAATCAACAGCCCTTAGGAAGGTCAATGGCAGTGTTTCACCTGTTGGCCATCCTGGCTCCTCACAATAGCCAGGAGTACAGGTGTTGACTGCTGACGCCAGACAGATTGATTTTGCGTATCTCTATGAGATGCATGCAGTTGAACTCTGGAAAATGGACCCTGACTGTGTTGATCTTCTGCATAGCATAGACAAGCCCTAAGTACCATTCTGAAAAGGGGTTATTCATGTAGGAGCCTAAAGCTCATGTTTTAAATGATCTTTAGGTAACTTAGTAGAACATATGTACCCAGTGAGTTATTCACAAGTGTCTGGGAAGTAACTCATATTGACTTCAGAGGGAGTTAATTGCTTTTGAGCTCTTTGAAATTCTCACAAGGCATGTGTCTGCATCTTTAGATATACAAGCAACTCAAAATGTGGCCTGAAGTTTCTGAGTTGCTCCTTAGAGTAGCATTTGAGATCCTTGGAAATCTGGAAAAAGGTACCTGTAGTGGTATGTTCTCTTGAAAATCCATCCGTGTCTTCAGAGAATAAATCTTTAGATTCCCATATGTTACAACACAAGTACAATGAACTGTCACCAGTACAAGAACAAAGCACTGTCACAAGCACAAATCAAGAGTAATTCCCTTGATTCCAGTAATAATTTCTGTGGAGTTACTCAGAGTAAGAGATCAGCATTTGACCATAACACTCCTGTGATTCTGCCCATTTTCTCCCAGTCCTCTAAGCACTTGTGAAGATCTCAGTTCCTTCTGGACACTGATTGGGAAATTGGTTTTAGCTGGGAAATGGTTGCTTGTGCCACTTCCACACCAACAAGGCCTCTCCTTTGGAAAAAGTGTTGAGTGACAAACATCAAGTATCACACAGCCAAAGCATGAACGTGTTTTAAAGCAGCTTGAGAAAAAAAAAATCCTGCAACTAATTGGTAAAAATAACACATTTCACCCTCAAAGGAGGCAGCAAACTGCTCATGTCTTTGTCTGCACAAGGAAGAGCAGAGATAAATATAGATCCAAACTCGGATTCTTCAAAAGGGATAAAAACAAGTAAAGTTTTTAAAATATTAAAGGATAAATGGCATTCAGATTTCCTATTCAATATTTATCTACCTTCATTTCTAACAGACTGACACCTGCGCTATCAGTCTGGGGAGAAAAGCATCACAGGAGTGGAGATTAACACAACCTGGTACTTCTGAAGCTTTCAGTAAAAATAGAAATCCAGCAATTGTTTTAATTGTTTCTTCAGCTTTATAGCCTGGTGTGGATGGCTTCATTATTTGACTGTCATTTTATAACAGGCAGGTTAATTCACCACACTGTTTTCTCTGAAGAAATACCTGAGTCTGAGCAATACCAAGTGGCAGTTGACTAATATATGATGGAACTGTCGTTTGTCCCTGCTATGTATCACAAAGAACAACTTGTCCTGTAACACTTTAAAAACTAACCATTTTATTTATTAGGTAATGAGCCTCTGTAGGTCAGACCCACTTCTTCAAAGGCTGCACTCGATTTGACTTCACTGCTGTACGTAAACTAAGACCTCTTTCGTTAGGACATGGGTCCTGCATGACTTTCTCCAGAAAAGCACTGGAGTTGGGGAAGCAGACTAATCATCTTGTTGCCGTGAATTGGGCTATGCAAGTGCTGGACCTTGTTAGAGGAAGAGAGACGATGCACCACCTTGCGGCTTTGAGCTTAGCAGCCCTTGGCATACACATCTTTAGCAGCCTGTTATGTTGAGATGGTTCCTTGGGATGAGGGGGAGTGTGTCTCGTCAGAATGCCCCACTCTTGAGGCAGGATTTGCTGATACTCACAGAACAAGATTTGCCCTGGGACCCTCAACACAGTCAACACTGGGTCATACCTTGATGGCTCACTGTTCTACCAAAGCCATGTAGGATTTTCTAAAGGAGGAAATTTCTGAGCGCTTGGCTTTGGCTTGACTCAACCAATTGAAATCAATGTCAAACCCCCCCCACCAGGAGCAAACTGAGGACAGGACCTGGATTCTCTGTAAGCTGAACACTTGTGGAGCCACCTAGGAGAGATTCAGGTGCTGCACAGCTGATTGGCAGAACACCCAAGGCTGACAGCAGGTGTTTCTGTTGGCGGTGCACATCAGCACATGCCTGGGTGCACCGAACAAAATTTATACCCCATGGGTGAAAAAAAATACAGAAAGTATTTGGCCAGGGTTGAGCACTTTGGAAAATCCCTCATTTCCCTTTCTCAGACTCTATCCTGCTCAGGGAAGGAGAAATGGAGGCAAATACTTTCTTAGGTTATATCTTTGCATTTCTTACTAAGCTAATAGTTTAAGCTGCTGTTCAAAGAAACTTGAAATTATTATTTCTCTTTGGTCTGCTTGAAACATTAATCCTAAAACATTGGTGGGATGGTGGTTTGGAGCAGCGGATAATGATACTGTACTTGGAATCTGCCTTTCTCACCACGTGTTGCACAACATCTTAGCACAGCCAGTCAGTTGTTTTATTTTGCAATCAGCTTTTCTGTGGTGGATCTCCGTTTTTCTAAATACAAATCTCTTCCTAATCTCAGGGATCAGAATCCCTGCTTTCACAACAGTCTTCACCCTGAATTAAATCTTCTGATGTGAGGAGTTGAGACTTGCAGGCAATGTGCCCTCTATTTTTAACATCAATGTGTGGAATAAATTTTGTGTGCACTGGGGCATGTGCAGATGTACACCACCTCCAGAAACACAGGCTGTGGACACGCCAAGCACTCTGTTAATCAACTGGGCAGCATTTATCTCTCTCCTGGATGGCTGCCCAGATGCTCAGCTTACAGGAACACTGCTGTTAGAGAGTTTCATGACTGTATGTAGAATTCTGCACATTATAACCTGTCACTATGTGGTCAAGCAGGTGTGTATGAGATTTACCCATACGGGTAGTGTCAGACTATGTGCCATGTGAGACTGATACCTTTCTCCTTGCATTACACTACTCCCTTTCCGAGCGTCTCCTTTGGAGACATGTACACATCCTTCTTAATGGTCAGAGCTGGGAGACTTTTGTTTTGTTTTGAATTGCCTGTTTGATAGGGAATGATTACAGCCTGCAGAGATACTGCGGCGTTTGGAGTTTCATAAAGAGCAGATGCTTTCAAAAGCACAACGCTCTAGTAATTTTTTGCAAATCGCCGGGTAGTTTACAATTCAAACATGAAATTCATTTTCAATGACAAATGCACAAAGCTTTTGACAGCAAAGGAAGCTTTTGCACCTGTTTCTATGTGGACTTAAATCCCTGTGCCATACGCATGATTTTAGTGGCTTCCCTTGTCAATTTTCTAAATATCAAAGAGATTTTTCTAACTTACAGGTGACCTTCAATGGAACAAAAAGTGGGATTGTACTGCTGTTTGCTTGTTCATGAAGTATGAAGGCAAATGCAGAGGAGTTTGCTAATCTGACTCCTTCCCCACCACCCATGCTTGGTCACATATATATGGAATTCAAGATGTAACTATTCTGAAAGACCTCATGTTAATTTTAGAAATAGTGACATTATGAAATTGTGAGAAACTTACCAGTGAGACAAAAAGCAAGAGCACATTTTAGTCCCACTGTTAATGTTTTACTTCTTTTGTTGATACCCAAAGAACAGTTTGGAGGAAAGGCCTAACACCTCAGCTCTGAGAGCCACAGTGCTCAGCGGGGACTGCTGGATGTTCCCTTGGACATAAGCCAAGGAAGATCATATCCGACTGTTCTGGTCTCTGGAAAATGAAAGCAGATTTTTTTTTTGAGGCCTTCACTATACACTAGAATGAAGCCAAAAGCTGAGGTACAAATGCACTTTCAAAAATACTTTGCAGGTGACCCTTAACAGAAACTGCCTCTGGAGTTTAAGTCCTGACAACAGCTCTCACTAAGGTGAAGTCAAATGCAGAGGTGAACTAAGCTGACAGCTCTCACAGCTTTACTGTACAAAGGAAGGCAGTGCTGGGAAGGCTTTCCTTTGTATACAGTATTAGTCCTGCAATCTGCCCCGTTCGCATGCTCAGGAAGCACACTGAGGCATTCATGTGTCAGAAGAATGATTCCTCCTTTTTTTGTATTTTTGACAACCTGTAAAGGCTCCTTCATCAAAGCCAAATAAACCCAGAAGCTAGGACTCTCTTGCAGTGATAGCTGCCTCTGACAAGGAAGCTAGCCCCAAGGGCTGCAGAGCCTGGGCCTAAGCCAAATGTGAATACAGGACAAGGCCTGCCTGTGAGGAATTATGTACCTGCAGTATAAGAGGAGCAGAAGTAAATAAAGCTGTTGGTACTGCAGTAAGAAGGCTCCTGAGGAGAGGTATCAGCTGAGAAGCTGTGGAGAAGGACAAGCTCCAGACAGGAGGAAGTGGGAAGCAGACAGACCAACAGAGCCACGCTCTGGAGGAAGGGCTGTGTCCCGGTAAGGATGGGCTGAAGACAGAATTTGTGGTTTTTGGTAAAACGCTAATCCAACCTCACTTCCAAGCGGGAGAGAGATGGAACAAGGGTTGGGGCCTGAGAATCCAGTGTGTACCCAGTGGACTAAGCAAACAGGACTCTTGAGGGGACTGTGAGTTGTGATAGTCTAAAGGGGCCCTGATGAAGGAAAAGAGGCCAGAAGTCTGTCACCAAGGGCAGCTGACTCCATTGCTCTGCCATTGAGCTGATTTCAACCAGGGACCTAACAGTGCTGTGGCCCCAACATAGTTTAGCTATGTCTACACTTCAGTGATCTTTTGAAAGATAATCTTCCAGAAGATCTTCTTTTGAAAGAGTGCGTGTACGCACAAAAAAAGAGGATCAAAACAGCAATCTGCTCTTTCCAAACAGAGCGTCCACACAGCCCCTGCTCTTTCAAAAGAATGGGCCAGGGATTGACAAATCCAGCACCTTGAGGATGGCTCTTTTGAACAAAGGGCTCACAGAGTATCTACACATGCTTTTTTCTGAAAGAATCTCTTTCTGGAAAAAGACACTCTTCCTCACCTGGGGCCTCCAGAAGAAGCACCATGTTCTTTTGGAAGGAATTCAAAAGAATGTGTTTTGTGTGTGGACGCTCCACTTGCTCTTTCGGAAGAGGGCCTGATTTTCTGAAACGACTTGCTAGTGTACACATGGCCAAGACCCTGCCATCTAAATGGAGCTACCCACAGGCTGGAGGGGGAAAGGCGCACAGAGTGATCGGAAGTAAAACAGAAAGATAGCAGTCAAGGCAGGCATAGACATATGCACCCCTGCCCCCGGTCACTATCCTGGTTATTAGAAGAGGGTTCTCAAGCAAAAGGGCATTGCCATCTTATTCATCCCATGCCTCTGAAAGGAGACTGTAGGAGGTATATGTGGGTGGGGTGGCTAGAAGAGAAAGGGGCATGAGATGGCCCTACCATGGGAAAAAGTTAATACCCTCTGCAGTAGCTTTAGTCAGTCCCCTGATATCTAACCACACTGCCCTATGAAGAGACTATTTTAATTCAGATTTGCAAAAAATGTAATCTTAAGCCTTCGGTGGACAACCAATAATTTACGCTACTCTTAGTTTTTGGTCTCCTGGATTTTAAATTTGTAACAAATAAAAGCCTTGTTTAGTTTCTGATTAGTCATTTCTATGTTATATGAGATTTAAAATAATGAATGGTTATTAATTTTTATCACTAGGCCTATGATTACACCTACTCGTATCATTTGATATTATCCCCAAAATTATCCATAATAGTTTTAATAGGAGCTAGTCTTCTTCTAAGAAGCTAATGAGACTATAAATCAAAGTCTTTAACCTGATAGATTTTGGATTCCATTTCATAATTTCATTCCTCCTACAAAGTCACTGCCTGCGGAAGTTGCCCTGGAGAAGCAGGTCTCCTCCGAGTGAGTCACACCATGCTGACATTTCACAAGATGGAGGCAGCACTGCAAAAGCCCCTAGTCTTGGCCAAACTCTGTTCTTCTTGGGAGCCCTGCATTGCCGCAGGGCTGGGCTGGTCTTCCCAACCCAGATAGACGGACTTGTCTGAGTTGGGCTGGATCAGTATGGCAGCATGGGTGTGGGCAGCAGCTGAGCTGCAGTGGCCATGCTGCTACTTTTATTTCAAAACCCATTAACAAGTCTTTTTTTACCCAGGCTGGGAGGTCCACTCCCAGCTGCAGCACAGATATGTATAGTCCTTGAGGTCAAGGCTAGCTTGCCACTTACTTCAGCAGGTGCAAATTTAGTTCAGCACTGAGCAATTTCAACGCTTTCCCTCCAAGAATGTCCGTACGTAGTGTATTACACAGTGAACCCCTCCTGTGTGACACAGCTTGAGTTCTGACAATTTGACATTTCCTGAACAAAAGAAATGGTTTCTGGAACAAATTTTATTTGCGCCTTTGCAATGCTGGTAATTTTAATGTAGCTATGAAAACTAGAGCCAAGGCATTTCATGAATGAAAGTCTAAAGTTAGGTTTCTGTGCCCATATTAAAGCATCTAAATATATTTTCACATCATTTTAAAATCTTGACCACCTTCTTCTGTGGGTATCCTCCGCTACAGGTTGAACATCTCTCCCCTGGAACACTCTTATCTGGAAATTTCCACAATCCAGCATGATATTAGTTAGTCGGACAACTACTTATGGTGGGTCTGGCCAAGTTTCCCATGTTGACAATGACCGGGCCTGGCTCCTGGTCTGTGCTGTTACTTAACTATAATTTACTCCTAGATGTCTTCTAACAGCCCAGTAAGCTGTGGAAGTGTTGGTGCTGCTACGAGACAATATTGCCTTCTCAGGCTTTGGCAGATTCTCTGGTTCAGCACTGATATGGTGTGAAGGGTGCTAGACTAGAGAGATTCAACCTGCAGTAAGTTCTCAGCACATTTGGAAATGAGACCCGCTGTTAAGGTGCATGTGTGTGTATGTATACATAAGATATCTAGCTATCCAGCCATCTAACATCAGTTTAGAAGCCTAGCTGCAAACACTTAACGTTAACAGTATTTGTATAACTGAGTGTTTTGTTGCTGTTGTTGTTTCCATAGGTGCTGTACTTGTTAATAACATGAAGGTTTCTGATTTTTTTTAAATCTAATCACACTATTAAAGAGTGGAAATTTAGCTAGTAGCAATGGTTATGCATATTAGGCTTCTGTTATAGCTCACTAAGTGTCTGGACTTAGCTAGAGTTCTGTATACTGTCATGTTTTCATTGTATTTCTGAAACACAAAACATTTGGGATATTCACCAAGACTTTCTGAGATTTGTACTTTGTTACAAGTCAACATATATAGGTAAGTGAAATGGACTTCCCAGAACAAATGGCTTAACATTAAAAATATACAATCAAGATAAACTGTCTTAAGAGTCATCAGCAAAAATAATTCTTCCCTTAGAAGCTGCAAGTTGTTCTAGGTAAAAGACAGAATCTTTAAAGCGTATAAACTTGGGTTTGTTTGTTTGTTTTCTTTTGCAAATACTTTACTTGTTTTCCAGCACGGGTATATATCTACAGACCACAGTGGACTTTGGATCAGGTTTTACGAAGTGGTTTTCAGAGTAAAAAATGAGTCCAGAAAACATTTGCATCACGCAAAACTCCAAAATTCTTGACAATTAAAGAGTTTTGCAAAATTAGGGGGAATGTCACACACACAATGGAAAATGCTGTACAAAAGTGTATGGACTTGCTTCACTGAGGTTCATTCATACAAGAAATTGCCTTCCAATTGGAGAAGGCTTATGATTTCCAGTTTTCAGCATGGGCTTGATATAAGCAAGAACCAAAAGGAAAACAGTACATATTAAAACTTTCTAGTCCATCGCTCTCTCATGCAACAACATCCATAGACTGGCATGATTTTAGTTATCCAGAAGTCTGCTACTCAATTGGTGTGGCCAAGTTTCCTGAGGTCCCATAAAGTTTCCTTCCAGCCACCAGTCCTGGCTCTCAGTGTTCTGTGCTGTAATTTAGCTGTACTTTACCCCTAAATGTTTTCTAGGAGCACAGTGAGCAGTGGACATCTTGAAAATGCTGCTCAACAATGTTAACCTTCCAGGGTCCGCCAAGTTCTCTCATCCAGCCCTGATCAGGTCCCTGGGGTGACAGATGAGAGAGGTTCAACCTCTCGTGAAATTGTTGAGTCAAGTTGAAAGCATGAGAAATGCTGACTTTACCATGGTTTTGATACAACACTAGGTGGGTTTGCAACTAAGCCCATGACAACCTAAAAGCTTAATGGTCCCAGTTCTCTTTTTCTGTTTGGTTCTATTGCATCACTGTAAACATGCAAAAGAGTGAAACAGACCCCCAGGAATACCCCATGTATAACTGTGTTTAAGCATATCTGCACATGTTACCATCGCTGTCATGAGATGAAGGACAGCTGTGCAAGGTAGGAATGAGCAAGAATCCAGTCCATATTTGGATAAAGCACTCTGAGATCTGGCCAAATAACATGTCCAAGGATTTGCAGGACAACATTGGAGATTGTTTTAGTTGGAACATATTGGATGCACCATTCACTAATGAGACAAAAAAATACTGAACTATCTCAGATGAATGGTACTTGTGCTCTGGTGGACAGAGTCGTGATTGGTACAAAGGAATTTCAGTTATGCTCCTGTGTCTGCTAGCAAACTGTTATTGTAACTTGGGGTAAAATCACTTTGGCTAAGTAGTGCAAACAGGGAAGCATAAAGAAAGGCTCCTCACTCCACACTTAGGCCTTCGATTAACAGATTGTCTTTTGAAAAAAAATGGTGCTTCAAAGCCCTGTCTAAGCTGCTGGACTGAGTCAACCACAAATGCTCATCAGACTTATTACACGTTATAACCTGAAACTAAAAGAAGTCAACAACATAAGCCAAAATGAATGGCCCTTCAGCCTGAGGCTCAACTCAGTACTATGACCCTAGGCATGACACCCTTCTTTCAAATGGAGAAGAGGTCCCTCTCTTCTCTTTTAAGTATCCAAGGTCACATTCTTCTGTTGAGCCTGTGACATTGACCTGCGAGTGGGGGAATGCATCAGAGTTACAATCTCTATTAGTACAGTAATGGGGACTGTGCCTGATCTGAACATCTCATAATTATTATGAAAATTTAACTTTACAGAACCCCTAAGGTATTGTCCCTCCAGCCAAAGGAAGGCTCAGGGCTGCTTAAGTGACCAAACTCACTCAGGAAGTCTGTGATGGAAGCAGGAACTGAAGCTACAAGCTATTTACCTGTCCCAATAACACAAGGATTAGGGGCCATTTAACAAATTAAATTAATAGGTAGCAAGTTTGAAACAAACAAAAGGACATATTTCTTTACTTAGTGAACAGTCAATCTTTTCAACTCTTTTCCAGAGGATGTCATGAAGACCAGGACTTTTACAGGGTTCAAAAAGAAAAAAAAAACCTAGATAAATTCATGGCGGTTAGGTCCATCAATGGCTGTTAGTCAGGATGTGAAGGACTGGTGTCCCTAGCCTCTGTTTGTCAGAGGTTGGAAATGGATGTCAGGAGATGGATTACTTGATGATCACTTGTTCTGTTCATTCCCTTCTGAGACACCTGGCTTTGGCTATCAGGAGACAGGATACTGGGCTAGATGGACCTTTGATCTGGCCCAGTCTGGCCATTCTTATGTACATCTGCTGAGCTCCAGCCTAGTATAGTAGTGGTCTTTCACAGCCTCTCATTGCTGGATTCACATGATTCTACATGAAACACTAATTGAGACAGACGCTTAAACCATGTTGCCTTTAATATTACAGGATGTAATTCTTTTCCATTACCATTAGAAAGGGCTCCCTTGCAAGAGCTATTGAAAGCTGTATGAGCAAACGGAGGAGGGAGAAAAATTACTCAAGCCTTTTGCTCTTTGACCTCAGTAAATGAAGTGTCCTGCAATTCTAGTTCCATGAACATCTTTAGATCTGTTTTATGTAAGACCATGAGTCTTCTTTCCAGAGACAACATTCATGTTTGAATACCAACAGCTCCCTCTCTCTGCTCTGGTTGGAGTTGGCAGCAGATGGCATTTGTTACATATAGCAGATGGACTTATTTTTTTCTGTTTCCTCTTCAGGAAAATCTATTCCCAGCTATTTATGTTGTTGCTTCTGACATGGATCAACCACTGGATACAGCTTTCCTTTTCCAAGGGGGAGGGAGGGGAATACAAGCTATGATTTGGTTATTATTATAAATTCCAGATTATGAATGCAACGACCATTTAAAAAGGGAAAAGGGGACAGAATCCCTGCATTAGCTAAAGAGACTACTTTTTTGGTTAAAAGACAGCTTTGAACACTCTGTGAATTACTGTCAAACTGAACATGTCTCTGGGGATTTGAAAGTTTTATATCCTTTAGCAACATACTGCTATTGTCTGCATAACAAATGTGAACTGAACTGTTCTGTTGAAAGTAAGTCATGCACACTTAAGACCATAATAGTAGCTTAGTGTTAACAATGCTTTTGCATTCAATTCAGCAAACTGTTATTGTAGTGGAATTGAAGCTAGAACAAGCTGCTTGCTTTGTGATGAAGAGACAGCCTCTTTCTCTCTCTCTCTCCCAACCAAAAAGATCACGATCGTGAAGACATTGAAGATTTCCTAGATTCTGAACAACTTTGACCTTTTCCCATAATGAAGGTCTTGATAATAATGTCAGCTGTAACATCACGGCATACAGAGCTTTAGTGTTTTCAAACGGTCTCCTTTTAGTGATGCATTATTTTTCTTCTGATCTGTGCTGCAGTGAAAAAATGTGAGTGTATTATCAGTTACGTTTATGCTGGCATTTTCTGAGGGTAATCTAGATTCAAGTAGACCAGCTCATTTGTTAAAAATATGCTTGTGTATGGACAGCATTCTAAAGTATTGTTCCTAAACACTATGGCTTACTATAGTGTTACTGAAGTATTGGAGTCCAT
Source organism: Carettochelys insculpta (assembly GCF_033958435.1). Lineage (NCBI taxonomy): Eukaryota > Metazoa > Chordata > Testudines > Carettochelyidae > Carettochelys > Carettochelys insculpta. The sequence continues at coordinate 134,325,477 of NC_134140.1, read as the reverse complement.
TTCTGTAGACTGTTGTATCATCTAATAATGAGAACATGTAGTAACAGGAATACTCATCATAGTTTATATGCACTACATGCTATTGTGCTTTTGATCTCTTCCTGGACAATGCAGCAAACACTGTTGGATTCTCTGGAACGAATGGATAAACATTCATTTCATTCATAGGACTGAGCTGTCAATCAACAGATCTCATCTTCTATGACTCTGTTGGTGAGCGACTAAACCAATCCTTGATTGGCAGAGCTGATTACAGATGTCACATAAAAAGCTGTCAACTGAAAGAATTGTATGTCCTTTTCAGATCCTCTGCTTTTCCTTTAGTGCCTGGATACTCTGTCCCTCAAATCAATTAAGAGCCTATACATAGTTTACCACCAGGACAAAATGTCCTGACCTGGAGTTTCCAGGTCATTGGGAGATATGCTGCATGACTTCAAATTGACTTTTAATGTAACTTTATAGTGCCTATACTGACCACACATAGGGCACTTTCCATAAGCAAGCCAGCCATAAAAGACCATCTTTGAGATCTGCATAGTAAGAAATGCAAACATGGTAGGCAACCAGCTTGGCTTAACGGGGAAATCCTTAGTCAGCTTCAATTTAAAAGGATGCATACAAGAAATGGAAAAGTGTACAGCTTACTAAGGAGGAGTATAAACATATAGCTGGAGAATGCCAGGCAATTATCGGGAAAGCAAAAGCACAATTGGAACTGCAGCTGGAAAGGGATGTGAAAAGTAACAAGAATGGTTTCTACAGGCATGTAAACAATAAATGGGTTATCAGAGAAGGTGTGGGGCTGTTACTGGATGAGGGAGGTAACCCAGTGACAGATGATGCAGGAAAATCTGAAATACTCAATGCTTTTTTTGCTTCAGTCTTCACGAACAAAGTCAACTTCCACATGACGGTGCTAGACAATGAAGTATGGGAAAGTGGAGGGCAGCCATCTGTGGGGAAGGAACATGTTCTGAGCTATCTAGAAAAACTAGATGTTCACAAGTGCATGGGTCTTGATTTAGTGCACCCGAGGGTACTGAGGGAATTGGCAGAGGTCATTGCTGAACCTTTGGCCATTATCCTTGAAGACTCTTGGCATTCAGGAGAGATCCCGATGACTGGAAAAAGACAAACGTGGTGTCCATCTTTAAAAAAAGAAAGAAGGACAATCCAGGGAACTATAGACCTGTCAGCCTTACCTCAATCCCTGGGAAAATAATGGAGGGACTCCTCAAGGAATCCATTTTGGAGAACTTGGAAGAGGGGAAAGTGATCAAAAGTAGCCAACATGGATTCACCAGGGGCACGTCCTGCCTGACCAATCTGATTAGCTTCTATGATGAGGTAACAAGCTATGTGCACACGGGAAAGTCAGTAGATGTGATATACCTTGGCTTCAGCAAGGCTTTTGATACATTCTCCCACAACATTCTTGTCCATAAGTTAAGGAAATATGTATTGGATCTTTGGACTATAAGATGGATAGAAAGCTGGCTTGATGGTCGGGCCCAACAGGTAGTGGTCAATAGCTGGATGGCAGCCGGTTTCAAGCGGAGTGCCGCAAGGCTCGGTTCTGGGGCCAGTGTTATTCAACATCTTTATTAATGACCTGGATGAGGGACTGGATTGCACCCTCAGCAAGTTTGTGGATGACACAAAACTAGGGGAAAAGGTACATACGTTGGAGGGTAGAGAAAGAATCCAGAGTGACAAGGATAAATTGGAGGACTGGGACAAAAGAAATCTGATGTGGTTCAATAAGGAGAAGTGTAGAGTCCTGCACCTGGGGTGGAAGAATCCCAAGCATTGTTAGAGGCTAGGGATTGACTGGCTCAGCAGCAGTACAATGTAAAGAGACCTCGGGGTTATGGTGGATGAAAGGCTGCATATGTGTAAACAGTGTGCCCTTGTACCCAAGAAGGCTAATAGCATGTGCGTGTAACACTGATGGACTTGGGTTGCCAGCCCCAGGGATAGAACCTATGAGCATAGGGTCTAAAGCCCTGCACTCTACCACATGAGCTAAAGGATAGCTGGTTCTCAGCTGAGGCTGTGGCACAGATACTTCACTCTCCCCAGATAAGGTCTCAGTGCCTCTGGGTACTACATGATTCCCTGGGCTGAGGAAGCATGTTCTGAGCTTCTGAGAACTTCCAGCAGTTCTTCCCAGCCAATGCACCAGTTGTAACACTGATAGACCCAGGGTTGCCAGTCCCAAGGATGGAACCTGCAAGCATAGGGTCTAAAGCCCTCCACTCTGCCACATGAGGTAAAGGACAGCTGACTCTCAGCTGAGACTGTAGAGCAGAGACCTCACTCACCCCAGATGAGGTCTCAGTGCCTCTGGGTACTACATTAGGAGGAGCATTTTGAGCAGATCTAGAGAAGTAATTATTCCTCTCTATTTGGCACTTGTGAAGCCACATCTTGAATACTGTGTCCAGTTCCCTCAGTATAAAAAGGATGTGGATTTACTGGAGCAGGTTCAGCGAAGGGCAACAAAAATGATTAAGGGGTTGGAGCACAAGACCTATGAGGATAGGCTGAGGGATTTGGGCTCGTTTAGTTTCCAGAAGAGAAGACTTAGGGGTGATTTAATAGCAGCCTTTGACTTCCTGAAGGGGAGCTCTAAAGTGGAGGGTCAGAAACTGTTCTCAGTGGTGTCAGATGGCAGAACAAGGAGTAATGGTCTGAAGTTGAAGAGGGAGAGTTGTAGGTTAGATATTAGGAAAAGCTACTTCACCAGAAGGGTGGTGAAGCACTGGAATGCGTTGCCTAGAGCGGTGGTGGATTATCCATCCCTTGAAGTTTTTAAGTCCCAGCTGGACAAGGTCCTGGCTGTGATTTCTTAGTGGGGGTTGATCCTATTTGAAGCAGGGGGCTGGACTAGATGATCTCCTGAGGTCCCTTCCAGTCCTATGTTTCTGTGATTCTGTCTGTAATTCTGTGAAAAGACCGAACAATGCCAATAATTTTCTCAGGGCAGCCAATTTGCCTAAGTATTTTCTAGAGCCCATTTCTGCTGACTGTGTCAAATGCCTTGGTCAAGTCTATGAAGATCATATAGAGGTCCCTATGGCGAAACAGAACTGCATTCTGATACCTTTTTTACATAAAATACATCTGGGTAGAAAATGGCTTTGTCGTCGTGCAAAATTTTGAGATTTTGAAAAATGTATCCAAACTGATTTTAAGAAAGTCAATCTCAAAAATTAAAAAGTGAAAAAAATGAACTAAAAAGTGAAAAATAATTGTTAATGCCTTTGAAACAATTGGTGGCTCTCTTTTTTCACTTTAATAAGCTGAGTTTAAAAAAATTCATTGGAAAAATATCAAAACAAAATGTTGGAGCAACTATGATCTTCTTTTCCCTAATTGTTCAAGCTGAACTGTCTGAAAATAGTTTTGGTTTTCATAAACTGGGAATTTTTCAATGAAATAATATTTTGTCAAAAAGTCCTCAGCCAGCTTTAGTGATTAATATGTCTTACTCCGGCAGTGTTCTCATTGATTTTCCCGATGAGACTCAGGTATTCACCTTGAGCACAGATACCTGCACAGTCTCTGGCTTCTGGTATTTTTCCCACCTACTGCAGGGTTTGCAAATCACATATGTTTCTGTTAGGTTTTTGGTTTTTTCCCCCTATCATATTGAACATGTGCTAGCTCCAGTCACAAGAGACCAGACAGGGAACTCTTCAGAGCACAGTCTCAAGAAATAATCTTCTCCGTACGCTAGGCAGCACGCTGTAGTGGGGTGGACACAAGTCTCCACAGAGGATCCACCTCTTTCCACCAGTAGGGGTGACTCTATCATAGAAGACATGGCCTAGATTTTGCAGGCGATTTGTGTGTCTCAACATGCAGGGAAGCCCCCAGTGTTGGGGTCTCCCACCCCCAAATCACCTAAGCACTTAGTTTTCATTCACATCTATGGAAGGCAGGGGTCTAGACAGTTTTGAGAATCTCACTAGGCATCTATCTGTATCTCCAGGTGCCTCAATACCTTATAAAACTAACCCTAAGTCTCAAAAAGTCAAGCAGACTTAGGCTCCTGAATGCCTAAGGCATATTCAAAGGTAGGACATAGCTGTCTAAATCACTCAGACCTCACAATGCTGATTGAAGCAGTACTTAAATATTTATGAATATCTGAGCCCCTTGGCCAGAATCAGTGTTGGCTTAAAACCAGTACAGCCATTTTACTTCTCTGGGACTAATAGAGTGTGGGTCAGTGGAGAACTTGGGTGGGATTTTCTAAAGACCCAAAGGGCCAGTTTTTAAAGTTCATCTGGTGTCTCCATTAAGCACCTACTAATTTTAAAATCTGGTCCTACATGTCTGAAGAATAGGAGAATCATAGAGTTTTAAAAGCTGTTCTTAAAATGCTCAATCTTTTACCCTGTGAATCTATACTTTTGATACAAATTCCTCAGAGCAGACTTTTATTTTCATTTCAGTGAGTGGGGGTGCTCATTTTTTAGCTAAGCACAGTCACATTTTTTCTAGGGGTAGGTGCCAACCAGATTGCTTTAAACAATAGGAAACCAACCACAAAGCACTTTATTAATCACTTTTTAAAGTTAGCAGAACCATTCCTTTTCTACACACATATTTGGTGAATTAGTGGTGAATTCTTTTACTGTTTTTTATTTGCAAAATAAAATGTAGTTGTAATAACATTTCCTTTCTGCTTCTGTATAAAATAGCTAAAGTGGTTGCATGAGGCTGAATATATTTTTCAGACTAAAATAAATGCCATCTAATTCCCCATGCCCTTTGGGATGCAGATGCTATGATGATGCAGATTGGAGAAAAAACCTCACTAGTTAGAGCCAGGGTAGATAGAAGCTGGATTTCATTCCTACAGTTGTGTTGCCAAGCCCACTGTCTATCCACTCAGCACTGCACTCCTGGCAATGCAAGAACACACACCCTGCTGGCCATGGCAAATTGCTTCAATCGCCCTGACGAGCAGGTCCCAAAGCACAAGGGAAACCATCCAGCAGGCTTTAAAGCTTACACACTAGGGCTTGGAGAGCAACGCATATTCAGATCACTCAATTTGTGCTGTATATTGTAGGCTCACCCTTCACCCAGATCTTAGCCTTTGATGCAGAAAAATGTCGTGTCTCCCAGTTGCTTCAAGCTTCTCAGTTGGTTGAAGTCTGTCTCTACTCACTGAGGCCACAGTGATATGGACTCTCCATTTCTGCAGTATGTCTGTTAGTGTTCCACTCAGGAAGTGCTGCTGTGTCTGGTGTGTGAAGGCAAGCCAGGATCAGAGTCTATCTCAGGGCCAGGGGATGCGTTGAATGGTACCTTGAGATTCCTTCCAGCCCTGCATAACTTCTGTTCATCTCTGGTATGTTTCTATCTGTTGAATGAATGCTAAGTTAGGGCCAAACTCTCCTCTTATCCATGGGTTTGGACTGAGTGATGGGAAAGAAAGGAGATAAAGGCATTTCTCAAGATGTCCTCAGGCATCTGTCATGAAAGATGGTGCAATGAGTGGCAGCCATGGAGGCAAAATGGAAGAAATGGCATGAGTGTAAGAGCAATGCACATGGGAGGGAGGATGCACCCAAGGACTCATGTAAAAGATCATCTCAATCAATACTGAGATTAACAACAAGAATTCCATTCCCACACCCCTAGGGGTGGATAAAGGCTGAAAAGACATCCCTGCTCTGAATGAAACAGAACAGCTGCTGGGTGTCATGGACACTGAAAAGTTTAGGAAAGTCACCAGTGAAACACCAGGATAGACTTTTCCTTGTGACCCATTCCACATTCACAGGGAATGTGAATGTCTCTGTGACCAGCAGCTTCTCCTAAATCCCAGCTGCGTTCTCCTTTTCCAGAGAATGTCACAATCACATGGAAAGTCCGCAATATTTCTTAGCACCAGGTGTTTCAAGGGTCTGATGTCTACCTGAGATGTGTGAAGGTCAAATGCTACAGAGAAAGAGCACCACAGGCATCTAGATAGAAAAAAAAAAATGAATGGCTCTCCAGGAAAGTGTTTGTTTCCTCAGCTAAATGTAATTATATAACCAAACTAAATTGTCATTGGCTGATCAATGATCCTGAGGTTAAAAATGTGGCTACCTGACACCTTCTGAATGCTGATTACTATTTCAATGTGTGTCACCCCCTACTATGTCTCCTATTGCTTACATTTTTGGAAGAAATGTCCCATCCCTCACTTCCCTGCTGGGTTATGATCAGCTGTTCTGTTCAAATCTCCATGCTGTAGGACTTCTTCTGTTTGTATGTAAAATCATTGATCCTGCTCAGTTCAGGGTTGCCAATGAAGAGGGTATCAATCAGTGCAGCAGAGATTACTAGTTTGGCTAGAAGTCCAAAGGTGAAAGGTGGAGGCACTTTCATGGGGGACATTCAGGAGATAAAAAGGGAGGTGTTAATCATCTAGACCTATCATCTTGATTTTTTGGGGGCAGAAAGTTTCAATGAGACCTAATGGAGTTATTTACCTATCCAATCCACTGAACATCAATGGGAGTTGTGTGCCCAACTATCTTTTGATCATTTTGAAAATTGCATCCTTAATTAGGGTTGAAGGGATTTTTGCTTTGTGCTTTGTTTTTAAATTAGCTTTATTATTTGAGAAAAAACAAGAAATGCAAATATAAACAACAACCTGCCCCTCGGATTTTTTCATACCTGTGTTGCTTATTCTGAGTCCCTCCCAGAGACAAAAGAAGAGAAACAATAATTGATAAATCAAAGAGCTTCTAAAGGCCAGCTGGTGATCTTTTTTCTCCAACCAATTCAGAGTTAAAACAGACTACTACAAACATTTGTCAGTGTTTGTGTGAGGCTGTCATGACAATGGCTGGTCAAATACCTTTTCCTGGTATAATCATCATCTGATGCTCCTAGAATTGTATCAAGGGAAACTGCAAGAGCCTGCTCACTAGGTCATTATGGCATCTGCTCTCCTAGCACAGGATTAATTCAGCAATGGTGTATATGATGTCCTATGTAAGCCTTTAATGTGTGTGCGTGTGCCGTGCGGAAGGGGATCAGAGAAGGTTTTGTTGTGAAATTACAGTGTAAACAGCTGACCTCTAATTTTCTTCTAGAAAGCAAAGTAAACACCTGACAGGGTAGATGGCCATACATAAACCAATGTTCAAAAGACAATTGAGGCCTCAGAATTGAAATCTTGGACGCAAGGTGAGTGATGCAGTTGAGTCAGATGTTCAAAAGCCTGTAGTGCCTTTAGGATTACCTGCAATCTAGAGAGTCACTTACTGTATATGGGCAATTCAGCTCCTGCCCCTCCAGCAAATGTGATTCACTAACCATCTGGTAATACTAAGCTCTTTCTGGAGTGCTGCCTTTCCAGTTACAGATGTTTCTGTTGAGGTTTCCCCACTTAATTTTTTGCCTAGTTCAATGACGCAAGGGATAGCTGGCTGAAAGTGGCCTTCTCACCCGGCTCAGTTGTGGGGATATGGTACTGGTGTACAAGTTAAAATCAGGAGTCCAGCCCAGGCCAACATCCTGCTCTGATAGTAGTCAGCATTTGTGATATAACTGGCCTCAAAGGAAAAATTTTCATTTAGCGCTCTATAATTAGAAATTGGCTTATGCTTGAGAATTATTATCCTGCCCAAAGTTGGTATGTTAGCATCTATTTAAATTATGGCTATTACCTTTATTGCTAAAAAAATTCCAATACTTTTAAAAATCCTGCTAATCCCCTAGCTTCAGGGATACCCTGTGCCTTTCAGTCCTGCAGCTCAATTGTGCAGAATGCACTTTGGCACATTGTCAACTTTCTTTTAGTTTGTCTTTACTAGTAACTCAACTACCAAGAGAGGCTGAAACACTCTTGGCTGGCACTCTCTCATCCGGCAGGACCAGGGATGCTGCTGGCAGAGAGCTCCAGCTGTGTGGGGGTGAGTGGAGACCACCTGATTTCAGAGAGCCCTGCTGGCAGCCCACTCGGGGGGACCCCAGGTTAGTGAGCCTCACTAAGCGATCCCAGCTGGTGGTGGGGGACCCCCACTGTGTGGAGTGTAGACCCAGTTGGGAGCCCACCAGGAGCCCCATGGAGGAAAGCCAGCCCTGCCAGATGCCCTATGGTGGGACGCTGGCTGAGGTGGGAAGCCTTACCAACAGCCCCACAGCCGTGGGGGAGCTCAGGCGCCCTACAGGGGGATCCCTGCAGGAGTTCCCCTAGGCACCCTGGGGACCTGACCTCCCCTCGTTGAGGACCAGTCAGGTGTAGATGGTGCTGGACAAGGTAGGTACAACTTGTAATAGACATCACTTTTGTTCAGGCTTTACCAGCCTGCCCCGATCTCAAAGCTGGCCTAGGATCACTCTGGCCATAAGGTAAATCAGAATAGGTTCACAACTGCCCTATCATGTGACAGTGGCAACAGGCTTTTAGGGAGTGTTCTACTTGCCTCGAATGGCCTTCTGGACACACCTCACCTTCACTATCTTTATTATCAATTGTTGTGCCTACGCTGCAGTGGAGACAGTTTTCTCTGAAGAATGGGTAGTCCAAGAAGTATTTGCTGGGAGGGGAGAACAGAGGCACCGAGCTGAGCAGTGGATTCCCCGTTGTCACACAGCCGTTTGTTGGCAGAGACAGAAATAGAATCCTGAGTCCCAGTTCTGTGCTGTGTCCTCTGGGTGTTGCCCTCGGCAGCATAGGGAAAGGCTAGGAACTGAGCACCTTCGAGCTACCACCATCAGGTTTATATCACCTGGGAGATTATTTTACTACTACTATTATGTCCTTCTCCTTGGTGTCTCTATATAAATTGATTTATTAGAATGCCTCCCTCTTCCTTAATTGTTAATTTCCCAACTCCCACCCACACTTGCTAGATTCTGATGAGGCTTTCAGGGAGATCTGGTCTTCATAAGCTGTATCTTTCTTCAGTAGTTAATGTTTATATGGAAAATGTAAATTGTCGAGTTGCATTATTGCATCTTCCTGTCTCCCATCCCTTCTTGCCTCCTAGATCAATTAAATTCCATGCCAGGCTGTCATCTGCTGTGCTACTCCCTCATCCCACACAACAATCTGGGGTCGTTTTGATGAGGACTAAGTGTTTTCTGTACCTACACACAAAGCGATAGAGCCAGAGGAGGGGAGGAAAAGCATTTGGGCCCCCCTACCCTGCTGGGAGCTGAAGATATGGCTGGGTGGGGATTTTTTGACAAATTTGAGTTTGGTGAAAAATGATGCCAGTTGCCCACTAAACATGAGCAGTTTTGACAAATCTTACAACTCAAAAAAAGTTGAAAAAAGTTACAAAATTATCTGAATTTTTGTGTTGACATTTTATGTGAAAAATTCTGTAGTTCTTTGGATCAAATGATTTTTGTTTGTTTGTTTTGAAATTAAAGCGAATTAAGCAGCAACATCAAAGTCAGACTGAAATGTTTATAAATGATCAAAACAAAACATTTGCAGTGACTAGAACTGAAATGGTTTTCAGTTTTCCCGTCCGTGAACCCTATAGGCATTAGGGATTTGTGCCCCTAAAAGGGAGGGTAAAAATGTTAAAGTCTTAGAAATATTCAGACCAGTGTGATGGGGTCTATAAGCTCTATTGTGGAAGAGATGGGATTAAGGAGTAGTTCTGGGCCCAAGGATTTTGGCCCTGCTGTGCCTGTTTGAGGATGTGCATTAGACAACCAGTTGACCCAGAAGGGGAACAGAAGGGAGAAGAAGACAGAGTGGGAAGCTCCTGATTAAGGGTGATGCAGGAGAGAGTTCTTCAAGCAACAGCTACCCCCGCAGAGGTATTTGCCTTTTCCTAGGCCTGGGAAACCCTTCCCTCAAATTAGAATGATAGAACACTAGAACAAGAAGAAATCTCAAGAGGTCATTGAGTCCAGTCCCCTGCCCTTCATGGCAGGACCAAGCACCATATCAATCATCCCTGACAGGTGTTTGTCCATCCTGCTCTTCAATACCTCCAGCGATGGAGACTCCATAGCCAGAGAAGCCCACTCCCCCGTGTGTAGGATGGTGAGTGGGAGTGGGCAAGGAGGCCCCGCTTTCAGGAGGAGCCTCCTTCAGAGTGACAGCAGTTGTACAAGTGAAAGGCCAGCCTGCTTCAAAGCAAGCTCTGCCCCTCAGCAGGCTCAGCAAAGATCTCTTTCCTACAACTCTGCCTGCCCTACCACTTTCTGTTGTCAAAACTTCCGGCAGAAGAAGACAAGGAGAGAGAAAACTGCAGGGAACTCTGGTGGGGTGGTTACTGTATCTAGCTTTGATGGCCAAACTCCTTGCTCCTCTTGCTATTGCCAGGGACATCAGCCACCCTGGCCTGCACTCAGCTCTTTGCAATACTTCATTTGCCACTGGGAGGAAAAGATGAAGAGTTGGGGCCTTTGACTATGAAGCCTTCATGTGCAGGGAATCTCTCCTCTGCAGGATCAACTCTACAGTCCCCAAGTCCTGGAAAAGATAACAATTGTCAGTGAAGTATAAAGCACTCCCACTTTCTCTGCCCTGAGATTTCCAGACCCCAGTAAGTTCATTGATCCAACTGAAAAGAATTGTTACCCTGTTAAATGCTGGAGTGTCAGTCAGATGCCAGCAGGCTTTTTCATCCTTCCCTGGTATTTTCTGCCAGGCCCATAATGAACAATACATCTGAGTGTTTCAAATAGTGCAGCTGTTTCTGTTGCCTTCATAAAAAGGTGGTGTTTGATCTCATTTTGGTAGCATCTGTATTTGGGATTTTTCAAATCCACTCTGATGTGTTTCATGGTGAGAGACCACTTACGAAGGTACAGTTTGGCTCAAGAAAAATGCAGTTTTCCCATTCTCTCCCTCGTTCTGCTGATTATATTTAGAGAACTGTTTCACCCAGACCTCCACCAGATAGGGTTGTCACTTGTAACCCTTCAATTATTTAGGAACATTTATTTATTTGTTGCAATATTCCATGAGTTGTCATGCTGCATTTCAAGAAGAAACACGGACAAATGAATGTTCGATGTGAGCAAAGATCCTTAGAGAGGCATGCTTTTAAGCTGTCCAAACTGAATGGACAAGACACATCTTGAAAGTGCCAAACTCCAGAAGCAAGACCTTAGCAAGTGTACATTATCAGAACTTCATACATTACACCAGCTGCATGCATTTCCATGCCCAATGTTCTGACACATTCATACATTACAATCATATGCCCGGCATGATTCTCAAGTAATTCGTAGCTCAGAAGCACAGGGAGACCGTCATCTCATTGGGAAAAGGCTTACAGCCCATCCTTATAACTTCCTAATACTTATTTTTTCCTTTCATTGTTCTGAAAGACAGCTTCAAGGTGGAAAATGAATCAAATTGTCATATTACATCTGGTGGAAGGCTTAATTAGCATTGTGTTATTAGGCACAGTGTTAAATAAATAATGCCTCATCCTTTTCACAAAGAAGTGTTACCAGACTGACGATGCTCTCTTGCTTTTGTTTAGTATTTTGTAAAATCTTATAGTCTCGCCATCAGACTTTTCTTGATTGTTGCACATGGCAGATTCAGAGCAGCATGTATGCACCTAGGGATTTGATATATTTCCAGATGTTTCCAAACTTAAGAAATGCACCTATGGTTTAGGTATATGTCACTGACTCACTCAATCTGCTGATTACCTTGTCAAATTACTGGAGGGAAGTATTTCAAGTGGGCTATCTTGAATGGTGTCAGTATCTTGAATGGCGCTTCTCTGCAGAGACAGACTCTCATGCCCAAGTTATTGACAATTTCGAATGCTCACCCGTTTTGTCCAGACAAAAACATTTCATGTCTAGCTTCGCTCTCTTAGGCTACGTCTACATGTGAAGCCTACATCGAAGTAGCCTATTTCGATATGGCGACATCGAAATAGGCTATTTCGATGAATAACGTCTACACGTCCTCCAGGGCTGGCAACGTCGATGTTCAACATCGACGTTGCCAGCACCACATCGAAATAGGCGCTGCGAGGGAACGTCTACACACCACAGTAGCACACATCGAAATAAGGGTGCCAGGCACAGCTGCAGACAGGGTCACAGGGCGGACTCAACAGCCAGCCGCTCCCTTAAAGGGCCCCTCCCAGACACACTTGCACTAAACAGCACAAGATCCACAGAGCCGACAACGAGTTGCAGACCCTGTGCATGCAGCATGAATCCCCCGCTGCAGCAGCAGCAGCCAGAAGCCCTGGGCTAAAGGCTGCTGCACACGGTGACCATAGAGCCCCACACGGGCTGGAGAGACAGCGTCTCTCAACCCCCCAGCTGATGGCTGCCATGGAGGACCCCACAATTTCGACGTTGCGGGACGCGGATCGTCTACACGGTCCCTACTTCGACGTTGAACGTCGAAGTAGGGCGCTATTCCAATCCCCTCATGAGGTTAGCGACTTCGACGTCTCGCCGCCTAATGTCGAAGTTAACTTCGAAATAGCGCCCGATGCATGTAGCCGCAACGGGTGCTATTTCGAAGTTAGTGCCGCTACTTCGAAGTAGCGTGCACGTGTAGACACAGCCTTAGAGTGTGTCTACACTTGCATTCCTCTTTCAAAAGAGGCATGCAAATATGGAAATTGAAAACGCAAATGAGTCACATATTTGCATATTTGATACCTCATTTGCATATTCTTATTTCAAAAGAGCTTCTTTTAAAAGAAGAAAACCTGTGGGCTGGGTCAACACAAGCCCCTTCCTTTCAAAAGGCACTTGTTAATGAGCGGGTTTGAAAGATGCTAATGAGGCGCTGCAATGAATATGCAGTGCCTCATTAACATAATGGCAGCCATGGCGATTTGAAAGTGGGGCTTTTCAAATCACGCGCCACCCGTGGAGATGGGACCTTCCGAAAGGACCCCCCTCAGTTTTCGAAAGCCCTTCTACCTAACACCAGATAGGAAGAAGGGGCTTTTGAAAACGGGGGGTCCTTTCAGAAGAACCTGTCTCCACGGGCGGCGCGCGATTTGAAAAGCTGCACTTTCGAATCACTCACAGCCACTATTATGCTAATGAGGTGCTGCATAATAATAATAACGAGGTGCTACATAACCCGCTCATTAACATGCCCCTTTCGAAAGGAAGGGGCTTGTGTAGACCCAGCCGTGTAAGTGCTGCTCGTTTGAAAGTAAATCTCATCTTCGAAAGAATCCTTCTTCCCATAAAAAAGGGAAGAAGGATTCTTTCGAAGACGGGGTTTACTTTTGGAAGAGCAGCACCTACACTGGTTTTCTTCTTGCGAAAGAAGCTCTTTTGAAATAAGAATATGCAAATGACGTGTGAAATATGCAAATGTGAACCTCATTTTCATTTTCAATTTCTTCATTTGCATACCTCCTTTGAAAGAAGAATGCAAGCGTAGACACCCTTATTCCCTACATCTCCCACCTTTTTCATTAGCGAGGGCTTTAGCACTATGAAATAGATGACATTAACTCTTCCACAATTTACATTCACATGGCAAAGATGACTTCAAAGGTGAGCAGGTTTTTTGTGCTTATTCCACCTTGAAGCCATTACTGCTTATTTTTCCATTGCTGCCTGCACTCAACAGTAACATGAGTTACTGATGAACATGAATTACTAATATGGTACTTAGAGGTGAAAAGTAAAGACCTCATCAGCTGCTGGAGATTTGCATATACATTGAATATAATTAAGTATCTGAAAGCAGTGATTTTCCCTCTGTTATTGGGGCATTTAGTACAGAGAATGCATTTACTGTCTTATGCTACTGTGGATTTTCTTTGTTTAAAACCACCCAGTCTTATACAGTATATCACTGGGTTTCATTAACCCCCATTTGAAACGCTACTTGGGCACCACTCTATTTACACTGGTAAGAACTAGGTAAGTAATTATAGAACTCTTTCTCAGAAATTAACATCCCCGAATGGAGTCTATTAAAATAAATCATAAGTTCCTATGTAGAATTCACTTTATAGACTTGGGAAAGCAATCTTTTTTGTGTTGCTTTGAGATTCTCTATAAAATAGTAGTTTACGAAGGCTTAAACGCAGCAGCAGTAGGCATAGCCAGGGTAGAGACACATGGTCCCTAGTTGCAGGGTGGGGAGGCAGACAGACACACACATACACAAACAAACCCTCAGATATATAGTACAGATCTGTCCCTTTTCCTATCCCTGCTATCCCACTGACAATACAGCTGTCTTGGGCTCCACTTCTGGCCCTCTTGCTGCCCTGCTCTGGTCATTATACAGTATAACTGTCCCTGCTTTCCATTCCTTCTCCCCTTCTGCCCCCCCCACCCCATGTGATCATTGTACTGCACAGCGTTCCTTTTCCATTTTCTGAGAAACAGTCTCATTCCAGGCACATCCCATTGTGCGGGCACAACCAAACCCTGCCTGTGCTTTGAGTTCTTTATGATAAGAGGCAGCTGCATGCCAAAGTTTGTGGTCCTGGCTCTTACCATTTAGCAGGAGTTCTTGAACAAACAAATTCACAGACAGACAAACTCTCCCAAATATACAGTAGACGTGCTTAAAACAGGAAAAATGTATTTTTTTGGATGGACTAATGGTTCTCCGGCTTTTCAGGTTCATTTTGAAATAGTGCCAAATAAAACCACACAACAACATTGAACTCTAACAGATGTTCCTGTCCAATTCAATTTGAAAACAATTAATCCAGAAAAAATCATGCAGGGTCCTTGGAATAAGTAATTCTGCAAGCAGCTATGTTTACCAAGAACCGAGTGCTCGTGTAAGCAGCAGAACCAATGTAAAAATGCTTCAATTGAGGCAGACTTCCGAAAGGGTTATTAATTGCCTATTCTACAATTTCACACATTTGCCTGCTATTTAATGTTTTAGTTGCTGGAGTGTCATCTGAAATACCATGTGGAATAGGGAAAAATGTAATTCAAGCATATATATCCACAGGAGGCTAGGACAAAAGCAACCCTGAAAAATCTACACATTTTTATCTCTGAATCATATTCTCGTCCAGGTACACATTTCAGTCTTGGTGCAAAGCAAATGTGTCATCACAGACTTTAAAATAGAATGAGCAGTGAATGCATAGATTTTAGTTACAAAAAATATTATCAAAGTCCTCTTTTTAAAAAAAAATACCAGCACCTCAGCAACCCCCGCAATTAAAAATTAACACATATTTCTAAATAAAGTTGTTGTACTGAGGTCATTTCATGTCTTAGAGACAGTGGATTTTTGTTTTGTTTTGTTTTTTGCCTTCTTTGCCCCGTGTGTACTTAGTTGGCACCTGTGAAAAATGAATGCAATGAAGATCAGAAGTATAGGGTTTTATACACTTTGCAATTGATAACACAGATGACAAAGCCACAAAAAATTGGTCTCTTTGCTTTCAAAAGCTGACTTTAATAAAGCAGCCTATGCACTTGTCCTGTGAATTAAGACAATATTTGCTGAAGTTATGACAGTAGAATCATAACTACGCTTGCATTTTAAAATAAATAAAATAGCAATAAGGAAGTGGGATGAAATGTCCTTCTTCCCCTGGAAATTCTACTGACTCCAGAGTAGTTTTTCATGTGCCCAATTTTAAGCATATAACTAGATTCAATAACTTCAATGGGAATATTCACATGCTTAATACTAAAAATGTAAATGGGTGTCTTGTTGCAGTAATACTGCATAACTGGTTTTCCTGACAAAACGACAGATGAACTCAACTGACTTGTTTTGTTTTCAGCACATTTGTCAGATCAGACTCAGAGTTTCTTCTTCATTTCAGGTGTCAAAGACCAGGAGAAGTTTTTAAAGGTATTTTCCTCCATTCCTCTTGTTCTCACTGCCAGGTTACAAAGTCATAACCGTTTGTTCTGAATGGGAAGTAGATTGATCTTTGAAATCACAGGGGATTAGCAATTTCCCTACATTGTTAATCACAGATACAGTCTTCGCCTATGCTTGAGAGTTGTCTGAAATGATTACAGATGAGTCACTCATATTTTTTCTATAACTTAAAACTACAACAACAAGCAAGGAAGCTGGAGGGTTAAGTACATATATACCCTTTCTTTGACAGGTCTGTTCCATAACTCAGACGAAAATTGTGGGTCAGATTTTCATAAGCACCTGATACAGTAGGACATCCAACTCTGGATGATTTCCTAGAGGCTTTATAGAAAATCCACTCCTACAGCAAATAACACATCCTAGTTCATTTGCCAAACCCTTTTCATGAAAATGAACATCCCCAGACTGCTTAGTGTCTCCTCCTTTTTATGTTAATTGTATGGCCACAATGTGAGATGGGAAGAGGAGGAAGCATTTTTGTCTGGCTATTATAAATTTACCGCTAACTCCTTCAACTCCAGGAATCCTCACAGAGCTGTGAGCTTTATGGATGCAGAAGGGCTGTTGGCCCAGATTTTCAAACAGCTGCCTCAATATCTATCAATCTAAATTTTCAAATACTAAAGAGCGTAATTTTCTGTCTGCCTGCTGTCCGTGCGGTATTGATGACTAAGTTCTAGCTGCCTCTGAAAAATCACCTACTTAGCAGTCCACTGTGCATAGCCTAAATTGTGGGCACACAATAATGACCATGACTATTTGTACCAGAAAAATCACAAGTGCAAATCCTGAACTCAACAATTAATATGTGGGCTGTTAAATTCCTATCCATCCCACAGCTGGAGCAGAATTGCTGCATACAGTCAGCCAGCTAGCGTTTTCCCCAGTAGCATTCTAAAACCAAGGTACATAACTTCAAATATTTCCCTTGGGATTACCTGAAACAATAGCCACTTTTTCTCTCCTGGACTTTATCCTCTTAGAAACCGCTTTACAATCCTAAATTATTCTAATCCTTCCTTGATGTTCACACCTTTTGTACATCTGCTTGGCTGTTATATTCTGTAGAAACAGAAGGATCAACTTCAGCATCCTGAATGGGGGGCTATGAAGAGGATGGAGAGAGGCTGTTTTCAGTAGTGGCAGATGGCAGAACAAGGAGCAATGGTTTGAATTTACAGAGCAGGAGGTGTAGGTTGGATATTAGGAAAAACTATTTCACCACAAGGGTGGTGAAGCACTGGAATGCGTTACCAAGAGAGGTGGTGGAATCTCCATCCCTGGAAGTTTTTACGTCCCTGCTAGACAAAGTCCTGACTGGGATGATTTAGTTGGGGTTTATCCAGCTTTAGGAAGGGGGTTGGACTTGATGACTGCCTGAGGTCCCTTCTAGTCTTAGAACTCCATGATTCTATGAGCTTGTGGGATGGAGTAGCTGTGATGAGACTATGGTATTTTTTGTATTCTATATTTTCAATGTTGAAAATTGGAAATTCTAGTTAATATACAATGTCTGAAGCCAGGGTTTATACCACAGATGGCAAAAAAAATACTCTGGGGGCTCAAATAAATTGCTCTGTAGAATCATACAGTTCTAGGACTGGAAGTGACCTCGAGAGGTCATCTAGTCCAGTCCCTGCACTGCTGGCAGGACTAAGTATAAGCTATTCCTTTCCTGAGAAGGGTTTATTTAACCTCTCCTTAAAAATCTCCAGACCTCTTTAGGCAATTTATTCCTGTGCTTAACCACCCTGACTGTTAGGAAGTGTCAGTAGAAAGCAGGATGGGTTTCCTGGATGGGCATGTGATTTCCTGGATGGGCAACTTCTTGGCCAGGCGTAGAAGAAAAGTTGAATGTGAATGGACACGATCCCATGTTATCTTAGAATCAGTCCATCATTCATACCTTGCTTGTAGGGTTGAGTGTCTTCATGTGATCATTCAGTGTTCGCTGGAGCACAGAGGCAGGCTGTGTAGACCTATGATTCGGACACTCATCTGCTGTGCAGAAAAACATAGACTCATGACTTTGCTCCAAATCAGGCAGAGCAAGGACTTGAACCTGTATCACCCACATCACAGGAGTGTCCCTCAGGGGTCTTGGCTGTTCTGAAGTTGAGTTTCTAATTCTGAACCAAGAAATATATCTTGGACATGAGGCTATTCCCCAGTAAATATTCTATTAAAATCACTTCATTTCTGCCCCAAATATATTATTTTTAGGAAGTCACCATTTTCCAACAAAGATATGTTTTGTCCAAAAATTCCAACCAGCTTTAATTACAGCTGACATGTACCACAAGACAGCACCATAGCTAGGTCCTAATTTTCTATGGTCTGGCTTGTAGTAGGGTGGATAAAGAATGGCATCTGATTTCATAGTGTTTGAAAGAATCTTATTTGTAAAACTACTGCCGCCCAACATGAATGGATGAGAGAAGTTGATGGAGCCAGCAGCAAAAGGGGAAGGGTTACAGTACCAAGGAACAGTGGCAGTTGTTAGCATATAAATACCATACCTCTTCTTCTTGGCAGTCACTCAATAATGACTAGGAAGTCTTCATGTCACCCTCCTATTTCAGAGTCCATTGATGGCTGAACAGCCTGATGCTGGAGCCACAGATCTTATCACAGAAGGGGCAGGTGTTGATAACTGTTAGAGGGGTACAGGACAGTTTTTAATGCTCTTTTCTTCTTCTCTGCCTCTCCTCATCTGCACTACAGAAGATCCTCTCAGATAGAGCCACGCCCGACACATTAACATTCTCCACTGGGGATGGTCTTGGGCAAAGTTTTCCCAAGTGTAGACAATGATGCTGAACTTTTTCATGTGTGCCTCCACCATGTCCTTATATCACTTCCACTGGCCCCAAATTCTCCTCTGTCCTTCCTCCAACTTGGAAACCAGAATCTGTGTTAGAAGGTGCTGATAGGCCATCCAAATCACTTTACTAGTCCAACAAAGTTGTTGAAGAATAATAATGGCTTCAGTACTGGTCATGTTCGACTTTTCCAGAATGCTAGTGTCCATGCACCTATCCTTCCAAGAGACATATAATATTCTCCTGAGCCAGCACTGATGATATTGTTCAAGTGCCTTCAAATGATGTTTGTATGTTGTCCAGGTTTCACATGCATACAATAGCATTGGAACAACCACTGCATGGTATACAAGAAGTTTTGTCTTGGGATAGATGTCCTAGTTCTCGAAGACCCTTTGTCTCAGGTGGGCAAGAGCATAGCTTGCACAGCTCAGACGATGCTGGATTTCCAGATCTATGTCAACAGTAGCAAAAAATTACTTCCATGGTACGAGAAGTGCTCCACATTTTTAGCAGTACTCCACTGACTTCAGTAGAAGGTGTATGAGATTGTCCCACTGGGGAGGGTTGGTGGAGCACCTTTGTCTTTTTGGTAAGTGTGAGGCTGAGATTCCCATTTGCTTCCTCAAAGGCACTTGAGATGGTCTGTAGAGCTGCATGAGAAAGAGCAACAACCATGCTGTTATCAGCATACTGGAGCTCCATGATCGAGGTCCTGGAGGTCTTGCTTTTAGCCTTCAGTCTCCTGAGACTGAAAAGTTTCCCATTCATTCTATAGACAATCTTCATATCGGTTTGAAGGGTCATGGCAGTAAAGATGCAGGACAGTGATGGGACAATGATGCAGCTTTGTTTGACTCCCATTTTGACCTCAAAGAGGTCAGTTTGGGATTCATTATTGCTCAATACTGTGGTGGCCATCTTGTCATGAAGCATCCTCAAGATGCTAATGATTGTTTTAGGGAGCTGATCTTTAAAGGATGGCCCACAAGGCCCTATGATTGAGTCAAATGCTTTGCTCAGGTCAATGAAACTCATGTATAAGGCTTTGTTTTGTTCAAACATTTTTCTTGCAGTTGCTGGTAAGAAGCCACACTGTAAGTCTGGGAGAATTTCTTCTAAGTGGCAGGAGTTGGTTTGCAAAGATTTTAGCCACGAGTTTCCATGCCTTTGGCAGGAGGGAGATTCCATGATAGTTTCCACAGTCCAACTTATCACCCTTTTTGAAGAGACTGATCATTAGCATGTCCCTGAAATTTCACAGCATCTGCTCCCTATCCCAAATCTAGAGAATCAAGAGATGAAGCTGTTTATGGTGCCCTGGCCCACCTTCTTTGAAGACTTTGGTGGGGATTCCATATAGTCTTGTTGTCTTGTTGCAATTCATCACTTTGATGGCAGCTTGAACCTCACTCAGAGGAGGAAGTGTTACAAGATCATCCATAGGAAGTTGTTGAGGGATTTGGTCAAGGGATTGTATAACAGTGGAAGAGTGATTCAAAAGCACATTATAGTATGCCCTCCAGTGAGAAGCAATGGTTTCATTATCTTTCAAGAGGTGGGTACCTCTTTTGATCTCAGGAGATTGATTCCATGGTTTCTTGGCTCGTAAACAGGTTTAGTAGTATTGAAGAAATCTCTTGTATCAATAATGTCTGTGATGTTCAGGAGTTCTCATGTCTTCTCTGCCCACCACTGTTTTCTCAAGAGTCCTTGATTTAACTTGGACTTCTGCCTTGGTTTTGGCATACACGTCTCTCTTCATTGTACAGTTGATGTCACTTTGCCAAGCCCTAAAGTCTTTCATTTTTCCCCTCAGTCAGATGCTCAATTTCCACATTGTTGTCATCAAACCAGTCCTGATGCTTCCTGGACTGGTAGCCAATGATTTCCCATAAGTTCCAGTGAAGAAACTCTTCAATTGGCACCAATGTTTTTCCACATCTTCAGGATGTACTATCAACAGCTTCCTTTGGACTGCTAACTGGAAGTCACTTCATCTGATGGGATCTTCCAAGCCTTGTACATTGATCTTTCATCAGATCTGTTTCTTCCGACTTCTCCATTTGGTGACAATCCTAATCCCCATTAGCCATGTCTGCACATGCACGCTACTTCGAAGTAGCGGCACTAACTTCGAAATAGCGCCCGTCACGGCTACACGTGTTGGGCGCTATTTCGATGTTAACATCGACGTTAGGCGGCGAGACGTCGAAGCCGCTAACACCATGAGGGGATGGGAATAGCGCCCTACTTCGAAGTTGAACGTCAAAGTAGGGCACGTGTAGCCGATCCGCGTCCCGCAACATCGAAATAGCGGGGTCCGCCATGGCGGCCATCAGCTGAGGGGTTGAGAGACGCTCTCTCTCCAGCCCCTGCGGGGCTCTATGGTCACCGTGGGCAGCAGTCCTTAGCCCAGGGCTTCTGGCTGCTGCTGCTGCAGCTGGGGATCCATGCTGCATGCACAGGGTCTGCAACCAGTTGTCAGCTCTGTGGACCTTGTGTTGTTTAGTGCAACTGTGTCTGGGAGGGGCCCTTTAAGGGAGTGGCTTGCTGTCGAGTCCACCCTGTGACCCTGTCTGCAGCTGTGCCTGGCACCCTTATTTCAATGTGTGCTATTTTGGCATGTAGACGTTCCCTTGCAGCGCCTATTTCGATGTGGTGCTGCGCAACGTCGATGTTGAACATCGACGTTGCCAGCCCTGGAGGACGTGTAGACGTTATTCATCGAAATAGCCTATTTCAATGTCGCTACATCGAAATAAGCTACTTCGATGTAGGCTTCACGTGTAGACGTAGCCATTGTGGATCAAATAAAGCACTAATTAGTAGAGCAATCATCAGCATTAGTCATTGAATGCGTGAGGAGACATCATGCCAATCCCAAGTGCAGATGATGATGCTGTCTATGAGGTGCCAATTCTTCAATCAAAGATGTTGCCATGAGGTCTCAGAATTATTTTTTTTCCTGGAAGAAGAGTATATTCGTGATTACAAGCTTGTGGTCCACACATTTCATAAGGAGGAGCATTCCACTGGAGTTGTTGTTGCCAACTGCTTCTTTCCCAATGGTCATCTGCCAGGGATCTTCATCTCTTCCACCTCTGGCACTGAAATCCCCCAAGAGAATAATTTTGTCTTCTTTGGGGGGTGTCTTTCTTTGGGGGTGTTGGGAGGGGAACAGGAGGAGGCTGTAGCCATCCTGCATAACTTTGCTACTCACTGCCTGGGAATGACCTGGGAAGCTTTGAGCCAATCTGTTATTTCAAAATCTTTATACATTTTAGTTTTGATATTGTCACAAGCCACTTAAATATATCCCATGTATTTAAGATCCCAGAAATTAGTATGCACATCTAGGGAGATGCAACACTGAGAGATAAGTAATATGCCTCTTCTGCCTTTATCTCAAAGTCCAAGAGCTCAGCTTTCTCTTATCTCTCACAAAGATTGATCAATAGCAAATAGAGTTAAGTCCTGGGTCTTTTCACTCCAGATATACTAAAAAACTTATTTTGATTGTTTTTAACTTTCCCCCTGATTTCAGATACTTGTGTGTAAAATATTTTTTTTTTTCCTTTTGGAAACTGTTTCTCAAGATGTCAGCAAAGATAATTATATCTATGGAGTGCATTGGTTCTCTCCCCCGCCAATTTCTCTTGTATGCCCCCAAACATAATATTTGGCATGATTTATTTTGTTCTGCTTTTCCTCGCTGGTGCTAACACTTTTTGATGATATTCAGTCTCTTGCTGGATACAGGATCAGAATTTCATTGCCATAAATATTCCATAATTTATAAAATTTAATATACAAAGAGCTGGATAAACCACACGTATAATCCCAAGGCCTGTTTAAGCCATTGCTAACTGACATGATTATATACATAGAGCTGTGCCTATGCATTCCTGGTTTCTGGAAGGCACAGAGAGGCTAAGCAACTTGCCCAAGGAGACACAGGGAGTCTGTGGTAGGGCACACTGATGGTCAAATTATTGACACATTTGGCTTGTCTGTAATCTTTAGGTCATTGTGGCATTCTTACTTCATGCTATGGAACTAGCTGTATTCCTACTGCGGTCAACGGTAATGGGATAAAGCCATGAATAGCTGTCCATTTGAAATGTAATGAACTGTCTATCAGCTGAAGTCAAAGAGCTGAATCAGCAGCTGGTTTAAATTAGTGGGGCTCCATTGACTACAAAGGATTGATACACCAGACACCAGCTGAGGATCTGGTAAAAGATTTTCAAACTTGAGTGGCTAACATCATTCTCAGTCAGTATTTAGTGCAAGTGAGTATTTAGTTTGTTAGAGGTGCTGAACACTTACAGCTCCCCTCGTGGTCAAATCCTGTTCCAGATTCCAAAATATTTCATGTTCACATTTTTTACAAGGAAATGTTCCATATTTGAATGATTTGTTGCTTTAAATTTTTCTTTAATGTTATTTAAATACAAATATTTAAAAACAAAGCTCAAAAATCAACCAAAATATTTCATTCAACCCCAACTGATTTTTTTTTAACTTCTCACTTCTCGGTTTCTTTTTTTTTTTTTATTTATTTTTTTTTTTTGCAGTGGCCGGTGAACCAAAAATTCAGTTATTCATGTAGCACTGGGCCACTGCAAGCCTCCAAGCTTCAAGACTACTCCAAGCAGGGGTAGCTCCAGTAGGTGAGAAAGTATTCTTTTGTCAGTAGCTCCAGAACAAAGTCCACAACCCACGCTTCTAGAAGAAGGCTATTGACAGAACTTCTGGTCCGTCCCTCGGGTGAGATGTTCTATGAGAGTTCCTTGGAAAAGACCCTGCGGATAAAATGAATGATGACATTGAGCAGTGACTGGAAATTATCCATCAACTCCCAGCCATGGCCACACTAGCCTGTCCTTTCAGAAGGGCTGTGGTAATGTGGCACTTCAGAATATGCTAACGAGGCGCTGCCATGAATATGCAGTATATCATTAGCATAATGGCAGCCGTGCATGTTTCAAAACTTCTGGATTCAAAACACACGCCGCCCGTGTAGCCGGGGGCCTTTCTAATCAGCTCCCTGATTTTGGAAGCAACTTTTTCCCATCTGGTTTTGGGAAGAAGGGGCTTTTGAAGTTGGGGGGCGGGTCATGTCAAAAGGCCATCAGCTACATGGGCGGCTGCATTTCGAAACTGGGAGTTTTGAAGCACATGAGGATGCCATTATGCTAATGATGTGCTGCATATTCATAATAGTGCCTCATTAGTATATTTTGAAGTGCCACGTTACAACAGACCTTCCAAAGGGAGGGGCTAGCATGGCCAGTCTTTGCAAACATGACCATGTCTGTAAGAAGAGAACTTTGTTATGATGTTCATATTCAAGTTTTATGACTTGTCTACACATGAAAAGCTACACTGGCATCATCGGAGAGCTTCATGGTAAACATTACCTTCATTGATGGGAGGGGTCCTCAGGCTATGTATCTCCCCAGGAATGGTCAGCTGAATAGAACAATTCTCCTGTTGATTTACTGCTGCCTACATGGTGACTTCGGTCCATTTAGCAATACTCAGAGGTGTGGGGTTTTCAGATCCTCAGAAAATGTACATGGGTTAATTTAATTTTGTAGTGTAGATCGACCCAGACATAGTCTGAATGGAGCACTTAATAGCTGCATTATTTCTTTTTATTCACTCCTGTTCAGATCTGAGAAGCACCGATGAATTAATTGGCTCCTCACTGAGCAAACAGAATGATTAATCTGCTTCAAACAGGAGCATCTGTCTAGTGGAGCTGGTAGAATTTCTCAAAAGGCTACAAGTGTTTCTCATGGTCATTTAAATAATAAATGCCACCACACTCGTTATGGTTATTTCAGTCATTCCTTCTCTGCTCGCTGACTAGTTGTATCCTATTAATATTTATTGAGGAAATTCTTCCTGAGTTAGTGGTCTGCATTTCTTTTCAAGGTCACCAAACATAAATATTTTATTTGTCAAATGTGGAAAAAATGGTGTTGTAGACTGTGCTGCAAACATGGTATGTTTATGAATTAGTTTCTGACGCAAGGATTCTTTGGTAAAAGTCCCCAGGTACCAATAGTGGATAATTACGCGTCCAATATAGTCTTTCCTAGAAAGTAGTAAGAATAAATAAAATACTGTATCAACCCTTCATGGATAAGGCAATACTGTTGACTGTCATATAACAGAAACATCAAGGTTTCCAGGTTTGGTACTGTGAGTGCAGCTGTGGTCATTAACAAGAGTTTCATCTGGAGGTGTGTGCACACAGCAGGTGGCACAGCAGGAGATTTTCAGACACTCCAGTAGAACTTGTGCTCCTAAATCCCTTGAGTGCTATTCAAACTCTCCCTCATGCTCTTTGATCTGTGGTGGTTGGAAGTATGGTATTTGCAGCATTCACAAATGGTTTTAGTATCCCCAGGCACACTAGTGGCAGACAATTTTCCAGTGACCCTTGTTTCTCCTTTGCAAGTCAGAGCAGACGAGAATGGGTCCAGCGCATACGCTTTCGCTCTACCCCTTTGCAATTCTAATTGACTGCTTCTCTTTCACTTGTCATGTGTTTCCTCTGTGGAGGTGAATTACAACAGGTGAGGCTCCAGGCCCTTTCTCCTTTCCTCCCTACTCCCGTTCCACAAATATTATGACCCAGATGGTGGTAAATATATCATTGGGACAAAGCACATGGTGTTTGCAGCATTCCCTTGTTTAGCGACTAGGCTTTCACTTTATGCATTAGGAAGAAAAATAAATCTGAGGTCTAGTCAACTTCTGTACAAATCTGGGTGCTACACCATTTGCATTCCTGGGACACTTGACAACGATCCTTTTGTGGTAATTTCTTTTCCAATACACACCATTTTCTTCTTCCTGTTTACAAAAAAGGAGGTACTGCATATTGGAAATTAACAGTTGAATTTTCTCAAATGCTGGCTACAAGAACAAGAAAATTGCTTCAGAAAAAAAAGCCAATAGATTGTGAATACCTATACAACAGGCACATGATTGCTGAGGATAGAGTACCTCAGAACCAAGTGAAACAAAGGAGATGGCACTTAACTTAATGGAAAATTGCTCTGTTTTTTATTTTGTTTGCTTGCTTTCAATGTGGTTATTACCTTTTGCTGCCAGGAAGATTAAAATTAAAAATGAAGGAAAGAAGCTTAGCACTGTCATCTAGAAATGCGACAAAGTCTCTTTTCTATAAGGAAGGCTCTGAGTAATTACTGTGGCTGTAGTGTTGTTTTAATAATACAGATTCAATCTTTAAGGAGAGACATTCAAGGAGAATTCTCCGTGGAAGTGGAGAAAACAGTTTTCCGTTCATGTAGTAGTGACCCTGGTCCTGGAATTTATTAGTGGGTAAGTAGGTGAAATTCTCTGGGCTTTGGTATGCGGGAGGTCAGACAAGAAGATCACAATGGCCACTTCTGGGCTTAGAGTCTATGGGACTAATTCATCACTGAAATTAGTGGCCTAAAATTGGTGTGATCTAGTAGTGATTCAGAACCATTTCAGTACTAACTGGCAAACGCCTTGAAAATTTCAGTACAGAGGCCAAGGACAGACCTGGCCTAGAGATTAAATGACTCTGATTTTGTCATTAAGTTTAGCTTTCTCTGCAGGAGCAAGCAAGAGACTTCTGTTCACTCATGTTGGAAACCAAATCAGGTGAGACTCATTGGCTCAAACCCACGCTAGACAAGGATTTGTGTGCCCATCCAAAGAGAAAGAGGGAACTGGAAGGAGAGGACCTTGCAGACTCCTAGGAACAAGCTATAGTTCCAACAACTCTGAGGCTGAAATTCATCTTTTGTTACTTTTGTTAACAATAACACAAAATCCAGGAAAACATGGAAAATTTGACAAATGACATCAAAGATTAGCCCATTCTCCAGGCCAGCTTGATCTGTGGTCTCTGTGCTGAGACAGCTGATGAGGGTGAGAATAAGTGCCAAAGAAGACACTGCATTTCATTTCATGGATGCCTATCCAGAAGGAACAACTGTTTCCTGTAAAACAGGGACTGCAAAGTCCCATTCCTGTTGCATGTCCATGCCACCATAAAATTAATGACAACAGGTGGGCAGTCATAGCCAAAGTGATTTCTGGGAATGACAAAGCCAACTGATGAATACATTATTATTCGTGCTGTGGCATTGCCCAGAAAGGCCATTTCAAAGAGACGAACTCTCATGTATTCACTGTTATCCAGACACACAACAGAGAAGCTCGCCCTTGCCATGAAAAGCTCAGAAGCTAAACGAGAAAAAAGGGTGCAACAAATAGGAGGAGGAAAGAGAGCCAAAAGATGGGATCAAAACAATGAGAGTTGAATAGAAAAATCAGATTTCGCCTGTCCTGAGCAGTGTCTTGTGGGAGTGATTTGTAGGCATGGGGGCAGAAGCAGATTTGGGAAGGGATTTAAATGCATCTGTTTGAATATTTATATTTTTATACATGAAAGGGACTGGGCATAAAGGCAAACACAAAGAGCATATGTAGATATGGCAAACGAGGGAGGTCTAATGTGAAGACCAGGTTGATGAAGAAAGACCAATGGTCCTATGCAGATGCTTGCTGAATGAATTTGAGTGGAACAGGGTGGTCCAAATCGAGGCCAGAGAGGACATTACAGTACTCAAGATGTCAGGGGTTGAAGTTATGAACAAAAAAGCATTCTGGAGAGATGAAAGAGTTAGAACCTTAGAATTATTTGAAAGGTAGAAGTAGCAGGCTGCATACATGTTAAAACCCAAATATGTATCTGATATAAATATGGGAGCTGTGGTGGGTCACAACCTCACCATGAGTCAGCAATGTCATACTGTTGCACATTGGGATGCATTACTAGATGCCTAAAATGCAAGTCATGAGAGATGATATTACTGCTCTACTCAGATCTGAGTGTGTCTCAGCTGGAGTTCTGTATACAACTTCAGTTATCAATAAGTTGAAAGAAAAGATGTGGAGAAACTGGAAATGATCCGGAAGTGAGTGACAATGACGATAAAAGGAATAGAGGGCAAGGCATGTGAGAAAGGGCTGAAGTAACGAGGTGTGTTTAGTTTGGAAAGGGGGTGATAAGGGGCTATCTGAGAGTCTTCAAATATTTGAATGGCTGACACAAAAGAAAGATGGCAAAAATATGCTCTCTGTCATCCCAAAGGGCAGGACAAGGAGCATGGGTTGGAACTACAATGTAGCAGATTGAAATTAAATCTCAGGAAAAACTTCCTAACCATAAAACCAGTAGGAGAAAGGAAGTTATGCCTAGGGATTTTGTGGACAATCCTTCACTGGCGCTTTCCAAAGGGGGCTGGTGGCCCATCTTCCGTGGACTGTTTAGATTCAACAAATCCTGTATCTTGGCAAGGTTTAGACTAGATGACTCTTGCAGTCCCTGCTAATGCAGTGATTCTGTTATTCTTAGCAAGAAATTATCCTTATCCCATTTTTAATAAGAGCAACTGCGTCTCATTTCCCTGGCACTGCAGTAAATAACTGACGTATCATTATCTTCTTACGCATTCCCAGGCAATTCATCAGACCCTCACTTTTCTAAACAAACATGCAAAATATTCACGGCAGAAGTATCTTTGGCAACAAGTTAAACAAGCTCTAGCAAGACAGGCTTCTAAGTAAACACTAAACAGTTGCTAATTAATGGTAAGTAGGTAGTCCCTGATTTTCAATTAGTGCATTTGATGTATAGTTCTGACTTATTTTTTTAAATATCTAAGTCTAAATGTACTTAAAATAAATCAAGAAATCTTGTGCTGATCTTCAGAGGCAGAACATCTCTCATATTATATCGGAGGACATATTAAGCTTACCTGTTGTTTAAATTGAAGGTCATCCCTCATGGAAGACTAGTAATGGTCAAACACTTGAGACCCTGGCACCTAGCCTGTTCCATCTGGGCATTTTCTAAAAGGTGCTTCTCAGAAGCCTAGTGATACTGCATCAGGCTGTCAACCTGAAGACCTCAAATTGAAGCAGAGAATCACGAATGCAAGTGATGGGAAAGACCTTTGAGATCATGCAGTTCATTCCCATGCCAGAGAAAATGTGTCCCCATATGGTGTTTTTAGAGCACTGTGAAGATTAATTTTACATGGTCAAGGTTACTCCGCAGCCCGATACATCTCAGAGTTAGGAAATTGTTTTTTTTTTTCTTGCTACTCATATACATTTTTTCTTTCCCTTAATTTTAACCCTTTACTTCTAGTTTAACAGCCTTATTCCTCATCTTTCCATGAGCTTGCAGACTTCATACCTGTGCTGACCCTTCATGCCCTTGTCTCAGCTCACAGTTAGTGCTCCCCTAAACTCTTCCTATCTTCTTTTGGAGCTGAACGCCTGAGTGGAAAATAGCATTCTTTACTCTAGGTAGAGACCATGCAAGCTACTGTTTCCATGGCAGTATCTATCATGACTGTGAGGACACCAGCCCTTCTAATAATACACATCTGTCATTCTTAGGTAATGACTTAAAATATTCTAGTAGGAAATAATATACACCTGTTCCCATTGAGTAGAATGATAAACTCCCTTTGATTTCAATGGGAGTAAAGTTAGGCCAATGGCGAGTGCTTTCAAAGGCACTCCGATATCCTCCACTAGTGATATAGTACAATGTGGTGCTATTAGTTTAGAATACTGCACTTTGCTTTTAAATAAGCACAACTAGAAAGCAGGCTTAGTTCATGAATGATGAGGAAGATGGGGACACATTTCTTGCAAGGCTAGCTCCCCTCTCTACTGATGGAAAGCATGGCTGGCTGTTAAGTTATGAAATGTAAACCTCAAACCAAAGTGATTGGACTGAGAATTGCTATAGCAGTTGGCTGCTAATCCTCAAAATAATCCACCACCTGTTGTTTAGTCTGCAGGATTAAGGCAGGTTTAATGTCGGAGACTACTTAAACTTATTATTCCAGATGGAACGTTATGAAAAAAAAATACACTGAGTATCAGTATTCACTTCAGAACTGTGGAATACTGCACTAAAACAATCTCTATCACCATTACTTGAAAGAGGCAGACAGAGGAATTTTTTTTCCTCCATCAGGAACGAGATTCTGTCTTATAAATTGCTGAAGATTCTTTCAGACTTCTTGAATGGAGAAGCTATGAAATTGTGTGTTTTCCCATATACATAATCCAATTTAATAAACTCTAATAATTGTGTTGTCCCATTAAGAATGCAATCAGGGATATGTTGATGCACAGGAGTGATTGTTCCTGGAAGTAGTAGCATGAAAATACAACAGGGATAATAACCTTCTTGTGATACTTACTTCTCGTGATTCTGGGAATCTTGGGAGAAAAGACTTTCAGAAACCAATGAAAAATAGTATGAAGGTGTATTCTATCCTCCACTAGCAAGCTGGGCTCAATGATAT
This sequence comes from Carettochelys insculpta, assembly GCF_033958435.1. Lineage (NCBI taxonomy): Eukaryota > Metazoa > Chordata > Testudines > Carettochelyidae > Carettochelys > Carettochelys insculpta. The sequence continues at coordinate 134,295,421 of NC_134140.1, read as the reverse complement.
GAGAACTAGATCTGGTCAGGAATCTTTCAACATTTTGCTGCTTTTGTTAACATAAGAACATAAGAACATAAGAACAGCCATACTGGGTCAGACCAAAGGTCCATCCAGCCCAGTATCCTGTCTGCCAACAGTGGCCAGGGCCAGGTGCCCTAGAGGAGGTGAACCAAAAACAATGATCAAGTGATTTGTCTCCTGCCATCTGTCTTCAGCCTTTGACTAAAGGCTAGGGGCACCATACTTTACCCTTGGCTAATAGCCATTTATGGACCTAACCTCCAAAAATTTATCAAGCTCTTTTTTAAACTCTGCTAGAGTGCTGGCCTTCACAGCCTCCTCCAGCAAGGAGTTCCACAGGTTGACTGTGCGCTGTGTGAAGAAAAATTTTCTTTTATTAGTTTCAAACCTACTACCCATTAATTTCATTTGGTGTCCTCTAGTACTTATATTATGGGAACAAGTAAATAACTTTTCAATATTCACTTTCTCCACACCATTCATGATTTTATATATCTCTATCATATCGCCCCTCAACCTCCTCTTTTCTAGACTGAAAAGTCCCAGTCTCTTTAGCCTGTCCTCATATGGGACCCTTTCCAAACCCTTGATCATTTTAGTTGCCCTTTTCTGAACTTTTTCTAATGCCAGTATATCTTTTTTGAGGTGAGGAGACCACTTCTGCATACAGTACTCAAGATGTGGGCATACCATAGTTTTATATAGGCGAAGTATGATATTCTTCATCTTATTCTCTATCCCTTTTTTAATGATTCCTAACATCCTATTTGCTTTACTGACTGCTGCTGCACACTGCGTGGATGTGTCCAGAGAACTATCCACTATAATTCCAAGATCCCTTTCCTCATCTGTTGTACCTAAATTTGCCCCCATCATATTGTATGTACAATTGGGGTTATTTTTCCCAATGTGCATTACCTTACACTTACCCACATTAAATTTCATTTGCCATTTTACTGCCCCATCACTCAGTTTGCTGAGATCTCTTTGAAGTTCTTCACAATCTACTTTGGTTTTGACTATCCTGAACAGCTTGGTATCATCTGCAAACTTTGCCACCTCACTGCTTACCCCTTTCTCTAGATCATTGATGAACAAGTTGAACAGGATTGGTCCCAGGACTGACCCTTGGGGAACACCACTAGTTACCCCCTTCCATTGTGAAAATTTACCATTTATTCCAACCCTTTGTTTCCTGTATTTTAACCATTTTCCAATACATGAAAGGATCTTTCCTCCTATCCCATGACCACCTAATTTACATAAAAGCCTTTGGTGAGGGACCTTGTCAAAGGCTTTCTGGAAATCCAAGTATATTATGTCCACTGGATCCCCCCGTCTGCATGGTTGTTAACCCCTTCAAAGAACTCTAATAGATTAGTAAGACACAACTTCCCCCTACAGAAACCATGCTGGATAATATCAGTTTGCCAAAACTTAAACTCCTTCTGTGGTTAGGAGAGGAGAGGAGATCTGGTATTGATGCAAAATTTGTTGGGAAGTTTTCCCAAGACCAGGATGAAATTTCTGGTCAAAACCAGAGAAAGAGGGGGGCTACCTCAGCATAACCAATGTCCCAGTGGTTAGGATGCTCAGCTGAGAGTCCAGTCTCATGTGTCTTCTTCTGTCTGATTCAGAAAAGGTATTTGAACATGGATTTCCCTCGCTCTCTCAGTGTGGGCCCTGATCACTTGGATCTTGACTATCCCAGAGTCAGTCTTTCTCAAGGTGTCAGCTCCAGTCCGATGTGAAACTAAAATTTGTAAACCTTGAAATTTGTTTGCAAAACTGCTTGTTTTCCTACCAGCCCTAATGAGATGCCTTTTTTAGCATGACTGGTCCATACCACATCAGTGAAGACTTTGTCTAGGCACTGATAAATGAGTGGGGCCCCATCATTGTCCTCAGTGAGAAATCCTTCTGCAAATGGTGATAGAGCTCACCACATCCCTCTATCACACTGGGCTTTTTTTTTTTTCTTGAGTTGTGCAGGACATGACTGTATGATATGCAAACCTTTAAAAAAAAAAGACAAGAGTTTTTTCAGTCTTCCAAAGAAGACTCTGGATTTCCAGGGATATTAGTAGAAGATGACCTATTGAAAAGCTTCATGTTACAACAGCCCAGCATGGATTTGCAGGCAAAAACAAAGCTAAAAAGAAAGATCACTCAGAAGCGGTGCTCCGCCTGAATTTGAGTTATTAAAGATTACTGTTCTTGCCCTGGGGTAGCCCTTCATTGCCACAACTATTTAAAATTCTAGTTAGAGGTGGTTGTTCCCAGATAAAAATGGATTTTTAACAAACTGACCAGGTTTTCAAGGTTTAAACCCAGAAACGGGAGACATCTTGGGCAGGTATTTAGTAGGGGGCAGGTAGGTCTGTACAATAAGATTTGCCAGCTGTAGAGTGGTGACAGGTAGCAGGAAAGAAGGCCTGTTACTTCCTCCTATGGGGCCTAATTAAAAATCCTTTGAAGTCAATGCGCATTATTCTGTTAACTTCAGAGAACTTTTATGTCCCACTTTTGCCCTCTCTTACTTCCTTTCCCTCTCCTCCCCTTTCACATTGGTTAGATCTTGTCCCCCATGGGGTCTTCCCTCCTTACTTCTCACTTGGAGCATCCCACCTATTCATTTGCTCTATCACACAGGCTACGTCTACATGTGAACCCTACATCGAAGTAGCCTATTTCGATGTGGCGACATCGAAATAGGCTATTTCGATGAATAACGTCTACACGTCCTCCAGGCCTGGCAACGTCGATGTTCAACATTGACGTTGCGCAGCACCACATCGAAATAGGCCCTGCGAGGGAACGTCTACATGCCAAAGTAGCACACACCGAAATAAGGGTGCCAGGCACAGCTGCAGACAGGGTCACAGGGCGGACTCAACAGCAAGTCGCTCCCTTAAAGGGCTCCTCCCAGACACACTTTCACTAAACAGTGCAAGATACACAGAGCTGACAACTAGTTGCAGACCCTGTGCATGCAGCATGGATCCCCAGCTGCAGCAGCAGCAGCCAGAAGCCCTGGCCTACGGGCTGCTGCACACGGTGACCACAGAGCCCCGCAAGGGCTGGAGAGAGCGTCTCTCAACCCCCCAGCTGATGGCTGCCATGGAGGACCCCACAATTTCGATGTTGCGGGACGCGGATCGTCTACACATTCCCCACTTCGACGTTGAACGTTGAAGTAGGGCGCTATTCCCGTCCCCTCATGGGGTTAGCGACTTCGACGTCTTGCCGCCTAACGTCGATTTCAGTTTCGAAATAGCGCCCAACACGTGTAGCCGTGACGGGCGCTATTTTGAAGTTGGCGCTGCTACTTCGAAATAGCGTGCACGTGTAGACACAGCTACAGTCTCCATCACTTCTCTTTGTCTTTGTGTTGCATACCATCCAACACACTACCAGCACCCGCTGTTCACTTGTGGAGACAAGAAGGAGAGCAGAAGTGTGGATATCCATCCCCAGCTTGCACCAGCATCTTCTACACATGGTGTTAGATCCATCTGAGCTAACCCTAGGCTTGTCTCCATTAGCTAAGATTCAACTCTTGAGCATGAGGAAAACCTGGTGTGTGTAGGATGGGATGATATTGTGGGACAGGTGGGGTAAGCACAGTCTGAAACCTGAATGAGTCCACTTCATTCTAGCATTTAGCAAGTCTATAGCACCAAAGATCCTGCTCAATGTGTGGTACACCCAGATGATGTGAGCCTCACATTTCCCAAGAAAGTCAGCAAAGTATTATTTTTAGAGCTGATGAAAAATTATTGTGTTTTCCCATGACAGACTTCTACAGATATGAAGCTTTTGGGTGATGCTGAAGTGTTTTGGGGGTGAGGTTGTCCTTCTCCAATTATTATTAACATCTCACAGGTGAAGAAACTGAGGCAAAAGTTGGATTAAAGCCCATCGCTCCCGATAAGAGGCACGGTTGGAGTGATAGCCAATTCACCAAAAATGCATTTTTTCAGTGCATCATAATTATTTGGGTCAAATTTGGTCAATAGTTTTAGTTGAAAAAAATGAAACTTTTAGTCATGTTAAAACTGTTTTGAAAAAGTCTAAATGAATTGTCGTTACATTTTGTTTTGAATCAACACTCCATTTAAAAATGTCATTTTGAGCTGACATTTGAAATGGCTTGTGTGACCCAAAAGAATATACTTCAGTTCTGCTTGGAGTTGGGGAAAAACAAAATCAAGTTGAGGTTTAAGAAGAAAAAAAAAAGGCATTTTCCCTCTTTCCGTCATTAAGCAACTGAAAATTCAATTATCTGTTCAGCTCTACTCCTGACATTTCCAGTGTCCTATCCTCAAGATCATATTTCCCCTTACAAATACTGTAAGGAACATGTTTATTATGAACTCTGAAAACCATTACTAATTCAGACAATGACTTTCTATGGCAAAACAGAAGCTTTAACAGAGCAATGATAATATTTGCAAAACTGTGTTCAGGGGAACGATTTATCCCATCTGCTATTTCAACTAGCTAAACTACCTTTCTGCTGAAAACTATTTTACAGTACCCTTGTGGACTAGGAATGTTTGCTATTCTTTGCAGAACTGGAACATTCCATGGGTTTTTTAGTGGACTGCCAGCATTATTAAATGCGAAAGGAGATCTGAGGTGCTGCGATGCATTCCTGTGGTATTTTGAATGTACAGGATCAACTCAAGCTCTGAAACAAAGATGCAATTAGGTAACTATAATCTGGGACAATAATCTCGTGGGGTGAAGTGTGGATGTTCAACAGGAAAGGTGAATAAATGGCAAAAGTAAAATCAGATTGTTTTTTCTTGCCTCATTCTTTAGCTTGTACTGGCCACATAAAATAAGTTAGCTCTCTGTAGTGGTTTGGGAAGTTTACAAAGTGGGGACCTAGTCTGCATGAGGGACGGTGTCCACACCTAGCTCAATAAGAGCAGATCCAGTGCAAATATCAACACAGGTATTTGTAAGCCGTGCTATTCTTCTAGTGCAATGGTTCTCAATGTTTTCACTAGTACAGATACTCTTTCACCCCCCTCAAATCATTCGCAGAGCCCCGTCAAAGCCAGTTCTAGCCACTATGCACACTCCATTAAATGAAAAAGGAAATGGCAACATAGATTTTTTGGGTAGGAATTAATAATGTTATTGGAAGATATTTAATTTAAAAATAATAATTAATTGCAACTATTCAATTCATTAAAAACTTACGTTCTGTGATCATTTATCTTTTTTTTTCCCCACAGACCCCTGCAAAACCCTCACGGACCCCTGGGGGTCTGCAGATTCCAGGTTGAAAACCACTGTTCTAGTGAATTAAAAGCATTATCCTTGGAACTTTGTTACAGACTTCATTGGGAACAAGACCAGACCCTGAAAGAGACCAAAGATACTTACCAAAGTGATATGATATTGCTTTACTCTGCATTAGCTTTTCAAATATTTCTTTGCTTCTCTTGTTGAAAGTAAAAGCATAAGAATTAATGCTACAGTTTCACAGCTTACAATTCCTTCTGCACGGAGGAAGGAAGGGCTTGTGTTATAGGAACTCAGTGTTCCTATAGTTTATCTCTGAAATGGAAAATAAAATAAAAAAAATCAGAATCTCACTCCCTTACACACACACACACACACACACGCACACACATACACCACTTGTTTATCTTTCAGTGATTTCATACAACTCTGAAAGTTAATTTTACATATGGCTATCTGAAATGATAAGTGTATGATGGAGTGCATTTCAGATAAACCGAAGGAAACAAATAGAGAAATGCCTTATAAAATAGGCAATGTCAAACACACACAGGTTGCCAAATGTTAAGAATTTCCTCGCTGACAGTGTCAGATGAAAGATAGAAAACCTGAAGGACCAGAGATTGCAGGAGTATTTATAAATGGCAAGGCACTGAATTTTATCAACTACGTTTTTACTACATGTAGCAGGTGTTCTGTGTTTATGACTATATATTCAGCTCCCAGGTGATTTCACTTCACAACCCAGAAAGTCTCTTTAAAAGCCATGTAAGAAAAAATATGTGAGGCGCAGATAGTAACAGACCTCAGAGAAAGCAGCAGTGTATTTTCTGACATTTCAAATTAATTTGCTTCCAAAGTGTGTGTGACCTTTGTTGTGGATGAACCCATGAGATATAAAGTCCGTAAAGAGTATCATGTAGTTTAAAGGAATGAACCAGAGACCAAGGAAGATGAGGGTTTGGACTGAGAGAGGCAAGTCAGTTACATGTGTGGCTCACCAGTGTTGGGATGGGAACAGAAGCCACTTGAGTAGAAGAGCTCACCCATCAAGAGGGTGTAAAACAGAAAAAGCACGGAGGCTTTTGAAAGACCATGGCAAACATGACAGTGGACATGTTACTGAGAGAGAGGACCAGAGAAGGAGGAGAACAATATTCCAAAAACCAAAGGAGAACAAGACTCAAAGGAGGAGAGGAGGCCTGAGAAAGCAGTAAAGGTTTTCAGGGACATAAGGCCATAGTGTAGAAGTTGAGGATTTTCTTGTAGATGGTCAATAGAAACCTTGGCTAAAGAAGGGTTTATGGAGAAAATAGTGTGGAACTCAGATTCAAGGAGCTCCAGGAGAGAGAGGTGAGATACTGGAGGCACAGTTCTAACGTGTTCATTGGATGAGTTTAGAAGGAAAGGAGCTGGAGAGGCATGAAGATGGAGGGATGGCTTCCTTGGATGAAAAGACTGGGGAGGCGTGGAGACAGAAGCAGTGAGAAGATAAGGTGGAAGGCAAAGGGGAACTAAGAACATAGTTTTACAGACACATCATCTGTGGTAGGTTTGTTCTGTACAGTCACTGAGTCAGAGAGGAAGGAAATAAAAAAAATGCCTATCAAATAACCCAATCCTGAATCCGAACAGAATGAGATTGTTCCTTTCAGATTAACACGGAGTCCTTTTTTCCAGTCTGAGGCCTCAAACTGTGGGGCTTCTCCTGCTATCTTGTAAGGACTGTTCCACAGAAAATATAGCAGGATGGAACAATGCTGGTGGCTGTAAAATGTCTTCACTTGATTGGTACCACAGTGGGATACGCTGAAGAATTTTCAGTTGGTCTATTGGTCAATGAGATCGGAACTTATAGGGCTCATCTACACAAGCCTCTTCCTTCAAAGGGGGCATGTAAACAAACCTGCTTGGTGAATAGCAATAAGGTGCTGTTCTGCACATGCAGTACCTCATTAGCATAATTCTCACCATGAGAACTTCAAAGGTGCTAATTTCAGAGTGCCGGCAAGCTGTGTAGCCAAGGACGCTTCAAAGTGCATGTGCAACTTTGAAGTTTCCTTACTCCCAAAGCCTGTGGCCACACTGGACCCTCCTTTCGGAAGGGGCATGGCAATGAGGGATTTCAGCAGATTGTAATAAGGTGTGCTCATGAATATGCAGTACCCCATTAGCATAATAGTGGCTGTGTGCAATTCAAAAGTACCACTTTCAAAACACACGCTGCCTGTGTCGGCAGGGGCCTTTTGAAAAGATGCCCTGATTTCCCTTTTGGTTTTGGATTTCCCATGTGCTTTTGAGACGCAGGGTCTTTCAAAATTCAGGGATCCTTTTGAAAGGCCCCTGGCTACAGGGATGGCATGTGTTCTGAAAGCAGTACTTTTGAATCGCATGCAGCTGCCGTTATGCTAATGAGGCACTGCATATTCATGACAGAGCCTCATTATCATCTGCTGAAATCCCTTATTACCGTGCTACTTCCTACAGGAGGGGGCTAGTGTGGCCACAGCCAAAATGTTTTGGGAGTAAGGGAACTTCGAAGTTGCGCAGCTACTTCAAAGTGCCCGTGGTTAGATGGCTTGCTGGCACTTTCAAGTTAGCAACTTTGAAATTCACAGGGCGAGAATTATGCTAATGGGGTGCTGCATATGCAGAGCAGCACCTCATTGCTATTCACAGATCCGGCTCATTTACATGCCCCCTTCAAAGGAGGGGGCTAGTGTAGACCAACCCGTAGAGTACTATCAAATGCTAAGCACCCAGAGCAGTCAGGTGGTCCTTGGTATCTCAAATTGGGCATCCTTAATCAGGTGATACTTTTTTACCTTAATGTCACTATGTCTCAGGTCCTAAATTAAACTATTTGTGCATATGGCTTGGTAAAACTGAGCCTACAGAAGGACAGTAAAGTTCACAGTGGCTGGCAGAAAGTTAAGGAGAGCTCATTGATCCTATTGGACTTGCTCTTCTACACCTGCAATGGATGTTTGGCATGGAGAAGGGAGTTAAAAGGAGGGGATTTAATTCCCACTCCCCTGCAGTGAAGAGTGGAATCACTTTGACGATTTGCTGAATCACCCTGTTCTCAGCTGTGACACCTCTGGATATTTTGGGACTAACATCCTGGAAGGGGTGGGACTCAACTTCATTAGCCTGGAGGGTGATCGCACAACAAGGATGATGCTTTGAAAGACTGTGTCCTGCCAATAGAGCTCTTGGGTAGGCAAGTTATGCTGGCAACAGAGGGTGGGACAGCTCTACACTCAAGGATTTAATTCTTCCACTTTTGCAGGTACTCAGAAAGAGGTAAAAATGCTATGCAAATAAATACTCTGATACCACAGTAACTTTTCACCAAATAAGAAATTACTGGTGTGTGTTCCTTTCAGGAACCTGGGAAGTAATGCAACACTGCTGTGAAAGAGGGTCATAGGAGGTAGGAGAGTAATATATCAGCAAAGTGAGTTGCACTGAATGCTTAATCCAAAGCTGCTGCTGGTCCAGGAAGAAAAAGATTCAGAAGCAAATTTAACTTTGCTGTGGCTTGGAGTAAAGCCAAGGACAGGGAGATGACAACTGTTTTCCTGATACCAGAGAGGAGGAGAAGTGAAAGGGTAACACATACCATGTGCACTGCCAGTTACTCTGCAGCCTGTTTTGAAGTACCTCACTGCTACATTTGCATCGTTGGAAGAAAGAAGCCCACTGCTGTGACGACAAGGTGTGTCCATCCTTTGGGGGCCAGAAATCTCACTGAGTGCTGAGCTCCAGTAGAGCTCCTCCTGCTAAGAGATTAGCAACCTGTCACTATGAATGATGGCATTTTAAATTACTGAGGGTATGAAGAGCAGTAAAAGTAGATAGATCTTTGCAAGCTGCCCCTCCCACTTACATATTTGTACTATTAATATGTGCTTGAGTTGATTTGAAAAGACAGATGAGTCTCAAATAAGATCCATGCCAATGGCACTTAAAGGAGATAGGTGGAAAGGGTCCTTGGTCAATGATTTATGGCAAAAAGGCTGTTTCAATGAGGCTTTCTCCTTTTAAATTAATTGAATGTAGCATCTGTTAATTCACTGGATTAGCTCACTGGATTCCTCTGTTTCAACACACAACAGGTACATTGGCCCCATTTCTGTGCTGGGGCCAGGCTGAGGGGGACTCGGCCGCAGAGAAAGGAGAGAAGAAGACGAAGATAGCTTTTCACAGCTGCATCTCCAGCAAGGACTCTGAGTAAGTTAAAGCAGCCTGGGACTAGTCTGCCTAAATTCTGCTGCTACAGCTCCTTTTGATCAGCGCATATCACTCATCAGCATTTATCCCACAGTGGAATTGCCCTTAGAGACCATTGTGCCCCCTTTCTGCTTCAGATTTGACCTGAAGAGGGCCTCTTGGATCTGGGCCTGCTGAAGTGAGAACAGGCCATTTGACTGGCACAGTCACAGCTGGCGGTAAGTGAATGGGTGGAGCTTTATTTCTGATCCCTGGTGAACCAGTTGGCATATCTAAACCAGCCTAAGGGTGTCCTTATTCCCTGGTGATGTAGTTCTTCCAATTCTGAGTCACGAGGTCAGCTGGCACTTTAGCTGAAGTCCTGCAGCATACACACCATCCTTTGCCCCAGGCTCTGCATCACACCATATCAATCACACAATCTTAACGCGCAGCAGGACTTACAGAAATGTTGGAGGTCTGGATTGTAAATTGCTGCACCGGGCTATCTGCAGACATAGAGATGTGATTTATATTGAGGACAAGGAAGGGGCGAGTAGGGCAAATAAGGTATAAATAATATAGATGATAAAAATGAGACTCTGAGCAAAACATAAAACATGGAAAGAATAGAACAGCTCAGAAGCACTCAAATATCAGGTAAGACAAACAGTAAAAAAAAAAAAAAAGTTTGAACTTAACAAGCTTTATGGAACTGTACAGAGTAAGGACCTACCGAACGTGAGGCCAGATTTTCAAATGCACTCAGCGTTGACTCAGCAGGAGCTGCTGGGTATAAGACTTCTTGGAAATGTGGCCTCTTCAATTAGATGTGTAAAGAGGTGCAGAGCAGGCCTGAAAATGTCCCTTTCCTTTCTGCCTATCTACACCCTGCAGGGGATAAATTATTATCTGTGTTTTCTCAGGTGTTAACTTGGACAGTTACCCAGCAGTTCACACCTCAGATTCTCTCACTGGCGCACAGGGACTCCCTGGGACAAAAGCAGGAGCTGTACAGTTTGAACTAAAGCATTAATGTGCTGAAAAGGTGAGCAGAATGCTAGGGACCGTTAAAAAAGGTATAGAAAATAAGACGGAGAATATCTTGTTGCCCCTATATAAATCCATGGTATGACCACTTCTTGAATACTGCAGACAGATGTGGTCACTTCATCTCAAAAAAGACATTCTTCTCAGCGTGACATCTTTATTGGGACTGTTTTACCTACACATGTTCATTCTCTGTTGTTTCATCTCCTTTCTTCATTTCTGACTCTCTTATTATTAACTCAATGCATTTTTCCCATGAGCACATATTTAAGATCACTTTTTTCTGTATAAATCGGTGACAAGATTATCAGAAAATAGACAATTACCTTAGTTACCATTGAGCACAAGGAATCAATAGACTAAATCTGACTCTGGCACATCTGATGTGGTGCCATTACATCTGTTTCATTTACACCAGCTTAACTGAGTGCAAAAGCTGACCCCGGAGTCCCTGATGCAAACTTTAATGGGAATGTTAGAATTTTCTGGGGCACTGAATTGAGTGACACCATGAAGGATTATCCCGGGGAGAACTGCAAATGTTTGCAATATCTTAGCATTTCCCTCTCCCTTGTATATACATGTTGCCTCTGTTTGCATTGAGAATTAAGGTGACTCTCACAGTAACGAGTAAATATGATAATACGCAGAGTAAGTTTTCAAAGCAGGTCTTTTTGAGCTAGGGATTTTTTTTGTTTCTTTTTGCAGAAATTGGAGGTTGTGTTGAGGTGTCCACCCTACACAGGCCTGGGAGGGGTTAAGGTGGCCAGTTAGGGCCATTAACCTCACAAGCTGCACCTGGAGGAAGAACAAGGCAGCAGGAATTGATTGAAAGTTGTCTGCTGCTGCTGAGAAGGAGTAGTCACCCCAGGGAAGGAAGAAGTGTTTTAGGAGCTGCAGAGGTGTGTGGGTTGCAATAACTCCCTGGGAAAGGGCTGAAGGGTTTAGAGCTGGTACAACTAGAGAGAGGAGGGGAAGCAGGAGTGGTAGGAAGGAGCAGCGGGGACCAGGAGAAGAAAGCCCCTAAATGCTGGCTGGAGGGTCCTTCACTTGAAGCCAGAGTAGTGGCAGGTCTGAGCTTTCCCCCATCAGCTGCCAAGACCAGTGGAACATGAAACTGGGACACTGCCCTGTATGGCTACATCTACACGTGAAGCCAACATCGAAATAGCTTATTTCGATGTAGCCACATCGAAATAGGCTATTTCGATGAATAACGTCTACACGTCCTCCAGGGCTGGCAACGTCGATGTTCAACTTCAACGTTGTGCGGCACCACATCGAAATAGGCGCTGCGAGGGTACGTCTACACGCCAAAGTAGCACACATCGAAATAAGGGTGCCAGGCACATCTGCAGACAAGGTCACAGGGCGGACTCAACAGCAAGCCGCTCCCTTAAAGGGCCCCTCCCAGACACAGTTGCACTAAACAACACAAGATCCACAGAGCCGACAACTGGTTGCAGACCCTGTGCATGCAGTATGGATCCCCAGCTGCCGCAGCAGCAGCCAGAAGCCCTGGGCTAAGGGCTGCTGCATACAGTGACCATAGAGCCCTGCTGGGGCTGGAGAGAGAGCATCTCTCAACCCCCCAGCTGATGGCCGCCATGGAGGACCCGGCAATTTTGACGTTGCAGGACGCGGATCGTCTACATGGTCCCTACTTGGACGTTGAACGTCGAAGTAGGGCGCTATTCCGATCCCCTCATGAGGTTAGCGACTTCGACGTCTCGCCGCCTAACGTCGAAGTTAACTTCGAAATAGTGCCCGACGCATGTAGCCGCGACGGGTGCTATTTCGAAGTTAGTGCCGCTACTTCGAAGTAGCGTGCACGTGTAGACACAGCTTATGAGTGACAAAATATATGATGGCTTGTACCCCAGAGAAGGGAACTTTGGCAGAACTGGCTGGATGGCCAAGTCAGGAGGTATATGCAGCTGTTCCTGAAGCAGTCGAGGGGCCTAAGAGGAGAATGACTGTCCAAGCGATAGCTTGCAAACCACAGAAGGTGGTGTCCATTGCGAGGGCTAATCTCCAGAGGGCCCAGGAAACAGTTCCAGACCAGTGGTGAGTGGTGCACCCTGTGATGGGTTTTCTAAGGGCATTGTTCAGTGCGTTTTTTAAATAAAAAGTAAATATTTCTAGGGTGATTCTGGGTCTAATCAAATGAGACGTGTTTTCTCCTAATGAGGAGACAAGGGGGCAGCAACCATGTGCTACACAAGTGGTGAGAAGTCAGTGCCTCCTCCCAGCCATTCTACTTCACCCTGTGTTGCAGCCCTAGTGTAGAGGGTGGCAGAGGCGTGATCTATTGTACAGAGCATCCCATTGAGGTGTGTCAGGAGATCAGGGCTCTCATCCTAATAGGCCTATAGTCACCTAATGCCCACTGATTTCAAAGGGAGCTAGGCACCTAAATACTCTTGAGGGTCTCAGCCCCAGGAAGCTAACTTTGGCTCTGCCACTGCCGTGTTGTGTGATCTTAATCATGTTGCTTTCTGTCTTTGTGTTTTCACCTTGTCTGATTAGACTGTAAGCTCTTTGGGGCGCTGCTACAGAATATGTGGATGTGAGAATTGACTGCTACCTCTGATGGTCCCTAAAGGTCCTATCATAATAATGACGGTAAAACAGAGGACTAGCCAGAGCACATTGTGTTATTCCTGCTGACTGATGGTGCTCTGGGGACTGCAACAACTGTCATATTTTAGGGCAGCCCCAAGGCTACTCTAACCTATTCCAGAACCCGGGCTGGGATCAAAGCCTGGCTAAGAGCCAGGGAAGCTATAACTTGCCCCTTAAAGGCCTCCCATTTGCTGAGCAACAATTAAGCAGCATCAGAGATTCTGGTCTACTGCTTTGTAAAGTCTCTTCTACGTGTAACCACCCACAGGCAGATGTGAACCAGAGCCACTGGAGCTCAGTGCAGGAGCCTCTACAGCTGTTTTTTGCTAAAAGCCAGCCAACTCTTAGCTAAGGTTGTAAAGGAGACTCATTCTTTTTGTGCAAGTGGTCTAGGTGCCACTACATGGGACAGTGACCCACACCTGGGTATGTGGGTTACATACAGACGACAAAACTTTACTCTTATAAAGTAACTGCAGAAACATCTGTATGTTGCTTGAGATTACTTCTACGTTATAAAAACATCACTCCAGCTCCCGTAACAACAGCATCCATGTGGCCAATTCTGCCGGTGCTAAACACTTTGTAGTCATCTGCAAATATTTAAATTAGACATGATTGGTTGTCAGTTTTGACACATTTGTATATGCAAATGGATCTTATTCCAAATGCTTCCAGAAGCCTTTGGCAGTGTGTCAGTGCGGAGTATTCAGGAGATTCTGTGGGTCTTGTCTGACCTGAATGTTAATTGTGATTTCCCTTCCATGACTATTAAATCTCTTCTGTGTCTAAAGACTGAGATCAAAATTCAAATATTTAATTTGCTCATTGACATGAATTAAAATGGCTTCGCGCTAGAATCTGAAGCGAAGTTTGTGGTAGCTAAACTGTGTTAGCACCAATGTGATGCTGGAAGTGCGCTGAAATCTGAGTGGAAAGCATTGAATGTGGGACAAGAGAAGGCAACTAAAAGGTCAGTGGCATGTAGTTTAGAAGTCTCCAAACATTGCTGAGCTGAAATAAGGGTTGGATATAGAACTAGCCAAATCACACAAGACAGAAATAGTCACAGTTAGCAATAAACAAATCTCTAAAGATTAGGAGAGTGTGTCTCAAGCTTTCCACACTCTGACCCCATGTCACAGCAGACAAAAAATCTTCCAAGACTACCAGACCCTTAAAGGAAGAGAGTAGGCTTAGGGTCCCTCTGGACTTGGGCAGAAGCCCCAGCTTGGGAGTTCTTGGCTTAGCAGATACAGTTTGGACACAACACAATAAACTGTAGGTCCCCGTCCTGCAAACATTTTCCCAAGTTTGGCTTTGCAGAGGCATATAGTCCCGGTCATGTCAAAGATACTAGTCTTATAGGTACGGTTCTGCTCACGCCCATGTTTAGGGGTGGCTTGTTTTTATGCAGTGTTTAGACAAGCTTTGTTCCTAAATGCTTAGCAGTGAAATACCTAACAGCAAAGAGAGGGTGAGATTAGCAGTGCTGGCAAGGAAGAAAGTGTATTGTCTGATGGATTGGGAAATACATGGAGAATAGATGAGATGGAAGAAGGCTGCAGAAGCAGCTTTTATAGCCCTGGTGGCAAAAGGAGGCAGCAGGCAGAGCTGGAGAAGAGGGGGAGAACACTGAGCTGAGCTAAGGGGTTTTAAAAACGATCACACTCGGCCAAGGCTTCTGCCCTTTGCAAAGGTATGTGAACAGGATTCCATGGGACATGTGTACCAGTTACAACAGAGTATTTAGAGAGTCCTGAGGAAAATCTGCAGTGCGAGCAAGACTTTCCTGCTGGCCAGTCCCCATGTCACTCCTTGGCCCTACATGTGCCCGTGCCCCTGCTTTCAGTGCAATGACAAAGGACGCAGTGTTGGACCTGCTCCTCCAGGACCAATCATGTCTTGTGTGCTAAGGAGGTTGCTCCCAAGAGGTGGCATTCTCCTGTGAGGCACTGGCTATGCTGATCAGAGATTCACTTGTGAAAACTATTCTTGAAGCTTGTAGAATAATTACTTCTTCCATGGAAAAATTCAGGAAAAATGCTACTGATCTGCTCTGTGACCAAGACAAGATACCTCACTAGCTCTGTCTACTTTGCAGATCCCCTTAGCAAGCTAGAGGTAAAGTAATGTTAGTCATGATTCTCCACATTAAAAGATTATCTCATCCAGGTTGAATTTAGGAAACCATTTTCTGTTTTAAGCTTACACCAAGCTCTTCTTCAGGTCTGTGTCCTTTTAAAAGCTTCTCTCTTTCACCAGCAGAAATTGCTCAGTCAAAGATATGTAGAGCAGAGACTTCATTCACCCCAGATGAGGTCTCAGTGCCTCTGGGTACTATCTCACTCACCTTGTCTCTTTAATCTCCTGGGACCAGCACAGCTACAGCAATACTGCAATCAAACCTCCCAATGGCCATCTGCCAAGAATATTGTTGAAAGGCACTGTCATACAACTCCCAGCAGCTTCTTGGCTCCACTGAGCCAAGATAAAACACCACTGGAAGGACAGTTAGGATATGGTTACACTAGTGAGTTTTATAGACAAAACTGGAGTTTTTGTAGACAAAACTCGTGGAGCGTGCACACTCAAACACATTTTGATGATAATATGTTGACGAAAAAGCTGTGTAGATGCTCTGGGAGCCCTTTTGTCAACAGAGAGGGTCAAACATGGATCCACTTTTATGCGCAGATGTGATCTGTCAACAGGAGTTTTGTCAGAACACCTGACAGGAACTTCTGTAGAGAGATCACTGTAGTGTAACAGAAGTTTAATTGTTTGGAATGAGAGGGAAAGTGAATGATGGAGAGGTTTGTTTTCAGTGACACAAATGTTTTTCCCTTTTCTCCCTCCCACAAACGTCCTAAAATCCAGAAATTCTTATCTGATCTTAGAACTAGAAGGGATCGTGCGAGATCATCAGATACAGTCCTCTGCACTCATGGCAGGACCAAGCACTGTCTACAACATCCTGACAGGTGTTTGTCTAGCCTGCTGTTAAAAATCTCCAGGGATGGAGATTCCACAGACTCCCTAAACAATGTGTTCCAGTCCACCTGGACAATTAGAATATTTTTCCTACTGCTTCACTGAAAACGTCCATGCTGTTGTTTAAGCCCAGTACTCTCCTTAACTGCTGGTGAGAGGACAAGCATTTTTCTCCCTCCTCCTATGATGGATAATTATTAAAATGTTGAAGCAATAGAAGTATTTCTATACATTTGTTACATTCTAAAGGATTGGCCCAGTGTGCTGTTTTTGGTAACAGTAGTAGGCATCCTTCAGTCTGCATAGACTATGGATCGCGCCCTTTATAGTTTCAATTGAGGACTTCATTTACAGCGTCTATTGTGACTATAAAGACCCACACGAGAGTGACAGTCCTTGCTGCATCTCTTGCAGATGTAGTGGGTGTCTGGCAAGTCCTTAGTGTGCTTTCTGTGCGCTCGCTTTTCCTCTGCTAGCTGTCTGATCCGCATCTCGCCCTTCTGAAGGCCCTTGTGTAACCCCTCCCTCCATCTGCTGCGGTTGTCTGCTAGTTCTTCCCAGTTGTCCAGCTCGATGTCTACCTCTCTGAGGTCTCTCTTGCAGACATCTTTGTAGCACAACTGGGGGCGTCCGGGAGGTCTTTTGCCAGAGGCTAGCTCACCATACAGGATGTCTTTTGGAATCCTTCCATCATTCATCCTGTGGACGTGGCCAAGCCAGCAGAGCCGACGCTGCCTGAGGAGGGTGTGCATGGCTGGGATTCCAGCTTGCTCGAGGACGGCGGTGTTGGTCACTCTGTCCTTCCATGATATTCCAAGGATGCTCCTGAGGCAGCGCAAGTGGAAGACGTTCAGCCTCTTTTCCTGGCGGACATACAGGGTCCAAGTCTCGCTGCCATAAAGGAGGGTGCTGAGGATGCAGGCTCTGTAGACTTGTAAGATCTAAGTACATATTGACCTGGGAATGTGGCTTGACACTTGGGGCCTGGAAGAATCTGAGTGGATTTGGTGAAATAGGTTTTCATAACCTCTCACCTGAGTAAGGAGGGTTACTGGTTTGAGCTTTGGGAGCACCTCGAGAATCTGTGGGTTTGCTTGTGTAGCTTCTGGCTGGCCAGGCAGGCAACAGAGTACTTCTGTGGCTGGCTTAGTGTATCTTATTGAGAAGGGGACTCTAGCCTGTGATGTAAGTGGCCTGTTTTTAAGAGGTTTGCTCAGGGTTGGTTCTCTTAACTTGGCCCAGATTTTTCCTAAATATTACAGAAGGTTTCAAATGGCATGTCAAATTGGAAATCTGTGTTACTGGGCATTTATAGGTAGATGTGTATGGCAGGTAGCACTGTAAAGGCAAAAGAATTCAGATAAATAACCTAATGCAGATAATTACGCTTTGGTTCGTCTCTGTGC
This sequence comes from Carettochelys insculpta, assembly GCF_033958435.1. Lineage (NCBI taxonomy): Eukaryota > Metazoa > Chordata > Testudines > Carettochelyidae > Carettochelys > Carettochelys insculpta. Next base: position 134,277,857 of record NC_134140.1, on the reverse strand, counting down.
TATCCTAGAAAATAAGTTGGACCTTCTGTTTACAAACAGTGCATGGACATTGCACATGGTTACACAAGTAAGTATTCTTAATTACCTTTTGTTTTCTAAATGCCTGGCTTTTCTCTAGGGGATTAGAATGCTGTAAAGGCTGGGATCAGAAAGGACTTCTGCAGATAACCCTGGTATGGTAAAGACACCCTGAAGCAACTTCATGGATCAATATGATATTCCACAGAATGATTTCTTTGTGTCTCTGACTTCAGGAATGCACATGTATATCAATGGACATGGAAGTTTTAGTGTCTCTGGTAGTGTATGTGAAAAATTGTGGGGTGGTTGGTGAAGGAATCTGAGCTTTTAGTGTTTAACAACAAAACAAAACAAAACAATGTTCTTGGGATGTGCCAGTGAATATTTCATTCTGTTGCAGCATTTTTAGATGTGATTTGAACCAGTAAATGCGTGCACAAAAAGCATGATATGTTCCACTGCTCTGGTAATTGGTATCCCTGCAGACTGATTCTTCCTGATTATCTGCAAAATAGATACAGCATTGGCAACAGCTGTGCCAGCTTCTGTTCACCGTTTCATGAATTGCTCTTCCTGAACTGTAGGAGATCCATGCGTAGGGGGTAAACTCAGTCTACATACCCATTCGGTCTTTGAAGCTTTTGCCTGGGGCTTCTGAGGTTAATGGCTTTGGGCATACAGATGGTCACTGCATCACAGACCCTAGGCCTTTCCCTTTCATAGTATTTTTTTTAAGAAGAATAAAAGCAAATCTCAGAGAATTGAAACCCTCCAAGAAACTGAATAACCTTTTGCTGAACAGATCAGACAAGGACATCAGAATCTGAGACCCTCCTAGTTCCAAGCTGGGTCCAAAAGAAGAGTCCATCTGTCTGACTCATTCATTCCATATCCAGCAGCATGGTGTCAGAGTATTGTACCTACTGACAAGTGACACACGAAAAGTTTCTCTCTCTCTCCCCACATCTTTTTTGCTGGCATTTCTTTTAGGCCGCGTCTACACGTGCACGCTAATTCGAAGTAACGGCGCCAACTTCGAAATAGCGCCCGTCACAGCTACACATGTTGGGCGCTATTTCAAAGTTGAAATCAACGTTAGGCGGCGAGACGTCAAAGTCGCTAACCCCATGAGGGGATGGGAATAGAGCCCTACTTCAAAGTTGAATGTCGAAGTAAGGCACGTGTAGACGATCCACGTCCCGCAACATCGAAATAGCGAGGTCCGCCATGGCGGCCATCAGCTGAGGGGTTGAAAGACGCACTCTCTCCAGCCCCTGCGGGGCTCTATGGTCACCGTGGGCAGCAGCCCTTAGCCCAGGGCTTCTGGCTGCTGCTGCGGCAGCTGGGGATCCATGCTGCATGCACAGGTTCTGCAACCAGTTGTTGGCTCTGTGGATTTTGCTTTGTTTAGTGCAACTGTGCCTGGGAGGGGCCCTTTAAGGGAGAGGCTTGCTGTTGAGTCCGCCCTGTGACCCTGTCTGCAGCTGTTCCTGAAACCCTTATTTCAATGTGTGCTACTTTGGCGTGTAGATGTTCCCTCGCAGCGCCTATTTCGATGTGGTGCTGCCCAACGTCGAAGTTGAACGTCAACGTTGCCAGCCCTGGAGGACGTGTAGACGTTAGTCACTACATAAGGTATTTCGATGTAGCGTGCACGTGTAGACATAGCCTTAATGTCTCAAAGGGAGAAAAAAAAGGGAAAAAGGTAATTGCTTTGGGAAAATTCCACAGTGGGTTTTAATGCTTTTTGAAGATGTTGAGGTCCATGGGTCAATCTGAACAACTTCAGCTGTGAGTTGTACAGTCATGATCCAGCTGCCAGGAAAACATTTCTCTCCTGGGCTCATTCTACCAGAGAAGCAGCACCATTGCTCTAGAGGAGCCTGTCTGTCATGGTCACATACTGTGAGGTGGACTTGACCAATCCCATGGAGGAATTTTAAACATTAGGGGACCAATTGCTGACTCCATTCTGCACTCAACAGAAAGTTCTTCCTGGGAACTGAATATGGGGGTGATCTACTCTTTGCCTCCTATGTGAAGGCGTATGTTAGTTGTTGCACTTTTGAGCAACCTGGGCAATGTTTAGGGAGTGTTTATGGTACAAGCATATTGATTTAGTTTAACTGGGGGCTAAGAGTCAAAGCAGAATGACCCAGTGCAGTGCAATAATCACATCTGCAGGTCCCAGAAGAAACTATCACTCGGACCAAGTGAATTTTTGACAGTATGACACACACACTCCGTAGGTGTGGCACACTGTCCAATTTAGTGTCATGGAGACCACATGCAGAGAGTATAGTGACTCTGCTATAAAGCCTTCAGAACAGCCAGCTGGCTTTTAGCTTCTGCAGTAGACGCCCATACCCCAAGCTCCAGAGGTCCCACTGTTAACTGGGGTCTGTTGTAAAAGAAAATGGACTCTAACTTCTTGGCTGGTTTTCAGTGGGACAAGTCATGTCAGTGTTGCAGTTCATTGGACATCCATTGATAAGGAGCCCAGAAGGCAACTGAAAGCCACCTGGATAATCTGAGGAGAGATGCCCATTACATATGAGGATATCTTGGCAAAGGTGAACTCTTTAAATTGCTTCTATTATCATTCCTTCACTGTTGTTCAGTTTTAGAGTTGGTCTTCATCCAGGTACTTTTATCTTCCAAAGGCTTTCACAGATGGGAGAGGGTGCCATTTGCATACGATACAATACAATACAATATCAGTCATCCACATATTGCTAGCATCTGAGTCCATTCTCTGCCATTATCTAGCTCAGCAGCTACAGATAAATGTGAAATCAGACAGGAGAGAGGATGTGTTTATTTTTATGGTAGTGTTATTAATCAGCTATGTTCAAAATATCAGTTGGATAGGGTAGTCTTTTACCCTTCAGACAGTAAGGCAAGGGCTGGCACTTATAAATGTGTCGTCTTTTAGTGTTAACCAACTTCCAAGTGACATGAAGATGTCCTCTTTGCTGCAGACAAATTTTGAAAAGAGTTAGAAAAAACACTAAAACAAAATCTGTTATGATTTATGCCAGACACCCACTGTATATGTAAAACGAGCTGTGGGGTTTTTTTTTAATATTGAAAATCTATCACCATCTTCATTACAGACTAGTAAATTGAAAGGTTTTAGGAAATGTATTAACTGTACCCTAGAAATAGGGTGACCGTATCTTCCTGTCCCAAATAAGGGGCAGGGAGATATCGGGGGGTGGCACCTCCTGTCTGCGCCAAGCCTCTGGCAGCTGCTGCCCTCCCCACTCAGCCCTGGGAAAATGGCAGCCACGGGCACTTGGTGGCTGTGGATGCTCCCATCCTCATCCCCAACCCCCGAGGGCCTAAATGTGGGACAATTAGTCCCTTTTAAAAAATAAGTAGGGACACCTTTTGGGCATCCCAAATATGGAACTGTCCTGCCCAATATGGGACGGTTGGTCACCCTCCTGGAAAGTACGTGGTGTGATTATTCTAAGACCGGGTAACATAGTATTTAGCCTGTGTCTCCTGTCCGTAAACATGTGCAGAACCAACTTTCAGAGTCTAATCTGATATCATTTCTGTAATTAATAGAACCAAAATAGTTTCCAAGTTTTCTCTTTGTTTCTAATGAGGAAATCTTAGACTATTACGATTATTTTCCACTGGATTTTTTTTTTTTGTTTTGGTTGAAACCAAGAAATGTTGTGGATCACTTTTTAATTTTTAATGTAGCTTAATTATTTTAATGGCTTTGGCTAATGTTTTAGGTCAGCCTTCAGGTTTTGTGGGTTAGTCTGGAAAACTGAAAATCTGCCCACATCTCAATTTGCCTGCTGTTTTGTATGTTCCGAGTATCTGCAGTTTGCTTCTCTGTTTCCAGGGAAAGCTGTAAAATTTTGGGCAGCTAAAAGCAACTAGCACTCTCCTCCCAAAAGAAAAGGAAATTCTATGAAAGGAAAGAGGAGGAGTTTACCATTTTCAGTCATTAGTGAATGACAACCCTCATTTTGACTGATTAGAGGTTTCTAAATTGTGCTGGGAACAATAAAAAAATGTGGTGCCATATCAACATGGTGCTTCTGATAGATGCTTTCTTGTCAATGATTGGCATTTAAGATGTTTCCACCAATTTCTAGTGCAATTTACTCAATCAAACTGCCAAAACTTTGGAGATTCACCCAAGACTAGCACCTGCATATGGACACTGGGCAAAACCCTAACCACAGTCTCTGCCACCAATAAACAGAAATACAGTGCCACAGTGATGGGACATCTACAGGGCGACTAGTCCATGGCAGTGTGCTGATGGTACCAGCAGAGCTTCTGTGAAGTCCTTGAATCTAAATTAGAGCTTTGCTTTGATCTTTCTGGTATGAAAACATGACGACTGGCACCTCCTGCCCATCCTCCATATGCCCCATGGTGGAACAGTGGAATTAGACATGGAAGTACAAGGCCAGATTTTTACAAGTGCTCAGGAGGAACCATTCCTGATCTATTTTTTAAACTCAGAGGAGTTTATTTTTGGTCTTACTTGGACAAATCCATTGTCAGCAGAACTGTTTTCCCACTAAGAAAGTGGGTGGATGGAAAGGGAGTTTATTTGTTCATTGTCTTGATTCTCTTCTTGCATTTGTTGGACACTAGAAATTATTCTGTAAATAAATTGGGGTGAGGTGAGATAAGCTCATGTGTAGCATTTGACTAGCTGCCCTTTACCTACTAGGAATTGTGCTAGTACAATGTCACATCATGTTTCAGGAAATACAGTCCATTCCGCAAGCTGTTTAGAAAAATAATTAATATATTTGCATGCTCATTGCCCTGTCTGTAGAAATTGAGTCGCTTTCACAGCTTTAAAGCCACAAGCTACTCTTGTGGAAACTCATCACTATGTCTTTGAGTCTTTGTAAAGGGGCATTGTCAAGAACCGAATGTATTGTTTCACAAGGTGCCAGCAGGCGTGCATTGGCCTGTCCAAGGGTTTGTTGTTCAGGTTTCCTAAATCTACAACTCCGTTGACCCCCGCACCCCCCAAAAAAAGTTATGAAAAACTATCGTGAATATTGAAATCAAAAGGTTAGAATTTGCAAAAGCATCTGAGATGCTTTGGATGACAAAGTCCAGTTTTTCAAAGGTATTTGGACACCAACAGATGCTGAGAGGCATCCAGTGGGATTTTCAGCAGTTTTTAAGTGAGTTAGGTACTTACAGAACTAGTGGGAATTTTACATTTATCGGTTAGGTGCCTAAATACTTTGAAACTCAGCCCCAAAGTCCATATGCAAAACTACCTAAATGATTTAGGAGCCACATCAAGGGCTTAGGAGCACAGAAGGGTCTGGGATTGGGGCTGTTACACAGTGGGGTTGAGGATAAGGGTTGGGATCAAGCCTGGCAGTGAGATCAAGTTAGAGAGGCTCCTGGCCTGCACAACAAGGCCCAGGGTTGGGGCTACCCTGCACAGCATGATCCAAGGTCCCTGCCTCCTGGCCCCACTACCAGGGCTCAGGTCCTGGTGTCTCTCTGGATGAGTCTCAGAGCTGGGCTTAAAGGTGGTTGGAGAAGAGGAGGTGGTATGATTCTCAATCTGCAGCCCAGATGGGTTGTCTGTCTAGCCCACAAGGAAGAATAAGTTGAGAGCCACTGCCCTCACCCACCCCGCCATCTGTGTCTGACCAGCTCATGGCAAATAAAGGAATCTGAGTGAAATCTGGAGTTGAAGTGGGGTTTTTGTGCCCCAGAGAACTGGGTGCCATGTTGTCCCAGAGCTGTGCAAGGTGTTCTGGATAAGCAAATTGTAAAAAGTCTCAGAGAACCTCCCAAAATAGGTAATTCTTTAGGAAAATAAATATAAAGTTATCAGCTGGATAACTCAAGTCTTAGTGTTCCTTCTTTTTCTTTTCTTCCTCTGTACCAAACCCCCAGCTTTCTGCATGTCTTTGTCACAGAATGAATTGTTGTAATGGAGATAAGTAGTTTGAAAGGGAGAAAGTCATTGCAATTCCGTTCTAAAATGATTGCATCTTTGTGCTTTAAATCCCTTATTGAGTAAAGAAAGTAATGTCCTAACATCACAATGAACTGTGTTCAGCATGCATTAAAAACTGCACATTGAACTTCTCTAGTGTGGCATCCTCAGGATCTAACTGGTGCTGAACCATGAAAAATCAATATTGTCTAGTAGCATTACCAATGTTTCCACTGCTTGCTGGACTCTTAGAAGACATTTCACAGAATCATACAATGCTAGGGCTGGAAGGGACCTCGAGTAGCCATTGAGTCCAGCCGCCTGCCCCAGTGTCAGGATTAAGTACTGTCTAAACCATCCCTGACAGACATCTATCTAACCTGTTCTTAAATGTCTCCAGTGATGGAGATTCCACAACCTCCCTTGGCAATTTATTCCACTGTTTGACCACCCGGACAGTTAGGAACTTTTTCCTAATGTCCAACCTAAACCTCCCTTGCTGCAGTTTAAGTCAATTGCTTCTTGTTCTATCCTCAGAGGCCAAAAAGAACAGGTTTTCTCCCTCCTCCTTATGACACCCTTTTAGATACCTGAAAACTGCTATCATGTCGCCCCTCGATCTTCTCTTTTCCAAGCTAAACAAGCCCAATTCTTTCAGCCTTTCTTCATATGTCACATTCTCTAGACCTTTAATTATTTCTGTTGCTTTTTTCTGGACCCTTTCTAATGTCTCCACATCTTTCTTGAACTGCAGTGGCCACAACTGGACACAATACTGCAGCTGAGGCCTAACCAGCACACAGTAGAGCGGAAGAATGACTTAATTTAAGAGTAAATTAAAACTAAATAACAGCACAGAACACCGAGAGCTGGGACTGGTGACTGTAAACAATTTTATGGGATTTCAGAAAACTTGGCCACACTTATTGACATTTGGATAACTAAATTCATGCCAGACCACAGATGTTACTGAACCAGAGAGTGCCAAGCTAGAGGGGGTCAACTTGTACTTGTACTGCAGGATCTATCACTTTATTTAACAAAGTAGAGCCAATAAACACAATGTTGACTATGAGCAAGTTCACTGTGGACCAACAAGCATATTAGATTCGAGATCACCTCTAAAAAATGCTCAGCACCCATCCATTTCCATTAAAAAAATGGGAACCAGAAAGCTGAGGTGGTTTTAAATCTGATGTTATTTTGGTGAATCAGTGGGATTGGCTGGATGGTGAGATCTTTGGAAGATCTGGGGCAGATCACCTGAAGCTGTCTTAGGGCATTACTATAATCTACTTTCTTTTAAATTGGCTTTTTTTCTCTATTCAGTACAAACTTTAGTTGCTTTAGATTCCTTCATAATTTTCCCCCCAGCAGCCAATGCTATTTCAACCACATTATTGCCAACTAACTCTCTGTATTGTCTGCTGTTCAAGCTTGTTCCTGGAAGCATGATAATGTCTGCAATCTGCAAGTTCAATATTCAAACACTGCAGACACCCATTACAAGAAAAATGATTTAAGTAGATAATCCTGTTCATCTAGCTTTCCTCTTTTTTTCCTACTTTCTAAACAGACTGACTGCAGCAAAGTGTAAGTCTCATGGAAGTATAGCTCTCTTTGTGCAAGGAGATGACTCCTCCCTCCCCCCGCCCATGCTCTAAAAGAGCAAAAGTATCGGATTCTTAAACCTAGCATTTTTATAAGCATGTAACTCCTGTCATTAGGCGATGAGCTACTAAAGAGAACCAAGTGGAATACGGATTATTTGAGGGAAAGGGTCCTATTGAAGTCAGTGGGACATTTGCCAATGATTTCACTAAGGCCGAGACATCTCCTCTTGTACAGAATATTTCAACAATAGATCTGAAAGCACTTTGACAAGTGGAGCAATATCTTTTCCCCTGTTGTATGGATGAGGGAACCTGACTTGCCAAGATCACTCAGAACTAGTGCCCCTGAATGCCAGTTCTACAGCCTTATAGGCTTTATGGTCAGAAGGGGAAATCATGATCATCTCATTTGATCTCCTATACACTGCAAGCCCTAGAACTTCAGCTCTCCACTCCTATCATACAAAGTCCCTCTCAAACAGAAGCGAAGGTTGGCCAGATGATGTTCTACAGCAGCAGATGTGGTTTGTCCAAAGATTTCCGAAGTGGCTAATTATTTCTGATGCCTTTGGGGTGTTTTCTTTGGATCCCAAATTGAGAGACACAAGATGCCTCCAGTCAGGGGGTCCCAGAACTAAAGAACACAAAATTAATGACCATGTGCTATTGAGTATGTGGTCCTCTGTCTTGCTTTCTTAGTTTTCAGTTGGTGGCTCCATTATAACAATTGCTGTGAAAACTAGTTCATGTTGCTTTGAGATTGTCTCAGTACACATTTCTGCCAAAGCAAGACAGGATAGTCAGCATCACAGCTGCTGCAACTGTCTACCTTACTCCCTTTAATATCACTACCTTCATCCTCTTCTTGATTCTAAGTTCCTTCTGGTACAAGATAAGCATCTTACCTATGTGTAAAGAGTTTGTCTTCTTTTGGGGGACTTTCTCTTCAAACTTTTTAAACTTTACGTCCAGAGAGGTTTCCTGCTTGTTGGAAACATCAAAATCTTTTTCTGTCCATGGCAATAAATTGTTTATGAAAAGGGTTCATCACAGAAAATCTTATTCTTTCAGCAAATCTCTCTTCTCTCTCCCCACTCTATCAGTAGTTTCTATTTCCTTAAGGATTCTGAACTTCTGCTACAAATGTACCTTTAAAATATGCCCCTGCTTATTATATTCCAGAGAGATTAGTGTTCCAGGAATTATTTTGCTCAGTGGGGTGTTAAGTCACTAGCACATGACTTTCCTAACCCATCTAAAAACCCTATTGAGCTCCTTATTACCGATTGCTACTCAATAGCACACCTGTCCCTTCACTTGAATTATGCTAGAAACCAAAAAGCTTATCTTCATGCCTGCAGTATGCACCTTGTATCTGTGAGCTGATTTTTTTTCAGATTCTGACATCAATCCTATTTGCAAAAATAAGAGATCCATATATGTAATGAAATAGTTTCAAGTCAAGTTCACAATCAATCCAACCTACTGATTATGTTCAAAAGATGCTCTCATTTCATTTAAAACCTAAAATGTTGAACATTTGACCTCCCTGCCTCAGCATTTTAATATATTTCTTCCAGACATTCAGATAGCCATTGGAATAGCCTCTCTGTTTATTACTGCATTTGATACCCATATCAAGGAAACAAAGATAACATGTTCAATAGCTTCTGGATGCCGTATAGATTGCTGTCGCTGGGCTATTTGTAACAGTTCAGTCAACTTCCGCTTAATGCAATATAATCAAATAAAGAGCTTTCTGCAGAATTTGAAACCCCATCATCTTGTTTATATTTTTCTCTAGTTTCTTAGGCATATGTCTAACTTATAGGGCATGAGTGGTGCCACTGATGGTTCATAGGCTAACTGTAGAGTAATTGCTTTGCTGAAAGAGAGACTATGCTATGGAAGCAAAAGTAGGAGATGACAACTGTCCACTTAGTTTTCATCTGGTTTTTAGTTTCCGTTAAAGTATTAGTGAATACTCTGACTTTTCTAGACAGGAGAACTTTCTAGATACATCTGTGGGTATTCTGGGTCCTTGATTATGCCTCTTAGTTAGGAATAGTAGAGCTGGCTGGGAAACAGGAAATAGCTATTACAAAAAACAACAAAATTTCATCAATACTCACTGTTAGGTAAAAGCAACGAGGGGTCCTGTGGCACCTTATAGACTAACAGAAATGTATGAGCATAAGCTTTTGTGGGCAAAGACCCACTTCGTCAGATACAGGTAGTGGAAATTTGCACAGGCAGGTATAAAGCCAGAGGTATAGAGTATAGGTATAAAGGTGTAGAGGCAGGCCAGAGCAAGGCTGGAGATAACAAGGTTTACTCAGTCAGGGAGGGTGAGGCCTACTACCAGCAGTTGTTCTGGATGTGTGAACACCAAGAGAGGAGCAACTGCTTTTGTATTTAGCTAGCCATTTACAGTCTTTGTTTAATCCTGAGCTGAGGGTGTCAAATTTGCAGATGAAATACAGCTCAGCAGTTTCTCTTTGGAGTCTGGTTTTAATTTTTTTTTTTTTTTTTGCTGTAGGATAGCTACTTTTAAATCTGTTACTGTGTGTCCTGAGAGATTGAAGTGCTCTCCTACGGGCTTTTCTACATTGGCATTTCTGATATCCGACTTGTGTGCATTTATTCTTTTCTGTAGGAACTGTCCAGTTTGTCCAACGTATATAGCAGAGGGTCACTGCTGGCATATGATGGCATACATTACATTGGTAGATGTGTAGCAGAATGAACCTGTGATGGTGTGACTGACCTGCTTAGGTCCTGCTATGGTGTTGCTGGTGTAGATATGTGGGCAGAGCTGGCACCAAGGTTTGTTGCATGGGTAGGTTCCTGAGATAGAGTTGCTGTGGTGTGGTGTATAGTTGCTGGTGAGAATTTGCTTCAGGTTGTCAGGTTGTCTGTGGGCAAGGACTGGCCTGCCTCCCAAGGCCTGTGAAAGTTGGGGATCATTGCCCAGGATGGGTTGTAAATCACTGATGATGCGCTGGAGGGGTTTTAGGTGAGGACTGTAGGTGATGGCCAGTGGTGTTCTGTTGGTTTCTTTCTTGCACTTGTCCTGTAGTTGTAGCTGTCTACCCCTCTCATACTTGACACTGTTAGGTAGTAAGTATGAAGATCTGAGATAGCACAGTGTAGGTAAAATCCAGGGCCCATTGAAATCAGTAGATTAACTTTTTACTTTGGAGGACTTTGTTAGTAAAGCCATGCTATCTCAGAAGCACTCATGATGGGTAAGGATACATGTTTGTTTTGTAACAGCAATCGTTCTACTTTTTCCTTAAGTGAGCACAAAGCCAGGCAATCCAACACCTTTAGCTCTCTAACTATGTCTCCCAATTTTCCATTCCTGGCAGAGTGGGCTATGAATTGCTTCACTGGATTAGTCACATCCTGTCAAAGAATTGGAGAGACAATACTGTCTTCCAGGATGTAAGATATGCTCGTTATTATGTGGGGAGACGGATGGTAAAACAAAAGGGAAAATATACAATGCTTAACTGGAGGTGTGGGGTCAATCTATGGTTCATGCTGAAACCATAGTGTTTCTGCCTACATTAGGGTGCCTCTTGGCTCACTCTCACATGGAAGTTGTAGTTGGGCAGCCACCTTTACTATGGGAAGCTAGTGCCTTCAGTCCCCATGTAAGTAATGAGAAGAGGCAGCCATTGTTAAGGGCAAAAGCCAACAGTCTTCTGCCAGTCAGCAGGAGATTGAGATGCTTGGGGAGGAAGGAAGAACCTGCACACTCAAGCAGTGTGATTCATAATAATGAGACACTTGGCAGTTGTGCTTAAATTTCGTACCCTATTGCAAATGACCAGCCAACACCATTCACATAGCTTGCGAGTGGTCATGAGAATCATGGGAGGATACTGCCAGCTAGGATGGAGATGTGGGAGCTAGTTCCACTGAGGAGGATGCAACTGCACAAGAGCTGTCGACAAACCCCAGGAATTTTGGGGATGAGGGAGAAAAGCTACTCAGTGCTGATATTTGAGTCTGGCGAGAGAGAGTAATGAGAGCAAAGGATGTTTGCTTCCCTCCTGGCCACACATGAATGGTGTGAATGTAATTGGATGATGGGCCAGGTCCTCAAAATCTCACTTCTAGTACAGCTTGGAAATTTTCTCTCTGTGTTTTTGCTTTTTGGCTCTGTGTCTTAATCAGAAAGTGCTGACTTGTCCAAACCAGAACAGTTTACCATAATAGATCCATTTTGAATGTCCCACTACAAGGGAGAACAGGACAATGTTTTAACAATTTTGAAATGGAGCACCTGATATTTTCAAAATTGAAGTACTGGATTTAGGGTAAAAATGAATTTGTTTTGAAACATAAACTGATTTACAGTGTAAAAAAAAGTTTAAAGGTTTTTTCAAACTGTCAAAATCATTTCTTCATAGGGTCAGAATAACTTATTTGATTTTTGTCTGTGAAAATTCACAAACGTTTGTCCATTTCAAATGAGACTTTTTTCTTGAAATCTCAGGTTCTTACAAGATTAGGATAATAAGCACTTTGGTGGCTTCTGTGAGAAATCTAGCTGTGAGTGTCCCCTGACAAGACACATGAAAGCTTTTGAAAATCTGGCTTTCATTCAGACCTGAGCTATTTTCAAAATCCAGGCCAAACTTTTGGTGCTGAACACATGAGAATCTGGCCCAATGTGAATATTTAATGGTATTACCTATCTCTCTCAAAAAGATTCTTCATATTGGGTCACTTTAAGGAAAAGAAACTTTGCTTTCCTTGTGTGGGGGTTTTATTTAAAATGCACGTGCCTGAAATAGCATCTTCACTAAGTAACATTAATTACCATCTCTCTAAAATCTCAGGTATAATTTAATAGACAGCTACTTTATATGGCAGTAAAAGCTTCAGCATTAATTAGAAATTCAGTTCAGTAAATAAAGGTCACAATTACTTTATGCATTACATGAGGCATATGGAAAAGTTAATATTGGGGTTATAAACATTGTCTCTGTTTCACAGACAGGAAGCACTTCCAGTTGAAGTCTGTGCAATTTAAATTAGGTCATTTATTCACTGAGCCTCACAAATCTCTCATCCCATTGCCTGTACAGAAAAGGAGAAAATGAATTTGACTATATTGTTACCTCCAAACTTCATGTGCCATTGAGTTTGTGCTGGGTCAAAGAATTAACTGAGGTATGGGCAAGATGTTTGGATCAAATGGTATGACTAGAAATTGTATATCAAAGCAAACCTTAATTTATATATCACAAATCAGAACACAAAGAGATGATCGATCATAATTAAAGCAACAATTTGCCATGTTGCAAAAATATGAGCTTTAAATTCACAGCTGCATTTTGCATTGTTGCTGTGGCCCCCAGGATGTGCTAATCAGATAGCTATGGAGGTAATGCATAGTTCAGGAGATGCTATTGATGATGTAGGGTTCTGAGTAGCCTTGAGTTCACCCCCCTCAAAATCAATAAGACTTGAATCCTCTTGGCTACGTCTACACATGTAGCTACGTCGAAATAGTCTATTTCGATGAATAACGTCTACACGTCCTCCAGGGCTGGTGCCTTTGACGTTCAGCGTCAACGTTGGGCAGCACCACATCAAAATAGGTGCCGCGAGGGAACGTCTACACGCCAAAGTAGCACACATCGAAATAAGGGTGCCAGGAACAGCTGCAGACAGTGTCACAGGGCGGACTCAACAGCAAGCCGCTCCCTTAAAGGGTCCCTCCCAGACACACTCAGCCTGCACAGCACACGGTCTGCAGAGCCATAGGCACGCACACCTCGGCGACGCAGTTATGGACCCCCAGGAGCAGCAGCAGCAGCAGTAGCAGCCAGAGGTCCACACAGCCGCCCCTGTAGGAGCAGTGCTCACCCTGCTCCATGCCATGCAGGAGGCAGCTGATCACATTCTAGCCACAGAGGAGGAGCTGCCTGCAGGGGAGGAGGAAGCAACCCCCAACCCTGCAGCACCCCGCCCCCCCCCACCTCACACGCCACCGGCTGTGGAGCAACCCCACCAGCACCGACTGGTGGGAGCGGCTGGTGCTCGGAGAGTGGGACGACGACTGCTGGCTCAGGAACTTTCGCATGAGCCGGCAGACATTTCTGGAGCTATGCCAGTGGCTCACCGCCACACTGAGGCACCAGGACACCGCCATGCGGCGTGCCCTCAGTGTGGAGAAACAGGTCGGCATCGCTGTCTGGAAGCTGGCCACTCCAGACAGCTACTGATCGGTGGGCCAGCAGTTTGGTGCTGGCAAGGCCACCTTCAGGGCTGTACTCATGGAGGTAAGAGGACCCACCGGGGGAGGCAGCCCTGGCAGGGGAGGGGAGGGGAGAGGGGCCCTCGCAGGAGAGGGGAGGGTAGGGGAGGGAGCCCCGGGCAGGGGAGGGCCACACACACCCTGCACACCCCTCACTGGTGCTCTCCCATGTGCTTCCCCTGCAGGTCGTCCGCGCCATCAACGCCCTGCTCCTCCACAGGCTCGTGAGGCTTGGGGACCCGGATGCCGCCATCGCGGGGTTTGCCGCCTTGGGCTTCCCCAATTGCTTCGGGGCTCTGGATGGGACCCACATCCCCATCTGCGCCCCGGAGCACAGTGGAGGACGCTACCTAAACTGGAAGGGCTACCACTCAGTAGTCCTCCAGGCCTTGGTGGACAGCCAGGGCCGCTTCCTAGATATATACGTGGGCTGGCCTGGCTGCACCCACGATGCCCGGGTATTCCTGAACTCGGGCCTGTGCCACTGGCTGGAGGCGGGGACCTACATCCCCCAGTGGGAGATCCCTGTGGGGGACACCACCATCCCCCTCTGTGTCATTGCAGACGCGGCATACCCCCTCCGGCCCTGGCTCATGCGCCCTTACACGGGCCATCTGTCAGCCAGCCAGGAGTGCTTCAACATGCACCTGAACCACACGCGCCAGGTGGTGGAGTGCACATTTGGCCACCTCAAGGGTCCCTGGAGGTGTCTCCTCACCCGCCTTGATGCGGGTCCCACCAACATCCCCCAGATTGTGGGCACGTGCAGCGCCCTCCACAACCTGGTGGAGAGCAAGGGGGAGGCCTTCTTTCAGGGCTGGGCTGTGGAGGTCGGCAGGGCCGATGTGCAGCCACCCGCTGCCCCCAGTCGCCAGGTGGATCCCGAAGGGACCTGGGTCCGGGAGGCCCTGTGGGCCCAGTTTGACAAGGCTGTGGGGTGAATGCTGGCAGGCCCCCCACTGCACCCCCACATCCTCCACAATACTCCCTGCCCCTACACCCACACCACAGAGCACCCGAGAGCACCCCCCCACTTTTCTTGTAAATAAAAACAGACATGTTTTTCGTCAAACCAGAATATATATGTTGAACTCTTCTTCTTATATTATAACTATGTACAGCCAAAATAAATATTATATATATACGTATTATAAGATGAAAGGAAAAAAAAAGGGGAAGACAAGGAAGGGGAGAACTACGTACGTGGGGGGCAGGTATCATCATAACGTAACAGAACAGGGGTCTAATACAAACTATTTACAAAACATAGGTGAGGGGGATATATACAAAGGGAGAGGGGGGCCCATGTCCTGGGCCCCACACCCCCTAATGTCCAGCGCTGGGGGTGGGCGGCCGCGACTCGCGCCTTGGCCGCAGCCCACGCCGGGGCTGGCTGGGGGCCGGGCAGACCGGGAGATAAGGCCAGCGGGTGTTAGGTGGGCCTAGGTCCCCCACGGCGGATGGGCCCTCGGTGGCGGACGGCGGTGCGATGGCGGGTGGAGCAGCGGGTGGAGCGGTGGGTGGAGCAGGCACGGCAGGCAGAGTGGCGTCCGGTGCGGCATGGGGGGGCCAGGTAGTCTGCTATGCACTCAAAAGTGCGCATAAAGGCCCCCCATGCCTCCTGGCACCAGGCCAGCACCCACTGTTGGAGCTGGAGGCGCCGCTCCTCCACTCGCAGATGCTGCTTGGAGACCTCCAGCTGCCGACGAAGGATGGCCAGCAGCTGGGGGGTCTGTCAGCATCCGTGGGTGGTGCTGGATCCGCCGTCATCCCTGCCCTGGGGCCGGTCGGTGCTCCGCCGAGCGGATGGCCTGGACTGATGTCCCTGGTGGGCTCTCCGGGTTCACTGACACCTCGCTGGTGCTCTCCGGTCCTTCCGATGGTGCAGCTGCAGAACACGGGGGGAAGAAGTGTGGAGACAGCTGTTAGTGTGGGCCCTGAGCTGTGGCCCTTGTTTCCCCACCCCTCTGCTGCTGGTTCCCCATCCCCATCCCCAGGAGATGCTGCTGCTGCTGCTGCTGATGGGTGTCCCACCCCCTCCCCCCGGGGGAGCCTAGGTTCTGCTCCCCCCATCTCCAGGGATGGGGCATGGCACTGTCATGTTGCGGGGGGCAGGGGCTGATGCACTCTTCTGAGGGTCATGCCACTGCTGTCCTTGGGGCCATGGTCATCTGGGCATGGGGAGGGCCCTGGTCATATCTGTTATCCCCACCCCTCAACCCCGGGGGTGTGCACTTGGGGGGGTACATACCTGATGGTCCACTCCCACGGTTGGGGGACACCCGGCGGGTGGACGCCCTGCTGGAGCTCTGGGACGGGATGTGGATCCGGAGCCCTGCGTTGCTGGAGGAGGACTCCCCCTCCTCCTCCTCCTCTGGTGCCCCAGGGGTGGGCTCCTGGGGGGGCCCCTGGGGTGCAGAGCTTACCTCCGGGGCAGACTCCGCCTCCGCGGCCTGCTGGGGCTCCTCGGCCGAGGTATCAAGAGTGGCCGGAGGGGAGGAGGTGTGCTGGGGGCCCAGGATGTCCCTGAGCTCCCTGTAAAAGGGGCAAGTGAAGGGGGCAGCCCCAGATCGGCCGGCCGCATCCCTGGCCCAGGCGTAACCCTGCCGCAGCTCCTTCACCTTACTCCTGACGTGGTCAGGAGTGTGGGCAGGGTGACCCTGGGTGGCCAGGCCCTCGGCCAGCTGAGCGAATGCATCCGCGTTCCACCTCTTGCTCCCCATTACGTGGAGCATCTCCTCCTCACTCCAGAGCCCCAGCAGGTCCTGAAGCTTGGCCTCCGTCCAGGAGGGGCCCCACTGCCGCTTCCCAGCCTGGCTGCTGGTCTGGGAGCCCTGGCTGCCCTTCGGGGGGGGGTGCCCTGGGGGTGCTTAGGGGGCTGGGGGGTGGCCATCGCAGTGGTGGGGGGTTGTTCTGGCTGCAGAGGAGCGTGCAGGCTGGCCGCGTGGCTGGGCTGCCGCCTGCATGCTCTCTCAGCTTCCTGCACAGGAAGGCGGGGGCAGGGACCTTTAAGGGGCCGCTGCACTCGGTGACCATCGAGCTCAGGGGCTAGAGAGAGCGTTTCTCAACCCCTCAGCTGATGGCCGCCATGGCAGACCCCACTATTTTGATGTTGCGAGACACGCAACAGCTACACGTTCCCTACTTCAATGTTGAACGTTGAAGTAGGGCGCTATTCCCATCTCCTGATGGGGATAGAGACTTCGACGTCTCGCCTCCTTACGTCAATGTCAACTTTGAAATAGCGCTCACCACGTGTAGCCATGACGGGCGCTATTTCGAAGTTGGCACAGCTACTTCGAAGTAGCCGGCACATGTAGACGTGGCTCTTAGGTCCTAACAGAATCATATAATGCTCATGCAAACCTTCTACTGTCTACACCACTGCAGACATCAGTTGGCACCACTGTAACGTCATCAAATGGTTCAGAACATGAATCATCTATATTTTAGATGCCCAAAGAGATATGGTGAGCACTCTGGGTGAAAGAATTGTAGGGAAAAGGGCACTAAGCAGGTGTAATTATGATGACTAGCTGGAGTAACAAGCATAGGAGAAAAAGGTGATTGCTCCCTAGGCCAATACAAGCCTATCCAAGTTCAGGAGTTCATTCAAACTCAAAGACCTGTAGATGAAATGATATCTCCAGAGCAAATGGGCTTTGGAAGGGGAAAACTAGGAGAGCGCAACAAACAAACAATAACGGGGAGAGAGGGATAGTTCAATGGTTTGAGTATTGGCCTGCTAAGGGCAGGGTTGCAAGCTCAATCCTTGAGGGGGCCATTTAGCAGTCTGGGGCAAATAGATCTTTTGGGGTGATAACTTCCTGGTACAAGTGCTGAAGGAACTGACCAGGGGATGTGTGCAGATTAACCTCCTGCTCACAAACAGGGAAGAAATGGTAGGAGAAATAGAAGTGGGTGGCAACCTGGGCTGAAGCAATCATGAGAGGGTAGCTTTCAGGATTCTGAGGAAAGGAAGCAAGGTGAGCAGTAAAATACAGACCCTTGATTTCAGAAAAACAGACTTTGACTCCCTGAGAGAACTGATGGGCAGGATCCCCTGGGAAGCTAATGTGAAGGGGAAAGTAGTTCAGGAGAACTGGCAGTAATTTAAAGAGGCCTTATGGAAGGCACAGGAACAAACAATCCTGATGTGCAGTAAGAAAAGCAGATATGGTAGGTAACCAGCTTAGCTTACACTGGAAATTCTTGGTGATCTGAAACTCAAAAAGGATGTGTATAAGAAGTGAAAACTTGGACAGATGAGTAAGGAGGAGTATAAATACGTGGCTGGAGAATGCTGGGGGGGTAATCAGGAAAGCAAAAGCACAAGTGGAACTGCAGCTGGCAAGGTATGGGAAGGGCAACAAGAAGAAATTTTCAGATACATTAACAATAAGAGGATTATCTGGGAGGGTGTGGGGCTGTTACTGGATGAGGGGGGTTATCTGGTCATAGGTGATGAGGGAAAGGCTGAAGTATTCAATGCTTTTTTTTTCCCCCACCTCCCAGTCTTCACAGACAAGGTCAGCTCCCAGACTACACCACTAGGCAATGCTGTATGGAAAGGAGGTGGGAAGCCTTTGGTGGGGAAAGAATGGGTTAAGGGATATTTAGAAAAGCTAGATCCACACAAATCCATGCATCTAAATTTAATGCATCCAAGGGTACTGAGGGAATTGGCAGATGTCATTGCAGAGCCTTTGGCTATTATCTTTGAAAACTTGTGGAGATTGGGAAAGGTCCCAGATGATTGGAAAAAGTCAAATGTATCAACCATCTTTAAAAAAAGGAAAGGACTATAGACTAGTCAGCCTCACCTCAGTCCCCAGAAAAATCATGGAGGGAATCCTCAAGGAATCCTTTTTGGAGTACTTGGAAAAGGGGAAAGTGATCAAGAGTAGTCAAAATGGATTCACCAAGGGCACGTTATGCCTGACCAATCTGATTTGCTTCTATGATGAGGGAACTGGCTCTGTGGACATGGGGAAATCAATGGATGTGATATACTTTGACTTTAGCAAAGCTTTTGATACAGTCTCCCAAAACACTCTTGCCCATAAATTAAGGAAGTATGAATTGGATATAAGGACTGTAAGCTGGATAGAAAACTGGCTTGATGGACATGCACAATGGGTAGTGGTCAATGGCTGAGTGTCTGGTTGGTGGTCAGTTTCAAGTGGAATGTTGCAAAGATCAGTTCTTGGGCCGGTGTTGTTCAACTTCTTTATTAATGACCTGGATGAGGGGATGGATTGCACCCTCAGCAAATTTGCAGAAGACACTAAGCTAGGGGGTCAGGTAGATGCATGGAAGGGTAGGGATAGGGTCCAGAGTGACCTAGACAAATTGGAGGATTGGGCCAAAAGAATTCTCATGAGGTTCAACAAGTACAAGTGCAGAGTCCTGCACTTGGGACAAAAGAATCCCAAGTACTGTTACAGGCTGGGGACTGACTGGCTAAGTGGCAGTGCAGCAGAAAAGGACCTGGGGATTACAGTGGATGAAAGGCTAGATATGAGTCAGCAGTGTGCCTTTGTAGCCAAGAAGACTAAGGACATATTAGGGTGCATTGGAAGAAGCATTTCCAGCAGATCTAGAGAAGTTATTATTCCCCTCTACTCGGAACTGGTGAGGCCACATCTGGAGTATTGCATCCTGTGTGGGGCCCTCCAGTATAAAAATGGATGTGGACACATTGGAGAGGGTTCAGCGGAGGGCAATGAAAATTATTAAGGGGCTGGAGCACATGACCTGTAAGGAAAGGTGAGAGATCTGGGCTTATTTAATTTACAGAAGAGAGGACTGAGGGGTGATTTGATAGCAGTCTTCAATTTCCTGAAAGGGGGCTCTGTGGAGGATGGTTAGAGACTGTTCTCAATGGTGATAGATGGCAGAACAAGGAGCAATGATCTGAAGTTATAGAGGGAGAGGTGTAGGTTGGATATTAAGAAAACTATTTCACCAGGAGTGCGGTGAAGAACTGGAATGCATTACCAAGTGAGATGGTGGAATCTCCAACCCTAGAGGTTTTTGAGTCTTGGCTTGGCATTGTCATTGCTGGGATGATTCAATTGAGGTTGATCCTACTTTAGGCACGGGGCTGGACTAGATGACCTCCTGAGGTCACTTCCATCCTCAGAATTCCATGATTCTAAGATGGGGAAGTCTAGAAACATCTGTAGGTTCAGACAGCACTGTCTCTTCCCTCCTTTTCTCCACCTGAAATTGTCAGCCACAGGGGACTCATTTCTTATTGACCTTTCATCTGATTCATTTCCTGTGGAGTCACTAGCTCTGGGGTTCAACAGAAGGGAAATAACTGGGGCTGGTGTTCCAACAATTTCCTCTGTGCCCCAGACCAGGAGGACAGAGATTTTCCTGTACTAATGTCTCAACTCTCACCAGCTCCCCCAGAGGCTCATAAATACAGGATCAGAGTTTTGAGAGCTCCACTCCTGTTAAGACAGACTGGAAGCTGCTGAATGGATGCTGAGCGATCTTGAAAGCCACTTTGACAGGCTATAGTTAGGGACTATGAAATGAGCCATTTGGAAGCCAGCACAGTGACCACTTAGAGAACACAGCAGGACAGTGCAAGTAGGAGGAACTTAAATGATTTGGAAGGGTAGATCACATCATTCACACCAGTATGGAACTTGATGACCTAACACTTATTTAGCTCTCCAGCTAGAGAGGGGTACCATTTAAGGGAGTGTTAACCCCCTCCCCCAAAGTCTGAAGCACTGAATGTCATACTTGTCTGCTTAAAGCACATGCCATAACCCCAGAGGCAGCTCTTAATTACACCAGATCTTGGTCTGCTCCCAGCTTTGCCTTTGTAAACAGGCATATGGTGATTAAGATAGAAAAAGCTTTGTCATTCAAGCAGTGAAAGGATCACTAGCTGGTCATGACAATATTGCTGATGCTCCACTTAAAAGGTAGGGAAAAGGTAGGATATTAAGATCACTTCTGTTCAACTTATTCTTAAATGATTTTGAAAAAGGGTAAACAGGGAGATGGCAAAATTTGCAGATGGTGCAAAATTATAGAAAATAGTAAAGCACAAAGCTGACTGCAAAGAGCTACAAGGTGATGTCACAAAACTGGGTGATCGGGCAACACAAGGAAAGTTGAAATGTGTCGTTGATAAATGCAAAGTAATGTGCATGGAAAAATATTATCACATCTATATATATAAAATGATGGGGGTGAAAAATAACTGAGATTTTGGAATCACTGTGGATAGTTCCCTGAAAACACTTGCTCCATGCGCAGTGGCAATCTGCAAAGTTAACCGAATATTGGGAATCGTTAGGAAAGGCAAAGATAAGACAGAAAATATATTGCTTCTTTAAAAAGGCATAGTATTCCCGTGCTTTAAATATTGTGTGCAGATCTGGTCACCCCAACTACATAAAGATATGTTGGATTTTCAAAATATACGGAGATGGCAACAGAAATAAGGAGTAAGCAACATCTTCCACATTAGGAGAGATTACAGAGAGTAGGAATTTTCAGCCTGGAAAAAGAATGACCTAAGGATGAGGGAGACATGTTAGAGGTCTAGAAAATTATGACTTGTGTGGAAAAATTTAATAAGGAAATATTTACTCCTTTACTAACTTAACACAAAGTAACTCAATACAATTTGTAGGCAGCAGTTTTAGAACAAACAAATTCTTTCTTCACAGGGAGCTGGTACAACTCCTTGTCAGGTGATGGTGAAGGGCCCAAACTCTAACAGGATTCTAGTAAGAACTACATAAGTTCAAGAAGGATGGGCGGGGAGGGCGTTCCTAGCATTTGTTTGACAGAAATCGAATTGGGGTGAGGGGATGGTTCATTTGATGATCCCTCTTCTGTCCATTTCTTCTAAAACACCTGGCATTGGCCACTGTCAGAAGACAGGTTACTGGCCTAGATGGACCATTGGTCTGACCCACTATGAATATTCTGATTGTCTTATGTAGAAGCAAAATGTATCTGTCCTCTGCTGTAATCCCTGGTGGCAGAGTAAGGGCAGGGCAATGGCCTTAACTTGGCTCACCTCACAAACCCCTGGTACAAGTGCAGGCCTAGAGTTTAGTGGGGGTGGGGCACAGCTAGCTTTCGGCAGGCTTCAGCTCTTCTGTGTAATCCAGTGTTCTTTGCTCCAAGCATAAGATAGTGTAACCCCTGGGTTGCTCTAGTTTGTGTTCAGGAAATTGGAAGCAATTGGCCTTTCAGGTGCAAAGGAGCCACTGGCATTTTGCGCCTGAACCCCAGAGCTTTTAGGATTGGGTTGCTCAGGTTTGCTGCATCTGGAAGTTTACCAGCTGTGTTCATTGATCATTTCCCCCTGTTTAGGACACCAATGCTTGAGGAGACAGTAGCACTGAGCAGACTCTCGTATTGCCAGTAAACAGACACTTAAGAAGCTCAGATTCAACATCCATAATAACTGTAAAACCCTAATCCTGCTGAATCCCTTTTCAGCTAATTCAGAGTGTTTGGAAATCCCCTGTATAGATCTAGGTCTCAGTCCTAAACCTTTTTCTAATCTCAGGCAGCAATATAATTTGTGACAAACACAGAACACTTTGTGACAAGAGATAAAAATCACCCCTAGGAGCTAGATAAAAACCATCAAACTCACTCTGAGCGTGAAGCTAGTTAGATTGGAGACGCTGAATTCTCCAGGGCCAAAGGGAGAGTATTTTTATCACATTCACCTTTTGGAATTATTTTCAGGGATGCATTTTTAATCCCCTAAACAATCTGTTCCGGACTTCAACTGGTAAGGAAGAAAATCTGCTCTCAGTTACACAAGTGTCAGTGGGATTGGGACTAAAGATTGCCGAACTTTTTTTTTCTCTTTCAGTTTTTGACAGCAGCAAACTGAAATAATATTGGCTTTTAGTTGTCAGAAACTAGAGGGGAAAAATGCATTTTAAATTTTGGACAAAAGTCTGAAAAATTCAGTGAAAAACAGTGGGAAAACTGATTTTATTTTTAATGTTTGTGTGATTTTTTTTTTTTTTGCCTCCCAATTTGCTTTTGCTTTTCAATATTTCAATTGTTTCAGTTACCTCACCACCTCCCATTTAGGTATACCACCAAATAGAACCTTTCAAAATGATTTAAAACTGAGCTTAGTTTGTTCTTGTCTTGAAATCAGAGCTTGAAAAAAATGTTTTTTTCAATCATGAGCTGTTCATAGCAAAAGAGCATTTAATGTGAAGAGAGAATTTGGGTATAACAAATTATACGGGTCTTTGGAAGCGTTCCTTTACATACTTTGTATCTGAAATGTTTGTATCAACTACAAAGAAGTCAAAACACTTCGTCCTTCAGCGCCTAATACCTTAGGCATTCAAAGCCATATTGGGAGGCTACTGAATTGTTGCCTGATGCTAATGGCCAGAAGTCAGTTTCTTTTCTTGCTTTGGTTAATTTGTGTAGACTTTGTATTTGTCTTTTTTTGTTTGTTTTTCTTTTTTCTTTTTTTTGAGTTATAGATTTCTGATCCTGTTCTTGTTGATGGTGTTATTTTAGAAAGAGAATATCAAATGGTTATGAAATGCAAAGAAGGTCCACTGGAAACCTGAATGCCTTCTTAATCAAGCACAGCAACAGGATAGAACTGAATCTGATTAGTTGTATCTATGTCAGAGAGGATCATTTTAAGACATCACCCCAGGGAGCTGTACAATTGGGAATTCCGTTCTGTCTACTGGAAGAATGCAGAGGTAGTGAAAAATTACTGATTTGCCTCTTAACTGCCATCCTATCATATTTCTTAGACTCCACCCCTTTGCTTGAAAAAGAGGGAGTGGACTGATGCAGATCCTCTGGGGAACTCACCACTTCCTCACAGCCTTTTTAACTGGGAGAGAACAGCTAGCACAAAAGGATGATAAAGATCATCAGCTTCATCCTCTAGGCCAAGAAAGGCTAATCAGGAAAGGTACCAGGTGTTTGACTTTCCCACTTAGCAGCAGCACAAGTAAATAACTCTGTGGCTCCTCTGTTTGGTTGGCAAAGTTTTATCACTCTCTTTCCTGTACTGCACCATCTGTGCACAATGCCTGGGATGAGGAGAATGTAAGTGGCCTACGGGTGTTCTTTGCTGCAGCTACAGGAAACCCATGGTACAAAGCGTGAAGGTATGTTTTTGGGGCTGGGGAAATAGTTGTGGCTGCCTCTGCTCTTTCATCTGAACACTGTGCAGTTTGGCAAACAGAAGCCAGGGCCTTTGAAACATACCATCAATGTAGAGTCCTGTTGTAACCAGTGCAGCGTGACACACATTTTCTAGCTGGCTGGATATTCTTACATTGTCCAGATGTTGCTCAATGCCTTTGGGAGAATACTAGCATAAAATATAAGACATATGCAGGTTGTACCTCCCTCATCCTGCACCCTCAGGACCTGACCAGTCCTGAATGAGAGAGTTAACTGGACAGCGGGAGGTCCCCTGAATCACCCACCCCCCAGACTGCTGTCCTGCCCTGCTGATGGCTCTGCTTCTTCCCCACTAGCTGCCCTCTCCCTGGTCCACTTCCACTCCTGGCAGCCCCCTGCCTATAGCTTGACCCCTGGCCTACCTTGCTGGCCCTGACCCTGAGGACACTGCTTCCTTCCATGGCTGGGCTGCAAGATGCATTCCCAGACATGGCCAGCCTCAGCTGAAGATCCGACCCCAGCCAGGTTGCCAGATGCAGGGGCTAAGGAAATCAGCAGTTGCCAAGTTTCAAAGCAGAGGCTAAGGAAATCAGCATCAGCATGTGTGTGGCTGAGGAAGCCAGGAGAAGGAAAGAAGGAATTTGCATAGGAGCAAAGATCCAGCTCTCTGTGGCCACAGAAGTTGCTGGAGTGTCAGATTTTGGAATTTCTGAGCAAGGAAGCTGCCTGCTGATGATCTGCCTTCAGGGAAACAGCATTTGTGTGTGGGTGTGTGCATGGCGGGCGTGCATGCCTAACGTGCAGGCCCTCCTGCAACTGTGGGGCCAGGAGGATACTCTCGTCGACCCTCAGGCCAAGGACCACAATGCCCCTGCCTACACCGGATGGCCACTGCCCTTGCAGAACAGAGCCTCCCCACCTGCAGCATGGAGCAGGTCCAGGTGAAGGTTAAGGAGCATCTCCAGGGCTGTGTCCAGGGCCAGAATTCCACTTGATGCTGCAGGGCAACACATGGCACCCGCTCCTCCTACAAGGAGCTGGATGACATCCTGTGGAGTGGGGGACACGTCTCCACCCACATGACCCATCGACATGGCACTGGAAGCCTTTCTTCCCTGCAGCCAGGAGGAGGGGGAGGAGCAGCACTCTGAGCCCACAGCTGGAGGTAGACATGGCCTAGGAGGTGAGCAGCTGCACGCTGGTCATCATGCTGGAAACAGTCCCTACCAGCAAGGCCACCTTCAGGGCATCCAACCTGCTACCAGCCTCATGGGAAGCCAGAGGGGCTGCAGATCCTGGAAGGCGGAGGGCTGCTGGAAACTGGCTAGCTGCAAGGGTGATGACCTGACCCCAGACACACAGAGGAGGTGGAGCTAGCCCAGCCCTCTGACGGTCCAGCTTCAGCTGCAAGGAAGACAAGGAAGAAAGATGGGGAGTCATTCATGTAATGCAGCCCCTGAGGCCCTGCTCCCACTGTCTGCAGTGACCAACACCCACCAGGCCAAGGGATGAGAATGACCGGGGATCAAAGCCATGCCTGGCCTGAACAATGTGCCCTGTGGCACGGGGAGGCCTCTGGGACTGTGCTGACCACAGTTACCCTTAGTGGCCAATCCCTGCATGGGTGGCGGGTGAGCTGGGAGAAGCCCCGCCCTTCCCAGAGCCCGCACACATCCTTGTGGCTCATAGAGCTGTCCATAGGAGTGGGTGCTGCCTCTCACCTGTGGGCATGCCTGTGTGCTGGGAGCAACCATCACACTTTAAACCCTGCTTCCTGACAGTCCCCCTTTGGAGGGACATTCCTCCTCTCTGTGCAGGGCCTGAAGGTGGATGTCCCCATACCAAATTTGTTTCTGATGGAGCAGTAGTTGTTGGAGCTGGTGAGCTTCTAGAAGGCCACTGTGACCCACTTCTCCATGGGGATGGTGGGCGGCAGCCAGGCATCCTGTCTCTGGAGGGCGGGGGCGAGCCAGGCACAGAGCTCCAGAAAGGTGTCGTTCCACATGTGGAAGTTCTGGAGCCACTGCTGGTCATTACAATGCCCCATGACCAGCCAGTCCCACCAGTAAGAAATGGTGCATGCCTCCAGATATGCCTATGCACCTGGGGTGGCGGAGAGGGGGCAGTCACAGCTGGGACAATGCAGCAGCAACAGCAAGTCCCTCAAAGCTGATGTCTGGCTCACCCTGCAGAAGAAGAGGACGACGGCCCTGTGGAGGAGGAGCAGCAGGTGCTGAAGCAACTCTGGGCGTGCCAGTGCAAGCCCAGGGCTGCTCTGGCACCATGGCTAACTGGAAAACACAGTCTCTCAGCAAGCATCGAAGCACAGATGCTAGAGCAGTACTGTCCCTCTTGGAGGCAGGCACACCTTGCCATGAGCTGGGAACAGGCCTCTGAGGGGTGGGGAGGTGGCCCTTAAAGTGGGCTTCTTGCTGGGTCTTCTGGAAGGGATTGCCAGCCAGGCGACCCTGCCTGACAGTGTTCAAGGTGACTGCTCTGTCAAGAGAGCAGCTGGGCAGTCTGACCGCTCTCTGTCGACAGAGTGGATTGAAAGAGCTATATTCTTTGCTGTCTGGCCGTGATCTGTCAACAGACGGCTGACAGCTCTGAAACAGGAGAAGTTCGCATACAATGTTAAAACTGTTTTATCATATTGTGAGAAACTTACTTCAATTTGTACTGCAGTGAGGAGATGATTTTGGAACCACTATAAAAATATAGATTCTTATTTCATGGCTTATCCGTGTAACAATTAAACTTTATTCCAGTCAAATTTATTTGACTGCCTTTCACCATTCAGCTACAAATAATGCCTTTAGCGATATGAAGCAATTTTAAAATGAGATCTCAATTCAGTTCAAAAATTTGTTATGATTAATATTTGGGTTCCATTTTAATCAATTTATGAAGAGTTAATTGGTGATAGATGCTTTAATAATAATACCTTGTTAAACATTATTTTATAAACCCAATAGTCAATAAGTTGCTAAAACCATGGCTTATATCCAGCCGTGATATGGGCTTTTTACATCTAAAATACCTGTTCATCATTTGTTAAACATTGATCAGCCATCAGTAAAGTGAGCCGTAAGTGTTTTTTCTCACTTGGGAACTAAATGTTCTGAAAATCTGTCCCTTATGGACTTAAAACATATTGACTGGGTCTACACTTGCCCCCAACTTTGAAGGGCGCATGTTAATGGCGCTGGGAGGTTACTAATGAAGTGCTGCAGTGAGTATGCAGCACTTCATTAGGTGAACTCTCTCCCCCATGGTAACTTTGAAGCCGTGGCACTTGGAAGTGCCTGAGCTACTTTGAAGTCCCTTTGGAAATACGCAACATTTCGAGGAGTAAAGGGATTTAGAAGTAACACAGGTGCTTCAAAGTGCCCACAGCAACACACATGCCAGGACTTCGAAGTTTGAAGCTTCGAAGTTGCCACAAGGGAGAATTAGCTAAAGAAGTGCTAAGTATTCACCGCAGCACTTCATTAGTAATCTCGCCTCACCCTGATTACCATGCCCCCTTCGAAGGTGGGGGCAAGTGTAGACAAGCCCATTGATGGGAATCTAGAATTGCACTTGTGAATGAAAGGCAATTACACTTTATGCATGTAAGTCATTCACAGGTTTTGCAACTCTCTCAGTATTTGTATACCACACTGTAAACCTGGGCTCTGACTTCTATTTGTAGACCATGACCCATTTCTGTCCACTCAGGCTGCTTCTGTGCATGCCATCTCCTGTTGGAGGTGGCACTGTAATGGGACAATTCGAAGCAGGCTAATGAGATGCTAACATGCATATTCAGTACCTCCTCAGAATAATGTCGGGCACACAAATTTCAAAGTGCAGATTTCAAATTGCAGATTCACAGTGTAGATGGGGGAAGCTTAGAACTAAGAGCTCCACTTTGAGATTCCCTTACTCTGATCTAGTTCTGTGGGAATAAGGCAATGTCAAAGCGGGAGGCTTATTTTGAAGCTGCCTCCATTTACACTCTGACAAAGGCTCACATCCCCCGTCTGATCTGACTTGTTTTTTCCTCTTTTGATAAGTACTATTGATACTGGGCCATTTCCATCTTGCTGAATAGACCTTGTCAGCTCTGGCCCTCCCTCTTACTGGGACCCCACTCTTTAAATACTCCTCTGAACCACCCCCCCCCGCAACTCATGCATCTGATGAGCGGGTCTTTGCCCACAAAAGCTTATGCTCCAAAATATCTTTTAGACTACAAGATGCCACAAGTCGTCTCGTTGTTCTCCCATCTACACTGTCAATCTGCAATTCAAAGACTGCACTGCAAGTCAGCCAGCACTCAAGACCCAAGTCCTAGGGCCCTGTTGTGAGGTTCATTAAAGCCTGAATCTTCTTCTGACTTTTGTCCAAAATCTGTAATTTTGTGGTTCTAGCCAGGGACTCAAGTCAGAAGGCTTGTGTGATTTAGTATAGATGTATTAGCATAGCTGAAAGCCCTGTATCCAGCAACTGTTAACCCAAGTTTAATGTGGATGGTGAAGAACAGGCTTGGAAACACTGAGTCCAAAAACCATGGTACAGAGACCTGAAACACCTAGAAAAAAATTCTAAAACTTAAAAGATATAGGGGGATACTTTAAGTAGTAACTCCGGTATGAAAGACCACAAGCTTTGTTGAAAGTCAACAGGACTAAGGCTCCCAAATCATTTAGGTGGTTTTTTTTGAAAATCTTTCCCAGAAACATCTAAAATGAGGTGCAAAGAATGGAAACATTTAAGCAACCTTATCTATTATGGATGATCTGTGGACCACTTGCATATAAAATTGTCCTATTCACACACTTTGTAATGCTCACAACAAACCTGCAAACCGCTCTTTTAAAGATACTGCTTGATAAGGAGAGATGGAATTGCAGACAATTTCAATAAATAAACCTGGTGGATTTATTGCTTGTTTATTTCACAAATTTGAAAGCTTATTGACATGGTGGAGGGGAATCCTGAGATGAATTGTCCATGACTGTGGGCTACCTGACACTGAGATAAATTGCACACAGCAAATCTAAGAATATTTACCAAGGTTGAACTCCTCGACATGCTTGGTGTACTTCAGGTGATCTGACTGTGGTGATTGTTCCATGAAAATGTTTAAGTGCTAAGTTGAAATTCCCATTACATACCTTTTACTTGAGTCACTAGCTCTGATCAGGTAATTTAAAAAAAATGCTGCAAATGGTTAAAATTGGGGAAAGGAAGAGAGATTCTGACTGGCTCTGGCAGGAATGTACTTGTTTTTGGTGCCTAGAAAGTGCCATAAATAGCATACAGTAAACCCTCAAAACAAGCGGCTTCAAGTTGCGTGTAGCTTGCTTTAATGCAAGGTAAGCACAACTATAAGCTGCTCTGCGACTGTCAGCCTGCCTAGCTGACCACAGCTGCGGGGATCTAGGCAAGCTAAGAGCCCCTTCTCCCTGCCTTCCCCCAGCCATACAGCTGAGGGCAGGCAGGGAGAAGCAGCTGGGTTCCTGTCTCATCCCCAACTTGCGCGAGAATTTGAGTTACTTGGGGGTTGTAAGAATGCAGTCCCTGCGTACCTCGAGGCTTTAACGTGCTATTTGAAATGATAAAATGTGACCAAGTTTACGATAACCATTTAATTAGTATTTGGTTTATAAATGGTAAATCATGAAATAGAATCTGTAATTATAAGTATAGTTACTATCCTCAGCAAAAAAAAATCCGTAGATGTTGCTACGAATTGCTATAAGCCATAATTATCAATCTGTTTGAATCCAAGAGATCATCAATTTCAATGAATTAACTACTTGATAAAAGATTTGTCAACCCTTTATAAGAGCTTCAATGTGAATTACGACTATAAACTCTTACAGGCTCCAATTCAGAAAAGCTTTAGTTTTGCTGCTTCAGTCCCGTTGTCTTTGCTGAGACTCAGCAGGTGCTTAGTGTGAAGCATCTGTTTAAGTGGCCTTCCTGAATGAAGGTCACAGTTGGCAAGGCCCAGGCTGCTGATGGACTTTTCCCAGTCCTAGGCAAGGAGTATAGGGGTGTGGAGAAGGTTGCTCCAGGTTCCCAGGCCTCCATGAAGGGACATGGCCTGGGGTGGAAGGTGCGAGGCTGGAGATAAACCTCTCTTAAGACTCCAGTGGTGATGTAAATTGTCTGGGGCAGTGGCCAGGAGCTCTGGGCCCTTTAAAATCCCTGGACCCCAGGGAAGCTGCCCTGTTTCTTTCCCTCCAAATTATTGGCAGCCCTGGAAAGGCCTAAATACAGGTTGAACTTCTCTGGTCTGGCAAAGTCTGTGGTGATGCTGGACCAGAGTTGCAGGGGGATGATGGAGAGTCTGGCGGCAGAGGGGGTAGTGGCCTGGAGACTTTGCTGTGGCTGGGGTAGGGAGCCCAGCCGGGTCTGGCAGAGGAGCTGGTCCCATGGCTGGAGCCCAGCCAATGACTGAAAAGCAGCCTCGTTGCCAGGGCCGACAATGTGTTCGGAGGCCATGAGCCTGGCCTGGTGAGCCTCGATGGGAGACAGGAGGACTCAGGGAGGACCTGGAGGCTGGCAGC
This sequence comes from Carettochelys insculpta, assembly GCF_033958435.1. NCBI lineage: Eukaryota > Metazoa > Chordata > Testudines > Carettochelyidae > Carettochelys > Carettochelys insculpta. The sequence goes on along the minus strand of NC_134140.1, from coordinate 134,247,254 downwards.
AGAGGGGCTGGAATGAACATCCATAATCCAACAGCTCCCTCATTCAGGACCAGTCAGGTCCTGAAAGAGCCAGACGAGGGAGGTCCAACCTGTAGTGCCCTTAGTAGTTGTCATTTTCTATTTGAAAATATCAAACCTGGGACATAAACCTTTATGCAGTGAAGCCAATATGAAAGCTTCCATTGACCTCTGTGGGATCAAGTTTGAGCCTATGGATGACGGAAAGACAGCAGATAAGATACAGCATAAGAAAACATGTCTATTGGAAATGTAATTACAACATCCCACTGATATAAAGATTACTTAGTGTGCATTTTGCAACACAAAATTCATCACTTCTTGGCTGCCTTATAAACACATCTACTGCCTCCTGAAGCTAATGGGCCTTTTCAAAGTTCTACATTGCCAGTGTGTTTTAAACCAAGAGAGACATCTCAAATGATGGCATTTAAAACACTTTAACTATTTCAAGATTCAGTGCAGAAGCTTCAGCTAAATGCTGCACAGAAAGCATTAGAAAAAGATACTGGATGGGATATTTTAATATTTAATAATAATAAAATATCTGATTCTGGTAAAACGTTCAGCATTCCACATCAGAAATTACAAACTGAGCAAAATACAGGGGCCATTTCTTGCTGCAGGCAGGCTTTGGTGTGATTTTTAGCAGCTGATACCAACAATAATGCTTAAAACACAGGAGGGACAATGCCTTATTCACGTACTCACAAGTGCATTTCAGGCAGCAGATAATGGCAAATTAAATATACTAAGCAACCCCATTTGTAAATCATTCAGATGTCAGTGCTGGATGGCCCTCCTCTTGTGAGAAGTGCCGTTAGCACTTCAATTACTACAAGTGGTTCAGAGATCAGCTTTAAGTTTTATGCAAAAGATGAAACATGTTTCATGCTAACAATTCAGAGAGAACGATTGATGTTAAAACATCAGAATTATATAGCACTTTTTATCCAAGAATCTAAAAACGTTTAAACTTTGTTTTCAATTTATTTGGCCCTTATTCACATCTATGTTCTATGACAAATCAAAGGCAGGTTCAATTCAACGGTAATGGAGAATTAAAAAAGGTAATCAAAGGGTTTCTTTAAAAAAATAAATAAATAAAATTAGAGTGTACTGGGGAAGGAAAGCCAATTTATTCAATAGACTAGAAATTGAATAATTAATGAACACATATCCCAAAAATAGAGAAGTCATTAATAAAAGGCTGAAAAACTAGCATTTAATTGAAATACTGGTGCTTGCTGTGTTATCCTATTATACTAAGTAGTAGTCCAATATATAGTAAATTGGTAAATTAATATTTTTCTGATATAGCTAGTAACTTTCAACAGAAAGAGGAACCAAATGCATAAAGTTATATAAAGAACATACCAGTCAATATTGGCTAGAGAGAATGGCTGTGATGTAATGAGCTGAAGCTAAAGCTAATCTTCATATGTGGATTAATTCAGAAACTGGTACAAGTACAAGGCAGGTCGCACAGAAGGGTTGTATGAAGCCTGCAGCAGGGATGTTGAGGGTTTATTATTAGACACTCTTGAAAATGTTGAAATTTGCAAAGCGGGCTGGTGCCAGTGCCTTCAAAACGGAGCCACATTCAGGCTTAAGGGCAGGGTTCGGAGCCACTTCAGTGCTCACTGCTGTCAATGGAAGGGCTGCTGTCTACTCAATGGACTCCTGCCCCAAGCTGTAATTTGTTAGGAAGAAAAACAAAACAAAACCCAACAAAAAATCCTCCTGACTTAATGTTATGCTTATGTTCCTGAAAAAGTTTACTGTAAGCAAAAGGATGTCAAGAGAATGCAGTTTCCCCCAGGGAAACCTTTCTCAGCAGACAAAAGGAGGCTGTGTATACAGACATGGAATAAGTTTTAAACAGTATAATGCTGCACACAGCAATGATGAGTGTTGAAGGGTAGTTGAGATGGTGGAGTCAGAGGGTGGGGTATTTCCCAGGGAAGGTCTTGCTACTAAGTGATGAACCAGCATTGGGCTGAGTCCTCCAGGGTTAACTCCTTGTTAATGTAGCCTCACACTCTTGGCAGCATGGAGGAAGGGAGGTGGGAGGAAACAGTAGACATGGGAGTGGCTGCAAACAATTCCTGCAAAAGTGGGGTATGGAGCGGGGGAAGTCGACCGGGGCAGTGAGGGAGGACATCCTGCAGTCAGCACCCCACTCCCTCTGTCCCTCCCAACAGCAAGCAGGAGGCTCCCAGGAGCAGCTCCAAGGCAGAGGGCAGAATCAGCAGGGAGGGGGCGGATGAACTGCAGCTGCCCAGCTGCTTACTTTTTGGGGAGCTGATGGGGCTCCTGCCAGACCACCCTGGTGCCAAAGCCCCATCAGGACAGGTGGCTTTCCCAGGCAATTATGCAAGTAGTGGACAAAGTAAGCACCTGAACTTCGTTAGATGTTTGACACCAATGGAGGCAGTTTGTTATTTTATTAGTGGTCAGATAATACCCAGTCTCATCCTTTCCCCAATATAGTAAACTCTCCAGTACAAGTCAAGATGCCACAGCCTGCTACATTTAAATATACATGCCAAATTTAAGTCAGAATTAAACAGGCAACTCCTAACCCTTGGGTTATATACGCAGACTTTTTTCAGGTAATAAGGTTGCTTAATCTAGAGCTATTTTATACAGTCAATTTTTGTGCCTTCTCTGCATGTGTTCAGTACCAACCATCTGCAGATGTCTAGATGGGTGGTATGTTAAAAGTCTTTATTCCCACGAGAGTACAATACAACTCGAACTTGACAACCTCACCCCAGCTCTTCCAGAAATGTCTGAGCTGGATGCAGATCCTGCGAAGGAAGAAATTTCTCAAGCTCTTGATGCTCTCTCCAATGGAAAAGCACCAGGAAATGACAGAATTCCAGCTGAAGTCCTGAAGGCAAACCAGGGTGTGCTCTTCCCCTTCCTCTATGATTTACTCCTAAAATGTTGGAGAGCAGGTGATGTCCCACATGACATGAAGGATGCAAACATCATCACTTCCTAGAAAAACAAAGGTAACAAGGGTGACTGCAACAACTACAGAGGCATCTTGTTACTGAGCGAAGCTTTTGCCTGTGTCATTCTCAAATGCCTGCAAAAACTTGAAGATTGAGTCTATCCAGAAACACAAAGTGGTTTCAGGGCTGGCATGCCAACAATGGGCATGCTTTTCTCACTTTGACAACTACAGGAAAAATGCAGAGATGAAGGAAAGCTGTTATTCATAGCATTTGTGGACTTAACAAAGGCATTTGACACAGATAGTGGATCAGTACTATGCAGAGTATTAACCAAGATTGCCTGTCCACCAATCCTACTCGAAGTCATAACATCCTTTTCATGAAAACAAGAAAGCAACAGAGCAATATGATGGATCTACATTGGAACCATTTGCAATGAACAGTGGAGTCAAACAGGTTATGTTCTTGTCCCTACCCTCTTCGGCATATTCTTCTCAGTTCTGCTAAATTGTGCATCTCAAAACTCACGCAGCGATGTATTTCTCCACACAAGACTAGAAGGCTCTTTCTACAACCTGGAAAGACTCAAGGCCAAAACTAAGGTCAAGAAAATCCTGATCAGGGAATTCCTCTTCACAGATGATGCAGCTCTCGTTGCTTATAATGAAAACATGCTACAGTCACTAATGGATTCTCTACCCAAAGCCTGCAAGATGTTTTCCCTTGACATAAGCATGAAGAAAACTGTTGCATTCACTCAAGGTACACATCAGTGACCCAATGTCATTGTGGATATCAGCCCATTAGATCTGTTTCAACAATTCTGTTACCTCAGATCTACTATTGCCACAAACCTATCCATGGACAAGGAACTGAACATCAGAATCGAACAGGCAGCTTTGATTTTTGGCAGCCTTGTGAAAGGAGCATGGAACAATCCTAAGCTGACAGTGAAAATAAAGATACTAATCTACCAGGCAAGTGTATTGAGTATCCTGCTGTGTGGTTCTGAGGCATGGACCACCTACTCAAACCAGGGGAAACAACTGAACAGCTTCCATCTTTACTGTGTCTGCAGAATTATGAATATCAACTGACAAGATAAAGTTTCAAATGCAGATGTCCTGTCAAGATCTGGCATGCCCAGCCTCATAGCAATCCTCAACAGCCGAAGACTACAATGGCTTGGGCATGTTTTTAACCATCCCTTGAGGTTTTTATGTCCTGGCTTGACAAGGTCCTGGCTGGGATGACTTAGTGGGGGTTGATCCTACTTGACACAGGGGGCTGGACTGGATGACCTCCTGAGGTCCCTTCCAGCACTGTGATTCTATGTGATAAGAATGGGGGATGACTGTCTACCCAAAGAAATCCTCTTCAGCAAACTATCGTGTGTTGAGAACAAGAGGAAGACAAAAGCTAAGATTCAAAGATACATGCAAAAATGCCATGAAAAAGTTCAACATCGATCCAAAATCCTGGGAATCTACATCACCGGATTGAAATACCTGGCAACGATTGTTATGACAGGGCACATCATCCTTTGATAGTATTTGTGCAAGGCATACAAAAGAACTTTGTCTTAGAAGGAAAAACTCCGACTCCAGAATTTGGAAATAGACTGACATGCGTTTATTGCAATCGGCCGTGCAAATCCAATATTGTGTGGATAAGCCACGAGAGAAGCTGGAGACTCAAACACTGCCCATAGATCCTCACTGCTGCTGCTAACCACTGTCTCTTGAGATGAAAAGTGGCCATACATATATTTCCATATATATGTTATGAAATAGGGATTTTTGGTTTGGGTTGTGCTTTTGCCCCCATTTTTCAACCAGTTGTATACTACATTAAACCACCATGGTTTATATTTACTCAAGGTTTTCTTGGACTGAACTTGGATTAGCTGTATTTTTCACAGGAGAAGATATCTTGTAGTTATGACTACTTCTAACATTTCAGAGGTCATGGGTAGCAAACAGACCCTAAATTAGAAGGCAGCTTTACTCTTTTTATAAATGGTGCTAATATTTCCCCTTAAACTCCAAAGTTATTTTTAAATTATTTTAATATGATTTTCTAAGATCAGTTTTTATAATAAATGTTAGCTAATAAACTGGGTCCTTTTCCAACACCCAGTGAAGTGCATGGATTCTGGCTCACAGGCCTCGATGTACTCAGGATGCTGAACAGAATAAAATGCATATGAAGTTCAACCATAAAACAAAGCTGACATTGGCACAGTATCCAGCAATCTCTTTAGTCGCAGCATCTGCAATGCCCTTATTTGCTAGTCTCTCATGGTGTAGCTACGCAGCAAAGTTATTTCAAATAATGGCCACTATCCCGAAATAACTTTATCACCTAGGCTACGTCTACACTAGCCAAAAACTTCGAAATGGCCATGAAAATGGCCATTTTGAAGTTTACTAATGAAGTGCTGAAATATATATTCAGCACCTCATTAGCATGTGGGCGTCCGCGGCACTTCGAAATTGATGCAGTTCACCTTTTCGAAAGGTCCCCGGATACTTCAAAGTCCCCTTATTCTTATCTACTCATGGGAATAATTGTGAAGTGCCGCGGCCGCCCGTATGCTAATGAGGTGCTGAATATGTATTTCAGCGCTTCATTAGTAAACTTTGAATATGGACATTTTGAAGTTTTTGGCTAGTGTAGACACGGCCCTACACAGCAAAACCATAATTCTGAAATAATTTTGAAATAGTGTATGGCTTATTCTGTAAACCTCATTCTATAAGGAATAGCACCTATTTCAAAATATTTCAAAATAGGGGATGTATAGACAAGAATTGTTGGCTATTTCAAAATAAGCTATTCCAGAATAGCTTATTCCAAAATAACACTGCCTATTTTTTTTGTGATTCCAGGGGCTCTAATCCAAAATGGGTTCTGTTGTGTGTGGACACACTATTTCAGAATAACAGAGAGAAAGCCATTCTAGTCTATATACTATCAAAACAAAAAAGCAGTAAAGTAGCACTTTAAAGACTAACAAAATAAGGCTGCTGAACTCTCTTTTATATTCAAAGTCAACACATTAACATGTGGTTTGAACCAGGATGAGAATTTTGTGGGTCATTATAGGGGCTGTTTTGCAAACTTGGCTTAATCTAATTCTTAACTCCCCCCCCCACCCCTCTACTCTCTGATTTGCTCACCTTGATAATTTTTTTGTCTGATTTCTCAACCTTGATTACTATTTTTGGTTGTCTGTGCCTTAAATATTGAGTCTGTTCTGGTATGGCTATAGTCTGAAGAAATGGGTCTGTCCCATGAAAGCTCACCTAATAAATTATTTTGTTAGTGTTTAAAGTGCTACTTTACTGCTTTTTTTTATTTCAGAATAAGTTTTGCTTATTTTGGGGCTTCCCTGTGTGGACACTTTATTTTGGAATAATAACTCTGGTGTCAACTATTCTGGAATATATCTGTACTATACATATGCCTTCAGAGTGAAAGGTCAACGGTATATGTATTTTGCACAAGATACTTTCCCCTAGACTTGCAGTACAGCCATACAGTTTACATGGCTGCAACCTCATGAATCTTTAATAATCCCTGTAGGTCAGATTTTTTTAGGTCTGAGAGACTTTAGTGCTCAACTCCAATTGATTTTCAAAAAGTGTAGGACATCCAATTCCACTAGCCTCCACTACGCTTTCTTGTGAAGGGCAATTAGAAAGACTGGACTGTTGAGTTTGGAAAAATGAGATGAATACAGGGAGAAGGGATAGAGGTTTACAGTCATGAATTGTGTGGAGAAGGTGGATGAAGAAGTGTTTACTCTCACGTTACTTGGGCGAGATGAGTGGAAGGGCTCCACTTGTTAGTCACAGGAAGCACAAGCAAAGACAGAATGTTTTTCAAAGTTTTGGTGTTTGTACCTTTGTTAGTACTTGCTATTCAGTATCCTAATTTGGACAACAGGAGCTGTTCCCTTGCACCCAGACGCTGCAAGTATGGGCACAGTAAAATCAAGTAAACAAATTAGAATGCTATTCGCTCCTCAGTTACTTTCATTATGCTCTGACACATCTCCATTATAAATTACACAGTTCCTCGATATTTCAGAGTCCAGTGGTATGAACAATGTCTCTCTTTGGCTCCAAAGTTAACTCAAAACATTACAAGAAGAAAATCCAGCAGCTGAAGAAAGAAGGAAATATGATTGTGACAGTTTTGGACTGGTGACTGCGCTGAAACATTTTGGGCCAAGTGACATTTTCAGAAAGTGCTCTCTGGGAGAACTGCCAGTATGGATTTATAATAGTCAGTCTGTGAATTGACAATACAGTGTTGTGAACTGGAGTTTGCAAGACAAGGGCAAGATTTAGGGGGCAAAGGAAAGCCTTTTGTCACCTAATTGAGGTGGGAGTCAAAAAGAAATGGAGGCCTTTTCATAAAGATTAACAAGTTGCCTAGCAACTAAAGCAGACATTATTACCATGAATTTTACACAAGAGTGAGACCTCTGAGACTATTTCAATTTTCTGGAAAGTTGGAAATTACCAGCAGCCCCATTTGAGAACCTATTCTTGCAAGCATTGCAATGTGGATCCCAGAGATTTAATCCACAACTCAGTTCTGCAGGGACAGAAGCAAATTTGTCCATCACCTCCATAAAAACGAGCACCTGATTGATAGTCAACTGACAACATAGAATTGCTGGAAACGTAAAGTGAAAATGAAAGAAAACAGAAAGTGTTAGCATTTTGAGGAGTGGCACAGTGTCTCAGCACAACTGCCCTCAATATAATGGGAGAGAAAATGGATACAGTTTGTGTTACGCATGATGAATAAGGAACAATCCATGGGGTGGGGGGAATGGAGAATTAGAAAAAGTTCTTGCACATGTGATGATGATGGGAGTCCGGCTCTGAGCTCAGAATACCTCACTGACTGGCTACGCTGGAGCACTGCAACTGGCAATAAGAATTCAAATATCTTTGAAAAGGGCAGAACAAGGCTGCTCTCTGAGTTGATTTTCTAGAGTTTTCTGCACCATTCCATTACACGAAAATTATTCCAAGTTATAATTACCCCAACCAGTTTACAGAATACTAGAACTGGAAGAAACCTCAAGAGGTCATCTAGTCGAGTCTCCTGCCCTCATGGTGGGACCAATCACCCATCTAGATTATGTCTGACTGTTTGTTCAACCTGATCTTAAATATATCCAATGATGGAGGTTCTACAACCAAACTAAGCAATTTATTCCAGTGCTTAACCACCCTGATAGTTAGGAAGCTTTTTTGTTTTCTTGTCCAATCTAAACCACCTTTGCTGCCATTTAAAACCATTGCTTCTTGCCCAACCTTTAAAGGTTCAGGAGAATATATTTTTCTCCTCTTCCTTTTAACACCTTGTTAGGTACTTGAAAGCTATTATCATGCCCCCTCTTTAGTCTTCTGTTTTCCAAACTAAACATACCCAGTTCTTTCAGTCTTCTCTCCTAGATCATGTTTTCTAGACCTATAATCATTTTTGTTGCTCTTCTCTGGACCTTCCCAAATTACTCCACCTATTTCTTGAAATGTTAACTCATATTTAGCTTGTGGTCCACGTTGACTCTTAGATACCCTTCCACAGTACTCCTTCCTGGACAATAAATTCCCATTTTTAAATAAATGGCTTCATCCAAATCAGAAATAAACCGTGGCTAACCTAGCTTGTGATGCCAATTTAACCATATAAGGTTGCTTAGAGACTGCCTGTTTCCCAGTTACAGTCACAGACAGCAATCAGGCTTGGGGAAATTACAGTACTGTTAACAACACAGCTATGTCCTAGCACTGGAAAAAGTTATGGCTTGGTTCATGCTTGACTGTCAATCAGCCAGGATAGAATTTTAAAGATGACTCTGGAGAAAGCCACCTTAATGGAGCATCTCTTGACTTGTTAGTCAAGGAGGAACAAAAGGGGGTGGGGGACAAATATTCCCAGCCTTTTCTTCTTCAAAACCAAGAGCCCAAGGTAGGTGGGTGGGGAGCTGACCTCAGACTCCAATTAGATTTGTAGGTTGTGTCACCAATTCAGATCAAGCTACACTGGAGAGTTTACTTTTCTTCAGAATTTTTTTTATTTTTAAAAGTTGCTTTTCTGAGATGGTGATGGGTACTCAAGCTTAGAAAAATCCTGAGAGAATAATACCAGTTTAGGGACAGGTCCGGATCATAGTTTTAGCTCCAGAAAGAAGTTGAGCAAACCATAGCATTTTTTTTTCTTCTGGGTGCTTCATCTTGAAAACCCTGTGGTTAACAGACCTCAAATTTGGACTCCTACACAAATCCTGAATTCCCAGGAAGCCTGGCAATTTTTAAGAGAATTAAACTAAGTACATGGATTTCAAAACACAGAAATCAGCTTCCAGTAAGTTATCACCCCAATATAATAGAGGCAATATTTCAACCCTAGAGTCTGTGGTAGTTTCTGAAGGCTTTGTGGTGAGCAAAGAGGAGACAGTTACAGAGCAAGGGAAATTACTTGTGCCAGTTGGCTATATTATTATAGGCTTTTCTCCCCTTAAACATCTCTTCAAATTGCTGAGTTACAGGGATCCCTTAGGACCTGGAGCAGTAGCCCAACCTTTATGCTAAAAACCTCTTGTCTGTGGCACGTATAACATATGCAGATCTGCACATTCTAGAAAGTCACTTTTTTTTTTCCTGGCCAGTGCCCAAAATCTTACGCATTCAAGCACCGTACCTCCTCTGCACTAGATCTTGCAGAGATAGCAACACAGTCCTGTCATTTGTCCTAGAATCTGTTTAATTTTTAAACTAATACAACACCTATTGCTCTCTCCGCAGCTTCCAAATAAATTCAGGAAAATTTTCTCCTGAATGTAACTCTTTAATGAATGGCAGGTCTCAACTCACTTATTTTACTAATGTCTGCTAATGCTACTTTATATAATCATGCCACAGAAAAATATACATAAAACCATATTTCTCTTCAGTTTTCTGGATAAAATGTTTTACAAGGTAATCATGGGGGAGGGGAAGCACAAATGGGAGTATGGAAAAGTCTAGTTAAAGATATTTGCAGACTGGACTTTTAAGTACTTTCTGTAAAATCTTATGAAGAATCAATTATTATGTCCTCTAAAACCCTTTGCAGATTAGTTAGTTAGGGTTAGAGACCAACCGCTGGTTTGTGATGTTATGAGAGGTGACAGGAGCTACTTCTCCTGATTCACTTCTGCAGGAAGCACTTGGAAGTCAGTAGCATAGCACAAGGAGCTTGGGAGCTGTAGCAGTACTGGAAGATCTAAGTGTGCTAAATGGATATGGCTGGGTGGTGAGGGAGCAGCACTGTGATTCTTTGTCCTTCCCCCATTGCCTTCCTCTGGCTGGTAGTCCCCGACTGGGCTGCAGGGAGTGAATGCACGCTGCACTCAAGTAAAACAAGTAGCTCGTGCCGTGTTTGTGTTCCCGTCCAGCAGCTTTGAATGGTGAAAGAAGTCAGATGTGCTTGCAAGAATATCAGTAGCCAGAGGAATTCTGCCAGCAAAGAACACAAGGGGTCTGATTTGCTTCTCACTCACTTGAGTTTAAATTGAAGTCAAAGCTATTAATTCAGTGTAAGTGGAAAGGAAAATCAAACCCTTTCTGCAAGCAGAACAACTTTGGCATCTGATACTGCAGCACGGCTTGACTCCTACACTTAGAGCATGTCAAATAGTCTACACGGGCAGCATGCAATTTGAAAGCAGCACTTTTGAATCACTGCAGCTGCCTTTATGCTAATGAGGTGCTGCATATTCATGTCAGTACCTCATTAGCATATTCTGACCTTGCTCATTACTGTGCCCCTTCTGAAAGGAAGAGGCTACTGTAGACACAGCTTTAAAGACTAAGGCCGTGTCTACACGTGCACGCTACTTTGAAGTAGCGGCGCCAACTACAAAATGGCACCCGTCACGGCTACACATGTTGAGCACTATTTCGAAGTTGAAATCGACGTTAGGTGGTGAGACGTCGAAGTCGCTAACCCCATGAGGGGATGGGAATAGCGCCCTACTTCGAAGTTGAACGTCGAAGTAGGGCACGTATAGACGATCTGCGTCCCTCACCATCGAAATAGCGGGGTCCGCCATGGCGGCCATCAGCTGAGGGGTTGAGAGACGCTCTCTCTCCAGCCCCTGCGGGGCTCTATAGTCATCGTGTGCAGCAGCCCTTAGCCCAGGGCTTCTGGCTGCTGCTGCAGCAGCTGGGGATCCATGCTGCATGCACAGGGTCTGCAACCAGTTGTCGGCTCTGTGGATCTTGTGTGGTTTAGTGCAACTGTGTCTGGGAGGGGCCCTTTAAGGGAGCGGCTTGCTGTTGAGTCTGCCCTGTGACCCTGTCTGCAGCTGTGCCTGGCACCCTTATTTCGATGTGTGCTACTGTGGCGTGTAGACGTTCCCTCGCAGTGCCTATTTCGATGCGGTGCTGCCCAACGTCGAAGTTGAACAGCGACATTGCCAGCCCTGGAGGATGTGTAGATGTTATTCATCGAAATAGACTATTTCGATATCGCTACATCGAAATAAGCTATTTCGATGTAGTGTGCACGTGTAGACGTAGCCTAACAAATGCATTAGGTTATGAGCTTTCATAGGTAAGACCCACTTCAGATAATTGGAATAGACACTTAGAATTCAAGGTTTATATATCAGGACAAGAGTGAAGGGGATGATGGAATGTGGGGTGCAGTCCTGTCACTAGTAGGACCTATAGATGAAGCAAGTTAAGTAGGATGTGTCTCATTCCTGCAAATATCAAAGGTGGGAAAGCTGCCCTTGTAATGCATAAGATGGAGAGGTCTCTGTTAAGGCCTAATTTCAAATGTGTCAAACTTGCAAATGAATTCCAGTTCAGATGTCTTCCTCTGTAATCTTGTGGTAAAATTATTTTGCAGAAGAATGGCTACTTTATAAATCGATTATTGAATGTTCAGGGAGGTTAAAGTGTTCCCCTGTGAGTTTGTGTGTTCCCATTCGTCCGATTTATGTCTATTTATCTTTGGCGCAGAGACGGTTTGGTTTTATATGAGAGAGGGGCATTTCTAGCACATGATGTCTCATATCGTATTAGTGGATGTGCAGATGGATGAGTCCCTTGTGGTGTGGCCAATGTACGTAGACAGAACTGGCAATAGGGTTTCTTGCAAGAATAGGTCCATGTGTTCATGTTTCTGTGATATAGTGAGTGTCTTCTTCAGGTTGGGTAGCTGTAGGGGAAGACAGGCCTGTCACCCAGGGCCTGTAAGAATGAAGGCTCATGTTCCAGTATAGGTTGTAGGTTGTAAATGATGTGCTGGAGGGGTTTAAGCTGGGGGCTGTAGGTGATAAATGGTGTTCTGTTATTTTCCTTGTTGAGCCTGTTTGAAGTAGGTGACTTCTGAGTATTCATATGGCTCTATCAGTCTTTCTTTACTTCTCCAGGTGAGTGAATAAGTTTTAAGAATGATTTTTTGTTTCTGTCTGTGGGATTGGAGCAGATAGGGTTGCATCTTAGACCTGGGCTGTGGACAATGGATTGTGTGTGATGCGTCTTGAATGGGTCCGTGAGTTCATAAGATGAGGCTGTCATCAATGTAAGGTAAGCAGAGGATGGGTGAAAGGGGATGGCAGGTGAAGAAATGTTGTTCTAGGTCAGCCATAAAAATGGTGGCATATTGTGAGGCCATATGGGTGCCCATTGCAGGACTGCTGACTAGAAGGTATAAATTGTCCCCAAATTGCATTTAGTTATGAATAAGGTCAAAGTCACATAGCTCAGCCCCCAGAAGAGTACTAGGCAAGTACCATCTAGTGGTCCTACTAGTGACAGGTAACCTTTTTTCCCCCTTCTTATACCCCCTCCCCTCTTTTCCTCCTACTCCACTATATAAACCCTGGATTCCAAGTGTATGCTGAAAAAGTGGGTCCTTCCGATGAAAGCTCATGACCTAATAAATTTGTTAGTCATTAAGCTGCTACAGGACTGCCTGTGTTTTGAATATGCCAGTGATTGGAAAAGCCAAACTTTACTGGTTACTTTCTCTGTAAGTGATTGTAGCTCTTGGGCTGGAGGCATTCCATTTCCCCAGAACCAGGAAAATTATTTGCTTCCACACTCAAGAATAAAATAAAAAAAAAAATGTAGCAAACAGGTTTACAGCAAGAAGGCTCCTCTGAGTGGAAATAAAGCATCCTCCTTACTTTGCAACTGAGGCACACTGGAGCAATACCAATGCTGAACTTTAAATATATGTAAAACATTCAGTAGTTTAGGAGTACCAATTCCAGAGGCAGGCAAAGCAAGAATGATGTGTTGCCATGGCAACCAGAATCCTAATGCTTTTTGGGATTCAGCCAACCATGTTTGGATACCATTTTCTGCTAAGTGCATGTAAAACAAGCACAATTTGTAAAAGCTATTATCACTACTTTAAATGCAGTTATGCCAGGAGAGAATTTTACAAAATCCCTTAAATTGAGTTTTGGAGCTAAGAAAATCATTTTAAAATGCTTATTATTAACCTATCTGTACAGCTTCCCTGGCAAAAATGAGTTGAAAACAGTCTTTTAGTTCTGTGCAGTATATTTTTTTTGTCCAGAGCAACTACTTCAAAACATTCATTCATTTTTAACTAGTAATAAGTGAAAGAAGCTGTTAAGCATCTCTCTTGCTAAGTAATTTATAAGACTCACCTCAGTCATGTGTAAAAGAATAAATTATACCTTCATTATTTGCACAGAATAATTCTGGCACAGAGGACAGGAAACTAAATCACGAACATCTGATCCTGAATTCTCATCCAACTCTTTGTTGGAAGATGTTAATTCACCGCAAAGCTGATGAGCTCACCTAAGATTTCCCTAGCTACTTCCTTTTACAAATGGTGCAAATGCCTTTAACAGCTAGGTAAAATTGTCTCTTGCTGGGAAGGAAAACACTGATAATAAAGAAACTGTTATTTTCCCCTTTTGTAGGGAGGAAAGCTTTAATAGTCAACAGCACATGTATGCCATTTTGGAAGGACTCCATCTTGACCGCTCTTCCTCCTCCCCTCAGGGCATTTTCCCACCCTTTTTGGTTTTGGTGGGAAAACTAGTTAGACATGCTCGGTGACAGCAGTCTTTTTAAGGACTGTTGCCATAAGCCTGTTTTGATGTCTGTCTGAGTGACAGAGGGGAGAGCTGCTTGGGGTATGCCTGTACTACACATTAGCTTCTGGGTTAGGGAGGGTGGACAGACACATGCACACAGTACACCACAGGGTGGGGAAGGACCAACCATTGCCACGAGAGAGTTGACAACCTGACCTGGATCTGGAGTCACTCTGCTGGGAGAATCAGAGGCTTCAGGAAATGGTATTGGATATCTTGTTCTCTCTTTTCTACCTGAGTTCTACCCTGGGAAGTGGGTCCCCTATAGTTGCAGTCATGTGCCTTCTTAAGCCACTTACCTTTCTGTAATGGGGTCCTAGTTGTAGTTACTTTACTTTGTTGTTCTAAACTGTTAAATAGAAACCTTATCTGTTAGTGCCAACCTTTCAAATGGTTCATTTCTCCAAAGGGATGCACAAAACCTGATGGTAGAGGTGGGTAGGAGGCTGAACTTCTAGAATCATAAAATACTAGGACTGGAAGGGACCTCGAGAGGCCATCGAGTCCAGCCCCCTATCATCATGGCAGGACCAAGTACTGTCTAGACCATCCCTGACAGACATCTATCTAACCTGTTCTTTGATATCTCCAGAGATGCAGATTCCACAACCTCCCTAGGCAATTTATTCCAGTGTTTCACCACCCTGACAGTTAGGAACTTTCTTCTTCTGTCCAGCCTAAACCTCCCTTGCTGCAGTTTAAACCCACTCTTCTTGTTCTATTCTCAGTGGCCAAGAAGAATAAGTTTTCTCCCTCCTCCTTATGACAACCTTTTAGATACCTGAAAACTGCTATCGTCCCCCCTCAATCTTATTTTTTCCAACTAAATAAGCCCAGTTCTTTCGGCCTTTCTTCATAGGTCATGTTCTCTAGACCTTTGATCATTCTTGTCGCTCTTTTCTGGACCCTTTGCAATTTCTCCTCATCTTTCTTGAAATGTGGTTCCCAGAACTGGATGCAATACTCCAGCTGAGGCCAAACCAGTGCAGAGTAGAGTGGAAGAATGACTTCTTGTGTCTTGTTCACAACACACCTGTTAATACATCCCAGAATCATGTTTGCTTTTTTTGCAACAGCATCACACTGTTGACTCATATTTAGCTTGTGGTCCACTGTAACCCCCAGAT
The DNA here is from genome assembly GCF_033958435.1 of Carettochelys insculpta. NCBI lineage: Eukaryota > Metazoa > Chordata > Testudines > Carettochelyidae > Carettochelys > Carettochelys insculpta. Next base: position 134,231,982 of record NC_134140.1, on the reverse strand, counting down.
CCATTTCTGATGTAGTCATTCCTAGACAGTCGCTTCCCATTCTGTATGTGTGAAACTGATTGTTCCTTCCTAAGTGGAGCACTTTGCATTTGTCATTATTAAACTTAATCCTGTTTACCCCAGACCATTTCTCCATTTTGAATTTTGACCCCATCCTCGAAAGCAGTTGCAACCCCTCCTAGCTTGGTATCATCTGCAAGCTTAATAAGTGTACTTTCTACGCCAATATCTAAATCGTTGATGAAGATATTGAACAGAACCGGTTCCAAAACAGACTCCTGCGGAACCCCACTTGTTATACCTTTCCAGCAGAATTTATAGATGGGCACTGAATTTGCCTTTTTCCAGACTTCTGTAATCAATCCTGTCTCCCATGATTTTTCCAAAGATGATAGCTTATGGCTCAGATACCTCCTCCATCAGCTCCTTAAGTATTCTAGGATTCATTTCATCAGGCCCTGGTGACTTGCAGACATCTAACTTTCCTAAGTGATTTTTAACTGGTTCTTTTTTTTTTCTTATTTTATCTTCTAAACCTACCCCTTTCCCACTGGCATTCACTATGTTAGGAATTCCTTCTTAGACTTCTCAGTGAAGACTGAAACGAAGAAGTCATTAAGCATCTCTGCCATTTCCAAGTTTCCCATTACTATTTCTCCCTTCTCACTGAGCAATGGGCCTACCCTACCCTTGGTCTTCCTCTTGCTTTTAATGCATTTATAAAAAGTCTTCTTGTTTCCCTTTATCCCTGTGGCTAATTTGAGCTCATTTTGTGCCTTTACCTTTCTAATCTTACCCCTGCATTCCTGTGTTGTTTGCCTATATTCACCCTTTGTAATTTGTCCTAGTTTCCATTTTTTATGATTCTTCTTTTATTTTGAGATCACGCAAGATCTCCTGGTTAAGCCTTGGTTGAGATCTTTTGCCATATTTTCTATCTTTCCTATGCACAGGAATAGCTTGCTTTTGGGCCCTTAATAATGTCCCTTTGAAAAACTGCCAGCTCTCCTCAGTTGTTTTTCTCCTCAGTCTTGCTTCCCATGGGACCCTATCTACCAGCTCTCTGAGTGTACCAAAATCCACCTTCCTGAAATCTATTGTCTCTATTTTGGTGTTTTCCCTTCTACCCTTCCTTAAAATTGTGAACTCTGTGATTTCATGATCACTTTCACCCCAGCTGCCTTCCACTTTCAGATTCTCAATCAGTTCCTCCCTATTTGTTAAAATCAAATCTAGGGCAGCTTCCCCCCAGTAGTTTTTTCAACCTTCTGGAATAAAAAGTTGTCTCCAATGCAGTCCAAGAACTTATTGGATAGCTTGTGTGTCGCTGTATTAGTTTCCCAACATATATCTGGATAGTTGAACTCCCCCATCACCACCAAATCCTGGGCCCTGGATGATTTTGTTAGTTGTTTAAAAAAAGCCTCATCCACATTTTCCAACTGGGTAGGTGGCCTGTAGTAGACTCCTAGCAGGACATCACCCTTGTTTTTTACCCCTTTTAGCTTAACCCAGAGACTCTCAACACATCCGTTTCCTATGTCCATCTCCACCTCACTCCAAGTATGTACATTCTTAATATATAAGTCATAATATATATAGGTTGTTTTTTCCCAACACTTTGGCCTAAAAGGCTTGTTTCAGTTCAGATTTCCACTGAATCAAAGAGAAGAGGAAAATTGCCTTTTGTAAAGATCAGGACAAGATCTAGGCTCTTTTAATTTACTTAAAGAAGAACCAGTATATGTAAATGCTATGGGGCCAGGTTAGCTTTTCCAGTGCCTTACTCAGAGGAGGCTGAAATGGAAAGGATCTGGGAAGTGAAAGAGGGTGGTGAATTCTGCCAGCAGAGAACATCAGGGGCCCACTACATGGAACTCTGACAATACCTCTTCTCCGGAGATGGATGGGGTTGGCTATCCTTGAGATTTTGGTGAACAAGGGAAGGGAGGAGATGCCTTGGGGTCTGTTGCTTCTCCAGGCCATACATATCTGAGCAGACAGCTGATCTATATTTTGAACATCCCTGGCTACGTCTACATGAGCTCCAAACTTTGAAATGGCCACTCAAATGGCCATTTCGAAGTTTACTAATGAAGCGCTGAAATGCATATTCAGCGCTTCATTAGCATGCGGGCGGCCGCTGCACTTCGAAATTGACGTGCCTTGCCGCCTCGCGTCTCATCCCAATGGGGCTCCTTTTCGAAAGGACCCCGCCTACTTCGAAGTCCCCTTATTCCCATGAGATCATGGGAATAAGGGGACTTCGAAGTAGGCGGGGTCCTTTCGAAAAGGAGCCCCGTCTGGACGCGACGCGCGGCGGCAAGGCGCGTCAATTTCGAAGCGCCGCTGCCGCCCGCATGCTAATGAAGCGCTGAATACGCATTTCAGCGCTTCATTAGTAAACTTTGAAATGGCCATTTGCGTGGCCATTTCGAAGTTTGGGGCACGTGTAGACACGGCCTATAGCAGCCTTAGCTGGGAAGTGAAAGATTCCGACTTGGAAAAAATCACCCACTGCCTGGATGTGCCAGGATAATAGCAGCTTCGTGCTGGCAGACTGAAATAAAAGGTGCAGTTTCGGACACAAGATTTAGTTGTAATCTTTTAGTATTTCTCATACTGTCTACACAAACTAATTTGACTTAATAAATAGTTTGGCAGTTCTGGTGCAGAATGATTATATCCTTATATTTGGGTCACCTACCAACAGCAATTTGTTCTCTGAATTTAGCCTTTTGTATATCTGATTGTCAATCATTCATAAACAATCTTATTTTTGTTTTAATGTATCACTTTTCAGAACACTTTCCTAAGGGGCTTACTCAAACCTGTTTCCCCAGGGAGCATTACTTCAGGTAGACACTAGGAGTAATTAATAGTGTAACAGCTCACCTAAGTCACATGATGTTTTTTTCTGTCCTTAGACTGGATACAGTTCAAGCACGCTAAAGCCTTCACAAACTCTTTGGAGGCAAACACACTCTTGTACGAGCACTCAGAGCTGGCAGAGAGATGGCATCCACAATTCTACCATGCTTAGAGCAGAAATGGGGTATGCACTCCCATGTACACCTCCCACATTTTGCTCCACAGGCTGGACTAGAATATAGGCATCCGCTTTTCCTCTGCTTGGGGACCTGGAACCACTGATACAATGCCCAGCTGCCTCCTTGACACATGGCACCCTTATTTCGCAGCTGAAACAAAGTATTAGGAGAAAAAGGGATAGTGTAACACAAAAAAGTAGCCCTTAGTCTAACAGGCTTAGAAGTCAAGCAGCTAAATCATATTTTGCGATACAGGTTGAAATGTACACTTGATATAGCCACTTATGGATACTTTTCATTACTTTCTTTTACTAGGGAGGATTTTGTGAAGAAATTTTTGCTGCCATGGAAGGTAGGAATCCTTCAGTCTGCAAAGACTATGGATCGTGCCCTTTATAGTTTCAACTGAGGACTTCATTTACAGGGTCTATTGTGACTATGAAGACCCACACGAGAGTGACAATCCTTGCTGCATCTCTTGCAGATGTGGTGGGTGTCTGGCAAGTCCTTAGTGTGCTTTCTGTGCGCTCGCTTCTCCTCTGCTAGCTGTCTGATCCTCATCTCGCCCTTCTGAAGGCCCTTGTGTAACCCCTCCCTCCATCTGCTGCGGTTGTCTGCTAGTTCTTCCCAGTTGTCCAGCTCGATGTCTACCTCTCTGAGGTCTCTCTTGCAGACATCTTTGTAATGCAACTGGGGGTGTCCGGGAGGTCTTTTGCCAGAGGCTAGCTCACCATACAGGATGTCTTTTGGAATCCTTCCATCGTTCATCCTGTGGACGTGGCCAAGACAGTGGATTCGACGTTGCCCGAGGAGGGTGTGCATGGTTGGGATTCCAGCTTGCTCGAGGACGGCGGTGTTGGTCACTCTGTCCTTCCATGATATTCCAAGGATGCGCCTGAGGCAGCGCAAGTGGAAAACGTTCAGCCTCTTTTCCTGGCGGGCATGCAGGGTCCAAGTCTTGCTGCCATAAAGGAGGGTGCTGAGGATGCAGGCTCTGTAGACTTGCATTTTGGTGTGAATGTACAGCTTGTTGTTATTCCACACTCTCTTGCTGAGTCTGGAAAGAGTTGTGGCCGCTTTTCCGATCCTTCTATTTAGCTCAGTGTCCAACGACAGGGTGTCAGTGATGGTGGACCCGAGGTAAACGAACTCGCGGACGACCTCTAACGTATAGTTGTCAATGCTGATTGATGGGGATTCAGCAACATCCTGAACAAGTACGTTTGTGTTCTTTAGGCTGATGGTAAGCCCAAAGTCCTTGCATGCTTTGGAGAACAGATCCAGCAGTTTTTGAAGCTGGTCTTCTGTGTGAGACACTACAGCAGCATCGTCTGCGAACAGCATGTCTCTGATGAGGACTTCCCGCACCTTAGACTTAGCTTTCAGCCTTGCAAGATTAAACAGTTTCCCATAAGATCTTAAGTGCAGCAATATGCCCTCTGTTGAAGATCCAAAGGCATGCTTCAGGAGGAGTGTGAAGAAGATCCTGAACAATGTCGGAGCAAGCACGCATCCTTGTTTGACGCCGCTCCTGATTCTGAAAGCATCTGATAATGCACCATCATATTGGATGGTTCCTCTCATATCTTCGTGGAACGACTGGATCACCTTGAGTAACCGTGGAGGACAGCCTATCTTGTGGAGCAGTTTGAACAGACCATTCCTGCTGATCAAGTCAAAGGCCTTGGTCAGGTCGATGAAGGCTATGTAGAGTGGCTTCCTCTGCTCCCTGCACTTCTCCTGCAGCTGCCTTAGGGAGAAGACCATGTCAACGGTGGACCTCTCTGCGCGGAATCCGCACTGCGATTCGGGGAACACCCTCTCAGCAATCTTCTGGGAGTCTGCCAAGGATGACGCAAACGAACAATTTACCAGTGATGCTTAGGAGGGAGATTCCACGGTAGTTGTTGCAGTCGCTTCTATCTCCTTTGTTCTTATACAATGTTACAATGTTAGCATCGTGCATATCCTGTGGAACCTCACCCTCTTTCCAGCACAGGCACAGTAGCTCATGTAGGGGTTCCAGGAGTGTGTCCGTGGCACACTTGATTACCTCTGGTGGTATACTATCCTGGCCAGGGTCCTTTCCTGCTGCAATGCTGTCGATGGCTCTCTTCAGTTCATCCACAGTCGGTTCCTGATCCAGTTCATCCCTTACTGGTAGGAGCTCGACGGCATTTAGGGCTGCATCAACCACAACGTTCTCGCGTGAATACAGCTTGGAGTAGTGCTCAACCCAGCTCTCCATCTGTTTGGCTTTGTCAGCGATGACTTCACCAGATTTGGATTTCAGAGGTGCCATCTTGTTCTGGGTGGGTCCTAATGCCTTCTTCATACCCTCATACATTCCTCTGAGATTACCAAAGTCAGCACAGGTCTGGATGCTGCTGCATAGCTGGAGCCAGTGGTTGTTGGCACAGCGCCTGGCTGTCTGCTGTACTGTTCTTCTGGCCGCTGTAAGTGCTTGCTGGGTACTCTGGCTCGGTGAGTGTTTGTACTCCGGGAGTGCAGCGTGCTTCTTTTCAATGACTGGAATCATCTCATCGGAGTTAGCTTCGAACCAGTCGTTCGTGTTTCTAGCTCTTCTTCCAAACACCAACAAGGCCGTGTTGTAAACTGTATCCCTCAGATGTTTCCATTTGGATGTCACATCGGCACCCCCAGGGCCGCTGCGCAGATTTTCCTGGAGGGTCTCTCTGAACTATTCAGCTTTCTCCGAGTTTGTCGTCTTTCTGGCGTCAATGCGAGGCCATCCAGCAGGTTTAGCGAAGTACAGCTTCTTGGGTCTCAGCTTGAGCTTGGAGCAAACTAGCAAGTGATCTGTATCACAGTCAGCACTACGATAGCTGCGTGTCAGAAGGACTTTTTTGAGGTTATTACACCTAATGATGACCACATCTAGTTGATGCCAGTGCTTCAAGCGTGGGTGTCTCCACGACACTCTGTGCTGTGGCTTCGTTTGGAAGAATGTGTTTGTGATGCACAGATTGTGGTACGCGCACAGGTCAAGGAGACGCTGTCCATTGTCATTCATTTTTCCCACACCAAAGTGTCCTAAGCAGGAAGGCCATGAGGCCCAATCAGCTCCAACTCTTGCATTGAAGTCACCCAAGATGTACAGTTGTTCACGAGCAGGTATTTGCACTACAGCAGCACTAAGTATGTCATAGAATTTGTCTTTTACTTCTGGTGTGGCGTACAGTGTTGGAGCATAAGCGCTGATCAGGTGGACAGGACCGGTGCACGTTTGAAGCGTGATCCGAAGAAGTCTTTCTGATCCGCCCATGACTAATTCCACCATTTGTAGAAGGGTGTTTCTGACAGCAAAGGCAACACCATGCTCGCTGGGTTCTTCTTGGGCTTTACGCTGCCAGAAAAAGGTGTAGTCCTTTTCCTTTAGAGATCCCGAATCTGCGAGTCGCGTCTCTTGCAGTGCAGCAATATCAACTCGGAGCCTCTTCAGTTCCTTGTTGATGACAGCGGTCTTTCGGGTGTCACTGATGGCCTGAAGATCTTCAGTCAAGCCGGTCAGCATGGTCCGTACATTCCAGCAAGTGAGCTTAAATTGCTGATATTTCTCATTTCTTGTTGATTTTCTTATTGGTTTGCCTGGTGCCCAAATTTCAGTCACTTGTCAGGTTCAGGAACCTTAAGCCTCATGCACCCAGCGAGGCAGGTGAACTGTGGTGGGACAGTACCCTATTGGCTGGGGGCTGCCCAGTTTGAGGTGGTCGGTGACTGTCCAGTGAGATGCGAGGATCCCTCCCACCGTCGAAGGCAACGCCTGGCGCTCGTTCTCTATGCCAATCGAGCAAGAGCTTATAACCTGTATCTGTTGCCTCCCGTGTTGATGCAATGCTGTTCAGCGATGCCAGAGTACCTTTCCGGGCGCGAGCCTGGGCACTTATTATGGAGACTCTGGGCTGCCCAGACACCAGTGTCCCCCTCTCGGCTTTACTGATATAGTTCAAAGGAGAGGATAACCTCCACGTCTGGTACCAGCTCAGCTGCAGGAGTTGCCGGGACAGTGCCAGAAATTGACACCGAACCGCCTTCAGACTCCACTCCTGGATTTTCTGTCAGGGTTTACTCCCTTAGACTTGCTCCTTCCCAGGATAACCCACAAGGCAGTGGGGTGTGGAGATTGTGGTTAAGGATCCCACTACTTCATACCTCCCTGTCACCACGAGTCACCATAGCTCCCTGTGGAGTAATGACCTCATATCCCCGGGACCCTTCTCCCCACCTTTCGCCCCCCCGCCCAGCTATCATCACCATAGGACCCTCCCCAACCCACTACCCCCATCTGCTCCCATGTCCACCCTCCTCACTGCACTGGCCCCTCTCCCCCCAGGTCCAACTTCCCCCATCGCTCTTCAGGCTCTTCTCTCCAGAGACTCCTTTTCCTGATAGTGCTGCCTTGCAGGGCACAGGTGGAACACCGTACCTGAAAAGGACAACAAACACGGGGGTCCTCCCTCAGTGAACTCCCACAGGCAAACTCCCTTCCCTGTTAGCTGCTGCCCCTGTTCGCTGAAAGCTCCCTTCTTATAGAGAGAGCTGCTAGCTGGTTAGGCCTGGCTCAAAGCCTTGCCTCCAGTCTAATCAGCCCTTGAAGGCTCACCTGGCAGGGAACTCCACCAATTCACACCTTGCAAACTGCTCAGGCACACAGGCAGCTGATCAAACTGCCCTTCTCTGCAAAGTAACATAGCTGCAGACAGACATTCACCCACCAGCTCACCACACTAAATTACTGGCATATTTCAAAAGTCCTTTAAAACAGAAGCAGCTCTATCAGATCTTCTAGGATGCACTTTGTATTTTATCTTTCTATAGAAGAATATTTAAGTAAATCTCTGGTTATATTCTTAATTCCAAATGTATTTAATTCTAAAAACCTTTTTAATCATTAACATTTTGTACAATTAGCTAATGCTGCATATGTAAAGTTCTGGATTGACGACAACAGAGACTGAAATGGTGCACGGGTCTACAGAACATAAGGAAGCAGCAACGTAAATTTACTCATCATGTTTTCTCCAGGCTCTCCAAAACTGTCTTGTAGAGCTCACCCCATAAGTGAGAATTTTTCCACTACAGTAACTGCTGCTCTTCGCTAAACCTGCCGGCCTTCACGATGCCTTCGGTAATCTACTTACATGGAAGGGGTGACTACAAAATGGTGTGAATTAGCTACAACAGATCAGGAAAGGGATCTTGGAATTATAGTGGATAGTTCTCTGAAAACATCCACACAGTGTGCAGTGGCAGTCAGTAAAGCAAATAGGATGTTAGGAGTTATTAAAAAAAGTGATAGAGAATAAGACGAAGAATATCTTATTTCCCCTATATAAAACTATGGTACGCCCACATCTTGAGTACTGCATGCAGATGTGGTCTCCTCACCTCAAAAAAGATATATTGGCATTAGAAAAGGTTCAGAAAAGGGCAGCTAAAATGGTTAAGGGTTTGGAACAGGTCCCATATGAGGAGAGGCTAGAGAGACTGGGACTTTTCAGTCTAGAAAAAAGGAGACTGAGGGGCGATATGATAGAGGTATATAAAATCATGAATGGTGTGGAGAAAGTGAGTACAGAAAAGTTATTTACTTGTTCCCATAATATAAGAACTAGGGGACACCAAATGAAATTAATGGGTAGCAGGTTCAAAACTAATAAAAGAATGTTTTTCTTCACACAGCGCACAGTCAACCTGTGGAACTCCTTACCAGAGGACGCTGTGAAGGCCAGGACTCTAACAGAGTTTTAAAAAAGAGCTTGATAAATATTTGGAGGTTAGGTCCATAGATGGCTATTAGCAAGGGGTAAGGTATGGTGACTAGCCTTTTGTCGAAGGCGGGAGATGGATGGCAGGAGACAAATCGCTTGATCATTGTCTTCGGTTCACCTCCTCTGGGGCACCTGGCATTGGCTACTGTCGGCAGACAGGATACTGGGCTAGATGGACCTTTGGTCTGACCCAGTATAGCCGTTCTTATGTTATGAATACTGCCACAACGTTTTTCCCCTCCTCCCTTTGGAATGTCTTTTTTTCAGTATTTTCCCAGTTTGAAGGTACTTTCCCTGCTGTGTGTCCTGTAAGGATGTTGGCACATCTACAGTGATCACAATGGTTGAGTTGCTTATGCAGTGCAACGTCTAAACAAATGTCTCTCCTTTGGTCCATGTGCCACATTCAAGGCTAGGTCTATAAAACTCTCCAGTGATGCAGCAGTAATGCTCCTCCTGTAGCTGAGGGTCTACACTGCAGGAGAGATACTGACTGTACTTAATTCATCACCCTAGTTTGATGTTTGCAGCAGGGGTTAGATTGGCTTCGGTGTATCTCTGTTTATGCTCCTGAGACACATCACTGCGCTATAAGTTTTCATTATAAATGAGCCCCAAGAGATTAATCATCAAGAATAAAGCATTAAAGATTCTGAATTAGAGTGTGCAACTCCCCCCTGTATTGAGAGCTGAATCAAAGACCCACACGTTATTTATGCTCCCCCCACTGAAATCCCTCATGACTAATCTCCCCCTCTAAATTGTGCACAGGGCTCGTGCTGCTGCTCTGAGTTTCACCTGTTTGAATACCATGGACTGATTCTCCTCCCCATTGGCTTGCTCCAGTTCAAAACAAGTATTGCTGCAGTGACGGATATGGAGCAACAAGGGCATCAGTCAGGAATGCTTCAGAAGTGAATCAGGTCCTTGCAGTATTCATTTATGACCATACAAATGCACGGTCATCCTATGCCATTACTCTTCACACCAGACAATTTGTGTTATCTTCTCACTCCATAGTCTAGTAACTCACTTTTTTATGCAAACATAAAACCGCAACATGTTAAGAAAGTTACTCTTCAAAAGGACAGAAAACACTTGCTTCTGGTTTTTCAGCATGGAAATGTCCTGTTGGAACATCAAAGGGATAATTCTGAAGAATAGAGTGTGTTCTAATGCTTGAAAATACATCAAAGACTTTAAACTTAAAATCCTCATGTTTTGTTTATGAGCCCCTTAGACAGAGATGCCTCATTAGCAGTAAATTTTCAAGCAAAGGAACTGCTTTATGAAGGGAACACATGTGGAAGGCCCATATTTTTAACAAGAATTGGAGAAATTGGTTGTAAAATAGAGTTGCAAATATTGGAGAGTAGATCAATGAATACCCAATGAATTTATCTGTAACCAGTACATCCAAAAATCACTAAATCCAATGATTTTTACAAAGAATCATTGAAATGTGGGACTGACAGAGGTTGGGGGGCCATCTGTTCTAGCCCTCTGTACGGAGGCAAGACCAAATAAATCTAAACTGGCCCAACAAGTATTTGTCTAACCTGTTCTTTAAAACCACCTGTGACAGAGATTCCACATCACTTCTTGCAGGCTTATTGTAAAACAAAGCTATCTGGTTATGTAGACACATGCCTCTCCCTTTTGGAAGGGACATGTAAATGAAGCAGGTTGAAAATGCTAGTGAGGCACTGATGAATATTCAGCACCTCATTTGCATAACAACGACCACCCAGAGAGGAGAAAGTGCTGCTTTCGAATTGCGAAATAGCCATGTACATGGGGTTCATTCAAAAGGAAACCCTGATTTCAAAATCACCCTTCTTCCCCACCCCAAGAAAAAATTGGGAAGAAGGGTGATTTTGAAATCAGGGTTTCCTTTCGAATGAACCCCATGTACATGGCTAGCTTGCAATTCAAACGCAGCACTTTCAATGCTCGGGGTGGTTCTCATAATGCAAATGAAGTGCTGAGTATTCACATCAGCACCTCATTACCATTTTTGACCCATTTCATTTACATGCCCCTTCCAAAAGGGAGAAGCATGTATATACATAGCTTCTATGTGGTCATACGCATGACTCCACGGACAAATTCTTTGACAAATATATTTACTAGTAATGGATCCAGAAATGAGGCCGGTGGTTCCATATTATATATGCCCTCTCAATTTGCAAGAATCATTGGTAACTATCCTGAATGCGGTTTTTGAAAATGGGTTTCATCTAGACCACATTGCCCTACCTATTTTTACTTAGTGACATGGACTGCATCAAAGAAAGAAATTGGGTTGTTTTGGCATGATTTGTTCTTGATAATTCCGTGTTGGCTATTACTTGCAACCTTATTAACTTCTAGTTGCTTGCAAACAGATTGTTTAATAATTTGCTCCAGGATCTTTCCAGACATTCAGATTAGGCTGAGTGGGCTATGATTCTGTATATCCTCTTTGTCCTGTGTTCAAAAATATGTGCTATGCTTACCTTTGTCCAGCCTTATGGGACCTGACCTGTCCTCCATGGGGTTTCAAATAAGTAGCTGCTCCAGCACTATTCAGCTAGTTGCTTAAATGTCATCATTAAGAATCCTAGGAGGAATGTTATCACCCATGGCCTGATGAGCAGTAACCATGAGTGCATTTGGTGGTTGGATTGTTTGCATACTCTGTCTATTTCTCAGTGAAGTAAGGTCCAGAGCGCAAAATTGGTTTATTGTAGCTGACACTGTCTAGCACCATTCCTTGAAGCGCTAATTGCACTCATGTCCCAAAAGAGGCTGGTGGTTGAATCACATTTGAAACCATCAGAGTCTTTTTTAAAGAAAAGTTCATTGCATCTCACACGCTTGTTAACATTTGCCCTCTGGATTCTTGAATAGAATTCTTGATGCATAGAGGATCTCAACATTTGAGTCTTTCAAAACAAACCCTGTAATGTAAGTCAGTACCAGTGGCTGGAAATAAAACAGATGGGAAAAATCTTTACAATTCCTTTTCTTCTCAAAATTTGATAACTGAAAATTTCATCAAAATTGGTGTTGGTTTCCCAGGCAGCAGAGTTTGCCGAATGCTTTTAGCTTCGGAGTTTAGTGAGAAATTGGTGCACTCTTGTTTAAGACATGGCTTAGTTACACAGGCAAATCAAGCTTTTCTCAGAAGGTTACAAGCACAATCAGCTCACTGCTTCATGCCCATTTGGATATCGCAGACTAGATCTCTACTTTGCTGAATACTGATGTGACGATAAGCACAGTAAATCGTTTCCCTATTTCTGAAATGTGTATTTCTTTTGATTGGTGTCATCCACTCTGCTGACTGGACTGAAAAACCTTGGCAAAAAAAAAAACACAAAAAAAGCTTCTCAACTCATGACATCGTTAACATCTGCCTTTTTGGATGAATAGCTTACAATGTGTCTCCTGTTAACTCCTCCTTCCAAAAGCCCTCAATTAAACTAACCAGTTGTCACTAACTGCTCCCACTACAGGATAATGCCCAATTTTAAAACATTTGATCCATTATGTGAATGTGCGAGCGATGCAAACTGCTCACAGGTGCGGGCAGCCCCTGTTAATTCGATAGTTCACTGGCATTGCATCTAGAAGCTGCTCATTTTCATGCTTATAAACAGCATGATTGGCCAGATTTGACATCGTCTGTTAAACCTTGATTGTAGCTCTGTTTTTCTGTGCCTGAACTTGAAATAGTGAATGAAAGCTCAGAGTTTTGAATGGTCTCATCAACCCTCCCACACTCACTTTACAACTTTCATTGGAGTGGATCAATTTTTACAGGAGTGGAATGCACAGCAACCCTCATTGTTCTCAAGAGTCTCAGCTGAGAACCTGGCTATGTGCATTAAGTGCCTCACTGAACGCTGAATGATTTTGAAAATTAAGCACTAAAATAGCAGTAGTTCCTTTGTTTAGTCCATTAATTTTAATTGTTGGAAATATTCTGGTATTAATCAAAAACGTATCGTAATGTTTTGGTAATTGGCTCTTCTCACAAAGTGGAAATGTTTTGAGAACATTCTGACAGAAACTTGCCATGGCTCAATGACTATCACAGATATGGGGAGAAGGGAGAGGAAGAAAGTTTTTAATAGTGGATTTAACCTGAGCATATTTAAGTGATCCAAAGTAGTGATAGGTTGACCTGGTACCACCATCTAAAATTCAGGTTGCCTAAAACCAGTGGAAGAAACATTTTCCAGTTCCACAGGTGAAATGTGAAGGTTTTTGTGTGTGTAGACATCCTCACCATATCAAAATTTGGTTCTGCCATCTTTTAGGAAAAAAAATCTTTTTTTTTTTTTATTTCCCACAAACAGAAAATCCTGAAAATGTTCATTTTAAAACACTTTAGGCTTCACATGATGCACAACTCCCAGACTGTCTGCAGAGCATGTGATTGCACTTCATGGCTCACACTCGGACATCTCTTCAAGCTACACTTAAAAAGACAAAAGTTTCTGAATCTTTAATCTCGGAGATATGTTATAGATGTATTCCCACAACAGAAGGTCTTAGGCTACTCTGCATAACTTTAAGCAAGAGACAAATGTGTAGTGGAAAGTTAAGCCAAGACCTTTCTCTGTTTTTCTGTGCAGTCCAATATAATTCAGAATGTAAAGGCTGTGTCTACACTTGCATTCCTCTTTTGAAAGAGGAATGCAAATGACGGAAATAAAAAATGCAAATGTAGCACTGAATTATATGTCTCATGCTTAATTTGCATAATCTCTTTTTGGAAAAGATTCTTTTGAAAGAAAAAAAGCAGTGTAGATGGGGATCTTCCAAAAATAAACCCCATCTTTGAAAGAACTGTTCTTTCTGAAACAAAATAGAAACAAGGGTTCTTTAAAAGATGAGGTTTATTTTCAAAAGAGCTCAATCTACACTATTTTTTTCCTTCAAAAGAATCTCTTCTAAAAAGAGAGTGTGCGAATAAAACATGAGATACGTAAATCAGTGCCTTATTTGCATTTTCAATTTCCCTCCTTTGCATTCCTCTTTTGAAAGTCCCACAGAAGCATTAAGAGAAGACTATTGAAGTGTGGTGGGACACAAAAACAACAGCTAAGGGCTGTCTACCAGCATTATCTATGGTAGCCCACTTCTGTTTCCCTGTCTGAAGGTCTCTCTGACAGTATTCCGTATTGAGTCTCACAAAAATAGGCCCTCTCTAATTCCATAGGCATCACAGTGTAGCTTGGAGAAGGTGAAAGACTTGTGATACAAAAAGGTAGTGATAATCTGTTGCCCCTCTCTTGAATATGGGCAATTCAGTCCACGTTCTAATGTCATCAATTTTAACACACTGATGTGTTGCTGATAATGGAGGTTTGGGGTATGTGTGGAAGTCACCCTGAACTTGATGGGCCTTTTCTTCTTTTGAAAGTTGATGTCTGATATTGCAACAATCCTCTCTGGAAGGGGCTGTTTCAGAGCCCCAATCATAGAACAAGAGGTTCTCAGTTGAAGTCTTGCCATCCAATTAGGTGTTTCCTACTGACTCAGATTGCACTGAGTGCCCTTGCTCATCTCTCCACATGTGTGTAGTTTGGCTGCTCCAAGTTCGTAAAGCCAGGTTTTTCTTCTGTTTCTGTCCTGTGGAGAGTTGATAGTGGTGCATGCCATGTATGCTGAGCAGGCTGTCTCAAAGAGGAGGCATTTCAAATGGAAGTGTCTTTCATGCTTTTTCAATCTAATCCTTTAGGCTTGGGATTGTGGCCTGGATAATGACATAGAGAACTGACAGAACACGAATCCCATTGGCTGATGCCCATTTTCTTTCCATTGTGAGCTTTTTAACACAATATGGCTATGTCTGCACTAGCACACTATGGCTACGTCTACACGTGAACGCTACATCAAAATAGCTTATTTCGATGTAGCAACATGAATAACATCTACACGTCCTCCAGGGCTGGCAACGTCGACGTTCAACTTCGACGTTGGGCAGCACCACATCGAAATAGGCGCTGCAAGGGAACATCTACATGCCAAAGTAGCAAGCATCTAAATAAGGGTGCCAGGAACAGCTGCAGACAGGGTCACAGGGCGGACTCAACAGCAAGCCGCTCCCTTAAAGGGCCCCTCCCAGACACAGTTGCACTAAAGAACACAAGATCCACAGAGCCGACAACTGGTTGCAGACCCTGTGCATGCAGCATGGATCCCCAGCTGCCGCAGCAGCAGCCAGAAGCCCTGGGCTAAGGGCTGCTGCACACGGTGACCATAGAGCCCCGCACGGGCTGGAGAGAGAGCGCCTCTCAACCCCTCAGCTGATGGCCGCCATGGTGGACCCTGCTATTTCGATGTTGCGGGACGCGGATCGTGCACACGTGCCCTACTTCGACGTTCAACTTCGAAGTAGGGCGCTATTCCCATCCCCTCATGGGGTTAGCGACTTCGACGTCTCGCCGCTTAACGTCGATTTCAACTTCAAAGTAGCGCCCAACATGTGTAGCCGTGACGGGCGCTATTTCGAAGTTGGCGCCGCTACTTCGAAGTAGCGTGCATGTGTAGACGCGGCCTATGTCGCAGTAGCCTATTTCGAAGTAAGAACATCGAAATAGGCTACTTCAACGTGTATCATCTACACGTCCTCCGGGGCTGCTGCCGTTGACATTCAACGTTGAATTAGCAACAGGGAACATTGAAAGGAGCTGCACTGGAAGGAAACGCGGCGCATCCACACACACAAGCGCTCCCCATTGAAATAAGGGGCCAGGAAAGCCCGCAGACGGGGTCATAGTCTGGACCTGCTCTTCTAGGGCAACAGCAAGCCACTCCTTTAAAGGGCCCCTCCCAGACACACCCAGCCTGCACAGCATGAGGTCTGCAGAGCCCTAGCCACACTCTCACAGACTGACGTGCAGCATCTATGGACTCACAGCAGCAGCAGAAGCAGGAGAAGCAGCAGCAGCAGCAGCAGCAGCAGCAGCAGCAGCAGCAGCAGGCCCTCCAGGTAGTCATCCAGGGAGCAAAAGCCCTGCTAGGTGCAGCCTGGGAGACCGCCCAGCGGTTTCTGCCAGAGGAGCCCTCCTAGGGGGCAGACGGGGATGCCCTGACCACTGGGCTCCCCTCTTCCTCCCCTGCCGGGTGCTCCCCCACTTCTGGAGCTCCTCCACCGGCTCCGAGGGGTGGGAGCAGCTGGTTGTGGGGGAGTGGGACGATGACCAGTGGCTGCAGAACTTCTGCATGCGCTGGCAGACCTTCCTGGAGCTCTACCAGTGGCTCGTCCCCTCACTGAGGCACTAGGACACACGGATGCGACGTGCCCTCCCTGTTGAGAGGAGGGTCGCAATAGCCATCTGGAAGCTGGCCACTCCAGATAGCTACCGCCGCATGCGACACCAGTTTGGAGTAGGAAAGGCCACGGTTGGGGCCATCATCATGGAGGTAAGGAAGCCTGGCCATGCACCCACGGGAGGCAGGGGGCTGGGGATGGGGCTGGGGATGGAGGGGCTGGGCAGGGGGGTGCCCATGAGGGGACCTTGTACATCCTCATGGGCGCCTGTGTTCCCTCCCCACAGGTGGTCCATGCGTTCAATGTCATGCTGCTCCAGAGGGTCATCCGACTTGGGGACCTGGATGCAGCCATCGCCAGATTCACCACCATGGGGTTCCTGAACTGCTTCAGGGCCCTGGATGGGACCCACATCCCCATCTGTGCCCCAGACCACAGCGAGGAAGATACATCAGCTGCAGGGGCTACCACTCTGTCGTCCTGCAGGCCATGGTAGACAGCCAAAGCCGCTTCCAAGATGTGTACGTGGGCTGGCCCAGCTGCACACACAACGCCTGCATCTTCTGGAACTCGGGCCTGTGCCACCGTCTGGAGGCAGGGACCTCCATCCCCTAGAGGGAGATCCCTCTAAGGGGACACCACCGTGCCCCTCTGCCTTGTGGCAGATGTGGCCTACCCCCTCCAGCCCTGGCTCATGCACCCATACACCGGCCACCTCAACACCAGCCATGAGCGGTTCAATGCCCACCTGAACCACACCCGCCAGGTGGTGGAGAGGACCTTCGGCCGCCTGAAGGGCCGCTGGTGGTGCCTCCTTGTCCGTCTGGAAGTCAGCCTCCAGGATGTCCCCCAGGTTGTTGGTGTGCACTTCATGCTTCACAACATCGTTGAGAGCAAGGGGAAGGTCTTCATCCTGGGTTGGTGGTTGACACCAGCATGTGCTTCCCCCAGCCAGCCGCCACACCCAGTTGCCAGGCCCACCATGAGGGGGTACAGGTCTGCAAGGCCGTGTGGGCCCATTTCAACCAGAGAGACCTCTGAGCACCTCCTTGGCCTTCCCCAGAGGACCCCCCCTACACCGCCTGCACTCCCCGCACACTGCCCCCAACACCCGCACACCATCCCCCCAACAAGCACGTCTCCAGTTCTTTGGAAAATAAAACTGTGTTTTTGGAAAACTGCTAACTGTCTTATGTGCACAACAAAAACTGCAACCACTATACAAAGGAGGACAACTATATACAAGGGGGCAACTATATACAAATAGGGGCCCGGCTGCTGGCTTGGCTGTCATCCCATCAGTCTGGTGTGGGAGTAGAGGGGCCAACTCCCAGTGGGTATGGTTCATGACCCCCCGCCTTGTCCACGGTCCTCAGAGTGGCCATTTGGAGGCTGGGAGGACCGACAGGTACGGCCAGGATGCCTCCACCAGCTGGTCTTCGCCCCAGTGGGCTCCAGTCCTGGGGGCTGGCAGGCAGTGCAGCAGGGGGGGTGGTAAGTGGCGCCGCAATTGGGACGGCAGGCAGTGAGACAGGTGGGGTGGCAGGTGCTGCAGCAGGGACAGCATTGGGTGAAATGGTGGGGAGGGTGGCCTGGGGGGTGGGATCTGGGTGACAGCCTCTCAGGTCGACCCAGCTATGTCCTGGAAGACCCCCATAAAATCCTCCCATGCTTCCCAGTGCTGGGTGGACTCCTTCTGGTCGAACTGGAGTCTCTGCTTGATGACCTCTGTCTGCCGCCAGAGAGCCGCCAGGAGCTGGGGGTCCCCTGGAGCCATCCCCAGGGTCCGGCAGTGGCGGGACCATCCTGCTGGCCTTGGGGGTATCTCTGGGTGCTGGCAGTGGCTGACCTCCTGTGTGCTGTTGGGGATGACAGAGGGTGTCTGGCTGTCTGGGGCTTCGGATGGTGCAGCTGCAGAGACAGAGGGGAAGACTGTGCCCTGACCCATGCCCCATTCCGTCCTGCCCCCCGCCTTGGGTGCTGGGTCTCCTTCCCTATCAGTGGGTGTGATGTCCCTGATGTGTGTCCCCGGCTACCTCTACACGTGAAGCCTACATCGAAGTAGCCTATTTCGATGTGGCGACATCAAAATAGGCTATTTCGATGAATAACGTCTACACGTCCTCCAGGGCTGGCAACGTCGACGTTCAACTTCGACGTTGCGCAGCACCACATCGAAATAGGCGCAGCGAGGGAATGTCTACACGCCAAAGTAGCACACATCGAAATAAGGGTGCCAGGCACAGCTGCAGACAGAGTCACACGGCGGACTCAACAGCCAGCTACTCCCTTAAAGGGCCCCTCCCAGAAACACTTGCACTAAACAGCACAAGATCCACAGAGCCGACAACGAGTTGCAGACCCTGTGCATGCAGCATGAATCCCCTGCTGCAGCAGCAGCAGCCAGAAGCCCTGGGCTAAGGGCTGCTGCACACGGTGACCATAGAGCCCCGCACGGGCTGGAAAGACAGCGTCTCTCAACCCCCCAGCTGATGGCTGCCATGGAGGACCCCACAATTTCGACGTTGCGGGACACGGATCGTCTACACGGTCCCTACTTCGACGTTGAACGTCGAAGTAGGGCGCTATTCCAATCCCCTCATGAGGTTAGCGACTTCGACGTCTCGCCGCCTAACGTCGAAGTTAACTTCGAAATAGCGCCCGACGCGTGTAGCCACGACGGGCGCTATTTCGAAGTTAGTGCCGCTACTTCGAAGTAGCATGCACTTGTAGACACAGCTCCCATTGCATTGTCCCCGCATCCCCAGGGTTAGGGCACAGTGCTGTCCATGTGTGTGGGTGCTGAAGTTTGCTGATGGCCATGCCGCCATCCAGGGACCATGCTGTGGCAGGGCAGTTGTGGGTTGGGGTCTGCTGGCGTTGTGTGAGGCTCCCGGTTATGTCTGGTGCCCCTGCCCCATGGCCCAGGGGTGTGTGCCCTGTGGGGTAAGTACCTGACCATCCATTCCCGCGGTCGAGGGAACCCCAGTGGGTGGACGCCCACCTGGTGATCTGGGAGGGGAGGTCTATGAGGAGCTCCCCCTCCTCGATGCTGGACCCCTCCTTTGCCATCCCAAGTGGGGGCTCCTTGGGCAGGCCCCGGGGTGTGGGGCTGGCCTCCAGGCCACAATCCAGCTCCAAGGCTTGCTGGGGCTCGTTGGTCATGGTGTCAAGGATGGCCAGGGGGAGGAGGTGTCCTGGGGGTCCAGGATGGCCCTGAGCTCCCTGTAATAGGGGCAAGCAGCAGGGGCGGCACCAGTTCTGCTGGCTGAATCCCAGGCCCGGGCGTACCCCTGCCACAACTCCTTCACCTTGCTCCAGATGTGATCCAGAGTGCAGGCAGGGTGGCCCTGGGTGGCCAAGCCCTCAGACAGTCAGGCGAATGCTTCTGTGTTCCGCCACTTGCTCTCCATCACGTGGAGCACCTCCTCTTCACCCCAGAGCCCCAGAAGGTCTCAGAGCTCGGCCTCCGACCATGAGGGACCCTGCCTCTTTTTGGCCCCCCACTTGGCTGCTGGGGGTGCCTGGGTTCCCTCAGAAAGGGAGCCCTGGGGGTGCTCTGGGGGCTGGCTCGATGCCATGGCTGGTGGCAGTGCAGATCGGGGCCTCTGGAAAGCGTGCAGGGCTAGCACGTGCGTGTGCTGCTGCCTGCACGCTCTCAGCTTCTTGCTACAGGAAATCCATGTCCATGGTGTTTTAAAGGCTGCTGCACGCAGGGACCATAAAACCCTGCAGGGGCTGGACAGAGCATCTCAACCCCTCAGCTGATGGCCACCATGGAAGACCCCGCTATTTCTAAGTAGCGGGATGTGGATTGTCTACACACACCCTACTTCAACGTTGAACATCGAAATAGGGCGCTATTCTCATCTTCGGATGGGAATAGCAATTTCGATGTCTCACTGCCTAATGTTGATTTCAAAATCGAAATAGCACAGGGAGCGTGTAGACGCAACACATGCTATTTCAACATTGTGCCAGCTACTTCGAAGTAGCTGGCTAGTGTAGACACATGCTATAGCTACGTCTACATGTGTATGCTACATCGAAATACCTTAGTGAAATTGAAATAAGCTATTTCGATGAATAGCGTCTACACGTCCTCCAGGGCTGGTGCCCTCGATGTTCAAATTCGACGTTGGGCAGCACCACATCGAAGTAGACGCTTCAGGGGAGCGTCTACACACCAAAGCGGCCCACATAGAAATAAGGGTGCCAGGAACAGCTGCAGACAGGGTCACAGGGCAGACTAGCACTTCCTGGGCAACAGCAAGCTGCTCCCTTAAAGGGCCCCTCCCAGACACACTTGCACTAAACAGCGCAAGATCCACAGAGCCAACAACTGGTTGAAGACCCTATGCATGCAGCATGGATTTCCAGCTGCAGCGGCAGCAGCCAGAAGCCCTGGGCTGAGGGCTGCTGCACACGGTGACCATAGAGCCCCTCAGGGGCTGGAGAGAGCGTCTCTCAACCCCTCAGCTGATGGCCGCCATGGCGGACCCCACTATTTCGATGTTGCAGGACGCGGATCGGCTACACGTGCCCTACTTTGACATTCAACGTCGAAGTAGGGCGCTATTCCCATCTCCTGATGGGGATAGCGACTTCGACTTCTCGCCGCCTTACATCTATTTCGAAGTTGGCGTGGCTACTTCATGGGATAGGAGGAAAGATCCTTTCATGGATCGGGAATTGGTTAAAAGACAGAAAACAAAGGGTGGGAATAAATGGTAAATTTTCACAATGGAGGAGGGTAACTAGTGGTGTTCCCAAGGGGTCAGTCCTGGGGCCGATCCTGTTCAACTTGTTCATCAATGATCTAGAAAATGAGGTAAGCAGTGAGGTGGCAAAGTTTGCAGATGACACCAAGTTGTTCAGGACAGTCAAAACCAAAAGGGATTGTGAAGAACTACAAAAAGATCTCAGCAAACTGAGTGATTGGGCAGCAAAATGGCAAATGAAATTTAATGTGGGTAAGTGTAAGGCAATGCATGTTGGAAAAAATAACCCAAATTACACGTACTACATGATGGGGTCAAATTTAGCTACGACAGATCAGGAAAGGGATCTTGGAGTTATAGTGGATAGTTCTCTGAAGACATCCATGCAGTGTGCAGCGGCAGTTAGTAAGGCAAATAGGATGTTAGGAATTATTAAAAAAGGGATCGATAATAAGACAAAAGATATCATACTTCCCCTATATAAAACTATGGTACGCCCACATCTTGAGTACTGTGTGCAGATGTGGTCTCCTCACCTCAGAAAAGATATATATTAGCATTAGAAAAGGTTCAGAAAAGGGCGACTAAGATTATTAGGGGCTTGGAACAGGTCCCATATGAGGAGAGGCTAGAGAGACTGGGACTTTTCAGTTTGGAAAAGAGGCGATTGAGGGGCGATATGATAGAGGTATATAAAATCATGAATGGTGTGGAGAAAGTGAATATAGAAAAATTATTTACCTTTTCCCATAATACAAGAACTAGGGGACACCAAATGAAATTGATGGGTAGTAGGTTCAGAACTAATAAAAGGAAATTTTTCTTCACACAGCGCACAGTCAACCTGTGGAACTCCTTGCCCGAGGAGGCTGTGAAGGCCAGGACTCTATTAGGGTTTAAAAAAGAGCTTGATAAATTTTTGCAGGTTAGGTCCATAAATGGCTATTAGCCAGGGATAAAGTATGGTGCCCTAGCCTTCAGAACAAGGGCAGGAGATGGATGGCAGGAGATAAATCACTTGATCATTGTCTTCTGTTCTCCTTCTCTGGGGCACCTGGCATTGGCCACCGTCAGCAGATGGGATGCTGGGCTGGATGGACCTTTGGTTTGACCCAGTATGGCCATTCTTATGTTCTTATGTACTTCAAAGTAGCTGGCACATGTAGACGCAGCTTATGTGTGATAAGCAGAGCAGGAATTGAAGGATTATAGTGGAACTAGAGTTTGACATTGACCATTAAATGGTTTGAGTTGTGGAATTTGCGTATGCCTGAATTTTCCAGAGGATGTAATTGCACTAGCATAGAGTGAGACCCTAAATATAGTTGAGAGAAGATTGAGGGAATTGTTTGTTGTTCAATGATGTAATCAGTGAACACATACATGACATTTTTCAAAATTTCTCTAATAAAACTGCCTAATTCCATGAATCCTCCTTTCATTCTCTGGGCAAAGAAGCCTGTGTTAGTATTCATTATGAAAGGATATTTGTGGGTTTAAGATATCAGCTCTGAGTCAGCATTATTTCTTTCCTTGGCTAACACCTCCATTCACTAAATTCAACATCCTACTAATTACAGTGAGGGGACACCAGATATTAATTTGGCCGAACGTGACTGCCATACCTTCAGGCTCAGACTGGAAAAAAAGGGTCAATTTTCAAGAAAATACACGGCCTGGTTACCATTTTCTGTGATGGAAGATGAAGGCAGAAAGGTGGAGGAACTCAGGTACAGCTCTCTTTTATTTATCCCCCAGGGGCACAGTATTTCTCTGGCCCGGGTATCCCAGGGGACTCACTTTGCCCCAGGACTTCTCTGGCCCAGGATACATCAGGAAATCAGGGCCATGTGGAGAGATGCCCTTCCCTTCTCTGATGCCTCTTTTCTCAGTGGCAAGTCACCCCAAACCTCTGCTCCCAATGGGCATAATTAGGTCCATGTTGACCATTGTAATCCAATCCTATTTTCTCATCCCAGGTTACGAATATCTCTCCTGTCAATGGACAGCTGCCATCCCACCCTCTCCCCGTACATTTCATATAGGGTAAGTGCCCTGGAGCTGATGTTTGATGGGTGGAGACAACGTTAAATGACTGGGACACGTGCTGGTTGGAAATTGTGCCTATATGGACATCAGAAACAATGAGTCAGGGAAGTGAGGTTCTAGTGCTCCCATGGGAGCTGGAGTCATTTCTGCTGTCTGAGAGGCAAGAACTCAGTCCTCCAGCTGTTCTGCCCACTTGCCAAGGAACGCTAATACAGTCCAAACAAAGTCAGGAGGCCTCAGCAGCCAATAGAGACCAATGTCCTAGGCCTTTTGGAAGCTGAAGAAGAAAATAAAGTAAAAAGAGGAGTGCACCTCTGGGGGAATACTTATGGCCTCAGACAATCAACAAGTAATAGAAACAGCTTCACTTGCAGCTGAAACTCAGGGCACTTCTAGTCTAAAACTCATGTCAATCTGGATTAGTATTTGTTTCTTTAAGTTTACTCGAGATTTTTCTGCATCATACTGGCAAGAACCCAATTCTATAGCCCTTGACGTGAGAAACCGTTGTATTTAGTCGTGGAAATTACTATTTCTCTAACAACAATCTAGGCAGCTTTTAAAATATTTGTCAAAATTGTCCCGTGGAATTGTCGTTTGACTCTCCATTAGCATGTTGTGCTTTGTCTCATAGCAACAGGATTTTCTTTCCACCAAAGCAGTTTGTTTCTCTCCTTTTTTTATTCTTCATAACAGTACAGCTGGTCCAAGGTAATGGAATAATGTGATTTTTTTTTCCACTTACGTAGATTCTGGATCTACTTCCATTTATTAAGTCAAGCTAGGACATCGAGTCAATCTTCAAAATACTCTCTGCCTTGGATTCTTTCCCTTATAATTACATATGCAAAGTTTTCTTTGAATATGAAATCCTTTGTAAAAGTGTTAGACTATCAAATTAGTTCAGAGTGTGAACTCCTTCATTCAGTCAGCTTTTAAAAGAAATACCTTTTAAAGAAGCCAGCTGAGTAGGCTAGAATATAGTGTATGGCACTGATAGATTCTAAATATCTAATTGTGTAGAACTTCTCAATGTCTGCTCATTGGTGCATATAAATCTATGCTAATACTGTATAGATAAAATAATTGAAGACTGTTAACAAACTGGAGAGAATAAACTGATTGCAGATGAGTGCAGGCAATCACTAGCATTATTGCCTTTTTGAACTGAATGTAGGTAGACAGGACTTAATGTCTGAAAACAGTCAGTATTTGCCTTCTGTTGTTTTGGGAGTTTTTTACAAAAACTATCACTATCTTGGCAGCATCAAGAAATTCAAAGCTAACAGGTCTGCATAACCACTGCAAAAACTGTTTGCAGATTCAAACTCCTAAAATAGGAGAAACCATAAGTAAATTTTAAACACCATGTAAGAACAGCGTTCTCAAAGACAACCACTTCGTGGTCAGCATAGTAACTTGTCTCCCAATCATACTCTGAGATAGGGTTTTGGACTTGCTCCTGGGTATTGCATTATTGTCCTCTCGTGTTCTGTGTGTGTGATTATTAACACAAGGAATTCTCCAATTAAATTATTTCATTCCCCCCCCTTGCTTATGATCAACACTCGTCTGTGTAAAATATCAGAGAACAATTTTCTAAAGTCGTATTAGTTTGTGTCCCTAACCTGAGACACCTTAAAAGGCTCTGATTTTCAGAAAGAGCTGCCCTCAGAAATTAAACATTTTAAAGAGAGCTCAAGAAAGAGAATGAAAAATGGAGACTTCTCAGATCAGCATTCACATTTGGAATTTTTCACCATGAATTTAGATTCTTATCACATACACAGGTCACACAGAAATGCATATATTGTCTTGGGTGTGGACATATGGCCTGTGTACACGTGTGTGTTGCTTCAACTTCCCCGTCCTCATTTTCATCTATTGACATATATCCACTCCTAGAAGAATTACTATTGCCAAAACTCTGCAGAAGTGAATAAAAAGAAGAGATATTTTCCCATTGCATGAATTCAAGTAACTGGTACTTCACAGATCTTTGGTTTATTATTGTACATACAAGAAAAACAAAACCTCTTCTGTGTGTGAATTTCTGCTTTTTTGTTAGTCATTATGACCAATTTAAGGTGAGTGGAACTTTGTCTTCAGAAAGCTGAGAGGTTGGACTATGGAATGAATGGAATTAAGTATTTCTCAAATAACTTGAAGCTCGATAATGGATTTAATTACTGTGCATGGTGCAAAGTGATTTAAAATTATTGGACCAGTCTATATTTTTACAAGTCCTGAATTTGCATAGGAGTAGGTTCGAGGCATGTGTGAAGCAATTTAGAATTGTTGAGACATTTCAAGTTGAACTATTGGAGGTGTAACTTGATAGGATATTGATCAGATTTGGAGTTTGTTTAAAACCCCCATGATCTTCCAAATTAAAGCATATCGGAACTGGATGTTTAAGAGACTATTAAGGGGATATCAAGATGTGATCCCTTGGGAAACTGATACTAGAGTCATCTAAGTTAATAGTTTGAAAAGTCAGTGCAAACCGATGGCTGTTTGGCCTCTGTGAAATGACCCAGTGGTCTCTGTCCAATCCCTCACCTGTTACTATGATATTCTTTCATAAGAAGCAACAGCAACAAAGGGTCCTGTGGCACCTTATAGACTAACAGAAAAGTTTTGAGCATGAGCTTTCGCGAGCACAGACTCACTTCATCAGATGCTACTTTCATAAGAAGGGCCCTTTGCAAGCTACCATCACATTATCCTACATTAAACAAGGAAAGGATGGTCTTGTGGTTAAGGCACAAAGATATTACTTGGAAGCTGAGAGTTTGGACATGATCTAGGACAAGTCGCTTATGACCAGATCCGTAAACCAATTTAGATGTAAAACTCTCCTTGATTTCAATAGGAGTTAGGTGTCTACAGAGTCCTTGAGGATCAGGAACTTTGTTTTAGGTTCCCCATCTGCAAAATAAAGATAAGACCACCACTTTTCCCTGCTTTAGATGATAACCACTTTGAGTCAAAGACTGTCTCCTCCTCTGTGAATGTACAGCTGCCAGCACAATGGGGCCCTAATCTTGGCTGGGTCCTCTAGGAACTATGGAAATGAAGAATAGTGGTAGAAGTGTGGAGTGACATAGGTCCTAAAAATGTAGATTAGAGATGCAATAATGTCAGGGGACACGGAGCACAATTACTTTCCTAGTCCTAATCAGCTTGAGCACAGGGAGTTATAGTTCTCTGTAATCTTTCGAGAATTCCTAACAAAGGTGTCAACACTCATGGCACTCAAGGGGTTATGGAATGTCCCCACATGGTTTCTGTGCTAGTTTGTCCACCTGTGAAGGATCAGCAGTATATTTATACTGCTTTGGGCCATTACAAATGCTCATCTGGTCTCAGATAAGGAGAATGAATGGCAGAGATGTTTTGCTGACTCAGGCGGGGCTCTTTATATCCTTGAGTAAGGGATTTAATAGGTGGAATGGCTCTGTGCTGAGCAATGCTTGAGGGAAAGCAAGAAACCTTTTCAGAAAATCACCTTTGAAAGTATAGCTGTGAATGAGGGCTCCATTTTTGCACTAGAGGTAAACTGTAGGGCAGAGGTGAGCATTGAAATAATGCCCTAGTGTCTTTATTGTGAGATTGCGTACAAAGGTACTGGGACCCTACCTGCTTGTAAATGACAATAAAACTAGATGTGGGCAATAATAGTTGTGCCTAAAGTCTATATCAACACTATGATGTAGTTCATGGCATGGTGATGTTACAAGGAGAATAAAAAGGATAAAGAGAGGCAAATCCACACAGGCTGTGTCTACACTACTACCCTCCTTCGAAGGAAGGAGGGAAAATAGGGTGTTGAGAGTTTACTAATGAAGTGCTGTGCTGTGTACGCAGCACTTCATTAAGCAACCCCCCCTCCTCGCAGCAACTTCTAAGTTTAAAACTTTACTCCTCAAAATTTTGTCGAGTAAAAGGGACTTGGAAGTAGCCCGGGCACTTGGCAGTACTGGCGGGTGAGCCGCGGCTAGACGCAAGCCAGTACTTCAAAGTTTTAAACTTCAAAGTTGCCACAGGGGGCAGAATTTGCTTAACGAACTGCTGTGTATGCACAGCAGCACTTCATTAGTAAACTCCCAGCACCCTAATTACCACCCTTCCTATGAAGGAGGGTGGTAGTGTAGACAAGCCCATAGGGAAGCAAAACCTGTTCTGGAAACGCACAAAAAGAGAGCACTCTCTTGCTGCCCATATTTTACCTCTCGTAATCAAATGCCAAACATAAAGTCCTTTGACACTGAACAGAGCTCTCCCTGGCACCCTTCCTTAGTAGCTCAGTGTGATAGAATTTCCTGTTGTCATACCAGAGCACTGCCTAAGTCGGATACCTTGTGCCCTACTAGTTCAATGCCTTGCAGAGAGTGAGGATTCCAGTATAACAGCAATGGGAGACTTTTGCGGGTTTCTGGGTTGGGGTTTCCTGCATAGCCTGCCATTACCACATTTGACTCTCCTTTCTAAAAGGAGTAGGGGGTCCCTCATGTCTTCTGGCATCACTCTGAACAAGAAGTAATCTGCTCCACCTTGGGACTACAGCCAGAATGCATTGTAGCTTAAGACACCCAATGAGGGTCTACACTAAGAGCTTAGGGTGAGATTCTGCTGCTTGTGCATATGTATCCTGCTAGGTCTCACTGATCAGTTAGCGTGCATATGAACAGCAGTATAACTGGGGGAGAGTGGACAGCAGCCAGTAGCAGGGAGACACCAGAACAGTGCAGACCCAGCTGCAAATGGTAGGTACTTGGCAGGGCTCAGCTGTGACTCAGCTGGTATTATACACTGAAGCACAGCATGCTCTGGTGACTTCAGTATTGGTTCAGTAATGGAGTAGGTAAGCGGTAAAGACAAATTACAGCTGATTTCTCCCGGCTCCTAGGCCATTGCTCTGGCAACAGCCAATAGTACCTGCCTATATAGCTTTCTGGGTGTGTTGCTTTTTATCTTGGTCAAAACCTGGGACAAGCAATTGATGAGATCTGGGGTGGATCAAGTAGCAACAGCTGTGGAAGTGGAACTCTCACACTGCTGCCCCCACCCAACAAACCTCAGCTGGCAGGGGCAAGCTGAGGGAACAGCTGACATGGTGCAGTCAGTGGGTTTCTTAGCTGGGCGGGGGGGTAGGCCCCAAAATGCTTGCAGGTGGGGGAGCCATCCCCCAGGCATGTTTGTTTGCCTGTCAGGGGCCAGCCAGACCCTGAAAATATTTGTCATCTGGTGAGCCATCCCCCAGTGCTCGGTGAGCCCCCAGAAAATGTGAAGCACAGAAGCCTTTATCCTGCGCAAGCCGATACGTGCTGCTGTCTGGAAGTGTGGCATACACTGCGCAGCCAGCACGTTGGGCAGTGGGGCAGAGGCTAGCCATGTGGTATGGTTGAGCCAGGGCTAGCCTGCCAGCTGCCTGGCACATGTGGGGGGAGGGACTGCCCCATACACATGTGAAGTGCAGAAAAGAAGTTTCTTGGCCTCTCCTGCTAAGTCCTGGGCAGGGAAGAAGCCTTCATTCCTCACAGGACAGGACATTCTTCTGTCTGCTGTGTCGCTGCCTGGTTCCCACAGCCAAGCCGCCACGTGTTGTGATGGGGTGGCGGCTAGCCCAACAGCTGAAATGAGATCCTGGCTCTCCTGATGGCTCTGTTCTGGGGCTGTCTTTCATGGCTGGATGTGATCGCCACACTGATCATAAACAAATGAGTTCAAATTGGCTACGTCTACACGTGCAGCCAACATCGAAATAGGTTATTTCGATGAATAACGTCTACACGTCCTCCAGGGCCGGCAACGTCGATGTTCAACTTCGACGTTGCTCAGCCCAACATCGAAATAGGCACAGTGAGGGAACGTCTACACGTCAAAGTAGCACACATCGAAATAGGGATGCCAGGCACAGCTGCAGACAGGGTCACAGGGCGGACTCAACAGCAAGCCGCTCCCTTAAAGGGCCCCTCCCAGACACAGTTGCACTAAACAACACAAGATACACAGAGCTGACAACTGGTTGCAGACCCTGTGCCTGCAGCATAGATCCCCAGCTGCCGCAGAAGCAGCCAGAAGCCCTGGGCTAAGGGCTGCTGCCCACGGTGACCATAGAGCCCCGCAGGGGCTGGAGAGAGAGCATCTCTCAACCCCCCAGCTGATGGCCGCCATGGAGGACCCAGCAATTTCGACGTTGCGGGACGCGGATCGTCTACACTGTCCCTACTTCGACGTTGAACGTCGAAGTAGGGCGCTATTCCTATCTCCTCATGAGGTTAGCGGCTTCGACGTCTCGCCGCCTAACGTCGAAGTTAACTTCGAAATAGCGCCCGACACATGTAGACGTGACGGGCGGTATTTCGAAGTTGGTGCCGCTACTTCGAAGTAGCGTGCACGTGTAGACGCAGCCATTGGCGGGCTTCCTGCTTCCTGCACACCTGAGCTGCGTCTACACGTGCACGCTACTTCGAAGTAGCGGCACCAACTTCGAAATAGCGCCCGTCACGTCTACACGCGTCGGGCGCTATTTCCAAGTTAACTTCGACGTTAGGCGGCGAGACGTCGAAGTCGCTAACCTCATGAGGAGATAGGAATAGCGCCCTACTTCGACGTTTAACGTCGAAGTAGGGACCGTGTAGACGATCCGCGTCCCGCAACGTCGAAATTGCTGGGTCCTCCATGGCAGCCATCAGCTGGAGGGTTGAGAGATGCTCTCTCTCCAGCCCCTGCGGGGCTCTATGGTCACCGTGGGCAGCAGCCCTTAGCCCAGGGCTTCTGGATGCTTCTGCGGCAGCTGGGGATCTATGCTGCAGGCACAGGGTCTGCAACCAGTTGTCAGCTCTGTGGATCTTGTGTTGTTTAGTGCAACTGTGTCTGGGAGGGGCCCTTTAAGGGAGCGGCTTGCTGTTGAGTCCGCCCTGTGACCCTGTCTGCAGCTGTGCCTGGCATCCCTATTTCGATGTGTGCTACTTTGACGTGTAGACGTTCCCTCGCTGCGCCTATTTCGATGTTAGGCTGAGCAACGTCGAAGTTGAACATCGACGTTGCCGGCCCTGGAGGACGTGTAGACGTTATTCATCGAAATAAACTATTTCGATGTCGCAACATCGAAATAAGCTATTTCGATGTTGGCTGCACGTGTAGACGTAGCCCTGGAGAGCCAGGGAGGTGGAAGCAAACAGACCGTACACGTTCTGGGTATTATGGGATACCTTTGGAGGGCAATAAAGTCAATTTAAAAAATGCTGTTTCCACACTAACATTAATTTGACCTTATAAATTCAAACTTGGCATTACACCACATCAGAGGGACAATGAAGAATGTCAGCCTAGGTGCCTGTTAAAATCAAGCTAAGTGTATTCGCAGTGAAGACAGTCACATTTTAAAATGGAACTAACTGCCTTAAAATCTACTCTGTGCCATAGTGTAGACATAGTCAAAGATTCTGCAAAGTCACCATCAGCTGGGACTTCTGAGTCTCCCACCAGCTTCCAGAGTTGGCATGAGTCATGAGCAGTGTCTCGTATGATTGATTCCATCTGACCTCGGGTCCCATTGAAACACAGACCCGCCAGAAAGCTGTTCGACAGCCATTCTGCACAGGCTAGTTAAGTTACCAAATAATCCCAGAAGTTCTAAGCACTATGACATGCAGCCTAATGCCCCACTGCCTTCTGTATCGTAAAGAAGGATACATTATTATTAAGCAAACTCAGTGGCTGCAACAAAGTAAAAGCAGACCAGGTGAGGTTTCAGCTCAAGTTCACGATGTTTAAAAATAAACCCCTTCAAATATTGCTTCCAAAGGCATAATACATGCAAGAGCACAGGTAATAATCTCAGAGCTCTTCCCATGCTATACAACCAATGAAGTTTCCTCCCCACTGGAGATCTCTTATTTACCATTCCATTATCTACCAGTCCAGCTTCTCATTAACTTGTCATTTTAAATCTTTCTTTGAACCGTGAATAATACAAAAATAACTTGACGCTAACCTTCTAATCTGGATCTGTTTGCACTTCATCTCATTTAAGCTTTCCTTCTCAGAAATTAACTACATTTGATGAAAGGGAAGGTTGTTGAGGTAGCAACAAATCCACTCAGCCAATGCCAACAAGGAAAAATGTGTGCAACACACCTGACAGCTGGCAGTATGGGTCCAATAATGGCTGCGTTCCCACTGATTGCTTCTATCTTAAGTTCTTCCCTTGGCTCTTAGATGCTATGCTATAGGCCTTGGGTGCATACTATAATTCCTGTGGACTTCAGTTTCCTTTCCCTCTATTTATAAATAAGTTCCTTCATTTTCAGGTTTTGCTGGGCTTTTTAAACTGAATTTCCTGAGTTACAAAAGCTTTTATTTGTTTGGTGATATTTTCCCACTTCACTTTTAGACCTCTCCAATGCATGAAAATATGATGTTAAGAAATGATAAGGTATGATATTAGACGTTCATGTTAATAAGTCAAAGTGTGAATGTGAGACTGTCAGAGTGCGGTAGAGTGGTAGAAAATATACTTGTGATCACACAAATGCATGTGTATATGTAAGCCTACATTTATAGTTCATAAAATAAACCACATCAATAAATAGGTTTTACTTACAAGACTTTCTTTTCTCCAGGCTTTGCTATTTTTCTCTTCTCCCAACTTCCATTATTAAGCCAAATATTTACCCAGAAATTTTTAATATAATTTTCGCATTCATTTTCACATTTTGGAATATATGGTTAAATAACAGGACATTTTAGACAAAATAAAAACCTCAAGTGAAGGGCATTAATTGTAGGATTTTAACATCAAAAAGGACCACTGTTCTTATCAGGCCTGATCTATCTTGAGTTCGGGACCATGCCTGCCTATGCATTTGTACCACACCTAGCTCAATGGGCCTGGAGCTCAGTTGGAGCTTCAAGGTGATCAGCAACTACACAGTTCAAGGAACCGCTCACTTCCCTTGCTCTCAACTCGAGCTATAAAGCCCAATCTGTGATAGTCTCATAACCCTGCCCCTGGAAGGAGATTCTTCTGTAAATAGCCTGCTTGCTATCTTTCCACAGACACAGCTTTTGGGGCCAGGGAACAGCAGGAACCTGAGATTTCTGACTCAGCTTTGTCTCCTGTCTTCTTTGTGATTTGTGGCTTTCTCACAATTAGTGCCAGAATTACTTGGCTTGTTTGAGGGGGGAAATGCCCTCCTCACCTTTAATCGTGAAGGAGATGGACAGAGTGGTGATCTAACCTTTACCTTTAAGAGGCAGGGGATACTGCTGATGAGCAGGCCATAATGGTTCATGAAAAACCTAAAGGGAACCTGAATTGTCCAGCTTTCAGCTAACTACAGTGTGTGTCACTTAGCGCTTGGAAAGCTCCTTGCTGCAGATTCAGTGTTCCCTGACATAAGTAGGAGCTTGTGTGAGCTCAAATGACAAACAACAATAAGACTGAGTTGCTCAAACTGAAGAGACCAGTGTTTCTCCAGGTGTCCCAAGATCTACTGCTGCTTTGTGCATAACTCTTCTAGCCCCAGCCAGAGAGAAATCTAAATCTTAGTTCTGCCTCAGGTACGAGAGCCAGCTGCTCAGAGGAAGTTGCTTACCTCAGAGCAATACTCTGTCATCAAGATCAGATTTAAAACAGATGGTCACTACCAAAAAAGTGAAGGGGGAGCAGGGGGGGAGCAGTTCCTATAATCTAGGGTCTATGTCATCCTCCAGGACATCTGTCAGTGATGCATCTGAAATATATTTCCTTGTCAGACCACCCAAGCAGGACAGCAACTTGTTTACGAGCCACAGATCTGGCATTTGAGTAGTGTCTCTTAATTGTGCCTTCATTCATCCTAAAACCCTTTGTGTAATGGCCCAGACTCTATGCTTCAGCAGGTCACCCACAAAGACAGGTGACTAGGGTTTCATTTAAAGGAGCCTTTCCTGACAGGTATAGGCTACTTTCTGCTTGCTCAGACACAGCTTTCTGGAGTGCAGGTAGCCCAGTGATCAGAGCATTGTATACACCAAGTACTCAAGTCTGTTCTTGCCTTCTTACCAGGCCTTCTTGCTTCAGCTCCGGTTCTTTCCACGGCATGCACTAGCTCTCGGAGCCCAACTCTGAAAATGTTGGCATTGGGTACCTCTGATTTCCAAAGGGTAAAAGTGTTACACCTGTTCCATAATTAATTAGCTGCTTCTCTGGATGAGCAGCTGGACCCATGTTGCTAACTGCCTGGACACCTGAGGTTCAGAAAGAGGTGGGAAGAAGGGTACCATTTTGGGAGGGTTAGGGGAGGATGCAAAAGCCATGATTTCAGGGATGTCGTTTGCTCTTCTCAACATTCCCCTGACAGTCTGTCTGACTTAATGACCCCTTTAGGTCTTTTCTACCCCTATAATTCTAACTGCAGAGAGGTACTGCCCCCTACAGAGGATTACATATACTGGTTCCAGGGAAGGTTTTCTGATAAAGTCTTTTGGTATAAAAAGGTCAATTATAAACTGATGCCAGATCCTTGGATTCAGCAAGTTTCCAAGGAGCCTCCTTGTTGCTGAAGGTTTGGAAGGAATTTGGCCTACCAGGTCCCATAAGACTGGTATGACAACCCTAGTGTATTTAGTGTACAGTTTTAAATCTGTTTGGTTTTGTATGATGACTTCTCTGGACTGCTTTTGCCTTGAGAATAAAGTTGGCTGAGAAAAAGCTGGATGGTGCCTTGCACCTGCTGGCAATACGCGGTTAATAGCTCTCACAGAAAGCGAAAAACAGGTGCTGGCTATTAGGCAAACTAGCAAACAAGGGCTAAAGCTGCTCAGCTCCCTGCCTGAAAACCCCACACAGAAGGGAGTGGGACAAGGGCCTGTGAGGAAATGATGAGGTTATTCAAGCAGTGAGTGCAACTTCTCATGCTGGTGCTTTGTGGACATTGCTTTTATTGTATTTACAATAAAATGGCCTTGTCTGGTCTGAGAGTGCTCCATCAAGCAGCTGTAATTGGTATTTCCCAAAACAGACCCAGGAAAGGAGCATATCATGGAGCAGGAATCAGGGCTATTCCCATCTTGTGAAGTAAATGATTGCTTCCTGCATGATGAAGCACTGTCCAACCGAGCCCTCTCCAACCAAGTAGAAGGGTTTACATTCCATCTCCTGCTGCATTTTCAGACCAGCAGTGGAACTAATAACTGTGTATGGATACCACTGAACAGGCAAATCATGCCACTATGTTTGTAGTGCAACAAACCAGAATTGCAGTGCTCCCTGTGAGGTCTGGGGCCACTGGGGACTCCAGAGACCCCTTTAACTACAAGGGACTTGAACTGAGCTTGCTGATTCTGAGCCTACTCTTCTTTCCAGCTTATACAACATATTAGACAGCCAACTTTTTAAAAGAAATTCCAACAAAAAAAACTCTTTCAAAATACTTCATCACCTTTGAACTTTCCTAAGTCTTTCTACCAAAAGAAACAAATACTTTTTGAATCTATTTTCAATTATAAGTTTAATTTTTCTCCACTTTTTCCCTGCTCACCTTTTAAAATCAGTAGAATATGTGAAAAACTTCAAATGAAATGAGAGTTTTCCATTATCTTGGGGAATCTACCAGTACCGAAAGAAACTTCACTGAAATGCAGTTAAAGGAAGAAATATCACAAAAATAACCAGCCTTAAAAATGATATTTTCCCCTATGTTTAAAATCATTGTTGTTGCTATAGAGATGCAGGGATTTGTGAACAGGAAGGGGAGTTGGCCTCTGTAATGGAGAACGGCTCACGAAGGGATCCATGAGATTCTCTCTCTTTCTCTTCCAAAGTTAGAGAATCCCTGGTTTAGCTTAGAACATGATTCACACAGAAGCTTTAAATGGTTGCATATAGATGTTGTACGTTCACAGGTTACATCAGTCCAGCCTCTGATTCTACTTGCTGGTAATGGTGGCAAAAGAATCAAAACTGTGATTACTATACTTTAATCTAGTCATCTGTATCAATTCTACCGCTCATCCATTCATTTGAAATTAAACAAATATTTCCCTGTGGGAATTTTTAAATTGAATATGTAACTGCACACAAATGCAGGAATTACTTCTTTGAATTAATTCAAATGTCCTTCTTTTCAATGCAAATAAAATAAAATCAGCTCCTCTTCCTCATCATGAAAGATCCACACTATCTATCACCATACTGATTCTACAAGATAATCTTTTCTTGCCTGTCATTGTGATTAAGAAAGACGGCAGAATGGAAGCTCCCAACCTTTGACCTATGCAGTGATATTTCTTGCTTTAACTGCATTTAAGTGAAGTTTCTTGTGGTACTGGTTGGAGTCATAATGGCAAAATGTTCTCACAAAAATAATGTCTCAGGGTTAGTAAACATCATTTATTCCCTCAAAAGAGAGACTGTGGTTTTCATTAGTGGAAGAACATCTGTTCTTTCACAAATAAATGAGTTCCCTAAAGGACAATTAATAAAAATATTGCCGCTAAATACAGCTGGCATATTGTTTATAATAATAAAAACACTTCACAATTGATGAAAACAACAAAAAATGCAGTTAGTGTGGTCTTTAAATAGAACCATGACTTGGAAACAGTATCTCTGCAAACAGCTTTCGCAAAGAAACAAACTGATCTAGTTAAACAGCTCATTTTGCTTTATAGGCAATTTCACTACTTTAGCCCAGGGAATATCAACAACATCTTTGTAATAGTAATTTCACATGGGATTCTAGTTGTGGTGATACATGACAGAGCTGGCTTTATCCCTGAAGGCCATCAGAAAATGACACTCAAACTATGCCATATAATAATAATAATAATAATAATAATAATTAATTTAATGCTGTATTTTTCCCCCAAATACATTGCCAGTCTGGAAGGTGATCATTTGGCACTGCATGTTTTAGCAGATAGCTTCATCTTCCATGGATTTTGTGTTGTCTGGCTATTGTCCACCAGGAGTTATTTTGTGTGAACCATGTAAAGATACACCATTTTCATAGACAATACATACATGTACCACTCTCTGTGAATGGGGTGGACTGGTAAATATGCATTTAGTTTTGTAATTCTAATTGTAGTGGGGAGGCCTCTGAATGGCAAATGACTTGACCTTTGTTCCTGATCACTGCTTCAATTTTGTTATCTTGAATTGCTCATAGATTACAAAGTAATCATTTCAAATAATGCTGTGGAACTTGCAGTCTCCTACTCCAGCCCACTGGTGACCAGCTCAAGTGCTTTTGATCATAAAATTGCCCCAGTGATGTAAAAAGGTGAATTTTCCATGTATTTCTGGTCTGCATTTGGAGTAGACTTTAATGGTTTGTCCAATAAAGTGATGATTTTTTTTCCAACAGTGACAGACTCTGCTAAGTAATCTTTCAGCTTTTAAATAAAGGCACAACTGGTAGTGTGACAAAGACAACAATACCCCCGCTTGAGGTCTAAGCAAACCATTATAATTTAGGCCTTGTTTACTCAAACACCCACCATCTAATTTGTGTGACCTCAACTATGCAAATTGGATGCACTTGCCACAGCATCATGCGAGTGATAATGTTGGTGGGAGCTGCTTTCCTCTCCACGTTGGCTACTCTTCTCATCTTGGTGGAGAACCAGCATTGACAGGAGAGCACTTGGAGATTGATGTATTGCAGCTAAGCAAACACAATAAATTGATTGCTGCAGCTTTGCAAAAGGCATTTAGGCTCATCCTAGAAATGCCTAACTTTGAACTCCCTGTCACCAAAAGGAATCCACCATCCCAAGTTAAGAGACCACACTCGATATCCAATGCAAAGGGAGAGTTGGGTCCTAAAAAATGGGATTCACAAAAACCAACACACTTAGGCTGCGTCTACACGTGCACGCTGCTTCGAAGTAGCGGCAGTAACTTCGAAATAGCGCCCGTCACGTCTACACGTGTTGGGCGCTATTTCGAAGTTGAAATCGACGTTAGGCGGCGAGACGTCGAAGTCGCTAACCCCATGAGGGGATGGGAATAGCGCCCTACTTCGACGTTCAACATCGAAGTAGGGACATGTAGACGATCCGCGTCCCGCAACATCGAAATAGCGGGGTCCTCCATGGCGGCCATCAGCTGGGGGGTTGAGAGATACTCTCTCTCCAGCCCTTGCGGGGCTCTGTGGTCACCGTGGGCAGCAGCCCTTAGCCCAGGGCTTCTGGCTGCTGCTGCTGCAGCTGGGGGTCCGTGCTGCATATACAGGGTCTGCAACTAGTTGTTGGCTCTGTGTATCTTGCACTGTTTAATGAAAGTGTGTCTGGGAGGGGCCCTTTAAGGGAGCGACTTGCTGTTGAGTCCGCCCCGTGACCCTGTCTGCAGCTGTGCCTGGCTCCCTTATTTCGATGTGTGCTACTTTGCCGTGTAGACGTTCCCTCGCTGTGCCTATTTCGATGTTGGGCTGAGCAACGTCGAAGTTGAACATCGACGTTGCCAGCCCTGGAGGACGTGTAGACGTTATTCATCGAAATAGCCTATTTCGATGTCGCAACATCGAAATAAGCTATTTCGAAGTTGGGTGCACGTGTAGACGTAGCCTTAGTGAGGAAGCCACCAACGCTGTCCTCTTCACAGTTTCTAACGTATCCTCTCAGCTCCCTTCCTGATGTAATGACTGAGAGGTGCAAACAGTCATAGGGTGAGCTTCACCTACTCAATAGGTATATATTTATTATCAGAAAGTGCCTAATCCTGAAAGGATTATGCCCTGGTCATATTTTCAAAAATCCTCAGTTCCCACTTAAGCACCCAAGGAACTATTCAATGTAAATGGTAGCATAAGATTGTTAAGAATTATTTAGAGAAGCTAGACATACACAAATCCATGGGTTCAGATTTAATGCATTCAATGGTACTGAGGGAATTGGCAAATGTCATGGCAGAGCCTTTGGCCATTATCCTTGAAAGCTCATGGAGATCGGGAGAGGTCCTGGATGGTTGGAAAAAGGTAAACATGGTGCACATCTTTTAAAAAGGAAAAAAAAGACAATTTTAGGGAACTACTGACTAATCAACCTTATTTCAGTTCTCAGAAAAATCATGGAGGGGGTCCTTAAGGAATCCATTTTGAAGCACTTGGAAGATTAAGATCAAGAGTAGTCAAAATGGATTCACTAAGGGCAAATCATGCCTGACTAATCTGATTAGCTTCTATGATGAGGTAACTGGCTCTGTGGACCTTGACTTTAGCAAAGCTTTTGATACAGTCTCCCATAACGTTCTTGCCCATCAGTTAATGAAGTATGGATTGGATAAATGGACTGTCAGATGGACAGAAAGCTGGGTAGAAGGTTAGCCCCGGCAGGTAGTGATCAATGGCTCAATGTCTGGCTCGTGGTCAGTTTCAAGTAGAGTGCCCCAAGCAGCAGTTCTAGGGCTGGTATTATTCGACATCTCTATTAATGACCTGGGTAAGGAGATGGATTGCACCCCCAGCAAATTTGCAGATGATGGTAAGTTAGGGGGTGAGGTGGATATATTGGGGGGTAGGGATAGGGTCCAGAGTGACCTAGATAAATTGGAGGATTGGCCCAAATGTAATTGCTGAGGTTCAACAAGGACAAATGAAGAGTCCTGCAGTTGGGATGGAAGAATCCCAAGCATTGCTATAGGCTGGGGTACAACTGGATAAGTAACAGTGCTTCAGAAAGGGATCTGGGGATTACATCATATGAGAGGCTGAATATGAGTCAAGAGTGTGCCATTGTAGCCAAGAAGGTGAACAGCATACTGGGGTGCATTAGGAGAAGCATTTCCAGCAGATCTACAGCAGTTATTATTCCCCTCTGTTCGGCTCTGATGAGGCCACATCTGGAGTATTAAGTCCAGTTCTGCGCACACACACCCCACCTGCAGTACAGAAATGATGTGGAGGTATTGGAGTGTGTCCAGTGAAGGGCAACAAAAATGAGTAGGGGCTGGAGCACATGACCTATGAGGAGAGGCTGAGGGATTTGGGCTTATTTAGTTTGCAGAGGAGAAGAGTGAAGGGTGATTTGACAGCAGACTTCAATTTCCTGAAGGGGAACTTTAAAGAGGATGGAGAGAGATTGCAGTATTGAGAGATGGAAAAACAAGGAGCAATGGTCTGAAATTACAGAGGGAGAGGCATAGGATGGGTATTAGGAAAAACTATTTCACCAGGAGTGTGGTAAAGTATTGGAATGCATTAACTAGAGAGGTGGTGGACTTTCCATCCCTAGAGGTTTTTAAGTCCTGTCTTGACAAAGCCCTGGCTGGGATGATTTAGTTGGGGTTGATCCTGCTTTAGGCAGGGTTCTGGACGAGACTTCCTGAGGTCTCTTCCAGCCCTAGGATTCTCTGATTCTGCGATCATGGCTGCAGTTTTAGGGCAATAACTGCAAGGCTGAGCCAGGCCCCAGCAGCTGCCCCTAGTTCTCTATGTGAGCTGGTGAGTGCTGGGCACTTTGCAAACCCTGGCTTTTATTTTGGGGGAAAAGTTAATCAAAATGGCATTTGTGTTTTGCAGAAACTGGGGCTGTTTTGATCACAAGCTGAACTGAAGAGCTGAAATACTGAAATATTTCATGAAAGAAAAGTTTGGGGGAAAAAAATCAAATGCAGAAACCATTCCATGACAGAAAGAACAGCCAGTCACAGCTGGGAGAAGCAAATACAGTTTGCTACATGCAAAGGGGTGGCAGGAGAGGGACAGGAATGTAGCTAAAGAGTCAGGAGATTCCATCTATGGCATAGTCGATCTCTGCTTTTCTGGGGGATTCCCTGATGTCCTGGTTCTACCACCCACTGTAGCCTATATAATAGGACCAGAGATAATAGTTAGTCCAGTGCATTGCTTACACAGGAGAGGATGGTGGTAACGAAAAGTGGCCACATTGCGATACCGTGCTTTGTTTCTTGTCACTGACCCTTCTTTCTCTAACATGAACCTAGTTCTGGAAATAAGCATCATCACTTCATCCTGCATTTCATTGTTAAGTGACTAAACACAGGAACACCAGTCAGTGTCATCGGGTAGCTCAGATGTAACAAACGTGCTTCAGTTGCATCTTAGCTAGCGAAAAATACAGTGTAGCCATTTTCTTGTTTAGTGGCTTGGTTTTTTTTTCACATTAATGGACTGATTGTTTTGTTTTCAGAAGACTTCCTTTGGGTTTCTTTGGCATGAAAATATCTGAGTGTTTAACACTAAACTCATTATATGTGAGGACAATGCAGGAAGAAAGAAACAGTACAAAAGTAATGCAGATCAACTTGGGAGTCATGTATTCTGGAAAAAAAAAGTAATTCTGTAGAACCTTAAAGACTAACAAATTTATTAGGCAATGAGCTTTCATGGGTCAGACCCACTTCAGATTTTGTGAAGCTACGTACTAACATGGTTACCCCTCTGATATATTTTGAAGGGGTTTTGAGAGTGGCGAACTACATATTTATCCCATAGCATGAAAAATATTCTAAGTTTTATTTATAATTTTAGCACAGTATAGACAAGAGCCATGATGAACACTAGCTACTAGGTGCTGTATAATCACACAGTAAGAGACAATCCCTGTCTCAGAGCTGACAGTCTCAATGGGCAAGATGGGCAAAGGATTGAAGGTGAAATCGAGACATGAAGGGACTTGCCTGTGGTCACAGCCTGTGAGTGGCAAAGGCAGGCACAGAACCCTGGTTTTCTGTCTCCCTGGATGTTGAACCCTCTCCGCTGGAGATCAGTGCCTCTTGTTGAATAATCACTAGCAAGAGCCCTAATGATGAGATTCATGCAGTCAAATCAAATCAAGGGTACAAAGGCAAAAGGTGTATGTTTGGTTCAGAGGATTTCTCTTGGGCTGGGAGTGGAGTTTGTGTAATTTATTCCACTCTAACAAACTCTAATTTACATTGTCTCACTGTTGTATTCAAGTTGAGTCAGTGTTTGAATTAATGTGCAAAACTGAGTTACAAGCTAGCAGGAAAGATTGCTTTGGTTTACCTTGTTTGCTGATGTAACTGGGTTATTTTCCTAACAGGCATTCTTGCTAATGATTGTTTAATGGCAGTTTAATGGGACTTACTTTTTTCTCCATGGGGACCCAAGAAAATGTGTTCTCACAGTAAATAAACAAATGCTGAGAAAAGATTATTGAACTGGGCAACAGAATATTCAGCCTCTAACAGCATGAATTCACTGTGGTTACAACTCAGTGTCAACAGTTCTGTTAGAAGAGCCTCCATATTGCCCTCTCTAGAGAGAAGATGGATTTGATTTGTGCTGCTTTATGCAAATACAACTGTGTCTGCAGTAAGCAGTCACATGGAATTCTAGAACATCTAAGCCGTGTCTACACATGCACTCTACTTCGAAGTAGCAGCACTAACTTCGAAATAGCGCCCGTCACGGCTACGTGTTGGGCGTTATTTCGATGTTAACATCGACGTTAAGCGGCGAGACGTCGAAGCCGCTAACCCCATGAGGGGATAGGAATAGCGCCCTACTTCGACATTCAACGTCAAAGTAGGGACCGTGTAGTCGTTGTGCATTCCGCAACATCGAAATTGCGGGGTCCTCCATGGCAGTCATCAGCTGAGGGGTTGAGAGATGCTCTCCCTCCAGCCCCTGCGGGGCTCTATGGTCACCATGTGCAGCAGCCCTTAGCCCAGGGCTTCTGGCTGCTGCTGCTGCAGCTGGGGATCCATGCTGCATTCACAGGGTCTGCAACCAGTTGTTGGCTCTGTGGATCTTGTGTTGTTTAGTGCAACTGTGTCTGGGAGGGGCCCTTTAAGGGAGTGGCTTGCTGTTGAGTCCGCCCTGTGACCCTGTCTGCAGCTGTTCCTGGCACCCTTATTTTGATGTGTGCTACTGTGGTGTGTAGACGTTCCCTCGCAGCGCCTATTTCGATGTGGTGCTGCGCAACGTCGATGTTGAACGTCGACGTTGCCAGCCCTGGAGGACGTGTAGACGTTATTCATCGAAATAGCCTATTTCGATGTCACTACATCGAAATAAGCTATTTCGATGTAGCGTTCACGTGTAGACGTAGCCCTAGACAGCAAAAGATGTCAAGGTCCTTTTCATGATCTAATTGCATCAACCTGCAAACACCTGCCATGGAGATGAAGGCAGGCAGAATTTGACCCAGTGTGAGGTCAGGGGGATGAGAATGAGATGGAAAAGAATTAGAAATTCTTGGTGACTTCAAACCTTCATAGAGTCTACATTCTTTGGCCCCAGTTCAGAGAGTTTCTCAAACACATGCTTTAAGACTATGAGTAGTCACTTCGAAGTCAAGGGGTTACTCACATATTTAAAGGGCCTTTTCTAGAGGCCACTGAAGTTCATAGGAATGTTCTAATGGCCGTCAAAGGGCTCCAGAATAATATCCAAGGTGAGATGTGTTTCTATAGCATAGTGTGTCTGGATCTTTATGCAGAAAAGGAAAAACTTGAGAAAATTTAAATGACACTGATAGTCCATGAGCTATTTTTGAACTATTGGAGGCACTTTTAATAAAAAACAGTATTTGTTATAAATTATGCTGTATTGCAGAGTATTTTCATGCGCCCAGTATTTTTACAAAAATTCTTCATTCAGCAGTTCCCATTTACAGACTAAAATGAATCAGCCAGCCTTTCAAATGTATTCAATATCCAGTGCCTACCACTTCTACATCTTGGCTATTGTCTGGTCCTATAGACAGTGGGGAGCTGAAAAAGATAGTGAAGATTGATGATTAAAGCATAGAAGTATGTGGAAAAATCAGGAGGAAGAGAAGGAGTTACTGATCTAAAAAGGGGTTCGATAGGTGTGATTATGTGGAGTCAATGCTACGTCTACACGTGAATGCTACATCAAAATAGCTTATTTCGATGTAGTGACATCGAAATAAGCTATTTCAATGAATAGTGTCTACACGTCCTCCACGGCTGGTGCCATCGACATTCAATGTTGACGTTGGGCAGCACCACATCGAAGTAGGCACTGCAGGGGAGCGTCTACATGCTAAAGAGGCACACATCGAAATAAGTATGCCAGGAACAGCTGCAGACAGGGTCACAGGGCGGACTAGCACTTCCAGGGCAACAGCTAGCCGCTCCCTTAAAGGGCCCCTCCCAGACACACGCAGCCTGCACAGCACGCGGTCTGCAGAGCCATAGGCACGCACACC
Organism: Carettochelys insculpta; assembly: GCF_033958435.1. Taxonomy (NCBI): domain Eukaryota; kingdom Metazoa; phylum Chordata; order Testudines; family Carettochelyidae; genus Carettochelys; species Carettochelys insculpta. Next base: position 134,188,940 of record NC_134140.1, on the reverse strand, counting down.
TCGGCGAAGCAGTTATGGACCCCCAGCAGCAGCAGCAGCAACAGCCAGAGGCCCACCCAGCAGCCCCTGCAGGAGCAGTGATCTCCCTGCTCGATGCCATGCAGGAGGCAGCTGATCACATCCTAGCCACAAAGGAGGAGCTGCCTGCAGGGGAGGAGGAAGCAACCCCCAACCCTGCAGCCCCTCGCCCCCTCCCACCCGCCGCACAAGCCGCCGGCTGCGGAGCTACCCCACGAGCACTGACTGGTGGGAGCGGCTGGTGCTCGGAGAGTGGGACGAAGACCGCTGGCTCTAGAACTTTCGCATGAGCCAGCAGACATTCCTGGAGCTCTGCCAGTGGCTCACCCCTGCACTGAGGCACCAGGACACCACCATGCGGCATGCCCTCAGTGTGGAGAAAGGGATCGGCATCGCTGTCTGGAAGCTGGCCACTCCAGACAGCTGCCGATCCGTGGGCCAGCAGTTTGGCGTTGGCAAGGCCACCGTCGGGGCTGTCCTCATGGAAGTAAGAGGACCCACGGGGAGGGGGAGGCAGCCCTGGGGGTGCAGGGAAGCCCTGGGGTGGAGGGGAGCCCTGGGGGGGAGGCAGCCCTGGGGGTGGAGGGCCAGACACACCCTGCACACCCTTCATTGGTGCTCTACCATGTCCTTCCCCTGCAGGTTGTCCGCACCATCAACGCCCTGCTCCTCCACAGGATCGTGTGGCTTGGGGACCCGGATGCTGCCATCACGGCGTTTGCCACCCTGGGCTTCCCCAATTGCTTCGGGGCTCTGGATGGGACCCATATACCCATCCGAGCTCTGGAGCACAGCGGAGGATGCTTCCTGAACAGGAAGGGCTACCATTCAGTGGTCCTCCAGGCCTTGGTGGACAGCCAGGGCTGCTTCCTGGACATTTATGTTGGCTGGCCTGGCAGCACCCACAACGCCCGGGTATTCAGGAATTCGGGCCTGTGCTGCAGGCTGGAGGCGGGGACCTACATCCCCCAGCAGGAGATCCATGTGGGGGACACCACGATGCCCCTCTGCGTCGTCACAGACGCGGCGTACCCCCTCCGGCCCTGGCTCATGCACCCTTATACGGGCCATCTCACAGCCAGCCAGGAGTGCTTCAACACACACCTGAACCATGCGCGCCAGGTGGCTGAGCGCACTTTTGGCCACCTCAAAGGGCACTGGAGGTGTCTCCTCACCTGCCTTGATGTGGGTCCCACCAACATCCCCCAGATTGTGGGCGCGTGCAGCACACTCCACAACCTGGTGGAGAGCAAGGGGGAGGCATTCTTTCAGGGCTGGGCTGTGGAGGCTGGCAGGGCTGACGTGCAGCCACCTGCTGCCCCCAGTCGCCAGGTGGACCCCGAGGGGACCCGGGTCCGGGAGGCCCTGCGGGCCCAGTTTGACGAGGCCATGGGGTGAACGCTGGCAGGCCCCCCACTGCACCCCCCCATCCTCCACAACACTCCCTGCCCCTACACCCACACCACAGAGCACCCAAGTGCACACACACCCACTTTTCTTGCAAATAAAAATAGACCTGCTGTTCTTGAAACCACAAAACAGTGAATTCTCTTATTATTACTACAAATATATATATATTATATGATAAATAGTGGAACACAAGGAAGGGGAGAACTATTTACATGGGGGGGCAGATATCATAAATAACAGGGGTCTAATACAAACTATATACAAAATAATGGGGATATGTATAAAGGGGGAGGGGGGGCCATGTCCTGGGCCCCGCACCCCCTACTGTCCAGCGCTTGGGGTTGGTGGGCGCGACCCTCGCCTCGGCCTCAGCCCTGGCTGAGACTGGCTGGGGGCCGGGTGAACCGACAGATACGGCCGGCGGGTCTCAGCAGGCCCCAGGTCCCCCTTGGCGGATGGCCCCTCAGTGGTGGACGGCGGTGGGACGGTGGGTGGAGCGGGCAGGGTGGGCAGAGCGGCGGCCGGCGCAGCATGGGGGGCCAGGTAGTCTGCTATGCGCTCAAAAATGTGCATAAAGGCCCCCCATGCCTCCTGGCGCCAGGCCAGTGCCCGCTTCTGCAGTTGCAGGTGCCGCTTGTCCACCCGCAGGCGCTGCTCCAATACCTCCAGCTGTCGCCGGAGGGTCGCCAGCAGCTGGGGGTCTGTTGCCATCCGGTGGTGGTGCTGGGTCCGCCGTCGGCCCCGCCCTGGGGCTGGTTGGTGCTCCACCGAGAGGCTGACCTGCAGCGATGGCCCCGGTGGGCTCTCCGGGACCACTGACACCTCGCTCGCGCTCTCCGGGCCCTCCGATGGTGCAGCTGCGGAACATGGGGGGGAAGAAGAGTGGAGACAGCTGTTAGTGTGTCCCCCGAGTTGTGGCCCTTTCCCCCACCCCACTGCTGGTTCCCCATCCCCATCCCCAGGAGATGCTGCTGCTTCTGATGGGTGTCCCACCCCCACCCCCTGGGGGACCCTAGGTTCCACTCCCCCCATCCCCAGGGATGGGGCATGGCACTGTTGTGCTGGGGGGGCAGGGGCTGATGCACTCTTCTGAGGGACATGCCACTGCTGTCCTTGGAGCCATGGTCATCTGGGCATGTGGAGGGCCCTGGTCATGTCTGTTGCCCCCATCCCTCAACCCCGGAGGTGTGCACTGGGGGGGTACATACCTTACGGTCCGCTCCCACAGTCAAGGGACACCATCTGGGTGGACGCCCTGCTGGAGCTCCGGGATGGCAGCGCGATGTGGTGCCCCCTGTTGCTGGAAGAGGATTCCCCCTCCTCCTCCTCCTCCGGCATCCCAGGGATGGGCTCCTGGGGGGGCCCCTGGGGTGCGGGGCTTGCCTCCGGGGCAGAGTCCTCCTCTGGGGCCTGCTGGGGCTCTTCAGGTGAGGTGTCAAGAGTGGCCAGCGGGGAGGAGGTGTTCCGGGGGCCCAGGATTTCCCGGAGCTCCCTCTAAAAGCGGCATGTTGGGGGGGTGGCCCCAGATCGGCTGGCCGCATCCCAGGTCCAGGTGTAACCCTGCCGCAGCTCCTTGACCTTACTCCTGACGTGGTCAGGAGTGCAGCCAGGGTGACCCTGGGTGGCCAGGCCCTCGGCCAGCCGAGCGAACGCATCCGTGTTCCGCCTCTTGCTCCCCATTACCTGGAGCACCTCCTCCTCGCTCCAGAGCCCCAGCAGGTCCTGGATCTTGGCCTCCATCCAGGAGGGGCCCTGCTGCCTCTTCCAGGGCTGGCTGCCAGGCTGGGAGCCCTGGCTCCCCTTGGGGGGGTGCCCTGGGGGCACTTGGGGGGCTGGTGGGCAGCCATCGCAGCTGGGGGGGGGGGGTCTTTGGGCTGCAGGGAGGCGTGCAGGCTGGCTGCGTGTTATTGCTGCCGCCTGCATGCTCTCTCAGCCTCCTGCACAGGAAGGCAGTGGGCGGGGACCTTTAAGGGGCTGCTGCACGCAGCGACCATAGAGCTCAGGGGCTGGAGAGAGTGTTTCTCAACCCCTCAGCTGATGGCCGCCATGGCGGACCCCGCTATTTCGATGTTGCGGGACGCGGATCGGCTACACATTCCCTACTTCGATGTTCAACATCGAAGTAGGGCGCTATTCCCGTCTCCTGATGGGGATAGCAACTTCGACGTCTCGCCGCCTTACGTCGATGTCAACTTCGAAATCGCGCCCGCCACGTGTAGACGTGGCGGGCGCTATTTTGAAGTTGGCATGGCTACTTCGAAGTAGCCAGCACGTGTAGACGCGGCTAATATGTGGAAAACAAAATGATCCACCAAAATGATAAGTTTGTAAATGGTTGTATTTAATTAAGGCAACTCAGATTGGGCTGATCCTAGCAATGACAAAGTTTAAATGTGATGGAGAAAAAAGATATTTAAAGTCTTTTTTATTTTATTTGAAGCAGTTAATAGAATTCACAGTCAAGAAACCCAGACCAGCAAACAATTTAAAATGTAAAATGAAAGACTGGAGCGTGAGCGGGACAAAAAAGGAGGTGAGGGAACTGATTTGCTGCATTAACTATCGTAAGTGTGAAAGAATTTTGTTGAGATGCAGTGCAGCTTGATTTAGTTTGAGAGATGGATAAGAACAATAAAATTTAATGTTGTTCTAGGATGGCATGCTTTCCTAATAAGGAGACAATTTCTGTAGTTCTGATACTTGCCCATGCCATCAATCAGTTATTGCTCAAGTTCATGCACTTTGACTAGGTGAGAATTTTAAAACCAAGGTAAAATTAAATAACGCTTCAGAGTACAGGGTAGAACCATCCTGGAGGTGAAGGGGACAGTGGGGATTTTGGAATCTCTAGCACATGCAAGTGAAGAATGCTGTCCAATATCAATCTTTCTTTTTGAAGAACCTCTTCCCATTCACAGCTCAGATGTTCAGTGCAACAAACTAAAACACAATTAAATCTCAGGTGTTTTACTACCAGGTTTTCATTGTATCGTGTCTTGATCCTGAACATATTGTAGCCAGCTTTCAGTGCTTGGACAATGAATAAAATGCAGAACCATCTTTCTACGCTCCCAAAAGACTTGAGATATTTTTCAATAGCTCCCTAATTAATCCTTTTCTGTTCCTTAGACAGTTCTTGTTCCTGTTTGTTTGTTTGTTTTTTTTCCCCCTTCACCATAAAGCTGAATGCTTGGAGGGTGAGTGGAATGTGGAGTAAAAATAAAATAACTTTGGAAGAATCAAAATCCACTGTGGGTTTTCAGCTCCAAATGTAGGCTGCTTGCTGGTGACAATCCTAAAGAAGGGGATTGTTGCTGTGCAGGTTTCCCACCAGCATGGGGTTGCAACTGAAAAGGTGATGAGGGAACATGAGAGCTTGCACAGGCTACATGACAAACTGCAGTTACTGGCACAGAAGACTAGCAGTAAAGGCAGGTATCAGGAACCTGGAGAGGAGTAGAGGGACGAACAGGAGCAGAAATGAACAACAATTCTGCTGGCAGAGACAATGGAAACTTCCAAAGAGGTCACTTAGACATGAGCTGGGACTTCTAGAGCTGAAGGTGAGTACTCTGCCACTGAGCTATGCTCCTATCAAGGATCCTTTGCTTTTTCACACACCATTGTTTGACTCAGCAAAAATTGAAACATTTCTAGTCTCTTTTCCAGAGCATATGGTGGGAAGGAGGGGTCATATTTTTCTGTTGAGTTGACACATCTAGTCTAGGAAGTACTAGAGCACCTAAAGAATATTGGATGGGTAGGAAACTTTGGGATAAAAAGTGTGGCCTTTCTTTAAAAATCACAGTGTCTACTTGCATGTGGACAATAGGCAGGCATGAAAACACATGTAAGAGGAACTATATGGAGAATAATTTCACAAAACCAAAGGCTTGAAACTGTAGTCTGTGCAGTACATAGAAGGTGAGAGGTGGGCAAAACATTTCAATAAAGCCAGGAGTGCCCTACAGAGCCCTCACATAAAGACTGGAAATGGAGAATTGCCATCTTCCCTCAAGATGCTGCTGTCACTTTCAGATAGACATAAGTATTCAGGAGGGCACTGGGAACGAACTGTCAGATGTGCTGCCTCTGAACTGCACCTCTATCCCTACAAAGGATGCAGGAGCAGCGCCTTCTCATCTCTTCCTCAAGCCTTTAATTCTTGCATGGTTGTTGAATGCCGTTGTGCGTGTTGGACTGGGACCTCAAGCAGAAGGGAAATTGATATCAGCCCATGAGTTTTCTATCTTCCTGATGTGCTTTAGCTGCCTTCAGGCTGCTCTCTTCTGCTTGGCAGACGGGATCTAATCTGCATGGAAGACACTAAGGTTGGAACAGTCCCATCTTTGGCACATTAAAAGGGAACTGCTAAATAACTCAATACCGATTGCTGAACTGAAGCAGGGAATTATGGAACCCACCCAGAGCCACCCTGCTTCCCCACTTACTCTGGTCCTAGACCTGCTCAGGAGAGGCGCTTCTTGCCCCACTCAGGGAACACTATTGTTTTTTTTTGCGGGGGTGGCAGGTTCTTTCCTTCAAATTGAAAGGCAATGGCTGTTTTAAAACTCTCTTCAATATGCCATTGATTTATAAGCTCTTTTGTATGTAGCACTCTCTCTTATCACCTGCTTCATCCCTGACCAAACAAGGGAGTGTTTGATTATTGGCTGGAGGAGTTTAAAGTCACTCCTTCATATATCAGACCTTTGAGGGCGAGCAGTAGTGGTTGTGATGTCTAGTCTGCCTTGGAAGAGTGAGTCTAAAACTCACGGGGTGGGGAGGGGGAGCACCTCTTAGTGTGTGTGTGTGTGTGTGTGTGTGTGTGTATACAGGCACAGCACAGTTCTGCCCTGTGACCTATGTAAGGATGAGCAGGTGCTTCCTGAATAGTATTTTCAGGAACTGCTTGTTCATATTTTACACACTGTAGCATCTGCTATGATTTGTCAGCTTCCACCTGATGGGACAAAAGCAATGAGGAATCCTGTGACACTTTAAACACTAATATTTATTTAGGCATAAGGCAGGTGGGCAGGTCCCATTCACCAAAGTGGCTTTCAGCCCATGGAAGTTTATGGCCAAATAAATTTGTTAGCCTTTAAGTTGCCACAGGACTCTGCAGCTGAGGAAACAAGAAATCCATGTGCCAGCCTCAGCCCTGGAATTTCCTTCAAGTGGGTTCAGGAGCTGGTTGACACAGACTCAGTTACAGCCTCAAGGTCAGAGTAGCTGAGCATCGTCTCCTCATCATTGTGTGGAATGCATCCCCAAGCCTGGATTTCAGCAACATGTGCAGGAATCTCTCTTCTTGTCTGATTAGCCCAGAATAGAAATGGACAGGGCTAAGAGACCAGCTGGATCTGATTTCCCTCAGGTAATATGTTTACCTCACTCAAATGGCACTCATAAAAGTTGGATCCTGGTTTGATTCCCAAGCCTAAATACTGCAAATTATATGAAAAGTTAATTGATTTTCCCATGTTTACCACACAACCGGCATAAAAATAAATGAAGAAGGGGGAAGGAAAAAATTAGGCAATAAAAAGAGCAATTTGGGGCCTCATAAACTTGTGCTTAAAAATCAATTGGCTGTGTGCCTTGCCTTGTAAATAGTCCATCACTCTGCCCATGAATGCCATCTTCTGTCCCAGCCATCTTGCTGCATTATTTTATATTATTTTGTTGGGGGCAGGAGATGAAATATTTAAAAACGCATCAAGGATTAATCCCAATGTGTTCTTTCTTCTGGGCTTCTCAGTTACTTGCAAATTGGCCTGCATAGGAAAAGAGCATGTGAGAGTTTCAGCTCCTGCTCCATCCTACCTGGAAGAGGCAGAAAATGATTTTGTTCCAGTTCAGAGGAGACAATTATCTTAATTACCTGATGATAATCAGACAACAGCCATCACTTCTCATTATATCAGTAGCAACAGTCAAAATGTTAGCTTGTGCTCCCCTTGTGTGTCTGTCTCATCTGTTGTCTTGTGTTGCTTGGGTTTCTTGTTGTTACATCTCTATTCTTGTCTGGTATCCATTTCTGTGTGATCTCCTGCACACCCCAACACATAGTCCAGCTTACACTATGCACCTAATCCCTCCCACCCATGGGTACTACATCAGGGTTAGAAGCTGTCTGGAATCATTTCAGTTGTGGCCCCTTACGTGTTGCTTACTGCTGTCTTAAGTGAAGGGTGAATTCACCCATCCCTTTGAATCAGGGTCAACACGTAGAATGAGCTGGGTGAAACCTTGGTAATATGTACAGCCCCAAACACCCAAGCTGTCTGTCTGGGGGTCCCAATGCACTGGGAGGTTGTAATGAAAAAGTTTCAGAAGATAGCCATCATTCTCCCCTTGTTTCTGTCTTGACTCTAGGCGAATCCCGAACCTCTGTTCTGTTGTAACACCAGTTCCCAACATGGGAAGGGAGTGGGAATCATTTGCTCAGCACAATGGAGCCTGATTGCTGATCGAGGTCTTCAGGTGAGTGTGGAATATTAGTAATAATAAGAGACAGAAACTGATCAGTGATTCTTCCCATGGCTAAAGTCACCGCATACTGCAGCTCCTTCAGAATCAGGGGCGACGTGGGGGAGATGCAGGGTCACGGTGCTCCTCCCAGACCACACGGTCACATGCTGTGGCCAGGCCCCCAAGCTGTAGAGCAGCGGCACCAAGCAGGGAGAGACGGAGGCAGGAGTGGAGCAGCTCGGAGGTGCTGTGACTTTCTGGGAGGTGGGAGGCTGCTTCCTGGAAGGCTGCCAGGAGGGTGGTAGGAGTCTGACTGATGCTGCTCTGGGATTCTGCCCCTGCCCATCCCCACCCATGCCCACAGCAGACAGAGATGGTCGGTGCTAAGAATTATATGTAGTTTTGGATAGATTAAATTTTTGAGTCAGTACTGATAAATATTGATTTCACTGTATACATAAAACCCAACTATTTCTATTGAGGGTCATCTAATTTTACAGAGAGCATTTTTTGTTGCTTTGCTTGACTGAACTCACAAACATTTGTTCTGAGGACATTTATTTTCTCCATTCTGAGATGTGATCTTGAGTATTTGTGCTTTAACATTTTGCATCTCAGCACTTACTGTCGTCTGACCCCCTCAATGCCTCTTATTCAGAATTTTCTATGATTATAAAAATATAAATTTAAAAAATGCAAATTCTACACATGCCATTGAAATTATCAATTAAGAATTAAAGTCTGCCAAGTCAAAATATGTGATGACATTCACATGCAAGAGCCAAGGATAGGAAGAAAATAGTTAAACCTTCTTCCAAGAAGGCAGTATATGGAGGCTAATTAAAGTATACAGGATACAGCCACCATTCTCCAGAAACTCTGCAACAAGAAAAACCTCTTTGACAGCAGCTTCCTTACTACCCTGGATGTCACCTTTGTATACAGCAACAATCCACACAATAATGATATCTGCCCATCTCAAATATTTACAAGATAATGTGCAACCCTCAGCTATCCACCCCAAACACTTCTCCAAACTTTTCCTTTCCATCCCCACCTGGAACAATTTTACATTTAACAAAGAGCCATGTGCCCAAACTATTGGAACAAAAGTGGGTATTGGGATGCATCTCCAACTTGACAACCTCTTCATAAGCCATTGTAAGGAAGAATTTCTGGCAAATGCACCACAAAACCAACAACCTAGTTGAGATACATTGATATCTAAACTCCCTGGGAAATTCCTACAACTTCAAAACCCATCAATCCACCCATCATAGTCTCTCTAGAACACTCCTACAGCAGCATCAACATACCAGACACCATCCTCTTCAGCAATGGACACTTATGGACTACTATATAGGAGAAAAAAAACATGGGTCACCACGTTGACATTCAGGGATCCACTCACTTCACTGACAGACATTGGCTCAATAATCATATTGCTTCATTCATTTTACAAAAGACTTCAAGGTACCTTCTAGATGGAACAGAGGCATGGGAAGATGTATGACTTCTCCTGATTCATTTAGTATGTTTAGGGCAGAACCATATGTGCAGATTGTGAGTCCAATATCTTGGCTGCAAGATAATCCTTCCTATTAAAAGATTCAATTGATTCAAACTTCTAACATTCAGGAAATCTATTCTTGCAATCTGAATGCTGAATGCAAAAGTATTGCATTTGAGAATCCTCTAGTGTTGAACACACACCATTGGAAGCTTCCTATTCTGAAGCTTTCATTTTGGTATGGTGAACCTCAGAAGCTGCAGGATTAATCTTTAAAGAAATAAATATGCAGAGAGATATGGAATCTCAGAATCCATTTCCCCTATAATTGAAAAGTTTCATTCTTGATTTAGAGTGTTTATTGTTAGTGAATAGCTTGTGTAAGTCTTCTCTAGTAACTTCATATCTGAAGGTAGCTTCCCAAACTTTCAACCTTTCTTACATTAGGGGGTACACTAAATTATTGCAAACCAAAGAAACACAGTGGTCAGACACAATGCCTTTGTAGAAAGCCATCTTCTAGGGAGTTGTATACCTGAGAACAACATAGGAAATTCTATCTAATGATATAGGGATATAACAGTATGCACCCTTAAAGAAGAAGAAAAATCAAAAGACAAGGGGAAGGGGGCAAAGGTATATTTAGGCCTGATGTACTCCAGCTGCTGTGGTTTTTGTGTGTTGTGAGTCCCTCTGTTCTGATAACATTAAACAGTTTAATGCATCAGGGAGGCCAGCAGACCCTCCTAAGAAGAAGGAAAGGAAGCTCAGCCTGGCAGCCTGAGCTAGGGAAGCAACTAGTGCTGTAACACAGGTGAGAGCAATCGCAATCAACTAACGAGAGCCAACTGATCTGACTGCCAGCAAATTTAAAAGCAGCCCAGTCAAGTAGGGAGGGAGGGAGAGTAAGGCTGACGGTCCTGGCTGTCAGTAGGGAGAAGGAGAGAGACTGGCCAACTGGCCACAGGAGAGGCCACAACTGGCCACAGAGGTAGGCACAGTCTAAACCCTACAGCCAGGAGTAGAGGCACAGGCCCTGAACCATACAAGTGGACACCTTGGCTGTGTCTACACGTGCCGGCTGCTTCGAAGTAGCGGCACTAACTTCGAAATAGCACCCGTCGCAGCTACACACGTCGGGCGCTATTTCGAAGTTAACTTCGACGTTAGGCGGCGAGACGTCGAAGTCGCTAACCTCATGAGGGGATCGGAATAGCGCCCTACTTCGACGTTCAACGTCGAAGTAGGGACCGTGTAGACGATCCGCGTCCCGCAACGTCGAAATTGTGGGGTCCTCCATGGCAGCCATCAGCTGGGGGGTTGAGAGACGCTCTCTCTCCAGCCCCTGCGGGGCTGTATGGTCACCGTGTGCAGCAGCCTTTAGCCCAGGGCTTCTGGCTGCTGCTGCTGCAGCGGGGGATCTATGCTGCATGCACAGGGTCTGCAACTCGTTGTCGGCTCTGTGTATCTTGTGCTGTTTAGTGCAAGTGTGTCTGGGAGGGGCCCTTTAAGGGAGCGGCTGGCTGTTGAGTCCGCCCTGTGACCCTGTCTGCAGCTGTGCCTGGCACCCTTATTTCGATGTGTGCTACTGTGGCGTGTAGACGTTCCCTCGCAGCGCCTATTTCGATGTGGTGCTGCGCAACGTCGATGTTGAACGTCGACGTTGCCAGTCCTGGAGGACGTGTAGACGTTATTCATCGAAATAGCCTATTTCGATGTCGCCACATCGAAATAGGCTACTTCGATGTAGGCTTCACGTGTAGACGTAGCCCTGGCTGCGTCTACACGTGCACGCTACTTCGAAGTAGCGGCAGTAACTTCGAAATAGCGCCCGTCACGTCTACACGTGTTGGGCGCTATTTCGAAGTTGAAATCGACGTTAGGCGGCGAGACGTCGAAGTCGCTAACCCCATGAGCGGATGGGAATAGCGCCCTACTTCGACGTTCAACATCGAAGTAGGGACGTGTAGACGATCCGCGTCCCGCAACATCGAAATAGCGGGGTCCTCCATGGCGGCCATCAGCTGGGGGGTTGAGAGATACTCTCTCTCCAGCCCTTGCGGGGCTCTGTGGTCACCGTGGGCAGCAGCCCTTAGCCCAGGGCTTCTGGCTGCTGCTGCTGCTGCTGCAGCTGGGGGTCCGTGCTGCATATACAGGGTTTGCAACTAGTTGTTGGCTCTGTGTATCTTGCACTGTTTAATGAAAGTGTGTCTGGGAGGGGCCCTTTAAGGGAGCGACTTGCTGTTGAGTCCGCCCCGTGACCCTGTCTGCAGCTGTGCCTGGCTCCCTTATTTCGATGTGTGCTACTTTGCCGTGTAGACGTTCCCTCGCTGTGCCTATTTCGATGTTGGGCTGAGCAACGTCGAAGTTGAACATCGACGTTGCCAGCCCTGGAGGACGTGTAGACGTTATTCATCGAAATAGCCTATTTCGATGTGGCAACATCGAAATAAGCTATTTCGAAGTTGGGTGCACGTGTAGACGTAGCCCCTGTGTTCACCTAGAGGCAGTACTATAGTGTGTTACAGGAGTACAGCTGAATCGAGGTATGCTGTTTGCTTGATAACCTGTATGGAGGTATCAGTCAAGTGTTGGACTGCTACTGTTTGAACAGGCATAATCTGCCTTTTCATGGAGATGAGGAGAGTTGTTATGGCTTGGAGAATGATTCATCTTCTGCTCACATTTCCTTTTCCTCTTTGTTTAAAAATGCCTCGAAAATTCCATGCAAATAACTGTACAGGAAAATGTTGAAGTTGCTGGGCTAACCCTGGTGAATGGCAAAACTTAAGGAGATATGTGTTACTGTGAAGTTTCCCCTTCCAGGTTATGCACCATGCAACACAGCCTGATTCTCCATGGAATTAAGGACATTTTGCATCACTCCATTCTTAATGGCCATCAGGGGTCTCCACTGTTGGAGGGCAACTCTACTAGCGTAATTATGCCATTTATGATTCCTTCTCCATTGGCTTCACCCCTCAGGGTTCAAGGGTCATGATGGGGAGAGGGAACACAATGGACCTGTGTTGTGTGTGAAGAGAATATGCAGAGCATTACTTTGTTACAAGTGTTCACCACTGTTACAGCATTCATTGAAGAATCCATGTCAGGACACAGCTTAGAATACCCAGCAGTTACTCTGTGTCACTTGGATTGTAGCTAGTGTGTACCAGCCATAAAAGATAGGAAGTGTTTCCTCCATGGTAGCAGAGAGAATCTGGCAAAAAGCCTTCAAATAAGTTGTTCATTATTTTCAATACTATTTTGATAGACACCTTTTTGTCTCCAAGCTTAGATACATTTGATATACTCCCCAAAATATGATTTCCTTTTGTTTTCACATAAGCTGTGTCTTTGGACACACTGGAAATATCTACAGCCTGAGATTTTTCTGCTTCATTGAACCGATTCTTAGGTGAAAAGTGTCAAATCTCAGTAAAGACATCAAAATGTGTCCCTTTCTTTTGCCATTAGTTCCTTGTAAATCTAGTCTTTCTAAATAGCAGCAGGCAATTGTTTTACAGTACTCATTTCCATACCAAAAAGCTATTCATGAAACGTAGGCTCAGGTGGCACTGAAGTCAATGAGTCTTTCCATCAATTCATTAGTATTTGTATTACTGTAGACCCTAGCTGAGCCTGGATCCCTGTTGTGATAGGCACAAGTACATGCATACGGTGAAATAGTTGCTGCCCTGAAGAACTGAGGATGAAAAAAGGTATAGATAATGAGTGGCAGAGGACACAGAGATGTAAAATTACTTGCTTGCAGTCATGCATCAGACTAGCAGCAAAGCCAGAAATTGAATACAGGTCTCTTGAGTGCTAGACCTGTCCACTAGGCCATGGTAATAGCATTTGAGCCAAGCCATAGAACTAGAGATGATGAAATCAGGTGTGCAAAGAATTGTAATCTGGTCCAGAATAAAAATTAGTACCAGGGGAAAGGATGTGCAAAGGAATAAGGAATCTGTGCCTTTTGAAAATTGGGTGGTTCCTTTTCATTGCTAATAGACAGAACCATCACCATCCAAAGCTTCATAAATAGATGTTTTGTTTAATGCTATCTTAGAAAATGACATTTTAAAATGCAGGATGTCATAGTGTGATGTGGTGGGTGAAGAACTCCTAGCACATTCCGTGGGAGTTAATTGCATAGGGTTAAACCTCTCGTAAGTCAACAGATGGCAGCTTTCATCCAAGTCATTCTCTAAGCATAATTTATACCTTACCACTGGAAAAAACACATCCATTATATTCTGTCTGCATGTATATTAATAACAAAAACTAGAGGCATCAAAATAGCTTTATAGTTAATGTTACTCTGTAGATAACCCTAAAGATATAGCAGGACTATTTTTTTCAGCAGGACCTATGACTTATTATCTTAACTTATTCCTAGCTGACAAAATAATGCTATACACTGATTATTGTCACTCTTTTTTTATGTGTATCAGGGATGGGAGTTTTAAGGGATCCTAGGGAACTAGGCAGGCAAATCCTATTGCATTTCAGTTGCATGTCTGTAATTAATCAGATTAAAGTGTTAATCTTATTCCCATCAGCATTGATGGAGAAGCTTCAGTTAACTTTAGTGGGGCAAGATAGGTCTGTAACTCAGTGTAAGTTTAGTTTTATACCAGTACCACCCATAGAGCTGTTCTTAGAAATTTTCTGATTAATTTGTTTTCTGCCAAGAATTGTATTTTTGTCACAAAGAAAACATTTTGCAGGAACCTGAGCATTTTGAGAGAATTTCACGATCAGAGCAGTCAGTCAAAGTTGAAACATTCCATTTGGACCTTCCTCCCACCCCAAACAAAATATTTCACCTCCCTGTTTTGAAGTGACTTCTCACTTTGTTTTTTAAAGATTGCATTGTCCTAATAGCTGAATGATAATGTTACCTCACCAGCAGAATGTACAGAGTCATGTTTGTAAATGAATAAAAGGCCAAAAAATGGCAGACAACTTAGAAATGTGATGGAATGGCAAAAAAATTGTAGTGGTGATTGAGGCTAGAATCATAGGGGTAGGAGGACTTCAAGGGTCATCTATTCTCATCCTTGGCAAGATGCAGCACTCATTGTGTCTAAACCACACAAGACAGACAGCTATCCACTTTCTTGAAAACCTACAGTGAAGGAGCTTCTGTGACCTCTGTTAACAGTCTGTTCCGTCCTCCTGCTTTTCTTCCATTTAGGAAGTTTTTATATCTAAATGTGCTATGATGTGCTTTGATCCCTCTGCAGCAAGAGAGAATAATCTTTCTCTCTATTTTATTACAGCCTTTCAAATATTTGAAGACCACTATAATTGTCCACTCTTAATCACCTCTTTTCCAAACGAAACATACCTGGATTCTTCAGCCTTTGCTGTATGGCTTCTGTTCCATCTTTTTGATCATCTTTGTTGCTTTGTCCAATTATTTCTGTACTTCCTTTCCATACATTAGTGATCAAAATTGGGCACATGACTCCAACTGCAGCCTAAATATCATTGAGTAGAGCAGTCACCTTCCAGGACTTATTTGCTTGCTGTGCTTCAGTTAATGGCATCCAAATTTACATTTTTTTTTGTTTTGTTTTTTCTTGCAAAAGCATCGCACTTTTGAATCATATAGAGGTTGTGGTCCACTGCAACTCCCATATCCTTCTCAGCAGTAGTGCTGATAAGTCAATTATCCCACTTTCTGCATCTGTGCATTTTCCTCCATTAAGTACAGCACCTTACATTTCTTTTGTTAAATTTCATTTTGTTGTTTATTGTCCAGTTCTTCAACTGATCGGGATCCCTCTGCATGGTAGCTCTGTAGATATGCTAAATAAAAAGAGCTCTTGGCTCTCCTTGTAGCTGTTTCCTTTGCTTCACACTTAACTTGGACATTTTATGCTCAAATGAGGTTTGGTGGCACTGTGTGTGCTGGTGCTGAGGTTGTGTTGTGCTGGGAAAGTTGTGTGGATTTGTGCAGGTGTCAAACGCAGTTTGTATGGTGGTGTGGAGCTGCCTGTGTCTGTGGTTGTTGCGTGTTCTGGTTTGTTTTCCTGTGTGTGGTTTTGAAGACTTCTTGTAAACTGGGATAAGTAATCTCCAATCTGTGCAAACTCCTTCAGGCAGCCAATGAAATTATTTCATGAAAATTATCTATAACTTAAGGGTGGTTGTAGCTTGTTTGAGTTACTTGAGTTATCACAATAGTTAGGAAATCTTGGACTGGAATAGGTACATTCCTTGCTGTTGCACTTGTGTAATTTGTAAAGTCAAAGTGGCTAAAACCTTAAAAGCTGGCTGGTAACAGATTATGTAGCTATATGATGATCAAACCTGTTCATATCCTAAACAAAAAGAGTTCTGAAACATACCTGTATCTGTTTCCATCACTTCAAGCTGACTGCACAGCCATTCTAGGCTTTGCAGTGACATGTAGAATTAGTCGTGGAATTTTATACGGATAAAAGACAAAAGTGAAAACCGGAATAAAATGTCTTGATTTTGTTCAGAATGTTTAAGTGTACCCAAAAAAAATATCAAATAATATAGTCCATATAGACAGTAAGTTTGCAGCTGTCATGCTCCAAGGATCTTTGGAGATCCTTATGCTCAATAATGTATGCAAGGATAAACTGAGTCTGCCCATTCTCATTTGTGGACTATGGTGTTGAGAGTTACTCCACTTCTTTAGTCACCATTGCACCATTGTGGATACATCTGGGAGTTGTCTAAGTCTGGCTGATTCTATGTAATTTTGGGACACTTGTCTGCCATGCCTCCTGAGCCAGTAGAACTAGTCAGTACTATTTCCTGCACATGGCAAAACCTCAAGGGGTTAAGAGTCTACATAACCAGCATTAGGAAATTGTATGAATTACCCCTACTAATTCCAGATTCCAGAGACCAAGCAAAGTGAGCCAGGAACAGAGATACATACCAATGATTAATACAATAGTCTATGAATGTCCCAAGTGCCCGTCATGCCTAGCTCCTCTGCATATAATAATTTGCCTCTTCCACACTTCCAAGGTCTTACATCTGTCAGTGTGCTCTTTCAGCTTTGCCACTATAAATCTCTAGTTTCAGATGATCATTATGCATAACTGATGGTTCCTGTCCATTTACCTGGCATTATAGTCCCAGACATCAAATACCTATAGTAAGCAAATTCACAGAAAATATGTCCAGGCTGTCCTGCTTTCTGACAGGTGTCGTTGCTGGCTAAGAGGTTTCAGGTTGTCTTGAGTCACTCACCACTCTGTGTGCCTACCTCAGAGCAGACTGTCAGAAACAGGACAGATATCCTAAGCTGAAGGGTATCTTCTATAATTAGATTCCATCAAGGCAGAAACCAAAGGAAATTTCTTGGTCACTGTCCATAGTCACGAACAGGAAGACTTTGTGATAAATGGGCACATAAACCAAAAATCACACAACCATCAGGTCGCCCCCTACTCTCAAAAGGCCAGCCACTTACCCGATGTCAACTGGTACTCATTTCTTTACACCAAAGTCAATGCTGGCAGCTGAATTTATAATAAACTAAATAAAGGGTTTACTAGAAAAGGTAAGGAAAGCACTCAAAAGGCTGAAGCGGGTAAAATAGAACAATAGGGGAATAAGAGTTTGTAGTGCCAGCTGGAGGCAGTGATGTAGTAAACTGCCAGTTTCCCCAAAGTCTTTTCTGGGTACCCAGTTTCTCTGCTTTGCATCTGGCATGCTTCCCTGTAAGAAACCGAACAATCCAGAGATACAGGTTTTGAATCCAGGTGAGCTTTTCCTTTGATGATGGTGAGTAAGTAGTGCAGTTTGGACCTCTGAACTGCAGCCACTCCACCCAATGTCCGTTTGCTTTGAGATTGGAGTTTTTCCTGATAAAAGTCCATATGGCTTCTGTGTTAGGCTGTGTAGTTACAGGGCTGTACATAGGGTAACTGTTTGCTGCTTCATCATAACAGGTTACAGAGAGGAGAATGTATGCCATGTCCCAGGAGTTTTATGGAGCCTAAATACCAAATACCCTCTTCTACCTTCAAGAATTATTCTGTGTATGAATACACAAGTGAATTGACCTGAATACACTGTGGCATGATCTGGCCTGCCAGTGTCACACTGCTACTTCCCCATTGCTGGACCACATCAGGGCTTGTTCACTGCAGAGGCCAGTCAGCTGATGAAGAAATGTACATCTATCAATAAAAGTCTGGCCTTTCTCATGAGAAAAAGAGATGATGTGTTAATGTTACCCTCTGCTGTGCCCTTTTGGAAATACAGCCATAGATAGCACAATGGGATCTGCTGGTTGCAGAGCTCTAGACAAAATGTGGCCACTTCACAAAGGGGTCTTAATGGGAACTGAGCTTTTCTGAAAATCTGACACAAAGTGTAGGGACAGACACTTGAATATCTGGACCTGAGTGCTTTGGGAAGAGCCTATTAGAGCAAGTGGGAGTGTTTTCATGTTCTGCAATAGTCTAAGATTAGCCATCTTGGGTGAATTTTGTGTGCAGAGACTAGTCAAATATCCAGACTTCCTATCATGCATATGTGTTGGAAGGATAAAGAACCAAGTCATAATATTTTACTCCTGAAATGCAGAAGATTGTCCAGCCCAAGAAAACAGTCTCTTGTTGACAATTTGACGTAAACCTAACTAGAAGTCCTCCAGAGAGTGGAAAGCAAACAACAATAATTTGGCTGATTTTGACTTTTTCATGATTTTACTTTTTTTGGCATGTCTAGTTTGAACTGTGGAATAGTAATTCCATGTTATTTGGTTTTTAAGAGATCATTCTGAAATGGTCAAGTAATTAACATTGTTAAAGCAGCTGTTGTGCAGGAAGAGTAATTGCTATGTCCTATTTTTCAGCTTACATTTCTTATTGTGAAATAATAATGTTTAGAATCCTTGGTTAATTTGTTTTTAATGGGACTTTGAGGGCTCTCATTACGGTCTCAGTCATGCTAGAGAAGAATTGCTTCTTGATATCGCCAACAAAAAAATAATTCTGAGAAGACACTAGGCTTGAAAACATCCCATTTCAGAAGAGATTCGTTTGCTCTAAGTTTTAGTGATGGAGAATGTGGGTGTAGAAATGCTTCCTTAATCGTAACTGCTGTCTGGGTGCATGAATTGGGAAACTACTTTTAATATTTGGGCAAGGTGGAGCCATTCAGTCACAATGTCACACAATGAAAGGAAAGACCTGTCAGACAATCTCATCAATCACACATCCTCTCACAGCATGTTCCCTGCACTATAGGGCTGCGTCTACACGTGCACGCTACTTCGAAGTAGCGGCACCAACTTCGAAATAACGCCCGTCGCGTCTACACGCGTCGGGCGCTATTTCAAAGTTAACTTCGACGTTAGGCGGCGAGACGTCGAAGTCGCTAACCTCATGAGGAGATAGGAATAGCGCCCTACTTCGACGTTGGACGTCGAAGTAGGGACCGTGTAGACGATCCGCGTCCCGCAACGTCGAAATTGCTGGGTCCTCCATGGCGGCCAACAGCTGGGGGGTTGAGAGATGCTCTCTCTCCAGCCCCTGCGGGGCTCTATGGTCACCGTGGGCAGCAGCCCTTAGCCCAGGGCTTCTGGCTGCTTCTGCGGCAGCTGGGGATCTATGCTGCAGGCACAGGGTCTGCAACCAGTTGTCAGCTCTGTGTATCTTGTGTTGTTTAGTGCAACTGTGTCTGGGAGGGGCCCTTTAAGGGAGCGGCTGTCTGTTGAGTCCACCCTGTGACCCTGTCTGCAGCTGTGCCTGGCATCCCTATTTCAATGTGTGCTACTTTGACGTGTAGACGTTCCCTCGCTGCGCCTATTTCGATGTTGGGCTGAGCAACGTCGAAGTTGAACATCGACGTTGCCGGCCCTGGAGGACGTGTAGACGTTATTCATCGAAATAAACTATTTCGATGTCGCAACATCGAAATAAGCTATTTCGATGTTGGCTGCACATGTAGACGTAGCCTAGCTGAGCTTTGGTGTTGTTTTGTTTTTTGTTTTTTCAATTCATTATTAAATGAGACCTGTGCTGAGGATCCAATACTTCCTTTGGGAAGTCTCCACGATTTTCTTCCCCTACATTTTCTTTTTTGAAAATGAGATATAGCATCTCAAGTCACTCAGTCACTTTTGTGTTATTACCTTGAATATTTTTAATAAGTGCCTGTAACAGATGTAATTTGACAGCTGAATTCTAAACATTAGATCTGTTTTATTTTTGTTTTTTTTCTGTTGTATCATTGAAATATGTCTGGTGCAATTTCCCTTCTAGAATAGAGTCTACTACTATTGTCTACTACAATACTCAGAAATTTCTATGATCTTAACATTAAGCATCGTGAAATGTGAAAAGATCTGTAGTTTTTCTTGTGTGCTCAGAGGCCTCATCTACTCCGCATTCCTCTTTTGGAGAAGGAATGCAAATGACAGAGATTAAAAATGCAAACAAAGGACTGATTTACAAAACTTTTGTTTCATTTGCATAATCTCATGAGGTCATGCTTCCAGGATAGACTTTTCTGGAAGCAAAAGCAGACACGTAGATGGGGTTCCTTCAGGGGAAAAAAAAAAACATTTTTGAAAGAACCTTTCTTCCCCATTTTTTTCAGGAAACACTCCTGATCCACAAAACAATTAGTCTACATTTTAATGGACTGGGCCATTCTGTTAATGATTTAAGAGTTTCCAAAGAAGAATTTTCACTCTGCTTTGGAAAGAGAGGCTGCTGAACTCTTTCATATTCAAATTCAACACATTAACACGTGGTTTGAACCAGTATGCAAGTTTGCTGGGACACTATAAGGGCTCTTTTGCATACTTGGCTTAATCTAATTCTTGACCACCCCTGCTCCTGCCCTTCTGCTCTCTGATTTGCTCACCTTGATAATTTTTTTTTTCTGATTTGTCAACCTTGATTTCTATTTTTGGTTCTCTGTGCCTTAAATATTGAGTCTGTTCTGGTCTGGCTATGGTCTGAAGAAGTAGGTCTGTCCCACAAAAGCTCACCTAATAAATTATTTTGTTAGTCTTTAAAGTGCTACTTGACTGCTTTTTTGTTGTGATAGTGTATAGACTAGCACGGCTTTCTCTCTGTTACTAATCGACAATATAGATGTGCTTGAGCAAATTCTCTGGTTCAGCGCTGGACAGCTCCCAAGGGTGCAACGTGTACCTGCATTTCCAATCTGGAGCCATGTTAGTATGTGAGACTCCAGATGGAAAGCCTACCCATTGTCACACCCTAGTAATTACTCGTGTTTGGAAATATGCATTGTGAGGTATCGTTTGAAAGCTGATCACTTGCTGGTCAATTATGACGTGCTGAAATGTATGTGGCAACATTATACAAAACCCCCATGTCTGAGGATGTTAGTGCATGTTCAGACTCACACACCATAATCTAGGTAACACTTGTGAAACAGGTTGGTCCTAAACAGATAAGTAGTAAGCAGCATCCCAGACCCAGTAAG
Source organism: Carettochelys insculpta (assembly GCF_033958435.1). Lineage (NCBI taxonomy): Eukaryota > Metazoa > Chordata > Testudines > Carettochelyidae > Carettochelys > Carettochelys insculpta. The sequence goes on along the minus strand of NC_134140.1, from coordinate 134,168,053 downwards.
AGCACGACACATGGCAAACCCACATTCCAATGGGAAGGAGACAGAGTGTGGCTCCACCTTCCCCACCTGTCCCTCCTTTGCCTTGGTTACTTTTGAATGAACTTTACTTTGAGGGGTCATCCTCGGAAGAATCCACTCCAAAGTGTGACTGGAACATAAAAGAGAGGGGCAAAACACCACACAGTATCTCTTCCTCCCTCTCCTATCACCTGAGAGAAAAGAATCAGACCTTTGGGGAGACCCTGATATGAAAAGTTGGTCAGTAATGGTTCTGGGAACATGTGGTTAAGGATTTTACCTTGACCCAAGTCTGGCTTGTTAAGCTTTAGCAGCTTGGAAGTGTCTTATCTTTATTTGTCTCATAATCATTTCTGACTTTAAGCTTTTCTCCCTTGTGGTTGTAGAATAGATTTAAAATGTGACCACTAAGAAGTGAAAAGCCAGAAAGCAAATAAAAAAGTTCTTGTTTCTTATCCATTTTATGAAATTTAATTTATTTTCAATCTAATCACTTGATTTTTGCATCATGACTAATGATATTTGAAACTTTGGGGTGAGCAGCATTGTACCAGCATCTTATTTTTTATGTCTTCTACCACAGAAGACTTTCTTTTCTTCATTTTTAGATTTTAATGCTAGAAGACACCATTCTGGTCATGTTGTCTGATCTCCAGCATAATAAAGGCCAGAGAACCTCACCCCATAATTCTTGCATCAAGCCCAGTAACTTTTGTGTATATCTTCTTTAAAATGTTATTGCAAGGTCTATAAAAGTACAGTTCCAATATAGGCCACAAATTCTGGGAATTAAAGGAAGAAAAGGAAACATCCTAAGGTAATACAGGCTGACAATTCCTATATGTTGCCAGGCTAGGCCATTCTAAGCATTAAGAATTTGTTTTTATTGGAAAGTATTTCAGAGTGCTATAAAATGTCATAAATACAAACATTAGGAGGCTTAGAAAGCCATTTGGCAAGCAGAGGTGCAGAGGTCTATGTTACAGACCCCACCAACATTTTTAGATAACTGACATCTAATAAAACTAAATCCCACAACATTAAAATATTCTCTTATTTGCTGTGGCAAAAGCCTCAATACCCGGGGAGATGGTGTGGGGGAGAAATGGGCTTTGGTTGCTAAGCAACTCATTCCCCCTTTTCTACTTTAGTGCAAATGAGACATTACAGAATGAGAGCGGATGAAATATTGTGATTACAGGAGTGGCTTTCAGCTTGAGGAAGTTATCATATGCAAATAAAATGGTGAAAGAAGCAGCAATGAGCACATTATTGATGTGATGGGGAAAGGAAAGCAGTGGCTTTCATTAAAGCTCTAAAGAGCTGCAAAGCTCTCATAAATGTTATGGCCAAACCACCAATTACCATCCACATTCCACACAGCATTGCCTGGTGTTGAGTTTAAGGAGAACAGGGATGCATGGCCACTGCTACACATCAAGTGCAGTGGCTCATCCAGGTATGAAATAGAGAGCAGCGTATTCTTCTAAGGAATGAGGCGTCCTTTACTTTCAGGGAAGTAGCTGAAATTTTAAAGCAAAGAACCTTCTGCTGAAGCGACGGAAAGTGTCCTATAGAGCCAATCCTGCTTCTTGAATCTCTGCTAGACAGAAGAACACCAGGGCTGGGATTTCGAAAGAACTCAGTGCCCAGCACTGGGGCTAGATTTTTCCAAAGGGAGCCTGCCAGCAGTTCCCATTGGGAAAGCAGTCACTTGATGGCTGTTCAGTGTCGGGAGAGATGTCCCTCTGGTGGGGGGGAGAAAGTCAGCCTGATGTCCAATGGAGACCTCAGCCATTTGTAATTAACCTATAATGGGTCACATTGTACCTCCAAGATCTGAGCATGGCAGATATTCTTCCGCAGCAGAGAAAGGAAAGCGTCTATTTCTGTGTTAGAGTACCTCATTCTCTTGGGCACCAAAAGTCCCAGGACTGTGTATGACAGGAGGAAAGAAAGATAAAGCTTGGGGCTGCCTTTCCTTCTCAAGGAGCCTTCTCTGCAGTGGGGAACCCTCTTTAAAGAGGCAGGGGTCTGGCAGGAGTGGTGGTTAGCAGTAGATTCTGGGGGCACTAGTCACATTAAATAAAGATGCACATCTCATAGAGTTGGATGGGACCTTGGAAGGTTATTGAGTCCAGTCCCCTGCACTTGTGGCAGGACCAAGCACCATCCCTGACAGGATATTTTCAGTCTATTTGTCCCAGACCCCTAAATTGCCACCGCAGGGAATGAGCTCACAACCCTGGGCTTAGCAGGCCAATACTCAAATCCCTGAACTCTCTCTCCCCCTGGAATGTAGTGGACAGAGCCACAGTATGGGTTTGAAAAAGGCCCTCTGCTCACTACGAGGGTCCAGTGCCTACCATCCGGACAGAAGAGTTCTATGTATCATTCAAACTTCCCATTCTGTCACCCAGTCCTTGCTCCAGAGCATGGATGCTTCTAAAGTTAAAGCTGTGACATTTTCCCTACTTAGGCTATTGCTACACTACCATGGTCCCATTGTTGGGGCCATGATAATGAAGCAACTCAAAGCAAGCCAATGAGGTGCTGACATGCATATTCAGCACCTCATTATCATAATGGCAGCCACATGAGCAAACATTGATTTTCAGATGGACAGTGTAGATGGGAGCAGCTTCAAAATAAACCCTAGTTCTAGTTCTGCGGAAGTAATAGGGAATGTGGAATTGGGGGGCCCCCATCTTCACTTTCAATTTGAAAATGGAAGTTTGTTTGTATGGCTGCTACTATGCTAATGAGGCACTGAATATGCATGTCAGTGCCTCATTAGCTTGCTTTGAATTCCTTCATTACCATGGCCCCTCCGATGGGATCATGGGTAGTATAGCAGCAGCCTTAGAAGTGCAGTCTTAGACATTGTTCAGAGATTAGATGCAAATGTTCCTCACCTTTTGAACTTGATATTTTTGGGGAGTAAGGGCATTTTGAGGTTGAGTGGGTACTTCAAAGTGTCCAAGGCTGCATGGCAAGCCAGGACTTCAAAGTTTGCTCTTTGAAGTTGTCGTGGGGAGAATTATCCTAATGAGATGCTGCATATTCATCACAGCACTTCATTAGCATTCTGTGCTCAGGCTCATTACCATGGCCCCTTCAAAGAAGGGGGCTAGTGTAGACACAGCCTATATGTTGCATACAGAGACTACATAAGGGTGTTAGCACAATGGCTGATCCCAAAGGGGTACAACTGCCTTGCAGAGCAAGGACTGGCTGTATTGATTGCTAGGTAAGTCCTTAAGGTGGTTTGGCTGTATATTTAGTGCATGTCCATCGCTCATCTTGTTCTGCCGCTAAAACTTTTGGTGACTATGTGATAATCAGCCATGCAAAACCAGTCTTTGGAAAACAAGCTTCGTAATTCATTGTTCTCCCATCTACATGATGGGTGGTGTGGTACAAAGGGCTCATTAGCCCTCATTTGCGTTAGCCTGAATGATCGACCTCTGGTTTTACTGCTTGTCCTCAATTCATACCAGTAAAAATAGCACACCACAGCCTCATGTGTTTAATATATGCTGCTTTGCATCTTATGTGATGACTGTTTAACAGGTTTCATATCACAGGAAAATGTCAAGTCTCCTGTATGTATATTTGGAATTCTACTGTATCCTGTGCAGAAAGCCTGTGTAAATTAGAGTATTTACGGCAGCTCTCACAGTCAGGCGGTTTGTAATTTAAAATAGTATCTCTTAAATTAAACTCCTGCTGAGCAAAAATATTATTTACTGAAGTTTAAATTTCATCGTGGTGTTTTCATATACATTTTATTCAGTTTATTTGCAAAAAAAAAAATCCACTAATGCCAAAAAACGCTGGTTTGGAGGGCTGCTGCATGTAACAGCTTGGGAGGGCTGGAATGGCTCTGGCTTGCAAAACTATTTTTGTTTCTTGTATCCTCAAAACATAAGTCTTCAACTTACATGCTTCGAATCCTGGGATAACCAAAAAGGTCATAAATTCAGTGATGCATTTTACTTAGTGATGTGGGATCATCAGTTTTGAATTGATAAGCTAGAGCTGAAAGGTTTTAAAACACATCTGAGAGAGCCACTCAGCTGACATCTGCCAACTTGCCTTGATGTTGCGGTAATGCATACAATGGGAGTCGGACTGCAAAAGTGCACTCCTGTTGCTGTTAATGGGTCTGTGAGGATCCTGTCAATGCACACTACAGGGATTTCCAAGTGTGCTTTAACACAGTGCTTTCTACAACAGGCTCTGTAAGGACCAGTTAATGCATGACACACACCTCTTTAGGGTTTATGGGGCCCTATGCAGTATTATTAAACTGGTGCCCCAAATCAGAAACGAGCTCAAGGGGATGGCAGGGGCTGGGAGGGATGACAAATTTTTAGAGATGTGATTTTATGATCTTCAACAACACACTAAGGATAGCTCTATGTATCAGAGTTATATCACAAGAACAGCTGTTATTTCACAATTTCAGAAATGGGGAAGAGGGGTACTTTTGAAATGGGGGGTTCCTTTCAAAGGAACCCCATCTATGTGGCTAGTTTTCAATTCAAAAACAGTATTTTTGACACTCTGGGTGGCTATTCTTATACAAATAAGGTGCTGAATATTCATATCAGAGCCTCATTAGCATTTCTGATCCATGGTATTTATATACCCCTTCCGAAAGGAAGGGGTAGTGTGGACACAGCCTAATAGTTTTAAAGCAGAGTTTAAGCTAAGTTCCAGTAGACTAATAACAGTGAGTTCAAAAACTGATGGAGTTAGAACATCTGTATGGCTTTGTTACCCCTTGAATGGCTCTTTCACAGGTTTGGTGTTCTCCTAAAAGCTGGCTGGCTTTTTCACTTTTAAGATAACTAGATACCCTCCTGAGGAAGCAGAGCCATAGATGAGGACTAAGAAGAGGTGTGTGTGGAGCTTAAGACCCACTGGTGTCCCAAGTTTTGGGTCCCCTATGCAACTGCACATTCTGTGAATGAGACAGGATGGCCCTGCTTTCAACTGTGTTCACTTCTCTGCGGCCAGCTATTAAAGAGGTGAAGGACTTTATAGGAGGTGGGGAGATGATGCAGCACCACACATGTGAGTGGGCAGGCGATGACCCCTACCATGTCAAAGATATTGTCGTGTTTCGTAACTTGATTCAGACCATGTGACAGGAGCCGGGAGATCCAGTCAAAATTCTTGAATGTCTTCTTGGATCTCAGACCCATATCACCGGGTTCCCTCATGGCAGCAGAAGAACTGGGAGTTGGTCTTGACCTCTTGTCAAGACGTTCATTTCGGGAGCAATTTAAACATCACCCCTTGGAACATTTGCCCATGGAAGCAAAACTAACTGGCATGCATAGCTGGGTGAAAGATGCTTCCTGGTGCTAAGTGGCCCAGTGTGATGGCTGCGTTTTATAGCTAATTCTGCTGAATCTGCTGTATTAAATGATTTCTTTATTTTTGATATGACATCTACAGAAGTCCTCCATTTTATAAATCATGAGTGAAATACGCTATTTGCCACTTGAGGCTGTCACGAGGCAGTAGGAGGCACAGCTACCTTGAATGGGTTATCTGTCCCCTGAGCCTGCTGCAGAGGGAGTTTCTGTGCTTTTCCCACAACCAAAACCCCCACAGCATTTAAGGGAGAGTTTTATATGTGGGAACAACTTATGGGTTGCACCATGGGTTTCTCCCATAGGTCGGAGACATTGCTTAGGGGGATGCTGGGGGCTGGAATCAAAGGGAGGGAGGGCTATAACTGGGTAGAGATATTAATCACAGTCAAACAGCTCCCAACACAGGGCACAAATGTCAGCAACAATGTGGAATCCAGCAGATGTCACAAAATGAGTCTTGCAAGCTGAGAGATAAGAGCTGTTGCTGACTCTTAGTAGAATCAAATTGCCCCTTTGCAGTACAGTCTAAGCATATGTTAGGTTCATACACATGAAGAGCAACAAGGTTAGATTATAATTTGAGTTTTCAAACGTAAAAATGTGGGGCTTGGCTGTAAAGCCCTTGGGAGCCAGGGCTTGAAATGAACTGTGGATCAAGTCCTTCAGTAAACTGGCATTACCCGGCTTTTGCCACTCAAGTTAATCCTTAGGCATTCATTTGCTCAGACATCAGGATTCTTCACCACTCATTGTCCTTCCTGCCCCACAGCTCATATTTGCCTGTTTCTCTGTTCCAGCCTATGTCATCAGATATAAACACATTTTGTATGAGCATCTTGGGCATCCCTGGATTGTCCAGTGTGTGTTACTTACCAAGAGTATAATGCCCCTTTCTCTGAATCCAGTCATTGACAGAGAGAGCAATAACCTGGTCAAATTTGAAGCACTAAGAAGGGACTGTGAGATTGCGCTATAACTGGATTGCCATATGTGGACTGCTGGAATCATTCCACTCCAAATATCACAGCCAGAAGCTCTGCTGGGCCATATCTCTGTCAGATCTCTGACAGGGCTCTGATAACATAAGCAAACAGCTGTTCCTGCCAAAGAGGTACAGCCAATCCTTATCTGATGCATGACACTGGCATGTCTATGTCTATCCTGACTGGCCGTACTTCCAGACAGGAGACTCTGCTATCACTTGTTCAATGTGCCAAATGTTTATTTTTGGGAACATCCCCAGTCTTCCTCAGCATCATGCCTTGTGAGCTGACATAGAAGTTCTGCCATTGCAGCCAAGTATGGACAGAATATTCACTGAAAATATGTTCATTCCCATGAATTTCTGAACCCCTGTCACACCCTTTCCAGCTGGCATGTCTGTGACTGCCCTGATCAAGGCAAGATCTACTTTCAGTCTCCCTAATCTGAACAGAAGTTCAATGCATGTTGCCTCAAGCTGTTTGAGTTGCATTTTTTCTGCGTTAAGTTTTATGTTCTTTCATGCGCATTGCTGTAGAAAAGCTTGGTGTTTTCTGTCATGGTCTCATTCCATTTCTGGGTCATTTCTCCTTGGCATAAAATGAGGATATCATCTGCAATTAATTTATCTCTAAGCAGTACTTCTAGTGTATTGTCAAGTCTTCTCTGGAACATCTCTGGTGTTAGTCTTATGCCGATTGGCATGCATAGCTGTGTGTAGTGACCGATGAGTGTTGCAAATACAGTCAACATGCTGATCTTTTCATACAGCTTTACCTGCTCAAACCCATTCCTTTCATCAAACCAAAGATTCTGGTTTTGGCAAAATGTTGTGAACGATATATAATGGCGCCTTTTCAATGCCTGATTCTGTGGTGTTAGGTCTGTGAAGATTCATGATTTGCCTGCTGATATATTTGCCACCATTATGGTTCCTACACACAATGTCCTTTCCTCTACAGGTACAGTAATACCCCGGCTCTTCTGCCTTTTGAGCTCCTTGCATAGAGGATTATATAGTGCCATTGGAGTTTTCCTTTGTGGCAAGTACACATGTCCTAATATGAGGTCTCCTTCCAGTTGCAGTTTTTTCCTCCAAAGCACCTGTCCCTCTGAAAAATCCCAATATCCTTCTAGAACTGTCTCTGTTGTCATTTGGATTCACCTCTTTTGTGGCTTGCACTGTGGTTACCATATTCTGCCAGTGTGCCCCGATGAGAATCATGGCTTGCATGGCTGTCGTCCCCTGCCTATAGTCCCCATGCCTGACAGTTGGTGCCATCCATTGTTCTTCAGGTTAATTACTATGAAGACACATTTTCCTATAGTCTGTGTTGTGTTGTGAGGTGGCAAAATTTGCAGATGACACCAAGTTGTTCAGGACAGTCAAAACCAAAAGGGATTGTGAAGAACTACAAAAAGATCTCAGCAAACTGAGTGATTGGGCAGCAAAATGGCAAATGAAATTTAATGTGGGTAAGGGTAAGGTAATGCACATTGGAAAAAATAACCCAAATTACACGTACAACATGATGGGGTCAAATTTAGCTACGACAGATCAGGAAAGGGATCTTGGAGTTATAGTGCATAGTTCTCTGAAGACATCCACGCAGTGTGCAGTGGCAGTTAGTAAAGCAAATAGGATGTTAGGAATTATTAAAAAAGGGATAGATAATAAGACAAAAGATATCATACTTCCCCTACATAAAACTATGGTACGCCCACATCTTGAGTACTGCGTGCAGATGTGGTCTCCTCACCTCAGAAAAGATATATATTAGCATTAGAAAAGGTTCAGAAAAGGGCGACTAAGATGATTAGGGGTTTGGAACGGGTCCCATATGGGGAGAGGCTAGAGAGACTGGGACTTTTCAGTCTGGAAAAGAGGCGATTGAGGGGCGATATGATAGAGGTACATAAAATCATGAATGGTGTGGAGAAAGTGAATATAGAAAAATTATTTACCTTTTCCCATAATACAAGAACTAGGGGACACCAAATGAAATTGATGGGTAGTAGGTTCAAAACTAATAAAAGGAAATTTTTCTTCACACAGCGCACAGTCAACCTGTGGAACTCCTTGCCGGAGGAGGCTGTGAAGGCCAGGACTCTATTAGGGTTTAAAAAAGAGCTCGATAAATTTTTGCAGGTTAGGTCCATAAATGGCTATTAGCCAGGGGTAAAGTATGGTGCCCTAGCCTTCAGTACAAGGGCAGGAGATGGATGGCAGGAGATAAATCACTTGATCATTGTCTTCTGTTCTCCTTCTCTGGGGCACATGGCATTGGCCACTGTCGGCAGACGGGATACTGGGCTGGATGGACCTTTGGTCTGACCCAGTATGACCATTCTTATGTTCTTATGTTCTTATGTTTATTGTACATTGTTTGATTGCACCTGCTCTTTGTCATATGTCTTCTTGAGTCCAATTCACCCTGAGGAATCATGATACGAGAAACCTTGCAAACTAGCTAAAGTCACACAACATGTTTCCCTATTAGCAGGGTTCCATGCCCAGAAGCTGGTATCATCTCTTGTTGCTTTCCCGCGCTGATGGCCTGAACCTGATGTGCTCTTGGACTCCAGGAGACAGTCAAGTTGACATCACCACTGTCTGAGTTGCCCTTTCCTGTTGTACAAATCAGGCTTTTTTTGAGACATTTCTCTGCTTTTGCACACAGTGCTGAAATGTTTCCCCTTGCCATACTGCTTGCAGTGGTATCCAGGTGCTGAGCATTCTTCCTTTACTCATTCAAGCTATCTCCCACAGGAAATGCAACTCTGCAGGTATATGGAATGCTGGCCACCAGCTCTTCTTTGTTGCTGTCCTACTTCCTCTACATCTCAAAGTATGGTGTCTCCTAAAGGGTTTCATCCTTTCTACTGTCCTACTGAATGCCCCATGTCTAAGCAATTGTCTGATGTGAGCTCACCTGCCCAGAGCAGCTGCTCCCATTGGAGGTAATCTTGAGTGCCACAGATAATTTTGTGTTAGGTAGTCTGTGAAGTCTCGAAATTGCATGTGCATACGGCAAAACCAAAGGGAACAATACCTACCCCTTTCAAATAGGTTTTCCAGAATGTACCAGTGTGACTCCACAGCTTCGTTCTAAATTGGGGTATGTTTAGGCCTGCTGTGTGAGGTTTGTGGTAGCTGTGAGCTTCAGACCTCTCTGCCTGGTTCCCCAAAAGTTTCTTTCTTTCATCCTGTGGTAATCCTCTGCCATAGGCAGATCTGTGTATAGCTTGAACTTCCCACCATCAAGTTCATCACTAGGTTGGGTCAATGTCCGCAAAGCCCCTGGTTCTGGGACACTTCAAACATTTTTCCATGGTTCATTCTGACAGTGGCTGTGCTTCAGCGAACTTATGGCTAAGATGCTGACACCAAGTTAGGTTTGTAAAATATGAGGCTGAGTGCAGATTAAGCTGAGCAAGTGAAACTTTTTAAAATTCCCTGTGCAAGCTGCTTACAGTGAAACTCCATGCATTGCCTGTTTTTTCTGGTGTCTAAGCTGACCATCTCTGGATGGAAATTGGAGAAAAGAAGGGACAATGATTTTATTTTAAGAGATATTATAAGGAAACACCATTTTCCTTTCCATGTGTATTTTTGTCTCATATATATTTCTACTGCTTTCAAATATATAACACATTGATAAACTTTAATGTATAGCTTAAAATGGTATTTACCAGTTCTAATACTTTTCAATACGTCTTGAAATAAGGGATGGGTCATCACCCTAAGGGCATAATCAATGAAATAAGGTATAGTCTCTTTAAATAATGGATGGATCGTCACTCCACTGGTATCCCATTAATAACATCCACAGGGATTTGATAAGGTATATGAAAAAGAGGAAATTCCAAAAAAAAAACAACTCCCATTATGGCTATGTCTACACGTGCAGCCAACATCGAAATAGGCTATTTCGATGAATAACGTCTACACATCCTCCAGGGCTGGCAACGTCGATGTTCAACTTCGACGTTGTGCGGCACCACATCGAAATAGGCGCAGCGAGGGAGCGTCTACATGCCAAAGTAACACACATCGAAATAAGGGTGCCAGGCACAGCTGCAGACAGGGTCACAGGGCGGACTCAACAGCAAGCCGCTCCCTTAAAGGGCCCCTCCCAGACACAGTTGCACTAAACAACACAAGATACACAGAGCTGACAACTGGTTGCAGACCCTGTGCCTGCAGCATAGATCCCCAGCTGCTGCAGAAGCAGCCAGAAGCCCTGGGCTAAGGGCTGCTGCCCACGGTGACCATAGAGCCCCGCAGGGGCTGGAGAGAGAGCATCTCTCAACCCCCCAGCTGATGGCCGCCATGGAGGACCCAGCAATTTCGACGTTGCGGGACGCGGATCGTCTACACAGTCCCTACTTCGACGTTGAACGTCGAAGTAGGGCGCTATTCCTATCTCCTCATGAGGTTAGCGACTTCCACGTCTCGCCGCCTAACGTCGAAGTTGGTGCCGCTACTTCGAAGTAGCGTGCACGTGTAGACGCAGCTTATGAGTGATAAAATTCTCATTGAATAAAAAGGTGAGAGGTTTCAGCATACATTTTCTTTCCCAAAACATAAGTAGGTAGCATTGAATTTAAGCAGTGGCTAATGTTCCTCTTTTCTTTATTAATCATAAGCTCTAAAGTGCTATTGTTTCTTTTATTGACATGTATTGTTACGATAAGAGCCACAAAATGGAACTATTGGCAAGCAGTGCTGGTCATAATGTGGATTTTCACTTTTATAAACAATTTTGAGATTTACAAACATCCTGAATCACAATGAATTGTCAAACTTTCAAAAAATGCTTATGAAATTAAATTACATATTGGATAGGTCAAAATGTTCCAGTTTCAAAATTTACAAAAAATGTATTTTGCTTCTTTGTTCTGACATTTTCTAAAAACGATTTTTGTTGAAATAGCTACCATTTCATTAAAAGACATTTTCCTACAAGTGGCATTTTCTGCTTTAACAAACATTTCCCAACAAGTCATACTTGCTATAGGCTTTGCTGTATCTCTAGGCATAACTACTAGTGTGACCCAGAATAGCCCTGTCTTTGGACAAATATCATAGGGGATGTCAGCTAACACCACGTACATTCCTGACCTGACAGGGTAGTATAGAAACATCGAGAGTTCTCAAGTAACAGTGTGAACACATTCCTCGGGAGATTATATAGGAATATAGCAATCATGAGTACGATAAAGATGGGATCAGAGGGTAGGGAATGGGAATGTAGTTTCTCATTTAGCAGGTGTAAGGATGGTAACTAACCATGTCTGGAGTGGAATACATACCTGTTTGGAACATTGTTTAAAAGGAGAGGTCATAAGTAAGGCAACTTTGTCCAGCAGAGGAGATAACATCCTGGTGTGGTGAACTTGCTGGTGCCATTGTTGCACTCGTATGGTGTGTTAGTGCACCTGTGGCTCCAACGATTTACTAGTATCCACTTTGTCACCAATAACCCTGGCTGAGCACCTTCACCACTGAACTGAATATGAGGTCTGTTTTATGAATGACATCAAGATCTGTTCACTCAGCAAGTGGTGTCCTCTGCTTATACAGCTGATGTTAGAGCTGCAAGAACAGCAGAAGAATTTAGAGAAATTGTAATAACTTGAAAGCAGTCACAATATTCCTCCACACATTGCGTTTCCAAGTTATTTTTCTTGCCGTGTGAACACTTGAAAAAATGGTAAGTTGTTCACTTTGTAATATGATTTCTTTCAGAAGCTGCTGTTGCAAATAGTGGGAGAATTTGCATTTGCCCAAATGTCTCTAATTTGAATCAGTTCTTACGAATTTGTTGGTGGACATTGACACTGGGCTGGGCTTACTGAAAAAAGGGTGCCTGCATGCAGTGTTACCACATCCATTCTATGACTGGCATATTCAATGGAACTTAAACAAATGTTGCTAAGTAAATACAAAATATTCCACATGAGGGTTTTCTCCTTTAAGATGAAACTGACCTGTAAGTTACTGAAACATGTTTCTGGGTTGCAAAGCTGTAAAATGTACAAGGGTACAATGTGGCTTATTTAGCAATGAGAGGGAAAACCTTATGTGGAGTCCTGAAGCAGCCCTGGTTTTATTTTGCAGCATCGGTGTCGCATTGGCACTTAGGTCTTGTGTTTAATACGTTATAAATAACATCTCCGAAGAAGAAGGTGGAATTGAACGGTTGGGTTGCATGTTCCAAGTGGCATGCAAAGTAAGAGAAATCCATTAAAAATATCACAGGATACCACCTTTCCCCTGAACAACAGTCAGAAAGAACAGCTGTGTGTTATTTCTGCCTCTTTTTGGAGTTCATTTCAATCAGCTCAGATTGGCTGCCTTTTCCAAGACTGCATTAGTTGGCTGTTTTGTAATAGCTGTTCTTTTGCAGCTCTCGCATCTGTCAAAGCTCATATTAGTCCCTCCCCAGAGGAAGCAGATGTTATGAAGTTATAATTTAGATGTTTGTTTTGCCTTTTAGAAGGATTCTGGACCGCAATCATTGTGTCGGCTAAGCATCATTAGCGAATGCAAATTGTTGATGAATCTGTGGATTAGTTTGCAACAGGATTTCATATCAGCCCCTTGCCTCAAGAATTAGATCTAGAAACAAGATAATCTAGTATATCCATATGTCACATAAGCAGGGGACACACATAGGACAAGAACGCTGACAGAATTATAATGTTACTTGTGAGTGTGTGTGTGTATACAATGACTGCATTTTAAATATAAACAGAAGGTCAATAACAGCGCATACTGCCCAGTATTTAGGCGTTATGTCAGCTGACTTACATCTAAAAGAGACTTAGGCTTGATCTACTCTAGACTTTACACTTGACTGCAGATACGCAATTCTAGCTCTGGCAATTGTGTAGCAAGAATTGATGTATCTGCAGTTGACTGTAAGATCTGTCCTCACTGAGGAAGGTTGAAGGGAGTGTTTTCCCCACCTATCTTCCTTACTCCTAGTGACAGCAGGTCAACTGCAGACCCCAGAGAGATCAAACTCTGGGAGATGGACCCTTCAGCCTGGGAAGTATGGACATACCCTTATAAATGACAAGAACCATTTTGCTGTTGTGATATGGTACGAACTTCACAAATGAGGATCATTTCTGGGGTTTGGAGCAGGTGTAAGGATCTAGGGCATGTGCTCCCTCACACATTTTGCTAATACACCTCTACCCATGCAGGTATACTGGCAGACCTATCAAGTATTGCCAGCATTGTCATGTCAGTCAGCTGTGGGGGAAGTAATCCCTACCCCTGCCAATATGGCTGTGCCTGCAGAACCTCTGTGTTGACAGAAGCATCTTCTGAAATCTCTGAAATCAGTGTCAATACTCCCTTTGATTCCAGTCGTTCAGATCAAGGTCTAAAGAGCCCGTTGTCATTCATGCGATTGAAGTATGTGTTCACCGGTGTGACTGGCCATACTGCTGCTTGCTCATGCCTTTCTCGCTCTATATTATCTTTTACATATAGTACCACTCCACCACCTGCACGACCTGTTCTGTCTTTCCGATATATTTTATATCCCGGTATGATTGTGTCCCACTGATTTTCCTCATTCCACCAGGTTTCTGTGATGTGTATTACGTCAATCTCCTCCTTTGATATGAGGTACTCTAGTTCACCCATCTTATTAGACAGACTCCTAGCATTTGTGTAAAAGCACTTTAAAAAACTACCACTATCTTTTTGTCTGCCCTTCACTGATGCATTGGATTTTTTTTTTATATGTGACTGTTTCTCATCTGATCTGGCCCATACTTTACCATCTCCCATCTTCTCTTTCTGACTGACTTCTAGGGAATCTCTATCAATGGAGTCTCGTCTAAAAGAAGTTTCCGTCTGATCCACGTGCTCCCCTGCACCAATCGGCTTTCCCGCATCTCTTAGTTTAAAAACTGCTCTACAAACTTTTTAATGTTTAATGCCAGCAGTCTGGATCCACCTTGTTTTAGGTGGAGCCCATCGTTCCTATATAGGCTCCCCCTACCCCAAAAGCATCCCCAGTTCCTAATAAATCTAAACCCTTCCTCCCTACACCATCGTCTCATCCACGCGTTGAAACTCTGAAGCTCTGCCTGTCTACCTGGCCCTGCACGTGGAACTGGAAGCATTTCTGAGAATGCCACCACAGAGGTCCTGGATTTCAGTCTCCTTCCTAGCAGTCTCAATTTGGCTTCCAGGACATCTCTCCTACCCTTCCCTATGTCATTGGTACCTACACATACCACGACCACCGGCTGCTCCCCAGCACTGCATATAAGTCTACCTAGATGCCTCGAAAGATCCGCAACCTTCGTACCAGGCAGGCAAGTCATGATACGGTTCTCCCGGTCATCACAAACCCAACTATCTATATTTCCCATGATCGAATCCCCCACTACTAACACCTGCCTCTTCCTAGCAACTGGCGTTTCCTCCCCCGGAGAGGTATCCTCGGCGCGAGATGATAACATAGCACCCTCTGGAAGGAGGGTCCCAACTATGGGATGGTTTCCCTCTGCTCCCATTCACTGCTCTCCTTCCCCGAGCCTTTCATCCTCCTTAACAGCATCAGGGCTGTCAGACTGGAGGTGGGACAGCCCTACTATGTCCTGGTAAGCCTCATCAACATAGCTCTCTCCCTACCGTAGCTTCTCCAGTTCAGCCACCCTGGCCTCCAAAGCCCGCACTCGGTCTCTGAGGGTCAGGAGATCCTTGCATCGAGTGCACACATACGCCACCTGCCCACAGGGTAGGTAGTCATACATACTACATGACACAATAAACAGGATAGCCCCCACTGTGCTGCTGGGCTTCTGCCTCCATTGCCTGCTCTGATTTAATTTAATTTAATTATATATGGGGATTTTAAGTAAATGCTTCAGATGGGGATTATTATAAAGATTTATGTTTAAGGGCAATAGAATAACTAGCTCCCTCTAAACTCCCTTCTGTTAGCAATCACCCTGTTCGCAAGCACCTGGTCACAGGCCCTCTGGTTGCCTGCCAGCAGGGTTTATATGCTCTGGCCTTCCTGATAGCCCCTCCCTCTGACTACAGCTTAGCTCAGCGAATCAGCACACAGTGTTCCCATTCAAACCTAATCAAGGCTAACAGCTTCCAGCTGCCACCCTGAGCACACGGCCTTTCAAACAAACAAACAAACAACTCAGCACTCCAAACAAACGGACAGACGCAAGCCCAGAACTCCCAAACACAAAGAGACACACACTACAGAGAGCCACTTACCCCAAGCTGCTGTGGTTTGCTTCCTCCTTCCCCAGGAGAGCACTCTCAAAATTCCCTCCTGTTAGCAATCACCCTGTTTGCAAGCACCAGGTCGCAGTCTTGTCCCTGCGGGAGCTGAGAGTCCAGCTCCTAGATAAGTTTTGTGAGGATCATTGTCAGCCAGTTTGCAAGTTTCCCAAGCCAGGGCTGGCTCCTCTTCTTGCTACATCTCAAACCATTTTCTACAGACCAGGCCTGAGTAGAGGGCATTGCTAATCTGCTCACTGGAGAGACCTTAGCCTGTGCCTCCACTCTCTAGGAACAGTCCCATGATCCCCCCTGCACTGGCACCTCTGTCCCCACGCTACGCAGGCTACAGCAAGGGCTTTCACAAGCTCCTCAGCATGCAGCCAAATTCAATTGCTGCTCCACCGGCACGGAGTGGAATGATGCTACCCAGTGCTATTGTTTTGGACTGGCCTGAACAATACTGTAAAGGACAAACTATCTCAGTCCAGCCACCACCTGACCCCCATGAGCTGATGGGCCTAATCAATAACCACCTTGCTGAGTGGCACAATGAATGTAGAGCAGCCCCTCAAGGCCTGCTAATGCCCTGGCCTCCCACCCCTCACCCATGGGTTCTACCCCAGGACCTGGAACATGTGTGTGCGCCTACCCTAGCCAGTCTAAGGTTGGGGAGAACCAGTGCAGGACTCTTATGCCTGTGTTTGGTATTGTGGGGACAGCCAACACTTCTCCTTGAGATGCAAATGACAAATCAGCTGTGGAGGTAGGGCTACGGCTTGGCATTTCCTGATAGCAGACTTCAGGCTGGGATGATCCTTTTTCCCCTTCAGAGAACATCAAGTTCCCTGCATGTCTAGCAGGGCAGCAACATCTTGAATCCATCTCATGTATCTCCGACTGCCACTGCAGCTGCTACTTCTCATAATCCAGAGGTTCACCTAGAAACTCTGGTGGAACTGGGGGACTCAGGAAATGTTGTGGGTGAGGATGTGTCTGAGGCTAAAAAGATTGATGCCAAAGGAAGAAGTTATTGAACTCTGGGGTCCTGATATGACCGACATCCTTTCAGCCTCTTACTCTGGTGGGCTGCAGGTTGCCCACCACTGCTCTAGACAATGACGATGGCCGTATTGCTTAGCCCTTCACCTCCTGGGAAGCAATTTTGTACACGAATGTACCCAATGGCCAGCTCAGGCTACAATTCTACAACTCTGTCATAATGGTCTTCAAGTCAGTCACTTCAGTCCATTCTTAACTTAAGCCCTGGTGCTGAGGAGTTGCATGTCCAGTCGTGTGACCTGTGTGCCTTCACCAAAACTCCAAGCAAGACTGTGCTCTCCTTCAACCATTGACTGCTCCACTCCATCCACAGGTCATCATGTTGTCATGGAAGTACCGAACTCCCCAAAATTGCACCAGTCTTCGAGTAATAATTGATCACTTCTCAAAGGAGTGTATTTCAATGTTATGGCTGCCCCATTACCCCCCGTGTGTTTGGAGACAATGTCTCTCTGGTTCATGAATTGTACATAAACATCACAGCCGATCGTATCACAGTTCATTTAGTTACTGCACCTCCTAAGAATTGATCTTGCAGATTACCCATTTATCACTCTAGTACTGATAATCATGCACAATCAGATTCTGGCGTTGTCTCTCTACTGCTTCCTAAATCACTACCAGGATGGTGAGGTGAGGCTTACTTTCCAGACAGAACTTAACACGTCCACATATCTTCCAACCCTGCCAGACCCATTTTTTTTGTAAATTATAGGTTTTGGTATTATGCTAAGTCCCTTCCACTTATCAACGTCTGCCATGATTGACTTGTACACATGTGCACTGGTTAGAGGCTAAGACAGGATGCAGATGCCAGGCTGGCTGACATCACTGGCCAACCCCTAAACTGCAAGATAGGGGATAAGGTTTAGCTGTCTTCCCAAACCATGTACTTTACCCATCCAGCTGCAAAACTGATTATCAAATACTGGGGGGCATTTACTATCACCTAACCTGGGAGCTTTTTCATGCAGCTTCCAGAAACCTTCAAGATCCCCTGTATGTTCCACCTCACTGTCCTGAAACTTTCCATCAACAGCACCTTCTCACTGCACTTGACTCTCTTCCTCTTCTGATGATGGCTCAGACCAAGAGGAATGCAAGCTCCAACAAAGCTGGGACTCCTGCTTTTCCAGGGAAACTCCAATACCTGTCAAACTGTGATGGCATGGTCAGAGCTACTGGTCAGAGCCCTGGTGGTTGGGTCTCTTGGTTGGAATCAGGAGTTCAGAGATGGACTGGAACAAAACCAGATTGAGAGCAAGGATGTAGCAGGGGTAAGAATAGGGCTGGAGGAGGCTAAGAGTTGTGGAGTCCATTGTTGCTGTCAGGAAGGGGACAGTTTAAAGCCCTGACATGTGGTTGAGTAAACTGAGCTGCTGTTCCTTCTGGGAGGCTCTCTCTGTGGGCCAGATCCAAAGTGGCACCATGAACATGGCACAACCCCTCCAAGCTTGGACTGAGTAATGTCCACATTTGTCCCCCTTTCCGATTTTCATCTTAACCTAGTGGGAGCTCTGCTTTAACTAAGGTAGAGTTCTTCTTTCTTTGTTCCTTTTGGCCATCTGTAATATTTTAAAAATTCTTCCAGTGATTCTGATCACCTTTGATCATTACCGTCCCTTGTATCCTTGGAATCTGTGAATCTATGGGTCATTCCCATCTCTGACACTATTTTTTCTCTTACTATTTTTCATAGGGAGAAACCCAAATGACTAAGTTGATAGCAAGATGTGGATGCAAATACAAATTTTCCAAAGAATTAGTGGCATTTTTGAGGTTCTGCTTTGGGCCTATTGTAGGTAAAGTGTAAACTCCAGATTCAGACCTGACATTCTCCAGAATTAAAGTGCTGCACCAGGGAAAAGAAGTTAAGGTCTGGATTTTAAGTTTAGCCTTATTTCCAGGGAGAAGAAGAGAGGCATTGCAACTTGTTCCAGTCAAACATAAAAATGGCTGGGCTGGGTCAGAACAATAGTTGATTTTGCCCAGTAAACTCTCTTCTGGCAGTGGCTGCTGCCAATTGCTTCAGAGTCTGTGAAAGAACAGAGTAATCCATCAAGTGAATCATCACCTGTCACCTGTCCCAGCTTCTAGCAGCACAACATTTAGGGAACCCAGGAACAGAAAGTTGCATCTCTGACCACTGGGACTAACAGCTGTTGATGGACCTATCCTCCATGCACTTAGCTAAATCATTTCTAAACCTCATTATGCTTTTAACCTACACAGCACCCTCTGGAAATGAATGCCACAGATTGACTCTGCACTGTGTGAAGAAATACCTCCTTTTATCTGATTTAAACTTGCTGCCTATTAATTTCATTGGGTGATCCTGGTTCTGGTGTTACATCAAGAGGTAAACAGTACTTCCTCATTCAATTTCTCCACAGCATGCATAATTTTATAGAGATCTATTAAATCACAGATTAGTCATCTCTTCCAAGATTAATAGTCATAGTTTTCTTAATCTCTCCCCATAGGAAAGCTGTTCTGTGCCCTTCATCATTTTTATTGCCCATCTCTGTACCTTTTTTAATGCTAATATATAATTTTTGTGATGGAGCAACCAGAACTGTAAGCAGTTTTCAAAGTGTGGGCATACCATGGATTTACATAGTGTCATTATGAGATTATCTGTCTTACTATCTATCCCTCTCCTAGTGATTTTTACTGTCCTGTTAGCTTTTTCAACTGCTGCTGCATGTGGAATCCTTGTATTCAGAGCACTGTCCATAACGACTCTGAGGCTGTTCTTGTAACCCATTCTGACTCATCATTGCATATACCTAGAGAAAGAGAAAGAGCGAGAGAGAGAGAGAGAGAGTACATACATTTGCTTTTATCAGTGTTGAATTGCATCTGCCATTTTGTTGTCAAGTCACCCGGTTTTGAGAGAGTCCCTGCATATCCTCTCAGTCATTTTTGGACTAAATTGTATTCAGTAATTTTTTTTTTATTGTTTGCAAACTTTTCCACCTCTCTACTTTTTTCCCAGGTCACGTATCAATAAGCTGGACAGCACTGGCCCCACTACCAATCATTGGGAGCCTTGTTGTTTGTTTTTGTTCTGTGCTGAACACTAACCATTTACTCCTACAGTTTGCTTCCTGTCTTTTAGCCAATTAGTGATCTGTGAAAGAAGCTTCTCTCTCGGCCCATAACAGACTATTGTGTTAGGGTTAGCCTCTGATGTGGGACTTCACCAAAGCCTTTTTGAAAGTCCGAGTACGTTCTTTCCACTGGACCACCTTTACCCATGTGCGTTTGATACTCTCAAAGAACTCATCGATTGCTGAGGCATGATTTCCTTTTACAAAAGCCATCCTGATGCTTCCACAACAATTCATGTTAATCTATATGTTTCAGACTTCTGTTGTTTACTGTAGTTTGAAGCAGCTTGAGTCATACTGGAGTTCAGCTAACCAGCTTGCAGTTGAAATTTCACATGTGAGTTCCTACTGTGACAAACACATGGGTGTAAGTAAAACCCCTTCGAAGTCAGGGTCCGTGCTGAGATGGTGCAGCAACAGAGACAGGCCACTCATACAACAAATAATCACGTTTCACTTCATTAAGGATTTTGGGTCCTATTGACTTCACTGAAACTTAAATGAATAGTTAAGTGCTTTGCTGAATCAGGGACTGTAATAGGTACACTTCTGATGACTTGGCATAATTAATAGAAATGAGACCACAGTAAGTTTTCATTCCATAGAACTGTGATTATAGGAAGGCTGTTAGTCTTTCTCGGAGGGTTGATACCATTTCTGTGCATTTGTTAGCTCTCAGAAAGGACTGAGTGCTTTGCAGAAATATGAAACAAAAAACATTTTTTTCACTTGTAGGTCTAACACTTTGTTAAAATCCTTTGCAAATGTCTAAAGGAAATATTGAAAAAAATGACAAAGACTAATCAAAATACTCCAACTTTGGTTGTATTAAAGAATGTGCAGTTTGGCTTCATTAAAAAGCGTATGCTGCCCACACAAAATCCAATTACTGCAGTACCTCTGCCCTCTGTATCTTGGTGGACCAAGATAGAGGCAAAGGATAGATTTTTAATGAATTCATATGAAAACTCATTTACTTGTTCCTCCTAAAACACCATACCATGGCTTAACTCAATCTTCTCTCTGTTTGCTTTCAAAATTGTGGAGGATCAAGAGAATTTTTTGCAAAATATTGCTCTAATTTTCTCTCCTGAAAGGCTAGTTAAGCTGTCCATTTCTTCAGAGGTTGAATTAGGGTATTAGATACTATCGATCAACATTTCTTGTCATAAAGTTGTATGTTAAGGCCAAGTCACCTCACCAGGTGCATTTATAGTGCTGAGAATGCTAATGGACTACAGCTTGAACCTCTCTAGTCCAGCACCCTTGGGACCTTACTTCTGAACCAGAGAATTTCCCCCAGAATGGGAGATCAATATTATCTAGCAGCATTACCAACACAGCTGCTGCTTACTGGGATCTTAGGACATATTTAGTGGTAAGTCAGAGCCAAATAACATCACAGAAGACTGAGAACCTGGACTAGTGACTGTAAACAAACTTTATGCAACTTTGGGAAACTTGGCCACATATATTTCTAGTTTCTCTTTTGTCGAGGAGTGAGGCAGCGGAGTGAGGGGGTCTGTGGCAATGTTTTTATTGCAAATTCATTGCTTTCACTGCTCTGTCATGCCTCCTATTTTAACATAGTGTGACAAACCCGCAACTGTCCCTTTAGGGGTCCTGTGCTTCCAGGTGGCTCCTTGTGTGCCTCAGAGACTCAGGGAGGCCCCTTTGTTGCCCTGGAGCTTCCCAGGGACAAGGGTCTCCCTTTACCGAGCCATTTCCATCACAGGCCAGTCTTGAGTGAGGGTGGCGTATGAACCCCTCCAGGGGAAGGGTGGGGGGAGTCCAGTCCCACCCACTGCCCTGGACTCCAGCCCAGGGACCCTAAAAGGGAAGGGAGCAAGCAGGGCTTTCACCCCTGCCCCACCGCAACACCCCTTCCCTGGGCCTCTGCACCCACCACTTCCCTCTGGTACCTAGTGGCTGGCATCCCTTAGCTTCACTCAGCCTGTCCTGCTCTGTACTTCCTTCGGCCCTCCAGCCTCCCTCTCCCTAGGCACTACTCCCTTCCTGCTGTCGGGGAAAACCTTTTATAGGGGGACTGGAGGCCTTAGCTGGTGGCAGGTGGTTGATTGCAAGCAGTGGCTGGGTGACTGCTAACGAGCCCCAGCTGCCTATCCAGCCTGCAGGTCTGCATCATCTGGGGATTTAGGAGGGGAACAAAAAGGCATTCCTCCAGCCCCCAAAATGTTTGGCCTCTATTAGATCTTTACTGACAGCTGCTTCTGGTCTGCCACAATAGCTTTACTGGTATTTAGACATTGTTTTACATTTCTTTAATATTAACAGAGATTGATTGTGATGTCTGGCAAAATGGACCCCACCCCCCACACCACCAAATGGCAAGCTGTTCTGATGGACCCAGAAGGAAATAGCTTGTCCCAAACACAAAGATGTTCTAGTTTATAAATTGTTTCAAAATTAGGCAGCAATTTGCAACCCACCAGGAGATTGTGGGTGATGAGACTTCATACTCTCAGTTAAAAGAGTTTGACTGAATCAGGACTAAGTCATTACAATTTTCTTTGTTGTTTGCCAGCATACCTCTCTGCATAGTTGACTGCTTTGTTACCTATATTAATTAAACAATGGGCAGATCAGTCTGGGATATGCTTCTTTATCTTTCTGGGAAGTAATTTGCAGCATGAGACAAAAACTGAAGAATAAACTGCAGTGCAGCCTGTATTTCACCACAATGGAGGCTACAGTCCTTAGTGCATTGTTTTTTTTATTTCAGTGAGCATTTTGAATGAACTACACATCACAGGGTCAAATGCCTGGTATAGAACCAATGAGCTGGATATCCTGTTTAGGATCAGACAGAGGAATTATTGCTATTTCAAATTATAGAATTCTAAGTGATAAACCAGTTAGCTGCAGGAGAGACATCACCAGTAATTACTTGTGTTAATCAGAGACATAAAGGGAGATAAATCGAGAAGTACCCTGTGTCTGGAGTATTTGTCTTCCACCCCATTGGTTCTAAATTAACGATTGGGGAAAGCAGCTTTTAAAAGTCAGGTAATTGGTCTAAAGTAGTCTTTTAGTAAAAAGTTTCAGTCATTTTCAATAAGCCTTTGACTTTCCTAGTCTTGAAGACGTCAACGTGAAATGCAACATCATGCAGGATTCTGCTGATTTTTCCTCCTGGGTTACTGAAAGCACCAGGACAAAAAAATGAAAAGGCCCAGAGCAGATGAACTAAAACTCATGCATCTGATGAAGTGGGTCTTTGAACATGACAGCCTATGCTCCAAAATATCTGTTAGTCTATAAGGTGCCACAGGACTTCTTGTTGTTCTCTGTGACTTTGTTGGGTACCCAGTTTAGGGGATTTCACAGTCCTTGTCACTGCAGAATCTAAGCACTTCCTAGGTGAAATAGAAACCTCTGGTGAGCTTCTTAGGCTCAGAGGGGTGGTCATACTAGGCTGTAGCTTCACAAAAACCAAGCAGTCCTGTAGCACCTTAACGACTAACAATTTTATGGATTAGGCAATGAGCTGCCTTGGGTGAGACCCACTTTTTAGTAGACCTAATAAATACAGCACTCTCAAAAATGAAAATATAGATCATTTTCCTGCCCAGAGAAGCAATGGGATTTTTAAATGAGGCTCAGTGAGAAATTAGTAATTAATATTACTGTTATATGCATGTCGGGGCATAGCCTCACAAATTCTTGCTGATATAAGTAGCCTCTTAAACACAAGAAGCCCCTTTTACTCCTGCCAAGAGTAAGAGTTTGCAGGGTAAGACCCCAGCCCTTCAGCAAATGTGGATCCCATTTCCATGTAGTGAACCTCCATTTCAAGCACTTGTCGGCAGGGAAATCTGCCTGTCACTGAGCAGCTCCTCCACACAGCAAAGCATAAGATTAATAACAGAAAACACACGATGAATGAGTGTCATAAAAGCTGCTAGAGCTCCGATTCCTGTATCAGTTGCATTTTACTTTGCATGCTCACTTGGTGTAGCTGTGAATTATTAATGCTGGGAACGGTTATTTCATTCATGCATAATTTACTGTGGCATTGATTGGGTGATGGGGAGATAGAATGGAGGGTAGGAAGATAGGAAATGATTCCTGCAGATCCAAGGTGAGCTGTGTGCTAAACAATTTAAAATTCAGTAGATTAGTGAGCAAAAAGGTCACTCCCTGGCTCTTAACGTGATTCAGCTCAGGGGTGATTGAATCAGGCCTGCCAGGTGCAGCGGTGTTGAGAGCTGTAAGAGATGTTGTTAAATAAAGCCTGGATAGGCAGATACCATGATTTGTTTGCATCACTGTTGACATACAACTTTGTGAGGGATTTCTGAACTATTTATTTGTGAAATGTTACCAGGCTGACAAACTCTTGTCATATAAATATCAGAGACAAAAAAAATCCATTACAATAGTGAGCTTTTGTTTAGAGAAACACAGGAATATACTTATTCAATTGCTCTATTTAGTAGGATGCAACCATATTACAGAGTGAGTATCGAAATGACACCCATGACTGGTTGCTTTTAGTGATTTTATAATACACAGTGAAATATCTGACTACGTTAGCAGACCAGGCATGTTTATAAAATATTAATATTCAAAAAATTGGACAGCCAGTCTGGGTTTTTGTAGAGTGTTTGTTTGTTTGTTCTGGTTTTATTTCTGGATACTGAATAGAAGATCTGTCTCACATCTACTTGTATGTTTCTGTAAATTAAGCTTTAATTATGCTGTGGACCCAGTCCTGCTGTTGTTCTCAATAGAGAAACTTCCATTGTTTTGAATGGAAAGAAAGTCTGTCTCTTTCACTGTTGTTGTCTTTCTGAATTGAACAATTTTATGCACTGAAAATGTTGATTCTTTTAATCAGTCAGTTAAATCAAGAACATGTTACTTACTTGATTTAAACCTTTGGACTCCGAGTGTATGTAGCACGTCATCCACAAGTTTCTTCCACTTCACTCTGTCTCAGGACAAAACTTCTAGCTGACTTCAGGAACACCCCTAGTTCTTCAGTCTCAGTGGATTTTCTCCATGTTATCCAACGTCTTCATCTTTTGCATTTTCCTTGTGGGTTCCATGTGAGAGCCTGACAGATTATGCTGGATGATGGTTTTCTGAGAGTGTGGCCCACCTTTCTTCACTTTCCTCTCTTGATTGGAATGTCAAGTAGTTCTTGTCCTTCTCCAATCCAAAGCTTCTCGTTTGTCACAAAGTCTTGCAGTTTGATGCAAAGGATGTACCTCAAGCATTTGTTTGTGAATATCTGTAACTTCTGATCTGAAGACTCTTTTAGTATGAACGTGTAAGTGATTCATTTTGAGAGAGAAAACAAACCTAATTTTATTGGAAGGAAAAAATATTCCACAAGTTTTGATAAGCTTCCACAGTTTGCATTATCTGAAGTTTTGGTCTATCACCTCTACAATAAAATGAAATTCTGACATCAGTTTTTGAATTCTTACATCTCCAACCAATTTTACTGAGTTCTTTGAAAGGGGAGGCTAGCTTGTAGTCTTGGTAACATTAGGGCAAATCCACTGATTATACTGCAATAAGTCTTGGTTTGCACCCATGTGATAGAGCAGAATCTGGCCCAGACAGCCCATTTCCAGAAGGAGGCCTTTAGATTCTCCATCTACATGATCATTGAAGATTATATACAAGCCAAAGAACTGTGAATTGAATAAAGTTTTGAACACGGGATGTGTGAAGAATGGATGATGTAATTTAAGTTTCAGCATGTTGGTCAAGGTTAATTAAGCTTGATGTTACCAATTTTAGGAAATGTTTGATCAGAATGGTCATTTGTGCTTATTAATCAGAAATCAAACTGTAGCTTGTTGTGACCTAGATTCCAGAATAATTTGCATGCTGTGGCATCTACAGATACCAGAGCCACAAGTTTAATGATTACAGAGGCAGCAATAATAAAATTATAATTCTTGCGGTATGATTTTTTTCTCTCCTCTTGTTTTCTCTTCTTTGGAAAATATAATCAAATTTATTACTGAGGCAGAACAAATCTTCAAATTGCCAGTACAACTGTGTGACAATTACTTTGCAAGATTGTTGCCAGTTTAATTCACATGCGAAAACCTATAGGTCATTCCTTATTAATAAAAATGACAACATGTTCCTTGGGCCTGCTGCACCATGCCAAAAATCTTCTCTTCCACTTGTTAGTGTAATAAATCAAGGAATATTTACTCTGATTTTCTGACTATGAATCAGTCTGTTAAATCACCAGCATACATTTCCCTGGTCATAGCACACATTAGCAAAATGTTCTTTCAATAAAGATGTAAAATTAAGGGCTTTGGAATCTGAGTTTTACAAATTGTTACTTCTCTGTAAAAGGCTATTTAGGTTTATCTGTTTGTTGTTGTTGTTGTTGTTCTTTTTCCTAATGGCATTTGCCAGTGGAGTAGAACTGATTTTAATTAGAGCCAATTCTTGCTGCGAGCTAGGCACGTATCTCTCCAGTTGACTTCAGCAGGAGCTGCATGCTCATACCTGAGCTGTGCACGAGGGAACCTTGTTCTTGTCAGCTTTGCATTTCTGGATCAGGAATAAAGAAGAATGAAAGTGAAACTGTGTGGTGATTGGCGGTGGAGGGGGGAGAGTTTTAATGGAAAATACTATGCTGTAGTTAATATACTTCCTATTTTGACTGATGAAATTATGTTTATCACAATAAGTTCTATCATGAAGGTATTCTGTATAATAGAAATAACAATAAAATTTTTTAAATTTCTCCAACAGCTATATTATGCAATGTAAGTCTCACATTAATCAAGTCATAATTGAAGAATATGACTTATCCAAAATACTTTTTTTCTGGTAGAAGTAAATATAGGTACAGTAAATTCTGCCTTAACCAGCATTCTCTCATCCGGTGCTCTCAAACAACCAGCATTGTAACCATAAGTAAATTTTAGTTACATTTTCCATAAGCACAGTATAGTGAAAGTAAATACAAATAAATACAGCCAATACAGTATAAGTTTACAGTGTACAATACTCCTCTTGTTGGTAAATAAAGTACTCTGCATGCATTTTTGTTCGTTAATATCTAATCTTGTTTTTTGTAGTGTTATGTATATCTCTCTATTATCCAGGGCTGCCAGATCTGAAAAAGTACCATGATCAAAAGACTATGCTCCCTCTATGTAGTGAAAAGAGAAATCACCATGTCTTGACAGCTTCATATGGATGTTGTACTAGAGGGTGGAATTATGGGTAAATGTTTTCTCTTTTAGTATTTTGAAATTGTATTACATATATGCAAAGCAATGATTTGTATTGCTTATTGCAAGAATATGTGTTACATACACTGTGAATTAAAAGCCACCCTCACTCTACAAGTTGGCTAATGAAATTTGAGCCTATAAAAAGTTACTGTTCCAGAAACTGTACCACTGTACTTTGTCCAAATATTTGATTTACTCTGTGATCTTTGAAGAGGGGAATGAGGGAGTAGCAATGTCCATTTGACCCAGATGTGGTGGTGTACAGCACAGCAAACACCAAGCCCAGGCCACCAGTTTGTCTGGGCTAGTTGCATGATCCCCTGGTAAACTTAGTGCTGG
Organism: Carettochelys insculpta; assembly: GCF_033958435.1. NCBI lineage: Eukaryota > Metazoa > Chordata > Testudines > Carettochelyidae > Carettochelys > Carettochelys insculpta. The sequence continues at coordinate 134,140,632 of NC_134140.1, read as the reverse complement.
GGTGAGCTGAATCACAGAGCTGGACTAGGAGGACCACAGCCAGACCAGCAGAGGAGTGTGTTGCCCCGAATGCCCCAGGTTTCCATTTTGACCCAACTCAAATCATGAGCGCGGGTTCAGGTGGGTGAAGTAGGGGTTGTTACCTCTGTAGCAAATCCAGAGTAATTCTGCGGTTACCAATTGATCTTCTCCAGATGTATTCCATTGTTACAGAGGCCAGTACTGATCCAAAATTCATCATAAACATAACTCAAAGAATGAGTGTAGCTGTGAGAAGGAATTGTGTTCTTGTTCTCTGCGAGTGCATATATAAACAACCCCATTGATTTTGGTGGTTCACACCAGATGGGGATTTTCTAAGTTACAAGACCAAAGTTGTGTTCCTATTAGTGTTAATCCAATTGTATGCCAACCTTTCTGCTCCATAATGTTAGGATGGCATGAAACTAGAGAACACACATTCCTCTTTTGCCCATGTTCCTTTTGACCCATCTGGTGTTTAGAAAGGCTTCAATATTTCTTATCTAAATAAAATAAAGCTAAGCAAGAGTGAAGATCCATAAACAGAACAGTTGTGCTTTAAAAATGTTAATATCTTTTGATAAAGCAGACACTGCCTTTTTATGGTATCTGACAGAAATGATCCCGTTTCTTTGATTGAATACAATTAGGTGACGTTATTATCAGCCCATTAGGTTGGATAGGTTTCACAGTAAGAAAATAAAACCTGATGTTTATTTATTGGTGTTTAAATAAACTGTAATTATCATTTTGTGAGAGGCTCATGCCACTGTAATTAAGCTTTAAAATAAAGGGTAATTAGAATTAAGAAGGTTTATCTACATTTCATTTGCAAGTTATTGTTGGAGGAAGCTGCATTAGCATTCAGTAACTTTCAGACAAGGTTATTTTCAGTTTCTGCTACCTACATTCAAATGTCTTAAAGAGATGTATAAAATTTCGCTGGTCCCTAGAGGGCACCTGCAGCCCGGCGGCACCCTGCCTAGGTGTGGTTCTTAAGCCATGTGTATGCACACTCAAAGCTCTGCTAAGAACCACTTCGCACAGCAAAGGGTCCTCTATGTAGGAAAACTTCCCTGAATGGAGTTTAATGGCTTACCTGTTCTACATCACTGCTCCAGGGATGGGGAAAAGGGACTTCAGGACTCTTCCATACTCTGAACCAAGAGAGAGAAGGAATGTTTGAGAGTGACACTCGGATGAGTGGTTCTTGATTTTTTTTCCACTCTGTCATTGGCTCCTACCTCTGTATGGATGCCTCAGGGGAGGGAAGGTGTTAGAGTGGAGATTTAATGGCTTTGGCTGCCTTATGTCTTCAGGTTTTGCTTGTAAGCTCTTGGCTAGTCTGGCAGGCTCCATGGAAGAGCAACTGCTTTGGGGCTATTTGTGCATTCACAATTCAGCATGTGACTAGATTACAGCATATAATGGAGCCATCTGCTCAATATTTCTGGGTAGGATTGGAAAAAACTGCCAAAATGAAGATTAATCAGCCCTTTAGAAGTGCCACGGGGTCAAGAGCAACAGGATTGTGTGCTAAACATAAGACTTAAAATGGTGTATTACTCAGAGTTGTGATTTGCACAAGATACAAGTGGGTCTGAGACTTCTTGGTTCTGTGAGGAGTGTCTGAGGGTCTTAGCAGCAAATGTCTATGAACAGGTGTTAATTCATCTGAAAATGATATGGTGAATATTGGTAAAATGCCTTTGTACCTTCTGCAAATTGTTACGAAGCATTTCGGTCTTTTGACTTGCTTCCCATAGTTCAGAACAAAATCACTGAATGGGAGCTGAATTGTCATCAGAAGAGCTGGGAGAAAAAAATGCTCTAATAATTTATTCTATGTAAGATGCATATTGGAGACAATCAAAATTATCTGGGAATCTGGGCTCCATTTGGTTCACACAAACTGAAAACCTATAAACAGTTTCTTTTGATCATTTTGAAATTATATATCTTGACATTTCATAGTTAATATTAAAATTTAGCTATATTTGATTTTTTAAAGGTAATGTACTCCTTCTCCAATATAACCAAATGAGATGGAAAATATGGAAGTATTTTGTTTCACATTGAATGCAATGTTTTGTTTAACTCCAAATCTTACTACAACAAACTGGTATGCACCACCTTAACTTTGCCTCAATAAAGTTCGGGTTTTGGGGTTTTTTTTGGCAGAGGGGGGTTGTTTTGGGGTGTTTTTATTTGTTTGTTTGTTTTCTCAAATACACACAGTATGCACATTGTTTAAAAGCAGTCAAATCAACAGCAGTAGTAGTTTATAACCCCAAAGGCAACTTATTCTCAGATGGTAATGGTCACCTAATACTGCAGATGACATAACACCTCTGGTTTAGTCTGGAGCAGCAAAATGCAATCATGTTATTATATTCCACTCTAAAATATTGCATTTGATGCGGCTGACATTTTGGTGTAGTGGGCCATAAATTGATGCAACTCTGAGCTATAAAACAAAGGCCATTAGAATAATCAAGTGGCTACAGAAGTAGCTAAGTGTGTGTGACTCTGTAGCACAATTCTTGATTAGCTCATGTTTATAAGCTTTGTCTCTTCCCTTTGTCTGCATCCAACATAATTTCATTTTCTCTTGAAGGGAGCTCTAGGGATTGCTAAACCTCTTGAGTTATGAGATTCTTGTGTCAACAGAAATTTAATTACCTCAAAGGAATGAATCAGTGTAACTCATCTGTAATAAATCTCTGAACACTAGTGGCCTAGCAAATGGCCTTTGAGCCAAAAGGCATAATTTTAATCAGCATTTGTCTCTTCATTAATATTATAATAGTGTTTAAACATATTTGTTCACTTTTTGTTGTTGTTTCCTGCGTGCACTTGTTTCATTAGGCAGAATTGCTGTTAGCAAGGCATAGACCAGCTATTGTAATTCTCAATTTGAATTACTGGATATTTCACTGAGGTACTGCAGAGGATGTTTAAATAATTTTTCCTTACTGCTTTAGCCATTCCAATGCCACTGCCTTGCAACAGTGTTGCCAGACCCTTATGCAAGATACCCCAAGATTTCTTGGCTCCCGGGGTCTAGGATTTCTAGGGTTTCCCTGTTTTATTTATGTATTTATGTATTTATTTTGGTAGTGTGTTCCACCATGATGAACAAAGAATAGTAAATTAACACTACATTGGAGCAGCTTGAGCCTAGATGTTACTCCAGTATGTTGCTAGATTGAGTTATGATGAGCCCTGAGATTCCTGAGATCAAATATACTGCACCAGAAGAGGTGGATGGCTGTGAAACCGATTAGGTAAGCAGTGCACATTAATGGGTGGTGAAGGGACTTGGCATAGTCCTTTTTCACTCACTACACTCTCTGGCAAGCAATTAGAAAATTATATTTCTTGATGCACTGAAATGCTTAGCAAAGCACTCAATAATACCTTGTAGGCAATCACCCCACCTCAGTGTGATCGCATCCTACTACAGTCCAGTGTGGGTGGAGGTGCATGTATAATCTTTAGTTCACAATTAATACAACGTAATAAACACAGAACTATACAACGTAGCAACGTTGGAAGTTTTCAAATCAAAAAGTGAACACCTGGCTTCATTCAAGTCATTCACCAAACTCCCATTGACATCACTGGGGCCAGGATTTCACCCCCTAAACATGCTTTTTTTTTTTTTTGTCATACTGTAAAATAGCACATGATTTATTCTTGTATTGCCTGAAAAGTCACCATTTTGCATTCTTTTAACTTGGGAATAGTCAAAGGGAAGTCTTTCAAACATAAAACAGACAAACAAACAAAAAACATGTTTAGGTACAAGAGCACTCATCCCCAAGGCAATTTTTAAGTAAAGTTGAAATTCCCCTGGGCAGAAAAGAAAGAATTGAGAGAAAAATGCCACACTATTAGTGAGTCCAATTTTGCTTGTTTTTACTCATGGCCAGTGAAACTGTTTGCTGTAAATCTTGCACTCTTTGTTGTCAGCAAAGTTGGCATTATACTACAATAGCTGAACTGAAACATGCAATTTAATTTATTGCAAAAATATCATATTGGAATACACCGTAATTTCCTCAAACTGGGTATTGCTGGACTATTTTAATTGTGATTGATCAGAGCTAGTGATGTGCCAATTAAAAATGTTTCTCTTTATATAAACTATTTCACCCTCCCCAATGTTCACATTCCCTCTCACTGTCTCTTACTGAAAGCACCCCATTCTACCACAAAAATACAAAGTCAAAGAAGTTCCTCAGAGAGATGAGGAGGAAAAATCACAAACTGGCTTTTATTTCATTTTATCACTCACATGCACTTAGGCCTGGTCTACACGACAGAGTTAGGTCAACATGGCTACGTCTACACATGAAGCCTACATCGAAATAGCTTATTTTGATGTAGCAACATCGAAATAGGCTATTTCGATGAATAACGTCTACACGTCCTCCAGGGCTGGCAATGTCGATGTTCAACTTCAACATTGCGCGGCACCACATCGAAATAGGCACTGCGAGGGAACGTCTACATGCCAAAGTAGCACACATCGAAATAAGGGTGCCAGGCACAGCTGCAGAATGGGTCACAGGGCGGACTCAACAGCAAGCCGCTCACTTAAAGGGCCCCTCCCAGACACAGTTGCACTATACAACACAAGATCCACAGAGCCGACAACTGGTTGCAGACCCTGTGCCTGCAGCATGGATCCCCAGCTGCCGCAAAAGCAGCCAGAAGCCCTGGGCTAAGGGCTGCTCCACACGGTGACCATAGAGCCCCTCAGGGGCTGGAGAGAGAGCATCTCTCAACCCCCCAGCTGATGGCCGCCATGGAGGACCCAGCAATTTCGACGTTGCGGGACGCGGATTGTCTACACGGTCCCTACTTCGACATTGAACGTCAAAGTAGGGCGCTATTCCGATCCCCTCATGAGGTTAGCGACTTCAAAGTCTCGCTGCCTAACATCAAAGTTAGTGCCGCTACTTCGAAGTAGCGTGCACGTGTAGACACAGCTCATACGGCAGATTACTGACTAAGTCTACGCTATGGTTTCTCTTTTGGAATACATTTGTATCCCATGGCCAAACATCACACTTGAAATAGCACTATTTCAATAACACTATTTCAAGCATGGCACTTCATTCCTGCTACCCCTCATTGAGTGTGGGATACTGGGAAGTTCAAAAGAGGCACTCATTTTGAACTCTGGTGCAGTGTAGCCAGCACCAAATTCAAAATCAGTTCCCTAGAAATAACAGACACAATTTGCTGAGAGGTGGGGTATCCCTGGCTGGAGAGGTGGCTGCCCAGGGCACCAGGTCCCATCAAATTTTAAACAAGACTTGGGGACATACACTATCCCACCCCAACATACCCTGCTTTAGCTATGGCAGGGCCCTTCTGGCTCCCTTTTCTGCTTCTGACTGCACACGTGGTCGATGAGTACTTGCTACACATGCCCTCTGGCCAGCAGCTGTGGCTGCACTGACCTGGGGGAAGGGCAGCTCAGCAGGGGGAATGAATATGGGACTATCAGCCCCTTTGTTAAAATAAGTCAGGACACCTTCCTGGCACCTGAAATCTGGGACTGTCCGGCCAAAATAGGACAGATGGTCACCCTGTTCTGTGACTAGATGGGTTGACATCTGCAGGACAATTAGTGGAGTTCAGTGAGAGTAAAGATAGCAAAACCCAACTCTTCAAACTATTCTAGTTCTGTGTAATTTAACTCTTGACCAGTTTTAAGTCCCACCCCCCCACAACATTTCTGCTATGTCTTGTTTCTCTTAATATGCTCTGGTAGTCACATGCCCTCTCTGATTCACGTCCACACTCTACTGGAGCCCTGGACTGTCTCTAGCTACCTTTACCAATGATGCAGTCTAGGACAAAGAGTTATGTCTCAAAGCAGTGGTGTAAATGACTTAACAGAACAACTGAACCTACTAACTAAGCTTGCTTACCTGCAACCTTGATTCTTCCTGCTCCAGGGCTTTCCTTCTTGCTCAAGGTGATTAGTTGATGATTTGTGCTAATTATATTACAGCTTACTGTGGTGCACGCATGCTGCTGTGCCTTATGTGCAAGCTTATTATCGATGCCGGAGAAGCATGAAGTTCCACTTTTGTTCAAATTTCAAACATCAGTGTTTGAGGGAAAGCAGGCATCATGTGAGCTAATACCTGCAAAGCAGTTAGTTTTGTCTCATCATAATCAAGGCACTAGTTGAAGAAGAAGCTAAAACTTGCACTCAGCAATGGAGCAGTTTGTTGCTGTTCCTAAAGGCATTAAAAATTTGGAAGTTCTGTGGATTGGTTTTGAATAACAATAGGCTCTGTGTGTGTGTGCGCACGTGCACGCGCAATATAAATGTGCACGAATGTTTTGCACTTTAATGACTTCTTTGTGTCCTTTGCCCAGCTGAGTGCCACTTTCTGTGGAGCGTTTAGGAGAAGTGTTCTTTTCTCTAAAGATATGGCAGATGATGTCTCTTGAGGTTTCCTTCAATTGTTTTTCCTTTTTCCTTTGTATCTGGAGATTAACTGATACCTAAATAAACCTTACTGTATAAGTAAATTACTTTAAACATCCTCCTTTAAAAAAAAAAAGGCTATCTTCAAGTCAATCCATGATTAAGCAACAAAAAATGTGGTTAGAAGCCAGCCTTTTAGATCCTGTGCATCGAGTAGCCCCAGTGAAGTCAACAGAGCAGCTCCAATTCAACACAGCCAAATAAACCCCACTGAAAATTTTCCAGTACAACAATTTGTGGTTGGAAAATGTTGATTTGACAAAATCAAAGCACTGAGTGGAACACTTTGATTTTGATGACATTTCTTTCAGTGGGGCGGAATATTGAAACGGTTTGTTTTGATTGTTTGCTCTGAAATTGACTGTATATTATGATGCTATTTATATTTTAGACTAATACTTAGCATTAATGTTAATCACATTGTTTTATAGCACTCTGTCACGTGGGAATAACAGTGATATCTGCTTGTGATAATTATAATTCCTGGGTGATCCAATGATGATTTGTGAGTATGCAGAAACTCAGTTTTTAAGAGTGGGTAAGAAGCATTCTACCTAATTCTCTCCCGTTCAGAGTTAGATATGACTTTGGGTTGCTATTCAGTCATGCGTAGGTTCAGAATATCTTAGCACATCTTTGCATTATTTTTCTGCCAGGTTGTATACTCATTAAAAGCAATTCATTAACTTAGCCTATCCAGGCATTCCTTCAAAGTGACAGCTCTAATATTAAAAGTTGTCAGTTATTATTCTCATGTAAAGTGTTTTGTTGCCTCATCTTTGTACAAGCCAGGCATTTTAATTGTAGCTCTTAATCTCTTCAAAGTGTTTCACAGACATGAGCTAATTTATCCTCATAACATCCTAGTAAGGTGAGTATATGTTGTAATCTGCAGTCTGGAAAAAGCGCTACTAACCACTACTGGGTGAATTTAGAACAGCACATTACCCAATACATCTTGCACTAGAGACTGTACAATAATTATAGCACCTAGCCTTTATACACAGTTTTTATGAGTAGATCACCAAGTACTTTCCAAAGGAAACAAAAAAGCAGTCCAGTAGCACTTTAAAGACGAACAAAATAATATATTATGTGGTGAGTTTTCATGGGATAGACCCACTTCTTCAGACCATAGCCATACCAGAACAGACTCAATATTTAAGGCACAGAGAACCAAAAAGAGTTATCAAGGTTGACAAATCAGAAAAATTGCAATCAAGATCAGCAAATCAGAAAAGCAGAGGGGTGGTAGGAGGAGGGGAAGTCAAGAGTGAGATAAAACAAAGTATGTAAAAGAGTCCATATAGTAACCCAGGTAATTAGCGTCCCGGTTCAAACCGTGTGTTAATGTGTAGAATTTGAATATAAACGAGAGCTCGGCACTCTCTCTTTGCAGGCGATTCTTAAAGCTCCTTTTCAGTAAAACACAGACTTTCAGGTCTTTAACAGAATGTCCCACTCCATTAAAGTGCTGGCTGACAGGCTTGTGAGTTAAGAGCTTTTTGATGTCTGTTTTGTGTCCATTCATTCTTTGCTGAAGCATATTTACCATTCGTCCTATATACAAAGAACATGGGATTGTTGGCACATGACATCATATATGATGTTAGTTGAGGAACGTGAGAATGTGCTTGTGATTCTGTGAGTAACCTGGATAGGTCCAGTGATGGTATCTCCAGAATAGATATGTGGACAAAGCTGGCAATGGGGCTTGTTGCAAGGAAAATTACAAGATTTGTATTGTTGTGTTACAGTCTGTGGTTGCTGGTAAGAATCCTCTTAAGGTTGCGATGTTGTCTGTGGAAAGAACAGGCCTGTCACCTAGGGCTTTCTCAAGTGTGGCATCCTGATTAAGGATGGGTTGTAGGTGCACAATGATGCTTTGCAGTGGTTTGAATTCAGGGCTGTAGGTAATGACCAGGGGTGTTCTGTTGTTGGTTTTTATGGGCCTATATTGAAGTAGCTGGTTCTGGGTATTTGTCTGGGCCTGTTGATTTTTTGATTCAGGTTTATGAATATTTGGTAGAGATCTTGTAGTTTTTGGTTTCTGTCAATAGGATCAGAGTAAATGCGATTGTACTTAAGGACTTAACTGTAAATAATGGATGTTGTTGTGTGTGTAGGTTGGAATCTAGAAGCTTGTAGGTAAGTATAGCAGTCAGTGGGTTTCTGGTAGAGTGTTTAGGCTATCCTTGATTTGTACTGTAGTGTCTAGGAAATGTATCTCTCGCGTGGAGTGGTTGAGGCATAAGTTGATGGTGGGGTGCAAATTGTTAAAGTCTCTGTGGAATTCTTCTAGAGTCTCTATATCAAGGGTCCAAACCATGGAGATGCCATCAATGTATCGTAAGTAAAGGAGGGGTAATAGGGGATGAGAGCTGAGGAATCGTTGTTCCAGGTCAGCCATAAATATATTAGCATATTGTGGGGCCATGTGGCTGCCCATAGAAGTTCCACTAATCTGGAGGTATAAGTTGTCCCCAAATCGGAAACAATTGTGGGTGAGAACAAATTTACAGAGGTCAGACACCAGATTGGATGTGGTGACATCAGGGACGATATTCCTGATTGCTTGTAATCCATCTTCATGTGGAATTTTAGTGTACAGAGCCTCTACATCCATGGTGGCTAGGACAGTGCTGTCAGGAAGTTTTCCAGTGTTTTGTAATTTCCTCAGGAAGTCAGTGGTATCTCAGAGATAGCTGGGAGTGTTGGTGGTGTAAGGTTTGAGGAGGGAGTCTACGTAACTGGATAGTCCGGTGGTAAGGGTGCCAATACTCAAAATGATGGAGCATCCAGGGTTTCCAGGTTTGTGGATTTTGTGAATAAAAAGAATAATCCAGGTTGGGGCTCAGATGGTGTGTCTGAGTGGATAAGGTCCTGCATAGCAGCAGGGAGTTCCTTAAGTAGTAGTTGTAATCTCTTTTGGAATTCCAAAGTGGGATCAGTGGAGACAGATCTGTAAAATGTGGCCTACGTCTACACGTGAACGCTACATTGAAATAGCTTATTTCGATGTAGTGACATTGAAATAGGCTATTTTGATGAATAACGTCTACACGTCCTCCAGGGCTGGCAACGTCGACGTTCAACTTCGACGTTGGGCAGCACCACATCAAAATAGGAGCTGCGAGGGAACGTCTACATGCCAAAGTAGCACACATCGAAATAAGGGTGACAGGCACAGCTGCAGACAGGGTCACAGGGCAGACTCAACAGCAAGCTGCTCCCTTAAAGGGCCCCTCCCAGACACACTTGCACTAAACAACACAAGATCCACAGAGCCGACAACTGGTTGCAGACCCTGTGCATGCAGCATGGATCCCCAGCTGCAACAGCAGCAGCCAGAAGCCCTGGGCTAAGGGCTGCTGCACACAGTGACCATAGAGCCCCGCAGGGGCTGGAGAGAGAGCGTCTCTCAACCCCTCAGCTGATGGCCGCCATGGAGGACCCCGCTATTTCGATGTTGCGGGACGCGGATCGTCTACACGTGCCCTACTTCGACATTGAACGTCGAAGTAGGGCGCTATTCCCATCCCCTCATGGGGTTAGCAGCTTCGACGTCTCGCCACTTAACGTCAATGTTAACATTGAAATAGCGCCCAACACGTGTAGCCGTGACGGGCGCTATTTCGAAGTTAGTGCCGCTCCTTCGAAGTAGCGTGCACGTGTAGACGCGGCCATAGTGTGCTAGTGTAGACGTAGCCTATAAGTTACGTCTAGCCTTGTAACAGACAATTTCCTGTGCCAGAAGATGAGTTATAAGAGATTACTAAGATAATGTACCAACACAGAGAAGCTACAGGGGCTAGATAATCATACAGTTCTGAAGTGATATACAGAAACTTAGTAAGCATTCCTTTGTTTTGCTGCAGCTTGACTCGAAATTGGAGATCAGCATTTCATTTCAGTGTGTTGGATAAACATTAAAACTATAGAAGACACAGCCCTTCTTAGCTTTGCCTTACCAACTGGATTGGATGAGGGACAACTCTGGGAAAATAAGGATTCTTCCTTTTGACTGGGCTGCAGAGTGCATGTCACAGACTACACGTTACCACCTTCACTCTGTCCCCACTTTAACTGCTCTTTTTTCACACACTGCTTTACCTAAACTATCCCTTGCCCACATAATTAGTTGTTGCAGATCTCCTAGTTTGGGACTCTGTGATTATCTACAGGTTTGTTCAAACACTTTGCCTTTGAGAACACAGCCTGAACTATTGAGTCATGAACAGAAGTACCCAGAATCGGTTAAGAAAAGTCATGATTTACATTCAGATCTATCGCTTTTCTGTTTATCTGTAATGTGGCAATTTTTGAAACCTGTATCTGATCACTTTCAAAATGTGAGGATATGTTCTGGATATAAAAATGTAAAAAAAATATCAGAAAACTGGGACTGGTAGATGTCATTGCATCAAATTGCTACTATCATGTATGTTCTAAATACAAGCATGAGGCAGTGACCTTACGAATTTGAGTTGAATTAGAGCCCCAGAGAACTTCCTCTATTTGCAGTGTCAAATGGGCAACCTCGGGTCCTGTGGCACCTTATAGACTAACAGAAAAGTTTTGAGCATGAGCTTTCGTGAGCACAGACTCACTTCATCAGATGCTGGTCTTGGAAATCTGCAGGGCCAGGGAAATAAGCCAGAGCAAGGGTGGGGATAACAAGGTTGTTATCAAGGTTGTTGTTAACAAGGTTGTTATCCCCACCCTTGCTCTGGCTTATTTATACCTGGCCCTGCAGATTTACAAGACCAGCATCTGATGAAGTGAGTCTGTGCTCATGAAAGCTCATGCTCAAAACTTTTCTGTTAGTCTATAAGGTGCCGCAGGACCCTTCATTGCTGTTACAGATCCAGACTAACACGGCTACCCCTCCAATAAATGGGCAACCTGTGGGCCAGATCTGAATGAAAATCAGCCTGCTGGAAATTTCCTATGCTTCTCACTGTCCAGCCAGACTCTACTCAATTAGACTTTTTGCCTTACTTCTGGTCAGGCCCTGGAGGCATGGAGCCAAGCTGGGTGTTACATGAAGGCTACAGTTACAGTAGACCTCTGAGTTATGTTCTTGCACCCCCTTACAAGTTAAATTTCCTGCACAATTCAGGGGAGCCAGGAAACTGACCAGGGCACCAGCTCTGGTCAGTTTTTTGGCTCCAGGAAGTGGAGGGGAGTCAGGGGCCAGGTAGCAGCCTGGCTCCTGGCTCCCCTCCACTTTCAGGAGCTGAGAAACTGACCAGCACCAGTGATGGTCAGTTTCCTGGCTCCCCCAGTGAGGGGGAGCCGGGAACCAGGCAGCAACCTGGCTCCAGGCTCCCCTCTGCTGGCTCCAGCTGCAGGGAAGCCAGGTGTGGCTTCTTCCTGGCTTCTCCCAGATGAGGGAAGCCACGGAGAAGCTGCAGTGGCACTCTTTCTCTCCAGCTTCCCCCAGCTGGGAGAAGCCATGCCAGGCAGACAGCTGCAGCAGCGCAGCTTCTTGCAGCTGGGGGAAGCTGGAGAGAAGCCAAGTCACTGTGGCTGCTCGCCTGGCTTCCACCCCACTTTCCCCAGCTGGGGGAGCCAGGTGGGCAAACAGCTGCAGACTGACTTCGAGTTGCGCTTAACTCGTGTTAATGTAAGTTAAGTGCTACTCGAAGTGGTGCGTTTCATGGACTGACTGTACGCTACAGCTATCTGTTGACAGAAGTCATTGCTGGAAGAGATTTCCTGACAAAACTCCTGTCGACAGAGTGTGCCACACACAAAAGTCAATGGGACGAGCGCTCCACTCTGTCGACAGAGGCACGGGACTGCCCAGCTGCTCTCTCAACAAAACAGACACCCGGATGCATAGCAGACAGGGCTGCCCATTGTCCTGCATCCCCTGTCTGGTAAGAGAAGACCCTTCACAGAGTCCGCATAGTGTTTTGTTGACAGAACCTGTTGACAAAAGTGCTCTCCCTCATCTGGGAGAGGCAGAAGGTTGTCAGCAGAAGTGCAGAGTTTGTTGACAAAATGCATTTTGTGTGTGGGGGTTCCACCCATTTTCTCAGCAAAACCGGTGTTTTGTTGGCAAAACTCAGTCGTGTACCCATAGTCACAGTGTTTCCCCTTTAGTCATTCTTATCCCTGAAGCCTGCTGGTGGAGTTTTCCATCTGATACCTTCTCTTCCATTTATCATGGTTTATCTGCAACCTGAATGTGGTCACATGTCCTGTGTATTCTTAACTAAGGTTCTCAGCTTTATGAAAGGGACATGGTAGACTCCTGAGTGTAAGTTCCTCAGACTCTGCTTCATGTTATAGAGGAAAGGATACATTATAAACTTGCTTGTGTTGTGTTTCTCAAATACAATGTACCTGTGTCGATAACAAAGGCTGTAAAATGGAAATGAGGTATTAAGCGCTTCAATGTTTTCTTGACATGAAGAGGTTATCTCACTGATGTATCTCAAAAATCTGGAGCAAATTTGGTAAAGATCAGCACTGTCAATTTGTATAATGTGGGCTATGATTACTTCATTAAAAATAATGCAGGCTGCTGCTGGAGCAAATGTAACAGTTGTTGCCAAGAAGTATGAATTTAACGTTTGAAAATGAAACATGAATGAACTTATCAGTCACATAAAAAGTGTCTGCCTCAGATGTAAATATAGTTATGACATTCAGGCAAATGTCAAAATTGGTTTTTGCTTGTGCATGTACCTTATAGTAGAGTTATGAGTGGAAGAGATTAAATTATCTCTTCTGTCAAATCTAATTGAGCTGGCACTTCTCTCTGCCTTTGAACTTTGACATTTTCCCAGATTGTAATCAATTAGACTCTGTATTTAACAAAAGATGTATACTGAGTTATTAGCATGATAAATGTATCATAGTTCTTTCCACACATAAGCTGCGTCTACACGTGCACGCTACTTCGAAGTAGCGGCAGTAACTTCGAAATAGCGCCCGTCACGTCTACACGTGTTGGGCGCTATTTCGAAGTTGAAATCGACGTTAGGCGGCGAGACGTCGAAGTCGCTAACCCCATGAGGGGATGGGAATAGCGCCCTACTTCGACGTTCAACATCGAAGTAGGGACGTGTAGACGATCCGCGTCCCGCAACATCGAAATAGCGGGGTCCTCCATGGCGGCCATCAGCTGGGGGGTTGAGAGATACTCTCTCTCCAGCCCTTGCGGGGCTCTGTGGTCACCGTGGGCAGCAGCCCTTAGCCCAGGGCTTCTGGCTGCTGCTGCTGCAGCTGGGGGTCCGTGCTGCATATACAGGGTCTGCAACTAGTTGTTGGCTCTGTGTATCTTGCACTGTTTAATGAAAGTGTGTCTGGGAGGGGCCCTTTAAGGGAGCGACTTCCTGTTGAGTCCGCCCCGTGACCCTGTCTGCAGCTGTGCCTGGCTCCCTTATTTCGATGTGTGCTACTTTGGCATGTAGACGTTCCCTCGCTGTGCCTATTTCGATGTTGGGCTGAGCAACGTCGAAGTTGAACATCGACGTTGCCAGCCCTGGAGGACGTGTAGACGTTATTCATCGAAATAGACTATTTCGATGTCGCAACATCGAAATAAGCTATTTCGAAGTTGGGTGCACGTGTAGACGTAGCCATAATGTGGATGACAAAGATGTTTTACCATTGCCCACACTGTAAACGTTGTTGTTCCAGGTCCTCCATGTTTCTGTGCTTCGCCCATACCTCTTATGGCACACTGAAGTCTCACCAGCTTTACTGAAGTCAGATCTGGTCCATAGATACTAATTTTGCCACTTGACACAGATGTATTTTTCTTTTATATTGTTTGTTGCTACTGGATCTGAGCCCATGATGAGCTGATCTGAGTGTCTTTTGCAAGGCGTTGAGTAGAACTGGTTGGAAAGCTTCCAAGATATGTTTTACCATTGGAAAATAGATATTCACCAAAAGTGAAACATTATGTAGAACTGTGTGAATTTTGTTGGAAAAAATGAAATATTTCAATTTTTTTTTTAGATTGGAACATTGAAGTTTCCTGTTCCAAACCGACTCCTTATTTCAATATTTTTTGTTAATGTGACATGTTTTTAAAAGCTGAGCTCAGAGCAAAATGTCTCAGTTTCGCCAGAATAAAATGTATTGAGCTGAAACAAAGTTTGGGAAGAATTAATTTTCTTTGAGAAATTTCAGACAAGAGTTCCATTCCATTTCGGTTTCCTGATTGCAGTGTTCACCTCTAGCTCCTCCCCAGCTCTGTTGCTAAATATTCTTAATCCCTGCAGAATTCTATGGAAGCTCTGGGCGTTCAGCACCTCATAGGATCTAGCTGCTGAAGAGAACAATTTTTAACCAAGCCGTGGAAGGATATCCTTTACCTCAACTTAAGATAGAGCAACATCTACTTTTGCCATATAAAAAAAATATTAGTCACCCCATGCCTAAACGTTGCACTTATAGGCTACGTCTACACGTGCACGCTACATCGAAATAGCTTATTTCGATATAGCGACATTGAAATAGTCTATTTCGATGAATAACGTCTACACGTCCTCTAGGGCTGGCAACGTCGACGTTCAACTTCGACGTTGCGCAGCACCACATCGAAATAAGCGCTGCGAGGGAACGTCTACACGCCAAAGTAGCACACGTCGAAATAAGGGTGCCAGGAACAGCTGCAGACAGGGTCACAGGGCGGACTCAACAGCAAACCACTCCCTTAAAGGGCCCCTCCCAGACACAGTTGCACTAAACAACACAAGATCCACAGAGCCGACAACTGGTTGCAGTCCCTGTGCCTGCAGCATAGATCCCCAGCTGCAGCAGCAGCAGCCAGAAGCCCTGGGCTAAGGGCTGCTGCACACGGTGACCATAGAGCCCCACAGGGGCTGGAGAGAGAGCGTCTCTCAACCCCTCAGCTGATGGCCGCCATGGCGGACCCCGCTATTTCGACGTTGCAGGACGCGGATCGTCTACACGGTCCCTACTTCGACGTTCAACTTCGAAGTAGGGCGCGATTCCTATCCCGTCGTTGGGTTAGCGGCTTCGACGTCTCGCCTCCTAACGTCGATTTCAACTTCGAAATAGCGCCCGACGCGTGTAGCCGTGACGGGCGCTATTTCGAAGTTGGCGCCGCTCCTCCGAAGTAGCCGGCACATGTAGACGCGGCCATAGTGATACTGCAGCCTTGGCCACACTGCACAGATCCTGATGATACAGCTATCTTGCCAGAGCCCCTGTGGGTATGCCATCAGAAAGCAATCCTCTCGTGACATAGTAATACCACCTCCCTGGATGCCACCAGTTATGCCAACAAAAGCGCTCTTTATTCAACGTAACTGTGACTGCCCCTGGGGTTCGGCTGGCATAGCTGTCTCACCCAGGAGATGTGATTTTTTCAGACTCCTGGCCAACATAACCATGCTAATAAAAGTTTGCCATGTACACCTGACCTGTGTGTAGCGGTGTTATTAAGGATTGGAGAAGCTGAGTTGTGTTAGGGTACTTGATCTTATTTTCAGAGCTTCATTTTGTCTTGGTCTAGCAGATTGAGCTGAAAAAGGTTTCATTTAGATGACAAATTTCTAATATGAAATTTTGCTGACAAAGGTGTACCACCTCTTGAAAAGAACTTTTGAAAAATACCTGTTTCAGATATATTGTAGTCTCAGAGGGGGAGCCGTGTTCGTCTGTAGCTTCCCAAAAGGCAAGCAGTCCTGTAGCCTCTTAAAGACTAACACATTTATTTACTGGATAACGAGTTTTGGTGGGTAGGATCCACTTCTTCAGATTAGCCTAATAAACAGATATCTTTATGATATTTGCTTGTAGAAGTAGTTGCACCCATCTCAATGAGTTCTACTGACATGAGGGAGAGTTGTAATACCAGTCACATTTTCAGAAATAATTGGACTTTAAATGAAATGTTATGGTGGTGACAGGTAGCAGAAGAGGCATGGAGAATATTTTCAATAAGAGCCACTGAGCGAGCCCTGCATGCCACATCACAATATCTCTGGCTGAGTGGCAGAGCCCTGTTCTAATCTCTTCTCTTACTTAGGTGTACAAGGGACTTGAAATGAGCACCTCCTGCACCCGGATGAGGACTCCAACCAGTGGGCCAAAGTGATGAGGCAGCTCCCTGTCCCCACCCTCCTGGTCAGAATCACACGAATGATATCTCAGATGAAACTTAATTTTCGCAGAGATGTGGCTAGAAACTCTCTCTAATCATCCGAGATATCATTTGCATGATTCTGACCTCTTTGCAGTGCAATTTTAAGTAGTGAACTTCTGTAGTGGAGCAGGATTTAGCATGGGGTAGCCAATTAAGCACCCCACGGCTAGGGCATGATTCACCAGGGTTAGCCCCTGGTGGGGCTAATACATGTGACAGCTAATGTAGCCATGTAGATGCTTTCTGGTGTTGCAGCTCAGATTTGGTAGCCTGGGAACCGTAATTAGCTTCAGCGATCCAAACCAAACCGAAATGCCAAAGTTCTCATTGCATTGCTGCTTTTAGAGCAGAAGCCCCGGTAGTGTAACTCTCTTGACCCAGCCTGGGAAGCTTACTTCTGCAAGATGTGTAGACATGCCACTGGGCCTTGTCTTCTACGATTGCACGATCTTTGACCTCTCTACAATAGGGTTGTTAACACCTTTTGTTTTGACCTTGAAAATATGTGGCCACATTCTTGCTGTGAAAGTTTTGGAACTTCTTTCACAAAATATATGCACAGCTTAACAACCTGTTCTAGTCTTTAGCAGACATATTGAGTGTCTTTTCAAGAGGTATACATCAAAGTAGCTCCTTTAAAGCAAGCTAGATCTCCCGCTGGTGTAAGTCAATACAACACTATTGAAATCAAAAGGGTGAATCTACTGAGTACGTGGCTGAGTATTAGAAAGAGCTGAGGTAATATTCCCCCCTTATGAAAAGTTTCAATACAGTACTTTTCATTTGAATTTGAGGTTTTTTATTGACAAAAATCTGAACCTGACAGAAATGTAAATCACCAAAAACTGAGAAAATGTTTTCTGTTTTTTTTAAATGAAAAAAATAACATTTTTAACAAAAACAGATTTTTGGAGAAAACAAAACTGAGTGATTTCCTGTTGAAAACATTCCTTCTTCAGTGGAAGTCCTTGACCAGCTCTGGTGGGTGTGTAGCTTGGGATTTGTGCATGGTATTTTATAATGTGGCCAACAGGATTTTGACCAAAACCATGAAGTTATTTCACGTATTGCAGGCAACAAAGTAGCCACCATACAGTAAAGACTTTGATTTCCTCTTGATTTGAACTGCATTAGAAGCACTGACTCACAGATGACAGACTCCATAAGTCATTAGAAGTTTCTTTCATTACACAACTTGTTAGAAATATTTGTTCAGTGAGTCAAATTGGTACATTGAATTTTTCAGCTCTTGAAATCTGCTTGATTCCTTGTACCTACATACCTGTTATGAAAAAAAAATTGTCCATTATAAACCATCTCTTCATCTCAGTGCACCTAGTATTGTGATTTCCCCCTACTTGCATTGCATTTGGCGTTATCTTTAAGTAAGAGACAATGTAATTTAGATATTTATTCTTAAAATCCATACTGTCATTTTTATATTTTGTGAAAGCCTTTACAGTCAGTGTTCTTTCTTAGCAACTTCTGCATTAAAAGCATAAGCCTGCTCTATTACCAGATGTCTTCAATTTTATCCAACTTAAGACAATGTAGCAACTCAATATACACAGACATTATCTGCAGAAGAATATGCATTATTTTATGGAGTAGCAGACTCAAAATATCATTCCTCTTGTTTTCGACAGCTATGTAATTCACGGTAGATAAGACTATGACAATTTTTATTATTTACTCTGAGGATTTTTTTTTGCAGGATGAATCATGCCTGGGATAATATGCTTCGAGCGTATCTCTATAGGAAACTAATGTGAAATATAATTTATTTCTTCAGCTGATTATTTGACTAAGCCATTTCTGTCCCATAAAGGATAGTCGTGGTAACTTTCCCTTTGGGCTGTGTTTTATTTGACTAACTACTTGACTATTTTTTTTTTCCCTCAAGCCAGGATGGACTCCAAATGCTATAACAATGAAAATTCTCTGAGATCCCACTTTTTAAAGTAGTGTCAATCAGACATCTAAATATTCTTTTCCCCTGTCATAATTCACCTTGCATCCAGGCATTTGGTAAACTTATGCAATAAGGTCCAGTCAATGTGAGATTGTTTCTAGCTACTGCCTCAATACACCTGCCATATAGTCACATACAGTTAATCCCATTTGTAGAGTCTACGACTACATTTGTATTTCATTAACATTTTTAATTTTTCGTAGTCAATACTTTGGGCAATACATAAGTATTGAAAAAAAGGGCTGTAAAACAACTGAGTTAAAATGGGTTTAATTTCAGCTTTGTTAATTTCATATTTAAATACTGTCATGTGGATCAATTTATCCTCTTTCAGAATCAACTGGGATTGAGAGTGTTTCATGGAATTTGTTGAAAACAACATTTAATTGAAGAGCCAACCAGTAGTTACAGAGGAATACTATTCTTCATTTGGCTTTTGGACATTTTAATCAACCTGCCTGCATGTTGGGATCAATCAATTTCAGCACTCGTATTCATTCATCTTTGTCCTGCCATTCATCTCCTGGCAGCAAGGAGAACACTGTGTAATTGAATTGAGTTGAAGTCTAATACCAGAGCCGACCATGCCAAGTTGCGTATAATCAGCTCAATTCTGTATTAGCTTTGTGTTTCCAGGAGTAGAGGGGCACAGAGTACTGGCTAGCTTCAATGAGAGCACTGGGAGCGAATGTGGAAGATCTGGGATTCTGGTGTTTGTTTTCCTCATTTGGAATCCATTAAGAGACCATGAGGTGTGTTTTCTTAATTTAAAAGGGGCAGCAATGTGGGTCCAAAAATGACTTTCTCATAAAATAGTTAGTAGTATACACTTTGGCTGGGGTTACGCTACAGCACACTGTCAACAGAAGTCTCACGGAAGTTTAATATATGTTTGTTAAGCAGATGCAGGACTGGACTTTCGAATCTCAGCAACTGAAAGCTCATTTTGAACAGGTGTATGCAGGACAGTACATTTGTCTCCCAAAATATCAACTATAGTGTAGCCATAGCCCAAGGTGCTACAGGACTCGTCATTGTGTTTGAAGAGACAGGCTCACATGACTACCCTCTAAGTTGAACCAAATTTGACTGGAGTCAAAAGAAAGACTACCTTTGACTGCAGTGGATTTCAGATTAGGCCTTCAAACTTTCTGTATGTTAATTTTATTTCATGAGACTGTTATTTAAGCCCTGTAAGCGCTGATGGCCACCTTGCTGCAGTGACTGCTTAAACTCATGATTGTGCTTCGAGTAATCCTTTACATGTGTCACTTAGGGATTCTCCAGTTGATTAGGCATTTATTGCTGGTTCAGAAAATCATCAAGCCAAACTGTATGTGCATAAAGCATTGTATTGTAGAGTGACACCATAACAGGGATGCAGATGTCACTTATATTGTTTGAATTTGAAAACTCATTTTAAAGTTTTCCTGGGGAATAGTTTTCAAAAACTTTGCTAGGATTTGTAAGGGTCATTTAAAAGCAGGTTTTAAAATGGAATTTTAGTTACTTAAAGAAAAGGTTGCAGACTATAGCTGCGTCTACACGTGCACGCTACTTCGAAGTAGCGGCACCAACTTCGAAATAGCGCCCGTCGCGTCTACACGCGTCGGGCGCTATTTCGAAGTTAACTTCGACGTTAGGCGGCGAGACGTCGAAGTTGCTATCCTCATGAGGGGATCGGAATAGCGCCCTACTTCGACGTTCAACGTCGAAGTAGGGACCATGTAGACGATCCGCGTCCCGCAACGTCGAAATTGCTGGGTCCTCCATGGCGGCCATCAGCTGGGGGGTTGAGAGATGCTCTCTCTCCAGCCCCTGCAGGGCTCTATGGTCACCGTGGGCAGCAGCCCTTAGCCCAGGGCTTCTGGCTGCTTCTGCGGCAGCTGGGGATCTATGCTGCAGGCACAGGATCTGCAACCAGTTGTGAGCTCTGTGGATCTTGTGTTGTTTAGTGCAACTGTGTCTGGGAGGGGCCCTTTAAGGGAGCGGCTGGCTGTTGAGTCCGCCCTGTGACCCTGTCTGCAGCTGTGCCTGGCATCCCTATTTCGATGTGTGCTACTTTGACGTGTAGACGTTCCCTCGCTGCGCCTATTTCGATGTTGGGCTGAGCAACGTCGAAGTTGAACATCGACGTTGCCGGCCCTGGAGGACGTGTAGACGTTATTCATCGAAATAGACTATTTCGATGTCGCAACATCGAAATAAGCTATTTCGATGTTGGCTGCACGTGTAGACGTAGCCTATATGAGCCTCCAGCCTTTGATTACAGTTTATAGTAAACTCATGTTATTAGTGGAACTGAAGAAAAGGGGTTGGGTTTCTAGAAGTCTCTAGTTCAGTGTGTCTCCAGGCAGGCCCACCAAAGGTGGGCAGGGGAGGCAAAAGGAGGCCTGAAGCTCCAACCACTGCTGCTACATTGGCAGTGCTGAGGGCAGAGCTCCAAGCCATTTTTCAAGTGCTGGTAGCTCTGCTCATACTCTCTCCATGGCTATAGGGGGCCCAGCGCTAGTAAGGTTGAGTGCCTTTGGTCCTGCCCCTTCCACCTTTGTCCCCACCCCTTCCTGAGGCATAGGACTGGACCTCCCCCCCTTCCCACTTTGCCCCAGGGCTTCTGGTGATTGTCGGTACCGCTGTCTTCTGTTGGCTTGGGTGTGCAAGCTAGAATACACTGCTATCAGGTAAATATCAGGCTCTAAGCATCTCTTACTGCTAATAAAAGCAAATTAAACTGGTAGCTCTCCCCAGTAATGAGCCATAAATTGTCAACCACAGTATTTAAAAAAAAAAACAAAACTCAATATTAACCTGCTCACTGATTGCATTCCCCCATCACGTCCTTCTCATCCCACAAGCTCAGATGAGCAGCGGAGCCTCTGATTCCAAAGCCAGGGTGTTCTCAGTCAGGTAGACCTTGGTTCTAGGTTTCACCTGCAGTCGCATGTGGATGGCATGGCATAGGTGTGAGGTGTGAGGGTGGGCGTACATCACAGCCACGTAGTCTAAAAGAAGTGGCCCCACTCTCCCAGCCAGGGCGGGGCAGGAGGGAGAAAGCAGGAGATCCAACAGAGCCCCCAGACTGTAAGCTCATGTCAGAAACGGGGCACAGACGCTATCAATAGAAAGGCAGACGTCTTGCCTCCAAGACTCATCTCCCCAGGCAGTTAGCACCATCTCAGCCTTCTGCAGCTGGTCTTTCACATGGCTGGCTCTCCTCCACCTTCTCGCTCAAGCCAAACCAGGGCCAGGCACCCAGAAGCCCGGGGTGGAGTGAGTGAAAATGACCACGCACACTGAGCTTGCTGCAATCGAGGCTGCAACACTTACTGTCCCAACAGCCCCTGAGAGAGAAGGCCTGATGGAACACACCAGGATAGTGCCCTGCCAGAATAACAATGGCCCTATGCCATCACAGGGGAGTGTTCACAAAGGAACAGATGAACCAATAGCAATCCCATGCAGGGGTTAAATTCCCATATGGGATTTCCTTGGAGACTCCTCCCCATGCCCCCTTTGGAGCTCTGGGCTTCAGCTATGGGGCAGAAGGTATCAAGTCCTGAGCCCTCAGGGCTCATGGGAGATTAGGGTTGAAGTGCTGTAAGCTGTGCTGGTACTCACCTCATAGGCTTGAAGATATTTACCGGCTCTCTGCCCCAGAGAGCATCTGCTGCATTTAAGCCCTGATCCTGGACATATGTGCATGCACCCAATCTCCTACAGAATATATGTGAGAAATTGCAGAGCACAGTGACAGATGTATCATGAGCCTTTGACCACATCACCTGCACTCGGCTCCTTCATGTATCTACCAGCATTGTTTCTAGCACTTCCAAATGGTGAGGGGCTTCAAACAGTGACTCGTTTTAGATTGATCTTCCATAGAAATGTTTATAGAACATCCCACCAAAACACACCTGTTCAATGGGGCCACCTGAAATTCAGGTAGTGATAGCTTTTCTATAGAAATTCACTACTTTAAATGACCTTACCAGGCTAAAAAGAGAGTTTTATAGCAACCGATACACTAACAAACTTCATATTGCACAAGTGTGCATCGTATAGAGGGTGAAACCAGGACTCTATTCAAGTAAATGGGAGTTTTGGCACTCAGCTCAGTGAGGTCAGGATTTCACCCAGTCCATCTTTGGCTTTAATTTACAGTAGACAGCAAAATCTTAGGTAATTATTTTGGGGAGGGAGGCCAATAACAGCATACGTCTACTCAAACTATGGAAAAACTTTCCATGCTGCCTATCAACAGCAAATGTCACTGGAGGAGCATTAGTAATAAATGTCATGGAGTGCTCTAATTACCTCCTACAGCACTGCGCCTTTAGGGGAGATGTTCTATCCACTGAGGCCATGCTGGGGTACATGTTAATTAAATGTCTTCCGTGTTATCAGCTGGGTCTTGGAGGCAGCAAAAGCGACGAGCAAAATAGTTGTTTATCTTAAAAGAAAAATAAATTCTGCCCAGAGCAGGGAAATAGTTTGAATCTGGAAGTATAAAATCTGTTATTAAAACAGCAAAATGGTCACTTGATCATGTAGATGGATTTTCTTCTCTCTTTAAAGATCTATTTTGGAACCAATTGATAGACAGACGTGAGAAGCAGAAACTGGGCTCATGCATGAAAGCACAAATGTGACTGTCTGCTAAATATCTGACTCTTAAGATCCTGGCTTCATTATTACAGATGACTTACAAGAGAAAGCTTGTTTGTAATCACTAACAGGTAATGCATCTACAGATTAAACCTCTCTAGTTCAGCATAGTCTGTTCCAGTAATATCTGTGATCCAGCAAGATTTTGGTTAGCTGGATGTCGACTTATGACAAGTGTGACCAAATTTCCTGTGGTACCATAAAGTTTGTTTACAGCCATGAGTCCTGGCTCTCAGTGTTCTGAGCTGTTATTCAGCTCTGATTTATACCTAAATGTCTTCTAAGAGCCCAGGAAGCAGTGTAAATGTCAGTGCTGCTCTTAGACAATATCAACCTCTTGAGGTTCAGCAAATTCTCTGGTTCAGCACTGATCAGGCTTTGAGGGTGCTGAACTGGAAAGGTACAAGAAGATCTGTGCCATTTGCCAAGAAAGAGAGAGAGAGAGAGAGAGAGAGAGAGAGAGAGAGAGAGAGAGAGAGAGAGATTTCACTGTGGTCCTAGAAGTCAAAAAGGATTTGTTCTGGTCCAAAGTCTACAGAAGTTAGCAGAAGTAATAGGTGACTTCCTTTTGTTGTTCGTACTGTTTGAATGAGATACATACATGAAGACAAATACGACGATATCTGAGAGAGAACTGCCACTGTTTCATCTTGGTTGCCAAAGGAAGTTCATCAATAGCTGTGCTGGGGAAAATAATCTATCAGCCAAGAGTCTCCACATGCTCAGGGAATTTAACGAGGAGATTCTCCAATGTATCAAAGGGACTTATGAGCACAACTCTCACTGACAGTCATTGAAACTTGTCCCCCTAAACATTCTAGATACTTCTGAAAACTTAGCTCTCTAAGGCTACGTCTACACGTGAAGCCTACTTCGAAGTAGCCTATTTCGATGTGGAGACATCGAAATAGGCTATTTTGATGACTAACGTCTACACATCCTCCAGGGCTGGCAACGTCGATGTTCAACATCGACGTTGCGCAGCACCACATCGAAATAGGCCCAGCAAGGGAACGTCTACACGCCAAAGTAGCACACATCGAAATAGGGGTGCCAGGCACAGCTGCAGACAGGGTCACAGGGCGGACTCAACAGCCAGCCGCTCCCTTAAAGTGCCCCTCCCAGACACACTTGCACTAAACAGCACAAGATACACAGAGCCGACAACAAGTTGCAGATCCTGTGCATGCAGCATGAATCCCCCGCTGCAGCAGCAGCAGCCAGAAGCCCTGGGCTAAGGGCTGCTGCACACGGTGACCATAGAGCCCTGCAGGGGCTGGAGAGAGAGCATCTCTCAACCCCCCAGCTAATGGCCGCCATGGAGGACCCCACAATTTCGATGTTGCGGGACGCACAATGACTACACCGTCCCTACTTCGACATTGAACGTCGAAGTAGGGCGCTATTCCCATCCCCTCATGGGGTTAGCGGCTTCGACGTCTCACCACCTAACGTCGATGTTAACATCGAAATAGCGCCCAACATGTGTAGCCGTGACGGGCGCTATTTCGAAGTTAGTGCAGCTACTTCGAAGTAGCGTGCACGTGTAGACACGGCTTAAATGTTGAGATCCTTGGGTATCCTCATGGACCTCTCTGTAGTAGGACACAAAAGTGTATTTGTTTCAGACGGTGCTTTGTGCATTTAAATAAACAAGCTTTAGTGTAGACCAGAGTAGTTCTATTTTAATGAATTATCTGACCAAGATGAATCTGAGGCTATTACTACACTCTGGCTACGTCTACACGTGCAGCCAACTTCGAAATAGCTTATTTCGATGTTGCGACATCGAAATAGGCTATTTCGATGAATAACGTCTACACGTCCTCCAGGGCTGGCAACGTCGATGTTCAACTTCGACGTTGCTCAGCCCAACATCGAAATAGGCACAGCGAGGGAACGTCTACACGGCAAAGTAGCACACATCGAAATAAGGGAGCCAGGCACAGCTGCAGACAGGGTCACGGGGCGGACTCAACAGCAAGGCGCTCCCTTAAAGGGCCCCTCCCAGACACACTTTCATTAAACAGTGCAAGATACACAGAGCCAACAACTAGTTGCAGACCCTGTATATGCAGCACGGACCCCCAGCTGCAGCAGCAGCAGCAGCAGCCAGAAGCCCTGGGCTAAGGGCTGCTGCCCACGGTGACCACAGAGCCCCGCAAGGGCTGGAGAGAGAGTATCTCTCAACCCCCCAGCTGATGGCCGCCATGGAGGACTCCGCTATTTCGATGTTGCGGGACGCGGATCGTCTACACGTCCCTACTTCGATGTTGAACGTCGAAGTAGGGCGCTATTCCCATCCCCTCATGGGGTTAGCGACTTCGACGTCTCGCCGCCTAACGTCGATTTCAACTTCGAAATAGCGCCCGACGCGTGTAGACATGATGGGCGCTATTTCGAAGTTGGTGCCGCTACTTCGAAGTAGCGTGCACGTGTAGACGCAGCCTCTGTGTCTATAGCAGCAAAGCTACAATGTCACAGGTGTGCTGCAGTGTAGACTCACTCAATACCTATGAATGAGGATTTTCCATCAGATGTAGGAACATTACCAGCTGAAGCTGCAGTAGCTAAGGCTTGTCTACTCTTCAAGACACTATAGCACTTTATTGAATATGCTACCTATGCTACTAGGAGATACTTTACCTTCCCAAGAGACAATAGCCAGGTCAACAGGAGAATTTACTCATCACCTTAGTGCTGTTGATATGTGGGGTTAGGTCAGTTCAACTGCATTTCTTAGTTGTTTGGGTTTTGTACACCTGGTGGGACATAGGTGTACCAACTTAATTTCCTGTGTACTCCACACCCTACTGACATGGAAGCATTCTTCCATTCATGTAACTGTGGAAAATGCTGCAAAAGAAGCCACCATAACTACATCACTCTAGGGCTATGTTTACACCAGAGGGTTTTGTCGACAAAGCTAGCAATTTCTTGACAAAACCTGGGGAACATACAGATTCCCAAGGCATTCTGTAGACACTAAATCAACAGAACGCTGCACTTTTGTCAACAGTCTGATCCTGCTCCCCATGAGGCAGAATGCCTGGACAGAAAGCCAATGTGGGTGTTCCAGGGGGACCTCTGCCCACAGACAGGGCTTCTGGGACACTGGGCAGTCTGTCTGCTGGGCTTCTGGTTTGCCATTTTGTTGAGAGAACAGCCAGCCGGTCTGGCTGCTCTCTGCCAATGGAGCAGATCACTGTCGCTATCTGCTTGGCAATTTGGCTGCGATCTGTCGACAGAAGTTTTGCTGGAAGATATCTACTGACAAAAACTTCTGTTGACTAATCGCTGTAATCAAGATATAGCCAAGGATGTGGATTTTTCCCATGCCTAGATAACACAGTTATGCTACATAAATTTTAAGTCTAGACCATACCATAAGCCAGGCAACATGTTAAAATAAAACATGCCTTCTCTACTCTAAGGTTTTAAAATATTTTAAAGTATGTGAGCAAGTAAAGTTAAAAATTTCACACTTTATGATAGTGTGAACAGGTCCTTCAAGATGTAAATTTACAGAGAACTGTGAATTTGCAGTTTAACATAATTTTCTCTTTGTTTTCAGCAAATGAAAGAGAGGTGAGAAGGTGAGATACAGGTAGGCCTAAGGGCTCAATTAGACAGAGGAATTAGGTGTGAGCTGATTTTTCTTTTTTTCAAGTATCTGCCCCCAAGTATTTCTCTTCAATGTGCGAGTCGCGTGTTAAGTCTGGAATACTTGCACTGATGTTTGTAGGAAAGAAGGCCAAGCTGTTAATGTAGAGTTCCTGCTTCTCCCAGACGCAGAGAAACCTCACTCACAGAGACTGAAAGGAGGTGGCAGGCATGAAAAGCCTTACAGCTCATTTACCATTGTGGGCTGCACATGCAGTAATTATGTGTGCTGCATCCACACTATATATAGTACCTGTCTGGCGCAGAAGCTGTCACATGGACCACAGCTGTGTTCTGATTGGGCCTCAAGTGGCCCATGGGCAGAGAACCACTGCCTTAGAGAGTTGGGTAGAAGCCATCCAGTCCTTTCCTGGAGTGAAGGTTGGCTGCTGAGCACTCCTGTTAAATTACGAGATTTAATAACAAGCATTTTGACTTAAGGGCTGGGTCTGCATGGAGACTTCCTGCCCACAGCTTCATGCTAATGAGCAGTCTCGCAATTCGTAGGGTGACCGTAACTCCCTATCCCAAATATGGAGGATATTGGGACAGGGGCTTGGCTCCTCCCAGCTCCACTAAGCCCACGGAAGCTGGGAAGGAGGTGGCAGCCGCCGGCACTCCCGCCCCCCGCTTGAGCTCAGGGAAGAAGCCGGTGCTGGCTCTCCCGCCCTCCCCTCAAGTAAAGTGGCAGCTGCCAGCATTTCCCCACCTCACCCCCAAGAGCCCTGGGGAAGCAGTAGCCACTGGCACTTGCCCCTCCCCTCCAGAGTCCTAGGGAAGCGGCAGCCACCTGCACTCCTCCCTGGAGCCCCAGGAAAGTGGCACAGATGCAGCAAACGAGCGTCAGTTCCCATCTTTGAATGGAAGAAAAAGTGCATGTGCAATAATAATCATAATGCCCCACTCTTAGACAATCTTAAACAATATTCCTCAATGCAGGGCAGTATCCAGATCCCCATTTACAGATAGGTAAACTGAGGCACAGAGAGGGGACCAGTGCCATCTAGCAGACCAGTGACAGAGCCTAGGTCATCTTAATCCCAGTCATCTGAAACCCAGGTCATCTGATTTCCAGTCCAGTGGTCTAATCACTAGGCAACATTGCCTTTTTAAAGCAATTAGCAGGTGGAAGGGAGAAATACATTTGTAAAGTGAAATAAAAACAGACTTCAGCATTGCAGATATTTCAGGAAACCTCTCAGAGATGCCAAAGGCAATGGTGGCCCATGAATAAGGTCCTGCCCTGGGAGCTCAGGGTCCCATAAATCTGTTTTGAGCTCTGTCATTGACTTGCTGTATGACCTGGGCAGGTCACTGTTCCTTCTTTCCCATCCTACCTTTATCTGCCTTGTTGTTACGATGATAAATGTTTTGGAATTGCGGTTGTCTCATCCTCTGTTCGTACAGTTCTGCTCCAATCTCAGTGGAGGACTCTGACTTACTGAGGCTGGTATTTAAAAACTTGCTGTGTATCTTTAGTGTATGTGTTATTTGAGATACCACAACTATGTGCATATTTTCTAGCTTGTCTTGCTGGGGTAAGGAAATGTTAATTATTTTCAAGATCAGTCATTAGAGATAGGTTCAGGCTGCTGGTGGACTGATTGTAGATTGCCAAGCTAGGCCAACCTTCTCAAAATAAGTCCCCAACATTAGGCTGCTCAAGCAATCTCCAGGCCACGCAACACATGGTCTGACATTAACAAATGCTGAGTGTCCACCAGCTGCCACTGACCTCAGTAGGACCCTCTCAGATGTGCCTAAAGGAGACAAAGGAGCACAAATCCCACTAAGAGTCGGGCTACATTTTTGGCACCCCGGTTTGAAAATGTCAGCTTAATCTCTACAGATTCTGTATTAAGCTTTGTGTGTGTGCATTGATCCTGTTTTCACCATTGTGCACGCGCCATTCATTTTTCTACAGCCTTCCAGCCCTTGCCAGTCTGTGACGGATGGGTGATGATCTTTTCTGAGGCTATGTAAAAAGCAGAGGCATTTTCCATGCTGCTGACAAGAAACTGGTATTAAGCAAAATTAATAACTAAGCAGGGAACAGAGTCAAGTGCTCATGTTCTGATTTCCGACCATGATTCAGCTGAGTGCCAACATGGGCATGAGAGAAAGAAAACGGATTCTTAAATGACTTTTTTATATTTTCTGTCTTTGGTACAACATGCTGTAGCTCTTCTAAACACAGTAACATTTATATTGGGCACTGGGGGACCTGACAGGTTTGTAATGTAAGTGCAGTTTTTTGCTTCGAAAACTTGTGGTGCTGTAAGACTTATAGTGGGAAAGAGAGAATGCCACTCACTTCTCCTGAGAGTTGTGGGCCTGTAAAATTCAAGATAAACTACAACAATATTTTAGAGAGGAAGCCCACAGTAATTCAGGAGAAGATAATTTTGTTGATGGCTGTGGCTCAGAGGAATTGTGTCTTTGAAAGGTTGGTGCTCAGAAATGTAAGTGATGCTTTTCAATAGGGTGGTGATAGGGTTCCTTTGTTGCTATGGCTTAGGGCCAAATATCTACCCTAGGTTCAAGGTAAGTGATTTGCTTCCATAGTTGTGCCTTTAAATTACACAGTATTGCTTCTCTCACTGTGGTATCCTGTCAAAACTACTCATTGCCATTCTTAAAACAACAAGCAGTTAAAAAATTAAATTCAAATACTACTCTGTGCATTACCTGTCAGTGAAGATTCATCAGGTTAAGTATTAAAGAAGCATAATAATAAAAATAAAAAATAATAACAGAGTCAGTAAGTCAGTCAGTAATTTCATGTCCTCCAGTGGGTTATGAAGGAATGATGTACAAAAATACATATTTAAATCATACTTTCAAGCCAGACTCCTGTGCCAAATCACTTTCTTTACACCATTTGTTGAAAATTTCTGAGTCTGTATGTTTTTGGAAGTGGTTATTAAGCTAAGAACCAGACATGTTTTCTGATTAAAGCACTGGAGTATCTAAAATAGCTAAGAAGGTTTTAGTTCCTCACCAGGACACAAATGTCCAGTTGATCTCCAGTGAGACACTTGGGCATGGATCCTCAAAGGCTTTAATTCCTAACTCTTTGATTTCAAAGGGAATTAGGTACTTAAAAACCATTGATGATCTGGGATTTAATGTCTCCGTGCCTCAGATTCCAGTTTCATATCCACACCCTTTGTTTCATCTGTTTAGATTTTAAGGCTTCCAGGGCAATAACTCTCTTAAAAGTATGTGTCTGGATGGAATATAGCCAAGTAGGATAGATAATTCAGTTGTGCATGACTCCACAATATGCTAATATACTTATGGCTGACTTGGAACAACTCGTTCCCTGTTACCCCTCCTTTACTTATATCTATGACATCTTTATCATTTGGATCCACGGTAAAGAGACTCTAGAAGAATTCCACAGAGACGTTAACAATCTGCACCCCACCATCTACTTATGCCTGGACCACTCCACATGAGAGACACATTTCCTGGATGCTACAATACAAATCACTGATGGCCAGATGAATACCACTCTCTACTGGAAACTCAGTGGCTGCTACACTGACCATCATGCTTCTAGCTCCCATCCTGCATGCACAACAAGATCCGTCATTCTCAGTCAAGCCCTGAGACACAACCACATCTGTTCTGATCCTACTGACAGAGACCAAAAACTACAAGATCTCTACCAAACATTCATAAATCTGAATTACCTATGGGAGAAGTTGAAAAAAAAAATCAACAGGGCCAGATGAATACCCAGAAACCAACTACTCCAAGATAAGTCCAAAAAAGTCAGTAACAGAACACTTGTTATTACCTACAGCCCTCAACTCAAACCACTACAACACATCATTAAAGACCTACAACCTATCCTAAATTATGATTCCACACTCCAGAAGGCCCTAGGTGATAGGCTTGGTCTTTCCTATAGACAACCTCCCAACCTTATGAGGATTCTCACTAACGGCCACAGACTATACCACAATAATACCAATCCTGGAACTTTTCCTTGCAACAAGCTCCATTACCAACTTTGTCCACATATCTATTCTGTTGACACCATCACTGGACTTAACCATGTTAATTACAGAATCATGGGCACCTTTTTCTGTTCCTCACCTAATATCATATAAGCCATCATGTGCAAACAGTGCCCACACACCATATACATAGGACAAACTGCAAACGCTCTTCAACACAGAATGAACGGACATAGTGCAGACATCAAAAATCTCCAAATACACAAACCTGTCAGCCAGCACTTTAATGAAGGGGGCCATTCTGCTAAATACCTGAGAGTTTATGTTCTACTGTGTTCTACTGAAAAGAGACTTGAACAACCGTCTACAGAGGGAATGCTGAGAACTAACATTCATATTCAAATTTGACATATTAACACATTAAACAACACATTAACACAGCAAACATTAAAAGTTTGAACAGGGACAGCAATTACAAGGACTCTTCTACATACTTTGATGTTTAACCTCAGCCTTAACACTCCGCCCCACCCCCCGTCTCTCTGCTTTTCTGATTTGCCAAACTTGGTAACAATTTTTGCACCTCTGTGCTTTACATATTGAGTCTGTTCTAGTAAGAAGTATGAAGAAGTGGGGCAGTTCCACGAAAGCTCATCACCTCATTAATTATTTTAAAGACTAGCAAAATAGTTTATTAGGTGAGCTTTCGTGGGACAGGCCCACTTCTTCAGACCATAGCCAGACCAGAACAGACTCAATATTTAAGGCACAGAGAACCAAAAACAGTAAGCAAGGAGGACAAATCAGAAAAAGATAATCAAGGTGAGCAAATCAGAGAGTGGAGGGGTGGGGGGGTCAAGAATTAGATTGAGCCAAGTATGCAGACGAGCCCCTATAGTGACTCAGAAAGTTCCCATCACGATTTAAACCACGTGTTAATGTGCCGGAATTTGAATATAAAAGTCAGCTCGCCCACTTCTCTTTCTAAAACGGTGCGATAATGTCTCTTCAGTAACACACATACCCTGAGGTCGTTGACAGAATGCCCCATTCCATTAAAATGTTGACTAACTGGTTTGTGGATCTGGAGAGTTTTGATGTCTGTTTTGTGCATAGTATATAGTGCATAGACTAGCATGGCTTACTCTCTGTTATTAATTATTTTGTTAGTCTTTAAAGTGCTACATGACTGCTTTTTTGTTTTGATAGACTAGACACTAACACAGCTATCTCTCTGTCACGATTAGCAACAATAACTCTGCACAGTAACATAGGAGACACAGCTAAATCCATAGGAACCAGGACATCTCTTTATGGACAAGTAACATGGGGTTAGGGACACCCAGGGTTTGATCCTTCATCCCATCTTGTGCAAATTGTCCTTAATTAGAGGAGCAGATCCCCTGAAGTCCTCAGTGCTGCCTGGACTGCACTGTGTGGCACTTCAGCATCTATTTAAGGGGTCTGAGGCTGTGGGCGTTGCTGCTGGCTGGTAACTCTGGGCCTTTGTATGCCTGGGACTCGGGGCAAATGCCCCCTTTGCCCTCCTCTCCCGCATCAGTGGGCCTGTGGAGGAATGCTTTCTGTTAGAGGGGACTCAACCCGCTCCCAGTCAAGTCAAATGTAAACTTCTGCCAATGTCTGACACGGGAGGTACGCCTTTTCCTCCTTTATCTCCAGCACCCTGAGCATCTTCACCTTTGTAGTGGGGCAGAGTGGCCACCCCACTACCTTGAAGGGGAGGACCCCTTCTGGGAGCCATTTTGTGTGAGCCTGGCCCCTCCAGTCATCTGACCAGAAGTCAGGAGGTGGGGCTGGGGCTATAAAAGCCTGGGCTGAGGACTCAGTTGGGACTGAGACTCCACAGGAGCCAGATGATGGCTCTGTGTTCCCTGCCTGGCAGCCTGAGTACTCCAGTGGGGGCCAGCCTTCAGGGGAGCCAGAGGATGGCTCCAGGCTCCCAGCCTGGGAGGTGGAGGACAATCTGAGGGAGGCTGAGGTCTGGACTTGGCCCCCTGGGCCCTTGCTGGTTCTGACGCCCTGGGAAACCCAGCAGAACCTGGTGCCTGAAGAAGACCTGGAGGAACAAACAGAGTATTGGCCTCAGCTGGCATCTCAAGCCAGCTGGAGGTCGTGGAACCCCTAGGCCACCCGGACCCCAACCAGAACAGGAACCTATGAGCCCGAGAAATCAGCTGGACACGGGTTATGTGCTGGGGGATAGACCAGGAGTGACCCAGGGGGTAAGAGCATCATTAAAGGACCTCGGGTCGGCGTGTTGCAATCTGGATTCTCTGCTGACCCATGCAGCAGGCTCTACTGCTGCTACCAGGGCCCCTGGGCCAGGATGCAGTGGAGTGGATGTGCTCATGTCTCCCCTGCCCACCACCTACTTGCCGGGTGGCAGTCTCCCAACTCCGCCAGCACAGGTGAAGCGTCTATGCCCATCATGGAACGTGGACCTGGATGAACTGTGGGAACTGGGTTGGTTGCCCTGCCCTGAGCTAGGGGTGGGGCTCTTCTAAGTAAGGAGACAACCTGAACTGTGGGTGTGCTTCCCTGCCCTGAGCTAGGGCCTGAGCTGCAGTGAGACTGTTGTTTTTGTTTGCTGCCCCGCCCTGAGCTAGGGCCTGGGCCTCCTAACCTGTTGGGTGCTGCCCCACCCTGACAGAGGGCCTGGGCTTTCTGGTTCTTTCTTGCCCTGACCTGCTCCAGGGCTTGGGCTCCGTTGCTTTTGTTGCTCTGCCCTGAGTTAGGACCCGAGCGTGCCGTGCCTTGCACCAGGGCATGGGCTCCTTTTGGCAGTTTGCCACCCCACCCTGAGCTATGGCCAGGAACTTTCTAAGACTGTGGGCCTGCTGTTGCATAGGCCATGAGCTAGGCCCTGATGAGAGCTAATGTTCCCCAGCATCTACCTGAAGTAAGGTGGGGGCTTTGAACTGTTACCTCTCACCCACTCGAGGTAAGCTGGGAACCCCTCATGAGTGACTTGGGGATTGTTTGGTATTTGTGGCAGTGGGCAGAATGCCCCCCCCCCATGATCTGAAAGGGGAGGAGCCCTTCTGGGACCCTGAACTGGCTACAACCTCCCTTGAGTGTGCAGCATCAGAAATGATGAGTATCTTTCAGGAGAAAATCAGCACCGCAAAGCGGGAGGAATGATAAGATGTGGTGGATGCCTTCTGTGCATTCCCTTGAAAATAACACCAAACCTCAACACCTATCAAACATGAATGACCTGATGTTTGAACCTGATGAATAAAGGGACAGAGTTTGCTAAACTGCTTAGCTCCCACTTTGGCACCTGACCAGATTTTGAAGGGGATCGGGTGGGAGTGGCGAGAGGGGGAGCTAAGCACTTTGGAAATCTAATCCAAAAGTTCTCACAACCCTTTGGAATTGATCTGACACAATATGGTGATTATGGAGTTCATCAGAGCACAAACATCAGCATATTTTACTGAACATCTCAACTATTAACAAAGCAGAATGTTCTAGATGGAATATCTTATGGAAAATGCTTTTCTTTATTTTTGTTTGTTTGTTTTGTTTTACCAAAAAAAAAAAAAAAAAAAGAGGAGCCTGTACTCAACCAGCTCCCTGTCCCCACCTCTCAGCCAATCCTGTGTCTGGGGTTACTGAGAAACTGGAACACAATACTGGCAAGTACCAGCACAAAAAATGCACTGCTTATGGACGTCAGTCCCTGGTTTTTGCAAGGCAATCTTATCAGTTTTAAAAGAAAACAGAATCAGAAAGTAATTTTGCAAATGGTAAGAATTCATTTATTTACAGTTGTGGCAAACACCAGGCCTATTTATGTAATCAGCAAACTTAGAGGCTATTTTATATATTTCAAACAATCCCTCTGTCTCAATTTAATATCGAGTTGTAACTGCACGTGTTTGTCCTCCAAGCCGAAAGGGACATCTCACAGAATCCTCTCCTGGAGATTGTCAGTAACTGTCTAATCACTGTCAAGACTTGTATACAGGGTCTGGAAGCAATAAATGACACCTGTGTTCGAGATACAGGAGGCATGTCCTTGAGAAAACTAAGCGATAAATAGAAATGACATGAGCAATGGTCAAAGTCAAGTGAAAGTAGCAACTTCTTTACAAAAAATAGCATAGCTGATCTGGAAGACTGCAGGAGTAACCAGCTTAGTAAAAAGCAGGAGTCCAAACTTTATCTCCTAATTCCAACTTGATATAAAGCCCAGAAACGTCCACTGCATGAGAAAGGAAATAAACAGGTTCCCCAAGTCAGCAGGGCACCAGTGAGCCTCTCACATAGCAGGTAGCCCCATGAGACAATCAGTGTGGTACTGTTCTTCTCCCATTACTCTGACTCATTTGGTATCAGCTGATAAATAAAGCACTGTCCCCCTGCTGCCCTTTCATTCCTGCCTTGACAGCCAGAGTACAACTTTCCTTTGGTCTGGCTTCTTAAACTCTCCTCCACGCCCCATCATGCTATGCACTTTACATCTGTTTCTGCAGCTGTTCACTTCTGCACCCCCCAGGCTCTGTTCTTGGAACCTGTTTTAGTTTGTTTCTCGATTTCCTTTCAGTGCTGTAATTTGGCATCTTGGAGTAGGTTTCCACTTGTGTGCTGATGCTATGCAAATTTATTCCAGGATGGAAGCCAGCAAACCTGAGGATTTATCTTCATTGCCATGATTTTATTGGACATCAGCACTGGGATGTCAGGTAATCAGTTATCTCTTCATGTCAGGAAGCTGAACTGCTTTTGTTAAAGCACTTAGCACTACTTTCTACATCTTTTGCCTATTGTATTTTTGTGGTCCATGCCATTGTAACCTTTTCTGTTAAAACATTCCCAGTTATCATTAAGTTGTTAAAGATAAGGGTGCAAGAAAAGCCAAGTTAGTTTTAAGATTGGACCCTCTCCATTGATTACAGGAAATGTGTTTAGTAGAGACTCTCTGGATGATAATCTGAAGATAAAACCAAACTTTATTCAAAAGAATAATGATAAATTATGGAAACAGGCATTCAGTTACTACTTAATCTATTTGACAATTGTGCTTACACTCAAAGATAAATAGGGTATCAATCAATGGGTGAGCAATGGATTCACTGACAACAGAATGAAAATACAGCTTTATAAATGATAAAATCTAATGGTATCACGGTGATATTAATTGGAACACCTCCACAGTTTAATTACTCCTTTTATTATCTTTACTCTTCTGCCAGGTGAGCATTCTTGTTTGCAGTGTTGTAGTAGACATATTGGTCCCAGGATATTACAGAGAAAAGATGGGTCAGATAATATCTTATACTAAATCAATTTCTGTTAGGCTATGTCTACACAGCAGTGTTTTTCCTGAACAAGCTGTTCTGGAAGAGGTATTCCAGAATAGCTTATTCTAAAATAGCACAGCTACACACACAATGCCTTTTGAAATAGTACTCAGATATTTCGAAATAGAGCATCTACCCACAGTAGACCTATTTCGAAATAGAGGTATAGGAAACACTATGGCTTATTTCAAAAGAGGCTCTATTGCTGTATACACAGCCCTTATTTCAAAATACCTGTTTCAAAATTAGGCATCCTCCTTTTTGACAGTATTTGGAAATAGAGGTTGCATTGTGTAGATGTTCACATAGTTATTTCAAAAAAGCAGCTGCTATTTTGAAATAACAATGCTGTGTAGATGGTAGTGCAAATGAGCGAGATCAGCAACACAAATGAAGTACAGATTTTAATATCTCATGCCTCATTTGTGTATTCTCATGTGATTGCACTTGTGGAAGAGGCTTTTCCAGAAGAAAAACAGCTATGCAGAAGGGGTTCCTTCAAAAACAAACCCCATTTTCAAAAAAACCCTTCTACCAGAAACAAAACCAGTGTTTCTTTTCAAAGGAACCCTGTCTACACAGCTGTTTTTTGCTTCCAGAAAAGCCACTTCTGGAAGTGAGATTGTGCAAGAATATGCAAATGAAGTGTGAGATATTTAAATCCATACTTTATTTACATTTGAGATCTCGCTCATTTTCTTTCCGCCTCTGAAAGCAGACTGCAGTGTAGAAGTAGCCTTAGTGAACGAGACAAGCTTTCAAGTTACATAGAGTAATTTTTCAATTAATAAATTGATTTGTTAAGAACAAGAAAGTATTCTGATTTGCGAAACACTGTTCACATTAAAAATTGACCTGGAAAGAGCCCATTGACTAAGAGAAAGAGTGGTGCCCAGCAACCCACTACTCGCCACCTCAGACTTTGAGTAACTGATATCCGGGTGCTCTTATTGTTGACATTTTAAATGAGTGATTAAGGTTCAAGAAAAAGATAAATAAAAGCACCCCTGTAGCAACCAATTATGAATCAAACAAAAAGCTAAATCTGTACCAATTTATATTCTAAAATCATTTAAAACAAGTTACCCATAATTTCAGTTTCAAAAAACCCAGATAACACCCGTTTTCAGTACCACTCTAACCTTTAACTAAAGCCAATGCCAAGAACTAAAGCTATCCTAAAAATAAGGTGACCATCCGTCCCGTATTCGGCGGGATGGTCCTGTTTTTGGGACACCAAAAAGACAACATAACCTTTTTTTTTTAAAGGGACTCATTGCCCTATATTTGCTCTCCTGCCCCCCCGCCCCCTCCTTCCACAGGCTGCCACTTCCTTCCCAGCTCCCTGGGGCTTGGAGGAGCTGCCCCTCCCCCACATATCTCCCTGTCCTGTATTTGGGACCGGGAGTTATGTTTGCCCTACCTGAAAGAAGTCAATCTCTGTGGAGCTGAATGCAAATCTTCTAGCCTCAAATATTTATTTCTACTTCCTGAAATTACACACTTTGACTAATTTTATAGGTTGCTTAAAACAAAGCACATAATTTCCAGTAAGCCCTAGTGGGTTAACAATTTCCCTAGCATCAACAATTACTAACTTATAATTTTACTTATTAGCAAACCAACTTTCAGCAAAAAACTCAGTCATAAACAAACACCAAAATACAAGGTCAGCTCTTTTTATATTTTTATAAAATTGGGATTTTATTCATTTTTATTAACAGCACCACAGCTGTAAAGCTGTTTTGTTTTCTAAAGCAACAGCCCAATTATTCCTAAGTGATGCTCTCGTTTCCAATTAATAATTGCTAAATATATACAATAGCTGCAGTTTAGTCACGTCCAGTTCTTCCACAACAGTGCCACCATGTACTTATATATGTGGAGACTTTTCACTTGTGTTCAGTTAGGTATGGATTAGAATCAGATTATTTAAATACCTGGGACAAACTTCCACACCAATAGACCTGGGAACTATTTCACTCAACACTAGACAGATTAAACCTCCCAAAACCAGAATTCTCTTGTCTGGCAACATCCGTCATCCAGCAGGACCATGGATGCTCCTGGTCTAGAGACCCCAGGTTGGGAGGTTATTAAGGGGACCCCAGTCATCTTGGGCAGGAGAGCCCAGCAAGGCATGCATACTGGACCAGAGGTGACAGATGGCAGGAGCCAGCCCTTTTTGGGGCTGGGGCTGCACCCGACACCCAAGGGGATGGAACCGTGCAGGCAGCCTCGGCAAGGGTGTACCAAACACCCATGAGGTGGGGCTGTTCTGGCAACCTGGCTGGTCCAGAGCAGACGTCAGGACTGGGCTTGTGGGGCTGGAGCAGTGTCCAGCACCCCAACCAGGGCTGGACCTGACCTCTTCAGGGCCCAGGACATGCCTGCAACTCTGGGGTCATGCTAGTAGTCTAATCAGGGCAGATCTGGTGCTAATGTGGGGAGAGCTATGGCCAGGGCCATGTCCAGCCTAGGTCTAGAATAAGCCTCCGCAGCTGGCAGCCAGCGGTGGCCAGGCTGGTCTGGGCCCAGCAGGGGCCAAGGTCCAGCAAGTTGTAAGAGGGCCACAGGCCTGGAGGTGGGCAGGGAATAGGAGTGGGCAGCAGACTGGGTGGCTGGAGCAGGGGAGCTCCCTTCATCTGTCAAATTCCCTTGCCTGGGACCAGTCAGGCCCTGAGGGTGCTGGATGAAGGAGGAGCAACCTGTAGCAGGAAAAGGGCTCATAAATCACCATAGCAGAAAACACATCAACATAAGATCGAGTGGCATATACTTGTGAATAGGTGAAGATGCACGGTACCAATAAAGCCCTGTAGATCGGTAACCTTCTGGGAATGAGCAATGTTGCTGCTTGTACGTGTTTCCCCCAAAATCCATATACAGAGCTGGCCCATAGCAGGAGGCACAACCACTTCTTTGTTTACCACCCGCCCCCCCCGCATCAAACTGTGACTCCCATCTTCTGTGATTAGTTGTTACATTCTAACAAGCACAGAAACCTTTGGATGCCAACATCCCAAGTGGTTCCTGCAGGGCCCAGTAATGACTGAGCCTGACAGGCTTTTGGAAAAAAGTCACTGAGTCAACAGACAGTCTGGGATACAGAGTGACAAGCTTGGATGATTTGTGTTGATGTGTGCATTTGTTTTGAAGAGTGGTGTGTGTTAGAGGTTTGTGTGTGTGAACCGTGTTGGTATTTCGGTGGAGCTGAAGACCTGTAGTGATTGGTCTAATTAAACCACCATCTGTGCATATTCCTTCATAAAGGTTGCATCTCTGTCATCTGGCACCCTCAGGATCTGAGGGGTGCCAGATGTGAGAATTTGCTGGACCGCAGAAGGTCACTATTTTCCAGCACATTACCAGCACTTCCACTGCTTACTGGGCTCTTAGAAGATATTTAGAGGTAAATTAGATCTAAAAAACAGCACAGAACTCTGAGAGCCAGGAATGGTGGTTGTAAACACACTTTATGGGACCATGGGAAACTTAAGCACATCTATGACAAGTGGTCATTCAGCTAATTGAATTATGCCAGATTGCAGATGTTCATTCTGGATTATATAGAGAGAGATGCCTATCTTGTAGAGCTGGACGGGACCTTCAGAGTTTATTGAGTCCAGTCCCCTGTACTCACAGCAGGACCTATCACAATGCCTAGCAGATTTTTTTTTAAATCTATTTTCCTCAGGTCCTTAAATGACCCCTTCAAGGATGGGACTCAGAACCCTGGGTTTAGCAGGTCAATGCTCAAATCACCGAGCTATCTCTTCTCCCTGCCCCCACCAGCTTTGAGAGGTTCAACTTGTACAACCAATTCAGCAGTTGTGCGTGATGGAGCTACAGAATCCAGACGGAGATTGGTTGAGTGACCTGTGATATTACAATAGTCTAGACTCTTGGTGTAGCAGTACATGGCATAGCGTTAATTCATAAAGAGAAAAATGGTGCAGATTTTTTTTTAAATGGATAATAGATGGTGAAACCCAGTGCCACTCTGTAAAAAAGATCTCTCCCCATGCCTTTTTAATGGTGGTTTCCATTGCTTCCTGCTGACTCTACAGACATAATGGGGTTGAGTCTGACACACAGGGTGATGTACCTAGCATCTCATCAGCCAGAAATGTTCTCCTCAACCCCTACTCCCCACATGCTGAAAAAATCTGTTCACTTACAATCATGTTTCTTCAAAAAAAAATGCTGTAATTTTTTTTTAAATTCTGCATAGTACCTAATATAGAATTATAACAATTTGCACATCATAAATAGCTCTTTAGGACCTCAGTTGGCACTCCACCACCAGTATAAACCCACTGACTGGAATGGAGCTGTGCTGACGTAAAACTGGTGTAACAGAATCAAGTCGCAGATCCAATGTGCTTTCCAATCAAAAACTCACTCAGTCTCATGAAGAAATCTTAGTACTGCTAGCAGGAACTGACCCAAAGTGATGGGCCCTCGGTCACATAGGAACCCAAAGAGAGAATCTGGGCTTCCTCATTAAAGAGAAGTCAAAAGTCAGAAGATGCACAAATTCCGGTTGAATGAAGACCACCCCCCACCTCATGTAAAGCATGGTGCAGGCTTTAATAATGTGATTGTAGGTTACATTTTAGGTTCAATTCATTTACTCAACAATGGCTTTTCAACAGCTTCCTGCAGACACAATTAGACATCTATGGAAATGCTACTTGCATCGTGCACTGTTAACTGATACAGCCCCAGCTAAGCTCCAGCAATTTCCCTTTGAGTTGGTTGATACCTGTTGCCTCAGGTTTCTTATAGAGTAGGTGATTTTCCTTATGGCAGTGGCTTTGGTTAAAGGGGCTCAGTTTCAGGGCTATATTTTGGTTTCCAACTCCCTCCCCTTTGTGCAGCTCCACCATGATACATGGGAATCTCTGGGTGGTGTAAAGCCAGTGCAATTCTCTGCATGACCCTAGCTGCCACCACTCTTTGGTTCAGTGGTGCTCTGTCAGGAGTTTGGGGTGGAGCATCAAGGAGAGGTCACATTTTAGGGGGTAATCCTCAGCCAAGTCTCTAACCAGTGTGATTAAGATCAGATCTGAGTCTGTGTTACATGGTGCTGGCATTTGGTTCAACCCCAGCTGTCTCCAGAGTGGAGGAGTGAAAACGTGACTCAGAGCCACCTCAATCCTCAATTGCTTTGTCAAGCATCAATTTGTTAGAATCACACGTCCATTGTGTACAGAAGTAAATGATCACACACCAGGGAAGGGCAGGGGAAAACCAGGCCCCAAATCTTCCTTGTCCAATAGATGGATCTTGAGATGGTTGGTTAAAAAATGACACAGCAATGTCAATGCTTGCACCAAATTTGTTGGGGTCTGTAGGGTCAAATAAAGGTTGGGGCAACAGTAGTACAGCAATAGGCAGATGTCAGGAACAGGGAGTATTTCTACTGATGTATTGATGTGTTTGGCTAACCTTCTCCTGTAAGCATAGACAGATAAGCCACAACTGAACCAAGAATGCAACTTCTAATGAATGCCCCTGTGTTTCAAAGTGTATTATCTTCTTTCCCCTCCTTACCTGCTTAAGGAATGTGTTCAGGGTCATAACCCTTAACTGTTGACCCAGAGAGTTTGTGCCCTAAAAACTGCCTGCTTCAGCCAAAAGTGCTGTGAACAGTAAACAGGGGCAGGTATAATAATATTCATCCCACAGATATTCATATTTCTGTTCTGGGCATTGATATTACTAAATAAGGGTTTAGAAAGTTGCAATAGATAAGTGTATTTGCATACTTACGGGGATAAAAGAATGTACCGGTAGTTACTTCAGGACTCACTCAGGCAGGTTTGGGGTCTGACATGGAGTGAGCATCCACAATAAATAAGTCCTTTTATCCCATCCACCTCTGGGTCCCTTGGCTCTGTTCTCCCCAGCACAAATCAGAGTATTCAGCTGAGAAAGTCCTTAAAGAGTGCTCTCTTTTAAATGACAAAAAGCTCCTTTCTCCACCAGTGATGTCTAGTATATACTTACGTTAATTTCTAGATGCCTGTCTTCTGTTCTGCCTCTCTCCCCCATCCCCCACCTAGACTTTGGCAGGGTTGCAACATTAATTATGCCATTGTTCACAACAATGATGATCCCCCTAAAGCACATGTGTCATGAATGATAGATCCACTGTCAACTAATCCTAAGTTAAAGACCTGCTACATGAAAAATGATCCCATTCCATTTATATCACCTTCAGAAATTATTTAGTGCCTTTTCTCTTTAAATTATGAATCTTTTCTAGCAGGAACAGTGCTTGAAAGATGCTGCTGGTAGCAACAGGAAAAGTTCCCATATGCCAGTATCATTAATTCAACAGTTAACATCAGCTAATGGGAAAGGGGCCTGAAAAGGGAAATTCAGTGGGATTTGAGAGTCTAACTCCTCTGGGTTTCTTTGAGAATTCATGCCTAAAACATTTGCAAAAGCTTGTAGTAAAACTGTAAGTAGTATTAGTATGATGTTACATAGGAACAAGGTATCATTAGAGTGGCATACAATTTCATCCAGAGCATCATAGAACCTATTCAGGCATCACCAAAACTCAGCGTTAATTTAAGACTGAGATTTAAAAAAAAGAAAACAATACTGGGGGCATTTAACCTACGCTCGTGGAGTGATAATGAAAAGCTTCATTCGCTAGACTCAAACTGTGTTTGATATTCAGGTGATGATATTGATGTTATGAATTTGTTAGCACAGCAGTGTTTATAGAACACCACTGAGTGATTAAGCTTAATTTTTTGCTTGGCACTCTACACAACAAGCAATACAAAGAACAGTCCTTTTCCTAGAGCATTCACAATGCAGGATTAGGAAATATAGAAGGCAAATAAACAGACAGGTAAAGGGCAAGGTGTGAAAGGGGAAGACCTGGAAGATAGTAACAGAGAGGTAGCCGTGTTTTTCTGTATTCTAACAAAACAA
The DNA here is from genome assembly GCF_033958435.1 of Carettochelys insculpta. Classification (NCBI taxonomy): domain Eukaryota; kingdom Metazoa; phylum Chordata; order Testudines; family Carettochelyidae; genus Carettochelys; species Carettochelys insculpta. Next base: position 134,097,401 of record NC_134140.1, on the reverse strand, counting down.
ACCATCAGTCATGTAGCACAAGGATTGCTTCCCTCCCCTTGATGTTCCTCATTATCTCAGGCAAGACACGTAACATACCCCACCCCTCACCCCACTCCTTCAGTCCTATGTATTTGATTTGTCACTTTTTATTGCAATTTTTTTGGACTTCTGTGCTATGTAACTGGTTCTGGACTAGAAATGCTATAGATCTGAAGAAGTGGTCTGTCCCATGAAAGCTCATCACCTAATAAATCATTTTGTTAGTCTTTAAAGTGCTACATGCCTGCTTTTTTGACTTTGATGATGGGGAGCAGTTCACCTATTTGGGGAGTAGTATGGGCAGAGATGGAGGAACGGACAAGGATATTGGTGCCAACATAGGGAAAACAACAGCTGCATTCAAGACCCTTTGTTTCACATAGGCTACATCTACACTAGCCCCAAACTTCGAAATGGCCACGCAAATGGCCATTTCGAAGTTTACTAATGAAGTGCTGAAATGCATATTCAGCGCTTCATTAGCATGCAGGCGGCCGCGGCACTTCAAAATTGACGCGCCTCGCCGCCACGTGGCTCGTCCCGATGGGCCTCCTTTTCGAAAGGACCCCGCCTCCTTCGAAGTCCCCTTATTCCCATCTGATCATGGGAATAAGGGGACTTTGAAGTAGGCGGGGTCCTTTCGAAAAGGAGCCCTGTCGGGATGAGCCGCACGGCGGCAATGCGCGTCAATTTCTAAGTGTCGCAGCCACCCTCATGCTAATGAAGCGCTGAATATGCATTTCAGCGCTTCATTAGTAAACTTTGAAATGGTCATTTGCGTGGCCATTTTGAAGTATGGGGCTAGTGTAGACACGGCCATAGAGATCACCAATAGTATCTGTGAAGACAAAACTGCAGATTGTCAACACAAATGTGAAGAGCGTGCTCTTGTATGGATGTGAGACCTGGTTATTAAAAAGTCTGCAAATCACAAGCTACAGGCATTCATAAACAGATGCCTGAGGTACATTCTTCACATCAAATGGCAAGAGTTGGTCACTAACTTGGTCACCCTCTCAAAAAACCATCATCCAGCATAGTCCATCAAGCTACCAAATGGAAACCACAAGGAAAACATAAAAGAGGAAGACCTCGGACATCATGGAGAATATCTACTAAGACTGAAATACAACAACTGGGGTATTCCTGGGGTCAGCTTGAAGTTTTGTCCTGAGGCAGAATTCAGTGGAAGAGACTTGTAAATTACCTGTGCGCCACCTGGAGTACAAGGGTTGAAGTCAGTGGTAAAGAGAGCCATCGACAGCATTGCAGCAGGAAAGACCCCTGGTCGGGATGGTATACCACCAGAGGTAATCAAATGTGCCACAGACACACTCCTGGAACCCCTACATGAGCTACTCTGCCTGTGCTGGAAAGAGGGTGAGGTTCCACAGGATATGCGTGACGCTAACATTGTAACATTGCATAAGAACAAAGGAGACAGAAGCGACTGCAACAACTACCGTGGAATCTCCCTCCTAAACGTCACTGGTAAACTGTTCGCTCACATCATCCTTGGCAGACTCCAGAAGATTGCTGAGAGGGTGTACCCCGAATCGCGGTGCGGATTCTGTGCAGAGAGGTCTACCATTGACACGGTCTTCTCTCTAAGGCAGCTGCAGGAGAAATGCAGGGAGCAGAGGAAGCCACTCTACATGTCCTTCATTGACCTGACCAAGGCCTTTGACTTGGTCAGCAGGGATGGTCTGTTCAAACTGCTCCACAAGATAGGCTGTCCTCCACAGTTACTCAAGATGATCCAGTCGTTCCACGAAGACATGAGAGGAACCATCCAATATGATGGCGCATTATCGGATGCTTTCAGAATCAGGAGTGGTGTCAAACAAGGATGCGTGCTTGCTCCAACATTGTTTGGGATCTTCTTCGCACTCCTCCTGAAGCATGCCTTTGGATCTTCAACAGAGGGCTTCTTGCTGCACACAAGATCTGATGGGAAACTGTTTAATCTTGCAAGGCTGAAAGCTAAGTCTAAGGTGTGGGAAGACCTCATCAGAGACATGCTGTTCACAGACGATGCTGCTGTAGTGTCTCACACAGAAGACCAGCTTCAAAAACTGCTGGATCGGTTCTCCAAATCATGCAAGGACTTTGGGCTTACCATCAGCCTAAAGAAGACAAACGTACTCGGTCAGGATGTTGCTGAATCCCCATCAATCAGCATTGACAACTATACGTTAGAGGTCGTCCACGAGTTTGTTTACCTCGTGTCCACCATCACTGACACCCTGTCATTGGACACTGAGCTAAATAGGAGGATTGGAAAAGCGGCCACAACTCTGTCCAGACTCAGCAAGAGAGTGTGGAATAACAACAAGCTGTACACTCACACCAAAATGCAAGTCTACAGAACCTGCATCCTCAGCACCCTCCTTTATGGCAGTGAGACTTGGACCCTGTATGCCCGTCAGGAAAAGAGGCTGAATGTCTTCCACTTGCGCTGCCTCAGGCGCATCCTTGGAATATCATGGAAGGACAGAGTGACCAACACTGCCGTCCTCGAGCAAGCTGGAATCCCAACCGTGCACACCCTCCTCAGGCAGTGTCGACTCCACTGGCTTGGCCACGTCCACAGGATGAACGATGGAAGGATTCCAAAAGACATCCTGTATGGTAAGCTAGCCTCCGGCAAAAGACCTCCCGGATGGCCCCAGTTGCGCTACAAAGGTGTCTGCAAGAGACCTCAGAGAGGTAGACATCGAGCTGGACAACTGGGAAGAACTAGCAGACGACCACAGCAGATGGAGGCAGGGGTTACACAAGGGCCTTCAGAAGGGCGAGATGAAGATCAGACAGCTAGCAGAGGAGAAGCGAGCGCACAGAAAGCACAATAAGGACTTGCCAGACACCCACTACATCTGCAAGAGATGCAGCAAGGACTGTCACTCTCGTGTGGGTTTTCATAATCACAATAGACGCTGTAAATGAAGTCCCCAGTTGAAACTTTAAAGGGCACGATCCATAGTCTATGCAGACTGAAGGATGCCTACTACTATAGATAGACAAGTAGGTAATATAGTAATTAAAAAGTCAGTACTAAATAAAATAGTTATCCAAAACAATATTAAATAGTACTGTTAGTAGACAGCATGACTATAAGTGGTTAGACTTTCTGTCAAAACAATATTTCCTAAACAAACAAACAAAAATCTTAATTTCATGAAAACAAGTTTCTTTTGGGAAATCATCTTGAATTAGGTCAACATTCCTGCAGTGGAGAAAAGCTCCAAACAAAAAAAAATCATCTTGAAAAATGTTGATTTCAGAAAATTTTGTACATTTTATATTGAAACCTCAAAATTTTATTGAGAATGTTATGGTATGGGTTTGTTTGGTCTATTTTTTCTTAGTTTTAAGTTGTTTCATGTCTCACCAGAAGGAATGATGCATAATAATCAGCACAGGTTCAACTTCTCTAGTCCGGCACCCTCTGGACGTGACTAATTCTGTCAATATTATCTATCAGTATTATCAACACTCCCCCAGTTTACTGGGCTCTTAGAAGACATTTAGGGGTAAATTACAGCTAAATAACAGCACAGAACACTGACATCCAGACTGGAAACAAACTTTACGGGACCACAGAAAACTTGACCATGTCCATAATAAGTGGTTGTATGACTAACTAAAATTATGCCAGATTATGGATGTTGCCAGATGCAAAAGTGCTGGATTTCAGTTGTTCAACTGTAGTAAAACTGATATGTCCTTATATGGTATTATAGTTTAAACAGTTACTTTTATTTCATAATTTAATTCATTAAGGGCAGCTGCTACTTAGTACAGATTAAAACAATCGTGCCTTACTCTCATTCTTCTCTGTGCACGCTTGGTCCTGCTGCAGTGCAGGGGTCTGGATTAGATGACAGCACAATGTTCCTTCCATCCCTACATTTCTATTGTTCTTTTTTAGTCCGAAGTGTCCTGCTACAAGGAAACAATCTGACACTCGCAGGATTAAATCAAATTTCAAAATGTTGAAAATTCCTGCTAAGTAGAGATTCCACATTTAGACCAACTCTAGCTAAGAAAAAATGTGTTTAACTTCAGTAGGTGCAGGAGTTGCACTTTGCCAAAAACATCTTGTTTCTTCTTCTTTTTTAAAATCACATAAAATCTGTTTGCTTTGGTTTAAATGATTTACGTTAATTTATCACTTAACAATCTGAACGTCTGCTAGGCAAGAATGTCATATATTTCCATACATGCTAATGCAAATAATAGCTCATGCACACAGACATTCAATATATGTTATTAGATATAAAAATATTTTATTGCAATGTTTTTGTATAATAAATGAAAGAGTTAAGGTTAAGGCCATTATGTTTGTCTGTTTAACATAGAATTTCTTTAAAAGAGAAATAAAACTAAACAAGTTGTTGGAATTTACTGGAAATTAGGCAATAATTACTATATAAATCTGTTGACAACTGATCCCCTTCATTTTTTGTTTTGTGGCATTTAATAAAGTTCTTTTGTTTTGAGTATTTGCAAATCTAATCTATTGTTCCTATGTGGTTTTAAGTATCAGTAAACAAGATCACCTTACGAAAATACTATTTGGCATAAATATGGCTGTGAGATGGAGTAATGAAGTTAATGCATCATGGCAGGTGATGGGTTACATGTTATTCAATGGGGAAAGAGGACCAATGCTCCTTTAGGAATAAAGACTGTTTGGAGAAATTCCCTGGAGTTGCAATACCCAAGCCTGCCAACAGGGGTGGCACAAAGGTGCTTGTTGCCTGGCGATTCTAAAAGACCTGGGGCTCCGACTGCTGATGCTACCATAATAGCAGCAGTAGTTGCAGTCAGAGTCCCAGGCTCTTTATAATTGGTACTGGAGGACGAGGCAGCATGGTCCAGAGTCCTACGTTGCACTCTCCAGCCTGCTCTGAGGGCTGGTGGGTGGGGTGCTGAGACAGCTGGGCGCTGCTGAGATCTGGATGCCCCAGCCCCACCCCTTCCACATGAGGCCACACCTCTTCTGGAAGCACAGAGTGGGGCCCTCCACATTGCCCCAGGTCCTGACAATACTGTCAGTTGCCCTGGTAACACCGCTCCAGGAGTGTCACCATCTGCAGAGGCTCAAACCAGGTTCTCCAGAGTCAAACAGAAAGGAAAGGACTTTAGGACAAACTGACACCTTCCTTCATTCTGATCCAGCCAATGGATGGCACCTTCGCTCCAAAGGTTCCACAACCACTTTCTAGAACAGGTTGGAAGGAACTTGATCTAATGAGGCTCCGTCAGCCTGATGCGTGGTCTCTGGTAAGCACCTTCCATGTATAGGGACTTTTATCATTCGTTTGTGTTTTTCTGCCATGCTTTCACATTAGAAGAGAGTGTGCTTGCTTATAAAGAGCTATTTGGCAATTCATAACTGCTAGTCCAGGTTGAACCTCTCTAATCTATCACTCTCTTGTCCGGCAACATCCTCAATCTGCCATGATTTTAGTTAGCCAGTTGACCAGTTACCAGGGGTGTGGCCAAGTTGCATGTGGTTGCATAAAGTTTGTTTCCAGCCACTAGTCCTGGTTCTCAGTGTTCTGTGCTGTGCCCAGTAAGCAGTGGAAGTGTTAGCAATGCTGCTGGACAATATTGACCTCCCACGGTTGGGCAAATTCTCTTGTCCAGCAATGGTCAGGTCCTGAGGGTGCTGGATTAGAGTGGTTTAACTTGTAATTACCACTGTTTGTAGAGAAAGCAAAATGCAGACTCTGGCCTAGGTGGGCAGTCCAGCTTGCTGGAATTCTCACACTGTAGGACGGAAAGTGAGCATGCAGGAGTCTACACGTGACAGGCGACCGCTGAGGACGTGAACGCCTAGCTTATGCATGTGCAGTTGTCTTGAACTGTGAAATAGGCACTGTGCATATTCAGGGCTGAAATTCATAGACTATTTCCCTGTGAACCACATTTTCCCCCATGTCAACATGGTATGCAAATTCCAGGGGGATTGAGAAAGCTTGTGGGAGCTCTGCTTTGGCTAGCTCCAGCTGAATTTAAGGCCTGTGCCTATTCACAGCATTTTACTGATGCTATAGAGTGAGATGAGGAGCGCGATAACTCGTTTCAGTGGGAAATTCTGAAATCTCCTTTGTGATACGGTTCCCACCCTAGCACAACAATTCTCTTTTTGCCAATTAACGCAGAAAAAGGTAGTGAAAGAAAATGAGACATATAAAATGGGATGTCGCTACATCGAAATAAGCTACTTTGATGTAGGCTTCACGTGTAGATGTAGCTTGAGAGAATCAAACAGTGAAGAGAGATGGCAAATTTTCCAGAAACTATGTTTTATTTCCTTCATGTAAGTTCCAAGTTCCCAGGACAAGCTTTCTTGTGGGTGACATTTCCAAGATGTGATAGGCCATTGGCCAATCCTCTGTATAGTGATGCTCCTTGATGGCCCATCTGAGTTTGATAATCCTTCTAGATGGCTGTGGGGGGCTAATACCAGAGCAGTCATTCTGGCAGTTGTAAATTTAGCTTACATATTTTCTCATAACATGGAATACTGACATTACAAGTGAGATTAATGCAAGCAGCTTCTTACAATCATTTCATAGATAATAAACACTAACACTGTTCTTACAAGACTAATATTTAATTTGAGCAAAAACTAGTGCACAGGTGAACTGGTGTGATCCTCAGCTCTGGGTTTGTTTGTTCTTAGCTAATGTCAGCAGTCTTGGCAGCAGCTGGCATCTGGTATGCCAGCCTCTAACTACCAAGTTCAAAAAATTTATGCATGGGTTATGACAGGGGTGGAGCACTCCGATGTTGAAAGCATGATGCCTGTGGAGAAAACAGAGTATCTCGACTATCAGGACAGAGTATCTCGGTATCAGGACAACTAATATAGAAAATTACACTTGCAGCAAGAGCTTCCTTATTATTATCAGCAGGATGTTAAAATTCTGAAGTGGGCCTGTATACCGTACAGAGATTGTAAAAAGGACAGGGATGGGAGATAGTGCAGAGAAAGGTCCTGATAAATTCATAGAGGTTAAAGTATCTATAGTTCCTTTCCAGTACATAGCCTTGTAGACAGATGTCAGCATTCTGTTCAAGTTTATGTTTTCACAACCGAACAACTTAGCACTTCTCCCTCGCTCCAGACGACTACCACAGATAAAAAAAAGAGATATTTGACTGGCTTTTCAATGGCTGTTGTGTACTGCTCACACAGAAAATATATAGACATGGCATGCATTACCGGGTGGGAAATTAAAGGTAGGACCCTACTTTCTAAAGGATGTTAAAATGGTTAACTGGTTAAACAGGAGCACTTAACTGGTGAGCTGGTCAACTCAGGTCCTGCTGCTCAGAGCCACCACAGCTGCAGCTATGGGGTCCCACTGCCTGTCCCACCATGGCCATGGGGTCCTGCTGGTCTCTAGAGTTCTCTGACAAGGGCTGGTTAACCAGTAAGCTATGGCTACACTATAGCCGTAATTCAAAATAACTCATGTCCACATGGCACCGAAGTTTGAAATAAGCGACTATATCAAAGTTTCCACTACCCCTTGTATGACAAGGGGTACTGGAACCAGAATACTGTGCTCGAAATAGCCTAAGTGCACCAAAAAAGCTAGCTGTTTAATGTCCCTAGATTGTACCAAGATGATGGGATTGTGATCTGTGAGTTTGGGTAGTTTTTTTGATGACCGCATCTGCAATTATTGTGGAAACGTGCAGAACCCTCTGCCAGAGAGAACTTTTAGGTTTTTTAATTATAAGACACAGCTCAAAATGGATTATCTGAAAAATGGAAGGTGTGTACTGAGGACCAGTGTTTCCAGTAAGCTGAGCACTTGGGCGGCCTCCTGGGAGAAATTCAGCGACCACACAGCTGATTGGCAAAGGGCCCATAGGCTCCCATAGCTGACAGCATGTCTTTCTATTGGTGGTGCACATCTGCACATGCCTTGGTACACATAACAAAATTTATTCTGCACGTGGAAGGCAAAAATTAGGGGGAGCACTGCTGAGGACCACCTAGGGGCATGCATGGGTGATGAGGATGCAAACACACAGGGAGCCTGAAGATTTCTTAAACAAAGCCCAGCTTCCCCATCCTTGCATGCTTTGGTATGTTCTGATTGCGGGGAAGAGGGGGAGGACAAATGGTCTTTGGCCTTATTACAAACCTAACCTCTGTGAACAAATCCAGTATGATAATTCTACCAGCACAGGCCCTTTGTAAACAAAACCAAGGAGTACCACTCAGACAGCCTGGGCTCACTCATGACAAAGAGAAACCTCTCCCAAAGGATTTTGGAATTGCAGAAGTAATAGTTCCCCCATGAGGCCTCCTTTCCTCATGGTTACACGTCACAACTGGTAGCTAACTTGTGCTCCCTCTGCCTCAGATCTGCGCAGGAACTGAGTAGCAGGAGTCAACCACCCATACGGACAATAAGACTTAGTGCACTGCGGAATTGAGTGCAGCTGTGGTGAAGGTCTATGGAATATTTTATTTTGAGGAAACATCTGACAAATTTGTGAGTATACAATGTTACATCCCCATAAGAAACCAGAGTATTTAGCATACCCCAGCTCATGAACAGATGAAGAAAAAATATGTTGATGAATTCTACCAGGGAGAAGTCATGCACCTAATCTCTGTATACACCCAATATGAGATCATGCTGAATCCTGCAAAGGACCAATTAACAAAGCTGTTTTTGAATTCTCTGCATGGTAATTTCAGCAAAAATAGCAAACTCCTGGAAAAAAATAATAAAAACAACCTCCTTCAGGGTCCTGGAAGGGGCAGGAGCCAGAGCATTCAGCCTTCAGTGCATCCTGACTATGGCTCTGCCCTGCTGCTCACACAGAGCTATGTGCAACAGTAGCAGTTCAAAGGGGCTGGATCTATTTTGGCAGTGATGGCAGCTGACGCTCTGGGCCCCTTTGAAATGGCAAGTCCAGGGGCAATTGTGAAAATTCTGAGAAACTCATTCAGTACTTATCTTCCCTAATTATGACATTTCATGCTGAAGGCTTAGCAGTGATGGAATGACTTGCGTGTCTTGGAAGCAGGGGAAGGGATGTTACGCAGTGTCTGTGAATATGAACATCTTCAAAGCTTGTTTCACCACCCCTCACGCCTGCTTGGAACTATTCAAAGTACTGGATGGTTTGCGAGAGCTGTGCCCCTACCATGACATGGGCTCGGTGATGTTTGTGAAAAGGGAGGCAATGTGGATCCCCTCTGCAGGAAGTTATTTAGGGGACCTTCCAAGTGAGATCCCACCAGAGGAACACATCCCAGAGTTTGTTCCTGTAGGTCCAAAAACATAGGGGATAAGCTTCTTTTCAAAAATCCCAGAGATAAAGTACAAGTCACTATGCCTGCTTGCTTAAAGGCACAACTTTTTTCCTTCAGCATTTGAGGCTGCTACCAAAGGACCTTATGGGTAACTTGTGGTGGATTTAAATGCTTGTAGACCAAAGATTTATAGATTAAACATTGGGCTTTTCCATGACTGGCAGGTTACATTTTGAAAAGAACAACAGCTGAGTATAAAACGACATGAATGATCAGTAGGTCCTTTTTAACAGCTGGGGCTGATACCTGAAAACATGCTTACCTGTCTGAAGAGAAACCTGGTCCTTTTCAAGTTGCTTAGCAAGTCACCTCTGCAGCAAAGGAAGGCCATACTGTTCACTCTGATGATTGAGTAACAGCCATCTCAGAAATAACACTTAATGACTTAAAAGGATATGTATGTGCCTTTGACACAGAATCAACTGCATGTGTTGATAGAGACACAATTTTGTAAAATAGTAATATGGTCTCATTTTAAAGAAAGAAGCATCTGGTGAAGCAGACCGGGTGACTTCTCTGACCTCTGGTATATTTTTCCGTGCCTCTGGTAACAGAACTTTTGACTAACCAATAACCATCAAAATGCATGTGGTGCCTAGCCATCGTTTGGAGCAATCAAGGCACCCCTCTGGCAAAGAAAAATATTGGAATGACTGTGACTAACTTAGCAGATGCTGGAATAAAGTCCAGTGTTTGGTGCACTCACTTCCGCTGAATATGAGAAGCCTAAACTTTATTCTGCCGTGCTTCAGGGACGCATGTGAGATGGGAGACTGCAAGTAAAGGGAAAATAACTCTGCTCCTATGAGAACAGGAACAACTGGTGTGTGTCAAACCCAGAAACTCTGAGAACTCTGCCTCTGCTGCTCATGAGGTTCTGAGTAAAAAGAATAAACATTATGGGGAAAAATGTGTTTGTATTGCTAAGTAAACTGGGCCAGAATAAACATATCTATTCATGGAAGGATAAATGGGGCTTTTGTCTACAAAGGTTGGGTGGTTAACGCTCATAATATGCTTGACTTAGGGTATGTCTATACTTACTGGGAGATAAGCCGATAGGCCTGTCAGGGTTGATCTTCCAGAGTTCAATTTTGCATGCCTAGGGAAAATGCACAAAATCGAACAATCAGTACTCCTCATTCTCACAAATGTCTCCCATTCGCCTCCCTCTGTGAGGATGGGATGGTAAGTTGATCTTAGATACATGGATTCCAACTACACAAGTGTTGTAGCTGGAGTTGCATATCTAGGATTGACTTTCAGGTCTAGTGTAGACCAGGCCTGAGTGAAGGCTGTCACTCAGAGGCACTCAGTGTCTAACATGAATACTTAAAGGTTGGGATGTTTTAGGAATAGCATGGAAGAATGGAATCTACCATCTTCCATCATGGGCAACACAGCCAACAGAAATATTTTGAAATTTCTATAGGCCTCAGCCACCAGCACTGGGGTTGATAAAGGGAGAACACTTCCATCTGCTTTTTTGCCTTCTAAAAAGCAGACTTTGACCCACGTAGCTCACAGGGGAACGGTTTTCATGTGTTAAAAAGTAATTTAAAATGGTAATGCTTTCAAGAAATGCTTTCAATGCTTTCAAGAAAATAATCCTATAGTTTTCTAAACATTCTAATATCTACTTGTGGCTTTCTCAGAATTGGGCTTTGCAAAAATGTCTGTAAACCCCTCACCTGGGGTGATTTATTGAAAAGAATAGGCAAGAAAGTTATTGCGAGATTCACACACAAGGGCTGCTTGAAACATATTTTGAGCAAACCTAGACATGCATGACATTTCACTTTCTTTTATTTTTAACAAAATTAATCACCATCTGGTCAAAAAGATAAAGCATGTTCTGGTAACCGACAAGCAGTGGTCAACTCAGGTAACAAAGTGTAGTCAGGCTTGTAATTGTTCCATGTGAAACACAATGTTGATGGCATTTAAAAAAAAGTCATAATACTTCTAGGAAAGAGCATGCCATTTGGGAGTATCCATCTGGGCCAAACAACTCTCCAGGATCATGGTATGCCAGGTACAAAGTGAGTCTTTGCAATCTCATGAGATGTGGAAGGTGTGTAGACCACCAAATTTCAGAGACACAGAGAATGACTGCTCCCTGTGAGCCACTGGCAAGGAAAGACATCCCAGAAATTCTCTTTGCCATAAGGACTCACTGATAGATGGTGTGACAGCTGTGTGGTGTCCATATTCCCATAAAATGCGTCTACACGTGCACGCTACTTCGAAGTAGCGGCACCAACTTCGAAATAGCGCCCGTCGCGTCTACACGCGTCGGGCGCTATTTCGAAGTTAACTTCGACGTTAGGCGGCGAGACGTCGAAGTCGCTAACCTCATGAGGAGATAGGAATAGCGCCCTACTTCGACGTTCAACGTCGAAGTAGGGACCGTGTAGACGATCTGCGTCCTGCAACGTCGAAATTGCTGGGTCCTCCATGGCGGCCATCAGCTGGGGGGTTGAGAGATGCTCTCTCTCCAGCCCCTGCGGGGCTCTATGGTCACCGTGGGCAGCAGCCCTTAGCCCAGGGCTTCTGGCTGCTTCTGCGGCAGCTGGGGATCTATGCTGCAGGCACAGGGTCTGCAACCAGTTGTCAGCTCTGTGTATCTTGTGTTGTTTAGTGCAACTGTGTCTGGGAGGGGCCCTTTAAGGGAGCGGCTTGCTGTTGAGTCCGCCCTGTGACCCTGTCTGCAGCTGTGCCTGGCATCCCTATTTCGATGTGTGCTACTTTGACGTGTAGACGTTACCTCGCTGTGCCTATTTTGATGTTGGGCTGAGCAACGTCGAAGTTGAACATCGACGTTGCCAGCCCTGGAGGACGTGTAGACGTTATTCATCGAAATAAGCTATTTCGATGTTGGCTGCACGTGTAGACGTAGCCATAGAGTGAAACAGAACTATTCTCCTTTGATTCTTGTCTGCGACATTTCTAAAGCTCCATAGCAATCAAGCTAATGAAGATGCTCAAAGCCTTTGCAAAAAACTATATCCGCTTTCAGGTTCCCAGTTTTAATATGGGAATAATGATTGCCATATTCCTGCTTGGGGGACAGGTCAAAAGCAAAGAGACTGTCCAACCCTGGAGAAGATTAAGAACAGGTTAGCCATGCACCTGTCAGGGATGATCTACATGGTGCTTGGGCCTGCCATGAATGCAGGGAACTTGAACCACCACATATTATGCACCCCTATAACTGCTGTGTTCCCTGGGCAGTTGTCCATCTTGCCTGGCCCTTGTTATGGCCCTGAGTATGTCACATGGGCTGCAGGTGTGTGCTGACTCAGTAGTAAGGGTATGTCTACACATTAGCCTTATTTTGAAGTAAGCTATTCCAGAAGAGCTATTCCAGGACAGCTTATTTCAAAATGTATTCTAAAATAGTACTTACCTATTTTGAAATATGATGTCTACACACATAGGCTGTTTCTACACAGGCCACTTCCTTCAGAAGTGGCATGCTAACACAGGGAATGAAAGATGCTAATGAGGCATGGATGCAAATTCCCCGCAACTTATTAGCATAACATCCCGTGGTTTGGAGTCTGGAAGACCGTTCTTCTGGACTTCAAAATGCCGTGTAGAAGCATAGCCCCATGGGGTGTGGGGGGCTTCCGGAGGGAAGTCATCCTTCCGGAGGCCCCTTCTTCCCAAAAATTTTCAGGAAGAAGGGGCCTCTGGAAGAAGGACTTCCTTCCGGAAGCACCCCCGGCGGCCACGCTTCTACATGGCGTTTTGGAGTCTGGAAGAATGGTCTTCCGGACTCCAAATCAAGTAACATTATGCTAATGAGGCATGGGGAATCTGCATCCGTGCCTCATTAACATCTTTTGCTCACTGTATTAGCATGCCACTTCCGAAGGAAGTGGCCTGTGTAGAAACGGCCATAGACGCTATTTTGAAATAGAACCATTGAACACACGATGGCTTATTTTGAAATAGGCTCTATTCCCTGTTTTAACAGCACCTATTTTGAAATAGACGCTATTTCTCATAGAAAGAAGTTTAGTAATTTTGAAATAAGCCAACCACTATTTCAAATATATTTTGAAACAGCAGTTGTATCATGTAGATGCTGGGATAATTATTTCAAAACAATGTCTGCTAATTCAGAATAACTGCTGTGTATACCTACCCTAAGCACCCTTCAGGCCCTGAGGTTAGCACCACTGCTTTAGTGCTAGTGACATGTCTCTTACCAAGGCCTTACGTCTGCACCTAGTCCTGCATTGTAACAATTAATTATTTCCCACTGGTGTTCTGGTAAATTTGCCAGGTAGTGGCCACAACCCCACCTCACCTTGACAGTCAATATTTCCCTCGACTGGGGTCTCTTTTTTTTTTTAAGTCAGTCAAGCTGTGGTTTGTGACCACCCTTTAAGAGAGCAGGCGACTTACAAACCAATACCCTGGCTTGGTGTCAAGTGAAAAATTGATTTAGAAGATCACAGCAGAGGAGCCTGTGTACAGTCTGTCGATGCCTAACTATCTCACACTCCTGTGTAATGCGTTTGAATTGATTTCTCACGGAAATACATTCCTGAGGAGCTGTGTCATAAAACGGCATCTTCAGGAAAGGTCTCCTGAATACTGTGGCTTTTCATCAGATGCAGTCACGCAGTTATCCCTGAATGACTTGTGGAGTAAAACTGGACTTTGCTGTGTTCAGGAAGGGAGGCAGTGGGCTCTACTGGGAACAGCTTGGACTGGAACTTATGGGAGAAGCATTCAGCTCCACGGTCTTCCAACTTTTTTGTTGAGTGTCCTCAGCCAAGTCACTTTCCCCACTCTGTGCCTCGGTTTCCCCACTGATAAAATGGGGCTAATAATAATGATCTCCTTTGTAAGGCTCTTGGAAGTGTGTGGATGAAAAATACTATGTAATTTTTCCATTAAAACATTTCTATTTGCCTTTATTATTATAAAATGTTTTTGTCTTGTACGTGCATCCCAAATGACACACAAAGGTGGCATTATGCTTCAGACACACACAGTTGAGAGTCACAATGCCTCCTCTCCTTCCATTGTACTTGGAAGTCAGCAGTTTCCCAATTGCCTGCTCCAAGGATAAGTCTGACAGTAGTCATTTCTTGCCAACCTTTTACTAAACTTCCACCGCCCACTGCCCCTGGGTGGGCTTTTTGGATTGTAGAAGGGCTGCAATTCTCTGCCTGTTCTCTGATCCTTCCCGCCCAGCTGATCCCCAGAGGAGGAGGTAGTTCAAGCTTTAGCTAAGCATTGTTCTTCAGCACAGTTGTGTTGCCTAAGGATAACATTTTCTAACAGGGAGCAGAGAGAGAGGCCCCATCCTGACACCTGCCAGGCTTGCAGCCTTGATACAGGGTCCAGGAGGGAGCCAGAGTTGGAGGGGAAGTGGTCTGGAGAACAGGAGGCAAGAAACGGAAAGGGAAGGAGGGCGAGACAAGGCTGATGCCAGAGGGTCCATGAGCTGGGACCCAGAGCAGTGGGTGGGCTTGGGTCCCCACACACCTTACAACACATCTTGCCACCAAGCACGGTGGCTGATACAGTCTACGTCTTGCCCAGGAGGTGAAGAGCTACACTCTGTGTGCAGTTAGCCACAGAGGAAAGTTTAAAGACTGAGTAGTGCTGACACCCGTGAAGGGGGTGAGAGATCAGAGTCGAAGGCACTACTGGAAGGGCAGTGTCCTGAAGAGGATGTAGTGGCCCAGAGAATGATGTGGGTCGAAGAAGAATCAGTGGAGCGATGAGCAAGCAAGAGCCAGAAGAGGGCACCCTGCTGAGGATTGAGTTACTTCCCAGCGTGACCGGCAGAGGGTACTGTGGCCATGAGTCCGGAACCCTGCTACAGCGCCACTTCGAAAAATTGACCCCGATCTATCTTTCACTGCCTTCAAAGTTTTGCACTTGTAACTGTAGCTTATAGGTTCCAATCCTGCAGCCATTCATGCAAAAAATACTTCTCATGTGTGAGTCTGAACTAAAGCCAATTGATATGAATGGTGATAGTCTTACTGATTTAGAATAATAGTTTGCTCTTAGGCAGCACTTTTGGAAGGCACAAAGGACATAGGATTGGAAGGAATCTCCTGGGTCATCAAGTCCAAGCCCAGCTATCCAAAGGCAACCCAATCTACGGTCCTGTTCATTATTTTACCAAGCTCCATATTAAAGCTCATTAGGCTATTTATCACCACTAGTACTATGGGAAGGCTCTGAATCCAGATATTTTTTCCTCTGATGGTTGGAAACCTTCTAATTTCCAACCTAAACTTCTCCATGTTCACTTTGTGCTCATTCGCTGTTGGGACATTGTACTCTAGTTCAAATAGCTCTTTTCCTCCCCTGTATTTGTTTTTTGTATTGGTGGAAAGCAATCAGCCTTCTTGCCAGGCTAAACAAGCCAAGCTCTCTGAGTTTGCCTGTGCAGCAAATGGACACCTGGGATTGTCCTCTGCCATCTGACTTTGGCTCACAGTCTCTAGGACCTGGTGAGGTGGGAGGTCACAGAACTCAGACTGACTGCACAGTGTATGAAAAAATCCCTGCAGCCCAAACTTGAGTTGGTTATCCCAGGCTAGCCATGAGTTTTTCTTTATTATGTAGATGTACCTCTACTCTCCTCTGATAAGATAGATTGATCAGGGGAATGGAGAGCCTAGAAGCCTTCTCTGCACTTATTAGCTCTCAAAGAACAGTCCATATCGTTATTACCATTTTACAAATGGAGAAACTGAGGCACTGATGATGTGATGACTTGATCAAGGTCACTGAACAGGCCCAAGGCAGAGCCAAGAATAGATCACAGCTCTCCTGGGTAAGTACACTGTCTACTAGGCCACACTGCCGCCCACAAGCTTTGGATCAGACTTCATGAAAATTGGGCCCTTGGCTCCATGACTAATCAAAGATTACATACAGGAGGCAGGGTTGCAAAATGAGCACCTAAGATCCAAAGTGTGTTCATTAAGAAATAGTGGTTGAAGACATTACATGCAGAAGGAATGCGATTACACGAACCTGGGAATACAAATCATAAATAATACTAATGTAAAATGGAAATGACCCAGAGCGAGATGTGCTTTTTACACATAAAACAAGATATCACTTCAGAATAAACTGTTAAAAGCAATTGCTGCTGTTTTTCTTTCACCGTCAGAGTTTAGTAACTTACTTGCCTATGGATTGTAAGTCTTTTCCAGCTGCATAGAAAGATAATAATCATCTTTCACATCTAAGAAATTCTTACATATCATTCCACTCCTGGAAAATTCACAGCTGCTCCAGAATTCATTACTTGGAGAATTAATTTCACATTCAGCTTAATGCATTGGCCCATAGTTTTTATTTTCTTTTACTGCATATTAGGTGCATCTACACTACCCGGCTACTTCGAAGTAGCTGGCACAATGTTGAAATAGCACACCTCGTGTCTACAGGCATGTGTGCTCTTTTGACATTGAAATTGGCATTAGAAGAAGGGAATAGCGCCTTACTTTGATGTTCAACGTGTCTTTGTCCCTCTACTTCAAAATAGCAGGGTCCTCCATGGCGGCAATCAGCTGAGGGGTTGAGACACTCTGTCCAGCCCCTGCGTGGCTCTATGGTCCCCGCGCACAGCAGCCTTTAAAGCACCACAGACCCAGATTTCCTGTGGCAGGACGCTGAGAGCATGCAGGCAGTAGCACACACACGTGTTAGCCCTTCATGCCTTCTGGAGGCCCCAAACTACCACCCACCACCATGGAATTGAGCCAGCCCCCAGAGCGCCCCTAGGGCTCCCCTCCTGAGGGGACCCAGGCACCCTGGCAGCCAAACAGGGGGCCAAAAAGAGGCGGGGCCCGTCCTGGTCAGAGGCCGAGCTCCGAGACCTGCTGGGGCTCTGGGGTGAGGAGGAGGTGCTTCATGTGATGGGGAGCAAGTGGCAAAATGGAGAAGCATTTGCCCGATTGGCCAAGGGCCTGGCCACCCAGGATCACCCTGCCTGCACACCAGATCATGTCTGGAACAAGGTGAAGGAGTTGCAGCAGGATTATGCCCAGGCCCAGGACTTGGCCAGCTGGTCTGGGGCTGCCCCTACCGCTTGCCCCTACTACAGGGTGCTCAGGGCCATGCTGGGTCCCCGGGACACCTCCTCCCCCCTGGCCACCCCTGACAGCTCAGCTGATGAGCCACAGCAGGCCTTGGAGCCGGACTCTGGCCCAGAGGCCAGCCCTGCACCCCGGGGCCTACCCGAGGAGCCCCCCCCAGCTTTGGGATGGCAGAGGATGAGTCCAGCAGCAAGGGCGGGGGGTCTTCATAGACCTCCCTCCTGGAGCACCAGCTGGGCGTCCACCCACAGGAGTTACCCCGACCACAGCAATGGACAGTCAGGTACGTACCCCACAGGGCACACTATCCCAGGCCATGGGGTGGGGGCACCAGACATGACCAGGAGCCCCACACACCCCCAGTGGACCCCGACCCACAACAGTCCAGCCACAGCATGGTCCCAGGACAGTGGCATGGCCATCAGTGCTTGTCAGCACCCACATCCATGAACAGCACTGCGCCCTAACCCGGAGGTTGGGGAGGGCATGCAATGGAGACACCCAACAGGGACACCACACCCACCGACAAGGACAGAGACCCAGCACCCAAGGCAGGACAGGGGGAATGGGCCACAGGCCAGGCACAGTACTAACAGCCTTCCCCTCCCTCTCTCCCTGTCTGCAGCTGCACCATCCAAGGCCCCAGAGAGCCAGGCATGCTCTGTGGTCCCTGATACCCCTCAGGAGGTCAGCCATCGCCAGCACTCGGGGACCCCCTCTAGGACAGCGGGATGGTCTCGCCACCGCCAGACCCAGGGGATGGCCCTGTGGATCCCCAGCTCCTGACAGTTCTCCAGCAGCAGACAGAGGTGGCTGAGAAGAGACTGAGGTTCGACCGGGAGGAGTCCACCCAGAGTTGGGCGGCGTGGCAGGAGTCATGGACGTATTCTGGGACATAGCCGGGTTGCTCTGGGAGGCTGTCACCCAGCTCCCACTCCCTGCCGCCCTACCTGCCTTGCCCCCTGCCACGCTGCCTGCCAGCTCCCTAGGACTGGAGCCCACTGGGGATGAAGACCAGCCGATGGAACATCCTAGCTGTGCCTGCCGGTCCCCACGGGCCCCAGCTGGCTGTGCTGGGGACCGCGGACAAGGTGGGGGGGGTCACAACCCGTACCCGCCAGTGGTCGTGCCCCTCTACACCCACCCCAGACTGATGGGCGGATGGCCGACCATCCTCTGGGCCCCCATTTGTATATAGTTGTCCCCCTTGCATATAGTTGTTCCCCTTGTATATAGTTGTCCTCCTTTGTATATTGGTTGCAGTTTTTGTTGAGAACATGACGCAGGTACCAGTTTTCAATAATCCACAGTTTTATTTTCCAAAGAACCTGAGACATGTGCTTGTTAGGGGGATGGTGTGCGGGTGGTGGGGGTGGTGTGCAGGTGGTGGGGGGGGGCTCTGGGGAAAGCCAGGGAGATGCTCAGGGGTGTCCCTGATCAAAATGGTCCCACAGGGTCTCATAGACCTGTACCCCCTCGCGGTGGGCCTGGCGACTGGGTGCAGCAGCCAGCTGGGGGAAGCCTGTGCTGGAGTCCACTGCCCACCTCGGACGACGGCCTCCCCCTTGCTCTCCACAATTTGGAGTCTGAAACATGCACCTACAAGCTGGGGGATCTTCTAGAAGCCGACATCCAGGTGGGAAAGGAGGCACTGCCAGCAGCCCTTCAGGCGGCCGAAAGTCCTCTCCACCACCTGGCGGGCGTGGTTCAGTCGGGCATTGAACCACTTCTGGCTTGCATTGAGGTGGCTGGTGTATGGGCGCATAAGCCAGGGCTGGAGGTGGTAGGCCGTGTCCGCCACGAGGCAGAGGGGCATGGTGGTGTCCCCCCGAGGGATCTCCCTCTGGGGGATGTAGATCCCTGCCTCCAGTTGGAGGCACAGGCCTGAGGTCCAGAACACATGGGCGTCGTGTGTGCAGCAGGGCCAGCCCACGTAGACATCCTGGAAGCGGCCCCGGCTGTCCACCATGGCCTGCAAGACCCCAGAATGGTAGCCCCCCCCCGGTTGATTTATCTTCCCCCACTGTCGTCTGGGATGGGGATGGGGATGTGAATCCCGTCCAGGGCCCTGAAGCAGTTTGGGAACCCCATGGTGGCAAATCCAGCGACGGCTGCACCCAGGTCCCCGACTCAGACGACCCTCTGCAGCAGGACCTGTCAACCTCCAAAGTAGTAAGTGGAAATTCATAAGTAATCTATATAATTATACACAGTCTAAAGATCAGGGAACACAATGGAAACTTTCCTACCAGCTCTACCCACTGTGTGAAGGAGATTAGGCTTAAATGTATAATAGGAAACTATTGCTAAATTGCAAGAGTACAGTCCATATATTTTAATAAAGAAAATGTCTTGGTGACTTGATCACAGCCTGTATGTATCTTTAGGGGAAACAAATATTTACTAACAGGCACTTCAATCTACCAGAGAAAGGTATAGCAGAAGCCCATATCTGGAAGTTGAAGCCCAACAAAATCAGAGTAGAAATGAGGTGGAGATTTTTTAACAGTGAGCTTAATTAACCATTCGCACAGATACTCTGGGTCACAGTGGATTCTCCATCACTGACCATTCTAAAATCAAAATTGGGCATTTTTCTCAAAGATCTGCTCTAGGAAGCAATATGGACATATTTTATGGCTCACCTTTTACAGGAGGTCGGATAGATGGTCTCAGTGGGTCTTTCTGGTTTGAAATCTACAAATTTGCAACACAAGGCAGCTTTCCTTAAATATATAAATACATGTTATATCTGCACATCTCTAGTCTTGCGCAAGAGAATAGAGCATTATGTAAACTCTTGGTGTAAATACCAGTGTTCCCTCTAATTTTTTTCCCCACCCACAGGCAGAATAAACTTTATGTGCACCATGACATATGGGGATGTTCTCCCCAAGAAACACACACTGCCAGTTAATCAGCTGGGTGGGATCTGGATCTCTCTTGGGGGGCTATCCAAGTGCTCTTACAGTAACATTAGTATGGATCAGAATTTTACAGGTATGTAGTCACCTAACTGAGTGATGACCCTACATCTCTGATAATGCTATACTGAAAAGCGTAAAAGTTTCTGTCCATGACTAAGGCTCCTGGGGGCTCTGGCAATACAAATAAATAGTAATTAGTTCTGAAGCTCAGTTACAACCATGGCTTCAAGCCTCAGTGGAACCTGAGGGCTGTCAAGTTTGAAGAAATGATTTATTTTTAATGAGACTTACTAAATAATTTGAAGGAGGCAGGATTACGTACAAAAGCAATTGTTTTCCAATAAATTCATGACTGTGAAATTTTGATTAACATAAAACAAGGTCTTTTAAATCATGAGCAATTCAGTAGAGCTCTCAGTTAATGGCATTCTTATTTTGGAGAGAAAGCATCATTTGAAAAATGAAATGCCTTTCCTAACTTTATATATTACTGTATATTTATACTGTATAATATGTATTATACTGTATACTGTATAATATGTATAACTTTTATTATTATTATTATTATTATTATTATTACACAATAACTTTATATATTACTGTATACTTTAAAATAACTATTTTAAAGCGCATACCACAGCCTTGGTAAACTTCATAAATAATATTTACTCTACCCTAGATTTACTTGCACCATGGAGATTATTTAACATGTTGCTTTTTTTCCCCTTTATCCACCCCAAGAGCTTGAAAACCCATTCAATCAATGAACGAATGGGAGGAGTCTAAGCCTGTTCCCTTGTGTCTGTTCACAAACTTTATGGGGTTAAGCCTGAATTCTGGCCAGCAACTCCTGCAATGTTGCACAGCATGCCAAATACTTACTTAATCCTCTGTCCTAATCATACTGCATCAAAGCTGAAGTGCAGACTGTTATGAAAATTTGGGGGCTTCAGTTCATGTTCCCACTTTGCTCTGGCATTGTGTGTCAGCTCATGGTAGAGCTGAAAGCACTGTATATTTTATTTAACAAAAGATTAAAATAAATTAGTTATCAATGTATTGCCCGACCTGAACAGCTGGTAAATACTTCCATCTTTCATTCCCTCAAGAAATCATTGCCTGGGTTTAAGTGATGTGGCAATGTATTATTCATAGATAATTGCACTGGCAATGTGACTTCAGATTCTAGATGCACACGGCTCTACGTAATGTAATGAAACCCTCAGAAAGAAAAGGAGAGCTCGTCTCTTTGGTGAGGATGCCATAAACATAGAAAACCAAACGCACAAACAATCAAAACCAGACCCTCGGAGAAATGGAAAAATGAATCGTGTGTTCATCAATGGTAGTGACTCCTCTACCTATCACAACCCATTATAATCCACTAATTTCAATTGTTCATGATGTTGACAACCTCAGGCATTTGGACTAAAATTTTCCTTGATTGATCTCTGCCCCAATGTGATTTTAAAAAATCAGGAAAAATGGTTCTGCCATTTCTGAGAATGGCACTAGGTTAAAATAGAGAGTTTTGTCAATATTAACCGTATTTGGTCTGGTTCTTGTTTAAGAGTTTCAGTGCCTCCTTGGTTTGCAGCAAAGACTTGAAACCAAGGTAGCTAATTATCCTGGAATCCCAGATAAGTATCTTGTTATTCCTCTGATAATTCATTGAGGTTTGTTCAATTTATAATTTAAAGATAATTGTTGTTTGCCCTTGCACTGTAGCACTTGTTAGAGTCCTGCTATTAAAATCTCTTGACCATGCTATCTGCACTAACCATGCCACCTCTTGCCCTAATAAGCTTCCTGACACAGCCACACAAACCAGAATGGCCTGTCTACGGGGATGGGACACACTCTAAACAGATTTTCCTCTACCTCCCTTTTAGTCTAAAGGAAATTGAACTGGGCTAGAAGTAAGATGCTCAAGTCCCACTTCTCCTTCCAACAGGTGTTAATTCTGCTCCTTTCACTGTCCATACTGTTGTGTATCCCTGCTTCAGAAAATACTCAAGTATCACCTGTCTACCCATTATACAGAAGCAATTGAGAGCTGACACATGACCATTGTGGATAGACATAACGATACTATAATACTTTTGTATGGGCACAATAAAGTATCCAGCACCCTCCGTAGAGGGAATTCAGCACCTCACACAAACCTTACTGCCCATATCAAAGCCCTTCTACCCAGCCCCCACCTCCATCCCACCTCTTTCTGGCTGCTTCCCCTCTCACCCTCATGATGTCAGGAGTGGAATGGGGTGGGATCACTGGCCGCTGCCAATATGAGAACACTTGCTAATCCCCCAGAATTCCCTGAACCTCACATCCCCCTGAAGTGCAGGGCCCCCTAAAGCATGCTTCCAGGGCTGTTGCCCAAGTCTGTGGCATGGATGGGATGGCTCTGCAAGTATCTGCCACTTAGCCCCACTGCCTTTCAAAACCAGCCTGCCGGATATGTACATTTAAGCATACCCTCTTTGAAAAGTGCCATTTCCTACACATAGAACCCACCGGTTTAATGTCTTCCCAATGCCTCCCTTCAGTGGTTGATCCACCATATATAACAGCCTAATGCTCTTACCAGAAATCAGGTTGAAAAAGCTGATGAGAAAGTGTCATTTTTTACATTGCAAAGTCCAAAATTTAGGAAGTTCAGGAATTATGGTTGCAATCAGCCATAAATACAATGGCCCGCATGCAGTAAATTACATCAATATCTTTGTGAATCTGGGCGAGTATATCAAAAACCAATAACAAAACCACTACATACAGAACAACTATCATTAGCACCACTCAAGAATAGAGAATTGCACCCTCAGTGCAATTGTGGGCACTTCTGGCTTGATTTTACTGCCATTTCAGTAAATCCCAAGCTCCCATTGCCTTCACTGAGCCCCATAAGTAGTCATTTGTAGAACTAATAGACAATAAAAGACCCAGGCTGGGTCTACATGAGCCCCTTCCTTTCAGCATGTTAATGAACGGGGATCAAAAGATGCTAATGAGGCATTAGGAAGAAGGAGCTTTCAAAAACTGGAGGGTCCTTTTGGAAGGTCCCGTCTCCAAGGGTGTCACGCGATTCAAAAGCTGCACTTTTGAATTGCCGCAGCCACCATTATGCTAATGAGGCACTACATATTCATGGCAGCACCTCATTAGCATATTTCAAACCTGTTCATTAACATGCCCCTTCCGAAGGCCAGTGAGTCCAAAGCAAATGACATTTCTGTTTGTGCTCAGTGTCCCATGGAATGTGCTTATGCATGTAAAATTCTTGAGCTAGTTTTCTTCAAACTTGGCTTTTTATTTCATTTTGTTTTGATGTAGCTCACTGAGACATAAAGTCAAGCCCAGCCAAAACACAGGCTGCATTACTGTACAAAACTATATTATATGTAATGCATAAAAATTCCAGTTTTATTTATAGTGCTTATTCTATTGATTGACAACTTTAGTGATAGAATGATTGATCTAATCAGACCTCCAACTGGTATAAATTGGTATGACTACAGTGAAATTCAAGAAGCAAAATCAATTCACACCAGAGTAGATTCCTGTCCACCATAGTAATATAAGGGTTAAGTTTAAGAAGAAAGTTAATGTTTCAACCTTGCTGTGCATTTCCTGGTCTTTTAGTACTTGATTTTTCAGGCTAATCGCTGCATCAAAGATGTATAGATGGTGTCTGTTTTCAAATTCCCATAAGACTAGAGATGGGTGACATTTTTATATGCAACTTTTATGTATGTATGTATGTATGTATTCATTATGGAAAAATGTAGATTCAGGGGCACTGAATTTTACAAGCTTTTCTTTTTTTAAAAGTTCCACTGAATTGTTCCACTTGTCAGAAGGAGGAAAATATCCACAGATTTTTTTTTTAAGTCACATGTTTCCTTTCAACAATTTCAAACTGAAACTTTGTTTTTGGTTGAAATAAACTCTCATTTTATAATTTATTTTATTTTTATTTTCAAAGTTTAACCATATTTTAAAATGATCAAACTCAAAGCAAAACATTTTGATTTTGTCTATATATATTTTTTTTTTCAGTCTGACTAGTTTTTGTTTAAAGTTTTAATTTTACTGAAACTTTTGCATCTTTTCACTTTTCGGTTGAGCTTGAAATAAATGTCTTATTGAATTTTTGGAATTGCCAGGAAACTTAAAAATCAGTTATTCATATGGCTCTACTTCTGTCTGCTTTTCTTCTTAGCCCATGTTTCCTGAGCTGTTACATTCTAAAATGATGAGCTTGTGACTTGGCTTCCTTGACTGTAATTCTTGTACTCTGGGTGGAGCATAGGTCATCGAGAAGTCTTCTAAATTTCACTCTGGCTCAGGACAAAACTTCCAGCTGCCCCCAAGAGTACACCCCCCGTTGTTCTCTTTCAATCTCGGTCAATCTTCCTCATTTTGTCTGAGGTCTTCCTCTTTTGCGTTTTCCTTGTGGGTTCCATTTGAGCTCTTGACGGAATACGCTGGATGATGGTTTTCTGAAAGTGTGGCTTAGCTACTGTCTTCTCTTGATTTGAATGTTAAGTGGTTCTTGTCCTGCTCTGAGCTTGTATTATAATAGACCGCAGACATATGGGAAGGTTGCATTCTTGCACATCCCCCACATAAACCCAGGGTCGTGACTTCAGGCCTTCAGAAGGCTATTTAGGTGTCTGGGGCAAATAAATTAAAAAAAATGTTAGGGATGGTGCATGGTTCTGCCAAGAGGGCAGGGGACTGGACTTAATGACCTCCCAAGGTTTCTTCTAGCTCTATGAGTTGTGTATCTCCATATATTCAAGTCAAAGTTTGTGCAGCTCAGGGGAGTTTCTCTGCTCCTGTCAGGGTGGCATCTTGGCTGCTGTCACTGACAAGAGCAGAGAAACTTCTCCAGTTGCTGATGACAGCCGAGTTAGCTGCCACCCCAACAGGAGCTGGGAAACTGACCAGTGCAGCATAGTAGCGTTAACCCAAGATATGCACAATTCGAGTGCACATGTCTTGGGGGGTCTACTGTACTTGTATTCAAGTTGTCTGATTACTTGGCATCTCAACCTTATGTAAAAGATCTATAGCCAGATTCTGATCACAGTTACATTGGCATGACTCCAGAGACAGTCTAATAAAGCCAGTGGCATTAATGTGGACGTAACTGCTGTACTGAAAAGCAGAAACTAGCTCCTTGCTATCTTGCCCCTGTTATATATTGCAGTCTACATAATCTGAATTTTCCTTCCTGGATTCTGATTGTGAGCATTCTTGACACTTTTACATGAAGAATGAGATATAAAAATGAATTATATTATGTCATGCTATTCTGCATTCACCTATGTTGACTCATGCTATTCTATTTCACCACACTGGTACAGTTACTTTTTAAAGTTTTCCAGTTTTCACGCTTATTTTTTAATTGGAAGGTTGCTGGGAGTGAAGGTTTGTTTTGTTTTTGTTATCTCCAATGTTTGCAGACCATTTTGTGTTGTGTTGGTTACCTAGGAAACAGCTCTAAGATAGAATTGGATGCCAGTGATCTCAGAGCACCATGTCTTGGAATTTGTGCCTTTTTCTTTTCCCTCTGCAGAGACAGTTTAAGAAAAAAATCAAGCATAAGGGGCTGCCAACAAAAGGGGGTTTTGCTGGCAGAATCACATCTACACGGCTAGATTTCTGCCTTAAATGGCAAATTAACCTTATGAATATTCATGATTCATGATTCATGAGCTGTCATTTTGCATTTTCTAGACTTCTTATTTGAATCGAACTGTCAGCATTAGGGGTCAGTGTAGACACAGCTCTTCTGTCTGCATAAACTGGTTACATCTACACTAGCGAGTTTTGTCAACAAAGCTTGCAGATCGTCCACACTAAAAATGAATTCTGTAAATATGCTGTTGACAGAACTCAGCATTTTTATTGATAGCCTTCTGACTCTTCCCCATGAGGCAGAACACTTTTCTTGAAATAATCTGTTGACAAAAAAGCAGTGTGGATGCTCTGAGGGGCCCTCTGTCAACAGACAGGGCTTCTGGGCCACTGGGCAGTGTTTCTGGTTGGCTGTTCTGTCGAGAGAGTGGCCAGGCAGTCTGGCCACTCTCTGTTGACAGTGTGGGTCGACAGAGTGATCCACCTTTTTGTGTGGCCGCAATCTGTCAACAGAAGTTTTGTTGGATGATAACTTCCGATAGTAACTTCTGTTGACAGATCGCTGTAGTGCAGACGTAGTCACTGTATCTGCGCTGGGGGCCTCCACCAGTGCAGGCACCCCAGCAATTTTTTTTTTATGAGGATGAAGCCTTAGGCCAATCCTTAATCTTCTGAAAATTGTTTCTAACATGATTTGCACAAGAGAGTCAGTCACACAATAGGTAACAGAACCCAGGAACCCTCCATGCGTGTGAAAACTATCATGGCATCTGCCTCCTGGCAACAGCAGGGGAAATCTTAGCTTCAATCCTTGAAAACCAACTCCTGCCATTCTCAGAAGAAATCCTCCCAGAATACCAGTGTGGCTTCCAAGCATTCTGAGGAGGAGCAGATATGATCTTCACTACCCAGCAACTGGGAGAAACATGTCTTGAACACAACCAAGCCTTATATATTAGTTTCATCAACCTGACCAAAGCATTCAATTCAGTCAGTTGTAGCCTCCTGTGGACCATAGTCTCAAAGATCAGCTGCCACAAAAAATCATTAGCATTTAAGGTTGCTTCATGACAACATGACTTGCACAGTATTAAGCAACAAAGGAGCCCAGAGTTATCCCTTTAAGGTCAAAATGGGAGTGAAGCAAGTCTGCTTCATTGCCCCATCACTGAGCTGCATCTTCATCACCATGACCCTTCACCTCATTGATGGCAAGCTTCCGGATGGGGTGATTATCTATAGAATAAATGAGATGCTTCTCAATCTCAGGAGACTGAAGGATAAAAGCAAGAGCTCCACAACCTTGATCATGGAGCTCCAGTACATGGTTGACAATAGGGCTATTGTTCTTTATCCCACAGCCCTTCAGATCATCTTAAGTGCCTTCGCTGAAGCATACAAGAATCTCAGCCTCCCACTGAATACATCAGAAAGACCAAGGTGATTCACCAACCTTCACTAACAGGACAATCTCATGCACCTTCTATTGAAGTCAGTGGAGAACCGCTGGAAAATGTGGAGCACTTCCCATAATTTGGAAGTCATCTTTCTGCTGACGTCAACATTGATGAAGAAATCCAGCATCATCTGAGCCATCCAAGCTCTACTTTCGCCTGCTTCAGACAAAGGGTGCTCAAGAACCAGAAATCTATCCCAAGACAAAGCTCCTTGTATATGGTGCATTGGTTGTTCTAATGCTACTAATGAGAAACCTGGACAATATACAAGTGTCATTTGAAGGCACATGAACAATATCATCAATGCTGCCTCAGGAGAATCCTAAATATTTGTTGAGAGGATAGGCACACAAACATTAGTGTCCTGGAAGAGTCGAACATGACCACCACTGAAGCCATTATCATTCATCAACAACTTCATTTGAATGGTCATATGGTTCAGATGTCTGATCAGCACCTCCCAAAACTGATTCTGTTTTCTGAATTGGAGGAAGGACGGAGGAGCGTTGGGGCCAGAGGAAATGATATAAGGGCATGCTGAAGGCACACATGAAAAAGTGCAGCATTGGTGTCAACACTTGAAATAATCTTGCCCAAGACTGTCCCCACTGAAGAATGGTAATCTACAAGGGGGTGGCACAATTTGAGAGGTCTCATCACAGTGTAGATGAGGAGAGGTGGAGAAGAAGAAAAGAGCATCAAAAACTGCCCCACACCATCCAACAGCTAACTCCTGCCTCTTGTGTGGTAAGATCTGCAGCTCCAGAATTGGGCTGATCAGCCATCAATGGACTCACAAATAGGAGGGTGACATGAAGACATCCTACTTGTTATTGAGTGACTGACAAAAAGAAGAAGATCCTCCATGTTGCCTTTACTTGCGGCTGTAATTAAGTTCGTACTGTGTGGAAAGTGGCTTCAGTCAGAGATTCCACTCAACATCTTATTGCAGCGAAATGAAGCTTCAACTCAGAAGCGGTATTATGTAGCCCAGAGGCACTGGGGCCACTGAAGAAAGGAAAGTTAAGTCTGCTATGCAGTCTTAGCTAAGATCCAGCTGATGTTTAGCTCGTGTGGTAGATGAGGCACATGGCTTTAGCTTGTGAGGTCCCTGGTTCAGTCTGACCAGCTCACAGCCTGGGTCCTTTGACTTTACAAGGTATTCTGTAAAGAGCATAGAACAGGATTACAGTTCAGCAGTCCCCTCTCTGCTTGTAGGATGGTTGCTCCCAGCTCAGTGCTAAGCTACTCTGCTGGGGAGTAGAATAAACTCTGGCAGGAACCAGGATGTTCTTCCAGCATGTCAGTTTGTAGTCCACCACTTATACTGCCCAGGGCTTCTGATGCAGCAAGCTTGGGCTACACCTGCACACTAGTCTCTATGGCTAATGAGGACATGGGCTTGCAGCCTGAAGGAAGGAAAGATTACTTCTGTCCCAAGACCAGGGGTCCCCAACCTTTTCAGTATTATGGCACGCTTCAATGAGACAAACAATTCTCTGGCACACCCACTTTGCAATACCCCGTGCGAGGGGAAATTTACCAACCCCATGCCAGACGGGAATGAGGCAGCCTTGTGACTTGAGCACCCAGCTGGTGCAGCATTGCTCAATTTCCACCCAGCAGGTGCTTTGCAAAGCCTCTACGAGGGGTAGTCAGAGCGAAGTGGCCATTTTTGTCTGTATCTTCATAAAACAAAAAAAAACATGTATCGCTTTAAAGACTAACAATAATGTATTAGGTGATGATCTTTCCTGGGGCAGACCCACTTCTTCAGAGTTCGAATTAATTTTAAATCTGAAGAAGGGGGTCTGACTCATGAAAGATTATCACCTAATAAATTATTTTGTTAGTCTTTAAAGTGATACATGACAGCCTCTGTGAGGAGAAATTGACCAACACCACGCCAGCTGGGACTTAGGCAGCCTTGCTGCTTGAGCCCCCATGTGGCATGGGGAGATCTAAATATGCTGTGAAATTTCATCAGCCTCCCCCACCCCCAGCCACCCCATCCCCTGGGCTCTTTGAAGAGCTGTGGGGAGGGGACATTTCTAAAATTTCAAAGGCACACTTAGGCAGTTCGTGTGGCACACCTGTGTGCCACGGTACACCAGGTGAAAACCACTGCCCTGGGTGACTCTCCACCATGCTGGACAGGCTACACCTTATCTGGACAAACATATTCCATTGAAAATGAAGTTCCTCTGGAATCGAAACATTTCCCCAAACTGTGTTGAGTTTTCTTAAATTTTGTTTAGGAAGGAAAAAAATAACCCACAAAGAACTTCTAGTAAGGAAGTAATTGAGTGATTCGGTAATTAATAATATTATTATAAAAAGACTCAGAAGAGAGGGCGTTGATAAAAGTAATGTGTCAGCCAGAGTATAAGAAGCACATGCTAATGCTTAAGTCTGCATTTGTCTGTGGACATGCAGCCAGCTCATTGTGCTGTTATATCCCAATCAGTCACTGGTGTGCCGCACTCACTACCTATGCTGAAATGAATCTGTTCCTTGGATTTGAGCTCAGAGACAACAGGGCTTTTGTCTGCTCTGGGCAAGCCGTGATTTTCTGCTTTGCCAGGTTCAAAAGATAACCCATGGATCTAGTGTGTGATCCTGAAACAGCAATAATACAGTTCCACGAGTGTTGAGACATCCCATGTTAACAGTTTTGGAAGGATACATTTTGATTTCCCCTGTATGAAACCACTGTTTTGAGTTGCATTCACTGTTGTTGTAGTTGTCCTGATCTGTGAAAATTGTTTAGTTTTACATGATATTGTCTGTCATATTCAATAACAAATTTAAATCTACACAAAATGTGGATTTTTTTTTCCAGAATGAGACATTCGGATTGATCCAAAATAACTTTTTCTTTTTGGAAATTTCTTTCACTGAGAAGTTTAAAAATTGCTAGATTCGTTCCAATTTGAAACCAAATCCTTCATGAAATGGAATTTTTACCTTCTCGCCAGTTCTATTTAGGACACATGTACAATGGATCTCTCGTAACACTTAACAGTCTCCTGGTGGTGCTGAAATATTACTTCTGTTAATACTGAGATTGTTATAATGGGTCTTGGTGCAAAACAAAGAAGGCTGCTATGACATAAATGAACACAGCGTTGTATAATATTGAATTCAGTTGACTGGAGATATTAGTAATATCTATAAATGTGAAAATTTGGCAGTGTCTAAGTATTAATAATTTGAAGCTAGAGGGACCCAAAGCAGCAATGAAGAGTTAAAGGAGATTAAGTGATTCTGACTTTTAGCTTTCAGGACTCTGTTACATTTTTTGCACAAATTCAGTCTGGATTTCTTTTGAAAGTGGTGAGAGTTTGAGAAAGAAACATTTTGTTATCTCTTATCAGTGGGATAGCGCCACATTTTAACTGCATCTTTTCATGTAAGTTTAACAACTTATCATCATAATATTTCAGGAAGATTTTAGAAAGTGCCTAAGGTTTTAGGCACACAAGGCAGCTTCTTTGTTCCTAAATCTACAAAAAAAAATCCTTCTGAATATGTATTTTGCATGTAATGTTGCTGTGTGATTGTACAACTCTGCATGCACACATTGTTCACTGAAAACATTTCCAGAGACTGTGTTCACTCATTGTATAAAGAATAACCCCAGCGCCACCTGCTGGTTAAATGCATGTATCAAAGTTCAAAGTCAAGCTGCTAAAATTTGCCTTAAGAATTTTAGGATTATTGCTAACTTCAAACATACACAAATTACGAGTCAGACTTCCAAAAATCATGTGAGTGCCTGAACTAGAACAAGATTTTAAAACGTGCCTCTTTTTATCTGCTTTCTATTTCTGGGACATTGAAAGTCGTGTTCTTTTTTTTTCTCTCTGCAGTCACAAGAAGTAGAAATTTAGCATTGTTTTAAATGGGAGTGGAGATTCTGACAAGAATGCCTGATTTCAAGAGCTGTGTCTTTGTAGAAACTACCAAATATTGTGAGACTTGAAACACTGTAGTACATGTACTAAACACTAACTCTGGCTCCTTATTTCCCCCTTGAAACTCCACACTCAGAAAATGAACACCTTGTTGACAATTGGACCCTTGGAGTTAGTTCCTTTCAAACTCTTTTGCACGAAATGGTAAAAGAATTCTGGCCTAATAATTCCCTTAAATATATTAACTAGAGCTGAGAGGGGACATAATTTTATTTTATTCAAAAATTCCATGATTTTGAATTATTTCTTTCCAAATCGGACCAAAGCCAAATAATTTTAAAATTTCACCAAAACAAAATTTTAGAGAAAAAATGTTTCAGGCAAATCAAAATTATTCATTTAGATAAAATGAACATTGTCCATTTTATGTGATAGTATTTTATAACAAAACAGAGTTTCAATAAAAAAAATCAAAATGTCATCTTCCAAAACTCAGTGTTTAATCATCATCCTAATGCTTTGGTTAGATTTTTTGAAACAAACTGTTGCTGATGGTGCCATGTTCCCACAGAATGTTTTGATTTTGACTACGAAGTATTTTCCAATGGGGGGAAAAAAACCAAAAACGAAAAACAGACCTTTGGGAATTGTTCAATCAGCGCTAATGTTAACATAACTCCAAGTAAAATGCAAGGCACAGACAAAACCGAGACACTGGTTGGCTGGAGAAGGTGGGTGGGGGCTTGGGAAAGGCCTTTCTGCAGTTCATCTCCATGTGCTTGATACAAAGAGAGACAGCACGGCTTTTCCCCCACAACTTTCTACCCCAGCTCGGTCTAGTAGCTAGTTTGGAGCAGGGTAGAGGGTCCTACCCATTGTAGGATGATGTGTGTCCCTGGAGAAGCAGAACATGTAGTCTTCTCCTTTCCTGCCAGAGCTGTGACAGCACCTTGCGTAGGACATGAAGGGACTCAAACATCTTCCTGTAGTCTCCAGCCAGTGCATAGAGAGTCCTGTCAATAGCAGTGCCGGACAGCTTGTGTTTTGCCCTCCCTCATGGAAGGAAGCCCTAAATAGTGATTCACCTGTTGATTTTATCCACCTCCAGCCATCTGAGGAGCATGGTTTGCTCTATGTGGAGGCTCAGTCCAAAGGCCAGTATAATCCCTGGGAGCCTTTCTGTCAGCGGTGACTGGTGATGGGAGCTCCACAGAGGACACCAGCTATATTCCTCCGCCCCCACGCAGCTTCCCTCTGCCCCCGACAATCCCCTTGCTGCAACTCCCCTCCCTACCTTTGTCCCACCCCAGTCCTGCCAGCAGTGGTACAGCCCGGAAGCAGCGCCAAATGCTCTATGTTCCGCTGCTTTCAGGCCATGCCACTCTGGGGCGGGGCGGTTCTGGGCAGGACTGCCCCCTGCCTCACTGCAAGTATTGCAGCACAGCTCTGACAGTGAGTATCAAAGTTCATGTGACCCCCCATGCCCTCCCCCAGACATCACCCTGCTTTCCATGTGTAAAGCCAAAGACCCAGGTTATTGGCAGGTGGGATTGAACCTAGGACCTTAGAGGCTAATGCCATGATCCTCTATCATGTGAACTAAAACCCCATGTGGTCTTAGCTAAGGCTGCAGAGCAGACTTCACTCTCTCTTTTCAGTGGTCTCGGGCCGTGTCTACACTAGCAAGTTTGTTTGAAAAATCAGGCCCTTTTTCGAAAGAATACGGGGCGCGTCCACATACAAAATGTGCTCTTTCAATCCAACATTGATTGACACCATGCGGCTCCTCTTGTGGAAGCCATCTTCTGCTGCCCGACCAGGAACTATAGACCCATCAGCCTTACCTCAATCCCTGGGAAAATAATGGAGGGAATCCTCAAGGAATCCATTTTGAAGCACTTGGAAGAGGGGAAAGTGATCAGAAGTAGCCAACGTGGATTCACGAGGGGCAAGTCCTGCCTAACCAATCTAATTAGCTTCTATGACGAGGTAACAGGCTCTGTGGACATGGGGAAGTCAGTGAATGTGATATACCTTGACTTCAGCAAGGCTTTTGATACGGTCTCCCACAACATTCTTGTCCATAAGTTAAGGAAATATGGATTGGATCCTTGGACTATGAGATGGATAGAAAGCTGGCTTGATGGTCGGGCCCAACGGGTAGTGGTCAATGGCTCAATATCTGGATGGCGGTCTGTTTCAAGCGGAGTGCCGCAAGGCTCGGTTCTGGGGCCGGTGTTATTCAACATCTTTATTAATGACCTGGATGAGGGACTGGATTGCACCCTCAGCAAGTTTGCAGATGACACAAAACTAGGGGGAGAGGTAGTTACGTTGGAGGGTAGAGAGAGAATCCAGAGGGACCTGGATAAATTGGAAGACTGGGCCAAAAGAAATCTGATGCGGTTCAATAAGGAGAAGTGTAGAGTCCCGCACCTGGGGCGGAAGAATCCCAAACATTGCTACAGGCTGGGGACCGACTGGCTCAGCAGCAGTACGATGGAAAGGGACCTAGGGGTTATGGTGGATGAAAGGCTGGATATGAGTAAACAGTGTGCCCTTGTAGCCAAGAAAGCTAACAGGATACTGGGGTGCATTAGGAGGAGCATTTCAAGCAGATCTAGAGAAGTAGTTATTCCTCTTTATTCGGCACTGGTGAGGCCACATCTGGAATATTTTGTCCAGTTTTGGGCCCCCCAGTATAAAAAGGATGTGGATTTTCTGGAGCAGGTGCAGTGGAGGGCAACAAAAATGATTAAGGCTCTGGAGCACAAGACCTATAAGGATAGGCTGAGGGATTTGGGATTGTTTGATTTACAGAAGAGAAGACTGAGAGGTGATTTAATAGCAGCCTTCAACTTCCTGAAGGGGACCCCTAAAAGGAGGGTGAGAAACTGTTCTCAGTGGTGTCAGATGGCAGAACAAGGAGTAATGGTGAGAAGTTGAAGAGGGAAAGGTATAGGTTAGATATTAGCAAAAACTACTTCATCAGGCAGGTGGTGAAGCATTGGAATGCATTGCCTAGAGAGGTGGTGGATTCTCCTTCCCTTGAGGTTTTTAAGTCCTGGCTGGACAAGGTCCTGGCTGGGATGACTTAGTGGGGGTTGATCCTGCTTGAAGCAGGGGGCTGGACTAGATGACCTCCTGAGATCCCTTCCAGCCCTATGAGTCTGTGATTCCTTTCAAAACCTTCTTTTGGGAAAAAAAAAAAAAAAAAAGGATGTAGTTGCCCCAGGGGTCCTTTTTCTGAAAGCACAGTACTCATGGTGCCAGATTTTTCGATCACTGGCCTGTTCTTTGGAAAGAGAGGGGGCTGTGCGGACGCTGTCTATTGAGAGAGCGGCTCCATCTTGCAAAGTGCTCTTTTATGTGTGGACCTGCTCTTCCTGAAGACGTTTCTTTTGGAAGAGATCTTCCAGAAGAACGTCTTTCAAATGATTGCTATAGTGTAGACATAGCCAGTGCATTTGGGTTCCACATGGATTCCAGTGAGCTCTTGACCAGGCCAATGCAGAGCACATGCTGCCATTTACTCTTGCTTATTCATCCTTAAGAATCCTAATTGTCTGCAGGGTCAGCAGTGCTCTGGGAACAGTGCTCCACAGTGGATGTGTGCCTCGTTCCTGGCTCTGCCCCACCCACTCCCAGAGCGTAGCCTCTCAGAGGCCTTCTCCTCTCCATTGAGTAGCAAGCAATGGCTGCACCAACAGCCACCATGGGCCCAGGGGAAAGGCAGGAAGGAGGCTTGGCTTCCTGCCCCCAGAAGGAAAAAAAGAGGCTGGACTTAGGGCAGTCAGCCCTGTCACCCCCATACTCCCTCATAGCCTCCCACAGGGCAGTGGCACAGCACTCTGCAGCATTTCAAAGGTTCATGGGCCAACCACCCCCTTTGCACGCCCCCGCTCTGCAGGTTTGGCAATTACCATGGAATTAATAGCGAATACAATGAAACTCACTTGCAAGGAAATTTGATACAGTGAAACGGCAGCGATAAGGAGTTGAGAAATTAGTTTGGTGCCTTGTGAGGTGCAAATTAAAATTTCAAGTGTCATGAACCTCAGTTTAGATGGAGAGAGTCTGTGTGGGAAGAAATTAATTGCAAGAGATTTCTGTTATATTTAATTCAGCCGAATTTGCTGCAGACCTCTCTACACTTAACATGAATCACCATAAACTACCCTGTGCTTATGTACCAAAGCTGTCATTTTTCTGAGGGCTGGAACAGTTGATGTTCCTGTTGCATGTTGAAAGAAATTAAAAGGTTTTAATCCACCATGTTATATTCTCTGGAGTTTTCCTAGTCCTGCTCATAGGGTAGTGAACTCACATGTTCTGAGGCTAATAATAGGCACATACTATCTGAGTCAGGTGGCGTGAGCTGTGTCTACCTGCATTTGTAATCCAAGAGAAATGCAAGTGTAAACATGTGAGACTGCTTTCATATCTGTCAATCCATTCATTGTACACAAAGAAAATTTGACTTTTTGACCTGGATATAATACTTATAATAAATCATAGGCCCTAATTGTCATCAAATCCCCATTGTGTGGTGTTGTGCAAAATACACAGAAGACACTGTAAGCTCTTTGGGGCAGAACTATCTATATAACTATCTAACTATGCAATGGAGAAAAACAGAATTATGATCATCCCCATTATGAAGTAATGGCAAAGAAATTAACAAGAAGTCCTGTGGCACCTTATAGACTAGCAGATATTTTGGAGCATAAGCTTTCATGGGCAAAGACCCGCTTCATCAGATGCATGAGTCATCTGACAAAGCGGGTCTTTGCCCACGCAAGCTTATGCTCCAAAATATCTGTGAGTGATTCACCAAGGTCACAGAGTGAGCCAGCAGTAGGCCTGGAAACTGAAAACCAAACCAAACCAAACCAAAATAAAACTGCTAAAGGGTGGGAAAAAAACCTGAAATAAATCATCCTTATATAATAATTTACAATCTCGCCATGATGCTGATTATTGTAGCCTGGCATGAAAGAAACACTGGGGATTCCGTTAAGTCTATTAAGGATGTCAGTACTGCTGCTAATTTCACATGGAAGCCGTTCAGATATTGTGGTGATGGGCAACAAGATGAAATCCTGAAATAGCCACACAGACCCCCTTCCCTTTCATATTATGCTAGAGCAACAGTTGTTTTCAGTGCTTTTTTATTTTTTTGTTAAAAAGAAAAAGAGGAGCCATTACTCAACCAGCTCTCCATGCCCCTTGCCCAGCCAATCCTACAGCTGGGGCTGCCGCGGTGCCAGTACTCAGTACCGGCAAGTTCTGGCACAAAAAAAAAAGCACCGGTTGTTTTGCTTTAGAAAGTTTGACATGCAATAAACCTCATAGCCAGGAAGCTGCTGGATCTAGTCTACCTTTTGAAGATGGGCAGCCTTCCTTGTGCTTCCCCATAATGGTGAAGACTGCCCATGCAGGCTGAATTTATTTGAGCCAATCCTTGTGGTGTTAAGAACATAAGAACATAAGAATGGCCATACTGGGTCAGACCAAAGGTCCATCAAGCCCAGCATCCCATCTGCCGACGGTGGCCAATGCCAGGTGCCCCAGAGAAGGAGAACAGAAGACAATGATCAAGTGATTTATCTCCTGCCATCCATCTCCTGCCCTTGTTATGAAGGCTAGGGCACCATACTTTATCCCTGGCTAATAGCCATTTATGGACCTAACCTGCAAAAATTTATCAAGCTCTTTTTTAAACCCTAATAGAGTCCTGGCCTTCACAGCCTCCTCGGGCAAGGAGTTCCACAGGTTGACTGTGCGCTGTGTGAAGAAAAATTTCCTTTTATTAGTTTTGAACCTACTACCCATCAATTTCATTTGGTGTCCCCTACTTCTTGTATTATGGGAAAAGGTAAATAATTTTTCTATATTCACTTTCTCCACACCATTCATGATTTTATATACCTCTATCATATCGCCCCTCAATCGCCTCTTTTCCAAACTGAAAAGTCCCAGTCTCTCTAGCCTCTCCCCATATGGGACCCTTTCCAAGCCCCTAATCATCTTAGTCGCCCTTTTCTGAACCTTTTCTAATGCCAATATATGGTGTTGGATATGGATCAGGAGTTGCTCTACTTAGTAAACCCTGCTGAGAATTCTTGCTGGAAGTTCTGCACGTGGGCCTTATTCCAACAGGTGAGTCTCATCTTTCTGCTGTATAACAGGATGACACTGCCAGATAGAGGGCATGAAAGGAATTTCTCCTCTGATCACCTTGCTAGGGCCTTTACATCCTCCACAAACCTCACTCAGTCAATTCCTTCAGCTAGATGGCACCTTGATGTCTTCTGGTCTCTACCTCTGGTTCCCAGGTTACTCTCCTGAGAAATGAAATCCTTTAGTCTAAGGAAAACCTTTTGGTTCAGCATAATTGTATCTGTGTGAAATTTAATGGTGAGCAATATATGGGGGGTCAGTCTAGATGATGTATTAGTCCTTTGATCTGTGAACTCTGTGAAACTATGGCCTAGGTAGCATTTTAAACCAGTCTGCACTGGGGCTGCTTCTCTGTTTCTTGCATCTGCTTTATCTAGCTAGTAACCCTCATAAACAGGAGGGTAAACTTTTCGCAGTCTGATGTTGTTTTACATCTACTTTGCATTTCCAAAAATAAAGGTACAAGGGACATTACAATGGAGAGCTGAGCTCTCTTGAATTCACTTCAGCTTTGAGGAAATAAATGAAGCCTCCAAAATATTAAGCCACTTCTCTAAGCCCACAATGAATACATGTTCCTTAAAAAAAAAAAAAAAGTGCTTTCCCACTGGTTTTTTGTGGATTGCTGTGAAGTGGCTGTCATAACGGCCCTTAAAATGCAGCATAAGTTAAATAAATACTTGGCACTTCTGTGGCACTTTTTAATCCATAGAGCCTAACATGTTTTGCATAGGTGAGAGATCATTATTTTCCCCCCATGTTTGGATTGTGTGACTGGGCAAACTGAGGCACAGAGCCATGGCATGACTTGCCTCATGCTAAAAGCAAAGCTCAGAAGGATGCACAGGAGCCCCGGGGGTGCTGGCTTACAAGAAAAAATGGTGTCCCTCACCCATTCTGACCCCTATTCTCTTTTCACTGGCTTGTCTCCCCAGTAAAAGCACAGCTCAGCCCCATGGGGAAGAGGAAGGACCAGCCCCGGAAGAATCCACAGCATATGCCTGACTTGTCATCTAATCTCTTAAGGATGTATGTTAAGGAACAGTGAATTCCTCTGCGAATATTTGCTAATAAGCATTCAATATTATGCAGATTTGGTCTTGTGATTTCAGAGGCACAAGGTGGGCAGCTCTGGTGGGTGTCTGGTTGAAAAGAACACAAAAAGCAGGCAGGTGGACACCTGAAGACAAACCATCAATTCCTTATGAGCCACCCCACCCTTGAGGGGAAAACTTCTGTAATGGTCACAGCTCTATGGCTCTTCCTTGGCCCCTCCATGTCTGGCTGGACTGCACTCACTAGTTGCCACATTTGCTCACTCCCTTGTTCTTACCAACCAGGAGAAGGAACAGCAGGAGTTACTCAAACCCAGTATTTGGTTTCTCACTACTGATGAAGTTGGCGGAGGAGCATGGATGCTCCCATGCAGCTGGTAGAAGTGGGTGCCCTGGGACTGGCCTCCTATGCCCTAGCTGGTAGCCTGTGATCCGAAGCCCAATGGATGCAAAGGAGGGAGTGCATTTAGATCAGGGTGAGTATGAGGATTAGTTATGCTTCAGGAAGAACTTAGCTAGATGCTCTGGAAGGACCTAGGAAGGCCTGAGTGAGGAGCCAGATAAAGAGAAACTTGAAGAGAAGTGGGATTCAGAAGCCAAGCCAAGCCCTGAGTGTAAAACTCCACCTCGCAGCCTCATCCCAGAAATCCATATCCTTCACTAGTACTCCTTCCCAGGGTCTAATCGAGCCACTTGGGACTAAATCCATTTTCTCAAAGAAAGGGTGAGGGAATTACTTGGAAGAGAAAAAAGGAAGAGAATATGGTAAGCCTTAAATTGGCTTTTCCCCTACAGCAATTAACTAAGAAAATATTTATTTTTCCACTAAATCAAGAAAGGGAACCTTTTTCATAGTAAAGGAAAACACCTCTGCTCTTTAAACTAATTTCCTACCTGGAATTTTTTGCCAGGGTGATAGAAATAAAAATAGATAGGTACAGGTTGAACCTCTCCCTCATTCGGCTATATCTGTAGTCCAGCATGATTGTAGTTAGCTGCACAATGGGTGTGACCAAGTTTCCTGTGGGCCCATAAAGTTTGTTTTCAGTCATCAGTTCAGGCTTTCAGTGTTCTGTGCTGTTATTTAGCGGTAATTTACTCCTAAATGTGTTCCAAGAGCCCAGTAAGCAGTGGAAGTGTTGGCAATGCTGCTAGACAATATTGACTTCTCATGGTCCGGCAAATTCTCTCGTCTGTCATCAGTCAGGTCCCAAGGGAGCCGGATGAGAGAGGTTTATCCTGTAGTGAACACATTTGTCTTTCCCAATCTGTTTCTCTCCTGTGTTACATACAGAGCTCAGACCACATGATTGTAATGGTTTCTTTTGGCTTTAAAATCTGTCTATATCCATCTGTCAATGATAATGGCTAAGTTAAAAATATTTATTTATTCACCAGAATTATTTGTCTGCTATCAGGTTCAAATTTAGATACGTAAAATCGTAAACAGCAAAGAGCATGCTTATTTCTGCAGCAAGTGTACTCTAATGTGATAGCTTCATGTAGCCATGCTCCTATAAGGCTGTTACAGAAGCATTTTGTATGGTTTAACATGTATGTAAAAGGAATGTTTACTGGGGCTCTCTGGATCATGGATACCTCACCAGAACCATGCACTGGATGTGCCTGTGATTATTGAATAACGGTAGCAGATATTGGGCAACTGATGGTTCTTAGAGTTTGGAAACACCTTTCCTACTAATTTCACAAATGTGAAACATCACAGGTTGCAGCTGATTGGAATGAGGAGAAGCAATTGGATAAAAAGGAAATAGCTTCAGCTCTAATTAGGGATGGGTAACCTTTGTATTTGGTTTTCATATCTTCAGTGTGACCAATTAGGAGGAAATGTCCAAGGACCCTATTAAAATAAACTATTACATTATAGCTACAGAATTCCTTTGCTCACAATGCAACTCACGAGGGTGCTTCACAGTCCATAGAAAACCAATTTATAAGGATTACAGAAATATTAATTTTGGAACTGACAGAAAGTAAAACATGTCCACAGTGGTGTGTGTCCTGATGGGGCTTTGCCTAGCATTTAGTTAATTAAAATATGGGGATTACTAAGTTTACAACTTGGCCTTTGCCTTTGAGCATTTTTTTTTCTGTTATCCAACAGACAACAGAGAAGTTACAGTCAGGAAATGGAAGACACTAACAAATGAAGTAAGCTGAGCTGAGCATTCTTGGGTAGGTTTTAATGATGAGTATAATTCTCTTGTACCTAAAGCAGGGGATTATTCAGGAGGTAATAGGGAGGAATGTGTTTTGCCCCTTTTCCTGGACATGATAACTTCTGAGGATAAAAATGGCACTTTCTGTTAGGCTGGGGTTATCAAAGAGGGAGCTAGGTACCCAGATACTGAGTAGGTTCCTTAGCCTTCATCTAGCCCTACATAAATGAATCAGACGAGTCCTACCTCAAGGCATGATGACAGACTGGCAATGTCTTAAACAACCCCCATGGAGGTAAGTTAAACTTTACTGAATTAAGAAATACAGGTTGCAACTCTCTGGTCCGGCACTCTCTGGTCAGGTAACATCCTTAGTCCAGTAGGACCACTGATGTTGCTGAACCAGAGAGTGCCTGGATCAGAGAGCTCCAGCTGTGCCCAGCCCGTCTGTCTGACTGGCCAGAGCAGAAGTCCACTCATGTGCCGGTGTCAGGGAGCTTCCCTGTGGGTAGGGGCCTCAGCTTGCAGCCCCATAACAATGGGGAGTTCGTCCAGGGTTAGGACCTCCCTGCCTGTTGCCCTGTGCAGGTGGGCAGCTGGGCCAGGGCAAGGAGGCCCTGCCTGTTGCACTATGGTGATGGGGAGTCAGGATGGGGTGGAGAGCCCTGTGGAAAGCCAGGCCAGGCAGCTGGCAGCAGGCAGACAGCCAGGAGTAGAGCTCCTCTTCCCCCAGTCAGCCACAGAGCAAGGAGCCCCAAGAGCTGAGTGACCCCCCCAGGCAGTCTGGCGGCAGGGAGCAGGCAGTGGCCAGCTCAGCTAGCAACTTCACCCTGACCTCCCTGATCTAGCAAGTTTCTTCCTTTGACACCACTCAGGTCCCAAGGGTGCTGGGCCAGGGAGGTACTGGCTTATTGTACTGCACTGGCTTATTGGATGAAGGTTGAAACCTTTGGAGAACATTGTATCAAAACGTGCTGGCGTATGAAGCACGACGTTAAACAGACCTTCTCTAGTGGGGAGCAGGGATGTTGATGGATTTCCTCAATTGCTTGGAAACCACTCACTGGAGAGACACGTCTGCTCCAGGACAAACTGGATTCTCCTGAGCCCAACAAGCACAGGGAAGGCTTTTGGATAAAAATCCTGGGTTTAAACTGACTCCAGGCCTTCTTCACGGTCCAGCCCATGGCAAGGCACCCTGAAGGGCCCGAGTCCTCAGGAGAGGAGTGGTGGCATGTGACCTACTGAGACTGCCTAGGAGCGTGCACGTGATCTAAGCCAAAGTCCTGAGGTGTGTGTAACCGTGACGAACCCTGAGGTGGGATGACAGCTGGCAAGTTGATTAGCACGTGTGGGGTGGGGGAGGGTCTTTTATTGTTTTCCGTATGTTTTCTCCGCAGGGCTTTTTACCTTCTCAGTAAAGCAGGGGTGCATAGAAAGAGCTGAACGGTAACTCGTATGAGTAGCAGTCGTGGTTATCTGAGAGAAAGCAAGCTGGTGTCTTTGGGCAGCCTGCTGCGGAGAGTTCTGGGGAGGCATTGGCCAGGTGTCCCTGCCCTGCCCCCTTTCATCCATGCTCCGCCCCCTGCTCCACCCCCCCACCCACATCGTCCTTCAGAAGTGCCACACGGCTGTCTCTCAGTCTGT
Source organism: Carettochelys insculpta (assembly GCF_033958435.1). Taxonomy (NCBI): domain Eukaryota; kingdom Metazoa; phylum Chordata; order Testudines; family Carettochelyidae; genus Carettochelys; species Carettochelys insculpta. The sequence continues at coordinate 134,054,917 of NC_134140.1, read as the reverse complement.
GGGGCAGTGCTCCCCTCCCCACGAGCAGCGCCAGCTAGGACGCTCAGGCCATTCTTGGGCTGCGCCACCCTGAGGAAGGGGTAGGGCGGGCCCCACACTCGCCACTAGTGGCATGGCTGTAACGGTGAGTGGGGGGTGGGGGGGGTGGATGCTGCTTGTGCAAGTGACACCTAATGCAACCCCACATGTCACTCCTGCCTGTCTGTGCTGAGAAAGATGCAGTGAAGGCAGGGAACTCTGCAGCTGGAAATAAGGGAAAGAAAACACCGCCCCCCAACCCCGCCAACAGAGGCAGCAGGTTGGGAACTGGGAGTCTGAGTGGGTGCCCACCCAGGGGAAATACAGCAGTAGGAACCTGGAACTGTGACAGCCCTTATTTAACATAAACATGGATGTGAGATCCATAGGTTACATGCCCTAATCCTCAGTCCTGATTTAATTGAAATTAAATGGCACAGAATGGAGAGAGACGTGGAAGGCACAAAGTTAAGCCAAGCACCTTGTACCAAATGCTCAGCTGAGGATGAAATATTGATTCCAGAACACAAGTCAAAAGCAAACTTAATTGTGTGCCACGACAGTGATTTTTGTGTTCTGAACGGAATCGGAAAGCCAGCGCTACATTTATCTCTGTGCATTACTTCAGCACGTGTGCCGCACTGAAATAAAGCAGTCCTGAAACATCAATCATGTTTTCTTTTTGTTGATTACCGAGTTACTTTTGCTCCAGGGTGTATCAGGAAAAATTTATGTATCCAACCTTTAGTTTTGAATTAAGGTAACTGCTGTGTAGTGGAATTATGAATGGCTGTCGGAACAATGACAAAGACAACCTTTACAAAAGCTGTTTAATAAGTGTTGCCCATGTTAGGGAACTTTTGCTCAATATGCAGAGTTCTTGAGGAGTAAGAGTGTTAATCAAATGGAGAATAGGGATACAAGTAACACTAAGAACAACGGCTGGAGTGTGCAATGCAAACACATTATGAAGCTGTTTAAATGAGATTTAGAGTAACTACTGTAATTTGGGCGGGGGAGGGGGTAGCAATTACAGGATACATTTCAACTGCTTCTGCATAATTATGACTCATTCTTTTCTTCTCAAAGTTTGCCAGGCCAGATCCTACTGGTGCTTGTATTGCTGTAATTCCATTCACTTTGATGGAGTTTCTCCCATTGTGCACCAGTCAGCATCTGTCTCCCAGTGTTCAGTAACATATAGTCACTTTGCAAACTAAATTAATTAGATCCATACTCTGGCAAATTAATTTCCAGCATCCTCCTGCTTTTTTTGTTTTAAAAAGTATTCTTTTGGATCCTATTTTCCTCTTATAGAGCTATTTAATGATGTGCAACTGTGAATTCACAATCAGGTGTAGTTAGTCAATTTCTTCTTTTCTGGTAGCAAGACTTCTTCTGTTTATATCTGCTGAAAGTATGTAATTACAGTGCCTCCCTCTGCAATAGCTAGATTTCATCACTATGCCCCATTAGCATTTTCCCTGTCCTTTTTCTATAGAAATTCTGCGTAGAAAATGAAATGGTGCCAAAAAGCTATACTTTTAAATATCAGCACTGAATTTTAAGAGTTTTTTTTTCACTCATTCCCTATATAATTCATTTTAATAATACTTTCCAATTCTACAATGTCTATTATGTAAGGTTCCCAAAACTCTGCACAATCATTAATTTAGCTTCTCAGTACTCCCGTTATGTTAATAAAGGGAAATAAAGACATAATTTCCCCCTCATCACTGAAATGCACCTGTATCTTGGTTGGAACACAGCAAAGGCTTAATAGTACATGATGCTTTGCAGTGGTTCAGCAGAGGAAGAGATAAAAGATGATGAATCCAATTCATGCCAGGAGGAACTTACATGAGATGAAATTTGACCCAAACCTTGGGTTTAATTAGAACCCCAATTCTTATTAAAAAAAAAACCCTAAAAAATCATTACTTACCGTGTGGCTTAACAATTTATACTGTCCCCTTTGGAGCTTGCTGGAACATTGATTAAATCCCCACTCAAAGAAGGGAGTTATCCTAATACCTATTAAATCATCACCAACTCATTTAGCACCCCTTGTTCTTCTCCAGGGGGTTGCTATCCAACCACTCAGTCTGGTCCTATAAGCTTTTGTAGGCTAATAGACTCATAGCAAAAAATACCATAACTACAGGCTTATGTGCCTCTGAATGGAGGAGCCAGCAGTTTGGCTGTTCCCCAGGTACAAGGAAGCCAGAGGCACACCTGGTGGTTGTGCATCACCCCCTCATCCCTACTTTTCATGCCTATGATCAGCACTTTCCAATAGAAAAATGGTCTGTTGAGAAATTTTCAACCAGCTCTAGGCCCAATCCTGCAAAACAATATACACATGCTAAACTGTACTACTCTGAATAGTCCCCACAACTTCAGTGGGGTTATTCCTCTTCATAACCCTAGGCATGTGCTACATCTCTCCAGGTCGATTGCAGAAGTGATCAATAGTGTATCAAGCACCAATGAGTTCCACCTGAATGAACACTGATGCTCATGGGCCTCACGTTCAAAAGTGCTGAGCATGACTGAGAGTAATGTCCTGCAATAGTCTGGATAAAACTAATTGAGTTCAGGTTAATCCTTTTGGACTCACCTTTTTATGCATACAATTATCAATGTATTATTGTAGGATTCGGGAGGAGTGACAAATACAAAATCCTAGGAACATCAAAACATTGTTTAGGACAATAGGTGAGAAGTGGGTTTCCTGAGAAGTACTGTACACGGGAGACATTTGAAACTGACATCCACTGTCTACAAGTGTAGGGTGCGAGAAGACTTTGTAACGGTCGAGAGTGCAGTCCGACTCCTCTGTGAATCCTCAGGAGAATTCCAAACAGACCAGTCTGTGCAAGGTGAAAAGCTGCAAAACAACTAACCCTGCCATGGCAACGACTGCAAGCAAAGCACGCTTGCCAAGACTTCAAGGCTACGCTGGCAGTAGGCCACAAAAGATAGTAATAAGGAATGCATAGGCAATTTTAGGCAATCTTATGTTAATAAGTTGAGCTTTATCAGCTAGTGTTAGGAGGCCTGTTACAGACCCTCTCCCCGAGCCAAGCTCCAATGCGTCGGGTTTTCCCCCACTGGTGACTGCGGTGTCTCCGGGGCTCCCATCGGAGGTGTCACGCACTTTCAATAAACCAAATATAGCACTCGCCTTCTGGGTGCAGCCTCGTTTCTGGGGAACCCGAGCCTGGTTGGCTACAACAAGGATCCTATTGTAATCCAACCGTAATCATGTGGTCCTGGAAACCCCGAATCACAGCCTGCCGAACTGTGAAGAAGAGACCATTTTCTCTCTGGGAGTGAATGCCCTGGCACCCTTAAAGTAGCGCATTGGCACATCTCTTCCAATTTAATGAAGGTGCTCTAACCTAGGCATGGGAACTAAGGATGCAGAGCATGATGTATTACCCGCAGACTCCCAGCCAAGCATGGGAGGGATCTCCTGACAACACTGTGTGCCAGGATCCTGGTTCAAATGCCATGTGTGCAGTGGCCTCTGCTGCCAGCCCCACGTGCTGGGGTCACAGTTTGAGCCCCCCACACCAGGGGCCTCTGCTGCCACTCTGGGGTCCCAGTGCTGGCATGGTATGCTGGGGTTTTGCTTCCAGCCTCAGCTGGAGTACAGGCAAACAGAGGTAATGGGGCTCCACACCCCGACTTTTAAAATTGTTCCCCACCACTGGTTTCTAAGCCAACAAGAGAAAACTCTCCTGCTGGCACTATTCATCCCCCCCCCCCACCCTGCAACTGGCAGTAGCTAACAGCTGAAGAGCTTTTCTGGCCAACATAGTGCTGTCTAGTTGGAGGGGTAGGTTGATGTAACTCCATTTCTCGCTGAGGAATTTTCACAACTCTGAGCTATGAAGTTACACTGCTGTAGGTCTCTTGCACAGACCAGACCTAACACAGTGAAGGTCAGGCAAAGGAAGGGTCTCCAGTGCAGAGAAAAAATAGCATCCTTGGAGAAAATTCAGTCTCTTGTTTTCCCGATTAAATGAGACCTGAGCTCTTTGGGATACCTGTCCCCGTGAGTCATTATGGAACCCCTCTGCCACAGGCAGACATTTGAATCACTGGAGAAAGCTGTATATACAAGGCTTGTAATCCACAGGCTGGTACTTCCACTGTCAGAGAGGAAAGAAGGTACATTCCTGATCAGCCTGTTCTGTACATACCAGTGCTGTATTATCAAAGTGCAAGCTCACATTCTAAGGAGCAATGCATCCTGGGAAAAATAGCAAATTGGTTTAACATCTTCCAATGCCATAGTTGTGTCAAATTGTCTTAAGTGAAACCCCGTCCTGCCAGAGCAAATTTCTGCATTAAGCAGTGTGCCAGTCGAAACGCCATCGCAAAGAGTTTGTCTAATTGGCGTCACATGCCGCGTCTCCTTGAGCAAAGCGGGAGAGACAGCTCTGCAGCTCTTATTGCCATGGTTACAGCTATCCCGTTCCTGGTGAAAGCTGACAAACTGCATTTGGACACATTTTCAGACTGGAACATCCCACCTGGAAATGTACAGATGAAGTGTTTTTCATGGAACTAAAAAAGGGGGAAGAAATTAAAACCCACTCATGTGTTGTGGTGTTGACCCAGAAGGACTTGAGCCCTGAGGATTTTTTTTTATTTCCCTAATTGTCAGAATTCAGCCCTTTTGCAGGCAGCACAAGCAAAGGGCAGGTTTCTTACACTGTTTGCCTGAGTTGCAGACCTTTGCAGGGGTGTTACACACCTCTTTAGACATGCAAATCAGTAACCCAGGGTACACATGGATGAATATGTCTACACTACGCAGCTTTTAGTGACAGGGCTATGTCAACACATGCATGTGGCTTAAAGTAAGGCAGTGTAAACACTTTTCCTCAGTACTTTTACAGTAAAAAACTCTCCCAGCATGAGCAGCATTTGCTTTGTTGGCAGAAGAACACTCACACCTGCAACAAAGTCCTAGTGACACTAGTTTTTGCCCTGGCAAAGCTTTGGTCATTGCTAGGAGGCAGGGTTAAGTGCCTGTGAAAGACAAATGTTTTGTTGCTTATTTGTCAGTGTAGCCAAAGCCTAAGTGGGACAGGTATGACAAACTTCTCCCTTATCCTGAAAGTCCTGGAATTAAGCTAGCCCACACTGAAGTAAGCATCATCGGAGTCTTAAACATAAAACTGTTTGGGCATCATTGTGGAATTGTCAGTAACTTCGCTAGGACAATAGGTGTGAAATGAATTTCCTAGGAGATATGTGTAGTAGGGAGGGGGTGTGCTTTTACATTTTGATGGGAGCAGAAAATCATTGCTGGTCTGAATAACTATTCACTGCCTCCCCAAAGACTCCAGCTGGGTAGATGAATGGCTTTCCAAATCAGGAGGGGGTTGTTTGCAGCTGAAGCTTCCACGAATTTGTAAAAACTCCTGTGTGATATATGTAAGAACAATCACCCACCAAAACCTACACTGGGATCCTGGTGATCTGTGAGAATAATAGTAGACATGGGTGTAGGTTCTCTATATTTTTTGCAATAAGTTTTCTCTGTCATGCTTTTACCTAAGAATATACTGGGCTTGTTTAGAAGTAGCTGCATGAGAGTGGGCTGGGGTCTGTGTTCCCACACAAGCTCTGAGTGGCTAAATGCAGGCCAGAGAAGACCAATTAACTGCTGCACCTGGAGGGAAATTGGGGGCAACAGACAATGACCACATAGTGGTGGCTGGGGGCAGGGGTTGGTGGGGAGTGAACTAGAGTTATAAAACTAAGGGTGTGAGAGACGAGGGGTCAGGCATTACTCTACAGAAAGAAAGAGAGTGGGGGTAAGGGAGCAAGGTAAGCTGGGGGGTTTTGCCCTGGTCTAGGATGACTGACAAGCAGCCAAAAAGGGGGACGTAGACATGGGAAGCAGAGGACGCTCTGGTGGTGCACCCAGAGATCGACCAGGAGACAGCGAAGTGGGGCAGGAAGGATATTAGGGAAACAGCAGTAGGGAGTGAGACAGCAGACTTGGAGTCTTATGGGGCCTGGGCTGGAGTTCCTGGTAAGACCAACATTCCCCTACCAGCCCATGGGAAGTGGCACAGAACCTAGAGGTGGAATAGAAAGCCATGTGAAAAGGGCTCTGGTCTGCTTATCTGTGGGGAATTTGCTGCTCTTCAAGGTGGCTGGGGAGGGGCTATGTAGTGAGCTGATGAAGGGCAGAGTCAAGAAATGAACACGGAGAACACCACACACATGGCACAGACAGCTGACATTCACAGGAGCCATGTGGGGCTAAAACTCATCTCCAGTCCCTGCTATAAGAAGGTACATCTGTGGTCATCAGAGCTACTGACAGGCAATTCAGCTGTAGCAATTGCCCAGAGTACTATTCCCTGCAGAGAAGGCAGAGCAGCCTGTCTTCGCCTTGGGAGCTGAGAGGACAGTTAGGAAAAGATGAGCGCTGGAAATATCCCTGCTAGAAGTGGTTTCCATCCATGGGGGACAATGGCTGGAGAATCAGAAGAACTAGAGTGCTTGCATCTTACAGAGATCACTTTGAATGGATTAGAAGACCTCTTGAGGTCCTACCCACCCCCATATTTCTATGCTCTTTCCAAGACATTAGCAGATGTGAAAACTTGCAACTCATAAATTAATGACTGACTTCAAGCTGCTGCTTCAAGACATGCCAATAGGCCAAGTGGCAGAGGAAGCTTTCATTTCCTCTGGAAATCCCACTCCCCGGTGCCCCATGACCTGACTCATGGACAAGGAATTGTGGGGTATGGGCTGAGAGTAGGAAGCAAGGTATGTGCATTTAGCAGACAGCTTTGACTAGACTACCTCTGCTGCAGCTTGGTCATTCAGCTGAAGCAGGGAAGAACAAGGTGGACATGAAAGGGGAAGGGAAAATGAAAGAAGAGGGGCTGTCAAAGTGCTGAAGGCACTTTGAAGTGGCAAACCCTTTCTCATCTCATGGCTTGCCTTCCTCTCCCGCAAGCAGCAAGACTAGCTAATCCACTTTCATTTAATCTACTATGTGATTTACCTGGTGTTGTTTGGTCCTTGACTCAACTTCTGACTTTTCTGCTTCTAAATCATTGCTCTGGGAATGGAGTGAGGGATGAGAGGTTAAGTAGACAGGCTGCCATGGAGGAAGAGGACAACCTCAGCCTGTTTCTCACTGTAGCAGCTTGGGGCCAGGTGAGAAGTGCCTGTTCATGGCCACTGCAGTTCGAGAGGTCATGACTTATGGGAGATGTTTGGATGTCTCATGCGTCCCTTTCCTTAAGGCTCAGCTTTCTGAGATGAATTTCATTGCCCATGAGGTACCCAGGCCATGGGACCTCCCATGGTGTGCTAGAACAGCTCAGCAAGACAGGGCATTGTTAAATCATGGATGATATAGTCCAATCATGGAGCCTGGAAGTTAATTACAAGTGATTCTGTCTTATTTAATGTAGCTGAATTTGCTTCAGTGTTTTCTACAATTAAATGCACCATCATAAACCACCGTGAATTAAAGTCAGATCCATTTCTGTCTGATAAATTACCAGCAGCCTGCTGCTTATTTGCTTTCAGATGCGTACCTTTGAATCCTACTTCATCTGTTGCTTAACCTAAAAGATGAAGGCTTTCAAATGCTTGTGATAGCTAATTCACTGAGCTGGTAGGAGGGATGGAAAGATCCATTCTATTTCTGCTTTTATGGGGTCATAGGGGTTATATTATGCCAGGACCGGGGGGGTGGGAGGGGAACCACCTTCCAGGAGACTAGAAACATGATCTTATATACTTCTGTTATCTGAAGTGATTAAAATTGTCAGACTTAAGAGCAGTGTAACTGTAGGCATGTACTGATTTTTACAGCTCCTGTGTTCAGCAAATGGCTGGCTATTTGGAAGGTGGACAGAATAAATCAATTTTAATTATTCCTTACTACTGGAATACAAATATGTCCCAAACCAAGATATCACAAATGGTCAGTTAAACTCTCTAAATGTAAAGTGTGGGAGTGATGTTGCATCCTTACCTCTTAAACTATTTCCAAGCTGCAGAAAATACAAGCTCCACACCGAGTAAATTATAGAATACTTTATTTGACTTGAGGATGCCCAGCAAGCTAAAACAAACATGTCCTTAAATTATTAGTAATTTATGTATTCTGTTAATTACTCAGTGTGTTTCCAGTAGCTCTCATTACTTGAACACCTACTGTGGTGTTTCAGCAGAATTGTTTAGCTTGTAGGTGTAAGGAAAGCATTTTGCATGTTTCTAAAGGCAGGTTTTTCTCTCATTTGCATTGATTTTCTTTAATTTACCATTTTGTTGCTTGGCTTCTTTATGCCAAAGAACCTACAGTTATCAATTAGCTCAATCAAGAGCCAAACTAATAACACTGCTTCATTTACTAAAACAAATCGATAAATAAACTCAACCTTCTGGAATCCAAATTAGCAATTAAAGTATTCAGAATCACTGGTGAGCTTTGCTCTTTGACATAGTATTTCTCCAAAATAAGAGAGTGCTCTACAGTTAGAGGAGAATGGTAGAGGGGGAAAAAAGCGTTGATATTTGGCCGTCAGCCTCAACATCTGGGCTTTGTCTATAGTGACAAGTTACAGCCACAGCTGTGCTACTGTAATGTTGACACTCTAGCTGTGATGGGTAACATGGGGCCCACTGGGTCTCCATGTGTGGCCTGCCAACCCCCTGGCTGTTCCCTTCTGCTTGCACACTGGGTCACTGGAGTCCTGTATTTCCCATGCAGCTGTTTGTGGTATTATTGGGAGGGAGGATAAGGAGCAGGTAACTGTAGGGCTCTGGTGCCCCAGTGTGTGAGAAGCACGTGGGGTGGGAAGTTGCAAGGCCACAGGTGGAATCCCAGTCACCTGCCGGCTGCTGTAGCTCACTGAGGGTGCCCATTCCTGCACTGCAGTACTAGTAAGTGCCCTTCCACTGTTGTAAAGCCACTTCCATGGGAGATGGTGAGCTGGATCAACAGAAGAAATCTTCCGCTGATGTATTACTGCCTACAGTAGCGCTTAGGCTGCTTCACTGTATTGCTCAGGAGACACGAAAAAAAATCATGAGGCAATGCAGATGTCAACATAGCATTCTAGTATAGAACAGCCCTTTCCTACATCACTTGGGCAAGCTGTTCCTGCCGGGTCGGGGGTGGGGGTTCACAGGGGGCATGATCTAGTCCTAGACAAGTCTTCTCCCTCTCCGTAAAGGAACAGTAATACTCATCAGGCGTAGGGTGCGTATGTGATTGAGTTAGCTTTTGAGAGATACAAAGAGAGGTAATCCTATGGCCAGGGACGAGAGTTTTCCCCTTGCCCTCAGCAGCTAATTCAACAGATTCAAAACTGGATGCTTTCTTAGTTTCACAAAGCTCAGTTGTCACTGGTTGTGGCATTGGCTCTATTGTAATATCTGGCCATGTTCATATGAATGATTTTTAGGCCCCCAAACTATGCTCCCCAATTAAAATATGTCAATTCTGCTCCTTTCTGCTGTTTGATATGTTAGTTGTTAACTACATCCAGCAGGGGCTAGAACTTTTGGGGGAAACAAAAATGCTCTCACTGCTTCTTCAGCTGCCACATTTTGGAAAGCCCTACAGTATTCATCAGAGGCCACATCATCTCATATGCCACCTTTAAAAAGAAATGGAAAGAACCCAGAGGTGATACCCTTTTGAAAGAAACTCAAAGACCTTGTCACTCTGCAATATAAAATCAACAAACTTCTGTCCCCAAAGTCTCTGAGTTTGCTTTATTCTGTTTGAAGGAAACCCACTAGGAACCTAGCAAGAGACCAGGCAAGCTTCTAGAAAAGAAATGTAAATAAAAAACTAACGGATCAGCTTGCTGATGTTTGCCTTTGCAGCAATAAATTATATACTGCACAATCAGATGTAATACAAAATTTCAGTAGGTTTTTTTCCTCCCCAAAATTAGGTGAAGAGGTAATCAGTAAAAATGCCCTAGGTGACCTTTTTATTGGGTTGTCTCTACCACAGATCACTGACTCAGAAATCACTCTGAGTTTCCCCTCTAAGATTACAAAACTGACTCAGGCTGTAAAAGAAATGAAGGTCAGAAACAGCGTGGGGCAGACAGGTTCTGTACTGAATTTTCCAAATAGGTCTCTGAAACTTTGGGGGCCTGTTAATTATTGGATATAATCCTTGAGGATGAGAATGATAAACTCTCCCCCCTACTCTAAAACCACATCTGTGCTTACCCCACCTTGAGTTCAGAAGGAGCATGGTAATGAGTGGAGTGGAAGATGCAAAAAAGGCATAGATTAACCTATCTCACACCACAGTAGCATATGCCCATGAGATCCCACTTCTGGACGATCCCCTTTTAGAAGCAAAGCTGCCATGTAGAAGGGGTTCCTTCAGAAGGAAACCCCCCTTCCAGAAGACCCTTCTTCCCCAAATGTTGATTTATATTCAGTTTATGGCCCACTACAATCCCTAGTAATTATTCTTTTTTTCAAAAAGTGGGGATAACAACACTTCCTTTATTTCATCTCAACTGTAAACACTTGGGGCAGGGACCATATATCTACGTGTAGGTACGCAGCTCAAGGGAGCCTCCGTGTGCTGCTGTAATACAATAGTACATTTCTGGAAGTTTACATGTGGGCATAGCTGATATTTTCCCCCTCCCTCTTCTCCATAGGTGGGCTAATATGACTCAGGCACCTGAAGCCTTTTCCCAAGACAGAGTTAATGGAGGCCATATTATACCATTGTGTTGTAGGGCCGGATGGCTACCAATGGCTTTCCTGTTCCTGACCTCATGAGCACCAAGGAGATTCTTTTGAATATGATGAACTGTAACTCCACCAATGGGCGATGCACTTGGTATCGCTTGATGCAGGGGGCAATATAAGCTGTGATAGAGATGGTGGGGACGAGGGCAGGATTTCACCCCTGTGCACTATGCAGACCAGTGGTTCCCAATCTTTTCAATAACAGGGCACGCTTCAATGAGAGGAGTCCATGGCACATCCGCTTTTTTCAGCTGAATCGATTGTTCATGAGCATCACATTTACCTGCATTTTCTGTGGTCCTGGTCTTACTAGAGAGGTTTGCAACACAGTAGCACACACAACAAGCTAAACAAGGCTCAAATGGGATATTACCTAATTGACTAACCAAAGAAAATGCAATGGTTACTCAGTTATGCACGGTGCTGGGGAGAAATGTCTGCAGAGAACAGGCTCCCCTCCTGACCAGCTTGTTGGAGTCAGAATACGGCATTTATACCACGTCCCAACTCTAGCAGGCTCCCACCCTTCCTCCCTCCCCTATTTGCCAGAACTGCTGTGAGGGGAAATTGATGAACCACTTGCTGTTTGGGACTCAGGTAGCTTTGCCCCCCAACCCCACACCTTTCAGTAGCTCTACTCAGAACCCTGGTGAGAGGAAATTGACAGAATTTTGTGGCACACTTGGATGGTTCCAATGGCACACCAGCGTGTTGCAGCCCCACACCAGTTGAAAACCACTGACACAGGGCATGAAAAAAATTCAGAATGAAAGAAAATATTGGCCACAGCTGATTAATTCTGCTTTTGCTGAGCAGTCCTGCTGCAAGTAGCCTGGATTTCCTAATGCTATCTGTGCATGTTTACTATTTATTATGATTTATATTATCTAGAGGTGACCAGCTGAGATCAGGGTTTATTTTACTTGTGCTGTGTCTGAGTAGTTTATCCACCTAGTGAAAGACAGGCACTGCGCTGAAAAGCTCACAATCTGAACAGACAACAAGGGAAAAAGAAGTAGAATTGTGCCCATTTTACAGATACGGAGCTAACACTCACTGAAAGTAAATACATTTTCCACAGCTATCCAGGGAGTGTGTGGCAAAGCCAAAAATTCATCATTGGTATCAGGAGGTCCAGAAACTTGACCCCACTTTTCATGTGTCATGATTAACACAGCAATATAGAAATCTCAGCATTGTTTCTCCTTTTAAAATGTCTTAAAGCAAAGCCCATTTTCTGCTTACATAGCCAAGCTAGTCAGTCAATGGTGACGATTAATCATGTTCTTAGACTGGAGAATTCAGAGAAACAAGGTGAAAAAAAAATCTCCTCCTGTCTAATCAGAATAGAAAATACTGTGGAGGCAGACAAAGAAGAAAACAGGATAACACTGCAGTCTGACTAATGGGAAAATAGTTGTTTACCTCCTCCACAATCACATACAGTCCCTGCTGGGCTCTAGGAAGAAAGCTCTGTTTTCACAAAGTGTTTTGGTTTTGACCGCACCTAGCATTTAGTCTGTGTGGCAATGTATGGAAGCAAAGCGCTTGGCCTCCAGGAAACTACCTGAGTGCTGTAGCACTGCCATTGGCAGCCGTGTCTCTTGAACAACCAAAACAATGCCAATATGCAATACCTTAGACACCATGAAGCGAGGTGGCGTTTAACGCTGAGGTATTAAGGCAGTGACTCGGCCCCCGTGCAGTGCCTGTCTGTTGTTGCAGCAGGCCTTGTGTGTGCATTGGACATGGAAGAACTGCTGTTTGATAGCGGTGTTTGTGTACTGCCAAGGCACGCGAGGACCTTCCGGGGAACAATGGTGATAACAAGCCATCGCAAGGTGTGGGTGCATCTATGACACCAGGGGTGAAAGTAACTTAACATCCTATCCCATTGCAAACTGAGTCCCTGCAGCTCTTCCATTAGCTCCCTGCTGGCTTTCGCTGCAGCTCAGCCAGCTCTTGAGGGACCAGCGCACGAAGGCGCACCCACTTACTATCACCTCTGTGTGTAACGCGAATCTGCCACTGACACCAGCAGGGGCGGAGCTGAGTTAGCCCAGAGCGCCTTCGGTTACGTCTTCACTCAGATAAAACCCTGAGTCTGAAACTCTAGGTTGATCGACTCGGGCTTGCAGGGTTTGGGCTGCTGGGCTCAAATAAACATGTAAATATTTGAGAGTGAGCCAGAGCCCAGGCTTGGAAAGACCCACACTGCTCCATGGGGGTCTCTGAGCCTGACGCTGTGTACTGTAATTTTTAGCCCTGCCACTTAACATCCCCGAGTTGGATTCTGGGATGGACACTGGGTGCAGGAGGGTGCTCGGAGTACAGGGTTGGGGTACAGGAGGGATATGAGTCCTGGGAGGGAGTTTGGGTGAAGGGGGAAGAGTACGGGCATGCAGCAGTTTGGGCTGCAACCTAGGGCAGGAGTGTGGTGGGACCTGGGGCAGGGGGTTGGGTGCAGGGCTTAGGTGGGAGTATGGGTGCAGGAAGAGGGGTAGAGGGTTTGGGTTATGGGGGGTAGGAATTGGGAGGGGCAGTGGGTTGTGAGGAGGGAGGGTCTGGGGGGCTGGAGGCAGGCTCTGGCCAGGACACTTACTTCAGCAACTCCTGGCCAGCAGCCCAGATGATTTCTCTGCCTGTAGGGCCACGTCTGGGGATATGTGCACCTGTGAGCCCATGGGGAGGGGCATATTTCAAACAGAAAGCTCTCATCGGCCAGAAACCAGCCAATGGGATTTTTCTGGGGGCAGGGACAGTGCTTGAAGCATCGCCCCCTCCGCCCCTCCCCCCAGCTCAGCTATGGAAAGACAAACAGGGCCCAGCAGCCACTTTTTTGAGGGGGGCAGGGGTGGTCAGGGAACCTGCCTGAGGCTCCCTGCAGCATCCGTGGGTCAGATCTGGTGGCTTAGCAGATTGGATTTGGCCCATGGGCCATAATTTGCCCAGCTCTGGTCTAGAGGCTACAGCAGAGATACAGTAGTCATTGGTCTAGTGCAATGCACATATATAGCAAAAGATGGTCCCTCTAAGTTGTACATAACCTAACAGACATGGCAGACATTGGCTATGAGGGGAAGCAGCTGCACAAAGCTGTGAAGAGGTTAGGCCAAGGTCTCTGGTCAGAGATTGAGCCAGGGTAGCTGAAATCCTGGCCCTGCCAAAGGCTCCCAGTCTCCAACCCCTCAATACCGGCCCTGGGCACTGCCCCGCCTCCCCTGGCCTATCTGCCAACTTGGTTTCTCAAATTGAGGTTGATGCAAATTCCACTGGTGTTACTGACTCACGCGTATTGCATTGGGGTTTGTATCAGGCCCTGGTGGGTGCTCAGCTGGGGGTTTGTTGCACTATGTCTTTTGTCTCTCTCCTAGGTGGGAAAATTACAAATGCTTTCAAAGCGGGGTTGGTGTGTGCTCTGACATTAACAAATTCGGAGTGATACTGTGACACACCCTCTCTGACCCCGAACGAGGGAGGACCAGAGGAGGTTTGAAAACACAAATGCCTTGACTGTTACTAGCCAAACAAACAGGTCTTCCCAGGTCTTTATGCTTTGCTGACCAGCAATGGCATAGACCATGTGCTTAAAAAAACCTCAGCTGCGATCGGACGCTAACAGTTATTATTCTCTTACCTCTGGCGTGAGCTGGATAATTAATTGTAGTCTGGCCATTTGTCAGAATGCTTAAGGCTGCTGGCTGCATGACTGTCACTTCTGTGTGTGAGCTTCAGGTGACTGCAGAGTTCTCTTGCTATCCTTTCATCAGCTTTCAAGCTCTTTCATATGGATGAGTTTTACACAGAGTTCTTCCAAAGCCTAATGTATGTTTAGTTTGATTTCCTGAAGTAAAATTGAAAGAATGAGCTTAAGGAGAAACATCATTGGCAGTGTTGGGTTTTTTTTATCTTCAATTTACTGTGTTTTTTTCCCCCTATTGTAATTGGCTCAAAAATGACAATATGTATTTGCCCTTTGCATTTTCAGCCTTCAGCATTCATGCTTTCAAGCGTTTCTGTGCAAGAAGGCAGGCTACAAATATACTAATAAATTTCAATTTGGGGGTTTAATTATCTCACAAATAATAGCCTGATCCCAAGAAAATGCCAAATATCCAGATACTCATGATAAATTCATAAATTGGAAAGGCTGAAGTAAAGGCTGGCCTTCTGCCCATTGCTAACATCTTTAAAAAACATTGTTTTAAATTAATTTTATAAGAAAAACATAATTTCATAAAATCCCTCTGCTTTGCAGAGTAACATTTAATTATCTCCTATTATTTATTGTTAGTACTAAGCGCTTCAATAATGAATGCTAACAGCTATTACTGAATATATTTCTATTTTTTGTGCTGTTGGTTTCGATGCATTTCCAATGGTTCTTCTCATTAGTTGCTTATTTGGTTGTTCATTATTAAAAGGCTGCACACATTTAAAGTTAAAGCAGTGGTTAATATTCCTAAGGGCCCCTCGCACTTTCCTTATTAAAAGATTTTTCTCTTCATTGCATTTCAACTCTTAGCTTTTTTTTTTTAAATGATCCAGATGTCTGTGTATTCTGGAAAGTAGCTGAAGTGAAAGCTTTCAGAGAAGCTATTAATAAAGGATTGCTTGCTTTCCTTTGCCGAATCCATACAGGAAGTAAAATATTAATGACTCATTAACAAAGCTAACAGTTATGAAAACCATTAGAGTATGAGTCCATTATTTGGGTTCCCTTTGTGTTACCGCTACAGCATCATATGTCAGAGTATTTTTTTTCTGTTTCTGCTTCCAATAAAAAGCTTTTAGTTTAAATCTCCTTCCTTTGAAATCAGTTCAGCAACCCACTTAAGTATCGGAGGGATTGCCATCTTAGTCCGTAGCTTCATAAAAACCAAGAAGTGCTGTAGTCCTGTAAAGACGCAGACCTAGTGAAATTTTGAAAATGTGTCTGAGCTAGTTAGATTTCTAACTCAAGTCCTACTGATTTTCTTGTGACTCAGGTGACTGGGCACTTTTGCAAACTCCACTAGACATCTATTTGCATCTGGCTCTTGCTATATTTCCAGTGCCTTGGATATGAGCCTATTAAGAGCTTCAAACTGGAAGCCACTTGTAGCATACTGCAAAAGCTTTATTGAGCTTCCTAGCTTACATGTGTGGTAGCATTTTTGTGTGTGTCAGTGGATGGCACTCCTTCCATTAACTATCTTCATCTTCAGTGCTGATGATCATATTTCAGGAAAGATTTTGGTAAATTGAAGAGGGTTCAAAGAAGAGACACAAAAATGATTAAACAATTAGAAGACTGACTCTGAGCACTGGGCATTTATCACTCAACAGAGCTTAAGAAAGAGAAACCGTGATTAAGCCACTTATAAGTAGCCGAACAGGGAACAAATATTTGATGATACTTCAATGGGCTATAAGCCAATGGCTGGAAGATAAAGTTAGATAAACTCAGATTAGAAATCAAATGTGGAAAGGCTGAAGGCAGTACAGCTGTGACAGTCTTTCCAGGATGCCACACCATCTATAAATATCTTGTTTGTATGGTGTACCAGACTGTAATTCCCTTCTTGCTCTGGTGGTTTTACAGTAGATCAGATTAGATGATCACATTGGTCGCTTCAAATGGGTTAAACTATCTTCAACCATTTGATGTTATTTACATTTTTCTCCAGTGTTGTAGATCTTGTGTCTTCCCTGCAAACTAGAGCATGAAATTCATTGACAAGTGCTGTCATGAGCTGCTTTCAAGTGTCAGAGGGGTGGCTGTGTTAGTCTGTATCCACAAAAACAACAAAAAGTCCTGTGGCACCTTATAGACTAACAGATTTTTAGAGCATAAGCTTTCACAGGTTCATCTGACAAAATGGGTCTTTGCCCACGAAAGCTTATGCTCCAAAAAATCTGTTAGTCTGTAAGGTGTCAAAGGACTTCTTGTTTTTATGAGCAGCAACGAAGGGTCCTGTGGCACCTTATAGACTAACAGAAAAGTTTAGAGCATGAGCTTTCGTGAGTTAACTCACTTCTTCAGATGCTGCATCTGAAGAAGTGAGTTAACTCACGAAAGCTCATGCTCTAAACTTTTCTGTTAGTCTATAAGGTGCCACAGGACCCTTCGTTGCTGCTACAGATCCAGACTAACACGGCTACCCCTCTGATACTTGTTTTTATGAGGTGATTTGTGAGGGAAAAAAAAAGAGAAGGTTCAGAGAAGGGTGACAAGAACTATCAGTGGCATGAACAAGGGGTGCGGAAAGATGAGAAATCTGATGATTGAATACCTAGGCGAGGCAAATAAGAAGGGGTATATTTGAATTTACAAACTGATGACCAGAGTTCCCTGTAAGCGGAGGACATCAGCAGCCCCCCCAGGAGACTCAGGTTTCATTCAGCTGATTAGAAGAGCTCCCACAGCCAGCAGCTTGTGTTTCTATTGGCGGTGAATATCCGCATATGCTTTGGTGTACATAATACAATTCCAGTCATGGATGAAAAAAAAATAGCAGGAACACAGCTGATGACAAGCACAGAAAAGGTAGATAAGGAATGTCAAATCTCCCTTATTCACTGGAGAAACAAGGAGGCATTCAGCGGAAATGAAAGCTGGCAAATTTAAATTAACTCAGAGGAAGCTCCCATTGATTTTATTGGGAGCAGGATCTAGAACTCAATTAGGCAAATACAATTACTAAACCATCATTAAAGGTGTGATGATAGTGGATGTGCTCCTTACTGGATGGGTTCAAAACCAACTTACTAGATAACATTTTTTTCATGACATTTCTGTACATTTTTGTAGTCAGCTCCAGGGTTCCCTCTAATTATTTCCATCCACGAGTAGAATAATTTTGTTATGTGCAGATGTGCACCACCAACAGAAACGCACACTGCTCACTATGGCTACGTCTACACGTGAAGCCAACATCGAAATAGCTTATTTCGATGTAGCAACATCGAAATAGGCTATTTCGATGAATAACGTCTACACGTCCTCCAGGGCTGGCAACGTCGATGTTCAACTTCGACGTTGCACGGCACCACATCGAAATAGGCGCTGCGAGGGTACGTCTACACGCCAAAGTAGCACACATCGAAATAAGGGTGCCAGGCACAGCTGCAGACAGGGTCACAGGGCGGACTCAACAGCAAGCCGCTCCCTTAAAGGGCCCCTCCCAGACACAGTTGCACTAAACAACACAAGATACACAGAGCTGACAACTGGTTGCAGACCCTGTGCCTGCAGCATGGATCCCCAGCTGCCGCAGCAGCAGCCAGAAGCCCTGGGCTAAGGGCTGCTGCCCACGGTGACCATAGAGCCCCACAGGGGCTGGAGAGAGAGCGTCTCTCAACCCCCCAGCTGATGGCCACCATGGAGGACCCGGCAATTTCGACGTTGTGGGACACGGATCGTCTACACGGTCCCTACTTCGACGTTCAACGTCGAAGTAGGGCGCTATTCTGATCCCCTCATGAGGTTAGCGACTTCGACGTCTCGCCGCCTAACGTCGAAGTTAACTTCGAAATAGCGCCCGACGCGTGTAGCCGCGACGGGCGCTATTTCGAAGTTAGTGCCGCTACTTCGAAGTAGCGTGCATGTGTAGACACAGCTAATGGGTGGCTGCGGGCGCTCAGCTGATCAGCTGGGTGACATCTGAATCTCTCCTGGGTGGCCACACCAACACTTAGCGTATAGGGACTGCTGGGCAGCTTTAGTTTTTATCATGCATTTAGAAGTAGTGTGACCCAGTGCACGGGGGGCTGGCCAGAATTTCAAAAGACCTGAGTTCAAAGTCTTACTCTGCCCATGATCTTAGGCAAATTGATTCACTTCAATGTGCTTCTGTTTCTCCTCTGCCTTTGGCGAAAAGACTGTCACACTAGAACCGTGTATAGGCCAAGCACACGGGAGCTTTGATCTCTGCTGAGGGCCTTTAAGCATTACTGAATGTATCATGGAACCTCTGTGTGAGGGAGTGAGAGGAGGGCTTAGCAGTGCAGGGCCTCAACAAGGCCTTTTTGCCCAATTAGCCCCGCCTTGTTTCACCTGAAGCCAATGCCAAGCCTGGAAGGTGGATAAAAGGAGGGAGCCTAGACAAGTTAGGGGCTGATGTGTGAAGAAGCAGGAACTGGTTTTGCCATCCATGGGACCAGAGCTGTTGGCAGGATTGGCCACAAGCCTTCAAACTTTCCACTGGGCACAAAGGAGGAGAACTAGAAGGAAAACCTCACTTTGGAGTTGTAATGTGGACTATTGGGGCAACAACTTGAACTGAGGGAAAAGACTCTGGTAAGCAGGTAGAAGTCCTACACCCTGGGCTCTCAGTTAATGCTGGGACCTAACCACTAGGCCACCTGCTGCCCAGGGGATCTAGCTACACTTGGATATATTTTCTTTTTTAGTTCTCCTGTCTCCTTCAGTGAACCCAGGTTCCTCTGTTTTAACATGCCTAGTGCGGTGTCTCACTTTGACATTCCTCAGCTTGTTTGTCTGCACCCTTGGCCAGGAGGCTATTATTATACTGGAGACGTTTACAGGCGTGAGGCACTTTTACCCCATTAGAGAGCCCTGAAAACAGGCTCAAGCTTGACTCTTTGTAGGACTAAATCCTGCTCTAAATAATGGCCCTGCTAAGAGAAATGAATCTGGACAGCTTTCTTTCTCAGTACTGGGGGGAATCAGGGTGTTATAAAACCTGTAAATAGGAATTTGCAAGAGATGAAACATCTACTTGCTTTCACTTGCTGATAACAGAAATGTTTCTGCTGCATCTGGCAAATTATCTGACCTGTCAGTTACATACAATACTCTATTAACTACTGTGTTTAGGCTGCAATCTAGTCAGTGCCTTTGATCCCTTTTTTGTTATGTGTACAAGAGGAATGTGTTCTTTCCACGTGTGTATGGAAGGCCCTTTTGTGCTAAGGGAAACAACACATGGCTTCATTAATGCAAAAGGCAGACGTCATTGGTGTCCTATCTTTGCTCTCGCTGCAGAACAATCGGGCAGCACATGTGTTTAATCCAGTGACTCCTCTTAAAGAAAAGAGGGATAGAATGGTCACTCCAAGATCTGAAAACAATTCCCGGCTCTGCTATAAGCTTCCTGCAGGATGTTAAGCAAGTCACTTACTTTCCCTGAACCTGTGAAATGGATATAAGTGTATTTCCCATGTTTGGGTTAGTCAGGAAGCCCCTCAAAGACAGAGGCTGACCATCAGTAGCTTTTTGGTACAGCGCATAGTCCAAACAGTTCCCTCTTTAAGTTGGAACTTGTAAATGTTGCTTTCACGCAAATAGTGGGAAATGTTGTATGTCCCAATCTGGCCATTGCAGCTTCACCACAGAAGGAAAGCAAGACATGGTCATTTGTGTGGAAGGGGATGTCCTCCATCAGCGCTATCTCTAGGGGAGTGCAGGGGTTAAGAAAGCCCCCCCACCCGTTCATTGCAGGCTCTGGGCCTGCCGCGTCTCCTGATCTTGCTCCATCCTTGCCCTGAACCAATGCCAACCATTCCTCCAAACCCTGATCCTGCTCCACTCCCTGCCCTCACTCCACCTCTTCATGCAGTGAAGTGAAGCAACCCGACTGGTTGATGGCAGGGCAGAGCAGGCTGCTGGGTCACTTGGCTTCCCACTGCCACTGCAGGTGAATATGGGGTTAGCCCAGCAATTGCTTCTGACACAAGGCCCCACCAGTAATTCCCCAGGCCACTGTGGGCCCCATGGGGGGAGTCCCAAAGCATGGGGCCTGGGGAAACTGCCCTGAACAGCCCAATGGATTGGATGGCTCTGTCCATTCTGCAACTGGGATGAGATCACAGCTTGAGGAGGTACCCCTGAGCTAGCATTAGGTATGGCTACAGCAACACAGCTGAGCCACTGCAGCTGCCCTTCTATAGCACCTCATGGCCTACACCTTTGTGAGCAATTTCCACCATGACTGTAATTAATCCACCTCCCAAAGGGCAGCACCTAGGACACAGCCTTGTTGTCTGCACCAGGGGCATAGCTGTGGCTGGGTCAATTTTCACACCCTGGATAGATGTAGGTACACCACTGAAGTTCCTAGTGTAAACCAGGTTAAAATCCAGCTAGCCTGAGTCCTGAAGCAGTCAAGCTTCAGCATGGGCCTTACACGCCCACCTGGAACCATGGGTCTGCCCATACTGAACCTTGCATGGCCTTTGCTCTATGCTCAGTTCACTGAGATAGATGGAGTAAAGCTAACTCAAGGATGTTTACTCAAGCTTCCATTGAACCTCGTGGCTGCAGTATAAACATGGCCTAAGAAGCCAGGGCATCTCAGGAATACATCTACTTCTTCACTCTGTGTTTAGATTGGCTCTATTGTTCCTGGTGAGGTGCTGTTGTCCTCTATGGGAAATTTAAGAAATGGGCAATTTTTAAGTCCCGTGATTCATAGCAAACTATGCCCCATTGGTACTATTGAATCCTTGGCTGGCAATAAGCTTCAACAGCCTGGTGAGATCTTGGACAAAATATTGCTTCTCAGAGATAATGCAGTCCCTTAGAACACCAGGCCAGCCCTATGGTCAACATGGTAGGAGGTTGGACAATGGCCCCATCTTATTCTGTTGGACCTTCCCAGTCTGGTGTAGGATGATGCTGTATGGAATAGTTAATGAGCTATTTCAGGGCAGGCCTGAGGTTGTTAAGTGAGAGGGACCTTCTTCATGTTATCCTTTGATATCTAGGCTAGTCAACCACCATGTCTCAAATTTCATTGACCTCATTTGCATCCATATTGTATCACAAACTCTAATTTTCTGTTGGCACTCTGCCTTCACTCTCCCACTGACCATACATTTTTTCAGAGTGCTGGTTAGAAAATCCATTGGACGTTCTTCCACAGGTTCATCCAGGTTTCTCATCAAAAATTTGCGGTTTCATATTTTGTGATCAGCCCTTGTATGTCAGATCATTCTTGAATGTCTTGAACTGAATTGAGTATTTCCACAATGCATTTCATTGGATGGCTGTGTTTTGCCTTGTTCTTTTTTTCTGAGCCTCATGGATGTTCCAAGCTTCTTCAAGTCTAGAGTATTGTGCACATGTTGTTCATGGGCTATTTACTCCTTCCTGCAGATCCATAGTGTAAATATGTTGCACCTACCTTGAATGGATTGGGAATTGTTAGATTATGGTCCTTTCAAAAATATGGCCAAGGTTTGTTGCTGGATTAAGGCTCCCAGGAAAGTTGTGTCAGAAACCAGGGCCTATAGTGAAGCTAATCTTCAGGCAGTCTCATCTGTGCAGCTAGCTTGCAGTAGACCCTGTACCTTGCAATGCTTCCTGGTTGGCTGGAAGAACCAGCAAACTGGCTTTTAAATCACCAGCAGTTTGATGATTGCTCGGTACTCATGCCCACCCCGGGATTGCCCTATGTTACCTCGTTCCTGCTGCTCCTGCCTTTCCCCTGCCCTGTCCGGCCTCAGAACCCCTCTTTGCTGGCTGTCCTGCTTGCTCTATTTCAAGCCCTCCAGCTTGACCTTTGGCTCCTGCTACAAACCACTGGCTCTGCAACTGGCACTAGTCCTTAGTACTGACATGTGCTCTGACCAGTAGGCTAGATCCTCACATCCCAGATGACAAAAAAGAGCTTGGGTAGGTTTGCTTAAGTTGGTGAACTTCTTATTACCATACAGGCTAGGGCCCTTTGATGCCTGGATTCGTAGGAGCACATAATCGGAGGCAGTTACTGCCTTCAAGAGCTTAACATTTGAAAGACAAAAGGGGTCAGGGGATGCAGAGGTAAAATGACTTCCTCAAGGTCACACAGTAATGCCAGAAAAAGAACATAGTCCTTCTGAGTCAGACTCTTGCTTTATCAACTAGGCCATGCTCCTTCTTAAATTGCATCAGAAAATAATTCAACATAAACATTCTGAATAGACCATAGCCAGACTGTTTTCCACATGTTTTGCAATCTTTGAACAGAAAGTGCTTTAACATTCATTCCTTGTCACTGGCCATTTCATTCAAGGGGCAATTCAACATGCCTTGTCCTCCCATAAAACATCAATGGACCATAGAATAGTCTACAGATCCCTTACTGAGGTGGTTGGCTTTCAACCTAAAATGTACAGCTAATATTGGTGCATTCAGCATTCCAGTATTTTTAAGGGTAATACAGTTAGTGTATGAATTCTAGTTAGTAATTCCCAGTGTTAATTATCTTGCATTTAGTTACAGCAAATGGTTCCCTAATTCTTTAAATGTAAATAAATTAGCATGAGCATGTGCTTAATGGGCTTTTTCATATTTTCCTTTTCACCAACACTGGAAATTATTCTACTGTAACTAAGCACCTCTGCATTTTGTGACTGTTTATTTCTCTCTTTTTGAAAGTAACACAAGCAAGATAAATAGGCGGGCATCTTTTAGGTACTTGAGTGATAAATGCGGTAGCTATTTCCATGCCATTAGTTCCTTGTACATGGCATTTTATCTTTGTTTAGGAAAAAAGATGAATGAAGTGCAAATGTTAACTACATATTAACCAAACTTGATTTATTCTGAAATGTAATAAACTCAGGGAGGAGATTGCCTCCTAAAGAAATATCCTTGACCTGGACAATCAGTGATGTATTAAATTAATCTAATCTAAACCTATCTTCAGTGTCCCAAAGAACCCAGTAAATAAAGAAATCCCCATTTGGGTTTTGTTTTTAAGCATATCACTCACAGTGGATCTTTCTAAATTTCAGGTATCACTGGAGACAACATCACAGCAGCATGGGGCTTGGTAACAAAGTGATCCCATGTTGATATGGGCTGGGGTAATTTCTTCATGGGTTAGCTTAAGCCTTCTTGAAATGGATAAGTGCAACTGCATCCTTCATTTAAGAGACAGTTAAGTCAGCCTACCTAAAACAAGACAGGACAGAGTTTGCCCAGAAACTAGTATTGTGTGGCTAGAGGGTTACATGAGTAGCACACAGTAGCTACGTCTACACGTGAAGCCTACTTCGAAGTAGCCTATTTCGATGTGGAGACATCGATGAATAAAGTCGACACTTCCTCCAGGGGGGCAACGTCGATGTTCAACATCGACGTTGCGCAGCACCACATCGAAATAGGCGCTGCGAGGGAACGTCTACACGCCAAAGTAGCACACATCGAAATAAGGGTGCCAGGCACAGCTGCAGACAGGGTCACAGGGCAGACTCAACAGCAAGCCACTGCCTTAAAGGGCCCCTCCCAGACACACTTGCACTAAACAACACAAGATCCACAGAGCCAACAACTGGTTGCAGACCCTGTCCATGCAGCATGGATCCCCAGCTGCAGTAGCAGCAGCCAGAAGCCCTGGGCTAAGGGCTGCTGCCCACGGTGATCATAGAGCCCCGCCGGGGCTGGAGAGAGAGCGTCTCTCAACCCCTCACCTGATGGCCACCATGGCGGACCCTGCTATTTCGATGTTGCGGGACGCAGATCGTCTACACGTGCCCTACTTCGACATTCAACTTTGAAGTAGGGCGCTATTCCCATCCCCTCATGGGGTTAGCGGCTTCGACATCTCGCCGCCTAACGTCGATGTTAACATCGAAATAGCGCCCAACACATGTAGCCGTGACGGGCGCTATTTCGAAGTTAGTGCCGCTCCTTCAAAGTAGCGTGCACATGTAGACACGGCTAGTGTGTGGTGGGTGGGTAAAAGTGTGTGTATGCGTTTGTGTGTGTGAGAGATAAGCTGGAGGGTAGACCAACAGAAAGAGACTCGGGGAAGGCAAAAGGACCTGGGAGAAGCCTAAGGAGTGGTTCTGGGTGGGGAATGCTGAGTGAAAGAACTTGGGACTTCCTCCTGCATTCACAGAAGAAGGACTTTGTGCACTCCTTGTAAATCAGCAAGATTACACCAAGGCAAATACCGAACTCCATCACCAAGTCCTATTATCAGGTGGAATGATCAACAAGGTCCCAAATGCTGACTAGCTGTTCAGTTGAAAAGGGGAAGGGTTGTAATTTCTGTACACTGAACTATGTGGTGCATTGCTCATTACATATTTAGTTGATAGGCTTTTCTTTGTTAGTAACTGAGCTTTCACTTGTCATTACTTGTCATGTTCACTCTTGTCTTGATCAGCATGTTCATCCTATCAGTGACTTTAAATACAAATGTTCAGGTGGCCTCTGACTATTTCACTTGTGGAATCAAAGCACCTAGGCTGGGAACTTCTGAAATCTGATGGAAAAATGGCACCCAGGGAGGAGTGACGGGGGTTCATGCACAAATGTAAACCACAGAGAAGAAGTTTCTTGGCCTCTTATGCAAGCACGACCCCTACAACAGCCTTGCTGCCACATGGTGTGTTAGGGCAGTGGCTGCCACCAGGCAGTGCAAAAAATATATATACTAAGTGTAGAAACAGAAACTCTCTGGCTGGGGCTATTGTAATGGGTAGATTCGCTCACAGTGTTAATAGCAAAGAAGCATTTCTCAGGCTCTCCTACAAATGTGACCCCCACAGCCACAAGCTTCCTGCTCCCAATGTGTAATTCATGGTCTTCCTGTTAACTAATTCCTGTGCACCTCAAGAGCAGTGGCCAGAACAGAGTACTGAGGGGCAGTGTGCGTTACATACGGGGTACCTCTGGAGGCTAATAAATTTGATTTTTAATACAGGGTGCTTCCACAAAGGCCTTGAAACAAACTTCTACATTCAAGCTTGACGCTATACCCATCAGGTACCGATGATGTTGTGATGTCACTATGAGTGCTCCCTAAATCAAGCTAATGGTAACTAGAGTGAAGACAGTCATGTGGTAATATCGAGCTAACTGCCTTGCATTGACATTTATCTCACAGTGTGGACATTACCTGAGAGAAGACTTTGGCCCAAAGGATGCAACTGACCTGCTGCTGGCAAGCTAGCTGTCCCCACAGCTAGTCCTTTTGGAAAACTGGACTTATAGATCTCTTTGCAAAAGCAGTGAAGGGGAAATCTTGTTTGTGGGTTGTTTTCCGAACTGGTGCACTCCCAGCACTAGAAACAATAGTGAAGTGATAGTAAGAAAAACACAGGCATACTTTCCAATTTGTCACCCAAACCTGCAGAGGAAGAAAGGAGCCAGGTGTCAGTGAGATGCTTGTCAGTGAGCTCAGGTGTGGTCCCCATGATACATATGCTATTATGCACCTCTTTCAGGGGATTTAGATACTCTGATCTATGCCAAAGACCTTTGGTGCCTGGTCAGGGTTACTCTCACTAATGCAAGATTGGAATCTCTTGTGCTTTCCGGTTTGTTATCTTTTGCTTCTTACGTTCATGTCTCCAGACCTGGTCTGGGTGGGACCTGCCATTCTGAAGCAAGCTTGACAACATCCCTGTGAAGTAGGAATGTCAAGGGATTATAATATCATGTATAAATGAGGAAACAGAGCACATGACATCAGCCACCTAAAGTTATAAGCACAGTAAATCAATGTCATGGCCGGAAATAGAAAGTTGGTGTTATGGTTCCCAGTCCTTGCTGGAGCCAGTAGTCTACATTTTCTCTTTCTACTTAATCTTTACCAAGGTTTTCCAAATTATTAGTGACTGAAGTTAGGCTCTTAAATCTATTTTAGGCACCTAAATAAATGACCTCACTTTCAAAAGTACTTAGTTCCCAACAGCTCTAATTGACTTCATAGCATTCTGAAGTAATGTGGAAAGCAGTGAGAGACATTTTCACAGGGCTTGCTTTTCAGCAAAGCTGACTGAGTTCAGTGGGAGCTGTGTGTAGTCAGCATCTTTGAAAACAAAACAGGCTAACTTCTCAGATCCACATTTGAAATGCCCTAACATTTCACAAGATCTATAGTGTTTATAGATACTGATATCAGTGGAAGATGAGTAACATTTATGTAAATACATAGGGTGCACAACTGGAAATGTATACTTTTAAAATAGATACACAGTGTTTCCAATATACTCTACTAGAAACAGATAAGCAGATAAGTCTTCAATCAGCCCTAAAACTATTACAAATGTATCCCAAAATAAAGCATAGTGTAGCCTTAACCTAAGGCTTTTCTATCTTCTGCAGGGACTAGGAATTTGTTTGTTTCTCATTGGCTACGTCTACACAAGCCCCAAACTTTGAAATGGCCACTCAAATGGAAGGCCTAATACCACTAAACTCGGTGTCATAATAGCTCAAACAGAATATGAATTTTACCCATAAGACACGAAAAATACAATAGAAAGTTGAATCCTTTAATTCAGAGTCACTTTCATGACTTCAGAAAGAATGTCAACAGCTCTCAAGAGATCAGAAATGCTTTACAGTCCTCATAATCAGAGCAAGGCATTATATCATCTTTAAACAGACTTTTATTTTTCTGTTTTTCCACAAAAAAAAAACCTAAAACAATAAAGGGATACTCTCTCACCATTTCTCACTGCTGTCCTGACTGGCCTTGCTCTACAAATATATAAGTTCCAAAGCTAAGTGATTCTGCTCCTCTCAGGAAAGCAATTCATTATTGTCCCCTTCAATGAAATCATAGGCTTTCAGAAGATTAAGGTTGGAAGAGGTCTCAGGAGGTCATGTAACCCCCCTGTTCAAAGAAGGACCAATCCCAACTATATCATCTTGGCCATGGCTTTGTCAAGCTGGGCTTAAAATCCTCTAAATATGGAGATTCCACACCTCCCTAGGTAACCCATTCCAGAGCTTCAACACTCACCTGGGTAATAGTTTTTCCTAATATCCATCCCAGACCTTCATCACCACAATTTGACTCTGCACTTGTCCTTGTTGAACCTCATCAGATTTCTTTTGGCCCAGTCCTTCACTTTGTTTAGGTCACTCCGGACCCCATCCCTATCTTCCAACATGTCTTCTACTGCTCTGCAGCTAAGGGTCATGCACAAACTTCATAAGGGTGCAATCTAAACCTCATCCACAGCATTCATGAAGATATTTTACAAAAATGGCCCCAGATGGACACTTGGAGCAGTCTGATACCAGCTGACAACTGGACATCGAGCTATAGATTACTACGTCTTCAACCTGACGATCTGGCCAGTTTTTGTACTCTTTGTGATGCATTCATCTAAATCCATACTATAAGTAATATCAAAACTCCTGCCATTAGTTCATTATCTCTTGTAGTTTTCTCTCCCTCAATAGGCAAAAAGCAGCCCTTTTGAGGAATGTGAAAGCCCTCATAATGGACCTACTAACCATGCCAGGCTTGTGTGGGACCCTTTCTTCTTTATCTCACCTCCTTCGGCCTTTGCTGTCCAGCAAACATGTGGTTCATTTAAATGCTGTAGCTGAGGAGCTCATTAGTAATTTGGCTCAATGATCAGGAACCCATCTGGCAGCCAGAAGACTTGAGTTCCATCCCAGTTAACTTGTCCAGGATCACACAGCCAATGTCACCTAATTAAATTCCTTTCTGCCTCAATTTCCATATCTTGCAAAAGGGGCTAATGCTCTTTAACCTCTCTTTTCCTTTGACATCTGCACACAAAGTGCCCAGTAGATACAGCTCTGGCAGATATACATATTATTAGTGGCCATAAAATCATTCAAGGCTTTTAGATACCAGACACCCACAGCAATTGTCTTAGTCACTTAGCATGACTCTGAATCCAACAGGTTGACAACTGAGTATAAAAATATACAGCTTTTTCCTGGCTGTGTCTTAGCTGTTTTGTAATCAGGTCCCATTTAGCAGCTCTACTGATAACCCCATAATGAGCAGAAAATGTTTCTAATTGAGGGGAAAAACCTCAAATCTTCACACACCGATTATTAAGGGGCAGGTTTTCTTCTTCTGAACTCGGACAGATCCTGTGTCGTGGAAAGGGCATTTGCTGCCCTGAAATGAACTGAGCTGTGACTGTTTGCAATCATACTTGGGATCCAGCCAGTAGTACTCCCTGATATACACCAAACTGGATCTGCTTCTGGGCTACATGTGCAGGGAGAGAAGGTCCCTAAGATGAGAGAGGAACATGTTGGCTTTGACACACCTTGCAATTCTGGCATCACCTGGGGCAGGTGAGGTCCCTGACATAAATTAGACCCTGGCAGGGGCTGTTTTTACCTATGGCAGCTGGCTCTGGCTTGTGCTGCTGTCCAGCTCCATTGGCAAGCATCGTGGAGACATGTGCTGCCACTCCCTGCACACCCTTCAGGAGAGTCATTGGCTGGGGCAGAGAGGCCTGCAGCTGACCCCTCCCACCCCCACCACAGACTTTCATCTAGAACGTGTGCTCCCAAGCAGAGCTTCCACTGCCCCAAGGGCCTTAGTGTGGAACGTGAGCTCTGGGACAGGGACCCAGTATTTTGTTCAGAAACTGGCTCTGTATAAATAGTCTCAGAGCAGTAGAGTTAATCTGCAGCTTGACAAATAAGTAGTCTTGTGGTGCCTCACAGACTAAGAAAGGTTTTAGGCACTGAGCTCTCGTGGGCAAACTCCTCTTCCTCTGATGGAAAATGGAGAAGAAATACAGAATCCAGGGTTTATCTGGAACACACAGGGGAAGGTTACCTGTCACTAGTAGGACCACAAATAACCAGCAATCCTGTAGCATCTTCGAAGCTAACACATTTATTAGGCCATGAACTTTGGTGGATAAGACCCACTTCACAAAGCAAATTAAGTAGGATGAGTCTCATTCTGGAAAATGTCAAAGGTCGGGGGGGAAAGCCCTTGTAATGCATAAGCCAGTTAAGATCTCTACTCAGGGCAAGGTTAAAGATGTTAAATCTGGAAATGAATTCCAATTCAGGTGTATCCCTCTGTAATCTTGGGGTAAAATGCTTTATAAAAGAATGGCAACTTTAAAATCCATTGTTGAACATCTAGGGAGGTTAAAGTGTCCCCCTACAGACTGTGTTCACGTCCCTGATATCTGATTTCTGTCTAGTCATCCTCTAGCACAGAGCCTGCCCAATATGTTCAAGGTACATGGCAGAGGGGCAGCGCTGGCACATGATGGTGTAGTAGGAAAGGGCTGGCAATTGCCTGTAAAGCTGCAATCCCTCTTGAGGGATGGGGCTATTAGAGAGAGTGAGTGCAGGGGACCTTGAAGACATACATACAAAATTAAAAAGCCAAAATGTAGAAGTTTTATTCAATTAAACACTAGAAGATGTCACCCTCCAACTTTCTTTCAAGACAAAGAGGTGTCCAGAGTGCTTGCGCCTATTTATTTTCTTTACTGCTTGCAGTGGCCCTGAGATACCTCACCCCTCTGAATTTATTTCTCAGATTAAACCTACATCTACACTTACCATGGAAGATTGACCCTGAAACTCCTGTCAACCTTCTGCCGTGAAGACAGCCATCCATGACAGCTGTCGATGGCTGAAAAGTCAATTGTTAGGTATGTAACTGGCATTCCTAGAACTGCATATCAGCCGTCAACTTTCTGCATGAGTGTAGACGCAGGCTAAGAGATGGAATTTTCTTTGGTTTTGGTTCTAAATATTCTACTGTTAGAACGACAACTCAAGCACATTACAATGCTTTCCAGGGCTTTGTTGAGGCTGATGAAGTTTTCAGTGGAAAAATGTTTGACATGAATCACTTTGATGTTTCTCATTTCATTTTGATAACACTGATGGTTTGTTTTATGTTGAATGGTTTTGTCTTGGTAACACAAAGTTCTGCTTCAAATTTTCTCATTTCATTCTATTCCCTTTAGAGTTTTATATTCTATAAATATTATATATAAAACTATATAGATGTTATATAAAATATATAACAATTACAATCTAAATATTTTGTATATTAATAATTTATGCTAATGTTTCAATATAGTGGATAAATTTTTGCCTTTTCAAAAAAGTGTTAATATTTCAATATTTTTTTTGTTAAATTTCTGTTCTACAAGATATTTTGACTTGTCCGATTCTGATGGAAGCAGATTCTTACTCTGAAACTTGTTGACTCTGGTCAAGTCACCCTTTAATCTTCTCTTGTAAAACTAAGGTTATGTGTACACATAGTTGAGGAACAAAACTTTTGTCATTCATGAGTGCTTAAACATGAATAACAAAGTTTTGCCATGGCAGGTGAAAGTGTGAATGTTGCTTTGTAACATAGTGAAACTCAGTTGTTTGGGGTGGAAGTATTTTGTTGGGAAAAGTGCTGACAAACTGCATTCACACACGCTGACTTTTAGTGAGAAAGTTTCAATGCAGCATTGTTGGTAAAAGCTGCGTAGTGTACGCATACCCCAGATTGATTGAATTTCTTTTCTCTTTCACTATAAAGCATATTTTCCAGACCTTTAATCATACTGTAGCACTTTCCTCAATCTTTCCAAATTTAAAATAATAGTTTATGACATAAGACAGTGCATTGCTACTTTGCTTTGCCTAATGCTGCATAGAAGAAGCAACTGGAGTAGGAAGGGGTTGTATAAGAGCAAAATTATGTGTAAAGTCTTTAAAAAGGGTTGCGTTATTAGACACAATGAAAGTCAAAATTCACTCTGAAATAAAATACTTTCAATCAAGGATTTCTGGAATTATTTGGGATACAGTAACTCAAACTGCTCTTCCGGGTTTCATCTTACCTTATTTTGAGGCTTAAAGAAGTTTGGGTGAATTTTCTCACATTATTTTCTACCTTTAGAACCACTTTTTGGTTTCATCAGAGGAAAAAAAAACTGTGTGAAGAGAATGCCTTTGCCTGATTGTGTTTCTGACAAGGCTGGAAGATGAGAACCTCAGAACTCTCGTGGGATAGATTTTGGCAGAGGAGTCTGAATTTTTCAGAACAGTGAGACAAAAATAGCATTTTTTCTGGAATTTATGCAGCTCAAACATTCAAGCTTTTTGACATTTGCCTGTCCCCGTAATGCATGACCCTAACTAATTCTGTTGTCTGCAGAGGGGCACAAGATTCAGAAAATTAGTGATTATGGTTGCAAATAGCGAAATTTAATCCCCAGTCTGTTGGCCATTGAGGATCAAAACCTGGCTTTTGCACACAGCCCAAGTACATGGACCATGCTGTACACTAAGAAAATAGCCAGAGATTCAGACAGTTTGGAATCATCCCTGACCCCATTCCAGGAATCCAATTCAGAGCACTCAGGGTTGCATCAGCATAGCAGGACCAACAGCTGCCCAGAGGAAGGTGGGAGAGGGACCTGGCTCCACGCCTGGAAGGGGCATGGCCAAAGGTGCAAGGCCTAGGACATTCAGCTCTCACTGCCACCCATACTGTGGCACTAGGCCCATCTGCTATGTCCTGTCATGCACTGTGGCACAGTAGCTCTTCCATGGCAATTTAAAGGGGCCTGGCGATCAGTTGTCACCACTGCCAAAGTAGAGCATCCGTGGCCAGAGTTCCAAGCCCTTTTGAAATCATTGTGCTGGGGGCCAAGGCCCCCTTTCCTCCTGTCCCCATCGGCAGATCTGCATCAGCACTTGGCTCCGACTCTTAGGGTAAAGGCAGTAGGCTCACATAAACACATCTGATCTCCCCATGACTTGTCCACTGTCCACTTTAGGCCTAGTATTCTGTGGCATAACGTTAAGTAGTAATGCACTGGGTGGGTTATGTTAATGTTATGTATTCTGGGGCATAACGTTATGTAGTAATGCACTGGGCGGGTTATGTACTACAGCGTTATGTAGTAATGCACTGGGCGGGTTATGTACTCCAATGTTATGTAGTAATGCACTGGGCGGGTATAGGTAGCTTCTGTGTGTCCTTCCTCCTGAGTGCACACTGGAACTGGACCAGTTCAAGCCAATCTCATACTTTAAGCCACAAACATGCACGTGTGTGATTTGGCATACGCAGCAGGGCTGATAGCCACTGGGAAAGGTGGGAGGGTGGCTCAGCTCAGTGCCCCTGGAAGAGACAGGGCCTGGGGCAGTCAGACCATAGCACTGAGCAGTGGAGCAGCACTGCTATGGCATTACAATGGGGCCTGGAGCTCTGGCTGCCACTGCTGCCGAAGCAGCAACAGCAGTAGTAGCTCTGGGTCCCTGTGCAACTGTATCCTTTCACCATGCCCCTCACCACCATCGATGGGACTGGGAATGGGAGGGAGATGGAACAGCTGAACACCTTACTTGGTGCTGGCAAATCAAATTCTGAGCCAGGGACTTCAAAGGCAGTCAGTGTCCTAATACGGATCCCATTCAGGTTGACCCTTGACGTCAATGGGAGCAGACTAGGACCAATGTTAGCCGTTTTAGGAGATCCTGTTTGAAGAGTTCTTGGCCCTCCACTTCCTAGAGCAGACCCGGATGTATTCAATAAAATGTTCACAGCTCCCACTGAGGATGTCATTCTGCTGAAGCTCTCACAGGTCCTACTGCTGATTTATCTCTTCAAAAATTAGTGAAGATTACAAAGGGATTTAACAGCTCTCCTTAACACAGTTTGGCTCTTGGTCTCGTGTTAGTGGCTAATCTCATGTAGAGGATTATGAACACACCACCCTACTTGTACTAGCAGGCTTGGTCCTGTAGCTCAAGGAAGAGATGCTCACAGCCAGCAGTCCAAGGTTCAGTGCTTGGAGGTGATCCCACCCTTTATAAGATTACATGCCAGGCAGGGTGGCTCCTGACAAATCTCCCACTACTAAAACCCAATGTACAGGTGTGTGCAGAACCCTGCAAATGGAAATTGTATTTTTCCACTGACAGTCACAAACGAGTTTGCAAAGAGAAAATAAATAGCGAGAAACATTTCTGCTGGAGATATCAGTTGGTTGTTTTCTGCCCCGTTGAGACTTTCCCAAGAGACATTGGGGTGGGTGCAGTGAAACAAGGCAAGGTGATCCCTCGGCATTGCCACACTAGATTTTTTTTTTTTTGGTGACACAAATTCTAGTTCCAACTGGATATGGGAATGGTTGGAACCATGGTTTCAAAGCAAAATATACATACCCTTGAACAAATAACAAAACCAAAAACCCAAGCAAAGGTGTGACTGTCCTTTTCTGGCACTTATAATGTTTTTTGCCAATTGTTCCAATAAACCTGGTGTATGGAGGCTGTCACATGACGTATTTATAGGTCACAATGCTTTTTGCAACAGCTATAGACTTGCAGGCACAATCCTTGGTAACCCTACAGTTGTATCAGAATGATGAGCTGACAGTTCTGAAAGCCGATGTCAGCATCTTTTGCTGCATGGGTCATGGTGAGTGGCTGCTTTGAAAATTGGTTTTGATTTCAAGTGTAGCATTCTCCTTATTCTTTCTTATTTGTTTAGGTTTTTTTGTCCTTTCACCCATGCTGTGGGAGGCAGAGGGGACGTATCATCATATTTGAAGTGTGCCAGAGCACAAAGGCTGTGATCTCACCTCTGGATTCTTATGGTCTTAATAAACTCTTCATTGCTTTCTTCTTGCAGATTACAGCTGCATAGGGACTCTTCTGTAAAATTGCAGCTATAAATTGCCTCTCAAGCTGGACAGATTTTACTTCTGCTCTTCTGCAAATATGTCATTCTGTTTTGGACAGACTCAAGGCATGACAAATTTGACTAAATATTTGCATTACCTTTTCCAGAGATAGGCAGAGGAGGAGAAAGAGAAAGCTTTGGAACCTAGTTTGGAATTATTTAGTACTGTTCATGCCCAGAAAAATGAAATAAAATGAAAATGCTGCCACCTGTTGATCAAAATTCTTTATCCGGTGTGAGATGGGCAAAATATCTTTATTACTACTGGCAATCAGCAATAGGTGTTAGTCAGTCATCCACAAATGCATTGTTGTCCTGCCATCTGCTTCCACATCTGCTGAGCCACTGATGGCCCCTTAGAAACTGTCTGCAGTTGGTTGTGGTCCCTAAAAATAAAATCTTTTTACGATGGGTAAGTGCACTAAACAGATGACCACCTCCCCTAAGATAATCTCCTGGCTGTGATTCCACATTTATTAAATTTCAGTCTAGCAGCTGTAAATGGTGGTAATTGTATACAGGCTTTTGCTGGAGCAATTCATTTTGGCATGGTCTCTTTCAAAATTCCTTCATGTTTCCATCATTGTTCTATTCCCTCAAAGGCAATGTCTTGGCCCACCCCTCCTGCTGCTATCAAAGCGCTTTGGGAGCCTATTAGAATTCCTCCAGATCAGATGCGAAGGGGTCACTCAGGCTAATTCAATAAGCACCGAATATTTCCTCTGGGTTCGGGGGGAGCAGTACGATAGCTGCTGAAAAGACAAGTATGGAGACCATTCACCCAAATACACATTGCTGTGGCAACAGACTCCAGTATCATAACTATCGGGCATCATTGGATGTATCTGCACAGCACTGGGAGAGGGGCTCGCTTACCTGAGTTAGATTTAATCTCGCTAGCATAGCTAAAGATAGGGTAGGAATCGGCACAAGCTCTGTGAATCTGCTCACTTTCCTAGTCTGTCTCTGCACTTGTGGCCTTGGCTGCTGATGGGGTGCAGGAACCCAAGGAAACTTGGTGATTTAAAAGGGCCTGAGGTTCTGGGCTGCTACCACTGTTACCATGGCTGCAGGGGTGGTCAGAGCCCTGAGTTCTTTTAATCACCAACAGAACCTGCATGGTACAGTCCAGGTGGCACTGAGGACTGGCTGGTGAGGCATGTCATGGTTCAATAGGCACTGTGGGTTGGCTGCCCTAGGGCCACTCCTAATACCTGTTTCAAGGGGCTCAGAAATGAGCTCTCCTCCACATGGCCCAGGGCCTGGTGAAGTCTGTTGCCCCGACTTCACTGCTGTTTCCATACATGACAGCTAGATTAAAGCTAACATGTGTATGCCTCACCAAGTTGCAACCACACCTCCCATTGCTGTGTTAATGCACCCATTGATGTACAGGCACCCAGAATGGCATTAATCGCCCAGGAGCTGCATGCTGCCATCCTTTAAGGGGTTGCATTGTGCTGCAGTCTACGAAGAGCCAGAGACCAGGAAAAAGCTACTTCTGGGTAACTGGGTAATGGTACCTTTAGTGAAGGTTTTTGTAGGAAGGTGTCATCTCTGACAATGTATTTAGTTACAAGACATACATGAGCCCTGTCTCCATAGGCAATCA
Source organism: Carettochelys insculpta (assembly GCF_033958435.1). Classification (NCBI taxonomy): domain Eukaryota; kingdom Metazoa; phylum Chordata; order Testudines; family Carettochelyidae; genus Carettochelys; species Carettochelys insculpta. The sequence goes on along the minus strand of NC_134140.1, from coordinate 134,019,097 downwards.
AACTTCACCATGAAAATGTCCTCACTCTGCAGCGTTAACTTCTGCTTCAGCAGGAAATTGAATTCCAAAGTCATTAAAGTCTTCCATCGGTCAACAAAGGGGCAACTGTCTCTCTCTCTCACACACACACACACCTCTAGGCATGCATTTTTTAATCTCTCAATCTTCTTAACGAAAAATGACTTTATCTGTAAATTATCCATTTCTTGCAACCAAAGCTGGAGTCTAGGTTCGTGAAGGGATGCATTAAATCTGGAAGAAGGCAGTGGTAACTGGTCAATGGCAGCTGGTTTTAATGGTAGATCATACTGTCCAGGAAAATTACGTTGTGTAAGGGCCAGAATCCTGAGTTTCAAAATCCAGGGCTCATTCAAGAGGGGGAGGTGCATTTCAGCCTCATCAGAGAGACAACAGGCAAAGGGCATGCAGTAGAACTGCTGTCTATCCAAACCTGCAAATAGTTTACGGGGAGGTAGCGTGGAGGGGAAAATAAAGAACTGGAGGTTTGGTTTCAAGGCCGAGTTATTTTCACACTCTTGCTCACACAATAGGTGGCATAGTAACAGAGAGTAAGCCGTGCTAGTCTATACACTATCAAAACAAAAAGCAGTCAAGTAGCACTTTAAAGACTAGCAAAATAGTTTATTAGGTGAGCTTTTGTGGGACAGACCCACTTCTGGCTATGGTCTGAAGAAGTGGGTTTGTCCCACGAAAGCTCACCTAATAAACTATTTTGCTAGTCTTTAAAGTGCTACTTGACTGCTTTTTGTTTTAATAGGTGTCAGTGTCGTTTCTTCAATGACAGTTTGCAATGGATAGCTGCCTGCTTCTGCCCCCAAACTCATCTCAGAGCTGGGCACATTCCACAGCAGGAAAGGAATAGCCAGAAGGGGACTAACACAGAGAGATCCTTCTAGTGGTGAAGCAGCAATATTGCAGGTAATATGCCAGTCCCCTCACATCTCCCAATGCAGGGGCATAGCCAGGGCAAATGTGTCATTACAGAACAATGCCATTTTCAGCAGTCCTGAAGCTGGTCCAAATTACATTGGGATTGACCTGGGTCCCAAATAATCTCAGATTCATTGGTGGGGCATGATGGTGACATAAGACCACCTTCCTCTTCTTGATTCTTGTCGCATTCAGCACCCACTCTTATGTGGGCCAGAGAGCTCCTTCTTTAAAGGTAGGTTTTGAAAAGCACTCAGCATTTACAATCACACCCAGGTTCTCAAAAGCTCAACTCCCATTCAGGCACCTACAGGAACTAGCCTTGTTTTAAAACATGCTCATTACCTCGTGGCTGTTATTGGGGACCATGGCATTGCTGGATGCTCAGGTTTTTATTTTGGCTTGTAAAGAGGAGTTGCACCTTGAAAATCTAGCCTGTATTTGGACAAAACATGCAAACATGTCTTTCCCTTTCCCTTTTCTCTCATACTTATGATTAATTGACTCCTATTTCTCTAATGACCAATGTTTTCTATTCTCTTGGAGTCTCTCTCATACTGCAAGTGCAAACTAGCACTGTGGAAAAAATATTTTATCTTTTGTCTCTGCTGTATCTGATGTTGATAGGCAAGACAAGAAATGTGCACATTTCAGAAGTGACAGACATATAACATTATTTTTTTAAAACAATTGGAGATGGGATCTCCTAGACCTGGAAGGGACCTTGGGAGATCATCTAGTCCAGTCACCTGCCCTGTTGGCAGGACCAGGTCCCATCCCTGACATCTATTTGCCCCCTATCCCTAAATGGGCACCTGAGGGATTGACCTCACAACCCTGGGTTTATCAGGCCAATGTGCAAACCACTGAGTTATCCCTCCCCCGTTGGAATAGGTAACTGAGAAATTAATAAAACTTTTGATTTAACATCATTTTGCTAGAGGAGAGACAAGATAATCAAAACTTGGTCTTTTGGCCTCTATTAGAAATTACTGGGTGACTTTTTCAATGGCCATGCACATTAAGCACTCTATTGATATCTCCCTGAGAAAGCTGTAGGCAAGGAAGGACATGTTTCTGTTATAAAAATCAGTGCCTAGTGCTACAACATCAGAACATGAGCATTCCTCCTACTTTTGCTTTCTCTTCAGGGAGCCGTGTTCAGATTAATCATGACATGATGCACTGAAAGCTTTTTCACTGGTAATGAAAAATAATTTCAAATAACCTCAGTGCTTTGGCATAGATGTCAGGAAGTTTGAAAATGCAAGTTTACTGTCTCCAAACTCAAAGGTCTTCAAATTAAGAACCAGTTTTAAATTTGCAGCTATCATGCTGGTTTCAGCAGGGGGCATGGTTGAAAAGATGCAGTGCATGACTTGAAAAGGCTGTTAAAATTTATGTGGCAGTGGAATCATCACAGAAATAATCTCTCAGGGTTTCATTTTTATAAATGACACATTAAATCCTGTGGTTCCTTTGAAAGTAAATTAAAGATTTTAAGGCATAACAAGGGCATAAGGAGAAGCCTGTAAGACATGGCAGTTCTGGACTTCATATTATAAAGCTGCAAAAGATCTTCATGCCGGTTGTAACCAGTTTGCACCTCACTACCCACAACTTGCTGTGCACATGGACCATGGGAAGTCTCACCTCAAGGGGTCTGGCAGGCAGCAGCTTTAAGGCCCCTGATTGGCTGCCTGGCCTATTTAAGCACTAGGGCACCTTTCGAGAAGAGTTGAGGAAACTCTTGAGGTAAGTCTATACAGCAATTTTTACCCATGGCCGGCTAGCTGACTTTAGTTAAGGAGCAGCTTAATTGTGGTATAGACTTTCATGCTTGGTCTGTCATATGGCCTCAAAGACGCTCTAAGGGGAGGAGGTAAGGGACAGCCACAGATATCTACTTACAATCTAGATATACCCTGGCACTCCTGGATTCATCCTTGTCTTAAGTTGAATTACATTTTCTGTCCCTGACACCTAACATGGACTCTGGCTCTTGGACTGAGCGAGATCTACAAACTCCTCAGCTATTCCAAGCCTTAGGCTTGACCCAGCTCTGACTTTTGATGCTGACAGGCCTTGTTAGGCCCCCAAGATATCCCACTGGAAATATTTTAGGAAGATGTGAAACATTGGCTATTATAAAACTAGCACACACAATGCACTTTTATCTAGGTCTTTCTCTTGGCAGTCGCTTGGTAATGAGTAGGACATCTTCATGTCGCCCTCCTATTTGTGAGTCTGTTGGTGGCTCATCAGCCCAATTCTGGATCTGCTGATCTTATCACAGAAGAGGTAGGTGTTAGTAGCTGTTGGAGGGATGTGGGACACTTTCTGATGCTCTTTTCTTTTTCTCTGCCTCTCCCCATCTGCATTGCTTAGGGACCTCTCAAACTGCACCACCCTCTCACGGATTACCATTCTCCACTGGGTATGGTCTTGGGCAAGGTTCATAGAATCATAGAACAATAGAGTTGGAAGAGACCTAAAAAAGCCATCGAGTCCAGCCCCCTGCTCTAAGCAGGACCAAACCCATCTGATCAGCCCCTCCAGGGCTTTGACGAGGCGAGACTTAAACACCTCCAGGGATGGAGACTCCACCACTTCCCTGGGTAGACCATTCCAATGCTTCACCACCCTCCTAGTGAAAAAGTTTTTCCTAATGTTCAACCTGGACCTTTCCAACCGCAACTTGAGACCATTGTTCCGTGTTCTGTCATCTGTAACCACTGTGAACAGCCTCTCTCCAGCCTCTTTGCAGCCTCCCTTCAGTAAGTTGAAGGCTGTTATCAAGTCCCCTCTCAGTCTTCTCTTCTGCAGACTAAACAGTCTCAATTCCCTCAACTTTTCTTCATAAGTCGTATGCTCCAGCCCCCTAATTATTTTGGTCACCCTCCACTGGACCCTCTCCAGTATATCCACATCCTTCCTATAATTGGGTGCCCAAAACTGGACACAGTACTCCCAGATGTGGCCTCACCAAAACCAAATAAAGAGGAATCATCACTTCTCTGGATCTACTGGCAATGCTCCTCTTGATGCAACCTAATATGCCATTAGCTTTCTTGGTTACAATGGCACACTGTTGACTCATATCCAGCTTCTTGTCCACTACAACTCCCAGGTAATTTTCTGAAAAACTACTACCGAGCCAGTGAGGCCCCAGCCTGTAACAATGCTTTGGATTCTTTTGGCCCAAGTGCAGGACTCTGCACTTGTCCTTATTGAACCTCATCAGACTTCTTGCAGCCCAGTCTTCCAATTTTTCTAAGTCAGGCTGGACCCTGTCCTGACCCTCCAGTGTATCTACCTCTCCCCCTAGCATAGTGTCATCCACAAACTTGCTGAAGGTGCAATCCAACCCCTCATCCAGGTCATTGATAAATATGTTGAACAGAACAGGACCCAGAACTGAACCTTGGGGCACGCCACTAGAAACTGACCACCTTCCCAACATCGAGCCATTGATCACTACCCTTTGGGCCCGACCTTCCAGCCAGCTTTCAATCCATCTTACCATCCATTTATCCAATCCACATTCCTTTAACTTGCCGACACTGCCAAATGCAGAAATAACCTATTTCACACTACACTTGAATTAAGCTATGAAATTTGCACAATGTGAATTCCATAGCTTATTTTGAGTTTTGGCTGTCATGTAGACATTGCCCTGATGTATCACTTGGGTATATAAATCTTTACTTGAATCCTGCCCTGAGAAGCTATATAGTCAGTTTTGAACATCACTGACTTATGACCAAAGACCTATTTCATGTGTCCTAACAAAATGACTTAAAAATGCAGTTCAGTTCTTCCACATTTGAGAACCAGATTTTATGTTGTATCCAGTTTTCCAAGGAGACTTGTCTGAGAGAACTAATGAAACATTGATGCCTGCAAAGGATTCTAGGAGTGGTACTTTAGAAGGCAGTTGGCTTTGATAAAAGGTTTGGTTGCCTGAGAAATCTGAAACCTCTACTTATGTTACAATATTTATAAATGGAGACATTTACAGCCTCATAAAATTTTGCGTTTATTGGGATCAAATTGCAATTTTGTGCTCAAAAGTTAGTATGAGTCTTAATCTCTCTTGTTATAGGGAAGTTTACAGCCTACAAGGATGAATGCAAAATGTTGAAAAGGCTGACAAAAGCCAAATGACATAAATAATGTGACACAGGAAAAGGCACATTGGAGCAATTCTGCCAAAGCTGCAGCTTGATCTGAGTCCCTAGGTTTTCCAATCTGAAGGGACAAGTTGATATGCCAGATTGATATGTATGAGGTGTGGCGAACAGGATATAGAACCTCCCTGAACAATTTCAATATCAATCTTTGATGCAACAGCATAACACACTCTACAGTCTTGAACACAAGCTCATAGAATTACTGTATTGGCTATCTGGCATCTCCAGGCTTACACCCATAGGGTGTCATTTCCCACAGCTTCATTTCCCATGACCCGCTGGGGCCCAGACCATAGGAAGTGTTGGCTAAAGGCTTTGACTGGCAAAAATCCTATGGCTCTCTGTCCTGTATAAACACTAGGGCATTCCAGAAAGTGTGCAAGTAATAGCTTAGCTTTTTTATGGCTAAGATCATGTGTGGATCTTCTATAGGTGGCATGACTGTTCCCTTTGCATTGTCCCTGATTATCCTGTTGGTAATATTGACACAAAGTTACCAATCCTACTGAGTCCAATAGCTGCTGGTAAAAATTAGACCACAGATGGAGGTGACTATAGGCCAGATTTTCAAAAAAGTATTGGCATCTCACAGCTGAATTTAGGACCCAAAAGTAAATGGACTGGTTTCCATCAGAGCTCATCTACAGCAGCACTGTTTTCAATGAGTGTCATTGAGCACTCTGGACAAGCTGTCCTTTCATATGGAGTAAGGAATCCGATTTTAGTTTCCTAATTTTTGGAAATTATGACCATTGTGTATTAATGATCTGAACTGCTGCTTTAATTGCGAAGGGTGAACTGGCGGATGACCATTCTTATGCCCTGGTCCCTTCACTGCCTCAGCCTTAGTGAATCCTGTGTTATCTCCTTCTCTGACTGGTGTGTCAGATGCTTTTTCTATGAAAATATCTTCTTCCCTCTATGGTCTGTTTTGACTGTTGTGATTTGTGGGTTTCCTTTTACTAATTTTCCAAGTGCAGCCCCCCTCTTCATGCCTCCTGTCTTCTCTTTTGAAGTCTGAAACATCATCCACCTTCCTCCCACTGAGTTATGATTTAGCATCTTCCCAATTTCAGTCATTCTCATCAGTCTGGATGATATGTTCTCCTTGTTGAGCTCTTCACTGTCCACACATGTCAACCATCCATACAGCCCTTCAACATCCACACTGAAGATCCTTCCAACCTGTTCACTCCTTACATTGATACTTTAGCTTCTCTGAATGTCTCTGATTCACCTGAGACCTTTCTATGAATACCACTTTCCTTCCAGAATCCTTAAATATCTCCCTTGCCTCATCAAGTAGCACTTCCTGTATTTGCCTTTCTTGTTCTCTATCTCCCTTTCATGCCAAGTCATTTTCTATCTATAGCTCCCAAAAAACTTCCATCCACTTCTGATTGTTTCTGCCTCATTACTGTCCATGTATTTTGTTTTATAATTGAAGTTGCATACCAGCATTAAAATTTAATGGTCATAGCCTAGCTCTAAAAAACAGCAATGCATTTCTTGCCTGAGTGCTCATTAGGCAATATGGAAATCTCTCTTCAATTTGCAGTTTCCACGTAATGCATTACTCAGAACAAATGCTGTCAGCAATCCACATGACTTCAACATGCACTATTTCTTCTTTGTCCTGCTCCGGCCTTTTAAAATATACTACAAAAATAATTTCTCTGCAATTAAATATGAATAATGGGCAACTTGTTTGTTAACATACTGAGAATGGTTTTGTAATCAAAGTAGCAGCAACTACTATCTTTCATTCTTTTCCAAGCAGGGGTGGGCAAGTTATTGGTATTCATTTCGTGATATGACACATTTCTTGTTGGGGATAGGCATAGAAAGAATAAAAAAACTGAGCATAAATCAGATTCCAAACAACCGATTCATAAAAAAAGCTCCAGTGGAAAAAAACTGAACAAGATTCTAGAGCAGTGGTCAATGAGAAATCAGAGTGCAGATCCAGAATCCAAAGCCCAGGTAACAAATGGCTCCAGGGTTGGTTAGTACAAGGAGACAGCTTGTTTCCATGAATGGAAGTCATCTCTTGCAGTCCTGAGACCTGGTTTCTGAAGGCTTCACCACAAATAAGAGTTTTGAGGAGGGACATAAAAGTAGATAATGAGGTAGCTTTTCAGATGTTTTTAGAGATATCCTTCTAGGCGTGAGTCGGGGAACAGTCTGAAGGCCCTTCTTTGAGAATTTGTCAAGTGGGCACTAGAGATTAGCATGGAGGGCTGAACAGAGGTGAGTGTCAACAGCTCAATAGAATGATGGAGAATACGGACTGACTATGAAAGGCCTTGAAAATGAAGAAAAGTTACTTTGGTTGAGATAGAGATGGGTGAGCCAGTCTACTGCTCATTGGCTAGTAATGTGCATTGTATATGTGACCTCCTATTATAGGTGATGCATGTTACACTCTTTATTTTCAAGGTTCTTCCACTTCCCATAAGACCCTGTATTAAGATGCTAAACTTAAGCATTTAGGCTGAAAACTTTCTGTGCTGGATGTGTCAGGCTGAATTATTCTAACCAATTTTGGCCAAAGCAGTTCAGCCATGTCGGAGAATGAAGCAACTGTGAAATGCATTGTGTTGCCTGTAGTAAGTATAGGCCCAGTATGAGGCCTTAGGCCTGAACCAAAGTAATGGTCAAGACTTTGCTAACAGAAAGCAAAGTTCAGCTGTGAGCTAAAGGAATGCATTGCTCACAGAAGTTGGCAAGAAAAGGGTTGATGTTGCATAAACATATCTACCTAGCATATTGAAGTAGGTACATGGTACCAGAACACCCTACCCTGGAACATTCCACAGATAAGAAAGAACAGGCCAATCCATCCCAATGACAGGGGCAAATGGGTAATATGATGGATAGAGTTGTTTTGTTCGAACCAACATGTACAAGGTGAGAGGCGGCACCTGACTACGTAAAAGGGTTGTACCTCAATACGTCAGGAGTGATGTGTAAATTGTTTGTACCTGTGTATAAGAATGTACCCCTGGGGTGTGGTCTGGGTCCAGCCGAGGGGGCAGTGGAAAGTCCTGCCACTGACTGAGCCGAGTCCATTGACCGTGGGTGCATATTTGTAGTATGCCCTGACTTAGACTGAGAAGTCTACAGGCAACTACTATTGTGTCCAATACGGCAATAAACCTGGCCGACGTGCCTTCGCGCCTTACTAGACTCTGTGGTCATTGGGGGTTCTCTTCGGGTCTGATGTGTCGGCTATCTGCAGAACTGGGGCAGCACAAAGAGGGAACACACGCACGCAGCCGAGTGATACCAACATTGGAGAGAGCAGAGCACCACGCTGGTGGCATCTGACAACATTGCCCATATTAAAATAAATAAATGAAGGACAATCTTTTATTTAAAAAACTCCAGCACCCTCACATTTTAGAGCAGGAACTTAAAATTTTGAAGGTGGTGGCCTTTGTGTCAGTGATATGAGAGTTATAACCCTTTGGAAAAAAACTGATGTCTGCATATGTCAAATTGAGTTCTTAGCTAGTAATCCTCATTTTAGAGAGAAAGAACTGGGACATGGAGACTTCCCCAAGATGATGCAGGAAGTTGGAGTAGAGCAAGGACTTGAACAATAGTCTCTCAGCTCCTACCCTGGGCCCCAACTACTGTGCCATCTGTTCAGAAATGTTAGTGCTCATTTTTAACAAATTATGCAGCTTTGGAAAGGTACCAGAGAATGGAAAAAAGCTAATGTGCAAATAATTTAAAAAAAAATTGAGAAAACAGGAACTTAAAGGGGATTATTAGAATATCAGTCCAGTGGAAAATCATGGAAAGGTTGGTATTGAATGAAAGCAGTAAAAAAAATTAAGTGATTAATTAATGCCAATCAATATAATTTTATGGAAGTTAGTAAATCTTCCAAATGACAATGAATCTTGTTATTTATTATGACCTCACAAGATTGTTTGAGAAAGATAACAGTATTTATACACTATATATAGACATCTGCAGGGCATTTAACTTGATACAATAGGAAAATAGATATTTTTAAAAAAATTACTGTACAATTTCAATGCACCACATTCAGTGGATTAAGGACTGGTTAATGGACAGATATGAGATAAAGTAATTGAAAGTAATGAAACATCATCAGATAAAGCCATCTTTTCTGGAGCTTCACATGGGTGTGTTCTACTATACTAGTCAGTAAACCTTTGTCAGGGATAGAAAGAGAATAGAATTTTATGGTAATTTGCAAATAACACAAATTGGTGGAATGACAGATAACAATGGCGACAGGTCACCCATAAAACTGACCTGGATCTTCTTGTGGTGTGGGCTAATTTAAACAGCAACATTTTAATGTAGTCAAATACAATATCACAGGTGTAGGAACAAAGAAAATATAGGTCACACATGAGATGAGAGACTGTATCTTGGAAAGCAGAGCTTCTGAAAATGACTAAGGTGTCACAGTATGTAATCAATTGGATATACACTCTTGGAACGATGCTGTAACTAAATAGGTGAACCTGATCTTTGGCTGTGTATCTTAACTAGAGGAATATGGATTATGAATAAGGAGATGTTGTTCCTTCTGTATATGGCTTTAGTGATATGATTACTGAAATATTGTGTCCAGTTCTGTCATCTGCACTTCAGAAAACATACTGTAAAATGGAAAGAAGTCAGATGGGAAAAACAAGAATAATTCAAGGTCCTGTTTACATTACATTTATATTATGTTACATTTACATTTGTGAGGGATTCTGACTTAGAGGCATTCACTCACAATCCCACAGATAGTAGCTTTGCCCAATTGGCTCTTCACCCCAGCACATACACCTGATGTCTGAGCTTGTGGTTCCTCTTGAAGTGAGCAGTACTATTATTGCAACAACACAGCATCAGCAGGATAAAACGACTAAACCCAGCTCACGTTCTCTATTAGTGGGTGAACAATCCAACACTCGGTAAATTCTGCTTTACAATGATAGGAACAGCTGAAATTGAAGGATCAAAAAGAGACCCTGCTATGAACACTTGGCTGCCACAAGCCAGTTTTCCCTGTGGTAACTTTTCTGAGACATCCTGATTAAACCCCAAAAAGTCAGAAGGATCATGAGGCCCCGCTTTCACAGTCTGTATTCGTACTGAAAATAAGAATCCAGCAAGCTCTTGTCCTTATGCTCCATCGGAAGTTTCTGTCCTCCCTGAACTTGTTTTAGGACACCTGTGTTATGGTTTGACATCTGTACCGCCCTAGTCATTCTGCACGTGACCTTGTCGCTGAAGTGGGTCATGCCTGGCACATGTCGGGCACTTGGAGCTGGAAGCAAAAGGTCCTCAGGGTTTACCCTCCCCACCACCCACCTCACTAGGTAAGTCAAAAGAGGATAAGAACAGTCAACAAAATATGGTTTACAATGAGAGATTTAAGAAGCTCAATGTATTTAGGTTATCTAAGAGAGAAGATTAAGTGGTTTCTTCATCTTGATCTACAACTATCAACATAGGGAAGAGAATTTCAATAATAGGTGACTCTCTTTAATCCAGAAGAAAAACAAGGCATAATGTGATCCAGAGAGTACATGATGAAACTAAGGAAATTCAGACCAGAAAAAAAAAGAGCATTTTTAACAGTGAGTAATTCATGATTGGAACAACTTGCCTAAGGATGTGACGAATTCTCCACCACTTGAGTCTTTAAATCAAGACTTAGTGTCCTTTTTAAAGGACATGCTTGTGCTAAAACACAAGTTATGGTCTGTGTTATGCAAGAACTCAGTTTAGATGACTTAATGGTCTTGTTCTTAAAATGTATTAATACTGCTGGAGATGTAGGTCTGGAATTATGAGCCAGTATAATGCAGCATTAAGTCAGGTTAATTATCTGTGCAGTTAACAGTTGGATCACCCTGTATGAAAGTCTCACAGCTGAACTGACGTAAAAGCAAAATCACGGTCTGTCTATCCTTTCTTAACAATGCAGGACAACCAATGCCTCCAACTAACATGACCTGCAACCGCTGTCAATTACAGCCCATTAGTGAAATGAGCCCATGAAACTTTACAAAGGTTTTCAAACAAATTCTTTATTAGTCCTGGATTCAAGATGGGTCAGACAGGAGAAATGTGAGATGATAGGGAAAGCTACAAGCATTCATCACTGTTCGCAGGTTTGGGGGGAAGCAGGGAAGTGTTCTTATCTACACAAAAATAATAGCTATGCTGTCATCTTGCATTGTTCCTGATAAAATAAGAGGTCATTGCTGTACATGTATTCTGACAGAATGGGGCCACTGACGTTAGCCATGAGTAGTTGAATAATGGCCATGACAGTTTCTTCATTGCTTTACCTTAGAAACGGCAGGCTAGTTTTCTATTCTGCCTGGCTTTCTCCCCCCTCCCCACATATATCACTCTCTGGCCCCCTGCATAAGGAACCATACCTGAACAGAAACAAAAATTATTGCTTTCTTTTTCTGGAAGGAAGGAAGGAAGGAAGACTTTGTCTATACCAGAAAAGTTGCAGGTATTGAACTAAACTAGTTAAAACTAGATCTAGTTAAACAGCTACAAAATCCTAAGTGTGCTTAAACTGGTTCAACCCTTGCTTATTCATACTTGACCTTGTCTATATGAGAAACTGGTATCTGTTTAACTTAAATTAGGGTTAAAACCTAATTATATTTAACATGTTGTAATCCCTAGTGTTGATACTCTTATGTCAGATGGATTACCTAGAAAGGGGTTTAAATATACTGAAATCAGATTTTACATTCACACCTCACTCATATTCATAGATTTTTTAAGTACTATTACATCATCCGTTTTGACACCTGCATTATAAATGGCAGAGAACTGCAATATGTAAATCCTAAATTGAACCAAATAACTTGTGTTTGGCTAAAACCTGACTTTAGATTTACAATTCTGTTTCCTCTGATCTGCCTACCTAAAGACTTTACTTTACAACCTCTGGTATCACAAGCAAAAAGCTTTATCCAGAGGCCACCCTGTTAACTGATTGTAATAGTCTTCATTGGGTGAACTGCCATATGTAACATCTCTGTTAAGGCTTTGCACTGGTCTAAATTAGATCAGTTTAAAATCAGGTTAGTTAAAACATGGCTGACAATATCCCAGGAATTTACTTGTCTTTGTTCAATAGTTCTGAAAGTCTTAAAGTATCATTAAAAGTTTAGAAAATAATAGATGACAATTACAGAAGTTTATCATCACCATGGCAAATAACAAAGGGAGGCATAATCTTTGGACTTCAAACACCAATTGGAGTGACCTCTAACTTGGCCCTTATTGTGGTCTTGTTGGATTCTCAGTTTATGTCCATCATCAGTGATCTTGCTATTCACCACAGCTTCTCATGGCATTATATTGCTAGTCCTGCAGGGATATTCCTTTGCAAATAAACTTCAGAATTCATTGCTCACCTAACCTAATAATAGATCCAAACCAAGAAAGCAACCAAAATAAACCAGTGCTCATTAGGCAGGACTGCTGGATTCAGCTTTCAATATCTTCTCATCTGAACTTGTCCTGCCACTTAATATGGACCAGCTGGTAAAGTCAATGAGAATCAAAAAAGTTATTTTAACTGCTCTTCAGTCTTCCTTAGTGGCCACCTTTCACTGATGGCGGTATAAGCAAGGTGCTGTAGAGCTGCAGCACAGTAGCAAACTTGATGTAACAAGGCCCCCACAAATGCTGCTGAAAGGCAGGAGCAGAGAAAGTTTTAGTATTAGTTTTTCTTCTCTATTCTTTACATACACATTTCTTCCTACAACTTGAAAGATGATAAATAAATGCAGAAATCTCACTTTTTAGTGTCTTGTTTGAATTTGGACTGAATTTTAATAGATTTTTTGTCTAATATCCTATAACCAGCTAATGGAAAATACAAGTCTGCTCAAAGAATCTCTAAGGTTATGCATAGGCAATGTAATTAATCTACAAAAGTGCAGTTCTTCCATTCCACTGGTTAGTTAAAGTACTTTTGTTCTTTTGAGTCTCATTGGGCTCTGAAATTATGTAGGCCGAAATTGATCAGATAAAGGACAGTGGTGGCTGAGAATCAGCTGCCCTGACTGCTAGAGTGGAACAGCATTATAGTAAATGGGCACTAATATAGAATGCTGACCATTTTATTGAGATAAGTAGAATCATAGAATCATGGAATACTAGAATTGGCAGGGAGCTCAAGAGGTCATTGACTCCAGTCATCCCTGCCAGATGTTTGTCTAACCTGCTCTTAAATATCTCCAATGATGGAGATTCCACAACCTCTCTAGGCAATTTATTCCAGTGTTTAACCACCATGAACATTAGGAAGCTTTCCCTAATGTCCAGTCCAAGCCTACTATGCTGTAATTTATGCCTGTTGCTGCTTGTCTTATCATCAGAGGGTGAGGAGAATAAATTTCCTCCCTCCCCTTTGTAACATCCTTTTAGATACTTGAAAGATGTTATCACCTCTCCCTCTCTTCCCTTTTTCCAAACTAAACAAACTCAATTTTTTCAGCTTTCCCTAGTAAGTCATGTTTTCTAGAACTTTAACCATTTCTGTTGCTCTACCTTCTCCAGTTTCTCCACATCTTTTCTGAAATGCGGTGCCCAGAACTGCACATAATACTCCAGACCCAATCAGCTCAACTCCACCATGAAGCCACTGAGAGCTCCATGCCAGTCCCAAGCCTGGGTGAAGAAGGAGGGTTGGTCAGTTGTGTGTCAATGTGCTGACCGTCGTCCAACAATATGAATGAAATCTGATGCCAGTACAACCAAATGTTAAAAGATGCTGGCTCAGACATTGCCCAGATAAAGAAGGTCTGCGATACCAATTGAGCAATTGGGGTTTAGTCGATAAGTTGGCTACCAAAAGAAAATTACACCTAACACATATGCTATCCATTGGAACAATTAGGGGTATTAATAGGAAATGGCAACTGAAGCAGATGACAATCAAAGATGAGAATGAAGAAGTGCTCATGAACAGGAAGAAGACTGTGCAGCGATGGATGAGATATTGCACCGATCTATACAAAGCACAGTTGGACCCGAGTGTCTCAGAGAGACTGATTGAAGAACTGAAAGAGATATCTCCCCCGAGCATTGACAGTGAGACCGATATTTCTAAGGAGGAAGTAGAAAAAGCAGTGAAACAACTAAAGAACAAGAGCCCAGGAAATGATAAGTTCACGGGAGAGATGATCAAATATAGCGGAGAAAGCATGATTCAGGAAATACACTGTGTAATAGAGCATGGAAAGAAGGGAAGGCACCTAAGGAATGGACAAGATCTGTGCTAGTGACAATACCAAAGAAAGGAAGTACATTGGAGTGCAAGAACAACAGAACAACTGCCCTGATGAGTCATCTAGGTAAGGTGCTGATGATGATACTGATGGAGAGATTAAGATCACAGATAAGAGAACATATGGCAGATGAGAAAGAAGGGTTCAGAAAAGATAGAAGTACCATACAGCAGATATTGGCACTAAGACTGATAGCAGAGAAAGCTCGAAGAAAGAACAAAAACGTATACATTTGCTTCGTCAATTTTTCAAAAGGCATTTGACAGTATAGATCAGAAGGTGACTTCAGTGGTGTTGGAGTCATACAGAGTGGATAGCAGATGAATATGGTTGTTGAAAGATAGCAATGATAATGTGGAGGCAGCAGTGAGAACATGCGGGGAATTGGGAAGTTGGTTTAAAACAAGTAGAGGTACGAGACAAGGAGATCCAATATCTCCAAGTATCTTCATCGCACATCTTGAGAGAGAGATGGACAAGGTCAAGGAAGAGGTAGAAGGGATATCTGTGCATGGGAAAAGAATTAACAACTTGAGGTCACGGATGATATAGTTATCATTGAAGAAGATGAGGAGAAGCTAGCGAAAAAGGTGCAGATGTTAAATGAAGAAGGGAAATGGTACGGACTGATGACGAACATCGATAAAACAAAACCAATGGTATTTGAAGATAAGGAAATAGGAAGGAAGATCAGTGTGGATGGCATTGAACTAGAAAATGTAGAGAAGTTCACATATCTGGGGAGCAACATAATGTGTGATCTAGACTGTAAGAAGGAAATAGCAACTAGAATAGCGAAAGCAAGAGTGAGTTTGAAGGAGATGGATAAGATCTGGAAAAGCAAAGCAATTAGCTGAAGAACAAAGCTGGACATCTTGAAAACTTGTATTCAGCAGCATGTTGTACGGATGTGAGACATGGGTGATAATGAAAGATTCAAAAGGAAGAATATTGGCATTTGAAAGGAGTTGCTACAGAAAGATTCTGAGAACAGGATGGATGCAGAAGGTCACCAATGAAGAATTATATAGATACAGCCAAAAGAAAACCTGCTGCAAAAGGTTATAAAATGGAAGCTACAACTATTTGGACATATTTGCAGAAATGAACGATGAACGAAAAATCAAGACCCTAGTATTCAGTATAATGGATGGTTCGAACAGGAGAGGCAGACCACACAGAGAATGCATAGATGATGTAGTTGATTGGTGTGGAGCTAGTCTACAGAAACTAAGCCACTCTGCACTGGGCAGGGAAAGATGGAAGGAAATAGTGAGAGAGGCATCAGACACCAACGGGCACTAAGCCCATGGTTATTGATGAAGATGATGATAAATCAGCTCAGCTCAGAGTAGAGCAGAAGGATGACTTCACATCTCGTGTTTATGAGGTTCCTGTAAATGCAGAATGATGTTTCGTTTTTTTTTTTCAGTGCCACACTGATGACTCATATTTAGCTTGTGATCCATTATGATATCTAGATCCTTTTTGGTAGTATTCCTGTCTAGACAGTCACTTTCCATTTTGTATGTGTGAAACAGATTGTTTCTGCCTAAGTGGAGTACTTGCACTTGTCCTTACTGAATTTCTTCCAGTTTACCTCAGACCATTTCTCCAGTTTGTTGATTTATAATCTAACCCTCAAAGTACTGGTAACCGCTCCCAGCTTATACCCTTAATATCTTAGTAGTCTTTATGTCTTTATCTAAATAATTGATGAAGATATTGAACAGAATTTGTCCCAAATCTAATTCCTGCAGAACCCCACTTTTATGCCTTTCCAGCATGACAATTAACTACACTCTGAGAATGGTTACCATTTGCATTTCCAGTTCACTAGGCCTACTGAAGTGTACATCACACCCAAGAGCATGTGGTGGTGAAATGCAGGCTTTCTAGGAAATATTTTGGCCCTGTTTTATTCACAGCCTGGAGGAAAAGGAAGCTTTGTATAAAACATGGCTATCATTTTGACTGGACAGTTCAGGCATGAGATTCTATAATGAAGGATACCACACAAGCCACGAGAGTGAGGGCTGAAGGAGGCTTTGTGCCCTCTTCATCATCTGTGGGTTGGAGAGTCCCTGAGGGATCTGAGTTACCATCGCTTCCCCAGGTTATCATCTGGGGTAGAGAAGTGACTGGAATCTCTGCCATGACTTTTGCTGTGCCCTTCCATTCCAACCTTATACTGGGCATGCCATTTTGCCAGGGGAGAGCTGTCTTTACAGAGTCTGTGCCAAGAGAATCTTTGTCTCCCCTTCATTCGATATAAAGCTTTTAGATCTCCTTCATACTCTTCTGACTCTTCACTGCAGATGGCTGAGCAGCATCTAGCCTTTTCAAAGTACTTCATTTCTATCTGTGCTAAAATCAGCATACCAGTTGGAAGAGTTATTGTGAACCCTGAAATGGTGATTTCAAATTTTCTCCAGTACGTTTATTGTTGGTTATGTGACCTGTCTGTGATATTTGTGGAATTCTTCTATAAAACCATAATTCAAAGGATTATAATTTCTTTCTTTAATATCCCTCGTGAAACATGGACATTCAAACAACCATGATTTAACACAGATCAAACAGAGAGTTTTTCAGAGATGGACTTTTGTTTTCAGATGTTTGTTCCTGCTAATCATATGTCTACTTTTCCAGAATATCTCTTTTCTTTCACTCTTCTAGGGTTTACTTCAGCATCCCATTGTCTATCTTCTCTAATGATGCAATCATTTCTCACTTGCTGCACAACTGCCATTCACTGAAATCTTGCACATTTTCCCAGGATCCTGGCATATCACCACCGTTTTCAATTTGTCTACATTGAATTATAGATCATATTCCCTGCCATATTCAGATATAATCTCCACAAATTTAACTTTCTTCTGACTCAACCAACAGTACTGTGTCCTCTGCATAGTGAATATTATTCACCCATTTTCCACTAATGTTAATACTTTCTTATTTCTTTGATTAATTTAATCAAACACTCACTATACAGGTTGAACACAGTAACTATGTAAATTTGTCTCATTCCTCTCTTGATCTCAATTACATTTACATTTTCTATCATATTATGCTTGCCGTCAGATTCAGATATAATTATTTTATTACTCAGAATTCTTAACCATTGTTCCCTAGAGATCTTATTATGTTGAGCAATTTCTCATGGAAGATTCTTTAAATGTCTTTTGGAAGTCAATAAAACAGAAGCATATCATTCCTCTCTTTCTCACTCCTATGTCAACTGAATATGAGCTGCAGATTCATTTCTGGAAAGCGGATCTTGTCAAATTAACTTGTTAGAGGTATCTAATCAAGATTACAAGTTTGGCTGACAAAGGTAATAATGCTGTTGTAATATACTTACCCTTCTGCTAGGCATTTCAGTTGGGCCCACAAGGCATTTAAATTTTAAAATATAGAAAATATTAAAATGGCACATGTTACATGGATTAAAACCTGGCTAACTGATGGATCTAAAAAATATAATTGTAAAGGGGCAATTGCCATCCTCCTAATCAAATAGGTATGTTTGTTGTGGCATCCTGCAAGTATTGGTTGATGCTTCTACATTATTTAGTCATTACTAATGCCTGGGCACAAAACATAAAATCCTTGATGAAGTTGACACATAACCTCCAAAATGTGGCGGTGGTAAATAAGGAAGACTACAAGCCACTGATAAGGAGTTATTGAGATCTTTTGGTGATCTGGTAGTAGGCAAACAATGTGCATTTTAATATGGCTAAATGTTAATGTGTAACTCTAGTTACAAAGAGTGCATTTTTATTACCCAATTACAGGGTGGGTGGCTGTACTTTGGGGAAAAAGCAACTTGGGTAGTGTTAATCAAATGAATATGAGCTCCTGGTGGCTGGAAAAACAGGGAAATCTTGAACAGGAATGACAGGTTATCTTACCTCTGTACAGTGTGCTGCTGAAAAGACGGTCCAGTTCTAGTGTCAATAACTGAAGAAATATGTAGACAAATTGCAGAAAACTCAGCCACAAGCCAAGGGAATGATTAAAAGATTGGAGGACACACCTTAGACTCCAGAAGCTCAATCACTATCTACTTAGCTCAACAAAGAGAAGGTTAAGGGATGACTTTTTGCCATCTAAATGTACCAACATAAGTGAACTTTACAGTCCAGATGTACCTACATGGAAAACAAACATTTATGCATAGGCTCTTCTGTCTGGCAGAGAAAGGTATAATATGATTAATGCCTTGAAGCTGAAGTTAGGCATTTTCACACTAGAAATAAGGCGTAAGATTTTTTTAACAGTGAGTAATTAAATGGAAGCAGAGCTCCAGCTTTGGAGGAGTGGAGCAGGCTGCTGCATATTTCTGCTTACTCAAGGCTCCTGTTGCCATCATGATTGCGGAGAGGGAGGGGCTTACTCCTGCTGCTGATCCCAACCTCTCCAGAGCCAGGCAGGCCAACCTGCGTGTGGAGGACCAGCCTGTCCTTACGATGGTTGGGGTGGCCTCTGCAGAGCCCTCCAAAATGCTGGGCCTGGGGCAGCTGCTCCTAATCGTCCCATGGGTGGGATGGCTCTGCACAGTGTGCTGACAGTATGTGTGCCGGTACTTCAAAGTTTACAACTTCGAAGTTGCTGCGGGGGCCGGGGGGGATTTGCTTAATGAAGTGCTAGGTATGCACGGCAGCACTTCATTAGTAAACTCCCAACACCCTAATTACCACCCTTCCTTCGAAGGAAGGTGGTAATGTAGATAAGCATAGTCTTGTTTGTTTTCTGGGGGTCTGGATACACAGTGAGTTTGTAATGTCTTCTGGCAAGTCTCCTGTCCACACTACTGCACAATTTCAGCTAGATGAATAGCATAGCTGAAGCTGATGTCTTAGATCTACTCACCACAGTGTCTTCAATAACTTGTCAACAGATGGCAGTCTCCCATCAACTCTGCCGATGCTTCTCATGCTGGTGGATTACCAAAGTCAATAAATGAGCATACAGTAGTCAACTTACTACATCTGCCCACCAGCACCCCAGATCTATCAATGCCCATCAATCCAGACCATTGTAAAGACATTCCTATATTCTTTATTTCCTCTGTCAGGACTTTCAAGCCTTCACCTCTCACACTCTTTACCAATTCAGCCAGTATTCCATCACAAACTCACTCTACACCCATTTTCACACACATATGATGTTTGCATAAGGCAGGCATGTATTAGAAGCATGTATGTAATCATCTGTACCTAACTTTGCAAAAAAGGCCCCATGCACTGAAAGCTGCATTTTTAAAAATTGATCAGCACCTACAATTGTGGCAAGACTTTCAAAAGAATGCAGAGGCTATTTAGGTACCTACATTTTTGGTCTCAGGGAAAGCTGTGGGGGCACTGAGCACTTTCGAATCCCCGGTTGTGGGCAGTAAGAAAACCAGTCTATAAAAATAAATTGGACTGATTAAAACTGTGCTGTGTGGGCCAGCTCCTTCAGGATTGGGCTGGGCCCTCTGCTAGTGTATCTCCTTTACTTGAATAAAAATTGTGAGAATAGAAATAAAACCAGACCAACATGTGAAAATATACAGAGATTTATCTAACTCATAGAGCTGGAAGGGGCCTTGACAGGTCATCAAGTCCATTCGCCTGCCCTCACAAAAGGACCAAGTATCATCCCTAAAAGATTGTTTTTGTAATCTGTTTTCCCCAAGAACCCTAAATGAGACCCTCAAGCTTGAATTCACAACCCTGTATTCAGCAGGCCAATACTCAAACCACAGAGCAAGTGTAACTCTGCCTGACCTGGTTATTGACAAGTGGGATCATAGGCGCTAATGCCATGATCCTCTACTACATGAACTAAAAACCAATGGGTTGTTAGCTAAGGCCATAGAGCAGACTTCACTCCCCCTTGTGGTCTCAGTTTCTCCGGGTTATGTAAACATTAAGGCTGTGTCTACACTTCCATTCCTCTTTTGAAAGAGGTATTCAAATGGGGGAAACCAAAAATGCAAATGAAGTGCAGATTTGCATAGCTGATACCTCATTTGAATATTCTTTTTTCGAAATAGGTACTTTTGAAAGAAGAAAACCAGTGTAGCACTACTCTTTCAAAAGTAAACCCCATCTTCAAAAGAATTCTTCTTCCCATTAAAAAAAGGGAAGAAGGATTCTTTCGAAGATGGGGTTTACTTTTGAAAGAGCAGTGTCTACATGGGTTTTCTTCTTTCAAAAGAAGCTCTTTCAAAATTAGAATATGTAAACGAGGTGTCAGATATGCACATCTGCACATTATTTGCATTTTGATGTATTTCATTTGCATAACTTTCCAAAGAGGTATGCAAGTGTAGACACAGCCTAATATATTTACATATCTCTCTAAAAATTCTGGCTTTTGATTGCAATATTGCAAACGTCTAAAAGTAGTACAAATGAATTTGTTGCAAAATTGTATTTTAAGAATCCTGTTATATTTGTTCTGTTTTGCTGATCATGTGGGTTATTTAATGGTTGACAATTCACTGAATTATACTGGAGATTCACATGTTAATATGGCCTAAATAGTATACACTAGTTTTAACCTGAAGGCTTTAATGACCAAGTTTTGCACATGAATCCAATATTCCCCACCCTACCCTACAAGGATAACAATCATAAAGCCTTTCCTAGAAAAAAAATTAATAGTTTCAATGTAACAGAGGAAATAAATCCGCAGTCTAACATTATAACTACAAGCAGAAAGGGGAAATAATATTTTCCAAGGTTGTTACCAATCAAAGTTAATGGAGTGCTAATGAATATTAATTTATCACAGATATACTACTAATGCCTGTGGTTTTGCTGACATGGCATGCAATCAGTAACTAAATATCTAATATTTTATTTTCATTTGCCACAATTAATATTTCACAGCATGAAAGTGTACTAATAATTTAAAAATTTAATTAAAAGCTGTCATAGGTTTGGATGTTTTTGAGAGGTAGACTAACTGACAAACAGAGCCATAAAGTCATGTAGTATCAGCAGTCGCAGTGTAGCTATAAATATGTGGAACTGTTTTTAATAATGCTCGGTTATTCCTTTGTAATATCCTCACATTTGGAAGGAAAGCATGACTTTAAATGAAAATGCTTGTTATACAAATTAGATTGATAGTACAAAGTATGTTAATCATTTTTCTCTAAAGGCTCACTTTACATATGCAATTATTCTTAATCATACTGATTCCACTAAACTAGAAATGTAGATGCCTTTTTTATGCTCAGGTACATGGCCTTTGTATTTAAGAGCACATTTATTTTTATAGGTAATTTCCTACCATTTCACTTCAAAGGCACCTAATAAAATTTAATAAACATGATTAACACACAAAAAAGTTGCTGTAGCAGTTTTAATCTTTTCACACTAATAAAATGGCTAACTCCTCTGACCCAGGTTTTGCAGTTTTATAGGGTGTGTGCATGCACAATAAAACAAGTTCTTTAATGCGTCTCAGATATTTTTACTGCAGGGTGAACTTCACGGCTGCGCAGAAGCACTATGCAGAATTTAAACCCTATTTATTTGTGAGGGCTTGTTCTAGATGCACTCTACATAGTGTTCAGAGTTTGTGATATTCTCTCTGCATCAGGATGAGTTTTGCCCTGTGGGGAAAGAACGTAGATTCACCTTGACAACTCAAGTTACTAGACGATTTTTGTGCGAAGTCTGCAAGCGGGGGAGAAAGCAGCACAACACATTGTGCTATCAGTTACCATCTGGCAAAATTTCTTTGTCAGATTTTAACTGGGCTTGTGGGGAACAGCAATAAAACTCAACACTGATGATTATTCAGCCTCACAACCAGATCCTGTACTTTTCAATACCGCCCATCAGTTAGTGTGGGAAATTAATATGTACTTTCCAATGCTAAGAAAGTAATTCTGTAATTGAGAGAGTTTTCATGTGCAGATTAAGATACCACCATCTGCTGTATTTCTTGTGCAGTTCTTCATTGTTGTTGTTGAACATAGTCACTGTTTTATCAAAGACAAAACACGTTCTTAGAGAAATGAGCAGGGTCTTTATTAGGCAGATACTTTGATGTTAAGTTTGGGTCCATATTTCTCACGGACTTCTAGAACCACTTCGAGAATGTGTAGTGCAATACTACTTATAAAATGCTCTTAAAAATGTAGGAGAATAACTGGAAGTCAGAAAACCATCTGTCATGTAAAGGTTGTCAGCACAGAATTTCCAGGGCTACCATTATTTTATTGATATATCATACAAGTTGTATCAAGCATATACCTTCATTTAAGCAATTTATCCACTGATATTCTACTATATTGAGTTGTTAAATGTCTTCACCAAAAAGGCTCCATCTTTTACATCCCATGCAATTCTTATGCTTCTCATCCATCTTTCTGCTAAATCCTAAATCCCTGCCTCTTCATCCATGACTTTAAAGTTGGATTTATCACCACATCTGCACTCTTCCCACATTTCCCAGGCAAGAGATGTCACACAAGAAATGCTGATGAATGAAATATATTGACATGTTTTCCCAGCACATTGATGAGCTGTAACTACATATGGCAGTTAAAAGTGAGTACAAGTATTGAGAGGTGCTGGAAGAGAATAAACTTACTCAGAAACTGGTTCTTTAGAAAATATTGAACCTTTCATTGACTTTGATGTTTAACATAAGCATTGTTCCATTTCACAGCTTGAACATCATCATTGAACAGCCTTGTAAATACATGTCAAAATCATTTATGTAATAGTAATGGTATCTTCTCCTAAAGATAACTGGGTTCAATGGTGCTTCTGAAAGTTTGTAGGACATCTGTACAGACTGTGCCACCTCACTGGCAAGTTTTACTTATATCTTTAAGCTTTGGATTTTTCAAAGGAACTGGGGTGCCTAACTCCCTTATGCAACAACAAGACACTTACACAGTGAGGGTCCATGGTGCCAAATGGCCTCATCCACAATGTACAATTCTCTTCCAGGTGTCTAAAAGTTCCACAAAGTGATCAATCTGGTGCAGCCAGATTACTGGCAGGTCAGTACATGGCCACTGTCTGTTCATGACCCAGCAATATCTCCTCATGACCTCAAGTCTCATCTTGAGGACTCACTGGTGGAACTTCGTCTCTGAGGCAGGCTATAGAAGTGCCAGCTGGCCATGACCAATGATGATTTCAATCACCTTGAAGCCAGTTCTCAATAACAGAATCACAGTATACTAGAACTGGAAGGAACCTTGAGAGGTCATCAAGTCCAGTCCCCAGGCCTCACTGCAGGATGAACCACCACCAAGACCAGCCATGCCAAGCTCACATCCGGCAAGCTACATGTCACCCAACTTTTTTTTATTTGCAGCCCACAACTAGATGTTAATAAAATATCTAATTCAGGCCCACCTGGTCACACACACTTCTCCGGCAGGCACAAGCAGCTGGGGATGGGACAAACACCAGTCCTACCTCCTCAGGCTGTCCATGTCTACGCCTGCATATTAAAATGCCAGGGAGCCAAGGGGGGGTTGGAAATGTTCTGACGTAAGTACACCCTTAGAAACAAAACATTGGGGTGTTCCACTGACAAGCTGGTGGCGACCATTTTCTCTTAGCCCTAGTCTACATTCTCTGAGTCGGTACAGCTCCATGGCCCTCAGATACCACTTTTTAAAACTAACTCTTGCTGGTGTACCTTCCAGCCATAAGCCTCAAAGCCCATTCATTCATTAAGTTGGTAACTCATCACTTTTCTGTGTGGTAGGTATTCCTCATTTTTAGAGATGGTGAAATTAACAGCACAGAGAGTGCAGAGTTAGCCACAGAATGCAGGCATCCAGACACTGGGCTTTTCATGTTCACTACAAAGCCATCATTCCCTTCTTTCTTTGAGGTGGTTTTGGCTTCTCTGGTTTGGCTTTTCTCCCTGATCTGCTTTTATAGTCCGTGTTTTCTATCTCTTTTTTCCCTGACTGCTTGGTGTGTCTTGTCTCAAATGTGATGAACTATTGATAAAATTATAAAACAAAATTCATGTTAAATTCTCAATTAAAATTATTGTACTACATTGGAGTGCAAGACCTACAGAATGATTGCCACAATGAGTCATCTAGGCAAGGTGCTGAAGATGATGCTCATGAAGAGATTAAGACTGCAGATAGACGAATATTTAGTGAATGAGCAAGCAGGGTTCAGGAAAGATAGAAGTACCATACAGCAGGTATTGGTACTCAGATTGATAGTGCAGAAAACTCAATGAAAGAACAAGAATTTATACACTTGTTTTGCCAATTTTCAGAAGGCATTTGACAATATAGATCAGAAAATGACCTGGATGGTTACAGTTGTATGGACTAGATAGCAGGCTGATAAATTTGTTGAAGGGTATCAAGGACAACACAGAGGCAGTGGTGAGAACGTACAGAGAGTTGGGAATTTGGTTTAGAATGAGTAGAGGTACGACACAAGGAGATCCGATATTGCCTAGAATCTTCATCATGTATCTAGAGAGAGAGATAGACAAGATCAAGAAACAAGTAGAAGGGATATCTGTGCATGGTAAAAATACCAAAACAACAACTTGAGGTTCATGGATGATATAGCTATCATTGAGGAAAATGAAGAGAAGCTAGCAAAAACAGTGCAGGTGCTAAATGAGGAAGGGAAGCGTTAGGGACTGATTATGAATGTTGGTAAAACAAAAACAATGGTATTTGGAGATAAGGAAATAGGAAGAAAGATCAGTGTAGATGGGATTGAACTAGAGAATATAGAGAAGTTTACATATCTGGGGAGCAACATAATGTATGATCTCGACTGGAAGAAGGGAATAGCAAAAGCAAGAGCAAGTTTGAAGGAGATGGATAAGATCTGGAAAAGCAAAGCGATTAGGTTAGGTACGAAGCTGAGTGTCTTGGAAACGTATGTATTCAGCAGCATGTTGTACAGATGTGAAACATGGGTGATAATGAAAGATTCAAAGGGAAGAATATTGACATTCTACAGGAGTTGTTATAGAAAGATCCTGAGAATAGGATGGATGCAGAAGGTCAACAAAGGAATTATATAGGAAGATAGAGCCAAAAGTGAACCTATTTCAGAAGTTTATACAATGGAAGTTACAGCGATTTGGGCATATTTGCAGAATGAATGACAAATGAAAAATCAGTACCCTGGTATTCAGCATACTGGACATTCGAATAGGAGAGGCAGACCCCACAGAGAATGGGTAGATGATACAGTAGATTGATGTGGAGCTAGTCTACAGAAACTAAACCACTACGTACTGGACAGGGAAAGATGGAAAGACTTACTGAGAGAGGCATAAGGCACCAACTGGCCCTGATCCCGTAGCTGATGATGATGATTGATGATGATGAGGATTCAAACAACCTGAAAAATATTATAAAATATGCCTAAAACATAATCTATAATAATAAATAATTGCTATGTTCTGATAGAAGTACAGATTCTTTGGTGGCCCTGAAAGCTTTCAGTTTTTGTTTGTGTGGACCTCAGTAGGCTTTCAGTTTGACATGCCTGATCTAGGCCATCCCTGACGGATGCTTGTTTAACCTGCTTTTAAAGGTCTCCAATGATGGAGATTCCATAACCTCCCTAGGCAATTTACTCCCCCAGTGCTTAAGCACCATGATCTAAACCTTCCATGCTGCAATTTAAGCCCATTGTTTGTGTCCTGATCTCAGAGGTTAAGGATGATACTGTTACTCCAACCACACAACAACCTTTTAGGCACTTGAAAGATATTATAATGTCCCCTTTCCCTCTCTTCCTTTCCACCAAACTAAACAAACCTAGTTCTTTCAATCAGTCCTCATAGGTCATGGTTTCTAAACTTACAGTCATTTTTATTGCTCAGGAAGATGTCAGAAAAATCAGGTATTTTGTAGAACCTTCTAGTGGACAGCCTTAGCTACTGAATCAAAAGCTGCCTTTATGTTGTCAAATTCTATGGATCACATAACTCCATGAGGCACCTATGAAAATCTCAATCTATACTGTCAATATCAAAGAACTAGGAAAAAATATACCATTTATATTTCTTTAAGTAAGGAATTCAGACATGATGGAAAAAGAGACAATGTATTCTGCTACCAGTTTAGAACCATCAGGTAAATATATTCATCTCATGGCTTCTTCCCTCGGATAATGCTTCCTCTTTTTTTTTTTTCACCCACATGCATTTCCCAGCTAGAGAATTAAAAAAATGTTATGGGTATGCTAGCAATTTTTTTATCTCTAACCAGCATTACGGTTAGAAGGAGACCAGTGTAGTGCTACTGAAAACAGGAGGGTTGAGTCTCCGGACACCTTGCATTTTTTTTGTGGATTCTTGCCATGGAAAGTAAGTGCAAAGTGACTCTTAAATGTTATAGTCTGAATACAATAGCATTTTAGACTAACGTTGTTCAGATGTGAAAGAATCAAGAGCTGTAACTTCTCTTAATGCAGATACTACCATCATGGCATATTAAAGACAAAACATCCATAACATTCCCATGTCTCGTCAACATTAAATGGGATGCTATAATTTTTACTGACAATTTAATCACTATACAAATAATAATTTTAAAAAAACATATTTTGTTCTGTCCAATTCACACTAAGTGGGCTGAGAAGCTTCCCCCACCCCCTTAAAATCCTTGACTTTGTTATAAAAACGCTTGAACAGTTCATTCACAGGTTTAACTCTGCTGAAGACTGTCATGTGGAAAGAAATCTTATTATCTTCACCTTAATGTTTCATTATCTGGTGCAAGAGGATATTAGACTTTGATTGCTGGTTCTCTTTGGATATTACATCATTTAAAATTGTATTCCCATCTTCATTTTATTTTTTTCCCC
This sequence comes from Carettochelys insculpta, assembly GCF_033958435.1. Classification (NCBI taxonomy): domain Eukaryota; kingdom Metazoa; phylum Chordata; order Testudines; family Carettochelyidae; genus Carettochelys; species Carettochelys insculpta. Next base: position 133,991,800 of record NC_134140.1, on the reverse strand, counting down.
CTTAGCTGGTTACATTTACATTACATTTATCATGTCTTTCAAGATTTCAGAGTAGAAGATTTAGTGGAGAAATGAGATATTCTAATGAGATTTTACTTAAATGCGTACATTCTTCTTGTGTTCATCCACCCATTTTATAACCTAAGAACATATTGTAGACATAATGGAACACAGGCTCCTGCAGTTTCAAGTTTCAGTATGTGCCATTATTTTGCACCCTTTACACAAACTGTGTATGGTCCATATTTGTTTGGTATCGCCACATCCATTTGGCCCTGACAGTGTCATTCTGAGTTACAGTAAATAAATAATTAGGTATTTTTTATGGATGATAGTAAAATACCAGTTTGAGTCCATTAAATGATCAAAGGCATATGTATTTGCCAGAAATGATTCTTCAATCTCCCCGAGTCACTTTATTTTTTATGCATGCTATAATATTGCTTCTTTTATGACCAGACTTGATGTACCATACAGTGAAGAAATTCATAAGTTAATTAAGTAAAGAACACTGTGCTGTCTCTTCTGTGGTACGTAGCTTTCCATGCCATGAGATTTTTTGTATTACCATCTTCAGACTGACAGTTTTTTACTACAAGGAAATTTAACTTTATACAACAGAACAATAAAAGCAATTATTAGCTGCCCCAAACATGCAAGGCATGTTATTACTGAGGCCTTGCTGGTGACATACATTTAGGGTTAAGACATTTAAGGATTTTGTATTACTATATCAGATCAGATTTTGTACATAATAGCAGGTTACAAGAGGTGTTTTGTGTTGCTTTATAAACACAACTAAGACATTGCATTGGAAAACATAGCAATTCCTCCTTGAGAAGACCAATGAAAGTCTGCATCTCAGTGCCACATTGGCTATGTCTATACTGGCCTCAGAACTTCAAAAGGGGCATGATAATGAACCTAACTGAAAGATGCTGCTACGGCCCTGCCATGAATATGCAGCTCCTCATTAGCATAATGTCGGGCACAGCACTTAGAAAGTGCTGCTTTCGATTGCGCATGGCTTGTCTACACAGGGTCCTTTCCTATCATCACATCAGAACAACAGGATTTAGAAGTGTTCAGGCTCCTTTTGAAAAGGACCCCGTGTACATGAGCCGCGCAAGATCGAAAGCGGCACTTCTGAAGTGCCACAGCTGCCATTATGCTAATGAGGTGCTGCATATTCATAGCAGGGCTTTATTAGCATCTTTTGATTAGGATCATTAGCATGCCCCTTTCAAAGTTCTGGGGCTAGTGTAGCCATAGCCATTATTTCTTAGAATTCAGAATGATAATACCCATGAATCCAAACACAAACGGAGGGGCAAAGCGGGCTGCCCACTACAGTGGCAAAGCACATCCTTGCTTTAAGCTGACCTTTTTTCAGACTACCTGTGTTCCATTACATTGCTCCAGAGCCTTTAAGCAGGATGAGGAAACCCTGCTCTTAAAGAGAGAGTTTGAAATTCCAATCACTATCAATGCACACCTATTTGATGTCACACTTTTTCTTTTATCAAGAATGCGTTGCAAATAGAAGACATTTGTCTTTATCAAATATAAATGTATGCCATTCCTCCCATTCCCTTCAGCAAAATGAAGGTGCACTAGGCAATTAAGTTTGAGGAACTAGTCCATGGCCATGCCTTATGGGAGGAGCTCCAGGGACAAACCTATGCTGCTCTATTTTCCTTCCAAGGTCCCCTTAAAACTCATGTGTGTCATAAAGGCTGTAAAACATTGGCACTGGCTAGGAAACTGGTATGCTGAGCCACTTTTTATTACACAAGATATCGCCTGACTTCTGTCATGTCTCTCTGTTGTATTTCATCATATACTTAGATTGTAAGCTGCTTAGGGCAGAAACTGTTCTTTTTCTTTGTTTTTTTTCTTATGTCCGTACAGTACCTAGCACAGCAGGGTCCTGAGACCTAGACATTGCCATAATACAAAGAATACACAAAAGTACATGGATAATATGATGATAGAGCAGAGTGGCCTAGAGTATAGAGCACCAGACTGAAATGGAGTTTGGCCCTCCTAAGTGTCATTCCTGGCGCTACTACTGGGTGACCATGGGGAAGTCACAGCATTGCCCTGCTCTATTCCTCAGTTTTCCAAACTGTAAAATGGATATAATAAACTCATGGTCTTTGTACAGTGACTTGAGGTCTACTGATAGAAAGGGAAAATAGCTATTATAAGCTAACACCTTGGGTAGTCCTGCTGGTCCCATCTAAACTAAAATTACCTGCTGAGTTTATACATTGACTCAAGGAGAAAATAATATTTCAGGCTCTCTTTGAGTAAATCTCCCTGAGGTTTGGAAACCCCCTCTTGGCTCCATTACTGTAACCGAACCCTAAAAACAGCAAATAGGCTTAATGTTAATATTTACCTAATATCAGTCACAACAATGATAGAATATGGTTAATACAGGTTGAACCTCTCTAGTCCGGCCTGTCAGCACCTGATCAGCACCCTATGAGAGATTTTATAGGATAACAGGCGCTCCATGTTGTCTAAAGCCTTGCCAACACTCCCGCTGCTCACTGGGCTCTTAGAAGACATGTAGGGGTAAATCACAGTTAAACAACAGCACAGAACACTGAGAGCCAGACAGGTGGCTGTAAGCAAACATTATGAGGCAACAGGAACCTTGGCCACCCCCATGATAAATAACCTTCTGACTAACTAAAATGATGCTGTATTACAGATGTTGCCAGATGAGACAGTGTCATATTAGAGAGGTTCAACCTGCATAATTAATAACATTATTTATTAGGACGCATACTTATAAATGTCTTGATATGTATGTTAATGAACTGTAACCCTTGTTGTTGATTTGCAGCCCTCTGTTCCACGACCTATTAGATATAATGGATTTACTTTGTGTTTGTGTGGCATGAGTCAGCAATGAGTTTTCAAGCTGATTACTGGTATGAATATTTGATTATTTTTTCCCTTTTGGATGGCTTATAATTATGGCTTGATTTTTCAGAACTGCACAGTTCCCATTTATGTACCTCAGAGAAACAACATTCCCAGGGGGGATCTTTTGAAAATCTCACCCTGAGTGTATTATTGGAGGATTGCTGTGAACAACTTGTGTTGTTTTTCTTTTCAAAAGACAATGCAGTTTGCAAAGCACAGAATTATTTAAACTCCGTCCCATAGAGCAACACTACTAAGAATGCTATTTAGCTCTCGTGCAGCATCTTTCAGCTGTGGTACTCCAAGTGCTTTACAAAGGAGGACTGTATCATCAGCAGCAGAGTCTAGCAGTTGTCTTTGGTGTTGAGTGCTAAAATCCTCCCTGCTGTGATTTCTGTGTGCTGAGCTCCTTGCTTACTGTGCTTTGCCTCTTCTGTAATCAAGAACCAAGTTCCCTTCTGGGTGACATTTACAGAATTGATTGTCTGAACCCAAATCAGTATCAAAACTGCTTTGCGTGAACACAAATATTGAACTTGGTGTGAGGGCCTGAATACTGCAGAGTTGAATACTTCAACGGGCATGGATTTCACTGGAGTGGGTGATCAGTGTGTTTCAGGCAAGATTTCTGATCCAGTAGCAGAAAGGACTAGTTCTTTAGCTACAAAACTAAATGTTTGGTGTTGTCATTCATTTCAATGGGGGTTTATTTCCTTCAAGCAGCGCAGAACAAGGTGCTGCAGAGTGAAGGTAGCTGGGGGGATAGAGCCTTTGTAGGAGCAGAGCCTGCAGTGTTTTGACTGATGGGGGAATGTTCCCATCTCTAGATGCCCATAAACAAGCCCCTTTGGCTGCAGTATTTGATGAGAGGCACCACGGCCTAACGGAAACTGAGCTAATTGGGAAGCTGAGCTGCAAAGTTACCTGATTTCTGCTGCTGGCTCTGCCACTGAATTGCTGAGCGACCCAAGTCACTGCCTTGCTCTTTGTCCCTGTCCCAAAGTGCTTACAATCTAAAGAGACAATCTCTTACACTGGATGTGCATGGTGAAGACTTTTTGTTCCCCAGGGACGTGAAATGGGTGCCTGCCGCCATGTCAGGCTTAGTGTAAAGGGTCAGAAAGTCCCACAAGAGGATGTGCCTGCAGCACAGTCAGGGCTGATAAGCTCTAACTGCTTAAGAGCGGGTATAAAGTCAGGACATTGCAAGCAGAGGGGCTGCAGGACAGAGCTCTGCTGTCACTCGCTAAAGAGGAAGAAAGATCTAGGTGAGCATAAACCCCGACCTACTGCCATGGACTACTGTCTCTGGCAAGAGTCCAAGGCTCTGCTGCACTGCAGTGTGAGCCCAGGGATACTGAGACTTGTTAGTATTAAGGAACCAAATCCTTGAAGCTTTTAACCTTTGACTTATGCTTGAACCTGGAGCTCTGTTGTCCACATTGCAGCATGCAGACCCAACTCAAATCAATCCTACTCCAAAGTCCTTAGTCAGCTGTAGCTCTGTGACAGAGATGCATTGTGGGAGAACTTTCTTTTCTTCCTTGAATCAGGGTTAAATCCTCTTCAGTATTCCCTCTCCAGGTTCACATTGCTAGGTTTCCTCTTCCACCCTGAAAACACAGAATTAAAGGGGCTAAATTAAAAACAGATCAGCCTCCCTCTGCGTATGTTGAGAATAATTCTTGGGCATTAGTTAGCCCTTTCACAAAACTCACTAGCCACCACTGTTTTTCAACATAATTTTAGTATCTGGATTTTACTTCACTGACATTGGATCTCAGGAGTCGCACAAAACATGTGTGAAAAGCCACAGGAGCATCTCCAGCTCTTGGCAGCTATTCAAATCTGCAAGTAACAGGTATGTGAAAAGCATTTTTTGCATCCAGAATTCCATCCCTGGCACAGAACAACCCAGAGGGGGGAAAGCAGATCTCTAAAGCTGCGTCTACACGTGCACGCTACTTCGAAGTAGCGGCACCAACTTCGAAATAGCGCCCGTCGCGTCTACACGCGTCGGGCGCTATTTCGAAGTTAACTTCGACGTTAGGTGGCGAGACGTCGAAGTCGCTAACCTCATGAGGAGATAGGAATAGCGCCCTACTTCGACGTTCAACGTCAAAGTAGGGACCGTGTAGACGATCCACGTCCCGCAACATCGAAATTACTGGGTCCTCCATGGCGGCCATCAGCTGGGGGGTTGAGAGATGCTCTCTCTCCAGCCCCTGCGGGGCTCTATGGTCACCGTGGGCAGCAGCCCTTAGTCCAGGGCTTCTGGCTGCTTCTGCGGCAGCTGGGGATCTATGCTGCAGGCACAGGGTCTGCAACCAGTTGTCAGCTCTGTGGATCTTGTGTTGTTTAGCGCAACTGTGTCTGGGAGGGGCCCTTTAAGGGAGCGGCTTGCTGTTGAGTCCGCCCTATGACCCTGTCTGCAGCTGTGCCTGGCATCCCTATTTCGATGTGTGCTACTTTGACGTGTAGACGTTCCCTCGCTGCGCCTATTTCGATGTTGGGCTGAGCAACGTCGAAGTTGAACATCGACGTTGCCAGCCCTGGAGGACGTGTAGACGTTATTCATCGAAATAGACTATTTCGATGTCGCAACATCGAAATAAGCTATTTCGATGTTGGCTGCACGTGTAGACGTAGCCTAAGCGAGTTTAGCATGACATGAGGAGGGGCTATACATTCCTGGAGTCTGGGGATACACAAGAAAGGATGTGCCTTTGCAAAAACCTTGTGGCAGCTTATGTCCATCTCATCAACGAACACTGACTGGGGCTCCTCCAAATCGTATCAACACCTTTTCTGATCTGCATACGAGTTTAGATTCTGTGACCCAAGACAGGCCCAGCCTGACATCAGGGTGGGGGGGCACTTTGTTTTGCTTGGGTTCATGTTGCCCGACATGGTGAATAACAGATTGCACCGGGCTGTCCAGAATGGGAGAATCGTCTAGCGGCCCTTCCCTGTCCAGGGCTGTGTGATGCTACACCTCAAAGAAGGGGATTTGCCTGCATTGGGATGCAGCCTGTGGACCAAAAGGGTCCAAATCAAATTTCCGATTGTGCAGCTAATGTATCACTGGACTGGAGCAGCCCTGCTCAGGGCCAGGTCAGCATGGCCATGCTGGAACACCTCAATTTCTGATCCTTAGGCAGCCCTCCTGGGCTCATTCCTGATTCCTGTAATACTCACTCTAACAAGAAAAAGTCACTGGCTGGTTTTAGATCAAGCTTGTGGTGTGACTCAGAACTGGCAACACTAGGCTGTGGCTCCTAAAATGTATTTAAGTACCTAAATCCCACTGAAATCAGTGGAGCACCTAAGTCAGGCCTTAAGACTGGATATTAGGAAAAAGTTCTGAAGCGTCAGGGAGGTCGAACAGTGGAATAAATTGCCTAGGGAGGTTGTGGAATCTCCATCTCTGGAGATGTTTAAGAACAGGTTAGATAGATGTCTATCAGGGATGGTCTAGACAGTACTTGGTCCTGCCATGAGGGCAGGGGGCTGGACTCGATGACCTCTCAAGGTCCCTTCCATTCCTAGCATTCTATGATTCTATACAGGGGGGGAGTGCAATGGGGGCAAATGACTCCCCCGGTCTGGTTTCCCCCCCTTCCTCCCTGCTGTGCTGTGCAGGGGGAACCAAAGGCACCTTGGTAATTGTAGTCCATTGGCCAGCTCCCTGTGTCGAGACCTGACCCAGAAGCAGGGTAGGGACTACATTTCCCAGCATACCCTTGGCTGCTAGCAAGGGGAAAGTGAGGGGATGAACATTTTTGAAAATTGTTTTTCGCTTATATTACAGCAAGATCGCAGAAGGCAATTTCTGTAAAATCCTAACGAGTATACCATTTTTAGTACGTTACAACCATTCTTTTAACAATCACTGTTTCCACTCAAATTTTTCATTAGCCACTCTTATGCACACTCATTGCACAACTATTTTGATCTCCTTTGTATTTTTTAAAAACAATTGTGATCCACAATTACCAAACAAGCAGACACGCACACATCTAACCCACACGCACTACACACAACCCCCCCGCCACACAGATGCTGTGTCTACACTAGCTCCCAACTTCAAAGGGAGGCTGGTAAGCCGGGTGTCGGGAGTAAAGGGACTTTGAAGTACCAGCAGGTTAGCCGCGGCTACATGCGAGCCAGCACTTTGAAGTTTAACACTTCAAAGTTGCTGTGGGGGAGAATTAGCTTAATGAAGTGCTGCATATGCACCACAGCACTTCATTAATAATCTCCTGACACCCGATTTTACCAGGCTCCCTTTGAAGTTGGGAGCTAGTGTAGACACAGCAACAGACATTCCTGTATATGGGCCTGTAGTTATCGTACAGGATCCAGATCTAAGCCTTGCACTGTGATTGTGACAGACTGGACAAGATTCAAGAGTGTGGTCATGTCAGTGGCAGATAAGATGAGTATTTTGCAGCTCTGGTGTATTGTGCTGCTAAGCACATCAAGGAGAACAGATTGAAAAGTTTAGGCTGAAGATTTTCCCCTCAGATCATGCTGCTTTGTAGGCTCAGAAATGCAGCTATTTCAATGAATTAGTCAAAACACAATTTGAACTGAAAAGGGGGTGTTTTGTTTTGATTTTACTGCTTTGTTTCCATTCCCCTTTTGTTTCAATTTGTTTTTACACTTATTATTTGGTTTTAGATTATAATGTTTCAGCACTAATGAATAATTTACTTTCCATATTTCCAAGTCAAAATCCTTCAGAATTTCTACTTTGCAAAACATTTCAGGATTTCAACTTCACCTCCTGGCAGAGGACAAGAACACATTTTGAAACACGGGCGTTCTTCATGGGGTTCGGCCATCCCTTTTTTCTACCAGCTCTACTATCAAGCGAGGAGAAGCAAAACAGGACGCTTCAGCAAGAGTAGAATTATGCTGACAGTCACATTTTCCAGTGCTGGTCACCAGAAGGCCATCAACTCCTCCTTTATTTCCCCACACAGGAAATAAATCATAGTTGCAGCCCCAAAATATTTGTGAGTTTATCAAAAGGAGCAATTTACCCAGCCATTATTCTCCTATGTCATTAAATGCACTAGATGATGCGGCTGTTGTTGTCTTTTAAATTCCTGATAAATACATTGTTGACAGCCAGCTGTTCTTTTCAATGGACCACAACCAAGCCTTCTAGAGTTGTCCATTAGCGTGCAGGCATCTTTCCACTCGATTTATGTCAGTCAGTGCAATTACAATTACAATAGCCATCTGCAACTGTCACTACTCTGTTTTCTAAGGAATGAAACACACCCCTGGCAGGGACTGAGGATGGCGGCTGTTTCAGGTACATTAATTTGTTCATAACCGTAATGTGTTTAAAGTCATGGCAAACAGGCTATTCTGTCTGGGGGTGACCTCGTATTCTTTCTAGGCTGATGTCTTGCAGTTAATCGCGCTTCAGAGCAAGGTTGAAAGGGCTCCTACAGGCACAGCACTGAGAGGGAAAGTGCGAACTGCAGGTCTCAGGACCGATTCCAGAAGGCATTTGTCCTCAGCCAGCCCCTGGGCATCAAGCACTTGCCTGCTTCCTCTGAGCCCTTGGGCAGAGTTCTCTGTAAGCTGAGCATTTAGGTGGCTGCTCAGGAGAGATGCAGGTGCTGCCCAGCTGATTAGCAGAGCACCCACAGCTGGCAGCCTGTGTTTTTGCTGGTGGTGTGCATCCATGCGTGCCTTGGTGTGTGTAACAAAATGTATTCTGCACATGGGTGGAAAAGTTAGAGAGAACGCTGCTCCTGCAAGGCAATAACTTACTGCTTGTCTACCGCCGAGAAAACTATGATCCTAGCTCAGTGGTTTTTGGCCTATGACTGATGCTGTCAAGTCAGCACATGTTTCTAACCTACTCCTATTCTCAACCTTTCCCCACACGCCAGGGCTGGAGGAAGCTGGATGACAGTCACTGGGTCTGGGCAGGTAGCTATAAACAGGCCTGAGTAGCCCATGCAGAGGACTGATGTATAGTTTCAGTTAGTCTAGCCATAAGTCACACCGCTCCAGGCCAGGTCTAATATTCCATCACTTCGCACAAGGGTTTCCACCTTTCTAAATGCTGGTAACAAGACCTTCTTCCCTAGGGCCCTGCCCCACCTCTTCCCCCAAGCCCCTGCTGCTTCATCACCTCTTCTGCGAGGCCCTGTTCTCCCTTTCACACCTCCACCCCAAGGTCCTGCCTCCTTCATCTCTTCCCTGAGACCCTGTCCCTCCTCCCCAAAGGCCCCACCCCTTCACCTCTTCCCTGAGACCCTGCCCCTCCTCCCCAAAGGCCCTGACCCTTTTCCATCACTTCCCTGAGACCCCACCCTTTCTGCCCTTCCCTCCAGGCCCCACCCCTGTTGATTGCTCCTGTCCACCTCTCACCTCTGTCACTCTATGGAGCCTCTCAAGCAGCTTGCCTGCAGATAGGAGGCAACCCTGGCAGAGCAGGGGCTGATGCAGTTTACTGACCCAGTGCCACCCCCTGCCTCCTGGTAACGGTACTTCTGTTTCGGTGCCATTTAGGATTTTTAGATCCCAGCACCAGCTATGTGGAAAGCCCAACTGGCACCTGGCACAGAAGCCAAAACTGGACTGTCAGGGTAAAACACTGGCCAGGTGGCAACTGTATCTTTTCCTATTGTCTTCCCATGTCTTGCCTCCATCATCTTCCTCACCTTGCCCCATACCCTCTCCTCTCCCCACTGTCCTCTGACCTCCTATACCCACTCTTCCCCAGCCCTTCTCTTCCCCCATCCTAACCCATTCCCCATCTTTCTCCACTGTAGCACACTTATTTGCTCCCCCCACCACCAAAGGCATACACAAGAAAAGGCTAAGGGTGCGCCCTAGGATCTAGGAGACAATATCCTTGAGCTGCCAGATTCAGCCAGGGAGACGGGCTGAGTGAGTTGGGGCAGAGTGGGAAGGACAGAGTTTTTCCTGAATCCTGCTCTTTACAGGCTCAACTTGGTGCTACATCTGTGGCTGGAGACCAAGTGCCTCTCCCTTGCCCTTGGTAAATGGACTTCCACTGTCTTGTCAGAGGTGTTGAAAGGATTTTGCTGGGTTTCCTTTCTGCCCAGACTTTCCAGTTGAAAACCAGGCCCCTGGCAAGAGGCAACCCTACTTCTCCTCAGCATTGTTTTAGCAAACTCTCCCCCACACTTCAAAGGTCACTTAATGTGCTGATGGCCTTTCCCTTTTCTTTTCAAAGTCATCTTGAATCCACCTGGCTTCTTCCTTTGCACCAGCATTCTACTTTACCACACTTAGCCTCCAGCATCCAGTATGGCTGGCCAGCCACTCATCTAACAAACCTGGACTTTGCAGAATGGCCATGTTATTGCTGCTTAGGCAACCAGACGGTCCTTCTTGTAGCTTGAACTAATGTGAGATGTGAGGGTCTGTATGATACTGCACAGCCCCCCAGCTGGGTATGTGGGTAAAATGCCTCACTGAAAGCTAATGGGACCCACATGCGGCAGAGCACCAAAGGGACACATGATGAACTCTGGTATATAGATGCAAGCTCTATGACCAGGCCATATCTGACAGGTGAGGTTTTCCAGCCCACTGAGCAGGGCCTAGTACTGCTTCTGCCAACAGGCATGTTACCAGTTTCTGCAGAAGAATTCACAGTAACTAACAATCAGCTAAGGCTGGCTTCCTATGATAGAAATTCATAACATCATTCTATCATAGAGCACTAGAACTGGAAGGGACCTCAAGTCCTGTCTCCTGCCCTCATGGCAGGACCGGCCACCATCTAGATTACCCCTGACAGCTCTTTGTCTAACCTGCTCTTAAATATCTCCAGTGATGGAGATTCCACAACCTCCTGAGGCAATTTAGTCCAGTGTTTAACCACCCTGACAGTAAGGAAGTTTGACCTCTGATGATAAGACAAGAAACAGTGGGCTTAAATTGCAGCAAGGGAGGCTTAGGTTGGACAGTAGGAAAAAGAGAACAATTTTTTTCCTCCTCCTTGTCACTACTTGTTAGCTGCTTGAAGAGTGTTATAGTGTCTCCCTCAGTCTTCTCTTTTCCAAACTAAACAAAACCAGTTCTTCCAATCTTCCCGCATAGGTCATTGTTTTTCAAGCCCATTAATCATTTTTGTTCTTCTCTGGACCGTCTGCAAATTCTCCACCTTTCTTGCATTTTTTGAGACTGGGAAATATACTGGGAGGCCCATTACAACCTGTCGTTCTCCAAAACAGCCGGATTCTTCATTGTTGTCATGTGGGAGCATCAACACCACCCACTTGGGATTTGGGATGTACCTCTAAGGCAAGCGGGAAGTGGAATTACTGCAGTGTGGACACACCCAAACTAGCTTTCACCCAGCCAGCACAGCTAGTAATATTGGTGAAGATGCAGCAGTGATAGCGTACACCCAGTGTCAGGTGTGCTGATAGTACACCCTCAGCTGATTTGGCTTCAGTGCTAGGCGTGCTTTTGCTAGCTGGCTCAAAGCTAGCTCAGGTATGGGGCTACCCCTTGCAAGCACATCACATGACTGCACAACACTGTAACGGGGTCAGGCCAGCAGACCCTGTTAGAAAGGGGGAAAGGTACCTCAGAACGCAGCCTGAGCTAGGAGAGGAAGGGAACCAGCTGTTTCAGCACACAGGTGAATGCAACTGCAGTTAAGAGAGGAGAGCCCCCTGATTCAGAGCCAGCCTGCTGGCTGGGCATTTAAAAGTGGTTCCAGTCAGGGAAGGAGGGGAGCGAGTGAGGAGGAGGTCGATGAGCTAGGGAAGCCGTTGAGTGGCAGATAAGGTGAAACGAGACAGATAAGGACATTGACGCATGTTTGAGAAAGACAGCTGGGAAAAGCCCTGGCCATGGCTAGGGGAGAGGAAGTGACTGACCGAGCAGCCCACCACAACAGAAGTGTGTGCAGCCTAAACCCTCCAGCCAGAGGGCATGGGGCACCTGGCCAGGGCACCTAGAACAATAGACCTTTCTGGCTATGTCTGCCCTGCAAACACTTGGCAGGCAGCTCTGGCTTCAGTGAGATTACAATCTAAAGAGACGAAGCAGGCAAAAGCACAAGGGATAGGCAGATATTCATTCAAGACCATGCAGCAGATTACAGGGAAGAATCCAGGTCTCTGAAACATGGCACTAGTCACTGGACAGCATGACTGCTCTTATGCCACCAACAGATTTCATTAGCTTGAGGGCATTACAGGGTGAGGGAGAAAGAGCACATCTCATATTTCTTGAGCTCTGTACGTCAGTCCTGACCTGCATTCAAAGCAGCTGAAGTGAATTTTGTTCATCTTTAATTTATATCCACTGAGGAGTGAGTTGACCTGGGATGCTCACTCCTCTATCAAAGGAAAACACTTATTTCCACAAGCATATGTAATTTATTGTGAGTGACACAAGATTTCCCTCAGTTACACAGCAGAGAGGAGCTTTTTCAATTATGTGGAAAAGGTAAGTGAGCTGATGCACTGACAAAGCCATCTGCTCTTTGAGCCTTAAGGGTGCTCTGTTGTTTAATAACAAAGCTGGCTAAGTTTGAGGCTAGGGGATGTTTTGCTGCAAAATCCCCTGTGGGTATGAAGGAAACCGAGAAGTCCTACGACATTCCACAGAAGTTATCACAGAGGGTTCTGGAGGACTGTGAGAAATATCAGACAGTCTAATTCTTGGCACTGTTACCTCATGTGGCTCCATCTTATCTTTCTGCTGCGTGAAATGCAGGTTTGTACCTGAGAGCGAATGAGGGGCACGAATGGTAAATGGACAGTACATACAAAAAGGGGACAAATGAATTGAATGACTCTTGTTTATAAGACACCATAATCAAGGGCCTTTTAACTGCGTTCCAACAGTGCTGCTCTTGCGGCACCCCCTTAGCTTTCCTCCCTCCTCACCTGCCAGCTTGTTCATTTTCACTATTGACTCAACTCCTTTTTTTGCATATTTCTAGCTTTGCTCTGCTTGCCACTGTTACCTTCCTTCTGCTCCCTAGAATCCCACATGTGGGGTGTCAGCTGCTGCCTTTCTGGGAGCATGGCTACCTTCACATTCCTCTGTGCCCCATCAAGCAGCAGGGACGGGCATGACAGTAGCAGACAGGCTTAAGGTGGTGGGATGAAGCAGCCCAGAGCCTTGGGGGAGCAGGGCACAAAGCAGCCCAGAGTCTTGGGGAAACAGGACACAGCCTAATAACACAGACACCTGTATCCCACCTTGCCTAACAGGACTTCCTGGGGCAGCACCCACCAAGTGTCATCCCACTCAGGGTGGTTTCAGCACTGCACAAAATGGAGGGAGGTGGATCCTAGTGGGTGCAGAACACCACAAAAGCATCAGATCTCTGAGTAAGTGTCCAGCCCTCCCTGCAGGGCCTTGGGACACATCCGCATGGCAGGGAGGTGGGGTGAGGCAAATGGAGGGTGGTCCTGAGGCAAACCCCACCAACTTGCCGCAGCACTAAGCAAGTCATTTGCATTTTTAACGAGTTTGCTTCACATTGTGGCTTGTCAAATGTGCCCTGTCTCAAGTCAGCCGCCCACGCGCCCTTTCTAGCTTGCATGCCTGTGACGAAGGGAGCAGTGCCTATGAGAGGAAGCTGGTGGGTGTGTTACCGTTCCTTAACACGAGCATCATGCCCCCTACTCGCCGCTGAGAAGAGGTAGGGTTGTGCACTGCCAACTCAGCCACTATGCAGTGGACAGGGAAAGACGGAAGGAAATAGTGAGAGAGGCATCAGACACCAACGGGTGCTGAGCCCACGGTTATTGATGATGATGATGATGACGACGAATAGTGTCCCATGTCAGCCTCGTAGCACAGAACAAGCTGATGTTCCCTCCCCCAGCTCTCACCAGGAGGGTGAAATCCCATCCCGACCCCCATTCCCGTCAGTGAGACCGCTGGCGCACAACCACCGGCTGACAGCGCCATGTGTGCTGCAGGGATTTGTGGAGGGGAAGACTCAGCAAGTTGCCTGAATTTGGCTTAGTTCTTCCCTTTGGGCCTGAAACACAAAAGCCCCCACTCTGCAGACTCTCTTTGTGGCAGCCAATGTCCCTGTGTCCTGCTGCCGCCCTCCTCCTTTCACTATTTGATCATCCTCTAGCCTGTCTGCTCATGTGACCTTTTTTATCAGCAGTTACGGTGAAAGTGGAAGTCGATCTAGCCAGCTCTGTCTGCCGCTGTTGCAAAGTTTTATGTCTTGCGACCTTGTTTGTGTCCTTAATCTCTGCCCAGCAAGCTCATCTCCTTATGTTGTAACCAATGCACTTATCTTCTTCACCGAAACACACTGTCCGTCTTTCCCTGGTATTTTTCTTTTCCCTGTATCTCCAGTGGGGAATTTTTGCTGTCTCTGTAACAGCTATTGATTATATATGTCAACATTACATTTGTGGGGCACTGAAGGCTTTGATTTTAGTTCCATTTGCTCAACAGTTTCTGAAAAACGACCACACTGGGGGCTGCTTGGAAGCAGGAAGCTTGTCACCATGTTTTATAATGCGTTATTCACACATAATTGCAGCGCAGCAATGTGATTACACCAGATAGTTACTTTGGCAGATGTAGAGATCTGCTCATCTGATGTATGCTTCGGGGCTCCTGGGAATAGAACAAAGGCTCAATTGCCCCAGAGTTAGATATACTTGTCCGGATTTAGAGCTCCTGTGTAAACAATGTGCCACAAAACAAAAGGAAACCATGTCTTTCTTTTCTCCTGGGACAGTTCCCTGTCTGCAACCAATGGGAAGAGGTGCTGATGGTGGCAATGCCTGTTCAATAGGTGGGGAGAACAGCAAGTCACAGAACCTGAACTGCTTACAGTGAGTGGTGGAGGGTGGGGTTTAGGAGCAGAGGGGTCAGAGTCTCACCAAAACTTCTGTTCCAAGGTTATGATGGCTTTTCCCTGACTCACATTCATGCTCGCTAAGCAGGGGCACTGAGAGAATGCCATTGGCATTGCCACACAAGCCGGATGTGGCCATTGGCAGACTGCACTGAATACTACGACCGTCAGCCCTTGACAAGTGTCAGACGTGCAGAGGGTGGAGACTGAGCTCGTCTGTCCCTGGCAGGCCGGCAGATGAGGATCCGGGGGCGTTGGGAGAAAGTGGGGTTAAAGGGGCAGTGTCCCCAGGCTCGGTGGGACTCAGAGCTCTGGCTGCTACCAATGCTGCTTTTGCAGGTGGTGGCTAGAGCGCCAGGGCTGTGCTGCTGCTGAGCACACAGCTCTGTGGGAACATGGGAGGGCCCCCCCATGGCTGACTGTTCTAAGCCCCGCCCCTCTGCCCCACCTCTTCCAGGGCATAGGAGTGGGCCCCTTCCCGCTTTGCTCAGGGGCCGGCAGTGGCTGTCAGTGCCTCTGGGCCCTGTGTTGCACCATGAGAAGGCATATGCTAGAAATTCTCTCCCTACCTGCCTCCCGGAGCACCCCAAGGGAACTGACAGACTGAGCTGGATGCCACATAACCCCAGGGTCCAGAGCAAGGGATGAGAAGAGATGCTGTGAGTGTGTCACATGAGCACATCCTACGCTTGCCCATGCACTCACTTTCACTCCACGCTGGGACCACAGCAATCTTTCAGTCCAGCAGAGCCTCTGTGTGGAGAGAAAGAGAGAGCAGCAGGGGATCCCTCTTTTATTAGAGGTCACTGAGAGGTCTCCCCTAGCTCCAGAGATGTCCACCCTCTCCCTAGCTGTGTGTCACTCAACCAGCAGGGACAGCCTTCCGCCTAAAACCATGGTGATGACCTTTCACCCCGTGTGTACCTGGCATACATGGAAATGGTGGAAAGCGGGACTTCATCCATGCTAGGAGAGAGCCTGGGCCACAGGCTTCACTCAGTGCCGTGTCTCTGAAGCCAGGGAGTAGCATGGATGTGTCTGAGGTTGCATGCTGCACTAGTCCTAATGCATCCCTTTACCATGTGTAACCCTTCTGCCAGAAGGAGTCGGCAGCAACCAGGGCCAGGTTCAACATCTAGGGGTTCCTCTTCATCTATCTCACATAGAACTGGCTGGATCCCCCACCCAGTAGCCTGGGAAATTCACATCCCCTGGGTGCCTTGGAGAGGCAATACTTCGCCACGTGCAAGCACAGAGTCTGAGAGTAAAAAAGAAACTTTTAATGAACGAGTCAGAAAAGTTATATGGCATAAGCTTGGGAAAATACCACCCCCAAGCTGCGTCTACACGTGCACGCTACTTTGAAGTAGCGGCACTAACTTCGAAATAGCGCCCGTCACGTCTACACGCGTCGGGCGCTATTTCGAAGTTAACTTCGACGTTAGGCGGCGAGACGTCGAAGTCGCTAACCTCATGAGGAGATAGGAATAGCACCCTACTTCGACGTTCAACGTCGAAGTAGGGACAGTGTAGACGATCCGCGTACCGCAACGTCGAAATTGACGGGTCCTCCATGGCGGCCATCAGCTGGGGGGTTGAGAGACGCTCTCTCCAGCCCCTCAGCTCACTGGTGGCCGCGTGGAGCGGCCCCTTAAAGGTCCCCTCCCCCGCCCTGACTGCAGGAGGCTGAGGCAACGTGCAGGCTCCTGCCTGCACACGCGGGCAGCCTGCACAGCCCTCAGCCCCTGACAGCAGCCATGGCTGCCCAGAAGCCCCCCCAGCGCCCCCAGGGGACCCCCCCCAAGGGGAGCCAAGGCAGCCAGCAGAGCCAGAGGACCAAGCAGTGTGGGAAGCGGCAGCGGGGCCCCTCTTGGACGGAGGCCGAGCTGCGGGACCTGCTGGAGCTCTGGAGCGAGGAGGAGGTGCTCCAGGTAATGGGGAGCAAAAGGCGGAATGCGGATGCGTTCGCTCGGCTGGCCGACGGCCTGGCTGCCCGGGGTCACCCTGCCCGCAGTCCGGACCATGTCCGGAGTAAGGTCAAGGAGCTGCGGCAGGGTTACGCCCGGGCCCGGGATGCGGCCAGCCGATCTGGGGCCGCCCCCGTCACTTGCCCCTTTTACAGGGAGCTCAGGGACATCCTGGGCTCCCGGCACACCTCCTCCCCTCCGGCCACCCTTGACACCTCGGCTGACGAGCCCAAGCAGGCCCTGCAGCCGGAGTCCGCCCCGGAGGTAAGCCCCGCACCCCGGGGGCCCCCCCCCGGAGGCCATCCCCGGGACATCGCGGCAGGAGGAGGAGGAGGAGGAGGAGGGGGGCTCCTCCTCCACCGATTCCAGCCTGCAGATCCTCCTCCTGCCATCCCGGAGCAGCAGCAGGGCCTCCGACTCCCGGGGATCTCCGGACCGTGGGAGCGGACCCACAGGTAGGTACCCCTCTCTGGTGGACACCCCGGGGCTTGAGGGGCGGGGGTAACAGAGATGTGTCCAGGGCCCCCCACACGCTCACATGGCCATGGCCCCAAGGACACCAGGGCCATGGCCCTCACAGCACTGCAGCCATCAGCCCCTGCCCCCCGCCACCCTGCATGACAGTGCCATGCCCCATCCCCGGGCCAGGGGGGAGCGGAACCTCGAGGGGCCCCCGGGCGGACGGGGTGGGACACCCAGCAGCAGCAGCATGCGATGGAGTGGGGGGAGTGCCAAAGGGAGACTCAGCCTACATATGAGCCACCCGAGCCGAGGAGCTCCCAGGGCCAAAGGAGGATCTTGGCGCTACAGCTGGCAGGTGACACCTCTGCCCTGAACAAACAGGAGGGAGGAGCCGAGCTGGCTTGGAATTGGGGAGCGAGGGCGGGGGCCACAGGTAGAGGCTAGGGGAAGGGAGAGCTGGTAGGCAGCCAGCCAGAGGAGAGGGAAAGCTGCATCCCAAAGGGGCCCCCCTTGGGGTCTTCTCCCCATGACGGGTTGGAAGGACTGTCTCTTCCGACAGCTGGTGCTGTCACTCCTGCCAGAAACTGGCCATCTGTGGCCTAAGAAAGCTCTCCTGCTCTCAGACCCTGCGGGGTGAAGTGAGAGTCGCTCCCACCAGGGGACGGGCTGCAGGGCAGGGGGACCCCTGAACCCCATCCATCACAGCAGCATCTCCCGGGGACGGGGATGGGGAACCTGTAGCACAGGGCGGGGGGGACAAAGGCCACGGCTCGGGGCCCACACTAACGCCTGTCTCCATTCTTCTTTCCCCCCTCCTCTCCTGTGTCCTGCACCTGCACCTGCACCATCTGAAGGACCGGAAGAGAGCGCCGGCGAGGCATCGGTTGTCCCGGAGAGCCCTCCGGGACCCTCGCTCCAGGGCAGCCCCTTGGCCGAGGAACCACCAGCCCCGCGGAGGGCCAGACGGCGGACCCCGCGCCTGCTACCGGCAGCGGCCACAGACCCCCAGCTGCTGGCCATCCTCCGCCGGCAGCTGGAGGTGTCGGAGCAGCACCTCCGGCTGCAGGAGCAGGCACTGGCCTGGCGCAGAGAGGCATGGGGGGCCTATATGGACACCATCAACCGGCTGGTTGATTACCTGGCCCCCCATGCCGCGCCGGCCGCGCCACCGCCCGCCATGCCCGCTCCTGCAGCCCCACCACCTGCTGCTCCAGCCGTCGCTGGGCCGTCCGCCATCGCCCCACCACCTCCCCGCGAGGGCCACCGTGACGAGGGACCCCTGGAGCCACCCGAGACTCGCCGGCGCCGCTACCTTCCGGTGGAGCCTGCTCCCACCCAGCCGCGCACCAGACTGCAGGCCCGGCGGAGCTCCCGGCCGGGCACGCCCACTGCTGGGCTGTAGGGGCGAGGGGCCCGGGACGTGGCCCCCCCCCTTGTTGGACAGACTTTGGGGACTGGGTGGGGGGTGTGGGTGTTGCCCCTGTTTGCCCCGTCCCCCCCTGTAAATAGTTCTCCCCGTTCTCCTCCCTGCTTTTTGTTTTTCTTTTGATGGCGCACAGTGCTTTCATTTGTTGTTGTACATAGTTTTATTTGTGCCCATCTTGGTTTTGTTGAATGTTTGTCCCTCCTCTTTGGTTTCTGTTTCACATATATATATTTTTTTATTTAAAAAAAAAAAAAATTCGTTGAGACAAAAAAAACATTTACGTTCACCCACAAGTCCGTGCTGTCATTTCTCCTGGACAAGTGGGGGGGGGGCGGTGGGGTGCTCCGTGGTGGTGTGGGCGTTGGGGCAGGAGTGTGGGGGAGGAAGGGGCGGGCAGTAGGGGGCCTGGGCAGAGTTCACCCCGCGGCCTGTTGCTCGAAGTGGGCCCGCAGGGCCTCCCGGACCCGGGTCCCCTCTGGGTCCACCTGCTGACTGGGGGCAGCAGGTGGCTGCACGTGTGCCCTGCCGGCCTCGGCGGCCCAGCCCTGCAGAAAGCTCTCCCCCTTGCTCTCCACAAGGTTGTGCAGGGCGCAGCAGGCACCCACAATCTGGGGGATGTTGTTGGGGCTGGCATCCAGGCGGGTGAGGAGACATCGCCAGCGTCCCTTCAGGTGGCCAAATGAGCGCTCCACCACCTGGCGCGCACGGTTCAGGCGGTCGTTGAAGCGCTTCTGGCTGGCGGAGAGGTGGCCCGTGTAGGGGCGCATGAGCCACGGCCGGAGGGGGTAGGCCGCATCCGCGATGATGCAGAAGGGCATGGTGGTGTCCCCCAGAGGGATCTCCCGCTGGGGGATGTAGGTCCCCGCCTCCAGCCGGTGGCACAGGCCCGAGTTCCAGAAAACCCGGGCGTCGTGGGTGCTGCCAGGCCAGCCCACGTAAATGTCCTGGAACCGTCCCCGGCTGTCCACCAAGGCCTGCAGGACGACTGAATGGTAGCCCTTGCGATTGACGTATCGGCCTCCACTGTGGTCCGGGGCGCGGATGGGGATGTGAGTCCCATCCAGAGCCCCGAAGCAGTTGGGGAAGCCCAGGGTGGCAATGGCGGCGACGGTGGCATGTGGGTCCCCCATCCTCACGAGCCTGTGCAGCAGCATGGCGTTGATGGCACGCACGACCTGCAGAGAAAGCACATGGGACAGCCCCAATGAGGGGTGAGCAGGGTGTGCATGGCCCTGCCCTGCCCTGCCCTGGCCCCCCTGCCCTGCCATGCCCTGCCCTGCCCTGCCCTGGCCCCCCTGCCCTGCCCTGCCCTGCCCTGCCCTGTCCTGGCCCCCCTGCCCTGCTGTGCCCTGCCCTGCCCTGCCCTGGCCCCCCTGCCCTGCTGTGCCCTGCCCTGCCCTGCCCTGGCCTGGCCTCCCCCTGTGGGTTCTCTTACCTCCATGAAGACAGCCCCGACGGTGGCCTTTCCCACACCAAACTGCTGCCCCACGGATCGGTAGCTGTCCGGAGTGGCCAGCTTCCAGACAGCGATGCCGACCCGTTTCTGCCCTGTGAGGGCACGCCGCATGGCAGTGTCCCGGTGCCTGAGTGCGGGGGTGAGCCACTGGCACAGCTCCAGGAATGTCTGTCGGGTCATGCTGAAGTTCCGGAGCCAGTGGTCGTCGTCCCACTCCCCAAGCACCAGCCGCTCCCACCTGTCGGTGCTGGTGGGGTAGCTCCACAGCCGCCGGCGTGTGAGGCGGGGGGTGGGGCGGGGTGCTGCAGGGGTAGGGGCTGAGCCCTGCTGCCCTGGGGGCATCTCCTCCCCTGGGGCAAGAAGGTGCTCAGCTGCCCCCAACATGACATGAGCCAGGGCAAGCCCTGCTCCTGCCGGGAGGGCTGGGTGGACCTCTAGCTGCTGCTGCTGCTGCTGCTGCTGCTGCTGCTGCTGGGGGTCCATGACTGCGGCGCTCGGGGTCTGTGTGCCTATATGGCTCCTCAGACCGCGTGCTGTGCAGGCTGAGTGTATGTGGGAGGGGCCCTTTAAGGGAGCGGCTAGCTGTTGCCCCGGAAGCGCTAGCCCGCCCGTTGACCCTGTGTGCAGCTGTGCCTGGCATCCCTATTTCGATGTGTGCTACTTTGACGTGTAGACGTTCCCTCGCAGCGCCTATTTCGATGTCGGGCTGAGCAACGTCAAAGTTGAACATCGACATTGCCGGCCATGGAGGACGTGTAGACGTTATTCATCGAAATAGCCTATTTCGATGTTGGGTGCACGTGTAGACGTAGCTCCAGAGTTCACAACCAACCCTGAGTTCAAATGGATTGAGCAGTGTCCTTTGCCTCTCAGACTCACCAGTCAAATACTGGAAAGAGCCAGTCTACACACCCTAACTTTTTCCATACTGCCCTGCAAATGTTGCACTTACAACTCTGTCCAGTCCATGCAGGTCTTGACTCCTCATCCTTACGCACTCTCATTGAACCTGATGCAATGGCACCTTTGTGCTGGTCCAGTGCTCTGCTTAACCCTGCCAGCTGCCCCACCAGTCACTCCTGCCAGCTGCCTTGCCTACCACCTGCCCACTGCTTCTCCTATGGGCTGGCTGTTGATCACTCCTGCCAGCCACTCACTGCTTCTCCTACATCTGTCTGCTGATCACCTGCTGCTGTCTTGCAAGTTTTGCTGTAGGCAAAATCCTGTGATTCCAGCTTTTCATAGCTTCAACTCTGGGCTTAGCTACAGCATCTACTAAGATGGATTCTCAAAGAATAGCTATAGACCCATCTTCAAGTCTACCTTTGAACAGGGAAAGGGAAGAGAACTAATCAAACCAGTCTTACAGCTGTATACCCAAAAGGCTTCCAGTCAACTGATTCAACCCCTATCTCTCCCACCTTTTTCACCTCACAATGATTAGATGAAGGGAGCCCTGTACAATCCATATCTTAGACAGTAGTGATGACTGCCCTGGACCCCCACAACACCTTTGAACATTGGTGAGACTCCACAATTCTTTACCACCACATGTTGTTTACAATAGACAAAACTCATTGCTTCACCTGCTCCCATCAGGCTTTGTTCACAAAGCATTACATATGCACACCTTTGCATTTTCATGCAAATGATGTCTGAAGGACACATTCCCCAAATCCTTCATCAGTATTGAGCTCCTGCTGGCCCATTCCTTACACATGCACCCCCAGGTCCCAATGTCATTGGCATGGGAAGTCATTTACTTATGGGAGCAGGAGGCTGCTTTACCCCAGATGTTCTATGGTAGCAGCACAGGGCCCAGGTTTTGCACACACTGCAAAGAAAGATTGTAAGGTCTTTGGGCCATAGGCCAACTAGACAGACAAGGCTGTTGGGAAAGCAGTGATTTGGTCAAGGTTAGACAACAGGCTAGCAGTAAAGGCATTTTTAGAAAGCCAGACTGCTCAACTTCAAGTCCCTTGCCCCAAGTCCTAGACCTTGTTGACCATGTTATTATATTTTTCTATAACTATAAAGTCATGCCATTTTCTCAGAGTCTGTGGTGCCATGCTTTGCTGGCTCATCACATTCCTTCATTACTACAAAACAAGAGGCAGGTATTTAGTAACTGGGGCTCTAAAAAGCCAATCGGGTATTTCCAGTTGTGTTGGCTATTCCCCCTTTTTAACGCCCCATGTAACAACAAGAATGGCTCTAAGTCAGTATATATAATATAGTCAGAGACTATATTAATCTTGAAGCTGGTTCATTCTTGTGTGAGAGGTACTCTATCAGGGACCCAGCTGTATCACAGGACAAAGAACACGACTATAAGAAATGTTGTGAAGAACGTGGTTATTAGATACCTGGGACAACTCCTGCTTTGTAGCTTTGGTTGGGACAGGCACCAGTAAGTCTGGAGGAGCAAAAATGCATACACAGGTACCATAGGAAGTGCCATTCTGAACTGGTCTTCAACTGGAGACCCCGGGGGACTGCAGACTATGTCTACAGAGTCTGAGAAGGGTTGTCAGTAACACAACATGGTGCTTTTCAACCCACGGGCGGTGGCCTCATGGGGGCCAACACCTCCCTTTGAAATCCTTTAGGAGTCCACAGATGAAAACATCAACATCACTGCCTCACTGGTACAGCACCCTGGACTAATTAGTCTTGTATCCTATCTCTCACAACACTCTCAGATGATGATGCAAAACCCCCACGGTGAACTCATATGCAAGCTTGGCACTATTAAAAATGTATGAAGAAAAGAAAAGAAAAACAAGCCTATGTAAGTGTTCAGAAATCTAACCTGCTGTACTCATGTCTGAAAAAGACTTGGACTTGAATTTTCAGCTCATCTTCTAGTAGAGAGGAGTCTTAGTTACACAAAAAAAAAAAAAAGAAAACCCCAATACTAGATAGCCATGATGAGAATATAGCAAGTGTATTTATTTCATGTTCCCCCTCCCCTGGTTACTTATGCAAATTCCTGGAATTGAACCTGTGGTTCAGTGAACTAACACACAGAATCACAAAGATGATACTTTCAAAGCTCTTGCTTTTGGATGACTAATTGCTATAATTTATGCATATGCAAAAGACCAGTAACTGTTTAACTGCCATTAAGCTGTAATACCTACAACAGTACATTTCAGGTCAATCTTTGCCTATGAAGATGGTGTTATGACCTACAGATTACTGAAGTGCCAAACTGTTAAATGAACTAGACCCCTGTGCTTAATAGACCACACCTCTTCGGTTAACTTGGAGACAGATTTAGTCCATTATCCAAATAAAAAATCACCCAGATTTAGCTTATCAGCTAGAGTATCTAAAGAACAGTGAAGAGGCCAGCATTGGACTGTAAGCATGTTTGGTTTATCTTGTCACAGGGATAAAGTATAACAGTAAGACTATACTGGGGAAATAGTCATGCGGAGTTGGAAGACTTGTCCTACACTAATGTTTGTGGACAGGTAGTCATTTCAAATCCTTTCAGGGCTGAGAAATAGAAGCTGAGGAGTGAGGCTCAAAGGCGATGTGGGGGGATACATTTCTCCTCAGAGGAAAGCCAGCAGGGGATATAGACCAATCAACTATGACTCGAATTTACTTCTTTGCTAGTCAATGGACTTGTTGTGTCACTTTAGATGAGTCACTTAATCACAGTGGCCCAGCTGGAAAGTGGGGATAGTATGGGTCTCCTTCACAGAGGTATTATGAGTATAACTTTACTAACAAATCTTAGAGGATTGTATGTGATGGAGGTGAGTGCCTTAAGATCACACTGACAGTTTCTTCCTTGGTGGACTATTCCAAAGTCAGTGGAAGTCATTCCACAGACTGCACTAGATTTTGGCTCAGGCCTTACAGGCTGTGTAACAGTTACAGGGAGTAAGTCAGGAAGCCACACACAAAGGGCTTTCAGAATGGATGTGATGCAAGCCAAAGAGTGGAAGTTTACAAAGTTCTTTTCTGGGACAAATATTCCCTGTTGGTTAAGAATGGGTACTTTTCATTAGCTAGAGTATTGGAGATGTGTCATCTTTAATCCATTGCTGTCAAGCTGGACTGTTAGAAAAGGGGACATTTCTTTCTAAAAAAGACATAGCCACTAATCCCTGACTGTGCACTGTGACCACATTCTGGGTCTCTCACATCCTCCAATCAATGCTTCGTCATGCAATAATGCCTACATCCTTGAAAATGGCTTCAATCTGGGGAAATTAAAAAGAAGGGTTTAACAAAATGCCATTTTAAAAAGCTCATGGTTACTTGAAAAATGGTTATTGTCTAACATGAGGAAAATACTCATGCAAAGAATGAGAGCAAATGTATTTCAAGGCGATGAGTGTCATGAAGACACAGCGTTGTCATGTGATATATCTCTGTCAGCGTGTCTGGTAATGGTGCAGATGCCAGTGTCCAGGCATCTCAAGAGGTGTAATTTTGACAAGGAGGTCTCTCAATAAGCAGCATGCTAGGAGAGCTGGAACAAAAATGGGATGGCTGGCAAAGACCGATTCTGTAATTAAGAACATGAGTTTCAGGAGGGAGCTAAATAATGGTAAGACTTTCATTTTAAGAAAAACAGCAGATCTCACCACTTCCCTTAAAGTTGCTCTTTCACTAAGAAAGTAACTACGCTTGCGGTGCACTAGAGCTGTGGGAAAGAGAACTCCTGGCTGTGATGGGTCCTCCCCTGAATGTCATGTGGAATTGAGGCACAGCTGAACTCTCTGTCTCCAGACAACTCTCTGTTCCCCAACCCAACTCTGCATGCCTTCTGGAGACAGGGGAAGGGGATGGGAAGCCCAGGACCACCCCCTGTTCTGGGTTCCGGTCCAGAGACTCTAGATAGGAGGCAGCTGATGGGACTTTTCCTTTCCCCCATACATAACAGCCTGTCCCTGGCCATTTCTCCTGCCATGTCCCGCTAGCACCTTCCCACTGTAACTGGCTGAGCCACGTCTCCCTTTCAGAAGCTCAGTCCTCCAGCCTCTCTTCTTGTTTTGCTCCTTTTCTCCTCCCCCCGCCCCCACTTTCTACCTGGTGGGAAACCTTCTAAAGCAATCCAGAATGCCTTAAAAGGAAGCAGGTTTCTGATAAGCCGTTTTATTGCAGACTCATTCTTGATGAGCCCCAGCTGCCTTCCTTGGCTGCTGGGCCACATTCTGTGGCTACATCTTCATTACAGTGACCTTTCAAGAGCAGATCTTCCAGAAGATCTCTTCCGAAAAA
Source organism: Carettochelys insculpta (assembly GCF_033958435.1). Lineage (NCBI taxonomy): Eukaryota > Metazoa > Chordata > Testudines > Carettochelyidae > Carettochelys > Carettochelys insculpta. The sequence continues at coordinate 133,966,445 of NC_134140.1, read as the reverse complement.
AATGTCTTGTGAAAGAACATGTCCACACACAAAAAAGCCGATCAAAAAATCAATCCACTCTTTCGACAGAGAGCTTCCACACGGTCCCTGCTCTTTCAAAAGAACGGGCCAGGGATTGAAAAATTGGGTGCTGGGAGGACTTACCCCTCAAAAAAGAGGGCCTGCAGAGCATCTACACACACTTTTTTTTGAAGAAGCCTTCAAAGGAAGGCACATTTCCTAACCTGGGAGCAGCAGAGGGCTTCTGGAAGAAGAGCTGCATTCTTTCCATTTTTCAGCGAAAGAGCAGTTTGTGCATAGATGCTCCACATGCTCTTTCAAAAAAAGGGACGGATTTTCCATAAGGACTTCCTAGTGTAGATGCAGCCTGTGAGTCTAGGTAGGAAACAAAAAGGCACTAACATAGCTCCCCGTATGCTGACCTTCCACTAGGCTCCTTAAGCATGCTGCCTGTGAGGGCATTCCCTACCTTACATAGATTTTTCAAATGGCAGGAATTCTGTTTCCAAATTTGGTTCTCAGACCAGACTGTGGGAAAATACAGGAGTCCAGAATCATGTGGTCTGGTCACATGCCCTTACATTACATACAGGCTAGGGGAAATGGTCTCAGAAAGGCTCCTCAGGTGGGGAATAATCTTCATCTAAGGCCTATGGTTTTCCCCTGTGGTTCATGGTCAAGAATATTCCCTTCCTGACCAGTTTTCCAGACTGGAAGCATCTTAGCTAGTGGGAGTCACCTAGCCATGACATAAATTTGTGTAGTGGAGCAGCTGTCTATTCCAGCAGGGAAAGTGTTAAAAGCAGGTCCCATGAAGCCCTGTGCAAACCTGGCCAATCAAAGGAAGGGAGAAGTTAGCCAATCAGGGCCAGGTGGGGCCCTATAAAAGGCTGCAGGGCAGAGATGAGCTCACCTTACTCAGGCCAGAAAGGAGTAGTGATAGGGTCTCAGGAAAGGAGGGCAGCACATGAGACAAAGCAGAGTGGGGCAGGGTAGTGAGACAGTGAGAGCTCTAGCTAACCACTGCCAGACTGCAGGCCTTGCAACAGGGGTCAAGAAGGTGCAGGCAGTAAGGAGAAGTGGCACAAGGAGCACAAGTAGTCCAGGGGAGGGAAGGAGAGTAGAATATGGCCGCTGTTAGATGGTCCATGGTTCAGGGCCCAGAGTACTAGGAGGACCTGGATCCCCACCCTTCACCCTTTCACTGCACCTTGCCACACTGGAGCATGGCCAGTGTAAACAGTAGCTTGGAAGTGGGGAGAATGGAGTGAAGGTCACAGTCCTGAAGTAGGCATCAGAACTCCAGAGTCAGATGATAGAGACAGAGGAGTGGACAATGGGAGACACACCAAACTGAGGTTGGTGCACTCCACAAACCGAGCTAATTCTGGGGCTGACCAGCCAGAGACATTGTGGCAATAAGTGAAACCCATTGACATTTGAAATAAAGATACAGTCAATTTTAATCACTTCATGTGCAAAAACTGATAAGCACGCACAAAAAAGAAGATATTCAGCAAATCATAACTTTTCCAACGACACTTTCTATTATCCCCATTGTAGAAAATGCATCATGATTATGTCAGGATTATATCATAATAATATGACTGTGGAGAATATGGGGCACAATGTCACACCTACCCCTAGAAAAAAATGACTGATTTATTTTTTCTGAATCAGGCCAAAAGTCAAAATATTTCATAGGAAGGGATTTCCAGTGGGAAAAATTAAGTTTTGACAAAACTCACCTGGACTCTTCTGGCTTACCAGCTACTTATTCTTGTCAATTTCACTGCAGCTCTGTACCTGGCAAATAAAATTAGCAAGAGGTTTCTGGGCTGGCAACCATCAGTTTGATTGTCCTGACTCAAAAAGAAAATTGTTCAGCAAAATTTAAATTTTCCACTGGAAAAGTTTTGATTTTTGGGAATAAATGCATTTTGCATCATCTAATCATCCTGATGGAAATTTCTCAAACCTAATCATACCTACTTTAACTGTAAATGCCTCTGTGGTCTCTCTGTGTTCCTCCATCTTCAAATCAATTGGTGTGTGGGTCAAAATAGATTTACTTTATAAGCCCAGTGTAAGGGACCAAAGAGGAAAAATATTGTATGCACAGATCTAGCAGTGGAGGTGGAGTCCCCTTATGATGTTGTGACCCTGGGAGGGCAGTTTGGCTGTCTTGTGCATGTGACCAATGCCTGATATGTAACTTGGGCAGCACATGAAAAGATGAGGGGAAATCCAGTATATTAATGGACTGAACAGTTATATAATCATGACTCAGCAAGTTAGGGAACCTATAAAAGACAAACTGCTGGGCAGTAAATTGAACTTCTCTGTTGGATCAGGCGCTGGTGCCATGCAACTTTCTTGTGGCCATCGGCAGTCATTCCATGGTCCCTTACTGCTGAAGGTACATAAGGTCAATGCTTCTTACTGTATAGGGTTAGGAAATTTACTTGGAGTGCTGAGTGCTGATTGCTTCAAAGAAATGTTTTCCAGCTAGCCTTGGTGTCAGGTGTTTTCTTTTCACTTGTGAGCCTTGTTCCTGTTTCCCATCCTACTTGAATGATGCACCCGGTTACCTGATGGGTAGAAGCATGTTCTTGCTTTTACCAAATACAAATAATCAAATGAGCACCTACACAAACACTGCCCACATTGTAGAAGTGCAATGAACAAAGAGGCTGAAGAAAAGTCATGCATGCAGGGAAAAGATAACTTAGGCTGAGCAACGTTAGGATTTTTTTAAAATAAGTCTAGCAAAGCACAGGAGCACTGATCAAACATTTGTACATATCCTTTGTCCTGTGAAGGTAATTAGTCTTAATTATTTGCATTAGTGGAGTGAAGCAATATTTTTCACAATAAGAAGAACAAAGAGCAGATATTCATCCTAATGCAATCAAAACCTAAAATTTAATTTCAGTTTATCTATGCAAATCCTTGAATTAGCATGCCATTCTTTCCTCTAAATCCTTTAATGGATGCGGATGATGAGGCATTGGCATTAAAGATACAGCTCACAGCTAACTAAAAAATAGAGAACATTTACAAATAAAACATGATGCAGGAAGTATGACCTTTCCTGAAAATGTTTTATGTCTTGAATTTGCTTTGACTTCAGGAGACTTGTTACAACTATGACTAGATAGACTGGAACAATAACTACAGCTCAATTTATCTTGATCTAAATAAGTTTTGCATCCAGTGAGTTTTATTTTAATACACTTAACTAACACCACAAGCTGTCTTTGATATTAGGCTGCCTTATCTTGGGGCCTACTGTTATACAAGCCAGTTCAGAGTCCTTCCATTTATACATAGCAATGTAAAATTAAGAGGCTTTTGAGGATAATAGTGGTTTTCAAATTGAGGGGAAGCTCTTTTTATTCGTCTGTCCTCCTAGGTCTCTGGTTTTGGCTATATTATTACCATAAAGGGATGACTTTACTTCTCTTATAGCTTTACAGTCAACTAATATGACAAGAGGAGGACATGGTGCATGGGGTGGTCTACACTAAGCAGAAGATCAATACTGCCATGCTTGATCTTGAAGGGTTCAATTTTGCACGCCTAGTAGGAATATGTTAAAACAAACCTTGAGGGTGACCCTATTGGCTTCAGTGCAAAGAGTACAGAAGTCCATGAGAGAGTTTCTCCCATCGACCTCCGGCAGTGCAGCCACATGGGAAATTTGACCAAAAGTATGGCAACTCCAGTTTGCAATTCTCATAGCTGCAGTTAAGTATCTTGGGTCGAGCTTCTTTCCCAGTGTAGCCCTGCCCTATGTCTGGCATGGCAAGCATTTTACTGGGCTCTGCTGAGCTCAGAATTTCAAAGTCAGGGACCCACAGGTAGGCCCGTAATTGCACATACATTCATAAGCGGAATGATTTTCAAATGCACTGACCACCAACTTGCTCTAGCGAGTCTCAGTAACATTGCTTTAGGGGCAGAGCTTTAGGCCTTCACTCCTGGGAAACTTTGGGTAGCTATTTGGGAGGCTGGAATGAAAAGATCTCTGGAGAAAATTGCCGGTGATCCAGAGGCTAGCCCACTGCATCTGTCATTTCCTCTTTTTAGGTGCAGTTTTGCTTGGTTGCATCCAAAGTTGCCAGGACACTGCGGAAAAATTCGTTCAGGATTTAGAACTGGCTTGGGAATCTGCTTGCTGCTGATAGTAGTAATAAGCCACTTCCACTCCTACATCTGGGAGCATAGGTCACTGATGACCATTCACCAGCATCCCCTGTCCTGGGTGATCATATCCCGTTCTCACCAGGTGTAGTCCATCTTTTTAGTGTCTGCCTGCAGGTTGCTACACCAGGTGTTTCTTGGGCACCCTATTTTCCTTTTTCCTTGTGGGTTCCAGCTTAAGACTTACCTTGTGATGTGGCTGGCAAAGCTCTTGGAGAGTGAGCTGGGGAATGTCTGAGAAGGAGCTGCTTCTTGGGTCTCGTCAGTCCCGGGGAACAGGTTTTTAATAACATAGGCTACGTCTACACTTGCCCCCTTCTTCTTCGAAGGGGGCATAGTAATCAGGCCGATGGGAGATAACAGATGAAGTGCTGTGACGCATATGTAGCACTTCATTAGGCTAATTCTCACCTGCAGCAACTTCAGTGTCAAACTTTGAAGTGCTGGCGAGCTATGTAGCCACAGGCACTTTGAAGCAGCGTGGGCACTTTGGGGAGTAAATGGAGTAAAGTGTAGTAAGGACTTTTGAGTAGCAAGGACACTTCAAAGTTGCCATGGACAGAATTAGCGTGATGAAGTGCTGCATATTCACCGTGGTACTTCATTAATAATCTCCCATCACCCTGATTACCATGCCCCCCTTCAAAGAAGGGGCAAGTGTAGACATAGCCATAGAGTATCATTTCTGCTCAGCATCATGGAAAGTGGTTCTTTTTCTTCCCACCCCCAACCAGAGATTCTGTCTCTTACAGACAATGGTTCCCAAACCCAGAAACTCAGTGAAGAATTTCCTGAGATGGTCCTGAAGGATGATCTGGAAAATAACTGAGTGGGTTGGTCTTTCTTTTCATTATCAGTCTATTTATAATCTTGCTGACTCATAGGCAGAAAAAAAAAAAAAAAAAAAACTTAAAGAATTGTATCCAGCCATTTTGCAGTCTAACACACCTGCATTTATTTACTAGCTGCCGTTAACAGGATGTGATTGACCTGTCTTTGGGTGCCTTCCAAAGTTAAGCCTTCCTCTTGTTAATAGTTGGCTGTGAGAATGGCTTTTCCAGTGCAGGATGGGGTGAAATGTATCAATGCCAATTCTGCCTCGAATATATACGAGAATTAAAATTAATATAACCTACATAATCAGGAGGCAGTTGCCTTCTTCCCCTACATACCAATCTGTATTCCACTAATCATCTGTTCCTGGGATTAATTCCTCTTAAGCAATCTAGAGGCAATGGGAGAAAGGCATCTATGTCTGAAGGTGTGAGACACCTTGAATAAAGAGCATCAGAGAAACTTGAGACTAAAGGCCACATTCCCCAAGGTCAAAGGCTCGGCTGTTTAACAAAGTCTTCAAGAAGTGTGAGACCGGTTGCTGGCTGGAGCGCCCCTCCATGGCTGGGTGTAATGGAGCAAGGTCTAATGCCAACAGCCACCTCTGACCCTGGAAAGGTCTTTTTCCTCTGCTTAGCCGTGTCTACACGTGCTGCCTACTTCGAAGGAGCGGCAATAACTTCGAAATAGCGCCCGTCACGGCTACACGTGTTGGGCGCTATTTCGATGTTAACATCGATGTTAGGCGGCGAGACGTCAAAGCCGCTAACCCCATGAGGGGATGGGAATAGCGCCCTACTTCGACGTTCAACGTCGAAGTAGGGACTGTGTAGTCGTTGCACGTCCCGCGACGTCAAAATTGTGGGGTCCTCCATGGCAGCCATCAGGTGAGGGGTTGAGAGACGCTCTCTCCAGCCCCTCAGCTCAATGGTGGCCACGTGGAGTGGCCCCTTAAAGGTCCCCACCCCCTCCTTTTCTGTGCAGAAAGCTGAGAGCACGTGCACGCAGCAGCAATAACACGCGACTCGCCTGCACGCTCCTCCGCAGCCACCCACACCCCCACCCAATGCGATGGCCACCAGGCAGCCCCCACAGCGCCCTGAGGGAACCCCCCCGAAGGGGAGCCAGGGTTCCAAGGACAGCCAGGGCAGGAGCCAGGCCGGGAAGCGGCAGCAGGGCCCCTCCTGGACGGAGGCTGAGCTTCAGGACCTGATGGGGCTCTGGAGTGAGGAGGAGGTGCTCCAGGTAATGGGGAGCCAGAGGCAGAATGCGGATGCATTCGCTCAGCTGGCCAAGGGCCTGGCCGCCAGGGGTCACCCTGCCCGCACTCCGGACCATGTCCAGAGTAAAGTCAAGGAGCTGCGGCAGGGTTAAGCCCGAGCCCAGGATGCGGCCAGCCGATCTGGGGCCGCCCCCGTCACTTGCCCCTTTTACAGGGAGCTCAGGGACATCCTGGGCCCCCAGCACACCTCCTCCCCTCCGGCCACTCTTGACACCTCGGCTGAGGAGCCCCAGCAGGCCCTGGAGCTGGAGTCCGCCCCAGAGGCAAGCCCCGCACCCCGGGGGCCCCCCCTGGAGCCAACCCCCGGGGCACCGGAGCAGGAGGAGGAGGAGGAGGAGGGGGACTCTTCCTCCACCGACACCGGGCTCCAGATCCTTTTGCCATCCCGGAGCAGCAGCCGGGCATCCGCCCCCTGGATGTCCCCCGACCGTGGGAGTGGACCTACAGGTATGTACCCCACCGGTGCACACCCCCGGGGTTGAGGGGCGGGGGTAATAGATATGTGGCCAGGGCCCTCCACATGCCCAGATGACCATGGCCCCAAGGACAGCAGTGGCATGTCCCTCACAGGAGTGCATCAGCCCCTTCCCCCCCCGCCCAGCACGACAGTGCCATGCCCCATCCCCAGGGCAGGGGTCAGCAGAACCTCTAGGGTCCCCCGGGAGGAGGGGGTGGGACACCCAGCAGCAGCAGCAGCAGCAGCAGCATGTGATGGAGTGGGGGGAGTGCAAATGCGAGACTCAGGCTAGATATGAGCAACAAGCTGAATAGCTCCCAGTGGCTAAGGATGATCCTGGGGCTACAACTGGCAGGTTACACCTCTGCCCTGAACAAAGAGGAGGGAGGAGCCGAGCTGCGTTTGAATCGGGGGCCGCAGTTAGAGGCTAGGGGAAGGGAGAGCTGGAAGGCAGCCAGCCTGAGGAGGGGGAAAGCTACACCCCAGAGGGGCACCCCTTGGGGTCTTCTCCCCAGGACGGGTTGGAAGGACTGTATCTGACTGCTGTACTGTCACTTCTGGGAGAAACTGGGCATCTGTTGCCTAAGAAACCTCTCCTGTCAGACCCTGCTGAGTGAAGTGAGAGTCACTCCTGCCGGGGGACGGGGTGCAGTGCAGGGGGACCCTTGAACCCCATCACAGCAGCATCTCCTGGGGAAGGTAATGGGGAACCTGCAGCATAGGGGTGGGGGGACAAGGGCCACGGCTCGGGGCCCACACTAACGCCTGTCTCCACTCTTCTTCCCCCCCTCCTGTGTTCTGCAGCTGCACCATCGGAAGGACCGGAGAGCGCCGGCGACGCATCAGTGGTCCCGGAATCCCCTCCGGGGCCATCGCTCCAGGCCAGCCCCTCGGCGGAGGACCGACCGGCCCCACGGCGGGCAAGACGGCGGACCCAGCACCAGCCGCCAGCGACGGACCCCCAGCTGCTGGCCCTTCACCGCCGGCAGGTGGAGGTCGCGGAGCAGCGCCTGCGGGTGGAGCAATGCCGCCTCCACCTCCATGACCGGGCGCTGGCCTAGCGCCAAGAGGCATGGGGGGCCTACATGGAGACATTCAACTGCATAGCGGACTACCTGGCCCCCCATGCCGCGCCAGCTGCCGCTGCGCCTGCCCTGACTGCTCCACCCACCGCGCCACCCGCTGCTCTGCTTGTCGCCACACCGTCCACCATCGCCCCGCCACCCGCCACCGAGGGCCGTTCCGCCGAGGGAGACCTGGGGCCACCTGACACTCGCCGGACGTATCTGCCGGTCCTCCCGGCCCCCAGCCAGCCCTGGACAGGGCTGGGGCCAAGGCGGGGCTCCCGGCCGCCCACCCCCATTGCTGGACTTGAGGGGCGTGGGGCCCAGGATGTGCCCCCCCTTGTATATAGTTGGTATTTATTTATTTGTGCCCCCCGTTTGCCCAGTCCCGCCCCATGTAAATAGTTCTCCCCTTCCTTGTTATCCCTGTTTTTTTTTGTTAATATGTACATACACTTTTCATATTTAAGTTAGTTAGAAGTTCCTGTACATAGTTTGTATTGGTTAGTTATAGAACAGAGTTGAAAGTAAACCAGTTTGATTTCACAAACGAGTGTCTGCTTTTATTTGTGCAGGAAAAGTGGCGGCGGGGTGTGCTGTTGGGTGCTCCGTGGTGTGGGCGTTGGGGCAGGGAGTGTTGTGGAGGATGGGGGGCGTGCAGTGGGGGGCCTGGCAGCATTCACCCCACGGCCTCATCGAAGTGGGCCCGCAGGGCCTCCTGGACCCGGGTCCCTTCGGGGTCCACCTGGCGACTGGGGGCAGCGGGTGTCTGCACATCGACCCTGCCGGCCTCCACAGCCCAGCCCTGAAAAAAGGCCTCCCCCATGCTCTCCACCAGATTGTGCAGGGCTCAGCAGGCATCCACAATCAGGGGGATGTTGGTGGGGCCCGCATCCAGGCGGGTGGGGAGACATCTCCAGCGCCCTTTGAGGTGGCCAAATGAGCGCTCCATGACCTGGCGCGCGTGGTTCAGGCGCTGGTGGAAGCACTCCTGGCTGGCAGAGAGATGGCCCGTGTACGGGTGCATGAGCCAGGGCCGGAGGGGGTATGCCGCATCTGCGATGATGCAGAGGGGCATGGTGGTGTCCCCCACAGGGCTCTTCCGCTGGGGGATGTAGGTCCCCGCCTCCAGCCGGCGGCACAGACCCGAGTTCCAGAATACCCGGGCATCGTGGGTGCAGCCAGGCCAGCCCACGTAAACGTCCTGTAAACGGCCCCGGCTGTCCACCAAGGCCTGGAGGACCACTAAGTGGTAGCCCTTCCGGTTTATGTAGCATCCTCCACTGTGCACTGGGGCGCGGATGGGGATGTGAGTCCCATCCAGAGCCCCGAAGCAATTGGGGAAGCCCAGGGTGGCAAAGCCCACGATGGTGGCATCCAGGTCCCCCAGCCTCACGAGCCTGTGGAGGAGCATGGCGTTGATGGCGTGCACGACCTGCAGGGGAAGCACATGGGAGAGCACCAATGAGGGGTGAGCAGGGTGTGTGTGGCCCTCCCCTGCCCGGGCCCCCCGCCCTCCCCTGCCCTCCCCTCCCCTGCCCGGGCCCCCCTGCCCAGCCATGGCTGCCTCCCCCCTTTCCCCCCATGGGTCCTCTTGCCTCCATGAGGACAGCCTCGACAGTGGCCTTGCTGACACCAAACTGCTGTCCCACAGATCGGTATCTGTCTGGAATGGCCAGCTTCCAGACAGCGATGCCGACCCGTTTCTCCACACTGAGGGCACGCCGCATGGCGGTGTCCTGGTACCTGAGTGCGGGGGTGAGCCACTGGCATAGCTCCATAAATGTCTGCTGGCTCATTCTAAAGTTCCTGAGCCAGAGGTCATCGTCCCACTCCCCAAGCACCAGCCACTCCCACCAGTCGGTGCTGGTGGGGTAGCTCCACAGCCGCCGGCGTGTGAGGCGGGGGGTGGGGTCGGGGTGCTGCAGGGTTGGGGGTTGCGTCCTCCTCCCCTGCAGGCCGCTCATCCTCCTGTGTGGCAAGGAGGTGCTCAGCTGCCTCCCACATGGCATGGAGCAGGGCGAGCCCTACTCCTGCAGGGGCGGCTGGGTGGACCTCTGGCTGCTGGTGCTGCTGCTGCTGCTGCTGCTGCTGGGGGTCCATGACTGCGGCGCCCGAGGTCTGCGTGCCTATGGCTCTGCAGACCGCGTGCTGTGCAGGCTGAGTGTGTCTGGGAGGGGCCCTTTAAGGGAGCGGCTAGCTGTTGCCCCGGAAGCGCTAGCCCACCCTGTGACCCTGTGTGCAGCTGTGCCTGGCACCCCTATTTCAATGTGTGCTACTTTGGCATGTAGACGTTCCCTCGCTGCGCATATTTCGATGTGGTGCTGCGCAACGTCGATGTTGAACATCGAAGTTGCCAGCCCTGGAGGACGTGTAGACGTTATTCATCGAAATAGCCTATTTCGATGTCGCCACATCGAAATAGGTTACTTCGAAGTAGGCTTCACGTGTAGACGTAGCTCTAGTGACCTATTCAACCTTCTGGCTGGGTCACATCTAGTACCATCCTGCTGGCAGGGTCACACAAACTCTAACAAACAGGAGGGCCAGGTCCTAACAGCAAGTATCAGCTCTCTAATTCTGGGTTCTGTGATGGAATATACCCCTCTCATCTTAAGGCTTTCTAAAGGCCATATCTCCTTAGATCTAGTGGCTTTGTGCCTCCTTCCCCCGTGGCTGGTAGGGGAACCCAGCGTGTGCCTCCAAACAGGGTTTCAGCTCCGTGACAAGCATCAAGCAGGCATGTCAGGATCAAGCCGGCAAGGTCCATCTATACAGATGAGCAAGCTGCATCCCACCAGGATTTCTTCCTACCTCTGCCTGTCTGCAGGCCTTTTCCACAGCCCCTTCCTGGGCACGCTCCACACCTGTGTTCTTCCAAGACTCCACAACCCCCTTTAGAATCACAGGTATTTCTCCTCATTTGTGTATGGATAGAAATACCATCTTGCCATAGGAAATGAAAGAACAGAACCATGAGGAGGGGAGATACAAGTCCAATAACTCTTTAATAAATAATTTGCTGGGCAAGCCAGAAAACAGACAAACTTCCTGCCTCTTTAACCAACAAGCTTTCACTCAGGTGTGAAACTGTACATGACCCTGCCTTATGACAAAGGGGCTGTCTCTCTGTCTTGTTCTGCTGTAGGCCCTTGAGGGTGTTAAATGCTTGTTTATAGATAATTAAAGACTGCACAGACTGGGACCAGTACTTTCAGAGGAAACAAAAGATTTTCCTCATTGCCTTGCTAATTGATTGTCAAATGCTAGAAATGACAGCAAAGGAAAGAGACTACTAAAGAGTATAAGCAACTAATTAAGGTATGATTTTGATTAGGAATTTCTGCCTCTTTAAGAAATTTCTTTTACTGTTTCAGAGTATGAGTCATAAAGGCAAACATAGAAATACAATTCTTCCAATGAATTACACATAAAAAAGCCTCCAATTAATTAAAGAATGGAAGAAATGTATTATATACCATTTCTATCTTCTTGCTATTGACAGAAGCAGCAGAGAAATAGATAAAAGCCAGAACCATCTGGTATATGTTCATCAGAAATAGGATGGCAGCTACCCCTTGAACAGACCTTCAATCTGGATATCTATAATGAGGACACAGTGTGAGATCTCCAAGGTTGCTGATTTCATGTGAATAGTCCTATAACCCTGGAGGAGGGGAGAAACTAAGAAGAACAGCTTGTGGAACCCACAAAAGTCATTGCAGGACCACAAAATGGTCCTAAAATTTGACCACCTACTAGACACTTGACCAGTCCCATGGACTGGCTTCCTTCAAGTCCCATGCTGATCACTGAGATCTCTAATTGTGTTTATTTACAATAATCTGTTATCAGTTAAAATCCAACACACAATTCTTTCCAGTCTCACTAGAGTCACCCAGGAACTTCAAGTTACTTGTACAAGTTATACCTCCTGGGGCCAGCACACTTGGAACATGACCAGTCCCAAGCCAGGGAATCTGCTGAACTAGGGAGGTCAATGGTGGCCCCTCTGTTGGCATCTGCTACGGACCTTTATTCTGACAGCAGCAGAGAAGCCAGCACTGACCGAGCAGGGAATCGGAGGGTGGGAGGAGTTGCTAGGGGGAAGAGGCAGGGTGGTTGCAGAGCCCCACCAATGGCCACAGGGCTGCTCTTCAGGTCACCGCCCACAGCCCGCTTGCCCTTCCCACCTTCCTGAGATTGCTGTGATCCAGAAGCTATGTAAGGGTCAGGGAGGAACTGCTGAATGTGGGGCCTTGCTTTTCACCCGTAAGTGTTCTAGCCTGGGTGCACTCACAGGGATGCCAAACCAAAGAAGTTTCCAGGCCATGGAAGTCCAGCCCATACAGAGAATACATCTGAGAAGGGATACAGCAAGCTCATTCTTCACCAGGTCTCCTTCAATATTTGTTGTCCTGCTTCAGAAGTTTCTGTCATCCAATCAGAGATGTCATCTAATCAGACCATGTGACTTAGATGACCAGTCATTTATGAACCCCAGATCATGCCTAAGAGAACACAGGAATTCAGAGCAACCAGTTTTACCTGAGCTATGTGGTGACTGCATGTAACTGATGACTACATTTGTGGCATTTGAGATCAATCTGCAAAATGTCATGACAAGAAGAAAGTCTTAAATTTGCAACCAGCAGTTTTTTTTTCTCTTCTCTGCAATAGGCAGCTACTCAGATAAATAAATATAAATACAATCAAGGTTATGCTTTAGAAGCATTCCCACCCACAGCAGTGGGGTAAAATAATAAATATATTAATAATTTATAAGATACCACAGAGATAACCACAGCACTAAATAGCCCTGGGGAACCTAAGGAGAAAGAAGTAAACAGACGGAAGGATGAAAATAAAAATATTCTGGTAAGCTGGTGGCAATTACCAAAGCAATTTACAGGGGAGCTGACTGCTTCTGCAAGCCCCTGGTCAAGTTGGAGTGGGCCAGCTCCATACTCCAAGAAGGGGCAGGGAAGAGGCAGCCAGGCATACCATACCACCCCCCAACCCTTAGCACTCTCCATAATTTGTGCATAGTGCTTCAGCAGTGATTTAAGGGACCCAGGACCCCAGTTGCCGTTGCTGCTACTCTATCAGTGATGGTGGCCAAAGCCCTGGGCCCCTTTGAATTGATGAGCCCTGAGACAACTGCCCTCTTTGCCCCCATCCCATTAGCAGGCTTGACAACTTATATATTGTTGTGCATAGAGAACTGGTGTTGTAGTCCTTAACCCACTAGCAATTATCTTCAAGAACTCCTGGAGGACAGGTGAGGTCCTAGAGGACTGGAGAAGGGGAAACATTGTACATATCCTTAAAAAGATGAAGAGGCCCAGGGGATTTATAAACCTGTCAGCCTAACTTTGGTTCACGGAATCTTACTGTAAAAAGTTATTAAATAATCAAGAGTCCGTCTTTACTTAACAGAAGATTGACTTGATTACAGTAGATCTTCTGGCATTGGACTTACCACGCTCAGTGGGGATGCACTAAATTGAACCATCATGGCTCCAACATCAATCCTGTACTCCTCCCCATTATGAGGAGTAAGGGAGGTCAATGGCAGTTTCTCCCATCAATCTCCCACTGTGGGGATGGCCAGAAAAATCCATCTTTGATATATCGACTCCAGATATAAATTATAGCTGGAGCCATGTATCTTAAATCAACTTTTCCACAGAATGTGGATCTGGCCAAATATGTAAACACCTCAGAGTGGATAACAAGGTGATAAGTAATAGTCAACATGGATTTTCCACAAATAAAATTAGACCAGACCAACCAAATTTCCCTCTTTGATCAGGTTTCTGTTCTGATATGCAGAAAGGCAGTGGGGGAAATTAGGGATATATTTTGTCTTGAACAAAAGATGACTGAGGGAGAACCTGATGATAATCTCCATGTACGTTAAGGTCTGTTATAAAAGGGACAGTCATTAATTGTTCTCTGTGTCCACTGAAATTAAGATCAGAAATAACTAGCTTAATCTGTCGCCACAGAGATTTTGGTTCGTCATAGATTCCAATGACAGAAAAGACCACTGTAATAATTTAATTTGACCTCCTGGACACAGAACCTACCCAAAATAATTCCTAAAACATATCTTTCAGAGAAACATCCTATTTTGAATTTAAAAGTTGCTTTTTAGGTGTAAGGATCATTAAATCCTGGAATAGTGACCAAAGAAGACTGTGTAATCCTGGTCCTTGGAAGTTTTTAAAAACAGGTTAGACAATCACCTGTTGGGTATGGTCTAGTGTATGTTTTCTCCTGCCTCAGAGCAGGGAATGGACTAGACAATTTCCTTTCAACCCTATATTTGTAAGAGTCTATAAAACATATATTTATGAGGACTGTAATTAGAACTTAAATGCAAAAGAGTACACCAAATGCCTTCTTCTAAAAAAAAGATCTTTATTATGGGACATAATGTTTGCTCATTGGTTGCTCAGTGATTCTGATCTATCTACTGATAGCAGTGAAAAAAATCCAGATGTTAAGAGATCGCCAGTTTAAAAAAATATGTGGGAAATTATATATTTACATTATCAAAATTAAATAGAATTATTCTTTACAGACATCATCCTTACACAGGATCTGTTTGGTATGTACCACGTCACTACACAATTCTAATCTGTTTTGATGACCTCTAGCATCTGCCATGTGCTCTGCTGTGTTTTACAGAAACGCTAAGATTTATCTCTGCTTTGCCTTCTAAATATATGCAACTCCCAGGACTTGTGTGTCCACCGAGGTTCTCAAAGCCAAAAGTTCATATGGGATCTTTCTATTTCATCATCACATGAAACCATTTTCAAGTCAACCCTGCTTACTTCCTTGTCTTTCAGCCCCTAGCCATATAACCAAACTCAGTTGTTTTCTTCCTTTCCATTTCTTTACCAGATTATTTAACTCCACCTGCTGGTCTATCAGAAGTTCTCAAACTCATAATGTGTTTTCACCAGCATTCCACTTGAATATTTATGAGAGATACTATAACACACACAGCTCACTGCTTGTCTTTCTAACAGGATAAGCACTGCAAGCCTGTAGATTAGACATTTGAAGAGGGATATGAACCCAATTTATTGGGCAAATTAACTTTGTAGGAGCACTTGAGCGTGGTACTGCTAGGTAAGATAACTATGTCTCTTGTAGCCTGAAGTCCTGCTTTGCTAATTTAACTAGATACTACACTGATGATTAAGTTTTCAGCCATGTTCTTTCACCGACCATGAGGGTGAGATGCGTCTATTAAGGTGCCAAAAAATAGAATGAATAATTGAAGTTGTAGGGTTTAAGCGCATTAATGCTCACTGACACAACTCTGTCACTTCCCCTGCTCACCAAAGTTCCTACAATTCCAGCATACCTTGTCTCTAAAAATTGTGTTACTCTGTACCAAGGGAGTCATTGATTTGCAAATGAATCTGCAAAGTTTCCATGGAGCTGAATAAAAGACCCTCCCGTTGACAAGAATAATGACACCCAAAAAAGAAAAAAGCAAAGAAAGACGATATAGTATATAGTATATTGTATAGATAAATAGGTAGATACATATACTATACTATACTATATACTATATAATAGTATAATCTAGCATGGCTTTCTCTCTGTTACTAATCAACATGCAAAGAAAGAAGCGACTAAGCAATTCAAACCAAGGCTTGGTTTCCAAAAGCAACCTCAAGAAACATTTGTTGACAAATGAGATCATGAAGTGCTGTGCATTTGTGCCAGGTGAGTATCTGTCCCTGCATGTTTGAACCATGAGAGGCACTGAATGATGGTGGCGATCCTCTCCCCTTTTGTAGCAATCATTATTTATGTTCAGGTGGCATCGAAAGATCTCAAAGTACTCTATAAAAGGAGAGTTGGGTGTTATCTTGAGTTGGAAAAACTGAGGCCTGGAGAGATTTCTGGCCAATTTGCCATCTCATTACTTAAATGGAATAGAAATTTACTGCAGAAACAGTTCTATTATTTGAGGTGTGATTAATTCAGCGTGACAGAAGGCCTCATAATTTGGACTTCAGTGAATTACTGGAGGCAACAGAGAATGTGAATGGGCAACTGGACCATGCTCAGGGTGTCCCTCAATATCTACCTACCAGAACACCCGGCGGAAAGATAAATAGAACCCTGGAGAGCTGCAGATAGCATTGTGCCCCAAGGTGGACATCCACAGGAAGTAGAGTAGATAATCCCCACAAGGTTCTCCCAGCCCCTCTGTCCATCCGCTGGGCGGGGTGGAGAGGGAAGGTGCCAGGGCAGGCCACTGCACTGCCATCAGGGAAAACATACAAGAAGCTGTGTCCTAAATCACCCTGCAGGAGGGGTCGAGTGCCAGCCCGGCCCTGCCAAACCGTTACCTGACCTGAAAATCCCCAGTCCCAGCTCCCTGATGTCCCTTACCCCAAGTCACTGCTTTCATGCTGCCTCCTTGCTCATCTGTGCTGACAGCCTTTCCCCTCCAGATTTGTTGTGCAATGGATGTAAAATACAGTTTATGGATTGGATTAGGAGCTGAGACTGGTGGATGCCGATCCACATGTTTGTATCCACCCAGGGCTCTAAAGACAAGGATAGATCATGCCATAATGGCCATGTTCTGAGCACTCTCCCTGAAGCTCTGATCACAGTTGGCTACTTGGCTAGATGGACTAGGGGTGTGACCCACTGTGGTACCTCCTACCTTCCTATTCCTGGAATTAGAACCCAATTGTTTTGATACCTACTTCCCTTCTCAAGCTGTGTAGGCTATGCTGCATCCTGGGGAAAATCAGATTTCTCCACAATTTTTCCACAGAGCTGGCTTTAAGTCACTTTGCATTATCAAGCAACTTGCTAGCGGTAAGGAATTAGTTCAGTAAAACAAAACAGCAAAAATTTTTCTTTTTCTTTTTTTTTTTTCTGTATAGGTTAGAGCAATTTACACAGGGCACGTCTCTTGGAATACCATTAAAGCTTAGCCTTTCCTATAATGCAAAATGCTCAGAACCTGATCTACATTTGGTATTGAACCCTAAAGGGCCAGATCCTCACATGGGGTAGATCAGCCTCAGCCCATTGACTTGAAACAGAGCAATGCTTGTTTACATCAGTTGAAGATCTGCCCCAACATTCACAAGAAGATTTTCCCATGACTTCCTGATTAGCTCCATTGCACAAAATCAAATTAAATCACATCATCTAACATGAAGTGAGGATTCAAAGCCAGACTCCATTTACTTAATTCCAAAGACCCTATTTCTAATGTTAATTGCCTGAAAATGATACCCAACCATTCTTGCTTTATCCCTCTTTGGTTACTAAATGAAATGGTGCATTTGCTTCTAGCCAGTTATCAAACAGAGAATAAGGGCTTCTGATGCTTGAAGAGCTTAGAAGATAAATGGAATCATGGCTGTCTTCCTATGCACATAGGTATTACATTTCTTCAGGTAAACCCTGTGTTTCTTTTGGGCCCAGAGCGACATCTGGATGGCCATCAGGAAAGCAAAAATTCCAACTGCAAAGAAGAAAACAAGCGTGTCAACAACATTCATCTTTGCCACAAGTAAAATGGAAGGTGGTATATGAATAACTCTCAACACAGTGTTTTGAATTACATTTCCTAAATGTGTCAGGCTATTTTATGTACTCATCATTGTCCAGAGCTAAGTAGAAGTTTTCCAGTCCAGGGAGAATGTTTGAGACTTCAACAATACTTTTCTTGTATTTCAAATTAGGATGAACATTTGAAATTCTAAATAAAAAACTGTGGGAAAAATTTCATTTTGGATCACCTGAAACATTTATTTTTGATTTCAAACTTTTAACTTCTAGTGGTATTTGCTGTAAATTGACTTACACTTGAAACAAACGCTGTTTCACACCAAAATCGGAATTTTGTTTTGCCAATTCTGAAATGGGATGTTTTGGCATTTCAAAGTCCCCTTCCCTAATAAATAATTTCCAAATGGGCAAATTATTAAAACCAAACTATTCCTGCAAAGAGGTTTGGTTTCCAGGAAGCATCATTTTCAGATGAAAAATTTGTCAGCAAAAAATTCATGAACAGTGCTATCACCGTACTATCTATGAGACTCAAAGTCTTTCACGTGCTTGTCTGTGCTGTTATTCCCTTCATACAGATGAGAAACTGAGCAATAAAATGTATTATTTTAGGAAATACATGTGCCTCTCTGAGGTATAATCCCTCTGTGGTGGTGTGCTCCGACCCCTGTTTTAAGAGCCCACTGCCCGTTTCACTGGAAGACAAGAGTCAATTGACCTGTTAAGGTCAGGTTCTAAAAGCACAATCTATTCCTTCAGAAGGCATTATGCCAGAAAGATAAAAAAAGACCATTGTCAGGGTCTCTATGTTTATAAGGGTCTGTTTATAAGTAGGTAGCAACTTTCAGGAAGCATGATTAATGAACCAGCAGAAGCGTCCCCAAAGTGTTCCAACATGATACACTAGGGCTATGTCTATACTAGAGGGTTTTGTCAATGAAACTCGTGGAGCATCTACATGCAAAATGCATTTTGTTGATGGAAACTAACAACAAGAAAGCCATGTTGATTCTCTGGGGGGCACTTTTGTCAACAGAACAGATCAAAAGATTGATCCACACTTATGTGCAGACGCTATCTGTTGACAGAAGTTTTGTCGGAACAGCTCTTCCAACAGTAACTTCTGTAGACAGATACTTCTAGTATCATAGGCACCACTAAGGTAAGAGGGTGGGAAGTGTGCAAGCTGTATACATGGAAGAAAAATGACAGCACAGAACACTGGCTGTGGAGTCTACAGAATCATTTAGGAAAAAAAAAGCCCATCTCTTGCTGAGAGATGTCAGAGGAACCTTGGGGCAAACATGAGATAAATAGACATCCTGCAGCTCATTCTATTACTTGCCTCTCAGCTCAATAGCGTCATAACCCTAACTGCTATCTTATTCACATAATAACTATGTCTAAAGATCTTTGGAAAATATTTTTGTTTGACGGAAAATAATTGATTTTTAGTTTATCAAGCTTTAGGTTGCTATGAATTTTTTCATCCAGTCTTGAAATCACTTTTATGTTTTTCAAACTATGTCTAAAGTGAAAAATTGTACATGTAGTAGTCTTTTCAGAAGTGTATATGCTGGTTTTTATAATTGTATATGCTTGCATTAGGCACCTAAATAACTCACTTAGCACATCTTGTGAATCTCAAAAGGTTCCTAGCTGGATATTTGGGTTCCTAAATATCTATGGAAATCCAGTGAAACTTCTTTTTTTAAAAATCCCAATTAAAAAATTTCTTACACCAAAAATGATGGACGGTAAATGGAAAAAAAAACCTACAGCATTTTTGATAACATTTCAGGTTTCATCTGTGAAATACTTTTAAAAGAACAATTTTCACCAAAGCCACTTGTGTTCAAAAAACAGTTTTCGACCTTAAAAATAATAAATGTTGTTTTGAAAATCTGGAACAGCTCTAGATCCAGCTTCCTAAAGATGACACTTCAAAGGCTAACAAGATAGAACCACAAAGGAATATTTGATGGTCAGAGACTATCAGTTATTTCTTGGGGTGATTCTACGTGCACAAAATTTACCTTGACAAGTAATGCATTTATATCTCCTTCACTTCCAGTTGATGTTTTTTCTTACCTGGCAGGGTTTGTGTCATCACCGTAAAACTAATCCAAGACCCAATCTAGATGAAGAAAGAAGATCTGTTAACTGATGTAGCAATTAAAGGGCAAGGTTTTAAACTGTCATCCACTGCAAGCAGAGGAGTTTAGGTGTCTTCACTGCACTGCAGATAAGAGGTGAGTTGTGTGACTGGATAGAATGTGAACAGCCAATATGTCAGATCAAGATGAGGAAATCATCTGCAAAGGAGCCTAGCCGTGACTCTGAGGGGCAGCTGGAGGTATTTTTACTAGGGAGAAATGTACAAAGCAGACGTACTAGGAATAGCTGAGAAATGGAAAACTCAGTTTACTAGTGGAGACTCTTAGCCTAACCTATCAAAGTCTGAGAAGACATGTGGTTGGTTGCTCTCTATACATGCACTGTGGTATAAATACCCAGCTGGGCAAGGAGATATTTAAATCAAGCACCAATGTGGACAGATGAAGTATAAACTGGTCACCTACAAGCTTATGTTTGAAACTAGGTGACGATATCTAACCATCAGAGGAGTAAAAGAGAGAAAGCTGTGCTAGTCTATATACTATCAAAACAAAAAAAGCAGTCCAGTAGCTCTTTAAAGACAAAATAGTTTATTAGGTGCTGAGCTTTCGTGGGACAGACCCACTTCTTCAGACCATCAGGGGAGTGAAGTTCTAGGACAGACTGGGGAGGGCAGCAGAGGGACAGAATTCTACCCCAGGTATCTGCCTGGTGACTCTTGCTCAGGTGCTCAGGGGCTAAGTGATCATCATATCTGGGGTCTGGAAGAAAGTTCCTGCTGCGTTTGAGTGCCAGAGGCCCTTGGGAGCCTGCTTTCCATTGCGGCATGGCGCATGCTGTCACTTGCAGGTTTTAACTGTGTAAATGGAGGTTCTCTGTAATTTGAAGTCTGTGGATCACGATTGGAGGACTTCAGTCACTCAGCCAGCACTGCAGGGTCTATGATAGGAGTGGGTGGGTGGGACTTGGCTGCCTGAGATTTGTCTGGAGTTGAGGGGGCTATGCTAAGGAGGTGGGCAGTTCACCATGGTGTGGCACGTCAGTCTCACTCCTGGGACCCAGCCCCTTGTTCTGCTCGCAGTCCCACTGGTAGCTTCAGCCCCCATGTTTTCTAGCTGTGATTTGGCCTTATGTCCCTTGGCTGAATGGGGCTGGAGTAGGACCCCCCTAGTGACCTATGGGGAGGGGAATCCAAACACTCCTTGTGGGAACTCTTCACCTCCCCGGCTGTCTCTGGCAATGCTGGAGTTCTTTCCTGCATTCTAACACTCTCTTACTCTCATCTTCTCTCTTCTCGTCTCACTCCACCTTCCCTCTTCTGCTCGCTCCCCCTTCTCCCAGCTGGGGAGGTCCCAGGGCAGCCTCAAGTGGGCTCAGCTGGCCCTAACTCATTTATAGTAGCCCTTCCTCACTTGTTTCACCAGGTCAGCTTCTCCTCGCTGCCCTGAATAGCCCTCAGTTCCTTAGCCAGGGCATCTCTGCTTATTTAGTGTTGACTCTCTCACCTTCTTAGCTAATATTTTGGTTCAGCTCAGTCACGGTGGGCAAGGCTGCAGCCTGAGCTGTGATAGACCCTTCCCTCACAAAGAGAAGAAAACCACATACCTCATATGTGTAGTTGGGGCAGGAAACCAGTGTAAATAGCCACGTGAAGGGGTTATAAGTTGGACTTGGAAAAGAGGTTTTATTTCCTGTGGGAAAGAACGCAGAAACAAACCCAACACATCAGTTCAGCAGCAATTGCTGGGGAAAGGGGCCTTGTTGGCACTTGCAAATATGATATGTGGGGCAGATGGAGCATCTAGAGCTAAAAGCACAACTCTCCCCACTGCCAGCCTCCAGTGCTCCAGGGATGTTTGGAGCAATGTGACATCCTGACCAGTGGGTCCTGCATGCTGCCTACAAACATGCAGAGACACTGTTCTCAGCATGGGGCCATTCAAGCCCCCAAAAGAGCCAGCAGGCTCGCACCTTAGGGCTGAAGTTGCCATCAGGTGTGACCGTACACTCACGGGATCTGGGGGGCCTGGAGCTTGAGTCCTGAAAAGGAAGTGCTAAAATTCACTTCTTCATGGGATCCTTGGTTAGTCTTGTCTGGGTCAATTTGGTCATGTGAAGCAAGAGGGAGGTGGGGGCACGGTACTCCTGCCAGAATCTTTCAGCCTTGGGAGCCATCAAAGAGGAGGAGAAGGGGATTTGACCATTGTTGAGTCAGGGCTAGGGGCACAACAAATAAGGGTGGGTGCAGCCGCCTTTCCTGGTGGTGACTGAGCCAGTAATGTGGGTTAACCCTGTCCATGAAGGAGAAAGCAGGTTAGAGCATCCCCATCCCCACCCAGTGGGGAGCCTTTACTGGCACTCTGGTTCTGTCAGCTGGCTGGGGAGTCCCTGGCACTCTTCTGAGTCCCCTTCCCAAGGTGAGGCAGCAGTGGAGAGGAGGGAGGATGAGGATACTGCAGACTGAATGCTGGAGCTTTCTGTGGGGTGTATGATACCTCTCACTGCTCTATGCAGGCTGTGGCCTGCCTTGGCACTGGGCACAGTCTCAGCAAAACCCAGCACTTCTCCAGCTCAGGATATGCCAGAGCTCACATCCTAGACCCTGGGAGTCAAGCCAATTACCTCCCAGTAGGGGTGGCAAAAGCTTCCGGATCTCCTTTCTGAGGTGTCCAACAGTTCCCATTTGTTGTGCCCCTGTCAAAGCTATTGGAATGTCATTCTTGGGAATGTCACTGTGGTGTGGCCCAGCACCACACAAGCACTGGTTGCTGCTTTGAACTGGATAGGGCTGCCATGGTTGCCCTCATGGAAGAATGGCTTTGGGGAAAGCTTCACAAAGGCAATGGAGACTCTAGACTTGTGTACTTACACCACTTAGGCCACTTGGGAAATACAGACACATTCAAAAAGCAATTTTTGTGTCACAGTAAGTCAGTACTTGGAATGAAAATATACTGCAGGAATAATAATGCAATAGGATGTTATATTCCAGAACTTGACATATTTGTTCCGTAATGCTAATGGTCCCATTACAAAATGAAACAGGAGAATGCTGCAAATACCTGTCGCCTCTTACAACAGAAATCCTGTTGTCCACAATGGAGCATTATTAGAGATGATGAGTATGTTTAAAGGTTGTGGCTACGCTGCTGCTTTTGACGTTAAACTTTTAGTCATTCAGGGGGTTGAAAAACACCCACCCCCATGAGTGATAGCAACTTTAGCACTAACAAGCTTCAGTACAGGCAGCACTTTATCACCAGAAGCCACTCTGCTGGTGATCAAGCTTCCCACCTCCCATTCAGGGGCACTTTTTGTTTTAACTGCTGTGATAAAGAATAACTACATCACCCACATTACAGTGCTGTTATGAGGGCAATGTAAACATACAGTAAGTATGTGGTCCCTGGTGGTCAGGAACGTATCTAAATACCTGGTTAATGATCAGCTAACTTTAACTGCTTTTTTTGTATAGAGATTGAATGAAACATGTGGATAAGTGTTTTCCTGAAACAAGGCCTGTGCTAAGAAAAACAAATTTTTATCATGCAACACATTTTTCTTTCTAGGGAATGTGCTGTTGCTAAAATCATTTGCCTTCAGTCCAAAATTGAGAGGTGTGGAACATATTTTGTCAGTAGGCTTGCACACACAGAGATTTTAGAGCCAAAATATGCAAATTAGTTATTTTAATGTTTGCTGAATCTTCATTAAAATGAAATCTTTCATTGTCACTTGACAGCATCCATTAAAACATTTAAAGATTCCACTCTACAATTAAATTATGGATGTTTATAATGAAGACAAATTTGCTGCATGCTCTAGAAAACCAGCAATATTATAAATTGTCCCCTTTATCACCACATTCATTTAGAAGAGGTTGTAACAATGACATGATATTCAGCTCATCTTTCTTTATTTTGTAGTTGCTGTATTAGATCAGTAGAATGTAATTCAGTATGATGTTGGTGGAGGCAGAGAGAAAGAGGAGACAGACAAACCTGCGTGATTTTGATGGACTAAAGCAACGTTGATAAAATGATTTCCGGCTTCACACATCTGCAAAACATTTTAAAGGTTGGTCACTGTTACGCATTTAGGGTGTTACTAGATAATGGCAAGACAACATGGTTCTATCCTTGGGACTAAACTCTGCAGTTAGAAGACCAGCAGAGTGAGAAAGAAATATTGGGAAACATACTCAAAAAGAAATATGTAACACTCATGGTGAGCATACAGATGCCCCAGAATGCCCTCCAGTGGGTGAACTGTTGAAGTGAAGTCCTGGCTTCACTGAACACAGTGGTAAATCTCCCAATGACTTCATCAGGAAAGGATTTTACACTTGGCTCCTGAGAGACATGTGGGTGAAATCATTTGATCTCATAGGAGACGCAGCCTTGGGATCATCCATAGCGGTTTCTTGCTCCACCATCATTTCCTGTCTGTGGAGCTGATCCTGTCCTATGGAAGTTGATGAACATTTGTCCATTATAGTGGGAACAGGAGCAGGACCTAACTGAGGAACTCAGTCTTCCTGGAGACATGGTGCTCATTCTTCCTCCCTGCCTTCAAGACCTTCCTTGCATTGGTCAAGAAAAGAAATGCAGTGAGCCGGATAATTGACCAACATTACTCAAATGGAATTGCTCCACGAACAGCAGTGTGGTCCAGTGAGTGGAGCAATGGAGCCGCCTTCGGACAATTTTGTTTTTTGTTTTTTTTTTCTGTTCCCAGCGTAACCCACACACCTGCTGGGTGGGATTCACTGGAATGAGTCTTCTCTACAGCCTTAGTTCATGTGCCTCTACCACTTGAGCTGAAAGCCAGCTGACTCTCAACTGAGGTCACAGGCTTGGTTCCACCCAGTGGTGGTTATACCAGCTCTGCTCTGCTGGTAACTGGCTATGTGATTTCACCTCTGCCTGCTCTTCCACACTTTCTCTTTTCTATTCAGATTGTACATTCTTTGGAGCCAGGGACTATTTGCAGAGCACTTATCACTATGGGGATCCAATGTCAACTGGGGCCTTGAACTGCTACTGTAGTATAAATAATAAGCAAAATGGTGCTCTTATTTAGAAGTAGGGATGATTAAAAAACATCATTACACACTAGTGAAAATCTCTGAGCAGCAGAAACAACTATGTTCTATGTTCCATCTTAGTATTTCTTCTATTTCTCCCAAGAAACTACCAGAACAAAATGGATCAAAATATTCCTCTCAATGTAAACTGAATTTTTTTTCTTTATCTGTTTTTAAAAATGGAAAATTTCTCCTCAACTTTTGCAATGTTACATATTTAATTTATTGCATGTTTCATTTCACACTAAATTTTTTGATGGACAAGTTTTGAAAAGCTATAGTGAAAAATAGAAGAGAAAGGAAAAAAGAGGGGAAAACAAAGTAGACATTGTTCATATTAGACTAGTCAGTGGCAAAAAAGGAAAAAGATGACAGAAGAAGTAGCACACACAAAAATCTGAGATTTCAAAAAGTTTTAAATTTGAAATTAAGCTTGCCATTAAGCAAGCAAGGTTTTGTTTCATTTCCTTTTGAAATTTTCTACCAAAAATTGAAAAACAAACAAGTATTTTTTAGTGAAATAGAGTCAATTTTGAAGAAACCTAATTTTTCAGCAGAAATGTTTTTCATTGCAATATTTGGATCAGATGTATTTAAAAGTTTTACTGTTGCTGTGTAAGAACTTCAGAATTAGATCCAGTTCTTTTTCCTGCATATTTCACCCATGATGAACAAAGAAAAATAAAGTAATCTCTATACCTTAAAAAGAAGACCCTGATAGAAGAGGAAATATTATTCCAGAATACTGTGGTGGCCCTATTCACCATGCATCAATATCACTTTAGAAGCAAATCCTATATTTCATACAAATGTAAAATTTTAAAAAATATAAGCACCCAGCTTTTCTTCTTTTATAAAGCAATAGTTACTAGAAGTGCAATTTTTGAAAGTGAAAAGTGCTTACATGAAACACTATTAGAATGCAAATTTGTTACACACACATATGACTGTGCAGCACCACAGATTCAAAAGTTAATCTTAACTCCGACTAATTTTGTGATCAATTTTAAGTAAAGGACGTTACCGGCATTTTTGCAGAGAGTCTTACTAGCTTACCTTTGATGCTGCAACTGCAATCAGCTGTAATTCACTTTTCTCCCTCTCTTTAATATTTGTGTGGTAATTGTCCAAATTGGGAACTACAGCTTAATATAAACCAGCCCTTAGCTAAAGCCTTAAAAACATTAAATCTCAGACATTGCAGAAATTCTGATTTACAATTTGTTACTATTTTATATCCCCTTAATGACTATAGACTTATATATAATAACGCCTATTTTTTCATATTAAATTTCAAATGCACCCTGTGTGAAAATTTATCCTGTGTCTGGCTTGCTTCTATTTCTCCAAACAGAAATATCTTTCAAAATCAAGCTTCCTAAATTACTCAGTGCTGTTGTTTGCAGTGAATGTAGAAGCACATATGTAATACTAATCAGAGGTATCTAATAATGCCAAGCCTTGAAAGAAGAAAAACATTATTATTCATATATTTCAGAACCCTGTAAAAATGACCACAAATAGATTTTTACACATATTGCAATTGCAGGCCTAAACATCTTGCAACCTGCTAAGAGTAGAAGTACTTGTATGTGGGGAGAAAGCTTTTTTTTTTTTCCCCCTCAATGGTGCATAGGTCCAGGAGTTTAGACATCAGCCCTGCTCCTGATGCTGGACTGACTAATGTCTGCAATAGTTTGCATGAAATTAAAACCTATTTTTTCATGAAGTAATTGCATCAGCTATAAAGATGATAAAAGGAATATTCCATGTAAATAAAGGAAGCAATGGACTGCTTTTATGAAGCTCTTACTTTGGATAAGTGCTATTTTTATTGTTAATATAAAATACATATGTAATCCATTTCCACTGATTCTGAACAACAGATTGATAGCATCATGATGGCAGCTAGGTAATGTACACATCACTAGATTAACACATGATTCTCTGCAGACACAACACACTAACTTAAGCACTTATTGCTTTCAGCCTCAGTGTTTCAGTGACTACACAAATTTCTTTCTTCACACAAGTTTACTATATGTCTTTGCTAGGAAACTGGTTGGGACTTTTCCAATGTGATATTTTTTTTCTTTTGGTTGAAAAATGCGGAGATCTCAAATATTTTCACAGGATGGGAAAACTTTTTCCTTTCCAGCTCTACTTCGCAAGCCTGGATCTGGGCAGGAAAATGTGGGGCGTGTTTCAGCCACCAGGATGTGAACACTGCTCCAATTCAGGAAAGCAGCTGCTTAATGTTAACTACATGCTTATGTACTCCCTGGACTAGGGTAGCTTTCCTGGACTAGCATAACTCAGGCACTTTACTCTTTTCATGTTGCATCTCTGAAAATCTGCCCACGTGTGTGGGTGGCATTCCAACAGGGCTGAGTACTTTTCGGTTCCTTGAATTTGGAAGGCATGTGTGGATGCTCAGAACTTTCAGGAGGCCAGTTTTATGTGGGACCAAAAACAAGCTTCCATGACAGCTCTTCAGCAGCATTTTGTTCAGCTACCTCCCCAGTGCACCCACGGTGACAATCAGAGAAGAAAAGTCACCAGACTGTAAATACTGTAATTCAGAACTTTTAGCCCCCCATGGAGCACAAATCAAATGCTTTGCTATAAAGCCAGCTCCAGTGGCACAACTGCCTGCCTAGTGGGATTGCGAAGCACAGGCCTTTCATTCTTACTGGCTGAAGTGGCTGCACTGAGATATTTTTCCTTTGAAAGAATAGCACCAGAGCACATAAATATTGGGAACTGGCCTCCCCATCAGAGGAAAACCAAGATGAAACCTAGGTGAGGAAAGAACTCTTAGTCATTCTTCATCTATTGAGGCTCTTATTAAAAAAAAATCTGTTGCCAGGTGATAGCAAGCACCTTATTTAGAGAGGTGAACATTATGGGAAGGCCATTTTGGATATAATTTTGGAATTATGATTCAAAAGGTTTTATCAGTGTGTTTGAGGAATTATGGTAACTGCTTAAATCTTCATTGATGCAGCTTCTAGCTTCTAAAAATAGGATTTTTTTTTGTTTGAATGTCCAATCTAAACCTTCCTCATGGCAATTTAAGACCATTGCTTCTTGTCCTAAATGTCAGGCTGGTTAAACACTGGAACAAATAGCCTAGGGTGGTTGTAGAATCTCCATCATTGGAGATATTTAAGAACAGGTTAGACAAATAGCTAACAGGGATTATCTAGATGATGCTTGGTCCTGCCATGAGGGCATGTGACTGGACCTGATGACCTCTTGAGGTCCCTTCCAGTTCTAGTGTTCTATGATTCTATGATTCATTTTGGGACCAAATTCTGCATCATCCTGTAACCCTTAAGGATTTCCATTATAGCAGGCAATGTAAACATAAAAAAACCACAAACACTGTTCCTGCCCCAAAAAGCTCAAAAGATCCATTAATGTTAGAAAGACAAGTGGCATGCTGAAGGTCTGCAAAACCAGGCATTAATCTTCACTCACACTGAATTACTCCTCTGGACAAATAAAATCTGAAGGATGTTTATGGGATAAAATTGACTCATTATTTCTGTACCTACCAGAAAAGCGAAGGCAGCAAAAAGAACTTGCCTGTTGCCAAATGCTAGAAAAGGTAAGAAAATTATAAGTTATACTTTAATCTACATGAACAGTTTAATGTAGATGCAATTTACCCTTGGTACAGAGGGCTAGACGTGCTTACAGCCCACTGGAACTTCACATGAGGGTGAATTTCATGCACACAGTTTGAACATTATGCAAATAACATGTGCCTGGGTCAATACCAGTGTAGTTGACATTCTATTCATTTTACAGATGGGGAAGTAAGGCACAGAGATATGCCCAAGTTCAGCCAAAGGCTAATGGCAGTATTGGGAACCTGAGCCAGATCTTCCGCTTCCAACACAGGAAGTTTAATCTATTAGTCCACATTGATGAAATGGTGATGTACCCCACCCTTCTATTTCTGGAGCAACAAGGCATCTTTGATCATCAAGTACCTGCAACTCAGCCACAACACCACAATAAGTACATCTAGCCCTGACAATGTTCAGCTACCCAATCCAGCATTTCCCTACCCTTTTGATACACATGCATTGCAATAGCATTGCACCGCAAACATCTCCAAGGGTTG
Source organism: Carettochelys insculpta (assembly GCF_033958435.1). Lineage (NCBI taxonomy): Eukaryota > Metazoa > Chordata > Testudines > Carettochelyidae > Carettochelys > Carettochelys insculpta. Next base: position 133,937,693 of record NC_134140.1, on the reverse strand, counting down.
CAGCCTTACTCCAGAGCTGTGATTGTGTTTTTAGGTACACAGAACACACTTGATTCTGGAGCTCCTTCCCCATTCCTGCCTCTCCACCTTCCCAAACACATACAGCTCCACAGTTGTGCAAGGGTGACGCACCATGACAGCACCTTGCCAGGATGGCTAGCACAGCTACAGGTGCTCAACAGGGTGGCTGTTAATCAGGTGTTTTCCAAAATTCCCTTTCCAGCCTAGTTCAGCTTGTTATTGCTGCTGGCTATTCCTCAGTCACCCATAGGCCCACCAACAGGGTGGGGGCAAAAAGAACAAGTGCTCTGGAGCCCAGCAGTTCAAAAGAGGCAGGTTTCCTCTAGTAATGGCTGCCATTGCTACTACTCTGTCAGCAGCCTGAGACCTGGGCCCTTTAAGTCACTAGCAGAGCCCTGCACAGTGTGATCCAGAAGGCTCTCAGAGCTGACTGGGGTAGGCATAGCCCGCTCCCAGCTGCACTGGGTCCAGGACACACAGCTGTCTGGATGGAGCTGAGGGCCATCCACCCCACCTCACCCCTTCCACTTGAGGCCCTGCCCCACCCAAGAGTGTGGAGCTGCTTCCCCCCCTACACCTTGTCCAAGGTCACAGCAGGTCTGTTGACTCCCTGGATCAACCATGTGTCACCAAAGTAGCAGTCTCTAGGGCTGAGACAGGATCTGGCCATGGGCATTTCCAACAAGGAAGAGGCTGACATTCATATTATTCTGCCCTGAACCCTCTGAATATGCAACCATCTACCTCAATGAGGTTTACTCCAGAAGCATCATTTTCAAGAGGAGCAGTTTCAAGAATAAGAGCACCCAACAAGGAGATGATCTTCAGTGAGAAATGTGGAAGGAATAGACAACAAATGGCTACCTCAACATTAGATACTCACCCTATTCTAAGAGAGAAAAAAATCATTTCAAATAAATCATGTGTTCAATGCCTGCTGATTCAATGAACCAGAATCGAAGAGTTCACGTTCACACAGAAGCTCTATCTGCTACTGCCATTTCCACACAAACTTAAAAAGGTCATTTGAAGAAATGCCATTTTTCAAAATGAAGTGTGATAATTTTTTTTAAATGACAATGAGGCCACTTTTTATTTTGGAAAAACAAATTGTGGCAGTAGCAGACGTAATTGAAATTAGCAGGGTCAGTTCCATTGTTCTCCCCAATCCCCCAGAACAAAACAAAAGGCAAGTACAAATATGGAAAGCCAGCAAAATGAAGTTGCAGGAGGAAGGTGCAACAACCAAGCACAGGAAGGGAAGACAGCTATGATGATTATGACTGAATATACAAAATAAATAAATAAATAAAAGGGGGACTCCAGCTATGTCTTCACTACAGCAGAAAGCTGACTTACAGTGGTTTGAGCATCAGCCTGCTAAACCCAGGGCTGTGAGTTCAAGCCTTGAGGGGGCCATTTAAGATCTGGTGCACAATAGATTTAAAAAAAAAAAGGAGGGGGGTGCTTGGCCCTCCCAAGAGTGCAGGGGCCTGGGCTACATGACCTCCTGAGGTCCTCTCCAGTTCTATAAGTTGCATATTTTAGCTGTGCATCTCCAGCTGTATGAATTACATAGCTGGAGTTGACATACTTTAGGTCGAGTTACTTCCAGGTTCATGCTGCAGGAGATTCAAAGGGAGAAACTCTCCTATCAGCTTCTCTTACTCTTCTCATCATGTGTACAGTAGCAGGATTGATGGGAAACTGATCTGCAATCAGTTTGGAAGGTCTTCATAAGACCCACAAAATTGACTGCTGGAAGTTCAGTCTTAGAGCATTGTATCTGGGCTGTAGTGCAGATGCAGTCTCATGTTACAACATGAAACATATGAAAAAGTACAAAATAAAGAATGATGCCTCCATGAAAAAGAAAAGTAGAAATAACATTTTTTTTCAGTTTTTCTACACATATTTGACAATGTTTTGTTAGGTTCACAAAACTTTTCATTTTCATAAAAAGGAGGATTCTATATCCACAGTGTCCATCACACTAGCCACTAGCCACATGTAACTATTTCACCAGTTGAGTGTGGCTAGTTGGCTTGAACAATAAAAACTCAACAATTGTAACATTTTCAAAATTATGTGCCTAGTACACTGTGGTTGAACACCATGGTTCTATATCAAGCAAAAATGTTCTAATTTGAACATAATCATTCAGTTCTAGTCCCCTTGTGTATTTGTAGTGTAAACATATTGCAGTGGCAAGGAAAATACTAAATCACCCTGTTTATTTCATTGGCTAATATTTCACGTTGACAAAACTTGCGTGGTTAAACTGTGTTAAACAGTAACATATGGTCACAGACGTAGTATAAGTGTGATGCTTACGTGAATCTGTCTATTGACAAATAACACAAGTCTGTGCTGTTGGTTGGCAAATGGTGTGATCCTACTTCCATTGAAATCATGCCCAAAACTTTCACTAATTTTAATAAGTGCAGGTTTGGACCCCAAAAGATCTAAAATCTATGTAATTTTCATGGCCTACTTGTACATACATGGTGGAGTATATCGGGGGTGATTGACATAATAAGCAATCCAAGAAGTGAATCCCCAGTAAAAGGCACAGCCCTGGAATAGAAAAAAAATGTTATTTTAGGAGGAAAAATTGCAGGTAAATACTAATCTATACTTTTGTGCACATTCTCGAGCAGCAGTGTTCCAAGTTCAGATGACTAGGATTTTTTTAATTAAAAATATTAATCAAAAATCAGTAATAAAAATTTATAATATTCTTCCTTCTTAAAATTATTGTCATAATTAAGTCCAAATTGGTTATTAGAGGTACTTTTTAACAGAGACTTAAATCAGTCTTAACCTGCTCTTAACCACACAGCTTTTGTTTTTCCCCTTACCAACAGATCATGCTAAATCAATGCTCTAATCCTATAAAAGGAGTCGTACTTTCTCAGCGCACAATGTAACTGTACTCTGCTTTGGTATAGGCATATTCCGTCTGACTCATACAGATCTGACATCTGTTTGTAAGAGATCGTGAGTAGGTTTATCTTGTTCATCTGTTATTTGTTTTCAAACCCTGTGTTCCAAACTGAGATAGCATGTAGAGCTAAAAGTTAAAACAACAGTAAAAACAAGTCAAAAAGACTTACACATGCAAATAAAATTCCTTTGGGGGACTATACTTGGAGGAATATTATTACTGAATATACTTTCAGGGACTACTACCAGTTGTGACAAAACTTTGGGCAGGTCTACACTGAGGGAGAAAGTCAATTTAAGATACATGACTCCGTCTACGTGAATAGTGTAGTTGGAGCTGTCATACCTGAAGCTGAATTTCTTCGGCATCCCCACAGCGGAAGATTAACGGGAGAAACTTTCTAGTTGGTTTTCCTTACTCCTCAAGACCCCAGGGAGTACCAGGGTAGATCAGAGAGCGATGAGCAGTCGATTTAGCATGTCCCTGTTAGACCGTCTAATAAACCCCCAAGAAACCAATCTCCCATTCAGTGTAGACAAACCCTTTGTGCTATTTGTCCAGCAGCAGTAATTCTTGCAGAATAATTTATTCAGTAAATTTGTGCTGTCATTGGGTGAAGCTTGTTAGCAGTTTATATCTCCCACGCATGTTCTTGTGGCACAGAGTTAACATTTATTAATTATTATCACTTTTGGTCTTGGTAGCATGACCTAGTCATGCACCATGGTTCCCATGAGCTAGGTTTTATATAGACACAAAAGAAGAAGACAATATTGTAGCCTCAAAGACCCTTTCTCTATAGCTAACACTTTCTTGATTCTATGTTAAGATGTACACTACTTATTTCAACAGAAAAGATGCCAAAGCACCTTATGAGGCAATAAATCCCATTCTGGAGGTTCCCTGCATTCTGGTGTCAGTGAGTCTCCATGTGGGAATGATGAGTTTGTTGCAGGACTGGGTCTGACGGATCTGATCTGACCCTGATGAAGGGAGGTGCAATGCCACTGAAATTAACTCAGCTGCTCCAGGCACTGAACCTAATCCTATATATTCAGCATCACTTCACCCACCCATGAGACAAAGCCGTTTGTGCAGAGGGCTCAAGGCAGTTGCTTAAAGAAAAGCAAATGGAACTGAAATCATGGGGGTGAAAGAGATTAGAGTAAAATAACCCAGCTGTAGTCTTGCCTACACGCAAGGGTGATACCTCCGTTCTTATCCAAACTACCACCAGAATCAATTTTCATAAGTGCTGAAATGCCGGTGAAACACAGTGGTCCTGCAAAGTGCCTACGTTGGTTTGAAAAGTGACAGGCACTTTGAGAATTTTACCTCCTGTCTGAGGTGCTTTACATGAAGACCTCAATTTTACATCTCGTTTGGCATTTTCCATAGCAAATGTCCACTCAGCTTTCACTCCTTCCTTGTTGGCAGCAAAGGCAGCCTGTCTGCATAGCCAAACCTTCTGGTCTCCCCTCCATAGTCTAAACGCATCTGAGAGATCTGTAACTGAATATTCCCTAGTCCTCCTTGTGTGTATTTATAGCATATTAATAACACAGCAACTGCAAAAGAGGAAGGATGCACTTTTGGTGAAGTTGCTAGAAAAAATGACATGGGCATCTTAGTTCTAATCCTATTTCTAACACTGAATCCCTATGTGACTGTGGGAAATGCATGTGACGTTTTCCCTGCCTTGACCCTTCATCTGCAAAAGAAGGATTATAATCCTCCCTTTGCTTTGTACATTTAGCTTGTACCCTCTTTAAGGCAGGCACTGTCTATGACTTTACAGTCGCAGAACTAATAGCACAGTAGAGTCTGATTTCAATTGCAAACTCTAGTTGTTATTGTAATTCAGATAATAATGGCAAACAATAAATATCTTTCTGTCAGAGAACCATTATACCCACCGAAGGCTGGATCCTCCGGTGGCTGAAACAAAAAGTCAGCACAGCTCTGATGAAGTCAACAGCTGTATTGTGATTTATACCAGCTAAGAATCTGGCCCTGAGACTATAAAGACCACAAAGGGAACTTAAATTAAAAAGTTTGGAAAACAATTGAATTTTGTTTTTGTATCATCATGCTGGGACCCCATTAGCGTGAAGCACCAATCCATATAATATACAGCGATAAGTATAATTGTCACCTTTATCATATTTTTCAGGGGAGTGTGCCCTCCAGAAATCTTGTGAACAAATAATGTCTCCAGAAGATGTCTGATATAATGTAAACAATGACAGAAGCAGGCCAAGCTGAAAAGATAATGAGAAAGGGGATTGAGGGTACGTGAAAGATTGAGCGGGGGTGCGGGGGGGAATTTGTGTTTGTCTTTTTTAAAGGAAGGAACAACAAGAAAAACCTCACACACACTGTCTGACACATCACACTCCATTTTCACATAAAAGAATGAGGACTAATATTCTAGAACTGAAGAGCCATGCGTGAAATCTCCAGGCAAAGACTTCGCCAGAGCTAAAGCAGCTGAATCCAGAGATTAATGGAATTGTTTTTACTGAGTTATATAACATTGTATCCTTTTTATAGCCGAAGTGACATATTTTACCAACCTTGAATTAAAAAGGACACAGCTTGCTCAGAGTGCGATGCCCAGCTCTGACAGCTGATTAAAAGAATACAGCTGTGTACATAAGCAGCCTCCTGCCATGTTTTGAACAGACATCTCACACATTTGCGGGATATCTTAATGCTCTCATAGGATGTGTCTGACATTTGAAGACACTCTGAATAGTTTGCTTGTCCTTTAGTAAGTGCAGTAGCTACACAGAGGTAGTTTCTATTCCATTTCCTTGTGGAGTCAAAACGAGATTTTGCTACAAAGTGAATATTTTGTGATGGCTTTTTTGTTCCCAGTTACAATGGAATGAGGTAATTGTTATCGAATTTATTACACTGATTCCCTTTGGAGGAGGATTACCAACCAACAGCCAGCACTTCTGATCTGCTTTGCAGAAGGAGCCGCGAGCTCATAAAGATTAGGTTTAAAAAACAAATGTCAAGAGTGATTCATGGCGGCATTTTATCTTGGTTGTATTTACCATGCTAGCTCTGCCTTTCTCATTGAAAGACCATTATGAGACATAAATGAAAAGTGATTTTCAGTGTGTGAAGTTTCAAATACTTTGGCCAACATACAAAATGCTCAATAAAATCAAAGATGAAACAATTCTGAACTAATTAAATCAGCATGGTTTGAGCTTAGGAAAATCAGGTAATTAATGACTGCAAAAGGCTGAATCACACTTTCCTTCTTGTCAGGAATTTAAACGTATTTGGGCTTACATCAGGGACTTCAACTAAACAGCTTTAAAGAGCTCAACAGAAAGACTTTCTGGGTCCCAATTCCAAAATAAATAATGCAGCTATTTTCGCCTTTGTGCTATTATAAGCCTTTGTTTCCTCTTAAATCTACAACCTAAAAGGGAAGGGTGGTTCTGTGGCGTTGAAGTAAATAACTCAGGAGTTATTCTGAATTCTACACACAGGTCTACTTATGTTTTCCCTGCATTATTCTTCCATCTCCCTACCATCCTATGGCTACATCTACATTACAGCAATCTTTTGAAAGAAATTCTTCTGGAATTCTTCCGAAAAACCTTCTTGCAAAAGAGCACATCCACATGCAAAAAAGCAGACCAAAATTGATCTGCTCTTTCGATACAGAGCGTCCACATAGCCCCACTCTTTTGAAAGAACGGGCCAGGGATCAAAATATCTGGCACCCTGAGAACTGCTCTTTCAAAAAGGGCCCCCTGTGTATCTATGTGTGTTTTTTTTCCACAGGATTCTTTCAGGAAAGGCACTTTTTCTAATCTGGGAGAGGAAGAGGGTAGTCGGAAAAAGTGCGGCATTCTTTCAATTTCGGGTAGAAAGAGTGCATTTTGTGTGCAGATGTTCCACAGCTTGTTTTGGAAAAGGCCCAGTTTTTTGAAAGAACTTGCTAGTGTAGATACAGCCTATGATATTACTTCATTTTCTCCAACCTCTCTGTCTTGTCTACTTAGGACCCTCGAGATCCTACAGCCAACTGTACACAAGAAGACTGCTGTGCACATAAGATATTCTGCCCACAACAAGGGAATAGTCTTATTAGTAGCTCAGTGTTTGTTGCTGAGGTCCTTCAGAACTTTTGCATGGATCCCATATGGGCCAGGTGGAACTCTTAGAGTTTCAAAAGCACCTACAGGATATAGGAGCACAAACCTTATTCAGTCAAAACCTTGCACCTAAATCTCTTAGATCCCTTTGAAATACTCTCTGTTTATTCAGCAGTTTGTTTCTGAATGTTCTCTTCTGACACTTTTGTCTTGGACAATGCCACTTTTACTGCCTGAGAAGAACAGATCTGGAGACAAGAAGTCCTGTGACACCTTATAGACGAACAGATATTTTGGAGCATAAGCTTCCATGGGCAAAGACCCACTTCATCAGCTGCATGATTGGGGAGGGGGGCGGTTTCAGAGGAGTATTTAAAAAGTGGGGTCCCAGTAAAAGTGAGGGCCAGAGCCGACAAGGTCTATTCAGCCAAGGTGGAAATGGCCCATTATCAGTAACATCTATCAAGAGAGGAGAAAAAACAAGTCAGATCAGTCAAGCGGGAGGTGGCCCATTGTCAGATCTAATGTGCCACATCCCCCCTGACTGATCTGACTTGTTTTTTCTCCTCTCTTGATGTATGCTACTGATAACGGGCCATTTCCACCCTGACTGAATAGACCTTGTCAGCTCAGCCGCCCCCCTTTTAATGGGACCCCCTCTTTAAATCCTCCTCTGAACCAACCCCACCCCACACAAACACATGCATCTGATGAAGCGGGTCTTTACCCATAAAAAGCTTATGCTCCAAAATATTTGTTAGTCTATAAGGTGTCACAGGACATCTTGTTCTCAAAAATACAGACTAACATAGTTACCTCACTGACACAGATCTGGGGACAGGTATTTTCTGTGGTGAAAACTGATGCTATTAATTTTATAATACCTTTAAGGTAGGTATCCGATCTTAAATTTGTGAGGTTACTGGTTATCAGTCTGGTCTTATGGATGCAGGGGGTGGGGAGGACAATGGACTGAGGCTCTTCTGCCACTGATATACTGTGATACCTTGGGCAAATCACTTCTACCTGTTTCTTATCCCCACCACACCTTTGTCTGGCTTGTCTATTTAGAGCTAAACTATTCAGGGCAGGAACTGTCTCCTAAGACACACACCCACAGCCATGCACACAACATAATGCAACAGGGCTCCATTAGTGGTTGGGGCACTTGGTACTAATAATAAAATAAGCAGCAGCAAATCTTTAAAATGCTTCTACACAAATGCTAGAAGTCTGACTAATAAGATGGATGAACTAGAGTACCTTGTATAAAAGGAGGAAATTGACATAATAGGCATCACAGAAACCTAGTGGAATGAAGACAATGTATGGGACACAATCATACCAGGATATAAAATATATCAGAAGAATAGAATGGGCCGTGTGGGTGGCGGAGTGGCACTGTATGTGAATGATAACATAGAATCAAATGAAATAAGAATTTTAAATTAATCAAAATGTTCCCTAGAATCACTATGGGTAGTAATTCCAAGCTGTACTAAGAATATAACAGTAGGGATATATTGTTGACCGCTTGATCAGGACAGTGAAGTGATGTGAAAATGCTAAGGGAGATTAGAGAGGCTACCAAAATAAAACACTCAATAGTAATGGGGGATTTCGATTATCCCCATATTGACTGGGTATTTGTCACATCAGGACAAGATGCAGAAATAAGATTTCTCAATGCCATTAATGACTGCTTCTTGGAGCAGCTGGTACGGGAACCCCCAAGGGGAAGGGCAATTCTTGATTTACTACTGAGTGGAGCGCAGCATCAGGTCCACGAGGTCACTATTACAGGACCTCTTGGGAATAGTGATCATAATGTAATAGAATTTAATATTCCTGTGCTGGAAGAACACGTCAGCAGTCCAACACTCTGGCATTTAATCTCAAAAGGGAGAATTATGCAAAAATGATGTGGTTAGTTAAACAGAAATTAAAAGCCAGAATGACTAGAACAAAAACCCTGAAAGCTGCATGGAAGCTTCTGAAAGACACTATAATAGAGGCCCAACTTAAATGTATACCCCAAATAAAAAAATGTACTAAGAGATCGTAAAAAGAGCCACCATGGGTTAACACCCATGTAAAACAAGCAGTGAGGGATAAAAAGGCATCTTTCAAAAGGTGAAAAACAAGTCCTAGTGAGGTAAATAGAAAGGAACATAAGCACTACCAAATTAAGTGTAAAACTGTAATAAGGAAAACCAAAAAATATTTTGAAAAACAGCTAGCCAAAAGCTCAAAAAGTAATAACAAAATGTTTTTTAAATGCATTAGAAGCAGGAAGCCTGCTAAAAAACCAGTGGTTCCCCTAGACAATACACATACAAAAGGAGCAATCAAGGACGATAAAGCCATTGTGGAGAGACTAAATGATTTCTTTGTTTCAGTCTTCATGGCTGAGGATGTTGGGGAGATTCCCAAACCTGCAACATTTTTTGTGGGCAATGAAACTGAGGAACTGTCCCAGATTGAAGCGTCATTAGAGGAGGTTTTGGAACAAATAGATAAACTTAATGTTAACAAATCACCAGGACCGGACGGCATTCATCCAAGGGTTCGGAAAGAACTCAAATGGGAAATTGTAGAGATATTAACACTAGTTGGTAACCTGTCTTTTGGATCAGCTTTCGTACCTAATGAATGGAAGATAGCTAATGTGACACCAATATTTAAAAAGGGCTCTGGAGGTGACCCTGGCAATTACAGACCAGTAAGTTTAACGTCAGTTCCGGGCAAATTAGTTGAAACAAAGAGTAAAGAATAAAATTGTCAGGGATGTAGAAGAACACAATTTGATGGGCAAAAGTCAACATGGTTTCTGTAGAGGGAAATCATGTCTTACTAATCTGGTAGAGCTCTTTGAAGGGGTTAACAAACATGCAGACAGGAGGGATCCAGTGGATATAGTATACTTAGATTTCCAGAAAGCCTTTGACAAGGTACCTCATGAAAGGCTCTTATGTAAATTAAGTTGTCATGGGGTAAGACGGAAAGTCCTTTCATGGATTGAGAACTGGTTAAAAGACAGGAAACAGAGGGTAGGCATAAATGGTCAATTTTCCGAATGGAGGGGGGTAACTAGTGGTGTCCCCCAAGGGTCAGTCCTAGGACAAATCCTGTTCAATTCATTTATAAATGATCTGGAGAAGGGGGTGAGCAGTGAGGTGGCAAAGTTAGCGGATGACACTAAACTGTTCAAGATGGTCAAGACAAAGGCAGACTGTGAAGAACTTCAAAAAGATCTCATCAAACTGAGTGACTGGGAAACAAAATGGCAAATGAAATGTAATGTGGATAAGTGTAAGGTAATGGACATCGGAAAAAAATAACCCCAACTATACTTACAATATGATGGGGGCTAATTTAGCTATAACTCATCAGGAAAGAAATCTTGGAGTTACCATGGATAGTCCCTTGAAAACATCCACACGGTGTGCAGAGGCCGTCAAAAAAGCAAATAGAATGTTAGGTAATGTTAAAAAAGGGATAGAAAATAAGACAAGGAGTATCTTACTGCCCCTATAATACTGTGTACAGATGTGATCACCTCACCTAAGAAAAGATATCCTGGCACTGGAAAAGGTTCAGAAAAGGGCAACTAGAATGATTAGGGGTTTGGAACAGGTCCCTTATGAGGAGAGGCTAAAAAGATTGGGACTTTTCAGTTTAGAAAAGAGGAAGCTGATGGGGGACATGATAGAGGTATATAAAATTATGACAGGCATGGAGAGGGTGAATAAGGAGAAGTTATTTACTTGTGCCTATAATACAAGAACTAGAGGACACCAAATGAAATTAATGTGTAGCAGGTTTACAACTAATAAAAGAAAGTTCTTCCTCACTCAGCACATAGTTAACCTGTGGAACTCCTTGCCAGAGGAAACCATGAAGGCTAGGACTATAACAGAAATTAAGAAAGAGCTAGATAAATTAATGGAGGTTAGGTCCATAAAAGGCTATTAGCCAAGGGTAGGAATGGTGTCCCTGGCCTCTGATTGTCAGAGGCTGGAGATGGATGGCAGGAGACAAATTGCTTGATCATTGTCTTTGGTCCACCCCCTCTGGGGCACCTGGCACTGGCCACTGTCAGCAGACAGGCTACTGGGCTGGATGGACCTTTGGTCTGACCCAATATGGCCATTCTTATGTTCTTATGTTATACTCTTAACAACAACCTGAAACTCTGATTGACTTCAGAAAAGAGAGGTTTGAGGTGGAAGGGTAGGGTCAAACCCTCTGTGGGCTCTACCATAGTAGAAGCAACAGGGAACATTAAGAAACAGCAGCACCTCATCATCCATTAATCTGGAGTGTTTAATGGCTTACCATCCTGCATAACTTTGGTTCATGTACTTACTGAACTACTGGGTGGCGGAAGCTCTCCCGGCTCTCCTCTTCATCGTAAATACTTGAAAGACGAATGTAAAAGAGCAAGTAGATTAGTAGCGGTCCAGTGTACTCAGTCAGGAAAACCTAGAAACGAAAAAGACTTCTCAGGGTGTGGAATTGGAACAACAAAGGAGGAAAAAGAATTCTTACTACTTTGGCAGGCTTAGATATCGAGTGTGCCTTGACAGATGGGGCAGTGGTATGCCCGTGTCTGGAATACTGCATGTAGATGTGGTCACCCCATCTTGAAAACAGAGATATCAGAATCAGAAAAGGTACAGAAAAGAACGACATTTATTAGGTGCACGGAGCAGCTTCCATACAAAGAGAGATCAGACTGGGACTTTTCAGCTGGGAAAAGAGATGACCACATGGGGGATATAATAGTGGTCTACAAAAACACGATTGGAGTAAATAAAGTAAATAAGGAGTGCTGTTTACTCTCTCATAACACAAGAACTAGGGATCACCAACTAATGTTAATAGGCAGTCGGTTAAAAACAAACAAAAATGTATTTCTGTCAATCTGTGGAAATTTTGCCGGATGATGTTGTGAATACCAAAACTATAATAGGGTTAAAACAAAATGTTAGCCATTCACGGACTTATCCTTCAGGAATGTATCTATTAGCCAGGATGGGCAGAGATGGCATCTCTCACCTCTGTTCCAGAAGCTGTATATGGCTGACGGGGGAGGGAATAACTTGATGATGTTCATTCCCTCTGGGATACCTGGCATTGGCCTTTACCAGAAGACAGGCTAATAGGCTAGATGGACCTTTGGTCTCACCTAGTATAATGGGTTTTATGCCCGTGCAAAGCTAGTACATGTCAAGATTTGGGATCAGTTCTGGCATTATTTTTCCACTGAAAAAAGTTTGAAGACAAATTTCATCACTGCCAAAAGGTTTTATTTCTGGTTCAAAAGCAACTTTTCGTTTCAAAATTTGAATTTATCATCATACAAACACAAACAGAAAAAAGTAGTTGACGTGGAAACAAAGTGATTCAATTGACCAAACCTGAAAACCTTATTTTGGATTTTTCCTTCACAACATTTTTAAAAGATTTTGACTTTTCATTCTAATTTGGAACAGTAAAAGTTTGAGATATCTTGAAAGGTATCACAGGACAAGAAAACTATTTCCCACTCAGCACTAGTTGTTATAACATTCTTCAACTAGCCACATTTAGCTCATTGTCACACGAAGTCTGGTGCCTATCCTGCAGTCACGATTCCATGAATGCCTCCACGGAAGGCACTGAAGAAGAATTGTATTTACAAGCCTTGGAGAGGAACGCACACAGCCAGTCCATGGGTATATAAAGCACCGCTCCTTTTTCCAATGAAAAAAATAACTCCTCTCCACGTCTGCTGTGTCTATACTAGGGGACTCTGCTGACATAGCTCCGCAATTTTAAGAGGACAGGGCCTTCAGAAAAGTAGGCCACTAGGGATAAATTGTCATATCTCTTATTCAGCCTCCGTGGGACAGAAGTCTGAAGTGTGTCCCGTCTTTCCTAGCCCCACTCAGATTGTTACTTCTGCCAGGGTGGAAGAGTGGGGGTTGCTTGCCCATGATTCTATCCCCATGCTGTGCAAGAAGGGAAATGGAGGGATGGTGTCCAACCTCCGTCCCCTGTCTACTCACTCTCCAGCCGCAGTAGTTGACTGGGCGTACACAGAAGAGAAGTAACCTGCTGTACGGCTTCAGAACAGATACGCATCGCCATCACAGCAGGGGTTCTCAATCATTAATTCACTTCCTTGAGTTGCAGAGCTAGGTCAGCCAAAGACCTGTACCTCCTACCTTGGAGTTAGGTCAGTCTTGTTGTGTCTCCCAGAGGTGTGGATTTTTCACACACCTAAGAAACGTAGCAATGACGAGGCAAGTGGCCAGTTTAGACCAAGCCAATAGGCTCTATCTACACGACAGAGTCTCTTCCACCTCAGATGTGTTAGTATAGGCCTCAGCATAGAGCCCACATATTGTGAGGGAATGTGGGGTTCAGCCCTGCGGGGACTTCAGCTGTCCAAAACGACATTAGCCATTCCAACAGAAATCATTTTGTTGGCATAGCTGTGTCCACACTGAGGATTGTGTCAGCATAGCTGAGTTTGTGGGCTTTCTGCATCTCTGCTTGACACATTTATTCCAGTTTAATTTTTAGTATAGACCAGGCCTCACTCCTGCCTCTCAAACAGGAGGGAAGGTGAGAAGTCTTTGGGACTTGGAGGGCTTGTCTGCCCTGAAAACACTACAGCAGTGCTCCCACAGAGGTAAGCACTACCGACACAAAGAAGGGGGGTTGTCCTGTCAGTATAAGGAATGCACCGCCCTCAAAGGCACATGGATTCTCCTGTCCAACTAGCACTGCCAACATACGGGGTTAGGTTGCTTTAACTGCAGCACTTAGGAGTGTGAATTGTTTACACCGCTGAGTGACAGAGTTACACCAACCTAATTTCCTGGTGTAGCCCAGGGTGCAGTCACACTCAGTTCTCTGCTCTCTCCACTGGGCAATGTAGCTACACACACCCCTGGGGCTCATGGTACAGTTACAGATCACATCCTAGAAAACAGCCTTCCCATGCTACTGACACTAAAGAATCCTAGCTAGAGTAAATATTAAGTGGCCAGAACAATATAAAGCATGAGTCTCATTGTCTAGCCTCTCTGGAATGAAATCCAGGATTAAACCTATGTAGTATGGCATATTTACAAGAGATTATAATGAGCAAATTGTAACTGAAGAGTATAAAGGAGTTTAAAGGACATATAAGCATAACAAAGAGCCTATTTTGCCTAAAGGTGGCTTTGTACTGTGCATTAGAACTCTGAATGTTAAATGCTTGTGGTTGAAATAAATTTAATTTTGAATCACTTTCTCCAAATAGTGCTTGGCAATCCATCACGGGACACCCCCCCGATTTTGGTTTTGATATCAATCTTTAGCAGCACTCTTATACATGACTACAGCAGAGATTTCCCTGGAGTGCCAGTCTTTCACTGGCACAGCTTTTACTTTGGAATACTAAAACTCTTCCATTTTCTTCCCTTAGCTACTATGGTCCAATGTTCCTGATGACATCAACCCCCTCAGATCCCAACCGAATACCTGTGAATGCTGTGAAAATCTCAGCCAATAAACATAAGGCTCGGTTTTCATGAGAACATAAGAACAGCCATACTGGGTCAGACTAAAGGTCCATCTAGTCAGTAGCTTATCTCCTGACAGTGTCTCAAACCTGCTGCCCCAGAGGGATTGAATGGAACAGGCAGGCTTTGGTACCATTTGTTCATCTTGTGATGCCAGTAATCAGCCCAGGGATTATAATCCCAAATGCCTGAGGCAGTGGGTCTATTTATGAGACATGACTAAAGAGGAGGTGAAGGACGCTCCTTAATGTGAGTCCTTGCTTGTCACCCAGAAGGAATGTGGCAGAGACATGAAACAGTTTATCAGACTGATTGGTGTAGCTGGATTAGAACTGTGACATGATCCAAGGGAGACCACCAGAGAGGATAACGGAGTTTCTAATGCCAATTAATAGCACTACATACTCTAATGAAATCAAAAGGATATTGACTGGGAAGCAAAAGGAGAGCTTGGAGGACAAAGCAGAAATATTGTTTTGATCTAATAAGAAACAGCAATAAAAAGCATCCCACACGTATAAGCTAAAAGCCCAGAGAGTCACAAATAAACCTGCCTGAGAATATACTAGTTAATTCCTCTCTGTAACACTTTGATGTGCCCTTTCTATCCTGTGGTGGAAACAGGCCCCTAGTGGAGATCATGTTGCTTTTTGGAATAGTCTAGTATTATTTCATTTATGGTGAGCAACGGGATGGAACTCCAGAGAGGCCATTTAACCTTTCCCTGCTGCTCTTTTCTCAGCTACATACCACTACTCTTTCCATGCCATGTAAGGGGAGGTTGCCTGTTCATGGGTGACCCTTCCAAAAGTGAGAGATGCTACTAATGTACTGGGTGCACAGAGATGGAAGCAGATGGGCATGCTGGAAGAACACTCTTCAGAGGAGCAATGTGTTTGGGCCATTGCCTGCAAGGATATGAAATAGCTATGACATATTTTAAGCAGTTGGGGGCAATAATGTGTAATGGTTGGGGACACGGCTACAGTATATACAGTATCTAAAGGACTGAATTTTGCTTTGGTATGATTATTTTGGATGAAGAAGAGACAGAGAGTAGGACAAATGGATACAATGCATTGGTCTAGTATTACTTCATTTTTCATTATTCATTTCTCAGGCAATATGTTACTGAATATCTCCTAGTTTTCATATATATATGAAATATATGATATATATATATATATATATATATATATATATCACTGCTGTAAATGTCACCAATTAATGTTTCTATAAACTCCAGATCCCACTGTTCAGAACTTTATGAAGTTATTGGAACAGGGCCCTATTACTCCTGGACTGCAATAGGCCATACAGACCTTTACAGCTGGATTTCCAACGGCACTTCATGTTGGCCTACCTTGACATCCATTGACAGGCATGGTAAAACTACCAAAATCAAAAGCAGTTAGACAACACAGAATGTTATTTTGGGGAAATACATCCTTGCAGAGCCACTGCTCCTACAAAATGATCCAAGTATAGACAGAACAGATGGCCACAGTCTACCAGCCTTCCTCAAAATGAATAGTAACTCATCTTCCCAGAAGTCTTATTTCTCACTCAAGTAAGGCACCTCCCAGAGTCAGGGGCAAGAAGCCTGCTCTCAGCTATTAGGAAAATTACTTGGCTAATTTAAACAAAAAAGCAGTAAAGTAGCACTTTAAAGACTAACAGAATAATGTATTAGGTGATGAGCTTTCATGGGACAGACCCACTTCCTCAGACCATAGCCAGACCAGAACAATTTAGTGTCCTTGAAATCCATCTATTTTGTCTTTGTCCTTACAGTAACAACCCAGAGAGGAGGCTTATGTCAGGGTGGCTAAGCACTGGATAAATTTCCTAAATTGGGGTGTACGGGGTGTCCAGGGAGGGGTAGCACCTCTGGTGTGGGGACTTGTCATGTCTCTTTGGGGGCAGTTTGTCCACCTTTGGTTCCCACCTGCCACCTAGCTCTCACGTATGGCTCCAGGAAGCTGTAGCATGCAGCGGCCACACCCTGATAAACCGCTTTGACAGATGGGCTAAACCAGGCGCGGGTAGCCGACAGGTCTGAAACCTGTGGTGAGATAGGGAATTGCCTATCCCAGCATGCAAAGTCAGATCCGGCAGATTGGATGGATGAGATCAACAGCAAGATCCAATCACCAGGAAGGCAGTTCTGCAACGTTCTGTGGGTAGCAAAGGGCATGACAAGGCACCAAAGACGGCATGGCCATCCACTGCAGCTGAGGAAGTCCCAGCCGTGACGACTTTTCTTACCACTAGAACCAGGCTTCTGAGGTCGAGAGAGTGGAACTGCCCCCGTGCAACAGCTTTTCCACTGTAAACATTCTCCCTCACAGGTTCTTTGACGTCATCGTCGGACACGACGGACTACCGACTGTCCATTAAATTGCCTAGGAAGGTTGTGGAATCTCCATCATTGGAGATATTTAACATCAGGTTGGATAGACACCTGTCAGGGATGGTCTATATGGTGCGTGGCCTTGCTGTGAGTTGACAGAATTGGACTCCATAATCTCTCATGTTCCCTTCCAGTTCTTATATTCTATGATTCTATAATATATATAGATCCATTCTTCCAAATGGGCTGTGCTCAATAGCACACACAACATTCACTTCTCCTAAATTCAGTACACTCCTAGTTGTCATCCTAGAGAACTGACGTTCTGGCAAGACTAACCATATACTTCTGGCATTTGCTCCTGAAACAGAGAGAGAAGCAATCACAGCATTCTGCTTGGCCTTATTAGCAGCAGCATCTGATGAATTATTATCAGCCTGTTGTCCAATTTCAACAGCAGGAAGATCCCCACTTCCCTTAACAGTAGAGTTCATTGCAGCCACTGGCAATAACCAAAGGGCAAGTATATATGTGGGCCAAAGGAAGGACTAAACAACATTACACCATGGCACAACATGAGGCACACTCAATCTGTTACTTGTTGATAGCTCTGAAAGTTGAACATTATTTGACTTCATTAACCAAAGGAAAAAAACAAACTTGTATGTATATCATGCCTGTGCAAAAGACTACATCATTTTCAAAGTTCTTGGTGTTGACACTCATTAGTTCCTGGCTTCTCCATTTGTGTCAGGGTAAAGCAATATGCATTATATATAACAATATGCATTCAACAAGAAATCTCAGGCATGTATCGAATGTCCATCTGAGATCTCAGATCACTTGAGTCTCAAAGTTAGGGTCAGAGGAGTGACTGTAAAATAACCCACCTTCTTATTCAGCATATCTGCTCCCTGGGAGCAGCTTCCCAAGTAATATAAACAGGTGGAACAAATCAGAATGCTTTGTCAAAATGACACTCTCTGATAACACTGACTCAAGAAGGTAGGAGAGTTGTATACTCAGGGCATTGTGATTGTAGAGCTAACTAACAAAATGGTATGTTCTTTTGCTTGTGTCACTGCTGCCGAGTTTCCAGTTTACACCAGAATTGTTTGGTGGTGCCCTACAGAAATCAGAGGCCCTGGCCATGTAACTGAAGTTGAGTTGGACACAAAATCCACTTGCCCAGACTTGTACATTAGCCACGTTTCCAGTGGTTCGCTCTTACATTTAGTCCCATTCATCGACCCTATCAGCATTTCAGTTATTGTTTTCTCTTTTCCCTTTTTACACCAACCACGCAAATTTGCTGGAATCTCTATTCCCCCATTACTTCCCCATAATCTGTACACTTCATTTGTCTTACCTCTTACCAGCCTCTCAGCTTCACCATTGTATACCAGCCTATTCCCTGGCCTCTTTCATGAACTCACACCGAGTCCAGTCCAAATAATTTGCTTTCTCCAGGGCAAAGTTTGTCAATGTGTAGATAGCAGCCCTGAACTAGGAGTTCCTGAATAGTTACCAAGCTTTCTACTTATATTGCCACATTGTCAAAAGGGGTCCTGAATGGGTCTGGACTAGAGAAGAGGATATGCTCCTGCTATGGAAAAGCGTATGAATGATCTCTTTGAAGTCAATGGCACTCATTTTCTTAGGCACTTGCTTAAATACAACATCATGAGAATTCTACCTTTACATCTTAACAGCCTCATTTAATTGGCAGTCTTAAATCTCAAATTACTCACATTTCTCTCTCACCTCACTGAGCTGTGTTTTATCATATTTTCCTCAGTTCTGACTAGGATAGTGATGGTACTTGACACTTTTAGCAGCCAGATAATGGGCATTGCTAAACCTGATAGTGTAGTGCCCAATTCCCATGTCACCTAATAAATTATTTCATTAATCTTTAAAGTGTTACATGACTGTTTTTTGTGTTGCCCAAATTAGGAGTGTTTGAAGAAAAGCCTGAATTAGGCAGACAGGAAGAGGCTTGAGACCGATTTACAATAAGAGGCACATGGTTCGTTATTTGCCCGTCAGACCACAAGATGATATCTAAAAGGGATCTCTGCCAACAAAGGAGGAAGAGCCCAAAACTGATTATAGATTAAACGAACCCCGTACACCCAGATTAGGAGAAATTCAATTACCCCTCCCCCACTTCAGTAACATTTTCGCAGGAGCCATATGAAAATTATCAGTGAGTTCATCGCCCATAACATTTTTGTAGCAGCAAACTAACCTTTTCAACTACCAGTGCTAAGCTAAAACAGCCAGCAGTGTTTGCATAGATGTAAATTACAACTTTGTGCTAACTTTAGTTCCATAACAAATAGGGAGAAAATGAAGCTAGAAAGGGAATTTCCTGTCAGAGAAGAGCAATTTTGATTAAACTGAAATGTTAACAAAAATTTTATTAATTGTGAACCGATTTTCTTTTCAGAAGAAAACTTGGAAAACAGTTTTGAAAATATTGAATCAGACTGCTTTTGATTTTTTTGATTCAAATTTTGATTTTTTGTTTCAAAGCTTCTTTTATTGTGTATATACAAAATTAAAAATAAAAATAAGGATTGAAACTGAAATAAAACATTTTGATTTAATGATTCTAAGACCAGGAGAACTACTGTGATCATCCTGTCTGTCCTCCTACGTAGCACAGGGCACAGAACATCTCAAAAATAGCTCCTAGAGCAGACCTTTAAGGACAACTATATCCAATAATTGAACTGAACCATTTTCTCCGGAAATTCATTTTGTTAAAAAATAAAGTGATTTTTGAATAAACTCAAGATAAAGAGAATCGAGCTCAAATTGTGGTCCAGGATAAATAATCCCTTTTCTGACCAACTCTAGAAGACAACATAAAAGAGAGCTCTATGGAGCTCAAAGCCAACTCTCTTTCACCAACAAATGTTGGTCTAATTAACAAATACTGCCTCATTCATCTTGTTAACAGTAGAAGTAGCAGAGAGACAAGAATAATTGTCCTGCAAAATTTCTTAAAGAATGGTAGAACAGATTTATTAATTACTTTATTATTATTATTATTATTATTATTATTATTATCCAACTAACTTTTTGGAGCCCGGTGACCAGCGGTCCCGGAAAGCTGAGCACTTGGGTGGCCACCCAGGAAACATTCATGTGGCACCCAGCTGGTTAGCAGAGAGCCCACAGCTGGCAGCGTGTGTTTCTACCGGTGGTGCAGATTTGCACATGCCTTGGTGCACATAACAAAATTTATTCTGCCCATGGGTAGGTAAAATAGAGGGAGCACTGCTGGTGTCTAAGTGAACTCCTCACCTCCCAGTTAGGTGGCCAGGCTCCCACAAAATGCATGGAGAGAGGTAGCTGCTCAAAAGCTAAAAAGTTGAGTATCAAACTGCCTGCTCTTACAAGGCCTGGTATGCAGAGGGAAGCGGTGGAGTTCAGGGCCCAGATTTATAAAGATGCCTAACTCCCATGTATCTGGGTCTCTGGATGCCTGACTGATGGGCTGAAGGGAGAGGCCAGTTTCTGCTTAGACCTCCCCACTGTGAACCCTCTCCAGGAGCCCCCTGCCTAAGCCACGTCAGCCCTTTCTCATGAAAACCAGTATGGGGAGGGGCAGCCCAAAGGGGGCAGCCCACTCAGAATACCCAGCAGCCTGGCACCCAGTGCACTCAGGTGCTCAAATCCCTGTTCTGTGAAATGTGACTGGGCATCAGGCTGTAAACATTAATTCCCTTTCTTGTGCAATGCAATCGTTTAGACACTGTAACTCTGCTGTTATAGACTCACCCTCGCATAAATGTTCTCAATGTTCCCACTCAGCAACACAGCGAGGAAGAATATCATTCCTGCTGAGGCTGAGACAGTTTAGTGTATGAAACAGAATGTGGTAAGGGGGATCTTGAGAAACACATGGAGAGGACTTCTACACTACATAGGGATTAGACAGTAAATGAGGCTCCCGCCTAAAGGACTGATGTCTCCTATACATTTATTATTTACCATGGGAAATTAAGTATTAGTTATGTTACTGGCTTAGGCTACATAAACCACGGGGAAGGAAGAGATTAAACACAGCTGTGTCCGATTATTTAGTTGTAACAAACACCAAATAGCCCCAAAAACATTTTTCACCTTGCATCAGGTTATACGCTTCCTTCCCAGCAGTGGGACACCTGAAAAAGACAGGGGGCCAGATCCTCAGCTGGTGTTAATAGCTGTAGGGAAGTCAATAAGCCAGATATGATAAACTGAAGTCAACACAATTATGCTGATTTACACCACTTGAGGATCCGGCTGAAGAGCAGGAACAAGACACTTGAAGACAAGGGTGTATTGAGCAGATGCTCCTTCACATCTGAATTCAGATTTTAAGAAATCACCTTTCCAGGTGCTGTTTTGGGCCCTACAGGGTAAGCAGAGATCTCTGTGCCTTGAGTCAGAAGGACGGCGCCCATGCCCAGAGGCGAGTCCAAGGGGGTAGAACTTGAGGAAGAGGTGTGCCTTCTTGCAGCTCTGACCTGGAAGCTGCCCTTGACCAGCACAAAGTCTGGCAGGGACATGCCCCTTGATGATGCACCTGCACGGCACTGAGTCATTGCTTAGGCCCTGTGAAAATGGGTCCATTCTGTAATGCTCAGTAATGCACAGAGATTGGTAACATCCCGGATTACTGAGGCACAGATCATCTTATGGGGCAATGCAGGAGAGGCACTGAAGAGACACTACCCATGCACAGCTTATTGGGGTGTGCCTTCACTGGAGATATTTAAGAACAAGTTAGAAAAACACCTCTCAGGTATGGTCTAAAGCAGGCGTGTCCAACCTGCGGCCTGCGGGCTGCATGCAGCCCTGGACAGCTAGTAATGCGGCCCCACAAGATCGTAAGCTTTTAACATTATTATGTGATTTATATACATTAACTATATTATATATTTTGTACGTGGCCAAAGACTATCTTCACTCAATGCGGCCCAGGCAAGCCAAAAGGTTGGACACCCATGGTCTAAAGGGTGCTTGGTCCAACAGGGAACTGGACTCTATGAACTCTCGAGGTTCCTTTCTGTTCTAGAGTTCTATGAATCATTACAGAGTTAGACCAGCCTTTACTGCTCCCATCTGTCCACACAAAAAAACATCTCACTCAAGGCAGAGGGTTCATTAAGCCCAATCTGACGAGTATGGCTGGGACGGTAGCCGTCCACCTCAGCAAGGCATGACAACATGCCTGCTTTGTGGTGAGAATGCATACAAATCAAGCACGGTGCCATTAGTCCTCCTGGGCTATTCCACAATTCCACAGGGGTTGTATATTCCTGTCTAACTCTTCCCCACCCTTTCCGAAGGGCACTTGAACCCACTCTCTGCCCACTCAAATGGCTATGGAAGCACAGCATCCAGAGATGCCATCCATGAAATCCTTCTGCCAGTGTGTTGTCTGCTGTCCAGAAGCTCACACCTGCCGGCCAAGGCAGCTGTGGTGTAAAGAGCCACTTCTTTGTTTGTCAGACCAGTGAGACAGTAAGATCTTTGTGGCAAAGACTGCCTTTTGCTATGTGCTGGTACTACTCCCAACAAAGAACGACTGTCATAAAAGCATGTAGCCATTTCATAGAATACCTTTCTCTATCCATTGCAAATTAATGCTACCACTGCATCACCCTATATCAAACCAGTTAAAATACCGGGGTTTCCTTAATCTCATTAGCCAGCTTCATCAAAGTAATCGGTCACCTGATGCTTCTTTCTTCCTTTCTGCCAGACTGATGGACAAAACACAAAGACAAGACAATCCCAATATTTTCCTGTTTTTGCAAAGTTCTATAGCTATGTCCTTTCACTGTGAAACCCAAAGAACCTGTGCAGTAAATGAATATCTTTGGTTAAAGGTACTTCACTGGTTTGTTAGTCTAAGATAAAATAAAATTGTTTTTAAAAATGATTTTTTCCCTGTGGCACACTATGGTTATGTCCAGCTTCTAATCTTAATTGGATGTCTAAGTTAGTAGGTTGACAACTTGGCTATCACTTAGTTCACGTTTAAGGGATGAAAATATAATTATGCGATCTGATGGAGAGAAGGACAGGCCAAGGAAGTGGGAGTGAGCTGAAACTAGAATGTGGTTTACATGAAGATTTGCCATGTTGATTGTTACCAAGACATACTTACTGTCGTCCAACTGACCTGCTGGCCCAGATCTGTAAAATACAGGGTAATGATGGAAGAAACTGCCAAACTTTGAATGTTAACAGAATCCTTCAAATAGGGCCCATCTAGAATGACAAAGAAACAAGAATAAATGGTTTGAACAATACGCTGCTTGTAACAGCCCAGCATAAAATGCAAGACACACAGAAGTTAAGCATTGTTACAATTCACATTCCATCCCATGAATTGGGCCTGAAATGAAGTCACTTCTTCGCTGATGTATTTGGGGTTTTCAGTGGTTACTTCCTAGTCTTTAGAGCACATAGGATAAGTGCTAGTTTTTATGCTCATGATGACTGAAGTGTGAAGACGACACAGCATGGAGAAGCAACACACAATCATCTTGATGCTGGTGACTCATGTTCACCTATTTATAAGAGATTTAGTGGGTACAAAATTGCATAAAATCTTTTCCAGAGCTCTTTGAAACCGCATCTTGGAAGGAGAACAGAAAAGCACCATGTGAGATAACATCTCAGTCTCTGGCTACCTGAACTGTTTCTCATTGAAAGTTCCTGCTCTGCCACTGACTGACTGCATGACCTCAGCTAAGTTACTTTATCTATTTCCCCTTGTCTGTGTGGTCTACTTAACTTGTATGCTCTTCAGGGCAGAAACTGTCACTCATTACATGTGTATACATCAATAGGACTACCATTGGAATACCACTAACAGCAAACTGACAAAACTATTTGAACCTCCAAAAAGTTTGGTTCATGTGTTAGAAGAAAGTTCACATATTTCTGTACCATCTAAGTCAGTGGGCTATTTTTAATACTGTTATCTAGCTTGTAATAAATGGTGGCTGTATGCGGCTTTTGTCAAATGTAAAATCTGGCGGCTTTTGTCTCCTTCTGACTTTGTGAAGCATATACAAGCCAGACCTGAGATTCTTTCACCCTTAATTACCTTAATCCTGGAGAATAATCTAACTGAGATCAGAGAGTTATTAATGCTCCCAGAGGAAAGCCACACTATATGGACAATGCTAGATTATAAACTATTGAGTGAGTTTGGGTGCACTTAAATAGGTACAGAGGGGTTGCAGTGTTGGTCTGTAGTTTCACAAAAAACAAGCAGTCCTGTAGCATTTGAAAGACTTAACAATTTTATTGATTATGTAATGAGCTTTCATGGGTGAGACACATTTCACCTGCTGCATGACGTCCTCTATTCATCCACACAGAAGCAGCTAGGGCAGTGGCCAAGTTTCCCACACTTTCCATGTCTTTCCTGAACTATCTAAAGGAGACAGACAAGGGACTGTTCTCTGTGGCCCATTCAGTCATCCGCTCTTCAGTTGAGGCTTCCAAGAAGGGTGAGGATTGGTGTCAACAATAATGGAGGCAGTGGTTTTGAACTGGTGACTTTCCACTGAAACTTGTTGTGCCATAATAATGCCTACTGAGCTAAGGCAATATTATAAATCCTCAGGAAGATTTTCTTAACTGAGGAGAAAGCTAATTAGTTGGTCATACATATTAATCAGCCAAAGCGCTTATGGCTTAGCCCATATGGTATGATTATGTTATGAAGAAACACCAGCTAACAGACGGTAATATAGTAGAGAGTGAGCTGACATCCAAATAAATACTTACTGCGTTCTAGTCGCAGGCCAATACGAGAAGGGTACCACTGGGGACCTATTTAATTCATAAAAAATTACATTTAATTTCATGGTGTAGCTTCTCACCATCATTTCTTACTAATAGCAGCAGTGTCCTTTTAGATCAGAGCTAGAACTACGAGAGCATAAAACTGTCTACGTATGTTAACCGCGAAAGTTAAATACGATAGAAATATGGAATCGACATACAGTATATATAGTAACAGAGAGGAAGCCGTGCTAGTCTATACACTATCAAAACAAAAAGCAGTCAAGTAGCACTTTAAAGACTAGCAAAATAGTTTATTAGGTGAGCTGTCGTGGGACTGACCCATCTGAAGAAGTGGGTCTGTCCCACGAAAGCTCACCTAATAAACTATTTTGCTAGTCTTTAAAGTGCTACTTGACTGCTTTTTGTTTTGACAGTATATATAGTTACAGAGGAAATTGCTCCTCCCCCACCTCAGATAAAACCTGTCTGGTTGGCTTGGTTTAAATGCTGTGTGTGTAATCAACAGATGAGAAATGCAGTGTGTTATGTGTGAATGCACAACTCCAGTGGCATAATTGCACCAAGACACATGTGAACGCACATGGTGTGAAGGGGGAAGTAGTCCATGTTTACTTTAGCCTTTTGTTTGATTTCCATGTCATTCTCATCTAACTTCCAAGTAAAAAGCAGTTTTCTACTAGAGCTGTTTGGAAAAGTACTTTTTTATTCATTTTTCTTTGCAGAAGAAAAATCAGTAAAATGTGCTTTCCCCTAAAGTAGCTGGGGCGGGGCAGGGGAAAACTGTTGATAAAAATGCTCCCCAAGCCCCTCCAAACCGAAGCCATTTCAGTTTTTAGATTAAAAATAGTAAATTGTTCAATTTTCTCCTTTCTTGGGTTTCTGAATTTTCCAACAAAACAAAATATTCACTAAAGCTGATATCTGTGAACATTTTCTTTTTACCAAAATCTCAGTTTTCCATTCAGAAAAAGAAAAAGCTCGCTGAACAATTTTTAATCATCTGCCTTATCCACCAGACAAGTCTCCCCTCTCCTTCAGTTATTCTGCAGTGTACTATTTTAAAAGGCAATGAGAAGGACTTTGCGCTGATGGCATGTTTCAAAGTAGGGCCAAAGTGCCTCTAATACCCATGATCCAACTCTCAGATAGCTGCCATGCAGGGGGATCATCAAGCTGTAGGGAACCAACGACAGTGCTCCTAACCAGCCCCTCCACCAACTCTTGCTGAAAGACTCTGTCTGGAGAAATGGGTACATTCCTCTGGCAATCCCCCTCCTGGGAGAAGGTAGGTCAGCCTTCCCTAACACTGGCACAGAGGGTGTGTCTACACTTGCATTCTTCTTTCGAACGAAGTATGCAAATAAGGTAAATCAAAATGCAAATAAGGTATACATTTGCATATTGGTCAACTCATTTGCATATTCTAATTTCGAAAGAGCTTCGTTCGAAAGAAGAAAGCCAGTGCAGATGCTGCTCTTTCAAAAGTAAACCCTTTATTTAATGGGAAGAAGGATTCTTTTGAAGATAGGGTTTACTTTCGAAAGAGCAGCATCTGCACTGGCTTTCTTCTTTCGAAAGAAGCTCTTTCAAAATCAGAATATGCAACTGAGGTGTGGAATATGCAAATTTATACATCATTTGCATTTTCAATCTACCTTATTTGCATACATCTTTCAAAAGAGGAATGCAAGTGTAGACACACCCAGACTGTTTGGAAAACAAGGCAATGAGCTGAAGCAGGCCTTCAGAGCACCCTGATTTAAAAGCAATGACGACAATCTATTTTAAGAGCATAAAACTTGTGTGGTCACGCTGAGTCCCTTCATAAGTTACACTACTAAAATCAGATTTGAGATGTAAAACCTTATGTGTGGGCACTTTGCTATGGTCATGTCTGGGCAAATATAGGCTGTGTGGAAACATATGAGCTAGCTCGCCTCAGTGCTGAATCTGAGAACCAGCTAACATATTTTAAAGCCACTAAACCTTCAGCTTCATTTGTAGTTTTGAAATACCGTTTTTTATGACGTATTTTTCTAGACAAAAATCTCACAGAGCCCACCAGTCTTTTACAGAGATGTAATTTCACCTTCCTCTCAGCAAGGGCATAAATATTGATCCAAAGTCACTAGCATGGATCCAAAGCAGCCCAGTCTATGAGTAACCCGCCTTTAATAACAAAAACACCAGGAAGCACATTTGCTGAATGTAACGTCCTAATCCCCAGGACTTCAAATCTTTCTATACCGTGGAGCTAATTAGCTAATACAGTCACCTCAAACAGAGACATTCTTTTCTTTAGGTCTGTGAGATGCCTGTTAGCATGCGTGAGCAGTTGCTCACCCTCCTCATTTATTTACTGTGAGAAAACACTGGAAAGGCAGGGGACACTGATATCATTTGGTTCCTATCTTGCTCTCTAAATGGATGGTAACGATCAAATTGAATCTGAGGGAAGCAGAGCACTTTGGGGAGACATACAGAGTGTTTCATAATGATTAGAAGACAGCTGAGTAAAATTCTTGTTTGCCAAATCTTTTAATGAACATATGCAAGCAGGTAGAGCTGTGCAAAATTTTGTAACCAATTAGTTTTTGATAAAAAGGCAAATTCACTGAGACTACTACGTTTTATGAAACTACTGACAGTGATTTTTATTTGGAAAGAAAATTTTAAAAAATGAAAAAATATGTTGACAGGTTTTTGATTTTTGATCTCCAGTGTCATTTTAATTTCAAAATGTGCTTTTACTCTTATTTAAAAAAATTAAAAAGCTTGAAATTAAAAATCAAATGTTTCTCTCAGTTAAATAAGCATTTTATGTGACCTGAAATGAATTTTTTTCAACCTTTGCCTTTGATTCACTGAAAATGTATCAATGTCAGTCTCATGCCAAAATATTATTTTTTATTTTTCAAAATAGCCAGGAAATCAAAATATATATTATGCTCCCTGCTCCCGCAATTAGACAATCTGTGGACAGCCTGAGCACACATTCTCTAAAATATAATATTTCTGCCCAGAACTCTCTCTTTTATTGCAGAGAGCATAATTTTTGTGAGACAGTTCAGTAACAGAGTACAGGCATTTGCTAGACAAGCTATACTGATGACCCAGATCAATTTTAGCTTTGATTTCTGCAGGTCAAAGCGCTATGCACAAACTGACGCTAAAAGCACAAGAAGGAAAAAAAACCCTATCAAATAACTACCAATGAAGTTATCCGAGGTGGCAGAACAGACTATGGGTACTAGAGATAACAAAGAGAAGAAAGAGAAACAGCAGCTGTCAGAAGTGTTGAAGATATGATTTGCTCCAGGACAACAGATATTAATAGTTATTGGGGCCTAAAATGTGATGTTTGGGAAGTAAACTGACATTTGTCACCCTTCACATTCCAATGAAAGCCAGATCGCTTGATTTTGCACTTGGGGGCACAGCTCGTCATCTTCAACTGGGTGAACAAAGGCTGTGCTATTAGGCAGTGCAGCATCCCAACCCCAACATCACTTTATAAACGGGATACGATTTTAACTCCACCTTCTCCATGCAAGGAGACTTTTAGCTTCATATCCAAACTAAGGCTCCTGTTTCTGGCTGCCAGATTCCTGCTTCATGCCCTAACCATACCTGGGCCTGGGCAAAGGCTGCCCACTTTTCAGCCACGGCCATGGCCCACCAGCTTCCTGGGTCCCTGGCTCCAGCTGCTAGCTTCCTGGATGTGGACCACCAATTTTCCTGCTTAGCCACTGGTCCTGACCCACAGCTTCTCAGCCATTGCTGCCCCCCGGCTACTGGCCCATCTGTAGCTACCCCGGCCAGAGCACCTGGACTCCCACCTTCCCCTCCCCTGCAGCCACTGGAGCTGTCTGATTCTGCACCACTCAATGGTTCTGCCAGTCCACAGATGTTGCCATACAAGAGAGTCCCAGATTTCACAGGTACTGCTTGTGCTCAACACAGAAAAGGTGATACAAATGTGGGGCCTTTGAGAGGGGTATGTTTTAGAGAAGGACTTAGAGGAGAGAGGATGGCCTTAAGACAGATCAGGTCAGGAAGGGGAAGGGGCTCTGGATGCAGGGAGCTGTGGATGAAAGTCCAGATATGGCAACTGGAGAAGGAATTTAATTATTTGTGCACCTTGGAGGAGTTGGTGGAGATAGTAGCAGAGAGAGAGAGAGCAGCTCGATATACAGAGACTTGACAGCAAAACAGGGGCTTTGGTTTGCTATAGGAGGCCAGTAGCATGCACAATAGTGATGATGACCTCACTCTTCTGTCCATTCAAACATTAGTTCCACTTTAAACTCACACTGCCTTGCATAGCATCTGAATGGGCCTTCCAGATACAAGTGTATGTTCATGACACTGGATTACTTATCTAGGCCTTTTAAAAATTAAAGGTCAGAGACTGCTGCCGTGAACTGGGATCACTCCGTGGAAATCCATCGGGCTATATTTACTGGCACCAGCAGAGGAGCTAACTGTGAAAGCTAAGCCTGGCCTTCTTGAATCAAATAGTAATGTTGCGGAGCGATTAAATGATTTCTTTGCTTCAGTCTTCACGGCTGAGGTTGTTACAGAGGTTCCTACATCTGAGCCAGCCTTTTTAGGTGACAAATCTGAGGAACTCTCCCAGATTGAAGTGACATTAGAGGAGGTTTTGGAGTTAATTGATAAGCTGAATAGTAACAAGTCTCCAGGACCAGACGGTATTCACCCAAGGGTTCTGAAAGAACTCAAATGCGAAATTGCGGAGTTATTAACAGTGGTTTGTAACCTATCCTTTAAATCCGCTTCGGTACCCAATGACTGGAAGACGGCCAATATAACGCCAATATTTAAAAAAGGCTCCAGAGGAGACCCTGGCAATTATAGACCGATAAGTCTAACATCAGTACCAGGCAAATCAGTAGAAACAATAGTAAAGAATAAAATTGCAAGGCATGTAGAAGAGCACAAAGTGTTGGGCAAAAGTCAGCATGGTTTCTGCAGAGGGAAGTCGTGTCTAACTAATCTATTAGAATTCTTTGAAGGGGTTAATAAACATGCGGACAAGGGGCATCCAGTGAACATAATATACCTAGATTTCCAGAAAGCCTTTGACACGGTCCCACACCAAAGGCTTTTATGTAAATTAGGCGGTCATGGGATAGGAGGAAAGATCCTTTCATGGATTGGGAATTGGTTAAAAGACAGAAAACAAAGGGTTGGAATAAAAGGTAAATTTTCACAATGGAGGGGGGTAACTAGTGGTGTTCCCCAGGGGTCAGTCCTGGGACCGATCCTGTTCACCTTGTTCATCAATGATCTAGAAAATGAGGTAAGCAGTGAGGTGGCAAAGTTTGCAGATGACGCCAAGTTGTTCAGGATAGTCAAAACCAAAAGGGAGTGTGAAGAACTACAAAAAGATCTCAGCAAACTGAGTGATTGGGCAGCAAAATGGCAAATGAAATTTAATGTGGGTAAGTGTAACGTAATGCACATTGGAAAAAATAACCCAAATTACACATACAACATGATAGGGTCAAATTTAGCTACGACAGATCAGGAAAGGGATCTTGGAGTTATAGTGGAAAGTTCTCTGAAGACATCCACACAGTGTGCAGCGGCAGATAGTAAAGCAAATAGGATGTTAGGAATTATTAAAAAAGCGATAGATAATAAGACAAAAGATATCAGACTTCCCCTATATAAAACTATGGTACGCCCACATCTTGAGTAGTGCGTGCAGATGTGGTCTCCTCACCTCAGAAAAGATATATTGGCATTAGAAAAGGTTCAGAAAAGGGTGACTAAGATGATTAGGGGCTTGGAACGGGTCCCATATGGGGAGAGGCTAGAGAGACTGGGACTTTTCAGTTTGGAAAAGAGGCGATTGAGGGGCGATATGATAGAGGTATATAAAATCATGAATGGTGTGGAGAAAGTGAATATAGAAAAATTATTTACCTTTTCCCATAATACAAGAAGTAGGGGACACCAAATGAAATTGACGGGTAGTAGGTTCAAAACTAATAAAAGGAAATTTTTCTTCACACAACGCACAGTCAACCTGTGGAACTCCTTGCTGGAGGAGGCTGTGAAGGCCAGGACTCTATTAGGGTTTAAAAAAGAGCTCGATAATTTTTTGCATGTTAGGTCCATAAATGGCTATTAGCCAGGGGTAAAGTATGGTGCCCCTAGCCTTCAGTACAAGGGCAGGAGATGGATGGCAGGAGATAAATCACTTGATCATTGTCTTCTGTTCTCCTTCTCTGGGGCACGTGGCATTGGCCACTGTTGGCAGATGGGATACTGGGCTGGATGGACCTTTGGTCTGACCCAGTATGGCCATTCTTATGTTCTTATGTTCTTATGTTGCCAGGATGTGGGCCTGGCAAGCTAAGATACATTTCTAAGTATTACTCCATGGGGCAAGACTTAGGATGCTCCTGCACTGATCATCTGCAGGGACTGGGCCTAGGTTCTAGAAGGAAGTTTTCTTCTTCTTCAGCATTTGAGAGCTGAGGGGTGACAAAGAGCCAGATTCCATTTGTGTGGGTAACAAAGTTAACATGCAACAAAGGGTCCTGTGGCACCTTATAGACTAACAGTAAAGTTTTGAGCATGAGCTTTCGTGAGCACAGACTCACTTCATCAGATGCTGATGAAGTGATAATCTGAGCATCTGATGAAGTGAGTCTGTGCTCACGAAAACTCATGCTCAAAACTTTACTGTTTGTCTATAAGGTGCCACAGGACCCTTCGTTGCTGTTACAGATCCAAACTAACACGGCTACCCCTCCGATACTTGAAAGTTAACATGGAAAATCTAATAAGATTCATGGACTGCAAGGCAAGAAGGAGCCACTGCAATCAGCTAGTCTAACCTCCAATAGAGCTGAGGCCTGAGAACTTCTTCAAACTAATTCCAACAGTGTATCTTTAGACCATCATCCAATTTTGATTTGAAATTTGTCAGTGATGGAGAATCCACAATGACACTCGGAAAGATGTGCCAATGGTAAATTACTCTTGGTATTAAAAATATATGCCTGATTTCCAGTTTCAATTTATCAAGCTTCATATTCTAACCCTTGCTTTATACCTTTCTCTCCTAGACTGAATTATTCAATATTTGTTCCTCGGGTGGGTGCTTATAGGTTAATCAAGTCACTCCTTAACCTTCTCTGTGTTACATTAAATAGATCTCACTCCAGGAGTCTATCATTACAAGGCACTTGTTATTATCCTTTAAGCATTCTCATAGCTTCTTTTGAAACTCTTTCCATATAATTTACATCCTTCTTGAATAGGGACATCAGAATTGGACATACTAGTTCAGCTGTCATAGCTCCAGTGACAAATTCAGAGATTAAAAAAACATCTTTATTCTCCCTCGAGATTTCTCTGTTCATTCAGGAATTGTATTAGCTGTTTTGGCCATAACATAACACTGGGAAATCACAGCCAGGTGATTGGTCTGCCTGACCTCCTTTTTTTTTTTTTTTGAAGCATTGGTTTTTCCTGGAATGTAATTTTGTAATTATGACCTACATTCTTTGTTTCTAGATATCTGCTTTTATCAATACTAAAACGCACATGCCTGCTTGTACCCATCTCATCAATTGACCCAAATAATTCCAGATCAGTGACCTATCTTCATTATTTACCACGCCTGCCAACCACCATGTCATTTGTGAAATTTATCAGAGATGATTTTATGTTTCCTTCCTGGTCCTTAATAAAAATGTTAAGTAGTGTAGGTCCAGGAAATTATCCCTGCGGGACCCCACTAGAAACACATCTATGATGATTTACAATTACATTTTGAGACCTCTCAATTCGTTAGATTTTAACCCACTTACCATGTGCCCTGCTAATTTGATTTATTTCTAGTTTTTTTAACCAAATGTTATTCAGTAGCACATCAAATAACTTAAAGAAGTCTATCACATAAATGGTATTATCTTTGTCAACCAAACTTGTAGTCTCATAAAAACATCAAGCTTGTTTGATAGGATCTATTTGCCATATAAATATCTTGACTGGCTTTAATTACATCACCCACCTTTAAATCTTTAACTAAGTCCCATATCAATGTCAGACTGATAGACCTAGAATTACTCCAGCCAGCCCATGAATATTTTTCAAATGTTGGCACAATATAAGCTCTCTTCTGCTTTTCTAGAGCTTCCTCTGTCCCAAGACTCATTCAGAATCAACATTAACAGTCCAACAAGCTCTTCAGCCAGCCCTTTTGAAACTCTTGGATGCAAGTTACCCGAACCTGTTGATTTCAAAAATGGCTAATGTTAGTAGCTGACTTTTAATATTTTCCTGATGTAATCACCGAAAGGAAAAATGTTGTTATCATGTGATAGGACTGTAACATTTAAAAGAAAACACAGAACTCTTCTGCCTTTTCTTCATTATTGACAATTCTGTCATTTCCATCTACTAATGAATCAGTTTTATGATTCATTTTATATACTTGGATATACTTTAAAAGGATTTTTTATTGCCTGCTTCCTGCTGCACATAGATTTCTCCTTGTGTCCCTTTGCTTCTCTCATAAATTTTCTACAGTTCCTAGCTTCTGAATTATATTAATTACCATCAGCTTCTTCTTTCTTGGATCTGTCTATCTCTTTCTACACATGCACTCCTCTACTTTTCCTTTAAACAAAAGTTGTTTTATTTTTCAACTGATGCAGACTTATTCCTTGACTGTGGCTTTTTTGGACATTGAGTAAAATGTTCTTAAATAATTTCCAATTATCACTCACGTTTTTGGATTAAATTCTTCCTCACAACAGATTTGCCTCATAGTAGTTTTCAGCTTTGAGAAATTGGGCCCTTTACATAACCAGGTATTTGTATCACTTGTATGGATTTTATTCTGTTTTTTGCATTATAAATGTGGTTTTATCATCATTCATATCTAAGTTACCATTAATTTTTAACTTTACGATCAGTTATTATTTATCCATCCGTGCAAGAGCTCATGCTGAGAATTCGTCTTATTCTGATGCTATATGTATATATATATATATATATATATATATATATATATATATATATACACACACACACACACACACACACACATACATAGACACTCCATGGGTATTTTATTACTGGAAAAATGAGGACTTGAGCATATGTCATTCAAATTGACTTCCTCTGCGATCCCACAGCTTTCTTTTCCCTCCATATTATGGATTGATACTTAAAGAGCTGGTTATCCTGCTTCCGAGTGTGATTTAGTGGTCTGTAGCAGACATCAACTAATACCCTATCTTGTGCTCTGATAGGACATTGATCCATAAGCATTCAAGATCATTTTCTTCTGAGTTATCACCAGCTTGGAAAGTGGTAATGGCAATTCTTACACATAGTTCTACTTCAATTTCCTCC
The DNA here is from genome assembly GCF_033958435.1 of Carettochelys insculpta. Taxonomy (NCBI): domain Eukaryota; kingdom Metazoa; phylum Chordata; order Testudines; family Carettochelyidae; genus Carettochelys; species Carettochelys insculpta. The sequence goes on along the minus strand of NC_134140.1, from coordinate 133,903,454 downwards.
TCCCTCCCCAATCTTTCCCAAATGGGTTATACTCGCCAATTTTAATATTCCAGTCATGGGAACCATTGCAACATTTTCAGTAATAGCTAGATAAAATTTATACTCATAAATGAGCAATTCAAATTCCTCTTGTTTGTTACCGAGGCTCCTAGGATTGGTGTATAGGCAATTAAAGAATTTCTTCTTGCATGGCCTTTGGTTCCTTGATTAATTTTATTCACAACATCTTGATTATGTGCTGAATGTGCATATCTTCATGATTTTTACACTTCCCTTTTGCTATTAGTTTAACCCCCTCTTAACTACTCTGGCCAACATGTTGCCAGTGAGACTGGTCCCCTTCCACCGGGGGAATTCAAACCAACTGATCCCTCTCCCTGCAGAAGGTAGACCCACATTCCACAATATCAAACCCCTCTATCTAGCCAGAAATTCACTTCCCATTGCCTTCTCTCTTCCTATGCTCATGGGACAGGAAGTATCTAACAGAAGGTAACTTGGACTCCTTTTTTTTTTTTTTTTGTACTTTTCCAAATTTCCTAAAGGCATCTACTATCTGTGCAACATCCTGTGATGTAGTGTCTTTAGTGTCAATATCAACTATCAGCAATGGTTCTTTCCCCTCAGTTTCAAAAGCCTATGTAACCTTTGTGTGACCACTTTCCAGAGAGGTAGCACACCACCCTGTTGTCTGCCTCTTCTTTGCAGATTGGTTCTTCAATTCTTTCAAGTATCTACTGAGTCTCTAATCCCATACCTCTCTCAATTCCCTCGGAGCAGCAGGCTCTTGTGAAGTAACTTCAGGTTTCCACATTGAGGACATATCATTGAATGAAAACTTCTTGCAGTGAAGATTTCCTCCAGGTCCTCCCCTTTCTGATGGTCACAGCCTGACCATTCCCATCTACCTCTAGCAGAGTGGGATGCTGCTGTGAGCTTTTGCCTCTGTTGGTTAGAATCTGACAGGACCTTTCTCTGAAAAGTTCTCTCTGGCTGTGTCTACATTACAAGGTAAATTTGTATTTAATTCAATTAGCTTGATATTACCACCTGACTGTCTACACTGGAAAGACCATTAGCTCAACTTTGGGTGCATTAATCTGAGATTACAAAATTGCAGTTACCTGATGGGTAAAGTGTCAAGCTCGAATACAGAAGTTCGATTAAAGGCCAGTGTGGAAGTGCCACATCTTAAAAGCAAATGTATAAGCCTCCAGAGGTAGCCAGTATGTAACCCACAATGCCCCTCTTAGTGCTGCACTCTGGCCACTGCTGTCCAGTAACAAGAAGATCATAAATTTCCAAGCAGGAGCAGTGAGCCTTTCGCTGTGGGCTCATGTTAGTATGGCAGCCTGAGAAATGGCTTCTTTCGTTCTATGCTGTTAGCACTGTGAGAGCACCTACCCATTCAAATAGCCCCGAAGGAAGTTTGCAGCCCTGTCTGTACACTTGCTATTTTTTTTCTGCACTGCCTGGTGCCAGCCACTGCCCCACCATAACATGTGACAACCAGGCTGTGCTCGGGGCCGTGCTAGCATAATACACTGAGAAACTTCTTATCATAGGTTATATTTGTGTGAGAACCACTTCCCTCCTCCACAGGTGACACACAGTCTGGGTCTTTCCTGTGCTCGACCATATCACGTGGGTAGCCCCCAGCCCAGCTCAATGAAAGGATGTGCCTGACATTCGGTGCTGACCCTGCTGCCAGTCACATGTTTAGGGCTCCAAAGGCAGGAAAGATATTCTGGGCTCTGCTGCCGCCATGGGGAAGTCTCCCGCTAGCGGTTAAGACACTGGAGGCTTTGCTGCCACCATGGAGAAGGACCACCTCAACTGCCTGCCCTCAAGCTACTGACGCCCCCCCACGCCCATACCACACCTCCCTGCCACAGGGGAAAAGTCTCCCCTGGTAGCTAAAGGGCTTGATGCTGCCACCGGGGAAAAGGTTTATCCCAACAGCTAAGGGGCTTGCTGTTGCCAGGGAAGGAGCACTTCAGCTGCTCCCCTCTGCAGCCCCCCTTGCTCATACTGGGGCTTGCTGATGCCAAGGGGAAATCAAACATTCTTTTTTCCTGCACTTTTCTATTCTCTTTCTTCCCACTTTAAAAACAGTCCAGGCCCCTGCATTATTTTCAGGGATCACTCGCACACAATGATGGGAAGTGGGATGTTCAGTGGATGGCCAGTTGAGAGTTGTTGAACCCATGTTTGCAATATCTGTATAATGACTTGGGAAACCAAAAATTGCTTCTTCCTACACTTTCCTGTCCTCTATCTTCCCACTGTCAAATATAGTCTGGGCCCCTGTACTATTTCCAGGGATCACATGCATGCAGAGATGGCAGGTGGTGCATTCAGTGACTGGCCAGTTGAGAACACAGTTGTTGCACTGGCGTGGGCAATGTCATGGCACGGGAAGCCAATTTTTTTTCCAACACTTTCTTATCCTTTTTCTTTTCAATTTAAAAAAAAAAACAGTCCGAGCCCCTGCATTATTTTCAGGAATCACATTCACGCAGTGATGGGAAGTGAAACAAGTGGATCAGCAGTTGAGAATACAGTCATTGTACCTGTATTGGCAATATAATGTTAGGGGAAACCAAATATTCTTTCTTCTTATTTTGAGGATCTCTGCATTATTTCCAGGGATCGACATATTTTCAGGGATTGGGAGGAGAATGAGGAAAATGCCATATGGGAAGATGAGGTCAAGACCAGTGAGCATGACCAGAATGCTATGGGGATGAGGGATCTGTGGGATAGCTTCCCAGAATGCACTACTGCAGCAGTCAATGTTAACCAATTTGTGTGTGGCAGAAATGACTCAACTTTGTGGGAGCACAGTGGAAGTGAGGATGGTCAAAAATGAACGTATAAAATCCAGAATTAGAAATTCAGTATAAGTAAACTTGATTTTATCTCATAGTGTAGATGCAGCCACAGACTCTTTGGTGGCCAGCTCCTTCATTCCTTAAGCCTGGAGTTCTGTTATTTCCTGAACCTGGCCATTGAGGAACTCCTCAGCTTCTCTGACTTTCCGTTGTCTCTCTCTTTCTCCTTCCAATCCAAGAGTCTTCTCCTCCATTGGAGACACTCCACCCCCACAACTTGTACTCCACACTTAGAAAGGCCCCTTCTGGTGTCACACAGGGAAGAAAATATGGCATACCCATTGTAGGTCATCACCACTGTCCCATTGCTGGCCTTCTCCAAATCCCTGTTAGTGTTTAGCGTGGAAGGAAAGCATGCCACATTCCCACTGAAATGCTCATGTTAGCTAGCTAGATGTGAAGCTCTCACTTTTGCCTAGAAAGTAACTTTTTACACCTGCTTTGCTTGGCTCTGCCCCACGTTACCATGGAGCAATTAACCTCTGAGAGGCTTCAAATAGCTACCCAACCCACACAGAGAGCAGTCAAACAATTGACTTTCCCAAGGGCGATACGCTGCTGTAATAATACCAAAGGTGACTGATGACAGGGCCTCTGTGAGGGCATCGGCCACATGTCCCTGCCCAGCCATCTCCCCATCCCTGCCCACATTTTTTTCAATACTATCATTGCATATCTGACCTCACATCCTCACAGCCAACCTGAAGAACAACTTCAAAAGAGGACCTTGGGAACTCAGATTCATAGCTCTGCCAGACACCAAAAACCATGGCAATACTCATTTTACTACAATGATTCATAAGACAACTTACTGCCTAGCCCCTAATTGCAGCTACTGCTATGTCACATAGCTTGGTCTTACCCATGGGTCCCACCTTGCATTTAACTTAGATGCTGCAGTTACTTTTTCCAGCTCTGTGAAGTCCATGCCACCAATAGTAGTTGATGCAGCACAAGTTATTACCTCACCCACCTTGTCTCTAACAGCAATAAGCATTTAATGGTGCTGTGGTGATGATAAACAAGCATATACCTCAAAGTGTGGACAGACCCCATTTCAAAGTAGGTAGACAATAACAAGAATATTAAGATGTACGTGGTGGAGTCTGTTATACGGAAAGCCATCATATAGGCTGAACCTCTCTAATTCAGTACTCTTTCATCCAGGAACATCCGTAATCCAGAATGATTTCAGTTATCTGAACAACCACTTATCCTGGGTGTGGCCAAGTTTCCTGTGGTCCTGTAAATTTTGTTGACAACCACTAGTCCTGGATCTCAGTGTTCTGTGCTGTTATTTAGATCTAACTTACCCCAATCTCTTCTAAGAACCCACTGAGCAGTGGAAGTGCTGGTAATGTACTAGCCTATACTGACCTCCTGTGGTCTAGCAAATTCTCTCTCGTTCGGCACAGGTCAGCTGCTGAGGGTGCCATAATAGGGAGGTTTAAGCTGCACTTTCCCAGAAGTGGAAAACCATCCACTCTTGTTTTTGTGTGCTTTTGGATTAAAAATGCCAAGAAATGAGTCATCAACATAGGTACTAGTGACATTTTTAAAGGTTCACATAAAACTTTAAAGGCTCCCAATGGTATTATAACTGCATGACTCCAATTGACTTTAATGGGCACTTCCTGGCAAAAGCCCCATGGCATGTTTTGAAAGATCAGAGGTAAGAGTCATGAAGTTTCCAATCACTATCTAATTGAGGGCTTCCCTGTCAGAGCATTATAATTTTGTACTATTTCATTCAAAGGCAAGAAAAGTTCTTCTGATGCTTTACTTCACCTGGTCATAAATTATATGATTGGACACTGGTTACGCAGCACAAACCTTAACATACATCACAGAAAATTTAAAAGTAAAGTCTATGCATCTCTCTCTATGAAATTAGACAGTTTCCCTCAAATTCAGCCCTCCAACAGTCGCTGCTTTAAACATTTAACCATCTAAAAAACAGATAATGAATTTGATGGACATTGTTTGGCAATAATTAGCAGACCGGCTTTCCATGAACTGCAAATTTTATTATCAGTTAAATTGTTTGCTTCTGATTGTATTTTACTATCCATGCATCTCTAATAAAAAGGGGGCTTAATAATTACGTGCGGCACCTGCTGTGTTATGAATACGACAATATGAACAACAAAATTACTATAATCAATCAGCAGCAGCAAGTTTTAAAAACCTTGGAAATATAGGATGTTCTGGAGCAGACTGCAGTGGAAGCAATTCATAAACATGCCATCCTTTGATCACAGATTGCTATGCACCAGCTGAGAAAGAACAGAGCTTTCACACAAAAATACTCTTCCCCTATCCCTGATGAATACACCTCAACAAGGTAACCTCACTAAGATGTAGATCTAACACGTATAACTCTTTGCTGTTATGCTGCTATGAAACACCCATGACTGGAATGTAGCTGAATCAATGGTACATGTTAATTGTGGTGATGCACAGATTATCTGACAACTAAGCTTGTCAAGGTCTTTCCATGACAAGTGAATAGTGAGTGAATGTCAGTAGTCACATCCTCCACCCTTAAACATCAGGGGGCATTAACTCCATTTCTGCTGGAAGGAATGAAGCATCTGGGACATCTCAGAAACACTTTGGAGTAACCAGGAGATATTATCAGCCTGGTAACCATGTCTTCTGCTACCCAACAGTTTGAATATCACTACTTCATGGAGCTAAAAGTGCTCACAGAAAGCTGCTGAAATGACTGGAGGTTTCTTCTTTCTGAGTTTCTTTTTTAGAAAAAGCCCAGGGACTCATTCTGCAGATGCCAGCATCCAGGGATTGATACAGAGCTCTGCAAATAACTGATTTGTCTGGGAAGAAACTTATTTAGGAGTACCCAAAGATGAACATTAAAAAAATTGCAGTGCATTGAATGACACAAAAATAATTTCAGGTTGAATGAAACATTCCTTAGAATGTTTATTTCAGCCCAAATAAAACATTGTTTCAAGTTTCTACCTGCTTTAATTTTATATATATATATATATATATATATATATATATATATAAAACAAATAAACTTGATGGCATGAAGCTGTTTCAATTCAAAATAAAACATTTCAATCTTTTCAGAATTCCTCCCCCCCCAAAAAAAAAAAAGCAAGTTGGTGAAAATGACACAAATTCACAAAATATTTTTGTGTTGCCAAATCCATCTTCTTCCCCTAAAAATGTTGTCCACCTCTACTTATAGGATTTGTGGCATCCAACAGAAAGTGGAGAGCAACCATCCATGAAGGAAGCCATAATAAAGCACAGTTGTTCTTGTGCCACAGAAGGAAACAAGCATATTTGTTTGCCAATTCAATGTGTGACTAATGTCTGACCTTGGATACTATAGCTTACGTCTTCCATGTTTTTGGTAGCAGTAGGTGATGTAGCTGACAGGCAAAGCTGTAGGAGAGAGATATTCATACCGTATGTTGCGTGGTCTTCTACTTCCTGACACTCTGCAGCCTGAGCCCTGCATGCATTGCTGAGCCCCCACTATCACCCCACAGTACCTCCCTTATGAACTGGACCCACCTTCTCCAGTTGCAGTCATTGTGCAGTGGGCAGTCATGCTTAGAAAATTTGTATGTGGGAACAGATTGGAAGTGCAACCACCGAGATGCACCCTTCACATATTTCAGTCTAGAAGCAGGTCCGGCATGAATAGGTCCAAGTAGCTGCTCCGTCTTCCCCATTATTCTGTCCAGCTTCTTATCCTGCCTTCATCACCAGAGTATCTGAATGTCTTCCACTACAGCAAGTAAGTAACATGGTGAGTGTCTGTCACGTACTGTGCATTCTCTCACTCATCCTTTCCCCCGGGGAGAAGTGTGTGTGCATTCAGTGGAAGGCTGTGGGTTGGTAGAGATTCTTTGTTTTGTTTGTAGATGACCGTGCTATTATGGTTTATGTTGTTGAGGGCAGGTGGAAAAAATGCCTCTTGTATTTGGAATAGCAAGTGGTGAGGTTTGAGACCTCAGGTCCTGATGGAGTTCACGCCATGATACGTGACTGGCCCCTGAGAAATGTCTAACTCCTACACAAATTCAGTTTCACACTTTGGATAGAAACTGTCATTGTGCCTGAGGTGCAGTGTTCGTGACCAATCTTCCTCTCTCTCTTTGAGATATGCTGGTCCCACATGCTGGATCGTTCTGATGGAAAGGACCAAGACCTGAGTTTGGATTCAGTATTGCTTGGGAAGTCAGTGCAGGAAGGTGCTCATAGTAGCCTATGCTGCTGAGGAGATGTGCTGCCAAGTTTCCTACCACCTCCAGTTTCCTAAGATGCAATGGCTTTGTGGCCTGCAGAGTCATGGTGCTGTGGTCTTTGGCTTGAGCAGCACAGAAGAAGTGCAACTGGACAGAGCATCTGTCCCAAAGTTTGGTTGTGGGAAAGATTTCTTTAGAGTTACAACCCTGCAACAGGAACATTAAAACCAAGTAGTTACCTAGCGCTGTCTGGGCGGAGCAGGAAAGCTTGTTAGCAGTACATGTGAGCACTCACTTTCACAGAAAGGCATGGAGAAATATCAACTTGTGACAATATAAAACTAGCAGCACCCGTCTTTCAAACAAAAATGGACTCTGCAGTCTTCAGAAACACAGCACAGGGCATGGCCCACAGCAATGGATAGTTGATAGCCACCATTTAACTCTGTAAAATTGCCCTGAAAGTTTCTTAAAACTCTCTACTTTTTAGATGCCCTCTCAGTCAAGTTTCACCTTCTACTCTTTTCCTGAATGATACATCCCTCTAGCATACTCTAGCTGAGCCAGTAACAATATGCCATGTGTTTCTTTCCCACCTCTGAATTTAAAGGAAACGCTTTGCTTATCTTTTAGTCAGTGGTAGGGCATTAAACTAACACTCAAGAGACCAGCATTCCATCCCGGTAGATGATGACTTTGAGGATGGGTGCAGCAGGTGGCCAATTGAACCTGGAGGAAATTTTTTAAAAAAAATCCCTTTCTCAAACAAATGCTTTAACCCTGTAAGTGGTCGTGCTGGTGCCGAGTGCTGCTTCTAGTCCAGGAGCCAATGGGTGATGAAAGCTGAGTCTACACGTGCCGGCTACTTCGAAGTAGCCACGCCAACTTCAAAATAGCACCCGCCACGTCTACATGTGGCGAGCGCTATTTTGAAGTTGAAATCGCCATAAGGCGGTAAGACGTCAAAGTCGCTATCCTCATGAGGAGATGGGAATAGCGCCCTACTTTGACGTTGAACATCGAAGTAGGGCACATGTAGCCGATCCGCATCCCGCAACATCGAAATAGCGGGATCCGCCATGGCGGCCATCAGCTGAGGGGTTGAGAGACACTCTTTCCAGCCCCTGCAGGGCTCTATGGTCACCGTGTGCAGCAGCCCTTAGCCCAGGGCTTCTGGCTGCTGCTGCTGCAGCTGGGGATCCATGCTGCATGCACAGGGTCTGCAACCAGTTGTTGGCTCTGTGGATCTTGTGCTGTTTAGTGCAAGTGTGTCTGGGAGGGGCCCTTTAAGGGAGCGGCTGGCTGTTGAGTCCGCCCTGTGACCCTGTCTGCAGCTGTTCCTGCTACCCTTATTTTGATGTGGGCCACTTTGCTGTGTAGACACTCCCCTGCAGCGCCTACTTCGATGTGGTGCTGCCCATCGTCAAAGTTGAACGTTGACAGCACCAGCCCTGGAGGACGTGTAGATGTTATTCATCAAAATAGCTTATTTCGATGTCGCTACATTGAAATAAGCTGTTTCGATGTAGCATTCAAATGTAGACGTAGCTGAAGTCTGCCTGTGTGTGACCTATGGAAAAATTGGGCCCATAACAACTACCTAGGGGTGGGAAGCAATGAGATAAGAAGGGAAGACCTGGGGCATTAAGCATGGCTGTTTAATCAATGGAACTGGGTCATGCCTGAAGGCACTTTGCTTATATTTCAGCTCCTGAATGACCATGCGGGATACTGCAGTGTGATCAGATACAAAAGACAGGTGAAATTAGTGACTAGGAAGAACTACAGTAGAAACCCACCTCTGCTCTTGAGACAAGGGCATCACTGGTTTTGCAGCTGAATGTAGCTGCCAGAGTGATCTCTACAGAGCTGCTGCTGACTGGGAAAAGGGTCATCGCCCACACAGCAGTTATCATTGGGGAAACAGGGGGAACCAGCAGTGCCAACCTTGCTGGCCAGCATGAGTACATGTGAAGGAGGAAGTGGAAATGGCAGCCGCCGCGGGGTGGACCAAAGACGCTATCGGGTGATGGCAGTGGAGAGACTCTTGTTATTACCTCATTCCACCCATGGGTGGCACCAGGCAGGAGTGTGGATGTGCACCGGGGTGGGTGATGGAAGAGTGATTTGACTAAGAGCTGAGCAGTATCATCAAGCAGACAACTGCCAGCCACTTCCTTTGGCGTCAGATTAATTCCTGGCCCTACCTACACTGTGAGCAGGCTAGTTCCTGTCGAGTGGGGCCCCGGAGCTGCAGTGTCACTGTTAGTCACATACCGGAAACAGGAGGCCAGGAAAGCCAAGTGCCAATTTCCAACCCTATTATTTTCAGTCTGCCAGGCACAGAGGTAGCACCCACACCCGCAACCCACATCTGTGAGGATGGTTGTATCAGCACAATCATGTCAATATTGGATTTCCTACACGAGTTAGTGTTTTTAATCATAGAATCACAGAACACTAGGACTGGACAGGACCTCTAGAGGTCATCAGGTCCAGTCCCCTACCCTCACAGCAGGACCAAGCACCATCCAGCCCATTCCCAATAGATGTCTGTCTAACCTGCTCTTAAATAGGTGCAGTGACGGAAATTCCACAGCCTCCCCAGGCAATTTATTCCAGTGTTTAACCATCCTGACAGTTAGGAAGTTTTACTAATTTCTTAAAGCCCCAGTTCCTAGAGCTATGGGATTATGAGATAATCTCCCCTTTTTATTTCAGTAAATTTCTAGCCCTGCTGGTTGAGCAGAGAAACTTGGAATGTGATCTGAGCCCAGCTTAAAGGACCCCAAATGCCCTATTGAGCAATGACAACAGAAACTGCACAGCTCCTCATGCGCTTTCATGCAGTCTCTTTATTTTGAGAGTCCTGCTCTGTGGTTTTTCCTTTGGGTTGGCAACACCGGCATGGAAATGGATGATAAAACATGGAAGACTGGTGAATTCAATCCTCACAATAGGAAGTCACACAAAGTAGTATGGCATGGCACTGGGAAGGAACACATCGTAAATGTGTTCACTGTAGTTACTTTTTGCAGCCCTTTGAGTTGGAAAAAAAAATCCATTCATGTTATTTTTCTAGCCTTCCATTGCGACAGCATCTGAGACCTCACAGTCTTCAATGTATTTACCCTCAAAAGCCTGATGAGACAAGTCAGTGCTATGATCCCCTTTGCACAGATAGGGAGTGGTGGCTCCAGGGCTATTGATACCAATTTAAATCATTGCTGCCCATGGAAGTTAGGCATAGGCACCTGTGAAGATATGAGTGCAGGAGACATGCCCTGCATCACACACAATGTTCGAGGTAGAAGAAGAAGCAGAGCTCAAGTTGCCTGCCATTACTCTAATCCTCCAACCACCCCGTCTTTCACATTCATTCCCAGACAATTGCTAAATGCCAGATGTGCACACATAGGGCCCTGCATGTCTAGCCACCAGCAGCAGCCAGTAGGAAGATTAGCATTTTTATAGGCACAGAATGATAAAATCATACAATCCTAGAACTGGAAAGGCCCTTAAGAGGCATTAAGTCTAGTGGGGATGTGTACAATCGAACAATCAGAGATCGGCAGTCAACCCTTGCACTTGTCATTCTTGCAAGGAGTAAGAGGACAACCAGAAAAGCTGATCATAGATGAAGCAATTCCAGTTACATAACTACTATAGCTGGAATGGATATCTACATCTGACTTTTAGATCTAGTAGAGCCCTGGCCAAAGTGAAAAAAGGGATGAAAATTATATATAAGCAGAGCTTTATGAAGAACAAGTGCTTCCTAGAGGACTCTTCGGTAGACAAAGAAAGCTCCAACGCAAGCCAAAGAGTGAAAGTTAAATCTAGACAAGTTTGGACTGAGGGGTACATTTATAACAGTGTCTTCAATTAACCATTGGAAAATTGCACACGGGTCACAGTGATTCGCCGTTTGATGATTTTTCAGCTAAGAATGGATACTTTCCCAAAAGTTATGGATAAGAATTATTCCGAGATGAACTCTGGCCTATATTGCACGGAAGGTGAGATGCAATGATCACACTGTTCCTTGCTGGCCATGGAATCTCTGAATTTTCATGGTATCATTCAGCCAGAATCCCACAAAGTTAGTAAAAATCAAGCAGTTTCTTTAGCTCAAGAACCTACTGTTTTATTTTGAAAATGTTCTAATGATACTTGGTTAGGCAGCCAGAGGAAAAGAATACTTAGAATTCAAACATTAGAATTGCTTGAAAATTGTCCTTTCACTGCTTAAGAATAATGAATATATTGGAAACATGTAATATAATAAATCCGATGAAGGTCAACTGTAATCAGTAGAAGAAAATGTTCTGCTTTTTGTGTATCAGCTCCTATTAATTTTTCACATCTGGGTTTAGTTTTCTATTTTAGACATAAAGCAATTGTGTCCTAAAAGAAAATGTTGGTGTCCACATGTTCAGAAAAAAAAATCAAATATTTAGCTGTGTACTTTAGGCTTATTAACTGATTTTCTTCTTTTAGACTGTAAAGTCTAAAGAAAAAAGCCACATCCATGCATTATTAATTTTCCATGTAGCCTGAAGAAGCCATAATTAATTTTGAATTTTTAGGGACACATTTGCATTTAAATGATTTTTACTGTGTTAATAACAAACAAAGTAGGATGTGGCAAAAACAGGAAAATAGATATTCTGCCAGGACTGGCATTTGAAGTAGGGTTATAGTTATAAATCATTCCATTTAACACTGCCTCTGCCTCCTGGAGTTGTGAAGCTAGTGATATCAACACCTAACATCAGCGCTAACAGCTGATGGCCACCTCATTATGCAGCAGTGCAAGTGATCCAGGTCCTTTGCATATCTGACTGATGCAGCTGCTTCAGGGGAGGCCCGTCTTTGCTCACTCTGAAACTGCAGCAACAATATTAACAGCAACACTGGCGTATCTTGGAGACTTGAATTTATAGCAGTGATTATCTGCCCCATGGTAGTAAATTTTGTATTGGGCTTACCTATTATGAGTCTATGGAAGGGCATACAAAATGATCAAGGAGGTGCTGAGATACCATGGTGGGGAAAGAACTAAACGAGGATTGACTGATCTTGTTGGGCAAACCCAGGGCAAGCTGAGCTTCCTCAGTGCAGAGATATCAGAGAGATGACCCCTCCCCCACAAAGGCTGATTCCTGGTCATATAGAAAAAACAATTGGCTCACTTGTGGCTGTTCCACAAGCCCCAGCAGGGACCAGTGGATAAATCCATCAATAGATGTTTTAACAAATGCTGACTCAGATAGTCATAAGCAACCTGGATGCTGACTCGGATAGTCATAAGCAACCTGGTAGACTCCAGAACAACTGACATCTTCTCCTACAGATCTATTTCTTCTTTTTCAAATCGGCGGCCACTTAATAACAAGTAGGATGTCTTCATATTACCCTTCTATTTGTGAGGCCATTGATGGCTGACCAGCCCGATTCTGGAGCCAGAGGTCTTATCACAGAAGACGCAGGTGTTGGTAGGTGTTGGAGAGTAATGGGGCAGATTTTGCTGCTCTTTCCTTCTTCTCCACCTTTCCTCCCCTGCTTTGTGGTGGGATCTCTCAGACTGGGCCACCCTCTCATGGATTACTGCTCTCTCCACTGGGGATGGTCCTGGGCAAAGCTCTCCCAGGTGTTGACACCAATGCTGCACTTTTCCATGTGTGCATTCAGCATGTCCTTATATCGCTTCATTTGGCCCCCAGCACTCCTCTGCCCTTCCTTCTACTCAACAATCTATTTATAGCCACTGGTGAAAAACATTGCTCATACCTGTAACAGCCTATGGGAGACATTAATCATTTAACTACTTACAAATGGAACCTCAGTATGAAGTGTGACAAAAATACCAGGGATCTCACACTGCAGTACAAACAAAAGTATTTATATGACCCAATATCTATAGTGTCTGAGCGCCTCATGCTCTGTAATCCATTTACCCTTGCAAAACTTCTGGGAAGATGGGCAGTACAATTACCCCCTTGTACATATGGGAAAGTGAGATACAGTGAGAATAAGTGCCCCATTTTCAAAGTTATTTAAGCTTCTAAAGATTTAGATTGGCATTTAGTGGCATTTACAAAAGTGCTTAAGCAGGCTGAGTGCCTAAATCCCACTGGCTCTGACTTTGTGAGTCTACAGAAATTGACAGAAGAGAAGTGGAATAATGCCCTGTTTCTCAAAGCCTCGGCTTGTATTGTAACAACTGCTCCTTCCCATCGGGACTAAAAAGGTACAATGTGAAATACAGACTTATTTTTAATTTTTTTTTTAAATCAGTTTCAACTGGTGATAGTTTTAGACAGAATAAAGAGAGTCTGTGGTCAGATAATGCTTTGGTCCCAGCATACTGATATCATGTGCCTCTCTTCCCACAAGCAGAGCTACACAAAACTTTGTTTTAGACACTGCAATTTGCTTTTGAGGCTGCAAAATATTTTTACCCAGCAGCTCTGGCTGAGAGCTAAAGGCTGAGAACACCCAGCTCATAAGAGTCTAATCAAACTGGGCAGAAGCCTTTTCTCTCTACTTGCCCTTCCCAGAAAGGCTATTTCTGTTGGGAAGTTCACACTCAGCATGGACAAGAAAACAGAACCATATCTCAGCTTTGCCTTCTCTACCATCCTCAGTAAGTGGCATTTTCTCAGGGCTGATGACCTCCAAGGAACGGAGTGGTAGCCAGCTTAATCTGCACTCAAACAAAACAAAGCAGCAGGAAAGTAGTCTTCAAAGTGCTACATTTCTGCCACCTACAAAGAGGCACTGAAGGCAGTGGGAGAGAACTAATGAAACACGATCAAACTCACCTACTGCAGAATGCCCCAATGACCTAAAGGTATGTGTGTTACTGAAGAGGAATTATTGCACCGTTTTGGAAAGAGAAGTGGACGAGTTGACTTTTATATTCAAATTCGGCACATTAACACATGGTTTAAATAGTGATGGGAACTTTCTGAGTCACTATAGGGGCTCGTCTGCATACTTGGCTCAATCTAATTTTTGACCTTCCCCTCAACCCCTCCACTCTCTGATTTGCTCACCTTGATTATCTTTTTTCTGATTTGTCCCCCTTGCTTACTGTTTTTGGTTCTCTGTGCCTTAAATATTGAGTCTGTTCTGATCTGGCTATGGTCTGAAGAAGTGGGTCTGTCCCACGAAAGCTCACCTAATAAACTATTTTGCTAGTCTTTGAAGTGCTACTTGACTGCTTTTTGTTTTGATAGTGTATAGACTAGCACAGTTTACTCTCTGTTACTATTTATATATTCTTTTGCTTTTAGTACAACCGTGTGGATGAGAAGTTAGACACACCAAGGGCCTGGAGCTGGGCTCAGGCCTCTAAACTCTAAGTAGCCTGGGCTGCTGTCATTCACTGAGAAGGCCTGGAACCACCCTTTTGGGCAACATGCTCCAGAAGCTCAGAAAATCTGTGGGGGTAGAGTAAAGGTGACAAAGTAAAGGTGGCACTGGTAAGGAATGTTTTGAAAAATTCCCCTCCCCCACAACAAAAAGGCTGTTTCTTCAAACTGAGAAATCAAATTTAGAAGTCCCTTTTGACGAACCTCCAGACATAAAATGAAAAGGTGAAATATTTTCTCAGATGGGAAACATTGCATATTTGCTTTGCAAAAACAGACTTCAACTTTTCAATCAATTTGAGATGGGGAAAAAAACTGAACGTGAAAATATTTGAGGAATGGTAATGCCATTTTCTGCCCAGCTATAGTAAAAATGTTTTTTTATGGTCTATCCCTTAAACTGCACAGAAAGACAAAAGCCAATAATTTGGTCCCATTTCATTAAAACACCACCTCTCAGGCAATTAGCAGTCATTAATAGAGGTAAAATTATATTTCCATACTTGCTTGACTGACTAAAGCATAAAATTAATCTCTAATCTAATTAGGATGCATTCATTCCCTTTCCATAATGGCAGAGTGTTCAAATGTCACACAGCTTCCCTAACATCTGCTACAGTGAACTGAGTACATTTTAATTGACCTTGTTTTTTGCATTCTGTAAATTAAATTATTTTAATTCATTGTTTAATTCAAAACACTGGAAAATAATTCCAGCTAATAGGATAGAGCTAAATTGTTACTTTGCTACAATCCCAGAGTAAAAGGCCACATGCATCTGTACTGCTTAGCAGTGGATGTGAATCCAGACTGTGACTCAGAATCATAGCCAGGCACCTGGCTTCCCTTTCTTGGAGGGGGAAGGAATTTGTGACAGATTGGAACCTGCCGCAGACTAATGCTCCCACCATTTTGGTGTAGTTACATTGATTAAGCCACTGAAACTTGTGAGATGGAAGTCCCTTTTGAAAAGTGAGGCCTAGGCATTTTTGGGAACCCTATTAAGTGTCTACCAGAAGTTTTATGCACCTAAATACCGTTTTTATGCACCTAAATACCTGACCCTGAGTGACTTGCTCAAGCACACACAGAAAGCCTGTGGTCAAGAAGAAAAATGGACTAAGGTCACCCAGTCCCAGGATAGCTTCTTAACCTCTTGTCCATCCATCTTGTCCGGTTAAATGGTTACACATAAAAGTTCATGAGAAGTTTCTCTCTTTGCCGAACACCTCCCCAGATCCCACTTCCCAGTGCCCTAACAACCGCCTGTCACCAGGAGTCCGTGCCCTCCTCTTCCTCACTCCAGTTTCTGTTCTCTCAGCCTATGCCAGAGCTATCCGATGCACTGTTACTTGTGTTACTTGCCCTGCAGGAAGCAGGGGACTTGCAGAGGACAGACTGGCAATGAGTGAGGCAAAGAGGGTGCTGGGACTGGCCAGCTCTTAATAGCAGGTTAGATACTATGGCCCAGCTATACCATTTGTCCCTTGATTTAAACTGATGTTTGGAGCCTTTGCAGATTTGGGCCTGCCTGTCATTCAAGAGTCATGTCATTCTGCTCTGTCCTGAATCAGAGGCTGCACTAGGGCCCTTACAGTCCATTAGGAATCTCCTCCAAATCTCCTAGGCCACTGTGGCTACGTCTACACATGCACCCAACTTCGAAATAGCTTATTTCGATGTTGCGACATCGAAATAGACTATTTCGATGAATAACGTCTACACGTCCTCCAGGGCTGGCAACGTCGATGTTCAACTTCGACGTTGCTCAGCCCAACATCGAAATAGGCACAGCGAGGGAACGTCTACACGGCAAAGTAGCACACATCGAAATAAGGGAGCCAGGCACAGCTGCAGACAGGGTCACGGGGCGGACTCAACAGCAAGCCGCTCCCTTAAAGGGCCCCTCCCAGACACACTTTCATTAAACAGTGCAAGATACACAGAGCCAACAACTAGTTGCAGACCCTGTATATGCAGCACGGACCCCCAGCTGCAGCAGCAGCAGCCAGAAGCCCTGGGCTAAGGGCTGCTGCCCACGGTGACCACAGAGCCCCGCAAGGGCTGGAGAGAGAGTATCTCTCAACCCCCCAGCTGATGGCCGCCATGGAGGACCCCGCTATTTCGATGTTGCGGGACGCGGATCGTCTACACGTCCCTACTTCGATGTTGAACGTCGAAGTAGGGCGCTATTCCCATCCGCTCATGGGGTTAGCGACTTCGACGTCTCGCCGCCTAACGTCGATTTCAACTTCGAAATAGCGCCCAACACGTGTAGACGTGACGGGCGCTATTTCAAAGTTACTGCCGCTACTTCGAAGTAGCGTGCACGTGTAGACGCAGCCTGTGAGAACTCAGAAATGAGGGCTGGTTCCTTTCCTTTGCTTTTTAACAGGGGAGACCATCGCCACTCCTGCTGGGACTCTGAATCCCACCAGCATCTGCACGACTGTGTTGTGCAAAGGCTGTTGAGATCTTCTGCACATCTGGGCTACGTCTACACGTGAAGCCAACATCAAAATAGCTTATTTCGATGTAGCAACATCGAAATAGGCTATTTCGATGAATAACGTCTACACGTCCTCCAGGGCTGGCAACGTCGATGTTCAACTTCGACGTTGCGCGGCACCACATCGAAATAGGCGCTGCGAGGGTACGTCTACACGCCAAAGTAGCACACATCGAAATAAGGGTGCCAGGCACAGCTGCAGACAGGGTCACAGGGCGGACTCAACAGCAAGCCGCTCCCTTAAAGGGCCCCTCCCAGACACAGTTGCACTAAACAACACAAGATACACAGAGCTGACAACTGGTTGCAGACCCTGTGCCTGCAGCATAGATCCCCAGCTGCCGCAGAAGCAGCCAGAAGCCCTGGGCTAAGGGCTGCTGCCCACGGTGACCATGGAGCCCCTCAGGGGCTGGAGAGAGAGCATCTCTCAACCCCCCAGCTGATGGCCGCCATGGAGGACCCAGCAATTTCGACGTTGCGGGACGCGGATCGTCTACACGGTCCCTACTTCGACGTTGAACGTCGAAGTAGGGCGCTATTCCGATCCCCTCATGAGGTTAGCGACTTCGACGTCTCGCCGCCTAACGTCGAAGTTAACTTCGAAATAGCGCCCAACGCGTGTAGCCGCTACGGGCGCTATTTCGAAGTTGGTGCCGCTACTTCGAAGTAGTGTGCACGTGTAGACACAGCTCTGCACTTCTACCTGCCTCATTTGAGTGCCTCAAATGAGAGAGAAGGCCTTTGGGAAATCTGGCCCATTCTTAGATGTTAAGCACGTTTAGAGATCTGACTCTACTATGCTGAATTGGAGTTTTAGCACTGACAGAAACTGTCCCAGGATTTCTCTCCTTTGAACGGTTTATCCCAACACACTCACTGAGATCACCACCTCAGCACTAACAATGTCTGTTTCTGGGGAACAAATTAGATGCCTGAATCTAAATTAGTTCGGGAGCTGTTTGTTTTAAAAAGCTCAAAGTGTTGTTGCTAGCAGTTCGTAGGCCTGAAGCAGACGATGCTGTTTGTCTTGCTTATCTGTCAGTTAAATCCCCCACAAATTCAAACATAGATAAATAAAATAAAAAGTCACAAAACCATCAAATTATCTGGGCTATGAAATACCCTTTTCCTATTGAGGCATTTAAATTACGTCTTGCATTTGTTCAGAGATTGTTTACATGGGATTTCATTATGATGCTGTGTTAAAGCTCTGTAAATCTCAGCTAGAAAAAATATCCCAGAGAGTGAAAAGGATCGCTCGTGCTGCAAAATGTGTCCCAATAGATTTACTGCCTTTTTTTATTATTACTACTACTACCACATTATTCATCAGAAATAGCTGTACTCCTGCTAATGCAGTGCAATAAAATCAAAGCAGGAGCTGCCAAAAAGGAAAATAATGTTCATTTGCATTAATGGTTTTGAGATGATCTTGACTCTTTTATCAATGAACTAAATGCTGAAATGTTTCTGTGTTTATCACGACCTTCTTTTTTCACAAGCATTTAATCAGTCCTGTAGGGTTTGAATTTCAGAAATCTCCATTCCTCTAGATCCCTCCAGTCGAACAAAGCATTTCAGCATGTCATGAATTAACACACAAATCATCAAATCACAGAGTTGGAAGAGACCTCAGGAGATCATCAGTTCTATCCCGCTGCTCAAAGCAGGACCAATCCCCAACCAAGTCATCAATATTCTCTGAGTAGCTCATAAACTGCAGAAAACAGCACTCCAGGAGAATTTGATCTGATGTCCTGAGTCCGAAGAGGTAGCACTTCCTAATCACTCCCTGCAACGTGATTCAAATTCTCCACACAAAAGAAACAGAGGGCACCAAAAAAGGCTTTTAACTGAGTTTCCCCAGAGTCTGTTCCTAGACCAGGGGTTCAGCATCCCCCGACACGGATGCCAAGAGTGACATGTGAGCCTATTTCATCAGTACGCGAGGCGGAAACTCAGCCCCGCCCTTCCTCCCCCATGCCGCTGGGAGCTTGCTCAAAGCCATGCCATCTGTGGATTAAAGAAACACCAGTTAACGCTACCAAAGACCACCTCTATGGTAAAGCCCTGCATCTTAATTTATTGATTAATGAAACTGTTGTAAATAGGACTAGTAGTGACTTTAAAAAGTATCACCAACACTCAGACCATATCTAGAGGTCAAAGGTCAAATTTTGGCACTCTGCCTCGGAAGCGTTGCTGACCCCTGCTCTAGACACATGCACCACTCATGCTCTTGAGACACACAGTCAAGCGTGATACTTCAGTAGCAGTAGAGCCTTCTCTCATGGGCCTTTGCTTTCAAAACCTCTCCGGACGCAGCACCGAGAGACCCAAGCAAACTGGGAGGCAAGCACAAGCTAAACATCTGAGAATCTCAGAATTAATAATTCAATCTAGATTTTAAAAAAAGTGAGCTCAATAGTAACACCTTCCAGTTCTGGAGTTTATTTATTAGGTAAATTCCACAAACTCCAGGTGACTGTCAGTCATTCAGACGCATGACCTACCAGTTCACCTAACACGTGCCTAGGCCAGCAGACAGGCACTTGTCGCGGATACAGAAACGCTTGTGCAGAAGTGTCCAGATCTGAACCAAGAGGTCAGCTCACATTTACCGCAGGGAGGATGAATGCAAAACAGAACAGGCCAGGTGGTCACAGGGTGTTATGCACTCCGTTCCCCGCTAGCAGGCAGTCTGGTCATCTGTGAATGAACCGCTTTGGCACTGACGCACTTTCAGGGGCTTAGCCACTCAAGGGGCTCCACAAAACCTCAGTATCCCTCTAGGATCCCCATAAAATGAATAAGAATGAAATTGGCGCCTAGGAAGTGACGCCATTACAGCCAAATACAGGGTGAAATGCTAATCCAGAACTCTCTTGTCCAGCGATATCCATAATCTGGCATAAGTTTAGTTAGCCGGATGACCATTTATCATGGGTGTGACCAAGTTTTCCAGAGCCCCTAAAAGGTTGTTCCCAGACTCCGGTCCTGGCTCTCAGTGTTCAGTGCTGTTATTTAGCTGTAATTTAACCCTCAATGTCTTCTAAGAATCCAGTGCTAGACAATTTTGATCTCCGGTGCTCTGGCAAATTCTTTCTTCCGGCACTGGTCAGGTCCCCAGGGTGCTGGATTAGATAGGTTCAACCTGTACTATTATCAGGGGCCAGGGTTTTCACCTATGCTAGCCAACCACCCATGCAGAGGGGAGGGTGATTTCTGAGCCCCACCCCCTCACAGACTGCTGTGCAGTTGGACGTTAGATTGGTTTAGCTACATGACTCAAGGCTGTGAAAAGTGTCCTGCCCTGAGTGCTGTAATTAATCCACACTGACCCCTGCCATAGATGCAGCTAAATCTTAGGTCCACCTGTCAGAGAGCTGGATTAACAACATTCTCAGACACACACATATCCTCCCGGTAGGGTGGGAAGCATCTATACCATGGCACTTCACTGGCCCACCAGCAGCACATTAGCTGTGCTCCTGTAATGCTAAGTATATCTGGGCCTTGCTATCCCTTGTAAAATAGGCATGAAGATATCGGTGCATTTATCTGTCCTACCATTTAGTGTGTATATTGTTTGTGGCATGGGCTGTCTCTGGCTTTACCTAAATCCTCTCCAAAACACAGAGCAATGGGGGCCCATTCTTAATTTGGGCCTAAAGACACTACCATAATAATAGCAAAGACCTCCAAGTGTTCGTTAAAACCTGCTCAGGAAATACAGTTGTCTCAGCAAAGACAGCAAGACCCTTGTGAGGAACTCTAGTACAGAGCTTAAATGTTGTTTCCTCAATGTAGCAGAGAAATGCATCGTAATAGTTTTCTATTAGTATTTATGATCTGTGTCTAACAGCAAGTGGGGAAATTAAAAAACAATGGCACAAAAACCTTAGAAAGTCTCCTAGTCTGACCATTCCCATGCACAAGGTCAGCCAAGAAGAATGAATAATTTGCCCACATCCGCTTGCTGCATTTCTTCACTCCCAGCTGAGCACACTCCATGGCTTGTTTCCAGCTGAGTTACCCAGAGGTGGATGGAGGCAATCTTCTTCAAACTAAGGGGTAGAAGCAACTGCAAACCGCAGGACTGGTGGCACTGGGCTCTGGACAATGTGTGTGTGTGTGTGTGTGGAGGGCAGGGGCAGAACTCAGCTCCAGCCCCCCAGATGGGATGGGTGCTTTGGTGGAAGGGGCAGGGCTAGGACCAGCCAGCCCTCAGCAGTGTGCAGACTGTACTGTATCTGGCTCCAGCAGCAACATAAAGTTCCTGGAGCTCTGGCTGCTGCTGCAACAGTAGATGGGGCAGTGACTTGGATTTCCAGGTCCTTTTAAATCACTGGGCCCCGGAGCAAGTGCCTCCTTTTCTCACCCTGTTGGCGGCCCTGGCAAGCCAAAAGGGTCTGTAAATCTGCACCAGGAATGATGAGGATGTTGGCCCTACAGTCAACCGACCACATGAGTGGGATTCTAGCTGCCCTACACAAGCGCATGGTTCTCAGGCTCTGGGTTGCAGAGAGCTATCCGGCGGGTGTGTCCCCTACACAAACATCTTCCTGACCAGCCCCAGCCACAGTCAGCCTCGCAGGTGTGAAACTTACGGGGTGAAATCCCAAACACATAATGAACAGATCCCAAGTTTGTGACTTTTACTGTCTCTTTTTGCAAAGCTGATGTCGTGATTTTGGCTGCGCCTGGCTCAGTTCTTGAGCCCAGGGGCTGGCATTACTGCAGCAGCTGGTAGAGAAGGTTTCATGTACCCCTCCCACACCCCCAGCCTCCCCTTTTGTAAATCTGACCCAGGATTGTGTGCAAGCTGGAACCAGCAGGTTTTAAATGAGCTGCTCCTCTTCCAAGCAGTCATCATTTCCCGCACTCTGGCTTCTTGCAGAGCTGAGCACAGCTGAGGGATGCCTTTGTGGGAGCTGAGCTGGCAGACAGCCCTTGATGTTCAGAAAGCAGGCAGCGGAGGCGGGGTACAAGCCCACGGAGCTGCTGGAAAAGGACCTTGTGAACTCCTACCTCTGTGGGTGTGGTTTTGCCACCATCTGCTGAGGAGCCACAGGCTACGTCTACACGTGCCCCAAACTTCGAAATGGCCATGCAAATGGCCATTTCGAAGTTTACTAATGAAGCACTGACATGCATATTCAGCGCTTCATTAGCATGCGGGCGGCAGCGGCGCTTCGAAATTGACGAGCCTTGCCGCCGCGCGGCGCATCCAGACGGGGCTCCTTTTCGAAAGCACGCCACCTACTTCGAAGTCCCCTTATTCCCGTGAGCTCATGGGAATAAGGGGACTTCGAAGAAGGTGGCGTCCTTTCGAAAAGGAGCCCCGTCTGGCCGCGCCGCGCGGCGGCAAGGCTCGTCAATTTCGAAGCGCCGCTGCCGCCCGCATGCTAATGAAGCGCTGAATATGCATTTCAGCGCTTCATTAGTAAACTTCGAAATGGCCATTTGCATGGCCATTTCGAAGTTTGGGGCACGTGTAGACACAGCCACAGAGACCATACAGTGCCAAACAGTGCCATGCGTTAAAGCGCTGATGGAAAGCTCAGTGAAGTCTAGGGCTTCCAGGGGCGTTCAAACAGGCCCTGAAGGAGATCTCCTCCAAGGAGCAACCCCCATACACATCTGCACAGAGGAAGTCATTTGCAATACACATTTGCAATACACAGAAACACGTTTTCTTGGTTCTATGAAGCCTAGGGCTGATTCTGTCTCCTGGCACTACAGCTACTAAGTAGCCACCTCTATAGACATCTTACTCGAAGAGCTCTCTTTTACCACCTTTTATCTCAGGTGACAAAAGCCTGAGGTCGCGGAGCAAGGGCGTGAGGATTTTGGCCCATGCATTTGTTTTTCACTCTGCTGAATTCACTCTAGTAATACTTCTTAGATCAAGAAGAATGCAGACAGACCCTGGGCCCAAACCTGGCACCACTTGAGTTTCACAGATAAGCCTCTAGTGCTGGAGCTAAAAGACACCTTTCTCTGAGGCATCTCTCCTGAGCACACACAAGTTACACATGCACCTGCCAAAGTATCACTTTACCTCCTGTTTTGTATGGGAGCTAACCCCACTTCCCTCCGCCTGCCTGGCAGGGGACGTGTGTACCAGAAGCTCAGAGTCAGGTGCTGTACATGCACCGTGTATTGGGCTGTAGGGACTCCAGCTCTGGGTAGGCTCCCAAGAACACTTCAGCCAAGTGAGAGATTAGTTTACCAGAGCCCCCCGAAATAAAAGGGGCAGACACCCTCGCCTTGACTGCTTTGATTGGTACCACTAAGGGACAAAGGGGGAAATTTGCAACCCAGAGCCTCAAGGCAGTTCAGCCCAAGGATGTTAAGGTTACCATGGTACAATAGTGACCCCTCTATTCCTGCTGCAGCTCTGGCTGGTCCCCTGCCAGCAACATGGACTGACTCTCTCCAGCCCCTGGCCTTCTAGCCCCACCACACCTGATGCCTTCTATCCAACCCTCCCTCTTCTGCCAGCTCCCAGGCTGCTGCCTCCAGCCCAATCCGTATCTCATTTGCATGTGCCCAATCACCTCAGACTGTTCTCTCTACAAAGGTTACAGACCTGCCTTCCAGCTGGCTCTTGAGGGCAAAAGTGTTTTCTGATCTGGCAGGTCCCTGTATTCTACTCTCTTGCTTAGGCTATGTCTACACTACAAGACAAATTCAAAGTTATTGAAATCAGTTTTACAACGGCTGTTTTTTGAACTCGATTTTGAGTATCCTCACTTGCCCCAGGCTCCCAACAATTTCGACATATGGCTTCCATCCTGAAATTCCAAACAGTGCATTTTGGGAACCTATCCCACAGTTCCCTCTGCGCCGCATTTGGAACCAGGTACAGCAGCCCTGGTTAGTTTCCCAGCTGCCCCAAATAGTGTGGATCTGGGAATCAAGTGCACCAGCGCTGTCAGTTTCCCGGGTTCCTGCAGCTTGGAGGACATGGGAAACTTACAGCGCAGCAGCCCTGATCAATTTCCCAGCTCCTGCTAGTAGCGGTGAGCTGGGAGCCGGGTGCAGCACATACTCTGTGGGATACATACTTGTGGAGGCTAACAAATTCAAATGAAAGACACAGCGCTTCCACACTAGCCTTTATTCGACATTTTAAACTCAAGATTGGTGTTATACCTGTCTGATAATATCGATATTTTGTCATCTAAATTAGGGCAGACTAAATCAAGCTAATGGCATTTACGGTGAAGACAGTGATATTTTAATGTTGAGCTAACTGCTTTAAATTTGATTTTATCTTTTAGTGTAGCCATAGCCTTAGACAACCATTCTCCTCTGCAATTTTTTGCCCGTAACCTTGAAATCCTTCCCTCCATCAGTATGCTGGAGAGCTTCTCCATTTCACTACCTGTTCTAGTGGCTGGGCCCTTGAAGAGTTACTACATTTCACACTATATAGTCCCTCAGGAACCTTTCCCAACTCTAACCAACTCTGCAAAATAATAAAGTTAAAGGGAGAACGTCAAGGACATCAGTCTCCAAAGGTTAGCCCGCTCTCAATGGCCCAGTTTTTAATTAACCACACTTCATATCAAAGGGAATAAACAAAGCTTAATAAAATGAACACACTAGGCCCACTGGGATCCCTGGAGCATCTTCTACAAGTCAGGAAAGGGGGTCTGCCCTCTGCACTTTTGAGACCACAGCATGATCTCCCAGATACCAAACGGAAGATGTCATGAGGACATAATAGTCCAGTAGTGCAGGAAGTGAAAGGGGTTCATGACATTTAGTCAGATACCAAAGGGGTACTTGGCAGAAGAGAGTTTGGGAATTACTGCACAAGATAAAAATGTATTAAGATACGCTAATGATCAATGTTTGATTTTGCTACAATCCACTAATCATAATGGCCGTGTCTACACTAGCCAAAAACTTCAAAATGGCCATGCAAATGGCCATTTCGAAGTTTACTAATGAAGTGCTGAAATACATATTCAGTGCCTCATTAGCATGCGGGAGGCCACGGCACTTTGAAATTGACGTGGCTCGCCGCTGCGTGGCTCGTTCAGACAGGGCACCTTTTCAAAAGGACCCCGCCTACTTCGAAGTCCCCTTGTTCCTATCTGCTCATATGTTTTTTTCTGCTCATAAGAATAAGGGGACTTCGAAGTAGGCGGGGTCCTTTCGAAAAGGAGCCCCGTCTGAACGAGCCGCGCGGCGGTGAGCCACTTCAATTTCGAAGTGCCGCGGCTGCCCGCATGCTAATGAGGCGCTGAATATGTATTTCAGCGCTTCATTAGTAAACTTCGAAATGGCCATTTGCGTGGCCATTTCGAAGTTTGGGGCTAGTGTAGACACAGCCAATGAGCCCAAAGAAAAGGGTACAACTCAGGTAGCATTCCTCTTAAAAACGCTTCCCAAAGCAGAGCAATATCATTATTTCCATTTGATCGATGGGGAAACTGAGGTACCAGGCAGTGAAGTGATTTGCTCTAGATCACCCAGCAGCTCCGATTTCCCAGTGCTGCACTGTCACCACTCTTTTTTATGGGTGCATACGGAGGGAGGGGGGAAGTACAAAAAAGATTACTCTGTTCTTTGCCCAGGCCTTGGCACCAATTCTATAATCTACAGATAATCTGAATCTATTGTTTCATACGCAGCTAACTGGAAAAAAAACCTGCAAGGGCAATTCTAGAAGAGAGGAAGGATTGTTCAGTGGTTAAAGGAACTAGATAGTGAGGGGTTAATTCTGTCCTGCAACAGATTTACAGTATGACCTGGAGCAAATCAATATCTCTGTGCCTTGCCTTCCCATCTGTAAAATGGGGACAATGCTACCAGAGATCTGTCCAAAAAAATAAAAAACAAGAATTCCATATCATGACAGATTGAGGTTTTGCCATTTGGTTTTGTTGAGCATCAGGATGAAACCAAAGCCTTGCAATATCCACAGAAACAAGAGTGTATGTGTCCCCCACCTCAAACAGCCAATAATCTCAGGTGTTGGAACACTCATCCGGGAAGCAGAAAGGACACATTTCAGTCTTCGCCCTCATGAGGTGTTGCACAGACCTGAATAGTACCCCCCTACCTCCCGGACAAGTGTCTCAACCCTGCGGCCATTAACTATTTTGGAGGTGGGTTGCAGCTCCCTCCCAATTGCTGGTCCAACCCAGAGACAGAAGCTGGTATCTGAGGCATTCCCAACAAAGGGTTCATCAAAACTGAATCTGGCGTTTGTCTGCAACAAGTTGTGATTTAGACGCATTGGCATTTTGTGATGGAGATGTTTCAGTAAAAGACTCCGTATCCATTCTATGTACTTTCTTCTTGGAGATCGTAGTTTAGAGTGGCAAGACAGTCAGGCTGCGTCTCTACTATGAGATAAATTCGATATTTAATAAATTTGCATATTTAACCACAATATTATGAATTTGAATAAAGTGTCCACAGAGCTTCTTGAAATCTGACCCACCTCTTTTCCATGTCAAATCCCTGCATCCCCATTGCCCCGTGCAAGTTTGACAGCATGAGCACTGCATTGTGGGCACCTATCGCACAGTGCCTTAGCATTGCTTGCCTGTGATTGTTTCATGTTGGAAGCCCAGAATTCCAAGCACTGTCCCAGAATTCACTGCATCACTGAGTATGCGACAAAAGAACTGGAGATCATCCATTTCCTTCTGCAGCATTCCAGTGCAAGCATGGATCCAAGAACACTCCAGCTCATATCACAGATCATTTCAGCAACCACAGTGACTGTCACACAATTTGTCCTTCGATTCCAAAGCTCAATAACGTTTGGCTATCTTACAGGTGCTGCTGCTGCTGATGATGATGACGACGATAAGAATGGTTTAGAAAAGCAAATCTCCCAGCTGCAATCCAAGAACTCAGAGCTGCTGGCTGCCTTAATTGCATTGCTGACAGTGAAGCATCAGTTTTGGACTCAAGAGACTGGCACACACTGGTGGGATCACATTGTTTTGGAGTCCTGGGACGATCAGCTGTGAGTGCAGAATCTTTGCATGTGCAAGTCTACCTTCATGGAATTTGTGATATGCTAATGCCTGCCCTGAAGCACAACAACATAAAAATGAGGCAGGCTTTAACAGATCAGAAACATGTGGCAATTGCACTGTGGAAGTTTGCAGCCCCCAACAGTTATTGGTCAGTGGAAAGTCAGTTTGGGTTGGGCAGATCTACAGAGGGGTCTGTGGTGATGGAGGTGGCCCATGCAATCTCTCAGTGTCTCCTCTGGAAGACTTTGACCCTGGGAGATGTACAGGGCATAGTGGATGGCTTTGCTGCCCAGGGCTTTCCTAACTGCTGTGGGGCAATAGATGGCACGCACATTCCCCTCATGGCACCAACCCACTTGGCCTCAGAGTACATTAATCAAAATGGTACTTCTCCCTGGCCATGTAGGGATTGGTAGATCACAAAACTCGTTTTACCAATATCAGTGTTGGATGGTCAGGGAGGGTTCATGATGTGTGCATATTCCAAAAATCGGGACTGTACCCAAAGCTCCTGGATGGGACTTTTTTCCTTGATCAGAAAGTCAAGATTGGTGATGTGGAATGCCCGTTGTTATACTGGGCAACAAAGCTTACCCTCTGCTTCCCTGCCTGATGAAACCCTACACTGGACCCCAGCAAGGAAAACTTCAATCACAGACTGAGCAGGTGCAGAATGATCGTGGAATGTGCCTTTGGACCTTTAAAAGCGAGGTTCAGATGTTTTTTGACCTGTTTGGACATTTCTGAAGCTAATGTCACCACCGTTATTACAGCGTGCGCTATTTCACACAACATATGCGAATCAAAGCAGGAGACTTTCCTGTCCGTCTGGAATTCTGAAGTGGAGGCAATAGGCAGGGCTTAGTTGCAGCCATCTCCACTGTCATCCACCAGTAGCCACACTCAGGCTGCAGCAATAAGGGCCACTTTAAAAAAACAGATTTATGACTGATCTGTAACACACGTGCTACCTATGTATTTCTCTGCCACAATGCCAACAAACCATACCGTGTCATAATGCATGAATGCTTTTCCTTGGTGGGAGAGGGTGAAGTTGCAGTAAATAGAATGCATGTGGCAGGCAGCTGTGCCTTCAGCGCCCTCCCTCCCCAAACCCCCCTCGATTCCTTCAGCTATGTGTGTGCTGCAGACAAGGGAGTTTCACTGGCCAACCGTGCCTTCAGCAGCACTCCCTCTTTCCTCGCCCGCCTGTTTGATTTGTGTTCCCCCCCCCCCCCCCCACACACACTCCTGCAGGACAAGAAAGCACACCGAGCTCAAGGGAATGATTTTATTTTTGTGGGAGGAGAGGTTTAAGTGGCTGGGAAAAGAAGACTTCTCAAGGGTCCTTGAAGAGCCTTTTGCAGTGGCCCAAGGGGCTGGAGCACTGGGGTAGCCTTACCCTTCCTCACCATATGTGGGGACCACAACAATGCGAGGTGGGCAACCTCTCCTCAGGGGACTACGGCCAGCTGCTGCCCTGTTGGGTTGGAAGCGTCTCTGCAGCTGAAGCAGGGAACGCAGGATTTCTGTCTGCTTGGTATTGGCCTTTATGAGCTTTGCCACGACCTTGGTCTGCTTCACTGAGACCTCGGTCTGCTTTGCTGTGGCCTCATTCATTTCTGACAATTGCTGCTGTTGGAGGTCAAGCATTCTCTCATTAAAGTTTAGTTAACTCTGACGCCACTCAGCTATACTGTAACGCCCCTGAGCAGTGTCCTCTGTCAAATTCTTGTGCTCTGCCTCAGCGTTTTCCATGTGCTGCAGGATCAGATCTTGTTTGCATTTCTTGCATCTTCTGGTTTTCTCTGCAATGCTGGGCACTGGGTCCGGATAAGGAAGGTCAAAATTAAGATACAATTCACACAATGTGCTTTGAAGTGCAACGAATGGGTCTTTCTGTGTACTATCACTGAAAGTATGCTTTTGTAGGGTACATGGGTTATTAAGTATGGGACAGTAAGCATGCATTTCACAATACCTCACTTGCCATCACTTATCCAGCACACTGCTTTGTGGGCATGGTAAATTATAAGCAATTGTCCTCTTTTGGTAGGAACGGAAAGGTCTGCAAAGCAGCAGCAGCTGCCAGGTGTCCTGGCTGCGTGTCTTGCGGCAGTGAAAAATGGATGGCTGTGTGTGGGATTTTGATGTACAATGAAAATAATGTAAAGAAAAGGAAATAATCCAAAGAAAGGCGGATGAAAAGTGACATGGGAAAGGGAAAGCACCACAGAGAAATCTCCGATGGATTGCAGAGGATTCTTGAAAACTGGAAAGAAATGGTGCTTGGAAAGCAACATGGAAGGGGAAATGCCCAGCAAAACCCGGCAGCCACATGGCGCTGGGTAGTCCTAGAAAATGCAAAGAAACGGTGGAAAAGAAATGTTGGGGGAAAGGGACATGGGAGGGGTGGAACCACCACAAGGCCTGCAAACCGTGTTGTGTGGTGGGGAACAGAGTGCCTGCCAGCTGCTGCAGGCCAATGTAAAGGGGCAGGAAGCATGTTTAAAATAATAATAATAATAATGATAATAATAACGGATGCAAATTCGCGTGCTTCTACAGGTTGCCAAAGAAGACGTCATCCTCCTAAAACTAATAGATATGGAGAAAGAGCAGCTTCTCCTGCTGTGACAAAAACCTGGAAAATTTGCTAAAATGCTGTGTGGTGCCATGATATCAGATCACGGCCTGGTTGCCTGGCATGGCAAGGTGTGCTACTGTGGAAGCAGCAACAAGTCAGGCCTGCCCAAGGACCTGGTGGAAAAAATATAAGAGTGCCTGGATGAGGCCTTCGAGGAGATCTGCAAAAAGGAGAAGCGCTCTCCACCCCAAGAAACATTAACACGCTGTTCTTAGGGGCACAGAAGCACAGCTAGCAAACCTGTACCTATACACAACCCTATAGTAATATCCATCACCAAACCGCTTTTAGCATGCAGAATAAATACTCACTCAAACCACTTGCTCTGGGGAGTGCTGGGACTGGCGTGGAAGTGACCAACATGGACGGGACTGCTGTGAAGGGGAATGCTATGGACGGAACCAGTTCCAGGTCGATGGTGAAGAGCTCTGGGCTGCCTGGAACAACTTTCTCTGTCCTAGGCTCATTGCTCCTTTTCTCCTCTCCATTTCCCTCTTCCTCCGGGCCACCCTGCTCACCCAGGCTCATCCTGAACTCCATACCAGGGCCTCCACAAGCGTCATAATTCAGTCCAGGTTCTGTGGTGGGGTCGCTCCCCTTCAGCACTTGCAGCTGTTGATAACAGTGGCAGGTCCATGGAGCTGCCCTGACCGCTGGTTGGCTTCCCGGACTTTTTGATGGGCCTGATGGAGTTCTTTAACCTTCACCCAGCATTGGATATATTCCCAGGAGCAGCCTTGAGTGGCCATCTGATCATAGATGGCCTCAATTCTCTTGGCCATCTGAAGTCTTTCACAACCGATTGGCCGCCCCAAATGGCAATGAGATCCAGAATCTCCTGGTGGGTCCAAGCCGGGGCTCTCTTGCGAGCCTGAGAAGTGCTAGTCGGATCACTACCCTGAGTGCTTATGATTGCAGCACAGGGCTACTGAAAATTGCTACCGATGCGGTGTAATGGTTACTGATGTGCTGCAGCACAATGGGCAACGGGATTTTTTTCACAATGGATGCCCTTTATATTTGCAGAGCTGGGCCGCTAAATCCCAATTTAAATTTTTATTCCATTTCAAATGCAATCAAAACTTTGCGGGCTTACTTTGACCTTCCTGCACGCACGACAGCAGTGCAGAATGAAACTGCCATACTTGGAGGGCCACCACACAGTCTTGTGGGATACATACGGGGCACTTCTGGAGGCTAACAAATTCAAATTAAGGACATGGTGCTTCCACACTAGCTTTGATTTGAGATTTTAAATTCGAAATTGATGCTATACCCATCCCATAATATTGATATTTTGTAATCGGTATTCAACTCAATAAATCAAGTTAATAGTAATTGAAATTAGAATTTATCTCATAGTGCAGACACAGCCTCAGTCACTATATGTTGTGCAGCACCCAATATACTGCAGGACCTAATGTCTTTTGTGACCTGTAGTTTCCACTGTAATATCAAGACCAGAGAGATCTTCCCCCTTGTTAGGGGGCAGACATATTTTACATCCCCCTGCTACAGCTCTGGGACTCGATAGCCCTTTCACAGTGTCCCTATTACTCCACAACAGCTGTCAGGCCAGACTAAACCCTGGTGTGAAATATCATAAAACAGTTAATTTGACAAACTTTTCCAAGCATGAAGGCCCCCTGAGTACGCCTCCAGCCAGGAATACAGAGTACTTACATGCTTTGTGAAATTTATGTTTTACATCGAGGAGGGTGGAAGATGGAGGTACCTAAAAAAGAAACAGACAGGAGCACATTAATTTTTATCCTTCTCCCAGTTTAGGGGGGCAAATAATAAAGCACTTTCATATCACAAATGGTCATTTCAGCTTGCCTGCTGCTTCTTCAGCCAATGTCCTTCCACATCTACAGTGACTTTCTCTTTTTTATTTGTACACTAACCCTCTTTGCCCATGTAGGTTATGGGATTATACTTGGATTAGTCCCACATGACTAGTAACTGCTATAAACAAATCTGTCATAAATTTCAACTATGGAGGAGGAAAGTTGCTATTTCTGATGGGACAGTCCCTTCCACAAAGATCAAACCAAAGTGACTACTTGAGGAGTAAGATACTACTCACTCTAAGAAAGGGTATCTGAGTCTGGCCCTTTGAGAAGGGAACAGGTAGGGACTGGACTGTTATACAATGAACAGTTTAAGGAGTGAAGAGCTATTCAGAACAAAGATATCAAAAGTTGGATGAATTAAAACAATCATTTTACTGCAAGGTGGAAATGTGACACAACTTTATTTCTTAGAACCTGGAATCTGAACATACAACAACCAAAAACAGAGAGAGAAAAAGCAGTCTGCTCTGTACAGCCACAACTCACCCCACCTTGCTTCAGGATGGCTTTTTGCAAATTGACTTTGATCATGCCCCACAAGAAGAATCAGGAAACCCGTTATGATTTAAAGAGGTGGCTTGTAATTTGTACACTCTTTGCAAAACACCACACTATTTATTAACATCAGACAGCCAGATCCTCAGTTAGCAGTAATTTGTTTAAGTAGAGTTATGCCATCTTACACCACCTGAGGATCCAGCCTTGAAAGCAGATAAACAACTAGTGGGAATGACAAATTGAACATGTGACAAGTATCTCTTCATTACCGATTTCCCATACAGTCCTTGCCTAGGGCACACGCTGTGCTGTCAGTAATCAGCTACAATTGATGAAAAGATCAGTGCAAAGAAAAAGCCATTCTAATTCATCTTCATTTTTTATGCATTTGACTGAGCTTTAACTGATTTGGTCTTCTTTTTCTCTTTTTCAAAGAGTATTAAAAAGATGTTGCACTGTGCATATCTCCCTGCAGGCTCTCCAGCTGTGACCCCATCAGCACTTGAGCCATGAATGAGGATCATCATAATAATCACTTCCAAACATTTCAGGGTAGATGTTCTATTATGCATGAGAATCCCACACTCAGTGGAGATTAGTGGTTACATATAAGTAGGGATCTTCAGTGACTGCCAGTGGTTAAAAGTTCTATCATGGAATCTGATGCCTTAGCCATGGATTGCTGTAGAATTTAACTACTAAGGTGCAGCTACACAGAGTTCATAGAATCCTAGGGCTGGAAGGGACCTTACGAGGTCAAATCCAGCCCCCTGCTTCAAGCAGGATCAACCCCTACTAAGTCATCCCAGCCAGGACCACGTCAAGCTGGGACTTTAAAATCTCTAGGAATGGAGAATCCACCACGTCTCCAGGCAATGCATTCCAGTGCTTCACCACTCTCTTTGTGAAGTAGTCTTTTCCTAATATCTAGTCTACACCTCTCCCTCTGTAACTTGAGACCATTGCTCCTTGTTCTGCCATCTGACACCACTGAGAATAGTTTCTCACCATTCTCTTTAGAGCTCCCCTTCAGGAAGTTGCAGTCTGCTATTAAATCACTTCTCACTCATCTCTTCTGTAAACTAAACAAGCCCAAAAATCAATGAAAATGGTTATGGAAATCAATGCAACTTAGGAAACTAAATACCCTAACCCAGTATGTCTGAGCTGAGATCTGTATTCAGACTTTTGGTTATAGTTGAAGCCCATTATGACCCACATGGGCATCGACCTCCCATGTGACCTCCCATTTACTACAGATAATTGTGTGCTCTGTTTGGTTTTGACATATAAAATAATCTGCATGGTGCACTTGTGGTTCTCAGAGAATTTGCCTTGCAGGTAGCGTACAAAAATTTTAGGAATTTTCTGCAGATGCAAATTTTCTGCAGGTGCAAATCATCGCAGATGATTTGACTTCCATAGAGCAGTTCCAATTTTAGTCCCAAAGGAATACTAGACTGATATCACAGGAGTAGCTATCTTTAGGTAGTATATTTGGCATTTAATTTCCAGTGGTGCTCCAAACAAGGGATTGTTGTCATCCTGAAGAGTTTTGAATCAATGAGATCCTTATTTGACAAGTTATTTGATAAATAACTTTGAAGTTAACTTTGAAGTAAAGTGTCTACCAAGGAGGTGGCCCCCTCTGGAGAACAGAGACAGTCGGGCCAGCCAAGGCAGGGCTCTATGGTCCCTGCTGACCATCTTAAGGAAACCAGCTCCCTGGCAACCCCAGGCAGGAAGCTGAGATGGTGCACCAGGAGGGGACCCTCATGGACTGAGGATGAGCTGAAAGACCTTCTCGCTCTGTGAGGGGGGAAGGAAGGGTTTCGGCAAACTGGCACCCAGCAGAGGAATGCCGAGGCCTTTGACCGGCTGGCCAGAGGGCTTACCACTGGAGACTATCACGGCCTCAATGGCAGCAGCATGTGGATAAAAGTGAAGAACTCTGCCAGATCTACATCAACGCCTGCAATGCTGCCAGCTGGTTGGGGGCATGGCCCATCCACTGCCCCCACTACCAGGAGCTGCACAGGCTCCTGGGGCCAAAGGAGACGGCCACCCCAGAGCATCTGGTGAACACCTCTGGTCTCTCCCCCACTGCGGGCAGCAAGGATGAGGCACCATAGCTACGTCTACACGTGAACCCTACATCGAAGTAGCTTATTTCAACGTAGCGACATCAAAATAGGCTATTTCGATGAATAACATCTACACGTCCTCCAGGGCTGGCAACGTCGACGTTCAATGTCGACGTTGGGCAGCACCACATCGAAATAGGCGCTGCAAGGGAACGTCTACACGCCAAAGTAGCACACATCGAAATAAGGGTGCCAGGAACAGCTGCAGACAGGGTCACAGGGCGGACTAGAGCTTCTGGGGCAACAGCTAGCCGCTCCCTTAAAGGGCCCCTCCCAGACACACTCAGCCTGCACAGCACGTGGTCTGCAGAGCCATAGGCACGCACACCTTGAGCGATGCAGTCATGATGGACCCCCAGCAGCAGCAGCAGCAGCAGCAGCAGCAGCCAGAGGTCCACCCAGCCGCCCCTGCAGGAGCAGTGCTCGCCCTGCTCAATGCCATGCAGGAGGCAGCTGAGCACCTCCTTGCCACAGAGGAGGAGCTGCCCTCAGGGGAGGAGGATGCAACCCCCAACCCTGCAGCACCCCAACCCTCCCCCCGCCTCATACGCCACTGGCTGCGGAGCTACCCCACCAGCACCGACTGGTGGGAGCGGCTGGTGCTCGGAGAGTGGGACGACGACTGCTGGCTCAGGAACTTTCGCATGAGCCGGCAGACATTTCTGGAGCTATGCCAGTGGCTCACCGCCACACTGAGGCACCAGGACACCACCATGCGGCGTGCCCTCGGTGTGGAGAAACGGGTCGGCATCACTGTCTGGAAGCTGTCCACTCCAGACAGCTACCGATCCATGGGCCAGCAGTTTGGCATTGGCAAGGCCACCGTTGGGGCTGTCCTCATGGAGGTAAGAGGACCCACGGGCGGGGGGAGGGGAGGCAGCCCTGGCAGGGGAGGGCAGGGGAGGGGAGGGGAGGGGGGCCCTGGCAGGGGAGGGCCACACACTCCCTGCTCACCCCTCATTGGTGCTCCCCCATGTGCTTCCCCTGCAGGTCGTCCGCACCATCAACGCCCTGCTTCTCCACAGGCTCGTGAGACTTGGGGATCCAGATGCCACCATCGCTGACTTTGCCACCCTGGGCTTCCCCAATTGCTTCGGGGCTCTGGATGGGACTCACATCCCCATCCGCGCCCCGGAGCACAGTGGAGACCGTTACATCAACAGGAAGGGCTACCACTTAGTGGTCCTCCAGGCCTTGGTGGACAGCCGGGGCCATTCCTGGACATTTATGTGGGCTGGCCTGGCTGCACCCACGACGCCCGGGTATTCTGGAACTCGGGCCTGTGCCGCCGGCTGGAGGTGGGGACCTACATCCCCCAGCGGGAGAGCCCTGTGGGGGACACCACCATGCCCCTCTGCGTCATTGCAGACGCGGCATACCCCCTCCGGCCCTGGCTCATGCACCCATACACGGGCCATCTGTCTGCCAGCCAGGAGCACTTCAACCAGTGCCTGAACAACGCGCGCCAGGTGGTGGAGTGCTCATTTGGCTGCCTCAAAGGGCGCTGGAGGTGTCTCCTCACCCGCCTTGATGCAGACCCCACCAACATCCCCCAGATTGTGGGTGCGTGCAGCGCCCTCCACAACCTGGTAGAGAGCAAGGGGGAGGCCTTCCTTCAGGGCTGGGCTGTGGAGGCCGGCACGGCTGATGTGCAGCCACCCGCTGCCCCCAGTCGCCAGGTGGACCCCAAAGGGACCCCGATCCAGGAGGCCCTGCGGGACCAGTTCGATGAGGCCACGGGGTGAACGCTGGCAGGTGCCCCACTGCCCCCCCCCATCCTCCACACCACTCCCTGCCCCTACGCCCACACCACAGAGCACCCAACAGCACACCCCCCCCTACTTTTCTTGTACAAATAAAAGCAGACAGTTGTTTGTGAAATCAATCATCTTTACTGGAACTCTTATTAATTATAGAAATTCTAACTTATATATATGTATATTATAATAAAAACAGGGATAACAAGGAAGGGGAGAACTATTTACATGGGGCGGTAAGGATCAGCCATTGAAAATGGGGGTCACAAATAAATACAAACTATTTACAGCCCAAAAAAACGTAAAAATGGGGGGAATATATACAAAGCGGGGGGCACATCCTGGGCCCATGCCCCTACAGTCCAGCACTGGGGGTGGGCGGCCGGGATCCCCGCCTTGGCCGCAGCCCTGGCCGGGGCTGGCTGGGGGCCGGGCGGACCGGTAGATACGGCCGGCGAGTGTCAGGTGGCCCCAGGTCCCCCCTCGGCGGAATGGCCCTTGGTGGCGGGTGGCGGTGCTACAGCGGACGGCGCGGTGGCTGGAGCAGTGGGTGGCGCAGCGGGTGGAGCATGCAGGGCGGGCACAGCAGCGGCCGGCGCGGCATGGGGTGCCAGGTAGTCCACTATGCGGTTGAAAGTCTGCATGTAGGCCCCCCATGCCTCCTAGCGCCAGGCCAGCGCCCGCTCCTGCAGGTGGAGGTGGCATTGCTCCACCCGCAGCCACTGCTCAGCGACCTCCAACTGCCGGTGGTGGAAGGCCAGCAGCTGGGGGTCCGTTGCCGGCGGCTGCTGCTGCTGGGTCTGCCATCTTGCCCGTCATGGGGCCAGTCGGTCCTCCGCCGAGCGGCTGGCCTGGAGTGATGGTCCCGGAGGGGATTCCGGGACCACTGACATCTTGCCGGCACTCTCCGGTCCTTCCGATGGTGCAGCTGCGGAACACAGGAGGAGTGGGGAGAAGAGTGGAGACAGCCATTAGTGTGGGCCCCGAGCCGTGGCCCTTGTCCCCCCCACCCCTGTGCTGCAGGTTCCCCATCGCTGTCCCCAGGAGATGCTGCTGTGATGGGGTTCAGGGGTCCCCCTGCACTGTACCCCGTCCCCCGGCGGGAGTGACTCTCACTTCACTCAGCAGGGTCTGACAGGAGAGGTTTATTAGGGAACAGATGCCCAGTTTCTCCCAGAAGTGACAGTACAGCAGTCAGAGACAGTCCTTCCAACCCGTCCTGGGGAGAAGACCCCGAGGGGTGCCCCTCTGGGGTGTAGCTTTTCCCCTCCACAGGCAGGCAGCCTTCTAGCTCTCCCTTCCCCTAGCCTCTAACTGCGGCCTCCGATTCAAACCCAGCTTGGCTCCTCCCTCCTCTTTGTTCAGGGCAAAGGTGTAACCTGCCAGTTGTAGCCCCAGGATCATCCTTAGCCACTGGAAGCTATTCAGCTTGTTTCTCATATCTAGCCTGAGTCTCGCATTTGCACTCCCCCCCACTCCATCACATGCTGCTGCTGCTGGTGCTGCTGCTGCGGGGTGTCCCACCCCCTCCCCCCCGGGGGACCCTAGCGGTTCCACTCCCCCCTGCCCCGGGGATGGGGCATGGCACTGTCATGCTGGAGGGGGTAAGGGGCTGATGCACTCCTGTGAGGGACATGCCACTGCTGTCCTTGGGGCCATGGTCATCTGGGCATGTGGAGGGCCCTGGCCATATCTATTACCCCCGCCCCTCAACCCCGGGGGTGTGCACCGGGGGGTACATACCTGACAGTCCACTCCCACGGTTGGGGGACACCCGGGGGGCGGACGCCTGGCTGCAGCTCCGGGACGGCAGGATGATCTGCAGGCCGGCGTCACTGGAGGAGGAGTTCCCCCTCCTCCTCCTCCTCCTGCTCTGGTGCCCCGGGGTGGGCTTCAGGGGGGGCCCCCGGGGGGCTGGGATTGCCTCCAGGCCGGACTCCACCTCTGGGGCCTGCTGGGGCTCCTCAGCCAAGGTGTCAAGCGTGGCCAGGGGGGAGGAGGTGTGCCGGGGGCCCAGGATGTCCCTGAGCTCCCTGTAAAAGGGACAAGTGACGGGGGTGGCCCCAGATCGACCGGCCGCATCCTGGGCCCGGGCGTAACCCTGCTGCAGTTCCTTCACTTTACTCCGGACATGGTCTGGAGTGCGGGCAGGGTGACCCCGGGCAGCCAGGCCCTCGGCCAGCCGAGCGAACGCATCCGCTTTCCACCTCTTGCTCCCCATTGCTTGGAGCACCTTCTCCTCGCTCCAGAGCCCCAGCAGGTCCCGAAGCTCAGCCTCCGTCCAGAAGGGGCCCTGCTGCCGCTTCCTGGCCTGGCTCCTGGTCTGGGAACCCAGGCTTCCCTTGGGGGGGGGTCCCCTGGGGGAGCTGGGGGGGCTGCCGGGCAGCCATCACATCGGGTAGGGGTGTGGGTGGCTGCAGAGGAGTGTGCAGGCTAGCTGCGTGTTATTGCTGCTGCCTGCACGCTCTCTCAGCTTCCTGCACAGGAACGGAGGGGGCAGGGACCTTTAAGGGGCCGCTCCACGCGGCCACCATCGAGCTCAGGGGTTGGAGAGAGCGTCTCTCAACCCCTCAGCTGATGGCCGCCATGGAGGACCCCGCAATTTTGAAGTTGCGGGACACGCAACGACTACACGTTCCCTACTTCGACGTTGAACGTCGAAGTAGGGCGCTATTCCCATCCCCTCATGGGGTTAGCGGCTTCGACGTCTCGCCGCCTAACGTCGATGTTAACATCGAAATAGCGCCCAACACGTGTAGCCGTGACAGGCGCTATTTTGAAGTTATTGCCGCTACTTCAAAGTAGCGTGCACGTGTAGACAAGGCTCAGGAGCCCACAGCTTGGGGAGTGGTGCACCGAGACCCAGGGCAATGACAAGGGCTCCAGCGATGGGACCCTGGTCATCATCCTCCCTTCTGGGACACCCGCAGGGCCTCATCAAGCCAAGCCTCACCCGGGCCCTGGGAGGTCACAGCCAGTACATTCGGGATGAGCAGGATGTCACCAGGGTCGGGGACAACCCTCCCCACCCCAGAACAGCCCCGCAGCCCACACTCCAGGGAGTGGGGGAGGGAACACACGCTGACCCTTGTCAGGCAGGAACCTCAGGGCACCCGGGATCTCACGGAGCTCACAGGCCATCAGGCAGCAGGGGAGTGGGGTGGGGGCCATCAGAGCAAGGGGCCTCTTCCACCCCGGCGTACAGACCCAGCACTAATGGGCCATTCCCCTGTCCCCTTCTGTCTCCAGAGGTCCCTCACCGGGAAGGTGCTGCATCCCACCAGAGCCGGCCACAGCTGCAAGGGGCTGGGAGGCTGCCCCATCGCCCCAGCCTGCATCCCTCCCCAGTTGTGGCCGGGCCTCCCACAGACGACACTGGAGGAACGAGAAGGTGGCCACCAACTGGGCGGTTGTGAGTGAGATGACTTGGGTGTTCCAGGGCTGGCTGGCAATGGAGCGGGACATGAGTGTGGCTGGCTGGCAGCTTGGACTCTGTGGCCCAGACATTGGCTGCCCCCCATAACCGGCCCTGCATGCAGCTGCCCCCCGCCCTGCAGCCACCCCTCCGACAGCCATCCAGTGCATGGCAGACCTGTCACTTTCCACCCACCTGGAGCTGGCTCAGTGGCTGCTTGCAGAGGTGGGCACACCTGGCCCAGGCCCAGGCCCCGTGCCCCACCCCCACACACCCTGCAGATGCTGAGCCCGTGGCACCCCTTCCCCAGCCCTACCTCCCTGTGGTCCCGGCTCCCTTGCAGCCCTGCAGGGGGCCCCGAACCCAGGGTGGTAAGGGCAGCCATGGCTGACTTGGCTCCCAGCCCCTGACACCTTTGCGTGGACTGAACCTACCCCCACCTTGCCCCCCTTCCAGTTCAGTTCCCCCACTTAGTCTCCCACCTCTCTCCTGTGGACAATTCCCCCCATGCACTGTAAATAGCTTCACAAGCTGTTCTGTTTAGTTTTGCCAAAAATGTTTATTCCCCCCAATAGTAAAGTTCCTTGCTCCCGCCCCAACCTGTGTCCCTGGTGCTTGGTGGGAGAGCTGGCGGGGGGAGTCTGAGGGATGTGAGAGATGGCAGGCACGTAGTGCAGAGTGTGGCTGGGAGGGGAAGGGCAGACCCTGGGCAAAGGCCTGGCACAAGGTTTACACTATCCCCATCCCTCTGTGCT
This sequence comes from Carettochelys insculpta, assembly GCF_033958435.1. NCBI lineage: Eukaryota > Metazoa > Chordata > Testudines > Carettochelyidae > Carettochelys > Carettochelys insculpta. The sequence goes on along the minus strand of NC_134140.1, from coordinate 133,863,358 downwards.
TCACGGCATGGCGCAGTAGGTGGCTGTTTAAGTTGGCTCCCAGGCCCGTGGCCCAGCCCTGGATAAAGGGCTCCCACCAGCCCTCCACAAGCTGTGGAGAACACAGCAGGTGGCAACGACCACAGGGACGTTTGGGAAGCTGACCTCCAGCCTGGTGAGGAGGCTGCGAAATCTTCCCTTCAGCCTCCCAAACGCCTGGTCGACTGTGCCTCTGGTACGGTTGAAGTGACCGTTAAAGTTGTCCTGGGCCAGCGTGGTGCATCTGGTATAGAGACGCATGAGCCACAGGTGCAGCAGATATGTGATGTTGGCCACGATGCAGTGGGGCATCTTGATGTCCCCAGGCAGGAGTTCCCACAGGCGGACTTACGTGCCCTCCTGCATCCAGCATCCCAGCCATGAATTCTGGAAAACCCAGGTGTTTTGGACCCTGCCCGGACACCCCACACACAAGTCCAGGAAACGGCCCCTCACATCTACCAGGGCCTGGAGTTCCTCCAAGTGGTACCCCTTGCTGTTAAACTAGGTGCTCCCACTGCGGTCCAGAGCCCTGATTGCCACATGTGTCCTGTCCGGAGCTTCAAAACAATTGAGGAAGCCCAGGTCCACGAACCCAGCGACAGCAGCATCCAGGTCCCCAAGGGTCATGACTCGTGGCAGGAGCACCCTGTTGATGGCTTGGATGACCTGCGGGGTGGGGTGGGGGAAGGAAGATATATCCATGAACGCCTGACTGGGAGGCCCCCCTTCCCTCTGCCCAATAGTCCCCTTCCTGGGGTGGGTCCGTGGTGGGCAGTGGACTTACCTCAATCATCACTGCTCCAGTGGTGGACTTGCCATATTCCAATTAGAGGTGGTGGATTCTCTATCCTTTGCGGTTTTTAAGTCCTGGCTTGACAAGGTCCTGGCTGGGATGACTTAGCAGGGGTTGATCCTGCTTGAAGCAGGGGGCTGGACTAGATGACCTCCTGAGGTGCTTTCCGGCCCTATGATTCTGTGCTTCTGTAATTGGTGGCTGACAGACTGGAGTTTGTCAGGGCCGGTCAGCCTCCACAGTGCGGTGGCCACCGTCTTCTTCACCAGGAGCGCTGGCCACCTCTGGGTGTCCCAGTGCTGGAGGACTGGAGCGAGCCAGTGGCAGAGGTCTTTGAATGTCTGGCAGGTCATCTGAACGTTGCTCAGCCACGGCTTGTTGTCTCAGTCCTCCAGCACCAGCTGGTCCCACCACTCGGTGCTGGTGGTGAAGGCCCACCGGCTCCAGATCAGGGATACCCAGGGGAGGGGCAGCAGTGCTGTGGCCAGGGCCTGCAGCCTGGGTCCCAGGTGGGCAACCCGACCACGCCTCTTGAATAACAGGGCAACCAGCATGGCCAGCAGGCTGGCCAGGGTGGAGATGACCTCGTCCTCGGAGAGGGTGTTAGTGGGCATGGTGTATGTCTCTTCTCCTCAGCACATTCTCTGCTGATGTCTGCAGCCTGGCAGTCCCGAGCACGTGCAGGGTAGGGTGTTGGGAGGGGCCCTTTAAGGGGTTGGCTGGTTTCCTCATCAGTAAAACAGTGATAGTAATTTTGTTCTTCTCTGTTTTCCTTATTTAAACCATAATCTCTTCACTCAACCTGTGAGACATTTTCAGACAACTTTGTTTCATTTTGTTTAGCCAAAAATATGGATTTAGTCCCACAGGAACATTTTGTGAATTTATGTGAGTTCAGTAAATTGTTTCTATCCAACTAAGAAGCAAAAATCCAAAAAAAGTTGAAATGTTTCACGTTGACACTTTTGAAATGAAACATTTCAATTTTTCACAATGAAATGACATTTCATTTAGAAATTACTTTACTTTCATTGTTTTAAAAGTTAAAAATACTTAAAATTAAAATATGGTGTTTAGCTTTGGGTTGACAGAATCATTTTATTTGACCTGAGATGAATTGTTTTTCAACTTTTAGATTTGCCAAATATTCTGGAAAAAACTTTTGGGGGGGTCAGTGAAAATTTCCCCATCCTCATCTTGGAAGAGACAAACAACTGAAAAATCATCTCTACTCTTCAAGGCTGGGCCTACCCCTAATTACATGTTCCCTTCAGAGTTTGTTCTATCAGGAACTTTTCCTTCATATGAGTTTAACAGCTAGTTCTCTAGGGGCCTACTGCAGGGAAATAAAAGAGTAGAAAGAGTAGAGACAAGAGAGAGCAGGAAAGGAGAACACGTAATAGGGGTTAAAAATCAGCTCTAAGACCAGTGTGCTTAGAAATTCAAATATTTTCCACAATACCAAAGACTATCAACCAAAGATGTCTGCGGCCTCTATTTTCTACTCTTTTTTATTATTAGTTTAGAAGTACAGGGCATATTAAGGAGAGACTTTTTAAAAGAGTTTAGAAAAGACTTGTTTAAACTTAGAAAGTCATCTTATAATTATGGCATTAATATATTCCAAGACTAATTTATAGCCCATACTTCTGGTACTTTGTGAGGTGCCTCATATTTCAGAAAATAACTCAAGCATGTGCTAAAAGCCCTATAAATTATATCCAGGTGTGTTTTACTGCTATAGTAACACACATATAGGAGGTGATTATACAACCATATTTCTATCATGGGTTCTGCTGATTAAACACTAGACTAATATGGCATCTGAAGCCCCCTGTAGTATTGCAATGTGACCATACATTCATAACTTCAGATTAGCCATCATTTATCCTCAGTGCAATGGTTCAATCCTTAACTTTACACCAGCTGAGGAACTCCCCCATCACAGCTATACTGAGCTATACCCATCCCTGTTGTAATGCCTCTTACATTCATGGATGCACACTACGGGTAACGTTGACCCCTCAACCCCCATCCCCGTTCCTAGCCAGGATGATGATTTGATGACAGGCTATTGATGTCAAGGGGATTAATTTGAATCACACCCTCAGAATCTGGATTTCATTTTTTTTTTGTCAGGTACAAAGAGGCTTCTCAGTGAGAAAGGGAATGAATAAATAAAAGACTGACAGTTAAAAGAGGGTCCCAAATTTTGGAAATAAATATTATTCAAAGCATGAATCCTCTTTAATGGTTTATATAATTTCCTAAATTACTCTCTTTTCCAGCTTTTGCATGCTCAAGGTTACCCTCTCTCTCCATAGCAGAAAACCTAATCACCACTAAATAAATCAATAGCTTCAAACACTGCGCCCAGGGATTCTGTATCCAAACCGCACTGGGACAAGAGAAATACTACAGAAGAGCAAGCAGAAAATAATACATACAACTGTGCCTTTTCCATGAAGTCAGCTGTTAAGGCATGGCAATGAACAAAGATGTCCATTTCTATGAAAGTTGAGAAATGTGAGGCTGGTGATTTTGGTTTAATGGAACATGAGGTTGTTCACTGACAGGGCATTTCGCAGGGTACCACTAGTTACTCAGGGTAAGGTTTCTCTTTGGTTTAGTTTTGGTTTCTTCTCCCTACTTGGTGGTTGGAGTGCAATTCAGTTTTAACACATAGTTAACAATAATAATGCCTAGCTCACATATCACTCTTACCAGTAGCAGATATCAAAGCACTTTACAAAGAAGGTCAGTGTCACTGTTCCCATTTTACAGACTGGAAAACAAAGGAATGGGGAGGTGATGTGAATTGCACAGAATCACCCAGCTAGCTAGGTGGTAATCCAAAAATAGCACCCAAATTTCCTGAGCCCTGATAGGTTGCCCTGGAAAGGCATGTGTCTAGTTCTTTGCTTGCAGTAGGACCTAGAGTTGCCAGAGCAGGTCAGGATGTAACAATTCTGGCTCATTGGGTCCCAACTTTTCACTAGTGCAGACACTCAATTCCCACACCCCCCCCCACTCCCCACCCCCGGCAAACATTCACATACTCCATTCAAGACAATTCTAGCCACTATGTATACTTCATTAAATGAAAAAGGAAACATAAATAACTAAAATTTAAAACGAGGCATGCTCGCTTCCAGCATCACAGCTGTTCCATTGTAGGTCTCATTGCAACAAATTTCCACACTGATGGGGCCTACACAGCAGCAAATAATAAACGTTTGGCTCACCTAGTGAGATCCCTGGTGTTGGTTAATTGATTAAAACTTCGCAATTTTTTTGAAGCTTGTTTTCTGTGATCGGATTTATTTAGCTTTTTTTTTCATGGACACCCTGCAATAGCCCTACAGACCACCCCAACCAGGTGTCTGTGGACCTCATGTTGGGACCCACTGTTCTAGGTGATGTAGAAACACATCATGAGACAGAGCTTGACCCAAAGGGCTTACAGTGAGCAGGGTGAGGAAAAGAACCAATTAGGCTAGGAAGAGCCAGTGATTTGCCCAAGACTGGGAGTAGACCAGTGGGGAAGCCAAGATTAGAACCACCCCAGCTATCTGAGCCAGGGTCTGGACCCTATTTGCTAGAGCAGAAGGCTTCTCTTTAGAACTTGAAGCTGTTTGTTCCAATAACTCATTCCAGTACCCACCCTAGTTAGCTGGGCTGGGCCACAGTGTCAGTAGGCTGTGCTGGCACTGCAGCCGAGAAGCACTCCCTCCCCAGGGAAGAGGATCTGCAGCACATTGGACCCTCCAGCCTGTACCCAGCGAGGCCTTGACTTGTTCCCACCCACTGCTCTGCAGTCCTGCCTGGCCTCAAGGCATTTTGTCCTCCAGCAGCAGAGCAAAAGGGCACAAGCCACAGTGTAGGTGGGGCTGGAGTGAAATGCATACTTCCTGCATGTATCCCGGGCACTGAAAAGGAAGCAGGCTCCTCCCACTGCTGGAGGGATGTTTGGTGCCACAGGGAAAGGTTGCTGAGTCTTTAGTGAGATAGATCATACACAAGCCCAAAGCTGGGGCTTTAGGACTGCACCCATGCCTCAGCATGCTTCCTGAGGGCTGGCTTGACTTTGCAGCAGAACCCTGTCAAAGGAACTGTTCTGCTTGCAATAAAATGAAATTGAAAACCAACAAACAAACGGAAAAAAAAAACCATTGGGGAAACACATGACAGAGCTGATGATTTGGACTAGTTGAAGGCCCCTATCTTTGTCCTCAAACATGCCTGTGCATCTGAGGGTAAGTCTACTCAGCAGCTTTAGTTCAAAATAAGCAATTCTGGAAGAGTTACTACAGAATAGCTTACTTCAAAATAATTCTGTTGCACGCAAAAATGCATTTCAAAATAGCACTTAGCTATTTCAAAATACAGCATCCACACACAAGAGAGCTTATTTAGAAATTGAGCCCTTGGATGCACCATGGCTTATTTCAAAATGGGTTCTATTCCCTGTTTTAACAACCCCATTTCAAAATGAACACTATTCCTCTTACAAAGAGGTTTAGCAATTTAGAAATAAGCTAACTGCTATTTTGAAATTAGCAGTTGTGTTGTGTAGATGGCTGTTATTTCAAAATAACTTTGCTGTGCAGACCTACCCTGAGTCTTCACCACCTGGGGGCCTGATTCTTCACCAACCTGCACTTGCCATGGTCATTTTCACCAGTGCAAAGTACGTGTAAAACAGTACCACATAAGAATGGTGCCATTTTATGTTTCCTTTGTCTTTATTTTGCACTTGCAGCCATGACTGCAGAAGTTGTGAAACAACGGAGAGCCAGGCCCACTAGCTGAATGCATCATTTGAGGTTATCCGTTTCCCATTCTATATCTCACTATTGTGTGTTTAAGGAAAGACTTTTGAAACTTGCCTTCTGTGTGTTCTCACCCTTCACCTCCCTTCCTTTCAATCCAAAGAGGTGTAGTTCCTTCCATGACTGCAGTGATGTTTGCATGAGTCTCACGTACATTTTGTTTTAAACATTCAGATAGTTTCTTATTTCATCTGAACCCACTGGCTTTTCTTTATTAATAGCCATAACAGTTAGCACATAATCAGTGGTTGGATGGAAGAGCTACATGAAGAGATATTCAGGACAATTTATGAAGGGATTATCAAGGACTTCAGGATACTCAAAGTACTGCGAGGAAAGGATTCTAATAGTGCCTGTTCAGAGTCCTTTCAAAAGCTCTTTGGAGTTTATGTTACATTAAGATTATTTGCATTTCTTCATCCATGAAGCATATACACAGATATAGCTGTTAGGCAACTGAATCATACCAGAAAACAGTTTTACAATTCAGACTTGTACCAGCTGGAGAAACCCCAGGATTGAATGTGTTCAGAATCTCTAAGGAAAAGGAGGTCTGGAAAATATACGTTTTGCTAAGCTGCTGCCATTGCCAGTGATGGTCACTGCTAGATCATGAGTCTCGGCAGCCACACAGGGTTATTAAGCTGGTTCTTCTCTTAAGAGACAGTCTGAGTCCATTTCTGAGCAAAAGGAAGATGTTGATGCTACTTCTCCTCACCCATCCCTGCTGCACTGCAGAACCAAAGTGGAGGCTCTGATGTAAAATGACATGCCCTGTTATTGCATAGAACTGCTTCAAGAACACTCAATACCCTATTTTAAAGGTGGCATTTGCTCACTTGCACAGGAATGTGATATTTATAAATATAACTTGCAGGTCAGGGTGTGGGCAGTTATTTTTTTACTTGCTGGAGATGATTATACACGCATGACTCATGCCTGCTTTATTTGGCTGCTTGCGAGCACGGGAGGAAAACAGCTACTTTATTATTCTCCTCTTCAAAGAGTGGAGATCAGGGAGCTGCGATACGTTAACTGGGGCTAGTGTCTATCAATTAAGGACAATAGGCCTGACTGTGCTCTCATACTAGTACAGGTTGAACCTCTCCAGTCCAACACCCTGACCGGAGCTGAATTAGAGAATTTGCCAGGACACGGGAGGTCAATATTGTCTAGTGTCATTACCAACATTCCCACTGCTTACTGTGCTCTTACAAGGCATTTAGGGGTAAATTACAGCTAAATAACAGCACAGAACACTGAGAGCCAGGACTCATGGCTGGAAATAAACTTTATGGAACCATGTGAAACTTGACCACACCCATGATAAGTGGCTGTCCAGCTAACTAAAACCATGCTGGATTACAGATATCGATGGACAAGAGAGTGGCAGACTAGTGATGTTCAACCTGTACAAATCAGGAGCAATGCCACAGAATTATGACGATGAAGATGGTAGTCCTAGAAGGCCCAGCCATGGAGTAATGCCACATTATGAAAGGAGCAGCACAAATGAAAAACCAAAAGATGGTCCCTTGCTCAAAAAGTTTACATTGTAGTTAAGCCAACAAAGTTATTCCAGTGTAAAACTGATGTGAACAAAATCAAAATCAGGACTAATCTTGTGTTGTGGCTTACATTGATTGCACAATATCATATCATAATGTGGTGGGAGAATTACATTGATTAATAATAATAGCAATTTGCATTAAGTATTTGTATTACTGTAATGTTGGGGGAATCCAGTCTTGGAGCAGAACACAATGGAGTTAAGTGCTGTACAAACATAGGACAAAAGAGTGTTCCCTGCTGAAGAACACCCCACTGAAGCACACAGAGAGAAATATCAGTGTTCCAGCCGTAGTTTAACTCAGTGGTGGGTACGTTGCCTGTCTAGGTTCATTCTCTGGCCCATGAGACATTTTGGTTAGCACTGCCCACGTGCACAGCTGTGAGATTCTGCTGGGTTCCTGCCATGTCGTTTTTTCCCCACTGGTATTGCTAAAGTAACATAGACATAAAGTAAGGGCACGTGGAGTAAGGTGTGGGCTGTGCACATGGCACTGGCAGGGAAAACCACGTGTTCCCTCCACAGGCAAAGTGCTGCTGCATTTCATTTGGCACATTCTGTAAAATTCTAGGTATGCAAGTGCAGTTAGCAAAACTATGCTATCCTTGGAGACGGTCTTGGTCTCAACAATCTTGCAGCCCACTGAGATGGAGGGCCACAAATGAGGTCCACTCACTAGGCTATGTTGCTGGTTTAAATGATTGTGTACATGATTGTTGATAAATGCATAACAATAATACTCACCTCTTACATCGTGCTTTTCAAGTTTTTAAAAGCCCTAAGACAGGACCCCAAATTTGTGAGCATATCATAAGAATCACCAAGTAGCAAGTAATATCAATAATAAAGCTGAATGGCTTGTTTATTTGCCTGCCGGTTTCAGAGCTTTTACAGTACATGTTTTCTCTGCAACCATGAGGAACTGAAGGACACTTTAAAAAACTAAGGCTATCATAATCATCTGACGAACAATGGGGGCCTTAAGAAAACCTCCAGTATCCTGAGGCTTGCAGTACAATCACAACAGTTTGCATTTCTGCAACTAACGTCCATGTGTCTATTGTAGACAAGTAGAAAATGTCATGGGACAATGGAGAGTGGAGTTGCAATGGGACAACAGTAGGTTTGGTCCATGGATTGATGAAGGCTAGTTTGCAGGGCAGCTGGACAATGGATTTCCCAAAATCTGCAGAGCTCCAGGTTTTCAGAAGTGAGGTCTCCTTGTGGAGACCACAGCAAGTTCACAGGAAAGGAATCCCTGCCCTGTAAGAGACGCAAGCCCTGGGCATGCATCCTCATGCATAGCTCAGCCAGAAAAAAGCTGAATTGCATAACTGTTCAGTTCAAAGGCTTTCACTGAGGAAAGCTTTCTCAGTTGCCTTCTCACAGGTGAATTCTCCTGCAAAACTATGCTGTGTGAGACATTATGCCTAAAAAGCAACTCCTACAAAATTAATTACACATTGCAACATTTGTTGGAAAATGCAATTTACTACATCTTAATCTGTAGAAAAAATAGTATGTGGCAAGCACTGCCACCTAAGCAAAAATGGCTGAATTGATTTAACAGTGTTCAGAAAGCAAACTGAGGTACAAATGTAAGCTTGAAAGTAAACTATGTCAGGATTTTGGAAAGTTAGACAAGTAAAGCAGGTGGGAAAATGGTGAGCATCTTTCAATTAAAACGTTTAATTTTTTTCTGATTTTTGACAAAAAATATCAAAACTGATTATCAAGAGGTTTTCTGTTTTTCATCGTTTTCCAGAAAATAGATGCGTAGAATATCAGGCCATAAGGAGCCATTGTGATCATGAGATCTGACTTCCTGTATAACAGAGAGTCCAGAACTTCCTCACAATAATTCCTCTTTGACATCAATTAACCAACAGAAAAACTAATCTGTCCAGGGTTGTAATGGATTCTCCACATCTGGGAATTTTTAAATTAGGACTGGTGTTTTTCTAAATGACTGTCTCTAGCTCACTGTTGAAAATGTGCACTTATTGCCAGTCTGAATTTCAAATTGCAAGCATTGGATCAAGTCACATCTTTGCTGGCTAGTTTGATAAACCCATTGCCAAGTTTTTGTTCCATGTGTGTACAAACTACTGGTTTTCCTTTCTTTCTCCCTTTTCTGTTTTTTTCCTTCCCTTCCATCTCCTCCTTTTCTACACGTTTCACTGCCAAGATGGAAAAAATAAGGCTGCAGAAAGGAACAGCCAAAATGTAGGCTGGAGGTCTTTAGTCCTTCACCATAAGGCGGGTTTGCCAGAGCTTGCAACATTTGTGTAGCTCTTTTCTGATCCCTTTCCAATGTTTCAACATGCTTCTTGGACGTGCACACTGGACACAGAATTCCAGCAATGGTCTGACAAATGCTACAGACACAGGTAATCCCACTTCCCTATGTCTACTTGATATTTCCCCATTTATACATCAAAAGATCATGGTCACTCCCTTAGATACAGCATCACAATGGGACCTCATGTTCATTTAGCTTTCTACCATGACCTCTAAATCCTTTTCACACTCACTGATTTCCAGGATACAGTCTCCCACCTTCCAAGTGTGAGCCACATTCTTCATTGCTAATTGTATGGTCTTGTATTGTCTGCACTAAAATAGATTCATTTAAATGAGTCACTGTTACTACACAAAGTCCACTTAGATAACTGGTGTGTCCCCATCGTTAACTTCAGTTTCACCATTTGTGTGTCATACACAAATTTTACCAGCAAACCCCTGGCTCAATCTACCATGTAACAGCTGGCCCAGTACACAGTCAGCAAACTCCTCCCTGAAAAATGATGAAGTAGCTTGTTACCTGCCTGGCGGGAAAGGAGGGGGACTGTGACATCATCATGCAAAGTGATCTATGCTGGTAGACCTTTTTTGCTTGCATGAAGCCTCTTTGATTTCCCTGGGGCATAATTCGGACATGTGCATCAGCCCCCCAAAACAGCCTTGGAAGTGAGTAACTTTGCTGATGTGAGTAGCCACATTGCAGTCAATGGCTACGTCTACACGTGAAGCCTACATCGAAGTAGCCTATTTCGATGTGGCGACATCGAAATAGGCTATTTCGATGAATAACGTCTACACGTCCTCCAGGGCTGGCAACGTCGATGTTCAACATCGATGTTGCGCAGCACCACATCGAAATAGGAGCAGCGAGGGAACGTCTACACGCCACAGTAGCACACATCGAAATAAGGGTGCCAGGCACAGCTGCAGACAGGGTCACAGGGCGGACTCAACAGCCAGCCGCTCCCTTAAAGGGCCCCTCCCAGACACACTTGCACTAAACAGCACAAGATACACAGAGCCGACAACGAGTTGCAGACCCTGTGCATGCAGCATGAATCCCCCGCTGCAGCAGCAGCAGCCAGAAGCCCTGGGCTAAGGGCTGCTGCACATGGTGACCATAGAGCCCCGCACGGGCTGGAGAGACAGCGCCTCTCAACCCCCCAGCTGATGGCTGCCATGGAGGACCCCACAATTTCGATGTTGCGGGACGCGGATCGTCTACACGGTCCCTACTTCGACGTTGAAAGTCGAAGTAGGGCGCTATTCCGATCCCCTCATGAGGTTAGCGACTTCGACGTCTCGCCGCCTAACGTCGAAGTTAACTTTGAAATAGTGCCCGACGCGTGTAGCCGCGACGGGCGCTATTTCGAAGTTAGTGCCGCTACTTCGAAGTAGCGTGCACGTGTAGACACAGCTAATGAGAAACCTTGTGTGTAAACTTTCAAGCAGTGCTTACATGTTTGAAGGATCTGAGTCTAAATCGGCAAGTAACTTGCCATTCATCATCAAAACATATGTTTTCTTCCTAAAATGTGGAGTGCATGGTCTCCTCTGAGAAGAAAAGCTTGGGGAAAGTTTGAAGAACAAAACAATCAAAAGCAGTTGACTACATATATACATCAAGCAATTAGTTAATCTTTAAGGTGCTACAGGACTGCTTGCTGTTTTGGAGATAGCAGCATTTGAGATTTCTTGGCAAAATCTCCAGACTTTTTTCAGCAACAATTAGTCTCTGAAGTCATCCCAGTACTAAAATATCCCTACTGCCACCACCCCCACAAGAGATGCCACTGACACTACAGGAGGAATCCCTCTCCTGCCCACATCACCTCATTTTTACGAGAGTTTTGAGATTTTGTTTAAATACATGACTACATCTTTACTGACATTCTTTTCTAGACTACAGTCATGCTTCACTATTCATGAATAATACACACATTATAACCACATGCTGTAAAATGTGTAGACCTTCCTTCACCATCCTCTCCTACGTCCATGTCTGCACATGGCTTCAAGTGAAGCACATTCTAGGTCTTCAACAGGAATAGAGAAGCATTCCTGGATTGGGTTTGAAACATTCAGACTTCCATGGGCACTGTGCTATAGCACCATACCTAAGCGTGGGCTGAAAATTAAGCATACAAGCAATCCCCCTGAAATTCATGGGATTAGTCGTATGCTTACACCTGAGTAGATACCTCAGTGTTTTGCAGAAGTTTGCAAGAATGCTTATCCCCTTGCAGGCTAACGCTGATATACACTGAAAGCGCTTAGGGTACGTCTACACAGCAACGTTATTTCAAAATAAATGTAATGCCGACAGACCCGGGTTGCCGGCACCAGGGATAGAGGCACTGAGACCTCATCTGGGGTGAGTGGAGTCTCTGCTCTACGTAGAGGAGTGCCTCAATTTACATGAGGGTTATGTTCCCATGCACCCTTGCGTAATTTGAATTTTGCGTAAGTCAGGGGCAGCTTTTTCCCCAGCGAAACGCACATTCTAAAGCCAGGGAAGCAGCAGGAGCACCTGGAGCTCCTCTTGGAAGGTAACTCCTGAGCTGGGGAAGGGACAGCTGGGGAGGGTTAAGTCTGGCAGAGGGTTGGGGATGTGGCAGGGGGGCAAAGGGATTAAACCTGAGGTGGGCTGGGGATGGGGGGAGTTGAGCCAGGGCTGCATGCAGTGGGGGCAGTTGAACCGGGGACATTGAGTTTGAGCCACACGCAGGGGTGGTGAGCCAGAGCCATGCTCAGGAGGTGAGCCAGGCTGCGGAGGGGTTGAATGGGGGCTGTGCACGGCGGTGGGGGATTGAGCCAGAGCCACAAGGGTGGGTTGTTGAGCCAGAGCCATTCTCAGATGGTGAGCTGATGGGGGGTTTGAACCAGAGCCACGTGTGAGGGGCAGTGAGCCTGAGCCAGAGCCACAGCTGTGCATGGGGGTTGGGGGTGTGCCAGAGCCATGCACAGGTGGTGAGCGGGCTTGGTTCAGCGTGGGAGGTGAACTGGGGATGCACAGGGCTGGGGGTGGGGGGTGAGCCAGGGCTAAGGGGAAGCAGGATTTTGAGTTGTGCTTAATTTGCATTAATGTGAGTTAAGTGCAACTCGAAATCGCGCATTTCAAGGGTTTACTATAACTATGTGGCATCAATACAATGCAACTGCTATTTCAAAATAGTCGGCTTATTTTGAAACAGCTAAACCTCATTCCGTGAGGAATAACACCTATTTCATAATAGCTATTTTGAAATAGGGGATGTGTAGACAGGGAATAGAGCCTATTTCAACATATGTCATAATGCTTCCAAAAGCTCTATTTTGAAATCAGCTGTACTGTATGGAGACACTGTATTTCAAAATAGCTGAGGACTTTTTCAAAATGTTGTTTATGTGTAGCAGCATTATTTTGAAATAAGCTATTCCAGAAGAAATAAGGTGCTAGGTAGACATGCCCTTTGGGACGCAGACGTGTAGAATGAAATTCCTAACAGCGTCCCAAGAGCTGAGGTATTACTGTTATTAATGGTATACATCACATCTATGGCATAAATGCACCTAAGCAAAAGGTATAATCAGTGGAATCAACTCTTGTGATTTTAATATTAGGTGTTTTGTTTTTTTCTCTTTTTTTTTTAAAGCCTCAGCTCTTGGGAGACAGGATTATGTGAGAATTTCAACTTAAAAAAAAAAAAATCTAGCCTTCATAGTTTCTGAGAAAACCCTGCAACCTACAACCTCAGAAACCATAAAATAATGTAAAACCCTTGCATTTACTGTGATTACACTTCATGATTTTTAAGCCACAAGGTGAAGGGGGTGTGATAGGCACCCAGACACATAACTTTTTAAATTGGGGGGGTTGGCACATCTGCATTACACTTACCCCTTCTTTTCTATACCTTTCCTTGCAGAAACTTTGTTCTTTGTATAACTACAAACTACTGGAATCTTTTCCCACAAAGATAATAAAAGAAAGAAGAAATCAGTCAACATCACCATATTGATATATCTCATTATCATTATTATTTAATAAAAAGAGTGACCTAAACAATATCAAACCCTTTTTGGGCTAGTCACTCTGCATCTGTGCACTAATGTGAGATTACAGAGACAAGAAAAAAGGCAATATAAGAACATAAGAACATAAGAATGGCCATACTGGGTCAGACCAAAGGTCCATCCAGCCCAGCATCCCATCTGTCGACGGTGGCCAATGCCAGGTGCCCCAGAGAAGGAGAACAGAAGACAATGATCAAGTGATTTATCTCCTGCCATCCATCTCCTGCCCTTGTTCAGAAGGCTAGGGCACCATACTTTATCCCTGGCTAATAGCCATTTATGGACCTAACCTGCAAAAATTTATCATGCTCTTTTTTAAACCCTAATAGAGTCCTGGCCTTCACAGCCTCCTCGGGCAAGGAGTTCCACAGGTTGACTGTGAGCTGTGTGAAGAAAAATTTCCTTTTATTAGTTTTGAACCTACTACCCATCAATTTCATTTGGTGTCCCCTACTTCTTGTATTATGGGAAAAGGTAAATAATTTTTCTATATTCACTTTCTCCACACCATTCATGATTTTATATACCTCTATCATATCGCCCCTCAATCGCCTCTTTTCCAAACTGAAAAGTCCCAGTCTCTCTAGCCTCTCCCCATATGGGACCCGTTCCAAGCCCCTAATCATCTTAGTTGCCCTTTTCTGAACCTTTTCTAATGCCAATATATCTTTTTTGAGGTGAGGAGACCACATCTGCATGCAGTACTCAAGATGTGGGCGTACCATAGTTTTATATAGGGGAAGTATGATATCTTTTCTCTTATTATCGATCCCTTTTTTAATAATTCCTAACATCCTATTTGCCTTACTAACTGCCGCTGCACACTGCGTGAATGTCTTCAGAGAACTATCCACTATAACTCCAAGATCCCTTTCCTGATCTGTCGTAGCTAAATTTGACCCCATCATGTAGTACGTGTAATTTGGGTTATTTTTTCCAACATGCATTACCTTACACTTACCCACATTAAATTTCATTTGCCATTTTGCTGCCCAATCACTCAGTTTGCTGAGATCTTTTTGTAGTTCTTCACAATCCCTTTTGGTTTTGACTGTCCTGAACAACTTGGTGTCATCTGCAAACTTTGCCACCTCACTGCTTACCTCATTTTCTAGATCATTGATGAACAAGGTGAACAGGATCGGTCCCAGGACTGACCCCTGGGGAACACCACTAGTTACCCTCCTCCATTGTGAAAATTTACCATTTATTCCCATCCTTTGTTTTCTGTCTTTTAACCAATTCCCGATCCATGAAAGGATCTTTCCTCCTATCCCATGACCACCTAATTTACGTAAAAGCCTTTGGTGTGGGACCGTGTCAAAGGCTTTCTGGAAATCTAGGTATATTATGTCCACTGGGTGCCCCTTGTCTGCATGTTTATTAACCCCTTTAAAGAATTCTAATAGATTAGTTAGACACGACTTCCCTCTGCAGAAACCATGTTGACTTTTGCCCAACAATTCGTGCTCTTCTACGTGCCTTGCAATTTTATTCTTTTCTAGTGTTTCTACTAATTTGCCTGGTACTGATGTTAGACTTATCGGTCTATAATTGCCAGGGTCTCCTCTGGAGCCTTTTTTAAATATTGGCGTTATATTGGCCGTCTTCCAGTCATTTGGTACCAAAGTGGATTTAAAGGATAGGTTACAAACCACTGTTAATAACACCGCAATTTCACATTTGAGTTCTTTCAGAACCCTTGGGTGAATACCGTCTGGTCCTGGAGACTTGTTACTATTCAGCTTATCAATTAATTCCAAGACCTCCTCTAATGTCACTTCAATCTGAGTGAGTTCCTCAGATTTGTCACCTAAAAAGGCTGGCTCAGATTTAGGAACCTCTGTAACATCCTCAGCCGTGAAGACTGAAGCAAAGAAATCATTTAATCGCTCCGCAATGGCACTGTGTTCCTTGATCGCTCCTTTTATATCTTTATCGTCCAAGGGCCCCACTGCTTTTTTAGCGGGCTTCCTGCTTCTAATGTATTTAAAAAACATTTTACTATCGTTTTTTGAATTTTTGGCTAGCTGTTCCTCAAAATCTTTTTTGGCTTTTCTTATTACATTATGACACTTAATTTGGGAGTGTTTATGTTCCTTTCTATTTTCCTTTCTATTTTCTATATAGTTATTCTCATTTTGCAGAAGGGGAATTAAGGCACAAAGTAACTCATGAGTTACTCAGTATCACTTAGGAAATCTGTCTGATCAATTGAATCTGCATCTTCTAAATCCCACTCCGTTGCCTTAACCATAAGATAATCAACATCGCTATCCAGCCTAGTGCTCTATGGCACATAATCCTCTTAAGAATGCACACATCTTTGATTAACTTGAATGAGATTACCATGCAAGTGTATTGACAACTAATGCATTGGGTAATATTGCCTGTTACGTATCTTCAAAGGAATTAACATCTATTTACACCACCAATGTCCATAAAGGTGAAAGAATAGAATCACAGAATCCTAGGGCTGGAAGGGACCTCAGGAGGTCATCTAGTCCAGCCCCGTTTCAAGCAGGATCAACCCGCACTAAGTCATCACAGCCAGGACCTTGTCCAGCCGGGACTTAGAGGCCCTTGTTCTGGCATTAGAGATTTAGCCTGCTAGTTGGATTAATTAAACTGGGAATGTTACATGTGCATTTGCTCAGCAACATATTCTGAATTTCTAGCATTTCGCAGGGACAGAATAAGAAAATATTTTTATGTATGTGTGTTTTATATATCTATCTATCTATATATATGCATGCATGCTTTCTGTGCGTGCCTGTTATTAATCGTGACAAGAAATAACTACGTGCAGTGGTGAAAAGTGAGGCTAATGGTAATTATACTAGAAATAGAAAGTCGGAATTAGGAGTGTCATGTTAGGTCTGTGTCCATGCTACATTTAATTAAGCAGCAGGTTCTGTGAAGTGTAGTAAAATATTCTTTTGTTTCTGTAATAAATTGTGAATTCCAGCTAGCACTCACGTCTATCAATGCACCTCTTTCTCTCATTTATTATCTGTGCCTCTGGAGTTGATTCAAATGGTGTTTTCATGGCCTGCGGCGGGATTTGGCCATGCACATGAATGGGAATCGAACATCCAAACCCCTTTAGGCAGCTTTGGAAACCTGAGTCCTGTGTTATTTTTTCAATGATCTCTATGTACGATTCCTGGTGACTGGAGGTGGGGGTTGGGGGACGCTCATGGACACAAATGCACAGGTGTCCCCTCCTCTCTGACTAGGGGTCACAAGGGCATGAATTCTGTTGCTATCTCTGTTATGGAGCATTTTTTTACTTGTTTTTTATGGAAAATGTCACAAGCCTCCCTCAGGTGTGACATGGGTTATTATTACGATGCCCGTCTTGAAGAGAGGGATGCTAAGGTAGGGGGGTTAGATCACAAATAACCCCAAAAGCCATATAGCAGAGCCCTGTTTGTTTAACCCTCCACTAACCAGCTCTCTGTACTAATGAGAGACCCAGCGTACACAGATCCAGAAGTGGACTCTCACTCCAATGGCCACTAGATCTTGCTGCTGTCTTGTACTTTCCCATTCTCCAGATTATCTGAATTCTTGATGATCTGATCTGGCTCCAGCCCCTATTAGATTGGATAATTGGGGGTCTGTTGAATCAGGACTAAAACGAAACCCTCCTTATCCCCCAGGCCAGTAGCTCATCCAGTATGCCACCACAGTTCTGGTTAAACAAATCATTTAGGGTGGGATTCTGTGGCTAGTACAGTAAATTCCATTAAGTGGAACTGCAGATGAAATTAAAGTTAGGTAAATCCTTCCATTCTATTTTTTGGATTGGAGCCTTTATTCAGTAAAATTATTTCAAAACATTATTATTATTATTATTAGAGCTCTAGTGAGTTCTGCAGCATAGACATTTATTTATTTATTCAGATTTTTTGTTCAATATTGCAAAATATTTAATGATCAATACCACTATGATAAAGTGATATATTTATTTAATATTAACTGTATATCCATATTGCAGAATGCACTTGAAAAGACCATGAACACTGGGAATCTTTTGGTTTATCTCAGTTAGCCCATGTAAAAGATGTCAGAATAAGTATCTTCATATGTCCAAGCTATTTTTTCCAATGCGGGCTGGGGGGAGGGGAATGACTGGGGAAGATAATTAGCCATTACTGTTCAGTCAAATAAGAAGTCTCACAATTCCACAGCACCATGTTAATGTTATATTCTCAGCCTACAGAAATATTCCAGACACAAATTTTCATAGCAAATTAAAATAGCTCAGGTCATTTGCTTGTGTACACTGTCATAATTCCATTGTCTCAGTGCTGGTTTTGCCAGCTCTTGGTCTGACCCTATATTTATTCAGTGTTAATAAATAGCAGCGTATGTGACAGTAGCCAGCGCTGCTACAGAATATCGTATGCTCCTCTACTTATATCCCATATTTGCAAAGACCACAGCTAAGTCAAACCATGGACTCAGCCACTCCGAGTCCACATAGTCATGTGTTTGCTGTGCAAAAATGCATTATCCTCTTTTGCCCAAAAGCTGTGGGTAATCCAGCCCCTCAATCTGCAAAAGAAATCTGTGGCGAAAATGTTTATTTTTAAAGATAGTCTCTTGAGATGTTTTCTTAAGCCTGCTTTTACTTATGTGGTGAAATCCAATATTACCCAATCACTTCATCACCCGTGTCCATAACTGGAATGTAACTTAAGCCCCTGTATGTATGTCATTAACACAAAAATCTCTCAGAGGTGTAGCTGTGTTAGTCGGTAGCATCACAAAAAACAAAACAAAAGAAAACAAAACAACAAAAACACAAGCAGTCCTGTAGCATCTTAAAGGTTAACAATTTATTTATTAGGTAATGAGCTTTGGTGGGTCAGATGTGACAAATCTGAAAAAGTGAGTCTTACTTGCAAAAGCTCATTAATTACCTAATAAATAAATTGTTAGTCTTTAAGCTGCTACAAGACTGCTTTTTTTTTCTTTTGTTTTTTTGTTTCCAAAAAATTACTCTTTGCCAAACTGCCCGATGTGAAATTCTACTTGGGAAGCCAGTGCCTATTTGGATAAATGGGGTGCTGTTGGATGCATTTGGACACTAGAAAGTATCTGCAGCAACTCAGGTCTTTGCAAATATTTTATACAAGTGAATGAACTTTTCTAAAGTGACTGTTTATGTATTAGCCCTGAAATAAGCATTGCAATTGCATAAACTTTTAAGACAGAGATAAAGTATCTGCTTGAATCTGTTGACCAGTCAGCAGATATAAAAAGCCCATATGTACTGATTGAGTTGTAAAGGTTTTGGAAGACAAGGAAACATACCTAAGGGACTGTGAATATGGAGACATTCTGAGTATGGCTCAGGAGGGTGAACAAGATTAAACTCATGTTAGACTAACCTTACACTAGAGGAAAAAGTAAATCATAAACATCATCTTTTGAATCACACACACACCAGGGTGCACTCACCTTATCCACCACGCAGATCTGCCTCTTAGTTTGGGCATCAAGGATTTCCACTTCAAAGTAAACGACTTTTGAATGTCTGAGTACAGGTGGGGGTCTGAGATGGCCAGCAGAGAGCACGAGCTGAGACAAATTGAAAAAAGACCTCATGTCATTCTGGGAACCCTGCTGCGTGGCTCCATGCACAGCAAAGTCCTTCTTGTGTTCTGGAGCGTTTGGTTTATGCCTCCTGAACATCGTGTGACCCAGCAATAGCAACTGTCATGTCGACACAGGACACTTCCAAGGGGAATTGTGTCCTCCCTGAATCAGTTAAATACAAGCATGGACTGCTGAGACATGAAAGGTCAAGTGGCATTCCATTTTCAGAGTCCAGTCTTATTTCACAGGACTGAAAACAATGGCTCTCTAATCCAAGTCTATATTTAACTTGCTATTGTGATGTGCCATGCTGCTGCTTTGTTATTTTTTTCAACAGCATTTGAAACAACACATCCTAGTAGTGGCTTTATCTTGATTCTCTAATGTGACAAGTCGGACCTTGAAATTCCAGGGCCAGAAAGGCATCAGGAATGAAATGCAATGAATTCCCTAGTTATCTGTCAGGATTAGATGTTTGAACGTGCCCTTGTGTGAAAAATACGTGCAATGTCACCTACCCTAGAGATGGTTGCTGATGCACAAGGGGAAGTTAAAACAACAAAATGCCAAGAGTTCATCAGCTGAATTTGAGAGTTGCTGACATATCCCAGTGGTAGAGAAGATTTGGCATTTGGCTACATTGAATGCAACACATGGCATGTTACATATTCAGAGCAGAATTCTCTCCTCAGCTGCCTCAGTGCCGCTGAAGCCAAAGATATGATACCATTGCAAGTCTCTGTTTCAGGAAGGCATTCAGACTCAGAAAGAATGACATCAGTGGGACTTTTCATGTACCGTACTCCAAGTTAGGTACATGCTTAAGGACTGCTGGAGCCTGGCAATTTGCACACTTCCCAACCTACATTCAATACAGTATTCACCTTTGATTTTCTGATGTTCCACACTGAACTAACAGAGGCCTCAATTATTTTAAACAAAGGTCAGGTTAAAACAACCATGTTTCAGTCATGCTCTTACTTGTGCTGCAGTCAGGGCCACCCTGAGGGGAAGCAGAGCCCAGGGAAACCCCACCAGTGCCCTGGGCAACCCCACTGTCTACCACAGTCCCTGAGCCTTCTCCTGTTCTGTCCCTGGCCCCCTCCAAAACCAGACTGGCTGGGGATTACATGGGACAAGGTTCTGTTACCATTGAAACAAACCATGACGTAAACATAATTTGGCAGTCAATTAATTATTTTGCAGAATACAAAGAAGCACTTTGCAATTTCCAGGAAATTACTGGAGAATGCATTGAAATTAACATGAGAGTTTCAAAGATACCAAAAATGAAATTTCTAAGCTAAGGCCTTGATCTTTCAGAAACTTGTCCATACACTTATCATTACACTTGTGAGTAATCCAATTGGTTTGCTTATGACAATCTACAGTACAAAATGTCTGTTAGTCTATAAGGTACCACAGGACTTCTTGTTGTTCTCTACAGTACATACAGCTAAGCGCATGCATAGTTGCAGCACTAGGTCTGTATACATTGGTTTCTTGTTATAATATTAATCTCACTTTATCAGTTACAACCAAAAGAGAAAGAGATATGGGATTGAAAGTTGATTAAATGGGACTTATACCTACTCCCATGGATATAAATGGTTTGCCTTCAGTGGAAACAGAATGAGCACATGTAACAGAAATACATACGTACCGATAACAAGAATATAAGAGACGTTACTTGATCTATTATGGAATCTTACTCCTAGTGTGTAGGACTGTGTAGGTTAACCTGAATCCAGGCAGAAGAAAGGTAGGAATACCCCAGGTATCACACATGGACTTATCGCAGTACCTGTGTGCTCTTATTGCCTCGTACACAAACCGTGTGCTCATTCCTAAAGCTGTTCTGCAGCCATCATAGAGTCTCCCGTTTATTTCAACAGATGTCGGCAAAGCCCCTTGAGCTTAGAATGCAGATACATGTGATTTTGGGTAGAGGTTAGAAATAAAGGATGAAATCCTACCCCTCCCCCCAAGTCAGATAGTGCTTTGCCATCGATTTAATGGGACCAGAGTATCAGCCGTGCTATCAGATATCGCTGATAAGGAATTTCAGCCTGTAACTGAGTTATGATTTCTAAGGGTACGTCTCCACTTGCAGGTGAGGGTGTGATTCCCAGCTTGTGTAGCTGTATTTCTTCTAGCGCTCACCGAGCCAGTGTGCTAAAAATAGTAGTACAACCAGGGCAGCAAGCTCTCTGTCTGGGTTGAGTACACATCTGCCCAAAAACTGTGGTTAGGTACCTCATATAGAAAAACTACTTCCTGTGCTACTGCTGCAGCACTCAGGGGAGCTGAAGGGGTGGACCCAGTGGGCATCCAGCACACAGTGCTGGCAAGAACGCTCTGTCTGAAGCTCTGGATTGTGCTTTGTGGGGCTCCAGTGGTGATTAAGAGGACCTAGGGATCTGGATAATGCAGTGGCAGGGATCATTTGGAGTCACCAGAACCCAGGGTAGTTGTCTCTGTGTTGCCCCCTGCCCCCAATCAATGGGCCTAACAACAGTCAGTGAGAATTAGTACAATACATCCAATTGAACTGAAAATGGCATGCCCAGCTCCAAATGTAGACATAGTCTAACGCTTACAGAAAGAGTTAATCTGGAAACAAGATCTATATGTATCCTTAGCTGTGTTTACTTATCTAGTTCTTATATTAGTCCTCAGCACAGTATCATAGCCTCCCAAATCAAACATCTACAAAAGAGATATTTCTCTGTTCTTAACCAAATGGAAAATTACATTGTGATGGATGACGCGGTTCACGTTCAGCTCAGAAACTCGGTAATAAGTATGACATGAGCTACAATCCCAGAGGAGTCAACACGTCAAGTAGAACAAATACAGACAAATCTGATAAAATTTAGTCTAACTCTTTGGCTCACTTGAAAGCAGAGAGATTGGTGTTAACTGTAGTGGCCTAAATGAAAATTCAGGAAAGTCAACAGCACAGAAGAACGCACAGTCAAGACTGGCTGGCTTTATGGGAGGTAAGCTTTAGTCAAACACAAGTTATGAAGCTCAGTGCGGGGATAATTGGATGAAATTCTATGCCTTTTTCATAAAGGTCAGACTAAACAAGCTTGTCATCCCTGATGGCCTGGAACTCTCTCTATCTATAAAATACAAAATGTATCTTAACCAACTGCTGCTGAGTTTTTGATTACATTAAAAATGACGGACCTATGAAAGAATGACAGCAATAATTAGATCAGATTCACTTACTGGACTAGCAAATACCCTGTAAAAACATAGGTGCCCCCATTTAAAAATGAAATACAAAACTTGAAAACTAGAACTATAAAACCTTTGCTGTTTACGCTGAAAAATATCCCTTGACTTCCTGGATATATTTAAATTACATTAATTTATTATCTGATATTGACAACTGAACCGTAACAGATCAGAATTCATTGCCACCAAATAACATGCACAGATTGTTCAAATCATATTACTTTAACACTCCAGGGTGGCAAGGTAAGCCAAGACTATAGATCAATTTTGTGTTGGTAAATTAGGTCAAGACAGATTTGGTGTATATCAGCACAGCCCCCTAGAAAGCAATTATGCTGATTTACACCAACTGAGGATCTGATCCCCTCCTCTTCATATTACCTCATGGGTGTAAGACTTGGAATGTAGCATCTTGATAGCAGAAAGTGTACGAGGTGAATGGAAGCTTCCCTTCCAAAAATAAGGTGCATAAATGACAACCCAATGCATAAAAGGCCATTCATGTGTTCAAGGCTGTGCTGCCTCTGCAATCGTCATCTCTGTGTTTTACTATTGACTTTGATGTAAATTACTTAGGCCCAAACATGCCCAGGAGGGCGGGGGATTACTAGCCAAATTTGACATCTCTGTTGGCAGTACAGTGCATGCACCTACTTCCCAGCCAAAGACTGGTGGAGGGGTGGCCTGGAGAAAGACCAGAGGCCTTCTAGGGAATGTCTCCAAGCCTACAGAGTACAAGAAGTTCTTTGGAGAGCTTGGGTCACAGCTGGTATTGCCACTGTAAGCATGATGGTTGGCAGGGCCAGTAGCCATTGGCTCCCCAATCCCACTTCACTGTGGAACTCTGGGAGGAGCTAACGAGCATGTAACAGGAATCAGAGGCACCTCTGCCAGCTTCCAATCTCTACACCTTTTCCTGCCACACAGGGCAGAGCTTGGAAGGAGCACACCAATTCTATGCTTCTGCTCTCAAATCCCAGCCCGGTTTGCTTGCCCCACATAGCTATTGGGCATCACAAGCTTTTATGTAGCTTTAAGTGGGACTGCTGCCCACCACACCATTTCATGGGGCCACAGACTGACCACAGGCTCCTGCTGATTGAACAGTTTGATTTTTTACACACCAAAGGGATGTCTGCAGCCTTCTAATATTAGATATGTATTTGGTAATTGCAAGGAAGTGTCAGGCCTGATGACGGGTTCGAGGGGATGAAGGGGACAACAATTTGAAAGGGCCCAGAGGTCATAGCTAAAGTGGTTTTGGGAGTGAAAGTCAGGCAGATTACAACCACACACATGTAAAGTAGGAGGAAATAGAGTATGTAAAAAGTTTGTGAACATCCCCGCGGTAAACATGTATCGCATTGCACTGTCCTTAAAATAGGGGTTACAAAGAGTCTGGCTTGACATTATTTATTAAGGACCATCTCATATTCACATGCATTGCAGCTCCTGTTGGCTTTTTACTGAATTAAAAAAAAAAAAAAAAGGCTGTTCTCAATATTTTGGTCGCCGACCCCTGTCGCAGGGGGAAGATTATTTCTTAGTGTCTTTGAATGGTGCCTCGCATGCTGGGGCAATGATCTCAGCAGCAGCACTTTACCAGAATAATATCAGAGAGGTAGCCGACTTAGGCTGTATCTTCCAAAACAACAAGAAATCCTGTGGCACCTTATAGACGAACAGGTCATTTGGAGCATGAGCTTTTGTGGGCAAAGTGGGTCTTCGCCCACAAAAGCTTATGCTCCAAATGAGCTGTTAGTCTGTAAGGTGCCACAGGACTTCTCACTTTTTGCTAGAATAACGTTTGCTCGTATTCTGTACTCAGCCTTCACTTCTTCTGGAGAGACGGAGATTTCCCTTTGGTCAACAGTATGTTGGCTGTCCAGGCAGCAGAGAGGCAGCATCTCTGTCACTTACAGCGCCTGTTGGCAGTAGCTCACCCATCACTGTTTTATCACCTTCTTTCCTATCTTCCTTTCCCACAGGAATTTTGATTAAAGAGCGCTCCTGAATGAAGGCTGCTGCTCTGCATTTCCCTAAGAGTGAATCTTTGTCCAGATTATGGCTGTTCCTAGGCCAGCTGAAAGCTAGGCAGGCACTCCAGCAAATACCTCAGCAACTAAACAAAAAAGCAGTCTGGCAGCACTTTAAAGACTAACAATACCATTTATTAGGGGCTGAGCTTTCATAGGACAGACCCACTTCTTCAGATCTGCAAAATTCTAACAAAGGCCTAACTTGTGTGACCCTACCGTGAATTTTGGTGCAAGTTGTGGGTTCTCAATCTTTATATCAATTATGCTCTTTTGATTTAGTTACTGCTGCGTGTATTTTAAGTTCCTGACTTTACACCCTCATATTTGAAAATGCTGGCCATGAATTGCTTATGTGCCCTTTTACTTCATGGCTGCATCTACATGGACTTATGCTGCTGGCGGCATGATGCAAAGGAGGGCTCTCAAAAATGCAAACAGATGCTCATTTTCATAGCCATGGGGCTAATTTGCATACTCCTGAAGGATTGCCCTGCTGGCAGAGGCTTCTGTTGTCAGAAAATACACCATGTAGACTTGGTTCGGTCAGCAAGAACCCCCATTGTCAGCACCCACTTCTCCCTGATTTTTTCCAGGGATAAGGGGTTGCCGACAAAGGGGGTTTTCTCTGACAGAACCACATTTATATGGTGCATTTTCTGATTACAGCAGCCTCTGCTGGCAGAACGATCTCTCAGGAGTATGTAAATTATCCACCCGACTGTTCAAATCAACATCTATTTGCATTTTGAGAGCCCTCATTTGCATTGCACTGCTCACAGCATGGCTCCACATAGATGTAGCCCATATGGTCAGGAGTTTAGGAGTGTGCATATTGAAGAATGTCCACTGGGTTAATGGCTTTAAAACCTCTTGTTCATTCTGCTACAAGGTTTGATCCTTTACAACCAACATCTACTTTTGAAGCAATCAGAGTAGGAATCTGTGCGTGTACATTGCTACTTTGAGCGATTAGAATCCAATCGACACAGATGAATATACAATATCACATGATTCTCTCTATATATTCAGGTTGAAACACTCTAGTCCGGCACTCTCTGGTTTAGCAATATCCATGATCCAGCATGATTTTAGTTAGCTGGATGTCCACTTATCATGGGTGTAGACAAGTTTCCTGCAGTCTCATAAAGTTTGTTTCCAGCCACCAGTCCTGACTCTCAGTGTTCTGTGCTGTTATTTAGCTGTAACTTACCTCTAAATGTCTTCTAAGAACCCAGTAAGCCATGGAAGCGTTGGTAATATTGTTAGAGAATATTGACTTCCTGTGGTTCAGGAAATTCTCCGGTTTGGCACCAGTCAAGTCCTGAGGTTGAACTAAAGAGGTTCAACTTGTGTCTAAAGTTGTAGAAAATAGCATATAATATTATTATGCGTTATTTAAACTCAAACATTTGATTATGTGATTAAGACTCATTGTAATGTATTTACAAAAGCTTTGGGGTTTTCTAACTTTCAAGGGATGAAACACACACTTTGCACCATAGTTTTTTATATGAAATATTTACATTGTACATGCCTATATTTTACATGCTCTCCTTCAGGGTGTGATTATTTTTTTCAAAAACACTCCCTACTGTCTTAAAATCTGCTCCATTGAAACTAAGAGAAACACTGCTAAAGAGTATGTATCTGGCCTGGGGTGAAAGGCAAACAATCAGAACATGGCAGCTGCATAACATAGAGCTACCCTCAGAATGCGGCAAGTTATGATAGAGGCTCAATCAGCTCCTTGGTTTGGGGCAACAGGGCAATATAAAAGTGGTGCACAGCCATCTTCTTCCTTCTGGCAATGCTCAAAAGCTGAGGACCTAGCCCTACATGTATCAGTAGTTGGGCAGAATGACGAGGTATTTGATAACATGGTGTCCATTGGAGATGGTGCCACCTCTGTGCCACAGCTGTCTTCTTTGGTGGTCCTAACAGAGGCCCTATTATGCCAGAGTTGACATGGGGTATGCTGAGGAGTGAATGGAGAAGGCAATTTCAGACTTGGAACTGGGAGCACCATGCTGAGCTGAGGCAATCAACTGGAGATGTAAGACACCCACTAGGTTGAACATTATTTGCTGGGAGTATACAAACTGTTAATTTGTGACAGGGAAAGTCTTTTGCGGGTTTATCACTTCCTGGTTCCACAGAAGTTGTGTATGTAAACCAGAAACAGTGACATGGGTTCAGTTTTGCTCATCTTGGGCCTCATGTGAACCTTCTCTCCACTGGCAAGCCTACAGATTTTATTTATTGTGTGACCCCACTGGAACAAAACTGGTTCTGGTCGACCAATATTTTTCAAGAGTTAGTGTCACCTTCAGGCAGAGACCGAGCAAGAAAAAATTTCAGATGGTGAAAATTGTGAGCTACTGAAATAAAAAAAGGCTTGGAATGGAAATGAATAGACAGACAGACAGACAGACAGACAGACATTTGACACAATTAGTCCCTGACTACTCTCTCCCCATGTGGATGTATAATTTAATAAATGTTAGACAGCTAGAAGATGACTACACTTTAAATTACAGCTGAATGATACTGCAAATAATGCCAGTCTTCAGCAATGGGTCATATTACACTTGGCAGTTTTTCTTGAATGAGAGGTATCACAGCCTAGTGTTCTAATTCTGAAATGGAACATCACCAGTTTCATGTGATGCTGGAACAAGTTCAACACCAGAGGGTTCAATGCTAGGAAAAGATGTGTCTAAAGACCATTAATGACAGTTCAGATTTTACAAAGCCATGGTGGGGTGGAGTTCTGTATCCTCACACTTTCTGCAGCCTGGACACAGACATAGCACTCCACAGCATATTTATGAAATATGTGTAACCTGGGTAAATGTCTGCTTATGTGACAGCACCTTCTTGGGTGACACCAGAGGTTGAGACAGGGACATCTTGAACCACAAACCTGGGTCTTAATAGGCTGAGCTAAATAAATACCTTCTTAGGCTGGGACATTTAGCAGATCCATATCCTCTGAAGACTACACGTCATGCAGTGTCTGTAAGCTGCAGCGGTCAATAAGTCATAAGCAGACTTTCCCAAACAAAGAGATGGCAATTCCCAGTGACAAAATAATGGCAAAACAGACAGCATTCAGACCTCTGACTAGTTTTACATAAATTTTCCTTACAGTGGAATAACATTTCTTATCACTTTAGCACAGAAGTGACTAGGAAGGTTGGCTGCCTTCATTTCTGGGTGATGAAAGCCCAGCCTTGGAAAACCCAAGCCTGTGATTTCAGAATATAGTTTAAGAAGGGGTAACGTTTGTTAGAGGTTGCAGCGATGCAGAGAAGCTTAACGTTGTGGTTCTAATAAGTCCTACTCAAGCAGGGCTGGCAAACTGAAGCTCTCCACAGTACTCAAGGGAATATTTTGAGAGACACCTGGGTAACCTGCTGTCCCAGACATCATAACCACTAAGGAGACAATGGCCAGGCCTAGCCTGTGTCTAGCTAATTAATGTTTTAACTTGTTATTTCTGAATGACAGCTGCAAGAGGTGCCAGAAGATGAGCACAAATACTGCTACCATTAAAAGAGCAGCAAGGTGAACTTCATGCTACGTTGCCTTGGGTTACCTGATCCTGCACTAGCGAGATTCCTTTCACCATGGCAACCTGCTGTGCAGGGAGAGATATAGACCTGGTAGGGCAAGGAGAAGGAGCATCAGACCACACAGTTAAGACCATCTGGTCTCTCTCAACCAAACTTTTGCCTGCTGAGTGCCAATGGACGGCCTCCCCCCATGGCATGCAGAATGGGAATCTGCAGGGCCACATAAAGGCGTAGCATGGTTTTCCATGCCCCTTTCAAGATAATGTAGTCTACCACATACCTGATCTGAGACTGGCTCATGTAGTCTGGCTGGGGGAAGGACTCCACCCACCAGCTGGCAGGGAGGGGTTGCTCACTATCCAGATGAGTAGGTGACCACTCAGATCATAGGTATATTATGACCTGTAGGCCGTGTCTACACGTGCCCCAAACTTTGAAATGGCCACGCAAATGGCCATTTTGAAGTTTACTAATGAAGCGCTGAAATGCATATTCAGCGCTTCATTAGC
This sequence comes from Carettochelys insculpta, assembly GCF_033958435.1. NCBI lineage: Eukaryota > Metazoa > Chordata > Testudines > Carettochelyidae > Carettochelys > Carettochelys insculpta. The sequence continues at coordinate 133,834,803 of NC_134140.1, read as the reverse complement.
ATGCGGGTGGCTGCGGTGCTTCGAAATTGACACGCCTTGCCGCCGCGCAGCGTATACAGACGGGGCTCCTTTTCGAAAGGACCCCGCCTACTTCGAAGTCCCCTTATTCCCATCAGCTCATTGGAATAAGGGGACTTCGAAGTAGGCGGGGTCCTTTCGAAAAGGAGCCCCATCTGGACGCACCACGCACGGCGAGGCGTGTCAATTTCGAAGCACTGCTGCCGCCCGCATGCTAATGAAGAGCTGAATATGCATTTCAGCGCTTCATTAGTAAACTTCGAAATGGCCATTTGCGTGGCCATTTCGAAGTTTGGGGCACGTGTAGACGTAGCCGTAGTGAGGCAGATTCCAAGTCTGACTAAATAAAAGTTGTTGCCCACCATTCTAGGGGTCTCACTTAGCCCCGATGAGAGCCTGTGCACCCCTAGGGGTATAAGTAGGGGTATACATACTACCAAACCTCTTGTAGGTAATGCAGGCCCCAGCCCTTGTGCCTAGAGTCTGTCATTGCCTTTGAATCTCAGTTTTTAGAAGATCAGTTTCTAGACCTCATGGTTTCAAAAAGAAAAATTTAGAAAGCATGACCCTAGTATGGATACATCTGCCTGAGGCAGCAACCAGCATGACAGGAGCACAGAGCTCTCCATTCGACTTAAGGCCCTGGTCCCTGCCAACACAATACTAAACAAGGACAATGGGCTGGGAGCAGTGATGTCATCCTTACTCCACTAGTCCAGCAGATAACTTGTGTAGACTCAGTGCTGCTCCAAGCAGACTTGAGACCACATCGCTACAGTGTCAGGGCCCAGTATGTCTTAATCCACCATCCCTGAGGTGCTAGGGCTATATGAACATACCAGACCCTCTGAGCTACTCAGCACTCATGAAAAAATCTGGGAATAGAGTCTCTGAGAAACATGATCTGACTTGATTCATTTTCTCACAGGCACATCAGCATAGAAGTGGAGATTCACCACTTCAAGTCTCATCTAGAGGACATTCCCATTTGTATCCTTGTGACAGGCTAAGGCAGGGCAGAGGGCAGAGCTCTGCCACACCTGCTGCAGAAGGGATTGTGATTGGAGCTGGCTGAGTAAGCCCAGGCAGGAGAGGTAAATGAGGAACAGACACAGGCCTCATTAGCCGCAGGGCTATATAACCCTGACAGGTAGGAAGTAGTGGGAGAGGCAGGGGAGGAGCCAGGAACTGAAAGGCTGTGGTACCTGGCTAGCTGCCAGTGCTGGAAGTCCCTGAGCTGACTGTGCTAAACATGTGTAATATAGAAGGTGGTGGGAACTGACACAGGCAATAAAGAGCATGGGTGCTTGCAGAAGAATGAGGTCACTGACTGATTTGTGTAGTCAAACGAGATCCAAAGCTGAGGGGCCTGTGTGCAAACCTGTTACAATCCGGTACAGCTTGGAGCGAGCAGTAGAAGACATGACAACTTCCAGCCCCCTGATTAAAGATCTCAAGGACTCATTGTACTCTAACAGACAGAGCCCTGCGTGGATACAAAATTTGTATCTGCATCTGCCTCTGTATCCACATAAATGAACCACAGATTTCTGCCTTGACACCTGTGGATGTGAAAACCTGGGGGCCCAAAGTGGATATCCACAAACTTGCAGGGTTCTAGATACAAAATTTGCACCTGCATCCACATTTGTATCTGCAAAAATGAGCTGCAGATATTCTCATCCCTGGATGCAGGCACCTGTGGATACAAAGCAGTTAACAGTGGATTTGCAGGACTCTACAAATAGACTGTGCTTGCTCTGAGCACTGCAGACATTACAAACTTCTACTAGCTTGGCTCTATCAGCTCAATGTTCCCCCTATGGCTTCTACCTTTGGCAACTGGCCCACTTTTAAAGTAGCAGGCTATTACCATATGTTTGTTGTTGAAACCCTCACAATGTCAGATTACAGTTCTCACACACTGCCTTGTTATCCAGTGAGCTGCTAGCCACAGAAAACACTCAATGTTTTGTCTCCACAGTGGGATGTCTGATCAGAATTCTCACTTCCTGCCAAACCTTTTCAGGGATGATAGTGTCATTGTTAATAAATCATACCAGTGAGTGCAGAGCTGGTCATGAGGCCAAATCCCAGTAATTTTAGGAGACACACACAGTATAAATCACCTACAGTTAGAAAGGCTGGCTATTAAAGGCAGTGTGGCCAAAGGGGGGAAGTCCTTGGACAGAAAACACTCTGGTTCTATTTCTGGCACTGTTACTGGAGAATTATGTCCTGGAGGATCTGTCATTTCACCTTTCTTGTCGTCCCCATTTTGTCTATTAAACTGCAAACTCTTTGCCTGCTAATCTGTTAACTGCTGAGGAGGGAGTGTCTGGACTGGCATATAAAAAATCACCAAGTCCCTGTGTCGATCATACTCATAAAGAGAGTGTGTTGGATTTGAGACAAAACCCTGACTTTCTACATTTCGGTTTCATTCCAGCCTATCAAAAAAAGCAGGTTTAAGCAACTTTTCTTCGTTTCAATGTCTAATTACTCACCTGAGGGGTGGCATTGACTTCCCTTGTGTGAATAATTATTCCTCTTTATTCAGCACTGGTGAGGCCACATCTGAAATATTGTGTCCAGTTTTGGGCTCCCCAGTATAAAAAGGATGTGGATTTGCTGGAGCAGGTTCAGCGAAGGGCAACAAAAATGATTAAGGGTCTGGAGCACAAGACGTATGAGGATAGGCTGAGGGATTTGGGCTTGTTTAGTTTACAGAAGAGAAGACTTAGAGGTAATTTAAACCTTCAGCTTCCTGAAGGGAAGCTCTGAAAAGGAAGGTGAGAAACTGTTCTCAGTGGTGTCAGATGGCAGAACAAGGAGTAATGGTCTGAAGTTGAAGAGGGAGAGGTGTAGGTTAGAAATTAGGAAAAACTACTTCACGAGGCAGGTGGTGAAGCATTGGAATGCATTGCCTAGAGAGGTGGTGGATTCTCCATCCCTTGAGGTTTTTAAGTCCCGGCTGGACAAGGTCCTGGCTGGGATGACTTAGTGGGTGTTGATCCTGCTTGAAGCAGGGGGCTGGACTAGATGACCTCCTGAGGTCCCTTCCAGCCCTGTGATTCTGTGATTCTGTAATAACTCTGCCACATGTGCAAAGTTTGCACAGCCTCGCTCAAAAGAAATCTCCACCCATCTCAGGACTTAATATTTGCCTAGCTGTGAGACCAACACTGAGATTTAGCCATGACAATCTCTTTCAGCTGGCTGGAAAGGATGGACAGCAAGTTCATATGCATTTTATCATGGTTCTGTGCTATCATGCCACTTCACAGTAGAGAGAGAGAGGGACGGAGTGGATCAATGAAGTACAGGTGCTGATATCCAGTATTTTGGTTCAATGCAACCTTACTTCACATCATCACTTACTTTCACTGGAGTATTTTACTGACAGCATTGTGTATGTGTATGTGTTTGGTTTTGTTTTTAAGCTTTCATGCTGGAACATGTCCTGAATGGATAAAGGGCTGGGGCATAATAGGAACAGATCAGAGATCTGCTTTGTTGGAAGTCAATCACCCACCAAGTAAGGATGATGAATAGAAATACAATAATGCAAAAACTTTTCCTACCAATGGGAGCAGAAAGACTAGACCTGGCAAAATCATGTGTCTATTCCAGTGCAACAAAGATAGAGCCTGCTAGGCTTTATGCAGGTCATTGTGGTAACTACCACTCTGTTGAAATCTCATATGACACCTAGTGAAAATCTGAGAGAAAGTTATTGTTAAGAGACTACAAAGAGAAGTAAAGGTCAGTGACAATCAGTTTGGATTGTGCCAGGCAAGTGAACCCTTATGCTATCTCGGCATTAATAATGAATATTACGTGCAGGATTTTCCTATATTTTCCCACAAGCAAACATCTTGAGAGGGTTTTTGACCATATTCCAAGAGAAGTCATCTGGTTTTGTATGAAAATGGACCACATACCTGTACACTGTAACCCAATTCATCTAGTAAGTGTGCTGTTAACACAAGTAGACATCTGTGTGGACAAAATGAGTAGTCACTAGTCAGAGCTGGAGGACATGAAAGCACAATATTCAGTCCTGTTTGTTGCATGCACTGACAGAGAACACCTTGGTGCATGCTTTTTTGCAGATGATGGTGCTTGTTGAAGAGAGCAGAGAGAAGGTGGAATCCTGAAATGCGTACTTGAAAAAAATAACAAGAAATTGGACAGAAATAAAACAGAGTATGTTGTGTGTGGATTGTGAGGATACCTTGCAGGAAGACAAACAGACTAAGCCTAGGGAAACAGCCAATATAAAAGGTACAAAAGTTCAATTAAGTTGCATAGAGCAGGATAATTGTCAGTTCAGTGTCAAACTTACCTGCATAATAGCAAAGGCATGGACTTAGTGGAGAGAAGTCTTCAGAGGGGTCTGCACTAGGAGAATGCTGATCAAATTGGAAAGCACGATCTACAAGATGATAATTAGTCCTGCACTTCCGTATACCTCTACAATTCTGGACACAGGAGCAGATCCTCAATACAGCAGAAATGTAAATACAGAGATGGATGGACCATGTTGAGAATGAAAAGGCTAGAGGCAGTGTGAAGGTGGAATGAGTTAACATAAACTTAGAAAAGGGTGGGATTTCAATGCAGGTGCCAATAACTTGATTAGCATCAAAACCAGCAATGCCACGATCCCTCCTAATAAGCTAAGTTTATGACTGCAGGAGGAGGTCCTTCTCATCATACTCACCATTCCCAGCTATTTTCTCTTCATTTTGTGCTTTCCTACGTCACATCCAAAGTTTACATGCACACCAAAGGGAAGCAATCTCCACCCTTTGCTACCATGATGCTAACTCAGCAGGGACAAACTGTCCGTAGTGCAAAAGTCACCAAAACACTGCCTTGCCTTGCCCGTTGGCGTAACGGAGAGGAGACATTTGCTGATTACATTAGTCACTCTGTGGTAAGTAGTTTAGCACTAAAGACAGACAACGCTAGAACAGTTGCCCTAGCAGACTCTGAAACCTTGACAGGACCTGATATGTAAGCTCAGCCTGCCAACAGGCAGCACTTGTGGCTTGACACATTAGGAACAGCATGTCACTCACCGCCTCCACAGCTTAGTTTTAAATCTAAGAGCTCCCACTCAGGCATGACTGTTTTGCATTAAATTTCAGAACCGCTACAGTGTGTGTGGCACAAATCGACAGAATTAGCTTCTATTATTTAAAAAAAATGACATTACCCTTTGGCATTAGACTGACTACTCTAACTACAGAACATGGCTGTGATGCACACGCGCATACAGGATTCAGTTCAATGCACACAGAAGGGGCGGGGAAAGCTCAGTCATAATTGGCAGAGCCCTGAAATAGGCTGCATTAATTATTGGCCTGTGAGCAGCTGACCTGCACTCCACCCACTAATCCAACTGTTTTCACCAGTAACCCACTTACATTATTTCAACAGTGTTCACATCTCACGAAAATGGTATCCCCTCTGAGACAATGTGATGCCATTAAAGTGGCAGTTGACCTTATGAGTGTAATAGCAAAAGAGCCTCAGGGTTTAACTGAAACCAAACCACACTACTACTATGACTACTTAACCCTTGTACTCCACGTGGAGCACAGGTCATCTACAAGTTTCCTCCACTTTACTCTGTCTTGGGACAAATCTTCTAGCTGGCTCCAAGAGTACCCCAGTTGCTGTCCTTCAATAGCAGTAGACCTTCTCCATGTTGGCCGAGGTCTTCCTCTGCTGTGTTCTCCTTGCAGGTTCCATGTGAGAGCTTGATCAACTATTCTGGCTGAGGTTTTCTGAGAGTGTGGCCTAGCCATCCCCACTTTCTTCTCTTGATTTCAATATCAATTGGTTCTTGTCCTGCTCTGTTCCAAAGCTCCTCATTTGTGACAAAGTCCTTCCATTTGATGTGAAGGATGTACCTGAGGCATGTTTATGAATGTCTGTAGCTTGTGATTTAAAGACTTTTTAGTACACCAGGTCTTACATGCATATAAGGATGCATTCTTTACATCTGTGTTGAATATCCGCAGTTGCATCTTCACAGATATTATCTGTGAACTCTATATGTGATGGAGAGTCTTGAATGCATCTGTTGCTTTCCCTATCAGGTTTCTTTCCAGGCTGTTTTGGTGTCTTCCCAAATTTGTTCCATGATAGCATCTTTCAGAATGAGGTTTGCCAGAAGTGCCTATCTGTTGGACAGTTCCACTTGGAAACTGGCTCATCTCTTAAATGCTTCAGCTGCTCCATGTTGAATCTCAGTCCTGGGTTGGTCACTGTTGTTGTGTACCTCTTGAGCTTGAACTTGAACTTGAGTTTTGCCATGACCAAATGGTGATCTGAACCAACATCTGCTCCTCTTCTAGCGCAGACATTCTGCATCAATCTTCTGAAAGATCTGCTGATACAGATGTGGTCAATCTGGTTTTCTCACTGGTGGTCTGGTGAAACACAAATGACCTTATGGAATGTTTTGTGTGGAAAAATACTACCAGCTATCACCAGACTCAAGATACCAAAATCAAATCTTACCAGTAAAAAATCTCAAATATTATAAGGCCAGATTAACTGGTGTCAGTCAGGGTAGCTCTATCATTTTTAACACAGATAACAATTTGTCCTACATTTTTCTGAGGCAGAAAATGAATTACACTTCCCTTAATGTCCTTTTTGACAAATTGAACTTAGAATTCTGTTTCCATACTGTGAGGCTTCTACATGTAAATGCCAGTAGATTACCAATTCTCCTTTGAAAAAGGCCACGCCATAAAGTAATCCCTTTTATGTACAGGTTGAATTTCTCTAATCCAGAACTCTCTAGGCTGGCAAACTCCATAATCTGGCATGATTTTAGTTAGTCAGATAACCACTTATCATGAGTGTGGCCAAGTTTCCTGTGGCCCCATAAAGCTTGTTTATGCCACCAGTCCTTGCTCTCAGTGTCCTTTGTGGTTATTTATTTGTGATTTACCCCATCTGTCTTCTAAGAGACTAGTAAGCAATGGAAGTGTTGGTAATGCTGCTAGACAGTATTGACCTCCCATCATCTGGCAAATTCTGTCATCCAGCACCAGTCAGGTCCCAAGGTGCTGGACGAGAGAGGTTCAAACTCTACTAGGTGTCTGTTTTATGAGAGCTTGTTAGGTCAGCCAGAGTACCAGTGGTCCTGCCTTCTCCTCGGGAGTTACATTTTCTAGGATAATTAGTTAAACACACACACTCACACAACACAACACAACAACACATTTCCTGGGCTTCAGAGCCCAAATGGTATCATCCACACAGCTATTGCTAGCAAGGTAGCATAAGCCTGAGTCTGCAGATCTGGGGTCAGAGACTTGCTGCCAAAGGGTTCTCTTTTGGTTTGGGTTCTCAGAGAGGTCACTATTCATCATGGGAGATTAACCCATCCGGGGTAAAATCTATAAGGATGAAAGGGGACACAAGAGTCCCAAAACTACAAATTCCATGAGGCATTGTGGCAGCACTGGTGGACACAGAGATTAATGTTAACTCAACCTTCTGGGAAATTAAACTAAACTATATTGATTTGAGAATATCAAAACCTTTCATTTCAGTAAAAAACATCAAAACCATGTCTTGACATTTCTGAATTTGAACTTTTTGTTCCAGAAAGTTGTGCTGTTTTGAGAGTTTTCCCCAAGCAGGATGAACACAAATGATAAAATATTAGAATATTCCATAGGACAAAAATTCTGCTCCAGTCATTACATTGGGGGAGGTCAAAGAATTAACAAATGAATCCCTTACACCATTTGTCATGGGAACTTGAGTGACCAGAAGAGCTCAGGAACTTGAGCTTTCATCTCATCTGAATAACAGTGACTCCTGCAGCAGTGTTCCCACGGAGCACTGCAATGAATCCCGTATTTTGACAAGGGTGTAGACTGAACGATCCTTGACATTCCTGATCTGGTGGAACGAACCATTTTGCAGATTTGTTCTGGTTGCATTGAGTTGTTATAGTCTGTGGGGTTTTTTAAATCAAAATATTTTCATAGAATCATAGAACTTGAAGGGACCTCAGGTGGTCATCAAGTTCAGTTCCCTGCCCTCACGACAGAACAAGCACTATCTAGATCATCACAGAGAGATGTCCATCTAACCTGCTCTTAAATATCTCAAGTGATGGAGATTCTATAACCATCCTAGGCCATCAATTCCAGAGATTAAGGACCCTGACAGTTAGGAAGTTTTTCCTAATGTCCAATTTAAGCCTCCCTTGCTGCAATTTAAGCCCATTGCTTCTTGTCCTATCCTCAGAGGCCTAGTGAAACAATTTTTCTCCCCGCTCCTTGTAACACTCTTTTAGATACTTGGGACTGCTATCATGTCCCCTCTAAATCATCTATTTTCCAATCTGAACAAACCGAATTCCTTCAGTTTTCTCTCATAAATCATGTTTTCTAGAATTTTAATCCTTTTTGTTCTTCTCTGGACCTTCTCCAGTTTCTCCACATCTTTCTTGAATTGTGGTGTCCAGAACTGGACACAATACTGTAACTGAGGCCTAATCAGGGCAGTGTAATATTGTGGATTAATATTTCTGAAATTAAATATATGTAAAATCCACCCCCCTTTTTTTAGTGTTTAAGGCTTGAAATCCACGTGTTTGGACTGACTCAAATGGTGTTTTATATTTTTTTTTTAAAATTGATTAACTTTATTGTTTCAGGGGTTTCTTTGGACATGCCAGTGAACTGAAAATTAGCTATTTGCACTGCACAATTCAAAATCTAGTAAATTGAACTGTGTGACCAAGAGAAAGAGCTGAACAGAGAGAGAAAAAAAAAACTGGTCTATCTATAATTGCAAAGAGATGACAATTAACTTCTTGTCATGGTAGCTGGATGTCTTTAATTAATGTTAATCACAATGCTATGACTATAAGATACACAAATCTAGGTAACAAGAAGTCTTGTGGCACCTTATAGACATTATTGATGGAATTATTGATTATTGACATCTGATAAAGCGGGTCTTTGCCCGTGAAAGCTTACGCTCCAAAATATCTGTTAGTCTATAAGGTGCCACAGGACTTCTTGTTTTCTAAGAGCCCAGTAAGTAGTGTCAGTGTTGGTTATGTGCTAGACAATATTGACTTCCTGTGGCCTGGCAAAGTCATCTGGCAACAGTCATGACCCAAGAATGCTAGATGAGAGGTTCAACCTGTATTTTTTTCATCTTTGGTATCATAACAAATACAAGTTGAATGTCTCAAACTTTCATTGCTTAAAATAATGGGACTAATTGATGGTCACAAAATTTGGTAACACACTGGACAACTCTGGGGGCGGGGGGGGGGGAGAAATAGCAGTAGGTGTCAACGAGGATAAATAAACCCTGCACCTTCAGAGCAAAATGGAACAGAGGTAAGAACAGGAACTGAGAGAGTTTGAGCCAGATCCTCAGCTGGTGTCATTCAGGACAGGTCCACAGATGTCAACAGAGCTACGTTAATACATACAGGCTTCCAATCCACCCCTTTATTTGTACTCTAATCAGCAGTAGTTTTGGCAAAGAAAAGAAGTCAGTAGTGGTTGTGTGTTGTGCGACTGAATGTAATTAGAATTTCCTATACTCTAGAAGTATTAAAATGTTAAATGCAGAAAGTAGATGAAAAGTCTGGTTTTAATACCACCAATAGAGATTTTCCCTGGGATGGATAAGTATCCCAGAATTACCTGATCCCAAAGGGGAGCTATTTTAGATTTAGAAAATCAGGTTTTTAAGATGGAAAACCTAGTTGTGTGCTAAAGCTTGTGCTATAAAATGTGGCTGTAATAGTCAATAAAGCTGGCAAAAGGCTTGGCTCACTATCTAATAGCTAGTAGATTTTCAAATTACGGAATTCATCTGTCACACTCCACTTAGCATATCTATATCATTTCAACAAGAAATGCCACCGCCAGACAGTTATTTTAATGGGTGAAGGGGTAAAGGCACTGAATAAAAGGTAATAGAATGGAAAAATGAAAGACAATTAGATCAAGACTTTATCACTCTTTCCCTCCCCTCTCCTTGGTGCAGTGCTGAAGATACTTTTTTGCTTGTCTTTGAATGGGAAAATAATTATAAAACTGGAATTACATGAGGGGTTGCTTAATGCAGAGGGATGTGCAAAGTGCTTTGAGGAAGATTTTTAAGCACCAATAAACTAAATAAAACCTGGGTTTCCCCCCTTGCCATGGATGAGTTGGCAATGGTGGTGGACTTTACTGTATGCATAAGCAAGTGGAGGAAACAGAGGAAGCTTGAAACACAAAATTGACCCCAAACCTTTCCTCAAAACTTAGCAGGATCTGATCCTGAACAATTACGAAGATCAGTAAAAAACAGATTACTTTTGCCCACATTAATGTTCATTTTTAGATTCTCCTGGTAACCAAAGAACTACCAGAGAAGCTGTTTATATGGTATTAGCGGACTGACTACAAACGGAAGAACCTGGAATCCTCGTCTGTCCCCATGGAATTTCCTAACCAATCTTTCAGACCCAGATTGTTAAAGATCAGAAAACATCTGCAGCAGCAACTAAACAGGAAAGTGATTATGCAAGGAAAAGAAGCCCTCCAAATCTTCTGAGTTGTGCCCACAGTTATAGTCAAGATATTACAATGGACATATTATGCTAGTCAGGTCTGGTCAAACATCAGGAGGTTCCTTGGGAAAAATAGTCAGGTGATCAGATCCTTATAAGAAGCTTAACAAAATTTTAGTTTTGTCTCAAAGATTCCTAATATCCCCAACTCTGCCTTGGGACAATCCCCAAGAAGGCTCTCTTCACCCAACCCTGGATGATTTCGCTCTGTGCCAAATCAAACCAAGATCCTCAAAACATTCTCTGCAAGACCATGGGAACTCAATTAAACCCAGCCACCTTTGCAATGTATGTGTATTTACGGTGTTACTGGAATTTCCTCACGTGAGTACAGCTTGGAGTAGTGCTCAGCCCAGAGCTCCATCTGTTTGGCTTTGTCAGCGATGACTTCACCAGATTTGGATTTCAGAGGTGCCATCTTGTTCTGGGTGGTCCTAATTGATTCTTCATACCCTCGTACATTCCTCTGAGATTACCAAAGTCAGCACAGGTCTGGATGCTGCTGCATAGCTGGAGCCAGTGGTTGTTGGCACAGCGCCTGGCTGTCTGCTGTACTGTTCTTCTGGCCGCTCTAAGTACTTGCTGGGTACTCTGGCTCGGTGAGCGTTTGTACTCCAGGAGTGCAGTGTGCTTCTTTTCAATTACTGGAATCATCTCATCGGAGTTAGCTTCGAACCAGTCATTCATGTTTCAAGCTCTTCTTCCAAACACCGACAAGGCCGTCACATCGCAGATTTTCCTGGAGGGTCTCTCTGAACTTTTCAGCTTTCTCTGAGTTTGCCGTCTTTCTGGCGTCAATGAGGGGCCTTCCAGCAGGTTTAGAGCGGTACAGCTTCTTGGGTCTCAGCTTGAGCTTGGAGCAAACTAGCGAGTGATCTGTATCACAGTCAGCACTATGATAGCTGCGTGGCTCCGCTGGCTTGGCCACGTCCACAGGATGAATGATGGAAGGATTCCAAAAGACATCCTGTATGGTGAGCTATCCTCTGGCAAAAGACCTCCCGGACGCCCCCAGTTGCGCTGCAAAGATGTCTGCAAGAGAGACCTCAGACAGGTAGACATCGAGCTGGACAACCGGGAAGAACTAGCAGACGACCGCAGCAGATGGAGACAGGGGTTACACAAGGGCCTTCAGAAGGGCGAGATGAGGATCAGACAGCTAGCAGAGGAGAAGCGAGCGCACAGAAAGCACACTAAGGACTTGCCAGACACCTACCACATCTGCAAGAGATGCAGAAAGGACTGTCACTCTCGTGTGGGTCTTCATAGTCGCAGTAGACGCTGTAAATGAAGTCCTCAATTGAAACTATAAAGGGCGCGATCCATAGTCTATGCAGACTGAAGGATGCCTACTTCTACTACTACTACTACTACTACTACTGGAACTTTATTAGTGCTGGTCAAAATTTTCAAGTTTCAAAAGTGAGGAAAAAATTCAAGAAAACAAATAGCAAAATTCCTCACAATTTTTCAAAAATTTTGCCCAAAAAAGCTCTGTTTTTTGGTGCTCATTGTTAGCAGTATAGAGTCAGTATCTTTACTCATTAACTTCCCTCAGTAGTACTATTATCTTCATTGCCAAAGAGAAATTGCTTCTACATATAGACACTTTTGCTGCACCAACACTGAAGCTAATTTTCCTACGAGCATTATTAAGAAACCAATGTTTTATCAGACTTAGTCCATGTGATCTAAGTCCTAAATCTGTGACATTATGCACAGAATTGGTCAAGGCTTTGGTTTTTTTTGGGGGGGAAGGGGGGTTGTTTTTGGTGGGAGGTCGAAGGGGCATGAAAGGAAAAACTAATTTGCTGAAACAACAACTTTTTGAAGAGAAAAACAGAATATTTGTAGCTTCAAATTTATCAGTGTTCCATTTTGTCATTTTCTAACCGTAAGATGACTTTTCATTTCAAAATTTAAGCTAATTGTAATATGAACAACTCTAAAAGGGTTAATCTCAAAATGAAACCCTTTGAAGCTCTAAAACCCAGATTAGTTGAACCTAAAAGAGCAGTTGAGGGTGGGGAGCAGATTTTCTGTTTGCAAACATTTCCAGAATTATGATTTTCCACTTCAGCTTGGGATGACACAAACTTTAAAAAAATTGTGCGCTGAGAAAACAGTTCACCAGCCAGTTCTAAGTAAGGATGTCAATTAAAATAATAAATATCTGTGCAGCAGTGTGCTTATGAAAGGTGCTGGACCGGCAGCTACAGGCTCACCAATGGGGGAAGGAGAGGCGGGGGCAATTTCCTGGCCTAGCTTTTGAAGGGCCCTGAAGCTCTGGACACCACTGCTACTACTTTGGCAGAGGTGGCGACTGGAGCTCTGGGCCTCTTTGAAATGACACTGTTCCACTGCTCTGCAGTTGTAGGGGTAGAACTGAGCAGTGCTAAGAGCCGACTGGCCAAGAACCCACAACGTATGCACTTGGCCTCGCCCCTTCCAGTGGCAGAGCTGGGTCCCCCTCCTGCCTCGCCCCAGGGCCCAGAGGCAATTCTAACGTGGTAAACTCCTTCTTATCTGATATTCGTTAAACCAGAACACTCACATAACTGGCACCAGCCCTGCTTGCTCCTCCTTGGGGTCTCCCGGCTGGGGCTGGAGCTGCTGCCTCTCAGCCCTGGGCTGCTGGGGTTCCCTGTCCTGTCCAAATCTGGGGATGGAGCTGACAGCAGGGATCTGCAACACAGCTCTGCACTCCAGAATTGCCCTGTGCACCAGCAGAGCCCTGCACCTCAGGGCTGCCAGCAGAACACCACACGCCAGTGTTGCGCCACATGCCAGCAGACCCTAGCCCCACCGGCAGTGCTCCGTGCTGCAGCAGAGCCCCACGCCCCCATGGAGTTCTCCCAGCCGCTGTTGCCCTGAACTAGTACACCCTTCCAGCTCTCTGGGGCTGGAGCTGCTCATAGGGCTCTGCCCCCTGCCAGCTCCCAGGGTCCCCTGCTGGTCACCCTGCAATCACTTCTCTAACTACTGCCCTATTAGACAGCATTTTTTAACATCCAGCTACATCTTGGTTCTTTGGTTGCCGGATATGAACATTTACTGTAATTGAGGTCCTCTGTCTCTGAAACAAACACAGGTCTAGCACTTCTCCCGTACTGCCGAAACAGTACCGCCAACCTGAAGGTTCTGGTTTAAACTTTTACCAACAGAAAATGCTTCTTTGGCAAGAGCTAAATATTTTTCAGAAGTGATCATCTTGGATTGAAAGCCATTGAGAAAGAAAGCATTGGCCATGGTGTTTCATAGAATCACAGAATAATAGAACTGGAAGAGACCTTGAGAGGTCATCGAGTCCAGCTCCCTGCCCTCTTGGCAGGACCAAGTACTGTCTAGACCATCCCTGATAGATATTTATCCAAACTTTTCTTAAATATCTCCGGAGATGGAGATTCCACAACCTCTCTTGGCAATTTATTCCACTGTTCGACCACCCTGACAGTTAGAAACTTTTTCCTAATGTCCAGTTTAAACCTCCCTTGCTGAAGTTTAACCCATTGCTTTTTGTTCTATCCTCAGAGGCCAAGAAGAACAAGTTTTCTCCCTCTTCCTTACGACACCCTTTTAGATACCTGAAAACTGCTATCATGTCCCCCCGAATCTTTTTTTTTTCCAAACTAAACAAGCCCAATTCTTTCAGCCTTTCTTCACAGGTCATGTCCTCTAGACCTTTGATCATTCTTGTTGCTCTTTTCTGGACCCTTTCCAATTTCTCCACAACTTTCTTGAAATACGGTGCCCAAAACTGGACACAATACTCCAACTGAGGCCTAACCAGCGCAAAGTAGAGTGGAAGAATGACTTCTCGTGTCTTGTTCACAACATATCTGTTAATGCATCCCAGAATCATGTTTGCTTTTTTTGCAACAGCATCACACTGTTGACTGATATTTAACTTGTGGTCCACTATAACCCCTAGATCCTGTTCTGCCATACTCTTTCCTATACAGTCACTTCCCATTCTGTATGTGTGAAACTGATTGCTCCTTCCTAAGTGGAGGACTTTGAATTTGTCTTTATTAAACTTCATCCTGGTTACCTCAGACCATTTCTCCAATTTGTCCAGTTAATTTTGAATTTTGACTCTATCCTCCAAAGCAGTTGCATACCCTCCTAGCTTGGTATCATCTGCAAACTTAATAAGCATAATTTCTATGCCAACATCTAAATTGTTGATGAAGATATTAAACAGAACCAGTCCCAATACAGACCCCTGCGGAACCCCACTTGTTATACCTTTCCACCATGATTAAGAACCATTAATAAATACTCTGTGAGTATGGTTATCCAACCAGTTTTGCACCCACCTTATAGTAGCCCCATCTAAGTTGTATTTGCCTAGTTTATTGATAAGAACATCATGCAAGACTGTATCAAAGGACTTACTAAAGTTTAGGTATACCACATCTACCACTTCTCCGTTATCCACAGGGCTTGTTATCCTATCAAAGGAGGCTATCAGATTGGTTTGACATAATTTGTTCTTTGCCAATCCATGCTGGCTGTTCCCTACCAGCTTACCACTTTCCAAATATTTGCAGATGATTTCCTTAATTACTTGTTCCGTTATCTTTCCTCGCACAGAAGTTAAACTGTCTGGTCTGTAGTTTCCTGCGTTGTTCTTATTCCCCTTTTTATAGACAGGCACTATATTTGCCTTTTTCCAGTCTTCTGGAATCTCTCCTGTCTTCCGTGATTTTCCAAAGATGATAGCTTATGGCTCAGATACCTCCTCCATCAGCTCCTTGAGTATTCTAGGATGCATTTCATCAGGCCCTGGTGACTTGCAGACATCTAACTTCTCTAAAGCCGTGTCTACACGTGCACGCTACTTCAAAGTAGTGGCACTAACTTTGAAATAGTGCCCGTCACGGCTACACGTGGTGAGTGCTATTTTGAAGTTGAAATTGACGTTAGGCGACGAGACGTCGAAGTCGCTAACCCCATGAGGGGATGGGAATAGCGCCCTACTTCAACGTTCAACGTCGAAGTAGGGCACGTGTAGACGATCCGTGTCCCGCAACATCAAAATAGTGGGGTCCGCCATGGCGACCATCAGCTGAGGGGTTGAGAGACACTCTCTCTCCAGCCCCTGCGGGGCTCTATGGTCACCGTGGGCAGCAGCCCTTAGCCCAGGGCTTCTGGCTGCTGCTGCGGCAGCTGGGGATTCATGCTGCATGCACAGGGTCTGCAACCAGTTGTCGGCTCTGTGGAGCTTGTGTTGTTTAGTGCAAGTGTGTCTGGGAGGGGCCCTTTAAGGGAGCGGCTTGCTGTTGAGTCTGCCCTGTGACCCTGTCTGCAGCTGTTCCTGGCACCCTTATTTTGATGTGTGCTACTTTGGCGTGTAGACGCTCCCTCGCAGCGCCTATTTCGATGTGGTGCTGCCCAACGTTGAAGCTGAATGTCGACGTTGCAGCCCTGGAGGACGTGTAGATGTTATTCATCGAAATAGACTATTTACATCGAAATAAGCTATTTCGATGTAGCATGCATGGGTAGACGTAGCCTAAGTGATTCTTAACTTGTTCTTTTTTTTATTTTATCTTTTAAACCTACTCCTTTCTCACTAGCATTCACTATGTTAGGCATTCCTTCTTCAGACTTCTCAGTGAAGACCGAAACAAAGGAGTCATTAAGCATCTCTGCCATTTCCAAGTTTCCCGTTACTGTTTCTCCCTCCTCACTGAGCAAAGGGCCTACCCTATCCTTGGTCTTCCTCTTGGTTTTAATGTATTTATAAAAAGTCTTCTTGTTTCCCTTTATGCTTGTAGCTAATCTGGGCTCATTTTGTGCCTTAGCCTTTCTAATCTTGCCCCTGCATTCCTGTGTTGTTTGCCTATATTCATCCTTTGTAATTTGTCCTAGTTTCCATTTTTTATATGATTCCTTTTTTACTTTGAGATCACACAAGATCTCCCGGTTAAGCCAAGGCAGTCTTTTGCCATATTTTCTATCTTTCCTACGCAGTGGAAGAGCTTGCTTTTGGGGCCTTAATAACATCCCTTTGAAAAACTGCCAACTCTCCTCTGTTGTTTTCCCCTCGGTCTTGCTTCCCACAAGACCCTACCTACCAGCTCTCTGAGTTTACCAAAATCTGCTTTCCTGAAATCCATTGTCTGTATTTTGCTGTTCTCCCTTCTACCCTTCCTTAAAATTGTGAACTCTGTGATTTCACGATCCCTTTCACCCAACCTGCCTTCCACTTTCAGATTCTCAATCAGCTCCTCCTTATTTGTTAAAATCAAATCTAGGACAGCTTCCCCCTCGGTAGCTTTTTCAACTTTCTGAAATAAAAAGTTGTCTCCAAGGCAGTCCAAAAAACAAGTGACTATTAATTATGTACTAATATAACTACCAACATATAGAGTCAAACCTGGGATCTCTGAGCTTAGTGAAGGCACCTTTATACCTTGAGCTACAGTTTCCATCTTTGCAGAATGATCCCACTTGGTTTCTAAATGACTTTTCATTTCTTTTTAGATTATAAAACAGAACCTAAACTCAGAGGCTGTGTTGACACTACATAAATAACTTCAAAGTTGCTTACTTCGAAGTACAACTTTGAAGTACAGCATCTGTATTCACCCTACTTTGAAGTTAAACTTTGAAGGGAGCCCAACTTCGAAGTCCTTATTTCTTTCCTGGGTAAGGAATAGTGCCCTACTTTGAAGTTTAACTTCAAAGTAGGGTGTGTGTAGAAGCAAGGGAAAGTGAGTGTGGACTCTGTACTGGCTACTTTGATGTGCAGCCTAACTTTGAAGTTAGTTCCTAGTGTAGGTGCACCCAGAGAGTCAAAACAGGGGAATGTGAGTTTTGTGAATTGACTGTGAACCTTTTTTCTGTTTGTTTGTTTGCTTGTTTGTTTAATGATGGTTCCTGAGAGGTTCAGAAATGTTTTGTGTTCTGGAACAGCAGTTAAAAAACAAACTTCCACAAAACTGTCCCAGACTTAGGGGTGGGAGGCAGAAAAAGCCTCCCTTCTCTTATAGCTCCACTAAACAGCCTGCTTAAACCTTGGCCTGAACGAACTACCCTAAAGTCCTTTGTGGTGCTCAAGTGCTGATGAGGTTGCCAGTTGGTATTTCTTCTGACCCTGGTTTTTGTGATGTGGCACCTGTCCTCTAGTAACTGGACTCAGAGCTGCAATTTATTCCAGAGATCCCTAAGAGCTGCTCTGGGTATTTCTTGCTAAAAAGAAACTAAACCAGAAGTGGAAAAGAAGCTGTTTGAACAGTTATCCAAACAAAGCCGTGTTTCTTACAGAAAAAGCCACAGTTCTCTTTTCCCTCCCTTCCTGCAGTTATTTCCAATGCTCCTCTCCAGAAACTGACATTCTCCAAACGGGGTTGCGGGAGGGAGGTAGAAATTGATTTCCAGAGAAAACCAACAATAACTATCACATTCAAAGTACTCAGTCGACTGCAAACTGCCAGCATCTTTCTGACCTAGGCAGTCTGTACATGAAAGCTTCAGTCTGTGTCTGGTGTGAACATTGCACCAGATTTATTTCTTAACCTGCTACAAGGTCTTCCTCTTTCGTAAACTCCAAATGAATCCACAACACAAGTTATTAACTCGGGAGAAGAATATTTCTCAAAAGAACCGTTGTTCATTATTTCATATAACAAGAGATGTGCATTCTTGGGAAACAAAAATCTTTTATGCAGGTGCCTTCCCATGACATTTTTGTTTTTCCACCATCCCAGTAATAAGGTGAATATATTTGCATGGCAGTCTGCAGCATTTTACATGGTATTCTCAGATCATATTTCTGCTTGTGTTTGAAATAGCTAGACAATGCATTAAATAATCACTATAAATCGTCTTTTGTGAATAAAATTATCACTGGGCTGTACTGAATTATTCATATCAGGCTAACATCCGATCACTATATTGTGATAGCAAACAAATTAAAAGTATTCTGTAGATCTATAATTTGGAGGAAAAAAAATACATCCTGGTATTCTGTTCCATGGAGTTCATTCCCTCCACAACCCGAAACATATTTAGGGGAAAATCATAAAACATTGGTCAAAGTTCTGTGAACTTCTTTTTAAATTACCATTACTATAAATTGGACATCATGGGCAACAGAGACATAATTTTTTTATAAAAATAATATACCTACCTTTTATATGGTGGTTTCTGCTGGAACAAGGTCTGGATACCGTGTATGAAGCAGGCAGGAGGGTTTATTACACACAGCACTGGTGCAGTGCCACTTCACCCATCAGCAACAGAGAGGAAGCCGTGCTAGTCTATACACTATCAAAACAAAAAGCAGTCAAGTTGCACTTTAAAGACTAGCAAAATAGTTTATTAGGTGAGCTTTTGTGGGACAGACCCACTTCTTCAGACCATAGCCAGACCAGACCAGACTCAATATTTAAGGCACAGAGAACCAAAAACAGTAAGCAAGGGGGACAAATCAGAAAAAGATAATCAAGGTGAGCAAATCAGAGAGTGGAGGGGTGGGGGGGAAGGTCAAGAATTAGATTGAGCCAAGTATGCAGAGGAGCCCCTATAGTGACTCAGAAAGTTCCCATCACGATTCAAACCATGAGTTAATGGGCTGAATTTGAATATAAAAGCCAGCTTGGCTGCTTCCCTTTCCAGAACGGTGCGATAATTCTTCTTCAGTAACACACATACCTTTAGGTCATTGACAGAATGCCCCATTCCATTAAAATGTTGACTAACTGGTTTGTGGATCTGGAGTGTTTTGATGTCTGTTTTGTGCCCATTGACCCTTTGTCTAAGGGAGTTAGAAGTCTGTCCAATATACAAAGCATCTGGGCATTGTTGGCACATGATGGCATATATGATGTTAGTAGAGGAGCATAAGAAAGTGCCCGTGATTCTGTGAGTAACCTGGTTAGGTCTAGTGATGGTATTTCCAGAGAAGATATGTGGACCAAGCTGGCAGCGGGCTTTGTTGCAGGGAAAGGTTCCAGGACTGGTGTTCCTGGGGTATAGACTGTGGCTGTTAGTGAGGATCCTCATGAGGTTGGGAGGAGAGAACAGGCATGTCACCCAGGACCTTCTGGAGTGTAGCATCCTGATTAAGGATAGGTTGTAGATCTTTAATAATTCGTTGCAGTGGTCTGA
Organism: Carettochelys insculpta; assembly: GCF_033958435.1. Taxonomy (NCBI): domain Eukaryota; kingdom Metazoa; phylum Chordata; order Testudines; family Carettochelyidae; genus Carettochelys; species Carettochelys insculpta. The sequence goes on along the minus strand of NC_134140.1, from coordinate 133,815,038 downwards.
CTTCGGGGCTGTAGGTGATGACCAGTGGTGTTCTGTTCTTGGCTTTTTTGGGCCGATCTTGGAGTAGCTGGTCTCTGGGTATTTGGCTGGCCCTGCTGATTTGTTTTTTTTAACTTCTCCTGGTAGGTAATTCAGGTTTATGAATATTTGGTAAAGTTCTTGTAGTTTTTGGTCTCTGTCAGTTGGATCAGAGCAAATGCTATTGTACCTAAGAGCTTGACTGTAAACAATGGATCTAGTCACATGTGCAGGATGGAAACTAGAAGGGTGTAGATAACTATAGCGATCAGTAGATTTTCGGTACAGTGTCGTACTGATCAGGCCATCCTTGATTAGTACTGTAGTGTCCAGAAAATGTGTATCTTTCATGTTGTAATCAAGGCATAAGTTGATGGTGGGGTGTAGATTGTTAAAGTCTCTGTGGAATTCTTCTAGAGCCTCTGTACCATGGGTCTAAATCATAAAGATGTCATCAATGTATCTTAAGTAGAGGAGTGGTAATAGGGGACGAGAGCTGAGGAATTGTTGTTCCGGGTCAGCCATAAATATATTAGCATATTGTGGGGCCATGCGGGTGCCCATAGCAGTTCCACTAATCTGGAGGTATAAATTGTCCCCAAAACGGAAATGATTGTGTGAGAACAAAGTTACAGAGGTCAGACACCAGATTGGCTGTGGTGGCATCAGGGATGGTGTTCCTGATTGCTTGTAATCTGTCTTTATGTGGAATATTAGGCTACGTCTACACGTGCAGCCAACATCGAAATAGTTTATTTCGATGTTGCGACATCGAAATAGGCTATTTCGATGAATAACGTCTACACGTCCTCCAGGGCCAGCAACGTCGATGTTCAACTTCGACGTTGCTCAGCCCAACATCGAAATAGGCGCAGCGAGGGAACGTCTACACGTCAAAGTAGCACACATCGAAATAGGGATGCCAGGCACAGCTGCAGACAGGGTCACAGGGCGGACTCAACAGCAAGCCGCTCCCTTAAAGGGCCCCTCCCAGACACACTTGCACTAAACAACACAAGATACACAGAGCTGACAACTGGTTGCAGACCCTGTGCCTGCAGCATAGATCCCCAGCTGCCGCAGAAGCAGCCAGAAGCCCTGGGCTAAGGGCTGCTGCCCACGGTGACCATAGAGCCCCGCAGGGGCTGGAGAGAGAGCATCTCTCAACCCCCCAGCTGATGGCCGCCATGGAGGACCCAGCAATTTCGACGTTGCGGGACGCGGATCGTCTACAAGGTCCCTACTTCGACGTTGAACGTCGAAGTAGGGCGCTATTCCTATCTCCTCATGAGGTTAGCGACTTCGACGTCTCGCCGCCGAACGTCGAAGTTAACTTCGAAATAGCGCCCGACGCGTGTAGACGTGACGGGCGCTATTTCGAAGTTGGTGCCGCTACTTCGAAGTAGCGTGCACGTGTAGATGCAGCTTTAGTGTACAGAGACTCTACATCCATTGTGGCAAGGATGGCGTTATCAGGAACTTTTCCGATGTTTTGTAATTTCCTCAGGAAGTCGGTGATATCTTGGATATAGCTGGGAGCATTGGTGGCATAGGGTTTGAGGAGGGAGTCCACTTAACTGGATAGTCCGGTGGTAAGGGTGCCAATACCTGAAATGATAGGGCTTCCAGGGTTTCCAGGTTTGTGGATTTTGGTAAGTAAATAGAATAATCCAGGCTGCGGCTAGATGGTGTGTCTGAGTGAATGAGGTCCCGAGTAGCAGCAGAGAGTTCCTTCAGTAGTTGTTGTAATTTCCTTTGGAATTCCAAAGTGGGATCAGTGGAGAGAGGTCTGTAAAATGTGATGTTGGAGAGTTGTCTGGCTGCCTCCTGTTCATAGTCTGACTTATTCAGGATGACAACAGCACCCCCTTTGTCAGCTGGTTTGATTAGGATGTCTGGGTTATTTTTGAGAGTCTGGACAGCATGGCGTTCAGCATAGTTGAGATTGTGTCTCATTTGGCATTGTTTGTGTATAATGTCAGCCTGAGTACAGTTGCGGAAGCACTGTACATAGACATCCAGACTTTCACTACGACCCTCAGGGGGAGTCCACATAGAGTTCTTCTTCTTTTGTTGTTGCGGGGGGGGCGGGGTCGAGAGAGTCAGACTGTTGTTCATAGGTGTGCTGGAAAAATTCCTTTAGATGGAGGCGGTGAAAGAAGGCTTCAAGGTCACCACAGAATTGTATTAAGTTCATGGAGGAGGTAGGGCAGAAGGAAAGACCCCGGGATAAAAGAGACTCCTTTGCTGGGCTGAGTTGGTCGTTTGAAAGGTTAACACTGTTGTTGGTCGAGCTACTGTTATTGTGGTTGAAGTATCCTGAGGAAGGAAGTAATGAAAAAAATTTATTCTCTTTTCTTTTTTGTAGAGAGAGGAAGTGTGTTTTATAAATATCTTGTCTGGCACTGGTAAAGTCTCGTACTGTGGGGTCTTGTGTGGATGCCTGTTCGTTGATGATAATTTCAAGTTCAGAGAGTTCATTTTTGATCATCTTTTTTTTATCGTAAAGGATTTTGATCAAGTGGTTCCTCAGTTTCTTAGAGAGTGTGTTGCATAGATGTTCACTGTAGTCAGTGTAGAATGTAGGAACTTTCTGAGTCACTATAGGGGCTCGTCTGCATACTTGGCTCAATCTAATTCTTGACCTTCCCCCCCACACCCCTCCACTCTCTGATTTGCTCACCTTGATTATGTTTTTTCTGATTTCTTCTTCTTGCTTACTGTTTTTGGTTCTCTGTGCCTTAAATATTAAGTCTGTTCTGGTCTGGCTATGGTCTGAAGAAGTGGGTCTGTCCCACGAAAGCTCACCTAATAAACTATTTTGCTAGTCTTTAAAGTGCTACTTGACTGCTTTTTGTTTTCACCCGTCAGGACTCAGTACAGCAGTCAGTTTCCATCAGTAGATTTCAAAATGCTTCACATAGGATGTAAATATTATGCTCATGTTGGCAGTAGGGAAGCTGAGGAGCAAAGTAGCATAGCTTGCCCAAGGTCTCCGAGCAGCCGATGAGAAAAACCAAGAATAAAACCCCCGGTCTCTTGATTCCTAAAGCAATTCTCTAGCCATTAGGTCTACTGCTTAGGAAAAAGCATTCAGCTCCTATTTAAATGTAATCATTCTCCATGGGTACTCAACACTCTTGAAAATTTGGCCCATTGATGCATGAGCTTGAATGGCCTTCATACTTGAAACTCCTTTTCAACAGCACTGATGCTTCCACAGTGCAAACAAAAGGCAGGATTGAACTTTTGTCCAAGGTCAGCCCTACGCTGCACAATTAAGTCAATTTACATGATATAGACTTACAGACACCGCAGTAATTCTATCATAGAATAACAGAATGCTAGGACTGGAAGGGACCTTGGAAGGTCATTGAGTCCAGCCCCCTGCCCTCATGGCAGCACCAAATACTGTCTAGACCATCCCTGATAGACATTTATCTAATCTGTTCTTAAGTATCTCCAGCGATAGAGATTCCACAATCTCCCTAGGCAATTTATTCCAGTGTTTGACCACCCTGACAGTTAGGAACTTTTTTCCTAATGTCCAACCTAAACCTCCCTTGCTGCAGTTTAAGCCCATTGCTGCTTCTTCTATCCTCAGAGACCAAGAAGAACAAGTTTTCTCCCTCTTCCTCATGACACCGTTTTAGATACCTGAAAACCACTATCATGTCTCCCCTCAGTCTTCTTTTTTCCAAACTAAACACGGCCAGTTCTTTCAGCCTTTCTTCATAGGTTATGTTGTCTAGTTCTTTGATCATTCTTGTTGCTCTTATCTGGACCCTTTCCAATTTCTCCACATCTTTCTTGAAGTGAGGTGCCCAGAACTGGACACAATACTCTAACTGAGGCCTAACCAGCTCTCAACACATCTGTTAATGCATCCCAGAACCATGTTTGCTTCTTTTGCAACAGCATGACACTGTTGATTCATAGTTAGCTTGCGGTCCACTATAACCCCTAGATCCCTTTCTGCCATGATGCTTCCAAGGCAGTCGCTTCCCATTCTTTGTGTGTGAAACTGATTGTTCCTTCCTAAGTATTGGTTTTGTGTGTCCACACTATGCTTCCTCTTTCAGCAGTGCATGTCCTCACCAGCAGTGCTTGCACTGATTTAACTGTGGGTGTGGACACTTACAGTCAAAGATCTGCTGTGAGCCCCATTGACAGCTTGGGCCCTGCTGTTCTGCTTGTCAGCCACCAAGGACTGCTAGCCAGACCAGCTTGTAAGAAACACAGTGCCTACACCAACTTAAGTCCTTTGCCTCTCCAGAGGTGGAGTGATTAAGTTGGTCTAGTGGATGACTTACATTGATGGGAGTAACAAGAAGTCTTATGGCGCCTGGTTGACTAACAGATATTTTGGGGCATAAGCTTTTGTGGGCAAAGACCCGCTTCATCAGATGCATGAGTGGGGGGGTGGTTTCAGAGGGGTATTTAAAGAGTGGGGTCCCAGTAAAAGGGAGAGCCAGAGTAGGAGTGGGGGTAACATTTTAGTGTCTGTGCTTACAGAATTTAATTGATGTGAGCTGTCTTATGCTCCCTTAACTCTATGGTGTAGACCAGGCCCAAGAAATGGTCTATGCACAGTTTGATCACTGAAATAAAAATTTGAATTAGTGAAATCAATACAAATAACTCATGTGGGCACACTGCTTTTAGATTAATGTTGACGTGACTTAATTTGTTATTTTATGGGCTTAAAAATTGAAATGGGACATTCAGGAGTCCAGAATAAGTGTGTTCACAACAAGGGAGATGGGTATGTCATTACTAATTGTGTTTGAAAAGGTGTTTAGTTAAATCCATGCAATGTATTCATGTGTAGCTCAACCTAATGCTACCATGAAGAGAAGAAGGAAGAATTACACCCCCCTCACACTTTGCACAACCAAAGTTAAGGTCTATCACCAGCTTGTGAATAGGACTACTTGTGTTAGCATGACAACAAATCAGGGTGATTGGAAAATGGGGAAAAGTCTCAGCAAAATGTCAAAAATTTGTCCCAGTTTTCCCCAAGAGATTGAATTGTTTTTAAACCAGCTCATCAGGGAGGGTATAATGAACAATTTAATGGAGCTTTTCCCACCGTTGAGAGACCCGTTCTCTGTCAGTGAATGGGGTCGGGGAGGAAGACATGAGATAAAACTAGGGTTGATCAACATTGTCCCAATTCCCAAGAACAGGATATTTGAAATTTTAATGTTCAGCATAAAATCAGAGTGTACTCCCAGCTGTCCTCAAATCAGTCATGGTTTCTGGCCAAAACCTCCTCAGAGCGGTGAGCTCTGATGGTAGAAGACAATGGGATGTGACATGAAACATCAACCTGGCTTGTATTGTGGGGGCGAGGGGCTGGTATTTAAATGCTCAGTGTGGAACCTTGCCTTTGACTTCATCTTCTCTAGCAAAGCTATAGTGATGGGTCTCTTTCCATATGATTCTTAATTCCCAACCAAAAACTCACTGCTGCACACACTTCTCCCTCTGGTGAAAGGAGAGCAGAACAAGCATGACACCTGTTAGTCCCATGGCTTAATGCAATATCAGAAGGTGCTCAGATACTACAGTGAGGAGTCAGATGTGAGAATCTTTATACAACTGAATAGACGTTGGCTAGAGCTGAACAATAAACAAACAACAGTGCTTTGCGTAGGACTGCTAGGATGGGATTGTCACATAGTGGCCTCAGGATACCTAGCTCATTCAGCACAGGTGAATCCTGACTCCTTTAGGCATTGTTGAAAGACCTGGCCACTGAGCTTCTGCAATGGCTGGGGAAGCTGGGAGGGGAGGTGTCTTCCAACCGTCCATTCACCACATGTTACTCCAAGCCTGGTGAGATTGCATATTTGCTGGAGACCAAGGCTGGACTAAACACCTGGTGCCACTCTATCACGGGGATGAGAACTAGTGCAGTCTTGTTTCCTTCCCCATCATCACTCAGAAAATCATGCCCAGATGTGCACACACACACACACGCACACACCCCCTTTGGCTGCATATACGCCAGAAGCATCTGTCTGCAGAAGTTACTGTTGGAAGAGATGTTCTGACAAAACTTCTGTTGGCAGATCACATCTACACATAAAAGGGGATCGGTCTTTTGAACCACTCTGTCAACAAAAGGGCTCCCCAGAGAGCCTACACAGCTTTCTTTGTTGACAGTTTCTGTCAACAAAATGTATTTTGTCTGTAGATGCTCCACGAATTTTGACCACAAAAATCCCAATTTTGACCACAAAACACTCTAGCATAGACGTAGCCCTTGAATTTTGAAGAGGGAGGAGGGACTCTCCCACCTTGCTTTGCAACCTCAGAGACTCAGGAAAGCTCCTGCCCTTCCCACCACAGTTCTCGTGAGGATGTGCAATGGAAGCTGTGACACCTGTACAAACTAGAGCCGGCAGTGAGAGATGTCACTGCTAGGGAAAGCAAAAGCAATTATCAGTGTGACTCATGCTGTCCCAGGCCTGAGCGACTATACCAAGAAGGAAATGGGGCTTCCAGTACGCTGATCCTTCATCCTTGGCTGGCAGACATAAGGAGGAAGAGATTAAACTCCCCACCTCACGCACAGATCCTGAGCTGGCGACAGGCAGCCATGTGCAGCTGAAATAAGCAGGATGCCTGTTGACCACAGAGCTCTGCATGATGGGCTGAGGCTAGCCCAAGGGCAAGGGAGAAGCCATGCCAGGCCATTGTCGCTCCATTGCACACAAAACAATGAAGGTAGACAAAGCATCTCCGCTCCACATTCTGTAATCCAGATCCTGAAATAAACCAGGGACTGGCAGGTTAGCTGAACGAGCCAGGCTGGGTAATTTATTATACACATCTCTCTAATGAGCTGTAAAATAAATTGAGAATTGGTTGTTTTAGTAAATTCAGAGTAAGCTCCATTTCTCAAGTGTCACAGCTAATGATTTAGAGTTTGTTCACATACTGGAATGTAACACCCCATTCTCCCCTGACTCTGCTGCTCATGGTTACCTTACAGGGAAGCAGTAAAGATTCCATACCTATTATTTGCAGTCTGGGTGTATTGAGATGCATAGAGCTCAGAGTGCCACTGTGCTAGACCTTGAGCAGATGTAAGGCTGCTCTTCATTGCAGTGCTAGCTTTGGCCCTTGCTCAGGGTATTTCTGTAGGTCTAATGCCCGCCTGGAGAAAACATATCCATGCTAGCTGTAACTGAGAAAACATACCCATGCTAGCATGGAAAAAAAATTAGCACAGGTAGTTGGAATGGCCTACCGCCCTCAGTCTGATCCCGTCTGAAACCCTACAGACATACCACTGCTGCGGCGACATGCTCCATTATTAGCTGTGGCAGGCTCAGTTCCACTCCTGGGCCCCAGACTGGGTCCACAGTGCCATAATTTGGGGCCCGCTTGCCCTTGCTGGGGTTTGGGCTTTGGTCCCTCAGTTCAAAGGGCAGTGGGTAGAAACTCCCTGGTCCAACAGGCTGAGTAACCAGTCCCTTCCAGCCTCCAGATGAGCCCTGAGGCTACCATGGGCAAGGAGCCTCAAACTCCTCCTGTGGGCTCTACTGACCTTCCCTGATGCCTCTGATGCTGTTGGTATTCTCTAATGTTTGCTAGGGCTCTTCTTGCCTGCTCTAATCTCCTCACTCTTCTCCAACTTCCTCTTCCACTTTTCTCCTCTCTGCTGGAGAGGGAAGGCTTTTAAAAGGCCCATGGCAGCCTCAGGTGGGACCTGCTGGCCCAAATGGATTTACAGTGGCCTCTCACCCACTGCTCCCACTCTACCTGTGCTAACACCAGAGTAGACAGGGATGTTTCTGCTTTTCAGAGCTGCCTCCCTCCTCTTGCAAACTGGCCCTCTGGCCTGACCGTGTCATATAGTAGAGTAGATCAAATCAGAACCACCATGAGTAAGTCTACCAGAGACAGAAGCTATACCCCCAGTAAGCTGATATCTCCAGTGTGGACATCCACAGACTATAGCCGTGAGAAGAAAATTGGTGGATTTTTTTCCCCCGTTCATTGACAGTCGGGACGGGAGAGGGGAGGATAAATAAATAAGTGTTTCAATCAACCCCAAATGAGCCCTTTTTGAAAATTCATTCTTTTATTCTTTTATTCCATAAAAAATCAAAGGAAATTAGAAACATATAGATTTGGGCAGTCCAAATTGGCACTTTTTTGGTAAAAAGAAGGTTCAGTTTAAAAAAAAAAGTTGCCTAGCTTGACTGCTAACTCACACTCCCACCCACACAAATACTCCCTTGCTTGAGTTCAGCGGTGCTTTAAACCCAAGCTGGCTGGCCCTACTTGGGTGTGCATGTTACAGCATGAATTTTGCTTTCACTTTGGCTGGCCACATACACACTTTGCAGGCAGGATGCAGGCTAAAACAGTTGAGTGGTGATACTCACACAATTCCCCCTATGTGCCAGGATAAGTTCTCCCCCCATTCACTGGGAAAGAATGGCTACGTCTACACGTGAAGCCTACATCGAAATAGACTATTTCGATGAATAACATCTACACGTCCTCCAGGGCTGGCAACGTCGATGTTCAACTTCGACGTTGCGCAGCACCACATCGAAATAGACGCTGCGAGGGAACATCTACACGCCAAAGTAGCACACATCGAAATAGGGATGCCAGGCACGGATGCAGACAGGGTCACAGGGCGGACTAGCGCTTCCGGGGCAACAGCTAGCCGCTCCCTTAAAGGGCCCCTCCCAGACACACTCAGCCTGCACAGCACGCGGTCTGAGGAGCCATAGGCACACAGACCCCGGGCGACGCAGTCATGGATCCCCAGCAGCAGCAGCCAGAGGTCCACCAAGCCCTCCCGGCAGGAGCAGGGCTTGCCCTGATCCATGCCATGCGGGAGGCAGCTGAGCACCTCCTTGCTACACTGGAGGAGGAGCTGCCCCCAGGGCAGCAGGGCTCAACCCCCAACCCTGCAGCACCCCGCCCCCACCCCCACCTCACATGCCGGCGGCTGTGGAGCTACCCCACCAGCACCGACTGGTGGGAGCGGCTGGTGCTTGAGGAGTGGGACGACAACCACTGGCTCAGGAACTTCAGGATGAGCCGGCAGACATTTATGGAGCTGTGCCAGTGGCTCACCCCCGCACTCAGGCACCAGGACACCGACATGCGGCGTGCCCTCCCTGTGGAGAAACGGGTCGGCATCGCTGTCTGGAAGCTGGCCACTCCAGACAGCTACCGATCTGTGGGACAGCAGTTTGGTGTCAGCAAGGCCACCGTCGGGGCTGTCCTCATGGAGGTAAGAGAACCCACGGGGGGAGGGCAGGGCAGGGCCACGCACACCCTGCTCACCCCTCATTGGTGCTGTCCCGTGTGCTTTCCCTGCAGGTTGTGCGTGCCATCAACACCATGCTCCTGCACAGGCTCGTGAGGCTGGGGGACCCAGATGCCACCATCGCGGCCTTTGCCACCCTGGGCTTCCCCAATTGCTTCGGGGCTCTGGATGGGACTCACATCCCCATCCGCACCCCGCATCACAGTGGAGGATGCTACATCAATCGCAAGGGCTACCATTCTGTGGTCTTCCAGGCCTTGGTGGACAGCCGGGGCCGTTTCCAGGACATTTATGTGGGCTGGCCTGGCAGCACTCACGACGCCCGGGTTTTCCGGAACTCGGGCCTTTGCCACCGGCTGGAGGCAGGGACCTACATCCCCCAGCAGGAGATCCCTCTGGGGGACACCACCATGCCCCTCTGCGTCCTTGCAGATGCAGCATACCCCCTCCGGCCCTGGCTCATGCACCCGTACATGGTTCATCTCTCCGCTAGCCAGCAGCGCTTCAACCAGCGCCTGAACCACGCGCGCCAGGTGGTGGAGCGCTCATTTGGCCGCCTGAAAGGACGCTGGAGATATCTCCTGACCCGCCTGGATGCGGGCCCCACCAACATCCCCCTGATTGTGGGTGCCTCCTGCGCCCTGCACAATTTGGTGGAGAGCAAGGGGGGAGGCCTTTTTCCAGGGCTGGGCTGTGGAGGCCGGCAGGGCCGACGTGCAGCCACCCGCTGCCCCCAGTCGCCAGGTGGACCCCGAAGGGACCCGGGTCCGGAAGGCCCTGCGGGCCCACTTCGATGATGAGGCCGCAGGGTGAACTCTGCCAGGCCCCCCACTGCCCGCCCCTTCCTCCACCACACTCCTGCCCCAACGCCCACACCATGGAGCACCCAACCGCACCCCCCTCCCACTTTTCCTGGACAAATGACAGCACTTGTGGCTGAACTTAAACTGCTTTTTCTTTGAGAACTTTTTTTTTAACTATAAATAAAACAAGAACAAACTATATACAACATGTGTGGAACCAAAGTAATATGTACAAATAAAACAATAGTAAGAAAAAAGTGTGCTCAGTAATAAAAAGAAAACCAGGGATGATAAAGGGGAGAACTATTTACATGGGGGGGAACGGGGCAAACGGGGGGCACAAATTAATAAGTCCCAACTATATACAAGGTGGTGGGGCCACGTCCCGGGCCCCTCGCCCCTAAAGTCTGGCACTGGGCGTGGGCGGCCAGGAGCCCCGCCGCGGCCGCAGCCCTGTCCGGGGCTGGCTGGGGGCAGGGCGGACCGGAAGATATGCCCGGCGAGTCTCAGCTGGCTCCAGGGGTCCCTCGGCGCTCCGGCCCTCGGTGGTGGGTGGCGGGCCGACGGCAGACGGGATGGTGACGTGTGGAGCAGCTGGTGGTGTGGCGGGTGGAGCAGGCAGGGCGGACGCTGCGGCGGACGGCGCGGCATGGGGGGCCAGGTAGTCCACCAGGCGGTTGAAAGTCTCCATGTAGGCCCCCCATGCCTCTTGGCGCCAGGCCAGCGCCCGCTCCTGCAGCTGCAGGTGCTTCTCCGCGACCTCCAGCTGCCGACGGTGGATGGCCAGCAGCTGGGGGTCCGTCGCCGTCAGCTGGTGGTGGCGCGGGGTCTGCCATCTAGCCTGCCGTGGGGCCGGTCGGTCCTCGGCCGAGGGGCTTGCCTGGAGCGATGGCCCTGGAGGGGTCTCCGGGACCACTGATGCCTCGCCGGTGCTCTCTTCCGGCCCTTCCGATGGTGCAGGTGCGGGACACAGGAGAGGAGTGGGGGAAGAAGAATGGAGACAGGCGTTAGTGTGGGCCCCGAGCCGTGGCCTTTGTCCCCCCAGCCCTGTGCTGCAGGTTCCCCATCCCCGTCCCCGGGAGATGCTGCTGTGATGGATGGGGTTCAGGGGTCCCCCTGCACTGCACCCCGTCCCCCTGCACAGGAAGGGAGGGGGAGGGGACCTTTAAGGGGCCGCTCCACGCAGCCACCATTGAGCTGAGGGGCTGCAGAGAGCGTGTCTCAACCCCTCAGCAGATGGCCGCCATGGAGGACCCCGCAATTTTGACGTTGCGGGACGCGCAACGACTACACAGTCCCTACTTCGACGTTGAACGTCGAAGTAGGGCGCTATTCCTATCCCCTCATGGGGTTAGCGGCTTCGACGTCTCGCCGCCTAACATCAACGTTAACTTCGAAATAGCGCCCGACACGTGTAGCCGTGACAGGCGCTATTTCGAAGTTAGTGCCGCTACTTCGAAGTAGCGTGCACGTGTAGACACGGCTAATCAGAGATCCACTCAGAGAGCTGCAGGACAAGGAACCAATGAATATATCCCCCAAAATCTTGCTAATATACATAGAGTCATGCAGATACCTTTATAGTGTGACTGTTCACACTGGAGCTAGGCTAACCCAGGCACAGAAAAACTGACTTATCTCTGTAGTGAAGACATGACCATTGTGAGGGAGAATTTCTGCCTTGAATTTAGGATGGGAGTGATTTGCCCCAGAGAAAACCAAACAGGCTGGGAGAGGAGATGGGAGGAGAAATCAGAACTCTTGGCCAGGATACGTGGGAAGAGTTAGACAAATCAGAAAAAAAAAACCACATTTTAAAGCTGTGAGTGGGGGAGGGGGGTTCCAGAAAAGCACATCCTAACTATTACTAAAGTTCCCTCAGACATTTCATAGCTCCACCAACACTTGGAATAGTGCTGAGAAAATGAGCTTTAACCCTGCTCGGGAAAAGCTGTTAAGAAGTTCCACTGACTAGTTTTGCAGAACAGAAAGTGGCAAATATTTGATTATTAGTTAGTTAGTTAAAGCCTGTTATGCCCACTGGCATGTAGGGCAGCAACAAACGCCCTCCACTTCTGTCGGATTATTGATTGTTGAAAGGAGGCAAAGGCATATTTTAGGGTATGTGTCTGTGAATCTGAGAGGCATGTCAGAAATGTGTTTCTCGTGAGAAACTCATTATTGTTGAGTTTGCTGGGGAAAAGTTAGCTACTGTGGCCCCAGTCTAAGTATCCTCAGCACCCAGTGAATGTAGTATCACTCCCAGCATGCAATTTGTGCAGGCATTTCATCTCCTCCCCTTGCAGTGGCAAGCGGGTATGGAAATGTCACATTTCCACTGTCAGCAGGAGGGGTGGCCAACCAGTTAGAGACGAAGGGCCAGCTGTGAATACAGTGCGAAGAGCCATGTATTGTATATGTATTTGTTATATCTGTGTAGATATAGATAGATGCAGAGATATATAAAATATATATAATACATGGCTAATTCCCTCCCTCTACCCCAGATCCATGCACCCCAGCTGCCACCCCCCTTTGCTCTAACACAATTCCTCGGTTTCACCAGAGCTGCCAACGTTGCCCCATGTTCTCCCTCCAGGCTCTGGAGTATGTACACAGAGTGGCGGTGAAGGGGTTGGCCCTCCCAGTCCAGAGGCTTTACTAGTATTAGTCTGAGTTGGTCATTAACACCCGGCTAGCTCTCGTTACGCCTCTGTATCCTCTGTTTCCTGGATACGTCACACCCTTCAGCTAGTTGAAGATTCCAGAGCTCTCCTTTCTCACTTTGCATGGGCTAGTGGCCAAGGTTAAAGTAGACAGGTCAGATCCACAGCTGGGGTAAATCACTGTAGTGCTTTTGAATTCAACACAGCAATGCTAATTTTGTCCACCTGAAGATCCTGCCCCACACATTAAATGCTTTTAATCTCTATAATCCCATGAGAGTCACTGTGATGGGTTTGAGATATTTCATCTCTGTTCTCCGTCTGGGTTCCCAGTGTGACCTAATGCCCAATACTGAACACAAAATTCCAGCAGTGTTCACACCAAACCACATAATTCTGCATTTGCAGATTCAGATTGTGTCAGTCTTTTTATTGTATTCCAAAGGGATGTCTAATTTATCCCTGCTGTCACCCATATGCCTTCAATGCCTCAGTTTACTCCCCCTTCTCCCTTCCAATGGCTTTAACTCCTATGCAAAATTTAAATTATGCTTAACTTCTATGCAAAAAAAGGTGTTTTCCCAAATAAAGTTCATTTTGCTAATCTCTGCCTTTGCATCCCAGCTCAGGCTCAATTTATACCTTCCCCCATATGAAATGGCAAACAAAACTTCATTAGACAATACCAGGTATATTCAGCACTTCTTTGTGGTCTAGTGAACCATGAACCATTGTCTATTCCAGCAAGAAAATCAGAGCCATGAATCATCCGTCTCCAAAACACAGGTGGGGATGCTAAGATGGTAAATTGGTTAAAGGCTAGTACTGAAGTGGTTAGACATTTAATGTAGGGTCCACTGAAGCTGGGGGGGCGGGGGCAGCCACAGCTGTGAGGTCCTGCCACTGGTACTGTTGCAGCCATGGGGGCCCACCTCCCAGTCCCACCAGCCCCTCTGCAGCCAACGCTGGAGTTCGGAGGCAAGGGCTGGTTGACCAGTAAGGATACTGGTATGTCACATGCTTACCAATTAATCACTTAACATCCCTATGCAAGGTGCATAATTTCATTTTTTTCCATCATGGAGAGATGGTGCAAATTGGTCTCTGAAACATGCTGAAAAGCATATATCTGTTCTGTGACTTGAAATTGATGGAATGACTGGAAATTTTATAAATACTTACTCTTTGGGGCACAGAGCACTCCCTGTGTGTTTTGTACAGCACTTAGCGTAATTGGACCATGGTCCATGACTGAGGCATCCAAAAGTACCCCTGCAAGGTGGCTGCTACTGCTAACATTTTAGATACATAAGATAAAATAAAAATTCTAAGCACATTTAAACTCTCTTCAAAGAAACGCAGGTACTCTGAGTACTTAACATTACTCCATGTACCTTGCTCATTTTTATGCTGCACGTGTGGAAGAACTACATACATTCATGGCAGTTAGGTCCATCAATAGCTATTAGCCAAGATGGGTAGGAATGGCGTCCTTAGCCTGTTTTTCAGAAGCTGGGGATGAATGACAGGGGATGGATCACTTGATCAGTACCGGTTCTGTTCACTCCCTGTGGGGCACCTGGCACTGGCCACTATCAGAAAACAAGGTACTTGGCTGGATGGACCTTTGGTGTGAGGCCGAATGGCCATTCTTATGCTCCTAAGGATAAAGGCCCTGGACAACAGCCTGTTGTGTGGACAAGTTCAGTAGTTTTAAATCCACCATACAATCTTTTTCTATCCTCAGACACCTCCATTGCCTTAACGTGTGTAACTGAAATGAGAGCTATCTCCAGGCTTTCTTAGCTTTTGGACTCAGCTTCCTCCCTGGAGGTAGGAAGATGGATGGTGTCACGTCCCCTTTGAGTGTGGCTTTCAATCACAGCCTCCCAGTCCACTGGGTTAGTTGCAGCGAGGATAGAGATTGTCATTCTGTCTATTCTGTGCAGCTGCTCAAGGAACATGAGCATGAGAAGCCTGTAAGTTTAAGGCACTGCAGTTGCTCAGGCTGTAGGCAGAGCTGTCATCCCCATCTCCTACCGTGTAGAATTCAGAGGCCTGAAACAGTTAAAAGAAATGAGTATCAGGCCGGGGTATTAAAGCCACTAAGGGGAGGGGTGATGTTCTCCAAGGAACAGAACAGCCATGGATGAGTGGGGCTCTGTAAACAGTACACTGCAGGTGAACAGATTCAGGCAGAACTGACACAACCCAACTAGATTTTAGCATCAGTTCAATGGACAGGGCCGTCCCTAAGGGCGCCAACTGTCAGTACGTCCAAGCAGTCTGTGTAAGAAACAAAGTGAATGGCAATTATCTCCTGGTAGTCTCAGGACCCTCATACAGGGCACAGAGACTATACTTGTCTGATCTGGGGGGCTCCTGCCTGAATCCTGCTTTCCACATGGCTGAGAAAAGGCATATTTTGCAGGGCGTCCTGTGAAACTCACTACAGGCAAGATAGCTGTCTCAGAATGGGATCACAGGACGCAAAAAGTGTCAGACTGTTCCACTATAACACAAACTGGAAGTACGTTCATAAGCGGCTTCTTCTAGTACTACATAGCAGGTGCCCTTGATAAGAACATAAGAACATAAGAACGGCCATACTGGGTCAGACCAAAGGTCCATCCAGCCCAGCATCCGATCTGCTGACGGTGGCCAATGCCAGGTGCCCCAGAGAAGGAGAACAGAAGACAATGATCAAGTGATTTATCTCCTGCCATCCATCTCCTGCCCTTGTTCTGAAGGCTAGGGCACCATACTTTACCCCTGGCTAATAGCCATTTATGGACCTAACATGCAAAAATTTATCAAGCTCTTTTTTAAACCCTAATAGAGTCCTGGCCTTCACAGCCTCCTCGGGCAAGGAGTTCCACAGGTTGACTGTGCGCTGTGTGAAGAAAAATTTCCTTTTATTAGTTTTGAACCTACTACCCATCAATTTCATTTGGTGTCCCCTACTTCTTGTATTATGGGAAAAGGTAAATAATTTTTCTATATTCACTTTCTCCACACCATTCATGATTTTATATACCTCTATCATATCGCCCCTCAATCGCCTCTTTTCCAAACTGAAAAGTCCCAGTCTCTCTAGCCTCACCCCATATGGGACCCGTTCCAAGCCCCTAATCATCTTAGTCGCCCTTTTCTGAACCTTTTCTAATGCCAATATATCTTTTTTGAGGTGAGGAGACCACATCTGCACGCAGTACTCAAGATGTGGGCGTACCATAGTTTTATATAGGGGAAGTATGATATCTTTTCTCTTATTATCGATCCCTTTTTTAATAATTCCTAACATCCTATTTGCCTTACTAACTGCCGCTGCACACTGCATGGATGTCTTCAGAGAACTATCCACTATAACTCCAAGATCCCTTTCCTGATCTGTCGTAGCTAAATTTGACCCCATCATGTAGTACGTGTAATTTGGGTTATTTTTTCCAACATGCATTACCTTACACTTACCCACATTAAATTTCATTTGCCATTTTGCTGCCCAATCACTCAGTTTGCTGAGATCTTTTTGTAGTTCTTCACAATCCCTTTTGCTTTTGACTGTCCTGAACAACTTGGTGTCATCTGCAAACTTTGGCACCTCACTGCTTACCTCATTTTCTAGATCATTGATGAACAAGTTGAACAGGATCGGTCCCAGGACTGGCCCCTGGGGAACACCACTAGTTACCCTTCTCCATTGTGAAAATTTACAATTTATTCCCACCCTTTGTTTTCTGTCTTTTAACCAATTCCCGATCCATGAAAGGATCTTTCCTCCTATCCCATGACCACCTAATTTACATAAAAGCCTTTGGTGTGGGACCGTGTCAAAGCCTTTCTGGAAATCTAGGTATATTATGTCCACTGGGTGCCCCTTGTCCGCATGTTTATTAACCCCTTCAAAGAATTCTAATAGATTAGTTAGACACGACTTGATGATTTATAATAAAATAAAAATAAGAATATTTCAGCTATTACGACGTCAGCAGTAATAGTGCATATTTCAGCTGTGAATAGTATGCACTAAATGTGTTGAAATGTAAAGGGGAGAAAAAGGAATGAATCCACAACACTCTGCAAAAAAAATTTTGAACTGACAAAAAACTCAAACCAGTTCACACACAAAACATGCATTCTTTTTTCCCAAATCAATACTTGTTTTCCATTTTGCAATACTTTCCCCACACTGGATTTTTCATCTTAATCACATATTTTTTTCAAAATAGTCCAATTTAGCTAAAAATACTATTTCCTTTAGAAAAAAAATGGTTTTAACAAAAAAAAAAAAAACTATTTGGCATGGCTCGTACAAAGACTGGCAAATGGCCAATACAAAGTCAATGTATATAAAAAAAAAGGAACAAGGACAGCATAGAAAATTATTATACACCAATCAGCTTAACTTCAGTACCCAAAAAATAATGGAGCAAATAATTAATCCATCAATTTGTGAAGACCTAAAAGGTTAATCAGGTAGACTGTAATATTTGGCATGGGTTGGTCAAGAGTAAATCCTGTCAAATTAACCCTGTAGCTTTTTTGACAGGGTAACAAGCCTTGTAGATAAGGGGAAAGTAGTAGATATAGTG
Organism: Carettochelys insculpta; assembly: GCF_033958435.1. Classification (NCBI taxonomy): domain Eukaryota; kingdom Metazoa; phylum Chordata; order Testudines; family Carettochelyidae; genus Carettochelys; species Carettochelys insculpta. The sequence goes on along the minus strand of NC_134140.1, from coordinate 133,797,652 downwards.
CATCTTGACTTTAGTAAAGCTTTTGATACTGTCTCTCATGACCTTTCCATAAATAGTGAAACAGCCTCAGTGGAGTTCCTAAAAGGTAAATGCACAACTGGCTCAAAATAAAAACCATTCTCAGAGAGTACTTATAAGTCCATGTCTGTCCTGCAGGTCGTGGAAGTCATGGATTCTGTGACTTTCCACTACTTCTTGAACTTTGCAGCAGCCAGTATGGCTGATCCCAGAGCTGCCCAACTGCCTGGCTCCATGGGCAGATGCTCAGGTGGGCTGATGGACAGCTACACCTGCTAATGCTCTGGCCCCCTACAGCCCCCCGCAGCAGTTCCCAGATGGATGGCTGCAGCAGCCACAGCCTGATGACTCTGGCTGTGGTCCCTAGCTGGCCTGCTGGAGAAGCCACGGCCTGTTCGCCAGAGCAGCTAGTGCCGCTGGCTCTGGGTGTCCCCAGCTCTCTTCCTCCTGCCCCAGCAGTGGGATCCCACAACCATCCAGTATCCAACCCCCAGATCCTCTCCCAAGATTTAGACAGATAATTTTTAGTATAATTCATGGATGGGTCACAAGCCATGAATTTTTGTTTCTTGCCTGTGACCTGTCCATGGCCTTTTCAAAAACTACCTCTGACTAAACTGTAGCCTTACCTAGAAGTTATTCATAGTCATGTTGGACAGGTGTATCAAGCAGGGTTCTGTTCTGGGTCAAGTTCTCTTCCATATCAGCATCAAGGATCTAGCTAGTGGTGTAGAGAACACATTTATAAAGTTTGTGGATGACACCCAACTGAGAGGACAAATGCAAAATACTCCATTCAGGAGGGAACAATCAGCTGCACACATACAAAATGGGAGAGGACTGGCTAGGAAGGTTTGCTGTAAAAAGGGATCTGGGGAACATAGTGGATCACAAGCAAAATCTGAGTCAACAGCAAACATTCCTGGACATATTGGCAGGAATGTTGTAAGCAAGAGATGAGAAGTAAGTCTTCTGCCCTATTCTGCACTGAATAGGGCTGACTTGGAGGATTGCATCCAATCCTGGGCGCCACATTCCAGGAAAGATGTGGACAAACTGGAGAAAGTCCAGAAGAGGCTGCAGAAAGTAAAGGTCTGGAAAACTTGACCCATGAGTGAAGACTGGGAAAAAATATGTAGTGTAGAAAAGAGAATACTGAGGAAGGATATAATCACAGCTTTCAAGTACATAAAAGTTACACAGAGAATGGGAAAACATTGTTCTCCTTTACTTCTGCTGATAGGACAAGAAGCAATGGGCTTAAATTGCAGCAAGAGAGGTTTAGGTTGGACATTAGGACAAACTTGCACTGGAATAATTTGCCATTTGTGGAATATACATCACTGGAGACTTCTCAGACTGGGTTCAACAAACCCCTGTCAAGGATGGCCTTATTACAGCTCTTAATTATGAGTTTCTTGTCCAATGTTTCAATTTAGTTCCAGTAATGATATGCCGCTAATGAATGTGCTTACTAAAATTCAGCCTAATATTAATCCCTCCACCATACATTGAATGGCCATCTTTCTGAGACTTAGCATACTGCTGTTCATTGCTACCCTTCATTTATGTGCTTTCAGAGAATGTATTCCCCCTTCAAGAGTGCTCAGATTCAATTTGGACAATATTGAAAGTCTGAGATTTTTATACAACTATCTAATACTTGACTAAAATTCAGATATATTATGTCTGTCACAATCACTTCATCCATGTATTTGGATTCTGACAACACGCTTACTGAAGTCAGCACCAAAACTGCCAATGATTTAAAATGAAGCAGAACCATGCACACACAGAATACGCAGGTAATCAGGTTAGTCCTATGCAGATTCTTTATCCTCTAGCTCTTTTGCACTTTTGTCCTCAATACTTGTAAACTTATTTTACAAGAAATAGAAGTGGGATTTAGGAATAAATGTCAGACTCATTCTTCTTTGTTTTTTCAAAGATTGCTGCTACAAACATGGGATCTTTCAGTTTCTTCTCAGCTGGCCAAGATTTCTCAAAAGCAACTCTTTGCTGTGTGTTAAATTTTTATGTTTCGGATCTATGATATCCCAACATGCTTTATTGAAAATTCAGAAAAAGAAGGTTGAATGCTTTCCACAAGCTCCGTAAACAAAAGAATATGGGGAAAAAAATCCCACAGGCACTGCATGGCCCAAAAAGGTTGTATTGTTATTATCTGATGAGATATAGTGTAAGCTCTTTAAGCAGGACTACTCATTGTGGTATGTGTTTGTTCAAGTACTGGCAAAAGAAGGTTAGGGTCTACAACTGGGTTTGGAAACACAACTGCTATGCCAATAAATAACTGTATTTATGATGTAGTCCAATATTCACCTTGTTTAAAACAACAAGGCAGTCCAGGAGCACTTTAAAGACTAGAAGAATAATTTCTTAGGTGGTGAGCTGTCGTGGGACAGACCCACTTCTTCAGCCTGGTCTGGCGATGGTCTGCAGGAATGGGTCAATCCCACGGAAGCTCACCACCTAAGAAATTATTTTCTTAGTCTTTAAAGTGCTCCTGGACTGCCTTGTTGTTTTGGTAGAATACAGACTAACATGGCTGTCTCTCTGTTACTATTCATCTTGTTTAAGGAACAGAGGACCAGTTCCCTATGAAACTTCCCAGTGACAACACCATGCTGTTAGGTGATGGCCTCTTGTCCAGGCTGAATAGCTCATGGGTCTACTCATACAGTCGTTCACTGTAATTCTCCTCATTTCTTCACAGGTTCACTATCTACTCTCTGACCAGGAATCTCCACGACTAGCCCAAGGACTGAACTGGGCTATTTAGTTTCTCACATAGGTCCTCGCTGATCTGGGATGTCGTGTGCTGTCAAAGCCAGGACAAAATTTCTCAAACTGCTCAGCACAGGTTTAGCTCTGTTCCCACGGTGATCAGGGGGCGTTTTTCCTTCAGGGGCAGAGTTACGTCAGTTCTGAGCATTTTGGGAAATCCCAGGCTCCATTTTCAAAGTGCAGGGCAGGCAGTGAAGTCAACATCCTGAGGCAGATGCTTTAGGAAAGCACAGACTGGGGAGCACCAGTTAGGACTCCATGATCCTTAAGGCCAGGGCTCCATCACAGCTCTCCCAGCACTGCTCTGACATCCAACCAGGGGGTGAAAGAAACTTAAATCCTTACAGGTACTGCCCTGTCGCAACCCACCACCAACCCCCTGCCCTGGCGTACAGCAGTACCTGTACAATCTCTAAGCACTGGATGGCGTGCAGAGGGGGGTCCTGACAGGGGGTTGGGGCATGAAGGGGAGCTGAGGGCAGGGGGCGAGGGTAGGGGACTCAGCACAGGAGTTGGGAATGTGGGGGATGCAGAAGTCAGGGCAGAGGGTTGCATTGTGGGGGTGCAGCAGTCAGGGTGCAGGTGGAGAGCTCACGGAGCGGTGGAGAGGTACAGGAGTCAGGGAAGGGGTTGGGTTGTGAGGAGGCTAAGGGTGGGGGATGCAGGAGACGAGGCAGGAGGCTGCAGGCTGCGCAGGGCATGGGTTTGGGGGTGTGGAGGTACCTCAGGCCTGGGAGTGCAGCCACCATGGCTGGCCAGAGAGGTGGGGATTGCCCTGGCCCTCTGCTGGACACCTGGGCGGTGGGGACTGGCCGCCTGGGCACTGAGGCTGGAGTCTGGGTGTGCTGTGGCCAAGTAGCCCAAAGCAGCATTAGCATCCAGAGCCCTACCCCGCCCCCAGCCAGGCAGTCCCCTACCGCAGCACTGCACTGGGGTGCACCAAATTCAACGGGCCTTTGCTTCCACCATCACCACAGGGTCCTAGTGGAGTCCAGCCCATTCCCACAACTAGCACAGGCCCCTTCCCAACTCCCAGCTGAGGGCAGGTGTCACTATGCCGCCGGAAGGACACTTGGACGCTCCCTTTGCTAGTGGCTGCTCCCAACAGAACATAGCCGTGCTGGTTCCAGCCCCTTGATAGAACCTGAGTGGTGCAACCCGGGCTGCACTTAGCACTAGCAATCTGGCCCTTTCCCCTCCAGAAGGCTGAAGTCTTGGCTTGGGCAATGTGTGGGACTCTCTGGGGCAGCACACGCCTCCCCCCCGCAGCATCAGCCCCTACTCTCACCACCAGTGCTGCACCGTACCACTTCCAATGAGTGTGGGGCCTCCCCCGGAGTCATGCAGCCTGAGAGCAAAATGAACTTCCGAGTTCGCGCTGCTCCTAGACCAGTGGTTCCCAGCCTGTTCAGCACCACAGCACTTTCCAGTGCACCTCCCTTTTCGTCAGCTGACTCAATTGCTACTAAACATCCCATTTACTTACACTTACCGCGGGCACGGCCTTACCGGAGAGGTTTGCAGCCCAGCTGTGCACACAGCAAGCTCAGCAGGGGTCAAATGGGGTGTTGAGCGATCAAGTAACGGCTGAAACTTTTAGCAGGTACTCAATTACTCACAAAGGTGGTGGTAGTGGGTGAGGGCGCTCCTGAGAGCAGGTTCCCCTCTCCGCCAGCCTATTGGAGCCAGGAGGCAGTGTTGAACCAGTGTCCCAGCTCCAGCTGGTTCCTGCCCTCCCTCCCCCATTGCCACAGTGAAGAGGGGACATGGTTTCCCCGCCAGCCTGTTTGCACTAGGAAGCAGCATCTTTTGGCGCAAACAAGCTCCTGCAGGGTCAGCATTTCCCTTCGTCACAGCTCTGCAAGGAATCAGCGCAAGGGGAGACTGGTGAACCCTGTGCCAGCTGGGACTCAGGCAGCCTTCCTTCTTGAGCCCCACCTGGTGTGGGGGATGTCAGTTATACACACACATACACCCAGTGGCTTTTTGCAGAGCCAGGGCAAGCGAGAATTGACACAATGTCATGACGCACTCAGACACTTCCCCTGGCACACCAGTGTATTACAACACACCAGCTGAAAACCCCAGTCCTTGGCCACACTGGTTCAAGGAAGCTGGGAGGACTGTCCTGTATGCAGCAGAAGTGTCGGGAGGGGTGGAGCACGGGCGGGAAAGGCATGGAGCAGGGGCGTGCAGCCGGTGCTCCCCCGAAATTCCCCCCGAGGCTCACCTTTGTATCCTGATGTCTTTTTGAGCTGGAGTTTAAGAAGCAGCTCTGCAGAGAAAGCGTTTGCCCATGGGTATAAGCAATCCACTTGCCTTTCAGCTAAACAGGGGAAAAAGCTGGTCACTTTAAACAGTAGATTTCATATTGATGACATCCACACGTCAAAACAAAAATAAATAAATAAAGCCCATCTCTGTGCACTGATTGTTGGTGAGAAAAACAGGGCTGGGAGACTCAAATCAGCACTTCTGGAGAAAAAAAGTGACCCAGCATTTCACAGCCTGGAGAGCCACACAAACACAGCTGCCCTTCCCATTACAGTGCGGTGTATGTTCTGGTTATTTCAACAACTGAGCGTGCACAAGGAGTGACAAGAGATGTCCCATAAAATATTCCCTCATCCGCCTTGTCTCTCGAATATCCTGGAACTGACAGATCTACGGCTACACAGCACAGAAGTGATGTCACTTACAGTCATCAGACTACAAGCCCAGCTGTCAGCATTTCTTTAACCAGTTAGAGGCAGAGATGTAACCTCTTGCTAGGAAGCACTAGACAAGTTGGCTACTGCTGTGTAGCAGGAACACACACCACAGCACTGGAGAACTATGTGTGTGCGATTGCTTTTTTTTTGTTGCATTCAAATCATTATTTTAACCTCTCTTACTAACTGCCAGAGGTGACTCTGCTCTTTGGTACAACCCAAATAATCCAATTACCAAAGCAGAATGAGAGAAGGGGCACAGGGGTGATAAAAAGGAAGTGATTTGGGGTTGCAATGTAATGGAAGGGCTGGGAGGTTTTGCCACAGGCAAAAATTTACGTACCTACAACTCTACTTTTATGGATTTAGGCAGCATCAGAGTAAGGTTCTGTGAGAATTTAAGTTTTGGATTTACATGTTCAGAAAGACAGGCACTTAAATCCTTACTCTCTGTCCCCCAGTCTCTCTCTGTCTCATTTGCCCATCTGTGCAATGGGCATAGTATCACTGCCATCCCTCACAGACATGAGGAATATTAAATACCTTAAAGACTGGGGTGCACACAGATACAACAGTGGGGGAAGCCATAGAGATACCGAACCTTGGGGAACTCACTACCTCAGGATATCACTGAAGCCAAGAGCTCTGAAGACTCCCAAGAACATTCAGAATTACAACAGAAACTTTTAGAGATAAGTGCAGAATCTTGGAAGGACTCTAACCCCCCCCCCGCCCACTTCAGGGCTTAAGCTGATCTCTGTCAATCGGGGTCAAGAGGAGATGGTCTATGGACCCAGCTGAGCTGAAACAGTTAGATCTTCTTGCACCTTCCTGTGAAGTAGATGGTGCAGTGTAAGAGGAGAGGTAGGAGAGATGAACCCCAGATCTGATCCAGCATGGGGACTGTCTGACTATACCACTCTCCCTGCATCATGTTGACACCATCCTTTCAGCATGGGACTGAGAACAAAGCAGTTTGTTATCTGCACAGGCGGGTGAATACTGTCCTGCTGGGGAGTGAGAGGAGGGAAGAGACAATGGGGCAATGTCATTGCAGGAACCACCTTTTCCCTGATTATTTGTAGGGTAGATAGCACTGGGGGCCCCTTCTGGCCCCTGGCTGGCTTCTCTTGGCGTTACCACAACAAGCACCAGTACTGCTGGCACCTTGGAGGGTGTGAATCACAACTTCCTGAACCTGTAAAGCCCATGGTACTATAAAGAGGATTCACTCAGCTGCTGCTGTCCTCACCCACTGTTTCTGCCGGGATTAGCAGTAGTCAGAGGCTGTGAGCCAGCAAAGCACACACCTTGATTAGTCCCACTGACTTCAGAGGGAGCTAAACCTATTCTGCTTCCCATCCAAAGCCTAATGAAGAGAATGGAAAGACTCCCACTGACTTCACTGGCTCTTCGATCCCTAGTGCTTAGAGAAGTAAGAAACCTCACCTCTGCCTGGGAGTCCTCCAGATCGCCACCATCAGCCTTCCCAGGTGGAGTGAGTTCTTGGCACGCTTGCAGGGCCATAAGACAAATTTTGCAAACCCACCAGGTTTTGTGTCTTTGTTCCTTTTCTTTGTATGAAGCACCAGATGGCTAGCCTTTTCTCTCCAGCAATGGCCACTGGATAGACTGATGGCTTGATGGGCTGTTACAGATCCCATGCTCCTATTTTGAAGAGATGCCCAGTTTGCTGTGACTTGACTCCTGACTACAAAAGATTGGTCCTTCTTTCTTCAGCTGGGCGCCATGGAAGGGAAGAAAGGAACGGATCTCCTGAGAACAAAGAGCTATGCACTCCAAAGTGGAAAGGTGAAACAGTACAAATATCAGAAACTAATTAAGCTGAGCTGGTGATATTTAGCCCTCTCAGATCCTCGGAGAAAAATTGATTTCTGTCTCACTGAATTAAATTACATTTTCATATAGACTGACACACGCAGATTGTTTCCAATCTCCTTGCCAAGGTAAACATAGGGTAACGTTCATTCTCAAAATTAGGCTGCTTCACTCAAAGGATGTTATTTTAGCACTATGCTGATCACCAAACACTAAGGCTAGAAATAAAATGGAAACAAGTTGACATGACATCACTTATTTCAGCCAATCACATGTTTTCAGACATTGAAAAACTTGGACTTAGAAGGTGACAGTCACATAGACCATATACCGTGATGTTGTGTTGGTAAACATAGGTCAGAAACTTTTAGAACACCCAGATTTTTTATTATCATGACAGTATTATTTTTGTGGAGTCTAATAAAGCATACGTCTTTTATTGATGCCTGAATGTGCAATTAACTTGTCTAATTTGCATCTTCATGTTTCGGTGTTCTCTAAATGGTGATATTTAATACTCTGCAGCATGGTGATGTTAAATAAACTAATTTTAGCTCAGATGCACGTAGGTCTTAGAGATGCTCTCATGAGACATTTTTATATGCTTGAATAGCGCTATGAAGGAGTTGAAGTCCTGCATGGCATGGTATCTTAGGGGTGTTTAGTGCTTTGAACACTCATTCTTCCTGGAGAATCAGGCCATTATTGAATGTCATTGTGTCGGAGGTGTGCCCAAGGCAATGAGAGATAAGGAAGCCAAGCCCAAACTGAAACCCAGTAAAGATGTCAGAGTCTGGATCCCATATTTGTTATACCTAGGAAGACAGAGTGTGGTTACTAGGAGATGAAGCTGCTGATTGCAAAGAAAAGGAGTGAAGGTAATATCCACCTCAGACAGGTGAGCTCTTAGTCAAGTAAAGCAGTCCCATTGCCCAAGGAGTACAAGAAGGTTCCTCTCTATGTGTGGGGCCACTGGACAGTGCTGAAGTATCATGGGTGTTATTGACTTGCTGCCCAATTCAGCTGGCCTAGTTCAGGGTGATATCACCACCCACTCTGAGAAAAGCTGGCAGGGATGGTAGTGGGCAAAGAAATTCCATAAGGGGAATTCATTACTGAGTTTCCAATATATAATTTCATCTGTAGGGAGGGCATCTGCCTCCCCTTGAACCACAGGTTCTAGACTTGGAACATACAACTGGAGAAAACCAGGCGGTACTCATCCCTTGTATGCCTGCCTGAGCCCACACCTTCTCCTTCCTGTCCGCTTCTTTGCTCGGTGGATTCCTGTTGATCTCCGTAATGGAAGCTGCCTGCAGCATGTCTTTTACACTCACAGGCTTATCAAGGTAAAGGTGACAGAGCACTCTCCTCCCAGCCTTATGCTCAGAGTGACATCCATCTGCAACAAGTCTGAGACCTCAGGCCCACGGCATCTCCAGAGAGTCTCCTTCTACTTCCAGTTCCCAGAGGATCTCTCACTTTAGACAGATAAGTGTCTGTCATGCATGGAGTGTTGGGGACAGAAGTAACGCCCATGAAGCAGTAACTGCGGGGAAGGGCAGAGGAACAGCTCAAGAAGCTCCCATCTGGGCGAGAAAAAGCAATGAAGGGTTGGCGGGTGGTGATTTATTCTGCCATGTTAACCTGCCAGTGTTGTCGTGCTGGAAGAACTTTACATGGCCATCACGTGTTCAGCGCACTGAGAAAGATGATGACAGACAAGAAGAAATCTACCCAGCTTCCATAGTCCATTACAAGGGGACCTCCCTGCCTGTGGCCCATAGCACCGTATTAGTCCCAGGAGATGCTAGCAGTTTGCTTTTAGTAACCATTCAACCGACTGTCCAGTGAGTAATCGTGGATAGAGCCTTTTGGGGCCACAGTTACAGTTTTGGCAGTGTAGGGTGTGCTTGGCATGCACTAAATGGGACACACGAAATCCTGGAGGACTGGAAAGGGCAAGAGAGACAACATGCCAGCTGGTCTTTTGCATTGCTTAGCTGTGCTATCCAGCCACACAGGGTGGAATACGCTGCACTAGCTGGGTTTCTCTCCCAGGCCCCCATGAGTGGGTAACAAGGGTGCCAGGAAGATAAATTCATAAGAACTACCATGTGGGTCAGACCAAAGGTCCATCTATCCCAATGTCTGGTCTTCCCCAGGCAGGTAAGGTAAGGAGGAGAGACCTTCTGGGTACTTTTAAAAGTCAAAAGGCTAAGCCTAAAGCAGATGAAGACATGGTTTAAGTCACTGATGCAAAACTAGAAGTGAGATGATACCTACAAAACCTGTAGCAACATCCCCTCTTAAAAAGCCACAGACAGCAAGGGTCTGATTTTGTCACCCTAATTTCACAGTACTGCACGTAAAGTGAATTGCAACTCAGCCTGGCTCAAGTTGGCAGAGTGACACGCTTATTCTGGGCATGTTGCTACATGGCTGCATCGTGATCTGTATTTAGCACTTATTTTTCTGATGCTGAAGTTACCCTGGCACTGAACAAACCAAAGATAAATGAATGAGTTAATGAGAAGTGATAGGGTTCTCGCCAGCTGTACTAATGCTATCAACAAGTCACTCACTTATATATGACAGAATGGGGATGAAGATCTGCCACTCTTATGTCACATCAGCTTTGCCCATTTCCAGCCAGAATTAAAACCTGACCCCAGATCGCCTGCGTGTCTTACCTACGAGAGCATCCTACCTTCGGCAACAAGCCGAAGCAGGTGGGGGCATTGCAAAAGGAGAGCAGGTCACTAGGCAAGGGGAGTTTTGTAAAGGGCCTTGAACGCAAGAGTGAGAAGCTGGCACTTGGGGGGTTAGCCCCTACTGGGGAAGTAGTGAAGTGTTTCCAAGTGAGGGATAATACGGTCAAAAGCAACAGCTGAAAAGATGACTTTGACAGCAGCGGTTTGGATGGGCTGAAGCTGGGACTTTTCTGGGTCTAGTTATGTGAGTAACACTAAACAGGAGCTGTTTACTGGCTGGGGACTCAAATGAGCCCCAGACTTTTTGTTGGTTGATTTGCTTTTGTTTTTCCGCTCTCTGTACAGGATTGCTGGAGAAATCTTTCCCTCCGGAATAACTGCATGCCACCCAGCGACGGGAGACATTTGGCACGGAGGGAGAGACTCCATCATTTCCAAAGGCTGTCAGGAAAACTTAATTCTAGATACCCCTTACAGTCATGATTTGTATGTCGGAGCCATTTATAAATCAGGCCTGCTGGCAATGGAGGCAGTTGCCCTTGGGCCTGGCATTTCAAAGGGGCCCAGAGCTGCTCCAGATGCCATCGCCACCACCACCAGCACCACCAGAGGAGCAGTGGCTGGAGCTCCAAGCCCCTTCGCAGCGCTGAGGTAGTACTCCTGCCCCACGATGCATGGCGGGGGGAAAGGGGAGTTAGTGCCTCAGTGTGAGTGGCGCTAAGGGCTGACGGCCCTGTGCCCTGCCCCCTTCTGCCCTCGGCCTTACCCATTCCAGGGGCACAAACCCAGGCCCCTCTCCCACCTTGCCGTGGTTGTCGGGCCTGCTGTAGCAGGTGTTTCAATACGTGGTTAGGAATTAGAGTTCACTGCATTGAGAGATTATAAACAATCGTGGTTTACCTTCTACTAATAACAATCAACAACACTCAGGCGACATCTGTAGCAACCATTAGGGTTTGTCTACACTAGAGAGCCTTTGCCATTAGTCCTATACTGGCTGAGCACGCAGTGGGCACACAGCAAAACCAACAAAATAAGTTCTGCCAACACAGCTACTTCATCTCCCTGAATGGCATCAGCTACAGGGGACACTGTCCTGTTGGCACAGCTGGCCACACAGCAAGGGTTTTGCCACCACAGCTTGCTCAGCAGAAATGGGGTTGATTTTAGCAACACTCGTAACTGACCCATCTTTGTAGGTCTAGACCAAACCTTAATTGATTAACCCTTTGTAAACTATTCAAAAATATCCCTTAACAGAGTCTGAATCTATGTATGTGATACAGAGAGTTCATGAAACGGCTTCTGGAAGATGTCAAAGACAAATGATAAAGACATATATCTTTGTTCAGTTTCCATAGAACTCCTCCTGTGCTTAAAGCTAAGCATACATTTAAGTGATCTGCTGAATGTTGGCCTTGAGAGCTAGTTTATCAGCTCAGAAAACAACAACAAAGAGCCAGCATTTGGAGACATACGCTGGCCTAGAGCTATACCTACCGATACCTATTGATATCAGTGGGAGATGAAATACTGCTGGGCTGCAACATTGAGCCCCTGGAAAAGGAAGAGTCAATATCAAGTGTTATAAAACTCAGAGAAAGTTTGATAGCCTAGTAACTAAAAAAAGAAAAAGGAATAATCTGAGCAAATATATTTGTGGTTATGTTTGTAAAGTACTGTTGCTTTGTTTATATATATTTTGAACGTCCTGCTCATTCCAATTTAGTACTTTACTACTGGGTTATATTCCCTTAATTGATTAAGCAGATACTTCCATCCTGGAACACGATTTAAGAGGAACATCTCTGGGTGACATTTGGCTTGTTGCTTTGTGTTAGCTGCAGTATCTCGTGTACTAAAGCAAGTGTGCCATCTAGAGGTACAGGAAGCAAGAATGTGGCCAGAAAGTCACCCTCCATTTAAGCCTATGAAAAACAGGGAAATTTTAAGGACTCCCTGAGTGCTGCCTATTTATCCCTAAATAACAAGCGACAAATAGTGTTACAATGCAATATCGGTAGGTAGTAAGGATTTTGGAGCCAGGGTTGGATACTTAGCCAGATGAGGGAAAAAAGTACATAAAAGTAGAATTAAAAAAAAGAAAGAAAGAAAAGAAAATACCACTTATTTGAGCTTCCAGATGATTACAAAACATACCACATCTATCAGAGTTTATTTGTCCCCAAAAATAAATACATGTGGGAGTGACCATTAGGGTGAAGAAACTGGTAGTGGGATATCATGCTCCCCTTCCTCTGCATTCCTAGGTTGTGGAATGAAACACAACTCAGGTTGGCAGCAACCCTAAGACAGCCATGGACCTCTAAACTGCTGCTCATGTGGGAGACTTCCCACAGTTCCCAAGGGCCATGACCAGCAATCAGTGGCCAACGGTACCCGCAGTGGCCGTAGGTGTGGAAGCACAGGCAAATAAAGCAAAGGTCATCTGCCAGAGGCTAATCTTGGTGAACATACTCCCAGGTATTGCCCACTCCTGGTAAAGAACTCAAAAGTGGTTTGTACATAGGAAGACTGGAAACACGAGGAAGGAGGCTTTCACTTGGAGGCCTGCAAGATGAATGGTGAATGGCTACAAGTGCGACACAAGTTAATTGCATTCTTAAGGCACATTAGACATGCAGCATCTCCCCAATCTTCTCTTCCACCAAAAATCAAGGTCTTGATTACTTGACTCACCCACTCTCGGTGTGGAAAGATCTGGCAGTAATTGTGAAACAGCCCCGTGGCACCCACACCGTTCTGATCAGCTCCTTGCCCTATGCTGATATTAAAGACAGAAGTACAATGTTCCATGGCGTGCAAGAGTGGGTTGGCTTAGATATACTCACCATGGGCACAAGGCATAGCTCACAAGAGATCTAGGGTGAATAGCAGCTCCTGAGGAAGTGTGTTTGACAAGGACAGAAAAGTCCATCAAAAGAGAATGAAGGGTGATTAGACAGGAAACGCAGAACCGGAAGGGCAGGAACACAAGTAGCAAACTACCTTTTTGCACTGTGTGTGTGTTTGTGTCAAGAATGTCCGTCTAAAACATTTCATGAAGATATGGTGAGAGGGGCAAACTGCAAGTGAATGCTAGGGATGGAGTATATACTGTACCAGGTGCTGGACTAGGCATTGGACTACATGCCCATGCAAATGAACAAGCTAGTCCCTGATTGGTGGTGCACATCTGCACATGCCTTGGTGCACATGACAAAATTTATTCTGCACATGGGTGGAAAACTTAACAGGAACACAACTTCCTTCCCACTCCCCTCCACACCTCCTGACTGGGAGAGCTGATCTGGCACACAGCACATGCTGCAATTTAGTGTTAGAGGCCAGCCATGTCATAGGGCTGTCTTGCACCATTAGAGAAGGAAGGAGAGGCAGAACAGAGCCTTCAGAGGGGTCTGAGCTGCACACCTGCAGAAGGAGCACTGCAAGGCACCGTGCTCACACACTAAAAGCAGGCTGGCTCTGAGTGATTGGCAGGCCCTCCAACATTCCACAGCAGATGCAACTTAGCCCTGCTTCATCACCTCTGCCTGGCACCCTTGGATGTCGGTTTCTGTTGCCACAGCAAACGTCGGAGCTGCAGAGTAGGGTTTGCTGCCCAGCCTCCATTTCCCCCTTTCTTCCTCAATTTGACAATGTTTCCATTTTCATTCGACAAGCAGCGCGATTCATGTTGCTACGAGCGTGACACAAGTTAATTGCATTCTTAAGGCACATTAGTCATGCAGCATCTCCCCAGACTTCTCTTCCACCAAAAATCAAGGTCTTGAGTACTTGAATCACCCTCTCTTGCTGTGGAATGATCTGGCAGTAATTGTGAAACAGCCCCATGGCACCCACACCGTTCTGATCAGCTCCTTGCCCTGTGCTGATATTAAAGACGGAAGCACAATGTTTCATGGCGTGCAAGAGCGGATTGGCGTAGATATACTCAGCATGGGCACAAGGCACAGCTCACAAGAGTCACATTTTTGATTCTTCCAAACTGCCAACAAACTAACTTAATTTATTTGCACAACTCTACTCTTAACATGAAAACAAACTGCAGCGAATCAATATCAACATCCCACAGACGCAAACCACGTTAAACTATCAAATAAATCAATCTTTGCATGCCAATTTGACCCCTGGCCTATCTGCTGTACCATCCTTCCAAGTCCCTTTTCCAAGGCAAACATCTCTCTAGCCAAAGCATTGGCTCTGTCATACTTTTATTTCGCTGTTTGATCAGATTTGTTCTCCAGAGGATGTGGAGCGTCCTGTCACTTTGATGGATTGCATTAACGGCAACAGCAAATGTACTGGAAGAATGAGTGCAAGCGACAAACTGATTTTTCTTTTAATTAGTTTGGCATGGATCATTCTGTTGTTCTTTTTTCATGCCCATTGGTCTCAATGCTTCATCCTTTTGTTTTGCCTCTTCAGTTGTACTATCCTCACTGATCCATAATGCACTAATGTTTCACTCAGAAAACCAGAGAACCATAAACATCCGTTCTTGTGCTACTTGTAATGCCGCTTTAATGCCGCATAAGTACCCATCATTGATAACATCTTTTGATGCATGGTAATTTCTACAATTCATTATTTTTTCTCCCTCTTCCCTTCAAATCTTCTTTTTTAAGAGAAACTTGCTGAGGAAGGCAAAGAAGCTCAACTGGAAAAAAATTGCTCAGTGTTCTGTGGTATATCTTTAAATTGTATTTCATGACTGGCCAATTCACTTTTTGTCTTCTTTAAAGAAGAGCTTTTTTTGGAATTCTTGTTCTCCACTCTTTTGTGGGTCACGCTAACATATCCATCAAGTTGAAAAGTTTGTAATAAGGTGGTTTTTCCTTTTTTCCCCAGTTTTGACAACCCTTTTTTTCTAACTGAAGTTTCCCATGGGGAATACATTCAGTGGAATATTCCATGAGAAAAATGAAAGTGTTTTCTGTCAGTCTGGCAACTCAAAAGTCCCATGAGGTCACAGACCCCAATGCAACATGCAAAATGTGGTCTACCAGAAAGCAAAGAGCATAGAGAAGAATGGGGATATGAGGAACCTGGAATTCCAGCTCTGATGAAACACTGAAACAGCTCAGCAAGAAACAGGGATTCACATGAATTGAGTTGAAACTAAATGTTTTTTTTCAGTAGTATCAAAAACATTTTGGTTCAATTGCAGATGTCAAAATAAAACACTGACATTTCTAAATCGTTCTGCCAAACGTTGATGTTTTCATCGCTCATCCTGCTACAGAAGGCAAACAAATGTTGAAATATCAGAGTTTTGGGCACAGGAGAGAATTTCCACCTTTTCATCAGCAATAACTTCCTCCCCTCAGGACTACCTGAGCCACCAGTGCTCAAAAATTAAAGGGCAACTCCTCAACTAGTAAAAATTGATACCATTGCATAGAAATCACAGGAGCTGTGGAGACAGAGCCTAAGTGTCAGCACCCAAATAAAAACCTCCTTAAAGAAGATTGTCCAGTTCTTTAGGTAATTTAGAAAAGGCTCAAAGTTGAGAGCATTTGCAGGGGGTCAAGACTGACTTTCCAGAGCTGCTGACACAAAAACAAATTAGATTTTGTGGCCAAACTCTGTTAGTTGCTCCATTATAAATCTGGAGCTAATCCAGTCAAATCATTGGCGTTAGTCAGATCCGAATGTGGTTCTGTACAGCTGTTCTAACGATACCTTCCACTCTTTCGTCAGTAACTTTCACCTTAGCACCTGAGACCTTACTGGATCACAGTCACAGCTGTAGGTGTTATGGAAATAAGTCATGAATGCCACAGGAAAAAAAAATTACATGTTTTTAAACCAGGGTTGCAGTTTTGCTGGTAGATGTGAGAAATTCTAACAAACTAGCGGCCTTTACATTTCCAGGTTTATATCCTCTCTCTCTGTAATCCCCTACAGTACATGGAAGAATTCTCCTGCACACCCACACAAAACAAGTACGTTCCCAATTAGGTCTTCCTACTCACACTGGTAGGCAGTTTCTCATACAAGTAACCTTCTGGGGTTCACAGGCTGGCCCATAATGAGTGTGTTCAACTGTTCCAAATTCTCATGTGAGATCCTAAACACAGACATCTTGTCGCAGGTACTACAGCCGGTAAATGCATTTCTAAGGCACACCCATCAATGACCCATTAAATGAGTTCCATTTAGCAACACCAGTGACTGAAGGCACTGAGGTTAAGCGGGGGTATTTTTTCTGTAATGCTGCCTTCAGATGTGGTAACTTTTGCTGAAATATTCACTGCGTCACGTCACTCTGCATTGATGCGAGGTCCGAAATGAAGGCACAGGGGATCTCTCTCGTTTGCTTTGGCTGATGCTTAAAAGCCGTATCCTGTCTTTGACCCCAGAATTGACAATTCTTGTAATTAACAGTTAATCCAGTCTCCAGAGCATTTGCCCATTTGCTGCTCAGTATTCTGCAAACCTTTTCAAGTTGAAGGGGCTCATTGATTGCACAATAAGCAGTTCCAGAAATCCAATTGTCAAAGAAAGCAGCAGAGTTCTTGCTTGCAGCACTCCTGGCTATTGCAATGGATTGCAAGCAATACTCTCAGTTAGGTTCCTCGGGGCCTGGAGCAGCTTTGCAGGACTCTGTGCTCTTTATGGATGGTCATGCTGTACTGCTTAAAAGGAAACACTGTAAGGACCATCCTCATTCAGCATCAGATGGTACCTCTGCCTCAGTTTCCCCACTAATGTAAAACAATGCACCAGCTCCACAGCTGATTGAATCAATACAGCTTCCTCCAGTCTTGGAGGAAATCAGTAAAATCTTCCTCCAGCTCTTCCCTTTTCCCATACACCCATTTATTGGTCACATGTGCACCCACTGTTCAACAGCCATCAGAACGAGTAACCCAGGTCTTACCACTGGGCCCCTCCTAAGCCTTTGCCTCAGGATTTGGCTGCTGCCTGTGCAACACACCTTCCTCATCAGGTCTCCCACCCAATGGTGTGGTGAGATCCCCTTTCAAAGTCCTCCCCTGGAGCTCCCGAAGGAGCCTCCCTGCAGTTCTTCCACTGAGGTAAAGCACCAACCCATGGGCCTCCTCTGCCTGGAGCTCGCTTGAGTTCACTCTAGCAGCCTGGCGTTCAGGCGTGTTTTCCGTCACCTATCTCCTTTCCCCAGGGAGGCACGCTGTGTCAGGCACAGGGGCAAATGGCCCCCCCTCCCCCACCGTAAGGTGCTGTTCACCCTGGGACAAGACCAGCCAAACGCTGATGACGCTAAGGTGGACATGTGGGTGGGCCAGCCAGAAGCCATACAGCCAAACCCACAGACTTCCCAGCTGCTATTCCAGTCCAGACCAACAACTCCCACCCCTCAAATTCAGGTGAGATGTTGTGAAACCTCTTTCACGAACTCCACATGGATTCTTCTGGGCCTCAAAGGGTTCAGTCACAGCCCCCGGTCAATATACTCCTGGCTCTTACCCAAAACGACATACCTGCCCAAATCCTTTAGATCTAAATGTCTAAAGATTTGTTTTCAAAAAAAGAAAGAGCAGGGATAGAGAGAAAAATTTGTTAAAGCAATGCTTTAGGCCAGCGATGTTACTTGCTGATTCTTGAAAGCCTCTCAAAGTCCATTTCAGGTTACTTAGTTTTACTCACTGGAGAATTGTAGATCTGGCCTGCTGGGTCCACATGCTGGGACATGGACCCTTGGAGACAGGCACAGGTACGAAAAGACAAAAGATCCAAGATGGACACTGCTAGGTCCAACTCATGGCTCTCTCTTGTGTTCAGAGACCAAGCCCTTTCTTCTTCCCATCAGACCCTTGAGGGTCAAAAGTCACATGACCCAGGTGACCCGCTGTGGCAAAATGCTATTGGTCGCTGGTTTTGCTAGCATACCCCAGCCATTTACATGGCAGGTTGGGATGATGCCTGGGCATCTCATTTCAATTTCTTTGCTCAGACCAGGTTACCCGACCAGCGGGCTGCATTCCATTGACAAGTCTGAAGCCTCTGTGATGTGGATTCAACATCTGAGCACCTGGTTTCCACCTCATTGTTCAGCCCAGTGTCCTGGCTGGGGCTGAGTTCACACCTCCTATTGTGACTCTTAGCACTGAAACATTTTCTAATACAGATCCATAGCTAAAATCTATATCTTTGCCTACCAACGTGATACAGAGCTATACATAGCATACATAGGTTCAGGGCATCATCGACTTTCATCAGACACCTCACCTGTCCCCGCCCCGCTGCCCAAGCACACTGTTTGGGGCCAATAGATACAATGGGCACATGAAGCGGCTTCCATACCCAATATAAAAATCCAGTCACATGACAACACTTCCTTCCCCTTCTTCCCTGAAACCATTCTTATAGATGAGCCACCCTGAGTCATCTCCTCCATGGAGTCTGCCAAGCCTTGAAGTTACCATGGGTTATCCTAACTCAGTTCTTCAGCTCCGGGTAACCCTTTCCAGGTGGGGCACACCCTTCAGTGCAGCTAGCTTTTTGAAACCAGGGACTTTAGGCACACATGGTATTCTTGAGTGATGAGCTCTGTCATATCAGAGAACATCTAATTGCTTTCCTGGGGAGGGAACTGTAGTGACTTCCCACAGACTATCAGACATTTACAGCCTGGTATTTCACCAGGCGCATTTCACTTCCAACACTACGGCCAGACACCAGCTTCAGGGGAAATAAGCAGAGGCACGTACGCTGCATCTACTGCAAGAGGCACCTGTACCTCTACGAAGGCACGAGGGAGCAGACTCAATAGGAGGCCCTAGAGGAGCCTGGCCTGCCAGTGAATGGACTGGGTGCCTCTTCTATGCTCTCCTCTTCCAGGTAATAGCCTGCTGTCCCTCATCGCTTGCTCTAAGTCCCAGCCTCAGCTTGAGCACCTGCCGCAGTGTTTCATGCCAGGGAGAAGGAAGAGAATGGAAGGGAGAAGCAGTGGAATGACCTTCCTGAATTACAAACTAAATCTTTACTGAGGAGGTTGGAATGAAATCAGATATTTGCCTTTTCTCTTTTCCTCCTGAATACTCACTTCTCCTAGGGTATGGTGCAGCAGTGCCCTCTCGTGGGCAGACACATTATTCAGAAGTCTGCGATTCCTGCTATACCAGGGGTCAGCAACCAAAATAGCAAGAAGAGCACTTTTTTCTTTTTCTTTTAATTTGGTTAAAAAAAAATCAGTAATTCAAGAGCTGTAATGCATGTGAATATGAGACGGTCTTTAATAAAAAACACCAAACCATATTTCTGTATCTGCTATTTTAAGAACAATGCACGCACAAGAATTCGTAATGCGATACACATTTACTGCAGAATGTTCATAAATTTTTGCACATTCTATTTCTTCTCACTTTATGTGTGTGTGTTCATACAACTGTCTCCCTGACTTTCACGCTAGATTCTGAAAAAAAAAAAAAAAAAAGGCTTTGAAATCACTGTACAGCTGCTCTGATACATTGATAAAGCACTTTTATATATGCGTCATCCATGAACGGCTTTCCTCATTTCATGATCTCTTGAATTGCCACAAAACTAGCCACAGTCATTGGTGATTTCACCCATTTATGGAACATGTTTTTTCTTTGCTCTGCTTTGTATAGCAGTTCTTCTGTGGCTTTTTTTGTGGAATCTCCAGCTGGATACACTTTGACAAAAGGAGTGTGTTTTTTTGAGAAAATGCCCCTCAAGGTTGCATTTTTAGTTGTTGGCTAATTTCTCATTGCAAATTAGACATAAAGGAAGCCCAGATGAACGTGAGATAAATGCAGAGGATTGGGTCCGTTCAGTTTGCAATTCTCCGTTTTCATCTTGGATTTTCCTCTTTTCCAACCCCACTTTAGTTATACCAGTTTTACTTCATGTTTAATTTCAGTTTTCTTTTTTAAAATGCATGTTGCCCTGCACAGCAGGAATCCCACAAGCTTCCTTTGTCGTTTCCAAATCAAGACTTTATTAGCAACATGATCAGAACAGAGATAAAGTATCATATCCCACAATGCACTACACATAAGAAAGGGGGAGTTTTCTAATGCTTCAAGATCACCTATCATTTGTTATTCAGATATGAGTTATTCATTGTTGGATTTTTAGATGTTTGCCATTTATTGAAAATAATTAGGAGGTTTTATTTATTTATTTGCTACTTTGCAATTATAATGTTGGGAGACACAAAGTCCTTAAAGAGCCACACATAGCTCCAGAGCCACTGGTTACAGACGCCTGTGTACCTTTACCTGCTATTACGTACATTTCCAAAAGCAGGGGCAGACAGAAATTCAAGGGGAATTATCCTTCTCTCTGAGGAATAAGCAGCCCATTGTTTTTCTTGTCAGGCTTTACTCATCTATTCCTATGTACGCACAGGAGAGGAAATCACATTTCAGTTATTGATTTTTCCCTAAAGCATCTAATATTTTATTCTGAAGCCAAAATTTTCATATTAAGAAAACTCAAGCACTTAGCTACACTTTGGGGCCAAAACTTGGAGTTTGTGTAAATATATAGGCACAATTCCAAAGGGGAAACCAGGTTTTGTTACTAAAAAGAGTCTGTTTTTCTCCCCGGATCCCCCAGTACTTCCTAAATCAAAAACATTAATGTAAGCCCCCATATGCCCTCTACAGACCTGATTTTCAGCCTTCTGAAATATTTTCCCAGGCACTCTCCCCAGACGTCTAGATCCTACCCTGTTGTCAGGGCCCCTTACCGTTCCAGCTTGCTTCACTCCCATGGCTGGTCTGTCTCTCTCCTGGCCTCTTCACTTTCCTACTCAGAAGACGAGTTCCTCCAGGGTTCCCCCTCAGCGCTCCCATTCTCTCTGTTCCAGCAAATGACAACAAAGTTTCGTACTATGGCCCCTTTTTTCCTTCTTTGCTTTATGGTGATGCTGAGTCATCTACAGAGTCTACAAGCACCTTTCGTACATCAATGCCATGACACTCTCCCACCCTGCTGTTTCCGTAAAACAACCTGGCAGGGTTTTTTAGCATCACCCCTTTTCCTGACACTCTTCCTCAACCCCTCCGAACATTGTCTGTCACCTTAGTGTTACCGCATTTGCCCCTTACTCTAGGGGATGGTCATTTATTTGGGGTTATGGGGAGAGAGGTGAATAATTCTATCAGTGCGCTGCTTGTGACACTAGTGTCAGAAGGAGCTTTACTTCTCCTTTCTCCCAGTTCCCCCTCAGTGCAGCTCTTCCGCCCAAACCAGGGTCCAAAGGATTCAGTTTGTGGTCCCCCGCCCCTGGACTCAGGTGAACACACACACACACACACATATAGTTCATCTTAGAGGACTGGTTAATCAACACTTACAAGCTGACACCTTTTATGTGCCTGTACTCACTAAGCTGGGTTGCCCAGCAGTGCCAAGCTGTGGCCCTTATGAGCCCTTGTACACAGAGGCTGGGTTGAACAGCCGTCTCAGCTGCCACCCTCATATGCCACCCCGATTCAGCACCTCCTTCCCAGTCCCCACTCTCCCAGCACACTTGTTCTACTAGTAACCCCTCAATGGGCAAACCCCACAGGCATTCTGGGCACCACAGGGATCTTTAGCATAGGTCCAAAAAGTGTCAGTACAGAGACTGGGGAAGCTAAAAGAGCATTCTGTCCTTCTGTTACGTTCTCTTCCTCTCCGTTTTCATTTATCAGAGTTTTCCAGACCTGAAGAAGTGGGTCTGTCCCATGAAAGCTCTTCACCAAATGAATTATTTTGTTAGTCTTCAAAGTGCTACAGGACTGTTTTTTGTTTGTTTGTCTGTTTGTTTTGTTCCCCTGAAGAAGAGTGAGCAAGAGAGAGAGAAAGAACCAGTTCAACCACGAATGTTATCTACATCTGGATAGTGAACATATATTCAACAGTTACAATAATAAATCTAAATTAAAACTGATTTGACCATGGCCTTGTAAACCCAAGGTTGTGAGTTCAATCCTTGAGGAGGGCATTTAGGGGGTCTTAGGCAAATAGGTTACCAAAAAAAAAAAAAAGTCTGACAGGGATGGGGCTTGGTCCTGCCGAAAGAGCAATGTACTGGACTCAATGACCTCTCAAGGTCCCTTCCAGCTCTGTGAGTTGTGTATACAAATGTTAGGGCTAGCAAACTACAGAACTGATTACATAAGTCAGGGTCAGAAGACTATGAGGGGAGAGATCTCACCACTCATTGGAGCTTGCAGTGATCAGTGTTCCCAGATGGTGATGGGAGCCTGGTGTCCAGAGGGCAGCAGACAAGCAAAGCCCCTAGCACTATCGGGTAGGAGATGATGAAGTCTCAACGGAACTGATGTAGAGTTTATAGAATCAAGGCATCAGAATAGGCAAGGGTGGGTTTTTCTGTAGGGACAGAACAGCAGTAGTAGGCATCCTTCAGTCCGCACAGACTATGGATCGCGCCCTTTATAGTTTCAATTGAGGACTTCATTTACAGCGTGTACTGTGACTATGAAGACCCGCACGAGAGTGACAGTCCTTGCTGCATCTCTTGCAGATGTGGTGGGTGTCTGGCAAGTCCTTAGTGTGCTTTCTGTGCGCTCGCTTCTCCTCTGCTAGCTGTCTGATCCTCATTTCACCCTTCTGAAGACCCTTGTGTAACCCCTGCACCTCCATCTGCTGCAGTCGTCTGCTAGTTCTTCCCAGTTGTCCAGCTCGATGTCTACCTCTCTGAGGTCTCTCTTGCAGACATCTTTGTAGCGCAACTGGGGGCGTCCGGGAGGTCTTTTGCCAGAGGCTAGCTCACCATACAGGATGTCTTTTGGAATCCTTCCATCATTCATCCCGTGGACGTGGCCAAGCCAGTGGAGCCGACGCTGCCTGAGGAGGGTGTGCATGGTTGGGATTCCAGCTTGCTCGAGGACGATGGTGTTGGTCACTCTGTCCTTCCATGATATTCCAAGGATGCGCCTGAGGCAGCACAAGTGGAAGACGTTTAGCCTCTTTTCCTGGCGGACATACAGGGTCCAAGTCTTGCTGCCATAAAGGAGGGTGCTGAGGATGCAGGCTCTGTAGACTTGCATTTTGGTGTGAGTGTACAGCTTGTTGTTATTCCACACTCTCTTGCTGAATCTGGACAGAGTTGTGGCTGCTTTTCCGATCCTGCTATTTAGCTCAGAGGGACAGGACAATAGTTCAAGAAGAACACTGGATTTGATTATTGGTAAACAGAGGTGAGACAATAGAAACTGACCATGCCTGGCTCTGGGTGATGTTCCTTGAATGAACTGACAATGCAACTAGGCAGTTTCAGTATTTTGGATATCAATAGGCTCCATTACTAGAACGGGTCTGATAATGACCACTTTGAGTGTGAGCAGGCCTGGCTTCATTAGCATCTGGAGCAGAGATTTCCCATCAGGCAGTGCTTCTTTGCTTTCGGTATCCCATAGTTCAGTGCAGTCCGTGCTTTACAAAAGCTGTTCTCCATTCTGTAGGCCAAAGGAGATGTCTTTCTGTTGTCTGTTAAGTGCGGATGAGGCTGGGGTGATTCCTTAATTCAGTCACCCTTGTTGCTGGGATTTAGGTGTGTCTACCACTGCCAGTTTCAGTGCTTTGTCTTTGGGGTGGGGAGCTGTCTTTCATAAGTGTCACTCCCTGGCTCCCCAAGAACACAGAACTGGTAGGAAACACTACATCGTCTCTTTTCTTCATGAAGAGCTTTGCCTTGCGTTCCCATATTAGGGGAGCCCCTGGTTTCTTCCAACCTTACCTGTGTTCCATAACCCACCTATGTCTCTAGCCAATAAAAATAAAGCATCATTCAACCCTCAGTGGCCAGTTAATACTTTAAGTAGGAGTACTCCACTGAGCATCTCATAACTTTGGGGCAACAAACTGGTCTCCATGTTTATAGCCTTTTTCTGTTCCAGACATTCTGCCTTTAAACTAAACTCTCGGCAGCTCTGTCTCCTGGGACTCATCTTTAACTCTGGTCAGTTCCCCCTCCAGAAACCAGCTTGCCTTGGCATGTCATATTAGCCCTTTCATTGGCTAAGGCTACGTCTACACGTGCTCCAAACTTCGAAATGGCCACACAAATGGCCATTTCGAAGATTACTAATGAAGCTCTGAAATGCATATTCAGCGCTTCATTAACATGCGGGCGGCAGCTGCGCTTCAAAATTGACGCACCTTGCCGCCGCGCGGTGCGTCCAGACGGGGCTCCTTTTCGAAAGGACCCCGGCTACTTCGAAGTCCCCTTATTCCTATGAGCTCATGGGAATAAGGGGACTTCGAAGTAGGCGGAGTCCTTTCGAAAAGGAGCCCCGTCTGGACGAGACGCGCGGCGGCAAGGAGCGTCAATTTCGAAGTGCTGCGGCCGCCCGCATGTTAATGAAGCGCTGAATATGCATTTCAGTGCTTCATTAGTAAACTTCGAAATGGCCATTTGCGTGGCCATTTCGAAGTTTGGGGCACATGTAGACACGGCCTAAGGCTGGGGAGGCCAACAAGGGGTAGACAAACCATTATAGTGTCTCTTAAAAAGCTGACAAAAGCAAGCCAACTAACCAAAGCACAGAAAACATTTCTCCTCAGGATACGGTGTTGAGAAACAGTCTTATACTGTGTTCTTTAGTAGTTAAGTTCTTCACATATTTTACATTGTGGTGATGAGAGGTGTGGCATAAGCTCTCAGTGAACACAAGGTGGCAGAGTTGGTACAGTAACAAGCTATATTCTTCACTTTTTTGGTTGATCAGAGTTAATACAACTTGACTAAAACCACAGTAACTGTGAAATGATTTTATCTGAGTGTAAAACTAGGCACCTCCTAAGTTCTCTTGCTCATGGTGATTTTCACAGAGAGCAAAGCGTCATTGAGGATTAACTATTAGGAAGTTACTACACATGAAAATTCAGCTAGACACCACCACTCGTGCAATGAAGCATTGGGGAGAGGGCTCCTTATTTTATCAATACATAACAGTGCTTAACCAGTAGCTCTCTGCCACGTTCTTGGTGAAGGCCTCCGAGGTCTGGCCACCCTTCTTGGATGGAAATAAGTAAACCCACATGTTAAATAAGGGAAAGTGCTTGATTTTAAGAGGGACTTTTTAGGGGAACATTGCTTTCCTTAGCATATCATGTATTTTTCTCTCAGGTGTGTAATTCTGTTCCTCTCAAGCAGACTGTGCAATTACCATAGACTTCGATCAACTGTTTAAAATGGTACTTATCAGTACTAAAATAAGAGACAAGGAGCCTCCCTAAGGCCTTCGGAGACTTGGGTTTTTAAAGAAAGCAATTAAAAAGCCAATTTCCATGTGGGAGAAGCCCACAGATGATCCAAGATTCACTGACTTGTATTGCCTGGGGAGGTTTTGCCACTTTTCCCTGAGGTGAAATTCTGTTCCCCACACCAGCGGAGGGTTTCAATAAGATCAGGAGGAAATCCATCTAAGTTCAGAATCTTGCTTCAGCCTCCCGCACCTCAGAGACACCACGCCACTCACAAAGCTGTGAGATATTTCATGGGAGTCCCACCTCCTGCTCCCAGTGAAGGCAATGGAAGTCTTCCAGTCACCTTGAAGAGGGGCAAGATGGAGTGTCAAGACTACGAGCTCACCCCCTATTCCTGTATCATCACCACCTCTTCCCCTTAAGCTGGCTGGCAGAAGTAAGGTTGGAGTGCCTGGAAGACCAGCTGCTATTCTGATCCCAATGGCTCCCCAGGCAATGCTGTCATTTCTGACCGACCTCTCATTGAGCTCGGTGGAGAAGGCACACAAACTCCTCTAACTCTCATGGGACACAAGAATCCTGATGGGGGTCTCCCCAGGGATCCTGTGAGTCATTAGCCACACAGCTTACTAAAGGAATTGTCTAGTAGGGACAATGGCTTTGGAATCTCACTGCCCTGCCTGCTCCAGAAGGGCCCACCCCTAAGGGAGCCACTGCATGCTGGGGCCATTACAGGGCTCATAGCATTGTGGCACTTCTGTTGGCTTGTGTCTCCATCGCTTACTGGTGGATGGGAGAGGCCTACACGCATATAGGGATGGGTGAGGATGGGAGAAAGGGATGTGTTTGCAAAGAGCAGCAGGCCACCAGCTAAAGTGGCATCAAGCAAATACTCCCTGTGATAAGTCAGAAGGATGCACTTGCAGTCATCTGACATCTTGTTTATGGGGCCATTTGAATCAGCTGATGCGAAGTGAGGCCTAGTTACAATCTGAGCCTGCCTAGATTTCTATAATCACTTGTCTGGCTGTGGGATTTGTTGGACTGGAGCCAGAAGATTGTAACCATTCCCATATCAGCTCCCAACCTCTGCAAACATGTCATACCCCAGAACTACAGCTCTTGTCACAAACTCCCTTGGGCCTATGAAGTCTAAATCACCAATAGGCTGCACACACTGCTGGCTATAGAGACAGAACCAGGCCTCAGCAACTAGAGAGGGGGATGCTGGAAAGCAATATGCTTATGGGTCGCTGTAGGGAAAAGTGAAGAGGAAGTCAGAGAGCGAGCTTGGCATACACTAGAGAACGGCACCTCTGCCACAACTAATACTCATGTGACAGAACCAGGGCATGCTGCAAAGTCCTCGTGCATTCCTGCTTCCAAAGCACGCAGAGCACCATGTCTACATGCAGGGCCTGTGGGCTTATGCACCTCTTTCCTCATGCCCAGCTCAGCCCCGGCAGCAGGTACATCATGGGAGCGACATAGAGTACACATTTTCCATTGCTCCAGTGGATGCGCTACAAGGTGACTGGGCCTTTAACAGAAGAATGGTGCTACACCTAGCTCACCTCTTGAGCTGGAGAAAATGAGCAGGAGTCAGATGTGTCATTTACCACTGGCTTCCTGTAGTAGAGATAAGGCCATAGCAAACAAGGGGAAAAGATGGGATACGCCAGGTCCACCGTTCTAGGAGTGGCTACTTAGCAGAGTGCATGGAAAGAGTCAAAGGATCCCACGAGGGGCTGGGGAGCAAAGATAGATCCCAAGGAAGGAGGGGTTGGGTCATGGCTGGAACTGTGGTGATGGACTTTTTGGGTTCGGTGGCTGGTTGTTTTGTGTGTGTGTATTTAGTGATTTCTTAGGAAGGGTGAAGCTTTTCTTTAATGGGTAGGCTGGAGAGCCAAGCCACTGAAGAACCTAACCCAGACCAGAAAGAAGGTTGACTCAACCTCAGTGAGGGGCAACTGAGGCAAATTCATCAAATCTGAAGCCATGTTGGTAGGTCGCACTGAAAATAGGACACTGTCAATGCTTTTGTCTTGTACCCAGGAAGTGTAATTTCTCACTGGGCCCTCGCGTCATCCATGAAGGTGCCATTGAGGACAGTCATGAGTCTGCCCCTGGCCAGGCACCAGGCTTGGAAGCTCAAGTATGCTATCTATGGTCAAGGGTGCTAGGAGCAGGGTATTGGAATTTTCATTACTTTCATTGAACCTAACAGTTTGGATCCTTTCTTTTGTAGCAGCACTCCCTAGTGGTTTACTTCTCTCTGTTGCTTTCCTCTGGATGATAGAGAGGAGAGATTGGAAATCATGTCCAGTTGAAAGACATCATACTTGTAACGCAGTCATTTGCATCCCATTCCTTCTTCCACCCATAAAGCAGTAGAGCCCTGGGGGCCATGTTGGTCCTTAGGATAGAAGGTGAGAGGATGACTGAGTAATGGATCATGAATGGGTAACAAGAACTTTCTTGTTCCTTTAAACAAAGTACATGTGTAACTAGTTTGCAAAGGGTTAATAAATGGTGATTAAATGTTATAATTATGCCTCAAAAAGTGGTGGGTCATGCCCTGCTTGTAATCAGGTGGGGAGACTCCAAACTGATGTAAAATGTGTTGAAGAGAGCCATCCTTTCTGCTACATCTGCTAGAGGTGTCAAGCTTGGAAGAAAACAAGGTAAGTGTGACAAAGACCAGGTATGTAGTGGTTGAGTATGACCAGGTGCACATCTTGTGTTAGCTCCTTGGAAGAGGGCCTAGTGGGGCTGAGGACAAAGACTGTTGGATGCCAGATATTCCCCTGGGGGTAGGTAAACCTGGCATGGCACTCTTAGACTCTGAGGCTTGGTTTATTACCTGTGACTATTACATTTTCCTTTGAGACCCAGGAGACTGAATTTGTTGCTCTGCCTAATCCCTGATTAAGCTTGGTCTAAGACCATGGTAGACAATGACCCATCACCCACATCTGCCCCTACAAGTGGGCAGCTTCCTGAAATAAATCTGTGTTCATGTAACCCCATGGGAGACCATGGAGCAGCTTTGTATGAGACCTGAAGAAACTCCATCACATTCCTCTAGGAAATCTCCCATTGTCACCTATGAACTGGTATCCCTAGAGGACATGGTAAAAGGCAGGCCTGGATGGGTGTAGCATTTAATATTTTGTTGTTTTCTTTTAACAGATTAAAAAATGAAATGCCTTGGGTCAATTCAATAAAAGTAAATATGTTGATCTGACCTGAACAAAAAGTTTGCTAAGGATGATTTTCTTATTTCCAGGTCTAAAAATCTTGCTTACTATTTTTGGTATCAGCTGGTTTACAGATACATAGTTGCAAGTGTGTTTTGGTTTCAGAGCCAGTGACAACTGACAAGTGAGGACAAGTGAGAAATGCATCTTACACCAGCCCCACACAAGGGGAGAAAATCGATGTAAGATATACAACTCCACCTATGTGAATTGCATAGCTGGAGTTGACATATTTTATGTCAATTTTCTGTGCCATCCTCACAGTGGGAGGTTGATAGGAGACATTTTCACATCAGTTTCCCTCACTCCTTTGCTACTTAGGGTCAACAGGGCCACCCGGAGTGTTTGATTTGAGTCCTTACTAGACCCACTAAATCAAACCCTGAAAGGTCAATCTCAGAAGCATTGGCAATCCGGTAATTACAGCCAAGCCCTTAGTCGCATGAGCTGACATAGGACATGAAGCAAGATCCCCCATCACACAAGGTGGGGCTGTATGACAGCAAGGAAACTCTGGTGGCCATCAGCTTTGAATCACCCAGGACTCCCATATTAACCTGACTGCTCTTCAGGAGTCTATCTTAGGTGTCAGGCATAATCTCTCCCATTGAGGCAAAAGGACAATTCAGTCTTTCAAACCTCACATACTTTGTTTTTATTGAAAGAGGGCTCGATGCCCAGTTTTTAAAGGAGGGAGACGAAAGAGTAGGAAAGTTATTTTCAAGTTCAGGCTTTTAGAATTCAGGCTAAATCTGCTCACGTACTAAGTCGGCTCCTAGATTGAGTTGTTTCATTAACTATATGAAATAAGACAAGCGAGACACTTGGGTAAACTCAGGAGACTTAGAAGCAAAGGGTGAATTCAAAGAGATGATTTGAAGGTTGTGGTAAAATGCTCAGTTTCACCCACTAATTAAGGCTGCTGGGAGTAGTGGGTAATTTGTAGTTTCTAGGTCATATTAAGTTTAGAGGCTTCTTCTGTAACTGCTTGAAAAATAAAGTTTAGCCGAACTATTCTGCAGTGCAATTATGTTCCCCCTAGGTTATCTATCTTCATTTATTATTGCCATATACTGAGCAATCAGACAAAGTAATGAATAGATACCAAAAACAAGTGGGCTATTAAAATCCCATAGTCAACTCTTTCCCACTCCCTTCAGATTTAAGAAATAAATTTGCATTTATATGTAAATTGATGTTTTACAAATACATATCTGATGTATTTATTCCATTGTCACTGTAGCTGCTGAAAAATAACTACTGTCCATACGTACCACAAAACCAATGATATATATGAGTTACATTAACAATAGTTTCAACCTCTGGACACATGGCAAACCATCAGATTTCCACCACAACTTTAACAACCACCACCTGTCCACTAAACTCTCCCATGTTCCTGACAACTTGCTAGATGCTTTGGTCAGTTTCAACAATGGAACCCAAAGATAACCATATACAAGAAACACACAAATCACCACACCAACCTTGAGAGCTCCAGTAGCCACCCCAAAGAGATCTGTTATCTACAGCCAGGCATTCAGATACATCAGAAATGCTCTCAGGATAAAATCTAGACTGTACACCTTAAGACACTTAAAACTGCTTGCATCAAACAAAGACTTCCACCAGGCAAGTAAATCACAATATGAAAAGGGCTACCCAAATACATGAATAAACCTCTTCGAACTTCATAACCCTACTTGTCACTTACCACTCCACACTAGAATCCAAAGAGGGTATCAAACAACAGCAACACACAGATCAATGGGTATCCTATCCCAATTTCTTTTTTCCTGAACCCCGTCTTCTGGCCTTTTCACAAGCCCACAGAATGCTTGCAAAACTCACCATCAAAAGTAAATACTCCACACACCGGTGTTGTCAGGTGCTACCAGTGTGGTGCTCTGCTCTCTCCAATGTTGGTATCACTCGGCTGCAGGATGTGTTCCCTCTGTGCGCTGCCCCAGCTCTGCAGATAGCCGACACAGCAGACCCGAAGAGAACTCCCAATGACCACAGAGTCTAGTAAGGTGCGAAGGCACGTCGGCCAGGTTTATTGCAGTATTGGACACAATAGTAGTTCCCTGTAGACTTCTTAGTCTAAGTCAGGGCATACTACAAATATGCACCCACGATCAATGGACTCGGCTCAGTCAGTGGCAGGACTTTCCACTGCCCCCTCAGCCGGACCCAGACCACACCCCAGGAGTACATTCTTATACAGAGGTACAAACAATTTACACATCACTCCTGACGTATTGAGGTACAACCCTTCTACGTAGTCAGGTGCCGCCTCTCACCTTGTACATGTTGGTTCGAACAAAACTCTATCCATCATATTACCCTTTTGCCCCTGTCATTGGGATGGGTCGGCCTGTTCTTTCTTATCTGTGGAATGTTCCTGGGTAGGGTGTTCTGGTACCATGTTCATACTTCAATATGCTAGGTAGATATGTTTATGCACCATCAACCCCCTTCTTGCCAGCTTCTGTGAGCAATGCATTCCTTTAGCTCACAGCTGCACTTTGCTTTCTGTTAACAAAGTCTTGACCATTACTTTAGTTCAGGCCTAAGGCCTCATACTGGGCCTGTACTTACTACAACCGGGACAGACAACTCACAGCTCGAGTGGATGCTGCCAGAAAAACTGATGCAAAAACTGCTGACATTCCACTGCTGCAATGACCAACGCCCTTTTTTAGATCCAGAGGTCCTACAAACCCCTGCAACAATGCCCCCCAACAAAAATCCCACCCTGTCACTGGTGTATGGGACACTATTCACAAAGGCTGTGTCTACACTTGCATTCCTGTTTCAAAAGAGGAATGCAAATGAGAGAAATTGAAAATGCAAATAAGGCACTGATTTACATGTTGGCGTGCTTCATTCGCATAATCTCTTTTCAGAAGAGATTCTTTCAAAAGAGAAAAAAGCAGTGTAGACAGGGCTTTTTCAAAAATAAACCCCATTTTCAAAAGAACCCTTCTTCTTATTTTGTTTCAGGAAGAAGGGTTCTTTTGAAGATGGGGTTTATTTTCGAAAGAGCCCTGTCAACACTGCTTTTTTTTCTTTTGAAAGAATCTCTTCTGAAAAGAGATTATGCAAATGAAGCATGAGATATGTAAATCAGTGCCTTATTTGCATTTTCAATTTCCCTCATTTGCATTCCTCTTTCAAAAGAGAAATGCAAGTGTAGACACAATTAAAGTGATCACTCTGTCTTCGGCCTCTCTGTCATCCAAGGAAACCTGCAAGGCACTTTCAAAAGAGGAGCCTGGGATTTTAAAGTCATAACTTTGCGAGATAGAAAAAATTGTGGTCTTAATAAAGATAGTGGATTTACAGTTTATTACAAAATCTGTAATCTAGCCCTTTGTTTTGTCCACTAATTACAGAGGTGTGAACAGGCAACCTCACTTGGAATGGTCCCTTGCAATATATACATACTACTTAGAATAAACCATCTGTTTGCAGTTGTGCTTAGCTTTGGCATGAAGTACCTTTCCCAGGATGGAATAAGAGTTCTGTGTTGGTCAAAAAGCTTGTCTCACTCACCAACAGAATTTGGTCCCATAAAAAATAATGTTTCATCCCTCACCTCTCTAGCATCCTAAAAACATACAAAGTGGTCATCAAAACTACAATGAGACTGCCAGTTCCTTTGCTGGTGTAAAGTTGCACAGACCCATTAGTTTCAATTGCATTAGCCCACTTCACGTCGACTGAGGATTCCATATCATGATGTTTCTGGGTATGATTGTACCAGATGAATGATCACTAATAGCAATTCTAGTTATCTAGGCTCCAGACTTCCCCACAAGTCACTGCTTCTGATTGTGTTTCCAGCACACCACATTCAGCAGTGCCATGGAGCCAAGACAGCTCTGAATTGATGGACATTGTTGTCAGTGTTGAGTCACCCTTCAAGAGACCTGCACTGCCCATGTGGTCAGCCAGGACATCTCCAACAAGCCTATCATTACCAAGAAAATATTTGAGACCTCTGTCCTCCCACTTCCCAGAGCAGCCACACAAGACTGCTTCTATTGGTGTGTCTTAGTTATGCCACACTTCCCTGCCAGGGAGAAGGAGAAAACTTGCATGCAATCTCCTGCTGTGTGTGAAAGTGAAATCTATGTCATAGAACTAGCAACAGCAGACCCTTAAAGGACCGCCCAGTCAGAAAAGCAATGGCAAATTTGATCCATGGTAGGATCAAACCTTCTTTCAAATTAGGCCCTCACTGATCAACGTTGAGGGCGTATTCAACAATTGCAGCAATTCTGTGGACCCAAGACGTCAGTTCCTAGCACTAGAAGAAGTCTTTGTGGATACAAGCATCAATGTTAAAGGTCAACAGAAAGGTCACCAGCCCTGGCTGGCTTGAGTTGTGGACTCCTTGTGATGCCCCTAACAAAGACTTCGAAGATCCAGGAAAAGAAGCCCTAGAATTCTGCCTTCCTTGCACCCAGCTGCATTGGACAACATGCAGACGCTCTGGTATCTTCTCCACCAGTGGAAAAAAAAAAGTAAAAAATGTACCAAATTGTGAAGTGGTAAGGTACAAGCTATGTGACCACATCATGGGCAACTGCCCCATTCATTATAATGATGACATAAGGGGAATCTACCTAGATAACCCAGAAGCATTAGAGTGGCTTTCATATCTCAAGATTCAATTCTAATCTCAGACTATTGGGCTACGTCTACATGTCGAGATTTTTTTCAAAATAATTTATGCAATTTGCACTACACAAATTGCATAAATTATTTTGAAATACCTTGAACGTGCCCTTCAAACAGCACCACATGTCAGAATAAGGGGCTATTTCAAATGGTCATTACTCCTCCTACAACAAGGCATACCAGAACCAGAATAGCACACCCAAAATAGCAGTGCTATAAAAAGCTGCACCGCTGCTGTTTCAGGGTATATCACACCCCTCCGTAATACTTTTTTGGAACACTAGGGGCATCTTACAAGAAATTCATGCGGCACGCGGTAAGGTTGCAAAGTCTTTGAACTGGAGCATTTCAGATATTCATATCCTGTGAAAAAAAATCAGTCCCAGAACAAGTATCAGAGTAAGGGAATTTGCAAGGGGATGGCAACTCCTGCTTTTGATGGAAGATATTCAGAACAAAACCTAAAACATCCCATTATAACCCTGACGGTCATTGGCCAGGCTTTCAGCTGGTGTACATTGGTGTAGCTGTACTGTGGTGAATGGGCCTACAGCAACTTACATCAGCAGATGATCTGGTGAATTTATACTAATGTAAATATATTGGAGGGAGTGAAGGCCCCTTGATGTTAGAGATGTCTGTAAACCTTCGTAAAATATTGAATTCCCCTGACTTTTTAAATGTGTGTTTATAGAACAGCAATTGAATGCTACTTAAGACAGACAAGACACAATTTAGGACTGTGTGAAATTGACACATTTACAACACAGAAAAACATTGAACACAGATTTCAAAATTAAATTAGTCATTGTTTGATGCTCTTCAGATTGAATAAGCCATTTCAGTCATGTATTGGTTTGTTTTAAGATACACTCCTGCAATGCTTTGCGTACACCTGTATGCTTTTTTAAATATGTTCCAACAGTGTTCATGATACTGGGTTTTGACTGATGCTGGAATGGACTGCACTGGGAGCATTGGATGAATTAAGAAAGCAGAATCAGACTCTTCACACTATGCATGCTCAATAAACACAAAAGGCAAAAGGCCTGATTCTGCTGATTCTCTATCTTGTACTATATCTTACTCCCACGGATAGCTCTATATGCATGACCAGAACTGAATTCTGAATTAGAACAGGGCTAGACCTTGACTCAGAATATGAACCTGAGCAAGGTGAGGAAAGGACTTAAGCTGCTTTTTTCTTTGTTTGTTTTTGTTTTTGGACAAATTGCTGAATTTGACCTAACTAGTTTTAAACAACTTACAACTACATTTTTGGGGGTGGGGCAAATAAGCTATTGAATTTGTTTTCTTAAAAAAAGTGGCAGGGGAAGACTGAAAAAATCCATAAGTAGGATGATTTCAAAGGATTTTGATTTTGTTTAGGAAATGAACTATAGTTTTGTTTTTGTTTGTTTTTTTAAGAAAAAAATTGAAATGCAACAAACTTGTTTACAGTCCAAGGAAACAAAAAACCAAACAAATTTCTTCAGGTTTTCTTTTAACCCAAACATTTCTTAACGAATGTTTTTTTAAAAAAAAATTCTGTTTAGGTTGACCCACAATAAATTTTTGGAGGGTTTTTCCATTTTGGTCACTTAGTCAAAAATATCAGTTTTTCAACAGTCATTTAAAAGGTCCAGGGGTGTAAGAATGAGACATTCATCTACTTATGCTCAGAAGAAGGCATGGGGGAAGTCCAGGGAGTGGGGTAAGTGATCACACTACTCATTAGTCAGAACCGGTTTAGGGGAGGAGCTGGACTGGGATTAGGGAGTGATAGTTTTGTTATAAGGAAGTAGTAAAATCCAGTCCTCAAAGCCAGAAGATGCAAAGGAGAAATTTTGTGCTCAAGAGGTTCTAAGATGCAGTTGCCACCAGACTAGAACAGCTGATACAACACCCCTTTGCACAGCGCTGTGAGTAAAGTCACCCTCCGCTGCCATGGTGTCCAACCAGCCCTGTGGCAGTAGCCACTATGGTGAACTAGCCACACTATTCTAAAAAAATATTAATTGTTCAAGCCAACTAGCCTCACTCAAACAGCCAAATAGCCACACATAGCTTGTGGCAAGTGTGTTGGACACCACAAGGTCTAGTGCATTAAATGATATCATAAGCAAGCAGCAGCTCGGGAGAAAGGCACCATGGTAAAACTGCACAGCAAGGGACATCACGCTGATATGGTGTCTGCAACCACTCTGAACCTGGCACTAGTGAAATGTTCAGGGACAGTTTATTCCCTGCTTTCAGTTACTCCTGCAATCTACTGCCAACCACGCCCTACCTGTGGTCTAGAAACCAGTTCGGAAAGAGGTGTCCATTTGGTTGTTGGCATGGTAGTATTAACAAAGGCAGGGAAAAAGCAAACTGGGTTATAATGCAACTTAAATCACCACCCTAGGCAGCCCTTCTTGCAGCCTGGTCTCTGCCCTGCCCTGTGATGTACCCAGAGGATTGCCAGGGTGGGAAGTTTTTACTCAGATAAATACCATCTTCTGCCCATGCTGAGAGCTCCAGTACTGGACTGTTCTCTTTGGCATAAGAGACCCATTCAATCTAGTAAAAAACCATTTCTTCACATGGACCCTGAGGTCAGTGGGCTTTGGCTGTGGCCCCGCATACAGGGAGTCACTACATCAGCACATTGTTTCCTTCATACAATTTCCCAGCTGGGGCAGTCCTGCTCTGTCATGCCTATGCGTGCACTAGCTGTCCCAGGGAGGGCTTCCCACATACAGCTGAGAGTTGGACTCGGCCACCATGAAAAAAGGCCAGAGGCTGAAGCACTAGCTGGCTTCAAGCCTTAGAGGGGGGTTGGACCAGTTGCTTTCAAAGCATCTGGAGGGACAATTTAACACCATCTAACAGGCTGGTGTCCTCCATTCCAGTCAGCTTGTTTCATAGTGCGTGAAAGACTTCCTCCAGTCCCGTTTCCAGTTATTCCTTCCAGGTCCTCCCCTTTTCCTAATAAAAGCACCATTTCCAAGCAGACCGCAGGGCAAATTACATTCTCTATCCAATTACAAAAACTGATTGCTGCCTATATTTTGCCATTAATAAAAGCTATTGAAGTAAGGCATCCACATCTCATTATGGAAAAAAAAGGCAGTAAGTCACCTTGAGATTAAAGAACAAACAAAAACACACCCCATTAAATTCTTCCCAAGCAAGAGAACACGGAGGTGGGAAAGGAAACCTAATCTACCTTTTTATTCTTGTGGACTCCTTTGAGGCATAAGGGTCCAGTTGGTGTAAATCAGCGAAGTTTCACTGAAGTTAATGGGCCCAATGCCCAAGTATATTTCCAGTTAATTCAAAGGTCTAGCTTCTGCAGTAAGCTCAGTCTGACTCTGCCAGAGCCCCAGGCTGTGAAAGTCATTCTAGCTTCATTTAAACTGTAACAAACACTGTAAACTAAAGTAACTGAATACAGTAGAATTATTACTGATTAGCTACATTGAGAGTCAAGTCTACACTAGGAGATAAGGTTGAATTTAAGTGAGTTAGATTGATTTTTGAAGCAATCAGTCCACACTGCAGGTCTGTTCTGCCGATTTTAAAGTCACCTTTTCTACGTCTTCTTTTCATGAGGACTAACACCAAATTCGACCTTGCTTGGTCCAATTTAGCATAGTGCAGATGGGGCATTGTGACTTTTAATATTCTTGGCCTCCTTGAGGTGTCCCACAGTATTCCAGTGTGACCACTCTGGACACCACTTTCAGCTCTGCTGTTCTCCAGGTGTGCAGGAAATGGCTGAGGTAAGTCTGAATTTCATTACCTGTTTGGCCAGTGTAGCATGTGGACAAGACAGCACACCTCAGCAGCACATCTGACCATCAATTTCCAGGGTCACAGACAAGGTCCAGTATGGAGCATGCAGGAGATCTGGGCTCTTATTGCTGGAGGCGGGGCGGGGGACTGAAGCTGTGCTGCCAGAACTACAAAACAATTAAAAAACAATGCAGACATCTATCCCCTAAACTCATAGGGCAGGATGGAAAAAGGATACACCAGGGATGCCCTGCAATGCTGCATGAAAATAAAGGCGCTGAGGCAGGTATACCAGTAGTCAAGAAATGTCTAGGTCATTGCCACAAACGTGCTGCTTTTTTGAGCAGCTGCCTGGAATTCAAGGGGGGACCCAACCATTGTCCCAAAACAGTCCACAGCTACCTCCTAAGAGATTCCTCAGGCAGCGTCTGGCAAGTGCAAGGAAAGCATGGCGGAGGAGGAAGAGGGTTATGGTGACAACGGTCTGCAGACAAATGGAGCAACTGATCTCCCTGGCAGACAGGAACTTTAACTTTGGAGCTCTTCTCCTCTTCCCAGGATGTTTTGCAGCCGGACCCTGATGGCGGGCAGGGCACCTCTGGTGAGTTCTCATGTTTAATCATGCTACAAGTGAGTTAAGACAACTGGGTGTGATCTGGGGCGTGCACTGTATCTACACAGCCCATGGCCACTGGAACTATTTGTTAACGTGCCTGGGAATGGAGCACCGATCCTCCCTGTATAGCTCCATAAAGCTCTCAGACAGGTATTCTTTACTTCTTCTCAGTAGGCTTTGGGGAGGCCTGCTTTACTCTGCGCTCCACAACAGGACAGCTTTCCTCGCCAAGCCACCAGTAACTAATGCAATGTCACAGCAGAGCAGTTCACCATACTGACCAGCCTTCTGGCCACATTCAGTCAGCATATGTTCCTTACCAAAGTTTGTTGTTATAAGGAGGCTAACGTCTCTTCTGACAAACTAGAGGAAGCAGGTGCAGGAGCCGTTAAGCTATGATGATAGCACAAGCTGCTCCACCATGCCCGGACCACCTCCCAATCCTGGGGGGAAGAGAAAATTTCACAGCCCCAGCAGAGCAGGGAGGAGAAGCACACATTGACTCTGAGAGTCACACAGCCCTGACAGTGCAGGAAGCAATGACATCCCTGTCTCATCTTCCTTTTTCCTGGCCCCTGGGGGAAGGGAAAGGCTCATTGTCCCAGCAAAGCAAAGAGGGAAAGCCCACAGTGACCACTCCTGCCAAAGCCCACAGCCCTCTACCCGTACACAGCTGCAGAAAGTGCTTTTAAAATCACAGGCTTGAAAGCAAGCCCCAAACTGTGCCTTACCATGAACCGAGTCAAGCAGGTCCCTTAAGATCTCTGCACAGAGGACACTTAAAACCCCAAACCCACCCTTATACATAACCTATCCTTATTTTGTGCTACACAGGCTCCTGCATGAGATTCCTTTGTGCTTATCTCATCTACACTAAATGTATTTCCCATTGCTCATGTTCTGCAGTCGTGTGCTTAACAATTGGCTCGTTGACCACCGCTCCGCTCCTAAAGGAGAAAACGGATGCAGGAAGGTGTGTTCCTGGAGTACCTGCAAGCTGCCCACGCTAACAGGGCACAGTTGTATGAATGCGGGAGAACCACACTGGCGGGGATGAGAGTGGATTGGGAAGAGAGGCAGGTGGGAGCAGGAAGACAGAGCACCCTCAGAGAGTGTGGAGTCCAGACCAAGGAATAGATGCTGCAGCTGAGACAGCAAACAGAGCTCCTGAGGACCCTCGTACAAGCGCATAGAGGCCCAGTGCAGCTCATGGGGAACCATATGCCCTCCTCAGCATGTTCCCTCCCCTTCCCCGCATCAATACCCCAGAATGGCGGGGGCAGGAGGGTGGGAGTCAAAGCCAGTCTTACATTCCACTCCCAGGGATGCTTCCAAGCGCAGAAGGTTACTCGCGCAACCTGATTCCCCAACCTCTTGCCCTTGCTTACCCACCCCCGAAGTTCCTGCCATCAACTCCTTTACTGTCCCTGGAATAAAAGAACAAATAAGCAGTTTAGTGCTTCTGTTTAGTGATTTAGTGCTTCTGTTACCTGCGAGAGGGAGGAGGGCAGGGTTATCAGATTTACAGCCAGACTCATCACTCCCCGCCCTGTGGTGCCCTTCTCTAGTGGCTGGCAGGGGAACTATAACCACCTTCTACTCTGGGAACCAGCTGTGGATGCTCCCCTCTACAGCTTGCAGCCATTCCATGTCCTTTCCTTGCAATCTATCACCTCCAGGTTTGCCCATTCACCACTGCCTCCTGCAAGGCACAACTGCAGGCTCCATGTCTCTGCAGCTGCCAAGCACTCATGCCTTCTCCCAGGAATCACTACAGACTTTTCCAGCAACCCCCCGCTACTCTGCATGCTTCCTTTTGCTAATCCTTGCCTTTGTAAGCCCAGCCCGGTTCGTTCCCCCACAGCTGGGCTCTCTCAGTCAGGCATTACTCATGGAACCTGATTCCTCTCAGCTGTGGCCTGCTAGCTTATTTACTCCCCTTTGCCATCTGCCTTAACACTCTGAAGGCAAGTGTGGTGTAAACACCCCATCGCCTCCAGTAATACACATAATAAGACATTTTTCCCAGGGTTTGTATGCTTTCTCTTTCCTCTTTTCCATTTTATTTCTAAAGTGGTAGTAAGACTCTTCCACTCCTACATCTTGGCGCATAAGCCATTGACGACTATTTGCCAGTAGCCCCTGTTCTGGGCCACCTTTTCCAGTTGTGACCAGATGTATCCGGTCTTTTCAGTGTCTGCCGTCAGCTCTCTGGAAATGAACAAGAAAAGTTAACAGTACTGTTTTAGCTCTACACAACAGGCTTCTGACTGCTCAGGGCAGAAGACCCTAGAATGCACTTCTAGGCATAGATGCACTTTCTAGGTGTAGTATAGTGTCCCCTCTAGTGACACTGCAGTCACTTACAGAGAGCATCATGAGCCAGCTGGCTTTCAGCTCATGCAGTAGAGGGGCCTGCTGTAAGCTCCAGAGGTCCCAGGTTCAATGCCCCCTGTTTGTGTTAGACAATTACATTGACAATACTGCACATCTATTGGTATAGCTCCTTTGGCTTGTAAGACATGGGGTTTGGTTTACCACTGCCAAGACCACGTCGCTGGCACCGTGTGTCCATCTTAGAAGCTCTGCTGGTACAGTACTATGGTAATCCAATACTGCTCCCAGTGCAGTCATGGTGTCAGCTTTGTGAAATCCAGGGCCTGTGCAATGGTGCAACACTGCCTTGGACTTGCCTGGCACAAAACCTAACAGTACCGGTCAGTTAAAGACAATGGAACTGTGACAAGTCATGTAAGCTGAAGATCTGGGCCTTTGTATGAAGCAAGGAGAAAGTGAAAGCAACATAACAAAGACTACAGGCTCAGAAATATACATGTGAATGCTCTGTTTGCAAGCAGCTCTTCCCCAACTCCAGAGAGGGCTTTGAGCCTGCACATAGAATATCACGATGAGGTCTCCTCCCTTTGCTGCAGAAGTCTGTGCAGCATTTGCAACTTGTAATAATGTGTGCTCTTATTCTCAAGAGCAGGGTGTCACCCAATGAAGTTAAAAGGCAGCAGGTTTAAAACAAAGAAAAGAAAGTATTTCTCCACACAGTGCCCAGTCAACCCATGGAATTCATTACTAGGGGATATTAAAAAGACCAAAAGTATAACGGAGTTCAAAAAAGAATTGGGTAAGTTCATGGAGGATTTGTCCATCAATGACTATTACCCAAGGTGTTCAGAGATGCAACCCAATGCTCTGGGTGTCCCTAAACCTCTATCTGCCAGAAGCTGGGACTGGATGACAAGTTACGAGATAATTGCCTTGTTCCTTTGAAGCTTCTGGTGCTAGCTACAGTGAGGAGACCAGGTAGTGGATGAGGTGATGTGACCTGGCTTGTCCATTTCCATGTTCTCGTTTGTGAGCAATAAAAGAAAGGTTTTCTGTTCCAGCCTGAAATCCATGCTTCACAATTCTTGTATGACTATGATCTGAAAAAGTGAGTCTGTCCCACAGAAGCTCATCACCTAATAAATTATTTTGTTAGTCTTTAAAGTGCTACTGGACTGCCTTTTTGTTTTTACATTAGTGGCTATGTGGCAATTTGCTGTTTTCCCTGGTGTACGTTACATACAATCCCATGGAGAAAGAGAGACAGAGAATGGGGAAAAGACTCCTTTTAGGCCAATTCTGCACTGGGAAAGACCCCCCTCATCCAGCTCTCAATGATCCTGCTCAAATGCAGACACTTTAGCATAGACGACAGAATTTGCGCCTATTGTGCCAGCAAAGTTGGCTTCAGAAGATCTGTGTTTAAACCTTTCCTCCCACAGGCTGAAGGGATGACTCACACAATCTCTGGCCTTCACCTGCAAAGTGAAGGTAAGAATGGTGTGAGCTGTTGCCATGTGTTTGTACAACATCCAGCTCAGTGGCCCTTGATCTTAATTGTAGCCTTTCTGTGCACCCCAATATTGAATTATTAATAATAAAAACCCAGGCTTACCTCCTCTGTGTCTAGGAAAATCTGCACTGATTTTAGACAAGAACTTTTTATGAGGTTTTTAGCTGCATCTTAATAGAGAAAAGTTGAACGTCTGAATTCATTTCCACTTCTGATTCATTCTGTTACGATAGAGCACAGCTAATGCTGATAAGGAGAAAAGGTTTCATTTCCTTGCTGGCAAAAGAGAAGAGCTAATGTGGGTGGCGGGTGGGTGTGGGGGAAAGATTCTGAGAGGGAAAAGCAGACAAAAGAAAGCTCCAGTGACTCCCTATTGCGTGCCTGAGCTCTGAGCAAGTCAATTGTCAGGAGGAGTGGATTAAGTTTTCCTGCATGTTTCCACCCCCTTGCACCCCAAGAGCTGTTTTTTCCCACTTGGTTTACAGAGAAGCTGCTCTTGCCTTCTGACAGTTTGCTTTATCAAATGCACCTTCCCATTTGATCCCCAAAACAGGCATTTAGGGGGTTCTTGTGTTGACTTCTCCCCCTCCTGCTTCCTATTTTGACTCAACAGGAGAAAGTGAAATTGCTCCTGAGCTCTGCCTGCTGGCCTGAAACTAGCCTTCCTCTCCCACCAGCAAATGCAGCAGTAATGCTAAAGTACATCCTGGGCCCTTTGAAGTTTGTCATGGCACATGGCCGGACGACAGCCCAGACAAGACAGGCATTAGCATGTCAAAGAACCAACTTTGTGGTGGCCTTGGAAATGCCGCTTGAAGTCCTGGCCCTGGCACTCTGGAGACAGCTGTAGTGTGTGTGGTTATTCCACATGTGCATTGTCTCTGCAGACATGCAGTGGCACGGTCCTTACATGTGTTAAGTTCATCAAGGCCTTATTAGAGCAGAAAGGGTGACAGCAGAGGCTTCCCCGCGCCAGCGGAGGAGAAAGCTGGGTGATCCTGCAGGTGATTTTTGTTACTGTGGTGTAGGGTTGCAGTGCTGACAGCCCCCTCTGCCGTTGGTCAGCGTCCCCACTGCCCCCTCTCCCACGTCACACCCTCTGCGCCAGCTCTGCTGCAAGGTGCTCCATGAGTGCAGCACTAGTAACTTCCAAGCAGCAGCGTCTGCTATCGGCCCTTCCCCTGAGTGCTGCCCTCGGAGGGCCTGATGGCTCAGGTGTGGGGATGCAGAGTGGTACCTACTGAAGGGGGGAGGAACATGACCCTCCCCCTGCATGACTAGTCCATGCCCCCACCCCACCCCACCCCACCCCGCCAGTGTTCCCTGTAAGCTGAGCACTTGAGTGGCTGCCCAGGAGAGATTCAAATGCCACCTGGCCGATTAGCAGAGCACCCAGTGCCCACAGCCAGCAGCGGGGTTTCTGCTGGTGGTGGACAGCCCTGTGCGCCTGGTGCACCTAACATGTATTCGGCACACGGAAGAGAAACATAGAGCGAGAACATTGTGACCCACCCCTAGCCGGGGACCCCGCCGACACACACTTCCAGGTCCTCCCTCATCCCACATTACCTGGGGAGCTCCATCCTCCTGCCCTGCTGCTCACTCCAGACCCCCTGGCGATCCACTCATGAACTCTCCCCAGCAGCCTCCAGCGCCCAGGCAGGCAGAGTCCAGAGACTGCCCGGGGGGGGACAGTGCAGCAGCCACAAGAGGAGGGTCTCTGGCCCCACCTCTTCCTTTTCATCTCTGACTGCCGGCCCCTTTGTCACCTCCAAATAGCCCCCACCCCACTTCTGCTCAGTGCAAGGACCCCTCCACTGCCTGCTCAGCCTGAAAGTCCCCCTCCCCTCCCCACTCACCCAAAGGTCCTCCCGATCCCCCCTTGTTGTGAACACCCAAGCCCCTGCTCGACTAAGGACCCCTCCACCCCCACCTTATTTGGCCTGAAAACCCCACCTGCACTCGACCTGGGAGGTGGAGGATTACCTGGGACGGGGTGGGTGGTGGCAGCAGTGACAGCTGGC
The DNA here is from genome assembly GCF_033958435.1 of Carettochelys insculpta. NCBI lineage: Eukaryota > Metazoa > Chordata > Testudines > Carettochelyidae > Carettochelys > Carettochelys insculpta. The sequence continues at coordinate 133,754,145 of NC_134140.1, read as the reverse complement.
ACTGCAGGGAATAACCCCCCTTGCCCCCCAGCATTCAGCACATGGCTCTCCACCTCAGCCTCCTGGCCTGCTGAGCCCCACTCTGCCGTGGGGGGCTAGAAGGCTGCCAGTTGCCCAGCGGGGCTCAGTGGGGCCAGAGGTAGCAGCAGTGCACCATGCAGTGAGTGCGGGGGTGGGAGGCCAGGGAGAGGCGATCCCCTGTGGCTGCCACTGCTGTCTGCCACCCAGCCCCTGCCCTGGTAATCCCTGTCCAGTCTGGCTGGGGAGGGGGCCAGGGGTCAGGGTGATGGCAGAGCTGGGAAGGGCATGGCAGGCCCACTGGGGGGGTGCGATGCTCTCAAATCAACTTCCTTGCAGGGCTCGACTCCCCTGTCCCTCTCCCAGTCGATCCCAGCATAAAACCAGAATATTCTTCCTGCCTCGGGCTTGGCCTTTTATCCTTCCTATTGGGCCTCAGCTAAAGCATTCCTTGGCCTCTGTCCCAACTCTCAGAGAGATGGGCTGCTGAATTACTGCGGGCCCCTTCACACCAAGCTTCCACGCCTCCTTCTAGCCCCCAGCTCCTCCCCAGTGGGGAATGTCTTCAGTCACTGGGGCTGGTCCTCCTTCCAGGTCTGGCTAGATTCCTTCCTTGAACTCTTGCTCCAATTAATCCTTTGTGGAGTCTGAGAACAGGCTGGGAGCCCCCTGGCTCTCCTTACTCTGAGGAGCTTGGTTTTAGGGTGGCATTTTCAAAAGCATTCTATATTTGCCTAACTGGGCTCCCATGGGTGTCAAGGGTACAAACTCACACTGACTTCGTTAGAAAGTGAGTTAGGCCAGTGCTGAACACGCCCCCGAGGTGCTCACATCTGCCCTGAGTGAAAGATCCCTCATGAGATCATTTTCCCCGGCCGGCCTCCTCGTTAGGCATTTAGGGGAAGGAAGAACAAATGCCTGTAAGAGGCAGGGACACAAAACCACATTCAGTTTCATTTACAGCCAGTGAATTGGAAGCAGGTGCTGCACAGAGTGGCGGGCGCCATCTACCAGAGAGCACTCAAGAGAATGAAAACGTAAAGAAAGAGCAAGAGTAAATTCAAAAAGATAACTATAATCAAGCTCTTCCCCGGTCGGGTGGCGGGGGGGTGAATCAACAACACCAACAACTGAAAGACTCATACTGACTTTGTAAAACCCATTTTTTTACTGTTGCTGTGAAATTATTTCCAAACCAAAGGCAGGAATAATTGGAACATTCACAGAATATACCAATAATACCTCATTATCCAGCTTTGCTTCCAACCACTGATTTCAATTTTCTTTTGAACAAGTGATGTTTATCAGAGGACTTAGCATATGAATGGAAGAGGGGGGAAAAATGTAAAACTCACCCTCCAGATTTCCACATCTTAGGCTGCAGAATAGCCATCAAAACTAATTGTTCCTTAAATGCTATGTAAACCTTATCTCGTGTGTTGACCCTAATCAGAGCAATTAATTTCATAATGAATTCTTTCTTCATGTGCACTATCTTATTATTATCCTTAGTCCAAATTAATAATATCAACATAATAATTAGCTGATATGAAATTGTCTCTTCACTTCTTCAAGCATGTGCACTGAATATAAAAGAACAACAAGGTTGACAATCAGAGCAAAATATGGCAGCTGCATTGATTACCATGCACCTTAACCCTAGCATCTGCAAAATGGGCTTTATTTAAATGTGAATATCTCTGATAGTTTCCCCCTTCCATACGGTTTCAGCTGTTTCTTGCCCACTGAAAGGAAAGAAAACTCTGTTGCATTTAGGTTTGGATTCTAGGATCAGATCCAAAGCCATTGGATCGGGCCCTGATGTTACACTTTTCCAAAGTGACTTGTGAAGGTGCCCAACTTACAATCTTTTAAATGGCCCTGAGTGTGGCAGACTGGGTGTTCGGCCCTGACTGAAGACCAGGTATAAAATCAGCCAGCCAGCCTGCTCTCACAAAATCTCTAAACACTGGAAAAATCCTGGCTTTCTTGCTTAAGGGAGTCAAGCACCCAACTCCCATTGACTTCCAATGGGAACTAGGCACTCAGTCCCCTTAGTGATTTTGAAAATCCCATCATTAAATACTTACCTGTATGGTAGCGGAATGTCTTGGAGGTCTACAGTCTGTATGCAGATTCCATGGTTAGTGAATGAATGTCCAGTGCACATACCCTGAAGAATCTTCTAAATCAGTAGCATCCGGGGGGAAAGCACATACACCTTTCCTATTCCCCTGCCAGAGGCACCTCATCATTCCTTTACCAGCACCACCACCACAAGATCCCATGGCATCTAGGCTCTGAAGTAAGAGGGAAGGTGGGTGGGATGCAGAATACAGGTACTGACTACACCACTCAAAGAACACCAGTTACTGTAGCGATTAGCAACAACTTCTTCTTTGTATGCCAGTCCAGGTACATATTCCGCAGCTGGTGACTCACTGCAGTAGCCCTCCCAGGGAAGATGTCAGGAATACCTGTGACTATGGTTTGTAATATGGATCTTCCAGATCATGCACTGTCCCAGCCTGCCTGCACCAGTGCACAAGGAGGGTTGAAAAAGAACAAGAGCGGGGTGGAGGAGTTCATTGGCATGGAAGGCCGACACCATTTGGGAAGGAAATCTAGTATGCGACCAATGTTCCCTCTAATTTTTTCCATCCCTGGGCAGAATGAACCCAGTTCTGTGTACTGAGGCATGTACAGCTGTGCACCTCCATTAGAAACACACCCTGCCAGCTATGGATGCTAGGTTCATCAGCTGGGTGGTACCTGAATCTCTCCTGGGTGGCCACCCAAGCCCTCAGCTTTCAGGGAACACTGGATGTGACCTCCATGAGTACTGTGTCCCTATGGAGGCCAGTATAAGTCAGCTCTGCCATCAGAGCCTGTAGTTCCCCAGCTTTGCCAGCGGATGTAATTGCTAATAGGGCACTTTCACTTAGCAGTTAGAACAAGTAGCTTTAAAGGGAATCATAGAATCATAGAACACTAGGACCGGAAGGGGCCTTGAGAGGCCATCGAGTCCAGCCCCCTGCCCCGACGGCAGGACCGACCACTATCTACACCATCCCCGACAGACATTTATTTAATCTGTTCTTAAATATCTCCAGCGAGGGAGATTCCACAACCTCCCTTGGCAACTTACTCCAGTACTTGACCACCCTGACAGTTAGGAACTTTTTCCTAATGTCCAACCTAAACTTCCCTTGCTGCAGCTTAATTCCATTGCCTCTTGTTCTCTCCTCAGAGGCCAAGAAGAACAAGTTTTCTCCCTCCTCCTTATGAGACCCTTTAAGATATCTGAAAACCGCTATCATGTCCCCCCTCAATCTTCTTTTTTCCAAGCTAAACAAGCCCAATTCTTTCAGCTAGAAGAGCCATCAGTTCTGAGCAGACCAAGTTCTAATCTTTGTCCAGCACCTACAGTCTTCAGATGCTTTTCAGGAACCTCTCTCTCATCAGGTGGTGAGACCAAGGATGGGTCAGCTGGCGACTACATCATGGAGACAACCACAGGGAGGGGTGTAACCTCCAATTCAGTGAGAACAGTGTCTTCCCGCTCTCACTCAAATTCTGTGGTTGGGTGGGGCCTCATTTCAGATTTCCAACAGGAGGAGGGAGAGGAGCCAACATCCAGCAGGGAGCCTAGGGTCTGCGTAGAACTCTGAGATCCAGCAGGGAGCCCATTGCCCACCTATAGCCATTGAGATCTCCCAGACAGTCAGGAAGGGGCCTGAAGAAGAAGTAGTCTCCCCAGGAGCTTTTGTGATTGAGGTAGGTCTGAGCCTCCTCCTGCCCAATGACAAGTCTTTTCCCACCCACGTGTCATCCCAGAGTCTGGGATCCTCTGGAATTGGGGGAGGGGTTGGTAAACCATTCCTCCCCCTCCTGCAGCAGCCCAGTTGTAAGTGCACACCTGGGCCAGATTTATCTTGGTGCATTTGTACCTCTGGACCACAGCTAGATTTGCCACTAGATGGCTGTGAGGTGAATCGAGTGTGAGTTCAGAGAGGGGCTGGTGCGCTGCTGGCAAAAAGACAGCCAACAGGACTTAGTGTGCCAAAACTGAGCGTGAAGGTCCAACGCTGTTATACCCACCTTGTAAAACACATCTCTTTGTAGTGGGAGATGGACATAGCTGTGGTTTTTCCTGCTAGTCATAAGGACATGCTGAATCTCTCATGAGTGTGCCAGCTCTGCTAGTGCCAACTATCTGGCATCCACCTTGCCAGGCAGAGGGGAATCAGGTGTGGACAAGTCTGAATGCCCAGTGTGGACATGGTCAAGGGTTGGGGTATAAGAACATTTACTTCAGTTGTGTTAGAGCAATAAGGATTACTCTGCCTTTCTCCCACTTCTTCTTCCACTCTACTGTAGGCATGGGAGGAATGCAGAGAAGTGGCTATGTGTCAATGAAAGGAGAAATGTGTCCAAGAGAGTCAGGACTCCAACTTCTCCAAGAAAAGAAGGGGTCACACTTATTGTCTTGCACTGTAATGGTAAGGTCTGTGAGGGGAACCTCACAGTGTTGGAAGATCTCCTGAAGGACATCCACAGAGGGTGACCGCTTGTGATTGTCACCGTAGTGCCTGCTCAGGCCTTCTGCTTTTGTGTTATCCATCCCAGGAAAATGGACTGCTGAAAGAGTAATGTGCTCTATGGCAAAACCCCAGAGCCCAATGGCGTCTTGGCACCAGGCCTTTGATCTGGTTTCTCTAGGTAGAAGATGGCTGCATATTCACCAACATGGCCAAGACTGACCAATGGTGAATGCATGGAAGCAAGGCTGAATAAGGTCCTGGGTTCTAGAACAACAGTGCATGAGGCCCTGAGCCTTGCAGTCACAAGGGTGAGTCCCCACTTCAGACAAGGGGTTCTAGGAGACTACAGATCTTTAGGGAACATAGGGGCTGTATCAGACCCCAGGCTGGTGCTGCCGTGGTTCTTCCACCACTCTAGTGAATGGAGGTCAGCTGGGGGAGATGTATCACCCAGTCAAGGTGTTGTCTTCTGAGGTGGTAGACCAAGGACAGCTGTGCCTGAAGTTGCCAGAATCACAGACTTGTGTACCAGGCTGAGGTAGGTCCTCCCTTAGGCGAGGACCTGAGAAAGCAGGTGGGAGCAGAGATCTTATACTGTATAAAACCAGTCACATGGGAGGTAGGTAGCTGCCATCCCCACACTGAGGACAGCCCAGTGAATTCTGTCTGCTGCATAGGGCTAAGTGAGGGATGGGGGTTGATCTCATTCACCAGAAGGCCCAAATGCACGAACATCCGGAGGTTGGACACAGAGCCATCTACAGTGAGGTTTTGGCCAGCATACCACCTTCTGCCACCGTAGTGTGGAAGTCACCCCTGCAGTCCTGTGGCAATTTGCCAGTACATCTTTGTCAGACACATCCATCGTTGTGGGTGTAAGTTGCCAAAACAGGCTAGTGGTTGGAGATACTCATTTGGATACTGAAAGTGGAGTAAGGAGTCTCGCCCAACAGCTTAGGACACTTGGCCTCCTTGATTTTAGAGCTCAACTTCAGGTGGCTCTGGTAGTCTCTTTCATTGTCTGCCACCACCACCAGGGATTCTGGAACTGGATGCAAATAATCCTGCCCACACATGGTAGATAGAATCCGCCCATTTGGACATTGCCTGGGTCTGCCATAGGGGTTGCGTAGGCTTTAGTAGCCTCTACCTCAGCAGGATCATTATGCATCCAGTACCAAAAATGAAACATTGTGGAGCTTGTATGGCACATCCTACACCTCCTCACTCGGTAAACCCAAGGCTGTGCAACACATCGAATGAGTTCTTGTGTTGTTAAACAATCCCCAACATGAAGGTTAATCCTGAAGAGAGATACTGACACATACTATGTATGGTAGAGAAGCAGCTGGGTGCACTTTATACCCCTACACACAACATGAGGAAGGGAAGAAGGGCATGGGCATGAACCTGATAGATACCACTGATTAGAACATTTTTATATTCACCCACTCTAGACATGCATTCAATAAGTGCTGGATACCTAGCAACTGAATAAAGGACCTCTAAGTTTACATTGCAGGAGGAGAAGCATTTAACTATTGTTTCTCTCAGATGGCAACATTCTCTTTTTTCACTTCTAGTGGAGGCAAATCTTCATTGCATTTCAGGCTGGATTAAAACAGACATCAGTGGTCCATACCCAGAGTGCTGGTTCGCAGTCAGGAGCTCAACTTCCAATGTTTTCTTAAAATTCCATTACAAGCCCTCCCAGTTGTATAAGGTCTTGAAAATGTGACCAGAGTAACCAGTGCAGAGACATCTGCTCAGAGAAGTTATTCCAACATCTGAAGCCCTCAACAGGACCAAGGACTGAGACAACACAAAACATATTTTTGAAGAAGTAAACTACCTTACAATATATTCATTTATGCATTTGAATCACAGTGATTGTGCATTTCAGTCTATTAGAACATCAGAACAGATTTTTTTTCTGCGTAAAAGTCATCAGATATTAGGTGCCACATACAGTCATTTCTCAAACTACAGGAGAAGTTGTGAAGACCACTTACTTAAATACCTAACTACAGAGTGAGAAGTCCAATTTTAATCTTATTTTATTGTAAAGATAGAACCCCGTGATGCTATTTAAAAGGGCACCTCATGTTTGCCCTCAAAGGGAAGAATTTTGATAGTTTGCAAAGGAAGCTTACAAACAGAACAGTGATAACTGCAGGGATGAATGCTGATGTCACCTAAATTCATGAATAAATACATGTAATTTTTCACAATGGCTGACAGCTTCCAAAATATATTTGTGTTTTCAGAACAACGGCATCTTCAGCCAATGTCCCCAGCACAAACCTTGAGATCCACTATCAGCAATATCAAAGCTATGTTGGTTTTCAGATTTCAAAAAGTACAACTAGATTGAACGACCTTTAAAAAAAACTAGAGCAAAACTGCTGACATTTCTCAAGTGGGCTATGTAGGAAATATTCTAAGAACATTTCACCTCTTTAACCAGTATAAGGAGCAGGAGGTTGTTTCTTTTCATTTCCTGTAATTTTTTTAAAATCTTTTAAACACAGATATTGCTAAATCTAAGGGTTGCGTATATCACAGCATTACATGAGCCATAAAGACTAAAAAAGAAATTGCAGTGTTTTTTTCTTATTTATATTACGGGAGCACATAGACTCAGATCACAGCCCCATTGTAAAACCACAGCAAGAAATAACTTCTACCATCTACACAGACAAGTTAAAAGATGGGAAGGGAAAGGAAGGTGAAGTAATTTGCCCAAGGTCACACAGTAGCTTGGTGGAAGAGCCAGGGGGAGACCCCAGATCCCCTCAGTTTTAGGCCGCTAGGTACAGAAAAAATTATTAAAATTTAAGGGAAAGAAAATGTCATTCCCCCGCTCCCCACACACTCTGACTCTTACTGCAAAGGTCTCAAAACACACATCCATAGATTGTACAGGTGTATCATATTATCATAGATGGATATTTCCCTCATGGGAAATGTAGGGTTGGTGTTGTGAAATTTGTTGACTTTGCTCATGGAGGTCACACCCTCCCCTTTTTCCCTCACAGCCACTTCTGCTATTTCTCCCCCACATTTGAGCAATGAAGAAGAGCACTGGACATTTATATGCCTATAGAGTGGAAACAGAATGCCTGAGGACCAGGCAAAAGGCAGGATAGCTTTTCTCTGCACGTTTCCTCGTGCAATCACCACTCTTGTGCAATGAGTGGCAGTAGCAATTAAGACTGAATTTTGTGCCTATGATATTAGTTGGAATTTTGGCAGGGACTTGCCTGACAGCAGGAAAATCTTCATTTATTATATACTGAATTAGAACATTAATATCCTCTGCTACTGTGTTCTAACTTGACTTTTATTTGTTCTAAATATACCCTTGCCTTTGGCTCATGACATAGTTTGCACCATGGCAAATTAGCTCATTCTACTCATGCCAAAGTATTTTTAGTTATGTATAACAGCCTGGGGCTGTTTTTCCTCTGCTTTATTTACCTGTCAAATATAGATTGGCTATTATGCAAGCCAATTCTTCATGGTATTTTCCAAGAATAATGCCAGATCATTGACATCTCCCCATGGACATCAGCAGAGCTAAGCCAAGTTACACCAACTTCGGATTTGGTCCATGAACTTCAATGAAGCACACCTGATTTACACCAGCTGAGGAACAGGTGCTACCTAGACTTTTTTTTTTTTCCTGAAGAGCTCAGCATCTAAGTAAGTAGCCAGATATTCAAAAAGCAGAAAGTTTTTGGAAACAATGGGGGTCCCTGGATGCTGATAGCCACTTCTGTCAACAAAAATATGTGCTCTGATGTTTTAGAACATTCAGCCCATGGAGAACTTACGGATTCCACAGCTTGGTCTTTTTTTAAATGATTCATCTTTGGTTATAATACATCAAATTTCTCTGGCTGTTGTGGAGTGTCCTTAATAGTATAAAAACCATGTATATTTTAGACAGTTAAATTGTATCTCACACATATGTTGCAGGTCTTAAGGAAATAAGCCAGTGCTTTAGAAAATGTGTGAGAGGTGCCTACAAATTATCCCTCTAGAAATGTAGACAAGTGAACTTGCTGGGTAGGCCTGGGCCCAATACAGAACATGAATATACATTTCATTCCACTAGAGAGCACTGCTTTCACAGGCAAGCTGAAAAAACTCCATATTACAGGCTGTTCTGTAGAGCCCATAGTACTTTCAATGTAATCTCTTACAATGGAAGTTACTCAAGTAATAAATCCTGAAGTACAAATCCACATACAATTTTGGCAGGAGTCTAATAATAAAGGAAGAGAACCCTGGCTAAAGACTAGCTATTTCATGTAGATTCAGAAAAGTTTAATCTCTATTCTGATAACCAAATTCCTCACTCATTAAAGCAGTGCTATTGACGTGCCTACAACTACATGGCTAAGTCTGCATGGGCAGCTTCTGTCGACTGAAGTCACTATCAACAGAGAAACCACGGTAAACTTCTGTCAACAGATAGCTTCTACACACAAAAGCAGATTGAAAGAGCCATCAGCTTGGTCAACAGGAAGCAGCCAGACTGCCCTGCCCTCTCTCAACAGAATGGTGAACCGGAAGCTCTGCAAACAGTGTTGCCTGGGAACATGAAGCCCTCTCTGTCAACAGAAGTGTCTACATGGGAACTCTGCCAACAAAATACTGTCGACAGAGGCTCAGGGAGAGGTATAACACTGCCGGCTGAGCAGCTGAGTTTTGTCGGCAAACTCTTGACAGAGTGCTTTAACCATGTAGATATTTGACGAGTTTTGTCAACAAACGTTAGCTGTGTAGATGCAGCCATTGTGTGCTTAATTCTTTTGCTGAATTGGGGTTTCCTTCCGAATTTTGTTTCCCATTGAGCAAGGCCTTTTTAATACTTAAAAAAAAATGTGCTACATTTGGGAGTATTCCTAGAAATCAGATAAAATTCGCTCAGCCTATAAACTGACAAACCATAAATGATGAAAATCTTTTCTTACAAAGTCCCAGGGAAGCAACTGTGATTTATTTATGCTATTGGGAAAACAGAGCTGCCCTTTCACTGGAAATCCCAATAATTTCCATTATTTTTCTCCCCAGACTCTCAAAATAAAACAAAACATTGAATCACTAAACTTTTTTGCATAACAGCTCTGAAAACTCTCCTAAAACTCAAAATGAAAAATTCAGCATTTTCCAATCACAGTGCTGTAGCTTTTATGTAAAGATAAACATTTTCAACATTTTGAAATGTTGATAGGCAGTGCAATATTTTGTTTCAAATATTCCTTTTTTTTTTTGTAAGGAAAACAGAACTTAATTGGAAGCAAGATGTTCATTTGAAAAAAAATGATTTTGATGAAACCCAATATTCTGGGCAGCATGACAATTTTATGGAGAGCATTGGTGTGTGCACGGCTATGAAGTCACTGGAGTTTATTATTTAACCCCCATCTCATGAGTTATTGGCTCAGTTTTTCTTGCATCTCCTCACAGTCTGCCTATAGAGACATTAGCTCCATGTTGCTCTTGGATTGTAAGCTCTTTGGAAAAGAAACCATCTTTTTCTTCTGAGTTTATATAGTGCCTAGCATGATGGGCCACTATGTACTAAGATAATACAATTTATTATTAATAGTTAGGCCATTCATGGGTTTGCTCCAAAGCACACCAGCATTTTGAGTGATACCAAGCTTCAGAGTTGTTTGTAGAATTGTCCTGTAGACGTTTGGCTGTCATATATTCATTTCTCTTACCCCTTACTGTTGTCCACAACACCACTTTTCAACTTGGAGTACAGGATAATGCCCTTTTCCCAGCCTGTTGGGAGATCTGTCAGAGCCATGATTAATGCACTTTGACTCCATTTGATTAGCTGGGCACAAATTTCCCTTCCCAAGCCAGTGAACTTCTCAAGTAAAGAAAAGCTGCTCCTGACTGACTTCCTAGCCAGTGGGAAGACACATTAAACAGGAGCCTTTCCTTGCCCCCCACGGAGAGTGAGAAGGGAAGCCCTGGTTTTCACCTCTCCAACCTCTGGCAGGGGTCTTGGATGAGGTGGTTTCCATGTGGGGGCAGTTTGACCGCTTTCCTTATCACTAAGATCGGCAGCAGGAGGCAGGCAGACTTGTGGGATAGGACTGTTATTGGCCACAGAGGGGACAGCTATAGGTGAAGAGGCCTGTGTTCCAGTTAGCCAGCCAGGCTATCTTGGGAAACATCTCCATGATGGGCTTTATTATTTGGGCAGCCAGAACCATTGAGGCCTAACACTCTCAGTCACTGACTTTATCACAGTACAGATTTGTGGGGGGAAGCAATCGGTTTCCCTTTGACAGTCTGACACCAGCTGAAATCCTGTAAGCATCATAGTGGAAATACAGACTATAGGCCTGATGGAAGCCATAGGTATAACTAGCAATGTGAACCAAAGGCTGAGAATCAGAGTAGGTACAGCCTCGGCAGAATCAAAACAAAACAACAACAACAAAAACACTAAGTTGTCAACTGGCAAAGTAAGCAAATTCCTGATGGAAGATGATGGCACAAAAAACATATAGATCTCGGGTAACAACACGAACACATCCCTAAGAGATGGTGCAGGAGCTCTCCAACACCTCATAAAAATAAGGAGGAGATGCGGGGATAACACATAAAGATCTCTTGTTCAGTTTGACAAATACAAGGATTTGGGCGGCAACTAACAACATCAGGGCTGTGGCCACACTACACCTCCCTTTTGGAAGGAGCATGCAGATCATGGCCATTTGACAATGTAAATGAGGCTTTTCCATACATATGCAGCACCTCATTAGCATAATGGCAGCCACACACATTTCGAAGCTGCTCGCCAGCAGTCCAGCCACAGGTGCTTCGAAATACGCGCCCATCTTTGAAATCCCCTAACTCCCAAAACGAATTGGAAGTAAGGGAATTTCAAATGTGGGCGCGTATTTCGAAGCACCTGCGGCTAGTCTGCTGGTCAGCACTTTGAAGTTAGCAACTTTGAAATTTGTGTGGCTGCCATTATGCTAATGAGTTGCTGCATATGCACAGCAGCACCTCATTTGCATTTTCAAACAGCTGTAACTTACATGCCCCTTCAGAAAGGGAGTGATACTGTGGCCACAGCCCAGGAATGTAACCTGTAACAAAACTAGTTTGTGTTGATGTATATAGAAGTCAGAGGAGGGGCATCTTTGTATTGGTCTAGGGGAGGGAATCACATATATGTTGATTGAATGGATGCACTGTCTCTGACACACGTGTTAGTGTACCGCTAGCTCCTACGGAGCACTAGCACCATGTTGTGTGTACAATAAACCTGGCTGAGCTCTTGTGCCATCAAACCAAGCCTGTGGTCTCTCTTTATAAGCAACATTGAGGTGCACTGAGCCAGCAAACACTCAGCTAGTGCAGCTCCCAATGGAGCCCCCAAAACAGCCACACTACCCAAATTCACTTTTCAGCAACACCTTTTAGCATCTGTTCTCACAAAGAGAATTTCAAAAGCATCTAGGTGATTTAGAAGCATACGTCACTGGTGCTCCTCCATCACTTTGATGCTTCATCTACTTTTTGCCAGCTGTGGTATAGCCACCCCCCCGTCCCCGGAGGTTCTTTTGAGAGATCTCACCGTTTTTCCATTAGAATAACATGCATCACAAAAAGGCCACCTGTAGGTAAGAAGCTTTGTGGTAACCTTTCCCTGTAACAGCAAAGACAATTATTAAAACAGATTTCACAGGTCTTTATAAAGAAAAAAAAATGAAAATTCTCTGGTCAGGTCCTCTGGCCAGTTGTGGAACAAAGGGGTCTGATCCTTTTCTCCCATGGGGACGGTTTGCCTGTAAGAAGCTAATCCATGCTATACAAGATGAGCAGTAAGCAAACAGAGCACAGAGTAGGCATTATGCAGGTCAGCCATCTATACACTCATCACTTATACATAATTATTATTTAGCCCCTTTGTTATCAGCCATACCATGCAGCTGATCTGGAGCTCTGGTGACAGACGAGCACAGATCAGCCCCTTAATCTGATACAGCACAATGGGTGAGGAGCAACTGCCAGGGTGAGTGAAGAGTGAACCACTCAGACCTGTGAGACAGTCCGTAATGGCACTGAAGGAAGTGCAGGTAATGTATGCGCTCCCGTCACCTCCTGCTGAGTTTGAAGAATCATTTCTGTTCGCTGACAGAGTGTCGAACCCAATTTGAATAAACTCGGCTATCGACACTGTAACAAATGCAACCTGTCGTCTGTGGATTGATCTCAGATGAGCTGACTGCAGACAGACTAAACAAGGTACAGAGGCCTTCCGGCTTCCTGGATGCACAATTAATGTTCCTTTGCCACTGGTCATGCTTCTGTGATGAGACAGAGGCTCAGTGAATCACTCACACATATTTCACCCCGACCATTTGTTTCTGAGGCTTGTTAGCCTGCCAAGCATAGGATTATTGTCCTGATGCTATTGTGATCCTATTCCTCAATTTAACAAGGATTCATTAAAAACCCAAGTACAAAGTACAGGTTGCTGGGGACAGATTTTCAAAAGCCATTGCTTAGGACTTCAAGGTAGGCCAGCCTAACACCATTGACAGCCACAAGTTACACTTGCCTAGAGTTTGAGCCTCCATATGTACTTCCCAGCTGCAGAAGAACTTCCCAATACCTAATGACTCATTCAGTGATAATGTTTAAAGCGCTACATTTCTGCGGCTTTGTTTTGTTGGAGTACAGACTAACATGGCTACCTCTCTGTTATTGTTCCCAATACCTCTTACTGATAATGTACTGGCCAACAAATAGTTAGTGGAACTCAAATAGGCCAATTTTCTACACCATCACGAACAGTGGGGGTTTCCACACTGACTACAATGTACTGAGCATCATGGCAGTACAGAAAGCACATGAACCAACAGCTCTGATTGAAAGGACTAGCACTCCTGGGAGCCTGCCTTTCACTAGACATACATTGAGGGGAATGGAACTATTCCCAAGCTGTCAAATCCTGTGAATTTCTACTAGATGTGCAATATTTGATCTTTGCTATTCTTTCGCTATTGGCTCATTAACGTTTAAGTCATCCAATCAGGAACAAGTGACAAGTCCATGTGACTTGGAGATTACTTTGTAAGCATAACTGTAGAATGCCAAAATGCTACCATCTTTGCAAACAAAGAATGGATAGGCTGCCAACTGTTTGCCTATGGTATTCTGGAAGGGACATACTGTAGACTTCTTACTCACATTAATGAGTAGATACTCCCTAAATTATTTGTACTGCTGATTGCAATACAGTAGCAAACCTAAAGTGCCCAGAGACATTGGGAACCCATTATGTTAGGTATTGTACATACAAAAAGAGTTCTCCATGTAAATTGATGAAACAGACAAAGGATATTATTCTTCATATTTCTAAGCAGGTATGAAAAACAGATAAAGTAACTTGTCTACCCCAGCCAGGAAGATTTTTGTTGAGCCAAAATTAGAACCCATATGTCCCACCTCCCCAGCCAATGCCTTAACCACAAGGTCATCCTTCATCCACAAGGTCTCCTTGAGACATTATAGGAGCTCTTTGGCATACTTGGCTTAATCTAATTCTTGACTCCTCCCCATCCCCGCTCTCTGATTTGTTCACCTTAATATTTTTTTTTTGATTTGTCAACTTTGATTACTGTTTTGGTTCTCTGTGCCTTAAATATTGAGTCTGTTCTGGTATGGCTATGGTCTGAAGAAGTGTGTCTGTCCCACGAAAGCTCACCTAATAAATTATTTTGTTAGTTTTTAAAGTGCTGCTTGACTGCTTTTTGTTTTGATACTATAAGGTGTCCTTTGTTGAAATAGATGGAGCCACTCTTGGATGTCTCTGCTAATCAGTGTGAGAAGTGGTTTCATTATCTGAAGTCTTTCTGCATACTTTATGACAGAAACAAGGACTAGTCTACCAATTAATAGCAATGTTGGACACCCCACCAAAGGCACACCAAAGAATTTCCTGTTCAGTAAAACATGGATTGAGCTGCTCTAGGAGCTACATCAAGTTGGACTTAAGGTCATGTTTCATTGGAGGCTGGGTGGAAACCAGATTTTCCACATTGTGAGAAATTCTTTGAATTCAAATGGAACAAGACCAAAGCAATTGAAGTGTCTATTCCAACAAAAACTATTTAAAAAAATCACATTACATAAAAAAATCAAAACGTTTCATTCCTGATTTTGATCTTTCCAAAATTCCATCCAAAATATTTAAAGGTAATTTTGATATGAAAAATTGAAATACATTTCAAATCTTTCAGACAGGATATTTTGACATATTGGCCACCTCTACACAGGCAGCCTCTGTCGACAGAGGTCACTATCGACAAAGAAACCTCAGCAGTACCTCTGTCGACAGAGAGCGTCTACACACAAAAGCAGATTAAAAGAGCAAGGCCCTCTGTCAACAGAGAGCAGCCAGACTGCCCAGCCCTCTCTTGACAGAATGACTAACTGGAAGCTCTGCTACCAGGGCTGCCCAGGAAACGGGAAGCCCTCTCTGTCGACAGAAGTGTCAAAACACTGTCAAAAGAAACGTTATACCTGACTGGAGACAGGGATAATGCTGCCAACTGAACAGCTGAGTTTTGTTGACAAATTCTCGACAGAGCACTTTAACTATGTAGACGTTCAGCAAGTTTGGGCGACGAAAGCCCAGTTTTGTCGACAGAAGCTGCCCATGGAGATGTGACTCTTAACTCTTACTGCTGGCAATGAAGCCTTGCCCAAAGAACAATTACTGATGTCTTTTTCTGAATGTTTTGATTTTGACCAAAAAAAAGTATTTCCTTTACTTGAAACTCATTCTCAAATCTTCTGACCAGTTTCAGCTGAGCGTGACCGTGTTAACCTATTGCTTGTTATTTTGAGTGCTTTAAATATTAAACACTTAACAGGGAGATGAGCAAATGCAGCAGAAAGGGAGAAATACCTTTTTCTGTGAACTTTGTTCAACAAAGGGGGCCTGTTCATTCAAGCATAAGCATTGTAAAACAGACTATGCATTCTTAGCACTCTATAGCTTTCTTTATACTACCTGATGATGCTTGACAAATTAGAGGAAAAAAAACCCAATGTGTGGCTGACGATGCCCCAAACTAATTACTAATTGCTTGCCTAATTGAAGCTTGAGTGGCTTCTTAGAGTACTTACTCTTTATAGCTGCTCTGTGATTTGATGTGTCTTGACATTATTGACATGACTCCTAAGTGACATAGGAACATATTCAAGAGAGAACGAATGATGAGAGAAAATGTATTACAATACCAAAAGGTTGTTTGGCTGCTCCTGGCAATATAGATAAAGAGTCTAGCAATGCTGGGCAATTTATATTTGCTAGTCTTTGTTAGTAAAAACTGTGTATGGATTGTATCAGAGACACCCCACCCTGGTTTATTAGCTTGTGAGAGAAACACAAGATATGCAAAACTGTGCAATAGAAATATCAGTGTAGACACTTTCCTTTTAAAACAGCTAGAGGGTGTCACGCAGACAGCACGGATTCTCGGACTGGGCTCTTGTCCTTAAGGTTGGTGCATCTCTTGGAGAAAAACAAAACAAAACAAAAAACTCTGGGACAGCTCTTCTGCTGGTGTAATTTCCCATAGTTCTATTTATTTTATTCTGCACCAGCTGAGGACCAGATCCTTGAAGTCTGCTCTTTTTTTCACCACTCATTCCTAACTAGACCTTTCAACTTTCTCTTTTGTACCCAGAGATCGATTAAAACTAAATGAGGCCAGAGCCAATCAAATCAATAGTTCCCAACAAACCAAAGTGCTCTTGAAAACATACTCACCAGCTGAAATCCTGACCACACTGAAATCAATACAAAACTCCCATTGATTTCAACGGCGCCAGGATTTTACCAATAGAGTTTAGGGCCAGAGGAGACCATTATGATTGTCTAGCCTAACCTCTTGGAAACAAAAAGCATAGATTTTTCATAGGAAAAGTCAGACATATGTCCATATTTAAGTCCTCTTAAAAGTGTACTTCTGCCATGTGGCCTAGATAAAGTGTTTTTTTTTTCTGGTTCTCTTTAGTACTAATCTGTCTTCGCCTGTCCTTTAGCAGAGCTCAACAAACATCAGGGGTTCTGTACAATAGAAAAGTCCAATATTCTAACCTTTGTTTTTTGTTTTTTTGTCTTAATTTGGGATGAAAATCTTCAAAAGCCCTGAACAGAACTTTCAGATAATGTAGGTTTGGAAAGGCAGAAAAGCCTCATCTCCTCTTGATGTGACACTGAACTGCATTGGTGAGAGATGCCCCAGTGGTTCAAGGGAATTGTAGTTCAGTTACCCAGCTCCCTGATTAGTCTACAAGTCCCATGTTGCACACTGGTCATGACACTCTCTTCATGTAGTGCGCTAGTTCTGCCAGAGGGAAGACTTAAGTGTGATATAGGGATACCAGTCCACCGAGGAGAATGAGGACATGCAGCACTCAAACTTCAATTTGCTTGGCTCATGGGCATGGCTTAGACAGAATCAGGTAACTGCCAAACTGACCCAGAACTAAAGATTTTGATTCAATATGACAGCACAAAGTATTTCAGTCGGCATTGACCCAACCCAAAAAAGAATTATTTCTGTTAGATTTCCCCAAAGAAAATTCAAAAATGTTTGGGAACACAGTCACTTCCCAATTCCCGTAAACAGAATGTACCATTAAAGTAAGACTCGGACAGTGTAACAGAGTCCATTTGCTGGTAGGCATCACCTTGTGGCTGGGCATGGCACTGCAGCCCTCTCACTGGACTACTCGCTTACAAGCGGTTGCTGGTAGGGTTTCTCTGTCAGTAATTCAGACCTCCAGTAAGATAACCATCAGCTGTCCACACCTTCCAAGGTCCAAACTAGAAGTCCAAAAATGCCTGTAACAGAAACAAATCCTTCCCCTACTTCTGGGGTTCTTCCTCCACCAGTCCTCTACTCAGCCTACTGCCCTCTTGCTGAGCTCAACAACCACTGAGCAGGGCCTGGGTGCTCCTGCCATGATGCCCATAGTGGAATCCATACTTACCCTCTACTCTGGGTTCCAGCCTGGGGCCCTGTACTGCACAGCCAGGTCCACTCCTCTAACCATATCACAGCTTTCCCGGGGCCACTATATTTCCTGTCTGGATCTCCCATTCTCTCTCCTGCTTGATCAAAATCTCTCTCTGCCTGGAGAGTCTTCCTTAGAACCCCAGAAAAGGAGGGTTAGAAAGGCTTGCAAGGTCATGTAATCTTAAACTCTGCCAAGGTGCAGGACTTGTTGTGTTTCAGCTGTCCAAAAGACATCGCTATCCAACCTCCTTTTGAAAACAAAAAACTTACTCTCTCTGAATTTTCTTCACATATTCAGAACCCTGCAAAAGCCTTTTTGCTCCCTGCCTGGCTCTCTCCACAGCATGGCACCATCTGTGATTAACCTGTCTCCTTATCTATAGGAACCACCTGATTCCTCGCAGGTGGGACTCATCCTGCACTCAGGATAGCTTTAGACACAGTGTCTCTAACCCATGGGACAAGCCACACTGAAGCTAACAGAAAATTCCAAACAGCCTTTAACTGTTAGTGTGTGAGCTCCTCAAAGCAAGCACCATGCCTTTCTTGAGTGTCTGGATAACTCCTTATTATGTTGTGGGTGATACATTAAACACACACACGATATATCTCCAAAAATGTATTAGAAGGATGAAGGTTGCACTAGGGAGGTTATATGCAAGTGAGCTGTACTTGCTATACTAAATGGTAACAGAGAGGAAGCCGTGCTAGTCTATACACTATCAAAACAAAAGCAGTCAAGTAGCACTTTAAAGACTAGCAAAATAGTTTATTAGGGGAGCTTTCGTGGGACAGACCCACTTCTTCAGACTATTTTGCTAGTCTTTAAAGTGCTACTTGACTGCTTTTTGTTTTGCTATACTAAAGAACTTCATTTTCACAAAGCCCCTCTCTTAAAATGGCACATCAACACATATAACTGCACTAAGGGATGGCCACCCTAAGATGTCTCTCTAGTAAAGAGTGGGACATGCAAAAAGAAGGCTCTGAGGGCAAAATGAGGGCAGCAAACAAACTAGAAGGTCAAAGGTGATCAAAAAATACCTGTTAAAATCATTCTGTAATGCAAAGAAACTGCAGTAGTGCTGATAGACCAATGACTTTGCAGGTCAGAGATAAGACTTGGTTACACTTGACAGACCTGCTTTGGACCTAGGTTGACAGACAGCCTTTCTTCCCAGCTTTCCAACCATGAATAGTTTGATTTGGTTCATAGATACCCTGGCTTTTTTCTGAACACTCATTTCTTCCCATTTCTCTCTCTGTCACATATCCTGCTAGTACAATGTGAAGAGAACCTCCTCTGTGTGCGGACTTAATAGAAATTACATAATTATGAAGTTTCTGTTTCTTAAGTTTCCATAAAATGTGCTTTGTTCGATTAAACAATTGCCTATGTCATACAAGGAAACACAACAGATCCACTGATTTATATACCAGGATATTTTAAATTAGTGCAAACATTCTCCCTTTCGTAGAAAACATAAGACAAATATGGTTTACAACACAGCTCACAGGTGTCCATTGCTGCGTCTCCTTTAAAGATTGTGGTTTTTGTTTATCAGTGTTTCTACTTTATGCTGTTGTAGCTTCAGAAAGCTCTGCTCAGGATAGTGGCTGCACTGTCCTGGATGCCTAGAGGGAAATCCAGACTCTGCTAAAGTCAATGAGAAAACTCGCACTGACTTCAGTGGAATCAAGATTTCACTGTTGGTGTGTGAATTATAGAACGACTCGGCTCTGAGGCAAATCTGCTTCCCTTGAAGTCCATGTGAAGATGGCCACTGATGGCACTGGTAAGCCAACACTGAGTGAGTGCTTTTGAAAACACGAGCCCTCGCAGCCAGAACTCAGTATGGTGGGTGCTGACACTGGACTCAGGGAGAAATCTGACCCTTAAGTTGACATAAGAACAGCCCCTCTAAGACAGATCAGTGGTTCGTCTAGCCCAGTATCTTTGCTTCCAACAAAAGCCAGTGCCAGATACTAAAAAGGAAAGGATCAAAATAGGACAATTATCAATTGGCTGATCCTGTCATCCAGTTCTAGTTTCTGGCAGTCACAGTGCGGAGTTGCATTCCTGATCACCTTGGCTAATAGCCATTGATGGACCTATCCTTCATGAACTTAATTTTTTTTTAAAACCAAGTTATATTTTAGGCATTAAACAGTGCCTGATAATGAGTTCCACAAGTTGACTGTGTGTAGGTGAAGTAGTACTTCCTTAGGTTGGCTGAAACCTATTGCCTCAATTTCATTGGGTTACACTTGATTTATTATTATTATTTTTATTATTATTCTGTGAAGAGGGAAAAAACTTAATACACTTTCTCCACAGCATTCATGATTTTATAGATCTCTGTCATACTTCCTCTTGAAGTGAAAAACAGATGCCTTTTTAATCTCTTGGGAAGATGTTCCATGTTCCAAAAACCATTTCTTTTTTTTTTTCTTTTTTTTTTTTGCCCTGCTCTGTAATGTTTCCAGTTCTAATGTATCTCTCTTCAACCAGGGTAAAAAGACATCACACACTATTGAAAGTGTGGGATTTCTATGGTGGCATTATGATATTTTCTGTTACCCTACTTATACTTTTCCTAATGTTTCCTAATATTCTGTTAGCTTTAAGCTTTAAGCAGAGGTTTTCACAGAACTATCCACAGTGACTCCAAAATTTCTGTTGCGAGTGGCAACAGCTTTCAGTTTGTATGGATAGCTGACATTATGTTTTCCAATATGCATTACTTTCCATTTATCAGCACCAGATTTCACCTACCATTTTGTTGCTCAGTCACCCAGTTTTGTGAGATCTTCTCCGTCTCCTTAGGACATAACTATCTTGAGTAATATTGTATGTCTGCAGATATTGCTCTATCACTCTCGAGCCATTTTTCCATCTATGGAAGTGTTGAACAGCACTGGTCTTTCTACCAATCCTTGGAGGACTCCACTATTTATGTCTCATGGGCTGTGTCTACACTAGCCCCAAACTTCAAAATGTCCACATAAATGGCCATTTCGAAGTTTACTAATAAAAGCTCTGAAATGCATATTCAGCGCTTCATTAGCATGCGGGCAGCTGCGGCACTTCGAAATTGACGTGCCTCGCTGCTGCGCGGCTCGTCCCAACAGGACTCCTTTTCGAAAGGACCCCGCCTACTTCGAAGTCCCCTTATTCCCATCTGCTCATGGGAATAAGGGGACTTCAAAGTAGGCAGGGTCCTTTCAAAAAGGAGCCCCGTCGGGACGAGCCGCTCGGAGGCAAGGCACGTCAATTTTGAAGTGCCACAGCCGCCCGCATGCTAATGAAGCGCTGAATATGCATTTCAGAGCTTCATTAGTAAACTTCGAAATGGCCATTTGTGTGGCCATTTCGAAGTTTGGGGCTAGTGTAGATGTAGCCATGGTGTGCAAACTGGCCATTTATTCCCATCCTTATTTTCTTACATGATGGGATTTTCTCTCTTACCCCATGACTGCTTACTTTGCTTAAGAGCCTTTGGTGAGGGACCTTGTCAAAGGCTTTCAGAAACTCTACGTATATGTCCACTGGACAACTGTTGCCACAGGTGTGTCGATCCCCTCAGAGAATTCTAGTAGATTGGTCAGTCATGATTTCCTTTTCAGAAAAGTCACATTTGCTGAGGAACAGCCAACGTATCTGATAATTCTCTTCACTATAGTTCCGTTCAATATTGCGTGATACAGAAGGTAGACTTACCAGTCTGTAATTGCCAGGATCACTGCTGGAACCTTTTAGTATAAAAGCACACACACTGTTATATTCACTACCCTCCAGTCAGATGATAGAGAAGCTGACTTAAGCAAGCATTATGCACCACAATTAGCAGTTCTGCAATTTCATATTCTGAGATGTTTCAGAGCCCCTGATGAATATCATCTGGTGTTAGTGACGTACCACTGTTTAATTTTTCAATTTGTTCTGGCAACTGCCTCTATCAACACCTCAGTCTTACACAGTTCCTCAGAACAGACACCTCAAAACACGGCTCAGATGTGGGGAACTCCTTCAGTGAAGACAGGTATGAAGAATTCATGCAGTGTCTGTGCAGTGGTGTTGTTTTTTCTTGGTGCTTCTTTAACACCTTGATCATTCAGAAGCGCCCAGTGATTGCCTGGCAGATATCTGGATTCTCATGTCCTTAAATTGTCAGTTTTTATGTCTTTTGCTTGTTGCTCTATAAACTATTTTTGGTTCTGACTAAAATTACACTTGTCTTGACAGAGTTCATGCTCCTTTCTATTCTCCTTAATAGGATTTGACTTCCATTTTTTTAATAGATGTCATTTTGTCTCTCATGGCCAATTTTTTTCTGTTCAGCCATGGTGGCATTTTTTGGTCATCTCACTTGTTTGCTTTTATTTGGGGTGCGCATATAGTTTGAACATTCATCATAATGGTGCAACTTGCAAGCATTTCAGAAGGCAAGCACTGATCCAAACCTCTTGAAGTCAGTTGAAAGATTCCAGTTGACAAGAGCAGGTTTTTGGCTCAGTCCCAGAGCAAGCATTCAAGGAAGGCAAAACATTTTCAATCTAGTAATTTATTAAATTATTTCCATGAAAGTTCATCTTTCTAATCAGACATTTCCATCTGGTTTTATGTTCTGCAGTGAAATGCTCTGCTCTTGGGTTGTGTGGGGAGTTTTGGCTTTTCTTTATTTTAAACACAAAGGTTATGTTGATTGTAGGCCCTAACTCTGTGGGTGCTCTGGGGCTGGAGTACCGACAGAAAAACAACAGTGGGTGCGCCGCACCCACTGGCACCCTTGCGGATCAGCTTCTTCCCCTCCCACTGAGCATCTCCCATCAGCTGCTTTCAGCTTTCAAGAGATGTTCAGGAGATGCTTGGGAGAAGGATGGGGTCTGTGGGCAGAGAGAGGTGAAGGGAAAGCAGGAAGGGTAAGGAGGGGTATGGTTTTGGGAGATGAGGTGCACCTCCCAAGAACTGGGGAAGTCAATGCCTCTAAAGTCAATTGTTCTGCAACTGCATAGAGTTGAGTACACTCCTCCAGCATGCAAGTAAAGAGCAAAGCACTACCTCTGTGAGCAGAGCAGTGACATCTCCGAACATTAGGGTATGCACCTTACCTGGCTCTCTGCACACCCAAGCAGTGTCTCCTGCATCAATATCTCTATTTTCAGCGGCATAGTGTGTCTCCCTGGCTCCCTACTCCCAGGCCATTCCCCTCTGCAAGGAAAGGGACCTGGAGGGCAGAGGTGAAAAGATCCAGTCGTTCCCTGCTACCAAACCCTTCCCCCACTTCCTTCCAGTGGGCTGGTGCCCAGTGCTTCAGAGCACCCCACTTTAGTCAGACAGGGCACCAGCTTGCTGGCAGGACCTGAACCTTGCCCCTCTGCTTCTTGGTTCTTTTATTCCAACAGGTGTTGCTAGGCTGCCAAAAAGCAGGGGCTGGCTGTATCTCTATTGAGTCCTTTGTTGCTGGGACCTGCATATGATCTACACACCCCATTCAACCTGTACATTTGTTTTATGCATGCCTTTCACCACAGCACATCACAGTGCAGACACAGTGGTGTGTAGGTCCATGTGCTCTACAACCTGCCTCCAGCAGAGACAGGGCCAAAGTTACACATAGCTAATAACCCAAAGATCCTTCAAATTAAAAATGGGGCGGCACAGGAGTGATTGTTCAAAGCACATTGGTCTAGTGATTCTCCCACAGACATCAACAAAATTAACTTCAACTTCAGTGGGAGTGAAGTCAGGTCAATGCTGAGTGCTTCAGGATATCGCAATTTCTGTGTGCCACATGCATGATCACACACTACCAATCATGTGCATCTAGGCACCAGGGCAGGTCGCTTGACCTCACTCATCATTATTCACAAAAACACAGTTGTAGCTGTCAGTCCATAGGCCAAAACACCAGGTTAAGTTCCTCATTAATAAATGGACAAACAACTGCCTCAACTCCTGCAATCAGGCAGGGGAGGTGACCTTTTTCACGTGAGCATTCCCACTGATGTAAACAGGATGACTGAAGTTAAGCAGATGATTGGTGGCCAAGGTTAGAAACCATATTTTCCCCACTGAGAGAAAAAGGAAACTTTTGCAGATGCATTTATTAGGATCAGGAAATAGCCACCCAAGAGAGTCACCACTGCAGTCCCACAGAAGGCCTCTGCAAGGTGGCGGTACTGGGAGACAAGCTCAAACAAAAGGTCACATAGCAACAGGGAGCTATAAACCGGGTTTCCCTCATGTCTACCTGGGCAAGAGATTGCTGCCTTTCGGATTTGCTTCTTTGCACCAAAAACAAACCCCCTCACTAGTGTAAAATGGATGTGTTGTTCACCATAGCAATGTGCACAGTGCATTGTTCTAAACCAACTCCTAGTGCCTTACTAAAACCATGTACCCTACAGGATAGTACACTGTGCTAGGAGACCTGGATTCTAGCCCTGACTTGCCCACTGGCTTGCTGGTTGGCCTTCTTTGCATTTGTGTCTCCCACCTGTAAAATAGGGATAATGCTATGGACCACCTTTGCAAAGTGCTTTGAGATCTTCCGATCAAAGCTAAATGTTAATACTCCATTGGGACTTTACTTGGTGGGAGGAATGCTCAATTGATGGGCAAATGCAGCCACAGTTTTCCTGCACCAAAATTCCAACATTTGATTCTCCTAGGCAGATTCAGCGCATAATTCTCACAATTCCTATTTATTCTGAGCCATTTTGCAGCTCTGAATAGCATTGTACATCATAAAGAACATTTCCTTTCATTCCAAAGCCATTTGCATTTTATTTGTGCCTCAGAGGGGGAACAATCCAAACTGATTACAATCCGCAGACGCTGTACATAATGAAAAATTAATTGCATCAATCTTTTCGCTGTAATGGTCTTAACAACTCATTTTCAACTGGTCATTTTTCCACCTGCTCACCAGGGCCCAGACAGCTGAGGCAAGCATGTCTCTGACACTCACTGAATACCAATGAAGCTAAGGTCATCTAAATGCCAAGCAAGTGGCAGCAGAGCCTTCTCAAAGAGACGTAAGTGTTTTGGTCCCACAACAGTCATTGTGTGGTGAAGACCAAACAAATGCCTGGGACAAGAATTTCAGAGCACATGAAAAGGACAGCAGGAAATCTGAACCAGCATTGCAAACAAAAGTTGCTCTGGGACTCTTTATCAGAGTCGCAGCCTGTCAAAGGCGGTGACAGTGGTCATAAATCAAGGTTTGCACGCTTCCTCCAGCGCCAGTGATTTGCTCTAACAGGTAAGGCGTGCTTGCTTGCACAATGGATATTCATTAAGACTTTAATCGCGCTTTTGAAGTGAGGGGTGTTAAAGCACATGGGGACAGGTCGAATCAAGTCCTTGCTTTACAGTGAAGAATCGAATAGGAACTAGGCACCTCCCCACCATCTGTGTGAGCAAACCTGACAAAAGGAGACCTTTCCCTAGACGTCTGCACAGCAAGGATTGAAAAGACTTTCTTCTTGGTACAACCGAAACAAAATGTTTTGACTCTAAAATGCTGCAACCATTCCTTATGGGAGCTGTTCGGTTGCCTCCTGCATCTATTCTCATCTACGTGTTGGGCTCCCTGGTCTGACAGTCTTCCTTGTTGTGCTGGGGTCATGGGAGTTCCGTGCTGACACGTACTTTTTCACCAACGTGGGGGAATGGTTCATTAGGGGAGTTGTAGGCCAGCCAGGGTCCCAGTCCACAAAAGAGAATAAGAACACGGAGAGACCTGAAGTGGAAATGTGATGCTACTACAGAATACAGATTTTGGCAAAAATATTTCTGCTTTTGATTTTTTACCAAAAACTCAAATATTGCATAGAATCATAGAATCACAAATCTGGAAGGGACCTCAAGAGGTCATCGAGTCCAGCCCCCTGCTCCAAGGAGGATCAACCCCAACTCCAGCTAAGCCATCCCAGCCATAATTATGTCAAGCCGGGACCTATAGGGATGGAGATTCCATCACCTCCCCAAACAATGCATTCCAGTGCTTCACCACCTTCCTAATATCCAACCTACTCCTTTCATTCTGTAACTTCAGACCATTACTATTTGTTCTGCTGTCTGTCACCACTGAAAACAGTTTCTCTCCATCCCTTTTAGATCTCCCCTTCAAGAAGTTGAAGGCTGCCATTAAATCACCCCTCAGTCCTCTCTTCTGCAAACTAAATAAGCCCAAATCCCTCAGCCTCTCCTCATAGGTCTTGTGCTCCAACCTCTTAATCATTTTTGTTGTCCTCCACTGAACCTGCTCCAGCACATCCACATCCTTTCTGTACTGGGTGGCGGGGGGGGGCAGCGCAAAACTGGACACAATACTCCAGATGTGGCCTCACCAGTGCAGAACAGAGGGGAACGAGACCTCTTTAGATCTGCTCAAAATGCTCCTCCTAATGCACCCCAATATGCCTGTGGCGGGCACACTGTTTGCTCATATCCAGCCTTTCATCCACCATAACCTCTAGGTCCCTTTCCTCTGTGGTGCTGCTTAGCTAGTTGGTTCCCAGCCTATAACAGTGCTTGGGATTCTTCCATCCCAAGTGCAGGACTCTACACTTCTCCTTGTTGAACCGCATCAGATTTCTTTTGGCCCAATCCTCCAATATATCCAGGTCACTCTGGATCCTATCTCCACCCTCCAATGTATCTGCCACTTCCCCTAGCGTAGTGTTGTCTGCAAACTTACTGAAAGTGCAATCCAGTCCCTCATCCAGGTCATTAATAAAGATGTTGAATTACATGGACCCCAGAACTGAGCCTTGGAGCACTCCTCTTGAAACCAACCACCATGCAGATTTTGAGCCATTGACCACTACCCACTGGGCCCAACCATTAAGTGGATCCCATTCTCCAGGAGGAGAGCAAAGGAGCAAAAACCGGTGCTTCCCCTCTAGCACACCAAGGTGCATGGGGATATGATGACACTTCCTGTTCAGACATGTGAAACCTCTGGCTGCTCGGTCCAATAGTTACTGCTGAGAAATGCAAAACAGGGAACTACATTCTGCTCCTGTTTCTGTGGTGTGGTGCTGGGCAAAGCTGTTCCCCAGCCTTACCCTCGTCCCTGAACTCTCTTGTGCTATTTATACCGTAAGCACTTTGGTACAAGTGCTGTCTTTCACAGCTTGTGCAGCACCTTGCACAAGAGGGCTCCTGAGACACTACAATTCCAAAATAATTATTCTTCCCTTGCCTAGGCAGCATTATGCTATTACTGTGTCTTTACAATGTGTGTACAAATGGATATCTGACTTGATATCAATGAAAATCAAGACTTCTTTTTTTAAATCAAACAGCAAATACCAAATATCAATATGTGTCCCAAGAGGAAATAAATCTTCAGATTTGCAAGACTATTTTACTGTTGATGGAAGACTCAAATGGTAACTCTCAGTAACATGAATTCCATTTGCCAAGAATATGTGAGCAATAATCAGAGTTACCACAGTCAAGGTTGCAAGTTAATCGCGAATGGGGTCCAAAGTTCTGACTCAGGAGTGTCTCATGGTTTTGGTTTCAGTGGTATTGCGTTCCAATGATGTTCCCTATTCCTAAAATATAGCGTGTGTATCTGAGTGCACAACAGAAATAAGAGAGGGGGCACTGCACTGGCTCTGTGTTGCTCCTCAGAAGATCTTAAAGCAGTTTACAGAGGAAGACTGTGTCATTATGCCCATTTTGCAGATGAGGAAATTAAAACAGAGAGACGGGAAATAACTCGCTGAATGTCACCCAGTGAGCTTGGGTAGAACTGGAAATAAAACCAGGAGGCTGTGAAGGCTAGGACTGTAAGGCTACGTCTACACGTGAAGCCTACATCGAAATAGCTTATTTCGATGTTGCGACATCGAAATAGGCTATTTCGATGAATAATGTCTACATGTCCTCCAGGGCCGGCAACGTCGATGTTCAACTTCGACGTTGCTCAGCCCAACATCGAAATAGGCGCAGCGAGGGAACGTCTACACGTCAAAGTAGCACACATCGAAATAGGGATGCCAGGCACAGATGCAGACAGGGTCAAAGGGCAGACTAGCGCTTCCGGGGCAACAGCTAGCCGCTCCCTTAAAGGGCCCCTCCCACATACACTCAGCCTGCACAGCATGCGGTCTGAGGAGCCACAGGCACACAGACCCCGGGCGCTGCAGTCATGGACCCCCAGCAGCAGCAGCAGCAGCAGCAGCAGCAGCAGCTAGAGGTCCATCCAGCCCTCCCGGCAGGAGCAGGGCTTGCCCTGGCCTATGCCATGTGGGAGGCAGCTGAGTACCTTCTTGCCCCAGGGGAGGAGATGCCCCCAGGGCAGCAGGGCTCAACCCCTACCCCTGCAGCACCCCGCCCCACCCCCCGCCTCACACGCCGGCGGCTGTGGAGCTACCCCACCAGCACCGACTGGTGGGAGCGGCTGGTGCTTGGGGAGTGGGACGACGACCACTGGCTCAGGAACTTCAGGATGAGCCGGCAGACATTCCTGGAGCTGTGCCAGTGGCTCACCCCCGCACTCAGGCACCAGGACACTGCCATGCGGCGTGCCCTCCCTGTGGAGAAACGGGTCGGCATCGCTGTCTGGAAGCTGGCCACTCCAGACAGCTACCGATCCGTGGGCCACCAGTTTGGTGTCGGAAAGGCCACAGTCGGGTCTGTCTTCATGGAGGTAAGAGAACCCACGGGGGAAGGCCAGGCCAGGGCAGGGGGGCCAGAGCAGGGCAGGGCAGGGGGGCCAGAGCAGAGCAGGGCAGGGCAGGGCAGGGGGGCTAGGGCAGGGCAGGGCAGGGGGGCCAGGGCAGAGCAGGGGGGCCAGGGCAGGGCAGGGGGGCCAGGGCAGGGCAGGGCAGGGCAGGGCAGGGCAGGGGGGCCAGGGCAGAGCAGGGGGGCCAGGGCAGGGCAGGGCAGGCCAGGGCAGGGCAGGGGGGCCAGGGCAGGGCAGGGCAGGGCCACGCACACCCTGCTCACCCCTCATTGGGGCTGTCCCATATGCTTTCTCTGCAGGTCGTGCGTGCCATCAACGCCATGCTCCTGCACAGGCTCGTGAGGATGGGGGACCCACATGCCACCGTCGCCGCCATTGCCACCCTGGGCTTCCCCAATTGCTTCGGGGCTCTGGATGGGACTCACATCCCCATCCGCGCCCCGCATCACAGTGGAGGACGATACCTCAATCGCAAGGGCTACCATTCTGTCGTCCTCCAGGCCTTGGTGGACAGCCAGGGCCGTTTCCAGGACATTTATGTGGGCTGGCCTGGCAGCACCCACGACGCCCGGGTTTTTCGGAACTCGGGCCTGTGCCACCGGCTGGAGGTGGGGACCTACATCCCCCAGCGGGAGATCCCTCTGGGGGACACCACCATGACCTTCTGCGTCATCGCAGATGCGGCATACCCCCTCCGGCCGTGGCTCATGCACCCCTACACGGGCCATCTCTCCGCTAGCCAGGAGCGCTTCAACGAGCGCCTGAACCGTGCACGCCAGGTGGTGGAGCGCTCATTTGGCAGCCTCAGGGGATGCTGGCGATGTCTCCTGACCCGCCTGGATGCGGGCCCCTACAACATCCCCCAGATTGTGGGTGCCTGCTGCGCCCTGCACAACCTTGTGGAGAGCAAGGGGGAGACTCTTCTGCAGGGCTGGGCCGCGGAGGCCGGCAGGGCACATGTACAGCCACCTGCTGCCCCCAGTCAGCAGGTGGACCCCGAGGGGACCCGGGTCCGGGAGGCCCTGCGGGCCCACTTCGACCAACAGGCTGCGGGGTGAACTCTGCCCAGGCCCCCTACTGCCCGCCCCTTCCTCCCCCACACTCCTGCCCCAATGCCCACACCATGGAGCACCCCACCGCCCCCCCCCACTTGTCCTGGACAAATGACAGCACGAACTTGTGGCTGAACGTAAACTTTTTTTTGGTCTTTCAGAACCTTTTGTTTTTTGTATGTAAATAAATAAATATGTGAAACACAAACCAAAAAGTAGGGACAAACGTTCAACAAAAGCAAGATGTGCACAAATAAAACAATACAACAACAAAGCAAACAAGTGTGCTCCATCAACAAAAAAGAAAACCAGGGAGGAGAACGGGGAGAACTATTTACATGGGGGGGACGGGGCAAATGGGGGCACCAAAAAAAACCAGTCCAACTATATACAACAAGAGGGGGGCCACGTCCCGGGCCCCTCGCCCCTACAGCCCAGCACTGGGCGTGCCCGGCCGGGAGCCCCGCCGTGCCTGCAGTCTGGTCCACGGCTGGGTGGGAGCGGGCTGGACCGGAAGGTATCGGTGCCGGCGAGTCTCAGGTGGCTCCAGGGGTCCCTCGGCACTCTGTCCCTCGCGGGTGGGTGGTGGGGCGACGGTGGACAGCCCGGCGACGGCCGGAGCAGCTGGTGGTGGGGCCGCAGGAGCGGGCACGGCAGGCGATGGCTCAGCCGGCGTGGCATGGGGGGCCAGGTACTCAACCAGCCGGTTAAATGTCTGCATATAGGCCCCCCATGCCTCCTGGCGCCAGGCCAGCGCCCGCTCCTGCAGCTGGAGGTGCTGCTCCAAGACCTCCTGCTGCCGGCGGAGGATGGCCAGCAGCTGGGGGGCCGTCGCCGTCGCCGGTAGTAGGCGCGGGGTCCGCCGTCTTGCCCTCCGCGGTGACGGTCGTTCCTCAGCCGAGGGGCTGCCCTGGAGCGATGGTCCCGGAGGGCTCTCCGGGACAACTGAGGCCTCGCCGGCGCTCTCTTCCGGTCCTTCGGATGGTGCAGGTGCAGGTGCAGGACACAGGAGAGGAGCGGGGAAAGAAGAATGGAGACAGGCGTTAGTGTGGGCCCCGAGCCGTGGCCTCTGTCCCCCCCACCCTGTGCTGCAGGTTCCCCATCCCCGTCCCCGGGAGATGCTGCTGTGATGGATGGGGTTCAGGGGTCCCCCTGCCCTGCACCCCGTCCCCTGGTGGGAGCGACTCTCACTTCACCCCGCAGGGTCTGAGAGCAGGAGAGGTTTCTTAGGCCACAGATGGCCAGTTTCTGGCAGGAGTGACAGCACCAGCTGTCGGAAGAGACAGTCCTTCCAACCCGTCGTGGGGAGAAGACCCCAAGGGGGGCCCCTCTGGGATGCAGCTTTCCCACTCCTCTGGCTGGCTGCCTACCAGCTCTCCCTTCCCCTAGCCTCTACCTGTGGCCCCCGCCCTCGCCCCCCAATTCCAAGCCAGCTCGGCTCCTCCCTCCTGTTTGTTCAGGGCAGAGGTGTCACCTGCCAGCTGTAGCGCCAGGATCCTCCTTTGCCCCTGGGAGCTCTTCGGCTCTTGTGGCTCATATGTAGCCTGAGTCTCCCTTTTGCACTCCCCCAACTCCATCACATGCTGCTGCTGCGGGGTGTCCCACCCCCTCCGCCCGGGGGCTCCTCGAGGTTCCGCTCCCCCCTGCCCCGGGGATGGGGCATGGCACTGTCATGCAGGGTGGGGGGGCAGGGGCTGATGCAGTGCTGTGAGGGCCATGGCCCTGGTGTCCTTGGGGCCATGGCCATGTGAGCATGTGGGGGGCCCTGGACACATCTCTGTTACCCCCGCCCCTCAAGCCCAGGGGTGTACACCAGAGGGGGATACCTACCTGTCGGTCCGCTCCCACGGTCCGGAGATCCCCGGGGGTCGGAGGCCCTGCTGCTGCTCCGGGATGGCAGGAGGAGGATCTGCAGGCTGGATTCTGTGGAGGAGGAGCCCCCCTCCTCCTCCTCCTCCTCTTCCTGCCGCGATGTCCCGGGGGTGGCCTCCAGGGGGGGCCCCCGGGGTGCGGGGCTTGCCTCCGGGGCGGACTCCGGCTACAGGGCCTGCTGGGCCTCGTCAGCCGAGGTGTCAAGGGTGGCCGGAGGGGAGGAGGTGTGCTGGGAGCCCAGGATGTCCCTGAGCTCCCTGTAAAAGGGGCAAGTGACGGGGGCAGCCCCAGATCGGCTGGCCGCATCCCAGGCCCGGGAGTAACCCTGCCGCAGCTCCTTCACCTTACTCCGGACATGGTCCGGAGTGCGGGCAGGGTGACCCAGGGCAGCCAGGCCGTCGGCCAGCCGAGCGAACGCATCCGTGTTCCGCCTCTTGCTCCCCATTACCTGGAGCACCTCCTCCTCGCTCCAGAGCCCCAGCAGGTCCCGCAGCTCGGCCTCCGTCCAGGAGGGGCCCCGCTGCCGCTTCCCAGACTGGCTGGTCCTCTGGCTCGGCTGGCTGCCCTGGCTCCCCTTGGGGGGGGTCCCCTGGGGGCGCTGGGGGGCTGCTGGCTTGCCATTGCAGCTGTGTGGGGGGCTGATGGCTGTGCAGGCTGCCCGGGTGTGCAGGCTGCAGCCTGCACGTTGCCTCAGCTTCCTGCAGAGTCAGGGCGGGGGAGGGGACCTTTAAGGGGCCGCTTCACGCGGCCACCAGTGAGCTGAGGGGCTGGAGAGAGCGTCTCTCAACCCCCCAGCTGATGGCTGCCATGGAGGACCCAGCAATTTCGACGTTGCGGGATGCGGATCGTCTACACTGTCCCTACTTCGACGTTGAACGTCGAAGTAGGGCGCTATTCCTATCTCCTCATGGGGTTAGCGACTTCGACGTCTCGCCGCCTAACGTCGAAGTTAACTTCGAAATAGTGCCCGATGCGTGTAGCCGCGACGGGAGCTATTTCGAAGTTAGTGCCGCTACTTCAAAGTAGCGTGCACGTGTAGACACAGCTTAAGAGAGTTCAAAGCAGAGCCAGATAAATTCATGGAGGTTAGGTCCATAAAAGGCTGTTAGCTCGGGGGTTGGAATGGTGTCCCTGGGTTCTGTTTGTCAGAGGCTGGAGATGGATGGCAGGAGAAAAGTCCCACTGATGACTGTCTTCAGTCCACCCCTTCTGGGGCACCTGGCACTGGTCACTGTCGGCAGACGGGATGCTGGGATGGATGGGCCTTTGCTCTGACCCAGCAATGGCCATTCTTAGGTTCTTATCTATTTAATAGTTCAGTGCTCTGCCACTGGGATGCCCTGCATCCCTTGACAATCTCCCATCAGATTAGGGGCAGACAATAATAATCAATGGACATGGGAGATCCGATTCCAAATATTGAGTGTGACCCTGCATTCAGTGGGCTGTCCAAATCTCCAACCCTGACAGATAACAAAGGGTTAAAAAAGAACCCTGACCCCCGAAGTAACAATTGCAGAGCTTCTTGTGTCACAGTCCTGCTGTATTGAGAACTGAATTAAAACTGTGTACGTGTGTGAGACGAGGCTGGTCCACTGAGCTATTTGGCTGTTTGGCAATGGGTGGAAGAGTCATGTGATTTTGTAATGACAAGGGGAAAAACAGTGAGAGAGGAGACGCACAGAAGTGTAGGGATGCACGTACATACGGGCCAACTTACTGTCAAGTCCAGAAAGAGACACAGTGACAACCTTATTCTTGCTGGACTCAGGGTACATCTACATTTACTGGAAGATAGATGCAGTGGCAGTTGATTTTCCAGGGTTTGATTTAGCATGCCTAGCAGGCCATGATAAATCAAACGATCAGGGCTCCACTGTCAGCCTTGGTACTCCATGCAGCTGTGAGAAGTAAGGGAGTTGAGGTGAGAATTTCTCCCGTCAACCTCCTGCTATGGGGACAGGAGGAAAATTTGATTTGGGATATGCTGACTCCAGCTACACGATTCACATAGCTGGAGTTGTGCATCTTAAATCGCTGTTTCCCTGGAGCGTAGATTTGGCCTCAGAGGGAGCCAAAAAAGGAGAAGGGCAATGACTGCATGTCCATCTCCTGCTAGCTGAAGACAAGAGAGACATACCTGCTGAGAGATGAGACGCTGGACTCTCCTGAGCTAAGGCTCTGAAATTCCTCATTACCAAGGCAGCCCCGCCACTACCGCTGGCCACGACATTGCACTATTTACATAAAAATAGCTTTTTGATTAAATGGAATATTTCTAGAGAAAATTTCCACTGGCATTCATTGAAACTTGAGAGGGGGGTGGGGGGAAGGGAATTTCATTGACACAAAACCAAACCTTTCCATTTTTAACAACTGAAATATTCCTCCCCTTTAACCTAGCAGTTTTCCATTCAGTTATGAAAAAGCATTTTGCTTTTTAAGGATCAGATTTTTACAACATTTCCTTCCTCGTCTTTAATGTCATTCTCTTTTCTATTGGAAAAGCAAGGGAGGGTAGAAAAAGGGTATACTCCTTGCCCTCCCCCCCATAAAATGGGGTCGAAAGGGGATGAAGGCCTCCCATCTTAAACTTTTAGTTTTCAAAAACTGAAACAAAGAGCAAAAATGTCATTGAATGTTCAAACTACTTTTCTTTGAGGCATTATTTTGGTCATATTTTATTATTGTTCTCTTGAAACTGTTCAATGCAACACAGGAGCTGACAGCATGGTCTAAAATTAAACATGAGCAGGCAATACCAGCCAGTTCATGCCAGAAGGTAAACATTAGGTTTTACAGTTTAAAACAACAACAACAACAAAACATAATAACGTGGAGGTAAAACTGTGTTGGAGAAAACACTGGTACTAGTCTAAATTCCTCCAGCTGAGATCTGAAAGTCATAAAGTAAGGCTGGAAAGACGTCAAGAGCCTACCTAGCCTATATCCCTCCATGCTGAGGGAGGGTTAAGCATGGCTAAATCATCTCTGACAGGTTGTCTCCCCTCCCAGAGTGCAAGGGCATCCACAATGTGCTAGTGTATTTCTGGTGAGCTCCTTGAACTTAGTTCACTCCTCAGTTATAGGCATAGGACCTGGTGCTCTCAGAACCGAGTCTGACTCAGGCTTTCAGATATCCTGTTGGCCACCTTGGACTTGACAGCTTCTGAACTTGGAGAAGAAAAGGAGCGGCCAACATGGTTTAATATTGGCTGTGTAAAGTGTCAATTATTATATGTTCCATACCCGTTGGATTACTGCAGAAATGAGTGAACCTTGGGTGATGTAAAACAGCATGTCTAAAATTACTTACACCTAGTGAGAATTTGTCTTACAATTTTAACAAGTTGCTGCTCAACTTTGAGTCGTGGAAAACTTTCTCCAGAAAATATCAGACCCAAGGGCTTTTTGTCACCTCGGCAGGATACAAAATCTCATTTCTCCAGATGGCACAGATTTGGCTTCTGCTTCCCCTCCTGCCACTTCTCACAAACACAGAGAGGGAGCTATGATTGCGTGGAGGCCAATAAATGAAAGACTGCTGCCAACATGATTTAATATTGACTGTGTAAAGTGTCAATTATTAAACATTCCGTACCCATTGAAAAGGACAAGGAAGAGATGAATTACCAGTTCAGTGACACATTACAAAATATGCTCAGCTGAGATGAGGCACCTGAATTGTCAGGTTAGAAATGACCCCATTAGGCAGGAGAGGAGCACTTGGAAAGGGAAGAAACAGAATCCTAAAGAGTAGAGAAGAGCTAGTTGCATCAAGCAATTTCAGCTAATGGCTTGTGCCACAGATTCCAAATGACACTTCTTGAAATACTTGTGGGTGGGCTGCAGGGAGCTGGTTGATCGAAAGGAGATGACAACAAGAGTCAAATCAGGGAAGGGAGGAGTAAGAGGAAGGCCATTTTGACCTTCTAAGCAATTAGCACAAAATAAGCTCCTCCCACTCTTGATGTTGCTCTGAAGTTAGTGTGCAGATGTTACAGATTTGTGATAAATGCTATTTATTCTTTGCCAGGTGGTTTTTTAATGTGCTTATCTTATTCAGTTTGCTGGGATTTTTTTTTCTGTTTTTCAGTGAAAAAAAATCAAACTTAAAAATGGAGATGAGTGGGCAGGAGGAGGTGAGTTCAAAAGAAAAACACCTTCTAGTTTCTGGTTGGCTGATATAGAAAACCAGAATGAGATTGGTGTGTAAAAATTTTGATTTTCATAGGAACAAAAATTTCACTATTTTATTTTGTTTTGTTTTGTTTTTGTTAGTTTACAAAACAAACACGCAAAGAAACAAAGCCATGTTGGCTAACTCATGGAGATATTTAAAGTTTTACTATGCGCAGTCTCCAGAGCAGACATGGCTCCATGAGCTTGGCTCTCCTATAGTAGTGTATACTCCCTCACTAGGCTCTGTTGGGATCCTCCATCTTAGCCTTTCCTCAGCAGGGCTCTGCACTGTTTAAGTTTGGATTGTTTTTCACTGGGATGACAAGTAAAATGTGGGATCTTTGAAGCCAATAATGTTCTGAAGTGCCCACTAGGACCAATAAAAATATAGCATAAAACCATAGGGAGGATAGCTCACAAGGCCAGCAAAACATTCTCTGCACCAGTCCTTCATTTATAATGTGCAGCATCAGTCAGAAAAGCAAACAGAATGTTGGGAATAATTAAAGGATAGAAAATAAGACAAAGAATATCTTATTGTCTCTATATAAATCCATGGTATGCCCACAGCTTGAAGACTACTTACAGATGTGGTCAACTAATCTCAAAAAAAGATACCTTTGGCACTGGAAAAGGTTTGGGAAAAGTTAGTTAAACCCATGAACCCCAAGTGGGGCATAGGTCATCCACAAGGCTACTCCACCTTGTTCTATCTTGGCCAATGGCTTCAATATGGCCCCATGAATATCCCAGTTCTTGTGCTTCTGTGACTGTAGATCTCCTCCATGTTATTTGGGGTCTTCCTCGGCTGCATTTCTGCTGAGGATTCCATTTTAGGGCATGTTGAACTATGCTGGATGGGGGTTTCCTCAAAGTATGTCCCAGCCATCCCCATTTTCTCCTTATTATTTGAATCCCCACTGGCTCTTGGCCTGTTCGTGCCCACAGATGGTTTGAGAAAACAGTAACAATAATAATGAGTAGGTTGGAGTGGCTGTCATACAAAGGGATTAACGAAACTGGAACTTTTCATCTTAGAAAAGAGGAAACTAAGGGGGTGTGATTGAGCTCTCTACAATCATAACAGGTGTGGAGAAAGTGAAAAAGGAAAAGTTATTTGCTTGTTCCCACAACATAAGAACTCGGGGTCACCAAGGCTACGTCTACACGTGAAGCCAACATCGAAATAGCTTATTTCGATGTAGCAACATCGAAATAGGCTATTTCGATGAATAACGTCTAC
This sequence comes from Carettochelys insculpta, assembly GCF_033958435.1. Lineage (NCBI taxonomy): Eukaryota > Metazoa > Chordata > Testudines > Carettochelyidae > Carettochelys > Carettochelys insculpta. Next base: position 133,717,443 of record NC_134140.1, on the reverse strand, counting down.
ACGTCCTCCAGGGCTGGCAACGTCGATGTTCAACTTCGACGTTGCGCGGCACCACATCGAAATAGGCGCTGCGAGGGTACGTCTACACGCCAAAGTAGCACACATCGAAATAAGGGTGCCAGGCACAGCTGCAGACAGGGTCACAGGGCGGACTCAACAGCAAGCCGCTCCCTTAAAGGGCCCCTCCCAGACACAGTTGCACTAAACAACACAAGATCCACAGAGCCGACAACTGGTTGCAGACCCTGTGCCTGCAGCATGGATCCCCAGCTGCCGCAGCAGCAGCCAGAAGCCCTGGGCTACGGGCTGCTGCCCACGGTGACCATAGAGCCCCACACGGGCTGGAGAGACAGCGTCTCTCAACCCCCCAGCTGATGGCTGCCATGGAGGACCCAGCAATTTCGACGTTGCGGGACGCGGATCGTCTACACGGGCCCTACTTCGACGTCGAACGTCGAAGTAGGGCGCTATTCCGATCCCCTCATGGGGTTAGCGACTTCAACGTCTCGCCGCCTAACGTCGAAGTTAACTTCGAAATAGCGCCCGATGCGTGTAGCCGCGACGGGTGCTATTTCGAAGTTAGTGCCCCTACTTCAAAGTAGCGTGCACATGTAGACACAGCTCAAATGAAATAAGTAGGTGGCAGGTTTAAAACAAACAGAAGGAAGTACTTCTATGCACAATGCAGAGTCAACCTCTAGAACTCCTTGCCAGAGAATGTTGAAGACCAGGACTTTATCAGGGTTCAAAACCTAGATGGATAAATTCATGTAGGAGAGATTGTTCAATACTCCTTAGGCAGAGTGGTGTCCCTAGTCTCTGTTTGACAGAGACTGGAAATGAATGACAGCAGAGGGATCACTCAGTTACCTGTTCTGTTCATTACCTCTGTGGCATCTGGCATTGGCCACCATCAGAAGACAGGATACTGAGCTAGATGGACTGTTGCTCTTGTTGTCAGATGCTACCAGCGTGGTGCTCTGCTCTCTCCAACGTTGGTATCACTCGGCTGTGTGCGTGTGTTCCCTCTGTGTGCTGCCCCAGCTCTGCAGATAGCTGACACAGCAGACCCAAAGAGAACTCCCAATGACCACAGAGTCTAGTAAGGCGCGAAGGCACGTCGGCCAGGTTTATTGCAGTATTGGACACAATAGTAGTTCCCTGTAGACTTCTTAGTCTAAGTCAGGGCATACTACAAATATGCACCCACGATCAATGGACTTGGCTCAGTCAGTGGCAGGACTTTCCACTGCCCCCTCGGCCGGACCCAGACCACACCCCAGGGGTACATTCTTATACACAGGTACAAACAATTTACACATCACTCCTGACGTATTGAGGTACAACCCTTCTACGTAGTCAGGTGCCGCCTCTCACCTTGTACATGTTGGTTCAAACAAAACAACTCTATCCTTCATATTACCTTTTTGCCCCTGTCATTGGGATGGGTTGGCCTGTTCTTTCTTATCTGTGGAATGTTCCAGGGTAGGGTGCTCTGGTACCATGTTCATACTTCAATATGCTAGGTAGATATGTTTATGCAACATCAACCCTCTTCTTGCCAATTTCTGTGAGCAACGCATTCCTTTAGCTCACAGCTGAACTTTGCTTTCTGTTAGCAAAGTCTTGACCATTACTTTAGTTCAGGCCTAAGGTCTCATACTGGGCCTGTACTTACTACAGCTCTGACACTAGAGCAGTTCATTCCACTTGAGCTACAGCCATATGGGTAAAGGATATCAAAAGGGTCTTATGGCAGGCAAAGGAACAAACCATCCCAATGCGCAGCAAGAGAAGCAAATTTGGTAGGCAACCTGCTTGGCTTACAAGGGAAATCCTTGGTGAGCTTAAGCTCAAAAAGGATGAGTATAAGAAGTGGAATCTTGGACAGATGAGTATGGAGGAGTATAAATATACAGCTGGAGAATGCTGGGGGTAATCAGGAAAGTGAAAGCACAATTGGAACTGCAGCTAGCAAGGAATGTGAAGGGCAACAAGAAGGCTTCTTTAGGTATGTTAACAATAAGAGGATTATCAGAGAGGGTATGGGGCAGTTACTGGATGAGGGAGGCAACTTGGTGACAAGTGATATGGGAAAGGCTGAAGTACTTAATGCTTTTTTGCCTCAGTCTTCACAGACAAGGTCATCTCCCCGACTACGGCACTAGGCAATGCAGTATGAGAAAGAGGTGGGCAGCCCTGGGTGGTGAAAGAATGGTTTAAGAGGTATTTAGAAAAGCTAGATGCACACAAACCCATGAGTCTGGATTTAATGCATCCAAGGGTATTTGGCAGATACCATTGCAGAACCTCTGGCTATTATCTGTGAAAAACTTGTGAAGATCAGGAGAGGTCCCAGATTATTGAAAAAAAGGCAAATGTAGTGCCCATGTTTAAAAAAGATAAAAAGGACAATCCAGGGTACTATAGACAGATCAGCTTCACCTCAGTCCCTGGAAAAATCATGGATGGACTGCTCAAGGAATCCATTTTGGAGTACTTGGAAGAGGAGAAAGTGATCAAGAGTAGTCAACAGGGATTCACCAAGGGCAAGTCATGCCTGACCAATCTGATTAGCTTCTATGTTGAGGTAACTGGCTCTGTGGAACCAGGGACGTCAATGGATGTGATACACCCTGACTTTAGCAAAGCTTTTGATACAGTCTGCCACAATATTCTTGCCCATAAGTTAAGGTAGTATGGATTGGATACATGGACTGTAAGATGGATAGAAAACTGCTTGACAGACAGGCCCAATGGATAGTGATCAATGGCTCAGTTTCTTGTTGGCGGTCGGTTTCAAGCGGGCTAGTACTGTTCAACATCTTTATTAATGACCTGGATTAGGGGATGGATTGTACCCATAGCAAATTTGCAGATGACACTAGCGTAGGGGGTCAGGAAGATACAATGGAGGGTAGGAATAAGGTCCAGAGTGATTTAGACAAATGAGAGTATTGGGCCAAAATAAATTTTTTGAGGTTCAGCTAGAACAAGTGTGGAGTCCTGAACTTGGGATAGAAGAATTCCCAAGCAGTGTTACAAGCTGGGGACTGACTGGCTAAATAGCTGTGCAGCAGAAAAGCACCTGGGGTCTACAGTGGATGAGAGGCTGGATATAAGTCAACAGTGTGCCCTTGTAGCCAAGAAAGCTATTGGCATATTGGGGGAGAAGCATTTCCAGCAAAGCTAGAGAAGTTATTATTCCCCTCTATTCGGCTATAGTGAGGCCTCATCTGGAGTATTGTGTCCAGTTCTGGGCTCCCCAGTATAGAAAGGATGCAGAGGGGGTTCAGGGGAGGGCAACAAAAATGATTAGGGGTCTGGATCACATGACCTATGAGTATCAGAGGGGTAGCCGTGTTAGTCTGGATCTGTAGAGCAACGAAGGGTCCTGTGGCACCTTATAGACTAACAGAAATGATGACCTATGAGGAGATGCTGAAGGTTTTGGGCTTGTTTAGTTTGCAGAAGAGAAGACTGAGGGGAAATTTCATAGCAGTCTTCAACTTTCTGAAAGGGGGCTCAAAAGAGGATGGAAAAAGTCTGTTCTCAATGGTGACAGATGACAGAACAAGGAGCAATGGTCTGAAGTTACAGAGAGAGAGGTGTAGGTTGGATATTAGGAAAAAGTATTTCACCAAGAAGATGGTGAAGGACTAGAATGAGTTACCAAGAGAGGTGGTGGAATCTCCATCTCTATAAGTTTTTAAGTCCCAGCTTGACATAGTCATTGCTGGGATGATTTAGATGGGATTGATCCTGCTTTAGGCAGGGGACTGAAATTGATGACTTCCTGAGGTGCCTTCAGGTGTATTTAGACAAATGTCTTCCTAGAAAACTCAGCACCATGAGGCGGTTATTACAATCGGAGCTGGTAGGTGCTACCATAACTAATTCATAATATAGAATGGTAATACAGTATTTAAACATTGCATCAACTTCTAGAGCAGGTGTCTGCAAATTGTGGCTCCAGAGCATCATGTGGCTCTTTAAGGGCTTCTTTGTGGCTCCCAATGCTATAATTGCAAACAAAGAAGATTATTTTCAATAAATGGTGATTGTCTAAAAGGCCAAAATTGAACAACTCATACCTAAATAGCAAAGAATATGTAGTATCAAAATGTTGACTAAACCCTGGTCTAATATGTGCAGTGCATTGTGGGATATGATACAGTACCTGTATTTTGATTGTGTTGCTAATAAAGTTTTGATTTTGAAAAGGAAAAGGAAGCTTGCAGCATTCCAGCTGTGAAGGGCAACACACATTTCAAGAAAGAAAACTGAAATTAAATGAGAAATAAAATTAGCGTCATTAAAGGAGGTTGGAATGGCTTCAAAAAAGAGGAAAATAGATGATGAAAACAGAGATTTAAAACTGAATGGACCCAATCCACTCTTTATGTCTCATTTGCAATAAAAATATTTACCACCAACAAAAAATGCAACCTTGAGAGAATATGTAAAAAGTTTGTGAACGTCCTGCAGTAAACATGTATTACATTACAAATCATCGTGTGTGCATTGTTCTTAAATAGGGGTCACAAAAAGTATGATTTGCTGTTATTTATTAAGGGGCATCTCGAATTCACATGCATTGCAGCTCTTGAATTACTGACTTTTTTAAGGATTTTGAAAAAAATGTCTTTTTTGATCTTTTGAGTGGTGCCCCCTGTTCTAGAGGAACCCCTCAAGCTATCCAGGTCAGATATGGCTATGCTCATACTTACATCAGCTGCACAGCTAGTTCCATTGACCTCGTTGGACATTTGATTGTGTAAGAGCCAGATCCTCAAAAGATTATTATGTGCCTACATCTCATTGACATCAATTCCATATCAACATGAGTAAACATATGAGATTTGGACTCGTTTTTTTTTTTTTAAAGCAGTCACTAGAAGTAGTGTCCTGTTCTGCTCAGTTCTAGAAGACCTATCACAGCAGGTGCATTTTACATTAGGCTTTTAAGGAAAGATCTTCATAGTTAGTTTTCAGGAGCATTTCACCCCATTTTTACAAATGGAGGGGTATTTTAGAATGTGAAAAAAGACCTGCATTTTAATCAGCACTCTTTTCTGATATTAAATTTTTCTGATATTAAATTTCTAGCATTGTTCATTTTATATATAGACTCCACAAACAGTTTTAAAATTTAATATTTGATATACATTCATTGACAGCCCTCTCTTTTACAATATTTTCAGACTGAGATTTAATTTTTGCATATACCTACCTAAAGTTTCTAATTCTGAAATGCATATATATTACGTCCACCATCATTTTTTCTTCCTCATTGGCTGCTCATCCCCAGCAGCCTGGCCGTGTCCTTGAGCAGACCCAGCATGTTCCTGAAGTTCGACTGGCTTTTTAAAAATTAAATTCCTGCTGGTAAAACTCAGATAAGAACATCAAGGTTTGATCCTACAGGAATTGAATTCTGGAAGCCAGTTGAGAATAGTTGGGTGCTCAACTATCTATTTATGGGCCCAAATAGAGATCTGGAAGCAGAGCTTTAGGCTCCAAGTTTTGCAAATGTTGACTGGGTTCTTTGAGACCTATAAGTCCAGATTTGAAAAAATCCTTAGCACACAACATTTCCCTTTAGCCCCAGTGGGAAGCAAGGCCCCAGGAGAATTTGGGAATAAAATTCTGAAAAAACAGAGAAGTCTCTTTTCAAACGTGACCTAAGCTCTTACAAGCCAATATTTCATCAATTTTCAATAGCTCCCAAGTCACAGAGGCACTTTTTAAAAAAAAAATAGCCCCAGTTTACTAATATTGGGCTTATAAACTAATGAACAAAGAGATGCAACGGAACAGTGTCTCCCTGAGCGGAAAGTATCAGAGAGTCCTGGTGCATCTGGCCCTACAGGAGTAAGCGGCTCAGGAACAAAGCTGTCCTTAGTGTTACAGATGGGAGATTACAAAAAAATGTGGTTTCTCAGGGAGCACAGTCAATCTCCCCTTTAATTTTTTCCATCCATGTTATGTCCACTGAGGGAAGCAGGGGTGTGCACGACCAATAGGAACTGGTGGCTGGTGGCTAGGAGTGCTCTGCTAATCAGCTGGGTCATTACTGGGTGGGTGCCCAAGTGTACATCTTACAGGGAACATTGAGCGCAATCCCAAGCCATAGGAATCAGGGCATGCGAATTGCATAATGGAAACAAATTCTTACCATAAACTGTCCTGGGGACAGGGGAGTCTGCCCTCAATGTCTGAAGATTGCCTCCATGTTGGGGAAGCACTTAGCATTCTTAAACCTGTTACCAGACACTCTCTCCTGGACGGCCTCCAAACAGTTCCAGAACTGCCACGTTACTTGTTTGGAACATGAGCACCGAGGGTCAGACGATGACATCTCAGAGAGAAGGGGGCCCCATTTCAAGGAGATTACGAGGAGCTGTGAGACCCTTTTAGGACTCCTAGTCCTAAAATTCACTTATCACAATCTCCCCCCAAAAAGGAGGCTTCATGGCCTTAATCTTCATGCTTGGAATCTAAGGCATTGGACTCCCACCATCCCTCACTTTTGCACAGCACTAGGAAGAGGTTTCAGAGCAACCTCTAGAGTCTCCCTCTCTCTCATGTGCTCTTAAGCTAGACAAAAATATGAAAAAAATTGTAATACTCCTTTATGGCTTTTGGGGTCCAGTTGGAAGGGGATGGAATTTGATTGTCCAACGGTGGACAACTAATGAACCAATCATAGCAGATGAAAAAAGCTTTTGAAGACAAAATGATGGATTTCCATAATCATAAGCCACAATGGGTCTTTACCTTCCTCCCTTACTCTAAGCATTTGCTGCTGTACTTTTGAGCTTATCCTATGCTGCTCAGCTATTGTTTTACAATGCAGTAAAGTTCCTGAACTCTATAATATTGCTGTTACACAGGACAGTTTTATTGCTACCTGTGGCTTTGATGCGAACGGTATTAATACAATGTAGAAATGCTATATGAAATAAAAAAAAGGAGCTAGGACTACTTCCCTGCTAGGCCTCAGATTCAAAAAAGGTAATACTCACAATGTGGTATATTATGGACCTGATTATGTTGTTTATATTCCTTTAGCACTGTGGTGGTCCATTACACTAGCCTCTAGTTATATGTGGCCTTTTGGCTAGTTGAGTGTGGCTAGTTAGCTTGAACAATAAATATATTTCCAGAATTAGTGGCTACTGTTATAGCAATCTGCTTGGACTCTATGGCTTAGCACCTCTCACTCATTGCCAAATATGATCATCTTCTGTGGGAGTTGTAGATACTTAGTTGGCTGATAAAGCCTATCCTTGAACCGCAAGTTCTATTTTAGCGAGGCCTGATGTTTCCAGGCATGGCAGGAGGCTGTTGACCATGACTGGAAGCCAGTATCTTCCTTCTGCACCTCTTGTCCTCCTCATTTTGTTAGCAAGAAAGTTCTAAATGCAGGGGACCACTGTGTATTACTTCTCTCCATTTTGAGTGATCCTGGGTGAGTGATTCTCAAGTGTCACTATCAATATTGCATTTCTCTAAATTATCCTTCAGCAAGTCTTTATAACACTTCCATGGTCCTCCCAAATTGCTGTACCTTTCTTTCAGCTGACAGAACAGGACCTGTTTTGGGAAGCGATGGTCTGGCATCTGGCCAATGTGGCCAGTCCAGCAGAGTTGCTGAGAGATGGTCATTGCCTGAATACTCATGATCTTTGCCTTTTCCAGAACATTAATATTGGTGCATCTATTTTGCCATTTGATCTTCAAGATCTTGTGAAGGCAGCATAGGTGATGCCTCTAATAGACTTGCAAGTGATGCCTGTACGTTGTCCAGGTTTCAGACCCATAAACAATGTTGGGAAATAACAGCTTGATAAACAAGCTGTACTGGGGATTCTCATGGTAAGAGACAGTGCTTTCCCCACAAGAGTTTATACTCTAAACAGACAAAAGAGTGGAAATATTGGTATCTTCATTTTACCATCTGGAACCTAGAGAGGCTCTTGAGCTTGCCCAAGGTCACACCAGGAATGGAGATGGACAAAATCCAGATTGTCCAATGCTGGGTCCTGTATCTCAACTAGAAGACCATACTTCACCTTCTACCCTTTCTTATGCTGAGGGAGGCTTTGCTGCATGCCTCCATGAAAGCAGAATCCAGGCAATGGTTACAAACCCATTGCACAATTGAATACTGAGTTGGTTTTAATGTCCTAAACTATATAAATGCCCCTCCAGCTCTCTCTGGAAACAGAGTGAGACAAAGATGAGGAAAGGAGTAGGAATGCCATGAGGTAAAATAGTTCTTGGGATTGTTATGTAATACTGGGCCTTTAGATAGAGGGCTTTAATAAAATAAAAAAAGCAAACGAGAAAACTATGTACACTAGCATGATGGATGAGTATGCCTGCTTCACTACGTCGGGGATGGATTAAGCTATTGAAAAAGCATTCAGCATTGGCCAAAGAACAGTAATGTATGTGAAATTCTACAGTTAATGCATCATTAAATAATTTGCTTCAGCTGATTTATAGGTGCAATTTACTACACTGTGTCAAACAGTGCTGGATAACAAATGGTATCACAAAAATATACTACAGAAACTTTTATTCTAATCGGCCTTTTGAGTTTTAGTAGAGCGTAGCTCTGCAGAATGGACTTGTCCTAGTCATCCCAACAGAGTCATCGGCAAACTCTTCACACCACATATTTTATTTTAAGATAGCTGGGTTTGAGAGGCAGTTGCTAAGACACAAGCTGTAATGCAAGAGACCCGCATTTTATTACAAGTTCTGCCATTAACATCCTGGATGACCGTGGGCATAGCACTTAGACACTCCATACTTCTGGTTCCATTCTCTTACTTCAGTGGTCTGTCTTGTGCAACAGGGCCCTGCTGAATCTCAGTCTTCCACTAACAATAATCAGTGAATAGTTTATAATGAAGAATTCATATCTTTTAGTCATTGCTTTGCTTCATCTACTAACAGGAAGGATAAGTAACCTTTCTGAGTTGGAGTGACAAAATTTGACCTTTGTCCTCTATGTACGGTCCAAGTGCCAGTGATACTTTTTAAAGTCACTAAAGCTGTGTCTACACGTGCACGCTACTTCGAAGTAGCGGCACTAACTTCGAAATAGCGCCCGTCGTGGCTACACGCGTCGGGCGCTATTTCGAAGTTAACTTCGACGTTAGGCAGCGAGACGTCGAAGTCGCTAACCTCATGAGGGGATCGGAATAGCGCCCTACTTCGACATTCAACGTCGAAGTAGGGACCGTGTAGACGATCCGCGTCCCGCAATGTCGAAATTGCTGGGTCCTCCATGGTGGCTATCAGCTGGGGGATTGAGAGATGCTCTCTCTCCAGCCCCTGAGGGGCTCTATGGTCACCGTGGGCAGCAGCCCTTAGCCCAGGGCTTCTGGCTGCTGCTGCCGCAGCTGGGGATCCATGCTGCAGGCACAGGGTCTGCAACCAGTTGTCGGCTCTGTGTATCTTTTGTTGTTTAGTGCAACTGTGTCTGGGAGGGGCCCTTTAAGGGAGCGGCTTGCTGTTGAGTCCGCCCTGTGACCCTGTCTGCACCCTTATTTCGATGTGTGCTACTTTGGCGTGTAGACGTACCCTCGCAGCGCCTATTTCGATGTGGTGCCGCGCAATGTCGAAGTTGAACACTGACGTTGCCAGCCCTGGAGGATGTGTAGACGTTATTCATCGAAATAGCCTATTTCGATGTTGTTACATCGAAATAAGCTATTTCGATGTTGGCTTCACGTGTAGACGTAGCCTAATAGTCCTACTTACAACAGCTTCATTAATCAATTAAGATGCAGAGCTTTACCGTTTAGGTGGTGGTTGGTAGCATTAGCTGGTATTTTGTTAATCCACAGATGGCATGGCTTTGAGCAAGCTCCCAAATACATGTGGGAGGTGGGGTAGGGCTGAGCTCCCACCTCCTGTAATGATGAAAATCAGCTCACATGCCACTCTTGGCACATGTGCCTGGGCTTGCTGACCCAAGCTTTTTCTTTATGTCACACCGTTCACAGACTGATTATATGATTTTTTTGTTATTCTAAATTGTTTAATGAGCACTTTAGGTGGCCATATTTAGGCCTAAAAGAAAGCCCAGGAAGCCTTTGCTTTGACTTTTCATTTGAATAGGTACAATTTATGCTATGTGATTGGTCACCTTTGTCACCAATTGTTTTTTCCTCTCAGTCCATATTTACAGTCTCTGTTCATCAATATTTAAGTTACAGTAGATTAAGCTCGTTTTTAGGCAGTACCTATAACTTGGCTGCTTGTTACACTCTACCAGTGCTTCCAAAATCAACAAGAATTTGTCTCAGTCCCTTGGCTGAAGCTAGACAACTGAATGAAGGGTATGTAACTTCCTTCAAAAGTGATTTAAGTACCTGGGATCTGAAGTCCCAGTGATCTTCAATGAAACTTGGTTTGGTAAATTCTTAAAACACTTTTAAAAACAGAACTTGACCACTACTTAATTTTGGCCCTTCTGAAAATGTCACCAGTCGGTCTGCGTTTTCCAGCTGGAGAGCCTAAAGTTGAGCACTTAGATATCTAGATGCAGATTTAAGGGTGAGATTTTCTAAAGCACCTGTTACTTAGCTTCATAAATCCATCTGAAAGCCAAGGATACTTCTGCCCCTTAGCGAATTAGGAACTCTTGAAAAAAGACCACATGCCTAATAGATGACCTGATTTTCAGGCACAGAGCCCACCACAACCCAGTGCAGTCACCGAGAGTTGACAAATGCTTAAACTCAACCTTCACTGAGCAGATCTGGGCGACTCCTGATTTTAGGACGCTACAGGACAGGTTTGTAAAGGTCTTTAGGCACCTGCATTTGGGTTTCTAGGGCCCTTAGGAATTTCCTCCTATGCTCCCATCAGCATATTTGTGCAGCTAAATGCCCTTAAAAAATCTGGCCCCAGGTCACTTGTTTGACACAATGTGATCTTATTTACCCTAGTCACTTGCTCACTGCATTTAAAAATCCTTTGTTTCTTGTTAGTTGTATTGTGATGGTATTGAGAGGTTCCTGTCATTGTGCTATGTATTCATACACATGCCCCTGTACCTTCAAACAACTGCCTCAAAGAGCTCCCAGGTTAAGCAGTAGAAGTTGCTCCTCTGCATTTACTTGTCAAGACTCCATGTTAAGCCAGTGTTTCTGTCAGCCAGTGCCTCAAAATGGCATCACTGAGGGTCATCATTCCTCCCTCCTGCCACATTTATATATACTTTCCTTGATCAAGAAGCTGAAACTAGAAAATGCCAGGTGACTCGACCCAAAAACAAACATAGCAGGTCCAAAGTCAGAGTAAGTTCAGTGCTAGGGCATAAAAATTATTTACAATAAGGTCAATGGGCACATTTTTCAAAAAGAACTGATGTGATTTATGAACCTACTTCCCACTGAAAGTCAAGAAATAAATCAAGAGCTGGGTCCTCAGACCTTGCTCGTGTGATTGAAGTCAAAGGATGTATGTGGAGTCACACCAGCCTGGCAGCTGACCAAAGACCTTTCTGTGATGGTCACCTAGCTTTGTCTTCAACAGCTAAATCCATGTGTTCCCAGAGGGAATTCTGCACAAACCTGACTGCCCTTCTCTCCTCAGCACGGACTTCAAAAAGGTACTAAATTAAACATACGATGCACAGTGATTAATCTAAAGGTTATCGGAATAAACAGTCATTATGCCTTTGTACCATTATAATTTATCTTGTAAGAGAAAACTTAGGAAGAACATATTATGATTTTCCTATGTTTTAAAGGATTGCACCTCATCCAGGTCAGATTGTTAAAGGGATGAAATTAAGAATTAATTATTGCCACCTCTGTCCTTTGATGCTGGCTTCTGCAATATTAGGCCCTGGATTCAATCTCTGCACTTTAAAATGGATAACATTTCCTTGGTGCTGTTTCAGGAATCTGGATGGTTAACCAACATGTTACAGGCACAGTACCTAATGTCATCTTGCCAAGGTATCCATGGATGACAGAAGTCATGTTTTCCATGTATTCTCAAAATGGAGGCTTGTTAAGTTACTGAAGAAGAAAAACCTTTTATATCTTATAATCACCCCACTGATCAAGTCTTTGTAACTAGTTGGCTAGAGCACTGAAGTAACCTTGGTACTAATTCCAGCTTTGATCTTGATCTAGGCAAGTCTGTAAGAAGGATTGGGCATTGCAAGAACAAATTCTTGTGTCTTCCCACCCAGGGATTCACCCGACTTCATACCATCTTAGAACTTGAAGGGAGTTGGAGAAGTCATCAAGTCACTAGAACCCTGCACCCTCAGCAGGACCAAGCACCATCTAGACCATACCTGTTATGTGCCTCTGCTTTCCATGCAGTACTTGGGATGAGGTAAGCACCTAAAAAGGGTACACTCAGAAGCCAGCTAGCAAGCAGGCAACCGTATAGGTTTAAGGATAAGAGATGCTGAGATGATTGGACCTACTGCCCAACCCCTCAAAACAGGTCGGAGCCTAACTACAGGCTGTTAGTATGTCACCCGTGGAAGAAGTGAGCACATGCCAGGCTAGCAAGAAAATGGCTTTGCACTCTCCTGCAATGAGAAAGTCAGGATCAAGTCCCTGCTCCAAGAAATCTCTCACCTCCATGTCACAGGTGAGTGCTGTAATCACTGCTTTATTGGAAGGGATACACCCTGCTCACTCCTCTCTACCTTCTGTGCAGGTCACTCTGATAGACATGATGGGATGTAGGTGGGGAAACAGTTTATGAATCCCATAGAGTTAGGTGTTTACACTGGCACTATGCAACTCAGAACTTACGTGGTTTTGCACATGACCGCTGAAGACACATACGCATGAAGGGAATTTGGACATTTTCGAATCCAGAGAAACATCGGGTTTCAGAAGTTCAGCAGTCTAAAACTTGAATATGAGCTCTTTACTATCTTCCACGGACAGACCAGGGTGTTGAACCAAGACCTTCAAGTTAGTATTTTAGCCACATGATTGACTTCTCCATGCCACCCACCAGGGGTTTACACAAAGTATTTGAAAATCATGACTCCCACCACTGGAACCATATTTTACGAAGCTCTCTGTTCCTGCTTGGATATCTGAAAAAAACTCAATGTTCTAAGCCGCTGTTCTTAGTGGGAGTTGAATACTTTTGAAATTGTTCCCTACACACTTTTCCTTCGTCTATGGACAAACAAGTCTGTAGCTTTGGCATAGTCACATTGATCCCAGACAATGTGGGTGTATTAATAGCATTCACTGGCATTTTCCCCCAACCCAAAGAAGAGCACTGTGTAGTTTAAAAGCTGATCTCTTTCATCAACAGAAGTTAGTTCAATATATGTTACCCCACCCACCTGGTCATTCTCTGGATAAACAATTTATAAATGTGTCCAGGAAAGTTTTATTTTAAGTAAACTTCTCTGAACAGCTGCAACTGTTCCTTCATGAAAATCTCCTTCACTAAAGGAAGCCAAATTTAGCCACTTCTCCAATTCATACATATTAATTTGCACTTGATAAGTCTTTTTGGTGGTAATTTAAAATTGCTCTACAAATGTCTGGTCCATCCACATCTGCATACTAATTATGAGTAAATGTGACTTCCTGTCTCCTTTAAAAGGAAATAATAGTTTAATCTTAGGACTGTCACTTTTCATTGGAACTGAGAAATCTGACAGCATGTTGTCAAACTGAGTTTATCACAGTGGATATTTGAAAGGCTTGCCGGCTTAGTTAATTGGTGAAACAATAAAATGAGACCATCAGTAGCTTAATGAGTGGCTCTGTATTATTCTCCCATTTGTAGAATTAACAGCTCTTGTTCTTTTATTAAATAATGGTTGTTTTAGGAGGGGAGGCAGCAGAAGAAAGAAATCAAAAGCCTATTAAGAGCTCTGGTTGGGAAAGAGAATGATCAGCAGGTTGTGCATAGCAATGCAAAGCACCAAGGGCCAGATTTTCAGTAGAGTTCACGTCCCATTGGAGCACCTACACAAGAGTGTAACTTTTAAAACTGCCCAGCCTCCAGCAGCTGCTGTCCACACTCCTCTGGCCCAACATGACAAACTCCTTTGAAAATGTCACCCACAGGGGGTAGCTTTAAAAACAAACAAACAAAAAACCAGAAGAGCTCCATTTGGTGGCTGTGGGGCATTCTGGGAAATCAGTTTGCATGTAGGGCCCCAGAGTGGGAAGAGTGCTCTTTGAAAAACATGACCCCTCTTGTGGGTGCTCAGCAATTGAAAAATCTGTTCTTAAGGATCTAGTTCAGCTAGGGTTGCCAGTTTTGGCAGGACATATTCCTGAATGTTGTGGCATCATTTTTGATTCATCTTTAATTTCTGGTGATTTTCCCTCTAACACAGGGACCTGGTTACAGAGCTCCACATATATGAGCTACAGGTTGGACCTCCCTAGTCCAGCACCCTCAGGTCCTGACCAGTCCCAAACAAGGGAGTTTGCTGTACCATGGGAGGCCAGCCACCCTTCCCCACAGCCTGGGCAGGCTACCAGCTCCAACGGGGCTACGAGACCCACTTCTGATGCCTCAGTAAGACTCCCTGCCCCTCTGCCACTGCTCTGACAGGGCTCCCTGCCTCCCAGCCACCACATCTCCTGCCACCAGCTGGTCTGGGTTCTCAGCTACTGCAGAACTCTGTTCCAGGCACGTCCAGACCAGGGAGTTCTGGTTTACCGAGGCCTATCACCCCATGGTCTGACTGGGCTCAGGCACATGCCTCGCTTTCCTTCAGGAGCCTGTCCAATGAGGTAGTGAGCAGACACATCTTTAAAATAAAGTATTTTTCCTAAGTACAGAACTAGAGAAAAGTAAAATAGAACCAACATACCTATTTAGCCTCATCAGGACTCATCTCTCCCTATAGGTCAAGTTACATTGGCTTCACACTGAAGTTACAGGTACAGGAAGTTACAGTAGACGGTTTATATTATATCCACTGATTTTACAAGACTGATAAATTTTGCATAAAATGTGACTTGAGGTATCATTTGAGACATCAATCTGCTGAACATTGTTGTCCTGGTAAGATATGTACCCATATTGCATGCAGTGTTATAAAATTATGTGTATCGTTGCTGTACGATACTCCACATTTAAGAAAAGCAGTCCCAAACAGCATGTCAGAAACAACACACCCAGACGACATTAGAGGACTGCTTACAAGGCCATTCTGTGGTAGGGAGAAGTTGTAAATAGTACATTTACATTATATCACAGGGACAGGTCATACTTCAAATCTGCAAAAGGCTGCCTGTTGCCTTCATCCCAGCAGTCAGTAATCCTCACAGAAAGGGAAAGTGGTATAAGAATGAGACCCAGTAGACTCCAAATCACTTTCATGGGTCTTACCTGCAAAAGCTCATTAACAAATTTCACTAGCAGGCCATTTTTGCGGTGCTACAGGATGGCTTGTTTATCATCTGTCAAAGAATACTGAGTGAACAGCCTTAATTCAACGTAATAGGTTCCGACACACTGTTTTTCAAATTCATTGTTGCTTTGTCTCTCCTGAAATTTTGATAATCAATGGAAATTCTTGTTCATCAGTTAGTGTGAAGTTAATTGTGGAGATTTACCAAATATAAATCTAATCGTTCCAAGCCTATTTGCGTGGTTGGACTCTGAGATCATCCGCAAGACCCTTCTTCTCCCAAAGACACATGCGTCAGTCTCCTTCGCTTGCCTATAAGTTTCTTGTTGTCTCCTTTCCTGGTTGAACCTATGGCCAGAGAGGCAAAAGCCCTGTGCTCTACCACATGAGCTGAAGGCCAGCTGGCTCTCAGCCAAAGCTGTAGAGAAGACACCACTCTCAATAGTGAGTGGTCGCAGTGCTTTTGAGGTTACACTTTGTTAGACTCATGTCACACCCAACTCCTGGCTTTCTGCCAGAGTGGGACCTCCCCCGAAAAATAATTAGCTATTGAACATAAATCAACCAGAAGACTCCTAGTGATCTCAGTAGGGGCAGGAAACTTTATTTTCCAACAGCAGAAGCTAGACAGATGCACTGGTGATTACCGCAGGACAAAACTTCAGCAGTTTGTTATGTATTGCATGTCAGAAAGAGGGCATTTGTTAAGAGGGAGGGGAGGAAAGGATCTAAGGACACAGCATCTGCATGATGTTTTTGTCCTTTAGACTCTCCAGCAGCATGTGAGCAAACAACACAAAAAAGGACACTGCTGAGATGGTTTTCATCATTTACCTCAATAACCCCTCCCAGACGTGACACTGAAATCTGTTTCTCCCAAGTAGAATCCCCTCCGCCATCCATGCACCGTGTCTGGTTAACAGAAGGCAGCTGGCATTGAAATTTTGTTCATGCTTTTCCTGGCTCAAAAGCATCAGACCATTTGCTGTGAAAAAATCCCTAGAATAAGGATGCAAACATCTAGCTGTAGGGCATGGACTTGTTATTAAAAGAGTAAGAATGGATGATCTGATGCCAGAGAAATGTGCTTCAGAGATGTCAGGCCATAGAACAATGGAAAACGGGAGGATCTTAACTAGTATCTGAAGTAAGGAGAGACAAAGTTCTTGTCCCAACAGCTTAACAGCCAGAGGCCTTGTGCTGACCTTTGCTGTAAAATGGGCTCTCATGTCTTTTTCATGTGGAGGAGGGGGTAGCTCAGGTCTTCAACCAGTGAGGGAAATCACCAGGCAAATATGCGTCCTGGGACTAGCACAGTTTGGGCTTTGATGGGAGCACAAGGCCACATGCAACTCTGACACACTGACTTGAAAATACAACTCAGCGGTGATGTTTCCAGGAGGTCTTTAGAAAATGTTGAATGCGGTGTTCAATAATCTGGTTCTGCCTCCATACTTCTAGTCAAAATATTGTACTGCATTCAGTCTGGTTCAAAGTCAGCCAGAAAAATAACACACACGCAAAACAAAAAGCCCCAAAACAACAAGAAAAAATACAAAACAAACTTGCACAATCCCTTGGAAATATATTTGTCTAGTAACATACAGCATTCATAGCAAGCCTTCAGCATCTTGGGACCAAATCCTCAGCCAAATCCAGTGATCCTATGCTGAAGATCTGGCTCCACAGAGTTTCTTACATGAGTATCTCCTGTTCATGAGATGTAAACCATTCTTTTTATTCACTTGCATGTTTATGCATTGAAATTGAGGCAGGTACATTATTTGCACATGGAGGCCTAGAACCCTGGCTGTGGCTGAGGACCACACATTAGGAGTCAGAAGAGGAGATGCAAAACCGGTCGGAAGCCACCTTTCTACACTGCCCTGATCCAGAGATGGCTGTGAATGCAGATCCTTTGCATAAGTAAGAGCCTGCTGAAGACTATTCCTAGACATGCACCCTGAATGGTCTATGTCCACAGGTCTCAACTTTTTCCACCCCAGAACCTCTCTCCAACTCACTGAGACCCTCCCAGCACCCCGGGTGCTCTCACCCCATTTAGCAATCAAGTAAGAGAGACTGATTAGGTCCCCTGGGTGAGGTTCCCTAGGTTGAGAGCCCCTGCTCCGGACTGTCCCACTGGGAGGCCCCAATAGCATATCCCAATGGAAACAGCAATCTAGTCCTTCAGGCAGCATTGCTATAAGCTATTTCACACTGCAGAACTACACCAAATTGACTGCAGGCTCCTGGCGAGTTTCCCATTTCAAGAAACAAGCAAATTAAAGTGCTTTTCTTTCCACTGGAAGAGGATTCTTCCTCAGCCTTCCACTGGGGCCAGCATACCTTCCTAAAGCTCTCTGTAACGGCTCCCAGGTGTCAGAGAAGTTGTGGGGAAGCACAGATGCATTACAGGGCTCTTCCCTACTAAGGAAGTGGCAAAGACAGTGGAGGAGCGGGCGCAACCCATGTAACATTCACTCCATTGCGTGAGAGACTCTCAGGATAAACTTGCAACATAATTTTAGGTCAGAGTATATAGTCCATTCGGGGGGAAATAAGTGGTTTAAAGTGGTTTATTGACTGCAGAAGAAATCTATTTACCTAGCTCTCTAACTCCACAAATACTAGACTTCTATTTTTAGTCAGTGTAAGAAATAAGACGAGAGGAGAGACCTTCAGAGACTCATTAGGCCCATTAGAAAAATGCTTCTAGCAGCTCCTATCAAAACAGCAAAAATAAATAACCTTTGTCCCTGGGACTTGAAATCACCCCATTTGCTACAGCCACATTTCCTGTTGATATATTACAGTCATTACAGTCACCTATGTAGGACACTATGTACACAAGTGTGATAGCTTCACCTCCCAGTTGAGGGTATTTCCTGCAATACGAGTCATCTGTCACTGTCAGATTGGCCAAGGTGAACGAAGAAAATTTTAAACATGAAGCACAGCTAAAAACTACAGGCACTGAAAATGTTTTGTCATCCTGTTATTGGACAGTGAGAAAACCCACTTTGTTAACAAAAAGAAATTGATTTAATGATAAAATACCATAAGCAGATGCTCTGTTCTTCTCATTTATAGAAGATGAATACGAAAGTCTCCTATCACACAACTAAGGTCTCCAATTTTAAATAGCTGCCACTTGATACACAGACTAATCTTATGGAGGGTGTTAGCTTCAGAGGAGATCAGATGCACACCTGAGAGATGGAAAGGATTTATTTTAATCTTTTTGGAAGAGGTTTCTTCTTCTCCCGTGTTAATCAAAACCCAGAATATAAATTTTGTGTGATATGCAGAAACTCAGATACATATCCCTGATTGATGAAAGGTGCACGATAACTCATATTTAACCTCTTTATCATCGCTAAAGATTTTTTTGTATTATTTTAAGCTTGCACAGTAAAATGTGTTCCTACATGCTTAGCTTTCTCATGCTCATCAAGTATGTACCTTTGTCCCTTTAACAAAATATTCATGCACCTGCCCATTCACTAGCCACATATTACGACTCCTTAAAATAGAGAAGAAAAGCCCTGACCATTTTTCTTACAGAAGCACTTCAAGGCCCCATCCAAGACCATGGTGTGCAGGAAGAGAATCACTGCCCAGAAGAGTTTACGAACTAAATAGACCAGAGAGAGGAAAAGTTGGGCAAAAGGACTTGCTGATATCACGGATCTGCAGATAGGAAACAAAGTCAGGATGGCCCCTAACACACTTGTGTTTAATTGCTGTTTCTGCCCTCGGGACCATCAGAGTCCATGAAAGGCTCATAAATGCACACATTGATGCACTCAAGGACAAAGGTTCTCACCTAGTGTGTTCCAACAGCCAGCTTGAACTCACATGGACTTTTCTTCTCTTTGTGCTCCACAGTGTGTCTGCAGCAGAGAATCCTCTCTGGGAGGCAGCGCTGCCTTATTCCAGAGTTACCCCAGCCTCATGGCCAGTCATGCCCTTGCTCTCTTAAGGGTCATCAGCTTTTGCTGCTTATTGCCCACCTTTCCTGCTGTCCCAGGGCGAGTTCCACAGACAGCCTTGGTGTGTGCTCAGCTCCACTCCAGTGGTACATAACTGGCACCAGACTACCCCACACTGGTGGAGACCCTCAGCAGAGAGCTGAGTATATGCCCCCCACACTTTTTTTTTCTGCTCACAAGTTCCTCCTCCTTTTGAGCTTGTGCAGAGGCAAGTGACATGTGGCCAGCTGGCAGTTTCATGTCCAGTGTGTGCTTGGGTTCAGAGATGGGCTTTTGTCTGGCAGCCTCCCCACCCCTTAGGAACCCATAAGGAAAGGCTTTGAAACAGCAGATTGTCTCCCAGCAGGTCTCAAGGAGTAACCCAGAAGCAGGGCCTTAAGCATCTGGCCACAGGTGGACTTGGATCACTATTCTTTCAGTTCACAGCCCAAAACAACTGACCCCTTGCACCATGGACGCAGCCTATTAATATACCTGGCTTTTATAACTGATTGTACACAGGAAAGCAGTACGTTTATGCCCATTTTACAGATTGGGAAATCAAAGCATAGAAGAGAGACATGAATTGCCCAGAGTGATCCAGAAGGCCAACATGAAACTAGAAGTAGAACCTATGTCTCCTGGATGCTAATCCATTTCTTTAACCACTCGGTAACAGTACTTATATCCCACATGCTTATTAAGGTGACATCACACCTGATGGTGTACAGGGACCACCCCTTTCCACCATTGCCTTACTGTCACCTTGTGTTCCCCCACTTGCCACATCTAGCCACCTGTTGCCTTGTGCTATATTTGGGTTGGAAGCATCTCAGGGAAGCGATTGTCCTGTTTTGTTTATACTGCACCAAGCACAACAAGGCCCTGGTCCCATCTCTGACCTTCTGCTTCAGACACAAACAGTAATAATGGCTGCACCTGAGCCTATCACTCTGCGGTGTCACAGGGCTCAGCTCAGGAGGGGAACAAGCACCAGGAACTCAGACTGGTGGGGGGCAGGACATTGGTTTGGTAGCATTTTACCCCCTCTCTGCCCAAGTATCCAGGGGGTGCACAGAGACATGCCAAGCCCTCCATCAGACACCCATGTTCTACACCTGACATCTCTGTTACAGGCCTGGGGACAAATCAACAAGGACCTCTCGGGAACCAACTGAGATGTACTGCTGTAAAAAAGCAGGGACAGTCACTCCCTCCGTGTTCACTGAAATGTCTCTAGTTATATTTTAAGAAGGGAGGATGGCCAACCCAAACACAGCCCAGAGACATACAACTGGCCAGCCCTTCGGAGGAGAATATCCAAAACAGAAATCAATGGAGCTATGCTAATATAACAGAGACAGAGCCTACTCACCCCAGGAGTGCCTCCTTCTAGCCAGGTGTGGCTAACAGCTTGTTTCCTACACAGCAACCCATGCTGAAGGTCGCTCCATCGCAGCAGTGCTCTCTGTTCCCACAAATTTCAGTGCTTGCTCCTCGCAGCTTAGCCCTCCAGCTAAGTCACCACAGAGTCTCCCTTTCCAAGCTGTCAAAGTCTATCTAGACTATCACCTCCAGAAGCCCTGATCCACTTCCTAGAATCTGAGAGGGGAAGCTAGGCTCTCCCTTTCCACCAGGTTCCATACTAAGGACTCTCTAACCAGCAGCCAAGGGCTGTGCAGCCTCCCTCCTGGCTGCTCTCTCTCTGACTCTCCCCACAACATCATGGGGTTGACCCTTGTTCCAGGGCTTATTCTGCACCCATGAACTTCTTCCTTCCCACCACTCCTGCTCCCTGAGATTGCCTGCAGATGCTCTCCCTGTAAGTACATACTTCCTCTCTTTAGAGACCTTTAGTAGGCGGGTTTCAGCAGCAATTGACAGTTAAACATGCCAGGGCCTCCTGTCAGGTGCAGCTGCAAAGGTAAATTGGCCTCTTCTGGGCCACAGAAACCCCTTCAGGGCTTGTGTGGTGTGAATACCTTGTCAAAATAACCTGAGGAGGACCTGGCCTATAGATTCCTAGATTTTAGTACAAGAAGGGACCACTATGCTCATCTAGTCTGATTTCCTGAAAAATACAACCCTTAGAATCTCACTCAGTAATTCCTGCCACAAGCAGGATTTTCCAGATCTGAAGAAGTGGGTCTGTTCCACAAAATCTCATCACCTAATAAAATATTTTGTTAGTCTTCAAAGTGCTGCAGGTCTGCTTTTTTGTTCTATGAAGATACAGACAAACCCGGCTATTTCTCTGTGATTATCCTGCCTCAAGCCCATGTCTTGTGGTTGAGCTAGCATGTTATTTGGAGCTATGTTCCTTTTCCACTGGAAGAAAAGAAAGAAAACATGAGAAAAGGAGTAATCTTAAACCACAGAACCATGCGCTCCAAAGTGCCTCCAGCCTCTCACAGCCGTCATCTCTAGTACCTTTTACAGAGAGCCTTTCTTTCCAGTGATTGTAGTGCCTCCCTTTTGGTGGGAGATTACAACAGCACAGATCCAACTGAAAGGCCTTTGCCAATACCGGGACTGTCAAGAGCAGGGACATATTTTAATCTGCTGCTATTGTTGTCAGATCAGATTATGTTTCTTGTCTATGCGAGGGATGGAGCCTGTACTTGTGACTGCTGGGCCATTGTTGCAATAGATCTGTAAGCTGGGTGGGATTTCCTTTGTTTTCCCCTGCAAGACATTGAATGTTTCACTTCAAGTAAAGACTGTGGTCTCAATCCAATACACGTTCATCAAACTTATTTGGGCTCCAGTAGCACAACAGGATGCTACTGGCTTCTCTACTCCTCCTCTTTGGGATGAATAATTAAGCAAAGATTGGTGTGAATTGATCCATAATTATGCTATGTGACATCCCTGCTGAGCTTAAGGAGTTAATTACAGCCAATTTCATGCTTATAATGCAGAAATGAGCTCTGCTATAATTGGTTTTGCAGGATGGTTTCTAGCACCAGCCATGTCTTACCTTGGATGGTTGGAGTCTCTTTGGCACAGTGCACCACACTTTGGCTCCCCATGGCAGTGGGGTGTATTTTGAAATGAGGCCAAATAAATGAAAACTTTTGGCAGTGATGGACCTCAGGGAACCCAGGACTGTGGGTGATCTTGTTACCCTTTGTCCCCGGTAAGAGGGAGCTTCACCCATGTCGGCCACATGTCAGCTTCCTGAAGTCACCAGCCTTTCACTCACTCTGTGCTGCATGAGGACAGCCCTCGTGCTGTGTGGCAACTTAACCATAACAGAGGCTCAGTTGCCAATCCCTTTTGGCTACTCACTGAAGTCCCAGATCCTCTGTCCCCACAGCAGCAGCATACCCATGTCTACTAGTTTTGCCTTAAATCGCTGCTTGTGCGTAGACACAGGCCTGTGAGTGCCTAACTAAAAGTGACTATGTTTTAGTGTAAGCAAATATAGTGCTGCAACTAGAAATAAGAGTGTGATGCAAACAACATCATTACAGCACAAACCGCAACCAGAAACCGGGGCCTTGGCTTACTCATTGTTCCCTTTCCTTGTTAAGTTGCAGGCTTTGTGGAGAACCCTTGCATTTTACCATGTGTGGATAACTATCCTGCAAGTCAAGTGGCTGGTGGAGTGAATTTCTTGGGTCCAACACAAGAACTGTTCAAAAAGAGCAAAGGACCCTTTGCCAAAGGGTCTCTGTGTCAGTGGCGCACCATTAAACACGAAATCAAGTACTGGTGACTTCCTAGAATAAGGACAGCTTGGCTAGGGGACTCAGCTTGGGAACGAGATTTACACCTGCTCCTTTTGGGCAAGTTCTCTTCCTCTAGTGAGGGCTGAATGTAGTTAAAGCCAATCACCACTGGCCTTGTACCACTGCTGGGCTCCTCTCTGTTAAGAAATACTCAACTGGTTGTTTAACCAGGCAGAATATAGGCTTCCCGTGTAATTTCTACCAAGAAAACAGCTCATTGAATATCCAGAAAAATACATAATTATCAGAAGCCATCTCTGGCAGTCACTATCCAGCGGAGATAGTCATTGGCAGGATTATCTAAACTAGGAGGCTAAGGTTAGACTCCACAGACTGCCTGTTCACAATTCTTCAGCACCCACAATTGGGGAAAGATTTTCGAGGGGGACTGGCTCCTCCCGAGAACAAAGGGTGCTCCTAGGCAGGGTTCTCTCAGACTTTTTCTATGTGTGGGCAGAATGAATTTTGTTATGTGCCAAAAGGCATATGCTGGTGCATACCACCAATAGAAACATATGCTGCACGTAGCTGTGGGCGCTCTGCTAACCAACTGGGTGACACCTGAATGTCTCTTGGGTGACAGCCCAAGAGCTTAGCTTACCTGGAACACTGCTTTGAGAGGCTCAGTCATTGGTTTGTTTGTTGAAAACTGGCCACTTCATATAGGGGCCTGCATGGGTGCTGTTGGGCCATGAAGATGGTGAGGGGAACTGGTAGAAAATTTTCCTGTGGCTTGGTGTGTCACCAGCAAATGCTGAGCTGACACCATCAGACTATTGTGCAGGAATACACTGATGTAGCCTAGTGTCCAGGGGGGACGATCAGCCTGGTTGTTCTTGACTTTAATATTTCAATAAGGACAGCACAAAATACTTTCAGAATATGCAATTTCTGATTTTTTTTCCTGAAAATGGACAAATTTTCAAGTCTCAGACTATCTTGCAGGATTGGAAAGCTGTATTTTGACCATCTCTAGGGTCACCTTGTACCTCACAAGCAGGGTCCCCTCTATTTTTTTTTCCATTCATGGGCAGAATAACTTTTGTTCTGTGCACTGCAACATGTAAGCATGTGCCCCACCAATAGAAACACACACTGCCGGCTGAGCATCACCTGAATCTCTCAAAGGGGAAGCTGGGTTAGTTGGTAACTTCACAAAAAAACAAGCAGCTCTGTGGCACCTGAAAGACTAACAAACGTACATCTACACTAGAGTTCTGTTGAGAAAACCTCATTTTGTCAATAAAACTCATAAAATAGCCACACTAAAAATGTGTCCTGTTAACACACTGTCAACAGAACTTGGCACTTTTGTTGGACATCTTCTGCCTCTTCCCCGGGAGGCAGAACGCCTTTCTCGACAGAATCTGTCAACAAAAATGTCATGTGGACGCTGTAGGAGGCCTTCTGTTGACAGACAGGGCTTCTGGGTCATTGGGCAGCTCTGTCTCCTGTGCTACTGCTTGGTCGTTTTGTCGAGAGAGTGGCCAGGCAGTCCAGCCACTCTCTGTCAACAGAGGGGATCAACAGAGTGATCCACTTTCCTGTGTGTCCACAATCAGTCAAACAATGTTTTGTCAGAAGACATCTCCCTACAGTAACTTCTGCCGACAGATCACTGTATGCCAACAGATCACAGCAGTGTAGACATAGCCAATGTTTGAAGCCTGATTCTTTAAGTGACTAAATGTGGACATAACTCTAGAATCCTGTTTCTGGAAATCTGCCTACATGATGTGGATATAAACAAAACAATTTTTTTGTGGTCAAATGCCTTTTGAGGTGCTTTTGTGCTTGGATCCATCAGAAACACAAGACAGAAGATTGCTTCTTCTTTTCTGTCTCCAGAGAAATCACCACCATTGCCATGCAAGAGTGATTTTTCAGTGTGGTTTTGGCAAAAAAATTAAAAAATGCATTAACATAGGAGTCTCTCATGTCAAGCCCATTTACTTTCTCATGTGCATCCCTCCCCTTTTAAGCTTGATATTGCATTTGAGAGATGGTACTGTAACTTAGTGAATTGCAACGAGCGTATGAGGATGATCTATAAGAAGTGGGATGAGGAAATATATTGCAAATGGTGTCAAATTCTCATCACTTCCCCATTCATCTTGTAGTTTGGATAAAATAAAGACAGAAAGCAGCAGTGAAAGCCAATTTATTTGTGTGGAATCGGGGGGTGGGAGGTTGCATTAAAAATTCTAAGCTGTTACAAAGGGGCGCTATAAAGACATAATGCTGAGATATAATCAGATTCCCTTCTGCTCTTTCTGGACAATAACTCTGATCTATGTTCTGGAATAAACCTAACAGAGCACTTTACATTTCATTCCTTCCACTTTATTTTCTTTATTGTGTTCACAAACTCTCAGGAACCACATTTCACAACAGTAACTTATCCACTTGGGAATGGAATATCATACAGAGGCAGAAAATAGACCTTGTTGTTTTGAGGTTCGCAAGGGAGCTTCTTTAATTTAAACAAATTAGACTTAGAAATAGGCAGCAAGGGCAGGTTTTAATCCTGTTTTTTGGAAGTCTACACAGCAAAGTGAGCTTATCAGCCCAGTTGGTGGAGTAAGGGGAAATTCCATTACAATGACAAAGAAAAAAATAATAAACCAAGTAAAAGGGGGCTGGCCTTTGATAGGTGAAGTTCAGCTGGAAATCTCCCAATTTCCAGCTGAACTTCCAACAGCTCCTGCAAGAATCCTGGTACCTCCCAGCTAAAAACAAGAACATGCAGAAAATCTGTTTTTAAAAAAATAACAAAGGTAACCAAACAACTCTCAGTTTCAGGTTTAGTTTGAGTGGCAGGGGCTGGGATTTAATTCCCAGAAGCATCCCTTTCTGAGGGCTGCATTTCTGATCAAGACGCTGGGACTACGGCCTGGCCCTGCAAGGACCTCAGGAAGTCCAACGCAACGACTCTTCTGGCCCAGTTATCATTATTTGCATGATGGTACATCCAGAACTCCAGACTGAAATCAGGGCCCAGTGATCTTAGCTCTGGACTGGCCCAGAGTAAGCACCAGTGCCCGCTAAAGAGGCTTAGAAACCAAAGAGTTGATTGTCAAGAAACCACGAGCCCGGCGAGAGGGGCGGTACTCAATTGTTGTGGCCCAGGAGCAGTCGGACCATTGAACCATTCAAAGGGGGAGCATTGCCTGTGCTTGCCCTAGTTTAAGTGTAGATTTCTTTCTCCTACATGCAAGCTCAACTTCACCTGGGTCCCACAGCTCCATTACATTCTATCTGGAAAGCTGGGAAGGAAGCAGCATGACAGCCTCATGGAAGCTGCTTTCCATCTGCTCTGTAGCCTGGGACACCAATAGCTCTCTGAGGGGAACAAGGGGCTGCCCTGCACTCCTTGGTACAGGCACAAAACCAAAAATCTCACCCTAAGCAGACAACACAAGAAGGATGGCCCCCCTTTTACAGAGAGAGGAACTGAGACCCAGAGATTAAGTGACTGACCAAACAGGGAGTCTGTGACCAAGCCAAGAATGTAACCCAGATCTCCAGAATTCCAGCCTAGCCTTTAAAAACCACGACTGTCCCTCCAAGCTGTGACCTTCTGTGGTCACCTGTTCAAATCTGCATAGATGGTTCTGCATGGGCCTGACCATGAGCTTACCTCAGTGCAGACTCAGAGCAATTCCATTACAGCCAGATGTGAAACATCCCATTGTACCTCTTTACAAGTTCTTCAGGCACCACACACATAGAGACAGGAGGACAGGGGCATTCTTTAAAAATGGGCACATTTTGCCAGCTGTAGTAGGAAGAAGCAACATGCCGCTAGGAAAAAAATCATTCTATTTAGTCCTGATTTGCATGACAATAGAGAACTTGGTTTCTCCACACCACCCCCGCTCCAGAAGAATTCTTACTTCTCACGTCAATTCTGCATTCAGTTACCACAGCCATTTATTTTCTGTTTGTAACACATTAGGCGCATCCAATCAATCTAGTTGTCCTTTGTTGTCAAGGATGGCAGCATGAGGTTCTATTTTATTTTATTTTTTTATTACTTGGCCAATACAGGATGAGTAATCAGACAAATGTTTAGTGAGTGGGAGTGCAATTCTCCAAGGGCAGTAAGTTTCATATGTAACTACAGCCCCTCAGTCTTCTTTCCCCCCTCGCTGCATGTTAGAAAAGTTTATGGTTATCGTGTCAGCCTTAGAAATCAATGCCACCAATTCCTCAGCTGTGTAATGTCGGTGCATTCTTCCTGGACTGTGTCACACTGGATCATCTTAATTTCAAACCTTGCCTGTGGGTACCACCCTTTGCCAGTCTGGTGACAATTAGGGTGCTAGAGAAAGGAACTTAGTTTGGATGTTTTTGCACAGAGCTAATCAAATATTTACCATGTCACTTTCCTCTGCAGGGAAAACACAATCCAATAACCATCATTTGAAACTGCAAAACCTGATTTTGGCCAGATTCTGGCAGCCTTACTTTCAGGACAAGGAACACTTTAAGTCTTAAATACTGCTACTCAATGGAGCTTGGTGCTACTTTCTGTGAGTACAAGGTGAAAGATTCTGGCCCTTTGCTTCTGACACTCTCCCCTCCTCCAGGCTACTTGTGTATATGATCAGCGTAAAAAGTGCATCCTGAGGTAGTGTAAATAAGCGTAGCTCCACTGACTTTAATGAAGCCGGGCCTACTTAAACCCGGCGAGGAGCTGAACTCCTATTTTTAGTCTGCTCATTGACAGGACATGCTGTATTGAAGCTCAGAACAGTATGTTCTGAAAATAATTAGGAGACAGAAGCTGAGAAATAAACTCCAAAGGAGAATGCTGGCCAGCCTGAACTTCAGAAGGGCTAAAAAGGAGCATCAGTGGTGACGTAAGAGGGAAATTGATCCAACCATTCCAGATCAATAGTAGTATGAAAGAGGGGGAATGGATGGCTAAATCATTAAGGTTAAAAATGCTACATACACAAGGCTTGATATTTTTCATCCTCTGTAGGGAGTAGCTAGAAAGACCATTCATTACTTATTTGAAAACAATGCCCAATTTACTTAATATGTGATTCACAATGAATAATTCAATCCCTCCAGAAATCAGGAAAAATGTTCCCAGAGTGTCACACAGAACATTCCAGTGAATCAGTGGGCAACTTGGTAGAAAATGGGTCTATTTCCTGTTTCTCTTGCTGTGAAAGGCCTCAGCACCACATTCCAGCAGCATAATGTCAAGAAGATGAGTTATCCACCAAGTCAAGATCATGAGAGAGTAAAACAGGCAATCACCACAGTCAGGACCTAACAAAGATGGACCACAAGAATTTAGGAATTTGTACAATATTCCCACTGCTGACTGGGCTCTCGAAAGACATTTAGGGGTAAATTACAGCTAAATGACAGCACAGAACACTGAGAGCCAGGGCTGGTAGCTGTAAATAAACTTTTCAAGACTATGGGAAACAAGGCCACACCCATAAGTGCAAATCTGGCTAACTAGAATCATGCTGAACCGCAGATGTTTCTGGACCAGAGAGTTCTAGTCAAGACAGGTTCAACATCTACAGCTGGTAACCCTTCAAATGTGTTCACAACTCTCCTCCTTCTCAAGTTGTATTACCCAGGCTATTTTGGAAACTGAAGGGGTTTGCTTCTCTCTCAGTCTGCCCGGTGTTCCTCCTCAGGAGGGTGCATGTTGGAAGAACCTTCACACTCTCATTCATTACTGACAGGTGTGTCACACACAAGCTGTTTCCTTACATTCCCTTGCTCTTCGTCTGATATTCTGTCTTCCCGGGTTATTACCAGCTGGGTTCTGTAGCTGTTGGATTACATAACTGACTATACAGATCAAATATTTCCCAGGTAAATCGGTCACTAGCTATGGTTGTGGAAAATAATGCTGACAAGTCTGAATTGGAGAGTCTATCTTAAAAATAGGTCTAAAGAAGGTGGCAATGCTTAATTACTGACACAGGCAACTGAGTTGCAAGTTGCTTCAGGTGGCAGTGCATATACAGTTAGAAGCTGTCCTTCTGGTTGTGGAAGGAAACTAATCATGGTGACTCATTGCAATTATTGCCACCTTATTCTGATTTTTTTATAAGTACCTATTATCTCTAACAGGATAGATTTGGGACCTGGATTATGTTTACATATTGAGCCAACATTTATGATCACAGGCATTATGGTTCCATTCATATTGCTGATTGGCCAGTTCACTGCCTGTAGGTGTCTTGATTAATATTTGACTGTTACACTATGCATAGCAACACAAGAATAGGTCGTGACGTCTTGCTGAGAAGGGTGAGGGTTATCCTAAATGTTACCTCACAGAGACCTATGTGCTATTTAAAAGTTTGGAGGGCTTTTGGATTTTTTGTATCATGCAAGACAATTTTACGTATGCTCCATGAAATAAATCTCCATCTGGTCATCAAAGGTCACAGACAAGTGGTTATCTTTTCCATAGTCCTCTAATGGGGAGAAACTTCTTTATAGATCAGTCAGATTTGCATTAGGGAGTCTTGACCACCTATATTTCAGAGCAGGGAAATTGGCGTAGAATTCAGGTCTCAAGAAGTCCTGGACTAGAGAATGGAAACCTTTGTAAATGTATAAAGAACTTCCAGGGAACCACCATGAACTGGCCACTGCCTCTTATTATGTGTCCATGCAGTGCCGAGCCCAATGAGGCCCTGAAATTAGACAGGCTTTTTTGATTCTTTCCTTATTTCCTGAATGAAATGTGAGACTACCTTTCAACACATGTCTGATAATTCTGGTAAGGGCATTAGATGTTACAGTGATAAAAGATGGAGTCCTGGACCCCTTGTTTGATAATATTCAATAACTCAAACAAATCTAACCTAAACTTCTTTATCTCTAATTTCCTAATTAAGGAAAAGCCAGAGTCCCACACACATTGCGCTAAATATATTCTGTGCTGGGCACCCACACCTGGGATCAGGTTTCAAAAGAACTACTGACCCTACAACTTCCATTCTGAAAGTTTGCCCTTTTAGTCCTGGTGTAGCTGAAAATTAAGGGTAACCTCATTTTTGTTCTTCTTCATTTTAAATTTTCTAATTGGATTCTGTTTATCTGGAGACCTGCTACATAGTTACACGCATCCACACACACAAAAACAAGAGGGCTAACAAAAATAGATGAAAAATTTAGAGATACTGCAGTTGGTTTAACATGGAAGTGACTTTCCAATTTCTTTTTACCCACATTAAAAAAAAACAAGATGAGAAAATTAATTCATGTCAAAATAAAAACATTGAATGGCAGCTAACTGAAGTCACCTTTAAGAACAATGTTGAACTGAAATATTTTTCACTGAGTTTTTTTAGCTTTTCAGATTTAGTTTTAGAATTGTTTTCTAAGTGAACCATTGGGAGAGTTCCAGAATTTGTGTCCACTCTTCAAAATCAGCTGAAAGTACTTACCACATTCCCCCTAATTTTCAAACAATTTTTGTGCTCCCTCTAACACATTTACTTTGTGAATTCACTATTTTTCACTATTTGCCAAGAAAAATACACACACACACACACCCAGCTGTACCCCCAAGGCATTAACCAAGAGTACAAAAATTCCATAAAAATTATGTTTGATTGAAAGTATTATCTCAAAAACTAAAAGGGAGCCTCATTTGTTGGCAGAGAAGCAGCAGAATGTATGAGCAATATATACAGCAACAGCTTTCTAAATATTACTAAAATAAATTCCTTTCACTGGAAAGATCAAAATCCAGAGCTTCTAGGCCTGTCACTTTGAGAGTCAAACTCACCCACAAGCCATTTAATGATTGCAAAGCAGAAATATTCCTGTTTTATTTTTGGAAGCCTTGTTCCTTGCTGCCTTCACATTAAAAGATATTCATACATTTCTGTTTGTATTATTTATGACTCAGTCCTAGCCATTTCAAATGATGGTAACTAGGAGTCCAAGTTTTCTTCAGGCTAACGCAATGATAGGCATTCCCTGGAGACAACAATTCCTTGCTTTTTGTGCTATGGTACCTCACTCTCTCTCTCCCGCTCCATGTCATGAGATCTGTGGATGTCAAAGTTTGCAGAACCTTTGCTTACTGCAGGGGCATATAATGGGAACGGTAGCAAAAGCTCCCAGCATGGTTGTGTGCCAGCTACACGTGGTAATATTTGACTAAAAGGGAGCATGGTGGCAGAGATGGCTCTGAAATGCTGACAGATTTAGGGGCTAAACCATTTGTCAGGATATTTATTTCACGCATCAGCTTCCTGACCAAAAACAAAAATACAGACATTGGGTGCTTTGCAATTGACCACATTAACATAAGAATGGCCATGCTGGGTCAGAGCAAAGGTCTGTCTAGCCCTGTATCCTGTCATCCAACAGTGGCCAATGCCCAGCATGCCAGAGAGGGTGAACAGAGCAGGCAATCATCAAGTGATCTCTCCCCCTCACCAATTCCTAGCTTCTAACAAACAGAGGCTAGGGGCACCATTCCTACCCAGCCTGGATAATAGGCAACCATGGACCTAACCGCCATGAATGTATCTAGCTCTTTTTTGACCTGTTGAAGTCCTGGCCTTCACAACATCCTCTGGCAAGGAGTTCCATAGGTTGACTCTGTCACCCTACCTGTAATGAGTAGTATCCATTCTGTTGGTAGCACTGGGCTAGACTCAGTCATTGAGCTCAGCAGATGATTGCTCCTTACCTGACCTGTTCATAGGACCGAACAGGGCTGGCAAGAGTTGTCATTTCCCCACTTCTTGCTCCAGTAGGAGTTAGGGAATCAACTGAATGACTATAAACCCTGCAGCTTACTTCCCTCTCATGACTGGCCAGCTTGTATGATCAGCAAGGGAGGGTGGCACCCCCTCCAGTGCTGCACTCTGTAAGAAGATCTCAACCAAAGCTCCAAGTAGATCTGGCCATGGAATTAAACAAACGGCAACATGAGCCTTCTTCTCAACATTGAAACAAAGCTGATCTCAGCTAGTGTTGAGAATCCTAATCATTTGGTTTGCTTTGGAAGATTGTATTAATTTGCATTTCACCCCTTCTGTTCCCTTCCAGAAAAAGAGATGATGGCGTACTGGGAGAAGTGGGTAGTCTGGCTATAAGATGGCATTAGCCAACCTTTTACATGACAACTACATAACCAGGCCAACTGGGCAAGCTTGCAGATTTCCCAGACTGCAGGTAAGGCTCCATGACATGCCCACACTTGTGGGCACATTAAATGCAGTCAGGGACATATGGGGGTGGCTTGTGGAAGCCAAGTGAGTTGATATTTTCTCTGGAAGCAATGATCTGACATTTTATAACCATTAAAAAACTGGAGTCTTGATCCTCAGTTGGGGCAAATTAGAGTAGCATTGATTTCAGAGGAGTTATACACAGTTACACCATCTGCAGATTTGTCACTAATGTTCTGCATTCTCAGTTACAGGTATCTGCTCTCATGCCATTCTGGGGACACTCCTACCCAAAGGCTCCTGTCCATTTCTGGAGTTGTGTAGAGATCTAAGGCTTTGTCTGCATATGGAAAGTAACTAGCATTGCTATGCAGAACATGTGTTCCATTATAGCTATAGTGCTCAACTTGTCTATGTTGACAAGCTCTTAGTATATATGAGAATCTAGCCCTATATCTTTACTCCAGAGGATTTCCAAAATGACATTTAACTGTAAACAATGAGTCCGTATTAAACTTCCTTTGAGGGGCTGTGTATGTGTGTTGGGGTGGAGGTGGGGTAGTAGGATTGGTTGGGGGAAAGTGAACTGTGGAAGAAAAAACCTAAAGTAGGCATGGACTCTACCAGTTCTTAGAGAACGTTAAAGCTGTAAAGTTTGCATTGTTTACTCTTTCATGCCTTCCAAAAAAAATGTGTAAGAGCGTGAGTGCTGTGCTAACTTTTTCTGAGACTCTGGAAGTTCCAAAGGAAAAAAAATGTGGACAGAGTGGGAGAGCCATTTGTTTTGGGTGAAATTAAATATTTGCCTTCTCTATCAGACAGCATATACACCAAGAGCTTGTAACTGACTGCTGGATGAAAGCCTTTTAACAAGTCCACATTTGGCCACAGCAAAAATATTTCAAAACACGTACAGAATAAGATGATACTTCGTTAAGCCAAAAGTGGGGAAAAAACAATCAGAGAAATTTCTCTCTCTGACTTACAGGAAATGACTGAGTTCATTTGTTGGAAGTTTGGGTTGAGTTTAGAATCTTTATCCACCTTGTGGATGCTCTACTTTTAGAATGGGATTGAGGACTCTTGCATTCTGAAAAGTGCCAGCTATTTGAACCTAGAGATGTTTCACTGGAAGGTAAGGTATCAAGACTGAAAAAGAGAATTCCAATTAATTCCCACTAAATTGCTATTGAATTTTAATGTTAACCCCTTGAAAATCTTCAAGACCTTCACAGAGATACTTCTGCATTGCTCCCAGGTATGGATTAAAATTCCCAGAATTGTCAGATTTATTGAGCATTGCTGTCATGCTTCTGAATATCTGAGTATCTCTCTTACAGGTACATTATTGCTGATTAAATTCATGTACACATGCAGAGTAGTTTCATTAATATTTGGACAATGGTGGGCATAATCCATTTAAATGTGCAGTCCATGCTAATCCTGTAATAAAGCAGAACACTATAGAAACACAGTGTGGGTAAAATAAAAGAAAAATCAATTGGTGGATGTACCACAAATGTACTTTTTCCCACCCACAACACAGAGGCCTTAAGTACATTAAATGCTGCAATCATTCTTCTTAATGTCCTTGTCTGTCGTGCTGGTTTATATTCTGTATGTTTGCTGTAAATTCTATTATAATAATTTTGTACTGTACACTTGGTAGCTCTGGTTATCTAGCTCAGATTCCAGGATTGTCAACATGTGGGTCACTCTGATGCCTAAAATGTGCACTGCATTAATGAGATGCGATGGAAATAGCTACAAGCATTGCTGAGTGTTCTTCCTGCTCTGGATATTAGCACTGGGACCTGCAGATTTGCACCATCCCATTTTGAAGTACATGCACATTTTCTGCCTTTTTTGAAACCACGAAACAAAAGCATGACTTTACCAGTGAGCCCATACTGTCACACAAGGGATCCTTCGACTAATGTTAACGGCAATCAAGTGGAGGTAGACCTAACATCCAGTTCTGGCGTAATGTGTGCTATTCACTGACCACTTAGTGCTTGCAAAAGCTCTGTTTTTTTCTCAGGGTCAGGTTCTAACTGGTGATGTTTAACAGCAGCATTAGACTCTCTGGCTGGGAAGCTCAACCTCTGAAGGTGAAGAAATGAACACTACGAACAATTCATCCTTTGCACTAGGTCGCATTCTGTAAGGCAATGTGGCAATAAGCAACAGTGTCGCAAAACAAAGCATTGAAAAAACAGAGTCTGGCATGGGACAGACTCTCTGAGCCATCGCTTCACTAAGTTCATTAGCAGTACCTCCAGCAGCTGAGATGTGGCCATTGACTGAGTGGATCTACAGCAGTTTGCACCAGCAAAGGGTCTTTCCACACTCACTGAGGTTTCAGCCTGAGGTGGGGAACAAACGGTGGCGGGACATTGGGTGCTAGGATCTTGGGAAGTATCTGCCTATGTCACTGAAGTGCCTGAACAGGAGCAAAACAGGGGACTGGGTCCTAGTTATGGGTGCTGAGGAGAGCTGCTGGTTGGAATCTTTTCTAACATCTTCCCACCGTCCTGTCCGCCCTCTAAACTGGGCAGAATAAATTTTGTATGTGCCACCAAGGCATGTGCACATGTTCACCCCCAGCAGGAACATATGCTGCCAGCTGCGGGTAGCTGTGAGGGTTCTGCTCAGCTGGGCAGCCCCTGAATCTCTCCTGGGCGTTCGCCCAAGTGCTCCACTTACAGGGAACCCTGCCTCCCTCACACCCAATCAGAGGTTTTGCTGTTGATGCCTTGGCCAACACTCCACTGAGACTGCTAGATTCCCAGGAGGAGCCAATGGAAACCACTCAACTTCCTGGCACCTTGGCACTCTCTCCGTGATGGCCAAGGGAAGCCAAACAGACCTGCTCCAGACCAGGGCTCCATTCCTGCTCATGAAGAATGTCAATGTTTTGATTTAACTTCCCTGCCAGAACAAAACCAAATTTGCAACCATCAGAGTTGCCTGTCTCCATCTGTCATGGAGGGAGGAAGAGAGCCTGGAGGCCCCAGCTGATGTCAGATCCGATCAGGCTCTGGCAAGAATCAGGCCCTGCCGTGAGCAAACAGCTACTTACATGTTCACCGTCTGTTTGAGTGAGCTGGTACAAGGTGTAGGCTCAGTAACTGACCCCATGAGCTGAGTAACATGCAATGTGTGGGATCAATGTGTAAAATCAGAGGAGGGGCACCATTGTCCTGGCCACAGGGCAGCAGAAAGTCCTGTTACTGACTGACATAGGTTCACTGTCATGGGCATATGCAGGTTAGTGTCCCTGAGCCTATTAAAAACTAATATTGTAATTCATCAGCAACGAATCTGGCCAAGGCCCATCGCCACTGAACTGAGCCTGTGGTCTTTCTGGGTAGTGATATGAAGGTCTGCTGGGCTGGCTATCTGCACAAAACTAGGGTGGCAGCTGGAGACAGTACACACACACACACACGCACACACACACACACACACACACACACACCCGATTCGCATGCAGAGCCCTCTGGAGTTTTTGATCCTTCCTAAGCTGTTATGCTGGTTGTTGAGTACAGCCTGTGCCTGCTTGGTGGTGGTCGTGGGTTGTGACTGTAGGGATCCATGGGTCTAGAACAATTAGGCCCACCGAAGGGATGGGAGGGGGAGAAGGGGCAATTGCCCCAGGGCCTGGCGTTTCAAAGGGGCCCAGAGCTCCAGCCACTGCCTCTGTTACTGTGGCAGCAGCAGCTGGAACCCTGGGCCTCTTTGAATTGGCATGGCAATACTGCTGCGCTGGCGTGGGGCAAGCAGCAGCGTTGGTTGGCACTGAGAGCCGAATCACATAGGCCCTGCCTATCCTGCCCGTGGTCCCGCCCCTTCTCGGGGGTGGAGCTGGATCCCCTCCCACCTTGTCCCAGGGCTCGCGGTCTCTGTTGGTGTCATTGAGAGCAATGGTGGGCAATGGCTGGCCTGAGGGTTCTCTCTGCAGCCTACAAGACATTCTGCTTATCATTGTGCCCACACCAGACTGCCAGAAGCTGTGTCTACATGTGCACGCTACTTCGAAGTAGCGGCACTAACTTCGAAATAGCGCCCGTCGCGGCTACACGCGTCGGGCGCTATTTCGAAGTTAACTTCGACGTTAGGCGGCAAGATGTCGAAGTCGCTAACCTCATGAGGGGATCGGAATAGCGCCCTACTTCGACGTTCAACGTCGAAGTAGGGACCGTGTAGACGATCCGCATCCCACAACGTCGAAATTGCCGGGTCCTCCATGGCAGCCATCAGCTGGGGCGGTTGAGAGATGCTCTCTCTCCAGCCCCTGAGGGGCTCTATGGTCACCGTGGGCAGCAGCCCGTAGCCCAGAGCTTCTGGCTGCTGCTGCGGCAGCTGGGGATCCATGCTGCAGGCACAGGGTCTGCAACCAGTTGTCGGCTCTGTGGATCTTGTGTTGTTTAGTGCAACTGTGTCTGGGAGGGGCCCTTTAAGGGAGCGGCTTGCTGTTGAGTCCGCCCTGTGACCTTGTCTGCAGCTGTGCCTGGCACCCTTATTTCGATGTGTGCTACTTTGGCGTGTAGACGTTCCCTCGCAGCGCCTATTTCGATGTGGTGCCGCGCAACGTCGAAGTTGAACATCGATGTTGCCGGCCCTGGAGGACGTGTAGACGTTATTCATCGAAATAGCCTATTTCGATGTTGGCTTCACGTGTAGACGTAGCCAGAGTCTGCTGGTTTTGTACACATAGTTTGCTTCCTATCCATGTTACTAAAGTGACACGCACATAAAGCAAGGGCACTGACTGTACAGCATTGACTGTGAGAGCCACACACTCCTGCATCCACTCAAAGCCCTGATACTATGGCCCAGTCAGCACATCCCACAAGCGTCATTAGCCCAACTACCCTATCCTGGGAGACCATCTTGGTTTTGACAATCTTGCATTGAGGTGAAGGAGGGTCTCTTATGAGGCCCAGTCACTAGGCTAGGTTGCCCTTCACTGATCTAGAGCCTGGGATTGTGAGGTTATAAAGACAGAAGCCTCCACGTTCCCCATTTGAGATCCATGTGGAGCTACAGTTACGGGAGAGTTAGGCACTGCAGGAAATACCACCTAAAGACACCAAAGCAAAAGAACCCTGTGGTCACCTGATTGGCCCACATCATGAAGTTGCCCCAAGGAGCCTCGTGAGCAACAGCACAGGTTGTGGCTTGCTTCTGATTCTGACCCTCATCTTTGGCCTTGTGTTGCCCAGCTCTGGCCTGGTTTTACTTTGATAGCCAATTCCTAACCTGGGTTGATAACTAATCCCTACTCCTTCCTTCAGGCCCTGCCCAGCAGACAACACTAGCCCAGCCACCTACATCACAAGCATTAGAGTGATATACAGAAGTCAGACGGAATGAACTGGCCATCCTGCCTGGCTTTAATCTCTTGCTCCCCTTTTTCCTTGGAAAGTTGCTTGCTTGCTTGGACAGAGAACAGCTAAGAAGAATATAATACTTGCTGGAAAACAGGTTTTAACCAAGCAATGCTTTCACTTTCCCTCTGCCCCTTCTTTTCTTAAAGGCATCTCTTGCCAATTTTCAGGCCGACATTTGGGTCAACTAAAATAATTAGTCTCTGACGGCATCCAAACATTCCTGTTGCTAAGCCAAGAGGAGGCACAGTCAACGGGGGTGAAAAGAACGAACCAGCGTCTACAGGGCTGCTGTGCACACAGCTCTAAATAGAAACACACAATTACTAGATACAAAAGACAATTACAAGGCACTAACCGCCATCGCTAGCTTATTACACTGAGTGATGGATGCCCCTCACTGCCTTGGAACAGTGCTACAAACAAAGTGTCCTTTGTAGAGCTGTGATTGAATGAGGCAGCTAGACCAGGGGTTAATAGACTTATTGCTGGGGGAAGTGGATTTCAAAGCATGCTACCTGCAATTTGGGTTGTTTTCCTCTTTCTCTGTGGCTTTGTGCATGCATATATCAAACTCGCCATGGGGGAGATGCTATGTACTTTATTATTATCATTATTAAACAACCCAGGGGAACTGAACTGATTTAAGCCTCCTTGAATGAACTTACTTATCTCCCGGATGCATGGGTTTCCCCATCAGAAGGAGGGGAATCCCACTTATCTAAACCTAAACCCAGTGTATTTATTTTTAATGTGCACAACACAAAGAGCTCCAGCATGCCTGTGAACCACTGGAATGAGATCTAGGAGCCCAAGGTTCATATGTAACAATATCATTATGCAGGCCAAAAAAGGTCTAAAAAAATCTGTTAGTCTTTATAAGTACATTGGAAGGGGAAGCTTGTGAAGGTCCCACAGAGTAGGGGCTTTGGATGATCAAAGTGTCACAGGAACACTCAAGGAATACAAGGATGTTTTGGAAAAGCTAAAATAATTCTTTGTACCCAACTTCACATCAGAAAGAAGTCAGGAAAATTCCTACGCTTGAGCCATTCCCTAGAGGTGACAAAATCTGAGGAGCTGTCACAGGTTCTGTACAGGTGCCCTTAGAACAAGCTGACAAAATTAACAATAATAGAGAACCAGGACCAGACAGTACTGCCTAAGAATTCTGAAGTAACTCAGACAACATTACAGAACTAACTAGCTGTGAAATATAACCTATTCCTTCAATCAGTGTCCATACCTGATGACTGGATGATATCTAATATAATGCCAATTTTATTTAAAAAAAGCCTCCAGTGATAAACCTAGTAATTACAGCCCTGTTTGCCTCACTTCAGAATCAGGCAAATGGGTCGAAATTTACAGTAAAGAAGAGAATTAACAGATACACAGATGAGCACCCTGTATAGAGAGATGGTTCAGCGATTAGAACATTGGCTTTGTAAGCTGAAGGCTGTAAGCTTGAGAGGGCCTTTCAAGAGTCTGGGGCAGGTTAGATAGATATGTATATATATAAAAGCACCAGGGATGGTTGCAGGTCCTCCTCTGAGTTCCAGGGACTGGACTTGATGACCTTTTGAGATTCCTTCCTGTTCAATATGACAATGTCAACACAGGGTTTGTAAAGGGAAATCATGCCTCATCAGTCTAGTGGAATTCTTCCACAGGGTTGGCAAGCACTGATGAAGGCACTACAGTGTATTTGGATGACCAGGAAGTCTTCGTCTCTTATGCAAAGTAAGCAGTTATGAGACAAGGGGGCAACTCCTTTCACAGAGCAGTGACTCATTGAGGGACCAGAAGCAAACAATAGGAATAAATGGTCAGTTTTCGCACTGGAGAGAGGTAAATCACCACATTCATAAGTAATCTGGAGAAAGGTGTAAACTGCGAGGTAGCAAAGTTTGCAGACAATACAGTACTACTCATGGTAGTTAAATCCAAAGCAAACTGAGAGTAAAAGATCTCACAAAATTTGGTGACAGGGTAACAAAATAGGAGATGAAATTGATAAATTCATTGTGAATATACGTCTGAAAACATTTACTTAACACACAGCGGCAGTCAAAAAAAGCCAATAGAATATACAGGACCATTGTCAATGGGATAGATAAGTCAGGAAATATCATAATGATGTAATATAAATCTATGTTGCACCTGTAGTGGAATTGGAAAGGTAGAAGGAAAATAATGAGGGGATATGGAACGATTTCCATGTGAGGAGAGGTTAGAAAGGAGAGTGTGTTCAGTTTTGTCAAGGGAAATTAAGGAGGAAGTGGAACATGACAGACTTGTATAAAATCATGGTGTGGAGAAAGTGAATTAGGAAGTGTCA
The DNA here is from genome assembly GCF_033958435.1 of Carettochelys insculpta. Classification (NCBI taxonomy): domain Eukaryota; kingdom Metazoa; phylum Chordata; order Testudines; family Carettochelyidae; genus Carettochelys; species Carettochelys insculpta. The sequence continues at coordinate 133,677,422 of NC_134140.1, read as the reverse complement.
TTACCAATCCACAGAACACAAGAGTCAGAGGTCATTCGATAAAATTAGTAGGAATTTCAAAACAAATAGAAAGAAGTTCTTCACACAACACACTGTGAACCTGTGGAACCTGTGGCCTAGGAATGCTAAGGACACAAATATAAGTAGGCTAAAAAAATTAGCTAAGTTAGCTGAATAGGGACACAACCCCACACTCTGGGTGTTCTCAGGCCTCTGAAGCTGGGACTGGGCAACAGGAGCTGGATCACTCAATAATTGCCCTACTCTGTCCATTTCCTCTGAAGAATCAAGCAGGGACCCCTGCTGGAAGACTGGCTACTGAGCTAGATGAATCATTAGTCTGACCGGCTGTTCTCACATTGTTCTACTCTCAGGTAGGACTGGTTGTTTGACTTTTGACACATGGAAAAGTGAAATAAGTTGCCAGTTTCCCCTCCTATCCTTTGTTTCTTTTATCTACTTCAACTGCAAGACTTTGGAGCAGGGGAAGTTCTATGCTTTGTGTACAGCTTCTTGGAATGGGACCTTGACTCTTGGTTACTGCCTTTAGAGTGCGAATAATAACGGGAATTATGGGCCCATGCTGGGGTCAGTATGTAACTGCTCCGCTTATCAAGGAGGGATTCTACATCCCTGGAGCAACCCACAACCCACAGAGAGCAAATCCCGCTGCTGTACCCCTTAAAGGTCATGCAACCTGGCCAGCCACCTCCAGTGAGCAATTAACCAGGTTGCTGCAGGAAGGAGGGCAGCTCCCTCCATCCTTTCCACCCTGCCTTCTTTGGAGGGGCTATCGGGCACTCATTGTGCCAAGTCTCTGTGCTCAGGTGAGTACAAGCGCTGTTGTAACCAGCTCCTACCTGAGCAGGTCTCCCTTGCACACTTACATATCAGGTACTGGATGTTTAGCTCACCTGGGTCCTGGATGCCATTGAGGGATAGATCTTTCCACCCTTACATTTAGTGTAACTTTTCTCCAGGGCTGGTCCCATAGACTTCAATAGGATAAGCTGTACTGCAAAGTGCTTCATGAGTGAGCAGATCAGGATCCGTCCCTTCCAACTGAATACCCCTAAATCTGTAGGTTTTCCAGAGTACATGTTTCCCTCTGCCCCACTCTCTGCTAAAAGGTACAGGGAAACAGACAGCTAGGTCCACCACTCCAGGGGGCGTTTTCTGGAAGGACAGGACTCAGAACTGCAATCTTATCTTAATGTGGCAGCTAGGAAGTGAAATTATTAATGGTCTGGGAGCACTTGAAGGTGACCCAGCCCTTGAGGTCCTAGACAGCCTGGGCTCACAGCAGCGCATCTCAGGAGAACAGCTAAAAACACAAAGCAAAAACAAAGCAAAAAAGAGAAAACCCACTGCTGAGAAATTAATCAGTTCTACAAACTGAGTGCAGCTTATTACCCATCATTTACAGAAGTCTCAGCAGAGGTCAGTGCCCTATTATCAGAGTGGCTGACTGACTTCCCGGGCCCCTGGGTAAAGTGTGGGGAGTTGGCTTCATGCCCCCAGATGGAGTGGGGCCTCAGGTAGAAGAGCAAGGCTGGGGTTAGCTACCCTCCAACAGCTCTTCAGCACCAGCCAGAACACACTGCTCAGGGCTGCAGCAGCAGTGGCAGCAGCTGGGTGATCCAGGGCCTTGTAAATCACTGGGCCCTGGAGCAGCTGCCCCAATCCATCCTGTCAGCAGACAAGCCTATTGCACTAGGTGGTGGACATGCAGGTAGCAAGAATTGACTCCTGTCAGGAATGCTTATCACCCAGTAGACTAGACAAGGTGGAGGGGGGGCTATGGTAGAAATATATAAAATTATGAGTGATGTGGAGAAAGAGAACAAGAAAAAAATACTTACTTTTCCCATAATATGAGAACTAGAGGACACCAAATGAAATGAACGGGCAGCAGGTTTAAAACAAATTAAAGGACTTTCTTTTTCACATAGCACACATCAAAATGTGGAGCTCTTGGCCACAGGAGGCTATGTAAGCTAGGACTATAACAAGGTTTTAAGAAGAGCTGGATAAATTCATGGAGGTTAGGTCCATTAATGGCTATTAGCCAAGATGGGTAAGGAATAGTGTCCCTGGCCTCTGTCTGTCAGAAGTTGGGTATGGATGGCAGGAGAGAGATCGTTACCTGTTTGGTTCACTCCATCTGAGGCACTTGGTATTGGCCACTGTTGGCAGACAGGATACTGGGCTGGATGGACCTTTGGTCTGACCCAGTAAGGCCGTTCTTCTGTTCCAATGAGAACAGAATCCCAGAGAGTCAAAGGGACTTGCATAGGGCAAATTATTGATTCTCTGGAGTTACAAAGTAATATCCAGGGGACTCACTCAGAATCACATCTTGTTTTACTTCTATGGGGCCTCTAATCTGATTATGTGTAAAGATCTGCACAGTCCTGGAGTCGGAGCTCATAAAATGTCTGCTGCAGCTTCCAGTTTCTTGTCTTAAACAGGTGTTGTCCTAGTATAGATAACAGATCTAAATTTACTCCATCTGCTAACAATCCCAGACACCCATCAATCACCTGGCAACTGGCAAATTGCAGTGGGGCTCTGCTTATGCTCCTGCCCACCTCTTTCATTTCAGTCCAGGGGAGTGGTGCTGAGGATTTTGCCTTTGCAGTGACTTTTTATTCATACCAGCAGCAGTTGCACAGCTGCACAAAGGTTCAGGTAGAGGAGCTGACCACTTAATGATGGAGTACAGGATAGCTGTCAACTGTAAGAACGTCTCTGCTCCTGAGTGCACCTTAGGTAGGCTTTGTAAAATGCCATTATAATTTCAGAGAAAAAAATGGATTAATAGTGTTTAGAATGAGGTTCTCAGCTGTCTTGGGAAATGTACCTTAACCTTTGATAAATGACGTTTGCTTGCCTGAGTGAGGGCTAAGTGTGGCTGATCTTTTTAATCCACACCATGGAGTGGAATATGTGGGAGATCCCTGAAGAGCCTAGGAAAATTATCTTTGTTTACCCAGACAGGAAGGTTGAACAGAAATCAACAGCCATGTTTTCTAAAAGTTGTGTGGAGATTGTCAAACCCCATCAAAATCAAAAGAAAGATTTTTACTGAATTTTGGATCAGGTCCTCAGTCAAAGTGACTTGCTAACATCCTCAAGTCCAAGTGCTTAAAGTCAGGTAAACTAATGTGCAGAGATTCTTAGCATCCATACGTCCTCTTGACTTTCATGGGCATTCAGGGTCCTTAATGGCAGTCACCGAAATATGAACATTCCCCTGGGGGCTGCTATGCAGCCACAGATGGGAGTGAACTAGTACTTAAGACAACTTCCCCCCCGCCCCATATATATAACCTGCACCTCTGTGGCATGGATCTAGATCTCAAGGAGAACAGGAATGCTACACTGTATCTCTTTTGACTGGAGAATCCCTTCACGGATGCAAGTCACCAAGCACCCTGCTAAGATATTTTCATGTTCCCTATGTGCTGTTTATGGAACATTAGAAGTCTGATATTTACGCACACAAAACCTCATATGTTTCTGATAAGCTAAACAAATATCCCTGAGATGAAGGGTGTAATTAACGCTGCTGAAAATGGACCCTTTGAAGAAGTTACATATTTGTTGATCTCAAGGTGGAGTATTATTAAGAGGCTAAGTCATTTCAAATGAGCTATAGAGAATAAATAGTATTTTATATATATATTTTCTTAAATAGATCGGGTATTTCTCTCTTACTTCAAGGATTGGGAAAGCCAGTCAATGCATGACATCAAGTATCTTAAATTTGGCACCAGGTTATCAACTGCATCACACTTGCTTGTTGGCCATTTCCCTTCTTTGTCTCATCAGGAAATGTTTTAAGGGCATGCTGTGCTAGGCACTTGGTTGTATTTGGGAGCATTAGACATTTCAGGGACAGGTCTTATACATTATCCAAATCTCTTCTAATGTAAGCCTTAAGCTAAATGTGGCTTGAAATGACTACAAAACAGAGGTCAAAAGTCACCTTAGATGGTGGTTCTCACAGTATCCAGAAGACCAAGGAACTCCTCATCCAGAACTCAACTCCTCTACAAGCATAGAGCCCAAGACAGTCCTGGAGCAGATTCTATCCATGTAAAATGTGGCAAGCTAGCTAAAGTTATCCCTTTCAAGGCCTATTACTGTGGTCTAATCTAGTGAGTCCATCTACCTTTGGGCTAGCAGGTGAAGTCAAAAGCAAAATCCCTCCCTTCCAAAAGAGAGGAAACATTTTAGATTCCAAGGCAGACATTCCCAGTCTTTGCTTGTGGCTCCACAATATTGCAAAGGGCAGAGGTGGGGCCCTTTCCCAGCTGCAACTACTGTGGCCAGATTTTGCCACCCACATGCATTAATGTCTTACTTGGAACTGATTCCCCAACCAGTGTAAATCAGTGTCATTGCATTTAAATCAACAGTGCTCTGTTGATTTACAAGAGCTGAATATCTGAAGCCACCCGCCGAATTTGGAATTACCTTGAGGAAGGGCAGTGGGATCTTGCTCTAAATTTGCATTTTTGTTCACCATAAAGTTTCCTGAGCAGCAAAACTGGCAAAAAAGAGACAAGGGGCAAGCGAAATAGACTTACGTTTGCAGAGTGAGAACTTCTTCATAGCAACTCTTATGCTCTTCTCCAAGGGATAGTCACTTAAAATACACAGAAGACCTCTCTGGAGAATTGAAGATAGCTGCAATTTGAAAAGAGAAGAGCGAGGTATATTACTTTTGAAAGAGAAAATGCCAGGTAAATAGTATTCCCATAACAAAGCAAAGCAAATCATATATATAAAGTCAAGAATGTGTGAGTCTTTACAGAAGAGATATAAGGAATATATCCAAGTAGAAACTCAGCACTTAGTTAGCGATAAGATAGCACCAGAGCACAAACTATCACCAAAGGGAACAGCCTGAAGACAAAAAAAAAAGAAAAAAACATATCTCATGGCTAGTAATTATTTAGAGGGTTACACATTGTGCTCAGACGTTTGGGAGCTTCATAAATGTGAAGAAACCTCACCCATGGGCGAGAGTGTAGTATTAAGGACTGGTTCTGTTCAATATCTTCATCAACAATTTACATATTGGCATAGAAAGTATGCTTATTACATTTGCAAATGATACCAAGCTGGGAGGGGTTGCAACTGCTTTGGAGGATAGGGTCATAATTCAAAATGATCTGGATAAACTGGAGAAATGGTCTGAGGTAAACGGGATTAAGTTTAATAAGGACAAATGCAAAGTGCTCCACTTGGGAAGGAACAATCAGTCTCACACATACAGAATGGGGAGATACTGTCTAGGAATGACTACAGCAGAAAGGAATCTCGAGGTTGTTGTGGACCGCAAGCTAAATATGAGTCAACAGTGCGATTCTGTTGCAAAGAAAAGCAAACATGATTCTGGGATGCATTAACAGGTGTGTTGTGAACAAGACACGAGAAGTCATTCTTCCACTCTACTCTGCGCTGGTTAGGCCTCAGCTGGAGTATTGTGTCCAGTTCTGGGTACCGCACTTCAAGAAAGATGTGGAGAAATTAGAGAGGGTCCAGAAAAGAGCAACAAGAATGATTAAAGGTCTAGAGAATGTGACCTATGAAGAAAGGCTGAAAGAATTGGGCTTGTTTAGTTTGGAAAACAGAAGATTGAAGGGTGACATGGAAGCAGTTTTCAGGTATCTAAAAGGGTGTCATAAGGAGGAGGGAGAAAACTTGTTCTTTTTGGCTTCTTAAGATAGAACAAAAGGCAAAGGACTTAAACGGCAGCAAGGGAGGTTTAAGCTGGACACTAGGAAAAAGTTCTTAACTATCAGGGTGGTCAAACAGTGGAATAAATTGTCAAGGGAGGTTGTGGAATCTCCATCACTGGAGATAATTTAGAACAGGTTAGATAGATGTCTATCAGGGATGGTTTAGACAGTACTCGGTCCTGCCATGAGGGCAGGGGGCTGGATTCGATGGCCTCTCGAGGTCCCTTCCAGTCCTAGTATTCTATGATTCTATGAAGATTGGCGCAATCAGCAGTTACATTACCCTTAACAGGCCAGAACCTCAGCTGGTGTAAATCATACACCTCAGTGGTTCGGTGTCGTTGCATTTAAATTAACAGTGTCCTTTTGATTTACAAGAGCTGAACCTCTGAGGCCACCTGTTGAGTTTGGAATTACTCAGCATAAGAACAGCAGGATCTTGTTCTAAATTTACTTTTTTGTTAAACATTAGGTTTCCTGAGAGTCAAAACTGGCCAAACAGTGACAAGGAGCAAACCAAATAGACTTTTACAAAGTGAGAAAATTTGGACTTGCGGGTTGGACCTGAAGACCTCATGAGGTCTCTTCTGACCCTATTAGTCTATGGTAGGTTTAGATAGGCCTTCCAGGGTCATCTAGTCCAGTATTTCTCAACCTTTTTTTTTAAAAATGCCCTCAGTACCTGCAATTTGCAGACACACACTTTTTTTCTGTCATTGCAACACATTTATTTAAACAACTTAATCATAACTCGTTGGTTGGAAGAAATTACCTATAGGTAATAACCATGCCATCATGTACAAAAAGGCTAAATAAAAAAATTGATAAATATAAAATAAAGCCAGTTTTTATTTAAGAAAGTTTAGGAAACGTCAATTTAATGTACCCTCTGGAAGAGCTCTGTGTATCCCTGGTTGAGAACCACTGATCTAGCTTAAATCCCTGACAAAATGCAGTACTTGTTATGTCGAAACCATTCCAGACAGAAGGGAGAGCTTCATTTACATTAATGGGGCTTCACCCATTTCCAACATGTGAGGATGTGGTCCTGTTTAAACTTAGATCTGATCTTGACAGAACTCCCCAGCTGCTATTACAACACTGGGAAGATATCAGATACTGCCGCTCCCTTTCTCCTTTAGGGAACAGCAGCAGAGGTAGGCTACGAGGTCGGGGTACAATCACAAGTGTAGCTTCCAGCCCGTGTTCAAGTGGACACACGTAGGTGTTGTTCCACCTGCCCATAATGAAAGGAAACTGGTGCAGTCCTCAGAATGGAGAAATGGGGGGTGCATGACAAAGGGATCGTGAACACACGTACACCAAACCATGGGTGTGTCAGCTTTGGCCTGACCCTTCAAAGGCTGTTTCTCCTTTGGAAACATTCTCCAGAATTCTGAATCTATTCAGAGACTGCTACATCCCAAACACAGGGCCAGATGCTCAGGTGGTGGAAACAGGCATAAATAAGACCCTCCTGATTTACTGGCTAACAAACAGGTCAGCCATCAATGCTCCCTGTTTTGTTCTGTGTTCGTGCAGCACCTCACACAACTGGGTCCTGGCCCATGGCTGGGATGCAGACCTGTTGCTATGGGAACATGGGCTGGATGCTACACTGGTGTAGCTAAACAGTTCCACTGCAGCCAGTTACACTAGAAGGGAAGCTGTCTTAAAAAATCCTAAATTGTAATACAAAGAACATAGGTGAGACTTAACCAGAAGGGACCCAACTGTGCAGCCTTTCAAGGTGACATGAGAGAATCTCCCAGTGGGAGTTTTGATTTTCATGGGACTGCAGGAAATGTTCTAAAAAGTATTTTAAGAATCTTAAAATCACTGTGACACCCTAACAAGGGATTATTCAGACTACTATATTAACTAAGCTACTGCCTTCAGAAAGGAGGCCATTAAAGCAGTGATCACACAGATTCCCATCTTATCCCTGTAAACAACGAAATTCACTGACAGCCTCCAGTCTACAGCCAGCCTTCATTTTACTTGGAGTGTTAAAGGAACAAATGGTCATTAACTTGTCATACATAATAAGGTGAAAGAGAGAGTGTGTAATCCAGAAACAATGGCTTTATGGTTAAGGTGCTGTACTGGCATTCAAAAAAATGGGGGTTCAAGTCTCAATCCTGCTACAGACTCCATCTGTATCCTTGGTCAAGTCACTTTAACTATATTCTTCAATTCTCCATCTGTGAAAAGGGGATAATACACGACAATACTGCGATACATGGAAAGAAGATAAAAATCCAATGATGACGGGGAATATGAGTACATAGCAGCAGACAGTCAAGGCCAGGTGGAAGTCACTATAATCAGCTGGTGTAAATGACCATAATTCTATTGACTTCAGTGAAGTTATGCCAGTTTGTACCACCTGAGACCCTCAGAGGTTGTTTTGGTCATGTCTATCATCTTGCTTGCCAGTGAAGAAATGAGGTTTTCGAAAGATTCTGAAATACCACATCGTGCGTTGTTGAATATGGTTATGAGTTAGAGCAACCTTTTGTACTGTCTCTCTCTTCTGAGATGTCTCACAAATGTCAATTAGCATCTGGTGAGAGTCAGAAGAGACTCTCAGAGCAGCCAGAATGAAAAACTTCCCTCACCCAGGAAAATGATGCGAGTCAGAGGGTGCCAGATACTATCTCAATGTTGACCTACAAGAAATATGCTCCATAGTTGCAGAGACTTGCTGCATGCAGCTCCTGGGACTGACAACTACAGGCTAGATATACACAGACTGGAAATATCATACTGCTGGCCTTAGGAGAGCCTAAAATATTAATAAAGCAAAATGACAAAAGCAGCCTTGTTCTTCTTTCAGTGTAAAACAGCATTCAAGATAAAGGGGTAAGTTGCTTTGTATTTCAAAACCTCTTTGTGTGTCCACCCACAACCACCCCCTTAACGTCTTATAGTTAAGGCTATTCAGGTTTGGTCCCTCGTAACTAATAACAGAAGACTGAAGAAATCACCTGGTGATGTAATGGTGTAGTTCAGACTAGCTGTGAGGACATGCAGCTCCTAACATGATCAGGGGTCAGTTTTAAATCCCGGTGTTCCACTAAGAATGCCAAAATTTGGCCCAGCTTTAAAGCTGCATTCTCATAACTTTAACACTGCCTCCTCATGTGCAAAATGTGTGATCTTCAAATTCACAGAACCTATTTCTCAAATACAAGTCTTCCCTTTATTTAAGGGGAAGAAGGATTCTTTCGAAGATGGGGTTTACTTTCGAAAAAGCAACGTCTACACTGGCTTTCTTCTTTCAGAAGAAGCTCTTTCAAAATTAGAACATGCAAATGAGGTGCCAATATGCAAATTTATACCTTATTTGCATTTTATTTACCTTATTTGCATACCTCTTTCGAAAGCGGAATGGACGTGTACATGCATCCAAACTGTCCTTGGTCCTGGAAAGATGTGTGACCATGCTACCTAGTACTGGGATGCATCTGGAACCTGGTGTTTTTCCATGGGGATTGGAGGAAGTAGGAAAAAAAAGGGTGAAAAATCTATTTAAGCAATTGGAATCAGTCTTTTCTCTCCAGAGTGCTTTTGAAACTGCCTGGCCCGCCCTCAGAGAGTACCTGACAAAAAAGAACTCAGAAGAAACTGTAGACCCAGACAAGAGATTTTTTTGTTTAAAAAAAACACTGAGCTGAGAATAGCTATTCAAGGTCAGATTTTGTGTGTAGAGTAAGCCCCATACATGTATTTGAAAAGTGCATATCTCATGATTCAGAGAGAGGGGGTGGCTGGAGCAGTGCCATGCTGGGGCGAAGACCCACAGCCCCGCGCCAGGAAACCCGCTGGGCAGTGCCTGGCTGGCAGAGCCTGCCATGGGGTCCTGGGCCAGGGAGACCCCACAACCCTGCAGCTGGAAGCCGACTGGGCAGTACATGCACCACATAGTCAGCCATGGGGTGCCCAGCCAGGAGGCAGGGGTCCCCCACCATCCCATGGCTGGGCTCCCAGCTCTGGTTGTAGGACCCACGAAACTGAGCAGCCATGAGCTGGTCAGTTTCCCAGGTCCTGCAAGCAGTAGGGAGATGGGAACCAAGCAGAGGCCTGGTTTCCCTCCCCCCGCCTCTTGCGGGACCCGGGAAACTGACCAGCTCATGACTGGTCAGTGTACCCGATATCACCAGCACAGGGGAGCCAGGAACCAGGCTGCCACTTGGCTCCCGTCTCCCCTAAACTTGCACAAAGAATGAGCTAAGTGGGGTTTGCAGGAATGTGTAACTCAAGGGTTTCCTGTAAGAAGTTTTGTAGTGAATTAGAACTACCTGGTATATTTTCATAGAGTCACAGAACACGAGAACCGAAAGGTATCTTGAGAGGTCATGTCCAGGCCCCTGCCCTCATGGCAGAACCAAGCACTGTCTAGACTAGGGGTTCCCAAACTGTTCAGCATTACACCCCCCTTTTGATTTTTGAGAAAACCTCACACACACGACCACCTCTTCTTTACCATCATCCAACCCCCTTTTAACAATAAATTCAATTCCTAATTTAAAATAAACACAAATGCTTGATGCAAAAATGTTACTTAAAATTAAAAATAAGCCCAAATAATTTTTCTTGACCCCTTGCAGATGCCTGGTGCAGCCCCAGCTGGCCAGCTGCCTGAGCCCCATACCAGTCGCCAGAGCTGCCTATGCCAGCCCCCTGCCAGCCTGAGACCCGCGCTGCCAGAGCCACCTGCTCAAGCCCTGCAGCGCCAGGGCCAGCCAACCACTTGCCCACAGCCTGAGCCCTGTGCTTCCAGCACCAGCTGCCCACCCACCATCTGCCCACTCCGGCCATGGGCCAGCCTCCTGAGCAGTCCGCCCAAGCCCCACTCTGCCAGGGCCAGCTGCCAGCCTGCCATCCCAAGCCACCTGAGCCCCCCTCCGCTGGGGCCAGCCTCCTGCCTGCCTGCCCGCCCGCCCGCCAGCCCAAGCCACCCGAGCCCCATGCTGCCAGGGCCACCTGCCTGAGCCCCGCGCTGCTGGGGCCAGCTGCCCGCCCGCCAGCCTGAGCTGCCCAAGGCCCACGCTGCTGGGGCCAGCCACCTGAGCCCCAGGCTTCGGGGGCCAGCTGCCCAAGTCCCACAAGTCCTGCAAGCCAGCTGCCCACCTGAGCCCCACAAGCCTTGAGAGCCCTCCACCCAAGCCACTCCCCTCTCATAACCACTTAACATTTAATTTTCAAATTATATGATCGAACACTGAAACACGACACAGTAAATACATACTAGGCACACCAATAAATAGCCACAAGGCTCAGTACCTTTAAAATGCCAGGCACCACAAGTCCCCCCGGCTCTTACCCCATACCCCTCACCCAAGCCAAGCACACCCTAGGCCCCCATCTAACCCCATCCTCCTCCTCCTCTCCAATCCACCCTCACTTAACTTTGCAGAAGGCAGCTAGCTCCACATGGGTCTTTGCCAGTTGCCCGCTTTTTATAGCAGCAGTGCTAGGTCATCCATGTAAAATAGCAGGGACTGAGTGCTTGTAACCTGCTACCATGTCCCGTTTCAGTCTTTTCTTTCATAAATTAAACAAGCCCAATTCTTTCAGTCTTCTTCTTTAATAAACAAGTTTGTTTATTAAACATAGCTCATGTTCTTTAGACCTTTAATCATTCTTGTTGCTCTTCTCTGAACCTTCTCCAATTTCTCTGCATCTTTCTTGCAATGTGGTGCCCAGAACTGGACAGAATGTTTATTTTGTTTGTTTTAAGTTGGCAACTTACTTTGATCTGATTGTTTTCACTTGCAACCACTTAAATCCTATGTTCAATACTTAGTAAAAACACTTTTGTTTATCATCAGGCCCAGTGTAAATAACTGTTGTCTGGATGGGGGAGCAACCACCGTTCATCTCTCTTTTATTGATAAATGTGATGAACTGCCTTATGAGCTTTCTCTGGGTAAAATTTTAAGACAGCATAAGACAGATTTCTTTGGGGGTTTGGCCCCTTTTGGAGGGTTGATGTCCTGGGTGCTGAGCTCTTACAGCTGAGCCCTCCCAGGGGGGAAGTGATCCAGTGTTTGTATTGTTCTGCCAGGGACCAGTTATCCCAACTGTGCGCCATTGCTGGGGGAGACCATAACTTCTTGCTCATCAGGACAGGGTGTTGTGGAGTCTCAGAGAGAAGGAAGGTGGGTATCAGTGGGATGATACGTACAGGAACAACTCCAACGGGATGTGCACGATCTAACCCTTCACAAGTACAGCATCTTTTTCTACTATCTCCTGCTAAAACTTGACTGCAAACTTAGATAAAATGTCATCCAAAATCTGTGACCACTTAACATTTAATTTTTAAACTAGATGATCGAATACTGAAACACGACACAGTAAATACATACTAGGCACACCAATAAATAGCTGCAAGGCTCAGTGCCTTTAAAAAAAAACTTTTTTTAGCTTTGAATTTTAATTGTGTCCTTTTAATACCTATTTGCCCACATTCTGTTAAATAAACCAGTAAAATGTGTCTTATACCAGGCTGTACACACATTCAGAACTGGTTAAATAACGGACCAAGTGATTTTGCAAAATCAGGTTTCCAGAAGAGTTCAGGTTTCACTGAGTTACTGAAAATTTTGAACATCTGTAACAAGAGTAATAAGGGACCACACAAACTAAAAGTGGAAGCTAAGAGTTATGCCTTCCTCAAAGCACACATATACGTAGGTGCCATTAGAGTGGAAAGCACAGTGAAGATATAGAGAGGTATTACGGAAAATGTAAGACCAGGGAGGTGTAAAGGATGATCAAGACTATTAATAGGAAGTAGCAACTGAAGCAGATGATAATCAAAGACAAGAATGAAGAGGTGCTCAAGAACAAGGAGAAGATTTTGCATCAATGGACGAGCTATTGACCTATACAAAGCACAGTTGGACCCGAGTGTCTCAGAGAGACTGACTGAAGAACTGAAAGAGATATCTCTGCTGATCATCTAGAGCAAAACCGATATTTCAAAGGAGGAAGTACAAAAAGCAGTGAAACGACTACAGAACAAGAGCCCTGGAAATGATAAGATCATGGGAGAGATGATTAAATGTGGCAGAGAAAGTATGATTCAGGAAATACACTGACTATGTAATATAGACTGGAAAGGAGGGAAGACACCTAAGGAATGGACAAAATCCACGCTAGTGACAATACACAAGAAAGGAAGTGTATTGGAGTGCATGAACTACAAAACAATTGCCCTAATGAGTCATCTCGGCAAGGTGCTGATGGTGATACTGATGGATAGACTAAGATGGCAGATAGAAGAATATCTAGTGGATAAGCAAGTGGGGTTCAGGAATGATAGATATGCCATACAGCAGATATTGGCACTAGGACTGATAGTGGAGAAAGCTCAATGAAAGAACAAGAACATATATACTCACTTCATCAATTTTCAGAAGGCATTTGACAGCATAGATCAGAAAGGCTACTATAAGGTGGGTGAACAACTGGCTGGATAACCGTACCCAGAGAGTAGTTCTTAATGGCTTTCAATCCTGCTGGAAAAGTATAACTAGTGGGGTTCCACAGGGGTCTGTTTTAGGACCAGTTCTGTTCAATATCTTCATTAACTATTTAGATATTGACATAGAAAGTACACTTATTAAGTTTGCAGATGATACCAAGCTGGGAGGGGTTGCAACTTCTTTGGAGGACAGGGTCATAATTCAAAAGGATCTGGATAAACTGGAGAAATGGGCTGAGGTGAACAGGATGAAGTTTAATAAGGACAAATGCAAAGTGCTCCACTTAGGAAGGAACAATCAGCATCACACATACAGAATGGGAAAGGACTGCCTAGGAATGAGTACAGCAGAAAGGGATCTAGGGGTTATAGTGGACCACAAGTTAAATATGAGTCAACAGTGTGATGCTGTTGCAAAAAAAGCAAACATGATTCTAGGATGCATTAACAGGTGTGTTGTGAACAAGACACAAGAAGTCATTCTCCCGCTCTACTCTGCGCTGGTTAGGCCTCAGCTGGAGTATTGTTTCCAGTCCTGGGCACCACAGTTCAGGAAGGATGTGGAGAAATTGGAGAGGGTCCAGAGGAGAGCAACGAGAATGATCAAAGGTCTAGAGAACATGACCTATGAAGAAAGGCTGAAAGAACTGGGCTTGTTTAGTTTGGAAAAGAGAAGACTGAGGGGGGACATGATAGCAGTTTTCAGGTATCTAAAACGGTGTCATAAGGCAGAGGGAGGGAACTTGTTCTTCCTTGCCTCTGAGGATAGAACAAGGGGCAATGGACTTAAATTGCAGCAGGGGAGGTTCAGGCTGGACATTAGGAAAAAGTTCCTAACTGTCAGGGTGATCAAACACTGGAACGAATTGCCAAGGGAGGTGGTAGAATCTCCATCACTGGAGATATTTGAGAAGAGATTAGATAGATGGCTTTCAGGGATGGTCTAGAAAGTGCTTGGTCCTGCCATGTGGGCAGGGGTCTGGACTCGATGGCCTCTCGAGGTCCCTTCCAGTCCTACTCTTCTATGATTCTATGATTCTACAATTCTAAGTTACTTGGGTTGGAGTCATATGGAGTGGATAGCAGACTGATATGGTTGTTGAAGGATATCAATGACAATGCAGAGGCAGTGGTAAGAACATGGGGAGAGTTAGGAAGTTGGTGTAGAATGAGTAGAGATATAAGACAAGGAGATCTTCATCAGACATCTAGACAGAGCGATGAACGAGATCAAGGAAGAGGTAGAAGGGATATCTGTGCACAGGATAAGAATTAACAACTTGAGGTTCACGGAGGATAGAGTTATCATTGAGGAAGATTAGGAGAAGCTAGCAAAACAGTGCAGGTGCTAAACAAGGAAGGGAAGTGGTATGGACTGATTATGACCCTGAATAAAACAAAAAAAAATGGTATTTGGAGATAAGGAAATAGGAAGGAAGCATGTCCAGCAGTCAGTCCCTACTGGCTTTCCTGGGGCCACTCCAGAGTAAAACAACTGGACCTTCCATGCTGGAGACTCCATTCCCTTCCAGCAAGCCCCAGTGTAGGGGGAATTTCATGGGTGGGGTGAGCATATCGGGGTGTGTTTGGAATGCACTAAGCTCCAGCTGTCCCCACCTGGTAGAAACAGTGTATGGCTGTGAAATTCAACTCAGATCCTCAGATGTATGGAGGGGTCGATTTCCCATTGAACATTAGGCACCTTAATCTCTCTTGAGGATCTGAAACTTACCCCAGACAACCTTCTCGAGTCTGGTGTAGTGGCCAGAGCACTGGTGCAAGACTCAGTCTGGAGTCCATTCCCAGCTCTTCCCTCAACCTAGCAGGTGAGTTTGGAGAAGTCATGCATCCCCCCTCGTGCCTCACTTTCCCCATCTGTAAAACACAAAAAAAGAATACTGACTTCCTCTGCAAAGTGTTGAGATGTAGAGGTGAAAAGCATTGTATACAAGACGGGGATTACTCAGGGCAGTAATTTCAGGACTGTTGTGTAATTTTCACAGGTAAACAGCCTTACTAATTACAAAGTTTTAATAAACCAATTTTCTAGCCAACATGCCAAGACTCTGCCTTGTGTTTCTGGACAATTGCCTCCTAATTTGTTTACTGAAATATTTCATATTATCCTGCTAGCTAGAGACTTGTTCAGAATCAAGCTGTGGTATGCTGGGATTCCAAACACAGCAGACATAACCTTAATGAACCTTTAAACAAGTAATCATGTTTTACAAGACCCTTGAGCAAACCTCTTATTTTCTCTGAGCTGGGGCCCAGGCTTCTAGGTCTTTCCTAGATTAGGTAAGTATTTTGCCTACCAGTCATGGAAATAGACCCAGCCTGTGATTTGAAAAGTTGTCTACAGGACTTAGGTGCTGAGATCCCCAACAAAACCCTAGTCCAAAACACGGGCTCAGCAGTGCTATGAAACATTATGTGCAGTTCTAGTAATTACACGAAAAGTTGGGCTCTTCAGAAACAGAGCATTTCAGGACCAAATTTGCCTGTGTTCCCCTTTGGAGTCATAGTCCAAGTAGAAATGTTCCATTGAAACTAATGGAATTTATGCAGAAATATCAAGTCTACTACATCGCTGCATTAGGAAATGTATTCTTCTCCAAACAGACTCATTGCTGTGTTTCTGAAAGCATTTCTTGAAAGATTGTCTGTATGTTAGGTGAAGCATATGATAAAACTTCCTGCGATGGCCCAACTCCTGTCATCACCAGTGAGCCCAGAAGACCACGCTGAAGTGAGCAATCCAAAACAAATCTTTCACAAGCTCGTGTTTATGCTGAACTTTTCCAAAAAATACACTGCATGGAATGCACTGAGCATAGTAGAAGTAGCTAGATTGCATCCTAGGCATGATGTGAGTGGAATTACACAACATGATCGACACACAGGGTCATAACAAGGGCGAAAAAGCTGAAGAGAAGAACAAAGGGAGGCAGCAAAATAGTTAACAGAGATGCATCAGGTATCTGCTTCCTTGATCAGAAATCAAGAGAGACACTATGATGGCTTTATGCTTTAACTCTCAGGCTAATTCAGGCTGGCCTTTGTCTAGTTGACCACACTTGGCCTTCTAGATGGCAAGCTTAAAATTCAGTATTAGAACTGTCCTGCACAGTGTGGTGAACAGCCATAGCTGAGCCACATCTTTCTATCAGATGCCATGAAAAACAAACTAGGCAGTAGTACTCTTTGATGCTCTCACAAAGCATTAAAAGTCCATCTTTCCATGAATGAAGCCTTTTGGTGTAATTATAAATGGAGCGGACTGTGCATACTCTTGTCGTGGGTGTCATACCAGCAGAGGTTTACCTTCTAACTGCACCAATGAGATGTAAGAAGGGGTTGCCAATAGGCAAGCACACAACATGACAGGTTGCATCCATCTGTTCCATGGGGCTTACCACAGCCCCCTCTGACAGTGACAAGGCCTGGCATTAAGGAGCCCCAGGATGGTGTGTATCTGTATTTTCAAGGTAAACCAAGGACTGGCACAAGGAGCACTCCTCCACCAAACTAAAGAAACAAATTCACATAAAAAAAACCTGGGACACCTTTCCCTGACCCCTCTTGGGATGGGGATGTGTGGTCCAGTTATTGGCCTGAGGATGTCAGTCCATCCCCTAAATAGGTTTTCAGTCGGGTTGTTTCCTCTGAAGAAGCATATCTCCCCCCCGCACTAGTTTTGCAACCACTTGTTTCTCCTTCTCCTTCTTTCTCACCAGAGGAGGGTGTTTTAAAGGTCACAGAAAGCTCTTAACAGGACTCAGGTGTCCAAAGACGAGCTCAGGTAACCTCCTCTCACTTCACAGGGAAAGCGGTCTGTAGCATTCTAGGGCTACTATTCCTGCCTTCCTCCACTCTTGTGCCGCAGCCCAGTCTCTGTAGTAAACTTTGGCTTCCATATTGCCCACTCTGCATCCCTCAGCCAATAAGAAAGTGATAGTGTTTATCAAATAGGGCGTGCCACTCTCCAAGACTCTGGTACCAAAATAGAAGACAACAATTGTACCAGTTTGTCAACAGGGGCTGAGTTGAGAAATGAGTTTCCTGATGGACTGTCCTTTCTGGATTGGGAAAGGAGATACCATGAAGCCAGTCTTGCTATGCAAACTGCAGTGCTGTTAAAAACAGAGCATAGTCTATGTGTCACTTCCTTGCAGAGCTGGCTGGGAAATTTTCTACAAAGCCCAAAATTGGTGGAAATATACTGGGTTTGGGAGAAAAGATTTCTGAGTGTCAGGATGGAATTTCTGGTCGAAACTAGAGAGAAAGAGACCTACCCCAGAACAGCCATTTGAAGGGCTCTTTTATTGACTGAGAATTTGGAGAATTATCACCAGGGTCATAGCAGATTTGACATTTCAGTTCAGGTATTTCCCACCCCCAATATTCAAGAAAGGGTATTCAATCAGAATCCAGGGTGTGGTTTCAATTAGATATGATTTCTGAATTGAGTTCCCCTCCTTTGCATTTTCCCTCATAAAGATTCCCTCCTTGCCTCATTCTTGTCCTCTAGAGAATCATGGCCAGATTATCAAGAGGGCTCAGCTCTGACTTAGGCAGCTTCATCAACTGCCCTGATATTCCAAAATGTTCAGTATACAGTTCACACCAAAGACAAAAAAAGTTGCTGGATGCTGGTCACTGTTGAAAAACTGTCCTCTTTGTGTGTTTATAAAACACATGAAAGAAACCAGCTTGCCTGGACACAAAAGAAAGCACTGAACTAACATGACATTTGCCAGCCATCACAGCTGTTCATGAATTATTTCATTGTCCTGCCCATTTTTTCTCTGCCTGGTCTATTTACATAAGAAGCTCTTGGAGGAAGGGATTGTTTCATATAGATTTGAACAGTGCCTTGAACACTCCTGACTGGAATCTCCAGGCTGTATTATGTATTTTATTACTGTACGTATTGTGACTTAGGTAAAGATAGAGCAGAATTAAGAGAAGCCGAGTACATTCTTCTGCTTGTGACTGAAATAAGATGCATACCCAGGACTAAAGTTCATGAAGACCCAAATGCATTTTAAGTACTGTTTGAGTAGCAGGGAACCCCACCATAGGAAACAAATATGTTGTAAAGAAAATGTCAGAAATCACCTGGAAAATCATTCATGTTGCAACAAACTTCCTCATCAGCTACATTTTCTTCTAAAATGAGCTGTAATTCGGCTTTGACTTGCCATGTCTATCCAGCCATGTAAACATTACATTTAATTAATTTTTAGCTAAGGGGTTTTCAACTTGGGGGTGTCTAGGTGGGACAGGAAAACATACTTTGAGAAAACTAGATGAAAGCTTACATGAAATATTTCCTGGCAGCAGTGATGGGAGACATAAAGCAAACTGCAATAGAAAATGGATAATCCTTAGGGATCCTTATTTTTAGAATTCAATTAACCCATCACCATCTCAAAAACTAATTTTAATTGATTTTAGATGTCTTTTCCTGGGAATGGAAATTAGTTTTCTGTGCACCAGATTTATCACCCAGATGTACTTTTTCATACTGCTGAGTTTATCTGCATCAGACAAACATGCAAAATTCCAGTTCACAAAATAAGGATATTTTTTCCTGCCTATCACTTCTAATCAGTCTGATGGTAGCTACGACACATGGACTTTGAGTCAACTTGGTCCATTCACATCTGAAAATCTATAGTTCTTCTATCTTCAATGACAAATACACATGGGGCATGTGCATTTTTTAATCATTACATATTAAATAATCATAAATGGTATGTACAGGTATTGATTAAGTTCAGTTTTCCTAGTCTTCAAAGTCCTTTGAAATCAGAAAAAATGTTTTTTGGTATAAGTTTTAATGTGTTCTGTTGTCAATAAGAGACATTAGGCCTGAATTCATGACAGCTTCCCTATGCAACAAAGAATGTTAAACAATATGATTGAAGCACATGCTGAAAGTTAAGCATGTATTAATACTTTTCTGAAATGATGCGTCTGCCAGACATCTCAGGCATGTTCCCAGGTGGAAGTGAAAGATCTCATGGGTGACTTCAAAAGCAATGTCTTTTGCAATGTGCCATCCCTCTTCCATTAAAGCCCATAAACTGGCCCATGCGCTATCAGCAGGAACAGTCATTGACTTGTGGATTTTGTGCTCAGTTACCAATGAAAAGACTTTAGATGCAACCCTGAATACTTTTCTGTCTAAGGGTGAAGGATAAGCTGCATGTGATCCGCCAGCTTCTCAGAGGACTTAAATTGAAGTTGGATACAAATTTGATAAAGGGGAATACTGAGATGCTAGGAAAATTTAATGTCTTTGGACACTAACCTGGTTCTTTCAGGATATCCTGAATTCAAGCACTGTGGCATTTTCTGGGTCAGATCTTCAGATGAACTAAATTGCCTAAGGTGGTTGTAGAATCTGCATCAGTGGAGATATTTAAGACCGGGTTAGATAAAACTCTAACACGGATGTTCTAGATGACACTTGATCCTGCTGTGAGGGCAGGGACTGGACTTCATGACCTCCTGAGGTCCCTTCTAGTGTTCTGTGATTCTATCAGTACTCCCCCAGTAGTTTACAGCAGCTTAGGATGTGGTTTCCATTTAATGTTAGGCAACATGTCCCTGTTACAACAATGTCACAAGTTCAGCTGTGTCCTCCAGGTATGGTGTTTGTGTGCTATCAAGCCCATTGTAACTCCAGTCTGGTCACTGAAGATAGAATTGTAGGTGCTAAGAGTTCTTGCTGTTGCCTTTCTAAGTTCAGATCAGCTAAACTGGGAAAGAGCATGGGAGATCGAAACAGTAACTCTTGGGGGGAGGGGCTCCCCATCTGAAAATGAAGGGATGAACCTAAAATACTACAAAATATAGAGTAACTGTGGGCATTTTCCTTCAGGCCTCTGGATTGCAGTTTTTTTAAAAGCGCAACAATTATCCAAGTTAATGGCTGGGTCTTTCCTCTCTTAGCTCACATTCCACTTTTGTCATCTCACTAGTTACTAGCAATTACTGATAAAGAGAAAACTGTTAAAATGACATTGCATCAAAACGTTAGCTGAAAATTGACACAGCTCAGTGGAGTCCTGCTTCAAAGGGATCCACTTCTGCCCCGGGGAAGGGCCAATGTGTTGATTCTGGTTACTAGGCCACACTATCCTGTAGAGAAGGGCTGATATACTGACTCAGGTCCTTCCTTATAGGGCAGTGTGGCCTAATGGCCAGAATCAAGGGGACTGTTGCTTGAAGGCAGGGTTGCGGCAGCAGCTCTGGTAAAGGTACCTGGGCCCATCCAACTTCACCTGGCCCTGATGGAGATGCAGTGGTCCACCACTAGGTGGGCACAGAATACCACAGAAACACTGAGCTCGTTCAAGTGATAGATACCAGTTGCGCACTGCCCCAGGTCTCTCCTACCATCTCTTGTGGTGGGCCAATCTGGGAGGCAGCAAGGCCTTCAGGCTCCCAGGCATCCATCACTTTGCAGGACTTTGGCTGCTGTAGAGGCTCCTACCAGACTCCTGGCTTTGAGTCAGTCAGTCTGCTCCTTCTTCTCAGCATGGCCATTCAGTGCTGAATGAGAGCTGTAGCAGAGTTTGGAGGTGAAAAGCCTTATTTTCATACACACCTACAAAAAGATCTGTGCCTCTTAGCAATGCTTTGACTTTCTGGCTGGGTCTACATTGCACAGTTCACCCAGGTCATTGGTAGGTCTGAGCTCCTGGGTTAGCCTAGCACGGGGGCTAGGATCTCCACTGCAAGCCTTACCCCATAGCTGCATCCTCTCCATTTCTACATGTGTCTGGGGTAAACCCACAGATCTTTGGACTGCCTTGTTCTCAGGTACTCTCCCAACCGGTTGTAGGAGAACTTGACCGTCCTTTGGCAGGAACGGTGGGAAGGAATTGGAGGAGTATCAGCCCACAAAAGATGTATCCTCCAAAGTGAGCTGCTTCCAGCCTGGGATAAAGCAGCTACCCAGTTCTAACCCTCACCCTGAGCTTAAAATGCCTCCAAATCCAGGCAATGGACATGAGGCTGAGCCTGGAGTTGGAATGGGGGCAGGGTGGAGATAGAACTTGTGTCCACAGTGAGAAAGGACGTGCTGATTTTGAAGTCAGGTAGGAGAACAGGAGAGAAAAAAGTGTGGAGGGGAGAGGGGGCACAGGTAAAGGTGGAATTAGTCATGCAGCAGATTCTAGGGAGGGTCGGGAGAAAAACTGCAGGAAGGGACCAGAAGGAGCAATACTCTGTGACAGATCTTTGTGTTGGAGGATGTGCACAGTGGAATTGCTCCTTGGTTGCGAACCTGCAGATCTTAGAGGAGTGGCCAGGGATCTGGGTTCTCTGCACAGACATCAAGACTGGGGCTTTCAAAAAAGCCTAAGGGAGATTGGCACTCAACCCCCATGGACGCTAGACACCTAATTCCCTTTGGTGCCTTTGAAAACCCAGACCCCAAACTCGCCACAACATCTCCTGGCAGCACTGTCCTACCTGGCTCCTTCCAGGGACACCCAACCATGCTGACCTCTCACCCTTCTAGGAAGCGGGTCTTGCAGCCCTGAACCAGTTCTTTACTCTGTTTCATTGAAGGTCTCACATTGCTCCCCTTACCATGGTATGCGACCACCACTGCCCTGGAGTTGCCTCCCCTTTCACATTGACCTGGGGCAGGGGAGGTGGGAATACCCATAACAACCCCACTTTACATCCCTTTCGCATGGGCCCCAGATCCTGCACAGGGTTCGACGATGGACGGGGTAGGATTCTACCATGCAGGTGTCTGATTCCACCCAGCCAGAAATCTTCGTGAGCAGTTCCCCAACCCTGCTGGTATGATTAATATCAGAGCAGTCTATTGTGCTCTATCCAGATGATTATTGTTCCCCTACCTAACTGAGCTTTCAAAGACAAACAAATGGAATGGATTAGCATGTGGCCAACAACCACAGCCTTCAGATCATTGGCGCAGTGCCAATAAAGCCCCTGGACCAGATCCCCAGCTAGTCCATATCATCAGAGACACCAGTTCTTCTATGCCAATTTACATCCAGTTTAAGGTGCTTGCTTTTCTTTTTCTTACAGGGTTTGGTACTGGCTAAAATCATACCAAAAGTCTGAAAAGCACTTTTATTACCACTAAGCGATTATTGTTCTTGGAACAAATTAGAGTTTTTTTTGTTGGGAGCTTTTGGTGGGTTTTCTGCAATCCATATCTTCTTCAGGCTCTTTACTGTTCTTGTTGCTCAGCAGTTCAAATTAAAAATAAGAAAGTGAAAAATGTTTTGTAACAAAATAGCATTTCTTGGAGTGTCCAGAAGAGAGCATGCACAGCTCAGGGACTGGATCTACTGCACGAGCTGTGGGAAGGATGATATCCTGCTACCACGGTGAAGAAGAAAGTTCATGGAACTGATTCATTTCCTTGGGTTGCTCCTCAGATAAATCAGCTGGGATGGAAAAGACAGGGAGCGGCCATTATCCAGTGAGTCAGGCTTGTTCAGTTCAGGAAAGGCAAGCTCATTTTAAAAGCCTAACTCTTATGAATTTATTTTGCAAACAGAGCCAACTAAACCACGTGCTCCAATCATTACTGCAGCACAGAAAGGGAGAAGGTGGCTGATCTAATCCCAGAACTGGCTGAGTGCAAATCTTGCGAAATTAAGGAAAGTGTTTTACATAACATAGTGGTGATTTACGGCAGGCTGTGCTCTGTTAGTGGGAAGGTCAAATTGCTTTGCACCCTAGAGACTATTTCAAGAGCTAATAGAAAAAGAAAGAGTCCTCACAGAAAGGACATGACCTCTGAAGATTCAAGGGCAGGGCAGGGCACAGGCTATAGGAAATAAGTCACTCTTGCCAGCAGTGCTTACGCAACAGCTCTTCGTCCCATGTAAGGAAATTCATCTTCTGGGGCTCATGGTTAAGGTGATAAATGCCTGTATGTGTGCGTGATCTGCCTCTCTTCTGATGTGGACACTGGCTTTTTGTTTGTTAGCAACACTCTAAGGAGCCTTTCTCTCTTGTTAACCATAGCCCTTGATCAGATGCCTTCCCTAGAGTAGGAGTCAAATGTGTGACATTACGTGACTCAATCTAACCAACTCCCTCTAAAACACTAGTCCAAGCACTAGATTTAGCCTGGGAGGGGTGCAGCTAGTAACACATGCTAAAGCACAATTACTGGGACTTAACTAGAGTCTTAGGAGTCAATAAGGGCAAGACAGATAATACCCCATCTAACAAGACACACTAATTTCTAGACAAATCTGGTCCTTGATTATTTGGGGAAAAAGGGTGTATTCATAACTCAAGTAGCATGGGATAAAACCCGCTTGAAGACCAGGCTGATGTATCGTTCTTAAAGATTAACAGAGTGAAGTGTTCCATCAGCTCGAAATCCACCTGCTAACTGAAATGCATAAGACACACTGCCTTGTCATGACTAGCATTGTGCCTCCAGGTACATGTAGAAACTCTCTAGGCTGGCACACTCTCACCCAGCAAAATCCGTGGTCCAGTTAGCCAGATGTCCCCTTCTGATTGGTGTAGCCAAGTTTCCTGTGGTCCCATAAAGTCTGTTCACAGTTGCCAGTCCTGGTTCCCAGTATCCTGTGCTGTTATTTAGCTCTACATTACCCCTAAATGTCTGCTCAGAGCCAAATAAAGAGTGGAAGTGTACATAATGCCACTAGACAATACTGAACTCCTATGGTTTGGTAAATTCTCTTGTTCAGCACTGGTCAGGTCCTGAGGGTGCTGAGTAGAGAGATTCAACCTGTAGCTAATTGGATTTAAGAACACTCCTTGCTTCCTGGTACAGAGATGTCCGAACTTCAGCTGCGATTGGCCCAGGGTAGAGAGACTCAAACTGGTTTACCTCAAGCTAGCATGCTAAAAAATAGAAATGTAGGTACTGCGGCTTGCCTGGCAGCTTAGGCCGTTAGGCCTATGTGACCACCTGGGTCAGAGTTTGAATGGTCTGCCTGTCTCTGTCAGAGCCACAAACCCCACGCTGCTGCATGCAGTGCCCTAGTTCGAGTTGATGGCAGGTTAAATTCAACACTGATAATAGCTAATTTAGAAGGCATTACGTCGCACTTAGCACCTAAGGAAGATCTCA
The DNA here is from genome assembly GCF_033958435.1 of Carettochelys insculpta. Taxonomy (NCBI): domain Eukaryota; kingdom Metazoa; phylum Chordata; order Testudines; family Carettochelyidae; genus Carettochelys; species Carettochelys insculpta. The sequence continues at coordinate 133,653,052 of NC_134140.1, read as the reverse complement.
GGATCACGGTGGATAGTTCTGTGAAAACATAGTTCCTAACATTCTGTCAGTCTTCTCGGCTGCGGCTGCACATTGAGCTACTTGGAAAGGAGTACAAAATAAAATTGAAAATATCAAAATACCACTACACAAATCCATGGTGCACCCACACCTTGAATATTATGTCAAGTTTTGGTCACTTCACCTGAAAAAGGCTTTAGGGGAACTGAAACAGGTTCAACAAAGGGCAACAAAGATGAAGCAGGGTATGAACTGCATCCATACAAGGAGAGACTAGAAAGACGAGGGTTGTTGAGCATAGCAGAGAGACGATTAAGTGGGGGAAGAAGACAGGTCTGTAAAACTATGAACACTATGGAAAAATGAATAAAGAAGTGTTGCTTACTTTTCCCTGCAATACAAAAGTCTCCAGTCACCCACTGAAATTAATATATGGCAGGTTTAATAGAAACAAGAAGTTACTTTTCCACAGAGTGGGCCATCTGCCTGGAGAACACATTGCCTTGGGATGTTTGGCAAGGCAAAAGGATAAACCTTGTTCAACATCTGGCCCATCATGTCTCACAGTGAGATTTTATATTACTCCTGTGAGTATTTATTTCTGCCCTAGTGTTCAATGCCTGATTGTACAAGGGGGTTTGATAACCTCTCCACCCACCCCACCATCTTCCATCCCTCTCTTTTCAGCAAGTCAGTCAATACTTCGAGCCTGTTCAGGTCAGTACTTTTACTTCTTTCTTTCCCCTTTACAACAAAGGTGAGGGAGAACTGGTTTGCTGAAGCAGTGCCAGGAGATGCCCGTTGGGTCAGCTTTTGATTTTTTTCTTTTGTTTGTTTGGTTGGTTGGTTGGTTGAGACTCAGCTAGGACCCCAACTACAGAGCCCGATCATTCAAAAGGACCTATGGCCCCCAGCTGCCACCACTGCTACTACAGCGGCAGGAATGCCAGGCCCCTTAAATTACCACCAGAACACTGTGCCGGGCAACAGTACGGGCTGGCTTGTGAGGGTGCAGCATGGCACACTCCAGTTGGCACTGAGGGCTGGCTGCCCCCAGCCACACGCCTCCAACACAAGACCCTGGAGGGAGGGACGTGGGAAGGTTGCATGAGGAAGATGAAGAAACGTAAGCCATGTTACAGAATGTTAAAGAGAATGAAGTACTATTTGTAGTTCACTGGGCTCAGAATTTCCTCATGTGACATTAGTTTATGGCCCTGTCAATAAAGATGACCCTACATGATGCGTCCTGGCAACTGAGTGTGTGAGGGATTCTTACAGAAGCATTTCAAACAGGACTAGAAGCTCACATGCAAAATTTAATTCTTCACCTGGATTTTGTAACAGGAACCCTAAATCAGTTGGATGTAGTGAGGGATCAGGCCTGCCTGGATGCTAGACTCTTTGTCAAGAAAATTCAGCACTCACAATTGGGTCATATTTTCCAGTCTGGCCCTCCCTAAGTTCTGAACCCTGTGATGTGGAGTCACAAAAAATTCCTTCAGAATTGTCCTGCTGAGCAAAAACCAAATGCTCTGCAGTGTACCCAGTAGGAGAGATGTTATTTAATCAGTTCTGTGTTACTTAATCATTTCTGTTGCTTCACTGTACCAATTTTGTGTGCAGACATAATGGAGGCTTGCATGAGTGTCGGCTTGATGGCAAATCATGGTTTGTCTAAAAGATTTAAGTGCTACATGACAGACCTAATAAAAGGAGAAGATTTGGATGAAATTTTTCCTTTTAAAAATATCTCAAACAAAACACTTGTGTATTAGCCCACAGAACTCAGTGGTGAAGCATGAAACAATAATTATGTACATTGCCACAAGCAGCAGCAACATTCTGCTTACTGTTAAACTGGAGAAATCCAGAGATTCACACAGGAAGAAGGGAGAAGATAGGAATGTGACCAAGTGCCACGTGACCCTCCCCCCCGGCTTTTGGAATAGCCAGAGGAGGGTCTAGAGAAAAGCCACTGCAGCAACAGACCTTTGAAAATGTGTGGTGACTGCCTTTTTCCAGTTCTCCTGGGCCACCTCCAAACATGCCCATCTTTAAAACAGGGAAGAAGGAGAATCCAGAGAACTACAGCCAGGTCAGCCTCACTTCAGTCCTCAGAAAGGGTGCACAGGAGCGCAACCCTCACGTAAGTCGAGTCTCTACCGTACACATTTGTATCCTGAAACAGTAACTCTGTGGCGAAACACCCCACTCAAAATAGCCGCGGCATTTCAAGAGCAGTATTCTGGTTACAGTATCCCTCATCATATGAGGTGTAGTGGAAACTTCAAAATGGCCACTTATTTCAAACTTCGGTACCAGGTGGATGACACCAAAGTTTGAAATTAGCTAACTCAAAGTAAATTACGCAGTTTGTGCAGCGCAAATTGCGTACATTATTTCACGTTATGGCTACAATATTGTCATAGCCTAGAAGCGTTAGACATGTTGGAAGGTACAGCTAGGGTACAGCATGACCTAGATGAATTGGAGGATTGAGCCAAGAGAAATCTGATGCGGTTCAAAAAGGGTAAAACCAGAGTGCTGTGCATAGAATCATAGAATCATAGAACACTAGGACTGGAAGGGGCCTCGAGGGGCCATCGAGTCCAGTCCCCTGCCCCGACGGCAGGACCGACCACTATCTACACCATCCCTGATAGACATCTATCTAATCTGTTCTTAAATATCTCCAATGAGGGAGATTCCACAACCTCCCTTGGCAACTTATTCCAGTACTTGACCACCCTGACAGTTAGGAACTTTTTCCTAATGTCCAACCTAAACTTCCCTTGCTGCAGTTTAAGTCCATTGCCTCTTGTTCTCTCCTCAGAGGCCAAGAAGAACAAGTTTTCTCCCTCCTCCTTATGACACCCTTTAAGATATCTGAAAACCGCTATCATGTCCCCCCTCAATCTTCTTTTTTCCAAGCTAAACAAGCCCAATTCTTTCATCCTTTCTTCATAAGTCATGTTGTCCAGACCTTTTATCATTCTAGCTGCTCTTCTCTGGACCTTCTCTAATTTCTCCACATCTTTCTTGAATTGGGGTGCCCAGAACTGGACACAATATTCCAGCTGAGGTCTAACCAGAGCAGAGTAGAGGAGTAGAATGATTTCTCGTGTCTTGTTCACAACACACCTGCTAATGCATCCCAGAATCACGTTTGCTTTTTTTGCAACAGCATCACACTGTTGACTCATATTTAACTTGTGATCTACTAGAACCCCTAGGTCCCTTTCTGCTGTACTCCTTCCTAGACAGTCTTTTCCCATTCTGTATGTGTGAAACAGATTATTCCTTCCTAAGTGCAGCACCTTACATTTATCTTTATTAAACTTCATCCTGTTTACTTCAGACCATTTCTCTAATTTATCTAGATCATTCTGAATTATGACCCTATCCTCCAAGGTAGTTGCAACCCCTCCCAGCTTGGTATCATCTGCAAACTTAATAAGCGTACTTTCTATGCCAATATCCAAATCATTAATGAAGATATTGAACAGAACTGGTCCCAAAACAGACCCCTGCGGAACCCCACTTGTTATGCTTTTCCAGCTGGATTGAGCACCATTAACTACTCCTCTCTGGGTGCGATTAGCCAGCCAGTTATGCACCCACCTTATTGCAGCGCAATTTAAGTTGGACTTGCCTAGTTTGTCGATAAGAATATTATGCGAGATCGTATCAAATGCTTTACTAAAGTCTAGGTATACCACATCCACTGCTTCTCCCTTATCTACGAGTCTCGTTATCGTGTCAAAAAAAGCTATCAGGTTGGTTTGACATGATTTGTTTTTTACAAAACCATGCTGGCTGTTCCCTATCCCTTTACTACCTTCCAAGTGCTTGCAGATGACTTCCTTAACTACCTGCTCCATTATCTTTCCTGGCACAGAAGTTAAGCTTACTAGCCTGTAATTTCCTGGGTTGTTCTTATTCCCCTTTTTGTAGATGGGCACTATATTTGCCCTCTTCCAGTCTTCTGGAATCTCTCCTGTCTCCCATGACTTTCCAAAAATGAGAGCTAACGGCTCAGCTGCCTCTTCTATCAGCTCCTTGAGGATTCTAGGATGCATTTCATCAGGCCCTGGTGACTTGCAGACATCTAATTTTTCCAAATGGTTTTTAACTTGTTCTTTTTTTATTTAAAAAACTAACTCTACCCCTTTTCCACCAGCATTCACTATGTCAGGCATTCCTTCAGACTTCTCTGTGAAGACCAAAACAAAGAAGTCATTAAGCATCTCTGCCATTTCCAAGTTCCCCGTTACTGTTTCTCCCTCCTCACTGAGCAATGGCCTTACCCTGTCCTTGGTCTTCCTCTTGTTTCTAATATATTTGTAAAAGGCCTTCTTGTTACCCTTTATGCCTGTAGCTAGTTGGAGCTCATTTTGTGCCTTAGCCCTTCTAATTTTACTCCTGCATTCCTGTGTTATTTGCCTGTGTTCATTCTTTGTAATTTGTCCCAGTTTCCATTTTTTATAGGATTCCTTTTTTAGTTTGAGATCATGCAGGATCTCCTTGTTAAGCCAAGGCGGTCTTTGCCCATATTTACTATCTTTCCTACATAGGGGAATAGCTTGTTTTTGGGCCCTTAATAATGTCTCTTTGAAAAACTGCCAACTCTCCTCAGTTGTTTTTCCCCTCAGTTTTTCCTCCCATGGGATCTTACCTACCAGCTCTCTGAGTTTACCAAAATCTGCCTTCCTGAAATCCATCATCTCTATTTTGCTATTTTCTCTCCTACCAGTCCTTAGAATTGTGAATTCTATGATTTCATGATCACTTTCACCCAAGCAGCCTCCCACCTTCAAATTCTCGACCAAGTCCTCCTTATTTGTCAAAATCAAATCCAGAACAGTTTCTCCCCTGGTGGCTTTTTCAACTTTTTGGAATAAAAAATTGTCTCCAATGCAGCCTAAGAACTTATTGGATAGTCTGTGCCCCACTGTATTAGTGTCCCAGCATATATCTGGATAGTTAAAGTCCCCCAACACCACCAAATCCTGGGCTCTGGATGATTTTGTTAGTTGCTTAAAAAAAGCATCATCCACCTCTTCCACCTGGTTAGGTGGCCTGTAGTAGACTCCTAACAGGACATCACCCTTGTTTTTTACCCCTCTTAAACTAACCCACAGACTCTCAACACGTCCATCTCCTATGTCCATCTCCACCTCAGTCCAAGTGTGTACATTTTTTATATATAAGGCAACACCTCCCCCCTTTTTTCCCTGTCTATCTTTCCTAACCAGGCTGTAGCCTTCAATACCAACATTCCAATCATGTGTATTATCCCACCAAGTTTCTGTGATGCCAATGATATCATAGTTGTATTTATTTATTAGCACTTCCAGTTCTTCCTGCTTATTACCCATACTTCTTGCATTGGTATATAGGCATCTCAGATATTGATTTGAACTTGCCCCCCAGTTTTTTCCTGGCCCTCTTTTTACTCTGCCATTGTTGCCCATGCTCCCTCCTACTTCCGACCCATCTCCCAGGTTTCCATGTTCTCCACTTACATGCGGGCTTTGCTCCCCTGTCCCCAGCAAACCTAGTTTAAAGCCCTCCTCACCAGGTTAGCAGAATATAGGACAGAAGAATCCCAAGCACTGCTTCAGACTGGGGATGGACTGCCTAAGTGGCAGTTCTTCAGAAGAGGACCTGGTGATTACAGTGGATGAGTGGCTGGATATGAGTCGGCAGTGTGCCTTTGTTGCCAGGGAACCTAATGGCATAGTCGGCCAGTTAGCAGAGCGTTACTAGGGTATTGAGGAAAGCGATTATTCGCTTCGATTCAGTACTGGTCAGGCCGTATCTAGGCTGTTTCTACACTAGCCCAAAACTTCGAAATGGCCATGCAAATGGCCATTTCGAAGTTTACTAATGAAGCACTGAAATACATATTCAGCGCCTCATTAGAATGCCGGCAGCCGCAGCACTTTGAAATTGACATGGCTCGTCCAAATGGGGCTCCTTTTGGAAAGGACCCCAGCAGCTTCGAAATTCCCTTATTCCTAACAGCAGGTAGGAATAAGGGGATTTTGAAATTGCTGGGGTCCTTTCTAAAGGAGCCCCATCTGGATGAGTCGCATGGCGGCAAGCCACATCAATTTCTAAGTGCCGCAGCTGCTAGCATTCTAATGAGGCGCTGAATATGTACTTCAGCGCTTCATCTGTAAACTTCGAAATGGCCATTTACATGTCCATTTCAAAGTTTTGGGCTAGTGTAGACACAGCCCTGGAGTATTGTGTCCACTTTGGGGCACCCCACAAAAAATAAAGATGTAGACAAATTGGAGAGAGCCCAGCAGACGACAATGAAAATGGTCAGGGAGTGAGTATATGACTTGTAAGGAGAGGGTGAGGGGATTATAGAATCAGAGAATTCTAGAGCTGGAAGGGACCTCCAGAGGTCATCAAGTCCAGCCCCCTGACTAAAGCAGGATCAACCCCAACTAAATGACCCCAGCCATGACTATGTGAATCCAAGACTTAAAAACCTCTGGTGCTGGAGATTCCACCACGTCTCTTGGCAATGCATTCCAATGCTTCACCATCCTTCTGGTGAAATAGTTTTTCCTAATATCCAACCTACACCTCTTCCTCTAACTTCAGACTGTTGCTCCTTATTCTACCATCCAACACCACTGAGAGCAGTCTCTCTGCCAAACTGGACTTTCATCTGTAAAAAAAGAAGGGTAAGGGAGCAACTGACATCAGCCTGCAACTACCTGCAGCGGGGTTCCAAAGAGGATAGAGAGAGACTGTTCTCAGTGGTGGGGGATGACAGAACAAGCAGCAACGGTCTCGTGTTGCAGTGGGAGAAGTCTAGACTGGTTATTAGGGGAGGGAAAAAAAACTGCTTCACTGAGAGAATGGTGAGGCACTGACGTGGGTTCCAAAGGAAGGGGGTGGAATCTCTAACGTTTGAGGTTTTTAAGGTTTGGATTTCCAAGCTTCTGGCTGGGATGATTTACTTGGGATTGTTGGTGCTTCCAACCCTCATTTTCTGATTTCAGTGAAGAGTCCTACAGAAACATTGGATGAAAAGTGAATAGAAACTCTTGAAAGAAACTAAGAAATAAATTGAACCACAGACAGAAGTCATCTGGGAACGAATGTATGTATCCCATTTTTGCAGTGCTAGACACTGCTGCCAATTCTTGCAATTTTACTGGTAAATCTGACAGGATTTAATGTTGTCATTAAAGGCCTAGATCCTTGATACGTGTGAATAGGGGAGACTCCTAGTATGTTTATTTGTTAAAGTACATGTCTAGATCTCAAGAACATTTCTCTAGCTCACAGACAAGTTGAACGGCTCAAAACTCAGAGAACAATTAAAACAGCCCAACCTACGTCAGTTAAAAAAACAACATAAAACCTCCTTGTTTCAGTGAATCCCAGGACTTTTTCATGGCTTGACTCATGCTTTTGGAATGTTTGGTTTGGCAGTGCTGCTGCTGCTACCCACAAAAGTCAGTCTCTTCAATGCACAAGTGTTCACACTGTTGTTTGGGTTAGACTTGACTGGAGTTTCTAAGATAGCTGACCAGTGTTGGCATAATTGCCTCTCTCATGCACATTGTAGTCCTTCCACTGTCCCACAAAGCACTTGAGTGCTGCTGAGGTGACCTATCTGTACAATCTGCATGGTGCTGCATGCTCAAGTTTTTCCAAGAAGTCTTTTATACAATTGCTACATACCCTAAAGCTGTACACCTCCACTCACTCCACCAGTGCAGCTATGAATTAAACCAAGAGAGGAGGGCACAAGAAGGAAAATGGTCTGGTGATTGAAGCACAGAATTTGTATTCATAAAACCTACTTCCTGGTTTGGTCATGGATTTCTTAGGGTGACCAAAGGCAAGTCAGACCCACTCTTTGCACCTCAGTTCCCCCATCTAAAATATATGGGCATTCATACAATACTAGAAGGAGAAGAGAACTCAGGGGGTCATTGAGTCCAATCCCTACACTCGCAGCAGGGCAAAGCACCTTCTAGACTACCCCGACAGGTAATTATCTAACCTGCTCTTAAGTATCTTCAAAGATGGAGATTTCCAACCTCCCTAGTCAATTTATTCCAGTGCTTAACCACCCTGACAAGACTTTTTTCCTGAAATCCAGCCTAAACCTCCCTTGCTGCAATTTAAGCCCATTAATTTTTGTCCTATCAGAGGTTAAGGAGAATAATTTTTCTCCCTCTTCTTTGTAACAGCCATTTAGATACTTGCAGGTTGTTATCACGTCCCCTTTCAGTCTTCTGTTTTCCAAACTAAACACACTCCATTCTTTCAATTGTCCCTCATAGGTCATGTTTCTTAATCCTTTAATAATTGTTTTTGCTCTTCTCTGCACTTTCTCCCATTTCTCCACATCTTTCTTGAAATGTGGTGCCCAAAACTGGACACAATACTCTACTTGAGGCTTAATCAGCATGGAGTAGAGAAAAAGAATGACTTCTCATGTCCTGCTTATGAGATGCATGATAATTCATCACAGTATGTTCATTTTTTTGCAACAGTGTCATATTGTTGATTCATAACAGAGAGGAAGCCGTGATAGTCTATACACTATCAAAACAAAAAGCAGTCAAGTAGCACTTTAAAGACTACTAATATGGTTTATTAGGTGAGCTTTCGTGGGACAGACCCACTTCTTCAGACCAGGTCTGTTCTGGTCTGGCTAGGGTCTGAAGAAGTGGGTCTGTCCCACAAAAGCTCACCTAATAAACCATTTTGCTAGTCTTTAAAGTGCTACTTGACTGCTTTTTGTTTTGATTGTTGATTCATATTTAGCTTGTGATCCACTACGATCCCTCAGTCCCTTTTTGCAATACCGTAGGATGTCAACTTTCATAAGGGTTCCGTGTGGACAACCCTCACTAATGTTGAGCTTTGGCATATGGCTTCTGCCTGGAGCTGCCTGCCTGGGGCCGCGGGGTAAGCGGCCACTCGGCAACTTGTGAATAATTGAATTGGCGGACTTTATGTTTGCAAATCTTCAGCCCCTATTGTGCTCCTTCCTAGACAGTCACTTTCCATTTTGTGTGTGAAACTAGTTATTCTTCCATATATGGAGTACTTTGGATTCATCCTTATTGAAGTTCATCCTATTCACCTGAGGCCCATTTCCCCAAGACATTTTGAATTATAATCATATCCACCAAAGCACTTGCAACCCATCCCAGCTTGGTATCTTCCTCAAACTTTTAAGTCTACTCTGTAGGCCATTATCTAAATTGTCAAAAGATATCACACAAAACCAGTCTCAAAACATATCCCTGTGGAACCCTTCCTGCCTGACTGTGAACCATTGATAATTACTCTCTGAGAATGGTTATCCAACCAGTTATGCACCCATCTTAGAGCAGTCCCAGCTATACTGTATTTCCTAGTTTATTGATAAGAAATTTATCAAATACTGTATCAACTATTTTACTGAAGTTTAAATAGACCAGGTCTACTTTCCTTTCTCATGCATTTTGTCTCTCATCAACTTACAGGTAAGCTCTTTGAGAGAGGGCCTGGTTTCCAGTCTTGCCAAACCCAAGCATTCAAAAATTATAAGGTGGCCTCAAAAACATCATAGTGGCTTAAAAATTCACTTTCTTGCTTGTGTGTGTGTGTGTGTGTGTGTGTGTGTGTGTGTGCACGCACGCATGCACGCGCGCGCTTTTTGCTTACACTAGGTTTGTGTTTGCAGAGCTTTTCTCTGCAACCACCAGAGTTAGAAGCTTGCCTAAAAAAAGAGAGGAAATAAGCTGAGGACCTCCCATAATCACATCACTTGAGAAGCTGGAGCATCAAGGACAGGGAGTAAATATTGAGAAAGCTGGCAACTGAGGCAGAGCCTGTTGCTTAATACATCATCCATCTCAGCTGGTAATGTTAGGTGTTACCTTAATACAAAGTATCTATTATAGCAATCCAGGAATTAACCTGAAAAAAAGGAAATAAAAAAAATATAAATACAGTAAACCCTCCTTTATCTGGCATTCTATCAGGCATAAGTCTCAAATAACCCATGTTTTAACAATAACTAAATTTTAGGTATGTTTTCCATAAGTACAGTATAGTGAAAGTAAATACAAATGAGTACAGCAAATACAGTATAAGTTTACAGTGTACAGTACTAGCGCTGCTGGTAACTAAAGCACTCTTCAGACGTTTGTTTCTTTCTTAATATCTAATCTTGTTCTGCTTTAGTGTTATGCATTGCTAGGTGTACCTCTCTGTTGCCCAGAATATTTGAATATCTGGCAACCTCCCAGCTCCACTGTCAGATGTGAAAGAGTTTACTGTATCCTAGGAGTGGGCATTCTGTTAATGATTTAAGAGCTTGCATGTTACTGAAGAAAAATTTTCACACCACTGTGAAAGGGAAACAGCTGAGCTGTCTTATACTCAAATTAGGCATATTAACACGTGGTTTGAACTGGGATGGGATTTTTCTGAGTCACTATAGGGGCTTGTTTGCATACTTGGCTTAATCTAATTCTTGACCTCCCCCAACTTCTACCCCTCTACTCTCTGATTTGCTCACCTTGATCATCTTTTTCTGATTTGTCCTTCTTGATTACTATTTTTGGTTCTCTGTGCCTTAAATACTGAGTCTGTTCTGGTATGGCTATGGTCTGAAGAAGTGGGTCTGTCCCACGAAAGCTCAGCTTATAAATTATTTTGTTAGTTTTTAAAGTGCTACTTGACTTCTCTTTTGTTTTGACTGTCTTAAGCTGTGTCTACACGTGCACACTACTTCGAAGTAGCGGCACTAACTTCGAAATAGAGCCCGTCGCGGCTACACGCGTCGGGCACTATTTCGAAGTTAACTTCGACGTTAGGCGGCGAGACGTCGAAGTCGCTAACCTCATGAGGGGATCGGAATAACGCCCTACTTCGACGTTCAACGTCGAAGTAGGGACCGTGTAGACGATCCGCGTCCCGCAACGTCGAATTGCTGGGTCCTCCATGGAGGCCATCAGCTGGGGGGTTGAGAGATGCTCTCTCTCCAGCCCCTGCGGGGCTCTATGGTCACTGTGGGCAGCAGCCCTTAGCCCAGGGCTTCTGGCTGCTGCTGCGGCAGCTGGGGATCCAAGCTGCATGCACAGGGTCTGCAACCAGTTGTCGGCTCTGTGGATCTTGTGTTGTTTAGTGCAACTGTGTCTGGGAGGGGCCCTTTAAGGGAGTGGCTTGCTGTTGAGTCCGCCCTGTGACCCTGTCTGCAGCTGTGCCTGGCACCCTTATTTCGATGTGTGCTACTTTGGCGTGTAGACGTTCCCTCGCAGCGCCTATTTCGATGTGGTGCCGCGCAATGTCGAAGTTGAACATCGACGTTGCCAGCCCTGGAGGACGTGTAGACGTTATTCATCGAAATAGCCTATTTCGATGTTGGCTTCACGTGTAGACGTAGCCTAACAGTAAGCTTCATGCGGCTGTGAACTAATGGCCCTAGGGAAGCCGTGAAAGCCCAATTGTTCTGAGGCCTTTAAAAAGGAGTATGAATAAAGTACTAGAAAATAAGCTGTGGGAACAATCTTCCCCTTGTTCCCAGGGCAGGGAGAGGGAGAAACCCCTAAAGTAGTCGTCCATTTCCATCTCTGACTGATGTGAACCTCATATAAACGTACAAGCTAAACTCATCCCAGCTGCTGAATGAAATCAAGGAGGCTGAATTTACCAGGGATAACTTTGGCTCAGATTGACTGACTTGCAGCATTTTAATCAATTTATCTTAAGCATGTCAGCTTGGAAAGAAACAATAAATTATGATTTGCTGCCAGATAAAATCACATTTGTCCCAGAGCAACAATATCAAAAGAGAAAGTGCAACAGAGATGGTGCTTAATATGAAACTACAGTGATGGAAATAGTGGTTCCTATCAGAAAAAAACGACATCCTTTTCAGCAGATCCAGACGTACTGTTCCTTTGGCCACACTAAATCCATTTGTGTACATATTAGGGTTATACAAGCGTGATTTTTTTTCCCCCTCAAGTGGTTGGGATGTATTTGTTGTTGGTTTACTAATATTTATTAAATACCAAATCAAGTAACTTTGCCTCATGTTAGAGCCAAACAAAATAGCTAAACCAACATGCAAAAAAAAAAATTTTGTTCTCAAAAAATGCTGTCTTGCGTGACTTCTAGAGATGTATTTTTTCATAAAATGTCAACCATCAACAATTTTTGCCAAATGTGTTTTCTATTAATAACACGATTGCAGGAGAATCAGCCAGGAAAGGAACATTTGCAAAACATTGTTGTTGGTGTTCTTCCCAAATGCAATAATCCTGACTCTGCAGGGAAACAGAAAACATCAAAATAATGTTCTTGAGAATACAAAGTTACTAGTTGCAATAAGCAATCAGTCTGAATTGCAGCTGAGGAAACAGCTCATAAAATATCCTTTAAATATAGGCACACTTCAAATGTATAACTGGACCTGTCTCTTAATAGGCAGTCCATGTATTCTCAGAAGAATGGCCATTTTTGCCAGTGCAATGTACACCTGCAAAATCAGCAGCTAAATTTTCACATTTACAGTGCAACTACACGAGCAAATCTCAGTGATTGTTTACACGTTGAGTTAAAAATAAAGAGTTTTCAAAATCACAGCCCCACTGAAGTCGATAACTAAATACGCTGTGATCCAATAAGTGTCAGGATTTCACCCATAGGTTTAAAGGCCAGAAATTGACTCTCACCTTCTGCAGAAGGCAAGCTATAGCATTTCACCCACTGAACCCACCATCTAGCCCAGGATAGGAAAATATTTTGGCAAACGGGCCACTCCACAAGTTTTTATTTCAGGCTGGCTCTGGGCCCACTGGAAGGGGCAGGGCCTTTGGCAGAAAGTCAGGGTGGGGGGCAACAGAGAGTGACAAAAAGCCTGTGTGAGAGTAAAAGAGAAATCATTTGAGAGAGAGACAGATTTTGTTAGTCATGTTGAGCGTGTGCCAAAGTGTGTAAGTAACAGTGACCATAGCTGTGTCTACACGCGCACGCTACTTCTAAGTAGCGGCACTAACTTCGAAATAGCGCCCGTCGTGGCTACACGTGTTGGGCGCTATTTCGAAGTTAACTTCGACATTAGGCGGCGAGACGTCGAAGTCGCTAACCTCATGAGGGGATCGGAATAGCGCCCTACTTCGACGTTCAACGTCGAAGTAGGGACCGTGTAGACGATCCGTGTCCCGCAATGTCGAAATTGCCGGGTCCTCCATGGCGGCCATCAGCTGAGGGGTTGAGAGACGCTCTCTCTCCAGCCCCTGCGGGGCTCTATGGTCACCGTGGGCAGCAGCCCGTAGCCCAGGGCTTCTGGCTGCTGCTGCGGCAGCTGGAGATCCATGCTGCATGCACAGGGTCTGCAACCAGTTGTCGGCTCTGTGGATCTTGTGTTGTTTAGTGCAACTGTGTCTGGGAGGGGCCCTTTAAGGGAGTGGCTTGCTGTTGAGTCCGCCCTGTGACCCTGTCTGCAGCTGTGCCTGGCACCCTTATTTCGATGTGTGCTACTTTGGCGTGTAGACGTTCCCTCGCAGCGCCTATTTCGATGTGGTGCTGCGCAACGTCGAAGTTGAACATCGACGTTGCCAGCCCTGGAGGACGTGTAGACGTTATTCATCGAAATAGCCTATTTCGATGTTGGCTTCACGTGTAGACATAGCCCATGTGTGTGTGGCACAGACTGGTGTGTGCACTGGCTGCTGCTGGTATGTTTCTGGGAGAAGCCCCCCACCCGCTGGTCTCTTGGAGGGAATTTTATCCTGCTCTGTTGTCTCCTGCCTCCCCTGCTCTCGCTCTTGACTGAGTCACTGACCTTCCTGGCTTCAGACTGGAGCAGCTCCTCTGTGTGTCTCCCTCCCCCTGCCCCCTGGGGAACCCCCTGACTTCAGCACTGCCCTCTCCCCACCCACCTCTGCACAGCCAGCAGCAGAATCCTAGGAGCAACTCAGCTGCAAATGGAACAAGGTGGGGGAGGGGCAGCTGAACATGTGTGGTGGTCTGTAAATTCTCACTTTCTGCTTAGTCAGCTGCATGGGCTGCAGAGAAATGCTTGGCTGGCTGGATCCAGCTTTCAGGGTTGATTTTTGTCCATAGCCCAATAACTTGTGATTCAACCACAGCCTAGCTTTTAGGAATGCATTCCCGTTTGTTACAGAGCAGGGGTCAGCAACCTCTGGCACCGGTGCCAAGGGCAGCATGCAAGCCCATCTTCACCAAGAGGTGAGGCTGGAGCCTCCCCCATGCAGCTGGGAGCTTGCTCAAAGGCATGGTGCCTGTATACTAAGACCAGCTAATGCAACCAACCACCAGCTAAACGGCAAAGTTCTGCATCTTTATTTAAGTAATGAAGCTGTTGTAAGTAGGACTATTAAAAGTGAAAGTATCACCAGCACAAGGACCACACATGGAGGTCAAAAGATCAAATATTGGCACCCTGCCTTGGAAAGGTTGCTTACCCTTGCTATGGAGATTCTGAGTGATGGGAATTTACCACATCTAGTGGTAATCTGCTTCAGTGACTTTGCATCATCCCATTTCCTCTGGAAACTAACAGAATTGGCCACCCTAATCTAAGACGAGCAGGGTCAGGGATCTCCCTCCAGAAAGTCCACACGCACAAGTGCCTTGCAAGCACAAGGAGTCATACTGCCTTCAAATGGCAGAGGGGCTTTTCTGGACTGAGGCCTTGCTCCAGGACAAATCGCATGGCATCAACAGAACTATGCAGAGTAAACTGCTCCACCATACGGGTAAGAACACTGGAATCCACATCACCCAGAAAAATCAGACCCTTCCTCTTTCCTGCTGCCTCATGGTAAAACATGCATCGCCAGTTAGCTTTACTTTGAGGGACAACGGAGGGGCCTATTCTGATCCTTTCAGGAATTGATCATCCTCTGCTGTAGCAGCAGCATGTAGTGTTATGAGGTTATCGGCTTCCTCATTAAGAATGCATAGCTTTGTCTTTATCAATTTGTGGTTTGTCTCATTTACTGCCACATTATATCTGGTCCAGCACTGCATCTAATTAATCAAGCCATTTCATTGTGAGTTAATATGCCCCCCTCCCCAAGGCTCATTTACCCTCCTGCTTCATCCTGGCCAGCTGGTTGCTGAGCAAAGGAAAGCCACATTCAGTGCAAAAGCTCTGTGAACTATGGCAATGCTATGGAGGATGAAGTAGGTTGATGCTGCAACCACCGCTGCCTTGCAATCTCATTCTGCAGTATGGCAAGTAACTTCTCTATCTTGCCTCAAGATCCCGCAGCTGCATTAAAGTAGCAGCATCCCCCACACCCATGTGTTTTCATTGTTTCCAGCACCATCCATTTGCAGAAGGAATCCTGACCCGCTAGACCATAACTAAACTGTGAAAGGAGGCCCAGCCTTCACACAAGATAACTAAACCTCAGCCAGGTCCTTCACTGGATCATGGAACACAGTCAGCGAGTGGCTGCCCCTTAGAACAGCTGTTCCTGGCAGGAGCGAGGCCCAGAATACAGACTCTAAATCCAAGCTGAACAGCTGGGTGCTCCTGGCAGTGAGCAGCTGGCAGTTTGGTACATGTTCTGTGCTGGAGGCATATGGCTTTCTTTCATGTGCAAAGCCAGTGGACCCATGTCATCACCAGGTGGGACTGAACCAGGGACCTCAGAGGGTAAAGCTATAGACTAAAAGCCTCCTGGCTCTTTGTTAAGGTTGTACAGCAGACTTCACTGTCCCCAGTGGTTTCAGCATCTCTGGGTTACACATGTAACCAAGGAAACCATGACCAGATAGGTTTCCTGCCTATCAGTGGCATAATAGACATCTGGAGGAGTTTGGCCCCATTTCTCAGGTCAACAGTCATGCGGATTTATCTGTCCATTTGCTGTGGCCTGTAGGCTTCAGGAAGGGGTTGCTGCAGGAGGATTTTTCCTCTCACTTTACTTCCCATGCAGAGACCCAGGCAAGATGCAAGGGATGCTCATCTGTACGCAGGAGGTGAGCCACACCTGGAGAGCACTTCCCAGGATGGTTTACTGCTCGGATGGCAGGCAGTGTTCAAGCTGGCAGTTCAGCACATGGAAATTTGGAATCACTTCACTTTATTCTGCTCCGAACTCTTCCAGTGCAATCAGTGTTTCTCCAGGGACACCCTTCTTCCAGGAACTTACCTGTGCCACCAAGGATGAGAGATGTTTATCACCTCTGCTGCACCTGCTGGGAAAGCCAGCTAATGTCTGCTTCAGCAATGGGTTTCCCTACAAAAGAAATAGGCTCAGACTCGGGTTCCACGGTTAGATACTCTCCTGAATTCAGCATCAATTCCCCTTCCTGCCAACAGAGGCTCTTTTTAAACTAGGGACCAGCGGCAAAAGACACACTAAGAACCACCGCTGGCGCTACTGGTCTGTTTTTTCCAGCTACAGTTGGGCAAGTAACACCCCATTTGAACAGACAGATCTGTTCTTGCATGCTTCTTAGGTACCGATATGCTGCTCCCAACAAAGAATCTGAGTGCTCTCCCAATAATTAATGTGCGTATCCTCACAGCAATCCTGTGAGGTAGGGCAGTGCAGTTATCTCCAGTTTACATCTAGGAAACAGGCAGGGAAAGTCAGGTTACTTGCCCAAGGGGCTACAGGAGGCTGCGGCAAAGCAAATATTGAACCTGGTGGTGCTGAGGCCCAGCCTAGCTTCCTTACCATGTTCTGTCTATTTAAATTGTGAAGTCAGAGCAGTCTGTCTTCATAAGCATGTACAGCACCTGGCCCAGTGGGGTCTCAGTCTCAGCTGGGACCTGCAAGAGGTGCTGTAATGAAGATAATAGCTAAGTAATAAAGGCGGGGAGAGGCAGGAATCCGACTGCTTCTTGTTTGGGCATGCTGACATTTTCTTTTTTCTTCACATCTCCTCTTCCACCCCACACAGCCCCAGGACTGAGCTGGTTATCACCATCATGGCAGCGCGAAGAGAAATAACCAGACGTTGTTTCAAAAGCTTCCCACACATTCTCCTGAAACCCCTTCCAGCAGGGAACTTAATGCCCGAGACATCCAACCCCTGGGAGACTAAAGCGTAATGGGCATGCTGAGTTGCAACACATGGCTGACAAACAGGGGGCTGATCTCTCAGATGGGATTGTTAATAATTCATAACATAGTATTGCTTAGAGACCAGCCAAGAACATGGCTCCAGCTTTCTGCTAGTCAGCACATAGAGCAGCAGCAGATTGTTCCTGGACCAGGCAGCTTCCCACAGAAATAGGCACTCGGTCAGTGGTGGGTATTGTGCAGCCCATGTGTGGCCCATCGGTGTTCTAGATGTGGCCCATGAGACATTTTGTCTACCCTTGTCAACCTGAAGATTCCACTGGCTTCCAGCCACGTAGGGCACTCCTCCCCCCTGCGCCTGGCATTATGCCGTGACACAGGAACTTCTTAAAAGTGGGGGAACTGACCCCCCCATATCTGTATTCACCCCCAGAAGCAGCTGGGAGCAAAGCCCCAGTGTGCAGTGCTACTGGCACAACAAGGGGCTCAAACTGGGACCCCAGCATGTGGGACTAGCAGCAGAGCCCATGCCAGGAGGGCAGCAGCCAGGAACCTGGCACATGTGGCCAAAGCAGAGCCCCCGACCCATGGGGTAGCAGCTGGGAGCTTGACCAGGAACCCAGTGATGCTGCAGCACCCCCCTGCACCCTTTGTTCTCATGCCTATAATTGCTAAAGTGACATGCACCTAATGCAAGGGCAAGTGATGTGAGGCACATGCTGATCCCACCACGTATTGACTGATCACCATGCGCTTCCTCTGCAGCCCGAGCACGGCTATCGTTCAGTCAATACACCCCGCAAATAAAGCCACCCGATCCTGGGAGACCAGATCGGTTAC
Organism: Carettochelys insculpta; assembly: GCF_033958435.1. NCBI lineage: Eukaryota > Metazoa > Chordata > Testudines > Carettochelyidae > Carettochelys > Carettochelys insculpta. Next base: position 133,635,158 of record NC_134140.1, on the reverse strand, counting down.
GACAAGGCTGTGGCCCACTAAGATGAAGGAGGGCTGGTCATGCAGCCCACTCATTAGCCTAGCCTGTCCATCATACAATAGCTGGAGGGGTTTCAGCTCTTTACTAGCCTGGCCCTCAGTGCTGTAATACTGAAGCACCTCATAACTGTTAATCAGCTTAATCTTCGCTTGACTCCCCTGGGAAACACCACCCCCTTACACATTGGAAAGACACTTGCCCAAGGCAGTGGATGGCTGAAAAGAGCCCTGAGCCTGGTCTCATATTTCAAGCAAGTGTCTGAGCCACCAAACTCCTCCTTCCTATTTGCATTGTGCTGCTCCAGCACAGATTGCAGCTCCAGAGATCACAGGAGAACGGTCACTGTTCTACAGTGAGCACCTCAGAGCTTAAAGCACTTTCATGGCCTCAGTTCCCATCTACCTTAGAGACCCTAAAGTGGGTGAAAATCAGGCTCTATGGTTTCTGGACATGGTATCTTCAGCAGAGGAAGGCACCCCCAGGCTTAAACTGGCTTGGGTTTCTATGCCACACTGCCCTCCACAGGGCCCTGGGGTCCAGCTTCTTCTAGCTGAAGCCCTTCCCTCTTCTCTGCTCTGACCCCACTGGAGCCCTAGGACAGGCTCTCATTGAGATCAGTGGGGTTTGGCTCAAGCCCTCTCTCACTGGTCTTAGGAGGTCCAGCTTCCTCTCTTGGGTGAGAGCTCAGTAGGCAGGGGAACTGGAAGGAAGAGCAATGGAGAAAGCCAGTGGCTGGCTGAAGGGATTACGATACTGCACAGATTTTCCCTCCCCCCAGCAGCACAGGGAAGAAGAGAGGGCTTCTGAGCATCTCCTCATCCTCCATCACCTCCCTACTGTGAAAGGAGCCTCCTATTTGCCACTCCTCTGTGGAGAGAAAGGTAGAACAATGGAGAGAGATGGTGTAGGACATCGCCACAAGCAGAAATGCATTGCATGGAGCCACACAGGCTTAGAATCTCCTTAAGGAAGGAAAATGTGGTGAAAGAAACCTTGCTTGTATTTATGAGTATTGATCCTATATCACACATGGTGCTGAGGACATTACTAGGAAAAAGGATGGGAAGCAACCTTGTAATGGCAGGCATGGTGCGCGTGCACACACACACACACACACACACACTCACTCACTCCCCGTTTGGCTGGCCATTGAGATACTTCTTGGAGACAGTAGCACCTGGAGGTTTCTTCTTCCAGCCCCTCTCTTCCCCCGACATGCGAGCAGTTCAGACTATTGAGATCCATAAATGACAGACTTAAAAGTGAGTGGCAACTTTCTTCGTGTGTTTGTCTGATTTGGCCACCCCTCCCCTTTCATCACTTTCCACCACTGGAACCCAACGGCACTTAATGCCCAATGTTGCTGCTGCACAGGAATGGAATCTAGCCCTCTGTTGTGTCGGCTCTGCAGAACATGTGTATTTTCTGTTCTCGTGACACCAGACAAGTCTTTAGTCCCTCACCAGTATCAGATCCACTGCATAAGATGGTGCACAGTCACTCCATGCACTAAAGCTACAATTTCAGATATCGCCAAAGTATTTACTGCACAATGTGCTGATGGTGCCGTCTCCGGGCAGCTCCATGAAGTGGACTCCCTTTGGAGGCAGGGACAGTTAACATATATTGCGGGAAGAAGTTAGCCATGACTTTTCGTGCACCAGGGAAAGAAATGAACCTAATTAATATACAACAGCTTTGCAATTTCCCATCACCATCCCTCCCAGTGTTCCCCAGCTACTTGTGTTGAGCTTTGCTCCTCAGTAGAGGAAGTTAGCATGGTTCATCCCTGCACTGGTACTACAGCTCAGATGGCAGGATTGTTAGCAGAGGCCTGACAGCAGCTGGAGAAGAAAGGTCCCTGTGCAGAAGGCTGGCAGACACTGCAGGTCCCCGGGGCCAACTGGAAGAGGGATCCAGCCCTGTACCCCACAAGAAGCAGGGCCAATGTGGGGGACAGGGCATGGCCTAGGGGAGTCAGCCCTCAGCACCACTCAGACTGTAGCACTGCCCTCTCAGAGATGCATGGAGAAGCACCGCTAAGAAGATCCAGCCACCACGACAGCTACTGGAACACCAGACCCTGGTGCAACCACCCCTTTCGTACCCTGTGCCCCTACCCGCCACCACCAGTCAGCAGGCCCGTCTCTGCATCCGAGCATTTAAGTGACATCACTGGCGATCACTGAAAGTCAACAGAAAAGCTTCAGGGAGAACTGGATAAAGACAACACTGGCTTCCTCACAGAGGTCTACCTCACTTAGACAGCCCCAGAGCTACCGTTGCACTGCTCGGGTCTGTTCAAAACTCCTTCCCCCCTGTGAGCGTACACCATGGAATAAGTCATCGCACACAGGACAAAGGCTAAAAACCAGCAGCCCCGCCGGAGCCCAGGGTGCTCAGGAGTCTGGCACAGCACGGAAAAGCTGCCCACGTGACAAGAGGCAGCTCCTAACTTCAGCTGGTTGGGAATTTTCCAAAGAACGGTGTATTTGTGTCAGGTGAATGTTGATTGGTGGAAACCAAACAGTTGTGAGAAAAGTAATGGGAACAAGAAAACACAGTGAGGGACTTGCCTAAATTCTAGCTCTTGCTGTGATGTCACGCAAGTTACTTCTCCATGGGAACCCTTTGCTTCCGAGTCCATAGCGCAGTAGGCCAGCTCCGTAAAGTGACTGGGATGTTGGACATCTGAAAGGCTTGGAAGATCTGGGCCCAAGCACCAGGGCCCTCTGATGTTTTGGGGATCACCCAGAGCAGGAAGTGGTTTGCTCACTACCTGCCCTCTAACCTGGGATGCCTCAGTGTTCTGCTGCTATGGATCAGCTCCTCAACACCAGGACCTGTCCACAAGCCCCAGCTCTCACCTAGGCTTCTGCCAGCCTCACGACTCCTTGCTGGGTGGCAGGAGCCAAGAGCCCTTCCAGTTTCCAGTCTCCTCCCATCAGTTCTCCCAGAGTACTAAGCACCAGACACTGAGTGCTCCACTGTGGTTTGTCAGCCCGGAAGGCACAAAACGAGACATGCCCCCTCCCCCATCACAATTTAAACGGAGACCTGCTGGGGTAAAATTCATAGGCAAAGAAAGAGCTTCAAAGGTGAACTCGTTTAGGAAGGCAGAGAGAGAGACACAACACAGAAAATAAGCATGCAGGTACTGCCTCAGGCTGTGTGCCCCAAGGAAAGATCAAATCGCACTTCCTAACACGTCACTGATGGCCTTCGAGTCGCTTCCCACCAGACCTTTTAGCTTGGAGAGAGCGGGGGCAGGGAGTTGACAGTGTTTCTCAGAAAGCCAGGGGTCCACAGCCACCATGGGCCCTGCGGCAAGGTGGGAGGGGGGGCCTGGCTTTGCACCCCAAGAGGGGCAGGTCCAGGAGGAGTCAGCCACTTGCAGCACCAGGACCGTGGCACAGCCGCCTCCTCCCCGCTCCCAAAACACACACTCAGCTGCATACAGCAGTGCTGCTGTGGTGTTTCAAGGGGGCTGGAGCTCCGGCGGCTGCTGCTCAAGTAGCAGTGGTGGCAGCCAGAGATCTGGGCAACTTTGAAACACTGCAGCCTGGGATTAAAGTCTCCTTTTACCCCTTCCATGGTGGGCAGGCCTGCAGCCAGCTGCCTGCTTTAGGCTGCTCCTCAGTTCCAGGGGCCTTCCATTTCAAGGGGGGGGTCTTCAGAGTCATTGTGTTTTCTTCCGTGACTATTAGCACTCAGAGGCGAGAACCTCCCATTGCCTCAGAGCCCTTCCATTCAGTTCACAGCTTCCCGTTTGCCAGGGGCCACGAGATCATCTCTAGCACCCGGGTTTGTGTACACCTGCGGCTTGGGAGGCAATTCTGCCTGCCTCCTCACTGCCCAGACATGAGACACACCCGAGGTGCTGTGGGCAGTTCTCCACACACCCCAATTCACAACTAGCCCCACTTTACGTAGCTGTCCTCAGGCGGACTCCAACCTCTGGAGCTTCGTGCAGGGGCCTCTACAGCAGGGATGTCCAAAAGCAATTGAATGGATGGCCACATGCGCTCCCACCCCCACAAACTGCCACGGACTCACGAGAGCCAGCACCGGAGCCACGCCACCCTGAGCCCCCCAGTCCCGAGCCACCCCATGCAAGATGGCCCAAGCGAGCCACAGGAGGAGCTGCCTACACCACTGCCACCACGCTTGTCCCACCAAATGGTGGGGCATGTGCATGAAGAGGAGGAGGGCGCCCCACATATGCGGCTCAAATGTGCCACTTCACCACCCTGCACTGTTCATTTCACCCCATGTCCAAGATGATGTCCCTCTGTCACATCTCAGCTCTACAGCTTGAGCTCAAAGCCCCCCTCGGTCTTTGCCATGGCTGTGGAGGAGATTCAGTCATCTCGCCGTAAGTGGGCTTGGTGCCACAACATGGGGGCGGTGAACCACGCTCAGTACGTGGGTGGGTTACAGACACAGGCTGGGGCATTTTAAACCCAATAATCAGAATAAGTTACGTGAAAGACCTTGCTCGACAGGGTGTCTATTAACCATGTCAATAATCAGCTGATTTGACTGCTTTATCTTTGGGGCTCAAACCTGCTGCTCTCTTCTTGGGATATCTGGACCTGACTGGCATCAGCACAGGCAGCGGAACCCTGAAGCACAAACCCCAATGCCAGGGCTGCCGAAGAACCGTGACCAGGACATGGCTGCCTACCATTTCTTTGGGTTCTAAGATGATGATTTGTGGGTGGTTAATTTGCCCACTGTGCTGTAAAATGGGTGAGCAAATCTGTAGTCGCTCATTAGTTATGGTATTAGCACAGGCTTATTAGAATGACAGTTTATGCCGCTCAGTGGGAATTGTGCTCACGTGAGGAATGGAGGGCTTGGACGAATGAAGCAGAGGCGCTGAGCAAAATTAGAGATGCTTTATTTCAGGCCCACCCACTAGTGGGGTTGGTGGGGATAAAAGGGTAGCTGCACCAAAGCCTGGCAGTTGAACAGGGCCCAGAGCTCTGGCCACTGCCACTGGCTCTACTGCGGCTGTGGCAGCAGCTGGCGCTCTGGGACCCTTTGAAACGTCACAGCAGTGCGGCCCTGCCACCTCCATGCAGCTCTAGGGGGGACAGTCAGTGCCACAGACCAAGTGGCACTAAGGGCTGACTGCCATAAGCCCCACGCCTTCTTCCTTTGGCCATACCCCTCCACCTTGCTCCTGGGCACCGGTGACTGGAGGCCCCACTGTTTTACATTGTATTGCTTTTCCCAAGCTCACGCCTATACTGCCTATAGGCTATAAGCGCCAAGGAACCGGTCAGTTTACAGCTATTTGTACAGTGCCTCAAACCAGACGCCCAGTTCTTCTTTGGTCTCCAGACACTAACATAATAAATAGGATTAAAAATCATTGGCATCATCCTGCTCTTGATAGCCGGCCTTGCTTAAAGACATTAACTAGAAGGCTTATCCGTTAGCTATGTAACCAGACCACCACTCCAGCCCATTGCCAAAGGAGGAGAAATGTTAGAAAAAAATAGATGGGATTGCAGCAGCCCTCCTCAAATGGAGAAAAATAATTTGGGAGGGGGCAGGCCGGGGGAAATGAAAGCTGCAAAACATGTTTAAATATTTATAAGCTTTGCAGCTCTTTCTTTGGTATGAACATGCACACAAACACACACACTGAGGATGCTGTCTCCTCATCCAGGACTGACATTTACCGAGCAGAGTTCTGTTATTTGACCTCCCTCTGTAAACATTGACATTGCATTCCCATGTATAATAGATTTCTGTCTGTTTTACTGCAGTCGAATGTTTCCACCGGGAACGTTATTACTTATTATGGCTGGAAATGCACCTACGCCAGCTGTGAGGCTAAACATAAAAAACACACCAGCCTAAATCCCCGAGTCTCTTAACAGACCTCTGCTGCCTTATTGCCATGAAGCCAACATTCATCCTGAGATGCCAGGGAAGAAAGAGAGTCTCACAACCTTTTATCTTCCTTGGAGAAAGATTCTCAATTCTTCTACCTGTCTCTTAAATCATTTACCTGCTTCTAAGAGTACACTCAGCCCTAGCAGATTCAATAATTATGTCTAAAGCACAAAAGGACAGAGAAATACTCTTATACATTCAACCCCAGCTTGTGGTTAAGATGCTCAATTCAGGAGAAGTGGGTTTAATTCCTCACTCTGAGCGTGACCTTGGGCAAAGCCACGTTTTCAAGAGTTTAGTATTATGTTCACAACAAGCAGAGAAAAAAAATGCTCTTGGCTGGAAGGTTGCAATGTAACACTACTCAATTTCTTAGAGTCCAGGACCCTAACACGCTCAGGTTTCCATCTGTCCTGTTTTTTTGGCAGGACAGCCCCATATTTCAGGTGCCAGAAAGACTTTGATTTATTTTAACAAAGGGGTTAATTGCCCTGTATTCGGCCCCCCGCTGGCATACAGGCACAGCTGCTGTTCAGAGACTATGTACTCACATGCTCTCTAGCCACACCAAAGGGAGCCAGCAGGGGGTCCAGCAGAGGGAGAGGTATGTTGAGGCACAGGGGGCTGCTGCCTCCTCCTTCCTGGGTCCCTGAGGCGCAGGGAGCCCACAGGCACAGCTGTCACTCAGTTCCTGGCTCTCTGCACCTTGGAGGAGATGGGAGGAGCAATGGAGCAGCTGCTGCTTCATTTCTGGATCCCCAAAATGTGGGGCATCTGGGGAGATCCACTGGGGCAGCAGCCGTTGACAGCTATGGACCAGCCCACCCCCATATTTGGGATAGGTAGATATGGTCACCCTGGACCCCACAAATTCAAAACAGTCAAAAAACAGGCTGTTCCCAAGGCAGAGGGACACATTTCACCCACATCATGCCCTAGGCTGTGTGTGTTTGCTTTTGTAGATTGCCCACCCAACTTTCAGATTGCACACTACGCCGTAGAGGTGCCCCAGCTTGACACAGGGCCAGAAAACCCTTTGGCTGTGTCTACACTAGCCCAAAACTTTGAAATGGCCATGCAAATGGCCATTTCGAAGTTTACTAATGAAGCGTTGAAATACATATTCAGCACCTCATTAGAATGCTGGCAACCACGGCACTTCAAAATTGACACTGCTTGCCCAGCCAGGGCTTCTTTTCGAAAGGACCCTGGCAACTTCAAAATCCCCTTATTCCTATCTGCTGTTAGGAATAAGGGGATTTTGAGTTGCTGGGCTTCTTTCGAAAAGGAGCCCCATATGGGCGAGCCGTGCGGCGGCGAGCCTTGTCAATTTCAAAGTGCCATGGCTGCCGGCATTCTAATGAGGCGCTGATATGTATTTCAGTGCTTTGAAGTTTTGGGCTAGTGTAGACATTCATGATTTAAAATGATAGCTTGTAATAAACAGTTTTAAATGCACCACATTAAGTAGATTCCTTTGTTCTCAGTGGGAGCTGCCACCTGTTGAGTAGCTTGGGAAAAGCAGACCAAAAGTTCCACGTGCCTCAGTTTCCCATTTTCAAGTGAATAAAATTACTTCATTTCCTCTATTGGCTGAGGCTGAATATAGTTAGTCTGTGTCTACACTAAAGAGTTTTGTTGACAAAAATCCGTGTTTTATTGACAAAACCCATGGAACATCCACATTCCCAAGGCATCCTGTTGACCGTAAATTGACAGAACACGGCACTTTTGTCCACAGCTTTCTGCTGCTCCCCTGTGAGACCAAATACTTTTTTAATAGCTTCTCGTCTTTGGAAGGAGGGGACCAGTGGTGGCACAAGGGAAGCAGATCTGTCAACAATCTCACAAAATTCATACAGGTTCTTGCAGTCCCAAAGCACCAGCCCCATTCCCACATCAATGTGCATGTCAGATCTTACCCAAAAGAGCACACTGTGCCAATCCTTTAGCATTGAAAAGCTAAAGGTTTATTAATAAAGAGAAAAACTGTAACAAGAGTAAAATCATTGAAGCAATCCCATAACATACACCAATCTCAAAGTTCTTGAGGCAGGCTGGGAGCAGAGCAGCCTCTTCCACCTATCTTAAAAGTCTCTGGAATACATCCTCTGTTATGGCTCAACCTACATCAGTCTTCTGGGCTCAGTTCATAGCAAAGGTGCTTCTGATGTCATGATCTATAGAGAAGACAAACGGAGCAGCTCTTAAGCCCCCTTTATACCCTTGCCCATGTGGAGGGAATTCCATTGTTCTCCTTGTGTGGAAGCATGTCCAAGGAGGAGCCTGCCCCATGGGCAGGTGACCTGCCCAAGTCCCTTTTAGGCAACTGCCTCTCATCTGTGATTGTGTAAACCAGCAGAGTTGCTCTGATGTGTACTGGAACCTGATAACATTGTCTGTCAATTACGGCTTCACATGACTAGTAAGAATTTCACATTAGGTTGCCAAGCCACCTATTGAGGTCTCTCAGCAACTAAAATTTCAAAACACGAGTGCAGCACCAATACTTAATTTCAGAAATAAAAATGGTAAAAACAAATGAGCAGTATGCACCGAATCAGCAAATCACCCGCTTTCCATAGACGCCTCACTTGGCCCACTTGGCACAAGATTTGGTGCACACCTTGCACAGTGGCTGCTACAGTGTTTCAAGGGTTCATCCCCAAGCCAATCACGTCACAGTGCCTTTGAGGCACAGGCCATCTCCCATTGTGGTGGCAGGCTTGTCACCCTGGGGGGGTGGGGACCAGAAAATGTCATCCTGCCTCAGCGTCTGAGCTTAAAAGTCAGAAGGGACTACCAGACCTCCTCCATCTCAATGCTCACCAGAGCCACCCAGTCACCCTATAAGAGGGAATTCTCCTCCATATCATGGGCCAGGCAACCAGACATGACATGGGGCAGATTCACTGCTGTGCAGACAATCAGCCACATGTTTCATTGCATGCTTGTCTCACCAGTGATTGGTGCAGAAAAATGGTGGATTTTTTCCCCTTCTGTGTTTGCACATCACATAGTACAATGAGCCATGGTGAGTGGCTGGCTGAAATACTGTCAGATAAGAGGACTATACTCCAGTAATGTGGTACGCTTGATCAGTAGCTCACTACAGTTGGAGGAGATTAAATAAAAGCAATCATTAAAAATCTTTGAGATATTTTACTTTTGCTCACACACACACACACACACACACACACACACACACACTGCATTTACCTAGCTGCGGGTCAGCTGCCATCTGTTACCAACATCTGTTTTGTTTAGTTTTTACCTTTTAAATTTGCAGATACAACTGTTCCTTTCCTTCTTCCTATCAACCACTATGGGAAAAGAGGGGGTGTTTATTGAGCAATCCAGCTTAATAACTCATCCCCAAAAGGATCCCTCAATTGGAAAACACCCTCAAGGATTGCCTTTTGGCCTGTACATTCACTCAAGTTCTCTCTCCTGAAAGTCTTCATGGGAGAAACCTTGGCAATGTAGTACCACGGGTCACATGCACCGGGAGCAATGCTTTCCTTCGTGAGGTCAGCGTGATCTTTTCCCGTTATCATATCATATATTCTCAGTTAAAAAGGGAAGCAGGCATTGTAAATCTTAAAAGAAGCCAACATATGGGCAGTATTTCAAAAGCGCCTGTGCTTTCATAGGTTTTGGCATGTCTGCTAAATTTTATAGCCTGGACATTCTCAGATGGTTGCGTAGAATCCTGGGTGTTGCAGCTTGCTTCAAACAATTTACAGGTATGAAAAATATCCTCATTAAACTAGCATTTCAGGATACGCAACATAGGAACCAATTACTTGGCTTGGGTCAATATCAGATTTTGCAGCGTTAGCTTCTTCACCTACCATAAAAATGTATGTTTTCTGTGCATATCCAGGCTTTAGTGAGATTCTTCTCACTGGAGGAGGATGGTAGAGTTTCTGTCTATTGCAATAGGAAGAAATATAGATGTGTATATAAATGTGTGTTCATATAATATGGGGAAAGGTTTGGCTATTTATTGAAACAATTTAGATGAAAGACACCTTAAAAATCACAACAGTCACAGAAATTGTGACTGTCACCTACTTTTTTTGCAAGAAACTCAAACAATTTTTTTGTTTCATGGTGAAACCTCCCATTTCAATATTTTTGGAAATAAATGTTTCAATGTTTCCTCTTAACTTTTAATATAGAAAAAAATCTCATTTGGAAAAAAGTCAAAGGAAGCCAAAATCAGATTTAAGATGTTTTGATTTCATGGTAATGAAACATTTTGAACAATGTTTCAGCTTGGCTGTGCTTCTATTATCATTTTCTGCCTGATTTAAGCACTGACTTCTGCCTGAGAATATAGGTGCTGCTTGGAGCCTTATTCGAACCCTGAGAACAAGGATGCTTTTACTGTTGAAGAAAGGAGAGGAGATAGGTTTGAAACTGTCGTCTTTGTTTTATTTGAAAGGAGTCTCTCCTGAAGTTGCAAGCAAAGAGGGGAAATACAGATAACGGAGTGTGACATAGGGACAGGATGATTTAAATGACTACCGATTTCTAATCCTCCTCCTCAACGCTCTTACATCTCCAGTTGTCACTTGAGAATCCCAGTTTAATCCAAGCTAACCTGCATTTGTTCCAATTTCCATCTCTCCAGTGGGAGACTCTAAGACCTTTCACGTTCTTCTGTGAAGGTTCCTCTTTCAATTCTACCCTCCCTTTGTACTTCCTCTGGGTAGCACTACAAAGAAAGATGCTGTATGTGTTTCAAATTAGAACAGTCAGGCTTATGGTATTTTGGGGAGTCTCTCTCTTTTTGGGAACTTTGTTTCTCAGATTCTGTTGGGTTAGAAAACCATCTTTTATCCCTCAGAAAAAGGCTTCCACAGAATGAAATGTATTGACTGACTTCATCTTCTCCAGGGATTAAAATTTTCTTTCAGTGATGTTATTCTCAGATACTACTGGCCTCTTCCTATACCTTGGGGGGAAACGGGGGAGGGGGGGTGTTACTTAGAAAAAAGCAATCTTTACTGGAAAAGATTTTACCAGAAGGCTCAGAACAGAGTACAACAGATAGAAAACAATTTAATACATAGCTAATCCTATGCAGCTCTTTCCACATATTACAATGAGTTTGCATTTTTTTCCTTCTTCAATTTCTCAACATTATCAGAGCCTAGTCATTAGTTGTTTGGGGAATCCAGTCTCCTCTGTTGACACATGCTAGAATTGCAGCAGAGGGTGGGATCTTCTAACCTTAAAACATCCTGAAAAATCCCAACTGGAATGAGAAAAAGATATCCTGGCTGTGAGACAAAAGCAGCCTCCAACTACATGAAATGTGATAACTTTACAGGAAGCTGATTATTCAGTACCTAGACAGCTTCCTTATCACCTCTAATTATGCTGTGTCTGGGTGTTGCACATGTTCACCTTTCAAAAATAAACGTAATAGCCATTTGGAGTCAGACTGTTGCCATGGCTGTACTGCCACACGCAGGACTACGAGGGCCGTACTCTAGTGCAAGAGTTACCTTGTAGCATGAGGAGTAGCAGACTCTTCAAAGTTGGGTTGTCTGGAGATGGAGGGTGGGGACTGCTGAAACCACAGCACGTTTAGTCAGCATTGACCATTTCCCAGCATAGGGTCCATTTTGGCCAAGTAATATTTCTTCAGAACCACCAGGTGTTTCAGGGACAGCAGCCCAACCCAGACTCACCAGCATCTGCTAAATAAAATGCACTGCACAGTGCCACTGCTGCAGTATATAACTGGGTCAAACCCTTTTTAAATACTCATGAGATCACTGGGCACATCAATTCAAAAGTGCTCAAGGCTCCCAGCCATCCCACCACACTCCAGGGGGTGCTCCAAACCCGAGAGATTTTAAATTGCTGCCAGTATGCCATAGTGTGTACTCCGGGTAGCTCTGAGGCTGGCTGGGGGAGGCGCAGTGCATTCTGGGTGGCTGACGGCTGGCTGCCCTTGCCACCTGAGGCCTTGACCCTTCTTGGACTACAAAGCCAACCCACCTGCCTGAAACACACACACCCCTTGCCAAGGGGCCTGTCAAAACTGTCTGCCTCACTGGAGGCCACTTGACATATTTGTGGTTTGTGCCAACTCCCCATTTTTGTCCACCAGATTTAGAATTATAGGCTGAAAGGGACCTCAAGAAATCATCGAGTCCAGCCCCCTGCTTCAAGCAGGATCAGCCTCAACTAAGTCATCCCAGCCATCATTATATCAAGCCAGGACTTAAGTCTCTAGGGAGGGAAATTCCACCACCTCTCTAGGTAACACATTCCAGTGCTTCACCACCCTCCTGGTGAAGTAGTTTTTCCTAATATCCAACCTATTCCTCTCCCTCTGTACTGTCAGACCATTGCTCCTTGTTCTGCTGTCTGTCGTCACTGAGAACAACCTCTAGCCACTCTAGAGCTCCCCTTCAGGAAGTTGAAGGCTGCTATCAAATCACCCCTCAGTCTTCTCTTCTGTAAACTAAATAAACCCAAATCCCTCAGCCTCTCCTCATAGGTCATGTGGTCCAGCCCCTTAATTGTTTTTGTTGCCCTCCGCTGAACTTGCTCCTGTGCATCCACATCCTCTCTGTACTGGGATTTGGCCAGACCAGTGCTGAGAAGACAGGAACAACTCTCTAGATCTGATCAAAACGTTCCTCCAAATGAAGCCCAATATGTCATTGGCCTTTTTGGGTACAAGGGCACACTGTTTACTCATATTCAGCTTTTCATCCACTATAATCCCTAGGCCCATTTCCACCATACTGCTGCTTAGCCAGTCAGTCCCCAGCCTATAGCAATGCTTGGTATTCTTCCGTCCTACGTGCAGGACTCTGCACTTCTTGTTGAAACTCAGATTTTTGGCCCAATCCTCCAATTTATCCAGGTCACTCTGGATCCAACCTACCTCTCTCCCAACTTGTTGCCATCGGCAAAACTTGCTGAGGGTGCAATCCAGTCCCTCATTCACATCATTAAAGATGTTGAACAACAACATCGGCCCCAAAACTGAGCCTTGGGACACTGCACTTGAAACCAACCACCATCCAGATATTGAACCATTGACCACTCCCCACTGAGCCCAACCATCAAGCCAGCTTTTTAATGCATCTTATAGTCCATGGATCCAATCCATACTTCCTTAACTTATGGACAAGAACACTGGGGGAATCTGTACCAAAAGCTTTGCTGAATTCAAGGTATATCACATCCACCAATTTCCCCATGTGCACACAGCCTGTTACCTCATCATAGAAGTTAGTCAGATTGGTCAAGAATGACTTGCCCTTGTGAATCCATGTTGACTACTTTTGATCACCTTCCCCTCTAAGTCCTCCAAAATGGATTCCTTGAATATTTCCTCCATTATTTTCCCAGGGACTGGGGTAAGGCTGACGGGTCTATAATTCCCCATATTGTCCTTTTTTTTTTTTTTTTTTTTAAGGATGGGCACTACATTTGCCTTTTTCCAGTCATCCGGGATCTCCCCTGATCTCCAACAGTCTTCAAAGAAAATGGCCAAAGGCTCAATGACATCTGCCCATTCCCTCAGTACCCGTGAGTGCATTAAATCCAGACCCGTGGCTTTGTATACATCAAGTTTTTCTAAGTAGCTCTTAACTCATTCCTTCCCATACTGTATTGTCTAGCACAGTAGAGTGGGCACTGTCCTTGCCCATGAAGACTGAGACAAAAAAATAAAGTTTGAATACTTCAGCTTTTCTTTGATCATCTGTCACTAGATTACCTCTCTTCTCTAGTAACTGCCCCACACCTTCCTTGATCACCCTCTTATTGTTAACATGCCCGTAGAAACCCCTCCTGTTACCCTTCACATCCCTGGTCAGATGCAGTTCCCATTGTGCCTTTGCTGTCCTGATGACTGCATGACATTTTTCAGCCATATATTTATATTCCTCCTTAGTCATTTGTCCAAGTTTCCACTTCTTACACTCATCCTTTTTGAGTTTAATTTGATCACAGATTTCCCTGTTAAGTCAAGCTGGTTGCCCACCATATTTGAATTTCTTACTATGCAGCGGGATGGTTTGTTCCTGTGCCTTCAGTAAGATTTCTTTAAAATACTGCCAGTTCTCCTGAAATCTTTTCTCCTTCATCTTCTTTTCCCAGGGGATCCTGCCCATCAGTTCTCTCAGAGAGTCAAAGTCTGCTCTTTTGAAATCTAGGGTCTGTATATTAATGCTCACCTTTCTTCCTTTTGTAAGGATCCTGAAATCTACCCTCTCGTGATCACTGTAGCCCAGGTTGCCCCACACTTCTATTTCTCCTACTAATTCTTCCCTGTATGTTGGCAGCAAACCAAGTTGTGCATGGCTCCTGGTCGGTTCCATCAGCACGTGTACCAGGAAGTTATCCCCAACCTTCTCCAAAAGCTTTCTGGCTTGTCTGTGTGCTGCTGTATTGGTCTCCCAATGATGTGTGTGACTGGTCAACAAGCCCTCAGGACCTGGCTCTTAAGACTCTGCTGGCAAGGAGCTCAGAGCCCAAGTCTGTCTGCAGCTCAGATCCGAGCCCGGTCAGACATTGACTAGTGTGGGTGTGGGTCAAGCTGAAGACACAAGTCAGCAAATCTGTCTAGGGCAATGCAGATGTGTTCTCACAGCTGAGAGAGCTGGGTCCAAGCATGGTTTACAATGTGGAGTAGAGGCTTAAATGTAGTTTTGGAAATCCCATGCCTGCAGCCCAGCTCCCACACAGAGCAGAGCTTGGCATTTACCCTTCATACTGAACGCTAAGAGGATCCCAGCATCTAGCACTGCAACCCTAAGACTGAAGTAATATCAGAATGTCTGCCTTCAGCTTGTTGTAGGTCAGGGTGGGCAAATTTTTTACTTCAGGCCTCACTTTTCACCCCTGCAATTAGCAGCCCCTCCCCACCACCAGGAATAGTCAATACAGATTCACCAAGAGCAAGTCATGCCTGTCTAATCTGATTAGCTTCTATGATGGGGTAACAGGCTCTGTGCACATGACAAAGTCAGTGGATGTGATATACTTTGACTTTTAGCAAAGCTTTTGATACAATGTTCTTGCCCATAAGTTAAGGAAACATGGATTGGATTAGTGGACTTTAAGATGGATAGAAAACTGGCTTGACAATTGGGCCCAACGGGTTGTGGGCTAATGGCTCAATATCTGGAAGGTGGTCAGTTTTAAGTGGAGTGCCCCAAGGATGAGTTCAGGACCAGTATTGTTCAACATCTTTATTAATGACCTGAATAAAGGGATGGATTGCATCCCCAGCAAGTTTGCAGATGACACTAAGCTAGGGGGAGAGGCAGATAAGTTGGAGAGTAGAGAAAGGGTCCAGAGGGACTTGGATAAATTGGAGGATTGGACCAAAAGAAAGCTGATGAGGTTCAACAAGGATAATTGCAGAGTCCTGCACTTGGATGAAAGACTCCCAAGCATTGGTACAGGCTGGAGGAGGCTGACTGTCTAAGTAGCAATGCAGCAGAAAAGGACCTGGGGCCTACAGTGGATGAGTAAACAGTGTGCCCTTGTAGCTAAACAGGCCAATGGCATATTGGGGTGCATCAGGAGAAGCATTTTCAGCAGATCTAGAGAAGTTATTATTCCCCTCTATTTGGCAATGTTGAGGCAACTTCTGAGTATTGCATCCAGTTCTGGGCCCCCCAGTACAGACAGGATGTGGATGTGCTGGAGCAAGTTCAGTGGAGGGCAACAAAAATGATTAAGGGGCTGGAGCACAAGACCTACAAGGAGACGCTGAGGGATTTGGGCTTAGTTTACAGAAGAGAAAACTGAGGGGTGATTGAATAGCAGCCTTCAACTTCCTGAAAGGGGGCTCCAAAAAGGATGGAGAGAGGCTGTTCTCAGTGGTGACAGATGGCAGAACAAGGAATAATGGTCTGAAGTTACAGAATGAGAGGTGTACACTGGATATTAGGAAAAACTATTTCACAAGGAGGATGGTGAAGCACTGGAATGTGTTGCCTAGACAGGTGGTGGAATCTCCCTCCCTATAGGGTGTGTGTGTGTTTTTTAACCTTAGGCAAATTCACAGAGCATGGATCTTCCCCAACTGACATAGCTGGAAACATGGATTTTTCTATAATCTCTCAGCACAGAGAGAACATGCCTCATCACGGCCTACAGTGTATCTGCCTGTTACTTAAAGCCCAGCTTACAGCTCTTGTGCTTGTTTTAAGAGTAACAATGCTTGGCAGTTTGGTGGGGGAGAGGACCAATTTTTTTTCTCCTGTTAAAACCCCTATTGCATCACATTTAGTTTTGATGACAGTCTGTGGGGATCATTGAAAATGTATTTAGATTTGTCCCTTCAAATGGCCCCAGGCATCACATATTGGTGAATGGTGAATGGTGTTACTGAAATCAGAGAATGTCTGGGCTGTGTTTTGCCGAAATCCCTCTTCAGCTGGTCCTGCATACGTAGCAACAGCTGGCACAGTCCTCTCTCATTCCGTTCCATAGAGATTTAAGTGGTGTTTAGTCCCTAACTATAGCATGTTCCCCCAGACTTCGGTCATGAAAATTCAAAGTGGGTCACCCGCTGTCTAACCAGTCACTTGTCTGCCTAGATACTGACTGACTAATAGATTACCTGGTTATAGCGTTTAACGCCATGATGCTAATGGGGTCAGCTGCATTGTGATGCCAGCACAAGGAGCAGAAAGAACAATGGAGATCTAGACTTGTCCCCAGACTGTAAAGCCACAGGAACTCGGGCACTTCACCAAACCAGTACGTCTCACTCATGTGTTATATCCGGTCTTACAGGCATAGATCCTGCAACGTACAATGCACCAGCAGTCCCTGGCATCCACACATTGAATTTCAGCACCTGGGCTGTAGACAGTGAAGAGGAATTTACAGTCTAGGTACGTATATAGCAATTCTTCTGTCCAAGGTGCTCCGGCCACTTTAATGTCAAACAAATAAAGTAATTATGTGCCTGATTCACTACTGAGATACTCTGGATTTGCACAAATATAACCCAATATAGAGACCACAAAACAAGAGGAGGGCAGCGTGAAAGGGACAAAAAGGGCAGATGTGACTGAGGAACACTAATGCCTGAATTCACAAAGCACAGAACTGTAGGCAATCACATCTTTTGGACAGCACTTTTCATCAGCAAGTCTCTAAGCTCTTCACAATTATTAGTGTTTTTATTCTCCCCACAGCCCTCTGAGCTCAAAGACAAACTCCTGAGCTGTGGCACACAGATTTCTGTGCATCAGTCACCCAGCATGCTTAACCAAGGAGATACCAATTTACAATCATTATGCCATCAGGATAAGCACGCATTCATCTTATTAATGCAGAGGAAGCAATGCTCTTATTAGCTTGCCTTTTTGCAAATTCCCTGCCTCCTCCTTTGTCACCACCTCCACTGTCAGAATTCTGAGTGGGCAAAAAGGTTTATCAATTAGTTGTCCACACTGCTATCCTGGAGCAACAGCCCGCCAAAACAGAGCATGCAGACTGCTCAGAGATGCTGTACTGTCCATGTTTGCCAGCTTTGTTTGAAGTCCCTCATGAAAGTGGGATTTAATGAACTCTCAGGAGTAACTGAGTCGTAGATAAAGTTCTGCTCTCACCTAGATTTACAAAACCCTGGTGATGTCAGATTTAATCCCTCTTATATGACAAAGAATGCTTCTTCTATGCCACTGCCACCCTGCAATGCTATAGCACATGCCATTAGCAAGAGAACCTATCATTACTCACATAACAAGCACTCCTGTAGTACCTTAAAAGACTAATACCCATAAAAACTCATTAAAAAAGGTAAGACCCACTTCTTCAGATTAAAGGACTAGACAATTAGAATCCAGGGTTTATGAAGTCGGTGAGAGAGGGGATGTGAAAGAAGGAGAAAGAGGTTGTTGCTACAAGGACCAGTAGATGAAGCAATTAGGTCACATAGGATGTGTGCTATTCCTGCTAATATGAAAGTTGGGGAAATTGCCCTTGTTATGCACAAGATAATGGAGATCTCTGTTAAGGCCTAATTTAAATGTGTTGAATTTGCAAATTAATCGCAATTCAGATGTCTCCCTCTAATCTTGAGGTAAAATCCTTTTATAGAAGAATGGCTACTTTTAAATCCACTATTGGAAGTCTAAGGAAGTTAAAGTGTTGTCTTTGTATCTATTTTGCTGTTCGTTTAAACTAGCAGGACATCCAGGCACCTGAAACAAAAATGTGGGACCATAGGATTGCACTGATCACTTTCATCCCTTCATGGAGGGAGCAAAATCTACTTCTATCCTGTAGATTCCTAACTCTCCCGGAACAGGGCACTGACTTTTGAGTCAGACCCCAAGACCACCTGATGTACTTATGTAATATACTACAGAAATTGCATCATCAGTACTTCCCAGGTGCTAGACAGCTTTCTTTAGAACCAAATTTTCACCATGCTGCATTACTCTCCTGCACCTGACAAAAAGCAGGCCTAGTCTAATAAGCATTCAGACGGACACTGGCATTAGCTAAGAACTGTTGCTGGAGACCAGAGTAACTCACTTACCTACTTTGAGCAGCATTACCTCACATTAGTCTAAGGGTAAATGCAGCGTTTAGACTTATAGAATGTTTGTAAATTGCTGCATGTCTAACAGCTGTATTTAGTCCTAAAAAGAAATATGGAAGTTGACTCATGAGGGAAGAGTCAAAGAACTGTTTGTTTTTTCTCTTTAAAATGTAGAAAGATGACAGAGGGGACAGGATAACAACTTTCAGGTACTAAAAGGGTGTTGCAAGGAGGAGGGAGAATAATTTTTCTCCTTCACCTCTGATGATAGGACAAAAAGCAATGGGCTTAAACTGTAACAAAAGGGAGTTTTAGGTTGAACATTAAGGAAAGCTGTCTGGGTGGTGAAGCACTGAAATAAACTGCTTAGAAAGCTGTGAAATCCCCAAATCACTAGAGATATTTAAGATCAGGTTAGACAAACACCTGTCAGGGATGGTTTTGATGGTGCTAGGTATTGCCATGAGTGCAGGAGACTGGCCTTGGTGTCCTCTTGAGGTTCCTTCCAGTTCTAGTATTCTGTGGTTTTAAATTTTGCTTTATAAAAAAAACTTTGAAAAAATGTTTGCGCTATTCTTGTGAACCGAGCTAGGAGGCACATCCCCCTACCCTTCCATCCAGAGAGCCTTAAAAAAAAAAAAAAAGTCAGATGGGACACCAAGGAACATCACACCTTGAAAATGGTACATGCAAAAAGGCTCCTCCTATGGACTTGGATGCTGAAGGAAGGAAACATACATAAGAAGATGCTCCATTTCCTTTGTGTTTTCAGCTCTCTTAGGATCATCATCATCAATAACCATGGGCCCAGCGCCCATTGGTGTCTAATGCCTCTCTCACTATTTCCTTCCATCTTTCCCTATCCAGTGCAGTGTGGCTTAGTTTCTGTAGACTAGCTCCGAACCAATCTATACATTCTCTGTGGGGTCTGCCTCTCCTATTTGAACCATGCATTATGCCGAATACTAGGGTCTTGATTTTTCATTCATATTTGCAGAAAGAACAATGTCCAAATAGTTGTAGCTTCCAGGATTGGCTACAGGTGTGGTCTTTGGCATGAGCTCTAGGGTGAGTGATTGGTCTCTTGGGACCAGAGGCCACCTGACTGTGGTGTGATCTTCGGTGTAAGTGAAGTTTTATCTTGTGTGTCTTGGAGTTCAGCTTGTCTGGGTTGCAAGATAGTCCCCTTAGCCTCTCCACTCTGTCTGACTCCAATGAACCCATTCCAGAGATCCAAAAATTCATAACAGTTACCGGTTTGGCTACATCAAAATACAGATAATACCACCAACCTGGTGGTATCCACCCCATTTTTGAAGGTTTGCCTGGATGGTAGGGAGCCCCTCCAGATAGTACGATAGTGACAATGCATCAAGACCTATGTGCTCTGATAGGGCAATGCCCTAGATGCTTGTTCTGTCCCATTATTTGATTGCCTCGTCTGTGAAGATAACATTGTACTCCATCATTTATGGCTGAACACGATTGCGCTGTTAGAGCTGTAACTTTGGTTTGATAAAGCATCTCATTTCTGTTCTGTACTTTTACAGCCTCGCTCACTGCTGTCAATTTTCTCTTTTGCAGGTGGTGAAGAAATTTGAGCGGCATACAATAAACACCCCTTCTGATTCTAGAAGTGAATGCCTACAGCCCATTAAAAATAACTTTTCCATATACAATATTTACCGCCTTGTATTTCACATATTAGCTCCATCACTCTTGATGAATCATACCATCCCATCAGGAAAGAAACACTGATAACCCCAGGTTTTTGTGGAATTTGGTTTGTTCACTGATCCACAGCGGGTCAAATAAACAGCCTGAAAAGGAACCTAAGCCATGCAGAGTACTCCAGGAGTTAGTTCTTTCTATTCTAAACTTACCTATTACAGCACCTCTCATCACTACTCCAGGCCCTGGGGCAAGGTGGGAGCCGGGCCAGGCTCCACCCCGCAGAAGGGGCAGGGCCTAGAGCAGTCAGCCCTCAGCAGCATGCAAATTGCAGTGCTTAGTCCTTCCCCTTTCCATGACAGGTGCCCCTCTCCCAAGCCTCTCAAAGGGACCAACTCCCTCTTCCTTTGAGCATACGTACAGGCCCTTTAACTGTACAAAACTAGGCAGGATCTAGGCAGGTGAAACTTTTGGAGAGCTAGTTAACAATGCCCAGATCTGCAGAGGTATTTAGGCACCTAAATCCAATTGATTTCCACCGATGTTAAGTGCCTAAATATCTTTGGAGCTCTGGACTGAAGTTCCTTCAAGTTTTTGAGCAGAATGGACTTGGATTTCAGAAGTGCCAAAGGAATTCACACCCCTCTGACTCCCAACCTGGAGTAAGTAGGTGCTGCATTCCTGGTAATTACCTCCTGGCTGCAGGACTGTGGGGAAGGCAGGAACATGCCAGTGACTCCCTCAGCTACCATCAGGGCACTGTCAGAATTTACTGCTGTTACAGGCCAGCTGCAGAGTACTAACCCCACAAGGAAGTAGTGAGAAAACTGAGGAAGAGACGGATCCTGGATTTGAGGAGATCCAGTGACCCAAAAATGGGAACTTTTGCAGTCACATTAAAACAGGTTAAAAACAAGAATCAGTTTGCTATAATTCACCTGTGTCAGAATAAACCAACAGGACTTGGCAAGGAGCTTCTCTTATGATCAGATTCTCTAGAACTTTGTCCACCAGGGGTTCTTGAATCTGCTTCAGAAGCATCTGTTCCTGGCAGAGAGGAGGCTGAGCTAAGTGAACCACTGGACTGACTTGGAATGGCAACTCCCCTGTTTGGGAAGCATGGGAAGGTGGAGGGCAGCCATCTGTAGGGAAGAAATAAGTCCTAAGCTATCTAGGAAAACTAGATGTGCACAAGTCCATGGGTCTGGATTTAATGCATGCCAGGGTACTGAGGTAATTGGCAGAGGTCATTGCTGAAACTTTGGCCATTATCCTTGAAGGCTCTTGGAGATCAGGGGAGATACCAGATGACTGGAAGCAGCAAACATACTGCCCATCTTTAAAAAAGGAAAGAACAATCCAGGGAACTATAGACCCATCAGACTTACCTCAATTCCTGGGAAAATAATGGAGGGACTCTTCAAGGAATCCATTTTGGAGCACTTGGAAGAGGGGAAGTGATCAAAACTGGCCAACATGGATTCACCAGGGGCAAGTCCTGCCTGACCAATCTATTTAGCTTCTATGACTAGGTAACAAGCTCGGTGGACATGGGCAAGTCAGTGGATGTATATACCTTGACTTCAGCAAGGCTTTTGATACGGTCTCCCACAACATTCTTGTCCATTAGTTAAGGAAATATGGATTGGATCCTTGGACTATAAGATGGATAGAAAGCTGGCTTGATGGTTGGGCCCAGCAGGTAGTGGTCAATGGCTCAACATCTGGATGGCAATCTGTTTCAAGCAGGGTGCCGCAAGGCTCAGTTCTGGGGCCGATGTTATTCAACATCTTTATTAATGACCTGGATAAGGGACTGGATTGCACCCTCAGCAAGTTTGCAGATGACACAAAACTAGGGGGAGGTAGATTCCTTGCAGGGTAGAGAGAGAATCCAGAGGGACCTGTATTAATTGGAGGACTGGGGCAAAAGAAATTTGATGCAGTTCAATAAGTGTAGAGTCCTGCACCTGGGGCGGAAGAATCCCAAGCATTGTTACATGCTGGGGACCGACTGGCTCAGCAGCGGTACGATGGAAAGGGACCTAGGGGTTATGGTGGATGAAAGGCTGGATATGAGTAAACAGTGTGCCCTTGTAGCCAAGAAGGCTAACATACTAGGGTGCGTTAGGAGGAGCATTTAGAGCAGATCTAGAGAAGTAGTTATTCCTCTTTATTCGGCACTGGTGAGGCCGCACCTGGAATATTGTGTCCTGTTTTGGGCCCCCCCAGTACAAAAAGGATGTGGATGTATTGGAGCAGGCTCAGAGGAAGGCAACAAAAATGATTAAGGGTCTGGAGCACAAGACCTATGAGGATAGGCTGAGGGACTTCGGCTTGTTTAGTTTGCAGAGAAGACTTAGAGGTGATTAAATAGCAGCCTTCAACTTCCTGAAGGGGAGCTCTAAAAAGGAGGGTGAGAAACTGTTCTGTGGTGTCAGATGGCAGAACAAGGAGTAATGGTCAGAAGTTAGAGGGAGAGGCGTAGGTTAGATATTACGAAAAACCACTTCACCAGGCGGGTGGTGAAGCATTGGAATGCATTGCCTAGAGAGGTGGTGGATTCCCCATCCCTTGAGGTTTTTAAGTCCCGGCTGGACAAGGTCCTGGCTGGAATGACTTAGTGGGGGTTGATCCTGCTTGAAGCAGGAGGCTGGACTAGACCTCCTGAGGTCCCTTCCAGCCCTGTGATTCTGTTTACACTGAGTTTAGCTCCCAGCTGAGAGCAGCTCCAAACCCTGGCTGGGACTTGGCCACAGAAGGCCTTGGCATAGCAGGGCCTAAGGAAACAGTGAAGCAACAGATGCCCTGAATGAACAGGCATCAGCACCCCTTGATTATCAAATGAAACCTTCCAGGGTCAACACAGATCTAAGAACGAAGGCTGTTCAGAATCTTCGGGGGGTGGGGGGGAAGACATTGTGTTGGATCTCTTATCTACATCTCCATAACACGGAGAATTAAATTTACTGAATTTTTTCCATGGGTCTCAAAAATAAATCACTTCCAGTCTTGCTCTGAAATTCATCCATGGCTGATGCGACAGCAGAATACTACAGCAGCAGGTAAGTTAAGTACAACCAGGCAGCTGAGTCAGTCATTCAGGTCTTCCCTTCTGTCACCCTCCTTTCCTAAAAGTTTATGTATTTTCAGCACCAACTGCATCTCACTCAGCCTTCAAATCAAGAAGCACCATTCTGAAGGCCGGATCCTTGCTGTAAAAATCAGCGTAATTCTGTGGGAGTCACCAGCTGAGGAACAGGTCCCTGAGGATTAGTGTTCCTATTTAAGCGCAATAAGTGTCATCGTTAGAAGAAATTGGCAGAAAACGATGCTATTTACCTGACGATCTGGTCCCCATTTGGTTGTCTGCTTCCAGTCATGTTATTTGATCAGTGGAAAGGTCACAGTGGTTTTCACTTTCCATGCAGACAGCCTGCTGTTTGCATGGGTAGCCAATAGTACCAGGCTTGTCTGTGTTTTTCTCCTTAATTATGCAACTCTGTCCATTCCAATACACTGGCCAGCAGGCTACTGCTGATTTCAAGGTCACAGATCTCAGGAGGCAGCCAATGGTTCCCTTGGACTTTTATATGGCCTCAGCATTCCTCCACCCAGTCATCCTCACCAGCCAGCCTCATTGTCTTGCTGCCTAGGCATTAGACTAACCACATAATAGGCATTTTTGAGTTAGATCTGCACCAAGGGTCAGCTGTAAATGGGACTAAAATTAAATTGGCCAGGATTGCCCAATCCACATGGGTCCAGGTTAACCACAAGCCATTTGCAATTCAGCACCCATTTCTGAGGCTAAAATAAACCAGAAGACTAATCTGTGGCTTGTTTATGCAGCCTAAATATAAACCTTCAGCTCAAAAACTTGCTACTGAGCTAACACTTTTCCCATTTCCTTTAGAACCCAAACTCCATGTGCTTGAATGGGAAAGTAATGTTACAGCGATGTGAGATTACACTGGCAAAACAATTTCATCCAAGCCTGTGGAGACCAGACCCCAGCATAAGGGCATTTTTGATGGCTGGCTAGATTTCAGCCAGAGGAAAGTTTGACAAATTGATCATTTCATCCCATGCACGTCTGCTGGGACCCAGCAATAATGCCACCTGCATAGGGTCCTGGAGTAGAGTCCTGCTCATATTACAGCATCCGTGGGTCTGCCCTACACAGACAGATCACATCAACTGAGAAACTGGCCAAATTGACTTCAGTGAAGATCTTCTGATTTACACCACCTCAGAAGGTGCCTTTCTACACATGGGGAAATTGGTCCTGGTCTCTCAGGACTGTTTACAGAACTGTTTTAGGGCATACCAAAGTTAGCCTCCAATGATGGAGGCTAAATAAAAAGGTAATAATGTTGCCCTTTAAACAAAATGATTTGTTAGGTGATGATCTTTCATGGGACAGACCCACTTCTTCAGATGGTGGCTAGGAAAATATATCAGGAGATTTTGTTTTAAACTGCATTTTTAACTATTCCAGTCCCCTTACTGCTCTTCTCTTGATATAATTCAAAATTCATGCATGCACGAGGAATCTCCTCAGGCTATTCCACTACATCAGGATTTGCCAAGATAGTTAAGCACCTACCTCCCATCAAAATCCGTAGAGTTAGGCAGCTAAATACCATGGGGAATCTCACACTTGGGCTGAAGAAGATCAGGGCCTGTTAAATGGGTCCATTGTACAGAGTGGCTGAGACTTTCAAAGACAGCTAAGAGGAGAGGCGAGTAGACACCCAAATCCTCTTTAAGAAAATAAAACCTCTGGACACCCTTTGTCTGCTCTGAAAGTGCTGGCTTCAATACAGGGTCTTACAAATATCTACAGGGAATACACTGCTCATGGTTCTGGGCTAAGGATGCCAAGCACATTAAATAGTCTCCTGCCTGCTTAGCATCATTTGGTAATGAACTGCACAGCGACAGCCACAGTCACCACCAACCCTTCAGGCTGGGAGGTGTCCCTGACTTGAGCTACACCCATACAGGGTCACCTGAGAACTTCCCTTTCCTTAAAGGGAATAGCTAGCTTTGCTTGTGGGACAGATGGTTTATAAGAGGCAACCTGTGCTGAAAGTGGCCCAGCATTTCCTGCAGATCATGTGTGGGATACCAGACTACAGTGCTAGGTCACAGGCATAATCGTGCCCTCTGGGGTGGAGGGCCCCCCCTGCCCCGTGAAGGAACTGGGCAACCATGCAGGGGTGCCTAACTTTGGGAGAATATCCTCATTTCCTGCTCTGTCCCCAGCACACCCCCTGGGGCTGCCTCACAGGGCACACTGCTGCCTAGGAACTCTACAGCTCTGGATGTGAAGCTCCACCCACAATGAAAATTCCTCCCCAAGACTGGAGACAGACTTCCCCAGGCCCTTGGTAAGGTGGGGACTGCTTAGCTCTGTGCCCACAGAGGGGCAGGGTCCTGGGCAGAAGAGATGGGACTAAACAGGCAGAATCCTCCACTCATCCCTCATCTCTCTCTGGACTGCATCAAGTGGGGCTCCTGTAGCAATTTTAGGGCCCAGGGTACCAGCCACTGCTGCTGTCACAGTAGTAGTGGTGGTTGCCCAGGGCCCTTTTTAAATCCTCAGGGCCAAGGGCAACTGACTGTCCCCTCTGTTCCCTACCCCAACCCCCTAATTAGTGATCCTGCTGTGCCAGCATCTGTATATGCTTCCAGTGTGTCCTCTGCACCAGCGTGCAAGAAGTCTGAGAGCGGTCTTCCACCACACAGAGCAGGGAATCTTCCTGAATAGATGCAATGTTTCCAGGGCCCTTCAGCATGGTTTTGGCCCTTTTACCTGCCATAAAGGGGCAGCAGAAGGTTGGAGGTGCTTACTCACACTCAGAGTTATTCCTGGCCCTCCTATAGGCTGCATGAGCTTATGAATCCCATGCACCACAGAGATTTTGGTGTAACACCTAAACTAAGTAACAGCTATGGGGCCCTGTCACTTCGCCTGAAGCTTACCCAGCCACCTGCTCTTCCCCCACTGGTTGCCTCCCCCCTCCCCTGACACACACGGTGGAAAGGTTTTTAAGAACACCCACTTCTCACTATGCTGCAATGGGAGGTAAATCCTTAATTCCCAGAATCACTTTTGAAATCCCACCCTTAGGCTGCGTCTACACGTGCACGCTACTTCGAAGTAGCGGCAGTAACTTCGAAATAGCGCCCGTCACGTCTACACGTGTTGGGCGCTATTTCGAAGTTGAAATCGACGTTAGGCGGCGAGACGTCGAAGTCGCTAACCCCGTGAGCGGATGGGAATAGCGCCCTACTTCGACGTTCAACATCGAAGTAGGGACGTGTAGACGATCCGCGTCCCGCAACATCGAAATAGCGGGGTCCTCCATGGCGGCCATCAGCTGGGGGGTTGAGAGATACTCTCTCTCCAGCCCTTGCGGGGCTCTGTGGTCACCGTGGGCAGCAGCCCTTAGCCCAGGGCTTCTGGCTGCTGCTGCTGCAGCTGGGGGTCCGTGCTGCATATACAGGGTCTGCAACTAGTTGTTGGCTCTGTGTATCTTGCACTGTTTAATGAAAGTGTGTCTGGGAGGGGCCCTTTAAGGGAGCGGCTTGCTGTTGAGTCCGCCCCGTGACCCTGTCTGCAGCTGTGCCTGGCTCCCTTATTTCGATGTGTGCTACTTTGCCGTGTAGACGTTCTCTCGTTGTGCCTATTTCGATGTTGGGCTGAGCAACGTCGAAGTTGAACATCGACGTTGCCAGCCCTGGAGGACGTGTAGACGTTATTCATCGAAATAGCCTATTTCGATGTCGCAACATCGAAATAAGCTATTTCGAAGTTGGGTGCACGTGTAGACGTAGCCTTACAGTTTAAGTGGCTCATAGCCAAAACAATGCAGTAGACAAAGCACAGGACAGTGATCCAGGTAATTCTGCTTTTTCACCCAAGCTCTTGTACAAAAAATTCTTCTCTAGCCTTTGTGCCAACCTGGGTTGTGGAGACAATAGTTACACAGGCAACACAAAATCCTCATGCGGTTAAGAGCCAAGAGAACCTAGACACTGGACTGATCCCTGTTTACACAGGGATTATGCATATGCTCAATAACTCTGGGCTGTTAAGAAAAAAGTTCACCCAGGGATTTCTTTTGGAAGTCTGACGATGAGAAGACATGCAAGCTCTTAAAAACTGTCACCATTTTTATTGGTTAAAAGAGCCCTGGAGAGTGAAATGAAGTTACCATCAAGCCTTGACTGCATTGTCCCATTGTAGCTTTGTGGAGGGAGGAATGAGAGTTCTGCTAATGGGGAACATCAGGGGAAGTGACAAGCGCAGACACCCAGATGATTACACCTTTGCGCACGGCAGTCATTGCTTTGTGCCCAGGGAAGCTGTCGCATTCCCAGCAAAGTCTCTAATTTTCAAGTGTTTCCTGCCGACATGGCACATTTTGCTTTATTTCACCTGTCACCAGTGGTTCCAAATGAGTGTTTACAGCACTTACAGCTGTGGGAAAGAACCTTTAGCAGAGGGTAGAATCAGTAGCTTGTGCCACGGGGATTCCACTTTAGAGCTGGTTTCTAGATAGTGACTGGAACCCTCTAACTACATGCACCACTCAGCATTTTCATACCACTGGCAAAAGCACACCACGACTCCCCTTTGGCATTCTCTCTTGGACAGTTAGAATGTCTTAATGACCACATTTTCTAGTCGTTAGTCACGTGCCCCGCATGATCTTCCACCCTTTTGCTGCTTTCTGCTTTGGAAGAATGCATTCTGTTCCACCCCATGCCTAACTTGCTATATATAACATTACAGCCTGTAACTTCTGCAGGGAAGGGAGGTTCCCAGCGCACTAAGCACCCAATAGCTCCCCTTAACAGAGGCTGGTACTACAGCAGAGATGAGCCCTTTAGAATGGTCAGGCTCTTCCCTGAGGCATGCTGGGTTCCTTCGTCCACCAATACACAGGGCGAGGTCCCACCTTCTCCCTAAGCACTAAATAAATTGCTATTGTGTCTGGCCCCTGCATAGGGGATCGCTCTTAACATCTCTCCACCCCCTATAGGCACAGAGGCAAGTTTGCAGAAAGCACTCAGCATGGTTTAGCTTGGCTGCCATTGATGTGAACTGCAAAACTCCCACTGACTTCAGAGGGAGGCTACTGAACTTTGAAAAGCAAGAAATGTGAGTCAAGATAGAACCACCCTTCCAAGGTGCCCTCTGCAGACTCCATTCTGCTGGGAAGTGGCTGTTGCCTGTGCATTTGCTAGTCCCAGCCAGAGGCGTTTCACACAGGAAGCAAACACCCTGCCAAGTGACACCCATTTAGAATACATTCATCATTGGGTTTGCATTGTCTTTCCTGGTCTCGCCAGGTGTGTAGCAGTGAATGCACACAGGGCAGCCAGTTCATCTTTTCCCCTATTGGGGTTATTCAATACCATTGCCCAAGTGCTCCCCTCACGTTGCCACCTTCCCAAAGAGATTGGTTCCATGGAGAGAATAGGCCAGTTCCTCAGCTGGTGTAATTCGGCATAGGTCCTGTTTTGTGGAGAGAGGCTGAGCTGCATCAGCTGAGGGGTCGGCCCAGGACTGCATTTTCAAAAGCGTATGCCTCAGATCTTCATAAGTGACTAATGAAGTTTAAGTAGAGAGGTAGCTGTGTTAGTCTGCCTCAGAGCAAGAAGTCCTGGGGCACCATATAGACCAACAGATATTTTGGAGCATAAGCTTTTGTGGACAAAGACCCACTTCGCCAGTGCCCCAGGACTTCTTGTTGTTAATGAAGTTTAGTTCTTCTGTTCCTGGAATGTGCCACTTCAGACCCCTGGAGTGGGGCTGGTACTTTCTAAATGCCATGCAAATCCAGACTGAAAAAGTCAGGGCCAAAGAAAGCAGAGGTATCCACAAAACTAAGGTAACCTCGAGACATGATTAAGGACCTTCACGTAAAACTCTGCAGCACTAAACAAGTCTGGCAGAAATAGCCTTCAAAGGAGATGTTAAACCCAGCTCTTTTCTGCCTCTTTCTGGTGATGGTCCACATGCGAGGGACGAGACCCAGGATGCTTTCCAGAAAGAGACAGGGTTTAACCTCATAAGACTACATCAACACTCAGGGGAGATTCCTTTCTCCCATGGATATACTGGCACCAGGTCTTATGGTAAAATAGCAATAGTCACAGTAGCTCAGACTGCAGTACGTGCCATCTGTACTGCATACGTACCCAGGGGATTCAGGTGGGTTTATGCTTGGCCTGGCCACCCTGTGTAACCATTTCCCCTACTAGTGCAGCTACGTTGCTGTATTTAGCATAGTAGCACAGGAGGTGCACCATGAAAAGACACACATGCTGCCCACAGGAATGGCTATGGGTGCTCTGCTAATCAGGTGGTTGGCACCTGGGCAGCCGCCAAAGCACTTGGCTTCCAGGGAACCTGACCCCCATTTCCAAGTATGGATCTGCCCTATGCGTGAGAATCAATATTTGCCTCTGCAGAGAAGAATTCCATAGTTTAGGGGAGCAGGAGAACTGTTGCTCGGTGCTAGCAGATGATCTGAGTCATTGCTAAGCCCCCTCCTTGCGGCATGCTTTGAGGACACCATCGCACTACTCAGGGTGCCCAAGCGTGTGGGCACATATAGATGAACGTTCTGAATGTTGCCCACTCATTGCTACAAGGCAATGTACACAACAGATGAGGGGAAGGTCATGGCCACACAACAAGGATGAAGAGACAAGAAGGTTGAGCTGCTGGACTGGATAAAGGAAATCCTGACCATCCTTACCTGCTATAGTTGCAGCTCAAGTAAAGGGAATTGGGTGAAGTGATGGGCCTGACACTCAGATGATGGAGGTTCAATTCCTGGCTCTGCCAGATACCTGTGTGACTCGGCCAAGCCACATTCTCCCTGTGCTTCATCTTGTCAGCTGCCCACTGGGAATAGTAAAGCCTCCTTTCTGCTACAGTGTGTCCATTTAGATGAATGGTTCCCAGCCTTTTCAGGAATGCCACACACTTCAATGCAACAAAACAATTCCACCACATCCCCACTTCTTTTCAGCTGAAGCAATTGCTCATAAATGTTCCCACTCCAACAAGCGGACGGGGAGGAGCATGGGGCATTTAAACCACATCCCAGTTCCAAGATGCTCCCACCCTACCCACTTGCCACAGCAGAGGGGTGGGGAGGCTCCCTGCCAGCCTGTTCATGCCAGGAACCAGCATTTCAGCTGCTTCAAGGGTTCCAGGGTTGGTATTTCCCCTTGCGGTGGTTTCGATGGTATACTTGTGGGAACAGCACTGCCTCCTACTAGATATTTGTACGATACACAACACCATTGATTATTCTCAATGATGGCCTCTAGGCCCTACCCCAGCATGGATAATTAAAAAAAAATACATACCTAAGGCCAAATTTTCACAACCTCCCTTTAAGAGGAGCAGAGCTGCTGGGCACTGAACTCACTGGGGGGTGGGGGTGGGAAGCAGCTGCATTGTTTAGGAGTTTAAACAAGCTCTGAGGTTTTTCTGACAGTCCAGATACTTTGATTTCAGCCCTGTAACTCTTTGAGAAAGTAAGACAAGCAGGTGAACACACTTTTTTTGCATCAGTCTCTTGCTAACTAACAGTACAGATCATGCATGAAATAGATACCAGACAGAGTGCAAGTATTCAGCTAGAAAAGAACTGGGTAAACAAAGCTGAGAAAAAATGATTGAGCTGAGAAAAGTGATTGAACTTCCTAAGATTCATATCTTTGGCTGTTTAACAAAGCTTTTGCCAAACAGAAATAAAACATCTATTAGTCCAGAAAAGCAGTTAATCTTTTAGCAAATGCATGGTTGTGGGACTCTGGAGATAAGGTAGCCAGGGGTTGGGACAGCTGGTGAATAAAAACATCTATGGTTCAACATTGTTTTAAGATATTTCCTTACAGTTCATTCAGAAGTCATGCTATCACTTAGTGACACCCCTACAAGCTATGGCTCAAGGGAAGGTATTCCGAAGACCTTGGGGGGTGGGGAGTGGGGGGTGTGGAGAGAGATTGTCTAGTGTTGCCCATTTTCCTCCTGCAGAGATAATTTAAAACTGATTATACAGTGAAACCCCCTCCCTACCCCTTACCAGACATTTTCTGTCTTTTTTGTGTCCTAATTAATGGAAGGTTGCAGGATGCTTTTTCTGATTCCACCCCTTCAATCTGGCCTATTCCAGTCGATAACAAACCCCCCAAAACCAGATCTTTTTCAGAAAGGGATATGGAAACCTCATCCCACTGGAGCACACCATACCAGAACCTGCTGCCTGCTAAGTCCATGAGCAATGAGGAGAAAGCTCAAGAGGCTGGATTTCTGCGTCGGACTTAATTGGCTTTCGAGACCATTCTGAGGGGCTCATTGACCAGCAATGGGATGGTAATAAAGATGGAACCCTGTTGGTCAAGGAGAAGTTCAGGGTATGTTACTGCTTGGAGGTTCACCACACATACAAACAAAATTTAAGAAATACATTCCTCTCCACTCTGTTTATATACCCCTCCACCTGGTGAGCAACATCACTTATTAGCCTGAAATCACAAGCTGTTTTGCTACTGGTGTCCCCAGAAGTCAGGGCATTTATTTTGAGTGGAAAGGATACACACATTACAGACCAGATTATCAGCTTCTGTAAACCAGCCTAGCTCTGTTGAATAGGTTTACATTCACCAAGGAGCTGGCCCCTATTTCTCTGAGGTCACACACTAGTGGAAAAAAAAAATAAAAAACTTTGCCTTTGCTCTGGCCACTGCCTTACAAACCAAACCTGCTGGACATTCAGTAACTTCAGTTCAAGTACAGTTGATCCAAGAACCAAGCCCATTCCACTTTCCTGGCAGGCAGGTCTCCAGCATATAACAAGAGGCCAGATATTTGCACCTCAAGAATTTCCTATTCACAGAATGGCCTTTCTACACAATTTGTGGCATTACAACAGCACGCATTGCTGATGTGCCTCTGATTTGCCTACCAGGCAGAGCAGCTGGATGCATTGTTGCTCTGGGTCTTTTATTTACCCTTAGCACAGCACTATTTCCCTGTGTGTGCCCTCTCCTCTCCAACTGGCTCTATTTGGAGTGAGAGAGGTCCATTCGATACCAAGAGAGGGCCTCAGATTCAGCTTAATGATGCCAAGCCAAAACCTGATTGAAATCAGCTGCGCCTCTTTCCAGACTGATGGACCCTTTCCAGGAAGCCTTAATGCACACGGAAAATGTCAACTCCCTGAAATAATTTGCAGAAGATTAGTTCCACAGTGATTCTATTTGATAAGAATGGGTATTAACACTACCTCAGTGGGCCTATTTGTACTCAGCCCAACTTACTGGGCATTTCCATAAAGATCAGTGAAGTGTGAATGATAACTAGCAGGATGGAAGCCCCCCCCCCCCCCCCCCCCGTACCAGCTGTGTCTGAAATCATTATGCTGGCCTAATTTATTTCTCCATTACATTTATGACCTAGGACCTGGGTTTGCAGCTATCATGGTCAGCCTCTTGGCCCTCTAATTATGCTAACAATGGCACCTGAATGCTAATTATCTTCCCTGAGCTTCACTTTGGGGAGCAACAAAGAAATCATCTTATTTCCTAAGCCTGTTAGGAGAGACAGAGAGGAACTAGGATCTGCATAAAGTTCTCTTACCTAAATGGAAGTGGTATGAAATAAATCACAGGCAGGCTAAGGTTCCAGCTGTGTCTTGGGCTGTAAACACAGGCATGAGTATAATGGCTGCTAAAGACACTTTGTAGTCCAGGTAGAGTAAGAATAAGTGCGTGTCATGCACCATGTAGCTGCCCCCACCCCCACTTCTGAACTGTAAGTGGGACTCCAGCTTGATCTGCCTCTACCCTGCAAAAGGACAGGACCCAAGTCACACAAAGAGCTCTGGTTTGGATCCTGTCTCAACTCTACTGCCAGGTCCTAGGACCTCATTCCTATGAGTCTGCTCATGCAAGTCAGATTAACTTGTACAGGCAGTAGCACATCATAGACAACTATGGTTGGAAGAGTCTTCAGGACATCCAGTCCAACCTCCTGCTCAAAGCAGAACCAAGCCCAACTAGCTTGGGCTCAGCATGAAGTGCAGACATACTCTCAGTGTGAGCCATTGCTATACACCTCCTAGTGGGCAGGAGATGTAACTGCAGACCAGCCCCACCTCACTTCCCCAACTTGAGTGCAAGACATTCAACGTTCACAGACCAAGTCAATGAAACCCATGTTGCAGACATCACCTCACAGAGCCTTATCTCAGGATCCTGGATCAGAGCTTCCAAAGTCAGTCCAAATAGGAGTCCCTGCACCTGGTCAGGTTTGTCTCCTGAGCTGGCAAGAGCTCACCCCTCAGCTTTCAGTTGTGTGTCCTTTTCTCATCTTCCTATTCTTAGAGTGGGGCAGGAATCCTCCGTTGTTGCACCCCAGACTGTGTAAGGGGAAGAACCCTATTTCACTGGCAGCATCTCTCTTCTGTAGGTGACAAATCTGAGGAACTGTCACAGATTGAAGTATCAGTAGAAGAGGTTTTGGAACTAATTGATAAGCTCAACAGTAACAAGTCTCCAAGACCAGATGGCATTCACCCAAGGGTTCTGAAAGAACTCAAATGTGAAATTGCAGACCTATTAATGGTGGTTTGTAACCTATCCTTTAAATCAGCTTTGGTACCCAATGACTGGGAGACAGCTAATATAACGCCTATATTTAAAAAGGGCTCTAGAGGAGACCCTGTCAATTACAGACTGGTAAGTCTAACGTCAGTACCGGGCAAATTAGTCGAAACAATAGTAAAGAATAAAATTGTCAGACACGTAGAAGAACATGATTTGTTGGGCAAAAGTCAGCATGGTTTCTGTAGAGGGAAGTCATGTCTTACTAATCTATGAGAGTTCTTTGAAGGGGTTAACAAACATGCAGAGGGGGGATCCAGTAGATATAATATACTTGGATTTCCAGAAAGCCTTTGACAAGGTCCCTCACCAAAGGCTCTTATGTAAATTAGGTGGTCATGGGGTAGGAGTAAAGATCCTTTCATGGATTGGAAGCTGGTTAAAAGACAGGAAACAAAGGGTTGGAATAAATGGTAAATTTTCACAATGGAGGGGGGTAACTAGTGGTGTTCCCCCAAGGGTCAGTCCTGGGACCAAACCTGTTCAACTTGTTCATCAATGATCTAGAGAAAGGGGTAAGCATTGAGGTGGCAAAGTTCGCAGATGATACCAAGCTGTTCAGGATAGTCAAAACCAAAGTAGGATTGTGAAGAGCTTCAAAAAGATCTCAGCAAACTGAGTGATTGGGCAGCAAAATGGCAAATGAAATTTAATGTGGGTAAGTGTAAGGTAATGCACATTGGGGAAAAATAACCCCAATTATACATACAATGTGATGGGGGCAAATTTAGATACAACAGATCAGGAAAGGGATCTTGGAATTATAGTGGATAGTTCTCTGAAAACATCCACACAGTGTGCAGCGGCAGTCAGTAAAGCAAATAGGATGTTAGGAGTTATTAAAAAAGGGATAGAGAATAAGACGAAGAATATCATACTTCCCCTATATAAAACTATGATACGCCCACATCTTGAGTACTGTGTGCAGATGTGGTCTCCTCACCTCAAAAAATATATACTGGCATTAGAAAAAGTTCA
Source organism: Carettochelys insculpta (assembly GCF_033958435.1). Classification (NCBI taxonomy): domain Eukaryota; kingdom Metazoa; phylum Chordata; order Testudines; family Carettochelyidae; genus Carettochelys; species Carettochelys insculpta. The sequence goes on along the minus strand of NC_134140.1, from coordinate 133,600,323 downwards.
GAAGAGGGAAACTAAAATGATTAAGGGTTTGGAAAGGGTCCCATATGAGGAGAGGCTAGAGAGACTGGGACTTTTCAGTCTAGAAAAGAGGAGATTGAGGGGCAATATGATAGAGGTATATAAAATCATGAATGGTGTGGAGAAAGTGAATATTGAAAAATTATGTACTTGTTCCCATAATATAAGAACTAGAGGACACCAAATGAAATTAATGGGTAGCAGGTTCAAAACTAATAAAAGAAATTTTTTCTTCACACAGCGCTCAGTCAACCTGTGGAACTCCTTACCAGAGGAGGCTGTGAAGGCCAGCACTCTAGTAGAGTTTAAAAAAAAAAAAGAGCTTGATAAATTTTTGGAGGTTAGGTCCATAAGTGGCAATTAGCCAAGGGTAAAGTATGGTGCCCCTAGCCTTTAGTCAAAGGCTGGAGACAGATGGCAGGGAGACAAATTGCTTGATCATTGTCTTTGGTTCACCTCCTCTGGGGCACCTGGCACTGGCCACTGTCGGCAGACATGATACTGGGCTAAATGGACCTTTGGTCTGACCCAGTATGGCCGTTCTTATGTTATGGTCTTATGTTATGTATGATTCCAACTTTGGGTCAGAGCAAATAAATTCAAAAGTCCATAATTCTTTTAAATAAAAAAAATTCAGAGAAATGTGTCTTACAATATGTTCTGAGGAAACAAATTCTGCCCAGATGCATCTAAAAAGAGGGGAAGTCATTAGAAGATGCGGTTTGAGGTTAAATACTAAACATTGCTGGATGCTGGGAATTTCATGGCAGTACAGGTCATTCAGACTCTCACTGTGCAGTAATTAGTTTTCCCTACAGCAACACTTAGCTGAAGTTCTCATGGTGGGGGATTCCTTTCCTAAAGAACAATTTTATAGCTGTGATGACAAACTTCTGATGATTTCATAGCCATGAGGTATGACATCCCCCCTGCCCGCCTCGATGAACCGAGCAAAGGATTTGTTTCAAGTCTTGAGCTCCTGTCCCCCAGTGTAAATTAGAAGTAACTTCACTGATGTTAGTGAAGTTACACAAGGGCAGGGTCAGTCTTTATCAACGCCCTTTACATCAACTTGGCATTGAGCAGTCTATTGCACTTGCATGACGGGTTGCAATTATTAGGCAGCACTTATTCAATAGTTACGCCCACCACTTGCAAAGGGATCTATGGCTGGGTTTTACTGTCAAGCCAAAATTTCAGAAGTTCCTACATAAGTTAGGCTCTTAAGTCCCATTTTCAAAACACTTCCACCACTCAGAGGGGCCGTTCACAAAAGGTGATTAGGATCTAACACCCCTTGATTTTAGTGTTCAGAGCAGGACTTAGGAAGCCATTTCCTCTTAATTACAGCAACTCGGACCTCATTGCTGCTATGCCAGGCATAAGTGCCTGCACCTCAACGCTAGCCAACTTAGCTCAGTTACTTGGGGTGGTAGTAGTATAAGATTTCTCTGCTCTACCCCCTTCTACCTGCTCCATGCAGGCAGGAAGCTTAGTCTTTTGTACCTGGTGTCAAGATCGGGCTCTCTTGTGTATGCGTAGAAGGAATGGTCTCTTCATCCCCTGTATTGGTGTGCTGCCTGAGGGAGGCTATAGCTGTGGTACTCCGGACTGAGCTCACAGCCACTCTGGGCAGAGCAGGGCAAAGCCCTGGCTGTTTTGTCCAGCCATTGGAACCAGGCACTTAATAAAGCAGAGCTGTTGCAAGCACCTTAGCCATGCTGAGCAGTGTTACATGAGGCTATAGAGCACTCCCTTATGTGAATAGTTAGAGATGGGAAACATGGGCGGGGGGGGGGTGGGAAACAATGGGACTTGGACACCTATGTCAAAATGCTCTGGGAACGTTCATATTAGGTTTGTGAATTACTGGCATGCTTTTGACCATTTTAACCAATGTGCCTGTAGGTGGCATCATGAATGGACAGCATAATCCCAGGGGGTAACAGGATCAACAGCATTTGTGGTCACACGCTACATGTGGCTTCCTTTGTTCTAGCTTTTAAAGTGCTACCTGACTTCACAAACTGAAGTCATACAGGATAGCTTGTGTATGATGCTGCTCAAAATTACCAAGCCTGCCAGAATACAGCCCTTAGATCATAAATTCCATGTATATGGGATTATTTTCTACATCTTGTAGAGCACTGAGTAAATCTGTTGGTCTATGCAAACAATAATAATTAAATGCATATACCCCGCTGGTATCCTGCTAACTTGTGCAGTCAAATCCATATGCCCTTTTGAAAGTCCTGCTAATCTTCACAGCTGCTATAAGATGACAGATCACAAATAGCTGACTCTAAACTGCCTATGTGTACCAGAAGGAGGCACTTAAAACTAATAGTATCATTATGCACGACAACCAATTACAAGCCCACTGCCATGCCAGTTTTCTGCCTGCAGAATGTTGGCAAAGGCAGGAACTGGATTATACCTAGAGCAAACCAGTTTTGCTTTCCTGTTAAGATGATAAATTGAGATGCAGAGGAAAAGAAATGACATTAGTAAACAAAGGGGTGCAACAAGGTATCTACGGGTAGCATGAAAATCTCTGAAACGAGCCACTAAGCTTAGAATTCAAGCATCTGATCAGGTTTTGTGATTCTAGCAGATTAGTTTTTATGGCCGATTTATTGCTGTGCAGAATGGAGGAGCTGGGTTTTTGCACTTTTCTGCTGAGACAGAGCTGCTTATAGTTGTATAATGAGGCATCCACCTTCATACTTACCTGGAAAGGGTTAAATTGAGTTGAGTGGGGACAGTCAGATAGGCCTATCCTGAGGATAATTATGTTCATTTAATCTCTGATTGATGGAGCCAGCTCAGAAGGAATAGACTGGGCTAGTATAAAGCCAGTATGTTGGCTGCAGAAACGAGTTGCAGCAGAAGTAGACTGCCACTCCTCCTAGGACTTGGACACGTTAGTAGGACCTCATGGATGGGCCATAGCATCGTAAGAGAAGAGATGTAGGAAGGAGTCTAGGAAAATAGTAGAAAGTTCTGGGAGTCAGCTGAGCACTGTCACTGGCTAGACTAACCAGCCACCCCCTGGTGAAGTAGTGCATTCAGGACCGCAGTTGGAAAATTGACTGTGGATTTGGGATACCCAAGGGCCAGGGGGAAGGAAGCATACAAACAAACAGTCCTGAAGTCCAAGACACAAAGAGGGGCACATGGATGAGACAAAGACTAGCTGCAGCTAAATGCCCAGAGCAGCCAGAAGGAGGTGCCCCACTGCAGAATGTTTCCTATGACAGCTGAAATTAAATAGTTGGGCAATACTGTAACTACTGCAGTTTATTTAACAGCGACGTGCATTGTTTTGGAGAACAGCTCAGGAGTTCCAAGTCACTCATACCAGACTGGGGCCTGCCATGGTTTTTGAACAGATGGGGCAGCAACCCTTTTCTGCAGCCAACAGCTTGGCCTTAAAGTGCTGCCTGAGTATGCCCTGGCAATGGAAGGGACACGAGGGCACATTTCAGAACTGAGCTAGTAAGAGACGGCACAGCTCTTGCGCACCGTTGCTCGTTCTGTTCTGCTCCCTGGTGCAGCTAAGTGATAGAAATACAGCTCTTCTGGCCCCATGAGGGAGGAGGGGCCCTGCAGAAAGCAGGACATTGAGCCAATTTCTATTGGGCACTTACAGGGAGGGGTAGATTGTTCCATATCTACCTCTGGTAGGGTTTGGATACCATCCTCTGAAGCAAGCAGGACTGCCCTTGTGTGCTACAAGGCATGGGGTAGGTGAGCCTTGGACATAGGGATTGCTATTCTGGATAAAATCCATCTTCCTGTTGCATCAGGAGTGATTATCCAAGGGGAAGGGGAGTGACTGACTCCCCATTTGGGGAGGTCTGATCTGACTCAAAATGACCTCAAGCTATATGTTCCCATATTGAATTGCTCTGCTGCTGCCCAGATGTCCAGAGTCAGCCCTGGGCAGAGTTCCAGGCAGGTCTGCAATGTGTGACTGGATGGAGACGGAGACGGGGCAGGAGAAATCAGTCTGCAACACCTTTTTACATCACCTGCCACTTTGCTGCTCTCAAATGTGTTTCTCCAGGAGTCAATGATTAAATTCTGGAGTACAGAGCTTCATGTTTAAATGTCAAGCTTGAAATGTATTGTATCAAAAGAAAAAAAAATCAATAGGATTTCAATTTTCTTGTAATAAATATGGCCTTTGTTGGTAGCTAACAAAGAAAATGACTGGGCATTCCATCTCAGGCTTTTCTAATTCTTTCCCCTCACTCAACACATATATCACAGAACTGACTAGCAGGCACAAAATACCTCTTGGCCTCTGCCATTATTTTAGGTCATCAAAGCGGTCACAAAGTTATTAAAGAGATATTTCCCACCTGTACGCTGCCTGATTATTATATTAACAGTTTGTGGGCTACTACACAGCCCACAACATAAGCTTTTCTGTTGGTCTTCTCTCATGTGAATTGCTGCAGTGGACTAGAGTCTTGGCTGGAGTAACTCTTTTCATTTGAATGGAACTACCCAAATTTACACCACACAGGGATCTAACCCTGTATCTCTCATCCTCTCCCCACACACTCACTCATCTACTGCCTAGAATCAACCTCACTCGGTTTGTTCGAGCGTGCCGAACTCAGAAGAGTTGTTACACATCTTGGAAGATTGGCTTTTTCTATAGTTAAACATTAATCCTTCAGAGAAATAAGTCATCTTCAACAGAAGATATGTCAAGCGACAGCTTCCAAGAAAGCTGAATCGCATGATCAAATAAGCCACCCATTAGCTCTGACAAGAAATTTTGAAAAAAGTAGATCAGTAGAATACCACCTAGCTTTCATACAGCCCTTTTCATCAGTGTGTTTTAAAAGCAGTCTGCAAGGGAAAGTTAGTGTAATCAGCCTCATTTTACACATGGAGAAACTGAGGCACAAATCAGTGGCATGACTCTTGAGATTACCAAGCAGGCCCATGGGTGGTGCCAGGTTTCCTGAAGCCCCCAAAAATGCTTTAGCCACTATGAAAGCATTAGTTCTGAATGATAGCCATAATCCAAAAAGCTTCCTTCGCAAGCTAGAGAAGTGCTCAGCTGCAAAAAATCAGCTGGGGAAGGTTGCTTTTCAACAGCACCCAGGATTTCCACGGCTGATCAGGCTAGAGTTCCAAAGACAGTTGCTCACCTGAGATTGTCCCTTTCTGCTTCTAGCCAGAGCAGGTGCACTAAAAGGCGGAAGTAATGGTGTTCAGCCCAGAGCACTAGGTGATGTGCAGGCACCAGAAGGAGCACAGCACACCAGGCCAGCTCAGCACCACCCCAGCGCAGGTCAAAGCAATGAGATGTTATTAGCAGATAAGCTCTACAAGCATTATCAAAGGGCAACAAAGGAAATAGACCCCTTGAGCTGCCCAGCTGCAACCTCTGCTACCCTGCGTAGGGCCATGCATTGTATTTGGAGTCTAATCTCAAATGTCCATTCACCATCATTATTGTAGAAGTTGACCACCCCAATAACCACACGTTTGGATTTTGGGTTGAGGTATCATGTCCCATACCTTGTTTTGGGTGGGGTGGATACTAGGTACATTATGTGATAGCCTAAAATGGTGACACTTGTACCACCAATTTCATAGTTTTTCCCTTTATGAATGCTCATCTTTTGAAAAGAAAAACAGGCTTCTTGAAGTTACTTGGCAAGTTTGTTCTTGATTAACCCCATAATCAAGATGTCATCAAAATACAGCACAGAGACTGGAGTTCTGGAAAACACTGCTTTCATGAAGTGTTGGAAAATTCCTGATGCAATAGATGTGCAGATTATCACTCAGATCGGGTTGAGGATCTCCAGGTTGGAATTTCCATTGCATCTTCAATCAGTTCGAGACACTTGGGCAAGATCAAGTTTTGCAAGAGATTTTTCTCCAGCAAGAGCAGCTAGCATTTGGTTAACAGGTGTATCTGAGTGCTTATTCTACTGCATTTATAATTTCTACAGATTCACACATCATCTCAAGTACAGGTATAATTGAGTATCCCACTGTGTGCAAATGGCTCGAGGATTCCCTGTACAACAAGCCTCTAAAGCTCTGTCCAGTTCTTAAGACATAGGCAAATGGAACCTTCCTGTGGTTTGACAACTGTTGCATCCAAATAGAATGATCCTGCTGGTCCTGTACAAGTTCCCCATTCTTCAGAAAATGCTTGTGCGAATTGGTTAATTTGCACTTTGTTGATGTCACGGATGCCTTAGACACAGATTCCCAGTGGTGTGAACCAGAGATTCTACTCAAGAGTTTATCTTGACCTTCTATTGTAATAAGAGGCATTCATCCACAGAAAAAGCTGTAAGAAACAAACATTCACATTACAGTATCCAACGAGGTTGACATTTTATCCATTGTAGTCTTAAAGGTTGTGAGCCAGACTGAGGACAGTTTGAAGAAAAAAGAAAAAAATCCATGTACTTTGATGACTGACACTCAAGAGCTGGAGTCATGGCCATTGATGACCACTGTTGTGAACATTATCGGAACCTAAAGGTTCAAGATGGGGGACATTCTGAATGTGGTAATTCTTTACACCATTGTTGAAGGAAGTGTCAAGTTTGTTTGCTGTCTAAGGAAAAGACAGCTCCTCCTGTCCCTTTCGCTTCACACTTTTCACCTTTCATCAGCAGAGTCACTCAACATGACCTCTTCTTCTGCCAATTATAATCATGTTTCTAAATTTCCTTTTCACATGAATTTCACTAGTATACAGTGATGTTTTGGTGGTCAAGTCCTTTTCCTGACAATTGGTAAATGTCATATTTGTCTCAGTAAGGAGTCATCATTAAAGCACTTTGTTATTAACTGCACAGGCCAGGAGATCTCAGAGCCGGTGAAGAAAACGATGAAAGTTACTATGTTTGGCGAGACATAAGAATGGTCTTACTGAGTCAGGCCAAAGGTCCATCTAGCCCAGTATTCTGTCTACCAATAGTCGTCATTACCAAGTGCCTCAGAAGGAGTGAGCCAAACAAGTAATCTTTCCTGCCAGCCATATCCAGCTTCTGACAGAGTCTAGGGACACCATTCCTACCTATCCTGGCTAATAATCATTAATGATCTAACCACCATGAATTTATCTAGCCCTTTTTTAAGCCCTGTTCTATAGTCCTAGCCTTCATGGCTTCCTCTGGCAAGGAGTTCCACATTTTGCCAGGCAGCAATGCTCTCATAAGCTCATTGACTTGGCTTCTGAAACTGAAATCTCCAAGCCATGAGACCTAACAAGGGTGAGAAATGAGTCCCCAGCCAAGCTACAATCTGATCATATATTTGTTCTGTTCCAAAACAGTCAACTAGTTACAGAATACTAGGTTTCTTGCCCTCACAGACTGAGCAAAAATGGACAAGTGTCTTTACAGTCATTTTACTGGATTCAAGATCATAATAAAGTCTCTCTTAAGAATCCCACATTTCAAGCTGACTTGCACCAAAGGCCTCAATGAGTCCCAGAATGGCCATTTCAAGTTACAGGTTAATAGCCTAAAATGTTCTCTTCAAACAAATACTTTCTGGTTGTACTTGAGATCACATTTTTCTACTAGGATGGTTCCCAAATTGTGCTGCTTCTGTTTAATCTTCAGGTTCTCATCATCACCACCAGACAAATTAAGTATTGTATTTGTGTGATAAGAAACCTGTGTAATTACTCGCGGACAGAGACACCAATGGACTCTTACTTTCTTTCATCAGGAACAGCAAAGCAGATAACCACCCGATAGCCAGAAGGAAGCTGAACTGAACCCTAACCAAATCCATCCCTTCCTCTGTGGGCAAGAGCTCATGGGTAACGCAAGTAGCGGCATAGTGGTTAAACAGATCTACCACTCCTGCTCTAATAGGCACAGTTCAGCTCACAGCCTGTGCATTGCACACAGGAGAACAGCTCTGCCATCACATAGAAAAAAAAAAAATCTATATAAATGCAGTGTGCTTCCCTTAACTGATTCTGCTTCAAGCTCAAAACACTGCTGCACTCTGCTCCATAGACAGGGCTTGCAGCAAAGCCAAAGTCTGTCCTATTGTTAAAGTACTAACCGGTTTCATTATTGTTCAGGTTCACTGCAAGATGGAGACAAAAAAGGAACAGGATGTATTTATTCCATCCACGTCCTTACCCTTGCTGACTGAGCTTGGAGCCAAAAGCCCACCACCTGCATTTGCAAGCTCAGTTCTGGTTCTCAAGGCTGCCAGTTACAGAATGGGATTAGCATGAAACTCGTTCAGAGCACCAAGAGTTCAGCAACGTGTGCATTGTAATTTATAATTGAGGCAGGCAAGTCATGCTAATTCCTGGCAGATAAATAACTACTCCATTCCTGCTTGACCCTGCACGGCCCAAAGGATGACACTGTATTAATGTAATCATTATCCAACTGCAATTTTCATTTCTTACTCTCAATTATTTCTTAATTGAGAGTGTCATGGGAAAACGAATTGGACAATAAGGGCTCAATAGAAGAGGAGGGAAACAGCTACCATTGCACTGGTGCCATAGTCTTTGGCCAGCACCCAGACACATTTTTCTAATCTGGTTCTTGTTTACTCCAGCTAACATGGGGGCATATTCTGAAGCAATTCCAGTCCCCCGTGAGCAGTTACTCACCCCAGTAATCTACGGTGGCCAGATCTGACCGAACAAAACTAAACACCCTGGCCCTTCGGCAAGGCCCTATCCTGGTCACTCCATTTCCCTCCCCCCACCACCCCAGCCTCTTTCATTTGCTCCTTTTCATGTGTTAGTCCATGTCCCTTTTCACTGGATTGAAAACTGGACACCTGGGCACAACTACAGGAATCTCCTTGAAATTGTCAAGACAGCTCCAGGAAAGGGGAGGGATAGCTCAGTTATGAGCTCAATCCCTGAAGGGGGGCATTTAGGGATCTGGGGCAAATAGATTTAAAAAAGAAAAGTCCCCTATGCATGGGGATGATGAGAGGCCCTGCTGTAAGTGCTGGTGACCAGACTCCATGACCTCTGAAGGTCCCTTCTAGTCCTATGAGATAGGTATATCTCCAAGGGAGTGCTCTGCTCTGGCCCTTTGGAATTATATAAATAATTCAGGAGTCTTGGGGTCCTATCTCCAGGCTCATCTCATGTTCTGCCTTTCACAGGCTCCTCAATGAAATAAGTTGTGGGTTCTCATAAGACCCAATAATTCCACCTGTGATAAACTTCCTGTACAGGCAACCATAACTAGCCTCAAGCAGCTCAGTGAACGTGAGCCTGAAGATGATAACTGAAGGGGAGAACATTGAGGGAGGATGGCAGGCAGGCAGTGACATCGATGGGACACAAGAGTGTCCTCATCTGTTTAAAGATCCAGTGGGAAGCATGTGGAAGTAGGGATGTGGTAGGTAATCCAGTGACAGGCCTGGCTGGTCTGGCCTAATTTTGAGATTAGCTGCAAGAAATGGATAGTTTTCACTAGAACCTAGAATGACTGCTGAGAGAAGAAGGTGCAACAGGGATACAAAACATGTAAATTACTTTAAAACAAGAAGGCCTCCTGCTATAACTCAGACTGTGTTCTGATGACACTTGCTAGAGCAGAAATCAATGGAACAAAATTGATGCATCAGAAATTCAGTGTAACAGGTGAACCAAGCAAGAGGATGAGCTCTTCCGCCCACCCACTCCTTTTGGGAGGATGTCTTTAATAGGCTTTTTTGCAGGGCACATACAGATAGCTGTGGGCGGTGGCTACCTGAGGGCTGAGAAGGCAGAAAGGAGAACACTTTGGCATTGTAGTTGCTTTCCTGCAGCATTTTCTGAGACCTCCCCCCAGATCTACAGTAACACTCTGGGACATTCACCACCCTGATCCTCAGAGATGTCCTAAGCAGACTGGGACGGCGGGGGGTGGGGGGAGGGAAAGGAGTCAGATGGCACCACCAGGTTCCTCTGTATCCCAACCACCACCTGGAAAATGCAACTTGGGGAAATAAGAACTGGGGGGAGGGGGAGAGAAGACCATCTTATTTTTTCTCTTTCCGATCCCTTACCTTTCCCTTTCTGTCTAATCAGAGACTGTCTGAGCTAAGCAAGACAGTGTGGAGCAACACTGCTGTAAGCCTCCGCCTAGAAGGGAGAAGCTGAAATCAGTACCAAGACAGCACAATGCTGTTACTAGCTTTCCAAAGTGGCTAAGACGAGAGAATTCTCTACTTGTGGTTTTCCAGCATGCAGTATACAAGTCAAATGACACCAAAGGAAGAAGCTACATTTTCCCTTTTCCATCTTCTTTTGGGGGCATGTGCCTTGTTGAATCTTCTAGGGAATAGGATTGGACTTCAACATCTGCTGTCCAAGGCCATCTCAAATACCTTCCTCTTTTGCCCATGAAAAAGTTATCACCATCTTGAATACCAGCTAAAAAAAGCATCCAATGCATGGGGGGAGTGGGAGGTGAGGGAAGGAAACAAGGGATTTTGTTAAAAGGAAGGCCTTATTCACAGAACCCTGGGATGAGAATGGACCACAAGTATCAGCTAGCCTAACCCCTTGCCATGATGAAGGACTTGTTGGGCCTAACCCAGCCAAGACAGGTGGCTGTCCAGCCTATTTCTCCAGTGAAGACGCTTCAACTTCCCTGGAAAGTTTTTTCCATTGTCCTGAAGTTCTTAGTTAGGAAGTTTTTCCCCCCCAAGATTTAATGCAAGACAAAAAGAGGAGGTCACACCACGTTTTCATTAACATTTTGGTGCTCAGGAGTGTGAGAAAGCACATCCCCAGACAACCAAAGTTTTAATGCTGAAAAGCACAGGTGTATGCTGTGCTTCACCTGCAGGAGATGCTCTCCAGCCAATCAAGCTACTGCTCCTCATCGGAGGTTGGTTTTACTTTGTCATCAGCAGAGCTCTCCTCCATTTACCTTAACAATCAGTTGGGTTCCTTACAATGGACTGTACAGACAGCCACAAAATTATCCTGAATTTGATGCAAGAGATTTAAATCCAGGTGATCCCCCAGGACTTTCAAAATGTTTCTTACGGTGGGACATTGGTTTCTCCTTTCACTTGGAATAATGGTGCATTGCTTATTCTCAGTCCTGCCTGGTCTCAGCCACAAATATAAAAACTTATTTCCACCTACAATTCAGATGCAATTAACCCACTCGATTTTAGCCATAGATTTCATCGGGTGCCTTTTACAAAAGATTTTCAGATTAATTTTGAGGGAAACTTGTAATATAGCTGAAGGTGAAAACTGAAGTCCCCTTGACTAATCAGAACTAAAAGGCAGAGAATGAAGAACTGCCACAATCTACTTGTCTCTCCTGTATCAGTTAGAGATCCCAGACAAACTGAGTTGGCCAGTCTTTTCTGGTTCATGGGTTCATTTTCAGAATGGGATGGATGGCCATCCTGTGTGAGCAGGACAGCTCCATATTTTGGGTGTCAGGAAGGCATTCCATTTTATTTTAACACTGGGCTAATTGTCCCACATTTGTGAGGCTGCTGGGAGGGCTTGCACGCCACTGCCGCCTGGTTCCTAGGTCCCCACAGCTTGGGGAGCGCCACACCAGCGTGGCTGCACCTGGCTCCCAGCTCCCCACCATTTGCAGGACCCAGGAACAGAACCGGCATAGCTGTGTCTCCCACCACTACGGGAGCCAGGAGTTGACAGAGTGGCGCAGCTGAGCTGGGAGGAGCATGGGTGCGAGGTGGTCACCCACAGGGCTGCAGCCTGTTCCCAGCTCCCCAAGTCCCTCACAGCCAGGGAGCACCTGCCCCACCCAGCAGGGTGGCAGCCCTCACAGGTCAGCCACCACCTGGCTCAGGGTGACCATCCACCCTGTTTTGGCTGGGACACCCCTACCCCGGGGAAGTCCTGTATTTAGCCTAGGGGAATGTGGTCACCCTATTTTCACAGCTTGAGGTCACTTGTATAGTGAGGGATGAGTGTATTTTAATTCAAGCACAACTGGTTCCCAAATTCCTGACCTTCTTCTACCCCCACATTAGGCTAAGGAAGGTCAACAGGAGCACTGGTCCCATTAGCTTCCCTTGGTGGAGATGGCACAGAAGCCTGAATTAGGGTACATCAACTTTAGCTTTACTGACAGACACCAAAAACTACAAGATCTTTACCAAATATTCATAAACCTGAATTACCCACCAGGAGAAATAAACAACAAAGTTGGCAGGGCCAGATGAATACCCAGAGACCAGCTACTCCAAGACAGCCCCAGAAAAGCCAAGAACAGAACACCTCTGGTCATCACCTACAGCCCCCAACTCAAACCACTGCAATGAATTAAAGACTTACAAAATGGTCCTTAATCAGGATGCCACACTCCAGAAGGCCCTAGGTGACAGGCCTGTTGTCTCCTACAGGCAACATCCTAACCTTATGAGGATTCTCACCAACAGCCACAGCCTATACCCCAGGAACACCAGTCCTGGAACTTTTCCTTGCAACAAAGCCCGCTGCCAACTTTGTCCACATATCTTTTCTGGAGATACCATCACTGGACCTAACCAGGTTATTCACAGAATCACAGGCACATTCTCATGTTCCTCAGCTAACATCATATATGCCATCATGTGCCAACAATGCCCAGATGCTTTGTATATTGGGCAGACTTCAAATTCTTTTAGGCAAAGTTAAACAGGCACAAAACAGACATAAAAAACACTCCTGAGCCACAAACCTGTTAGCCAGCATTTTAATGGAGTGGCCCATTCTGTTAATGACTTAAGAATTTGTGTTACTGAAGAGGAATTTTCACAATACTCTTGAAAGAGGCCGCTGAACTCTTTTATATTCGAATTTGACACATTAACATGTGGTTTGAACCGGGATGGGAATTTTCTGGGTCACTGTAGGGGCTTGTTTGCATACATGGCTTCATCTAATTCTTGACTCCCCACCCCCGCACTCCCTTCTGCCCCTCTACTCTGATTTGCTCACTTTGATCAATTTTTTTCTGATTTGTCCACCTTGATTACTGTTTTTGTTTCTCTGTGCCTTAAATATTGAGTCTGTTCTGGTATGGGCTATGGTCCGAAGAAGTGGGTCTGTCCCACGAAAGCTCACCCAATACATTTTTTTTGTTAGTTTTTAAAGTGCTACTTGACTGCTTTTTTGTTTTGCTGGTATATAGACTATACAAGGGCCTTCAGAAGGGTGAGTTGAGGATCAGACAGCTAGCAAAGGAGAAGCGAGCCCACAGCAAGGACCTGCCAGACATCCATTACATATGCAACAGATGCAGCAAGGACTGTCACTCTCGTGTGGGTCTTCACAGTCACAGCCAACGCTGCAAATGAGGATGCTAAAGGGAACTACGAAGGGCGCGTTCCATAGTCTACGTAGACTGAAGGATGCTACTACTAGACTAGCATGGCTCTCTTGGTTACTATTCAACTTTAGCTATGTAATTAATGTAGCTGAAGTTGCATACCTAAATTTGACCTTCCCCTGTACAGAGTTCTCAGTCTGGAAGAGGCCTGAGGACGTCAGAGTTCAGCCCCCTACCCAAAACAGGCTCAACCCTGACTAAATCATCCCAGACAGGACTTTGTCAACCTGGGACTTAATCTCCCAGGAAGGCGATTCCACCACCTTGCTAAGTAGCACGTTCCAGTGCTTCACCACCCTCCTGGGTGGATAGTTTTTCCTAATATCCAACCTAGACCTGTAGTGTAGACCGGCCCATAGGCAAGCTCTGCAGCAAAGAGCTTGCTTTTGGTTGACATGAGATATTTATTGTCATGCTGTCTCCTCTATTTTGGGATTATATGCCCTCACAATAACACACACTTCTATACAGGGAGCTCTCAGATGCTTTCATTATAGCACATTGCTCATGGTTAAGGATTCTGCTGAATCTAGAAACAATACATTTGAGATCCTTTTGTCTCTGCTTGGGGGGTGTGGGCGTGGACTGTTAAGGTTGGTGGACAAATGTATCACTTGACTTTTATTCCCATGAGAGGGTCAGGAGCGGAGTGCCAAGCTAGCCAGGGTATAGTCACATAATGTTAAATGAGAACACACTGGATGAACAGCTTACTGGACTTTCGATGGCCATTTTTCATTCAACCACTAGGTCAGCCCCTGGTTCTTTGAATTACATTTCGCTTCCTTGAAATCCGGTTAAAAGTCGAGTCAACAAAATACTTACACACATAAATGTCACTAAGATAGATAAGCAACTGCTACAAGTTAAGCACAGGCTTAAACCCTTGCTTTCCCACATGAAGGCCAAAACATTATGCAGAAAACAAGCACTAGGTATGAGTGTGTGTATTTCTTTAGTAAGGGTGTCAAAAAGGAAGAAGGCATTTATTGAGGTAGAGACAAGGTCAGACTTGTTCATTTCATCTTACACTTTCCTCCATCCAAATTGGAAAGTTGAATCAAATTTCTGTCCAGCCCACTCAGGCATTTCAACACTGTAGTCCCTAAGCAGAAAGTTACAAACTAAGAGTCACCAGCCACAAGGAAGGAAGGGTGGGCCTTGTTTTCTAGAGCGCTCATGAGCACCACACCCACACCCACACCCACCCCCCTCTGCTCCTCTTCCCCACACGTGCAGTGCATGATATTTACTACAGTCTTTGCAACTGGTCAGATGACACCTGCCAGGGGTGATTCTCATCTGGTGGAAAAGGTTCTTGCTCCATTGACTTCAATGTTCACCTGGGGCACTGAACTAGAAGGCGCTGTGCATTGGAGTAGGCCCAAAGAGCCCAGATCCTCCAAAACGTTTAGGGTTTGAAATCTATGAGGGTTAGGCACCTCAGAGGCTGCACCTATGTCATCAAGGAAGTTCATTGGGGTGGCGCTATGGAGAACCCAGCAGCACCTCCCCAGAACCGTTAGCTTACACATCCGGCACCATTTCATTCACACACCTCTGTCTATGGGTATAACTAGTTTTCCTAGTAGGTGCCCATAATGTTCATGGAGGGAGAGGGAGAGAGAGAAACTAAAGTGTTCTCACGGGGGCAGCATTGCCACCAAGAACTATTGCTATTTAACATTTGCTGTCACGGAGATAAGTAGCAGAAGCTGGATATTCTGCTGCATCAACTCTTTAAACCTCAAAATGTAAAATGTACAAAATTAAAACAAAAAACAAAACACTGAATTTCTAATTACTCTGTGCTGTTCCCATGCATGACTGCTGCCACCCCATCTGCACTGGGACTGTCTCCTTTCAGTACTAGGATTTTTCTCAATACGAAATACAAGAGCACTCAGGAGTTCTTGAGCACAGGCTCGAAACCCCAGCGGTCTCCTTGATTTCAGTAACAGTCACTATGCATGTAATCTTTGTCAAGGGTTTCAATAGACTGAGGGCAGTTGCTCCCTTCTGTTTCAGGCTTCTAATAGCAGTTTATTTTCAGCTGTGATTTGAATTTGCTTACAAGTGTACAAAATGAATAATCAACAGCTTTCAATGGACCTGGGTAAAGGCTTTTGTTGGGAAGGCCACTCTAATTAACATTTCCCCTTTGATATTTACATCTGATCAAGCCCTTCATTTTTGCGTCTTATTTTCATGCAAATAAGGCCTGACCTCTGGCACTAGATGCACTATTAAAAATGCATACTTGGAAGCATGCATATCCTAATTAGAGAAACTTCAAGGGCTGGAACAGGAAGGAGTGGTACAGAGTCACATTGACGGCCGTTAAATTCCTTACCAGTCCAGTGTTGCAGAAGGGCAGAAATCTTTTTTTTTTTTACGTAGTCCAGCAGAATAAATGAAAGTGTCTCCTGGAAACTGAAATTCTTTCCAACCAGGCCAGCAAAAGACATCTCCCTCGCTGATTTCAGAGCAGGGAATCGGAGCTGAATATACCTAAAGAGATTCTAAAGTGCTCCTTGGAGGCTAGCAGGCCTAATTTCGTTGCAGTATGGAAGGACCGATTAGAGAGTCACTACATTAATACATCAGGCCAGATTCACGTATGGAGTGGCTCAGTTCTCCAGAGTGATTGCTTTGGGTCAAATTCACCCAATATAATTTAAGGGACACAATCAGGGAAGTCAAAGTTAGATTCTGCAATGACTTATATGGTTCTTACACTAGTGCTTGTTATAGGTGGTTTCCCACTGCTATCTGTGGACATATTCCTAATCTATACCAATGTGAGAGATCAGAATTAGTTCTTCTATATTAATAGATCAGGAGGAGAGCAGAGATTGTTAAAGGAAGAAGCATCCAATTCCTATGAAAAATTGAAGAATTAGGTGCCCAAATGACCCCAGGTCCTTTGAGGGAGTGGGGAGAAGTCATGAAGAATTAGCCATCATGCATCTTTAGCATCCTTTAACTCCCCTGGGAGCCTTTGAGGACTTGGGCCTAGCAGCTTTATCAAACACACCCTACTGTGCCTGATCCTCCGGGAGGTCAGAAGTACAACTGTTGTTGACTTTTGGGCAGAAGCTCAAACTAGGTCCTGTTTAACAGTATCCCAGTCTTCTTACAAAGCACAGTCTAGGCTCTTTAGGTGGTGTCTCTTTGGCCTCTTCCAAAGGGGACAAGGGGAACAGTGTTGTATCATTTAAACAATGTTACTTGAGACCTTTGTTAGGCTTTGGTTGTATACAAGTGATTGGAGAAGCCCACTGTTATGTTGTGTGTAATGATTGGTGAAATCTAAGGATAGGACCAGTCTCCAAGCTAGTCTCCTCAGCTATAGCAACATCCTTAGCTTTGCCAGTCCCCCTAGGCACCCCCATCTGTCTTACTACCCTCAGGTTAATGTACCTCTGTAACAGATGGTCCTGGATACCAATGTCACAGGAATATTCCAGTTTGTCCCCATCCTAAAGGGCCACTTACCCAAGGCCATTTATACCTTGGAGCTCATTTCAAGACCACCACCACAAGTTCCACAAGAAAAACTATAATAAAAAGAATGCATTACATTGGAAAAGGAAAGTTTTGGGGGCTTTTTATCCCCCTTCTGCCAATAGCTCTGAGCTGCAAACTTAGCTTGTAGGGAAGGAATTCACTTATGACCGACTATCTTCATGGGGAGAGATGGCAAAATTGTCTTTTTTCCTCTTTAACATCCCACAGTGGTCTTGTGTCCATGAACCTTTCCTGGTAGGAAGCGTGGCGTGCTCTCTGTTAATGATCTGAAGTTCACATTTACTAATATTTCTACTCTGGTGATTGGGGTCTCAGAATACAGCCAAGCATTAGCTTACGATATGGAACAGAGATCTTATAAAATTAGTTTAATGCTGGCAGAAGCTCATAAGCATTCAATAAAATAAAACGAACACATTCTCACAAGTCTAATGCCTATTTTCACCATTATTAATATGCAGGCCAGGTGGTTTCCAACCATATTGGAAGTGTTTACTTGAGACATGGCAACTTGGACACAAGACAGTGCCTGGTCTGCCATGCTAGAGCTACACAGCACCCAAAAATCAAGAGAAAATATGCAATTTGTGCTATGCACTTCTTGTCATTTGAGTGTCCACAGGGTTGATTCTCCGAGAAAGCTAATGTATGAAGAGGAATCTGGCATTGGCCACTGTGGGCAGACAGGGTATTGGGTTAGATGGACCCTTGGTTTTTATGCCCAATCTGACACCATATTTAACAGTTACTATTTGTCAGTCAAATGGGACAGATTCATCACCACACATTAGCTTTCTCTGAGTCTCCACAGGGTTGATTCCCCAATTACAAGAAGTGCACTCAGCCTTGAAATACCACCATCACTCCAAACTTCTCCACAACTCCAGATGCTGTTGACACCTTTGCTCTTGACTCTCAATGGTGCGTGTTTATCACTTGCACTTCTAGAAGACCCACTGCCTTCCATCTTAGTACTCCAGGTATCATCACCCCCCACCCAGGGAGGCAAGCCATACACTTTCTCCAGATCAATAAATACACGGTTCTTCCAACTCCTGTCTCACTGAAGATACAGTTGCAACTCTTAAGTATCTTTCAAGCTGAGGGGAGCTCATCTTCATGTCAGCTCCCAACTTGAGTGGCTTCTTAGCCCTTTCTTTCAAACTCTCACCCTCCACACACACACACACACACACACACACACACACACACTCTCTCTCTCTCTACCTTCCTCTAGGTTCTCAGTGGAGTCACCCATTTATCAGTTTGGTAGACAGGCATTTGCAATGCACTTTGATTACTCTGTGTAACAAACGGACAATGGCAAAGGCTTGCTTAGCATAAGCAGCTCATTAAAATGCAGCCAAGATGGAGAATGCTTTGTGTGTAAGGTTCTTAATAGTTTCAAAAATCCTGATGGAAAAACAATAGAGAAACAGATATGTCCCTGTTTGCTATTGAGCCGTCTAGACATTTATTCGGCTCCGTGAGTTGCTACAAATGATTTTGCCGCTTCATAGGGTTAATTGTCATTGAAAAAACTTCACATTACCAGACAGAGCAAATGAGAAAGAGGCTTTCCTTTAGCTCAGAATGATGATTCCTGGAATAAAGATAAGGTTATCTTGAGCGACCCGCCTGCCTGTTTCGATTAATAATGCTTTTCTAGATAAAGTAAAGAACTTAGCATTTACAAAACCCACCACCTGAAATTTGTTTTCTTGAATTTGCAATCACAAAAAACACCAACCTGCCCCCATCCCTACCCAAACCCACAATTTCAGACAGACAGTAAAGAAAAGATTCTGCTGAGGGATTTCTCCTCAGTATATGCACTAGCTGCCAGCTTTGAAGGCACTGAAAGTGAGGCCCCTGGAAATCTTTGAGCATAAATAAAAGGCTGTAATAGGAATTTCTTCCACAGTCCACTAATGACTTGGGTGACAGGTGTGGGAAATGGCATGTGTTATTGTGTGTTTTATGTTAGAGCCTGCACCACTCACCTAAGTCCACAGCTATATTGATTCACATTCATGCAATAGGGGCCAAATTGGTTTTCAGTCAATATTAATAAGAGCAGAGCTCAACTAAGGCAATGTCTATGACAAAACCCATCCTGAGCCAAATGAAGCAGCAGCAACATCCACGGCTAAGGAAAAGCAGCTTTTGAGTGGTGCCACCATATGCAGATGGAGCCTTCTCTATGTGGAGTACTTCAGGTCTGCTTACTGAGGGGGTAGACCACATTTCTAGGCATAGGAGGTGCTGTGCCTCAGACTTCCCAAGTCACAGTTTCACCCCTGATGTTTCTGAGACAGTAGTAATTCGCTCCTGGCCATGCGCAGAGAGAGCAGTGGGGGGAAAATATAACCAAGATTCTTCCCGTTCCCTAGACTCTCTATGCACTGTCCATCCAGGAGACAGTGTCTGCTGATTCCTGCATGGCCAGACCCCGATCCCAGAAGCCCACACTGACTAAAGGTGCAATGTTCTCACAGCTTCCTGCACATACGTCCTAAAGTACTACAGCCTTTACGTCATGAGGCAGTGAAGCAATGCTGCACAGATCTGCTCTCCATCTGACTGGGAGCCCAGGGTGTGCCGCACAGAGGATCTCCTTACCAGCAGGTGTAAATGGGGGTCACACAACTAGTCACTTCATCCAGGGATGTGTGTCATATTGAAGTCAGCCAGAAAAAACAATGTCTCCTCAGAGTAATAGTCATGGCAAGGTGATGACATGACAGTCAGGAAAGATGCTGGACTGACAAGAGTCCTCCTTGAACTCACAGAACAGGCACAAATACAGACCTCGGCAAAATAAATTTCTTCACCCATTATGGCAGCAGCTAGAAGCCCTGACTGTGATCATATCCCTGTTATATTAGGGGCTGTGCATACCTGCAGAGAGAAAGAGAGTGCGTGCACATACATGAGTCCATGCCTCATTCTGTACAGGAACAGGAAGGGATAAACCAAGGAAAACTGAAGGGATGCGACATTTGACAGCTATGAGGCCAAATGTGGAACTCAGCTCTTGACTCCCAGATCAAAGTCATACCCATTAGGCAACAGACATCCCACTGTATCCTCTGCCCTGTGGCTTGTTTGTTGCTCTCATCCAGGATAGCACTACATAAATGATCAACCAAAGCAGGGAAGGGCACCTACTTTACCTTCCACAGAAGTACTCCTGGGATTTTCAGTGTGATTCAGTCTCCGAAGCCAGCCCTGAAAGAAGTCCTTTGTTCTACACAAGGTAAAGAATTACATCTACCTGCCAGCCTCTGAACAGAGGATTTCAGCCTCTTTGGAGTCCTCTCTGAAACCTAAATTTCCACCTTAATGCAATAGTAAAAATAATGAAAAAATGAAGATGAGGGGAGTTTGGAAAAAAGCCATTATAGTTCAGTTTAAATGCTTATTTCATCACTGCATGCTAGCAAGGGGGATCTGGGCCACTTTTAGAATATCTAAGGTTTTTTTTAATTATTTCTAACACAGACTGGTGCTGTATTATATTGGAAAGCACCCTCCACAGGCTGGTAATTGTAATGACATTTCCTTTTTATCACTATTACTATAAAGTACTTTTCTAGCAGTTTTGTAGCTGTGCTGCAAGGACGTGCTCTTATGGACCTGGAGGATGTAGGACCAATTACTCCCAATGAAGACCACACAAATCCCCAGATGAGCTTAGATGTTGACCCATGATTTTCACTAAGCTTTTTTCTGAAAAAACCAAGCAGAATCATCAATTGCTCTTGGCCCACTTGTGCCATTTCCTCTACTGAATGCACCTAATTTAGCTTCCTTGTTTGCCAAACGTCATAGACCTACATCAAGTGCTCTTCAATGTTTGACATGTTCTTTACAGAATTCTGGGCCCAAGGCCAGATTGGCAGCAGGGCTGACTGGTCAGCAAATCCCATGAAGTTGTTTAACTGACAGTGGAGTGCTTTGAAATGTGTTTGTATACACTATTAGCCAGATGCTGGCATCCTTACTAGGAGACTTAGCTCACTGAAAGCAATGGCCCTACATGCATAAGGTACTAGTTATATCTTAAACAGAAGGAGTAAAATTTTAATTCTACAGAAGTCAGCCGTGTTGACATTAAATTCAACAGGGCTAAGGTTTCACCCATGATGGCTGTTAAAACTATAGACACAGCCAAGTCCACTGAAATCAAAGGGGTAACAGGTGTAACGGTGGACAGAACAAGAGCCACTGATCAGTGCATTAAGCATAGTTGAAAGACATCAACATCTGAGTTCCAGGAGCAGCTAGAGTCTATACCACGATCAGGCACAGTATGACCCATGGGCCAGCTCTAGCCTGCCAAACCACTGTGGTGCCTCAGCCGCCTCCGTGCCCCCCACTCAGCACTCGGCAAAACTGTCTGTGGCACTCAGTGTATGCTGAGAGCCCAGGGGAGGGGAGACTTCTCACGGAGGCTCCACCTCCAGCAAAGTCTTGCAGCTCCCATTGGCTAGTTTCTGACCAATAGGAGATGCCTGTTCACAGAACAGACTGCATGTGAAGCACCCCTCTTCCAGGCTTGCAGTGTTCGTTCCAGGGTAGTACACATGGTCCCTAAATATCAGGGAGATAGTTGCAGACTAACGCAGCTGTCTTGTAGGTGGTGGCTTCTGGGTACTTACCTGGCTCTGTCAATCTGTTTCCTCACTTCCTTAGGTGGGTATTGTAGTTTGAGGACCCATGGGAAGGAGGCTCTTTAAGAGTTGCACCATGATTTCAACAGTTTCCACCCTACTATCAACCCTAGCCTGAATCAGTCCACACAAGAGATTCACTTCCTGAACACTACTCTGCAGATAAGCAATGGTCACATAAATGCTACCCTATACCAAAGACCCACGGACTGCTATGCTTATCTACACGCCTCCAGCTTCCATCCAGGGCATACTACATGATCCATTGTTTACAGCCAGGCACTAAGGTACAACTGTATTCGCTCTGATCCATCGGACAGACAAACATCTACAAGACCTTTTACCAAGCTTCCTCAAACTACAATACCCACCTAAGGAAGTGAGGAAACTGATAGAGCCAGATGGGTACCCAGAACCCACCTGCTACAAGACAGGCCTTGCAAGAAAATGAGAACACCACTGACCATCACATACAGCCCCCACCTAAGGCCTCTCCAACCCATCATCAGCAATCTTCAACCCATCCTGAACAATGATCTGTCACTCTCATAGACCTTGAAAGGCAGGCCTGTCCTCACCTACAGTGAGC
Organism: Carettochelys insculpta; assembly: GCF_033958435.1. Lineage (NCBI taxonomy): Eukaryota > Metazoa > Chordata > Testudines > Carettochelyidae > Carettochelys > Carettochelys insculpta. Next base: position 133,578,166 of record NC_134140.1, on the reverse strand, counting down.
CTGCCAATTTTAAACAAATCCTCACCGGCCACTATAGATGACAAAACAGTAACTAAGCGTGGAACCAATCCCTGCAACAAACCCCGCAGCCAACTCTGTTCACATATCTACACCACTGATACCATCACAGGACTTAACATCAACCATACCATCAGGGGCTCCTTTACCTGCACATCAACTAATATAATATGTGCCATCATGTGCCAGCAACGCCCCACTGCTATTTATATTGGCCAAAATGGACAGTCTCCGCATAAAAATAAATGGACATAAATCTGATATCAGGAATGGTAATGTAGAGAAGCCTATGGGAGAGCAATTCAATCTCCCTAGACACTCAATGGCAGATTTAAGGGTGGTAGTCCTGAAACAGACATTTCCAAAAAAAACAACACACACACCAAATAGAGAAAGAAATCTGAGCTGCAATTTATTTGCAAGTTTGACTCCATTAACCAAGGATTAAACAGACTGGGAGTGACTCACACCTTACAAAAGGAGCTTCTCTGCCCGAGGTGTTAACATCTCTACATTAGACTGACTATGGGCCATATATTCCTCATCTTATCTGACCCTTTTTTCCCCCTCTTCATACATAATACTAATAATGGGCCTTTTCGACCCTGACTGAATAGACCTTGTCAGCTCTAGCCCTCCCTTTTACTGGGACCCCACTTTTTAAATACCCCTCTGAACGCCCCCCCACTCATGCATACGATGAAGCAGGTCTTTGCCCACAAAAGCTTATGCTCCAAAATATCTGTTAGTCTATAAGGTGCCACAGGACTTCTTGTGGTTCTTGATGGTGCCTAAAGTTGCTCTGAGCACGTGTGGCTAGGACAGGCAGGGCCCTGGCTAAGGAACATGCTGGGCTGCTGGCCAGAAGCCATCCAGGTAAGTGCTTCCAGGACAGAGCCTGCCTCTGGCATCCCAGCCCTGCCCTCTGCTTTCCTCCTATAACCTAACCGCCCAATCCTCCACCCATATCCACTTTCCAGACCTTGCACCCTTTCTACACCTTTGTTCCAGGTCAGAATCCTCTCCTGCACCCTTACCCACCCTCTGGACTCTGCACTCCCTCCAATGCCAGGTTAAATCTCCTCCTTCACCCAAACTCTCCCCCAGATCCACACTGCCTTCTGCACCCCAATCCCTTACCCCAAGCTTCATTCTGCACCCAGCCTCCACATCTCTTCCATTAATAGCATGGAAGAGTGCGGCCCTTAACCACTTACCCAATTCTTGGAGTGGCCTCCGTTAAAAGTTATCACCCAACCCTGGTCCACCCAAACAAAAGGCAGAAGCTGTAAAGTGGCAGACATCTTCATGGGCCTACAGTAACAGAGCCAGTCACACTCCCCTTCTTGGATGGGGAAGAAGATTCATTCTGCTGTTCACAGCAAGGAAGGTGCTAACAGTTTGCTGGCAGTTGGGAAGGAAGCCCATTTCTCAATGAAACTAAGACAACTATCTCCTGGCTGAATGCCATTTGCCAGGAGGGAGGGGTGGTTTGAAGCCACCTAATCTTATGCACCTCTCCCAGCTGCTGCACCATGCGAGCCAAACAAAGGCAGAAAGGGGGGAACATCTAGCCCTCAGATTCCAGCAAGTGTTCTAGTGGTTGGAGTCCAGAAGAAAATTACTTCCTAGCTATTGCATTGCATCGCATCACTGCTTACAAACAGCAGCACTGCACTTGTTCCACACTGCTAAGGGAGCTGTTCCCCTGAAATGTTTCAGGCAAATTCTCCTCATTCACTCTTGACTCAGGAGCTGGAATTTTGATCCATCTGTATTACAGTAGCAGCTAGAGGCCCTGGCTGAGGCGAGGGCCTCATGGTGTTGGGTGGCCTAGTACAAAAGACAGCCCCCGACCGAGAAAGTTTGAGAGAGAGGAAACATCATTATTCCATTTAAAGATGCAGAATGGATGCAGAGGGTGAAACAGTGCTGGTTTCAGTCAAGTCACTAGTACAGCTCCAACCAAATGTTGGGACTATGATGGCATTGAGGCAGGTCAATTGTGAGGAACTTTCCAATCTGGCCACAAACACGTTAAAAACCAGACTTCAGTGACTGTCCACAAGAAATCTGCAGCCAGGTGGAAAATTGAACCCTAAATCGGGTCTAGCACCTTCGCTTCAGTCCACCCACTCCTAATCATTTAGTTTATCTTTAGCAGGTCTGATTTATGCTACTTATTAGTGATGTGCTTTTACCCCTTTGGACGTGTACTGTCAAAGGAGATGATAGTCTCTTGAAAACAACACACACACATTCCTGGAGCACCTCAGACTAACACATTTAAGGGATCATGAACGTGGTGGGAAAAGCCTCTGAGCAAGTGGGTTTTACCCACCAACGCTCATGACCTAATAAACCCGTTAGTCACTGAGGTGCCCCAGAACTGCTTGCTGTATTAGTTTAGCTTCACAAGTATCTTTCCCTCAGATTCTTACTTCTAATGTACCTATTTTGTGCTTTGGCCCTCTGACGAGGAAAGTGGAAGGGACTCCCCAGTGGATACCTGACAACTCTGTAAATGCACTGGTGTAATCGATTAGCACAAGCCCCTGCTGTTGTGCCAGTGTAATGCTACATTCAAAGCCACCAGGTGCATCCGAGAGCCAAAATGTTTTAAAATATTATAATAATCTCAGCACTGGGGAGCATGAGTGTACTCCAACTTCCAGAACTATCCACTCATTCATCCCTATTTTATATGGTACCCTATGGGCCAGATCCTCAGAGGGAGTAAATCAGGAGTATTGCTATAGACTACATCATTTGAGGATGCAGTTCTGTTTACCCAGTTGTCCCCACTGGAGGGCAGAGCAATGCCCTGGGACGCTGCTGACTATCTGCTCCAGCACATCAATTCAGAGCATCAGAAAAGGTCACCCAGGGATGCTGCAGCAGGCAGCCAAGCAGTTGTCCAGCACACTTGACAGAATCACAACTCTAACCCTTTTTGTCTCCTCCTTGGGTTACTCGGGAGCAGGCAGCCCTCAGCTGAGTGTCAGGGTGCCTGAGAGGTTCAATATTAAAAGGGATCCTGAGTGTCCAGTGGTGATATTGGCTAGTTGGAGGATCCCCTTTCCACCCGATTTCTAAAGCTCTGTTAAATGGTGGTGCCTTCACATGGCTGGCCCCTGTACACACTTAACAGTGTGTCTTGGTAGTCTCTGGGAAACTTATTTCAGTTATAATCTGGATTTAACTCCCAAACCTTATAAATAGCATATGTCTAATAGACCACATAAGAACCACACACCTTTACTTTACAACTTAAGGAGACAGGGTCACAGACTAAACACAAATGAAATCTATTAACAGTACACACACAAATAAAACTGGCATGTACGTTGCCCTCAGTTTTCCCACCCCAGAGTGTACACACTAATTACCAAGTTCTGGTTACTTGCTCGCAGTGGCATGCATCTGTTTGCTGGCTTGCAGACAGCTTAGTCAGGGTTGCGTGTGTCAATCCAGGCAGAGCAACCAACTCAACAGGGCCTCTGTCCTGGAGCTGGCCTCTGCAGCACTCTAACACACACAGATCAAGATCCTTTTCTGCAGTGTCTCATCAGCAGACTGCAGCTCTCCAGTGCAAGTCCTGGCTGGGAGAAAACTTCACCCTTGCCTAGGCACAGCCTGTTCAAACAGCATTCTCTGTCCCACAACAGGAGACCACATCTTCTCTACTACAGCCTGGCCAAAAAGCTCCCCTTGTTTCCCCACAAAGCCTCAGGGGAGTTATAGTCTCCAGAGCCAGGTTGCCAAACACAGCAACAACTACAGGCTCCCACATACAGAGGAGCCTGCACAGCATTGTTTCAAATGCACTCAGAGAAGACTCTCCTCACATGGTGGAGAGGCAATCAATAGAACCAAAGACATACCGCAAGCTCCCCCAACAAGTGAATAGAATGTAGCCAGGCATACAAAGCCCAATAAAATGGCCAGAGGTAGATTTCATAGACAGGACTAGCAAGAAGATTGCCATTAGGAACAATGTCACGTGAACACAAAAAAAGCTCACAATATGCTGCAAACATGGCTGGTTTTGCCTTTTTTTCCTATCTCATCCCATCCAAGGTTCCTCACCTGTACTTAACCTTCAGTACAGGCCTTTTAATAAAAGGCTGCTTTCGGTACGGCTCCTCTAGAGGGGTCATGCCTGGCTAGGTAACAAGAAGGTCAAGGCCTGCCATGGACAACCTAGACCTGGGCCTCCAGCTCAGTGGCCACAAGATTGTCATAACTATAGCGATTGCTTGCTTTGGTCTGCATAGATTTTTCACTATCAGAAATACTGAAGTGACACCCCTAAAGTCATGTGAAGTGTTTGCTGGTTATGACAGCTGTGTGCTCCCTCTGCAGCCAATCAAAGCACTGCTTCGGTTCAAGCACATACCAAATTCCACGTAGGCCAGCCCAGATAGCAAAAGTCCCCATCCCAGGCAATCTGGCAAACCTGCGTGTGGGCAGCGATAAACAAAATGCCTTGTGGGTCACACGACATCCACAGGCGGCACACCCCTGGTCTGGGTACGAAAGAAAACAGCTGAGTTTCCCTAAATCAAAAATCTAGGAGGGCCACTGTGCAGCTTAGTCTGACCTCCTGAAGGACACAGGCCAGAGGAACTCCTTGAATTAATGCCTGTTTGAGCTAGACCATGTCCAGCAGGCATAGGAAGGAAGAGAAACTGAGGACCCAAAGAAGGGAAGTGACTTTACTCAAGGTTACATGTGAAGTTAGACCAGCAGAAGCAAGATTAGACCTCAACACTCCAGACTCCCAGTCCAGTGCTGTACCCAATAGACTGCTGCTTTCGCAGACCTGGAGATGCCTCACTTTGAGCCTAGGGCCCACAGGACCTCCCATACAACTGATGTACATCCCATGCAACTGTCTTTCAGAGACATCAATGGAATGAGCACCAAGCTCTCTAGAAATCCCCATTCTTGCTTTCAGGGCCCAAGTGGCAGCACTGTCCCTGGTGAAAACTGGGCTCCAGCTGTGGAGGATGAGCACTTGAAAAGCTGGGCTGGAGCTTTTCAGGAAGTCTAGCCCCAAACAAACAAACAAAAATCAGTCCAATTTTCAAAAAGCAGTGAGCACTTTTGAAAAACCCGGTCTCATCTTTAGCTCTAGGTTCAGGACAGGAAATGTGGGGGGAAAACCTATGTAGTCTCAGGAGGTCAGAGTCTAGACCCTGCCCAAAGCAGGACCAACCCCAACTAAATCATCTCAGACAGTTTATTCCTGGTCATGTCACCTATGACATTATTTCTCTATCAAAAGCATCTACTTTGAAGTCCTTGTTCACAAAGCACCTGAGATCTACCTCAAGTGCTCATCAGCATTCTGTGTGTTATTTACAGAAATGTCACACCCAGAGCCAGACTGGCATAGCGGTTTGGCAGTGCCCATGAAGTTCAGATGCTGAACTGGGAGCTGAGCAGTTGGGACAACTAGGGGGAGAGGTAGATAAGTTGGAGGGTAGAGAGAGAATCCAGAGTGACCTAGATAAATTGGAGGAGTGGGCCAAAAGAAATCTGATGCAGGACTCTACACTTCTTGTTGAACTGCACCTGCGGCAGAAGAACCCGAAGCATTGTTACAGGCTGGGGACTGACTGGCTCAGCAGCAATATGACAGAAAGGGACCTAGGGGTTGTGGTGGATGAAAGGCTGGATACAAGTAAACAGTGTGCCCTTATAGTCAAGAAGGCTAATGGCATACTAGGGTGCATTAGGAGGAGCATTTGGAGCAGATCTAGAGAAGTAGTTATTCCTCTTTATTCGGCACTGGTGAGGCCACATCTGGAATATTGTGTCCAGTTTTGGGCCCCCCAGTATAAAAAGGATGTGGCTTTGCTGGAGCAGGTTCAGTGGGGGACAACAAAAATGATTAAGGGTCTGGAGCACAAGACCTATGAGGATAGGCTGAGGGATATGGGCTTGTTTAGTTTACAGAAGAGAAGACTTAGGGGTGGTTTAATGGCAGCCTTCAACTTCCTGAAGGGGAGCTCTAAAGAGGAGGGTGAGAAACTGTTCTCAGTGATGTCAGATGGCAGAACAAGGAGCAAAGGTCTGAAGTTGAAGAGGGAAAGGTGTAGGTTAGATATTAGGGAAAATCTACTTCACCAGGTGGGTGGTGAAGCATCAGAATGCGTTGCCTAGCGAGGTGGTGGATTCTCCATCCCTCAAGGTTTTTAAGTCCCTGCTTGACAAAGTCCTGGCTGGGATGACTTAGTAGGGGTTGATACTGCTTGAAGCAGGGGGTTGGACTAAATGACCTCCTGAGGTCCCCTCCAGCCCTAGGATTCTGTGGGACATGTTCCTGGGCACATGACTGGCCAGATGCTGGCCTGCTTAGCCCAGCTGAGCATTACCTTCCTTGGTGAGTACGCTCATTGAAACCACAGGACCTGCCTGCTAGGTAAGGTAACGGGGGGGCGGGGGTGTCTCACACAGTGCTTCCACTGAACCAAAAGACATTATGTAGCAGGGGAAGACGGAGGAGTGAGGCAGAGCAGTGTGAAAAATTCCTGACAGGCCCTTCTCAGAGTGCAGAAAAAGGGGAGTGAAAAGAGGCCGTTCATGCAAGTAAGTTCTGCCAGACAGAACAGACAGCAGCTCACCCACTTCTTGGCTGACACTGCTGTTTGCTGAGCAAGCCAGCGGGAGAGCACAGCAGCTACTCTGCAGTTGCAGCCTGATCGCGCTGATCCAAATCAGTGGGCAAACCACCCGCTGACTTGAACGTGGAAGAACCCACAGCTCAGAGAGCAGCCTGCAGTCAAGGGCCCCGAAGCCCATTATGGCCCTGCCCCAGCACACAAAAGGAGGCTTGCACCAGTGTTCCCTGTAAGCTGGGCACTAGGGAGGGATTTGGGGACCACCCAGTTGATTAGCAGAGCACCCACAGATGCCCACAATGGGCAGCGTGTGTTTCTCCTGGTGGGTGTTGGTGCACAGCCCCCCCGATGAAAAAAGTCACAAGGAGCACAGAGCGCAACATAGTCATGAGGCAAGTAAGCGCAGTCATCACTCCCCCATTTCCTGGGGGGGGGGGGGGCAGCCATTTTGTCAGCCCCTCACAGAAAAGGGTGCAAACACCCCAGGTGCTATCTGCCCCTCCCAACCAGAACTGAGCCTCTCCTGCACAGCTAAGCCACACACATTCCCCAAGCCCCAACCTTGGGCCCCCGGGCTTACAATTTAACTCTTTAGGGGGAAGACAAAGGAACTAGACACACAGATTGACATTGCAACAGTTCCTAAACCCAGCTACTCTTCTCTCAGCTAGCACCTATAGGTACAGGCCAAGGCACAACAGTAAAACACCTACCTGTGTTTCTCTGCCTCAGCTTCCACGCACTTCTTGGGCAGAGTCCACTAAGGAGCACTCCTTTCCTGCCACCATAACTTCCTCGCTTGGACCCAGGCTTTCTGATCCCTTTTAAAGGGGACAGATCCTTTATATAACCTCCTCGCCCTGTTGGGCAGGTACCTGCCCTGATCAACCTCAGCAGGTGTTCTTCTGCGTAATTAATGCCCTGGTATCTCAGACTTAAACCACTGCTTTGGGCTGGGTGTTAGCCATGTCTTTGTTCTCTGTGGTTAGCCCAGTGCCACTCCACCCTGGGCTTTTAGGCAAGAGGCTGGTAAAAGGAGAGTGCATTATAATGGATAATGGCTTTTCAGCCTGAAATAGACATGCACACAATGTGCCCAACAGCAGCCAGAATTCCTGAGCAGGACACAGCAGCTCTAGCTGGTTTAAAGTGCATCAGCTTTGATTTGCTGGAAACAACCCGGCTTTGGAAGGTTTGGCCAGGGATGCTGAGCAGGTTGAAGGTTTTAGACAGCAATGGCAAAATTTTCCCTACCAATAGACCCCTGATGCAGAGGGGAGACAGGTGTGGGAGTGAATCATTGTGATTCTGAGCTGTATTCCATAGCGGGGACAGGGAAGAAGGATGCAACAGGCTTGGGAAATACACAGATATCCTTAATTAGGTTCCTGCAATTCTCCTAGCTTTGCTGGGTGTGGGTGGGAAGCCCTGAAGCAGGGAGGGCAAACTCACCCTAATGTGGCTTCCTTCTCGCCCGGGGTGATGTTCAGATCATCAGACAGGCCAGTGCAGCCGTGAAGGAAGAGCAGAGGGGCACTGGGAAACAACCTGGCCCCGCTGCAGGGCTGTGTTTGGGCTAGGTCAGAAGGATGGAGACAAACCCACCTGCAAGTTGATTCACCTTCCTTTGACGCATATGACACTGATCACCATTGCAGGCAGGCAGGCCTGCCGAGGGGGAAAGGGGGCCAACTGCACGGGGACCCAGAGCTCCCAGCTACCACCACTACTGTGGCAGCTGGAGCCCCAGCCCACTGGAATTGCTGGTGGAGCAGCACTGTGTGGCTCTGAGGGCTGGGTAAAGTGGGCCACTGGTAAAATACCACTAAAGGCAGCACTCAGGGCTGACTGCCCTCATCCCCATCCCTTCCACCTCCGGCTCTGTCCTGCCCAAGTGCATGGAGCCACCTCCACGCTTTGCCCCAGGGCCCACAATGGCTCTCAGCCCCACTGGAGGCAGGAAACTGGGTTAGATGAACCCTCAGCCTAATCCAGCCCAGTAACACCCATGTTCCTCTGAGCAAAGCAGAGACCTGCCCTAAAGGAGGAGAGGGCTTCATTTTATTCATCTCTGTGCCTGAACTTCCTCTGGCCGTGAGTCTGTCTGTTTGCTGCATGTTTGAGTGGACAGACGGAACCAGTCAATATTAAACACAATGGGGGCTCCACAGGGATTTGGAATTTTGTTTTACTGGCGTGTACTCCATAGCTAGCCCATCAGGAGTTACAGCACCACCACACAAAGCCACAGGAAGGGGAAGGGAGGGCCAAGGGAAGGCAAACGTTCGTCTTCAGTAGGCTGCCTTGATCAAAAAGGGGAAAAAAACCCCACAAAAATAGCTGTTGTCAAAACTGAACTTGCACGTGACTTTCCTCTTCCTTGTGCACAATCACGTGCCAGGAGTTCCTTGCTTCTAAGTACGGGGAAGGAACATCTGTGTTAAACACACTCATTGGAACCCTGGAAAGTGAGCAGTAAGGCATTAAAGAGAGGCAGGGACTGGGCACCAGAGCTGGAGTGGGGAGATCTCGGGGTACTTTTGTCCCACACTGTGTGAATCCTGATGGTCACTTGTTGAGCTCTTTTACCGACAGCCACTCACAAAATGGCGTGAGCCATGGTTCTCACTCCCAACGATAGCTACGCACTCGCTGCATTGTGTGAGCTGCTGTTCCCTCCGCTGATCATCCACAACTGTTAGCCCCACACACACACACACACAGAGTGGTATGAGGCAACATTGTGCCACTGCTCTCTCTCTTGCTCACACACACACACATGTACAAAGTGTGCATCACTTGTGCAACACAATAACCATGCTGGATACAAACCCATAAGCCAGAGCTGCTTGCAGGCCATTGCCAGGCACATGGGAGCAGCTTCTCTCCCCTCTGCCCATGCACAGGCTGCCGGGACCATCGGCAGGTCTGTGTGCAGGACAAGAATGGAGAACCTATGGGTGCAATACACTGGGGCTGTACGCGTAGTTGCCCTCAGAGCATAGGTACTTTGGAAAGTGTTCCCCTTGGAAAGCCAGATTGTGCCGTTAGTCCACATGGGGACTGCACCCACCTGTCCAGTACACCCACCTGAGGAAGGGAAGTGCTCTTAGCCTCATGATACTTCCAGGGAGTTTCAACACCATGAGAGTAAAGCCACAAAATCATTTCAGTGCCTTCCTTTGACACCCCTTGACCAAAGACACACCCAGCATGTGCACAGCAGAGTTCCAGGGTTGGGCATGTATGCAGCCAGTCTCCAGCCCTTTCAGCCCCAGACTCGGAGCTGCTGTGGTTGTACTCTGTTTGAGGGCACCCACACCAGTGATGGGGCAATAGAAACAATTCTGTCACCCTCAGTAGCATTTGTGTATCACTGATTCAAAAGATGTTGCTGCTTCATATCATGTCTGGTCTTCTTTTTAGCCTTGCTGGCTGGATAGCCCATGGATGTGTTGAACTTCATAAGGCCTTGCATGACTGAACCTGTGGGGGCAGATCAAGAGCAAGGAATCCTTGTCCTGCCTGAAAGATGGCAGGCATTTACATGTATGCTACAGGCTTTTCCTGGAGTAACTTCATAGAGCTGTGTCGTGAAGCTATGGGATGGATTCAGAACCCATCAAAAATCCTCACTGACTTCAGTAGGTTTTAGCTCAGGTTTTATTTGGTGACAGATGGCAGAACAAGGGGCAAGGGTCTGAACTTACAGAAGGAGATGAGTAGGTTGGATATTAGGAAAAATTACTCCACCAGAAGGGTGATGAAGCACTGGAATGCGTTGCCTAGGAAGGTGGTAGAACCTCCATCCCTGGAGATTTTTAAGTCCTGGATTGACATAGTCCTGGCTGGGATGACATAGTTGGGGCTGATCCTGCTTGAAGCAGGGGGCTGGACTCAATGACCTCCTGAGGTCCCTTCCAGCTCTGTGGTTTTATGATTCTATGATCAAGTGCTGCCCCTTTCAGGGGCCTGAAGCGGGCGCCGCCACACTTGCACCTTGCCCTGGGACACAGCAGTTCTGCTGGCAGCCCTAGAACATGCTAAGCAAATCAGAGAGAGGAGAGTACAGTGTTTTGTAGGACTCATCAGAACTTATGAATAGGAAAATGAGAATATAGGACTGGCCATATTGGGTGAGACCAACGTCCATCTAGCCCAGCGAGCAACGTCAGACAGGTAGTCATTGAGCGATCCCTCTTCTGTCATCCCTTTCCAGCCTCTGACAAAGAAAGGTTAAGGGCATCATTCTTAGCCATCCTGGTGAAGAGCCTTTGATGAACCTAACCGCCATGAATTTATCTAGGTCTTTTTTGAACCCTGTTAAAGTTCTGATCTTCAGAACATCCTCTGGCGAGGAGTTCCACAGGCCTCCTGTGAGTTATATGAAGAAAAACATTTTTGTATTAGTTTTAAACATGCTACCCATTAATTTCATTTGGTGACCCACTAGTTCTTATGTTATGGGAACAAATCTGTAACTTTTATTACTCACTTTTTCCATACCTGTCCTATATCTTCCCTTAGCCTCCTCTTTTCTAAACTGAAAAGTCCCAGTCTTTTTAATCTCTCTTCATATGGCACCTGTTGCAAGTCTCTCATCATTTTGTTGCCCTTTTCTGAACGACTTTCAATGCCAAGATGCCTTTTCTGAGATGAGGTGAGAACATCTGTATGCATTATTCAAGGTGTGGGTGTACCATGAATTTATACAGAGGCACTAAGATATTCTCTGTCTTAGTCTCTATCTCTTTTTTAAAGATTCCGAACATTGTTTGCTCTTTTGATTGCTGTTGCACAGTCTTCAGAAAATTATCCACGACTCCAATAATTTTGGCCTTCACATCATCCTCTAACAAGAAGTTACATATCAACCATGTGTATGTGAAGCAACACGTCCTTTTGTTCATTTCAGACTGTTGCATTAATTTCATTGGGTGACTTCTTGTTCTTGTGTTATGTGAAGGGGTAAAACACCCTTCCTCATACCCCCTCTCCACCCATTCTCCACTGAACCCCAAGGCCTCTCTCATATCCCTTCTTAGTAATTGCTTTTCGAGGCTGAAATGCTCAATCTTATTTCTCTCTCCTTTCAGACTGAAGCTGTTCCATACATCAGTTTTACTGCCCTTGCTACATCTTTTCCAAATCTAATACACCTCTACTGACATAGGGTGACCCAAACTGCATGTGGTATTCAAAGTGCAGACCATGGATTTATACACTACAGTGGTTCCCAACCTTTTCACTAGTGCGGACCCCCAAAACGTTCAGACCCCCAATCATCCCCCACACCATTCACAGCCCCCCATCAAAGCCAATTCTAGCTGCTCTGTACACTTCATTAAATGAAAAAGGAAACTGCAACATAGTTTTTCAGACAGCAATTCATAACGTGATTGGAAGATATTTAATGTAAAAATAATTGAATGTAACTTTGCAATTTATTTAAAGCTTATTTGCTACAATCATTTTTATTTATCTTTTATTTTTTTCCTGCACCCTCTGCAATACCCCTGGATGCCATGTTGGGAACCCCTGATATATCGGCATTATGATATTTATTGTGTTACTATGTATCCATTACCTGCTGATGGCTCTGAACATTGTTAGCTTCTTTGGTTGTTGCTCCACACTGAGCAGACACATTAAAAGAACTATCCAAAATAACTCCAAGACTCCAAGTGGTCGCAGCTAATTTAGACTCCCTGATTTTGAATGTTTAGCTTGAATTATGTGCAAAGAACCAACAGCATGAGTGTGATCCACATTGGGATGTCACTGTTATTCAAAGATTTTTATTTTTATGAAAAAATATAAAATTTTATATCTTACACTACAAAAAACATGTACACAAAAATGCACATAGAGCATCAAAGGAAAAATAAAAGGAAATAAATACAGCAGTGCTAAGCCTTCTATGAGTTAAAACTCTGGTGCAGGGAATTGAGCATAATGCATATTAGGGCTGTATTTAATAGAGGAGCTCCAAGTCCTGACCCACCTGCATTAAAGGGTTTAGATGGACATTGTACTAAAGGATTCCAAATGAAATGTTACTCTCAGACTGCTATCTATGTATTTCACACACTTCTTAATGGCTGATTTAAACACTAGAGCAGTCGGAGTTTCTTGACCGCTGGGACTTCCACATGTTTATATTTGACACCAAAAAGACACAACTTTTTCACCTTCATCATATTTTTGTTAACATCTAGAAGGAATAAATAAAGTTTACAGCTGACGTTTTTCATCAGCCTTCTTTTTTTTATACTTAGATATCTTCTCCAAATAATAAACAGAGATTGTTTTAAACAAGAACTGCGCTTAGAAGTATTTCTTCCTTCAGAGATGAAAAATAAGATTAAGAAAAGAATGTTCTTATCTACCACTCCCTTTGAAAAAGTCTCACATATTTAGCAGCAAAATGGACTGAATAAAGTAATCAGTGTAACCATCTGGGCTATTGAGTTGGAAAAGCAAACCACTGTGACTTACCCTAGGTATATACAGCTAACAATTTAATTCAGATTATCCAACTTCACCATCTTACTGTAGGTAACATTTGCACTTTTCTGTCGTTTTTTTTTTTTGTTTGTTTTTTGCTACAACACTCATAAGGATAGCTGACTATAGGACTTAGCCTGTTCCCCCTCTATGCTTCGGCAGAAGAAAACCAGAGCAAAAATTTTATTGTGACCTGACTCTACTGCATGACAATATGTATATATATATATACACACAATATTCCATTTCTAATATCTAATTTTAACCCATATATTTTTACTTGTTATCCTTTCTCGTACAATAAAGAAAAATACAATCCAAAGGCAAATCTCTCTGCTTGTGCTTTCTGTGAACTTGCAAATCTGCCAAGGTAAAATAAAAACACATTGATTAAGATTTCAGGCTGCACTTTTCAGCAGGGCCTAAAAGAGTTAGGTGCAAACAGCAAGATCCTCAAAGATATTCAGATGCTTAACTCCCACTGAAACCAAATGTGAATTAGGAGCCTCAGTAACTTTGCGGATCAGGACCTAAGTCACACACTCTCTTTTGAAAAGTCCATCTTAAAAATGGCTGGCTAAGGATTGGACCATAATTCGTATTTAGGTGACTAAACTAATGGCATAACTTTCCAGTGTGCCAAACACCCAGCAGCTCCCTCTCAGGCTACAGGAAGAATGTTGGCTGCAGTTTGGAAAAGGATATGGTATGTCTTCACTACAGGCAAGACTGAGTTTGACTTATCGCACCTACTAGGGATGTGATACTTCGAATTTACACGACACCCCCGTTAGAAGTAAAGGATGTCAATGGGAACTCAGTCCCCCATTGACTTCCCTTAGTGCAGATGGTCTGGAAGCCCAAGTTAAAGTACAGGCTGACCCTTTCTAGTCCAGAACTCTCTCTTCTGGCAACTTCTGTAATCTGGGATGATTTTAGTTAGCCAGACAACCAATTATTTTGGCCAAGTTTTCCATGGTCCCATAAAGTTTGTTTACAGCCACCAGCCCTAGCTCTCAGGGTTCTGTGCTGTATTTAGCTCTAATTTATCTCTATCTATATGTCTCCTAAGAGCCCAGTAAGCAGTAGAAGTATTGGGAATGTGCTAGATAATATTGACCTCCCATGGTCTCTTGCGTGGCACTGGTCAGATCCCAAGGGTTCTGGATGACAGAGGTTCAACCTGTACATTGACTCCAGCTATGTAACTAACATGGCTGGAATTGCATACCTTAATTCAACCTTCCCCTTTAGTGTAGACCTGCCTTTATTTCGGCACCTGAATCTGGATGTAGGAAGCTCACTTTAGGCTACCCATTTTCAAAAACCAAAGGCATTTTTTTTACTCATATACAGAGTCCATTATAAACAGATTTGCAGCAACGTAAGTGCTTCACTTCAATATAAAAGCTTTTTTTAATGTATTTCAATAATTAAGAAAAGGTGCCCAGTCTATTTACAAATGCAGCCTGGTTCCAGGAGTTTCTTTTTCTACTAGTTAACCATATTCAGAAAGCTGGTCCAGCAGGTCAGAATTGATTACACTGTTCCGAGAAGGTAATTCTCACCTTCGTGTCATAAATCCCCCAAACACTGTCTATGCATTTGAAAAACAAAAATGGCTGAGTGAATTTAGTTTTAAAAGCCCACAAAAACAAAAACACCAAACACCTTCTTGCATTTTTCACAGAGTGCTAATTCACTCCTTTAGTTAACAAATGTTTGAAGCAAACAGGCAGAAAAGGGAGTATAGGAGAGTTGAAAGTTGCTAATAAAAGTCTCTTCAAGTACAACTGATTGATGCAAATGGCAACTGAAGAATTCATCCAGAAGAAACAAGTTGTGTCTGTCTTCCTTTCAGTGATTTTACAAAGCATGGCAGGCAAGAATACAGAGAGAATCCCACCACAGGTGCCCTGACAGCTCTAATGATGTTATTTATTATTTGACAAATCTTCCTTATGTGCAGCAATTGTAATGACTTGTTTTTTCCCCTTTTGTGGCCTGGTAGCTGACAAAAATAAAGGATGAAGAAAAGAAATCAGACAATCAAGATTTGTCAAACCTCCCCCTTTTGGTGTGCTGTCTTGCTGTACAAGTTGTCTCTTTTTTCCCCATTTCTCACATTTGCAGATGAATTTGGTGCCTTTCCAAAGTCCGGAGGGTGAACAACTGTAGGAAGAAGGCATTTCTTCACTCCCTTTCCTGATACATCCGACTTCTGCCTACACCTGTTCACCCCTGGACCCGTCAGCAATTAGAAAGGTACATCTCAATAACTAACATTTCTAGAAGGAAGATGTGTTTTTAGGGATATAATTTTATAAACAAATTTGCAGGAAATGCTCAGGTATGCAAAAGGGATTTAGGAGCAGAAGTCCCACTGACAATCCTTCATGAGAGATGTTATTTTATTAGTAGTTATGTGCACTAAAGGCTTTCAGGAAGGACAGAAAGAAGAGATGATTAAGATTGACTGAAGCATCGTTCAGATACTTCCTTCTGTGTAAAAGGAATGAATGAAATTTAATCATCAGATTAGATGTTCTTTTATTCCAGAAGTGAAGAAGGGAAAAGAAAACAGAATAATGTTAGGGTTAGAGGGTAGGGTTAGGGTTACCATGGTGGAAAATACCATTTACAAGAAAGAATGCATCAAGATGCTGTCTGACCCACACTAATGTTCCCTAGAATAATGGAAAGTAATCACTATCATTTGTGCAAGTTTTTCAATCCCTATCTTTATCAGAGACTTTTCTCTTCAAACGACCTATGGGGCCTACTATGGAGAAATGGATAATTCCATCTTCAGAAAAGTACAGTGGAAGACCTCATTGTTTCAGGAGGGGATTTCAATGGGAGCAAGGTGCCTTATTCCCATATGCTCCTTTGAAAGTCCCAGCCTCCATGTTGAAGTCTGGTTACAGTCATATTGTGGCTAGAGTAGTGTTGTTCAAACAAATTACTTCTTTACTACAGGATTACACTATATATATCAAATTCAACAGATGTTTCCTTCTGCTCCTGTATGCTCTGTATGGTTTTTTTTTTAACTGAGTGGGACATATCCATAGAAAACCATAACCAGGTGGGTGAGATAATATCTTGCAATGAACCAACTTCTGTTGGTGAAAGCGACAAGCTATTGAGCTACATTGACCTCTTCTTCAGGTCTGGCTTTAGATAGCCGGAAACCTTGCCTTGTCCACCAGCTGAAGTTGGTCCATTAAAACACAAAACCTCTCCTCCCTCAGGACTTCTATTAGTTTTTGGTGTTCTGTAACTGCAATGACATGAGCAGTAAAGTGTCTGTGGTAAAGACATCCCTTGCCTAAGCTGGGCTCCCTGATTTCTTGCCATGTTGTACTTTTAGGAGTTAAGCTCCCATGCCAGAGAGCCCACAGCCTCAACGAAACTCTGAATGGACTTGTGGCTCCACAGGTCAGAGCCTCTGGTTTCATTATCTGGAGGAGTGGGCTGACGAGCAAAGGAACTCAAGACAAGAACTCTGAGCCTGGGCATGCACCTTATAGATCCAGAGCTGGGAACATTGACTAGACTCTACCCAGACCCAGATGGCTTGGAAGCACATGGGTCCCTGAAATTAAATCCATGTGCAGCAGACTTGTGACAGTACACAGGGGTGCTGAGCCACACTTGAACATATGTTTCCTTTTAAACCTCTAATGGATGAGAGGTACTGGGGTTAGGGCATTGACTGACCACTTCAGGGTAAGAACTTCAGAAATGCACTACTTTTATACATCCTACAGATAACAAATGAGGACTGCAGTTCTGATATTAGGCTCTGGTTCCATTTGATGTCTAAGTTCATATCTATTTTTAAGCATGTGAGTAGCTAATGGAACTGAGTATGTACATAGATTCCAATCTATGGACCTTAATTATCAGTGAACGTGACAGGGTGCGTTAAGAGAATGGGAGGAAAATTCCAGCACCAATTATATTGCCTAGGTCATCATTCACATGCTGGCTCTACAGCAAAGTTTCCGTGGCAGTGCCATGATAGAAATAATTGTCAAAGTTGAATGCTTAAAGAAAAAGTCTCAGTGCTGTGCATGAAGATTTCATGATGTTAAAAAAAAAGGTGGAGCAGGCCAGTCCCTGTGAAAATGCACCCTTTGGTGTCAAAAACAACAAGAAGTCCTGTGGCACCGATAGACTAACAGATAATTTGGAGTATAAGCTTTCCCAGGCAAAGACACACTTTGTCATACATCTGACAAAGCATGTCTTTGCCCACAAATACATATGCTCAAAATTATCTGTTAGTCTATCAGGTGCCACAGGACTTCTTGTTGTTTTTGAAGATACAGACTAACTCAGCTACCTCTCTGACCTTTGGTGTCAATTTCACTTGAGAAGATGACTTCTGGGCTTCATCCAAGTGTATGTAGTAAGAGAAATGATTATGAGAGATATGCCGTCACGGATATTGCTAAATGACTCAGATTGCAAAGGAGGACATATATACTCCGAAGGGGATGGATATTTCAGGGGGAGACTTGCAAAAGTACAGCAGAAATTAGGCACCTAACAGTCTTTAAAAGCCAGTGTGAATTGGATGCTTCACGCCCATTTATGCTTTTGAAATCAGACCCTTAAAATCCAGGGCTCATTTAGAATTAGAGGAAGAAGAGTTTGTTTTTTTTTTCTTGAAACGTACTCATAACCTCAGACATATAATTCCGACTCCTGAAAGCTCGTTTTTATATGTTGTTGGAACCAAACAGCAGCAAAAATACAAGCTAAGTGGTAGCATAAAAACAACCAAAAGCAAACTGACCAAAACTAAAGCTAACCAAAAATATTGTACCTGCGTGTGTAGCAAACTGTACAGTATATACATATTAACCATGTATTCATCTCACAGAACAGCAAATTAAAAGGAACTTTATAACACCTAGGAGGCGTGTGGGAAAAGGGAATATACACCCTGTATTGTATTTGCCACTGAACAAGCAACATGTTTCTACACTAGTCTCTATAACTTAACGCTGTGTAACAGCATTTTTTTAAATTTACAAAACAAAATATCTATCCAGAAATAATCTAATCATATTGCTCTTCAATACACTTCTGTAGACAATTAAGACTTGAAGTAAACTTCAGTAAACTGCAGCTTTTGATAGCCCATGAATTGCTACAAAATTTTTCCATTCAAGTAAGTCCTCGGAAGTATTAACATGTGCTGCTGTAATTCAGTATATAAAGGTGCTCTCTATATATTCCATGTACAGACAAAGTGTAGTGGGAAGGCTTTTTGTTCTTGTTCTGGCTGAAGCATAAGAAAATGGTTAACCTCATGTACAGTAGATCCATTTCCATGCACGTTACATTTACTTCATGAATATGAAGACACCAATAGTAAAGTCTTAGTCAAACACTGATTATAAATTATGTGGTCGAGGCCAATGTCCGTCAGTTAAAGAAAGAGCTGACTTGCCCTTTTTCCCCCGCTCTTTGTTATAACAAATCTCAGGGCAGGTTTACAAAGTGCAGGGCTGATCTCTTGAGGCAGGGACTTTAAACCACGTTACAATGGCACCATCCCATTCACCAGCTGGACTTTCATCTCTTGAAGGCTGCTCATTATCTTCTTCTGGTGACCAACAAGTGTCACTCCAAGCCGCCTCAGATCCCTGTGTGGAGAAAGCACACATTGGTTCTCTTGATGACTTTGGGCAGCTGTCAGTATTTAATAGGGATAAAATTGTATCTAGGGATTGTCACTGGCTCGTGAGAGTGACCCCACATGCTTACACTATGTGAATCGCTGCACGCTTTACAAAGGAAGTATCGTGATATTACAATCTTTGTTTTTTTTGTTTTGTTTTGTTTTTAAGCAGAAGGGGAAATGTCAGGCCTAAGACATGAAATGATTTGCCAGGGACACAGAGAAGGCTAGAGCGTAAAGATGCAGCTAGGAGCCAAGCTTTGGTCTCCTTGTTTTGAAAATGTTGGTCTTCTCTGTGTAAATGTGAAATGTCTGACTGGAGGATTGCACCAGGCGAGACCATTTCCAATGGCTGATGTTCCAAGAAGATTACAGAGAATACATCAAAATGGTAGCATAGCCTCTAGCTTTAATTTTCACTTCAGATTGGAAAGACAATGCTTTATTCCTTTTTTTATCCAACACATACAGAAATGTCTGGTGGTAGCGAGAGCACTGGGGACTAAGCTGGCTTGAAAATTACCCTCTGAACCAAGCTGTTTTGCTTGGCACATGTGTCAGCCAAACTCCAAGTGGGGTCATGTATACCACAGGAGTAATTCAGTGCAGTGGAGACATTCAATTCACAGTCCTTGAAAAACACTTCCCATCTAGTGGGGCAGAATTTTGGGGCTCATTGCAATTATTTCAATGGCTTCTGCAGATACAAACTATGACACTCAAGATAACCTGCCAGCCGTGTACTGAGTTGGAAGCTGTTGAATAAACCATGCTGGATTCTTGGGAAGTGATGTAGCATAAAAATTTTGTTGCTTGTCTTCACCAGAAGGTGCCAGTGTTTAGCAGAAGAATGTGCTCTTTTACACAAAAGGGAATTGAATATTAAAGACCATATTGAGATTTCATAGTTTCCAAACGAGAACAATTTGAAAACGGGATTCTGCTGCAAAAATGATGTCACAGTAAGGCCTTAAGGGTATTATTTAAATTAATGCTTTTGGGCAGGAAGGATCAAGGCACGTGTATTTGAGTTTCTGACAGAAGATGACGGGATTATTGGAATTCAAATCAGTGTTTATGAAGAGATGAGAGCCCTTGTCCTGAAGATTCCCTCTGCAAGGAACTCTAGAAGTCCACCTGCGTGGTGCCTTCTAAATCAGACGGGGGAATTAATGTTGCAGTGTTTGCCATAGGACGGTTCTAATCTCCTCTTTCCTACACACACACAAAAACTCCCGTTGGTGCCAATGGGAGTACTGTGAGCTCATTGGCTGAGGTTTTCAGAAGTGCCCAAGTAATTTAGGAGCACTGAAAATAATTGGAACTTGTGCTCAGTCACTTTTGAAGATCCACCCCCTCGAAAAGAACACTGGCCAGTCCAAAGAACTCAGCAGCCAATAGGTCCCAAAATCTGCCTCCTCCTTCAGAGTGCTAAATGGGAGCTGAGCTTCTCAGCACTGAACCCTAGGAATTCTGTGTTCTCAAAGATTGTTTTGAATCCAGGGCTGAAAAGGGTATTTTACCGAGGAAGCCTGTCCAAGCGATAACTAGACCTGTCTTCTGCAGACTGATGACTTTTCAGCCTTTTGCCTTGGACCAAGCCTGCTTTTCTTAATTTTTTTTAGGCAAAATGCTTTGTTTTGTTACACTGTCCCCATGGGTGCCCAAGATGCTGAAAGGAAGTCATAGCCAGCATGTGGACAGACAGAGGTCAGTGATCCACAACTTCGTACTCATTATTTGGCAGGAAGGATTTTTAATGGCTGCAAAAATGTCTAACTTTTTCTGAACCACACATTTAATTTTGGCCTCCATTGCATTGTGGAAATGGTTCATCCAGAAGCACAGCAATTGTAATAATGAAGGAACAGGTGAGAATGCCATTGCACTAGGTGATTTATTTTAGGTATTCTGCACAGCTGATAATTCCCCAAAAAGTAGGATGGTGTGACCAGATTTTTAAATCCCCCTACCCTCACCCCCAATTTTTTTCAGTGTGAATCATTGGGTGCTGAATACACGTAAAGTCCAGACACTTCATGTACTGTGCCTAACACGGGAATGGAGCTTTTTTGGAAACTTGGCCTGAAATATTTCATACATTTATAGCTTCTGTGATGGTATCACACTGCCCTAGACATGCTTACACAGACCAGCACAGCAAGCCTGAAACATGTGGGGGTGTTTGCATTTCATATGGAGTTCTAGTTGCCTAATATTAAAACTCCCTCAGAAATGGGGGTAGCACTTGTTTTCCTCCTCTCAAAACCAGAATTTTTGGTGCTTACTACCCTGGTCTTTTCCCTGGCCATAACATAATCTCCATCATCCCATACATCTCTCATGAATGCATCATTGATTAAAGAGCAAGAAATTGGGAAAAAAAGATACAGAAGTTTCCAGTTTCAGTGTATAAAGTAGTAACCAGGGGGACCTACTGTCTTAAGCAAATATGGGGGAAGGGTCCTGATCCTGCTCTACTTAAAGCCAGTGGACATGACTGAGGGTCATTCCTGTACAAGGGAGAGATGTCAAGGTGCCTTCCATCTGCACAAGGTGTGGCCACAAGCCCTGTGGGTACATTTTCTGTGTCCTGTCCCAGTGGGTGCTAGCTATCGGAAAGGCTGTAAGAAATATGTGCCCTGGAGTATCACCGCAGCTGACCTGTCTACATTTTTAAGAGCTGTGTCCTCCATTTCCTCTCTGTGGCCCTATGGCTGAAAATGAACAAGAACACAAGTTCAAAACTGCACTTTCCATCCATGTTAATAATTGGACTTCAACAGACCAAACCTGTGGAACTCAGAACCAAAACAGGTGTTTGGTCCTTCACTCTTTCCATGGAGTTTGTTCCATACAGCCACAGGTAGGCCATGTGCTTCATGGGCATTCACTGTCCTGAAAGCTGAGCTCCAAACATAGTTCAGGATGGGACAATGAGGTGGCCTCTTTAATTGGGCTATTGCATATGCTTTCCTTCATTGAATTCTTACTGTTAAAGACTGGGCAAGAAAAATCTTTAATGCACATTATTGAGAGACAGATCTGTTTATATACTAATATCCAGATTTTCAGATTTGGGGCACCACTGGTGCAAAAGAACTCAATTTCCCCTTAAGCACCTACATAAAGAAGGAAGATTTCTAGAAATGCTCAGCACCCAGCATCTCATGACCTGGTTCCATATCTCAAGAGTATTTCATGTCCCATTTCAGGGCCAGGCTCTGTCCCTCTTACCCAGGCTCTGTGCTGTCTTAGTCCAATGGAAATGAACAGGACTATTCAAGATATTACTCATGTTGAGTGACAGTGGCTGGATTAGATCATTAGGCTGGGTTTTTCAGAGGATGCTAATGGATTTAGGCACCCACTTACTAGAAACTTATGCATGAAATGAGCATCTTTGTTTTCTAAGAGTTCATCTGCTCTTGTCCATTATTCCCTTCCTGCATGATCACAAACTCAGATCCAATTCCTCTGGAAATAATGGTGATGTCAGAATTGAGAACACAGGGTTTAGGGTAAGAATAATCGGCAAGAGCAGGTGAAACCTTCACCATTCATCATTAAATTTAAAAAATGAATTAATAAATAATTTATTTTATTATATAAGAACAAATTACAAGGCAAAGGAGCACAACACAAAGCATTACAAATATTCAGAGCTGTTTGATGAATAACAAACCACCAGGCATCCTGAGTTCCAGTAAGTACAGAATTTTAAGAAGTACCAGATGGTAGTTGACATTTTGAGAGTAATAGGTCCGGTCAAGTGCTAGATTGAAAGTCAAGTCATGGTTTATCTAGTCTTGACTGATGTCCTGGTAAGGTTATTCTTGCTGTGCAATGACAGAGCTCCAGACACACTCAAAGTCACTAGCTGGTCCACAAGTTTAAAGAGCAGGCCTTCTCCCAGTGGCACACTTTCCTTCAAGTCTGACATCCAGTCGGAAACACGGGGTGGTGGGTGAGGCTCCACCCTTCACCAGGTGATTCATCCCTTTGCAAGAATTAGAACTACATGAAGACATCACTTTTGGAACACATTCATTTTCAGGTTGTTGTTTAAGCAGAAAGAGCTTGGGACTTGGGGTGATATTCACTTTAACCCTTTGGTTTTTAATTCTCTATAATTTGTTGTTACCTGGGAACCATTTCTGGGAGACATTGATGCATCTGAACATGGCACTGATGGCAGTTGGGATTTTTATGTGATTGTTAAGAAGAAAGAACAGGACTTTCGAAAGTAACCAGGGATAGTAGGGGCCTCCATTTTTAGGTGGCTAACTTGAGAGATGTCTTAAAGAGGCCTGGTTTTCAGAAAGTGCTGAGTAGCTGCCCTCTGAAAATCAGGCCCTGTTAGGATGTCTCTGGTTGGGCCTCCAAATGCACTAGTTGCTTTTGAAAATGTTGGTCATAGTCTTTGAGGGAGCTGTATATATATGTATTTATATATTCCCATTGGAATGTAGAACAGTTTTCTTTTTCAACTTAATATTATTCTGCATTACTGGATATGGATGGCTCAGTCCTCCTCTTTCAATTTAACCTCCATCTCTGTATCTCAAACAAGGTTAAATTTTGATTCTGTGGTCTTACACAGAGTTCGGAAAAGACCTCATAAATTAGGAGGAAGTTGTACTGGTGTAATTTGGACAATGAAAACTACTTTTCGATGCTCCTGTTTCCACCTGATCCCCCCAAGTCCCAGCTCTGTAATATATTGAATAGTTGTCCATACTGGTAATTACATACAACATATAACCTGGATTTGTATTTGCACTGTTTGCAATATCCTGTTGTCCCCTTTTACGGAAAAAAAGAACAAAATTCTTTTTAAACCAGCAAAGAATGCTGCGTATTCCCAGGTTCACTTTCTTCCTGATAACAGTTAAATTATCAGACGATAGGCTGGATCCACATCAGAAGCCAGAAAAGCATTTTTTTCCTTATTCAAGAGTAGTGCCTCAAATCCTCAGCTGGTATCATTCAGCCTACCTTTGTTGAGTTCAGAGGAGTAAATGCTGGTTCACACCAGTCAAGGGTCTAGTCTCAATATTTGACAATCTCAACCTTGGAGTACTGAGGTCAATGAAGTTTTGCTACTTTACATCAGCTGCAGATCTAGCCCTTTGTGCTTTTAACATATATAAAGGACATCATAGTGTTTTGCCTTTGTATTTGTTTTCGTTTCCATTTAGCCTGCTATAATTTTCTCAAGAACACTACTGCCTCGAGTGCAGATTATCCGACCCCACTCAGGGAGCCTGTATTCTAACTGGAAAGTGAGATTGTAAAGTGACAGAAACTGTCTCAGAATCCAGCCTGGGCTGCGGAAGAACCTACACTTGAAGGCATTCTAAATTTTCTGCATTTTATTTCCTCACCAAAATACACGGATGGAGCCAGATCCTTCATTGGCATGAACTGGTGTCATTACTGAAATCGTGGAACCTTTGCCAACATATCCCAGCTGAGGATCTTGTTCACAGAAGCATATAATATATGCTGTAGTATAGCATCATAATGATATCATTCAATTTTAAAGAAAACTCCCCATTGATTTTAATGAAGAGTAATGCTTATAAATCAACAGCACAACATGGGTAATTTTTAGAGCTCAGTTGTGTAAGCCTTATTCACAGTGGTTTGCAATCAATCAGGCATAAAGTCTCATTGACAACCTTGGAATTGCATTCATGAGAAAGCGTGCATGGTTTTGTTTAAGGGCTGTATTAGTGGGCCTTTAAAGAACATATGGAGGAGCAGTATGGGTAGCATTTGAAATATCTCGTTCCATTTTGGAAGAAAAGCAAAGTTGTTGATGTTTGTGAATTTGGTATATAAAAGGGAACTTTCTTTTCAGTGGAAAAAGTTAAGATAAATGAAAATTGAAAAGCCCTGGATGCTCTCAGTGGTCCTGGCCCTTTTGCACTGCTCTAGAAATGTGAAGGGTTTTTGAGACAGCTTGATTTCACCCACAGGGCCTGTTTTCAAGTAACCATTTCCAGGAAGGAGAAGAGAGACAGGAAGGATACAGGAGATAAGGGCTGCCACCTTTAAAGGAACATTTTACAGAGTTTTCCATGGAACATAAGATACTCTTGACTCAGGGGTTGTTGGAGAGGGCTGGTTTGCATCTGTCAGATGCCCTGGCACGTTCAGTGGCAGTGAAGTGGAGAATGGGAGAGGGAAGGGATGGAGATGTTGAAGCAGGAAGGGAGAAGGCAGGGAATACAAGAAAGGATTGGGAGAGGGTGGCAAGGAGGAGGCAGAGGCAGGCGGAGGGGAAAGGAAGAGTGAAAGAAGGGGTCAGTGGAGAGCAGGAGAGGAAGCAAAGATGTGGAACAAATAATGAGGGAGAGGAAGGAGATAAACAAGAAAGGAGAAGAGGTAAAAGGCGATACAAGAGAGGAAAGGACAGACATGAGCAGGCAAACAACACCTGCAGCAAGGAGGTATGAGGAACTCATGCAGAGGGTGGTAACCTTGGGATGGCCAGTGGTGGCACAGGGTGAAAATGATCTGCCGGACTGTTCTACATGAAAATAATGACACTCTGATGCAATGGGAATTTTGTGTGTGGAAATGTCACAAGCTTTTGATGCAAAATTCCACAAAGCAAATTTTAAATCATCTTCCCTTGACACATTTCATGTAAAATGAAATACGTTTTCTGATCAGCTCTAGGGGTGAATCCTGCACTCAGCCAAGTCCTTGGGACAACTCCTGTTGGCTTCAAGGAAGCAAAATCAGGCCTGAATAGAGGGCCAGACACATGCAGCAGGGAGAAGAGAAAAAGATGTGGGGAAACAGCACAGAGGACGTGGGGAGGACAGAGACAGAGTGGGGATGCTCTTCATCAAGGAAAAAATAGGCAGGCGTAATTTATTTAGTTAATTTTATATTTACTGATAAATAATTACTTGTGGAGAAGAACTACTGACCCTCTCATTTTAATACTCATTGGTGTGAGAAATAACCGTGGAATCATTTCACAGGGATCACATGTTTCTGATGAACGAAGCCCTGATTAGGTGCAAATACCAACCCCTGTGGGGTGTGGTTTTCCATCAGTTTCATGTCACACCATTCTGAGCAACTCCAGAAGACCTTAACATGGTGAGTAGGGTAAGGCTGGGTCAGTGAGAGCGGCATATCTCGGGAGTGTGGGTTTACTGAGTGGGGGGAACTCCACACCTGAAAATCTCGGGTGGGTGCTTAATTTTAGGCACTGGGAATTACAACTGAGTCCACATTTTGCCCAGGTTTCTCAATTTTGTTGCCTTCTCCTCCATACCACCCCCTGTTACTGTTTGATGCTACTGGGCTGCCCTGCCATGGGGAACTGTGAACTGTCTGGGGAAGAAACTGTCAGTTTTTATCTATGTCTGTACAGTGTTGCAGAAGCATCAGGCTGGTAGAGACCTTAGGAAGTCCCGCCCCCCTGCACCTGACCCTTGGCTGAGGTCCTGAGGGCGCCACAGAAATAAAAATAGTCAAAACCAAGGGAGGCTGATGCTGCTTCAGAGTGTGGGTTTAAACGCGCATTTGTAGGGCTGGGCTTTGAGATTGTAGGGGTAGCGCATGAGGAAAGTGGGGACCGTGGACATCCAAGCAGGACCTGAATGAGAGCAGAGACGCTGCTGTATTTTGACTTCAGCTCACTGATGTTATCTTAAATCTCAGGGAGGCTCAACGTTCCCTCCTATGTCATGGGGGATTTTGTACCCCATGGGGGGAATTCCAGTGACAAACCGCCTCCTCTGCTGCAGAGCAGTGGCGAAGTTATGGTTCTTGGAGAGCAGGGCTTTTCATTCATTTTGATCATTGACTGAATAGGCACACTGGCCATGTGTGTGAATCTGACTTAGGTTTAATCCAGCTGGAAACACTCCCTAAACTCAGTCTGAATAAAGGAGAGGAGTAAGGCAGAGACATCATTGCACAAATCGCTCAGGCCCTTAAAAAAAAAAGAGATACAGCACGCAATCCACCCGCAGCCCCATGGCATTTACGGTGTGGTTTCAGTGCTGTGGAGTCAGTCTGAGCAGATCACGTTGATCTTGGAAATAGGCACATGCACACATAAAGGGGTCCCCAAAACTGTTTGCCTGAGGCCTATTTCTACGTGGTAGAGATGGCTTCTGCAGAGCTCTGACACCTGAGGGAGTCCTGCTTGACATGGGGCTCCAGTGTTGGATCTGAACTGTCCCTGCAATGCTGGCCCTGATGCAGAAGTACAATAAATTATCAAGAGTTCCTAATTTTCCTGCTAACAACTGTTTTGGACTGGATGTTTTTCATGAATGTTCTGGGCTTGATTCTCATTTACACCAAGGCCTCTGACAGTGTAAATGTAATTTATGGCCAATTCCAGGCCTCTTGACACTGCCGGCATTCAGAACACTGACGGCCCTGTGAGTATTTATTCCACAGATCCAGATTTGACTGGTGTTTTTCAGTGCGTCACTGGTGCAAATATCAGCCCCATTGGTTGTGCCTTGATGTTCTTTCCCAGGTAAAATCATAGGCTGTTACAGCACTTCCTGTGCCTGACTCCACCCATTCTGGTGCAAGTGAGGAATAACTGTACTGCCCCCACTCATACCAACGTGGAAGCACTGGCAGGGAGTGGAGAGCCTGACCCCCTTGTACAAAACGGTGCCAGCAATAGAACTTGGGGACATTTTTTACAACAACCCATAATAATCCTGTTGCCAGAGAATGGCATGTCAGCTATTCAAACTCAAGTGTGAATTTATTTGAGCCAAGCGATTGGCAGCAAGCACAGTGACCGCAAGTTCAACCCTCTCCTGCATTTGTTATCATCGACGCAGACTGTAAAAGATGAGGAAAAGCAGTTCCTTAGGAACTGCTGACCATGCACAAGAGGTAATCGCTTCCCTTGTCTCCCTCCCCCATCTCTTGGCTGCATTGGAACCAATCTGCCTTCTCCCCAACACCAACAAAGCAGGGGGAAAGATGAGCAAACTACTCACTCTAAGGTCACCTGAGCCACAGAATCCATTGAACTGTATCCATTTTCCATGAAGATCTCAGCATATCGTCCCATTTTGATGGCTTCCAGCCATTCACCAACTGATCTGTAGGTACCACTTCCCAGGGGGCTATGTTCTCCCAATAAATTTGACACCCTGAAAAAAAGAAAAAAAAAACCAGTTGAAGATGCGTCCAACAACAAGTGTTTCCTCACCACTTTTTCGCATTGAAGGCAAGATTTTGTTTTACTTTCCTAGATAATCCTGACGCCTGTGCCCTTAATGGCTTTGAGAGGGTGTAACTGCTCCTGTCAACACAAGTTGTGCCACTGACTTTAGTGTGAACAGTTAGATCATCAACACTGAAAGCTTTGGAAAATCCCGCACTTGAAACTATTTTATCAGCAACAAGAAAAAAGAACAAAAAGCAGTCAAGTAGCACTTTAAAGACTAGCAAAATAGTTTATTAGGTGAGCTTCCGTGGGACAGACCCACTTCTTCAGACCAAGACTAGCAAAATAGTTTATTAGGTGAGCTTTCGTGGGACAGACCCACTTCTTCAGACCGGTCTGAAGAAGTGGGTCTGTCCCATGAAAGCTCACCTAATAAACTATTTTGCTAGTCTTTAAAGTGCTACTTGACTGCTTTTTGTTTTGATAGTGTATAGACTAGCACGGCTTCCTCTCTGTTACTAAGAAAAAAGAAAAAAGTGTCACAAAGAATCAGATAAACAAGAATTTGCAGATTGCAACCTTCCTCTTAATCTATTTGCTTTATTCATGGCAGTGTTATTCTTTGCACCATTATTCTGCTTTCAAGAGCACAAAGCAGAAGGCCTTAACCCTGGAGTCAGCAGCCTGTCCTAGGTGGAGCACCAAAATTTGACCTTTTGACCTTTATTTACGGTCCAAGTGCTGGAGATACTTTTTATAGTCACTAACAGTGCTATTCACATCAACTTCATTCATAAATACATTAAGATGCAGAGCTTTACCATGTAGGTCATGGTTGGTGGCATTAGCTGGTCTCTTGTTAATCCACAGGCTTTGAGCAAATTCTGGGCTTCGTGCAGGATTTGGGGCAAGACTGAGCTCTCACCTTGCGTGTCAATGAAAATCGGCTCACATACCACTCTTGGCACATGTACCTGGGGTTGGTGACACTTGCCTCAGCAGAATGGGGCTTTTAGCACTCTGCAGTGAGTACTGTTCATTGGTAAGGAGCCTACCTCTATATGTGGTCTCAGCTCCTAGGCATAAACCGCTAGAGACTGCATACCTTCAGGATCTCAGATTTGCCTCTTGCACTCTATTTTGCCTCTCTTAAAACAAAGTGTGCAGAGCCTGGCAGCCAAAATCGACTTCCAAGCACATCAGAAGTAGGGAGACAAACACATACCATTTTCCCTAGGCACACTGGTGAGCAGTCAGAATTTAAAAGCTTGCTCCTGCAAGCATGGAGAGGTCTCTCAAAACTGTTCAGCAGCTGTCGCCCCCAGTGATTTCAGCGATTAATTCAATCTGGCCATGGACTCAGGAGGTTGTCTTTCAGCGCCCATTAAAAAAAACTGGCCCATGATTCACAGAGCTTAGGTCATGGGAGCTGTTCCACTGCAGTCACCAGAACTGTACTGGGCCTGGCTCAGTGGGACCCACATACCTAGAGGTGGGGTTCACTGTCCCATGCTGTGGCACCTAGACACTTACACAGAGAAAGAATTAGTGACCTCTGCAGCCTTAGCTGAGAGCCAGCTGGCCTTTAGCTCTGACTGCAGAGGCTCCAGAGGTCCCAGGTTTGAATCTACCTGTGGGTGGTTACAGCAGCGTAGCCCCATTCTTCACTGGTTGCTTCCTGGGGAGCCGAGCAGTTCTGGACCAAGGATTGTGCCAGCCCAGGGGAGGACAATGCTCTTGGGCTCCCTTCCTGGCTGTCAGGTCTGGCCAACTTCTGAGCTATTTCCTGTGGCTTTCTGGCCGCTGTACCACCAATTTCCCAGCCCTGGCTGCTTCTTGGTTCCAGCCACAGCTCCCTGGCAGGGATGTGAAAGCTTAACCACTTAACTGGCAAGCATCACCCTTGAGCAGTTGATACTTACTGGTTCCAGTAAACCAGTCGGAGCTGGAGAAGCTCCCCGCTAGCCATGGGTAGGGGATTGGTTTGGTACCACGGGGACTGCTAGGGGTGGGGGCAGCTCCTGTCTGCAGTGCAGGGGGGAAGCGGGGACAGTGCTCCAGCTTGGCTATGCTGGGAGTGGGGCCACTCCAGTCCAGATAGGCTAAAGCACTCTCCTCGCTTGCTCCCCTTTAATTGGCTAACCAGTTAAACATCACTTTGAACCAGGTAACCAATTAAATAGGATTTACATCCCTAATCCCTGGCCTCAGCCATGGGCCCCGGCTTCCCAGCCCTAGACACACCATCCCAGCTGCTGCCAGTCCCCTTGTCACTGGCCCAGCTGTGGCTGTCTGGCCAGAGCTCCCAGCTGCCAGGCTCTCCACTGGCCCCTGCTCCTGGCCACCAGATTTCTCTGCGCCAGCAACATCTGTGGTCTTGCTGGATCACAGATGTTGCTGGACCAGAGAGTCTTTGATTTCAGAGGTTCAACCTGTAGTTGATCTCAGAGTGCTAGCCAGAGGCCAGTATCATTATTCCCATATTACAGATAGGTCAAATGAGGCTCAAAGTGGTGAAGGGATTTCCCCAAAGTCATCCAGGTGAGCTGGGATGGATTCCATGCCTTCCAAGACAGAGTTAGTGATCAGTTTCCTAAGCTACACAACCTAATAAATCCATATGAAATGCTAACCACAGAGATAAGCTTTTGCTGGTTTAAGCCTTAAATATGTAAATCCAATTCAAATACACCTGACTGGAAGAAAATCCAGGATATTCTATTTCAGAGCACTCCAGGAATCTTCACATATTTTACGATTGCATTAGTACTATTTGTTTACTTAATGGCTATGTTGAAGAGCCCAATAAAATATAAATACTGACAGTAACAACAGTGTAGTGTTTTCACATAACATAATAGGTACATAAGGGATTAAAACTTCCTCACTAACGTGTAGTAATGCTGTGAGGAATCTACTGCTGTGCACACATTGTAAGGTTACTGTTTCCTCTCATATTTGTGTTAGTGGGAAATTTTTAATAAAGAATATTTGTTTAAAAATCCTTTAGTTCTGCATTGTCTTTAATAATCTTTTGTTCTGGATAGAGAATGACACTTCACCACAACAAATGGCTGCCAATCTTTTTGGCAATACTCAAATTAGGACTTGCTTGAAATGGTACGTGCATTATCAGATCAGTGAAGTGCTAGAAGAAATGGTTTATGGACAATTTTTATTTTCTCTAGACCAACCTACTAGGGCAGCAGGTGAACCACAACGCAGCCTGCCCCCAGATGATTGTTCCAGACTGATAATAAAAGAGAAGTGTTCCAAATTTGATGCTATCATAAATCTTTTTATTCAAACCTGTTAGGAATGATATTACACCTGATTGCTAATAAGTATATTCCCCAATCACGTCTTGGGAAAGTTAATGGTGCTTGGAAAGTAGTTTGAAGAATCGTGCCTACTTTGTATTTAAAAACGACATGTGTGCCAATAAATAATGAAACCCATTGCTTCAAAGGTGCTTAGGAACCTACCTCTGCGAGTTGGGTGTCTAAGTTTTAGGATCTGGGCCATGGTGCCAATGGAACCATTCCAAACAACTGTTGCTTATTTCTTGCCTGTTGCTAAAGTTAATCTCACCAATACAAATACTTGTGTAATTTCTTCCCTGTGATGAAAATTCATCTCCTACAAAGCCAGGACCAACTTCTCAGCTGGTGTAAATCAGTGGAGCAGTGTAATTAAGAAGTGAGTAATATAAAGCGGCAGAGGAAAATGCCATACCCCCAGTTATAGGTCATTCTTCCCCAGCTTCTGCCATGGTGGTGAAATTATTATCTGAGATGACTAGCCTGCTGAAATTTACTGATATGTTTATATTTCCATTTCCTACCATGTCCACCTTAATTGAAGGCTCTCATTTTTCACACTTCACACTAATATTGTACACTGGCTGGTTTTTCAGTTGATGTGGTTTAGAAAATTGGGTACAAGTTTTTGGAAACCACAAGGATTTATTAATGTCTGAAAACCTATTAGAAATAGAGGTGAACATTAACAAGCTTCTGCATGGTTATGGTACATTATACCAGGGGAGAAGTGCATCTGGTTTTACTGCTCCCCCAAATCTGCTCTAGAGAATGTCTTTCCTATTCATATTACCAAAGTAAAATCAACAGACTTGATGATGTTATTTATATAGTTTAAGGGCCAAATCTTGCTTTCATTTTCCTGGGTGTAAATCACAAATAAATCCACGACCTAGCTATAAACATGGCTGCAAATCAAGCAGGCCTGCTAACATCAGTAGCAGTGGTGGCCAGAGCTCCCGGCCCCTTTTGAAGTCCTGGTGGAGCAAAAGGCTGACTGTCCTTGTCCCCACCCCTTCCCCTCTTGGCCAGGCCCCTCTCTCACCTTGCTCCGGGGCCCATGATAGTTATTGGCCCTGCTGAAATGAAACGTCTCCAAGGATCACTTCAGAAGGGATTCATTTAGAATGTTATGGAATTGCTAGCGTAACCACCAACTTAAACAGAAAAAGCTAGGGATGCTATTCTGAACATGATGAAGCATGTGGTACCTCTGCCAGGGACTGTTCAGACCAGAAAGTGAAGTTGTTTCAGTGCCAGAGCATTAGGACATGAATCCCACATGGCGAAAAAAAAAAAGGCATTGGCTTGGATTTGTACCTGCTGGATGCATTAACCAGGGTCTTCAAGCTGCTTGGGTTCCGGATGAGCTTGTCCAACATGCTGACGATTTCGTCAAACTTGGGCCTGCTGTTACGGTCTTTCTGCCAGCAGTCGAGCATTAGCTGGTACAGAGCAGCCGGGCAGTCCATGGGACTTGGCAAACGGTAGCCCTCCTCCACAGCTTTGATCACCTAGGGGAGACAAAACAAGAGGGCGGGATTTTTTTTTCTTGTGCCAAATACAAATTGTTTTAACTTAAATGGTTCCTGCCCACCAAGTCACTCATTGTTTCTGACCAAATTTCAACAAAAATCGCTGTCACATGTGTCACCGTCCCTGGTGTCTTTAATAATCAGGAAAATATGGGGTGAAAATAATTTCCAGTCATTGAAAGAAATTTGATGAAGAGCCTCAGCAGGTGTAATCTGCCATAGAATCACTGCAGTCAATGGGCCCGCTGCCCAGCTCTTGCAAATTGCTGTAGCTCCATTTAAAGCAATGTACATTGCCAGAATTCCAGTGAAGTCAGGGAATATCATCGTCAGAGTCAATGGAGCTACCCTACTTTGCACCAGACGAACCTCTGTAATCCTTCGTGATTATAAAAATCAGACAGTCATAGAAATGGAAGACACCTCTACAGATCAGAAGTCCAGCTCCCTGACAGGACCAAGCATCTTCTGGACCATCCCTGACAAGTGTTTGCCTAACTTGCTCTTAAAAATCTCCAAAGATGGAGATTCCACAGCCCCCTTAGGCAACGTATTCCAGTGCTTAATCACCCTGACAGTTAGGATGTTTTTCCTAAAGTCTGTCTTAAACCTCCCTTATTGCAATTTAAGCCCATTGCTTCTTATCCTAACCTCAAAGGTTAAGGAGAATAATTTTTACCCTCCTTTTTACAACCTTATATCTGTCCTTGAATTCTGAGAACAGCAGCTTGAGCTCTTTCTAGCAATTTCTCAGAAAAGAATATATATATATATATATATATATATATATATATATATATATTTAATTAAAAGGCATGAGCCGGACCACACACTTGCTTTGCAACAATAAAAGCCCACCTTTGCATGGCCAACTCATATATCATTCAAGAAAAATGGGGTCTAGTCATTGGTTGTCGTGTACCCATCTCTAGCAGGAAATGAAAATGCCTGCATGATGGCATATGGCCATTAATAGCAGAGGAGGGTTAAAATCCATTCATTTAAAATGCAAATGGAGAACTTTATGATATTTTATAACTTTGTATCTAATACAACAGTTACAAACTTGTGCTTTCTCTGTCCTTCAGAGGGGACAGACAAAAGCAACACACAGTGACTGTGGAAGAGACTTTTTTAAAGTGAACACTGAAAATAAACAAATCCATTTTGATTACAAAACAATTTATTCTTAACGTCGGGGGATATCTGAATTGACATTTCTATGGTAGATTCTTAAAAAAGGTCAAACCCTGCAGCTCCTAATTAGGTACCTAAATCAATTGCTGCATTCTCAGAGGAGTTTGACTTTTATTTAGACATATGTGGTAGGTAACTATTCCAAGATAGACTCAATAGTTGGAGTTTGTTACCACTGATGGAAATGTCTTACAAAAGATTCTCTGTTATTTAAATGCATTGCTTTCAAATATAGCCAGTAGATAGCAAAACTGTTCTTGCAACCTTAATCCAAAATGCTTTCATTTATGGTAAGTGTAGTACCGACAATTATTATTATTAAGGCTATGAAATGTAAGCAGGATATACTGCCTGAGTTTGCAGGTACAGGTCATCCCACATCACCCTCCACTAGGGAGTCTTGTCCAAAGCTCATTAGGAACCTACTGACTGAATGATTTTTTATGGGTAAGTGCTGTTGAAACCAAAACCTTTTTGCAGAAACATACCGAGTTGAATGAGAGATTTGTCTGGAAGGTTTCTCATACTCCATCTTCTCTTCTCTCTCTGGTAAAACCAGAGATAGAGAGGGAAAGACTTTCAGAATAGCCAGTACCCTGGTAGTTGGGGAACTCTGATTGGATGTTAGAGGTCCGGTTACAAGTCCCTGAATTTGTGGATTCAGACCAGGACCTTCAACATGAGTCTGCCATATTCCAACTGCTGTCACCTCTGGGATTCTGGGGGTCTCTCTCATGTTTTTTCATGAAAAAAATTGAAGTGTTTTGGTTCCGGTCCATATGAGACTGAAAACAAATGCTGAAACCTCAACATTTTTCAGGAAATGGAATTCCTGCATTCCAGCCAGCTCAAATCCTGAACCAGCTGGAACAGTTCCTGTAAGCAGCAGCAACTGGCCCATAAGGGGAACAAAGCCATCAAAACTGGTATGAGCCCCAAATCTGGGCCATCTAGTCTTCTGAGGACACTCTTCCCAATGAACAAACTTACATGATGTGCCATATTCTCATTGGGTGTTTCTGGGTACTGGACACTTCTGACAATCCAGCCCCTAGTGTCTACATCAAGTAGATCAGTGGAACACAAATGAAACTCCATCCAGAGCCCTTTTGTGACAATGGGAAGACACTCCTTGATTTCATTGACTACTGGAGTAGGGCCTTAGTCCTGCTGCCCATTTTGGGCCAGCAAAATGAGTGGTCTTGTTCTATGACAATGGATTTGTTGGGCCTAACCTACTTCTGTTACCAGATCTTCTGCTTTTTTGTGTTACGTTTCTAGTCTCTCTGTGATACCAAATTTGTAGCCATTGAAGAAAATAATCCCATGTGGCATGGGCGAAAGATCATGTGTCTAAGTAATATATTTGTGCACATTTATAACACAGAGGGCTCTCCCTCCACATACACCAGAAAGAATATAGCAAAAGATGTGTAGCAGACAAGCTGGTCCCATTACATAATGGTTAGGTATATTTTATATTCCAGGCACTAACATTAATACAGCAAGCTCAATGGACATGCATTCTGGCAATGCAATGTAAAGGGTATCAAAACAGTGTAAGCCGCCATGATTCTTATGGTACCTTTTTTCATGTTCATATGTTCTTGGGCTGGCAACAAGAACATGACTATGAGAAAGAAGTAGCAATGACTAAGGCCCTGGAAGCAACCAAGGTATGGGGGCAGAAAACATGCACCACACACCTTTGTTCATGAACACATGTACCCCGAGAAGAGGGGTTTGGGAACAATTTGTAGAGTGGGGATGCTGAGAGCCATTGAGCCAAACCATAAACCCCATATATGATGGAAACCACTTCAAATCAGAGGGTGCTGCAGCACAGCCCCCCAGCACTCACAGATCCAGTACCTATGTTGGAGAAGGTTTGATGGTCCAAATATTTGGCTGGGAGAAAACTTGAGGGCCCTAATGCACCCTGTAATCATTGCTGTCCAGGTACAGAACACTGTCAGTTGGCTCAGGGCTACCTGGTGGAGAGCGAATTGGGATAACTTGTTCTAGAAGACTCAGGGAATATATCTAGCCCAATGGGTTCACAAATGTTAAAGCCAGAAGTAACCACTACAATCACTTGGCCTGAACATCTGCAGAACACAGGCTGGCGAAGTCCTCCCAACAATTTCTGCATCAAATCCACATCTTGTGGTTGACCTAGAGTGTGCTTTTCAGGAAGACATCCAATTTTGATTGAAACACTTGATTTGCAGTCTTCTGAATAATAATAACTGCCCATATTGAGTCAGCCTATAGTGCTGTTAACATGGACAAAACAATTGGACTACAATCCGGAGGACAATTTTACTAACCACTGACCATATTTGCAAACTATATGTTTTAACTGGCTGTGATTATAAGTCACATACAGAGGAAGCATGATATAAACTCTCTCATTAATTGAAATCCATGCAAGCAGAGAATCACAGTTTACCACATTGCATTCACCATCAATGGCAGAAACCTCCGGCTCTGGCCAACAGGGGTGAGAGTTGAGTATATGGAAAAGGGGAGGCATGAACCACTTTGGAAACAGTCCTGTGCCACAGCAAGGAATACCTTGAATTAAATTTGGTTGCTTATATGAAGTTGCCAAGCATATGTAATATAGGCACAGTGTTAATCCAAGCAAAGCTTGGACAGGAACCAATGCTAATTTCAAGAGCTAAGACTCTTATTAATTCTCTAATCCACATGTTTTGAAGAGCCAGAGTCATCCACATCATTTCAAAGACGCATTTGTGAAACTCACACACTGTCCAGAAGGATGTAGCTAAATTAATTTTCTCCTTTTTTTCTTTTTTTTTTAAATAAAGGGTCTAGAAAATGCCCTGGTTTTAAATGCTCACTATCCACAAGAGGAATTCCTCTGGCAGTGGAGTGCTATTCTGCTGACTCCATCTTGTATCTCAGTTCTTAACTTGGCATTTACCTGGCATCTGCATCATCCCAGTACATTTGTATTAGAACCAATCAGAGCTGCTTACTGCAATGCAGAAGAAACAAATTCTCATCCCTGGGCCTGGCAGAAAGGCTCTGTAATAGAGGGGGACAATCCCCTAGTAAGCTAATGTAGTGTTTTCATGGTAACTTCCCTTTGAATAAGGGAGCAAGGGTGAAAAGACTGAGGGACATAGTTGCTCCAAGTCAGAAAATAACACAAGTGTCTGCCTGGTTGAGGGCTTTCCTTTGCCTTTCTTGCTGTCTGTGATGGGTAGATATGTGGGGCTTCTTCTTCCCTGGGATGTTACAGCAAACCATGAAGGACTGATATGATGCAGTGCTCCATGTAGCAGATGATCACACGGTTGCTTATGACGAAAGAGGCACGAGATAAAATAAGAAAGAAACGGGAGTCTCCAAAGGAACTTTGCTGGTCAAGGTAATAGCGAATGCCAAATGGACAAGACCATTTTCTTTGAAACACTGGGTCTCACACTCTCCTCTGTGTGCTGCGGAGAGGTTGTAGCCATGGAAGAGAGGTGTTACGAAGGGCCACTGAATGACATTAAATAGGTAGCAGGTTTAAAACAAAAGGAAGTATTTCTTCACACAACACAGAGCCAACGTAGAGAACTCCTTGACCCCCCCATTATAAGGTTCAAAAAGAGTTAGATAACTTCATGGAGGAGTGGGCCAGCAATGGCTATTAGCTAGGACAGGCAGGGATGATGTCCCTAGCCTCTGTTTGTTAGAGGCTGGCAATGGGTGACAGGAGGGATCACTTGATGATTCCCTGTTCTATTAATTCCCTCTGAGGCAGAGCCATCCTTACCCATACGCAGAATATGCCTTTGTGTAGGGCACCTGGAAGTTTGGGGTACCACTCAGTCTTAATGTCCACCTACCTGCCTCTTCCTATCCCTGTTCTGTGGCTCTGCTTACCCCGGAGTGGATCTAATTAAGTTAAAAGGGAAAAATCCTGCCAGACAGATCAGCAGAACACTGAACCTATGAAGGCGCCGTTCAGGTGGTAATTCAACAGGCATTTGCCAGTCCCAGGTATACAGTCAGTATCTGAATTTACTTGGTTAGGCAACAGGACCTCAATTTAAAATTTGTTGTAACAATATTTCATTAGTCTGCTGCTGAAGTTTATAAAATCACATTTCTAAAATACTGTTATTCCTCCACCCCCAGCTGCTGTCAGGCAGAGATATACCAGTTAATAGTACTGTCCAGGGCCCCATGAAACCTAAGGGCAGTCTTGTTTTCTGGGCACCTGGCATTGGTCACTGTCATAAGATAGGATCCTGGGCTAGATGGACCTTTGGTCTGACCCAGTATGGTTGCTCTTATTTTCTGATGAGTTTTGCCCATGAGAAGTCTCTGCAAAGGTAGAGTGGGTGGGAAGGGGCAGTGATAACATATCCACCAGTCTCTGCTCATCTTCCCAATGTGTCTCACCAGGCTCCTACAGCCAAAGGAGCTGTACTCTAATTCCAAATTGTGGAGCCCCCTTTAGAACTGCCTCCAAAGTCTAGTTCGTACATTCAGTACAGTCTAAGGGCGTGTAAGGACTGGTCAGCAAAGAATGGCCATTGGCAATTGGGAAGGTTGCTGCCTGCAAGCCAGCCTGTATCTTGGAGGTTCTATGGATGAATGGAGGCCAGGTGTCTTTCACCTGAGCCAAGGGATTCAGACTAGGGCAGAATTCAAAGGGAACTCTGTCAGTTATGTTTCCCAGATTTCTCTCTCCCGTGAAGTGATTATCCTGGCTTCAGGGAGCATGGGACCCAGGATTTCTTACAATACTACCTTAAAAGTAATAACGGACCATTAAAACCAATAAGGTGGAGCCAGCTTTGAATCCTATTCCTTCCACATGCTGTGCAAGGAAATGGAAATGTGCTACTGACTGGAAGGAATATGTCAGAAAATGGACAAACATCTAATTCATGAAACAGTTCCAAATCGGAAATAAGCAGTTCACCTGAAGAGCTGTGAGAAACGGTCTGGCATTTTAAGTGGTCAGCCACTACCCAAACAGGGCCATGGCGGGCACCAGCTAGGGCCAGAGTTTCATATAAGCTCAGCTCTCAGTTAGGCACCTCAGCCCCCAGCAGCTCCCTTTCAGAACAGTCTCGAAAACCTGCTCCCTTTAGTTAAATACTTAAATGGAAACTGAGCCCATCTGAAAATCTGGCTGTACTTGGGAGTCTGCAGCACTTTTGAAAAGGTAAATTCAAGTGAAGCAGCAAATGTTACAAAAGGCCCCTGCAGCGACTATGCATTGCCCATGTTCATTAATAATTTGACTATACGCTATTAG
The DNA here is from genome assembly GCF_033958435.1 of Carettochelys insculpta. NCBI lineage: Eukaryota > Metazoa > Chordata > Testudines > Carettochelyidae > Carettochelys > Carettochelys insculpta. Next base: position 133,538,797 of record NC_134140.1, on the reverse strand, counting down.
TTTTGCAGAACCCCTGTTGGTTCAACGAGCAGGCTGGAGGGTGTGCACAGCTCAAGGCAGGGAACACTGCAAAATTGTTCCTGGCACGTCACCATGCAAAATCATTTCTTTTCCCCATGAAAATTAAATGTATAGTCTATCTATCAAAGGGATTAATTGTGCCATATTATATTTCATTTAATTGTTTTTATCTACACTGAATACTACCTCATCCTCTCCATTGACTGTATATTGGATCAAGCCCTGGGTGTTAGATAAGCATAGAACCAGAGAAATCAATAAGACGTCAGCTGAGGCCCTCACCCACTGTCTGGTCTGCACACTGAATTTTCCCCCTTGCAGAGGAGCCCTCAGACAGTAGTTGCTCCCCATGGGGCTCCCTGTGCTTCTCCCAGAAGATCTTGCTTGCTTGTTCCCAGTCAGATACCTTAACTAACTGTATCAGTGCACAATTGAAATCCAGGGAATACAGGCCCCTTCAGGATGTACCTGGCCTGAATGACTGTTGCGAGGTTTGAGCTCCTGTGAAGCCAGGCACTCGGGGTTCTTCATCATCTGGAGGGAGAGCACCTGACTGAGCTGAGGCATCTGGCTGGGAGAAGCCAGGTCTTCTGGGACCAGCAGGGTACATGCAACCGTGCATGCACGAAGGAGAGCAGCTGCAGCTGTTGTCTGTGAGGTGCTGAGCGTGAGGGCAACCAGGACAAGAGGGGGACTAGTTCTGGGACAGCCAGCTAAAAGGGAGGTAGGGAAAAGGTTCCGTCAGAAAGCCCGGGTGATAAGCAGCCCTGGAGTGGAGAAAGACTCTCCTTTGTATAGTGGGGGCTGGGGCTGCAGCCTCGGGTGCAGGGAGGGTCAGAGTCCCTCCATGCTTCAGCTACGCCATGAAAGATGGAGACTGGACAATGCTTCACCCCAGTGGTTGAGGGAACTCCTGCAGCAATGGGGTGAAAGGAAGAATGTTGCTAAAGGATTCTGAGTCCCCGATAGTACCTTTTGTTTTGGCCAGCCTGGAGAAGCCGGCTGTTCTCAGTGACAACGCAACACGAATGCTACCAGTTGCCTGAGCGGTACACATACAGGCTCACACTGGGACTGAAATGACGGACAGGCCTTGTTCCAGCTCTCTGCACATGGGCAGATTTCACCCGGATGGAGACAGGAGCCCTGACTCTGGTCACAAGTTTGCCAAGTAGTTTGAGTTACTTTAGACTAAGAAAAGCTCTATTATACAGGCAAACTACTGGAGTAAAATTGAAACAGTGGAACTCTCTGGGGCCTGATGCAACTCCCATTCACTAAAACGGGAGTCACGATGCGTCCTTGGATTGACACCCCCAGATATTTATTTGAACTGACCGAGTAACAAGAGGATGAGTTTGCAAAGAGATTACAATCTAAGTAGTATGTATAGCCCTAGCAAATAGCGTAAGGCACCATTGTGCTACACCAATATATGATGAGATACCATCCTTATTTAGACTGCAAGTTCTTCAAAACAAACAGACAAAAGGTCAGAGGAGAAAAAGCGATGAAGATAATGCTCAAAAATCAATGGAGGAGCTAGGAGGAGAATCGCAGCTAAGAGCCCTGTCCATTCACTAAAGGAAGCAAGCACCTAGGGCATGTCTACATTATCCACTGGATCAACAGTCAGTGATTGATCCTGAGGGGGTTGCTTTATCATGTCTAATACAGACACAATAAATCAACCACCGAGCACACTCCCTTCAATTCCATTACTTCTCCATAACGAGAAGCATGGGCTGAGTTGACGGGAGAGCATCTGCCATTGACTCACTACAGTGAAGACACTGCAGTAAGTAGATCTAAGCATGTCAACTTCATTTATGCTGTTCATGTAGCTAAATTTGCACAACTTACATCAATGGACACTGCAGTGGTGTAAATTAGGCCATACTAAAATGGGCAGCTGTCTAAGATTAAACAATATTCTCGGAAATTTGTTTTTAGTTTTTACTGTTTTCTTATGAAAAATTCCCCACAATTTACAAAAAACAGCACATTTTTTCACTCAACTTTGGATCACTCAAGTACATGAAAATACTGATTATGTTAAGAAACTCCAATAAATGAAAACAGAAAGCAGTTAAGTAGCACTTTAAAGGCTAAATAATTTATTAGGTGAGCTTTTGTGGGACAGACCCACTTCTTCAGACCATAGCCAGACCAGAACAGACTCAATATTTAAGGCACAGAGAACCAAAAACAGTAATCAAGGAGGACAAGTCAGAAAAAAATGATCAAGGTGAGCAAATCAGAGAGTGGAGAGGTGTGGCAGGGAAGGTCAAGAATTAGATTAAGTCAAATATGCAGACGAGCCCCTATAGTGACTCAGAAAGCTCCCATCCCAGTTTTTGTTTTGATAGTGTATAGACTAGCACGGTTCCCTCTCTGTTACTATTCCAATAAATGACATTAGGTAGATGTTCTTATGTTACCAATAAATTAGTGTAAGTGTAAATATGAGGTTGGCTGTTAAAGTAAGGCAATGCAGTAAAAGATACATATGCATACACATGCATATGTGTATGGATTGCTCATGTACAGTTTTTGAAAAAATGCACAGCATTAAACAGCTTTTATTTTGAATACTCAGACTTTTATCTACTGGTTGTTTTTTTCTTCTCTTTCTGCCCTCTACTAACCTCAACATTTTTCCAGATTTTTACTCATTTTTGTAACAAACACTGATCAATTCCCCAGAAACTGCAACGAAACAAGAACAGTAAACAAAGTGCTGCAGCAGCAGGTTGAACCTCTCTAGCCCAGCACCCTCGGGACCTGACCAGTGCCACACAGGAGAGTTTACCGAACCACGGAAGGTCAGCATAAGTCTAGCACACCACTTCCACTGCTTACTGAGCTCTTCGGAGACATGTAGGGGTGAATTAGAGTTAAATAATTAGAGCACAGAACACTGAGAGCCAGGACTGGCAGCTATAAACAGACTTTATGGGATCACAGGAAACTTGGCCACACCCATGAGAAGTAGACACTGGCTAACGAAAACCATGCCGAATTATGGATGTTGACAGATGACAGGGCACTAGACTAGAGAGGTTCAACCTGTACAGCCAATACGAATGTGGCTGAAATGATGCCATTTATCAACATGCATCCTCTGGCAAACCTATGTCTTTAAACATAAACCTGATGGACGGTGGTGATGTTAACATCAGTGGCACTAGAGCACTCTGCCAAGAGACCCAGACTTTACTCCATGACAACTTACTTCTCTTTGTGCAAAGCTTGTTTTAAGCTGCTGCATAAAAGGAGAGTCAAGCAAAGAAATGTCGCGGGAAAAGCAAAAGCATTTCACTGGGCTTTATGAAAGCAGCTGTCACTTTCAGACGGAGAGCACTATGTCAGTTCTGTCTATCTGAGAGTAAGAGACTTGTCATGCAGTGGCTCTGGCCAGTACTTACATCTTGATTGGTCATCTCCCAGTAGGGTCTCTCTCCGTAAGACACTACTTCCCACATCACTATCCCATAGCTCCAGACATCACTGGCTGAGGTGAATTTGCGGAAGGCGATGGCTTCTGGGGCTGTCCATCGGATTGGAATCTTCCCTCCCTGGTGTGACAAAAATCACAAGAAGTTGAGGCGGGAGGGGAGGAAAAGCAACATTTCTTAGAGCCTCAAGGGAGATTTTTTTTTTTTTCTGTTCCTGAAGGATGAGGAAAGAGATGTAGAATTCTACAGGCAGCATGCGGGCCCTCTCCATATTATCTCAGCCCATAAGCATTTGTAGCTGACTCCTAATAGGCTGAGCTCTTGTTTAAATTCCACTGGAATGCTGGAAAACAGCACCGTTAGGTTGTGCGGGTTGGCAAGGGAAAAGCCACACACTCAAGCAACTGATACAATGAACTTTCAAGAGTCTCTGAGAGGAAATGGGAAAGGAACAAACAACTTAAATATCTCTTCGAGACTTGGTGTAATGTTACTCTGGGGTAATCTGAACCTAATGCCAATTACAGTGCAGGAGGCTGGATTTTATTTTACAGATCTTTGGTCCCAATCCTGCAGCTGGTTCCAGATAGGTTAGCCAATAGAAATCAACAATGTTTCACATACATACAAACCAGAAGCCTACATGAGAAATGAGGAGACCAGATGATTAACAAACATATCAATGAGTCTTTCTTTCTTTGATTACTATTTTTTTTTGTTTTTGTTTTTGTTTTTGTTTTGTGTTTGTTTGTTTGCTTTTTGTAATATTTCTTGCATAACTAACATCGCTCTGCATCTATCTAGGGATTTCAGATTTAGGGGTTTCTCTCTGCTTTCTAATTTTTCAATTAAAATGATAATAATACTTTAATGATACATAAATCATCTCTAAGATTTTTAGTAATTAAATGTGGATTTTAATCATGGTTTGAAGAATTGTTTTCCAAGGATTATATCAAACAGTCTCCCTTTGAAGATAATTTTTGTAGAAAAAATATTCTCACGTTGTTTTTCTTTAGTGAAGCATTATTCATTCAGACCTGAAGGCAGTGGGGGCCAGGTTCTGAGCCAGTCCCCTCATCATGTCATAGCAGTTTGCCCCATAGAATTATCTGGCAGAGCTCATTGCAGGATTGGGACATTTTTCCAGGGTGAAATCTCCACACAAGGTGGAGCCCCTGAGGGAGGGGAAGGGTTCTGAGCACAGACGGTGAATTTATGTTAATAGGGTGACCGTATCTCCCATCCCAAATATGGGACGGGGTTGGCTCCCCAGCTGAACATGCCGAAGGCTTCCATCTCGGGGAGCTGCCCCAGCTGCACCCATGCACTCCCAGCTTCTCCACGCCTCAGGAAGCTGGGAAGGAGGAGGCGGCCACCTCCCATGTCTCCACATACCTCTCCCTCTGCAGGGTCCCTGCTGGCTCCCTCTGATGTTGCTGGAGAGCATGTGAGTATGTGATCTCCACATACTCTCTGGCTAGGAGCTGCAGCTGCGGGCCAGCAGGGGGCTGAATATGGGGCAATTAGCCCCTTGGTTAAAATAAGTCGGGATGCCCTTCTGGAACCAGAAATGTGGGGCTGTCCCACCAAAAATGGGATGGATGGTCACCGTTCTTACAAACAACATGCTTCTTTAATCACACGTGTAAAGGCATTACATATCCATGTAGTAAATATGAGTTGTAGCTATGATAAGAGGATTCCAGCCAACTTCCCATTACAACAGGTTTTATCGTAACATTTCCAATATATGTTCAATACTGATGGCATATATTCATATAGTATGCTTGAGAGGGTGCATTAGGAGGAGCATTTTGAGCAGATCTAGAGAAGTAGTTTTTCCCCTCTATTCGGCACTGGTGAGGCCACATCTGGAATATTGTATCCAGTTTTGCCCCCCCCCCCGGTATAAAAAGGATGTGGATGTATTGGAGCAGGCTCAGCAGAGGGCAACAAAAATGATTAAGGGGCTGGAGCACAAGACCTATGAGGAGAGGCTGAGGGATTTGGGCTTGTTTAGTTTACAAAAGGGAAGACTGAGGGGTGATTTAATAGCAGCCTTCAGCTTCCTGAAGGGGAGCTCTAAAGAGGAGGGTGAGAAACTGTTCTCAGTGGTGTCAGATGGCAGAACAAGGAGTAATGGTCAGAAGTTGAAGAGGGAGAGGTGTAGGTTAGATATTAGGAAAAACCACTTCACCAGGCGGGTGGTGAAGCACTGGAGTGCGTTGCCTAGAGAGGTGGCGGATTCTCCATCCCTTGAGGTTTTTAAGCCCCGGCTTGACAGGGTCCTGGCTGGGATGACTTAGTGGGGGTTGATCCTGCTTGAAGCAGGGGGCTGGACTAGATGACCTCCTGAGGTCCCTTCCAGCCCTCTGATTCTATGATATGTTGCATAGGTCTCCCCATATCAGAGCCAGTGGTGTTGACAGCTGCTGCAGGCCATGGGGAAAGCTGAGAGGTGGGGGCAAGCTCTGTGCCCTGGAAGGGGTGGGTCAAGAGCGGTCAGCTCTCAGCACTGCCTGGGCCGTGATGCTGGCACCCCAACCCCCTCACAGCTGTGTGCAACCGCAGCAGCTCAGCTATGGCACTTCACGCATGCCCACAAGCCTTGCCACTGCTGCCAAAGTAGCAGCGGTGGTGGGGGACGCTGCTCCAGGGTCATCTGAAACACTGGGCCTGGGGGCAGCTGCTCCCTTTCCCTTTCCCCCAGACCCCATCTGTGGGCCTGATCAGAGCTTATAGAGGCCCTACCCTGTTTGCATGACCCTCTATTGGATTTCTTTCAGCGGTCTGCAAGGACCTGGTCTTGATTGTTGTTGCTTTGTTTGGTTCTGCCTGCCTCTAACTAGCTCTGTCTCAATGAGCATTTGTCTTCTTGGCCTCCCAAAATAATGCGGTGTGCACACTCTTTGCTAGTCAGTCACGCACAGTGTGGCCACCTGCCTCCTGTGTGTAGGACTAGCCCAGGTTTAACTACAGAAAACCAACTTGGACTGTTGTTCTAGCAAGAGATATATCATGGATGGGCTTCACTCCCACCCCTTTTCACTGCCTTTTGGCTCTGTATTGTTTCCCTTTCAGTGCCAGACGATAATACAACTATATGCAACAGGCAAGGGCCAACAAGGTGCTTGATTTTAAGCTTCAAAGTCCATATTTAGGTACTTCAATAAGCAGTCTGGTATTTCACAAGTGTTGAACTCCTAGTTGTCCTCGCAGAAAACTACAGGAACAATGAGGGTGCTGAATATTTTTCAAAATCAGGCCATTAACTTAGGTGGTACAATATGCATTTGAGAGCCTCGTGTTAGACTCCAATTTTTAACACATCTCAGCTGCCTTACATCATTTCTCACATCAATGCAAAGTTACATCCACTCTGGCCATGGAGTGAGTTTTCTCTTACAAAATGGAACTTACCTGCACTCAGCCCAGGACTGAATCACCCACCCTCTTCCATGTGCAGCTTTGTTTTTTTCACCCTGCAGATGACCTTTTTCCAATGCTCAACACCCAACAACTCCTGCATGGGGACCCATCTATATTACCAGAAATCAGTGCCACCTTGGTGAAATGACTGCTGAAGGGCACTGAGTGCTTTTCAGAACCCAGCTCCAACCACAAGTGAGGAGCACTTTTGAAAATGCCCCATTGACCCTCTCCAGGATTTCCTTTAGTGGAATGGTCCAGTATCCTCAGAACTTACCCTTGTTGTATATGCTGCTTCAGGGTCATCTTCAAGGACTCTGGACAGCCCAAAGTCAGACACTTTGCACACTAGATTACTGTTGATGAGGATATTTCTGGCAGCGAGGTCTCTATGCACATAACCCATGTCAGACAGGTATTTCATCCCCGACGCAATGCCTCTCAGCATCCCCACCAGCTGAATGACAGTGAATTGTGCATCGTTCTTCTGCAAAGAAAAGGACAATTGCAAACTCAGCTTGCACCGTTTCTTGCACCCAGAATTACACACAGGCAGAAATAATGGATTCAGAGGCAAGTCTCAAGCAAAGGCAAAAAGAGGAATTCATAATTCATAACCATAAAGCTATGGCCCAGAAGCAGGCCCTCAGAGTATCACAGTCTGGAGACTTCAGATAAGCTGAGACCATGGTGACAGATTTATCTGGGCAATGGGGGAGGGTGGAGCTCACCTTTGGGACCCCAGAAGGGGTGTGGCCTTGGGCAGGCAGTGTGGTGCTAGTGGAAGCCAGCCCTCAGCACAGACCAGACCACAGCCCGCCTCTTCCAGCCAGCTCTCAGTGTTGGACCACACCTCTGGCAGCAGGTTAAAGGGCTCGGGGCTCTGGCTGACATGATAGGGGTGATGACCCAGTGCCTCAAGCCCTTTAAAATTGCCAGGCCTCAGGACACTTACCCCTTGAGCCCCTCCATGCCCATTGGCAGCCCTGCCTCAGACAACAGAACTCTTAACTCTTGACTAGGCAATTATCCAAAACAGTACTTATTGTGGTACCTACCAATGCCTATTGCACTACTTAACACATACACATTGCCTCCAAGCCAAGGTTATAAACCACACAGATTACACACAAACCCCAGCACATCTTGCCCACATGGCCTCATCCTCACGGCTGACAAAGCACCTTACTCCACCAGGTCATTTTGGAGATCTGTGCCAAAATGCAGTTGTGGAAAGGGAGGCGGGGAAAACCAGTGCAGAACTCCTCACAGAAAGGAACAGAATGCTTTGCACGCCATGTTGTTATTGTGCTATTTACTTGCATTGTGGTAGTACCAAGGAGGCCTAACAATAAACCAGGGCCGCACAGCACTGGATACTGGACAACACAGAACACACATACGGTTAAGACTACTCCTGCCTCCAACCCTAACATGGAGCTAGGACTTCCAGAACAGGAGTCCAGCAGAAGTTCCGGAGATGGGAGTCCACCAGCACTCCCCAAGATTTCCCAGGGTGGAATGGCCTTTTCAGAAGACCCCGCTTTGCTCCAAGAAAAGCCATCGGCGCATTTCCCGTCTTACCTTTAAAAATGTGTCAAGAGAGCCATTCTCCATGTACTCTGTCACTATCATTACTGGCTTACCTGAAAAAGGAAGATTACAAGTTCTTTAGCTGAAATTCATCTAAAAGACCGTTCCCCACCGAGTCTGACATTGTGCAAAAAGGAGCCATGTTGAACCCATCTGCCAATAGCAAATGTACACAGATACACAGTGAGAGACTGTCTGCTCCAAGGAATGCCCAGTTTAAATAGGCAATATGGGAAATGAGTTGGGGGGGGAAGGGAATATTATTATCCTTGTGTTACTGAGTCACAGGGAGGTTAGGTGATAAAGTCACACAAGTGTTCAATCAAATTATGAGTCTAGCCCAGGGCCTTACCCACCGATGAAGCTTTCTCTTTTCTCCTTGAGCAAACAAAGCCTGTGAAACCTGCCATGCCACAAGCAAGCCAGGTTCCTTGCAGCAGATGAAGAGCCCCAACCATTGTGGGGAGCTAAGGAGATGAAGCAGGAGAAGGATTCAGAGTGGCCACGCTTGAGAATGTTGAACTGCATGAGGTAATACAGCACGTCTGTAGAGAACTAGCCAGAGCAGGCACAAAAGGGAGGAAGAAGACCAGCCCTTCTGCCCAGGTGGAGCGGTGCTCCAAGTGAAAGCAAGAATCACTGAGAAAAAAACATGAGTGGTGAGCATGTGGGATTCCTTAGCACTTTTTCAGACAGTGTTGCTAGCTGAAGTACTAGGCAGTGCCCACTGTTAAAGACAAAATACTGAAGTGGATAGACCGTGATACATTAGACCACAGGATGGACAAACCAACTTAGTATCTCAGGTTCTATGTTTAAAAATAGGTGCACCCAATTACACCCAGAAATCCTGCTGGACTTGCAGTTCCAGCCAACCTTTGGATGTGTCTCTGTTAAATATGGTAATAAAAAACCCTAAGAATTTTGTCCAGATGTGTTCTGAAAATATGGGCTAATTCATGGAGTAAGAAAATGCAATTCAGACAAAACTCCCAAAAACTCGGTGGCCTCTAACTGTTGATAGGACTAAGAATGTTTTATTTTTTTCCAACTCCATTTGATTCATTTTCATGCCTGAGTCATTTTAATAGTAATTATATATAGTTTTTGCTTAGTTTTTATATCTAATTTCTCGCTAGCTTGCCACAACATAGCAATAATTAGTGTGGGTTGCTCCAGGCCGTGTAAATTCAATGAAATCTTATAAAGAACATGTAAATTATTTTTTTATTTAAATCAATTCCCATTAACTAGCACAGAGCGCAGACAAAAGGGAAACCATCAATTATTTCTAAACTGCGTTATAATGTCTTCCATAGAAATGATCAGCTAAAACTGCTGCGTGTCATAACATTATTCTAAAGGTACATGCTCTTAAAATAATTTTCTATTTTGCTGTTTAAGTTGATCTTAATCTTTGTATACTTCTGTCATGTTGCTTGACTAATTTATTGTTGAATAATCTATGTAAATAAACATAAGTGTATATATGTCAATCAAAACACTGTGTGCCATGCGGATATGACCCAAGAGCCTTGTGGTTTGCATTTCTTAATGAGCTTTAGAGTTACACTGGTATGAGTTAAAGACTTATCAGCTGAGGGCTCTACATGAGCCCTGTACAAAGAGACTGTCTTTCCCACAGAGATCTTACAATCTAAATAGATAACTGGTGAGAGGAAACACAGGCCTGGTCACCTACTGATCAGTGGCAAAACTAGGCACAGAACCCAGCTCTTTTCTAGTACTTATTTCTTGACACAGCACACAACTTGTGGAACTCCTTGCCAGAGGATGTTGTGAATATCAGGACTTTAACAGGGTTCAAAAAAGAACTAAATAAATTCATGGTGGTTGGATCCATCAGTATTTACTAACCAGGATGGGTAGGAAAGGTGTCCCTAACCTCCATTTGTCAGAAGCTGGGGTTGGGCAACCGAGGACTGATCATCTGTGTTGTTCACTCCCACTGGAGCAGGTAGCATTGGCCACTGCCAGAAGTCAAGATACTGGGTTAGATGGACCTTTGGTCTTACCCTGTGTGGCTGTTCTTCTGTTCTTACCTGAGTCATCAACTCTACCACTTTCCCTCAACGGTGGTACTGCTAGTGGCATTACAACCATATTCGGTGTCTGTCCTTCTGTCAATCTTAGGTGCTTTGCGAAGGAGGGTGTGCATTGTAATCTCCATGTGCTAGAACAGGAATCTGAGGCATCACTAGGTGAAGTGACTTGCCCAGCCTCACCCAGCAAGTCTGTGATGGGACTTGGCAAGAAGCCCGGATTGCTTGGACTGTGACCTCCCTAGTCCCTGCCTGTTTGGCTTCCTCAAGTCTAAAGTTCTCTACAAAGCACTAGGACTGTTTGCTGGGAGAAGCTCTGACCCAGCAGGTCTGCCATCCCTGAGTAGAGTGATAAATAATTACCTCTCAGTGAGTGTTCTAACTACTGCCCCATAAAGTGATCCTCAACTTATCCTCTGGCCCTATTAATATTTCATAAAAGTGGGATGAGCTTGAGGGAGCCCCAGATCAAAATATCTCATAGTTAGGGCAGTCAGCTTGGAGTGGGGGTGCAAATATCTTCTCCTTCTCCGGGGATTTAAACTGGGTCCCCTGTATACCAGTATGTGCCCAAACCATTAGCTAAGGGAAGCTCTCCAGTACCTAAGGTCTGGCGGGCCTATTTGCCTCTATATCAGCACTGCTGGTGACATCAGCAGCATCTGCCAGAAACAGTTGTAAGAAATGACTGGATTTCCGCTCTGCTTTCCTACTTTTCCTGTCACAAGGGGCACTGCTTTTTTGCACAGAAGAGTGCAAATTGCTGCTTCCTCCCATTAAAGGAAGAAATGGCAGAGCACACCATGCTATAGAGGAAGTACTTAGAACCTTGCAGGATCTGACCCGGGGTTTCTCTCTTCCTGAGAAATTACAGCCTGCTCAGGGCCTGGTAGATTCCCATTCTGATACTCTTTGAAAGGTGGTTGGTTTTAATGTGTAAAAGTCAGTCTTGTAAATAAAGCGAGCCAATGAAACTCCCCAAAGTCCCTGCTGTGTGTGCATTCGCGCATAACACCAAGATGTCTCTGTGCATCATAAATGAGTCCTGGAAAGTAAAAGATAGGCTCTTCAGTCATCTGTTTTAAAATCTCTGCAGACTGCACTGCGTTCATGGCGTGCTCCGTTTAACAACCTGATTGCAGAGTGGGGTGTCTTAGCTCTGACACTAAAAGGCAGTGGTAGAGGCGGCATGGCAGCTCAGTCTGACACCCCCCTTAAGAGTACAACTTCACACTCCACCTTCAGCTTCAATCACAAGACTTCCTAGCACTTCTGTTTCATTAGCAGCATGCTGCAAGTTGAGAGCAATTGCAGAATAAATTAGCATCATTTCCAGACAGCCTGAAACTAAAGTTGCAAAGGGAGTGAGCGTCAACAAGGTAAACTGAAAGCAAGAGCCAGCTTTTTGAACCAGCTGGTTTGATTCTCACTTGAATTACGCCTCCTTTCTGGCAGGAGGAAGAGAACCTGGAGCGGGTGTGAATGTCATTTACACCAAAGTGCAACTGTCAATCAGACAGTGGTAGATCAGTGAAAAGGAGCATGCATGTAGCTTGGTTTCTGATCAGCTTTGGGAAGCAGATGTGTCTGTGTGAGGCCCCTAAATGAGGAGCCTGTGGCAAGGTAAGAAATTGAATCCAAGTCCTTCAATCAACGAAGCAGCCTTCAGGGAATTATCACTGGTGAGAAACTGAGGCATGGAGAAAAAAAGTGACCAATGTGAAATCACACAGAAGGCCTTTGGTAGAACACAAAATGGAATGTAGTCCCCCAGGTTTCAGGTTAACACCCTAACCATCCCTCCTGCCTCCCTTGCACTGTAAAAGGTCACTCCACCGACTTAGCTACACACCTATGGGATTCAGTCCCAAACCTCTCACTGGCATCCCATAGGGCTTGGGTTCCTAAATCCTCTAGGCACAGTGGGAAAATCTCCTCATATTTATTATCCAGAATTCACAGTGTTTTTCAGAAGATTGGGTATGGACTCTGTAAGCCACCCAGGATTTTGCTGTGTTTTGTTATTTATATTTAAAGATTTGGTTTCCTTTTGAAATTTAATTTTAGCCTGATAAAGATGTAACTCAAGAAAGGGGCCAGTGGCTACAATTTTGGAAGGACTATTGAAAGAGAAGATAAACCCAGTTTACAGTAATTAAGTTGAGTTTAAATTTTGATATTAAATTTAAATAAATGAATTTCTCTCCAGCCTTTGAAAATATTGGAGTTGGGGACCTGAACAGACTTTACATATCTGGAGGGGGTTAGATTTGGCTATACAAGCACTCAGACAACTGCATGCCCAGAGGAAATATTTCAGCTGAAGTGAACAAAGGGGCTGTCACCAACCATGATCGTAAAGTTACCCAGGAAAAGGGGATTTGGAATGTAGAAAGCAACGGCTGATGCAGAATTCCATTAGACTGTTTAAAGCTGCTCCTTCCAGGATCCTCCCTCTTCTGCAGGACAAGGATTCTTGCTGTAAGTCAGGACAAGTCTCCTTGTTTTGGTTGGAAATGTGCTTACAGGTGAGATAGGGCACTTTTAAAAAATCCATGTCTGTAAAACGTTCTGTGCTCTTCTGAGTAGTTTCAGGGATAGTGCCAAAGAAAAGACATCTCCCAGAAGGATCATAGTTAGGCCTTAAGATGGTGTTTCCCATGTTTTTTTAACCTTGCACACCCCACACCTTACCTGTGTCCACACAAACCCTGCCCCCCCAAAGCCAGGGTCAGCAGGAGCAGCTCTAGGAAGCAGGGATGCAGACAGGGATAAGAGGGCTCAGGCTGGCGCAATATCTTGGGGTAGATTCAGCAGCTGTGGCCAGAAGCAGAGCTGGCACCCAGTGCCCCAGGCACAGGACTAATAGCCATGGCCAGAAACAGAGACCCAGGAGCAGGGCTGGGAGCCAGCGCCAGGAGCAGAGCTAGGTGGTGCTCACTCAGGCCCAGCCTGAGGGCGTGATGAACACGCCCCATGCCCACCAACTGGCCCTGATGTCACCATGCCACCAGCTGCCCCACTGGCCGGACACCTGGTCTCAGAGAGCCACCTTGGGCCCCACCCATTGGCTGGGCCTCACTGGACCAGTGCTTTGTCCCCTTCCTGGCTGCGTTTGTGAGAGATGACACATTTAGCCACCTTCTAAAGTTGAACATGTTCCCCTGACTCTTGTGGATTTAACTAATATTGACTTATTTGCTAGGTCAATGAGCAGAAGTCAGCAAAGGCTGGTACGTACTTTTTGTCACAACCCCTTCCAAGTGAATGATGTTGGGATGATCAAACTGTCCCATGATGCTGGCTTCCCCCAGGAAATCCCGCCTCTGCTTGTCAGTGTAGCCCACCTTGAGGGTTTTTATGGCCACTGGAAACTCACGTTTTCCAGGCAGTTTCAGGCGCCCACTACAAACTTCCCCAAATTCACCTGAAGAGACAAAAATACCAAAAAGGAAATGACGGTTGTATGTCTGAAAAGCGCCTTGCACACTTACAGACATTTAAGTATGGTAGGATCAACAAACGATGATTTCCAATAAACCAGCATGGAATAAATGATATTAACACAGGACAGAACACCTATGATTATCTAGTCCAGTGTTTCTTAAACTATGTTCAGTGGAACCCTGGTGTTCCATGAACAACTTGCAGGTATGCCTCAAGCCTTTTGGAAAAACACACTGGTGGCCTATATTTTGTTTTTGCCATATATGTTAGTATTTGTTTGTTTGGTGGCTTGTTTTTTGTTTTTGTGTGTTTGTTTTGAGGGTGGTTTTTTTATTTTTTGTTTTGTTTGGCAACAATTTTTTGAAGAAAATTTTCATAGGTGTTTTGCCTAAAAAATTGGTTTGTGTTCTGTAGTCTCATAAAGTTCAAGAAACACTGATCTAGTCTGACCTCCTGAGTAACAAAAACCTTAAGGTTTCGCCACTCAGAATTGTTATAGAAGCCACAATCTTGTACGTGAACATGAGTATATCTTTTAGAAAGACGCCCAGTCTCATTGTACAGATTCCAAATGATGGAGAACCTACCACATTCATACATAAGATGTTCCAATGGTTAATGTCCCTCACGCATAAAAAGCTGTCTTATTTCCAAATTGAATTTTCCTAACTTCAACTCCCAGCCACGAGATCAGGTTATGACTTTGTCTCCTAGGTTAAAGAGCCCTCTGGTATCAGAGATCATCTTCCCGTGTAGGTAATTATCAAGTCATTTCTGAAACCTGCCTTTGGTAAGTTAAATAGACAGAGCTCTTTTAGTCTTCATTATAAAGTGTGAGAGAAGGCAGGTGAGGCCAGGAAATATCCTTTGATGGAACACTGTTGGTGGAAAGCACAATCTGAGTGCTACACTGAGATCTTCAGGTTTGGGGCAGGAAATCAGAGTGTCTATCTTGTCTCTCTTATATCCTGGGAGAACTATGTCTACAGAAATGAAGCAAATGTGTTTTCCACACCACAATTCATTCTCTGTGTTCTTCTCTGAATCCTTTCCAATTTTTTAACGACCTTTGCAATGTGTGGATCTCCGAACTGGATGTGCTGTTCCAGCAGTGTTATCACAAGTACTATATGCTGAGGTGACCACTCAAAATGGACATACACAGTACACATAGTAGAATGGCCTGTTCTGTGATTTTGAATGCAATGAGCTCCTCCATGGTGATAATGGTAGTTAGAAGAGAGTCATTAAGCATATCTACATACCAGCGCCTATTACTCTTTCAATAGTTATGCACGAAGCTTCAATTTCCTTGGCAAACTCATGGACGGCTTGATTAGGGTCTTCATAGGTGTGTGGGTCAATATAAGTCCTTACTCCTGGCAATTTAACTGTAAACATAGATTAAAATTTAAATGACACGTGTAATGATGGGTGAGGATAATATTAAGCTTATCTTTTGTGCTAATGTTGCTGACACTGGAGAATACTGTTGAAGGAAACTTATTTTATGCAAAAATGATTAGCTGAACACCTCGTTAATACTTCGTATCTTGAAATGCAAGGCAGGTAAGCACTGCTAGGGAAGTGCACACAGATAACTTCTTACTAAGTTCAAAATCACTGGGGTGTTGATCAGGTAAAATGATATACAGACTTAGAAACTAGGCAAGTGCTGGCTGCAGACAGTAGGTAGAGTGTTAGTCTGGGTTACGTCTCCTGCACAGCGACAGACACCCTGTGTGACCTGGGACAATCACTTAGACCCAGATGTTTAAAGCGACAAGGTAGGTGAGGTAATATCTTTTATTGGACCAACTTCCACTGGTGAGCAAAACAAGCTTTAGAGCTTACAGCGAGCTCTTTGAGTCTTCTCTCAGGCCCAACAGAGAGGTCTGTGTGAACTCAAAACCTTGTCTGTCACCAACAAAAGTTGGTCCAATAAAAGACCCATCTTGTGTCTCTGCTATCCTAGAGCAACATGGCTACCAGAGCACTGCATGTAACAGAGTTTTGAAGGTTGTTAGGCATTGCTGCATGCAGTGTTACAAAATCTAACTGATTTAGGGGCCTAGCTCTCATTTTCAAAAGGGGCTTAGACCCTCAGGAGCCTATATCGTCTGAAGCTTGTGCTCGTTACTTCCAAACAGAAAAGTGATTGCAAGGGATCAACTAAGTAAGCAATGTTCCCATTATTTTTTCCATCCATGGGCAGAATAAATTTTGTTATGTGCACCAAGGCATGTGCACCACCAGTAGAGACACACGCTGCCAGCTGTGGGTGTGTGGGGGTGCGCTGCAAATGAGCTGGGCATCACCTGAATCTCTCCTGGGTAGCCACCCAAGCACTCAGCTTACAGGGAACCCTGCCAGCAAGTGTACAAATTATGGACATCATGGAATAAAGGACTGGTGAATACCGATGGGGGTGGGAGGGTGAAGGGTGCAACTGCCCCAGGACTGGCATTGGAAAGGGCCCAGGTGCTCCCACCACAGCTACTTTGGCAGCAGTTGCGACAGGAGCTCCAGGCTCTTTTGCATGACTGAGGCAGTGCTGCTGAACTGCTATGCATGGCTGTCAGGCAATGGAGGGGGGCAGTGCCATGGTCCAGGCAGTGCTGAGGGCTGACAGCCCTAGGCCCCACCCCTTCCACCTTTTGCCCCACCCCTTCTCGGGCACAGAGCTGCACACCCCTCCCACCTTGCCCCAGGGCCCGCAGAGGCTGTCAGTGCTGCTGGGTGAAAGCAGTAAAACTGTTGAGATATTGCTGACTAAAAAGGTCAATTGCAATTAAATCAGTCATTGGGCTCTCAACTCTGCAAAGACTTACGCATGTTCTTAATGACGCATACAGGTAAGTCAGTGGGACTACTCCTATGCATTAAGTTAAGCTTGTGCTCAAGTTTTTGCAGGACTGCGTCCTTATTGCATAACAGACTTAACTGATATGGAAATACTACCTTTTGCTATTTGATACCAACTGACTATTGTTAGTTATTACTCTTTGTATCATCTAAAACCAGAAACAGTAGCAAAGTCACAAACGCAGTCATTATATTTTAAGTCTTTACTCACTGTGGCCATTATGGAAGTGCATCTTTTCTTCTTCTGGATCTTGTTTAGCTTTGCTGTATCCACACCGCCTGGAACAGAACGAGCTTTGCT
Source organism: Carettochelys insculpta (assembly GCF_033958435.1). Lineage (NCBI taxonomy): Eukaryota > Metazoa > Chordata > Testudines > Carettochelyidae > Carettochelys > Carettochelys insculpta. The sequence continues at coordinate 133,521,617 of NC_134140.1, read as the reverse complement.
TAACCAGGTATCAGAAACTGTTTAGTTAAGTCACGCACAAGGACACACAACAGAGACACAGGCAGCCAGCTCACCTGTGTCTTTCTGCATTCCAGTTTCACATTACCAAAACAATCACATTTTCTTTTCTTTATTATTTAAGGAGGAGATTTTTGAATTTGCCAGTGGGACACTCTCTGGCTGTTAGCAGCAGTAAATGTCAATACACTTTACAAAGGATGTCAGCATTATTACTGCCGTTTCATAGATGGGGAAACCAAGGCACCGAGCAGTGACATGATTTGCCCAGGGTAACTGAGGCAGAAAGAGAATGCTAACTCTCCTGAGTTCCTAGTGCAGAGCACTGGCCCCCTCTACAAGACCTGATTTGTATTTGGACATGTGGCCTTAAATCCTTTGGGTTTTTTTTAAACTCCACGTGACAATATTGTTGATGTTGCTATTATTGAAAAGAAGGGATAAGGGGGAAGAGGAAGGACGGTCAGCCGGCATGTACTGAAACAGAACAACCATCGTTACCATTCACACAGCGCTTTCTGAGCTCAAACTCTAACCGCAAGGCCCAGTCTCCTTTGCGCCATGTCACAGAAAGGCCAAAAGGAGGGAGCATGATGCGAAGGGGAGACGTCCAAGACGATCTCACCACCTTCATGCTGTCCCAGAAAGCTCCAGCCTTTGCGCACGTGCTGCGTCGTTCATGCATTTCCTTCTTGTGTGCCAGTCACCTTCCCCGCAGGGATCCTGAGAGTACCGTTTGGCGGCTTGTGCCCCAGCATGACCAGTGCTTGGTTGCGCTGCTCACCCTGTAGCTGGATTTAGTGCTGTAAGATACCGTGGACGCTGATTACTCTCTTATCATGGGCACAGGCGTCCGGCTGTGCCTAGTAAATGACAGAACCAGGAAAACTGTGCGTCCTACACCTATCTGGATGATACCACAAGTTTTCACACTTCTTATTACGAAGCAAGGATCTGATCCATCTGGGTGGCTTCTCCCTACAAAAACCTGCCTGTAAGGCAGAACACAGGCTGAAAGCACGTGACTGGAATCCTCCCTGCAGCTGTAGCACCTCTCAAAGCCTGGTGGGTACCAAGCAAAAGCCTTACTCTCCTCCCCGCTACACTGCCAGGTTACAAGAGAATGGCAGCTTACATCCTTTTGCCTGAGACTCTGCCCCCTGAGTCATCAGGGTCAGGTGACTAGCCACAGGCTGCTGATTGGACACCTTCAGCTATAAACCTTCCTAGTTTACTCATGTTGACTAGACTGCCGAGGCCATGTTCCTGCCTCCTCACCTAGTTCTCACAGCTTTTTGTTTGTTCTCCATTTACTGGCTCTGGCTTTGACATTTGGTGTGACTCCTGGCTCAGGCTTAACCCTCAAGCATGCCTTCCACCTCTGGCTGTGAGCTAGGACATGACCACTGACCACGACCCTGACTCTAGTCCAGGCTCTGACCACTAGGCCACATGGTCTATATTCTGTGCCTGGGCAATCTCCTTAAATGGCACTTATTAAACCAATAGTTTAGCTTTAGAAACATGTCTTCTCCCACCTTCAGCTAGCATGTGACACAAGAAACATGGTGACTGAGATCAGGTGAGCAAGACCCACCGCAAAGACCAGTGTGAGGTTAATGGGAAAAGAAACTAGCACTTAGAAATAGAGCAAAGCAGTAGCTGTGAGAAGCATCCATCCACAGGTCGCCCTACAAACATCAGTCCAGATGGTTGCAAGGTCCAACACACAGAGCCAACTGCTAGATCAAGACAATAGAGCTCTTAGAAGCAAGAGAGAAGAGATGACACAGAGGCTGGGGGAGTAAGAGGGAAAGGATGTTGGGAGACTAGGCTGGGGATGAGGCTGGCTGCTGACATGGGGAGTCTTCAGTCGCAGGGAGGCCCACAGTGCATATCACCACCGTGACAAAGGCCAGGGAACTTCCACCGGCAGAGAGCAGCTAGCACCGAAATCAGAGGACAATTGGGTAGCCAGGTAGGAGTCACTGTTAAATGTATTCTGGGCAGTAGGATGCCACTGCAGCAGGAGTGACTTACCAGGAGCAGGGGCCTTGATAGCCTTGCAGCAGGGGTTGGGTGGTTTGGGGGCAGCTAAAGGTAGGTATATCTAGGTCAGTGGAGGGTAGTCTCTCTGACAGTGGCGGAAGCCCCTGCATTTCTTGCATGCCCTAAATTCTGGGTTCACCAGGTCCAGAAGAGAGCAGAGGTGTTTGGAAAATGCTGGGCTCCTCCCTCCTCAGACATTAAAACTCCTTGCCAAAACTTGAAGCAATCAAAACAGATTTTGGATGCTTTTTGGCCAACCAAAAAGTTTTCAGAAGAAAACTATCAGAAAGAAATCATGTAGCTCAAATTGCCAAAATGTAAATATTTTCACCCAAAAATTACTCCAAAATGAATCTTTTTTATTTTCCTCTACACAGTTTCAAATTCTGGGGATTTCACTTTTTGGATAAAAAATTACAAAATTTCAAGAAAAGCAGGAAATTCCATGATTTTTTAGTGACTCAAAACCTCAACTGTCTGTTAAAAAGAGATATTTTCAAGAAGCTCTATTTCCACAAAATGTACGAGTAAAGCTTTCTTCTGTTTACTTTTTCAAGTAAACAAGTTTTTTCTTTTTGTCAGATTCAAATCTCTCGTCTGAATCCCTCATCTGTGAATGTCCTACCTTAATATTACCTTTCTCATTAAATGGGTCCCCTGAAAATTTAATTGTATGGAGATGCCTCCATTAAAAGGGGAAATAAGACCTTTAGTACCTCACTCAGAGTGAACCGCAAATACATTGATGGAAAGTGGTTAGTATTTTACTGCCTACTGTGATACTCAGAGAGTCAATACAAATGTATTATTTTTGGTTGTGGCTATCTCTGGGGTTCTATAATATATACACCAGCTTGTCACATTAACTTGTAAAACCAGGGTCTGGAACACCCAGAAGAATCATTAAAACAAGCCTCAATGAAATACACCAAGTAAAACTGCACCTGGTGTAGGACTTCCTCGCAAGCAATGATTCCACACTGAAAACAAACCATTATAGGAAACCTGCCCACTACTCATTATCTTCTATAACTGCTACTGATACACAGTCATAACCAACCAGACAAATAAACATTTGATCTCCACCCCGTTTACTGGATTCAATTGTACTTCTCTTCTAGAATTTTAACCATGGGGGTTTTTTTTAGAAGAAAGAGGCACAATGTTCATTCTTTTCCCCTGCCACTCTGTTTCAATTAAATTTGATCTATTCACTCAAAAGGACGTGATTTCTGGATAATCAGTCCCAGGGCAGGCTTTTCAATCTTGATCTTCTCCCAGGTGTATGTTATTATTGTCAGATAAAAGTATCCAAATACTCTGTTTTTAACAGGCGTTGGGGTAGGGCTGATGGAAAGGGTACCAGGCTGTCACAGAATGCAGTTTTCACAGGTGAATTAATATTGATTGTAAAAATGCAAAACAAAGATGCCTCATGGTCCTTCATCACTGTAATTTGATGGAGGTGGCAGATAATGTAGATTTTGTATATCTTTTCTACGTGTTACGAAGTTATGACAATCTTCATACTTCCTCTCCCATGGATCTCATGAAATTGGACAAGACACTTAGTAAGGGTAGGTCTACACAGCAAGGTTATTCTGGAAGTATTATTCCAAAATAAGCTCTTCCAGAATAATACGTTTACACTTCAGGGCCACAACTACACTCACTCCCCCACTTCTGGAAGGGGCACAGTAATGAGCGAAGTAGAAGATGTAAATGAGGTGTGGATTAACATATCTCATGCCTTATTCGCATATTCCCACAAGATCTCACTTTCAGAAGTTCCCCTTCTGGAAGCAAAAGCTGCCGTGTAGACAGGGCGTCTTTGTTTGTGGAAGAAGGGTCTTCTGGAAGGAGGATTTCCTTTGGATGAGCCTGTTTCCTTCTGAAGAAGCCCCACCTACACGGCAGCTTTTGCTTCTGGAAGGGGATCTTCCAGAAGCAAGATCTCCTATGAATATGCTAATGAGGCATGAGATATTTTAATCTATGTGCATCTTCTGCTCCACTCATTACCGTGTCCCTTCTGGAAGGGGGGGCAAGTGTAGACATGGCCCCGGGAAGCCCCAGCATAAGCAAAACTTATTCCAAAATAGCGTGTCTACACACAGTAGAGCCTATTTGGATTAGAGCCCCTGGAAGCACTCCAAAAATACCATGTCTACGTAGCAGAATTATTTAGGAATAAGCTATTCCATAACAGTTTATTTCAAAATATCCCCATTCCCTCATCTACACAGCCCGTGTTCTGAAATATCTATTTTAGAAAAGTCACTCTTCCTTGTAAAATGAGGTTTACCAAATTCAAAATGAGATGTTATTTCACAATAGCGGTTGCGTTATATAGATGCTCACAAAGTTATTTTGAAATAATGGCTGTCACTTCAAAATAACTTTGCTTTGTAGAAATAGCCAAAGGCTGCATCTACACTACAGCAATCCTTCAAAAGAAGTTTTTATGGAAGAGATCATCCGAAAACACTTCCTTGTAAAGATCACATCCACACCCAAAAAAGCAGATAGAAAGATTGATCCAGTCTTTCGACAGAAAGCATTCACACAGCCCCCCCTTCGAAAGAATGGGTCTGTGATCTAAAAACGTGGTGCCATTAGGACTGCTATTTCAAAAGAATGGCCCACAGAGCCTCTACATGCAATATTTTTCAGCAGAATCTTTCGGAAAAAAGATGCTTTTCCTCATCTGGGAGAGGAAGAGGGCTATCGGAAAAAGGGCCACACTCTTTCAATTTCAGCTTGAAAGAGCGCATTTTGTGTATAGACACTTCACAGGCATTTTTTTGAAAAAGGCCTGGCTTTTCCAAAAAAGCTAGCTAGTGTAGACAGCCTAAATGAGTAAACACCTGCATCTCTGCTGGGTCACGTTTTGTGAGGAGCTAGACCAGTTTCAGTATCTTGAAAACAATGCCCCCCATGCACCATTTTGCCAGTAGGTTTGAAGAGTAAGCCTTCAATCATAGCTCACAGTATTTTTTAGTAAATAGTATAAGGGAGCAGGGAGGGGAAGAAATTTAGATTTTAAATATTTTTATGGCTTCGCATATGATAGAAAGCCTACAGGCAAGCAGCTCATCAAATATTTATTGGGAAGATTATAAAGGTGAAGTTGCAGAATAACCCTTCAACATGTTTATAACTTACAAAGTGGAATGGAGGAAATACAAAATATAATTGGCAAAAGATGGGACTGAACTACTGACCATTATCTAGCATGATATAATCTGCTTCCCAAGAGCAAAGACAGATTCTCAGATGTCAGGAAATGAGATGGTAAATGCCTGTCTTGGAGGAACGTGCTCTCTGACCTTGCTTTTGAGGTTCTTGCATATCTTTACCGTCTCACTGCTGTTGGTTATGTGATATCACATAAGCCATCACCCAACCAAAGGGCCACCTACTGAACAAAGTATGGGTGTGGGAGACGGAATTATGGTGTTGTCACCTTGCCCAGGCCACAATCCAACATATAATGTGGTCGAAGGAGAAGACTCTCAATAGTTTGTGACGGATGCCATGAGCTCTGGTTCAGCAAAGTCCTTACACACGAGCTCAAATCTATCCCCACTCAGCAAAGCACCTCAGTCCATGTCTATTTGGTTTCTAGAAGAGGGATGCAACTACTCCCATGTCTCAGGCTAAACATGTGCTTAAGAGTTTTTCTCAGCCTTAATCATCCTGTGTCCAAGTTTCTCTGCTCCAAGGTTTTGTAAGAATAGTAATGAAAAATGAAATACCTGGGGTTCATGGGGGTACATGATACTGCGGGTTCATGATGCTCTCCATCCCCAAACATAGCTTTACACACTGACTTCAAGTCCACGGCAAAACTCCAACTGACTAGGGGCTGGAATTTCACCTTGTCAGCTGTTCCACTGACCTCCAGTGTTGGTTCAGGGCCTAAGCACAGCTGAGTTTTCATTGGATAAGAGTGTTCCTTTAAACTCCAAGGAAGTAGTGTGTTTAACTTTAAATGTTTATCTACGGCATTAAGCGAGAAACCAAGCAATGTGTGTTCCACAGCACAAATGCACCCCATACCTAGTGTCTCAGCAGTCAGGGCCTTGTCTACCAGGTTTGGATCCTTTGCCTTCAGCTTGGGAGTGCTGGTGGTATGTGGAGATGGTCAGGGACTGGAGAGGGGGAGTGACGACAGCTCCCTAGGTATGTGGTAATAACCTTATCCTGCACTAAACATACCCAAAGACTGAAAGGCTGGAGAACATCCTAGCTGCACTGAAGTCAATGGCAAAGTATTCTGGTGTTTAGAAGCCAATGATATAGTCATTGCCTTTACAACACAGAACATGGTCCTCTTGTTGCTATTCCTTCTCATCCAAGAGGTACATGCCTCTGACTGAAACGTGCTCTCCATTTTCCCACCCACCTTCCTCTCCTCTGTCCTGCTTTTGCCCTGTCCCTTAGGTGGCACACGCAGAAGAGGTCACTTTTGTTCCAGAATCCCAGGTGTAAACTTCAGAGAAGCTGAGAATTGGGCCCCCTGCATGAACTCTGAAATCCCCCCTTCATACCTCTGCAAATGATATCAGGAGAGGACATCAATTTTGTCTCTGTTCTTGAGGGTGGCTAGATTGCAGTTGTCCTGAGGGAAGTTTCTTCAGCTTTTCGCTACCCCAACCTGGCAGAGGTTGTAAACTTCAATGGCAGCAGCTGTAATTGAGCTTTTGCTGCATTCTGCTCCTAACAACCGCAGGTTCATGGTCTCTTTTAGCAATTTTCCCACCCTCACTGGTTCGCTCTGTACCATACTATCCTGTACTTTATCTCAGAGTGACTTGGTAGTTTTACAAAAGAAGTTTTGACAATACAGCAGAAGTATTTTTAGCTTTTATTCTTTCCCACTTGTTGCTTCAGAAGTCTCACTGCCTTCTTCAAGAAGGACTAAACGTAATCTAAACAAGAAACTCTTTTTTCTCCTTTGCAGGAAGCTGACTCTGAAGTCGGCTCTTGTAAATCTCTTTAAAGAGGCTGCCCTGCCTTCCTACAGAACAGTTGATAGCATCTATGTGCGGAAGCCACTTACGCATTGCCCTCTTTCCATTGGCCACCCTTTACTTTATGTCTCATTGAGGAAACCAGGGCTCAAAGTGCGAAGTTATATCTGCCTTCTCTGGTCCCGTGTACAGATGGGCAATCAGCCGACTAGAATATTTCTTTTGACATCAGCATTGCATACCCAACTAGTTGAAACAGTAACTAAGTACAGTTGCAGAACATTTGGCAGCCAAACACTTCAGACTGAGCTGTTGAGCTCAGTATTTCAATACCACACTTTCAAGAATCATGACGTGTAAATACAATAAAAATAATAAATATAAAATAAATAATAATATAAAAATAAAGATCATACAGTTGGGGTTCATTTTATTTCCCTTCTGGGTTTTGAGACTGTTGGTTTCATGTTTTCAAGCTTTGCATTTCAATTAAGGGAGCTCGGAAAGCAGAGAGTCTAACATAATCACATGAATCCAGTGGCTGAGGCTTTAAGAAAAACACCCATTTTAGATAGACTTTTAATACAAACTTGAGAATTGGCAACAAAACTCTTCACAGATGTTCTTTGTTTCTTGTACCTACATAAGCTCAATAGTCCTGAACCTTTTCTCAGATATGAATATTTGTATTTGTAGAAGCTGGAATCAACTGTGTTTAAGGAGCACAAAATATTAAAACCTACCCACCAAAATCCAGGCGTTTTGGCAAGGCTGTAATCTCTCCTGTCACAGGGCACGAGTCAATCTCTAGCCAATGGAAGCCAGATGGAAACCTTCCTGGAGCATTGCTAGTAACAGCATGGCAACAGAGAAAACAACGCACACTTCACTGCCTTGCATGCACCATGCTACAACCTTTTCCCTCATCTTCTGGAAAGCAACCCCTTAGTGATGAGAAGCAGAAAGCATCCCCCCCCAACACATTATATTATCTTTGCTTTCATGATGACACATGACATTTTTGGTATGTTGTCTGGTTCAATCCAGCATGGAATAACATGCCAGATTTTCCATGGGGATGCCGTTCTTATGGCAAATTATTGTGCTACAGATGAGGCTATTTCCTGTTGTTGAGACACGCAAGTGGGGTGCCGAGGTCAAATGAAATAGCAAACCCAGCCCAGTACAAGTAAGGATGATATGGCCAGGCTATGCGCAGAACACATGGAGGTAGGACATCAAACACAGCAGGAGGGAACACTAACCATATTAGGCTCGGATACACAACAGCACGCAGGGAGGAAGCCCACCCACAGCCAAGATCGCAGCAACTGAAAAGCAAACAAAAAGGCCCAGAATAAGGCATAAATACCACTGCCCTGGTATATGTGCAGGTATATTTGCCACACTTGCATATGCACTGGTTGCTTTGGACCCTAAAAAATGGGCTTCAAGATTTTCCTTGCAAGAGCTACGACACAAAGAAAATTGTCTTGAGGTATTGTATGGTTCCCGAGCCTTGGAAGCATTTAACCCTAGGCTATATTTCACTTTTGTAAACATTCCCACTGGAGTAAATAGGGCCACCCATGTGCTGAAAGTTAAACAGGTGCCTGAGATGCAGGTTCTCAGGTGAACTGTTCGCACAGAATGTGTTCAGTACGATCATGCTGTTATCTTTTAATACCATGTTCAAAAAGGTGTGACCCTGGGCCCATATTTTGCAAACACATAGGGATTGTGTATAAGGAGCGCTTGTGCACTCCAGCATGCAGTGCACTAGACCCTAGTGGTGCACACTCAAAATTCCCAGGTGCACGTGGAAGTGCTGTTTGAAAACAGGACTCCGAAAGCATGCATCAGAGGCACGGTTAGTGCATGCCAGCACAATCCACGTGCACCAGCTTGCATGCAGCAAAACGATGTGCACCAGAATTAACACCTCAGCTGGTGCTCACGAACACACACTGCAGACAAGTCTTTGCAAAAATAAATACCTTTACCTCCACAGGAGCAAAGTTCTGCACATGCAGTGAGTGCTTGCAGCACTGGGGCCCTATTTTCATGAGTGAATACTCCAGGGCATCCCTTCTCCTTAGTGATTGGCTGACACTGCATGAAACACAGCTCATTGGCCGAAGGGTGGTGAGGAATTATTCCTGGTGAAACAGTTCACCTGGCATCAATCTATTGCATGAAGCTGGTTGTATCTGTCAGTGGCCTTTATCTGTGTCATACCACTGTGAAAAAGGATGCTCTGTGTTGCCAAAATTTTCATTACGTTAAAGTAGCGTAGCCCAGAAAACAACACAGTGCAAGTGAAATAAATAATGGGCCAGAGGTACTGCTGCAGTAAGTTAGCATAGCTCTATTTTCGTTAACGCAGCTATGTCCAATATTACTATGAAAATTACCATAATGGACCCTTCTTTTTGGGAAAAAAAAACAAAAAACCTCTCCAAATTTTTAAAGTCTCACAGAAATTACGTATACATTTGCTACCAGCTTCCCCACATTTGATAAGCAGTGATTTTCTTACAACACCCACAATACTTGTGTTTTGTCTTTAATCCCCAGCTCCTGGAGTCAAGACATTATGTGACAGTCTCAGTTTCCGTTAAAAAACAACACCCTGATATATAGTATATTTCTCGCCCTCATGGCTATAGTGAAAACCCTGAAGATACAAACAACTAGGGATTCAAAAATCAGAAGCTAATAAAAAGAGCTCAGTGTTTTTACTGATTTTTAAGGTCTTGACTCACAATTTTTGAGCATTTGGCATAAGCAAGGCTTACGATAGGTAAGACTTATGCAACCAGTCAAGGCTGTAATGATTGACTGACTGATACACTTTCTTTCTCTCATTCCATCTTCGCACAGGAGTGAAATCCACTAGTCTATAACAGTGACACTATATCCAGAATTTTCTATACTGCTCAGCAGCCAGAATCAGGTCAGATTTTCAAATAAATTCTGTTTTTTTTCTTAGTACATGTGGACACTGCAATTAAAACCCTATGGCTGGCTTGCATCAGCTGATTCAGGCTCATGGGGCTTGGGCTAAAAGGCTGTTTAGTTGCAGTGTAGACATTTGGGCTTGTGATGAAGTCTGGGGTGTAGGACCTTGCAAGGTGGGTGGGGGTTCCAGAGCTTCAGCTGTACCCCAAACTGGAATATCTACCCCAAGATTAAAGAGCCCCTGAGGCCAAGTCAGCTGGCAAAAGCCTGTCATGGACGTCTAAGTGCAGTGGAGATGCACCAAAAGTGCCTGGATTCTCAAAAGAACTGAGCATGTTAAATGCCAAATTTTATGAAACTCTGCCCTTTATGTAGGTTCCTAAATGTAAGCTGTGATCTTCGGAAAATCTGGTCACTGTTGCAGACACTGAGTACTTGAAAAGCAACCCTAAGTTCTTTGGAAAAATTAGCTTCATATTTCAGTGGAACTGCTCAGGTATAAGTAAAGGTAGAATTTTGCCTTCATATTATATACACCTAAAATCTGTACAGTACAAGCAATTTGCACAGTTATTTTTCTTGATCTTTGCTGCAGGAAGATTAAATAAACATCAACCAAGAATCCAATACACTCAGAGTGTAGGTATGGTAAATTAAATTGATTAATGGGAGACCAGAATTAACCCCTTAGTCCTAGAAATCAGAATTTCTGCATGGCTATGAGCAAAGGTGCTAGCCCAAGGGCAGTTAAGCCAAAGGAAGGATTTCGGATTGCTAATGCTTAGTATAGTCTCTATCTCTTGGTGATGAGGCACTTGGAAAACAGATATGAGCACCTTGAAACTGTGGCTATGCCAGAATTCTAGGTTAAAAGCTACACAAGCAACACAACTGCATCAAACCTTCCTCCTGCCATGCTGTTGAGGTCACCGGGCCTTCAGGGCATGGCACAAGGGGAGAAGATTAAAGGTGCTCGACTGAGAAAGTGCCATGTGGTGTGTTGAAAGTGAGGGTCGTAAAAGCACATGCCTCTCAGCAGAGCTGAACTGCTGCATCAGGGTGAAGAGAGGGAAACACAACTAAATGGAGTGCTGAGCTGTGTTTGTTTGCAAGGCCGTGGGCTCAGAGTGGCAGTTGGAAGCTGTGAGTCATAGTTGGGATTGAAATCTAAAACTCTCTGCTCATTGGCTGAGCTGTAGCCAGAGGGAGGGGCTATCAGGAAGGCCACAGCTTTATAAACCCTTCTGGATAGCAACGAGGGTGGTTGCAAACAGGAGGGAGTTTTGAGAGGGGAGTTTAGAGGGGGGAGGTTAGAGGGTGTAATTTCATTCTGGCCTATAACATATATCCGAAGCATTTAAATAAAACCCCTGTTTATATTCAGATTATTCTATAGAGAAAATGCAGGCAGAAGCCCAGCAACAGAGCGGGGCCTATCCTGTTCATTGCATAGAGTGTAACATGTACGACTACCTGTCCTGCGGGCGGGTGGTGTATGTGTGCACTCATTGCAAGTAGCTCCTGACCCCCAGAGACCGAGTTCAGGCTTTGGAGGCCAGGGTGGCTGAACTAGAGGAGCTCAGGGAGGCAGAGAGGTATGTGGACACTTTGTATGTGGCTTTCCAGGACACTATAGTACTGTCCCACCTCCAGTCTGAGAGCCCGAGTGCTCTTAAAGAGGATGAAAGGCTGAGGGGAAGAGAGCAGCCATTGAAAGCTCAGGGAAACCATCCCATAGTTGGGACCCTCCTTCCAAGGGATGTTACGGTATCTTCTTGCACTGAGGATACCTTTCTGGGGGAGGTAATGCCAGTTGTTAGGAAAAGGCAGGTGTTAGTAGTGGGTGATTCGATTGTTCGAAACATAGGTAGCTGGGTTTGTGATGACAGGGAGAACCGTATGGTGACTTGCCTGCCTGGTGTGAAGGTTGCAGATCTCTCAAGGCATCTAGATAGACTAATATGTAGTGCTGGGGAGGAGCCAGTGGTCGTGGTACATGTAGGTACCAATGACATAGGGAAGGGTAGGAGAGACGTCCTGGAGGCCAAATTTAGGTTGCTAGGAAAGAGACTGAAATCCAGGACCTCTAAGGTGGCATTCTCAGAAATGCTTCCTGTTCCACTTGCAGGGCCAGGTAGGCAAGCAGAACTTCAGAGTCTCAATGTGTGGATGAGACGATGGTGTAGGTAGGAAGGGGTTTAGATTTGTTAGGAATGGGGACACCTTTGGGAGGGGGGACCCTATACAGGAAGGATGGGCCCCACCTCAATCAAAGGGGATCCAGACTGCTGGCACTAAGCATTAAAAAGGTCATAGAGCAGTTTTTAAACTAAGAGATCGAGGAAAGCCGATTGGTGCAGAGGAGCACATGGATCGGACAGAAACTCCTCTTAGAGGAGAATCCATCAATAGAGAAGCTCTAGGCTTTAGTAAAAAAGAGAGGAGGGGAGATATCAAACAATGGGCTAGATCAGACAAACAATCACATATAAAAGAATCGAATACATCTGGGATGGGAAGACAAATAAGCAGAGGCAAATCTTTAAAATGCTTCTACACAAATGCTAGAAGTCTGACTAATAAGATGGGTGAACTAGAGAACCTTGTATTAAAGGAGGAAATTGACATAGTAAGCATCAGGGAAAGCTGGTGGAATGAAGACGATGTATGGGACAGAATCATACCAGGATATAAAATATATCAGAAGGATAGAATGGGCTGTGTGGGTGGCGGAGTGCCACTGTATGTGAAAGATAATGTAGACTCAAATGAAATAAATTTTAAATGAATCAAAATGTTCCCTAGAATCACTATGGATAGTAATTCCAAGCTTTTCTAAGAATATAGCAGTAGGGATGTATCATCGACCGCCTGATCAGGACAGTGATAGTGATGTGGAAATGCTAAGGGAGATTAGATAAGCTACCAAAATAAAACACTCAATAGTAATGGGGGATTTCAATTATCCCCATATTGGCTGGGTATTTGTCACATCAGGACGAGATGCAGAAATAAGATTTCTTGGTGCTGTTAATGACTGCTTCTTGGAGCAGCTGGTACGGGAACCCACAAGGGGAGGGGCAATTCTCGATTTACTACTGAGTGGAGCACAGGATCTGGTCCACGAGGTCACTATTACAGGACCACTTGGGAATAGTGGTCTTAATGTAACAACATGTAATATTCCTGCGGTGGGAAGAACACCTCAGCAGTCCAACACTCTGGCATTTAATTTCAAAAGGGGGAATTATGCAAAAATGAGGAGGCTAGATAAACAGAAATGAAAAACCAAAGTGACTAGAACAAAAACCCTGCAAGCTGCATGGAAGCTTCTCAAAGGCACTATAATAGAGGCCCATCTTAAATGTATACCCTAAATTAAAAAACACACCAAGAGACCGAAGAAAGACCCACCATGGGTTAACACACATGTAAAACAAGCAGTGAGGGATAAAAAGGCATTTTTCAAAAAGTGGAAGGCAAATCCTAGTGAGGTAAATAGAAAGGAGCATAAACACTACCAAATTAAGTGTAAAACTGTAATAAGGAAAGCCAAAAAAGATTATGAGGAACAGATAGCCAAACATTCAAAAAGTAATAACAAAATGTTTTTTAAATACATTAGAAGCAGGAAGCCTGCTAAAAAAACAGTGGATCCCCTAGACAATACAAATACAAAAGGAGCAATCAAGGACGATAAAGCCATTGTGGAGAGACTAAATGATTTCTTTGATTCAGTCTTCACAGCTGAGGATGTTGGGGAGATTCCCAAACCTGCACCGTTTTTTGTGTGAAATGAAACTGAGGAATTGTCCCAGACTGAAGTGTCTTTAGAGGAGGTTTTGGAACAAATAGATAAACTTAATGTTAACAAATCATTGGGACCAGATGGCATTCATCCAAGGGTTCTGAAAGAATTCAAATGGGAAACTGCAGAGCTATTAACACTAGTTTGTAACCTGTCCTTTGGATCAGCTTCCGTACCTTATGACTGGACGATAGCTAATGTGACACCAATATTTAAAAAGGCCTCTAGAGGTGACCCTGGCAATTACAGACCGGTAAGTTTAACGTCAGTTCCAGGCAAATTAGTTGAAACAATGGTAAAGAATAAAGTTGTCGGGGATGTAGAACATCATATTTGATGGGCAAAAGTCAACATGGTTTCTGCAGAGGGAAATCATGTCTTACTAATCTGTTAGAGTTCTTTGAAGGGGTTAACAAACATGCAGACAGGGGTGATCCAGTGGATTTAGTTTACTTAGATTTCCAGAAAGCCTTTGACAAGGTACCTCATCAAAGGCTCTTATGTAAATTAAGTTGTCATGGGGTAAGACGGAAAGTCCTTTCATGGATTGAGAACTGGCTAAAAGACAGGAAACAGAGGGTAGGTATAAATGGTAAATTTTCCCAATGGAGAGGGGTAACTAGTGGTGTCCCCCAAGGGTCAGTCCTAGGACAAATCCTGTTCAAATTATTCATAAATAATCTGGAGAAGGGGGTGAGCAGTGAGGTGGCAAAGTTTGCAGATGACACTAAACTGTCCAAGATAGTCAAGACAAAGGCAGACCGTGAAGAACTTCAAAAAGATCTAATCAAAGGGAGTGATTGGGCAACAAAATGGCAAATGAAATTTAATGTGGATAAGTGTAAGGTAATGCACATTGGAAAAAATAATCCCAACTATACTTACAATATGATGGGGGCTAATTTAGCTATAACTAATCAGGAAAGAGATCTTGGAGTTATCATGGATAGTTCCTTGAAAACATCCGTGCAGTGTGCAGAGGCAGTCAAAAAGGCAAATAGGATGTTAGGTATTATTAAAAAAGAGATAGAAAATAAGACAAGGAATATCTTACTGCCCCTGTATAAATCTATGGTACGCCCACATCTTGAATACTGTGTACAGATGCGGTCTCCTCACCTAAAAAAGGGCAACTACGATGATTAGTGGCTTGGTACAGGTCCTGTATGAGGAGAGGCTAAAAAGATTAGGACTTTTCAGTTTAGAGAAGAGGAGACTGAGGGGGGACATGATAGAGGTATTTAAAAGTATGAGTGGTGTGGAGAGGGTGAATAAGGAGACGTTATTTACTTGTGCCCATAATACAAGAACTAGAGGACACCAAATGAAATTAATGGGTAGCAGCTTTAAAACTAATAAAAGAAAGTTCTTCTTCACTTAGCACATAGTTAACCTGTGCAACTCCTTGCCAGAGGAGACTGTGAAGGGTAGGACTATAACAGAATTTAAGAAAGAATTGGATAAATTCATGGAGGTTAGGTCCATAAAAGGCTATTAACCAAGGGTAGGACTGGTGTCCCTGGCCTCTGATTGTCAGAGGCTGGAGATGGATGACAGGAGACAAATCACTTGATCGTTGTCTTCGGTCCACTCCCTCTGGGGCACCTGGCACTGGCCACTGTTGGCAGACAGGCTACTGGGCTGGATGGGCTGTGCTTATGTTCATCTCTGAATCCCCGGGCTTTTAAAATCTTCACCAACATTTTGAGCTTTATCTGCAAGTCACCAGAGCAGACAGTGGGGTTGACAGCAGTGAGGGCAAGGTGAGAGGGGGGCCAGCTCTGCATAGTGAAAGGTGGGGTGGCCAAGGGCAGAAGGGGTGGGGCCAAGGGAGATAAGGAGGGGCCAAGGGAGGAAGCGTGCCATAGGCTGGCCAAAGCACGGTGCTCCCTCCCTCCAGAGACATGCAGAGTGGCAGTTCAGCACTGCCACAGCATTTCAAAGGGGCCCAGAGCTCTGGCTGCCACTGCTGTTGCTTTGGCAGGCCTGAAAGCAGATACTCAGGTACAAGTTTTATATACTCCGCTCGAGAGACAACTGCCTTCTCCACTCGCTGAACCTTCCCAATAGACTTCAGAGGTTGCCCTGGCAAAGCATATTCCAGAACATGAGCCTGATGTCGCAGGTTCAGCTGGCCCTTTAACAACACGAAGGCTCCACTGACTTCTCCAGATGGTGGGACTAAACACCAGGGGCACATGGGGAGCATCTGATGGAGAATGAGGCATGCTGGGAGATGTAGGGGCAGCCATGGAGAATTCAGAGATTCAGAAGTAGGAGGTTTAGAGTTGAATGGATGTGAGCTATTGGGCTGAAATGTTAGACTGACAGGTGGCAAGCAGCCAGACAGGGTTAACCAGTGGAGTGACTAAGGGTTGAACTGAGATATTTAGGAAAATATGTAAATGATAATTGGGCTATCCCATTAGGTGAAAGTAGAACTCTGAAATGCAGACCGCCATGGTTGGAGCGTTAGAATGGGAGATGTTTGCTCAGGTTTTGTGAGGTAATCAGGCAATTCTTGGCCATTACTATAGCCATGATTCTAGAACAAAAGAGAATAGTAAAATTGGTGATGGAATTTGATTGAAGTAGTGTTATTATCTATATGACTCCTTCAAGATTGTGGTAAACTGTATATGAAAGATAAATCACCCCAGGCTAATGGCCCAATGTTTGGGAGACAGAAGGTTGCATCAAAAGCATATTGTTCTCCTAGGCTAAGAAGCAGCTGGAAATTAAGCATAAAGGTCCTTTGGACTTGATCCTTTTTCATCTCATAGCTGGTTGGATGCTCATGGGGAAAGTTTAGGATGACCATATTCCCCTAGCTAAACACAGGGCACCCTGGGAGGGGCCGTCCCAGCCAAAATTGGACAGATGGTCACCCTTAGTCAGGCAGTGGCTGCCCTGTAGGGGCTGCCAACCTGCGGGGTGGTGGGGTGCTCCTGGGCTGCAGGGGGCAGCTGTGGCTCCTGGCTGCCCCATGCCTTGGGGCGCTGGGAGCTGGCTGCAGCCCCGGGGGTGACTTCCTTGTGCCAGTGCTTCTCCTGGCTCCCAGAACTACAAGGAGCTGGGAAAGGTGTGGCTGCGCCGGTCCAGTTTCTGGATCCTGCAAGCAGTGGGGAGCCTGGAGCCAGGCACAGCAGTGCTGGTTAGTTTCCCAGGTCCTCTCTGCTAGCAGGAGCTGGGAAACTAACCGGAGCTGCTGCACCTGGGTCCCGGCTGTGCCTGGCTCCCTGCTCCCATGAGCGGCGGGGAGCCCAGAGCCAGGCCCAGCAGTGGTGGTCAGTTTTCTGGCTCCCCCAAGCTGGGGGGGACCTGGAAAGTAGGCGGCAGCCACACCCTTGCGCTTACAGCTTCCAACAGCCCACAAATACAGGGCAATTAGCCCCTTTGTTAAATTAAAATGGACGGCAGGAAGGCATCCCTAATACAGGGCTGTCCCACCCAAAACTGGATAGATGGTCACTTTAGGAAAGCCGCAAGCCCTGTAGCTTGAGATCTCAGGATATCCTGATGCCTCTACAATAGAGCTTGACTTAATACCCCTGGACTGATGCCGAACAATCCATCTGTAACTACTGAGCTCAACAGCTCTATGAATCCAATCGCAGGATTTTACTCTTGTCCGCACATATTTGATCCTTATAACCAATTTCAACTCTCACCTTTCCTCCTTTCTTTTTATAAATAAACTTTTCAATTTCAGGGGCCAAAGGGCTGCATGACAGTGCGATCTGGGGGTAAGAGCTGTGATGTACATGGACCTGGGTACCTGCTTGGCCCTTGGGAATCAAAGGACTTATCAGTTGATGAGACTGGTCAGAAGGAACCACTCACCTCTGACCCCTGTGGTTGTGAGGGTGTTGTAAGCCTGGAGTGCATGAGGACCTGCTTTGGGGATTTCTTGTTAGTCAGTGCAGTGAGACAGAAGTGACTATTGTGGCTGGTTTGGTGTGTCTGATCGGTAATAACCTCTAGCATTCTGCGCTAGATTTGCCCTGTTTCTCAGCAGCGTGACCTGAATTTGGCACTCTCAGTAATGGCCCACAGAGGCAGTTATAGCGGGCGGCATTGGCTAGGTGAACTGACTGACCCCATGTGCCCTGAGGTGGAGCAGATGAGCCTATCCATCGATTTAAAGAGGGTGGGTGTACACCTGGGCCTATATAGGACTGCTGATAGCAGCTGGGGAAGGAAGGACTGAGATAGGCTGAGCCCTGGTTAGCAGAGGTCACACTGGAGGGGCAGTAAGGTCCGTGGAGGGTCCCTGGAACGAGGAGGGGGTGAGTGACTCAAGGAAACAACCCTGTCTCTCCAAGAGGGGAGCAGAGCTAGAATATGCAAGGATGTTGGTGGGAGAGCCAGAGACCCACAGGAGGGCTGGCCCTAAAGCCACAAGCTGCCCTCTGCTTGTCTGCTTTGAAAAAATAAGCCTCCTTGACTGAGACTGGGCGTGGCCCACACCCAGGATGGTGAGCCAGCTTGGAAAGTCAGTTGGAAGTGCCTGGTGCGTGTGGTTTTGTTTTAAATGTCGTATCAATAAGCTGGATTCCAAAAGATGAGGGAAATACTGAGCAAATGAGTGCTGGTTTCTTAAGCAGAAAAAGGGGAAACTAAGACAGGGCCCAACCCCCGACACCTGATTAGCCCTGCTACCTTTGATGGGAAGAAAGGTGTGGATGACTTACCTCCCTCCCCTACTGTGGAGTAAAAGCCACAACCTGTTCCCTGGATGCAGACAGTAAAATGCAGTTAGTACAAGTCACTGATGCTATCTGAGAGCAGAGATGGATGCTCTAGGGAATCTTTCTGGGGCAGCAGGGCCGACACACAGAGAAATCATCACTAATGTTGGTAGAGGCTTCCCTCAGCTGATAAGCATCGCTTCTATCTCAGCCAGCTTGGGATACAGTTCTTTCTTGCATCGGATGGCAAAACATACAATCCTCAAGTTTCAGAAAAGAAAATGCCGTGCTACCCACATACTGCACATCAACATAGTACAAACAAACTACATTGTCCAGGCTGCAAGTTAGGAAAAGTGTTCTAGGAATCCTTCTGTATCAGATGCACTTGAATTTGTGACAAACCAGTGACAAACTGGCCTACTCCATTAATGAACAGAGATATTGTAGATTACACCCAAGGTGTTACAGCTATTAATCAAAGAGGCCAGAGTACTGCAAACTGACAGATAACACAAAGCCTATTTGTTTTTCACATTGTACATTTGTGGTGGTCAGAGATGCACCTGAAAGTGTCTGCTGTACACAAGCTTGGTCCCTGGGAGCTAAAAGTTAAGGGATCAATTATAAGAAGCATAAACATTGTTCTTAGTTTTAAGCTATTCCCGTGGGGCATGCTTCAGAAGCCTACAAGTGGAGAAGAAAAGAGGTTAATGGAAGACTTTTTCTAATATAGTGCTCAGCCTTAAGCTAAGGGGATGGTTATTTTACATATCAGTATAGCAGAAAGCCAACATGATGACTCAGTTCCCAGGGAGATCATACGCTTCTCTCAAACATCAGAGGAACAACAGCAGATACTGCAAGCTGTTGGGTAAATAAGTCCAGCTGGTCTAATTTCAACACTGAGTTTTACTGCTAGCCTTTGAACTTCCCTATAGGTCTGTGGTCCCCCTAGCACCATCTGCTAGGGCTTACGCTATTTGCGTCATAAGACATGCCATGAAGATGCTAGCCAAATTCACACCCAGTGGGAGGGCACTGCCAGGGACCTGAGTGGTCGTGGAGGTGATGACATCATTTGTTAAAGGCACAGGACAGGATGCTGTAACTCTTAGATATGTTTCCACTGACATAAATGGAAGCAGAGTTTCACTTCCTGTTATTGGCCGATTCTTGACAAAAATGGAGGCCTTTTTCCCTTATAAGAATGTAAGGCCATACTGCGTCAGACCAAGGTCCATCTAGCCCATGATTCTGTCTTCCCACAGCATCCAATGCCAGGTGCCCCAGAGGAATGAACAGAAGAGGTAATCATCAAGCGATCCATCCCTTGTCTCCCATTCCCAACTGCTGGCAAACAGAAGCTAGGGATACCATTCCTACCCATCCTGGCTAATAGCTATTGATGGACCTAACCTCCTCCTAACCACTTTTTTGAACTCTGTTAAAAGCTCTGGCCTTCACAACATCCTCTGGCCAGGAGTTCCACAGGCTGAGCGTGCATTACATGAAGAAATATATCCTTCTGTTTGTTTTAAACCTACTGACAATTAAGTTCCTTTGGTGACCCCTAGCTCTTGTGCTATGGGAACAACTTAATGACTTTCCTTCATTTACTTTCTCGATGCCAGTCATTTTTAAAGACTTCTATCATACCTCTCCCCTTGTCTCCTCTTTTCTAAGCTGAAAAGTCAGCCTTGTTAATCTCTCCTCATATAGCAGCCATTCCAAACCCCTAATAATTTTTGTTGCCCATTTCTAAATGTTTTCCCAAGATGAGGATATCTTCATTGGGCTGGGGGAAGCACACCTGGATAGCCTTCTGTCTCCTGACCCCCCTGCTCCCACCAGGATATCTCCTCTCCTCTTATCAAGTCTATCTTGGGGAGGGCAAGGTACTAGGAAATGGCCATAAATCTTTGGTGGTGATGCCCTAGAGAAAAGCAGGCAGAAATATACAGATAAATATGTTCTTTAAAATGCCAGAACAATTCATGACTCAAGCTACGAAAATGTGTCGCTCCTTATGAAAAGCATTATCTACAAACTGTCTCCCATGTTTCCTATGGAAATGCCAAGAAAAGTGAACTACTTTACAGCTCCAACACATACAGTAGAATTCATCAGTCATGACCTTCCACGACCCAGAAGATTGCAGATCTTGGCTCAGCATTTCCTGTCCACAATTTACTCACACTAAACCCATCACCTTGTGAAAGTCGTCTTTTAAAGAGATGCACAC
Source organism: Carettochelys insculpta (assembly GCF_033958435.1). Classification (NCBI taxonomy): domain Eukaryota; kingdom Metazoa; phylum Chordata; order Testudines; family Carettochelyidae; genus Carettochelys; species Carettochelys insculpta. The sequence continues at coordinate 133,500,869 of NC_134140.1, read as the reverse complement.
TGGTGTCCAGACACCAGCCCTCTGAGGCTCCGAGGACTAATACTTAAAAGGCTAAATCAACAGAGGTCTAGGCTGAATAAACTGCAGAAGCTGCCAGCTGCCAATACCCTAGTGGCAAAATTGTCTTTGCTTTGCCTTGTGAAGGCAAATTCCTTGCCAAAGGACAGTTTCTGTATAAGGACAACTGAGGGCAAGAGGCAGTTTCCACTGTTTCGAATGTATCTTTCCAAAGGTCTGTAATGGACTCTCCTGGATTCTTTGGCACCTCTCTTTAGCAGAAAAGGTCATCAATAATCGGTGGCATATACACGACATATGCACAGCCTGTACTTTACCTATTTTGAGTGGGATTTTCAAACACGGTGTTGACCTCTCTCTGCCCCCAGTGAACTCCATCAAATCCCAACCTTTGTTCAGGCAATCACACAATAAATAAATAAATAAATAAATAAACCTCTTTACACCCACTTGAAGATTCATAAAGCACTGCCTAGGGCCCATAATGTAAATAAGAATCATGCCTTGTGCTATAAATTACTGCATACACGGATTTATATCTGCACACACGTCAAGTGAGGGGCCCATTTTGGCAGCACAGTAATTCCTCAAGGGTTAGTGATACGTAACAGGCGCAGAATGATATTACTTTGAGCCTATGCTATGTGCCTCTGGCTGTGGGACGTACCTTTCCTCTCACATGACTCTCGTGCATTTGGCTACCTCCTAATGCATTCCAGCAATGCAGCTGGCACTTGATACACCCAGTAAGGCCCCGTGGCTCTCTTGTAGATCATCTGGGGCAGAAGAATAGCAAGACATCAAGCTGTCTCTGTCAGCATTCACACCTTACCTGGGTGGATCGGAGCCTAACCTGGAGAAGGTGGTAGCAGCTGTGGTGGAATAACCAAGGATGAGGCTCAGACAGGGTGAGGGGGTCAGAAAAGGGCAGTGGGCCTCAGAACTGTGGAAGGATCAGGTTCTGCCTCCTGTCCCCAACTTTGAACTAGTGAAGGACCCTGGGAGGCCTTAGAGTTTAAGTCAGTCGGCGTGGGTGGGCATCCTCCAGGTGTTAGGGCCACTGAAGCACTGCAGGGGCTGGTTCAGCCCCGGTGCATGTATCCTGTATTGTGGTTGGTGTTTTCTGTCAGCTGAGTGCTTGGGTAGCCACCCAGGAAAAATCCAGGTGCCACCCAGCTGACTCCCAGAGTGCCCACAGCAAGCAGCTGCAAGCAGCATATGCTTCTATTGGTTGTGCAGGTCCACACACGTCTCAGTGCACACAGCAACATTTATTCTGCATATGGATGGAAAAAAAAAATACAGGGAGCACTGGTGGTTGTCCCAGCCCTTGCCCTCATATAATCCCAAGATGCTGCCTCCCCCTCGCCCACCCCCCGCCATGCTGCCAGGGATTATTTGAGGGCAAGGGCTGGGACCACACATTGCAGGAGAGCCATGGAGAGAGGACACCCTCCTGGCGAGAAGCGCCATGCAGCGAAGCTGCACTGCCTGCATCTTGGACGGAGTCTGGGAAACTCCGTGAGGGTTGGTGGTTTCTGGGGTGCAGGGAGGGCGTTCAGACAGTTCTAGCTCAGCAAAAGTTAGCATGGCTGGTCATTGTAAAATGGCTCCGGCTTGTGAGAAGCGCAGGCAACCCTAAAAAACCCATAAGGATAGCCACTAGCTATTACGTAAGCCAGTGCCTATGCCCAGCTTCCCAGTGGTTTTCGAAGCCAGCCCTCTATCTAACTCATCAGCAGCCAAGATTTAACGTAACGAGCTTTCCTTCTAATGTGCAGGACTGATTGTCACGCAGTTGCTAAGAGTTTATTCTATTTCTTTATCCAAATAAAAGAGCAGTTCATGAAAATAATCATCAGACGCTTTGCTCAGCAGCTCTGACCTTGTTCAGAGGGCAGCTTATTTGCAGAGCGTTTTCCTGAGTGAGTAGAAGAGGGCCGCAGGGCAGCTTAATTGTTTTGGGGAAAGCACACCCGGTTTCCAATTCCCAGGAACCTCCCACTTGAGGAACAAGTTGTTTTTCCACAGATGGAGGCTGGTGTGTGAAAAGGCCACAGTGACTAACGGGGTAGCTGACCTTTGGTTTAGGGCTGGCTGCCAATGGGAAGAGACAAGCTGTTATTTACATTGACTGGGAAGACGAGAGGAATGGCAGAGACACTAGAAGACAAATAAAAGGAGGTGTGAAAACATCTACCATATGGGGCGCTATGGCCCTTCAAACTAGGGGATGCTGCTCCAGCTGTAGAAGCCATTTCCTACAGGCCCTCTGTCCTTCCCCACTGGTAGCAATTGAGGGAATAGGTATTTGAGACCCCTCATTCAAAATGCTGAAGTCAGATCTTCCACTTCCCTCTTCTCTCTCACAACTCCCTAACGCCACCCCTTTGGCTTTCATGCTTTAACCTCACTGACTGAAAGCCAGATGCAAAAACTCTTCATCCGACAGCTGCAATTCTTAGAGGCTCCGACACAGTCTCATCTAGCAAAACCTGTGGTTGGCCATGGTTTTCGTTTGCTGGATGTCCACTTCTCATGGGTGTGGCCAAGTTTCCCAGGGTCCCATACAGCTTATTTCCAGCCCCTAGTCCTGGCTCTCAGTGTTCTGTGTGCTTATTTAGCTGTAACTTACCCCTAAATGTCTTCTAAGAGCTCAGTGAGCAGTGAAGGTGTTGGTAATGTGCTAGACAATACTGACCTCCCATCATTCAGAAAATTCTCTCATGTGGCTCTGGTCAGGTCCAGAGGGTGCCCAACTTGGGAAGTTCAACTTGTATCAGTCAGGAGCAGCAGAGACCCTCAGGCAAGAAGCTGCATGAGCTGTCCTACCCTCCGGCTGCTCTATTGCTTTTAGTCACTGACCTAGAGGAAATTTCTATTGTTGGGTCTGCTGTGGGTTGATCTTTCCTAAGTTAGCCTGCAGCAGCAAGAGCATAATCACATCAGGGGATAAGTCCAGCTGAGTCAATGCCTAGAGTTCAAACAGTCTGTCCTGCTTGAAATAATGAATGGGAAGGAATCTGAAAAGGAAATGCACGCCCTTTGGTGCCAGGCACTGGAATGTGTCAATGAGTAACAGACAAAGCATCTTACAGATCCTGAAACGGGTGAACAGATTTAAAAAGGAATTACACCGTGACTTGGCATATATTTATCATCCTGGGAATTTCCCAACATGATAGTCACTCTCCAGACAGAGCTGCATGACTGAAATATTTTAGTGGCATTTCTGCTTTCAGTGGTGCCTCCTCCCGCCTCAGAATTTACTTTAATTTCAAAACTGGCCACTGGCTTTTGGGTTCCCTGTGTTTTATTTTACTTTTCTACTACCAAGAGGCACTCAAAATACCAGTCAGGCTTTACCATTTGCAAGGAGAAGCTGCTATCCAAGCCTTGGGATTATGAAGTTGTTTTGCTAATGAGGGAGGTGAACTTGTGACAGTTAAAAAGCTGCTCAAAGCTTCTCCACCAGTCATAGCTGAAGGATTGCCTGGTCTTCCCTTGAGCAGGGGCTAAATTTGCATCTAAGACCTAGCGAACCAAATGTTATGCCAGACTTTTCTTTGGGAGCTGAGTAAAAACCCTTTGCAAACAGGGTTTCTATTCATTTTTTTTCTGGGGGAGGGGCGGGATGGGGAGGCTGCTCCTGCCTTTCACTGTAACCCTCTGTGTGCAGAAAAGGAAGTTTCTGCGCAGCTGAGATCTGTTATATCCCCACTCATGTCAGTGGGAGGGCCATTTGGATTTTACACCAGCCGAGCCTTGGCCCCTCGGTGTTTTAATTCCTGTCATTTCCCAGGCATGTTCTGCTGAGATGGGAGAGGCAGGGCTCCCCATCCTACAGTAGAAACCAGAGGTTTTGTTTTCCTTAGCTACCGATCTGGCCACCTCCCACCACCCTGAAGCCAAGATTTCAAAAGAGACTGGTGTTTATTGCCTGACTTACAGAGTGTCTGACTTGAGGGACCTGGAAAGGGCCTGATTTTCCCCAGTGCAGAGAAACTGCAAACCTGCTGAAGACCAAACCACTTGCAGGTGTCTCAGGGTGGCTGCCCGAGATCTCCACTCACCTTTGCAAACCTTCATTTCTCAATGAGTGTTCTTTGGCTGATTCCACCTCAGAGGGCAGAGAAAATCCAGAGAAGCCCCACCAGTGGCTCTGCTCCCACCCACCCACCTACATGCTGAACCCTGAGCCTTCCGGGGGGACTGGAGATGCCTTGTGTCCCCAAAGTGTGGATCAGTGGGAAGGGAAGGGAGGGAGCACCCCTGACCCTCCTCCCCCACCAAATATCCCAGTCAGTGGTGATGAACGTGGCAAAACAGCAGACGGTATCAACATTAGCCAGAGGAAATATGGGCAACGCAGAGAGTACTTAGAAATATATCAAGGGATATTAGCCATGAAGAAACATTAACGGAAGCCCTTTTAACACAGGAGAGGGAGATGAAATGAATGAGGATCGCAAACCAGCAAAGTCCCCCAGGGAAGGTGCAGGCCCCTGGCACAAGCTGCATGCGGAGGAGCATGGGGGTGGAGGGAAGGGAAGCCCAAATCCCCAGCAGAAGCCACATAGGTGGGTGGGGGCTCGTTTGCGTAAGGCCCCATAAAAAGTAAGCCCATCGGCCAGAGTTAGCTCAGACAGTTCCCTGAACTAAACTAAGTGGAAACTGCCTTCAGAAGCACATGTCAAAATCTGGCCTTGGGGCAAGGCGGCCAGGCACTCGACACTTACCTCTGGGACCCAGGAACAAACAGCACACTTCAGAGTTGTCATAGGCCTGCAGTGACGCCTGCTTGGACCGGCTGGGCCTGGGACCCTCTGTCTTCCCTAGGGAAAAGCCTGTCTCTTTTGTTACACCCCATAGCCCTGCTGTGGTTCTGCTGCCTTCTTTTACAGCTCTTCTTCCTACAACCAGTCACCATTACCCAGAAGTGCCATATAGACAATACACCACACACATAGTTTTGCTGTAATGTGCAGCTATCAAGGAGAAAACCCTACTTCCTCCTGCATGCGGGGGTTGTGTGACAGGAGGAGTGAAGGGAGCCCATGAAATCCACAGATGTGGGCCCAAAGCTTTCTGTTACTTTGCATGAAGGACACTAATACTTTCATGGCTGTCATAAAAAATAAATGGCACTGTGCATTGACAGGAGTTCATTAAAAAGATAGTTCATTCCCTAGTGAGACTACATAGCATATGAACAAATGTCTCGTATCATGTTTATTGGCATCCATGAAAAATGAGGGCCACAATAAAAATGGATATAGACAGAAATTATCGATTTTCTAATCCCACTCTTCATTTTGCATTGGAAATGTCTATTGGCTTCAGCTGGAGTTGTCAAGAACTGTATGGCTCCAATCCAGCCATGTACTTCACCATCTGTCTGTTTTCAGCAACACAAAGAACCCCACTGAAGTCAATTCAAGTCACTGAAGTCAACGGGAACACTCACTTTCTTCAAGTGACACCCTTCTCCATAACTACATGGTCAACAGAGGAGACTGGGCTGAAGGCAGAGCTGGAACTGAAGTGGGGATGGGGAGATAGAGGCAGAGAGGGAATGAGGGCAGAGCTGGGCTGAGTACACAGCAGAGGGCAAAACAGAGGTATGGCTGGTCTGGTGGTGGAACTGGGTATGGAGTGGAACTGAAGCTGGTTTTGGGGTAGAGTATAAGTACAGCTGGGGCCAGCAGGGGGCTGGGTACTGTTCCTTTCACACACCCGCAAGGAACTAGTCCAAGTCACCCAAATATTTCTTAGCATCCCAAAGTTTGGAGAACACTGATTTAGACAGAGATGAACATCACTGGGAAATGAATTACACATATGAGCAGACAATGTGTGTTTCTGACATAACATATTTATAAGTCACCATGCACTCTGCACTGGTACTATCATTTTCTGGCCTTTCCCAATTGTGCTTCTCAATCAGTCAGGTCAAAGTTTGTAAAAGAACAAATTCATAGCCTCTTTTCTTACCTCCCACTGAGAAGGAAACCAATAACGACTGCCAACAGGATCACTCCCACTGTCACTGACACAGCAATTATAGGAATCTGGCTCTGATCACTGGAGGCAGGTACTGCTGAGATGGGAAACAGAAAATGGAGATTAAAGTTAAAATCATAGCCAGCACTCACAAGAGTCTTTATTTCAAGGATGCCAGAGACAGTGTGGTTTCACCAATCGGTTAATTCTCTCACAGGTTTGTTGGTTGGGTGGTTTTTCCTCATTATCTAATTTTTTCAATGGAGGTGGGGAAAGTTTCCGGTTTTGGAAACTAATTTACCCTCCTAATCAAAATGACAGAGAAATTACCTTTCCAACTGGGAAACCGGAATCTCTTTTCCTGGTTATGTAGTACTAGAAGTCAGTGAGGGAAGAGATAGGCACCAAAGAAAGCTCTTATTGGTTTGGTTTTGTTTTTTGGATATTCAAAGACAAAGCTCAGGGACATAACAAAATCTCTCAAATAAAAGGCAGATAAACTGGCCATGACAAGACTGAATACTGTTACCTCAGCTTTAGGACTCTTTATTACATCTCTAGCACAAGGCCAGCTGGTGCCCTTTGGAATAAAGCTGTTCTGAAGACTAATATTTTGGCTGGTTTCTGTTTCCTGTAAGGAAAGCAGAACTGCCTGCAGATTGTGTCCTTTCAAAAATCCCTCTCCACGAAGCTCTGCAGAGGAAGGATTGTCATGTGATTATGACACTGGACTTGGGAGACCTTAATTCAATGCCTGGTATATCCAGTGTGTCCCTGGGAGACCTTCGGTAACAGATTTACTATCCCTGTGCCTTGGCCTCCCATCTGTGATACTGAGATCATAATAACACTTAATCTTTGCCTTGTCCAGTTAGATGTGCTCTACACTACTGCATGCTATCAATGTAAGCCATGCAACTTCAGCAACGTGACTAACATAACTGAAGGTTATGTAAGATTTGTTTACTGCGTCACTTTAAAAGGGGTAAGTCAACAGCTGATGGTCTCCCCTTGACTCCACCTACTCCTCTCATTTTGGTGGAGTACTAGAGTTGATGGGAGAGTGTTCGGTGGTCAATTTATCATGCCTATAGTAGACGTAATAAATCAATCCCTGCTGGATCAATCACTGCCCATTCATCCTGCAAGTGGTGAAGACAGGCCCTTAGATTTTCAACTCTTCAGTGGAGGAACTGTTTCGCTATGTGTTTTCACAGAAACTAACACTATCAGGTCTTGGTCTTGGCTGGGGCCTCTCAGCACTTTTAAAATCCATAACAAAAATGTCAACTCTTTGGGAACACATTGTTAGTCTTCAACCAGTAGCTAGTCTCATACTTGAGGTTAAATTTAAGCATTTCAAAATTAATTCAAGCTGTCTCATTTTGGCCTTAAGCCATATGAACTTCTGGTGAATGGCTTGCCTAGAAAACTTTAATTATCTTCCTAACTGGGGATAAATGTAATCTGAACCATATTTACATTTTAGCTTAAATGCTTTAGTTCCAATAGATAATCAGAATTACTGCACCACAGTAGATTATCCCAGACAAAATTTAGTATAAACCTTACAGACAATGGTCACCATTAAAAATATCAAAAATGACAGTATTTAACATACTTTCTTTACTAATATTATTACTGTATTTCTGTCTATTTGGGACAGAAGCTATCTGTAGGATCTCTGTGGTAAGTGGTGGCAAAAGTTGGCTTTCTAGCCTTTGTGGATGCAGAGAAGAGCTTGAAAATGTGAACTGTAAGGGCTTCTATCCCAGAAAGGAAAGAAAAATAAACCCATATTTGCTACTTTATAAAATGGCAAGAATTTTTACTAGGCTGGGCAGAATTTGATGTTTATGCATCATGTTTATGGATAATATAAATATTCAAGAATTTTTGTACATTTTTATCTATTTGCTGGAAATTATGGGTGTGGTCAAGCAATGGGGACAGGGCTGTCAGACAGTTAATTAGTGAGAGTAGACATCAAGATTCAAAAAGTTACAGCTTGATAACTGCTAAACACAAATTATCAATATCGTGTGTCACAATATACCAGGTAAGTATCCCAGCATCAAATTCTAATGTGTTCTCAAGCAGCACTTTCCTGATTCAGCCAATCAGTAAATTGCATAGATGGAAGCATGTTCTGTTGGTCTGCACATGCAGGGTGAGATTGATGCTTATTAACATGTACTGGTAGGAATCTAATCCTGCCAAGTCTAATTTTAAGCCAATCACAACATTTTTCGGAACTCTTGTGTTTGGCTATACTACAGCCTGGATCTCAGACGTGTTCTTGGTTGTGCCTTGGAGAAGGGAGGTGCTGATGGAGAGGTAACTATGCCTCTTAAAAGCGTAGGATATTGACATGCAGAGAGCTCCTCAGGCATGGCTGCTCATGGTGGCATGGTCATCCCCATGAGTTCAGGGGAGGGATACCTCAGTGGTTTGCACATTAGCCTGCTAAACCCAGGGTTATGAGCTTAATTCCTGAGGAGGCTATTTAGGGGATTGGGGCCAACAGACGTCAGGGATAGTGCTTGGTCCTGCCAAGAGGGCAGGGGACTGGACTACATGACCTCCCAATGTCCCTTCCAGTTCTCGGAGAAGTCTATCTCCAATATATAACATGGGGTGGGATAGCTCAGTGGTTTGAGTATTGGCCTCCTTAAACCCAAGGTTGTCAGCTCAATCCTTGAGGAGGTCACTCAGGAACTGGGGCAAATAGATGTCAGGAATGTCTCTTGGTCCTGCCAAAAGGGCAGGGGACTGGATTAGATGACCTTCCAGCTCTAGGAGGTGTGTGTATTTTGCATGATGGGATTCATTACAGCCACACATAGGGTATGAATATAGGGAAAGTTCTCCTCACACATTAGCAGAAATTGATTGTGCAGTCAAGCAGCCTTCAAGGAAAAGACAGATGCAGACTTGAGTCCTTAATTTCATGGAAGCTATAAAATAATTGAATATGGCCCAATATTAAAAGTTAAAAATCCATAATGTATTAAACATTGATTTTGCAATGGGTTCCCAAGTAGCACTTTATACTAGAACTCTCCGACTGGCATTTCATTACATATAATACAGCCCAACTAAAGTACAGTCAATGATGTCATAATGAAGAATGTTAATTCTTTATTGTCTAGCTACTCAAAACTTACACCATCACCTACAGATTTTACTAGCACTTCAAATGCGTAGCGGGTCTGTTTTTAATTGTCTTAAAAAGAGCTAAAGGAAGAGGGTGAGGAGGAGAAAGAAGGGGACCGGCGTGGTGGGGGAGAGGCAGCAGTGGGGGCCGGTCACTGCAGCGAAAGGCTGCAGTCTAGGGCTATAGAAGAGGGAAGGAAAGCAGCAGGCCACCAGCAAGCCAGGCTGCTGGAGAGACCAGACAGCACCAGTGGATTTGAAATAAGAGCTCTCATTTGCAAAAAATCAGAGCAGGATGTGACCCCCCCCCACTGCCCTCTTGCTCTCTCTCTCCCAGAGCTGCAAGATGGCAGCGTTTGGCTTCGATGCCACAAATAACCAGGCTGTGTTTCTTGCCCTGGGAAATGCAGGGCCCACCCCCGTACACACGGGAGGAGTGACAGGAAGCACCGTTCCATGTGTGCCTCGGCAGGCACGGGTGTAGTGGGCGGGGAAGCTGGGATGCTGCCAGATGTTCTGTGCTTCCCAGAGCCTGGCTGGCAGATGGCAGGATTCCAAACTGCTGGTTCACTTTGTCCAGGTGGGACCATCATTGCTGCTCCGCTCAGCTGCAACACACCCCTCAGTCCTCTCACTGGCAGCTGCTGTTGGCGTGCCCTAGCCTGCCTCCTCTCCCACACCAGTCACGTCTCTTCCACATGCGGTCCATGCTCCCAGCTGGTAGCAGCCCATCTCTCCCAGTACTCCCGTGTGCTATAGATGGACAGACCGAGGACTGGTCTACACCAAGCCGGTAAGTCGACTGTAGATACACAAGTCTAGCTGTTGGAATTGCGCAGCTAGAATTGACTTATATGCAATCGACTAACCTGGGCATCCTCACAGAGGGAGGTCACTGGGAGAAAACCTCCCACTGATCTCCCTTACTCCAGATGACAGAGAAGTAAAGAGATTGACTGCCATCCCCAGACAGTTCAAGTTCACGCCTCTGTACCAGAAACATGAAATCAAAATCTGCAGGATCCACCCTGACCAGTTCAATCTTCCAAGTAGTCTAGACGTACCCTTAGTCTGAGAGCAGCTCAGGCTGTGTGGAATAGGGGGATTCCCTGAACCCTTCCCCACACAGGCTCCCATGAAAGCAAGAGCAGAGCTTTCCTTTTCCACCTGTGTAGACAGAAAACAGCATCAACTAGAGCTCTGCTCTCTGCCGTGTGTGTCCAGTCCTCAATCTGCATTGTGTTCCTGGCTTCAGCACCAACTATGGGTGTGATCTTGGGAAAGGCATTGAGGCCCGAGTCGTCAAAGGCATTTAGGTGCCTGCCTCACAGTGATTCCAATGAGAGTGAGGCACCAAAATATTTTCAATCGCCCAGGCCACAGGGCCTATTGCAAAGCCTGCTGAAATCAATGGGCTGCAGCAAAGTAAAACATTTTATCATGTACTTAAAACCCATCCTTATTCAGCAGAGCTGTTCAGCACATGCTGCAAAGTGTCATGTAAGTCAATGCTGCAGTGCTTTGCTGAATAAGGTGCACTGCTGAATTAAGAGTCGTTCCATTGACTTCAGTGAGTTTTGCATTAAACCCTTAATCCTTGTGCCTCAGGTTTCTCCCATCTCCAAAATGTGAGTATTCAACCAAAGGGGCCTGTAAAGTAATTAATTAACGAAACAAGGAGATATATGTATCTTGTGGAACTGGAAGGGACCTCAGGAAGTCATCAAGTTCACTCTCCTGCCCTCTATCACCATCATTGGTCCTTTTTTTTTTTTTAAAATCTAACCTTCCCCTGATCTTTCAAAGGGCCCCTCAAGGGCTGAGCTCACAACCCTGGGTTTACATGGCCAATTCACTAACCACTGAGATATCACACATACCCCCATGCAGCTGGTTGCAAAGTGCTTTGAAACTTCATAATGTTATGTCATGTTACAATCTTAGTACTATTGTTTTGAGCGCTACAATGAGTATTTTCAAGAACTAGAAGAAAAGTCCATCAAAACTATGATTATTTTGGCTTTTGATACTAGGTCATTGTGGCACTGGACCAACTGCGCAGCAAAGGGCCAGTATGTTACCGATTCATATTCTGAAATGTGATTAGTGAACTGCTCCAAATTAGAAACTTTTCTACTTCATCCAGATCATGCCCACCACAACGCAGAATTATTTTCCAGAATAATATGGTTTGGTTTCTACTTATAGGACATGATTATTGTGGTTAATGCAATCAGAAATACATTAAATAGAAAATTCTTATTGCATTAATGTTTGCAGCACTCTGCTGTTTTAACCTGTAGCTCAGCCACTGACTCCAGAGATATTATGTAAAAGGCAACTCTCCCTGAAATGACAAGATTGTCTCTTTTTTTTAACGAACTGATGATGACTTTTAAATGAACCAAGGAAGCAGTAATCAAACAGTTGATGAATGTAAATTTATAAGGAAAACATACAGCATGCCTTGCTGTTCACCGAAGAGAATATTAAAATCATGAAACCTGTCTTGCATACAGATCATACCAAAGATGAATAAATGTCAGCTGTACAAATTGAAATAGGTACACAGAGTATATGTTTTCTGACAGTGAAAATTATCACGGACACCACTGCAAAGGACTGGCAAAAGAGGGACAAGAAGTATTTCTCCGAGCTCTGCCACCCGGCTGGCTGACAGCCCCATTGCTGCTAGGGATCCCCCAAGGCTGGAGCTGATGGTGGGGCTCTGCTACACGCCAGCTACTAGCCCCAGGGCTGCCCAGGATTCCTCCTGCTCCAGCAGCTCACTGGAGCTATAGCTGCCAGTGTAGCTGCTTGCCCAAGCTGGCTCCCAGCAATGGGGCTGGCTCGTCCCCCGCCACCCAGCTGGGGATCTCACCTGGGGCTGCAGAGATGCTGGTACAGTGTACAGGCATAAAAAGCACTGATGGGAACAGAGGGATCCCAGGAGCCTGTTCGCATATATATGTGAATGACACGCATCTAGTGGTTTCCTCTGCAATTCCCTTGTTAATTTCAACTCGTGTTAATGTAAGATACGCACAAGTTGAATTCACATAACTCAGAGGGTTACTGTGCTCTTAAGCACATGCCTTGTGCCACTGAAGTTGAGCTAAATATTAAGTGTATACAGGAGTGAGACCATAACAGGCCAAATTTTAACCTCTTCTATATCTGTTATTATCTATTACCACTTTGTGATGTTATTACATCATTTTGCTAACACCAAGGAACCTAAGTCCTGAACCAAGACCGAACTGGGTCATTTAAATACAGAATAAAATACCTTTGCAGGCGATAGGTCTATACAACAGGGTAGAAAACAGTCCAACAAAAACACCTGGTATTCATGCTCATGATGCTCAAACTTTAGATAACCAGAAATATGTTATAAGCCAAATAAAATAATTAGTCTTCAAGGAGAACTTTTCCCTTTCCCATGCCAGTGCTCATGTTTCAGACCTTTAGATGCAGCCCTTTCCTAAACAGAGTGGGCTTTGTTCTTGCTGTTGTTGGAGTTAAAGTACATGTTTTAACTTTTGGTAAATTAAAAGCACTTTAAAGTGGGGATGGAAACTGTATTCGCAACCTCACCTATTTGGCTTGCTGCAGAAAGATTTTAACACGTCAATAATCGGTTTAAAGGTTATGGCTGCACGAGAGGGGTTTTTGCTGACAAAACCTGCAGAGTGCAGATTCTCAAAGCATTCTGTCGACGGTAAGTCAACAGAATGCAGCACTTTTATCGACAGCTGTAGACCGGTTACCACAAGGACAAACGCCTCTGTTGCCAGAGATATGTCAATAGGAAGCAGGTTTGGACATTCCAGGACGCCTTCTGACTACAGACAGAGTTTCCAGGACACTGGGCAGTCCAGTCTGATGTGCTTCAGGCTGGCCATTTTCTGATAGAGTGGCCAAGCAGTTCGGTCACTCTCTGTAGAGAGAGCAGATTGCTCTTGTGATCTGCTTGGCAGTTGTGGTCTGTTGACAAACCCCTGTAATATATAAATATATACATAGCCTCTGTGTCAAAGCTCTTTCTGTTATTGCTGCAGCATCAGTGATGGTGGGAGGTATTTCTCGTAGAACCCTTTTCTACAGCAATATTCTAAAAAGGTATTTCAGAAATGTCTCAGAATCCTCCACAGATTATGTTAAGAGACTTACAACAGTACAGGAGTCTGGTGAAATGTCTGCCGGCCTCTCTTTAGCCCTGGCACAAATGTTCAAGATTTCCATGGAAAGAAGAATGCAGGACAAACCCAACCACACAATGCGTAATGCGTAAATGGCAACACTTCAATGCAATGGAGACAGTTATAAAAAGAAATTCTCCAACCAGTAAGCTTCACAAGTTTCCTAACTTTAAAGACACCCTGATTTTTCATCTCCCTCTGGACAAAATGAAACAAGGAAAGAGAGAACAATATGTTCACCTGTCCAACCTGCAGTAATGGCATAACTGATGTTTCTTACCCAAACGGATCAGGTCAAAGAAAGAAAGAGGATGATAGGGAGTCTGACAGAATCCCTTGCAAAGATATTGATCCACTAACCCTTTTCTGGTAACCATTTCCAAGACATGACCTGACATTAATTAAAATGACTTACACACTGGGCTGGTTTCAAACTCAAATCTTCGACTGAAGCTGCCATACCCCGCTGCTGTGCGCGCCCGGATCTGGAAGATATACACTGATGCTGGCTTCAAGCCATCTGCCGTGATGGTTGTCTCTTTTGATTTGATGATGGTGTAGCTGGTCTCTTGATCCTTTTTCCCCCAAAAATGCAAAAAATCAAGCATTTCAAACAACAAAACTTGCAAAATATAAAGGCTAATTAACACAGTGCCAATAGTAATAGCAACAACCATACCAATATGTTTAGAAAGAACGATGGAGCATGTATTAATGAGACCTTCTGTCCCACAAATACCTATGTGATCACTACATACTGCAAAGACATGGGGTCCAGTTCTCTATTGCCCCTCATATTATTTATCACTTACTCTGGGGTGACAAGGATGTAAAATAAAACTGGTTGGGCATTTTTTTCAACAAAATGTTTTTTTATTGGAAAATGCTGATGTTTTAAAACCAAAGCTTTCTCTGGTCCAGGATGGAATTTCTCATTTTGACGAGGGAAAATATGTGATGTCCATCCCCCAGAATAGCCAACAGCCCAGTGGTTGCGGGACCCACAAAAATACGAATGGGCATATTGGGTCAGACCAGTGGCCCATCTAACCCAAGGTCCTGTCTTCTGACGGTGACCAATGCCAGGTGCCTCAAAGGCAATGAACAGAACCGGGCCATCATCAAATGATCCACCTCCTGTAATCCACCCCCAGCTTCTGACACAGAGGCGAGGGACACTCAGAGCATGGGATTGCCTCTCTGCCCAACTGGGCTACTAGCCATTGATAGACCTATCCATGATCTTATCAAATCTTTTATTTTTGTAACCCTCAGATAGCTATGACCATCACAACACCTCCTGCAAAGAGTTCCATGGGCTGCATGATATTTATTTATTTGCTCCCAAAAGTAGAAGACCTCCAGTGGATCAGAGACTGACCCTTTCTATAGCTTGGTTGTGATAGACAGCAGGGACTTGACCCTGGATCTCCTACAAGCCTGGGAAGTGACCTACCAAAGGGGCTGAGTTTCTCTCTCATTAACGGCTCCTCTCCACACACACAAAATTAAATTTTCTTTCCGATGCAGAATTTCAACAAAAATGGAAACTTGGCCATTATAAATGAAGTCTTAATTCCGGCTTAAAACACCACTGTCTCCACACATAGCAATTTCCATCAACTTTGCTCAAGTGTCAATCACGAGAGGAGGGGGCTGGCCCTCACTTTACGCTGCTCTGGCTGTGCAAAGAGACTGCAAAGTGCGTATCATTTATACATGCACTGCCAAGACAGTGGAAATAAGAATCAGGGCCAAAGTGAAGGGAGATGGAGACACAGTCCTTGAGTCACATGAAGGACATTTTACGTCTTTCTGGTAATATAAAGGCTGTATCTACGCTAGGCAGGTAAGTTGATTGCAGGTACACAATTCTAGCTATGCAATCAACCTATCTGCAATCAACTTACCTGGTCGTCTTCACAGAGGGAGGTCAACGGCAGAGTTTCTCCCATTGACCTCCCTTATTCCTTGTGATATTTAGACAGCCAACCCCACATAGTTTGATTTCATGCATCTCTACCAGGAGTGCAACATCAAACTCCGGAGGATCAGCCCTGACTGGGTTGATCTTCTGGGTAGTCTCGATGTACCCAAAGAGGCCATAAAGTAAGCCCCTTTATATGGCACAGTGTACCTTGCCAGTGGACTTAATGAACATGAAAATCAGGGTCATATCTAGATTTTATTCTTGGTTAGAAATAC
This sequence comes from Carettochelys insculpta, assembly GCF_033958435.1. Taxonomy (NCBI): domain Eukaryota; kingdom Metazoa; phylum Chordata; order Testudines; family Carettochelyidae; genus Carettochelys; species Carettochelys insculpta. The sequence goes on along the minus strand of NC_134140.1, from coordinate 133,485,285 downwards.
CAGCCGAAGATCTCAAAACTCAAATACACAAAACCAGACATAGACATCTGCAAACATACGCATTATATACGGGTATAAATACAGCAACGAAGGGTCCTGCGGCACCTTATAGACTAACAGAAAAGTTTTGGTATAAATACACATACTCACTTCTTGTGTGTGGTGAGTACCTTTGAAATGAATGTGCAGAAATAATTCTGCATATAAATAAGTTTTTAGTGTTAATGAGCAGTTTGTGGTCGTCTCTGACTTAACATCAGACTTAAATGTTTGGTAATTACCGCTAGAAATATTTACTGTACTAAACAATCTGCATCTGATCATGTAAATTAAGGGCAACAACACTGAAAACAGGTTGTTTTTCTTTTTTTTTTTTTTAACTACTATATCTCTTTCAATCTCCACGATGGCATTTTAAGATAAGCATGTTATTTCTAGACTGCTTTTTTAAGGTCTGAGCCAACATCTTTTGAAGTTAATGGGTGTCTGTCACAGAATGATCAACGGTTCAAGAAGGTTGGTTGGAAATTTACCTGTGACAGATCAAATGAGTCTGAATGTAATCAAGTGGCTCGAGTTGAGCAAAGAAGGTATGTGTTACTGTGGCTAGCTTAAGAGGGGGAGCACGGCATGCGTAAGGATTGGCTTGGAGGCCTTGCAGCCAATGTTTCCTCTATTTTTTCATCCATGTGTGGAATAATTTTATATGCACCGAGGCATGTGCAGCTGTACACCAGCTGCAGAACACACGCTGCCAGCTGTGGGTGGTTGTGGGCACTCTGCCAATCAGCTGGGCAACAATTAAATCTCTCCTGGGCAGCCACCCAAGAGCACAATTTACAGGGAACACTCCCTGCAGCCTATTTTGGCCAGGGAATAACTTTGTATGGTTGTTACTTTGTGACTCTTACGTTCAGTGAAGACAACCGTGCCTTAAAGGAAGGACTAGACTGACTTTATACACTGTATTAATTTTTCTTGTGTTGAGAGAGAAAGGCCAATGGCCCTGCATTGTCTTTCCACCGACTTTTAAGGGCTTTGGATCAAGCACTCTAGTGATCACCAGAAAACTCCAAACTTAGGTTGCACCATTGTACAATTAAATGGTGGAGAATTTGTCTGCCCCACTAATGAGGCTCGGCTGGACACAAATGAAAAAAAAAAAGCTGTCTTGTTTTCTTTTTGAAAGTTATTTCTCTTAAAAATGCAATTCGAGCTTTCATTTTCTCAAACATGGGAGCATGCTTTCTCAATGTATCGTTGTACAGGGCTGCATGGCAAGAGAATGCAAATTAAGTAAATGACAAATGAGGAGTGCTAAGAATGACATAGCAATTAGCTGAATGCATAGTGGGGGGAATGGGATATGAATATTAGTTCAAATTCAGACTCGCATTTCAATCCAATTACATTCACAGCTCATTTATGTTTGCTATCAGCAAACTTTTGAGTGCATGAGCTTTATTATTCAAAATACTAAGCTTCAACAAAAGCAAAATTTCAAATTAAATTTTCCATTCTATAATTTATACTTAGTTTACATTGTTTAGCTACATGAGAGAGCTGGCTTCTAACACAGCAAGACGGTTAGACCTACATGTAACATGAAGTCTTTGCATACTCCCTCTGAAGCCAATGAGACTACAAACATGAGGAAAGTTAGGCACATGCTGAAGCAGAGTGTAGATTCAGTGTCCCAACTGCATAACAGAAACAATATCACATGACTTATGGAAGTGGCCAAGACAGTACAAATTACAAATAGACCCAAGAGCCAATGGCCAATCCCTGTGAGCTGAGCAACAGAAAGTCAAGTGCTGCACAGCAGAGTGCCCACAGTGGTCCTTAGCTGGCACTGGGTATTTCGACTGGTGGTGAGAATCTGCACATGCATTGGTGCACATAACAAAATTATTCCACACCTGGATGGGAAAAAATAGAGGGAACTCTGATAGCCATTCATGAACAATTTGCAGAACAAAAACAATGAGAAAATCATTTGAGAGTAGTATGGATGAAAATGTTGTGATCTTTCTGAAAACTACTTCCATGAACACTAAATATTTTTCATTGTTAATTATGGGCTCTTCACTAGTAGTAACAACAGTAGACTAAAATAGCAAAGATAATCTACCTCAGCCAACTGAAAGGCAAAGGCAAAACATACCACAGCATAACATTGGTAAGTAATATTACAAAAGAATTAATGATTGTTTATTTCAAGCACAGAAAAATCTTAGCTCCTTGCTTCATATCTCATCCCAGCCTCACCATTTTTAATGCCAAGGAAAATTCCATTTCAATCAACATGTCAGAAAGAATGGAGGACCCATCAAATGGGTCATGCACATATCAAAGCCCTTCACTACTGGGGCTAAGAAGGGGAGGGATTCTTCAGAGCAAAAAGAAACTTTCCTGAGACTACACTGAAATCAAAAGATAATTGATCATCCAAATGCCTTCTCCTTCTGCAATGTCATTGTTATTTGGACTTACTAGAGAGGTGGCATTGGGTCCTATCCTGAATTAAGCCCTCTGTGGGCAAACTCTTTATCGGGGTTCTAAAGAGATCTAGATAAATACGTGGAGGATAGGTCCATTGCTGGCAATTAGCCAGGATGGGTGGGAATGGTGGCCTGCGCCGCTGCTGGCCTGAAGCTGGGAAGGGGCAACAAGGGATGGATCACCTGATGATCACTTGTTCTGTTCTTTCCCTCTGGGGCATCCGGTATTGGCCACTGAGGGAAGACAGGACAGTGGGCTAGATGGACCTTTGGTCTGACCCAGTGTGGCCATCCTTATGCCCCATCCACATGCTCTCTGGGACAGACATCATCACAAAGGAATGGGAAGAGCTAGAGCTGCATTGGACCATCCCTGGTAGCCCTGGGAAGCTGAGATACGATCCCTCCCTAAGGTTTCCCCCTAGCATGTGACAGCCCTGCTCTGGTCCAGAGTAGGGCTATAGCCTGCAGTAAAATCCAGTCCCGTGCTACGACTGCCCAGTGCATGCCTGATAAAATAATCCAGCACAAAGGGACGCACCTGAGCCAACATAAGGAAAAATTAAACTCAGGGTCAGATTTTCAAAAGGTTTGAGCATCCAGCAGCTCCCTTGGAGAACAACTGGGTAGTGAATGAAAATGGGACCCCCTTTGTGTAAGCGGAGTGTGTTAAAATTTCTGTCCCAGAGAGATTCTTCGGAGAGAGAGGCAGGGAATGATAAAAAGGGGATTTATTTATATTAAAACCACAACTTTCAGTGTAAGTACATTTTGGCATTTAAACTACGTTGCAGCTTGTGAACTAACCGCTTTATTTTCTATGCAATGTGTTCGTGCCTGGTTATCATTCAGAATAAATGGTGGCTCCCACTGTCTATGGGCTCCACTGATTTAAACTTTTTTTGCCAAAAGGGAGCAAAATTACATTCCGCTAAGGAATTTCAAAGATAAAGTCGGCAACAGTTGCAGGAAGGGCTTGTCTGGGTGACAGTTAAGTTCTAAGCACCCTAACCAGCTTGTGGCTGGTGCTGTGGTGCCTATATACTTAGGAGGCCTTGGCTTGACTGTTCCTGAGTGTTTCAGGGATATCCATGGGGGGGTGGAAAGAGGAGAGAACAGTTGTGCAGCTGACTGTACTGGGCTCTTTCTTAACATTGTATTGATGCTGTGGACAATGGCCACACAGCTGGTGCGCTGGAGAACAATCACTGAATGGGTTAAAGGACAACCTTCTTGTTTTCACTATTCTCTAAACACAGCTTTTCGCATTCTTCCTGTGTAATTTACGCAATTTGAGAAATATTATCACAATTGCACGGCTTTTCTTGTATGAGACTTGCCCAGTGGTATTTCATTTTTACATTCAATTTCACTAACTATCCAAAATCAGCAGCAGGCTTACAGATTACGTATAGGGCTCCAATAACAAATCAAATCTCTTCTAAGGGAATAAGGACCCAATCCTGCACAGAACTGAATAGGGCGGGTCTACATTTTTCTGTTCAAATTGTTTTCAGCAGAAAACTGGGCTTTCAGCTGAAGTTACTTTTTGGTGACATGGGCTTTCTGTTGAAAGTTTTGATTTTTCATTAAAAAAAATGTCCCCAACAAACAAACAAAAATCAGTTGAAAACATCCATATTTTTCTTTGCCTATTTTCCAGAGTGTCTCATGGGAGTTGTAGTTTGCTTTCTTCTTATCCCCTATTCTTCTCTTTGGGCTAAGTTTCCCAACAGACTTTTTCTCCCATGATTCATCATGGCAAGGACTTCCCTTGATGCATCAGCGGGGAGACATTTTTGCTTTGCTGGAGATGCAGTCTGACCAAGGAACCTGGCCTACAGAAGAGAATGGGAGAGTGACGAACCTAAACTAGAACTCCTCAAAATACTGAAGTGGCATTTCAGAATCAAACTATTTCTGTTTTAGATCTTTTCACTAAACACAAGAGATTTTCCATGGGGGCAAAAGCCTTCCCTCATTTTCCAACCAGCCCTGCAGCCATGCAGCCTCAGAATGTGTTGACATTACAGGGAATTGAGGACATTCAGCACTTCATGCACGTTTGATGTGTGGACTAATCAAATATATACAAATGCTGGAAACCTGTTAAACACTTGTTCATGTGATGGCCAAAAGTAATTGGATAGGTCAAGCCAGGTGAGCGGGATGATGAAAGAGATGGTTGTCACGCCCATAAAATAGCACTTTCCACCAGCGGACCTCAAAGTGCTTTCCAGAGGAGGGCAGTATTACCTTCCCCTTTTTACAAATGGGGGAACTGAAGCACAGACAGGGAAGGTGATCAGTTCAAGATCAACCAGAAGGCCAATAGCAGAGCCAGAAAAAAAAACGCTCACAGCTCTGGAGTACCAGACAAGGGCAGGATCCATTAGGCTACCCAATACTTCTGGGAGCCCAAACCTACTGGTGGGCTGACTGATTAAAGAACATGTTTCCCTGAAACCCGATTCTGCCCATCTAACCTCTCCTTCTGCTCCTCTTCTTCCTCACAGAATCCATCCTTATTCCCTTGCCAGTAGTACTGGCTGCTTTCCTCCCCACTAGGCTAACTTGTCATTTCTACATCCCATTTGTCCCCAACCATTTAAAAATTGTGAGCAGTGAAGAACTAAAGTCAAAAGAATCAGATGTCCAATTTGACTCAACGCTGACAAGTTCACATGCTCATTTGAAGTTTATCCAAATTCTTTGTGTTTAGAAAACTGGGTTAGGAGTTACACCAAATCCAGCTTTTCTATGAGGTACATCCTGCTCCAGCCAGGTAAAAGGAAGCATCAGCGAAGGGGCTTATGGGGGCCCAGAGGCACTGGATCAAGAGAACTATGCAAAAGAAAACAAACATTCCAAACTTTTTGGAAAGCGCAAAAAGGTTTCAGCTGGGGATTTGGCAGACACTGAGGAGGCACTGACTTTCTCCAAATGAATGCACATGTCCTGAATGAAATGGAAAGTCGTCCCAGTTCTTAGCACTTTTGAAACACTGTTCATTTTGAAGATCCAGAGTTAAAAGTTCACCCTCGGATATAGGGCGGCAACTCCAGCTGAAGTCAATGAGAGGTGCATTGTCTAAGTGTCTTGGGCCAGGTGCTGATGTCCCTACTCAGGGCCATTGGTGCAATGGTACATCCCATTTGCCTAGATGCCCCAGGACACACACACACACACACACACACTGCAAAAGATAGTCTCTGCCTGAAAGACAAATAAACAAGACAGATGAAATGAGGGACAGAAAAAAGAGGAAAAGGACAAGAAAAGGACTTGCCACAGGTCAATCCTCTGTCCTTACTGTAATAAACCTATGGACTTCAGCCACTGGCAGTCAATTGGTACAGGGGCTGTCCTCTTGTTCTGACTTTTTACCATTCCTCCCACAAGGGGATCCTGGTCCAGGACCACAGTTCCTACACTCTACCATCATGCACTTAAATACAGCCTGAACTTCTCTAGTCCAGCACACTCTGGTCCAGCATGATTTTAGTTAGCCAAATGTCCACTTGTCGTAGGTGTGGCCAAGTTTCCTGGGGTCCCATAAAGTTTGTTTCCAGCCACCAGTCCTGGCTCTCAGTGTTCTGTGCTGTTATTTAGTTCTAATTTGCCCCACATATCTTCTGAGAGCCCAGCAAGCAGTGGAAACATTGGTAAATCTGCTAGACAATACTGACCTTCTGTGATTCAGCAAATTCTTTGATTCTGCACCCACTGGATCATGAAGGTGCCAGATTAGAGAGGTTCAACCAGTAGTAACCACCACCACTTATGAGAAAGATACAACAAGAACATTGGCATGGCCCAGCCAGCATTTTGATGTGCACTGAAATAAATGCCAGCTGATCCTTAAAACCAATGCTTTGGTGCACAATGAGAAGACTAGGGATTGCCCGATGCTCTGAGTGAGGAGACAGATGCTAGGTCCCAATCTCCTTTGATTCATAACAAATTAGTAGTGTTTAATTTAATGTGATAAGCCTGAAGATGAAACTGACACTTGGTTTTAATGTATTTGTTCAACAGAAGTGGAACGCTAATGGAAAACAACACATGCATTTCAACTCTTCCTAATCATTTGCTGCCGAATCAATCTGACATTGATTTACACATAACATTGCTTCAGTCCCTTCCCCACATAGGATAATTACAGTTAAACAAGAAGGACAGCAAAGAGCAGGTACTCAGGATGCTTTGCAATCAGCCAGTCACACCTTTTCAAAATATTTGATTTCATACTCCAGGATGATCCCGTTGGGTCGATCCGGCTCCTGCCAGGAAAGGGAGATGCTATTTTTAGCAATCTTTCCTTTTTTCACAATACTGATGGGAGATGGGGCTGCAAGACAGGAGAAAAACAGAAGAAGAGGCTGGTTAGTGGGACAGTATCTTATTCCCTAAATTAAATTCAACATTGCAATCTACTAATAGATGTAACCCACTGATGTAAATCAGCACAACGTGCATGGACTTCCATGTGGATTTGCTTTTGCTGAGGATCTGTTCCTGTGACCTCAATGGAGCTATGTGATTTTCACTGGGGAAGGCTCTAATCCCATTGATCGTGTCTGATGAATTCTGACCTGAGGTCTCAGTCCACCTGCTGTTACTGGAAAGGTCACTTCTGAAGAATTTGTACCTGATCATTTACATAAGGTTTTAAACCAAGAGATTCTGATCACATTTAAAAAGGGCCAGGGCCACTTTTAAATAAGAGTCACATCCCTACCTGGCATGATTTGGCATCGCTCCATTGAAGTCACTGGCGTTACCCTGATTTTTAGCAGCTGAAGATCTGGGTCCAAACCCACCACTGTAAGAGGAACCTAATTCAGCACCATAGGCACTAGAATGAGTGGGTATTGCCACACCTCCTGGCTTGCAGTGGCTTCCATTATACATAGTTTGGGTCAGTATATTTCAACCCTCTCACGGTACGAATGGTTCCCTGCCCCACACCCACTCCATTCAGCACAATGCTCAGCTGTAAACAGCAGCACCAGTCCCCCCCGCCCCCCCAAACCCACAGCCGGCTCCTGGGGCCAAGGAGGTTACATCCTGCATGCTTCCTGTCACGGCAAAGGTGCTGCCTGTCCAACGTGTTGCATCGCTCAGAAGGGGCTCTCAGGCCTGCTCCGCTGCCTCAAGTGGGGCTGTGATGCACGTCTCTGTTCGCCTCCATTGCTTGTCTGTGTCAGTGAAGCCAGAGAGGGCACAATGCAAGACTCCCAGCCACATCTTTCTTAGAGGAAGGGCAGGAAGAAGGCAGCTGATGCTCACAGAGTGGCAGATCAGATGGGAAAGGGAAGGAGATCTGGTTGGAAGCATTAGGGATAACTAAGAAGTGGAGACCATCTGCCAAGCTCAGAGGCTGGGTAAAGCAGGGCAGCAGGGAGTTTCCAAATTCAACGTTTTCTAAAAGCAAAGAAAAACAGCGGACAAGCAGCTGTAGCAATGGGCACGATCCTGAGCAGGAAGGCCAGTGGTAAGAGGGAGTCAGAAGTGACAGACTGGGAACACGAGCCGAGGAGTCTGTGAGAGTGGAAGAGTTCTGCTGGATGGCTGGGACGATGGCGGGGTTGGGGGAGGAGAGAAAAAGTTGGTAGTAGGGCAAGTTCAATGTAGGGATGGCATTTCTGCAAGAGCCACCTGCCAGTGGGGAACTGGGACTGGGGGCAGCAAGCACTGGGGGCAGATAGGAGTCATCCATGTGGTTCAGCGCAGAGAGCGGGTCAAGATTTTCTTCCACCCACTGGGGCCAGTGAAATACTTTAAAAAAATCAGCCATTGTTTGGAGTTTATTTTGCTTTCAACTGCACAGGTGGATCGAAAGTCAGCACGGTGGAATAATGCCTTGTTTTTCCCCATGCCTGATGCTATCTGAAGCCAGGGAATACCTTTCCCCATCACTTGCTCTACGTAACTAACCTCACACTCATCTCCACCCAATCAGAGTCTGCTTTATTGTCATGTGCGTAAGGAGGCAGCCTGTTCTCTGGCTTTGGGGTGGGTGTGCACTGCTGGATTCTCTAAGTTCTACTGCTTCTTGGATTCTCCTCCTGGTTAAATTCGCCTCCAGAGGGGACCTCCCAGGCGCTCTGTCCGAAAGAGCTCCATAAATAATTGGCAAACTTTGGGGTGGCCTAAGGAATGCACTCGGGTCTCCTCTTTGCTGAAGGGCTAGATCACGCTAATCCTTCTAGCTTTGCTTGAGCGAGCGCAGCCCTACCCAGATTAACACCCAAGCAGCACAGTGACCGTGCAAGTAGCCCAGAGCGGCAGAGTTGCCTCTGCAGGACTAGTTTGAGCACAGAAGCTGCAACCCACCCCTGCAAAGGGGCCAGGAATGTTGAGTTTGAAGTGTCCCTTCAGCCAAGCTGGAGATTCATGTGTGAGGATGGGAGTCAGGTTAGCAGCAATGGGCAAGTTAACACTGCAGTGAAGATAAACCTGGGAATAGCAACAGCGCCACATGCTAGGCTGGGAAGCAAGGTAAGGAGGTGGAGTCAGATTGCTGGGTGCTCTCCAACCCCTTTGGACTGCCCTGGCTGCTGTCACCTCAGGGCTGCAGGAAATGGTGTTGGCATTCAGTAGGTCATGTGACTGACTTTTGGGTGTGCCAGCCTGTGCCGCAATAGAAAACCCCGCTGCAGCAAATCTGAGCCTGCATCCTCTGACGTGCGCTCCCAGGTCACAGGCTGCAGAACTGTAGAATGCTGCAGTGGTAGCCGGGTGGGGGGGCGGGGGGGCTCAGGCTGCAGCCTGGGCTCTGAGACCCCGTCCCCACTCCCCACGCCCAACCTCTACACTGCTGTTTCATCCAGCAGCCTGAGTCCTGTGTGCCTGAGACAGCTGACCTGGGCTCCCAGACTCATGCTCATCTCCTCGCAGAAAGAGCTGGTACAGTCACTGTTGCACACTGGTTAAAATAGACCCATCTGCTGCTCCAAGGCAGCTAAATGTCTGTGCTGGATACAACAGCTGCCATTACCACCTTTACTGGTTCCTCATTTTTCTAATTAACATTGCCGTAGCAATGCCATGGAGGCTGCAGTGACATTCATTCCTTGCAAATGGAAGCGGTGAGGATTTTAATGGTGGCTCCCTGGCAGCAAGCCCAGCCTACAGTTTGCATACTGAACTTTGCGCTGGCCTTTGGGAAGCTGCCGAATTAAAGGAGCTGTATAATTTTACTATTCAGCCTTCCCTGACTATCTGCTGTCTTTACAGCTCACATTTGCATTGCAAATGCTTCATTTGATGGTTCATTTTCAAAGTAACGCTTTTTCCAACTGCTGCCAGCTCCCCTGCAGAATGGCCTAGGGAAAATAAAACATGGGGCATTTATCGCTTCCCCAGGTCTCTAGTGTGCCTGTGCGGAGCTGTCCGCGTGACTGGGGCCACAGCAACTTCCATGAAACGATGACAGAAATTCAGAAGGAAGCCAGGACGGAGATTGATGTTCCACAAGACAAATAGTGCCAGTGGTTTTTAACTCGACAGAAAATCCCACAGATCTAAAAGTAACAATGAGGAACAGTGAGAACATCGGGACAACAGGCATCTGTCTGCATACCAACACGAACTCCATTACCACAGCACGTGAGCACCTAACAGACTATGCATTTAGCCTCCGAACACCCCTGTCTTTGTGTGTGGTATTCTTAGATGACCCTTTTCTCATTTCACCCAGCTGGGCATATCTCACACGAAGACTAACGGACTTGCCCAAGGTCACGTAAAAAGCTGATGGCAGGAAAAGGAGCTGAATCTACCCTTCTGGCTTCACCTGAAACTACCCATGCTCCCATCCTCTCTCTTGTTGCTGAAGTTGTGTTTTCTTTCTCCTCCACCCCACAAATAAACAGCTTTTGGTGTACAAATGAGAATCCGCACGTCAAACATATCAAAACCTCCAAAATCCTCTCCCGATGTGTGTATGACAAGAGGACATGATGTGTTCAACACGTGTGTATGTGACATGTGAGTGACTGCTGGAGGAAAATATTAACCAAAAGAGAGGAAGAGAAATGATGAATTCTTGCACAATAGGAAGAAGCTGCTCATGGTCCATGTGAAATTGATAGCTTAGGGAGGCCAGCTTGTCTCATGCCCATTGAAGAGCTGGTCACATGCCATACAACCAACATCTCTCTTTGGGAAATGGTCTGTCTGGAAACAACTGGGCCAAAACATAATTCCTTCTTTTCTTTTCTTGACCTCTCTCCAGATCTGGAGATCTACGGTCAGAAGTGCAGTCTCCAAGGGCATCAGGTGTAACCCAGGTGATCTTTAAGAGACTGCAAATTTTGTGATGGGTTTATGTCACCTTTTGCTGCTTTTCACTTTCAAAGTTAGCTTCACACAAATGGCAGCCATAGGATGTATGTTTGAAAATAAAAGAGAGAGATTTTGTAATTTGTCTAAGAGATTTAAGAGATTAAAATAATGGAACTTGTGCTCTTCAAACCCATCAACACTTTGGGAAATCTCCAGGATTTTAAAGGCAGTCCAATGCTGGCACAAAACTCCAGTCCAGCAACCTCCTTGCCGAGACAGAAAATGTACCATTCCTGCTCCAATCACCAAGAAAAATAAACAGTGCATTGATGGGCATGGCCACATTACTAATGAGATGCAGGGGGCAAGTTGATAACATGCTCAATTCCAATCCTAGAAGCTGTCTGTTTGAGTCTCGTGCAAGGTCACACTGAAAGGCTGCCAGGTCCCAGTCTGTGGGGTTAGAGAAGCCAGCGGAAGTCAGGTGTTATGCTAGCCACGTCACTTTTTGTGTACCATTGGCTACAGAAACTGACATACCTGATTCCTCCAGCACACTGAACCAGATGGCTCAAGGCAGATTTTGGGTTTGTTTACAGTAAGTGGAAGATCAACACTGCCACAGTTGATCTTCTGGGATTCAATTTAATGCACCACATAGGAGCTCACTAAATTGAACTCTGAGAGCGCCCCCTTGAACCTGGTACTCCTCACTATCACTATTGCAAGTAGTAAGGGAAGCCAACGGCGAGTTTCTCCCGTCTGCCTCCTACTGTGCGGTCCCAATAGAAATTTGAATTAAGGTTAGTCAACTCCAGCTACATAGTCCTCCTTGCTTACTGTTTTTGGTTCTCTGTGTCTTAAATATTGAGTCTGTTCTGGTCTGGCTATGGTCTGAAGAAGTGGGTCTGTCCCATGAAAGCTCACCTAATAAACTATTTTGGTAGTCTTTAAAGTGGTACTTGACTGCTTTTTGTTTTGATAGTTCTCATACTGGTGTTACATATCTTAGGCCAAATTTTTTTCGTAGCGTAGACCCCCCCTTTTTTTGGGGGTGGGGGCCTTTAAGACATCTCTCTGACTTTGCAACCTGTCTTTTCTTTGTTAGCTTGCAGACTTTAATATCTGGCTGTAAAAACATCCCACGTGTTTGGCTTCAACTGTGAAGCTACTGTACTCTACCGGGAAGGAGAAACAAGATAAGAAAATGTGTAAGTGAACTCCCAAAGTAAATTAGAAAGGCAGGAACTGTATCCATTTTGGATCGTCTTCCAAAGAAGTGTGAAATGGTAATCATATGATAAATACCAATTAAGTCTATTTAACCAATCCCAAAGGTGCCAGAATGATAGCACAGCTATTCTGCATCCTCAAACCCATTGAAATAACAATGCTGTGAGCTGAAGAAGTATAAGTATTTTAGAGTTTTCTTTATCAAACAAAATGTAATTCAATGTGAGCTGTCAGACAAAGTCTGCAATCATTCCATCTTAAAAGCCTGCAACAGGATACTATGCTACATGATCTCAGGAAAATAGAAGGATTACATTGAAACTTGCTTTTTAAAGGTCACTGAGTCTACAACACAATATCTTTTTTAATAAAAGGGAGCTCCTCCATTGAAAAGTTCCATTTAGAGGGTACAATTCAGGATGTGTAGAAATAATATTTTTTGCACATGGGGTAGGAGGCAGAGGAAGGAAGGAAATTCTAATTTAAATCTTTGCCTTGATGTCAAAGGAGCGGATGTAAACAATAGATCCTTCCGAGGCTGCTTACAAACAAACCCACGTATTCATGCTAACTTCAAACCAAAATTCTCAAAGTGAAAGGGGGATATTACATCATTTGCATATATGTTCACTGGAGCACCCATAAAATCCCATGTGCAATGAAGACAAACAGAAAATGTAACAGGCTGTGAAATTGCAAGTGTACATTTTGCTTTCCTGAGTCTAAAATTAATCATAAACCAAATAACATCTTGGAAAATTGATCTTACTTTTTTATGCTGTTTGTTAACATTTCCTTAATAGCTTTAAGTGGCCAGACTAAATAAATAAAAGTCACTGCCAATTACCCATCTGTACTCACATCTGAATTACCACAGGACCAAATTTCATGAAAAAAGACCTTTTAGAACATTTTCCCTCTGCAACCTTTTATAATGGCATTAGCACTGAATTAGCCCAGCGAGGCACAAAACATAGTACCCAAGAAGTACCGTGCTGAGCCCTAGTAATGTCTAACGTACAACAAAGTTTATGGGAATAAAATCTTAATTGTATTTTAAGACAAACTAATGTTATCAGGCAAATGACCATTGCACAGAGATAAAATAATTAATCCAGATGCTACCACTCCTATTCCAGATAATGCTATCTCTGACCCAATTCATTTTCCTTTTCATATTTCACTCTGGCACAGACAGCAGCCCACGTTTCTGCCTCTCACTCGCCGCCACCCATCTAGTGCAGCTTCAGATTAACTGGTAGGGAAGCCTGGGAGAAAAAAAAAACCACACACACACATTTGTCTTATTTTCATTGCACTAAGCAAGCTAGATTCCTCAAATCAAGACCTCAATCCACTCCCTTGTCTCTGTGGGGCCAGATTGTGCCTTCGAATAAATCAGCATTCTCCTCTCAGTGGGGGCAAGCCAATTTACACCTGCTGAGGAGCTGGCCCCATTCCTCCATGTTGTCAGATCTCCAATTACTTGAACTTCAAATTTCCTTTTAAAAGATCAAAGTACCAGCAATGATAGAGATTCTGCTCTGGCTGACTTAATATTGAAAGCCATGCTTGCCTGTAGTGTATTATACAGCTATATTATGGACTTTAGCTTATTTTAACAGTGTTTTATAACCATGGGCAATTTACTGAATCTGATTACATTTCTGTATGAATAAATATGCTGGGGTCTAAAACTGCAAATTTCTAAACACCTTGACACCTTTTGCTAGCTTTCATGTGAATGCTGCCCTCCAGTCTGCAATCACGCCAAGAGTCGCACAAAATCAGATTCATGCTTACGATTAAATCAAACCCATCAACTGTCACCACAGACTCCAGAAAATATATGGTAACACAAGAGACTGGCTATAGCCAGAGAAAAGGAACACTGCAGAGTCTACTGGCAAATTAATGTTAACTTGCAGACATGTAATGCAGGGCACATTTCAAAAGCCTAATTTATTGCAATTTTTCATCTTGTTCCTAATTAATAGTATCATTGGATTTTTTTTTCCCTTAAGGCCTATAGTTATTGCAGAATTGGGAGGCAATACAATCATTGCTCAGTTTGAATGAAACTACATCTATTTCCAGGTAATGGAATCACAGTAAGCTTCCAAGGGCTCTGGATTTGTTTGTTTTGCATGCTAATGGTTTAGTCTGTCCTCTGAATATCTATTCTCTAAATCCAGCAAGAAGTCATGTGGCACCTTATAGACTAACAGATATTTTGGAACACAAGCTTTTGTGGACAAAGACCCACTTCTTTGCCCACAAAAGCTTATGCTCCACAATATCTGTTAGTCAATAAGGTGCCACAGGACTTCTTGTTGGTTTTGAAGATACAGACTAACTCAGCTACCCCTCTGATACTTATTCTCTAAATCTTTCACTGTTTGGTTTATTCTAGAAGTAAAGCAAAGACCTACCAGTTACAGGCTGTAAGAAGTTAGCTTTAGCACATTTTTATATTTAGCATAAGTGTGAAAATGTAGACATTTCCAGCCCTCGTTATTAGGTTAGTCTAACGGCAAAATGGTCAGTGCGCTGATGGAAAATGTGATGTGTGATAGCTGAACGTACCAAAAATACAATGGCCCTGTCAGACTGGATGTCCTGATTTTCCGTAAAGTGGGGGTGGGGATCATCGGGCAGTACTTCTCGGCAGTCTAACCACAGGTACCCATTTCAGGACTTTGTCCATGAGGACATGAAGGGATGTCTCATGCATATTCAAAGGGGCATCTTAGTTTAATCCTCTAATCAAGTGTGCATACCCTCAAAATCTTAGGGTGCAGAAGTGTGGTTTTGGCTGTGGGAGACCAGGCCACAGTGACACAGGAAGGCCTACAAAACCTCACGGTAGATAGCATTAGGAGTCAGTCAGTCCTGCTTACTCCTCAAAGACAGGAGGGTTTTCTTTCTCAAACTCTCCTTTATCTTTCCTATCCATGAGTACTAGTACCTCCTTGAATCTTTCAATTGCCTCTGCTGTAATACTCTCTCATCTCTCGCCATCAGCAGAGTGAGGCTGGTGCTTCAACTCCCCACGTCTTCAGGAGGGAGGGAGTCTGAGTATAGTGCACTTAGGTTACCAACCATGGGGTTGGACTGAATCCATTTACATGTTCATTGCCTTAGCCATATTACTGTGTGCAATTTTAACACAAATTACAATAAAAATTGTGCTGAAGTTGTATCGTTCCCTGTGTGTAAGCGTGATTGCTGCAGGTCCCAAGACCTACCTCCAGACACAGACCTCTTTCAGCTTTTCATGTCTGTAGCTCAGGGTGGAGGGAGAACCGAGAGATTCCCAGGTCAGATTAGTGAGCCGACACCCAAAACAATATTCCAAATCAAATTCCCACCCTGCAGTCAATAGCCACCTTTACTTGAGACTAAAATGCACACAAGGACTTGTCTCGCAAAGGCTTACTGATGGCTTCAACTTGAGGCACTGGTGCACGTGGTTGGATTTAAGTTAATCAAACTTTGATCAAAGTTAAGCAGAAATATAAATCAGTGGTGGGGAACCTGTGGCCTGTTTGTGACCCACTGGGGCTCAATCTTTGGCTCGCAGATCTCCTGGCAGTCCCCTATCTCATGTGCCTCTCCTGCTCCAGAGCACTGGAGCCCTGCACTTCCTTGCTCAGGCCCTTCCCCACCAGCACCTTCAGAGCACACAAATCACCTGCTTCACACTCTGTTCCCGCTTCTCCTTCTCCCTCCCAGGGTGGAACAACATGAATCAGCTGTTCCTGGTGTTCAAGAGCTGAGCCGGTGGGGGAGGAGTGGACATGGAATGTGACTCCGGTGATTTATGTGCTCCGAAGTGCTGGGAGGGAGGGGCAAGAGCAGATTAGTGTGGGGCTTGGATACCATGGTGTGTGAGAGGTACGCATATAGAGTAGACACAGGGCCACAGATGGAACCCCAGTGGGCTGCTGCAGTCCTTTGAGGTAAAGAAGAGCCACCCATGTGGCCCAGTCATGATTGGTGGTTGCCCATTGCTTATATAAATCTTAGCAACATTGAGCTGTAAACTGATAGGGCAAGGAAAAGAGGTATTCGTATCCTCTTTTACAGATGGGAAACCAGGGCAAAGAATAAGATTGAGAGCTAGATTTTACTACAAAGTTCAGCTCTCAACAGCTCCAAATGCTCTCAACGGGAGCTACTGGGCTCTGACTGCTTCCGAAGATCTGGCTGTCAGTGGGGTAGATCACCCACAAAAGCTGTGGTTGAGCGAGAAATTGAAATCAGATCTTGTGTGTACCCGTCCAGTGGTGTAATAAGTCCATGCCTCCACTGTAAAGACATCCTCTTATTCTGTGCTGACTTTCACTCCACACAACCTACTGACTCCAAGGAAATTGCATGGAGTGACTGTCAGGAAGAATTTAGCTCTACATTAAGAATAAAACAAAACATCTTTGGCCTTTTTTTTTTAAAAAAAAAGCAGCTACATTCTATTGTGGTATTTACTACCTCACTACAACCACATCTTCTATGAAGATCTAACTGCCTTGCTGCCAAGTCATTTCATGAGAGAGTTTGGTCATAAAATTTAGTTAATGAAAAACTGAAACATAAAACAGCACAAGAGCAATATGAATGCATATACAAAACTACTACTCAAATTGTTAATACCTTAATTTATGTTATAAACTACATCCACAAAATATATTCCTTTTACTGACATTTTCCACCACTCAGTCATGTATGCATTACTAAGATACTAGTAAAAAGTATACAGGGTGAACTCTCTTGTCTGGCACCCTTGGGAACTGACCGCGGCTGGATGAATTTGCTGGACCATGGGAGGTCAATATTGTCTAGCAGCACTGCTTACTGTGTTCTTAAAAGGCATTAAGGGGTTAATTACAGCTAAATAACAGCACAGAACACTGAGAGCCAGGACTGGTGGCTGGAAACAGATTTTATGGGGCTGCAGAAGCTTTGACCACACCTATGATAAGTGGTCATCTGGCTGACTTGAATCATGCCAGATTATGGATGTTACCAGACGACATAATACTGGACTAGAGAGGTTCAACCTGAAGCTTTAGAATGCTCAAGTTCTCCATCCTTCTCTCAAAGCACAGACCCAATCAGCATGAAAGCACTGATGGACACATAGCTCTTAGAAGAGATTTGGTGCATCCCAGCTGCATTGAAGTCAATGTGGGTTTGCCACCAGCTTCAAAGGAGCCAGGATTTCACCCAGCTTCTCCTTGAAGAGGCAGAGTGAAGGGAAATGGCATATGGAAGAGCTGGAACTGAGGCCTGTCTGTCCGTCCATCCCCTATCTTCTCTCCAGCTAGCTTTATCAATTGAAATAATCATTTAAGCTGAATTTTAAACATGCAGCCACAAACTGATGCACTAGTTCAGCTCCCAGGGGGTAGTATTATTTAAGTGGCGGTAACACCTAGGTTGCAGCTCTGTGTGTATGCACACATGGCCTGCACTCAGCATCTGCAGGCTTCAGAGCCTGAGCTCCACCCCAAACAACAACTTTGCTGCCGTGCTGTCAGTGGAGCTAGCTTCAGTGTGCAAGTGCAAGCCCTTTTCGGTCACTCTGGGCTGGGAGGCTCCATGGTGGAGCATGGAGCTCTGCATAGACAAAATAAAAGGGTGACCTTGGCCTTTCCAGCAAGCATATGGCAAGGGGCAGGGATACAGCTGACAGGGAGAGGCAGCAGCGGCAGAGCACAATGAACCTAGAAAGTGTGAAAGTAATGGCAAAGCGATAAACTAAGAATCCCTAAAGCTTCGCAAGAGAAGGCCTAGGTCCTGCTGAGCTCCTAGGGGAGGTTCATGGCCAGTGGGGAGGCAGTAAGGCATTGCACTGCCCAGCACCCCAGTGGGGCAGGGAAAGGAGAACATTAGGTGAGGCAGCGGTTTGCCCCCATCCCCGCACTGGCCCATTGGCTTGGCTGGCCGTGCACTTGCCTCCAAATTCACAAGACAAGTTCATTTTTTAAGTTTCTTCTTCTTATAAAAAATACACTTCACCCTGGGTCCAGGAAGGACACAGGCATGTTCACTAGGCACTGGTAATGAACCAAATGGAACCACTCACAATGCACAAAATTAACCATATGCATAAATTGTCGCAGAGTTATAAGCGTTTCATAGTGTGTGTATGTGTGTGCACACAACAGGCCTAACACACTGGAGCAATAATCTTACCTCCTCAGCACAACAGCCTGAGTATCCCCAGGCACTGAAAATCCTCAATGATGCCCCCAAAAATCCCAGCATTGGCTGACTCATGACACATTCTGGGGTCTTGACAACTGACTTCTGGCTACTGAGCCATCAGGGTTCACGTTTTCAATCACTGCAAGCATGGCACCAAAGAAACTTCCAATTTAAAAATCATGGAATCATGGGATTGTGAGAACTTCAGCTTTCAAGTGCTGGGGCTTCCAGAGAAATAACACCTAGGGTGAGACTCATGATAAAATCATGAGCCTTGGCAACACTGTGACAGCCTCGCGAGAGTAGTGGTTAATGCAAGAACATAAGAGAAATGGTCTCAAGCCTAGTATTCCGACACTGTCCAGTGCCAGGACGTTCCAGGTTTTGTGGCCAACTCTGGATATCATAGACTAATTAATTAGTAGTGACATTACTAAAATCAAGTCTTATGCTTTCTCTGGACATAAACAGGGCTAGGTGCTTATTCCGCACGACACCCAGTACTCCCGTGCTACCAAATGTATTTGGAAACAAGACACTCACCAGTAGCCAAGAGATATGGGTCACAGAGACTATTGTTACATGGACCTGGAGGTCTTCACTTGCGATTTCCACAAAATCCCAAGTTACGGCCGAACATGCAGCTCTGCCAGGGCTTTCCTGGAGGGGTCATATGCTGGAGCTAGCAGCTGTCTGCAGAACATTGGTACGCCAGCATCATTTTCTGGTACCATTAGACTGGCAGTGCCCCCAAGAGCCAGATGTGAAAGAGGTCCTGGGGCAAGGCCGTTGGGGGACTGTTTTCCGTTTTCAGTGGCCTGTTGCTGAGATCTCCTGTGGGGATTGCTGCCTGAAGATGAATCAGCCAGAAGTGGATAGGCCAGGGCTTGTACGGTACAGCAGGGCTCATACCGCAACAACACTGACCAGAAGCAGCTGCCCTCTTTAACCTCCGTACGTCTCACCTCTTATCGCCCCTCCTGTGGCCCTTTCCTCCAATTCTCTCCCCGCCACAGCAGCAGCAGCAAGTTGCCCACTGAACTCACCAGCTCCAATCTCCTGTGGGGTCCTATCACCTGTTGAGGTCATCACCTCACACTGGCCTCTTTCTCCATGATCCGTTCATGTCCTAGCTTCCACTTCCCCCAGCTCACGAGCCCACCCTCCTGCCTCTTCAGTGGCCGGCTTCCATAGCAGTTCAGTCCCAGCTGCTGGCCTCTGCCCAGCCCCTCCTGCCACCCTGAAGATGTGGGTGGAACTCTGCCCAGGTTATCATTCAGGCTCTCCACTGCTTTGGCGGGAACAGAAGAGAATGCCGAGGTCACTCTGCACCTCAGATAACAATCTCAAGGCCCTGAGAGACTCAAGAGAGAAAGAACCATTTCCAAAAGCTGCTTTGATTTTCAGACAGACTTCAGCTCCTGAATCACCTAGGCATCTCTGGGACTGTCACCTCTCCCCTGACATGGGACGTGCCACTCCTTTGGGCTAGGACTGCATTTAAACAATAAGCCCTCCACTGTAGTCAATCAACACAGTGGTATGAGATTTTACCGTCTTACTTCTCGGCTTGGAAGACTTAGATTTTTATGAGCAAATGTCAATAAACTTCAATTTCACCACACACAAAGGTACAAAATATATTTCCATCAATAATAATTGAAATTGACAGAAAGACAAAGAGAAAATTCCACTTGAGAATTTAAAGTTGGAAGTGAAGGTACTGATGTTGTCTATTTTGACACGTGTGGCTGATCATTTGTGCTTTAAACAGTTACAAAACATTATCAGTTGCTATTAGTTGTTGCCTGAGACTCCTATAGTCTGACAAACTCCCACAACCATGAAAATTTAAATGGTTGAAAAAATGCTTAGAAATAAACATCTTTATTGCCCATCCAAATGATAAAGCCAAACCAGACACCTCTGAGTTACTGACTCTGGAAAGGCCTGAAATCACATTAAACTGATAACTTAAGGTCGAAGCTTCCCAACTGGGATGTCTGTAATTAGGCTCTTAAACCCATGGACAAGTCACTTAATTCTCTGATTCTGCCAGCTGCCCAGCACCAGCAACTCCCCCGATTTTGGGTCCATTTACATTTGAGGTGGGAGGTGTAAATCAGCAGCGCCAACAGCCACTGTAGGCCCCAGAGCAATATGTGGGGGTCCTGTCTACATGCCCCCAGAAGGGGCACAGTATCAGGCAGAAAGGGCAGGGCTGAGGGCAGTCAGCCCTTAGCTCCCCCCACATTGTAGTGTGCCCACCCCAGCCCTCAGAGTCATGTGGAGTAGCGCTCCAGTGGCAATTTGAAGGGTGGCAGGGCTCCAGACACTGCCGTTGTAGGAGTGGGAGTGGCCAGGAGCTCTGGGTCCCTCTGAATTGCAGGCCCTGTGACAATTGCCTCCTTTGCCACCCGCAGTCGGAGGGCCTGGGTGTCATGTACCTGTGCTACTTCATCTCAAGCTAGTGCCTAAAAACAGATGTGTAGTCACAGCACCACAGCTCGTGGACCCAATCCCACTCTAATACAGGCTATACATTTCGACAGCTAGGCTCAGACACCACCCACCACGAGCATGGTGCTTGTTTCAGAGCAAGCACCAGCTCATCTCAGCATGCTGGGAATTGCTCTCCCCACTCAGATGTAGCCAGAACCTGAGCCAGGAGCCTCAGACTCTCAGCACTTCAGGAAATCAGGACATTGTTCCCTTACAAGATGGGGAACACTTGATAGTCAAAACTACAGGTGGTGTGTTTCTTCACACCTGCAAATTCCTGTGTGTTCCCTAAAGGATCCAGATTCCACTAGTGGTTTTGTGATAAAACTTCAGAGCTCTCTAGACCCGATCCAGCAAAGCACTTAAGCAGGTAATAATAGTGGAGATAGCTGGGGCAGATACTTCACAGGGAATGGATTCAGAGCCCTAGGGTTGGGGGTTCTATGATCACCACCCCTAAGAGAAGAAGACAGGTGGTGGTGGTCTGGGACTCCCTCCTAAGAGGGAGGGAGTTATCCACCAGCTGTCCAGACCAAGAATCCCAGCAAGTTTGCTGCTCACTGGGAGCTAAAATGTGGGATGTTACTGAGTCTCTTCCAAAAATCATCAAACCTGTAGACTATTACCCCTTCCTATTTCTCCATGTAGGAACTAATGATACAGCCAAGATCAACCTTGTTAAGTTCACTGTGGATTATGTAACCCTAGGGAGAAAGATCAAAGAATATGGAGCACAAGTGGTGTTCATGTCCATCTTCCCATTGGAAGGAAGGGGTCCAGGTAGGGATCGTTGAATCACCAAGGTAAATGTTTGGTTGCATAGGTGGTGTCGCAGAGAAGGATTTGGTTTCTTGGCCCACGGGATCCTATTTCATGAATAAGGATTGCTAGGAAGAGATGAGATCCACCTAATGAACAGAGGAAAAAGCATCTTTGTAGGCAGGCTTGCAAACCTAGTGAGGAGGGCTTTAAACTAGGTTCATTGGGGGATGGTGACACAAGCCCTGATGTAAGTGGGAAAGGAGTAGGAAACAAAGTAATTTTCCTGGGTGAAGGGGAGAAAGTAGGCTAATCAGCCACTTCTCTAAGGTGCTTGTACACAAATGCAAGAAGCCTGGGAAACAAAAAGGAAGAATTAGAGACCCTGATACAGTCAAATAAGTATGAAGTGGTTGGAATAATGGAGACTTGGTGGGAGTATTGGCATAAGTGGAGCATGGTCATGAAAGGGTATAAACTGTTCAGGAAAGACAGACGGGGAGAAAAGGAGGAGGAGTTGCACTCTATGTGAGGGAGCAATATGATTGCTCAGAGCTCCAGTATAAGGAGGGAGAAAAGCCACTTAAGTGTCTTTGGGTTAAGCTTAGAGGCAGAAGCAACAGAGATGATGGTGTATTTAGTGTCTGCTATAGACTGCCAGATCTGAGGTAGATGAGGATTTCTTCAGAAAGCTAAGAGAAGCTTCCAAATCACAGGCCCTGGTTCTCATGGGAGACTTTAATCATCCAGACATTTGTTGGGAGACCAATACAGCAGCACACAGACAATCCAGGAAGTTTTCGGAGAATGTTGGGGATAACTTCTTGGTGCTAGTACTGATGGACCCGACCAGGGGCTGTACACAACTTGACCTGCTGCTCACAAACAGGGAAGAACTAGTAGGAGAAATAGAAGTGGGTGGCAACCTGGGCTGCAGCGACCAAGAGATTTCAGAATCCTGACAACAGGAAGAAGAGTGAGCAGTAAAATACAGACTCTTGATTTCAAAAGAGCAGACTTCAACTCCCTGAGAGAACTGATGGGCAGAATCCCTTAAGAAATGAAACTGAAGGGGAAAAGAGTTCAGGAGAACTGGCAGTATTCTGAAGAAGTCTTACTGAAGGCACAGGAACAAACTGTTCCTCTGCATAGTAAGAAACACAAATACGGTAGACAACCAGCTTGGCTTAACAGGGAAATCTTTGGTCAGCTTAAACTCAAAAAGGATGCATATAAGAGAAGGAAATGTAGACAGTTGACTGAGGAGGAATGTAAATATATGGCTGGAGAATACCAGGGAGTAATCAAGGAAGTGCAAGCACAATTGGAGCTGCAGCTGGCAAGGGATGTGAAGGGTAACAAGAAGGGTTTCTACAGGTATGTTAACAATAAAAGCGTTTTCAGGGATGGTGTGGGGCCTTTACTGGAGGAGAGAGGTAACCTAGTGAAAGATGATGTAAGAAACGCTGAAGTACTTAATGCTTTTTTTGCCTCAGTCTTCATGGTCAAGTACAGCCCCCACACTACAATGATAGGCAGTGCAGTATGGGAAGGTGGAGGGCAGCCATTGGTGGGGAAGGAACGAGTTAGGAGCTACTTAGAGAAACTAGATGTACTCAAATCCATGCACCCAAGGGTACTGAGGAAATGGGCAGATGTCATTGCTGAGCCTTTGGCCATTACCTTTGAAGACTCTTGGAGATCGGGAGAGATCCCGGATGATTGGAAAAAGGCAAATGTAGTGCCCATCTTTAAAAAAAAGGAGAGCAGAACAATCCAGAGAACTATACACCAGTCGTTCTTACCTCATTCCCTGGGAAAATAATGGAGGGGATCCTCACGGAATCCATTCTGAAGAATTTGGAAGAAGGGAAATTGATCAAAAGTAGTCCACATGGATTCACCAATGGCAAGTCATGCCTGACCAATCTGATCAGCTTCTATGACGAGGTAACAGGCTTTGTAGACATGGGGAAGTCAGTGGATGTGATATACCTTGACTTCAGCAAAGATTTTGATACGCTCTCTCACAAAGTTCTTGCCCATAAGTTAAGGAAGTACGGATTGGATAAATGGACTATAAAATGGACAGAAAGCTGGCTTGATGGTCAGGCCCAACGGGGTGCAGTCAATGGTTCAATATCTGGATGGAGGACAGTTTCAAGTGGATTGCCCCAGTGCTTGGTTCTGGGGCTGGTGTTCAATGTCTTTATAAATGACCTGTATGAGGGACTGGATTGCACCCTCAGAAAGTTTGAAGGTGACATCAAGCTAGGGAGAGAGACAGATACGTTGGAGCATAGAGAAGGGATCCAGAGTGACCTGGATAAATTGGAGGATTGAGGCAAAAGAAATCTGATGCGGTTCAACAAGGAGAAGTGCAGAGTCCCAAGCATTGTTATAGGCTGGGGACTGACTGCCTAAGCAGCAGTACAGTGGAAAGAGAACTAGGGATTATGGTGGATGAAAGGTTGGATAAGAGTAAACAGTGTGCCTTTGTAGCTAAGAAGCCTAACAGCATATTGGGGTGTATTAGGAGGAGCATTTTGAGCAGATCTAGAAAAGGCTTTTTTTCCCCTGTATTCGGCACTTGTGAGGCCACATCTGGAATGTTGTGTGCAGTTTGGGCCCCCCAGCATAGAAAGAATGTGGATGTGCTGGAGCAGGTTCAGCAGAGGGCAACAAAAATGATTAAGGGGCTGGAGCACATAACCTATGAGGACAGGCTGAGGGATTTGGGCTTGTTTAGTTTACAGAAGAGAAGACTGAGAGGTGATTTAACAGCAGCCTTCAACTTCCTGAAGGGGAGCTCTAAAGAGGATGGAGAGACAGAAACTGTTCTCAGTGGTGACAGATGGCAGAACCAGGAGAAATGTTCTGAAGTTATAGAAGGGGAGTAGTAGGTTGGATATTAGGAAAAACTACTTCACCGTGAGGGTGTTGAAGCACTGGAATGTGTTGCCAAGAGAGATGGTGAAACCTCCACCCCTAGAGGTTTTTAAGTCCCAGCTTGACAAAGCCCTGCCTTGGATGATTTAGTTGGGGTTGATGCTGCTTGAAGCAGGGGGCTGGACTCGACGACCTCCTGAGGTCCCTTCCAGCCCTAGGATTCTATGATTCTATATGCTGAACTTTAAGCATGTGAACAGTACTGTTAAAGTCAATGGGCTCATGTGAACAGTAGTGTTGAAGTCAATGGGCTTATAAGTGCTTTCCTTGATCATGGCCAGAGTGCTCATCATCTTGCAACAATGAGACCAAGAGATTACCAAAGTTTCTAATCACGCTGCCTTCCAGCACCTCTTCCGCAACTGGCTACTTATGTGGCCTTAGAACCTCAATTATCTCATATGCATCCAAACCATAACTTTTCTTAAAACCCCAGGGATTATTACCAAAAAATCCTCAGTCAGCAAATGAAACACTTAAAATATATTATTGGTCCTCTCTAGACAAACATGTTCCTTCAACAAGACCTACTGCATTGTTCTCTCAGCTGTTAGTAAAGGTAAACCCCAATAAATATGCCAAGTCGGGAGAGAGAGGAGCATCTTTAACAGTGTGGGAAATTCCCTTCCTTGTCTAGCCTGTCACTTTCTGTGATACATCCATCAGCCCTGGTGATTAATGATAATATTAAAACCAGATTACTAAACACTCTGGCTGAATCACAGGCAGCCCCATTAAGTCTTTACATTTCAGTCTGAGGAATAACTCCTTTTTGGATACAGCTAAGGAAGACATGGGGTAGGGGGGTGTGGCACTTAACAAAACTGTATTTAGTTCCGGAACACAGAACGGTCCAATAAGTAAAGTGCTTCATCCCCACCCCACCCCCAGTACATGAATGCCCCTAGGAAAAGAAACTCAATACCACGTTAGCCCATATTAAGACAGACCATCTACATCAGCTTTCAGTTTATGTGGTATCTGGTGGGCCTTGCAAGCATGCATTTTAATGGCTGGTGTTAACATGTAACTCATTAGCAAATCAAGTGCCAGCCAGAACGCAAAACAGTTGCTCAAGCAACAAAGAACTATCAATATCACCACAGAGAGGTTCTGTGCCTTTGAGTTCATACAAGTGGAGTTGAGATTAGTCCTTTCAACATCTGCAGTAGGGACTAAGAGAGACATTGCAGCAGGCCCGCTAGATTAATGCCAAGCCATTGCACTGTGGGCTCAATCGTTCTCTCACTAACATCACAGGTAAAGCTCCCATTGACTCGCATGCCGTAAGACCAGACCCACCATGAGTCTAGTTTTGAGAGTTCCCTCAAGATTCTTTGCTCCCTAGGCTGCTGTGGCCTTCCTCCCACTGCAGACGTTACACTTCCTCTGCCAGGGAAGAGTGCCCAAGCCAGACTCTCAGCTACGCTCAGCGTGCCCTGCAGAGGACTGTATGTCCCACAAACTGAACTACATATGTAGCCATGATGGGTGGTCTCACAGCATTAAGGGCAGAATAACAATGGAAGTGGCTTCTGTAAGCCAGAGGTCTGGGAAGATGTCCATTTCACCCTGTTGGCCAGGTTTCACGTTAGGGCCATGTGAAAGAAGAAGAGCTTCTCTGTCATGCCTGAAGATGCCCCATCATCCAAGAGGGATGGCATTAAAGTTTAAGCACTGTACTATGGAGCTGGCAGCTCATTTTCCAGCTCTTCCAGAGACTTCCATTGGGCGCTCATACAAATCACTTAATCCCCTTTCTGCTAAGCTTCCTTAGTCTGTCTTGCCAGTTTAGACTCCAAGCTGTGTGGGGCAGGAACTCTCTTACGATGAGTCTCCATTGCCCAATTATCTCAGTTTTGCTTTGTGTCTCTCTAGCCACTGCATACAATAATTAAGGAGACCCACAAGAAATCTCTTAAATCCTTTCTGCTGGGAACTCATTCCCTTTGTTGCAATGGCGGATAACTTGGGGCCATCATGCTGCCACTCCAAATTGGCCTGAATGTTCCCATTCCCACTTGGGTTGGAGGCTGCAATTTTTCCTTGCAGATGCTGTCCTCGCTGCGGTCCTCCATTAGTGTATTAGCTTATGATTAGAGCACTACATCCATGCAGTTATGTGGGGCTATGCCTCAGTCCCACCTGGCAACTGAACAGCCAATAGCCTGCTCCCTTATTGGTTCTGGTGGCTTACTGGTCTCTCATTGGAGTTTAAGGTGTTATTTTTGATCTGTAAAGCTCTCAGAGGCCTGGGACATCCCTACACTAGTGACCTCTGGCTGTGCACAACTGAGGGCCTCATGCAGGAGCTTCCTTAGGGAAGAAGGGAGGTAGCTGCTGGCAGGATGTTTTCCACACTGGCTTCTTGGCTCTGGAACCTCACACAACCTTTTTTTTTTTTTTTTTCTATAAAGTGCCCTTTAAAAATCAGTGCCCCCAGCACCTACAATTTTCAGGCACACAATTCTTTTCTACCATTGAAACATATTTGTTTAAACAACTCATTCATAACTGGTTGGTTGGAAGAAATTGCCTATAGATAATAAACTTGCCATTGTACTTATGATTGTGCAAAAAGGATATATTAAAAAAAAGCATAAAATAAGTCCATTTTTAATTCACAAAAAAGGTTGAGAAACACTGAGTTATTGAACAAAATGAGAAGTCCGGTGGCACCTTAGACACTCACAGACTTATTGAAGCATAAGCTTTCGTATACAAAAAGATGTACTTCATCAGATTCAACCAGTGGGTCTTTGCCCGTGAAAGCTTATGCTCCGATATGTGTTTGTCTATCAGGTGCCACTTGACTTCTTGTTTTTGTGGACACAGACTAACACAGCTACCCATCTGATAATGAGTTAATGTACTGTCTGGAAGAGCTCTTCGTATCCCCAGGGGTGCATGTACTCCTGGGTGAGAGCCTCTGCTCTAATTCAAACATAACCCAAATTCACACACTGGAAAGACCAAGGGTGAAACCCCAATGACTTTCCCCAGGTCTGGAGTCTATCCTATAGGATAGGACTTTGTGAAAGGGTTGAGAAAATGAGTGCAATCAAGTGGGGGTGGAGTGAATTTTTCTGTTTCAGATTACTAGCTGGTCAAGCTAACTTACCTTTATGGTGGGGCAGAGAGGAGGTTTGATGCTGGGACTATCCTTTTAAGGAGCTGCTAGCGACTGCAGAGCTGGAGCCAGATGTCTGGCTGGTTTGCATTTCGATCACAACATTAACATGACCTGAGCTACTAAAAAGCCACCCCCAGGGAAGGGACCTTTTTGAGATTCTTCAGCTCATGTATACTTTATTTGGGACATGGCCAGAGCACCACCTGCTCATACAAACCTTTCCATTTCTCTAGCAAGACAACCATTGGTTCCCCCACGAGGAAATTCTACGGGACTTTCTCTGTCACAATCAATCTTTTTCTCCCTAAACCTGCCCTGTATTAATATGAGATGCTGACATTAACTGGCATTAAACCAATGTGACTAATGAATACAATACGCCAGCCAAAGCAGTTAAGCAAGAGTAATATTCAGTACCTGCGTCCTGACAGTGACAACTGATGCTTCCTTTTTTATTCATGAGAACTGTAGGCCGGGGTGAGATACAACTTTTAACAAAAAGGTGAGCTTGTGTCCATAAATTCACACATCCAGGTTTTAACTCAAAGTAACTAGTTCTAAACCAGTGTTCATACAGTTTAAAGCCAGCAAGGACTATTTCGATCATCTAGTCTGACGTCCTGCAAAATACAGACCAGAGAATTTTTTTTCTCTTATTTCCTCCACCAAGCCTGTAACCTCTGACTGAGCCACAGCAAATACCCAGACTTGGTGTAAGGACTTCAGGTGACAGAGAATCTACCATGTCTCTAGGCAGTTGTTGTTATAAGTGAGTCCACATAGGGGTAGTATCTGTTTAAGTATTCTTGTGAGGGGTGTGTGTGTGTGTGTGTGAAGATTTGACACAATGCCTTATTCTCCAAGCCTCACACTTCAATAGTTTTTACTGATTCTCACAACCCCTACATCACTGACTTCAGAGTACGTGATCCTGATGGTAATTGAAAATCTGTCTTTTATGTGGTAGAAGAATACAGCTATTTCCAGAAATCCTTATCTGCTTCCCTTTTGCAATATTGCTACAACCCATTCCATTTTTCCAGCACAAGCCAAAGAAAGTACTTTTCCATTTACTCATTCATGTCTCCTTTCTATGTTGAGCAAGTACTGTCCATGTGTTTCAGTACAGGTTGAACCTCTTCAGTCTGACACCCTGAGGACCTGACCAGTGCCAAATGAGAATTTTCTGGATGATGGGAGGTCAATATTACCAACACTTCCACTGCTTACTAGGCTCTTAGAAAATATTTATGGTAAATTACAACTAAATAACAAAACAGAAGACTGAAAGCCAGGACTGGTGTCAGGAAACAAATTTTGTGGGACCACGGGAAACTGGGCCACACCAATGAAAAGCAGGCATCTGGCTAACTAAAATCATGCCGGATTATGGATGGTCCAGAGGAGGGAGTGCCAGACTAGGGAGGTTCAACCTGTATTTCAGATAAGAAAAGTGGGACTCAGAACAGAACACTCCTAGTTAAACAGGCAAGAGTAATTTCCATGCTTCAGGGCATAAGATGATTGCTGTAGGGGTCAGGTAACCTTTTTCAACCTCCCTCTAAAGTCATTTTGTGACTATAGCCCATCATTTCAAGTGCCATTAAATACACTGTAGCTGCTGTACTCTGGGCATCTATCATGTGGGAACACTTACGGTATGGACTCCAGCAGGAGGATGTTGAAGCCGCTCACCTCCAGCTGGGAGAACAGCAGAGCAGCTTTCCCTGCCACTCCCATTGTGGTGGGGGTGGTGCCTGGGAGCATCAGAGGAAAGGGAGCCATGTGTGCCCCTGGGAGTGGGGCACCAGCAAATCACATCACCCCCATCCCTCTCATGCCCTCCCTGGCCCAGCAAAATCTTTAATCCATAAACCCTGTTTCCAAGGGTTGCCGAACTAAAGAGGTTCAAGCGTCTTTCATTTTGAAGTTTAAGGAAATG
Organism: Carettochelys insculpta; assembly: GCF_033958435.1. Lineage (NCBI taxonomy): Eukaryota > Metazoa > Chordata > Testudines > Carettochelyidae > Carettochelys > Carettochelys insculpta. The sequence goes on along the minus strand of NC_134140.1, from coordinate 133,455,761 downwards.
GCTTGTTTGACTCAAAACAATATCCGTTGAGGTCTTTGATTTTCATTTTCAGTTTGGGTTAATTTAAATGTGTTTTATTTTCCCCCAGAACACCCACCAAACTTTAAATTTTTAAACCAGCTCTCATGCTTAATTTAAAGAGATCATGCCCACTCAAATCTGTTCTAAAATTTAGCTCTTGTACAAACCTAAGATCAATAAAAATGCTTTGCTTAATGTCTCTGTAAAATTTAAAAATTATCGTTCTGTAAATGACCAGCCTGTCACAATATCTGAAAATGAAATGTGACTTCATTGAGAACTCAAATGTGAGAAACAAGATGGTAATTTATTTTCCATTTTCATAATCAACTGTTGTATTGGAACACAGGTATGAACATATGTTCAAAATATGATATAAAGATCAGTTTCCCTCTCAGACAAATGCCAATGAAGTTTGCAACATTTATCAGTCTAATAAACACAAGGATGACATTGATAGTTTAAAAGGACTGTAACAGTGTACAAGTATCTAACCATTAAATTCAGTCTGTGTAATTGGGCATGCATTCAGTGAGATATAATTTTTTTTTAAAGCACAAGGGTTGGAATTCAGTTTGGTGGATTATTTTCACAAGGAGCTTTTCCATCAGGGACTAACGTGGAGAAGATAAGCGAGGTCCACTGATTACATATTTTTCCTCCTCTCTGACAGGCCGGCTCCAGTAGAGCACAAAACAAATTCCACTTAGTCCTACAAGCGACCAAACAATCATTTCCAAGCTGTGTATTATTTCATTTGCAGCACCATACTTATTGTACTCCAAGCAAGAATTTAAAATTACTCAGGCCATTTAGTGCTTATCAAGATTCTTGTTTATTGATCTGTCATGAACTTCATGTTGCCTACCGATTTAGCCTGTCAAAGCATCTCCACCCCCTAACCAGATGGGCCATCTTGCAGTATATTTCAAGGAAAGTGCTATTTACAGTCGCTGCATCTTTCCCCAGTGGCTGCTCATTTGTAAATCTGGACCATAAAGCAGAGTTTCCAGGTAGCACCATTTAGCAACACTTTCATGAAAGAACTGCTGGAACTACTTGAAAGGTGTGGGTGTCTTTCATTTGAATTGAGAGCAGAGACTATAATGTCTGGGAGCAGCATTTAAAATTAAGCTTGCACTTTACATCTTTCCTGTTTGCAATGAGTGTGACACTCTCACTGGTACATAGCTGTCTTGCTACATGGTTGTCTCTGTGTTTTAAGTCTTTGGACCAGTCTGTTCACTAGCCAGACCAAGGAGAGTGACAGAGAGGTAGCTATGTTAGTCTGTATTCTAATAAAACAAACCAGCAGTTGTGTAGCACTTTAAAGGCTAACAAAATAATTTCTTAGGTGATGAGCTTTCATGCGGAGACCCACTTCTTCAGGTCAGAAGAAGTGGGTCTGCCCCACAAAAGCTCATCACCTAAGAAATTATTTTATTAGTCTTTAAAGTGCTACATGACTGCTGGTTTGTTTCCATTAGACCAAGGACAGGTGCTCTATTAAATTGCTGGGACTATAGGTACTTTAGTAACTGAGTATTCTGACTTCACTGTTCTCTCTTGACACAAGGTGCGGTGCTGATACACTTTATGCCCAAGTGAGAAACCTGCTGCAAATGGAGTCTCATGAAATTGTGGCAAAAATCAGTCTGACAATTGAAATTAAAATGAAAAAGGGTGTGAAATTTATAAGCAACATGCTTGGGCAAAGCCAGCTGGGGCAGTTTTCAAAAGTCCACAAGAAGCAATAAAGAAGAATATGGAAGAAGAAAATAAAATCCTAGGACCACCCTGACCTGGAATAGGAGGAAACAACTGTGCTTGAGGAAAAATGTCAGGAATGATTTAAAATCAACTTTAGACCTTAGCCTGTATTACCTTCCCTCTTGCACCATGTAATTGAGAGAAGAATTTTATCCATTTTGAAAAAGTTCAGTGTACTATATACCTCTGGATACTCAACCAGCTCGACCAGGAATAAATGTCCATAACAACGGCATGAAGCCACTGTCCCTGGCCTCCATCAGTAAACAAGCAGTTTTCTTTTCCCTTCCTGAGCTGAGCTATGAACAGTCAGAGCAAGATGGTTACCATAACTTCATCCTGATGAGGTAGGAAGAATGCTTCGTGCCCACATCAAACCCCAGTTTTCAGAATACTGTGTGAGTACATAAACCAACAGCCTATTTCTGCCGCGCAGCAGGCAGGCGATAGCTGACAGAAGATATGGGGAGACAGAGAAATTGGGGTAACTATCTGGCAAAAACTGAATTTCAAGGAAGCATTTTGGTTCCTGTGGGTAAGGCACCAAACTGGGACTCAGTAGATCTAGTTTCTCTTCCCAAGTTGGCCCCTGATTCGCTGGATAACCTTAGGCCAGATTTTACTGTCATCATCACCCTCCTACCTCTAACTCTGCCCCAGCTCTCTGAGCTATGAACTAAACAGACTTTTGTTTAAAAAAAAATCCTTTTATAGCAATTTCCTCATCAATGTCCAGATGCTTCTCTATTACTCCAAGCCCCCAGTTCCCAGCCTGGCCTATTCTCCAATAAGCTTCATTCACTCGTGGTGTGATGCAGTGTTGATAAGATGTAGGTAATCCCCAATGCCTTTTTTTGTAAAAAAAAGAGGTGCTCGTACTCAGCGGCTCCCTACTCCCTCCCCACTCAGCCAATTGCATGGCTGGAGCTGCTGAGGTGCTGGTACTCAGTACTGATATGTCCCAGCACAAAAAAACACCACTAATCCCTATCTTTACTCCTCTTCTTTCAGGTGTAACCTGTGGTGATTTATGCCTTTCTTGTGGGAGCTGAATGATGCAATAGGTGTGGTTCTCACCCGGTGGTGACTTTTCTAGCTTCTGATTTTGGGGTGTGCAAATATCACGTGTAAATGGAAGTGAACCTAGCACTCCCGCCAGCCGCACCCTGAAAGAAGTTTTCCATTTAAAACACATACAGTAGCAATTTCCGCAGCAAAAGGAGGGGAGACCCTCAAACTACACAAACACCATAGCTTGTGAGCCAGCAGCCTTCAGCTTCATTGACACCACAAGAGAGGTCTATTGCCTGGGTGAACCCCCTCCTATCACTTCTTTACACACCTGCCCAGACTAAAGGAGCCCCACCACAACAGGCTCACATATACTCTAAACTAGAGCAATCCATGAGCAACACGAAATCAAACCCCAGGATTCCTTCAAGCCTACAATGCCCAGTTCTGTCATCAATGTACAGGTCCAACACACACACAGAGGCCTCTTTCTTTAATGGCTTTAAGACGATTCCATGCCAATAACTGACAGATGAGGCCCTGACCATTACAGTCCATTTTACCTTACTGCAGACAATCTGTTCTGTAAATAAAGATTATGGGTTTGACAGTACCAAAGAAAGGGGAGTTTCTGCTGACATTCTCTTCCACTTCAGAACTGAGTTCTTGGCTCCGCTAAAGTTAATAGAAAAAAACCCAATGATTTCAGGGGAGACAGAATGTCATCCCAGATGTTGACCTGTCGCTAAATTATGCTGCGACCCCTACTCTTAATTAATGCCAGAGCATACCGCATCCTCCATATCCCCAACCACTAAAAGGCATGAGGGGATCTGATGGGGTCTGAAGAAGAAGGAATACTGCTGTGCCTCAGTAGTTAATTTCTGTTCCTCCACAACTAGTGCTTCGGTCAATGGTTTCCAATTTTACCTTTAGTTAAGGATACTGCAGCCTTTGGGCTGCTTCCTAGCAGTGGAGTGTATTCCTAGGTTCTATTCTTGGCCCTGCAACTGGTATACTGAGTGATCATGGACAAGTGGTATGCCTCAGTTTCCCCATCTGTATAATGGGGTAATGTCACTGACCTCCTTTGGAAAGTGCCATTAGGGCTACGTCTACACGTGCACGCTACATCGAAATAGTCTATTTCGATGAATAACGTCTACACGTCCTCCAGGGCTGGCAAGGTCGAAGTTCAACTTCGACGTTGGGCAGCACCACATCGAAATAGGCGCTGCGAGGGAACGTCTACACGCCAAAGTAGCACACATCGAAATAAGGGTGCCAGGAACAGCTGCAGACAGGGTCACAGGGCGGACTCAACAGCAAGCCACTCCCTTAAAGGGCCTCTCTCAGACACAGTTGCACTAAACAACACAAGAGCCACAGAGCCGACAACTGGTTGCAGACCCTGTGCATGTAGCATGGATCCCCAGCTGTAGCAGCAGCAGCCAGAAGCCCTGGGCTACGGGCTGCTGCACACGGTGACCATAGAGCCCTGCAGGGGCTGGAGAGAGAGCGTCTCTCAACCCCTCAGCTGATGGCCGCCATGGCGGACCCCGCTATTTCGATGTTGTGGGACGCGGATCGTCTACACGTGCCCTACTTCGACGTTCAACTTTGGAGTAGGGCGCTATTCCCATCCCCTCATGGGGTTAGTGACTTCAACGTCTCACCGCCTAACGTCGATTTCAACTTCGAAATAGCACCCAACACGTGTAGCTGTGACAGGTGCTATTTTGAAATTGGCGCCGCTACTTCGAAGTAGCGTGCACGTATAGATGCGTCCTAGGTCTATAGAATGCAAAATATACAGACTACACAAAGCAATGAGGCAGAGTGAGTCACATGTCTCAATTATGGCTATTTTAATGGCAGCCACTGAACTTGTACAAGTCATAAATACAATAAACAACCTTCTGTCAGTCACTGACCAAAAGTAGATTTTCTTTTAAACTGATATTGTCCTAACTCTGCTCTCAGTGATGCCAACAATAAAACTCACCTTGACACCCACAGGAGCAAAGTTAGACCAACCCTGAACACCCATCTCAAAGTTATTCCCTGACGTTCATATAATAAGACAGTATATCATATGGCACAAAAACGACTGCATGAGATTATGACACGATAACCAATGTCCAGGAGAGGGAAATTATAGTGTTAAAACCGTTCTAACAAGTATCAAATATCCTAATAATGACAATATTGTAACATCAGCTATGCAAGTGGGGAGACAGATGTTGTGATGTGTTTATGTCTATCTTTTGGGGCCTGCTGTTTTACCACACAGCTAACTATGGCAGAAAGTGACAGCACTGTAGTACAGTAATTGCCCATGATCTTTCTCTCTCCTTTAAAATGAAAAAAGCAAGTTTGCACCTGACCCCTGTATGAGCAACCTGCTCTTGTGGAGGGTAAAAGAAACAAACACCTAAAAATAGAAGTGTGCAAATGATACCATTATGAGCAGCCGGGTTGTTTGCCATACTTCCCAGCCACAGATTTATCACGATGCTTTTAACACATGCAGTATATCTTTTTTTTTTTAATTGGAACTCAGCCTGGGAAATGTAATTAAAGACCTCATAAATATTGCCAGCGAGCGCACCTTTCCCTCCCCAACTAACTACTAAAATCTTCCAGCAGCTCTCCTCAAACCTTGATGGTATATGAAGTAAAATATCGACTCCCGCATGGTTCCAGAGTGAGAAATTAATCTGTCTTTAACAAAATGAGAATCACCTCTTCCTCCCCACCACGCACTCATACCTCTTCCCACCAGCTGCTCACTTCCTCCATCGGCTGTTCTCATTTCCCAATCACCTAACAAAACTCAGCCCTCACATAAAATCAGTGTGGGTCTGGGTCGAGTTCGCTATTGCTGCTGCCTGATCTCATATTCGCTTCTTTCCACCTTCTGAAACCAGGTGGCTTATTTGGTGCAAACTGGAGAGCTTATTTATGCATGGGAGAAAAATTCTTTTCCATTCCGTGTAAAAGACAGAGACCCGAACAATGAAACTCTCCCTGTGCTGAAGACCCTCTATTGGTACTTCCGAAGCTTTGGAGGGCCTTTGAGAGTGCAGAGGGTGCCCAGGGACTGAAAGGATGCCCTGTAAACAGAACAGCTGGCCTCCAGGCTGTGGTCTGTGAGAATTAGCTGCTTCTTTTTGTGAGGTGAGCGCTCCTCACTAGGGCAAACGGCAGTCACAGCAAAAAGGTGACGGCAGCACAGCTTCAGATTTTGGGGCACCTTAAAGACTAACAACTTTAGTTATTAGGTAATGAGCTCTGATGGGTAAGACCCACTTCATCTTACCCACAAAAGCTCATTACCCAATAAATATATTTGTTAGTCTTTAAGGTGCCACGGGAGGGCTCGTTGTTTTGTAAAGCGACAGATTAACATGGCTCCCCCTCTGAGACCATCTTCAGACCCACAATTCTTAGCAGACACAGCATGTGGAATGATTTTTCGGATGCTTAACTCCCTCACAAAGACAGTGATAAAATCCCTCCATCTGAACTGCTACATTGCACTCAGGCACAATAGCCCTGGGGATATTGACTTGGACAGAGACGTTACACCCTGTCGCCCTCACCCTGCTCTTTGGGATTACAATCTGCAGCTGGTACAGACCAGCGGCAAATCACGGCATCCTGCAAGGTGCCAGCTGAGCTGAACTAGCTGGTGCATGTGAGGTGGGGGAGGGGGGCAGGGAACGCAGCATCTTCTCAGGCACTGGTGCCCAATGCCAGCTCCCACTCCAAGGACAGGAGGGGATTTCTTCTCATGCGCTGCATGGATGTGTCACCCCTGGTGAGATATTCCTTTAGGAGCAAGTGCCTGGGAGAAACTGTAGAGAAGGATTTCAGTGGAAGGTGTGTGGCTTAGATTCACTTGACAGCCATCCCAGGGATCTATCCTAGGTCTCCCATGTTCCAGGCTAGCCCTCAGATCCATGTATGGGTCCTCCTCTCCATTCCTTGGGTGGATGTCTCGGAACTCATTGTCAGGGTTCCAAAGGTTAAAAGCAGCAGACAGCTGAAATCCTGGGGAAGCTCTCTAGTGCACGCAGAGTCAAGGGCCTCACGCTTCACTACTGCGATCTTTTGATTTTGTTAAATGCTGTCTTTGGCCCCTCCCCAAGGAGCTGCTGCCAACATGTTCTACATGCAATTACTGCCACGGACTGAATAAAATGAATGCATTTCCTGACACAGTAGCAACCCTCTCATTATTTGGCCAGGAGATCGTACGGGGGTGGCTTGTAGCGACACTTTATCACCAAAGCACTGGAGTTTGCGAGCTCTTGGCGTGGACCCATTTCAAAACAGATAATAGATCTCTTTCTTGCAGACGAGACAGAGTTCTTCAGCCAAACAGATGAAATCCAGTGCACTCCACTCTGGTTAGGAAGGGCAGCTTCTTGACTTGCAATAAATACTTTGTCATTTCAATGGCTTAAAAGGCTGGTCAGAAGCGTTGGTACAGAGCTGTGACGACTGCCAAAAGGGACTGCGGAGAGAGCTACTGTCTAAACATTCCCTGTAAAATGTTTCTCTGTTGCCTATTCACATGACTGCCGTCCAACAAACACTGCAGGTGGAACATTGTTAGCCCTGTCTCATAACAGCAGCCAGAGGAGGTCTTGTGCTGGGGACTATACACATCTAGCCTCAGAAGAAGCCTATGCCACAGAGTGACCGTGTGAACAGGCCAGGCTGGTGGCGAACTCAGGGCCTAAGCTCACACACCAGGTCCAGGACAGAGCAGGGAGTTGAATCACGGTGTCCTGTGTCTGAGTCCAGAACCTCCCCCACTATGCGCCACTGGGTTTTCAGGAGCACACCTCTTTTACTTTTCCCCTTGAGGCAACCCTGAATCCAGTTCAATGAAAACAACAGCGGCAACATTAACCCAGAGTTGACATCAGCTTAGCGGAGCTCCTTTGGAAATGGGTCAGGAAATCCCCACCCCACACCCCCAGGAAAGCTGGGCCCTGAACCCACGGCTGTGACCGTTCATACACCTTTTCCCAGGTCCACCCACATGCTGAGCTCTGCAGATTCTTTCTCCTGGGTGTGCAGGGTGTGCAAATGCCCCTGCATGCCTGTCCCAGTGGTGCCGACAGCCACGGCAGGCCCCAGGACAAAGTAAGAGGGGGGCCAGCTCTGCACCCCACAAGGGGTGGGACCAAGGGCAAAAGAGGCGGGGCTTAGAGCACTGCCCTCCCCCAGCCAGGCAAAGTAGCAGCGGTGGGGGCTGGAGTTCTGGGCCCCTTTGAAACTGCCCACATAGCGCCCCCTCCCCCACTGTCAGTAGGCCTGGTCGGTTCTGAGTCTACCACTTCCAGGGTAGTGTAACTGGGGCAGCCCTTCTGCGCCAGGGCACCCGCATACCTGATGCAACAGTTCTGAAGAGGGTGCAGCCCATGGTGCACCCCACTTAGAATTGCAGGTGTGTGCATTTGGCAGAGGGAGGTTATGGAGCCATGGACCCATTCCCATCCCACACTGACCTGCCCTCACCACCTCTGTGCCACTCTGCAGGGTCCCAAAGTGATTGACAAGGACACATTAAATGTGCAAATACGTCACCAGACTTCCTCAGAGGAGTTTGGCTCTTTATGACAGCAAAGCCCCTGCCTGCTCAATTAGAAGGCGAGCACGCCATCCCTGCAGCCCCGATCTTGCTCTCTGGCTCAGAGGAGCTCTTAGGCCAAGATTTTTTTTGTAGTATTTAGGTATCGCTGTGTCCGGTGTCACAGCACCTCACCAATTCAGAAGCCCAAATCTCATTTCCAAATGAATGTATGCACTTAGGAGCCTAAATCCCATCAACTGCTAATGGGCTTTTGGCTCCTAAGTACCTAAACCTCATTTGAAAATGAGAGCTAGGTGCCTAGATCAGGCTTTGGGATGTTCTGGCAGCAGTGGTGCCATAACCTTTGCAAGCATTCATCATAAAGGCACTTGAACAGAACCAAGCCTGGAATGTGCAAGGCAAGAGCATATTTTTGAAAAAAAAAAATATATATATATACATATATTAGTCCTGGACAGGAGAGAGAGGTTGGTAGCCCAGAAGCGTCCACTGTAACAACTCGAAGAAGTGACATGAAAAACGAGTGCAGTGTCGGTGCAATGAATAACCCCCTCAGCGAAGCACGTTTCTGTCCTTGCTTTAAAACAGAGAGGTAAAAAGTGGCAAAGATGAGAACTGTTAAGAAGATTCACAGAGCCCTGAAAAGCCACAGGGCTCTAAGAGGGGAAGAGAAGTTATTTCAGCATTCTCCCCTTTCATCTCTTTTCGAAGTACCCACTAGAGCAGTAGACCTGGAGTGAGTCAGGAGTGGAGATGTAATTCCAATAGCGCCTGCAAGAACAGTCTTCCAAGTATTTAACTGGTGAGATGAGAAATTGCTATGCAAATTTCCTTAAAGGCACTGACACCAACATTGATTGTCTTAGCAATGCCCATACCAACATGGCCCAGCAGGAAAAACATCCCTTTTAATGAGCACAAGGGTGTATGGAGGAGTAGGAATTCAGCACCAGTGCCCTGCATTGCAGATTCATTGGCATTAAGCATCAAAATCCTGATTTTCTTTTGAGGATGTGTAACAGAGCTCCACCTGTGCCAACTGGCAAAGGGTTCATTGTTCTTTACCAACAACTCCTATCTCAGACCTAACAAACTCACTACATCTAGTACACTGCTTTTATGGCATTTATTAGCATAGGTGAGCTGGAGAGATCTCTCAGAAAGGCCTGTAACCTTCCAGTGCTCATAAACCTTGTGAGAGGTGTGTGTGGGTTACACTGAAGGAGTAATGCAGCTCCAGTGAAAATTATGCCCTTGTGCTCTTCGAGTGAAAATGGGTCATTAGTGAATCACACAGCTCAGCGAGGGCCCATTCAAGCTGAAGCGATTTGTCACCCCTCCGATGCTTGCACATCATGTCCTCCTTTGCACTGACTGACAGAAGTCAAAGGAAAACTAGCAACAAAACTGAGAGCACTAAAGCCCCTTGACAGTGAACAGAGCCACAGAACAGGGAGGGGGTTGCCCTCAACGGGTCGAGACAAAAGGCTGATTCAGTGTAGCACAGGCTGGGAAAAGACACTATGCCTCCATCAATGAAGGAGATACCTTTGTGGGCACAGAGGATCCCGGGAAAACTGGGCCCTGGCACTGTGGGACTAGGAACCATTGCACAAGATGGAATCTGGGGAGATTAATGTACTACCTTAGCTCAAAACCAGGTGCCATTCACCAGGGTTAGCTGCTGGCAGGCTCCCAAATGTTTAATTTACCTGAGCATCTGCAGGAATGGCTGTTCGCAGTTCCCAGTGGCTGCCGGTCACGCTTCCCTGCCAATGGGAGGTGCAGAAAATGATGCCCCAGCCTGCAATGCGTCCTGCGGTTCCCATTACCCAGGAAAGGCAAATTGCAGCCAACAAGAGCTGTAAGCAGCCATACTTGCAGATGCTCAGGTAAACAACACACCTATGGCCTGACAGCAGCTAACTCTGGTGAACTGTGTCTGGCCTGTGGGTCCCTTATTGCTGACCTCGGCCCATCACTCAAACGTTACATTCGGAATCGTCTTTCCTCAGTGTGGCAAGGCTCGCCTCGCTGCCAGGCCTCTGTTTAGTCCACTATCCCACAGCCAGGACACTGCTGCCCTTCTTGAGATGGAGGGGGAGATAGTGGTCTGGGGGTAACCCGGGCCCCACCCACTCGTTCCAGGTTCCAGCCCAGGGACCCTGTGTGGCTGCTAGTGGTGGGGAAGGGCTCCCCTCATTATGAACACCGCAGCTCTTCCCTGAGCCACTTCCCCAGATGACTCCTCCCCCCCGTACCTCGTCCATGGGGTGGCAGTGGCAACAGCAGCAGTATGTTCTCTCTCCTGGCTTGGCTTCTCCTGTGAGATCAGTCTGCTTGGTCTTACCACAAATCTCAGGGCCTCAGCCACTTGCAGCTGAGCTGAGCTGAGCTGAGCTGAGCTCTCCTCTCCTCCTCTGGTGCATCTAGAAAAACTTCTGTTCTGTTCTGTTCTGTTCTCCTACTGGGCAAATGGTTCTTTTAAAGCAGGCTTAAGTGGGATCAGATGGCCCCAGTTGGCCCCGGAGCGGCCTCCTCCCCAGCTGCTCACACTTTGCTTGTTTGCCAGCCCTGCTTTTCCCTCTTGTTCTTACCCTCTCCCAGCCTTACCTTGTCACGTCAGACATATTTCCTTTGCTTTTGTTATATTTGAACTCAAGTGCCATGTGTGACCCAGGAATGGCAAGGGGATGGGGAGAAGGGTGCAGTTAAACTGGAGACATTGCTGCCTTGGGAATGGCAGATCTGGAATTCGGTGGCTGCCCAAGGAACACTCCAAAAGGATTTGGGAGCTGAGGCGTATCTATTGACAAGAGGCAGGGCTGGTATAGACCAGAGGAGAGGGCTTGAGCAGCTGACAGGCAGGTGGGCAAGAGGAAGCTAACACCTGGGGGACAAGCACAAACCTCTGTCATGCTGGATGGAGGTGACAAGGTGACTCACAGCCCTGGTTGCTCCCGGAAGCATCATGAGGCAGCTTTGGTTCTCTCTTCCAACAACAACCCAGGTCTCTGCATTATGTTGCACAGAGGAAAGCAAACCCAAACCATGCTGATTTGTTCGTATGTCTGTGGTGAAGGTCTGACCTGTCTGCACTCCACTCTGTGCCCTAACCACACAGTTCAGGGACAGGTTTTCAAGAGGTCAGCATCAAAACTGGAACCAGATTGTCAAAATTTATCAGGGCCCAGCTGCTCTCCCTGGGATCTCATTCGGGTGCTGAGCTCTTCTTACAATCTGGCTCCAATTGTTCGCAAGCCCCTTTAGGAATAGGGTGGCTGGGGTGGGATTTTCCAAAGCGTTCTGCCTTGGCCAAACTCTGCTCCCATTGATGTCAACAGGAATTTTACCATTGCTTCCACAGAACCCAGGACAAGACTAATGCTGAGTCCTTCTGCAATTCCCACAGCCACATTGTCTATCCTCTCTGGAAGGTCACAAGTGTATCTACAAGGGAAGCAGGTGGCTGTCTTACCCCTTCTTCTTCCACTCCTGTTTAAAGCCAGCTGCAAATAGGGGCTCATATCTTGAAGGTGCAGCATTGCTCTGACCTGATCCATTAAAACACTTTTGCTCTTGCTTACCTATGCAGATGTGTCTTCTCACTGACTTCCAATGCACCTACTCATTGCCGAAACAATTTAGTGATCAGGGTTGAGCTATAACTTGTCCCAATTTACTGCAATGCAACATATAAGAAGCTAATAAATCATACAAAATCAGGGCTGGAAAAGGCTTCAAGAGGCTATCCGGTCCAGCCCTCAGCACAGCAGAGCATCCGCATCAGGTATTGTCTAACCTGTTCTTTAACACCTCCAATGTAACAGATCCCACAACCTCCTTTGGAAGTCTATACCAGAGCTTATCTAACATTATAGTTTTTCCTAATATCTAACTTAAATCTCTCTTGCTGCAGATTTAGCCGATACTATTCAGCAGGGGCGAGGCCACATTTGGAGTATTGCATCCAGTGCTGGGCCCCTGACTTCAGAAAGGTTGTGGACAAACTGAAAAGTCCATTGAATGGCTATGCAAATTATGAGGGGGGTGGATCATATGACTTACGAGGATAGACTGAAGGAACAGGACTTCTTTAGGCTGCAGAAGAGAAGAGGGAGGGGGGATTTGATAGCAGCCTTCAACTACCTGAAACGGGATTCCAAAGAGGATGGAGCCAGGCTGTTCTCAGTCATGGCAGATGACAGAATAAGAAACAATGGTCTTAAGTGGCAGTGGGGGAAGTCTAGGTCTGATATTAGGAAAAACTATTTTACTAGGAGGGTGGTGAAGCACTGGAATGTGTTACCTAGAGAATCTCCAGCCTTAGAGGTTTTTAAGGTCAGGATTGACAAAGCCCTGGCTGGGATGATTTAATTAGGGTTGGCTCTACTTTGAGCATGGGGTTGGGCTAGATGACCTCCTGAGGCCTCTTCCGACGCTAATATTCTATGATTCCATGAGTGGGTAATGGAGTGGAGAATATACTGATATTTGTGGGTGACACCAGGCCAGGAGGGGCTGCAAACATGTACTCTCAGTGCATCCTCAGCAGTGGCAATCAGGGGGAATAATCATCTCCTTTCATCTACTGGCATTGTTCCTGCTAATGCAGCCCAATATATTGTTAGCCTTCTTAGCACGAAGGATTCCTTTCCAGCTTCTGGCCACTGTGATCTCCAAGTCTTTTTCTGCAGAACTCCCAGTAAGCCTGCCGGTCCCCAGCCTGTAGCAGTGCGTGGGATTCCTCTGTCCTAAATGCAGGGCTCTAAGTTTCATTGCACTCAATCCGTACTCTTCAGAATATCTACCGCCCCCCAATCTGAGTGTTATCTGCAAACTTGCTGAGGGTGCAATCCAATCCATCATCCAGATTGATAATAAAAATGTTGATCTAAACTGGTCTCAGGACCAAACCCTGGGGCATTCCACTTGATTTCAGCTGCCAACTAGACATGGAGTCATTGATCACTACCTGTCAGCCTGGTGATCTAAGTCAGTTCATTTTCCTTATTCTCTCTACGAGCCAGATACAAAGTCACTGGGGCTCTTTGGCGTCTTTCCATTGATTTCAGTGGGGTTTGGGTCAGCTCCTATGCTCCTGAAGATATCCCTCTTGGAAAAGAAGGAGATGCCTTTCTCGGCTCCTTGTGCTTGTTTCTAAGTACTATTCCAACAGGAAACCCCATTATTTGCTTTCTCGTTTGTGGTATGGAAAGTACTCCAGCATGTGACCAAATACATGGCTGCAAAGCACACTGTGATTCAGCATCCTCAGTGTGATGTAATATACCTGTGCAGAGCATAGAGATATAGACAGGGCTGATTAAAACACAGTACTCAATCCTGCTCTGTGGGAATGCAGCTGTGAATGAAATATGCTTGTTTGTTTCCTGGCCACTTCCCATTTTTCCAGGCTTTGAAAACAATTTGTTTCAGGCTTTCCAGTTGAATGGATGAGGAGCAGTATGTTCAAATAAAATACTAACTGGCACCTGCGTATCCATCCTTTGCTGGAATCTAATAGATAGGCAACAATGGCACAAATACTATTTCAAAAGGTTTTTTAAAGTTATATGACAAAATCCATGTGGTCCTGCAGAAGAGGCATCTTTAAACCTTTACAGTCAAGCTGACATGTGACTCTCTGAGAAAGAGAATGTCAAGAGTGGGACGAAAAAGAAAAAGAAAAAGGCTCATCCAATGTCATTTTTCTTTCCCTCTAAAATACTTCCAATGAAGGGTACGTCAGTGGAAAAATGTAAATGGTAGATACTGACCAGAAGAGTTAGTCCCTGATTCAACAAGGTACTAAAGCACATGCAGAATTTTAAAACTTGCCAGTAGTTCCACTGAAGTCCATGCTACTCATGTGCTTAAAGTGACACAGGTGCTTAAGCACCTTATGGAATCATAATGATAAGTTGTGAGCAGCATCCCCAGCAAAGGGAGACAGAGTTCACACAGGCAGTGAACAGAGGCTCATGTCGTGGTCGGCCTCCTGGTCCATAAGCAGTCACGGAAGTTACAAGCAGTACCAAACATATCAGGGTTTGGAAGTAGCTTGCACAGATGTCGTACCCAAAGCCACATGGCACATTTCCATTTTTCTTAAGTCACCTGGGCTGTGTCTACACTAGCCCAAAACTTCGAAATGGCCATGCAAATGGCCATTTGGAAGTTTACTAATGAAGCTCTGAAAAACATATACAGGGCCTCATTAGAATGCTGGAAGCTGCGACACTTCGAAATTGACATGGCTCACCACTGTGCAGCTCATTCAGACGGGGCTCCTTATCAAAAGAGCGCCACCAACTTCAAAATCCCCTTATTCCTATCAGCAGATAGGAGTAAGGGGATTTCGAAGTTGCCAGGGTCCTTTCAAAAAGGAGCCCCTTATGAACAAGCCACGCAGTGGTGAGCCACGGTAATTTCGAAGTGCCATGACTGCCGGCATTCTAATGAGGTGCTGAATATGTATTTCAGCGCTTCATTCGTAAACATCAAAATGGCCGTTTGCATGGCCATTTCGAACTTTTGGGCTAGTGCAGACATAGCCCTGAAGTATGCTCTCATACCTGCCACTTCCACCCATCAGTCTATTAATTTCTGTGGTGCCCTAACTGATGACAGGAACAATCAGGACACAACAGTAGAGATTGATAGAGGCAAGTGAGGAGTGGTTATTAGAGGAATGGAGCAATCAGCTGTTAAAAAGAAGAGTTACAAACCAAGTTGTAAGGACCTGACCCTGAAACTTGTTAAGGATGGACAGAGTCTCACTGACTTTGGTGGGGAACATGTTGGCACAGGAGAACACCCCTGTGCAACAAGTGCAGGTTAGTGTCTTCATCTAGGGCCTGACCCAAAAGTCACTGAACTCAACGGAAGTCATTGACTGTACTTCACTCCAGGTCAGGACCCTTCCTTCAAGGAACATGGGAAATAACTAGCAACTAGTAGGACAGGAAAGAGGGAATAAAATGCATATGGTATCACACAGCACATGATTTAAGTCACAAACTGAATCTAATCACTAACATCTCATTGTAAGGATGGGAACTTTGATGTCTTCCTTTTTGTTACATGCTGTATTTATTTGTAGCTATAAAGACGACATTTTAATTTCATGTCATAATCAAACAGTCTTCCTGCAGATGTGCAACATTTTTATTTTATCCTTTAATGTGCTAATATATCAAAGAACACCTAGCATTACATACTGTAAGAATAAAAAATGATCTAAACTGAGGCTAATATTCTGATCAGAAAGTTTCACCATTCTGAGGCATTATTATTGCTGTTAAAATGCATGACATGTTTCTAACATTCTGAGAATTACAGAAAGACTGATAACAAACTAAGAGAAAGCAACAATTACCCACAAGGGAGATATAAATAAAACTATTAAATATTCAACTGATCCATAATTCATGTGGAAACAGACACCTAGACATCTGGGTTGGGATAAACATGCGACTTAGGAATAGGATGATTGGTGATGAAGATTCCATGCTGAAAAAGGATACTGACCCTGCCAGTGATTGCACATAACAGTTCCTTTGTGTGTCACTGTATTATTGGCTTTGTCTTATACAATCAGTCCCTTAATTCCTCTATTTCTCTGATCATAAGTGATGACCCTTCCTAAAAATCACAAGTGAAATCCCGGTCCCATTAAAGTCAATGGGACTTTTGCCATTGACTTCAATGGAGGCAGGATATCACCTCATTTATGTATTTTTCTATTTTTGCCGTGCACGTGTTTGTATATGCAGCTAATGCTGTGTAACTCTATGCGGCTTTTGATAAACTGCATTCATTGAGAAAACAAACCAGCAGTCATGTAGCTTGGTGTGTTTGTCACACGAAAGCTAATCAGCTAATAAATTATTTTGTTAGTCTTTAAAGTGCTACATGACTGCTGGTTTGCTTTGTTAGAATACAGACTAACATGGCTACCTCTCTTTTACTATTGTGTTAATTGAGGTTAAACATTGACATGCATGCATCATGCAATTTAAAAATGAAAATATCTCCCCCTGCCCCTTAAAATGCAAGGACACACAAAAAAATTAACCCAATTCTGATTGCTTCTGAAAATCCCAAACGAAGAGTACATGACCATATCATTCTCACTGGAACAAAAAACCACAAATATTGCTGGAAAAACTATGATTTAGTGGCATCCATAATGTGCAAATTATGTAATCTTCCCCATTCATATACTTTAAACAGAACCTGTTCACATAGTTAAGAAAATCAAAGAGAAAGAACAAAAATTCTTCCATGTCATGGAGCGTGGAGGGAAATGCAGAAGCTGGTAAAATGAAGAGTTACAAACCAAGTCAATGTCACTTACACCTGCATTCTGAGCAATTTGCATCCAGTGTGCAGCCAAAACTACCAGCTACTCTGCTGCTGAATGTAATAGCTGGGACCCTTTCTCATTTTCACAGAGACTCTTTTACTCCACTCTGGAGAAGGAACTCTGGTGTAAGTAAGACTCAGACCCAACCATTTGTCCTGATATACACCCAGTCACTCAGACAATGTGAACCACCACAAGTTTCTGCATAAATATCAATACACACTTTTGTTTGGATGAAAAGTCCCTTTCTAACACCTTATGTTTTTAAACGGTGTAAAGAATGGGCGACTTAGACATGCTCATGCCACACAACTGTGCCACATTATTAAAGTTAAACCAAAATAAAAGTGGGGAAAATTGAAAACAAAAATGATGAGGAAATGGAGGTGAATTTTTCTACCAGTGCTAGTACCTGGGAAATAACTGCCACTTTCTGGGGGTGGACGAAATGAACACGAATGCTCGGATTTAAAGGCATAGCAACGTGCAAATGGAAACCGCACACTTACAGGGGTTGTTTCACTGTCCCATGTAGAGGTACCTAGACCATGTACAGACAGAAGGAATGAGTCTCCTCTGCAGTGTCAGCTGAGAGCCAGGTGGCTTTTAGCTCACACGGTAGAGGCTCCTGCACTAAGCTCCAGGCGTACCAGATTTGAGTCCACCTATGGGCAGTTACACAAATACAAGTCCTGCTGTTTATCTGAGCCTTTGTGTACTGTACTTATGCTACAGGGTGTACTGAGATAAGACTCCCTGTATAAAATTCGCTGTCACTCTGAGTGAAGGGACTAATGCATTGAGGGAGAGCAAGAAACTCAACCCAGGCCAAAACAATCTCTGAACTTTTCAGGACTTTACCTCCACCCTCTTCAGTAGCAAAGTCAGGAAATAAGCACTCTAGACGTGTGCACACATGAATACACACACACGGTGCTGCTGCCTTCATCGCTGCTGAAAACAATTCCCCATGTAGTATAATTATCACGTGGCTGAAGCCCTCTACAGGATACCTATCTACTCCAAGAGCTCATCATTTTGACATAAGATCAGAACAAGAGGCACATTGGAGTTGTCCCCTTTCAAGCACCAAGAACATCCCAACAGCTAAGAATAAATGTGCTGAAATTCCCTCTTTCTCCAGAGGATCAAGTCCATCTCCCTGCTTTTGCCAACTGCCCACTGAACATTGTCTGTCATATTCCTTTCAGACACAAAGACATGGGGCCCAGTAGTAAATTGGCAGATCTCCAGGAGCTAGTACTGGGACCCCTAGAAGCTCAGGGTCTCAGGTCCCTCTGAGATGGGGTTGCCAGAAATATGAGGGAGAAACTCCGTTTTTGTAACATACAGAAAGCATGCAGAGCTTTTCATTGGGTGTTTGGGGAAAACCAGCTTCAAAAATGTGATGTGATTTGGATCCAGAGTAGCATCCACTTCTGCAGTAGGAGGCTGGTGGGGAAGTAACAATCCACCACCCATAACCCACCCCCCCAGTCCTACAAGTCTGATCCTGTTCATTAGCTGGAGTTCAAGTGCAGCTTAGTGCTCAAAGCTCAAGCCTAGCTTGGCCTTTGGAATGATTTCACCTGATTCCAGAATGACAGGCATGGACTCTAGTCTGGGAGGTTGGCTGGAGGTTGTCCACTCCAAAATCAACAGCCTGGGCTCCAGAATGGCTGGCTTGGAGAATTCTCTTCTAGAAATTCCTTCTGGTCTTCCTGCCACTCCCTTGAATGAGCATGCAGCTTCTTCAGAGACCTCCCTAGCATGCTGAATCCGTTAGTCCCCACACTTCCCAGGGGCTCACAAGTCTCTTTTGTCTTCATTACTCCTGCATGTAGGCCCAGGCATCTACTACAGGAACTGCTGAGCCCATACCATTGCATGTGTAACACTGGCTTAGTTATTCACAGTGGGGACTTAGAGTGGAACTGCCTGGGACTGGCTGACAGACTCTGCCGGGGCTCCATTAGACACCTTGCTCTATGTTGACCTCTTGTTGTAAGAGGCCAAGTAAGCATGTCTGCTGCCTACCATTCAGAACAATGGTGGAGGAATCCATCCATTAATATTTATAAAGTACATTTAACCTTTTAAACATCACCCATCATAGAATCATAGAATGCTAGGACTGGAAGGGACCTCAAGAGGCCATCGAGTCCAGCCCCCCGCCCTCATGGCAGGACCAAGCACTGTCTAAAGCATCCCTGATAGACATCTATCTAACCTGTTTTTAAATATCTCCAGCGATGGAGATTCCACAACCTCCCTTGGCAATTTATTCCACTGTTTGACCACCCTGACAGTTAGGAACTTTTTCCTAATGTCCAACCTAAACCTCCCTTGCTGCAGTTTAAGCCCATTGCTTCTTGTTCTATCCTCAGAGGCCAAGAAGAATAAGTTTTCTCCCTTCTCCTTATGACAACCTTCTAGATACTTGAAAACCACTATCATGTCTCCCCTCAATCTTCTCTTTTCCAAGCTAAGCAAGCCCAATTCTTTCAGCCTTTCTTCGTAGGTCACATTCTCTAGACCTTTAATCATTCTTGTTGCTCTTTTCTGGACCCTCTCTAATTTCTCCACATCTTTCCTGAACTGCCGTGCCCAGAACTGGATACAATACTCCAGCTGAGGCCTAACCAGCACAGAGTAGAGCAGAAGAATGACTTCTCGTGTCTTGTTCACAACACACCTGTTAATGCATCCCAGAATCATGTTTGGTTTTTTTGCAACAGCATCACACTGTTGACTCATATTTAGCTTGTGGTCCACTATAACCCCTAGATCCCTTTCTACTGTAGCCATTCCTAGACAGTCTCTTCCCATTCTATATGTGTGACACTGATTGTTCCTTCCCAAGTGGTACACTTTGCATTTTTCCTTATTAAACTTCATCCTGTTTACCTCAGTCAATTTCTCCAATTTATCCAGATCATTTTGAAATTATGACCGTGTCTTCCAAAACAGCTGCATGACAAAGCCTTAGCATGTAGCCGCATGTCTTTGAAAAGTCAACTTACATAGGCTGATGTCCTTGCAGGTGAGTCAGTGGCATTTAAGATTGCATCCAGCTAGCTGTGGCTAAACACTGACCCACTAACAGGTAGATTATGACAAGACAGCACATTTCCAAGATGAAATTTCTTCTGTGAGGAGAAGGAGAAGATCAGGACACTCCATGAAAAGCCTTCCCCCAAGCATATAGGTCTTCTCTGAAAGTGCTTAGTTAAGGTGTTTGATGGAAGCTATAGAGAATATTTATAATGTCCTGCATCTTCCCATTGTATCTATAGAGGATGTATTTGCAATGTAATCTCCAAAAGATTAAAAGCTGTGGAGAAATACAACCAGTACGACTGTATCATAGATAGGGTGTGGAGCTGTAGGATTAATTTACATACAAACTTTTCCCTTTTGGAAGATACTTATACTGTAGTTTAACTTCACAAAACACTTTAAAAAAAAAGCAGGAACCATCCATTCACTGACATTAGTCAGGAAGTGATAAACACAATGCAATGCCACATGGATGGAACCTTTCATGTGATTCACACCCACCATCCCAGCACAATTTATTGTTTGAACTGGTAACTAAGCCACAGTTTTCAATGGGTGTTAAATCCTCTGGGTTTCCAGGCATGACAAGTAAATACACTCTCTATTTCATTTTTACAGGTGAGAAAAATCAATACAAAATAAGACCGGAGCATTGGGTCCATAGAATATCCCATTGTGCATGACCTTCCTGTATTTTGCCATGCTTGGACCAAAAGGACAGTCCATCCTCCATGTCTTAAGTTTGATATTAGTGAACTAAGCTGTCTGAAATAGGAGTCAGAATGTCCACAGACAGCAGTCATCATAGTTCAATTTAAGTTGTCACCAGCACAAGCAGAAATTTCCTCACTTCTCCTTTAGTCAGTAACATCTTGCACAGTAGCAATGGATGATTGTACTTGTTGTCATTGTTCCCTGTAAGCTGAGTATTTGGGTGGCCACCCAGGAGAAATTCAGGTGCAGCTCAGCTGATAAGCAGAGCACCGACAGCTGCCAGCAGGTTTCTACTGGTGTTGCAATAACTGCACATATGGTGCGCATAACAAAATTTATTCCATGCATGGATTGAAAAACTAAGAGGGAACATTGCTGGTAGTATAAAAACTTTCCATAGATACGGACTTTTCATGACAACAAAAAGAGCTTTGGAGCTTGTAACAATCCATCTCTGATAAATGCAGTTTTATGCAATTTTTAGTTGATCCCTGCCAATATGTGGGCACATGGATATACATGCCTTGGGCATGCCTGTCTCCTTGTAGGTATGTCAGAACCAAGGAGTTGCCTGGAATTCCAATCATACATCTCACAGGTGATAGGTCTCTTTAGAAGAGTTCAAGACAATAGATATCAGGACGCTCACCTATCAGGATTAATACTGACTATGCTATCTAATCATAAAGCTTGGTGATGAATTCAAAATAATTTCATTCAATACTGGCATGAACATTAAACTGAATTAATTACAGCCATAATTTGCCTTCAGTGAATATTTTAGTAAGCCAGTCTCCTGACAGGAATGTGCACCAAAATAGTGATCAATAGACTATTTCTGAAAAGTGAATTTTGATGCTGCTTTGGGCAGGGGGCTGGACTCGCTGACCTCCTGAGGTCTCTTCCAGCCCTAGGAGTCAAGGATTCTAACTTGCAAACATGAGTATTCACAATGAAACCTGATGCCACGAACTTCATTAGCTCCAACAGAGAACAAAGACAGTATAAAGTATATGACCAGCCATAACTCAACACAGACTTAATATTCCTGGACCTCACTCAGCATAGTCTTGATGCCAACCATTACTTTCACTGATTTCGGTGGGGCTACTCGGCTGAGCATCAGCTTACAGGGTTAGTCTCTAGCACAGATGAATATATACAGAAGACTGGCAACTAACTGCTCGTGGCCAATCTATAGGCCGGGAATGCATTGTGGGAACAGTCTGGTGGAGTTTCCCATAATGAATTCACATGAGATTATCCTATGATGCCCAGAGACCACTTGGGATCTGAGAAAGGCTAAATCCTTCAAATAATGATTTGCTCTGACTTATGCCTGACATGGTACCTTAGGAGCATGTGAAGTTTGCCTTCAAGTGCATTGGCCAGCTGAGAAGTAGGTGAGTCGGTGCACCCATGGACCTGAGCCTCACTGGGGAGCAGTCGCTGCTCCCAGCCTGAAAGAGGGGAAGGTAGAAATGGAGAGAAGATGGGACGGGCGAATAAGGGTGAAGTCACCGATGGAAAGTACGGCCGGGCAACTTCTCTAGGGCAGGCACTACTCCAGACACTGCCATGTGTGTTGGTCGATCCTGCCCAATAGGCAAATGCTGAGGGTGTGCAGGATACATCCAGGGCCTTAGCACCACTTTATGGCTGGTCCTTCCACAGATGTGCCAGGGGAACAAGGAACCTTCTTCCTGGTAGAGCCTAATCAACGATCAGCCATGATAGCTCAGGGAAGCACAGGTGCCGTTCTAGCCTGTGGGGTGTCAGACCCCCAGTGGGGAAAGGAAAAGCATACTGTGACCCCCCTGAGCTGGCTGAGGACGGCGCAGCCAGTGAGTTTGGGTAAAGACCGTACCTCATCCTTGAGGCACAAATACTGCCAGATGGCGACTAGTTTGGTGTCCCTCTGCAGGGCAGTGCTTGCCAGGCCCATTTCAGCCCTTAGAGTGCTTGGCCCGATGCGCTGTCACAACTGTCCGATTGCCATCGCAAATCTGCAGGGCAACCCAGGGCAGCCCCACCTCTAGCTGAGTTAGAGGGTCTGTCATCTCTGAACTTGTGCCAGGGGATTCTCATACAGCAGTCTGATCAGACTAGCTTTCTAGTTAGTATGCTCCTGATGTTAACTATTCCTCTGTAACGGGGCCAGGCAGCTCCTGAGCCCCCCGCAGGCCAGAGGTGCCCCTGCTACCACTTCCTCCCACGGATTCCGTGTACTTCACAGCCTCTGGGTAACGACCACATTCTCCACCTGGGGTCCTGTTTACTGTGTCTCTCCTGCTCCTACCCAGTTCAGTCACTCTCCTCACTCAGATAAGGAACCTCCAGTGCTTTCCCCAGAGCTCGGTCCTAGTTCAAAGTCTCTCTGGCTTAGCTGGCTGGAATCCTGCCTTCCTCAACCCCTATAGTTTCCAGGCTCAGAAATCTTCTCCCACATGGTGCCTCTAGAGGGAGCTAGGTCCCAAACACCCAAGTTCCACCTAGCCAGAGTGTCCTCAGCAGGCTGATTGTGGCTCCCCCCAGACCCAAATCCTTCTCTCAGCCAGAGCCTCTAGGTCACCTCCTTCCCCCATATTCCTTCCTCCTCTGCTGCCTGCCCTAGGAGCAGGGAAGAGGGAGTCATTGGGTGCTTGGCATTTGAGACAATGAAGTTCTTTTATAGGACTCTACGCCCACACTTACATGGCCAAGTTATTTTGAAATAGTGGCAGTTATTTCTAAGTAACTTTGCGAGCATCTACACAATGCAACTGCTGTTTCAAAGTAATTTTAAAATAGCAGTTGGCTTATTTCAAAATTGGTAAGCCTCACTGTATGAGAATAGCACCCATTTTGAAATAGCCGTTTCGAAATAGGGGCTTGGTAGACAGGGAATAGAGTTCATTTCAAAGTAAGCAAGACTGCATCCAAAGGCTCTATTACAAAATAGGCTCTACGTGCACAGACGCTGCATTTCAAAATAGGTCAGCACTATCTCGAAATGCATTTTGTGTGCAGCAGAGCTATTTCAAAATAAAGTATTCTGGAATCTCTCTTCCAGAGTAACTTATTTTGAAATAATGCTTCTGGCTCCTATTTTTGAGTATCTTGAGCCATTGCTGTTCAACATATTTGCTAATGATCCAGGAAAATGAACAGTGAGGCAGCAAAGTGGGCAGATGATATAAAGTTATTCAATGCAGTTAAAGCGCAAGCTGACTGTGCAGCGTTGTAGGAGGATCTCACAAAACTGAGTGTTCTGGCAATAAAATGGTAGGTGAAATTCAGTGTTGATGAAAGCCAAGCAGTGCACACTGGGAAAAAAAAATAATCCCAACTACGCGTACATAACAATGGGTTTTTAATTAGCTATTACCATTCGAGAAAGCAACCTGCGGTCATTCTGGACAGTACTCTGAAAAGCTTCAGTTGAATGCACAACAGCAGTTGAAGAGTCTAACCAAATGTTTGTAGTTATTAGGAGAGGGATAGAAACTAAGACAGAAAATATCATAATGCCACTCAGTAAAACCACTAGCACATTCACCTGGCATTGCTCCATCCTGAGCTCCATTATGTTTGCGCACTTTCCCCTCACTCCCTGACAGTGATGAAAGGGAACAGCCAGCAAGGTCCCTGTGTGAACCTGGTCGGGGGTGGGTTCAGCCTTCCTAAAAGACAGCTGGAGATGTGCCCCCAGCCAGCCCCTTTCACCTGCCTGGTGATTCTGTCTCTTTTCTGTATGGCTTTATGAGAAGCAGACCCATTCCATGCACAGCCCATTGTCCTGGCACCACCAAACCCTTATGTTGTTTTAAGTTATCACAAGAGGAGGCTGTGTACCGAATTTGGAGGTTCCAGCTCATACTCTTTAAGAGGAGTTCTTGAACGGACCGACACATTCTCTAAAATACATGGTAAGATGGTTATGCCCACACCTTGAATAGTGTGTCCAGGTCTAGCTGCCCTACGTCCACGAGGATCTGGAAGAACTGGAAAAGGGTCAGAAAAAGGCAACAAGATGGTCAAGAACACTGACTGGCTTCTGTATGAGGACAGACTAAAAGGATTAGGGCTGTTAAGACTGGAAAAGAGATGCCTACGGAGCAATGTGACAGAGGCTCATAAAATTACAAATGATATGGGAAAAAAAACTGGATGGAGATGGATGGTTTACCCTTTCCCAGGAAGTACTTCTTCACCCATGCACAATTAACCTGGGGAACTTACTGCCACTGGATGGTGGAATGGCCAAAAATATAACAGAGTTCTAAAGAAGAACGAGGTAAGTTTATGCAGGACAGCTCCATCAATGACTATTAATTGAGACAGCCAGAGATGCAACTCCATGCACTGGGTGACTCTAAACCTCTGATCACTCCAATTACCTGCTCCGTACGCTTCCCCTGAAGCTCTGGCCACTACCAGAGGCAGAACACTGGACTATATGGACCAGTGTTCTGACCCAGTGCAGCAGTTCTTATAGACAGTTTCATGCAAGCCGGATCCTTTATGATCCTCATCCTAGAGGCTGCAATGATATAGTGGGGTGACAATATTTTTTTAATACTGATAGGCAGTCATCAATTAATCATTTAATCACTTAACTTCTTCAGCAGAAAATTGGTACTGGATTCGATATGCCGATCAGAGTCAGGGTTACCTTATCAGTTTCATTTCCCAGCTGACTCTATTTTTTATATCTTGCACACAGAACTAGTTATTTTTTCCCCTTTGTACTCTCAAATCTAATTTTGAATCGAGACGGTTCACACATGTCTTGCAGTCAGAAAGGAAAATTACATCAGTCTGCAAATGCTAGACTGACTACTGGTGCCAGCATTAAAAAAAGAAAAAGAAAAAGAGAGAGACAAATTGCTTAAGAAACAAACAAATTTTTTCAGGAAACAATCCCTTCAGGAACCCAAAACCAGATACACTCAGTTTGTTGCCAAAAGTTTCACATACGAAAAACATCTGATGCGGCCGATATCCTGCAGTTTGTGCATTTTTTTTAAAAGTTCTGAAATTAGCAAGGTCTTGGGACTGACATAGCAAAATCGAAAGAACAAAACCAGGCATTCCATCTGTAGTGCTGCTGAGCAAGTGCCTGTCAGCAGGAGTGGGGCTTCCAGGCCTGTCCCACAGCATGCTGTTATTAATTTCTATGGGCCAGTATTTCTTATAGCAAGGATTCTCTTGTCCTCTAATCCACTCCTTGTACCAACCCAGTCAGAGTCTGATTTTTTAACCCACTCCACCAGCTTTATGCAAGCACGGTTCTATAGGGGGATGCATCTGGTGTAATGGAGAATTTGGCTCTTGATCTCTGACTGCATCTATGGTGATAGAAGAGTCCAACCATCTTAAGGCCTGGAGAACTCTCACGCAGGTCAATGAGAGCTGGAGGTCTGTAGCAGCTTCAGCCTCTCTATGTGGGTCACAAAGGTTGATACACAGTAATTCTAGTCCTGGTGGTAGTGGAGGACTACAAGCTCCTTTGCACAAACATCTCATCTGTTAGCACAATGAAATTTTTCAAAGGCACAAAGAGCAGTTAAGTGGCCAATTCCCATGGAAAGCCAATGGGAGTAACTTTAGCTCTAACCTCCCAGTGAAAAGGACACTCTAATCCGTGTCATCTAATGGTACATAAAGCAGCAGGAAGCAACCTAAACTTCCAAGATCTTTCAGAGCAATGCTTGATAGACATACAGGTCCAGCAACTTTTAGCTCATGCAAATAGACCTGGCTCATCTCCCAAATAAGAACTGAAGGTTGCTCCATAAATAGTGAATTCTCCTGGCTCTATTACTCAGTTTGGACAGGGCTGGAGGACGCCGAGCTGGCTGCATAATGGATTGTGCCAGCCTCACATACTGAATCATAAAAATGTCACTTTGAGCCTGCAGAGTGAACTAAACACACAGTGCCTAGTTCACCACTTCTGCGCTCCAGTTCTACCACTGGGTGATTGCAGTGCAGTTATGCTGGAGTAAAACCTGAGCATCACACTGGTGAATCAGAGCTATAGCTTCCATTATTGTTTTAGCAGGAGCTGCATTTAACACACAAAAGCCCCTGGCTATGATTTCCCCAGAAAAGATGTGATAGTAACTGTACAGTGGGTAAATTCTTATCTCAGTGCCCAGAGAGTCTGCTGTGTGTATAACTCCTAATACAACCATTGGGTGGTTCGGGTGTAACTCACAAGGTAGATGTGTTCCCTTGCAGAAAACAGGGACCAACCACATCTGATCTTCCCACCTACTGCTACATTTACTGAGCTTCATTTAGCTCAGTGTCAGGGAAACAGCCACTGCTGTTTATGAAATGCTGCAGTCAACCCCATATTGGGAGTGCATATTTTGTCCATGGAGAGAACTGCTGGCAGCAGCCTTCGTGATGGGGACAAGAGTAAACATTATTAAGGGTCGTGATGCTTGTTTATTTGAATTAAACAGGTGTTTTTGCCGGCGTCATGCTGACATCTGCCAGGCCTACTCTGGAAGGCTCCCTGTCCTGTCAATCAGCAGTGAGCAGCAAGCCAAAGGTGCTTTATTTCCTCTGCTCCAGATACCGTCACACGGTTTGCCTGACACATCAGCAATGCAAAATAATTACCAGGGAATGGATTCGATTAGCTACAGCACATCAGTGCTCTGCCGCGTGGCTGCCCAAGCTTCAAACGCCTTCCTGCCTGCCCTAAGGACATTCCAACCCGCCCAGCCTAGCCTGCTTTTGCTTTGCAGCTGTGGCTCTGAAATCAGCTTCTCATTCATGGGCTCAGGCCAGGTTTTGCCGTTAACAGCATGTCCTTTACCAGGAGCAGGAAAGGCCGGCTCAGGAATCTGGCAGGAGACCAACGCACTTTCATTGCAAAAGCTCTGACTTGGGATCCTAAGGCTGTTGGCTTGTGCTTCCCAGTGTGCTAGCTGGCTGGGCTTGAGGATCAGGGTTCAAAGCCCCTGCAGGAAGGAGCTTCCTTGGAAGAGCAGGAAGCTGACTGAAGTGGTTCCAGTCAGCCCTCCCATAAGGAAGTCACTTGCACTAGAGCGCTTCGGAGGAAGTGAGGCAGAACCTGGTAGAGTCCATGAGCACAGTGAGTGAGATGCAGAGGGCCCACGGTGCTGGAGGCAGAGGCGGATGGAACCTGTGTCATCGAATGGCACATACAGCAGCAGGGAGTAACTTAAATGTCCAAGATCTTGAAGAGGAATGTTTGATCCACAGACAGATCCAGCAACTTTTTGCTCATGCAAACAGACTGGCTCCTCCTGTGCAGGAGGCAGACCCATGGCTCCCCCTCCTTGATCCCCCTGGGTGACTGCGTTCCCCGGAGTGCAAACTGGGTAGTTGTGCCTGGGCCTCCCATGGGCTCTGCCAAGTGTGCCAGGCTCCTCATTCCCTGTGCACCTCACTTCTGCCCACAGCCGAGCCCCGGCTCAGGGGAAAATGTTCCCCAACATCCTCAGCAGCGTGGTGAAAACCTGAAATGAGACAAGGAGCCAGGACCTCCCTGCCCCGAGCCAGCGAGAGCCAGTGACACCGCCCCTTGCCCAGTCCCTCGGCTTTTCTCTTTGAAATGCTACCCGGGCATGGGCACAGCCTCTGGATCTCCCCTGCCACTCCCACCACCGCCAAGCTAGCGAGGGACTCAAGGTGGCACGACACCTGAACTGTAGCGGCCTTCACCGGGATGTCCTCTGCCAAGAAGGGAAACAATTAGGACTGTCTTGTTTTAATGGGTGGAGACATGGAAAGGTTAAACTGGGAAAGACTTTTTATGTTTAATTAAAAACCAAAACCCCATCAAAATCCATCCCGTTGGGAAGGGACATTCCTGCTATTCGCAGGCTGCGATACTTATACAGCGAAATGGCGGTGTGAGGGGGAACACTGTCTCCCCACACAAACAAGGATTTCCTGCCCTGGCTTGTTACCAGAGTTCCCCATAAGCTGAGCCCTTGAACAGCCACCCAGAAGAGATTCACGTGCCACCCCGCTGATTGGTAGAGCACCCATAGCTGACAACAGGTCTTTCTATTGGTGGTGCACACATGCACAAGCCTCGGTGCACATAACAAAATTTATTCATCCCATGGATGGAAACAATTAGAAGGACCATTGCTTGTCACTTATTTCCAAGGGAGCTCCCCCCTCGGGATGGTCAGGACCCCACCCCAGAAACTTAGCCCTTTGAAGTTCCACTTACCTGCCTGATTTGTGGTTACATTTACAGACACATACTGCCGTGCTCCTGGGCTCTGGTCGGACACGCCGTTCACTGCCTCAATCTCAAAGGTATAGTTTGTATGAGCAAGCAGGTCCACCATCATGACCGAGGTGTTTTTCAGGCCCGTCTGCTGGGGGAGGTACCTGACATGACTGCCACATTCCTCACACAGCCCTGAGGGGGAGCGGCACTTCTTGCATGCAATATAATAAGACACATCTTTCCTTCCACCAGTGTCAGCCGGGGGAATCCATTCCAGGAAGACACTAGTCTCGTTAACATTTGAGATGGCATTCCGAGGAGCTGAGGGGGGTCCTGGGGTGTAAAGTAAAGTGAGAAAAACAGAGGGTGAAAATAGCATTATCATTCATCCGGCTCTGAACTGCTCGCTAGGCTGAAAGGAGAGGCGTCCATGACACAGAGCGCACAGAGCTAAGGCGCAGCAGTAGCTGAAGGACTGGCAGAGCAAAGGGGAGTTGCTTTAATTGTCCCCACTGAGCAGGCTCTGGGCAAGGTGAACGGGGGCCCAGCGTTGTGCCCTGGAAGGGGTGAGGCCAAGACTGGAGAGGTGGAGCCAGGACCAGAAGGGGCAGGGTGAAGGGCAGTTAACTCGGAGACCCACCCGGGCCACAGCACTGACCCCGTCCCCATGAGCTCACAGCCATGCACAGCCGGAGCAGCGCTGCTGTGACACTTCAAAGGAGCCTGGCGCTCTGGCTGCTGCCATTGCCAAAGTAGCTGTGGCGGTGGCTGGAACTCCAGCCCCTTTGAAAAGCCAGGCCTGGGGGAAACCGCTCCCTTTGCCCCACCCTGTCAGCAGGCCTGGTTCTCCTTCCTCACTTCAGAGGGTGTTTGTCCAGACCCCCCCAACCTATTTGATCCAGAAAGACAGGCAGGCCTGTTCCCTCCCATTTGCTCCTAGCCCTGGGCAGTGAAGAGCGCAAAGGAGCAGGCATTAAGGCATTAAGGCTGAAATCCTAGTCTGGGAGCTCAATGGGGGTCTTGCCCTTGATTTCCAGCTTTCTCCCTAAAGCCGTGCCTGCAGGGCAGCTGGGAGCTGTAATTCCCAGCTTGGGCAGACGCAGCCACGCCAGAGCTGCCTGATCAGCAACGTAGTAGGGGTAGCATAAAGAAGCAGCTGAGGCAAGCTGCCCTAAATAGGCTTGTACATGGGTGTCTAGCCCAGTCCACTGTGTGTCTCCACGAACACACTGTTGATTTTAGTGTGCTTGGCAGCATCTAAGCTGGCATATGTATGTCAGCTGGAGCTGAGCAGGACACCTCCAGCTGCCATGCAGACATAACTTTGTGGCTCTGGTTCTAGCCCCCGAAAAGCAACACAACCTGAAGAGGCACCCCACACAGAATGTAAGTGATATTACTGCTTCCATGCACGCATCTGCAGCCTTTTCCTCCGCTTCGCTCAAGCCCTGCATGATCAGCTGTTTGGAGGGCTACTCTCCATTTTCTTATTTCACAGCGTGATAATAAGGATAGCCACACTGCACTGGCAAGGGCAGAAAGGAGCTGCTGCAGCTCATGAGAGCTGAGAAAAAGATTGATCCTTCTTTGCAAAGGGCTGTATGGTGCTCTCAAACCAAGATTTTCAGAAGTGAGTAATGATTCTGGATGCTGTCTGATTTTAGAGTGTCCTACTTGAGACACTTAAATGGCAGAATTTGCTGGGTATGAGCCTCTGAAAATCAGACCCCTTTCCAGGGAATCAAGTTGGACATCTGGCAATCAAGGTAGCCCAAGTTCCTAGTTATGAAAAAAATTGGCTACAGTCTATGGTGGGGCTCCCAATGAAGTCTGCAGGACTTTCACGCGTGGGCTAAGGGTAAGTCTCAGGACAGAAAATCTTTTTCTGGCCAGGCTATTACCATCTCAAAGAAGATCACATTTTCTTTCCCAAATGCTTTGAATGTCTCTACATTGAGAAGGGTTAATGGGCTAATGATTTTTTTTTTGGGGGGGATGGGGAGGAGAACCCAAAGCCAAGCCATATGTTTGTATAAATTTGCCTTGTGGGCAGAGGACAATATTCTCGTTTCCTGTGATGTGAAAGACCCGTTTTGTACAGAAGGAGGGCAGTCGCATACAACACGTCAGTGCTCTTAGCAACGGATCTGCCTATTGTACTTGGACTGCACTGTGAAGCAGCAGGAAGAAAAAAAAACATTCATGAAAGAGTTTCACTGGCTTTTAGACATGGTGTCACTGGGATGTCAAAAGCCTAAGGGACTTAGGCACTTAACTCCCACTCAGACTGAATGGAAAGTAGGTGTAAAATTCCCTTAGATGCCAACACTAGGAATAACTCCCTGAAAGCCAGCCCCAGAATGCCTCCACCTCTCCCAGACAGTGCATACACATTTATTCAACTGCATTTCCTCTATCTGTGTGATTCTAGTCATTATGCTATAATAGAGCATATTGAAATATTTCAAATAGGTAATTCTGTGAAACTGCAATTATTTTTAAACAATACTCTTTTTTCCCTGGTTCCTTTTTCCTATTTTCTTTTTCATGTCTGTAAAATTGATAACATTTTTGTGAAACCCTGTAGCAATTTGTAACACGTGAGCTCTTTCAACTTAACTGCTCTGATTCTCCTAGGAGAGTATGTTGCATATTCATGGTAGTGCCTCATTAGCATCTTTTGAACTCCCTCACTAACATACCCCTTCCAAAAGGAGGGGGCTCATGTAGACGCAGCCTCAGAGTCCCATGAAGTGGCATTTAAGAGGCCAGTAAGACCTGAATCCTGCAAACATGTATGCACACACATAGCACTAAGCACATAAGGGGTGTATCTACACTTGCATTCGTCTTTCAAAAGAGGTATGCAAATGAGAGAAATTGAAAATGCAAATGAGGTGCATATTTGCACATTTGGCACCTCATTTGAATATTCTTAGTTCGAAAGAGCTTCTTTCGAAAGAAGAAAACCAGTGTAGATGCTGCTCTTTCAAAAGTAAACCCCATCTTCAGAAGAATGCTTCTTCCATTTACACTGGTTTTCTTCTTCTAATGAGGCGCTACCATGAATATGCAGCACCTCATTAGAATAATGGCAGCCCTGGTGATTTGAAAGTGCTGTTTTTGAATCATGCACCAACCATGTAGCCGGGGCCTTTCAAAACAACCCCCCAGTCTTCGAAAGGTCCTTCTTCCCAAAACAAATGGGAAGAAGGGGCTTTGAAGCCTGGGGGGTTGTTTTGTAAGGCCCCCAGCTTTGCATGCCTCTTTCAAAAGAGAAATGCAAGTGTAGACACACCCAAGTAGTCCCATTTAAGTCAGCGGCATGCTCAAAATAAAGTTTATGCTCCAGTTTGCAGGACAGAAGCTTAAGGAATGAATTGCAGCATGTGTACAACTCCTACTGTGGTCAATGGGATTTGTTTCATGCACATGAACTGCAGTCATTCTATCGGTAACTATTTCCAATCATTGGAAATGGAAACAAAAGCTACACTGATGCAAAGAAGGAAATTCAGTCAAGCTCTGGGATTTGGCAGTGAGGGCTCCCCAAAAAGGATCAGAGAATCTTTACAGATTCCACACTGACTCTCACGAACAGTCTCCAAAGGCATCCAGCACAATGTAGCTAGGCCGTGTCTACACTTACGAAAAACTTCGAAATGGCCATGCTAATGGCCAAATCGAAGAATACTAATGAGGTGCTGAAATGAATATTCAGCGCCTCCTTAGCATGCTGCCAGCTGCGGCACTTCAGAAGTTCAGTGTTTTGCTTGCGTATGGCTTGTCTACATGAGCTGATAGGAATAAGGGGATTTCAATATTTGCAGGGTCCTTTTGAAAAGGACCCCCATGTAGACAAGCATGGGGACGTAGTAGACGTAGACCTAGTGGTACCACTGAACAAGACCAGTCAGAACAACTTTCTGTCCTGTCATACTCAAATTGACGCAATGGAAGCTACAGCAATTTAGACCTGGAGTTGCACTGTCTTACGTGCACTGCACACGGGTACCTCTGGTCAGTTAAATTATCCAGTTTTTCTTTCCATAATGCCAACGTGGCTCTTTACAGCTACCCTAATAAACTAAGGGGTGGGAGGAGAGATTCCAGCGCAAGAAACACTTATTGGATAAAGCATCTTTAACAGTAGACACATTTTTACTTTACTAAAGTAGCCAGAGATTTTTACTTGCTCTGTATACAAGTCTCAATTGCTCTGCTTGAAAAAAAAAAACAAAGCTCTTTTTCAATAGCAATGCTTTGAAGTTAGTGGCATCCCATAACCCATAACATTACCATTCTCAAAGAGGATCTACAAATAGGTTTTAGTGGTCTGGAGACATCTAACAAGTACTATTTGAAGAATCTTGAAACTGTTCCGCTAAAATTTTGAAAAAAAATCAAAGCAGTGAGAATAAAATGCTGTTTTAGTTTCCAAGGATCAGGAAACCTGATATCACTTCAGAAGGTACATATTTTTCCTCTGTTTATTTATGACCCCTTTTTGTCAAGGAGAAAGAAGTTAGTTTACTGAAATACTCATAATAAAAATAGCTAATTTATATGTTAAGCAGATGCTGAATTAACAATCCCAGATCATGAGTTACTGACTCAAACGGTAAATATAGTAGTTGAAGACAAAGTCCATGTTGTCCTTGATGGACAGTGACTCTGAAATATTAAATCAATGTGTGTGATTTTTAAATAAAATCTCAGGGACAAATTTTGTCCTCTAATACTTATGCACAATTTACATTAAAAAGAAACTGTTTATTTTATTTTATTTTATTTTTGAAGGGAAAACTTTTCCTGGAATGGTCTAATCTAAAAACGTCTCCTCTCTGACCATAAATTTCAAAAGTGTTTCAGGGTTTTTTTATTATTATTATTTTCTTTATAAATTGTTGTCCTAAAGAGAAAAGAAATCCCTCATTTTATTTTTAAAAGCTAGGAAACTGAATACTAATTTTCACAAAATTATCTGAGAAAGCTACTGAGTCTGAGAAAATTATTCCAAAATTTAACAGGGTATCATCAATTCAAAAATCACATTAAAATATAAAATTATTACTCATTCTTACAAAATTAGAACTTAAAGAAATTAAAGAACAAATTATCTTTCTCTAGTCCTTGTTCTTTCTGGTGATGGTTTTCTGTTTGTTTGTTTGTTTTTGAGCATTTGACAGCCCTTCATATATGGTCAGTTTCTCGGTTTCACTTTTATGGAGAGTTAATCAGCTTCCTCTGTGTGAGCCTTTCACGTAGCAACATGGAACTGGCCAGTACTTTGAAAAAAGTCAGGAAAACATCATTATAAAATGATAAATAACAGCAAGGTGATTTTACAATGTAATACTGAAAACCAATTTTAAAACATTATTTTATTAGATTTCAAGTTCAGGTTGAACCTCTCTCCTCCAGTACCCTTGGGACCTGATTGGTCCCGAACCAGAGAATTTGCCAGACTGTGGGAGGTCAGTATTATTGAGCAGCATTACCAACACTTCCACTGCTCGCTGGGTACTTAGAAGACATTTGGGGTAAATTAGAACTGAGTAACAGCGCAGAACACTGATAGCCAGGACTAATGGTGGCAAAGGAATTTTATGGGTCAGCAAAAAACTTGGCCACACCCCTAATACACAGACATCCGGCTAACTAAAATGGTGCCAGACCACAGAAGTTGCCAGACTAGAGAGTGCCAGACTGGAGAGGTTCAACCTGCATCAGCTCAGTGCAAAGGGCTGGACCACCTGACTATTCCAGATCTCTTCCCGTCCTACCTTTTGATGATTCTACTAGCTTTTGAAGAAGTAACAACCAGAATCTTAGCACCTCTACCACGTGATCAGTGCCAATCAATCCATGACTCAAGATTTTACTTCCTGTATGTAACTGTGCAGAGGCCATTGACTGACAGTTTTTTGAGAGAGGATCCGGATGTGTTTCAGCAGGGAGTTTGATAAAAAGGGGGAACTTCCAGATAACTGCTCCTTAGCTGTTCTTTGTATCTATGTCTTCACCTTACCATAACACAAAGCAATGAGCCTCTAACTGTAGGGCATTTCCTGCAGATTGTGGGTGTTGTAATTTTCATCTGCCCAAGACATAACGCAGTACTCTACTAACGCACATCCTAACACACCGTGTTCTGCTAGCAGAACACAACGTAACAGAGAATGGATGTAACCTTTTACTAGATGGCTGGGATTGTCACAGAAACCCAAGGGAATCAGTCATTCACTGGACATGGAATTGAAGTGGAGGCCGGGCAGCTAACTTGCTGGAAGCCCCTTTGTGAATTCCAGCCTACATGTGCAACTAGCTTTCTCTCTCTGCTTGGAATGTCTGTCCTGTGGCGCCTCATACACTAACAGATATTTTGGAGCATAATCTTTCGTGGGCAAAGACCTGCTTCATCAGATGCACCTGACGAAGCAGGTCTTTGCCCATGAAAGCTTATGCTCCAAAATATCTGTTAGTCTATAAGATGCCACAGGACTTTGTGTTGGTTTTGAAGATACAGACTAACTCGGCTACCTCTCTGATACTTGTATTCTACAAGGTAATTTTTTTCCTCCCCTCCCACCAACACCAGGGTTTCACTAGCTGATCTCAATGCTGCCTATAGCAATGCTATGTGAGGTTTACCCTTCCCACCCAGGAGTCGGGCTTCCCTTTCAAAAGAACCGCATGCTTCAAGTCATCTTCTGTGAAAAGCAAACGGATTGTGGTGTTCTCGGTTTAGGCCCAGACCCTCCAGGCTGTTCTACATGAGCCATCCCTTCGGTTCATCAGCTAACAGCATCAGGGCCAGCGTAGAGAACAAGTTGGAAGGAGACAGAAAAGGCAGCTGAGTTAATTGGAAGAAATGGGTGAGAAGCTCTCATGTTTTATGCCCCTGTCCCAGGCCTTTACTTATTCCTATTTCTCCCCACAGCCCTGAGCTCCTCTCTCCCAACGCTTTCGATTTGTCCATCTTAGCTTAGAAACAGCCCTGGGAACAGCTTTCCTGTCCTGTTTTCTGCAGGGAGGCCACTAGTCAAATAACTATTGTGACAAGCACATGACAGAGAGAGGCTGACTGCTGCCCAGCCCTCTGCTGCTGAAAACAACCCCTTTGTAAAAGGAGATGAGCAAAGTGGAGATAAGACGCCCCTCCTCCACCTCGGCCCAGCATTTCTGCCTTGGGCTGGTTCTTTATTTTCTCTCTTCCATCTCTGAGGTTCATTTCTGGCCAGTCCCATCCGGCAAAGCTCCAGTGCAATCAACTCCTGTTCTATTCTACACACCTACAGGGAATGTTGCCCAGTGCTCAGTGAAGGCCCCAGTCTGGCAAGGTGGAACGCACCATCCTACCTTTCTGCACCATTACACGTGAGAGCGTGCGGTCTGCATGTGCGTAAGTCTTTGTGGAACCAAGGCCAAGGTTTTTAAAGAGGAAACCGACGCCTCTCAGGGCTCCAGCAGCTATTTAAAGGGCTGGGAGTTCAGCTGCTGCTGTTGCTGCTGTTGTGGGGGCCAGGAGCCCCTGGCCCTTTTAAATCACTGGGCCACAAGGCAGCTGCCCCTCTGTCAGTGAGCCTGCGCGCACACACACACACACACACCAGTGTGCACCTCTAGATGCTGCACACCCAATTCCACCTCCTAAACTCCACAAACATCCACTGGATCCAGTGCCTATTTCAGAGGCAAAGACCCTGACTCTGCTCTCAAGCACAGAGGTGCGAATCAGGAGTAGTTTAGATGAAGCCAGTGAGCTACAGTGGTGTAAGACCAGCAGAAGCCAGGTCAGGATCAGGCTCAAAGACTATGCAAGCCCCTTCTTTCTCTTCCCTGGGCCCATTCTTGGGGAGTGCCAGTGTGAATGGATTAACAGACCCCAGCGCGTGCTTACTTGTACAGGCCATCGTAGGTGGGTCCGACTCCCTTCGGAAATAGTGTTCTTCGCACAGACAGGAGGTGGAAGCTTCCTCGTGCGTGTAGCTGTGAGGGGGGCACTTACTGCACGCTGGGCTCTGGGGAAAGGCCTTGAAGAATCCAGGTCGGCAGACTGTAAGAGAGGAACGAAGACTAAATTCTTCCTGCAAATATTCACACCTCCCCGTTTCTCTTATAACACGGGTCCTTGGAGCACCTTGTCGCCCCAGCAGGGAGGTGGGACTCCCAACTCACCTGGACAGCCATGAGCTAGCTCTGCTGAAGCTAGAGGGTGAACCTCTCTCATATGGAACTCATTTGTGTGGCAACATCTATAGCGTGGCATGCTTTTAGTTAGCCGGGTGACTATTTATCACGGGTGTGGCCAAGTTTCCCACAGTCCCATAAAGTTTGGCTCTCAGTGTTCTGTGCTGTTATTTAGCTGTAATTTACCCTAAATGTCTTCTGAGAGTCTAGTAAGCAGTGGAAGTGTTGGTAATGTGCTAGAAAACATTAACCTCCTGTGGTTTGGCAAATTCTCTCGTTTGGCACCTGTCAGGTCCCGAGGGTACTGGACTAGAGATGTTCAACTTGTAGCATGCCAAAAACTGCAGTGTGACCAGGGTTACACGGGGGTGGTCAGGCGAGTACATGGGCGGTCTATATCTGCCATCTTAGGTGGCACTGAACACGGGCCACCCTGGCCAAGCTACTATTTTTAGCATGTCTGCATGCGCAGAGCTAGTACATGTATGGATCTCCAAGCCAGAAATTTCACTTGCTGCAGTTAGTGAAAGAAGACAACAAACAATCATGAGCACTTTGCTTGTGAACTTTTTAAAAAGCACAAAAGGGAGAAGGGAGATTTTCATGCTAATATGGGATACATGCTTAAAATACTTGTGCAGAAGACAATGAGATCATTTTGGCCATTGCCTTCTCTGTCAGATATGTATTTTGCTTGCTGGATTTGTTATAGCAAACCGATCTTTGACTTCTGTCTCTGCTTTGGAAAACATCAATGCATTGCTTTTTCACTCACTCTTAGACACAGCTTAGGAGAAGGGTAAAATATGTTTTGTGGTTTTCATTTAAGATGTCCCATGCCCAGAAATCAATGCCTTAGCAAATAAAGTAATCATGCTGCCCTGGTGAGGAGATGATATCTGCACAGACAGCTTTAAGACATTCTAAAAAGATTATTTCCCCAGGGCTTCTTGCAGAAAACCCATGAAGAATGTTAAACTGCTCCACGTAAGACAGCCATCTCTGGGTACACACTGGACCAGATATGCCCACTGTATAATACAGACCCTTTAGCTATAACATACTTGTATGATGGGCCTTACCACCTCAGAGTTATTATTATTTACATTGGGGGATTCTTTTCCCCACTTTGGTGATTTGAAAAGAATACATTCATTGTGTCTGATTTCAAAAAACTGCCAGCACAGGCTCAAAGTTCATTGGTTGCTTTTCCTGCAAGGCACTGAGCATCCTCAGCTTCACAGGAGGAGGAAACTTGCACCTTGCAGGATCACACCCTAGAAGATTAAGGGCTAGATGTTCTCCAGAGCTCAGTTTCCAGCAGTGTCCATTGAACTCTGTGGGAGAAGATTGGTCCTCAACCTTTTTAGCAACCTGTCCAGTCCACTCAAGTGGTCTGGACAGACCATTGATCTTTTTTCTGCACTCACTCATCTTGTTTGCACAGCTGTGATAAATATGCAGGTTGAATCTCTCTGGAACTCTCTCATCTGGCAACATAAGTAATCCAGCATGATTTTAGTTAGCCAGATGGCCTGCAGTTCCATAAAGTTTGCTTCCAACCATCAGTCCTGACTCTCAGTGTTCTGTGTTGTTATTTAGCTGTAATTTACCCCCAATGTCTTCTAAGAGCTCAGTAAGCAGTGAAAGTGTTGGCAATGTGCTAGACAATATCAACTTCCCGTGGTCAGCCAAATTCTCTCATCTGTCAATGGTCAGGTCCCAATGGTGCCGGACTAGAGGGGTTCAACCTATATGTGCAGTTTTTCATGAGGATCTGGCCTTTAAAAGAAAACAAACTAGCTCTTTAATTGCTGGTTCTACAATCATCAGCACAAAGAAAATTCAAGTCCAGATAGGTCCTTTTGAGAAGCGGACTGTCTGTCATTTCTGAAATCTAAAATAGACACACAACACCCCGCCTGCCAGCTCTGAAGTGCTGTTAGTTTTCTGAGTCCTTGGGAATCACTGTAAAATAATGATGATCCTCCTTTTACTAATGATCCATAGGCACTCAGACATCCTTACCGAAAGCACACAGAAATTAAAAAGACGTTAAACCTGTCATTCAAATATCTTGCATAGCAGATATTGTGCAAAGAAAATCAACTGAACTTCAGTATATTGGCAACTATCAAAGTCTTCCCTACCCCAATAACAACGTGATGTACAAACAGAGTACCATTTTTTAAGGTCTGCTGCACAGATCTGACAGCAAAATATTGCCATCATTTTGGATGAAGTGCATGGGGTATTTTTCTGTGGGGCAAAGTAAATTCTGCCATTTTCTAGTCTCGGCACAAATGAAAGATTGCACACAACTCTTTTCTCAACACACCTCCTATACACGGGCTTATCCAGAGTGGACACTATAGCACGTCAGCCTGAGAAGTTATCATGACAAAAAGGTGATGCAAAAGCTATTGATTTCAGCTCCCCAGGGGGACAGGGAGGGGTGGAAATTGCTGTTGAAATCAACCAGCAAATGGGGCTGCAATTCAAAACCAAACAAGAAACTTAGCGGTCAGGAGCACTGGATGAACCTGAGGCTCTCCAATGAGAGCTAAAGCCCTTAACCCCTCACCGCAAGCCCCATGAGTGTGTGGCACACAGCCCCAACCTTTATGGT
This sequence comes from Carettochelys insculpta, assembly GCF_033958435.1. Lineage (NCBI taxonomy): Eukaryota > Metazoa > Chordata > Testudines > Carettochelyidae > Carettochelys > Carettochelys insculpta. The sequence goes on along the minus strand of NC_134140.1, from coordinate 133,416,172 downwards.
CCTGGAACAAGGGTGGCCACAGACCCCAGAGCACAAGGAGCCCCTGGAGACTGGAGGGAGCCAAGCAGAGACAGAGGGGGTCTGGGAAACTCATGTGGGTGGGGCCACAGCTGGCAGTTGGAGAAGGCCTTCTCCTGCCTCATGGTGGTATGGTAAGAACACACAGAAACCCTCCATAAGTTCATGGTCTACATATTATGGTTGACTGACCGCTCTTGCTTGCAGAGAGGAGACAGGGCGCATGACTACAAGATGGACAAGAAGAGACCAACCAGTCAACAGCTGTCTGAGATACTGCCACCTTAGCAATGGGAGTAGGTCTTCACCTGCCTTGGCCTTAGAAAAATGATTGGTGCATATGCTTGGGGCACGTTCAGTATTCAAGACCATGGGAAAGTGCTTAAGGGCAGCCACTCTGCCTGGTCCATGATACTAGCAAGGGATGTTTGCCGTTCAAAAAGCCTAAAGGGAAACCTTTAAATTTAAAATGAACATTCAAGGACCCAATATCCAAAGAGCTCAGCACTGAGCTACTTCCACTTTGGCACCTTGGTAAGCTGGGGTTGAGAGAAATGGTCTCTCTAATTTTTAACATCCATGGGTGGAATAAATTTTGTTATGTGAACCAAGGCATGTGCGGCAGTGCACCGCCAGTAGAAACACATGCTGCTGGCTGTGAGTGGCTGTGGGCGCTCTGCTGCTCAGCTGGGCGGCACCTGAATATCTCCTGGGTGGGTGCCCAAGCACTGAGCTTATAGGAAACACTGGCTGATATCGTTAACACCTGCTCCCAGTTGTGGCTGCTGAGAACATTAGACTATCTGGCCATAAGCAGACCTGGGCCTGCCGAGAGGGAGGGAGTGGGACAAAGAAGGCAGTTGCCCCCAGGCCTGGCGTTTCAAAGGGGCCGAGACCTCTGGCCACTGCCAAAGAAACAGTGGGAGAATCCAGGCCTCCGGGCCCCTTTGAAGTGCTGTGGACCACTGTGCAGTCACAGCACATGTGGCTTTGAAGGAGTGTGGGGGTGGCAGGGCTGGCTGACATAAGTCCTGCCCCTTCCACCTTTGGCCACACTCCTTCTGGGGGCTGGTAGCCAGGACCCACACCCACCTTGACTGTGGCAGCTGTCAGCCCCACTGAGCAGACCTATAGATAACAGACATGCACAGTCAGTCCAGAGCAGGCTCCCATTTGGATTTATTCTGGAGGGTTGTTCGTAAACTACTCGAGAACTGGCCTGGTTTACGGCACCACCCTCAGCACATGCCTTTTATATATTTCACGTCTATCTCCAAGTATTGCCTTATCTCTAATGATGCATTGTGTTGCTGGACAATATCTACAAAGATCTGGGGAGAGAGAATACCAACAGTTCCTCCCTCATCTGAATTTGTATTTCAAAGCAAAGCCAAATCCACGTGCACACACAGACAACAGAGAAGAGGAAATGAAAGCAAAAAAGGCACAACATCTAACAAGGAGAACTGATGTCTAGAGTGTACAATATGTAATTAGCCTTCAAAAAGGGCTTGAATTTATCTCATTATGTCTCATCAAGAAAGACAGAAAATCATTACGGCATGAGAGTTTGTGGTGCTTCTCTTTTCTGTGATGCAGCAAATGCAAGATAAGTCAGCTCTCTTTGATGGATTTTCAACAAGGCACAATTTGCTGAGGACACCGCAATATAGAGCTGTTTGTGCGGAATGCTCTGCTTTCATGAATAAACACCATGTTAACAAATAGACTCTCATGCTTACATCCTGGGATAGTCACATCAGTTTTAGTAATGAACCTCAAATGAAAATAAAAGCTATATCTTTTCTTCACAGCCACCTGAATGTCCACATGGGCTGTATGTCATCCTGCTGTGGAGCAAAGCAACGGTCATAAGTTAATGCTGCACTTGACAACCTTAACAGGCAATGCAATTTCGTGCCTATCCATCCAGGGGCATTTTCTGTTGCAAAGAGTTTTGCATTTGACTTCCCACCATGTCAATGCACAGAAGAATTAGAGAATTGGAGCAGGACACCATGTCTGGGACTGAACCGTGATTTCACACCATAAAGAAGGCTGTTTGCTATGGACATGCTCTTGGTGTACCTTTCCACAGTTTCCCTCACACAATATATGAGCACTTCTGAGGCTATGTCTACACTCAGCCAAGTAAGCTAACCTCAGATACATAATTCTAGCTATGACAATTCTACAGTTAGAATTGACCTATCTGCGTTTGGCTTACTTGGCCATTCCTACTGACCAAGGTCAACTAGAGAGTTTCTCTTCTCGATTTTCCTTACTCCTCATGTCTTGTAATTAACCTTGAGATGTCAGTTTTGCATGTCCCTGCTAGATACGTGAAATTGAACCTCGGAACATCAGCCCCAGTGGGTCTATGTTCCAGGCTAGTGTAGACGTAGATTAAGACTCTACCCCCACATGCTCATCTGATTACGAATCCTGATGCCACTCCTGAATCATCTGCCACTTAGAGCCACCTCATTAAGCAGCCATGGTGTTTGTAACAGCAGCAATAATGGACAGTAAGAATAATAAACTAGTTTCCATCTGTTTAATTTTTGGTCCCAGGTCCTGATTAGTGAGGTGCTTCCAAACACCATGTGGATACCAATGGAACTGTTCACAGGTTTAAATCCAGGTGCTTTTTTGGCACCTTTCTGAACAGAGGCCCAAATGAGAGACTCCAAAGGACCATGTTAACAGAGGAAGAGACTGCCCACAAGCCAGCTGTCTGAGCTCCCTCAATTTCAACCATGTCACTTCAGAGAGATGGCAACTGCCCCACGGACAGCTCAGAAACTGGACTTTTAATTTTGACCCTTTTCTTCATAAACAAGTCACCACCCACCAAAGGGTCAAACACTCCATACAGGTTCCACCCTCGGAGGGGAAAAATACAAGGGGTGCCTTTTCAAATACACATCTTTGCAGACACTGTGCTGCCAGCCTGAATTCAGAAGAGGAGGTCCACAGGTTTTGTCACATTCCAGGCTGTAGGAGAAGAACACAAATGTTTGCAGCAATTGTCAGCATCACACTGAGGGTGAATATTGAGTCTTGTGGCACTGTCACAGGCCAAGATGGTGCCCCTCAAACTGTGCGTAACTGTCAACAGGTAGACTCAAACCTGTGACCTTTGAACCACAGTGCATGAGCCACTACTGTGTGAGCCCAGCCCATGGAAAACCTCACCCCAGAGTAATCTGAGCCACCTAGGGGAAGCGTCATGTGTTGCTGTCCAAAGCAGGAATTTGTCACAGAAGAGAAGGGAGGGAGAGCAGTAGGGAGTGACCAAGATGGTCCTCGATTCAGTGACCCACTGGGCAGGATGGGGCAGAAGTACTACTTTAAGAGGGACCCTTCGAATAAGCCACATGTGCTGCTTTGCACTCTACAGAGCCACAATGCTGTGTTACAGTAAGGCCCATCGTGCTGTTGGCTGTGGGACAGGCAGTGTGTGAGCTGAGAAATGCTCCTGTTACACACCACGTCAGCTACAGACATGAAGATCCAGGACCCCAGTGGAAAGTTCTGCCTCAGCTTTGAGTAGAGGAGTCTGCTTTCCGTCCCTAGGACATGCACTTTTCATGGGCGTCAATGAGCATCTGCCCCACAGAGTCGAGCCCTTCTCACCATGCAAGCGTCCCCCTTTTAAAGTGAGCAAAATAAACACCGTTCCTACTAGGACCTCGCCCAGTCACCTTGCAACTAACTATAAGAGATTCTCTTTAATTCAGGCACAGCGAGGGACTTTTAAAGGTGCCCAAAGGAGTTAGGCACCTACCTCCCACTTAACGCCAATGGAAGTTGACACCGAACTCTCAGTCTCCTGTCAATATCCCAGGCATCATTAATAAATGCAATGACATTAATAAAATACTACGTAGTAAGTCTGAGGACCACCATCCTGGCCAACACACTGGGGCCCGATCTACAGCCCAAGCTCCCTGAGCTAAACAGCCAAACTTTGACAGTTGCAGGCAGCTGTAACAACTCTTGCTCTCAAGGGACTGGGCACAGATGGGGCCTCTACTGCAACCAGGCCGCTGACGGGGTGAGGGCAAAGAGGCCTGGCACTCCAGACACCACTGCTACTTTGGCAGCAGTAGTACCTGCGGGTCCAGACCCTTTTGAAACACAGTGGCAGCCCTGCTGGGCCACTCTGCATGGCTCTGAGGGGCAGGTGGCGGGACTGAAGTCAAAGCAGCGCTAACGGCTGGCTGCCCTAGGCCCCACCCCTTCTTACCTAGGCCCTGCCCCTTCCAGGGTGCGGAGCTGGGACCCCCCTTCCTATCTTGCCCCTGGGTCCACCATGGCTGTCAGCCCTGCTGACCACAACCTCCCTGATGAGATATTTTTAAATGAATCTGTTCTCTAATTTCACGGGTTCTCTGCCGTCATTCCCACTTGAAGTCACTTCTTGGAGAATAAATTAGTTTACTTAAAATTCTCCGAGTCTCTGGTGTTTAATTTCTCATAAATTCTTACCTTTTTTCTCTTTACTTTACCTTGCTATTTCTTATTCAACAGCTTTTGAAAGAGTACTTATCTCCAGGGTGGCATACTGATTCACTGTCATGGCCGCCCCATGCATCTGAAGAGAGGAGCAAACCAACCGAGAGAAAAACTCGGATTCCCTCTCATTTCCTACAACATAACTAAAAGAATTAAAGTGAATTTTGGAGCTGTTAATGACACCTCCCGCTTTGTAGCTAACATTAGAGCTGCCACCCACTTGGCTGGTGAACCCCCGCCCACGATGTGTGAAAATATCCTTTAAATACAAATGAATGCTGAAGAGAGAGGTATTTTTAGACACAGTGAATATGCCAGAGTCCAAAGGCAACATGGTGGAGTCAGGCATCAACAAAGATTTGTTTCCCTCAGCAGAGCAGACACTGGTAGCAAGTCAAAGCTTGACCTTTTTTCAGCTTTAACCAAAACCAGCAAGTCTCCTCCATGAATAGCCCGACAGCTTGTCCCGTCTGTGAGTTAATGATGGATTAGCCATGAAGGACATGGTGAGGCAGGACTGCAGGAAGAGCACATTAGAGCTGGAATATTGTGGATTGATTTCTCCAACTGGCAGCAAGGTTAGTCAATGAAGCTTTGCAAGTGGCAGATAAGATTCTAAGACTGACACTGCTGGAAAATGTCTCTGAGATTATACGGGGCAAAGGAAAGGACTGGGATGGTTTCATATTGGCTCTTTTTAGTGATATAGGTCAAATATCCATGCCATGTAAGTGCCTGAGGTGACAAAACACAGTCACAAATACCAACGACAGAAGCAAAGCAAACCAGACGATGCCAAACTCATGTGACTATTGAAATGAGAGGGACTCATCCTTCAGTCTTCTTAACATGACACAGCTAAAATCATGAACACCCTGGGTCCAGTCCTCCCATGCCCTTTCTGCTACATCGCTGGCTCAAAGGGGCCCCAATGCAAACTGACCTAGAACCAGCGAATTCTCCTTCTGCAGAGGCTTGGAGCCTGTATGCAGTCTATGTTTCATAGGGATCACAGTAAGAACTCTCTCTCTCTCACACACACACATACATTCTCCCTTTCTGGTGTCCTTTTAAGGGACCTGTCCTCCTTCAGGTTTGACAAGCTTCTTGCATGTGCTGGTTGGAGGCTGATAGTGCACACAGGAGTGCTTTAACCCCATTTTGTGTGTAACGAGGGATCCACCCCCCCATGGGGCTGGTCCAGTGACAAAGGAAGTGAGTGGCGGTGCTTAGTGCAAAAAAATTAAAAAGGATGTGGGTACGTAGAAGGTACAGGGAGCCTTGTCTTCCTTGTGCCCCTGAGTACAACGGAAGTCTCTGAGCAGTCCAGCTTACCTTTGCATGTACAGAGAGGAGAAACAAAGAGGAAAGACATCCCCATTGTCACCAGCAAGCAGATTGGGTAGCACCCAAGGAAAAAAAAAAAAAAGAGAGCCCCTCCAAGAGACTGGAGCAGATGGCAGGATCTCCCTGCAGTGCAGAGAGCTCTCAGAGATGTGTTTCTCTAAGGTACAACATCTTCCCAAGCTCTCGTGGGCTGGCACAGCTCTGTAACACCATGCTCCCAGAGCAAAGGCAATTGGCGTTGGCCTTCTCTGCTGGCTGCACAGCAGTTTGGTTCTCCATTCAATCTCAGTGTTGAGCCAACCAAAATACAGCAGCAGGACTTAGCAGTGTGCAGCCAGGGAGATTTAGGTTTGGTATTGGGAAAAGTTGTCTAATTCACAGGGAAAGCACACACTGGAACACGTTACATAGCCAGTGTGTGGAATCTGCATCTCTGGAGGCTTCTAAGAACTGGTTGGACAAACAGCTGTCAGGGATGGTTTAGGCTGACTTTGTTCTGTCTCAGTGCAGGGGCTGGACTTCACCTCTTGAGGCCCTTTCCAATCCTGCATGTTTATTACCCTTATCAAAACAACTGCATCTTGTCTGGAATCGATACATCCTCCACTTACAGAGCAAGACCTTAAAGCCCAACAGAGATGCAGGACCTAGACTCAAGGTGTAGGCTGAAGCACAGGTAAGCATCTGTTGTCTCTATTCAGCTGCCTATATTCAACAGTAAGAAAATCATGTATCATGCGCTGCTGCTAATCAGCTCTGCCTTCATTAGCACATTACTCTTGCAAAGAGAGTATGCTTTAAGATTCAGTTAAAAAATAGAGTTACAAATAAATCAGATCATATGCTGAGTCCCCAGAGTTGCTGTGCCTTCAAGCATTTGCACCAAAGAACGACGTCTAGATATCGATAACTCAAAAAGCCAAAAATTACAAAAACCACCAGCCAGGTCCTTTGTTTCCGAACCACCTTTAACATGCGGAATCAATTTAAGCAACTAAGTTGCTCTGAGCCTTGATTTGTGATACTTTTTTACTTAAAAAAAAAAAACAAACCAATGAAGCAAATTGTCATGGTTGTCTTAAAACCAAAAATATAAAACAGATCATCTCTAAGCCCTTTTAAACAGTGCACAAGCACTACACAGCAAAATCAAATCTGTTCCTGCAGGATTTTTCCAGCAGATTATTAAGAACTAATCCTGAACTTCCTCACAACTTTCCTTGGACTACAGACTGACTCTGAAACTGCTTCCAAGAATATACAGCCACAGATAATATACAACCACAGAAAACAAATAGAACTCCCTCAGAATGTCTCCTTTTTGGTTTGGGTATCTGTATTAGTGCATGTGTGTCATGCTCTCCACTCTCAGCATTACTTTGGGGATCAGCAAGGAATTCAATAAATATCCACTAATAAAACGCTGCCATGCAAAGCTGTCTGTCTGAAGCCCTGAGTCCTCCCAGAATCCTCAGGCAGCCCAGGCATCTATGCTGCAGCTCTAGATTTTCTGAACAGATCTTTTCAGCAGTTTCATGAAGTTCTGGAATAAAGTGGTCTTTGGACTGATTTGCATCTTAAAGAAAAAGCACAGAAACTCACTTTGACTGTAAGCACATCCCAAAGGGGAACATTCTTCTATGGCAGAAAAGGAGGGCATAGTCTTAGGAAATATCATGTATTTTATGCGTATCTGTCCAGCCCCACTTCTGTGCAGATTTAAGGGTCATGTCTGCATTGTGCATTGAAATAGTCTCCAGTGTCTGAGTACTAGAGTATAAATAAGTTAATGCTTCCACTTCCTCTCCCTTCAAATATCAGTCTTTCACCATGTGATTTGCTAAGCTGTCATGCAGCAATTTATGACAGGAGTGCAGAGTCCAGGGAATAAAGAATTAGCAATCGTGAATGAACTAAGGAGTGTCTTCTAAACAGAATAAAACATCATCAAAATGTCATTACAGTCACTGTTCTGAATGCGTCATAAAAAGACCTAGGATACAGTACCTAGGAAGGCTGGGTGGCCTAGTTGACTGAGCCCTGGACTGGGACTCAGGGGATCTAGGTTTTATTCCTGGCCTGCTGGGTGATGTCAGTCAAGTTGCTGGCCCGCCCTGCACCTTAGCTACCCCTCTTTAAAATTGGGATAATGATTCTGACCTCCTTTGTCAAGTGTTTGCAGATCTACTAATAAAAATCATAGAATTGCAGAATACTAAAACTGGAAGGGACCTCAAAAGGTCATCAGGTCCAGTCCCCTGACCTCACATCAGGACCAAGCACCATCTATATCATTCCTGACAGGTATTTATATAACCTGTTCTTAAATGTCTCCAATGATGGAAATTCTACAACCACCCTAAGTCGTTTATTCCAGTAATTAATTACCCTGACAGTTGGGGAATGTTTCCTAACGTCCAACCTAAACCTTCCTTGCTGCAATTTAAGCCCATTACTTCTTGTCCAATCATCAGAGGCGAAGGAGAATAATTTTTCTCACTCCTCCTCGAATCTTAATTTTCTCTCATAGGCCCTATTTTCTAGACCTTGAGTCATTTTGTTTGCTCTTCTCTGGACCCTCTCCAATTTCTCCACATCTTTCCTAAAATATAGGGCCTAGAACTGGACACAATACTCCAGTTGAGGCCTAATCAGTGCAGAGTAGAGTGGAAGAATCATAGAATCATAGAACACTAGGACTGGAAGGAACCTCGAGGGGCCATCGAGTCCAGTCCCCTGCCCCAATGGCAGGACCAAGTACTGTCTAAACCATCTCTGATAGACATCAATCTAACCTGTTCGTAAATATCTCCAGCAATGGAGATTCCACAACCTCCCTTGCCAATTTATTCCACTGTTTGACCACCCTGACAGTTAGGAACTTTTTCCTAATGTCCAGCCTAAACCTCCCTTGCTGCAGTTTAAGCCCATTGCTTCTTGTTCTATCCTCAGAGGCCAAGAAGAACAAGTTTTCTCCCTCCTCATGACACCCTTTTAGATACCTGAAAACCACTATCATGTCTCCCCTCGATCTTATCTTTTCCAAACTGAACAAGACCAATTCTTTCAGCCTTTCTTCACAGGTCACATTCTCTAGACCTTTAATCATTCTTGTCACTCTTGACTTCTCATGTTTTGCTCCCAACACTCCTGGTAACACGTCCCAGAATGAGGTTTGCTTTTTGTGTGACAGTGTCAGGCTATTGACTCATATTTACCTTGTGGTCCACTATGACCCCTAGATTTCTTTTTGCAGTACTCCTTCCTAGAGCGTCCCTTCCCATTTTGCATGTATGAAACTGACTGCTCCTCCTTAAGGACAGTGCTTTGCATTTGTCCTTGTTGGACTGCATCCTGTTTTCTCCTGACCATTTCTCCCATTTGTCCAGACCTTTATCCATTCTGACCCTATCTTCCCAAGCAGTTGCAGCGCCCTGCCCCAGCTTGGCATCATCTCCAAACTTGATAAGTGTGTTCTCTATGTCATTATCTAAATTGTTGGTTCTCAACTTTTTTTTTTATAAAGTACCCCTTTTTTAAAAAAAACCTATAAATACCCCCAGTACCTGCAATTTTCAGATAGAAGTAGAGACGGAGATACCTTATATATGATGTATACATTTATTTTGAATATCTATATGTGTGTGTGTGTGTGTGAGAGAAATATGTACTACGTGGCTCAATGTCTCTCCCCCTCCCTGAGCCAGGCACTCCCATCCCCCTGCTCCAACCCAATGTCCTTCCCATCCTCCAGAGCCAGGCACCCCCATCCCACCCATCCCCACACCCCCCAACTCTAACCCAATGCCTGGTCTCACCAGAGCCTCCACCACGCGCTTCTCCCTCCAGGCGATGGGGTGTGCAGAGCTGAGCACACCCAGCGTGTGGCTCTGAGCAGGAGCCACATTTCATTGCTCAAAGAGCTCAGTCTTCTCTCCTGGGCCCCTAAGGGTGAGTGTACCTTGGGCTGAGAAACACTGATCTAAATCACTGATGAAGATGTTGACCAGAACAGGTCCTAAAACTGACCCCCATGGAACTCCACTTGTTATTCCCTTCCAAAATGACTAATTAAGGTGCTATCGCTGCTACTAATTATTACACAATGTGGGCACTTGCATGCTGAGGGGGTGCTGGAGTCCATGTGCCTGGCTCTGGTGGCTTTGGAGAAGCAGGTGCAGCTGGCAGTGGAGGGAGGGAGGAGCCAAGGCCCCTCTCTTTGCCCCGCTGCTGAGACCTCTCACTGCCAAGCCCCCTCCCAGCTGCATGCGACGGGGGGAGGCAGTGAAAAGAAGGAAAGACCCAAGCTGGCTGTGCCTACGGGAACCACCACAGCCTCCAGACGCAGACACAGCTCCAGACTGCCAGCCAGCCAGGGTGAGCAATGCAGACTAGGTGTGGATAAATGGGGCAGTGTTGCCCGGTGGGGTTAGCAACTCTTGGCTGCCCTCTTGTTTCTTTGTACCCCAAATTCAAATTCTCTGCCCTCTGGGGCCCACTCCTTTTCAGACAGCATGAGCAGGTGCCCATCCAGGTGCCAGGACTTTTGGGGCACACCGCCTCCGAAAAGCACCGCTTGCTTTAATCGGTGGCATGGTGGGTTCCTCCCTTTCTTGCTTTTGTGCTGAGGGAAAGTGGCAGTCTCCAAACGCAGCATGTGATGGCAGAGATGCCAGACACAGAAGGCTGTGTGAAGTTATTGCTCCCGCAGCATCTCTCATTCAGTCCATTTGCAAACACAAACTTGTTTTAATGTCAAGAAGACAAGGCCTATACAAGGCTCTGCTGCGTAATGAGTGTGAGAGCCAACACCACCCTGCCCTGTTACAATGCTCATTCAAACAGGGACTCTGCCAGTCTATGACCTACCAAACCAGGCTTATCCCCAGCTTCACCACCCCCAGACGAGCACAACATTCCCTCTCACCCTTTCCAAGCATGCATAGGCTTTTTTCCTTTCATGTGTGAAATAAATTTTATGTAAACCAGGGCATGTGTGAATGTGCACCACCAGTAGAAACAATACCTATCTGTACGCACTCTGCTAATCAGCTGGGAAGCCTTTGAATTTCTCCTGAGTGGCTGCAAAAATGCTCAGCTTACGGGGAACACTGGTGAGTACCCTCTGTCCTCTCCAATCCCCTGATCATACCGTCAGCAGATTTCCATGTTCTCCAGGTCACCATGAGACCGAATGCTGGGGTACTTTCCTCTAAGCTGCCCAGAACCCAGACAAATTCAGACGAGAAATAAGACATGCCTTTTTAACCGGTAGAGCAGCCCACCACTGGAACAGCTGAACCATGGGATTCTCTACCCCAGCTGTGTTTAAATCAACATGGGCTGTTTCTCAAAAAGATCTGCTCTAGCTCGTGCAGGAATTATCCTGGGGCACTTCTCTGGTCTGTTATTCGGGAGCTCATACGCGACGAGTGCCATGGTCCACCACGGCATGGAAATCTCTGCAAGGACAAGTCCCTCCTTGGCTTTCCTGTGCTCTAAGAGAGTGGTAGTTTCTGAGGAAGGCTGTTTTCCTCCTACCATCCTTATACCCCAGCTGCTACACCTTTCCATTGGCCCAGCTCAGAGCCTCATTCTGGAAGAGAAAGGGCGAGCATGTTGATGGTTTCCTCTCCCCAGCTCCTGCAGCTTTCAGTCACTGCCTCAGTGGCCAACAATTTTTGCTTATCCCCACCGCCCAGCTGCAAGGTGGGCTTCAGCTCTGACTCCTGGGTCCTTGGCTTCCTGGCTTCCTTGAACAGCACGGGGAGCATGTGTTGTGACAAACTTAACCTCTCATTATGGGGAAAGCTTGGAAGCAGGAGGTAGGGTCCAGAAGGACAGGGAAATAGAACCCAGAGGTCCTGCTGCTTGGCTAAAGAAAAAGGACACATTTAATCACAAAAATGCTAATTCTGTGGCAGGTTGGAAAGAAGCCAAATTCTGCAGTCACAGACCACAGGGAGTCCTGTTCTGGATTAACCAAAAAGCACTTCACACCTCTCAGAACAATTACTATAGGCTCTCAGCACACTCAGGCATAGAGACTGGAAACATTATCCATCTATCTATCATGAAAGCTGAGACTCTGTAGCTCACTTATTCATGGAGTGAATTCCAAAGCTGCAGAATACATGGAGTCCTCATGGTTCTTTTCTTGGCTTTCTGACTTTTGAGGCTTTGGGATGGACTTTGGTCCTGTTTTTAAGTTTTGGCACAAAACCATGTTAAAAAGAAAGTTGAGCTTTTCATATAATCGAGGGCTTTTAGGCACTGGACCTTTACAAAACAGACATGAATTCTTACACGGTAGCACTAGCCAAACTTCACACTCACTTTGATGGGAATAAACAGCAATAACATCATCCATATCAACAGTGATATGTGGTATAGGCTAGTGTAACTAAGACGAGAACATGGCTTAATATGTGACATGAGAACATGTTTTCAGAAGTGTAACTTTACATTTCCTGATGTTTGTGTCCATCAAATATCAGCCACGAGATTGCATTCTTATTGTTTGCATCTATAAACACTCTCGTGTTATTGGTTTGCTTTATTCTCCCTCCACTATATATATTTTCATTTAAAACGTTCAGATCAGCATAGCTGCTAAGAATTTTTAAACCAAGCCTGCATGGTTTTTTCTAAAAGATATTATAACATAGAAGGTGGTGGGACTTGTTACACACAATAAGAAGCACGTGTCTGGAATTGGAGTGGTTTCTGCTTAGTTTGTGGACAGAATGGGGGTCTGGGATCCAGATGCCTGAAAGGCCCCGTTACAAAATGCTGTACAAATTATTTGGGGGGGAATTTTGTGAATCTTTGTGCTACGCAAGAGCAATAGCATCAACCAGATGCTTCTGCTCTTACTCAGAGAAAATGCCCCTTGTGTTTGAGGGAGTTTGCCTGAATAGCAACTTGAATAGGAATAGCACAATTTAGGCCCAAAAGTCCTATTCTATTTCCATTAAAACGAGCGGCCCTCTTTCCCTGACTTTAATGGGAGTCAGACCAAGCAATCATGCCTGAAGTTTCCTATACATTAGCACAGACATCTGTGCCTCTATTCATGTAAAATAACCAGCAAAATCCACTGGAAAATGGACTCTCTTTCCCAAAGCCAGATGTTTGCTGGCACAATCCTACTCAAAAGACCTGCTCTCCAAATGAGTTTGCTGTACAGATTTGGATCCAGGCCAGCAAAGACAGAAAGATGCTCTAATTATGCTAAGGTTTAGAAAATTGCAGCCAATTGTGGTTAAAAAATATGACATTTGAGAGGATTTACACGGATAATTTCTGGCATGGATGTTTGCTCTACCAGCATCTCAGGGCTTTAGCCTCAACTAACACAATGTACAAGTGTTGCCTTTATGCAGCCACTAAATACTCTTGAGATCGGCAGTCTGGAAGTTCTGGTGTTGCGCATCTTCCTCAACTGGAGATGTGGGCAGGGCAGCTACGGAGTACGTCCAATGAGAGCAGTAGCCCTTTGTGGGAAAAGCAATACAGGACTACTGCGCTTTAAACCCTTTCAAGCCTGATCCTCAGGTAGTATAAAGCAGTAGCTCCTCCACTGATGTCATTTGGCAGCGGGGTCCAGCATGAACTTCACTAGCCACTCTGTGGGAAGGCTCTGGTGGCAAACAGTATTTTTGTAATCTTGATTTAAACATGTGAACACACGTTGGTTCTTCCAAGAATCATTGAAGGGAGCCCTAAGAGATCATCTAGTCCAGGGGTGGAAAAATCATCTCTGGGGGGCCAAATCTGGCCAGCCAAGCATTTCTCACCAGCCTTCCCAGCTGATCAGCAGAGCACGCGTACCGACAGCCAGCAGCATGTGTTCAGCTGCCCCTTCCCGCCTTGGTCCGTCTGCAGCCGAGCTGCTCCTGGGATTCTCCTGCCAGCTGTGCAGAGGGGCAGGGGTGGAGGGGAGAGGGCAGTGCTGAAGTCAGGGGGTTCCCCTGCCCCTGTGCCCATCTCTGCAGAGCAGTGAGCAGGGAGAGGGAGACACACGGAGGAGATGCTCCAGTCTGAAGCCGGGATGGTCAGTGACTCACTCAGGAGTGCAGAGCAGGGAAGAGGGGAGACGACAGAGCAGGACAGATTTCCCTTAGAGACAGAGGGGGCGTCTCCCGGAAACATACCAGCAGCCAGTGCGCACACTGTGTGTCCCTGTCACACACCCCCAGTCTGTGCCCCACACACGGGCACTGTCATACACACTGCATCACACACTCAATTTGTATCACAGTCTGTCTCTCACACACACAGTGTTTCTCTTTCACACTCGCACACTCTCTTCGTCTCTCTCTGTGGCCCTGCTCCCCCGCGTGAGACCTGCTCCTTGCGGTGGGGACCAGAGCTGGCCCATGGGCAGTACCAAAATGTGTGGAGTGGAGCTCTCTGAAAATCATTGCCCACCCTGACCTAGTTCACCTCGTAGCATTAGGAGAACCTCCGCCTCCCGGGCAGGCTTTTGTTTAATCTGTTCTTGGACCCCCCTGGGCTGGAGACTCCACAACCCCCCTTGATAAGCGCACTGGAGCAGGTCACCTGGCCGAGTTCGAAAGTTTGCTTCTCAATATCCAGCCTAACTCTCGCCTGCTTCGTGGTTTTCGACCTGTCTCCCTCGGCCTTGCTCTGTAGCCTGGAACCTCTGTTTAAACCAGTCCAGTCCAATCCAAATAAGAAGCAGCCGGCAGAACTCTGCCATTCACATGCTGAGGACAGTTCACAGACCCCTGGGACAGGCCGCAAGCTCTGGGCTCTCTGTGCAATAAACCTGAAGTCAGGGGGCTGTTCTGAGAGAAAAGGGTGGAAGCTGGCAAGCCCCTATTTCAGTAAATCCTAGAAACAAAACCAAATCACCAAACTCCCCAGTAATTCTCCTACGGCTGCCAGCTTTCTAAGGGCACAAAACCAAACAACTGTGCCCAGCCCCTTCCCTGAGACTTCACCCCCTCACTCCATCCTCACACCCCCATCACTCACTCATTTTCACTGGGCTGGGACATGCGGTTGGGATGCACCCTCTGGGATGGGGCCGGGATGAGGGATTTGAGGTCCAAGAGGCAGCTCTGGGCTGGGGGGGTGGGGGACAGCTGAAGGGTTCAGAGTGTGGGAGGGGCTGTGTAGGGGCGGCTGGGGCAGGGGGTTGGGTGGGAGAGGAGGCACAGACCCTGTGCTGGGGCAGGGCTGCAGACCCCAGGAGGACGTTTGGGCATGGGTGTAGGCTCCAGGCTGGGCCAGGCATGCAGACTCCTGGAGGCAGTTCAGGTGTGGCAAGGGGTTCTGGGCTGGGACAGGGGTGCAGATTCTGGGAGGGATTTTGGGTGTGGCTCCGGACTGGGACAGGGGCTTGTGGTGTGGGAAGAGATGCAATGATTGGGATGGGGGTTAGGACACAGGCTCTGGGCAGCGCTTCCCTACGGGGCTCCCCAGAAGCAGCAACACACCTCTCGGCTCATAGGCAGAGAGGGGACCAGGAGTCTCTGCAGGGTGAGCGCTGCTTCTGCATGCAGGCACCACCCCCTCTGCTCTCACTGACAGCGGCTCCCAGCCCACTGGAGCTGTGGAGCCAGTTCACGGGGCAGAGGCAATGCTTGGAGCCCCTAGCTCACTCCTGTGCCTCAGCGCCAAAGGGACGCGTCGCTGCTTCCAGGAGCCGGGTGCAGCCCGGTGGTGCACGGCAGGTGCCATTCCCACCAGAGAGGCTGGCTCTGACTCACATGAACACAGCTCTCACATCCACTGCGTGGCACTCCCTTTGCACATGCTCTTTTCCCCAAACATCCTGGGGCTCTGGCGCGATAGCACAATGAACTGGGTCCAGTCCTACCCTCGCTTCCATTGGCACAACCCCCAGTGGGCCACATCCTGCTCTGGTTTACACCCCAGGCAAGTGCACTGAGACCAGTGTGGTCAAATTAAAGAATAGATGGTAGGGGAGGGGGAATTGTCTGTTAGACCTTGAGCGCAAGAATAAGTGCCTCAGGATGCTTTACGGGGGAAACCAGAGTGCTCATAGGTACACCCATCTCTTCAATCTAAGGTGTGATTGTGTGTCTGACAACACATACACACACACACACAGAAACCACCCTCATGGGACTTCAGTTCAAGTAATACGGTATCACAATATAGGAAACCTGATTAGCCTGTTCCACTATTATTAGGTGAATACTGTACATCCCCAGTTTTCTTCCCAAACAACCGCACCAAATCAACCCCCCTTTAGGAACAACACAAAATGTGTGGAGGTCTGCAAACATGGGATTCTGCAGTGTTTCAACTCTCACAATATTACTGACTCTCTCTTGCAATAATTGTGTTTTTTCTAAAAGCTCCATTTCCTGGAGTCATGGGATTATGTGAGACTCCCAGCTTTCACTTTAGAAAAGTTTCTGGCTCTGAGACTAGAGCGGGAAAGCTTAGATATGTGAACCTTAAAGACTCAAAACCAAAGCAGCAAATAAAAAGAGCCCCATTATTTTCTCATGATTTTAAGTCAATCTCAGGAATTTCAGAGAGGACTAGCTCATGACTTCTGAATCCCTGGGGTTGACAGTGCTGCTGATGTGTTAATTAGGAATACCAAGTTCTCAGTCATAAGCAGACAAGGGAACAGCAGGGAATTTTGCCTTTAGACTGTGAGTGGCGCTTCGATGGATATTATTTGGAAGGGAAACACGGATGATGCCAGTGTCCAAAGTCAGTTTGAATTGACCTCCTGCACAGTTAGCTGTGCGCCAGGATTGGTCTCTTAGCAGGTGCAGCTGTTCCAAAACTTCAGAGGAGCAAAGCAGCAAAGCAAAGCAAAGCAAAGCAAAGGTTCCTTTGCTTTCCTATACCCAGAACCTGACTCTCCTTCTCTCCCTTACAAATCCATTTCCTGTTGCCAGACTTCAGCCTATCACCAAGCGCTTGCCTGCTGCACATTTAGCACCAGCTGTTCCACTGGGTCTGGCTGTTCATCCGATTTCAAGCTGTCAGACCTTGATTTATGAAAATTTCATTCCCCTTCTATTAGGGGGGATTACTATTGCTCATCCAGAATTTAATTGGCACCTCAGCTATGCCCAGAAAGTAACCAGTCAACTAGTACATATTTGCATTGGAAAGAGAACATCATATTAACATTTCCGCTCTTCACTTCTCCCTTGTATCAACTTACAAATTCTTCCCCTCACAAATTACTTCATGTTACAGGGTAGGACCCTCTCTCCCCCACTGGCTTCGTTCAAACAAAACATATAGATGCCGAGTCAGGCACCAATATTTAAAGACCATCTTCCTCCCTGGCTGCATGTGAACAGCACTGCTCACTGCAAGAAATGAGAGGTCTGTAACAAAGTCGAAGGCAGAATATGCCCATAATGCTTTGAGGCAGAGTTGCCAGAACAATAGAGCAAGCAGAATATTCCAGTAGGGGGTAGTGCGCTACTCCAGGTGGCGGGGCATGCAATGACCTCTGGGAATGTCATGAAAGGACAGCAAACAGCATTTCACTTCCCTCACATAAAAATTCACCATTGGGAATTCTGTCCCATGGATAACTGTTCTGCCCATTACTGTATTTCTGTGTTGCTAACGATCATGATTGGATCACAATTCCTATGGGTACCTGGCATGTTTTTCTTAACGCTCTAGCTCCCAGAGTCCCGTAACTATGGAAAAATCTCAGCTTCCCATTTAAAGAAAGTAACTTGGTTTTATAGAAGTGCTTCAAAACACAAACATTAAAGGTTCAAGAAAAAAAAAAGAAGAAGAAGAAGTCATCAAATGTTGGCTTCTTTGCTGATTTTCTCCAAATCGTGTGGTTCTTCCACGTGATTATTGAGCAAAGTGCAATACTGTTTTCTAGAATTGCATTAACTCTTTTTCTTTGCTGTATGTAATTGTTTCTGACGCTGTATGCCATAGAAAGCCAGAGGTGTGCTGAAGCAACACTATGACTGTTGCTCCCTGTGAGCTGAGTGCTTGGGCAGCCACCCAGGGGAGATTCAAATACCATCCAGCTGGTTAGCGGATTCCCCACCACTGGCAGCAGCTGGCAGCCTATATTTCCACTGGTGGTGCACATCTGCACATACCTGAGTGTATGTAACAAAATTTAGCCTGCAGATGTGTGGAAAACATTAGAGGCACCAGTGACTGTGATTCCTTATGGTTGTGTCTTTCAGACGCATGCACACATGTGCCACATGTGTGCTTTTGTCATCCATGATGTAAACAAATAAGCCATGGAATCTATTGTGTTTATGAGGTACCCTTCACGGAGTCACTTGCTCTCCGCCCATTGGTGCAGCCTTTGTGCCGTGGTCCCTGTGTCTCTGCATTCTCTGCGCTAGAGAACCTTGGCTAGTCCCACACAGTCCTTGTGCATGAGTGCTACAGCACCTTTGCACACTAGCAGCTCTATTTCTGCATGGCCCTTGCACTCAAGAAAGAACAAGGATTGAGACTGTACCAACCAGCTGAAGAGAGGACACAAGATAGGAAGGTTCCAAGTTCTCTCCATGCTCCTACGCCTGTCTGTCTTTTTTCCCTCTGTTTTTCTTCTTCCTTGTTCCCCTGGGACTCAATCATTCCGTGTCCTCATCTCCTTTCCCATGTTACTGTCTCTTTGCTTTCCCCTCTTCTATCTCACTCATGGCCAGCGTGAGGCAGAACCAGATCCCTGGATTCCCAGACCTGTGCTTTAACCCTTGACCACATCCATTGGTCCTTCCATGAGGGCAGGGGACTGGACTTGATGACCTTTCAAGGTTCCTTCCAGTTCTATGATTTGTTTCTTCTACATCTAAAAAGACTAAAATATGCATGTGCTTTTGATTGTTTGTTTGGTGGGTGGGTAGGTAGGTAGGTCTGATGCCATGTAATTTAACTCAACTCTACATAACTTTAAAAAAAACATAGTTAAAAGATTTTAAAAAATAGAGTTTATTATTGTGAATACACATTCTCCTGTCATCCAGCCAACTTTAAAAACTAAAATAGTTGCAATTAAATTTGTTGCTGTGTTATATATATGCATTCAATTTACAAAATGCTTCAGTGAAATATTTCCCTTCAGCGTGGTGAGAATATACTGCACTTTTATCATAAATTTTCTCCCCTGTTCACAAATTTATGTTGTCATTGCTAGCTGTCCTATTTTTCCTGCATCACTTAATGCTTGTCATTTTCCAACAACTGCCTCTGCTACTTCAGTTTTAAAGGATCACAGCTGTAATCTAAATCTAATGTTTATGTTTTTGTTGATAATTTTGAGCGAGGTAGCAGATGAATGACATATATTTAAGAACTGGTGTATGTCCTTTGCTCTTTCAGGATCTCTTCTCACTTCATATTTCAGTCCTAAGGCTGCTAAAGTAAATGAAACACACATGTACTGCTGCCCATGGCTTCAAAGTGCATATTAATTCTGCCAGGAATTATAGACACCCTGAAGAATTGCTAATTTAACAATGCACTGTGAAATTATTTTTTCTTCCTTTATTAATTGCTCTGCTATTTGGAAATGACTTCCCTGCCCTGGATTTTTACTGTATGCTGAAGTGCAGGCGTTTCATTCCTGCATTAAAAAAAATAGTAATTTAAAGTTCTCTCTCTGATAGCCCATTGCTTCAAACTAACTATAAATATGTGAAACAATCTCAGAGAAAAATAGGTTAACATCAGGCAGGTGTTGCACTGTCATTTTGTCTGGGTG
Organism: Carettochelys insculpta; assembly: GCF_033958435.1. NCBI lineage: Eukaryota > Metazoa > Chordata > Testudines > Carettochelyidae > Carettochelys > Carettochelys insculpta. Next base: position 133,396,560 of record NC_134140.1, on the reverse strand, counting down.
ATATTAGCAAAGACTGACAGGAGAGCACAGCGATACATTTCACTAGTGCCTGACATTTTGATTCTGTTTGTTAGAGTGTATGTGCGGGGATCTGGCTTTCTCTCCAAGACCTCTATTGCTGTCAATCTGTGCAAACGCTATTTGACAAGAGGTCCATTTAACGGGAGGAAAAGACCAGGTATCTGGCAAAGCAGCAGTGCAGTGCAAAAATGGATGCTCTTCACACACTGAATGACTTATAACGAGAGTGGCTTGAAATGCAGCCAGAATTGCAAATTTTAATCAATATCTCCCTAAGCAACGGGAAGGGTGGCAGAGTCTCATCTCAAAGGACCGTTGCAAATGAGTGCCCTGGCTATGGAGGCCTTCGAAAATCTCCCTCTCAAAGATCCTGGCTTTAATTCACAGCCAGCTAGTTAGGCTACAGGGATTATGAAAATGATTAAAATGATAGCAGAGGGATTTGCTGGCAGAATCCAGGATGACGGACAGAGCCTCTCCATAGAAACCATGGCTCAAAACCATGCTGAGCTTCACTTGCAGGAAGACGGAGTAAAATACAAAGCTCAGCAGCAAAAATGATGAAACAGAAAATAAACCTTGTGTACATAATGGATGATAACAGGAGGCTCATGATTGTTACCTTTTATAAGGGAGCAGGTTTGCAAGGGAAGTTGTGTAATTTTTGTCTTTGGGGGTGGGTTTAAGAGTAGATTAGACAAACATGGTCAGAGCTAGTTCAGGCTGACTTGATCCTGCCCCTGCACAAGGGTCTGGACTTGATGACCTCTTGAGGTCCCTTCCAACCCTACATCTCCGTGATTTGGACACTCTGAAGGATTCTCCTCTCCTGTAACTTCAGAAATAATCCTTTCAAAAGGAAAAGGTCCTGACACTGCACCAGCCTCAAAAACTCAAAATTCGTATTAAATTTAGAGACTCAATTTTCTCATGCAAGTCTTAAACAGAGGTATTTTAAATCCAGCTGCAGCCTTCACTGAGGAATCACAACTGAGATGCCCATAATAATTCAGTACTACTAATTTTATGTCAAAGCTTCTTGGACTTTGTGCGGTTGACCAAGTTTGGCAACAGCTTTGCTGTGTTGATAAGCAAACACCTCAGGGCAAAACCCTTCCACGCAGTGAATCCTGCAAATGGCAAGAGGTGCATCTTCTCTGGTTGCAATATAGACTGTGGCTTCTCCAGATAACTCCATGCTACAACTGAAGATATTTGCAGTACAAGCAACACATGAAGCTCAGTTGTATCTCATGGCTATTTTGTGACTTTAGGCACAGCCCTGATCAAGGGGAAGTGAGTGACGACATGACACCAAGGGTAGCCCCAGAAGACCTTGCACCATTGTTGCTGCCAATATGACGCTGCTTTCTCCATCATACCCATTTGGCTAATCTTCACCCATTCACACTACTACCCTTTTGTTCCTGTGCATACAGGAGCATAAGGGCAGTGGTCTTTCTCTCTTGTCGGATGAGCCTGTTGCCCATGTCATGATCTGCTCCTGAAAGGGGGCGGTCTGTCCCCAGAATGATGGTTTTAGATCCTCTGAATGCAAATATAGTCTACTGATTAAACGTAAAGCCATGTCAGATGGAAAATATTCTTGGCCGGGATAGCTGATGAGCAGCAGCCAACAAAGAAAGAAAGACCTCTGAGTTTAGTTCTGATCTCCTTCCTCGCGCTGAATAGCCCCTCACTTCACATTGACGTGAATGCCACAAGCCATAGAATAAGAAGGAAATATGCAACATGAGTGAAGGTATGAGACTCTCACCCTGGCACAGAAAGATGCTGTAATGTGCAGCAACACATACACTGATCTGAAAGTACATCAAAGAAAATCAGTAGAAACCTGATTTTGCAAATGTCATTCTTATGTATCACCAGACATTCCCGAACAGTGGGAGGGAAAAAATCACATACGGAAAGAAAGAGACTTTTTGGAAGAACAAGTCAACAGGCCCCTATGCCTTGGAAATTGGTTTGCCATAGTTTGAAGGACAAGAAGAAAGTCAAAGTGCCATCCCATACAGAAAGTGATTTACCATCTACTGTTATTTTGAGATGGTCATTTTTGTGGCATTTCCAATTTTATGAACTCCTCAGTTTCCAGTTAGTTTGTAAACTAGGGTTTCTACAGCATTAACAACGGAATCCCAACTCAGATGTGGATATCCCAGGGAAGCTGAGTCAGAGAACCCTCCATTATAATCAGGCAGATTCCATCCTCCTGAGTGTTTGTTACTCCTCCAATTTTGGTACCATCAACTGATTCCAGTTTACATAAGAACATAAGAACGGCCATACTGGGTCAGACCAAAGGTCTATCTAGCCCAGTATCCTGTCTGCCAACAGTAGCCAATGCCTGGTGCCCCAGAGGAGGTGAACCGACGACAATGATCAAGCTATTTGTCTCCTGCCATCCATCTCCCGCCCTCGACAAAAGGCTAGTCACCATACCTTACCCCTTGCTAATAGCCATCAATGGACCTAACCTCCAAATATTTATTGAGCTCTTTTTTAAACTCTGTTAGAGTCCTGGACTTCACAGCATCCTCTGGTAAGGAGTTTCACAGGTTGACTGTGCGCTGTGTGAAGAAAAACTTTCTTTTATTAGTTTTGAACCTGCTATCCATTAATTTCATTTGGTGTCCTCTAGTTCTTATATTATGGGAACAAGTCAATAACTCTTCTGTATTCACTTTCTCCACACCATTCATGATTTTATATACCTCTATCATATCGCCCCTCAGTCTCCTCTTTTCCAGACTAAAAAGTCCCAGTCTCTCTAGCCTCTCCTCATATGGGACCTGTTCCAAACCCTTAATCATTTTAGTTGCCCTTTTCTGAACCTTTTCTAATGCCAATATATCCTTTTTGAGGTGAGGAGACCACATTTGCATGCAGTTTAACTCACACCAGAGACTCAGGTGATGCCCAAGGGCCTGAAGCTGCTCTATGCTGTGCAGGGAGATGCTTAGGTTTGGGTTTTAAGTCTCATTGTTTGTCATTGTCTCTGTCAAGCCAGGACAAAGACTGGAGCTATGGCTGAACATCCAAACCACATCCCCAGCTGCCGCAAAGATTCCATAGTGAGCCACTACCGCAGAAACGGAGGACAGAGAGAAAGGGAGATACACGCTGGGCCTGACTCATATTTATATGAAGACTTCTTCATATCACTCTGGGACACATTGTTTATCTTTACATTGCCAGAGGGCTGCAAAGTGGCCTTGCTGTAATTCAGTATCAGGCCTAGGGCTGCCAGCTTTTCCGCCCAGATGGATCAGATGCCATAGCCATGAAGTCCATCCAGTCAGGAAAGCTGGCAACCCTATCAATTTTCTCTCTCTTGTAAACGTCTCTGGGTAAATAACTGACCCGTCTTATTATGCTGCAAAAGAGCATTGAGTTTTCTCTTCAGCTTAATAAAAACTGTCGGGAATCTGATTAAGGCTTTCATTCATTAGTACCAGCTTTTAATGTTACATTCTGCATTTGCTGGAGGGGAAATGAACAGTTTAGAATAATTAATGATTTACTGATAGACTTATCAACAAAGATACAGGGTATTGAGTTACAAAGCTGAAGGCTTCTAAGTCCCCATTGGTGGCTTCTGATTTCTACTTCTTTTTCAAAGCATCTCTATTTTAATGCAGTTCACATTCCACAACTGCTAGTAAAGTGGCCTGAAGCAGACAGCAAGAAGGGAACGTTAAATCAAAGGCTTAAATTACTTCTTCCTCACTTCCATGGCAGATTTAAAGAGCATCTTGGCACTCACACTTAGAAATAATATACTGTCAGATCTGACACAGCAGAGAGACTCTGCTTCAATCACACAATGGTCCAGGTGACCGTGCAATTACAATTAACCTCCTACCCACGGTGCCTAATGATAAACGATCATTTCAACGACAGGCTCAACAAAGCGCCCAGGTATCAGGAAATTGATTTCTGATTCTTACATATTTAAAAAGCAATTTCCAGTTAGGGAAAAGCCAAGGGACACTAATTTTAGTTTTGTATCCAAAAGGAATTAATAATCTCTGCTAATAAGCATGCGGGCACAGCTATGGACAGTCAGCTTCCTAGCGGCAAGACGTATGCACAGCATTTGAAATATTCTGCGAGCTGTCTTGCAAAGTCTCATACTGCTAGAATGCTGTAATCAAATCCATCCTAATGTTCCAAACAGCCATAAGTCTCAGCAAGCTGATCCAGATCCCCTTTGATTAATGTACCCAGGGGAAAGAACAGGCTAAAATATTCATATTGTATACGATTATATGGAGTCTTTCTCAACAAGTACAATGGGATAATGACCAATGTCTTCTCCTTGTTTTCTTGGTGCTCCTCTGCCTGTATCTACCTCCAATCTCTTGTTTTAGGCATAAGGACCCATATAATTTCTGGGTTTATTTTTCCATAAAACCATTCTGGCAGAGTCCCAGCTAAGGGTTTTGGCTGCCCAGGATATGCATGGCTGACAAGGCCCCTCTGCTCTCCTGAGCTGCTGAGATTTTTTCCATAGCAGGTAAAAAGAATGGGGTATCCCATCTGAAGCTGTAGCCTCTTGTGGGGGCCAGTGAGTTAATCCCATCATGGGAAATAGGCTGTAGGATGGGCAGCAGGTTTGGGGAAGTAGCTGGGTCACCACATGCACTGGATTATCTGGGCTCCGGTTCCAACCCAGCCCGACACTTCTTTTGGTCCAGCTGGTGGAGGAAAGGTGCAGCAATTAGAAATCCAGGCCCATCCCAGTTGCACAGCATCCCCCGGCAGAGCTGAGTGACACAGTGCAACACTGGCTGGTAAGGAGCGAACACAAGCAGGCGTATGTGGGGGCCCTGACCTGATGAGGGCATCCGAATGCACTCACATTCTATTCCTCCCCTCACAGACTCCGATCTCCCAGCCAGGGCAGAGCCTCAGCTCCAAATCACTTCGCTTCGCCAGTGCCGGCCCCTGCTCTACACAGCCAGGCAGCAAGGAGCAGGGGAGTGAGCCAGGCCCTAGTCCCTGCCCCCCAGGGGGAGCTGAACCACTCACTGTGAGCAGGCGAAGTAACCAAGGCTTGGTTGAGCAGCTGAACTGGCTCGTTTCTGGCTGTGTGTATTGGTGGGGGTGTGGGGAGGAACTCACAGCATTGGGCTAACTTAGTGCTCTCTGTGCTATGTGAAATCGTGGTTTACACAAAGGCAGAAGCCACCCCCCTGACCTGTGCATGTACTGCCCCAGCACAGTGGGCTCCTGAGCCTCCCCTGGCACTCGTGGTGCTACAGGAAAACACAGGAATAATTATGACAGTAACGCTGAGTCTCCAAGGGCCTGCTTGGGTGAGAAAAAGGAATAGGAACAGCTCCCTGCCCCACCCCCCAGCATACAGGAACCCCTCAAGGTACGCGAGGGTTGTGTTCTATGCAATCCTTGCACACCTTGAATTTCACGTAAGTCAGGGAGGGCTTGGGGAGTGGCTTGGGGGCCTGGGAGTGGGGCAGGGGGAGCCCATGGCTGCTGCTTCCCCAGGGCTCCGGGCAGGGGCAAGGGGGTTTTAGCCCACCTGGCTGCCAGCAGAGGCAGGCAGCTAGGCGAGATAAAAGCCTCCCCCCTACCTTTCCTGAGCGGTGCCTAGCGCTGCTCTGGGAGGCAGGGGAAAGGGGAATCTTAGCCTGCCTGGCTGCCCGCAGCTGCAGGAACCTAGGCCAGCTGACAGCCCAGCAGCTTCACTCTGTGCGAAACTGGCGTTAATGTGAGTTTTGTGCGATGTGAAGCCATGTAAAACGAGGGTTTAGTGTGCTCCAAAATCGGCTCTGGGCTATTGACCAACTCCTCCTCTCCTCCGAGCAGGGAGGCAAGGGCTGAGCAAGCAGCAGATGGAGCCTTCGTTGCAGCGACCTGCTTACTGGTCAGCATGGTGGAGCCATTGTGGGAGCAGTCACACCAGAGAAGGAGGGAGCATCACAGGGACTGGCCCAAAGAAGGGTCTCTGAATCACAGCCCCTCCTGGGGCAACCTCCTTCTTCGGGACTGAGCTTACAGGCATAAGGTAGCCCCAAATATTTAACCAAAGAAAGAAACACTGAACTGTGGGGTTTACCTTAGAGCAGTGCTGCTTCCCTGGACTGGCTTTCTTGGACAGGACAAAAATGTCCAGAACCAATGGGCTGTAACCTCTCCAAACATTATACCCTGAACTAATGGACAGTGCTTGAACCCATACTACACTAAACAGCTACTCCAAATGTCACAGACAAACCGGTGTGTGAGTCGCATGCCTGGCAGAGCTGCTCTGCCTTCCAAAAGTTCCCTGGGAATCTGAAGACCTGAATATGAGACAGTGCGAATTCCAGTCCCCAATTGCTAGCAAACCAGGAATGTCCCAGACACCCAGAGCCTTCTCCAAAGGTGTGAGGTGGGACGTTTGATTTATTCATCCTCTCAGCTGCTAGCACTTGACCCTGCAAGGTGCGTATCAGTGCTGAGTCACTTTACTCACCTTTAGAGTTGAGAATTTCTTTGCTTCCTGAGGTCAGTGAGCCCAAAATACCACTCACGACTGAGTCAGACACCTGGGGCCACATGCTCAGCTGGTGTATCTAGCATAGCTCCAGCTACACTGATTTACACCAGCTGGGGATGCAGCTCATTGGCATCAACGCTGATTTACATCTGTTCAGGATTGGTACATGCTCCTTATGGTGTGTAAGAAATCTCTAGGTTTCTCTGCTACAATCAGTTATGGTGTGCATTCGTGCACTGTACTGAATTATTTTATGAGCTAAATCACCCTAAACACAATTACAATTAACCTGTATTCATAAAAACAACTAATATTTGTATTCTTATGGGTGTGCTTGCATTTATTACAAACACCTGTTTCACCCGGCTTTAAAAATAAAATTAAATCAAACCAACAAATACAAACCCTGCCCTCGAGCCATTTATTTCCAAATGACTGGTTATGAAAATGTTGCTCATGAATTCTTATCATGACATTTTCTCTCATATTTCCATTTGGATTGTACAGAAAGGAACAGCTCTCCCATTCCTGCAGGTTTGTCATTTTCAAAGGGAGCAAATTATCCGCCAGCCTCTAGGACAGGGTTCAATGGACTGTTCTAAGGGTACATCTGCACTTACTGGAAGATCGACGCGCTGGGTACTGATCTTCTGGGGCTTAATAGGGCCACACTAAATCAAACCAGCATGGTTCCACCAGCGACCCTGGCAATCCTCACAGTCGTGAAGAGCAAGGGAAGTCGATGAGAGAGTTTCTCCTGTCAAACTCCCACTGGGGGGATGGCAGGAAGAATCAATTTAGGATACGCTGACTCCAGCTACACAATTTGCATCGCTGGAGCTGCGTATCTGAAATAGCATGACCATATTCCCCTAGGCTAAAAAGGGGACGCCCTGGCAGGGCAGTGTCCTGGACAAAATGGAACAAATGGTCACCCTGAGTCAGGCAGTGGCTGCCCTCTGGGGGCTGCCAACCTGCCAGGCGGTGGGGGCTCCCTAGCTGCGGGGGGCAGCTATGGCTCCTGGCTGCCCCATGTCTTGTGGTGCCAGGAACCGGCTGCAGTCTCACGGGTAACCTCTCCATGCCAGTGCTCCTCCCGGCTCCCAGAACTGCAGGGAGCGTGGAAAGGGGCAGCCACACCAGTCCAGTTCCTGGATCCTGCGAGCAGCAGGGAGTCCAGAGCCAGACACAGCAGCCTGGTCAGTTTCCCGGCTCCTGCAAGAGCAGGGGAGCTGGGAGCCAGGTGCAGCTGCTGGGAGCTGGGAGTGCAAGGGCCAGGCTGCCCCCTGTTTCCTGGCTCCCTGCCACTTGCGGGAGCCAGGACACTGACCTGTGCTACTGCGCCTGGCTCCCTGCTCCCTTGAGCAGTGGGGAGCCCAGAGCCAGGTGCAGCAGCGCTGGGCAGTTTTCTGGCTCCCCCAACCTGCAGGGACACGGGAACCAGGAGGCAGCCAGGCCCTTGCGTTCCTGGCTCCCAGCAGCCATGTAAATATGGGGCAATTAACCCTTTTGTTAAAATAAAACAGGACGCCAGGAAAGCATCCCAGTTACGGCGCTGTCCTTCCCAAAACGGGATGGATGGTCACCCTAATCTTACATCAGTTTTTCTTTGTAACCAAAATTTGGCCTCATGACCTATGAAAGCCATATGTGGCTTACTCTTGCCTCTGTACGTCTCCGTAAGCGCAGCCACTACAGAGAAGCTACTTAATTCTTCAGCATGTCAAATAAATCAATCACTAGATCACCATCTATCAGCTCTGTTCAATGGGATTGCTGCTTAAGAGGTTATAAATTACGATGCTTTAACCGTTACTGGACACTGTGCATGCAATGTCTCAAATCTTCTTACAAGGACCCAGAAGGATCTGTTTGTTGTCAGTTTATCTCCAACTGACTCTTCTCCAAAATCTTATGAGTATTTCCCTGTGTGTCAGCCTGCCGGGATGAGCTCTTATCTCCTGATCCTCCCCACTATCACTCTCCTGCTTCTAATCCCCACCCCCACAGGCCTTTTAACAGCTAAAACTGCCAGCTGCAGCCCTACCCGCTGTAATTTAACATTATAATGGATTAAGTTTTGCTTAGTTTTGTGACTCACTTGCCTCAAGTTACCTGAGTGGAATGGAAATTGTACATTCAAATAGGCTGTGACTGATTTGTTCTGTTTATCTGAGCCTAAGTCCATGTCTACACCTCTTAAAATACACGTTAACATGCAAAACATTGTCAACTGTGTGAATGAAGTGCAGCAAATTTGGTATTTAGTCCCATGTGTTCTATCACCTTCCTTTCCTCACAGGATGTATTGTAGTAACCAGAGGCACTGAGACCTCATCTGGGGTGAGTGAAGTCTCTACTCTACAGGCTTGGCTGAGAGCCAGCTGGCTATTAGTTCATGTGGTAGAATGCAGGACTTCAGACCCTATGCTCACAGGTTCTGTCCCTGGTGCTGGCAACCCATGTCTGGCAGCATTTCATATTACCACAGAACAATTTAAAATGGACATGTGAATCAACTGAAAGGACCCTATCTTACAAACAAAGTTCTTAGAAAAGGTACAGGGATTCAGAATTATGTGCCATACTGCGTTCCTGTGTCAAGGGTATGTTTGATCAATTGGAATAAGTTTGAAAATTGAAACCTGTAAGTGCCACACGTATCTATTTTAACTAAACAGAAACTGAAATAATCGTGCTGGTCATTTGTTTTATTGTTATGTAATTCATCCCTGTCTCAACCCATGCTTTTATACAATATCTGGATTTAATCTCTTCTGGAATTTAGATGCCTGGGCAGTAGTCATGCTTAAAATCTTGTCAGATGCTTGGAAAAGACTAAATAATATTACTTTGATGTTTTCAGTGTATCCTAGAAATTTCCTATACTATGTGGTTTTATTTTATTTTATTTTATTTTTTTTATTTTTTCTGTCGGTTTTGTCTTGATTTTCTAAAGGAAACACTGCATGTTGCAACACAACACTGTAATATTACTTTGATTTTTGAGGTTCCTAGTACAAATACTTTCAACTCTTTGCCCCAAGATACAACATAATAATGACTAAGCCAGTCGGGGAAAAAAATCTTGGGTTAATTAATGGTTTAATCCATGATACAGACTGTTTGGAGGGTTCTCCTAGTCTCATGCTAACCACTGGCAAAGCTGAAAAGATCTGGCATTAAGGTTTGGTTCAGGTAAACCTTCTCCGTGCACATGCTTATCCAAAAATTATTTAAATTACCAAGCCAATCCTCCACACAGGCTCCTGCCACCGGAAGCTCATAACACTAGGCTCAAGTCAGATCTTTCCATCATGAATATGCCTCTTTCCTTTCATCGGCCCTTGGCCCAGCAGTAAAATAGCTAAGTAATCTGGCATTCAAATGATCAGAACTATGAACAGATCCTTCTAATAAGCTGAGCAGTTTGTATCTTTCACAGATAATGGACTCAAATGAGCACCTTGGTTTACTCGTCATTCATGTGTTAGATGCACCTACCAGGGCAAGAGACTCCTATTTCTTTTAAATGGAGGCTCAGATTCTGCAGCACAAAGGGGAATCTTGTAAACTCCTCTCTCCCTGCGTCACAATGAACTGGCCCTATGAGGCCTCAATCTAAGATACCCTTTATATAGCCCTCTCCCTCAAACCACATGATCCCTGCTCTCCTCCTCTCCCACCAAAGAAAAAACTTCTCCCCATAGATCCTTACACTTATTGTTTGAAAACGAGGTCCGAAATCTGCTGCTACTCCCATCTTTGTGTCTTGGCTTTGCAAGATACCAAGGGTTCTGAAGAGCCCTGCAATGTTCTAAGATTCTCTTAGGGCTTAACATCCAGGCTAGTAAGACCCAGGAAGCTGTGATCCTGACTGTTAAAGAAAGGGAGATAAAGGACCACAGGAGGGATGTGAGACCAAGCCAGTTGATTAGGTTAGTCCCTGGAAAAAACATAAGGACTTTGTTGGTTCAATGGAACAAGTCCAAACTGACCTCTGGGCCAGCATTTCAACACCCCATTAAGAACACCAAACCATTATGTTGTTAATCATGAATACTAAATTTCACCTTCGTATGGAGAGGGTTGAATATATTGCTTACTTTAAAGAACATAAACATTTTGCAAGCTTGATGTTCTAGAAGGGAACCTTTCTGGGACCATGACAACAAGAGTAATAGTCATACTGCCCACGCAACCTGGAGTTTGGAAATTATGTATTTATAGCAGTACATGAAGATGAGCTTAGAAAAGGTTGATTAGATAAAGTAATGCCCATTCAGGCAGGCCTAAACAATGTTCTTAATTCACTGAATTAGCAATAACATACTCCTCAGAACACAATATTTTTCTAATCACTGCCTTCTCCGCTGATTTCTACCCCTCTCGGTTTAGTTGGCAGCATTTGTTTTGAGTTTCTTTTTGCAACAGTTAGTCATTTATTAGAACTTCTCTCCCTTGTTGTTTTATTTCATCTGTGTAGCATAATGAAATCTAGCAGATGAAAATATTGTTTACTTATTAATACACAGTTTGAACTCTATGAGATAGTCAATGAGACCAGGGAGGAAAATTGCATTGGTTTTGTTATTATTCTGTTAAACAGTTCAGATAAGAAGCTAGACAGCAGAAAGGTCTGTTGGGGGAAATGCTTGTTTAATTTTGCATGTGCCTGCACAGAAAATATTATTAGTTTGTGCGAGTTGAGAGACATCACATTACCATGCCTGTACCTTGCCTATAGTTCTCAATAACTGTTTCTTGAAGACATGCTAATTTTAATACGGGGCAGCAATAACTCAGAACAGCAAAACGTTTATTACAATGCATTAACTGCTTAAAATGTCACTCCAGAAGTAGCAGAGTTTTAAGATATGATCACAACAGAGTAAACTCCAAAGGAACAGTTAGGCCTTCTAGGGCTCAGTGCTACAAGCACAGATGCAGGAAGAGTTAATGGGGGTAATCGAGGGCGTAAAGTCACTCCTGATGGCCTGTGGGATCAAGCCCACAGAAAGCATGGTGTATGTTTTATGCAAAAATATATTACATGATCTATGTATTACCTTCAGTTATTACCAATGTATTTCATTGGTCTCTCATGCAGACCCTGGTTTAACTGATAAGCTCTTAAATTTTGCAGTGCTAGTGAGAGGCCTGAGGTAGACCCAACTCCCAGCTGATGCACCTCTGGGATGTTCAAACCAAAAGAAGAGGAAGACATGAAAAACAGACTTTGATTCAGATTCAGACTCTTGCCACTGAACCTGGAGCCTGCCTTTGCTTCTGAACTTCTGTGTGACTCTGGCCAACTCACGTTCCCTCCTGTCCTTGGTCTGGCACAGCCATACAGCTGCTAAATTCTTCGGTGCTCCCTGCGTTGTGGGTGTAAGCTTGCAGACATGTGCTTCTCTGGGGCAGCTTCATTGGATGGTCCTGCCTGGAACACTCTCCAGCTACAGACCAGAGCGTGATAAGTGCATGTGCCTCAGTTCCCCTTTTCAAATACTCCTAGGACTCTACACCAGCCTTGCCTACTTGACCACTACCCCTCCTGGAGCTAATTTACTACACAAACACAGCTCACCAAACCGCCAGCATGGGCTGTTTGCCACCCCCAGTGCAAGCATTCATTAAACGCAGGACATCGTGTCACTCAGAGCCCCACATACCACACTGTGGGTTCTTTAGGCCAGTCCTGGGCTCCCTGTCCCCCTACCAGTTGATGTGGAGCCTCAGCTTCCCCGGGGGACCGTCAACAGCCTCTCCTCCAAGGGCTCTCACTCACCAGGAGAGCACCTCGGCTCCTGCTCACCATTCCATTGTTCCTATGCTCCTGCGCTCCAGGAAGGAGTCACCAGCAGGCAGCTCTCTGTGCTGCTCCCTGGCCTTCAGCGCTGGCTGTCCGGCTTAGGGACCCCAGCCAGCAAAGCCCTTTGTTGCTCTCCTCCCTTTGTTCTCCTTCCAGGGACCTGATAGTCTCCAGCTTTTGGATCTCTTAGCTCCTGCTTAACTCGCCAGGTCTCTCCCACTCGCTGGGTCTCTCCCTGACCCTGCTGTCCACTCTCTGGAGCCCAGGTGTCCTGATCCTTTGCAGCAGCAGAGTCCCAAACCAGACTCTTCAACTAGCCAAACTCAGAGCATCTTGTCTGGTAAAGGGATGCTGGACCTACTGCTTCCCTGGGGGTCAGGGATTGGCATAGTTTATATTCGCCTTCCCATGGCACCTTTCGGCACCGTCCTCTACCAGTACAAATTCTCACCTTGCTCCAGGAACACACAAGTCCTATTCCTCCCTCCAGCTGGCACTGCAGCAAAAATGTCCTGACACCAGGGCACAGTCTCCATGGCACTTTGGGCTGGGGTGCATTTGGCTTAATCACCTGGTGTTAGAATTTATTCCAATAATACAAACCTGCTTTGCTTCGATGAATTGTTCAATTGCCCTTATTACTTTGTTTTGTTGTAGAAACAATATTTCTCCGAGAGTAAACCTGGAAGAAAGGTTGTATGGGTCCCTTCCTTTCCACGCTTGATTTACTGCTGGGGTAGGGGCACATAACTTCATGACATTCCAGCAGCTGGGCACAGGATCAATCAGTGCATAATCTAGTCCCAGGCTCAGTCCTGGTTTCTGCATAAAGGTTAAACCTCTCTAATCCAGCACTCTCTGGTCTGGCAACATCCGTAATCCAGCATGATTTTAGTTACCTAGACGACCACTTATCATAGGAGAGGCCAAGTTTCTTGTGGTCCCATAAACTTTGTTTCCAGCCACCAGTCCTGGCGCTCAGTGTTCTGTGCTGTTTTTTAGATGTAATTTACCCCTAAATGGCTTCTAAGAGTCCAGTAAGCACTTCCAGTCCAGGGAGTGTTGGTAATGTGCTAGACAATATTTATCTCCTGTGGTCCAGCAAATTCTTTGATTCGGCACAGGTCCTGAGGCTGCTGGACTAGAGAAGCTCAACCTGTACATGATAAACCTAAAACCCTCCATCATGGCCAAACTGAACATTTAAAAGGGAATCATTTAGAAAAGGATCTATTTTTCACCCCATTACAAATTCAAATGTGACAAAGAACATGATCCCAGTAGGTATTTATTTTCCTAACCAGCTCCAGTATCTATTTCTAACGATGATTCCTTATTCAGGCCAAGTGACGAATGCTTCTGAATTGTTCCATGACTGGATTTATTTTAGAAACAAAATAAAATGCTAGATAGATCCATAATAACAGAAGGGCAGGACATTTAGTTATCATATTAAGGGGAATACGCAAGTAACTGAGTATGCGAAAAGGTTATCAGAAGTGCCTAAAGGGCCCAATTTCTACAGATATTTAGGTGTCTAACTTTTCAATGGGACTTAGGTGCCTAAATACCTTGGGAACATGATAACAGTCCTAAGATACTCAGGATCAAACGTCCAGCTGACTTTCAATGGCACTTGTTGGTAGATTCTTGGATACAGAGCAGGCATATTAATCCTTGCCCCAAGCCTGTTCCAGGAGGTCAGCCTAAAACGTTGCTTGTGAAAGGCCGGAAGTTTACCACCAAGCAGCTTATGCTGCAGAAATACAGAGGAAATAAAAGAAGTTGTGACAGGAATTGCCAGCAGTTAAAACTCTGCTCACTCAAGCTCATGGCAGTAATGTGGTTTCAATGAGAACAACTTTTGATTGAGCAGACTGACTGGCCAGGAAGATAGACGTGAAATACTGTATTTTTTAAATACCTGGAAACGCTCTCTAGTAAGAATGGTGGCAGGACAAAATCATTCAGTTCTCCTCAGGAGGCTTCTGGAAACTGCTCCCTCACAAGAGGAGACACATGGAAGGGCCCAGCCGTCTGGACTTAGGTACAGTACTGCTTTCGAAGGACACCTGATATAGCTCCTCAAAAATTGATGGGTACTAATTCACATTAATGAACTAGTTCCTACCCCATTTCCCCAATTCTGTCTCACTGGGGCAGAGGGTTAAAGGGTATATAAATTACTTCCCAGTCCCTCAATTCATGAGAAAGGAGCATCAATGTCAAAAAATCAATCATTTCGTTAGTGATTATGTTTTCAAGCTTTAGCTCATTAGAGGGTGTGTGTTTATGGACTAACGTATCAGGGTCTACTGATATTACGTGATTAATTATAGCTGAAATGTTTGGGCCCCCAGGAGCTATAAGACCCTCCAAGTTTCATGTGATTTCCCTCTTCCTTGTATGTCAAATGGGAGGGGGATGGAATATTTAAACAGATTCTTGTGGCACTAATGTGTATTGCTCTCTGCGCTATCTTTTGGGTTTTGTTTTATTTTGTTTTTTCACTTTCGGCTCTCCTCCTTTTATTCTTCTCTGCTGGGAATTTCCTTCCCACAGGGTAGAATACGTACCAGGAAGCAACATCCTACCCCTGCATTACAAAACTTGTGCTGCTTAGCTATGCAAGGACTATCTGCTACTACAGAAAATTTGGCATTCCTTATTAATAGTCACAGCAACCTTATATTTTACCCTGTACATTTTTAAAATGCTGGCTCAGATAATTCAGTGTGGCCTGGAGCTTACAGGATTTTATTAAATCTCTTCTGTCACTGACTGTGGCCATGGTCCTATTACTGAATCTGACCAGGCCCTTCCACACAGGGCTTGTAGGCCCCCAGGGAAAGCACTCCCCACTAAAAGGTGGAGATTAAATACCTCTCTGCAGTTTGATAGCTCATTTGATAACTCTGTCCTGTAGGAGCTGCAGTTAACAAGTGCTCCCACTGCTTCATCAGCTGCCAAGCCTTTAAAGCCATCATCAGAGCCCATATGTTCTCTTAGTCCATCTTTCTGTAGGCCTCGCAAGAGATATAAAGACTGCATGAAGGTCAACACTGCTCATGCCAGTTTAAAACCAGATCAGCTTGGGCAGCATGGAAAAAACCGAACAGGCTGGCGTGCTCTTGTATGACACGTGTCTGACAACTTTGAAGAGCAGCGACACGTACGCCTCATTGATGTTCAAGAGAGGAAGAAAGCAACAGCAGCAGCTGCACCAACAGAGTCAGGACAATTCCCTGGCCCCCACTGTGAATGCCCATGCCGTTCAAAGCTTGGACTCTTCAGCCACATGCAAGTCCACAACTGATGAGCCTGAGCAAGCTCAAGATGTCATCGTGGGACATGACAGACTATCTACTACTACTACTCCTGAAGGAGCTGCATTTAACAAGTGCTCCCGCTGCTTCATCAGCTGCCAAGCTTTTAAAGTCATCATCAGAGACCATATCTTCTCTTAGTCCATCTTTCTTTCTGTTTTTTTTAATGGAGAGACCAAAGAATTGGTACTCTTGTGAAGGGTCGACTTCAGTGTAGACTGTGCTTCTGCCCTCTCCCCAGAGAGATTCACAACCCTCTTCAGTCTCAGATATTAAATCAACAAGCTTCTGTCCCAAAAGGCTGAGTTTACTTTAGTCTGATGCAAAACTACTGGGAATCTGGAGAGAGAGCTGACAAGCCATTGGCAGACAGGCTTAAACAAAATGCTAACAGAAATAAGATTTCAGCGCCTCATGACAGTAGCAATAAATTGTACACAACACAATCAGATGTTAATCAACCATCGCAACACTTTTATGCACAACTGTATTTAGCTGAAGAGGTAAAGACATGCGATGCCCTAGGAAACATTTTTAGTGGATTGCTGCTGGCAGGATATGTGCCCCTCAGAAGGAACTTTCAGATACCTCTCTAGAAATTGCAGAATGGAGGCAGGATATAAAAGAGCTGGAGGGTCAGAAACACTCGTGGTGCAGATGGGTCCCCTACTGGATTTTATAAAAAGTTCTCTGAAATTGTAATGCCTAGATTTTCTCATACGTTCAGTGAGGCCAGCAACGAGCAAACTGTCCCACCTACTCTAGGGGAAGCTGTAACTTTAGCTATTCCTAAACCTAGGGAAGACTTTGAACTATGGAGTTCTGGGAAGGGCTGATACGTGGATATATGGTCCATCTAACGAGGAATGTGGAGTATCTTTGGATACAGGCTGTCTAGCCTAGTGAAGTGAAATTTAAGCTAGGTTAAATGAGGACCCAGTGTCCTCTCTAATTTTTTTCCATCCATAGGAATAAATGTCATTTGCACAAAAGTACGTGCCGATGTGTACCACCTTCAGAAACACATGTTGCCTATGTGGGAGACTGGGGGTGCTCTGAGAATTAGCTGGGCAACACCTGACTCTCTCTTGGATGGCTGCCCAAGCACTCAACTCACAGGGGCAGGGAACACTTGTGGAGCAGGAAATAAAAGTCTACCAGCGAGTCAAAAACGTGAGCCCCGGGTGAAGGAGCAAAATCATAGTTATGCCATAATCTTGTCATAATAATATCACCGTGAAGAATAAAAGGAACCCTACTAAAAGTGGAAGCTAGGTCAAATCACGAAGGATGAATATTAAAAAAAAAAAGAAAACCCAAGAATGCAGGGACAAAGTTTGAAAAGTGAAGACATAAAATGAGACTGAATTATCTAGAGACATAAGAGGTAACAAAAAACATTTTATAAATACATTAAAGGCAAGAGGAATATTCAGCACATTACTCAAAGCAGGAGAAAATAAAATAGCAATGTGGAAATAGCAGAAGTGCTAAATTACTGTTTTGTTTCAGTTTTCATCGAAAAGGTTAGTAGCAATTGTATGTCTAACATAGTGAATGCCGGTGAAAAATGAAGTAAGATCTTAGCTTAAAATAGGGAAAGAACAAAGTTAAGATGTACTTAGAGAAGTAAGTTGTCAAGGCCTGATGAAATGTATGCTAGTATACTCAACAAGCTGCCTGAGGATATTTCTAAGCCATTAGTGATTATTTTCAAATACTCATGGAACACAGGAGAGATTTCAGAGGCTGGAAGAGGGCAAATATAGCACCAATCTACTATACAAATGGCCATAAGGACAGGGAATCAGTTCAATGTCAGTACCCAGAAAGATAATTTAAACCCATCATTCTGTCCAGATACTTCGGATTCTGTTTCCAATGTGATTTACTTCTCATTTATTCATTCTGAATTTCATCTGCCATTTTGTTGTTCAGTTACCCAATTTTGTAAGATCCCTTTGGAATTCTTCACAGTCTACTATAAATATTTTGAGTAATTTTATATCTCAGCAAATTTTGACCCCTCAGTGTTTACCCCCTTTTCCAGATCATTTATAAATATACTGATTAGTGTTGGTGCCAGTACAGGATCCTGGGGAGACCCCACTACTTGCCTCTTTCCATTGTGAAAACTGACCATTTATTCTCATCCTTTTTTTGACTGCCCTTTACAAAAGTTATATTTGACTCTTTCCCTGTAAATCATTTTGCCTGATAATTTTGCTCTTTGCTGTTGTTTCATCCAACTTGCCTGGTACCTACTGGACTGTAATTATCAGGATCACCTCTGAAGCCTTTTCCAAATACTGGCATTACATTAGGTATCTTCCAGTCATCTGGTACAGAGGTTGTTTTAAATGATAGGTAGTTCATCCCTGAGCTTGTTACTACATTAGCTATTTTGGGGGAGCCCCTGTACTAAGAATTTCTGGTAGGTGGTGGATGGAAGGACCAATCCAATCCTGAATGCTAAGTGGGACCCTTCCCTCTCAAGTTTTGACCTTGGACATACTTCTGACTCAGGGAGGTTAACTGATAACTCTGAAGCTGGATCCCTATGTGCAGCACTGGTCACTGCAAAACTGGAGGAGACTAACCCTACCAAATATTGATGCGTGGCTGAGTAGTATGGCTGGCCTGACAGCTAAGAATGACTGGCATTTCTCAGACAGGGAATAATGAAAACACTGAAAGCAATTAGGACTGACTTTTTAAAGGTCTATGAGTAATACAGATCCTGAAGAAATCTGTGTCGCTTCCCTCTCCCCTTCCATTAATCTAACCATATATACTTAATTTCAGTACTATGACGACTCTCGTATCGGCTATATTTGTTATACATAAAAATTAAAATGTATAAATATAAAAAAAGACAAGACTAGCGTGGGAGTAGGGAACAGACAAAGCATGAGAACTCTGAGGGAAAAGTCAAGGCAAGAACTGGAGGGAAAGCGTGTGGGCAGAGGCTTGAAGCATTCCCCATGTTATACACAGTCTCTAGTTTGGTGCAACAGATGTCAGCACCTCCACTACACCAAATGTTCCAGCACCCCGGAGTGTGCGTGTGTGTGTGTGCATGCGCGCATGCGTGCAAAAATAGGGGGAGAAAAGGAGGGGAGACAGCAAGGGAGAAGGGAAAGGACATACTGAGCCAGGCAGTCAGCTGGGGCAAATAAACACAATTTATTGTGTTCAGTGGCATTCCACTGACTTCCACCATCTGGGGGGCTGCCCCATACTGCTTCCCAGAGAAATTAACATGTTGCTGCATGTTACAAACATGGTACCTCCTAAAGATTTCCATTATGTGATAATGAGGCAGCAATATTTGGCAGCTCGCTCACACGCTCACACCCAGACGCCAGGATTAAGAGCAACATAATACACTTCCTATTACTGTGGGAAGGTGGATGTGCACCTGCTCCACATTGCTGGAGGCAGACAATTGCCCTTCCTAACCCCTTCTAGAGCCAACATGGCAAGCAATTTATCACTGTCATCTGACTTCATTCACTTCTCCCGCAGAATGACAGCCATCAAAAGCCTCTCGTTATTGGCCTGTTACTGGGTGGCAAGGCAATCACGCACTCTAACAAGGTCTTCAAAAGAGCAGGAGAAACATAGTGAATCCCCCCCTCAGTGGAAGTTTTGTGTGCCCGGGTGGCAAATGCCAAACATGTCCCTGACCTCCTATAACAACTTTGAACTCTGGCAGCTGGGGAAGTAAAGCAGGAACCCCTTACAGGAAAAGGACTTTTCATTTGGTGGTTTGCTTCAGATTTTTAAATCTGATACTTAAAGTTGCCTCATCTTCTTGAAGCAAATAAACTTACTAAAATCCAGCGTGTAAATCTCTACAGGATATGCAATGCAGTAAACAGTCATTGAAACATTTTCACTGTGTGCCATGAGCATATCTTTGAGGCAATACCAGCAAATTACCATGCCACATGCCAGAGCTGAGATTGCTGTTACAAAGGAGATGGGAGGAACCTTTTATTTCATTCCCTTTGCAGGTGCTGAATGCGCAACGCAAGGAGAACAATGGAGACGCCCACACTTGGAATAGATGAAGAAAGAAGCAAGCAGAACTGAAACAAAAGACCAAACGGATTCCATTTTGGAACGGCTTTTGTCTTCAGAGTAGGGGGCAGCAACTTTTTGCACCTAGTCCTCCAGGGTAATCCACTTTCAGGCCACACGACATTTTGTTTACACCGACCATCAGGAAGCACAGCCCCCACAGCTTTCATTGACTGGGAGTGGTGTACTGCAGCCACTGGGGTCCACATGTGGTCACACCTGTGGATAGTCCATATAAACAAAATGTCCCATGCAGTACCCTGATGGACTGCATGCCAAACATTGCCAACCCCGGCTCCTTCATGTACCCACAGAGGTTCCTCCTCTTCCTCTAGAAGAATAGTTACCTTGAATCCTCTCGGGTCTGGGAACTGGAGTGACTGCCTTCATTAAAGTAAAACACAAGTAACGGGAGAGGGGAAATGAGCTTTGTAAGAGAGGCATGAGCAGCAATACACCCTGAGATCTCACTTTTGAACAGCTCTTCTGGGCTTAGAATGAGAGACGTATGTATGTATCTATCACTCAAGAACAACCATCCATGATGCTAACTGCACATATTTTTCTATATGCTAATACAGGGCTCCCAGTAATCTATTGACCATTTTGATGTCAGCATTGATCAGTTCACATCAACAGATTGTCTCTGCGTAGGTGATGCAACTGGTGGGCCCTGTCAGGGATGGAAGCCGTGAATGTGACTTACAGTAAAGGAAATAATCAGCAATTCCGTTGCAAGTGAGAGCTGAGAAGTCCAGAGCATCTCCTGCCATCTGCCTTTGTGCTGAAAGGAAGAACCTGCATACTTGCACAAGGCATAATTTTCTCTCTGCTTCTTTCAGTGCGGGTGGTGTCCTGGGTGAGAAATCAGATGAGATTTCACCTCTCACCATAGCAACTGAACTGTCTCTGGACCAGGAGAATATTTTTCTCACATCTATGCCTCATGATGGTTACATCATCATTAGAAAGTGCCACCTCTACCTCTTAGTTCATGGTCTTTAGAGGTGAGAAAGGTAAGAAATCTATTACACACAACATCTCCAATATTAGTTTCTCCTTTGGCTTTGTTCCCTCTAAACCCAAAATACCTTCTCCTCTAATTCCTTTGTTATCAAGGTACAGTTGTCTGCATTGTAGTTGTTTGGTGTAGGAGACTACACAGTTCATATTGCCCTCTTATCCTTGGAGTAATTAGGAGAGGCAACTCAGGAAAATTTTCTTGCAATGAAAAGTCACATGGAAATGAGGATCTACTCATCAGAGACAGAAAGACTCTCACTGCAAGACAAAAGAGCTCTCAAAGGTCTGCAAGATTACTGGAGGAGGAACAAGGAGTAGGAACCTATCAGCTGCTGATGGTGGAACTGTTGTGTCTTTTGGGTCAGAGGCTATTTTGAGCTCATTAAAGCACCAAGACTCAATGATAACTGGGGCTGGCTGAAAACTTTCTGCCAATTTTTTATTTTCCTAAATGAACAGTTCTTCCCAAAACATTGAGTTTGAAAATCTCCCATTTGTCAAAACACCAAAAATTATGAAAAAATACAGAGGGTTTTTGTAAACTTTCACCAAAAAAGTAATGTCAGTGTTTCTTTCAAAAATGTTAATGGAACACACTTTCATTCTCTGACTTGCTGCATTAACAATGAACATAGCTGTGTTACTCATGATGCATGAATTTTTTTTCAGCTCCTCACCATATTAACCTCCAAAAATCCTGCACTACCATGCAAAGACCTTAGTGCAAAACCTAGTTCACCTCAACTGAGGGCAGCTTTTTCTTTGGCTTTTGATAAGAAATCTGAAAGGAAAATGTCTGTGGCCAGGACACAGAACAATATCAAGCCATGACGGTACAGTAATGTGATGATATACTGAATTAAATAGTGCCAAAATTGTATTATTATTGGCATCCTTTCTTTTACAAGCGGTTCTGAAATTATAAAAAATGCTCCCAGTGTCTGAACATCAGACTGCAACACAATGAACCAACAGTTATTCTTGAGCTACCTCACTGCAGTAAATGGACTAAATTCACTCCTACCACTTGTGAAAACAAGCCACTGAATTCTAGTTAGTGAAGTGTTTGCTTATTCTGTGGGTGATTCAAGCCAAGTGGTTAGGAAGAACTGTGCAAAGGGGCAGAATGTACCCAGTGCAGGCTCCTATCAGGTCCTTATTTCAGCACACTGCCATCATGCAGAATTTAGCAAAAAAGATACCAGGAGAAACACTTAAAATCTTCAGAAACAATGTCAAGGAACAATGGGATGCTTGAAGCTTGGAATTTAGCAATCACTGCCAAGACAAAAACATAAAATGAATAGGGCAAAGTGCCACAATATTGAAATCTGTCTTTCCCTAACAGAGTATTAACCAGGCGCCACTGCCCTGTCATTTCTGTGTGGTATGTATTTATTTATCTCATCCACATATATTTATTCTGACCTTCATCTCTTCCCTTAGCAGTGAGAGGTTACTCAAGTGTGTCATGTATTAAATATCAGCTGGCTTCATTTTAATATATTTTTCCCAGACCAATCAAACTTTTTTTCCCTGCCAGAGATGCTCCATCAGCTTGAAAAATGTCCAGAAATACAAAATTAAATGCCCAGTGTGCCTGGTAACCAGGAAATCCCTTGCTCAGGGGGCAAGACTCTCAAAATGTGGGTTCAGAATCAGGGCCAGATTTCCAAAAGGCACCATAGGCACATGCCCAGTGGAACCAGCATTCTAGGGGCACGTTATTAGGTTTCCCAACTTTTCTTGTGGGACAGACCAGATACCTTTTGCAGCAATGATGTTTGGTCCATCTGGTTGGGAAAGTTGGCAACCTGTGCCTTACCACTCTAAAACAGTGTGCAATACGAAGGTCAGCTATAGATGGGAGCAGAGTGTCTGAACATATTCTGCCTATGGGTGCATAAGGTATAAATCTGACCCTGTTCAGAACACAGGATTAATTGCTGACAACATAATAGCTTCCAGAGGATACATACAATACCTTGCTAAGCATGTCTGAAATTGTGTCAATACAGCACCTGTTTAAAGAAGCTAAGAGACTACTTTTTTATCTTCTTATTTTACAAATAAATTACAAGCTGACCTTTTAGCTGACACTATTGCTGGAGAACTGAAAGGTCAGAGGAACGCAATTTGTTCTTAAAATAAATAGACTTTAGTTGCAGTGTGGATCAATTTCATTTCTATACAGAACTAGGATTCAATTATTAATGGGCTTCTTAATTAGTGCTTGCCCAGTAGTTTTATGCTGTTGCATTGAATTTGAAGGAGTGAGGCTTAAAGGACGCACCAGATGCTGCTTCTTTAGGTAGTTTAGGAAATAACACCTCATTACCTGAGAATATTTTTAAAAGGATTGTTGTTACTTCTGTGTCCTGTGTTCAGTGCATGACTGCAGTCACTCAAACCCAAAGAGGCTATGACAAACCCTCTCCTTTCTTGGTCCACTCATTAGGGTCATGCTAGGACTTCTTCAGTGCTTCAATATAGCTCGGTCTCTCCTCTGGGCTGCAGAGGCTTTTCATTAAAATACTTTATTAACATCATTTAACAAATAAATAATAATATTTATCTGCTAATACGTGCTGGCAAGTGGTTTGAAAAGTGAATGCCTGTGGAAAATCATTACTGTTAATACATTTTCACTGCCTTTTTTGACCCAGCAGAGAACTTCTCTAAAACTACATCACCCTATGGCAAAACTTTCAAAGGCACTTACCTCAGGAACTGAAGTCCCTAAATGATCGGGATTTATGTTCCTAAACCACATAGGCTTTTTTTGGAAATGTAACGATTCTTTACTTTCCCAATTTCATCAGGCCATGGTGTCAGATAGAAGGGCTTTTTGGTTGTTTTTTTGTGTGTGTGTGTGTGTGTGTTTTGTTTTTTCTTTTTTTTTTTTTTTTTTAAGATTAGTTAGATTAAGTTTTTTTGGGAAGCTACTGTCTCTTTCTTTGTTCTGTTTGTACTTCACTTAGCAAGCAGGTCCATGACCCATGGCTGAGGCTCATAAACACTAAGGTAATCCAAATGAAGTGATACTAGTTATAACATTGCACACTAATAACACAGAGAAACCTGCACTAAGAATGATCCATGGTAACTTTCTCCACACTGTAAATATATAACTAAGTAAAATAACTTCAGTGATTTAAACAAAAAGCAGTCAAGTAGCACTTTAAAGGCTAGCAAAATAGTTTATTAGGTGAGCTCTCATCGGACAGACTCACTTCTTCAGACCATAGCCAGACCAGAACAGACTCAATATTTAAGGCACAGAGAACCAAAAACAGTAAGCAAGGAGGACAAATCAGAAAAAGATAGTCAAGGTGAGCAAATCAGAGAGTGGAGGGTGCCGGGGGGGAGGTCAAGAATTAGATTAAGCCAAGTATGCAGACGAGTCCCTGTAGTGACTCAGAAAGTTCCCATCCCGGTTTAAACCACGTGTTAATGTGCCAAATTTGAACTTAAAAGCCTGCTCGGCTGTTTCTCTTTGAAGAACAGTGTGAAAGTTCTTTTTCAGTAACACACACACCTTTAGGTCATTAACAGAATGCCCCATTCCATTAAAATGTTGACTAACTGGTTTGTGGATCTGGAGTGTTTTGATGTCTGTTTTGTGCCCATTAACCCTTTGCCTAAGGGAGTTAGAAGTTTGTCCAATATACAAAGCACCTGGGCATTGTTGGCACATGATGGCATATATGTTAGTAGAGGAGCATGAGAAAGTGCCTGTGATTCTGTGAGTAACCTGGTTAGGTCCAGTGATGGTATTTACAGAGAAGATATGTGGACAAAGCTGGCAGCGGGCTTTGTTGCAGGGAAGGGTTCCAGGACTGGTATTCCTGGGGTATAGACTGTGGCTGTTAGTGAGGATCCTCATAAGGTTGGGAGGTTGTCTGTAGGAGAGAACAGGCATGTCACCCAGGGCCTTCTGGAGTGTGGCATCCTGATTTGTACAGTTTCATCCCACCTTGTTTGGAACACGAAGATGCACATATATATCTATCTATCACAGAACTGGAAGAGACCTTGAGAGGTCATTGAAACCAGCCCCCTGCCCTCACAGCAGAACCTATCACCATCCCTAACAGATTTTTCATTTGAATCTAACCTGCCCCAGACTCTTGAAAGCCCTCTCAAGGGCTGACCTCACAGCCCTGGGTTTACAAGTCAATGCAATAACCACTGAATGATCCCTTTGCACCTCACCACCCCCTGAAGTTTATTTATGCTGTTTTCTGGGGTGGCTGCTCATGAAAGGGTTTCAAAACCTGAGACTCTAGAGCAGTGTTTTTTAAACTGTGTTCCATGGATGCTGGTGTTTCATACTCAAGTCCCAGGTGTGCCACGAGATTTTGGAAAAATACGCTGATGGTAGGTATTTTCTTTCATTAAAATCAGATACAGTGATACTTCCTCATTGCTATGATACGTGACTAAAGTACTTCATTTTGGTTTTGCTGTATATGTTACTGGTTGGGGTTTGTTTGTTTATTTGTTGGGTTTTTTTTGGGAGGGCGGGGGTAGGTCTGACAAGTTTTTGAAAAAAAATTTCATAGACGTTCTGCATAAAAATATTATTGCTTGGTGTTCCAGGGTCTCACAAAGTTTAAGAAATGCTGGGCTAAACTACTCTTGTTAAAGCACCGAACTGGTGATTTGTGGTTGGAAAGAGAACATCCTTCAGCTAATCTAATTCTGCATACTGTGTACACCACCCAGCTCCTGGCCTGCTTTCCCCAGCCCCATCATTAAAACACAGCAGATATAAACAAAAGCTGGGGTTTTCAGCTTCCCAGTATTCAGGTTCTCTTCACCTCAGCCTACACTGTTACTTCCCCACACGGTGAAAGAGACAGCAAGGATGCCAAACAAACCAGTGTCCCTTCCGACTGTGTCTAACAGAATACTGAAGAATGCCAGAGAGTTTTAGGAAATAGAATTTGAGAAGCTGGTCACGATATGAGAGGTGGAAGAATCCTATTATCCCTAAAAGTTGCTAGAAATGTGAAACTGACCACCTGCATTTCATTTCGCTGGGTGCATTTTAAAATTAGAACTGAAGATCAGTATGACAGCGTAAATCAGCAGAGCTCTGACTCCAATGGACCTGTAAGGATTTGCACCAGCTAAGGATCTGGCCTGTTCTCAAGAACAGCAGGATATTTTACACTGTCCACACTGCTGACATGCAACCCTCCCGAGGGCAGAAGGCAGATAGCTCTCAAGGCGGTGCCATCACAGTGAATGCACATTAACAGAGGACGGGGGTATTTTCTCCCTAGAACACAAAACAAGCCAGTTCTTTTCTTAAATGCTCCACTGGATGTGGAAGGTGGTTCTCTGCAATGACAAAAGTAGCAAATTGACTTCTATGAGGGCAGCGCGAGGCCAGTGCTGGGAGCTTTTGAAAAACCTCCTCCTCCTTGTCTCTCCAGAACCCACGGGAAGGAGCTCATTTCATAAAGCTCTCATTGGAAGGCTCCACGTGGAGGATAAACTGCACAGATCCCAGTCAATTTATGTCAGAAGGCTGAAGGATTCCGTTAACCTTGCAAGGGCTGAAACCTGGGATTTTATGAAATCTGGAAATGTCAAAGCAAGATGCTTTGATCACCAAAGCATTGCAAAACATGTCCAACGCCTGGACCTTTACATACTCCCCAGTATGCACAGCCTGTTCCACCCTGGAAGAAGCAGGGTTGTGAGACCCCTCAGCTGGGACATCATTTAAAGAATTTCACTTCAAGGCTTGAGAAGGACTTGCCAAGTGGAAGGCTTCTGAAGAACTCCCAAAGCCAAGGGCTTTCTACATAGCAGCCCCGGGATCTGCCCGGCAGAAGCCTCTTTTTCAACTGGGTTCTGCTGGTGTGAGGAATCTGTGCCCCCTTTGCTCTCTGAAGACTCATGGAAACTTCTTCAGAACCTCAGTTTCACCCTCCCAGGGGGTGGAGAGAGGCATTCAAAGGTGGACCCAACATACGCAAGTGTGGGGGGAAGTCTCCTCCTTTGACATGGGCCTGCTCCTCTTGTAGGACAGGCACAGTCCTTTGGTGAGGATGTCAAAATCACGCCCTGATCACGTTACGTGGCCCATTCAATGCTTGAGGAGAGCAATTAAATAAATCAGATGGCTTGAAGAAGCTGGACAGAAAAAAAACTGTGCCAGCTGATACACATCACACTACTTAGCCAGGAGAAAAAATGTTTGCAGTAGTAAATAATGCACATGGCTAGGTACACCCATACAAAACTTTATGAGTGTGATACCAAGCCCACTGAACTAATGAGTCTTCCAACTGACAACAGTGGACTTTGGACTCGGTCCTAGGACGTTCTTCTTGGCCAGAATTCAGAGGCGGTGTTCCCGATACCATAGCTCATGATGAGCAGAGATATGCAGCAAATCATTCCAAAACCTTTGTGATGGAAGACAAAATGTGCGAGCAGCCTGCAGGGCTCTGAGGACAAATTCTGAAATCCTGATGTTCTCACAGATGTTAAGGCCAGAAGGGAAAACCATGATCATCTATCAGAGGGGTAGTCGTGTTAGTCTGGATCTGCAAAAGCAACGAGGGGTCCTGTGGTACCTTATAGACGAACAGAAATGTATGAGCATAAGCTTTCGTGGGCAAAGACCCACTTCGTCAGATGCAGGTAGTGGAAATTTGCAGAGGCAGGTATAAATAAGCAGGCCAGAGCAAGGCTGGAGATTACGAGGTTAACTCAGTCAGGGAGGGTGAGGCCTGCTACCAGCAGTTGATCTGGAGGTGTGAACACCAAGAGAGGAGAATCATCTATGATCATCTAGGCTGGGTCTACACTTACAGTGAATATTGACAGCTGCCATGCAACGTTAGGTACACCAAGTGTGCACCAAAAATCGATTTCACAGTCACATATACTCGTCCCTGTCCCCGCTGCAGAATGCCAACAGGAGTGCTCCCCCCATCTGCATTCCTTAAGCCTTGCGGCTCGCAAGGAGTTCTGGGGTCGACGCTGACTCTGGAATGATTGAACCCAAGCATTTGATCTTCTGTGGCAAGCTTAGACCCAGCCATAGTCTTACCTCCTGCACATTACATGTCACAGAACCTCATCTGCTCACTCCTATGGTAAGTCCCTAACCTCTGGCTGAGTGACTGAAGTCCTCGAATCACGATTTAAAGACTTCAAGTTACAGGAAATCCACCATTTACAATATCTAAATCTGCAAGTGACCTATGCCTCCTGCTGCAAAGGAAGGCAAAAAACAAAAAAAACACACAAAACAAAACAAAAATCCTAATGTTTCCCCTCCAAGGCAGCACTTTGATTTGTCTCCTCCCAGATTTCCTCAGACATTGGATTTGTTTCGGGGGAGTGGGTGGCAGATCTGCCCTGTGGGACACTCATTTTAAGCTGATAGCAGCATAGCTGGGAAGAGGCTTTGAAGCGTGTTTAGAATTTAGAGGCTGGTCGCTCAGCACATTTGTACAATTTTTGGCATAGTGGTACCAGCAAAATATAACCCATAATTCTTCAAAAATGGAAAGGGACAAGATCATTTTACCGTACTGTCATCTACAGCAGGATCTGATTCTGTAACTTCTATATATGCGCAACTCCTGTAAATTCTTCTAGGTGTTCTGCATATTTCAGAAAGCCAGGATCAGTCTCTAAGGATACCTTTACTCTACAAGTTAAGGTATGATGGTAACATAGACATGCCCATGCTAGCTTTAATCTACCTAGTTAGCATGGCTACCAATAGCAGTGAGAACACAGCAGGATGGTTTCCAGAGCAGGTTAGCATCATGAATACATCTTCACTGCTACTGTTACCTGTGCTACCTAGATCAAAGCTAGCATGGATCTGCCTCCCTCGCCTACTTTTGTACTTTAATTTGCAATGGAGACATACCTCTTTGGCTGTGTCTGAATGGCTTATTTCTTCTGATGGTGGGTAGTTATCACTAGCAAAGACCTCCTCTTTGGTCCCACAGAGAAAGCCGCAATGGAAACATGGAGGTGGGGAGCAGGTCAAGGCATTTCCACATCACGATTGCAAGAGTACCATTCATAATTCAAACAGAAGAGTTCAACTGTTATGACAAAGGACATCACTTGCCCTGCTGGTGCAGACTCCACTCAGGCTTTTTGGTGGATTCTATAGCAGGTGTTACTGTATGTTGGGAGAACAATTTTGCTTTCCCCTTGGCACAAAATCATGTCACTGTGTGAGAGTACACAAATTCTCATTCAACGATAAAATGAACATTAAGGAACATGGGACTCTGTACAACTCTCTGCAAACGTGACACCTTGACATTGCATGCAGTTATTTCTATGCAAGGGATTTGTGAAGATGTCATTTATTGATTTGATGGCACCTCATCATTTTGTCTCTCTAATGTTATTCCATTTGGATCTTCACATTTAAAATGCAAGACTCTAATCTGTTATGAGAACTGATGTGATGTTAGAAACACATTAAAAATCCATAAATATAAATGTCAACAAAAAATTACACTAATTCTTGAGAGATTCTTTGCACTGCTTGGTACACAATATGCTCCTTCAAACCATGGGTTAGAAACAAATGTTCACATACAATAGGCCTCCTGGCCTCAGCCCCACCACCATGACCTGCTGTACTAATTTACCTTGACACACAGAATTACAAACTGACACAGAGTAAGATTTGCAAAAATAGGTACATCAATTTAGGTTCTTAAGTCATACTCAGGCATTAAGGGGTCTGCCGTTCAGAAACTTCTGAACATCCAGTCCCTCCCCACATGGTGCCTTGGGCCCAAAAGGTTCATCTGTGCCCAGACTGTAAGGAATATAGCCTTGGGAGGGACCTGTTGGGTCACTGACGCTGGTCCCCTGCTAACACAGCCAGCTCTGTAATATAACCTCACATGGAAACAAAATCCATGTGAATGCTAGTGAGCTTGTTTGTCCCCAGTATGCCTTCTGGGAGGTGATCCCAGATCCTCCCTCCTCCTTCTAGTTCCCAGCCCACCTTTGTTCTGGCTCAGTTAGCCCGCCCCACTTGTTCTTGGGCTCATGTTATTCTGTGGCATCTGTAGCTCTTCTCCCTGCTAAAGCCAGCAGGGCTCCTCATGGTCAGCTGGTCTGAACTCCAGCGGAAGGCGGGCCCCAGAATTTGATCCAGGGAATCCTGCCGCTGGCTGATTAACCCACTATGCAATGGCAGCATGAAATAAAATGTGTACTCCTGGGCAGGCCCATGAACAATAGGGGCGGGAGTGGGGTGAGGGAAGGAGCATTTCAGGAGGGAGGGCAGCAACCATGTGTCCTGGGACTCTGCTTGCTCTTCCTCCTGTTCCCCTGCCTATCAGGGAGCTAGGGGAAAGTAACTGACTTGTGCCTCTCACTCCTGTCCAGTGAGAGAGGGACAGAGGGATACTTCACACCATCTCGGTACTTTGCCCTCGCTCCCTCGTTGTCAGGGGACCACGAAGAAGAGCAAGCAAGGTCCCAGTACACATAGCTGCGCCCTCCACCTTCCCGCAATGACGCTTTTGCAAAGGGGGCAACTGCTCTGGGGTCCAGTGATTCAAAAGGGCGCAGGCCTCCTGGAGAGTCTTCAAATTATCCAGCAGCTCTTGTCAAAGCAGCCTGGAGAAATTACACCCACTGCGACCAAGCATGCTCACCTCCAGCTTGTCTTCCAACACTGTCCCTAATTCTGCCTTGGTCATGGGACTGCAGAGGGTAAGCCCCCAGTCCTGCCAATGCTGATGCACCCTTAATTCTATGCACCTCAGAAGGACTATCCACCCTGTGCAGTGTAGGCTCCAGGCCTGTACAGTGCAAGGAGGGTAACTGGAAAGGGGGAGCAGCCTTTAAAAGAAGTCTTCTCCCTTAAGCAGTAGCTCACAGTGCAAAACTACTGATTGATAGGAACAAAATGTGGGCAGTCTGACCTTGTGGCCAGTTCAGGGGCGCAGCGCAGAGTGGAATTCAGCTGTGATAGTCAGATTCAGGTCCAGGGAGCAAGCTCCAGGTCAGAACCAGAGATCAATAAGTGTTGGCAGCCAGTCAGGAAGCTCCCCAATTGCTCAGACAACTTCCTGTGCCTCCTTGTGACTAAAATGTCCTGGTGTGGCCCATCACTGTGGGGTGGTTTCCGTCCTTCCAGTCCCAATCCTCATGGAAGGTATTTCAGCTATCCCTTCGCTCCCAGGTGTTCTGGGTGAGCTAACCCATGGTGGCTGGGGCATGGAGACGGCTTGGGAACTTGTAAACAATAACAACTGGTTTCAGAGGTAGCCTTCTGAGTCTGTTTCAGCAAAAACATCAAGGACTCCTGCAGCACCTTAAAACCTACATTTTGTTAAGGCATAAGCTTTCATGAGTTGAACTGAAGTGAGCTGCAGTTCAAATGCTTATGCCATAATAAAATTGTTCATCTATAAGGTGTCTCTGGATGCCTTGTTCTTTTTTTATATAAACAATTTTAATCACCACAGTACCTCCATCTGCTACAGGACTCTCAAATATTTTTCAAGTTTTTCCTCATTAGGAAGGGAATTTTATCATTACTAAACCACAGTCACTTATTTCTCCTCTTCCCTTTGAGCTGTATAGCAATCCAGCATCACATCCACCATATCCCTCTCTCAGGATAGTGCTCTTGCAATGCAGCACTGGTTTGTTTTTTATTCCCACAGAAAAACTATATCTTTAATGAAGCTGTCCAGCCTTACGTTTGATCAGCTAAAGCAGCCGCCAGCTTCATCAGTGGTTGAGAGTTACAGGGGCCGAGAATGTTTTCTTGTTGAGCATCAGTTCCAGCCAGAGATTTCAGCAGCTTGCCCACACTACAATTTTCACACTTAGCAACTGCAAAATTGTTAAAGCGATCTCTTTCCACACGGTTGCTCCATTATTAGTGCTCTGCTTGGCATGCTACCTTAGTTACGGGCTCTAACTGCCACTTTCGGAACTTCCCAGGGTAACCTTGACCATGAAATCGGAAAATCAGATCATTTTCTGGTCTGTTTTCCTCTTTTTCTCTGGATGAGATTAAATTTTGCCATGCTTGACTGACAAACCTCATTTGGGATTCAAGAGAAGGCCGGAGCCCTGACCTCTTTAAGAAGTGGGAGGCAAGACATTTAAAGCAATGTCAGGCAAGAAAGAACCAATTTCAACACATCTCATAAAGGGCAATTAGTAATTCATCTGCACAGGCATGCAAAAAAGCATGTCAATGGTTAGTGAGTGTCTCAGTGTCAGTGCAGGATGTTCATTTCATTACGTTAAAACAATGCTAAAATGGAAGAGTTTTTCTCCCTGCATATTGCTGGCTGTTTTCTATTGTACTTGACACAAGATAAAAGTGCCACAATGGGAGCTGAGAGAAGAATTATTCTTAAACTCTGAGTTTAGGACTAGAAGAAATGGGCTCATATTGCAGCAAGGAAGGTCTAGGTTGGACACCAGGTGAAATCTCCTAACTGTCAGGGTGGTTAAACGCTGGAATAAATTGCCTAAGGAGGTTGTGGAATCTCCATCACTGGAGATATTTAAGAGCAGGTTAGATTGAGATCTAGCAGGAACGGTCTAGATGGTGCTTGATTTTGCCATGAGGGCAGGAACTGGACTCAGTGACCTCTCAAGGTCCCTTCCAGTTCTAATATTTTATGATTCTGTGACTTTTAATTATGGCCAAAAGGAGACATTTCAGCACTCCTTTGAAAGGCAATTGTTTTGGGGCTTGTTTAAATGGCTGTTTCACCTTTAACCTGTAGTAATTTTGTCCCGTTCACTATGTACCAAGATCGTCAGTGCAACACGCACTGCTGAAATCCCTGCTTAAAGAACGGAGACTATTCCAAACTGTGCCTTATTTACAGTGCGAGAGGGACAAAGCTCATAAGAGTTTACTTTCCTGTGATTATCCACGCTACTGTATTAAGTTATTAATTGTTATGCAATCACAGAAATGGAAAGGTGGAAAGGACTTCCAGAGGCCATCTAATCCAGTCCCTGCAATGATATAAGACTGAGTAAACCTAGGCCATTCCTGGCAGGTGATTGGCCAATCTGTTTTTAAAAGTTATGGGTAACGCTGTAGAATATCAGCCATAATAATGGGCCAGATTCTAAGCTGGTGTAAAACAACAAATGACTCAGCTGCACTGAACTATCCTTGCTGAAATTGTGGTCCATTGGCTAAGCTGTAGTGATTCATGCTACCACAGAACTTGAACCAAGCTTCCATGAAATCTATGTTGATTATTACACTAACTGCATAATAGCAGGTGATCCAACACTATGATTTTTTAAATAGTGCTTGCAGTGATTGTTATTCCTGATGCTGATTGCACCAAAACAAAATGAGACAATCTCAACCATTTGTAAACAGAAAGGACAGGACGTCCTCAGTCAAAAGGACAGTATGTCCATTGTGCAGTCCGAGGGCCCCAGTTTTATTGGTACCTCTTGGGGGAACTGTTCGTATATTTGACGTTCGTTGTGCCCCAGCCAAGTCAAACTGTAATAGACTGTATGAGCAAGGCCCATGTGTACTAAAGGAAGTTGGGAAGGGCAGAATTTCCAGCTGTCAATACCTATACACCTTCCTTCTCAAATTCACCTATCTTTGAAGAAAATGTTATAGCATCACTTGGGCAATTGTGCCGTGGATCTGTTCTCCAAACAAAGCCCAAGAGGCTGCTTTGGCAGCTCTTTGAGAACGGAATTTACCCCGCTGGAATCAGAGAGTCTGGTGTGTCCCTGTTTCTATTCTGAAAGTGGGGATGTACGATGAAGAAGAAGGTGGATGAGAGAGTGCTTGACTGAGGATGGATGGATGTGCAAAGAGCACTCATTGCTCATTATATACAGCTGCCTGTCAAATCCCTTCTCTAATGCACCACCCCGTTAACCCCACCAAAATGTCCATTGCCGCCACCACCACCTCCCATTTGGCAGGAGCCACAGTTCATCACTTCGGCTATCTGGGTGCCCTCCGGCAGAGGTGGACAACCCGTAGCCCATGGGGTTCCAGGTATGGTCCATGAGACATTTTGTTTACCATTGCCCATGCACAGGGTTGCCAGATTCCACTGGATTCTATCTGTGCAGGGTCCCCCTCCCCCGCCACTGGTATTATTAAAGTCACACATGCATACGTGACGTGAGGTGCGCGCAAACAGCCACACAACCCTCACCCTGCATCCAATCAAAGTGCTGCCTCACTCAGCCCACCCTGCAAGTTCTAGGTATGCAAGTGCAGTTAGCAAAACTCCCCTATCCCAGAAGACCATCTTGGTTACAACAGTCTCGTGAGCCACTGAGATGAAGGAGGGCCACTTGTGCAGCCCACTCACTAGCCTAGAGCCGCCCATCGCTGCCCTTTGCTGAATGTGTTTGCCCCTGCCTGCTCCACGGTTTGGAAATGGTGGGTCTTATGGAAATGGAAGGAAAGAAGACACTTATCGTAGATAATCATGTACTGAGAACAGAGGACAAAAGGAAGGTAGAATTTAAGATATTATTAAGGGGAAGGTGAACTTGGCACTCTCTGTGTCACACTGCACGTGTGAGATGGGCTGGACACGGAAGAAGAATGGGAAGACACCCAGCAAAGAAAAGGGGTGGAAAGCTGAGGGTATAATGGGAAGATGCTGTCAGTTGAAGTCAGACAAGAAAAAGCCTGGCACTCCCATGAAGACCGATGAATCCAAGCTATGCAATGAACAGAATGGCAAAGAATCATGGGCACCTCGGACCCCACGTAACTAGGAAACAAAGTCAAGAAGTGAAGTGTAGCTGACTCCCCGAAGCATTCTACTGAGTTTTCAGGGACTGGCAATTATCCCTGGACATTTCAGCGGTAGTGTAATTTGAGTGCACGACAGTTGACAGTAATTGTTGTTTTAGCATGTGCTTTTATATTTCAATGGCTACATCTACACTAGCCCCAAATGTGGCCATTTCGAAGTTTACTAATGAAGCACTGAAATACATATTCAGTGCTTCATTAGCATGCGGGCGGCTGTGGCACTTCGAAATTGACGCGGCTCGCCGCCGTGCGGCTCTTCCCAATGGGGCTCCTTTTCGAAAGGACCCTGCCTACTTCGAAGTCCCCTTATTCCCATGAGCAACTTGCGAAAGATCAGGGTCACCAGACATTCCCATAATTGGCCATATTTTCAAGACCTATTCTCACTCAAGACTTGACATATAAACTTTTGGCCCCAAAATAATTTTCCCCCTTTCTGCAACAATACCTTAGTGTAATTTGTCCAGTTTTAAGGTGCCAGCAGTCAGAAAACCATGACTGTTAACTTTTGTGACTCAGAGACAGAATAATTTGAAAAAGCTGAAATCCTGCAGGAGCTTAATCATAACACCCTGTCACATTAAAGAAAGAGGCAGAATAATAAACACACTAATTGTGTAACTCTGAGCACAACATGAGCGCAAAATCAAAAGCTTGACAGGAAAATGCTCTTGATGTCAGTGGGATTGGATCACACCTAATCTTCCACTGACAACCTGTTGTATCTGGAATAACCAGAGATGATCCTGGAAGGGGCATGTCTTATCTTCCCTGACAAAACCTCTAGATGGGAGTGGAGTGACCAGGAAATTCCATGAAGTTCACCACATGCAAGGCCTTCCCACTTATCCAAGCATGACACTGCTGTAATTCCATGAATTTCTGTGGGTCACTGCCAACATATTGTCATGCAAACAAGACCAGAGCTTACTCCGAATCTTTCCTGAGGTACTGGGGAGGCCGGGGAGGCCAGAGAGGCGTGTGGAGCAGTATCCCTGTAAGTTCTACACTTTGGTGGCCATCCAGGAGAGAGTCAGGTGCCACCCAGCCAATGAACAGAGTGCTCACAGACAGCAGCGCGTGTTTCTGATGGTGGTGCATGTCAGCACACGCCTCAGTGCCCATAACAAAATTTATTCCACACACAGATGGGAAAACTTAGTGGGAACATTGGTGTGGACCTCTGAATAGGTTGATCGACTGGGAATGCTGCTCTGAACCTCTTGGTTCACAGAGGCCCCCTGTACCTTACCATGCTGTTCTGCAATCCTCACGCTTAAGCACCAGAACCGTAAGGCCAAGAGATTTAACTTACTCCTTTGCCCACACCTTGGCAAAGCCTTCCTCTCCACAGCTGGGCGCAGGATCAGGCGCTCCTCTGAGTGCTTGGAGCAGGGTCATCACCCCATTTAGACATCCCCAAAGGAGCACGGCAAGAAAAAGAGCAGGTGCTCCCTGCCCACACTCCATGCCATCCCTGTGGGCCTCTGCCCAGCCCCATAGGGTCAGACCGCATGGCCACTAATAATGCTGGCCAGCTGTGAACAAGTAAGGACTGACTCCCCTGCATCACTGCCATAAGGGATCGCTAATAAACACCTTTCCTTCTGGAAAACACCAACCTCTCCTCTGTTCATTGCTCCTGCCTGTGACACTAGCCAAAGAATTCATTCAGAGTCCCTCCATCATATAAAACCATCCAGTCACATGAAAAGTACATTATGCAAACCGAGACAAACGATTACTGCAAAATCACAGGTTACCAGATTGATGTTGACAGAGGGCTCAGCTGTGTGCAGCTCCAATGATGATTAACAATGCCATTCATTGGGGTTTAGCTCAAGTCCTCTGCAAGCCTTTGGAAAACGAGACTTCCTCCTTCTTCTACCCAGCAGTCTATGCTAAGTAAGAATGTGGTGGGAAGATTGCTCAGCATGGGAAGGGCATGGCTTTACAGAAAGCATAGTCTGCCTGCAGAGGCTTCTTTGATTTTCTGAATTGAACCTTGATCGAGACAAGTTTCATGGAAACAAAACTGGACGGCCCCAGGATCTCAGACTCATGGCATAGAGTGTTGGCTCCCACTTAACACAAAATACAAACGTACCAACAGCTCCTCTGGAAATTCATCTCTTCAAAGCAGAGGGCTGATGCAGTGGGTGTTTGCAAAGATCCGCTCTGTGACATTTCACTGCTTTTTTTATGGGTGTTACTGGAGCACACAGGGACCGTAGTCCTGAACCAGAATCCCATTGTGTTCCCTGAACCACTTTATCCTATGGGACAGGTTCTGGTTCTTGCAGCCAGAGGTGCATGAGATAGGACACTGAGGGACATGCAGAATGGCAGCTCTGTTGTCTTTGGAACAGGTGCAGCATGTGCTTTCCCTGTGCTTAGACAGCTCTTTTGCCCAGTGCTAAGGGACAAAAGCCACCGTTCTGCTCCATCCCCTTGCATGTGGCTAACACGAGCCGTAGCATTAGCAGGAGTCAGTACCGGCCGCCTTCCAGAAGGGTTGTGCCTAGATTCTACCCTGAGCACAGCACGAAAGGGAACTCCTTGTGACACTTTACATATCTATCCCAAACCGGACACAATCTTGCTCTGAGACAGCAATGGTACTGTTGGAAAAACAACATTTTAACTTTGTTCTCCTGGAAAATGGGTGTGTTGTGCTCAGATTAGGAAAAAAAAATAACCCAGTGTGGCTCTCAAACTGTGACACCATGTGGCTTTTCAGTGGTAGATCAACATACGCCTGCATGCTTTTACAGACCAAATGACTGATGCTGTGTATGCAATCCCGGAGAGCCCATATCTCAGTTAGGAGATTATTGCAGAGTAAGCAGTTTGTGCTGTTGTTGAGCGATCACTTCGTTCCCTAGATTTGTGATGAGAGAGGAGGCCAAAGTCAAATTTCTCCAGCACTTTACTCAACAATCACAAGACCTGCCGTGTGTTATTCCACTTACTAAACAGTACGATTGACTTTTACAGTGGTGATAAATGTCGGTAAAACTAATTCCTAGCTGTGCCAATCAGAGAGTCATAAGGACTGGAACCTTCATCAGCCAATCAGTAAGCTTCCCCAACCTTCTCCATTTCCTACACTGTTATTAAACACGGTAATAAGAAAATCTTTCTCCTCCCCACTATGTAATTTAATATGGATAGCTCGAAATTTCCTTTTTCATGTTAAAAAGTTCTGTATCATAAGACCTTTATTTGATCACAACCTGGTCTGTATACCCTCTGTTTCCATTAGGAACAAAAATAATAAAAAAGAGTAAGGTAGTAAAATAAAATAAAATAAAATAAAATAAAATTGTATAAAGCATATCTTCGGCATTACAGCTGGAAGGAAATGAGAAAGATCCATAGGACTGCATTTTCATTCCACAGGATATTAATGCACCAGCCTTCAAATTTTATAGCAGAGAATCTTTTTAATCACTTGATGTGATACGCAGGCCTGAGTGGAGAAAATGAGCAAGTGGAAAGCCTTGTTAATAAGCCACTCAGCTGCGGCAGTGAGGACAGCCGTAGGGATAGGTAAGCAGAAATATGAAAGCCTGACTTACACTAAAGATTGTATTCATTCTGCTCGTACCATACTGCATGACGCACAGACAGGGAAGCTGGTTTTTGAGGTCTCCGTGAACTGTTGAGAACATAAATCGTTAGGTGCCAGTGTGCTCCCAACTCTACATAACAGAAGGGAGAATTGAAGCAGTCTCTGGCCATTGGAACTTGAATCTCAATGGCACTTATGTTCCTAAATCCTGGAGATGCTTTAGAAAAAATCCCCCCTCTGCCCCCCAGATAAAGACATTTATAATTCTTCACCAGAGCATTGAAGTAGGCTCTTGCATAATGGTCGTGTGGGCAGTGGCAGGTGGTTGTTGTGGGCTGAGGGGGCGGGGTTGCTATTGTGGCTTGGCTTATTAGCTTGGACCTGGAGGACACTGTTCTGATACTCTGTGCTTGATGGACTTTCGCTTACTGCACAGGTTTGTGGAAGACTGGCCCTTGTCTCACCAGACTGTCCAACCAGTTCTGAAGCGGCTGCCACTAGTGGTTACTGCTGTAGCAATCCAGACACCTTACTCTGACCACATGTTTATTGTTCAAGCCAACTAGCAACACTCAACATGTGGCTAATGGGCAGTGTGTGGACACCACGACCTAGTGAGTATTAAAGATTGTGGCATCCTCATAGCTACTCAGTTCATGTGGACATGTCCTGGGGCTACAGGTTCTGGGTTATATCCCCACTGATGACCATACGTAGCCACCATCTGTTACAGATACAGGATCCTTTCCCTTTTCTTTCCCATCCCCCAATATTTGTTGTACCTTATAAGCAAGGTTCCCTCTATTTTTACCATCTATGGAAAGAATAAATTTTGTTATATGCACCAACTCATGTGCAGTTGTGCACGACCAATGGAAATACACGCTGCCCACTGTGGCTCTGCTAATCGGGTGGGTGGCACCTGAATCTCTCCTGGGGCAGCCACCCAAGTGTTTGGCTTACAGGGAACACTGCCCACAAGGACAGATCACACGGTTGTAACTCATATTTGAGCACAAAGCACTATTGTACCTAAAAGAGCCTGAGGATTTCATAAAAGTAAAAAGGAAGTTTATCCCTCGGTCCCTGCACTTTACAATTTCACTGGTCTAGTGTTTATGAGAGACACTGAGCTGCAAAGATCACAGGCTCTCGTATACTTTTCCTTTTTTTTTAAATAATAGGAATCCAACAATGAGAAAAATCAAGAAGGTACAGGTTGAATCTCTCTTCTGGCACCACTTGGGACCTGACCAGTACCAGATGAGAGAACTTGCCAGACCACAGAAGGTCAATATTGTCCAACAGCATTAGCAACACTCCCACTGCTTACTGGGCTCTTGGAAGACATTTAAGGGTACGTTACAGCAAAATAACAGCACAGAACACTGAGATCCAGGACTGGTGGCTGGAAACAAACTTTATCGGACCATGGGAAACTTGGTCATACCCATAATAAGTGGTTGCTCTGCTAACTAAAACAATGCCATATTATGGATGGTGCATGACGAGAGAGTTCTAGATTAGAGAAGTTCATCGTGTATGCTTGACGTCACTGAGTTAAGAGTAGGAAGTGTTTTTTGTTTGTTTTGTTTTGTTTTGTTTGAGAAAAGTCCATTATGTGTCAAAATCACTACAGAGTAAAAAACGGAGGTAGTATATTTCTTAGCTGTGGCTGATCTGATTTTAAAGGTTATATTACAGCTATACATAGGTTCAATTAACTATCACAGTTATATTACAGCCATACATAAGTGCAACTGACACCATCCACTCTTGATTTAAAAATTGCCAGTCATGGGGGCACCATCTTGGTAAATTGTTCCACTGGCAAATTATTTTCACTGTTAAAAAATTATATCTTCTTTCCACTCTGAATTTGTCTAGCTTCAACTTTCAGCCTTTGGCTCATGTTTACCTTTCTCTGATAAAATAAAGAACCCCTTACTAAATATTTGTTCTCTGTGTAGACAGGTACATACTACAATCAAGTCACCCCATAACCATCTGGACTGGACTCTTGGGCTCCCCTCCAGTTCTAGGATTCTAGCTCTCTTTATTAAAATAGATAAATCGAGCACCTTGAACCTACCAATGTCAGGCACGTGTCCTAATCTTTTAATTAATCTTGAGGCTCTTCTCCAAACCTTCTCTAAATTGTCAACACTCTTCTCAAGTTGTGGGCACTGGACCTGGATTGAATGTTACCACAGTGTTGATTGCAGAGGTAAAGTAACCTCTCCCCTCCTACGTGAGATTCCCGTTTATGCATTTCAGCCTCACATTAGCACCTTTTGGCTGCAGAATGACACTGGCAGGTCATGTTCTGATGATTGTCCACCTCTCACTCCAAGTCTTTAGCAGAGTCACTACTTGCCAGGATACCCTCCCCCACTCCTGTCAACATGGCCTGGGACTTTGTTCCTCCTCCCAGCCCTGCACCAACCAGAGTCCAGGAGCCAGCCCACTGTTGCAGAAGGTCGCTGTACAGCAAGATAAGGGAAATTACATTGGTATTAACTGAATTCAGAGGCTGGTTGATCTAGAAGAAATCTGTGTTCATTTGCTAGACTTTGTGTGATGGGAGGTGGCGGTAAGGAATTATGTAACTGCAGCATGATCGCTGTTGGAGTAAGAACTGGAGTCAAAATCAAATAACTCGAGCACTGAGATAATCCTTCTGGCTTCAGCTCTTTATATATTTAATGTGCTTGTGAGATAGTAATTGAGAGGGTTTTGTTCCATACTGGAAACTGGTGGGGGATGGAGGAAGGAAATGGGTTCCTCACTGGAGACAGCTTAATAGAGCCCTGATTTTCAGAAGCCTCTTTCCACTTGGGCCCCTGAAAACACAACAAATCACTAGTCACCTCTCAAAATCGTGCCCTTCTTTTGGAAGTTCCTTCTAATAATAGGCTTATAAATTACCACATTTTCCCTGTATTCTCTGACTGCGGCCCACACATGCAGCATTTCTGGCAGAAGGAATTCTTGCTCCTCCTGGCCTCTTGAGTGGAAGTTGGCAGACGACGGGGTGTAAAGCTTAACAGCCCGACGTTGTAAAAAGCTCAGTGCCCCAGAGCTTCTGCCCATTGAGGAGGAGATTTCATTCTGGAGCCTGAAAGCTAGAGGCTTTTGAACAGCCAGTCATTTATTTAGGTGCCTAAATAGGAGCGGGAGCATGAGGAACTGTTCTATACAGAGGAAGTCGCCAATCTGCGCGCCCGGAGCCACTTGCAGCTCCGAGCGCTGCCGCCGCTGACTGCACTTGCAGCTCTGGAGGCTGCTGCCATGGCTTAAATAAAGAAACTAAATCCAGTCAAGCCTGCGGAGCCACTGTTCACTCAGCCATGGCCGGGAGCCCTGAAGGAGTCAGCTGGCAGGGCAGAGGGCCCCGGAGGAGAAAGCTGGCAGGGCAGGGGGCTGCCCAACCTGCACGTGAGGGAAGCCTGCTAAACAGCTGGCAGGGGAGGAGCAGCTGAGCCTGCCAGAGAGGTGTGGGGAGGAGGAGGCAGCAGGGGAAGCAGTGTCCATGAAGGAGCAGTGGCAGCATGCGGAGCCCTGCTCTGAGGCAGAGTTAAACCTGGGGGCGGGGGGCAGTTTGGGGCTGATAAGGGCTAAACCTGGGGATGTTGGGGTGGGATTGCAGGATGGAGGGTAAAGGTTGGAGATAGGCAGATTTAGGGGCTGAGGCGGGTAAAGCCTGGAGATGAGGATAACAACTTTCTAACTGTTACAAATCACTGTGTGCGCTGTTCTTAAAATCGGGGTGACAAAACCTACAGTATTTGCCATTTGTGCATATTCGTGAAGGACTCGTATTCACAGGCATTGTGGCTCGTGAAGGATTGATTTTGTAACTGAATTTGAAAAAGGGCTTTCTCGGTATTTCAGTTGCAGACCCCTGGTCTAGAGTAAGTACTGCACTTCCACAACAAGGCCGCTATATGCGTGTCTCCACTGATCTCTGTAGCAGTTCTACATATGGCTGAAATGCAAAACCCCTTCCTTTCCAGGCCAGTGTTTGCTCTCAGAAGTGGAGGACTAAATTCAATATGAGTGCACCTACTCTGCCTAGTTATAAAGGGGTTTTTAAAGGTGTTTGTTCTTGTCATGAGGCAACAAGTAAAGTTAAGTTAGAAAAGTGAGGACAAGGGGGAATGAAAAGCAAATGCTGTTGTATTCCTCCCATTAAATATGCGGTGCTTCCACATGCTGAGACTGAAATGGTATGTAAAGCACTGAAAGCTAATTATAGTTGGTATAAATATTCTCCTTTCTTCCTACCGCTATTCTGAGCTATTGGTGAAGTTGCCAAAAGAATCAGAATCAGGCCTTGATGTGAAGTTCAAGGGCACAAGTTGTAGGAGACCCGAATCTATATTTAGGGTCCTCAGTCAATGTCCCAGTTTTCAACAGTGCTGTGCATCCTGCAGCCACTGCTGGTGAAGTGAGCAGAGGCTGCGGGGCACTCAGAGCATCTGCAAACGAGGTGACTTTCCTGGGTGCTCAAAGGAAGCGGGGTAGGGGAGTCTGAAAAGTGCTGAAGGGAGTTAGGTCTCCCACTCCCACTGAGAAATCCAAGCCCAGCGTTTAAATTGGTAGCCAAAGTTCCCTTATGGGAAGTTAGGGGCAGGTTTAGGAAGACTGAGAACATTGCGTTACAGATGCTGGGAAGTAGAAAACGTTCAGTGTCTATTAACAGCTGGTCTTCCCTCCCATTACAGTGCAGAGCTCAAAGTTTAGAAGGATATGATTTTAGATATGGAAGTATATTTTGGGTGTGCAAGAAGATATTATTTGACCCGTGAAAGAGGAGGCATTACAACGACCAACAAAGGCATGCATGTAAATCTACAGTGTGCCTTAGCATGAAGACCATGTGGCAACATGGGTAAGTCCTGTAATCACAGAACACTAATAATGAGCATTTGCTTTTCTCCTTTGGCCCCACGCTTCCAGACCAATGGTGATCACTCATCTAGGGGCCAAATGTGCTGCAGCCAACGTCTGGGCATTCATATCTGTAAAGACATTAGCAGTACCAAAGAAAACCTGTCCACAGCTAGGAAGTTGGCTCATAATTAGTATTTTGTAGCTGCTCAGTATGAATAATTGAGCCTGGAATTTCTGAAGCT
The DNA here is from genome assembly GCF_033958435.1 of Carettochelys insculpta. NCBI lineage: Eukaryota > Metazoa > Chordata > Testudines > Carettochelyidae > Carettochelys > Carettochelys insculpta. Next base: position 133,353,238 of record NC_134140.1, on the reverse strand, counting down.
GCTGGGAGACACACACATGGATGCAGGCAGGCTGGGAGTGAGGTGCAGAGACAGCTCAGATGGCAAGTGTTTATTGAAAATGAACAGCCTGTGAAATCACTGTGAAAACACAGCATTGTTACGGGACCACAGAAGGACCTCCAGGCTCCTGGAAGGACAAGACACTGCAGATGCGCCTTTTGAGAGAAGTGCGGACTCATTTGTGGCATGTGCCCTCCAAGCTATCGAAACAGAAAATCCATTGTAGTCTGTGCCTGTGTTACAGCTGCACACAGCTGACAAGTTAAGTGTCTCCCTTCAAGTTTTTACAATAGGCCCAGTGCTTCCAGACAATGGAGAGTTGGTGAGCTGATGATAATACTTTCTGTAATTGCCCTTTTATGGAAAGGTGCATTGCCACCGAGGTGTACCTGGCCTGGCCCAGATCCTGCTTACTACTGCCTTTCTGGATTGAAGAGGAGGAGGAGTTGAATTGTTTTAGCTGTATCGGTTGATTCTGGAGCAGCGATGGGCAACCAAATATAGGGAGTGAGCAGCATGAGTAGCCTTTCTTCACCTCTGTGGGCTGCAGCAATCTGCAGCCCCACAGACGCCCTGTTTGAGCCCTTCCCCATGTGCCTCTCATGCACCAGGGTGCCAGAGCCTGCACTTCCTACCCCTCCTCCTCCCTTCCAGAGTCAGAATGCTGCGAATCAGCTGTTCATGGTGTTCCAGCTCTGGGAGGGAGACAAGGAGTACGCAGTGTAGGGTTCTGGTGCCCTGATGTGCAAGAGGTGCATCGGGGAAAGGGGCAGATAGGGGACCATGGGCCACAGGTTGCCCACCACTGGTCTAGAACAGTGGTTCCCAACCAGGGGATCCATGAGGGTATTACAGGGGGTCTGTGAAGAAAAAGATGAATAAAAATGTGTATGGAAGATAAAATGGGCTTTGAAGGAGGTCTGGGAATGCTTTGGAGAGGGACTGGGGGTCTGTGAATGTTTTGAGAGGGTAACTGGGGAGTCCACACTAAGGAAAAGGTTGGGAACCACAATAGTGAGAATTCTGTCCTAAAGGAAGAATAACAAATGCACTCTGCGCCTGCACTCCCTCATTTTTCTATTGACTTTGAGCATGCCTCTAATGAACACTTCCCTCCTGTGGTCTCTGGCTGACACCACTCATCCACTTCAGCGTTCGCACTTCTGTGAAGCAGATTATTGATTTCCAGGGGCACTGGGCATCTAAGTATCTTAGAGGATCTGAGCACTGAGTTCCTAAGTCGCTTTTCCAAATTGGATCCTAAATCTCCTAGGGGTTAATGAGTATTATAGCCCAATCAGTCAAATGACCATAATGGTCTGACTGCTTTGCACTGTTCCAGTGCAGCATAAACCGACAGAGCCTATTGCTGAATCTGGACCAAAAGTTTCTTACCCTTCGTTATTGGTTTTTACTCTGAACCTTAATCCTTGCTCAATGTTATAATTTATCTGGGAATTTTGCAGTGGCTAAAATAGGAGATACTGGCCTGAGACTAAATAAAACTATGAAGTGTGATAGTTTGTCAAGATCGGCTGGTGTTCTAAAAGATCTTTGCTAGGAATTCTTTGGGGCCATTCTCTAGCTTGTGCTAAATCAGAACAGACATATCAAATAGCCCCTCCTGGCCTGGGAATCCATGAATCAATGACAACACAGACAAGGCGAGAAGCAGACGATTACCTTAGCTGTGCAGGGATTCCCTGTAGAATGGATCTACCGATAATTGCCTGGGTCAACTTTGTCTATGGTTTATGCAGACAAAGTATTACAAAACAGTCACATTGGTGGCCAAGATCTGACTGTGCCACAACCACCCCACTCCCTGCGCGCACGCGCGCGCACACACATACACTTCACTATGGGCTTGTCTACACTTGCCCCCAACTTCGAAGGGGGCATGTTAATCAGGGCAATGGGAGATTACTAATGAATTGCTGCGGTGAATAGACAGCACTTCATGAGCCTAATTGTCCCCCACGGCAACTTCGAAGTGGGGGGCAAGTGTAGACCCAGCCTATGAGGCAACAGGCACAGATTTCAGCCACCCTCTGAAATATACACAGGTTAGAACACCACAGGCATTTTTTAATCTTACGAAAAGCCTCCGATATGCACCACAGGATAAGCTCATGGTGAACATGAATACAGGGTGAAAGTTAAGGAGATGTTGACTACACCGTCTAGCTTTGATATTCTGCTCCATGCAGCCCACAGAGTCTCAGCCAATGACTCTTGAATGAGACCCCAATATACCAGAATGTGCACACTTGTATGACCCTTACATTTCATCCCGTCTCTTGTCCCCTCCCTCGCTAAGCTACTTCTATTGCCTTCATTTGTTATTAGCATTGGAGACCTTTTGGGATGGGGCTTTTCTTTTCCAGTCTCTGTAAATCCTCATGTGAACTTACATCTCCAGATAAATGTTTATTGTTAAATATGGATTATAACACTGATACAGATGATCATACTGTGCTGTCCTCAGTGAAGACCAATCTTTTTTCTAGATTAAATAGGCCCGATTGGGAGTGCCAAAACCCAGGAGAGGGGAGGGTGTGTTGGAAAGGGAAAACTGCCAGCGCGGTGTGGGAGGGAGAGATCTATATATAGGGCCCTCTCTATGATGGGATCTGGGGGCACAGCCTGGCACAGTAATAATTATTACTCACATAACAGTTCAGCATTGTTATGCTAGAGTTTCAGAGGGTGAGAGGATGGCATGTTAAGTGAAGAACACATTGATTTCACATGATCTCTTCTATCACAGAAGAAATGACGCTGCTGGTGGTTTTATTTTGGGAACGGTGTTATTCTAGCATTTTGCAATTTCAGTTTGAATATTGCCTTCTTCTCTTCCTCCCTCCCTCTCCCAAACGAAATCAAAAAGAGCTCGAGATGAGCTTTTTTCACTCGTTTACACCACGGTAAATGTGGAGTGACTCCACTGGCTTTAAGGAGGTTATGGCCCATTTCCATCAATATAATGGAACTTGATATCAGCCTGCTGACTTCTACTGTATTTTTGTATTTAACTTGGGATTCTCTAAAAAACATTCTAGCTTTGCCCTGTGGAAAATTTTTTTTAAAAAGCAGCTTTCTAGAAGGTCCCCTGCCATCATAGAAAGGCCATGTAACACCTGCTGTGCCTATTAAAAATCTAAATGTGATCATTCAAGCCCTGTGACTTTTTCTTACCCCAGCAAAACATTCACACCAAGCAGCTAAAGAGCAGTCTTGGCACACTGTACCCAACAGTTGAAATGCATTAAACTGGAGTGTGTGTTAGACTGTTAAACATATAATATTCTCAGGCAGATTTAATTAGATGTATCATAAGGTACCCTGAAATGTGCTGCATCTCCAGCTACAATGCATCAGGCAGCTTCTTTTAGGAGTCCACTAAATCTTTGAGCAGGGATCCCAGCCGTCCAGAAGTCTGTGTTATAGAAATATTAGCCATGAGGAAAATGTGGAGTCAAGAATGTGGAAAATGGTGTTTATGCATTTCTGAATGTCTGAAGAATCAATTTAGCACAATTATCAGCCCCTCTTTTTTGATGGATGTCTCGATAGATCATGCAGTGCTGCTCCAATTTAATTCACAGCAGTAGAGAGAGGTGTTGAGACCCCGAGGCTACCAAAGCGGTAGGAACATCTGCCAGTTAGCAATGCCCAGTCTTGTCAGTTGCAAAAGCATTGTTTGATACAGCTTATCTTGAACAAACGCCATTCCAATTGCAAGTGAGACAAATGACTGAGACTCACCCCATGCACAAGGAACACCCGCGAAATTGACTCGTGACATATTATGGTGCTTTTCAATAGCTCCCATTCGCCACTGTTTGCAATATGTTTTTAAGATTTGCCTACATGGAGACACTCAGGACAGTTAATCCAAATTATCTAAGGGCTTGCCTCCAATATGAGGTGATAATTGATCCACCAGGGGGTCAATGGAATGAGTCTAGTGAAGACTCACCAAATCAACCACCAATCACTCGTCAGTCAACACTCATACTCCAGTAGAATGAGATGAGTAAAGGGAGTCGATGGGAGAGTTTCTTCTGTTGACCCAGTGTAGCATGGACCTCACAGTAAGCAGATCTAAGCAAGTGTGGGAGGCGGCTGGGGCACTCCAAGAATTTTAGTAAGTGCACATTTCTGTTATATGAGTGGAGGTGGTGTGAGGTGTGGATGCAGGAGAGAGCTCCAGTGAGGGACTGGGATGCAAGAGGGGCCCCAATCTGGCAGTTTCCAGACAATGGGAGGAGGTGCTGGGGTGAGGGAACTCTGCCCTCCTCCCTTTGAAGGGTGTACAGACACACACTTGCCAGCAACCTCCACTCGTGGCAATTCCAGGAGCAGCATGGCTGGGGTTGCAGCAGGCAGGCAGACTGCCAGGGTGCCCAACTGAGCCATGGGACATTTTCCTCAGGCCCCAGCCTGGAGGAATATGATGGACCGGAGGAAAAACGTGTAATGGGGCAAATCTGGCCACAGGCAGTATTTTGCTCCCCGTGATTTAAGCTATGTCTATGTGAATTATGCTAACATTACTCAACTTGCATAGCTTAGTTCACACCATCCCCATAGCACAGACTTGCCCTCAAGGCGTGAAATTAAAGTGGATTCGTTCATCTGCATTAAACTCCCCTGGGTGCTTTTACTCTGAATTAATGTGGACTTCCAGCCTAAGAGTGGGCAACAGGGTCAGACCAATGGTCAGTGTAGCCCAAATTCAGTCTTCCAACAGGAGCCAATGTGAGATGCTTCACAGGGAATGAACAGGGTAATTATCAAGCACCTCCACCCTGCATGTCCAGTCCCAGCTTCTGACAGTCAGAGGTTGAGGGACAATCAGAGCACAGGGCTCAATCCCTGATCCCATTGGCTAATAGCCACTGATGGATCTTTCCTCCAAAATCATCCTTTATGGAACCCTCTAGTCTTGGCCTTCACAACATCTCCTGGTAACATATTCTATGGGTTGACTGGGCCTTGTGTGAAGAAGTACATCTTTTTGTTTGTTTTAAACCAGTTCTCCTTTAATTTCATTGGATGGCCTCTGATTCTTACATAACTTGAAGGGTAAAATACCACTTCCTTAGTCACTTTTCACCTCAATTCAGTTTATTTTATTTAAACGCAACTACATTAAACCAAGTGAGGGGTTTAATTTGATTTAACTAATCAGGTTTGTGAGTTAATCCAGATTAAATTTTATGAGTGTCCCCATGTAGGCGAGCCCTTAAAAACAGAAAATATACTTTCTCATTATATACTTTTTTTCATACGGCTGAACAGAGCTAACCAAGTGCAGCTGTTCTCTTAACAACCAGAGTTTTAATAACATAGTATTGCCCTCCACAGTGATTGGAAAACCATGGATCAGATCCCAAAATTTCATGAGATTGGCTTAAAAATAATGAGTCTTTTTAAACAGATTTGGGACCAGGTCTTCTTATTCGCCTGGCAATTTTTATGGAATTAGAAGTCACATTGTCAAGCCATCCTCCACAACCGAGTGAGCTAGGAAAGGAATATAATAACTTTTAATATTCCTGTGTTGGGAAGAACACCGCAGCGGTCAAACACTCTGGCATTTAATTTCAAAAAGGGGAATTACACTAAAATGAGGAAGCTAGTTAAACAGAAACTAAAAGGTAGAGTAATTAAACTAAAATCCCTGGAAGCTGCATGGAAACTGTTTAAAGACACCATACTAGAGGCCCAACTTAAATGTATACCCCAAATAAAAAAACACAGTAAGAGACCTAACAAAGAACCACCATGGCTAAACAGCCATGTTAAAAAGGCAGTGAGAGAGAAAAGGGCAGCTTTTAAAAAGTGGAAGTCAAATCCTAGTGAGGAAAATAGAAAGGAACATAAACACTCCCAAATTAACTGTCATAATGTAGTAAGAAAAGCCAAAAAAGAGTTTGAGGAACAGCTAGCCAAAAATTCAAAAAACAATAGTAAAATGTTTTTTAAATACATTAGAAGCAGGAAGCCTGCTAAAAAAGCAGTGGGGCCCTTGGATGATAAAGATATAAAAGGAGCGATCAAGGAAGACAGTGCCATTGCGGAGCGATTAAATGATTTCTTTGCTTCAGTCTTCACGGCTGAAGATGTTACAGAGGTTCCTAAATCTGAGCCAGCCTTTTTAGGCGACAAATCTGAGGAACTCACTCAGATTGAAGTGACATTAGAGGAGGTTTTGGAATTAATTGATAAGCTGAATAGTAACAAGTCTCCAGGACCAGATGGCATTCACCCAAGGGTTCTGAAAGAACTCAAATGTGAAATTGCGGAGTTATTAACAGTGGTTTGTAACCTATCCTTTAAATCCACTTTGGTACCAAATGACTGGAAGACGGCCAATATAACACCAATATTTAAAAAAGGCTCTAGAGGAGATCCTGGCAATTATAGACCGATAAGTTTAACATCAGTACCAGGTAAATTAGTAGAAACACTACTAAAGAGTAAAATTGCAAGGCACATAGAAGAGCACGAATTGTTGGGCAAAAGTCAGCATGGTTTCTGCAAAGGGAAGTCGTGTCTGTCTAATCTATTAGAATTCTTTGAAGGGGTTAATAAACATGCGGACAAGGGGCACCCAGTGGACATCATATACCTAGATTTCCAGAAAGCCTTTGACACGGTCCCACACCAAAGGCTTTTATGTAAATTAGGTGGTCATGGGATAGGAGGAAAGGTCCTTTCATGGATCGGGAACTGGTTAAAAGACAGAAAACAAAGGGTTGGAATAAATGGTAAATTTTCACAATGGAGGGGGGTAACTAGTGGTGTTCCCCAGGGCTCAGTCCTGGGACCGATCCTGTTCAACTTGTTCATCAATGATCTAGAAAATGAGGTAAGCAGTGAGGTGGCAAAGTTTGCAGATGACACCAAGTTGTTCAGGACAGTCAAAAGCAAAAGGGATTGTGAAGAACTACAAAAAGATCTCAGCAAACTGAGTGATTGGGCATCAAAATGGCAAATGAAATTTAATGTGGGTAAGTGTAAGGTAATGCATGTTGGAAAAAATAACCCAAATTACACGTACTACATGATGGGGTCAAATTTAGCTACGACAGATCAGGAAAGGGATCTTGGAGTTATAGTGGATAGTTCTCTGAAGACATCCACGCAGTGTGCAGCGGCAGTTAGTAAGGCAAATAGGATGTTAGGAATTATTAAAAAAGGGATCGATAATAAGACAAAATATATCATACTTCCCCTATATAAAACTATGGTACGCCCACATCTCGAGTACTGCGTGCAGATGTGGTCTCCTCATCTCAAAAAAGATATATTGGCATTAGAAAAGGTTCAGAAAAGGGCGACTAAGATGATTAGGGGCTTGGAAAGGGTCCCATATGGGGAGAGGCTAGAGAGACTGGGACTTTTCAGTTTGGAAAAGAGGCGATTGAGGGGCGATATGATAGAGGTATATAAAATCATGAATGGTGTGGAGAAAGTGAATATAGAAAAACTATTTACCTTTTCCCATAATACAAGAACTAGGGGACACCAAATGAAATTGATGGGTAGTAGGTTCAAAACTAATAAAAGGAAATTTTTCTTCACACAGCGCACAGTCAACCTGTGGAACTCCTTGCCCGAGGAGGCTGTGAAGGCCAGGACTCTATTAGGGTTTAAAAAAGAGCTTGATAAATTTTTGCAGGTCAGGTCCATAAATGGCTATTAGCCAGGGATAAAGTATGGTGCCCTAGCCTTCATAACAAGGGCAGGAGATGGATGGCAGGAGATAAATCACTTGTCTTCTGTTCTCCTTCTCTGGGGCACCTGGCATTGGCCACCGTCGGCAGATGGGATACTGGGCTTGATGGACCTTTGGTCTGACCCAGTATGGCCATTCTTATGTTCTTATGTTCTTATGAATATGATGTACTTCACCGTAACTGTGCTCCTTCGAGATGTGATGTCAGCATAGAGTCCAGTCTTGGTGCTCATGCACTCCAAAATACGCAAGATCAGATTCTTATGAATAGCAGTGGGACCTGCACGACGGCCACCTTCTCACTTCCTGTATCCATACACCTATATCATGGGACAGCCTCAACCTGCACTCTGTTCCTTTTTCTATAAGTACCCCACAAGAACAGGACTTTGAGTAGAGGGAATGGGGACTTAGTGGCCAGAGACAGATCTTCCTTAGCCAAATCATAACTAGCCTTAATGTAGCCTGAGGTTGATTAATACAGATGCCGAGACCATATGTACGTCTCTTGGGAAACACCATGAAGAGTCTACAGCTGAACCTGAACGGCACGGTCCTTTCTCTAAATAAAAAGACAAGATTTGCTAACACCCTGCCTGTGGAGTTTCGTTTTACACACAGTAGTAGGAAGCCTGGGGTAGATAAGCAGGAAGTGAATGAAATGATGGAAGTGTCAATCCTGGATTACCATGAATGGCAACATTGGCTTACGCTTATGTTTAACATATTCCATTGAAGTCAATGGGACTACTCAAAAACTGGCATTAAATATGTGCTTAAGTGATTTGGACACAATGTTATCAGTGAAATCCACTAACATAACTGGGACCTGAAGTGCTATAAGATCCCCCACACTTACTAATAGTAATCCAGTTTCCTATTCCTTTGTCTTTCTATATTTATGGTACAACTCTTTTCTGTGCAATGACTTCTCTTTGCCTTGGGTTGCTCCTTCAAGACTTGCAGATGGATTTGCAAGAGAAGGGCTAATATTTTAATACAGCATCATTCATGGGTAAGATAATCAATGGTTCTTGTGAACTTTATGGATTTGTTTTTTCAACCCCCTTCTCCCCCCACTGCTAATGTGCTAGTCAGCTGATGCCATCTGTGAAAACTCAGCATCATGAGTATTGTGTGTGTAACTCTGTACAATTATAAGCATCTCTAACAAAACAAGAATGCACACAGTGTAACACTTTTGAATAATTTATCAGAGCTTGGAAAGTAAGTTATTTTTACTTAGTTATTTAACATTGTCCAAGCATATTGGCAATCCTAGAGAATGAAGCCCTATCTCCAAGGATACTCTATATAGCACAGACAATGACAGTGTAGACTTCTAATCCATGCCCTCTTATCTAACTACACTTCTGGAGACCGCTTCTAGAAGCAGGAAGTCAATTTAGTCTTCCGGCTCCTTTAGTTCCTTAGTTTGTCTAACGAGTGACCTCAAGAATACAAACTATCTCCAGATTTTAAACCAACAAGGGACCATTATGGTTACCTAGTCTGACCTCCTGCATAACATAGGCCAAAGAATGTATACTGACAATTCTCACATCATGCCCCATAACTTGTGGTTATAAAACGAGTGCCCAGGTGCAATGGTAAATTTCATCACTATTGCCCTTTTCTCAGATTTTGCTTTACAGAGTGTTTTTCCTAATGACCAAGGTCCTGAAACTATGTGTTCATAGAGACTCTCAGCTTCTAGTTAAAAACAGAAAATATGTCTTTAAGCTTCCTCATTTCAGAGAAGAGCTTGAAAATGTGATGCCTAATGGCCCCAAACCAGAAGGCAAATAAAAAGAGCCTCACATTGACTCATTTTTAAAGCACTGATATTTTAAGCCAACCTGATGATTTGGGGGTGCTAACTCATTATTAGTGCAGATTTGGGATTGACAATATTGGAATTTTGATGTCTGCCAACTCAGGAAAAGGACTAAGAAACCACCAGTCTCATACATAAAAATAATCCCACATAGTCACCAAATGGTAACAACTTGTGATCATTGCTGGCTTGAAGCAAATTGGAGCCACCAGTCCAGAATGGAAAGTCTCAGTTTCATATCATCAGTCACCTGAACCGCTCAATCTCAGAGTTCATTTTCTAGAAGACAAGCCATACGCACAGGACAGGGGAGAAGGGCACACATTGCAATGTCCGTGTGCCTTTCCCAGCCTAATGTATAACAAAGTCCAGTCAATGCATAAAATCAAAAGCTCATCCCCTTCCCAGGGTTCGTCTATTCATAAAGAAACAAACAATATGACAGCACAATGCTCTGCTCAAACATTTCCTCTCAGACTTAGCTGCTCATAAAACTCTTCCTCCTTAGTGCTACTCAGCCCATACCCGAGGTCCTCTCTGTGTATCACTATTCCTATTTCCCTTGTATCCAGATGGGTAATGAACTATTGTCCTACTGACTCAACACACACCATTTCTTTTAATAAATAGCTTTTCAAATAGACTATTAGTTTCTTCCTATGAACACTTAATATACCTTGTAGAGATGTGATCTTCCTTCTTACATTCCCCCATGTGCTGCCCCAGAGAAAACTGAAAATGGGGAATAGGAAAGCCACAAGTTGTACATAATTTTAGCTCATAACACATATTTTCATCATAAATTCTTTATGTCCCTAGCTACCAGCAGACAACCTTTCTTGAAACAAATCAGTTTGTGTTCAGATCATTAGTTCCCATGAAAACAGCACTGATTTTAGAGTGGGATTGGGTAAGTTTCTGATCTAGGGAAGCCTTCACATAAGATAAACTAAAAATATTCCTGTACCAATATGTGCCTCAGTCTTCCTCCATTCCTGTTTTCAAACTCATATTCAATCTTGATTTGTCCATGGTACATTGTATTTCACCTCAAACAGTATCTCCCCATACTCTAGTATTCAAAACAGTATCATGACTGTTGTTTATGGGGTACAATGTTCATCGCGTTATTTCTGCCAGACTTTTCTTTCTAAGCAGAAATGCAGCCATAATGGACAGAATAGTCTCCCAAGGGTTTTTTTCTTAGCCCTGTTAACAAACCAAATAATCTCTCTTTTGCTTTCCACAAATTTTCAGCAGATTAAGAAAACAGTTTTGAGTCCAGAGGTTTTTATACACATTTTATTACAATTAAGTCAGAAAAGGAGCTTTGCTTATTTGTTCTAAAAAGACTCTCCTCTACCGATGAGACAAAAGCACTGATTTAAATACATCCAAACATGTTTGTTTTGATTTTTTTTTCTTAAAAGTGCCAGCCAGAAAGTACATTAACCATCACGTCTAGAAAGCCTGGTTTGGTGAGCGGGCCAGTTCTGAAGTGGAAGGGTGGTTCTGGTTGCAAGAGCATGAGCCTTGTTGTGGTGAGGCGGTCTGGATGCACAGGTATTGAGTGGATGGAGGTGGGTCTGACCTGGCACAAGCCAGGGCATCCCCAGCCCAAAGCTAGGAGGCTAGTATGAAAGAGGGACAGATGGAGAAAAGAACTGAAAGAAAGAAACGAAGCAGCTTGGTAGGGAGGGTGGAGCACAGCATAGGAGGCAGAGGGTGAGCAGGAGGGAACAAGAGCAGATGTGTACTCGATAATTATAGATGGATTTGAAATGTCGCCTACGGAATGTCTTACCGTATGAAAGAGCACCAAAAGATGTCAAAGAACACGGGTTCCTGAGACACAGAAAACCCTGCATGGCCAACTGGCAGAGGGCACCCCATAATGTAATTCTCATCAGCCCAGATGGACACACCACCCCAACTCACACTTATCATAGACCAGTGTTTGCACCTCAAACAGACTGACAGACAGACCTGTTCTAAGCTATCTGATCATGTCTCTCCAACACACTGGCTAGCATAGACGGGCAATAAAGAAGAAGATGACCTACCACAACGGCAGCTGAAAGCTGCGGTGGAGTAAACCATTCACTTGAAAACTGTCACACGACAACTTAATGTAGCACTGCTAGAAATCTGAGTGTGGAAGGTCCAAGAGCATACACAAGAGTAAGGAAACGGCATGAAAGCACATCTACAGTGGCATGGAAGGCTGCAGAGAGATCTCAGTCTGCCAAGGCTCAAAAACGGGACACGACATGGGACAAAGACGTGAAAGGAAAAGCACCAAGGAATTCTTCGTGCAGGATTCATGATTTAAGACTGTCAGTTATGTCTCTTTGTTCTGAGTTTGTTCAACACCTAACACAAACAGGTCTTGGGTCTGTGACTGGCACTCATTGAAGCTATTGCCATACAGATTAAACCAGTGTTTCCCAAATGGCGGTCCGCAGAAGGAACCTTGGGGTTCCATGAAGTGAAAATAAGGGTTCTCTGAGAAAATTCCATTACAGTAGCTGACTCCTCTATGGCTCCCTGCCCTGCTGCTGATGAAACAGTAGCATTAAATTTAACTGGTTTGATGGCTGGTAGGGCAGGGGGAGGGGTCCGGCTGTTAAACCAACTGAATTTGGTTCCATTATTTCATTGGAGGCAGGGGCAGAGAGCTCCTCACTGATCCCACTACCTGAACAGCCACACCCCTCTGGTGGGCGTGGTTTGGCCGCCTGGGAATAGGGTTCTGCAAAATTCATTCGAGTTTAAAAGGGTTCCGTGGCAAAACAAATTGGGAAACACTGAATTAAACAACAGTAAAATAAAGGTCACCTCAGTTTCCTGGTTTTTTTATTTCTGACGTATATAATTTTGAACAATACAAGTGAGAGAACACTAGATGGGTCTGACGTGTTAAGTAATTTGGGGAGGAAAGTAGGTGGTGGTCCTTGAAATGAAGAACACCTGAGAGGTACAGTTACAGAACAGTACAGCAGAATTACCTCACCCTCCCTCAGCACTAAACCTATTCCAAATATTCAAAAACCATTGAAGCTGGCAGTACTTTTATTTCAACAAATTAACAACACTTATGGCTAACAAATTCAATCTGTAGTTTTTTAAAAAAGCACAACTTTCTCGGAGCATAATTAAATTGTTGAAGATCATTTTGTTGATAGTTTCAGTGCCAGGAAGCCCGATAAATTAAAGAAACCCACCAGCAGACATTAATTTCTGCATGTATGGGCCGATTATCATCTTTTCTCACAATATGAAGTTCATGGGTAACGCCGTAATGTGGTGAAAAACCTTGACGTGACAACAACTCAAGACGGGCACTGCTTTCACCCAAGCTACACTTATGCTGTATCTTAGCGCTCTAGTCTTCCGACTGTACAAGCTGTATGTCTGAGAGGTTTTGTTTAAACAGGCAATTGTCAATTTTGCACGAAGGTTCTAACTGCTTTCCCCGCCCACCCCACATGTTTATAGGCACGATCTACTCCTACTACTGCACGATATAAAAACTGAGCCCTACCGCTCTGGAAAGGACTGATCCACTTCCACTCTTTTTTTAAAGGGGATGGAATTAAATAGCTAGCAGAGATATCCACACTGACATGTTATTTGAAACCACACATTGGAGCATGGATTGAGACACTGTCAGGTTAACAAAAGAGAAAAATAGGGTTCAAACAAACCTTTCCAGTTTTTCAGAATTCGGCACAGAAGAGAAAGGGAAAGCCTAACAGTCCTTTCGTATGGCTTGGCAACACTGCGTATTCCCTTTGTGGTGGAACTGACATAGGCCGTTGAATACACTCCATTTCTCAAGCATCTCAGGTCTTAGGCATAACTCTGTGTTATTCTTCACCTCTTGCATTGCTATGCCAGTGGAAAATGTCCGCTGGACTGCAGTTTCACGCCTTGCAAACGAACCCTGAATTCCTGGCCATGCTGAAGTCAGTGGCAGAACTCCAGTGGGGACAGGATTTAATTCAATGAGCTCCAGTCTGTGCTACTCATCTATTTCCTTTTCACTGTCACAATGATTTCTGCTGTTACCCCTGTACCCCTGAAGCCCAAGACCTCCTCCAGCTCCCCAAATGCCCCACTTCACTAAGCTATTTAAGCGTGTGTCTAAACGGAACCGTTCGTACACCATAACCCACGTGCTTAAGCAGCTGTAGAACAAGTGTCCAACACCACAGTTAGCTGTGTCTGGGGCTGAGGATAGACATCATCAGGCTCAGGAGGAGGGCCAGCTCTGCAGCCCCCAGAAGGGGCAGGGACAGGGCTGGGGCTAGCCTCTCCCCGCCAGTCCTTTGGCGGCACTATAAAGGGCCCCCAGCTCTGGCTGCTGCTCTCTCCAAGGTAGCGTCAGCAGCGTCTGGGAGCCCCAGGCCCTTTTGAAATTGCTGGGCGGCTGGGCAGCTCCTTCCCCTTCCCAGTCACTGAGCCTGGTTGTGTTTGTCCCAAGAGGGCATATCAATAGTATCTCACCATAAGGGAACAAAGGAGGGATCCTACTCCTTGGGAAGGGTTAGAAGATAAACACTAAGCAGGTTAATCTGGAACTAAACATCTTCCTCTTGGTCTCTGTATTGACCGTGCTCTGACTGTGTCACTAACTATGTGAAATATTTAACAGCAGAAGGCACGCTACCTGTCCCTGCCCACGTCCTCCTTGCTGGATCACACAGTGCACGCACCAAGGGTCCCTACCCGTGTACGTGAGCGAGCAGAGGGAAGAAGCCCAGAGAAAGAGAACGTTTTATTACACAGATAGTTACAAACACACCACAGCCACCCCCAAAAGAGAGGGCGGGGCAAAGAGCAGATCCGCAAGGGGACTGAGGTCTCTGGGTTCCAGATTCAGGCGCGACGGAGAGCTGCAATACCAGACCTTGCAGGTGTCTCAGCACACTCCTGAGTATAAAAGTGCATGAGCTGCCTTCACTGCTGCCTCTGCTCAGGCACACGAGTGCTTCAGGCAGGCACCTGGACACCCTTCTCCTGCCTGCAATCTACAGCCCAGGCAGCGGTAGGCATCACACCGCATGCGTTACCTGATTCGGCAGCTTTGTTCTGAGCATGCCCAGCTCCATAGCAAACAGGCTGCAGTAGGCCCGCCGATGAGGCAGTGGGGCAGTTGCCCCACGGCCTAGTATTTCAAAGGGACCTGGAGCTCTGGCCATTACCACTGCTACTTCAGCAGTGGCAGCAGCATGAGCTCCGGGCCCCTTTGAAATGCTGCGGCTCTGCTGCTCCTCCGCTCTGCACAGCTCCAAAGGCTTGGGGCCGTGGGGGAAGCACTGCATCCTGAGCAGCGCAAAGGGCTGTCTGCTCTTGGCCCCGCCCCTTCCGGGGTGCAGCGCTTTGCCCAGTGGCCTAGGGTGGCTGTTGGCCCTGCTGCACACGGGGGAGGTGGGAAGGTGAAGGATGATGGTTTGGGGGTTGCATCATTCAATATTATCTAAGTCTGTTCCAGAGAGGTAGCTGTGCTAGTCCGTATCTTCGAAAACAACAAGAAGGCCTGGGGCACCTTACAGACTGACAGATATTGTGGAGCATAAGCGTTCATGGGCGAAGACCTGTCCTTGCCCATGAAAGCTTATGCTCCAAAATATCTGTCAGTCTATAAGGTGCCACAGGACTTCTTGCTATTCTCTAAGTCTGTTTGTAACCTGGGCCAAAATTCTCCCCTTGGAACCTCTCGGATGCTATTTTCAAAGCTATTGTATCTTCTCAGTGAGTGCAAAACCCCCAGCAGCACTAGAGGGAGTTCAGTGTGTAGCAGGCATAGAGAAAAGATGACTTAGTTGGGGTTGATCCTCCTTGAGGTGACTTAGTTGGTGTTGGGGTTGATCCTCCTTGAAGCAGTGGGCTGGAGTAGATGACCTCCTGAGGTCCTTCCAGCCCTAGGATTCTAAGAGATATCACACAGAAGGTCAGTGTGAGACCAGAGGGAAGGACAGTGCACTCAGAGCTGTAAAGTATCACACAATCTGGCCCTTGAGTCTCTTCCCTTGAACAGTTACAAATACAATTTTAGGAAATTGCCACCAACATTATGCATGGCTGCTCAGTGTCACATGACCCCAGTCCTACTTCCAATAGACAGGTGCCCATATCACCAGCCCCCGCTCCCCAACGTTCTCTATAATTTTTTCCATCCACATGTGGAATAAATTTTGTTATGTGCACTAAGCCCCCCACAGCCAGCAGCAAGTGTTATGCACAGAGGTGCACCACCAGTAGAAAAATCACACTGCTGGCGGTGGGTGCTCTTCAAATCAGGTGCTTGGGTCCTGAATCTCTCCTGGGTGGCTGCCCAAGCACACAGCTTACAGAGAACACTGACCCCTCACATTTGCATACAGATTCAGCAGACAGCATGAGGATTTAATGGGCACAGACGCTGAAGTGCTGTCTCATCCCCAGAGGCAGTCAGGACGGAGGAGGCATACAGGAAACTGCTCAGCTGCCTGTTCTCTGGATAAACAAAAGCCTGCAGTCTCCACGGCTGATAATTCAGCATCTTTCATGAGCATCGAGTAAGGGATTTTCAATAGCCGAAAGGGCAGCTTGGTGGCCAACTACTATTTATACTTTTGAAATCTACCTCCTTAAAGTCACACCAAAATTAACTGTAAAAATGTGTATTTGCCATCCTGCTGGGAGATGCCTATAAATCACCATGTACCTTATTTCTGTACGTATTGTAACCAACTACGCCCTAGGATAATGAATCACTTAAGAAGGGCAAAAACACAGCTCCTCCCTCAGTAGACTGCCTAACACGGGGGCTAGAACATCAGCCACTGGGCCTATGTTATAAATGAGACAATTGTGGGATACAGTGCTAACTGGGTCTTGAGTGAACTGCACTCTACTTCCTCCCACCCTCCCACCAGCCTGCAAAGAGACTGTGGGTGAGTCTCTTCCCTTTCTGTGTCTCAGCATCCCCCTCTGTACAATCAGGGCAACGTGCTGCTGAAAGAGACCACAAATGAGTCAGTGATGCAATGCTAAGGCTAAAATCATTGTGTGGTGTCTTAACAGCAGGCCTGTACGCAGAGCATGGGCGGTGACGATTCTATGCTGCCGGGCCCTGCTGAAGCCTCAGCAAGAAAACCAACAAAAGATCTGGAGAAAAGGTTGAGGGAGCAGGGCTCATTCAGCCTGGAGAAAAGATAACTGAAGGGACCCCTGATTCAGGCAATGCTGTCAGGGCTGTATCGGTTCCAGGATAACAGAGAAACAAGGTGGGGGATGTAATATCTTTTGTTGGACTAACTTCTGTTGGTGAGAGAGAGAAGCTTTCCTGCACACACAGAGCTCTTCTTTGCATCTGGGAAAGATTCCCGCACTATGGAATCCCCATCACAGGAGACTTTGCAGAGCAGGGAGGACAAACACTTGTCAGGATGGTGTAGCTTGACTTGGTCCCTGCCTCCAGGGGCTGGTCTTGAGGGCCTCTCAACATCTCTTCCCCCAGATGTCTCTGGTTCTTTGATACTGCCCTCCTTTGTACAGTAATTGAGAGCTACTGATGAAAATGGCTATTTAATCATAAAAGAATAACTTTAATTAATCCACCCAGAAAAGGGAACGATGTAACAAGAAGTTGTATTATTGCTTGTTCTTCTCTGATATGGATTCACTTTTAACAATAAAAATGACGGCTCTCTGGTAAGCTTAGCTATCCCTTCCCAAACTCCAAAGCAAAAAAACAGTAAGAACCACCATGACAAGGTAAGGGTTAAAGGCTTCAGCCAACTCTCCTCAACGTTAATAGTAAAATTCCCATGAACTTCAGGAGAAGAAGGACTGAATCTTGGAAGGGTTAAGTCATGAGTCTGTAACCTGCAGCTCCAGAGCCAGATGTGACTCTCTAAGGATTTCTTTGTGGCTCTCAACACTATAAGTGCAAAGTAAACAAACAAACAAATAAATAAATAAATAACCCTTCTGTTTTTGATAAATGGTGAACGTCTAAAAGCCCAAAAATAAACAACCCAAATCTAAATAGCAAATGACGTGATCTCAAAATGTTGTATAACTGCCCCTTTAATACTAACAGAGAGAAAGCTGTGCTGGTCTATATACTATCAAAACAAAAAAGCAGTCAAGTAGCACTTTAAAGACTAACAAAATAATTTACTAGGTGACGAGCTTTCATGGGACAGACCCACTTCTTCAGACCATAGCCATACCAGAAGAGACTCAATATATAAGGCACAGAGAACCAAAAACAGTAATCTAGGTGGACAAATCAGAAAAAAAAAATTAACAACGTGAGCAAATCAGAGAGTAGAGGGGCAGAAGGGGGTTGGGGGGAGTCAAGAATTAGATTAAGCTAAGTATGCAAACAAGCCCCTATAGTGACCCAGAATATTCCTATCCTGGTTCAAACCATGTGTTAATGTGTCAAAATATTTGCGGTGCATTATGGGATTGTGTTGCTAATAAAGCCTTGATTTTGGAAAAGGAAAAGGAAGCTTGCAGCATTCCTGATGTGAAGGGCAACATGCATTTTAAGACAGAAAACTGAAGTTCAACAAGAAATACAATGGGCATAGTTAAAGTGCAGTTGGAATGACTTCAAAAAAGAGGAAAACTGACAATGAAAACAGAAAATTTCAAAGTGAACGGACCCAATCTTTTGCATTTATATCAAGTTCAGCTGGGCTCCCTGTATGTCTCCTTTGCAATGAGAAGTTCACCACCAACAAAAAATGAACCCTCTAGACAATTCGTAAGAGGTGTGAGAATGTCCTGCAGGAACCATGTGCCACATTACAAATTGTTGTGTGTGCTGGTTTTAAAATAGGGGTTACACAAAGTACGGTTTGATGTTATTTACATCTTGTATTCACACGCACTGCGGTCCTGCATTATTGTTTACCAAATTCAGAGAAATGGCTTTTCTTGCTTTTTTGGTGGCCAGCTCCTGGGTTAAGTCATCTCTCCCATAAATACATTCTGGCACTATCCTGAAATTATTACAAAACACAATTTTCCAATGCAGGTGTCAAAAGCCAGACTTAAGCACTATAAAAGCATGTGTTTCAATGCCCAAATATGGATTTTAAGAGTTTATTTTTTGCACCCAGGCATGAAAATTTGGTACATTATTTGTAAGGATGGGGATCTACAAACTCCTGGGCATAGGAGGTTCAGTGCAACTCAATTTGAATTTTGCACCTGATATTTTTGGAAATCCTGCCATTAGTGATTTCACTGCAATCTATGCAATAGGTTTGAAGAACAAAGCTCCAAAATTGGTGAAGTCCACAAGGTGCCTGTCAAACACGTCAATCATTTGGTTGGTGCGTGCTGTGACCCACCTCTCTTTGTGCAGACTGTAAGTTCTTTGAGACAAACATCTGGCTGCTTATGTGATCTGGAGCACACAGCATGCTTTGGAGTGCTTTAACGTTGCAAATGATCCTTATTTTTCATTGCTTTGGAGGCTGGGAAGGGAGACTTTTCCCCCACGTGGATAGATCAACCTGCTGCAGATCCATCAGTTTAATTTCTTAATGTGACTCCATTTCAGAGAAGAATCCCTTTGGGTCACCCGTACATAAAAACCAACGCAGAGAGGGAACTGGAGATTCACATTGCCACCCAGTGACTAACGCAAACCCAACACCTGCACTTTGCTCATCAGCTGGAACAACACACTCACCATGTTTGAAGCTGACAGAACACCTGCTTTACGTCAGAGCTGCCAAATGGTGACAGCCCATTGCTTGTTAGCTGCAAATCAAGGTGAGTTCATATATGAGGAAAGGATAGAGAGAGCTAACTCCTCCTCAGGGCTGGATCGTCATTCCAGGACCATGGGTTCTTCCTTACACCATTTAGGCGCTCTCTCTCCTCCCCAGTGTAAGGCCAATGGGCCTGGGTTGTCAGCAGGCGGGACTGAACCGCTGACCTTAGGAGTTTAAATGCTGTGCTCTATTGCCTGAGGAGCTGCCTCTCACCTACAAAGGCTTCAGTCTCCCTTGCCAGTGGTCTCAGTGCCTTTGGGTGACACCAGGAAAGGAAGAAAGCTCACAGAGTGTGATGGATGCCCTCAGGAATGCAGCCCCAAACATTTAAAAAGCCAACCACATAGAAATTCAAAGAATGCAAATGAAATATAACTGCTCTGTGGCACAGTGATGGCTTTTGTTACACCCCAATAAATCCTGCTTGAGCAGTAGTTGCTTATGTCTGGCAATACCAAAAAATGAAATTAAAAAGAGAGTTTATGATTTGTCATCCACAAATACCATTTTCCTCATCTAGCCTTTTAGGTGTGCCCCAGAATTTCTTTAATTAAAAGTTTAACCCCCACATTTGTGTATTACAGGTTGAAACTCTCTAGTCTGGCACCCTCGGGACCTGACCAATGCCAAACCAGAAAATTTGCCCAACCACAGGTGGTCAATATTGTAGAGAGTGAGTCTCTAGATTTTTTTATTTCATCAAGGTGAATAAAAGGAACACTTAAACCACTGCTTAATAGTGTACGACTGTACTCATAAACCCTATATAAGTCTACGCCTGGCCTAGGCTTATCAGCTCCCTTAATGACAAAGCAGTAGTATTGTTATGCTATTTTACTTATTGGCACCAGGAAATAAGTAGATAAAGCATAAAAAACATGCTGATGCTTAGCTGCAATACCAACACTTCTACAGCTTACTGGGCT
Source organism: Carettochelys insculpta (assembly GCF_033958435.1). NCBI lineage: Eukaryota > Metazoa > Chordata > Testudines > Carettochelyidae > Carettochelys > Carettochelys insculpta. Next base: position 133,332,916 of record NC_134140.1, on the reverse strand, counting down.
CTTAGAAGACATTTAGGGGTAAATTACAGCTGCATAACAGCACAGAAGACTGACAGCCAGCACTAACAGCTGTAAATAGTCATTACAGGACCAAGGGAAACTTGACCACATGCACAATACGCACACATCCAGCTAACTCAAAACATGTTGGACCACAGATGTTGCCAGACAAGAGGGCACCAGGTTAGAGAGGCTCACCCTGCATAAACAGACAAATTTCCAATCATTTGTCGATTGCAACTCTTGTTTAGTTTGTAGTTGTTGCTGCTGCAGCTTTTTGGCCCATGAGAGTTAAAAGAATTGTTTGCCTTTCTGTGGCAATACAGTCTAACAAAGTAGTGTATGAAATTGGTTAGCACATGTTTACTGAAGGTCATAAGTAACTGACGAGGTGCTTAGAGACAAAGAGGACAAACCCTTTCACTGCTGATCATTTACATAACTAGAAGTTAGATACAATTTACTCATTAATTCACTGCCTGTAATTGATTTTAAGCAAATATGGAATGTGTACCATTATGCTTTTTTGATGCAGATTATATTACTGACAAAACACTGTTTATTGTACTACTGGAGAACCAGGACCTGTTGAAAGGCAGCTGAACTACCCGTTTTAAACCGAGTGCATACTAGCAACAGCTAAAAAAAAAATCTTAATTTCTTTTCCTAAAGTACTGTCAACCTAGCCTCTGCCAGCGGGAGTGAAGAGCACTGTACCCACAACACACCCATGTGTTTGCCTGGAAAATTATCTTTGAAGGGCTGGTTCTTTGTATGGTTCTCGCTCCAAAGATTAGGAAGCCCTGTTGGAAATAAACCCCTAGCTTTTCACTCCTGTTGTTTACAATTAGAGATCCCTGACAGAGATCAAGGCTGTCATGCTAGCTATTTTACATTCATATAACAAAAAGATGATTCCTGACCACTAAATCTTAACTATCAGCACAGAGCCTGATATCTTTGCTAACTTCTGTACTGCCAGGGAAATCAGGCATAGTCCTTTTCAGTATTCTGCTTGGCACACACAAGGCAGATTAGGCCATCAGGGAGTTAATTACAAAACTCTGATTCTACACTGCTCGAGCATGAGTTACAGCAGCCTAGGGGCTGCTCTCATTTACCTCACTCAGAGCAAGGTCGCTATAGACCCTTTCCCAGGGAAAAAGTCCTGGAGTATGAAAGAGCTCTGTCACATGCCTTTCCCCATCTCTGGCAGCCTGCTCCACCTCCTGGCCCAGCCATTACAAGGAGGTAGATGACAGGTGTGCTGACTTTGTTGGCTTTATACCAGCAAGGAGCTTCCTTCCTCTGGGGCATTCTTCACTAGGCTCTGACAGGCAGAATCTGGCACCATGTCTTCAGTCAATCTACAAGATGCTATAGATAGTTCTGGGACTACAGACATTGTTTTTATTACTCTAGCTACTTCTTCAATAATTAATGAGTACATCTTTCTTTTCTGCTTAATCCCTGCACTCACTGAAACTATCTCCCAAATCAGCTAATGACCTTCAGATATGTCATGACCCGGTCATCAGGAGTACATTTTTATTATTCTCCCCTGACTTGGAAAACTCAGGTTGCGCTGTATGTTAGATTAAGCTGTGTGCTTGACATTCCAGCCTCCTGTAACACACACACATATACAAACTGCAGTCTTTTAGCCCCATTCCATCCCAGGCGGTTCATGTCATGGGGCAGCTTGCTATCCATCAGAAGGAAACTCGGTGAATGGAAACAATACACGTGCCAAACAAGCCCAGCAGTAAGGAAATGAGTCAGGATTTCTTGGAAATATTCGACTGCAGCTTTGAATATGCAGAATTCTTGCAAATTCCACCATTTTAGCTTCAAGGAGACGCGAAGAAAAGAACTAGTGAATATAGACTACCTCATATGGTCAAATTCTGTGCTCCTTGCTCATCTAAAACTTCCAGAGACATCAGTAAAAACAACTTCCCAAGTCCCTGATGGCATGCCAACACTTTGTCATGGTGTCTGCTGCATGCATCGGTTTTGTATTCAAAATGACACAAAAAGAGTGCAAAACAAAATTCTTGACAAATAATAGAAAAGGAGGCTAGTGAAGCACTTTTTTCTCTGTTAATCCAGTCAGCATGATGATCATGTGTGTGAGGAACCTGGGTTCTAGTCCTAGCTCTTCCGCCGACTTGTGTTACATGGGGCATCTCACAGCCTCTCTCTGTGCCTCAGTTACCCCACAACCATTTCTGTTTCGATTGCAAGGTCTTTGGGACAAGGACCAGGACAAGTCACTCACTTTGTGTATGTACCACACCCAGCACAATGAGATCCTGATCTCAACCGGAACCTCTTGCAATACAAATAAATAATAATCCAATTGCAATACAAATAAATAATAATAATGCTAGCTCCCATCCTTGTGACTCATTTGCTTGTGGAAATGCCAGGGAATGTATAAACTACATTGTGTACAGTTTATCCTGTTCCTGTCTCCCCTGGAAAGCAACTTATATGTGAGTTACATTTCTGACATTTCACTTTATAAAAGAAAAAAACTCCCACAAGACTTCAAGCTTTTCCTTTAAAAAACCCAACCAAAGCAAAAAAAAATTATTTGAGACCAGCCTCCCAGTGCAGAGAGAGCACCTTTGGGCTGCAGCTCAGAATCACAGGGCTCAGTTCTGCAGGGCAAGGACTGCTGTCACAGACGCCACTGATTTAAACAGGACTTCCGGGCACACCAAAACTTGCAGCACTGAGCTCTCTGGGTGAAGGAAATGACGCCAGTTCTTGGACACAGGTTCCATGGAGGAGCAGAATATTACAGGGTTAACGTGTTTTGCCTCTGGAGGAAGCAAGGATCAGATGAATCACAATATAGTAAAATTCCCACTGTCAGATGATTCACCATACAAAGCTGGTGAAGGGAATGCTAATTACCAGAATTCTGAACTAAGAAAGTGGTTATGCTATCTAAAGAGAAAGAAAGTGTGTGATTCCCTTCCCCCCTGCCCTGCCTCCCCAGCACACACTGGACTGCTTTTTTGTTTTCACAAAGGAAAGAAGGCTTTGTCACAGGCCGGGATGTCATATGCAGCCAAAATGCACCACTAACAACATGAACTTTGCAGCTTACACATGCAACGCTTCTGAAAACCCATCACCAGATCCACTGCTGGTGTAACCTAATATTGCACGATTAACTTCAGTGGAGCAGTACTGATTTACACCCAGTGAAAATCTGGCCCAGAATGAAGACAGAGGTACCATAAAAAAGTAATCTTGTATTTCACACTCTATAAGGGGCATTTACCCCAGCAAAAAAAAAAATCAATATTCAGACCTGAAAATCACATCCCCTTTTTGACATCTGAAAAGCTGGTTTCAGACTATGCGAAGCACACAATGCAAGTCGTATAGCACAAATATAATTCTGCAGGATTAAGTATGACAATAGTGTATCAAGGTTTTGTTCCTGGAAGTGAATCCATTCGCTGCAGATAAAGGCCTAGCAGAATAAAAGCTTGATTACTGTGATGAATAATGCATTTTGCCTATGGTACTAATTAACCTTGTACTCCAGTAAGAAATTATGGAACAATAAGACCCATTCGAATGTATCCTGACACTTTTCCCAGTGGCATCTGGCAATCACGTCGTGGAATATAGAAAAAACCTGAGCCTGTTAAACAAGGAAAGGTTGCTCAATAACTCACACGTTGTGTGTATTTCTCTCACATATACGCACACAGAGAGGCAGAGAAGATGCACGTTTGATTCAGTCCAGCCCCATTTGTAAGTGTCTGGTGTGGTGTCTGGAGTCAATCAAGTATAGAGTGAAGCAAACAAGAAGGGTGCTGGTACTTGCTCCGGGGTCAGATTGTATCTTTCCAAAGAGGGACCTTTGAAGGAAATCTTGTGCTTTTCTCTGAAGCTTCTGGCCACTGGCAGGCCTCTGGTTTGATCTGGCCTGTCGATGCCTAAGCATCTTTGCGGTGTGTCTACATACTTAACCCAGCCCCTTCTTCTATACAGCTGAGCCAGTGCAAATTGTGGGGCGGTAGATTTTTGGGACCACGCACCAGGCGTTTGTGTCCACTCACAACCGCATAGATGAACCACAGGAGGAATGGGAGAAATTAAACAGACACACTGCCTATCGCCCTCAGTCGAGGGAGCCCTGAGGGAGCTGTAAATAGCTATGAAGTGGTTCCCCTGGCTCTGTCCTCCTGGAGTGAAGTCCCCCTACTCCACAGTAAATCTCTTGGTCACTGGGCTATGCCCCAGCTCCCTGGATTTGGTTCTCCATCCTACAGCACTGTCCCTTATGCCCTCAGAATGAACTCACCCAAAATGATTTGGGAGAGACTGACGTAGCTACTTTTTGAAGCATAAGCTGCTTCTCACAGACATCCTTTAAATGCAGGAGATGCTGACCCTCCTGCAGCCGTTACTACTTTACAAAGCACCTGGATGGAATTGCTTTGCTTTTATTTGCAACCATTTGCTGAGTTGAGCTGAATGGGACAGAGCCAGAGTCTGTGCTCAGGCATGGCCCAGCCACTCAAATTCCAGGAGTCGTGCAACTTTGGTGGGAATTGTACGCAGACGTTGAGGGGCGGAATTTAATTGAGAGAAGCACAACCTTGCGATGGTGACAAAGGGGCTGTCTGGGAGCCTCTTCCCATGCCCAGCAGACATCATTATCCAAGTAAATTTGATAGACTGAGTGCAATAAATGTTGTACAACACTCACAAGGAGGGGGATGCCATGCTTGGAAGTTGGGTGGTTTTGTTTACAGACTTTGTTCCAGGATTTCACAGTATTCTTTGGATCAGGTAGATACAGACAGTTTGCCAGCCAGCTCATGGTCTTGTCTCCTCCCGGGTATCCAGCCCGTGCGGGGTTAAGAGGGCAGCGCTCTGAGCCTCACTGGCTGGAATGCCGCCAGTGCAGTCTGGATCTTTCCCGTGCGCTCTGCTGGGGGCAGGGAGTGGGAAGCAGCTCTGGGCTCTGCTGCTGGTTGCTGCTGGTCTCCAAGCCAGGAGAAGGGAGGGGCCTGGGCAGCCTGTCCAGAGGCTTCCTACCGCTGCTCAGGTTGGCAGGAACTCCTGGGAGCAGGGGAAGGGGACATAGAGGCACATGCATCCAGGGGTGCTGCAAAGGTAAGTGCGTCCCCATCCATCCAGACCTCCCTCCACCCTTCCTGCACCCCCTCCCACCCAGATCTCCCACCCCTATCCTACACCACCTTCCTTCCCAGATCCCCCACCCCCAGCCTGCTCCCGTACCCCTCCCAGCCAGATCCCCCACCCACGGCCTGTTCCTGCACCCAACTATGGCCCAGATCACTCTCCCCAGCTCACTCCTGCACCCTCCCTTCCACCCAGACTCCCCCCGCCACCAATTCCCAGCCTACTCCTGCACCCTCCCTCCTGTCCCGATGCCAGACCTCTGGCCCTCATGCAGCCGGGGAACTCATCAGTGAGGAAAAGGGGGCCAGTTTAGCAAGACAGCCAGGCCGGTGCTGGCAGCAGGGTAGCCAGTCTGGGGCCAGAAGTGGAGCTGGTGGCAAACTGGGGGGCTGGTGGCAGGGGACCTCCCTGGTCTGGCAAATTCCCTCAGTTGGGACAGGTCAGGTCCAGAGGGTGCTGAACCAGGGAGGTCCAACCTGTACTGATTGGTGGGGGGTGGACACACATACATGGCTATAGCCAGCTGTCCATGAATCTCAGGTACAAACTCCCAGTGTTAGTCCCACTGTTAGGCAACCCACAGGCGAGTCGCTTTCTTCCCTGTGCGAACAGGATTCTCCTTCTCAGCCTAAATTCCTCTTCCACATGAATGACCAATTCCAGCTCTCAAGTAGAAGCTGGCCTGTGCTCCTGGTGCGGATGGGGGCAGAATGCACTGACCTGCGATCTGTCTGTTGGCATTGCCACTGTCTAAATTCCCTCCTGCTGTCACAATACAAGAGCAGGCCCTAACAGCTGTGACACTTCATTTGTCTGGACAGCAGAGCCTGCCTGGAAGCTGACCACCCAGCTTTGGTGGAAGTGTGTAAGACAATCAAGCCCAGTTAAGCAAACTAGTTTTGACATAGTAAATCAGTCTTGAACAGTGTGGGCACAAAATAATGTAAAAACGCTGCTAAAAAGTCTGACAAGAAGAAATAAATAATAAAAGGCCAGCCTTGGCCAGGGCAGGAAAAGATGACACATTTTTAAAAAAAAGCTTTCATCTGAGGTGCAATGAGACAAACAAATCAGACAGGAGACTGTGATTATAATAAATACATATACATCCTCCTATGCTGAGCTCTGATGTCCTTCCCAGGCACTTCTCCTCGCGTTCCCCCCAGCCCTGAAGCAGAGCAGTGGCACAGATGGCTTAGATCAAAGGCCAATATAGCAGAAGCTCTATTATTCAGAACCCCTGCGGAACTGGGGGTGCCAGCTAACCAAATGTGCCAGATAGTGGAGTAGGGCCATTGGCCCCTCTCCAACAGTAATGCTCCTGCTGCCGCTGTCCCTGGCAAGGCAGCCAGCCCGCAACCCTGCTCCCGCCAGCCCTGCATGGTAGCCAGCCCCTGTCACAGCTGCCAGTATCGACAGCTGAGGAACTGGCCCCATGGCTTCTGGCCCTTCTGCCACCACTGAATAGCCTCTGGCTCTGCTGCTGCTGTCTCTGCTGATGGCCCCACAACCAGGACCCCATGAGCACATGCTCTATTAACAGGCACCACCCGCTCACAGAGTGGGAACCGGTAAACTGAGCATGCCAGTTATCTGAACTCCAGATAACCCAGCTCTTACTGTAGAAAGCTCCACAAACCTCCTTGTGCTGCCCATTAATGCCACGTGAACAGGTGGAAACTCTCTAATCCGAACTCTCTCATCCAGCAACATCCATAATCCAGTATGATTTTAGTTCGCCAGATGACCATGTCTCACGGGTGTGGCCAAATTTCCCATGGCCCCATCAAGTTTGTTTCTAGCCACCAGTCCTGGCTCTCAGTGTTCTGTGCCCTTATTTAGCTGTAATTTACCTCTAAATATCTTCTAAGAGCCCAATAAGCAGTAGAAGTGTAGGTGATGCTGCTAGACAATATGGACCTCCCATGGTCTGACAAATTCTCTCATTCAGCACCACTCAGGTCCCAAGGGTGCTGGACTAGAGAGGTTCAGTCCATACCAGATTTTCACATAGCTGTGTATATCTGTGAAACCTGAAACAAAAATGTGGGTACCCTCAATTAACCTGACTTCGTTCTCGTCATGGGAACAGACGAGCTTCTTGGTAATTGTTACATGTGCTTGCTGCTCACAAAGGCTGCGTAGCAAAGCCGCCACTCACTGGGGTGGTATTAGTCTTTGTTATCTATCCAGTGCCGACAGCGTGGTCTGCAAGGTGCAAGCATAGACAGAGATACGGTATCACAGTGGTCAAAGACCTCACCATTAACAGCCACTGTCCCACCCACCCGCACTTCAGTTCAATGCATCATCTTGAATTCTCCCCTTCTTCCCCCCACCCCATGCACTGGAAGGAGTTCTCATTGTAATCAACGAGACTGATTGATTCTGATTTCCACAAAATTAACAAAAGGGGCTTGGAGCTATTCCATGCTCCAGGCCCTTGATATCTCCTTGCAGGTCACTGATTTAACACAGTGCTCTTGGAAATGGGAAGTCCCTTGTCATGCCTCTAAGGCTATATGGACAGTTGGCTATCTGCAAAGCCACTCAGAGCTGGGGAGCTACCACCTGCAGGGAGCTTCCATCCAATGCCAAAGCACCACATCCCCGCTTCTGTACCAGAAAACTGTGTTTCCATTCACTACAGTGATTAAAACACTCCTCTTCCAGACAGCTTTGGAATGGGATGACCTGATCATCACTATTGCTTGTGACTGGAGGACAGACCATTCCTACCCCATGTAAGACATCACCCATAGCATGAGTGGAGTTATCATGACAGCAAGGGGGTCCTAGGACCACATGACAGGCAGGCCCTTCACTCAGGAACAGTAACCGTGCTTCACAAGTATGAAAAGCTCATCATTGCCTTCCTATGGACACCTATCTCAGGCTGTCTAGCACTCAGTTACTACCAGTGGACAGATATAACCTTGATATCAGTGATACTCAGACAGAAGCTCAGGGGCCACAAGCAGCTCTTTAACATGCGTCCTGCAGCTCTTTGCAGCTTACAATGTTAATACATCATGTGATTTAATCATCAGTCAATCAGGATGCTTCTACTTTATTAACCAACTGTAGTGGACAAAATAATATGTGCACACACAATATCCTTCCGTTCTTGTTCTGTTTAAATATGAACACACAGTACTATAGTAAATAAAACCATGAATTCACTCTATGGGGGCCCTTCTGAGTAACGCTGATCACTACTTTGGCTCCTGAACCCTCCAGCTCTGAGTATCATTGCTCTCTCATGTTCTTATGTAGGCTGTATCTTCGCATATGTTCACTGACCACCTGATGCTCCGTAAGCCTCACATCTCGTTCTATGGCTCTCGCAGCGCCCACTAGTGTCCCCTCTATTTTTTTCCATGCAAGGGCAGAAGACATTTTGTTCTGTGCACCAAGACATGTGTGGCTGTGCACTACCCTGACAAGCACAGGCTGCCAGCTGTGGCTGTTCTGCTAGTCAGCTGGACGGCACCTGAATCTCTGCTAGGCAGCCACCCAAGTGCTCAGGTTACAGGGAACTCTGGTGCTGATACCTTTGCACTGTCAGAGCACTGTCAAGGGGCTTTTGTGCTCATGAGACTTGGCCTCAGTATACAGTATGTACCCCTAGGGCAAGATTTTCAGCAATGCTGAGCTCCCAGATGCTCCCACTGATGTCAGTGGGAGCGACTGGGAGTTTGGCACTTCAGGGAGAACAAGTTGAGACCTAAGGAAAGATTTAGGCTCCAATTTTTAGTCCCTTTGTTTGACTGTACCCTGACACATGTGCCATGCAGTATATGAAACTAAACAGTCAAAGTTTCAAATGCTAGAAAGTCTCCATTATGGTCAATGACAGTCCAGGCTTCAGCACCCCACGACACTTTACTTTTTACTTCGTTTACTGCATAACCTTATCATACAAATACCCCCCATTGGAGTCACACGCTGCATACAGAATATGTTTGGCTTGATTTACTAGCAAGTTTTTAGGCCTCTTTATTAACAGTTTCTCAAGTTATAGCGAAATGCCACTAATCTAGAATGCCAAAGAGCAATAAAACTCCTCAAAGATCATTCTCAGCCAAGGCCTACAACCAGCACCGTTTTTAGCAGACATCTCTCATCATTGCTCCGACTTTACCAGACTTTCATTTTCTTCCTTCCCAACCTGGTCTAGAAATCTGCCTGTTAACAGCTCTGAAACACAACCTGTAACTCTTATCGTGTCTGCTTCTCTAGTTATGCACTTATTTGGTTCAATAAAAGATGCCACTTCACCCACACTTTCTCTCTATTTAAAGTCTTTTTCCTGAATTAATCAACTTGACTCCTGTACTTTCCTCCTGCTAGATGTGGCCTCCCCTTAAGTCCTAACCAGAGTTCCTCATAAGCTTGGGCAACCACTAATGAGAAATTCAAATACCGCCCAGTTGATTTGCAAAGCACCCACAGCCTGTGTTTTATTGGTGCACATCTGCACATGTCCTGATGCACATAACAAAATTTATTCCCCCCATGGATGAAAAATAGTTAGCGGGAACGTTGGCCTTAACCCTTCAAACCTCTTTGAATTTTTCATTAATAAACACCTAGAAAGAAAGGCTTGATGGGACTGGCAATTGTGTCACCTTCCTTTTCAGTTCCATTGTAGATATATATTTTCTGTCTGCACATCACCTAGAACATGAAGTCCTGGTCCACGATTGGGGCTCAGAGACATTACTGCAATGCAAATAAAAAAAATAAATTTCTTCTGCTTAATTTTAAAAGTGGAAGTAGTTGTCATGTCCTGAGTTACTTATGACCATTAGAATTTGTGGTGACTGTTTTTGGATATTTTTTTAATTACAGGGAGCCAAAGAAATAAGACCTGAGCATAAATTTTAAAGGGAATTGCGTTTAAGTATTTCCAGTGCCAAAGTTAATAAAAATGTTTCTAAAAACTTACATAGAAAAAATCAGTTGTCCTCTGAAAAGTTATTGTTATAAAGTCACAGGCTAACTTCATTTGCCAGCATGGAAATAAGTGCAACTAGCAAACAATTATTTAAATCATTGCAAATCAATCAATGCAAATCATTGCCCCATGTTTGATCTCTGCTGAGCACAAGGGCCCAAATTCTAATGAAGTCAAAGGAATTATAGCTTTTTACACCAGAAGACAATTTGCCCCAGTATGTGCTGTACGAGTCTCTATTATTTTCATTGTATAAAACAGCTTCAATTGTTTAAGGCACTATTGTGAGATGAAACTAAATAAAAATGTGAGCTGCAAAATTTTATACTGGAGGCAAAATCCCGACCCTAGTGAAGTCAATGGCAAAATTCCAGTTGACCATCAGTGTGCTCCTAATGCATGTGAAAGTAGCCAAGATGTAATGCCCTGCAAAGAGGAAATTTGATAATTGAAAAGCCGACATGTCATTAATACTGCTAAAGGCTACTGTACTATGAGCACAAAATTGAAAACCTGCTTCATGATGAGCACGGCATAAAATAGCTCTACGGATTTTAACACCTGGTGTAAATCTTGTGGTGTCAGATTTTTCCTGAAAACTATAACTGCAAAGGCAGCTGAAAAGATTTCCTTCTCCTCAACCACGTGACATGGGAGGCACGGTGACTGACAAGTATTTTCTTCTACATTGCTTCTCCCTAGGTCACAGTATTCTCTGAAGACTCTAGCTTTGCTGCTGGCAGGAGTCCTCCATTCACGTCTGCTCACAGATCTGTATTCAACTGAACATAAGTGGCTTATCTGGGAACAAACATACACACCTAGTCTGGAATCTGCCTCAATTTTGGGATTGTAAATTGTCCTTTGATTAGGAAGTAAATACGGCCTTTGCAACTCAACCTTGTTGAGCAAATTTTGATCCTTCTCTTCACCTATTGTAATCTTATTGTTCAGCCTATAATCCAGTGGATGATAACAAGGCGGGGGTCAGGCAGTTAATTGTCCTCCTGGGAGATGGATGGAGAGTAATCAGATTGCATGAAACAATGAGGTTACATTGGGCAAAGTAATGCCTCCAAATCTCTCCTGCTAGGGTGTGCCACTACTGATGGAGAAAGAGATCTTCAGAGTCATTAGGAGTCATTACCTTACTAACTACCTTTGTGCTACATTGCGGGCACTCCAATCACATTTGCTAGAACTAAGGCCTATTCACACGCAAAATAAAGCAAAGAAAAAAGCAATATTTAACCAGGCCTGCTGTGATTTCAGGAAAGCACTCGGCTGATTTTATCAATGCACACAACTCTACAGAAGAAACCATTCCCACTTCAGCAACAACTGCTTCTTTGTGGAATAGGAGCAGTTGCACCATTTTCTTCAGTGTTTGGGGAAAAAATAATACACACAACAGAGCCAAAAGCTCACCTCCTTTGATGTTGGTTGCTAGTGTGCCTAATTAAAATTAACTAAGCATTTCAGCTCATAATTATACGAACACCTAATCTATGGCACTCCCAGCCAATTTTATTTTAATCACAAGAACACACCAGACGTATGAATGATAAGCACAGAGCTCCCTGTAGTCTCTGTACTATTTCTGGATTCAGTATTTTCCATTTACTCTGTATTTCCATCACTGTTTTTCCTTGCTATGCAATCACTTCCCAGTTGAACAATTAATATATATATATATATATATATATATGTATATTTTTAATGCACTGGACTGTGCTTGCTATCCAGTATACCTCAAGGGGAAAAAGCTTGCTTGCCTTTCTCATGTGCGCTGTCTCCAATGGGAATACTCCCTTATTCTTCAGAGTTTTTGGCTTAGACAATGATTCGCAGTCAAAAGCCAGAAAGTAGAAGGTTCCACCCAGGTGGTGAAAGACAGGCCAAGGACAGAGGAAATGCTTGCCCCTTCTTTACATACTTCTGCACTGGAGCTGGCAAGAAGATGAAATCCTCCTTGCCTGACTGAAGTCCGATCACGACCATCTAATCTGACCTCCTGCACATCACAGACCACAGAACCTCTTCCAGCCAGTCCTGTTACAGACCCCGAAACTCTGGCTAGGTCAGAGTGAAGGTCCATCTAGTACAGTGTCCGATCTTCTGACAGTGGTCAGATGCCCCAGAGGGAATGAACAGAACAGGTGATCCATCCCTGGTTGCCCATTCCCTACTTCTGATAAACAGAGGCTAAGGATGTCCTGGCTAACAGAAATTAATGGATCTACTCCATGAATTTACCTAGTTCTTTTTTTGAATCCTGTTATAACCTTGGTGTCCGCAACATCCTCTGGCAAGGAGTTCCACTAGTTGATTGTGTGTTGCATGAAGAACTACTTCCTTTTCTTTGTTTTAAATCTGCCACCCACTAATTTCACTTGCTGCCCCCTAGTCCTTGTGTTATGGCAAGGAGTAAATAACTCTTTTTTATTTACCTTGTCCACACTAGTCATGATTTTATAAGCCACCCCATTCAGCACCAATTTCCTTCCAACACAGCTGCATAGACCACAGTCTCTGGCTGAATTTTCTTTCACAGATCCTCAATTGCACCACTGTCTGCAGAGGATTAGTAACTTTGCTTTGTCTGTGACTAAATCAGCAACAGAATCACCTGAGAGTTGATTCAGCAGGTAAACTTTTTGAACTATGGGTACTTGGATACCTTTGTCAATGATTTTTAATTAAATCCAAAGTGGAAATTTCTTACCATGGACTTTTCTTTTTTTCCCTGGGGACTTTCTTTCCGACTAACAAAACACTTGTTTCTTGTCAATAACTGGCATGAATTTCATCAGAAAAAAAATGAACAGTAAGCAAAAAAACAAATGTGGATGATAAATAATGCTTCAGCGTGTTGACTTAGCAACAATTAAATAATAATTGGGTAATTAGGTTAGACTATATTTCAAGAAAATACACCTGTTTAAATATTCCCAGTTATAGAAAAATTAAATTACAAAATATTTCTTTAGATGGGCAATTCCCTTTGAAAACACACACACTGCCCCTCACTCATTTCTAAAGGAGTTCTTCCCTTATAAAGAGGGGCACTAAAGTACGATTTGTGTTAGATTTTCTTCCATTATTTTGCAAGCTCCTGTATAATTGCAGGGCCTTTGTTCAGCTGGTGAAAACTGATGTCCAACTTTGACCACTGTCACATGTCATTTAGTGCTGCAGTGCACACTGGAAACCGGAAAAGAGATCACTGTGCTCCTCACAATTCATTATTGTTTCTTCCTGTAGTCAGTGGGGCCAACAGCCACCAGGGGCCTCAGGGCAACATGGGGAAGGGCTGGCTCCATGCCCCAGGAGGAGCTGGGCCAATGGCAGAAGGGGTGGGGCTTACAGCAATCAGCTCTTAGTGGGGTGCTGGGACCTCCCCATCCCTCAGGGTTGTGTACAGTGGCAGAGCAGTGCTGAGCGGTGTTTTAAGGGGCCCTGTGCAACTGCCCTCCTTGTGCCACTTCTGCCCCTCGGCAGGCCTGGTTGTAGTTCAGTCTTTAATTCACTTCACTGCTTTAATTCTTAAATATTTGTGACTCTCCTCCAAAAACTGACCGGGCTTGTGCTCACTGCATTCCAGTCATTGTCACTCTGGTTACTCGGGGTTAACGGGTTTTTAAAAAAAAAAAAAAAACATAGATGGCTTTTTGGCTTTTCTATTCAGCAGCCTCCAAAACTTACCACTCACCCGGGACCTGAAAGCCTGGCTGCATTTTTCTTCCCCTCAGGTGCACCACAGAAAAGATTCGGTAAACCAAATTAAAGCCTCATTTTTCAAAGGTATTTAGGTGCTCGGCTCCCAGGAGTAGATCAGCTTTGGGGATCTTGGCTCATGTCTCCAATTAGAGTTGTGTGATAATTGCCAGAGGATCACGTACGTGTAACCAGGACTGCCAATGGGGGAGCCAGGAGGCAGAGGAAGGAAGTGGGGGACAAAGGGGGCCTCTCTGTGCAGCTGTGGGGGGGGGCAGCGCTGCCAACCTTGGTGCTAAGGGCTGACTGCACTAGGCCAAACCTCTTTTACCCTTGGTTCTGCCCTTCTGAGAGGCATGGGGCCAGGGCACCCCCACCACCGGTGGCTGTCAGCCCTGCTGGGTGTAACCGGCATACTGCATAACTGGAACTTGGTAGACAATTCTCCTGACAGCATACCAGGAGCTGAGTGAAGCAACTCCCCCGCTTTCAGCTGTCTTGGTTCTGCAGCCTTTAAAAGAAGTAAAAAGTAACAAAACCGTTTTGCTTGGTACTAAAATGGAACGTTAAAGTTGAATACACGCAGGGAGCAGATCTGCTGAACCAGAAGGTGCCCTTTTAGGTAATCACTTTTTAAGGAATAGCAGCACCTTATGTAACTCCCCAATAGGGAGCTCAGATGTGTGCAGTAAATATATTCAAAAGTGCAGTCAGAGTAAAAACACAGATCGACGGATCCAGGATGCTGAGAAGAAGAAGAAGAAGAAGAAATTGTCATTTGGGCCAGATCATAAGATGTTGTAAATCAGCAAAGCTCCATTGATCCCTAGCTTGGGATCTGGACCTTTGCAAACTGAAATGGAGTCCCTCGTGAGCAGGTTTCCCTCTCATTCTTTCCCTCCAGGGCAGAATAAATATTGCTCTGTGCCCCGAGGCATGTGCACCACCAATAGAAAACACATGCTGCTGGTGGTGGGTGCTCTGCTAATCACCTGGGCAGCACCTGAATCTCCCCTGGGCATCTGCCCACGCGCTCAGCTTACAGGGAACCCGGCTGATGAAGCTAAATACCACTACCCAAATGGAAACTTGCTGCTACAGGCAAGTGACTATTGTCAGAGATGTTTTTCAGAACCCCTTGAACAGGGCTAGTGTAACCAAGCCAAAACTAATAGCCTGTAGTCAGCTCCTGTGCCCAACCCCTACTGCAGAAAGCAATGTATGTTCACAGGGAGTTATTCCCTTAATTACAATTATTAACATGTGCAGCAATTTGATCATACGTATCATGAGCCCTGCGCCCAGGGCTTTTCACTAGCATTTTCCCACGTGGTCACCATGTATCACTGCTTATCTCCTGACAGCAAATGATAAATTGGCCGAGTTGCAGAAAAAGGTGTAATATGCAAGTGGTTTTGTTTGCTAGATAAATACAATTTGACTGCCCATGTTATTTGAAATAATAACTGAATCCTATAACGAGATTAGGCCATGTCATATCTGTCGCCTGAATGGGCCAAGCGATGCAAATTGCTGCTGTCTGTGCCTCCGTCATCAAGCACCCCGATGACAAGATGATGAATTGAAGACCTCATTGTCAATTAATGATCCTTACACAAGAGGGATTTCGACTGTTCCCATATGTTTGGGAGGGTGAGCGACATTTGTGTCCTCTCTGATAAAGGAAGGTTGTCTGCTACTGTCCAGACAAAATGGAGTGGCTCAGTGAACGTTATCTTTGGAGGGAAAATTCCAGTAAACAAATTCAGGTTCTTCTGTGCTGGAAACACACCAGGATATTCAAAGACAGTTCTAGTGCACAGTAGAGGTACAAATTAATCTGCATTGCTCAGGAGGTGCGGGGATTTCTTAAGTGCCTACAGCCCAGAGCCTCAGAGATATTTAAGCTCCCAACACCCACTGCTTTCACTGGGAGCTGGACTCCTAAAGACAAAGAGGGGCAAATTAGGCTAGTGAATGGGCCACACGAGTGGCCCTCTCTCTCCTCAGCAGCGGTAGTTTTGCTAACTGCACTTCCATACCTCCAATTTGTGGAGTGTGTGGATTGAACCCCAGTCCTTTGATTGGTTGCAGAGGGAGCGCATGGCTGTCACAGTCAGTGTTGTGTGTAATCAGCATGCACCTCACATCCCACACCCTTGTTTTATGCACTCGTCACTTTTGTAGTACTGGTAGGAAAACAACGATGTGGACAAAAACCGGCAGAATCTGGTAACTCCACATGTAGGCAATGGAAAATAGAACATTTCATGGGCCACACACACAGAACCCCAGTGGTCCACATACAGCCCTTAGGCCCTTGGTTCCCCACCACTGATAATAGCTTTGAGGGTCTGGAACCAAGGATCCCAACTACCTTTGACCTGCAAGGGAAATTAGAGTGTCATACGACACCCAAGAGTTGCATGACTTTAATGACACCAGTGTAATTAAAGCAGTGCCACCTCCTTCGTGTGATGCAGGTACACTGACGCTGAAGTGTTCATAACAGCATAACCATTCTCCTACTGCAGGGGTCAGCAACCCCTCACATGTCTGCCACGACTGGCACACACGGCGGGAGCTCAGCCCCGACCCTGCTCCCCATTGCAGCCGGGAGCTTGCTCTAAGCCATGCTGCGTGTGGATTAACAAAAGACCAGCTAATGCTACCGAACACCACCTAGACGATAAAGCTCTTCATCTTACTGTATATATTCATGGAGCTGTTCTTCGCGGGACTGTTAAGTACATTAAAAAGTATCATCAGTACATAGAGGTCAAAAGGTCAAATTTTGGCACGCTGCCTCGGAAAGGTTGCTGACCCCGTCCTACTGGAAGGGGCACTACAGCAGTAGCGCTGTTATACTGAGAGCACTGCACCCTCACAAGAGGTCACACTTTTCCAAGGACCACAACAGGTTTCTGGTTTATTTAAAATTTCTAGCTGCTCATCTGGATAATCTTCATAGATGTTGCTGACAGCAGACCAGAAAGAGCAAATAAAGCCAAAATAGAACAGGGCTGCAGCTCTGGCAGCCAATGGAGCAGCGAGTGCAGGAGAGGAATCAGGCTCAATAACCAGCAGAAGTGCCCAATTGCTCTGAGCTGCTGAAGATGTGACGCCCAATCAGCGCTTGCTATTTTGGGGCTATGTATTTTTATCAGGCAGGCATGTCTCTGCCAGGATGTCTGGCTCCATTCCCTCGCCTGCAGCAGTTGAGAGTGCCTCCATTCTGGCTGATGCTGCTTGGTTCTTCGTGTGCCGAATGCTAAACCAGATGTAACTCCCTCCCCCGTATATAGAAAATTCATTAACACGGCAAGGGAGGAACAAGCAGGCTGGTCTGTCAGTATCTCTGGTGTGTTCAGAGAGAGAAATATCCTAGCAAAATGGGATTTCCTTATAACAAAAGGCCTCTCCCCCAGTCATGAACTTCTCTAGTCCCACGTGCCAAAGAGACCTGCAAAAGGGAATTCAGCTACCTCTGGGTTTCACCCAAAGATTACAGTGGAGATTTGTATGATGAGCACCTGCGTGATCAGGACCCTAGTTTGACATGTGCCAAACAAGAACCCACCAGGGCACATGTCCTACTCTCTTTACTTATGACAAACTCACACCCATTTCAGGCAGGTGGAAACCACACTCAAAATAGGGTGTACACTCAAAGGAAAGCTATACTACGCACCAACAGACCATTAACAACATGCATCTGGAAACTCAATGGCCAGAATGAAAAAGTATTTACAGGTTATGAGGGAGTAGGTGCATTCAAATTACAATTTACAAATAGTAATGAAAAAAATTACTAATTAGCACAAATTGCATTGAAATGGCCCTTCTGTGTTATAACCAAATAGTTTTCTAATAAGCTGCCCACTTTAAAAAAGAAGCCTGTAATAGAGAAATGTTCCAGCAACTTCTAAGTTGTTTTCATAGTGGGTTTCTTTGAAAACCCTTTTTTAGATACTTAGCTGCCATTACACATCTGTGACTTAGGCCTTGTCCACACTAAACCCACTGGTCGATCTACTCAATGCAACTTCAGCTATGCAAATAGCATAGCAGAAATCGACATACAAACTGTGACATCTTCCACGTTATGAAGTCGGCAGAGGCTTCTCTCCCATCCACTCCAGCTACTCTTCTTGTCCTGGGGGAGTATCAGAAATGACGTGAGACTGCTCAGAGATCAGCTCATTGTGCGTAGGCAGACGCAGTAAACTGGAGGCTGGTGGATTGATTGCTGGAGTGTCGATCCAGCATGTAGTGGAGACAAGCCCTACGGCTCCAACCCTGACATGTATTTATGTTCACAAGAAAGCCCAGTGAACACAAGGGGCTTCCTGTGATGGCAAAGTTATGCACAGGTAGAAGTTATTTTGCAGGATCAAAATCTAAGCTATTATTTTAACTTTAAACACTTAAGTACCACAATAGCAAAGCAACTACAAGACAAAGCAGACAATTCACATCATAGGAAACCTCCCTTGTCTTGCCTTTTGAATAGAACTAAGCTAAAAGAGATACACTGTTATTAATTTACATACTCTACATTATATCTCTTTTTGAACAAAAAAAATACCTGTAAGGCTTCCAAGCAATAGTCCAGAAGGGAGGAACCAAAACTTTAAACATTTCATCATCTGAAAATATCAAAGTGCAATACCTATATGATGACACAACCCCATTCTCAAAACCCACAGCACTCTCGCAGTGGAAAGAGTCCTTTAGGTAGGAGTAAATTACAGTTATTCCTGATTTAAGGCATCTTTACACTACCAGAGCCGCAGAAAGAGACTTTAAGGTCAAAGGGAACCAGGTCCATTGATTTCAATGAGACCGTGACCATCTATGGGCAGTACGAGCGACTGTACCTAAATATGGCCCAAGATGTGTATAATACAAAACCAGAAAGCCAATTTCCTTTGCAAATTCTTACCATGACAGGTGTTGTTCTTCTCCTCATACCCTGCTTTACACATGCATTTTCCAATGGGCACCAGCCATTCCCCCTCAGCACTGCAATGCATCTTTGGAGGTTCATCAGTCACTGAGTGGTTCACACACTCTCCTGACACTTCCAGCAGTTGGGAGGAATCTGCCCCAGTGATGGTGTCAGGAAAGAGAGCTAGGTTCCGGATAACAGAAGGGCACTTTTTGTAATACACTCGCACAGACACCAGGGCAATGCAGGCGCCGACATCCTGGAAAGCCAAGTAAAATCCCTTCTTGGTCAAAGGCCCA
Organism: Carettochelys insculpta; assembly: GCF_033958435.1. Classification (NCBI taxonomy): domain Eukaryota; kingdom Metazoa; phylum Chordata; order Testudines; family Carettochelyidae; genus Carettochelys; species Carettochelys insculpta. The sequence goes on along the minus strand of NC_134140.1, from coordinate 133,313,808 downwards.
ACATCTCTAACCTCAGTGTTCAGTTTCATGACTCGGTCTCCAAGGTCTAGCTCAGTGAAGCTCTCGTCGGCAGCAATGGTGTCGATCTTGATGTACTGATTTTCTTTGATGTTCCTCCCATCTTCGTCATCCGATTCAAAGTAATACATATTGAAAGTTTCTTTGCAAGTCCCCAGTCCTCCTGGAAGACTATTGCAGTCCCGCAGAGTGAACTTGAGTTCGATGAAGATCCGGGAGGCTCCTTCATTGGAAATCCAGCTGGTCAGAAGCCAGTTGTTCTGATTCTGTTCCATGACTTTGCACACTTGATATGTGTGTATGGGTGCATAATTTTCATCCACCTCACCAATTTCTTCCCACTGTGCAAAAAGAGAAACAATTACTTAAACGCAGCAAGCAAACAGGTTCCTAAAAAAAAACATCTTACCTTTCACGCAGGAGAGCTGCCCTGTTGGAAAAGATGAGAACGTTAAAATGACACTGAGTTCCATGCCCTAGGCCTGACCGATGCCCCGCCAATTCAGAGGAAAGATCCCTACTGAGGAAGGCCTTTTCTTTGGAAACAAGGGAGGACTGGGGAAGAATTCTATTTTTTAATTGTTCCTTTTGTTCATTATTGGTTTGTTAGGCACCAGAATGAAAAGAGAGGCAGTATTTAGGGCTGACCCGTGGCTTGCTCTGTGCAGCCTGGCGGTGGAGTGACAGGATACCACATTTATTCATTGCACAGCCCCAGAGCATCATTTAGCAGCACATGGAAGGAAAAAGCAGATCCCTCAGGAGCTCTCTCCCGCTCCATGAAGGTGAGCAGAGAATTGTCAGAGAATGGCATGGAACAAGTGGAACTTGGGTTCCACCCCCTCAAGTCAGAACAAAGAGGGAAGCAATCTGCTCTCAAGACAAACCCATAGCAGATTACCTCCCCGAAAGCAAAATGGTGGAACTGTGACCCCTGGGCTACTCTGGGGATTCTGCCCAGCACATTGAGCTTCTTATGCAGGATACCAGGTATAGTCACGATCAAGCCATCAATGACGACGGATCCTCTAGCACAGGGGTAGTAAAAATCAGGCCTGGGGGCTGGATCCAGTTCACTAAGCATTCTCTCCAGCCTGCCCAGCTGATCAGCAGAGCACGCGTACCGACAGCCAACAGCATGTGTTCAGCTGCCCCTCCCCACCTTGGTCCGTCTGCAGCCGAGCTCCTCCTGGGATTCTCCTGCCAGCTGTGCAGAGGGGCAGGGGTGGAGGGGAGAGGGCAGTGCTGAAGTCAGGGGGTTCCCCTGCCCCTGTGCCCATCTCCGCAGTGACTTGCTCACGAGTGCAGAGCAGGGGAGGGGGAGATAATAGATGAGGGCAGATTTCCCTTACAGAGAGAGAAGGGGTTTTGCTCAGAAGCTTGCCCTGCAGCAGCCAGCGCACACACACTGTGTGTCAGTCACACACACCCAGTCTGTGCCACACACACCCAGTCACTGCCACACAGACACGGCAGCACACCCTCAATCTGTGTCACCAAGTCTGTCTGATCCACACACAGTGTTTCTCTTTCATAGTCCCACACACTCCATCTCTCTCCGTTGCGCCCAGCCCTGCCCCTCCGGCCTGAGACACTGCCCCTTCCAGGGGACCCAGAGCTGGGCCACGACCAGTACCAAAATCGGTAGACAGGCCCCTCCACAAAAATTATTGCCCACCCCGATCTAGCAACACGGCTGATTTCAAATTTAAAAATGTACCACGCTGGGAAAAAACCTCAGTCACTGCACAGCTATATGCAGCACAGAGAAATCACCTTGAACAGCACTCAGCCACACTGGAGCCTCTCCGGCATCCAAGTCCTCTCTGCTATTCACAATTCAAGTGTCACTGTTACGGACGAGATCAACCCACTTATGGTGAGGGGCCGTGCCTTGAAAGAACCAACGTCTTTGCTGTTGTTCGTTTCTCCGGCTTTTGATCTGTTCACCTGTCAGGATCTCATTGCCAAGAACTCTTTCATTCACTTTCCAGTTGGGCTACTTTTGATGTTTGCATCTAATTATACTGGCCAATGCATCATTGTGAGAAATCAATGCACACAGAATATAATGGGCCCATGAGGCAGGCCCTGGTTTTAAAGTACTAGACACAGCATGGGCTGAATGCACTCTACAGCCAAAGGCCTGCTTATAGCAGTATTGTCTGAAGCCCTCAGCCTCAGGGTACCAGCTTATCGCGGAGGTTATGGAAAACACCCCCAGGTTAATATCAACAGGCTGGCTTTTTCTTGACATTTTCAATGAAAAAGAGAAAGGAAATGAATGGCAGGAAAACACTCAAACTGCTGGAAGGGGACAGGCTGCTGAACCACAGTTAGCAGAGTCGTTTGTCCCCTCCTCCCACCATGCCCTCGCTGGAGATGTCTACGCCGCCATCCTCGGTTGCTGTAGCACACAGCCAGCGTTAATCCAGCTAGAAGAAAGTTTGGGCAGGTGATAGCAGAGAGGCCACAGCTGCACGAGCTGCTGTACTTGTCAGCCCTGCCCACCTGGGCCTTCAGGGGGACACGGAAGCCCAGTGTCAAGGGTGGCCCAGGGGATTAGCAGGATCCTGGTGCCAGCAGCAGGGTTGGGCCCATGCCTGCACTCACTGGTGGTAGAAGGAAGCAGAGTGATGGGATGTGGGGTGGGGGGTAGGAAAAGGTAAGGCAGGAGGGGTTGTCCTGGGCCCCACACACTCCTACAGGGACATCCCTGGCCCTAGGCACATACCTAAGCAGCCTCTGCCCAGGCTGCAGTCACATCTCCCAACTGCAGTGTAGACATACCCAGCCACACTGCACTTTCTTGTTGTGTTCTTTCTCCTTCCCCTCACCTCCCAGCCCCACTCCCCTCCCTACAGGGGCAACACGAACCCCCTGAATCTGGCCAATTATTTCGAGTCACATTGTGTTTCAAACCCAATCTGGGAAAAAAGTCTGGGACACCGAACGTGCATAAAGGGCTTGCTCAACCCTCTCTGGCATGCAGAGCGAACAGGGGTCCTTTTCCCCAGTGGGGTGCAGCTGTCACAACACACTCAAACCTACTTTCCCAGGGCTGGAGACAGCCCCTTTGCTCTCAGTGAATGGCACCTCACTCTGTAAGCAACCCCCTAAACAAAGCCCTACAAGTGTGTAGCATGTGATTAAGGTTAGATGTTTCACCACCTTCGCTCAGTACTAATATTGGAGGGATTTATAAGTTGACAATGTCCCTTAAATTTAATTGGTGATTGAGTTTATAAACAGTGGGAAAAGACCATTAATGACAATAGACAGTTATTATACGGGAAATGTTGTGTCAAGCATGCACGTCTTATGATAAAGCTGGAGAATGCCTGGTGCTCTGTGAGTCAGCTCCTGCACCAATGAAGTCAGTGGAAGTTTCACTGTTCCCTTGACCAGGGAAGGGCTGACTTTACACTTTGTGAAGACAATGCTCATGGTCCTTGGGAACACAGCATGGCCTATGGGCTGGTGAACTGGACTGGGACTGAGAAGACCCACGTTCTAGTCGAAGTTCTGCCCCTGACCTCAGAGAATCTTCTCAATGCCCATTTCCCAGCGGTGCAATAGTTCTGAAGTCCTTTATCAAACTTTGAAATCTGTGGGTGAGAAGTGGCATAGAAGAGGCATTATCCTTTGATGGCTGCAGAATAGAGACCCACACACAGTCTTCAGAGAGCATTTGATCCTTCTATTATTCATTCCATACCAAGTAGTTAACTTTGCTACAGTTGACCGTTGTGCTTGCTTACAATTTCTACCAGTTGTTTTATTTCAAGGAATGTCGCAACTTTGCAGAATGTTGCTGATTGGAGGTTTTGAGCACCAGACTTGCGAAGACAGACATGGTTGTGAAGTTAAGCTGGTGTTCACAAAACCAATCTAGGGCTGGTGATTATGGGAATGTACGGAAAGAGATGGGTCATTTGTTTAGATGTAAAAATTAAACCCAATGATATTTCCTATCCCACCCCCCCAAATGCTAAACAAATACAGACACTATTGAAGCAGATTCTGATTTCAGCAGCAGCAAAGGAAATGGACCATAGCTCCATTGACTGTAGACAGGATAAGCCAATTTACAGCATTATATCTGCGATCAGAATATGTCCCACCTGCCATCCAAATAGAGCTGTCATCAGAGAGAGACAGCAAAAGGAGGTGGTAATGAGGTAAGGCTGCTTATCTCTGTACAGTCACAAGGGAAAGGCATTCAGATCCCATCAGGGCCTCCCACCTTTCACACTAGGCCGTGTTCCGCCATTTAATCTGATCTCCATTCCTATCTTTATGTAGGAGAACACACTTTATTTCCTCCGATTAGGTAAGCCACTTTTTGGGCACTCTGGAGACTGCAATCATTCTGTTACTATTCCCGCTCTTACAACCACCCCAAAAGGGCAGAAGGGGCTCATTACCATCTTTTCAGCCTGGTCTTGACTTTCTTGATTAATATTTGAGACATTATACAACACACTTCAAATAGCAAAGGAATCAAAACAAACTAGAAGCCCTAGCTGATGAAATATGGGCTCTAATAGGTCATGAAAAAGGAAACCTGGCACATTAATATGACAGCATCTAGCTGAACGTATCTGCATGAAAAGATTAAGAAGAGTAGAACTGAAAAATTGCATTCCACATTTTAATTCCTCTCTGCAGTACACATTTTTATGATACAAATCAATGCTATCCGAAGGATTACAACAAAAATGCAACATTAACTTGGTGCTAAATGTTTCTACTAAGTCTTTAATAGCCTTAAGAAGGAAAACACAAATGCATTGCAATGGCCTCATGTTAAATCATTTACAGAAGACCTGTTTCGGAATGAAAAATTTTCATTAAGACACTAGAGTTACACTTTCCTCCGTCAACATAATGGCATTCAGCTCACACAGATTATCTAGGAAAAGGCCAAAGATAACGTGAATCTAAGCAAAAAATACAAGTCAAAGAGCTCATGACAGATCAGCCTCATGTTCAAGTATTAATTTAAAGTATCTAGTTCCTAGGGCTCTCTCCTTGCAAGGCAGGATCCAGTCCAGGTTCACATCTCTTGTGTTGGACATCTGAAAGCCTCAGAGATAACCCAGAGGTTCATACCCACCCCAGGATGAGGCAAATTCTGTCCTGGGTTAGAACACCCCCACCACGGTGACTTTAGAGAGCTTGCACTGATGCAAAGGAGAGCCCAATTTGGGTGCACATGAATTACTACATTCCAACAAACACCCATCCCCAGCCCACATGGAGCTGAGCACGTGGTGTGTGACATCACTTCTGTGCTTTCCGGCGCTCAGCGCAGGGCAAGTTCTTCCATTTGCTTTGAGCTGGCTGTGGCTCAACAGCCTCACACTCAACAGTGGTAACACATAAGCATGTCTCCCTAGCACCTAACTTTTCCCAGGCAAACTTCTCCTTCCCCCCATCCCCCACCCTTTGTGATCCAGATTGTTGATGTGCTTTCACTCCAATTGGAACAGTTTTCAGGGAGTTATGCTGAGAGAGGCAAGTGACAATCCTACATGTCCCAGTTAGTGCTATATGGCAAGAGGTGTCTTCCAAGCAAGATGTGGGTATCCCTGAATCAGTCTTTCATTAATTCTCAGCTCCGTCCTTGTAAGACAACTTAGTCTGACATTCCTTTATCTCTCAAGACTTATTTGAAAATAGCCTAGACTTGGTTGCCCTTCCAGGCGGCAAGTGCCACAGGGGTCACCATGTTCATCTGTATCCGCAAAAACAGCTAGAAGTCCTCTGGCACCTTATAGACTAGCAGATTTTTTGCAACATAAGCTTTTGTGGGCAAAGACCCGTTTTTTCAGATGCATCTGAAGAAGCGGGTTTTTGCCCATGAAAGCTTATGCTCCAAAAAATCTGCTAGTCTATAAGGTGCCCCAGGACTTCTTGTTCTTCCTCCCACGTGTCCCATGACAATCAGCTACAACATTTTCACTGACCGCGTCTTCCAGAAGCAAAAGCTCACTTTTTCATCCGTCTGCAAACTTGCTTCCAGTTACCGTACCAGAAAGTTTAAGAAACAGGAAATCTGCCCATGCAGGTTCTCCTCCATAGTATACCCTGTGTAACCTCAGTGGAGTTAGATGAGAGGGAATGTTTACTGAAAAAATAAAGAAGCATAATATATTGCCTCCCACACAGCAGAAACCCATGGAAGTGGCAATGCAACCATTTCTGTGGGCTCCTATTGACTACAGCAATGCAGACTGTGTTGTGTGGTCAGCAGCAAGTGTGCAGCTGTTTCGTCTGGCCATTTTATCAGGAGATTAAGGAGCGTTAACACTGTTCTCAAAGCCCCAGCCATGAGGTTGTGTGATTCTTTGACAATCTCAGCTTTAAGAAAATATAAGAGCTTCCATCCCTCTGACTGCGGAGAAAAACTTCAAAATCGCCTCCAAAACTAGGGGGCAAATAAAAAGAACCTGAGATTTAGTCTACATCTCCAGCTCATGATTTCAGGGGCCTGACTCATTGTTTTTACATGTAGGGGTTGGCCGTGCTCCAGGGACTCTGTGAGGTCAATCCCGTGCATAAGGTAGCAGTAAGACAGTGGCGAGTCAGAGCCAGGATTCCCCACAGGAAGCTGGGTTCTTCCCCATGACTGCACCAGACTGGAGACTTTGCACATATACTGATGGGAGCTGTGGAGAGGGGGCAGATGGCAAGGGTGGGATCACACCTCACCTTCAGGAAGCTTCTGGTGTCCCTTCCACACTGAAACCTGCAGCCTCCGTAAGAGGGAGGAAGCTGGGATCTATTTCCCCTCACCAGGGAAATGTGCTGACTAAACTGGCAACGGCTCTGGAAAGCAGCAAAGCCGCCAAGCGGTTTCTAGGCATTGCAGAGATGATGAAGGAAATGTGATGGCCCGTCACAGGATTGCAAGGCTGCTATTGCAGGATAAGCAATGCCAGTCTATGTAAGTCTGCCAGCAAGGTGAATGCACGTGAACCCCTCTCCCATCCATTTCTTAGTTAGTCCCAGCTCATTGGTCACAGGCAACAGGGACAACATGCAAAAAGGGCACATAGTATAGAAAGGATCTGATCAACTTCTTCACTCAGGTAAGAATTTGGCCTGATTAAGGAAAAAAAAAAACATTGTCAAGTCAAATGACAGGAACAGCAGAATATTAGATGGTGGTTTGGCACATTCACCTCTATTTGGGCCAGTTTAAAAGAAGAGAATTACTGAGCTATTTTCCTCATCCTTGTCTGCCCAGTTGGAATTTTCTGATGGGTTTCATTATAGACACTATCCTTATGTTCAAAGGAATAACGTGTTTTGTACATGCTGTACGTAAAATAACTTGTGATGGAGTCCATACAACTTGATGCCAATGAAAGTCCTACAAATTTCACTGTGGTTTAGATTAGACCCGCAAAAGAATTATTTTTTCCTAAAGAAAGAAACTGCACAGAAAAAGTCTTTAAATTGAAAAGGATGAGGAGGACTGGTGAACTGGGAATCTAAAATGTCTAATTTGAAGTACACCCCATTTGGAGGGTTATGTTAATGAGGAAGTTTGGAAGATGCTAATGAGTTACTGATATGAATATGCAATGGCTCATTTGCATAATGGTGCCCATGCGTGATTCAAAAGTGCAGTTTTCAGATCGCACGCCACCCATGTAGATGGGGCCTTTTGAAAGGATTCCCTGACTTCGAAAGCCCCTTCTTCCTAAAATCAAATAGAAAGAAGGGGCTTTCAATGTCTGGGGGTGTCCTTTCGAAAGACCCCACGTACACGGGCGGCGTACGTTCTGAAAGCGGCGCTTTTGAATTGCATGCGGCTGCCATTATGGTAATGCAGTGCTGCATATTCATGTCAGTGCCTCATTAGCATCGTCCAAACTGCCTCATTAACATGCCCCGTCCAAAAGGAGGGGGCATGTGTAGACACAGCCTAAGGGTATGTCTACATAGCAAAGCTATTTCAAAGTAAGCTGTGATGGAAGAGATATTCCAAAATAGCTTATTTCAAAATAATACATCTACACACAAAATGTGTTCTGAAATAGCCTTCAGCTATTTTGACCTAGAGCATCTATACACATAGAGCCTCTTCTGAAATAGAACCATTGGAAGCACTGCGGCTTAATTCGAAACAGGCTCTATTCTCAGTCTACAGAGCCCCTATTTCAAACAAACTTTTTCAAAATAGGCACTAATAAACCACTATTCCTTGAAGTTTACCTATTTAGAAATAAGCCCACTGCTATTTTCCAGTGATTTCAAAATAGCAATTGCGTTGTATAGATGTTAGCAAAGTTGTTTCAAAATAACTTTGCTATGCAGACCTACCCTGCAAGTTATAAACAACTTCAGAAACTATTAAACAACAGTTGGGACCTATGCAATCAAAAATAAATAAAGGTGTTGCAAAATTTCAGGCCATTTTTAAAAAAAAAAAAATTAGATTAATCGTCCCCAAGAAAGGATTTTTTTAAAAGCCTGGTAATGAAGAACAGACCCTACGTGCCTGACAGATCTTGTGTTCCATGTACAGTCTCATGGCATGCCAACGGCGTTCTGAAAATCATCTGGGGAAGGAGTTTAGCATTTCAGTCAGGATGCTGAAAACAGCCTGCAGCTTAAGATTCTCATTACCCTTCCCCTGCCACCCTCCTCATTTCTCAGCAGCGCTGCTCTTTCAGGGGCACAGTCCTATTTTGGTGTAATCACTTCAGCAATTACCAGCACTCCCTGCAAGACTGACACCTTCAGACATTCCTAGCTTGTCTGTAGCCGCTTGGGTGCTAGGGATGTCCTTTGCTCCCTATCTGCTCCTCCTGTACCAGTGTGGATAAAAAGGTCACACTACCAAACCATTGCATTGCACACGTTCTGACAAGGAGATGCTCACAACATGATTGAAAGGCTGGGCACGGGATCCTGCTGGCAGTTCCACCACAGGAAAGACAAAGTTGCAGCTACAAAGGCAGCCAACGCAGCTGCCTGATGACAGTGCCGGAGGTTTCTCCATTCTTTCAGATTCAGTTTGTCAGCCTCCAAGCTGATATCTATATTAACTAACGAGCGCTCACATCTTCCCTGCCGTCCTTTGTGTGCTAGGTTTCAAAGGGAAATGGCATGCCTGGCAGAGAGCGGAGTTAAATAAATAAAGAGAGCAATATTTTGTCAGGTCAGGAGTAAAATTTCACCGAGGCTGCTTTCAGGAGAGATACCTGTACATATGTGCTTCAGAAAGAACACCTGCACCATAAGGGTGGCAAAGGAGCTGACCGAATAAAAATGATTTAACCCACCTTCCAGGCCACCCAACTCTACACTGAGATTTATTAAGGCAGGTTTTAACCAGAGACCTTCTTTTATGTCCCTCCACCATCGCTTAGGTCCTTTGGATGCACCAAAGCTTGAGACATGCCTGCTGATGGGGGAGCAAAGGGGGCAGTCACCCCGAAGTCCAGCATTTCAAAGGGTCCCAAGCGTCATACATCACTGCTGCTACTTCGGCCTATGGAGATCCAGGCCCCTTTGTAGTGCTGCAGCAGTGCTGGTTTTCTGCTGTGTGGGACTATCGGGGGGTGGAGGATCAGGGCGGGGGTCCAGGCAGTGCTGAGGGCTGACAGTCCTAGGCCCCAACCCTTCCACCCCTGGCCCCGCCTCTTCTGGAGCTTGGAAATGGGCTACCCTCTCACCTTGCCATGGGGTCTGCAGCAGCTGTGGGCCCTGCTGGCTTCAGCACAGGTTGGGGGAATTGCTCATGTCTCATCTCCACTAGAAAATGGAGCCATGTTCTATGTGCGATGGGTGGCAGCCAACCTGTTTGCCTTCCTCCAAGCATATATATTATACAGTCTTGAATTAAATGACCGCTTGCTGGGGTTTTTTTTTTCCACAAGACCTTCACTATATCACCATCTGACTAATGGAAGGGAGTAGGAAAGATTTCTTTTCCTTTTCTATCCTTCCCTTCTTCCTTGCTTCTCTAGTGGTTGTTTTCCTTCTCTCTTCATCCATAGCCTTGTCATTTCAGGTAGGGTGAACAAGGAGCCAGTTGCTCTGCTTCTTTTGCAACATTGATTGCACATAGAAATAATCAAGGTGTGAGCAAAGCTTCAGCCTCAGGCTACAGGAGTAAAGCACCAGGAGAAACCCTCCAGGAATAAATGCATCGTTACCCTCTGAAGAGCCCAAATTGGGGGAGCTGTCTTCTGTCCTGTCGTAAAAGCCAATCAAACACATCAACCAAAGAAAAACATTGCAAGGCTGGAGCCTCAGCAAGTCACGTGTATCTGTTAGAGATGCCAGTTGAGTAACTCAAGACCCCAATATCAACAAACGCATCATTGGACTCAAGTGCCCCTAAACAGCACATGAGAGTACCAACACTGGCTGTAAGTTACTGTCAAGTCATGATCCTTGGACACCTACTCACACTGAGTAGCACTTACTCACGCAAGTACTTCTATTCAAGTCAGTGGTTCTCATGTGAGGATTCCTGAGGGTGCAAATAATCATTCAGTGTGTAGAATGGGACAGAAATTCTGTGTCTTTAAACAGATAAGCCAAACAGATAGGCACAGGCTCTAAATGTCAGTAAAGATAAACACTATATTTTTGGTGGGGGGTTGGGGGTGGGAAATCACAATAAGAAAGAACAGAGATACTACCTGGAAGGTTTTATAAAGCTCATTCACTCTACACCCTAATGAGCAGTTGGGAAATCCATGCTGAATAATGTTAAACCCAGAGGTAGCAATGCATTTGTTCCTGGCAGGTATTTTCTAATGCTGTAGTCTGAAGCTTGAGACCAAAGCTTTGCTCATACCTTGACTGTTTATATGTGCAATCAAAGTTGTCAGAATCCTAATCCAAAGCAGGGGCGAACCCTGCTGCAGGGTACTGTAATCAAAACAAAAGGAGCACCAGAACTCCAATCAGACAATCTCTGACCCAGAGCAGGAACAAAGCTCACTGAGTACATTACTTTCAACTCAAGCTTTAATAAAGGAGAGCTGTCTGAAAACCTGCGTGCACTTGATTTGGATCAAAGATCCTAACAACAATTCAGCACCAGGGCTCAGAGAAAGTGTTGATCAGCCTCAGACACATAGTCAGAAAGTCAGCACAAACACATCATATTTCATTGCTTCTTAAAAAGATCATTGCAGATTAACTAAATACTAGGCAAGGTGCTGATGATGATACTGACAGGAGACTGAGATCACAGATAGAAGAACTTCTAGTGGATGAGAAAGCAGGATTCTGGAAAGGTAGATATACCATACAGCAAATACTGGCACTAAGTATGATAGCAGAGAAAACTCAATGAAAGAACAAGAACATCTACACTTGCTTGGTCAATTTTCAGAAGGCATTTAACAGTATCTGACAGTAGTCACAAAACTTTTAAATGAAATATACAATACAGGTCATATCCCAGTGGACTTATCAAAGTCAGTTTTCATTGCTTTACCTAAGAAACCAAGGGCTACTGAATGTGAGCAACATAGGACAATAAGTCTCATGAGCCACATTACCAAACTATTCTTGAAAATCCTCAGAAGTAGGGCACAAAATAGGATAAAATCAGTTATCTCTGAAGAACAGTGTGGCTTTGTAGAAGATAAAGGTACTACCAATGCTATTTACATCTTACAGTCATCAATAGAAAGAGCATTGGGAGTACAAAAATACATATGTTTATGCTTTATAGACTTTGAGAAAGCATTCGATAGGGTAAAGGACGATGAAATGATAAAAATCTTAAAGGAACTGGACATAGATGGAAGGGATTTAAGAATAATTGGGAATACATACTGGGATCAAACAGCGGCTGTAAGAATGGGTGGCGAACTAAGTGACTGTATGAAAATAAAAAGGGGGGTTAGACAGGTTTGTGCACTTAAGGAAGGATTTAACAGTACAGCTCAGAAAGTGACTTGGGCAGTGTTGGAGTCGTACGAAGTGGATATCAAATTGATATGGTCGTAGAATATCAATGACAACATGGAGGCAGCAGTGAGAACATGTGGACAGTTGGGAAGCTGGTTGAGAATGAGTAGGGGTACAAGACAAGGATACCCGATATCGCCAAGTATCTTCATCACACATGTAGAGAGAGTGATGGACAAGATCAAGGAAGAGGTAGAAGGATATCTGTGAATGGGATGAGAATCAACAACGTGAGGTTTGCAGCCGATATAGTAATCATTGAAGAAAATTAAGAGAAGCTAGCAGGAAGGGCGCAGATGCTAAACGAAGAAGGGAAGCAGTACGGACTGATTATGAACATTGTTTTTGTTTTATCAGTGGTATTTGGAGATAAGGAAATAGGAAGGAAAATCAGTGCAGGTGGGATTGAACTAGAGAATGCAGAGAAGTTCACATATCTGGGAAGCAATATAACATCTAATCTAGACTGCAAGAAGGAAATAGTGACTAGAACAGCAAAAGTAAGAGCGAGTTTGAATGCGATGGATAAGATCTGGAAAAGCAAAGCGATTAGCTTAGGAACAAAGCTGAGCATCTTGAAAATGTGTGTATTCAACAGCATGTTGTATGGATGTAAGACATGGGTGATAATGAAAGATTCAAAGAGAAGGATATTGGCATTCAAGAAGAGTTGTTATAGAAAGATCCTGAGACTAGATGGATGCAGAAGGTCACCAAAGAAGAATTATATAGGAAGACACTACCGAAAGAGAACCTTCTGCAGAAGGTTATACAATGCAAGTTACAGCTATTTGGGTATATTTGCATAATGATTAACGAATGAAAAATCAAGACCCCGGTACTCAGCATAACAGATGGCTTGAATAGGAGAGGCAGACCCCACAGAGAATGGGTAGATGATATAGTTGATTGGTGCAGAGCTAGTCTACAGAAACTAAGCCACTCCGCACTGGACAGGGAAAGATGGCCGGAAATAGTGAGAGAGGCTTTGGACACCAACGGGTGCTGAGCCCATGGTTGTTGATGATGATACTACATCCATTGCACACACCGGACATATTAATACCCAGAGACTCATAGGATCAGGTTTTGCTCAGCCACATTGCAAATACCTATTGTAGGCATCTAAACAAGTGACTGTATTTTCAAATGGACCCAGGGCCAGATTTTTAAATATACCTAAAAATGCAAATAGGTACTCCTGGGATTTTTGAGTAGGATAGGTACCTGACTCCCCTGGCATCTTTGAAAAATTCATCAAAATGCAATGGGATTTAAGCATGTAATGCTCGTAAGCATTGAAAATCTAAACAGGACAGATTTTCAAAAGCAGTCAGCCCCCAGCCAGACAAACTGGAATAAAGGAAGCGGCTAAAACCAGGCATTTTGAAAATCAGCCATTTCACTTATACATCTAAAGAGGAGCTGTATTCCTAAAATCTTGCCTCCTGAATGGAGGGTTTTGAGTGCTTTGGAAAATCTGGCCTATAATATGTAAAACTGAAAATTAGCAATTTTTTTAGAAATTTTTTCTTCCTAATATATTTTTCTGACATTTGAATTAATAAATCTGTATTTCAGGATTTTTAATATTAACTCTTTAGGGTCTTTTTGAAGTTTATGCTGAGAAAGGACCCTTCTCTTTGTCCCCACAGAACAAACCCTACTTCTCCAAGCTTTAGCTCTTGCAAAGCAGCAAAATTACTAATCATTTCTAAATAATTTTTTTCAGCTCTCTCATATTTCTTGGGAGTAAAATAAAAATATCTTGAAAATTTCCTTTGAGAAAAAATTATTTGTCCCAAGAATGCATGTACTTAAGGTGATTACCCTTTTAGCTCTCCTTATGTTGCAGCCAAGGCAGATACAATCATACACATGCTGCTTTGGCAAAGCCAAATGTCACAACATACAGTCTGCAGCGCCAGATTACAGCAAAGCCTCTACAATATATCAGACCCCAGAGAGAATTCACTATTTTACCCATCTCTTTCATCTGCTTTTCACACACACAACATTGCATTTGTGGCTTAGACCTTGTCAACTACACCCATAAATCAATTTCAAATCTTGCATCTATCATCTTCCTGTAATCAGTAGCTATTCAGCACAAATTTACATCTCATTTCTGTTGGCCAAACAGCCACATTAGGCCTCAAAGCTAATTCAGGCTTTAATGATTATATGCCCCTAATAAACAGTCAAGTCTTCTCCATCTGCTTGCCGTGAGCGGCATTAACAATGTTCAGCAGCAGCAGAGGCTTTAGGAAGTCCAAATGGGGTGCAGTTAATACCAGATGCCTGCCCAGCAAGCCACTGTGTAATTTTTCCAGTATACCCAGACAGCAGGAAGGGAAAGTGTGTGTGTGCGCACCTGGGCCCATGCACACTTGTTTGGGCCTGGGCTGGGATGTTGTCCATGCACACGGTGAGAAATGTTCAGAGTTATATTGTACCAGTCGGGGCCTGCGAAAATGAGGTGAACTTGCAATAGTGTCTCAGCACACAACATGCCCCCTCGCTGCAGACACAAGTGGAAAAATATGCCCTGCGGTTTAGTCTAGTGATTGACTGGCAGTCATTCACATCGGTGCAAACAGCATTTTACAGGAGTGCAGTGCATTAAGTCCAGGCCCCTGCCCAAAGCAGGACCAACCCCAACTAAATCATCCCAGCCAGGATTGAAAAACCTCTAGGGATGGATCTTCCACCACCTCTCTAGGTGTCTCCACAGAGCAGTTGTGGGACCCAGAACAATAAAGCCAGGGCAGTGTGACTGTCAGTGCATGCCAGCCCCACAACCTGGGCAGCTGAAGTTCACATCTCAGCTCCCCAAGCTAGCGACCTTCAGGCTAGCTCAGGTATACCTGCATGACCCGCAGTTACCGCGTGACTGGAGCACAGGCCTGTGTTGGGCTATGTCTATACTAGCCCAGAAGATCAACTTGCTCAGGACCGATCTTCCAGTGTTAGATTTTGCATGTCCAGTAGGGATGCACAAAAATCGACCTCAGGGGGTCACAATCAACCCTGTATGCCCTGAGAGATGTGAGGAGTAAGGAAGGTTGACAGGACAAACTCTCCCATTGACCATCTTCGGTGTGGATGGCCAGGTAAGTCAACTGCAGATATGTCAATTCTAGCTGTGCAATTCCAGTAGCTAGAACTGCATATCTGCAATCTACTCTCTTTCCGTAGTGTAGACATAGCCTTAGGAGTAAGGCAGAACCATGCCCATCTCCAGGGGGTACTGCACTATGTGCCTCTTACTACTCTCCTTGCCAGGGCAACCAGTATATTGGAAGGGAGCTCTTTCATATCCCTCTGTCTTCCTTCAGGGGTAAAAGTGTGCAATTACCCTGCCAGTGGAGAAAAGGTACAGTGTTATTGACCTATAAGAACTTGGCCAGTGTCACGCATCTGAGGGCAAAAATGTTACTATTAGTATTGCCGCAGTGCTCTGAGGGCCCTGCTCATGGACCAAGTGCGAGGGCCTGTTTCGACACAGAAGTGAAGCTTAGTCTCTTCCCAGCACCACATCTTTATCTCCAGAAACTGTCAGGAGAAAAGAAAGAGCTGGGTTACTCTAAAAGAACTTCACTCCCAGCTAAAGAAGGAAGGAATGTTTTCAAAAGGGCTCAACCCCCAGCAGCTGCGTTGAGAACAACGGCAACTCTTGGGTGTGTAGCCCATTAGAAAAGCCCATCCGGCAGGCAGCTGTCAAAGCCTCATGTCACCTTCGAATTTGGTCCCATATGGATGTCTTTGACAAGCTTTAGTCCAACGTATGAGATTTTTGATAGCTAACTCCACCCTGCCTTCCTGCATTGCCCTCACTTCAGAGGTGCAATGCCGGAGAGAATCATTCACCAAAGTCTGTAAGTAGCTAAAGCATGAATAGTTCAGGACGGGTGTTGCATGTTCTTTCCTGTGCGCCCGCTAAATGAAACAATCCATCTTGATAGAACAAAGAGCAATTATTTAATTAAAAGATCCTCAGCAGTCTCACATTATTTAACGGATATAAAAGGCCTCACAGTGGTTGTATATTCTCTTTCAGTAAAGGGCCGATTCACTGCACTGAATAGCATCTGACAATGAATGAGTTTGTTATGACTGCTGTTAAGTACTTACCCAATATAGGTGATAAATTATGCATAAGCATGTATTACAGTACTAGTAACATTTTTTTATTATTGGAAGCCTAATTCTCCATTGCGCTGCATCCATGTAATCCAGTGGAAATGAATGGAGTTACATGGACGTAAAAGTAGTAACGCCATACAAATCTGGCCTTAGGTGTCTCTCTAAATCTGGACTTGAAGAAACACTGGGATATTTTATTTGATGATGGACACTTTATCCCCTAACCAACCGAGGTAAGAATGGGGTGTTTTATATCATAACAGTTCTCATTCCTGATCTGCAACTGAATACTATTTCCTCAGTACCTCCCTCCACAATTTGGTTTTAAAAATATTATTTCAAGAGCCAGCTGACTATAAGCTCTCTCTGTGATGGGGTGGTTAGGACAGCAAATGCAATTCTTGTCTGTCGTTGTCACTGGAACATTAGGTCCAGGTCAGGCGTGCATACTCTGGAACGGACAGTGAGAACCGGAAAGGACACAAAAAGATCTATAGTAATTCAAGATCTGGGAACCCTGCCTTAAAGGGAGATATGAAAGAAGTTCCACCTACTTAGCTGAACATAAAGAAGTTAAGAGGGACTTGACTGTAGTCTATAAGTACCTATGTGGACAGAGGATCTCTGAGATTTCAGGATACAATTCTGTCATGGATGTTAGGCATCTGGGACTTTCTGGGATGTCAGAGATACCTTCTGGGGCAAAGACTAGAGTTGGATCAGCACCCCAGGAACTACAGCAGAAACTGGCGATCTGCCCCAGTGCAAATGGAGCAGGAGCATTGGTCCCCGGGCTGCAGAGCAACAGCCCCCAAGCTTCCAGAACAGCAGCTGGTGGCCAGTCCCAAAGAAACAAAAGTGGAGGTCCCCAGACCATTGGAATAGTGGCTGTGGTTGGAATAGCCTCCTGGGGCTAGAGCAGCTCATCCCCTACCACAGGAGCAGCCACAGAGCTGGAGCAGACTGATGGTTATTTCCTCCCACTCCCACAGGGGATCTGCAAGCTCCCATGCATTTTTGATCTGTCCCTGTCTTTTGCTAAAAATACCTCAGACAGAATCATAACTTACTATTAATAGGTGGCTCTTTAATCTGTGGGTAAAGAAATATAGGTTCAACCTCTCCAACCCAGCACCCTAAGGACCTGACCAGTCCTGGACAACCAAATGTACCCGACTATGGTAAGTCTATATTGTCTATCAGCATTACCAATACTCCTACTGCTTACTGGGCTCTAAGGAGACATTTGGGGATAAATTAGACTAAATAACAGCACAGAACACTGAGAGCCACGACTGGTGGCTGTAAATAAACTTTATGGGACCATGGGAAACCTGGCCTCACCCATGATAAGTGGTCATCCAGCTAACTAAACTCATGCAGGATGACTGATGTTGCCAGACAGGAGAGCTTCAGACCAGAGCGGGTCAACCTGTACTAAGATCCTGTGCCAGAAAACTGAAGCTAGACAATCTGGAACAGGAAACCAGGTACAGTTGTCTAGAGTGGGCAACCAGCCACCAGAACAACATCCCTGGGGTACCACTTGAAATCTTTACATTGAGATTGGATGCTCTTCCTCAACTGCAAGATACTGTACTTGGGGCAGAAAATTTCACTCAGTGACTTCTGCATCTTGTGATAGGAGAGCTCAGACCAACCAATAGAAGGATCCCTTTTCTGGCCTTACATCTATTAATGTTAATCGCCTTTTATTTATTTGATATGAATGGGTATCTGCAGTACTGAACATTTGTCTTGTGGCAGTGGGTACTACTGCAGAAGGGGCTTATGCCACATGAGTCACTTCCATTCTTACAGCACTGCTCTCTGAACCTTGGACGGGGGGGGGTGCGTGCGCGCGTGCGCTTTTTTGCACGGCAGAGGGTTGCTGCGTGTTTGTGGTATACTGCAGAAGTGCAAACAACCTATCCATCTACAAAAGCATTCAGGGAAAGAGCTGACACAATAACCTTTTCCCTCCAGCTCTGGCTGGCAGGGCGACCAAAGGGAAGGGATGATCATGCAGGATGTGTGTGACCATCAAATCAACACATGCCCTGCTGCGGCTGATTTTTGACAAATAGTTTTCACTTCATTCATTTTTAAACTGTATTTCAATTTCTTTCACCTCTCCTCTCTTCTTCCTCCTGCTGCCATCTTGTCAGAGGGATGTCCCAAGTACTTTACTCCAGACTGTAACTTTTATTACTATACTCTCCTATTTTCAGTGGTATTTGTGTCACGTTGGCAATTCTCTTTGCCCAATCACTCTGCCTCTGGGCTACCAAAAGGAGGAAGAACCGTGAACCTAGTTTATGCTTAAAAGTTAGACTGGGTGATGTCACTCAGCACTGTGGGCAGTTTGCACCATTGAGAGGTGTAGTGAACCTCTGGTGCAGATGAAGTTAAGTCAGCAGAAAAATGCTTCTTCTTGGAGAGGGGAATTAACTGCAGTGACAGAAAAGCTGTTTTCATCACCATCAGAAGTCTCTGTGGTGTTGTACCTTGCCACCACAGCAACCCTAGCTAGACAAAGAGTAAGATGTTACAGACACCTGTATTCTCCTCTCTAGTAATGAGCCATCAACAGGTGCCACTTTCAGGCTCAAAAGGCTAACACATGGGATGAAAAACAAAGAAATATCCTGGGATGTGGTTACTCCAAGGATGAAATAGGTTAAAGCTTCCATTCTAGTTGGACTGACAATAGGCCCATGACCAGGGTACCAACATGGAACTGGGTGTTTCTGAGGAAGAACTTTGGGAGCAGGGAGTCAGGGTTTCTTTGGGAGTGTGGAGAAATTCACCCATCAGAAAAACGGGAGAGGAGGTCAAGGGGAAAGATGATCTCCTGAGGTGCCTTCCAGCCCTAGAATTCTATGATTCTATGACTCACCTGGTTGGGTCAGGCAGGGTACGGAGCTTCTTCTTAGGGCCTCATTCAACCTTAGAATGAGACTAAGAGCTCTGCTACTTTGTGTTGTGAGCCCAGGAAACCTCTCAAGCTAGTCAGGATCCAGGGCTGGCTCCAAGAAGCACATAAACATGACACTCAAGTTCTGCTTGTGATTCACTAAACAGGACTTGTCCTGCTCAGCCAACACTAAACCACCCACCTCATATGCTGCAGAATGTGCCTTCTTTCAGTGAAAACGTAATACCTTGCTCCTGACCACATGTGGTCATGAAATATACTGGCCACAAGTCCTGTAAAACAAGGCCTGTTAAACTCTGCCAGACCTACAGGTCCATTAATCACTCTACTTTCTTCACTTCTCACTGGTCTTCCCTATGGACTCTGTTTCCATTCTGGTACTGGGCTTGATGTTGCACCGGGATCTACCAGCTGACCCACTCCACCCAAGCAGAAACCTGACGTAAATTTGGAATTCTCCTTGGAAAAGGGATCCCAGTGCAGAATCTAAGGCATCTCATGTAGTTCTGTGCATTCAAACAGTGGCATCATCTTGACATCAACCTAGAAGCATCTCATTGGTACGTTGGGAACTCTCTATCTATTTTATATCTTAGATTAAGGTTTTCCACTCTTTATGAGTCAGTGAGGGAAAGGCACTATGCTACAAAAACGAAACATGTCATTTACCAGACAGTATTCTTTTCTGATTCACTACAGAAATGAACAGATGGATTGCCCATTTGCTGAAGACACATGAAGTCACAAGTTGAGTTTATTATTATTAAGCAGCATATTTACCCCTAGGAAATCCATCTTTGAAGTCTGTTCAAACTTCAGATCTTTTCACCAAAGCGCTCACAATGGAGTGCTGAAATGTTTACTTTGGTATCAAAGGAGGTATAGAAACACACTTGGGAAATTTTCAATATAAAAAAAGTACCATTCAGGTGGAAAGAAGGAATTAACATAGGCATCATCCACCACACCTCTGATTATGTTGTTTAACTGGTATCTATCTTCTTACCAAAATATATATCCAGTGAAAATGTGGATTAGAGACCTAAAGAAATGGTACTCAGATGCTGAAAAGTTGCCTCCATAGTGTATAATATATAAAGCTTTCTAATAATGTGTACGCTCATCCATAAATTATTCAACACAAAGGGAACTTCAAGTGCTAAGCTGTGGAAGAAATTTCGTACTAAATAAAACAATAAACTACTCAGGAGAAAGCCACACAAAGAAAACCCGGTGGTTGCATCTGTCTAGGCATTTCCTCTCAAATGGTATGCTAGGTTTTAAAATTGTCGCTTAACCTTGTTCATGTGCGAACGTATATAGAGATACCTCTACCTTTTGCACAATTTTAAGTAGACAGTAATTAATCCATTGATTTATTCCAACAGTAGTTATCCCCTCACTAATTCATTTCTTCAGTGCTTAAGTTCCCAGCTCTATTCTCAAGCTGTCCATCTGTAAGCCCACATTGGCTAGGTGGATGGGACAATAGACTGTGCATCAAGCATAGATGCACCAACCATCATTATTAGCTATTTGCACGCATTGGAGCCCCTCTCTTTGTCCACTCGCATTTCGTTTATTCATCTGTCCATAAGCCCTGTGAGCCCAAACCTTCAAACCACTCCTTGGCTGCTTGCTCACTTGGGGCCTGATTAGCCCATTGAAGTCCCTGGAAAGACTCCTGTTGACTTCAATAAATTCTGGCTCGGGCCCTTAGGTATCAACCTTGCACAGGAACCTGCCAGAGTTCCACAGGGGCATACTGTTTGTCCACACGAATCCTCAGCAGGATCAGGCCCTTAAGAGAGTATTAAACCCTGGAGCAAGGGTTACTTTTGGGGTAAGGAGTTGGGAGCATGGGCCCTTTGCTCGGGTAACATTAATTATGTGTACCCTCTGCTAAATTATAATCCCATAATTTCCCAGGATGGCTATGCTAGATTTTTATGCATTATTTCTACTCCATCTGTGTGCATGGGCAGAGTTTTTTGACAGCCATGGAATCGTGAGGAAAGATAAGTGATACATTTATGGACCCTCCAAGACAGGAAGTGCACAGTGGGTCCATGTGGGAAAGCTGGGGTCTCCCCTTCTCAGTGGTATGTGGATCCCGTTCCTAAATCTGAAGTGTCAGTATATACGAGCCCCTGTAGAGCTTTTACAGATGTCGTGCTTTTATAGCTATTGAAGCAGTTGCCGGCCCTGGAATGAACTTTGTTGTTCCTGGGCTTTAGGCAGATGTGAGCATCAAGAAATGGCCCTCCAGGGCTACGTCTACACGTGCACCCAACTTCGAAATAGCTTATTTCGATGTTGCGACATCGAAATAGGCTATTTCGATGAATAACGTCTACACGTCCTCCAGGGCTGGCAACGTCGATGTTCAACTTCGACGTTGCTCAGCCCAACATCGAAATAGGCACAGCGAGGGAACGTCTACACGCCAAAGTAGCACACATCGAAATAAGGGAGCCAGGCACAGCTGCAGACAGGGTCACGGGGCGGACTCAACAGCAAGCCGCTCCCTTAAAGGGCCCCTCCCAGACACACTTTCATTAAACAGTGCAAGATACACAGAGCCAACAACTAGTTGCAGACCCTGTATATGCAGCACGGACCCCCAGCTGCAGCAGCAGCAGCCAGAAGCCCTGGGCTAAGGGCTGCTGCCCACGGTGACCACAGAGCCCCGCAAGGGCTGGAGAGAGAGTATCTCTCAACCCCCCAGCTGATGGCCGCCATGGAGGACCCCGCTATTTCGATGTTGCGGGACGCGGATCGTCTACACGTCCCTACTTCGATGTTGAACGTCGAAGTAGGGCGCTATTCCCATCCGCTCATGGGGTTAGCGACTTCGACGTCTCGCCGCCTAACGTCGATTTCAACTTCGAAATAGCGCCCAACACGTGTAGACGTGACGGGCGCTATTTCGAAGTTACTGCCGCTACTTCGAAGTAGCGTGCACGTGTAGACGCAGCCCAGGAGAGCTACCTATTCCCCCCATTGCTTGTCCCTCTCAGCCCATCCAGATACTCTGATCCCCTCACTAAGGAAGGCCATGATGGTTTGTGGAGAGTACAGCGTTGTTCGTAGGCTGAGAGAGCAGGATGAACCCTTCCCTGGAGAGCAGGAGGATTCCAGGCCTTACTGCACTGCTGAGGACATCAGGGTCTTTGTTCTGACTGTTCTGTGCTTAGGGTGAATCATTTCCACACCGTCTTCCCTCCAAGCTACTCTTCACCTTTCCCCTTCTCCTTGGGAGTGATGGTAGGGTGCATTGACACTGCAAAAACCCAAAGACATGGCAGCAAGTCACAGAGCCCAGGGCAGCTGACTTGGGCTCATGCAACAGTCCAAGTGTGTGACTTCCCCAGGCAGGCCGCAGCCCAGACTCTGAGACCCAACCACTGTCTGGTTTTCAGAAGAGTGACATGTACATTGCTATTTATAGCTCCATCGCACGAAGCCACAAACTCAAGTCAGCTGACCGGTCTCTGAGGCCCACTGCCAGGGCGTTGATTTTCAACGTGACATACCCTCCGTTCTCTTCTCTCCTCCACGTTCAGCAATAGGCCTGTGATCTTGTTTTCTGTCTGTACAAGTCCAAAGCCGTCACGGACCCCCTCTCTTCTTGCCTTGGCTTGCCAGTGCATTCCTTTAGAGGCAATGAGATAAGAAAGTACCTAAAACCTTCTAACCGGTTTCCACAGCAATGGGAATTTTCTGCTCCTTTTTCCTTATCCTCCACTCCCTGCTGGTTTCTCTGACATTTTTTGAAGAACCACATTGACGTGAATTCATAGAGAAATGTGGCAGCTAAGAGAGCAAATGCTTCACAAAGATGGCTGGACCACTATGTCCAGTGGAGCTGTCTGTATTTTGAAAACTGAAAAGTGGGTTAGAGAGAAGCTGCAATGATTCAGGACTGGAAAACCTGACCTGCCATAAGACTAACGAAGCTCCCTCTATTTAACCTAACAGAGTCAAGCAGGAACTTCCTCGTGATCCAAAAGCAGCTATGTGGGGAGGAGATTGGTGGCAGTAAAAGGCTCTTTAATCAAGCACAGAAAAGACACCATAAGAAGCAGACACTGGAGCTCGACATATTCAGACTAGAATTAAGGTGTACATTTCTTCCAGTGGAGGGTCCGTAAACACCAGAATCCCTAGGGATGTGAGGGACTCCCGTTATCTGAAATCTTTCAGCTAAAATTGGGTAGCTTCCTTTGAGCCCTACTGATGAATAGCGCTACCCAGATACACTTGAACCTCTTTAATCCAGCAACCCTGGGAAGCACGGTAAGCTGGATTCACGAATTTGCTGGGCCAGGGAGAACACAGCAGAGTCTAGAGTGAGGGAAGGACAGTGCATGAGTGGGATGGGGGTGCAGGGTCTGGGAGCGAGGAGGTTGGGGGAAGGGCTGTTACCTATTATCCTGCTCCTGGGGTCACAGGTGGCTGCATGCCCTGCCCCGCCCCGCCCCACCCTCCATCACTCCCAGGCTGCATCCTCACTGCTCCCAGGCCCTGTGCGCACACACCCTCCATGACCTGAATGTCAGGGAGAAGCCTGAGGAGAAGTGTGTCACAGCGCTGCCATTCCCCCAGCTGCGGGGGCGGGGAGAGCGGCAACACACAAAGCCACTTCCTCCTCTCCTTGCCAGGGTCCACACCACAGGTGTTCCTGGATAAGGGCCACCCAGGGGATAGAGGTTCAAGTGTGGTAGTGGTAGGGTTTCTAAATGACTGACTATAGCACAAACCAAAGAGACTAGGTTTAGCCCAGACCCAGTGAGCGTGTTATGCCGAAGGACAGGTCACATAATTAAAATAGCAGTGAAGGGTCCTGTGGCACCTTATAGACTAATGGAAAAGTTTTGAGCATGAGCTCTCGTGAGCACAGACTCACTTCATCAGATGCTGGTCAGCATTAGAGACCAGCATCTGATGAAGTGAGTCTGTGCTCACGAAAGCTCATGCTCAAAACTTTTCCATTAGTCTACAAGGTGCCACAGGACCCTTCGTTGCTGTTACAGATCCAGACTAACATGGCTACCCCTCCGATAATTAAAATAGTGACTCCCAGCCCCGCAAACCTATGAATCTATGTAAGCCGCAGCCCGCAACTCAGGCCCCATTCTGAAACAGAAACAAAAACCCAACACATGCTGGTGCTTACCAAGTGACTGGTTTTATTATATTTTACTGATTTACCCAAGTAATACCATAGAATTATAATTCAGAAAGAAACAACATGTCAAGCACGTCGATGATTTCTAATTAACCATTTTAAACAGTGGGGAGTTGCTGGGTTTCTGTTTTATTATTATTATTTTGATTATATTTGTTCTTGATTTAGTTTGTAATGAGGGACAAACACAATTAGAGCAAGAAATGAGTGAAAGGCTTAGAAAAGTAGAGCTGTTGGCATGTCAGGGAAGGACTGTGCTCCAGTGAAAGGCAATTTGTCAGCAGTGATTGACTGATAATCCTCTCCCCATTAGTATGAATGTTGAGGGGGTGGGGCGGTGGGGGATAAGAAGAGAAAGCAAAGAATAAGAAAGAAATCTGAAAAATTTAAAACAGAACAGAACAGAGGAGAAAGTTGTAGGGACGGACTGTCTTGTCTTAATCGGACTGAATAAGGTCTCAGGAGATTTCAGTTTGAGTTCTGGTTTTGCCAGAGACTCCCTGTGGGATCTCAGTAAGTCACTTCCCCTTGCCACACCCAAGGGCAGGTCTACACTAGACATTGAAGTCGATTGTAAATACGCAATTCTAGCCACAGTAATTGGGTAGCTAGAGTTGACTTATCTATAATTTACTCACCTGGCCGTTCTCACAGAAGAAGGCTGATGGGAGAAACTCTCCCGTCGATCTCCCTTAGGCCTCACAATATTGAGGTGTACAGGGGTCAACTGCCAACCCCCAATAGTTCGATTTCGTGCACTTCTACCAGACACAAGAAACCAAACACCGGAAACACGACTCTGAGTTAAGCTTCTGTGTAACAGACATAGCCTTAGCTCTCATCTACAAAATAGGCGTAATCACTTTTGGTTCCTTTTCCCATCCTGAGGGTTCATATGCTGGCGCATTCGCGCTGTGTGGCCTGCTCCTCTGTTCGTACTGCTCCTGGAACACTGATCAATACTCTTCACTTAGAGGTACTACCTTGAATAAGAACAGAAATAACTCTCTGCCCCCACCCCCACCTCCCACCCCCACCTGCAGCCTAGTATAAGGATGTTATAGCAGTTCAGAGCTATTTTATAACAACATGTAAACAGGCAATTCCTTATCATTTATGCTTGGTCTACTCTTTAAGACAAAAGGATGCGAAGGCACAGGGCTATTATTGTCACTGCTCTAAATATAAAGAAAATATTTGGTATAATGCAGAAAGAGAGCTCCACACTGGCAAAACCAAGCCAGCCAATCTGAGTTTTCATTTTTTTAAAAGTGTTGCCAGTTCTCCTGGTAACACTGCACGTTTCTCCTCTTAACAAAAGTCTTTCTGTAATGTCTCTGTTCCAGATTTTCTGGAACCAGTTATTGTTCTCTGCTGGGGAATGGTATTCCAGTCAGCTGTTGGAACCAGTCTTGCAGACAGTAAAACAGCACGAATGCTGATGCTGTGCAAACTGTATTTTGCTCCTTTAATTGAACATTCACAGGGGCCACTTATATTTGCCAGAATGCTAGAGAACCTTCAGTTTCTGGACAGTGCTGGCCTTTTACAGACTTTATAAATCCAGCATCATAAACAAATTCTTTAAGAACTACACACTTTCTCTGTTAAGCCACATATGCTTAGCAGGGTCTGAGCATGCTCTAAAACTAGCTGGAAGTCTCATACCAATACAAGCAAATTCACACGTTCCCAGGAGTTTAAGAAATTATCCCCTACGTCCAGAGAAAACAGATCTTCTTACAGTGAACATAGATGTCTGGCAGGTAGAAACTTTGATTTATATTCCTCCTGATGTGGCTGATACACTAAGAGCTGTTAGAGCCTGAGGTCACATGACCTCGTAAGCCAGTGGCTATGCATTTTCCATCCTACCTAATGGATTTGGTTGTTCAAATCCCATTAACGTTAACAGGAATTAGACAGCCGTATCTTCTATTGCATGTAGTGTTGTAGTTGTATCAGTCTCAGGTGGCAGGACAGACAGCCACTGTGGGCCCCAGAGCAAGAAGAGGGGGGAATGGTTCTAGGCCTTCGAAAGGGGCAGAGCCTTGCGTGCAAAGGAGGGGAACTTGGGCAGTCAGATCCTAGCACCACCACCCCAGACTGTTGTGTATCCCCACCACCACCACCCCCCCTCAGAGGCTCCAGTACCCATGTAGAAATTCAAAGGGGGCAGCCAGGTGCTCCAGGGCCCTTGAAAGTGCAGAGCCCTGGTGCAATTATCCCCTCCATCTGTTGGTGGGCCTGGTCTCAGGAAACGTATTTAGCTGCGACCCTGAGTGCATTCCCCTGCCTGAAGAAGAGCTCCATGTAAGAGAGCTTGTGTGTCTCAACAACAGAAACCTGTCCAATAAAAGGGGATTCCCTCACCCACCTTGCCGCATCCAAATCCCCTAGGCAACTCTGACTTGTGGATCCCAGCTTCTCAGGAGAAGGACTCAGTCCCCTGGTATCGCCAAGCCTGGGCTGAACCTAACAGGGGATATCTCTTCACACGCTGCACAGGTGCTACAGCTTGTGGTCTCGCATGGAATGAAGACATATGACAGTAAATAAGAGGAAGCGGCTGCAGGCAGGGGAATCACACACGTATTTAGTCTGAGGTCAGGTGGAGTGAAAGTGGTCCTGATTTATCTGCAGCGTTTTGCCTAATCCAAACTATACCTCTCCTTGCTCCTCTCTCCCCTCCTCCCCCACGCAAAAGCATTGATCCGTCCACAGTCACGTCTCCTACCACATTAGCATCACGCACAGAAAACAGCAAGTCATTTTTTTCCAATCACCTGACGACACATTTATTCTGATGGGCACCAATGACTAATTACACTCTCCCTTATCCTGTCCTTAAAAATCATTAATATTGATTTTTTCCTGTTGCTGGAATTGAAATCCTCTGGGCCTTGCCTGATTATTATCTTTACCATAATCTAGATTTTTAAAGATGTAAAATAAACTCCAGATTGAGTAGAGAGACACGAAGCAGATAGTCAGCCATTAAGATTCATCACCCACACGTATTCAGTTACTCAATCTGGCATCAAAATAAAGCAAAGAGTAACAGAGAAGAAGGTGTTGTATTGAAGTGACTTTATCTCACCGGATTATACTTGTGGCTATGGCTTTAATCGTACGGTGTAGCAGGATTTGTGACATAAACTGACTAATCTTGCATTATTGTAGTGATTTGTAATCATAGCACTGGCTATGATTTACTGGCTTATTGCACATTTGCATGTTGTAATCAGCTAGAATAGGCAGTGCACGCCCCACAGTTCATAACAACATTCAAAATTATACATCTTGCAATGAGCTTTGACAGCTGGCCAACCACAAACAGCTTGGAGGTTTGAAACCTGAAAAATCTGAAGCGTGCATCACTTCAGTTCCTGAAGAAAATAAAGCTAATGAAAGAAAACTGAATGATGTGAATATTGAACAAAATTTTTTTCTCAGGCTGAATTTTTGTTGAATGAAGACTAAGCAACACAAAAATAATCATAATGCCACATGGGAGCAACAGATGTTGTGTCTCCAGAGTCCATGCTACTAAGCCCTTTGGCAGGGTAGCAAATGAGTAAACTGACAGCCCTGCTTCAGGAATGATCTTGGGATGTTAACATGTTGGGCTAGTAGAAGCCAGGAGAGTTACGGACTTTAGAGAGTCAGGGCATGTCTCCATTGGTGCTGGAGATATAATTTCTCGTTCAAGGAGACATACCCATGCTGGCTCTGACCGAGGGAGCATTGCAAAAATAGAAGTGTGGCTGAAAGCTAATGACCTAATCCATTTGTTAGTCTTTAAGGTGCTACAGGACCTGCTTGTTATTTGTGAAGCTACTACACGCTAGCAGGACTACCCCACTGAAACTACTTGAAAGACATACTTCTCATCCCACACCAGTGACTACTCTGCTATTTTTAACATACTAGCTTTGATCAGAGCTTGCACAAGGACCTCTCCTCAAAATGAAAATTAAACCTGCAATAGAAGTGTAGCCATGTTAATGTCATCTAATTAGCATCCCAAACTGCTGTCTGCAGGCACATACCAAAAGAGGTCCCAGCGGAGGAGAGAAGAATCGGGCCCTTACTGGGAGGAAGTTGTCATAAAAGAATGAAGAGTTGGCTCACAGTGAGAAGGGAAGACACAAAGAAACTCAGTTCCATGTACAGGAGAACAAAAGCTCCGGACCCCTCTATCACCCCACATAACAGTCAGTCAACAGAGGTGGGACTCGGGGATTTCACTACCTTTATGGCCCCCTCCTGCAGACACACACATAAGTAACACCCTCATGATGAGCAGCCTCCTTGAGTTCAATGGGGCCACTCACCCAATACTAACGACACGTTCAAATGTTTGAAGGATTGGACCCCAAAGCATTGATAAATTGTCTGATGGCAGCTCAGGTGACATGATGGCA
Organism: Carettochelys insculpta; assembly: GCF_033958435.1. Taxonomy (NCBI): domain Eukaryota; kingdom Metazoa; phylum Chordata; order Testudines; family Carettochelyidae; genus Carettochelys; species Carettochelys insculpta. The sequence continues at coordinate 133,285,133 of NC_134140.1, read as the reverse complement.
CTCCCCCCACACAGCTCCAGATTCTGGGCTACCCTTATTCCTCATTTTTAGGGCTTGATCCACAGGCTGCGGCAGTGAGAGCAGGATTAAATCCTGAGGTTGAGTGGCCGCCAGAAGGATTCTAAGCCTTGGGAGGCCATGCATGACAAATCATACAAAGATCCTGGCCTGCAGAATGGAACTTGCCAGACAACGACTGGACCCCCCACTTCTGCAGTGCATTGTCGGGCTCACCCAAGGTCCATCAATGGCAAAAGACAGCAGACCATCAGTACTGATGGGCTCAAGCTCAGGCCCTCTGTTACAAGCCTGGGACTCTGCCTTGGTCTCTTTCAAGTCAATTGGGAGTCAGGCTTTAAAAAATGCAACGGGTATATCCCAAAGTACTTATCTTTTAAGGCCTCAGCTTGGAGGCTGCCGGGAAGCAGTTCCTTGGAGCAACCCCCTGGCTGAAAGCAGTACTTACAGCGGAGCAGGCAAACCCACGTTAAGTATGGAAATACTCAAAGAGGACACGCTTGCTCTGTTTTGCCAGTATATGTACCCAAAAACTTCAGCATTATCCTATAGTGAATTCCCCCCTTACCTCCCACTCACCTGGGGTAACACTGGCAAGAAAGTGGCTAGGAACTCAACCCAGAGAGAAAATGAACTCTCTCTCCTGTCTCCAGCTCTCATTCACTCCTGACTCTAACCTTGAGCTCTGCCACAAGAGACAGGCTCACTTAACTGTATTTGTATTTCCAATAAAAATAGAAGAGTAATTCCAAGCTTAATTATACATAGGACAGTCTGTAAGTTCTCTTTGAGCAAATGCTAATAACTCTTCCAGGTCTGCAGCAGGATTTTTTTTTAAAGCACACTCTTACCTGGCAGAGTAAAGCAAGCTAGAGCAGCTATAGCCATTCTTTAATTCTTTCATGCTCCCCATACAGCCGGTGGGAGGCTTACAATAAATCACAGGAGCCTTTCAGTATGTGATGTCACAGAAGTAGAAGCAGAGAAGATTGACAGTGCTGGTGTCACCAACATAGCTACAATGATGCTGCTCTAAGCACATTTGGACCCCTCGAAATGCTAGTTACTAAACCATAACAATTTTCCTTGTGGCACTGGAAGTGATGGGAGACTACAGTCCTGGTGGGTGCTTTGAAATAAACAAACATGCAGTGGATATTTGTTGACCCTTGTTTTACCTGTGCATACTGTCAGAGCTGTTTCATGAATGATAATAAGCAACAATAGTGCTCTACCATTATAACATTTGGTCCCAGTTGAAGGTGGAGATCGTGCACTAGATAATACGACTGTGCAATGGTTTTGTTGCAATCAAAATATTTTTAAGGAAAAAAAAAGTGCTTTCAACTAAAACATTTCAAAGAAACAAAACCCAACAGTTTTTTGGATTTCAGCATTTGAAGCACAAAGCCTTCAGTTTTCTGGGCAGGCAGAGGGGAAGCTCCCCAGTTTTTCCACAGGGGGAGCAGGAGGGCCCTGGCTAACAAAAATGGATCAATTTTGTAATTAAAAATGGATTTGAATTGGAACTGGACTGATGAGTTCATTATTCAAAATTGCAATAAGTATTTAATATTGTAATAAGTTTTTCTTCTCTAAAACCTGTTTAAAATAAAATCGTAATTTAATACAGAATATGACAAGACCTAAACTTATTATAATTTGGTTAACATGAAGCCTGTTTTGATACCAGAACTTTACGTTTCCAAAATGCTTCTGGCTGTTTCAATAAAATAAATTCTAAATGCTGTTTTGTGTGTTTAAGTGAATTCCAGTCACCAGACAATGAAACGTGACAAAAATCATGAGACAAAAGTTAGTTACCTAGAAAACAGGAAATATTTTCACCATTTTCTAACATATTAAAAAGTATCAAAACAACAAGCAGTCAAGTAGCACTTTAAAGACTAGCAAAATAGTTTATTAGGGGAGCTTTCGTGGGACAGACCCAAGTGGGATCCCACTAGGGGGATAGTGTATAAACTAGCATGGCTTCCTCTCTGTTAATAGTAAAAAGTAAAATTAATAAGAATCTGAAAACAAACTACATAAGTGCCTAAATAAATGTATATAGCTCTAAACCAATGTGTTTCAATGGTTATATCAACCAATAAGACTCCATCTTTCTTTAGGAAACAAGTGAAGGACAAACTGTAAACTTGATTAAATAAATGATTTAGATCACAGCTCTCCACTTGGTGATTTAAAGCACAATTTAAATGGCCAATTTAAATCAACCCACCCTGTGACCAGCTCTGCTAAGCAATATAAAGCTGAAGCAGGAAGATTTTTACAGGTACTCTTAGATACTTAACCACAGACATCCCTGGATCTGTCACCTAACTGTAGTTTCCACTTACACAAAAACAGTCAATTGAAAATGTCTCTCAAAGAGCCCACACCTCTACACATAGGGTATGGCCATCAGAGATGTGAGCATTGAGTGGACTTTTCTCCCACCGACTTCAAGGGGAACAGACCGAGGTTAATGATGAGGGCTTCAGAAAATCCAGCCTCTCATGTTCAACTCCTCATTTATTAAAATCATTACTTTGGCACACTCTGTAGCCAGAATAAAGGGACACAGATGGTTTCTATTCTCATGCCTTTTGTCAGAAGTTTACAATAGTCCAGAACTTTCACGTTAAAGACTGAACCATACGGGGCCTATCCATGGCCAAAGCTGTTAGGGTTTTAAATTTGAACCAAAAAAAAAAAAGGAGCAGGTTTTTGGTCTTGATACAGAGCCAGGGGAAGTCAACAGAAGATTTTCCACTGACTTTAAGTGGACTTTGGATTACATTCTTTCAGGATGAGAAGTGATGAAAAGAATTCCTCCTTGAAAAAAGGAGAAGTTACTACAAACTTGACAAGTATCATGGGGTAGCCAAGTTAGTCTGTATCTTCAAAAGCAACAAGACGACCTGTGGCTCCATATAGACTAACAGACTAGACTGACAAAGTGGGTCTTTGCCCACGAAAGCTTATGCTCCAAAATATCTGTTAGTCTGAAAGGTGCCACAGGACTTCTCATTGCAATTTTGAAATAGTTATTAGCTACAGTACAGTTATGTACAAAAAAAAACACAAGCAGCCTAGGGTAGCAAGACTGGGACTATGTGTTTCTTAGCAATATACATGGACTATGTGGTTAAGCGGTATACTTTTTAGGTGGAATACCCAGTATGTGATGGTTAACTTAAACTTTTGTACTCTGAGAGGAGCATAGGGCACCTACAAGTCTCCTTCACTTCACTCTGTCTACAGAAGAAACTTCTAGCTGACCTCAGGAGTACCCCAGTTGTTGTCTTTCAGTCTCGGTAGATCTTCCCCACACTTTCCAAGGTCTTCCTCTTCGTGCTTTCCTTGTGGATTCCATTTTAGAGCTTGACAGACTATGCTGGATGATGGTTTTCTGAGAGCGTGGCCTAGCCATCCCCACTTTCTTCCCTTGATTTGAACGTCAAGTTGCTCTCGTCCTGCTCTGTTCCAAAGCTCCTTGTTTGTGACCAAGTCTTGCCATTTGATGCAAAAAATGTACCTCAGGCATCTGTTTAACGAATGTCTGTTACTTGGGATTTGAAGACTTTTTAGTATACAGGTCTCGCATCCATACAAGAGCACACACTTCACATTTGTGCAGAAGATCTCCTGTTTTGTCTTTGCAGATGTTATTTGTGAACTCCATATACGACAGTCTTGAATTCAGCTGTTGCTTTCCCTAGTCTGTCAATGATGGCATGTGATGGGCACATAATTTACATTGGGCAATGCACGCTATCAATTCTAATTCAGGTTTCAAAGACCAGAATTTTTTATATCAGTGCTGTAACAGTGGTTCTTTACCCAGCAAGTTTTAATGGTATTCAGGATCACACTAACTCTATATATTTTTATGCTGCTGTTACTAAAAAAATATTAGATTCAAAATGCCTGAAGCTGGTGCAGGGAAAAAAAGAGAACACGGAACTCTTCGAAGATAAAGTCCTTCTTAGTGCTTTGATTCCTGAATTTTAATTCCTCCATGCTGGGGACAAAAGAATGTGTTTCAGCATGATAGGAGATTGTTTACTCAGTGTGCCTGGACAGAGGAACACAATTCCGACCATTTTACTTACTGGAATGCATTAAGTTCTTCTGTGTTATCATCTCAAGAAATTAATAGAAAGGGCTTGTAAAGACAACACTTTATCTTCACATTACTATTAGCACCAATTTATTCTACAGCACCTCAGAGCATGTTTGGAACTTTATGCACCATTAACAAATTGGGACTTCTGCTCCAAGCCAAACAAGACTACAAATCTACAATCTACAAAGGCTATCGCACCTGCTTAATGGCACACACTGTGCACAGTCCCATTGATCTGAGCTATTCCAATGTTCACTGAAAACATGGAAACCAGGCCCACCAATACGGGGGAGGAGTAGGGATAAGGGGGCAACTGTTCAGGGCACAGCAATTTAAAAGGGCTCAGGGCTCCCATAACTGCCAGAGCAGCTATGCAAAAAAGTATTGTTGATTGAAAGATGCTTTCGATATGCCCCATGCAGGTTCCAGGGCAGGTTTATTTTGTCCACTATGATCCCCACATTCCTTTCCAGAGTGCTCAGTCCAGGAGAGTCATTTCCTGTTGAACTTCATTCTATTTACATCAGCTCATTGCTCCAGTTTGTCCGGATCATTCTGAATTGTAACCCTCTTTTCCAAAGCCCTGGCAACGCCTCCCAGCTTGGGATCATTTGCAAACTTCATATGTCAGAGGTGGAAAAAAGCACCCCAAAAGTTACCTGAGTAAACATGCACCTGCTTTCATGTCTGGCTACTTGAGTACAATCAAGATGTGACATATATGCATGCATGCACTTTTACTGAAGTAGTTTTCCAGAGGACACTAGTGACTTGTATTTAAGCATATCTCCCCCACCCTTAGCCCCAAGCAACTGCATTCTACTCAAGTAACTTTCTGTGTTCTTTTTCCACCTCTGTTGTTAGTGCCCTCTCTAAGCCATTATCTAAATCATCTCTGAAGGTATTGAACAGAACCAGAACAGACCCTGGAGGGACCTCACTCAATATGTTCTTCCATCTTGACTGCCAACCACTAAGAACTACTCTCTAGGGATGGTTTTCCAACCAATTATGCACAGACCATATAGTAGCTCTATCTAGGCTGTATTTCCTCCCTAGTTTAAGAGAAGGTCGTCAGAGAGTATCAAAAGTCAAGATACAACACATCTATCACCTCCCCTCAACCACAAGGCCTGTTACCCTGTCAAAGAAAAGCTATTAGGTTGATTTGACACAAACGCCTATGAGACAAACACAGGTGTGTAAGAACAACAAGAAGTCTTGTGGCACCTTATAGACTAGCAGATATTTTGGAGCATAAGATTTCATGGGCTGAAGACCCGCTTCATCAAATGCATGAGTGGGGGGATGGTTTCACAGGGGTATTTAAAGAGTGGGGTCCCAGTAAGAGGGAGGGCCAGAGCTGATAAGGTCTATTCAACAAGGTGGAAATGGTCCAGTATCAAGACTACTTATCAAAAGAGTTAAAAACAAGTCAGATCAGACAGGGGGATGTGAGCCTTTGTCAGAGTCTAATGGGGAGATATTAACACCCGGAGCAGAGAATCTGCTTTTGTAAGCTGCCAATCACTCCCAGTCTCTGTTTAAGCCATGGTTAACGGAGTCAAATTTGCAAATAAATTGCAGTTCAGAGATCTCTCTCTCCATATGATTTTTCATTTTTTTTTTTTTTTTTTGTTTCAGGACTGTCACCCTTAAGTCTGCCACTGAATGTCCAGGGAGACTGAAGTGTTCCCCCACAGGCTTCTTGTGTACATTACTGTTCCTGATGTCTGATTTATATCCATTTATTCTTTTACGGAGAGACTGTCCAGTTTGACCAATGTAAACTGCAGTGGGGCATTGCTGGCACATATATTATATTAGTAGATGTGCAAGTAAAGGAGTCCCTGATGGTATAGTTGATGTTAGGTCCTGTGATGATGTCACTGGTGTAGAGATGTGAGCAGAGTTGGCAGCGAGGACCATCGCAGGGGCTGGTTCCAGTCCTAGAGTCACTGGTTTGTGATTTATAGTGGCTGGTGAGGATTTGTTTAAGGTTGGCAGGCTGTCTACCAGTGAGGACATGCCTGCCTCCCAAGGTCTGTGAGAGTGAAAGATCATTGTTCAGGATGGGTTGCAGATCACTGATGATGTGCTGGAGAGGCCTTAGGTGGGGGCTGTACGTGATGGTCAGTGGTGTTCTCTTGTTTTCCTTGCGAGGCCTGTCTTGTAGCAGGTGGCTTCTGGGTAACTATCTGGCTCTGTCAATCTGTTTCCTCACTTCCTTAGGCAGGTATTGTAGTTTGAGGAAAGCTTGGTAAAAATATGTAAGCTGAACTAACATCATTGACTTCAACGGTTACATGAGGACTGAAACTGGACAAATGGGACATGATAGTAGATTTATATACAGTTTGGTTAATCAGCATGCCCAGCTGAGGTTGCCACTGTGGGACTGGTGACCCACTGCTGCAGGGCTGGTGTCCCACTGCCATGGGGCCAGCTGCCTGTCGCCCAGCTGGGGAGGGCAAGCAAAGCCGGGTCAGCTGCCGGCCCCAGCTCTAATAACTGGCACATTTTATTACCCCGGGTTCCCAGGGGATACTGAATAATAAAGCTTGTACTAGTGTATATAGCATTTATTTGTCCAAATTCAACTTTCGTATAAGGCGACATAACTCTGTCAGACCCAATGGCATTGCTTCAGCTTACATGTACATAAGGCCCAGCAGTTTATTGAAATGATCACAATAGTGTTTTATAATAAACATGATTCATGTTTGTCATCACTACCACACAAGATTGCAAACTTTGCTGCTAATTCACAGTACTGGAACAAGGTTGACCAATGTTTCCTGTAAGATGAGTGCTTGGGTGGCTGTCCAGGAGAGATTCAGGTGCCATCCAGCTGATTAGCAGAACACCCTCAGCCACACACAGAGCATGTATTTCTTTTGGTGGTGCGCATCCATGCATGCCTTGGTGAACATAATGAAATTTATTCCGTCATCTAAATTAGAGGGAATACTGGGGTTGACCAAACACACTGATACCCTCCAAAAAAGTGACGTGCCCAAAAGATAATTATGTTACCATTGCTCATGTCAACAGAACCAATCACATGTAAAATTAAGCCAGTAAATATGTATAAGATTAGAGCTGTAGTTCCCAAAGCTTATGACATGTAATCTTCTGCAACCAGTATGTTATATTTTGTTCCTATTAGCCTGACATTGCCCCTTAAAATATTTCTTTTAAGTTATTTGTATTGAGGATATTTGCAATTATTAAAATCTTGCTTCAGAGTGCCTCAATTTTCCGCCGAAGACATGTACAACTTAGCCTATTATTTCCCTTTGTAGCCTGTAATTCTTTTTGTGCGACTAGCCAAATTAAGGGTTGAGAACTGCTAATGTATAGTTTTAACCTACTTCAGTATGGTTTTCATCTTTCTTAGGCTCCCTACCGCTACTGTGAATGCCAGCCTCGTCCTTTTAGCATCTCTCTCTGGTCCCCCTTCAACACTGTTCACAAGCAAACAGACGCATTCACTGAAACAACATGGGTTTGCCACCGGGATGCCCTAAAAATGCCAGTTCCAATCAAAGCTACCCCACAGGGCTCTATGGTGACAAAATCCTCCTCATTCTTCCATCCCTCCTTTCTTCTCATTATTGTGCCTACTCCTAAAATCCCCAACCAGTCAACGGAGCAGGGATTTCAATACCAAATCTCAGGCTACACTCAGAGCAAGAGAGAGCAACTCTAATGCATTCAGGAACCATGCTGACTAATCTAACGCATAGTTATTTTTAACATCAAAAGACACATGCATAAGGGGAGCTCTCAGAAGAACAAACCAGAAACACTGCTCCTCAAAACCAAGCACGACCCGCCCCCACCCTCCCCCAACCAACAGACATCTGCAGGGTCGAGTCCACCGCAATTCTCCACTGACACATGCTGCTTGCCCTGGTTTGCTTTCATCAGCAGGGGCAACTGTTTTCTCTCTTTCAGTACAAGTGTAATTAATTAGTCAACTCTTTAGTATCTAGTGTAATGGATAAAAAAATTATGAGCAAGCACAGCATCCTCAATATCTTCACAAAACAAGGTTCCTTAGTGCATGTTTGTTTTCCTGTCTGAGCTTTAGAAGGTAAAAAAAAAACAGAACATGCTGCTGTGAAGTGAGCCCCAGCACACAGCCAAATCTCAAAGGACCAAAGAGGGCTTCCTGCTTTATGCTACAGGAAGTTCAGACAAATCAATGGGGAACAAAAGACTGGTTATACAAAAGTACAGCAGGTGTGTCATGCTCTAATTTGGAAAAAAGAAAAAACAAATCCTGAGAGGTGTTTGCAAGGACGTTTTTTAAAAAAAAAAAAGTCCACTAGAGGAAAAGTTCCAAATAAAACTAACCCAACTTGTTGTGACGACTGAAATAAAAATATCAGACATAATTACTGAACAAACAGAGCTGGCAAAACATGAGTGTTTATTTTAAAAGGCAATTGTTGCAATTAGCCGGATGTCATTACAAGCACGCACATCTCCGCAGGGCCAAACCAAAGAAGATGTAAAGCACATGTCTGCAGCAAGTGGCGTGGGGAGCAGCCTGTCCTACCCTGATTCTGCCCCGGCCTAGGAAATGGAAAGAACAAAGGAAATAAGGCTGCATGGTTTTGCATTCTATCTGGATCTGGTCTGAATATTTCATTCATACAGAGTCCCATTGTTTCAATGTGGATGAGTTTCGTGTGTGTTATAAGGGAATGTTTAGTAAAAGCAAGTGTGATGGCTGCATGTCAGGCTTAATTGCTGTCACAGCCACGTTGACATGAATTTCTAACGGGTCTTGCTTTACTGAAACCTACAAAGTACCCTAGGCAATGCACCAGGAGGGGTCTGAAATACATACATGCCCCATTTTAATAAAGAAAGCCCAACGACGTACCCTGGGAGTTTTGTTTGGCTGGGGGCAGTTGAGCTGCATAATTCTGCTCTCAGGTGTATTTCACATCAATTCTGTTTATTTCAGTGAAGTGAAACCAGATATATAGCATGGCACACTGGGTCTGGCAAACTCCCTTGTTTGAGACATGCCAAATCCCAAGGGTGCCAGACCATGGAGGTCCAACCTGTATAATAAACGTAGCCATGAAACACTTGAAGGCTGTGTCTACACTTGCATTCCTTTTCTGAAAGAGGCATGCAAATGAGGGAAACTGAAAATGCAAATGAGGTGAGGATTTACATATCCGGTGCCTCCTTTACATATTCTTCTTTTGAAAGAAGAAAAGCAGTGTAGATTTGGCTCTTTGGAAAGTAAACCCCACCTTCGAAATAACCCTTCTTCCATAATAAATGGAAGAAAAGTTCTTTCAAAAATGGGGTTTACTTTCAAAAGAGCCACATCTACACTGCTTTTCTCCTTTCGAAAGAAGAATATGCAAATGAGGTGTCAGCTATGTAAATCTGCACGTCATTTGCATTTTTGATTTCCCTCATTTGCACGCCTCTTTTGAAAGAGGAGTGCAAGCGTAGACACAGCTGAAGTGCATAGAACCTAAAGTATGCCGTTAGCTACAGGGATATATAAGATGCAAAGGGCTTATTCTAATACATATAGATGAAAAAAAATCAAATTTGTTAATATTGATTTTGTAACTCCAGAATTTATAAATTCAATTTTGACTATCCTCACCTCCCCATGTGCTCCTCTCAAAGTTAACTGATTGAGCATGGCAGCAATTGGCAAACATTGACAGTTCCTGTAGTGCATTGTGGGAATACATTCCACAGCTGCCTCCTCCCTGTAGCATTCTGGGTATGCTCACTGGTCTTTGACATCATCTGCCCACATTGAATTTTCCTCAGTCCCCTCCCATGGTAAACAAAGGAAGGAAAAGTAGGGCATCAACAAAGATGGCAAAGTTACCAGCAATCTCTTTCTTCTGTAACTGAATTATCAAGGATTTCATAAAAGTTAGCAAGTGTGAGTCTTCTCAACTGGCCCTCCACTGAGTGTTCCCTGTCCCGTGATTGCATCCGATCCCTGAAAATAACACAGGGCAATGAAAAGCTTGGAGAGAGAGCTGATAAAAAAATTTTTGAGAAAACAGACTTGGTGACGGGAGGTTATTTGGCTTCCCAGTTCATTATAGGGTTTCTGTGCACAGTCTGTGTTCTCAACTCAACCAACTGTATATTTAGGGTAGGGGGGGAGATGAAGTAGTTCGCCATGAATATCTTACCTGATGGGAAAGACGCCTTCCCCAGCGGCATCAAGCCCCCTGGATCCTTGCTGGAGCATAGGGAATTGCTGGTGGTGGTTCAGTGAAGGGCCAGTTGAAGTAGGCCCCCTGAATATGTTGGCCACCAGGGGAGACTTCCCCCACTGTGGCAGAAAGGCCCCAAAATATTTTTGGTTGGGGGGGGGGCAGTTGGAGTAGTCCCCCCGTGCGGCAGAAAGGCCCCGATGTATATTTGAGGTGGGGGGCCAGTTGAAGCAGTCCCCCCCGCACCCCAAATATCTGGGGCCACTGACAAGAAGTGCTAAATGCTGGAATGTTTCTCTTTTGCTTCATGCAAGGGTGTGTGTCCGTCCCCCGAATCTTCTCCTAAGAGGATGTCCTGAGCAGCGTTCCCTGTAAGCTAAGCACTTGGGTGACAGCCCAGGAGAGATACAGCTGCCACCCAGCTGGTTAGCAGAGCACCCACAGCCAGCAGCATGTGTTCTATTGATGGTGGACATCCACACATGCCTGCAAAATGAATTCTGCCCATGGATGGGAAAAAATACAGAGAACACAGGTCTTGAAAGCAACCAACTTGCCAGAGGAAACCTGGCTTCCCAAAGAACAGCTTTTTTTTTTAAATTAAGTCCCACACTTCCAAATCCATCTCTCAAATGGAGTCATTTTAAATATTTATACCAGGCCTGACCCCTAAAAAGCAATCCTACATAAAGGGAGAGGACAGGGATTTGCTGATTACAGAGGAGATAAACAGGCTGGGAGGCAGAGCCAAGAGGTACTTCCTGCCACTTGAAAAATACTGCCTGTCTATTAGGCCGACAGACAACTGGGCTAATTGGATCTCATGCATTTTTATGAAGCCCATGAAAACGAAGGAAATTTAGGGACTTCTAGCAATCCGAAACCAGTTCTGACTGCCTGACTCACTTTTTATTGCTTTGGGCAAATTAATGTACGGTCTAAGCTCTTCTCTATTGACTCAGTTACAGGCTGGTTTGGGACTCCTGGGTCCAGCTTATGATTTTAAACCAAGGGTGTTAGCTGGAAAGTAAATCTGCAAATATTTAAAGCTTCTCTTAGTAATGAAAAAAGAAAGCTGAGGGCTATGCTTAGAGCAGTTAATATCTTCCCTGCTTGTTTGTGCATGGACATAAAATTCTTTGGGACATTTGGGTTCTCATGAGCCATGCGCTCCTTCATGTAACAGTGCATTAGTATTTCTGAAAACACAATACTGCATCATTATGGTGGGGGAACAATACCAGAAAGGGTTAATACCACAGAAAATAATATTTCATCCAACACCTAAAGCATCCTCTAGCAAAAGGGACATTCTCCACTCAGCTCTTCACAGCTGATCTTAACGCCATATGTTGTTCTGCTGGGGTGTGATCATTAAGGTGCCCACACATTATAATAGTAACAACAATATTACCTCTCTCTGATAAAGCACTTTTCATCTGTGCCTCCAAGTGATCTACAAAGGAGCTCGGGTATCATTAGCGTCACGTAGGGAGAGCGCAGCACAACAGCTGAAATCCCCCAGGCACATCTCAAGGGGTGACTCTGCCTTTAGGGCCTGATCCAATTTCCATTAACAACAGTGGAAAGAATTGGATCAGGCTCCTAATGCGGGTCTGAAGAAACTCTCAGTTCTCTACACTCTCATATGTCAAGGCAAGGACAACTACTCTCAGCTTTTGACAGGCCATGGCCACCAGCAGGCAACCAACCCAAATTCTGCATGGGGGTGTGTGTGTCAGAGGGAGAGATTTGCATGACAATCAATAGCCAATCAAAATGAGAGTCAAAGCTGACACTGAAGTCATTTACAGCTGCTGTCCACATCTCCAAGCTTGGTATTTCAGAATCCTCTGCAGTTCTGCAGCATGCTGAGCTCCTATCAGACCTGTTCAGCAGCAGCTCTGGGAGGGGAGAATTCCTAGCCACTCACCAGAATGCTCAGCACCTGGCAGGATTAAGCCCCCACATTGCCTCCTCACATCCTTCTGGGCACTGGCAGTACCAGCCCCACCCAAGGTAAGACCTCACCACAACAAAGAACAAAGGAGATGAATCAGAAAAAGCTCTCACCTGCATTCCTCACTCGCATGAGTGAGCACATTGTTTTCACTAGGGCTACTCACAAGACGCTGAGTAAGAAAAATATGAATAAAGATGTATGCAATGCTGCAAACTCTTGGGATTTTATTACAAAACCGTCTGGTATTTGCTTGGGTATTTTTGAAGTGCCAGCTCCTGGATTCACGTCAGACCCTCAGCAGTCATTTAAAACAAAAAGTTTCAAGCCCACACGACTGCAAAGAAAACCATGGGAACAAGACCCAGCTGCATCCTAACATATCCAAAAGAAGGAAGAACCGAGAGCTTATCACTTTTAAACAAATGACATGTTTGGGACTGGGTAGTCTGACACCACATTTTTGAACACTTAGGGCCGGCAATGCAGCAGACATAAATCAGTCCCTGACCACACACCCCACTTTTCCAGTCACAACTTCTTGTCTTGTTTTGTTCCCACCTACTGGCCACAAATCTCTCTGCGCAATTGGAACACAGACATCCACATTCAAAATGGAAACTCTGACTGCTGCTCATAGGTTGAGAAAGCAAACATCAGAGACTTACCCCATTTTTTGGGTAGGCGATCCATCCCAGATCCCCCATGACTGTGCGGGAGTCCAGCAAGTTCACTGAAAAGGAACAAGAAGAAAGCCTTAATGAGGATACAAGGGTTAATAAATATGCGCAACTTATGGTGGCCCTCAGAAGGCCACTAGGCTTCTTACAGAAAGGGAATCTGATTGTTGCTAAAATGAGATATCATCCAGACAAGTTATTGCAATGTTAAGGACAGGATCCTGCAGGCATATAAGCAGATGCCTAATGTTACTAAGGTAAGCTGTTCCACTGAAATAAAAATCACATATCGCTTTTATTACCAGAGCACCTAGGCATTCCAGCTGTGGGCCAGGACCCTGCTGAGATAGGTACTATACAAAACCAGGCATGCACCTGTAACTATTTGCAAGAGTTGTGCTTCAGATTTTTTTCTTTGAGGCACAAGTCAATCTTTTTTCCAACGTGAGTACCTGTACCTCCCCTATCGTGGCATGGCCTTACTGCCCAAACTGAGCCTCTGTACATTACTGCAATATAAAGAATAAAGAACCAGTCATTTATAATTGGAACAAAAAGTGCAAGTTATTCCATTTATAGAAAGTTTTCATTCACTTTACAACTTAGATTCAAAAATAATGTGATGTTCCCCATATGCAGAAGGTTCTCAGGGATGGGTCCCTTTTATTAATTTGGTATCTAATGGTTAATTAATGTTGGGGGAAAGGTGCAGGAAGCAATCCTTATCCAACATCCTTAGGAAAAGTTCCATCCTATATATTCGCAAAAGACAGTACTTTTCTGGAGTAAATTGCAGGCAGCTTGACTGGCTAAATTCACTGCATTTTGCCCTGGCAAGCCACAAAGCAATTAACAAAACAATTTACATTAAACAGCAATAAACTCTTCCCAAGCTCATAACATTTTTTCATGAATTACCTAAAATCTGTAGCCCAAAGATTGAGTGTAATTAAAAAATAAATCTACACACACTTAGCCAAGCTAAGAAAAATTACAGAAGCTCTTAGTGCTGTCTGCAGTTGAGAGGCTGTTGTGCTTTGCATTATTAGCTCTGTTTGCAGAGCTGTAAAACTGGGTCGCAAATGGTCTCTTGACTGAAACTTGTCATACAAAATTGCAGATAAAAGAAAATCCCTTCCACGATCAGATATTCTTTTATATACTTTGCATTTACACCACAGAACCTCACTGAACTCCCTCCTCAAAGCCACTTGTTTCTGTCAGCCTTTTCATTTCTGACCATCCACTGATTATAAAAATCAACTCAGACCACAGTTTTCAGAACTCGGCACCTAAAATAAAGTTCCTAAGTCATTTTACTAGGCATCTAAATAAACAAGGTTGATTGCCAAAAGGTACCGAGCTCTCAAAAGAACCTCTTGTAGACAATGAAAATCAGGACACTAATCTGGGGTCTAAAAATTCACTCCCATGGGTATCTAACAAGATGTGTGTATAACATTAAGCATGTTATAATATGCTACATTTATCTCCGTAGAGCTCTCATCAATCCACTGTGCTGTCTGGATACAGAAAATCAAGTAACCAACGAACACTCTTGACATGTAGATAGAAACCCTCCTCCCCACATTCTGTGAATTGGGCTGCAGCGTACAAATTAACCAGAGAGGAATATTGATGATTGGTTGAATAGCTTCCAAGTCACAAGATCACTGCTTGCAAATGACCTTATCAGTTGTACTTGGCTTGTCAGTAATTACAATTGTTTAAATCTTATGAATAATTTTCTTTAATTAAAACCTAGTTTTTCAAATATGCCTATTATTCACTGATCACTCAATGAGATTTAAATCTGGGAGAAGCTTGGAAGTTTAGTAACAAGCCATTTGTTAGCTAGAAAGGTGTGAAAAAGCAAGATTAAAATAAAAAGTTAGTTTAAAAAAATCCTTTTTATAAAATTAACTCGGAGCGATATATCGATTTAATGGAAACAAACCTTCAGAAAACTCAATATTTGCTTACAGATTATGTGCTGTAAATTGCTATAAGGTTCCCCATGGCTCTGCATAAAACAAGAAGGTTAAATTCCCCTACTTGATGTGAAAAATTCCTGCCAAGTTAACTTTAGAGCTGCTTCAGTCCCTATAAACTATCTACTTTTCCAGACATTTTTTCCAGTGCTCACCCATGTGTCTGAGCTAATACATTTCCAATTGTCTACCCTGTTTCAGCATCTCAACTGCCTGTTAAACAAAGCCAAAATTGCAGCTTTTCTCTGCTGCCAACCTGAAGTGCCCTAACAGCAGAATATACCTGGAACAGAGAGTTTGGTACCCAGATGTAATGGTGCATCCTCTGCGCTCCTCTTGCACAGCAAGATTATGCAAGGAATACACATAAATACAACATTTTAAGTAACTCTCCCCATTTTATGATTGCAAATTGTCTAACAGGACTGTTGAAATAAAATGGCAGTCACCAATAATTTCTGCTATCACAATTGCTGTAATTAAATTGTTCAGAACAGTATATTTGTGTTGTAAATTGCAACGGAGGCACAGTGACTATTGATTTACATTGTACAACTTAATTAAAACTTACTTGTCCTAGAGAAGCCACTAATGAGTGTAATTAGATGGAATGTTTGATACCACACAGTAGCTTTGAAAGACATTAATTAAATATCAGAAAAATGGCATGGAAAGGTGTCTTAATCCAATATCAATTTCTCAGAAGAATGCGATACACCAAACTGCAGTAATAACTTTCTAGGCAGTTATCAACAGCAATAAAATAAGTTTCCATACAGAATGACACAAACAGCTCAGCCAATGCTCCCTGAAGTCAATGGGAATCTTTCTGCTGTAGAGATCAATGAATGGAACCAAATCTTACAACCCCACTTTGCCCTTCCTCAGGTACAACTCCCACTGAAGCAATAAAAGGAGCAAAATCTCCAGTGAAATCGTATCACAGTGCAGAATGCAAGCCACAAGGTGAGTGGTGGAAAGCTACTTTTTTGTGTCCTCCTGTTTCTGGGCAGCTTCAGTCAATGAACAGGTGTTGGGCCTGATTTACACAGTTCTGGGATCCTATCTAAATTACCCCAGGGTCTCTTGGCTGTGCTGCACAGAACTGCCCCAAAGATCTACAGCTGTGGCCCCCAGCACCTCTTCTAGGTGTACTTGGCAGCTGGACCTTGTGGCTGAAACAAGCACCTACTTAAACTGTTAAGCACGAGCAGTTAACTGGCTAACCATTTTTACTTCCCTCTGTAATCATCCACAGGAGGAACTGAACCTGGGACCTCTGGAGCTTAGTGCTGGAGCCTCTATATAGTTTGAGGTAAAATCCAGGGGACTCTCAGCTAAGGCTGTAGGAGAGACTCATTATTTCTCTCTGTAAGTGGTCGAAGTGCCACTACATGGGACACTTAAACACACCCTGTAGGTGTGTGGGTCACACCTCCACTGTTTTGGAGAACACTTGATCAGGTGCTCACATTTCCCACTAAAATCAGCAGGATTTCACCACACATTTAATCACGTCCCTACAGTTACACACATCCAGAAGTACTACTCTTAATGTGGAAGATGTCCTGAATTAGGGTCCTAATTCAGTGCTCAAAAATCCAAGCCTGAGTTTGTGCCCTCTGGCTTTGGGGCAAGCTGGGAGTTCTTCCTATGCATACAACTCCCCAAATCACTCACAACCATCACTTATGCCTGATGTGTAGCAGTACCAGTGCCTCCAAAAGCCTAACAACACTTACATAGGACTGATTTATTCATACTACTACAGCATCAGCTCGCAGAATGTGCTGAGTGGCTCAAAGAAGCAGCATGAACCCACACAGCCCCGAGGCAAACACTTACTCGCAGACATTTTTGCCAACAAATTTAAAAACACAGAACATGAAAGAGCAAAGGCATGCAAAACTTCTCTTCTTCACCATAAGTACACCCCTCCCGCAAGCCCTAATTATCTCTAATGCTCCACCGAAAGACCCATACCAGACTGCGCAGGATCTATAGAATCATTAGCTTTCACGCCTTCCGGGTAGGGTAAATGATGATTAAATCTAAACTCACACCAGAGCCGGTTATATTTTTAGGACAACATGCGGGGGAGGTTTGCATATGCTCCAGCTGTGCATCCACACATGGGCTCTATCTACTAGGGGTGAGTGATCTGGACTGCAGCAAAAGAGAAGCGAAGCAAATCTTTGCCCTGAACACAAACTGGTGAATAAATAGCACTTTTTGTACGGGTAGATGAGAAACAGGACCAGATGCTCTCCTCCCTCCATCTTCAACCACTGCCTAAACTGGCCTTTCCCAGTCCCTTCAATAAGACAATGTAGAGACCATTGCTACAAGTAAGCAGACAAAAGATGGGATTTTTCAACAGCCTGGCAACAGTGATGGGAGTTTATCCACTGACTTCAAGGGAAACAGAATTAGATCAAAAGTGAGCACTTAGTACTCAGCTTTCACCTAGTCTTTTTCATCAGCACATCTCAAAGCTCTCTGCAAAGGAGGTCAAAGCAGAAGAACGGCCAGCTCAGATCAGACCAATGGGTCCATCTAGCCCAGTGTCTTCTCTTCCAATATGGGCTGATGCCACATGCCCCAGAGGGAGTGAACAGAGCTGGGAATCATCAAGTGATCCCTCCCCAGATGTCCAGTCCCAGCTTCTAGCAGTCAGAGATTTAGGAACACCCAGAGCATTGGGTTGTGCCTGTGACCATCTTGGTTAATAGCCACTGATGGTTCTATCCTCCAGGAACTTACCTAGTTCTTTTTGAAGCCACTTGTACTTTTGGCCATCACAACAACACCATGCAACAACTTCTACCAGTTGTCTGTGGATTGTGTAAAGAACTACCTCCTCTGTTTGTTTTACACGTGTTGCCTATTAATTTCATTAGGTGACACCTGGTTCTTGGGTTGTGTGGAGGTGTAAATAACACTTCCTTGTTCATTTTCTCCACATCATTCTTGACTTTATAGACCTCTTTCATCACCTCCTTGCTCATGTCTTTTCTCAGCTGATCACTCTCAGCCTTCAGAATCTTCTCAGATAAAAACAGTTCCAGACCTCATTATTTTTATTGCCCTTCTCTGTACTTTTGCCAGTTCTAAGATACCTTTTTTTGAGATGAGCCAAATAACTGCGTGCAGTATACAAGGAGTGGGGTTTATACAGTGGTGTTATGCTGTTTAGGTTCTTCTTACCTATTCCTTTCCTAATGGTTCCTAGCACTCTGCGAGCTTTGATGACTGTGGCTGCACACTGAGTGGATGTTTTCAGAGAACTAACCACAGAGGCTCAAGCGCTGTTTCTTAGCCAGTAATAGCTAATTTAGACCCCTCCGTTATTCTCATTCATCACAAATGAGGAACTCAGGCAAGAGGTGGAGCAATGGACAACATAATGGGGTCAGGAGGGATAGTGCAGTGGTTTGAATATTGGCCTGCTAAACCCAGGGTTGCAAGCTCCATCCTTGAGGGGGCCTTTTAGGGAGGTAGCACAATTAGATTCTTAGGGAAACAAGAAGGCTTTTTACAAATACATTGGTAACAAGAGGAAGACTAAGGAGAGGGTAGAGCCATTGGTCAGTGAGGAGGGAGGAACAGTAACAGGGAATTTGGAAATGGCAGAGATGTTTAATGATTTATTTGTTTTGGTCTTCACTGAGAAATCTGAAGGAATGCCTGACATAGAGAATGCTAGTGAAAAAGGGGTAGGTTTAGAAGTTGAAATACGAGAAGAACAAATTAAAATTTACTTAGAAAAATTAGATGTCTGCAAATCACCAGGGCCTGATGAAATGCATCCCAGAATCCTCCAGGAGCTGATAGAAGAGGTATCTGAGCCTTTAGCAATCATTCTTGGTAAATTGTGGGAGATGGGAGAAATTCCAGAAGACTGGAAAAGGGCAAATATAGTTCCCACTTATAAAAAGGGGAACAAGAATAACCCGGGAAACTACAGGCCAGTCAGCTTAACTTCTGTGCCAGGAAAGATAATGGAGCAGGTAATTAAAGAAATCACCTGCAAGCATTTGGAAGGTGGTAAGGTGCTAGGGAACAGCCAGCATGGCTTTGGTAAAAACAGATCATGTCAAACCAATCTAATAGCTTTCTTTGATAGAATAATGAGCCTTGTGGATAAGGGAGAAGCGGTGGATGTGGTATACCTAGACTTCAGTAAAGCATTTGACACGGTCTCATATAATATACTTATCAATAAACTACGCAAATACAACTTAGATGGGGCTACTATAAGGTGGGTGAACAACTGGCTGGATAACCGTACCCAGAGAGTAGTTATTAATGGTTTTCAATCCGGCTGGAAAAGTATAACTAGTGGGGTTCCATAGGGGTATGTTTTAGGACCGGTTCTGTTCAATATCTTCTTTAACGATTTAGATATTGACATAGAAAGTACACTTATTAAGTTTGCAGATGATACCAAGCTGGGAGGGGTTGCAACTTCTTTGGAGGATAGGGTCATAATTCAAAAGGATCTGGATAAACTGGAGAAATGGGCTGAGGTAAACAGGATGAAGTTTAATAAGGACAAATGCAAAGTGCTCCACTTAGGAAGAAACAATCAGTGTCACACATACAGAATGGGAAAGGACTGCCTAGGAATGAGTACAGCAGAAAGGGATCTGGGGGTTATAGTGGACCACAAGCTAAATATGAGTCAACAGTGTGATGCTGTTGCAAAAAAGGCAAACATGATTCTAGGATGCATTAACAGGTGTGTTGTGAACAAGACATGAGAAGTCATTCTCCCGCTCTACTCTGCGCTGGTTAGGCCTCAGCTGGAGTATTGTGTCCAGTTCTGGGCACCGCAGTTCAGGAAGGATGTGGAGAAATTGGAGAGGGTCCAGAGGAGAGCAACGAGAATGATCAAAGGTCTAGAGAACATGACCTATGAAGAAAGGCTGAAAGAATTGGGCTTGTTTAGTTTGGAAAAGAGAAGATTGAAGGGGGACATGATAGCAGTTTTCAGGTATTTAAAAGGGTGTCATAAGGCAGAGGGAGGGAACTTGTTCTATCCTCAGAGGCAAGGAAGAACAAGAGGCAATGGACTTAAATTGCAGCAGGGGAGGTTCAGGTTGGACATTAGCAAAAAGTTCCTAACTGTCAGGGTGATCAAACACTGGAACGAATTGCCAAGGGAGGTGGTAGAATCTCCATCACTGGAGATATTTAAGAAGAGGTTAGATAGATGGCTTTCAGGGATGGTCTAGAAAGTGCTTGGTCCTGCCATGAGGGCAGGGGGCTGGACCCGATGGCCTCTCGAGGTCCCTTCCAGTCCTACTCTTCTATGATTCTATGATTCTGTGATTCTATAATCACTAGTGTTCGTGGGAGGGTGGAGGGCTGAAAGTGTGATTGGTAGGTCACAGACAAAACACAAGACAGACAATATGCTGAAGATTATTCCAATAAAGTGGAGAGCTAGGACAGGAGGCAAGAAACCTGAGTCAGGGAAAGATGAGGATGGATATGCCAAATATAGTCATGTAATTACAAGGTTTCATAGGGCTGGATTTTTAAAAAGAGCTCAGCAAAAATTTAACTCTGCTCCCATTGTCACTGGTTACCTGCTCGCTATGAAAGCTCTGCTTTTCAATGTATGATTAATATTTTAATGGTCTGGTTACTGTGATGGAGGAGTCTGGGCCAACCTTGCAGAGACAGTCAGGGGAAGTGGCTTCTGAAGAGGCATTTTTGGACTCACAAGGCTTAGGGTGGCTTACCAGCTCACATCAATACATGCATCAGGGCAAAATAAGACCAAGCACCAATACCACGGTGATGGGCAGTTGCTAGAGTAAGATGGAGGAGCTTAGGGGTGACTTACAAGCCCCTCGCTGATGGGCCTGCTGCCTAAGCTTCAAGACCCTTCAATCCACAATTTGCCACAAAATAAATAAATAAATAAATAAATAAAATCTTGACTGCTAACCCCTTTTTTCGTTTCCTCTGATATGCCAAGCCCACATCGAAGTTCCTCCAGAAGCTGATTTTCTTCCACTCTGCTTCGTCTCTGCTTTCCCTGTACAAAGTCTCCCCATGGCTCTTAGGACTCCACTCACCATGATTTTCAACTTTAAAAGCACTCTGGATTAGTGTCCCTCTCCCATGACTGGGTGCTGAGCCCTTGGACTCACCTCCAGCAGAACACGGAAGCGAAGGCTTAGCTTGAAGTATGTCAGAAGTTTCACAAAAGGCAATAGGAGGGTTCACATGTTTGCAATGAGGCATGTGGTTAAGCGCTTTTTTTGGACTGGGGCCGGAGTGCTCAGCACTGGACAGAAGATATGGAAGGAATAATAAACTGAAACGTACTGAGTTCTGTTTCAATGTTTTCCATTGAACCCTCACAAAGAGTTCATCTAAGGGGGAGTATACTCCTCCATCATGTTTCCAACCAACCGAAAAGGAAATGACCAAACAAGTTAGATTTGATAGATGCAGTTGACAGGATCCCCAAATTTGCTTGTCAAGAGCCAACATTTTACCCCCGAAAGCCCTAAGAGAGGTTTCTCCTGCCACCAAAGCCACTAGTAATAATGGCAATACCACCACTCTGTCAATCAGCCAACAAGAAGTATTCCGTTAGCTCCCCAGCCTCCTGGCACCCATGGTGGGGAAGATATTGGTAAAGTCTGTGAGGAATAATACACGAGAAGTGACAAACCAGAGCTTTACCGCACTCTGACCACCCTCCTTTAGGAGTTCACAGCATTACCAAGACATTCCAACCAGCAAAGCCGCTTCAACATCACAGTCATTTTTTAACTTCATCATCCATCTTTATTGGCTTTATTGCACCACTGCTGTTTTTCATTTTCCTGCTGTTTTCCCTGTTGTGCTAAATATTTCTACAGAGCTGTAAATCCAAGAGTGCTCCTAAAACTAAGTGGCAGTCAAAAACAATCCAGGAAATCAAAAACAAATGAAAGAATAAACCCCCCAAAGAAATCAAGCCCATTGTGGAGCAGATGTTTTTTTTATTATTTGCCTTGAATTAAGACCAAAAGCATATCATAAAAAAATTGGGAAATATGTATTTATACGTTGGTGGAGAGCAACTCCAGAGAAACATAAGTTATGTTGAGCACCTATTCTTTATAGGCCAATAGAGAAAGAAAGTACACACAATTTAATGAACCTACAAAATGATATTAGCTACAGATTGATATTTTATTGTGATGACTCACTTTTGCTGTAGGTTTTCTCTGATCTCCTTTATAGCATACGCCAAGAGGCTAGAGTCTGCATCATAGATTTTAAGGCCAGAAGGGACCATAAAGAATATTTAGATAAGTTGGATGTATTCAAGTCATCAGGGCCTGATGAAATGCATCACAGAATACTTAAGGAACTGGCTGAAGCTATCTTGGAACCATTAACAAGTATGTTTGAGAATTTTTGGAGGGTGGGTGAGGTCCCAGAGGACTGGAGAAGGCCAAACAGCAGCGGTGGCCAACCTGTGACACACAGGGGTTCTGTGTGTGTGGCCTGTGAGACGTTCTACATGTGTGGCCTCTAAGTCCATGCACTGTGTTGCCATATTCTGGAGGAGGGGTTGTCTGCATGTTTTTTCTTCCTAGTAGCATTACAAATTCGACACATACTTAAAGCAAGGGCACCTGAAGTGTAGTGTATGCTGATTGTACACAGAATTGTGAGAACCATAGGCTACCTCTGCATCCAATCAAAGTGCTGCTACAATTCCATGAGCACATCCTGCAAATTCTAGGTCTGCAAGCACAGTTAGAAAAGCTACTTGTCCTGGGAGAGCACAGAAGCATAGAATACTAGAACTGGAAGGAACCTCTAGAGGCCATCAAGTCTGGTCCCCTGCCCTCACAGCAGGACCAGACACCATTTAGACCAGAGGTTTGAAAATATAGTAAAGCATAAAATTGTCAAACCTGTAGACAAACATAACTTGTTGGGGAAAAGTCAACATGGCTTCTGTGAAGGGAAATCATGCCTTACTAATCTACTAGAGTTCTCCGAGGTGGTTAATAAGCATGTGGACAAAGGGAATTTAGTGATATAGTATACTTAGATTTCCAGAAAGCCTTTGATAAGGTCCCTGACCAAAGACTTAAGTAAAATAGATTGTCATGAGATAAGAGGGAAGGTCCTCTCACGTACTGAAAACTGGTTAAAAGACAGGAAACAAAGGATGAGAATAAATGGTAAGTTTTCACAACGGGGAGATGTAACTAGTGGTGCCCCCCAAGGATCCGTACTGGGACCAGTTCTATTCAACCTATTCATAAATTATCTGGAAAAAGGGGTAAATAGTGAGGTGGCAAAATTTGCAGATGATATGAATCTGTTCAAAATAGTTAACAAGAAAGTAGACTGTTAAGAGATTTAAAAAGATCTCATAAAACTAAGTGATTGGGCAACAAAATGGCAAATGGATTTTAATGTTGACAAATGTAAAGTAATGCACATTGAAAAAAAATCTCAACTATGCATACAAAATGATAGGGACTAACTTAGCGAGAACCACTCAAGAGATCTTGGAGTCATTGTGGATAGTTCTCTGAAAACTCCCATTCAATGTGCTGTAGCAGTTAAAAAGGCAAACAGAATGCTAGCAATCATTGTACAAGGGATAGAGAATAAGACGGAGAATATCGTATTGCCTCTATATAAATCCATAGGACACCCACATTTTGAAGATTCCATACAGGTGTGGTCACCTCATCTGAAAAAAAGATATACTGGCACTGGAAAAGGTTCAGAAAAGGGCAACAAAAATGATTAGAGGTTTGGAATGAGTGCCATAAGAAGAAAGATTAAAAAGACTGGGGCTTTGCATCTTAGGAAAGAGGAGACTAAGGAGGATATGGCAGTGGTATAGAAAATCATGGCTAGTGTGGAAAAAGTGAACAAGGAAAAGTTATTTACTTGTTCCCATAACATAAGAACTAGGGATCACTAAATAAAATTAATGGGTAGCAAGTTTAAAACCAACAAAAGGAAGTTTTCTTATTGACACAGCGCACAGTAGACCTGTGGAACTTCTTGCCAGAGGAGGTTGTGAAGACCAAGACTTTAACAGGATTCAAGAAAGAACTAGATGAATTCATGGAGGATAGGCCCATCAACAGATATTACCCAAAATGTGTAGGAATGGTGCTCCTAGTCTCTGTTTGTCAGAGGTTGAAAATGGATGTCAGGAGAGGGGTCGATTTTGTGATTACCTGTTCTGTTCACTCCCTCTGGGGCATCAGGCTTTGGCCACTGTCAGCAGACAGGATACTGGGCTAGATGAACCTTTGGTCTGACCCAGTATGGCCATTCTTATTGTTTCCAAACTTTTCACTAGTGCAGACCTTCAATCACTTCTCCCAACCATTCACAGATCCCCAGCAAAGACAATTCCAGCTGCTATGTACTGTTCATTAAATGAAAAAGAAAACCACAGCATAGATTTTCAGACAGCAATTAATAATATTATTGGAAGATATTTAACTTAAAAATAATAATTGATTGTAACTTTGCAATTTATTTAAAACTTACTTTCTATTTTTCTCTCTCTCTTTTTCTCCCGTATCTATGACTGACCTCTTCAGTGCCTCACTGTCATTCTGGGAGAGAGTATCTTGTGAGGCACTGAAGAGGTCAGTCGTAGATATGTTACTATCCAATATTTTTATTAATGGCTTAGATGACAGAGTGGACAAAATACTTCTAAAATTTGCAGATGACACCAAACTGGGAGTCATTGAAAGCACTTTGGAAGGCAGGATTTGAATTCAAAACAACTTTAGGATATTGTAGAGTTGATCTGAATTCAACAAAATGAAATTCAATAAATGCAAATTACTTCCCAGAGGAAGAAAAAAAATCAGACGCATAACTCCTAAAATGGGGGATAACTGACGAGGTGGAAAGACTGCTGAAAGAGCTCTGAGGGACTCAGTGGACCACAAACTGCATATATGTAAATCACATGTGATGCAACTGCCAACATTTAAAAAGCTAATTTTGGGGGTATGTGAACATAAACGGCCCATGTAAAGGACTGGAGGTAACTCAGTCCACATCACTGGTAAAGGTCTCAGCTGGAGCGCTGCATCCAGTTGTGGGTACCACAATTTAGGAAAGATGTGAAGAAACTGGAAGAGACCAACAAAAGTGACCCAACATTCAGATAACCTGACCTGTGAGGAAAGATTAATTTTGATAGAAGACGACTGAGGAGGTTTCCAGAAAATATTCTTTAAATATGTTAAGGTTCCTGTAAAAGAGGATTATGATTAACTGTTTTCCTTGTCCATTGAAGGGAGGACAAGGTGGTCTTAATCTGTCTCAAGGGAGATTTAGGTTATATATTAGAGAACTATCCTTACAGTGAGAAAGGGAAGTTCTGGAGCAGGCTTCCAAGGGAGGTTGTGGAATCCCCATCATTGGAGGCTGTTAAGAACAGGTTGGGTTAAACACCTGTTGGGGTTGGCCTATGTTTGCTTGATCCCACCTCAGTGCGGGAGGCTGGACTTGATGACTCCTTGGATTCCTCCATAGTCCTACATTTCTATGATTATGATTCTATGATTCTGACCCATTCACAGAATTTTACCCAGTAACTTCTGTTGGAGCTTATTGCTTAGGATAGGCATGATGCTGCCCACTCTGTTAACATTTCCTCAGGACAGTGACAAGCAGGGTTTATGTATTTAGGGACAGAACTGATCAGTGAGTTGTATTAAAAGGCACCAGTTATGTGGTCGGCTCCATGCATCAGTGTATGGGGTCTCACTGACGTAAATGAGGTGCTGCATCGGCCTGCGTGCACAAGTGCTGAAGCACCCATGAAAAATCATAGCCAGCCACAGCCCCCACTGCTCAGCTCCCCTCCAGTACCTCCTGCCACTGTGACCAGCTCTTCAGCTGCATATAGGAGACACAGGGGTGGGGAGGGTGGAGCACACTCAGAGGAATGAGACAGCATGGGGCAGAAAGAGATGGGGCAGGAGAGGAGCAGAGGTGGGAAGAGGTAGGGCAGGAGTGGAGGTGAGGCTTGGGGCATAGTGGGGCTCACACACCCCTGGGGATATGAGAAAACCGGTGCCTATGCCCACATGGATCCAATTTCAAGATGAGGCTGAGACTGAGTGGGCAGCTCTCAGGACATATCTGAGTCATTACTGCAAGTACACCTCATCTGGACTGTCTTATCCTTTTGCCCAAGAAAAATTTAGACAAAAACCTCAAATGTTCACTTAGTGTTCTTCGAGGTGTTCTGGGTTTTCATGGACAAAATGAAAACAGAAGAGTGTGAAAACAAACAAAAAATTTTTCTATGAACATCCCCCACCCAACCTTTGACACCAGTTTCCCATTAAAATTTCCATTTAATCTAAAATGTCTCCCACCTCTTTTTTTTTTTTTTTTTTTTTAAAAAAAAGCAGGGGGTCAAAGACCAGCTCTGCCTCTGTGGCTGAAAATGGGAATGCCACAATCATAGGCCCCAGAAGTCACACTGGGCACTAAGCTTTTGGGGCAAGTCTTCTGATTTGGGTGCAACTCCACCACTGGTAACATGACAGGACACCAGCATTTTTACCACAGTGTCAGCTATCCCTGACCCACTCTGGCCTGGATAACACAGGTGTAAAAATGTACCCCCCTCCCTCCCCCCCGCAATGAGTCCTAGGTACTTTGATGCTCTCACTACCATCAACAGTAGATGCTCTCCAAGAGCCTAGTGTAAACAACTCCATAGACTTCATCCAACTTGCAGCTCTGAGAGCTGTAGACAAACCTTAAGCCCTAAATCAGCAGAGCTACCCTATTTAGAGATCCGACTATCAGTATGTGCTTACATCTCAGTGAAGTGAATGGAATTCAATCGCCTCATCGAAGCTCAGCACATCCCGGGGGGCTTTCCTGAATCAGGGTCTTAGTGTCTCAACAAGAAATTCCACCTCTACTTTTAAACTAACTATGATCCCAAAGGAAGGGGGGGAAGATTTCTCCTGAAAAGTGCACCACTCAGATATCTTTCACAGACATTTTTCTTCCAGAATGTGAATATCAAATTACGTTACACATACTATTAAACTGGACAGGAATAAAGAGACACTGCACAGACATAACTATAGATGTCAAATTACACTGACAGCTCTCTCTTTCAGTAGACTCACAAGATTTCAGCTGTCCAGGCGATCCACCACCACCAGAGCCTTCCCATCCACAATAATGACCATTTTGCTGCCTTTGAATTCATTCAAGTAGAAAAAAGTAACTGACATTCTGTTTGGATGGCTCTTGAGAGCAAAGAACGGTTAGAATGATTTATCGGCTCTTCTGACGTCTGACAGCTTATACCTTTTTGCTGTGTGTTACTGTGTGTGGCTGGTGAAAAAACAAAAATATTTTTTTTCTTCCATTGTTCTTGGAAAATAAACTATTAGTGGGGAAGCACATAAAAAGAACATGGGAGAAGCCAGGAATGATGATGCCATGGGTGGGTGTTCATAGGTAAGCCTGGCAACATGCAAAGACAAATGAAGGCGGAAGATTGCTGCAAGCCGTTTTACCCATTCCGCATGCGCAGCATAGAAGAACAGGGAACCCGATGAACATTACATCATTTGGTCAATTATTCTCTGGGGCGGGGGATGATGTAAGCCCAAATGTCTACACCAAAAGTTTTTAGCTGCACAGCTGCAGCCTGATTCTATTGACACAGACCAGTTCCAGGGCTTTGAGGGCTGTGTCAGCACACCCAAGCATGCCGCATCACATGCTCTGCAGGACTCGGCATGGCTGCAGAGTGGTGTGATGCAGTGTAGGTATTCTGGATCTGGGAACAAGTGAGAGTATTATCACGGATGAATGGAAAAAAATGCAATGGTCCAGTTATCAGGCCTAGTGCAGCCCAATGAGAAGGTGGGAACAGTAGCCCTAAGCGTCTCTCGCATGCCATCCCACCCCCCTACTCACACAGAGTCTCCTGGGATTTTAAGGGGCCTGCTCCTGTCTCTAGCATAAATTAGAGCAGCCTGAAGGTGCTAAGGGGATGGGCGGGCAGGCAGCCCTGGATCAGACAGATGCAGCAGTGTCTCAGCCACATCCTTTCTTGCCTGGCCACACCCCCATGACAGCTGCCAGGAGCAGTAATGCTACAGCAGCCTAAGACCATTAGACCATGCCCTACTCAGAGGGATGTTCAACACTGCTTTCTCCTGTGCTAGCAGAAAGTACAAAGCAGTCGTCACTTCCCTACGTTTGTGGAGTTCTGTGTAACTCGTGAAAGATTAGCACAGAACCTCCAACCTAGAGAGCTCACCGGAGGAGCCTTCAAAGGGTGAGGTGGCGGGGAAGGGGGTGTGTTTGCAGCTCTCCAGGCCCTTGACAAGTTAAACGGTTGGACTTAGAGTGGAAAAAAAGACTAGGGGTCAGGGGACCTGGCTCCATGCCTCTGGAAGGGGTGGGGCCAAGAGTGGCCAGCCCTTAGCACCACCCAAAGTGTAGCTCTGCCCCCCAGTCACATCACAGCCATATGGAGTGGCAGAGCAAGGCTGCCGTGGCACTTCAGAGAGGGGCCCAGAGCTCCAGACCCCTTCGAAACACCAGGCCCCTGTGCAGCTGCCTTCTTTGCCCTCCGCCCCGTTTCGGCGGCCTGAGCTTTACAATCATTAAAACACAAATTGTCAATATCACCTATTGGCCACACCTGGTACTCTAAGTTCTCATGCAGTCTTTCCTACTTTACCTGTCTGTAAATTTTAGCCATGGATGGAAGTGATTTCATCGGTCTGTGTGCATGGTGAAACTGACATTTATCGACACTTACCAACAAAAATCTAATCCTTCCAAGCCTCCTGATAAGGATTACAAGGGTGAAGCACTGCTTGAAGAGGAGTCTTACGCTGAGTCACAGTACTGCAGCATGGTTAGGAAAAGGTTCAGGACTCAGCACTCTAAGGACACGTTCACCCAGGGTTTGCACCCAGGGTTTTTAATTTTGCCTTACATAGGAAAATGTGCTTGTAGGTTTTGCAAATGGGGAACCGAGGAAACCTGATTACAAGAAGGGCTGGCTTTCCTCACAGCAGAGTAAGGCTCTGTTTCACTAAAGCACCTGCTAAGTCCCTCCCTACTCAGGGAAGCACTCAAGCAATTTCTTTCACATGAAGTATGTGCGTTGCTGTAAGGGATGAATCAGCACCTTGTGCAGTGGAGAGCTGCACCAATTGAGCTAGATATGGGAACGTAAATGGCTTCTGTAAACCCTCAGGGGGACACACTTAGGTTTGGTCTACACTGCAGAGTGACATGACCACATGGCTACAAGCCAGACAGTGCAAACTCTGTTT
Organism: Carettochelys insculpta; assembly: GCF_033958435.1. NCBI lineage: Eukaryota > Metazoa > Chordata > Testudines > Carettochelyidae > Carettochelys > Carettochelys insculpta. The sequence continues at coordinate 133,255,780 of NC_134140.1, read as the reverse complement.
GTCAGCACTTGGGCACACAAAACACTCCTGATGGCTTCGTCTACAAGAGACGCCTCTATCGACAGAAGTCACCGTTGGAAGGGATTTCCCGGCAAAACTTCTGGTGCTTTTGGAGGGTGGGGAGTACACAGAGAGTCACATGCACCCCCAGCATTGACCCCCCCACTCACTTCAGAGCCGTGCCACTTACAGTGTGTGGGTGGGCAGTCCCACCTCTCCCCCAAGTGGCGCGAGCTTCCTAGCTCATGCTGCTCTTGGACTGTGCCACTCCAGGGTTGGGGGTGGGATTGCCCTGTGTACTCTGGAAGTGGTATGGAACTTCCATAGGAAGAGGTGGGCAGGGATGGAAGAGGGAGGGGCCAGGGCAGACCATGGGCACATGATCCATGCTGATCACCTTCCCTCCTTCCTGCCCCCCCCCAGAATTCCCACACTAGTGGGCTCTGGCTCCTGTTGATAAGCCATTGACACTGCCACTAGCTGCGGCACTGCTTATACGGGGAGGAGGGCGAGCTTACTCACCAGGGAACAACAAAACTTTTGTCGCTAAACTGGCAGTAGAGACACAGCCTTATTTTGGTTTAAGAAAGGCTTAGTCTGGTTTAACGTAAATCAATCAACAGCAAGTTTAAGCTGAACCAGACCAAGTCACTCCTAAATCAAAGGGTCCTAAACTAAATCGGTTTAATTAAATGGGTACAAGTCTGTATGAAGACAAGGTCTAATTCAAGACTAAATCCTCATCGAGGTTAATGGATTTACACAGGCGTAAAACAGGGAATCAGACCTCAAATGTCAAACTGAGAAAGGTAGGAAACCTCTTCAAGCTTCAGTTCAAAAACCACATACATGGATTTGGATGGGCCTGATTCTCCAATCACTTTCAATCCTGTGCTGTGACTCGCTAGCATAGCCTCTCCCAACGACATCGGGACAGGTACTAGCAAATCACATTGCAGGATTAGGGCTTCAATGGAGTCACATCAGGCTAAAGCTAATGGAGTTACACTGGAGGAGAATAAGACCCTAAGAGATAAAATTATTAACTAAGGACGCAGGAACACATCATAGGCACAAACCGTATGAAACGTTGAGCAGCTTTTGTGTTTTACGTACACAGTTTTTATCCATACTTTAACAATTACCGTGACATGACATAGATAAACTGACCTGGTTTTGCACTGTCTTGAACACTTGTTGAAAAATCACTATTCTTTTTTTAAGCAAATTACAATATTTTAAAAGAGTTTTTCAATCAATCGATAGAAAACAGAATTACAGAAATCCTTCCTTGGCAGATCTAAAATTTAATTTTATTATTTGCGCCATACAAAGAAAATTGAAGGCATGCAAATGAATAGTATATTATGGTATTAAATGTTACATAATAGGAAGCAAGGGGGATCTGACAGCAAACCATACTAAATCTGCAGCTCCCCACTGGGAATACCTGTCAGTTTATTCAACTGTAACTTGATTTGCAAATAGCTGCTTTATACATCAAATATTGGTGTCAACATTTATATTATAGGAAGAAAGTCTGTCAATGTTTCTACTATTAGATGCTTTGCCTACTTCCATGCATTTATCATTGTGATGATGTGCTTTAAGATGTAATTTGGCTTAGATGCAGTCTTGGGGTTAATTGTTATGAATTTTTAAAAATACATCATTCATACATTGCCTCCTTTTGAAGTCATATTTAAAAGCTGTGTTTCACATGCCTTTTGTGTATTTAAAGAAAAAATGGTCTGATTTAAAACCAAAACTGGTATTTAATTCTTACTAAACCAGGCGTAGTTGTTTTGAATATTTTGAAAAGAAAAAAGTTAAAACTGACAGAGGTATGTCTAAAGAGCTAATTCTGAAAACCCTATTTCCTCAGTCATTCCTCACTCATATCAGCAGTCCCACTGAATTCAATTTAAATCAACACATTACTTTCATGAGCAAAGATTATTCTTAGAGAAGTAGCTGTTAGTCTGTATCTTCACTAAACAAACAAGCAGTCATGTAGCACTTTAGAGACTAACAAAACAATTTATTAGATAACGAGGTTTCATGGGGCAGGCCCACGAAAGCACATCACCTAATGAAGTATTTTGTTAGTCTTTAAAGTGAAGGATTATTCTTGTAAATCAACAAGCAGGACTGGGCCCCAAAATTGTTAATGTGGAAAGAAATAAAAAAGAACTCTTCTGTTGCCATCCACTGGGAGTAGATATATAACTTTTTAAAACCTTGTGATATGTACTTTATTAATAGACTGGAATGGCTCCAAAGTTAGACAACTGTATTTATGCAACACACATTAATATATGGCCAGCTTGCATAGTTTTCCAATTGATAGCATTGTTAAAATAATGTAAAAACTGTCTGAATATATGATTTATGAGGCTGAGACTGTATTACCTGTGTTAGGAATACTACAGACCAGTCAATTTAACTTCTGTGCCAGGAAAGATAATGGAGCAAATAATTAAGGAATTCATCTGCAAACATCTGGATCAAAATAAGGTGATAAGTAACAGCCAGCATGGATTTGTAAAGAACAAATCACACCAGACCAATCTGACAGCTCTTCTTGACAGGACAAGAAGTCTTGTGGATAAGGGAGAGGCAGTGGATGTGGTACACCTAGACTTTAGTAAGGCATTTGACACAGTCTTGCATGATCCTCTTATCAATAAACTAAGCAAATACAGCTTAGATGGGGCCATTATAAGATGAGTACATAACTGGCTGGATAACCATTCTCAGAGAGTAGTTATTAATGGTTTGCAGTCATGCTGGAAGGGCATAACAAGTGGGGATCTGCAGGGATCTATTTTGGGACCAGTTCTATTCAATATCTCCATCAACAATTTAGATATTGGCATAGAGAGTATGCTTATTAAGTTTGCAGATGATGCTCAGCTGGGAGGAGTTGTAACTGCTTTGAAAGATAGGATCATAATTCAGAATGATCTGGACAAATTGGAGAAACAGCCTGAGGTAAACAGGATGAAGTTTTAGTGTTCTATGATTTTATGATTTTCAAGAAAGTAATTACATGATTTTTTTTCCCCCAATAGATCGGAAGAGTTTGAAAGGGAAGCATATAACACAGATATAGCAGTCTACTTTATTTTGAGGTCATATATATTATATATGCATTTTGATAACGGACCCAACTATATATTTGTTCAAGGGGCAGGCCAGGGGGAGCTCTGCCACTATCGGATAAATACAGGTTGACCCTCTTTAGTATGGTACCCGTGGGACCTGACCAGTGCCAAACCAGAAGATTTGCCATACCATGGGAGCTTTGTATTGTCTAGCACATTACCATCACTTCCACTGCTTACTGGGCTCTTAGAAGACATTGAAGGGTAAATTACAGCTAAAAAACAGCACCGAACACTGAGAGCCAGACTTGGTGGCTGTAAACACACTTTAAGGGATCACAGGAAACTTGGACACACCCATGGCAAGTGGACATCTGGCTAACTAAAATCATCCTAGACTATGGATGTTGCTGGACCACAGAATGCTGAACTAGAGAAGTTCAACCTGTACATGCTCCATGAAGGCAGTAGAACATCTAGAACCATTCCAGTCTCTGAAGTATACAATCTGCATTTCAAACCATCATCTAATACTGCCTGTTCCCTCTATCCCTTTAAATAGATAAAATTAAACAAGTGAATCAATTAAATAAATCCAGCCAGATAATCCTCCAAACTATTAGTTAAATGGAAATTCTAAATTAACCCTGTTAAATTAACCCTATCACTCTCTTCTTAAATTAATGAAATAAAAGACAGACGAATGATGAATAAGGATGAATTTTCTACCTTTATCTATATGAGACATATTATCATTATTTCAAAGATGCCACAAAAGTGGCGGGGGGGGGGGTCTTTTCATTTTTTTAACCATCTATTTAACAATCGTTCCAGCATTGTCTGGTCAGCACTTATTTCTGCTGAGTAGTTGTAATTTATTTTTATTTCACTGGTAGTTATGCAAATCACCTGGCTGTGATATATTATTCAAAACAATCAGAAATATGTACAAGTCTTTTAAAAATCTGCTCATAAGATACTTTAATGTCACCTGGGTTATTTCTAAATGAGATCTGCAAATCAGTCCAAATTTACGGAAAATATGAACCAAATCATTCTTAAAAAAAAAAAAAAAGCCTTCTTTCAGTATATGCTTTACATAAATAATTTTAAGAGTCACTTCCAGAAACTTTATCATTTAAGATAAAATTTAAAATATGTGCAATATAACCATTAAGGATGATCAGGAAATGATGTCTAATACAATGCAGTCCATGATGTCAAGTAATGGCTCAGAAGTTACTGCCAAAGGGAGGGAAGGGGTTTTGGGGAAAGGGACCAAGGATACAACTCACACAAGAATGTAATCTAATTGGGTTCATGTACTGTGCCTATCAACACAGGATTTTAATCATGTTGTGACTCTGGCATCAAGCAGCTTCCAGAAAAATACATAACTCAGACAATTACTGTGTTAACATTGCTGCAAGAAACATATTTCTGATTAATTGCTATCAATATTTTTTGGTGTGCAAAAAAAAAACCACACACACACCCTGGTATGTTCAGTCAATAAAAATAAAACATGCATGACTGTAACTCAGGGGAAGTCAGTTCTCTAAGGATATGTCACGGGTAATGCAGTTAATGTAAAGGACTACTTTTGAAATACTGGCCTTTGAGTATTTTCTACAGAGTTGGATTTCTGACCATATATTCTCAGGAAGGAACACAGACCACTAAAATAGAAGTAACAAGAGTCTAGCTAGTGACATTTCCAAAGGAGTTCAATGGTAATATTTAAATGATGACTCAAAAGGTGCCATAATACTGAATCCTTTTCTTTACCACATTATAGATTAAGATATGAAATGGCAGCTAATAAAACTGTAGAGAAAAAAAAATGACTTTTATCCTCCTAAATACACAGTCAGGCATATTAGAAAGTGGCCAGATTTTTCACCCAAACAATGCAAAATGTCAGACACTTAACTCCTTTGAGCACATAGCCATAGAGCAAAGTACCCACATCTGAATTTTGGAACCTAACGAATATAATTCTCACAAAGCTTTCCATTTCTACAGCAATGTCAAACATGCATATTCAGTGAATGATGCACATTTCAACCTCTCCTATCCGATACCACTGCACTTTAAGCAAGCATTCCATTTAAGATTCACGCAGTATTAATATTTGATTCATAACAGAAGTGAAAATAAAATTCTCTCAATTGTTACTGGCAAATAAAAGCCAGTAAGCTTATGCCGCCAAGTGGTACAAGTTCTTTGCTGACCAAGTTGTTCATCAAGAACAGCAGAAATAAAATTACAATGGAAAAGAAAAACCCAGAAAACTTTACAAACTTTTTTTTATTCTCCAGTCTTCAAGGCCAACCCTCCCATCCCCCCAAAGCTGGCTACAGATAAACCTATCATCCCTCAGCTAGCATAAATTCTCAAGTCTCTATTGAAGTCAACTAAGCTATAAAAGACAATTTACACCAGCTGAGGCTCTGTCCTCTGGAAGGCAACTTGAATGCTGAGAGAAGCAAAACTGAACTTTTCAAAATCAAACTGTTGACAAGTGTCAATGGCATATGGTACAAGGACTTTAGGAACTGAGGCTCTAATGAATTAGCCTTGATTCACCGCAGGGTGAATCATTTTCAAAGCAGAACTGTTCAGCAGTAATTGGCCAAGAAGCCATGCTGTGAAAAGCACTTGTCACATAATGCTTGTTTACAAATAAATCTACAAATGGGAACAAGGGGTTGTTACTGAATAAGTTCAAGTCCACCGCTAGACTTCGTTTTCTGCGTATTAAAAGGATAAAAGTTGGAGACTGTGAATAAGAGTCACAGAAAAAGAGCCAACCCGTATGCTGTCAATAATTATTGTAACACTCCCATGTCTCTCCTTACTCTCAAGATCCCACTGAATCACCTGACAAGGCTGTTTCAGTTTAAAAATCCTGTAGCCTATCACACAATAGAGGCCCAATTCTGCAAATGTTTGTTCTCAAGTGGCCCTGCCTCAAGGGCAGCTGTCCTTCTGACTTCAGTGGGAGGCACTCCCATGAGTCAAACCCATGTGTAAGTGAGAGACTGCAGGTGCCCAATCCCTCTGTCTCTCTCCCTCTTGAGATATCAGCACAAATCCTTGTAAAACAGCAGACTCCCAACTTACACTGCCCTCCTAGAAACCCCCAGTGAGTAGCATACTTTTGAGAGCCACCTGACGGACTTCACTGCAGTGCTCAGTACCAAAGAAGTTATTCACAAGGGCAGACATGATTTAGTGGTAGAAGAGAAATCTAAGGAAATAGCCGCCCTCCCCTAGTCTATGCATTCTCTAGCCCTGAGTGCAAATAACTTCACAACCATTTGTCCCTTCCCCTGTACATTTTTCTGTGATTTTCACAAGTCTCATTTTCTAAAATACATTATGACAAGCTATTTGCCTCAAGGCCACAACTTTGAAACCCTGGCGTTCCCGTCCCACTCAAACCCCTGTAGGAATTTCAATAACAAATCTCTGGGTGTAATAAGGCAGGTTTTGTGACATGAATTCCACGTTCCCTTCGGAAGCAATCCCTTTCCTGGCCTGAAAGTTTGTGCCTTACATATTGCACATGGCTCCAAAAATAACAATAGAAAGCTGGGGTGTTATTATCTTTGCTATTAAAGAACACCGGCCACCGAAAAACTCAGATGCATTCCAGGCACAGGGAAAACCTTGTCCTACCTCTTTGCATATTGACTTTACAGAGATGAAACTTTTAAATGCTTGGCAATAGTCAGCATAAGTGTCGACCCTTCTCCCGGCAGTACCATGGGCAATTGTTGGGTTCTAATTTATCCTGTTATTTTCCTTGTTGCAAAAAGCACCATTAAAGAAAGGGAAAGAGACCTTTGACAGCCTATGATATGCACCCTTTGGGGAGGGAAGTATTTCTTATTCCCATCCTCTGAGCTCTTGGGTGTGTGTTCAGCTTTAGTCTGGGAGCCCTATGAGGTGCAGGGCTCTCCCTGCCTAACTCAGAGGCCAATTCCCAGGCTCAGGAGCTCGGGCAGGTTAAATGAGAAACTGAAGATATTGTAAGTGTCTGACTGGAGACATACAACTCGGTCCATCCAGGCAGCAGAGAGCAGCATAAAACATGCCCGCAGCACAGCCACACAAATCCAACGGCAAGTACGCACACGGCACTAAGCACCCAGAGAGCGCACCCCAGCCTACGTACAAGCACAGCACAACACAATCCACAAGGGCAAAACCCCAACTCACAAAATAGCGATCGTGCCTGACAACACACACACAAAATCCCAATACACAAAATACCCACAAGCCTTATCTAAAACACACATAATCCCAATGCACAAAGTGTCCCTAATGCCTGACACAACACACACACACACACACACCCAACACAAAAAGACCCCCAAGCCGCACACAGCCCAGCCCAGCCCAGCCTCACACACAGCAGGGCAAACCCCCACCGCCCCGGACTAGCGTCCCTGCCCCACGCCTCCTGCTGCTCCGCGAGGGGCTCAGCGCCTCCAGCCCCGCGGGGCGCCCGGGCAGCGCCTCCCCGCAGCAGCCGGGCGCGCTGGGCAAGGGCGGCTGGGCTGCCCGGCCGGGGAGCCGCTCCGGGGAAGGGGGAGGCGAGCCGGGCAGCGGGGCAGGGCGCGGTGGCAGAGTCGGGGCGCTGCAGGGGGCCAGGCGCGGGCGCTCCGGGGCAGCTCACCTTCGTTGCCGGGGCTGGCCCGCAGGCTCCGCAGCGCCCCGCACAGTAGGAGGCACGTCCAGAGGCAGCCGCTGCCGGCCAGCCCCGCCGCCGAGCCCCGCATCCTCCGCTGCGCTCGCCTGCCTCCCGCCGCGGCTGCTGGGCGCTGCGCTGCCCTAGCGCATGGGTGCGCGCCGGCCGGCCGGGCTGGGCTGCCGCGCCGCGGGGCAGCGCCGCTGGAGGAGCGAGCCGGAGCCGGAGCGCCGGGACCCGCCGCGGCTGCTGCGCGCGCGCGTGTGTGTGCGTGTGTGTTTGTGTGTGTGTGTGTGTTTGTGTGCGCGCGAAGCCGCCGCGTCCTCGCCCGACCCGCGGCGCCGTGCGTGTGAGCGGGGCTGAGACGCGCCCGGGAGCCTCCCCGGCCAGCCCCTCGCCGCGCCAGCCGCCAACCGGGGCTCGGCCGGCCCCTCCCGGAGCGCCGCGGAGACGCAGGCAGGGGACGCGGGGGCCAGCGCCGCTGCCGCACCGCGCCCGCCGGCTCGCTCGCTGGACGGGTGCCCAGTGCCCACAGCCCGGCCTCCCCAGGCGCCCTGACGCACCGCGGGAGGCAGCGCCTGGTGGCTGGGCGGGGAGACCCTGCGCAAGCCGGACCGCCGGGGCGGGCTCGGAGCAGCTCTGCCGGCAGGACTCGCCTGCACTGACGGGGTGGAGCTGGCCGGGCACCTGAGCTAGCTCAAGTCAGCCTCCAGGGTGGGCGAAAGGCCTGTGGAGCCGGATAGGAGCGTCCCCCCGCGGGAGCAGGGTTTACCCCAGGTGTCCAGGCTACCCTGTAGGCAAGTGATGTCTCCCTCTTCAGGCCGGTCGCGGCGTTGCCCTCAAGTAAAGGTGAGAGCTCAGTAAGGAGTGGCAGGATCAGCCCCAAATTCTAAATCTGTTTGCCAGGAGGGAAATTGCAAGCGAGTCCGCAGATGCCAGCAGGTGAGGGGGGAGGACTGAAGTTAAGGCACTGGGTTAGGACTCTGCCTCCCATCGCTGCCTTTTCCAAAGACTTCCTCTGTGAGCACAAAGATTAAGGAACCTGAATGCTACGTGCCTCGGTTTCCCCTCTGCAAAATGAGGAAAGTAACCCATTATTTCTCACATCCTTTCTGCCCAGAGTATTGTGACTGAAGCTCTTAGAGGTAGGAACCATGTAGGAACAGCACCTAACACAAGCAGGGTGTCCTGGTCTCAGCTGGAGTCTTTAGGCTTGAGTGTAATATGAAATAAATAAAACTGCTGAGACAAACTCAGGAGACCCAGTGCAAAGAGCTGTGTGTAACTGATGCCTCGCTTTGCTAGCAGAGCTCCTGGCACCCCGAGGAGACTCAGTTTCACCCACAGTGGAATGTTTGCCAAGGCCCTCTCTGGATTTTCAAAAGTGAGGCTTGATACTTTCATTGCTTGCCCTTTCATAAAGTCTCTGCTGGAGTCCGGAGAACCTCAACTCAGTGCTTATATCTGGCCAATTCAGCCAGGCCCTTCTGGCACTGCGCCAGTCACTTAGGTCATACTCCCTTCCCGAGCTGGAAATTCCTGGAACAATATCATTAGGGCTTTCTGGACCATGTTCTTTCCTCCAGCGTATGGTCTCATCTGATGTTTCATCCTCCTTCTCCCATCTCCACTAAGTCATGAAGCATCATCTCCCACGTGCTCAGTGACACTGGTGTGACTGGAACCAGAGATAGCTGCAACAGGAGGATTTAAAATAAAGGAGTATCACTGAAATCAAATACATCAGTAGTTCTGATGATGTGCTGTAGCAAGCGGGATGGCAGATTTACTGACCCCATATGCATGAGAGTCACTAGTTTGGCCCTCAGTCACTCCAAAATCAGATGATTGGTTTAAAAAGATGTCTTTTAAATAATATATTTAGGATAATTTGAAGACTATAAATTTGAAACTATTCAAACAATAATAAAAAATAGCTATAGATCTCACATGAACACCTGTCTGCAAAGTCTGGGGCTTTCAGTGAAACACAAAACATCACAAGATTTGCAGGAAAAGCAGGAGTGTTGTTAACTGAGGTAGCCCCATTTTGAGATGATAAACTCCATTAAACCGAGAATGCATTGAAGACTTCCTTAGCATCCATTTTTAGCAAGTGGTGCAGTTGCTACAGAGATGTTCCATGACCACAGCAGGGAAGAGGCCTGGCGCGTGATTGTAAATGAACAGGAAGGTCAGTCTGCAACACATGGTTAGTAAAACATGGCCAGTGCTATGACAGAAAACTGAGGAGCTCGTATATGAGCAGTTCCACTTCACTCCCTGTCCTCGGGGCATAGTAGCACAGGTTGGTCTTCACCTCTAGAACATCCTGCTAGAATTATAGAACACTGGAATGGGACAGAAGCTTGAGAGGTCATCAGGTCCAGTCTCCTGCCCTCATGGCAGAATCAAGCACCATCTGGACCATCCCTGACAGATGTCTGTCTAATCTGCTCTTAAATATCCAGTGATGATCCTTCGTCCTACAACAGCTCTTTCCATCAAGAGAACTAAACTGTGAAGTCACATCTAGATTCACTAGACTCCTTTCTAGGGTAACAAAAATTCACACAAACATAGATTCTTCCATCTGGTTTAGGTTCAATTCCCCATCCTGCCTGCCATTCCTTTAGATCACTCTATAGCTGTAGGATCATCTCCTACAATCCCCTCAGGCCCTACCAACACCCTTGTGCTGCCCCTTCAAACTAAATGTACATTTACATTTCGGGGAAGATTGACCCGATGGCAGTCAATCTTACAGGGTTCGACTGAGCATGCCTAGTAGGGACATGCTAAATCAAACTACCAGGCATCATCATCAACCCCAGTACTCCCGGCAGTCACCAGGAGTAATGGAAATTGATGGGAGAGTTTCTCCTGTCGACCTCCCACTATGTCGATACATTGTGGGATTTTGGATACATTGACTCCAGCTATGCAATTCTCGGAGCTCGATTTGCGTAGCTAAAATTGATTTTACCTCATAGTGTTGTCAGAAATTGTTCATTGATTAAAATTATTCTGCCTGTATTTCACACACCCTGGCTGCATCTACACTAGCAAGTTCTTTCAGAAAATGCATCCCTTTTTTGAAAGAATACATGGAACGTCTACACAAGAAAAGCAACGAGGGGTCCTGTGGCACCTTATAGACTAATAGAAATGTATGAGCATAAGCTTTTGTGGGCAAAGACCCACTTCGTCAGATGCAACTTGCCCACGAAAGCTTATGCTCATACATTTCTATTAGTCTATAAGGTGCCACAGGACTCCTCGTTGCTTTTGCAGATCCAGACTAACACAGCTACCCCTCTGATACTCTACACAAAAAATGCACTCATTGGGTCCAAAATTGAAAGAATGTAGCTCTTCTTCCAGAAGCCCTCTTCTGCTCCCGGATCAGGAAGAGCACCTCCTTTCAAAAGCTTCTTTGGACAAAAGGCATGTGTAGATGCTTCGCGGGCCCTTTTTCCAAAAGAGCAGTTCTCATGGTGCCGGATTTTTCAATCCCTGGCTCATTCTTTCAAAAGAGTGAGGGCTGTGTGGATGCTCTGTATCGAAAGAGCGGATCAGTGATTTGGTCCACTTTTTTGTGTGTGGACTCACCTTTTGAGAGAAGTTTTGTTCAGAAGAGATCTTCCGGAAGAACTTCTTTTGAAAAATTGCTGTAGTGTAGACATAGCATCTGTGTATACTTTGGGGGGAATTTTCACCACCTCTCAGCATTGGCTTAACTCTATCCCAAGTAAATCAATGCTAGAAAACTTTTTGATTTCAGGGGGTGAAATCCTGGCCCTTGTGAAATTAATGGGAGTTTTATCACTGATTTCTCTGTAAGCCAGGATTTCTTCCACGTACTTCCACTGCAAGTGTTCCTGCCACTCTCTGGATTACAGAGATTTATACAGAGGATAGTATAATGAGTGGTTGTAACAGGGCACTGGTCTACCCCTTTAAGGCCCTGGGCTCTGCCCTGTTTGGAGATGATGCCTTTTTTTTGCAACAGGTGCTTTGGCTGAGGGCAGGTAGTGGTTTGGTCCAGCTGGGAAGGGATCTGGGGAGAAAGAGCCCAGTTTGAAAGAATAGTGACAGGAGGGTTTGTCCTGCAAAAGGAAAGACCTGGTTTCTGCTTTGATCAGGTAAGCAGGTTTATTTTGGTGTTGTTTTGAGAATTAGCCATGCTGTCATGCAAGGAAGTAAGCTGACTTTGGGAAGGGTGCTAGTCCTTCCTAAACTGGGAAGACAGGTCAGCAGCCCTTTGGGGATGAGAAGTTTCACAGTTGTTCTGTCTCTAAAGGCTTATTAGTGAGTCATACCTTAGAAAGCACCAGAAAGGTCCAAGAAGCATGAAAGAATTCCTAGCCAAGTAGCACCGTGCTACCTTCCATTCTGATACAGAGGAGCGCTTATGTGGAAAAAACAGCCTAGCTGGGCTGAGGATCTCACCTACAAGGAGACAGGAACTGGTGTGATTGGATTGGTGATTCTCCTTCACAGAAACTGAGGGTACAAACTTTTCATCTAGTATTTGGCAGTTGTATGTCTATGGAAGCTGGAGTGCCTGTCAAAAATAAGGACACCTTTCACTTTTCTAGGAGAAGCAGGTGAATTGGAAGGTTTGTTTTCTGTAGATTTCATGTGTTAACTAAGAACAGTAGTAGAAGCCCTAATTCTCACATTGGCTATATTTGTAACTCCATAAGAGGTCGTAGTACCTAGATCACAAATAGGCTCAAAAAGACTGTCTCCCATATTTTAATAAGATACTTTTCTTTTAACAGGCTCCTAGAAGATATAGGTATGAAAATGTATTTGGAAAGATACCTAATCAGTAAGATTAATTTGGCTGTATCTGGGTTTTTATCCCAAATGCCACTTGAAACTGATGAACAGTGTAAAGAGCCTTAGCCAAGTGATAGCAAAAAATGTTTCTCACTGTGGCCATGTCTACAGTGCAGTTTGGAAGCTGTGGAAGGCCTGTGTCATCTGTTTAATTGCAGTGTAGGTAATTGGGTTCAGGCTGCAGCCCGAGCTTTGGACCTCTTCTCACCTCCCAGATGAGAGTCTGGGGTCCCCTACTAGCCCAGAAAGCTACAGCTGTGTGAGCCTCAGTGTGGGTCAGCTCTGGGTTTTTAGCCACAATGTAAACAAACCCCATGAGACCAAACTTGAAGAGTGAGTCTCATTTTGTCTCACAGGCTACTATTGACTGTGTGCAGGTGGCAGGCTTGAGGAGGCACATCCCTATCACCCAAGGGTGGGACCTAGCAGGGTGATAGACTTGGACTCTGGAAGCACCTATGGCTCTAGAACATAAGAACGGCCATACTGGATCAGACCAAAGGTCCATCCAGCCCAGTAGCCTGTCTGCCAAAAGTGGCCAGTGCCAGGTGCCCCAGAGGGGTGTGCCGAAGACAATGATCAAGTGATTTGTCTCCTGCCATCCATCTCCACCTCTGACAACCAGAGGCCAGGGACACCATTCCTACCCCCGGCTCACAGCCTTTTATGGACCTAACCTTCATGAATTTATCAAGCTCTTTCTTAAATTCTGTTATAGTCCTAGCCTTCACAGTCTCCTCTGGCAAGGAGTTCCACAGGTTAACTATGTGCTGAGTGAAGAAGAAGTTTTCTTTTATTAGTTTTAAATCTGCTACCCATTAATTTCATTTGGTGTCCTCTAGTTCTTGTATTATGGGCACATGTAAATAACTTCTCCTTATTCACCCTCTCCAAACCTGTCATAATTTTATATACCTCTATCAAGTCCCCCCTCAGTCTCTTCTTTCTAAATTGTGAAGTTCCAAAAGTCCTCTACTGGAGGATTTGTCATCGGTGGGCTTGGCGAAGCTAGCAACACCTCCTCTCACTGCTTGCCTTGTGAATGAAGGGCTTATCTGCACTTCCAGAGCTGTAGCATTTTACATGTAGACACCAGTGGTGGTTCTGGGGCAGGGAGTTCTCCCATTGGCATAAGCCTTCCAGTTCCCTGAGAGGTAGTATCTAGTTTGATAATGTCTTTCATTGAGCTACCACTGTGGGGACTTAAGTATGCTCATCTGTTTCTGGGCAGTGTCTTTTCACACACCAGGGCAAACTACAAGTTGAAACTCTCTACTGCAGCATTGTCTGATCCAGCAATATCTATGCTCCAGTATGAATTTAGTTAACCAGACATCCATTTATCATGGGTTTGGTCAAGTTTCCCATGGTCCCATAAAGTGTGTTTACAGCTATCAGTCCCAGCTCTCAGTATTCTCTGGTGTTATCTAGCTGTAATTTACCCCTTGATGTCTTCTAAGAAACCAGTAAGCACTGGAAGTGTTGGTAATGCTTCTAGAAAATATTGACTTCCCATGGTCTGGCAAATTCTCTCATTAAGCAACAGTCTGGTTCCAAGGGTGGCAGACTAGAGAGGATCAACCTGTACCAGGTTGATCTCTCTAGAGAGGCTAACCCTGGGGCGGTAAATTCTTTGGGAAAGAGGTTGACTCCATGATTGTGCAATGTTTAGAACCTTGGACCACTGGTTCTAGCTCTCATCTAGAGCTTTCTTAATAGAGATAGCAACAATAGGTGCCTACAGTAGCTTAATGCAACCCTTGCCTGAGGCATAGCTGTGTCCTGAAGTCTGACATGAGGAATGAACATCACTCTCAAAGGTAAACACACATCGGGGCTGAGAAGCAGAGAAAAACCCACCCGACTGTGAATCACAGAGGCTAGGGAGAAATCTGATGCAGAGTAGGGTGGAGGACTCAAAGCTCCCTGCCAAAGCAGGGAGTGTATTTTGTAATATATTGTCCAGACTAGCTATAAAATCCCCCTTGATGCTACGGACATCCAATTCATCTCACTGTCATGGCACATCTCCTGAGATTCCACCTACGTTTTATTTTGTCAATTTCCTCCCAGGACTCCTAGCTAAGTCTTGCACAGCACAGAAAAATTTCCTCTCCTTCCTTGGTGGTTACACCCCCTCAAATATTTGCAGGGTATCACATCCTCACTTAGTCACAGCTTAGCCAAGTTAGGTATATTTAGCTTTGCTCTTACAAGTCAATCATCCAGACGCTCAATTATATTTATTGTTCTTTTAGCCTCCCTATAGCTTGCCAATGTCTTGCTGGTAATGTTTGGCCAGAATGGAGCGGGAATATTCCCCTACAGCTGCATTCAGACCCATCCCAGCTCTGCCACAATACCTTCTTGTAGGGGACCTGAAATAGGAATAGCTTTTTACCCCATCATGTGCCATTGCCAACTCCTGCCTCTTAGGCTGTCTGCCTTCCATTAGAATCTCTCTGTATGGCTGCTTACCACCAGCTTGTAAACTGAAGTTTCAGTGAAGTTCCTTAGCTATATTATGTGTATGCTTTTCCATGCTGAATTACGTTTTATTTTTTATCAGAGAGGTAGCCGTGCTAGCCTGTAGCTTGGAGAATAACAAGAATTCTTGTGGCACATTATAGACTAACAGGTATTTTGGAGCATAAGCTTTTGCTGGCAAAGACCCGCTTCATCAGATTTTATTTTTTGCTCACGTTATCTTTTTGTTTTTCTCTCGTTCACTGCCTTATTTCTCTGTCCTGGGTGGTACTGGCAGTGTGTGTTAACTTAGGATCATCTGTTAATTTCATTGGTGTGTTTTTTTCTACCATGCAGATGACAGAGTAGGATGCTTCCAAAAATGCAGCCTCTAATTTTTAATACGAGTGTCTGGAAGGCAGTTGGATTCAGAAAGAATAGAAATCCCAGGTAGGCCAATGGAAACTAAATTGATTTTAATCTCCCCCCACCCAACCCGCTTCCCAATTAAAAAAAAAAAAAAAAAGGTCCCCTCTGCTCTCCTCAAAGTCTACTAGAGGAAAAACTTCACCAACAGAATTATAGAGGAGGGAATTAAGTATCAAGGGCAGTGTGCCGCCTTCTGGCCCAATGAGGCATAGCGATGATTACCTCAGTCATTGAGGAGTACAGCATATTTGATAGCATGGTGAAGATTGCTGCAGAGAGGATACAGTTAAACAGTACATGGGAACAGAAGTGAGGCCATCTCCGCAAAAGGCACAGATGGGAGGGAACTAGAGCTGTCTTCATGTGAACCAGGGAGCTGCTACAGTTTGCAGTTGGAGTTGGTTGGTGCTCAAATACTTTAAAAACTTGGCCACTCAATTTAGGGTCTTCAAATCAGAGCCAAGCTCTCCTGAAAACTTGGCCTGCTGTGTGGCAAATGACTGAAGTGTCACCTCCTTTAAAGGCTTCTCAGTGACAGCCTGGCACACTTTGCGGTAGAACATCTTGTCGATATCACTTGGTCCTTGTAGTAGAGCTGTTTTTTGTTTTTTTTTTTGTAAGGGAACTTGGTGTTGGCAGTACTGTATTGTGATAGCACTTTAAGTCCAAGGCCTTACAGGGCCTGGCGCCATCTAAACCTCAGACTCTCTGCTCCAAAAAACTCAACACGTAGTAGCTCCCATTTTTTAACCCCACTCTAAATTTAGTCTCTCACTCCAAGCATGCATGAGAATAGATGGCAGGTGGATGCAGAGTGTAGGCAGCACAGGGTAACAATGAGACAGAGACTATCATGGCTGTGAATTTATAGATGAGGACACCGGCGCAGTGAACACGTACATCATACCCCTACTAACAGCAGATGCAAGCTGGAACCAGCCAAGTGACTGGTGATATTAAAATTGAATGACAAGTACGATAAGCAGCACTCACAGAACACAAGCTGCCTGACCATTAGCGAGCCTTTCCAAGGCACCACAGCAGTGGAGAGTTTTAAGTAAGACAAAGAGGTGAATTTGGGGTACTCCTCAAGCATAAAAAGCAGCATGGGAGCGTAAATGATCACGTGTAGTAACATGGCTATTCAGATGCTTGTCCTTTGGGGGATTTATCTGGCTCAGTTGCCAGCATCCAAGCACCTCACAACTTCAGTGTATTTAGCTTCACAACCCTGAGGTGGGGAAGTGGGATTATCCCCCATTTTACAAATGGAGAAGTCAGATATAGAGATTGATTGGCTTTTCCAAAACCATAACTGCAGTCAGTGACAGGGCTGAAAACAGAACTGGGTCTACCAAGTTGTAAACAAACGCCAAACCCAAGGCACCAACTTCACTGTGTCCCAGGCTTTGTCCCTACCCTGCTCACACTCTTCTCCCTTGCCCCAGTGAAGAGCTGATCACCAGTAAGCAGGAGGCACCGTAGGGGAGCTGTTGAGGGAGAAGCCCATCAATGGGGCTTGCAAGTGGGTGGTGAACACTCAGTACTGTTCTGTGGGTGCTCCAGCTCTAGAGCGCACACTGACTCAGTGACTGGCCAATCTCTTATCTTTCCAGTCATTCTTCTCAGTCTCCTCTTCTCATCCTAGAAGATTAGGATTGGAGGAGCCCTCGGGGGACCATCCAGACCAACCCTCCACTCCAGTCAGGGCCAATCCCAGCTAAATCATCCCAGCCTGGCTTTAAAAACCTCTAAAGATGATTCCAGCACCCTACTACCACCTCAGTGCCTCCCCATTCTCCTAGTGAAATAGTTTTTACTTATATCCAACCTGGACTTCCCTCGCTGCAACTTGAGACCATTGCTCCTCATTCTGCCATTGGCCACCACTGAGAACAGCCTGATTCCCACCCTCTTTGGAACCCCTGGTTGGGTGTTGAAGTCTGCTCAGGCTTAAGTTGAAGTTACTGCTGCGAGTCAGCACTCAGTCTCTGGTACTTCGCTCATTACATTTACTTCCTCGTTAAGGTGTGGAAGCAATAGCAAATATCTGCTGTCAATATCCACAGCTGTGGTCCTTTGGAACCTCTCCTACTGAGAGAAATAAGGCTAAGTCTGAATGGATACATCAATCTTTAATTGCACCCATCAGTGGCTATTCTGGACTGACAAGTCTCTGTCTTGCATGTTGCGGACAGCATGTTTGTGTGAGTTCTCCTTGAACATTTGGCCAGCTATGTCTGATATTCACCTCTTGTTCCTTTTATGATGCCTTATTAACTAAACATTCAGTCATTTCATATCTCCATTACTTGCAGCTGACATTGCCGAGTGTTTGCTAGCACATTTATCTTTGCTCTTACAAAGTGACATCTGGATGGCTGTACTAGCCTTTGAATCACTTCAGCTGGGTTAATTGCTCCTGCATTTTGGAGATGGTTGCATGTTTAACTTGTCCCCTTCCTCTGTCGTGCTCAGGTTACGCCATTAGCTCGATCATCTTCCAGACACTTAAGGAAGTGCTTAACTTGTGTGACTCCAATGTCTACTGATGTAGTAAGAGCTTTGAGTGGGGAAAAAAGGGTATTTTGTTTTTGCCTGTGCAATATTGCCCTCAATAGTTTGAAGTTATTTAACAAGGTAACATTAGGGATATATAGAATGATTTATTAGGTGATGAGCTTTCTTGGGACAGACCCACTTCTTCAGATCAAGTGGGTCTGTCCCACAAAAGCTCCTCACCTGATATATCACTTTGTTAGTCTTTCAAAGTGCTCCGTGATAGCTGGTTTGTTGTGTTGGTAACAGAGAGGTATTTGTATTAGTCTGCAGTCTGTCAGGGATATATGTCCTGAGATGAGCTGTGCCCCAGGTTAAACCATGGCCCAGAAGCTCTGATGTCACTCTGTTTCTGAAGGTTTCCCTTGTGTGGTATTAGCCACCTGGAAAGGTACGGCTATCCTAGCACTTCTGTTGGTTTGCAGAGGGGGGAACCAACCCCCTACTGACCTAAGTTTCACTGACAGAACTGCTGGTGTAGACAGTTCTTTGGGAGTAGGACATGGCAAGTGCCTCTCATTGGGCGGCTTGCTCATGACAGTGGGTGTGCTTTCTCCCATCTGCAGAGAGTGGCTACACAGGAGACTCTCGCAAGAGTACAGCTGTGTGGCCTGAAGTGGACACTAGTCAAAGTTACTCAAAAGCACCTGTAAGCCACACACCTAGGTGTGGGTCACTAACCCATGCAGTGCCACCTAGACCTCTTGCACAGAAAGAGAGAATGAGTCTCCTCTACAGGCGTAGCTATCAGCCAGCTTGCTTTCACCGCAAGCCATAGAGGTTCATGCACTCAGACCCCAGGTGCAAGTCTGCCTGTGCGTGGTTACACACCCACTTCCATGCCTTAGTTATAGACACTGCATAGGACTTCTCAGGTGCAAGAGAAATAACAGTGGCTATTTGACATCAGTGAAACACTGCTTTGTGCACTAGACTGCAGTGAAAGGTAAAGCATGTGACAGGGTTATAAAATTCTAAAGGGTTAAGGGTTTTTTATCTCTCTTGTTTTCTTTGCCATCCAAACCTCACTTCTCAGTTTCACTGCATCTACTGAATCTCTGCATCTCCTTCACATCCATTCTCTTCAGCACCTCCTCTGCGTACATATCTCCTGGCTGAGCCTGTTCCCTGCCTTTCAAAATTCTGCCCCTAGCCAAGCAGAAAAGTGTGAGTGATGACAACCTCATTTAATCAAGAGGTGAAGGAGATGGGGGCACAAGCAGGGTAAACAGAGAGAGTGGCAACCAGATTACACATATAGCCTAGGGCAGGATATTCTGTAATAGGGCTCTGGTCTAGGTTGCATCCTACATACAGCGATAGTGATTCAGTGACATTTAAAATATTAACTTGTTTTTAAAGGAATGAGGAATGGTTAAATCCATTTTGGGTCCACTGGCTTGTCCAGCTCCTTTGTTTTAAACACGCGTCATGATATAACAATTCATCTTTTGAAACAATACAATACCATTATTAGCCCATTTTATGTAAAACTTATTGAATAGACGATCTCTGTAGTTTTGTTGACATTCTACCCTATCCAGTTCCAAAAACTGAAGGAATAACCTTTTGAAAGCTTTGCTCTGTTCAAAAAGGTTAGCTGCCATTATTAGAAATACATGATGTGCTATACAGATCATGGTATTTAATTAGCAAAAACTGAAGAAAAGACTTGAAATTTGTCTCTTGGTGACACAGGACGTAAAGTTGGGATATCTGAATTCTTCCTTGTGAGTCTTTCACAAAGTTGTTTGTGTAGGATGTCTAAAATGACCTGGGATTCACCTGTCTAGAAAATTTGTTGCAGAATTCACTCTTGGCTGTGTTGCTGCAACATCTTAACCCAGGGTGAAATCCCCGGCCCTCTGGTGCAAGGGGATGGTGGCTATTGATTTTACGGGGACCAGGATTTCCTCCTCTAAATATTTAGTCCTGGTAATTGTGGATTTGCTAGATGTACAGCAAGGTCATATTATCTTAATTGTGCCTTAAACAATAGCTGCATGCAGGTCTGACTCTTTCCATTTAATTCAAGGTGAGGGTGATGCTAATTACCATTTCATCGCAGGTCATCTTAGCAGAGGAATCCAGTTAATTACCCAGATTCTCAAACCTGAGTCTCTATCTAAACACTTCAAGGCTTCATGAGATGCAATTGAACTAACCCTTTCAGTTAGGCAGAGCAACAGCTAGCTTTAAATCTAGGCTGTTCTTTTGTCCACTTGGAGAAATAACTAGCATTGATATACCAGTATAATGAGCGATACTGGGTAGTTAGGTGTGTGGACACTTAGCCATATGGGACATTGTGGCAAGTCGCAGAGTCTACTCAGCTCAGTCTCTAGCTAGGTTCTTGTGCTGGTCTGGTGGAGAAGTCTGTTTGTCCATCTGTGGTAAGCCATGGAAGGTTTTGGTGACCTGTGGGAGAAGGGCTCTTCTTCTTTTGAAGTGAAGGAGTAGATGAGGTTTCATTGAAGGTGTCATTCTGTCTGTGCAGGCAAAGATTTACCTTTTTGGTGTTTCCTGAAGAGAGTCAGGCTCTGGAGTAGTTTAATTTCTGAAAATTCATTCTATAGCTAGAAGCTCTTGGCTGAAACTGATTTCACCCACTCTGTCCTGAGGTTTTGTGATCTGCATGTAACAAAGGTACAGATCGACTGTCTTAGTGGTTAATGGACTGCTAGGACTTTACACAGCTGGATCCAAGCAATTAATGTGTCATAGTCTTAAATGGACAGCAGCTGAGTGGAAATACAAGTATTCTGAAAGAAGTCAAGGTTTGCTTTCTTAATTGTAGCCCTCTCTTAAATATGCATAGCAGATTAGAGAACAATCTGTTTCCTTCTGTAGTTCCAGCTAAAACCAGTTTTCAAAGACTTTGGGAGACTTTCTCCTCCCGTGCTAGAAACTGCTAGTCTTTTCCACCTCATTTTAAATTTGGGGGTTTGACACTGAGCATCATTCTCAGTCTCTTCTGGACTACATGAAATCTAGGAACGACACTATCAATTTAACATCAACATTCTAATGATGTGCAAAGGAGAACTTCTAAAAGCACTCAATATTTCCCTTGAAGGAACCCAATCACACTCTTATAAATGAAACCTTTATATTAACCATTCATAAAGGGTTAATAAATAATCAATTGAGTCTATAAGCCCGTTGCGTATGAACAGTGACTATATAAGCAAAGCAGTAGAAGCTGAAATAGATGGCTCTAAATCATAGCTTAAAAGCAACCAGTTGACTCCCAACAATGGACTGCATTAACTCTTCAGTTTCTGTGTGAATGGAGCCTTAGGATCAAGGGTGACCACCTAACTTACGGACTACCCTTTACGAAGTGTAGGAGGGCGTATGTGGATTGTTAACTGTCAGTACTAAAGGGCTGGTAGGTCTCAAATTTCCCCAAAAGCATCTCGTGTTTTGACAGTCCATTCACACTGTATTGACACTCACAAAATCTGACACTGTAGGTAAGCGATTCCCAATTTTATTTGGCCACGGAACCCTTTTAAACTCAAAAGAATTTTGTGGAACACCATTCCCAGGCTCTAGCACCCTTTGTCCCCAAACCCACCCTTCCTTTATCTGCCTCAACTCAGCCCCCCAATCTGCCCCCCATCCCCAAGCTTTACCCCTGTCCTGCAAATCTGCCCCCCCCCATCCCCAATCTTAACTCCTCTCAGCCCCAAACCCGCCCCTGGGACTAACCCATCCGTGGAGCTGGCTGGGCAGCCTACACTTGGAAGCACACGCACCCAGCGGAAGGAAGACTGGTGTGGAGGTGTTCCACTGGTGGAGGTGAGCCAAGCCACTCCGACCAGAGGGGTGTGGCTGCTCAGGTAGGAGGGCGACTAAGGGGCTCTGTGGCTCCCTGCCCTTTCACCACTGAAATAATGGAACTAAATGCTGTTGGTTTAATGGCTGGATCCCTGCCACTGCCCTGCCAACTGTTAAACCAATTACATTTAGTTCTACTGTTTCAGCAGCATCAGGGCAGGGAGCCACTGAGGAGGCAGCTATTGTCATGGAATTTTCTCACAGAATCCTTATTTTCACTCTGCAGAACCCCACCAGGGTTCCTTCTGCAGAACCCCATTTGGGAACGCTGCTGTGGGTGCCTAATTGCCCCCAGGTATGAGGTTTCACCAGTGGGCAGGTTCACCAGTGGTGGCCTGTTAGGCATTTACTGTTGCAAACGCACAGGGTTGCCACATCCTCCTGGTTTCCACCCGCACTGCTTTTCCTACCGGTACTATCATGGCATGCCTGTAAAGCCAGGGCATGGGAAGTGAGGTGTGTGTTGATAGCACTCAACATGGACTGACGGAGGAGGAGCCATGCCCTCTGTGCTGGGCTGTAGCGGCACTTGGATTGGGTCAGCTCACCCCACCAACCCTAGGCACATAAGCACAGTCAGCAAAGTGACCCTTTCTCAGGAGACCCTCTTGGTCACAACAACCTTGCAGCTGACTGAGATGGAGGGCCATTCATGAGGCTCAGTCACTAGTCTTGGTTGCTCATGGCTGTGGTACCCAAAGCTGTTGAGGTCTTGGCAATGCCTCACAGCTAACCAGCTGCTTGGCATCTGAGTCCCAGCCCTCATTCAAGAGGGAGAAGGCCAGCGTGGGAATCCCACCATACTCCCCAGTAAGGCCTGATCCAGGATTAAAGGACAGGAATAAGTCCCTGCACAAAAGACAGCAGGGGCAAGCACGTCAGGATGTCCCTTCAAGTTCAGTCCTTGAGGGCTTAACTTGCAGCAGCCTAAGTCGAGGTGCTTCTGAGCAATACTGCAGCCTGGAATATACTCAGCCCTGGGTGCTGCAGCCTGACCTTTAGGCAACACTTGCTTGGGGTACTATGGAGTCCTTCCACAATCCCCAAATTGGGTGCATCCTCTCTGGGGCCTATCCAGGGCTTTCAGAGTCTCCCTATTCCAGTGCAATTCCTATTGCAGCCATTCTAGTCTGTGTGTGTGTGCGTGTTGCAGGGGAGGGCTGACTTTTGACTCCTTAGTACAGTGTCGATATAGAGTTTGGCCCAAAGTAAGCAGGATTTTGGGGGGCTTCTCTTCTAAAGTGGCTGCAAATGTGAGTAAGGGGCTGAACTGGAAGTCAGGGTTTGCTCATGATCCTTATGAGGGCAACCTTATCCATTGACTTGAAGTCTGAGCCTTGCAGAGGGCTGAGGTACTTGGGATATCCTGAACGTGGCTGTGTTCCTGCTAACAGATCTGAAAAGACAAATACACAACCCCGGCCCCGATTCGCCAGACAGTGCCCACCATTGCTAGTTTTTACATGGGGAGGAAAGATTGTCAAGGACCAGAACACCCAGCTGGCCCTGGAGCCTGGGGCTCATGTCTCTGCTCCACCACAGACTTCCTGTGACCTTGGACAAGTCACCTAGCCTCTCTGTGCCTCAGCATATCCCCACCTCACAGCTGTTGAGACACTCTCATGGGGCCCAAATTAAATAAGAGGCCTGCTTCCCTTCCCCTGAAGAATTGCTGAACATCCACTCTCAATGTCAGGCCTCTTGAAAAGGTCTGTGTTAGGAATCCAGGCAGCCAAAATCACTTCTGAAAAGCTTGGCCTACCAGGCTTTGCCTGTGATTGAAAACTGCCTTCATCCTCCTCCCAGTGGGGGGCGAATTTCAACCAGTGGCCTACAGCTGGCGGTGCTAATGAAACAATAATCAATATATAAACTTCACTTTAGAACTACAGCTGCAATGTAGTTTGCCGACAGCATTATTCATTTTGTCTGTGTGGGGAATGGGTTTTTTCTCCTCTCTACTAGCATTTTATCAAATCGTGCAGTTGTGCTCCGTATGGTGTAGAAGCTTTAAAAATAAAGTCCTTTATTTAGATATTAGGGGTCAAATCCCTGTGTTTGGGGGAACATTCGGGGCCAAATTCCTGTATATTCATACTCAGACCAGCTCCCATGGCCTAGGATTTTCCTGCTGTTTGGTTGTGCCCTTGGCTTCAATCAAGATTATGGTGGCTGCTGCGCAGGCTTAAAGGAGAGGGAGGATGAAGCTCTCTGTGGAAGGCAAAGGCTGGGTGGAAGGGAGTATTATTGACTACATCCACAGCTGCCAGGTTCCGAACAGCTCATCGGGTGGCTGCTGTTGGAGCCCCTTTTGTTAGAGGGCTGCATGGCTCACTTCTGGGGCCATGGGGGAAGAACCACAGTTGTCCTCAACTGTTTCCTTGCCCTCGCTAGTCCTCTCCCTGGCTCCAGCCCTCAACCCCTCTCCCATGCCTTTGCAATGGAGTCGCTCAGGGACCGTGGGGCAGCCAGGAGGTGAAGTGATGGGAGTGGTGAGCTAAGTCTGATTGCTGCGGTGTCTCAGGGCTTCTCTGTCCCAGTTGGGGAAGGAACCTCTGGACCAGCACTGGATCCCTCCACTCCTGGTGGTGCTTGTCATCTCTGCTTCGCACTGTTCCTGCCTGGTCCAGGCTGAGCAGGGGAGCAGTCACATCTAGACCAGGGAAGCCACCGCTGGGAAGGGGGGGTCTTGTACTGCTAAGGCCCCAGAAGCCTGGAGAAACCAGTGAAGGCAAATGGCTTTTGCCCAGCCATAGCACAGCTGCGCAGTGGCCCAAGTGCTGTGATCTCACCCTTGGAGGCTGAGGTGGGTGCATATTAACCAGAGCACACGCAGAAGCTCATACTACTGCAGGGCCAAACCATCCTGAAAGGGGGTAGGCTGCAGAAATGCTGGCTGCTTTGAGGATCCTGCAGGGCGTTTGCCCTGGCCCAGAGATGAGTTCTACGGCAAATCTCCACCGGGAGTCTCCTTGTTGTCTCACCAACTTTCTGAGCACCAGGCAGCTTTCTCAGAACATGTAGATATTAAGAGGTTCTCAAACTCCGGCACAGAAAGTGCACTTGCTCTCCAAAGCAAGTGTCCTGCTGCACGGGGGGTGGGAGGAATTGCACAACTAGTGCTGTCAGCTCCCCAATTAGCTACATGAATGAATTCTATCTATCCTGCAGTGGTGTGAGATGAACTGTCCTTGTTCTTGGCACAAACAGACTGGCTGAGCAGGTGCTAATACTGCAGCTGCTGCTCTGGCTGCGCTGTTTCACTTGCTGACCAATGTCCTGCCAAAGACAAGGGCTGGGAGCTGGCACCATGCTCCTTTTGAATTTCAGCTTTCACAGGTGCTGAGCTGTGAGTTGGGGTAACTCCTTTAGCCACCTGAAAGGGCCTGGGATTTTCCCCCCGGTCACAAGGGTGAGGTTTAAGGGTATTTAGGCACCAAATGATTCAGATGAAGTGTTTAGAAACTTCTGCTTTATTCCTAGGTGCCTAAGTTTCTAAATCTCTTTTCTGCATTGTGAAATGGACAGATTTTTTAAAAGTACTTAAGAAAATTAAGTATCTCACTCCCATTAACTTGGAGGGATTTGGGGCTTAACACCTTTTATTTTCTCTTGGGAATCCCAGCCCAGGTGATATCTTCAATGCACGGAACAAGGAGAAACTTGTGGCAACAGTTCAGGGTTGAAAAAGAGACAAAGGACACACCAGCACCTAATTTTTCTAATGTACGCTGGCATTGCTAATGAGCCAGAAGCTTGCAGAAGTGTCTGGTCTATATCAGTCCCACAGCAGATGGGTAGAGTGGAATTTCCAATAACTCTGGTTCTGACCATACAGTGAGCTGTGTATAAGGAGGAAGTTCTCCTGGTCCACACTGACCCTTTGCCTCTGCTTGCCTAGAGCTCCAGGCAGGATCTGAGTCTATGCTCTGACTGAGGGGATCATGAAACACTGCTTGAGAATTTTAACCTTCCCTGCTAGCAAAACAGCTTAGTGTCCAATTTTTTACTCAAAACATTGTTTATCACACCTAATGTTTGTGCCACTGGACAGTTTGTTGCTAATAAACACACAGCAGATCCTGCTGGCTGCGGCCGTACATCTTGTTGTTATACGCTGAACAAACGTTGTAGTCTATGAAAGGAGTATTTTAAATTGATTCAGTTAAAAACCAGAACATCAAGTGTTCTCCAGAGTTCCTGGGATCCCACTCCATCACATACAAGATCAGGAGTGCGCAACAACGCTGTACTGACCTGTATGGGACAACGTTTTGTCCCCCGCAGAAGTCAATGGGAGTTTTTTAATGGGCTTTAGGACCAGGATTTTACCCAGTGTCTCTTAGAGGATGTGGCCTCACCTTACTGGTTCTGCAAGGGAAAAAAGGGGAAATAAAACTAGCTCCTTCCTGCTCAGGCGTATCATTTTTTTTTTTTAAGCTTCTTGTTTGCTGAATGAACTCTGTCATGCTAAGTGTGCAGCTGCCAGGCCAGCATGCTACCATCCAACAGGGAGCTGTGTACGAATGCCAACCCTCTCAGGAGGAGCTACTGACTGGACACTTCTACTATCATATCTTCTTGTTGATGACCATTCAGCAGTATTGAATCATAGCTGCCTGGGTTTTGCTATTGTTTCTCCATTGGTACCTTGTTGCTACTGTACTTTTCTTTCCAGCTTTAGAAGAGGCCCTGCAGCAGTAGAAGGTTTAGAAGCTGTGTGCTTCATGGATGTTAGACGTAGCTATATGTGAGAAACTCTACATTCCTTAAATAAACCTGTTTCACAAATGTACACACCATTCCTGTGCTGGTTGCACACGGCGTCTGTCTGGCAAACTGGCGACCACCGTCCCCATCTATAAAGGAATCCTCTTCTCCTCATCTGGTTTGTCCCCCTGAAGCAAAGCATCGGTTGTCTTGAAAGCCCTCCGGTTCAGTCCCATAAAGCAGAGGAGGATCACTGACTTCTTTGAGTGATCAAATTAATAGATCCGCACCACCAAGTAAGCTAAATTGTTTGAGGTTTTTATACTTTTCTCAAAGGTGTCCTATGTCTTGAAAGCCTGCCCAGTGGGCATGTAGCTACAGTTTGAACTATTCTTGTCTGGCACCCTTGGAACCTGACTGACTCTGGATGAGAGAATTTTCCAAAGGACGGGAGGTCAATACTGTCTAGCAGCATTACCAAACTTCCACTGCATACTGGGCTCTTGGAAGACATTTAGCGGTAAATTAGAGCTAACTAACAGCACAGAACACTGAGAACCAGGACTCGTGACTGAAAACAAACTTTATGAGATGATGGGAAACTTGGCCACACCCCTGATACATGGTCGCCCGGCGAACTAAAATCAAGCGGAACGGCCCACATCACGATAATATGCAAGCACCTGACATAGAACAAAGCACCGTTCCCTCACAATAGCTCTGAGAGGTGGAGCCAGTGCTATGATATGAATTGTACGGCTGGGAAACCTAGTCACAGACTGACTTGGTTAAGGTCACAGGAACTCTGGCACAGAGTAGAGAAGTGAACTCCAGTCTCTGTCTTGTACCCTGACCACAGAACTAACCTTCCTTTTTAGTTCAGGTAATGGAGACCTGAGCTTCAGTCCACATTTGACTAATATTATTAAAAGAGCATATAAGAAAGTTGTAACAAAATCAGTCAGTGGTGACAGCCAGATAGAATGTAAAATTCCATCTGTGTTCTAGCCAAAGCACACCATCATGAAATGCCTGTCTGAGTTAAACCTCCAAGCAACCTATTATGTCATAACACTGATGTAATAAACCCTAATTTTTCCTTCAGACAATCAGATCAGTATGTGTATTAGGAGCAGGATTTTTTTTAATCTGAAAATTGACAGAAGAGCACGATCCATAGTCTCTGGATATTACACAAAGGTGTAAAACTAGGCTATTGACTGGCAAAGAGTGCAGTCTGAAGATGCTTCTTGGCTTCAGAAACAAATAGTTTTGTCCACTCTGAAGTGCAAACGGGTCTTATCTAGACAGAAGTTTAGGGAGCACCTG
Source organism: Carettochelys insculpta (assembly GCF_033958435.1). Classification (NCBI taxonomy): domain Eukaryota; kingdom Metazoa; phylum Chordata; order Testudines; family Carettochelyidae; genus Carettochelys; species Carettochelys insculpta. The sequence goes on along the minus strand of NC_134140.1, from coordinate 133,227,790 downwards.
TTTAATTCATAAGTACATCACACACTGCTCTGCCAGGTATACAGAAACAGGCACTTGGTTTGCCTCCCCACCCATTATGGGGCAGTGTGGGGACCAGGTTGAAGCACTCTGGTTGGCGTGCACCCTTCCTATATATCCTTGCATACATCTTTTCTTTTATTAGTGGGTTTTGCATCTAATTAGGTGTGATTACTCTAGGCACAGTGAAACAAACTGAATTCTGGTTTGTTGCATAGTCCATGCAATTCCTACAGAGGTCAGGGTTAAAAGGAGAGAGACAAATGTCAAGGGCTTGATTTTGGGCTCCAATCTGCCCAGCAAATATGTAATGCTGCAACAAGGCACAAAATGTTGCATCATGAGAAATTGTGATTATGCTGGCAGACTGGCAGCTGCAACTTTACTACACTTTCTCAAAAGTCTCAGAGGGGTAGTCGTGTTAGTCTGTAACTTCAAAAACAGACTGCTTGTTGTTTCTCAAAAGTGTTATGTTAACCTTCTTAAATGTGACAAATATTTGCTTGCCAGTGTCCCTTCCCAGAAGAATAGAGATTACCTCTGCATTAGTGTCTAAAGGCATCCAAGACTTGGGGAACAGGGATGTAAAATGGGGTTTGATTAGCAGAAACACAGAATGCTCGCTGCTGCAACTGAAGGCAATGGAGGTCTCTACGTGTGACCATACAAACAAAGGCACTATTGTAATGCAGATGCATAAGGAGGTGGAGCTAAAATTGCATGGGCAGACTTAATTATGGCACTCCCTGACTTGAGTGCTTGACATTGCAACCTTAATGTTCTTTTAACATGGGCTAGCAAGTTACCTATGGAACTTTCTTCAGGCAAGTGACCAGAAAATCACATCACACTGTGTGGCTCACCTGAAGCATTGGACTTGATACCCGCCACTTGAATTAACTTGTTACCTCACTGCCATGCTCTCCATGCACCAGTCATTGAGGATGGATGAAATGTGATGAAGGCTTTGCCAGTGAGTTTCATGGATGCTTGCTGACAGCTAAAGAAGGGTGACAGGAATCTTCAACTCTGTTTCAGTCACTGAAGAGGAGTATACTTCTGCTCATATTCTCTCCAAGCCTGTCCTGATCTCACAAACCTGTCCTCAGCCCAGTCCTGTTTCATCCTACTTGGCAAGTGAGGAGACACCGAGACAAGTCCCCTGCTTCAACCATAAGCTCCTCTTCTCCAGCCTGGTGTCTCTCTTAACAATTGTATTCAACAACTAGATTCTGTAGTGACAGAAAAATATCAAAGCTAGGTTGACTTGTCATGCCCCACAGTTGCTCCAACTCTGAACTGCTGCCTAGCTTATGAAGAGTTAATCACGACACCTACAATCTACTTCCCTGCTAACCATTTATTCAGTTTCATTAGAACTCAGGCAAGAGTTCTCAACTCATACCACCAAAGGTATAGATCAAATAAAATGCTACAAACTAAGCATTAATTACCTATTCATCAGCCCATAAATTTTAGCCATCTCATTACTATGCCTCAATGTAAAACAAATCATCTAAAGAGAGCACACTGAGATTGAGTGTGCAATAACTGCATAGGTATTAAATCTAAATCTCAGAATGACTAATGGAGAATGCTGGATGGACTTACTGGGTGAGACATTCCAGGGCCTCATATTTCAATTGCAAGTTCCAATGAGCGAGATTCCTAGCTGCTGTCGATTGGCATTGCTCCACTGAATTCCTACCACTTTCACAAAACAGGAAAGATAACTTAGAATGCTTAAAGGATTTAGGAGCACAGCCCCCTTTGTCTGTCAATGTTACTCCTAAAGACCATAAGTGTTTTGGAAACCCGCCCCCGCACATTTGGTATTTGCTCACTCCTGAGTCACTTGACTCAATTGTGCTACACATCAAAATGATACATGATGTTCATTTGGTATTTTTTGGGAGCTTTCACAAGAAGTCAAATGTCTAAAAAGTCTCATATAGCAATTTCCCTTGCCTGGCCCAAAGACACTTTAGGAAATTATCGGCAGTCAATATCCCATGTTTTAACAATGTTTTTTTCTGCACTTTGACTGGTCTTTTGATGAAGTGAGCAATCTGTTTTTTCATTTCTGTACTCTTCTTTCCTTTTTCACTTTTACAACACCAATGCTGTGATTGATACCAAAACCACAATACACAGCATATAAAATGAAGCCTGAGATCAAGGGCTAGGCTGGGCCATTTATAAGCACTGCAATGGGGATTTACCCATTTAAAAACAAAAAAAAAAAAACAATAGCATGAGATGGCTCTATAAAAGGAATTCTGATAACATGTGAGGTCTTGAGATTTCTGCAAAATAATTGCATAATGGGAACGGAATATTGTCTGGAAAATCGCCATATAACATGCTGAGTGGAACGTATTCTTTAGGGAGGGGAGACGGCAGTATTTGGGACTATCTACCCCTTACCCAGGCTGGGTCTACACTTGCCCCTAACTTGGAAGGGGGCATGGTAATCAGGGCCATTGGAAATTATTAATGAAGTGCCACGATGAATATGCAGCACTTCATTAGGCTAATTTTCCCCTGTGGCTACTTCCCAGTGCTACCATGCATGTAGCGACGGGCACTTCAAAGTGTCCACGCTACTTCAAAGTCCCTTTACTCCTCAAAAGAAAAGAAAGTCCCTAAAAAATATTGAGGAGTAAAAGGACTCTGAAGTAGCGCAGACACTTTGAAGTGCCTGTGGCTACATGCATGCCAGCACTTCAAAGTTGTCACAGGGGAGAATTAGCCTAATGAAACGGGAGAATTAGCCTAATGAAGCGCTGAGTATTCACCACAGCACTTCATTAGTAACCTCCCATGGCCCTGATTACCACACCCCCTTCCAAGTTGCCGGCAAGTGTAGACAAGCGCTAGGTGACCTGAGAGGTTCATCTGGTTTATCCAAGTGGAAGCTGACTGATGAATTGCTCAGTTGCCTGAATTCAAACCTTGTAGATAGTTTTAAGTCAATTTTCTTGAGCTGCTGAAAATGTTGGAAAATTAAACCAACCACAACACACTTTTCTCAGTCAGTTATTGTAAGAGGAATTGTCCCTCCTCTGCTACAGAATCACTTTCACCCTCTCTGCCATTTGTGGTAGATCTGAGGTAACTGTATGTAGCTCTGATTACCTTAGATTTTTTTTGGCTCTTATAGAAGTTGGGAGTTGAACACCTAAATACTTTTTATGTGTCTAAATAGCTTTAAGGATCTGGATCTTAATGATACAGGATCCAAGTTCCATTAACTTGCAACAACTTACTCGCCATAACTGAAACCGTAACTTTCAAACCGTAAGTTTGGCATCGAACCACTGGAAAAGGGGAGTCTGCTCACTGGGGATGGGACTCGGGTGTTCTATAACAATACTCTGGTGGAAGAAGGTTAATGTTGTACAGCATCTACTTGAAGTTCTCTTCCATCCATGAAGAGCATCGTTACTTGTCACCTCTCTGATGGCAGTTCCCATGTGGGCACATGGAGATTAAAAGGGCCTGGACTAGCTAAACTGAAATGACATGTGGCTGGTCCAAATTCCACTGAAGTCAACTTCAGCTCAGTGTGTAAACCAAGCAACATGTATCAATTAAATGTTTTCCAAGAACTCCTCCGGGGGTGTGGGGTTGCTGTTGATGTCCTTGCAAACACTGATTCCTGCAGCATCAAGGCAATGATCACTGAAAGACAGCTACAATGATCTGGTCCCGTGATCAGTATGCCTGACACACATCTGCCTGAACAGATTCTCTATGCCACTGGTGTCCAGTAGTACATGAAGGATTGCCACACTTGTGGCTGTTGTCCTTCTGTGTTCACTACAGCACCACCTCTAACAATGGCCTCCTCCTCCCCCAGAACCAGGCACCCCCCAAATAAATGCCTTCCCTCAGAACCAGGCACCCCCAGCCCCTCCATGCAAACTGAATGCAATGATTCACCGTAGCCGTGTCAGGGCCCAAGTGACACCGGGGCCAGAGCCACATCCCAAGCCGTGCTGGGGCCTGAGTCGCTATCACTGGTATGCGTGTCCCAACAAGCGGTGGAGTGTGTGTGTGCAGAGCAGGCAGATGGAACCCCCCTGTGCAGCTTGGAGGAGCCTCATTTAAAGGCTCCAAGAGCCATATGTGGCTGCAGAGCCAATCGCCACACTGCAGTGTCCTGTTCATTACATGTGGCAAGTGGGGAATGTATTGGACACCGTGGCTCTATGCGAAGCTGAGGACTCTGGTGAGGTCTCATGGGCTACGTCTACACGTGCAGCCAACATCGAAATAGCTTATTTCGATGATGCGATATCGAAATAGTCTATTTCGATGAATAACGTCTACACGTCCTCCAGGGCCGGCAACGTCGATGTTCAACTTCGACGTTGCTCAGCCCAACATCGAAATAGGCTCAGCGAGGGAACGTCTACACGTCAAAGTAGCACACATCGAAATAGGGATGCCAGGCACAGCTGCAGACAGGGTCACAGGGCGGACTCAACAGCCAGCCGCTCCCTTAAAGGGCACCTCCCAGACACAGTTGCACTAAACAACACAAGATACACAGAGCTGACAACTGGTTGCAGACCCTGTGCCTGCAGCATAGATCCCCAGCTGCCGCAGAAGCAGCCAGAAGCCCTGGGCTAAGGGCTGCTGCCCACGGTGACCATAGAGCCCCGCAGGGGCTGGAGAGAGAGCATCTCTCAACCCCCCAGCTGATGGCCGCCATGGAGGACCCAGCAATTTCGACGTTGTGGGACGCGGATCGTCTACACGGTCCCTACTTCGACGTTGAACGTCGAAGTAGGGCGCTATTCCTATCTCCTCATGAGGTTAGCGACTTCGACGTCTCACCACCTAACGTCGAAGTTAACTTCGAAATAGCGCCTGACGCGTGTAGACGCGACGAGTGCTATTTTGAAGTTGGTGCCGCTACTTCGAAGTAGCGTGCACGTGTAGACGCAGCTATGGTGGCCAGAGGAAGTGCTACAGCAATGTCTTTAAGGGCACCTTAGTAAAGTGCAGCATTGATGCTGGCACCTGGGAGAGGCAGGTGGAGGATTGAGTAACCTGGAGGACCACTCTCAAGAATGATGCCTGACACTTTGAGATTACGTGTTGTCCCCATGAAGAACACTAGAGAGCCTGATGTAGGGACTGTGACTGGGCCTACATCAGTGCTGCTGGTGTCCGTGCCAATGGAGACAGAGACCTCACATGCAGACACTGCCATAGAGTGTTCCTTGCTAGAACTGGCCTAATTTCTCACCTTCACACTCATTAGTCATAGGTGTCCAAGGGGAAATGTTACTCAACACAAGGGAGAACCAGAGAGAAAGGAATGCTGAGAGACAAATTACTTTGAGGCCAAAGGTACTGTCCAAAGCAGGGGATTTAGTACCTCTTGTCCTGTTCAGATGGGCCATTTAAGTTGTATGTATGATGTTGTATGTCTGCATATGTGTGTGTGTCTCTCTCTGGCTACGTCTACACGTGAAGCCTACATCGAAGTAGCCTATTTCGATGTGGCGACATCGAAATAGGCTATTTCAATGAACAGCGTCTACACGTCCTCCAGGGCCGGCAACGTCGATGTTCAACTTCGACATTGCGCAGCCCAACGTCGAAATAGGCGCAGCGAGGGAACGTCTACACGGCCAAGTAGCACACGTCGAAATAGGGATGCCAGGCACAGCTGCAGACAGGGTCACCGGGCGGACTAGCGCTTCCGGGGCAACAGCTAGCCGCTCCCTTAAAGGGCCCCTCCCAGACACACTCACCCTGCACAGCATGCGGTCTGAGGAGCCATAGGCACACAGACCCCGGGCGCCGCAGTCATGGACCCCCAGCAGCAGCAGCAGCAGCAGCAGCAGCTAGAGGTCCACCCAGCCCTCCTGGCAGGAGCAGGGCTTGCCCTGCTCCGTGCCATGCGGGAGGCAGCTGAGCAACACCTTGCCCCAGAGGAGGAGATGCCCCCAGGGCAGCAGGGCTCAACCCCTACCCCTGCAGCACCCCGCCCCCGCCCCCGCCTCACACGCCGGCGGCTGTGGAGCTACCCCACCAGCACCGACTGGTGGGAGCGGCTGGTGCTTGGGGAGTGGGAAGATGACCGCTGGCTCAGGAACTTCAGGATGAGCCGGCAGACATTCCTGGAGCTGTGCCAGTGGCTCACCCCCGCACTCAGGCACCAGGACACTGCCATGCGGCGTGCCCTCACAGGGCAGAAACGGGTCGGCATCGCTGTCTGGAAGCTGGCCACTCCAGACAGCTACCGATCCGTGGGCCAGCAGTTTGGTGTCGGCAAGGCCACCGTCGGGGCTGTCTTCATGGAGGTAAGCGAACCCACGGCGGGAGGGCAGGGCAGGGGAGGGGAGGCCAGGGCAGGGCAGGGCATGGGGGCCAGGGCAGGGGGGCCAGAGCAGGGCAGGGCAGGGGGGCCAGAGCAGAGCAGGGCAGGGCAGGGCAGGGGGGCTAGGGCAGGGCAGGGCAGGGGGGCCAGAGCAGAGCAGGGCAGGGCAGGGCAGGGCAGGGCAGGGCAGGGCCATGCACATGCTGCTCACCCCTCATTGGGGCTGTCCCATGTGCTTTCTCTGCAGGTTGTGCGTGCCATCAACGCCATGCTCCTGCACAGGCTCGTGAGGCTGGGGGATCCAGATGCCACCATCGCCACCTTTGCCACCCTGGGCTTCCCCAGCTGCTTCGGGGCTCTGGATGGGACTCACATCCCCATCCGCACCCCGCATCACAGTGGAGGACGATACCTCAATCGCAAGGGCTACCATTCTGTCGTCCTCCAGGCCTTGGTGGACAGCCGGGGACGTTTCCAGGACATTTACGTGGGCTGGCCTGGCAGCACCCACGACGCCCGGGTTTTCCGGAACTCGGGCCTGTGCCGCCGGCTGGAGGTGGGGACCTACATCCCCCAGCGGCAGATCCCTCTGGGGGACACCACCGTGCCCTTCTGCATCATCGCAGATGCGGCCTACCCCCTCCGGCCGTGGCTCATGCACCCCTACACGGGCCATCTCTCCGCTAGCCAGGAGCGCTTCAATGAGCGCCTGAACCACACGCGCCAGGTGGTGGAGCGCTCATTTGGCCGCCTGAAGGGACGCTGCAGATGTCTCCTGACCCGCCTGGATGCGGGGCCCAACAACATCCCCCAGATTGTGGGTGCCTGCTGCGCCCTGCACAATTTGGTCAAGAGCAAGGGGGAGACCTTTTTCCAGGGCTGGGCTGTGGAGGCCGGCAGGGCACACGTCCAGCCACCTGCTGCCTCCAGTCGGCAGGTGGACCCCGAGGGGACCCGGGTCCGGGAGGCCCTGCGGGCCCACTTCGATGAACAGGCCGCAGAGTGAACTCTGCCCAGGCCCCCTACTGCCCGCCCCTTCCTCCCCCACACTCCTGCCCCAACGCCTACACCATGGAGCACCCCACCGCCCCCCCCCACTTGTCCTGGACAAATGACAGCACGCACTTGTGGCTGAACGTAAACTTTTTTTTTCTTTCCGAAGCTTTTTTTTTTTATGACTGTAAATAAATATGTGAACCACAAACCAAAAACTATGTACAAACGTTGAACAAAAGCAATATGTACAAAAATAAAACAATACAAAGAAACAACTGTCCGCAATAGTAAAAAGAAAACCAGGGAGGATAAAGGGGAGAACTATTTACATGGGGGGGACGGGGCAAACTGGGGGCCGAAAAAAACAGGGTCCAACTATATATGAGGGGGGGGGCCACGTCCCGGGCCCCTCCCCCCTATAGCCCAGCACCGGGCGTTGGCAGCCGGGAGCCCCGCCGCGCTCGCAGCCTGGTCCATGGCTGGGTGGGAGTGGGCTGGACCGGAAGGTACGGTGGCCGGCGAGTGTCAGGTGGCTCCAGGGGTCCCTCGGCGCTCCGGCCCTCGCCGGTGGGTGGCGGGGTGATGGCGGACGGGATGGCGACGGGCGGAGCAGCTGGTGTTGGGGCTGCAGGAGCAGGCAGGGCGGGCGATGTTGCAGCCGGCGCGGCATGGGGGGCCAGGTAGTCCACTAAGCGGTTAAATGTGTCCATGTAGGCCCCCCATGCCTCCTGGCGCCAGGCCGGCGCCCGCTTCTGCAGCTGGAGGTGCTGCTCCGCGACCTCCAGCCGTCGACGGTGGATGGCCAGCAGCTGGGGGTCCGTCGCTGTCGGCGGTTGGTGGCGCGGGGTCCGCCGTCTAGCCCGCCGTGGGGCCAGTCGGTCCTCGGCCGAGGGGCTGCCCTGGAGCGATGGTCCCGGAGGGCTCTCCAGGACGACTGACGCCTCGCCGGCGCTCTCTTCCGGTCCTTCTGATGGTGCAGGTGCAGGACACAGGAGAGGAGGGGGGGAAAAAGAATGGAGACAGGCGTTAGTGTGGGCCCCGAGCCGTGGCGTTTGTCCCCCCAGCCCTGTGCTGCAGGTTCCCCATCCCCGTCCCCGGGAGATGCTGCTGTGATGGATGGGATTCAGGGGTCCCCCTGCCCTGCACCCCATCCCCTGGTGGGAGCGACTCTCACTTCACCCCGCAGGGTCTGAGAGCAGGAGAGCTTTCTTAGGCCACAGATGGCCAGTTTCTGCCAGGAGTGACAGCACCAGCTGTCGGAAGAGACAGTCCTTCCAACCCGTCGTGGGGAGAAGACCCCAAGGGGGGCCCCTCTGGGATGCAGCTTTCCCCCTCCTCTGGCTGGCTGCCTACCAGCTCTCCCTTCCCCTAGCCTCTACCTGTGGGCCCCGCCCTCGCCCCCCAAGTCCAAGCCAGCTCGGCTCCTCCCTCCTGTTTGTTCAGGGCAGAGGTGTCACCTGCCAGCTGTAGCCCCAGGATCCTCCTTTGCCCCTGGGAGCTATTTGGCTCTTGTTGCTCATATCTAGCCTGAGTCTCCCTTTGGCACTCCCCCCACTCCATCACATGCTGCTGCTGCGGGGTTTCCCACCCCCTCTGCCCGGGGGCCCCTCGAGGTTCCGCTCCCCCCTGACCCGGGGATGGGGCATGGCACTGTCATGCGGGGTGGGGGGGGCAGGGGCTGATGGATGCAGTGCTGTGAGGGCCATGGCCCTGGTGTCATTGGGGCCATGGCCATGTGAGCATGTGGGGGGCCCTGGACACATATCTCTTACCCCTGCCCCTCAAGCCCAGGGGTGTCCACCAGAGGGGGGTACCTACCTGTCGGTCCACTCCCACGGTCCGGAGATCCCCAGGGGGTCGGAGGCCCTGCTGCTGCTCCGGGATAGCAGGAGGAGGATCTGCAGCCCGGATTCTGTGGAGGAGGAGCCCCCCTCCTCCGCTTCCTCCTCCTGCCGCGATGTCCCGGGGGTGGCCTCCGGGGGGTGCCCCCGGGGTGCAGGGCTTGCCTCCAGGGCGGACTCCGGCTGCAGGGCCTGCTGGGGCTCATCAGCCGAGGTGTCAAGGGTGGCCAGAGGGGAGGAGGTGTGCCGGGGGCCCAGGATGTCCCTGAGCTCCCTGTAAAAGGGGCAAGTGACGGGGGCGGCCCCAGATCGGCTGGCCGCATCCCGGGCCCGGGAGTAACCCTGCTGCAGCTCCTTGACCTTACTCCTGACGTGGTCAGGAGTGCGGGCAGGGTGACCCCAGGCAGCCAGGCTGTTGGCCAGCCGAGCGAACGCATCCGCGTTCCGCCTCTTGCTCCCCATTACCTGGAGCACCTCCTCCTCGCTCCAGAGACCCAGCAGGTCCCGCAGCTCGGCCTCCGTCCAGGAGGGGCCCCGCTGCCGCTTGCCAGCCTGGCTGCCCTGGCTCCCCTTGGGGGGGGTCCCCTGGGGGCGCTGGGGGGGCTGCTGGGCAGCCATCGCAGCTGTGTGGGGCTGAGGGTGGTGCAGGCTGGCCGCGTGTGCAGGCTGCAGCCTGCACGTTCCCTCAGCTTCCTGCAGAGGAAGGGAGGGGGAGGGGACCTTTAAGGGGCCGCTCCACGCGGCCACCAGTGAGCTGAGGGGCTGGAGAGAGCGTCTCTCAACCCCCCAGCTGATGGCCGCCATGGAGGACCCGGCAATTTCGACGTTGCAGGACGCGGATGTTGAACGTCGAAGTAGGGCGCTATTCCGATCCCCTCATAAGGTTAGTGACTTCGACGTCTCGCTGCCTAACGTCGAAGTTAACTTCGAAATAGCGCCCGACGCGTGTAGCCGCAACGGGCGCTATTTCGAAGTTAGTGCCGCTACTTCGAAGTAGCGTGCACGCGTAGACACAGCTTCTGTCTCCTAGTGGTACAAAAGTAAACCTTGCTTCTCTGGAAACTCAAATCTGTGTTGCCAACTCTGTGAGTCCTTTTAGCATAACTGAGAACAGAAACAATTTGGTTTTGGTCAGATTTGGCGACTTGGCTGGCTGTCTTGGAGCCACAATACCAAAGCTTTCAGCACGGCAGGCTGCACCAGAAAGTTATGATTCTGAAGCAATGTCACAGGTAGGGTGTTGAGCCTGGCAAGTGAGCTTCCAGGAAAATAGGCAATGTTTGGACTCTGGCCTTGGTTCCATTGTACAACTTTGCTCCAGTCTTATGGTGATATGCCCCATGTTCCTCACAGTAATACTCTGCTATGGGTATGGCATAATTACAATGTGCAAGATAAAGTATGTGAGATCATTGGAAAGGTTGATTTATTGAACGTAATGGTCATACTGGGTCAGATCAAACGTCCATCTGGCCCTGTATTCTGTCTTCTGACAGTGGCCAATTCCAGGTGCCCTAGAGGGAATGAACAGAACAGGTAATTACTAAATGATTCATCCTCTATTAGCCATTCCCAGTTTCTGACAAACTGAGGCTAAGGACTCCATCCCTTCCTAATCTGGCTAATAGTCATTCATGCATGAATCCTCCAGGAACTTGTCTAGTTCCTTTTGAACGCTGTTATAGTCTTGACCTTCAACATCCTCTGGCAAGGAGTTCCACAGGTTGACTGTCTTGTGTGAAGTAATTCATTTTTGGGGGTTTAAACCTGATACTTATTAAGGTTATTTAGTGACCCTTAGTTCTCGTATTATGGGAAGGAGTAAATAATTCTTTTTTATTCACTCTCTCTCTACACCAGTCACTATTTTATAGACCTCAGTCATATTCCCCTTAGTCATCTCTTTTCCAAGCTGAAAGTTCCAGTCTTGTTAATCTCTCCTCATATGGCAGTTGTTCCATGCCCTAATTTTTGTTTTCTAAACTTTTCCAGTGCTGAGATACCTTTTCTGAGACAAAGCAACCACATCTGCACACAGTATTCAAGATGTAGGTATATCCTGGATTTATATACAGATAATAAGATGTTCAATTTTTTCACTCTGTATCCCTTTCTTAATCATTCCCACCATTTGCTTTTTTTGACGGGCTGCGGAACATTGAGTGAACATATTCATAGAATTATCCACATTGACTCCAAAATCTGTCTCTCTCAAGTGGTAGCATCTAATTTAGACTCCATCATTTTATACATATAGTTGGGATGTTTTCCAATATGCATTACATTGCATTTATCAACATTGAATTTCATCTATTATTTTGTTACCCAGTAACCTAGTTTTGTGAGGCCCTTTTGAAGCTTTTCAGCTTGCTTTGGACTCAACTATCTTGAGCAATTTTTTGTCATTAGCAAATTTTGCTGCCTCACTATTTACCCCATTTTCCAGACCATTTATGAATATGTTGAATATTATTTTCAGAACATTTGGGGTCTCCATATTCTCCATTCTTGCTTATCAGCTGCCATGTGACCTTAGTCCTTCCCTTTCAAATTACATTTTTCTATGTTGATAAGCATACACTTCCAAATCATCCTATGTCAACCCATTTTATTAGATTTTTATAGCTTCTAGCTGAGAGCCATAGTCAGTTTCAATCCATTTATAACACATCCTAGCCATTGCTGTGGTTTCTTGAAAGTATTAGCATGCACACACCCATAAGAGACAGCATTTGAAACCTTATTATATGTATGCTTTAGATGAGGGATGATGTGGGTCTGTCAAGCGGTGTCCTAAGCCTGCTTGATAGCTGAACCAATGGTGCCCAAAATGAGTGAGTGGAGGTTTGTACGTGGGCTTCTTTTTTTTTTTTTAATATAAACACCGTTCCAGCATCACTGCAACAACACTCATCAGTTTTTTACTGTTTAAGTTAATTTCAACACCTCAGTGTAGTTTTGCTGTTTGGTAGTTTTGATGAATGTAAGCCATGATGAAGCTGGTTTAGCATGCTGCTAAAAGGGCAGCTACCAACACTTAGCAATATGTTAACGTGAGATCTTTTCACCTTGGCAGTTCAGTGATAGTCTCCTGTATTATTCAACCGAAATGTGCTGACTAGGGCAGTCTCAGTGAAGGTTGTGCACCAGTAACAGTAGATTGTACTAAATTCAAAATCCAGGTATGTTTGTATTCACTGGCTATGCAACACTTCTATTTCGACCTATAAAAGCTTATAGTGTCTCATCCAGTCTGTCAATAGGTTTTAATTTTTATTCTCTGTACACATAGTACTAGCTCTTGAAATACTCTAAAAGTAGCTTTCTGATTCACTGATACCTATGCGTAGGTCAACATTAGTATTAGATGACTATACGCAACTTCACACTAATGAATTTGCAAAAGCTACAAGAGACAGAAGTGATTCACAAGAAGTAGTGAAGACGAATTCCACAAACAAATCCAGGCCACTGCACTGTAGAAGGAATGAAGAGCATGTTAGAGCTCTTATTAATCATCATGTCCTCAAGGTACCCTTCGATCCCGAGGAATCATGGGTTTGCGCCCCAGTTGGACTGATTCAAGCAGCGTCTTCTGTGGCTGTGCAATCCAATGCGGGAGTGGCAGTCCCTTCCGCACTGTGAGCAGCAGTAGCCAGATGTCGCTCTGGTATCATGGGCATGGCTCTTCCTGAGGGCTCTCCTGTCTTCCGCTTCCTTCACCAAGGTAGTTTCATACATAACAAGAGCTTCCTTCACTCCCTGTTTCCAGGCATGCCTGTCTGAGGCGAGCGAATGCCAGGTGTTCACACTGATACAGAGAGCGCTGAGGTCACGCTTGCACGTGTCCTTGTAGTGCAGTTTAGGTCGCCCTTTCAGCCTCTTTCCAGACGCCAGTTCGCCGAAGAGGAGGTCCTTCGGTATTGGGCCATCCGTCACGCGTGAGACATGGCCCAGCCAGCGCATACGCCTCTTTTCGAGAAGGGTGAACATGGAGGTGGTGCCTGCCCTCTCAAGCACTGCGCTATTGGGGACCTTGTCCTGCCATGAGATACCGAGTATGCGCCTAAGGCAGCACATGTGGAATTCGTTGAGCCGCTGCTCTTGTTTTGAGCGCAAAGTCCATGTTTCACTGGCGTACAGCAATGTGCTCAAAACACAGGCTGTGTAGACCTGCACCTTGGTGTGTACAGTGAGCTTATTGTTAGCCCATACTCTCTTCGTCAGCCTGGAGAACGTTGTGGCAGCTTTTCCAATGGCTTGTTGATCTCGCTATCAAGTGACAAGTTGTCTGAGATTGTTGAGCCTAGGTACATGAACTCATGGACAACTTCCAGTTCGTAGTCTAGCACGTTGATAGATGGCTCGACCTCCTCAACCATAAGACACAACAATTTGATCTTGAATCCCACTATTTTGGTGCTTACAACAATTTACTGGACTGGATGTAACAAGGGACGCATGATAGCTTTGACTGAAAATAGGTGTTTGGTGAAGAACAAATGGAGAAATTTGAGAGATGTCCTTGATTCTGATGCAGGACAAGCAGCTTCTTCAGCCCAGTCATGAAAAATGACATCAAAACTTGCTAAGAGGGCCAGGAAAACCAAATTGAAGTCTGCCAAGAATGGGACAGTCCAGAAATTTATGGTCTGCAGAGCCCTGTCCTTAAGGAGGCAGATGTTTTAGTGGTAGCTGTTTTCAGTCTCCTAATAGGCCTTGTGTCTATGTCTCTTCCATGCTGATGGAACAATGATAGACAAGGCTGAATTTGGGAATCAGCTGGAAGGTCAAGGTGAATGAATCCATGAGCTAACAGCACCCAACGAAGACATGGTACACATGGGAAATACCACTGGTGTCTTCAGGCATCAATTATATATTCAATTTGATAATTCAATTTGGTTGCTGTGTACTTGAGACGAGTCCTAAAAGGATTTAACAATACAGGCTGAACCTCTCTAATCCAGCACACTATCATCCAGCAACATCCTTAAGGTGGCATGATTTTAATTAGCTGGATGACCACTTACTGTGGATGTGGCCAAGTTTCTCATGGGCCCATAAAGTTTGTTTCCAGCCACCACTCCTGCCTCTCAGTGTTCTGTGCTGTTATTTAGCTTTCATTAACCCCAAATGTCATTTTCTAAGAGCCCAGCAAACAGTAGAAGAGTTGGTAATGCTGCTATACAAAACTGACCTTCTGTGGTCCGGCAGATTCTCTTGTTCAGCACCAGTCAAGTCCCAAGAGTGCCAAACTAGAGAGGTTCAACCTGTACTAATTCTGTGATCATTCTGGTAGTAATTATGAAAACTGAAGACATACAGCTCTGGAGTGGGTGGCTCTCAAGTTCAATGCGAGAAATTCCAGATGACTGGCTGGCCCGTACCTCCATGGAAGAGGGTTTTTCCAAACATGGCATCCAACACAGTTCACTTATAAGATTCCCCTGTGAATATATGATTCATAGTGCACCTAAATGCAGGTGCAACTCCACAAACGCTCCTTCTGGCTGGCACTTTTCAGCGGTGAAGTAGTGCAGTCCAGCAGCGATGCTGAAAAAGATTAGACTTGCTCAGTATTCAAGAGGTAGGATGTTTCCACGTGCTATGTGCCAATATAGCTTTTTTTTATCTCTGTGTCAAAGGCACCATTGTAATTAGGTCACCTGAGATAGATGTTCTCGTCCTTAACATCCCATAATTTCCACAAAAAAAAAAAAAAGGAACAAAACGTGTCCTGAAACAGGCACCTTCCTGGTAAGTGTTGCTTTACACATGTGCATGCAAATGATGATATGCTTGGTCCTGACTTCTGCAACATACTTCTTGCTGTGCTTGCATTAACAATATGTGACAGTGCCAACCCTGTTTGTTATTTGCAGGGGGAAAATCTGTCCAAACGCAAGGATGTCATTGCTTCAGAGATCGTGCACAATTGATAGAGACAGGCTGCAATTTCTACAGCAAGGAAGCTGGTAGCAATGTAGTAAAACCAAGGAACAAGAGAAAAACAGTAGTGACCTGGGGTGCTTGTAACTCCACTTAGTCATCCAAAAAGGCAAGTCACTGGCCAGATTCATGCATGTGAAGGCACTTTGGAAAAGCAAGTCAGAAGAGAATCTCTACAATCAGATTCGGATGTCTTTGCACATGAGTAAACCAAATATTGGATCCCCATTGCAACATGGATTGGGAATCTGCATGAACTCTTTCCTAGCTTCTTCAATGGCACCTGTGCTCCTACAAGAGCTTCTGTTCCTGTGCTGGTAAGGATTGCTGCCCAAGTCACGGTCTGTCCATTACCTCTGTGTATTTGCCAAGGCCTCTCTTGGATCATAATAATGAAGAAGAGGTTTGTGACTAGATATGTCATGTGTGATGTTACCTTCAACAAAATCTGTACAATTGTATTCATTTTGTTTTACCCCAGAGTCTGGTGATGACTTTAAGTCACAAATGTAATCTTGTCTCAATTGGTCACTAAGGCAACAAACTTTAGTATTTCAAAGGGATCATTTTAATGTGTAAGTGTTAATTGCTTTTGTGCCATAGAAAAGGGCATAAAACCATGTGAAGTCCTGTGGCACCTTTAAAGAGTAACAGATTTATCTGGGCATGAATGCATTTGATGAAGTGGATTTCTGTTCATGAAAGCTTTCACGTACAAATAAATCTCTTAAGCTGGGTCTACACTACAAGGTTCTGTCTGCAGAAGTCCTGTTGACAGAGTTTTGCGAACAGAACCTCTGTCTACAGAACACGTCCACACTTAATGGGGGTTCCCCTGGCGACAGTGCGGCCAGACTGCCCAGCCTTCTGTTGACAGAACTGCCAACTGGACATGCAAACAGGGCTGCCAGGTGAACTGGAAGCTCTCTCTGTTGACAGAGTGTTCCTCAGAGTGTCTACACTATTTTTCTGTCTACAAAATCTGTCCACAGAGGAGCTCTGCCTCAAACTTTGAAGACAGAACTCTGCCAGGAAAAAGGTTGTGTTCTGTCAACAGATTCTAGAGATAACGCATTTATAGTGTGGACGCTCCCTAGTGCTGTCGACAGAAGATCTCTTCTGTCGACAAAGCTTTGTAGTGTAGTCACAGCGTTAGATTTTAAGGTGCTATAGGACTCTGTGTTTTTTGTGCTTACAGACTAACATGGCTACTCGTCTGATATTTCCATGGTGGTAACAGCATTTGAGGTAGGATGTGGTCCTGTCATCTTAAAGTAGACAGAAAGTTTCAAGTTTAAATGTGAAGTGCATGTGTGTAAAAAGGTGCTTTAAGTCAATCAAATAGTGGTGGTATCTGCTATCTGCCTGTTGGGGCACCATATGCTTTCAGAAGGCTTGCCGTTCCAGCTTCACTCTTATTGGATTTGGAAGTCCTTTGTTTAAAAAAAATCCAATGCTACAGGAGAATGTGGTGTCATTAAAATGGAAGTAACTAGTGCTAACCCCTTGTGCAGGGGAGGGAAAGCTTTGGTTTAATACTAAAAAGTGGAAATTCCCTGTTTTTGAACAGTTTATATATGTAAAAATCAGTGGGAAGGTGTCATGATTATGTATTTTTGTTGAGATGGTGAAGATCTTTTATGCCACTAATTTCTTTCTTAAATTCCATATGCCCTTAACATAGTTAGTCCTCTCAGTAGGATGAGCCTACAGAGTCAGCATCATGCTTAAATTTATCTCTGTATTTAAAAATGCACTGTCATTAGAGCTGGGGAGTGTTTAAATGCCAGGACTAAATCAGGAATTCTGATGAGAAAAACTACTTATTTTCAGTGAGAATATCTGCACCGCATATATAAAGTAATAGCTTACCCTGCATGAAAAAAGAAACTAATGCTAGGTTATTTCAACATTTAGTGGGAAAATGCATTCATCTTTGGACCTGTTAGATGTAAGGGTTTAATACATGTTTCTTGTGTTATAGTTTAATCAATTGCATGGTTGATGATTTTGTTGGTGGTTCTGGCGTGGATCACTGTTTTCTGTGGATCTAACATGGAGTCTGTAAGCTCTAACTAACCGTTGGAGGCCATTTTGCCATCTTGCTTTTAAACAACCAGGGCAATGGGTCCACACTAGTTCTAGCTGGATGGAACTGGTTTTTCCCACCATAGCTAGCACCCAACATTCTATCACCTCGGGATGTTTCCCGATCAAGATCTTATATAAGGGATCACTCAAGGGCTGCGCAGTGCTGTCCATTGAAAAGATAGTGTTTGCGGTATGGCCTCTGAACTCTTCAAACAAATCCTGGAAGGATAGCAGCATTCCCAAGATGAGAGAGGGGAAAGGAGATGCCTACACAGAACATCAGTAATGTCATTCTACAGAGAATCCCACCTATTTGTAGTGAATCCTGCAACCGAGTGATCATCTTGCTCAAGGGCTTCTCTGCTGGTGAGGACAAACTTCCTTCTCTGGACTCCCCAGAGTTTCCTCCTCAAAGGCTTAAAATTAGCCAGAGAGTTGTAGGTCCTGGGCTTCATTGCTGCATTTCCATCAGCACCTGGATTTTAAGTAGGTTTCCATTTTGAGGTATCTATTTGTATTGCAGAGCCACCTCATGGCTTTATTAGGTTGGGACCTGTGGATTATGCTCTGGGAATCAGTCACTACACACTTGTAGCATTCGAGTTTCTTTCCCTTTTATCCCAGCCTTGCATTAGCACCCTTAATGCAATTCTCTTGTTTGTACCTTACCTGCCAGTTCCTCTTTATTTCTAATAATGGTTTATGCCCACAAGAGTTTGGTTATTCCACAGGTGATAGACCTTGAAGTAGGTGAATCTGCACCTTGTGGGGGTCTTCCCATTTCTCTTCTCTCTACTATCTTATAGTTTGAAAAGCATTTCCTTCCTCCTCTTGAGGAACCACAGTATTAAATGTTTTTTTTCTAAAGTACATCTTGCCACCTTGCAAAGTATCCATCTGGCATATTGGGCTCTTCTCCTGGCTTTTGGTACCCAGGCCATGTTCACGACATAGTTGGAAGGTCACTGTGCTCCGTCTATCGCTGTGTGGTATTGTAGTCCTCTGGCTAGCTATGACCATAGGCCTGAAGGAAGATGGAAGTATGGTGACATTACTCTTTCTAGGAATATAGCAAGAGTCTGTCTTATGTATCTCAGGAAAAATTACTAGATCCCTGCCTTTAAAAATTTAGGAATTTTTTTGGAAGAATCATATAATTCATTAATGGTGCAAACAACGTCTTTTAAAGCAAGGATCTCACCAAGAAATGAGCAAGTAACTGAAGATCATAGGCTGGTGTAATTAAGGGACAGAGATAAGGACATTTGACGGAGTGGGTGTTTTGCTTATGAGACAATAAGCAAATTGTTGGATGCTGCATAGAGCATTTGACATATTTACTTTATATTTTCTAGGTTTTCATAATATTTTGGTTACTGGTGGCTGTATTTGAGAACAAAAATGCACTTGTGGGGCTTGTTTGTTTTGAATATGACAGATCTCTTCTGGTTACATAGTAGTAGCTCTTCTCCCAATCAGTTACATGGTCTACATGGATCAGAATTTTCCAGATCTGAAGAAGTGGGTCTGTCGCACGAAAGCTCATCACTGACTAAGTTATTTTGCGAGTCTTTAAAGTGCTACAGGACTGTTTTTAGTTTTATGGTCACTTTCATTAGCTGTAGTCCTGACCCCTGCTCCCCAAAAAGAAACACATTTCTATCTGCGTGATGAGATGCTTTGTCAGTCGGATTTTGCTATTTAATTTGATACCTCGGCAACTTAGCTTCTACACTTACATTTTTAAATATACATGGGAACTAATAAACAGAAAGGGCAAATGCACGGGTATGACAGGCAAACAACTGCTATTGGAAAAAAATATAGTAATATCTTTGGTGTGCTGGGTTTGGAATATCACCAAAGAGATTAGAAACTCTGCCTAAACTCAAACACCTCTTTTCTTTGTAGGCCCTGCTGTGAGCTGGTTGTCAACAGTTTGAACTCTAAGTAAAATCCTCTGTACTGTCAGAGGGAAAAATCTGTGTTAAGCCCTCTATTTGCCAGTTCCGCTTAATTTAGTCATCCCATCATGGTGGAAGCAAACTGTTCTGTTGCCTGGCTGTTTTGTCACAGAACAGTGGGAATTGCCTTGCCCTGTCCCAGGGCTCCTTCCAGATTCCTCCAAGAGCTATTTCACACCTTGTTCAGACTAGGGAAACTACCCTTATTGCTTTCAGTGGGAGGGTCTTAAGTGCCCAAGTGATTTAGGAGCACAAGCTCTCCTGGCTTATAGACCCAACTATAAAGGTATTTATGGAGATACGAGCGGTTAACACTGCAACCAGTTCATCCATTCTTTTTCTTTTGAGTAGTCCAAGTAGTCATTTCTCTATTTTGGAAAGAACTTAAACATGTGCTTGCCTTTAAGCACATGCTTTAGGCCATATTGACAAAGATATTAGGCTCCTAATTTGCATTGAAGTCAGTGCAAGTTAGCAGCCTAAATAACTTTTCTGAACATTGATAGACTTAAAAACATGCTGAAGTGCTTTCCTGAGTAGAGCCTAAAATAATGAACATACCTTCCTTGGAGAAGTATTTTAAGTTCTTGTGGTTATTCATACTATGGGTAACAGCTTTTTTAATACTCTAACACAGTGTGACGGTATTTAGTAGGATTAGCATGGGAGTAACACTAAATTCACCTAGCAGAATGGGACCAGTGCTGTAGAAACGCAACACACTTAAAATCTGCCTTTAAGAAATTTTTTGCGTGTTTTCCTCACTAAAAGGTTGCTCTGAGTCCCAGTGTTTTAGAGTTCCTCTCCTCTAACAAAAGAACGGGTTCCACTTTTGTTGCCATGGTTTCATATGGTGCTGTGACATGCTGCTCCCAGTGGGGAGAAAATGGGCTATGAAATCAATATCTAGAATTTGCCTGGCATGTGAGAGGCTTGAACTTCTGCCTCAAGACTGGGTGTGCTCTTCGGGGCTTGGTTACAGGGCTCCTCCACTTGCTGATCTACCCTTGGGGAGAAAACCCTGAGTCTGGCAGTCTCAAGCAACTAGAAACAACTTTTCTAATCAGAAGCTGGATGAGGGTTGCATGAAGTAAAAGATATTTGCAATCCATGAATTTTCCAAGCACTTCTCAGAGCTTCTCTGATGCTCCAGTTCATTCTCCTCGCTGGGTAACCTCCCCTGCTGAGACTCTACAAACTGTTGATCGCTTGGAAAGAATCTGCCCCCATAGCTGAATTGTCGCCTCCACAGCCATATACGTACTGACCATTGCTCTTTCCATCTTCTCTTTTTACGATGTTTTCCAAAGCCTGTTGTTCCCATTGCTCCAAAAATTAATCTGTTCCGGTGTCTGGGAGTCCTTAAAGAGCATTGAAGTGATTGGTTCAAATCCAGGTCCCAAAAGCAGTGATGAAGATCATTTTCTGATGGGTTCTCCTAGCTGTACATTAATGAGTCTAAGCTCATTGGAAGCCTGGGGGCAAGTGTCCACAAGTGCAGATGACAGCTGAAAGTAATTGAAAATCAGTCTCTTTTGTTTCATTTAACTTTGAAGTCTGGTTCAGCACAGACAAATACCATTGCACTAATGGCGGCTTCTTGCCCAACAGGTCTATTCCCTTCCAGCTGCTCATTTGGACTATGTCTAGACAGAAGAGATCTGTTGAGATGCACTGCGCCATTTGCATATCTCCTGCAGACTGTTTTGCCAGGAGGGCTTTCCCAACGTTTGGCCTGTCTACATGGGGACAAGTGTCAGGAAAACCCCCTCTGCTGACACATCCCTTCTTTCCTGTGGAACAAGGATGACCAAGATGTTGGCAGCACGCTCCCAAAGCTGCAGACTTGTCAGGAGACCTCCAGGCTCCAGGGAGAAGCCTGCAGTCTTGCCATAGCCATGGATGCCAAAAGCCTGGCTTGCTGCCCTTGACTCCCACTAGCTGAGTTTTTGCTCTGCAGTGCTGGGAATGAGCTGATGTCATATCCCTGTGCTCTGTGAAGGGAGGGGACTGTAGAAACCTCACCCATTCCCAGGAAGGGTGAATAAGCTGCTCTGAGCATGGCACTCTGCTACACCATACTGGTAAAGTGTCCAGGAGGGGACAGGTCTCTGGAGGCTGGGCAGTGGTTCCCCAAGCAGCGCCAGTGCTGGGGCTGGGGAGCTAGAATCAGAAAGCCCATGGCTGCAGGGGATATAGAAGCAGCTGGGGCTGTTGCTTTTCTCAGGCCATCGACCCCCAGGGAGGTGGGGGCAAGCTAGCAGCTGGCCAGGGGTTGGCTTCTGGACTGGCTGCCCTAGTGCTTGGCTGGCCCTAGCACTGTAGGTGGAGGCATGTGTGCATTCGCACCTGCAGTGGGAGAGTCCCAGCCTGTCCTGCTGGCTGGACACAGGGTGGGTGTGTCCCTGCAGCCCCTGGGGAAAGGGGGAGCCGAGGGGCTTTCTGCAAACAGGCTCTGCCCCCACATCTCTCATTTGGCTCGAAACAGAAGTAGCACAGGACAGGGTCTCTGACTGGACCTGCCCCAACCATGAGCATCCCCCAGACTCCAGCACACACCCTCCAACACCCTGCCCTGACTCCTAACCCCCTCTCGTGCTCCCACTCACATCCTAAACCCCCTGCCCTGAGCTTGTGCATTGCAGGGCTTCATTGGCTGCACCACAAGATCAGTCTCTTTAACAAACCTAATGGGAGTGAAACTGTATTAATAACTCAGATTTATCACTTTAATTACATCAATTTTATACACACTAGAAATGAAATGCTCCCCTTCAGCTTGTATTTCTTGTAGGAGAGTTGCCATGTGACAGTATCTGCAAGAAATTGAAGTTACTTTCACCCTGCCTACAAGAGCTGGCTGGCTGGGAGGGGCAGCTGGAAAGGTTGGCTCCGTTGGGAAGGAAAGTGTGAGCTTTCTGAAGGATCAGCTATGGCACCAGGCTCCCACCACAGTGTTAGGGGCCAAAGTCTCCCTGAGTGAATGTGGGGCTGCTATCTTTAGTATTGCATCCAGGACCTGTGTACAGTCTAAATGGAACTGCCACAGGCAATAGCTTCCTCCGAAGGAGATGGCTGCTGGGATATACCTCAGCTGGTTTATCCCCCTACTAGAATCTAAGCAGTCCCAGTTCATGAGCCTGGAAACAATGTGCTCTTATGTTCCACCAATGAAGTCCATTATGAGCAATCTCATGACCTTAGCGTCATGCAGGGGGTTGACTGAGGACTTCATGTGGCCTACTGGTGATGAGCCATGGAGGAAAGAACTGACTTGCTGCTCAAGCTACCACCACTGTGCTCCAGTTGAGTATTCCCTCTCCCAGGCTTCTGGAGATATCTGTTCTGCTCCCCGTTCATTCCCTGGCCTGTGGCGAGACACTTCACTTCTGATTTGCCTTCCCATAATCTCTGTCTTGTCTGTTTAGCAGCTCCTCAGGGCAGGGATCTCTTATGTGACTGCTTGACCCAAGCACAACAGGGGTGTGATCTCAGGTGGAGCTCTATAGGTGCTCCTCTAATGCAAATGATCTCTCAGACTTCTGTCTGTAAACTTGATACGAGGTTCCTTAGACAGTAGGCCAGGCCCACACAACGCTACGCTTCAAGCATAGGAGTGTACTTTCAGGGATGCTAGATTTGAAATCCATTAAAGCTGGGGTAGGGGAAGGACAGAAAGAGTTATCCCTTCACTTGGCATCTCAGTCTTTGTTATAAACACAATTTTATTCTTTCTCTCTTTCTTTCTTTGAAGGCTTTCATCTTATTATTATGATCAAATACTTGTGGAGCTCCCATCAACTTCAGGTGCATATGAAGTTAGCCTTTAGCTAATAGCCTGTCTTAGCCTTTTGGTCTTCTCCTCAACAATCCCCAAGAAGCTTAGCTCACTCAGTAACCCAACACCCATAATTACCTCTCTGCATCTTTTTGGTTTTTCCTCTGGACGGTTCTGTTGGCCAAAATCTATTTAACTTTCTTATCTCTTCTAATCAGCCTCCTTTTTAGGTTAGGGCAGAAGTATGCAATATCAACATTCAAAGTTGGTTAGATGGACATATTGGTCATGCAATGAGGAGCAACAGAGAGTGAAACACATCGCAGTCCTGTTATCCCCTATTGCAAGGGTACAGACAGACCTTTATGGTATAGCAAGTGCATAAGTGGAAAAGTAGTTCCCTCAGAGAGTTGTGTGACCACATGACAAGGGAAATGGACAGGGTGGTAATAAATAGAACAGGAAGCATCCACAGGATAGTCTCTGTATTAAGCTGTGATCCACATTCAACATTAACTCTGTCCAGGTATGAAAAACATCCAGGTTACCCACAGAAGCGCTATATCCTTGGAACAAATGCAAGTAGTGGTCAGAAAATTGCATTCCATTTGACAAATTTCATGAAAAACTACACTTTGACTTCCAAAGGTTTTTCAGTCCCTTCTCCCCACACCCCAAAATGTTCTTTTTTCAAAAAAAATCCACAAAACTTTATTTCAGAATAAAGGGTGAATAATGACCAACATATTGCTAACACGGGGGCATAACACCCTTTTGAGTAGTCTCTGGAAGGCATGCTTCCCACACTAACCTCTTCAGGGGGCTCTTATATACGTAAGTGGGAGATGTGCTTTACTGCGGTTGTGACCTATCTACCGGTCTATTAAACACTTAGTTCTTTTACATGCTATAGCTTCATTTCAATACTGTCCCTTCTTTCAGTAGTTCCTTTGTTCCAAATTGGTATTGGATTTACCATCCTCAATGTATGGTTTGCATTCTGCATAGGCTTAATACATTGTTAGAATAATTGTTCATGGCCATAAAGAAGCATTGATACAACCACAATACATCTAAACTACCTTTTTTAACTAAGCACACCCCATCACACTGAGCTAGGAACATGGATTCTATAACAGATGTTGACTCTTTTTAAACTGTCAGCAGTACCTTTTCCCTGAATAAGATCCATAGTTTATTTCTGTATTGTGTTCATAAACAATTAAATGCAACCATCAATAATCTAGGGCTATTAATGACCTCTTTTT
Organism: Carettochelys insculpta; assembly: GCF_033958435.1. Lineage (NCBI taxonomy): Eukaryota > Metazoa > Chordata > Testudines > Carettochelyidae > Carettochelys > Carettochelys insculpta. Next base: position 133,203,542 of record NC_134140.1, on the reverse strand, counting down.
ATGGGAAGACTCATCTCTTGGCCCTGATGAATATAAAAGAAAGTTAACTCTGGTATATGACTCTTTAGGCTGGAGGGAAACAAGCAGGCCTGTATCAGCCCTCCTGCTCCTTGCTGATATTCCAGGCAGCTATTTTCTCCTTCAAATGACAATTTTCATTTCAAGCAGGCTCAGAGAGGTCCTCTAGCTAATTTATGTGGAGATGAGATGGAGGCAGTGGCATGAAACTGGGAAATCAGATGGCTATGTAGCAAATAAGGCAACACAAAATAGTTGATGAAGTGCCATTGCTGACAGCATCTGCAAGTGCAGATTAAGGTGTTCCCATTCCAAGACAGACATGTGCTTGAGGCACACAATTAGCCTCCTGACACGAGCATAGTGCATAGGCTCGGGATCACCTGATCTTTCTTCCAATCTTTGACTAAGTGGTGCAGAAACACTAAGATTGTGTCGGCATACTTGGTAGTTGGCTTCTAATTATAACTGACACTCCTATGGAGGTTTGGCACAGATGCTGTTGAAAGTCACACACAGAAGACCTGTAACAGAGAGAAAGCTGTGCTAGTCTATATACTATCAAAATGAAAAAGCAGTCCAGTAGCACTTTAAAGACTAACAAAATAATTGATTAGGTGATGACTTTCATAGGACAGACCCACTTCTTCAGATCATAGCCACAGCCAATATTGAGTCTGTTCTGGTATGGCTATGATCTGAAGAAGTGGGTCTTTCCCCACGAAAGTTCATCACCAAATAAATTGTTTTGTTAGTCTTTAAAGTGCTGCTGGACTGCTTTTTTGTTTTGACAGAAGACCTGTTTTTTTGTCTCCAAGTTGTTCAAAGCAGTGCCTTGCCATTTAGTGACAATTCAGACCACATTACACATTGTAAATAATTCTAGCAATGCTATTCCAGGAACAGTATTTCACTAGTGCCAGTGAATTTTGTTGTAACTCTTTCATTGCTTTCATGTAACTTTCAACTATCTCATAAGGGACATAATTATGGAGCATGGAATATTTGGTTCCTAGCAATGGTTCTTGGTGAAGCTCTGAAGTTTGAATTATAAATCAATGAAATGAGGTTTATAATTCATGTTGAAAGGGCAGGGGTAAATGAGGCTTTCAAAAGCAAATATTCCTCATTATTAGGTGCTCACAATCCCCTAAATGCTGCATTAAAATGAAAACTTCAGGTCAATCAGTCAACTGCAGCAACATAATAGCTGTCTTAAAATCCTGCAACTCTGCATGGGGGTGGCTGTGGAGCTCCAGTCAGATGGGACTATGTGGGAAGAAGGCCCAAATTTTCCACCTTTTCCTATGGCTTATAGTGGATTGCAAACTGAATGAATCAGTGAGATACAGTTCCAAAACAAGGCTAACATTCTGGGTGGTAGTAACAGAGGGTCAAATGTAAGGTAACTTTCCTAGTCTATTTGGCATTGGTGAGGCCTCAGATGGATTACTATGTCCAGTTCTGGGTGCAAATTCTGAGTCTGAGAAGTTATCACCTTGCATATACTGTATTGCCAAAACTTGCGAATCAGCTCCATCAGGCATAAGGGGCTGGTGACAGGGGGGCTTTTGGCTGGCAGGGGCATGTCCACACAGAAACTTTACTGCCACCACCCCTCTCTGCCAAGAGCGAGATCTCGTGTGACTACACTAGTGATCCGTGGGACCATGCTAAGGAGCAGCCATTTGCAGTTTTGAGGCTGCTCATTAGCATGGAGCTGCCGGGAAAACTGTACTGTGTAGACCCAACCTAACAGATTTTTATGTGGGCATAACTTTTGTGGGCAAAAGCCCACTTTGCCAGAACATGTTACATAAAATCTTCTTCATATCGGTAACTAAAAGGTAAAGTGATTTATTTCCTGCAGAAAGGGGTAGATTTCCCTTTCATCTCCAGAATCTGGTCTCAGGCTTATTAGTGTAAACTGTATGCAGTATGCCGAAGCTAGTATTTATGTGACAGCAAATTTGGTGCAAAGATTCCTTCTCTGACCTCTGATCCTGATCCAAAGCCTTTTGAAATCAATGAGGATCTTTTAATTGACCTAAAAGGGCTTTAAATAAGGCCTGGCCCAACCTCACATTCTCATAAACTGATTACATTCTCATATTCCATCACAAGAACTGTTTTTTTTGTGTGTGTGGGTGTGTGTTGTACTGAAAATAAAGTAAATCCTAGTTAATTGTGATGCTTTGTACTGGGAAATCTGCTTTTTGGGGGGAACATCTGGAACGAGTTTAAGATCATTGATCTTAATAGCTGCTGATTAGTGGGGATGATGTGCTTAGAGGGAAACCTTTTTATTTCATTTTATTTTTTTTAATTTTTGCTTGGTGCCCATATTTTCTCTTGTCCGTCTGTATTCTATTTGCTCCAAGCTACACGTCTTCTCTACAATGGAGTTGTGTCCTATTTTAGCCATTGGTTGCTAGCCATCATTTAGATGCTCCACTGTAAAATCTTTAGTATGGAGAAAAAGCAGGCGTTTGATCTTGTAATACCTAGGTCCTGTCTTTAGCTCTCGGTGCTTTGCAAAGGAAGTCAATATCACTAACTCTGTTCTATGGTGGAGGGAAACTGAGGCAGAGAGGAAAATGGTTTGCCCAAAGTCACCCAGCAAAGCAGTTGCAATGCCGGAAATAGAATGAAAGCTTCCTGAGTCCTAATCAAATGACCTGTCCACTAGGCTATACTACTGGTTCGCTACTGCATCTTGCCTCTGCAAGAGCTCTGTATAAGTGCAAAAGCTCTTCTCTTTCCAACAGAAGTAGATCCAATAAAAGAGATTAGCTCCTCTGCCTTGTCTGGCTAACGGCTAGGGACCAACAGGGCTAAAACCCTGTGTATGATTATTTAAATTTTCCCATATTGCCATATGCATTCAAAACACAAATAAAACTCATACTCTGCCAAATTTGTAAGGGGGAATTTTACTTCCAGTTACTGTGAGGTAGTTTGTTGAGCTGAGAAATATGTTTTCCCATGGGGGTGGGGGGAAGAAAACACGTGGGGTTTTGTCAGCATTTTCACTGAATTTGTCAAGAATTTTTCTACAGACAACCCCACCTCCCCTCTCCCCCCAACTACAAAACTTGAAACTTCCTTAGCAAAACTTCCATTTAGTCCTGCAGTTGCTTCTTTCATCAAAGTTCAGTGGAAATTTTCTTCAACAGCTCCATTAAGCTCCAGACAAACTTATTTTTTTCCAAAGCACCAGTTCTCAGCCAGTCTAAATTGTACAGCAGTAGTGTGATGACAGGATCTAGGTACTCAAAGGGAACGAAGACCATCATCTGTGTTCCACATGAGGTAGAACATCTCCTGGGCTGTGACCAAAGATAAGGGGACAAATTTTTCAGAAGGGCCTAAGTATTAGCATCATCAGTGCATGCTGAGCCTGGCTTAAAATGTGCACACCTCATTTAGGTGCCTAAATGAGAACCAAGACTTCCGCAAATCTGTTCATAGTCATAAGTCCTGCGCACCCTTGAAAAATCTGTCCTTGTGCTTTTTTTTTTTCTTTTGCACAAGTCAGCAGCCCATTTTGTTCTTCATCTGCACATGGCAACCGCGATGTGGCTTCCATTTCATGCGCTGGGGTGAAAGCACTTACTAGCTGTAAAAGCAACCTTGTCAAATTCAGTGATCTGACTGTCTTGACACAGGTTCCTAGCACCACTTCCCCTCTGGCTTTACGCCAGCAGGGTTGATTTGAATTCCTAGCTGTCACAAAAGTGCCATATTTCTATCAATGCAAAGGGTTTGTTGTATTTTTTTCTTTAATCCTATGAGCTTTTGCTCGATTGCTAGAACATCATATGGCAAAAAGACACTCCCATGTATATTAATCTCAGCTCCAAGCTAAATTATTACTATTCCTTTTGAACGTCTTTTACAGACCCCTGTTAAAGTCTCCAGATCATTCAAAATGTGGGTACCTGACTTTATTAGTACCTGTTATCAATGTCCCACTTACATTATTCTAAGACCGATTAACATTAGCTTTTGGGACACATTTGTATTGATTTTTAGAGATTCTAAAAAACAGGTATTCAGTCAAAAGCATTTCTTAAAAAAAAACGTATATTGCTGGTGAACAGCATCCCTTACATGTAATCCAGGTCAGATGTGCCTTACTGAACTGGAATTTAATCCAGCTCAGGATGCTGGAGAACTCTCCCTCTTCACTAACAAAAAGTCCTGTGGCACCTTATAGACTAACAGACATTTTGGAGCACAAGCTCTGATATTTCTCCCTCTTCACTGTAGATGCATCATCTTCTTCAGTATTTAAACCAATACTAATACTAGCACAAGTTGGGCCCCTGACTTATTAAACTAAATGATTAGTAGCCCACAGAAGCATTTTGGTTTTTTTTTTCCTCCACCATGTACAGGGTTGTGATCATGCATCATGGGAGATGTAGTCCAGCAAGAAGGTGGCAGTTCAAGGGCCCAAACTACAACTCCCATGAGGCTCTGTGGCTTTTCATGCAGATAGTAGCCCAATCTGAAATAACTTGTTTAAATTTTCCCCCAATGCAAAATTTACCAAAATTGATCTTTCCCACCAAAATGTTCAGTAGAACCACATTTTCAAAAGAAATATGTTTTGGTGCAATAACTTTTTGTTCCTATATCTTCAGTCTGCCCCGGTGTTCAATGATTTTATTATGGCTGCTGCTTGCTGTATCCATATTTCAATTTGTTTCTCTAAAGCATCTTTTCAGAGTTTACCAGAAAGGGCACTTCATAAATTCCTCAGGCTATGGTATGTTGTTGAGCAGTTTCTATAGTGACTTTTTAACTACAGTTCCAAAATATATTACTAATAACATTGGGAAACCGGAACTTGGAAAATCAAACAAATTTAGTACAAAATGGATGTTGAGGTTCATTCCATTGAATGCTTGTTAGTAACATCCTTATTGTGATGCAGTAGTTGCGCATAGGTTTGCAGGCGGAAGGGGTCACCCACTATTTGGGGGCATTTTACATGCCACATTTTTCAGCAACAACCTTTCTGCCCCCTCCCCACCTTAGCCAAACATCTGATCTCTGCAAGGATCAGAGATTGTGTGATTAAAGTTGGATTCAACTCACTCTTTCTGGGAAGTGTGTATATTACCACAGATGGCAACTTTCCTAGTAATGAGATTCCCATAGACATCTCCCTGTCTGAACAGAACTGAAAATGAAAGTTTCCAGTGTCCATTTCTAATTCTCACTACCCACACCACTAACCCATCTGTGCTTTCTACACTGACCAGCCTCTGCTCTGTGCTACTCAGGATTGTCTGTCTCAATATAACCACTTCCCCACCACCCATTATCCAATGGAATAGGCCCCTTTAACTCTCAGCCCCTAAGAACTGCATACAGGAAGTCACTTGCCATGCTTAGACTGTATTCAGCCTACAAAGTAAACTTCATATATATTAACAATAAACAGATACAGCAGCTGCTTTGCTTATATGGCTCTTGGAGCAGCTCATACCTACGTCAACAATGAGAGCAAATCTTGCGCACACTTGGTATATCCTTCTCTTCACGCAAAAGCCATTCTAGTATTGTTCACAATCATGCAGTGTGATTTGCAGCTTGCATAGCCAGTTCCACACCAGCTTATCACATGCCTATATCTCCTCAAACATTCTAACTCTCTTCTTTCTTCTGGCTACTTATTAGATGCTACCATAGGCCATCAATCTAAGTTCTGCAACGTCAGTGATGTCAATAGCATCACTGAAGTCAACATGCTTACATCTACTTACGGTGGTGTCTTCGCTGGGCTGAGTCAATAGCAGGTGCTCTCCCGTTGATGCTGACTGTGCTTCTTGTTCCAGTGGAGTACCAGAGTCAAGAGGGGGGGCACTCAGTGATCAATTAACGTGTCTATACTAGACGCAATAAATCAATTTCCTGATGGATGGATTGCTGCCTATCAACATGGTGAGTAGTGGAAATGAGTCCTGAATTGCTGAGGCCTTCTAGTTGCTACCACCAGCCAAGACAAGGATGGGAGAATTATTACATACTCTGTCATGTTGCACTTTAATTTGCTGTGAACACTTTAATACAGCAAAGGTAGAATCTGGTAGCTGCATAACAACATTAATTACAGTGTACCTTACCTAGGATATCCAGTATCCTCAAAGACCAGCTATGCCAGTCTTGGTGCTAATAAGCATCTATGCCTTCCCCTCACCTACCCCCATCCCACATCTATTTTCAGCATAAGAAAGAATGTTTCCTCTCTGATTGTTTTCTCACTCTTACACTTGCTACTAATCAGAGTCAAATTCTCCACATCTTCAAAGCCTATGTGGACAATTTCAGGGTTTCCCTTCTGTGTTCATAAGTAGGAGCTTTCCCTCCATCTGGTCAAAGTATTACCACCGGACTCCTCCCATTGATATGGCTAATGTCTGCTGGGTCTGAAAGCAACTGTTTGTTTTATACTCAAGCCAAGGTAAATTAAAGGTCTTGGAGGCTATATAACAAGGTCGAAAGCAACTAAATTCTCTCTGAAGAAAATTACGTACAGCTTGGTAAATGATGTGTCATAGGGGAGAGATCTTTGGCAGCTGTTAGCTAAGAATACTAAGTGAATTATTGGCACAAGGGCCCAAATCGGGATTTGTAGGTGGTGTATGTTAATCATTCACAAAGGACGTCTACACTACAACCAAGCAGTGTGGTTTTTCAGCTTTCATAGCCAGCTCTACACTAGCTTTACTGGAGCTAGCTTGAATAGTGGAGCAGTGAAGTTGTGGCTCCTACACAAGTTGTACAAACACTGGGTAAATACTCTCGCATCTGGCACCACATGTAATTGAAGTACTGCTCCCAGGCATGCCCTAGGCTCTGGCTGGGGTCCTAGCTCTCTGACAGGCAGCTGCTCTGCAATGGCTGGATGGCTTTCCCACTGCAGGGCAAAGAGACTGAGCCCTCTGGCTGTGCCCCAGACAGCCTGCCCTTTCAAGGAGCGAGAACAGAATTTAACACCTAAGACTCATCCTCAAACTGGGTTATGGCTCTTCTTTCAGGAGGCACTCACTGGGCTACGGCTCCAAATAGAGTTCACACATCGGAAGGAACCATCTCCTCTCCAGGTGAGTCAGCACCGGGCCGCTCATCCTCCAGGTAGGGGCTGCCGAACAGCAGTTGTCCAAAGAGCTCCTCCTTTCAGCAGGTCTTCTCTCTCAAGGGTCTGCAACTGGAAGGTTTGCCATCAGCTGAGCTGCTTCCTCCCTGTAGGCCATCTCACAGGTGTGATGGGCCAGGGCTACCTGAGCCTACATTGGCTCATTAACCCTGTATTATTCAGTTTGGAGTTCATATAAGCCATCACATGCCGCTTCATTGGTCCAGAACCCAAACTAGCTGGACAAAAGCCAGCTCAGTTCAGTCTTTGTAAGTTGCAAGTGGCACCTTTCTGATTAAAATGTAGATATATGCTTAGACAGGGTGAACATCCATCCTATTTTTCCCAGGACAGTCCCTTATTTAAGCTGTCCCACAGGTGTCCTGACTTTTTATGACAATGGGAAAATTGTCCTGTATTTTGTGGGGCTCTGTTCCCTGGCACCCAGTGTCTCCGGGTGGCAGCCTCTCTTGCCAGACAGCCCCATTTCAGGTCACTTGTGCCCCAGAGCAGCAGCTCCTGTCCTGCAGCTGCCCCATTCCCTAGCACCTCATGGTTTCAGCTCCTGCTGCCAGTAAGCTCTGTCACAGGACAGCTGCCTCATTTCCTGGTGCCCTATGCCTAACGGAGGCAGTTCCCACTGCCAGGGAGCCCCTCCAGGGGGTGGATGCCTCATTCCCTGGCACCCCGTACCTTGGTGACTCAGGTCCTGCTGCAGGGAACTTCCTCTGTGGGGTGGCTGCCCTGTTCCCTGTCCCCACCCCGGCCACTGGGAGGCTGTGAAGCCCCTATTCACAGCACCCTGTCCCCTGACCATGAGGTTGCCAAGTCCCCATCCTCCACTTTTTTCCATAGGGGCCATTGACCTATAGAAAAAAATCAGTCATGGGCCACAGACGCTGGTGGAGGAGGCCAACCTCAGGGCTCTCCCTGCAGAGGGTGAGCCAGTGGTTGTGGCCTCAACTCTGCAGGACGGCACAGAGGCCGAGGGTCTCCCCGGCTGCCAGCATGTGCCACAATGGAGGGATTCAGGGTGCAGGATGGAGCTCTGGGCTGTGTCAGGGGTGCAGGAGATGGTGAGGGCTCTGACTGGGGATGCAGATAGAGGATCAGAGCAGAGGCAAAGGTGTGGGGCACAGGGGGATGTTTGGGGTGCAGGATCTGGGAGGGAGTTTGGTTCCAGTTAGGTTTGGGAGGGAGTTAGGGTGTGGGGGGAGATTTGAGTTTGTCTGTGGGAGAGGGAGCTCAGGGCTGGGATTCAGGAGGGGGTGAAAGCTTTTGGCTCCAGTCAGGTAGTGCTTACCTCAGCCTGCTTCCTCCCGGCAGCACAGTGAGGCTAAGGCAGAATCTTTGCCTGCCCTGGCTCTGTACCCCTTCCTGAAGTGACCAGCATATCTGGCCTCTAGGCAGAGGGGCTAGGTAGGCTCTGCACCGTATGTTTAGCCCTTGCCTGCAGGTGTCTCCCCCACAGCTCCTATTATCTGCAGTTCCCAATGAATGGAAGCTCTAGGCTTGACACTGAGGGACAAGAGCAGAACACAGAGCTTCCCTGATGACTCCTGCACCTGAAGGCCACAGGGACAGGCTCTGGACTTCTGGCCTGTGGCTCAGTGACTTGGCACAGGCCGGATGAAATGACGAACCAGGCCGAATCCAGCCTGTGGTTCCCCACGCCTGAAGGGGAGGTGTAAAATGAAATCGCACTATTAACCCCATGAAGTCAGCTCAGGTGTGTCAGATACAGGCTCACTAACAAAAATCTTCACAATGCATTTCAAGTACCTTTGGCATACTGCAGCTCTTTCTCTTTGAGATTCCATTGGTAACTTTGAAGAGCAACAGTACCCGCACAGCCAATATAATCAGCACAGCTGTCAGTAAAGCCTACACTAACGTATCCTGAAAGAGTGATTAATGGGTTTTGACAATATCATTGTCTTGCATATTTAATCAGATTATACATCTGTTAGGAATGGTGTGCTCACAACATCTGCAGTTCAAACCCATGATCTGGATGCAGATCACTGCTGCCACACGCGCATGGAAGATGATCTGTCAGTCTTTTGCCGACCTTTTAATTGTCTGCCAAACTGCTATGAAACATGGCATTTTAAAAAGGCTTGTGTGTAATGATCCAAAGGAGGTCTGGACGTCTTTCTTGATGCATGTCCCTCCAACTCCCAAAGGGAGCTAAGACTACACCACTCCTCCGACAATCTGAAAGACCTCCTTTTTTTTATGAGGTGAAGGATTTCCCACGGGCTAGGGTTCTAGACTCATGCTCAGATCTACATTCAAGTTCCTGCTTTACCAGACTCCCTGTGTGACCCATGGGCAAGTAAGACTCCATACCTCAGCTGCCCATGTTTAAAAATGAGGGATGTGAGGGGCGCACAGGTTGTGTGAAGTACTCAGATGCTGCAAGAATGGAGCCATGTTTCTCTCACTATTTTGCTTCTGGAGCAAAGCAGGTGCACACTACCTCCTTCTAGGGGCACATACTATTAGGAGAGAGACAGTAAGCAGGGTTACTGGAACCCAGGCAGAGTGGGAGTCAAGCTTTAATGGTGTGCTGTAAGGAGATTCCTTTCCTCTTCTGATACTCCTCTCTTTATTCTACAAGTGTTGATCTTTGGCTGCACTAGGGAAAGCAGCCCTGGGCTACGCTAACAGAGGTTTGTGAACTGCAGACTGCTAGAACTAGAACTGCAGGCTGCTTGGCAGATTAGATATTTAGTTTCTCGTCACTTATTCTGATACCCTGACAGTGGTACCCAGGAAAAACCCCTGGTGCTTTTGGAGGAAGAGGTCCCTGTCTGGACTGAATGGGGTGAATGAATTCTCCATTTAAGCATCAGCCCCTCCCTAATCTTTGCAGGATCATCTACTTCTGCAGCACAATTTGCTTGGAAAGAGGCATTTTATTTCATACAGAAAATATTTAAAATAGGCTCACTTTAACTACCCAATAAGTCACTAAGACATACAGGCTGCCAAAAGAGGAGACCACCCACTCACCCTACCTTTGTTACTTATTGTCTGTCCATGAAATATAGCTGATTATAGGACTGTAAGATGTGATATCACCATGTTTGTTCACCTTCTGAAATGCCCAGTCTCTAAAATTAGGAAGAATTGACAAAGGGAGTGCTTTGACTAAAAAAAGTTACACATAAACAATCGGTGATTGATAATTTAGCTGTAGAAGGACAAATTATTTGTTTATTTTTGCTGACCCATCTTTTCATCTAAAAAATGTCACCATCCTTGCAATGATTGGAGGTTATATCTCTTAACAATAGTCAGTACTGGTCAGGAAGGATAGTTCTGGGCTTTGGGTGTTGGCCTAGGATTCAAGACCTATGTTCAACTCCCTGCTCTTGCTACAAACTTTGAGCAACTTGCTGATCCAACCTAGATATGCCTGCATGTAAACCTGAGCTCTGGCGGAAGCCAAACTCCCTTTCCACACACCAAGCGCACTGCAGTTCTGAACACAGGACAACCTTCCACCTGTGGTTGAGCCCCATTGCTTTGCAATGTAGACACAGCCTTTCTTGACCCATGTTCTGGGAGTCTTTCAAAAGGCATCCCACAATTCCATGGGCCAACTTCCTTTTTTGACCATCTCCAAGATGCAAGCACAATTGCTGTGTCCTCTTAACTCTCCAGCTTGGAATACTTTCTACACTGCTTGGCTGATGAACTACAACCTCCCCATGCTCTGCATCCAAAGTCGCACTTAAGTCTAGACATCCATGAATACATACAGGGTGGCACCTGCCTATCCCGCAGCCCTTGCTCCTCACAGATGTGCATCTTGTACTGCCCTGTCCACTGCATGGTACAAGCTCATATATATTTCACCACTCCAACAAATATTTGCACACAAAGACCAAGAGGGCTGTTTATGACGCATTAGAATTTATTTCACGCTTTGCAATATCTCAAGCATATTTCCTAGGTCCTCTCCTGCTTTCATTTTTGGCAGTCAGCCAGAATGAGACAATAATTCTGAATACTGTGCAAATAAAGTGTTTATCCACACACTAGTCCTACCAAATGCACCAACAACCAGTGTTTCATGTATCTGCAAGTTTTAGCAGTGTGCTAATACTGATAAATTACAGTTCCCTTGCTTGCTGCTCCTAGTCGTAAGTGAGCAGAGTTTTATCATTTCAGAATGTAAGAAACAAAAACCAAGGTAGTGCAAATAATATGATTTACTGAGAAAACAATTTTTGTCAATTTTTTGTGAAAAATACGAGAATATCAGTGGCCAATACAAAGACTGAAATTCATAACTCTGACAACAAAGGTATTTTGCCTTCATGAGCATGTCTTTCGTAACATGAAAAACTAAACTTCCTTTTATTCTGAATTACGGTACTCACTGTGCTGGAAAACTTTGGGAGAAAAAAGAGATGAGATCTGAACTTCGTAAGGAATATGATAAATTAGAGTCGTATTTACTAGTTCAAATCAGATTTGCAGACGTGTTGCCTTGATTTCAAACCAGCGTGAGCTTGCAAGGGATGGGAAGTTAATAGTGGTAGGCTGGAAATGTGGCTAATGAATTCTTCCAGGTGTGCTTTATACTTTGGATTTCTTCTGCTGCTTTTTTTGTGTTCTTGTTAAACTGTGGTGACAGGCACCTGCCCATTGTGTAGACTGGAAATACAAATGGAGAGGATGAAGAGTTACATCGCTGTTCTTTCTTAAATAGAGCTATCCTTGAACATTTAGACCTCTTGGAAGACAATGAGTTGAGAACATGTCAGAAATCCACACTGTTTCCCTATGGAGTAGAGAAATAAAATTTGGAAACTGGCTGTGAATAGGAAATGGAAGGAGAAGCTGATGAAAACCCCTTGGAATTTCTTTGTTTTCCCTTCATTTTATTGCCTCTAACCACCTTTAAAAAAAACTCTGTTTAGCCCTGGTGGCATTTAATAGGTCCTCTTACTAATATATCTGTGATACACATTTAATTTGAGCCCTTATTGCAATATCTTTAAAGAGAGGTTCCATGCAGCTGGTGGGCATTTCACTCTTTCTTTTAATTTCAGTATAATCCTCCTCTTTTTGCATAGTTCCTCTTCTTAAAGTTAAATGATGTGGTGGTGAGCTTTTTTGGTGTTACCACTGCCCCCATAAGGATGTTAAATTTAATTAGACAGTGATCATTGTTGCCAAAGAGCTTCAGTTGTATTCCTCTCTTGGAACAGATTCTGGGCACCACTCAGGCCTGAATCAAGAATTGCCTTTCCTCCTGTGAGTTGCAAGACAAGCTGCTCCAAGAAGCGGACATAAAATTTCTAGACACCATTAATTTTCACATCCTATTCATTTGGTGACATGTTCCCATTCAATATGGGTACTACTGAAATGCACGAGTATTACTGTGTTTTCAGTTTTTGTAGCCTCTGTGATCTACCTGAACATTTCACAATGATCATCACCATCCCGCTCAGGTGGTGGATAGTATATTCCTACTACTGTATTCCTATTGCTCAAGCCTTGAATTTCTCTCCATAGAGATTCTATGGCACTGTTGGATTTATTTTAACAATGTTTCTATATTTGCCTCTATGCCTTCCTCTACAGACTGTTCCATTCCCCCACCAGCACAATCTGCAGGTATGTGTATAAAAATATTCTATTACCATCTCTCTACTTTTCCTCATTCCCCCAAATTCCGGTGATGCTGACTGCATCAATATTGTACCATAACATCAGTCACTCGAGCTCACGCATTTGGATTTAGAACCCTCACGTGCGTACACCAGCACGTATAAAACCTGTCAGTATTATTTGTCTGCTGTGACAGATGACTGGCTGGAGAGTCTAAGCCAGAGCTCTGTCCGGGCGGCCCCACCCAAAAAGGGTAGTGGGAGCTGGCAGAGCAAGCCCAGACCTGCTGGGCAGGCGGTTATATAAAGGCAGCTAGTGTTAGGGTAAGGAAAGGAGCCAGGGCGTGGAAGACTCTGCTGCCCTGTTGCCACATGCCCCATCTTAGGAACTTTGGAGGGGACTGTGCCTGCAAAAGTAACAATCCTGCCTCAAGCGGCCCTGTGTGCAGAGGGACAGGCCTAGCTCATGTCCCCGGACATAGACACAGACTAAGTTCATGAGGGACAGTTGCAGTGATCTGCTGTGACCTCCTACACCTCACAAGCCACAAAACCCCACCTACCCACTCCTGTAACGGCCCCCAACTTCTGTTTGGGTTCCCAGACCATGATTTAAGGACTTCACATTACAGCGAATGCACAGTATGAGCCCATTTAATTCAACGAGGTGTGTAGCTTGCTCTCACGGCCACCCAAGCCTTGTACCCTCCCTACCCCCTGAGGTAACTGGCAACTGGCACCCTTTGGGAGCAGAGAGGGACAGGGACTGCAATGTGTGAGGACCTGTCATAGGGCACTATGGGGGAAGGAGGGAGCTCCTGGGGTACTCTTCCTGAGAGTTTCTATAGCTGTCTGTCAAAATAAGGCCTTCAGAGTTCAATGACAACTCAGTCTGAGCACCCCTGACACCACAAGGCAAGCAGACAATTAGCTGGGGCCTCAGTAGCCTAGTCCCACAGCCTGGCAGTGTTATGTCCATGATATACACACACAAGTTGGTAATGTCTAAAAGTGGGACAGGGTAGCTCAGTGCCTAGAGGCTTGGCCTTATAAACCCAGGGTTGTGAGCTCAACCCTTGAGAAGGCCATTTAAGGATCTGGGTCAGTTAGATTGACAAAACATTTGTCAGGGATGGTAGACTCCATGACCTCTCAAGGTCCTTCTGGCTCTATGGGACATACATATTTCCATATCTATTTTTATTATTATTTCTCGAAGATTGCAACATAAGATTACTTCCTTTCTTAGAACTGATAGAACACAAGAAGCCGAAACTTAGAGAGAGAGAGAGAGAGAGAGAGAGCAGGCTGCTCCCTAAAACACAGCCCTAACTCATCTTCCTGTAGACTGGCTAGCTGCAGACTGAAGGTCACAGCATGGTTCCCTACAGAGTCCCCTGCGCCCAAGCAGGACCAGGAACCCTGGTATAGATTAGCGCTGTAGCTTGTAGTTTCAACAGGTTTCCATACAGCAGAGGCAGGATGATCGGAGGGGAAGATATGCCACCCAAAACAGACAAAAGGCTGCTTGGGGATACCATTATTTTAAGTGTATCTTTATTATGTCACACCTTGCTTTGGGGCCTGCACAGAGCCAGGTCCACCTTTCACAGCGCTGATATAGTTTGGAGAGTGTGGTATTCTCCAAGGCAAGCGAGCAGGAGCTGATCGCTTGCTGAGTGCTAGCAAGCAATTTCCCCATGGAGGTATCACACCTACACACAGCAGTGAAGTCTCTTGTGGGTTTAATGACAGGTGACAATCAAATGCCTCCAAAAGGAAGCTTGGAAATCTCAGCTACTGAGTCGGTGCCTGAGTGCCCCGCTTTGCATGCATTGGTGTGTGAAGCTCCATTCCAGTTATAACCTCGCCATTGATTTTCTTCACCCAGGAGACACTGAGAGAAGCTGGGGGAGGGGGTGAAGTGAGAAACAGATGACAGCCAGAGATAAGACAGGGTAGAAATGTGCTCAAAAGGCATATCATGAGGAACTACAACTCCACCTGCTATTCCTGCAGGGGCAATGTTTGTGTTTGTAAGTCAGCCTGGTATTTAGAACGCCTACTCAACAGCTGAAATAAAAGACCTTGTCTGATAACATGCTAGTTTAGAAAGGCTGAAGGGGAAAAAAATACCCAACACCTCCAGCTGGCTGCAGAATACAAATCAGTGGGTCAGACAGCAAGCAAGGCTCTGATTCTTCGATCACCTTGAGCATTTCAACAGTGGTTCTTCACTCTCTGACCCAGCAGTGACCAGATCATGGGAAGAACACCCTTGGGTGGGGAAGGATAGGGGCTGCCCTGGGGGTGCCTTGTAACCCCTCTGAAATCCAGCACTCTGCCTCTGCTAGTTTAATGTGCAGAATTCCTTAAGTACCATGACTTGAGCACCGAGTTGCTGGAAACAGGGGCGGAAGCGGGGAGTCTTCTGAAGTGCTGCAGGGAGGTTTAGCCCATAATGACACTTTCTCAGCTGGAGGTATAACCCGCTGGACAGTGTGTGCAATGTATGACTCTCTGTGACCACACCACACAGGACACAACCGTGCTCCATCTCCCCGCTAGCAAGCTGTGCCCTCTAGCTCATGCTGTAGCAGCTCATGCTTTTGGCTGTGGAGAACCCCAGGTCAGTCCATGGTGGTGGCCATCGCATAAGCATGGGAGTGTCCTCATTGGCTGAAAGGAGGCTACCTCTCTGCTTTCTGTTAAGTAAAGGCCTCTGGTGCCGTGCTGGACTGGAGTCGGAACAAGCAGCCACCTGTTGATGTCAGCCACACAGATTAGTCTACACTGTGATTAAAAACCCTCAGCTGGCTCAGGAATGGGCAGTGTGTGAGCTGCTGATTGGACTAGGCTAGTCCTCTGCCCCCCTCCACCCTCCCACCCCATCATCTCCCACCAAGAGCCCAGTCCTTACATCATGGCCACCTACTCGCAGGCCATCAAGGTATCCCCCAGCCTTGGAGTGCTGACCAGACAGGTAGCATGTGCCCAGTCCCTCAATCACCAGACAGGTGGCACAGCCCCAAAGCATGGGGTGTCTGGCCAGCTTAGCAGGTTGGAGTGCTTTGCCTCTTAAAGGAGTGCGACTCTGAGATGATGACTCCTGAAGAAGAGAGAGCTGTGGGAGGCGTTCTGCCTCCTGCTAAGAGCTGGTTGACTGGTGGCACTTATTTAACATGGGGAATTTTTGAAAATTTAGATGCTTTTTTTTTTAAATTCTGACAGAAAAGTGCATATTAAAGTAAAATCCCAAAATGTTTGGTTTACAAAACCTGTTTTCAGAGTTTAAAAACAAAAACAAAAACAAAAAAAACTGGGGAAATTAATTTTCAGCAAATATCAAGAAGTTTCACTAACAACAACCTGAATTTTTACTGAGAAATATTGCTGAAAAACTTGGTATTTCCATGCAAAAATTTAAGGAAAGAAAACTGGAAAAAGTTGATGACAAATTATTTATTTATTGTTTGGTCAGAAAAAATTGTTTTCATGAAAAATCTCCCTTAAAAATAAGGGATGAAAATATGTCAGCCATCTCTATCTCCAGTGCTCCTTGGGTGTCACAGCTCCTGTTAGGCATACCTAGCTGTGGCTAATGACCACAATTTACCTCATAGACTGGAGTGGGTCAAAAGCTTGTAGACAAAGCTTTCTTCCTTTGGACAATGCCATTATATGGAAGTGTAGCAGTTTTGATGAAGTTTCAATTTCAGGCTCTCAATCCAGAATAGCTGATAAGATAATGGTTGGGATATTCCAAACTTGGTTCAAGTGCTTCTCCAGAACAGGGACTTACACGTATGCCTCACACGTGGCAAGTCAGTGACTTAGTGCCCATGCTGTACAATTATTTTCTCCTGCAGATGCTATTGCACATTGTCTAAATCATTAAATAACCTGCAGGCTACAGACTCAGCCTTTAAGGAGCTGCCCTGGAGACCCAGGGTCTGATTTAGAGAAGAGGTTGAATGTGGTTTCCTAAGGCCAGGACTCTTCTGGGGTGGTCAGGCTGTCTAAGTGCAGTTGTTTGGAGAGTAAGTCAGTTTTATGCTGCATCTGAACAAAAATTCTGAAACATAAGTCCTCCTTTATGACAATTTCTTGTTTTCTGGCCACCTCTCCCAGAGACAGGGCATGCATAATAGAATTATACCATACGTCTATCTCAGCCTCTCTTTTCATTTCCTTGTAGCTAATTAACATTCTTGGTAGAAGCTTAATCCCACACACAACTTCTAAACAGAAAAGAGCAGTCCACCCACAGAGGTAGTATAAATCCCTCCTGTATCATTAAGTAGGGCTGAAAATGCTGCTTTCTGCTGGAGCACTTTACTTTTCAATGGCTAACACTCTATAAACAGAGAGCAGAACATGACTGTGCATGAAAAATTAAATTCATGGACACTGTGACATTTATAACTTCTCAAGTACACTGGTCATGAGTAAGGGAAGGAAAACAACCCACTAGTTGGTACAAATTATTTTTTTTTCTTTTAATGCTGAGGAAGATCAGGTTATGTTAGTCTTACTGCACAGGGGCTTTGGACTGGGCAAGGGACATACATGTCTCTAACAATGCTGCTTCCGTTGCTCAGAAAAAGGTTTTTTTTTCAATTAAACTGTAGGCCCAGCCTTAGGGCATGGTGAGCAAGGTGATTGCCTTGGGCCCCACAACTTCAGGGACCCAGGCTCTAATTGATTATAGCATCCACCATCCACTGGATGGGGCATGCTGCCAGTGTGCTGCCAGGGGCCCTGCCCACAGGCAGGACCCTGCTGTTAGCATACCACCTACGGCCCCACCCACCTGCTGGGCTGGCCCTGGTAAAGTGCTCTAGCTACACAGGGGGATGGTGATCATGTCAGCTACTATATATTAGAGAAACTCTGTTTGTTCAGGGACTCCTAACAGGAAGAACTAGGACAACCACATTGGGTGTGCAACTTCCTCTTATCATGACTTAATGCAAGGCCAGGGTTGGTGGTGCCTGGAAAATGGGCTGTGCCTGGAATAGGAGTGCTTCTCATAAACCATACAGGAAAGGGAGAGAATCACCAGGCAGGTGAAAGAGGTTGCCTGGGGGGACGCATGCACGCGCGCGTGCACACACACGGCATCAAGGACTAACCTAGCCCCAAGCATCCCAGCCCCCATGTGCCCCTTTAGAGTGGGGGCTGAAGCTCCTCCCCCCCCCACACTCCCAGTTCATATAGGAAAGCTGTTCCCCTTCACCAGGGAGTGAGGGGACAGTGCACTGTTTTCTGCATTTCTCACTCTGGCAGGAGAGAGCAGGGGGCAGATGAACCTGGGCCTGCCCCAGCCAGGGGAGACATGCACCTCTCCACCAGCTGTGCCTGCTGGACCTGCAGTGGCCATGGAGAGGCATTTCTCACCTGGCTTGAAGCTGTTGCAGTGAGAGAGGGCTGGGGCATTTCTCTCTTTGCTGGGCAGCTGAATACTGAACTCGTCAACCCCAGGCCCACCCCAGAGCAATGATTTAAATGAAACATGGGCATGTTCATTTTATTTTCCAAAAAACAAATTAAATTAAGGACCCAAGCAATGCCAGGTAAATCTTGTATCTAGATGCCGTAACAAAACTAGCATATTTTTACAATAGGCCTAAAGAATGGGCCACCAGAGATCTTTTCAAAGGGTCTCCAACCAGCTCCTGTGTAGTCCTTCTCCCTGGGTTTCACAGCACTTGCTCTGTGGTTCAGTGGAGGCAAGGATCACTTCACATGTTTCATGAGTTCTTGCAAGTGCTCACACAGCAGTTCACATTCCTGTTCAATAGATCTGTTCTGAAACTCAAACCTGGATTGAATCATTGCTGTTGTTGTACTGAAGAAATATTGCTATTTATCCTTTGTTTTGCCGTTTTTTTTTTTAATTTAGACTGCGCCCTTGACTCGTCTGCCAGTCATTATATGCCTAATGGTGTGGGAATTTTAAAAGTCTACATTGTTGTCCTAAATCGGCTCCCAGAGAAATCAATGGTAAAGCCCTTGTTGATTTCAGTGGGTAAAGCATTTGGCCAGTGCAGTGTGCTTTTGAAAATCCCATCTGCAAGCACTATGGCTACAATTGGCCATTTTCCATGGCTGTTACTTTAAAAATGGGTGTCAAAAATATATTCCTAAATTCACTATCTAGTAGAACAGGTTAAAAAATTCCATTTTTTCATAGAAAATGCATTTGAAATAAATGAGCAACTTGCCATCCCCATTCCCAAAATCTGGTATTGTAGAAACACTGAAAAAGGTTCTGTTTTTGGCTCCTGGAAATTAAGCTGTTGTGGCTTAACAAATACTTGGTTGCCAATTGCCAAAAAAGCATCTCTTTAAAAAGAAAATCTGAAAAATTCCTATGACAGTGTTCTTACTGAATTGTTTTGGAGAAATAAGTATTTTCCTGCCTAAGTCTAATAGTCAGGTGCCTAAACTCAGTGGCTAATTTTCAAAAGTGCTGGGGCTCCAGCAGCTCCTACCCAAGTTGGTGATGTTTGAAAGTCAGGTCACTTGCTCAGGAGTCTTAGCATAGTCTTAACAGCCTGAAGAACCCATGAGAGCCCAGTTTCAGAAATGCTGGTGTACACCTCATTTTTAACCCACGTCCTCAAACTGATTCACCTTCCCCTGTGCTGCAGGTTTTAATCTCTTTGTGGACGTTATGTAAAACAATCTAAACTGCCCTCCTGCAGAATGCAGGTGATAGAACCTCACCTCAGCAACACTTTCATTATTCTCATTTGCTTTGGTTTTTGCAACTTATTCTCATTTGCCTTTCCCCTCTACCCATTCCCACCCAATACATTCTTCACAAAGACTGGGAGCTGGTGCTTCATTGCTACTGGAAAAGTGGTGTTAGTTTAGTCTCTGTCCTTTCTCCTTGTGTCAAGCATCAGAATCCCCAAAAATGTAAGTGCGGTGTCACCTTCCTATTCATGTCCAGCTAGGGATGATAGGGTCCAATTCCTACCCACCCATGCACCCACCCTCAGTCTCAGTGGCAGGAAAGGCAGGAGACCTGTTCAAATCCTCTCAGGAGACAGACCAATTCCATCTCCCATTGAAGCTCTTCTACTTGGAGACATAAAGTCACTGCAGCAGCTGCACTGGACACTGAATCTCCCACCTCCCTGGTGGGTACTTGAACCACCTGGCTCATAGGGTCATTGTCATTCTCTTTTTCTCTCTCACAGACTTGAAAAGCGTGCCAGCTTTTGTGGGTTCCATCCCAACATGCCCATCTTTCCGCATGCACTGCACAAGTGCCGAGGCATCTAACTCTGGCTTCCTGGACACCACTGTTCCTGGATACCCCTACAGGCACCCTCACAAAACCCTACATCCCTTATGGATCTGAGCTTGAGTGACACCTGTGTTAACTTAAGGAGACTGACACAGCAGGCACTTGACACTGGATTTAAATTCCAAGCTATTATCTAACCACAGTGCATAGACCCAGATATCGAGAGAAAATGTTTAAAGTTGAGCTTATCCTGTTTTATATTAAATTATATAATTTACTTCCCCCAAACCTCTCATGTATGACATTTGTTGAAATAGACTTTAAATGACGCTCATCAAACAGTCAAGGTACCGAAAGCTGCCAGCTGGGTAGCAGCAATATGATATTAACAGAGTGCAATAACTGGGTCTCATGGTTTCCTTGGGCTTACTGGCAACTGCCTTAAAAGAAAAAAAAGTTAAGTCAAAAGTCCAAGTGAATTTGGAACGTGTAGCTCAATTTTTGCTGGTTTAGCAGGGTTCTTTAGTCCATTTCCCAGTGCTTCTGTTGTTAAGGGAATAAGTGGGAAAAAAGTTCCCATTTTTCCTTTAGCAAATTACACCAAAATATAATCTTTAATATCGTTTTCCTACTTAAAAGGAGGCCTGGCTCTCACCCACAACAAAAACTAGCCAGTCTGTATTTTGGCAAAACTTTACATAGGCGGAATCATATGTTTTGATTTTTTTAAAATAGACTTTAAGGCCAGAAGGAATCCTTGTAATCATCCATTCTGACCTTTATTTTTCCCTTTCTGTGATAAATGGTTTATGTTCTCCCCAGAAAGAGCCAAGCTGACTATTAACACAACACAATGTCTCTTTTTTCTGCTACCTCAATAAGAATTTGAAAAGTTCTTATATCTAGAGTTGGTCTACTATATGGGCTTGAGCTAGAGTCATACCTTTTATACCAGCTGAGACTCTCTGCTCATGACATCAAATAAGATATAGTTGGAAACTGAGAAAACAGGAGACATCATGGAAAAGAAATGTCCCATCTTCACGCATCAGTGAGCTGTAACTGCCCCACACTTGTTTCTCTGTAACACATTAATCTCCACATTCTGGTTAGTCCTACGAGATGGTTCACCAAAGAAGTATGTTTCTGGGCACTGATTTAGAGACTGCATACAATTCATTCCAACACTGCTTGAAGCAGAAAGAAATTAATTAAGAAATATAAATGTAAATATAAATGTCTCAGCAACCTACTGAGAGGGCTACAGGATCTTTTATGTGGCAGGAAGTGCTGAAGTAGGAGAATGTGGACTTTGGGGCACCTTTGGTTATTTTACTGGCAGAGCTTGGCAAATACTGCCAAGAAAAGTGGAAACAAATCAAGTGGGATCTACAGGTTTCCAGGGTTGTCAAATGATAGCCCACAATGCTTGAGTGGATGTGAAGCACTAGAAAAAGCTATAAGAATGGTACAGAGCTCTTTTGGCACCATATGCAAACCTGTATGAGAACATTTCAATCTCCCTGGACACTCAGTAACAGATTTAAAAGTAGCAGTCCTACAACAAAAAAAATTCAAAAATAAAATGGAGAGAGGAATCTTTGAGCTGCAACTCATTTGCAAATTTGACTCCATCAACCAAGGATTAAAGAGACTAGGAGTGGCTGGCCCCTTACAAAAACAGTTTCTCTGTGATGGAAGTTCACACCTCTGCATTAGAAACTGACAATGGGCCACATCCCCCCTGAGCGATCTGACTAGTTTTTTTCTCCTCTCTTGATCTATACTGCTGATAATGGGCCATTTCCACCCTGACTGAATAGACCTTGTCAGCTTTGGCCCTCCCTTTTACTAGGACCTCACTTTTTAAATACTCCTCTGAACCGCGCCCCCCCCAGGCCCCAGCTCATGCATATGATGAAGCGGGTCTTTGCCCATGAAAGCTTATGCTCCAAAATATCTGTTAGTCTATAAGGTGCCACAGGACTTCTTGTTGTTCTCTTGGTTTAGAATATAACCAGGTTGAATTGTTAGGGGGTTTCACGGTCATTTACCATCCATTTTTTGAGTTTTAAGACATTTTCACATCATGAATTACACATGTATGATGTATGGCTATGTTAGGCATGTACCAATTACATGCCTAGAGTCCTAGACTGTTTCAAGTTAATTCAAGTTAAGATTCAGAAAATTTAGATTCACTTTGTTGGATAAATCACTCAATCTAAGTGCTTCAGTTTCTGTTCCAAAAAGGGTGTTAATAATACTTATTTTCTCCACCTTCCATCCTTTTAGAACGTCTGGTCTTTGGGCCCAGTACTGTCTCTTACTGCGTGCTGTACAATGACTAATACTGCAGGATCCTGATCTTGGCTGTGACTTCTGTGATACGTAAAACCAAAAATATATTTCAAATATCCTATTCCAGTTCAAGAACACGTTAGCTTGGATTGTGTCACTCCTTCCATATTCACATTCCACAAAAGTTTAGAGGCTAAATTAACTGAGGAACAGTCACAGAAACAGTAGGGTTAAAGTGAGCATTGGAGACTAGGCGGGGAAATTTCATGTTAAATTTGCTTACTTGGAGTGTTCCCACTATCAGTCTCACTGCAAGAGTGACACTATTCCAGACAGAGAACAGAGATGTATCCCTGACTTTGGCAATCAATTGCACTGCTCATATTTTTAATATGAAGTACAAAACAGACACTAAACTATATAAATTTCTTGCACATGTTTTTCAGTGAGTTATGTGGAATGGATAAATGAGAAAAACGCTTTTAGTCTAGACAATTCACAAATGTGGGGGACGGGGATTAAAATTGATCAAATAAATCCTCAGTTGTGAATTTTTTACATAACTCTAATTACTACCAGTCACGTGTCAGCCTTGTGTTGGGGGATCGAGGAAAGTCCCTCACCTATTTCATAGCACTTATGGCCCCATCTGTGTTGCCCTGGTAGGAAGTGGAAAGACAGCCCCTCCCGACGTCAGTGGATATTACTGAAGCTCCTGCAAGCCCCAGGCAAGATGAGCGCATAATAAGGCAGTCCGTGCCTCAAAAGGTCTTATAGTCTCAACAAACTGGACAAAGGATAGGAGATGCACAAACTTTGCCCACAGCATTGCAGCAAGATAACAGCAGATCCAAAGACAGAACTCTGTGTCTTAGGGTCTCATGTTCAGCCTTTTTTCTACTAGACTGTGTACAGGTGAGTCAAAACTGGAATCTGGGTCAGTTGGCTAGTAAGACTGTGCTTAAACCAATAAGCCCCATTGCCTTCCAGGGGCAATTTTAGTGCCTTAGGAGAGCCCATGTGATTCTGCTTATTGCTTGAGGATTCTCTTATTTGCGGTTAGGCCTTTCAGGTGGGAGAAAGAAAACCACCACACAACACCTGTGCTTACTTCAGCAGACATCCACGGGAAAGCTCAGCTTTATTAAAATGGGTTTCATGACCTCAAGTGATATATTTAGTTCACAGCCCTGCATTTCATTGGTATAGAGCATTGTTAATGGAAGTATCATATGCTGAGAACTTGTGTTTTACTGTTTGCTGTTAGAAAATGTCATAGATACCTAGGAAAACAGAGATCTAGGGTAAGATCTTCAAAAGTACGTAGGCAGTTACAGGTGCAGGAAGGTGGATGGTGGGAGTTGTAAAGAGTTAAGCACCTAGTCCTCATGAGTGTCAATGGGAGTTAGGCATTTATTGGTTAAAATTCCACGAGGGCCCAGATCCTCAAAGTTACTTAGGTTCGGAACTTCCTTTTAGAACCTGTGCCAAGGCTTATCTGCATCTCTGGTCACCTAAATACCTCTGCCACTCTGCCTACTAGTGCTGAACATTCCTACATTATCCACTCAGGAGGGGGACATATGAGAGAGTGAGAGAGAGATCTAGGACTTGAATTCAGAAGATAGTACCATATGGAATCCTGGAACAGCTGGAACGTAGCTGCCTTAAGAGAGAGCTTCATTGAAGCCTTGATTCAGCACTCTGTCCTTGTGCAGCAAAGTACTTAAACACATGCTTAACTGTGAGCACATGCAGATGGTTTCCTGCTACTCCAAAAGGTTAAAGTAATGAAGTTAAATTGTTTACAAGGCTTTCGCTCAATGTTTTCCACTAAAATCATCCAAAGACCATTTTTTGTGGAATTGTGCCATTTGTCTATGTGCAGGGTATAAACATTAGAGACGAAAAACCCCTGCAAACCCTGGATTTATTTTTAACCTGACACCCTATCAGGTTGAGTGGTGCATGAGAGAAATATACTGTAACACAGCAGGCACTTACTTACCACCATATTGCAAGGCTATGTTACTTAAATCACTTTAATAAGATGTCCTCATTATGTGGTCTAATAGAGGCAGAGATGCACACAAGCCTATGAATTAGCCTTATTGTTTTGAAGCCATTCATCACAATTTTAAGCCCTTATAAATGGAAGTTTAAAAAAGAAAGACAAGATGTCTGGCTGCCAAGATTAATTGTGCTCCAGGGCAGTTAATCTCTTTCTATTCAAATCAGTTTAAAGTGGGAAAGATAATCAGCTGTGGCTAGCACACTCTCAGACCCCTTCCTAGAACAGATGTTACTGCAGTGTGCTTGGAAGGTTACCATAATCATGCTTTTGTGGTTCAAGAGGTGGTGGACCAAGGGCCAGAGTCTGAGCCTGAACAGAGAACACCCCACCAGCTGCCCCCCACACCTCTTTTCTGATTATGAGCAGGAGTCAGCGTGAGTGCTCCTACTGACCACAGCTAGGCAGTACAACACAAGAAGAGGTGGTCCCTGTGATAGGCCAATCCCAGTGACTCACAGATCACAAGCAACCCCTTAAGGAGACTGACCCCTAGACTTTACGACCAGAAGACATCACTGGATTATCTCACCTGGGGGTGGGCAAAGTTTAGGGTCAGATGGTCACATCAGTCAGGGACTGGGTAGGGAAGACTGGAAGAGGTTGTGCCTCCCTGAACTGACCCCCACAGCTTTCCAGCCTCCCATGCCTCACCCCAACCATGCTCCTGAGACCCACCTGCCTCCTCTCCAGCCTCCGCTGTGCTCAACCAAGTTCCCGGGACTCGCTGCCCCCATCCAACTCTTGTCCCCCCCACCCTCTGATTACACCCTGGCCCTTCTTCCCCCTCTCCAACCTCCCCACCCCCCGACCTTGCTGACTGGAGCACCAGGGCTGCAAGCGCTGCAGCTGTGTCATATGGCCAGAGCTTCAGCCATGGTGCCCCAAGCTTTGGGGCTGGCGCTGTGGCTACTGGGCTGTCCAGGCACTAGGTAGCTGAAGCTCTGGGTAAGGGAGGCAGAAGACAAGGGGTCGGGGACTAGACACGCATATTCAACATGCCACCCAGGAGCTGGGGTCTGCCCCAGAGGGAGATCGGGGGGGTGAGGGGGGCAGAATGAAAGATCCTACAGGTGAGATACAGCCCACAGGCTGTAGTTTGCTCCCCTATGATCCAGTCTGACCTCTTATATATCAGAAGCCACCTCGTCTGGAATGGTCTCTCACAACATGTTAACTTACACTAAATAACCTGCTCCACCCTGTGACAGTCTGAGTTCCCTTCCCGGACCTGAAGAAGAACTCAGTGCTGTTTGAAAGCTCATACCTCTCCCAAAATAGAAATGGGACCAATAAAAGTTTTACCTCATTTGTCTCTCTAATATGATAGGGTGTGACCCACACAGTCAGCCTTGATTTGAAGACTCAGGAGATGAAGAATTTCATTATCTGGCTTCCGCCTGCAGCCACTGGCTGTTGTCATGCCTTGGCTCGGTAGCTTACAGAGATCTTTACTCCCCTGCTACCTTCTCCCCAGGATGGTTCTATACACTGTAATCAAATCACCTCCCAATCTTTTTTGGATAAGCTAAACAGCTTGACATCTTCAAGTCTCAGCCTGTAAAGCATTTTTTCCAGCTGTGTCTCTTTTCTGCACCCTCCAGCTCTTCAACACTCTTTTAAAAATGGGAACAGCAGAACTGGGATGCCGTATTCTGTGTCATAGCTATGACACTCTGCAACAAGCTACGACACTCTGCAACAACTTCAGCCTGTCACTGGTTATGGTGGAGCAACAAGTAGAGCCCTTTGCAAGAGTCTCTTTTAAAACCTCACCTTAAGCTCTTTGGTTCGGGCTCTGTCTTTGTTTGACAAGGGCCTGGCACCCACTCAGAACTATGCAGTGAGAAAGGATGGGATCAAAGCATGGGACAGGTACTCTGAGATATGGTTCATTTCCTGGCTGTGCCACAGACTTAATGTGTGACCTAAGTCAATTTGCTTAAGCCCAGAATCTCCGTGGGCACCTAATGCCCACAAGATGATCGAGGCCAGACTTTCTCTGGGCCTCTGTTTCCCATCCAAAAAAATGGGGGTAACAGTGCTCCCCTTTTTTCATGCCCATTATCTCTTTGACTTGTAAGTACTTCCTGGAAGGGAATTTCTCTCACTATGTGTACAGACAGTGGGCAGCACACTCAGGGCCTGGATCTCGGTCTTGGCCTTTGCATGTTTTTATGATACACTTACTAACCATTACAAATCACTGTTTGAAGCAGTAACTATCTGGGAGGAGGCTTCTCACTGGAATACTAGTGCTTCGATTGGTTTAGCAGAAAGACAAAACTTCCTTTCCATAGAAAGCCCAGAATCCTTTTCAAAGGAATGAGACTCCAGCAAGTAAACAAAGGACTTTGTTTACGCCTAAGTTTTGTCCCTGAAAGAAAGAAATGAAAGCCGGTGTCAGTTTCTGGGAACTCCTGTTTTAACTGGGCTGGAAGAGAAAGAACAGTACGTGAGAGATCAGGCTAATGGCTGATCCGCTCAAAAGAGTGTCCTCAGAGGGAAATTAAAGTCACAGACACAGGGACGGCCTCCTTCTGGTGCCCTGCTGAGAACATTATGGAGCTTTTTATTAGCTGCCTCAGAAATTTTCCCCGCCTCGCCAGTCACACAACACCATCCATCTTCAGCATTTTATTACCCTTTTAGGGCCTGATCCACCTCCCTTTGAGTAAGAGGGAATCTTTATCTTGACTTCAGTGGATGTTACATTGGGCCCATTGGTGTTTTACCCATGTGTGGAACAATAGCAATGGCTGACTACCTTTCTTGGTCCACCTCCGTGCAACCCCTTTGTCCCATGTGAGTCTGACTCCTTTGTGCCTTTCTGGTAGTTTGTGTGGGGTCAGGGTTTTAAAGGCTCCTAGAGGATTTAGGAGCATAAGCCACACCAATGGGATTTATGCACTTAGCTCCTTCAGGTCTTTTTGAGAAAATCTCCCTGTATGCGTTTTAAGGTC
The DNA here is from genome assembly GCF_033958435.1 of Carettochelys insculpta. Classification (NCBI taxonomy): domain Eukaryota; kingdom Metazoa; phylum Chordata; order Testudines; family Carettochelyidae; genus Carettochelys; species Carettochelys insculpta. The sequence continues at coordinate 133,176,145 of NC_134140.1, read as the reverse complement.
TTCACTGGCAGCAGTAGGGGGCATGGTACTGTGGCAGCTGGGCTATCCTTTGCCTGGCTGCATCAAGTGCTGTGACTCTACTTGGCTCTCCTCAAATGCCTTGAAGCCTCTGTCTGTAGCCCATAGTGGGGGCTGTGCCTGTGCTCTGAACAGGGGTGCAGAGGTGTGGTGCAATGTGACGGGTGTCTCCATTAGACTGCCAACCCTGGGGAGACCAGGCCTGTATTTTTTTGCAGATGAGCCACTAGGATATGCGCACACCCGCAGAGCCACGAATGCTTATCTATGCTGTGGGCTTATTTTCACATCTCCTGCCAATCTTTTTGGCTCTTCATTCGTGCTGTAAGTGCCCCTAACATTCCTGATCCGCTAGTGGTTGCATATGTTCCTGCGAAGAATGAATCCAACTCATAAACATTGCGAGATAAGTTCCTGCACAGCTAGCCATGCAGCAAGCATGCTGTGCAACACTGTTTTCAGTTTAGGAACCAATAAGGATTGATGGGATTTCTCAAGGCACCTCAGGGAACTGGGCCCCCAGCTGCCCTGGAATTCCAATGAGATGTGTTCTTCTTCGCTACAGTTTGCTTCTCTCAGAACATGGAAGTCAAGGCCGTCCTTCGGCCAAATTTAGTGGTGCCCTGGGCAGCTGGATGCTGCGTATACAGGACCCAAGATGCAGGGCTGGTGGCGGAAGCCCAGGCAGGAGCTGGGACCAGAGACACAGGACTAGCAGCAGCTGGGAACCCATCTGAAACGTGGGCGCCGCAGCACCCCCAGTTCCTTTAATTTTCTTCTTGCCCTGAGCAAAGGCCTTTCCCACTGCCCTGGTCCCAGGTCCTTCCTTGACTCCCTCACAGCATGGCTTCATCGGAGTTACACTCAGGGGCGCAGGGCTTTCAGAGCCATCCAGACTCCCACACCAGCACCTCAAATCCAGGACGGGAGCTATGCTCCAGCACCTCAGAGAGCTGTGCTCCGACAGCTCTGCCTGGTCCTTTCTGGAGCCTCAGGGTACAGCTACTTCCTGCTGCTGGAAGGTGTGACCCCAGTGCTGGTAGACAGACTCACCCTCATTCAGCTCCAGAGAGAGTGCTAGAAATAGTCCTGTGGAGGTGGTGATGTGGGAAGTGGCTCAAGCTAGCCTGGAGGCAGGGTTTGGACTCAGCTGGCTCACATGCGCTCTGATAGCCACGTGACTATTTCCAGTGTGCTAGTCAAATGCACCTACTATAGGATCCATTTTAATACTATCACCCTTCCCCAGCTCTGCCAGTCCATCGCCCGCTGCTCTCCTCTTCAGTTACACCCCCCACTCCTGCTTTCCCCCCGGCCTCCCATCTCACCACTGCCTGTGGCAGGCAGACATAGCCAGGCACTGGGCCAGCAGGGGAGCAGAGTCCAGGGTTTGGTCAGGCGCATGTAGCCAAACCACTTCCCGCAGCTGAAGGAGCAATTAGCCCCATCCACTTCCACCTCCCAGCCCTGGGGCACTTGGAAGGAGAGAACTGCAGCAGCTGTGACAGAATGCAGCCCACAGCTACTATTTATAGGATCCCTGGGGTAGTGGGTAGATGTGGACCCCCCAGTGGCTGCAGGGGAAGAGGTCTAAGTCGCAAGAAGGGGATAAGCCCCAGCACTAAAAGTTGCCAGAGAAAGGGCTTGGGCTGAAACAGGCCCAGGGGCAAGGCTGAGGAGCCAGGAGAGGGATGACCATTTGTGTTCTTACCCGGGAAGAAGTTCGTCCACTTGATGTTTTATGTGACTCAGCCAGAGGGCGGGGCCACGGAAGACCTGCCTGATGGGAGAAACAGCTGACAGGGGGCATTGCAAAGAGAGAGAGATGCATGTTCACACCCAACCAACAGGTGGTGCCCACAGGAGGTGAGTGCATGCTGCGTGCTTAGATGCCTAAATACCCTTAAAAATCTGTCTCAGCCACTGGGTGCCTCAGTTTCCTCACTGTACCATGGGGATGACAACACTGCCCTGCCTCAGAGGCATGTTGTGAAGATTCATGTGTTAAGGCCTGGGAGATGTGCAGATCTCACAGCAGCAGGGACCATATAAATAACTTAGATCACTGTCCTGCAGAGACCACTGGTGAGAAAAGCACACTGGGCACGCCCGCTTGTGAAAATCAGGGGTGTTCTCCCCAGTGCCAGGAACTACAGTGGCCTAAGGCCTTGTTTGGTTCAAGCTCTTCTTTAATCTTGACTTTTCTGAGGCGAGAGCAGGCCTATTGCTGCAGGGAGCCATGGGATGATGCCACCAGCTTCCTGCCTGCCCTGTTAGGTGCCTTGCTGCCATGTATCAGTGTCTCTGTGAAGCATAAAGACTGCAGTAAAGTGTCCATTTTTCTGGATTTCCACAAGCAAAGATGCATGTGGCCATGGCAAACAGGGGAACGCTAGGCCTTCTGCGTGGCCATTTAGCCTGAAACTACAGGGCCTGTGTTTATTCCCAACTCTACCGCTGGCTTGTAGTATGGTCACAGGCAGGTCACATCCCCTCTCTGTGCCTCTCTCCATGAACTATTGGGCTACAGGGGTGAAGTTTTATGGCTAGTGCTGGATAAAAGACTAAGCAGGATGAGCAAAATGGCCCCTTCTTCCCCATGATGGGGTGTATAAACCCTGGACTGGAAAAGAAGGGATTAAAGCGCTCTTTGGGCCCAGCTGCAAGGCATGTGGCACGGGAGGAAGAGCATAAAGAACAGAGCACCTCAGACAGAGGTGGAGGTAAACAGACTTTATGTGCCCAGCTCCTTAGAAGGAAGCACTTGTAGAGCTGCCTGGGACCTCTGATTCCTGGAACTCTGCCAGAAGGAAAAGTGGAAGCGTGACACTCTGAAAGTCTGAGATTAACCCTGCCATCGCTCTGTTTAATGCCCCCACTTTGCCATTTGGGAGCAGGGGGCTGGATGGACATAACCCAGGGAAGCAGCACTTTTGGGAAGTGTCCTTTTTTGCCCTCCATTGCTCTTGATCAGTCTGATGCAGAGAACAAGCTGGGGCTCCCACAACAAGGGCTATGAGCCTACCTGGCACAAGAGAATCTGAATGGGGAAAAAGGTCCCCAAACCAAGGAAGGAGGAAACTTTTAGACAAGGACTCAGAGGAGATGTGGAGACCCTAGGCTGATCCTATGACTATCTGATGGCAGCCTTTGGAACTAGTGTCCTGCACATCTGGCACAAATCCGACAGCCAGTGACCAGCTTGGAAGAGCTTCATCATAATGCTGCATCCAGACTTCAGAGGGTGGCACATGGGTTGGGATGTTCCTAAAATCTATAATTAAATATTCACACTGCACACACACCAAACCCAACAAACCAGCTGGTGTTTGTGGTGGGATTCTTCTCTGGGCATTCAGAACGGGAGTAGAATGAAAGGCCTTCTTCCTTCCAGTTTAGAACAGAAAGAGTTTATTCCCTCTTCCTGTAATGCACTGATTCTGTGGATTATTTGAGGACTTCTTTCTTCAGGGCTCCCAATGAGGCATCTATAACTTTACTTTCCAAATACAACCCCAGGTGGAGGTATGTTGCTAACTATTTAATTTTGAATAAAATAAAATATACATTGGCTACAGGGTCTGTTCAGTCTTCAATCCATGGAGGTCTCTCTTCACCACTTTATCTAATAGGTGTTTTCAAATGTTTTCTCATGGCTTGGCTGGGTTTTTGTTTTTGTTTTTTTGCATGAATGGTTAAGATTTTTTTCTGGCCTTGAGAAAAATACTATAAAACATCACTGCAACTAAAGGTTGTTTTTTTTTTCTTCACTGTCAGTTTTCCATGGGTTCCAGTAGTTGAGTAAATTTTGGACACCGCGTTTTATATCTCGGTGTGTGTGTCACCCACAATCTGCTAATGAGGTATCAATACAGATTGTGCACATAAATAGCTGGAAGGGTGACACATTTCTAAATGTCATTGGTCTGAAAATTGTACATACAGTTCGGAGTTCTTTGCTCTTACAGAATTGGGTGTTCGTGTTTCTACACACGTATTCAACTATTGATTTTCCATGTATGCATTTATATTGCAGCAAATACACATGACCTTGAATGTCTCAGGATTACTTCTTTGCATTAGCAGCAGAGCACACTCAATTGAGCCTCTTCTGTTGTAGAAGTTACTCCACTAGAATATGTATTTTACTAGATTTAAGGGTATGATATGAGGCACTTCTTTGTTGCTACAAAAGAGAAAGACATGGGCTGTCTCTTCATTGACTTTTTTGGAAAGTGAGTCTCTGCTCAGTGGGTTGGTAGCTCAACTGTGTGTACATTGGCTTATGTTTGTAATCATTTTGAAGTGCAAAGACAGTTCTGGAAGAAGCAACAAAGTTGAGCAAAGAGATGGGCCTGTGTGATAACAGACATGAGCAGATCTATGAGGGATGATTGAAAGAATTTGCTTTGTTTAGTTTGGAGAATAGAAGACTGAGAGGGGACATGATTACAGCTTTCAAATACCTAAGAGATTGTTACAAGGAGGAGGAAGAATATTTGTTTTCCTTAACCTCTGGAGGTAGGACAAGAAGCAATGACCTTAAATTGCAACAAGGGATGTTTAGGTTGGACATTAGGAAAAGCTACTTAACTGTCAGGGTGATTAAATATTGGAATAACTTTCCTAGAGAACTTTTGGAATCTCCATCACTGGAGATATTTAAGAGCAAGTTAGACAAACGTCTGTCAGGGATGATCTAGATGGTGCTTGGTCCTGCCATGAGGGCAGGGGATTGAACTTCATGACCTCTCAAGGTTTCTTCTATTCTAGTATTCTGTTGTTCTATGATCTTCTGGGAGAGGCAGAGCTGTGAAGGGCCTTGAAGTAGAGGTCCAGAGCTTGAACTTGATGCAGTGGACAAGGGGGACACAGTGGAAAAGTCAGATGGAATGATTAGCAGGAAATACTCCCTCCCCACTTCCTGCATTTACATGCTGATACACACACCTGTCAAAATCGATTCCAAAGTTTAGGCTGTCTAGGGATTGCTTGGGAATGTCACCAACCTTGTCAGGCCAATTTTCCTAGTGCCAGAGCTCTACAGAAATGCACCCACCATCCCTACTCTCTTCCTCCCTCTCTGTTCCCTTCACCTAAATGTACGTCCTCCATTCCATTCTGCAGGGCAGGACGAAGGCTGTTCATTCTGTTGCTGCCCACCCTGCCCCATTACCTGTTTATGTCCTCTCCCTGTTCCCTGCTTGTGCTGGGTCTCTACCAACCTCCTTGCCTGGGGAGTCTCCCAGTCTCCGTCTGGATCTTCTCTTGGGCTTCTGGGACAGAACAGCTGCTAATAGAATTGCCAACGTTCCATTATTTTTAACCGAACACTGTAGGCCCAGGCCCCCCTGTCACTTCTTCCACCCTCTCCAGGACACCCCACCTTCAGCAGAGCTGGGGTGGGAAGAACTGATAAGGAGCCTGCCTGCCAAGTCGCAGTGCAGTGGGACTGGGAGGGAGGTTACGTCCCTGGAGCCTGGACCGTGGGAGGCTGAAAAGGCAGGATGAACCATTGCAGGTGGCAAGCCCAGCAGCCAGCCTTGCTCCCAAAGCACTATGCACTGTCAGGATACCTCCAACTCTGGCAGCAGCTGCTCTTCCTGCATGCCTGGTGGCATGTGCTGATCACAGTTACTGCAGTAAGTGGCATGCTGGCCATCTACTGCACAAGTCCCCATTTTCCAGGCAAAAACTGGACACCTGTCAACTCTGTAACAGTCTTCGTCCTCTTTTAGTCAGGGCCCTCCCTCTGTGGCCAGAGAGCTTCCCTATCCATATGTTTCTAGAGTTTCTCCCCAGTGTCCTTACCTGTGGAGTTTCACAGCCTTTCAGTCTTTCCTCTCTCTTCTGATCCCAGCCAGCAACTGGTGCTTTGGAAATCCCAGTAATGGCCTGGCAGCTTCTTGATGCACCTACTTAGCTTTAAAAATCTGGTCCTAAGTGACTTGGCCAACATTACTGCTGGTGAACCTAGATCTCCCAAGTCCTAGTTTAGTGGCTTAACCACTGGACCCTTTTTCCTCATTAGCACCTTTTTCTGTAATTAGCCCCTTCCTACAGCCTGGCCCAAGCACTTCACTAGGGCAACAAGTCAGTATCTCGGAGGCAATCAAGTTGTGACAGTGTCTGGCTTACATTGTTACTGAATAAGTCACAGAGGCAGAAACTAATTTTAGAGGTGTATGCTATTTACACAGCTATTTTGGCAAACTCTGCCAACGAGACGTGAAATAATTTTTAAAAGGAAACTCTAAAAGGTACAAGATTGCTAAATAAAACTGTTGTAGGATGCTTGCTACCATCTTCCTAGCCTTGCAGGGCTCTTTCTTTGTGTCTGGGACAATTTAAGAACCTGTGTATGCAGAAGATACAACTCTAAAAATGAACATTGATCTTATTAGCGGTAATGTGATCATTACGCTACGGATTAGGATAACTCAAAGTCATTTTTCTTTAACGTCACCCCATCAGTGTTCATTGTGGCACCAAATCACAAAATTACGAGATTGGAGACTTTTACATCCTAATACAGGGTAATCTAATTGGAATTGATTGCTCTTCTAGACCACATTGGAATGTAAGTACACTTAGGAGCTGACCACATCATAAAAAAGCTCTAGACTCAGAGGGAAGGGAATGGTGGTTCAGGCACTTAGAAAATTCGTTGAACCAAACGCTAACCATAAAATCTGTTGTGCACTTGAAGTAAAACCTTTTAAATACAAAATAATATAAGAATGTACTTACTTTTGACATTTTCCATAATGATCAGGGAGAGGAGGGGGTTGATTTCCCTCCTCTGCAAAATAAAAAGAGACAATTTTCTAGGACTCCTGGAATGCAAAGGAATCTCATTCTTTCTTGATTTGCACCTTGTGGAATTACTGGGCCAAGATGAGTACCAAGGGAGTGCAAAACAACACCTTCTGATTTAACAGCATTTTAAACCCTCTGTGACCGGTATAAATGGCTAACCAAAGAACAGGACGATAGAGAAATGCAGCCACCTGGCATTTTCATCCTGACACACGTTTTCCCACCTGCTCTACATCATGACTTATTTTACTACCCTGGTACTCTGGGTGGAGCACAGGTCATCTGCAAGTCTCCTCCACTTCCCTCTGTCTTGGGACAAAACTTTTAGCTGACCCCAGGAGTACCCCAGTTGTTGTCTATCACTTTCAGTAGATCTTCTCCATTTTACCTGAGGTCTTCCTCTTTTGTGTTTTTCTTGTGGGTTCCGTGTGAGAGCTTGATGGACTATGGTGGATTTCCCAGAGTGTGGCCCTAGCCATCCCCACTTTCTTCTCCTGATTTGAACATCAAGTGGTTCTTGTCCTGCTCTGTTCCAAAGCTCCTCATTAGTGACCAAAGCTTGCCATTTGATGCGAAGAATGTACCTCAGGCGTAAGCTTACAGAAAAGGAGTGCATCTGGGTACTGTGCCCAACCATGCTGAGATGCTAGGGTTGAGACCCAAAGCCAAAAGCATCCCCTGCCAAGGAGAACAGCTGCCAATCACTGTGCCTGAGCTGTCATAGGAGCAAATCAAGCATGTCTTGACCTGGGGTGGAGCACTTCTCAGTGGGTAGCAGGCAGGGTGAATCTATTGTAGAATAGTCACGATTTGTCTCCTGCTCAGTTCCCGAGGGTGATTAGGGCAGCAAGAGTGGGACGATCAGGCTCCTCTTCTGATCAATTGGATAAAGGCAGGTAGAGACCATTTTAAAGGGTCTGTCCTAGAAAATGAGGTAGCTCTTTGGAGATCCTAAGGTAGGGCATGGCCCAGGGAAAATAATAGGACTCCACAGAAGGGTGGAGTGCTCTTTGGAGGAACTTTAGCATCAGCTAGTACAGTCCGGCTCAAGGCTTGTGGGGAAGGTGCAGGGGTGGCCCTGCAGCCAGGGACAGGAGTAGAGGTGGACTGGCAGGTTGTTTACAGGACCAGAGACATGTAGACTCCACTCCAGGCTAGAAGCTACAGCATTATACTATGGGAGTAAAATGGCAACACTTTAAAACTCCATATTCAACCTGTGATTCAAAGCTTACATGTTTCTGGGATGTTGCTTGTTTTTTGACCCGAGTTATTTGGTGATATTAAGTTCCAAGATACCTGTAATCTGCCCTTGAATGTGCGGCATTTTAGACAACCTACTGCGGCCAAAGATCAGGGACTGTCATATGCAATAAGGCTATTTTCAAACAAGTGAATACTGATCAAACTCCTGCTGGAATGTCTAGCAGAGTTTACAGTTTTGAATCTAATGGATAATCGTCACCTCATTCCAGGTGCAAATGTTTGGTGTCTCTAACAATTTGTTCTGGTTAATTATTAGAATATAATAAAGGCAGGTGAATCTACAGGAAAAAGGTTAACTCTTGTATTTGGTGTCAAAGCACAGGCATACCCAATTTTTTAAGCAATGCTGAACTTTTCCAGCTTGTGCTATAATAGCCCTCTAATATTCAACCTCAAGAAAGAAAATAATGAAGTAATTTACTCTGTTCAGTTACAGGCAGAAATAGTTACTTAAAATGAGCATATTACTCTGCTTTTATTTTTATTTCACACAATTCCCGGTAGCTTAATTTCATTTTGAAGGGTTTTATTTGAGGAAAATTAACTCAATGATCACACAATTTCTTCTGAGTCATAAAAAGAACAGGTTAGCCAGAATAAAACTGCTTTGCGAGAACAGGAAAGTATTATACTCACTGACTTTCAACCTTGTTACTAAGCCAGTAGACAGATCTGTGATATACTTGAATATGTTCCAGCAAATATAGTATCAGCCCAACTGGGTAGCTGCTCTGGAGGGACTCTGTAAAATGAAAGGGAAAAACAAATGTATTAATAGAACTTGAGAACAAAACAATGCTCCTCATATTCTAGCAGACTTCCTAACGGCATAAAAGGACATTAAAACCTCATTAGCCCTGCTGGTTTACCCACCTGAGAAGCTTTGAAATGATGCTTTAATTCCACATTTGTGCTTTAGTGATTATGTGCACTTCGGTATGTGGAAAGACATTTTGGGTAGAGGTTTTTTTACAGAAAAAATGGTTATGTTTTCCCACTAATGTAAAGGTCAGTTTCTGCTTCTAAACACGTTCTTACCTCACACTGTTCAAATAATGCATAGGGCCTGCCCTGTTCCTTACAGCAGGGATTTTTAACAGAGAGAATGGTGTTTACCACCAAACTTCTGAAAGGGTTTATGCACCTAAACATGCAAATAAATATAGATGCCCAAATCCACAAAGCAACTTAGGCTCCCGTATTCCAGTCCCTTTCTGGATCTTCACCTTAGTTGGATCTTTTGTGCAATGAGGCACCTCTTTCCTCGGATGGGACAGCTGTAAAGCTCCAGGCTAACCACAAGATATTCTTGGGCATGAGGCAGGGATTGCTGAGTGAAATTTTGTGGCAGGAAGCCAGACAACATACTGAGAATGGTGCCTTTGGCGTTAAAGCCTACAAATAAATGCCTTTTAGTGCCTGCAGAGGAGAGCAAGGTGGCGCCCGGGGATCCAAGCTGTCCCGGCTGCAGGAGCTGGGTAAGAGAGTAGGACAAAAGTCCAAGCAGGACAAAAGTTCTTGGAATTTTGCTCCTCAGCTGTAATGCTCAGTATTTGTATCTAACTTGTTTAATAGCACGGTGATGATGTGTTAACCCTTTATTCCCAAGCATGAGGTTTAACAGGAGCCTGTGCATTCAGTTAGCCTACCTTGCTGCACCTGGAGGGTGCTTTGGACATGACTGGTGATCACTCAGCTGGGGAGGGCAAGTCTTGCACCAAGGATCATGGCAGAGAAGGTTAGAATTCCCTGGTTTTGGGGAAGGAGCCATGGAGAGAGGATGGAGATTAAGAACCAACCTTGGCAGCTGACCCTAGGAAGCAGGTTGAGCTGTAGGGAACAGTGCATACCAGCTGGACACTGCTCTACCTCCAGAAATAAGAATCCCTGGAGGTATTAGACCTATTGTTGCTTCACCTGCATTTAATGCCCACAGTCAATGCCGTTCCTGTACTGCAGGTCTGACACTCCAATGCTCTCCAGGTCGGCTGCATGAGAGGTGCATGGGCCATGTTTCCAAAAGGGATTAGAATCCATTTAGGCACAGGGTCAAATCTGAGACCCTCCCTCTCCTCACAGGCACAAAGGCCCAGACATGGCCCAAAACAGGCAAAAGCCACAACACGTGTGCCAAACACCACCCTCCAGGTCACCCCAGAAATGTAGCCACCCAGAACAGCTGTCCTGGCCAATTGCACCTAAGACCAGCCCAGGCTGCTCCCCTCCTGGAGGCTGGCAGTAGGTTTTGGAATTAAGAAGATGGGCCCACTGCACTGGTCAGCATTTGTGCTGTGGTTTAAAGCTGTCAGCAAACTCAGGCCTGGCAGCAATTTATTTGGATCATGTTCTCAAAATCTTCTGTGCACTTGTGGAGCTAGGAACACCCTTTTCAAAATACACACTGAGCTTCTGACCGCCTGACTCCAGGAGCAGGATCCTTAATCTAACCATCTCTGGGCACTGAAGTCGGTAGCCAGTTTCATAACCGTGCAGCATCCATTTGGGTGCTGAAAGTAAGTGACCAGCTTTTCAAATATGCTCATTGTTCTCAACGGGGCACGAAGCACATTTGAAAAGCTGCCCTAGGAGCTTCATGTTAACATTGCAAGTTAACATTATTTCCCAAAGAGAAGAGCCAGCTATACAGCATGGCACTGCTGCAACCGGGGAAACTGAGACAGACCCACCTCAGAGTACTTGATAGCCCCATGGTTGGTGCACTCCGCTGTGACATAGGCTGTGACCAGGGGCCTCCTTTCTCCCGGTGTGGACAGTAAATTCCTCCACCCCTGCTATTTCAGTAGGGACGCGTGGAGAGAGATCTGGGAGAATGCCTTTCTTCACATATCTTCAGATCATTCTGGAACTTTGGCATGACAGATTTGCTGAGAGGGAGGCAGTGGGGCTCATGCCCAGAGGCAGGACTTCTACAGCAAACACACAGCTGCTGAGCAAGTTTTGGCACCAGCTGTGTCCAGTGGAGGGGAGAGGGGATGTGGATGGTGGTAGCACCTAAATCTGGACCTCAGACACCTAAGTCCTGTTGAACCTGTGTCCCTAGCTCCTGGATTCGAAGGGCGTTAGATGTCAAGATCCTTTAAAAACCCAGCTCTGTGCTTATCTCCATTTTTAGGCATCTAAATGCCTTTACTCATCCGGCCACCCATGAGTTAGAAGCATTGGCGTTCCCCTGGATTGTAGTGAAACTTTGCCTGCCTTGTGCCCAAGACTTCTGAAAATGCAACGGGCTGCCCGAGGGCTTTTCTACCCTTAAAAGTTTTGCTGCATTAGCTCCGTGGTGTAAGTGGCAAAGGCCCTCTGGCCTGAGGCACTTACATCAGTTTAAGCCCTTTGGTGCTGACATAGCTGCAACTGGTCAAGTGTTGGCAGACCGTCACTCGTCTGATGAACGCAGTTATACTGGTAAGACTTTGCCATGGCATCCAGGCCTGAATCACTCAGTTGTGAGGATTTTTTTTTTGAATTTGCTCCAAAGCAAAATGTTTTCGTTGTGACGTCTAGTGATTCTACAAGGGGTGCATTAGTTCTGAGCTTCCAGGCACCCCCCTGGATGTATTCAGGGCTCTGGCGCTTCTGCAGTCTATTCTTTTCTCTAGTCCTGTATTTGAGGATCTCTGCCTTTTTCTCTTTTGGATTTATTACTCCACTTTCTTTCTTATTCTTCATGTTCACTCAGCGCGCCTTCCTCTTGTCTGGAGAATTCCCTGAGTGCTACAGGCTTGCCCTGGGGTCAGACTTTTCGCAGATCATTTGCCCCTGACTGGGACTTGATTTTTTTAAAATAATTTTAATTTTAAAAACATACACATATTTGCAAGGCTGCTTTTGCACAGCGTATTTACATTTGCACAATAGTTCCCTTGGAGGAGATGTTCAAAAGCACCTAAGTTCTAGGAGCATAAGAACCAGTGACATTCAATGGGATTCCCGCTTCTTAAACCCTTCCATATAGGCCCCCTGACTGGGTGGGGAAAAGGGGACAGTTGTTAAGGGGCCCAGAGCACCCGCCTCTGCCACTGCTACTTCAGCGGCAGCAGCAGCGGATGGAGCTCTGAGCCCCTTTGAAACACCTCAGTAGCGCTGCTGTGCTGTTCCACATGGCCTTGAGGGAGAGAGGGAGGGAGGGGGACCCAGTGCTGCAGTCTGAGCGGTGCTAAGGGCTGATTGCTCTAGGCCCCACCCCTTCCACCCTTGCTTGACCCCTCTCCTTTTGGGGGGCACAGAGCTGGATCCCCCCCCTGCTTTGCCCCAGCCCTTTGCCCTCCTCTCTCCCCCACTTTGACAGCCCCTCTGCTTCCATACTTTTGAAAAAACATCTCCCTCTGTAAACAGCACATAAAAAGAAATCTCCCAATAACACGGTGACCTTTGTGCAAATGCGGTGGTTTCAAAGACTTCACCTGGTCTCGTGATGAGAGCAGTACCAGTCTCTGGGGAGCTCCCTCTCTGTCCTGAGACCACTCCAGGCAACTTTGGTACCTTTGTTACAGGCTAGTTCAGGCTATATGGGAACTGAGCCTCTGTGCCACCTTCAACTGGCTTTCTGTTGGACACAATCTGTTAAGGAGGACTGGGAGTGAGGAGTAAGGAGTGAAAAAAAATCAAGGCGTTTTAAAGGCCTGATCCAAAGTCTTGCCACTGCTTTCAGTGGCAGTGGGAGCAGGCTATAATGGCACACAGTAGTGATCTCAAACTAGATGCAAACTCTGACCTGGAGCCAACTGAGGGAAACCAGAGCAAGGCGGGTATGTCCCTGCGCCTTGATGTAGGTCAGCCGTGAGGCAGCCCTAGATTTGTAATTTGATATAGTAGCTGAAGAGAGGCTGGCTAAGAGGGAATTGCAGTAATCAAGTTGTTTGGGGAGAGGAGGGAGACAAATCAATGTGCAAACCAGGATTTCAATCTTATTACGAGATAAACACAAGCAAAGACAGGCAGTGCTCTGAAGATGAACATGGAGACAGGCGGGACGGGGCGGGGGATGGCAACGCAACCTAATTCAAAAGGCCAGTCGTGGGCCGCATTCATCTTCAAACTGAGATTGCATCAAAAAGTTGTCAGCCAAAACCAAATGGAAATAGCTGTTAATTAGGGGCCTCATCGGGTGGCTAAGCCTCACCTTTCAAGTATGGGTGCATGTCACTGGGGGAGACTTGATTACATCCAGTTTGGCATGTCAAGTGGTGCTGGTGGAACAAGACACCCAGGGGAGGCAGCATCTGAAGAGGTAAAAGCTAAATAAATCTATAGAGCAACAGAAAGCGGCTAAGATATGCCGACGTTCTGTAATGGATAATCGCATAAAGGGCAGCCTGGCCTATAGATTCAGAGTAAACTCGAGCTTGCAACATTTCCCTGTGTGCGAGCCTGCTGGGCTGAACTAGGGGGAGGGAGGCAGCAGACAATACGTACTAGTCCCTGCGGGGCAGCTGAGATCTAAATCAATCCTCTGCTGTTCTTGAAATACCAGCATATATTTCCAAGCATTATATTAAAATTTGATGATCGATAGTGCTGAAAGCTGCACCACACAGAGGGTAAAAGAAGTGCTGACAATTTACTGCTATGTGAATTAAAGAAAATGCTGTCTGCTAGCCTTAGAAGCAATGCCATGCCCAGTTTATCTTCTTGATTAGAAGTTACGTGTCAGACTGATCTGTTTTCCATAGGTGAGAATATTTCAGAGGAGGGGACCTTTTGCTCAGATTTATATTGATGACCTAAAATATATAGCTGCTTATCCGAATCTGTTCTACACTGTCCAGAACATAGAGAACACCGATTCATTTCCCCTAGAAATGTATTAATAATAACCTGGATCACAGTAGCATGCAGGTTCCAACCAAAATCGGGACACTAGGTACATTACAAGCACATCGAAAAATAGCCTCTGAACTGAGGAGTCTAAACAGGAAAAAAGCGGAGAAAGGACACGTTACTTTAGAGCAGTGTTTCTTAAATATATTGCGACCACACAACACCAATCAATAATATTTATGTGGAACGCCTATGAAAATACAGCAAAAACAAAAGAAAGTAATTTAATCAGGTATCATAGCAATGAACGAGTAGCATTGTATCTGGTTTTAATAACAGATATGATATCAAAGAAGTGTCAAACACTTGTGGCACACCTGTAAGTTGTTCATGGAACACCAATGTTCTGCAGAACATAATTTAAGAAACACTGCTTTAAAGGGAACTGAGGCACACAGAGACCAAGGGTAACATTTTAAAAATCCCAGTCAGCACCTAACTACCTCTTAAAAAATCTGCCCAGTCACTCTTGGGCAGTGGAACTGTGGGTGTATCTCCCAAAATTCATCACCGAACCATTTTCCCTCTGTACATGTGTTTGATTAAAGTATATGGAGGAATAGAACACACAGCTCCTTTGCATCAGAGGTGTGCAAGTGGGGACAAGACCTTTCAATCCAGAGACCCTTCCTGTCCAGCTGCCCTGGAAGAAATCTCATGCCTGGGTAAGGGAAGAAAGAAGAAATGGCTGTCTTAGCAAAGGGCCTTCTACTTGTGAGACTTCTCAGTGAAGTGTTTTCATAGACCCAAGTGGCTAGGTTTAAATTAGTTAGGGGTGATGGGCTTGCAAGGGGTTCAACAGCTAACATTTGTGTTAAACCCTGCATTAAATCTCTGCTACGAAGCATTAGTGTGATTTCCCTTGTCCTTGATGGAGTGAATCTAGTGTTATGTATTTCCCAGTCTGTGAACATTGATGGCTGGGGAGCTCACTAAAATATTTGGGAGACCTTATTTTATTTTATTTGTTTTGGCAAAACGAGCCCAAGTTATTTCATTGTCCCTTTCCCCGATATCCTGTCCTGTGGAGGAAACACATTATACTTCCTAGAATGTGTTCACTCCCTCCAACTTCATTTTAATATGCTGCTAAGTTTTCAGAGCCAAATCATTGGGAACCTGGTATCAATTAGCTCTGGATTGGAGCCCCTTTGTTACTGGCCCAAGAACTCAGCATCCACATTGGTTACTTATCGAAAGCCAGTCTTAGGACCAATGAATATTCATCTAGGACTGGCTTATAGACATGAGCGCTGCTGAACTTCGCAAGTAAAGAGACTGTGTTTTTTTATGATTACTATTACAACAAAGCAATTGACAGTTACCAATGGGTTTGGCCTTAGCTCTCTTGATTTACAGTGTTGTCTCAATTAAAGCTCCTGAGATGAAATGCCTTAATTCCCTACATCAGTAGAGCACAGTCCTTTTCTTCTTTGTGACACTTCATCTTTTAAAAGGTTGGGTGTTTTTTTTGTTTTTGTTGTTCTTTGTTTTTCGTTTTGTTTTGTTCTTTTACTAGAGCATAAGAGAGGTTTAAATTAATGCAGAGTAAGAGCTAGGACCTTGGTACCAGATTAAAGACTAACCTATGGGCATACCCCATGAAGAGGCTTACGTGACGGCTTTTGAATTGCAGAATGTAATGTTATGGATTTGCAACAGAAAGAATACTTTCATGAACTGAAAGTGATGCTGACCTTTATAACCTTTAACATGCTTCCTCGATTAATCTGCTTAAGGCCCCTGCCTTAAATAGCAGTTCACAGCTGCACTAAATTGATTTGCCCCATTGATGGCTGCGGCTGCTGACCAAAACAGTTTTTTTAATTTAGTTTGTATGGCCTGAAGTGGCTCTGTTAGCTGTTCCTTACTGGCTTGGCCATGTGCCCAGGATTTGCATAAAAGTGTGAAATAAAAAATCCAGTTTGATTCTATTTGTCAGGGATATGGCAAAGTATACCATACAGTGGGACCTCACTAATTCACAGCAATGGCCAGGAAACTGGCCAGGGATGAGCTACTGCAAATTAGCTAGCAAGCAAACCAGCAGGCATACACAAACAAAGACAATATATCACAAATTGTACTTCACCCGTTCGTTTTGACAATTGTCATTTACATTATTTATGACAATACTTCATGGTGCACTACTAGTAAGTGTAATGTAATTTATCTCGGTTAAGTTAAAAAAAAAAAAGCAATACCCAGTGACAGCCTTGAAGCATTCTGCTATTAAATCTTTTGGCTCACCCCACAATGGGAATATTCCCACAATGGGAATGTATTTTTAATAAATTATTAGGGTACAGATTATACATTTAGCCAAATTCAACACACACGAGTGACTGGCAAACCCAGCGAGAATTCAGCAGCTCGGACTGTCGCGTCATTACATGTCTATACAGGGGATCTGACTGGGTGAGATATCTAAATGCCTCTTCAATCAATAGAGGTGCATGGTGCAAATCCGTAGTAAGGACTGCAGTGAGTTTTGCACTTGTTTAGGTATGCGAAGTATCACACAGAATCGTAGAAACATGGGGCTGGAAGGGATCCTGAGCAGTCATCAAGTCCAGCTGCCTGTGCTGAGGCAGGGCCAAGTGAACCTAGGCTGTCCCTGAATGGCCTCTCTCCAGCCTGTTTTTACAACCTTCCATTGATGGGGGTGCCACAGCTTCCCTTGCAAGCCCATTCAGAGCATAACTACCTTCACAGTGAGAAACGATTGCCTCCTATCCAACTTAAATGTTTCTTACTACAGCTGGAGCCCATTATTCTTTGTCCTAATGTCAGTAGACATGGAAACCACTGATCTCTCTCCTCTTTTTAACAACCCTTAGCATATCTGAAGAGTAATATCAGGTCCCTCAGCCACGGTCTCTTTCTGCCCCTGCATTCCCCACCACCACAAAGGACTAAACCTGGCCTTTTTGACTTTTTCTCTCTTTGCTTAGGTTTTCTGGCCATTTTTGTTACTCACCTCAGGACTTTCTCCAATGTATCCATTTCTTTCCCATATGGGAGCACCCAGAATGGGACAAAGTACTCCAGGTGAGCCTTCTCTGGCAATCGATGGGGCAGTTGCCTCCTAGGTCTTACATATGGCCTTCCTGTGAGGCTAATGTCACTCTGCAATGTACTTGTTTGCAGCTGGGCTGTATTGTTGGTTCATATTTAATAAGTGATCCATTATAACTCCATGGTCCTAGTTGACAGTACTTCCATCTGATCAGCCTATTCCCCAGTCTATGTATTTAATATTTGTCATTTGTAAGTGAAATACTTTTACTTCTCTTTATTAAATTTCAGCTTGTTGAGTTCACACCAGTTCTTCAATCTGTCATACTCCTTTTGAATTATTGTGCTGTCCTGCAATGTGCTTGTAGCTCTCACTAGCCTGGTGATTTCTGCACATTTTGTAAACATACTCTCCAGTCTGAGTCATTCTTGAAAATATTGTATAGTACCAGACCAGGAACAGACCCCTCTGGAATCCCACCAAATATAGCCTCCAGTTAAGACAGTGAACAAACTTTGAATCTTTCAACTAGTTGTACACCCATCTTACAGTAATTTCCTCTAGGTCACATTTCTTTAGTTTGGTTGTCCTCCCCAAAATTACAGCAGTTAATCTTTGAGGACAGAAGGAAACTTCTGCATATCCGTAAGGTGAGGAATGATGGTGCACTGGGGGTGGTGATAATTTAAGAGTTGGGAGAACAAAACTCTTTTCCCTCCTTTGTCCTGACATCCCCTTTGACATGGGACAAGTTACCAAGTCTGTCTATTCTCCATCTTTAATAAGAAATTACATTTGCCTTCTTTCCAGGGTTATTATAAGTTGACATGCCTTTGACAAATGTGGCAATATTGAACAAATGTAATGGAATTAAGTGGAAATATCTCTGGACTCCATTGTATTAAATGCAAAAGTCATACATTCTTATGGGTCTGGATGATGAAAGCATTATATATGGCAGACAAGGCAATATGTGTGAAGGGGTGTCCTAGTAGGCATCAGATCTAGGAGGAGGTGAATGCAATTCTTTACTTTCATTTATGCAAAAGCTCAGAGTATGGAAGCTATGGCCTAAACAAAGGACTCTTCTCTGCTGTTTACCTGTTCCCGAGCTGCATAAAATAAAGACTAACCTATAAACAGAAGTGCTTGATCAGAGTTAAATTGGAACGATCTTGTAACCACTGAAAGACACTTTAGTGGAGTCTGAAAGGCTGACTCCTACCACAGCCCCTGCTGGAACTGGGCACAAGGGATGATCTCTGGTATGCTTAATAGCATGTGTGTCGGTGCTTTTATAGCTTTTGTTATTTTCTTTGGAATGCTCTTGCCTTAGGAATAAATGTGCTTGCTCAGGAAGAGCCCTCTAATAACTTATAACCATGGTAATTGTGTCCCTTTTTCCCCAGTCCCAAACAAATTGTCTTTGGGATGCTGTTTGCCATGCTTGTCTCAGCACGGAGGGTGGATTTTTTTCTAAAGTTTGGTGAAACGAGTTGTCCATTTTCTAGTAAGTGAAAAATGCCTGAATATGAAAAATAGATCAAATATTTTTCCTCAGAAAACTCCCCCACCCTCCCCAGCTAAGTATTTGATACATTGACTTTAGTATGATTTATACAACTCTCTGGCTATGTCTATACTTACAAAAAACTTTGAAATGGCCATGCTAGTAGCCAAATTGAAGAATGATATTGAGGTGCTGAAATGAATATTCAGATCCTCATTAGCATGCTGTTGGCCACAGCACTTCAAAAGTGCCGCGGTTCACTCGCCTGCAGCTCTTCTACACGGGGCTCCTTTTCGGAAAGACCCTGCCAACATCAAAATCCCCTTATTACTATCAGCACTTTGGAGCATATACTGTCTCTTACTATACATTTGTACAGCACCTGGCACAACAAACCTTGGTTGGGGCTTTACTCTGGCACTCTGAAATAATTCAAAACAAAATAAAAATAATGGGGTGTGTGTGTGAGTGAGAGTGAGAGAGAGAGAGAGTACCTAGTATGGGCAACTGCTGCCTCTTACCTCAGGATGATACCTGAGATTCTATGGCTTTCGCTGAACTTAGAGTCAGGGCCTAACTATGGCAATTGTGTAATCTCATGGAAAATATTGACATTGTAATGGTAACAGCTGCACAGCCCTGTGTGCATGGATTTCTTCCTCCATACTGCATAAAAACAAAGTGTCAGAGTTTCTGGGCTTCTCTTTGTTTTATTTTAATCTGTAGCTGTGAGAGACTGGTAAAACATGCCTCTCCAGGAAACTCTCCGAGCTTGTAAACCTTTGGAGAGTGTAATTAATGTCCTTGGAGACGTTTCCAAGGGAGAAGAGCCTATGTTTATTTTAATATCCTGGGCTCACAAGCTCTGTTCTCTACTGGTCTCATGCAAAAATAGAATCCAATCCCACTTCAAAATAAAACTGAGTTATAGGCAGCGTCCATGTTCCCTAATGGGAACACAATGAAATCTCAAGGTTTGGTTCTGTTTTGTTTACAGGGAGTGCCGAGACAGATTGTTTGTCACATTTTGGGTACAGTAACAGCTTGTGTGAAAATCTGGGCATGGGGATCTTGTAGTTATGAACAACGTTTAATCTCATAGAGGGCTGGTCATCCTGCCCTCTCTTCATAGCATTTTGAATCAAACCAGTGCCAGGCTCAGCCAGTTTGTCTTGAGCATGTGACTGAACCAGGCAGTCACCCTTGTAGTAGAAAGTTATGGGCTAATTCGAATACAGGGAAAGTTTGCTTCCAACTCCCAAAAGCCACTGCTGTCCAGACAGGAAGTTAACAGGATTAAAGGCCTGATGCTCCACTGACTGAAGCTAGCCAGGTGCTTCAGTCAAAGATGTTCAAAAATGTGAGTCAGAACCCAAATAAGTAAATCTTCCCAAAGCAGAAGTACTCAGCACCCTGCAGATCCCCGTTTTTCTCAGTAGAAGATGGTGAGCACAATGGAAAATGCAGCTGCTTCATGGAGGTACCTACACAGGAGCCGAGCTCCCTTAAAACTCTGTTCCAGACCCGCCGTTACCCTGGCTTCCTGGCTGATAAGACATAAAAAGTCACAGCGAAAAACCACTATGGGAAGGGCGATGTTGTTCTCTCCCATCATTCTGTGCCAAAATTCTCCTGCCCCTGAAGGCCACCCCGCAAAAGGGATTTTGCAGTTCCTGCTGGGCGGCAGGGTTGAAGGAGAGAATCCCAGTGGCGGCTCCAATATGGTATCCTAGAGATTAAACTCACCGGCCTTTAATTGAAAACCTTCCTTTAGTATTAAGCAATACTTCTCAAAGTTTGTAGTTCAATGAGTCGTTCCAGGCGCATCATGTATGCTCCTCCCATTGGATGATACCTGCTGATTATCTTGTTGGCTGAAGCTGATGGCACTCTTACAAAGCTAGTCTCCGTTTTTAAAGGGACATTCCTGCATTTCAGCCCTCCTGCGGGTATCTGGACTTCTTCTTAAAAATGTCCCATATTTTCTGTCTCTCCCCTTCCCCATCAGTACTTGTGGGTCCTACTGCTGGCCAGATCCTTGCTCACCACGTGCCCCACCTCAGTGGTGAGTGGTGGGGGTCCAGTGGCTGACGACAGGATGCCTACACAACACTGGTGGTCATGCATAGCTACAACAGGCAAAGCCAGACACTTCCCCTGCTGGTCCATCAATGCAATCTCTGCTGCGTGCACCCCCTGGGCCAGCAGGGCCCCTCACCACTGCCCCATTTTCTGCCAGCCCTGGGTACTTGCTGCCCCGGCTGGTGAGTGCTGGCAGGCGGTGGCTGGTTGTGAGTCACCCCTGCTGCTCCCCCATTACATGCTTCCCCCTCGTTGTCCTCTCCCTGCTGCTCTTCCACATGCCCCTCCCACAGCAGAAAGCACCCTACTCCCAGCGCGGGTCAGAGAGCCGGCTCATGGTCAGATCGTCAGCTCACCACCAGGCTGGCTCTCTCCCACTCCTGCCTCTGCCAGGGCTGGCAGCTGTGGATAGCTCACCGCCCTTTAGCCCGGGGTGCTGGCCAGAAGCACCCAAGCCCTGCATGTGCCAAGTCCCCGCACAGCGGTGGCACAGAGGAACTCCATAAGAATGGCCATTAACAGGTCAGACCAAAGGTCCATCCGGCGCAGCATCCCATCTCCTGACAGCGGCCACTGCCGGGTGCCCCAGAGGGGGTGGGCCACAGGCAATGATCAAGCGACCTCTCTCCTGCCATCCATCTCCAGCCTGTGACAAACAGAGGCCAGGGACACCATTCCTACCCCTGGCTAACAGCCTTTTATGGACCTAACCTCCATGAATTTATCTAGCTCTTCCTTGAGCTCTCTCACAGTCCTAGCCTTCACAGCCTCCTCCGGCAAGGAGTTCCACTTCCCTGCCCCTGCCCCTCCTCTCTGCACCAGCTAAACTCTGCATGGCAGGGAGGAAGCTTTTTCTAACCTGCTTGTGCCCCAACCTGCCAGCTCCATAGCAGCCCCTTGGGCAGGGGCTTAGCATCCCCTTACACCTTGCACCTGCCATAGGTTTGCTCCCAGGCAGTGCAGAGCTGCTCTGCCCCCTAGGAGCCATCTCTCTGGGTCCGTTAGCTGAAGCCCCTGCAGTTAGGTACCCTGGACCCTGGTGCTCAATGCATCCCTGTGGGTTAACCCCTCCCTGTCCACGGTGTAGTCTGGGGAGGAGAACCTGGCGTATGTCAGTGGCCAGCAGCAGCTTGGAGGTGTTAGCTGCCTTTGTATGGTCAGGGAGGACAAGCTGCTTCTAGCCCTGGGGGAACATAAGGAAGAGGGGAAGGAAAGAAGAGTTGATCTCTGCAAAGACACAGGCCAAGATGCCCCTATCCTCCACCCCCACCCCCACTGGCTAGAGGCAGATCCCACCCTTTCCCTGGCCATGTTCTGGTGTGAACCATCACTGAAATCTGGGGATAGGGGGGCTGTGCCCCCCATGTTTCCTCGAGAAGATGCAGCACTAGGTACCAGGACAGACGGATCCATCCTAGGGGCCCAGTCAGGTGTGGAGAGCACTGGTTAGGGAGGGGAGGGTCAGTTCATTTGGCCATTCCCATCCCCATCTGAGAGAGTTGTACAGGAGAGTGTGTGTCACTTCTCCCAGTGCAAACTTTAAAGACAGGAAGATAAGTAAAAAGACTCCAACTACACAGTATTTCTTTTTACCAAGGCTCAGACAGCTTGATGATCATTTGAACATTTGTACAATAAACCCTCGATTTAATGGACTAATGGGGAGCGGGGCGTCTGTTATATGTGAGGGTTTACTGCCCACCCACCCCCACCAGGCTCCCACAACCCCTATATCCGCCTTGCTCACCCCAGAAAAAGCTAGCAATTCACCAGAGCAGAACCACCACCACTGGAGGAGTCGCTGGAGCCCGCCATGCAGCTGGGACCCTGACACGTGGCTGGAGCTGACGGACCCACATGGGATGCCTTCATGTGGCCGAAGCTGCCCCCCATGCATGGCTGGAGGGACCCCATCGCACATGGCTGGAGCTACCAGACTACGCCACGTGGTCCAGAGGAGCTGCCCTGTGCTCTTCCCACTCAGGGTGTGGCTTATACGAGTGTGCCGTCTGCCGGCGTATGTGCCCCACCCCTCGTGGGAGAAACATGTTGCGGCTTTGGCGGAGGAGGGGAGGATTCTCCAGGCTGTGGCAGCGATAAGTCCCTTACTGTACTACTTTTTTGATGGGGTGTGGGATTTAGGATTTTATGGACCTCTGCTGACTTTGGGAACAACGGGGGCATGAGGGAGTGGCAGAAGCCCACTGTTCCCGAAGTCCACTAAATTGGGGTCCACGAAAATCTAGGGTTTACTGTATTGCATGGTTCTGATTGATTGGTTGCCATTGAACTCTCTTGAACATGAATAGTTTTACCCAGCGCTCATATTTAGCACAGGGAAATATGGTAACCCTATTTACCTAGGAGTTGCAAACAGGAAACCTAGCATTAGGCTGTAGAACAGCAGCACTAGTTCTTGTTCTGTGGTTGCTTCTGGTTGTAACTAAAGGCACAGCAGCAGTCAGGAAAAATGTCAACCTCTTCTGGGCAGTGGTAAGCCAGATATACTGATGTAGACTAAAAGGTGGTGTGGCCTCGTTGATAAAGTGCTGGATGGTGACATAGATCATCTGGGTTCTGTTTGACTCTACGACTGCCCACTGGGTGACCTTGGGCAAGACGCTTCACTTATCTGTACTTCCGTTTCCTCATTAATGAAACAAGATACTGTAGTGATTCTCCTTGGTAAAGTCCTCTGAGAACTACTGATGAAAAGTGCTACCTAAGAGCTGTGCATTACTATCATTCTGCTCCTTTCCAGGTTATTTTATATACTCAATGAAAATTCAAAGACTCCCTGTTTTCATTCTTTTTATTGGAGTGTTGTTTCTGCAAATTTAACTAGCTTCAGACAATCTCCCAGTTGAGTAATAACGATACACATTTTATGAACCATGTAGCCGTTTTTAGTCCCCGAATCATGTTCAAAGCATAGGCAAGCAATGAATTTAAATTATACTGCAAACTGCTGAAATCATTTCAGTGTCAAGCATTGGGACCCTAGGCAGTGTGAACTCACATTTTTGTTTTAATATTTTAATTAAATGTTGTAAGTTCAGCAGCAATATCACATGCTTTCGAACAGTCCAGCATCAGAAATGATTTTCTCCATTTCTTGTGTATTCAATGGAGTAGTTAGACAGACAATTGCTGTGTTGTTTAATAACACAACACAAACCCACTGAGTCTGATTCATCCCAAGTGTATATCCAGGGGTGTCAATGGGTTATATGCAGGATGACTGTGGAAGCAGCATGCACTTTATGGACTTATATGTTGTGAACTATTTCAAACCACAAAAACAACTCCATCTAGCTCTCCAATGCAGTAAGTATTGCCATTTTGCAGGTGGAACCAGACTTACAGAAAAGTGTTTAGCGCCCACAATTAGAGTTAGATTTTCAGATATTCAGCATCAACTTTGAGAACCAGGGGAGAAGCTAGGAGCTGAACAAGTCTGAAGATATTGAACTCACTGTAAATGCCAAAATGAATGTTAGGTTCTTTTGCAATTTGGCCATAAAGTGATTTGCTCCAAGTCATATAAGAAGTCATTGGCAAAGCAGATTGCTTCCTCTTGCAAACAACTTACTGTCAGGAGGGGGTATGCTTACCTTCCAGTATTAATTTGCTAAGACCATTCCATTAGGGTTTGACATGAGAAATATTCAGTTAACAAGTGAAATGGACCAAATATCCAGACACATCTCATTTACAAGTTCCCGTTTAGAAGGGTGAACCTGGAGGTCACTGTTAAAAAGTCATAATTTATCTACAACTATTGCACATTAGTGTCTGAGATGCTATAAGCAACTGGAAATTTCAAAGGGAGTTAGTCAATGTTGCCTCTTTTTTTTTTCCATCCATGCATGGAATAAATTTTGTTATGTGCACCAAGGCTTTTGCAGATAAGCACCACTAATAGAAACGTTGTCAGCTGTGGGTGGCTGTGGGTATTCTGCGAATGACCTGGGTGGCAGCTGACTCTCTCCTGGTAGGCTGCCCAAGCGCTCAGCTTATGGGAAACAATGGAGTAAGGGTGACATTTTTGACTTTTGATGGGGCTTGGTTCCTAAGTCACTTAATGGCAGATGTTTAAAGTGCATAGGCACGTAAAGATGCAAATCAACACCTAGCGGGTTTTCAGAACCACCCGGGCACCAAACTCCCTCTGAAGTCAATGAGAGTTAGGCACCTAACCTGCTCGGCTGTTTGTTTGTTTGTATCTTCTTATGCCTAAACGCCTCTGAAAACCTGGCCCTAAATCCAGCTGAAAGTCAACGGAACTTCAAACCCTCAATCACTCAAATGCTTCTGAGCCCTTTAGCCAAAGGGGTCATTCCAGTTGTAGTTCTTTGGAGGAGGGAAATTGGTGGTGTCTTGGTGATACTTTGTAGCACCTGTTGCCAAGCATCAGAGGAAAGGGTAAGGAAAACTGACCCCACCATTCTGGGATAACCTCCTGCCATGAAGTGTTCCCTGCAATCACTGTTAGTTTGGGATTGGCTTAAGCGGGTGGGTAACCCTTCCCAAACTGCTTGCTGAACTCTGAATAGGTTGATGAACAGCATCAATGTTTCAATCGTTTTTAGAACCCTGTGAAAATCTTGGATTCAGTCATGTGACCATGAGTTCCACAGACCAGTGCCTGAAAGTTATTTCATCAGCTTTTATGAATTCATCGTCTTTCAGTTTCAGGGACAGCACATAGCCCTTGTCCTGTGAGAGAAGGCACAGACTAATTCGTGACCTACTGTTTCTGTATCAATTTTTGTCACGTCTCTTTTCATTAGTCTCCTTTCCCAGGTAAACAGTGACAGGTGTGTGTGTGTGTGTGTGTTTGTTTTTTTAACTATCTCAGACTGAGTTTTTTCTCTGTCCTAATCACTTTTATTCCCTGTTTCTGAATTCCCCTTATTTCTGCGTTATTTTTCTGGCCACATGTGATCGGAACTGAACACCAGTCTCACTTTTGAGAGAGTAGCTTAGACTTGTATGACACTATGCTCTGGTAACTCACTCACACACCCACTGGGTACGGTTTGCTCTCCCATATAGTAGCACCTAGGCCATGTACACAGACACAGAGAGAGAGAATGAGTCTCCTCTACAGCCTTAGCTGAGAGCCAGCTGACTTAGTTCAAACTGCAGCAGGTCCTGCACTAAGCTCCAGATGTCCCAGGTTTGGCTCTGCCTGGCAGCAATTACATTATCTTCTGTGCGCATTCTCACTTCCCATTCTTTATCCCTTGTATTGTAGCAGTGATCAATAAGACACACACAATAAGACAGACACATAGTAGTGCCACAACCTTTTCTCTGAATTAATGCACTAAGTTAGTGACCAGTAAGTTGAATGATTATTTCAGTTTATTCAGTAATGTGCATTACTCTCTCTGTAAGTTCATCTCCTGTTCACCTACCTCTGAAGCTTCTCTTGGTCTTCTCTGGTCTTGACCACCCTGTTACGGGGCCAACTCATTGCCATGGCACCTCCTACGGGTGGATCCAGGAATTAGCTGGCACTCAGCAGGGCACCCCCTTCTGGCTGGTGTGTGGTCCGCCATCGCTCCCTTCACACTCGATCAGTCCTGGATGCACATCACTGTCTACGCTGTGGCATCCTGTCAGAACACTGCCCTCCAGCAGTCCCCATTCTACTAGTCCCTGTCCCCTTCCAGGGGAGTTCCCCAGTCCTGGTTCATTCCAGGGCACCCACGACTGTGGCCCACTGAAGCCTTGGTCTTCTCTCACAGCAGAGACAGACGGCAATTTATTAGGGCCACTCTGGTGTGTACAAGGAGAAGGGGAGGGACTCAGGTCCACCCACTACTCTGCTGGCAGCCTTGTTCTGCCTTCCTCTTCTCTTCCCCTGACTGCCTGGCTCCCTGGGCCACTTCCCCTCTGGCCCCCTTGCACCCTCTGGGCCTCTCTTTCAGGGCCAGCAGTCTGGCAAGTGTCAGGCTGGAGTCTCTCCCTAGTTCCCTTAGCCTGTCCATTATTGCTTTTACTGGGGGCCTTGCTCTGTCTGGGAGCTGGTCCTGGTCCTGGTCCTGGTCCTGGTCCTGGTCCTGGTCCTGGTCCTTCCCAGGCCAGGGCCTAACTAATGCAGTTCTGTGGGAGAAGCTCCTTATATGCTCCAGCATGCCATCCTCTGATTGGCTCCCTCCAGGAGCCCTTCTTTCATTGGCTGTGGGGAGCTGAGCATGCTCCCTCCAGCCTGCCTTAGCCCTTTTCTTGCAGTAGTGAGCACTTGCTCCAGCACAGACCCTAATAACTTTATATCTTCTGCAAAGTGTGCTATGTTGTGGCTCACCCCCTTTTCCAGATCATTACACAACTTAGAGAAAACTCAGAGACCAGACCAGATCTACCATCCACAGCAGCAGCAAAAATGAGAAGTGGGAATCTGATATTACCCAAATCACCTGACAATCTACACCCGGGCTTTAGCTGTTTGCAACCCTGACTCTGCCATGTGCTAGTGACCACTGGCCCCAGAGTTCCATCCTACTCCAATAATGCAAATAGAAGGGATCCCGGCATGGGGGTACACCAAACTCCTATTGACTTCAGCAAGGCCAGGACTTCACCCACAGCTGCTATGAAGGAGCAGCAGGCAGTGGGGAAGAGGTTAGAGACCTGATTGTGAGGAGACAACTGCTGGCAACTGAGCAGCCCTGTATCATTATGGTGAATAAAAGCCTCATTTAATCCATAATCTACTTTGTGTCTTCTTGTTATCGCAGCCCAGTGCAAACTCTCCGAATCTGTTGAGGGCTAAGTAAATTACGTCTGTATGTTTAGATGAGTTATTATTTTGAATTATATGTGAATTTAATTTGAATTGATCTTCCAAAGGGCATCGACAAACTGTTTTCCATTTGTTGAGGGATATCGCCATTTATTGTTTTCTAAATGAGACTTATAATTAAGGAAGCGTGGGTGAAATCTGTGTTGTGGAGCTCGTGTGTTAATTCAGTGTTTGTACATTACTAAATGTCAACAGTCACATCTTGACCTGGTCCTAACTCATCAAGTGCTAAAAGACACAAGCCGTGTCTACACGTGCACGCTACTTCGAAGTAGCGGCACTAACTTCGAAATAGCGCTCGTCACGGCTACACGCGTCGGGCGCTATTTCGAAGTTAATTTCAACGTTAGGCGGCGAGACGTCGAAGTCACTAACCCCATGAGGGGATAGGAATAGCGCCCTACTTCGACGTTCAACGTCGAAGTAGGGACCGTGTAGTCGTTGCGCGTCCCGCAACTTCGAAATAGCGGGGTCCGCCATGGCGGCCATCAGCTGAGGGGTTGAGAGACGCTCTCTCTCCAGCCCCTGCGGGGCTCTATGGTCACCGTGGGCAGCAGCCCTTAGCCCAGGGCTTCTGGCTGCTGCTGCCGCAGCTGGGGATCCATGCTGCAGGCACAGGGTCTGCAACCAGTTGTCGGCTCTGTGTATCTTGTGTTGTTTAGTGCAACTGTGTCTGGGAGGGGCCCTTTAAGGGAGCGGCTTGCTGTTGAGTCCGCCCTGTGACCCTGTCTGCAGCTGTGCCTGGCACACTTATTTCGATGTGTGCTACTTTGGCGTGTAGGCGTTCCCTCGCAGCGCCTATTTCGATGTGGTGCTGTGCAACGTCAAAGTTGAACATCGACGTTGCGAGCCCTGGAGGACGTGTAGACGTTACTCATCGAAATAGCCTATTTCGATGTTGCTACATCGAAATAAGCTATTTCGATGTAGGCTTCACGTGTAGACGTAGCCACAGTGTGTTCCTTTGAGGGTGTCTCTCTCTAATAGTAGTTACAGAGGAAAATTCCCAAGAATGGCCTGTAAGAGGAACAGAAGGTGGGCAGTGTTTTTCTCCTGGATTCATGACTGTGTAATTCTGCTCTCTCTCCAAGAAGACAACTCCCAGGGAAGGTGGAGGCCAGAAGAGCAGCCTTGAAAGCCAGTGTCTGAAAGGAAAACTTTGGTCCAAGAAAGCAAATAAAGCTAGATGTAATTGTGCCTGCCTGAGTGCCAATTTTTATCAAACCAGCAAGTAAATAAGTTAAAGATGGGAGAGCAGCAACATATAGGAGCCTGCATTTTCAGGAAGTGCTGGGCACCTGCCTTCTGAAAATCAGGTCTCAAAGGCATCTTGAATTTGATACCTGAAAAAGGAGGCATCCAAAATTACCATTTTCAAAAAAAATCTGGGTCTTGCTTTTTGTTCTGTGTATGCAAAGCATTTCAGTTTAACTTTTTCCAGCTGGCATCTGTGTCTCTCCATAAAAAAAAAAATCCAAACGGGCACTAACACAGGCAGGCCAGGTGCCAGCTCATGACAGATTCATGGCCTAATTGAACGCTACAATGCACAGTTAAGAGGCCAGTCTGGCTTACCTGACAGTAAGTCCTGATAAAAGAGTGATTAGTAATATATGTATCCCTTGGTATAAAGTTACATTGAGTGTTTACAGTGTAAAGCCTGGTAATTGTGTAACATGCAAGAAGCATTAATTAAAGTGCTTGTCCTGCTCACAACATGGCCAGTTAAAGGCAAATGAGGCATTGTGTAAAATCAAGGGCCAGAGACCTTGTCAATTGCTTTCCTAACTCCCTCCAAGAGAAGGAAACCCACATGTGAACCCATTTCAGGACTTTGGATTCTGGGACCTTGGAAGGGAGGAACTCGGTCACATACTAAGTCCTGCACTAACAGAAGTGTTTTGAGCAAGACATGAGAAATCATTCTTCTGCTCTACTCTACGCTAATTAGGCCCTGGCTGGAGGATTGTGTCCAGTTGCAGTCATCGCATTTCTAGAAAGATGTGGAGAAGGTCCATAGAAGAAGCAACAAGAGCGATTAAAGGTCTAGAGAACGTGAGCTATGAGGGAAGAGTGAAAGAACTGGGCTTGTGTAGTTTAGAAGAGAGAAGGCTAAGAGGGGTAATGATAGTGGTTTTCAAGTACCCAAAACGGTGTTACAAGGAGGAGGGATAAAAAATGTCCTCCTTGGCCTCTGAGGATAGGACAAGAAGCAATGGGCTGAAACTGCAGCAAGGGAGGTTTAGGTTGGATATTAAGAAAAACTTCTTAACTGTCAGTGTGGTTAAACACTGGAATAAATTGCCTAGGGAGGTTGCAGAATCTCCATCACTGGAGATATTTATGATATTTATGAGCAGGTCAGATAGACATCTGTTAGGGCTAGTCTAGATAGTGCTTGGTCTTGCCGTGAGGTCAGGGGTCTGGACTTCAT
The DNA here is from genome assembly GCF_033958435.1 of Carettochelys insculpta. Classification (NCBI taxonomy): domain Eukaryota; kingdom Metazoa; phylum Chordata; order Testudines; family Carettochelyidae; genus Carettochelys; species Carettochelys insculpta. The sequence continues at coordinate 133,146,345 of NC_134140.1, read as the reverse complement.
GACCTCTTAAGGTCCCTTCCAGTTCTAGGGTTTTGTGATTCTGTTTCTGGACTCCAAGGGGAAAAGATCCCTAAAAGTAAGCAAGAGACATCCATTTTTATGTGACAAGAGTCAGCCGTGTGCACATTTAGAACAGCTCCTTATCGACACTCGTAATACCTTTAAAAGCTAAGTCAGTAACTCATGGTGGTACGTTTCCCCTTCTAACCTTGCAAAAAAGTTCTCATTTTATTTCTTAGGTTAATATGTTCTTCATCTATAAAAGGATTGGTTACAGGCATTATCTTTTGGCTTGAGATTTGAGTACAATTTTTCTGAGGCTATCTACTGGCCTTTTGGATTAGGTGTAACCTGAATATTACTGTGATTTTGAGTCTAAAGTGATCCCCTATCACATACGCTTTCCTGGGTAGCAAAACAGACTGGACTGTCTGCAACTCCATGGTAAGGCTGTTATGGTGCTTTAGGAGTTATGCTTGTTACTGGTTGGTGAAATCTAGCAATAGAACATACAACCTGTTTTGGGTGTCTGCCCTGGACTCTGCCCTGCTTTGCACTCGTGACCCATTCCAGATACCTGAAATAAGTGTTAAATGCCCTCTGAAATTGGTTGTACATTTTCATGCGTTAGAGCTAAAGGCTAGAAGGACCACTAGGTCATTTAGCCTGACCTCCTGTATATTCCAGCCATGAGCCCCACCCGGCACCCACACGCCAAACCCAGCAACTGAAATCAGACCAAAATGTTGCAGTCCTCAGGAAACTAAACTTTCTATCCTACAGATAGAGCCTAGGAGGGACTGAGGTGCAAAGGCAGGGAATTATCTCAGATATACCCAGGTAATCCTGCCAGATCACCCATGTCCCATGCTGCAAAGGAAGATGAATCACCTCCCCACAAGGTACTGTCGATCTGACTTGGGGAATGTGTCTCTGACACCACATGGCGATCATTTAGAACCTGAACAGGTGAGCAAGAAGCAGGCAGCTGAATACCCAAGGGAGAGACTACTCAGTCCCACTTCAGAGCTCTCTGACCCGCTCGGTTTGGTGCCCTCTGGCCATCCCTGGTGCATCAGAGGAGAGAGACCAAAACCAGCACACTGGGGATGGTGGAAATCCCTTCCTGACCTCTGTTGGTGACTGGCTACTGCCCTGAAGCATGGACAAGAGGCATAAACTGAAAAGGAGCCCCCCGGGTTGCCAGTGACTTGTCTGCCAGAACAGTATGCAGCACACTGCATCAGAAACTATGCAACAGTGGAGTGAGATCTGTGAGCAGAACCGTCCCCTCCAGAGGGTGGTTCAGGTCAGTTACCCAGGACCATGTGCTTTTGGAGGCCCAAGCTGCATGGGGATGAAGGACCTAGGCAGCAGTGGTGCTAACAACTCTGCTCCAATACTCTCTGCTCCGCTTCATCTCCCCAGCTCCTGCCCTCAGGAGAGGAGGAGGCAAGGATTTGGGGAAGTGGTAGGGTGGGATGGGGTGGTTGACTCCTCGGTCTTTTACACAATTAAGGCAATTGATTAGGACATGAATATGCAATGAAAATAACTCTTGACAGATTTTTCTCCACCCTGGTTCTGAACGTAGGCTGCATTTTTCCATATGCCGTTCCAACTGCTCGCACAATAGTTCCCTGCTACTTGGCACGGGTCTCTTCTCTCTCATCAGTTTTCATCAAAGTGAAACCCCGTTCCCAACACTCGTTGCTTTACAGAAAGGGGAGGAGAAAATGGTTCACAGAAGGCCTCTCACTGCTTTGACAAGATATTTTTAAGCTACTGAATGAAATTTTCGCCTGGAAACTTTAATAAGTCGCGTTTGTAAGACCACATTCAGAGTAGGCAGTATTTGTGAGTAGCTAATAGCTTTGTCGTGTAACTGCCATGTTTTCAAAGGCTATATAATATTTTCAACATAAGCAAGAAAGTATGAAGCAGGGAACTCTCAGCTCCCTTATTTAGCCAGGTTGTCACTTTACTTTTGCCAACACCATATTTAATCCCAACCATTTAATTTTAGATCACCATTTCAAACCTTTTTAAAGCCTGAAAACACTTTGTTACATCTGTAGCTAATAAATAAACCTGCCTTTGTGGAGGTTTCTTAATTCAGTTAAAAGCATAGAATCATTTACATTCTGCTTTCGCTGCTGGTGTGGACTGCAGATGGTGTGTGGGGATTTGAGGGTGCATTTGTTCAGCACCTGTGGATAGTTATATTTTATTATGTTAAATTGTCAGGGTCTGATCCTGCCATGGGTGCTTCGTGCCAGTGGAGCTGGTCCTCAGCTGGTATAAATTGGAGTCAGAGGAGCTATGCTGCTAATGTGGCCCACTACTTCCAAAGCGTATTGTGGTCCCTCGTCAGTCAGCTGGATGGTGCCCACTGCTAACACCAAACAGAGATAAGATTTAATACTGACATTCCTCATGCAGTTTGGCCATCTGGAAGCTTCCAAGCCGGGTGGCAGCATCTTGGTACTAAATAGGAAACTTGAAATGTGAGATGCTGAAATTGGACACATCATACCCATTGAAACCCCAACGGTATGTAAATTAGAACCCTCTCACAACATCCATTCTAGAGAAAACTGAACAAGCACGTACTTGATCAGATGTACTGGGACTTTTTCCCCCCTTAACTAAGCACAATTGATAAAGGCGACCTCGGGGGTGAAAACTGAGCTGCCTGTACCTCTGATCCCTAGACGGCACTTAAATGTTGCTAGTTACACACTAACAAATCTTACAAATCCCTGCTAAGAGTTGCCTTGGTTGAAATCTAATTAATAGTAGTATATTATTACACTCCCATTCCTCCTCTGCTATGCAATAGTCACTCGGTGACTTTCATGTAGCACCATGGCACAGCTAGGTAAAACTGCAAATTCTCGTATGGGAAAATAGACGTTCTATGGGGGACACACAGAGAGAAAAGAGAGCACATTACTTGCAGCTTTTTTCAACCCCAAGCTCTGCTCATCCAGCAAATTCTCCTTCATTGTTTTAGTAGAGCAACGTGTCCCATGGAGATAGGAATTGTGTCAACAGTTTGATGTAGATATCACTCAGGACTTTGATGTAGCATGCATCAGATATGGAGGTAGATTTTATTTTCCCACCCAACTCAAAGTATAGCCCTCATAAAAACTCCATGTTCATAAGCGTCCGTGTGTACTGCAGCTTCTGTCAAAATCCACAGTGCTCAGTACAGGGTTACAATTTGCTGTGTTACTTCAGGCTCATGAGGCCTATAGGGAGCAACGTGGAATTCAGCCGTATTGTTTAGCTGGCAAATCTGTTTTTCTCTAGGTTTGCACACACAGTTGCCTCCCACTGAGGAGGGTGTTACAGGTCCCCCTCAGAGCCAGTCCTGAAAGATTTACAACCTCATTGGTTCTCAAGCTCCGGTTGTAGCAGGTCACACTTGTAGTTCAGGAGGTTCTCAGTTCAGTCCCCCACGTGCAATCAAGAGGGTGGCCATCATACACACGCTACCCCACAAACAGGTCCAGTGAAATCCAGGCTCTCTTGTGGTCAATAGCAAAACTCCTAATGACGTCAGTGTACCAGAATTTCAATAATTCTCCAGCCAGTGGTGTTTGTTGCAGCCACACTGGTCCCAGGATATTAGAAAACCTGGTGGGTGAAGCAATATGGTTGATTGGAGCAACTTCTGTTGGTGACGATGACAAGTGGCCTAGCTGTGCCGAGGCCTTCTGTAGTTCACACTGGGTGTAATTCTAGGGCACAGTTCCAACCTATAAAGGACTGTCACTATCTGTTCTGTAGTCCCAAGTGCCTCAAGTGCTTTGCTACTCTAAGTCCCTGACTGGGATGTTCACCATTCACATCAAACAGGCAGGTTACATGCTGTTTGTCTGTGCATGACTGCAGCCCTGTCCAGCAACTCTGACCACAGCAGAAACACACCTGCCACCCCTCCACCAGCCTTGGTTACTACACGCAGGGTGCCCTGCAACCCATGACTCACATGTTTTTCCCAAACCTCTGTGCCTATCAGTCTGGGCTCCCCCAGCTCCCTGGGCAGAAGCCAGGGCCATCCCAAGGAGGATGCAGGGCCTGCCTCCTGGAATAAACCCCCTCTTCCCAAGCCTCACCCCGAATGCCCCTCTTCCCACCCCTGCTGTGCCCTGCCACCACTCCACCCCTGCCCCAAATCTCTGCCCTCCACCCCATCCTCATTCCACCTCTCCCTCCATGCTCCCCACCCTCGAGTGATGGGGCCCAGGCCCTGAGCAGGGGACCTAGCGCCAGTAGCAGGGGTTGGGACACCCTTGCGTTCACCAGCATCAATGAGAAGTGGAACCAGCCAGCTGGTGAGTGTGGGGTGGGGTTCCAGCCTCCCTCCAAGCCACTGGCTCACGCGATGCAGCTGGAAATCGGGGAAGCGAAGCAGGCTGGGGGCTAGGTCATTCTACTTCCCATCACCCACCAGTGAATGTGGGGGGTAGGCCTGACCCCTGTCGCTGGCACCAGCCCTGCTGCTAGCTGCTCAGGCTGCCCCGCGTGGTTTCTCTGAATCGTACAAATCACTACAGATTTGGGCAGCATGCAGGCCCGCTGACAGGCAGGGGGGCGGCAATCAACCTGGGGCCTGATGTTTTGGCCACAGCAGCGGCCAGAGCTCCATGCCCCTTTGAAGTGCCACAGCAGCAATGCTCCTCCATGCGGTGCCGCTCTGAGGGAGGAGGGGAGCCCAGCGCCCCGGTCTGAGTGGCTTAGGGCTGACAGTTCTTGGCCCCACCCCTTCCACCGTTGGCCCCAAAGCCCACAGTGGCTGTTGGCCCTGCTGGCAGCACAGGAAGGCAGCTGCTCTGGGAACCTGTTCCCTGAATCGCAAGCCAAAGCCTCCTAAGTCTGCCTGACACTCCAGGCCTCCAGCTCTATGGGGCGCGAGGCAGCATAGGCAAGTTGCTGTCCAAGAAGCCAGGCAGTCAGGAGCAAGCCAGAAAGATCTGATATGGCTCTCCCATAAGGGAATTCCTCTTCCCCACACATCTCTCTCTCGCGTGCTCCGTCCTCTTGCTGTTCATCTGGGTGTGGAGCGAATGCTCCCCATCTCCCTGGAAGTAGGGTATTTGTTGGAAGGGTGAAGTGCCACTTTCCAGTCAGGCCAAGTTCCAAACAGGGTTGGATTTTCTGGCAAATCTTTTCTGGCCAGCCCTGAATTTCAATCAACAGAGCCTAATGGGACACTGAGTAAGTACCACAAGCTAAAGGTTTAAACTTCTAGCAAAAGGCTCTTTAAAAAAAAAAAAAAAAAAGGCTTTTGGTTTTCAGGTTCCTTATATTCCGGTGTTGCAATGCATGTAGGCTCAGTATTTCCACACTCCCTGTGCTGGAAGTATGCTGAGACATCCTCAGCTACCCACTGGTTTTGGGATTGTTCATTATTATCACTTGTGTTACGCAACTACCTCGAGGTGCCACCTGAGATCAGGATTTCACTCCACAAAGTATGTCCTCTGCTTGGAAGAGCTTAGCATGTAAACGGAACAGACCAAGGATAGGAGTGTCTGATAAGGTTTAACCCCCCATCACCTGCTAGGGTAATGAATGCCCAGTCCTGGTCTGTACCTGGGGTGGGGAGGAGCTAATTGGCTCCTGTCCGAGAGAAGTGCAGGTTTCAAGTAAGAGAGAGAGAACCTGGGCAGCATAGGCTCCTGCAAGGGAGGCCCAGATAGTGTTTGTGGAAGTACAAAGAGAGTACTTCAGTAGCCCATTGGGGGCAGAAGAATTCTTCCAATTCCTTTGGTCTCCTCCATGATACCCAGGAGGTAGAGATTTGCATCTTGGCTAGAGGGCTGAGCAGCAGAAGAGCTAGAGTCAGAGGCAAGCAGCCAGCAAGCAGAAGGCTGAAGTCAAAGATAGCAGCAGCATCCTGGGCTGATGCAAGGGGATGTTCCAAGGGTGAGTGAGCCCCATCACAGAGAGGAAATGGAGACCCAAAGACATAGAGAAACTTGTCCAAGGCCACACAGCAGGTCATTTGCAGATCTGGGGTTAGAACCCAGCACTCCCAGGTACAGCTCGTGGAGAATTTTTCAGTGGGACTTTTTTAAATAGAAGGTGTCAGTGTACTGAAACAAAACCTTGCTCAGGAACATATCAACTGAAATGCATTGTTATTTGTGAAGGAGTTCTTCAGATGGCAAATCACAGCAACAGAAAGTTCTCATTTCCAGAAGAGCTGTTAACCTGATTGTCTGGGCCTTCACCTGGATGGGGAGGACTGCAGTTTAGATCGCTAATCTGAATTGAGTAGAGGAAGGACTTGAAGATAGGTCTGTTGCTTGATTTGCCAATTACTTTGGGGTATGCTTATTGATTAGGGTTATTCTTATTGGTGGGGGGGAGTCATGCGATAATTTGGGAACTACAGAGATCTTTAGCTTATGCACAAGGAGTACTTATTGCAGAGAATGAGGAAGCCAAAACAATACCCATCAAAGGACAGTGGGAGAAGAGAGAAAGAAAAAGGAAAGCAACCAGCTTAACTATGAATGTTATGTATTTATTTCCAGGTAGTAGCCACACAAGGGGAGTTAAACAAACAAAACAGTTACAATATTAAGTCTAATTTAAATCTGAGTGCAAATATTAGGTCTAGCAAACTATAAGTGATCACATAAAGCAGGGTCGGGGGCTGTACCAAGAGACAGAGAGGTCTCACCACTCAATGAAGCTGTGGAAATGCAGAAGCACCACACAACAATTGCTCCTCACTTGTCTTTATAAGATGTATAAGTTCAGGGTTACCAGATGGTGATAGTAGCTGGGGTCCAGAGTGTGGGAGACAGGCAGAGCAGAGGCCCCAGCACGTGAAGTGGAGAAGATCAAATGCCAATAGAAGTGATGCAGAGTTTAGATGCAAGCATCACAACATTTTACTTGAGCCCGGACAGGGGTTTTGGTAGGGAAAACGCAATGGTTCAAGAAGGAACACTAGGTTTGTTAAAGGTTAACCAGCTGGTTCAAAGGAGTATTCTGAAGTTGTTCTGTTCAGGCTAAACAACAGAAACTGATCATTCCTGGCTGTGGGTAGTGTTCTCTGAAGACGTTCATAATGCAGCTTCAGTATTTTGGATACCACTAGAGGATTTATTACTAAACTGGGTCTGATAATTAAATGGGTCTGATAATTACTCACCCTGGTGTGGGCAAATGTGGGTTCATTAGTGTCCAAAGCAGACATTTCCCACATCAGAGCTCCTATCCCAGAATTCAGTGCAACTTGTGCTTTTCTTCTCCGTTTTGTATGCTGGTGGAGCTGTCTTCTCGCCTATCTCTGACGCAGAAGAGGAGAGGGGTGGTTCCTTAGTCTAATCGCCCTGGATGGTCGGATTTAGATGTGTCCATCCCTGCTGGTTTCAATGTTTTGGCTGTTTGTTTAAGATGAGGCTCCAGGAGGGGCAGAGGGAAGGTATCTTCCATAAGTGTTATGCCCAGGTTCCCCAAAAACACAGAGCTGGTAGGTAAGAATCTTCCACCTCATGGGTGAAGGTCCTTCCTATCAGGTTATTGGCATTCTCAGGCATGGGGCAGGAGGTCTTTCTCTCTGGCTTCTCATAGAAAAAAACTCTAAAAATCTGTGCCATCTCCATGCAGAAAGGATAAAACTTTGAAAAGTTTCTCAGGACAGGAAAACTGCTTCCTGCTCCATTCTACTCCTGAGTCCTAAGCAGTGTGGTCCAATGGATAGAGCATTGAACTTTCTGCTGGAACATTTTCTGCTTCATTAGTAAATGTGCATTTCTTTACTGGAATGCCAGGATGAAAACCAAATTAATGCTTGTGTATTCTTATGCTGTGCTGGTTGAAGCTTACAAGTACATTGCAAGAAGTAGCATGTAACCCAGTTATTCATTGGAACTGTTTTCCGCTGAGCTATTGTAGAATGAACTGTGGGCAGCATTACTGTCTGAAATATCTATTGCATCAAAGCAATGAGCTTTCCTACATTCCAGTACCTTTGATAAATAGGAGATGCGGTCTCTTCAGTAGTCACAATGGGAATGCTTGCTCTTATAATCCCACAAAGGGGATAGTTTAGGGTCAGGAAAAATAGGAACAACTTTCTGGAAATTCCTTGAAGAATAAAACAAACACAAACCACAAGGCACTTCGAAACTCTTTTCCTAACATAGGAATCTAATCTGGAATTTCATCATAGCTCTGATGGAGGAAAAGAGAACCATTATCCCAGGAAAACATGGATTGCATTACACACCTATTCCCTACCTAAGGAAGGGGGGAGTCAATTACTTAACACAAAAGTGCTGAAGCCATTAGTAGAGCCTTTTAGACTTGAAATAAACACATGTATTATATGTCTCTAAGTCCCAGTAGACGACACAACCTCGTGTCATATTCCACAGTGGATCCATTAGCAACATAATGTCATCTAACCACAAGCCATGCTAATGGCTTAAATTAGAATGCTTTTTTTTAAAAAAAAAAAAAGAAGAAAAAAAATGGTCTTGATAAAAAGACCTTGTCAGACTAAAACTGCTTCTCCTGTGTAAAAGAACACTTGGGATGTATCACTTCAAGCACTAACGAATGAACAGGGTGGTGTGAAATTGTGAAAACTTTTCTAGTATGCAAGAATTAATAAAGGACTGAGCAGAAGCAAATTTATCAGTGTGGTGTTTGATAGCCCTGGCAAAAGGATGGTAATGTTTTAAAAAACAGACTGAAACCCAATTTGGGATGGATGACAAAGGATGTGTGATGGCATGTTTGTATAAATCTGTTGTACAGAGGAAGCTAATTGGCTCCTTGCTACCATATGCAACAATGCCAGAGCAGCAGAAGCCGTTCTAATTGCTCGGAGGGTAGAGAAAGGGATTGTTGTCACGAGTTTAAAGCAGTGAAGAATCCACATAAGGCAAAACTTCAAAACCAGGCCCCTGGCCCCAGCACAGAGAGTGGGGGAAGGAAGCTGGAACTGACTCCTGCATCTTCCTTTTGTGACCACTTCAAAAGTCTTTCTTAGTGACGTGCGATTTAGTACAAAAACCGTTGCAGAATGCACAGCACTGATACATCCTGTGCCTTTCTACAGTTTAAATGAATACATCAATTGGCCAATCAGACAGACACTTTAAGGAAAGTGTTATTTGTAGCAACCTTGCTAACCCCCTACGTGCCTGTTTGCGGCAGAGTTGAGCACAACACTTTACCCAATGGGACTGGCCAGGATGGCTCCCATCCTTACAAAATCAGAGCTGGTACTTTTTGTTTTGTCTTTTTTTCTTGTCGCTGTTGCTGTTGTTGTTTTTGTTTTGTTTTAAAGGAAAGACAACTCTGTTGGGAGAAATTATTCTGCTCATTATTTTTTCTTCCAGAAAAGGCAGGCATATGTTCACTCATTATGCCAAGTTCCACTTACAGGATTAAAAATTCATGTTTCAAGCACGAAAAGCTGTAAAACTGAAAATTATTTATTCTGACTGTAAGATCTGGCCAAACCAGTAGGACTGGGTCAGTGGAGGGAAAAGAAAGGAAGGGCAAGCTGCTTTCTGGTGGATTTATGGTGATTCTGATAGTCTGGGAACCTAGTTCTGCTGAAACTCTCTGGAATGAACGGTGCATTTCACTTAATGAGAGACATTGATCAGTTCTAAAGGCTTACATAGGCTTTGTGTAGGTGAGTGGTGGTATTAGCTAGCTAACTCCCTCTAACTCCTGGGCTTGTTTTCACTGCAAAGTTACTGTGAATGTTAGTCCACCTGTGGTCCCTTCCAGGCTCACAAACCCTTACTTTGAGTTTCGTGGCTGGAAATGCAAAAATCAAGGTTCCCCCATTTGCACATATTGCACGTTCTGTGAGTTACGGCACAAAGAGAAGTTTGTTAAGTTACGTACTTTGCCAGGGAAAAGTAATAGAAAAGATGACACACACACATAAAAGGTTGCATAGTAACAAAGAGGAAGCCGTGCTAGTCTATACGCTATCAAAACAAAAAGCAGTCAAGTAGCACTTTAAAGACTAGCAAAATGGTTTATTAGGTGAGCTTTCGTGGGACAGACCCACTTCGTCAGACCATAGCCAGACCAGAACAGACTCAATATTTAAGGCACAGAGAACCAAAAACAGTAAGCGAGGAGGACGAATCAGAAAAAGATAATCAGGGTGAGCAAATCAGAGAGTGGAGGGGTGGGGGGGAAGGTCAAGAATTAGTATGCGTCTGCATACTTGGCTCAGTCTTTGAAATTTTCTTTAACAAAACTCTTTTGTTTAGAAACGGCTGTAGTTTCGCATATCAGGGTACCATCCGTCGCCTTCAGTCATGGGCTTTAGTAAGACTCTGGATGAGTAAAGGCAAACAGGGTGTGTTTCCTAAGACTAGCTGGTATAAGTTAATATAGCTCCTTTGACTTACATGACAGTACTTACTGATTCTTCATAGAATCATAGAACACTAGGACTGGAAGGAACCTTGAGAGGCCATCAAGTCCAGCCCCCTGCCCCAATGGCAGGACCAAGTACTATCTAAACCATCCCTGACAGACATCGATCTAACCTGTTCTTAAATATCTCCAGCGATGGAGATTCCACAACCTCCCTTGGCAATTTATTCCACTGTTTGACCAACCTGACAGTTAGGAACTTTTTCCTAATGTCCAACCTAAACCTCCCTTGCTGCAGTTTAAGCCTGTTGCCTCTTGTTCTATCCTCAGAGGCCAAGAACAAGTTTTCTCCCTTCTCCTTATGACACCCTTTTAGATACCTGAAAACCGCTATCATGTTTCCCCTCAATCTTCTCTTTTCCAAACTAAACAAGCCCAGTTCTTTCAGCCTTCCTTCATAGGTCACATTCTCTAGACCTTTAATCATTCTTGTTGCTCTTTTCTAGACCCTCTCTAATTTCTACACATCTTTCTTGAACTGCGGTGCCCAGAACTAGACATAAGACTCCAGCTGAGGCCTAACCAGTACAGAGTAGAGCGGAAGAATGACTTCTCATGTCTTGTTCACAACACACCTGTTAATGCATCCCAGAATCATGTCTGCTTTTTTTGCAACAGCATCACACTGTTGACACATATTTAGCTTGTGGTCCACTATAACCACTAGATCCCTTTCTGCTGTAGTCATTCCTAGGCAGTCTCTCCCCATTCTGTATGTGTGAAATTTTTGATGGAGATCCAGTGATTTCACCTGGGGATTAGGCTGTCTGACTTCAGAGGAGCTACAGTGATTTATACGAGCTCTGGATCAGGCCCTGCTAAGGCACAGGGGTGTGGTAGGCCCCCAAAATTATGGAATATCATGTATAACAATTTACTGTAAGAATAAGCCTGAAGTAATTGATTTATTCATAATAGTGTTGACATTGCTACTTAGTATTTTACAAGAAAAGAATTCAGAGCACGAAACGCAAACATGCTAGGACTGTACTGACAGAATTAGATTATTGACATGCAAAACAAACCTTCAGTAACTTGGCAATCACTTTTGTAGCCCTGGGGACCCTTGGGGAGGTGCCATTTGACAAGAGAAAAACTAATGGAGAAACAAGTTTTTGGAAAAATTTGAGATGGGTGAACTTGAAAACAATTTTTCATATAACATACAATTAGCCTGTAATACCCATTGTCATGAAATATAATTGAGGACAACAAAAACTGGCAGCATATGAAAAAGGCCAAAGTGTTTCTATGGATGGTAAGAGTAGCTACACTTAGAGGAGTAAGGTTCCAGGAATCTTTGGAGGGGACATAGATCTCTGTGGCAGGAGCCAACTTCTAGCTAATGGGAACAGGGCAGAAACTTTTCTCACAGACAAGTTATCCGATAATTGCCTATGTCAGGATTTCATAGATTTGCAGGTTTTCAGGCCAGAAGAATCATCTAATCCTGCAATGTCCAACATGCTAGCCACTAGCCATATCTGGCTATCTGGATGGTTGAGTGTTGCTATTTGGCTTGAACAATAAATATACTTTCAGAATAATGTGGGTAGTTTGCTATAGCATAGCCACTATAGCTACTGCTTCTGAGCTGGTTGTACACCACCAATTCTAACCTCACCTCCTTGTTAACCCAGGCGTAAGAACCTCCCCTAGTAATTCCTGTGTGTACCACGAGCTTGTGCTTGAGCAGTAACATATCTTGATGGAAAATGCACCCTGATGTAAATTGTTCCAATGGTTAATTACTCTCACTGTTAAAAAATTGCACTTTATTTCTAATCTGAGTTGTCTAACTACAATTTCCAACCACTCAATCTCATTTTGCCTAGATCAGCGAGTAATCTATTAACAGACCTCACAATCTAAAAGCAAAGAGTCTCAGGGGGCTGCCAAGTTAGTCTATCGCTTCACAAATAACACAGCAATCCTGTGGCACCTTAGTAGCAAATGTATTAGATCATAAGCTTTCATGTGTGAAGCCCACTTCCTCTGATGAATGAAGAGACAAAAGAATTTTACCACAAGATTACAGAGGAAAATATCTGAAATGAAATTCATTTACACATTTTGCACATTTAACCTGGGCGTGTACAGAGCTCTTAATTATCTTACACATTTCCAGGGCTATTTTCCCACCTTTGATATTTGCAGAAATGGGACACTTCCTACAGGGGTCAGGTAACCTTTCTTTTAACTTCCTCTCTCCCCCTGCTCCCCCACACTCTGCCACTGTATAAACCCTGGATTCTCTTTTCCACTATATTCATCTGATGAAGTGAGTTTTACCCATAAAAGCTCATGACCTAATAAATTTGTTAGTCTCCAAGTGCCACAGGACTGCTTGTTATTTCTGAATCTACAAGTAACTGCACAGGAAAGAGTCTCAGAGGGGTGGCCATGTTAGTCTGTAGCTTCACGAAAAACAAGCAGTCCTGTGGTGCTTTAAAGACTAACAAATTTATTTATCAGGCAATGAGGTTTTGAGGGTGAGGCCCACTTCTTCAGATTTGGAACAGAATTAAAGATCCAAGATTTATATCATGGAGGGACTAAGAGCAGAAGAAGAAGAAGAAGAAGTGGGTGTGAGTCATCTGTCATTAATAGGACCAGACAAAGAGGTAAATTAAGTTAAGTGGGAGAGGTGCCATTGCTGAGAATATCAAAGGTGAGGCTATTGTCACTGTAATGCATAAAATAATGGAGATCTCTGATAAGCCCAGGTTAACTGTGTCAACAGTGGTGGAGCTGATCTGACCCACCTGACGCATGGCGATCTGTTACCAAAGGTGATGAGTTACATGGGCCCATGGTACCTGTGCTCCACCAATTTTCAGGAACATGAGCCCTGTTCCACCCAAGTTTTCTGAGCTGTCCTGTCCGTAGGATGTACTAGGGCAGTGGCCTGGCATCCACATTTCGGTAGGATGAGAGGTTCAGGGTGTCCTGAGGAGGGTCAGAGCGGGGCCTGAAGCTGGCAGCAGTGAGAGACTGGAGTGCATTGCCTAGAGAGGTGGTGGATTCTCCATCCCTCGAGGTTTTTAAGTCCCGGCTGGACAAGGTCCTGGCTGGGATGACTTAGTGCGGGTTGATCCTGCTTGGAGCAGGGGGCTGGACTAGATGCCCTCCTGAGGTTCCTTCCAGCTGTATGATTCTGTGATTCTGTGACTACATCCCAGCCTGTCCTGCTCCGCCTCTTTCTGCCTCCCCACTGCTATCCACTCCTTACCCCAAACAACACTGGGATCTGGCAAGGCAGAGTGGGCTGGGACTGGGTCACTTGCTGCTGCTGGTGCCAGGCCCTCCCACTGACTCCCCAGGATGCCCTGGACTGTGTATCCCCCTGAAACATTGCCCCTCCCCACCCTCCAGAGCTGTGGCCTGAGGCACTTGCCTGGTCCACCTCGGAAAGCGGCAGCTCTGGGAATACAAGCTCCCACATGCTCGCAGCCGTGGCAGGAACCGGAGTGGCCGAGCAACCTGTTCAGCCGCACAGCCCTCCCCCAGCTCGCTGTGCTCTGCTTTTCCACAGCGGTGGGAAGCCGAGTAACTGGGGGGCTGGAGGGGCTCTGTTTCCCACTGCCACAGCGAAGCCGAGGGCAGTGGGCTGGGGAGAGAGCGTTGGAGCGGAGTGGAGCGGAGCTGCCAGGCTGCTCCAGCTCCCGTTGCAATGAATATGGAGGGGTGACATCTGCTGCTGCCCCACACCAGGCTCCTCCTCCCGTGTAATCCCCCTCCCCATGCTTCCCCGGGTCCCATCCACAGCGCAGGTGAAGTGGCTGCCTCGGGGCCCCTACAGCGCGTGACCTGGGGAGACCACCTCAAACCCTCCTGTGGAGGGATGGCCCTGACGGAAGGGAATGGGGCTTTACGTGGATCTATAGCCCAGGAGCCTCCTCCTTTTGTGCTGTGACGCGACGGGGGCAACTGGCCCCTCTGCCCTGAACGATCCCTTACAATACATGCTAACGGCTTGTGCCAAACCATCATTTAGCTCATTCTTGCATTTGCTGAGGTGGAACTCAATGTTCCTGGGAAGCTTTTCTCTGTCATCAACAGGGATTAGTCCAATAAAATGTATCCCCTGCCCCACCTTGTTCCACCTGAAAGCTACCCAAAGGGAGAGAGTCAAGCTCCAACTCCAGAGACCTGCATTCGGTCCTAATCACCCCCACAGGCTTTCTCTCTGACTGAGGCAAGCCATTTACTAATTCTGTGCCTCAGTTTCCCACCTCAAAGGCAGGAGAGATAACGAATGCTTCCCATGTTCCTTGAGGAGGGGGGCAAAGGTTAGTTCTTGTTCTGCATGATTCTAGCACAGTGAATTCCATCTCCTGGACAAGGTCTCTGTGTGATACAAATAATACATTTCTTTGACACATCAGACACAAAGGACTATAGTGTGGATTACATCTGACAATGGGGTAGCTTGGGAAACTGAGCGACCAATCAGGTTCTCTGAGATGCTGAGAAACCATGTTATAATGTTAATTATCCCCTTTGTCTCTCTCTCTCTCTGAGGCATTATGGAGCAATGATGTTCCTTTTGCTTCCTCCATGGCTACTGTGTGATTGCTAATTGTCACCATTACATGAATGAGAAAGTGGCAATTTTCCCATATTGAACAGTAAATGTTCTGAGTGCCGGCCAGGCCCTGAGATCAGATCGAGGCCAATGAGGTAAGGGTCTTAGACGTCCAACTAACAGGGAAACTTACCCATTGGTATTAACTCCTCTCTGGAATTGGCACCAGAGTAACCGAAGTTCTTGGTTTATATCTTCCTCACGGCTGGGGAGCAGGGTGATGATGATGGCTGAGCAGACGAGACCTTTTTATATGATTGACAATGGAATGAGTCACCCAGATTCAAAGGGAACTCTTAAGAAAACACTTTATTGACTTGCCTTTGGCCTTGTGAATGTTTCCTTGTATTAGGGGCTTACAGTTGTTGTCAGGTGCTGTACAAAGGCAAAATTAAGATGGTCTCTTCCCCATAGACCTTACAGTCTAAGTGAGAATTGGATTATAACTTGATTCAGAGACATAAAGAATTGGATCACAAGTTAGCAACTTTTTCTACATGGTTCTTCTTTGTATGAAAAACCAATCTTCTTTTCAGATTTTAGGTAAAAGTGAAAGAGAATGTCATTAAAGCCAATAGTTATTTTAATTTTATTAAGTGGGGGCTGTAATCTGACCATACTTAGGTATGGAAGGATTTGATTTTTATTGGTAAATATTGATTTCTTCACTTACACACACACAGATGAAAAGCATTTTGATCCATAATAATCAAAATTTAGAGGCAGGGAAAATAAGAAAAATGTTGCATGGGAATTTAGTAGCGTTTGGTATCAGGATATGTACTTTGAATAGTTTGGCATGCAGTGTTGACAATTTGTGTTTTAATGGTTAAAAAGCTTTAAAGTTTTCAGTCTAAAGCAGTTGTCATTAAGTAATTGTCTGAACATCCGCACTGTCTGACCTTCCTCATAGTTTCCTACAACTGTGAAAAATTAGTTAAAATAAAACTAATAAAACTAAAAAAACCCTATCTCTATGTGGTGTGACTGGCGTTGTGTGGGCATGGAATGGGGCCTGAATCGGGAGGGCTTTGCCCTGGATCCCACACCAGGGCCACTTGGGAGGGGTTTCCACAGCTCCCCCTCCCTCTAAGGATGGCCCTGGGTCCAGTGAATGTGACACTGACTTCTATTCCTAGCTCTGCTATTGCTCTTCTGTGTGTAACGTAGGGCAAGTCACCTCATACTTTTGTCCTGTATACTAGCTTGTAAAGTCTGTGGTAGGGATGATTCCTTGACGTGCTCTAGTGCAATAGGCAATGCAATAATATAATTCATAACTGAGCTGGTAATTTGGAAAAAAACAGCACCAATGAAGCTGTTAACTCTGAAACCTAATGATAGTTTAAGTTACAATGCTGTCATTTCTCTTGCATTTTTGGAAGACACATTCTCACAGTTGCATGCAGAAGATATTAACATTGGGGCAAGCGAAACAACTTGTGGCTGTGAAGAGTTTCTGTGGGAGACCTGGGATTTTCTTTCTGCAAACATAATTTGAGGTGTCTTCCAGCCCTATGCATGAGGGCTTCTCTTTGGGGCAAACTACTTTGGCTTGATTCCCCATCTCATTAAAAACAAAAGACTGTTGTTAGATGATTTAAAGACAGCCTGCATTTGCCGTCTTTAACTTGACCTGACAGACTCTTGCTAAACCCACTGGAACTAGTAAACTGGTTAAGAAGTCAACAACCTGCTGACATGTAATGTAATGCCAGCAGACGCTGTATTTGTATATCTGTCTGTTAAAATGAATGAACAGAGGGATTCCAGCACCAGGCTTAATTAAACAAGTGGATTTTCTGTTAATGTACTGCAGAGGGAAATCACCGCTTCTACATAATAATAAAGGAAAGTTCCCAGGGGAGTGCGGGGGGGCGTGGCGGCAGAAGGGGAGGAACCAGCCTCCGAGTTATTCTAAAAGGTATGCGTTGATTATAGATGTATTTACAACTCATGGCTACAGCATTGACTGATGCAAGGTTAGCAGCTGCTTTTTTTCAGCTTGTCAAGATTTTCCAAAGAGACATGAATGTAGGAACCTTGATTTCTGGGTGCCCAACATGAGACACTTTAAAAGGGCTTGATTTTTCAGCACCGCACTTCTGAAAATCGGACACCTTCCAGGTGTCAAGTGGGACACCCCAAACTACAAGTCACTCCTGAAAAATCTTGGCCAGCTCATTTTTAGCAGTACATATGCTGGTAAATTTATCTAGATTGCTGCTGTTAACGTGCTTGTCTCTGCGAAATACAAACCACCATAGACAGTTCCTTCCCAAACTAGTGGCCACTCTGATATATGTGCAGTACCTATGGATGCCCAATGTACACTGAACAATTGGCAGCTAGGGAGAAGAGGCTGTAAATTTTATTCTCTGTTATCATCTAAATTTTAGGCCTAAATTTAATATTTATAACCAATGAAGGCTAGATTTTCTCAAAAGTCCTGAGTTACTAGCAGGAATCATTGTTGCGCTCAGTGGGAAAGGATGACAGGAGATTTCTGCTGGGTTGTCAGCTGCAAGGTGCTGAGTAGAGACGTGCAGAAATTTTTAGTCCAAACCTTTTTTGGGCCAAAAAGATAGATTTAGCAGCCCCAAAAAGTTCTGTGAATTTGACTGCCAGTTGCCCACTCTCCCTGATATAAACAATTTGGCAAAAGATCCGACTCACTTCATTCTGACAGTTTCAAAATTAAACATTTTATTTTTAGTTCAAAACAATATTTTGTTTGGAAATGTTCTTCAAATGTATTTTTAACATTGCAAAACATTTTAAAATGCTTTAGGTTAAAATGAAATATTTCATTTGACGTACTGGACAAAAATTCTGATTTTTTTTTTATCACCTCTACTATTCAGTTCTTCTAATCTCTTGATTTTTCTTTTGGCCATAGCAACAGCAATGAATGTAGAAAAGTCAGTACATAAATTGTCTCTGTTTTGTCATGTCTAAGTCTCTCTAACAGCCTTTTACTATAGACTTCGTGTTGTGTTTTGAATCACTGAAAGTGGGACAGACATTTAGTACTAAGAAGGCTTCTGTAGAAGAGTCTATTAAAACATAGATGAAAAAAATCTGATTTTTCTCTGCAGCACAAAAGCTCCACAACTCTTACTGGAGTTTTGATAAAGGATAACCCTTTTAGGAAGAAGCAAACAGACAAGTGAAAACCCATCCAGCTATCTGATATGAAGTTGTTAGAAAGCTGAGAAAGGATTCATCTCCCTAACAAATTATCTTCATTGTCAGGAATACTTGAATCAAAATTTGATCTGCTTTTACAAATCCCAAAAGCATTTAAAGTACCCTATCAATTCACTCTGTCAAAGGAGCATAGGAATTATCATAATGGCTCAGAGCTGTGGTCCATTTAATACAATATCATTTCTCCAACAGTGGCCAACGTGATCTACTTTGCAGTAGAGCTCGGTAAAAGTGTTCAACAACAACAAATATGCAGATCCACTGACACCAAAATGTTTCATTAGTTTGTGGTAGTTTCACAAAATTGTTCACGTTAAAAGACAAACTTCTGAAAAATCAGTGTTTCAGTTTGGAGAAGAAAAGATCTAAGAAAACATTGCCTTAAGTCAAATTTATTTGGTGAAAGAGGCCACGTGCTGACTTAAACTAGAGCAGAAGACGTATTCTTCATAACTTGACATCATTAAACTGTGATTGGAGGGCCTCCAGTAACTCAGACAGAGGTGAGGGGTCTGTTACAGGAGTGAATGGAAGTTCTATGGCCTCCAACATGCAGGAGGTCCAACTAAGGCCAAAAGATCATGATCATCTAAAGTGGGGTTGATGTGTGGGGGAGATACAGGGGGTCACATGCATCTCCCAGTGCCCCCTGCCCCACTCATCATCAATGCTGTGCCTCTTCTGGTGACCATGGGAGGGGTCCCACTTCTCCCCCTGGAGCATCATGATCCTAGAGCTGGAGCTACTCTTACTCTGGGGGCAGGGGGTGCGAACTGCCCTCACACTCACCAAAAGTGGCAGGTGGGGATGGAGCAGAGGGAGGGAGTGTGTAAGAGAAGGGGTGGGATGAGGGTGGGGCAGGGGCACAAGGCTGCTGCTTCCCCTGGAAGCCCCTTCACCTTTAGCCACTGAGGTAGAGACTGTTAGTAAAATGGAAAAGTTGTGTCAGCATCTCCTAGACAGTTACTCATACATGTGGTCCTCAGGCTTTAAAATAGTTTTAAAACTGGGCCTTGGACCTGTCTGTAAAACTGGTCAAACACTTAGTATGTAGAGAGACCACATTTCCCTCTACTGAGCAGGGGACACCTGGTAAAATTACTTGGCTGTGAGTGGGATCAACAGCAATCAATCAGAACTGTGTAGTGCAAATGCTCAAATGAACTTCAGCTGACAGATCCCGTTACAAAGAAATATGTTGCTGTTGGATTCTTTTTATTTACCTTCTTATCTTTTAGTCATCAGGGTTCACACGGGAAAGGGTGTCCCAAACACCCCTAACCCCACATGAATGCAGAGGGAGAGGTCTCACACACACACACACACACACACACCTCTGTCACATGGGGGAGGAGGGGCTGACTACCTAACCCAACCCTCCCTGCCTGGCACTCTCCATCCTCCATGCCTGGCTGGGAACCCAGGTTGGACCCATCTCTCCTGGTACCTGGTGCAGCATGTTCTTGAGGCAACATGTGCTAGGTGGGTAAGCACGGTCTCACACACACCCTGTAATGGAACCCCCCAGGATGCGGCCTGGGACTGTGGGACCACTGTGCCCCCCTAACTCTCCAGCCTGGGCTGTCTCTCACACAGGGTCTTGAGCTTTCCCAATATGCTGCCCCACCCAGGGGCAGCGCGGGGAGGAAGGAGCCAGCCAGTGGGCAGTGGGTGAGCTGAGGGCTCCTGCAGCAGGCTGGTTCTCCACAGAGCACTGAGAGGGCCCTGTACGCCAGAGTTGGTATGGAGAAGCAGCAGGGCTGGGAAGGGAGAGAGGAGGCAAAGTCAGACAAGGACAGTGAGGAGGAGCACATAAATGGCTGATGGATGGGCTGCAGGGGTGACACATAACCAGCCGCTTGAGACCTGCCCACAATCCCAGACATTGCAGTTTGCAGTGTGCGTCCAGCACCGGCCAGAAAACGGTGTGAGGGGAGGGAACGAAGTCCTGCTGGCGAAGAGCCAGCAAACAACAAAGGCTGCACTGACAGACCAGCCCTGCCTCTTGCATCATCCTCCCATCACCAGCCTGGAACCCCCACTTCAGCTGTCGGCCCGTGGACAAGGACTCCCCCCTCACTGTTGGTGGGCAGGTGGCTGGCAAGCAGGGTCTGGCCCGCAGCAGCACTTGCCAGTACTGATGGGGGAGAATAGAAAATATGGGACAATTTGTCCGTCTTTAAGAAAAGTCGGGACTCCAGCAGAAGGGCTTAAATATGGGTGTGGCCAAGCAGTGGGGTAAGGCTCCAGAAGCTCCCTGTCCACAGTGAAAGACTATGGCAGTGGGGAGCCACTGGAGCCTTTCCCCACTGCCTGTCCCTGACAAAGCCTTTCACTGACGTGCCTGCATGCCGTGGTGTGGATGCAGCCTGTTTTTCATCAAGCTGTGTAGCTTCATGTACCTGACACCACGCCACTGCCCATGATGTGCAGCCTAGATGTCACCTGTGAGACTCTTTACAGAGATGCTGCATTCTGTTGGCATCCCATCTATGTCTGCACTGGCTGACGAGCCTTGCTGCCTCCAAAAGCTTCCCTCTTGCAACCTGTGTGCCCCTCTCCCTGCTGGCTTTTACAGGTTGGACAGCAAGGAGATTTGCCACTCTTTGTAACGTTAGCTAAACCAAACCTGTCCACACCTCAGTTGTGAGTAGGGCTAGCTTCCTGCCATCAGCACGTGTTCTAACCACACCCGTTTTCCCCGTAAGCCATTTCTATTCAGCACAAGTTGCAAGGAATCTTTTACTAATGGGAGAAGTGTTTTCTTCACACTTTACATGGAAAAAAATTACTACCCTACAGACTAGGAGCACCAGTCATGGACCTCTACCTGATTGTGCTGTATTAACACAGCACACAAGTATAGCCTCTAACCCAATGAGCTTGTTGTCCAAAATTTTTCATCGTGGGAAACTGCAGTAAAACAGGACTCTTTCCCAACTTTTGTGTACATCTAAAAGTGGTGGTAACACCTGTAACACTGTTACAGTGGAAATGGTTTGAAACGCCATGAGTGGAAACCTCAAAATTCATGAATTTTTTGAAAAACATTGTATATTATTGGGGTTTTTTTTTTTGTTTGTTTGTTTTTAAACATCTGAGGGATTTTTTTTGAGCATCTGGGTTACACTCAGGTTTTGTTTTCCTTTGCAGTTAAAAGGCCTGAGGACATTTTATTTTGGAAGGAAAGCTAATATTCTCTATCACTAGACTCTGGGAGCTGGGGCCTTAAGAAAACCCCAAGTATCATGAGTAGCTGCTGTAAATTCATGAGACCTGACAGCTCTGAAATTTTGTAGCCTTAACTGTTGCCTGCTGTAACAATTCTTTAAGAACAAAAAGAAAAGCAAATGTTTATTGCTATGACAATGTACTCAACAAAACAATGTTACTAGTGTAGGAGTAAGAAAGAAAAAGACACTCTATTATTCATGAGGGTTTATCCTGATGACAGGAGATGATAAAGGAGACAACTGCAACCATGCTATGCAGTTGTAAGCACTGTGATTGTTCCTGTTTGGTAGACGGTGTTTAAAATTTCTTATGCAATGGCTCGCAGCCTGTAACAAATGTTTCCTTCTCCCATTTTACCTGCAGGATGTTTTCTGGATGTTGCTTAATGTCAACTCTTAATCTTACTGTTTTGTAATACAAGACAGAGCAACTTTGTCCTGGAGAAATGGTAGTTGCAATATATAGATTCCAGTGTTTTTTCCTGTCCTGTGAAGGGATACTTAGATGCTTAGAAGATTTCTGAAGTTCCACAGCCAACTGAGTGATGGGATCTAACATTAACTAAAGCTACGTCTACACTTACCAGGAAAGTCGATGGCTGCTGCACAATATTTGGTATGCCAATTGCACACTAAAAATCAACTTTGCAGCCATTGACTCTGCAGCAGTCTTCACAGCAGAAGGTCTATGGGAGTGCTCCTCCTGTCGACCTTCCTTAATCCTCACGGCTTGCGAGGAATTCTGGGGTTGACTTTGACCCTGGAACATGCTGTTTTGTGCATGCATGAACTCCTTGCAAGAGGAAGTTGTGAAAACCAGAATTTTAACAGGGTTTTAAAAAGAGCTAGATAAATTAATGGCAGATAGGTCCAACAATAGCCAGGAGGGGTATGAATGGTGTCTGAAGCCCCTGTTACTCAGAACCTGGGGATGGGTGATAGGGGAGGGATAACTTGATTATCACCTGTTCTGTTCATTCCTCTGGGACACATGGCACTGGCTGAAGTTAGAATATGAAATACCAGGCTAGATGGACCTTTGGTCTGACCTAGTGTAGCTGTTCTTCTGTTCTTACCTAACCACTAGAGTGGGATCCTCAAAGACAACAAAAAGAAATAGACAACGAAATCTCATTGGAATTCAATGGAACTGAAATTTCTAAACTCCCCTAGGCTCATTTGGAAATATCAGCCTTAGTCTTATCTTTGCCCCTGGAGCTCAAAGATAGAGCTGTTCCCCAGCTTTTGGTCACCCATGTTGTTCGAAAGGCTAATCATCTGAATTTTGCTGACTGGGTTAAAGAAATTCCCGGATCAACTGGATTCAACAGTATGAAAAGTAGAGTCCCAAGAACTACGGATGAATTAAAACTGAGGGATGATTCCCCATCAGTTATAACCGGCTAATCTACTTTGTAATGAATAGGGCAGTTGAGAAGAGCCTCATCGTTGTCTTTATTGTTCATGTCCCGGCGTGCTTTCAAGGTTCCTCGGAGAGTGCCCTCCTCCCAGAGGTTGCAGCAGCGAGGGGAAAATGGTAGGTCAGAGGAGGGTCATTGTCATCCAGCTGGCT
This sequence comes from Carettochelys insculpta, assembly GCF_033958435.1. Lineage (NCBI taxonomy): Eukaryota > Metazoa > Chordata > Testudines > Carettochelyidae > Carettochelys > Carettochelys insculpta. The sequence continues at coordinate 133,123,295 of NC_134140.1, read as the reverse complement.
GCACCAAACCACAAACCTGCCCCATTACATATGAAAATCCACTCATTGTCTCTGCTCCAATTGTACCCTGTCTTTCAGATCAGGCACCCCAGAGCCATGGCAACACCAATAGGCAGGATGTGCATTGGAATACATCATTTGCATGGTGTTTATAGCTGAGAAAAGTTTTGTTTGAAAATGTGTGTGATTAATGCCTTCAACTATTATCTCTAATTGAACAGACATGGAAAGGGGCCACTTTGTCAGCCTCGCTAAGCCTATTGCACAGCTATTAATGGAGTATTCAGACCTGGCTGAATAAAACTATTATTACCTCTCTCGTGTTCTGTAAGCATAACATGTTATTGGAGCCTGGCACAAAACATATGAATGGCTGTTGGATACATAGCTCCAGTAATCCTCAAAGCACCAGTATGGAAGAAGAGTCAAAAGCTGTTTAGCACATAATTTAATGTGCTAAGGCATCTGCATTACTATTAAGTAATGGTACTTTAATTTAATACATTTATATCATAGTAATGTGTCAATTTAACATCCACTACTCAGCATGATTAAATGTCCACTATCTTCCACTCTCCAACCACCCACACACGGCATGAGTGAAGCAATGTTAAAAATCCCTTGCATTTCCAAATACCCATTGTCAGAACTCGGGATCCTTGAAGGGAGAATTTGCCAGCCAAGAAACAGAAATCAGTTCAGGGGAGTTCACCGGTCTGGCTTGTGTTAAGCCAGACTTCAGACTGGTGTTCCATCTAATTTCTTCCATCCATGGGCAGAATAAATTTTGTTATGTGTACCAATGCATGTGAAGGTGTGTGCCATCAATAGAAACACATGCTTCTGGCGTAGGTGCTCTGCTATTCAGCTAAACAGCTCTTAATCTCTCCTGGGCAGCTGCCCAAGTACTCAGCTTACAAGGACCTCAAATCACAATGCTCCCTTCTGGGCTATGAATTTATGTGACGTTAGAACTGGTCAAAAATTTTCAAGTGAAATGTTGTCCACTCAGAATGTTTGGGCAAAAATGAAATTTCTGTCCAAGAAAATAGGCATATTTTACTTTATTTTTCTTTTGTCAGCCGAAGATTTCTGAAATAAAATAAATTTTCTTAGGTTTCAAATTCTAGTTTTCATTTATTTCAGTTTTGAAAATCCCTAAGTGTTGAAACAAACACTTCCATTCAAAACAAATTGTAATGAAAAATTTCATTTTGTTTTGAAATTTTGCAGGGAAAATAACTCAGAGGAAAAAATTACATTCTGTGTTTTTTTCATGGGGAAAATATGCAATTTTTCAGTCTGGTCTTTGAGACATTTGACATAGGTCAGTAACATTACTCATGGCACAATGTCACATATGCAAAACATGACTTGCAGACAGAGCAGTTAATGGAGTATCTCACTGGTGACGATGACCTGTAGTAGGAGAGTAACTTGACAGGCCTTTGTTCAGAAAGGGTGAAAGTCACATGGACTCAGTGTGCCCAGCAAAAGAAATCAAGTCAGGCCTTGCCTATACATATAGACCCACTGTAGTGCATGTGGTGGAGATAGTCAGAGTTCATAGGAGACATTCTCCCACCAACACAGCATTGTGCCATCTGTTAACACCGGCGTAATTTATGGGGGGTGATTTAGTTGTGTCCCTGAGCAACATATATTGTGCCAGCATAAGCTGCAGTGTAGAATAGCCTAAATCATCTCTCTTAGTCAGGTCTTCAGAACCTAAAAGTGGTTCTGTAAGTCAGGCTTTGCACTCATGCAGCTATTTCCTCCATCGCCCTTAGTGTGCCTTGCAAACCTGGGAAAGCATTATTGTCCTACTCTCATAGACTGGGTAACTGCAGAACATTCAGAGAATTCATCCAGTGTTGCAGCTGCTTTGCACCATCCATCTGCTTCTCCAGCGCAGGACTCATGTCACAGACCGTGCTGAGCCAGGAGGATGCGTAGCCAGGGCATTGCTGCACCTTGGTTTCCTCAAGACCCTCAAGAAACGACTGAATCCTCAGGGTGGCAGTGAATTAAACCAATCCCAAAACAGAGGAGAAACAAGTAACCTGTCATTGGTCTGTCTCCTGGCACATGGCTGAATCTATTTTGTGGAAGTTATAGATGTAAGATCACCTCGCAAAACAGCGGCACTGCTGGGATTAGAATCAATGTCTTCTGAGCCCCAGCTGGGGATTCAAACCACTTCTCACAAGGGCCTTCTTTTGCAAATTAGGTGCTTTCACCAGTGTTTCCTCTAGTTTTTTTTTTTTCATCCATGTGCAGAATATTTTTTTCTATGCACCAAAGCATGTGCAGATGTGCAGCAGTAATAGAAACACATGATGCCGGCTGTGGGAGCTCTGCTAATGAGCTGAGCAGCACCTGAATCTCTTCTGGGTGGCATCCCCCATGCTCATCTTAGAGGGAAAACTGGCTTACATCCACAGAACAACTGGTGCTCAGCACAAGGCTCTGAAACAGGAAACCATGAAGTTTCAGAGAGCCACAAAGAAAAGCAATTTTTGGACAAACCTCATGGAGAGGGGAGGGGCAGGGCGACCTCTCTCTCGCGCAAATAAAACCGACCACTGAAGCAAACATGAAATGAAGAAACCAACCTGGATTTCACAGCACTGCACCACAACACAAAACACATCAGTGAAGCAATACAGAGGTGGGATGAAAAAAAACCCAACTGCTCTGTTTACCTAAGGGCAGGATTTTTATTTAAACTGTGTGAGCAGCCTGGTGCCGTGGTTGTCAGCACTAAAAATAAAGGTGATTTCAGGCACCTGCTCGAAGGGCAGAAAGGATTTAAAAAGAAGCAGACCCGGACTTGTAGGTCTCAATCATTTGAAGCCACTCTAGTTTCAGAAGCTGTTCTGTGATCTCTCATTACGCAGCAGCAGCCGGTCTTGTTACCACTTAGCTGACATCCATGGGGACAGCCTGGTGGTTCAAGTGAGGAAGCAGGCAGTGGTACGCACTGGCATAAAGGCAATGGGGAATCTTACACCAGTGACATTGGCATCCCCTGCCATAGAGCAGCTTTAGCCTATCTAGCACAGGCAGAGAAGCCATGTCACTGCCATGGGATGATGACAGAGCAGAAAATAGAGACAGCCAGGGCCAATGGCCAGACACCCAGCTGGAACTCTCAGGGCTTGTCAAAACCCTGGCAATATGCACTGGCATAGCTACGCCGATCAAAGTTTTGCCCTGATGTGGGCACATGGCTCTGCTACAAAATAGGGTCTGCACTGCTGTGACTTATCCAGCCAACTGGCCAGAGTACACAGCACCAGGGCAAGCCTGATCTTACACCAGGGCTATGCATCTATCCTGGCGCTTTCCCAGGCCTGGCGACATCCATGCAGCAAACACAGGTGCAAACAAGTCTCTGGACAGGTGATCAGAATGATTGATTCCTACTCCCCCCCCCCCCCCCCCCGACAGAAATAAATTTGAACCTTATTGGGAGAGACTCTGACCATTCATGCACATTCTCCTCCACCTCTTGGGGAGAGACAGGTAGATGAAGAAAGTGAGCAGGTAGCCTCCCCAAGATTTCTCCTTATTGTTACACCAGTAATCATTCACCTGTCTATATTGCCTCGTGATTTCTTTCCATAACCTCTCCAGTGGTCTCTGGTTTCTGCCTGCTTTGGTGCATTCTGGAAATGCACCTGGCTCTCCCGTACTCTATAAACAATTATATCACTGACAGACAGGAGCTGTTGCATTTACCTAGTTCAGGAATAATAATGGCTTAAGCATTCTGGGGACTGTTTGACCACCCTTGACTTTCTGAGTGTTCCAGTATCACTTGTCTTGTGCTGCTAGCTGAGTTTTGGAACTAATGGGGCTCCCTCATTGTTTGTTATATTTGGACTGAGAGGGAACCTCATTCTCCACTTGCCTGGCTGCTCTGCTGAGATTGTGTCTCCAGACAAAAAGGATTGACTTTAACAATAGAGAATACAGCACCCAGCAGGGAAGGAAAACCTTATGCTTCCAGGGTCAACACCTGATTGGAAGGTCTTTTATACCAAGCAGCACCCTCTTGTAGGGCTTTGCCTTTCATTTTCCACCAGGCATTGAGATTGCAGCAAAATGCTCTTTAGTTGTGATGTTGTCCAAGAAGGGAAAAAGTAGGTGAGAGGTGTTCCATTCATGGATTCAGTCTTGGTCAGGCAGTGCTCAGCCAGTGTTTGGGCAGTAGAATTTCTTTACAGGTTACTCATTATAATAAGCTTCCCCTAAAGAATAGTCAGACAAGTCCGCGCATGTCTTTCAAAATTTAACCCCCAGTTGCCCAACATGATATAAAAGCAGTGAGCTGTCGTCTTTGTCGACACCTGGGCTTTTTCTCTGCTGCTGTCTAATAATGAAAAGTTCACAATAAGAAAATGATCCAGGTTATGTGACCCAAGGTGGAGGGGGATCAGGAAAAAAGGCTCCGACCTCCTCCTTGTCTGGGCACTTCTAGCAGTAAGGTGCCCCAGTAAGGGCTCCAGTGTGGTTTTACCCAAAGCTCAGGCTAAGGGGAAGCTGCTAGTTGAGCTGCCCCAGGAGCAGAGCAGGGACCAGACTGTGACTCAGGGAGCCATACTCCATCCCACTCTTACTCCCAGGGTAAGCACAGCACACCAGGACTATAGTAGACACAGATTGCTTTCCTCTCATCCCAGCCTCAGTACCTGCATGTTGGAGGTGGGGACAGACACAAATATCTGGCCATTCCCACCCACCTTCTGGGCAGTCCCCCATTCCAGATAGGCAGGGGGTTCTTTGTCCCTCATTAGTGCACTGTGAAGATGCTCAGGAAAGGTCACAGGGCCTCCCTAAAGAAGCAGAAAGGACTTTGTACACTCTGTAGGTCAGTGGCTCTCAAAATGTTGGTCAGGAGCCTAGAGTTGGCTATGAACAATGTTAACGGGGTCCCTGTTTGAAAGACAACGCATCCACAGTCCTGAGACATCTCTCCTCTTTAGAGCAACTTGGACCCTGCTGAGTGTTCTCTTGACCTGTGTTATTGTAGCTAGAAGCCTTAGCCAGGGACCAGGACCTCCTTGTGTCAGGTGCTGTACAAACACAGAACAAAAAGCTGGTCCCAGCCCCAAGGGGCTTACAGTCTAAGTTTAAAATAAGAAACCTCAAAAGGAAAGACTGAATACAAGCAAATGACAAGACCATATTCATCAACACGATGGGCAGTGGTATCTTCAGACCAGCAGCCTGACCGTTCTCAAGATTTACATCAGCAACCTTGGCCTTTGAAAAAAACACATTGAACTCTTTGCTTGTTTTCTTTAACACCCAGCAATTCATAGGATCAATGCCCTTTCTTCACCTTTAAGACATGCAATGAACCTGACTTAGTGTGGTTCCTTGGGACTGGACCAAGGGAATTGGCTCCCTTTTACCTGACCTGTAGGTCTATCCTACATAGCACCAGTACCTATCTTGAGACCCACCTGGAGGGGTGAGTGGGATACTTGCCCAGTAACTCTGTAGAAGTCAGAATTTTCCAGAACTGAAGAAGTGGGTCTGTCCCAAGAAAGCTCATCACCGAATAAATTATTTTGTTAATCTTCAAAGTGCTGCGGGACTGCTTTTCCTGTTCGTAGAAGTCAGTAGAGATTGAACCTCCTTGGTCCAGCACCCTCACCCTCACCAGTCCTGAAGGAGGGAATTTGCTGCACCAAGGGAGTCCACACCCTCTGCCCCCACAGCCTGCTGCCCCTTCCCCCACTGGCTACACTTCCACTCCAGCTGACCGTCCTGCCTCCAGCTCCCTACTTCCATCCCCAGCTGGCCCCCTTACTGTCAGTGTACTTCTAAGACACTGGAACCTGACGGGCTCTCACTGGCCCTGTGAATGCTGGCATTGGCCATGACTGGGCTGCTGGATGCTGGGTCTGGTCACACAGAGGTCAGCCACATCAGGCTTCTGGTGCAGCTGGGCCCCCGTCTCTTCTCCCACTAGGCTCCCTCTGGTTTTGGGAGGTGCAACCTCCAGCAGGAAAGCAGTTTGAGACAGACAGAGAACTCTGAGAATTGGTTATATTTGCTATAGTCTTTTTTTTTTTTTTGGGGGTGGGGGGAACTACTTAGGAAGCCCAAAAATCTCCTCCCTGTCATTTGTCATTCATGGTAGGGCATGTACGCAAGTCAAGAAAGCCTTTGGACAACCACCAGCTAGAACTGGATGGAATGTTTTGAATCTTAATGGGTGCGTCTATACTAGCCAGCTACTTTGAAGTAGCTGGCACAACGTCAAAATAGTACGTATCTCATCTACACGTGCTGTGAGCTATTTCGATGTTGAAATCAACATTAGGTGGCGAGACGTCAAAATCGCTATTCTTATCCGAAGATGGGAAAAGCGCTGTACTTTGACGTTCAACGTCGAAGTACAGCGTATGTTGACGATCCGCGTCCCACTACATCGAAATAGCAAGGTCCTCCATGGTGGCCATCAGCTGAGGGGTTGAGAGATGCACTGTCCAGCCCCTGTGGGGCTCTATGGTCGCCGCATGCAGCAGTCCTTAGCCCAGGGCTTCTGGCTGCTGCTGCTGCTGAGGCTGCTGTAGCTGGGGGTCCATGCTGCGTGCACGGGGTTTGCAACCATTGTTGGCTCTGTGGATCTTGTGCTGTGCCGTGCGAGTGTGTCTGGGAGGGGCCCTTTAAAGGAGCAGCTTGGGGCTTTACTGGCCCCTTATTTCGATGGGGAGCACTTGTGTGTGTGGATGCTCCACATTTCCTTCTGGGGCAGCTCCTTTCAACGTTCTCTGTCGCTACTTCGACATTGAACGTCGATGGCACCAGCCCTGGAGGGTGTGTAGTCGATACGCGTCGAAGTAGCCTATTTCGATGTTCTTAAGAACATAAGAATGGCCATAATGGGTCAGACCAAAGGTCCATCCAGCCCAGCATCCCATCTGCCGAGGTGGCCAATGCCAGGTGCCCCAGAGAAGGAGAACAGAAGACAATGATCAAGTGATTTATCTCCTGCCATCCATCTCCTGCCCTTGTTCTGAAGGCTAGGGCACCATACTTTATCCCTGGCTAATAGCCATTTATGGACCTAACCTGCAAAAATTTATCAAGCTCTTTTTTAAACCCTAATAGAGTCCTGGCCTTCACAGCCTCCTCGGGCAAGGAGTTCCACAGGTTGACTGTGCGCTGTGTGAAGAAAAATTTCCTTTTATTAGTTTTGAACCTACTACCCATCAATTTCATTTGGTGTCCCCTAGTTCTTGTATTATGGGAAAAGGTAAATAATTTTTCTATATTCACTTTCTCCACACCATTCATGATTTTATATACCTCTATCATATCGCCCCTCAATCGCCTCTTTTCCAAACTGAAAAGTCCCAGTCTCTCTAGCCTCTCCCCATATGGGACCCGTTCCAAGCCCCTAATCATCTTAGTCGCCCTTTTCTGAACCTTTTCTAATGCCAATATATCTTTTTTGAGGTGAGGAGACCACATCTGCACGCAGTACTCAAGATGTGGGCGTACCATAGTTTTATATAGGGGAAGTATGATATCTTTTGTCTTATTATCGATCCCTTTTTTAATAATTCCTAACATCCTATTTGCCTTACTAACTGCCGCTGCACACTGCATGGATGTCCTCAGAGAACTATCCACTATAACTCTAAGATCCCTTTCCTGATCTGTCGTAGCTAAATTTGACCCCATCATGTAGTACGTATAACTTGGGTTATTTTTTCCAACATGCATTACCTTACACTTACCCACATTAAATTTCATTTGCCATTTTGTTGCCCAGTCACTCAGTTTGCTGAGATCTTTTTGTAGTTCTTCACAATCTGTTCTGGTTTTGACTGTCCTGAACAACTTGGTGTCATCTGCAAACTTTGCCACCTCACTGCTTACCTCATTTTCTAGATCATTGATGAACAAGTTGAACAGGATCGGTCCCAGGACTGAGCCCAGGGGAACACTACTAGTTACCCTCCTCCATTGTGAAAATTTACCATTTATTCCCACCCTTTGTTTTCTGTCTTTTAACCAATTCCCGATCCATGAAAGGATCTTTCCTCCTATCCCATGACCACCTAATTTACATAAAAGCCTTTGGTGTGGGACCGTGTCAAAGGCTTTCTGGAAATCTAGGTATATTATGTCCACTGGGTGCCCCTTGTCCGCATGTTTATTAACCCCTTCAAAGAATTCTAATAGATTAGTTAGACACGACTTCCCTCTGCAGAAACCATGCTGACTTTTGCCCAACAATTCGTGCTCTTCTACGTGCCTTGCAATTTTATTCTTTACTAGTGTTTCTACTAATTTGCCTGGTACTGATGTTAGACTTATCGGTCTATAATTGCCAGGGTCTCCTCTGGAGCCTTTTTTAAATATTGGCGTTATATTGGCCGTCTTCCAGTCATTTGGTACCAAAGTGGATTTAAAGGATAGGTTACAAACCACTGTTAATAACTCCGCAATTTCACATTTGAGTTCTTTCAGAACCCTTGGGTGAATACCGTCTGGTCCTGGAGACTTGTTACTATTCAGCTTATCAATTAACTCCAAAACCTCCTCTAATGTCACTTCAATCTGAGTGAATTCCTCAGATTTGTCACCTAAAAAGGCTGGCTCAGATTTAGGAACCTCTGTAACATCCTCAGCCATGAAGACTGAAGCAAAGAAATCATTTAATCGCTCCGCAATGGCACTGTCTTCCTTGATCGCTCCTTTTATATCTTTATCGTCCAAGGGCCCCACTGATTTTTTAGCGGGCTTCCTGCTTCTAATGTATTTAAAAAACATTTTACTATCGTTTTTTGAATTTTTGGCTAGCTCTTCCTCAAAATCTTTTTTGGCTTTTCTTACTACATTATGACAGTTAATTTGGGAGTGTTTATGTTCCTTTCTATTTTCCTCATTAGGATTTGACTTCCACTTTTTAAAAGCTGCCCTTTTCTCTCTCACTGCCTTTTTAACATGTCTGTTTAGCCATGGTGGTTCTTTGTTAGGTCTCTTACTGTGTTTTTTCATTTGGGGTATACATTTAAGTTGGGCCTCTAGTATGGTGTCTTTAAACAGTTTCTTACATGAAAATAGGCTACTTCGACGTAGTGTGCTAGTGTAGACGTAGCCCGTTTGTTTAGAAAAGTCAAAATTATTTTGTGAAGGGACATGAATTTGTTACGACAGAACTGGCATGATGTTTTAATCAGTTTTTCAGTGCATTACAGAACTGGCCAAACATTTCTTTGAATTTTGAAAAGATTAAGAATTAACAAAAAAACAAGGGAAAAACTGAACTCTTTTCCTTTTTATCCTTCTACTTCATCTGACTGCATATCAGCCTTTCTCGTGATTCACCTCTGTTCATTGCACAAGCTCTTTCTTCCACAGTTGTGGAAACACACAATCACCTTCTGATTTCACCTAATGAATGTAGTAAGATTTCTGATTATGGAGTTTTCTGTGTAGAGAGAGGAAAACATCCATATTCTCTGTTTGGAATAGCTTCTAATGGGGTGACATGAAAAAGATAATTCAGCACTGGTAAGATATTCATCTTCATTGTATTGATCTCACATTTTAATGATAGAGGAGATCTATTCGTTTGGTGATAGTTCATTTCCAGCTGATTCTAATGGGGAAGGTTCTTGAGAAAATTTATTTTTAAATACTTTAATCTCTTTGGCAATTAGAGGGAAATAATGTAGTGTGTGCAAGGTTCAGGCTTTCAAATGCTATAAAAGGCTGTAATTTGCAATTTAAATAGTGTATTTTGTGGTTACCCTGAGTCAGAGAAATGTATCTTGTGAAGATTTAATAGCACTTATAAGGCAAGGCGAAATATAATATCTTTATGATTACTGTGCTCCCTGCCTGATGTGTTTTGGTGACATATTATTGCACGAATGCTGCTAATTGTGGAATGAGCCCATAGCTGAGCTGCAAGAAATACTTGGAGAGCTGGGCCAAAAACGTTCCTGCTGGGGACAGGAAGGCCAGCGGGATATGTAGGTGCATGTGCTTGGGAAAGTCGGCTGGGAGTGTTCCTGTTCCCCCTCATTCCCCACAGGCTTGTATGTGCCTTTTCCTCTAGTCCTGCACAAAAGGTGCAATGTAGCTTCACCACCCCAGGATGAGAGCAGGAGGACGAGTTCTTGATACCCTCACAAACAGCAGCAGCAGCCACCCGCTCAGCCACACTCGCCCCAGGGTTGGTGTGTGGGAGTAGCTGCCTTGCACAAATGTAGATCAGCTGTGAGAAGAGCCTGTATAGAGTTGTTATCTAGAACTAGTCAGGAGTTTCCCCACCTCCCCCAACCCCCAAACAGGAAACGTCAGCCCTTTTTTAAAAAATTTCCTTCACTAAGGCTGTGTCTACACTAGCTCCCAACTTCGAAGGGAGCATGGTAAGTAGGGTGTCAGGAGATTACTAATGAAGTTCTGCGCTGCATATGCAGCACTTCATTAAGCTAATTCTTCCGCACGGCAACTTTGAAGTGCCATCTTGCGTGAAGTTGCAGCTAATCCGCCGGTACTTCGAAGAGCCCGGGCTACTTCGAAGTCCCTTTACTCTTCGAAAAGAGGTAATAAATAGTTTTAACTTCTTCTCTCAATTAGGGAGGAAAACAAATGCAAAAGTATTCAAATTTTGCAGAGGATGGAGATTCCAACTTTTATCAAGCTTTTTAGCAATCAGTAAACCAGCGGGAAAGAACCCTACCAGAACAGTCAGTGAAATGCCTCTATCATGTCATAATTTGAACACAGGTTTCAGCTGGAGAAAACACTTTAAGATCTAGGTTTCCAAAAGAGGACTGCACCAGCTCCTGTTTAAGTGGAGATAACTGGGCGGGGAGGGGAGAATCCAGCACCCAGTAATTCCCACTGAAAATGCTAGCTTCTGCTAGAACAAGGATGGGCACCACCAATGGTGAATGTGCCACATGCTTGGCCATTCTTCACCTCAATGGGCCTCGGCAGCCCACAGCCCACTGGAGTTCTTCACACACTTGCTTAATCCTTCCCCTCCCATGAAACATATGAATCATCAGATTCACACTCTGTCCTCACTCCTCCCTCTCCCTCCCAAAGCTGGAATGCTGTGAATCAGCTGTTCCCAGTATTCCGGCTCTGAGATGGAGGGGATGGAGTCTGGGGTGGCATATGAGTCATTCCTCTGAAAGTGTTAGGAGGGAGACAGGTGGCATAGGAAGTGTGGAACTCCATTGCCCTGGTACATGAGAGGTGCGCGGGGAAGGAGACAAGCCAGGGTGGAGCCAGAGCAGCCCACATGTGGATGTGGGCTGCAAGTTGCCCACCGCTGTGCTAGGGACTTTGAAAATCAAACCACTTCATGCAAGTGCCTAAATATGAACTCATCTCTTCTGAAAACTGGCAACCTGCTATGTGTTGAGCACTTTTGGACACATTGCCCATGGCTAAAAGACTGTCCTTGCCCTCCCGCTTCCCAGGAAAAAAACGTATAAGCTTGGTTTATGAATAGACACTGCAAGTGGATGAAACAAAGGTGTGCGATAGAATAGTGAAAGGCACAACATGGTGCTGAACTGAGCAAGTTTTGCAAAGCCACCAATCAATGCCTGGCTAATTCTGATCAATTGGCTGGATCTGGTAAGCCTTGTAGCTGAAGCAAGTCTCAGGAAGGATAGAAAAGAGGATAAGGTGATGGCTTTGTAGGTGTTGTGGAAGTTTTTCCTGTTTACGTGGGGCAGCATGAAAGAAAGAACTAAGCTGCTTGAAGAAGTTAATTGTCAGATTTTAAAGGCATCCTTGAGAGAAAAGGAGAAAGACCTTTAATCCTAACAATGGTGGATCTAGGATGGGGGTCACAATGTGGGGCATTTGGCCAAAAGCAAGTACATGTTGATTCTCTGAAGGATGCTGAGGTCTGCACGCAGTTAGGGAGATATGAATGACTGGGTGGTCAAGGGGCCGGGCTACAATAATAATGGGGTTTTTATGTTTCCTTCCAGACTTTACAAGTCCATTACTGTCATGGTCAATTCAGGGATGCCTGGACATTATATTCTCTGCCTGTGTAAAGCAGAGAGATAAAGAGATCGATTGCCATGTGGGTTTATTGTTGTCTCCAGTGATATACTGACTGTTTTCCAGGATTTTTCATTGCTTTTCCTCCCTGGTGGAAACTTGAATAAGAGAGTCCTGGAATTCAGGTGAACGCACGTCTGAGAGCTAAGCACTTGGATAAGCAGTTTCTGAATAGATCAATCACAGGAGTCTGTTGCTTGCAAATCTTTAAGGAGAAAAGTTGGGAACCTGCAAAGAAGTTGCAATCCTTCCCTCTGTGCTGGCTGTTTGGTGACTAGCTTGTACCTTAAAGAATGCAAAGCAGCCAACTGAGGCAGGACCATGCAAGAAAGGTACTACAACTGCAAGTGGTGGGTGACCACAAACAAAGCACTACCCCTCAGTTCGCAATTGGTCAGGTGGGCAAAATAATGTTTCCTTTAGCCATCTGGTCTGTTTCAGTAACAAACTCTACCGAAAAAGGACACCTCTTTTACCTCCTTTTCTCCAGAGTGTGGGAAAGAAGGAGCAAAAAGATTAAAAACCCTCTGAAATTCCCAAAAACAGTCAACAGAAAACTGTAATAACATTTCAAATCAAAGCAATAACATTTTATTTTTACATTGGCGGATGAAATCAAAATTTTCATTGAAGTTCAAAATGAAAATTTCCATGGAAATAAAAACATGATGAAAATATCCCAGCTAAAACATTTGGAAGAGTGATTTCCCCCCATTTGCTATTTTCCACAGGAAAAAAATGTTTTTCCCAACATTTCTAGTTAGAAGCCACATTTTGGCCCATTGGACTCTTGAACTTCCTACAAACAATGAATCATTTATTTAAAATATCTATTAATCAGTGATTAACCTTTTAATAAATTGTGATGGGAGGTGCTGCATCCTGTTTGCAGCTCTGAGGAAATATTCCCAAAATATTTAGAGCTGGTCTATCATAATTAAGTCTGACATTATTTTCTGTGCCCCACAATGCGTGTCCCTCTGTAGCCAATAGCTCATGTAGAGAAGTCTGTGAACTTTGGGGGACTTAGTTTGATGTAAGACACAGCGGTTTTGAATCCAAAGGGCCCAAATTCAGTCCCTGGATTTGCACTTCAACATTTTGTTGTGATGAGTTCAGTCTGGGAAAAAGAAATTGAAAGTCGAAACACTCGCTAAGCCTGCACACCCTGGCTGGGGTCTCCTCATGCGGTGCAGAGTGACATCCCACTTGTAATGAAATGTTGGAATATTATGTCTGCCAAAACCAAATTCACAGGTTTCTCAGTTCAGCCCTATGACCTGAAATGTATCTGTCTTGGACTTTCCCCAGAAAGGTTGGCCCGTCCCCAGTTTCACCTTCCACTCATCGACAAATTATTTCAAAAGCTGCCCCTGTGTGAAACAATTTTTTACACTGATGTCACAGCAATGAGCTGTCAGAGAGCTATTCAAGTTTGACCATGTTCCCAGGGCTTTGCTGATATGGACTCTGCTAATACAGAAACAGGAAAGTAATCAAAAACAAACAGTTGCAATGCCATCTTCGTTTTGGCTGAGATGAAAATACAGTGGGGGTGGAATTAATCAATGTTTGCCAAATGAGAAAAGAAATACTGGCAAGGAGACACGTTATTTACTAGCTTCTAAAATGGTGAGGCAAAAACAATGGAAGCCAACCAAAATATCTGCCCTTTTCAACCTGTGGCACATTGGAATTTGTGCATCATCTCCCAGTGGGATGACAGTAGAAATTACCGGTAGGCGTTTTTCACTGGCATTTTACAGATGGCAAATCTCTAACACTAAATTTAATCAGCCCTGCCTTAGCTTTTGTGCCCCATGCACATTTTCTATGACTCTCAGGGCTGATGGGCAGATTGTTAATTTCGGTCATCAGCCCAGTGGGATCCAAGAAACCTGGCAGCAATAATCTAGCAATGGACACCAAGGGGAAGGAGGAAATTAGAATAAAACTAGCGGTATGAGCAAACACTAGCAAGGCTTTGTCACTAGTGCTCCTGCCGCCCAGCAAAATGCAAACCAGAGCCGGTATTCTGGGTTATGCTATACAGCAAAAAGCTGGCCATGGGGTAGTACAACTGCTCTAGCTTGAACTGAGCTAGTGCAGGTCACAACAGCAGTGACGACAGTACAGTGTGGGAGTCAGCATGGGGAGTAACAAACCCCAGTTCATCCACACTGTGTGGTTTTATCAGCAGTTGTTCCCCTGCTTAGGGTGACTGTATTTCCTAAAGGGAAAGTGGGACACTGTGAGGGATTGGCCTGAATGTGACACACACACACCCTGGAGGGTTGCCCCAGCTGCTTGCCTGGGGTTCCCTTCCCCCTCTGTGAGTCTGTCACTGGTCACTCGAACTCCGCTGACCCCCCTTCTCGCCGCTTGAAGCCAGGCTGGTCTCTGGAATTCTGCCTACCCCTCATGCTGCAAACCTCCCTGCTTTCCTCCTGACGGAGCCCTGTCTCCCTTGGCATCTCCACACAGCCACCCTCTGCCCGTTCCTGTGCACTGCATCCCACTTGCCTGACAAAAGTGGGCATTTCTTCCTTGTACGCTTGCCTTTTGCTGTGCCAAGGAAGTCAGAACAGCTGGGACAGGGATTAAAATAGAGCTGTCCTAGCCGAAACAGGATTTAGTCACCCCCGCCCCTTGCTTGCTGGATCCAAGCAGCCTGTGAACCACACCTGCTGGGTAGACACAGAGAGTGTGGGTATGGAATTCTGCTGACATCAGCGCCGTAAGTGGGAGGGAAGTTGTGAGTTACAACCACTGTGCTGGAATTTTCAAAGGAACTGCTGTTCAGTGGCAGATGGGTGCCCAACTCCCTTACAAGCCTTTGAAAGCATCAGTCTACTTGCTTCCTGCTTTTGTGGGCAGCAAAGGCAAGAGGAGCTTTGTTAGTGATGACCATGACCAAGATTTTGCCTGACCAATTTGTGCTCATTTTATTTTGGGAGGAGTCAAGGGGAGCTCAGTTCTGGCTGTACTCATTTTCCAATTTTCTGAGTCACTCCGAGTGGTTTGTAGAGAAAAGGTAGAAGTGTATGTAAGCCATGTGATGTTCCTTTTTTCATCTCTGCGCTTCCCAGTGTGACACTGGAAGTTGTAATAGAGCGGCTGAGCAAAATAGGAGTCAACATGTCAGAAGGTTCCTTTTGTACTCAAAGACCAAATTTGGTTGGTGTTGTCTAGATTGCAAGGGACTGAGACTGGTTTCCTAACCATTGGGGTCCTGGTCTAGAAACCAGGAGTTCTGGGTGGTTCCAGCTTCCAGTACACATGCCTGGGAAGTGACACAGGACCATGAGGGGAACAGAAGACTATCTAAGGTGGCACTTCTGTAGTTTGTCTGGTGGGACTTTGATACCTCCAAAAACACACACTGCCAGTTGATGTGTATTGTAATAATCAGAAAATTGTAGTCATGCTATATCATGTGTTGGGCCAGATTCCAGTCTAACCACTATAAAGTTAAGAAAAGTCTGCTAGTTACTCCAGATTTATCCCAGTGTAAATGAACAGAATTTGGCCTCTAGTGCTTTGAGTACACTAATGCAGCATATATTAGTAATTCTGTTCTCTAGCAGTCATTTCTGCAGAATGAATATGGGAGCTAAATGGGTGGAAATGGAGTAGCTGCTTGTAATAAAGGTGTCGTTTCTCATCCTTGCAAGCAACAAATAAGATGAAAATTCTCTCATGCTTAAGAGATACATATGTCTAGATTGTTTCATGTTTGTCTGAAGTTCCTAGCTTTGCACCCTACGTTTTTTGTTTTGAAGCACTTCCAATGCATTAAAAATGTAGTACATATGGAAACAGACCCGCCCTTTTGCGGGAAAAGGAATGCAGGCCATCAAATATACAGTATGGCTAAATAACTGGTCGCCCAAGGCTGCTCACAAACACAGAAAATGCACAGTAAATGGGGCACAGATTCCCTCAGCTGGTGCTATTTAGCCTCTCCCTTGGATAATCTGAAGCCAAAGTGTTTGTTGAAGAAGCTCTCACACAAAGAAGTGCTCACAGGGATTTTATTGAAATCAAGAGGAGGAACACGGCAGCAGATAGAAAGCAGCATGTGTTCATAGAAGCCAATGGCCACTGCTTTTGATAGGCGTCTCTGCTTCTGGATTCAATGCCCACTTGCTGCAACGGCAGAAATAACGGAAAGATGGTGTGAAAAATATAAACCCAGCTTCAATCAGCTATTTGAAAGTGGGTAAATCCATCCCTGGGAGAAAGCGATGAGACCATCTCACTTCGAAGCAATGTTCATTAAATGTTAAATAATGGATTTTTGCCAATATTGTCAGACTGCTAAGCTCTAAAAGCGGCTTTTCAGTCCTGCGTACAATGAGCCCACTGAAAGAAAGACCCCCTTGTGGGACTAGAGTAAAGAATCTATCCCTCAGTCAAGCCCTAATATCTTCAGGGTTAGAAGAAGGCAATGAATCCTGCTGAAATAAGTGCCTGTTTAAGGACTAATCTGCCTGAAGGAATAATTTCCAATGCACTTACAGCTAAATTACATGTTAAAGCGCTAGGCAGGAAACAGGCCCTGAACGGTGCATAGTTGGGTCTAATCTTTAGCGTACATAATGTTTCAGGATGACCTATCCATGAAACCCTTGTTCCTCAGCATGTTGCTAACCTGCATGAAAGCTATAAAAGTAACACCGCATGGAAGGCCAAGCAGTTAGGACAGTTGACCATAGATTGTGCACTAGTCCAGTTGTAACTGGATTCTATCCTAGTATGAAATGTCCATTTAAGGGAACTCATGACTGTTACAGCCTGGGACCCCTGCCGTATCAGCGGGCTGGGCTGCAGCAAGAGGCAATTAAAGCTGGCCGAGTAAAGGGGATGAGAAGCCATGTTGGCTACTATGTATTGCAGGCCCCATGTTGCAGGACTAATCTGGGCCTCTGAGTTGGATTTTCTAACAGGACGGAGGGTTGTTCTGATTCAGGGCTCTACATTAAGGATGTTATGAACTAGGTTAAGTGGGTCCTCCCCTGGCCCAACGCCCACCTGCCTGCCTCCTCAAACATTAAGGAAACAAGAGACTGTGCTGACTGGAAGCTAATTTGAAGGCCTACTTAAAGGGCACCTTTTTTTCTCTTTGGGGTTGGCCTCTCCCTTCTTGGGTCCTGAACAGCCGTAGAGAATCCTTGTCATGGACTGTCTATGTCAGTGGTTCTCAACCTATTTATCACTGTCAGCTGCATATGCACCCCATAACCTGTGACTTGGGACACAGGTGGACAACCACAACATGCCCTTCCAATCCCTCTCCACAGACCTCCTCCTATGCCCATCTCTGGAAGATGAGTGAGCCCATACCGGAATGCAATACTCCACTGCTGAATTGCAGAAGGCCAAGGCTGCAGTGTGACAAGCCTAAGGTTTGGGTGTTGCTCCCCTATGTTGTTCTGTCCAGCTCTCCAAGCAGGTTGTATGTGTTGATCTTAGTTGCTGCCTGTGAGATGGTCACAATAGCTGCGTCTACACGTGCACGCTACTTCGAAGTAGCGGCACCAACTTCGAAATAGCGCCCGTCGCGTCTACACACGTCGGGCGCTATTTCGAAGTTAATTTCGACGTTAGGCGGCGAGACGTCGAAGTCGCTAACCTCACGAGGAGATAGGAATAGCGCCCTACTTCGACGTTCAACGTCGAAGTAGGGACCGTGTAGATGATCCGCGTCCCGCAACGTCGAAATTGCTGGGTCCTCCATGGCGGCCATCAGCTGGGGGGTTGAGAGATGCTCTCTCTTCAGCCCCTGCGGGGCTCTATGGTCACCGTGGGCAGCAGCCCTTAGCCCAGGGCTTCTGGCTGCTTCTGCGGCAGCTGGGGATCTATGCTGCAGGCACAGGGTCTGCAACCAGTTGTCAGCTCTGTGTATCTTGTGTTGTTTAGTGCAACTGTGTCTGGGAGGGGCCCTTTAAGGGAGCGGCTGGCTGTTGAGTCCGCCCTGTGACCCTGTCTGCAGCTGTGCCTGGCATCCCTATTTCGATGTGTGCTACTTTGACGTGTAGACGTTCCCTCGCTGCGCCTATTTCGATGTTGGGCTGAGCAACGTCGAAGTTGAACATCGACGTTGCCGGCCCTGGAGGACGTGTAGACGTTATTCATCGAAATAGACTATTTCGATGTCGCATCATCGAAATAAGCTATTTCGATGTTGGCTGCACGTGTAGACGTAGCCAATAAGGGAGAGTTCCATCCGGTACGATGTTGAGGTAGCCTGAGTCTGAATCGGGCTTTATTTGCTGACTATTGAGAGCGAGGTACAGCTCTCTGCCCACTTGTGCACAACTGAAGTGGAAGGCACTCGACATTGTCTTGCTTCCACTTGGTATCAGGCAACACCAAGAACAATTAATTGGCCGCAGCCACCATATCTGCATTTGGACCAGCCTCAAAATGTCCCAAGGAGTGCGACTGAGTTCTGAGGCATATGTCGGCTGCATAAACCAACTTGTGAGACCCAGTTGATGGTTGGTCATTCAAATGTAAGTTGAATAATGTTGACATTAATACTGATCCTGGCAGGAAGCCATTCTAGTGCCTCTAAACACTTGGTCTATCACCAGTATACACACTGAGATGGTGATTTCTCAGAAATGGAGCCGTTGTACCTACTAACCCTGCTTGGCTTGGTTCTTGGCAATTTCACCGATTTGTTGGCAAATGAGGGGACTGGCACAGGGGAGGCTACCAGAGTGGGGAATCAAAGAGAGAACTTTTAAGGAGGAGGTAGGCAGCTAGAACTGCGTATCTGTGATCGACTGTCTTTCCCTAGTGTAGACATAGCCTGAGCTAGAAAGAGGAGGAGAATAATGTAGCTCCTGACTACTGAGAAGGGAGGACAAGAAAGCAGAGGCTGAAAAGAGACAGCTGGTGAAAACTGGGAGAGGTTGGTGCAAAAATGCTAGAAATGGAGATGGGAAGCAGCAAGGCAGTGGGGAAATGGGTTCCATGGCCCCAGCTCACCTAGTCATCACTTTTGAGGAGAGCACTTAGGCATGTACTGAAATCCCATTGACATCAGTGGAGCTTGGACATCAGTCTACACGTGGCGAGCACTATTTCGAAGTTGAAATCAACATAAGGCGGCGAGACGTCGAAGTTGCTATCCTCATGAGGAGATGGGAATAGCGCCCTACTTCAACGTTGAACATCGAAGTAGGGCACGTGTAGCCGATCCGCTTCCCACAACATTGAAATAGCGGGGTCCGCCATGGCGGCCATCAGCTGAGGGGTTGAGAGACACTCTCTCCAGCCCCTGCGGGGCTCTATGGTCACCGTGTGCAGCAGCCCTTAGCCCAGGGCTTCTGGCTGCTGCTGCTGCAGCTGGGGATCCATGCTGCATGCACAGGGTCTGCAACCAGTTGTCGGCTCTGTGGATCTTGTGCTGTTTAGTGCAATTGTGTCTGGGAGGGGCCCTTTAAGGGAGCGGCTTGCTGTTGAGTCCGCCCTGTGACCCTGTCTGCAGCTGTTCCTGGCACCCTTATTTCGATGTAGGCCGCTTTGGTGTATAGATGCTCCCCTGCAGCGCCTGCTTCGATGTAGTGCTGCCCAACGTCGACATTGAACGTCGACAGCACCAGCCCTGGAGGACGTGTAGACGTTATTCATTGAAATAGCCTATTTCGATGTCGCTACATCGAAATAAGCTATTTCGATGTAGCATTCAAGTGTAGACGTAGCTAACGAATAATAAAACCAAGTGCTCAGAGAAACAATGAGATGTCTTTTTGGTAATGATATGACTGCAACTTACCTAGGTGTGTGCATTTCTATGGCACCCATACAAGAATCAAGCTGCTGACTCAGAAAACTGCACTTCCCCATGCTTGTGATTTGGCTTGTGTAATAAACTAAATTAAGTCAGCTAAAGAGTCATAAACCTCAGCTAAGTTCTAACAGCTCCCAAGCTGCTTCCTAATTGGAGGAAAGGCAGTGTACTGTGAAAAGTCATTGTTGCTTCAGATATATTGCAGAGATTGGCCTTCTGCCTGCATGCCTAGCACCACAAAGCTGTAGCATCACTCACAACTCTGTGCCCATTTAAACACCGGGGCCTTCCTGAAAAGGGAAGCTAAGGCTGGGAGATGGCACTTTCCTGTATTTTTGATGGGCCAAGCCTTATGATGAAATGCTTCTCTAAAATCAGCTGTGAGACCTGATGCTACTTTCCTTTTGGAGCTTTGGTATTCAGACCACCTGCCTGTGCACAGCTTTTTCTCCTCTTCCAAGCTGATAGTATAATCTGTCTTGATTAGATTCTATGGCTCTGATATTGTTTCAAATTCTTTTGATAGTTGTCTTCTCATATCTAGCTATTCATCCTCCAAACATTAACAATAGATAGAAGATGAGGCAATGCATTAGTATGATATTTAAAACCTTATGTTTAGTTCATATTCTTCTCCCTACAAGTACATTTAAAAGTGAGAGAATACAGATACCAGACCTGCAATCAGAACTGCAAAGACATTTTTAAGGAGACCACATAGTTTGGTTCATTGTAATCAATATAAATATTCCCGATGCAGAAGAAAAATCAAGATACATTGATACTAATTCAATCTGGCATGTCTAATTCTTGTCTAATCTGGCATGATTTTCCCCCTAGTTTTTCCGATACCATGGCTACTTAGTTAACAGTTCAGGTACAAGAGGTCCCTGCTTGCTTTACAAATATCAGTCAAAGATGTATTCCCTTGGCAGCCCCACTAGCTGCAGTGAAATTACAATGCACCAAACCTCTGCTTCACAAAACCCACATTGTACTAGAATATAGCACAGGCAAACCCTGTGTCTGGATAAGAAAAATACGTATGCCCCAGTAACGATAGTTTACCATCAGCCGTGGCAAGACTTGACTTCTAATGCAAGTGGATAGTATGGAATTGTTTGTACAGTTTCACTGTAACAATTACAATAGTTAAATCACAGTGCTGTTTCTTTCTCTAACAGTACCATACCAGCCTAGCTTGAAGACCTGGGAAGAATATATATTTTTTCTGATTTTAAGATTGTACAGGGAAAAGGAAACAAAATTAAGTAGACATAATAGTTATCCTATATATTCAAAGTTTATTACGTGTGCGTTGGATCATCAGAATTGGATATTTTTTTAAATCTAATTTTGATGGAGAGCATCAATGTTTCTTTTTAAGAATTTTAAATTTTACTTATTTAAATGTTTGCATTTGTGCAAAATTATGGATTTTAAGCATTTCTCAGTGTCCCATCTCGCCCAGTATCCTGTCCTCTGACAGTGGACTCAAAGGGAGTGAACAGAAATCGCAATCAGTAAGTGATCCATCCTCTGTTATCTGTGCGAATGTCTCTCAACCTTTCCAGACCGTGTATGCCTTTCAGAAAATTGGTTTGTCTTGCGTACCCGTAAGTTTCACCTTCTTTAAAAACCACTTATAAAATCAGACAAACATTACAGAAGTGTTGCAGGACACTTTTAGTGAAAAATTGCATTCTTTCTCCCTTTGACCACATGATTAAAACCTAAATCCATTGAAATGTATTGTACTTGCATTACAGTGTATCGTATATTAAACATTATAGAGAAGTCGCTGAGTGTGAAATTTCACTTTGTGCTGACTTCCCTAGTGCTTCTTAGGGAGCAAGTTGTAAAACCAGGCAAATCTCTAGATGAGTTGACGTGCCTCTGTATAACCCCAGGGAAACACAAACCTCTAGTTGAGACCCACTGGTTTACTCCCAGCTTTGGGCAGTCGGATGCTAGGAATATCCAAAGCAGGAGTTTGCACCCCTGACCAGAGACGACTCGTGGGGGCACACAGTTATGGTCAGTGCTGAACACAACGCTTCTGTTGAGTGTGGGGGTGGTCCCACCTGGTGCTGCTGTTGGGGCGCACCACTCTGGGGGAGGGCGGGACCACCCTGCAATCACAGGAAGCAGAGCAGAGCTTCTGGAGGACGAGGCAGCCAGTGGATGGGGAGGGGTGGGAAAGGGGAATGACGAAGTGAAACAAGTGTGGGGAGGGGAGTGAGTTCAAGTGGAAGGAGGCTGTGGAGGGGCGGGTGCAGGGGCCAAGTAGCTTCCATCGCCACTGACCATACTGGCTAATAATCATTGATGGACCTGTCCTCCAGAAAAGTACCTAATGCTCTTTTAAGCTCTGTGGTAGTTCCGGCCTTCACAACATCCCATGGTCCTGAATTCCACAAGCTGCTGTTGCACTGTGTGACGTACTGACTTTCACTTGTTTTAAAGTTGCTTCCCATTAATCTCCTGGGGAGACCCTAGTTCATGTGTTATTGGAAGGAGACAATAACATTTCCTCACTCACTTTCTTTATACATCTCTATTGTATAGTCCCTTATTGGCCCTCATGTGGACGTTGTCCAGTACTCAGTCATTTTTGTTGCCCTTCTCTGCACCCTTTCTAAGTCTAATATATCTTTTTTTACAAGGAATGACTAGATGCGCATGTAGTATCCACAGTGTGGTCATACCATACATTTCTGTAGGGGCAGGACAATATTGTTTGGCTTATTATCTGTCTCGGAAGCTCTCAAATGTCATTGCACCATGACTTCCTTCTGCAAACAAAAATTTCTACTTGACCCTCAGGAAGAGGGTCTGAAGCCCAGCCACTCCAGGTGGGGGAAGCCAAATCCCTTGTCTCATTGCCTGAGGTGAAGAGCCAAAGGACTTCAGCTCCGGGTGTGGGATGTGTAACCTGAGTGACTTGGGCTTTGGCCCCTGACAGTGGGGCTGTGGGTTTGGCCCAGGCATCTAGCAAATGTAACCCCTCTAGAAGGGACAACCCCATTAAAATAATGTCATGGTGACCCACTTTGAGGTCCCAACCTAGTCTAAAAACCCCAGAGCTATCCCATTCCTAATGGTTTTTCATATTTGGTTAGGTTAGAGTTTGAGGGTTTTGTTGTTTTTCTTTGTTTGTTCTGCTGCATGTTCAGTGGATGTTTTCACAGAACTACCCATGACTCCAAGATCTTTCCTGAGTGGTATCAGCTAATTTAACCCCATCGTTCTGTCCATATAGTTGGGATTATGTTTTCCAAAGCATATTACTTCGTATTTATCAAAAATGAATTTCCTCAACCACTTGTAACCCAGTTCCCAGCTTTGTGAGATCTCTTTGTAGTTAATTGTCTCAAGTAGTTCCGTGTCTTCTGCCGACTTTGCCCCCTCACTGTTTACCCCCTTTCCCAGATCACTTCTGTGCATGTTGAACAGCTCTGGCTCCAGTTCAGCTCCATGGGGGACATCACTATTTAACTCTCTACTTTCTAAAAGCTATTTAATCCTATCCTCTCTTTCCTGCCTTTTAACCAGTTACTAATTCATGAAAAGACCTTTGCCTTTAGCTCATAATTGCTTACTTTGCTTGAGGGCCTTTGGTGAGTGACCTTTTCAAAAGTTGCTTGAAAATCTAAGTACATTATAGCCACTGAGTTTCTCTTGTCCACACATTTGTTGACCCCCCCCCTGAAGAATTCTACTAGATTGATGAGGCATAACCATGTATGACTTTTCCCACAACAATGTGTTCATCTATGTCAGATAATTCAGTTCTTTGCCATCATTTCAACAATTTGTCTGGCACTAAAATTGAGTTTACTGGTCGGTAATTGCCAGGATCATCGCTGAAGACTTTAACAAAAATAGCATCACATCACCTTTCCTCCCGTCACTGGCACAGAAGCTGATTTAAGTGATATGTTACATACCATATAGCGGTGACTGTCCTCTTCCATGTGACTCCTCCCCACGCCATCTGTAGCCCAGGGGACGATGGTCCTTAGGGCGTGCAGTGCCCAGGAAATCTCTCCCTCTGTCCCCAGCTCTACATCTTCCTGTGCCCTCTCCACCCCGTCTGCCAAGCTCCCACACCTGCCTTCCTGCCATTGCTCTTCCCCTACCTCACTCTGACTCCACCTTTCTCCCAAATCCCCTCGTCTGCGCAACGTTGCCCTGAGGACTAGTGGATGGAGGGGTGTTAGCACAGGCAGCAGGGGTTGGGGACCCCAACACTCACTGATGGCAGCCACATTGCTCTGCTTCCTATGGCTGGAGGGAGCAGTCCCACCCCTTCCCTAGAGCCCACACCACATAATGATGCCACTGGGAGCCAAGGGGAGCAACGTGGGGCTGGGGCCAGGTTGCTCTGGTTGCTCCTCTTTTCAGAGGTGCCGGTGAGTGGAGGTGGGGCTGGATCTCTACAGCTGGTGCCAGGCCCCTCTAGTCCCCTGGGCTGTCCCGGACCCAGTGAAGCCCCCAAGCAGGGAACCCCTGGCAGTTGCCCTGAACCGCCTGTGGCTGCAGGCCCCTGGTCTCTCCCCTCCACAGCGTCAGGGGGTGCACGTGACTCTTTGTGCCCCCACATCACCCTGCTGCCCTGACACCACACTTTGTCTTTCTGCAATTTCATACCGGTGTTTCTTCAGAACCTTGAGTGATACCATCTGCTCCTGGTGACCTGCTGTGGTTTAAATTTATTGATTTGGTCCAATGAGCCAGATGATGTGGATGGTGGGTGGGGGATAGGGCGCAATCATTTAATAGCAGTAGATGCTGAGATCAAAAAGTTAATGCTCTGGAGTTGTTAAAAAACATTGTCACCATCACAGATCACACTCTGTTTCCCAACATTTTTCTTCCCTTGCCTATCTGTGAATTTTGATTACTAACAATGGAAATACTTTTTTTCCATTGGTTTGTGTGAGTGCAGTGAAATGGCTGTTCACCAACATGACTGATCAAAATCAAATTCGTCCAAACCTAACTATAGTAATTCCCTTGTGCTGGGGTTCCCAAACTTTTCAGCATGATGCCCCGCTTTTGATTTTTGAGAAATCCTCATGCCCCTCACCTCTTCTTTACCATCATCCAACACCCTTTTAACAATTCAATCTGTAATTTAAAATAAACACAAAAACTTGACATAAAACTGTTATTTAAAACTAAAAATAAGCACAAACAGTTTTCCTTGGCCTCTTGCGGGTGCCTGGGGCAGCCCCAGCTGGCCAGCCACCAGAGATGCCCACACCAGCCGCCTGCCCACCAAAGCCTTGTGCTGCAGAGCCACCCGCCCAAGCTGACCCAGCCCCACACTGATGGGGCCAACTGCCCACCTGCCCGCCAGCCCGCTGACCTGCCTGAGCCCTGCACTGCTGGGGCCAACTGTCTGAGCCCCATGAGCTGCAGACCAGCTGCCTGCCCACCAGCTGCCCAAGTCCCACGCTGCAGGGCCAGCCACCTGCCTGCCAGCCACCACAGCCACCCACCCAAACTGAGGGCCAGCCACCCAAGACCCACGCTGCCAGGACCAGCCAGCTACCCACCAGCCCAAGCCACTCAGGCCCCACACGCTGGGGCCAACTGCCCAAGTCCTGCAAGCTGTGAGCTGCCCACCCGAGACCCTCTCCTCCTGTCCCACAAAGCCTGGTACCACCAGTCCCCTGCTGTGACCCCATCCCCATGCCCCTCTTCCTCTCCCAAGCCAGGCACCCCCAGGCCCCATCTAACTCCATCCTCCTCCTTCCCCACAACCCACTCTCACCTTTGCAAGAAGCAGCTTGCTCCATGTGGAACTTCACCGGCTGCCTGCTTTTTACTGAGTTGCCCATGTAAAATGTCAGGGGCTGAGAGATGGAAGCAAAGGCCGGCTCTTTCTTAGGGTAGGGGAATGGGGGCGGGCCCTATGTTGCCTCATGTCCCCACTGGAATTTCTTCACACACCCCCAGAGGAGCACACCCCCCAGTTTGGGAAACCATGCTGTAGTGAAACCCAAGTGAGAGCAGGGCTCCATTGTGCTAGGGGCTGTGGAAATACATAGTGAGAATCAATATCTGTCCTGAAGAATCTAGGGTCTAAGTAGCCCAGACACACAAAAGGTGAGAAGGAAACCAGGAATGAAGTGATTTTCCCAAGGTCACCCTGGATGTCATTGGCAGAGTTGGGACTAACTCACAAATCTCTCGTGTCCCAACCTAGTGCGTGAGCCACATGACTCCACTGCCTTTTGATGTCTGCTTATTAGGCATAATTTCGAGATTTGATTGACTGACCACTGCATTTTCAGATGATCTGCAGTAGTTCATTCAAATCTGATAAACCTGTACCTACATGAAGAACCCTCTGCCCCACAGTAATGCTGCTGTGGTGAGTTCAGTGGGCCTGCTCCACAGCGTGCAGCTCCTCGGATGTGCTAATGGGAGTAGGATGTGGGTTGCAGCATCCCTGCATGACAGGTGAGTAGTTGTGTAGGGCTGCTGAAGTTTTATCACAAAAGCTCTGCAAATTGGCCCCATTTTTATAAAGTCAAAGACAAAAAAAAGTTCAGTACAAATGAGCAAGTGTTGGAAAAGTAACCATCATTAAAAGAAGGTCTTAGTCCTGCAGAACTGACACATGTTTTCTAGAGCTTGTCCTGCACTAGAGTGACAGGCATGTCACAGCCTATCCTCTAGTCAAAGAGAGTTCTCACACGGATAGACTGCTCACATGTGGGAGATCTATTGGACATCAACATCAATTAGAGCAGCCTTGAGATTGCTTTGATATACAGCAGCTTCCTGGTGGCTATCTAAAGTCTGGTCCAGAGTCCGGAGCAGTCCAGAATCTATCTCTGCTCATTACATCTCTGCCAGGAAGACTTCCTCCATGACACCCTCTGATGTTTTCAATCCCACCTCCAGCAAGCCCCAGGTACTGGGAGGCTCAAGGCTGCTGACTCAGCAGTTGTGTAAGGCTCATTATCGGTTACGTAGTGGCTGTACACCACTGGAGTGGTCCATAGGTAGCAAGACTGGAAGCAGGATTTGTGCTCTAGTGTTCAGTGAAAAGATGCTGGAAAACTATGACTTCTGCTGCTGTCATCAAAGGTTCAGTGTCATCCACAAAAGACAAACTGGTCCCATCTGCCACACTGTGCCTCTGTTTCCCCATCTGTAAAATGGGAATAATGGTTGTGCTTCAAGATCAGCAGGTGGCAAGCATTAGAGAAGTGTTAACGACTATTACTATTTTAGCATCCCATTCTGAAAGGGGATGTATCAGCCACTCTCCAATGCTGCACTCCTCTGTTAACGTGCCTGTCTGGAGTCTTTTTGGCTATTGGCCTGGTCAGAGCTCAGTGGAGGAAAAAAGACCTGAGCTGCAAGTTCTGAGTGATGGACTGATGATCAAAGTATTTCAAACAAGAAATGGCACTTCTGGGCCCAGTGCTGAGGTTTCCCTTGCACCGTGTTGGGTTATACTGGGGTCAGATGGTCCAACTTGACTGTCATGCCCTGTTATAATGCACTAAGGGAAGAAAGTGACTTCAAGGGGTTGGATTCAAGGGGCTGAACCTGGCAGTACAGCACATCTATTTTTTCTTTTTTTCAAGTGCTTAATGCAGACAAATGAGAGGCATAAAGTGGTGTATTCTGACACTGACAAATGAGCCATTTGGTTTCATTAGGGCTGAAATAAGTTGCTCGCATGAAAGGGGCAGTGTAGCTTTAACAGCCCACAAACTCTAATCAGGCATCTTATTTTTGCACACAGTATGAATAAAACTTCAAAGGTTTGGAGGCGGAAGGGGTGGATAAAAAGAGAGAGCCCATTTTCCCACCCCATGAAATGGCCGCGCCTGCCAGGACCATTTAGTGGATCTGCTAAACAGCTTTGTTAAGGTGTTTATCCCTTCAAGACGGTTCCTAGCTGTGGGCATTCAGGGGCACAGGAATGAATTCAGCCTATGCCAAGCATGCAGCACAATGTTTCCGAGCCAGACACAAAGTAGCACTCATCTGCATAATCCCTCCGTCCTGCTGGAGATGGAAAGAAAGGGAGAAGCGGTGTGGATGCTGGTTTGTCAACCCTGACAGCTTTATTAGAGCTCAGAGTGTGCGGATGGGCCTTTCTGCATCGTCCAGACAAGGCACTTGGATCTGTCTGCTGAGGACTGTTTGGCTGCAGCTGGGGAACCTGGACACGAAGGTGGAGAGACAGAAAGGACGCAGGCGATTTCTTCTTTCATGGTCCACAAATAGGTCTGTCAGCAGGGTTCCCTGTAAGCTGAGCACTTCCAGGAGAGATCTAAATGCCACCCAGCTGATTAGCAGAAATCTCACAGTGCCCACAGCCAGCACACAACAAAATTTATTCTGCATATGGGTGGAAAAAATGAGAGGGAGGACTCATTACTAGGCACCCAGATTTCAGCTTGAGCACCCAGCTGAAAAGGCAGGCAGGCAGGCAGCTCCACTCAGCACTGGTGACCGGTTGCTGGTGTAGTGGGGTTAAGGCAGGTCCCCTGCCTGCTCTGGCTCAGCATGAAGCCCAGAAGCTGCCAGCATGTCCCTCCCGCTCCCAGGTGCAGGGGCAGCCAGGAGGCTCTGTTTGCCAGCTCCACTGCTCCCAGTGTCAGCTGTGGGAATAGAGGCAGTACCTGTGGATGGGGGCAGCATGCAGAGCAGTCTGGAAGTGCTTCCACCTAGAAGCCAAAGGGACATGCCATGTGCTTCTGGGAACCACCCGAGGTAATCACCTCTCAGAGCCTGAACCCCTCATGCATCCCTGCCCCAACCCTAAGCCCTCTCCTGACCCAAACTCCCTCTCAGAGCATGCTCACCAAAATCCCTCCCAGCTCCCTGGCCCAGCCCTGAGTTCTCTCACTCTGAGCCCCATACTTTCAGCCCCACCATAGACCCTGCACTCCCAGCCAGAGCCCGTGCCCCCTTCTGCACTCCAGTTCCCTGCCCCATCCCAGTGAAAATAAGTAAGTGAGGAGAGTGGGGGAGAACAAGCGATGGGTGTGTGCGTGAAGATTGAGAAGGGGCGGGGCAGGGTGTTCAGTTTTCTGCAAGCAGAAAGTTGGCAGTCCTACCACCGGAGAGCATGTTCTCCTGCCCCCAGTGTTAATGGCAAACCAAGCAAAGATCACATTATGCTCGGAGTGAGTGAAGAGCTCAGCTTCCTTTTAGGCACTGCAGTAAAGATACTTGATTTTCAAAACCATTCAGGACCTACTAGCGTCCACTGTTCACAAGGGAGCCACCAGGCTCTGAGTCCTTTTGAGAATCTGGCCGTTCGAAAGCACAATGCATCGTTTGTCAGTTGCATAGATTGTTTTGACCATCCTGTGAATAAGCCCTTCTGTCCCTCTGTGTAAATCATACTCCTGAATTTCTTTGTGGCTTTTGAGGAACGTTAAAGAATGTGTTTGGCCAGAAGACACCCCTATGTCTTAGCACTAAGTGAATCATTTTCAGCCATTTATTCAAGAAATGTAGCCTCTCTCTGTTTACAAAGATCTCCTTAATCTGATTTGTTGTTCAAATGCACATGGTGAATTTTCACTTTCTTATTTTATGCAATGGAATCCTAAGTAAATCCTCGCTCTGGGGCTTTGTTGTGACTGGTCAGAAAAGTCACTTAGTATTGTTTCTGCTCCCTGATTGGACACATGTACAAATACTTCTGGTCAGAATATTGTGGTGGGTGAATTTAACGTTGGTTTTGGTGAATATCTTTTCCAGTAAATATAAATGTTTTCAGAAAGTGCACATGAAAGGGGAGGGAATATAGGAAAACAAAACAAATAGTAAATAGTAAGACTTACATTATCATATTTCTTCTTTATAAATCCATGGTACATCCACATCCTGAATACTGTGTGCAGATCTGGTTGCCTCACTGCAAAAAGATATATTGGAATAGGAAAAGGTACAGAAAATGGAAACAATGATTAGTGGAATGGAAAAGCTGCCATATGAGGAGCGAGTAGTAAGACTAGGAGAAGAAATGACTAATGGGGGATATGATAGAGGCCCATCGAATCATGACTGGTGTGGAGTAAGTAAACAAGGAAATATTATTTACTCCTTCCCACAACACAAAAACTTGGGAGAGGGTTCATTTTCATCAAATGAAATTAATAGGCAACAGGATTAAAACAAACAAAAGTATTTCTTCACACACTACACAGTGAACCTGTGGAACTCCTCACCAGAGGATTTTATAAAGGCCAAGACTATACTTCAAAAAAGGCAAGCTCATGGAGGATGGTTCATCAATGGCTATTAGCCAAGATGTTCAGGGATGCAAAACCATGCTCTGAAGGGTCTCTAGCTTATTTGTTAGAAGCTGGGAATGGGTGACAAGGAAAGGATCATTTGTTGATTACCTGTTCTGTCCATTTCCTCCGAAGCACCTGGCCGCTGTTGGAAGACAAGATACAGACACAGCCATTGGTCTGAGCTAGCATGGCCATTCTCATGGTCTAAAAATTCCACTGAACATCGGTGCGTATTTTTCTTTGCATGATTTACCCAACACTATCGTTTATGGGGGATCATCATGGCAAGAGATGGGGGGCTGAGGGCACAAAGAGGAAAACAGACACTCAGGAACATGGGATTTGCCAGACTATTTGTTCATCACAAATGGCTCTTGTCTGGAAAGACAGGATGGTCCAACCACTCATGTGCTGGATGAGTGGACTGGGTTCTATTGCCAGTGTTGCTGCTGACCTGCTATGTGGCTTTGGACAAGTCACTTCACCTCTGTTTGCCTTTCTACCCCTCATCTATTCTATTTAGACTATCATCTCCTTGAAGTAGGGACTCTCTCCTGCTCTTTAAAATCAATTGAAACTACCTCCTTTGTAAAGTGCTTTCATGTCTACTGATAAGGGTCAAGTATTATTTATATGTACAACTGGGCAAGAACACCTTGGAAGAGATGTCTGTGTGCTATTACAGGATGAACACTGTGACCACATGAATGATTACAACGGGCAGGGTAAACCTCAGTGAAGTAGGAACAGGCACCATAACTGGAACAGGAAATTCAGAAGAATGTATTCTTGCTTCTTTACAGCCCTGGCCCAGTTTTCAGTCCGATATATGGAGGTCTTTTCTCCACGACTGTTTGAATGGCCAGCTTTGCAGCACAAAACTTTGTTTACCCTTCTTTTGTATACCTAATATGAAAAGAAAACAAAACACGGCAATTTTCCCATTACCTCCAAACATGCTTTTTGCACAACTGTCTTTTTATTAAATTGAATAATTTACTCCTACTAGCACTGACAGTTATTTTGGGTCCCGCTCTCCACTGTATTTCGCTCTATGGGGAAGAGTTCATTAAAAATAATTCCTTTTGTTGTTCTAGTGTCTAGCAATTGAATCCTTGAAAAGTAAAATGAGCAGTTTATTATTGCATTTAATGCCTGGATCAGGGATAATGGCAATGTGAGGCTCAGTGCAGGGCTGCTATATAGCCTTTATTTTAATGTTTCTTCATGTTATCAGTGACCACTTAAGATGGCTTGTATCTGATTTGATTAGAAGCTGAGAATGGGCAACAGGGGATTACTTGTTGATTACCTGTTCTGTTCATTCCCTCTGAACCATCTGGCTTTGGCCACTGTTGGAAGACAGGATACTGGGCTAGATGGGCCATAGGCTGCTAATATGAATATATTTTATTGTTCTTTAAATGGAATTAGCCAACCAAATAACCCCTGGGGTATTTCTGCACTGAATAATGTGACAGAGAATGATATGGGTCATAGTTACACTGTTGAAGAGGACATCCAGTTCCTAAGACTGAGACAGCATCTGAGGCAAGAATATATACTGCCATATCATGCGTCACAATCTCTAATGTATCTTCCCAACGGTTTGAGGATAGCAAAAGCCCTATAGCTCTGGCTATAGATATACTGCAGCTTAAGTTGATGTTAACCATGTCCTTTGAGTGTGAATTAACCACACACCCATCACCCTCTGAGCAACATAGCTTGTGCTAATTTAAGCACTGGTGTGAAGAGTGCTAGAGCTTCTCCCCCTGCCTTAGCTCACAGAGGCTGGAGTAATTAAGCTGACAAAAGAGCTCTCTCCCATCAGCTGAGAGTGCCTACAAAGTGAGCTCAGAGTGGCCCAGATGCATCGGTGCAGCTGTTCTGCTGTAAGTCCTCTCGCATAGCTTTAGTCTCTGACAACTAAAGCCCGGAGCCCCAGAGCCCCAAATTTCCATGAATTTCAGCACAACTGGGGAGCCTGATTCCCCCATCCAGCCCACCACCTGCCTGCCTTGTTCACAGTCCATTACCCTGAGCTCTCTCAGCCAACTGGTGGAAGGAGAAAACAGATGGGCCTAGCCATCCAAACACTGCCCACCACCATCCTCACCAAATCCAGAGAGAAGACATTTGTCCACAGCATCAAGTGGTGAATTCCTGCAGCATCTGTGATTGTAGGGAGCTTCCTACCACAGCTTCCAGAAATGGCAGCAGTGGTGTTCATCGGCCAACTCTCTGACACAGACACCAACACACAATTGTATGCAACCAATTTTCCAGCAACTAACAGCAACAAATTCACTAGTGAGTCCACCCCACAGTCTGTTAGTTACCCACCAACCCAAACTGATACAAATGCACCTTAGTTTATCCACAACCAGCACAGATCAGTGGACAAATGAGTCCCTCGGGCAAAAGCCACCCCCCAAAGGGGTAGAGCTGTTGCCACATGCAGCACAGACGCTCAGGCCTGAGGTGCCATGGAGAGCAAATGTTGCTCCTTCTCTCATCACAGGCCCTCCAAGCCAAGCAGCAGAGTGAAGGAGCATTACTTTCCCTTCACTTGCCCTGAAGATGCATCTCTCCCGCCCCCTACTTTCTCAGCAGACTTTTTTCATTCTTTCTCATTCCCAGCTTTGCTGATGTCCCACCTTCCCACTTCAAAGATTACAAAATATTTACCTCAGAAATGAGGGATCAAGAAGCTCAGGCGATAGAATACATGGCTAACACCAAGGGAGGGAGTCCCCCGCGTTCTAAGTCCCAGCATGAATGAGAAGAGCACGACTACATAGAGAAGTGATATAACTCAGAGATTAGGCCATCAGCCTAGGATTTGGGGGACCTGAGATAAAGTGTCTGTTCTGCACAGGCTTCCTCAGGCAAGTTACTTAGCCTCTGTGGGTTTTCCTTTTCCATCTGTACAATGGAGACAATGGTAGTGCATTAACTCACAGGCTTAGCTCATTAAAAACTGCCTAGATAGTGGGCTAATGGGGCCAAATGTGTCACTAGGGCTACGTCTACACGTGCACCCAACTTCGAAATAGCTTATTTCGATGTTGCGACATCGAAATAGGCTATTTCGATGAATAACGTCTACACGTCCTCCAGGGCTGGCAACGTCGATGTTCAACTTCGAC
The DNA here is from genome assembly GCF_033958435.1 of Carettochelys insculpta. Taxonomy (NCBI): domain Eukaryota; kingdom Metazoa; phylum Chordata; order Testudines; family Carettochelyidae; genus Carettochelys; species Carettochelys insculpta. The sequence continues at coordinate 133,089,978 of NC_134140.1, read as the reverse complement.
GTTGCTCAGCCCAACATCGAAATAGGCACAGCGAGGGAACGTCTACACGCCAAAGTAGCACACATCGAAATAAGGGAGCCAGGCACAGCTGCAGACAGGGTCACGGGGCGGACTCAACAGCAAGTCGCTCCCTTAAAGGGCCCCTCCCAGACACACTTTCATTAAACAGTGCAAGATACACAGAGCCAACAACTAGTTGCAGACCCTGTATATGCAGCACGGACCCCCAGCTGCAGCAGCAGCAGCCAGAAGCCCTGGGCTAAGGGCTGCTGCCCACGGTGACCACAGAGCCCCGCAAGGGCTGGAGAGAGAGTATCTCTCAACCCCCCAGCTGATGGCCGCCATGGAGGACCCCGCTATTTCGATGTTGCGGGACGCGGATCGTCTACACGTCCCTACTTCGATGTTGAACGTCGAAGTAGGGCGCTATTCCCATCCCCTCATGGGGTTAGCGACTTCGACGTCTCGCCGCCTAACGTCGATTTCAACTTCGAAATAGCGCCCGACGCGTGTAGACGTGACGGGCGCTATTTCGAAGTTAGTGCCGCTACTTCGAAGTAGCGTGCACGTGTAGACGCAGCTTAGGAGAAGTAAAATGCTTTTGATGTAGCCCCTCTTTAGGTTCACTCTCACACATCATTTCCCACATTTACACTCTGGCCCGTTAAGCGGTAAGTCTGGAGTGCAGTTACTCGGGCTGCCTTTCTGTGGTACCCCCAGCAAACGCTGCTCTTTATCTCAAGTGAGACAACTGCAGCAAGCCAACAATGAATTCACAGATCAGACAGTATGCAAATTTGTTTTCACCCCACCATTTCATAACCAAAGAAAGGATACCAAGAAATGCATTTCCCTTACAGACTGGATCCTCGGGGAGCCAGCAAGACCAGTAGCACAGCATTTCTTTCTGAGGCTGGTGAGTTAATACAGAAATACAGTGCAGGCTTTATTATCCAGAATCCTCAGGAAACCGGGGTTGCTGGATAACCAAGTATGCCAGATGTTTGAGCTGCAGCCAACGGCTCTGCTCCCCCAGCCCAGCCCTGACAGCCAGTAACCGGCTCCTCTCCAGCTGACAGCCTTGGCTGACCCCAGCCCAGGCAACCAGCAGCCACCCCAGCTGCGGGAGCTGCTGGTTAACACAGCATGTCGCTTATTCAAGTGCCAGATAACATGGCTATACTGTGCTGTACAGGGGTGTATGGAGTGTCCAGGGAGGGGTAGCACCTCTGGTGTGGGGGACTTGTTGTGTCTCTCCGGGGGCAGTTTGTGCACCTTTGGGCCCCACCTGGCGCTCAGCTCTCACCTGTGGCTCCAAGAAGTTGTAGCATGTGCAGTGGCCACACCCCGATAAACCACTTTGGCAGGTGGGCTAAACCAGGCGAGGGTAGCCAACAGGTTTGAAACCTTTGGGCTACGTCTACACGTGCCCCAAACTTCGAAATGGCCATGCAAATGGCCTGTCGCTTCGCCTTGCCACGAGCCCATGAGCTCATGAGAATAAGGGGACTTCGAAGTAGGCGGGGCCCTTTCGAAAAGGAGCCCCGTCTGGACGCGCCGCGCGGCGGCAAGGCTCGTCAATTTCGAAGCACCGCTGCCGCCCGCATGCTAATGAAGTGCTGAATATGCATTTCAGCGCTTCATTAGTAAACTTCGAAATGGCCATTTGCATGGCCATTTCGAAGTTTGGGGCACGTGTAGACACAGCCTAGGTGAGGCAGGGACTTGCCTATCCCAACATGCAAAGTTGGCTCTGGTGGACTGGACAGATGAGATCAACAGCGAGATCCAATGACCAGGAAGGCAGCTCTGCAACACTCTGTGGAGAGCAAATGGCATAACAAGGCACTGACGAGAGCATGGCCATCCACTGCAGCCTAGGAAGTCTCAGCCGTGACAACTTTTCGTACCACTGGAAACAGGCTTCTGAGGCTAAGAGAGGGGAACTGACCCTGTGCAACGGCTTTTCCACTTCAAACATTCTCCCGCACAGGTTCTTTGCACAGTTTCATCTCTCAAATTGGTCTGCTGTATTAGTCTACTTTATCCTTCTACATCTTCTGTTTGTGTCAAAGTCCTGTGGTGATGGGGGAGTGGCGAAGCGACAGGTGAAGGTGACCACTGGAAGTCATAGTTCCAAACCAGCACGTAGGTGGCCTGTGGACTTTGGTCACTTGACTCTGACCCCAGGACAACAGAGGAGTTTGACAACATCCCAGGCGACTGAGCAGGCCTTTGTAGGAGCAGCACTTCTCACCCTCAAAATGAGGGAGGGGACTAGAAAAGATGTCCCAAAATCGCTTGTCCCAACCAAACTGGCCAGCGTGCTGCAGCTGGCAGTTTTAGCCTCACAGCAGTTGAAAATCAGTGAAAAGAAAGATGATATTTGGAGCATGGAATGTTCACACCCCTTTGGACAGGGAGAATGCTATGAGGCCTGAGAGAAGAACAACCCTCATTGCAAAAGAACAGGTGTGCTGTAACATTGACATAGCCACCCTGAGCGAGACCAGACATGCAGAGGAAGGATCCATCTGTGGGCTGAAAGGAGATTACACCTTCTTCTGGAAAGGCAGGCCAGAAAACAAAGACAGAATCCATGGAGTGGGACTTGCCAACAAGACATCAATTGTGCACCAGCTTCCTGACCTACCAACTTGCATGAGTGAGCATCTGATCAAGCTCTGCTTCCCCCTCAACCCTTCTCGTTACATTACAGTCATCAGGGCTTACACCTCCATTCTGACCAGCAGCAATTAATTAAAAGAGAGTTTCTATGAGGACCGTGAACATCTTGTGAAAGCAACTCCCCCTAATGACAAGCTTCTGCTATTAGGTGACTTCAATGCCAGAGTCGACAAGAACTATAGGACCTGGAAAGGTGTGCTGGGGAATCACGGCATTGGTAGCATAAATGCCATTGGCTGCCTTCTGCTGAACTTGTGTGCAGAAAATGACCTGACAATTACCAACGCTCTCATCAGACAGGCCGGTAAATACAAGACCACATGGATGCACCCAAGATCAAAAAAAGGCACCTGATTGACTATGTCATCAGTCACAGGTGGGACATTTGTGATGTTGAGATCACCAGGACCATGAGGGGAGCTGAGTGCTGGACTGATCATAGACTCGTCAGATCTGTCCTTATGCTGCACATCACATCACTGCACCGCAAGAAGCTCAAGGTTTTCAGACTCTCCTTCAACATCGGGAAGCTGCAACATACTGGTCATCATGAGCAATTTGCAGCCTGCCTTGACAAAGTGCTGACATCCCATGGACCTCTGACTGGAGACCCAGCACAAAAGTGGGACCAGTTTAAAGCCCTGGTGATGGAGTCAGCCAAGTTGAAACTAGGACTGAAAAAGAGAGTTCACCAAGACTAGTTTGATGAAAATGATGAGCCCATCATGAAAATCTTAGAGGAAAAACAGAACGCATTTCTGCTATGGCAAAAGGATGAGTCCTCAATCTCCAAACTTGACCATTTCCAGCCCCCTCAGAGTCAGTTGCAGACTGCACTTCGCAAAATGCAAGATGAGTGGTGGGAGAGAAAAGCTGGTGAAGTCCAATACTATGGTGACACCAAGAACTCCAAGATGTTCTTCAGTGCTATCAAAGCTACGTATGGACCTTCAAAGCCAAGTACTACAAGTTTCCAGTCTGCAGATGGCATGACCCTCCTGGAGGAGAAAACCAACATCAGCAATAGGTGGAGAGAGCACTTCAGCAACCTTCTCAACAGTCCCTCCATTGTCGACCCTGTTACCCTAGACCTGATCCCTCAGAAACCCACGATAGACAGTCTTGACCTGCCCCCTACAATGGATGAGGTCAAAAAGGCAATCAGCCAGACCAGCTCTGGCAAAGCCCCTGGGATGGACGGTATCGCTGCTCAAATTTTCAAGGCAGCAGGACCAGTGTCACTTGAATCCTTTCACAGCATTTTGACCAGTATCTGGGAAGAAGAAGACGAGATGCCCAAAGACCTTAGGGATGCCACAATCATCTCACTCTTCAAGAACAAGTGCAACAAACCTGACTGTAGAAATTACCGGGGCATCTCCCTTCTCTCTCTACTGCTGGGAAGATCTTGACTCAAGTCATCTTCAACTGTCTGATCACCAGCATCTCAGAGGAGAACCTACCAGAGGCACAGTGTGGTTTCCTCCCAAGCCTCAGAACTATTGACATGATCTATGTTGTTCGCCAGGTCCAGTAAAAGTGCACAGAGCAGAACTTAGATCTATACGCTGTCTTTATAGACCTGACCAAGGAGTTTGACACCATCAACAGAGAAGCCCTTTGGATTATCCTGAAAAATTGGGCTGCCCGAGATGATTCATTAAGCTCATATGCCTGTTTCATGATGACATGACTGGCTTTGTTCTTTCGAATGGCGAGTCCTCAGATCCATTTGAGATATCCCATGGTGTGAAGCAAGGGTGAGTGCTGGCCCCAGTGTTATTCAACCTCTTTTTCATGTGTGTCCTCAACCCCTCAGCTAAGGACCTGGACCGTGGAGTCTACATAAAGTACAGGCTTGATGGGTCACTTTTTGACCTTTGTCTTTTGACTCCTAAAACCAAGACACTTGAGAGGCTCGTCCTTGAATCCCGTTTTGCTGACGACTGGGCACTTATAACACACAAGGAATCTGATCTCCAGCTCATCATCAACAAGTTTGCTGAAGCTGCTCACCTGTTTGGTTTGACCATCAACCTAGGAAAGGTCAAGGTACAGTTTCAGCCTGCTCCAGGATCTGCTGCTCTCTCCACTTCAAGCTCTACTGAAGTAACAGAGTTAAAAACAGTAGATGAGTTCAAGTAACTCAGCAGTGTGATGGCCAATGATGGCTTCCTTGACAAGGAAATCAGTGCCAGGATCTGCCAGGCCAGCCAGGCACTAGGACGTCTGCGAGTGTGAGTGTTGAATCAGCACAATGTCCAACAGTCCACTAAACTGAAAGTAAAAGGCTGTAGGCCTGACCGGTCTCCTGTATGGATGTGAAAGACGTAGACCTTGTACAGAAAACATGTGAAACTGCTGGAGCGCTTCCACACACGCAGCCTGAAGTCAATATCACACATTCGATGGCAGGACAGTCATGAAGCTGGAAGTCCTGGACAGAGCAGAAACCACAAGCACTGAAGCCAGGATTCTGAAAGCCCATCTTTGCTGGACAGGTCACGTCATACAAATGGAGGAGTCAAGAATCCATAAGCAGCTCCTCTATGGTGAACTCTCCCAGGGCAGAAGGAATCAAGGTTGGCCTTGCAAGAGGTATAAAGACTGCATGAAGGCTAACATTGCTCATGCTGGATTAAAGCCAAAGAGCTAGAGCAGCATGCTGAAGACCGAACAGGCTGGCATGCTCTCGTACAACACGTGTATGACAACTTCGAAGAGCAGCAACACATACGCCTGATTGGTGCTCGTAAGAGAAGGAAAGCAACAGCAGCAGCCACACCAACAGACAATTCCCTTGCCCCTACTGTGAATGTCCATGCCGTTCAAGGCTTGGACTCCTCAGCCACCTACAAATCCACAACCAATGAGCTTGTGCAAGCCCAAGACATCATCATTGGACACGACAAACCACCAACAAGACTGTACTGATATCTTCTGTGAAGAAAATTCAATACCGTTCTTCTCTTTTATATCTTATTTTCCCAGATACACAACACCGCTGACTCAACGGAGGAAGAACCATTGATTTATTTTGTCAAGGTGTACAAAACAAAATGATTTTAGGGGAATATGAATATTTCCTCTCTCTCTCTGTCATGTTGTCTGCACGTCTGCCCCATTTTTCCCCTACACAGTCTCATCACCACATAGATTGAAAGGGAAGCAAAAGGTGCACATGGGTTGTATTTGATTGGACCCAAACCCATGGACCGAAGGGTGTCAAGCTTAAGGAATAGTTGGATCTGTAGCTCTATCTATCTAATGCGCTACCCACCTTGAATGCACTAAAAACATAGGGACTGCCATACCACAACAGATCAATTGACCATCTAATGCAGTATCCTGTTTCCAACGGCAACCACTACCAACTACTGAGAGGAAGAATCTGTTCAACGGCTATTATGAATGAGCTAGCCCTCAGGAGAGTCCTCTCCGAACACCCACTCTCATTATTATTTGTATTACTGTAGCACTAGAGGCATCTACTGACATCTAGGGCTGGCCAACAGCTCTTGGGGCAGCCTCTTTAGAGGTCTAGTTTTTTCTAACTGGTTTCCCTATATTTATCTCCAATGAGCCCAGGCCATCAACTTGACCTAAAATGAGTTAATCAGTCTATGATGGGGTGTAGTCGCAGAAGACCCTTGGGATGTTCCCCAGTGTGCTGATCAGGCCACTGATATCTGTCTTCTTGCTCTCTGGGGCTTCCCACCCAACTGTCCTGCTGACCCAGATTCTCTAGTCTCCCCTGGCCAAGACACAGAGTTGGGGTTACTGCTCCCCACTGCAGAGCAATGCAGCCGTTGGTTTACTTCAGCTCTGGATGGATGCAGTTCTAGGGCACAGCCCCGAAAGAATCAACCCCCAGAAGGGATCAAAACCCCAAATAAATCCATCTCTCTGTGCAAAAGATTGGTACAAGGAGGGCTCATTAGGTAAGCCCCTTTGTCAACGAAAGGGAGGCACACAGAATGGAAGCCGTCCCCAGGTAATGGCAATTTACACTGAGCTCGATTATAAACAAAAGAGTTTTTATTAAGCAAAACAGTAGGATCTGAAGTGGTTGTGAGTAAAACCAGTCAAATCAAAGTGAATTACCAAATTAAAGTAAGAGGAAATGCACAGCTAGTTCTATCCCACTCAGAATCTAGTGACTTGTGAGTTCTTACCGTAAATAGCTGTTTTTATAACAGGTGAGAGCTGCTTTCCTGAGAGTTGCTCACAGGCAGCCTGACATGGGGCTTTTGCCCATCTGCTGTTCCAGGTCTCCTGGTCAGTCTGTGTTTTCCTGCCTCCACAGCCAGGCTTGTTTACTTTTCTGAGCACAACAGCAGGCGCGGGCCTCTGCAATTGTCGGCTGTGCTCAGTAGGGAAAACTCCTTTGCTGTGATCCTATGCTCTGTATGAGGTTTGTTATCTGCAGTTCAGGGCCCCTGTGTCAGTGAGGCTGACAGCTGTGCTTTGCCCTGGGTGAGGTTGGGGTGGGGAGGGGACGGAAGAGGTCCGGCTCTGTGCCCCCAGAAAGGGCTTGGCTTCAGGTGGAAGGAGTAGGGCTGGGGCATCCAGCCAGCCCTCCTCAACACTTGGGCTGCACTGCAGCCCCCACCACCCTCAGTGCTGTCTGGAGCTCCTGCCTCCCCAGCAGCCCTAAGAGCAGAGATGTAAAGGACTCAGGGCAGTGGCTGTGGTGCCCAGGGGCTCCGGCCCCTTTTGTATCGCCAATTCCCAGGGCAACAGCTTTACCCCTCTCCCCCCATCAGCAGGCCTGCCCTGTGTACAAGGTTCTACCTATACATATAGTGAGAGACAATCCCTGCCCCAAAGAGCTCGCCCTCTCAGGGTGAGTTCTGCAGCACATCCGTATCAGGCAGAATTAGAACCCACGCCTCCCGAGTCCCAAAGTAGCACCTCAGCCTTTAGCTCATGCGACCTCCATCACTCATTACAGCCTGTTTTATGCCCTGAAGCATGAGGCCTTTGAGACCTCCTCTAACTATTTGTTCTCAAATCAGTCCTGTTAGCTATGTGCCCGATTCTTTCATGAATCCCGCTACATGCCACAGATGGCTTGTGCACTGTGTGAAAGCCCGCTTCCATGTGTCCATTTGAACTGTGCTGGCTTTCAGGTGATGGACCAGTAAGAAAATGGGAACATTTTCTGTAAAGAACATTAGTCCATTATGAACAAGTGGATTCATAGCCTGGAGCAAAATGTATGGTAGAGCATGACAACAAGATCTTATGAGGGTGGTTTACATTTTGATTGTCCTGATAAATTTTTTGCCTGTATAAGAAAATACTCATGGCAACAAAAATTACAGTCTATTAATCATGTATTAGCTCTTTATAAAATGTCTGTAAACAGAGCCACAATGTACAGTGCGATCAAAGAGAAAATCCTGGCTCTTATTACTTCTTTGGTAAAAGACTGGGGATTTTAGAAAACTTATATTGTTTTGTGATGTTCCTGGAGGCCAGATTTCAGCTCAATTCTGAGCCCTAGTCAAACATAGGATAAAATGCCAAACCCCCAAACACACTTTTATTGGTTAACATAGTATAATGTAGACTGAATTGGGACTGAACTGGTTTCTAAGCTATGGGTGTTATAGATTTTTCGCTATTGGACTGAAAGTCTATTTTCTTGAGCCTTGTATAGTGACGTATGAGATGATATATTTACACATAGTCTGCGTCTACGCTACAAACTTCACGTTGAAGTAAGGGGCTACTTCAGAGTAGCCTGCAGAGGGTCTACATGCACTTTTCCTTACTTCCACATTAATTTCAAAGTAAGGGGGGCTCACTTCGAGGACACTACTCCCATCCTGGGACTGGAGTAGTGCCCTACTTTGAAGCTTAACTTCAAAGTAGGGTGTGTGTAGATGTTCTGGGTTGTGTGTAGATGTTCTGCGCTCACTACTTCAAAGTTAGGAGTCTGCCAAGGAGGCGGCCCCCCGAAGGACAGAGACAGTCTGGCCAGCCCAGGCAGAGTTCTGTGGTCCCTGCCGGCTGCCTTAAAGGAAGCAGCTCCCTGGAAACCCCAGGCAGGAAGCTGAAACTGTGCATCAAGCAGCGGCAGCACAAGCTCCCACTTGGACCGCCCCTGCTTGATGCACCACCCAGCACCCCTGCCCCCCATGGCAGCACACCAGGACTCCCCTGCCCCCCTCCCAGGGGCCCCATACAAGGAGTCCAAGGGTTCACAGCACCTGGACAAGGGCCGCAGCAGGAGGGGACCCACCTGGACCAAGGGGAAGCTGAAGGACCTCCTTGCTCTGGAGGGGGAAGGGGAGGAGGAAGTCCTTCACCAACCTAGCGCTCATCAGAGAAAGGCAGAAGCCTTCGACAAGCTGGCCAGCTGGCTTACCGCCCCAGGCCACCCCGACTGCACGGGCAGCAGCGTCAGGATAAAGGTCAAGGAGCTGAGGCAGACATACGTCCAAGCCTGGGATGCTGCCAGCCAGTCGGGGGCACAGCCCGTGCACTGCCCCCATACAGGGAGCTGACAGGCTCCTGGGGCCAAGGGAGGCAGCCGCCCCAGGGGACCTTGTCAACACTACTGGCTACCTCTCTGCAAACAGCCAGAAGGAGGTGGGCCCCTCCGGCACCACCAGCCCCCCACGTGGGGACTGGCCCACTGAGACCAATGACAAGAGCTCCAGCCATAAGACCCTCATCATCATCTTCCCCTCTGGGACACCCAGCAGAGCCTCATCCACCCAAGCCTTGCCCTAGCCCTGGGAGGCCGCAGCCAATACATACAGGGTGAGCAGGATGTCTCAAGGGCTGAGGATGGGCCTCCCCCGGAAGAGCCCCGCAGCCCACACATCTGGGGATGGGTGCGGGAACACAGGCCGACCCTTGCCAGGCAGGAACCTCAGTGTACCCAGGATCCCATGGGGCTCATGGGCCACTGGGGGGCACAGGAGTGTGGTGGAGGCCAGCTGAGTGGGGTTCAGGGCCCCCCCAGGGTTGGGACCCAGCACTCATGGGCCGCCCCCCAGTCCCCTTCTGTCTCCACAGGTCCATCATCAGGCAGCTGCCACAGCCCTTCAGAGCGGGCCGCAGCTGCAGAGGGCCAGGAGGTCACCCCATCTCCCAGCCTGCATCCCCGCAAGGCTGTAGACGGGCCTCATGGAGATGATGCTGGAGGGACAAGGAGGTGGCCACCAGCTGGGAGGTCGCATGGGAGATGACTGGGGTTGCTCCAGGACTGGCTGGCAATGGAGCGGGATGTGTGGGTGCAGCTGGCCCACAGCCTGGTCACTGTGGCTCAGGCCTTGGCTGCCTGCCTCGCCAACCTCCCACCCTCTCGCCAGCTGGCCTGCAGCCATCCCCCCTGCCCCCCCAAAAAAGGTGCCCACTGCATGGCGGACCTGTCTCTGGCCACCTGCGTTGAGCTGGCTTGGTGGCTCCTGGCCAGGGCAGGCACACCTGGCATAGCCCCAGTGGCCTTCCCACACACCCTGTGCAGGCCAAACCTGTGGCATCCCCTCCCAATCCCCACTTCCCAGTGGTCCCAGCCCCACTGCAGCCCCACAGGGGTCCCGGGTCTGGGGCAGTAGGGGCAGTCACAGCTACTGTGGCTCCCGACCCCTATGCCCCTGGGTGACTGAGCCTTCCCCCCTCCCAACCTCCCTCCCAGAACTGGGACCAGTGGCTGCTGGGTGTGGCCAGCCTCCATAATGAGATGGCAACCCTCTTCCGCACCGGTAGCGCTGGCCGCATCCAGGCATCCCGGTGCTGGAGGATGGAGGTGAGCCAGTGGCAGAGGTCCTCAAATGTCTGGTGGGTCATTCCGAAGATCACAAGTGACTGCTCATCATCCCAGTTCTCCAGCACCAGCCGGTCCCACCACTTGCTGCTGGTGGTGAAGGCCCACCGGCACCAGATTGGCAGGGGGCCCAGGGGAGGGGCAGCAGTGCTGTGATCAGGGCCTGCAGGCTGGGTCCCCTGTGGGCGACCCGGCCACACTGCTCGAACAGCAGGGCGACCAGCATGGCCAGCAGCCTGGCCAGGGCGGAGAGAACATCGTCCTCAGGGAGGGTGTGTGCGGGCATGTTCCCCAGCTCTTCTCCCCCACACGTGCTCTGCTGCTGTGTGCAGCCCGGCAGCCTTGAGCACGTGCAGGATGGGGGTGTTGGGAGGGTCAGCTGGCTGCGAGCCCGGGAGGACTTGTCAGCCATGAGACCCCTGCCTGTATCATTACCTGGCCCCTTACTTCGGAGTAGGGGCTATTGTATGTAGACACTTTATTTCAAAGTAAGAGGGAGCCTACTTCAAAGTAAGGCAAGGTGCTTTTTGTGTGTAGATGTTCTACTTCGAGGTAAGCAGCTTCAAAGTTATTTTGTAGTGTAGATGTAGGCAGTATAATCTGCAGCCACTGGCTCTACCTGCATGGTATATAGAATCCCATACAGGGTGTGGTCACTGTTAAACAAAGGCGACAAGGCTGGAACTTGAGCTGCGTTGAAACCTGTTTATTTGCATCACTTATATTGATATTTTCCTAATAATTACTTCCTGTGTCAGACAGACTATGGCCTGATTCTCTATTACCTTGCATATTGCATAGTTCTTATAACCAATTCTTAAAACAATGCAAAGAGATATAAAATCTGTTACAGATGTAAGACAATCATGAATGCTAATTGAGTGTTTTACACCCACAAGCACAGATTAGAAAATTAGACGCCAGATTCTTCAGTGCCCTCTCCCTTGTGTTGTCATTCACACCAGTGCAAAGTGATTGCAAACTGTTGCCATTCTGAACTGAGAGTATTTTACATCCACTTTACACTCACATTGGGCGGATTTAAGCAATACACACAGTGCAAAGCCACAGCCCATCCCTCTGACCCACTGTGTGGAAGGCAAAGAAGAGCCAGGGTACAGAAGCAGAAAAGTTAGGGGAATTTTGTTGGGAGCTCCTCGATGCTATAGAGAACTATTTGAACACATCTGCCATACTCAGAGATGGAAAAATTCCTAAATCCTTCAGAGAAAAAAAATAAAACAATTAATTTAAAGATAATCAGCCAAAACAATCCCAACCAAAGAATAATTAAAGAAGAGGCAGAAAGCTCTATGGTATTGACTCTTCCAAAACAGCAACATTCTGTAATATCCCTCTAGCTCACAGTAAAAGAAGTGGAAAATAAATGTCCAGCCAGGATCAGACATTTGCAGCTCAGCCTGCAGGGGACTGACATGACTCTGCTGTCAGTGAGGGAGTAAAATTCATCATATGAGGACAGAGGATGAAATAAATATTAGATAAACATTGTCTTGCTGTTACAGAAAAGGAAAGTGTATTCTGGGAATCTGAGCACCCTGTTGCTTGGAGAGAAAGGCACTTTCAGTTTTGCAGTACAGACATGCCCTTGGTATTCTCTCAGTGGTTTAGGCACCTGTTTACTCCAGAGAAAACAGATTAAACACAAAGCAAATGGCATGTAAATAGAACCAAAGCGATGCCACACCCTGGAAATGCAGAGTTTCTGTCTGCAGACAATCAACAGCGCACCTGGGGGCGGAGAAACAATATATGATTGAATGGGGTTAAAGGCAGAGCCAGAGTGCAGTGCCAGAGGTGGCTTCATTCCCTGACTTTGGTCAGTTCTGTGTAACAAGCAAAGCTGTCTGCAGTCGGTTCTCCCACTGTGGTCCATGGATGTCTCACACACCTGGAGATGTCAGCATGCAGGCATTGTTTGTATTCAAATCTCAGAGCACATTTGATTGCCTCACTGGAGCACTGGGGTGAGAATGAGCTAGTACACTCTCACAGGCAAATGTGTGTTTATTTAGGCAATTTCTTTAAAATAGGTTTTGATCCAGTATATGATAAAAGCTCCTAAGGAACCAGCTATATTAATCCCCTCTTAGCTATATAAACAGTCTTCTTTTCATCTCCGTAGTTATCTTTCACGTAATGGCACAGGGACTGAATAAAGATTAGTCAATGGGCTAGAATCCAGATATACAAAGGGAAATAGATTAAATTTCATAAATGTTCTTATGAATGGAACCTCTAGCCATTGATCACTATAAAAGTGCTCCACAGCCCTGCTTTCAGATGGCAACCTTAGTCCAATCACTTTTCCCATCTGTGCCTCACTTTCTCCATCTGCAAAATGGGAATAATGTTATGGCGCTCCTTTGAGATCTATGGATTAAAAACACTATATAAGAGCTACTTATTTTGTTATTATTTATTTACGTGCTTGTTTATTTTAGTATGCAAGTTTCTAAGCACCAGAGAAGTCCCAAATAAAGTTCACTGGATAATCATGTACTTAAATGCATGTTCAAGTATCTTGCTGATACCACTGCCCTGGTGGTGACTGCTATTTAGGGAAAACTAGCTCACTGGTAGCACAAGTCTACATTTCTGCAAAACTGTTTTTCCCTGCCCTCCCACCACCCATAAGGCTGGGATTCTCAAGGGTGCTTAACGGAATTAAGCACTCAACTACTGACTAACTTCTTCAGGTAATTAGTCTCCTGGTATATCTACACTTACCAGGTAGAAGGGTCGATCGCCCAGAGTTTCATTTCATGCAACTGGTAAGCCCTACAGACTCAGATTGAGTACAAAAGGAAGAAGGGTGAGAAGTAATATACAGACCCTTGATTTCAAAAGAGCAGACTTTGACTCCCTCAGAGAACTGATGAGCAGGATCCCTTGGGAAATGAAGATGAAGGGGAAAAGAGTTCAAGAGAACTGGCAGTATTTTAAAGAAGTCTTACTGTAGGCACAGGAACAAACCATCCTGCTGCATAGTAAGAAGTGCAAACATGGTAGGCAACCAGCTTGGCTTAACAGGGAAATCCTTAATCAGCTTAAACTCAAAAAGGATGCATACAAGAAATGGAAATGTGGAGAGTTGACTAAGAAGGAGTATAAACATATGGCTGGAGAAATCAGCCGGGGAGTAATCAGGAAAGTGAAAGCACAATTGGAACTGCAGCTGGCAAGGGATGTGAAGAGTAACAAGAAGGGTTTCTACAGGCATGTTAACAATAAATGGGTTATCAGAGAAGTTGTGAGGCTGTTACTGAATGAGAGAGGTAACCTAGTGACAGATGATGTAGGAAAAGCTGAAGTACTCAATGCTTGTTTTGCCTCAGTCTTCACGGACAAAGTCAACTCCCACACTATGGGCCGAGACAATGCAGTATGGGAAGGTGAAAGGCAGCCATCTGTGGGGAAGGAACAAGTTCTGAGCTATCTAGACAAACTAGATGTACACAAATCCATGGGTCTGGATTTAATGCACCCCAGGGTACTGAGGGAATTGGCAGAGGTCATTGCTGAACCTTTGGCCATTACCCTTGAAGACTCTTGGAGATCGTTGGAGATACCAAATGACTGGAAAAAGGCAAACATAGTGCCCATCTTTAAAAAAGGAAAGAAGGACAATCCAGGGAACTATAGACCGGTCAACCTTACCTCAATCCCTGGGAAAATAATGGAGGGAATCCTCAAGGAATCCATTTTGGAGCACTTGGAAGAGGGGAAAGTGATCAAGAACAGCCAACATGGATTCACCATGGGCAAGTCCTGCCTGACCAATCCTATTAGCTTCTATGATGAGGTAACAGGCTCTGTGGACATGGGGAAGTCAGTGGATGTGATAAACCTTGACTTCAGCAAGGCTTTTGATACAGGCTCCCACAACATTCTTGTCCATAAGTTAAGGAAATATGGATTGGATCCGTGGACTATAAAATGGATAGAAAGCTGGCTTGATGGTCAGGCCCATTGGGTTGTGGTCAATGGCTCAATATCTGGATGGCGGTCTGTTTCAAGCGGAGTGCCGCAAGGCTCAGTTCTGGGGCCGGTGTTAGTCAACATCTTTATTAATGACCTGGATGAGGGACTGGATTGCACCCTCAGCAAGTGTGTGGATGACACAAAACTAGGGGGAGAGGTAGATACTTTGGAGGGTAGAGAGAATCAAGAGTGACCTGGATAAATTGGAGGACTGGGCCAAAAGAAATCTGATGTGGTTCAACAAGGAGCAGTGTAATGTCCTGCACCTGGGGTGGAAGAATCCCAAGCATTGTTACAGGCTGGGGACCGACTGGCTCAGTGGCAGTACAATGGAAAGGGACCAAGGGGTTATGGTGGATGAAAGGCTGGATATGAGTAAACAGTGTGCCCTTGTAGCCAAGAAGGCTAACGGCATACTGGGGTGCATTAGGAGAAGCATTTTGATCAGATCTAGAGAAGTAGTTATTCCCCTCTATTCAGCACTGGTGAGGCCACATCTGGAATATTATGTCCAGTTTTGGGCCCCCCAGTATAAAAAGGATGTGGATTTGCTGGAACAGATTCAGTGGAGGGCAACAAAAATGATTAAGGGGTTGCAGAACAAGACCTATGAGGAGAGGCTGAGGGATTTGGGCTTGTTTAGTTTACAGAAGAGAAGACTGAGAGGTGATTTAATAGCAGCCTTCAACTTCCTGAAGGGGAGCTCTAAAGAGGAGGGTGAGAAACTGTTCTCAGTGGTGTCAGATGGCCGAACAAGGAGTAATGGTCTGAAGTTGCAGAGGGAGAGGTGTAGGTTGGATATTAGGAAAAACTACTTCACCAAGAGGGTGGTGAAGCACTGGAATGAGTTCCCTAGAGAGGTGGTGGATTCTCCATCCCTCGACGTTTTTAAGTCCCGGCTTGACAAGGTCCTGGCTGGGATGACTTAGTGGGGGTTGATCCTGCTTGAAGCAGGGGGCTGGACTAGAAGACCTCCTGAGGTCCCTTCCAGCCCAACGATTCTATGATTCTATGATTTCAGAATACAGTGTGGATGTATTGTGAAAGGGCTTGATCCAAAATCCTGGCCCAATCTGTAAACTGGGGCTTGCATTAGGTGCTGAAGACAAGGGAGGCTTTAGCTCAGACTCTGAAGACTGGGGAGAGAGGCAGGTTTCAGATCCAAGCCACAGTGTCTCTGCAGCTGCACTTAGCTCCAGGATGCCAGGTGCGCAGCGCCAGGCTCTCAGACTCACCCCTGCAGTTTTTCGAGCTCAGCGTAGACTTATTTTGATTGGCCGCCGTTCAGCAAGGTGCACCACACAGGCATGCAGAGCTTCAACAGCAGCACTCAGGTGTTCCCAAGGACACGTGCCTGAGCCCCAGGACCTTTGTCAAACACATCTCCAGCCTGGCAGGGTAAGTGAGCCTGCAGGCACAACTACATTTTTTCAGCTCTCTACAACCAACAAGGTGCAACTTTCAGTGTTTCCTGGGCATATGCTCTGGAGCAGAATAACTGGGGCTCACCAGGTAGCAGGCAGCTCTAGAAGGGGAGAAGGGCTGGACACAGAGTGCTGAGGATCAAAGCAGACTGGAAGAATGTTCCTGGGGGCTCTCTCCCCCTTCCTGTGGGCCTCTGTTGCACAGTCCTGGGGCTGTGTTCCCTTGTCTCCTGGGATCCCTCTGCAGCAGGGCCGTGCTAGCCCAGCTCCACTGAAAATGCCATGCTGGGGAAGGGGAAGACCACCAGGCTTCTGTGAAGGGAAGGGTGGTCTCAAAGGGGTAGCTGTCCATGTTAGTCCGTCTCTTCATAAAACAAAGACTAGCAATATTATTTATTGGTTTTCATGGGACAGACCCACTTCTTTGGGCCCTCTTTTTCTCTCAGTCCTGCTCCAGAGCTGTAGAAGTGGGTCTTTCCCACAAAAGCTCATTGCCTAGTAAATCATCTTGTTCGTCTTTAAGGGGCTACAGGACTGCTTGCTTTGTTTGGCAGAGGGAAGGGTTTGTGGGAGGGCTCCCAGACTATCCTGGTTGGGAGGAAGGGAAACAGGTCTGCTCCCTCTTCCCTGCCCCAAGTGACAGAGTGGGAGGAACACAGTGAGGGGGCTCTAAAGCGTTCTTCACCTCCTGTGTCCCACCTGCAGAGCGATCTGGCTGGCTGTGGGGAGTGACAGCTTGCAAATAGAGCAGCAAGCAAGCAGGGGGGGTGTCTTTCTTTCCTCTGCTGTCAGCATGGCTGCAGGATCCCTGATGAGGAATGTAGGCTCAGGAGAGGGCTGCTCGGTGCACAAAGAGGGCAAGGTTTTCCTCTGCCTGGAGAAGGAAAGGGGTGTGGTGCCAGCCCTGCCTGGGGTCCCATGCTCCATGAGAGTAAGACAAAAGTAGGCAAAAAACAGGCCCCCCAAATACTCCAGCTCAGCAGTTCTGCATTGTTCCACTGCTCCCGTGCAAACTCACTCATTGCAGTGGGTATGATTTCAGAGAGCAGGCTGTGCCATCTGCTTCATCCAACTGCCTCAGGAGCAGCTTTACTGACAGCACCAAGAGACACAAAGCAGCTGATGTCCTGTACATCTGAGGACCAGGCTGGCTGGAAAAGATCTCTACGAAGTAGAACGCAGCAGTAACGGCAGCTGATGGCACCAGCTGAACAAGGTAGGCAGGCAGGGGGTTTGGAGATGAGTAGGTAATGCAAGAGCAATCCCAGGATAATCCCTCACAATAATGGAGGTGAGTCAGAGGAGCAGTATTCATCTGAGCTGATACGAACCTGGCTGTGTGGAGGCACAAGCTGTCGTGTTCCATGCCTGAAAATGCTGTGCATATGAAAACTCTGTGTGTGGCTAGAGTAAAGTGAACAATGCTGCCCATTACAATGAAGACAGGTCGCACTGAATACTGTATCCTCATCTCCTGTGGTGAACCAGTTGGTTCAGGTGTACTGGTTTGGATGCTGGATTTGAGGATTGTTCCAAAGACAACTGCATCCCTTTCTTTCGTTGGAGAAATCTGAAGTTTTCAAAGACAGTTCCAAATTCATTGCCTTGTCTCTTCTTGGATTGTTCTTGCTTAGAGATGCTTTCATTTCCCTCCCCCCACCTTTGAAATTCCAGATTACTGGTCTGGAGAAAATGGGCATACATTACATGAAAAGCAGCACAAGATTCTATTTGTCACAGATGAAAGTACTATATTATGCCTCATTATAATCCATTCATTTCTTTATGGATCCAAAGCCTTCTGAAGAGGGTCACAAACACACATAATTTTACTGCATGCTACATTTTGCATTTGGGTCTCTGATTTAGCTGACAGATGTGAAAGATAAAAACAACACCACGCATGAAATCAGCCTAGTCCTTTGTGACTACACATGCAGATGCTGAAGAGTGAGAGATGCTAATTTATGCTCCGAACATTCCTTCCTGATCCTGCTCCCCACTCCTTTCTGTGTGTGGGGTACAGCTTAGCTTTGTGAACCACAGACACAGGTTTGGGCTGTACCAGGGAGTTAAGGCAATTGCAGATGCACAATTCTAGCCACAGCGATGGTGTAGCTAGAATCAATTTATCCGTAACTGACTTACCTGGGCATCCACACAGAGGGATGTTGACAGCAGAGTTTCTCCCGTCGACCTCCCTTAATCTTCATGGCTACATCTACACTGAAACAAAACTTCAAAATGGCCATGCAAATGGCCATTTCGAAGATTACCAATGAGGCGCTGAAATGCATAAGGGGATTTCAAAGCTGGCAGGGTCCTTTTGAAAAGGAGCCCCATCTGGACGAGCCACACGCCAGCGAAGTGCAGCAATTCTGAAGAGCCATGGCTGGTGGCATGCTAATGAGGCACTCAATATGCATTTCAGCACCTCATTAGTAGTCTTCGAAATGGCCATTTGCATGGCCATTTTGAAGTTTTGTTTCAGTGTAGACACAGCCCATGATAGCAAGGAGTACAGGGGTCAGCTGTCGACCCTAGATAGTTCAATTTCAGGCATCTCTACCAGGCTGTCAGATCTATAGCATCTAAGGTCTTGTTTATACTACTTCCCTGTGGTACAGACAAGCCTTCGGATGCCATAGATCAGCCTCAGATACTATGGACATATCTTTCAATGTCACCGTACCTGTTCATAACAGGTGAGCCTTAGGACAATCAAAACCCATGTTTGGTTAGACCAGCCTTATTCAGTGGCCTTCAGAAACCGGTTACCACAGGCATTTTGAGAGCAGAGCTGTGAGAATAACCAATTTTTCAGTTCAGTGATTAAATTAAAGAGGGATAAAGGTTTCAGCTTGACTGTCACAAAATTTGTTTTGCAAATTTTTCAGTCAACTAGTGTGGATCAAATGAAACATTTGGATGGATGTGAAAAAAAATGTTTCATGTGATTAACCAGGATTTTCTTCTTTTTACAAAATCATCAAAGAAAATTCAAAATAACAAGTAAATTCAAATTTAAAAATTAAAACAGTTTTTTTTCTGACTCTGCCCAGAAGAAACATTTTGACTGTCTGGAATTTATTTGTTTCCTTGTTTTGGCTGAAAGAACTTCAAAATTGACGCAAACTTTCAAAAACAAGTTTTGATCAAAAAAATATCCACGCAGCTTTAATTTGGTGTCTCTTGCATTTAAGTAATTTCCTTGCCTATTATCAAAATATCCTCTTTGGCTTTCCAGAAAGTGCTACTTCCAGTTTTCATATCACAGCATCATCAAATGTTGTTGAGGTCCTCCCTAGTCTATTATTCTTGGAGGAAGTGCCTAATTGTACAGCTGTGCATTTGTGATGAACTTAAAACTAAAGTGCCTCTCAGATGTTAAATCTCTCTGCGCAGAGGCAAAGTATATGTAGGATAATGACCTGGGACAGAAGTCTTGGCTGTGCCGTGCTGGTAGGTTGTTTGGAGGAGGGACTGTGTCTTTGTTATCTATTTGTTGTTATCTATTTGTGCAGCACCCAACTCAATGGGCCTGAGTCTCTTGGCATCAGCAAAGTGAGAGCGTCGACCTTAGCACCTGTTAAAATTGACCTAATGGTATTCTCATTGAAGACAGTCACATTGTAAAATTGAGCTAAGTGCTCTAAACTCAACTTTATGCTATAGTGTAGACATAGTCTGAATCTGGGAAGTAAGAATACATGTTTAATTTCATCCCAATTCAGAAAAAAAGTATGCACGTGTTTAGAGTATAAGCACTGACCAGCTCCATAGCGCATGCACTAAGCATATATCTGCATGAACAAGTTTAAAAGTGGTGACATTAAGGTCTGGTTTTCCATTGGTTCTATGTATCAGAAACTATTCGTAAAGCAGCTTCCAAATAGCATGATTATAAAAACACTTCACTGTTCTGATGTTAACTACTTGGAGGCCACAGATTTCCTTTTCGCAACATGGGTAGTAACTGCAGAAATGAATAATACGAAGTGGCATTCTAAATTATTTCGAAACATTGTATTTGTTAAATGGGACTGACTGTGTTTCTAAAACCACTATATCTAAGTTTACCGAAATAATATCATCAGGGAATACTTCCCTGAAATGATATTTGTCTTTCTCCTAAAAAATTATATCACTGGGGGGAAAAATTCACTGATTAAGAACTTTCCCCAGCTGGCATTCCTCTGAATTTTACATGATTTTATTTAAAGCATTTTAACATACTTTTCCTAGGCGAAATGCCAAGACACAGTTAATGAGAGATACGCTTTGCTGCACAGCCCTGAAAAATTAACATGAATATTGACATTTGCTTTCACTCAGGGCATGTTTGAGAATTATGGGACTTTGTGAAATGCTGGGGGATAGCTCTCTACTGCAAATGACACCGTGCAGCTGTGACAAATAAGACGCACCGTGACCTCGTCATTGTATGACACGTACATTACCTCATATGGTAGCGGTAATGGGAATTATTCTGCAGAGTTGCTACTATTGCTCACAGCTCAGGAAAGCCCTTTATCATATGCGTAAGTCCTTTGCGATCCAGGAAAACACTCAGGTTCAGGCTTACAGTAAAATATGTGCTCATGTCCTACTGAAGAGCCTGTCCATAAAGTTAAGCATGTTTTTACGCCATTCCAAATAGGTTTGCTGCAGAAAATGAAGTCTATAGATAGATGAACTTGTTCTCTGTGGTTAGCAGATACTCATCTCCCACTCATCGCAAAAAGAAATGAGAGCATTGACTGCTTCAGTGGAGGAACGTAGCTCCTTGCAGGATAGACTCTCTCCAGAAATATAGTTGCTACAGCACTAATCCATTGTCCATTGAAGGTAAGTGGGATCTTCCAGTAGTGTGGATTCAGGGGGTTTCTATCAAAGGCAATTTTTTCTTTGCCAGTAAAAATGAAAAGTTTTATAAAATTGGCTACATAAGAATTCTAAACATTTGATACAATTTTACCATAGTGCACCCATTTCCCTGTAAAAGTTCAGTTATTTGTACCTTTTTCATGGAAAAAGTTACTTTGACTAGGAAGTGAGAAATGTTTTCCAAGTCAAAATTCAAAAACAGTCAAAAGTGTTCAAGATTTTTCTAAAACTGTTCATAGGAATTTTCTATTTTTATTTTTTAAATGAAAAACTGAACACTAAAAAGTGTCCATTTGTTTTCAGTATTTTAAATGCCAAAACCATTCTGGGCTTTGCTTTTGCAACAAAAGAGCTGAAATTTTTGGAAGAAACAACATTCAATTAGGCAATATTGTGTCAAAAATCTTTCAGCCAAACATCTGAACCACCTCTAATTTGCACTCACTTTACTCATTACTAGGATAAAATAAATTGAGGTGAGACATTATTATTTAATCATTTTTGTATGTTGCTTCTCACGCATAAGCCTTAGGCATAGGCTCAGTTTAGAGCATTAGAAGTTTGACCATGTGACAGCTCTGTGTGGAATTTCAAGG
This sequence comes from Carettochelys insculpta, assembly GCF_033958435.1. NCBI lineage: Eukaryota > Metazoa > Chordata > Testudines > Carettochelyidae > Carettochelys > Carettochelys insculpta. The sequence goes on along the minus strand of NC_134140.1, from coordinate 133,068,595 downwards.
TAGGACACCAGACCTTTAGTCATGGCTCTATTGAAGCCATAGGAGTCATGCAAACTTACAACGGCTTAGTTATTTTTAGTCTTTCCAACTACCTTTTTTCCTAGTTCTTTAAGAAACAAGTCAGACAGGCACTGAGTCTTTCTCAGCAACTTGATAGAAGAAGCATCTGAATCTTAAAGAGAACAGCTATTGTATTGACACAACCGAAAAAACCCAACCTTTCCCATGACAGCCAAGGAAGAAAACAAGTCCCTGGATCAGGAGTTTAATTAAGGCTAAATCCATAGCAATAAGTGAAAAACAAATACAGTTAATTTGATTAAGTCCCAGAGTTAAAGCTCTGTACAGTGCATTGATTACTTCAAAGCAAATAATAGAGGCTTGGATGTTTACTTGTTTCAACCCCCTTTACAGTGCTGGTCTGTCAAATAAAATCAGTGTTGCGCAGATTACTGAGGACTGTAACTAAGACAACCCTATTTCACTGATAAATGAAGCTTCAACCAATCAGCGGAGCTGGCCTGGAGTTGACTCAAACCCTTTGTAACAGAAGGGATGCACACCCCTACGCAGGAAGGGAAGAAATAACACAGTGCAGGGTATGAGGAAAAAATCAAGAGGTTATCTGAGTCCATTAGGTATCCTTCAAAAATGGACATCCAGCCCAAGTGAAGCCAAACAGAAATGACCGCACACGATACCAGGTGGAGTGCATGATACAAATTAGAGGGCTGCCGGGGAAATTCCCCTGAATAAGGATGGGGCCCAAAACCAAAATCTTGGAGCCCTTGTTCAGTGCCCATTCCCACATCCCTAAATTATGTGAGTAAATTGCTGCAGGATTGGGTCCACAGTCCTTACATATTGCAGCGTCAGCTCTCTGCATGTGGCTAATGGGAATAAGGGAAAATAAATGTAACTGAATGGAGAAATGCAGCTAATAGGTGCAAGATCAGAATTGAATGACTTGAAAGAGGAATCACTTCCTTACATGTATATCTGTATATGTGATTTAAAACAGAAATTCATACTTTGAGGCAATATTATGTAGAATTCAAGCTCTGATTTCCAGATGGGTTCAAATCCCATGGCTCCCACCATAGTGTATGAGCAGAAAGACACCACCCTCCAATGATGAGATCCTGGTCCCACTGAAACCAACTGGAACTTCCACTTGAATGGGGCCAAGATTTCTCCCTGTGTGCTTAAGCAGAGAACTAGAAAATTGCCTCTGACCTGGAAATCCCTCACTTTATTAAGACTCTGCTACAGCATATCCTACTTCTCACCAGGAACTGAAGGACTAAGATTTCTGAGTTCAACCTAGCTCCATAGCTAATGCTGCCAAGGCACATAAAGAGAAAGGTGAGGAATCTTCTCCCTTTTCATCCTTGCACAGGGGACAGCCAGCCAAAAGAAGGATGGGAAGTAGGCCCCCGGCCTATGTTAGCACCTCCCCAAAAGGGTTGGGCAGAGGCAGGGTGAGAATGGTCCTTTCACTGTGGAGTGATTGACAAAGCTGGTCTGGTGCCATGGGTGTTGTATGCTGCACTGCATGTGCCCCAAGAACCCTAGAAGGAATTGGGCTGTCTTAGGTTCTGGGCATTAGAGAGCACGTCACAGATCTCCACACCAAGTTGTGCTTCGAAAGTCTGTACTGCAGTGGGGCCAACAGCCACCACAAGCCTGGGGGCAAGGTGAGGGGCTGGCTGGCTCCCTGGCCCTGGAAAGGGTGGGACTTAGGGTAGCCTGCCCTGTCCCCACAATATCTCTCAGAGCTGTGTGTTTCAAAGGGGGCTGGAGGTCTAGCTCAAGCAGCTGGAGCTCCAGGCCTCTTTGAAAGGCCAGGCTCCAGGCAACTGTCCAGTTTAACACACCCCACCACACACGCCCATGTCAGGGGGACATCTACACTGCAATTAGACACTCATGTCTGGCTGGTGCCAGAGGACTTGGGCTTAGGGCGAGGGCTGTTTAATTGCTGTTTAGACTTCTGTGCTCGCAAGATCCCATGAGCCCAGCCATCAACATCAGAGACCCTTTGAGCCCAAGTCCTCTGGCACCAGGCTGCCGTGGGTGTCTAACTGCAGTGCAGACACACCCTCAGGCACAATACAGCCTTTCAGTAATGCCAGCCAAGTGCTAAATGACACCGATTTCTACAGAGCCCATCTGATGGTCAACCATCCCCTCTCAGGGTTACTGTACTTGATATTAACTTGCTAAATGCCTGCCCTCACTCCCACCACAATGATCAAGTGCATTGTTGTGAAATTTCACCCAGGCAAATAGTCAATCACTTGAAATTGGGAAGCAGGTATTCTTCACAAGCCCCTGCATCTGTTCTCAGCACAAGCAACTGCTCTCAGGAGACCAACTTCCCATAGGCCATCATGCATAATGTGGATGAAACCTCCTGAATTATTGATCTTGCCGAGGCATCTAATTGTAGCTTATCCAGAGTGTTTACTCTCTGTGCTCTGATATATCAGCTCTTCTCCTCATGTTTTCACTTTTGGCGCTCATAAAATAGAACTGGCTCGCAGTTTAATAAATATTGACTTCCAGCCATTTGCTGCTCTGTGGTTATCCCTGCAAAAGACCAAATGGATTGCTTCCTTCATTTAGCCCTCTTCTGGGTGCCACAGAAGTATTTCCTTTTATTTGACATCACCTGAGCTAATCAGGTCTATCCCATCCCTGCAAAAGCAATGCTCCTTGCCTTACTCCCAGGGCAATGAGTTCATTAATCCTCACCTGTACACTGAGGTTTCTCTCTTCATCCATGTCTGGTGCACTGTACTTCTGCATTGCCATTCCCTAGTGAATGGGTGTGTGTGTGGAAAATCAGCTCATGTCAGGCTTGCTGGAGAAGGGAGGAATTCCTGGGAGACAGAATGTGAGTCCCCCTGACACTCACTATAGGCAGAAGCCCAGCCCAACCCCTCTTCTAGTAACCTGAAGCCCTTTTTCTCTTTCCTTCCCCTTGCCTTAGAGCATTGGTGGGGACCCATTGTTCCCAGTGGCTGTGGTTCACGATGCCCAGACAATAGGAGCTGGAGAAAGTGGGGACAGGCATGACCTTGTAGCCCCATCACCTGCAGGCACCGTCCCAACAGCTCCCATTGGCCAGTAAACCCGAACCGCAGCCTCTCAGAGCTGCAGGGGTGATGCCTGCGGATGGTCAGTGTCAGCAAAATGTCTCCTGACCCACAATCAATTTACCACGATGGCTGAGGGTTTCCCACCAGTCCCTTAGGGCCTGGCAACTGAAGTAGCTTTGCCCCACAGCATCAGAACACTCACTGACCTTGTCCCCCATGGGTGGAAGTCCAGGAGGGAAAGGCTGTTTACATTCTTTCTCTGCCCTGGGCTGCTACATAGTCACCAGGCACCATCTGGCTCAAAGGCTACTTGCCAGGGTGCATTCTTCCCCTTCTTACATGGGTTGTTTCCACCTCCTGCTGTAATGCTTCTAAACAAGGACTGGCCAGGAAGTGTGTCATGTGTTGTCTAATTCCATCTTGCTCCCCATTTACAATCAACGGGAAGTTCCCATGTATGATTTCACATTCATCCACTTAGCTGGAAGGCAGAGATGTACTTATCACTTGGGGCTGCAACATCACATCATAGGTATTTGAAGATGCAGTATGCATTTAAGCACCCCAGTGACTCCTGTGTTCCTGACACACTGTATCTAACAATCAAGGACCTGTTAGCAGAAACCTGAACAAAAATACTGACAACTCCAGAAAGATGAAGCTCTATTACTGACTCAAATATTCTTGCTGCCTTAGAGACTAACCCCAGTCCTCACTGTTAAAAGCATTTGGTCTCCTAAATCTCATTAACATCTGAGAATCTGGGCCTCACTGTTTCCTTCTCTTGTAGTTATTTTCAGCCAGTTACACCAAAATAGTAGTTTGCCTGCTATGTTGAGAATTGATCCCTGTTGGATCAATGCCTTATGCTGGAGCAGACCTCCACAGCACAACTTGGGTTATTACGGAGGGCAATAAGCCACTGTATTAAACTAGCTTCTAACATTCATTAGTATGGAGCCAACCTTAACTACCATCTTGATTCCACCAGACAGACTTGGGCCTTGTCTCCATTATGCAGCTGTCAATTTATTGTGTCTAGTGTAGACATGATAAACCAAACTCCGAGCTTGCACCTGTTGACACCGATACTCCACCAACATGAGAAGAGTAGCTGGCATCAACAGGAGAGCAGCCCCCAATGACCATATTTCATGCAAGATGCTGTGGTGAGTTTGTTGACTTCAGCTATGCTATTTGCGTAGTTGAACTAGATAGATGATAAAGATCAGTGTGGACAAGGCTTGAGAAGCTGTCCTTAGTACTTTGCTTGGATCTCAGCTGGTGTTCTGTGCTGAGATGCTGAGAATTCAACAGATCCTTCTAGAATATCCCAGTCGTTTACAGCTTTCATCCAACTGCTACACGTTGCACAAAGCCTCCCTGTTGCAACATTCTGTAGTGCTGCTGCCCAAATACGCGTCTCCTCATTGGTGACCGCACATTGGCTACTGATGAAACAGAAAAAGAATCTTACTGTTCTCGTATTTACATACAAAGATGCATTAGTGCCTCTCCCCGTGATGTAGCATTACATGCATGGAGGCATGCAACTTTAATGTCGGTCATAATAATGAATCAAATGCATTAACTAATTTGCAATCAAAACTCCTCTGGGAGGAAGCCACATAGGATATTCCTTCTTTTTGAGATCATGAAACAAAGACACGTGTTTTATCATCCTTTTTATTACAGTAGATGTTATATGCCTTCATAGAATCAGCACCTCGTTATGCTTGGTACTATATAAATGAATAGTGGGAGACAGTGCCTATCTCTGGCTGTCACAATCCAAACTGACAAGACAAACCAAGAGCAGGCAAGATAATTGCCCTAGTTTTACTGATGGGAAATTGAGATAAACACAGGTTGAGGAACTTGCCCAAGACCACACAAAGGGCCTGTGACACAAGGCCACATAGTGGTCTGACCACAGGGCTGGAAATGAAGGTTGGCAAATGAGTGATTATACAGTCCCTGATTATCACAGGCTGGATTAGAACTAAGGATGTTTGCATTGCTAGTCTTGTGCTCAAGCCACTAGGCCTTAGTTCCTCTGATCACGGCTGTAAAACAGAGTATTTTATGCTAGGAACACTGGTTGTCCTTCCCCTCTTTGTGGAATTTCCACTGCCCAGTAAGCCATTGGATGGTTGCAAGAGTTCCTTTGAGAGTTGTTCAGTTGTATTCTAAATCACTGTAATTTAATGAACAGATGCAAATTAGAAAGATGAATTATTTCAATTTATTTTTCTAATTCATTGTTTAATATTTTCTAATTCATTTTTCTATTTAATTATCTGAAACTTTTTTTCTCTCCCTCACTTCAGAAGCTAAATGATGGATGTATTCTTCCTTCCAAAGAGTACCGGCTCTCAACTTCAGTCAAGTAGTGCTGATATACACTCAGTGAGAATCTGACCCTTACCTTTAGCATCTTCCCTATACCCAGCTATGATGGATATACTAGATGCCTTGTGGTCCTACCACACCCTGCCCCCAAGAAAGACCAGTAGAGGTAGGCTTTCTAGAGTGGCTGCAGGGAAACAGCCAATCAGAGCCCAGCAGGCTCATATAAAAGAAGCTGCAGGACAGAACATTATCGGTCGCTTTGTCCTGGAGCTAGAGAGGTGAGTAACAAAGGTGCTCCTGACTGATGACTCAACTCAGGTGAGGTTTCAGCCCTGAGGCAAGAGGACTACTTTGTTGTACATCTACAGACTGCATAATGCTCGCCCAGAGGGACAAGCCACTGAAAAACTGCTAAAAGATGTTTTGAACTATCTACGGGGGTCACCAGAAGCAGAGAAAACTGATAAAGTGCAGGTACAGGCACACCAGGCCCGCAGCTGCACACAAGCAAGGGGGGTGGCCCCATCACATCAATCTTATATCTCTACCAAACATACGAGCTACAACTGCACTAGCCCCGTCCCTTCGGGAGGGGCATGGTAATGAGGGAGGTCGGAAGATGCTAATGAGGCACTGTCATGAATATGCGGCACCTCATTAACATATTGGCAGCCGCACGCAATCTGAAAGTGCTGCCCCTTCTTCCTAATACCAAATATTCATGACAGCTCCTCATTTGCATCTTCCAAACTCCCCCATTACCTTGCTCCTTCTGAGTGTGGATGTAGCTATGATCTTGTGAACAGCAAACCTCAGGAGTTATTTGCCAGGCCCTGGCTGAATCCAATCCTCCCCTCACCCCACCAGTGTATATTGTGAGCACTTCTAGACAGTGAAATAAGAGTGCTGTAGGGAATTTATCCGGGTTGTCTCTGCTGCCCATTTCTCTGTGCAAGCAGAAATGAGACAGTGGGAAAGTAGCATGCAGGCCTTGAAAGGCAGCCCAGAGTTGGCTTTAAAAGATCGCCAGGGGATCTCTACTCATGGCTTCAGGCCCAGGTAGGAAGCAATAACAGAAAGAATGTCATCATTGCTCCTTTCTGCCTCTGTCTGCTGGGATCTTTTGTTCTTCCTCCCACCTTCTTAAAATCCTAGAACACTAGAAGTGGAAGGAGCCTTGAGAGGTCATTGAGTCCGGTCCCCTGCCTTCACAGCAGGACCAAGCTCCATCTAGATCATCCCTGACAGATGTTCATCTAATCTTCTCTGAGATCTCCACAGAGATTCCACAACCTCCTTCGGCAATTTATTCCAGTGTTTAACCAGCCTGACAGGAAGTTTTTCCTAATGTCCAACCTAAACCTCCCTTGCTGCAATATAAGCTCATTGCTTCTTGTCCTGTCCTCAGAGCTTAAGGAGAATAATTGTTCTCTCCTTGTAACACCCTCTTAGGTACTTAAAAGGTGCTATCATGTTGTCTCTTCTTTTTGCCAAACTAAACAAACCCAGTTCCTTCAGTCGTCTCTCACAGGTCTTCCTCTGGTGCATAGGGACAAGGCACTAAACAGGGCAAAGAGAAACAATGAGAAGTCCTCTGGCACCTTATAGACTAACAGATCTTTTGGAGCATAAGATTTCATGGGCAAAGATCCACTTCATTATGCTCTGAAAAATCTGTTAGTCTATAAGGTGCCACAGGACTTCTCATTGGTTTTGCACATAGAGACCAACATGGCTACCCCTCTAATATAAGGGCAAGGAGAAGCTCTCAGAGCTCGAAAGATGCTGTTGTTTTCACTGTCTGCTGCCACACGTCTCCAGATGCATTGTACTGCCCATGGAATGGTCACATACTCCTCAAGGATCCTTCCCCTAGGTAGCCCAGTACCCCTCCACTTCAAATCTGGCCTGCCACAAGACTGTTCTAAAACCAGAGCAGAAGTGCTACAGATATCATCACACCTTGGGGCGTTGCAATTGGTTTTACATGGATGGTGCTCAGAGGCAAGGGTGATAGGTGGCAAGATGAAGGCATGGATCAGCGGACTGATGTATCAGATCAGCCCCTTATATGTCACTGGTAAGCAGCTCATGAGATCTTTCCTGTACTTGCTTTTGTATGTAAATCTAGCATGGGTCAGCTTTGCTAAACTTTTCAACCCATGGCAAAAGATGCAGGTAGACTAAGAGGAGACTAGTCCAGAGACGCACCCCCTGTCCCTTTCCCATATTGACAAGTTGAGAAGCTGTCATCATTTTCTAATCCTGGCATAATAAGAGTTGGCTGCTGCAGAGTCCAGCTCTGCTTTGGCCATGGGTCTGATGGCAGATGGGCCTCACCTCCCCCTGTAAAGTTTGTGTTGGCTGCCCACCCTGATGGCTCACTTACCACTGACAAATTGCCTTCTTCCCCGTTCTCCTTTTAAATCAGAGCACATTGCTGTGCCTCTGCCAGCACAATGTTGGCCATGCTGTGAATTTCTGGCTGGGCAAATCGCATCTGAGATGGAGAATCGCTCTGCATCAGAACCATAGCTTGGGATAGCCATACCGTCCCAGCCCTCACTGTTCCTACAGCACACAACTGCAGCATGGCTTTGCTAGACTCCTAGAGGAAGTGGCTGAGTTTGCTCTTTCTCTCCTCATCTATCTCATAGGTTGTTTACAAGCTAAGACGCTGGTTACAGTAATAGCCAAGCTCTGACCCATTAGTAGGCTCATATTGTCTGTTTGTAACTGCTATTATTTGTTGCTGAGATTATCAAAACCAGTTAAGGGAGCTGCATGGCCTGCTTCCAGGAGCTTTAATGGGAACTAGGCATCCAGATCTCTTAGGGTTGTTCATCTGACAGCGATACTTTCTGTGGGGCCCCAGACCGTCCGCCAGCTGCCAGTTCCTCACAAGTCTCAGCATCTGGCTAGCTGTGCCAAAATTCTAAGCACCACAATCTTGACATCTCTGTGTTCTGCAACTTCTCCTCTCTGCTCCCTTCCTCCCTCCCCTCCTCCACTGCCAAAGCTTCTCTCCCACCTAAGATAACGAATCTGAGTCAAACAAATGAGACTGAGGGCTGGCTGGTTTGTTCTTTTTCCCACCAGACCCTTTTGCAGCTGGGATATGGATTTGGTCAGCTGCAGCATTTGTCTTTCTGTCTAGACCAGCACTTCCTGGGGCACTGACTCCAGGCTGCAGTGCGCCAGAGAAGATATGTTCCTCATTTTCTCTTACAGAAGACACACTTTGGTCACATCCTGGGTGGCTGGGTAGCCTAGTGGCTAGACGATGGCACAAGCATGACAAAACAGAGGACTACTGGCCCCTTGTATCCTGGCCCAGGCACCCCGAACCACTGCCCACGAGTCAAAATTCCCCTCAGTTGGAGTCTCCCAGGACGTCCTCCCCATTTGTCCCAGAGGGGCAGGGTGGGGGCTTATGTGCTCCCATATCTGCTAAGTTAGTAGACTCTGCTGAACCTCCTCTTGTTTCTCTGCAAGACAGCCCCAACCAGAGCCGTGCTCCTTGCTTTCCTCCTCCCTCCAGGCCCGGCATTGGTTGCAAGTAAAGTGGGGTAGAGCTAGCTGGTCACAGGGGCTCTCTTTAACTCCTTGGACACCAGGCCCTTCTTTCTCCACTCTTTCACACACCCCAACAACACAGTAGTAACAAACTCCTCTTTGTCACTGTTTAATTCCATTCAGAGAAATGCTGCTGCTACCTGAGAATTTTTAAGGTGGACTGTTTGGGAGGGTTATTTATATTTGTGCAGTGTCAAATTCAATTTAACAGTGTGGAATTTGTGTATTAAGTCTTACAACATCCCTGGGGAGTAGGGTAGAAGTGTTATTGTCTTGACTTTACACATAAGGAAACTGAGGCAGAGATATGATAACTGACTTGATTGCCCTTACCTGTGCTGCCAAAATAACACAGGTCTCTCAGATCCACACCCTGATTCAGGCAATCTTTCCTTCTTTCTTCCTGCTAAAAATATGCATGTTGCTAAACCACTTCACAGAATTGTTTGTCCTTAATAAAATTCAGCACCAGTTATGACCCTGAGAGATGTGATTAGTAAATTAGACTTTTTAATTAGCATTTTGCATAATTCATGAAAATTGTAATGTACTCATGTATTTGATTGTCAAGGTGCAGATGTGCTAACGTGCAGCTATAATTTTCTCATCTAAATAAGTCTTTTGGTAAAACCTCTAATTTTTTACAACTCTATTGTATAAGAGCTATTATTCCCCCCTTCTTTTTTTCAAGGCGTATGAATTCAGATGTGGATCTCCAGCCAGCTTGCATCATTGCAAATGGTTGGGGTTTTTTTTACCGGTGCTTTAAATGCTGACATGAAAGTTTGCTTCTGGATTGGATGGATAGCATCTGAATTCTCTGAAATACCTGAGAGGTCCAGTCCGTAACATGGATTTTGATTTCAGCATTCCTATTATCATGAAGCAAAAGTTAAACTCCAACATAACCAGAAGAGTAGAGGTACAGCAAGTAATAATGTGTGGTTGTCCAGGGGAGTTAGGCACTCAATGTAACTTCAGCAGGAGTCCCTTAAGTATTTTTAAGGTCTCCACTATGGGCTTGTCTACACTACCATCTTCCTTCGAAGGAAGGATGGTAATTAGGGTGTTGGGAGTTTACTAATGAAGTGCTGCCGTGCATACCTAGCACTTCATTAAGCAAATGCCCCCTGTGGCAACTTTGAAGTTTTAAACTTCAAAGTACCAGCTCGCGTCTAGCCGCGGCTCACCCATCGGTACTTCGAAGTTACCATGGGGCGGGAATTTGCTTAATGAAGTGCTAGGTATGCAGCACAGCACTTCATTAGTAAACTCCCAACACCCGAATTACCATCCTTCCTTCGAAGGAGGGTGGTAGTACAGAGAAAAAAAGCCCAAAAAATATGCATCCTAGGGCATCATTACAGATGAAGGGGTGACTATCAGTAGCAGGCATTTAAGGTGTGGGCTGTCTGACTCTCATTGAAAGTCCATTGCCGTGGTAAATCTTGCAAGAAGTCCTGTTTCCTGAAAGCTCAAGGCGACTGACTGATTTAAGCAATCATTTCAGAGCAACTTAAGCACTGATTTTTCAAATATCTGTAGGTGTCTGGAGAAGCAGATACCTTTGAGGATCTGGGCTGAGATGGCTATCTAGGCATCTTACCAACCACCATGGGTGGTTGCCTAAATACCGGTGGGGATCTGTGTGCTGGTGATCTCTTCAGAAGCACCAGAGTAGATCAAGTGCGTGACTCCCACTGATCTCAGTGATGCACTTTGGATTATGAAGCACCTATCTGCATCTTCCAAGAATGCGACTTCAGTCTCTAAGGAAACCAAGGGATGTCTACATTACAATCTGAGATCTACTGTGTTAGGTTGACTTGCAGCTGCCTTGGCAACTACTACTACACTACCCTCTCATAAGTGGTGCATGTCCTTGCCCGGAGCACATTCCCTGACTGAAGAGGGACAGTGTGTGTCAGGGATGCAGTGTCTCTCAGCTTTATGCTGCTCCCTGCCAGGGGCCCAGCTGTCTTTGGGAGTTTCTTATCTCTGAGGGGTAGAGCCCCTCCTGGAGTCCAATCAGCTACCATTTCTACGCAGACACTGCATTGCCCTAACACCCCTCTATAAGCCCTATGCCTCTCCAGGAGCTATGTAGGTGTAGTAGGGCACTTATGTCACCAGGAGCAAGCCTGCTGTGTAGACACTGACACAGCTACGGTAACATAAGCTGCCTTATGTTCACCCATCTCTAGTGTAGACCAAGGCTAAGTAGCCATGGGATATGGGTGGAAGTGCTCATGGATCAGTAACTGGGTAACAGAAAACAAAGGGTCAGAACAAAGAAAGGGTCCACTTTCACAATGGAGAATGGTAACTGGGGGGGGGTGGCGCAGGAGGGCGCGGGGAGGCCCTCCCAGAATCCACCCTGTGCTTCCCAGCATCCTGATCAATGGTCTGGGAAAGGGAGTGAACAGAGAGATGGCCAAGTTCACAGAGGATACAAAATTATTCAAGATAAGTAAGTCCAAAGCTGCGTGTAAAGAGCTACCGACAAACCTGGTTGATTGGGCAACACAAGGCAGATGAAATTCAACACTGACAAGCATGAAGGTGGCCCCACCTCTGGGGAGCAGGGGCAAAGAAAACAATTGCTCTGGGCTCTTCAAGTTGCTGACAGCCCTTCTGCGGTGTGCTCCAGGAAGCCGGGAGGGCTGCCTTGGGGTGGAGAGCACTGTGCTGAGGGCTGATAGCTTCCAGCCCTGCCCCTTCTGCCCAAAGCCCCACCCCTTCCACGAGTGTGAAGCCAGGATCCTCTCCAGGCACACCTTGCTCAGGGACCTGACAAGTCCGTCAGCCCTGCTGCATAAAGGAATGCATTTTGGGGTAAAATAATCCAAACGATACAAATAGAAGGACATATTCCCTATTTTCTGTCACTACTCAGAAAAGCTCTTGGCATCATCACAGATAAGTTCTCTGCAAACTTCTGCTTAATGTGCACCAGCCGTAGAAGAGGCTGACAGAATGTTCGGACCTGACAGAAAATAAGACAGAATATAGCACACTGCTGCTACATAAATCCATGTGACCCTCCCATCTTGAATACTGTAACCAGTTCTGGTTTCTTCATCTCAGTTCCTTTGGAAATTTTATGCATCATTTTCAAGTTCTTATATTTTCTGAGCATTATTGCTGAAATTTTCAAAGGTGCCTGAGACAGATCCCAATTTCATAATTAGCATCATTTTAGCAAGGAAAAAACTGACAACTCCCATTTTTCTCCATTCGGGGAAAAATGGTAGTGGGAAGGGAAGAAAATAAAATAAGTGACAGTGGGCTTTTTTGTCCTCCCCAAAGCAAACAGTTTTGACACTTCTAAAATTCAAAAAGCATTTTTTCTCTTTCATAAAAGGACAAAGTTCCACTGAAATGAAAATTGTTCACAGAATTATCATTTGGCAAACAAGAATTTTTTACTTAAAAAAGCTTCAACCAAAATCTTTGACTAATTGATACAGGTTGAGGATTACAGAATGCTACCGCCCTGGGTACAATTAATCAAATGGGAGTTTTGCCATTGATTTCAGTATGAATAGGATCAAGTCCAGAATCCCAGCGTGGATGCGTCCTCACCACAAACACATTGGAAGGCACAACTCCTGCATCAAGGCAAAGTTGTTAATTATGTGCCTGACCTGAAGCTTTCATGACTTCAGCAGAACTACTCAGTGCATAAATTTAGGCATGCACTCAAGTTCTTTGCTGAACCAGGGAGTACGAAATCATGTGCTTCTCAGTGAACATTAAAGACTATTGCAGAAGGGCATTTCTTTTCTATGGAAATTCTGACACTTTGAAATTTCCATTCGTCCCAAACTTGACATTAAAAATTCTCATATAATTTATTTCAGAAACAGTGTCACGTAACATCATATAGGCCAATGATCATGTTGTAACATGTTTCGTTCATGCCTGTGAAACATTTTGATTGTACTGAATCGGCATTTTCTAATAGAAAACTGTTTTGTAGGAACATTTCCAAACAACCAGACTGAGCACATTCTTAAGTGAGTTGGAAGAGATTTTGAGGAGCATGTAGTCCTTGTAACTGGCTGGATGTGTGAAGGTTTTAGCACACTAACCTTATATAAGTTTAATTTCTTTCTACTCTCCCCAACACATACTAAAGGCCTCAGGCCAGGGCTCCACTAGACCTTAAAGTTGATTGCCTAGCTGGAATTGCCTAGCTGGAATTGACGTATCTCTGATTAACTTATATGGTCATCCTCCCTGTGGGAGGTCAACGGGAGAATCTCTCCCATTGACCTCCCTTACTAACTGAGAGAATGAGGAGTACAAGGGTCATTTGTCAACCCCTGATAGTTTGATTTCAGGCGTCCCCCCCAAGTGTGCAAAATCAAACCCAGGAAGATCAACCCTGACCTGGTCCAAGTTTGCAGGTCTGTAGTTAGTGGAACTATTTCTATGAATGGGCAATATTGTCATGTGCTCTACATGCATTCACTGTTTCCAGCCCCCTAATCTAGCAGTTCAAGGTGCTGGTAAATCAAATACACTTATTGGGCTTTCTTTCTGATGGTTAGGCCATTGACACCATCCTGGCAGTACAAAGCCACCTTCTAGTGAGCAACTTGTAATTTATACCCATCTTCTGGCCCTTACACACTCCCAAAATGCTTTAAAGTTGTATTGTTGTAACGAATTCAGAACCAATAACATTAATTTCTCCCCTTTCTACAAATGAAGTTTTGTTGAACCTTCTTATATGTAGGTTGAACCTCTCTAATCCAGCATCCTATGGAGCTGGACTGGTGCTGAACAAGAGAACTCAAGAGCCAGGACTGGTGACTTTAAACAAATTTAATGGGACCCCAGGAAACTTGGTGACACCCGTGTAAATGAACATCTGGCTAACTAAAATCAGGCTGGATCAGGGATGTTGATGAACCAGAGCATGCTGGAATAGAGAGAGTAAACCTATATTTTCTTATTTTTTTCCTTCTTTATTTAATGTCTTTTTTTCCCTGTTTTATTAGCACTCTAATATCACAACTAAGCCTGCAAATTATATGAATGTAAGGGCTACCTGCATCAGGCTTATTCCCTTGGTCTCCCTCCTGAATTCTCACCTCCTCACCTTAGTGAAGAGTATGAAATTGCACAACTTCATCAACACAGCCATCTGTTTGGATTTTTCTGCTAAGTCTCAGTGTCCCTCAGCCAATATATTTATATTAAAAAAAAATTAGAATTGGTATTTTGGTCCTACTTCCTTAAAGGTATTCCTCCCCCATCTGGAATACAATGAAATTAAAGTAAGCAGCTAATATGAAGAACCACTTCATTGCCTTGCAGCATTAAAGGAAAAATGCAGTGTCAATTTTCCTGAGAAGCAAATTTAAGACTTAAAAGGCCTGCTTTGTTTCCCATAGGGTGAGCAGAAATTTTCCCCTAATGTCAATCAAGCAGAGGTGGGGCAGAAATATAAAGAAAGCCATGGAAGGAGCATTTGAAATATGCACACAGAGTAAAAATAAATGTGTTCTTGTTTACCCTGGAAACGTTTTAATACACACGATTTTTTAAAAAAGGGTGAAGGATTAAAATGGCTTCCAAGTTAAATCTGTCACTGACTCAGTCCAGCTCCCCATTGAACGTCCTGGCCCGGTAAGCCATATGGGACTTCATTTGCACAGAGACCTGTTGGGTACCTAATGACTGTTTGCATTCTGATCCTGCTTCCTGTAAAGCCTGGGCCCACTGATGGCGGGAGGGCAAGTGGGAAACTGCACAGGGGCTCAGCATTTCAGCAGAGACAACCAGGAGCTCCTGGCCACTTTGAAACGCCATGGGAGTGTCACTCGGCTGCTCTGCATGGCTTCTGAGAGCTGCGCCAGGGCTGGGGTGGGGCAGCACCATGTTCCAGACAGTACTAAAGGCTCACCATCCTTGGCCTGCCTGTTCCACTTCATTCCACCACTTTCAGCCAATATTCTGCCCTTTCAGGGTGTGGAGCCAGCCCCTGTCCCCATATCTGTTGGTCTTACTATTAAATTCCCATTGGCTTCAAATGAACAAGAAGAAGGCCTGTGAAAATCTCCCCTGAGGTAACCCCACATGATATTAAGGGACCCTTTTCAAGTAGTTTATAAATGGTAAAACAGCTATTAAACATTTGTTTAACTAATGGCTACTCAAGTGCTATAGAGTAATAGGACGTCCAGTGGATCAATAAGTTGCTTAGAGTCATTGATGATAACCATCTATACCTTCTTCTAGTGTGACTATAAATGTCTATAATACACACAAGTGATAACTGCAACATGCCTATAACCTGTCAGCACTAAAAATCCCTTCCTAGGCTACTTTGAGAGGTATCCTAATATAAAGTGTGAGCACGTAGTTTTCAAGAGCCAAGACTGAAAGTGATTGTCACACACTCACCTAAGGAGGAGTGATGGATGCATGAAACTCACTGACAAACACGTAACCCTTTTGATGCCCTGTGTATCTGATGAAGCAGGTCTTTACCCACGAAAGCTCATGCTTCAAAATATCTGTTAGTCTATAAGGTGCCACAGGACTTCTTGCTGTTTTTGAAGATACAGACTAACTCGGCTACCTCTCTTATACAGTCCACCTAGTGCATCTTTGTTCTTCCACTTCCGTGACAGTAGCAGATTGAGCGAGTGACTTCAAGAGCTAAATGTTCCAGGCTTCCAGAGCTGCTCCAACCGGAGCCGAAGAGGCAGGACTCTCTAACTATGACTGTAACAGACTCCCCTGTGATGGTTAGCACCAGCAGCATTGCCAAATGTGTACCACAGTGGCCCAGAGGAGGGGTCCCTCCCCTGTGAGAAGGCCCACAAACCAAGAGGTTCTGTAACCTGCTGAGTGGAATCACAGCCCCACTCAGGTACAGGTTGGAGGTCCCTTGCCAAAGGAGCAATCCCATACCTGAGCCAGGAGCTAGGCTCAGCCTCAAGGCACAGAAGTTGCTGCAGCTCTTCTAGGCTAGAGCACAAGGAGTGTGATTTTATTTTTTTAAAGTTTCAGTTGTATTTTAATTTTGTCAATATCTTGTCTCTGTCCAACCTTCCTGATGCAGCGGCTCCATTGGCAGCTGAACTTCAATGGTGACAAAGGCAAAGTAATGAATACTCAACAGACTAATTTGTCCTTCAAGGATTGACAAGGCTACAAATACATATGAATATCTTCTTTAAGGATATAAGTGCCAAGAGGTCAGACATAACTGTAAATAGTCAGAGGCTCTTTACCTAATTTTGCCACAGGCTGATAACCAAAGATGACAGTCACTGGTGGTTTCTCCATGCCCATCCACCAGTGATCTTTACTGGGACATCCCTCTCCAGGGATGGAAAATAAGCAGAAATTGACAATGGGGAAACATCCGGTTTCTCGCTGTGGAGCAGCTGGCTGGCCACACAAGTGGTACGTCTGATTGTACCTGGAGAGATGGGAGAAAACACAAATGAGGAAGGGAGCAAATCAGGGTGAAGGATAACTTTGAACACAAAGGAGGTTTAAGTCGCAAATCTAGCAGCAAACTTGGCATGTGGCAGGAAGGACACTAGATGGAAGAGAAATGACAATGAGCAGAACTGAGAGAGGAGTTAAGCGCTGCACACCTGGAGCAGTGGTCCTTTCTGAGAGCCCTCCCACTGGAATGCCGGGGCTAACTTGTGGACAAAGACAGTACTACCTGTGAGGAAGGACAGCAGATGCTGGCTTAGTCTGTTTTCTCACTTTGCCAGAGCACGCAGGGTTTTCCAACAAAGAATATTTAATGACCTTTGAATGGATGGACTCAGGTGATGGTGGTTTCAACCTAATTCCCACTTCATACAGGCCTGTCAAGAACGTGTTGTAGCAGCTGTATTGGAAGGGAATTTGATATTGGTGTCAGTGAGTGTATCGTGAAGGGGATGAGCCATGTGCCAGGAAGCAGGGGATAGATATTTGAAATGGGAAAAGGAAAATTACCCCAAACAGAGGGAGGAAAATACAATCTTTATAAGTGGCCAGAACAGGTTTGGTGGGGTAGGGGGAATACCATCTCAGATGCTTCTTCATGTATGCAAGCGAATGGAAGGCAGCAAGCTCTTTTGGAAGTGAGTAGGGCTACAGAAGAGAGAGAGAGTTTCTGACTGTAATAGAATGTAAATGATGCATTCAGTATTCAAGATACAGGCCTGTCAAATGTCTTGAAGAGAAAGTATCTGTCTTCTGAAAATAACATATTAAAAAGCAGAAAACAGCCTGGTTATATCAGTAAACTGGTATCATGTATATGCTAAGAGATCACTTAAGTGAATGAGATGTATTATAATTAGGATATTTATCATGCATAATTACCAAGCAGGAGTGGCATGTTACTGTGCTGATGGGTTCTGATCTGCAGTCAGAGTTATGTTCATTCACATCACTGAAGGCAGGCAGTGGTGGAGTACGCAGTCGATCCTGCAAACACTGCATAGCATAGGTTTAACTGTAAGCACATGCACAGTCCCACTGAAGTCAAACATCCAAATTCTCAGCTGATACCAACAGAGAACTCTTCTCAGGTACCCCAGATAAGGAGCTGGGTCGCTGGGATTATTCACATGTTGTAAAGCTTGTTCTTAGGGTGGGGGAGTGACGCTCCAGGGCCAGATGGACTGGTGTCCAGACTATGTAAGAATAACTTTAGATCTCCAAAGTGCCCTGTGCTTCTTCCAAGTGGTGACTGCAGGGGTGGGACACAAGGGGGCTATCAGTCATATGACTGACATCACCACCCCGCGACACCACCCGTTGTCCTATTTCTTGAAAAGCTGTGGTTTGATGGCAGCTCAACAGATGCTTGTGAATTACACCTACAGACAGAATCCAACATTGTTAAGTGGCTGAACGGCTTTGGAAATTGAGGCCAACCATTCGAGTGTACTTGTCTTGAAGGTTCTGCAACCTTGCTGCTGGGTGCCACTGGTTTTCCATAGCCTATGTTCCTCTGACAGCTCGCATGTGAATGTGCAACCAGGTAACAGAATACAGACGAGTGCAATCACACAGGCAAAGCAGCTCCTTCTGGGGGCAGACTTCACCAGAACTGCATTCCAGGCCTTCCTTTAGGTATGCACAACTGTTTGCCACTCTGTTTTCAAGGCTGCCTCTTGATTTGCGGGTACAGCTTGGAATTCGTGCCCATTGTTGCAAGGGCAGATTTTCAGGGACAGACGATAACTGCAAGAAGGAAGGTTGCCCCTCAGAGAGCAGCCCTTGGGTGCGCAGGCAGTGATTTTATGTGCAGCACACAGGTGTGTTTGCACCTAGTTTGGGCACATACATGTAAATTGTGAGTTAAATTGGGCGCCTGCTGCGTATTTAAGTGGGTTGCAATATGGGCCTCCATGCTCAGCACCTAGCAGTTTCTCTTCTCAGTGCTCTGGCTTGATTTCAGATCTGTTGGGGTGGTCTCCAGAAACAGCCCACCAGCCCACTGAGTAGCCAGCCCTCACCTGTTTTACAGGACTCAGGAGAGGGAAGAAGGAACTGAGCATGCCCTGTTGTGCACCCAGAGACAGCATCTGTTTGAGGGCTAAAGGAAAGAGGGTCAGGTCCTTTCTCTCAGCAGTTCTGAAGGGGTTTTGCTCTTCCATGGTTCTAAATGGCATAGCCTCCATCCACCGAAACAAGGAGTCTCTCCTGCAGACTAGGTCATTGATAGCAAAGTGTGGGGGAAATAGAGCAACAGTAAAAGTAAAGACTAAGAATTACGGTGATCAACCACAACTGGTCATGGATCAGAGCCCATCTCCAGGCAGGCTAAGGAGCACAGTTGACCTGTAGGAGGCTCTCTCACTGGTTGCACTGCATGATTGATGGGAAGAGTTTGCAGACTGGTTCTTAAACCCAGCAGCAGTTCAGTGGCTGCTCAAAGCATTGGCCCTATAATTGGCCCAATAATTTTTTTCCATGCATGGGTGGAATGTATTCTGCTATGTGCACCAAGGCATGTGCAGATGTGTATCACCAAAGGAAATACATGCTGCCCGCTGTGGGAAGCTCTGGGAACTAATCAGCTGGTCAGCATATGAGTCTCTCCTGGGCACCCACCCAAATGCTTAGCTTGCAAGGAACACTATGCACAGCTGAGAGAGTTTCTGTACCTGCTTGTTCCTAGCCCTGCTCCTACTGGCTTCACTCCAGGTAATTCAGTTCTGACATTCAGCTTTAATTTCTGTCTGAGGCTCTGACCCTAGATCTGGCATATGGCTTCTGACCTTAATTCTCACCCTTGGCTCTGGTGCCTGAATCAACTCTCACTATTGGAGCCTGAACCCTACTCTAAGCAGTGGGCATGACTGAATGTATAACAAATATTCATTTCTGTGTTTGTCCAGTACCTGCACATTATTTTTCAAAGATATTTGGTGGAAACTTTCTGTTAGAGTAAGGAATTATTCAGCAAAAGCTTGTACTTTGCAATGCCAATTTGTTAAAACTGATGTGCAAAGCAGTGAATTTCTCTTTTTTGTTTTTTTCTGGGAGGAGGGGGGATTGCCAACATTTTGACAACTTTGAAATCATTTTGATTATGACCTATTATCATGCTTCAAAATGAAGAGTCGTTTTGAAATTCAAGTTACACGTGTAGTTTAATTTTTTGAAAGAGAGAGAGGAACAGGTTAGATCAAAACAAAAGGGGTTTGACTTCAACGCGTTCCAAAAAACAAATTTCACCTTTTCTGTGTGTGCAAATTTGAAGTTGTAACTTCCTGTCGCTATTCAGGGTGGACTTTTTTTCCCTCAGGGGCAGAAAGTCTCAGGAGATGAGAAACCAGCTCCTGGCCAGCTCATAACGAAGGAACACAGACAAAGAAAATCAGCTTTATTTGCCAACTACTTGATAGCCATTCTGTTTGTGACTAATGGCTTAGCAGGTTCTGCTGACAACTGCGGTGAGAAGCAGGGTGGCAGCTGGTCAAATTGTTAGCACAGATGAGATGATTACAGTTGGGAGATAATAAATGTCCTTTGAGGATCACTCACCACTAGTGGTGGTCCCTCTCCCAAGGTTCTCCAGTTGGTAGAACTTTCTGCTTATCATTGATAAAAGATTTCTCCCTAGACGAGCCTTTGATTTAAACTGAAACACTCCTGCATGTTACTTTTAGTCAGCTTGGTAAATCAATGTTTGCTTTTACATCCTGCCACTGGACTACTTAGACAGGGCACACTCGCTGTGAAGCTCTCAGTGAAGAAAATTATCTCTAATGCACAGCTAAAGAACCCTGGCTTAAAATCCGCTGGTGTCTGCTATAAACTGTGCCTCTATTGTTAAAAAGAATTTGACATGCCAGCCACTCTCTGGCTTTCATGAAATCTCCAATCCATTATTCTTCTTTGGAAGAGAGGTGGTAACTCTAATCACAACCAGTCCGAAAGGTACCAATGGGAATACCAGTTTTACCCTGAAGGGCTATTTGAACTTGCAGGAAAATGTTGAATTGCCCCTGAAGCCATTGCCGATTAGCCAGTTAATGAAGCATCTGTGACTGCTGGCATGTCCCAGACATGTCACTGCAATGCTTGAAGGACGAAGGAGTTTAACCACAAGATTGATTGCAGTGATTACTTTTACAGCAGCCAATCAGATATAAATGAAATGCAATTCTCTTTGGCTGTCATTGCACCATCGAGTTGTAGGCCTGTGCTGTTCTGTTTCAGTTGCCTGGAAGCTGCTGATTTCCCCCTCCCCATTTTAGGAAGTCCTGCCCCTCACAATGTGCAATATTTTTGTTATATTTTCTAGAGTTGTCTCTGATTTCCATTTGTTGCTTGGCAACTAAAATACAAATATATCAGGCGTGAGAGCTCAATGGATAACTATATACGTATCCTGTGTAAATGCATTCTATCCGCCAGTAATTACATTATGACACAGAGTAAATTAAAGGTCAGAAGCAACTTTGTGCCGAACTTTTTCTGAAGCCTGCTCTTGCACACGCTAGGTGTGCGTGAGTTATGCTCCTTTCCACATTCACACCCCACAGTCTGCATCTTTTCTGTAATTTTTGAACACATTTATGAAATGAAGGTGATTGTATTTGATAAACGTCAGGGCTGGAATTGACCACTAGGGTCAGGGTTGGCAACAGACTTCATTCGACCCTGGGCAATGTGCAGGGTGGGGGCTCAGTTCTGGGCCCCCAGAAGGGGCAGAGCGTTAGACAAAAGAGGCGGAGCTAGAGGCATTCTGCTCTCAACAGGGCCCAGCCTGTGCCATGCCTCTTCCAGCTCTCATTGCTGCCTGGACAGCACTGCACAAGATTTTGGTGGTGATTTAAAGGGCCTGGACCCTGGAGCAACTACTTTTTGTCCGCACTCCATGTCAGCAGCCCTGACTGTGGCTATCTGGTCTGAAGTCCTGCATAGAGGTCAGCGAAATGCCTCAAAACAATTCTTAGGACAGAGCTTTCAAGGGACCTTCTACTCTTGATTTGAAAATTGCCAGAGAAAGAGAAATTGTTCCAATGACTATCCACACCGTTAAAAATGTATACCTTATTCCCAGCCTGAACATATCTGGCTTCAACATCTGGCCACGGGACCAAGGAAAGCTCTCTGCTAGGCAGAAGAGCTCATTATTCACTATTTGTTTCCTATGTAGATAATTATAGGTATTTATTTAGAAATGGTGAAACAGTAATCAGGCCAGTTGAGCTTTTCTAGACTAATCTTTCTAGAAGTGAATTGCTAAGGGTATCTACCTTGTATAGCAATGATGGCAGTTAGTATAACGTAAGCATAAAATATCTGTGATGGTCAGAGCTGTGTTCTGGAAACAACCAGGATCTCTTCTGCTAAAATACTATTTTGGTATTTTCAGATGCACACAGTGTGTTCATGCGTGAGTGTCAACGTTGCCTCCAATTTTTTCCACTTGTGTGGATTATTTCTATCCATAGATGGAATAATTTTTTTCCACGTGCACTGAGGCCTCAGTGTCTGTGCACCACCAGTAGACACACAACCTAGCTCTGGGTGCTCTGCTAATCCAGTGGGTGGCCTCTGAACCCCTCCTAAGTGGCATCCCAAGCACTCCACTAACAGGGAACACTGAGTTTGTGCATGTGAGTTGTGTGTGAGGTCCCTGGCTCTGCAAAGAGTTCTGTCCCTCCAGCTCTCTGCTATAGAATCAAAATCCCTTTTATTCCCAAGCAAATGAAAAGGGGGCACTCAGGATCTTGCTACCGGTCCCACATAGCTATCTGGTGATGGTTGCATCTGCCGTACATTCATGGGCAAGTGCGGTGCCATGTGAAAGGGTGATGCAAAACAGGGTGTTAATTCATGAATACATCATCGAATGAATTCTCTCTGTAGCCAGCCACGCTTTATTTCCTACAGCAATGGAGACTTTTTAGCCCTGTGAATAATTGTGAGAGGCACACACCTGTTACAAGAATGTTTTCCAGGATTTAACACACTTCTGCTCCACTGTGTTCATTCTGATTTGCATGATTTCCCCACAGCCTCTGCAGAAATGTTATTAATTTCAGCAAATTGTTTTTACCTCTGTAGGTCAAGAGGAAACAACTTGAAAGAGTAATTTTGTGTTTGATGGGCCTGATTATGGAAAAAATCGGCAAGACAGTAGTCCATCTTTTCCAGAGGAGCTGCAGCCGTATAGCCACTGTCCCCTCAACTACACGGCATGCGCAAAACCTTTCCAAGTGTTCTTTTGTTTATTAAAATAGCAATAACAATTCCAATCCTTGTACAGAGTCTGGGCGATCCTGTGACTGCCCAGAGGCGGGCTCAAACCTGGGACTTTGTGCAGGAGCCTCTACAGTTAGAGCGACAAGCCAGGTGGCTCTCCGCTAACGCTGTAAAAGGCACTCATTCTTTCTCTGGTTAAGCGGCCTAAGCACCACTATATGACATCAGAGCCAGCACTCCACAGGTAAGATGCTGTCGACACGCAGTGTGGTTCAGTGATGGGGCCCTGCTGACCTGGGTGCAAATCTTGCACTTTGTCAGGTACTTACTGTGCAGCTCGACCCAGGCCAGCCGATGGGCGTGAAAGGGCCAGTTACCCTGGGGCCCAGCATTACAAAAAGGCCCAGTGCTCTGGCCACTGCTGTTGCTACTGTGGCAGTGTATCAGAGAGGGAGCCGTGTTAGTCTGTATCTTTGAGAACAACAAGAAGTCCTGGGGCATCTTGTAGACTAACAGATATTTTGGAGCATCAGCTTTCGTGGACAAAGACCCGCTGCGGCAGATGCATGAGTCAGGGGGCGGGGCGATTCAGAGGAGTATTTTACTGGGAGTCCCCGCTTCAAATCCTCCTCCTGACCCCTCCCCCCCACTCGTGCATCTGACCGAGTGGGTCTTTGCCCTCGACAGCTTGTGTTTCAAAATGTCTGTTAGTCTATAAGGTGCCACAGGACTTACTGTGGCAGTGGTGGAAGCTGGAGCTTCAGGCCCCTTTGAAGTGCTGTGGCTGCACCGGCTGTGAGGGAACAAAGGAGGCTAGGCCCCAGGCTTTCCTCCTTTGGCCCTACTCCTTCTCTAGGGACATGGAGCTGGGCCCCCCTCCCCCCGTGCCCCGGGGCCCACAGCGGCTGTCAGCCCTGCTGCTCTGCCCAAATTGCGTCAGCTCTCTTCCCCTCCCACTTTTTGTTTGTCTTACCTAGTTACTCTCAGCTTCTTGGGGCAGGGACTGTTTGTCGAGTGCCTAGGACCGTGGGGTCCTTATCTCAGCCAAGACTCCCATTATTAGACATAATTAATTGTATTCATTAACAGACATTGGCATCGGGGAGGAATAACCAAGTGGCACAGTGCCAGAAAGGAAAACAAGGCAAAAAGGAGGACAGCACCGCTGTTGTCATCAGGGTGGAAATGTTGATCTCAAAGGTGCTTGGTCCTGTTGTGACTGGAGGGCCTCAGGCCCGGCGACGGGTAGAAGTACAGGGCAGTTGCTGAGGGGGCTGTCATTTCAAATGGGTCTGGAGCACCTGGCCCCTTGGACATGCTGCAGAAGTGCTGCTCTGCGCAGCTCTGAGGAAGTGGGCCAGTACTGCAGCCCAGGTGGCACGAAGGGCTGGCTGCTGTTGGGCCTGGCCCCTTCCGCTCTGGGCCATGCCCCTTCTAAAGGTGTGGAGATGGCACCCTCTTCCATCTTGCTGCAGAGCCCAAGATGGCTGTTGGCCTTACTGCTGGGGATAGGCAGGGTGTTCACTCACCCTGCACCTCATCCTGGAATTCACACTGAACAGAATCCTCTTCTTGGGTCCTTCCCCAGAACCTTGTTTGATTGTGGCTTCATCTTGGTTGGTTTGTTGCTTCCCGCCATGACTCAGAGGCCTGTCATGGATCACAGAGTGCAACGCCCATATTCTGGTGCAAGTTCTGCATTAGAGGGGAAGCTTCCTGTGTCTCATTGCAGAGCTCCCATACATGATCATTCCTGCTCCCAGTACAAATTTGCTAGCTCCAGTACCAGAAATGCTGCTTGCATTTTCCAACGCCCTGACAGATTTCTGACCAGGCCACCTTTATTGACGCTTCTACCCATTGCTTAAGGCTGGGCGTTAGATGCCCAAATCCCACTGGAAATTCACATTATCATCATCCTCTTCCTCAAACACACACCATCTACAGAAGATGGTTGCACTAAACCGAGTGGCAACAGTTAATGGTGTCAGACCAGGTGTCATATAGAAAAGCTCTCAGATCTGGTTCAGTCCTGAGAATCCACTTATCTCTGCAATGACCTCATGGATGTGTCAGGCAGGGCCAAAGCATGCATACCTTCTTGCATCAGTGGAGCACTGGTGAACACAGTGTGGTGGGGTGTTTAAGTCCATCCTGAAGATGTGGCCCGAGAACATGCAACATCACTCTTGAACATAATGAGCATTTGAAGGAAGACCAGAACTCTGCAAAACTGCCATTTCACGCAAAGACAAACAACTTCATGCTCAGGCTTTGGAAAAACTTGAGCTGCTCCAAGTCTGCCCTAAACTTAGGCCAGCTTTGAAAATTGAAAATCTCAACCTACTTTCCCTGCGCTTTTGAAATGAATTCTTTTCTTTATTTTCTGCATGTGAAAAATGATCACCATTGTCTGTCGGTGGAAGTGGTCCATCTTCTTTCATCATATCTATTACCTATCTATCTGATTCTAATGTCTAAACATGAACAAGTGATCAACCCAAAAAAGTATTTTTATTAAGGGTGCAATAGTACTGGGTTATATAATCCAATGAATTCACTTGCCAGAAAATATACCATGGCTACGTCTACACCAGCCCCTTCCTTTTGGAAGGGGCATGGTAATAAGCGAGTTGGGAAGATGCTAATGAAGCGCTGCCGTGAATATGCAACACCTCATTAGCATAATGATGGCCACACGCAATTTGAAAGTGCCACTTTCAAATCACGCACTGCCCGTGTATTTGGGCGCCTTTCAAAAGGACCCCCAGGACTTCAAAAGCCCCTTCTTGCTAAAACCTAATAGGAAGAAGGGGCTTTTGAAGTCTGGGGGGGTCCTTTGAAAAGGCCCCTGTCTACACCGGTGGCACTCGCTTCAAACGCAGCACTTTTGAATTGTGCACGGTTGCCATTATGCTAATGAGTTACTGCATATTCATGGCAGTGATTCATTAGCATCTTCCCAACTGACTCATTACCATGCACCTTTTGAAAAGAAAGGGCTAGTGTAGACATAGCCCACATGTTTTTCACATGCTTTGTAATTAGCAACCATAATTTTTCTTTTCTGCATCATTAAGATACATTTCTATCTGCTACAAAGATTTGCCATGACCTAATGAGCAGACAGTTTGCCATCTAAGAAGCACTGTCAAAATCTTTTATATCCTTCTGGTAGTGCAACTTTTATTTTCATGCTAATCCACCTGAATAAGGCCAACACTTTTAATTTTCAGGATATCAATGCTTTCTGGGTGGTCAAGTAAGTGATATTTAAAAAATGTCTGAACTGTAAAGAGATCAGATTTCAAAATTGAGTAATTCCTCTTCAGCAGATGAATAGTAATACATAGACAAACAATCTCAGGTCTAATAGTAACAGAGAGAAAGCCGTGCTAGTCTGTATACTAGCAAAATAAAAAAGCAGTCAAGTAGCACTATAAAGACTAACAAAATAATTTATTAGGTGAGCTTTTGTGAGACAGACCCACTTCTTCAGACCATAACCATACCAGAACAAACTCAATATTTAAGGTACCAAGAACCAAAAACAGTAATCAAGGTGGACAAATCAGAAAAAAAATTATCAAGGTGAGCAAATCAGAGAGTAGAGGGACAGAAGGTGGGGGGAAGTCAAGAATTAGATTAAGCCAAGTATGCAAATGAGCCCCTATAGTGAGTCAGAAAATTCCCATCCTGGTTCAAACCACGTGTTAATGTGCTGAATTTGAATATAAAAGACAGCTCGGCTTTCTCCCTTTGAATAGTGGTGTGAAAATTTTTCTTCAGTAACATGCCAACTCTTATGGCCCACTCCATTAAAATGCTAACAAGTTTGTGGATCAGGAGTGTTTTTATGTCTGTTTTGTGCCCATTAACTCGTTGTCTAAGACAGTTTGAAGTCTGTCCAATATACAAAGCATCTAGGCATTGTTGGCACATGATGGCATATATGATGTTAGCTGAGGAACATGAGAATGTGCCCGTGATTATGTGAATAACCCGGTTAGGTCCAGTGATGGTATCTCCAGAAAAGATATGGGGACAAAGTTGGCAGCGGGCTTTTTTGCAAGGAAAAGTTCCAGGACTGGTGTTCCTGCGGTATAGACTGTGGCTGTTGGTGAGAATCCTCATGAGGTTGGAAGGTTGTCTGTAGGAGAGAACAGGCTTGTCACCTAGGGCCTTCTGGAGTGTGGCATCCTGATTAAGGATAGGTTGTAGGTCTTTAATAATCCGTTGCAGTGGTTTGAGTTCGGGGCTGTAGATGATGACCAGTGGTGTTCTTGGCTTTTTTGGGCCTATCTTGGAGTAGCTGATCTCTGGGTATTTGTCTGGCCCTGTCGATTTGCTTTTTATTTTTCCTGGTGGGTAATTCAGGTTTATGAATGTTTGGTAAAGGTCTTGTAGTTTTTGGTCTCTGTCAGTCGGATCAGAGCAAATGCTTGTACTTAAGGGCTTGATTGGAAACAATGGATCTAGTTATGTGTGCAGGATGGAAGCTAGAAGCGTGTAGGTAAGTACAGTGATTAGTGGGTTTCCAGTACAGTGTGGTTCCAATTAGGCCGTCCTTGATTTGTACTGTCATGAACAGGAAATGTATCTCTAGCGTGGAGTAATCGAGGCATAAGTTGATGGTGGGGTGCGGATTGTTAAAGTCTCTGTGGAAT
The DNA here is from genome assembly GCF_033958435.1 of Carettochelys insculpta. Classification (NCBI taxonomy): domain Eukaryota; kingdom Metazoa; phylum Chordata; order Testudines; family Carettochelyidae; genus Carettochelys; species Carettochelys insculpta. Next base: position 133,041,195 of record NC_134140.1, on the reverse strand, counting down.
TCTTCTAGAGTCTCTGTACCTTGGGTCCAAATCATAAAGATGTCATCAATGTATCTTAAGTAGAGGAGGGATAATAGGGGATGAGAGCTGAGGAATCATTGTTCCAGGTCAGCCATAAATATATTAGCATATTGTGGGGCCATGCAGGTACCCATAGAAATTCCACTAATCTGGAGGTATAAATTGTCCCCAAATTGGAAATAATTGCGGGTGAGAACAAAGTTACAGAGGTCAGACACCAGATTGGCTGTGGTGACATCAAGGATGGTATTCCTGATTGCTTGTAATCTGTCTTTGTGTGGAATATTAGTGTACAGAGCCTCTACATCCATTTTGGCAAGGATGGCATTATCAGGAACTTTTCCAATGTTTGGAATTTCCTCAGGAAGACAGTGGTATCTCAGAGACAGCTGGGAGTGTTGGTGGCATAGGGTTTGAGGAGGGAGTCCACGTAACTGGATAGTCCGGTGGTAAGGGTGCCAATACCCAAAATGATAGGGTGTCTGAGGTTTCCAGGTTTGTGTAAGGTGGACAAAGGACCAGAAAAGAAGCAAACAGTGAAATGTACTTAAAACATATTTTAAATAATAACAGAGTTTAAACACTTAATTCAACACACACCTAAGTATCTGCTTTACTTTAGGGATGGATTAAAGCATGTGCTTAACAATCAGGAACACACTTAAGCATTCAGTGAAAGGTGAGTGACTAGGTGAAACCGGACTTCTTTGATTTAGTGACTCTTTAAATATTTGCCACTGTACCAGAAACCACTTGGTACTAATACTGCTGTGAAAATCAGAGAAAACTCCCACAAAGATGGAAAAAGGTCCCTATTTTTAGCTCAATGCAATTTAATGACCAGGATTCATGTCAGTTGCTTAACTATGGGGGTAATTAATTTCCTCCCCACAACTGTGATGGTCTCACACCAGTTCTTACTAAGCATTCTATTACCTATTTTTTTGCTTTTAGCAATTTTCAGAACATCTCATGTGAATTTTGAAGCATTTAATATTAGAGAAAACCAATGTATTTACTTGTAATTTCCATAAGCTTGGGGCTTATATTGACATTTCCTCTTGCCTCCCATATAGATATCTTCTGTTTTTTAAAGTACTTGGAGTCTTTTTATATTGAGTGCCAGAGCAAACATTTAATGTCTACACAAAGTGATTCATTATTGCGTATTTGCTTGTTCATTTTTTTATGACTGCTGATAAAGCATGCTCCTTTGACGGGCCTGATTTCAGGAGTAGCTGGGGAAGCAGCAGCAGCAGTTTACACTTTAGGTTCCTCTTCTTGGATGAATTTTTGAAGATGGGAGTCTAAGATTAGCTTCCTGCCTCTGTCTAAACAAGCAAGTTGTTCTGAACACTAAGCTATGTTGAAAATTTTGGCCTTGCTGTTCAGAGTGAGCAAATCTGAATCTAAATTTAAGCCCCTAAATCATTAGTCAAAATTTCACAAGCGCTAAGCACCTGTTGAATTCAGTGGGTGATAGTCACTGCCCAGTAGCTTTGAAAATAAAGCTATCTACTCACCTAGGCATGCATTTATGTGGTACTTACCACCGCGTTGTGAAAACACCTCACAATCACCATTGAATAGTCACAGAGAGGTAGCCATGTTAGTCTGCATCATCACTAAACAAAAAAGCAAGTCCTCGAGCATTTTAAAGGCTAACAAATAATTTATTAGGTGATGAGCTTTCGTGGAACAGACCCAATTCTTCAGATCTGGAACTAGTGAATTTTAGCCTCAGAAGATGCTGGTGAGGAAGGGCTCTGTTATTCCTTTAGTGGCAAAAGTACCACCAAAAATCTTCCTCCCTCTACAAGTGCTCCTGAAGACAAAGCACTGTTTACACTAGACGTTGTCCTGACAAATCTTTGGTCCTTGGCGGGGAGAAGGTGGGTTTAAGCCCCTGTGAACGACACAAGTTTGGCGCTCAATTGCTAGTGCAGACAAAGCCCGAGGATAAATCTATGCAGCAAAATTCTGTTGACCAAATTTATGTTGACCCCAAAAGTCAACAAAACAAAAATTTCTAAAAGGTGTTCACGCTCGCTCCTTCTGTCAATAGAACATATCCACAATGGGGGACACCAACATCGACAGGCTGAGCAATGCATTGTGGGTATGTATTCCAGTGCACAGTTGTGGGGGAGACAGAGCTGATCCCTGCACATCCTGGGATTCCCTCTGAGTTGGTCCACAGCTGCCTCAGCTGCTGGGAGCAGCATTGTGAGTAGGTCTGTGAGCTCTCTGTGCAGGTGAATGTCTGTCTGCTGCTGTGTTCCAGGTGCAGGGCACAAACAGAGCACTCCAATGATTTACTCTGTTTCCCAAATGGAGCAGCTCACTCAGCTGTCAGATACTTGCTGGAGCTTTGGAAGGGGAGGAGTTCATGCCTGCAAGACCACAGAGATCAAAACACTGAGCACAACCATCTAGGCAGGGCATTGTGGGATACTGGTGGAAACCAGTTCTGTTGACAAACCAAACAGCAGAGTCTACACTGGTTCTTTGTCAACAATAAAGTGATGTGTAGAAAAACTCTTTCGTAAAGGCGGAACTTTTTCTCACAGAAACTGGGTGTCTTTCCCAACAAAAGTTGCATCACAATGTGAACTCTATCCCTGTTTTGTCGCCAAACGGCAGTTTTGGTAACATAGAAATACCCTAAGAGTACATCTAGACTGTGGCCTATGTGGAGCTGCTCAAGGGAGGTTACTAAAAGCAAAATTTAAAGGCTCCATGATGTGGGCTGCTCACGTGAGTATGCCCAGGAGGTCAGGAAGCTTGGAAATCAGTCTGGCTCACCTCAGGCTGTGCACTGGTCAGTGTCCAGGGAGGAACTGACATGAGCTGGCATGTGGTCTGCCAGCAGCACAGAGGGAATGAGAGCTAATGATACCAACAGGAGCCAGTGCTACCAAACTTCATAACTGTGTCACCAGACCAATAATTAACATCCTGCGAATGGATCCTTTTGTTAAACAAGATCCTGAGATGGAACTGGTGCACTTCCCAGACTAACAGGTTCCTCTGGATCCATTCAATTTCCTCTTCTTGGCTCCACTGCCACAGCTATCCTGACTGAATAGAGCCCATGTGCGCCAGTCAGCCACGGTCCCTTTAGGTAACACGCAGGCAGTGCGAAACAGTCATAAAAAAGAGCAATACTGGGACATTACGTCTTGCCCTGAGCAAGTGGCATAGCTACCTAAGAGTCACACACACACACACACACACACACACACACATATCATAGAACTGGAAGGGACCTCAGGAGGTCATCAAGTCCAGTTCCCTACCCTCCTGGCAGGACCAAGCACCATCCTAACCTTTTTTTAATCTATTTGCCCCACAATTGTCATCCTGGTTTTCCCCATGCCACTCTGGCTTGGTGGTGCTGTCCTATGTGGATGGAAAAGGGAACAGAGCCTCACTGCTCCTCTCCGTATATTCACTGCGTTGAAGTACTGCCTTACCTTTTGGGATCCACCAACCAATAACCTGTAATAGGTGTTTTCAGTGTACCAACCCTGGCATCTGACACATCCTGTCTATTTTATCCCTGACCCTGCATGCCTAATGCAAACCTGGAATGTACTTTTCTCTTTCCTTTACTTTGTTGTTCTGCTGAGCTGCTTCCTCTATTTTCTCCTTCTTTCCTTCTGAATCTGACCTTAGACGTGGTTCCACACATCAACCTGTAGGGGAACACCTTCACCTCCCTGGACAGTCATTAATGGATTTTAAAGTAGCCATTCTTTCACAAGTGAATGTCACCACAAGATGACAGAGGGAGACATCTGAATTGGAATTTATTTACAAATTTAACACCTTTATCCTTGGCCTGAACAGAGATCGTAACTGGCTTATGCATTGCAAGGGCAATTTTTCCAACTTTGATATTCACACAAATGAGACTCATCCTACTTAATTTACTTCATTAACTGGTCCCACTGGTGACAGGTAACTTCCTTTCTTTCCTCTTCCCTCCCTGATATATAAACCCTGGATTCTGTATTTCCACTCTAAATCCCATCTGATGAAGTGGGTTTTACCCACAAAAGCTCATTACCTAATGAATTTTTTAATCTCTACATTGTCACAGGACTCTTTGTTATTTGTGAAGTTACACACTAAGATAGCTACCCCTCAGAGACTTTCCTTCTAATATTTCTCAGTACTTCCTTTTCGTTATAAGTCTACAAAGCCAGCTGGAAAGGATCTGAAAGCGTAAGCCCTTCAATAATAAGCCCTTGTGCCTCCTGAGTCATCCTACCCTTGCATCTCAACCCAAAGCTATTGCAGACTAGAGCTTCTGGGAAACACAGCCAGGCCTTCCCTTTCATGTTCCATCAGCACAAAAAGATGCCTGATGAAGCTTACAAAAACTCAGTGCAGGAGAAGTGTCTGCTTTCAGGGAGCCTGACATTCGCTTAGCAGGGTCAGCATTCCTCGTAGCTTCCCCCTGCATGGCTATAGAAGGTTGGACTTGGGGAACAAGCCACTTGGAAACCACCTTTTCTTATTCTGTAGCCCATCTGCCTGGGGAGCTGATTGACAGCTTGAGGGTGAGGGGCCATAGTCTGCAATAATTGTCTCGGGCCTTTCCTCAAACATGGCTGCAGAAAGAGCTGGTCCCGTCGGCCAAAGGGAAGAATGGGAGGCATTGTGAGCACTGACACAGTCAATGCCACTTCTGTCATGATTTAGGCTTGCTGGGATCAGGTTTTAACAACGCGGGATGCTCCCAGACCAGTTTCTTCCTCTTTGCTTTATCTCCAGTGACTTCTCTTCCTCCTTTATTTCTGCTTCATCAATGGCCATTGTTTCAGTCAGGCTTGAATTCCCTTTCAAATGGGCTTAGTCTGAAGTAGAAAAGGGTGGGGGGAACCCCCTCTGTTGAATAAGATTCTTTTCTGGGGTTGTTGGTTTATTTTCTTTTCTTCTTCTTCTCTTCCTCTCCTCTCATGTGTTACAAAGAACAGCTCTTAGTATTCTCTGAGGAGCTGGAGCATTTGCATATTAATTTAATTGTGTGTGTTCATGCAAAACTCTTCAACTCACAGCAAACTAGCCACAGTTATTAAAATTAATTTGCAAAGGAAGGGAGCTATTGTTTTCCAAAACAAGAGGTGTCAAACCCTGTGCTCTTCTTCAAGCAGAGGCATCCTCCTCGCTGTCTGCTATACGAATTGATCATGGGGAGTCGCTGTGTGAGGAGGTCCTGGTCCTGTGCAAACTGTGAAACTTGAAGGGTTTGATTTGTGGAAGGGCTGAATTACATGTTGTGGGGATCTACCTCAGTGGTGTCAACTTTGTCCATACTAGGTCTTCCCAGTCTTAAGTCAGGGCCCCTGGTTATTTAGCAATATGGGAGGGACCAGTCTGGCCCTGAGTCACAGTTCAGAAATTGTCCTCTATCTAAAGTAGCCTAAGGTCCGGTGACCTTCCAGGGCAGATCTGGGAATGGCAAGTCGTGAACTTGGCAGGACAACTTCCTGGTTCCTGCCAAAATATATCCTTTTCCCCCTCACCTCCCGCAGGGTTTCCACACTGACCGAGCTGGGAGCGTGCAGAGAGGAGGTTGCTGAACTGAAATCCTGTTCTGTGTTCCTGACAGAACAAAGCCTGTTCCTGGTGGTTTATCTGAGTGGGTCTGGTCTGAGGTGAACACACACCAACACACACAAAAGAGCCTCAGGCATAGTCTCCCGTAGCTGAGTAAGAAGTCACAAGGCTCCCGCTATGGTGATGCACCTCCTCCAGGAGGGGCTAGATTGCATCGGGTTTCGTTATAGCATACATCCTGATTAGTTAGAGGGGCAAAGCCGGGTCCCAATCCCAGCAGATTGCTTGGAATCTTCTAGTCATCTCCCCTCCCTGCTCAGAGAGTGGAGAGGAAGCAGAGTACATGTACACGTCCTGTGGCCAATGTGGATGTGCTTTATCGAAGAAGGTTGTGCAGCATTTCTTAACGGTGGCCAGACTCTGGGACAGTCTAACATCCACTGGAACATTGCTCCCCCACTGACTTTCTGGGTATTGTCTGCTCCCAATGTGTGCTTTAGCTTCAGCCTTGTGTGGAGCATTCATTCAACTTTCACCACTTGTCTATCTGTACAACCCAGTCACTTAATGAATTGTAGCCTCACCACACCCTTGTTATTGGCATCTCAGGCTTTTTCCACACTGGCAGTGGGGCAACAAAGCTTTTGTCATTATGGATGCATAGCTCTGCCCCCACTGAACGTCAGTGCATTGTGCAGACAAAGCAAATGCTGCTTGTAGGGCGTGGGAGTCTTTTGTCCCCAAAAGTGCTGACCAATAGGGTTTCCACTGCCTGACTTTTAGCAACCGGGCTAAGAACATAAGAACATAAGAATGGCCATACTGGGTCAGACCAAAGGTCCATCAAGCCCAGCATCCCATCTGCCGACGGTGGCCAATGCCAGGTGCCCCAGAGAAGGAGAACAGAAGACAAGTGATTTATCTCCTGCCATCCATCTCCTGCCCTTGTTATGAAGGCTAGGGCACCATACTTTATCCCTGGCTAATAGCCATTTATGGACCTGACCTGCAAAAATTTATCAAGCTCTTTTTTAAACCCTAATAGAGTCCTGGCCTTCACAGCCTCCTCGGGCAAGGAGTTCCACAGGTTGACTGTGCGCTGTGTGAAGAAAAATTTCCTTTTATTACTTTTGAACCTACTACCCATCAATTTCATTTGGTGTCCCCTAGTTCTTGTATTATGGGAAAAGGTAAATAATTTTTCTATATTCACTTTCTCCACACCATTCATGATTTTATATACCTCTATCATATCGCCCCTCAATCGCCTCTTTTCCAAACTGAAAAGTCCCAGTCTCTCTAGCCTCTCCCCATATGGGACCCTTTCCAAGCCCCTAATCATCTTAGTCGCCCTTTTCTGAACCTTTTCTAATGCCAATATATCTTTTTTGAGGTGAGGAGACCACATCTGCACGCAGTACTCGAGATGTGGGCGTACCATAGTTTTATATAGGGGAAGTATGATATCTTTTGTCTTATTATCGATCCCTTTTTTAATAATTCCTAACATCCTATTTGCCTTACTAACTGCCGCTGCACACTGCGTGGATGTCTTCAGAGAACTATCCACTATAACTCCAAGATCCCTTTCCTGATCTGTCGTAGCTAAATTTGACCCCATCATGTAGTACGTGTAATTTGGGTTATTTTTTCCAACATGCATTACCTTACACTTACCCACATTAAATTTCATTTGCCATTTTGCTGCCCACTCACTCAGTTTGCTGAGATCTTTTTGTAGTTCTTCACAATCCCTTTTGCTTTTGACTGTCCTGAACAACTTGGTGTCATCTGCAAACTTTGCCACCTCACTGCTTACCTCATTTTCTAGATCATTGATGAACAAGTTGAACAGGATCGGTCCCAGGACTGAGCCCTGGGGAACACCACTAGTTACCCCCCTCCATTGTGAAAATTTACCATTTATTCCAACCCTTTGTTTTCTGTCTAGGTGGACACAGCTGTGGCGCTAAAGGCTGTGTAATGAAGACCAAGACTAACTTTTAAAGAGCTGAAACACATAGTCAGTTAAGTGACTTGACCAACGTTACAAAAGACGACTGTGGCTAAAAAAGACTCGAACCACTTCTCTTGTGTGAACCAGCCAGTGTTCTATGCACTAGATCATCTGTCCCACCTTATTTCCTTTTCTCCTTTGTCCTGGGGTCTGTATCGTCCCAGAAGGTCACAGTTGGCTTGGCATTGCATGTGGCTCACAAATGGAGGTAAAGATCTAGTCTCTTGTTTACACCACGCAACTCCCAAGTTAACAGACATTTCCACTGCGCATCAACCAGAGAATGGAGCCATCTGCTATGTGTTCAATATACCAGAGTCACTAAAACATGTGTGTGACTCCCATTCCGTTTTGTGACAGGCAAGAACGTGGGCAAAAGAATGATTTAATCCTTCTGAGTACTTATAGAGACTGATATCTCAGGAAAAAAGAGCTGCGAAGACTGGGAAACACTATATTTGTTTCATACCAATAGGGCTTTCTTCTGTCACTTTTATTAGGGTTAGCTGGGAGGTTTTGTTGCCATATTTTTCATTAAGAAATGATGATTCATCAAAATCAAAACGGTCCTTGAAAGAGATTTGGATTTGACAAATCTCTCAACTTGAAGAAGGCTTGAAAATTGTCACCGTTTTGATTCAACATTTTTGACGCAAAAAATTCTGATTTGAAATGACTTTTTTGTTTGAAATGTGAGTTAATTATGCTAAAACAAGGGTCCATAAAATTGAAATAACTAAGTAGAAAAGAAACATTTGGAAGTTCTGAAAGTGAAAGGTATCTTTGGCTACATCTACATTAGCCCCTTCCTTTCGGAAGGGGCATGGTAATGAGCGAGCTTGGAAGATGCTAATGAGGCACTGCCATGAATATGTAGCCCCTCATTAGGGGCTATCTTGAAGTGTCTACCCAGCAGGACACAATGGAGCCCCAGTGTTTGTTGCTGATTCTAGGCACAATTCATGTTTACATTAGGAAGTATTTCAGCATGAATGGAGAGGTTTCACTGTCCAGCTCCCATTGGTGCTATATTCTTTGATTGGGAACAGCAGTAAGAAAATATTTTATAAATAATGTAAAATGCCTTCACAGTACCCTATTATTATGAATATAACCTGAGCTAAAAATGATGAATAGGAATCCTATAGGAGTTCAATATGGATTTTATACTTCACAAATTTCAGCTTTTTAAAAAAGGGAAGTTTGTTGCTATCACCTTCAAAAGATACAACAAATAATGTTTACAGCCTGATCTGACATGATAGAAGTCAGTGGGCATTTTGCCATTTAAAAGCCACACAAATGAATCCAAAACATCCTAATGGGTTTATATTAGCAGAGTCAAGTAAAAATATATACACACACCGAAAAATTCCTTCTCTGTGACTCAGCAATGGCAAAAAGAGTCTTAGACTCTTTGACAGTTCAATACATAATACCAGACCTGGATCAAGGCACATCCAGTGGCTGAAGCATTTTATCTAATTGGCACTGAATATACAATCGTCCAACTTTACCCATGCACAGAGCCATAATACACCATGTGTTGTGCCACCTTGTTTTCACAACCTTTTCTCCTGTGTCAGCAAGACCAGAACTGTCAGAGTGACCCCAGGGAAGTAATGTCTGCTCATTGATTTGGTTTTCAGGATTCCATCGATTTTGCTGACTGTGTCACGTTTGTGAAGATGAAAGGTGCAAAAGCCAAGCTTGTTTCTAAGTTTTTGGCCAGTGGCTTAGACAAGAAGACCTTTGGGGATATATAATATGTATTAAGAGGCTAGGGCTACATGTAATATGTTGGAAAAGTCATTTTTGTTCTGTTTCCTAGTTGTACAGTTAGGATCACAATATCTCCTTTCTCCCATCCTTCGTCCATTTCAATTGCCACCTGCAAGAGTGGGATTATCTTTTATTATATGTACATACAGCCCTCTGCACAAAGATACCCTGCTTGAGAATCTCTTTTAAACTACACCACATATTGGTCTTGGGTCCTCATCTTAGACTCTGACTTCACTCAGAGGTTCTAACGCTGGGAGCTGCTGAGTACTCAGCACTTCTGAAAATTGGGACACTTATTTAAGTCTTGGAACGTGGACTTGGGAGTTGGGGTTTAGCCTCTCCTTTTTGATACCCTTGGCCTGCATGTCCATCCTGCACAGGTTCTGCGTTCATATATGAAAAACATAGCCCCTTATGACTAGAGCCACGCATGGATACAAAATTTGTATCCTCATCTGCAAAAATGGTCGCTGGATATCTGCATTCACATCCCTGGGTACAGAGTCCCATGGATAGCTGCGGCTTTTCTGTGGTCTAGTTGCAAAATTTGCATCTGTGTTTGCAAAAGTAAGTTGTGGATATTTGCAAATTCTCAGGACTCTACTTATGACTTTACCAAGCAATGTTCCATTTCAGGGGGTTGACTCAAGGACCTTGTGAGGTCTCTTCCAGCCCTAGGATTCTATGAGTCTATGAGTGGAAGGGGTTAAGGGAGGCCAGGTGGGCCAATTAAGCTAGTTAATTGGAGTCTGAGAAGAAAGCACCAAGTAGAGGCCCAGGCTCACCTGGGTAGGAACGGTGTCTAAAGCCAGAGAACTGGCTGTTCCTGAAATGGAAGAGTCATGCCCTAGGAAGAGAGAGGAGGGTTTAAAATTTGCTGTGGGAAAAGACTAGTGACACCAGCTGTGGTCCCTCCCTGAGTGGAGGGAGTTGGGGAAGTGGCAGACCTGGACAAGCTCCCAGAGGGAGGGAGAGAGAGAGAGGGAAAGGGAGCTGTGTGTGTATCAAGAAGCCCAGGGAAACAGCCGCAGGTGGTAGGACTGTAGCTGCTTGTTACGGGTCCCTGGGCTGGAAGCCAGTATAGCAGGTGGATGTGGGTTCCCCTAATGGCCAGTGAGGACTGGAAAAGTGCATTGGAAAGGGGAGGAAGGCCTTGGTGAGCTGGCTATTGGGCCAGGCCTGGAAGAGGAGAAGCAGATGCAGGCATTAATGTGGCTGCAGAATGAGAGAGGTTGGGGGGAAGACACCCTGGAGGGAGAGTATACCCTGGCAGAGTGACTCCTCAGGGCAGCTATCAAGAAGCCCTGCAGGTGGTGAGTGACCTGGAGATCAGGGTGTGTTATATCTCTGATTTGTTTGTGAAATGCCTGTATGACATGACTGACTCATTGGTGAGCCATAATGAACAAAGGGTCCCATTTTTTGAATCCCAGAGCTCTCATGGACAGAGAGGTAATTTCCCTATTGATACATGTATGGGGTGGGGGGAATAAGGCTCCTTATTCTTTCTGTAAGCATGTGTGTTAAATGTTGTGAGTGGTAATTATTCTTGGCTTGCCTTGGGTTAAGGAACTTGGTCACTCTGAGGAAGAGTTCAGCAATGGCTCTGAGAATGAATTGCTATGATCAGAAAGGACTGTGTTGTGCAAGGAACCTGGGGACCTGTGGAATTTGAAAGTGCTTGTTAACTTTTACTATATCCTTCATTACAACAGAAGTTTATTCTCATCATTGGATTATTTATTACAAGCTCCATAACAGCTCTATAGTCTAGGAATTTTGGGGTCCCTTTGTTACAAGAGACTTTTAAAACCTTCTATTTAAACCTGACATTCCTTTAACTGTGGCCTTTACTTCACCATTTTTAAGCTGTATGTTGAAAAGACATTGCTCAGAATAGCAGCATTAATTCCCTACCCTTTTTTATTTACTGCAAGATTTGTCCTAGTTATTTTCCAATGATGTAAGATTTTTGTCATTCGACACATCTAGACATAAGGTATTTACATTTTTATAAGTGACTTTTCAGTGTGGTTAGGAGTTTCTCTTGTTCCTGGACAAGCTGATGGTATTAAACATTGAAGTGCCTTGAGGAGCTTGAGTTCACATGATTTTCAGATATGTCCTGAATCACAACAACTTCATGTAGTTTCTCCTTCTAGGCTGGAACCCGGCCCTTCCTATGTATAGAGTTGTGAAGGGCTGCCAATATCCTCAGTGAATTTCTCACTGAATAAAACAAAACAGCAGAAATGTAGCACTTTAAAGGCTAACAAAATGATTTATCGGTGATGAACTTTCGTGGTTCAGACCCATTTCATCAGATCAATTTCCTTTCCAATACAGACTGACATAAGTACAGATGACCAAAAAAAACCTGCAATAAAAACTGACAAATGAAATACATAGAACTGAAGGAGAGGGTAAGGGGTGGGGTGACATTAATTTGTCCTGCCTGAGGTAATTACAAGCATCAAAGGAAGGGAAGCAGTTCTTGTAATGCTTGAGGTAGTTGATGTTCATACCATGTGTTAATGTGTCTAATTTGAATATGAATTCCAACTCTCAAACTTCTTGCTCTAATCTGTCTTTTTTGCTCCAGGACACACATTCTCAGGTCCTTAACAGAATGGCCTACTCCATAGAAGTGTTCACTCACTGGCTTATGTGTATGGAGTTTCTTGATGTTTGCTCTGTGTCCATTTATTCTTTGGTGAAGGTTTTGCCCAGTCTTTCCAATGTACATAGTGTCGGGGCATTGTTGGCCCATAATAGTATAAATAATATTGCTGGAAGTGCATGAGACTGTGCCTTTGATCTTGTATCTAACATGGTTAGGTCCAGTGATGGTATCCCCAGAATAAATATGTGGACAGACATGACAGAGGGGTTTGTTGTAAGGAAAAGTTCCACCATTAGTATTACTGTGGTGTAGCCTCTGACTCCTGGTGAGAATCTTTCTTGGGTTAGGAGGTTGTCTATAGAAAAAGACAGCCATGGGGGAACCACAAACCAGCTACTTCAAGACTGATCATCTGGGGCCTATGACAGAGCACAACTTGTTGTCATCACCTATAGCCCCCAACTCAAACCCCGGCAACGCATCATTAAAAACCTACAGCCTATTCTGGATCATGATGCTACACTCCAGGAGGCCCTAGGTGACAGGCCTGTTCTTTCCTATAGACAACCTCCTAATCTGAGAGAGATTCTCACCAAATGTTTTGTTTTGTTAGAGCACAGACTAACATGGCTACCTCTGTTACTATTCTCACTGAATAAAGTTCAAGTTTACAGAAGCGGGCGTAGGCAGCATGTCAGCTGTTGGCTGGGGGAAGCTAGCCCCCCCAGTTCTTCCACCTGACATCCTGTCCCTCCTACCACAGGCTGACTGTTGCCCACAGCCTCCTTCCTGTCCCCAGCGCACAGGGCGCAAGAATGGGCGGTGAGGTGGTGTGGAACTTCTTGAGGAGAACAACCCAGCTAAAGTGATCTCACCAGGCCAAAGATCTTTTTGAAACATTAGGTGAGAAGCTGGTTTCCTAGGAATACTCTGAGGGGAGGAGACAGCAGAGTCCCCCACCCTGGACCCCTCCCTTTTAAAGATACACATAAGATCTCTGGCCAGGGTGTATTAATTATGGGGAAACTCCAAATCAAAGACCCCCGATGTGTTTAAAAGGATGGGTGGAAACTTTCATGGCAGTGAGTGGGTTCTGAGCTGAAGCTGCAATGAACTGGTAGCCCCCTCCCCCCCCCCCCCCAAGCATCACCTGGGGTGAGGGTTAGAATCCATGTTAAGGTGAGCATGCTGGAAGGGGCTCATAATTTTAATGTATTTCTCTGTAGTGCTTTGCACCTTCAGAATAAAGCAGGCTCCCCTAGAAAGTGCTGCAGGTAGCAACCACACAGCAAATTCTCTCTCCGGGTGACTGTCTCCCAGGTACTGCATCCAGCAAAGTCAAGATAGAAACACACATGGGGGCTGGCAGGAATGGCTCACCCAGAACGTATGAGCTGAAGGGTAACCCTCAGCTTGACAAAGTGGTGTCAAAGGGGCACTGCACGTATTAGGAGACTGAGTGCTGGTAAAACACAACACACCGCAGTGTAAATTCAAGCACTGGGGAATCACAGGAATACTTCAGCACCTGATCTGTAGACCCACGAAATGTTCTTTAATGGGCCCACTTTCAGCACACCTCTTAACACCTGTCTTCAACTGTGTCAGTAGATTCACTGATCCATTTTATTCCCCCAAAAGCATAATGTGCCAAAACTAGTCCCCTCACTTACCCACAGGCTGTCCAAACCCAGCTGCCAATGTGTTTCAATACAAAGAGGCCATGGGGCTGGATCCAGCGTGCATTGCAGTCCACATTAGTGCTTCACTTGCAGTGGATGCAGGATTGGGCCCATAGATGTGTTTAGAAACTTGCACTACAAGACTAAGGGCCCAAGTCCCATTGGGGCTTACGGCCAGACTCACAAAAGTGACTTAGGCACCTGACTGCCCAGTTACATGCCTGCATCCAACTTCTCACGGCTCTTAGCCCTTTTGAACCCCTGTCTTCAGTGTAGCCTAACCCACATTGCCTGAAAGGTATGCACCAGGTCGCCCCTCTGCTGCAAAAGTTCCCTAGAGGCCTAATTTTCTGCCTCTGGGCACATGCGCTGCTGCTTCACCCCAAAGCAGAGGTGCTGGAAGTGGGGGCACAGCCCTCACGCTCTTTGGTAGTGGACAGGTGCAGCCAATCCCCTTCCCACCAGGACAGAACTTATCCTCTTCCCCCTCCCCCCACGCCAAAGTCCGATCACCGGGAAGGTGTGGAGCCTGGCTAGGGAGCCCAGCCAATTGTGGTTGGGAGCCCCAGTGAACCCTCCACCTGCCTTCAGGGAGCCTGAGAGAAGCTCCAGCCCATGCCCCTAGCCCTAAGCTCCCTGCCTGGCCCTGGGCAGGTGGAGGGGCTGCAACACCATCCTGGCTCCCCACAGCTCTCCTTGACCTGCTTCTGGCCTCAGGAGTGGGAGACCTGGGAGCTGCCCTCCAGCCATGGTAAGAACCATACAGGCAGCTGTGGGCAGGTATGTTGGATGGGGGCACTGATTGGGCACCCTGCAACTAGAGGGGAGGAAGGGGAAACCCTGGCTCCCTACAGCTGCCCATGCAGCTTTTACCATGGCTCTGCCAGGCTCCAAGGCTGAGTCAGGGAGAGTCCTGCAGGCAGCCATGTGGAGGAACACAGACTTCACCTGCCTGAGGCTGGGACAGGCAGGGAACTACTTCTGGCTCCGCCTTGGGGGTGGGATCCCTGCGACAGGTTGAGTCCCAGAAGTCTGGCGCTTGATGGAGGAGGAAGGTGGTGGTGTCTCCCATATTGCTGTAAGCACTCGAGTGAAAGCTCTCCCCCGGGCTGTGGGAAGCCAGATGGCAGCAAAGGGTTTGAACACTGATGTCGCACCTCTCAAAAGGTCCTACTATCTGAGCTACAGGTGGTTCTGAGGCTGTGTCACTGCAATATATAATTAGTCATTGGACTGTTTCATGCATCCCTGGTCTCCCAGTAGTCAAGTATGGACTCCTTCCCCCTCTCTCTTTGGTACCCGTCTTTCCCCACGTGCTGGGCAAGGAGCCCAGATACGTAACTCGGGGTCTGTGAATTCCAGTGATGTTCTAGAGACTCAAGCCCCTTTGTGAATCTGACCCACAAGAGATTAAGTCAAATTAACATGATTCAGAGGCATGTTTCCAAAGGCATTTAGGCTCTTAAGCTGCATACACGTGCCTAGTGGGATTTAAAACAAAAAAGAACACTGAGATACCTAGCTCCCCTCTGTGAATCCCACTGGGTGCCTGTCTGGGTCTTTAGATGCCAAGTTGACTTTGTAAATCTGTCCCCTTAAGTCACTGGTGGCTAAATCCTCAGAGAGATTTAGACAGTTAATAAGAAT
Source organism: Carettochelys insculpta (assembly GCF_033958435.1). Lineage (NCBI taxonomy): Eukaryota > Metazoa > Chordata > Testudines > Carettochelyidae > Carettochelys > Carettochelys insculpta. Next base: position 133,025,852 of record NC_134140.1, on the reverse strand, counting down.
TAGGTACCAAAATACATTTCAAGATCTGGTCTTTAAGCATTTTGAAGATTTTTACCTGAATGGCCTAACGGTTGGAACACACAACTCAGAGCTGGAAAGATTCCTATTTAGTTTGTCCCCAGCACCTCGATCACAATGATGCTATAACTGGGTGAAATCTACAACTAAATCTGTAGTTATTAATAAACGAGTTTGTTACCCTGCAGATATTGCGGCGAAGCTGAACTAAAACACCCTGGAAAATATATTTAGTTTGCCCGGCAAAAAGGAACAATAATAAATTACTATAACTGCTCACCGTGTACTCTTGTAGCAATTGCTTTAAAACCGAGTGCATTATCAATACAGCCCTTGCAGACATGAAATCAAAGGCCAGATACCTTGTCAATTCTTTTTAATCAATGATCTTTTCATCAATGATTTGTTTTTAAAACTGATTGGAAGGTTTGAAGGCACGATGTGGACATCATGATGTTCTGATCTCTAGGGGAAGCTGTCTGCCTGGTGTCTGTGCAGGAGGTCAAATTAGCTGATGATCAGTTCAGGCCGCACTGTAAGACTAAATCAAGAAACATGCACAGCTCTGTGTAGTCCCGGGCAGAGGTTCTTGGAACCAAATCATCAGCTGATAAGCATTGGCTTAGTTGCGCTAATTTTTATACCGGCTGAGGATTCTGGCCCACAGGTTCCAAAGCCAGAAGAAACCATTGTTAAAAACACAGCTGCAGCGTGAGGTCTGACCCCTGGTGTATCAGCCCATAGAACTTGGTTCAGAGGCCCAGCCGTACTAGGTCAGTCTGATCGTCCATCTAGCCCAGCATCTGTCCTCTGACAGTGGCTTCAAAGGGAGGACAAAATGGAGTGAACGCTCATTAGTTCCCATATGGCGCTTACAAACTTGTGCTTGAACTTTGAGGAAGCTGGGGGTCTCCAAACCCGGGGCAGGAGGAGTCAATGGATCCCCACTTCTTGCCGCCCACCTATGGGGGAGGGAGGGCAGTTGCCGCAGGGCTGGGGCTCCAGCTACGGTCACCGCTACTGCAGCAGAGCCGCTTTGACTTGATGCTGGTGCACCACTAGGCACAGCTGTGGGGGCTGGAGGTGTGTCCAGCACCACAGCCCAGGTGGTGCTGAGGGCTGACGGCCCTGCTGCCACCTTTTTGGCCTGAACCCCCACCCCTTCTGGGCGTGCAGAACTGAACCCCCGGCACACCTTGCCCAGGTCCCCAGAGAAGCTGTCAGCCCTGCTAACCACCCATAAAGGTGAGTGATGGAGGATGGTGAGGAGAAGCTGGGAGGCAGAGCCTTGGAGAGGGGCTGGGCTATTTTAGATGCCAGTGGTGGGGCACCCCCACGCGCACATGTGTATGCATTTAGGGACCGTGCGCTGCTCCCAGGGGAATCCTGTCGGGTCTCAAGGATTCTCAGGCCACCCCAGCAAGGCTCACTGCGACAGACTGAACTGTCCTGTGGGGGTCAGGGGACAAATCGAAAAGCCTGCTGACTCCAACTAACCAACCCTCTCGGAGGCTGCTGGAACCAGGCAGTCCTCTAGGGTCTGTGTAAACTAGACCGAGCTCGCCCCAGGGAGCAGAACAGGCGACATCCGAAAGGACTGGAAGGCTGAAGCTCAAAAGGGAAGGTGGGCAGGAGGTGGGACAGTCACCTTGGCAAACTGGTACTTAGTCTGAGGAAACTTGAGACTTGGCTCAGTGTTAAGAGACCTTGTGGGGAAATGGAGCTACAGGTTTGGATTCAATATTAATAAACTGAATTCCGATGCAGCACTTCTGTAAGTTCGTATGCTCTTGGGTGACTTTGTTGCCTAGAACGGGTGGGGAAACAATGTCAGTCCCTAATCTCATTTTCAGTCTTGTTAAGGTGGTTTACAGATCACAAAATCACTTTAGTGAGAGACCGCATAAACATCAGCGTGCCCAGAATAAGCCGTTATGCAGTATGTGGATGTATTGCCAGGTGTGTCAAGTATTAATTTGTTTTAGGGTCTCAGCAGAAAATGAATTGTTCCAGATATGCCAGGCTTTAATTTATGCTTAGGGGAAAGAGAGAGAAATTGAGGTACTGGAATGGATTCAGTATTAAACTGAGCTGAAGTTGTAGCTGTTAGGGAAGGGCCCCATTGCACTTGAAAGTTTACTGTTTGTATCACCGACTTTGTCAGTACAGTTTCAGGGTTTATTCTAAGATGTCAATTAGTGCAGTCTAATAATAGAATTTTTTTTATTGAAAAGTAAATAAAGTGTAGTGGTTCATCAGTCTTATTTCTGTAAGGCTTAGGAGTGAGTTTAGCTCGGAGAAGTGGATTTTTTTTTTTTGCCTTGCAAATAAGCTCAGTTCTTGGTTAAATTGTTCAAGTCTCCAACTGAGAGTGTCTATAACTTAGAGATAAAGGTGGGTGGAGTAGGAAAACGACGTGCTTCATATTGGCATACAGCTAAACATCAAAAAGATGCCAATACACAAGGAAAATATACTCTCAAGAAATTATACATTACTCTAACACAAAGTATGTAATATACATGCTGTGAAATTCCATTATAAAGATGAGTTACTAATACAACTTCTTAGAAAACACATAACTCAATATGTTGGGATTTAAAAGACTGCCGAAACATGAATTTAGTTGAAGAAATGTTTCCTGTAAGTTCCAAAGAATTGCGCACACATGGCACAGGCAACGCTAATTATAACACCAAGAGAATTTCAAAATGTCAAAAGCCTGTGATGTCTGGAGAGGGAAAGTGATGACAAATCAGTAACTCTGAACCCACATCTTTTTTTAAAAAAAACCTTGTTCCCCTTTAACAAAGGGCTTGTCTCCACTGCCAGATAGATACAATCACAGTCGATCCATCTCAGGTTGATTTAGTGGATCTAGTGAAGACCTGCTAAACCGACCACTGAACACACTCTTGTCAACTGCAGTGAGAAGAGACGTGTAAAGTAACAGGAGAGTTTCTCCCATCAACCCAGTATGATCTAGATGCCCCAAGTAGTCAACCTAAGATATGTCGACTCAGCTACATTTTTTTTTCTTTCACGTATCTGGATTTGCCTAACTTAGGCCTTGTCCACACTACACAGTGGATCCACACAGCAGCGATGGATCTACTGGCCATCAATTTATCGTGTCCAATGTAAACACAATAAATTGATCACTCCTGTCAACTCCAGTAGTCCACCAACACAAGACTAGTAGATCCCATCAACAGGAAAGCAGCCCCCCGCCAATCTTAACTCACGCAAGATGCCTCAGCGAGTGCGTTAACTTCAGCTAGGCTATTTGTGTAGGCAAATTAGATCAACAATGGCAGTAAATGTAGACAAAACTGATGGTGGTTTGGGTTTTTTTTTTGAGGTCCATAGTGTAGACCTACCCTCAAATAAAGTAAAATGTGAACTTGCTCTTACTGAAAAACTGTGAAGCAGTCATGTAGCACTTCAGGCTTAAAAAAAATCAAACCAATATTGGTTTTGTCTATTTACTGGCATTGTTGACCTAATTTGGCTACCCAAATAGCCTCGCTGAAATTAACATACTCCCTGAGGCATCTTGTGTGAGGTAAGCACTATCTCCAGATCTGAAGAAGTGGGTCTGTCCCACGAAAGCTCATCACCTAATAAATTATTTTGTTAGGCCACATCTACATGGGCGCTTAGCACTGCCAGCAGTAGCACTGCGCTATGTCAGTGAGGTTTCTAGAAATTGCAAATGGTAGCACATTTGCAAACTCGCGTGGCTAATTAGCACAGCTGCACAAGTTTTTGCTGCCCCCCGGGGGGAATATAGAGGCTGGGTGGACGTGCCTCTGCTGGCTAAACCCCCTCTGTTGCCACTCCCTAACCCCTGAAGAAAGTCAGGCATAACGGGCTGGCAACAGAGGGTTATTTTTGCGAGCAGAGGCAAGTCTACATGGCCTCTGTACCGCTGGCACAACCCCTGCTGACAGCGAAATCTTGTGTGTCTGTGCTAATTAGTCATGCAAGTTTGCAAATGCACATCCACTTGCAATTTCTAGAAACCTCATTAGTATAGCGCTGACAGCAGCAGTGCTGAGCTAAGTGCCTGTGTAGATGCAGCCTTAGTTTTTTTAATGTCTGCTTTTTTGTTTTGTTAAGATAAAACTAACACTTCTACCTGGCTGAAAAACTGCAGATTGTGCTAATTCTAGCATTCTAATGAAAAGACAAATGCAATAAGTCTGTGTTCTTCCATGAAATCTTTATAAGGCTGTAAAATGTTGGAATATCAAGATTGTAAAAAACTTGAGGAAATGGGGGCTAAGATGTCGGAAGCAAAAATACTCTGGGTGGTGGATCCAGGAATACATATACTTCAGACAAAGAGGGTTAGAGGATTCAAGCTCAAAGTTCAATACAGCATCAGGAAGTTGTAAATGTAAATGGATGCCATTTCCTTTGCACTCTACTCCCTGGATATTTTAACTCTTGATTTATATGGGTGGTTTTAGGATGATTAGGTGCCTCAAGTGTAACATTTTACTTTTGGATTGGACTAAGGCTAGTAGAAATTTTTTGTTGAAACTTTTTTTTAATAACAATTGTTTTTGACTAAACTTTATTTGACAAAAAATGTCTGCTTTCTACAGACTTCAGTGTCCTGCACAAAAACAAACAACAGAACCACAATATTTCAATGTCTCTATTGCCCAAGTGCCTCATTTGAACTGTAGTTCTGCTGCCACATTCTCGTTTTTCTATTTTCCATTTCTATTTCCCCAAGAGCGTGGTGAAGCACTGGAATGCATTACTGCGATAGTTGGTTTTGAAGTCCCAGCTTGACATAGTCATGGCTGGGATGATTTAGTTGGGGTTGATCCTGCTTTGGGCAGGGGGCTGGACTAGATGAAGTCCTGAGGTCCCTTCCAGTCCTAAGATTCTATAATTCCTATAACCCACCAAAAAAACTGGAAATAGGAATAGAATAGAAATAAATAGATAAATAAAAGAATAGAAAAGGATAAGCTGGCTCCCCACCAGTACCCCATGATTTCAGGGCTCTCTGCTAGGCCCCACACTACACTGCCTGCCACCCAGCCACCCCAAAGCTCTACTATCTTCTGGCTTATGGTCCCTTGGCCTCTAAACAAAGTAAGTGTGGACCACTGTGATTTATAATGAATCTGCTTTCCTGAATTACTTAACAAAGTGTGTGTGTGTGAAGTGACTTATAATGAGGACCTTCTGCAGATGTATCTGTGGATCTTCTCGGAGCAGGATGGCCACATGAATGACTCAGTTTGTTTTGTTTTTAACCCTTCCTAGCAGTGACAAGTCAAAGATGGACTCTTGTCACAGGCCATTAGCTTAGTGCAGCTTGCAAAGGCAGCAAGGTTTTGCTAGCATCTGGAGTGCAATACACTTGCATTAACGATTGAAACGATACAGTTTGATCCTGGCAAGTTTTTGCACTAATTTTAACTTGCTGGGATGAACTGTGGTGGCTTGTGAAGCCACGAGGTGAAACTGGTACCCAAACATTGGAGAAAGCTGTAACGATGTGTGAAATAAAAAGCTGCCTGTCCAGTGCACAGAGAGACTGCAAACGCTAGTAGATAGCAAAAGATGATCTGTGCTGTGTGCTCCTATATCTCTCAGTTACAGACTCCCAGGCCAGAATTCTGTCAGCACTTGAGCCAGCACATGAGAGAAGTTCTTAGGGATCTCTTGATTCTGTTTACTGACCTTCTTATAAGTGACTTATCTCCTCCTAACACCAGTGTTTAATGAAGCTCAGGGCCCTCTATCTCACACGCATTCACCATCCACTGTTAAGAAAAGCAAACATTTCTAAAGAACAAGTGTCTTCTATCTCTCACTTCCACTCATGGGCCCCATCTTTGCAAGCTTGTGCATAGCCAATCACTCTCTGTTTTCCATTGTGCAGCAGAACCTCTGTTACAAGCACATCTGGACGGGAGGCGGTTTGTAGTGCTGAACAAAACACGATGATGGTTCTTTCAAAAGTTTGGAAATGGCCCTTGACTTAATATTGCTTTGAAACTGCTTTTAAGCACCTTAATTAAAGTGAAACAAGTCTAGCCCATGCACCTAGGAGTGGCTTATTGTCCCATAGAGTGACACCCAGGCCGCCTCACAAAGTGAGAATGAATCTCCTCTAGAGCCTTAGCTGAGCGGTAGCAGCCTTTTAGCTCAAACTGTAGAGGCTCCTGCACTAAGCTCCAGAGGTCCCAGGTTTAAATCCCCCTGTGGGTGGTTACACAACCAGACACTTTCCTGTCTTGTCAGCCTTCATTGACTTTTCCCTTTATTTTTTTCCAGTAGTTTAACATGGTACTGTAGTGTCTTGTTTTGGGGGGATTTTGCCTATTCTGCTGCCTGATTGCATACTTTTGGTTCCAACTGTAGTATGTGGATGAATGCTCAATTCACAACTCTGGTGCTCATAGCTCCAAGGTGGTACAGGTTACACTTCCCTGGCCCATCATGGTTGGGACCTGACAGGTCCCAACCAAAAGAATTTGCCCAGCCAGTGGAGGTTCAGGACTCTAACTCCTCACCCAAGTTAGCAGCCACCACTCCAGCCTCAGCACTGTGGACCCACAGATGCCTGTCCAGCTCCAGCCCCAGGACGTTCTGGTCCCAGAACATCCGTTATCCGGCTGGACAAGAGAGTACTGGATTTAGGAGGAATAACCTGTATTGTAGTTAGTTCCACCCAAAGACTTACACTGAAGTTAATCTTGCATGTAGCATGTGCATACAATTAGGTGTGTCTTTAAGCATATCAGGACCTAAACTTCTCCCTTGCTCAACCTTCTTTTAAACACAAACAGGAAAGCAGAACAAAAAAAAAAAAAAATAAATAAAAGGATTTCTACGGAAATCAACCCCTGCTGTTTCCAGGGTGCTCCCTCAACTTTCTTTATTCCTAGATTAGTCCATTTAAAATCAACTTTGCATAAACATCCTTTAAAAGAACTTCGCAAATTTCATTCCTTTTGAATAATTCTAGTTCGAGGGTGTGTGGGTTTTTTTTTGTTAATAAAGTTCAGGTTAAAAATCTATTGAGTTTGCTAGGATTAGAAGTTATAAATAGCAAGGAACTGCATCCCTGACAAAAGAAATTTATTAATTTGGATTATTTGCCTGCCACCTTCTGTCCTGCCTCTTTAAACCTGTCTGGTAGTACAAAAGGGAAGACGAAGAAAGGAATGTGCCTCCAGAACTTTTCATTATTAATGATGCTCTATGACTAAATTGGAAATCTGCTGCTGATCCCCAAGGGGACGATTAATTTAGCAGACTAGGAGTTTTGATTAAAAGGGAATGAAGTGTCGGACACGTAGTCTATTTATCAGTTATGATATTAAAACACTCTAATCATTGTGGTGCCTAAATTAAGGCTTCACAGCCTAAATGTCATTTAATTCTGCTCCTGTAGATTTGGCTGTGAGACAGGCTTATTATCAGGAGGTGTGTACGCCTATTAGTCTTTGACAGGAATACAGATGTTCAGTAGCATGTCTCCCCTTTGCTCCTCAGTCATTGAAAGTAAAGGCTGAGGGCAGGTTTTAATATGTGAATTCTGCAGACCCAATCTGTGTAGATGTAAGGAAAGGTTCAAATCCCACTGTAATCAACTGTGGGAACTGCACTGGGCCCATAATGATGGAGTAGAGCAGTGTTTCTTAGAGGAGGTACACACCACACACTTATTGTGAAATAGCAGTTGTGTCCTACAGACGCTGGCATAGTTATTTCAAAATAACTTCTAAATAGCAGCTCTCTTATTTCAAAATTGGTAACCCTCATTTCACAAGGGACAGTGAGTGAGGGCAGCCTTTGCCCATGACAGCTTATGCTCCAAAATATGTTAGTCTATAAGGTGCCACAGGACTTCTTGTTGTTCTCAAAGGCACAGGCTAATACGACCACTTCTCTGATGCTTAAGCAGTTACTGAGCATGCTCAGTGCAAGCCTTGCTGCAAATCAGCTGGAGGGAGGGGGAGAGATTTGACCCTCCCTGAATTGCATCTTTGTCTAATAATAGGAAGTTGTGGGCAACCTTAACTGTGGGTAGCACTACCCAGCTCTGGTCACCCTAGCTGTCTGTGGTTGGCTGTAAGCGTGCTCATGATTTCTGAGTGTAATATCAATATCTGTAGACCACAGGGGATTCATTCTTAGCATCACCCAAGCTCTGAGGCTGTTTTATTTAAGGGCAAAGGTGAAGACTACCCAGCAGGGCACTTCAGTTAGGCTCCGAAGCCTTAAATTCAATGTATCAGAGAGGTAGGTATGTTAGTCTGTAGCTGCAAAAAACAAGAAGTCGTCCTGTGACCCCCCCCTTCTAGATTAAATATAACTAAAGATCTGTTCTTCTATAAGGGGCCACAGGACTTCTCCTTGCTTTTGAATTCGCTGGGAGCTTTTGGGTTCCAAGCACTTTTAAAGACCATTTATGGACTGAGGAGCCAGATTCTGACACTGCTGCTTGAGAACCTGGGCCTGTCATCTTTTCTTTGGGGTGTTTTTCTACTTGCCACAGGCTCTGTCCCTGCTACAGGCAGCTTTACATAGAGGCTTATGGGAGTCTCCTCCACAATTCCTGGGGACAGCAGAACTGCTCTGGGACTGCTCCTGTGGCCTTTCTCCCAAGTGTGTGGTGATCCACAGGTGTGTAGATCCATCGGGCCACTTGTAGCCAATTGGTGGCTCCAGCAAATTTCGCCCCCGACCCCCGTGCTCCACCCTGGCTCCGCAGCCAGCAGCCAGCCCGAGCATGCAGTGTGGCGGGGGCCAGCCTGGTAGTGCAGGCAGCACGGCAGGGGCTGGTCTGGGAATGGAGTGCCCACTCAGGAGTTTGCAGCATGGGATTAAGCTGGCTGCTGAGACAGCAGCCACACCCAACGGGCCAGCCTAGCTTTTTGGTGGCCCCTTGAAAGTGGCAGCCCCAGGCGACCGCCTGGCTCGCTGGCCCCTAAGATCGGCTCTGCAGATCTGCATGCTGTGTCCTGACTCAGACTGCCTTCTGCATCCACACAGATGGAGCTGTTGTATCTTAGTGTTTTAGGCCTTGCGAAATGAGGCCTGGAAGTACAGCGTTGCTGATCATAAAGGCAGGCCATGCAAGGGTCAGGGGACAGGGTCTGAGCATAAGGGAATCGGGCTTTTCCGAAGCAAACAGGGGAAGTGATGCAGAAGAGTTTAAAAGGCCCATTCCTGGAGGGGGCAAAGGCAAATAATGCTTTTAGCACCCAGAGAAGTCAAGGGCCCAGTCCCTTTTGCGTCCACGACAGATTCTTGAGCTAGAAAAGTTAGGGGGGGGGTCAAAGGCTCATTGGTTCTGCACTCTGCAGGTTACTTTCTCCTCCCATTAAATAAGATAATATGCTCACCTCCCTCTCCCCCAGTGTCAGTGCTGCCTCATCTCTCTAGGGTTCAGACTGGAGGATGATAACTGTCATTTTTGGCCCTAAAACTCCTAAATCTGTGTTTACCTAAAGTGATGCATTGTGAAAGTTTCCATGTGTTCTACAGGGCATGCAAAGCACACTTTTCAGCAACTGCACAAGGGTTTGTGAGAATGGGAAGTCTTCCTTCCAGTCATGTGCAGGCCTTGGCAGGCACCAGGAAGCAGCCAATGTTGTGATGGAATGGTTTTGCTTTATGAATATTCATGTTCTGATCTGGACATTTCTTTAGTAGGGTGGAGCTAGTTGAGTGGAGAACTTCATTCTCATTTTAGTGTCTTGGTGATGGAAATTTTAATTGGCCATTTGTCTACTTCTCATCCTTAGCTTATCTGAGCTGACTGTTGGTCAAATGAATTCCTAAGCAGGAGCTCTTTGTTTGCAGCTATGGCAGAAACATGTCCAAGAATAAATAGGAAACTGCAGTGTGGTCCAATCGTAAAGGTAATGAAAGGTTTCCCGTAACATTCCAGCACATGACAAATCCAGTTCAGCAGTGAATAGATCAGCGTAGCACATTTCTCATTCCTGGCCAGTGTGCAACTGGGTAACTGAGGGTAAGGTTTATTTCAGAAATGTTTCCCTTCTGAGGCTAATTCTTTTTCATCACTTTCTGTGTTGAAGATAATGAATGGAGCAGGAGCCGATGGCAACGTGCTAAGGAAAGGAGATTCAATAGTAAGTAGAGGTAAAAAAGAGAGCACAGGGGAGAGCTGAGAAAGTATTTCTTGTTCCATAGGGCTCTGGCAATGAGCACCTCTTTTCACAGGAGCCAAAGAAAATAGTCTACTGTGTTTTGTCCTATTGACCTTCTCACTTGGTATAAGCCTCAGCCCAGATACTCCAAGGTGTTGGGGTACCTAACTCTGATTGACTACTCTTGTTTTAACAGGAGTATGGCACCTAAAATACCTTTGTGACATCCAGGCCCATCCTTGGAGTGTGCACGGCCCAGCTCCTCACTTGGAGCTTTTGTGGATGGAGCGTGGTTGTTTGAAAATCTGGCTCACTGGGAATAGCAAGAGAAGTTGTTTCCATCCTCCAGCCATTCGTTCCAATGTAGCCCACTGACTAAAGGAGAGTCTACTTGAAAGGCCCCTTTGATGCCCTTTTTAAAAAGTCTGCTTTTCTCCTTTCCAAGGGGGGATGCTGTGTACCTCATTACGTGTGTGGATTTATTGAGAAGGCTCGGACCTGCCAGGTGCTCAGCACTTTGGGGAGATCTGGCCATTTCATTCTGCTTTATGCATCAGAGCTGATTTCCTTTGGAAAACATGGTTCTGGGTCTACAAATTTGGCCTCTCCAACACAAGTGGCAGCTTTATTAGAGAGGCTAAAATTAAGCGTCAGTGCTTGATCCTCTCACTTTGCAAAAAGAAGTTCCACTGAAGGCTAGAACTCTGTGAGACAACTCCTAGCACCACACATCTTTGTGAGGAAGACTTTCAAAATGTGGACATCAGTGAGTACAGACAGCTGCCCTGTTACCTGAGAGATACCCTTGGCAAGTTTGAGGCACAGTGTTAAGCAAAATGGCTTACTCTGTCTCTGCTTTGAACATGGGTTTGTAGCTTTTCCATAACTAGCCAGAGAACCTCCAGTTTCAAAAGGGAAGTGTGGCACTTTTTGTTAATTATCCCTTTCTTCTCTCCAAATAAGAGAAACACAGCAAACTTGCCATTCTTGGCTTAAACCTATCTCTAACAAACAGTGGTCCTGCCAGCCACTATTGGACAGGACCGGAAACTAGATGGACCATGTGTTTGATCCATTCTGGCAAGTCCTACATTTCCATTTTGTTGTGTAGGCTACTGTAGGCAATCAAGTAAGGGTCAGATTAGCAGGGCTGGATCGATGCATCTGACCAAAGACCTCACTGAACTCCATTCTGGCATAATACCATTGGTTTCTTGGCCAAATGTAGGGTGAGCATTCAAAGCTATAACACAGAGGCATCACGGTTCAATCTTGTTTTAAAAAAAAGACATAAAAATGCTTGGAGTCTCCTGCTATGCAAGTTACTCGTGGCATTTCCAACCAAAGACCTCATTAAAACAGGTTTGATTAGGGCAGCTAATCACATAAATAAAGAATTAAATAATAGCATTAACCTTCTACAGTGAAATCTGCCCTAGCATCCCTGACAAAATTAGGTCTATTAATTATTTACATGGTCATTTGATAGAAACATATATTGATGGCAGATTACTAGCACTTGAAGGAATAAGTTAGCCATAAATTATTGCTCTGGGAAGGATCTTCTAATATTTTGCTCTTAATGTCCTGAGCAAAGAGCCACCTTCTTGTGCTTTTCTCCATAAGAGATGAATATCTTGTCTCACTGACTAGAGGCAGATGAAATAGAAACACTACACCCCACTGGAGAGGGATTCAGCTGAAGAGGAAATGCCCTCTGGGTAGAGAAGTCCTTTTAATTTCTTAAAAATTCTTTCCAACTAAATTTTTTTCCACGCCTGAGAGGATTCATATATGGGATCAGCCCCACACCTGCTGTCCGTTGCCATAGCTTCATTGAAATCAACTGAGCGGTGTTGATTTACACCAGCTGGGGACGTGGTCCACTGAATGGAGTATGCTGATGCACACTAACTGGGGCTCTGATCCACAGTAAAGTAATGAACAGCTGTGAATTCTGCAAGCCGGACTGTGCTATAATTCTGTGGTGGGTTCCAATGTGCACATACCTGGAGAGGTGGTGGAATTGCCATCCCTAGAGGTTTTTATGGCCTGGCTTGACAAAGTCTTTTTTGGAATGATTTAGTGAGGGTTGGTCCTGTTTTGGGCAGAGGGCAGGACTCGGTGGCCTCCTGAGGTCCCTTCCAGCCTTACATTTCAGTGATAAACCATGCAAGAGTGTGTGTACTTAGATTCAAGTTTAATTGGAGCCTCATTTCTTCAAGTGTGTTTGATGCTGTGTAACATCAGCCTCATGAACTGCAGACCCTCCGGTATTCCTTTCCATGTTTTATCCATCTAGGCACTTGTATTTAGGCCTTGATCCCCATCGCGTCCCTAGTAGATATGAAGTGTTTGCCTCAATTCCCTATTATAGTAAGAGGATGAGATCCTAAGCAACTTGCACAAGAAAACACACGGCAGAGCAAAGAGTTCAGCTCCCTCTTGCTGGTTTACACATGCACTGTCCATAACCACACAACCGCACTTTCTTCTAAGGCTAAACAGAAAGTAGCAAAGGATGGTTTAGATTTAGTCACATCAGCTTATAGGCCCATTGTACGCCTTCTGCACCACCATGTAGCTGTTTGTCATACCTGCCTGACCTCTGCTGCTTCCTCTTTCCACCTCTAGGCCCAAGGGAGGCATTTCTGCTGCCACTGCGTTCTTCAACCTCCCATGCCATGACTGTGGTGCTGTCTTGGCCAGAGGCATTTGCCTCGAGCACTTTGGCAGACTCACCTTCCCCAATAAACTGGAGAGATTTCTCAGTTGAATCCCAAAGTTCTTTGTTGTCGGCTAACATGCCCACATCAATATCTTCGTCAAGGATTTAAATGATGGCAGAGGGCATACATATAAATTTTGTGGATTATACCAAGATGTGTGGGGTTGAAAGTACTTTGGAGGATGGAATTAAAATTCAAAATGATCTGCACAAGATGGAGAAATGGTCTTTGGTAAACAGATGAAATTCAATAAGGACAAATACCAAGTTTGGAAATAACAATCAGTTTCACACACATACCAAATGGGAAGGTAGCAAAGTAGCATAGAGGGAGCCGTGCTAGTCTATATACTATCAAAACAAAAAAGCAGTCAAGTAGCCCTTTAAAATGGGAAGGGACGCTCTAGAAAGGAGTACTGCAAAAAGAGATCTAGGGGTCACAGTGGACCACAAGCTAAATGTGAGTCAATAGCCTGACACTGTCACACAAAAAGCAAACCTCATTCGGGGTTGTATTAACCCGGAGTGTTGTGAGCAAGACATGAGAACTAATTCTGCTCTTCTCTGCCCTGATTAGGCCTGATCTGGAGTATTGTGTCCTGTACTGTGCACTACATTTCAGAAAAAATATGGAGAAGCTGGAGATAGTCCAAAGAAAAAGAACAAAAATGATTAAATGTCTAGCAAGCCTGACTTGAGTGAAGACTGAAGAAACTGGGTTTGTTTAGTCTGGAAAATAGAAGACTGAGAGGCCATAACAGGTTTCAAGCGTCTAAGGGGGGTGTTACAAGGAATGAGAACAATTATTCTCTGTAACCTTTGAGTAGGAGGACAAGAAGCAATGGACCTAAATTGCAGCAAGGGAGGTTTGGGTGGGATATTAAATCAAACTTCCTAACTGTCAGGGTGGTTAAACTCTGGAATAAATTCTCTAGGGAAATCATCTAACCTGCTCTTAAATATCTCCAATGATGAAGATTCCATAAACCTCTGTCCAGGGATGATCTAGATGGTGCTTGGTCCTGCTGTGAGGGCAGAGACTGGACTTGATGACCTCTTGGGGTCTCCCACAGTTCTAGTGCAGTAGACCCCCTACTTACACAGAAGTTGCGCTCCTGCGTAACCCGGCATAAGTCAAATTTCGCATTACTCCAGGGAACCAGGAAACTGACCAGTGCAGTTGCACCGGACCATTTCCTGTCTCCTGTAAGCAGCATGGAGCTGGGAACCACTCTCCAGCTCCCCGCCATCCACAGAAGCCAGGAAACTGATCATGGCTGCTGCCCTGGCCCATTTTCCCGCTCCTGGCAGCGGCCGCAGCCAAGAGCCTAACGCTGACCAGAGTGGCTGCCTCTCCCTCATTGTCTCTGACACTAACGGTTTCCTCACTCCTGTCAGGGGTGTCAGCTTCCCAGGCTTTGGCTGCCACCACTGACAGGAGCAGCGAAACTGACCAGGGCAGCAGCCCTGATCCTTCTCCTGTGAGTGGCAGGGAACTGGTGCCTGGCTCTTGGCAGCCAGCCACTCAAAGAAGCCAGGAAACTGACCAAGGTTGCTGCAGCTGGTCAGTTTCCTGGCTCCCCTGAATGGTGGGCAGCCTAGAACCAGGCACCAGCTTCTGTCACTCAGTCACGTTAACCCAAGATTCATGCAACTTGAATGCGCATGTCTTGGGGTTCTGCTGTGTTCTACAATTGTGTACTCTTTCTCATTTTGAAGCACTTGGCAACCTATCCATATATTCAATTCCATTAAATGTCTCCTTCGTTCTTCCTTTCCATCTCTGGATTGTGTGGGACAAATACTTCTGAATCAAATGAGAAGGGGAGTTCATTGTTTTAACAATATGTGAGCCTGCCTCTGGAAATGACAATGGTGCTAGATGTGCATATTGACTGACCAGAATTTGAATGTACATCACTGGCTAACACACAAAAGAGCTGGGTATGTAGAGTGGAGTGAAATCTGTCATTATTTATGGAAATATCCACTATTCATGGAGCCATCTGCTGTGAATGATTCAACTTTGAGAAGTGTCATAAAATGAAAAAGAATGATGGTAATGCCCTGCCTTGCTCAGGAACTGAACCACTGAATATTAAACGATTTTTTTTTAAAAAAAAGCTTTGTAAATTTTTGCCAGTGAGATCAAGACAGATGAGATTTCTCAGCTTCTCCTCCCATCTTAGAGCAATTCATTCCCTTTGTTCCTTCCCAGAGCCTTAGTTATTCATTGCTGCTTTTTCTTTCTTTCTTCCTGGTTGGAAAGAGAAGCAGGCGCATTTGGTAACCTGTTCAGACATTATCACAGGTTAGGGAGAACAATCCTATTTTTATCCACACGTGCACTCTAGTGTCAATGAGGTAGCTGTGTTAGTCTGCATCTTCACAAAACAAAAAAAGGAGTCCTGTAACACCTGAAAGACTAACATTTTCTGTTTCACATTGGGAGGAAAAATCAAAAACTCTAGTTTGGATTAACTAAACCTGTGGGGGAAAAGCACAAATTCTAGTCAGTTTGAAACATTTTGGTAATTTAAAAAATAAGGGTTTGAATTGTCACTGGGTGGGGCGGGGGGGAAACTACTTTAGTTTAAATTTTCTAAACAAAGTTATTTCAAACTGGAAAAGTGACTTTTTCATTTAGAAACTGTTAAAATAAATTTGTGGTTTTGCAATTTTGAAAAAAACTTTTTTCAACATTTTCAAGTCAAACCCACCTCTTTCCTGCAAAATGTTTTGGTTAGACAAACCATATTTCTCACCAAAAGTCTTTTGACAAAGTTCTAATAAACTCCAGTTACTGCCACTGTTCATCTGAGCTGCATTTCACAGCCTCATTCTAACATCTAGCCTGTTTTCAGTCCACGTTGCAGGCTGCCTTCTGCCTCTGCAAAGCTGAGTTTAAAAACTGCGTACCAAATAAGAAACACATCTTTAGCCTAATTTTCCTTTTTCTTTTAAAAAAAAAATATTCCAGTCTTGTTTGGCCTAATTAAAAATCTCCTGGTGCTACCTCGATGGCCTTTAAAAGCACCTCCTTCCTTTTAATTAGCTTGATTATTTCACTGTCCTGTTCGATGTGCATCAGGTGGCTTATAAACTGTAATATGTTCTCTTTACTCTGCAACATTGTGTCTTTCTCCAGTGTTTCATGTATCATACCATGATTAGGGCCCCAGTTCCGCAAAGAACATAAAAACGTGCTTAAATCTCATTGACTTTGATTAAATACATTTTGAAATGTTTTGCTATAACGGGGCCTATGGGAGTCTGTCCAAATTTTTCTAACAAATCAAGTCTCATGAGGAAACATGTAGATTAGTGCCTCATTGACACATTCTTGCTAAATACCTCACAACACAGAGGCTGAAACCCTGGCTCCCTTGAAATCTTTAGAATAACTGCCATTGTCTTTGTCTGACCAAGATCCCACTCATGTATACTAAGACCTCCGTTATAACTACAGCGTGGCTTCAGTCTCAACCCTGTATCTTCACAAAAGCAGAAAGCAATTCTTTAGCACCTTAAAGACTAACAATATTATTTATTAGCTTTCAGCGGACAGACCCTCTTCTTCAGATCTGGAGAATAACAGATAATGGAGAGGAAAAGAATTCAAAAATAGGAAAAAAAAGCTGATGAATCATCTAGAAGGGTGTGCAGGGGGAAGGAAGGGGGTAGAGGGAGGAGAAGAAAAAACCTTGGCAAGTGTCCATTAAATTAAGTGGGATGCCTGTGATCAAAGGTGGGGAAATTGTCCTTAATGTGCAAGATATCCGAGATCTGAGAATCTGTGATGATAAATATCAAACTTGAAAGTAAATTCCAATGTAGGCGATGTCTATATGAGACATAGATGTTGACTACTGACAAAAAAAATTTCACTACACCAATTGCAGTTGACTTCAATGGCTGTCTGTATGGAAGAAGGTTGATGGGAGCACTTCTCCTGTCCACCTTTCTTAATCCTCACTGCTTTGTGAGGAGTTCCAGAATTGACTTTGACCCTGGACAGTGTCGTTTTGTGCATGCATGAAACAAAACACTGGAAGGTCGACCCTGAGTAGGTCGATCTTCCATTGTAGCATTGACCTAGCCTCAGATGTCTCCCTTCTGTGATCTGGTGTTAAAATCTCTTTGTTTTAGAATGCACACCAGTAAGTGCTGAATACTGTGTCCTGCCAAATTGAAATGTTCGTTTCCAGTTTATGCGAACTCAGATGCCTACTATCTCATGGTTTCTGATTGTCTAATTGTCTGATGGTGGTTTCAGTGATATTAGCGTTATCTCCACTTGTGGGCCACTGGTTGAGACCACCCCTGCTGCAGTGATAAGCAAATGTCATCGAGCAAATGACCCCTCAGTTCAGATGGTGGCAAAGCATTTTCCACAAGGGCTTCTCACCTCCGGAATTAACCTTTCTCTTGATTTATTACTTTTCAGATTGTCCTTTGAGACATTGGAGAAACAGACTCGGGGAACAGGGGATTGGTTGAGAGCTGTGGTTTTATAGGACAGCTAAATGGTCAGTGTGAATCAGCAGACAGCCAGTGTTACATGCTTGGGACATATCCTTGGCAAAAAGCAATATTTGCAGCTCATCATTGGAGTGATTTCTATGTACATTTAGTCTTGCTGGGCTAGTGGAGGCAGCTGGAAAAGGAGAAGGAAAATTAGCACAATTAAGCCTAGCCCTAAGAACCCCAGCCCCAGGAGCTGCTGAGACAAAGTTCCTTAGTGGTGCCAGAACAAACTTGGTGGTGGTTGATTTAGAATGTGACAAAGAAGCACTGAGTCCCTAGACCTTTGTAGTCCCATCCTTATTTTATGCAAAGCAGTGAACATCCACAGGTGTGCCTAGTTATGCCAGTTCAGGATCTGGCCCACTGATGTCCGCTTATACAAGCTGTGGACCTGGTTCATTGGGGAACAGACATTGTGTCCTTCGAGCCCCACTCCTTTCTTTGAGACCAAAAGAGAGGAGTGTGCCTCCCATCTAGCACGGCCAAATGAGCTTCTGCTTTCTTGCCTACTTAGGTGCCCTAGGCCTGGATTGAATTTTGCTGCAGCTTGCCGTACCAAATCACGAGGCAAACGAAGGCTGAGCAGAACTGATTGCTCAGTGGCTATTTTATTAACAATTTTATCTTATTTTATATGATTTATGAACTTTGATTCAATTAATTGGTCGGGACCCAGCAAAAAAGCTAATTCATTTACTTCCACAGGAATAGCCTCCTTCCCATAACAGAGTCAATAAAAATTGGACTTTTATCAATGGAATCTGGCTCGGAGCATTCTGCTGCCCTGAAATAATGTGTGTTCTGACTCCGGTCCCCAGTGAGGCAGAATCCTTGCCAAGTTTTGTACAATGGTTCGATTTGAGATGGATCTGAATGAAACCTTTGGCTACAAACTCCAGCGGCAAAGAGTATGAGGCGTAGGCACGTTAGTCTGTATCTTTGCAAAACAAAGAAAGCAGTCCTGTAGCACCTGAAAGACTAACAATTTTATTTATTCGCCAATGACCTGTCATGGGAAAGACCCACTTAAATTTAGACAAGTCAAAACTGGAAACAAGTCACACACTTTAAACTAGAAGTCCTGTGGCACCTTCTAGACTAACAGATTTAAGCTGTGTCTACACGTGCACGCTACTTCGAAGTAGTGGCACTAACTTCGAAATAGCACCCGTCGCGGCTACACGCGTCGGGTGCTATTTCGAAGTTAACTTCGACGTTAGGCAGCAAGACGTCGAAGTCGCTAACCTCATGAGGGGATCGGAATAGCGCCCTACTTCGACGTTCAACGTCGAAGTAGGTACCGTGTAGACGATCCGCGTCCCGCAACGTCAAAATTGCCGGGTCCTCCACGGCGGCCATCAGCTGGGGGGTTGAGAGATGCTCTCTCTCCAGACCCTGCAGGGCTCTATGGTCACCGTGGGCAGCAGCCCTTAGCCCAGGGCTTCTGGCTGCTGCTGCGGCAGCTGGGGATCCATGCTGCAGGCACAGGGTCTGCAACCAGTTGTCAGCTCTGTGTATCTTGTGTTGTTTAGTGCAACTGTGTCTGGGAGGGGCCCTTTAAGGGAGCGGCTTGCTGTTGAGTCTGCCCTGTGACCCTGTCTGCAGCTGTGCCTGGCACCCTTATTTCAATGTGTGCTACTTTGGCATGTAGACATACCCTCGCAGCGCCTATTTCGATGTGGTGCCGCGCAACGTCGATGTTAAACGTCGACGTTGCCAGCCCTGGAGGACGTGTAGACGTTATTCATTGAAATAGCCTATTTCGATGTTGCTACATGTGTAGACGTAGCCTTAGTGGCACATAAGCTTTTTTGGGCAAAGACTCACTTCATCAGATGCTTATGCTGCAAAAAAATCTGTTAGTCTATAAGATGCCACAGGACTTCTCCATTGTTTTTTGGATGCAGATTAACAGGGTTATTCCCCTCTCCCGGTCCAACTCCTGGATACAGTTACCATGGGAATAGCATACCAAACTGTGGTGAATTTTTTGCCATCATTTAAAATGTTTAAGTGAAGATTGTGTTTGTCTCTAGAAATTGCTCCGCTGTTGTTGAATTTCGCTCGGGGATTCCTGCAGTTAGCTCTTCTGTTGCACAAATGGTTAGAGCGAGTGACCATAATGGTCCAGTCTGGCCTTAAGTCTCTGAACGTTGGGAAGGAGAGTCCCATAGCTGAGCCTGGAGGCACCTTCTGCTGTTGAGTGCATGTTCTGTCTCTGAGCTGACACAAGCCTAGAACTAAATGCCAAGGATTCTGGGACAGATCGAAGTCCGCATTCAAATGTTGCATGATGGGTTCCTCTTTCATCTAGAATTTACTTTGAGCTCTATGCACTGGGACCTGAGAGGGCAGGCTGTGGTTTGCTATGGATCAGTTTTTGTCATCCTTTCTCACGCTGATGGCAGGTAAGTCGATTGTAAATATGCAATTCTAACTATGGCAATTGCGTAGCTAGAATCAACTTACCTGCAATCACCTTACCTGGTCGTCCTCACAAAGGGAAGTCCATGAGAGAAACTTACCTCCTTTACTCCTCATGATATCAAGGAGTACAGGGGTCGATTGTGCATCTGTCTGGGGTTGGCAAAATCAAGCTCTACCGGGCGCTCGGAATCAAACCCCCTGAAAATTGACCCTGACCAGTCTGATCTTTCCTGTCGTATGGACATGCCCTGAGCGGCACACTCTTCCTGGTTGTCCATGGACCACAGAGCTGCTCCACATTAGTTTCACTTGGACAGTGGTGGGACAGAAAATCCAGCAAATTGTACTCTTCCTTGGTCTTACTGGAGAGATTTCCCTAGAGAGAATGCTTTCATGCGTTGGATTTAGACGTGGATTGAAATGCGTGATTTTGGTTTTCTTCCTCCCCACCCCTTCACGTGATCATGGCTAGATATACCAATTTTCTTATCAGTATGATTAATACATGTGCCGTGACATAACTTATTGTCCAATATAACAACCTGGCACTACAACAGCATCTTGCAGATGAATCCACTGCAGCCCTGGAAGTGTAGTTGCTGTGTTTTCTATTATGCTCCTGGAGAGATTGAAATGCTTAGTAAACACCAGTCTTCGGGCGACAAAAGTGATGCAAATATTGAAATAGCCCCACACAAACAAAGCTGCCAGTGGTGTGGGTTTTTTTTTTCCTTTTGCTACCTTTGTGGTGTACAGCACAGCTTTAGTTTAACATTTAAAAAGCTACTGCTGCACTCCATTATCAACGGCATATTTGTTAAAATGTGCATACAAAAGGGTTTGTAATTGAAGTGCGGCTTTGATATATTTAATAGGATGTAAAACTGCCAGCCCTTTTCAATAGGAGCTGCTTTATGTGCATTAGAGGTAATATAATAATGTCTCTCCACTCTTCTCTTGCCATTAGCAGACATTTTTCCTCCTCTTTCTTTTAGTTAATCTTAAAACTTTAATGTAATCTAAACACATTAACATCTCTTTCTCCCTTTCCCAAGCTTGCTGGGGCTTTCAGCCCAACTTTGTTTCGAATGAGGGATAGTTACAAACCCCGCATCAGTATGATTTATCCCAGTGTTGCCTGACAGCTGGTCTGTAAATGTAGCTTCTTGCCTTGGAAATGTTAGGCGTTGTGGGAGTTTATTCATTCTAATGCTCCACCATGCACAAATTTGTAAGCAATGCACTGGAATTAACAGCATATTCTCATATATTCCTCTGTCCCAAGCACATTGGAACGGCACTGCACTAATACTAGAAAACCATCATTACAGCACTTACAATTAGAAATTCAAACTTTCATATTGACCTTTCTAGCTGGAGAGCTCAGAGTTTTATAAAGGGTGATATACGTTGTCTAACTTGGTGCACAGGGTGGACTAAAGGGTCTCTCCTTTCCAGCCCTATGTCTGTTGGAAACCTGATTAGTCCCATGTTACAAGTGGGGGAAACTGACGCACAAAGGTGATGGATGGCATTGCCAGAACTACCTACTGATTTTTCTTCGCTGTCATTTGTGGGTGGCCCTTTTGAAATATCTCCAATGACTCAATTTTCAGAGTGCGGACACCCATCACCTTCTGAAAACCAGATTCCTTTTAAGGTATCTTATGTAGGTTATCCAAAAATGATTAGGCTGTAGAAAATCCTGATGTAAGAGAGTTGCCCTAGGCCTTCCAGCACATCAGTGATGTAAAGAGGATGAGAGTCTCTTCAGGAATTAAAAGTAGGCATTAATTGTGGTCACGGAGGCTACGGCTACACTCTTAACTCAGAATGACTTATTCTGAATGTGGACCCATCCAAACAGCACCAAAGTTTGAAACAAGAGGCTATTTTGATGTTTCCATTACCCCTCTCATGATGATGGGCAGCAGAAAGGGAATACCATGCTCGAAATAGCACCGCTATTTCAAGTGCGGTGATTAGTCTAGGGACTGCTATTTTGGGCTACAAATATATCCCGAAGTAACAATCACAGTGTAGCCAGATTCTTGAAGTGTAATCATAGTCCGAAGAATATTATTGTCCTCACCAGTAAGTCTTTCTCTCCTAGAAAAAAAGCCCTCCTTACCCACTGTGGACTGCTGATCTTCATCAAGTGGGATCATCATTTCATTCGACTGGGATGTTAATCGCAAGATCATCATCTGATGTATTCATTTGCTAATGCTGGTGAGCCCTTGGAGCGTGAAAAAATTGTGTTTGTGAATTACGAGGGCTAGCCTGCCATAGCCACCACTACGTGCCTTTTGTAGGATGAATGTCGTTACCCTCTGGGGGTACGACTTCGCTGCGGAGTTAGCCTTGGCATTCAGCACCTCAGTTTGAGTGCCTGGGCCAGCTGGGAGCAGCCACGCTGCAGTTCTACCCAAATTACTGTGTCCTTGCTGGTGCCATACGCCCTCCGTGTGCATTGAGGGCTTCTGGGGACATATCCCATGGCTCCTTAAGCTGCAGCAAGCTGAGCCTCTGTTTCCGTCCCAGTAAAAGGGGGAGACTGGAAGCACCTGTCTCTCTTTCCGGGCTTTGGACAGAACTGTGAGAAGGCATTGGAGGACTATCAGCAATCAAACGATTGAATCTGCAATCTCACTGCAAAGTGGGTAGGTTCTCGCCTGAGTGAAAGCAGAACCTGTACTTTAACCCAGTTCCCTGCTAGCTTGGGTTTAACAGGCCACTGAATTGTGATGGGAAAGCTTGTGTGTAGACAAAAGGGTTGGAACAACACCCTGATGAAAACCTCCATTAACTGTGCAGGGAAGACAGACCCTTCAAACATGCGGACAAGGGGCACCCAGTGGACATAATATACCTAGATTTCCAGAAAGCCTTTGACACGGTCCCACACCAAAGGCTTTTATGTAAATTAGGTGGTCATGGGATAGGAGGAAAGGTCCTTTCATGGATCGGGAATTGGTTAAAAGACAGAAAACAAAGGGTTGGAATAAATGGTAAATTTTCACAATGGAGGGGGGTAACTAGTGGTGTTCCCCAGGGCTCAGTCCTGGGACCGATCCTGTTCAACTTGTTCATCAATGATCTAGAAAATGAGGTAAGCAGTGAGGTGGCAAAGTTTGCAGATGACACCAAGTTGTTCAGGACAGTCAAAAGCAAAAGGGATTGTGAAGAACTACAAAAAGATCTCAGCAAACTGAGTAATTGGGCAGCAAAATGGCAAATGAAATTTAATGTGGGTAAGTGTAAGGTAATGCATGTTGGAAAAAATAACCCAAATTACACGTACTACATGATGGGGTCAAATTTAGCTACGACAGATCAGGAAAGGGATCTTGGAGTTATAGTGGATAGTTCTCTGAAGACATCCACGCAGTGTGCAGCGGCAGTTAGTAAGGCAAATAGGATGTTAGGAATTATTAAAAAAGGGATCGATAATAAGACAAAAGAGATCATACTTCCCCTATATAAAACTATGGTACGCCCACATCTCGAGTACTGCGTGCAGATGTGGTCTCCTCACCTCAAAAAAGATATATTGGCATTAGAAAAGGTTCAGAAAAGGGCGACTAAGATGATTAGGGGCTTGGAAAGGGTCCCATATGGGGAGAGGCTAGAGAGACTGGGACTTTTCAGTTTGGAAAAGAGGCGATTGAGGGGCGATATGATAGAGGTATATAAAATCATGAATGGTGTGGAGAAAGTGAATATAGAAAAATTATTTACCTTTTCCCATAATACAAGAACTAGGGGACACCAAATGAAATTGATGGGTAGTAGGTTCAAAACTAATAAAAGGAAATTTTTCTTCACACAGCGCACAGTCAACCTGTGGAACTCCTTGCCCGAGGAGGCTGTGAAGGCCAGGACTCTATTAGGGTTTAAAAAAGAGCTTGATAAATTTTTGCAGGTCAGGTCCATAAATGGCTATTAGCCAGGGATAAAGTATGGTGCCCTAGCCTTCATAACAAGGGCAGGAGATGGATGGCAGGAGATAAATCACTTGTCTTCTGTTCTCCTTCTCTGGGGCACCTGGCATTGGCCACCGTCGGCAGATGGGATGCTGGGCTTGATGGACCTTTGGTCTGACCCAGTATGGCCATTCTTATGTTCTTATGTTCTTAAATAGCCATCACTGTTCCTTTATCTGTAGGCTCCAATTTTTGAATCTCTTGACCAAAATGATGACAATAGTGCCCCTGAGAACACACCTAGCAATCACTTTTGTACCTACTTGTCTGCCGGATGGTACAGCCTTTATTCATGGTGGTGACCCATTTTTCCGGTAATTGCCTTGAAGCCTGTGGGTCTACTTGACTGAGCTAGTGTTGCCTGGTGATCCACACTCAGGCAGAGCTGCACAGGTAATATGCTTGTTCTATCCGCTAGTAAAGTTTCACGGGTCAGAGAAACAATTGTACAGGTAGAACAGGTACAAGTGTAAAAATGCCTTTCACACAAATAGCGGCACCGCACTGTTTGCCAAAACAGACTATAACAACCCATATTTTCTTGGGGAAAGAGAAACTGCCATTTTGCTTGTTTCAATAATGTACAAGCTCCAGCACTCGCACAGGGCAGTTTGGACGGTTTTTATTAACGCGCGCAGATTTGCCGGCGCAAGTGTATGTGTGTAATTTAGCAGTCACCTTAGCCAAAGCACAATGCCTGTTCTTTGCCAAAAGAAACTAGTCCTCTCTGGGCCTGAGCTGAAGCCAATGGATAGCTTCTTGTTCGCTGAAGGGCATTTTGGATCAGGCCCGCTACGCGCACATTAGTGAAGGATAAACCGGCATGTATCTGCTTTTTGTTGGCCTAACCCATTGATTTGGATCACATCACTGGAACAAAACTCAGTTACTGGGTGGCCTCTGGCTGTGGAGAATGACTAGACATGCATCTGTGTCTTGTTAAGTGCAAAAACCTCCAGGAAAATAGGGCCAAGGTGATCTAACCCCTACTTGCTGAGCATTCTTGTAGATCTAAACATTTTCAAACAGTCTGCACATCCAGCACCAGCCACTGTCCTTGATGTGGTTTGTAGCGTGGAGCCCGCCTCAAAAGGCTTTTCTTTCCTTTCGAACTGGACTGACTTGGTCGCTCTTTAACTTCAGCAGCTCACTTGTTTGTGAACTCTAGACTGACTGCTCCCCGCGAAGGCTTGTTCCAGGCCAAATGCCTGTTGTGGTTTTTGTTTGAAAAACACACGCAGTAGGAAGGAACTGCATAGGTGCAGTAAGTACCTAGTAAACATTTTTATAGACTCTACGCAACATGCAAGGCCTGGCAGCATATACATCAGATACAACTAGTACCTGCTGATAGTGGAGGGGCAAAATTTAAAGATCCCACCCCCAGCGATGAGGGGTGCACACCCCCTAACTCTCAGCAGCTGCTCCCAGCTGATAGCTGCTATCTTTCCCCATGGCCACAGCTTGCTTCTCATCAGCTCCGGGGCAGAAACTAGGGGGTGGGCACATGACCCCCAGTGCCCTGCAATCCAGGTTGCCTCTGCGTATATGCGTTTGTTTCTCTTGTTGACTTCTGGGGGATTCTACATCCCAGAACATGGTGAGCATAACTAGAGGGCTCACAGACTTCAGGTTCAACCTCCGAATTCTGTAACTCTCTGGACCAGAAAGCCCCAGTAGCTGGGATCAGGTGCCAGCTGTGCATCTGTACCCCAGCTGGGGCCAGGCAGCTGCAACTGAGCAGGAAGCTGGTGGAGGCCAGGAAGCCAGCAGGTGTGGGGGAAGAGGTGGGCTGCTGTGACTAGGAAGCCTCCATGGAGCTGCAGTAGGGCCAGGGAGCAGGAGCTTCTACCATAGCTGGGGGCAGCATCTGCTGCCGGGACTGGGCTGCCACAGTCATAGAACCCAAGCAGGAGCCTTGGCAGGACCAGGAAACCAGAGGCTGTGGGTGGGGGCAGCAGATCTGGCTGCAGGATGAAGGCTGGCACCCCAAGTCGAGCACCGGACTGGGGCCAGAGAACAGCCAGGGAGCCTTGATGTCCCCATTCTAGCAAAATCTATGGTCCAGGACCACTCAGGTCCTGAGGGTTCCAGACCAGGGAGGTTCAACCTGTATTTACAGGGATACTACCTTACTCCTAGACCCCACAGCTATTTGTCTTTAGGGGTCAGTCTACTGCCCCTTAGCTCTAGTATCCCCCAAAATTTCTGTCTTGGAACAAACATTTTTGTTTGTCAAGGCAAGCGTTCACAAACGTGGGAAACAATTCCAGCTAATTGGTGAAAGATAACTCAGGTTAAAACAGGAGTGAATCCTTGCTAGGCAGTGAGTTGTCTGGGTAATACAGCAGGAGATAATCTGTGATCTGAGATGAAGACTAGCAGCTGCATGTTCCCAGAGTGCTTGGTTTTGTACCAACTTAAGAGAACACGGTTCCAGCGTAGTGATCATGTCTTACATCTCAAACTGCAGGGAGCAGTTTAACTCCGGACTATGTTACACAGGCCAATTGTATAGTACAGGTTGAATTTCTCTAATCCAGAACACACTCATCCAGCAACATCTGCAATCCAGCATGATTTTAGTTAGCTGGGTGACCACTTATCATGGGTGTGGCCAAGTTTCCCAAGGTCCCATAAAGTTTGTTTCCAGCTGCCAGTCCTGGTTCTCAGTGTTCTGTGCTGTAATTTACCCCTAAATTTCTTCAAAGAGCCCAGTAAACAGTAGAAGTGTTGTTAATGCTGCTAAACAATATTGACCGCTGGTGGTCTGGAAAAGTCTCTCATTTGGCACTGGTCAGGACCTGAGCGTGCCAGATTAGACAGGTTCAATCTGTAGTTGCTTCTCCAAGAGTCCTTTCACTCCAGTACAATGCCTTGTATTTCCAGGTTGAAAAAAGGCAACTTTACCCTGCACTGAGACAGCTCATAACCTGGGGCTTTGAAAAAAACACCCGAAAACTCCAGTCTACAGTCTTCAAAGATGCCTTTTTCCCATGGCAGTAGGTGGACTCAGATTCATTTCTCCCAAAATCATGCAGACCAAACATGTGGTGCTCCTTTTCAGAATAGCCCTGGAACCAGTGCTGTTCAATATGCTCATCAATCATCTGGATAAAAATGGGAAATAAAAGAGTAGCAAAATTTGCAGATGATATAAAATTATTCATGGTCATTAAGTCCAAAGTGGACTGAGGAGAGTTACAAAGGGATCTCACAAAACTGGCTGAGTGGGCACCATAACGGCCAATGCGATTCAACTTTAATAAAAGTAAAGTAATGTATCTTAGAAAATATAATTCTGACTACGCATGCAAAGTGGAGTGCAAATTAGCCAGCATTCAAGAAGGAGATTTCGGATTCATTGTGGATATTTTTCTGAAAACATCGATAAATGAGCAGCAGCAGCAGTCAAAATAGTTAACAGA
This sequence comes from Carettochelys insculpta, assembly GCF_033958435.1. Classification (NCBI taxonomy): domain Eukaryota; kingdom Metazoa; phylum Chordata; order Testudines; family Carettochelyidae; genus Carettochelys; species Carettochelys insculpta. The sequence continues at coordinate 132,998,581 of NC_134140.1, read as the reverse complement.
ATGCTAGGAGCCACAGGGAAAGAGAGAGCTAATGCGACTGTAAATATCGTAATGCCACTATGTAAATCCATGCAATTCACCTTGAATTCTGGCTACTTTAGATGCACCTTATCTCAAAAAAGATATATTAGAAATGGAAAAGGCAAGAGAGGGGCAGCAACGACAATAAAGAATATGGAACAGCTTCCGGAGGACAAGATATTAGAAAGACAGACTGTTCGGCTTGGAAAAGAGACCGCTAAGGTGGTTGGGGATATGACACAGGTCTATACAATCATGAATGGTGCAGACAAAGTGAACAAGAAGTGGTGTTCACCACTTTAAATGACACAAGAACAAGGCAAGGAACCTCCCTCTGTTCTGTGTTAGCAGGGTGAACAAGGGGTCAGCCCATGAAATTAATTGGCCGTAGGTTTAAAGCAGTAGGAAGTACCTCACGGTGCATATTTAACCTGTGGAACTCATTGCCAGGGGACACTGTGAAGGTCACAGCTATCATGGGGTTCAGAAAAGATCTAAGTTCATGGAAGGTGTAGCCATCGATGACTGTTAGCCAAGAAGGTCAAGGATGTGATCCCCAAGTTTGGGATGTTCTTTGTGTGTGATTGCCAGAAGTGGGGACTGGCTGCGGGGATGGATCACTTGATAATTGTCTGGTTCTGTTCATTGCCTTTCATGCATCTGGCATTGGCTACTGTCAGAGGACTGGACCCTGGGCTAGGTGGACCATTGGCTGGTCCACTCAAATGTTCCTAAGAGGCTTCATTTACTAAGGGCAAATTCTGAGCCCTTCTGACATGGGAATTAGGAGTGGAGCGATACCTTACTGTCTCTCTGCAGGAGTGTGGTGCAGAGCCACCTTATACAGGAAGAAAATGTCTTAGTTTCTCATGAGGGCAGTGAGAAACTCAGAACTGCTCTTTCGGGAAGGGGTCAGCAGAGTTATGGTCTTCCCTTCCCTTGCACCATAATAGCCTCAGTTTGGATATTAAGCCTGAGGACCCTCATGTGCTTCCCAAGGCTACCTCATGGCAGGCCTGGTACATATGTTTTGCCTCCAGGGTGTAATGCCCCAGGCCTGTCTGATGCAAAATCAGGGTGCAGCTCTCGGCACACATTAGGCAGCTGCATGTAGGCAGCCTGTGTAGGGCTCCACCATTAGATGTGGTAGAACCATCAGTGCGATGGCTAAGGTGCCGTGCAAGCAGAAACTGCCCCTGACAGACTCTCCCTGTGCTGTGTTTAGCAGGGTGGACATTTCAAAACACCTTGGCGTTGGCCTCAACTCAGCACACAGTAAAGTCCAGGAGAGCTTTTCTATTGTCTTCCTTGGGAGCAGAACCAGGCCAAACCTCTTGATTTCACCTGGAGTCAAGTTAGGCCAAGAGGGGAGTGATTTTGAAGACCCTGCCTATGCCCTCTAAAGAAATGACTGGAAATGGTACTGAGGGGCTTTTTAGCAGGGGGTGAGTGAGGTTGCAAGCAAGCTAGTCTGAGTCCTGTTGCACAATCCCTGTTGCTGTACATAGTCTCAAAAATTAGCCAGGTTCTCAAACGTGCGCTGCAGCTCCAGCTGGAGCTGGGTCTTTAGAAAGTGCTCAGCTTCCATCCATCCATCCAACGGGCCCTGAGCTATTCTAAAAATTCAGTTTCTGCATCGGTGCCCAACATAAGAGCTGCTGGGTAACACCGAGCTCTTCCAAAAATGCAGTCATTCGCACGTGGTGGCAGTCAGCTGAGAACGGCAGCGGCAGTGACATCCAGAGCATTATCTGTGCATCATCTGACCTGGGAACGCCAACAGTCTAAAGGGGTCATATCAAAATGGCACTGGAGAGCTTTAAACTCTGACTCTTTGCTGCTGCTGCTGCTGCTGCTGTCTCACTGTTAATTAAGGACAATGCTTCCCCTCCCACTGTTAATGAATATTGCTCTGAGTACAAAGTTATCCTTGCACAAAATTAATGACTCCAAGGTTGTAGTGATGTTGCTTTTGAGATTTTTGCCCTTCGGCCCTGTTTTTCCTCCCAGAATGTTAAGTGGGTACCTAAAAAATGCGCACTGTTTAATTACATTGGCTAATTTCAGTTCCTAAATAAAGCTGCATTTCAATCCACTGATTAAAGCAGACTACAAAAGTTTAGGCGCAATGACTGGTGTGAAATATAGGCATAAATGAATGGGCCAGATTCTCCTCTGAGTTGAACTCCATGGGTATAAAATGGGCCCTAGGAAATTCATGATCCATTTTGGTCAATTTCTGGCCATAGGACTTAAAAATAATAAATGTCCCAGTTCCAGCTACTTAAATCTGAAATTTCACAAAAAGGAGTTGGAGGTGGGTAGCAAGGGTTATTGTAGGGGACTTGTTGAACTCCTATCCTTACTTCTGCTTTGCTGCTTCCTGCAGAGCTAGGAGGGCAGAGAGTGGCAACTGCTGACTGAGGGCCCAGCTCTGCAGGCAGCAGAACAGAAGTAAGGGTGCTAATGTTATCATATGCCATCCTTCTGTGCTGCTGCTGGAGGCTCGGCCTTCAGAGCTGGGATCCCAGCCAGCAGCAGCCAACGTTCTCCAGCAGCTCAGCTCTGACGGCAGCAGCACAGAGGGGGAAAAAAAGGTGGTGATGATAATGTAACCCCCCTGAAATAGTATTCTGAACCCCCCCACCCCAACTTCCTTTTTGGTCAGGCACCCCAATATGAGGAACATTGGTCTCTCCTGTGGAAATCTGTATAGTTACGGGGTAAAAGCATTCAAAATAGAAGATGTCACGGGCTGTTAATTTGATATGGCCTAATGTATGAATCGTGGCAGAACCTGACACAAAAGTCAGTCATCACAGATGCTCTTAACGAACATCCCACAATGAGATTTTGTGCTAGTGGGAGCAACATTTTTGTATCTTGCAGAAATTAAAAAAAAATAATTAGCTATAATAATTACTTACAATTTACTTTTCTCCAAGCAGCTTTGTAACATTAATGTTCATATGGGAAAACGTCACCTACCACAAAAATTCAGCCTATATTTAAAGCTTCACAAGAGCAATCGCCCTAAAGTTCATGACAGGAAGTTAAGGATGCTGTATAAAACTATCAGGGGAATTTTAAGACTTGGAATGTAATCTCCCAAATTTACAGTTGACCAAGAGCCAAAAAACTCTCCAAAAATGTTCATGAACCAAAAACTCAGAAAAAAATTTGTTTAAATAACTTTACAACAAATTTTCTTTAGTGGACTTGGCCAAAATTAAAACACGAAAAATCATTTCTAACTGGATACTCACAAAGCAAATTTGTTTGTGTCATTTTGGGGTTTTTTGTCCAAATGTGTTTGAGACAAAACATGAGTTGATTGATTTTTCTCTCTCCCCACCTCCCCCTTTGGAAAAGTTAGTTTTGATGAGTAGCATTTTCTTAACAAAAAAGTCAAAAATTCCCAGTCATCTCCTAATAATCAATAATCTGACCATCCGACAATTTGGACAACCCAGGTGCAACATTCTGAGTGGCTGAACAAAACATAAAATATTGAATTCACATATTTTATAAAATTCACAGCCTTGAGAGTGAGCAGCTGCTGTGTGATAGCTGTGCAAGTCTATATACTATCAAAACAAAAAAGCAGTCCAGTAGCACTTTAAAGACTAGCAAAATAATTTAGTAGGTGATGAGCTTTCGTGGGACAGATCCACTTCTTCAGACCATAGCCATACCAGAACAGACTCAATATTTAAGGCACAGAGAACCAAAAACAGTAAGCAAGGTTGACAAATCAGAAAAATATTATCAAGGTGAGCAAATCAGAGAGTAGGGGGCAGAAGCGGGTGGGGAGTCAAGAATTAGATAAAGCCAAGTATGCATAAGAGCCCCTCTAATGACTAGAGAACAACAAGAAGTCCTGTGGAATCTTATAGACTTACAGATGTTTTGGACCCTAAGCTTTCGTGGGCAAAGACCCACTTCATCAGATACATCTGATACAGCGGGTCTTTGCCCATGAAAGCTTAGGGTCCAAAACATCTGTAAGTCTATAAGGTGCCACAGGACTTCTTGTTCTCAAAGATACAGATTAACACGGCTCCCTCTCTGATATAATGACCTAGAAAATTCCCATCCCAGTTGAAACCACATGTTAATGTATCGAATTTGAATATAAAAGAGAGTTCAGCAACCTCTCTTTCCAAACAGTTGTGAAAATTCTCCAGTTTGTGTCTTACTGAAGAGGAATTTTCACAGCAGTTTGGAAAGAGAGGCTGCTGAACTCTTTTATATTCAAATTTGACACAATAACACATGGTTTGAACTGGGATGGAAATTTTCTAGGTCGTCATAGGGGCTGTTATGCATACTTGGCTTTAATTCTTGACTTCCCCTGCCCCCCTTCTGCCTGTCTACTCTCTGATTTGCTCACCTTGATAATATTTTTCTGATTTGTCAACCTTGATTTACTATTTTGGGTTTTCTGTGCCTTAAATATTGAGTCTGTTCTGGTCTGGCTATGGTCTGAAGAAGTGGATCTGTCCCATGAAAGCTCATCACCTAATAAATTATTTTGTTAATCTTTAAAGTGCTACTGGACTGCTGTTTTGTTACAAAAAGTACAGGTAAGCTTCAAAGTAAACATGTAAGAATTTTGTACTTCATTTCAATTTCATGTAAATTGCCCAATTTCACAAAAAAATTTAGCTCCATGGGGGTTTTTGATTCATAAAAGCAATATTTTGAGTGAAAAATGGCCATATGTGGAAATACCATTCTTCCCTCCCTACTTAAACGCTGATGGAATATCCCCATTAAGCAGTAGTAGCATTTCTGTGGCTACATTTCTGCAGTGAATTGGAGAATCCCCTTCATCATTTGAATGAAAGGCACTGTAGAGATGTAATGTGTGCTTTTTGGAGCTGCCTGAAAAATGAATTCATGAGGATTTTTCCAAGACAGTTTTGTTTGGCCAGTTTTCTACATGAATCTTCATTGTTCCAAATTTTCTGTGGGATTATTAGGAAGAAAAAAAACATATAAGGAAGATCTAGTCCAATAAGTGTGATTTGAATACCTTGTTCATGTTGCAGAGTCAGTAGACAAGAGTGAGGATAGATTATTTCTGCTATCAGGAGATGAGAAAAATGGCTGATACTGTGACACAACTGGTTGACCTACTAAGAAAAGAAAGCAAGGTATGGCGGAGAGGCCTGGTGAAATAGATTTATAGTGTGAGTGGGTAGGAAATAAAGGTCTCAATAAATGAAAGCAACAACAAAAAAGGCCATTGTTATCCAGGCAGTATTAATTCACGCTGCGCATTAATGGCCTTGAAGATGGTATAGTCCTAAAAGCAGATGAGTAAATAATGTTGTTGCTATAGGATAGCTTTCATGCAAGGATACCACAAAATAGAAGTTGTGTGGCATTTTTAATGTTGGGTAGATGTGCAAAAGTGGTGAGAAGTGTTTCCAGTAGTGGGGTTGGAGAGGTGGCATTGGTTGTCCCCTTGAAAACTGGCATTAATAGTAGTTCTATGTGCAATGGCTGCAGTTCTCTTTGGCGGATATGGACAGACCTGCCCACAGGATGTGCAAAGGAGGTAACTGCAGAGGGACCTGGAGCTCCCAGGTGCTCTCACTGCTCCAGTGGCAACGGTGGCAGCTGGTGCCCCAGGGCCCTTTTGAAATGCTGCGCAAGTGCCATTCCACGCAGTTCTGAGGGCTGGAAGGGAAAGCCCAGAGCCTTGCTCTGGGCAGCACAGTGGGCGGACTGCCCTCAACCCCGCCCATCCCACCCCAGGCTCCACCCCTTCTTGGGGCATGGATCAGGGCGCCTCCCACCTTGCCGCCAATACAAGATGGCTGTCAGCCCCGAAGGATGTGGAGATAAGGTTGTGGTGCCACAAAGCAGTGCAGTATCATGAACAGAGAGCAGGGGGACACAGGTTTTGTCCTGTGTCTGCCTCTGACTGCCTTTCGTTCTCCAGCTTACCGGCTGAGACTGTAAGCTCTTTGGAGCAGGGGCTGTCTGACTCTGTTTGCACAGCGCCTGACAGAGTGGGGCCTCATAATACAAATGATAACAATTTTGTACGTGATCAGCTGCATACTGACGATTTTATTTCTTCTGGGCTTTAATCCTCTTCAGTTGATTGCATCCTTGCTCTAATTTTGAAGAAGCAAAATAATAGATTTTCTAGGGAACAATCCCAAATGTCATCTCACTGACTGATCTGCAATTCAATATAATGGTCTTTTTGATGGATTTTTTTTTTTCCCCCTTTCAAATTTGAATAATATTGTCGGTGTGATGTTAGTCATTCTCTCGGTTTTAATTTGAAACCCTATTTTTTAATCAATTAGAAAGAAATGACCTAATTAAGGACTAATTTAGTCCAGGAGCGCTGAAAAAAAAGGCCTCGACATTTGTTTTATAAAGTAGTTGAATTTAATTGGCAACGTGCTCAACTAACTGTATCAGCAAGTAATTTGGAGAAGGCAGCCAATGGGAACCCATAACTGGCTAGTGTAGATATAATGTAGGCAAAGTTTCACTGGTAATAATGCACTTATTAACAATACAGTATTGCCCAGAGGTACGAAGTCATATCAGAACTCCCCCGAGTTAAGCGCCGTAAGAGATCGTTCCCACCTTCTAAGAGCTTGTCGTCTTAACTGAGCAGACAGACGAAGAGCAGGCAACAAGACAGAGGCATGGGGGAGGCGAAATAACTTTCTCAAGACCGCATAGCAAGTCAGTGGCAGAGGTAAGAATAGCAGCCAGCACAAATTTATGCCCCTTCCACTGAGCCATAATGATAACCGAAGAAGAATTCACAATGCTAAAGTTACCAACCACTCACCAGATCCGTGTTTTCAAAATCGAGAGAGAGCAGATTTTATTCAGCCTCCTTCCTTCCAGTAATTAAAAGGATGGGTGTGGGCTTTACAAACTGTTGTCCAATTGCCTAACTGGAATGGGAATCAGGTTCCCAAATCTCCTAGGTGGTTCTGGAAACCCCATTTCTAGTTTTCAGTGTGAATGAGCCATTCTGGAAATTTCCGAGTGTATCTGTGGGGGGAAGCAATTATTTCTGGGCAACAACTGTGTATCTGCAGGGTACTTAAAGGAAGTGCTCCCCCAACCCTTTAAAACTCAGAAACAACTGAATGGATTTTCTTGAAACTTAAAAAAAAGAAAATAAAAAAGTGTAAGCTGGGAGAAATCAGTCTCTCATCAAACACACCAGGCTTTTTTAACATCACTTTTAAATGTGGTTGGATTATGTTATGATGCTGGTTACATACCTGAGCAGAGGAACATATGTATATACAAGTGTGGTCATTATTCTGTGTCTCTTCAGCAGAGGAATGTCTGTTACAGCTAAATCCAGGTGGGAAGTGAATTTCCCATCCCGGAAGAATTTTCAAGTGTTGAAACATTGTCTTCGTTAAAATTGGGATAAAAAGGAAAAAAAAATCATATTTTTTCCCTCCAAACTGAAAACACAGGAAAAAAGGATTGAGCCAATCAAAACATTTTGTTCCTGATTTCATATATTCTATCTTTTTTTTTTTTTTTTTTACTATAACTCAAATTTCTAAACAAAAAGTCATTTTGAATCCAAAATTGGAACCTAAAATTTAAAAAATGCTGAAATGGGATGAAACTTTTTGTCAACTTCTTCTGAAACTGGGAAATTCATTAAAACCAGCCCTTTCTTGTGGAAAAAAGCTGCGGTTTTGACACACTGGCAGTTTCAAACAAGGAACTAAAAACAAAATGCTCATTGCAAGCTTCCTGACCAGTTCTAGTTACTGCTCCACTTAGGGTAAGTCCGTACTAGGGAACTAAGTCAATTTCAGATATGCAATTCTAATTACGGTATTTAAGTAGCAAGAATCAACATATTGGAATCGACTTATGTTCCTAATGAAGACCTATCCTCTATACTCTCACATCCACCTCCCTTACTCCATGCGACTGGGTCGATCTTCCACTTAGATAGACAAGCTGTTAGAGAGCTTTGGCTCTTTAACTTCATCCATGGTAGCGCATGCTTTTAGCTCTGCTGATTCTTTGTTTGGGCCTCATTGTGCATGATGAGAGAGGCCATCATCAGCAAAATACACATCCCTCTTAATACAAACATCTTCCGAAAAGAGAAGGCGGGGAAGGAATTGCAACGCAGAGGGGTGTCTTGAAATCAAATAATCTCCACTGTGGTGCAGCATATAAATTGAGACTTAGGTCTTATCTGCACACCGAGATTTGTTGGCAAAACTTCAGTCGACACCCAAAAGTCAATAAAAGAAATATTGCCAGAGGGTGTTCACACTTGCTCCCTCTGTTGACAGAGCATGTCCACTTTGGGGGCACCATCATCTGGTGTGAACAATGCATTGTGGGTATCTGTCCCACAGTGCAGTGTTGTGGGAAGATGGAGCTAATTGCTGCGCATCTTGGGATTCCCTCCAACTTCTCCCACAGCCTCCTCAGCTGCCAGGAGGGGCACTGTGAATAGCTTTGTGAGCTCTCCACAATCTGTCCCCATTTTCTCCCCCCAGGGACAGCAGTCTGCCTGCAGCTGTGTTCCTACGACCCAGCAGAACAGGAGCATTCCAATGATTTATTCCTTGTTCCGCCACAGGAGCAGCACACTCAGCTGACAGATGTTTCCTAGGGCAGGGGTCTGCAACCTGCAGCTCCGGGCTGCATGCGGCTCTTTAAGAATTTCTTTGCAGCTCCCAATGCTGTAATTACAAAGTACAAAAACAAAACAAAACAAACAAAAAAACCCCTCCTGATTTATTTTTGATATTTCAGCGAACCTATAAAAGCCCGACAGTGAACAACTTATATCTAAATAGCAAACTAGTCTGTCTTCTGTGGCTGCGGTCTCCGGCATTGCTTGCCAGTGGGACAGCTGGTGAGTGAGGAGAACAAACCAGTGCAGACTGTTGCAGGGTCAGAAGAATACATTTGTACCTAAATCTGGCATCGCATCCAACGGTTCCTACTGAGGTACCTAAAAATGTGGTCAATTATTGGTTTTTTGTTTTTTGGTTTTTTTTTTCCTGCTCCTGTGTAGGAACCAAAGGCTGGGATTTTCAAAAATATGTAGGAAAATTAGGTGACCAAATATCATGGGAAGTTAGTAGGAGTTGTAGGTCTGACACCATTAGCCCCCACAGCCTTAAAAATTTCCTCTGAAAATCTGGTCCCAATTCTTGGTGCTCAGCTCTTTTGGAAACGCATCCCTGGATACATCTTACAACAGCTTGATTTCTGAAAAGCAGTTGGATTTTGGTCTTGCCATAATCCATATGTAGGCTTGGCAGAAGTCACTTCTTTTATTAATAATTTTGACGGACAATACTGATGTTTATTGAAAGCAATTTTTTCCCCACAGTGTAAATGTTTGTAGTTGTCAGAAATTATGAGGCAGGTCAGCCTGCTCGAGTGATGAGATTTATTGAGTTCCAAAAAGATTGAGATTCAAGAAATGGAAAAAACCACCTGTCAACATCACATATCAAACTATACACCGTAAATATCCTGCCACCAAACTCTAATAATGTTACCAAGCAGCAATTTTTCCTACTTTGCCTAGCTGTAAGTTTCAGTTATCAATGGATATATTTTGGGTTGATATTGATGGTGTTGTGTGAAATCAAAATTTCTTGCCATGTAACAGTTAAAAAACTAATCCTCCAACAACTATCCATATAAAGTGGACCTGGTGTTTGGGGGTTAAACTGTTCTGGTGGTGTGCATGTTTCAGAAACACTCCTTTTTTTTTTTTCCTGTGTGAGGGCTAGTACCTTCAGAGTGGGATGGTACAATAACTTCAATGTCCCAGATGAAGCTCCTGGAGGTGCTGAGATACCCCCTTAGCAGAATTCCTTCCCTGCTTTCCTCAAGTCTTGTGTGGTGTGTAGTCAATGTTGAGGGCCTTTACCAGCAGCAAGTTGTAACACCCCTGAGAGGACTCAGCTGCCTAGGTCTGCCACAATGGGAGTGGAGCCAAAGCTGTGCCCATTCTCTGCCCATGTGTTCTGGGTAAATCCAATAGGGTTCAATAGCCAGTTAATTCATATAAGGAGTGTTTACTCTCCTCACTTTCCTCCATGAGAGTCACCATCTAGACCAACATTTCTGGACTCAGGCATGTTTCACCTGTGCACAGTATTTGGCCTCAAAATCTGTGTGCCTTATGTTGCATTTGATGAAGACTTCCCAAGGCAAACACTGTTTGAACCATACAGAGCATTGGGAAAATGCAACTGTGCACAAAGTAATTCCTCAAATGCAACACCTGCACCGAATAACCAAGAAGCCAGTAGTCAAAACGCATGAATAGCATTGCAGATAAATTATTTCATTTATTATTTACAAAGTGTGCCTATCTGTCTCTGGGCATGTGGACTAGAAATACACATTAAATAATCCATCTGTGCAGATCTAGTGCAACTGACACCAAAACCGCTCCCAGCAGCGCATAACATCCAACTGAACCGGCTGAAATTTTTGACACCCTGGGAAATTCTGATCTATATCAATTTGGTTTTGCCCCAGATGAGAATGAAAAATCAAAATAGCAAAAGTTCTCATAGACTGGAATGTACAAAAGAAATGTTGACTTGTTTCATAGTTGCTTGTTAGGCCTGATATGTCCTCACCTGTTATGGTGCTTGATGGGAAATATAGTTCAAGCAACTTATGCTCCCCTTCTCCTCTATGGGTCAGGCTCTCTGGCCAGACTACATTTCCCATGATGCACTGTGCTCATATGACTCCCAAGATGCACAGTAGTCATTCAAAGAGGGACAATGTATATTTAGCAGCTCTGTCCCAGATCTTCAAAGGAATATAGGCTCTTAACTTCCGTTAATGTCAGCGAGAGAAGATGGGTGAAGTAGTGTCTTTTTCTCATGAATAGAAGATGTTCCAAGAAAACAGAGCTCGCCTTCAGGTGTGGGAAAAGGACTCCCTGCATCACAGCAAAACACAGGGTGGAACTGATGCTTTAGCAGAAGTAATTAGCATATATTCTCCAGATGTTGTGGCCCATTAACACCTCTGCAGTCAGAGGCTCAAACAAGGGTTTAGTGGTTTACCGAGTGTTGTAGTAAAGTATAAACCCAATGTCTGTTCAACCCATAGCTTTTAGCGCTAGCAGAGTTACGAACCTAAGCTCCCGTGCTCAGCATTTGAAAGTGTTTGTGTAGGTTTCCTTGAGCATGAGGGTAGGTGTGGAGTGATTGCTGTGTGAAAGTAGTTGGCCAATAGGTGACAATGTGATAGATTTGAGTTCTATCGTCCTCCTGTGTGAGTTCACCTGACAGCATTGTGTTGTCTGGTGTCACCTACGTAGTTGCTGCTGGGGCACTTAGAGCACTGGATGCGGTAGGCACACCGTGTGTCGTATCAGGCATGTGCAGGATCTGTGGATCTTGAAAAGCTGCCTGTGACAGGGAGTTGATCATTGCAGCAGTGGAAATGTAACTGTAGATTTTGCATCTATTCTCACAGGTTCATGAACCAAACAGACACTAGATTAATGGCTCATTACAATAACTTGTAACTCTCACACTCTCCTCTTTTTATCCTATAACTCCAGAGGATATGGCAGTGAACATGGATTTGGAGATGGTCTAATCTCACTTGGCTCCTTCCTTTTCTCTGAGGAGGTCAGAACAACTTTCCAAAGAAAACGGGAGGCCTAAGAATCACTCTGCCCCAGCTCTGAGCCCCAACATCAGCTTCCCCAAATTCAAAATTCTCCTTTGTGCCTTTTGAGGGTCTTCACTGCTCTGTCCCTACCCTCATCTTCTACCATCTCCTGGTCACATGTGCTCCACCACTGCTTCTTGCTGTATCTTCCACCTTATCTCCTTCTCCCTAAAGCAGCACATGCAACAACCCCACCCCCATTGCCTGCATCTGCCTTGTCCTCCAGACCCTGCACAATCCACATTTCCCCCCTCAGAAACCTCCTGTCAGTAGGTTTCTTTTAACTAGCCACGTTCGGCTGAGTTAGAATGTGACCTTGAGGAGTGGTGGTTAAACCTTGGTTCCCGTGAGATTTGCAGTGACCAGCGGGCATGATGTCAAACATGCCTTGGCCTTGCAAACTGACTGAAAAATCATCTTTAATGTGACTGTTCAAAGTTGTGCTCTGATTTGCTTGGGTAGACAATCCAAGTGATGGTTCATCACACCAAAAAGGCTCAGGAATCCCTTTCAGGTCAAATGTGATGATGACCATGCACCCCTCAGACACAGAAAAAAACACAAAAGGTTTCATATTTTGTATTTTAAAAGTAAGTTTGTGTTGAGAAAATACCGGGTGCTAACGGGTCTTTACTTTAGCAAAGAAAGGCATAACATGAACCAGTTCCTGGAAGTCAAAGTGAAACATGAAGAAATTAGAAATTAAACACAACTTTTTTTTTAACCACTCTGGGTGATTAACCATTAGAACAGTCTAGCAACGGAAGCAGTGGATTGTCTGTCTTTTGATATCTTATCAAACCTGGATCTCTTTCTGGAAGAGAGGCTTTAGTTATACTTAATTCTATTAAATTATTGGGATCAATAGAAGGATAAACGCATGACATTTTGTGGCCCATACAAGAGGTCAGGTTGGGTGAGTGAATGCCCCCCTGCCCTGCTTTTGACTCTCCAAATTCTCTGAAGCTAGAAAACATATGGAGAGTTTCTCCTCTTTTCAAGTTAAACTGCTCAGCTGGGCTCAACAGTCACTAGAGAGAACATTTCATCATGCCAAAATTTGCAACTGGTAAACAGTTCTGAGCTCTTTGCATGACTGACAGTAATACCTTATTTTTAAAACTCTGTACTTGGCTCATAGTGTCATGGAGTGAGAGCTTTTTCCAATCTGGTAAGGAAAGCTGCTCTTTTTTGCAATGGCTCTCATTGTTTGAGATTAATTTGAAATCCTGCTGCTGTGTCATGTTCTGATTGTTTTCAATTTAAGGTATGAAACTTACTGTAAATCAAAAAAGGTTTTTGGTTTATTTAAGGGAGGGGGAAAAAGGAAATGAGGTTTTTTTTTAATCTTCTAAAAATGAATGATACTTTACATAATATAAATAATGAAAATTGAAAACACTCAGTACAGTAGAAAGTAGCCAGAAACCGAGAAAAATCTAAAAGAACTACACCCGAGAGTCCTTATTACACCAGCTCAGAGCTAGACCACTTGCCAGCTGCTTTTAGAAGTTTAGTCCAATGTGACCCCCGACCCCCAGTATTAGCCTAATAGTATCCCTAGTCTAATAATCCTGAAACAAACTGGACCCAAGAAGTGCATCTTTGCAACAGGTTCTGCATTACAGGCTGATGCATGTATGTTCTGGGAGTGGCTGTCTCCAGATTACCTTAATTTAAGATGCAACAAAACCACTTTGGCACTTTGCTGCAGGCCACACAGACCTGAATTTCCAAACAGGCAGTAAAAAACCCAGTGAGCAGCTTGCAGGATATGGCTCTTGTAGAGAATGAGGTCCCCAGCCATGACACAGTGAGAGGAGTGGTGTAAGCTTCCTCATGCTGCTTTCAAACTATTCCTCAATGCTAATCTTCAGGGACCATGTACTCGGAGACTTCAGGGTAGAAGAAAACATCATGACCATCTATTTAGTCTGACCTCCATGTCGCAGGCCATAGAACCTCACCCATCCACTCTGGTAATAGACCCTCGCCTCTGGCTGCATTGACTGAAGTTGTCAAAATATGATTTAATCATTTTAAGTTGTGGAGAATTCACCATTTCCCCTCATTTAAATCTGCAAGTTACATGCTGCAGAGGGAGGAGAAAAATGCTGAGGTCTTACTTCCCCTATATAAAACTATGGTACGCCTACATCTTGAGTACTGCGTGCAGATGTGGTCTCCTCACCTCAAAAAAGATATATTGGCATTAGAAAAGGTTCAGAAAAGGGCGACTAAAATGATTAGGGGTTTGGAACGGGTCCCATATGAGGAGAGGCTAGAGAGACTGGGACTTTTCAGTCTAGAAAAGAGGAGACTGAGGGGCAATATGATAGAGGTATATAAAATCATGAATTGTGTGGAGAAAGTGAATACAGAAAAGTTATTTACTTGTTCCCATAATATAAGAACTAGAGGACACCAGATGAAATTAATGGGAAGCAGGTTCAAAACTAATAAAAGAAAGCTCTTCTTCACACAGCGCACAGTCAACCTGTGGAACTCCTTGTCAGAGGACGCTGTGAAGGTCAGGACTCTAACATAGTTTAAAAAAGAGCTCGATAAATATTTGGAGGTTAGGTCCATAGATGGCTATTAGCAAGGGGTAAGGTATGGTGACTAGCCTTTTGTCGAAGGCAGGACATGGATGGCAGGAGACAAATCACTTGATCATTGTCTTCAGTTCAGCTCCTCTGGTGCACCTGGCATTGGCTACTGTTGGCAGACAGGATACTAGGCTAGATGGACCTTTGGTCTGACCCAGTATGGCCTTTCTGATGTTCTCTGCTCCCAGAGTCAGATTGGCAGACAGCTTTCAGACCCAAATATGGTGCCAGTTAGACTCTGACTATGTCAGATTGGCTACATGCCATTGTAGGCACCCTTGTGGGAAAGTTACTAAGCTCAGCCTCAAAACCCCTTGGGTGTTTGGCCCCACTGCTCCCCTTGGGGAGCTCTTCCAGAACATCACTCCCCTGACAGCTGGAAACATTTGCCTAATTTCAAGCCTAAACTTATTGCGGGTGACTTAGTCCATTTGTTCCTGTCACCACGTTGGCACAGAATTGAACTCTTCTCCCTCCCTGTACCTATCCCTCTGATGTGTTTATAGAGAACGCCCTTTGTTTGGTTAGCTACGCAAGCCAAGCTCTCTGATGCTTCCCTTACAAGATTGATTGACTGATTTATTTTTCTGTTGTTTGTTGTTTATTCCTTAGATCATCCTGTAACCCTTCTCTGCACCTGTTCCAGTTCGAATTGAGCTTTCTTAAACATGGGAGGTCATAACTGCACCAAAATGCACCTCTAGAGATGTGAGAGGATTTCACACTATCCATTTGCTCTTTGGCTTTTTTTTGCCTGCTGTGGTGGTGGTGTTTGTCATGGAAACACCGGTCAACAAAGAACAGGATTGATCTCCCCAGTTACGCATCACACAGGTAATGCAATAAACCTTCAGGTGGTGGTAACTTTTAGCATCCATTGACCCAAAGGGAATTTGATCCAAAGATCAAGAGTGGAAAGACTTAGTATGTCACAAATCACCCAGTCTTCTAGCTCCTCATTGTGACTGCTTTCATAATGATCAGTCACTTGTTCACCAGCGACAACGTGGAAATCTTTACCCCTTATGTGGGGAAGAATTGCAATTTGGTTTGCCTGTCCCCCATATAAAGGGAAGCATATCACACTAATCTCAGTGTACTGAGGAGTGCAGGGCATAACAAGGAGAGGATGAAGTCATGGAAAGAAGACATTAATTTTCCCAGTTGTTACACTGGGATTTATTACTCTTGATGAACTCTTATTATGTATTTTTGTTTTATCACATGGTCCAAAGATGGGCAGGTAGATGTCAGTAGTATGAGTCCTGGAGAGTCAAATAACCATACACAAAAATCAGTTATTTATTATCATCTCTTTGTGTATATTACACCGCCATTATTAATCATTAAAGGACTTCATAACATTTTGATGGACAGCTAGCAAGAGCTTAGAGCTAATAAAAAAGTGTTGTTGCCATTTGAAATTTGCATTATTAAATCAGATCAGAAAAGAAAAGACAATCTCATCTAGCAAAATCTTCTTTTCCCTGAGCTGTGCAAAGCTTGCAAAAGGGCAGTTCAGCATTACATGGGTTTTTTAAATGAAAGACTCTTTCCAAGTTCTCTACAGAAATAAAGTCGAGGCTAAGACTTTTGTGCCAGTGGAATCAGGAGCAAATTAATAATAAGAACTAAAACAAATGAACTTTCAGTGGCTAGACTAGCCCCTCACAATGGTAAAATAAGCACAGGTCTAGTGAAATCTAGTGAAACTCAAGCTCCACAGAGGACACAGACACAAATCAATGTCTTTGTGCTGGTTTTTGCCGGCTGAGGATCTGGCCCAATACCTGTAGAAGATTAAGAATTCATAGTCCTGGGAAGTGGACTGTATAATTCAATATCTTATCTTTCCCTCAAGCATGAAGGAAGGAAATGGGCGCTCAGGTAAGAACTAATCAGCACAGCTAAGCAAATAATTTATAGAGCTGGTTGGAGAAAAAAAGTGATGGAATTTTTTTTTTGCCTACTGGAAACATGATGATTTGACCAAATTGAGGTCTTTCATGGGAACCTTCTTGCCAGAGAAGCCTGGTCTGGTTCCTGGTCAGCTGGCCCGTTTCCTGAGCCGCTCATACAGCAGGCTGCAATGGAGCTGAGAAGCACGCTGCTGACGGGTCCGGTGTGATGACAATAGAATTTGAATACCTCGCTGTACGTGTGCAAGGTGCATTGCAAGTGGTGTAAGGTCTACAGGCGTCGTCTCCAACACTAGTCGTTACCATTAGTGAAATCCTCCTTCCTCTCCAGCCTTCACAAAGGAGGAGTTGTAACTGTAGGAAAAGGCACAAGCTCTTTCTGGGACATTAGTATTGAACCTGCAATTGGGCTACATGTAGGTTGTGGCTAATTTATTTATTTATTGCATCAGTGTAACTAGATTGATTGATTGATTGATTGATTTAACTTCACTATTGCTTAATGCAGGGACACTTGAACTAGCTGCCATTTAATACAATTAGGATATCCTATTAAAAAGCAGTTATATTGGAGTCTCAAAATCCCCCACCCCTTCCTGCCATCACCCTGGCCTCTCCCCACCATGGCACCCGACCCTGAGCACATGACTTTGGGGTCTCTGGAGGAGGGGCTGGCACCTGCAGCGGCAGTGTTAACACCTCCCTGCACTCTGTTCTCAGTCATTTGCTCAGGGAGTGGGGTGCCATGGGAGGGGTGAGGAGCAGGCAGTGGCAGGAAGGGTGGGGGTTAGTAATGGACAACCTGCACACCCAGGCCTGAGGGCAGTCCCAGGCCAGATTGCACAATTGCTCCGGGTGGGATTGGCCTGTGGGTCAGGAGTTTGATAGCCCTGATCCATGTGGATGGATTGCACCCTCAGCAAGTTTATGGATGACCCTAAGTGTGGGGGAAAAGCGGACGTGCTGGAGGCATTGGGCAAAAAGAAATCTGATGAGGTTCAACAAGAACAAATGCAAAGTCTTGTGCTTGGCACAGAAGAATTCCATGCACTGCTACAGGCAGGGGATCAACTGGCTAAGTAGCAATGCTACAGGAGAAGACCTGGGGATTACAATGGAAGAGAAGCTGGATATGAGTCAGCAATGTGCCTTTGTTGCCAAGAAGGCTAATGGCATATTGGGCTGAGTTAGTAGGAGCATTACCAACAAATGGAGGGAAGTGATTTATTACCCTTTATTTGTCCCCGGTGTGGGCACATCTGGAGCATTGCATCCAGTTTTGGCCCCCACATTACAGAAAGAATGTGAACAAATTGGACAGAGTCCAGCAAAGGGTGATGAATGAGGTGGGGGTTGGTAAAAGTCTTCAACATCCTGAAGAAGGTTCCGAAGAGGATGGTACTAGTCTCTTCTCAGTGTTGGCAGGTGTCAGAACAAGGAGCAATGGTCCCAAATTGCAGGGCAGGAGGTCTAGACTGAATATTAGAAAAAGCTCTTTCACTCGGAGGTTGGTGAAGTGCTGGGCTAGGTTGCCTATGGAGTTGGCGAATCTCCATCCTAAGAGGTTTTAAAGACCTGGCTTGACAAAGCCCTGTCTGGGATGATTTAGTGGAGCTGGTTATGCTTGGAGCTGGGGGCTGGGCTAGATGGTTGCCTGAGTTCTCTTGCAGTCCTAATCTTCTCTGATGTGAGGATATGATTGAAAACTCTCTGATTTTCACAACTGTCTATTGGCAAGTTTTTTCAAAGCTGTTTAGAGGTTTAAAGGCACACATAGGCACCTAGTGGGATTTCCAAGTGTGCCTAAGCAGGTTAGGCACCTCACTCTTCAATGGGAAGTGGGAGATCTCTTCCAAGCTGGCCCTGAAGTACTGTTAGAGGTTTGCAGTGCACCTATTTTAAATCAGATTTCATTTGCAAGCTTTCCAACCCAGGCAACTGCTTGGTAACTTCAGCTTTTACCCCTGAATACACAGGGTGAAATATTATAGCTGTCAGAAATTAGCCATCTCACTCTATTTAATTAATTGATGTGTCCTCATGCCATGAATTGGCTATTTGGACAGATGGACGCATGCACAGTGTGAAACGCCATGCCCTTTCTTTGTACTCACTCTGCACTCCTGGTAGGCATAGCAGATGGAGAAGGAGGCGTGCATTTTATCACCTCACAGGGATTAGTGAATCTCTGTCAATCCCTTTTGCCAGTTGAGTATGCTCATTTCATTACAGAAATTGCCAGCCAGGCTTGCAGCCACGCAGAACTGATAACCTGCTGGTTTCTTATCAGTGATACTCCTTTCCCCAGGGCTACTGACATATCCTGGAGTATGCATTGTTCCCAGAGGATAAAGAATAGATTTTAATTAGTACCTGGGAGAAAGAAAAGCTTCAGTGTTGGTCTGTTGTTAAGCCAGCCAAGCAGTGAGGCTTCGCCATGGCAAATGGACTCAATGCCTTTTGGTGGCAATGTCTACACTCTTAGACCTTCTACGTGTAGGTTCCTTTCCTTTTATCATGATGGAGTCGCTGCCCATTCACATTTGTCCCAAGTGCTTCAGCCCTTCAGTTCTTGGTTTTACTCCATTTCTATTGGGCAGTTCTTGGGATGCCAGTATTGAGCCTCTTTAACCATGAGTGGCTTATGTGGAGCGCCCACACACAGCATGTCTGTGGAAGAGGAGTCAAAAATAGCACCTGGGAGCCTTGTATCCATGCTGCTGAAATAGATGGGCTGTAAAATTGATGGGCCATCAGCTGCCACGTTCACCAGGTGGGTCAGGACCATGTCTCGTTGCCTGTTAACAAATGCAACACTAGTCAGGAAAGTGCTGCAACACATGTTGCAGGATGAAAAGTTGAGTGTGCGCTTATTTGCAGATCTCGGCTCAGATGGACTTAATCAAACAGATGCTTACATCTTTTTTTTCTAAACTAGGGCCAACCTGGTCCATATATGCACCAGATTTTTTTCAAAGTCTCAGCAGCTATTTGGGCATCTATATGAAAATGTCAAATTTTCAGTGGGGCTCAGTAGCAAAGTGTGAGTTGTTCGGTACTGAGCAATTTTAAGTATCTGCATTCCTCTGCTTTTCCTACAACTGAAAAAATGGCTTGCCTACATGACATGAAGATCCTATAGCTAATGATTCAACTTAGAAATAATTTTAAAATGTGTAAGTTAGGAAAAAAAGCCACCAAAATGCAAGAAAAACCTTTGGAGTATTTCTTGGTAGACCATCATGTCTGACGATGACATCTTGAGCTTGCATAGGCTCGTTGGTTGTGGACTCACATGTGGCTGAGGAGTCCAAGCCTTGAACATCATGGGCATTCACAGTGGGGGCAAGGGAATTGTCCTGGCTCTCTCGGTTCAGCTGCTGCTGTTGCTTTCCTCCTCTCACGAGCATCATCAGGCGTATGCCTCACTGCTCTTCAAAGTTGTGACGCACGTGTCTTACGAGAGCAAGCCGGCCTGTTAGGTCTTCTGCATGCTGCTCTATCTGCTTTGGCTTTAATCCAGCATGAGCAATGTTGGCCTTCATGTAGTCTTTATACCTCTTGCAAGGCCTATCTTGATTCCTTTTACCCTGTGAGAGCTCACCATAGAGGAGTTGCTTAGGGATTCTAGACTCCTCCATTTGTATGACATGCCCTATCCAGTAAAGCTGGGATTTCAGAATCATGGCTTCAATGCTTGTGGTTCCTGCTCTGTCAAGGACTTCCAGATTCGCAATTCTGTCCTGCCATCGAATGTGCGATATTGACCTTGGGCTGCATGTGTCGAAGCCTCCAGCAGTTTCACATGTTTTCTGTACAGGGTCCAGGTTTCACATCCGTTCGGGAAACTGGTCAGGACTACAGCCTTGTACACTTTCAGTTTAGTGGACTGTCGGATGTTGGGCTGATTCAACACTCGCGCTCTCGGGTGTCCTAGTGCCTGGTTGGCCTGGCAGATCCTTGGCACTGATTTCCTTGTCAAGGCAGCCATCATTGGCTATCACACTGCCGAGGTACTTGAACTCGTCCACTGTTTTTAGCTCTGTTCCTTCAATAGATATTGAAGCAGGGAGAGCACCAGATCCTGGAGCAGGCTGAAACAACACCTGGGTCTTTCCTAGGCTGATGGTCAAACCAAAGAGGCGAGTGGCTTCAGCAAACTTCTTGACGATGAGCTGGAGATCAGATTCCTTGTGTGCCATAAGTGCCCAGCCGTCAGCAAAAAGGGCTTCAAGGATGAGCCTCTCAAATGTCTTGGTTTTAGCATTCAAATGACAAAGGTCGAAAAGTGACCTGTTAAATTCACTATGCCCTCAAGTGAGTTGGTATTTAATTTGTCATCCATCCCCAGAATTTTGATGTCTGTGGTTTAACAATTATTGTTCTTTTTAAAATTTCCCATATATCTTTACTGTTAATATATTATTTGGCTATTAGATATCTATGTTTGCTAAATAGCAGTCTACGCAGTGTGTGATATCTGGTGAGCAAGAGAGCAAAGATGGACCCCGAGCTGTGAGGAAACTCATCTGTAGTTGTAGTTTTTTTTTTCTTTAACTAACACCTTATGCTTGTGAAAAACATATATCCAGATACATCGAGCTTCAAGAGAGGTAACTATCAGATTAGTCATTCAACAGCTATGTATGGACATCTGAAAAATAGTGAAAGGTGGTTATTATGTTCAGTCTTGTGGTCATTTTGTTCCCAGAACTGGAATGTCACTGGACCTTATACAGTTATGTAAGAAGGTAAGACCTTTTCCTAGCCTCTGTCCCCTCATCTTGGTGCATCCCAAGGCAGCCTGGCCACAGAAGTTTCTAATACAATGCATTGTTATACAATAATGAATGGTATGCAGACAGACAATGACACATCTTTTCTTGTACAAGTTCAAGCAGACATCTAATGCGTTTCAAAATCAACACTGAAAAGTGACCCAAGGAAACTGTTCACACAAAGTATACTTTATTATGCTTTCTTTGCACGAAACCTGTTTATTCAATGAAAGCCATCACGGCAAAATGTCATTAGAGCAACATGCTAATCAATTTAAGAAAAAGATTAGATGTAGCCACACAGATAATGAGAACATCCACATAATAGCTAATTTTATCCAAAAGGCTATACATCCTCATGTACCATCCATAAGCTAGGATTTATTATTAACCACAAAGTGCTGGGAGTTAACAAGAAAATCCCCCTGGGAGGGACATTTCATTGTTGTCTGTCTTGCACCTTCTTCTGAAGCAGGTGGCTGTGGTTACTGCTGGAGGTAGCCTACTAGGTTAGCTGGATCACAGCAATGACCTGGCAGAGCATTAGCTAAAGACACCCACCAACAGTGGGCTAGCATTCCGAGAGTAAAGGCTTTTGGGAAAAGGACTATCCTTTTTTGGAAGATCACAGAAACTCTGATTTCCAGAAGCTTCTTCTAACCTTACTATTTCATTGCTCTGTTTCATATTAAAATAACCTCTCAGGCTGTGGGCTTTGTAGGGACCTAATTTATTTGAAAAAATAGTCTCTGGTACATAAAATAATGTATATGCAATTCCAGTAGTAAGGTGCAAGACAAGTGCCACCACACAGTGCAGATACAGGATTTCTCCAAGGTCTCACTGGTGGTCCAGCTTTGCTGTCAGTGAAGTTGCTGGGAATTCTGACATTAATGGAAGCAGTGTTAGGGCAAGCCTGAGTGCTTTCAAAAATCTCTCTCATTTGAGAAGATTATAAATTTTGCCTTATTTTTTTTCGCAGGTTGGATCAGACCCTCAGGTCCCTATACTTTTGTCTCTGTAGTCATGAGAGTGTTGTAACATACGGCTATATCCTGCAATATCTTTGGGTGATCCCGCTGTGTTCCATGGTGGGAGAATTCTCTGAGGATGGGATAAGTAGCATAGGTCCCCCAGGACCTAGGAACCATTGGGGTAAGGGAGCAATTAGACAAACTCCTTGAGGCTGTAAAAACCTCCATAGAGGTATCACTAACTAGAACTAGCTCAAAACAAAAAAGCAGTCATGTAGCACTTTAACAAAATGATTTATTAGGTAATGAGCTTTTGTGGGGGCAGACCCACTTCTTCAGCTCATCACCTAATAAATTATTTTGTTAGTCTTTTATGTGCTATATGACTGCTTTTTTGTTTTGATAGAATACAGACTAATGCGGCTATCGCTCGCTCACTATAGAACTAGCTCATATTGGATTCTCCAGAGACTGACAGGCAAAGAATACTTAAATAACTCATCTGAGTTTGAACTGACTCAGTTCTGCTTTCTGATCCAGCCCATGGACAGGACTACCTGTCCCGGGAGGGTCAGAAGGACTTTGGAGCACTGAAGTGCTGAGTGCTGTTGGGACAATGACAAATGATGACAAATTGCTGTGACTGATAGGAATGAAAGTGGTAAATATGAGTTGGTGGGGCTTGGGGTGTCTGAACCAACTAAAGGATCATTTTAGCCTGACACAGTTGGAGTGGAAATGCACTGAATGCTGAAATGGCACTGAAATGGTTATATGGGGCTTTGTGTATGTGTTCAGCATGAGACTTTGAAACTTGTCAGCCAAAGACCAGCTCACAAAGCGAAGAAAATGGAAAAACACCTGCCACATGTGAGCTTGGTAGCAGTGAGCTTGGTACAGGTTGACCTGGGTCAAAATAACTCCTTTTGGAGGACACCACACTGAAACCACGAGTTACTGGATGAGAGGGTAAATGTTGAGTGATCTTTGGTCTGTCTCTGTTTTGCAGTACCTATTAATTGGAAAAGCCAGTAACAAATGCCCACAAGACATAGGTTTGGACCTGTGACTCCTTTGAGAATAAAAGGTATAAATGCTTAGCAAAGTTACTTAGTCACAGTTAGCTAGCTTCCCAATTAACAGCCAAGGAGGTCTCTGATGCTGTAAGACAGAGAGTCCCAGGGTAGCCCAGACTATATAGGACTTTTGAACCAGACGGCCTGGGAATAACCATGACCCTTCTTCAGGGGACTTTTCTCCTTTCAGGTACCTGAGTTGTTAAAGAAGGGTCTCCATCTAGAACTGCTGTTTTGGTTGCCAAATCAGGACACTATGTAAGACCAACATGAGTACTGTGGGTTTCTGCTTGGGGAATTAAGACGCATTAGGAGGATGTGCGTTATGTTGCCTTTACAGATTATTTCTTAAATAAATTACTGTACTTTAAGCATAGTGTTCTTATTTTCACTGGTACCACTAATGGTCTGCCCAGATGGGGGCCATTAAAGATACATTTTAACAAGTGGCTTCTACTAACCTTTTAGCATGAACAGATGAGCTTTTTCATTGCTTTCACCTTAAGAATAAATGCACTTGCTTATAACGAGTGATGTGGTGCTTTGTGGTGGCTGGGAATTACATTGTTCCTAGCCTTAGAGAGAAAGCAAAGGCCAGATGCTGGCCTGTTTCAGCAAGCTTGCTGGCTGGGAAATAACATTGCATAGGCAGGGATGTGTGCAGCCTGGAAACCCCTGGTTGGGTGCATGAGACAGATCTGTTCCCATGGGAAGTAATGGCAGAGGAACCAGCACTCCTTGCTTAACCATGGAGGAAGAACAGGTGCGTTGCTATTAACTGTGCCACTGCCTACTTTATAATTCAATACCTACATGGGCGAGTGCATAGTGTCGTGGGCTAGAATTCAGAAGGTCTGAGTTTTATTCTTGGCTCTACCAAAGGCCTTCCATCAGCCTTCAGCAGGGCCTTCCATCATTCTGTGCCTCAGTTTCCCCCACTGTGACATAAGGGTAATGACAGTGTCTTCCTTTGCAAAGTGCTCCACATGCTACTGAGGACAGGTGCTGTATAGAAATAGAGGGTGGTATTGTATTCTCCATAATTCACCTTGTCAGTTGTGTGATGCTGTCCGTTGAAAAGAAATTTTTCTTTGTTAACCCCTATGATATGTACAGGAGTAGGATTATTTTTAAAATGTCCAAGGGAGTTATTTGCCTAACTCTCATCCCATATTTCCCCTCACAGTAAGGGAAAGCGATACACTTTTGGATGTCCTCATCCCTTCCAGAGAGGGTCCTAAGCTTGTGAACTGCTTTGGCAGCAAGACATTAGTGCATAAACATTTGTAATAAAAAGAACCACAAAGTAGTTAATCCCTGAGCCAGTAGGGCTGACCTTAATTCAGTAATGGTTGTCTCAATTCCAGAAAGTCCATTCAGGTTATTGTCGCAGCCTAGATTCAAAATTAGGAAGGACTGTTATTCCTATTTCACAGATGGGAGAACTGAGGCACCAAAGCTATTAATTAGTTCAGCAACTTCTGGCAGGAAGTCTGTGGCACACTTAAGCATGGAACACAGCTGTGCCAGGATCCAAGCTACAGATTAAGCCACAAAGCTGGCCTGCCCTGCTAGTCTAAACCTTATTTCCTCAGAACATGCTTGTATCATGCTCACATC
This sequence comes from Carettochelys insculpta, assembly GCF_033958435.1. Lineage (NCBI taxonomy): Eukaryota > Metazoa > Chordata > Testudines > Carettochelyidae > Carettochelys > Carettochelys insculpta. Next base: position 132,973,881 of record NC_134140.1, on the reverse strand, counting down.
AGACACAGTGGATGATCCAGGGTTAGGTTGCTATCCTGAAAGTTGGGTAAATGAGTCCAAGGCACTGCTGTGCTGCAGACTTCCTGTGTGATGTTGGGCAAACATCTGTCCTCCCTTTGTACAATAGGGTTGATAGACCTGTTTGCCTGCCCCTGAGTGCTGTGAGGATAACTAAGCTAACAAATGTGAGGTGTTCAGCTACTATCGTAGAAGGGGCACCTTAGATGACCTCCCTAAAGTCACTGGGTTATTGTTTTTAAAGAAGCACAGTCACTTACCTAGCTTTCTCCCTCACAACATGGTGTGATGGAAAAAGGAAGCTGTTGACCAAGACGATAGAGGTGATAATGTTCTGGTCAGATTCCATAGCTGAATGTTTGCTGCTGTTTCTTCTGATTCCATCTGTAGACCCTGTTTTCTTCTTGGGAACACAGGCTGCCAGGCCTGTTTAATCTTTTATATGGGCCACAGTGATAACTTCCTATTAAATATTTCATATTGTTGTACTGATAAAGAACATAAGACATTATGCAAAACTTGGCATGAACAGTCCAGAGGCGCATCTGCTTCAAAATAAAACACTGGAGAGACTCTGGAGTTACACAAATCATTAAGCAGCCCACGTTTTCAGTAACGTTACTGTGAGCACCCATAATAATGACCCTTGCAAGCACCCGAGTGCTCCACATTTCAACCAAGAATCTTTTCAGGTTGTTTCATGAGTCATCTATAAATAGAGCTTTGGGTAGATTGCGCCTGTTGCTGCTGTTAGTTAATGCATTGCAATTGTATTTAGTTATTTATTGCATGGGTCCAAAGTGCTTTAGCGTAGACAAATTAATTTAGCAGTCTGTCCGTAAAAACCAGAGATGTATATGATGGCGTCTAGCCCTCTTTTTTACAAGATCTGCAGCGATGCTGCTCTGTGGGAGTTAGGAGCCATGTGCTTGGATTACTCAATACATTTCTTCTTTGAGGAGTGTCCTCTGGGGGTACTCCACTTTTGGTGTCTTGGCACCCTGCACTTCTAACTGGAGATTTGTAGTAGCAGTGCCCCAATTGGCCATTAACACGGGGCACCCATCTTGTGCCCCTGCAGGCTTTACCCTGAGTGCACCGCCAGCGGTCCCCCAGTTCTCCCTATACTGCCTTTTGGCTTCAGTCGGAAAGATGGAAGTGCCCTCAGAGCTTGAGGTATTTTTATTATGTCCGTTCTTTGCTAGCTTGCTCCCGCCCCCTTCATTTCACCTGTAATTTTTTACCATTAAAAACAAACACTTTTGTTTCCTTGTCCTCCCCTGCCTCGGAGGGTAACTCCCAATGACAGAAGAGGCATAAGAATCGGATTGTTCCCATTCTTGGTTCCAACATAGCCTCTGGGAGGTGCCTGGCGCTCTAGACTTGAAATGCAAACTCACTTGCAGACTGTCTATACCGGTTTCCAATCGCCCCACAGTCACCACAATAGATCTGGGATGGGATGTGGGGAGCCGTTGTGCAACATCTTCATCCAAGGTCGTTAGTCCCCAGCAGAGGCCAATCTCTAGAGCCCAGTGTGGATGCTGATAGGCAAGACACACTGGGGCCAATGGAGAAGAACATGGTCCTGTCATGCCCAAAAGCCAGTGCCCCGCACCAGCAGTACCACTCCCAGTCCCACCCTCAGCCATGGGGTCTCCTGCCTGGCATCATACAGCCTGGCTGCCAACAGGGCTGGAGGCAGTACAGCTGCATGGTCAGGAGGAGCTGCCGATGAAGGGCGCTGGATTCTGGTAGCCATTTTTATCTGTGCAGGCCTCTACCAGTCTCCACGTAAATCTACTGACGCTAAAATGCCAGCCAGCACTGTCTCCCTCTGATCTGCAGCATGACTGTCCAGCCTCTCACTGACAACTTGGTGCCTATGTTTTATGTAAATCACCTGGGAGGGGTCTGATCTTTTCCATAGCCTGCAGAAGCAGCCTGCATCTGGCAGTGAGGCACCTCCCACCACAGAGAATGATAGAATCCCACCTCTCCAGGTGCCAGCATGCAACCACAGACCAATGAAGCAGGAACGGTTCACAAATCACACATATGGGAAATGGATCCCAGAATACTAAAAACTATTCAAACAATGGGGATTTCCTTCAATAGATCTCTTTGCAGTGGCCCACAAGGCCACGTGCCTGCAATACTGCTCCTGGGCTGGACTGCAACACACCTCTCTGGGAGAAACCTGCACTGTGAAATGGGAGGCCCTGCTGCTGTATGTCCTTCCCCCCAGTCCCTCTGTTGAGCTGTGTCCTTCACAAGATGCCCCACCCTTTCAGTACTCCATCTCCAGGCCTGGCTAATCCCTGGGTGACAGGCCTTGACATGAAGGCTAGGTCTGCACTTGCCCCCAGCTTTGAAGGGGACATGTTAATCAGGGGGACAAGAGATTACTAGTTAAGTGCTGCAGTAAATATACTAATTCTCCACCATGGGAGTAAAGGCGCTTCCAAGTTGCCACGGGGGAGAATTAGCCTAATGAAGTGCTGCATATTCACCACAGTACTTCATTAGTATCTCTCATCTCCCTGATTACTGTGCCCTCTCTGAAGTTGGGAGCAAGTGTAGACAACCACATACAGTCCTAAGACAGTACAAGAGATACTAGTGAGTAGCTGGTGACTGCCCACGAAAGCTTATGCTCCAAAATATCTGTTACTCTATACGGTGCCATAGGACTTCTTGTTGTTTTGGCAGATACAGATTAACACAGTGACCCCTGGTGCTATGCCTTTCATGTGGTCAAAGTCCTGCTTCATCAGATGCATTGGAGCAGAGATTCCAGAGGCAGGTCTAATTATACAGGTTCATGAAAAGGAGGGAGTCCCAATCAAGAGGAAGGCCAGAGTTGATGAGGTCAGTTCAGGCAGGGAGGATGTGACCCACTTCCAGCAGCTGATGTGTAGGTGTGAACACCAAGAGAGGAGAAACTGCTTTCGTAAATGGCCAGCCACTCCCAGTCTTTGTTGAATCTGCTGAGCTACAATTCATTTGCAAATTTGACATCCTCAATCAAGGATTGAGTAAGGATTGGGAATGGCTGGATGACTACAAAAGTAGTTTCTCCTCTCTTCGTGATCACACCTCCACATCAGCTGCTGGAAGTGGGCCACATCCTCTCTGTCTCCCTCCTTTTTGTGAGCCTATATCATTAGACCTGCCTCTGGAATCTTGGATTATTCCAGTTGGCCCCATTACCCATAATCCTCAACTGCATATTGACAATATCCAATTTTTTTGATTGACCACATAATCAGGCCCATCTATTAGCTCACTCAGAATGCCTCCAGCAGCCATCACCTCTTTCCACTCTAAGGTGGATGAAGTCACCATCTTTGCTCACCTCCTGACTAAACTCTTCCTTAAAGGCATAGAGAACACTTATCCCACATAGACTCATAGAATGCTAGGACTGGAAGGGACCTTGAGAGGCCATCGAGTCCAGCCCCCTGCCCTCATGGCAGGACCAAGTACTGTCTAGACCATCCCTGACAGACACTTATCTAACCTGTTCTTAAATATCTCCAGAGGTGGAGATTCCACCACCTCCCTAGGCAATTTATTCCAGTGTTTGACCACCCTGACAGTTAGGAACTTTTTCCTAATGTCCAACCTGAACCTCCCTCCTGCAGTTTAAGCCCATTGCTGCTTGTTCTATCCTCAGAGGCCAAGAAGAACAAGTTTTCTCCCTCCTCCGTTATGACAACCTTTTAGATACCTGAAAACCTCTATCATGTCCCCCCTCCATCTTCTTTTTTCCAAACTAAACACACCGAATTCTTTCAGCCTTTCTTCATAGTTCGTGTTCTCTAGACCTTTGATCGTTCTCCATGCCCTCATGGGCAAACCCTCTGCATCACAAACCACCACCTGCTCACTGTTGCACTAGTCCATGAAGGGTATTATGTTACCAAGAAGGATGGGAAAGCTGGCATACCCACCTTATACCACATTCCTCAAAGCCAAAGTAACCCTAAGACCACATCCTAACTTCATACCCAAGGTCATCTCCCCCTTCCATCTCAGCCAGCTCAATTACTTACCTTTAGTTTCCTCAAAACCACATACTGACAACAGGCAGGCCTCCCTTCACATGCTGGTTGTTTGCAGAGCATTAGTATGCTATATAGGAAGAACAAAACATTCAGAAAGTCACTCAGACTGTGTCCACGACAGAATGTTCCCAGGGTCAAACCATCACCAAGCAAAGACTATGCAATTTTGTTTTCAATATTTTAATTTGCAAACTTTCTGGACTTTGTACATGCTTCCTAGAGCACTATCCACATCTATGGCCAATCCATATGGTTCAAAAGCTAGATGACATGCGTTGGATTCCCAGACTCTAGAGTTAAACAGCTCCATGGCTGTTACATTTCATTGTTCTTGGAAACAAGGCAGGCAAAATGCTCTCTCCAGCAATCGTGTCAGGAAGATGACAGTAGAAGATGGAGTCTGTAGGATCTAACTATCGCAGGAAGCCATGTTGGTCAAGCCAGATGGAGGGAAAGGTGGTGGGGAAAGGGTCTTGATGTAAGACACATAATGAGTTCTGTGACCACTAATGTGAAGAGGCTGAGGTGGGAGAGTTAGCAGAGGGAAGACTCAGGAGCTGAGAGGGTATGGCCCTTGAGAGAGGGAGGCAGAAAGGCAAAAGAGAAGATGGAGATGTAAATAACTGCCCAACTTTTGTAGTAACAGAGTTCCCCACCTATTGCCCATGCAGCCAAGAAGCATCCTGGAACAAAGAGTGTAGCAGCTGTGGAGCTGTTTAACTCTAGGCTCTGGGAATCCAAGGCATGTCACCTAGCTTTTGAACCACATGGAACAGAATGACTTTCAGGAAAGTTCAGCCAATTAGAGTTAATCCACAAAGGTTCCAAATTCAACCCCGATCTTGACTTCTACAAGCTCTGTTTTCTGCCAGTGAGTAATGTCATCCCCCTCTCTGAGCCTGGCTCCAGTGAGCTTTGGGCTGGGCTGCTCTCATTTTACCTTGCACAGCTGGTGTTCCCTTCACAGGACTGCACCCTTGGATAGATTTCCCTCTTCTGAAATGCATTTGCAATCTGCCTCAAAACGTCGCCTTTTACCTTCCCCGCTGCATCCCAGCTGGTGCTGCGGTGCAAAAGCTTTTGCCCTCCATGTTAGGCCGTTCAGGCCCCAGTGCCTCCTGTAGGGCTTAGTGGAGATATATCCTGTGCTGACAGGAGTGCTTCTCCCATCATCACGTCCCCAAGAGGTAGTTGCTATGGCAATGGGAGAAGCCTTCCCATCGACATAGTTCTGTCTACACCCGGGGTTAAGCTGGCATAAGTCCGCAGCCCTGAGTGGTGCAGTTTCCACGTGCCTGAGCAATATGGTTATTCTGAAGCTGGGGGAGGGCCACAGGAGGCAGTTGCCCTAGTAGCCAGTGAGTCAAAAAGGGCTGGGGCTCCTGGACATGGATGCTGTTGCAGGAGCAGCGGTGGTGGGAGCCCAAGGCCCTTTAAATTGCTGCCAGAATGCAGCGCAACATGCTCCAGGCTGCTCTGTGGGCTGCCTAGGGGTGGGGAGGTTGGTGCGGTGCACTTGGGGCAGCACAGCCCCGCCCCTTCCATCCAAGGCCCCGCCCCTTCCAGAAGCACTAAGTCACCACCCCCTGCTCTTTGCCCAGGGGCTCGGCAAGCCTGTGGTCACCCCGACTGGTTGTGTTCTCTGTGCTGAAGTGGCCTGATTTTCAAAGGTGCTGTGCTCCCAGCCGCCTGTGTTGACTTTGATGGGAGCAGTTTGGTGCTGAGAACTTTTGCAAAGCTGTGTATTAACTTAGCTGTGTAAGTGATGTAGGTGCACAAACCCACTGAATTTCAGACACTGCCTTTCAGCTGCTGAAGCCTACATTTAGGCTCCTACTGCTGCAAACTTTGACCAATTCATTTTCTCTCTTGCCATCCTGGATCCTGTCAAATTTATTCACACAGGCCTTCTGTGACTACTATGAGATGCTTGAGACACTTCCAGGCTGACTCACAAGGCTTTAATGCATCCACAGTTTTGTATGGGGCCATCAATGGATTCACAAAGAGGAGGGTGAGAAGAAGACATCCTACGCATTATCAAGTGACCACTAAGCATTTCCCAAGCTTGGAAAGATATAGCTTTAAAGTGTCCACCCTGCAGTTCAGCTGAGACTTTCAGAAGCATGTAAGTGACTGAGAGCTTGTCTCACTTACAAGCGGCAACCAGATGGCTGCACTTCAGGACAGACACCATTCCTGACCCCACAAGAGGTTCTCCTTTCAGCACAGGAGATCTGCCTCCCCAAGAGGTTATAGCTGAGGCAGTAGGAGATCTCGCCCATTGACCTGACATGATCCACACTGCGGGTTAGGTCAGTTTAGCCACATTGCTTGGAACTATGGATTTTTCACATCCCCTAGGGCCATAATTATATTCCTCTGATCTCCTAATTAAGACCTCCCAACAGGACTCGCACTTCCTGACTAACTGCACTTTAAATTCTATGTGTGCTAACTCACTTGGGCCCTTTTCGAAACTCCACCTACTATTTTGAACTCTGTGGTTTCCTTCAATTTACGGGACTGCTTGATTGGTAGAAATATAGGAAATTTCAGTGCATGCAAAGCACAGGGGCTAAGAGAAAATATCAAAAACTGAAATGTAAAGCGTAACACACTGTTCATGGGCAAAAGCAGAGGAAGGAACAGGGAATTAATTGAAGTATGTTGGTCAGTGGAAGACCAGAACCAAAGGTTGGTGCTGAAGTTAACGTTACTCAGTCAGTTCTATAGGCTGGCCTAAATAGCTTCCATTACAGTGAATGTACAAAATGAGACATGCAATTTCATAAATTAGAGAGAGAGAGAACTTTGAAAGACAAGGGATTATTAGCTGATGAATAAAAGGCAGTGTGATAACTAGTCCACCCATATGATGGTAAGTAATAGAACACCTTGGACAAAGAAAGGGAAGTCGCTCCCCAGCTGGGCTATATGAGAAACTTGCTCATTTCAGAGATCCCATATTTTGTTTGGAGGAACATGAAGATATAAGGCAAAATGCTGCCAACATTGAATGAACACAGGAGTCCTGTAAATCGTGCTTCTCCTCTTTACATAACTCAGTTTCGAAAGAACTGTATTTTTTTGTGTTTAGACATGCGTACAAATTACATATGGAAAATATGTTGAAGAAACGTTATTGTGGTTACAAAGGCAAACATGCCTACAAGCTAGGAAATGCCACTTTTTTAAAAAAACACGGACCCATACAATTTCTCTCTCTCTTTTGCCAATGAAAATAATTCAGACCTGCCAAACAGCAGCTTGTCTGTCAATCTCAAACTTATGTGGATGGTTAAAAATGTTTGCATGCTATAAATATTTGGGGAAAACTAATTTGCACTCAAAGAGTAAAACCAAGTATGATTGTAGGACCGTTAAGAGGATAATGTAGGTAGTTTTATATGTACAATCAGCATTGCAGACCCAGCCATAAATATACAATCTTGGGAATCAGACACTCATGGGAGCCAGCTGAAGTGGTTGAAACAGTGCTCTTTACCCAATTGCAAGCTATAAAAGACTGAGCCATAAGAACCTTGATACGTCTCCTGCAGTATTTGATAATGAAAAAGACAGTTTTAAATTCTCAAAGTGGCCCCTGCCATTTTTACATGTTGCCATTCATGGAGAACGGTCAGGGCCATTTTTTTTCTCTAAATAGGCATAAAATGTTGTGGTGGGGAGGGGAAAAAAAGAAATCTAAGAGCTCTTTTCCAGGCATTCAAGCACACAAGTGCTAAAACCTGAGCTGTTTGCTTTCATAACACCTGAAAAGCATACAGAAGAAAAAGACACACTTTAAAATGGTGCTGTTATCAAAAGACAGGCAAGCACCAAAAGAGTTAAGTGCCCGACGTTAGCTCTAGTCAAGGTATTTCAAAATGAGAATTTTTTGATGAAAATGATTTAAAAAAAAAAAACCTTTGTCATGAAAAAGTTTCCCATTTTGTGGTCTTTTTGACCCAATACCCACCCCACCCATGCCTTTTGACCTCAGCCTAGAGCTAAATGTGCTTACAAGCGTTGTTTTGGTACTGAACTGCAGTTCTTAAAGGGCTGACTTTAGTGCTTCTCTTATGCTGGCGTACATTGGGAATAATGCCCTGCAAGACATGAGTGGTACACTGATGTGAGAAGAGCTGCAAACCCAGTGTTTGCAAACTGCAGGGTACCAGACAGTGCGGGTGGGATTCTGAAAAGCACTCAGCGGTTGGCCAACACTCACTCCACTGTGAAACCAGTGGCGGGGTTTAATCACTGACTCAGTGGGGAACAGACTTAGGTCAACACTGACAACCTCATTCTAGATGCCAGTCAACTTATAATTACATCAAGCCAGAGGAAGCACTACAGGGACGTGCTGAAGACACACATGAAAAAGTGCAGCAGCAGTGGTGATACCTGGGAGGACCTTGCCCAGGACTGTCCCCGGTGGAGAGCAGTAATTTGTTGGCAGGTGGCACAATATGAGACGTTCTGCTGCAGATGAGGAGAGGTGGGGAAGAAGGAAAGAGCAGCAAAAACTGCCCAGCACCCCTCCAACAGCTACCAACACCTGCTTCTTCTGTGGTAAGACCTGTGGCTCCAGAATTGGCCTGGTCAACGGACCCACACAAAAGAGGATGGCATCAAGATGTCCTACTCATTGTCAAGTGATCGCCAAAATATCGCACCCTTATCTACCACTTTGCATCAGTAGCACCTCACCACACTGCACAACCTCTAATGCATTTCATCTCTCAACAGTCCCAAAATACGGGACAGTGTTTTTATCCCCATTTCACAGCTGGGAAACTGAGGTACAGAGTGGCTAAGAGGCTTGCCAAGATCAGTGGTAGACCAGAGAAGTCAGCTCAGGTCTCACAAGGTTTCAGTGAGGGGCTTACTTATTGGCCCATCCTCAGAGTAATTAATCTTTGCTAATAAGAGAATTTAATAACCATAATGAAGTGATTCATATTATGGTTTAACTGAGTGCTGCTTCTGTCTAATGCTTTTTCAATGTCTTACCACTACCATTTATATCGATCTAGATGGGGAGCCCTTTTCTTCCTCGAACCTCGTGATTTCAGCACAACATTATCCTCAAGAATAAGGATGCATTCATTGTCTGCTTGGCTCCTGGCAGTCAAAGCTTTGCTTTGTAGCACACAGCTCAGGAAAAAAAGGAAGCAAAAACCTTGAGAAAACATCTGGTGTATTTCCAGAAAAAGATTTAGTGCCAAACAAAATGATTTCATACAGCTGAAGCACTTATTAAATACAGATACCCTTATAATAAAAATATACCGCAGCATTCAATTATTAGGTATATTACAGTAGCAGCTAACTGCCCAGACTGAGACCAGGACCCTGCATGATGCCCTGAATGTATGGTCATTATGAAATGAATACTCTGATGGAATATATGTGCCTTTGAAAACAGATGCATGCTACAACATAGATCGGCACAGACCAGGGGAGAAACGGAGAGAGAGAGAAAATTTAACACACAGAAAAATAAATCATCTGGACAGTTTCAATCTTTTCTTTAATTTTCTCACTTTTTTTTTCCTGCCCAGATTTTATGAAAAGGTTGTCAAGATGCACAGTATCTCTCATCAGATATTTATTTATTCATTTAAAATATTAATACGGGAGAATCCTATTACAGTACTGCCATGTGGGAAGAAGCAGAAGAAGCAGACACGGACTACAAGCCAGCCAACAGCGTTAAATCTCACACCTCTCAAATACTTTTCCTGTTGTTATTTTACCCCTGCCTTGACTCTTGGTGCAGAGAAATCTGCAAATGCTTTCCCACCGTGCACGTGAAACTGACTGGGACTGACGCTGTGTGTTTGAAAGAGTAAAACATCATTGGTGGCAGGTGGGTGAACCAATGTGAGAGATGCCAGAGTTCAACTGCTCACAGAGTGGGGGGCCTGTGCGGAGCCCCCACCTTCTGAAAGTCAGGCCTCTTTATAGCAATACCTAGCTGCTGTCATTTGTGGATTTAAAGAGCTTACAAAGCAGGCCAGACTGATTTTCTCCCCTTTACACATGAAGAAACTGAGGCACGAAGTAGTCAAGTGTTTTGTTGACAGGAACCCCGGGTCTCCTGCATCCCAGGCTGGTGCACTAACTCTAAAGGCAAGAATTCCTCTCCTCACTTATGGCCTCTACAGTTGTCCCACCCGCTACTTGAAGCCCTCGGCCTCTCTCCGCCTTTTGAAAATCCTGCCTACGGCTGCTTCAAAATGCTGACGTTGTTCTCCCTTCCAGCCGGCACTGCAATCCTGGATGACTCAGCCTCGCGGAGACTGCCTGGAGCTCAGCCCCAGGTCTCTCTGGTTTGTGCCCAAACTCAGTGGGAAAAGGTTGCTGGTCTCAGTTCCATCTGGAGAAGACTGTGTTCACCCTCCTTGTAATGGCACATCCAGCACGGAGACACTGTAGCATTCATCACAGCCTGCCCGTTCTGCTTTAGAAAGGAGCGTGGCCATCCTGGAAAACACACTGAATCAGCTCCTGTCTCATATATATCCAAATACACGTGTCAGTACATGTGTTTATAACCGCACACTGAATCAGCGAGGAGAGCCAGCAGACCCCAGCTAGTATTAGATGTTCAGCCTCATGGTGTTGCTGTATTTCTTCACTTTAAAGCACAAAGCCTAGGACTTGGGTCACAAAAAGACTGTTGAGCCCATGTTCCAGCTTGGAGCCTTCCATTTGGTTTATTTGTCCAACATGGAATGTTCCTACACAGTTTTGCTCCAATCACTGTTAATACTAGAAGAAAATAGACTGTTTTCTCTTGCACATATGATATAAAACTCTTCAGGAATTTGGGATGCTCTTGTTTTTCCACGGCTCGTAACACTGAAGCTGGTGCCTGGCCCCAGGATTCACATTAGCTACATAGTATCAGAGAGGTGGCCGAGTTAGTCTGTATCTCCGAGAACAACAAGAAGTCCTGTGGCACCTTATAGACTCACAGATATTTTGGAGCATGAGCTTTCGTGGCCAAAGACCTGCTTCATCAGATGCATGAGTCACTCTCAGACTGTTCTTCTATTTTAATCCTGACTGTCCAGAGCAGCTTCGACCACACTGAAGAATTCTTCTTCTTCAATCAGACTATTAGGACCCTCTTTATAGTCTGACCTTCCAAAACGGTACTTTTCTTAAGTTCCTACTCCTTTTCTTCCTATTCCCTGAGGCAGAGCCATGGCTGCAGCAGGGAAGGAGCAGAAGGAGAGGAGCTGACCTCACTGGAGAGGGGTCCAATTAGCATTTTCAAGGGGCCGGTGAAAAGAGACACGGCATTTCTGTATGGGCTTCTCTTCTTCGCCTTCTCTCCATTTCCTCATCCAGGCTTTTTTGCCAGCTTTCCTAATGTTTTACGTATGTTCAATACAATGAGAAAGTGTAGCAAAGATTCCGTCTGTAGTTGCCTTGAAAGTTATAGCTTCCCCTTTAAAGTCTGCGTCGTTAGTTCCTTTGAGTGTTACAAGTGGAAATAATTTTTCCTTACTGCCATTATTATTATGCAAGATATCCCCATCAGAGTGCATTGCAGAAAAATCACCTTTAACATCTTCAACCACTTTATCCCTCTAAAGCTCATCCTTGGAGAGTGCATCAGTGCAGGCATCCATGTATTTCTGCAAAGTATCAACCTGTCTACAGAGAATATTCCATCTCAGTAAGCTTCTTGCACAAGCTATGACCTTTCTTGAATGATGAGGTAGAAGTAGCAGAATATCCATGTGCTCCAAACACCAGACGCATCATGGAGCCATGAAGTCATAAACTTGACTCTGCTCCATAGCTAGATTCAGTCTTGTGTTGTTCTGTTGCATCAATATATTGTTGTTTATGGTCAGGATCATGAGCTCGTAGGTACCAGACACTATCATTCACGCTAATGTCAAATCTGCATTCATCAAAATCATGGGGCGTAATAACAGCCTTGCTCGGACAAACTGAGCCCTGCAGCCATACTCAGTTTTATCTTCGGATTTGTAGTACTTAGAGTATGGTTTTTTAAAACTATCCATCAGTCCTGCCATCCATGAATATAGTTGGTCCACTTGCTGAGGACCCTGCAGAGCTCAACAGGTGGCTCGGACTTGGTCTTGGGATCCTTCTCAGAGGCAGAGGAATTCCAGCTCTGGTTGTCCAACATGGAGACACCACCCACAGCCACCACTGAGAAGGGGAACAGTGAGTGGCCTCCACCCACAGCGGCCCTCCTGCCTTGGAGAGGGGCGCGATGGCCAGTGGGGGCTCCACCTGGGTGACAATTCTCAGCTCCTGGGACGGCGCTGGTCACACCTGCCTTCTCGCAGCTGCCGGGGCCTCAGCTCCCAGACTCGGCTCCCCATCTGTGCCTGCACTGCAACACCGCGGCCCCAACCCACAGCATGAGGAAAGCATCTCTGGGGGGAAGCAGGCCCTCCAGCTCACTGCTGTGGGCACCGCAGTGTTGAGAAGTCTTAGACTTTCAGCAATTAGCTGGCTCTAGTCTCATCCCCCTCTCGCCTGGATTTTCTAAAGTCCCCACCTCAGTGGTTGTTAGTTTGAACTGTGGCCACAGCCAGATGGCTTCATCAGGGTTCAAGCCATGGACAAAGCCAGGACAAAACACTGATGACACTGGACCCTGCTGGGACCCAACAGCTGGCAAAGCCAGTCCCAGGTGTGGTTTTGTCTGAGAATAGAAAACGTCCCTGGGCATCAGCTTAACCTCTGGCTGTGTAACCGATGGCTTAGCTGTGTAGTTATGTCCCGGCTAGCTCGAGTAACAATGGCAGGATCCTGGGAAGTCTGTGCTGGCCCCAGCTGCAGCCTTGCTGCTCTCACCTGAGCTTGCTTTGAGTGGATTATGCCTCCATGTTCATCACATGCATCTCCTAATTGAGGTGCAGACATACCCTCCAGCCCATGTGTTACAATGGGACCTCCTCACAGTGTGAGCGGGGGCACTTGGGCCAGTGAATCGGAACAGCCTCTAAAATTGAGGGCAAAAGGCAGGGTAAGGTCAAAAGCCTGCCTGAAACATCAATGCCATAGTGCTCACATGCAAACGCACCTTTCCCACGTGCATTCACAGACATCTGCACGTGCTTTGTAGCTGCAGAGCCTATTTTGCCTCAAGATGCATTTTCACAGGATACTGGGTGCCGAGCAGTGTTGAAGAGCTGACCCTTACACTATAGAGCAGACAGGCACTAGACATCATTAACAGATGTGCATTGCAAGAGCTTCCCTTCATCTCTGAAAATGTTGAGATCCACGCACACCTTGCTTTACAAGAGCCGGAACAGCCTGCGACTTTCACTCAAAATGTAGCTTTAAGCAATTAACACGGTAGCAAACGTCCTTAGCATTGCCCCATATGGTGTGTAATTTAAATCATCCATCTTGTCCACTGCGAATGCTGCTAAAATTGATACAACCCCATTTTCAAGCAGACAGACGTTTAATTACACAAATCACCTCCCTTTGAGATGTTTTTAAAAAATAAGAGAATCAAATTGGACGTGTTCCCTTGACACGGATGCCTCCAAAATAGGTTTGGGGGGAAATGAGAGTAAATCACAGCATAGGCCAGAAATTTTATTTTTACCCTTAAGAAAGCACCACTTGGGCCTTGGACCTGTTTGCATTTGCTGTGTTTATGGCTTGGTTTATATCAGGGATTCCCAACCTATGGGTCGGGACCCAAACATGGGTCACCATTAGATTTTCTATGGGTCGCCGGCTGGGTGGCTCCGAGTCACATGTGGCTTTTTAAGGAGCCATTTGCAGCTCCTGCCACTGCTGCCCCTCACTCCTCTGGCTCCCATAGTCTGCCCTGCCACACTGACGTGGAACTCAATTTAATTGGTTTAACAGCTAGCGTGAGGTATCCAGGTGTTAAACTAATTAAATTGAGTCCCATTTCAGTGTGGCAGGACAGGGAACTGCCCATGTTGCAGGTCGGAGAAGGGAATAGGAGGGAAGGAGGGAGCTGCGTGGAGGAGGTGGCGACAGCTGGTTGAAGGAGCAGTGGGGACCAGAAGCGGCACTCGTGTGTGGTAGGTGGGAGCGCAGTATGGGGCTGCAAGGGGTTTAAGCCTGGCGGCTGGGGAGGGAGTTTTGAGGCTGCGAGGGGTTTATGCGTGGCGGTGAGGAGGGCATTTAGGGGCTATGAGGGGTTTAAGCCTGGTGGTGCGGAGGGGAGTTAGGGGCTGCGAGGGGTTTAAGCCTGGTGGTGAGGGGGGCATTTAGGGGCTGCGAGGGGTTTAAGCCTGGTGGTGAGGGGGGCGTTTAAGGTCTGCGAGGGGTTTATGCGTGATGGTGAGGAGGGGAGTTTGGGGCTGTGAGGGGTTTATGCGTGGCGGTGAGGGGGGCGTTTAGGGGCTGCGAGGCGTTTATGCATGGCAGTGAGGGAGGCGTTTAGGGGCTGCAAGGGGTTTAAGCCTGGTGGTGAGGGGGGCGTTTAAGGGCTGCGAGCGGTTTATGCGTGGCGGTGAGGAGTGGAGTTTGGGGCTGTGAGGGGTTTATGCATGGCGGTGAGGGGTTTAAGCCTGGTAGTGAGGGGGGCATTTAGGGGCTGTGAGGGGTTTAAGCCTGGTGGTGAGGGGGGCGTTTAAGGGCTGTGAGGGGTTTATGCGTGGCTGTGAGGGGGGCATTTAGGGGCTGCGAGGGGTTTATGCGTGGTGGTGAGGGGGGCGTTTAAGGGCTGCGAGGGGTTTAAGCCTGGGGGAGGGAGGGATGAACAAGATTTATAATTTCTTCCACAGGGAGAATACCCTCTCCCCCAGTTTCCAATTGCCTTGGGTCACAAAGTCTGACTGAATTGTCATAATGGGTCACCATTCCAAAAAGGTGGGGAGCCATTGGTTTAGCTGAACCGGCCACAGTGCAATTCACTGGACGCAGCAAAGTGCTGCCCAAACGCAGCTCATGCAATGCATACTCCAAAGTAACCAACAGAAATAAATGATCCAACCCCAACCCTGCTGCCCTTACCCAGTCATGACGGGCCGGGGGGGCGTGTTGTTGACTTTAGGAGCACAGATAACACAACCCTTGGGTTCCTCAGAACACCTCCTGGGGTTGCTTACTTCCTATTCCCTATGGCAGAGCTATGGCTACAGCAGGAGAACAGCTGAGCTTGCTGGAGAAGGGTCGAATTAGCATTTTCAAGGGGCAGGTGAAAAGAGACACATCCAGGTCCCGAAGTGAGGAGCGGCTGAGCTGTGTTCCCTGGGCCCTGGCAGTGCTCCCCTGTCACATCATCTGCGTAAGCCCGTCCACTGCAGCTGGACTGCCAGCGTGAGCAGTGACTTGCCTGCCAGCTTATTGGTGTCTTGGTGTATCTTTAACATTCCTAGGGCCAGATGGAGAGCTCTGAGCGCTCCAACCCATTGACTACAACTGGTCTGCAAGCCTGGGTGAGGCATCCACAATGTATCCCCTCAGGAGTGAGGTTCAGCTCATCATTAATGTGGGGAAACAAACAAAGAAACCAACCAATCCTGGTAAGCAGCCGGGAGGAAATGACATGAATTTATTTTGATGAGGTTTCTCCTCATCCCACTCCCACCCGTGGTGTGGAGGAGTTCTTTGTGGGCACTTGGGACCTGATCCTGCAACCCCTTGCAGACAGCTGTAAAGCCAGGTCCTGTTCTTAATGGAGTCCCTGGCAAAAGGCAGTAAACTTCCATGAACTCAGACTCAGGCCTTTCCTGTTGGCTACAGTCATACTAGCAAGTTATGCCAACAAAACACAAAATGTATTTTGTTGAGTTTGTGGACAAAACTTGGCACTTTCACCAGCAACGTTCTGCCTCTCAGCCATGAGGCATAAGCCTGCCATCCACAGATTCAGTCAACAAAAAAGCTGTGTGGATGCCCTAAACTGTAATCCTAAATTTCCCTCTGTAATTCAAGCTATTTTAATTTAGATACTTTCTTTCCCTTCAGAAAGAAAATTTGAAATGTGTTTCTTAAACTGAAATCTCTATTACATTTTGCAGGAGATGCACCACTCTCAACTAAGAGCTGTTTTGAATGACTTAAAGCTAAACCAGGCGTGTCCAACCTGCGGCCCGAGGGCCGCATGCGGCTCTGGACAGCTAGTAATGCGGCCCCACAAGATCGTAAACTTTTAACATTATTATGTGATTTATATACATTAACTATATTATATATTTTATATGCGGCCCAAGACAATTCCTCTTCACTCAATGCGGCCCAGGCAAGCCAAAACGTGGGACACCCATGAGCTAAACGGTTCTTTTAATTATCATTTCAGCCCTTCTATTTGCATTTCAGTATTCGGTGCAAACACCAATTTACAAGATACCCCTACCTGTAGCCCATCTCCACTTATAACCTTGCAACTCAGAAGTTTTTCAAGAAAGTTCATGGAGGACTAGTTTGGTTTCACACTAACATAAACATATCGGCTTCTCAAGTAAGCAAGCTTAAACTAATTACTTGTCTTTTGTTTGATGATCAGGTTTTCTGCTTTGCAAGGGCAAAATGTAGGTCATTCTGATCTTCCTTCCTTCTCTTACAATCTAGTTCAGAAGCTGTTTTTTGCAACCTTCTGCTGTGTGTACATTTGCATTTTCCTGCTGTTCCCAGAACTCCAAATGCTGACAGAATGCTAACACCACCTATCAAATGTGAAGCAGAATCTATATTCACAGCTTCAACATTAATTACAAAGCATCCATTTTGACAGAGTAAATAATCATGCTTAATATTGACTGCATAACTCCAAGTAATTTACAAAGCAGGGAAGAATATAAAGTGATTGTCTTCAGAGATACAGCTGGCATTTGTGTATGATCTGATCTCTCAGCTAGCAGGGAACACCGATATTGATCACTGTGCTTGAAAACCCAAGGCTGAAAACACTGAGACTTTTATACTAATTTTAAGAATAGTCTTTCAAATACTGTTTTTTAAAAAAGCAATCTCTGAGACAGGGCAGTGAGGACATGGCTCATGCAAATGTTAAACTACAGGCATGTACAGTTCATCATTCAATCACATCCTTTCCTTTCTTTCTTGGATATATTGAATCAAAAAAAATCAGCAATGTAGATTTCCTTTTTAGTTACTATGGCAAAAGAAAGGGGAAGATTCAATTTGATGAGATGAAACCCATTCCGTCTCTGTTCCTCCTACAAATCAAAACAAATTTAGAAAGACAAAAAGATGGATTATTTGGCTTGATATTCACCCTAAGCCACCCATGTATCACACATAATTAGCAAGTGAAACCTACAAATTAGATGTCGTAATTTAGCAATTATACCAGAGTGGTACTTATTAACCTTTTCTTTCCCAAACTAGAACACTCAAAGTTACTTCTGTTTTTCAGAAAACAAATGGCACAAAATTAAAACAAATGGCAAAAAAGAAAATATTTGGGTAAATTAAATTTATACGCATCATGGAAATATTCATGATTATGTTTCTAATTTGCATAAGATGTCTTCTAGGCCTTCAATAGAAAGCTACATTACAAAACAGTTCATATGTAAAGGCTTGGGCCATACACACTACCCTAGTCAGCTGCACATAAAATGCAGTATGTACTGTATCTCTTGACCAAAGAACGTGCAAGGGGAGATGCTTTTTAAAGAAAATTGTGGTTATGAATTTGCATGAAAACAACGTGTGCTGTTCTAACAATGCAATATCCAGGCATTTTATGTCTAATGCCTGCTATGTTTCTTAGAACTGAGTAAGTGAAACCCTAAAAAGATTTGCTTGTGATAGATGAGTGATCTAGTGATCCTTGCCCTCCACAAAGAGAAAGAAACTACAAAGAGAAAAGAAACAGGATAAATAACTATTCTGATATTTGCCTGCTCAGTGTAAAGGGCCTGATGCAATGCTACTGAAATACCCTCAGATTTCAATGGATCAGGCCCTCTATTTGTCTGGTCACTCATTTTTCCTAACTGTTTGAGCAGCCTTTGTCCCTGTCTTTTGAATCAGCTAGTTCTTACTCAGTCGTCATTCATATCTGGGAATCGGATTAGAATTAACATTTTTTGTTAATTAAACAATTGCTCCGCCACAACAGTGCCACAACTGAAGTCTGGGTGGGTGGGTGGAATTCTTCCACAAGGCTGCTCCCTGTAAGCTGAGTGGTTGGGCAGTTACCCAGCTAATTAGGAGAGTGCCCTCAGCTGCCCACAGGGGGCAGCATTTGTTTCCATTGGCAGTGCACATCCGTACATGTCTTGGTGGTGCAAGTAACAAAATACATTCTGTACATGGATGGGGGGAAAATTAGATGGAACGCTGGCTTTAAAGCCTGGGACAAAAAAATCTAAAAATGATTTACAGGTTGCTGGAAACACAAATAACCAGCTGTATTGATTTCAAGCCCTTCTGTTTTTTCTGCAGTGTAATTATTTTTATCCAACTACAGCCCTGAGCCTGAAAGGTGCTTAAGCATAATTTTAAAGATGTGACTAGTCTGACAGGGACTACAGGTTGAACCTCTCTAATCTGGCATCCTTGGGACCTGAGGGGGCCAAATGAGAGAATTTTGCAGCTGGCTGGAAACAAACTTTATGGGACCATGAGAAAAATTGCCACAGTCATGATAAGTAGACGTCCAGCTACCTAAAATCATGCTGGATTACAGATGTTGGTGGGTGAGAGAGTGCCAGATTAGAGAGCTTCAACCTGTATCACTAAACAGGAATATGCAGAAGCAATGTTAATGCCACTGACTGTCAAAGATTGCTTCCTTGGTGTATTCTGCACGCCTTGTTATTGTGGTATTATTTAAAAGAAGACTCAAACACAAAATGCTTATGCTTTTCAGTTCTCTCATTGCGGCTTTTTCTTTTCACCCCTCTGGCCTCTGACTGCCTTCTATTCCCTCTGGCTGAGCAGGGCTCTTCAGCTGGCAGTAAAGAGCAGATATTAACTAAACAGGTCCATAGCTCCTGGAAATGCTCTGGAGAGATCAATATAATTAGAAATCCAATTAATATTTCTCTGTGCCTCCTTTTTCAAACAGTAAAGGCCCTTGATAAGGCTGCAAGGCTTTGCTATTTTTACTTAACAGCATGAGAGAAAGTGCTGACAAACTGCTCCTTGATTCCTTTGATGAAGTCCCTAATAGCCGAAGTAAATCAAGGCCAATTTCCCCCAATTGTGACATAAAACAATAAATAATGGGACAGTCCTTTTCTTTTATAACTTGTTCCATGAACTATTTCCTAAAATATCAGGAACTGGCTGTGATGCTGGCTGACCAGATGCAAGCTCATGCCAAGGTGCTCATGCCTCAGTGGAATATGGTCTAATACAGAGCTGCAAGCAGTCTGAATCAGTTGTTAAAATAGGATTAGAATGATCAAAATGTGTCAGACTTTATGGAATGCTTGCATGGTCCTGGCTGCATTAATCTGACTTGTAACATCTGCATCCCACATTGTCAAGTAAGATTTAAACATTTGTCTTATAAGCCTCTGGGACTGAGTAAATCACCAGGCAGGAGAGAGACATTAACTGGTAGCAAGTGCTGATCCTCATACAAAAAGTTATGCCCTGGCCAACTATTGAGCTCCAGCAGCACCAGACAAATTACTGTGAAACATGGAAGTGGACAAACAAACAAACAAACAAAACTTTTGTTGATTGGTGTCCCCCTAGCCCTGTGAAGTCATGCAAGGGAACTTTTCCCATCAGCTAACTATGCAGCTCAAAGGACAAGAAGGAAAGGGAATATACACTCCTAACCCGAAGGAACAGGGTGGGGTTTTCTGGGCATAAGCAAGAGATTCCCCAGCTGTTTAGCCTGCTTTAGTCCTAAAGGATTTGTACCGTGTCATACAAGTTTCTATCACCTTCTGAAATGTAACATTTGAGTAGTAAGTGGGGAGGTGTAGCTCTGTGGCCCAAGCATTGGGCTCCTAAACCTGTGGCTGTGAGCTCAATCCCTGAGGAGGCCATTTAGGAATTGGGGGAAATAGATACTAGGGCTGTTGCTCGGTACTGCCGATAGAGTGGGAGGCTGCATGAGATGACCTCCTGAGGTCCCTTCCAGTTCTAGGAGACATGCATCTTCATTATCTTTATTTTAATTTGTATGTAGGTAGATCATCTCTTTTAACATTGTAAGTAACTCTTGTTTCCTTTTCTATTAACATTGGCAACTGGTGCCTTTGAGGGCAGCCACCCAGAGGGACAGATTGGGGGCATTTGTAGGAACCCCATTTAGCAATTAAAATTTTGGTGGGTGTGTGGGGGGAGTGGGTGCACCTCCTAAGCGCTACCATAAGTCACCACTGCCTAGTAATAAATCTATGTATAGGTTTGTTACAGGATTGGCTATAAAAGTGTCTATTGGTGTGAGAGCTAAGATTGACCTGGGATAAGTGACAGTTCTTTCAGACTGGGAGTAACCTAAGCAGGCTCACCTGGGTGATGAGATAGATCACAGGACCCTGTGTGTAACTCCATGTTTAGGCTCTTACACTGCCTAAAGGGTTAACAATTGATACGTGGCAGATGAAATATAAGTGCAGGACTCACAAACAGTTTGAGGCAAGTGGCCTGCTCCTTATCCATCTGCCTCAGTGTTGATACTCACACTGTTGAGCCATTGGAAAGAACTTGACCGTGGTTTTAAAAAAGGCAAGTGATAAAGTAATCTTTTGCCTAATTAAATTGATGCAGACAATGTATGGAAAGATGGACAAAATCACCTGAGCAAATGTTTTATTATTTTTAGAGTGAACTTTCTTCAGTGAAAAATGTACTGCAGGGCTTTATCCTTCTACGAAGTGCCATTCATTGCCACCTGAGATCTTAAGATGGCGTGATGCCACATGTTAACTTTATGGAACAGATCTTTGACACTGGAGAGCAAACATACTAAACAAAAATCTAGCATGCACCACTTCTATGGCATTTTCATCTTCCTTTACCTGTTTTATTGACACAATTAATGGAAGTGGCACTGATCTGTGTTACTAAGGCATACACTAAATCAAAACATGACAATGGAAAAACAAAAACACCCTCCCCAAAGAAGTGAAAGACAAAATGAAATCTGGTGATGTAAATAAGCTTCTATCGCTTTTCCCAGACTAGCTCTAAGAACTGGGAGAGTACAGCCCACACTAGAGAATTCTAGGTAGCTCCAGTTGGGATGTAAATCAGAGCCACTTCTTCAGCTGTTGGGTTTGGTTTGAGTGGGGGCCTGCTACCTGCAAGCTGACCTGAGGAGAGGGATACACAGGACCAGCAATCAATTTTTCCTCAGGGCTTGTGTACACTTAGCACACTGGAGGTTGATCTTCTGGGGTTTGATTTAGTGGGCCTAGTATGGACCAGCTACATCAAACACTGAGGATGCCCCTGTTGACTCTGGTACTCTTCACAGCCCCCATGAGTAAGGGAAGCTGACAAGAGAGTTTCTCCCATCGACCTCCTGCTGTCGGGAGTATGTCAGCTCGTGCTATTGTAGTCTCGTAGCAGGAGTTGCATATCTTAGGTCAACTTTCTCCCTTAGTGTAGACCTTCCCTGAGACCCCAGTCCTGCGATCAAACCCAGCAGTGCACACCCCAGAACCAGTCTGGTGCTTCATTCACCTGAGACATCGGTTCCTTGTCCTGCATCTCGTGTAACCACCAATTCTGTGCAAAAGAGATAGGAGATACTGGGCACAATTTTCTAAGAATCTGAGTGATCAGGAGCCTAAATCCTATTGAAAATCAATCGGACGTAAGCCCAGAATAGGGGTGCCAGTGGCTGGGAACATAGAATCAGCTGGCACAGATAAGCAGAAGGACTTAATGGCTTGTTTACTCTGGCTATAGTGCAGGAGGTAGAGACCAGTTTCCCAGCATGGCAACCATTTGGGGAACAGATTGATTAGCAGAGGCATGTAGCCCTGCTCAGCTGTCACAGACAGTGACCCTGAATCACCCAGACTGCCCTCACATCACGCAGTGCTGGCAGAGCACAAGGACACCTACGAAAGCATTACACCTCCTGGGGTGGCAGTCCATTGCATGGCCCCAAAGTCACTAATGAGCTCCTCCTAACTATAATCACTTCTTCTGGTTCTTCTCCATCTCCCTGGTGCCTCTGGAACTTCTCTCTCAAGGCACGCTCTCTCCTCCTGTGGTTTCATAATTCTAGGATGTCCCTGTTTCTTCCTACCTTGCTGGCCATGCCTAACATTTCTTCTTCGATGGCTCACCTCATCCTCTTCTTACTCCCTTCCTCTTTAGGTGACATGGCTTCAATAAGATCCTCACAAAGCCTTATGCCCACAACCGCCTATCTCTGCCTGGCCTTTTTCTTCACTGACCAGTCCTGCATCTTCAGGACTGGACAGACATCAGCATGGCAGAGCAGAACAACAGACTCGTACATGGCTCTATGAGCTTATCCACTTCAGAACCACAAGGCCATCACTTGATTATTTCTCACAGTACCTTTACTGGAGATTCATTTGTTCTAGTTACAAACAACCCAAGGGGTGGCCATGGAAGGCAATGAGGTGCAGAAGACACACGTAGTAGGACAGAAAGGGAATAAATCTCTATCCACATGTAAAACTTTAAACACTTCATGTTTTGGCTACGTCTAGACTAGAGAGTTTTGTTGACAAAATTCGTGCAGCAGCTACACACAAAATGTTTGTCAAAAGAAACCGTCAGCAAAGAAAAGCCGGTTAGATGCTCTGGGGGCCCTTTTGTCAACAAAGAGGATCAAAAGATCAATCTGCTTTTATGTGTAGATGCGATCTGTCAACAGAAGTTTTGTTGGAACATCTCTTCTAGTGCAGAAGCTTCTAGTGTCGACGCAGCTGGGGTGAATAAGCCATCACTTAGGCACTTACAGTTCAATCTTCTATTGATGTAAAGGGGAATTTTGTAACTGACTTGAATGACAGAGGGCACACGTCACTGGAGTTTTCAAGGTGGTCAAAGGAGCCCTCTGACCATCCCTGCATTGTCAGCTACGTGCACCCTGGTGTAATTCTCTCACACAAGTACATTTCCCACGGGCTTGCTAGTATCTGCTGTAGGGGGAGTGGGCCGCGTGAGACCAGGAAGGGAAGCATGTCCCTTCCACCTGCTGCTTAGCTCATACACCAGCTTGACAGAATAAACCACAGGGCAGTTCCCCAAACACACACACACACACACACACACACAAAAGGAGTTGAAACAGGAGTGACAGTAGAAGGCGTGTTTCAATAGGGTGCACTGCCTACCGCCACAGTATGACACTCTCGGTCCAAAAATTCTAAAAATTAAAACAAAGAGTAACAAGACAAAATTATTAAGCTGTCTAGAAGAGAACAGTTCAGGGACCCAGCCAAACGCTCGCTGTCCTACAGGCCTTTCTCACCCATTGGCTCCAATTCTGGCACTCACGGTGGCCATTTGTAGTCAGCTCTGTTGAAGCAAAAGATCAGGAAACCCAGTGGACCAGCCTCTGGGACCGCCTATTGTGCAGGAGGATTCCCCAGGTAGCGCAAAACCAGCAGAATGGATCTGTGCTACCTGGTCTTGCAGACCCCAAAATAGGACAGGTCAGGTCCGTGGATGATGTAGAGTGGTCACAGCCTTACCTAACTCCACTTTTGTCACCAGTGAGAGCTGCTCACCAGAAGCCCTCTGCAGTGTTCAACGACTGCAGTAATCTGTATTGGTCCTACAAAACCCAGCAGCTCTGCCACGTATTCTTCAGCATGCTCTGCTGGCACCTTAGCTATTAACTACTGCCACAGGGATCGATAGATTGCTCTTGTAACTGCCACAGTAGCTCCAAAGGGAGGTGCTGCACTCAGATGTAAACGGCAGCATCCCTGGAGTGCTCCAGTTTACACCACAGTCAAACTAGTTCCTGGCCAGCCACACAATCTTGGTCAGAATGGGCAACAAGGTGATGCCGTTCCACCTGGCCTGTCTTTCTGCTCAGCCAGACTGTAGCAAGCTGATCTCAGCCACAAACCAATGATCACTCCACCTGATTTCCTCACCCACCCATAACTTTCCCGCTTTGCAACCCAAACAAACATGTAAAAGTTAAATTGACCAATTCCTGGGAGATCTCCATGCTGAGAGTTTGACATATATAGGGCCGGAGCACCTATTGGAGGACTGAGGCCGTGTTATGCTAGAAGCTATATAAATGTAATGGTAACGTACTTTTGCCCAGAGACGTCTCAGAAGACTACTACTGTGCTTGGGAAAGTAATGGTCCCTGAGATTTTCTACAATCAATCCTCCTGTCTTTCAGCAAGGGATTTCCTAGTCCATATTAAACGACACTGAGGTGGAAAAATTGTCTCAGAGAATGGAAGACTTCAGTAGGAAAATAAAAAATAAACTGACTTAAGTTTAGTAATTTCTCTCCTCTCTGTTATTGCCTACAGAGCTTTTAGTTATTTCAGCTTTAGGAAGAGGGTGAGAAAACTTGGGGGGGGAGGAGAACAGATAGCCTGCCAGCCCTCCCCACATCCCTCAACTTCTTGCTCCAAGGCAAGGGGGAGTCGCTCTGCATCTCTGCTCCCAGCCTATTGCATTGCACAGAGAGCTTGGGTTTTTTAGTTTATTTTATTGCTGAAGCAAGTTAAGGTCAGCACTCACAGGGTTAACAGAGGGAAAAAGCACCGCAGTGTTTTCCTAGCACCGAACTGGAGGGTTGCGTGTCTGAAATCGTTGACAAATGTTCCAGCAGTTAAGCAAAACTTTGTTTATATTGCGTGCCTCTCAACCGAAATCAAGAACTGTGGAAACAATCCACGCAAGTGCCTGGCAATCTCCTCCAGTTCTCTCTTAGTGAATATGACAAACTCACCTGCTGCGGGAGGCTGGAAATAAGAAGGCCAATCTCACACTATTAATAAAACATGAGCCTCCGCCGAATCACAGGCTGAGTTGCCCACTAGGGACTTTGTGTAATGCTTCATTTGAGTGCTGATGGAAGCCCTTTAGCCTGAGGTAACTTTTGGAGAGGCCATGTTTGCGTGCAAGCCTTCACTCAAAGGCATACGGGACGGCCAAGCTGATGTTCACAGGAGTGTAAACGTACAGAGAAGTGCATGAACCGCATGAGATGTTACATCACTCAAGCCCGTCGGCTTTGGTAGTGGCCTCATATTTTATTGACGCACCCTCCTCAGAGGACAGCTAAAAATTCACTCAGCGCCTTCGGAGACGTGTCTGTTTTGGCTGGAGCGAATGGTTCCCAATCACGGAAAGATAAAAACATCAAAATAAGCTAATAGAGATATGCCTTGAAGTTCAGTCCCTCGTGAACAGGGGGCCAGGCTACGGCGGGGGCGGGGGGGTGGTGTTCACTTGAAGCACAGATCAAGGGTTTGCAGCACACAGGCGCACTCAAAGGCAGCAAACGGCGGTACAGCCGTCAAGCAAATGTAAATGGCTGCTGCACCGTTGAAGGCAAATGGGCAAGGGAAGTCTCTAGAAAGGTGGAGAAAAGAAGACAAAGAAAACCACCCCACCCAGAGCTTGTAATAAATCAGTGCAGTGGGGGGGGCTCTCTCCCCCCACAAGCCAGAGAGGTGGGTATGTGTCCAGGGGTGAGCAGGGAGCCCTGGTTGGTGAAACTTCTTGATTTCATTAACCAAGTCAGTGTAAAAATGGGTCTGAATCTGCTGCTGCAGAGTGGCTGTCAATACCATGCAGAGGGTTGGGAGAATTCCCTCCCTACACATAGGCTGCCCTATGCTAGCAGGGGGGGCATGCCAGAGAGACCCCGGGAGGGAAGTAATGAGTCTCTGTCAGTTCTTGGTCATGCACAGCTGTCACAGCCTGAAAGCAACCCAACATGGCTGTGGGGGCAGCCATAGGGTGGGAGTACCTGCAAGAAGTAAGGTGAAGGGGGGGTACAATGATGGCACAAAGCCGTCTTCCGCTTGCTGCCTCTCAGAGGGGCTGCCCCCTAACTCGTTGTTAAAGGAAAGCGTTCAGTCACGACAGGCATTCGCTCCGTTTTCTTGCTCTTCTAGATGAACACTTCAGCCAAAATTAGCCTCAGTCCTTCCCAGTTGTGAGAGGTCCCCTAAACGGATGTTCCCTGCGGCCGCATGCGTGGGTAGGAATACACGTGTGAGTATGATCATTGCTCATTTCTGTGTGGCTTTGCCACAAGCCGGGTGTGTTAGGTCCTTGAGTGAAATGACCGTGAACATTCACACGGCAAATGACCCAATTGGGTGTGAGTTACAAAGGCTATTTCCAATGTGTATTGAGGGTATTGGGGCATCTTTTCAGCGTTAATGCAGAGTCCTGGTGACAAGGGGTGGAATTATAGCCTTAATTGCGTGTTGGGCTTGGAATTCATGTGCACTGCAGAGGACAGGGGCATGTTGCTTACAGTAACATGAGGGAAACCTCTCTCCTGACCCAGTTTGCTAATTATGGGTCACAGCTGGGTATAGAAATGCAGATTTTTCCCTTCAGCTGTCAAATTGCAGGGACTTGGCTGTAATTATTAGCTCCAGCACTTGCCTTTGGGCAGGGGACTGGCTGGCTCACTGATAAATTATGTAGGGCGCTGCCTTCTTGGGGCTCAGGATGACAAAGAGCAGAGGCTTACAGCAGATCAGAGCAGAAGAGTACCACGATGAGGACCAGAAAGACCAGATGGAATTATTGTGCAGCTATTTATTCATCTAAATAATTCACTCTTTGTTGAAAAGTAAGAGCCACAACTAAAATGAAAAGAGGGTTGATGGCATGTAGTTAGTATTTATTCTCTTTTAAATTCTAGTTACAGAGGGGAAATCCATATAAATCTTTATCACTTAAAGCAAAGGTTTAAAGAACAGCTGATACCACCTCAGAACTTCTGAAAAACCGTCTGTTCAGTCTGAGAAAATTCAGTTTCTCTAGTCAATATTTTTCTGCTTTCTCTCTTGAAATTATTGATGAGTGACATCAAGTAGCGATGAGGACTTAGCCAAGATATTAAAATATAAGGATCTAAAGTTAGGATTGTAAGTAGGGGTGCTCAAGAAATTATTCCCCTCTACCCCAATAATAAAACTTTAAAGAAAGAATATATTTTTTCCCTCTAAAATTCTTCAAGTTTGGGGCAACTGAAAACTATCATTTTGGGTTTTGGGGGGTTTTCTGGTGAAAGGGGAGGAGAAAAATTTTTTTAAAATGGTGTTTTGGATTGAAATACATTTTTCCCCATAAAAACCAGGTATTTTTTCCTGCCAAAGTTCTGATTAATTAAAAACATATGTTATTGGAAAAAAAAGTTTGATGGAAAGTTTTTGACCATTTTTACTACTAAGTCTATCATCAGGATCCTATATAAGTTGTTCAACTTTCACAGGATTTCTCCCATTTACTTCAGCTGCAGCTGCTTGGTCCTTATAAGGTTTGAAAATCACTCTATCCATTCACCTTCTTACTGAGGAATGAAAAGAGTCTAACAGTGGGTATGGACTTTTTTTAAAATCATGGCCTCTGCTTCTGAAGAATGCGTCTATGGAGGTTGATGCTTACTCCCAGCCTGGCATCACTTGATGTGACAGTGTAATTGTTGGCCAGGCAGGAAAGGCTCAGACTGCAAACTCGGGATCCATATCTGGACTAACACGACGATGCTCAGACCCTGGACTGTAGTTTGAAGACATCTCTAGAGGTGGTGTCACTTCCTGAAATACTTTCATTTGCTATCTGAGTCCCAAGGTGGATGCCCAGAGTGGCTTGATCTTTGAGGTGCTACAGCAGACCTTTTTCCCCTGATTTTATTATGCACTGCATAAGACCAAAGTGGTTTCCAATTATCACATACCCCCTCCTCCCCTTGACTGACTACACAACCTGGCACGAGGAACATTTGGGGTGGGTTGCTTTGTAATGCTCTTAAAGGGAGATTTTCACTGATTCATAGAGCGTAAGGCCACAAGGGACCATTATATCTGCTAGTCTGAGCTCCTGCACAGCACGGACCATTATATTTCATCCAGTTACAAGTTGGGTGGCCAATTTCCACTGATGTTTGAAGGGAGTTACTCAGCTAACTGCCCTTTGGGCCTCTGAAAATCTCCGTGGCTGCCTCCTCTCTTAGACGTCTGGCCCACAAGCAGATGAGTGAATTTTAGAGGGTTTGGGGGCCACATCCTCACCAAGCGGATAACAACCTTGAGGGAGCTACTTCATTTTACAGGAGCTGTGAGTTTGGCGGTTTGGATTTAGGTGTCATCACAGCTTTTTTTCTGACTGAATGCAGCAGAGTGGAGTTCCAGCACCTTTTTTCCAATAGAACACCAGAAAAAAATTTCACCATTGGTTCTGCAGCAGCACGGGAACCAGGGCATTAACATTTAACAGCTTAACCCTTATGAGGAATCATCAGACTTGAATTCCAGCACCTTTTTT
Source organism: Carettochelys insculpta (assembly GCF_033958435.1). NCBI lineage: Eukaryota > Metazoa > Chordata > Testudines > Carettochelyidae > Carettochelys > Carettochelys insculpta. The sequence continues at coordinate 132,945,376 of NC_134140.1, read as the reverse complement.
TTTCTAGAAAAAAGTGCTGGGTGTCACAATGCTACAAAATGCAAGAATGTAAAAGTCTTGATGTGAAATGGTCACATTCACTCAGCAACAATTAGGTCTGGGTCACTGATTTATTCTGTCACATGCTGGTGAAGGGGTTTTGTTATTTAACAATAAGCAGGGCTGGCCTAAGCTTTTCAGCCCGACCTCCAAAACACATTTTGCCCTTTCACCCCCAGTGAGTATCAGTGACTCCTGTCCACCATTACCATGCAAGGCCAAGCTCAGAATTTTGGAGCTGATTAGATGAGTGGCTGTTTGAGGAATGGGTAAGGGATGAAGATCAAGAAGGAGCAGAGAGAATAGGGAGACCAAGAAAACCTGCTGCAGAAAGGGAGCTTGAGGAAAGTGAGAGAACTGTAGGTGAAAGTGATTTGTAACAGCCAATACCACAGAGCATGAACTAGAGCTCAGTCTGAAGCTCCAAAGCTCAAGTTAAAGACCCAGACTCAGGCACGATGGTGGGGACTGTACCAGACTCACATCTTCAGGAAAGGTGTGTAGAAATTGAAAGTGGTCCAGAGAGGAGCAACAAAAATGATTAAATGTCTAGAAAACATGATGTATGAAGAATTGGGTGTGTTTAGACCAGAAAAAAGAAGACTGAGAGGGGACATGATAACAAGTTTCAAGTACCTAAAAGATTATCACAATGAGGGGATAAATATTTTTTTCCTCCTTAACCTCTGAGGATAGGACAAGAAGCAATAGACTCTTACTGCAGAAAGGAAGGTTTAGAGTGGACATGAAGCGAATCTTCCGGTCAGGACAGTAACAGAGAGGAAGCCGTGCTAGTCTATACACTATCAAAACAAAAAACAGTCAAGTAGCACTTTAAAGACTAGCCAAATAGTTGGTTAAGCACTGGAATAAATTGCCTAGGGAAGTTGAGATCTCCATCATGGGAGACAGTTAAGAGCAGGTCAGACAAACACCTGTGAGGGATGGTCTAGAGGGTGCCTGGCCCTGCCATGAGGGTGGGGACTGGACTTGATGACCTCTCATGTTTCCTTCCAGTTCTAGTGTTCTGTGATTCTATCCTCTGCAGATCTGGCCCAGAGGGATTTGCTAACTTATTGACCAGTGGGCTGCACAAGCAGAGAGCGTGGAGGGAAGGCACTACGGAGACTGAAAGCAGATGGGAGCCAGAAAGAAGAGATGGGGAGAGGCGATACAGAAAGCCCATACTTGGTAAGTAAACATCGAATGGAATCAAATCAAAGACAAGTGAAAAATCAGGCTCCTGAGACTACAGGGAGACTAGGTGCTTCCGATGATGATTCCAGGCACACAGCCTTTTACCTGCTTTGGCCAAATTTAGCCCTGCTACTCTGGACTCTTGGGATATATCTACACTACAGAGTTCTCTCAACGGAAGTCACTGTGGACAGATATTTCCCAACAAAAAGAAAATAAGACAAGGAGTATCTTCCTGCCCCTATATAAATCTCTGGTACACCCACGTCTTGAATACTGTGTGCAGATGTGGTCTCCTCACCTAAATAAAGATATCCTGGCACTAGAAAAGGTTCAGAAAAGGGCAGCTACAATGATTAGTGGCTTGGTACAGGTCCTGTATGAGGAGAGGCTAAAAAGATTGGGACTTTTCAGTTCAGAAAAGAGGAGACTAAGGGGGGACATGATAGAGGTATATAAAATTATGACAGGTGTGGAGAGGGTGAATAAAGAGAAGTTATTTACTTAGTGCTCGTAATACAAGAACTAGAGAACACCAAATGAAATTAATGGGTAGCAAGTTTAAAACTAATAAAAGAAAGTTCTTCTTCACTCGGTGCATAGTTAACCTGTGGAACTCCTTGCCAGAGGAGACTGTGAAAGCTAGGACTATAACAGAATTTAAGAAACAGCTAGAAAAATTCATGGTGGTTAGGTTCATAAAAGGCTATTAGCCAAGGGTAGGACTGGTGTCCCTGGCCTCTGATTGTCAGAGGCGGAGATGGATGGCAGGAGAAAAATTGCTTGATCATTGTCTTCGGTCCACCCCCCTCTGGGGCACCTGGCACTGGCCACTTTTGGCAGACAGGCTACTCGGCTGGATGGACCTTTGGTCAGACCCAGTATGGCCGTTCTTATGTTCTTATCACAGAGCCTCTGTTTACAGAATACATCCTCACCTAATATGGGCTTCCCCTGTCAACTCCCTCTGTTGACGGAGAGAAGTCAGACTGCCCAGCCGTCTGTCGATAGAACAGCCAACTGGAACCTCTGCAAATGAGGCAGCCCAGTGTCCCAGAAGCCCTCTCTGTTGCCGGAGGGCCCCCTGGAGTGTCTACACAATTTTTTTTTTTGTCACCACTCTGTTAACAGAGGTGCTATGCCTTGTAGGGTCAAGACAAAACTCTGCCAGGAAAACTGCTGTGTTGTGTTAACAGATTCTGGACAGAACACATTTGTAGTGTGGATGAGCTCTTGTATTGTTGCCAGAAATATTGACATAACTCTGTGCTACAGACCCAGCTTTAAGTTATGCAGGGGCAACGGTAAGGACCTCAACCTGCAGATGGAGTGGTGCCCAGGCCTGAGTGCTCTGCAGATGGCCTGGCGTGGCATCATATACAAGTGAAGGTGAAGTCACCCCCACAGGGGCATGGTGATGTGAATGAGCCCTGCGGGTGGACCCTGCACCAGCAGCATGTAGCAGTGTGCTGTGGGTGTCCTACCTGGTAGCTGTCTCCCTCTGGCTCAGGGTGGGCCAAGCCATGTGGCAGCCCCCATGGGTGGTGCTGATTGGGTGAGCCTCTGCATCCTGCCAGAACAAAGGAAGCTGGCTGGCAGAGAGCACTAGCTCAGGCCAGGTTACCCTGCTGAGCTGAGGTGCTTGCCCAAGCTGCCGTATGCAGGCAGATACTGACATCTCCAAGGACTCTGGGGACTTGCACAGGACTTGCTGGGTTGTGAAGGCAAACCTGCTTCACTTACTTCCTTTGAGGGGCAGTAACAGACCCTCCTTACACAGTCAGGGCATTCTGCAAGGGTACAACAGGGGAGATGCCAGGTTATACACTCTCTCAAACAGCCAGCCCTGCAGTGATGCAGGACCATGCTCCTCCTGGGAGCCTAAAACCGGCCTCATCAGCTCGACCTTAGGCCACTGGATCTGGAATCAGGATATGGTTTAAAGAGACAACAGCTCAGCAAAAAGGGGTAGATTACACCCTAGTCTTTGGTGTTCCCATACACAATGAGACTGGCCTAAAAACGATGAGATTTAGAATGTAATGCATCTTGGGGCTTTTTTAACATGCCCTCTGGTTTTTGAGCCTCGCGGGGTCACGCTTTCAAGCTTCTCTTTTAGCCCTGGCGGGGGTGTGGGGGGGGCTACATTTTCTTTTTAAATGAAAGCTCATAGTCACATGCTTACATGACTCCTGGGGCCGAGGCTGCAGAGAAGCACCAAAAATCACTAGGTTCATGCAGGCTGGCCACATTTTCAAACACAAAGAAGTTAGAGGAGCTGCCCATTTGGGCCGCTGTTTCATTGGCTGCTGTGCTTTGCAGTGTTGGTCCAATAGCGCCCAGTAAGAGAGGCCATGGCATCTAGTGGATCAGACCCCCTGGGCTTAAAAGACCTAGGTTCAATTCCCAGCTCTGATGCTGGTTTATTGGGTGTCTAAAGCAAGCCACTTTGTTGCCATGTGCCTCAGTTTCCCCAGGTTTAAAGGCAACAACAATACAAACCTCTTATGTTGATACTTGGATAACCAGGGACACAAAGCACATGCAAGTGGGTAACAAGTGAAGAAAAGTGACAAACAGCACAGCAGCAGCTCAGTCTCAAAGCAGAGGTAAAATCCAGTCCCTGTTTCACGTCCCCCTTCTCCGTCCATCAAACCGACAGAGTGCAAGCTGTTGCACTGCCAGCGAGAAGTGGAGAATTGTGCCACCAGGGCCCTCTGACTGGCTGTTCAGACACTCTGCCGCACACTTGAAGAAGAGGAGGAAAATATGACCGTGAATCATGATCAAGATGGGAAGGGAAGAAAATCGTACCTGTGGCTAAACTATGGCTCCTGCTAGGGCAGGAGGAAAGCCAGAGCAAGTCGGGAACAGGCATCGACCCCGTTCTCGTTACACTGGCTCTGAGCAATCTTGCAACTGCCTGGTGTAAACACCTGTGCATGGCAGAGGGATACAGCTCACCGGAGCCTCTGCTGAGCCATTAGCATCCTGTGCCGCACGCCAGCTCCTTGTCTTTGGGAAAAAGGAACTGCACTAAGGAGATGGAGGCAGAGATGGAGAGAAGAGAAACATCTGCAGCCCAGACTTCAACCTGCTCTTCCGATTGCTGCGCTTCGTTAACTGTCACACTTACATCATCTGCCCTTTTCTCCTTCACGGCGTAGCCAGGGTGCAAAATACAACACCAGCACCACTGTGTTTTGGGGCTAGTTACTGTACCTGTGTATTTTCTGTGGTAGCTATGAGCTAGGTATCCAGCCCTAGCCAACAGAACTCCACAAATCTCCCAGCACTGCGCAACCAGCCAGGGTATGTTACAGTGCTGCATTTTCTAAGGCTGTTTTCAGGGCAGGCATTCCTCTTATCCACTGTTTGTAGTACAGCAGCACTGGCAACACAGGGCCCCGGTGTTAGGCACTGGTTATGCAAACCTGCTCCAGAGAGCATATCTCCCTTGTCTGTGTTGATGCTCTCATTAGTGCCATTGCACACACACACACCTAACAGGCACAAAGGGAAGCAGGGGCTCAGCCAGCGTTACAGAGGTTGTGCTTTCACCAGGGAAAGAGGTGGGTTCCCCGCTTGTGGGTTTTGTCTTGAGGCTGCTAACATGATGAATATGCCTAGTGAAGACAAAGGCAGCTTGTTCTGGAGCAGATCACAGTGGCTGCGTCTACACGGCACCCTGAACTCGAAGTAAGTTACATAATTTGTGCTATAAAAGAAAGAATTTGAGTAATAATCCCTGAACACAGAAAACGAAAGGTTACACGTGTGGGTTCTGCTCAATACAAGGGATACTTTTCAAGGACAGTCCTGGTATTCAGCACTTTGCACAAATCCAACCTGTTCCTCCTCCACCCCAGCACAGAAAGAATATAAAAGAAAAAAATTGTGCTAATAAAAGAGAGTTCTTCTTCACTTGATGCATAGTTCACCTGTGGAACTCCTTGCCAGAGGAGACTGTGAAGGCTAAGCCTATAACAGAATGTAAGAAAGAGCTGGATACATTCATGGAGGTTAGGTCCATAAAAGGCTGTTAGCCCAGGGTAGTAATGAGGTCCCTGGCCTCTGATTGTCAGAGGCTGGAGACGGATGGCAGGAGACACATCGCTTGATCATTGTCTTCGGTCCACCCCCTCTGGGGCACCTGGCACGGGCCACTGTCGGCAGACAGGCTATGGGGCTGGCTGGGCCTTTGGTCTGACCCAGTATGGCCATTCTCATGTCCTTATGTTATGCAAATTGCGTATCTTATTTTATTTCCAAATAGGCTATTTCAGTATTTGGTGCTGTCTAAAAAGTGCCATATGTCGAATTCATGCACTATTTCGAAGCATCCCAGAACAGTACAGGGATGCTGAGATAGTATGCCTGTCATTTCAAGAAATAGTTCAAAATAATGGGCATGTTTCAAAGACATGGAACAGCTATTTTGGGATATCGAGGTATCCTGAAATAGCTCTGCTGTGTAGATATAGCCAGTAAGGCTAGGATTTCCCCACTAGGAACAGAATGCAGCTCACCTGAGTGTGGGCACCTGGCCCGAGCCAGCAGGTCACCCTCTCTGTTGTTTACCTGAATCGTTGAAGAGGGTTAGTTTTGTACTTACAAACAGGTTGGAGGAGGAGGAATAGGTTGGATTTGTGCAAAGTGCTGAATACCAGGACTGTCCTTGAAAAGTATCCCTTGTATTGAGCAGAACCCGCACATGTAACCTTTTGTTTTCTGTGTTCATGGATTAGTACTCATGAATTTCTCTCCAACTCTCCCCCGCCCCCTCACCGCTCCAACCGAATACTACTGTCAACTTGAAGTGAGTGTCAAGTAAGGAATATCAGGTCATAGTATGGCTTCCTGATCAAGTCATTTCTCCTTGGAATGCACTAAGGGTTTTCACTTGTGCTTATTCCAGTTGATGGCAAGAACCACCATTGAGTCTAGCAGTGTGGACTCAAGGCTGAAGTCTGGGGCAAAAATCAGGGATTTTACCAGTTGTGAGTTACCTCCACCTCATCTCTGCATCTCAGAAAAGAAGCAACCCTTGGGGTACTGTTTTAAAAAATAGGATTGGAAAGTTAAGCTCCTAAACTCTTGTTTAGACTCCTAAATAAAGGGCCTCAGCAGGATTAGATTTTTAATATAAATTTAACAGGTAAGGATGTTTTATTGTAAGCATTTTTCTATTTTATTAATTTATATTTATAAAACTATGCGTTTAAACCATTTTTCTTATTTCACAGCCACAGGGTGGTGGTTGCAGGGAGCGGATAGAATTATTTAGTGACTGCAGACAGTAAGATTAAAAATGTCACAGCTTTACACCTGCTCATACACAAACTGTCAATATCACGTGTCAAAATATACAAAATAAAAACCTTTACATTGAACTTGTAAGTTCTCCAGCACCATCTTTCTTACTATTCCTACATGAAATTTGATTATCCTCAGTGCGAATGTTGTAATTCGTGCATTTTTAAATTGATACTTACCAACATTTATCAATAAAAATGGAATCTTTCCAAGCCCATAAACAAGTCATCTGATTTCCAAAGTTGCTGTGCTCCCAGTTAAATGAACAGCCACTGCTGGGCATTCAGGCCTTTTGAAAAATCCGCTAATTGACTTATGGGGAAAATTTTCAAAATAACCTAAGCCCCAAAAGAAGCACAAGTCCCACTGATTTTCCCCTCTGCACCTAAATCCTATAAGCACATCTGAAAATTTCCCCTGGTAAATTTCTACATAGGGACTTAAAAGCCAAACTTTAAGCTATTGTTTTTTAAAATCTTGAATTTAATTTACCGAGACCCAACCAGGGTAGAAGGGACACCATGGTCCAATTCCAGTTTATATGCTTATGTAATGGAGGACCTATTTTAAAAGACTGACCTCTACTGACACAAAATAGGCTAGAGAGATCTGCAGGAAAGAGGCTGCCCACTTGCTTATTTCTCTGCATCTTCTGCCATTAACCTTTTTGCTGAGTTATGAACTCTTGTCCATACGACACCTGTAAAAAGAGGAGCAGTTTACCTGTCGTTCTTACCCTACATGTTAAGGTGACAGACTGAATCCAGGTAGTACTTTTGGCATCTGATCCTAGAGGCCGAGGGGGTAAAAAACACAGCCCCTCGTTATTGTCAGTGCTCCTTGTCACTTCAGGTTTCCTATTAATGTCTCTGCTCAGAGCTTGTCAATCCACATGGATTAGAAATTAAACTGTAAACGAGCCTTTCCCATTTCCTGCCTAAGGAAGGATTAGCATATTTTAAAACACGCTCAGGGGCTTTGCATTTTTTGTAATGAAACCTGTACAAACACATAATTGATAAGCAACTCTAAACAAACTTAGCAGCCTAAAGAAACATCTTTCTGTCGCCAGTTCATGTCCTCCATTTTGGCTGGTGTGACGAATTTGGGGTGCACAAATTCTGGGCAATGAATTTGGAACAGACAAAGAACAGATCCAGAAAGTGAAGTCCCAAAGCAGCGTACGCAGGATTTGAGTCTGCTACCAAAACCACTCACCGGGGAAAGAACACATGGAGCAAGGAATGAGTAAATAAACAGCATGGCAGCCTATGTTAGGGGCATTAAGTGAATATCAGTCAGGAAGTTGACAAATGCTTTCACTTAGGACCCAGGTGCATACAAATCAATGATTTTTTAAAATATAAACATATCAGTTTTTTTATTTAATTCAGTCATCTTGATTTTTAAAATCAGTAAAATACTACATTTCTCATTTAAAAATAACTGTTACAATTAAATCTGACCACAAACATGCAACAGATACACTTGAAAGGACCACACAAAAACGAATTCATGGCTCTCATCTGTCCAGCCAGTCTACTGGCTCTTGCTTCTTGACTGTTTTGGGCTTTCGATTTGTTTCTCAGCCAACTAAGAAGTTACATGTGCAAGAAAGACACGAGTTGGATAGACTGTTTTTGTTCTGTCTTATATGGGGTTATCAGATGTCCTACAATAAAACAACTGAATTGTGGTATGTCTGATGTGTACCAAACTATTTGACTGGGTGTAATACAGCTGCAGAGTGCAGCAGAGTGACGCGGGCACATAGAAGGGATCCCCTGAGCTGATTGTAGTCCAGTTGTCAAGAGATAGCCATTGAGCGAGAAGCCAGCCATGGAGATAGTGTCAGTTATCAGTGGAGCTTGCAGCCATCACAAACGGTGAGAGATCAGATTACTCATTGAATATTTGGAAAACTAAACAAAACTTGGTTATGACTTGTAACACTTTTCGGTCACATTTGAAGTCTGAGGATGGAGTTTCAATTTAGAAAAAGGTCAAAAGCAGTGAAACATATGAACATTTTGGTGAGTTAATTGTTTGAAAACATTTTTTAAATGTTTTTAAATGTCACATGTAAGCATTCTGAAAATCTGGCAACCCTAGTTACATGGTGGTGGACCTTGGCTAAGCACAGCAGAGGGGTTAGTGAGACATTGACTTACAGAGAGACAATATAGGGAAGGGTGTTGGTGGCATAAAAAGGAATAGAGAGGTGGAAAAGCAAAAGGGAAGATGTTATTCAGTACACGCACAGCTTTCTACATTCCCCCACACTTTTGCTACAGAAAAACTGCCCAGGCTTCTCGGTGTAAGACAGACCCAAACTCAGAATATTTTGAAGAAATTTGTTCACCAGGTAAAAATGGAAAACGTGTCAAGTGAAAGCAGAGCAAGTTGATGATTCAGGTCCTAGTTGCAAAGATGAAACATAATCAGGAAAACTGCTTATTGGGAGAAAATGGTGCAGATGAAGAGGTGATATGGCTGAGTGGATCTAATGTTTAATAACTGAAATCATTCACTGCAATATGTCATTCTTCAAGTCTAAGTGCGATTTGACTAGAAAATTCCCCAGCTGTTTGCGGTGTTAGATGTTGATAGAAAAGATAGTTTAGCGTGGCTAGTCTTTCTGGCTTGTTTAATTAGTTAACTAGGTTTCGAATCTAGCACTCAAGCACACAGAGAGAGAAGTAGTAAGAGTAGTAAGTGAGAATAGTCTTCCGCAGCAAGAGGAATCCGCAGTTGCCAATTGCCACTGAGTGTCATTTGCTTATTTTATACTCTTAGTTTGGAACATCACAGACCATGATGGTGATGCCGTAAGTCTAGTAGTAGTAGGCATCCTTCAGTCTGCACAGACTATGGATCGCGCCCTTTATAGTTTCAATTGAGGGCTTCATTTACAGTGTCCACTGTGACTATGAAGACCCACATGAGAGTGACAGTCCTTGCTGCATCTCTTGCAGATGTGGTGGGCGTCTGGCAAGTCCTTAGTGTGCTTTCTGTGCGCTCGCTTCTCCTCTGCTAGCTGTCTGATCTTCATCTCACCCTTCTGAAGGCCCTTGAGTAACCCCTGCCTCCATCTGCTGTGGTCATCTGCTAGTTCTTCCCAGTTGTTCAGCTCGATGTCTACCTCTCTGAGGTCTCTCTTGCAGACATCTGTGTAGGTGCAACTGGGGGTGTCCAGGAGGTCTTTTGCCAGAGGCTAGCTCACCATACAGGATGTCTTTTGGGATTCTTCCATCATTCATCCTGTGGACGTGGCCAAGCCAGCAGAGCCAACGCTGCCTGAGGAGGGTGTGCATGGTTGGGATTCCAGCTTGCTCGAGGATGGCGGTGTTGGTCACTCTGTCCTTCCATGATATTCCAAGGATGCGCCTGAGGCAGCGCAAGTGGAAGACGTTCAGTCTCTTTTCCTGGCGGGCATACAGGGTCCAAGTCTCACTGCCATAAAGGAGGGTGCTGAGGATGCAGGCTCTGTAGACTTGCATTTTGGTGTGAGTGTACAGCTTGTTGTTATTCCACAGTCTCTCGCTGAGTCTGGACAGAGTTGTGGCCCCTTTTCCGATCCTCCTATTTAGCTCAGTGTCCAATGACAGGGTGTCAGTGATGGTGGACCCGAGGTAAACGAACTCGTGGACGACCCCTAACATATAGTTGTCAGTGCTGAGTGATGGGGATTCAGCAACATCCTGACCGAGTACGTTTGTCTTCTTTAAGCTGATGGTAAGCCCAAAGTCCTTGCATGCTTTGGAGAACTGATCCAGCAGTTTTTGAAGCTGGTCTTCTGTGTGAGACACTACAGCAGCATCGTCTGCGAACAGCATGTCTCTGATGAGGACAGACATGCTGGTGATTTTAATGGGGCACCTGCAAAATTAAGTGCACACTAAGCAAGTCAGTCTTAGCTTTTCCTGTAACTTGATTTAAATCATAGTAACAGAGAGTAATCCTACTAGTCTATACACTATCAAAAGAAAAAGCAGTCAAGTAGCACTTTAAAGACTAGCAAAATAGTTTATTAGGTGAGCTTTCGTGGTCTGAAGAAGTGGGTCTGTCCCATGAAAGCTCACCTAATAAACTATTTTGCTAGTCTTTAAAGTGCTGCTTGACTGCTTTTTGTTTTGATTTAAATCAGTGATGTTTTGATTATTTAAATTGTGATTTAAATCAATCTACCGTGACTGGATCAACCGACATCTCGCTATTAGCAGAACCATCCCAACCGCCGAGGATTTGTCTTACATAGGCAACTCTGCCCCCACTCCTGAACAAAGACGTCCCTATATCACATTTGCTACCTGGTTACCCCACCTCCAATGACTGTCTGAATGGGAGGAGCTGAGCTGGTTTGGAAAGCTGGCCTTAAGCGCTGCTGTTATCGTTCGCAAGTTACCCACATACTGGCATTCAGCCTGCGATTTGGATTGGAAGGTTTGTTTCATTAGCATTTGGAACCGGTGGGTTCAATGGGCCCAGGAGCAAGGTGGGGGATGGGCACGCTGCCCATCCCCAGAAGTGGTGGGGCCAAAGACAGAAGGAGCAGGGCTCGGGGCAGTCAGCCCCATCTCCCTCCCCACCCCCATACTCCCTCAGAATCACCTGGGCAGCAGTGGCACAGCGCTGCCACTGCCTTTCAAAGGGGCCTGGAGCTCTGGCTACCGCCTCTGCTCTGGGACCCTCTGAAGTGCTAGGCACCAGGACAAGTGTCCCCTTTGCCGCCCCCCCCGCCCCCCAGGCCTGTTTGGCACCACTATGTAGCTTGCTGGGCAGGTGCAGGGAAGAGGCATGCAGATGAAAGGCAAGCAGTGAGCTAACAGCAATGGTTATCCTGAGTGTGGTCAAGTTTCCTGTGGTCCCAGAAAGTTTCTTTGCAGCCACAGTTCCTGGCTCTTAGTGTTCAGTGCTGTTATTTAGCTGTACTTGACCCCTAACTGGCTTCTAAGAGCCCAGTGAGCAGTGGACGTGTTGGTAATGCTGCTGGACAACACCGACCTCCTGCGATTTGGTAAATTCTTTCATTCGGCACTGGTCAGGTCCTGAGGGCGCCAGACTAGAGAGGTTTAACTTGTATTAAGGTAAGCTCGAGAGTTTATTTCGCTCAGTTGTTTACTATGCTCTGTCTGCTGCCTCTTATGACCGCTTAAATGTTTCCTTTTATATCTAATAAAATCACTTTTTTTTTTCCAAGTAATAAAATCCACATGAGTAATCACTACCTGGGGGAGCACGGAGCTCTCTTTACTTGGGGGAAGAGAGTGAAGTTTATGAACCTACACTGTGTACATCTCTATAAGCATAAACCAGATTTATCTCGGGTTTAGCTCCTGGAAGGAGTGCTGGGGAAAAGTCTCACACTGTACTGCTTTCAATCTGCCTGAGGGGCATGGGCTTTTCCCTGTGTCTCAGCCGAAGAAGGCTGGGGAGTGAAGCTCAATGAAACGGGGTGATAGGGTGCCCAGGCTGTCAGGGAAAGCAGGTTTAATGGTGTCTCAGCCCATCAGGTGACAGTACCAAGGGGCTCCTGACCCCCCACACACAATCATAATTAATGGCAACAGAAGTTCTGAAAGGGATATAGCCCTCATACCTAAACCAACCTAACAGAGGGGGCAGATTATGCTACATCTGTGTGCTGTGGGTTCTAACCTCTTTCTCTGAGTTATCCAGTCCTGGATATCCCGTTATCCAGTCCTGGATCAGAGACCCATGGAGCAATTCCTGTGTTTCTGTGTAACAGAAGGTTTGGTTCTATCCTTCCAACCCCACCCAAGCCTTTGCCTAAATAATTCAGAGCAAATTATCCAAGTCATTCATAATAGCAAATAACGTTCATTGAGCCTAATTAGTTTGCAGCCATCTGAACAAACAAACTATAGCATTTGGGGACCAGGGCACCTGCCAGGGCACAGTGTCCCATGGCTGGCCCCTCTCCAATATTTAATTAATCTGTCATCTTTCATTAGATCTCTGTGATGCATCTAAATATCTTCCATGTCTGAAAAAAAAAGAGCTACAATCACGACAAATTGACTGTTGTTGCATTGTATAAACCTAGCAGTTACTGATTCCAGACTCTTCAGTGCCTCTGTAATTTTAATGACACTTCGGCCCTTCATTACATTGTAAACTCAGTGACAGTAGTATGAATACAGCAATAAAGCACTTGTTTGGTAAGCTTTTGGTTACAGCTCCCCGCAACAGAAGAATTAAATTAGGTCCTGAGCATGGTTTATTGTTACATCGGCGCTATTTCCTTTTGCAGTCTTTCTATCCTGTGGGCCGTTCGGTTCCCTGAAATTTCTATTAACCAAGCTATGGTAATGGCTTTGTGGGAAAGAATTGATTTTCAGATGCTGTTTCAGATCCTTTAGTGACAAGGCGAGGAAGCTGGCTGCAGAGCCATCCAGCCCTGACTTTTCACAAGGAAGCTTGAGCGCTACTCATGAATGTGCAGATTTCCCTGTTGCTGATGTACCCTTGCTACAGAATGAAGTGCCCCCATCTGACATCTGTGGCAGGTGAAAAGGTGCACCACTTCTTTCTGACATGCAAAGAATGGTTTCAATTCTAAGAGGAGATTTCTTTTTAAAAAACCATAAATTGCCCACTGCCCCGGCTTTAGAACTGGAGCACGCAAGTGCTGTGTCGTGACGGCAATATTCAAATGGGTGTTCCCCCCCTAAAAATACGATGAATAGTGATGGGGGTGGGGACACCAAAGGGTGTAAATAACGGTGCAGGGTCAGTGCCGGGCACTGAATAAATTCCCATCCAGTTCAAAGCAGTGTGAATCTCTGCAGAACAAAGGCACAGTGGGTAATCTACAACCTAGCCTGGAAAAGGATCCCTCATTCTCACAGATTTTGAGTGACAGACCAGTCCTCTCTTACAGACAGCAGCCCCACCTCAAGGAAATACTCATCAGTGGCCACATGCCAGGACACAGAAATACTAACCCAGGAACACAGCCCTGCAACAAACTCCACTGCAAACTCTGTCCACACATCTGTACTACAGACACCATCACCAGACCTAACCCATTCAGCCTCATCAGCAGGGGGCTCTTACACCTGCATAGCCACCAATGTGCTATCTGCCCTCATGTGCCAGCAATGCCCCTCTGCCATGCACGTGGGACAAACCGGGCAGGCTCTGTGCCAAAGGATGAATGGACAGAAGGCCAACATCAGGAATGTGAACACACATCAGTCTGTAGCCCCACCCACTTTTCTGGGTGTTATACCACTTGGCTTCCCCAGATGGAGACCAGTATCAGAGGGGGAGCCGTGTAAGTGTGTATCGGCAAAAACAACAGAAAGTCCTGTGGCACCTTATAAACTAACAGCTACTTTGGAGCATAAGCTTTCGTAGGGAAAGATCATCTGATGAAGCGCCCACGAAACCTTGTGTTCCAAAATATCTACTAGTCTATAAGGTGCCACAGGACTTCCAAATGGAGCAACAGCAGAGCCCAGAATGGATGGAGCCTTGACCTTGCTACCCCAGTGCTAAGCAGAGACGACCATAATCTAGTATTGGACAATGCAGGCAGCAGATCACTTCTCACCTGGGAGAACCAGAGACTGTCCAGGTGCGCCTGCATTCCAAACTGGAAGGTGTCAATTGCAGCTGGAGGTGATGTACCCCGCAACTAGCTGTGGCTAAGCGGGCATGGACTGAGATGGGTGTAGGAGCAGCGAGGAGAAGGTCAGCAGAGACTGGCTAGCCTGCACGTGCAGACAGGCCACACCTGCGGATAGTGGAGAGGAAGTGGCTTCAGCAGATGTCACTCAATACAAGCCGAGGGGCAAAGCGGCTGCCTTTGCCCCTGCATGCTGGCCCCTGTGCACAAGACTACACTGCAAAGGGGAAGAGAAATGCAACAGCAACTGTCAGAGCCTCTACATCCTTGGGCTTGCACTGGGCTGCTGAAAACAGCAGCAAGAACTTTCTTGCTCAGGCTGGAGCACAGACTCTGAAACCCAATGGGAGGGACAGGCCAAGAGTGGTAGATCACCAAGCCATACACTGCCATTTTTAGCCACACAAGCCTTAATCAACTCTTCCTGAGGCCAGATCTAAACTAGACCTGAAAGTTGGCAATTGCATAGCTGGAATCGATGTACAGTAAACCCTCGAGATATACACAACCAAGCTGTGCGTGTCTCCAGTTAACACGACTGCCACCCCTGACAGGAGCAGGAAACCACTCCTGTCAGGGGCAGCAAACTGACTCTTGCCGCACCTGACAGGAACGGATTCCTGCTCCTGTTGGGGCAGCAGCCGAGAGACAGGCTGCCATCCCTGACAGGAGCAGTTTCCCAGTCCCCATAATGGAGGGGAGCTGGAAAGTGGTGGCAGCCTGACTTTCGGCTCCCCTTGGCTTGCAGAGCCAGGAGGCTGACCAGGGCAGCAGCCCTGGTCAGTTTCCTGGGTCTAAGGAGTGGAGGGGAACCAAGAGCCAGGTGGCCACCTGGTTCACCGCTCCAAGCCAGGGGCTGGAGCCAGGAAACTGACCGTGGCTACTGCCCTGGTCAGTTTCCTGGCTCTGCAAGGGGAGTAGAGCTGGGAACCAGGCTAAAGCCTGGTTCCCATCTCCCCTCGACTTGCACAAAAATGTGAGTTATGCAGGGGTTGCAGGAATGCAACCACCATGCAACTTGAGGGTTTACTGTATCGAAGATCCGCCAATCTGGCCATCCTCACCCCTCGCAACAATGAGGATCTCAGGGATTGACTGTTGAGCCCTGATAGGTTGATTTTGCATGTCTCCACTAGGCACATGAACTCAAACCCTGGAAGATCAACCCTGACCAGGTTGATTTCCCAGTAAGCACAGACCTACTTGGAGATTTTGGTGCTGTGTAGATGTGTTTTAATTGCAATGTAAACTTAGACACTATCCCTTCCTGGGGACTGTTTAGGTGCTCCAGTGCAACCAGCTCTGTGGAGAGTCTCTTTAAATGTCTAACCCTTTTGCTAGCTGGAGGTGGGAGCAAGACATGCTGGGTTCAATATCCTGGGAGTCCTCTGAACAATACAAAACTCAGCCAGCTCAAGCCCCCCCCCCTCCTTAATCTGGGAAACTTTCACACCACCCCTGTGCACCTCAAAGAAGCAGTACATCCCCTTTCGCAAGGGTACAAGAAAAGAGACGTTTGTTTGAAGAATCAGGAACCCATTTGTTTTGGGAAGAAGGGGCTTTCGAAGACTGGGGGGTTGTTTCAAAAGGCCCCCCGGCTACACCAGCAGCAGACGATTCAAAAGCAGCACTTTCGAATTGCCATGGCTGCCATTATGCAAATGAGATGCTGCAGATTCATGGAAGTGCCTCATTAGCATCTTTCGAACTCCCTCATTAACATGCCCCTTCCAAAAGAAGAGGGCTCGTGTAGACACAGCCTAGATGTCTGGGGAGAGATTATTGAGCCCCTGCTTACAAATGAGATTTTTCAAATTGAAATTTGGGAAACTGACAACCCAAAACAGTCAAAAGATTAGTCAGGTCCCCAAATGAATCAGGTGTGCCTAAAATAACATTCATTTTTACATAGTACAATTTTTAGCATACTTTTTATTCCCCTGCTCATTTCTGAGCCTTCAGTGTGTGCTGAGGTCACATTTTCAACCTTTTCTCGAAAACCATGAGACACGGAAACATTTTTTTCCCAGTGAAAGCGGAGATTCTCATATCCTCACAGGAATGCAGCAGGTGGTGTTTTAAGAAAAATATCATATTTTGAAAACACATAATAAAAAAATGGCAAGTGTTGATAACACTGAGTCCTGTATATATCAGCAAAGCCCTCTGCATTTAGATGGCGATGGGTGTTTTAGAAGTACCTAAAATAGATCGGTGAGAGACATTGTACATAGCACACCTTCCACATGGTTGCACTGGTAGGGTAATAATTTCCCCTTTGTGCAGGTAAGGACTTAGACCAACATACATTTATCCCAGACAATGCAGCTCTCTACCACAGTAGTGGCATAAACCTTGAGACTTGTCCCCCAGTTACATACACCCATAAAGCAATGCAACGTGGTGCACAATTTACACAATAAAACAGTTCACATCCCTACCCTTTCCTAACTGAGCTTAGATTTACAAAACGGCACAGCAGGGAGTCACATAAAGAGCAGGTTAAATGCTGTCTGATTAGTTAGTTGATTAGTTCCTCTATCTTAGTCCCACGAATAATTCCTGTTTGCTACCATATCCAATCCTGGCTTCCCAAGTAACAACCCTATAGCCCCTGAGAACAACAATCATCATTTGCCCTGTGGGATGTCACGTTCCCCACCCCTCCACCTCCTCTGATTTGCCTCTATACACAAATTGACTACGCTGTATTAGCTGGCCCTCACAAAGAAGGCTGATAATTTCTTACTGATTTAAGACCACCACCTCAGCATAAATTGAGAGATTTTCATAGTGGTGATCGGGCAGGCAGCCGCTGGCTTGCCTGTGATGTTAACAGGATTTGATCAGCTAAATCACCCCACTTTGGGTGTTTAACCCCCTATTATAGAAACTGCAATGTGTAATCCCCAAACAAAGTCTGTCCCCACCCGCTCTGCACAGGGTGGTGACAACAGCACTGGACCTGAGTGGAAAAGAATAAAAAATTACTGCCCAACAGCGCCTTACTTTGAATGCCTAGTTCTGCTACAGCTGGGTCGGTCAGGACAGCTGTGCCTCACTGCGCTTTCCAAGTCTGCCACCCAGCTCAGCAGCCAGTGCTCTTCTTGCCTGAACTCACGGCTATGAAGGCCAACATGCTACTGCCTGGGGAATTCAGAGGATTCGCGGGGCCCCACTGGCGTGCCAGCTCTTGTTACTGGCCAGCACTTGGAACAGGGCCATGCTGTTGGAGGAAACGTCCTGCAATGGGGGAGGGGGCGGCAGGGCGGGGGGGCACCAGCTGGGCTGCTATTGTGTGTGTTGTGTTCTGGGGCTGTACACTGAGCTGTGCACTTCCTGGCACTGCGTCGATCTCATGGGGGAGGGCTTTATTAAATATTAATGCGAGTGGTAAGTACCGGAGCACAGCACGCCTGGGAGCACGAGAGTCCTGTGAGGCGGGGGTGGAGAGATGGGTGCAATACCAACACGGACAGAAAGAAGCAATTTTTTACCCATTTGCCAAGGCGAATGAAATACAGCCAGACCCAGTGCCTCAGCTGCTGAAAATAAGCAGACTTCCACAAAAGTCAATGGGGACTACTCCACTTTCCATCAGCGAGACCTACATGTTACCTTGCGGAGTGAAGGATAACTGGTCCGGGAGGTTCAGAAAAATCTACTGCAGCGACTATCTAATGCTCAAACACCAGTTCTCATCCGAAAGCCCAATGGCCTTTTCAAGGAGACCAGTAGCATGGGTCCCTGTTAGCTGATGGAGAAAACACAGGCTTTGAGAACTGACGTGACTTTCCTAAAGTTACCCAGCTGATCCAAAGCAAAGCCAGGCTAAGAACCGAAGTCTCCTGGCTCTTAGAGTTTACCTAGCTAACCATTAGTATGCGCAAGGTGGGCAACAAGTGTACTAACATGCCGTGTGCACCGATGGTCCCGCTACATTTTTCCATCCATATACGGAACAAATTTTGTTATGCACACTGAGGCACGCATGGATGTGCGCCACCAATAAAAAACACACACCCGGCGCTGGGCACTCCACTAATCAGCTGGGCAGCACCTGAATCTCTCCTGGGCAGCTGCCCAAGCACCCAGCTTACAGGGAACACTGGTGTGGACCCAGATGTATGTACTGAAAGCTGCATCATGGAGATGCAAGGGGGTTGACCTGCTTCTATTTCAAAGCGGCAAAGATCACAGGGAACTTTTAGCAGCTGGTACAGGTTGAACCTCTATACTCCCGCATCCACGGGACCAAATTGGTGCCAAACGAAAGCATTTGCCAGAACACCGGCGATCAATGTTGTCCAGCAGCATTATCAACGCTCCCACTGCTTACTGGGCTCTTAGAAGACTTGTACGGGGTAAATTGGAGCTAACAGAACACTGAGAGCCAGGACTGGTGGCTGCAAACAAACTTCATGGGACAACAGGAAACTTGGCCACCCCCGCGGAGAAGTGGTCATGCGGCTGACTGAAACCACAGATGTTGCCGGATGAGAGAGTGCCGGGTAAGAGGCTCAACCTGCAGCTGGAGCTACATGATAGTCAGTGTGCAACATACGTGGGTTGCAGATTTCCACCCTCGCTCAGGTACTTGCACGGCAGAGTGCAGCATAGAAGCACTGTATCCTCAGCTCGCACAGGCACACAGCGAGCATAGCACATGTGACGATACATCAGAACCTTAGCACACATACCCCTCTGGGGCTCCTGACGTGGCCAAGCAGCGCCTCACCCTGCACAGACACAGCCAGGGCCTTTTCCTGCCACATGGAGCAACCCTCTCTAGTGTGCACAAAGCATTCTTTTTCACGGCAGCGCGGAGTTACACGCACGCTCCATGCCGCTGCAGGCGTAGGCATTGCTCAACTGGTCATCTAGACAAGCTCCCGTTGCCCCCTTGCTTAGTGAAGTACCAATATTACAGAGCTGCTGATGTCCCATGAGAACAAGTTGCAGATTATCCTGTTTTAGCGAAATCTCGTCCTCTGAGTGCTGTGGTCCCTGCGTTTCTCATGCACCCTTTTAAACCTGTTACTGGGGACACTGTCCGCTAACATAAACATGGCTCATGATGTAGCTGCTCAATTAGCCAAAGCCAGCGCTGCCTTTGGAAAATTGACCAAACACCTGTGGAATGACCATGCTGTGAAACTCCATACTAAGGGAACAGTTTATCAGGCATTTTTCCTGAATGTCCTGCCGTATGGCTCAGAGCCACAGACTATATATTGCCACCACATTTTGAAACTCGATCAGTTCCACATGTGCTGTCTGAGGAAGACCACCCATGTGAATCAGTGGGACAAACTCCTAATGGAGGTTCTTAAGCTGCGTGGTGTCATGGGCATGGAAGCAATGCTTATGAATCGACTGTTTCACTGCATATGAGGATGGATGACACACAGATGACACAGTCATGGTCTTCTATGGCCAGCTTGCTCATGGACAGTGCTCTATTGGTGGCCAGTATAAGCGCTATAAAGACATCTTAAAGGCCAACTTGAAGTCATGTGGCCCATCTCCCAGTGATCTGGAAACTCTAGTTCTGGACAGATTGTCCTGACAGCAAACGACTGCACAGGCTCTTAATTACTTTGAGAGCCAGCATATCCAGGCTCTACAGGAAAAGCATAGGAGCTGAAAAGAACGTACAACCCCTGCAGTTGGTGTTTTTTTATGTGACATCTGTAATCGGCTCGGCCAGCCAAGGACTGGTTTCGTTGCTCACCAACGGCGTCATAGAAAGTGTCGACTGATGGCTTAGGCCAAGAGCAATGCTGTGTCTCACAGAGCTGCAACTATAAACCAGATAACACTACTGAAAATTCCATTCACCGGCAATAAAATATGATGCCATTTAACAGCGTCCATGTGCTACGACCACTGGCTCATGATATTCAAGATCAAACTTCGGCCAAACAACAACTTAGACTGTAACATCTCCCAGGCAGGAACCAGAGCTTCCTGTAATTTTTTTTTTCTGTCCATGGTCAGAATAAATTTTGTTATCAGCACCCAGGCATGTGCTAATGTGCCCCTCCAGTAGAAACACACACCACCCGCTGTGGGCATTCTGCTAATCAGCTGGGTGACACATGAATCTTTTTCTGGGTGGCTGCCCAAGCACTCAGCTTACAGGGAACCCTGGTGGGACTGTCCTTTTGTTTTGGCCTTACAGTCTGGGCCATGAGTAGGGCTCCTAGATGCTATGGTAATTTAAACAAACTGTTTGTTGTGGTAGTGATACTACTCAGTCCCCTATACAACAGATGGAGAAAGAACAGCTTGCTCTCAGCCAAAGGTCCAGCAAGCACTTGGGACCAGGCCTCAAACTGGCTTTCTGGCAAACTGCAGGTTCAATAGATGTGTGTTGGGAAACAGCTCCCAGATGCAGCTTTGAGAGGGTTAATGGAAGACGCAGACATGAACTCTGGCTTCCTGACAGTGTAGACAAAAGCCATGCTGCATGTTACACTCCCAACAGTTACTTAAAGGAAATTACATGTAATTAATTTGCCACAGCTATCTTGTTTCAGGCTAATTGAATGCCTGAATACTTGTTTAACTATAAGATTAAAAAAATAAGCACAAGTTCAATGTATTATTTTTAGAAGGCAATACCATGTTTATTACTTATGTAAATTTTCTTAATTACACCTCAGCTAGGTTTTCTTATTTATTGCATTTCCATTCTTTTGAGAGTCACCAGCTCTTTAATTAGCACACAGGAACAAGAGGTGTCTTGTTAATTATAAATTAAATAGTTTTCAATAGACCATAGATTGCAAGTGGTAGATTTCCTTTTCAATGGACTGAAGAGCTGCTGAAAGTATGTGAAGTGTCTGCCTCAGTTTGCAGGTGAAACCAATCAAACACAGAAGAGAGGGCTGCCAGGCGAAAGGGAGATATCGGCAGCCTGGTGTCCTGGGTGTGGCTCATCTCCTGTGATTTAAAGGTCTGAGATATGGTTCCCCCCTGCCCAAGGCAAAATTCTTCCAATCAAAAGAAAAGACAAGACCCCTAAATCAGTCCTGAGCATAGAACCCAGCCCCACTGATGGGACATTAGGGAGCAAAGAGGGCAGTTGCCCCAATCCCCAATGAAACGCAGTGGCAGTGCTGTGCCGCCAACATGGGTGTGGGTCTGAGGAAGTGCGGTGGGCCCCAGGACTGAGTGCCTTATGCCCCACCCCTTCCACTCGTGGTCCTGCCCCTTCCACTCTTGGTCCCGCCCCTTCTGAGGGTGGGGAGCCACCCCTCAATCCCACCCTGTCCCCGGGCCTATGGTGGACATCAGCACCACTGATGGAACCACATTCCAAAAGGAATGCCCCTCGGCCTGAAAAGAGCGCACACCATCACTGATTTATCTCACCAGCCAGCAGACAGGCAGGCCTTTGTTTAGTCACCTCCAAACACTTCCTGCTGACCTATATCCAAAGGGGGCATCCCTGTGCTATACAACATCTGCTGGCTGCTTGAACTCAAGCGGCCTGCCATTCACACTCAGCATTTCCTAAATGGTGCCATGCTTCGCTGGGCTGTTTACCTAAGGGGGACTAAAGGAGAAGGCTGGCTGGGGAATTTAATATTGTGCTTTACTACTCACAAATAGGACCCAAGTATGTTCCCTACTATAGTGGTAGAAACGGCGTCCAGGGCAGTCAGGATCCACCATGTCTATTTTAGGTAATATTTACAGGAAGGTACCATCTTTGCGTTCTTAGTTTACACAGCAACCAGTTCAATAGGATCCAGGCCCAGTCCTGGTGCTCCTACCACTATGCCAGCTCTGCCTGCCTCCAAGCTAGTTCAACAAAGACCAGACTGGAGAGGTGAGTACTGCTCTAAGTCCTCGTGTTCTACTCCAAGATGGCAGATTTATAGATTTCACTGCACTAGACCTTACGTTGCACAGCTAGAATCGACTTACCTACAATCAAGTTCCCTAGCTGTCCTCACAGAGGGAGGCTGACAGGAGAAACTGTCCCATCAACCTTCCTTACCCCTCATGATATTGAGGAGTACAGGGGTTGACTGTCGACCTCAGATACTTTGATTTCATGTGTCCCTACTAGTTGTGAAATCAAACCCCAGAAGATTGACCGTGGACATGCGAAGACATATCCCAAGGCCATTTGCACAGTGGTCAACTAGGCTGGCCTCCTGCGCGACACAGGCCAGAGAACTCTGCCCAGAGAATGTCTTTAAGAAAAAAAGGCTCCATGGCAGTTTAAAAACCTCCAGAGATAAAGTTTATGAGATGGAATCGAATTTCAAAAAAGAGCCCAGCTCCCAGTTTGGAGTCTGTGGCCAGATTTGCCAAAGCTAATGAGCAGGCGCTGGGCCCTTTTGAATATTCAGCCACTTAGCAGCAGCAGCAGTCTACAGGGCCATGAGAACCTGGAAGGGAAATTGTCCCATTTATCCTCCTTGTCCAAACAGAGCAAAGGGCCAGAAGCAAACCAATTAAAATAGAAGTGGAGAAGATTAGTTTTAATTTTCAGAATCTTGTCAGTCTGGATAGATCACAACAGACTGTATTGAATGTGTGAAATGCCAACTCCACTGACATCAACGGCAAAATGCCTACAATCTTCAGCGGGGCCAGGATTTCACCATATGACTTGTGCTGTCTGCATCCATTTCGTACAGCATTCTGTTACAGAACCCTCAATAAAACAGACACTTTTTCAGTTATAGAGTGTTTATGAGTGGGTTTCTTAGCTCTCTGGGCAGGGAGTGAAAACCCTAAATGCATATATTGGCACCTCAGTAAATAGCCATGGTTTTATAAAGGGCTGGTACCTCCAACCTCACTGTCTCAGAAAGGGCCTCTGGTGTTTGCCATAATGACTGGGGAGACCTGGGGGGAATGACTGACCTTTGCACATAATCAACTTAATACAAGGGTCAGAGATACAAATGAAGATGTCTAAATAACACCCATTTGGCAGCTGTGTTCCATTGCCCATTCCTTGACAATGAAAAAGCTCCCACTGCATTCCAGGGGTGTTGTATCTGGTCCGCTTTAGGTCTGCATACCCACCATTTGTGCACAAAATGGACATACAAATTGCACATGCAAACACCAGTTTCGTACACACAAATGCAAACCTTGTGGACGCAGTGAGTGTGCATAAATACAGTAAGCAGATCTGAGCAGCTAACTTGGACCGTTTGGACCTAATATTGGCATGAAAGACAACTTTTCTACCTGAAGAATCAAACGATGCTAAATCTGCAGAGGGTGGTTCTGTCATGTATCGTAGAGGAAGGCTGATCCATTACCAGAGTTCCCTGTAAGCTGAGCCCTTGGGCAGCCACCCACAGCACCCACAGCAGGTATTTCTTCTGGTGGTGCACATCTGCACATGCCTTGGTATGTGCCACAAAATTTATTCCACATATGTATGGAAAAAATCAAAGGGAACATTGTCCAGTACCATTGCTTTCTGTGGTGTCTGCAAGAGAGGCTGGCAAAATCATCAGAAGTACAGCAATATTTTCACCTGGAAGTAGTAATGAAAGTAGGTACATAGCCAAAGAGGTGCATTTCTGTGTGCTTGTATTAGGCTGTGTACATCAGCCCTGAAAAAAATGGATAGGGTGCATTTTATTACTTTTTTGTTAAAAGGCACTATTGTAAATCATTATTGTTAATGTCCCAACATTAACGCGCAAATGAATAGAATGGCAATTATTCTATACCAGGGCAATATGTAGAGGGTATGTGTGTTTCCGTTTCAAAATTAGAAATAAAATTGATCGTCTGTGCCATTAAAGCTGTGTCTCAGGCTGTTTTATCATTCCTATAATGCACCATGAAACCACAATAAGGAAATAAAACAGAATGGCAACTTACAGTAATTCCGCATAGCATGCATGGATATTGACTACGTCTGGCATGTATTGATAAACAGATCCATTGTAATAAAGAGCAGATGCAATGATCATGCCATTCGCTTTCATGGGACCAGTCTTCTGCAGGGCACAAGCGGGTGGGGAGGAGAGAGAATGAGATACAAAAATCCCATTAACCTTAACTGGAAGTGGCGGCTAGCTCCATGACTGATATAAATTGGCACTGCTCTGCCGAAGCCAGCAGAGGTCAGCTGACTAACACCAGCAGAAGGTCTGTTCTCCCACTAAGGACCAAACTAAGAAATTTTATGCAAGGAGATAAAATTTCAAATGGGAACTGGGGACAGGGTAGGGATATGAATTGAGAAACTTCTATATTATTAGAGCAACACAATGAAATAAATGAATGTATTTTAATTTTTACAATTTAAAAGATCCCTGAACCAAAAACCTACTTTGCAAAGATTTTCAGCCATAATCCACTGAAGATAGGCCTGCTTCTGCTAAGCTTACTATTCCATTCGGGCCTATGCACATTCATTCTTACCTATATATCTCCATCTACTTATCTCCATCCTTTACAACTGGTATCCGTGGAGACTATGGAGGGCAAAGGTCAGGATTCTGGAAAGTATTTCCTCCGGTAATTGCTCAATTTTCATAGCTCACTAGCAGCCACTGGTGAACAGTGAGGTTATGTCCCCTTGAGCTATTCATCATAGGTATTTGCCAACTCATTACTTTTTAAAATGACCTGAAAGAAGCCTTTCTAAATGGGAAGTTATCAAGGCTTCTGCAGCATCAATAGAGGAAAAACAAGCCAGGAGTAACCCCTGAGCATTCATATCCACAGCTGGTGCACAGAGGCATAAGGATGGCAAAGAAGGAAGCTGTGGGCCATCTGTCTCAGCAAGAGAAAGTCAGCCAAGATGAAGAGTATCCCTTAATTCCTGCAGCACCCATGCAACAAATAAGGGACATTCTATGGGGTGATGTAGAAATGTGCTTTTGTTATTCCTGTAATGGCACCTGCTTGTTGTTTGGGGGAAGGGGTTTTACTGTGGTTGAAGAGCCCCTACTCAATAAAGCCTTGATCCTGAATGGGGTCATCATCTTCCCTGAACCACTGAGCAAAGCCTCAAGACAGGCTATCGGCCCTACCTTAACTCAGCCAACAGTAAACATGAAGTCATCTTTCTAGCATTGCCAGGATTTGGGCAGGGATATGAAAGAGGTCCTTAAAATGAAGACAGGTTTGGAGAAAGTGAATAAGGAAGCATTATTTACTTGCTCCCACAACATAAGAACTAGGGGGTCACCAGGCGAAATTAATGGGTAGCATGTGTAAAACAAACAAAAGTATTTCTTCACACAATGCAGTCAGCTGGTAGAACTCCTCGCCAGAGGAGGGTGTGAAAACCAGGACTTTAACAGGGTTCAAAAGTGAGTTAGGTAAATTCAGAGAGGGTGGGTCCATTGATACTTCTTAGCCAGGATGGGTGGGAATGGTGTACAAGCCTGTTTGTCAGAGGCTGGAGACGAGCAACATGGGAAAAATCACTTGATGATTTCCTGTTCTGGGGCATCTGGAATTGGCTGCTGTCGGCCGACAGGATCCTGGGCGAGATGGACCTTTGGTCTGACCAAGTGTGGCCGTTCTTATGTCATGAAACATCACCCGGCTACGTGGACTGGCCCAGTCCCTGCACTTATCTGGGTGCGCTGGGCTTACTAAGGGGACCACTGCTGAGCGGCCAAGCATCAAGGGCAGAGAGGTCTTCATCTGGGCTTCAGTCAGCTATCTGTCTCCAGACGCTTTTCTGGGAGGAGCGGCTCAGCAAGAAGACCAATGAAAGGACACGCCCCCTCACCCCCTTCACAGATTCTGATCAGGAAAGCAAGCTTTAACTGGGGAATAACAGCAAAGAGAAAAATTGTTAAGGGCTAGATGATGCCTCTAAGCAAATTCCCAAGCACTGGTCCATGTGTGACCTGCATTGGAAAGCCCACATTGGAAAACTGCATAGATACCTGTAGGAATCGCAACTCCTTCCCACCTCTCCCTGATGTATGACAGCAAGAGGTGTAATAATCAGACACAGTTTGGGAGACCAGCTCAGCCATGTGCACTGGGGACTCTAACCCAATTCTCCTAAGGTAATTGCCGGTACCACAGGACTCTACAGTCTTTGGCCCAATGAATATTTAATAGCCAATGGTACCCCTTTAACACTCTCCAGAGAGGCAGAAGACCTCCGCTGATGTCCCTGATCCAAATTACAGTAGGGATTTTAATCAAAGTCTAAAGATGCACTGTAGCAGATGTACAGCCAAGATGGAATGTTTTTGAAAATCCCAGCCAACGCGCTGTCAAATGCACAAAATTGTAAATCGCCTGGAAAGACAGAAAAACAGAGTGGGAAGCAAGCTCTGTCTGTTGCAGCATCTCGGCTGTTACCTGGAGCTATTGTTAAAAACAGTTCGATTGGAAGTGCGATTTTTAAGTTGACAGTTTCCTTTTAATTTTAAGGATCTGAAAAACATTTCCAGTGTTGGACAGATTGAGTTTTAACAACACGACAAACACATCCATTTGTTGATCTCAGCTCCTCACCATCCAACTTCAATTAACATGATAAAAATGTGGCAGGCATCCAGTGTTATGGCATTTGTCTAAGTAGCACATGGCCGGGCAGTTGGAGAAAATGTTTGTCATTGATGAATGATGGAAGATGATTTATGGTGTGACACCTGGCCCACACAGTCAAGTGGAAGGGGAGGAGGAGACAGGAATCAGATAGGATGCTAAAAAATATCTTTCAAACAAAACACAGAGAATCAATTAGCTTACAGAGGAGACAAAACTGAAAAGAGTGAAATATATAAAGTGGATAAAGCAAAGGTAAATTAAGTTCTCTAGCCAGTGTGGAATGACACAGGACTCTACTGCAGTGGAGCTGAACAGATTAGACTTATTCTCTATCAACTGAAGTTGCAGAGGGAGAGGTATAGGTTGGATATTAGGAAAAACTACTTCACCAGGTGGGTGGTGAAGCCCTGGAATGTATTGCCTAGAGAGACGGTGGATTCTCCATCCCTTGAGGTTTTTAAGTCCTGGCTTGACAAGGTCCTGGCTGGGATGACAGTGAGGGTTGATCCTGCTTGAAGCAGGGGGCTGGACTAGATGACCTCCTGAGGTCCCTTCCAGCCCTATGATTCTATGAACTGCCCTGAGTTGATTTCTTTTCTTCTTCCAAGATGCAATCCAAGATGCCGGTTTTATGAGCCAGACGGTTTGGGACATGGCTGCTTTAGGGAGCAACGTTCTCTCCGTAACAAGGAAGAAAATGGAATATGTTGCCCAAGAAAAAGTAAATAGCTGTCTAAGGGGAGAGATTGGCCTTGATTAAATAAATGTCTTTAAATAAGCCCTTCAGTAAGCCACATCTGACCATGTGAAGAATACAAATATTGATTACAGAAACAGTATAAATATTAAAAGAATGTCATCTGATGAATGACAATCCACTCCTCAGTGAGCCAACATGAAAACTCATTTTATGATGTCTCTTGCCTGGGCTTTGCAACATTTTAAGGCTAAGCTGTGCCTCCTGGTGTAAGGTGCTTCTCAACAGGAGTAAAGGTGGCAGGGTCTGTCCTGCTGGTGCAGTTTGTACCTGCCCTCAGGAGAGACTGACGTACAAGCCGGAAGAAGCTTCAGGAGGTGCCATGACTCAGAAATGCCCCTCGGAGACCAGTTCCCAGGGAGCAGTCATTTACGGCCCATCTACACCAGCAACCGGCTGCAGTCCTTTCATCCTTCCCCTGCCCCCGTGCACATCAGCTCTGCTCTTCTGGGCAGTGGATACAGCTGTGAAGTCAAAGCACCTTCTCCACTCATTTGATAGCCCTCCCGGTACGCATACTGTAGGACAGGAGCCTTCCCCACATGCTTTGGGGACCTTGGGTACTACCGGGAGCTCCTATCCCTGCGAGTCCCCTAGGTGAGCATGTGATCCAAGTCCCACCTTGTCCTTGGAGGGTCTCGTAGAATAACACCCTTTGCCTTCCCTGCAATCCTGGAAGGCACAGACAGACTGATTGCAATGGTGGGCAATCACCTGTAAAGGAGGAACTACTGGCAGGAGTCTGTTCTGTGAAAGCTGCTGCACCAGTGTTTATGAAACACCTCCGTTTAATTAAGGTGTCATAAGAATTTCTGGCAGGTGTCTTCCCAGCCGTCCCTGTCCAAGGTGCAGGAGACATAAGCCCCTGTAGTATGGCCCAAGTGCCACTGCAAACCATTGTCGGTCAGCAGAAAACTGCTGTACATGTCCTTCTGCATCGACAAAAGATGCTGCAGACACAGCTGGAGTCTGCTGTGAGACAGGACCCTGGTGAAAGCAGCCCATTCACTGCATTCTCTACATTCGGGGCTGTGGGGCAGTCCCACCTCTCCCCCAAAGAATCGCTGCTCTCAGACTGTGCCGCTCTGGTGGCAGGAAGGGACTGTCCCCCACATTCACCGGAAGTGGCACAGTGCTTCCAGAAGGAGAGGCAGGCAGGTGCGGAACAGAGGTAGGGGTTGGGGCACATGGCTAGTGCCCCCCAGGCATTCTCACCATTCACCACTGCCTGTGAATATCTGCTTACCAGCAGACCACCCCGTGGGAGGCAAGGGGCAGCAAAGGGGACAGTTGCCCAAGGGCCTAGTGAGTCTCACAAAATCAAGTGATTGGGCAACAAAATGGCAAATGAAATCTAATGATAAATGTAAAGCAATGCACATTGGAAAAAATAATCCCAACTATATGCATAAAATGATGGGGACCCAACATAGCCAGAACCACTCAAGAGAGATCTTGGAGTCATTGTGGATGGTTCTCTGCAAACGTTCACTCCACGTGCTGCAGCAGTCAAAAAAAAGCTACTAGAATATTGGGAGTCATTAAAAAGGGGATAGAGAATAAGACAGTGACTAGCTTATTGCCTCTGTATGAATCCACGGTACACCCACAGCTTGAATACTGGGTACAGATGTGGTTGCCTCATCTCAGAAAAGATACCTTGGCGTGGGAGAAGGCTCAGAAAAGGGTAACGAGACGGTTAGGGGTTTGGAACAGGTACCACATGAAGAGAGACTGGGACTTTTCAGCTTAGGAAGAAGGAGCCTAAGGGAGGATATGATAGAAGTATATTGTCATGACTGGTGTGGGAAAAGTGAGTAAGTTATTGAAGTGTTCCCATAAAATAAGAACTAGGGGTCACCTAATGAAATGAATGGGGAGCAGGTTTAAAACAAACAAAAGGAAGTTTTTTCTCCATGCACGTCACTGCAGGCCTGTGGAACTCCTTTCCAGACGCGGTTGTGAAGACCAAGATTTTGACAGGTTTCAAAAAAGAACTAGAGAGACTCATGGAGGTGAGGTCCATTCATGGCTGTGAGCCAGGCTGGGTAGAAATGGTGTCCCTGGCCTCTGTGTGTCAGAGGCTGGAAATGGATAACAGGGGAGGGATCTTTTCTGTTCACTCCCTCTGGGGCATCTAGCACTGGCCACTGTCAGAAGGCAGGACACTGGGCTAGCTGGACCTTTGGCCTGACCCCGTGCGGCTGAACTTACGTTTTTATGATTCAGAAGGGCCCTGGGCTGCTGGCTTCTACCACAACAGTTGCACTGATCTGAGACAGGCCCTTTAAATAGCTGCTCGTGTACACCACACAGAGGGCTGCTGGGTGGAGGAAGTGCAGCGTGGTGCTGCAGGTGGTTCTAAAGGCTGGTGGCCCCTGTCCTCACCCCTTCTGTCCTAGATCCCTCCCTTTCCAGGAACACAAGCCAGCCCTGCCACCTTACCCAGGGGCCGGCAAATCTGTCGACCTCCCTGCCTACTAATAATTACAAGATTGGGCCAGGTTGTCACAAGTCCTCAGCACCAAAAATTCAAGCTGGGTTTTTAAGCAACTCTGTTCCCTTCTAGGTATGTAAAGGAAGGGTCAGACTTTCTGCATATTCAGAAAATGCAGTGAGAACAACATTTTATCATTGCCTAGGGATAAAGCAAAAAAATATCTGTTTTGCTACAGGAGACAAAATAAAAAGAAAATTGTTGACTTTGCATAAAAAGGCTCCCAAAATCACACAAACAACTAAAAACACCAATACAGTTTAAATTTCAGGTACTCTAGTTAAAATGGAGCCCGGGAGGGTGGGAGATAACCAATATTTTCCTAATAGGATAAGCAAGTCAGCAATCTTTGCAATCTTATTCATCTTTGAAGACCCAGGGGATGGGCAGGTAATTGAAAAGAACAGCAACACAGGAGTTTCTAAGAACTCAGCAATACTGCATATGCACACACGGAAGCACTGACCCCTCTGTGATATAATTACCATACGCTGCTTAGGGAGCACAAACAACATGGCAACACTTTGTAACTGGTAAAGATTTTTTGGACCTCCTGTAGTGCAAAGTGAAAGGGAATTTTATGTTTTCTTTAAGAAGAGGAAATTGGTACAGGGTATTGGTATATATTTGGTCTTTTGAACCTACCTGGTTTGAAGGCACCATCTATTTCCCGTTTGCTGAAGGTGATGGTTTAGTCCACAAAGCACTTCAGTGTACAGTAGACCCCTGGCTTAGATGGAGGTCGCGTTCTTGGTAACCTCCACATAAGCTGACTTTTCGCATAACTCGGGAGCCAGGAAACTGACCAGCACAGCAGCCGGGGTCAGTTTCCAGTCTCCTGTGAGCATGGGAAGATGGGAGCCAGGCTCCAGCTTCCCTCTGCTGGTAGGAGCCAGGAAATGACCAGCACATTGTTGGGCAGTTTCCAGGCTCCCACCAGTGCCATGTGTCAGGCACATCTTCTTCCTGGCTCCCCCAGATGGAGGAAGCCAGGCGGGCAGACAGCCACAGAGTGGCTTTGAGTTGCACTTAAATCACGTTAATGCAAGTTAAGAGCAACTCGAAATTGCACCTTTCAGGCATTTACTATACAGGATGCTCTAATCAGAAACCACTTCACCAATTACAAACATCCCAGAAAACAGTGATTTTGGGGGCCCTCTGAACTGAGATCCGAACCCCGGTCTCTGGATTGTCCGTTGCAGCCCCAGGATTTTTTCCC
Organism: Carettochelys insculpta; assembly: GCF_033958435.1. Taxonomy (NCBI): domain Eukaryota; kingdom Metazoa; phylum Chordata; order Testudines; family Carettochelyidae; genus Carettochelys; species Carettochelys insculpta. The sequence goes on along the minus strand of NC_134140.1, from coordinate 132,914,175 downwards.
CTTCTGCTGAACAAATGCAGGAATCAAAAACAAACCCATCTTCTTAAAAATCAAACAGCATCTGAGCCAACAATGCACTTCAGTAAGGGCCTTGCGTTAAGTACAAGTTATCCCACTGACTTCCACAGGAGTACTCCTATGTTTAAAGTTAAGCGCATGATAAAAATCTTTGCTGAGCCAAGGCAAGGCCAAGATTGCCATAGGACATCAAAAATACTGCACACAACTTGAGCAAAATACTTGCGTCAGGAGTGATATAGTGACAAAGAGATAGCCGTGTTAGTCTATAGTCTATCGAAACAAAAAGGCAGCCCAGTAGCACTTCAAAGACTAACAAAATAATTTATTAGGTGGTCGGCTTTTGTGGGACAGACCCACGAAAGCTTGGTCGGAAGAAGTGGGTCTGTCCCACGAAAGCTCACCACCTAATAAATTATTTTGTTAGTCTTTGAAGTGCTACTGGACTGCCTTTTTGTTTTGATAGGAGTGATATAAGTTCCCTTCTTACCCATCCTGAATCTCACAGCTAGACCTTTGTCTGTGGCATTCCTCACCAACTTAGCTCTTTCCTGGCTATAACACTTCCTCTCTCTCATCTCAGCCCTCCGGCTTCCCCTTGCTCTCTTACAGTTCCCTCCTGACCTCACTTCTCCTTGCCGAGGCTCCCCCATGCTGCAGTTCATCCCAGGAAATCTAAAAGGACTGGGGCATACGTAGCTTGACGAGATCCTGCAACCTAGTTGCTTTGTTCAAGATGTCACTTTTCAATGCCCCAGAATATTTCAGCTTTGACAAATCTGCACGAGGGACAGACAGCAAGCAGCATTTTGCAAGATTTCAAATTGCTACAAAATTTCAGAAAGAAACTGTAGATACCCAAGTATTCTCTTTACTTTATCCTGTGGGGAAGCAGGCAAAATAGATCTTTAAACCCTTTGACTTGGCTGAAGAAAGCGAGAAAGATTGCTGTGAAAGGGTTCTGGATATGTTCAATGCCTCCTTTATATCTTGGAGAAATGTTATTTATGAAAGAGTGAGTTTTCACCAGAAAATTCGAGGATCAGGGGAAACGAATGCACTTGAAGAGTTCTGCAGGTATTGGCTAAAGAGTGATTTTGGAGTTGCACAACACAAAAAAAAACCAAAAAGGGGAAAAAAACCCCCAACTTTCAAGGCACCTACAATTAAAAACAGACTTAACCCTACCCACAACTACTCAGAGAGCAAATCAGTCTGCGCCTGTCAAAAAGTAAAACCAAAAGCAACTTGCCCAACTCAAAAAAACAACAAATACAGCTCAAGAGCTATAAGAAATTACCTTGAGACAAGGACAGAGACAATCTCAAACTGAGCGGGACAAATTCCAGTCAAACACCAATGCCTTGCAGTTTACATGCACAAGATGTGGAAAAATTCACAGCCCCAGAGACGTATATTTTACTGAAGATACAAGTTGTAATAAATGCACAACATATGGCCATTTGGCAGGTCTTTGCCACACCAAAGCTGTCAGAGCGTTGACTGGTATTACAGGTGTCCAAGCATCAGTGAGGACATAAAGGATCTGCATGCGAACACTGTAGAACTAAAAGATTCTTTGCTGTTGCTACAAACTAACATATTACTACCGAGAGACATTGGAAGAGACTGGTGAAGATTTATGTAAATACAGAGCTCATCATTTCTTGGTTGCAAGAGACTATTTTTTCCTGAGGTATAGAAATAATGTACCTGAAAGACAGAAGTTAATGTGTCATGGTTATTGGGGAAACTCAAGTGTTTTTTCTCTCACTTCAGTATTCCAGAACAACTTGTTGTGAGCAATGAACCACAATCTGCATCATGCCAAACCAGATATGATTTTATTTCAGCCACACAACAGACTACCTGAGTTGTCATCCCCAGTTCTCTTCTCCTCCCACACCCTGTTGTTTCAAAGGAATATTTCTCTTTTCTCTTCCAGTTTCTTCACACTGTCTTTCTCCTGTGGGAACTGACCAAGATGGAGATGAAATTTATCAGAATTGTGATGCTCCCTTAAGCAACCAGATGCAAAACTAGTATTTCACCATCCTCCATTGGGACTACTCACCTGCTTAAAGAGACACACCTGCTTACATCTTGTTTAGGACCAGGGCTTAAGCCAATGGGCCCCCGGTCTGCTAATATCTTGTCTTTTCCATGATGATGATAATGATGATGATGATGATGTTAGAAAGCTACATACGTTAGGGCAAGGGAGAGTTGTACGCAGCAGTGATTGGTCTAATGTGGCACAGTTATTTCAAAAATTTACCCTGGTGCACAGAAAAAGAGAGAAACCTGTTTTCGACGTGTGGGGAAGTGACTGCAGTCAGTGTGGACAGAGAACCGAGCTATGGAATTGGCGTGTACCGTCTCATCCACTTGCTCTGCGCTGCTTCTTCCAGCCATGGCTCACATCTCAGTGTAACGCTTGCCCATCACTTACACTCTTTGGTCCCATGTCATTTTCATCCCATTGGACGGCCGTCACGGGAGCTGCCCAATGGTGTGCCACTAATGAGGCAGCTTAAAGAGCAGCTGGAGATGTGCAACTGTTGATTAGGGTCAAGGCCAACGCAGCGAATGGATGAGAGAGACAGAGGCTGAAATGAGTGCCAGCAAGCAGGGGTTCTATTCTCCTGCTAAACCAGGACATTCATTACCATCGATTGTAACATAATTTGGGTTCAGTCGAGCTGTTTCTCCCTCTCCTCAGATTTACAATTCAAGCCACTGAATAGGCCAATGCACACATTGTCCCATGGGCCACGTTACCCTGGGAGAGCAGAAGGCATGTCAAAAATGAATGAGGCATGAAGAACAGACTCAGGGTGGTGCCAAAGCTGATGTCTCATTACTGGGTGCTGAGACATAAGTTAAGGGTAAAGGGCCTGGAGAATTTTGCATCTCTTTGATGCCTGTTTGCTTATTAAGCAGAAACAAGGGGTTTTTTTTAATCCTTGTTTATTTCCTATAGAGAAAAAACAACCCTCCAAACCCTAACACATCCCATTAGTAATTTCACCTTGTTTTTTTGTTTTTTGTTTTTTTTAAATAAAGCTGCTCCAAAGGCAGAAGTCTGTTTCCCATTTAGGTCTCCCTTTTTAAAGGCCAATTTTTTCAAGCTAGCTCCTGTTATCACTTTGACTGTGGAGAGGTCTGTGATATACCAAAAAGACCAACGTGAACAAAATGGACTTGCAATACATTTTCTTGCCCCCTCTCCCCCACTGCACAAAGCTCCCTTAAGTCTGATAAATGTAACCTTTCCCTGCTGGCCTTCAGTAATTACAGTTTATTACTGCTTAGCTTCGTTTCTAAAGCCCACCTGCCAGCTGGATGAATGGAAACATAGCACAATTGTTTGTGTGAGGCGTAGGGCTAGCAAAGCAGTGGGCTTGGGTGTTGAATTGAAAACAAGTCCACTAATTCAAAGTGCAGTAACCAAAGCCTTGGTGAGAAAGTTAATCATTGTGCTCAAGTGTTTTCATGGAGGATTTCTTTTAAACAGAAAATCCATTGTCTCAGCCAGATGGACAGGGACAGGTGGCTACAGAGTGGACAGTGAAAGTTGCTCTCTTAGGCCCTACAGTGATTTGTGGATTGGGTTCCTCAAGCTGCGTTAGGTGCTCCGACCTCCCAGGAAGAGTTCCAGAGGTGCTGGAAGAAGGGTGTTGCCATCCCCCCGGGACTGAAGTGATCTCCATGCCATACAGAGGTTGCAGTGGAGTTCAGTGGCTCTCAGTATCCCCACTATACAAAGTGTTCCAGCTTCCTCTCCCTATCTGGGTCAAAAAAGGACAGAGAGATGAATCACAGAAAGGAGACTGAATGCAGTTTGAATCTACTTTCTATACCCATCCAACCCTCATTACCCTCATATGCCACGGTGTTTTCCTCCTCACAGCAGTACTGTGAGACAGAGCCTTGCTATTATCCCCACAGCACAGGTGGGAAACTGAGGCACGGAGCAGCTGAGTGATTTGCCCAAGATCACACATGCAGCTGGCAGCAAAGCAGGGGACCTGGATTCCAGACTGGTAGGCAATATTTTCTGATGTTCAGAGGTGCTTAGCACCTGCAGCTCCCACTTTATTGGAGCTGGCTGTTCTTAGCAGCTCTAAGAAATGAGCCCACAGGGCTGTGCACAACAGATGTGCCTCTTTCTGAGATGCTCTGTTTTGTACTGTGAAAACAAACAATACGCGAGCAAATCCAAATTCTCTGCACACATCAAGGAACAGAGAGCAGAGCCGACACCACAGGAAACTGCATTGTTGAACCACATTTTAGAGTGCAGCATTTCAATGACACGCAACAGGGGACATTTTCTTAAAAAAAAAATCCAAAACAAACAAATAATGGCTAATTCCTTGCAAAAAAATACATACTTGTGGGAATGAATGAACAAATATTTGATCCGGTACATCAGGGCAACTTTACCAACAGTGTTTAAATGCTAACAGAAGATTCAGCTCTTAGGGCCAGAAACCAAGGATCATCAAGTTCTTCTAGTCTGAGCATTCATATAATTTCACCCAGCTATTCCTACATCCAGTTCGATTTCTCAGGGTAGAGCCAAACCAACTCTTTTAGAGAGACGTGCAGTCTTGATTAAAAGGTTTCAAGGGATAAACCATCCACCACATTCTTTGGAAAGCTGTTCCAATCATTAATGTCCCTCACCATTTACAATTCACACCTTAGGGTTGGTCTTCACCACCTGCTGGCTTGATGGGCAGCAATCATTCCAGCAGGTGTCGTTTTATCGTATCTAGTGTAGACCCAATAAATCAACTGCCAAGCACTGTCCCGGCCACTCTTGTACACCAACAAAACAAGAAGTAAGAAGAGTTGACAGGAGAGCATCAGCTGTCAACTCACTGCAGTGAAGATACCGTGGTAAGTAACATTTTGTACACTGACTTCTGCTATGTTATTCACAAACCTGAAATTGCATAACTTAGGACAATAGCCTGTGGTGTCATAGACAAGGCCTTAGTTCTATTTTGAATTAGCCAAGCTGCAACTCAAGCAACCAATTCTTGTTTTGCCTTCCACTGCTACATTAAATAGCTTTTAGTATCTTATACATACATAAAGACAAGCCACTTCTAGATCACAGTAAAGTTACTGCTTAACCTTCTCATCAATGAGCTCAGTGTATTGAACTCCTCCAGAGCCACTCTACTGCAAGTCTCCAGAGACAATTCCCAAACATGGCTACTAATCCTGTAACTAGATTTCCTCCTGATCTCTCAACACTTTGCCCCACACCTCCCTGCAGAAAACACTTGGGAAAAGATAAGTCTTGAGGTATTCCTGGAACCAAATCCCAGACTTGCTGAAGGGCAGGCCTGATCCAAACTCCATCAAGTCTTGAGTTGTCTTCATATTGGATACAGCTCTAAAACACGAAACAACATTCAGAACACAGGGTTTCTCACTAAGACGATCCCATCACTAGCTTCCTTTTGTTGACTCCAGGAGATGACTTGTCTCAAGTGCCTTGGCTCAACTGCTATGGGATCATATCTAGTGGTAGGACTTATATGGCTTTCAGCACCTTAGGCATCTCCAACAAGTTAAATGAGGATAGATGATATAGAGAGCAAGATTTCTGTTGGGTTCCTGGTATCCCATGTTCCCTGTAAGCTGTGTGGCTGAGCAGCTGCCCAGGAGAGATACGAATGCCTCTTCACTGATTAGCAGAGTGCTCACAGCCTCACGCAACCAGCAGCCTGTGTTTCTATTGGTGATGCACATGTGCACATGCCTTGGTGCATATAATAAAATTTATTCTGCACATGATGGACATCATCAGAGGGAATGGTGCTGGTATCCAAACTCCCTTCGAAAAAAAGCTGGCCATAACATTTCACATTATTAAAAAAGTTTAGCACACATTTTTTTCTGACTCTCAGCCAGCCCTGGTGGGAATGGCTTGTGTACTTAATCAATGCTCAATTTTTAATCAAGATGATGCAAAAAATTGTCAACATTCTTCACCTTTCACTCACCCCCAACCCCCCCACGCTGAAACAAATAAATCTAACACCAACCACTGGACTTGATAGCCTCGTTTAAGCCCAAAAGAAGCAGTAATTACATTTAGAACAGAGCAGATAACTGGTTTTTCAGTTGTGCCATCAAACCAAAACTGGGAGTGTTTTATTTTTTTCCCCAAAACAAAATAAGTCATAAAGGTTTTTGGTCAAATGAAACATTGTGTTTGACCAAAACATTTCAAAGGTGGCCTCATTTCATTTTGGGGTAGGAGTATCCACCACTGCTTGGTTGTATCCCTCTCCCCCTGCCCCCACCCCGCCAAAAATATATATTTAATGGTTGCAAACCAAAAAAGTAAACATAGTTGATTTTAAAAAAAAAATCAGCCATTTAAACTGTTCCAACTTTTTCAATGAACCTTTCTGTTCTGGTTTCAGTCTCATTTTGAAAGCTGCCATCAAATCTGGCTAACGAGCTCAGGAAGGCAATTTAGTAGATTCCCCAGGAAGGGCGGAGTGCTGTGCATGGCCAAATAAAAGCCCATCAAACTGTGCTTGCCATCAGTGCACTCCAGTTTTCACAGCACTGCCGTGCAAAAGTAGACAAATTTACGCAAGAATCATGGTGCATTCGGACAGGTGTGTTAGCGGACAGAGATTCTAGTAAACACTGACAGCAGCTGTCCTGCCATCCACTGGCTACAGGTAGAACATGAGGTAAGACTTTCAAAATAAGAAGCTAACATTAGGGCCTAAGTCAATATTTAGGTGCCTAAGAAAGTGGCCTGGACCACTGAGTTCACCGGGAGATGGGAGGTGCACATCCCTTTTGAAAGAGAGGCTCTGTGTCCAGAAGCTTAGGAAAGGGTGGAGGCGTATTTTCACATCTGGTCGGTACCTAGCAGCTCTCTCGGTAAACAGCAGCTTTGGCCAATGATGTCAGAATGATGTCCCAGGCCAATCAAATAAGTGACTAAACATGGCTTTAGGAGCCTAACTTTACCTGCCTATGGCTATGTCTCGGCTACAGGGATTGGGCAGCAGAAGTTTTTGTCAGAAGATGCCTTCCAACAAAACTTCTCTCTACAGAGAGCAGTCAGACTGCCAGCTGCTCTATCGGCAAACAGCTCTGGAAGCAGAGAAGACAGGAAGTCCACCGCAGAACATCCAGACTGGCCTTTTGTCAACAGAGCTCTGTTGACAGAGGCATTCTTTCTCATGGCAAGCGGGGTAGAGCTGGTGACAAAAGCACCGTGTTCTGTCGACTTACTGTCAACAAAATGACCTTGGGAATCTGGACACTCCATGGGTATTGTCACCAAAACAGCCATTTTGCCAACTAGACACTCTAGTCTAGACATGGCCTATATCTGACAAGTCTTGGCCACTAAGTTCTCTGACCATCATTGCGGCTTTACCTCTGAAGATCTCCTGTCCACAGGAGCTCTCTGTCACTGACCATGAGGCCTCTGTAGCACCATTTTCCTGTTAAATGGTTTAAATTACCCCCAGGATGTTCAATGGCATGAAGGCATTGGAGCTGGCTCTACACACGGCTAGCAGACTGAGCATGGGAATGGTACAAAATGTTCTGAGTTTCATGGCAGACCACTTCAGCAGCAGCTTTTCAGTTCTTGTTGGGTCATGCTACCACACAAAGGCCCGGCTAGGGGCTCCTTGGCCAACTTTCTATCCTTGACTTTGAGGGCTGCTGCCACAACTGAGTCTGTGGGTAAGGACAGGAAGAAGCAAAGTTCTTTTGTCTACACGCCATACATTCTTAGGCTGGCAGCCAGAAGACATCTTGAACGAGTTCTGTTTCCCATTCACAGCAGAGTCCTTACAAACATAACCAGCCCGACCACAATTATTTTCAGTTTATACAGTGACACTTTCTTCAGCTCTCAGTCTCCCCTTTGCTAGATTCTGCTGGGATTTTCCATTTAAGGAATTTTCCATTTATGGAATTTCAACACTCAGAACCCATCGAAACTCCTCCAAAATTAACCACCTCACTCCTACAGGTTCCTTTGAAAAGAATCTTAACCTCAAATTCATACTTCCTTGCCCACTTTCCCTATCTTCACTGCCTTGGCTGCAGTCTGTAGCCCACTCTCATGAACAATCTTCAGACTTGTAGGATCGCACCCCTCACACAGTACTGGGCTGGAAGGGGATGACATTTTCAATGGGCCTCACCTGGAGTATTGTGTCCGATTCTTGGGCCCCTCATTTTAGGAAAGATGTCATGGAAATGAGGATGGTCCACTGAAGAGCAACTAAAATGATTAAAGGTTTAGAAAATATGACCTATGAGAGAAGACTAAAAGAATTTGGTTTGTTCAGTTTAGGAAAGAGAAGGCTGAGATGGGGCAAGATAGCAACTTTCAGGTACATTTAAGGGTGTTAAAAGGAAGAGAGAGAAAATTTATTCTCCTTAGCCTCTAAAAATAGCAAAAGAAGCAATAGGCTTAAACTGCAGCAAGGCAGGTTTAGATTTCCTGTCAGGATGGTTAATCACTAGAATAAATTGCCGAGGGTGGTTGTAGAATCTCCATCACTGGAGATATTTAAGACGGGGTTAGATAAATATCTAACAGGGATGATCTAGATGATGCTTGATCCTGCCGGGAGGGCAGGGGACTGCACCCGATGACCTCTTGACGTCCTGTCCAGTTCTAGTGTTCTATGATTCCATGATTCAAAAGGGCCTAAGTCATGTTCTCAAACATGACTCGGTTTCCTGGGGCGTAGGCTTCTCAGGGCCAGGTTGACAAAAGCCTTTGGGTGCTCTGAAATGCAGACCGGTGCCAGCAGGATTTGCGAAGGCACCGCAGGCAATGTCCACGTGCTACATCACTGGAGGTGGCCGGCAAGGTATGCGAAAAGTGGGCTGCGAATACGCCCTGGTCTGTAGCTGTGGGTGTTGGTGAAAGGCTCTGGCAAAGTGGAGGTGGCAGGGTTAGACTCTGCCTTTGCCTGCTGCCTCCCCACTAGCTACAGCCTTTCCCCACTACTGGAGTCTTTCCCTGCCACAGGAAATGCTACAGTGCCAGGGGGCTGACAGAGCCTTTCCCCACAATGGAGAAAGCCTTTGGCAGCAGCAATAGGGACGGCAGGTGGGCTGGCGACAGATGTCACTGGGCCATGGGTAATATGGGAGGACTCAGTTCCATGCCCCCAAAAGGGGCCTGGGCTAGGGGCACCCAGCCCTGCGTGCCTCCTGGATTGCATTGCACCCCCCACCCAGCACCTCCAGGAAAGGGTCACCTGAGGCTCCAATGGTGATTTAAAAGGGTCCAGGGCCTCAGGCTGCCATGGTACTGGCCCAGAGCCTCAGGCCCTTTTAAATTGCGAAGCCCTGGGGCAATGCCCCCTTCACCTCCCCTTTCCCTCCCCCCATTGGTGGCCCTGGGGACATCACACATCAGTGTAGTGGGTTAGAGTCTGCTTGGGCAAGCAGAGAGCTGTGCTGGGCTCGCACCACTCTTAGGCTCAACCGTGACTCATGACTTAGGCTACACTTCTATTTACACCCATGCTGAAGGGTGGGTGGGGGGACGCTATGGGTGTATCTACACTGCATACACTCTGAGAGTGTAGACATGCCCTAACTGAGGCAGATGCCTAACGCCCCTTGACCTATGCATTCATTCACGGATAGCTAAAAATCGCTCTTTTATACAGAGGGGAAGAGCGAGGTGGTTTGGATGTTCAGAGAATAGAAAAGTGGCTGGGGAGTAAACAAATGCGGATTCTGCCACCAGTTCTGCTACAACTGGGCTGGCACACACTTTTGGGCAAGACCCTTCACCTCTCCTTTCCCCATCTGGAAACAACACCACTTCCTTTCTCCCACCCATGATCACTCAGGCTATGTCTACACTGGAGCCATCTGTCGACAGAAGTGACCGTCCGAAGACATCGTCCCACAAAACTTCTGTCAACAGATCGCAGCCAGAGTGCAAAGTGGATCAAAAGAGCAATCTGCTCTGTCGACAGAGAGCAGCCGGACTGCCTAGCCCTTCTCTCAACAAAACAGCCAACTGGAAGCACAGCAGACAAGGCTGCCTGGTGCCTCAGAAGCCCTCTCTGTCGACAGAAGGCCCCCAGAACATCCAGACTGGCTTTCTGCCAGATATCTGTCAACAGAGGCGTTCAGCCTCATGGGGGTGGCAGCAGAACGCTGTCAACACAAGTGCCTCATTCTGTCGATTTACTGTCACCAGAATGCTTTGGGAATGTGGATGGTCTGTGGGCTTTGTCGACAAAATTCACTAGTGTAGGCATAGCCCTTGTGCGTAAAGTCTTCAGGGCAGGGACTGGCTATACAGAGCTTAGGTCAACAGGGCCCTGTTCTCTCAGTCAGCACCGCTGGAATATAAAGAATAATAAATTACTAAAACAAAGTGTGTTGCACATGTCCTTCCTAGGACATCATCAATCTGAGCAAAAGACCCCGTGATTGGCTTTAAAAGGCTAATTGCCAGCACAACGTGTTTTTTCAAGGTCAGGAAATGTCTGCAATTTACAAATCTGCATACTTTCGGTCTAATTATCACCCCTCCCCTGGTAACTCCAGGAATGCATTATTAAGTCTGTTGATGAAAACGGGAAACATTCTGCTATTTTAATACTTGTTTTCCTGTCTCATTAAAATGTCATCTCTGCATCTCCCACTCTGTTTTATACCAGCCAACTTGGAAAACATCAAATTAAAGCCGTGTCAGAGGCATGAGTGATCAGGGCTGGAATGGGAAATCTAAATGAGGAGAGAGGTGTAAATCAGCTCCGCTAATGTTCTGTTGCTTTTATCTGTCCTCGGTGAGTTTGTTTCATTACCATTTGAACTCAGCCCAGAAAGCTGAAAACAGTCCAAATAAATTGTCCCTTAATCAGACCCAGAAGGAAGTATTGTGGGAAAAAGAGAGACAAAAAAAAAAAAAAACCCTTAAAATGAAAAAACCCAGCCTAGCTTGCTAAAGAGACTGCAGAATTTTAATTCCTTTTATTACAGGTTGAACCCTCCTAGTTTGGCAACATCCGTAATCCACCATGATTTTAGTTAGCTGGACAACCACTTCTCATGGGTGTGGCCAAGTTTCCCACAGTCCCATAAAGTTTGTTCATAGCCACCAGTACTGGCTCTCAGAGTTCTGCACTGTTAGTGAGCTGAAATTTACTCCTAAATGTCTTCTAGGAGCCCAGTAAGCAATAGAAGTGTTCTCTCTGGTTTGGAACCAGTCAGCTCCTGAGTGTACCAGACAAGAGCCGTTCAACCTGTACTATCAAAATGTCCATAAACAATTTCCCAGCCAAAAATGGGTAACTAGCCAGTCCTTCCACATATTAGAGAACTGATTAGTCGATGGAAAAAAACACTGTTGAGTGATATGGACCCTTCTTGAATAGAATCCTTTGATTTTCTGAACTTTAACCTTTGAATTTCTTTTCCTTGTCCAGCTAGAATAACTTACAGAGCACAAAAAAGAACTTTCTCCTGAATTTATCAAACTGCAGAATCAGAATGAGAACTACTTGATCTTAATCTGGCTCACTGGACCTTTTACCTCTTAGCACTAGATCCCCAAGGAAGGTGTGATGATAAAGGCGATGCATGGTACAAGACATTGCTTCAATTCCATAGTTTTGTTATTTCTTATGGAGATGGAAGTGTTTGTGTCTCTACTGATTGTGCTAATAAAATTGCTCAGAACGTTTCATTTTGAACCTCAGTCTGAGTCTTTGTTACACACACTGGAGTTCCCAACCCAATACTGAACTTGGGGGGATACGGTAGAGGTCTATAAAATCACAACTGGTGGTGGAGAAAGTAAATAAGGTAAAGTTATTTATTTGTTCCTCTAACACAAGAATGAGGGGTCTCCAAATGAAATTAATGGGTGGCAGGTTTAAAACAAACAAAAGGAAGTATTTCTTCATTCAGTGCAGTCAACCTCTGGAACTCCTTGCCAGAGGATGTTGTGTAGGCCAGGACTTTAACAGTGTTCAAAAAGGAACTAGATAAATCCCTGGAGGTTAGGTCCATCAATGGCTGTTAGCCAGGATGGGTAGGAATGGTGTCCCTCGCCTCTGTTTTTCAGAACTGGAAATGGGCAACAGGGGAGGGATCATTTGATGACCACCTGTTCTGTTCATTCTTCTGGGGCACCTGGCATTGGAAGACAGGTTACTGAGCTAGATGGACCTTTGTTCTGACCCAGTGTGGCCATTCTTATGTTGATACTCTTGATTGTTACAGATTCCAGGACTAGAAACCTACTCTCCCCCAGGCTTTCAAATCAGAATTCACTGGAAACTAACAATCAAACAGCACAAGAGAGTCAAGCAGAAATGTTTTCCCCCAATTTTGTTTTGGCCCCAAAAGTGAGGGGGGCAAGGAGAGAGAAAAGAGGAGGAGGTGTCTCTCTCAGATTTATGTTCTAAAGTGCTGGTCTACACTTGGATATTTTTAATTACAGAGATATAGTTCAACCGGCCAAAAAGCCATAGTATGGATGCAGTTATATTGGCATAAAGGAGCATGTAGCACTACAGTTTATGCTGATTAACGAACTTGTACAAGGCACAGTTGTAATGGTATTTCTGCATCCTCACTAAGATATGCACTAATGTAACCATATTGGCTAAAAAAGTCACATTCTAACTGACATAGTAATGCTGGGGAAAATTCCTAGTGTAGCTCAGGCCTAAGTCACCTGGGTGGGACTTTTCAAAAACACCCACCATGTTTACTCATGTGCTCTTGGCCTTCTACCAGCTCCTTGCTCCTGAAGGCAGCCAAAGACACAGATACTACCACTACCTTTCATCTGGGAAGATGCATCTGATGAAGCAGGTCTTTTGCCCACGAAAGCTTATGCTCCAAAATATCTGTTAATCTATAAAGTGCCACAGGACTTCCTGTTGTTCTTGAATATACAGACTAACACGGCTACCTCTTTAATCTGGAAGAGAAGTGAAAGAGAAAGGACACGGAAGACAGGAGCCCTGTGCTGGGCCTGACTCTGATACAGTGGCCTTAAGCAGAAGTTCAAAGCTTGCATCATCTTTACACTTGGCAATTAGAGTGGCTTCTTGTCCATTTGCCCATATTAGTATGGCCTTAATTTCCAACTCCAGCGGGCAAGGTATTCCACAGTAACCAGTCTGGTTTTTGTCCTGCGAAGTATGGACAGGCAATAAAGCACTCAGCATTTATGAAAATATTAACATGGGAACAGCAGTGTCCCTATAGACGTCACTGGGGAGGGAGGGAATCCCACTTGCTTTTTTCCAATCATGGGACACAGGGAGAAAAACAAATCACTCTGGGATAAAAAGAGGAATTATTCAGAGCATAAAAGAAAAATGCCCAAGGTTAGAAACAGGGGGAGTTGGCTTCAAGTCCATGTTCTGCCACAGACTTCCTTTGTAACCTTGACAAGTCACTTAGCTTCTATGCTCCAGTTCCCCATCTGTGCAATGGGGATACAGTTCTGCCCTGCTGCACAGGAGAATTAAAATTAAATTCATTAAAGACAGAGGTAACGAGATGGGGACCACAAAAGTTCTTTAGACACAACCTGGGCAGCACATGTAAATATGGCTACGTCTACACGTGTATGCTACATCGAAATAGGCTATTTCGATGAATAGCGTCTACACGTCCTCCAGGGCTGGTGCCATCGACATTCAACATCGACGTTGCGCAGCACCACATCGAAATAGGTGCTGCGAGGGAACGTCTACACGCCAAAGTAGCACACATCGAAATAAGGGTGCCAGGAACAGCTGCAGACAGGGTCACAGGGCGGACTAGCACTTCCAGGGCAACAGCTAGACACTCCCTTAAAGGGCCCCTCCCAGACACACGCAGCCTGCACAGCACGCGGTCTGCAGAGCCATAGGCACGCACACCTCGGCGACGCAGTTATGGACCCCCAGCAGCAGCAGCAGCCAGAGGTCCACACAGCCACCCCTGCAGGAGCAGTGCTCGCCCTGCTCAATGCCATGCAGAAGGCAGCTGATCACATTCTAGCCACAGAAGAGGAGCTGCCACCAGGGGAGGAGGAAGCAACCCCAGGCCCTGCAGCCCCCCCACCCCCCCGCCACACATGCCGCCGGCTGTGGAGCTACTCCACGAGCACCGACTGGTGAGAGCGGCTAGTGCTCGGAGAGTGGGACGACAACCGCTGGCTCCAGAACTTTCGCATGAGCCAGCAGACATTCCTGGAGCTCTGCCAGTGGCTCACCCCCGCCCTGAGGCACCAGGACACCGCCATGCGGCGTGCCCTCAGCGTCGAGAAACGGGTCGGCATCGCTGTCTGGAAGCTGGCCACTCCAGAGAGCTACCGATCCGTGGGGCAGCAGTTTGGTGTGGGCAAGGCCACCGTCGGGGCTGTCCTCATGGAGGTAAGAGGACCCACGGGGAGGGGGAGGCAGCCCTGGGGGTGGAGGGGAGCCCTGGCAGGGGAGGGGAGGGGAGGGGAGCCCTGGGCGGGGGCGAGGGCCAGACACACCCTGCACACCACTCACTGGTGCTCTCCCATGTCCTTCCCCTGCAGGTCGTCCGCGCCATCAATGCCCTGCTCCTCCACAGGCTCATGCGGCTTGGGGACCTGGATGCCGCCATCACGGGCTTTGCCACCCTGGGCTTCCCCAATTGCTTCGGGGCTCTGGATGGGACCCATATCCCCATCCGCGCCCCGGAGCACAGTGGAGGACGCTTCTTAAACAGGAAGGGCTACTATTCGGTGGTCCTCCAGGCCTTGGTGGACAGCCGGGGCTGCTTCCTGGACATATATGCTGGCTGGCCTGGCAGCACCCACGACGCCCGGGTGTTCAGGAATTCGGGCCTGTGCCGCCGGCTGGAGGCAGGGTCCTACATCCCCCAGTGGGAGATCCCTGTGGAGGACACCACCATGCCCCTCTGCGTCATCGCAGACGCAGCGTACCCCCTCCGGCCCTGGCTCATGCACCCATATACGGGCCATCTCTCAGCCAGCCAGGAGCACTTCAACATGCGCCTGAACCATGCGTGCCAGATGGTTGAGAGCACTTTTGGCCACCTCAAAGGGCGCTGGAGGTGTCTCCTCACCTGCCTTGATGCGGGCCCCACCAACATCCCCCAGAATGTGGGCGCGTGCAGCACCCTCCACAACGTGGTCGAGAGTAAGGGGGAGGAATTCTTTCAGGGCCGGGCTGTGGAGGCTGGCAGGGCCGACGTGCAGCCACCCGCTGCCCCCACTCGCCAGGTGGACCCCGAGGGGTCCGAGTCTGGGAGGCCCTGCGGGCCCACTTCGACCAGGCCACAGGGTGAACGCTGGCAGGTCCCCCCACTGCACCCCCCTCATCCTCCACGACACTCCCTGCCCCTACGCCCACACCACAGAGCACCCAAGAGCACACCCCACGGACTTTTCTTGCAAATAAAAATAGACCTGTTGTTCATGAAACTAGCAAACATTGAACTGTTATTTTTATTATATTATTTACAACAAATATAAATATTATATATATTATAATGATGATTAAGCGAAAAAAAGGGGAAGACAAGGAAGGGGAGAACTATTTACATGGGGGGGCAGGTATCATAAAATAACAGGGGTCTAATACAAACTATATACAACAGAAATAAAGGGGATATATATACAAAGAGGGAGGGGGGGCCACGTCCCGGGCCCCGCACCCCCTAATGTCCAGCGCTGGGGGTGGGCAGCCGCGACCTGCGCCTCAGCCTCAGCCCTGGCCGGGGCTGGCTGGGGTCCAGGCGGACCGGCAGATATGGCCGGCGGATGTCAGCAGGCCCCAGGTCCCCCTCGGCGGAAGGGCCCTCGGTGGCGGATGGTGGTGCGACGGCGGGTGGAGCAGGCAGGGCGGGCAGAGCGGCAACCGGCGCGGCATGGGGGGGCCAGGTAGTCAGCTATGCGCTCGAAAGTGCGCATAAAGGCCCCCCATGCCTCCAGGCGCCAGGCCAGCGCCCACTCCTGCAGATGGAGCCACCATTCCTCCACCCACAGGCGCTGCTCCGAGACCTCCAGCTGCCGCCGGAGGATCACCAGCAGCTGGGGGTCTGTCGCTGTCCATGGGTGGTGCTGGGTCCGCCGTTGTTCCCGCCCTGGGGCTGGTCAGTGCTCTGCCGAGGGGCTGGCCTGGAGTGATGGCCCCGGTGGGCTCTCTGGGACCACTGACACCTCGCCGGCGCTCTCCGGGCCCTCCGATGGTGCAGCTGCAGAACACGGGGGGGGGAAGAAGAGTGGAGACAGCCGTTAGTGTGGCCCCTGAGCTGTGGCCCTTGTCCCCCCACCCCTCTGCTGCTGGTTCTCCATCCCCACCCCTGGGAGATGCTGATGATGATGATGGGTGTCCCACCCCCTCCCCCCTGGGGACCCTAGGTTCCGCTTCCCCCATCCCCAGGGATGGGGCATGGCACTGTCCTGCTGGGGGGGCAGGGGCTGATGCACTCTTCTGAGGGACATGCCACTGCTGTCCTTGGGGCCATGGTCATCTGGGCATGTGGAGGGCCGTGGTCATGTCTCTTGTGCCCACCCCTCAACCCCAGGGGTGTGTACCAGGGGGGGTACATATCTGATGGTCCACTCCCACGGTCGGGGGACACCCTATGGGCAGACGCCCTGCTGGAGCTCCGGGACAGCAGTGCGATCCAGAGCCCCCCCCCCCCCCCCCCCGCCCCCATCGCTGGAGGAGGATCCCCCCTCCTCCTCCTCCAGTGTCCCGGGGTGGGCTCCTGGAGGGCCCCTGGGGTGCAGGGCTTGCCTCCAGGGTGGACTCCGCCTCCGGGGCCTGCTGGGGCTCATCGGCCAAGGTGTCAAGAGTGGCTGGCGGGGAGGAGGTGTGCCGGGGGCCCAGGATGGACCTGAGCTCCCTGTAAAAGGGGCAAGTGATGGGGGCGGCCCCAGATCGGCTGGCCGCATCCCGGGCCCAGGTGTAACCCTGCCGCAGCTCCTTCACCTTACTCCTGACGTGGTCAGGAGTGCGGGCAGGGTGACTCCTGGCAGCCAGGCCCTCGGCCAGCCGAGCGAATGCATCCGCATTCCGCCTTTGCTCCCCATTACCTGGAGCACCTCCTCCTTGCTCCAGAGCCCCAGCAGGTCCCGCAGCTCGGCCTCCGTCCAGGAGGGGCCCCGCTGCCTCTTCCCGGGCTGGCTGCCAGCCTGACAGCCCTGGCTCCCCTTGGGGGGGTGCCCTGGGGGCGCTTGGGGGGCTGGCAGGCGGTCATCACAGCGGGGGGGTGGTGTCTCTGGGCTGCTGTGAGACGTGCAGGCTGGCCGCGTGGCTGTGCTGCTGCCTGCACGCTTTCTCAGCTTCCTGCACAGGAAGGCAGGGGGTGGGGAGCTTTAAGGGGCCACTGCACGAGGCGACCATAGAGCTCAGGGGCTGGAGAGAGCGTCTCTCAAACCCTCAGCTGATGGCCGCCATGGCGGACCCCGCTATTTCGACGTTGTGGGACGCGCATCGGCTATACAGGCCCTACTTCGACGTTGAACGTCGAAGTAGGGCGCTATTCCCATCTCCTGATGGGGATAGCGACTTCGATGTCTCGCCGCCTTACGTCGATGTCAACTTCGAAATAGCGCCCGCCCCGTGTAGTCGTGGCGGGCGCTATTTCGAAGTTGGCACGGCTACTTCGAAGTAGCCGGCACGTGTAGACGCGGCTTATAAAAAAAATGGCTATGAAATCTTACTTTAGTTTGTCTCCCATCCTTTTACCCTGCCATATATTTTTTTTCTATCCAGTACCCATAATAGAGTAAGATTTAGAGATAAAAGGAATATACCGCCCCAACTCAATTTGTCCTGGAATAAAACACAACAAATGAATGATTCTGTTTCATTGCATCTGAATCAGAAACAGAAGGCACTTTTTAAAAGATGAATGACTATAATGACAATACTAATAAGCCCCTTCCAGGTAGAAAGCTGATTAGACAGTCAATGGCATCTTCAGTTAAGAAACTGATTAAACTGAAGTCGAGCACTGAAAGGGCATTTTAAATGTTGGTGACGTTTGAAGAGCAAAGGTGAAAGCTGATGGTGTCCGGATCAGAATGGAAGGCCCATGAAATCACCAAAGGCAACTTCTGGCCTGAAAAGTGTCACAGTGCCAAAGAATGCTCCTGAATTAAATCTTGATGGCAGAACGCCAAAGGAAAAAAAAAATCATGTTCACTTAAGCCAAGACTCTAGGACAGTGAGGGGCAACCTAGGCTAGTGAGTGGGCCACATGAATGGCTCTCCATTTCAGTGGGCCAGGAGATGGTCATAACCAGCAGGGTTCCTGGGACAGAGTAATTTTGCTAACTGAGTGTCCATAGAACCCCAATGGATGCAATTTTCCCATTTCCCATGTTATATTTTTGCCAAAGAATGGACTAGAATAAACAATATCTAGTGGGGAATAAGACTGGGGGAATTGAGGTCTCCACTCTTTCTCTCCCTCCCCATCTTAAGAAGTTTGCAGAACCTAATCCCATCTTTTTACCCTGCCATATTTTTTTTTCTATCCAGTACCCATAATAGAGTAAGATTTAGAGATAAAAGGAATATACCTCCCCAGTTCAATTTGTCCTGGAATAAAACACAACAAACTAATGATTCTGTTTCATTGCATCTGAATCGGAAACAGAATGCACTTTTTAAAAGATGAAAGACTATAATGACAAGTGCTTTCTAATGAGCACTGGAAAAATTAAAAAAGGGGCAAAAGGAAAAAAATAAATTATTTAATGTCTCAAAAGTTGAAAATTGGCAAATGTGACCACGTTAGACTGAGAAACTTTCATTTTTCATACAATCAAAGAATTCTAGGGCTGGAAGGGACCTCAGGAGGTCATCTAGTCCAGCCCCCTGCCTAAAGCAGGATCAACCCAAACTAAATCATCCCAGCCTGGGCTTTGTCAAGCTGGAACTTAAAAACCTCTGGGGACAGAGAATCCACCACCTCTCTAGGTAACACATTTCAGTGCTTCGCCACCCTCCTGGTGAAGTCGTTTTCCCTGATAGCCAACCTACACCTCTCCCTGCATAACTGCACACCATTGCTCCTTGTTCTGCTGTCTGTCACCATTAAGAAGTCTCTCTCCATCCTCTTTAGAGCCCCTTTTCCCTTTTGCCATCCTAACTTTCAAAGACGACTAAGTCTGCATTTTGTAACTTTTTCCAAAAATAAACCACAAGTTAAAAGAAAAAAATCTACATCATTCATAGTAACAGAGAAGAAGCTGTGTTAGTCTATATACTTTCAAAGCAAAAAAGCAGTCAAGTAGCACGTTAAAGACTAACAAAATAATTTATTAGAAGTGGGTCTGTCCCACGAAAGCTCACTTAGTAAATTATTTTGTTAGTCTTTAACGTGCTACTTGACTGCTTTTTTTGTTTTGATACATCATTCATAGTATTGGATTTAGTGGCAATCCAAAAATGAAAAGGGGTGAAAAGTGAAAAAAAAATCTAATTTCTTTTTGTTTTGTTTTCCAAACCCAAATTGAAACATAAATCCAGATGAAAAGACTGTTGTGTTTCAGAATTTTCCCATAAAAATCTGAACCACGTAGAATGAAAATTTGTCACATAGAAAATTTTGCTCAAAATGTCATCAGAAAAAAAAAAGTTTTCAATCTGCTGGAGACACCGTGTGAGGTTTTCAAAATGTCTAAGGGGGTTAGACATCCAACTCACACAGAAGGTGAATGGAATTTGGCCATTTCATTTTGGGTGCTGTTTAAAAATCTCTCTGTACACTCACACTTAACATATATATGTGTTCTGAATATTGAACAAACATGCAGTAGAGGATTGCTGAATTTATAATTCATAGCAGTAAATATGCTCTGGCCCGCCACAAGCACTGTGACCTAGAATGATGTCTTAAAGGAATTTATATGTATTTATTGTTATATGCAGCACAAAAGTGCCCAGTAGACAGGCCTGCAAAAAGGGGGTAGTTGCCATGATAGCCTTTGAAAGGTCTCAGCAGCCCTGCGCCAGATGCGAGGGAGTTCGGAGTGGTGCAGCGCCGTGGTCTGGGAGGTGCCTAGGGCTGTCTGCGCTTGGTCACGCCCCTTCTGCTCTTGGCTCCGCCCCTCCCAGGGCACCGAACCAGGCCCCCCTTTCACCTTGCCCCAGGGACAATGGAAGTTGTCAGCACCACTGCCAGTAGCACTAAATATGCCCGGTGATTACTGAAATAAATCTGCTTCTATCAGTTTGTGGCCTAGGCGTTTCTGACATGTCCTTTCTGAATGCTCTGTGTTACAATACTGAAATTGTCCAAAGTCTTCCACTATTCAAAGCTGGATCAATACTCGAAAGAATTTACCACCTGGATGAGTACATAAATCTACAGTGATTAAAGCTGGGGCTGGAAAAAATGTAGCACTTACATTGGAGTTTTTCTTCTTTCCAATGAGATAGGAAACAAAATGCATTAATGTCAAGGATACAGTCTGGATCTGAATGTGTTTGTGCCACAGTTACTATTTAAACATGCTTCGTTCTCCTCCTTTTTTAAAAGCACATATTTTTATTATAGGAAATATGAGTTAACAACTCTATGTAATGCATTATCAAACATTCCCTCCAGCCCCAGAAAAGTCAAATTTCAGTTAAAAATTAATTGTCCAGCCAATAATTTATTCAAGCACTATAGCCTGTTTTTTTCTACAGCCTCCCACTTTACAAATATATCATTCAGAATAGTTTGCTGAATGTTTTTCATCTGAGGTGACTTGTAAGCAGTTTAAGCATCAAAAAATTGAGCACCTGAAGTGGGTTAGTTAGGTTTCACTGAATGTATAAGTTCACAATATAATTTTTCATCTCTGGATGAATATCAAACCACTAAACATCTATTATCAAGCTTCATAGCTAGGGAAAAAAAGACTGCTTTCTGAAAATATCCTCCACCAGCACTGGGAGTTTGCTGTGTCCATGGGCTTTCCTCTTTGTAAACCTTTCTGCTGGAATGTTTGTGGAAAGTGAACACAAAGGAGCTGCAAACCTAGCTAAGGTGAGTGTAGTCTTGGTCACCAGAACTGGGCCAAACAAGGATGTTTTCAAAAGACCTCAGCTATTGCTCTCCAGCAGCAGAATTACAAAGGATCATGCCATATACTCTATTCCCTACAAGCAATACCCTGCTCAATGCCAGGCGAACAACACTGCCCTTCCCAGCATGCCATCTGCCACTCCCAACCAATAGGACACCAGTATGTTACTTGGCTCTTTCAAAGGTCATGGATCTCGTAACACACTGGCTGTGTATGAGGATCGCATCTCTTTCCTGTATGGAATCAGACCTGCTTGGATGTGTCGCCATTCCCAAGGCCGCATAGTAGGACCCCATCCTGAGGAAGTGGAAGGAGGTGTGTTCTGCTCCCACCTGTCCTAGAGAAGAATCTGGCAACTGTTCAAGTACTCCCTTTCCCACATTTGTCAGGAAAAGAGAGACACGCCTGACTACAGAGTTCTTCCTCTCTTAGGTGAAGCAAAACAACATGCTAGTACTGACTGCTTAGTTGGTGAGGTCTAAAGACAAAGTTTCTCAAACAAATCACAGACTCCAGTCCTCAAAATTTTTTGCATACTGGCAGTTGTGTGACAGGAAGAGTGGTAGTTAGCACTGTGCCTGTGATAATCACAGTGTAATCACTTTTGATGATGCTTGCAGCTCCTTCCATAATCGCTGTAATTGAAAGTGGATTGAGTGCCATTTAAGTTACAAGATTGTTCGGTGTGTCAGCAATACATGCATCCAAAGTTATACCAACTTCTAAGATGTTCTTGGCATGGAGTGCTTAACGGCATTTAATGTTTGTAAATCTTGAGATGAGTTAAATGTTAATTACCACTGGAAAAATGCTCCCAAGCTGAAGTATGCAAAGCTTGCAGAATGCTTCTTATTCCTACTATATTCTCTTCTTTCTAGTCATGCAGTAAACACCACAAGTCCTGCCAGTGATAAAGATATTTCTTGATGCTTGTTTGTTAGAGCAAATTGAAAAATGGCAAAAGAAAATGATTCCCACACCATCAATATTTCAGTTCAGAAGGACCCTGTTGGGTTGAGAAGGGACTCAATGTTACTCCTTAAAATTTTGCTTCAGTGTTCTGATCAAAATATTTTGAAATGGCTAATGAACACATTTATTTACTCCAAAAATCTAGGTGTGACTTCCCTCCCTCTCACGTTAGGAGATTCTTAGGAATGCAAAGGCACAGAAGAGCCTGTTTACGAAGCCGCCATTCCCACCCTTTACTGCTAAAGACAAGCAAGGAAAATTACGCGTGTAACAGTCAATCAGTCTGCTGCAACGTTTGACTCTTCCTTTGCTCTTCTATCAGGCAAATCCACCTTGGCAATAAATAGCAGCCTGGGAGCATGGATTCAAGAATAAAGTGCACTTTTTTAAACAGGCAATTGTTCTCTTTCACAAGTATCTCTGCAATGAGAATAGGCCTGAGTAGAAAATGATAATCTGTTTTAAATCCCTGCTGCCAAAGAGCGAGAGGCACATCAAAAGGGCCCCAAACATCAATTTGCACTATGGGGCTTAGGGAGTTCTCTGTGCAGCCCACAATTCACTCAAGTGTTGGCAGGAGTTCTTCTGTACATTACACAGCAACTAGAACAGCTGCATCCTACGAACGACTTAGCAAAGCTGGTCACAAGACCCGCCAGATACAAGACTTGATCCCAGTCTCACTTGTTTAAAAATGCAGGTACTTAATTTATCATGTGGTCCAAAGAGCAGCTTCTCTTTTTTCTCAGTCATAAGCATAAACTTCTCTTACTAATTACTAAGGTCTTGCAATCTGCACACAAAGGCCCACTTGTGGTGAGTGCTGGTGACTTTGGGGGACTCCAAGCGGCCAGAAGAAGCAGAGTGCAGAATTGGCATCTATGGCCCCAATTCAGGAAGTTGCTTAAGGATATGTTCACCTCCATCCTTGGTCAGCAAAGTACTTGACAAGAACATGCTTCACTTTAGACGCTTGCTTAAAATTAAGGCTTTGCTTTAGTGCTGTTCTCAGTGAGAGCTGATCCTGCAAACACTTATGAATCTGGCCAGCCCATTGACTGAAATGGGTTTACTCCCATGAATACAATTGCTCACCCGGATGTCTGCAGGATCAGGCCTTAACCTACATTAGAGCTACGTCTACACGTGAATGCTACATCGAAATAGCTTATTTCGATGTAGCGACATCGAAATAAGCTATTTCGATGAATAGCATCTAGACGTCCTCCAGGGCTGGTGCCATCGACGTTCAACGTCGATGTTGGGCAGCACCACATCGAAGTAGGCGCTGCAGGGGAGCGTCTACATGCCAAAGTGGCCCACATCAAAATAAGGGTGCCAGGAACAGCTGCAGACAGGGTCACAGGGCGGACTAGCACTTCCAGGGCAACAGCTAGACGCTCCCTTAAAGGGGCCCTCCCAGACACACTCAGCCTGCACAGCACGCGGTCTGCAGAGCCACAGGCACGCACACCTCGGCGACGCAGTTATGGACCCCCAGCAGCAGCAGCAGCAGCAGCCGCCGCCAGAGTTCCACACAGCCGCCCCGGCAGGAGCAGTGCTCACCCTGCTCCATGCCATGCAGGAGGCAGCTGATCACATTCTAGTCACAGAAGAGGAGCTGCCACCAGGGGAGGAGGAAGCAACCCCAGACCCCGCAGCCCCCCCACCCCCCCGCCACACACGCCGCCGGCTGTGGAGCTACTCCACGAGCACCAACCGGTGAGAGCGGCTAGTGCTCGGAGAGTGGGACGACGACCGCTGGCTCCAGAACATTCGCATGAGCCGGCAGACATTCCTGGAGCTCTGCCAGTGGCTCACCCCCGCCCTGAGGCACCAGGACACCGCCATGCGGCGTGCCCTCAACGTCGAGAAACGGGTCGGCATCGCTGTCTGGAAGCTGGCCACTCCAGAGAGCTACCGATCCGTGGGGCAGCAGTTTGGTGTGGGCAAGGCCACCGTCGGGGCTGTCCTCATGGAGGTAAGGGGACCCACGGGGAGGGGGAGGCAGCCCTGGGGGTGGAGGGGAGCCCTGGCAGGGGAGGGGAGGGCAGGGGAGCCCTTGGGGGGCGAGGGCCAGACATACCCTGCACACCACTCACTGGTGCTCTCCCATGTCCTTCCCCTGCAGGTCGTCCACGCCATCAATGCCCTGCTCCTCCACAGGCTCATGCGGCTTGGGGACCTGGATGCCGCCATCACGGGCTTTGCCACCCTGGGCTTCCCCAATTGCTTCGGGGCTCTGGATGGGACCCATATCCCCATCCACACCCCGGAGCACAACGGAGGACGCTTCCTGAACGGGAAGGGCTACCATTCGGTGGTCCTCCAGGCCTTGGTGGACAGCCAGGGCCGCTTCCTGGACATTTATGTTGGGTGGCCTGGCAGCACCCACGATGCCCGGGTGTTCAGGAATTCGGGCCTGTGCCGCCAGCTGGAGGCAGGGTCCTACATCCCCCAGCGGGAGATCCCTGTGGGGGACACCACCATGCCCCTCTGCATCATTGCAGACGCTGCATACCCCCTCCGGCCCTGGCTCATGCATGGGCCATCTCTCAGCCAGCCAGGAGCGCTTCAACATGCGCCTGAACCATACACGCCAGGTGGTTGAGCGCACTTTTTGGCCACCTCAAAGGACGCTGGAGGTGTCTCTTCACCCGCCTTGATGCGGGCCCCACCAACATCCCCCAGATTGTGGGCGCATGCAGTGCACTCCACAACCTGGTCGAGAGCAAGGGGGAGGCTTTCTTTCAGGGCTGGGCTGTGGAGGCCGGCAGGGCTGACGTGCAGCCACCCGCTGCCCCCACTCGCCAGGTGGACCCCAAGGGGATCCGGGTCCGGGAGGCCCTGCGGGCCCATTTCAACCAGGCCGCGGGGTGAACGCTGGCAGGCCCCCTACTGTACCCCCCATCCTCCACAACACTCCCTGCCCCCACGCCCACACCACAGAGCACCCAAGAGCACACCCCCCTTTCTTGCAAATAAAAATGGAGCTGTTGTTTTTTTGAAACCAAAACCTGGTGATTTGTCTTATTATTCTAAGAAATATATATATGTAGAGAGAGAGAGCTGAACAAAAGGGGGGAACTATTTACATGGGGGGGCAGGTACCATATAACAGAACAGGTGTAACACAAGCTATATACAAATATATTATATGGGGGGATATGTACACAGGGTGGGGGGGGCCACGTCCTGGGCCCCTCATCCCTCTACTGTCCGGCGCCCGGGGTTGGCGGGCGCGACCCTCGCCTCGGCCTCAGCCCTGGCTGAGGCTGGCTGGGAGCCGGCTGAACCAGCAGGTATGGCTGGCGGGTGTCAGCAGGCCCCAGGTCCCCCTCGGCGGAAGGCCCCGGGGTGGCGGACGGTGGTGGGACGGTGGTCGGAGCAGCGGGTGGAGCGGTGGGCAGGGCGAGCAGAGTGGCAGGCAGCACAGCATGAGGGCCAAGGTATTCAGCTATGCACTCGAATGTGCGCATAAAGGCCCCCCATGCCTCCTGGCACCAGGCCAGTGCCTGCTCTTGTAGTTCCAGCCGCTGCTTGTCCACCCGCAGGCGCCACTCCGACACCTCCAGCTGACGCCGGAGGGTCGCGAGCAGCTGGGGTTCCGTGGCCGTCCTCTGGTGGTGGTGGCTTGGCCATCGGCCCCGTCCTGGGGCTGGTTGGTGCTCTGCCGAGGGGCTGGCCTGCTGGGATGGCCCCGGTGGGCTCTCCGGGACCACGGACACCTCGCCGGCGCTCTCCAGGCCCTCTGATGGTGCAGCTGTGGAACACAGGGGGGGAAGAAGAGTGGAGACAGCCGTTAGTGTGGCCCCCAAGCTGTGGCCCTTGTCCCCCCACCCCTCTGCTGCTGGTTCCCCATCCCCGTCCCCGGGAGAAGCTGCTGGTGCTGATGGGTGTCCCACCCCCTTCCCCCCCCCAGGGGACCCTAGGTTCCACTCCCCACATCCCCAGGGATGGGGCATGGCACTGTCCTGCTGGGTGGGGGCAAGGGTTGATGCACTCTTCTGACGGACATGCCACTGCTGTCCTTGGGGCCATGGTCATCTGGGCATGTGGAGGGCCCTGGTCATGTCTCTCGTCCCCGCCCCTCAACCCCGGGGGTGTGCACCGGGGGAGTACATACCTGAAGGTCCGGTCCCACGGTCGGGGGACACCCTCTTGGCGGACGCCCGGCTGGAGCTCCGGGACGGCAGGACGATGTGCAGCCCCCCCATCACTGGAGGAGGATTCCCCCTTCTCCTCCTCCGGCATCCCAGGGGTGGGCTCCTGGGGGGCGGCCCTGGGGTGCGGGGCTTGCCTCCGGGGCGGACTCCGCCTCCGGGGCCTGCTGGGGCTCATCGGCCGAGGTATCAAGAGTGGCCGGAGGGCAGGAGGTGTGCCGGGGGCCCAGGATTTCCCTGAGCTCCCTGTAAAAGGGGCAAGTGTGGGGGGCGGCCCCAGATCGGCTGGCTGCATCCCAGGCCTGGGCGTAACCCTGCTGCAGCTCCTTCACCTTACTCCTGATGTGGTCAGGAGTGCGGGCAGGGTGACCCCGGGTGGCCAGGCCCTCGGCCATCAAAGCAAACTCATCCGCGTTCCACCTCTTGCTCCCCATTAATTGGAGCACCTCCTCCTCACTCCAGAGCCCCAGCAGGTCCCAGATCTCGGCCTCCACCCAGGAGGGGCCCCACTACCTTTTCCCAGGCTGGCTGGATGCCTGGGAGCCCTGGCTCCCCTTGGGGGGGGTGCCCTGGGGGCACTTGGGGGGCTGGCAGGCGGCCATCGCAGCGGGGGTTGTCTTGGGGCTACAGAGGCGTGTGCAGGCTGGCCGCGTGGCAATGCTGCTGCCTGCACGCGCTCTCAGCTTCCTGCACAGGAAGGCAGGGGGCGGGGAGCTTTAAGGGACTGCTGCACGCGGTGACCTTAGAGCTCAGGGGCTGGAGAGAGCATTTCTCAACCCCTCAGCTGATGGCCGCCATGACGGACCCCGCTCTTTTGATGTTGCAGGACGTGGATTGGCTTCACGTGCCCTACTTCAACGTTCAACGTCAAAGTAGGGCGCTATTCCCATCTCCTGATGGGGATAGAGACTTCGACGTCTTGCTGCTTTATGTCAATTTCAACTTCGAAATAGCGCTCGCCCCGTGTAGATGTGGCGGGCGCTATTTCGAAGTTGGCACGGCTACTTCGAAGTAGCCAGCACGTGTAGACGTGGCTTAGGACAGTAAAATACTTCTAGCATCAATACAAGTATCTCCCCTTGAAGAGGAAATACATTTCCATCAAAGGTAGAAGCAGCATTTTATGAGGAAAGCATTGGCCACTCTCCTCTGAAAACCCCCTCTGGGCTTTACCATTCTCTGTAATAAAACACATGAAAAAAAGATGCTAGATGACAAACTGGAATCTGCAGTGTAACTGTGCAGCCCTGTGAAAGGTATTTACAGGTTTTGCTAATCAGATCAATAATCTCTTACCATTTAATTATAATCTGAATGTGTTTTATAGATAAAGGGGCAGATTTCCAGAAGCGGTCAGCACTTGCAATAGGGCGTGGGGATATGTGTGTTTCTTAAAGAGCTCGGCTCCGTGTAGGCACATAAAGTGGTCAGACTGTCACAAAGGCCGAGCACCCTGCCCCTCCCATTGCCCTCGACAGGACCTCTTCAGTGCTGAGCACTTCTGTAAACGTGACCCCAAATTTCCACAAAGTTCCGCTGCATGAGCTGTGTGTCCCACAAAAAAAACACTATTTCCCCCCGCCTCCCTTGTCCTGTTCTGCTGCAATCACAGCCAGCCCCCCATATGGGCTGTGCTGAAGTGAGCAGGAAATACTCATACATTTATTGTTGCCCTTTATCTCAGAATGACCTGAATTTTGCCAATAACCAAAACTCCACGGCCAGCTTCCCTGCCCTTTGTCAGGCCACAGCTGATGCAGTCCGTTTGTTCCACGAATACACCACCCTTACAGGAGGCAGTTGTTCCTTCCCCAAGAAAGTCTTATCTTCTCTTCCTTGAGAAAAAGGGGGTTATATATTTCAGAACAGGCACTCGGAGGCTCTCTGCCTGGAAACCTCAGCCAGAGCTGAGAAGCGGCTTCCCCTGCAGAACGGCCAGAAGATGAAAGTGTGGAATGAGAATGCACTAGGTCACGTTTAGTTCAGCTGTCATTACAGCCTCCGCCGGTGCCTAGAATACATTCAATTGTATCATTTTCTGTCCTTATTACAGTCTTTGTCTCACACACACGTGAGTGAGTCATCGCCCGCTAATCCCCCGCGTCACGCTCTTTATTGTAATTTTCACAGGTTGCAGGAGAACAATAAATTGTGTTCCTCACATAAAGCCACGCAACAGCCTGATAAATATCACTTTGGCACCCTGAGATACAAATCCACAGACCAGAGAATGGAACCGTGAAATGAAGAGCGGGCCAGATGTTCACATACACTGAACTTCAGCGATAACCATACCTATGTTTGCTGGGGCAGCTTGTGGAGTGACGCGACTCTTGCTGAGAGTGAGGGGATCACACTCTGACCCCCTCAGAAACAAAAACCCATGCACCACCATCTCCCCCACCATGTGCCTACCTCACCCCTACCCCAATGCCCAACACGAAAAGCTACGAGTAGGAATTTCCCAAGTGCTCATTGATTGCCTAACCGCTTTCACGCTGAAGTCAATGAAGAAATTATATCCGCTAAACTCCCCCATTGTTAAAACGCCATGTTAAATGCCCAGACGAAACCCCTCCCACCTTGGCTTCTACATTAACACCCAAAACATTGGTTTTAAATGTGTTGTTGATTTCTCAAGCAGTGTCACTTAAGCTACGTCTACACGTGAAGCCTACATCGAAGTAGCTTATTTCGATGTAGCGACATCGAAATAGGCTATTTCGATGAATAACATCTACACGTCCTCCAGGGCTGGCAACATCGATGTTCAACTTCGACGCTGGGCAGCACCATATCGAAATAGGCGCTGCGAGGGAACGTCTACATGCCAAAGTAGCACACATCGAAATAAGGGTGCCAGGAACAGCTGCAGACAGGGTCACAGGGCGGACTCAACAGCAAGCTGCTCCCTTAAAGGGCCCCTCCCAGACACAGTTGCACTAAACAACACAAGAGCCACAGAGCCGACAACTGGTTGCAGACCCTGTGCATGCAGCATGGATCCCCAGCTGCCGCAGCAGCAGCCAGAAGCCCTGGGCTAAGGGCTGCTGCACACGATGACCATAGAGCCCCGCAGGGGCTGAAGAGAGAGCTTCTCTCAACCCCTCAGCTGATGGCCACCATGGCGGAGCCCGCTATTTCGATGTTGCGGGACACAGATCGTCTACACATGCCCTACTTCGACGTTCAACTTCGAAGTAGGGCGCTATTCCCATCCCCTCGTGGGGTTAGCGACTTCGACGTCTCGCCACCTAACGTCGATTTCAACTTCGAAATAGCGCCCAACACGTGTAGCCGTGACGGGCACTATTTTGAAGTTGGCGCCGCTACTTCGAAGTAGCGTGTATGTGTAGACGCGGCCTTAGATTCCAATGGCCTTCCTGTACGCCAGTAGCAGGTTACCCCACAAGCAGTTCCATTGCTTATAGTTAATCAGGTGCTCAAGCGCTTGCTGGATCAGGTCAAAAGGCTCACCATCAGGGCTGACTGGGAAAAAACAATGGCATTTTTGGAAAAAATGTCAGAAAGTTCCAAGCTTTGGGTTTGTTATGGCAGACTGAAAAGGCCTTTGTGGAGATTGGGCAAAAGCCTCCAGAATAGCCCACAATCAGGTGATTAAGGTGCTCATCTAGGACGTGAGAGAGCCCATTCAAATCCTTAATACATACCGTTTGAAAAAGGGTCTTGAACATGGGTCTCTCCTACTAAAAGTAGAGAACTGATTATCCCCACCAGACAGCTCATTATTCTGAGGCAGGTCTCCCTCAGATTTTGATCTGGAATTCCCTCCTGGACTTGAAAAACTGTTTCAATGAACCAGCATTTTTTTATGGGAAGATATTTCACAAAAAGGGTTTGACCAGCTCTGTTCAGCACCTGGCAGGATCAAGCCACTGATGAGCTGGATGGGTAGGTGGGACAATGTGTATAGCATGTACTCAGACATGCAGCATGCAGGTCCACAAATACAGGCCAGAACATCAGGGCCTTAAGGAAAAATCCAACTCCTCTGCTGCACGCATTTCTAATGTACATTCTGCACCCTTGGCCCAGAAAGGAGTCTCATTGGCATGTGAGAGATTTGATGCAGAATATGAACTAGAATATGAACCAGACTAGGAAGACTGGGAAGAGAGGAGAAGCATGTGTTCAGAGACAGCTTTGTCCAAGTTGGGATTGCAGGGTCCACCCCCCAGGTGCGTTGTCCAGGAGAAATCCACTGCTGGAAAGCACTGAAAACATGCGCATCCTTATTAAGGAAAGCATGCAAGCAAGTGCTTTCCAGAATCAGGGCCTACCACAGGGGTCAGCATCCAAAGAGCAAAAAGAGCCTTTTTTTTTTTTTTAATTTGGTAAAAAACAATAATTCAGGAGCCACAATACATGCGAATGCCAGATGGTCCTTAACAAATAACATCAAACCAGACTTTTTATAACCCCTGTTTTAAGAACAGGGCACACACATATCCCACAATGCACTTCACATATTAAAGAGGAAGTTATCCAACATTTCAAAATCACATATAGTTTGCTATTTAGATATGAGTTGTTCATTGTTCGGCTTTTAGAAGTTCACTGAAATATTGAAAATAATCAGGAGAGTTTTTTTTTTTTTTCTCTTTGCAATTATAGTGTTGGGAGCCCCAAAGTCCTTAAAAAGCTGCATGCGACTCCAGCAGGTTGCAGATCCCTGGCCTACCAGTTCACAGCAGCCTTTCTTTGCTTAAATGTGAATACTGGCCTTTCAATGTGGTGATTTAATTACAAGGAACACCACTTTTAGATTGGTCTCCACAGTTTTACTTTTACAGATAAAATATGCAAAATGTAAACAGTCATGTACAACTGCTGTTTGGGATTCATTTTTAATGTGGACTGTACTTCTTCTACTCTTTAAATAATAAAAAAGTGTCTCATTTCAGTGAGTTAACAGCACATTATTCCCCCTTGGTCATAAGCTTGTTTTGGGTTTTTTTTTAAGATTCTGTGACTCTTATCAATTGCTTTTCTCAGCCTGGGGCTTTCACAAAACCCAGTTGTAATTAATAACGTGCTGTTCATTTATCCATGGCTCCTGGCTTTCTAACATTCACATTCTTTGTCTCCAATCCGAACTAAGGATTTTGGAACTGATGGTCCAATGTTGCCAAGATCTGAAGGGCAGAATGTCCAGCGGTGCTAGAAGATGCTCCATTGATTTTTTCCTTGAGAAGCTGGAGAAGATGGAGCAGCTACTAAATGCGGTGAATGCGGTATGTCTGAGTGGCACTCAGAAAAATTAGGCTACTTGTATTCAACAAGAAAGGTGGGAAAGCTTTTTTGGAAACAATTTGGTATCATGTTGGTAAAAGTTTCAAAAGCACACGCTAGCTTCTTAGCCCTCCCTACAGCTTATGTAGATTTTTTAATCTGTAGATCTAAAAAACACTTTGGAAGAAGTCAGTACCACTAGCCCTATTTTAAAGGTGGGGAAACTGAGGCACAGACCAGGAACAATTACAGGGGGTCCTCATTATAAGTACAAGTTATGTTCCTGTATAATGTAACATATAGACAGTGGCCACACTAACCCCTCCTTTCGGAACGGCTAATATGCTAATGAGGTGCTGCCATGAATATGCAGCACTCATTAGCATAATGGTGGCTGTGTGGGCTTTGAAACTGCCAGTTTTGAAACCCACACCCCCTGTGTAGCTGGGGGCCTTTTGAAATGACCCCCTGATTTCAAAAGCCCCTTCTTCCCAAAACCAGATGGGAAGAAGGGGCTTTCAAAATCAGGCAGGTTGTTTCAAAAGGCCCCCAGCTACTTGGGCGGTGTGCGTTTCGAAACTGGCAGTTTCTAAGCAAGCGCGGCTGCTATTATGCTAATGAGATGCTGCATATTCCTGGCAGCACCACATTAGCGTATTCCAAAGTGCCACATTACCATAGCCCTTTTGAAAGGACAGGCTCATGTGGCCACAGCCATAGTGAAACTTATAAAGGGGAATTAGTATCCATAAGGACTAAGGTAATTAGCTGGAGATACCTTCCCAACACATACAGCTCACAAACGTGCAGTACATATAAGCTGCGTCTACACGTGCACGCTACTTCGAAGTAGCGGCACCAACCTCGAAATAGCGCCCGTTGCGTCTACACGCGTCGGGCGCTATTTCGAAGTTAACTTCAACGTTAGGCGCCGAGACGTCGAAGTCGCTAACCTCATGAGGAGATAGGAATAGCGCCCTACTTCGATGTTCAACGTCGAAGTAGGGACCGTGTAGACGATCCGCGTCCCGCAACGTTGAAATTGCTGGGTCCTCCATGGCGGCCATCAGCTGGGGGGTTGAGAGATGCTCTCTCTCCAGCCCCTGCGGGGCTCTATGGTCACCGTGGGCAGCAGCCCTTAGCCCAGGGCTTCTGGCTGCTTCTGCGGCAGCTGGGGATCTGTGCTGCAGGCACAGGGTCTGCAACCAGTTGTCAGCTCTGTGTATCTTGTGTTGTTTAGTGCAACTGTGTCTGGGAGGGGCCCTTTAAGGGAGCGGCTGGCTGTTGAGTCCGCCCTGTGACCCTGTCTGCAGCTGTGCCTGGCATCCCTATTTCGATGTGTGCTACTTTGACGTGTAGACGTTCCCTCGCTGCGCCTATTTCGATGTTGGGCTGAGCAACGTCGAAGTTGAACATCGACGTTGCCGGCCCTGGAGGACGTGTAGACGTTATTCATCGAAATAGACTATTTCGATGTCGCAACATCGAAATAAGCTATTTCGATGTTGGCTGCACGTGTAGACATAGCCATAATGTACCTATAACCCACAAAAAAAAAGTAAATAGAAATAGCATAGAAATAAGTAAATAGAATAAACAAAAAGATAAATAATAAATAAATAAATGGGAAAAGATAAGCCAGGTCCCAGCCAGCTTTCTGCCAGTCCCCACTGGCTCCCCACAGCTCCCTGCCAGACCCCACTGACTCCCTGCAGCTCGCCGGCTCCCCACAGTTCCCTGCTGATCCTCTACCGGCTCCGTGCCGGCTCCTCACAGTATCCTGCTGGTCTCCACCAGCTTCCTGCCTGTTCCCGCAGCTCCCTGCTGGCTCCCAGCAGCTTGCTGGCTTCCCGCCTGTCCCCACCGGCTCCTCGCAGCTCGCCAGCTCCCCCCCACCCCCCATCCCTGCTGGCTCCATGCCAGTCCCCTCCAGCTCGATGGCTCCCTGCAGTTCCCTGCTGATCCCCAACCAGCTCCCAGTTGGCTCTCCGCAGTACCCTGCTGGTTCCCGCCAGTTCTCCTCAGCTGCCATGGCTACCTGCTGGCTCCCCCCAACTTGTCCCAGCTCCCTGCAGCTTCCCACCAGTCCTCGATGACTTCAGGGCTCACTTCCAGGACCCCTGCACTACAGCACCTGCTGCCTGGCCACCACAAGCTCCACTATATTCCTGGCCTTTGGTCCCTTGGCCCCTAAATGACGTACGTGCGGATCACTGCGATTTATAATGCATCTGCTTTCCTGAATTACTTAACGACGTATATGCAAAACAACATACAGCAAAGCGACTTATAACGAGGACCCCCTGTATTTCCCACCATCACCCAGGAGGCCAGTGGCAGGGCTGGGCGCAGGAAGTCCCCTCAGAAGCTGCTCAGTGCTTTGTCCACATGACCTGCCCAGCATTAAATGACACAGATCTACCGCGCTCACCACTACCACAGAAGCTTCACTATTCAAGTTACCACCGTTTCAGCCCCCCATCTCCATTCCCACAGCTAAGCTCCACAGCAGTAAGTGACCGCTGCGCGCTGCCCACCAACGCAAACACGGGCACACGGGGGGATTTTGTCACCATGACCCTGGGTTCCTAGGGACCTTAGATGGATCCAAGGATTTCCGCAGCACCCGAATTAGGCTGAGAGGCCAACAGGGCAGACGACTTCATCTGTTTACACATTCCCACCTTCACAGCGCAGGGACATTCCAAGTAATCCTGGGAGGCGCTTAGTGCGACTTTTATTCCCTTGCCTCCCAGAGACCTGGCTCCGCTTTCATTAAAGCTGTCTGAATTCATAGGACATCTAGCCCTAACCTCCTCCCTTTTTCCTCCCTCCCCATCCGCCCCCCCCCCCCTTTGCCCATAAGTCAAAGGAGAAAGGATCAAATGGACAAAGCAAAGTGGTAAAGGGCTCACTTCAGGGTTGCAGCCAATCTAATTAATTTTTCATTGAGGTCTGATGTATTAGAGGCCAATCAATCGGGGATTATGTTTACAGGAGTTGTAGAAAGAGGAGACCAAGTCGTCATTTGTTGTCTAGGCTGTCCAGATTAGTCAGTTAAGTGACCCCGGGGGAGAGCATAAAGGATATGAATAGTTATTGTAAGTACTTTTCTTTTAATTACAGGCCAAGTAGTCGACACGTCTCGCAGCCCGTGGCTCCCCTGCCTGACGGGGAGAGCAGGCGCTTGGAAGCCAGAGGGAGGGTGGAGACTTCTGCAGACACAGCGTTGTGCCTGGTTACCCCACTCCCAGCCCAGCAGCAGGGCATGGAATAGCCTCTTGATGAGCCTCCTTGGAGATACGGGGCCTACTTCTCACTTACTCTAGGGAGATGAAGGGGACTTCAACAGGGCTGGGACAGCCAGTCACTTCAAGGCCCTTCTACACTTACAGTCAGGCCCCTTTGCATCACGCTGGAAGGGCAAACCAGGCCCAACCAATGGGTGAGATTTTCAAGGCCCCTGTTTGAGTAGTGCACCCAGCCCCCATCAAAAGTCCAGGGCCATTTCGTGCCGAATCCACTCAGCCCGCCTCATTGAGCCCAACCATCTCCTGCCGTGGGCTGAACCTTTAGCCACAAGGGGTGGGATTTGCAGAAGTCTCAGGGCCTAATTTGCAAAGTGGGCTCAGCACATTGGGCCCAGAGGCTTTTTTTCCAAAACGTGCCCATAAGGGTTGTATCAAGAGCTGCTGGAAGGTCAGGGCTGAGCTTTTGTGAAAACCTGGCCCCTTTAACTACTCTGGCACCATCAAGCTTTATGGACAGTGTATACCAGGGGTGCGCAAAGTCACACCCGGGGGCCAAATCTGGCCAGCCAAGCAATTCTCACAAGCCCACCCAGCTGATCAGCAGAGCACGCGTACCGACAGCCAACAGCATGTGTTCAGCTGCCCCTTCCCGCCTTGGTCCGTCTGCAGCCGAGCTGCTCCTGGGATTCTCCTGCCAGCTGTGCAGAGGGGCAGGGGTGGAGGGGAGAGGGCAGTGCTGAAGTCAGGGGGTTCCCCTGCCCCTGTGCCCATCTCTGCAGAGCAGTGAGCAGGGAGAGGGAGACACACGGAGGAGCTGCTCCAGTCTGAAGCCGGGATGGTCAGTGACTCACTCAGGAGTGCAGAGCAGGGAAGAGGGGAGACGACAGAGCAGGACAGATTTCCCTTAGAGACAGAGGGGGCGTCTCCCGGAAACATACCAGCAGCCAGTGCGCACACTGTGTGTCCCTGTCACACACCCCCAGTCTGTGCCCCACACACGGGCGCTGTCATACACACTGCAGCAGTGTCACAAAGTTTGTGAAAGAGAAACACAGTGTGTGAGAAACACTCCCATAAGCTGTCTCTCTCTGTAGCCCCCAGCCCCGCCCCTCGTGCCCAAGGCCCCGCCCCTTCCCGGTGGCCCAAAGCCAGCCTGCAACAAGCTCCAAAATTCATGAAGTGGCCCCTCTTTGAAAATTGCCTGCCCTGGTGTATATGGTGACACCCTAGGCTATGAAAACGGAAAGAATGTGGAAAATGTCGCTTGCTTCTGGAAACGGTAAAGACTACCAAGATGAACGGTAGCTAAAAGCCCCTGCCAAGAAAAGCCATTTATGCTGGACTTGTTAAGGAGCTGGGCCCAAAGCAGCATGACTTGCAGTCACTTGTGCCTTCTCTGACTCTCAGTGTGTCGGATCTAACAAACAAGAAGTGCATTTATGAACGCTGCCGGGCGATTAGCTCTGCCAGTGTTTAGTGACAGAACAGGCATTTAGTATGGATCATCTTTGCTATAGTTATGAACAACAAGAAGTCCTTTGGCACCTTATAGACTAACAGATATTTTGGAGATTAAACTTTCGTGGGCAAAGACCCACTTTGGGCACGAAAGCTCATGCTCCAAAATATTGGTTAGTCTATAAGGTGCCACAGGACTTCTTCTTGTTCTCAAAGATACAGAGTAACACGGCCACCTCTCTGATACTTTGGTATAGTCTTACATCAAGGCCAGCCAAGAAGAGGCCACTTTGAGCTAAGCATTTTCCAAACACACAGCCCTGTCCCAAAGATCACACAATCGGTATGTGCAAGATACAGGGTGGGAGAAGGGGCAGAGTGAAAACATGATGGCAGCAAGCATCATGTTAACAGCACTTTTTAGGTCGGTTTAGTTAGAGGTAGGTAAGCTAAAAAGGAAAAAACAAGGGATGGGAGAGGGAACACTGAAGGGAAGGGGATGAGAGGGACAGGGCTGGGGAAAAGAGGGGAAAGAAAGCAGATATGGAGTCAGGACCGAGGCCATGTCTATGTTACCCAGAAGATTGACCCTTCCTGGTCGATATTCCAGGGTTCGATGTCACACTCCTGGTGGAGAAGTGCGAAAATGACCTATAAGGAGTTGGCAACTGACCCCTGCAAGGAGTAAGGGAGGTTGGCAGTGGAAACTCTCTCATCAGCCTTCCTTAGTGACGATGGCCAGGTAAGTCGTTTGCACATCAGTTGATTCTACCTGTGCAATTGCTGTAGATAGAATTGGATATCTGCAATTGTCTTAACTGCCTAGCACAGACCAAGCCTGAGGGAAGGAAGGAGAAGGGTTGGAGCAAATACCTGCTCAGCAGAGGGCTCAGAAATTCCAGTCTAAACTTTAGAAACTTCTCTGCAAGTAGCAGCAGCGGTGCAAGGTCCTGCATATTGCATGTGTTACAGCAGAGCTTTGCGGATGCACACATTGTGCTAGATGCTGTACAAACACAGAGCAAGGGACAGTCAATATCCCACCAAGAGCTTATAGTCCAAACAGACCAGGCGGAAAGCCCAGGAGCAAGAAAGTATCTGCTGTTTTGCAGAAGGGGAACTGAGGCACAAAACAAGTCTGAGCATGACTCTAAACTGTCCTTCACTTCCAGGGATCCCACTCATGTTCGTTTCAGAGCTCCTTCATGCTACGCAAATTTGGTGCCCTCTGGCTTTTATTACTGAACACAACTTATAACAGAAATAAAGAATCAAAACTGAGATTAATTCATTCGGTGCCAATACAGTGTTGTGGGTGCACAGAAAGTTGAGTTTCCTGCACAAATACTTCTTACGCCCTCCATTCCTGAGGCCTTTGTCACACCCTGTGGGGTCCTGGAAAGCATTAGGTGTTGATCGCAGAGCAACAGCGTCCCAGACCAGTGACTTACCCACGAGAGCTTCCTCCCTTCTGCCACACATGAATGCTGTCAGGAGGGATCACTGGAGACGACAGCTCACGTAAGTGGATAGCAGAGTCATTCATTCCTGGGCAAAAGGTGGTGGGTTTTGTCGCAAGGACACTTGCCTGGGAGAAAGGGGCTATGGATGCAATCAACCTGTGCTTAACCAGTGAGCACTCCAATACAGGGGGTCATAGAATCATAGGGATTGAAGGGAGCTCAGGAGGTCATCTACTCCAGCCCCCTGCTTCAAGCAGGATCAGCCCCATCTAAATCATCCCAGCCAGGACCTTGTCCAGCCAGGACTTAAAAACCTCTAGCGATGGAGAATCCACCACCTCTCTAAGCAACACTTCCAATGCCTCACCGCCCTCCTGGTGAAGTAGTTTTTCCTAATATCCAACCTACACCTCTCCCTCTGTAACTTCAGACCATTGCTCCTTGTTCTGCCATCTGTCACCACTGAGAACAGTTTCTCACCCTCCTCTTTAGAGCTCCCCTTCAGGAAGCTGAAGGCTGCTGTTAAATCACCCCTTGGTCTTCTCTTCTGTAAACTAAACAAGCCCAAATCCCTCAGCCTATCCTCATAGGTCTTGTGCTCCAGCCCCTTAGTCATTTTTGCTGCCCTCCACTGAACCTCCTCCAGCAAATCCACATCCTTTTTATACTGGGGGGCCCAAAACTGGACACAATATTCCAGATGGGGCCTCAGCAGAGTCCTCATTATAAGCCCAGGTTACTTTCCTAAATAATTCAACTTGTAGTGAAACAACTTATAAAGGGGAATTAATATCCATAAGGAATAATATAATTAGCTTGAGATACATTTCCAACACATACGGTTCACAAACGTGTAGTACAGATAATGCACCTATAACCCACAAAGAACAATAAATAGAAATAGAATAGAAATAAGTAAATGGAATAAATAAATAGATAGATAGATAAATAATAAATAAATAAACAGAAAAAGATAAGCCAGCTTCCCACAAGTCCCTGCTGGTCCCTTGCCAACTCCACATTGGCTCCCTGCAGCTCCCCTCTGCTCCCTGCTGGCTCCCCTGCAGCTTGATGGCTCCCTGCTAGCTCCCTGCAGTTCCCCACTGATCCCCCACCAGCTCCCCGCCGGTCCCTTCTGGTCCCCGCCAGCTCTCCACAGCTCTCCCAGCTACCTGCCAGCTCACCCTGACTCCTCGCAGCTCCCCACCATTCCCCCATGACTTCAGGTCTCACTTCCGGGGGCCATGCACAACAGCACCTGCCGCTCAGCCAGCACACAGCTCCTCTACGTTCCTGGCTTTTGGTCCCTCAGCCCCTAAACAACATAAGTGCGAATCAGAGCAATTTATAAGGAATCTGCTTTCCTGAATTAATTAACCACTTATGGCGAAGCGCCTTATAACCAGGACCCCCTGTAGTCCAATGGCCACCTTCCAGGAGCAAGCGCACTAGCACTATGTGGATTATTCATTATAGGACATGAGTCCACACCCGAGTAGGGCAGTTCTTGCTGTACAGTTTGGACAAAGGCCCAGATCCTCAGGCTTTTGATTCCTGATTTCCCCTTATTTCAATGGAAGTTTGGAGCCTAATGTCTGTGAGGAGCCAGACCTAACCGATATCCTCAAGGCTGAGGCAGGGTGTTGTTCGGGTCACTCAAGCCTCATTCTTCTGCTCCGCCCTCTGGGCCATCTTCTCTCTACTACTCGAGGCACATTGCAGCACCATCCATAGCAAGGAGGGGCCAGGACAGCGGCATCTGGCTATTGCCCCGGTACTCAACAGCAGAGTTGACCAAGGTCAGGGGAGGAAGGGTAAGGCTGCGTCAAAGGAACATACTGGAGCAGCAGTGGAGGATGAGAAGAAACTGATTCTCAGAGAGCTTCATCAAACCAGTAGGGTTAGAGCCTTTCCCTGTGCAATCTGCCACGCACAGCTAGGAAAGCAGTAGTCCATGGGTACCTCTGTAATGGCAGCTAATGACCATTTGCTGGGAAATGTGTTCCTGTCACTAGATTCATTTTTACTGACACCTCAGAATACTTTGCTCCGTAGCGTCTATGGGGAAGTAGCTGTCTCTGCTCAAGTATTCTCCACTCAGCATCTCTCTCTCTCGTGCTTTATTTAGCCTCTTTTTTTTGGGGGGTGAGGTGTGAATGCTTCTGATTTCACAATAAATCGCACCCCAAGGAGCTGGCTCTGGACTGGAGTGAATCACTTGACTTTGACGACTCAGCCTCAGACGCTGCCTTTGTCACATTGCTCTGTCCTGAGAGGCTAGTGTAAAAAGTTAAACCGAGCTCTTCTTGCCTTAGTGAGCAGAACACCACCTCCACCCCCCGTCCACAGCCCATTTGAGCTCTGCACAAAACCAAGCACAGGACATGTTGAGGGCTAGGTTGTAACTTCTCAAAACAGGGAGCACCTAGTCCACGTCTACACCATGGCAACGACACTGACATAGCCACCGCCCCACAGCTGTGCCAGCACAAGCCTGGAGCAAAGATGCTGCCTACACCAAAGGCGGGGTGGTGGGAGATGTTTCCGTCAGTGGACAACCACCGCCTCCCCACGCGCCAGTAACGAAGCAAACAGAAAGCCTGGTTCCCTCTAAGGCCAGCACTACTTTGGAGTTTGTCTTCCTCCATCTTCCCACCAGCTTTGTGTTTCTCTTCCTTTCTTCTCTCTTCTCATTTGTCTCTCTGGGTTTGTCCACACTGGGAAGAAACCCCTTGTGTCCCCACTGCAGAATGTGTTATGCCGGAACAAGGGGGTGTTTAACTTGAAATAGTAACTCCACCAACATAAACGGCTTTCGCCACCCCCGCTCTCACCGCCGATTTCAGTTTCGAAATTGACTCAGTGTGAACTAAGCAGAGGTAATTACGACACAATTGGCCTCCCAGGAGGCATCCCAGCATTGCTCTGATTTCAAAATTGGGCTCTCTAGTGGGACTGCTCAATTTCAAAATGCTCTTGCAGTGTGAACAGTCTTTTCAGAAATTCCCTGGCTTCTTCCTGTCCCCCTGCTTCCCAACTGCTAAGCTAGGCTGCAAATAAACTATTAACAGTGAGGTGCCGCTGTTGAGAGATGTCTGAAGTGGGCATCCAAAGCCCTGGGAGGCTCAGGAAAATCTTACCTTGGGAGTGACACCAGTTTTAGCTTTGATTCACCATTGAAAAGATGCACAGGGGAAGGTGGAGTTTACATGTCTCGCATCCTACATGTCAGGCTACCTGCTGAGCCAGGCAGGGATCCCGGCACTGATCTGCACTTGGGTCCTATTTGGAAGGTTTCTTGCACCACTGGGGAACCTCAAAGCATCTCTTCCAGCTTCTGCCGAATCTGAACTGGGTGAATGGACACTGCAAGCAGACTGTATCTGTCCCACCATCTGATTTAATGCCTTACGCAGCTGCCTCCACTCCATATTCCTGTGAGGGTTTATTTATGGCTGTACATAGAAGCCACCCAAACTTCTATCCCACCACCAACACATGCAACTATTTTCCCCTAGTATATTTATTTCTTTCTCTGTCACCATGGCTGTTCAATTCACACAGACCCAGGGTGCAGGCGAAAAAACAAGGAAAGGGTTAGAACTGATTACTTCCAGTGCACGAGAATGTAACAGAATTAAATACCTGCTCAGCCAAACAGTTATATACGGCCCCGATCCTGTTACCATCTCAACTGTGTGTGTGAGAGATGTCAGGAATGGCTATAAATGGAACCAGGATCAGGGCTTAAGCTATGATAAATTGGCCTTGGTTATTATTGCTTCTTATTTGTATTATGGCAGCACAGAGCTCCACTCAGGGCACCATTGTATAAGGCTTTGTGCACACATATAAACAAAAGATGGTCCCTGCCCTAGAGAACATTTTCCTCTCTCTAGTTCCCACAGAAAAGTCCTTATCATGGGCTCTTCTTTAACTAATGATGAGAAAAGATCCTGCTTTCAAAGAAATCAACGGAAGACTCTTTATCTATAACCCTCACCGATGTGACTCAGATCCCAGCCTCCAATTCCAAAGACAGTGGGCTCACACTCCCTGAATCACACAAATAACTTACATTTTTCCAACCTCTATTGGTTTTGAAACCAAATCCAACACGTGTGCGGATGGCCGGTCTTTTCTTCCTAGCAGAGACTCCAGGACAGATTTTTCACGGAAGACTATGAGCAACAGCCTAAACAAGTGACTTTGAAAATGCTTCAAGCCCCTTTAGGGCCATGCTCAAATTCTCAGGACTACACTGACTTCAGAGTAGCTATGATAATTTACTCCAGTTGCTGATTTGGCCCTATTATAGGTACTGCAAGGCACCACACTCCTCACCTTTAGTACTATCTCATGCCAGCCTCCATTGTCTCCAACACTTCCCCCAGGTCGCCTGTCGCTGCTGGGTCCCTCCGGGGCTCACAACCCCATAGGAAATTAGGTTGGTTTGGCAAGATTTGTTCTTACTGTTCTTTATAAGTTTATTATGCTCTAGGTGTTTAAAAATTGATTGTTTCATAATTCATTCCAGTATCTTTCCTCTGAGCTTTATATTTTGAGTCTGTTCTGGTAAGTCTATGATCTGAAGAAGTGGGTCTGTCCCACAAAAGCTCATCACCTAATAAATTATTTCGTTAGTCTTTAAAGTGTTACAGGACTGCTTTTTTGTTTTGATAGAATACAGCCTGACATGGCTGTTTCTCTGTCAGCATCTTTCCAGGTATCAAAGTTAGGCTGATTGGTCTGGAATTCCTCAGCTTCTCTTTGTTCCACTCTTCAGAGATAGGATCTGTGTTTGAGCCATTCTATGGTTTTCTGG
Organism: Carettochelys insculpta; assembly: GCF_033958435.1. Lineage (NCBI taxonomy): Eukaryota > Metazoa > Chordata > Testudines > Carettochelyidae > Carettochelys > Carettochelys insculpta. Next base: position 132,871,687 of record NC_134140.1, on the reverse strand, counting down.
GGCTTTATCTGCTCTCCAGGAGTTCTCAAAAGGTAATTGCTAATGAATCCAAGACTCCCTTCACAAGTTCCTTAAATACTTTAGGAAGAATTTCAACAGGCCCTGACAACTTGAATGCACCTTACCTTACCAAAATATTCTTTAACCTGTTCTTCCCCTATTTGGGCTCATATCCTTTACCCCTTGCTGTTAAAATTAATTCAGTTGAAAGTCTGGTCATCATTTGTCATTTTCGTGAGGGCTGAAGCAAAATGGATATTAAGCACCTGATCTCATGGCATGAGCATTTAGTTCTTCTTTCCCACTCAGTGGAGGGCTGACACTTTCCTTCCTCTTTCTCTTGCTTCTAATAAACTTCAAAGGCAATAACAAGAGGTTCATTACGTCTCTTACTAGGTATAACTCGTCTGTGCCTTCTCTCTTTTGATTTTGTCCCTCCATGTCCCCCCACGCTCCTTTGGTACTCTTCCTTGCCAATTTGTCCATTTTGCAGGATTTTGTGGGTGCTGGCCCTCTTGACTATCTAGGTGCGTAAATGTGAGTTGAGCATTGAATTCCTTTCTCGGCTGTGGGTACCCGCAAAGCACTTTTGAAACTCCAGCCCGAGTTCTGCTCAGACAGCCTTTACTTACACATGGATTTCATAGACTTTGGTTTTAAACACAGACATTTAAAACTACTCAAATTAACTTTTTCTGTCCCTAGCAAGATCCTTGCAATTCAGAGGCTGAGGAATGAGTCACACAAAACAAGCATTGATTAAGCATTTCAACATGTGCAACCTGTCAGCAGAGAAGATAGATTGACCCGAAAATGTATTTGCCAAACCAAAGGATTTCTAACTCCTGCCCCAACCCCACATTTAAATTCACCCCAATGACAAACGTGCCTTGCAAACTCCTCAATGATGCCTGTGTACCCAACACCTTCCAGCTCGTCTGAAATCCATCCACTCTCAATGACCAGATCGATCATGCTCAGTGAAGCAGATAATCCCTGCAAGGCTCATAGTATCAACATGCTCTTATTCCATTGGATGTTTTGAGCAGCGAGGAGCAAGAACTGCTGCTATGGGGATTCTATCTCTGCATTTCATATACTGGAATGCTGTCCCTCCACAGGGCAGTGGGAAGCTGTGGATCTAATTAACCATTATGAAGCTATTTCATTATTTTAATGAATCCTTCTGAAGAGCTCTCTCCACTGATGAAAGGCACATGGAAGCCACACTCTAGCATTATTTCCAAAAGGAGAGCAAGATGGGGAAAAAGAGAGAGAAAAAGTCCCCCACACAATATATGCAGGTTGCGGTTGAGGTCACCTTTGGAGTCAGCGAAGGCAGAGAAAATGAGAATAACGTTGCCATTTCCCATGCCATGCCAGATGGTGGCAAGGTGTCGGTGATTGATACTCCAGGAGTCTGAAGCTAAAGACAACAGCTCAGGCTTTGATCATCATCAGTTAACAAAAGTATCCCTCCAAAAGACAAAAGGAAATTTAAAACAACCAGCACAGGGACTTGGAAATAGAAAGTCGCAGAGGGGTACCCGAGCTAGTCTCTAGCTTCACAAACATCAGGAAGTCCTGTGGCACCTTCGAGGCTAACATATATTAGGTTAGGACTTTTGTGGGTGAAGTGGGCTCATGACCTAATGTACTTGTTCATCTCTAGAGTGCCACAAGTTTGTCTTAGCAATGGAATTACTAACTTTTTGTAAAAATAGACCGCTTGTGGTCATTCCCTTTTTGCATCATAGTTAGATATTAAGTTCTCTCCTTACCAAGTGCCATGACAGACAGGTCAAATTCTGTTCTGAGTTTTTTAGAGCTTGTGGGTCCAACCTCTTTGATAACACCACAGCTGTCAGCTACACTGTAGTCACGGTGTACTGGGGCTTATGCCACCAAGGACTCTAAGTGTTCTGTTTGCAGCCTTCTAGGTGTTCTTTTTGCATTCTGGTCATGTGTGGGGGCTGCAGCACTTCAGTACACATGGTGCCTTTGCAGTTCTTTGGCCTTCATAAAATCATGGGAACAGAGGTATGGAAGGGCAAGAGGGCTTTTAGTGCTTTTTTGTGTGTGCTCAAGACGGCATCTAGTCCACTCCCTGCATTGGCCTAGATACTTTCCAACAGTTCTGCAATTGGTTCAGGTAGGTTTTCCTCAAGTACCTCCACCTTACTCGCATATTCTTTGACCAGTTCTTTCCTTGTGTTGGCTTGTATTTCTTCCCCCCTTGCAAAATGAATTGTTTGGAGTAGCTGATCACCATTAACTTTTCTGGTAAACAACAAGAAGTCCTGTGGCATCTTATAGACAAATAGATATTTTGGAGCATAAGCTTTTGAGGGCAAAGACCCGCTTTCCATGAAAGCTTACATTCCAAAATATTTTTTAGTAACAGCAGGGCAAAATAAGCATTAAACATCCCAGCCCTTTCCCCTCTCTAAGTAGAAGACCTACACTTTCCTTCCTCTATTTCTTGCTCCTAATGCAGTGGTTCCCTAGAGAGTATGCAGAGGTCTTCCAAGTGGTATATTAACTCATCTAGATATTTGCCTAATTTTACAACATAGACAGCATTAGCAAAATCAGTACCAACTAAAATTTCATACAATGACTTGTATATTCTGCTGTGTCCTTTAGAGTCGACCGCAAGTATCATACTCCAATTGATTTATTTTGTAATTATAGGGTAAAAATGAGAAAACAAGTGATGTTTCAATAATAGTGGGCTGTGAGGCTTTTATATTTTTATGTCTGATTTTATAAGCAAGTTGTTTTTCAGCAAGGTGAAATCTGGGGTATGCAAGACAAATCAGACTCCTGAAAGGGACACAATAGCCTGGAAAGATTGAACTCCATTGTCCTAATGTACTTAAAGAACCTCCTCTTATTGTCTTTCGTGGTCCTTGCCAGGCGTCACTGTTTAGGGGCCTTCGCTGTTCTGATTTTGTCCCTGCATATTTGTGCTGTTCTTTTATTGTCCTCCATAGTCATCTGTCCTTTCCACATTTCATAGGATTCCTTTTCGATTGTCAGGTTACTAGAGAGCTCCTGCTGGAGCCAAAGCAGCCGTGGTGCACACAGACTGGAAGCAGTGATGGGAAGAGGCACCGAAGCGGGAATAATGGATGATATGGGGTTGACTGGCTTCAGTCCTACAGAGTACGGTGTTCTACTTATATGCTGCCTTCAGCCAGTCGCTGGAGTCACTCGCCTGCATGTACTAAAAAGCCACAGTGGCAGCAGGCACTGAACAGGGAGGACAGGCCTTTGTATTCTCTTCAGTGGTAAATACACCAGAGACAGAAGCAGACTTAGGCCAATGCTGAGCACTTCTGACGACTGCAACCCATGTTTTTATGGCCAGGAGACGAGGACACCAACCACCCTTCTGTGGCCCTCAGTTCCCAGATCTCTAGACTGATTTCAGAAGTTCAAATGAGAGCAGCTTTTCTTTTTTTCCCCTAAGCCAATCAGCCACCCCTGGTGGGAAAAAGAACTGTGGCGAGAGGCCCCAGTGCAGACGGAAGCTAGGTGCTGTACATATTGAGAGGCCTGCCAGGCCCCAACCGGCCTTCAACCTAAACAGGAAGACAGATAAAGGGTGAGAGGGGAAGCTAGAGCACGGAAGTGAAAGAACTCACCCTAGGCCATCCCGCAGGCCAGTAGCAGAGCCAGAACCAGCTCCTGCACCAACTGAGTCTCAGGTCACTTTCCAAAGCACAAAGTCACACACTGCTTCCTTTGCCGCTGTCTGCCAAGCTGAAAGGAAGCTGCAGCCAACGGAATGCAAGGAACCATTTAAACATCCTAAATCACTCCATCAGCAGACTTTGGGGGTTATTTTCCCCCAGACAAACCTTGTGACTTGCTCAGTAACAGAGCAAGTCAAACACAAAGGCCTTGTCTATGCTGCCGTTTCACCGCACTGTAAAAAACACCCTCCCCCCGAAGCACAGCACATTGCAGCACTGTAAAGAGCCAGTGTGCACAGGCTCCCAGCGCTGTTAGCGGTTCTCCGTGTGGAGGCGCTTTACCTACTACACTGGGGAGAACTCACTCGCCGCGCTGGCACTCTGACCATGTTGTCACGTGCAAGCATCTCTTTATGCTCAGCACTGCCAGTGGTTGATCTTCTGGGGTTCAGTTTAGTATTCCTGCTGGGGACATGTTACTTCAAACTGTCATGGCGTGGCTGTCCTCCCTGGTACTCCTGGGAGCAAGGAGCAAGGGAAGTCGATGGGGGAGATTTTCCCATTGGCTTCCTGCTGTGTGGAAGGCTGCAAAATGTCAACTCAAACTACGCAATTCTCATAGCTGGATTTGAGTATCTAAAATCAACGCAATCTCCTAGTGCAGACCTGGCCTAAGACACTAAAGGAGCAGAGCCCTGGAGTGGGTCACTGTGCATAGTTAAGGGTTGGCTTTTCTGTGAGGCGAATTAGCTGCATATTGACTCTTATCAACAGCAGCGACAAACCTAGCTGATGTAACAGGCCTTCCCCCTCTCCAACTGCTTCCTACCCCAGGAGCTGGACAAACAGACTTTCAGGAGGCGGACAGACAATCTTTTTGATGAAGCCGCTCAGACCCTACGGCAATTGAGCTCAGATGTTGAGTGGCTACATGGGGCCTTTTGTGCTATAGCCATATCAGTGGGGAAGGGCACAATTTGAACGCTGCTCTGTCACCAACGAGGATCTCTGTCAACCTGCTCATCAGTCGCCAGCACAGTGGCATGACAGCAATCTAGACGAATAAGGTTCTGGCCCTCTGCACATGGGCCAAGAGTAGAGATCCCCCTGGCAGGGGGCAGATAATGGCTTTGTGGGTACACAAAAAGGGTGTAAAAAGCCAGAATGTCTATTTTGTTACCTACCCAACCTACCGTTACAGGGGCTTAAGCCCTGGAGACTCTGGAATGCATGTGACCAGGGTAATCATGCCAAACTGATTAATGCCTGGAGAGGCAGCTAAGCAAGAGTAGCTCTCAATGCAATCACAACAAGAATGTGCAGCAGAGGTCATAAAAGGACTAAACCTATTATCTCTGTGCGTAATAAACATTTTCCAAAGCAGAGCAATTACAATGCTTAGGAACACTGCAAAATCCATAAATGCCAAAAGATAGTTTCCACTAACCTGCCTTAACATACTAAACTGGCACATTAGTGCACGAGATTAAAACGTAACTCTGAGGCCTGCATTTTGGGAATTCTAAGAGTTGTTTTAGAGCAAAGGGGGTAATTTTCCGATATCTTCCAGTGCTACCAGGCAACCTTCAAAGACCAGATTTCCTGGTACAGCCCCTATGCCCTTGGGGACAAGATAAGAAATAAATATTGCAGTATAAATATTGCAACTGTCTTATCATGGCTAATACCCATGAGGTCAAAAGAATTCCTTTGCTTATGAGAGGCAGAGCCATGAATGAGTATGTCATGTCCCAGAATCTCAAACTACGCATTGCACTTGCTGGCCACCCAAGTGAGATTCAAGTGCTACCCAGCTGACTACCAGAGTGCCCACAACTTCCACAGCCAACAGCATGTTTTCTATTGATGGTGAACATCCGCACATCCCCAGTGCACAGAAGAAAACTTATTCTGCCCATGGGTGGAAAAAATTACAGGGAACACTGTGTGAAGAGGCAAATATTCTTTATATGCCAGGGCCCATAAATCTTAATCTACCTCCAGCTCTCCTGGAGTCAATGAGTGCTCATCATCTGTGAAAATCAGAAGAATTACTTGTGTGCCTTGGGAGCCTAACTTGAAATGCTCAGCTCTGAAAATCTTATATCGGTACCTTTGACGTGCACATCATTACATGAAACAAGATGTGTGGAAACTCGACTGTTTTCCGATATACAGTGTAGCTTGTTTTTCCAATCGCAAACCAGCTGAATAGCATTTGGTGAACTTTCTCTGCTTCATTGGGTAGGCAGCTACTATGCAAGGTTGCAATATGTTGCAGTCCAGTCACATTGCATGTAAGAGCTGGGTCTTGGAAGAGAGATGGAATAAAATTTGTAAAGGCCTCTGAGTGATTTAGAAACCTAAGTCCCCATTTCAAATGTGACTTGGAGGGCCAGATTCTCAAAAGATGTTTAGGTGCCTAATTCTCACTGGCAGCTGATTTTCAAAATTTTACCCATAGTCCTTTTCTGGCCTGCAGAGATGAACAGAAGTAAGTAAGCCCTACAAAGTCTATTAGAACACAATTCCTAAACAATCATAGCAGGGTTTAGTGCACATCAGCACTTTCAAAGCTAATTTTCTTTATATACACTGAAGTAGATGTGGTTGTCTAAAAGGAAATATGAGAGGTGGGAATGGCCTTTGTGGTATGCTTCTTAATTATTCCACTGTCTATTAACTATGTAATTTCACAGTTCATAGACTTGAAAGGTTGTGGTTACGAACCGGTCCAGTGGTCCTTAGAAAAGAAAGTATTCATCTTCCCAGGGGAACAAGAATATTGTGGCTGCGGTGGAGGTAAAGGGCTCTTCTCAGAAAGAATTCACTCTGAGAAGTAGAGGCTTGTGACAAAATACCACAGCCCTTTAAACACAGCCATCAGCAACAACATGCTGCAGCGTTTAAAGCAAAGCTAGGGGTAGGTGCCAATAAGTTTTCTAAGAAGCTTTCCCAAAGTATCCTGTTTTCATACATATTTGTATAAGTTGGCTCTTTTTCAGGCTGCCAGAGTGAGAGGCATGGGGCCCCACCAGTTATACAGGGAATATTCTTAGTGCTTGAATTGATGGAATGCTGGGTATTCCCCCAAACTCTCCCCCGCTGCTCTTCAAACCTTCTCGTTGGAGGAAGGCTGAAGGTTAGGCTCCTACATCCACAAATAAGCACCTGTGCTGTTGCACCTGGGTGTTCCGATATTTTAAACCTTGACCAAGATCTCTATGAGCCCATACCCTGAAAATGCCATCCTTCTCCTATTATTGTTGCAGTGGCGTGTAGGAGCCTTAGTCGCAGACCAGGACCCCTTTGTGCTAGGTGCTGTGCAAACAGAGAAGGAAAAAAAAGCAAGAGGCTAAAAAACTTGTGATTTCTGCTCTAATTTCTTGGAAGCATTTTACTCCCTTAAAGTCAGCAACATTGCACTTGTAACTCCTCAAAAAAGAACGGCTAAACGAGAAACTCGTTCCAGAAAGGTATTCTTTTAGCTTTCTAACAAAGTCCCCATGACATATTTCCCAAGGCATAAGAATAAAATTCTTTCAAATAAATTATTTGGCAAATGTCAATAACACATTAATAGATGCAGCCCAGACTTCAACCTGTTTGCATAAATTCAGTCACCATCACCGCCTCAAGCGAAAACCTGAAGGAACAGCTGGGCTTGGCGCTATGAAGGTCAACAGTTGTGCTCCGGTTTTGGACAAAACGGTGAAAACGAGCTGCAGAATGTAGGGCCCTCCACCTTCATGAGACTGAAAATTAAACCTTTCAACTCCCTTGAGTAGAGCTGGTGAAGTGATATTCACTTAGACTTTATTTGGTTTATTTTCCCTACAAATTGTGGGTCTTGTCTTTGTGATGCAGCACTGTGCACTACACAGGTGTGAATTATAATGCCTATCAATGCAGTGCCCACCACCTGGCCTGGGTGGAGCCTGCCTGTATTCATGAAGTGTTCTCTTGTGTGCATTAACACAACACTGTTTGAAGTAGGACCACATTAATGTGCACTAGGGAACCTTAGCCAGCACGGTCTATCCAGGTCAGATAGGCACAGATATGTTGTGTACTATTAGAATTCACACACCACTTGTAGTGAACACTCATGGTGGATAACTCCAGTGAACTGAGCAGGGCTGGAGAGCAGAGGGCAGCTGATCAAGCCCTTGCCTTGGGAAGAAAATGGCAGCAAGGTCATTTATGGCTGATACGTAACAAGATGGAGGAGGTCTGTGAGAAGCAGAGCTGCTCAGGTATTGCTGTTTCTTTAAGGAATGAGTAAATGGAAAGGAGGAATTTGGAGGCCAAGGGAGAAAAGTAGAAGTGAAGATTGTAGATAAAAAAGAATCTTGCAAAGGAGAGGAAGCGGAATTAGCAGAAGTTTTTGAATGGGGAGAGACTTGACTGGGGACAGAATCCACTATAGGCATTTTTTTAAAGAAAAAAGAACTACAACTGCAGAGATAGACTTCCACACAGCTCAAGTTCTAGCTTTGTCCTCCTTGTTTACCAGCAATGGCATTCTGTTTGGGATTCCGCACAACAGATGGGACCATCTAGTGCCTGAACAATATATTAGAAGTAACTATGTAATTACAGGCAGAACTGTACATAATTACATAATTGGTTCATTGGAAGGGCAGTAAAGAAGTGCCAATGAGGATGAAACAAACTTGACCAGGAATGGGGCTTTTCTTGGAGCATGTGGTATTGTAGGTACTTGATTTTCGGACAAGAAGAGATCTGTGAAACCTTTCAAATGCTGCTCTTCAAGAACAGACGCGCTAAGAACAGGGCAGATAAAGGAGAAATCAGAGGGTTCAACACAGTTATGTCACATGATTATGCAAACAGGAATTCACAGAGTCTCACTCTTTCTTTATTACAACAATTTTCTGGGACTTCTCAGGTGACATGTAATAGTCACATCTTCATTTGAATGGGAAAGAGTAGCAGGATATTATTCTTTCTCCATTCATTTTGAACAGTGTATCTGTTTTGTGAACCATTGTGCAGGGAATGAAATAGTTACCCCTCGGAGTCTGCCTCTCAGTTTAAGCTTCTAAATAAGCAGCCAAATTTTCAAGAGCAGCAAACCACTAGTAGGACACACAGGCTATGATTTTCAAAAGTCCTCTCTTAAATAAGTACCCTGATTTTCGAAAGTGCTGTATGCCCAATAGCTCTCACTGAATTATTCAGGAGTTCGTCCAAGGCCACATTCTCAGATGGTGACAAGTATCAGAGGCGTAGCCGAGTTTTTCTGTGTCTGAAAAAACAACAAGAAGTCCTGTGGCACCTTATAGACTAACAGATTTTTTTGGAGCATAAGCTTTCGTGGGCAAAGACCCACTTCATCAGATGCATGCGCTGTAGGTCCGCATGCATCTGTCAGAGTGGGTCGTTGTCCATGAAAGCTTATGCTCCAAAACATCTGTTAGTCTGTAAGGTGCCTCAGGACTTTTCGCTATTTTTGCAAATTCTCAGGGTCCAGCAATAGCTGCTGAGGGCAAAGCATTCATGAAACGTGGTCAATTCATTTAGGTGCCTAAATGGGAGCTCTTTGGAAAATCCAGTCCCAGAAAATGAAAGAACATGCAGAGTTTCAATGGCATGAAATTGAAATGGGAGCACCTTACAAAGAAAAAAATCATCTACTAGTTAAGGCTATAAATTGACAAGTTGAGTTATTCTGTTAGTGACCAATCGCTGTTATCCCAGAATCGTCCTACTTTTTCTAAGGGACGTTGCCATAGTGATACCATAGAATCTGTAAAACTGCCCTGGCTATTTATCATGGAGATTGAAATCTATTATGAAATGGTCTTTAATATGCTATAAATTATATATACTGTAATACCATATTCTATCATAAAATAGGCTTTAAATAACATATGGTGGAATACGAATATTTCTTCAGGTAGAGGATCACATCACATGATTAGCCTGATCTTCCACCTTACTAACAGCCCCAGGAGGAAACGAATCACTGAGATTTTACTTGGCACATCTGATCCTAGGGTAAGAATTTTCTGGAAGAGTGGCGGTGGGGGACAGGAGCAGGGTTCTGAATTGATGGTTTTTCGACCCTTCTGTCATCACTAGTTTTTAGATGTACTGGTAACTTATTTCTGGCTCACCAACAAGTCCTGACCCGTAAACCCAGAAAGCCTTTTCATGCTTGCTGCAAAGCAGCTCCTGGAGCAAAATCCACACCAAACACTTTGGCTCACCATTGTAACACTTCCCTGTAGGCACCCTACTGCCTCATAGAATCTACAGCCCCATTGGTTTGGAGACAGGTTGGAGGCAGGGAGGACTGTTGCTCAGGGAAGTGAATTTCTCACACCCCTGAATGCTGTAGCTAGGTCAAGCTAACTTTGTAATGTAGGTCTACCTTCAGTTGCATTCACTGTTTTCCTATGAAGCGGAGAAGTTGCTCTGCAAGTTGCCAGTTGAGCAACAACTCTTACTAAATTGACCTTTATTGTGCGACCAGCTCAAAGGTCACCCCCATGGGAACTGAAGAGGTCTGAGATGCAGCCATAAAGCTCAGAGAAGAGCCCATTAGCATGATAAATGTGGCATGTATCCTTTGGCTGTAACACATGAGAATTACTCGTGGCATTCTGTATTTACTGCTGGAGATACTTAACTGCTGGTTAAAAAGCATTTGGTTGTGCACCTATTGCTCATGTCATATGATGGACGTTGTGTTAACGTCACTTCTTGGTCTCTTCTCAGCAGAGAAGTGGTGTACTTTCCTCTTTGTCTTAAGCCCTTTGATCCACCTATAACAATGGGTGAAGCTAGCTTACAACTGGGTCAATCACACACCCTCAGGAAGCGATTACACTCTTTCTGCGGATACAAGAGTTTTGGGTGTGCAACCAACATGCTCAGAAACCAGATGGGCCCTTCTGCTGCCGCTGATACTGTAAACTGCTCTGCTACCTTGTCTGCATTTTGCTAAACTACTCTTTATAACCTTTAGAGGGGATAAGCAGAAACGACTCTGTTGTGCAGACTAAAGGCCACCAATTATTGTGGAACTTGGTCAATTAAGGGTCAGTATTAAGGCTGTTTAACAAGAGATTGTATTTGCACTACTTCTCATTCAGATGTACATTCTCCAGTGGGGCATCACATGTCCTGATCTCTTACACAGCACCACCTTTGTCTCCTGATCAAGTAATCATGGATCTTTGACCCCAATTCAGCAATGTACTTAAATACATGAGTAGTTCCTATTAAGTCAACGGGGCTGCCTATGTACACTTGAATAGACAGACCCTGTGCATAGCAGTCTTTTCCCCCTCCCCCAAATGTCTCATAGCCTTATTAAACAAACCGTCCGGGATTCCACTCCTTTATCCGCCTGGAACGGAAATAACCCCAGCCCCACCTCCATGTATATCCCTTTCCCAAACAGTTCTATAGCACATCAGCCAAAGAACAAAGCCATTCTGCTCAACAGAAACGAACTTTACTTTCTCTCAGAACAAAGACGTTAAGCGCCCCAAATCCTGGCCAAGTTAAAGATCTAAAATACCACAATAAAGAGAAACTTAAAACAAAAGTCTCCTCCATTGTTAACTCTCACACTTGGAATCTTCAACAGTCCTTCCTTTCCCTCCCAAGGTGAAAAAGGCGAGGCATGGAGTGCCGGTGAGGAACTGGTGACCAATGAGAAGATGAGCAAGACAATAAGAATAGATAGGTCATCTATGTCTCCCAGCCCTCTGCCTCTCTGCCCATCTGACTGTATAGGGATAAAATCAGGGCACCTGAGTTAGCCTTACATGAATGAGAACAGCCACACTTGTGTTGCTCTAATGCCCTGCTTTGGCACTGTAACAGGTTAACCCCCTTCCTCTCTGGTGCCACCTGATGTACTGGGGGGGTACCAATCACCTCACCTGTTCCCCAGCTTGGGATCCTTGGCACGATCCCGCTGAATCAAGCTCTCAAACCTCCTCCAGCACACATACAGGTAGGGACACCCCCAGCTGCAGAAAGACAGACTCTGAAGCCAGCTCTGCAAGGGAAGGCTTCAGCTGAGCTAGTACAGAAACTGGTTACAAGCAGTCATCTCTCACCCTAAATAATTATAAGCAAATTATAGGGGGACTTTTGAGGCAAACTTCTCTTGCTTGTGGCTTAAAATCCAGATCTCTCATTGAAAGGCCAGGTAGCATTTCCAGCCTGGGCCGAGATCCACTCCACCCCCAGACTTTGTCTTTGTTTCTTAGATGCTTTCACCAGACATCCTGGATGGGGATTCAGTGAAGAACAAACACTGATTATGTCTCTTCCATGCCTTGAATAGATTTTACAGACTGCAGGAACCAATGTTTTCCACTGCGGTCCCTCCCCCACACCCCGCCATCCCCCAGTAGAAAATGCTGGTATTCTATCACCAAGGCCAGTACCAGGTAACATGCTCTTATGACCCTGCAGTATCAAAGCCACCATGAGTCAAAGGCCATTTGTAGCATGCCAGGAAGGTGAGAGATTAGCATCTTCAGAGACCTATTGCTTTTCCCCCATGGTCAATTGGCTTGTTCCTGGCTAGCCAGCCAGACTGATTGAATCATAGAATTTCAGAACACTAGAACAGGAAGGGACCTCAAGAGGTCATTGCATTCAGTTCCCTGCCCTTTTGGCAGGACCAAACACCATCTAGATCATCCACAGTCGGTGTCTATCTAACCTGCTCTTAAATATCTCCAGCAATGGAGATTCCACAACCTCCCTAGGTAACTTATTCCAGTGTTTAACTGCTTTGACAGCTAGGAATTTTTCCTCATGTCTAATCTAACCTCCCTTGCTGCAGTTTAAGCCCATTACTCCTTTTCCTATCCTCAGAAGCCAAGGAGAACAATCTTTCTCCCACCTCCTTGTAACACTCTATGAGGTACTTGAAAACCACTATCATGTCCCCTCTAAGTCTTATCTTTTCTAAACTAAACAAGCCCAGTTCTTTAAGTCTTCCCCCATAGCTCATGTTCTCTAGACCTTTAATGGTTTTTGTGGCTCTTCTCTGGACATTTTCCAATTTTTCCACATCTTTCTTGAAATGCGGTGCCCAGCACTGGACACAATACTCCAACTGAGGCCTAATGAGCACTGAGTAGAACAGAAGAATGACTTCTCGTGTCTTGCTCACAACACTCCTGTCAATACATCCCAGAATCAGGTTTGCTTTTTTGGCAACAGCATCGCACTGTCGACTCATATTTAGCTTCTTGTCCACTATGGCCCTTAAGTCCCTTTCCGCAGTACTCCTCGGATGGTTGCTTCCCATTCTATATGTATGAAGCTGATTGTTTCTCCCTGGCTATGTCTACACTAGCCAAAAACTTCGAATTTGCCATGCAAATGGCCATTTCGAAGTTTACTAATGAAGCACTGAAATACATATTCAGCGCCTCATTAGCACGTGGACGGCTGCGGCTCTTTGAAATTGATGCGGCTCACCGCCGCGTGACTCATCCAGACGGGGCTCCTTTTCGAAAGGACACCACCTACTTCGAAGTCCCCTTATTCCTATGAGCAGATAGTAATAAGGGGACTTCAAAGTAGGTGGGGTCCTTTCAAAAAGGAGCCCCGTCTGGACAAGCCGCACGGCGGCGAGCTGCGTCAATTTCGAAGGGCCACGGCCACCCTCATGCTAATGAGGCACTGAATATGTATTTCAGCGCTTCATTAGTAAACTTCGAAATGGCCATTTGCATAGCCATTTCGAAGTTTTTGGCTAGTGTAGACATGGCCCCTAAGTGGAGTACTTTGCATTTCTCCTTATTAAATTTCATTCTGTTTACCTCAGACCATTTCTCCAATTTGTCCAGATCATTCTGAATTATGAGCCTATCCTTCAAAGCAGTTGCAACCCCTCCCAGCTTGGTATCATCCGCAAACTTAATAAGCATACTCTCTGTGCCAATATCTAAATTGTTGATGAACATATTGAATAGAACCAGTTCCAAAACAGATCCCTGCGGAACCCCACTTATTATGCCCTTCCAGCCTGACTGCAAACCATTAATAACTACTCTCTGAGACCAATTATCCAGCCAGTTATGCACCCACCTTACAGTGGTCCCATCTAAGTTGTATTTGTCTAGTTTATTGAGAAGAAGATCATGTGAGACCATGTCAAATGCCTTCCTAAAATCTAGGTATACCACATCCACCGCCTCTCCCTTATCCACAAGACATATTATCCTGTCAAAAAAAGCTATCAGATTGGTCTGGCATGATTTGCTCTTTACAAATACTAGCTGGCTGTTACCTATCACCTTATTTTCATCCAGATGTTTGCAGATGAGCTCCTTAATTATTTGCTCCATGATCTTTCCTGTCACAGAAGTTAAACTGACCGGTCTGTAGTTTGCTGGGTTGTTCTTTTTTCCATTTTTATAGATGAGCACAATGTTTGCCCTTTTCCAGTCTTCTGGAATCTCTCCCAACTTCCAGGACTTTTCGAAGATGATAGCTGAAGGCTCAGAAACCTCCCCTATCAGCTTCTTAAGTATTCTAGGAGGCATTTCATCAGGCCCTGTTGACTTGAAGACATCTAATTTTTTAAGTAACTTTTAACTTGTTCTTCATGTATTTTATCCACTAAACGTACCCCCTTCCCACTAGCATGCATCATGTTAGACATTTCTGCATCAGCCTTCTTGGTGAACACTGAAACAAAGTCATTAAGCACCTCTGCCATTTCCAAGTTTCCTGATATTGTTTTTCCCTCCTCACTGAGTAGTGGGCCTACCCAGTCCTTCGTCTTCCTCTTGCTTCTAATATATTTATAGAATGACTTCTTGTTACCCTTTATACCTTTAGCTAATTTGATCTCATTCTGTGCTTCAGCCTTTCTAATCTTGCCCCTACATACATGCATTGTTTGCTTATATATATATAATATCACAGAGGAGTAGTATAAAAAGTGGAAAGTAGGAGAAATTACAAAATATATATATGTGGTATACCTATATATATATATTTTGTAATTTCTCCTACTTTCCACTTTTTATACTACTCCTTTTTGATTTTGAGATCATGCAAGATCTTCTGGCTAAGCCAAGGCAGTCTTTTACCATACTTTCTAGCTTTCCTATGCAGTGGTATAGTTTGCTTGTGGGCCCTTAATAATCTCCCTTTGAAAAACTGCCAACTCTCCTTAGCTGTTTTTTCTCTTAATCTTGCTTCCCATTGGACATTACCTACCAGCTCTCCGAGTTTACCAAAATTTGCTTTCCTGAGATCCACTGTCTCCATTTTGCTGTTCTCCCTTTCACTACTGCTTGAAATCATGAACTCTACGATGTCCTGGTCACTTTCTCCCATAGCCACCTTCTGCTTTCAAATTTTCAATGAGGTCCTCCCTGTTTGTTAAAATCATGTCTAGAACTGCTTCCCCTCAGTAGCTCTTTCCGCCTTCTGAAATGAAAAACTGTCATCCATGCAGTCCAAAAACTTTCTGCGTATTCTGCACCTCATTGTGTTAGTTTCCCAACATATGTCCGGATAGTTGAAGTCCCCCATCACCACCAAGTCCTGTGTTTTGGATAATTTTGTTAATTGTTTACAGAAAGTCTCATCTACCTCTTCTACCTGGCTAGGTGGTCTGCAGTAGACCCCTATCACGACATCACCCTGGTTTTTTAACCCTTTTAACTTAACCCAGAGACTCTCAACAAGTCTGTCTCCCACATCCATCTCCACCTCAGTCCAGGTGTGCATAGTTTTGATATATAAGGCAACACCTCCTCTCTGTCTACCTTGCCTGCCCTTCCTGAGTAAGTCGTACCCTTCTATACCAACATTCCAATCATGCGTATTATCCCACCAAGTTTCTGTGATACCAACTATATCATAGTTGTGTTTGTTTATTACGATTTCAAGTTCTTCCTTCCTATCACCCATACTTCTTGCATGTATCTATAGGCATCTAAGATACTGATTTGCTTTTGCCCTCCTGCCACCCCCAGTTCTGCCTTGTCCCTCTTTTTCCTTTGCTATTATAGCCCATGATCCCTCCCATTTCCAATCCTACTTCCGGGTCTCCAGGTTTTTTACTTACCTCTAGGCTTTGGTCACCTGTCCTCATCAAACCTAGTTTAAAGCCCTCCTCACTATGTTAGCCAGTCTCGATCCAAATACATCCTTCCCATTCATCGAAAGGTGAATTCCATCCCTGCCAAGCAGTCCTTCACGGAACAGCAGCCCATGATCAAGGAAGCCAAAGCGCTCCTGGCGAAACCATCCTTGCAGCCAGGCATTCACCTCCAGAATGCATCTGTCTCTGCCTGGACCCCTACCCTGGGCAGGAAGGATTAAGGAGAACACCACCTGCACTCCCAGCTCCTTCAACTGTACTCCCAGAGCCCTGTGGTCATGCTAGATCTGCCCAAGGTTACACCTTGCAGTATCGTTTGTGCCCACATGGATGAGTAGCATGGGGTAGTAGTCAGTAGGCTGGATAATCCTCTACAATGCCTCCGTACCATCTTGGATACGGGCTCCTGGCAGGCAGCATACCTCCCGAGGTGATGTGTCAGGGTGACAGATGAGTGCCTCCGTGCCCCTCAGAAGAGGGTCTCCTACCACCACTACCTTACGTTTCTTTCTCATAGTGGGGGCAGCAGATCTCCCAGCCTTGGGGGTAGAAGGCTGCTCTGAGTCACCTGTACGGGGTGCTTCCTTATCTCCTGTATCTCCCGTTTCCAGAATAGCATAATGATTTCCACTATCACAGTGGGAGTGTTGGGAGCAGGAGTAAAGCACAGCCCACTGCCAGAAGTGAGCAGCTGCCAGTGTCCCCCGCCAGCCCCTGAGCCATCCACTGATGGTGTGTCAGCACTCTTTTGTGGTGGGACAGCCGTCTTAACCTCAGCTGTCTTCACACGAATGCTGTCTAGGAACTGCTCGTGGAGTCTGAGACTCCTAAGCCTAGCCACCTCCTCCTGTAGCTCCACCATCTGCTTCCTGAGAGCTTCTATCAGAAGACACCATCCACATCGCCAGCCTGGACTTCAGTAGGTGGGGAATTGCAAGTCACAGTCCCTGCAAAACCACACCAGGGTCTGGTTAGAGGCATCCCTGGTCAGGAGGTCTGTCTGACTACAGGCACAGGTGGGGGAAACAGAAGCAGCGCTGGGACATGTGTTGTGGGTCTTCTTAACCATAGTGGAACCCCTCTGTCAAACTCCCTCTTAAAATTGACCTGTCTGCAGCCTCCTGCCCACTTCGCTCCCTTGATCACTCCGACTCTGGCTTTTAAAGCCTGCAAACCTCAGTCAGGCCTCCCCCTCTTTAGTCACACAGGAGAAGGCTGATCCTGACACTGATCAAAGGCAATCAAGATAGATGTTTCCCAGAAGCAAACACTTCTATAATATAAATGTATAGTCAGTGTTCCTAACTCAAGTGACAAAAAAAGATGCATGCATACAAACAGGATAATCATATTCAGTAAAGCAAAACCTTTCCAGTGATCTCTCACATGAACATCCTGCATCAGATACGCCTTAGTTATGTCATGGGCATATAATTTACATATCTCTAACAAGAACATAGGGTACATAATGTCACAAGCACACTGGCAACGTGCTCACCAGGGCATGGTGCTAAGAATTCTGGAGTCATATCCCGTGATTCTTAGCGCCTGCTAGAGCTGAAATCTCTCTGTGCAAATGCCAGAGAATGTGTCTATCCTTCCCACATACATAAGCAGAGGTGGTATTAGCTTGGCAACTCGTGAACGAAAACTTTTTCCACCTTGGCACACACTAACTTTCTGTCTCCTGTCTTTGCTCCAACGTATGGCAAGACACGGACCCAACTCACAGTGATGATCTGTGCCAAACATTGGCACTACTACAACTCTAATTTTGGCAAGCAGAACCAGTGGGGTGGTAAAAGGGTTTGAGGCCCACTGAGCCTGTAAGCCATGTGTCAACATGCAATAGGTCTGTTCAGGAAAGGTTCTTGACATGTACTCATTCAGTCAACCAGTCATTGATTTAATTGGCTAACTGCTACTTCTGGTCACTAACCAGCTGGTGTTTTCAAAAACTGGGCTTCCCCCAGAAACTGACTGCTGCCAACTCTCACAATTTTAACATTAGTCTCTCCATATCTGGTGCTTTTCTTGAGGCCCCAGCTCATGGTGTCATGGCACTGCATGAAATTTTCCAGCTTGCATTTTTAAAAAAAAGAAAGTTTCAAAGTATCATGGATGGTGGGGGGAGGGCTTGAAAGTGGGAGCACTGAAGTCTATCCCACTAGAAGACAAGGGAAGACTACTGATTTTTTTTTAAAAATTTCATGATTTTGGCAGGCCTTGATCTTGATTTTTGAATGACACTGGAATCAAGACTTTGATATGTAACTTCCATCAGTTTTCTTCTCAGACTTCTGTTCTAGTGACATCTATTTAGTTATGTTCCACAGTGCATATTACTGGATAAAACTAACTCCACAGATATCAGGAAACCTCCCAAATAACTGAAGTCAGAACTTCACCTCAATGAACTATGACAGCAAAGGCAGATACAGAATTCATATGGGGAATAAAGAAACTGCCCAGGCAAGATGGGACCACTGACTGCCCTAATACTTATGCGTTCAGGCCAGGACCAGCACTGATTCCTCAAGAGGACTCAATCAAGGAAACTTAATGGACCCCCTGATTGCCACCTTGTGCTGCTCTCAATACAGAAGAAAATCTGTACCAGCATGTATAAGTATTACTCATAACACAGCATTTTATTTAAAACAGCTATTCTCATGCTCTGATTGGTGGACCACCATTGATATAGGAGCACTTGGTAGTGGGCTGTGGGGAAATGGACCTCCGCCTTGCTTCCAGCTGCTAAGTTGCACTCAGAAAAGATAAAAACGTACACAGTGCTTTTCTATTACGCATACTCCATGTCATCAGTTGCCAGAGACACGTTACCCGATCACAGGAGGAAGAGGGAGAGGTGTGTACAAACAGGGCAGTAATGAATGAGAAGAGATATTGACACAAGACTTTCTCTGTTAAGACATAAAAAAATCAAGCAGTCCTGTAGCACACTAGAGGCTAACAAATGTATTAGCTTTGGGGCCCAGATGAAAGAATAGAGAAGAAAAACAGAATCCAGGGTTTACATAGGTGGGGGGAGTAACCTCTCTAATCCGGCACCCTCAGGACCTGACCAGTGCCAGATGAGAAAATTTGTCGGACTATGGGTGGCCATTATTGTGTAGCATATTACCAACACTTCCACTGCTTACTAGGCTCTTAGAAGGCATTTAGGTGTAATTTGGAGCTAAATCATGGCACAGAACACTGAGAGCCAGGCCTGGTGGCTGGAAACAAACTTTATGAGACCTCAGAAAACTTGGCCATGCCCATGAGAAGTGATCATCCAGTTAATTAAAATCATGGCGGATTACAGATATGGCCAGATGAGAGAGTTCTGGACTAGAGAGCGTCAACTCACAGGGCCAAGGCTGGACAGGATTATGGGATTTCCTTCAACACGGAGCCAACTAGGGTAATGCACTTCATTAAGCTTACTACTCCGCTGCTACTACAATTCACAGAGAACAACTTAGCAAGTGAAAGCACAACAGGACAATGCTTAAAGTAGGAAGAGGGTCTGTGGAAGGCTTATGCCCCATCTGCCACGGGCAGTCCCCATCCCAGAATATCTCACACCAGGACCATGGTGGAGATGGCTTCCACTGAGGAATCTAAGACACCTTTGAGGCTGGATGTCCCCAGTGAGACTCAACTAGGGGCAGGGCTCCCTGAGTTGTATACCTTAGGTGCTTCGCACCCTTGTGCGCACCACTCCCACAGAGTTAAATCACAGTTAAAGCAGGGGTCAGAGCTGTTTGCCTCTGTACTTGGCTTTCAATTACAGCTACACGGGCTGCAGCTGATAGACCTGTTGGTGTGACAAAGCCCACCTGCTGTTTATGCCTACGGAGCTCAAGGCTGTCCCAGGCTGTGTACAGCAAGAACGGAGGTTTCCGCTCTTGCTTTCTCAGGCCTGCAGGCTGCTTTCTGACAGGGAGCTTCAACCTGTGGTACATTTTGCAATACTGTGTAGTGTAAGACGCCCCCTCGTCACTGCTGTGTGGAGCAAGAAGTCAGAAATCCTGGGGTTTGCCTCCTCTTCCAAGGACATCCAGTCCAGTGCTGGGCAACTAACTGATTCTGTCTCAGTTTCCACATCTGTAAAATGAGGACAAAGACATAAGAACATTAAAACGGCCACACTGGGTCACACCAAAGGTCAACCCATATCCTGTCTTCCAACAGTGGCCAACACCAGGCCTCAGAGGGAATGAACAGAACATGACAATTAACAAGTGATCCACCCCATCATCCAGTCTTGCTTCGGGCAGTCAGATATCTTGGCTCATAGCCACAAAGGGACCCATCATCTATGAGATTATCAAACTCTGTTTTGAACCTTGTTATGTTGTTGGCCTTCTCAGCCTTGTAGCAATACCACGAAGGTTAGTGAATGAATGTTTGGTAAGCACCCTGAGAGCCTGACCCTAGAGGCACTCTGTGCAGGCAAAGCCTGACTTTTGTTGCTGTTATGAGAGGTGGTCATTTGTGGGGTGTGGTTTCATATCCAGAGTTTAAAGTTATGATGTAAAAAGGTCTGCAGCAGCTTGAATTAAATATCAGTCACCAGCTCCCACTGCTTTCTCCACATGCTCTAATCCCCTGGATGACCAGCCATGTGCTTTAGTGCATATCTGGGAAGTATGTTCTACACAGATTTATAGACTGCATTCATTGTGATCGCTGAGCTTCCACCCTGGACTTCCTCTGACTGCTCACTCCTGGCTATTTCAATGGCCTGTGACAACAACAAATAAAGTTTGTGCCTTGTTCATTTGATTGTGAGAGCAGGCCTGGAGTGGTCACTGATGCTCCAGGGTGAATCCCAAAGTGAATTCTCTGGCTAACATTGCTGAGGTAAAATCTCTGTATTACTCTCAGCTGGGCAGATAATAGCGGCAAGCGAGTGGCAATGGGAAAGTGATGCATCTTTCAGGCATATCAAATTAAGGTACATCCACACTACCTGGGAGATCGACCTGGTCAGGGTTCATCTTCCAGGGTTTGATTTCATGAACCTAGTGGGGACGCATGAAATTGAACTATCAGGGGTCGACAGTTGATCCCTGCACTCCTCCTTCTCACGAGAAGTAAGGGAGGGAGTTTCTCCTGTCAACCTCCCTCTGTGAGGATGGCTAGACAAGTCAACTGTAGTTACATCGAGGACAGCTACACAAAGGCCACAGCTGGAATTGAATATGTACCATGGACTTTAAGGTCTGGTGTAAACCTGGCCTTACTCAGCCCAGGCCTAAGTCAATGGAAGCTGCTTTTACTTATACTGGGACTAAATTGGATGGCATTGGCACTTCCTTTTTCCCAGTGCCTCAGTTTACAATTTTAACCCACCAAACTTGTGAAGACCTACTCCTGGGCATACTTCACACGCTGCAATTAATCACACAACAAACCCAGAGCCTAGTTTACATTCACACAGAGGCCACTTTGCACTGCCCAGACAGTAAAGAAGCCCTAAAGTGGGCAAAAGTGACATTTATGCTCACCTTAGGGCCCCTTTACACTGTCAGAATGGTGCAAAATGACCACAGTGTAAAGGAAATAGGTACATAATCCTTGTGGTTAAATGTATGAGGAAATATGTCCAGATTGTTTTACTTATGGGATTTCCCAACGGTTTTTAATAGGGGGTGCCATTGTTTTTTAAAACAAATACTAATGAAAAATGCTACTTATTTTCCATAGCCTCATTCTCAGAAATGGCTACTGCGCTTCTGCTGAAACTGGGAGAAAAAATTCATTTTGGTAGACAAGAAGGATGGAAAAATCAGCCAGTTGGAAAAATTATAAGCAAGTGAAAACAGTGATAGATAACGGAAATTCTTAGGTCTCGCTACATCAGAGCTGGAAGCTGCAATTCCTAACTCATAAAAATATACCTGTGTTAGCACTGCTCAAGCGAACACCTAAAAATACCTAGCAGCGTGGTCACGGCAGCATAAGCGGCAGTTCGGGGTGGCTGCCCAAGTATAGCTAAGGTGGGATTGTAGTTGGGGCAGCTAACCCAAGCGGCTGCCTGTCCAACCACTGTTGGTTTTAGGCAGTAGCCCTTGCAGAGAAAGCACAGTTACCTCTATGCAAGCTGGGAATCGCACCTCCTAGCTCATATGAAGACATACTCTGAGGGCTCGTCTACGCTTACCGCGAGGTTGACGCTTTGGAGATTGATCTCCAGGGGGTTGATTTAGTGAGTGTAGTATGAACCCTCTAAATCGACTGCTGATGGTGCTCCCATCGATGCCAGGACTTCAGAGTCACGAGGCATAAGGGAAGTCGGTGGGAGGAATTATACTGTTGACCTCTCCACCCCACAATGGGGACACTGCAGTAAGTCAAACTAAGTGACGTTGACCACAGCTATGCTCATGTAGTGGGAGTTACTTAACTTAGCTTGACTTTGCCCCCACCACCACCATTTTTCTTGGCAAAATCTGTCATAAAACTTTGCAGAAGTTATTTCAGCCTCCCTCCTCAAACACCCTGAAGGCTTTCCACGTTCTGTATTTCCTTCAGGCTTACTCACCACTACTCAACTTATGTTGGCACAACTCCACTGATCCCTTCACCGGAGTCACATCCAGATAAAATAAGCAGAGGAGGGATGAGGACCCTTGGACATGCTGGTTGCATACTGCTCATCAAGGTTAGCTGTTGGCTGGCCGCCAGATGGCTTGTTTTCCTGAGTGTCCACAGGCATGGGGCCCATGGCTCCCAGTGGCCACGGTTCACCAGGCAAAGGGAATGGCAGGAAGCAGCGTCTTGACCCACATCCCTTTCTGCAGCTCCCATTGGCGGGGAACAGCAAATTGTGGCCACTGGAAGCTGTGGAACTCTGTACCTGTGGTGGCTCAGTCAAACAAACCATCGGTCAGCCTGCCAGCAGCTAACCCCGACAAGCTGTGTGCAGCAAGAGGCTCCTCACCCCTGAAGTATAGTGAAGGATCACGTTTGTTATCGTTAACGTGAGTTCCAGGAGCGGAAGACCCGCAGTTTTAAAGGTACACCAAGTATTCTCCGACACTTATGAGTCCTGCTAAGAATCCAGGTTACCACTGGGTAAGCAGAATACATGTCTCATGGGAGTGACCACCCTGGGGTACGAAAACACATTTGGCAGTAGCACCTTCAGAGAAGCGTGTCCCCTAGGTACAGGAGATGAAGCCAGTCATCACACCGTGCGCTTCAACACGACAAAAACAGAGCCAGCACCAGCGAAAACACAACTCCGTCTTATCTCTTGTTGTCTTGGAACATCTAAATCACATTAATATGGAAATGAGGCTGGCGGCTCTCAGAGACTGAAAACTTGCAGGAAATTGTGGTTTGTTTGTTTTGTTCAAATGCTCTCACTGAAACGACAGATGCTGAAGTTAGAGGAGCAGGAACAATCTGCACATGTCTGTTCACATTGGAAACATCTCAGCTGAAGGTGAAATTTTAAATTAATTATCTTGCCTAAAAAAGGAAGCTCCCACTATCTGGATTTACTAGGCATACACTAATTTTGCCAAAATGCACAATATTTATGGAGTGCGGTATTTTATCAAATAGGTCTCTATTGTTTACCTTGCTACAGAATTTCCACAGACACAAAAGACTTCAGCAGGGCACAGCATTACTGAAACAGTAAATGTGTGCTGGTGTGAGAGACTGGGTGACTCAGAAGCTCTATGTAGCAGAGACTTTCATTGCCCAAGAAGGGGTTTTGAATCTGGCTCATTTAGATGCCCTGCAAATAAACAGTCTCCTCCCAAGTACCCCCTTGTGGCCTCAGGGAAGCCCTGAGAGTGGCCCTTTGCCTCAGTTTTCCCCGAGCTCACAGCGAGTCCAATACAAGCAGGTCCTCAAGTCTCTCCCGATGTATTAACCAAAAGAGAGCACAAACGTCCCAAGCCAGGAGTCCCATAACATACTTCCCATCAAGTCTGTGAGTATAACCTTTAAAAACCCAGTTCCATTCTGACCATGCTGATGTCTTCTACCAGACCTCTGGGACCCTGCTCCATGACAAAGAGATGCTGGCAGGTAAGCTTCTTGGCTACTCCCCTCCCTTCAGTCCTTGGCTCCAGCACACAGCCAGCAGGCATCTCCCATGACTGCACCTCCTGCCTTCAGTCCTCTCCAGCACTGGCTTAGGGACATCAGCCAGCAACCAGTCTGTTCTGACTTTCTTAACTCACTCTCTGGCCTCCCACCGCAAGGTTGGGGAACCTCCAGCCTGGACATGGTTCATCAGGATGGTTTGTTTACTGGAGAACCCACAAGCATGCAACTCCCAGTGGCTGCGGTTCACCATTCCCAGCCACTGAGAGCTTCAGGAAGCAATGGCCTGGCCTATGCCACTTCCTGCACCTCCCATTGGCCGAGAATATACTGACACAGCTACATCTGCTTACATGGAAAAGCAAGAGAGTTCATCACATCTTTGTCTACTAAGTTACCATTGATGCTGCCATAGCACTGAGGCTGAGAGCAGAGCCATACAAACACGTGACAAGAGCCATTCCCTGCCTTAAAGGGATTCCAGTCTAAACAGACAGGCTATGTCTACACTAGCCAAAAACTTCGAAATGGCCATGCAAATGGCCATTTCGAAGTTTACTGATGAAGCACTGAAATACATATTCAGCACCTCATTAGCATGAGGGCGGCCGTGGCACTTCGAAATTGACACGGCTCGCCGCCGCACGACTCATCCAGACAGGTCTCCTTTTCGAAAGGACCCTGCCTACTTCGAAGTCCCCTTATTCCCATCTGCTCATAGGAATAAGGGGACTTCGAAGTAGGCGGGGTCCTTTCAAAAAGGAGCCCCATCTGGACGAGCCGCGCGGCGGAGAGCTGCATCAATTTCAAAGTGCCGCGGCTGCCCTCATGCTAACGAGGCGCTGAATATGTATTTCAGCGCTTCATTAGTAAACTTCGAAATGGCCATTTGCATGGCCATTTCGAAGTTTATGGCTAGTGTAGACGTAGCCAGAGGCTTGGTCTGAGAGTAGACCAAGGCTGGGAGGAGAAACAGAGGTTGAGAGAGAAGTGACCTGCCCAAAGTCTGTCCTCTGGACTATGCAGCCGCAGCTCTCCTTCCTGAGCTCTAGCAAGTAAGAAAATAGGGGACATTAGCACCATGTTACTAGCCAATTCTCCATGGACAACTCTTTAGAGTCCTACTGCATTCGATCCCCGGTTCAGATCTGCCCCATGCAAATCATAAACAAAAGCATCACCAGCCTGGTCTCTGGATGGCTGTAGAGAGATTTCCAAACTCATTCACATTCTTAGCAGACAAGTGCCCACACCAGAAAAGCCACCAGTCTGCCTCAACAAAAACACAATGGATTGAACAGATGCGGTCTCCATCCCCACATCATCTGGTAGGCTGATCCCATCTTCAAGTTCATTCTCACTCCAGCTGTGTTCCGTTAAAAGTGAAATGTCCTCTCAAGCATTTGATGACTCCAGTTTCACAACTGGTATTGGTTGCTGCATGTGAACCTGGGTCCAAACAGAGGGTGTAAAACCAACCCACTGCTCACCAAATCATGCAATGAGAGGCCAGTGTCAAAGCCAGAAGGTAGACCTTCCACACAACAGCCTGCAGACAATATTAAGCCACTACTAGTCCAATGAGAATGCCCTAGACAAACTCATCTCAACTTCATTGTTGGAATATAATATATGCAGGGATGCTTCTCATGCAAAGTTCAGTTCAGTCACCCTCTTTGACACATATATTCTGCCTTTTGAAATACAAAAGGACAATTTCCATAATCTTTGTTAGAAGGAGAAGCATAATACATAAGGCTTTCACCTTTGCACTGTTACCTAATTTGATTGGCTGGATGTTCCAATTTGCTTGCACCACTGCAGCACTACCCAGCCAGCCCAAAGACCACCTTTGTAAAGAGTTAAAACAGTAGCACAACATTTTGCTTTTTATAAACCCTGTTGTGCATTAACACTGCCTGTGTCTCCTCGTATAGCTAACAGGAAGAGAAAGGGACACACACGTGAAGTTCTCTTTGTGATCGTGACTGACAGTGAGCTGCTGAAGGACAGAACCTGAAGTGGGTCCATGATGAGACCATGAAACTAATTTCTTTTGTGATATAATCCTGACTCTGAGCTCGACGAGAAATGCTAATGCATTCATCTCCGTCTCTAATGTCACTGTACTCATTTAATACATTACGGATGAGATAAATCTCTGAATGCATCCCACATAAATAGCATGCATTGTTATGATTTTGTTAATAAGACGTGGAAAATTACCATAGGCATTGCTAGCAGCTTCAATACCTAAAATGAATGTAATTTATTGTTTTGCAAAATGTAGTTCTATGCACAAGTTATGATACTGCACTAATTTTCCCAGACAGCCTTGAGACGTCTGACAAACTAGAAATCTGCTGTTCTTATCCAGCCCCTTCTCAATAAAATCCTTCAGCTCAAAGCACCATTTCTGGAAGATGATCGGCAATGAAGGGTTTGAACCAAATACCTGGGGAGAGGGTGAAAATTTGTTTTTAATGAAGAAATGCAAATGATCTAATTTTGTTTGCATCACTGACGCAAGATAAGCTTGGAAACCAGGGAGCAAGGAACATGGAAGCGGTCCACTGTTTGGCAGCATTGATTCCTACAACAAGCTCTCCAACCTTGTTGTGGATGGACAGCTAGTTAATGACAGGACATTACATCCAACTATCTTAGATACTTGCACGGTGCCCATTATTGAAGTACCTTGGAGTTTCAGAATCCCTAATATATTGTCACCATAATGCCCCAGGAGGTAAGGCAATGCTATTATTTCCCTTGTCCAGAGGGGGGAAAGAGTGATTAAGAGCCAGATTATTAAAGATGTTAAGATGCCTAATTCATATTGAGTTCAATTCCCCCCATGAGTTGTGGGACTGGAAGGCAGGTTCCCAAGTTTTAAACTGCTACCCTAACTGCTAGACAGCCCTTCCTTTTTGGTCCCCACAGAAAGCTAGAAGGATGCAGAAGAAGGACCAGTTGTTTATGAGATTTGGGCTAAGATAACAGAACCATGCCTTGCCCCTTCCATCACCATACAAACCCAGCTCCCTTCACCTCAGTAGGGCAATGTGCTAGGAATTCTGCTAATCTACAGGGTTATTCTACTACCTCTGCTCATCCCATGGGTGTTTTTCACAGGAGGGAATAAAATACTACAGGTTGAACCTCTCTAGTCTGCCACCTTTGGGACCTGACCAGTGCCAAATGAGAATATTTGCCAGACCACAGGAGGTCAATATTTTCTAGCACATTATCAAAATTTCCACTACTTACTGGGCTCTTAGAACACATTTAGGGGTAAATTACAGCCAAACAGCACGGAACACCGAGAGCCAGGACTGGTGGCTGGAAACAAGCTTTATAAGACCACGAGAAATTTGGCCGCACCCATGATAAGTAGATATCCAGCTAACCAAAATCATGCTGGATTATGTACGTTGCCAGATGAGGGTGTGCCAGATTATAGAGGTTCAATCTGTGGTAAATTCTCTGTTTTTAGGTCTCCTAATTTGTGAGCTAGGGATAGCAATGTTTGCCGGTCTCACAGTCCTGATAGCTTTCATAGATAAATGGTTAGTTGATGTTTGAATTGTAATTTGAAGAATGAAAATGCTGAGTAAGTGTGATTGTGATTAATCCACAATAAATCATAACTAAGAATGATTAATCAAATATGTGTTGATTACTATTATTTGGTTATTAATTATTAGAGATTTATACTTGATCATGACTGATTTATTGTTAGCAATTATAAATAATTGTATTAATGATTATGGTGTAATATGATTTTATAGCCTGGTATTGTGTAGAGGCCCAGTCAAGACCACAGCTTCTTTATATTAGGCTTTCTAAACACACACCAAAAGCCAGTTCAAGTTAACGGCTCGTGTGACAGGCAGATTTCCAAACCTGATCGTGCGTGCCAATAAATCTCCCAGTTTGGCCCCCGAGAGATACAGTCACCAGACACTCACAACCTGACCCCAACCTAGGGGACCTGACTAATGGTGTGAGCTTGGAAACAACCTGGCTTCTGGTGGGGGCTTGAGTTGGGTGGTCTCTTCCCACCCCTGGGACCAGCACAGCGGTGGCAGAGTGCCACAGGCCAGCCAGGCATTGTGGCCGCATTGAGCTTGGTGGGTTCTCTGGCAGGAGCGGGCTGATGTCTTACAGCACCTTTCACTCACAGCTCAGCACCCAGCAGCAGTGGGGTATGCCCCTGTCATGGCAACAGCCACCCTGACATAGGTTTGTGGGCAGTGGCCTGGGACCAAGGGGCAGCAGCTGCCTTCCGGTTTACAGCGGTGGACTGGGAACAGTCAGCAGACCACAATGCAGGTGCAGGGTCAGGGGAGGAATTACTCCAGAGGCTCCACAAAGGAAATCAAGTAAAGCAAATGGAGACCAGGCTGGTAGCTAGACCTTTGCAACCCGACAGCAGGTGACTATCAGTGGCAGGTTCAAGGCAGATACAAACACAACCCAACAACGTGACATGTAGGTTGAGTTCAGATAGGCTGTGATCTAGTTTGATTTGTATCAGGCTTCAAAATTAGGCCCAGAGCAGACCTCTGCCTGTCACTGGTTTTCCTCCCTCCTTCCTTTGTCCCACTCTCTTGCATTCTCTTTCTCCTTCCTTTCAGCAGGCAGGCAGGCAGGAGCTGTTAACAGTTTGCTGACAGAGGTTTGTGGCTGTAAATGAAAAGGGGTTGGGAAGACTGGCAGGTTGTTCACTCTCCAACAGTGAAACTCCAGCTCTGCAAAAGGATGATTAAACTCAGGAAATTGTCCACCGAGTTTTTAAAGCTATAGAAAGCTTGCGTAGGAGGAGGAGACAACATATCTTCAGGTGCATAGGATAGCTCAGCAAAGCTGGGGTGGGGGAGAAGATGGGAATTCTAGAGCCTTTGTTTCTGGCCTCAGAGTATGATGACCTAGTTGCTATACCAGGGGGTCATAAACAAAACCATTTGGGGGGCGTGGGACTGGTGGCAATGGGAGTTGGACAAAATTAGGAGGGATGAGTGTTAAGTTTGGAAGGAAGGAAGGAAATAGGGCTGGGGTCAGCACAACTAAAACAATTCACACAGCTCACCAGCTGATCCCATTGATGGACATTTCAAGTGTTTCCACTGGACTCTGCAAATTCTTTCAGAAGACGTCTGATCTTCACAGACCGTTCTCCCTGTGTGTCCTCAGCCCCCACCTCGCCCCTTCCCCGTGCATGGAGGACTACTCTCTGCTCTGAAAGATTCCAAACCGAGACCGGGTCCTAGCAGAAGCAAAGTACAGTCCTTGACCTTCAACCTCTGCTCCTCTCCCATGACAGATGACTCTTGCAAATGTCGGGAGAAACCCTGTGGTTTCTGGTTCCCTCTAATGTTTCCCATCCACGGATGGAACAAATTTTATGTACACCCAGTCCTGTGAGCATGTGCATCACTAATAGAAAAACACACTGCCCTCTGTGAGTATCTGTGGGCACTCTGCTTATCAGCTGAGCAGCACCTGAATCCCTAGTGGGAGGCCAAGTGCTCAGCTCACAGGGAACACTGCCGGGGGAGGGATATTGCTGGAGGATAGTGAAGCTGCAGGGAGAGTACAGAAGGTTATAAATAACCTACAATGCAAGAGCACGTGTGGTCCAATGGTTACAACATACCTAAAGGTGTCAGAGACCTCGGTTAAAGCCCTTGCTCTGCTACAGATTTCCTGTGTGACTCAGGCAAGTCTCTTAGACTCTGTCTCGCTCAACTGCCCACACGTAAAATGGGGCTGAAAGCCCTTCCCTATGTTCTGGAGTTGCTGTCTTGGTAAATACATAATTGTATATGATGTGCTCAGCTCTCACGGCAATAAAGGAACACGAATGGTGTCTAAGACTACAGCTGGCTGGACAATTTTATCTTCTGAGAAAAAAAAAATTAGAAGGAGCTGAGAACATTCACAAGACAAATCCAGAAAGAAGTTCCAGCTCTGGAAAACAAGCATGGTGCTGGTTTTCATTTTCCCCTTCTCCCTCCGTCTTCTAGAGAAAAAAATCTGCCTTCAATAGGAGCAGAATTAGGCCCCGACTCTGGCTTCATGAACACAATCAGAAGTTAAATACACAAGTTACTGCTCACAGCATAGGCTGCCTCCTCAGTGGGTGTAAACGTGCACAGCTCCAGGATCAATGGATCCCTTCAAGCCAGGATCTGACTCTTCCGGATGCGTTAAATATTTTTTTTCCTGCGCAAGACAGATTGCTGAGTTTTCTAATGGGGCATTGATTTCCAAGGGAAAGGATCTGAACTGCGGTTTGTGGGACAGGTGACAGCATGAAGTGGCCCCTCCACGTGACCTTCATTGAGGAACAGCTTAGTTCAAGAGCAAACGAGCTCACTCTGCCACAGAAGCAGATAATGCGCTTGCACCTCTAAAGACCATTGGCATCTCTAACTGCCCTCACAACACACTATGAATATTGAAAGGCTGGGATTAGCCATCTGAATTTCTTTTACATTCACTGTAAAATAAATGCAATGGGTCAGAGAGGATATCTTAGGCAAGGCTATTAACTCATAAATTATTAAAACGCCAGTGCAAATTACATCCCAGAAGCCTTGCAAATGTAACTCCCTGGTCTTCACAAAACCCGAATTAGCTATTAATTCATTCACAGGGCACTCAAATCAGGGGTAGCCCTGTTTCCCAACTTCACAGACAGTGTCTCACTGCCCAGGAACATCTGTTTCTGCTGTGTAGGATATGTAGCATGCAAAATTTTGAGTAGAGTATTAGAGCTTTGGTTCAGACAGGCAAAGCTGTAAGAAGAGCTAGTAACTTGGGGTGGTAGATCGCTAGCCCAGGACTTTATGAAGTTCAGTTCAGGTCCTGGCTTGGATACAGGCTTCCTTAAGTGAGTTGTACATGGCAGTACTTTCAAAGCCCCTCAGTCCATTTTCAAAAGCTGTTTCAAAGCCTAAGTCTCATGGACTTTCCTTGGGACTGAGGTGCCTAAGTCACCAAAGTGTTTTTGAAAAATTTTACCTTGTCTCCCTGTGCCTCACTTTTCCAACTGTAAAATGGGGTAGCAGCTCCCTTCTTTCCCTGTGTGGTGTGAGGTACAATGCATTAATGACTGAGACTTTCACATACTAAGGAGAGGAGGGCCATACATGGACTTAGAGCTACAGCTCCCAGACTTGCATACAGAGGGTGAGGTCTTCACACTCCGCCCCTGTTCTTTAATTGGTGATAACTGTTCTATAGTTTGGGTCATGTTTCCCAAATGGGCTTAAAATTGGGCATGTTTCTGGTTCTTCCTACATACAGGCCTCCATGTACTCAAAGTCTACCCACAGGTGGGGGTCAGGATGGAACTTCCCTTCAAGGCAGATTGGAGGAGCTCCTGGATTTTTTTTGTCTCTTTCCCCTTCATCATGGGGCATGTGCTGCTTGCTAGGATCATCTGGGGATGTGCCATCTGATCAATTCCCTCCCTTTGCAGGGAAGGCTTTGGTGCCTCTTGTTCTCTGCCTGTAGCATGTAGTATAGTCTAAGGGGCTAATATTGTGATCTCATTCCAGCTGCTGGGCATGGTGCGGATATGTCTAGGTGGTGCGTAGCGGTCTGTGTAATACTGGAGGCAAGACTGGACGATCTGCTGGCCCCTTCTGGCCTTCATCTGTATGGCGCTTGGAAAACTCCAGGATACATGTTAGTTGTAATGAGTTAAAGACATGACCACAGTTCTTTTGACTGTTTGCTCTGCCTAGAGACACCCTTCCAGCTCAGTTCCGTGCGTGGTCTGGTGGATGTTCACCTGCCCCAGGGAGTCCAGCCAACCATCACTGAAGTGACTTGGCCTTCCGGCTAAGTCCCTGCTCCCACAAGTTCTAAATGCCACCAAGCCATTGCCCGGTGGGCCAGGATCCCCTGAGCACTGCAGGCCGGGAGGGGATGGAAAGGTCACCAGAGAGAATGTCAGAGAACTTACACTGTTGTGTTTCCCTGTTTAGTTTATCTGCATCTACTCCCCTTTAGTCCCATTGCCCCCTAACTCTCCCCAAGCTTGGTTCTTTTCCCTGCCTGCTGCCCCTTTCTGAAGCTGTTTTTTTTCCCCTCCTCAACAGTGCTTCAGCCCTCACTTCGTCGTTGGTGTTGCACGTCCTCTTGTGCCCCACTGCCCCAGAATGACCCAGCCTACACACAGGTAGTTCCCATCCAAACCTTTCCTCCCAGCAGCCTCAACGAGTAGTTAATCAGAGCCAGTCCCCGGAGGACAGGGTTGTTTTGTTTCCCTATGTGACAATTGTCCATTAGACCATGTCTTATTCATTCATAACCATCATCTCACAACTGCCTCGCCACCATAAGGGCCAGCCCAGCTCCTACATGTCAGATTGCTTAGGAGCACAGCAATAATACGGGGCCATGCACTCTCTTGTCACACGACCATACAGCAACATGCAATGCCACACCAGGTGACTGATTAGCCAAATAAGGGTGCAACCATTGTGAAGGTCCGGTCCTCTTTTGCAGGTATGGGCATTTGCTCCTGTGGGATCAATGATCCATTATTACGGGGAATCCATGAATGATTGAATATCTGCAGCACTAATTACAGTGGTGGCACTATTCCCTTGCACCACTCCTGCACCATATGGCAAGAATTTGGTCCCTGTTTCACACAAGCCTGGCTCTCACAGTACAGATCAGTAGATGTTTTTATGCTTGTGCAATGCCAACAGATGCCGGTTGCCGGCACTAGGGATTGAACCTGTAATCATACAAGCTAAAGCCCTATGCTCTAGTGCATGCGCTAAAGGCCAGCTGGCTCTCAGCCAACGTGGTAGAGCAGAGACTTCACTCACCCTAGTACGCAATCTCAGCACCTCTGGGTACTACACTTGCATGAAAAAAAATCTCCCTTTGGATACCAGGAGGCTAGAGTGACGAAAGGCTTCTCCTGTGGGTAGTTGAGCAACTAGTTGGATGGAGACAAGATGGTTCTGCTTTACAGAACCAAAGTCATACCCAGCCACTGGCCAGCTCTTTAGGTGTTAGCTATCCCCCTGCAGTTTAACACAGACATAGCTCATCTTCACTGGCATTAGATCTTTCACCATGAGGGCAAGCTGTAAAGCACTACAGGACTTCTCTTCCATTTCACCATAAATGGAGTTCCTGGGACATACGATGTCACTATGCTGTCACTCAGATTTACACCCTGCACGACTGTAATAAAAGTTTCCCTGCAACGTGGATTACACGTCTGTAGAGAACTGTGCCACCCCGATTCATTTTCACCTCCAGTACACTAGCACCCTGCCCCTTGATCGGTATCATGTATCTTTCTTATTTCCACAGCAGAACTGGGAGCTTATTATTCTCTTGGCCTGATCCTGCTCTCAGGTAGAGAGGTGTAAGGTGGTCTTGCAGATTTTGTCATGTCAGCATTTCCAGAAGGCAAGAGAATAGTTTCAAGCAGCTTGGCTAGAAAATAGGTTTCTGGCCCTGCCTTCTCAAAGGAAATATTTTAGCCAAAAGAAACCTATGAGCTATTTGATGAATATGTATGTGCTGTTTCTTAACCCAGCTCCAGCTGGGGACTCAGGCAATAAATACTATTTATTTATTTTAATAGCATGCTTAGTGAAAGTATTACCAATATTTCCTAAGCTTAAAAACATTCCTGAATGTATTTTACCATGAGGCTCAGCATTTTCGTAGTAATTTACAACTTTAAAAGGGTAAACTCTATTACTTTCTGTCAGACCTAGAATGGGGTAAGTGCAGAATGTTACCATATGAAGTATGTGGAAATTTATTGCTGCAATCATTAGTAAATATTGATTTTGTTTATAAGCACCAAAGGGAATACTAAACTCCTTATGCTTGGGCTGTGGTGTCTCTTTCCAAGGCAGGAGCCAGACATGATAGTGGCACCTTTAAAAGAGCAAGCTCCTTTTAGTTCTCTGGAAAGGGGTTTCTTCCAAAGAGACTAATGCTCCTCATTTTCTATTTTAGCTGGTTATTATTAGTAGTACCCACCAGTGAGATGGTTTGGAGCTTGCTACATCTCTTGCACTGCGAACTTGCCTCATTCAAGAGACAAATGCCAAATAGTACTAGTGAATGCCAGGTCACGTGAGAGCCTAATTTTTAGCTTGTGTTTTTCTTAAATCAGTTTCATGCAACTGATATGAATAATGCTCCACATATAAGTAACATATTTTAGCAGAGTTCTAAGGGCCTCTTATTACACTTAATGCTCATAGAAAAATGAATTTTCAACAGAAAATGCAATTTCTGCACAATCAAATTTTGATTTTGCTGGTGGGCTTTTCTTATTTCCTGTGGGGGTTAAAAAAATCAAACTGGAACGTGTTGGGATATGTTTATGAGCCATGGCAGCACCACAAAGAAACATTTTGTCTGCTGATTCACTAATTCAGGAAATGTTTCATTTCCATTCAAGATGTCCAAATACAAATGTTTCCAAAAAGAATCTTTTCTGAATGGTTGTTTGTTCTGAAATAAATAAATAAATATTTTGACTTTTTGTCCTAATGTAGGATGAAAACAAACTTGAAATACAGTAAAAGCTTTATCTGGAACTTTAATGTCCAGAAATCTCTGCTAACCAGCATGTGCCATAGATGGCAATACAATTCCCCGTTAGGTTAGTCAGAAAAATAGCTATCTGGGATCATTTTCCAACATTTGTAGAAGTTTGATGGCCCTGAGGCAGCATTCCAGGACTGAATATAGTAACAGTGTTAAAAGGCAGAGTGTTAAGTAAGGTTATTTCATTTCTTATACATTTGTGTATTTGGTTAAAAAGCTTGAGTAACTGGTACATTTGTCAGAGAGGTAGCCGTGTTACTCTGTATCTTTGAGAAAAAGAAGTCCTGTGGCACCTTATAGACTAAAAGATGTTTTAGAGCATAAGCTTTCGTGGGCAAAGACACCGGATGAAGCAGGTCTTTGCCCACAAAAGCTTATGCTCCAAAATACCTGTTAGTCTATAAGGTGTCACATGACTTCTTGTTGTTCTGGTACATTTGATTAACTGGCAAACCCCTTTCCCCATGCATGTTGGATAACAAAGCTTGTACTGTACTGGAATTTCCCGCAGGGCAGAACTTTCAATCAGCTCTAATGATTAGTGCTGCTTGAGAAATGGCAAATGTTTTCCACAAAGAATGTCAAAAAGACACAAAAACTTTGCTGAATTCACTCTTTTCTGCAGCACTCTTTGGTTTTAACGTGAAGGAATTTCAATTACACTGAAAGTTTGAAAACCCAAGAAGCTAGAATCAAGTGATTAGGGAAGAATCTCGTCTTTGGGTTTAAGAAGAAATGGATTTTCTAGTCTTGGTGACTGCACAGAGACAATCAGTCGTGTGACACCTGAGGCTCCAAAACCAGAAGAGAAATAAAAGAACCCAAATGGCATTTGTTTAAATCTCCCAGTTTTTCACCCAATCTCGTAACTGAAGGGAATATGACATTTGATGGTTTTGGAGTGGCATTGCTGGTACCCCGACATTTCAAACTCTCTTAAATACTAACTGCCATGCACCACCATAACACCTGAGAACTTCATAATCTGTAGTTCTTTTCTCCTCATGAGGTAGAGAAGGGCTGCTCCCACCATTGCACAGGCAAAGCACAGACTGACCCATGCAGGGAGTTTGTGGCACAGTTGGGAACAGAACCTGAGCTTCCAACATCCCAACCTAGCCAATAAACCATTGGGTAGCCCACTTCTCCTTCACAAATAAGTAGCCCAGTGTTCCTGGTAAGCTGAGCAGCTGGGCAGCCACCCAGGACAGATTCAGATGCTGCTCAGCTGATTAGCAGAGCACCCACAGCCAGCAGTATGTGTTTCTATTGGTGGTTCACATTCGGTGCTTTGGTGCATATAACAAACTTTATTCTGCCCATGGATGGAAAAAATTAGAGGGGTCATTGAAGCAGACTTCTAATGATTATCACCTTTGGATGGGCCATAGCAGTCTGTGGTGAAATCAGCTTTGACTGAGGCACCCTTAACTAATTCACCTTGAAATACATCTGCAGTTTCTTCCAGCTGTACCTGACAGTGAAACATACTCTAGGAAGCACTACCTCCTTGATTTTTTTTTAAATCTTCCAAGGCTTCCTGACCCCATTTTAAGAAAAAAAAAACCCTCATTTAATCAGCTCCCGACCAGCCATCAGGTGCGAGAAGTGTAAATTTCCCTTCATAAAAGTTTCATTGAAGCATTGGGCTTGCTGCCCTCTCTTTAGACGGGGAAATTACAGGCTGGGGAGATTGGCTAGCAATCATGTATGATTGATAGGTCTGCGGTGGACGGCCTTCATGGTAAAAAGCTCTGTATTAAATGACCTTTGCAATTATTTCCTCCTCTAGCCTGCAAACATTTTTTTTACTTCATTTTGTGTGAAGAAACAAATTATTATTGATTGCTTTGTTTTGTTTACTGTGTCCTCCAGCTGTGGACCCTCTGGTGGTCACTACTGGACTAGAATACATCAGCTTTCAGGGCAGGATGCAGCAGGCTGCTTCATTGCCAGCCAGGTGTTTTGTTTTGCTTTTTTCTAATGGATCTCAGGCACTGTTCTTTCATTTCAGGTTTTGGACACCTGAGTTACATCAGATATTTCTCTTATCCCTGCTGCATTGGGGGACAGAGAATTGGGGGGCAAAGCAGCATGCCACTGCACAAAGGAGAACAAGAATTCAGGGGGAGAAGTGGGGCTGTCGTTTCTCTGTGGTCATAAAAACAAAGTTAGGGAACAACTCTGGGCACAGAAGGGTGACAGAAGGATCACATTGTGGAGATTTACCCTTTATCTGTTGCAGTTGTTCACATCAAGGTACAAGAAGTGTGACACACGACCATTCTCTTCTGGTAGCATTTTACCTTCATTTGCACTGGTGAAAGTGACTATGCAAGACAGAACAAATGTGAACCAGGTCCTCGGTCAGGTGGCCCTAGTGTTGTGTCTTTGCTCTGACCACAAGATACAGGAAATGGAGGAACCCGACAGGCATGGTGCGGACCAAATAATGGTGCTTACAAGAGGTGTGCAACATACAAGGGTGGCTACCTATATACACCGCTGCTTAGGCAGGATTTAGTGTTCCCTATTTCTGAAACCCCCAAAGTGCCAACAGAGGGGTCAAAACCATTTAAAGAGCTACTGCTGTATTCCTACACTTGGCTTCTAGCATCAAAGAGATGCTAATTCTGAAGGTGTTTCATTTGCACTAGGCATAATGGGTTAGTATTATGCACTCAGGCTGCTTAATTTTATACCTTAGGTGATGTTTGTCTGATGCAACATGGGGGTGTTTGTTACGTAGATGCTTCCGCAACGTTAATGTGTTTTGTGGGCCTAACTTCACAAGATGGATGTGGCAGTGACTGTAGGAAGCTGAAATTGCTGTTTCTGGTGGTTTTCAGCATTAAAGTGGTGTGTGGGTGTGTGTAAGGGTCTTTTCCCTTTACCTTTCAATTAAGCTATAGCAGAGCCTAGGGAACAGACTTTACTGGTCAGCGCCTCGGGTTCTAACAGGAGCTGCACCACAGCTAACAGCAAAGCATTCTTCCTTAGAACAACCTGACATCACATTGGTTGTGCCTACACTTGCATTCCTCTTTCAAAAAAGGCATGCAAATGAAGGAAATTGAAAATGCAAATTAAGCACAGATTTACATATCTGGCACCTCATTTGCCTATTCTGATTTTGAAATAGCTTCTCTCAGAAGAAGAAAACCGGTGTAGACACTGCTTTCTTGAAAGTAAACCATAAAAAAAGGGAAGAAGGATTCTTTCAAAGATGGGGTTTACTTTAGAAAGAGCAGTGTCTACACTGGTTTTCTTCTTTCGACAGAAGCTATTTCAAAATAAGACTACGTAAATAAGGTGCCAGATATGTAAATCTGCATCTCATTTGCATTTTCAGTTTCCCTCATTTGCATGCCTCTTTTGAAAGAGGAGCGCAAGTGTAGACACAACCATTCAGTTAAACAAAAGACTTGTAAGACTATCTGAAATAGCAGCTAAAATGTTACATAGAAGTGAGCAATTACTTCCCACTGGAATTGTCTCTGTGCTCACACCGAGGAAAAAGTTGTGGTATAGTTTACATTAAAGTAATGCTTTGAGACCAGTCTGGAGCCAGGCCTCAAACAAATAAAGGCAGCCTTGCTCCCCATGAGCTTACGTTCTAAACAGAGACAAGGCGTGACATGTAGGTGGTGCAGTGGAGATGAGGAAGTGGCAAACAGATGTAGCAGCCATTAGAAAAAGGTGACATAGACCAACTGAGGGCCTGATGTTTCAAAGGTACAAGTGGCAAATAGACACTTAACACACACTGGCCGTGTCTACACATGCACGCTACTTCGAAGTAGCGGCGCCAACTTCAAAATAGCGCCCGTCACAGCTACACGTGTTGGGCGCTATTTCAAAGTTAAAATCGACGTTAGGCGGTGAGACGTCGAAGTCGCTAGCCCCATGAGGGGATGGGAATAGCGCCCTACTTCGAAGTTGAACGTCGAAGTAGGGCACGTGTAGCCGATCTACGTCCCGCAACATCGAAATAGCGGGGTCCGCCATGGCGGCCATCAGCTGAGGGGTTGAGAGATGCTCTCTCTCCAGCCCCTGTGGGGCTCTAGGGTCACCATGTGCAGCAGCCCTTAGCCCAGGGCTTCTGGCTGCTGCTGCAGCTGCAGCTGGGGATCCATGCTGCATGCACAGGGTCTGCAACCAGTTGTCGGCTCTGTGGATCTTGTGTTGTTTAGTGCAACTGTGTCTGGGAGGGGCCCTTTAAGGGAGCGGCTTGCTGTTGAGTCCGCCCTGTGACCCTGTCTGCAGCTGTTCCTGGCACCCTTATTTCGATGTGTGCTACTTTGGTGTGTAGACGTTCCCTCACAGCGCCTATTTCGATGTGGTGCTGCCCAACGTCGAAGTTGAATGTCGACGGCACCAGCCCTGGAGGACGTGTAGACGTTATTCATCGAAATAGCCTATTTCGATGTCACTACATCAAAATAAGTTATTTCAATGTAGAGTGCACGTGTAAACGTAGCCACTGTATTTCAGTCGGCTTTGCTCACCTAATTGCAGTTCATGCCTAAAATGTTGGCACTTCTGGAGAGTTATTGGGCCTGGTGAGTGAGAGACAGAAGGAAATTGTCCCCATGGCCCTGATCAGGAAAATCAGCACAAACCTGGATTGTCCATCTCTCAGAAGAGTCTTATTTTCCATCCAGCTCACTGAATTTACTTACGTTTTCCACCTCCTTGTCGGTCTTTGCTGTGCAGAGCAGCCAACAACCAGACACACAAAAGTCCTCCTGGCATCAGTAAATGGTTTTGCCACTTTCCACTTCCCACCTGCCATCCCACGGCCACTAATTAAAGCCTCAGTCAATTAGTGCATGAGGGACAGCTAAATGAAGCCACTGACGAATATCAGTGATACTGAGTGGACTAGTCTCCTAAGAAGGTGTGACAAGGAAAGACTGGGAGGGGGTAAGAACGAGAGAGAGAAAAGTACGGCAGGAAAACAAGCAGGGTGTGAGCACCTATTGGAGGCCAGGGGAGGAAGACACCCTGGGTTAATTGGGGCCAGCTGGTCCCACTTAAGCTGCTTTTAAAAGAACCCTTGCCCTGTAGGCAGGGGAGAGAGAGGAGGAGAGGAGATAAAAGGACAGGAGCAAAGCAAAGCAGAGCAAGGTTTCTAGAGGGACCAAAAGAAGGAGAGGAGCGCTCAGCCACAAGGGGCTAAAGCCCCTGTCCAGGAGGCCTGTGATTTGGAATAAGGCCAGGCAGGCTGAACCCACAGGAGGAACCAGACCAGGAGGGGGAA
Organism: Carettochelys insculpta; assembly: GCF_033958435.1. Classification (NCBI taxonomy): domain Eukaryota; kingdom Metazoa; phylum Chordata; order Testudines; family Carettochelyidae; genus Carettochelys; species Carettochelys insculpta. Next base: position 132,831,912 of record NC_134140.1, on the reverse strand, counting down.
CAGGCTGCGGCTGCTGCTACTGCTACTACCACTGCCACTACCTGAAGGAGGTACGGGGTGGGGAGGAATTGTCTGGGGAAGTGGCCCAGGGAAGAGCTGTGGTGCTCATAACAGAAGGAGCCCTCCCCCACCACCAGCAGCCACACAGGGTCCCTGGGCCGGAAACTGGAACAAGTGGGTGGGGCCTGGGTTCCCCCCAGGCCACCATCTTCCCCCTTCCCCCTCCTCATGAAGGGCAGCAGTACCCAGGCAGGAGAGAGTGGACTAAATAGAGGCCTGGAGCCCAGGAGCCTGGCCAGCCTTGCCACAAAGGGTAATGATGACCCATAAACACTGATGTCCTTCTACCAGCCAGAGCATGGGAGACATCTTCTGGGAAATGCTCCTCACAGGGTCTGGTCTCCAAACACTGCTGTTGTCAGGCTTTCTTCAGAGAAAAATCAAGCATGTGACCTAGAAAGTCCTAAAGCCAATCTGTGCCCACATGCGAGTCTCCACCATGCTGCCTCGACTGCTGAGTGGCCACTCTGTGATCTCTCTCATTAGTCCTGCTGGCTGCATGGAAGAGGAAAAGCGAAGGAGCTCCAGGGGCTAGGAGCCAGGCCTGCAACCAGGCTTCTGTTCCTGAGCCCCTTGTGCTTCCGGTGTCGCCTTGAGCAAATCACTCAGGTAATCAGTGAGCATCTACAGGCCTGCTGACAGGGGAACGGGAGAGCAAAAGAGGCAGTTGCTCTGGGAGCCAGTGATACAAAAGGGTCTGGAACTCCCAGCAGCCACCGCCACTGCTTCAGCAGCTATGGTGGCCAGCACCCCTAGCTCTCTAAATTGCTGCTGGCACCCCATGCGGCATGCTCTGTGCAGCGCTGAGAGCTGAGGTGAAGGGGAAATCGCGGTCCAAATGGTTTGGAGGGCAGGCTGTCTTGGCCCCTCCCCTTCTGCTTGAGGCCACACCCCTTCCAGGGGCATACAGCAGGGCCCCCACCCACCTTGTTCAGGGCCCAGCAATGCTGTCAGCCCCCCTGGGCAGCTTTGGCTCATTGTGTCTCAGTTCCCTTCTGTGAAATGGAATAATAGTGCTTCCGTACATTGAAGGGGTGGTTTGAGGTGTCAATACACTACAGCAGAGGGTCAGCAACCTTTCCGAGGCGGAGCACCATAATTTGACCTTTCGACCTCTATGTACAGTCTGAGTGCCAGTGACACTTTTTAAAGTCACTAATAGTCCTACTTACAATAGCTTCATTCGTAAATAAATTAAGATGCAGAGCTTTACCGTTTCAGTCTTGAAATCACCAGCTGGCCAGGTGTTTTAAATATCTAAATTCCCAGGATTTTAATACAGGTTAAAACTCTCTTACCCTGGACTCTGGTCCAGCAGGACCATGGATGTTGCTGAACCAGGCAGCCCAAGGCACAAAGATTTCTAGCCAATGAGAGCTCAGCTAGTCTGGCGAGCAGAACCACAGCTGACCCCGGGCAGGGGGCCCAGGCAGTCTGGACTGAGGTGGATCCGCTGCCGGCCCCAGATTGGGAGCCACTGTGGGGAGCTACATGGGGCAGGGCTAAGCTCCCACCTGCATGCCAAAGAAAATCGGCTGATGTGCCACTCTTGGCACACATGCCCGTGTCTTCCAATCCCTGCACTACAGCCATGACGTAATGTTTCTAGAAAGGCGTCTACTGCAGGCACAAGCATTCGGGTCTTGCAGATGTGTATTCACGGTCACTGGGCAGAGGCCACTACTGCACTGGTGCTTGTGGCTAGTACACAAGATATGCAGCAAAACAGGCTTGACCATATAAAGAGCCTGCCAGCCACCAAGCAGTATCTACATGGCCTTTTGCTGCAGGACAAAGGCTGGCGCCTGCTCCCCAGCTCACCCTGGTTAGTACTTTACTCCACTGATTCTCCCACTGAAGCAAGCGAGATCCCTTGTGGAGTCGAGTGCTGCTCAGTGCAAGTGCAGCTAACACCCTCTGCCAAGGGAAACTGGGGGGTGCGGAAGAGTACTGGACTCGCGGGCTTCCAGGCTGCTTGGGGGTGAGCTAGAGTATGAATGGGTGGAGACGTGTCCCAGAGCGTGACCACCTCCCATCCAACACCTCTCTGGGTAGCTGAGACGAAGCAGGATGCTCACTATCAATTCCTAGACTCACACCCAGAGGCATAACTCTCTCCTCCCATTGCTGTCCTTCCACAGCAGGCCCACCAGCGGGGAGCTAAGGAGGCAGTCGTCCTGGGACCCTTCCAACACCACAGCAGTGCTGTGCTGCCGTTCCACGTGTGGCTCTGAGGGAGGTGGGGGAGACGCCCAGAGATGACTGCCCTTGCCCCCGCCTCTTCTGCCCTTGGCCCCACCCCACCACTCTTGGCCCCGCCCCTTCTGCCATTGGCCCTGCCCCTTCCCGGGCAGGTAGCTGGGCCCTCTCACACTTTGCCCCTGTGCCTGCAGTGGCTGTCAATTCTACTGTGACAGTGTATTTCCACTGAAGTCCACTGACTCCAGTGGAGATGCTCCCATTGTGGAACAGCGTGAGAGGAAAGTCAGGCCCATCATGACTTACAGAAGGGCTCCCTCGGAGCCTTTAGAAATGGAACGTTCCCGTCCTTCCTACCGTGGTCTAATGGGAGCTCCAGCCCAGCCGCCGGGAGAGAACAGTGGAAGTCTCACTTCAGCAGCAGGATGATTGGCACAGGTCAGCTGACACCTGCGCTGTCCCAAAGGAGAAAGGGCACTTACAGCAGCAAATGTGGTCCTTGCTTGGGTTGTCTTCTCAGCTCTGTGCTCACCTCCCCCTAGCCAAAGCTGGCAACGTCCTCAGCAGTGGCCCGTGGGCTTTTATGCAATGCCCAAAGAGCGGAGCAAACGCACTTTACCCCAGCGGGTTCAGCCCCACATCGCAGGATGTACAAGGAGGAGACGAAGACGCAAGTGACCATTGCTTTAGTTGTCTCCTCTTGGTACACCCTCCCCGATCCCAGGGTGAAAATATCCAACTACCTGGAAACAGTCACTGCATGGGCCCTGGGTGATAATTTGATCCAAAAACGGCTTCATTTAAAACTCCAGTTTTTCATGGCTGCTGCTGCTGCTATAATAGTTTAAAGTGACGAGCTTTCAGAAAACAGCCCTCTAAGCTCATTGATTGTTTTTTGCCTACAGATAATCCTGAGTTAGGAGTTTCATTGATTTATGTCAGGTTTAAAAGCCTGCTTCTCTTGAGTTATTCCAATACGTGTCAGGCCAGGCAATTAATTCATTTAAAAAAAAACAAAACTATGTAATGTATAAGAAATTTCCAGTGCTCCATACAGGGTCTTGGAAATGAATCTCTTTGAAATATGTTTTAAAATGTTTATATTCCTGCATATTTCACATATCAGATTGTTCTGGCATTAGCAGCTGTAGTGGCCAAGTGAAGTTAAATATATTCAAGTGTGCTTTATATATTGATGTGTCAGAAATCTTTTGTCTCTGTGGCAGCATTTGGCTGTCTGATAGAAACGTCCTACTTCAGTGTTGTCATTCAGTAAAGAACACTCTCTGCTAGCCTGCGTGGTGCTATTAGACACAAGCATTACACAGAATGGTAATCTAAAAAATAACTGGTTAATTATTTCACAACACATACCCTAAGATGAAATACGTAAGCGACACTTTTCCTTTTGGCTGCAAAAGCCTGTGAGGTATGAAGCTGGTGCAACTCATACTACAGCTTCCATCTGAAAATAGCTTGAAAGTAGAGTTACTGCTTTCTTAGTAGGTTAGACCGATTTTCTGATTTCCATCACTCCTCAGAAATCTTTTGTTTTCGAAGAGCTTAGTCTGAGGTTGTCAAAGGCGACTGGTGAGGGTTAGGTGCCACAAATCCAGATTTAGACGCTTACATGAGTTTGGATTACAGACGACAGACTTCAAGCACTCAAGTTTGAAAACCCTATGGCTGTGTCTACACTAGCACAAATCTTCGAAACAGCCATGCAAATGGCCATTCCGAAGATTACTAATGAGGTGCTGAAATGCATGTCCAGTGCCTCAGTAGCTTGCCACCAGCCGCGGCTCTTCAAAATTGCCGTGTTTCACTCCCGCTTGGCTGGTCCAGACAGGGCTCCTTTTCTAAAGGTCCCGCCAGCTCTGATCTCACTCATTATTTCTGTCAGGTCCTGGCTAGCTGGCACACAGTGGAAGGGAAAAATAGGTGTTTTGGAGGAGGGTGACCCTAGTCCATAGCCTGTCATGCCTCCCTGCAAATATTAACTAAACCCTGCAGTCTAGGCAAACAGGGTAATTATCCCTCAGCAGCGGTGCTTTCTGGCAGGCATTTGAGGTGGTCTCTGTGGTTTGTGGTAAGGTTCATTACTCGCTTCCCAAATGATTGCAGAGGAGGCTGAATGGGGTTGTTTTTACTACTGAGTCTTCCTGGAGTCTGTGCAGAGGACCTGGGGCATGTTTATGGACTTGCTTTCTGGAAGAAGAGGTAGCGTCTATGCTAGAACCAGCCCCGTATTTCACTTAGTGATCCAATTAGTGCAGTTGGATGCCCCTGGTCTGGCACACCACCCCACCCCCCACCCCCCGTTGCTGGCCTGGCTCTGCTCCTGCTTGCTAGCCCCGACGCTACTGGACACTCCACCGGCTGGGGTGGGGTGGGGGCTCTCTAGTCCAGCAACATCCTCACTCCTGCCAAATCATGGGTCTTGCCAGACCAAAGAGGTTCACGTGCACTAATCTGAAATAGCTCTTTGCCTATGAAGCAGACTAATGAGCAGCCCCAGTAGAGCCATACTGCCCTTGTCCTGCTGGGGCTCTTAATTCTTATGACATTTTGCAGGCTAGTCTTGTATTTTCAGAAGGACACTGACCAAATTTCCACATCTTGATTGCTCTGATGCCTCCTGGGAAATGTCTTAAGTCTCTTCAAAGAGAACCATTATGATGGCATTCGTCATCTGACGAAGCAGGTCTTTGCCCACGAAAGCTTATGCTCCAAAATATCTGTTAGTCTATAAGATGCCACAGAACTTCTTGTTGTTTCTGTAAGGCCTGACGTCTACTGACCAGTCCTGGAGTATGCAGTTAGGATATCCTTAGTCAAACACAGACTACGTCCACAAAAGCACAAATCTTCGAAATGGAGCTCACAGCCTGTCACACGGGCCTCACATTGCTAGGGCATCTCCTCCTGGCTGCTCTGGGGATTCGTCCTTTCCAGCCTGACGACCTCTCCGGCTGCTCATTCGCCCACCCTGCAACATCTCTCGCTCTCTGTGGATGGCCCTCTGGCCAGGTCACGGTAGAACGCCCTTTTTGGGCTAGCAAAGTCCTACGGGCCGACTACCACAGGCAATCTTCTGCTCCACTGGCTAGTCTGTGCCGCTGCCCCAGGGACTGGGGCTGCCCACTCCGCCGGGTGCCAGCACAAGGCACTCTGCTTTCTCCCAGTGCTCTTTGCTTTTTCCCTACATCTTCTGGTGCCCTCTCCTCTGCCATTACCAGCCCCATTTCCACCCCCCCCAAGAAGTAACTGCCGACTGCTTACCACCATAGCCCCAAACAGGCCTCCTTCCCTCCAGTGATAGCAGACTACTTCCACTGCAGCCACGTCCTGCTGCCAGCTCCCTCCCCATATACCAACCCTGTGTGAGCCCTCTCAGCTGGGCTCCGTCATCAGCCTTTCAGGCCCTGGCTCTCCCCATGTTGGGTTATTTAAGCTAATGTCACCTGTTCTGCCTAGTGTGTTGTGGACACCTCATCATGTGGCTCCTTGTGGTGGTCTTGGGAAGGCATTGTTCCACTAATCCACCCAGGGTATCATACCACACCCTTCACCACAAGGGCCACTGTGTGGCATCTGGGAGTTGTAGAAAGCCACTTGTGGCTGCTACTGGCCGACAGTTATTTGTTTCTAGGGAAACCCATGAGCTTAGGCCCATCAGGAAACTGCAAACAGCAAAGGCTGCATTTCAAAATTGTTTCATGTTGCTGCAGATTAGATCACACACGACTACCTGGCACACAAGCAAACCTTGATTTGCACCTGTTTGTAGGCGTTTGTGCACAGAAACTGCAATCTGTTTGTGCATTCTGAAGTTTGCCTACACATCAACTGGGCACACAGAAAATGTGTGCACAGAGCTGTGCTTCCACGTTGGAAAAGTCAGAGCAAGCATCCAAAAAAAACCCCAAAAAATGCCAATGCATCCAGATGTTCACCCTGACCATATGGGGAAGACCAAGCCACTCAGTGAAAGGCAAACAAGTATCATGCATTGGCCAAGAAACAACCAATTAAAAGTGACCTTATTCCAGGCTTCCCAACTGTGCAAATGAAAAGGTAGTGTCCAATTTGAATAAGCAGTTACACTGACAAGAAATATTTTCCACAAAACAGCACGCAGATACTTGTTTTATGTTTCTAACGGCATAAGGAGATGGGGAAGGAAGAGGCTGAAGAAGAACAAGAAGGTTCCTAGATTTACCCAGAAACAAAGTCTCCTCTTTAGACTGAATTGCAGGGGATGGTTACAAATTGTATTGCAGCCAGCAAAACCTCAAAAGTGTGCAGCTCTAGTATGTGGTGTTATCACAGCAATACCTTAGGTTATCCATGACTGCACAGGTGACAACATGGCCTTTCTTCCTAATTTTAAGATTGTGATGGCGGCACCAAAAATGTTGTTTTCATCTACATTTACCACACAAAGATTTATTTATCTTCTGTACCAAGTCAATAAAATTTTTCAGTCAAAGCCCACAGCATTTCACCAAACATCTAAAATATGGTGCTATGGAAATACTGTTGCAGTGTTTCATGGGGGTGATCATTCAGGTGCTTCAACTTCCACTTTCGCCTATGAGCTTGTCCCCTTGGAGACCCAACATCTTCTCTGAGGTACCAAGGTTTTCCTCTTGGAGAGGGGAGTTGGTGTGTTGTCCTTGTTCCCAGCCATGGTGCATGGGAGACGTAGGCCAAGCTTACAGTAGGCTGAAAAGTTCATTTAGATGCATTCCTATGGTATAACAATTGCCTAGCTGAAGTTGGCATATCACGATTGATTTTTCTGAATGTCCCCACCACAGGAGGTCAATAGGAGAAACTCTTCCTCACTCCTCATGACATGGTTGATGGTACAGCCCCGAAGGTTCAACTTAGTGAGTCCCCACTAGGTGTGCTAAATCAAATCGTGGAAGATCGACCCTGAATGAGTCGATCTTCTAGTAAGTATAGACGTACACTCTTTCTGGCAGATGAGCCAAGAGAAGAAAATGGAAACAGGCAGCAATGAAAATACAGCTCTGTAATGGTGGTGGCACTCACGTTCCATGAATGCCACACCCCACAACCCCAGTCAGTTCGAGTGTGTGCACCTGAGCTGCCTCAGTTCAAAGACTCTTTGGCAACCCAGCCCTTTAGCTTCAGCATAAACTGTATGCATCAAACAAAACCTCTCCCAGGGCATATACTTAACAGGGGCCGATCGCGGTGACCTCCATAGTATACTTACAGTCCACTCCCCACTTGGACAGGAAGTGGTGTTTCCAGGGCTTCCCCTGGCAGAGTCCTCACCCTTACCTCAAAGCTCTATTATAGTCCATCAGATTCTATGTGTAGGCCACAGTCTCTCTCCAGCTGTCCACTCAGAGCTCTCCAGGGTGCTGCTGATTCCTCAGACCACCAGTCATAAGATCCTCTCTCCTTGAGCTCTCAAGCAGCATTGAACTGGCTGGAGTGCTGCAGTTCCTTTTATAGGGTCTTCCTAGCCCCTGATTGGCCACTTCCTCCTGCAGACACTCTAACCTCCCTTGGAGGGCTTCTCTATGGTTTACTGGGATGGGGTGTGGCAAGGCCACAAGCCTCCAGCAGGGGGCTGTTGGGTCTAGTCCACCCGATCACAAGCCCTCATTAGACAACCCACCAGCATCATGTTTCAAATTTCAGATGAAATGCTCTGGCTTTCAGGCAACATTTTCTGTAAAACAGTTTGTTCACTCTAAAACCCATTCCTCTCTGAAGAGATGGTTTCTATGGAAAATTGTCAACCAGTCCCAATTACGGGCCTGAGTCAGTTTTGCCTTGTTTTTAAATGACTTCTCTAGCAGCCTAGTCCATAGACCAGGGATGTCAATGGAAAGTCTCTCATTGGTTTCATTGGCCTCACAGCAAGCCCCACATGTACAGGAAGAACTAAAGATAAAAACAACTCAGAAAATGTCAGAAAAATACCCTCTTCCAGGTCCTGAGCGGATCGTCTTGCTTGTGTTTTCTTTTACAAACTACCACATGCAGGGAGTGGAAGGTTAATTGCATACTGAGCATTTCACAGGGCATTGTGAAGCCCTGAAGAATTTTCTGCAGTATTCCTTCTGGACTATTATTTACACTGAGCACTGTGGAATCAAGCCAGTGGGTATGGGCTTTTATGCGACACAAAGCGCACCCCTGTGATTTTCGCCTTCTGTCACACTCACCACTCTGTGCTTATAGGCCTTTGCGGTGATCCTCTTTCTGGGCTCCCAGACTAAATGAAATGAGGTCAGAAGACAATCGGGCTGATACACACACTTATGTTAGGGTGCTGGATAAACAGGCCTGGGTAAGAAATGCTACGTTGCCACAGCTGAATTATAAACACCTTTAAAACACCCCCTCCCCCCGAATCACACAGGCTAATGGTGTTAGCTGGAAGCTGTTACTTCGTTTGTCTCTGATTTGGGCAATGGCGATCTGTAATCAAGGGCCTCCTGCCCGCTCTTCAAAGCAACATGCACAGACATGATTTTTAGTGGATGCGATGGCGGCTGCGTGATGCTTGGAAGGGAGAGGGAAGGCTCTTCCACTGTTGGGGTAGGGAAGAAAAAGATAACGCATCTGCTCTAGGCATCCACGTCTAGTACTGCAGCGGAATTACCATGGGTCCAACTGCTCACCTGGCTTAGATCTGCACAAGGGAGTCAGGGTTCACATGGAATTCATTTATTCTCCTCCAGGGGCTGCCTGTATTGCACCAGGCTCTGCATTAGGGCAGGGCAGGGTAGACAAGACTAACCTACTATTTCTGTTCACACCCAGGTAGACAGTGAGTGGGCAGCAGTGGTGGAATCACAGTTCAGCCCCCTCCATCTTCCCCGGTAGCATTACACCCACCTTTTAACTCAGATGCTGATCTAACCTCAGGTTGCAATGCATGATTTTACTGCTAGCCTCAGGCTGCTTGGTATTTTTGTGAGGCCCCAGCTCCTGAAGCCCTGTGAACAGGGGAGAATTTCTGGTTTCATTTTTTTTGTAAACGGTAAGTTTCTAGCTCTGATGATTGCAGGGGCAAGGTAGGAAACAGGAAGCAAGTGCATCCTGAAGGCTCAAAAAGCAGAAGGCATGTACAAAGAACCCAGCTTCATTAGGTGAAAAGTAATCTCCTGACTGGGGTGTCTGACTCATGATTTTTGAGCACATGACTTCAGCAACACTGATCCAGCCCCCATATATCCCTGCCGTGTTTCTGAATCATGGAGCAGCAAAGACCAAGTGTTTAAAAATCATGAGTCAGACTCTAAAAAAAAATTACGAAGGCAGTGGCTTACAAGCAATGAGATTTTTTTAATAAAACTAATGCATTTGGAGTTTGTTTTTTGGATTGAAGTTTCCAAGCTTTTCTCAGCAACCACGCAAGCTCGAGTCTCATGCGATCACTAGACTCCAAAATTGTGATGGGCAACTTTGGTCAGTGAGTGGTTCATCTCAGAGGGACACATAACCAAGACAATCTCCTGGGATAGGGTAGCTTTGCTAATGGCGTCTGCACACCTAGAATTTGTTGGGTGTGCTGATTGAACTGTAGAAGTGCTTTGATTGGACTCACAGGCTTTCATAGTTGACCTAGAATGTAATCAATACACACCTCACTTTACGTGTCCTTGCTCTGTGTGCGTGTCACTTTTGTAATACTGGTAAGAAAAAAACCTACATGGATGGCAGCCAGCAGAACCTGGCAACCCAGCAGGTCAGCAACAGTAAACAAAATGTCTCACAGGCCACATGTAGAACTCAGCTAGGCCACATGCAGGCCACAGGTTGCCCACCACTGCTCTAGAAGCTGGGCCTTTAAGAAAAAAAACACCAAGTATCACTAGAGTCACCATAAAGTCGTAGAATCCTAGGATTGGATGGGACCTGGAGAAGTCATCTAGTCCAGTCCCTGAACTCATGGCAGGATTAGGTATTACCTAGCTATCCCTGGCCAATGGTCATGTAACCTACTCTTACAAATCTCTAATGATGGAACTTCCACAAGTTCCATGGGGTATTTATTCCAGTGCTTAATGACCCTCACTCTTCTCTTCTCCCAATCAAACACCAACATTTTTCCAGTCACTCCTCACAGGTCAGGTTTATTAGACTTTTAATGATTTTGTTGCTCTCCTCAGAACTTCCTCCAATTTGTCCACATCTTTCCTGAAATGAGAGCCCAATAGTTAGACACGGTATGCTGGCTGAGCCCTAATCAGAGTGGAGTAGAGCAGAAGAATTACTTTTCAAACCTTGCTTACAATGCTCCTGCTAATATATCCAAGAATGGGGTTTGCCCTTTTTGCAACACATCACACAACTGACATGTTTTTAGCCTGGAATCCGATGCAATCCCACAACCCTTTCCACACTCCTCCTCCTTAGGCAGTCATTTCCCATTTCACTTGTGTGCCACTGTTTGCTCCTTTCTAAGTGGAGTATTTTGTGTTTGCCTCACTGAATTCCATCCTATTTACTTCAGACCATTTCTCCAGCTTGCCCAGATCATTCTGAATTTTAAGCCAACCCTTCAAAGCACTTATAACCCCACCCCGCTTGGTATTATCTGCAAACTTGGTAAGTGTCCTCAGAAGATCATTATCTAAATCAGTGGTGCAGATATTGAACAGAACAAGATCCATATTGGAGCCTATGAGTGTGGATAACACTATAAATATGACACAGACTGGCTTTATCCATAGTGTGACACCTGAAGCTTGTAGATTTACACCAGGGGTGCATCGTCTCACTGCATTTTAATTTGGTAGTAGAACCCAGGCAATGCTGTAGCAGGTGAATGTGCATGGGGCGTCCATCTCTGGAGCAGTTTCTGATCCCCTTAACACAGTAGATTTTTCAAGGGACTCCACTCCTTTCTCCATTGTCCCATCAACAGATGATCAAGGAATAGTGGTAGATGTTAAAGCACAATACACCTGGGGCCAAAGCCATCAGCTGGTGTAATTCCACTGATTAGCACCGAGTCTGCTACATTTTCCCTCTGTTGTCAACTCTTCTTCCAGATTTACCTCCATTCCACGTCCATATTCTGTTTGGCTAGTGCCTCATTTGTGGCTGTGGCATTTTTCTCTACCTACTCCTTTCCATCTATACTGACAGGGCCAGGTTAACTAGACCATATAAAAAGCAACTCTGGCAACACATGCTAGAACAGAGTGAAAACGAGAAGCAATTTTGCCTGCTAATGGCAATACATCATGTAGCCTTCCTCCCAATTTCACAAACGCATTTTTTCCTGACTCTGGGTTCAGAGTTTCACATTGTTACGGGTGATGAAGGGACAGGTTTCAACTGGATGACCTTGAAATAAATAACTTCTGTAGAGTACTGTGAGAACTGGAAGCAGAACTTTCCTTTGAATTATAATAATATTCTCTTCTGGTTTGTTTTGTGGGGTTTTTTTTCCATTTAGGTCCTGATGAAGGTCTCTCCCTCCCCCCATCCCATGTCTCACCATAATTTCCTGTGAAACTGTAACAATAGTTAAGATGAAAGTGAGCAAAGAGGAGGAGAAAGAGAGACGGGGAAGAGAGACAAAACACAAGTGTCATAAAGCCTTATCTATGCTACTGTGGGCCATTGACCTAAGATATGCAACTTCAGCTACATGAACAACATAGCTGAAGCCAACATACTTTGAGTCTGCTTTCCACAATATCTTCACAGCAACAAGTTGATATCTAACACTCTCCCACTGACTGCGTCTGCTCTTCTCATTTTGATAACGTACCTGAGTCAATGGGAGAGCACTTGGTGGTTGATTTATCCTGTCTATGCTAGATGTGAAAAATTGTCTCTCGCTGGATTGATTGCTGTCCATCAATCCAGCCTGTATAGCTGGCATGCCCTCAGATTGAGCTTTTACCTGTGACATGACACGAGGGCAAGTCTGGCTTTCCACTTCAGGAAGAAGTATTTCCTTCCAAAGAACAGGGTGATATAGCCTCTTGTGAGGAGGGAAGTCTGACAATGGGATGTGGTCAGCATTCAGCACCAGCTGAGAATTTAATGTAAATCAACTTTATTTTCCATTAACCTTGTGCCATTAGGGTCGGATTTTCAAAAGTTGACTCCATTTTATACTTGAAAGTGATGGCAATAATAAATTATTCCTGCAAATTTGCAGCTGCAGGTCAAGTCATTTAGATGTCCAAATATCTGACTAGCTAGCACACTTAGGTACCCGGGAGCTAAATGGTAAAGCCATACATTGGATGTGAAATGATGCTAGGCTAACACCAGGCTGAAGGTCAGAACCTTTATTATTTATTTACATGCATCAAACCAAATGATAGGTCATTCTCCATTTGGTATCATAATACTAGGGAGACAGGAAACTTGGAAGTTCACATGATTAGAATCATAATCACATGACTAGCTATTACAGCCAGCTTCTTAGCTTCATATACAGCATGCAAAATCCATAAGTAAACTACACATATGCCCTTATTAAGCATGTTTTATGTCATTAGTTTCACAGTGATAACTGTTAGAAACTGTGACTTGTCATATATTGGCTGTTGCCAGCTCTCACAATTTCATCCCAACTATCACATTATCTGGTGTATCTTCTTAAAGCCCCAGCTGCTGGAATCAACAACAGAGATGACACAAGAATCTCAGGTTCCATTTTAAAAGAGAAGTTTCTGACTCTCGTGTTTGCAACAAAAGCCTGAAAAACATGACCGTTAGAGGGGCTAAACCCAGAAGGTAAACAGAGAATCCAATTTTTTAAATAAATATCATGATTTGAGCCAATCTCATAAATTTTGGGAAATTGACTCGACATATTTGGAAAGCCAGGGTTGCAAATATTATTCCTATGGGCTAAATAGTGCTGCGGTTTCTAAGCAGGATTTGTCACTGAACCAAATGTATTCTTATTAGAGCACACCTGGCATGCATTGCTTATATTCTTTTTATTTAAACACCGAACAACTAACAACAGAAACCAGGGACCTCTGCTAGCTGCAGTCTGAATGACAGAGTCCTGCCCTCTGGGCAGGGGGGGTGACCTTTGGCCTCTGCAGCCACACCCACATTTTTACTTACCAATCACAACTCCTCCACTCCTCCCTTGTGTTGCATCACAAGCGGGAGTAGAGGCAAACCCTCTTTGTTCTTCGCTTGCTGTGGAGCTGTTGACACTCACCTCCCAAGAGCCAATGAGGTCAGACTATCACCCACTGGTTAAATGTCAAACAAGGCACCCTCGTGCTTCCTCCAGTGTGCCCCCATGCTATTGGGGGTGCTGCCCAAAAGCACCCATTAAAGCTACCTCATTTATCTATCTTCAGAAGCTGAAGGACTGTCCTCTCCCTTTCACCCAGAAGTGGAAGAATAGGGTTTGTACCAATCTAGCCCTTAGAAAAATGATAGGTAATGCCAGAACACCTGCGGCAAGGAAGCGTTAGCACCTCCAGTGATGCAAAGGAGGAAGAGGCTGCGTTTCGTACATACCTGTGCGGGGAAAGGGAGGACAGCCCATTTTCCTGCCTTGCTATAGCTTCAGTCACTGAGGAACAAGAAATTCTTTGTCATTTGTCAGCCAAAGCTGTGTTTCTCTCTCCATCCCCCACCTCTTCCCCCATTGATTACTTCTGAATAATCAATTGACATTTGGCATGATCTTCTTTATAATAATTCACATCAGCAGTAACATCATTTAGAAACTGGCTACTTGGCATATGCTGGTAATGACTCAAATCCATGTATAATGCAAATTCTTAGACTAAAAATTACATTCAAATAACGTTAACATTGTGACACCCTGACAAAAGCCAGCCAATTCAGTACAGAAACGTCTGCTCCCTCTTGCGGATGAGCAGGAGACTCGATGCTCTGAGTTGAGATCAATATTTGCTGGCTTGCATTGCACTCTTCACATCCCATGTGCCTGGCACCCTCAGATGTATGGACATGTGACATTACCTTCAGGTTGGACTGGGACTTTAAGCATAGCCCTGAGCTAAGACAGGTATGGGAATTTCTTTTCCCCAGCTCTGGGAAGCTCTAGGCCTGAAAAAAATTCTAGGCCTTAGTCCAACTGCTGAAAAGCAATAATTTGCTATTATTCTTTATTTGCCACACACAGAACTAGCCCCATAATGACTAAACTCCCCCCATTGTTTCCCATCCCTGACCAGTCCCCACCTACTGGCTCTGAATAAGAGGGATGAGGCTGCACAGCTCCTGCTATCTCCTGCCTCCTTAGAGCCAAGGCCAGGACGCCCACAGGAAGGGCTCAGGATCAGCCTCTGGTTTCATTCTTTTTGTGATGGGGTGGTCACCCCACTCCAGGTGGAACTGGGGTTAAACCCAGAGGGCTGAGGCTGGGGAGCCATCAGCTGAGGCATTCAGCTGCCAATTCGGGCCCAGCTGGGACTGTATAAATAGGGGCTCTGGGAGAAGAGGAAGAGGAGGAAGGGCTCTTGCTCCGGCTGTGCAGCAGAAGGGATCTGGGTGACAGGGTAGCTACGGAGGCTTGCTGAGATAGAGCAGAGCTGTGGAAAAGCAGATTGAATTAGGGAGCGCTGGCCTGATCCCACTTCTAGGCTGCAGGACCTAGGGAAGGCCTGGGTGTACTAGGCCTGCGGGGGGGCAGCCAGTGCAGGGGAAGACAGCAAGTCCATCCCCCCCTTGCCAATGATGAGTGGCCATTTCAGACTACAGTTTGCCCATGAGGTAAGGGAGTAGATGACTTGCAGTGGGTCACTGAGGCAAGGTCGGCATAGGGGTTTGGAGTTCACTGGGAGAGCAGGACCCCAGAGCATGGGGCACTTCTATGGGGCAGTGCCCTGAGAGAAGGGTTCTGTAGTCTGGGAGGAACACAGATAACAGCAAGCAAGACACTGGCGGGAAGAGAGGGCTCTGGAGGCTGGATTGAGCTAATTCCCAAGGGACCAGCAGGAGGTGCCGTGGCAGTGAGCTGTGCCCCATTACAATCGCCCATTAAGAGGCAGACACATGCACCAAGGAGAACATGTTCCAGGAGTGGGGACTCCAGAGGGGAACCAGGCAGAAGTTCTACAAAGATGACAGCCAAGCCCAGACAATGAGCCTGAGCCACCCCACATCCTGGCACAGAGACCCAGCGCAAGCAGCTTGGCCATCACAGATTCTTGCTCCGGAAGTTGCCAGGAATTGTAGCCAACTCCACAGTGAGCATCTAATGGCTGGAGTGACGCAGCTCAAGTGGACACAGCAGAGTACACGCAGAGCCTAAGGCGACGCCAGGTGTGAGTCAAAATTATGACTCTTGAGAAGACAGGGGAAGAAATGGTTGCTCAGTGGAACGTGAGCTCTCAGAGCAACACTGTGACCCAAAGGTCCAACACAACCCTGGGATACAAACCCAGGGGAATCTCAGGCAAGTGTACGGAAGTTACTTGACTTTGTGCTGTAGAAACTCCATGTCTAGGATTCCCACCGTTCAAGATGACTGCTGATAAACTGAAGAGGGTTCTGAAAAGAGTCATGAGAATGATGAAAGGATTTGAAAACCTACCTTAGAGTGACCGAATGCAGGAGCTCAGCCTATATAGCACCCCAAAGAGAAGCTTAAGGGGTGACTTCATCACAGCCAACGAGTATGTGCATGAAGAACAACAGAGAAAGGGATAAACGTGATCCAATGTCTGGAAGTTGAATCTAGATAAATTCAGTCTGGAAATATGGTGCAAATTTTTAATGGATAGAGTAAATAACCATTGGAGCAATTTAGCAACAATCGTGGTGGGTTCTTCATTAGTCTCATTTTTAAATCAAGATTGGATTTTTTTCCTAAAATAGCTACCCTAGAAATTATTTTGGGGAAAATTTGCTGGTTTTCTGGACTATGTTACACAAGAGGTCAGACTCAGTGACCTTCCTGGTCTCTTCTGGGCTTGGAATAAATGAATCTTGACCAGTGTGAATAACAGATTTCTTGGTTCACTAGCGATCCAAAAAATTAGATGCTGTGGGGAGGGTCAATTCAAATAAGAAACATTACACTGTGAGGATGAGTGTACTGTTTCTTTAAATCTGTAGCAAGAATCCTAGAAGAACTGAGGACAGGTGAAAGTTTCTAGGCAGAAGACAAAAACAGCGAGAAGCTTTAGAGATAACTCTGTTTATTTTAACAGATATTTTGGAGCATAAGCTTTCATGGGCAAAGACCCGCTTATTCAGATGCATGGTGGGGTGGTTTCAGAGGGGTATTTAAAGAGTGGGGTCCCAGTAAAAGGGAGGGCCAGAGATTACAAGGTCTATTCAGCAAGGTGGAAATGGCCCAGTATCAACAGTACTTATCAAAGGAGGAAAAACAAGTCAGATCAGAGAGGGGGATGTGAGCCTTTGTCAGCATCTAATGGGGTAGATATTAACACCCAGAGCAGAGAAGTTGCCTTTGTAAGTTGCGAGCCACTCCCAGTCTCTGTTTAATCCATGGTTAATGGAGTCAAATTTGCAAATAAATTGCAGCTCAGAGATTTCTCTCTCCATTTGATTTTTGAAATTTTTTTGTTTCAGGACTACCACCCTTAAATCTGCCACTGAGGCTACGTCTACACGTGAAGCCTACATCGAAGTAGCCTATTTCGATGTGGCGACATCGAAATAGGCTATTTCGATGAATAACGTCTACACATCCTCCAGGGCTGCCAACGTCGATGTTCAACATCGACGTTGCGCAGCACCACATCGAAATAGGTGCAGCGAGGGAACGTCTACACCCCACAGTAGCACACATCGAAATAAGGGTGCCAGGCACAGCTGCAGACAGGGTCACAGGGCGGACTCAACAGCCAGCTGCTCCCTTAAAGGGCCCCTCCCAGACACACTTGCACTAAACAGCACAAGATACACAGAGCCGACAACGAGTTGCAGACCCTGTGCATGCAGCATGAATCCCCCACTGCAGCAGCAGCAGCCAGAAGCCCTGGGCTAAGGGCTGCTGCACACGGTGACCATAGAGCCCCACACGGGCTGGAGAGACAGCGTCTCTCAATCCCCCAGCTGATGGCTGCCATGGAGGACCCCACAATTTCGACGTTGCGGGACGCGGATCGTCTACACGGTCCCTACTTTGACGTTGAACGTCGAAGTAGGGCGCTATTCCGATCCCCTCATGAGGTTAGCGACTTCGACGTCTCGCCGCCTAACGTTGAAGTTAACTTCGAAATAGCGCCTGACGTGTGTAGCCGCGACGGGCGCTATTTCGAAGTTAGTGCCGCTACTTCGAAGTAGCGTGCACGTGTAGACACAGCTTGAGTGTCCAGGGAGGTTGAAATGTTCTCCTACAGGCTTCTGTACTTTACCGTTCCTGATGTCTGATTTATGTCCATTTATTCTTTTACAGAGAGACTTTCCAGTTTGGCCAATGTAAATTGCAGTGGGGCATTGCTGGCACATGATGCCATATATTATATTCGTAGATGTGCAGGTAAAGGAGCCCCTGATGGTATCGTTGATGTTAGGTCCTGTGATGATGTCACTGGTGTAGATATGTGTGAGCAGAGTTGGCAGTGAGAACTGTTGCAAGGGCTGATTCCAGGCCTAGAATCACTGGTTTGTGTTTGTAGTGGCTGGCGAGGATTTGTTTAAGGTTGGCAGGCTGTCTACGGGTGAGGACATACCTGCCTCCCAAGGTCTGTGAGAGTGAAAGATCATTGTTCAGGATGGTTGCAGATCACTGATGATGCACTGGAGAGGCCTTAGGTGGGAGCTGTATGTCATGGTCAGTGGTGTTCTCTTGTTTTCCTTGGAAGGCCTGTCTTGTAGCACGTGGCTTCTGGGTACCCATCTGGCTCTATCAATCTGTTTCCTCACTTCCTTAGGTGGGTATTTTAGTTTGAGGAAAGCTCGGTAAAAGGTCTTGCAGATGTTTGTCTCTGTCTGATGGTTCAGAGCAAATACAGTTGTACCTGAGTGCCTGGATGTAAACAATGGATCGTGGAGTATTCCCTGGATGGAATCTGGAGGTGTGTAGATAAGTATAGCAGTCCGTGGGTTTTTGGTATAGGGTGGTATTTATGTGACCATCGCTTATCTGCACAGTAGTGTCCAGGAAGTGAATTTCTTGTGTGGACTGGTCCAGGCTAAGGTTGATGGTGGTGTGGAAATTTGAAATCAAAGTGGAACTCTTCAAGAGCCTCCTTCCCATGGGTTCAGATGATGAAGAGGTCATCAATATAGCGCAGGTAGAGGAAGGGCGCTAGGGGACGAGAACTGAGAAAGCGTTGCTCCAGGTCAACCATAAAAATGTTGGCATGCTGTGGGGCCATGCTGGTGCTCATAGCAGTGCCACTGATTTGAAGGTATAATTTGTCCCCAAATCTGAAATAGTTGTGGGTGAGGACAAAGTCACAAAACTCCGCCACCCTTCGTGCCTTGGTCTCATCAGGGATAATGTTCCTAACAGCTTGGAGTCCATCTTCATGTGGGATATTGGTGCAAAGGGCCTCTACATCCATGGTGGCCAGGATGGTGTTTTCAGGAAGGTCACTAATGGATTGTAGTTTCCCGAGGAAGTCGGTGGTATCTCGAAGAAAGCTGGGGGTGCTGGTAGCATAGGGTCTGAGTAGAGACTCCACATATCCAGACAATCCTGTGGTGAGGGTGCCAATGCCTGAGATGATGGGGCATTTGGGATTTCCAGGTTTATGGATCTTGGGTAGCAGGTAGAATAAACCTGGTTTGGGTTCCAGGGGTGTGTCTGTGTAAATCTGTTCCTGTGTTTTTATAGGGACAGTCTTGAGCAGATGCTGTAGTTTCTTTCTGTATTCCTCAGTGGGATCCTCAGACAGAGGCCTGTAGAATGTGGTATTGGAGAGTTGCCTGGCAGCCTCCTTTTGGTAGTCTGTCCTATTCATGATGACAGCAGCGCCTCCCTTGTCTGCCTCTTGGATGACAATGTCAGAGTTGTTTCTGAGGCTGTTGATAGCTGATCTGACTTGTTTTTTCCTCCTTTGATGAGTACTGTTGATACTGGACCATATCCACCTTGTTGAATAGGCCTTGTCAGCTCTGGCCCGCTCTCTTACTGGGACCGCACTCTTTAAATACCCCTCTGAAACCACCCCCCACCACTCATGCATCTGATGCAGCGGGTCTTTACTCACGAGAGCTTATGCTCCAAAATATCTGGTAGTCTATAAGGGACCACAAGACTTCTTGTTCTCGAAGCTGCAGACTAACACAGCTCCCTCTCTGATACTCTGTTTATTTGATGTGAATAAAGCTCCTTGATCAGTGTTAGAATAGTCTGATTCTTTCCCATCATCACATAACCAGCTCCTGGAGAATGGATGTATTCTCTCTGTCACACTTTGGTGAACACAGCTTCCAGATACACAGCCAGTGGACTTTAGGCTTTACTGGCTCCATTTGCATCCAGGCCCTGCACTCAGCATTAGTACCCAACTCAGACTGAATGAATGTCTGGATCACTGTGGCTATATTCATGTTGCCAGAACGAAGTAGAGTCACCGTCCCCAGTGCGGGCATGAAACCTGGTTTTGCCTATGGATGCTCTTTGGGGGCCTTGTCCAAGAGATGAGTCAAGTAGAACTCTGTGAACCATTCTTGTCAATGGAGGGACAATGGCTTCCTTGGAGGGAGAAGCCTCATTTCCTGTGAAGTCATCAAGGTGCTTCCCTCCCTGCTCCACCATCTGGCCTCAGCGTGGCCCAGCTGTCCTTCTTACAAGTGTATTTCTTTCAGATGCTGGGGCAGCTAGGTGGTTGGATGCCATGAGTCCAAAACAGAGGGTCAAGGTCTTCTTTAATTGCCAGACGTTCTAGGTCACCTAGTTTTGCTTTTAAATGCCTCATATCTGAGCATAAGCACAGAGTTTTCAGATCCTTTAGGTAGCCCAGCTGTCTGAAAATCTTTGCCAGAAGATTTAAGATGCTGCAAAGAGACCCAAACCTATGAAGAGTGGATAGCGATAGCCAGCATCGTGGCAGAGACCTGGGGGATAGAACTGGAGTCCTGCAGAACTAAAAGCATCAGGCTCTCACTCGTGAGCTCACAAGCTGGGTCCTCTAGGCATGGCGAGAACAGGCTCTCTTTGGGCAACACAATTCACCGACCAGACACTTGCACAGGCAGCCTTAAAGTCAGTTATGGGCTTATTCCTGAGTCCTCCTTGTGCCTCAGGCCGTATGTAGGACTACACTACATTTGGCCTGCAGTAATAGGCTTATAGTCAATGAGATCTGAGCTTGCTCGAATCTCCCTCCAACGAGGCTCAGCATTTTAGAGGATGGGGACTAGGTCATCACATGAACCCAGACTGACATTTAAATTTCAGACCCACAATACTGTGAGCCTCCGAGTGGCCTTAATGAGACGAGCTATGCAGACGAGTGTACTCATGAATTATTATTTATTTGAAGGATCACCAGGCAGTTTGGCTTAAGGCAGGCCTGCACTGTAACATACCTTATAAGGGTCACCACCAGAACCAACCTTATGGCTGGTTACTGAATCGCAGGCGCTGTGCTCTTTGGTGTGGAATTTCAATTACAGGAGAACGCACTGGCAGACCCTCATACAAACCCTTAATTCCCAGTGCTTAGCCAATACATACGGCTGGAGGAAAGGATCATTCCATTTCAAAAAATCCTGCTAGACACCCATAATTACATTAATCATGATTAATTTTAATGGTTATTGCAATGACTATGAAAAGAACAAATGCATTAAAACACACTGCTGGGGGTAGCGGAGGCTCTGGAATTCTGAAACAACACAGGGGTTGAGGGCGGAGTAGAAAGCCCTGCACTTGCGAAGCGTGCAAGCATGTGCTTAATGTTAAGCACGTGAATAATTCTCTTGTCTTCATGTTACAAGCGTATGCTGAACTGGGGGCCTACCTGCTTTCATCTTAGACAAGGAGAAGAACATCAGTTAGGACTCTGCTTTATGGCTGTGGCTTGAAGATCTAAGGAAAAATGTCAGAGTCCTGAGTCCTCATGACTGGGTGGAAGGGAAGACCAACCATATCTGAATGGTCCCAACCCTTCCAGTTCTTCTCTGAGCTTCACTCTGCATCCACCAATGAAACTTAACATCTGTGGACACTAACAACCCATTAATTCACTTTTCACCAGATGTCCTCAAGGCAAATTCCAGTTGTCCCTGTAAAGAGCACAAACGGGCAGCCACAGAGGAATCTCCCTTGTACTGGGCCGCTCAAAACTTCCTCTGTCCTAGGGTGGGGTGCTGCGAGGCCTGGACCAGTGACTCCAGTCATGCAGGATGCCAGAGAAGCTGGGGAGAGGCAAGAGCCAGAACTGGCAGGGCTGACACTTCCACCAGTGCACCCAGAATTGGGCTGGAGCAGCTACATACCAAGGCAATCAAGCCGAGTTGGTGCTCTGGCAAAACAGACATGAACCACTGGGACCCCACTTCCCAGCCTGAAGCTGGCTGCTTCTCCCCACCCAGTCTCTGTAGCTCCCCTCACACCCCATGGAGAACACTCACCATGTCACAAGCATACTGACTGCCCTCCCACTTGCCACACCCAGCTGAGATCCCGCTCTCTGCTTACACCGGACAGCCCTTGGACCTCCACGCCCCACACACAGCATGCCCCCTGCTCCCATTCTGCCCTGATGCTCCGCTCCACAGAGCACCCACCCCTCCTTCCGTGACACCTGGACTTCCTCAAGCTCCCCACCAGTCTCCCTTTCCCCAGGCACAGCACCCACCCCAGCTTCAACCCCTCCAGAGCAGGCTTCCCAAGGAGGCAATCCTTCCGGCCCATGGCATTTGCACCCCAGAATCAGTCGAGAACGTCAAGAGGCTCACGCTGTACAGTCAGACACCAAGACTTGCTCAGGCTTTGCTCACCTTGCACCTCAGCCCCTGTGAGCACCTCCTCCATGGTCTTGAGTCCTCCTCTACCACACACCTCGAACCCAATCAAAACGCTGCTGCCGTTCACCTGTTCCTCACCAAATCCCTCCCCTGTCCACAGCCCCTCCCCGGCTTCCTACACTGTAACACAAACTCCTTGTCTCATCTGCCAGGCCCTTCTCCTTCTGCTGGGGCGAGGGGGTGGGCTTTACGTGCAGCAGTAGGAAATATTAACGTTCCCCCTCCTCTGACACAGGCCTGGAGTCCAGGACCTCACTGGAACATCTGACGTTCTTACACTTGCTCTGCATGCGGAGCAGTGCCAGAGGCACCGGGCTGACAGGAAGAGAGGAGAGCTGTCAGGGAGCAATCATGAGGGCTGTGGGTGTATAATGAAAAAATTGGTGCTCTCGCCTCTTCCTTTGCAGGGTATGACAGACAGATCGATGAGAAGGAAAACGTTCTGTAAACTCACACTGCAGTACGGCGCAGCCTTGCAAAACCCGACCCCCGCGCTTCATGGCAAGATGCCTTTCACACGTCTCCAGCCCGTGCCGTGTAATTTGGGGACTAACAAACTGTTGAAGGCATCAAGCGCCCATGACAGTTCTCGACTCAGAGCTTGCTCATTGATTTGTATGAACGTTTGCTTGTTAGTTTTGCCATCAGTACACACCAAGCTGCTCTTTGTCGTTTCAAGTGAGTTTTACAAGGCTTGGCTGCGTTTTGCTTCAACAGGCAATGGAAGATTTTGGTTTTAGAGAGGTCCAAGCTGCCCACACCTTTCAAACAGATCCAGCTCTTCCAAGTGTTGGGCACATCCCTGGCCGTCAGAGCTCCCTCCACTATATTTGCTCTCTACTTCCTGCAAAGACGTCGATATTCTGGTTGTCCTACCTTGACCCAGTCTGTAAACTGGCTCCCTAGGAAACATCACAGGAGTGAAGGTGCTAAAGATACATCAACATGGTGATCGTGGTCCTGCGGCACAGCTGTAGCCAGGGCTCAGCCTGTGGGGCTAAAACCTGCTTTGGTAGAGGCTTAGGCTAGAGCTGGAATGGCTGGTATCCTCCACCCAAACCAGGTCCCACAGCTGGACTCCAGCTGGACTCCAGCCTCAGCATCTATACAGAAATTTTGCAGGCCTGGAGCCCAAGCCAGCTGACCCAGGCCAGCCAACCCTTTTTTGTCTCCAGCAGGGCTGAGAGGCACTGTGGTGCCCAGGGCAAGGCGGGATGGGGGTCTGGCTCCACACCCCAGAATGAGCAAGGCCAAGGGCATTCAGCCCTCAGCGCCACCTGGATCATGGCGCTGCCTCCCCCGCCAGCTGAGTGCAGCAGCACTGCCACAGCAGTTCAAAGGGGCCTGGAGCGCCAGCCGCTGCAGTGGCAGCAACAGCTCTAGGCCCCTTTAAAATGCTGGTCCCCAAGACAACTCCCCATCATCGGCAGGCCTGTTTGTATACCTGGGTAGGTATACCCAGAGGTGTGCTAGGTAGTCCCTGTTATAATCACTGAGGCCTAACAGGCCTACTTTTATCATCATCCTAACTGGCAGAAAGTTGGTTAAAGTTTGTAGACTATAACAATGACCTGTTACGTGAAATGGTTTAGTATTTAAGAAGGAGACTGAGCAACTGAATAGTTTAAAGAGGGTGTACTAAGGACCCTCACGGGTCTCAGTGAGGCTATGCCCAGTAAACAAGAGGAATGGGGTATGGGAAATGAACTAACCGAAACATCTCGTTTAGAAATTAGACCTGATTGGTGGACCAGATAACGAGAGGGTAGACCACGCTGTGCATTGCCACTTTGGGGGGAGCTCTTAAAAGGGAGCAAGAGGCAGAAAAAGGAGCTTTCACCATCCCTGCAGCTGCAGCAGCAAAATTGTGACTGTGATGCCAGACCTTAATATGCCAGTGAAGATGTCAGTGCTCCAGCAAGAGCCTCAGCTGCATACGTGTAAAATCCTGCTCTGTCTCACTTTCCCTTGTGTTGCCCTTTCCATCCGCTACTATCTTGCTCCCACCTTCTCTCTCACTTGACATTTCACGTCAGCCTGAAATCAACAGTACTGCACAGCACGAGCGTGACATAAGATGGGCCATTCAGCTCTGCTCAGCCTGAGAAGGACCAGCAAAGGAGAGGAGTCCTTCAAGACCAACCAGATGAGGTCCTTGACCAGGAAGGCAAGCAGGACCGAGAGCAACAGGTGGCGTTGCTGGCCACAGAGGCTCCAAAGCATTTGTCCACAATGGAGCAGCAGCCGTGTATCCTGAGAACAAACCCATATTTTCACCATCTGCTATCTCCCACTTCCCTGTCCTATCATATCTCTTCAGCCCCTTCAGCAGCTGTCTGTTCTGTCAAAACTGACGATTGGCACTGACACAGCATTGGAGAACTGAGATAACCCTTTCTTCCCCATCAAGCAGAACTAGTTGGCAGAATAAGAAACTCCAACAATACTCAGCATCTTCAAAGAGAGACTCTGATAGGTTTTGATTAAGTTTGTTTTGCAGAATCACTTAATTTTCATTTCAATGCTTTTTGCCTTGTTTTGATTCTGTTCCTTGCCTGTGTTTCAATCAACACATTTCTAACCTTTAGCATGAAACTCGTAGCATGCACGCCATGGTGCCAATCAGGCTGAGATCCCAGTATATCAAACCCCAAATCTTACTCAATGCCGTTTTACATCAGACAGTTTCTGGGTCATGTTAAAACCTTTAACAGTTTGAGCCCATTTATTCTATCGCAACTAACATGACAAGTAAAGGACTCCAGCACATGTTTAAAAAAACCAGATACCCTGTTACTTCGTCATTGTTATGACACCTGATTTAATTACCTCTTTTTGTTTTCGATGTATATGTTGCTGATTGGTTATTTTAGGTTTGACAACAATCTGACAACAATTTTTTTGAAGAAAATTTTCATAGGTATGCTGCATAAAAATATTTTTTGGTGTTGCATGGTCTCAAAAAGTTTAAGAAACTGCTCTATTGTACCCTGCACTGTAGGAGAGGGTCCCAGCCTTGAAATGCTTATTCTAAAATGGAAAGAGAGACAAAATATGAATGAAAACAACTATTATTCCCACTCTTTGTGATGGAAGCACTAAGGGTTAGATCCTGCAATGTATGGAGCACTCTGGCCCTGAGCCATGTACTTACGTTTGAGCATGTGAGCAGTTCCATTAAATCAGTGTTTTGTGGGGTCTGGGCCAGTGTGCTCAGGCCCTGTGGGAGCAACCTTCAAGATCAGGACAGAGGGTCAGGGCAGACACAAGAACGGCCTCTAGATCTCCTGAGCCCCATACTAGTTCCTTAACTGCAAGATCCTCTTTCCTCTTCTCATGAAAACAGAGTCACAGAAAAGGAGCATTGAAAATGAGCCTATTGGCACTCTATTGCTTGTGTCAGAGCCCTCTTCTCTGCAGCACAGAAAGGTCCTAACACTGCTAATCCTTGCATGGATTCCACAGGCTGAGCCGCTTTACACTCTAGACGGATTATGAAACATCCTCTTGGCAATTCACCTGATTATTTTATGTCAATCCTCCCTGGACTGCATCATATAACCCAACATAGCAGTGCCTCGATTTACGCAAGGATCACGGGCCTGCACATCCCCACATAACTCATAAGTCAAGGGCAGCTTTTTTCCCCAGCAGGACACGTGTTCTGCAGCCGGGGGAACAGCAGGAGCACCTGGAGCTCCTTTAGGAAGGTAAGTCCTGGGGTGGGGGGCAGTTGGGGAGGGTTAAGCCTGGCGGTGGGTTGGGGCTGGAGGGTTAAGCCTCGGGTGGGTTAGGACTGCAGGGGAGGACAAGGGGGTGGAGTGGTTGAACTGGGGCTGCAGGGGTTGAGTTAGACCTACGCATGGGGGTGGTGAGCCAAGCCACAGGGGGTTTGAAAGGGGGTGGGGGGATTAGCCAGAGTCATGCTTGGGTGGTGAGCCCATCAGGGTTGAGCTAGAGCCATGCAGGAGGTTCAGTAGGAGTTAGGTAAACAGGAGGAGAGCAGAGGAGGAAGTTTTATTAACTGAAGAGGCCATTCTCACCTGATACGTAGGTGAGTGTCCCACTGGTGTCAAGGGAAGTTATGGGCTAACACAAAATTTGGGCTGGGTCACCAAAGCCCAGATCCATAAAGGTTATTAGACCCTTAACTTCCTCTGATTAAGGTAGGAGCCAAAATACCTTTGAGGGGCTGGGCTGTTGTCTCCATTGTCTGAAATGGATAATTTCAAGACGGATTTTCCAGATTTCTTAACAAAGCAGGGAACAGAACCCTCTGAAACCAACTGTTGTGAGAACTACATCATGCCTGCAAAATATTAAATACACGGCTAATCAGCCTCTCAGAGGCATAAATTACAGACCTTGTGGTATCCTCCATTTCCCGTTCATTGCCAGGAGGATGTCAGGAAGTTATAAATTGGCTATTTGTTCATCTCGGAGG
Source organism: Carettochelys insculpta (assembly GCF_033958435.1). Taxonomy (NCBI): domain Eukaryota; kingdom Metazoa; phylum Chordata; order Testudines; family Carettochelyidae; genus Carettochelys; species Carettochelys insculpta. The sequence goes on along the minus strand of NC_134140.1, from coordinate 132,805,292 downwards.
TCTGTCTGTTGTCCAGGGATAGCATCCAGATTGGCAGGGGTATGGAATGCTGTACATCACAGATTCTCCATGTTGAAACAGTTTGACAAGCATTTGGATTTAGCTCTGACTTGGCGAAAAGTCCAAGTCAACTGCTCCTTTATGTTATTGCGTGCAGTTGGCTACTTCTTGCATTTTCTTCTGTCCTGTGTTATGTTTAGAGACACAACAGGTCAGATTCTCAGCGGGCGCAAGAACAGAAGAACAGCCATACTGCCTCAGATCAATGGTCCATTTAATCCAGTATCCTGTCCTCCAATAGTGGCCAATGCCAGGTGCTTCAGAGGGAATAAAAGGAACAGGCAATCAACTGAGTGATCCATCTCATCCATTTCCAGTGTCTGGCAGTCACAGGCTACGGAACACCCAAAGCATGGGGCTGCATTGCTTACCATCTGGCCTAAGAGCTGTTGATCTAACTGCCATCTAGGATCTTGGCTAATTCTTTTGCACCATGTTCACTAGTATTTCACCATGTTTGTTTTAAACCTGCTGCCTCTTAATTTCATGGGGGGACCTCCAGTTCTTGCATTCTGTAAAGGAGTAAAAGAACATTTCCTCTTTCACTTTCTGCACCGCAGTAATGATTTTTGTAAACATCAGCTTCCCTGTTAGTTCTCATTTTCACGACAAAAAGTCCTATAGCCTGCTTAACTTCAGTGGGGCAATTCCAGTTTACAACCACTGAGGATCTGACACACTGACTTCGGTGAAGACACACTGGTATGCAGCCCCGAGGATAAGGCCCCGTGACCTCAAAGGAGATATTCCAAATTGCACGTGGTGAGGATCAGGCCCATCTAAGGAACTGCACTCAAAAAGGATGTTCCAAAATGCATGCCATCTTCAAATGCTGTTTGGATCATTTGCCATACAATGTCATCCTGCTCTTAAGTATGCTGTTAACCTTCCACCTGGCGTTTTTATTCTGTTAAACTGCAGAATATTCATGCATACTCTGAACAGCAGTAATGAGCTTACGACAGTGATTAATTATCCACTGCAGATCTGCAATAGATCAATGCATAGGATAACTAATTTATCAAGAAAATAACTGCTTCTTTAAAGTCCACCATCAATCATGTAAAAAGGCACAGTATTTGTTAACAAAAGCAGATGCACTCAGGACTATAAGGTCCCTGGCTAGTAAGGAGGGGTTTTTTAGCAATACATTTCAAGATTATAAATTTCCTCCAAGCATAACCCACCAAATGAATTGCATTCAACTCTTCAAATCCACAACCAATGGTTTCTCATTGGAAATTGTGGAAGGTCCTTTGCTTGATATTTAAAACAGGACTGGACTAAGGGCTAGAAAACATGGTAAAGGGTTTTCAAGGGCACTTGTAAAAAGATTCCCATTGGCTTCGATCAGATCAAATTTAGGGTACCACCTTAAGTATAGAAAAAAGTCACACCTTAGGGTAGACTAAAAGCCTCTTCATTGTCATGAAAACAGACTAGACTATGTTCTCTCCAGCTCTGCTTCTGCAAGAATATCTGCCCAACAAGCAGGAGTGGAATTACTGCATGTGTGGACATACCCAAAGCAGTTTACTCTAGCAAACCTGTATACCAGCAACAGCGATGTCACAGTAACACAGGCTGCAGAGAAGAATAGCTGACTGAGTAATTACCCAGAGTGCCAGGTGGGCCTGTACAGGCCAGGCCAAAGCACCTGCTGTCATGACTTGACAGCAATTGGCATATGAGCTAGTTGGAGTACAGGCAGTCTGGGAACGTCTCTGCATGCTGCTGTTACACCACATGCTAAGATGACACAAGGTGGACAAGGGGATGTCTTATTTGACCTCATCCACCTTGTCTTTCTAATATCCTGGAATCCATACAGCTACAACAACACTTCACACCCTATGATGGCCAATCTGAGATGGCTTTTCATTAGGACTGTCAAAAGATTAAAGAAACTAATCATGATTATCACATAATTAAAAAGTAATTGTGATTACTTGCAATTAAACATAACAAAATATCATTTAACTATTTTGGATATCTTCTACATTTTCAAATACAGTAACCCCTCGTGAAAATGGACTAATGTGGGGAAGGTTGTCTGCTATTTCTGAAAGTTCATTGTATGTGAGGGTTTGCTGCCCGCCCACCCGCCCACTCACTCACCCCTGCCAGGCTCCCCCAGCCCAACCCCTGCCCCAGTCACCCCACCCCACCCCACCTCCCAAAAAAAGAAAACCCTGCCACTCACCAGAGCCACCATCAAAGGAGGAGCTGCTAGACCCTGTTGTGCGCAGCCGGAGCTGCCCCACCGCATGGCTGGAGGCACCACCATGTAGGCATGGTGGCTCCAGCAGAAAAGGTGGTGGCTGCTTCAGGCTGGAGGAGTGGCTGGAGTGGTAAGTCTTAACTTTTTGTGCGGCGGGTGGCATGATTTTACAGACCCCAATAGACTCTGGGAACAAGGCGGGATGTCCATTGTTCCCAAAGTCTGCTAAATCAGGGTCTGTAAAATCGAGGGTTTATTGTATTGATTTCAATTACAACACAGAATATAACGTGTATAGTGCTCACTCTATATTTACTTCTGTGCTGTCAACAACAAAAGATATTGTATTGTTCCCCATTACACACACTATATATAAAATGCAATCCCTTACACATGAAAGTTAAACTTACAAATGGAGAATTCTGTACAAAAGAGCCTGCATTAAAAAATAGAACGGTAGCTCCTCCAAGGGCACTCAGGCCTACCTCCTGGTCAGCCAATTGCTCAAACAAGTTTGTTTACATTTGCAGGGGATAATGCTGCCCGCTTCTTGTTTGCAATACCTGAACCAGCAATTGCATGGCACCAGAGTTGCAAGGTATTGAAGTGCCAGCTGGGATGCCATTCCAGAGGGCACACATCCATGCTGACGGTGGGCTCTGCTCGATAACAATGCACAACAGTGCAGATCAATGCACATTCATTTTCATCACCTGTGTAAGATGCCACCACCAGAAAACTGATTCATGTTTTTGGTGGCTCAGGTTCTGTACTTTCCACACCAGCGTGTAGTTGCTCTTTCAAGGCTTCTGAAGATATGCTCCACACCTTGCCCCTTTCAGATTTCTGAAGGCCCATCAGATTCTGAAACCCCAAGGAAAATCTGTAGCTCTCTTTAAAAATCTCACATTCTTTGCATTTTGTCAAATCTGCACTGAAAGTGTTCTTAAAACAAAACAAAATATGTTCTGAGTCATCATCTGAGATTGCTCTAATATGAAATACACGGCAGATGTGGATAAAACAGAACAGAAGACATACCATTCACCCCCAAGAGTTCAATCACAAATTTCATTAATGCATTATTTTTTAACAAGCATCATCGGCATAGAAGCGTGTCCTTTAGAATGGTGGCTGAAGCAGGAAGGGACATACGAATGTTAGCATATCTGGCATGTATATACCTTGAAATGCCAGCTACAAAAGTCCCATGTGAAGACCTCTTCTTACATTCAGGTGACATTAAGAATAAAAAGCAGGCAGCATGATCTCCGAGAAATGTAAACAAACTTGTTCAGCCAGGCGCAAAGACAAACAAAAAGCAGGACTGAATGGAATTGTAGATTTTAAAGTTTGGCATTGCTCTGCTTTTGAGTTAAGTTAAAAAAAATCAACATTTGTAAGCTGCAATTTCATGATAAAGAGATTTCACTAAAGTACTGGTCTGAGGTGAACAGAAAAATATTATTTGTCATTTTTACACTGCAAATATTTGTAGTAAAAATAATATAAAATGAGCAGTGTTCACGTTGTTTTCTGTGTTATAATTGAAATCAATACATCTGAAATGTACAAATACATCCAAACAACTTAACAGATTTCAGTTGCTCTTCTCATATCATTGAACAGTGGCATGAATTGCTATTAATGTTTTTTATCTCTATTAATTTGAGTTAATCACATGAGTTAAATGAGATTGACAGTCCTAGATTTTACTCCAGTATACATCAATTCCCAGCAGCCCTAAACTGTTCAAATACTTTACACTTAGGCTGCAGATAGCTTTGATAGCTACTCTAAACCAGTGGGCCCTGCCGCATGCCGTTCTGCGGCCAGACAAGAACATGCTAGGCTGCAGCACTGACCAAACAAGCAATCTTCAAAACACCACAGATTGCATGCACTGGGAGAGTGCTGCAATTTGCAGCCCCAGCCCACAGAAAAGTCTATTTTCTTTGGGACTTAAAACTTCCAAGGTTTAAAATTTACATCTTCGCTCGCTCTCTGAGAGTTGGGCCAAGGGTATTTCATGATTTGTGGGAGGGGAAAGATGGCTGCAAAAGCTGCTTTTCACCAGAGCAGCAATCTTTGGAGTGTATGTTAAAATAGCATCCCCAGGGCCTCTGGAAATCTCCTCCTTGAGACAGCACTATTTTGCTTTTCTAAACTTGGGTTGAAAATCTGACGAGGTTTTGGTTTTTGTTTTTTACTTTTTAGCTAGGTAGCTGTAGTAGAAAATGTTTCAGTGCTAAGCTTCACCACAGGGCTACGTCGACACTAGCCCCTTCTTTTCAAAAAAGGCATGGTAATGAGGGAGGTTGGAAGATGCTAATGAGGCCAGCTGGGATGCCATTCCAGAGGGCACACATCCATGCTGATGGTGGGTTCTGCTCGATAACAATGCACAACAGTGCAGATCAATGCCCATTCATTTTCATCACCTGTGTAAGATGCCACCACCAGAAAACTGATTCACGTTTTTGGTGGCTCAGGTTCCGTACTTTCCACACCAGCGTGTAGTTGCTCTTTCAAGTACCTCATTAGCAAAATGGCAGTCGCAGCAATTCGGAAGTGTTGCTTTTGAATTGTGCACCACCTGTGTAGACAGGGGCCTTTTGACAGGACCCCTCAGTCTTCGAAAGCCCCTTATTCCTATTTGGTTTTAGGAATTCATGGCAGCGCCTCATCAGCATCTTCCAACCTCACTCGTTACTATGCCCCTTTTGAAAAGAAGGGGTGAGTGCAGACATAGCCTAGGTGTGAACTCAGCCCCAACCAGGACACTGGTCTAAACAAGGAGGTGGAAGCAGGTGCCGAACAGCATGAGGCATGGCCCACTGGTTTAGAGTAGCTGTCTGCAGCCTAAGTATAAAGCCCGCAGCCTGCTTGCTCCAGCCTCTGCCACCCAGGCCTACCAATGCTGGGATCACAGTGGGACAGTTGCCCCTGGGCCTGGTATTTCAACGGGCCCTGGAGCGCCAGTCGTGGCTTCTGCCAAAGTAGCGGCAGCTGAAGCTCCAGGACCATCTGGAGCACTGAGGCAGTGCTGATGCACAGCTGAGCACAGATGTGAGGGAAAGTGGGGGGGGGCCCAAATGCCATAATCTGAGAGGCTCTAAGAGCTGAATTCCCCAGGCCCCGCCCCTTCTGGGGCACAGCCCCACCCCCACCCCTTTCCCATTTTGCCCTGGGGCCTGTGATGGCTGTTGGCCCCACTGCCGCCACCACAACAAGGCTGGGAGAGGGAGCCTGGAGGCCTCTGGCGGAGCATGGACACCAGCAGGTGCGGCAATGTGGCAAAGTATTGCCTTCCCCTCTCTGCAATGCCCACAACCTCTGCATGCAGGCCTGTGACACAGTCTCTCTGTGCAAGCGGGTACAAGATGGCTGCCTTGTAGCGATCAACGAGAAAGGCTGCAAAGGAATACAGTTGTCAGGAGACCGTGGCATGCCGATAGGCCTCATCGAGCCAAGGTCTGGGGGATAGCTAGCCATTTCAGACCCACACCTGCTTCCAGACCATTCTGTACCCTTCGTGAAGAGGAAGGCAACCCATGTGGTTTGGACAAAATGGTGAAGTCTTGGCTCTCCCTCCAACCACTGTTGTGACCTGGAATGAGTCACTTGGGCCCAGATTTAGGAAGCCATTTAGGCCAGGATTTTGAAAGAGGTAGATCAGTAGCAGCTGGGCACCTAACTGCCTCAACCGCCATTGAAAACCCCAGCCTGAACTGCACCAGTTGAATCAATAGGATGGAGCACATGCTTAGATTTGTGCTTACATGCTTTGATGAGGCAGGGACTTAATCTTATGGGGGAACACCCTGTAGAATTCAGTGGCAGTTGCTCTTGACATCAGTGGGTCCAGGATTTCACCCTCGATTCCTAATTTCCTCATATGTAAATGGGAGAATGCCATTTCCTTTCCTCTGCCTGATCGAATTTGCCTAACTGCTTTCAGGCAGTGACTATATTATGTTGTGCGTTCATTAAGTTTGTTAAGTTTGTTAAGCACTTAGTACCACAGGGCCTTCAGACGCTATTTTCATACTAACTAGTCATCGAGAATACCACCACCCTGTAACAGAGCCCTACAGATCAAAATCAATGGCTGCTAAATGGTCTGTATGGTTTGAAGTTCTGTGAATCCATCTTATTTTATGACACCATAATTAGCACAAGATGCATAACTGTGAGGAGCAGCAGAGTCCATTTACCTCTAAGCTGGGGAGGACTCACACAAGTTATAATTTTTAAACCCTCATTTAAAAGGGAAGGATGCCAGACTCCGCTATTATTGATTAATGCTTTTTCAACTCTTAAAAATAAGTACTGGATTAATTATCAGCAGCTTTCAGAAAACCAGAAATGCTGAGGTGGTTGGGAACTTGTCGCTCCATTTTTTATCATAAAAACGTGCGTGTTTTGAAATCCGTCCTTGTTGGGTGCAATTTACAAATAAGCACTAGTACAAATTAAATCCTGAACAAACGCTTTCAGAAAAGAGGTGCCTTTCCTGGGTGAGAGATTTCAAACACCTAAGTCCCACTTGTAGAACATAGGAAAGGCCACAGCAGGTCAAACCAAAGGTCCACCTAGCCCAGCATCCAGACTTCAGCTCTCATTGAAGTCAAGGAGAGATTCACCATTTACTTCAATGAGGGGAAAGTGTCAGTGGGAACAGAACACAGCTCATGCCGAGCACTTTGGAACTTCCAGCCATGAAACCGATCCTCAGGAGCAATGGGAAGAACACCACAGCTGGATCAATACAAATTGTTTGGGGTTACAGAATCTTTGAGCCCCAGCAATCGCTATGCTCCTGATCCTGAAAGACAACAAGGCATCTAAGTGTGCCTTATCTCAATGGAAACATAACACAGCAGATGCATCAGATGCATTCTGAGCACCCCCCGTGGCCAAAGGTCATTCTGCCACTCCCTGACTCCATTTTTCTTCTTCAGAGCCCCTAACAACTCCCTGGGGCCTCTCTGGTCTAGTCACAGCCCCTACTGAGGTCCAGTTTTGTCAGATGGTTTCAGAAAAAATAAACGTCAAAACCTTTTCACCCACAGCCATAAACTGGGCCCTTCCTCCCCGAGAGCTTGTCTCTTTCCTGCTGGCCGAGCACCCAAAGAAAATGTGAAGCCTTCTTTGCATCCCTGCCAAAAGGAAAGAAAAGTCTTCAGCTGGGTCTTCTTGTGCAGCTCCAATTCATTTGTTGGAGTACTATTGCAGGAGACCTTCTCTCCCTTAACTTCACTCCGTAGCCATCTCCTACCCCTGTCTGACGACAGGGCCCCACGCTCCCCCCTTGTCTACCTTCCCAGAGCCCTGGTTTTGTTGCATGACTTGCTTTATGTTCTCCACTTAAGGAGAGGAGAGATATGGAGATGAGTCAACAATGTGCCTTTGTTGCCAAGAAGGCTAATGGCGTATTTGGCTGCATTAGCAGGAGCACTGCCAGCAGCTCAAGGAAAGTGACTATTACCCTCTAGTCAACACTGGCGAGGCCACATTTGGAGTATTGTGTCCTGGTTTGGGCCCCCACTACAGAAAGGATATGGACAAATTGGAGACCCAGTGGAGGGCAAAGAAAATGATTAGGGGCCTTGGGTACCTGACGTATGAGTAAAGGCTGAAGAAACTGGGCTTATCTAGTCTTCATAAGAGAAGAGAGGGGTGCGGGTTGACAGCAACCTTCAACTACCTGCAGTAGCGGTTCCAAAGGGGATGGAGAGAGGCTGTTCTCAGTGATGACAGATGATAGAGGGAAGGGCAGGGGGTCTCCAGTTACAGTGGGGGAGGTCGAGGTTGGATATTACAAAAAACTATTTCACTAGGAGAGTGGTGAAGCACTGGAACGGGCAGCCTACAGAGGTGGCAGAATCTCCAATCTTAGAGGTTTTTAAGTCCCAGCTTGACAAAGCTCTGGCTAGAATGGTTTAGCTGGGACTGGTCCTGCTTTGAGCAGGGGGTTGAATTAGATGGCCTCCTGAGATCTTTTTCAACCCTAGCCTTCTAGGATTCTATGAATCAAATAAAGTTTCATCCCACCCTATGACATAGCTATGTGCATTCGCAAGGGCCAATCCCCCTATGTCAGGGAGTTAGGCACTTAAATACTTTTGAGGAGCAGGGCCTCCAGGCCAGATATTTAAAGGCATCTAGGCATGTAAAGAGGTAGACTGGTATCCAGTGGGATTTTTAAAGTGCCTAGGACCAATGGGCATTATGTAATAAGGCCCAAATTCATTATGATATACAATAGTTTTGATGGCTAAATACCCTTGAAGATCTCAGTCCTAGAGCCCAATATTTCACTAGATGTCTGTCTCTCTCTTTAGGCACCTGAGTACCTTTGTAAATCTTCCCTACAGCTCCTAAGTCATTTCAGAACTTTGGAAAATTTTACTCTGCGTCATGCTGTTGACCCTGGTTTCACTCTGAGCCTCGAGCTAACCGTGTGGGTTTGGCGTAACACTAAAACTATCCAGAAGGTGAGAGCCCCGCACCAGCTTTGTGGTCTTGCTGATCTGCAGAGATATCATTTTAACTGTGCCATAATTACTGATGCATTATTTCCCCCTCCTGCCCCATCCAAAAATATATTCATGCCTACCGGCAGTTAATGACAGATTTGTTAATTAACAGCATAAGGCAAAGCCAAGGTTGATGTTCTAATAAACAGGTCATTAACTTTGGTAATGACCAATTTGGGAAGATGATTGCTCAGACAAACTGTATTCCATGCTTTATAAACAGCACCAGTACAATTTGAAAACACTACTGGCAGCCAGTGTGTTGAAACAGTCATCGGTTTGAAAACTTGTTCATCTCATCTGTACCGTGTAATCCTGAATCAAGGTGAGTAGATTTCAAGTGATAGTTAAAATGGATAAAGGATGTAAAATAAATTAAAGGATATAAAAAAAACAATTGACCTTGGCTGTGAAAGTCAATCAACAAAGCCTTGGCTTCATAAACCGTAAAACCACCACAAAAAACTGCTGCCATTTTAATCACCTGACTTTTAAGGGTATTTCTTTATCAGTCCAGAGGATGTGGCTAGGTAGGAGATTGGACTATTCCAAATAATGCATCTGAGAAGTCAACGAAGCATAAAAAGTATTAGTAGATATTAAGTGTACAACTGTTTAACTCTTCCTGCTAAAACCAGTGGGGTTCCCCATGCTGTGAAAATAGCGTTATCTCCCTCTTGCAGGGAGTTACATTTCACCTACTTCAGTTCCTACATAGTTACAACTGGATCCACTCCCCTTCTTCACTGGGTGCTGTGCTGCTGGGGAACTTTCGGAAAGAGGCCCCACTTTCAGCACAAGTGTCTGCCTTCACTCCCTACTAAAGTGTTTGTCCTCGATCTTGAGCATTCTGGAGGCATTTCCACAATGAGCACAAATTGGGAGTAAAGAACTGCCAGATCAAGGCTCTTAGAATCAAAGGTACTAGAACTGGAAAGGACCTTGAGAGGTCATCAAGTTCAGACTCCCGTCCTCATGGCAGGATCAGGCACCATCTAGATGAGAGGTTTGTCTAATCTGCTTTTAAAGATCTCCAGTGATGGAGATTCCACAAACTCCCTAGGCAACTCATTCCAGTGTTTAACCACCCTGACAGGAAGTTCTTTTCCTAATGTCCAACCTAACCTTCCCCTGCTGCAGCTTGAGCCCATTGCTTCTTGTCCTGCATAAGAGACCAAGAAGAACAATTTGTCTTCCTCCTCCTTGCAACACTCTTTCAGGTACTGGAGCACCGTTATCATACCCCCTCCCAGTCTTCTCTTTTCCGTACTAAACAAGCCCAATTCTTTCAGTCTTCCCTCAGAGCTCATGTTCTCTAGACTTTTTGTCATTCTTGTTGCTCTTCTCTGGACCTTCTCCAGTTTCTCCACATCTTTCTTGAAATGTGATGCCCAGAACTGGACACAATATTCCAACTGAGGCCTAATCAATGCATAAGAAATATTTCTCATGTCTTGATCACAGCACTCCTGTAAATGCATCTCAAATTTGTACTCACTTTTTTTTTTGCAGCAGTGTCACATTGTTGACTCATATTTAGCTTGTAGTCTACTATGACCCCTAGATCCCTTTCTGAAGTACTTCTTCGTACACAGTAATTTCCTTAAACCTTGAGCATTGGTGGGGTTTATGTTTACTCTGCTGGTGAAAGTCCCAGTGTGGGTAGACACCTGCTCTAGATACCATCAAGCTAGCATGCAAAAACTAGCAACACAACCACAACATCATGGGAGCACAAGCCCCCAAGACCCTAGGTATGCACCTGCCACACCACCCAGACTGCTGCAGCTCCATGGCTATTTATCACTTGCAAGCTTGATCAAAATGAGCACACGGCCATCTACTCGAGATGGAAGTCACATCTCCACACCAGTGCTGACAGCCACTGTGGGTCCCAGGGCAAAATGGGATGGGAGCCTGGCTCCACCCCTTAGAAGGAGTGAGGCCAAGAGCAGAAAGGGTGGGGCCAAGAGCAGAAGGGACAGAATCAAGGCCAATCAGCCCTCAGTGCTGCCCGGACTGCAGTGCTGGGCTACCCCTCACTCGCTCCCTGACAGCCACATGCAGCCAGAGCAGTGCTGCCGCAGTGTTTCAAAGGGGCCAGGAGCTCTGTCTGCTCCCTGCTACTTTGGTGGCAGCAGCAGCCAGAGCTCAGGGCTCCTTTGAAGACCTGGCCTGGGGGCAACTACCCCTTTTGTCCTCCACCACCCCCACCTCCATCAGTGGGCCTGCATGTTCAGCTGCAGATGTACCCAAAGAGGAAGGCAAGTCTTACGCATGATGTGAAGGACAGATCTAAACCGGGGGGGAACAGCCCATTCACTTGGAGCACAGCCCAGTGTCCTCTATTTGTAACAAAACAAGGGCCTAAGCCGTAACCATGGAGGACTCCAGCCGACTTCGATAGGGTTCGACACAGGTCACAGAAGAGATTGGTTTGGCCCCACTGTCTCAATGGCCTGGGAACGGAAAGGGGCAGGTGGGAATGTGAGAAGGCCTTCCTCCATATTTGCTGGAATCACTCTGCCTTTCAAGATTCCTGGAATAAGAGTCAGACACTAATGGTATTAGGAGGTGGGAGTAGTGCAGACTGCCAGAGGAGCTATTAGCAATTCTTTGGGGCCTTTCAGTAGATAATTACATGTTCCACGGGAATAGTGACCTCACATCTCACCACTTAGTCACTGCCAGGCTGCTAGTAGCCGGATGCTGAAAAAAGAAAACTTTTCCCTCTCTAAATGCACGGTTTGCTACGGACCAGGGGGTAGTGATTATGGAAGGTATAGAACAGCCATTGCCTACATAGCCAAGTACGAAAAGAGGAAATCAATGTTTGGAGGCAGATTTGGGCTGGGCTGTAAAACCTTTGCTCAGGAGCCACGTCACTGAGATTAGTGGAGCATGAGGACAGGAGCGGATTCAGGCAGGCAGAGCAGTATCGCTCACAACAAAACCAGAGCGCTCGATTTTTTTTTCCTGGGAATTAGTTAGGAAAAAGACTGAAAATGGCCTGGGACAGGAATGGACTGTGGAACAAAGGTAAGAGAGACACCTCACACACACACACACACACGAATCCCAGAAGGATTGTTCCCGGCAGGGAAGCAAAGAACACACCGTGGCTCTGAAAAAGAGAAAAGAAAGTAACAAATACCACCCAGCAGGTTCCACCAGGAGATCTCAAAGCACCTTGCAAAGAAGGGCAGTTTCACTACCTTATTTTACAGATGTATCAGAGAGGTAGCCCAGCTGGTCTGTATCTTCAAAAACAGCAAGAAGTCCTGTGGCACCTTATAGACTAGCAGATACTTTGGAGCATAATTTTTAGTGGGCAAAGACCCGCTTCGTCAGATGAAGCGAGTCTTTGCCCGTGAAAGCTTGTGCTCCAAAATATCTGTTAGTCTATAAGGTGCCACAGGACTTCTTGTTGATTTTATAGAGGGGGAACCTGAAGCACAGAGAGGAGACAGTGACTAGGTCACAGTGAACCCAGCAGGCCTGTATGTGTTTCTCAGTTAGGGGCTGTTCTAAAGAGGATGGTGACCAATTGCTCTCTCTGTCCACTGAGGGTAGGAAGGAAATAATAGGTTTAATCTGCAGCAAGGGACATTTAGGTTAGGAAAAGCTTTGGAACTCTAAAGCTAGTTAACCTCTGGAGCAGGATTCCACGGTTGTCTGCAAAATCCTCCCCACTGAAGGTTGTTAAGAACGGGTTGGAGCAGTGGCACCTGGCGACGGGGCTTCCAGAGGCGACATCGATCATGTGCCCCTGCCCTACCTCCCCTCCTCGTTACTGCTCTGCCCTCTCCTCCCTGCTCCCTACTCCGCCCACACCCGCCTCTTCCTCTGGAAGCACTGCACCACCGCCAGGAAAAGCAGCAGCAGCCCTGCCCCTCCCTAGGAGCGGTGCAGGAAGCTTGTTCTGCTCTCAGGCCACGTGTTGCTGGGGGAGGGACAGGACCACTCCTGCACTCACCAGAAACAGTGTGGCACTGATGGGGGAGTAAGCACTGGAGAGCATGCATGTGACCCCACTGTGTGCCCCCCACACATCGCCCCTGCACTGGATCTCAGGAATGGTCTATGTGTAACTGGTTCTGCCTCACTACAGAGGGCTGGGTTGGATGACTTTTTAAAGTCCCTTCCAAGCCCTACACAGCTACAATTCTATGATTTTACAGCTGCAATACAGGCCAGTTCAGTATTCTGTGGTTTGAGTGGCCACTGCCTGTTCAGGTTAAGGTCCAATCAGCTTTTCTTCTTAGATTTACAGCCTCCATGGCCTGAAGGAAAGAGGCACCAAATAAAAATATTCCAATGAGATGGATCTTTTCCAAAAGTATGTTGCTCTAAATCTGGGGAGCATATCCAGCCTTTCACAGGCATATCCGTAACAAGGAAACCTGGACATGTACAAGTATCAGAGAAGTAGCTGTGTTAGTCTATATCCACAAAAACAACAAGAAATCCTGTGGCACCTTACAGACTAAATTGTATTTTGGAGCATAAACTTTCAGGGCCAGGACCCGCTTTATCTGATGAAGCTGGTCTTTGCCCATGAAAGTTTATGCTACAAAAAATCTGTTAGTCTATAAGGGGCCACAGGACTTCTCATTTTATGGGGAGAGGTAGATACATTGGTTGGTAGAGATAGGATCCAGACTGACATGGATAAATTGGAGGACTGGGCCAAAAGAAATCTGATGCAGTTCAACAAGGAGAAGTGCAGAGTCCTGCCCTTGGGACTGAAGAATCCCAAGCATTGTTACAGGCTGGGGACCGACTGACTAAGCAGCAGTACAGCAGAAAGAGACCTAGGGATTTTAGTGGATGAAAGGCTGGATATGAGCAAACAGTGTGCCCTTGTAGCCAAGAAGGCCAATGGCCTATGGGGTGCATTAGGAGGAGTATTTCAAGTAGATCTGGAGAAGTTGTTGTTCCCCTCTATTCGGCACTGGTGAAACCATGTCTGGAGTATTACATCCAGTTTTGGGCCCCCCAGTATAAAAAGGATGTGGATTTGCTGGAGCAGGTTCAGCGGAAGGCAATGAAAATGATTAAGGGGCTGGAGCACATGACCTATGAGGATAGGCTGAGGGATTTGGGCTTGTTTAGTTTACAGAAGAGAAGACTGGGGGTGATTTAATAGCAGCCTTCAGCTTCCTGAAGGGGAGCTCTAAGGAGGATGGAGAGAAACTGTTCTGAGTGGTGACAGACAGCAGAACAAGGAGCAATGGTCTGAAGTTACAGAAGTAAAGGAGTAGGTTGGATAGTAGGAAAAACTACTTCACCAAGAGGATGGTGAAGCACTGGAAAGCGCTGCCTGGAGAGGTCATGGAATCTCCATCCCTAGAGGTTTTTAAGTTCTGGCTTTACATAGTCATGGCTGGGATGACTTAGTGGGGGTTGATCCTGCTTGAAGCAGGGGGCCGGACTCAATGACCTCTTGAGATCCCTTTCAGTCCTGTGATTCTATGTTTTATTTTTTCTGGAGAAGTAGAGTGCTACAAAATTGCTTCTAAGAAGCTGAAGGATCCAAAGTTTCCCGGCCTGTATAAGATGGAGGAACTAGCTCATCCTACCTAAATGGAAGTCCTCTCTGGTGAGCTAGTGCGTACGGACACATTGTGTTCCTAAACCCCCTGCCTTCAGGGAATATCTCCCAATTCCTACTTTTGTAATCCTGGCCCTTGTGAAGGAGCATCTCCAAATTATGGCTTTCTGCAAACATATCTCTGCATCCTTCCTCTTCAGGAAAAACAAATTAACTAATACATGTAATCTATACCTAGCACCGCATGCATTGAATTCCTAACTGTTTCCTTAAACCCAATATGTCAGCTACCTAGAAAGGAGAGGTGACCACCACGTCTCTCTTGAACGCGTCTTTCTAGCTCCCTTACCTCAAATATTCCTTCTATCAGGAGATTAGCAAGTCTGTATGAATCATTCAAGATGTTCACACACTCACCCACCACTCTGATCTTCTCACTATCAGCCTTTCATCAGTGTCTGAGTTGCTCTCTTGTTCCTTGACAGTTTCTTCTGTGACTGTTGATGACAAAAGATCGGGTAGAAGGGAAACGACTGAGTCTACATCTACTGTCAGTGTGCTGGAATTTCCTGGGTTACTCACTGATCCCTTTGATCACATCAAAACACGTATCATGCAGACAAACAAGGCGCTGAATGCATCTCTTCTTGAACGGTGTCCCTTTTGGCATATTAGAGGTGTAATTCCTCAAACACATTACCAATATGATTTCCACCGCTAAGAAATTTCAAGTTATTGCTAGGCTAGATTTGATCCTTCTTCCCATTAATGACTGAGCTGGAGAAAATCCATTTTCCAAAGGGGTACCTTTTAAAACAGGAATGATTTATACAAATCAACCCAACTGCCGAAAGTCGTGCATGAGCTGCTGTACTGTACAGACCTTTCCATACGTCCATTTAGTTGGGGATAAATTGGACTGGAGTTTTTACAATGAAAATCACTGCATAAAATCTGCACTGGAAAATTACAGCCCATTATTGAAAAAGATTCCCCTAGAAATGCTTCCCATCATTCCAGCCATTACTGAATTATTAGTGCAGGGTAGTGTGCAATTTTCTGGACAAATAATAATAGTCTGTGACTATTAAACAATCCTTTGAGTGCTTGGTAAATAAGTCCTTGCTGGCCTTTGTGGATGTGGGCTCAGTGGCTCTGCTGGTTGGCATGGCTTATATTTCAACCATGAAAAGCAGCTTCTTACCACATTAGGAAAGTCATGATTGATCTGCTGCCAATACAGCCTTGTTGTTTGCACATCTCAGTTCCTGAACGAGACTCGTGGAGCTTCCCTAGCATTTCCTTTCAAAGACTGATTGGAATTACAGTCTTACTGCCCTTGAAAATCGCCTCATCTATCACAGTAAGTTCATGTCTGCAGTTCCAATGCTCTCTTACACTTGGACAGCAACTGTATATTTCTTCAGGCCGCCCTTTAATTATCACTTCTTTAAGAATTCATCTTTCAGTTCCCTTTCAAGTTTACTGCCATTTCCTGTTAGCTATGGGAATTGGCTTCGAAATCAAATCCACACAGGCTTGCTTCTCAGGCTCTAAAATCCCTGGTTTCCTGCGAGCCACAACCCTAGAAAGTGCTTCCACCGTGAACATGAATTTACCAGGTATAATCAAATAATATTTTAGCAGCTTTATCATCATTCATGAATCCTTTACGTACAGTCATTGAGTGGTTTGCTAAATAACACTATCAGGGGCTTGTGGTCCGTTTTATCTTCCACTGTACAGCCATAAATATACAGACTGAATCTCACGGGGGACTGTTCTTTACAGCTATTTCGATCTGTCCATCTCTTGTTTCTGCTTCAGTCTGTGATTTGGATGCAGATTCCATTGTAGCCATCACTACACCTAACCCAGCATCTGCCCAAATGTTAAAAGGCTTTCCTAGTGCACAGGACTTCAACAATGGCTACAGTAGCCATTGTTGTTTTAAACCTTCCCATGATTCCTCCTTTTCTGGGCCCCAGTACCGTTCTTTTTTATTCTGTAGGGCAGGGGTCAGCAACCCCTGGCACGTTTGTCAAGAGAGGCATGTAAACCGAATTTCATCAGCACACGGGGGAGGAGCTCAGCCCTACCCCACCTCCCCCATGCAGCTGGGAGCTTGCTCAAAGTCACGATGCCTGTGGGTTAACAAAAGACCAGCGAATGCTACCAACCACTACCTAACCAGTAAAGCTCTGCATCTTTATTTATTTATGAATGAAGCTGTTGTAAGTAGGACAATTAGTGACTTTAAAAAGTATCACCAGCACTCGGACCATATATAGAGGTCTAAAGATCAGATTTCAGCACTCCACTTAGGAGAAAAGATTGCTGACCCCGGCTCTAGGGGCTTACTCAGAGCCACGATTTTGGTAGATGGATTAAGTATGAATTTTCCAACAAAATTAACCATTTCCAGAACTACTGAATCACTTTCTTTGACCATTTGACTGGCTGAAGTCTTCCTCTGTCAGCTTTTGCACATTCATTGGAAATAATATTCCCAGCACAAGTCAGTTCTGAAACCTCTAAAACACATTTCTCCCTAGGTAGTTTGAGGTTTGCACCTGTAGTTGAATCCAGGACTTCCTCAAGTCTGTGATTTTTTTTGGTGTGCTGCAAAGGATGATGTTACGGATGGAGATGTCAACACCGTTAATACGTTCATAGATCACACCCATGGTTTTGTGGAACACTCCTGGTGTGGAAGCTATGTAGAAGGTAAGCATAAGAATGTTTCTTCCTAACGGAGTAATAAATATGCATGGCTTTGAGATTTCTTCAGTCAATTTTAGCTGCCAAAACCCTGAGGCGTTCCCCAGCTTCCTGAAATACTGAGCATTTACAAAGTGATCCATAATCTCATCTCTGGTCGGCAGTGTGAAATGTTCTCTTTTTATAGCCTTGTTGAGGTCTCTGGGATCTAAGTGTGTGCACAGCTGGATGTTACTTCCCTCCCCCGCCCCCACCACCAATGACAGGTGAGTTCGCCCATTCTGTCAGTTCTTCACTTTTCTGCAGATTTTCCACTCCTTTCACCTTTGGGTTTATCACGCCATGCAAATGGCAGCTTTCTACCTTCATCGAGTAAACCCAAAAGAGTGCCTCATATTCAGGACCCATGTGATCTTGTAGTGTGAATGTCTATTTTACTAGATTTTATTTCTCATACATAGCAGGGCCTAAAACAGATATAAATTCCTCTGGTACTACAATGGAGCCCGTACACGGTGTTTTCAAGGTTGATACTTGCAATGCACCTCCCCTTCACTGGTGTATTTGTTCCAGAGTAACCAGTTACTTTTATTTCTGGTGGTCCCAACTTTGATTTTATTTTCAGTGTCTCGTCTGAACAAGAATGAGTAATGATCTGAACTCCTGTGTCCAATTTCAATGGAATAATTGTTCCATTTGCTATCGTAGGCAGTATCCAACCCTCCTTTTCCAGACTGTTAGATCCCAGTATGCCTATGAAAAACTCCTCAGCCAGATTGTCTGTAACTAAATTCACTTGACTTTTCTCCATTTAAATCTGCAGCATTTTGCAAATTGATTTTCCCACCTCCTCTTAACATGCCAGCGTTTCCATAAAGGCAATATACTGTTTGGGGTCGTGTTGTGATCCACATCTTCCACATGAACTTCTGTGCCCAGCCTTCCCCTTACCAATAGTTTTCATAGTGAGTGGTTCCACTCTTTGACTTGACCTATTCCGGCTATAATCTTTTGTACTTAGTACATGGATAACCTCATCTGGTGGATTCAGCTCTTTGGCTCATGCTTTTACCATTTCTGCTGCCCTGCACATTTGGAGAGTGTTTCCAAAGTTAAGTCTCCTTCATGGAGCAATCTCCCTCTTAACACTTCACCTTGCATGCCACAAAGGATTCTCTCTCTGACCAGAGACTCTCAGGTCTTACTGACTTTTCTTGATCCAATGTTAAAAAAAAAAACCAAACCTAAGTTCTCATTCCTTTTTGGCATGTGATAATCCTCACATTTTGTGAGCATCGTACTTAACATCGTACCTTTGCCTTCTTCAAACTTAAAATTGTTATAAATATCCAATTCTTCCTCTCCAACAACATGCCAAAAGGTTGATGATTTCACTATCATTCCTCCCCTCTGCCCCATGGCTGCTAAATACAATTCAAATATTTGTCCCCCCTCCCCACAGTTCTCTGCAACATTGATGGATAATTGCAGGCAGCATAGAGGTTGCAACACATCAGTTTCTGGCTTTTTCCCCCTTCCTTGGCTAATCATGCTACTACAGCGCTCACCAACTACATGCAAAAGCCTCTGTGCCTGGGGCTCTGTGCTCTTCTCTGGTGCCTCTCTTTCTTGCTGCTTTCAGTTGCAAACACAAGAGTTAACTTCAAAATAAACCAGCAAATAATAAAATTAAAAATTTAACAAAACCAACTGGGAGCCTCTGGCGAGCTGCTGAACACAGCCATGCTATGTTCCGAACACCCTCTCCAGGGAATGTCTCCAAATTCCTACGTTCACAATGCTGCCCTTTTTAATTTATAGAGGTTCCCTCACAATCATCTACATTACCGTTATTTTGGGTGTTATATGTGTTACATTTTCCCAGTTACTACAGCCCTTTATCCCTTTCACTTCACAAGGGCTGTCTGATTTTCTTGAAGGTGAAAGTTATTTTGGAAAAAGTTATTAGGAGAAAAAAATAGCAAGCACAGAATAAACATAGTGCTGAGCAAGAATCATTCTGGAGCTGTTTTGGCCAGTTTTATAATGGTGTATGAGGCTGGGGAGAGGAAGCTTTTCCCATCCACCGTATCTGCATAGATGTTGAGCACAAAGGTAGAGCCTGAACCACTCTCCTCCAGCACCCTCAGGACCTGACTGAAGCCAAACGAGAATTTGCCAGACCACGGGAGGTCAATATCATCTAGCACATCACCAACACTCCCACCGCTTACTGGGCTCTTACAAGA
This sequence comes from Carettochelys insculpta, assembly GCF_033958435.1. NCBI lineage: Eukaryota > Metazoa > Chordata > Testudines > Carettochelyidae > Carettochelys > Carettochelys insculpta. The sequence continues at coordinate 132,785,945 of NC_134140.1, read as the reverse complement.
CATTCAGGGGTAAATTACAGCTAAATAATAGCACAGAACACTGACAGCCAGGACTGGTGGCTGGAAAACATTATGGGACTGCAGGAAGCATGGCCACACCTGTAACTGCACCTCTGGCTAACCAAAAATCTTGCTGCACCACAAATGGTGAGAGACCAGTGGGCACCAGACTAGAGAGGTTAAACCTCTATTTCAGACCTCAGTGACCGCTTCCTTCTAGTGCTCCTACAGATGCTACTGACTTGACCTTCTTGCTTGAGCTAAAGCCAAATGCACCATTTTGCCCTCCTACATACAGCAAGAGCTCATGAACCTTTTGAAACGTCCAGAAGGAATTATCTTCCGGAGCTTCCCGCTGGCCTCTTTGCCGCCTCTCCAGTGTGAAATTCCCTTAAGAGTGAAATTTGACATTTTTATGCCTCTTGTAACATTGATTTCAATGAGGAGTTTGTCTGAATGAAAACTGAGCAGCCAATGCCTCTGGATTTAGCCCATCGGTAATAATTAATAATACATTGCATTCATGTAGCACTCTGATAAATATTGCCTATACAGAAATATAGGATTGACTTTCCAGCAACTTGTACTTTGTAAATTTAAAGTTTTCCCTCTGCTAAGTCATTTAAAACAGGCTGAATAAACCAACATGATACATGCTGATCTCAAGAATTTGAGAGGACCCAGAAATTACCCACAAGTGATTATTATAAACAAAGTGGTTTGAAGCCAATAAAATATCATTCTAGAAGCAGGAAATGTTGAGAAATTGATATTCATAAAAATGACGACAAAGGCTTTTCCATAAACAAGGCATCTCCTTTAATTTGTGACAAAAAGAACACAGTAGCTGACAGAGATGAAGATTAAATGGACCAAGACTGACTATATCTTTCAGTCGACATGACAATGAAAACTCATTTTGGGTACAGATGGGAATTTACCAATACAAGACAAATGATGGTATAAGGTAGAACAGGAGGCTGGTGAAAATAAAAGTTATAAATGACAAAACACCCATTATCCCCGATGTAACAATGGCAGCAAACGCATCCCACCTGTCCATCCAAAAAAAAATTGGTTTTATCCCCAAAGAACGTCTCAGTATTTGCAGACAAATCGTGTCAGATATACAGGGGACATTGGTGTACTACCCAAAAGCAAGAGAGAACTAAAGAACATGGTTAAAGTCACCCGCAGTTGGTGGATTTTTATGCAACATCTGTAATCAGCTCTGCTGATCAAGGATTGGTTTAGTCGCTCACCAATGACGTTATAGATGATAAGCACCATCGATCAATGGCTCAATCCACACATAACGTCTGCGGATGACTAAAATACATGGTGGTTGATCAAATTGTGAGGTCAAGGCAGGGTAATATTAGAAGCATGCAAAAACAAACCATGTAAGTGATGGAGTCTTTCTCCTGACTTTGCTGAATGCTCTGGAATAGATAAGCTCATCTGAGGTTTTGGGGAAAAAAGAAGACGATTAGTGACCTTGGGAGCCTCCATTTTGGGGGTTAAACCAGACACAGTTTAAAAGATCTTAGTTTTCAGACAGTGCTAAGAGGCTCATCCTCTGAAAATCAGGCCCATTTCAGGTGCTTCAAAGATCAAGAGGGAACTTGATTAATCGTTGGAACACTCTCCCAAATAAAGTGCTAGATTATCCACTGCTTGATGATGTCAGGTGAACACAATTCCTTTTTGTCTTCAGGTGAACACGGACATGAGCTATTTGGCTCGGTACAGAGATAGGTGTAATTGTGTTATACAGGAGGTCAAACAAAAAGAACTAATGGTTCTTTCTGACCTCAAACTCAATCAATCAGTAAGAAGATCTGCCATAAGAAAATAAGAATGACCATACTGGGCCAGACCAAAGGTCCCCCTAGCCCAGTATCCTGTCTTCCAACGGTGACGAATATCAGATGCTCCAGAGGGAGCGAAGAAAATGGGTAATCATCATGTGATCCCTCTCATGTCATCCATTTCCAGCTTTTAACAAGCAGAGGCTAAGGACACTACTTCTACCCATCCTGGCTAACAGCCACTGATGAACCTAACCTCCATGAATTTACCTAGGTCTTTGTTGAACCCTGTAAAAGCCCTGCTCTTCACAAAACCCTCTGGGGCAAAGAGTTCCACAAGTCTATTGTATGGTACATGGAGAAAAGCTTCCTTTTGTTTGTTTTAAATCTGCTACCCATTAATTTCACTTGTTGACCCCTGGTTCTTGTGTTATGGGAACAACTAAAGAACTTTTCCTTGTTCACTTTTTCCACACCAGTCATGATTTTATAGACCTCTATCATATCCCTCCCTTTATCTCCTCTTTTCTAAGCTAAAAAGTCCCCAGTCTGTTTAATCTCTCTTCATATGGCCCTTTTTCGAACCCCTAATCATTTTATTGCCCTTTCTGAAACCTTTTACATTGCCAATATATCTTTTTTGAGAGGAGGTGACCACATCTGTAGGCAGTATTCAAGATGTGGGTGTACTATGGGTCTATATAGCAGCAATAAGATATTCTCTGTCTTATTCTTTCACCTTTTTAATGATTCCTAACATCCTATTTGCTTTTTTGACTGCAGCTGCACATGGAGTGATGTTTGTAGAGAACTATCCACAATGACTGCAACATCTCTCTTTTGAGCACTTATAGCTAAAATTAGTCCCCATCATTTTGTATGGATAGTTGGGATTATTTTTTCCAATGTGCATTGCTTTACATTTATCTACACTAACTTTTCATTTGCCATTTTGTTGCCCAATAAACTATGCCACAAACACAAGCTGGCCAAGCATCCAATAACATTTAGTTCTTGTGTTCTTTCCCCTGGGCTGTCTATGACAATCTTAAAAAACAGGATGAAATGCACAAGTTCAACATTTTCTGGACTGGATCAGGATTTACTTATCCCACTAACCATCAAAATACTGGACCAAACCAGACACATAATTCTCAGTATATAGCTTCCACCTGTATTCACAAACACACTCAACTTTCTCAGTAATTTTGTCTCTAGTTTTTAAAAGCACTCAATATTGCCTAATTCTGCTCCCACTGAAACCAGTGGAGCTTATATGAACCTCATGGGCAAGAAATTTAAGCCAATGCAGTGCTGCCAAAATTCAGGATTTTATCGTTAAGTCTTACAATAATTTGTTTTCTTTCTTCAAGCTCCAACTCCTGGGCTATATTTACACTGCAGAGGTATTTCATGATACCAAGGTATCCCGAAATAGCTACCCTATGTCTATGAAACACTCCTGGTATTTCAAAATATTTTTCAAAATATTTTGAACTGCTATTTTGGCATCCCTCTACACTTCGTTGCAGGAGAAGTGAGAGATACCTTGTAATACCGCAGTATTTCAAAATGCTGAAATAGCCTATTTTGAAATGAACTCGGAATAAGATGTGCAATTTGTGCTATGCAAATCGTGCATCTTATTTCGCGTTAAGGACGCAGTGTAAATGCAGACTTGGAGTCATGTGATTACCTGAGGGTCTGACTAGTGAGAGTTTTGGACACCAGAGTTTGGCAATATAATGCTAAGCTCTTTTGAAAACCTCTCCCTTGTTGTAATGGGATAGTTGGACACAAGTCTTCAACAGCATCACTGTCGAACACACAATCACAAGGCTGGAAGGGACTTCAGGAGGTTATCTAGTCCAGCCCCTGCTTCAAGCAGGATCAACCCCCACTAAGTCATCCCAGCCAGGACCTTGTCCAGCCAGGACTTAAAAACCTGAAGGGATGGAGAATCCACCACCTCTCTAGGCAACACTTCCAGTGCCTCACCGCCCTCCTGGTGAAGTAGTTTTTCCTAATATCCAACCTACAACTCTCCCTCTTCAACTTCAGACCATTACTCCTTGTTCTGCCATCTGGCACCACTGAGAACAGTGTCTCACCCTCCTCTTTAGAGGTCCCCTTCAGGAAGTTGAAGGCTGCTATTAAATCACCCCTCAATCTTCACTTCCGTAAACTAAACAAGCCCATATCCCTCAGCTTATCCTCATAGGTCTTGTGCTCCTGCCCCTAAATCATTTTTGTTGCCCTCTGCTGAGCCTGCTCCAATACATCCACATCCTTTTTATACTGGGAGGCCCAAAACTGAACACGATATTCCAGATGTGGCCTCACCAGTGCAGAATAGAGGGGAACAACCACTTCTCTAGATTTGCTTGAAATGCTCCTCCTAATGCACCCTAGTATGCATTTAGCCTTCTTGGCTAAAGGGGCACACTGTTTACTCATATCCAGCCTTTCATCCACCATAACCCTTAGGTCCCTTTCCATCATACTGCTGCTGAGCCAGTAAGTCCCCAGCCTGTAACAATGCTTGGGATTCTTCCGCCCCAGGTGCAGGACTCTACACTTCTCCTTGTTGAACCGCATCAGATTTCTTTTGGCCCAGTCCTCCAATTTATCCAGGTCACTCTGGATTCTCTCTCTACCCTCCAACGTGTCTACCTCTCCCACTAGTTTTGTGTCATCCACAAACTTGCTGAGGGTGCAATCCAGTCCCTCATCCAGGTCATTAATAAAGATGTTGACTGACACCGTCCCCAGAACTAAGCCTTGCGGCACTGCACTTGAAACCGACCGCCATCCAGATATTGAGCCATTGACCACTACCCATTGGGCCTGACTGTCAAGACAGCTTTCTAATCATCTTATAGTCCAAGGATCCAACCCATATTTCCTTAACTTATGGACAAGAATGTTGTGGGAGACCGTATCAAAAGCTTTGCTGAAGTCAAGGTATATCACATTCACTGACTTCCTCATGTCCACTGAGACTGTTACCTTGTTATAGAAACTAATCAGATTGGTCAGGCAGGACTTGTCCCTGGTGAATCCATGTTGGCTACTTTGATCACTTTCCCCTCTTCCAAGTGCTCCAGAATGGATTCCTTGAGGATTCCCTGCATTATTTTCCCAGGGATTGAGGTAAAGCTGACCAGTCTATAGTTCCCTAGATTGTCCTTCTTTCCTTTTCTAAAGATGGGCACTACGTTTGCCTTTTTCCAGTCATCCAGTATCTCCCCGAATCTCCAAAAGTCTTCAAAGATAATGGCCAAAGGTTCAGCAATGACCTCTGCCAAGTCCCTCAGTACCCTCAGGTGAATTAAATCCAGACCCATGGATTTGTGTACATCTAGTTTTTCTAGATAGCTCAGAACTTGTTCCTTCCCTACAGATGGCTGCCCTCCACCTTCCCATACTGCATTGCCTAGGACTGTCATGTGGAAGTTGACTTTGTCCTTGAAGATGGAGGTAAAAAAAGCATTGAGTACTTCAGCTTTTCCTATATCATCTGTCACTAGGTTACCTCCCTCATCCAATAATGGCCCCACACTTTCTCTGATAACCCGTTTATTGTTAACATGCCTGTAGAAACCCTTCTTGTTACTCTTCACATCCCTTGCCAGCTGCAGTTCCAATTGTACTTTCGCTTTCCTGATTACTGCCCGGCATTCTCCAGCCACATGTTTATACTCCTTCTTAGTCAACTGTCCTCGTTTCCATTTCTTGTATGCAACCTTTTTGAGTTTAAGCTGACTAAGGATTTCCCTGTTAAGCCAAGCTGCTTGCCTACCATGTTTGCATTTCTTACTATACAGTGGGATGGTTTGTTCCTGTACCTTCAGTAGGACTTCTTTAAAATACTGCCAGTTCTCTTCAACTCTTTTCCCCTTCATTTTCATTTCCCAAGGGATCCTGCTCATCTGTTCTCCCAGGGAGTCCAAGTATGCTCTTCTGAAATCAAGGGTCTGTATGTTACTGCTCACCTTTCTTCCTTTTGTCCGGATCCTGAAATCTACGATCTCATGGTCGCTGCAGTCCAGGTTTCCTCCCACTTCCATTTCTCCTACTAGTCCTTCCCTGTTTGTGAGCAGCAGGTCAAGTTGCGCATGGCCTCTGGTCGGTTCCTTCAGCACTTGTACCAAGTAGTTATCCCCAACATTCTCCAAAAACTTCCTGCATTGTCTGTGTGCTGCTGTATCGGTCTCCCAACCAATGTCTGGATGATTAAAGTCTCCCATGAGAACCAGGGCCTGTGACTTGGAAGCTTCACTAAGCTGCCTGAAGAAAGCCTCATCTATCTCATCTCCCTGATCTGGCGGCCTATAACAGACACCAACTACAACATCACCTCTGTTACTTCCACCTCTAAGCTTAACCCAAAGACACTCAACTGGATTTTCTCTTACTCATACTGGAGCTCTGAGAAATTATACTGCTCCCTCACAGAGAGCGCAACTCCTCCTCCTTTTCTCCCCTGTCTGTCCTTCCTAACCAGTTTACAACTTTCCATGACCGTGCTCCAGTTATGTGAATCGTCCCACCACGTCACTGTATTCCAGCCACCTCATACTTGTGTGACTGTGCCAGGGCCTCTAATTCTTCCTGTTTGTTCCCCAGGCTTCTGGCATTAGTGTACAAGCATCTTAGAGAAGGGGCCAATTGGCCCACTTTCTCTTCTTCACCCAGGAAACCTGCTTGATTGTTCCCTCCTCCTTCCCCACTTACCTCAGGGCTTGTGTCACCCTCCCCCGATGAACCTAGTTTAAAGCCCTTCTCACTAGGTTTGCAAGCCTGCCCGCAAAGATGCTCTTTCCTCTCTTTGTGAGGTGGATCCCATCTCTTCCCAGCAATCCCTGTTCATGAAAGAGAATCCCATGGTTAAAGAAACCAAATCCTTCCCTGCAACACCACCTACACAACCACGCATTTACCTCTGTGATTCAACGATCCTTCTGCTGACCCCTTCCTTCCACAGGGAGGTGAGATGAGAACACCTCTTGTGAACTATATTCCTTGATCTTCCTTCCTTGGGTTACGTAATCCACTGTGATCTCGTCAAAGTTGCTCTTAACTGTATCATTGGTTCCTACATAGAGAAGTAGGAAGTCTACAGGTAGACTTAGAAGTAGAATAGTCTACAGGTTTAACAATTTTTGGCAGGGACTCTGTAATATCCCAGATTCTAGCTCCAGGCAAGCAGCAAACTTGCTGGGATTCTAGGTCCAGGTGGCAGATGGATGACTCCGTCCCTCTAAGGAGGGAGTCCCCGACCACCACCACCTGTCTTCTTCCCTTAGGGGTGGTGATCATAGAACTCCCATCCCTACGACTGCGCATCCCATGCCTTAGAAACTGTGGTGACTCCTTCAGATCCAATCCCTGGGAGGTATCAGCCCCAATTATCTCCACCATATCACCTGTGGAGAGAGGCTGAAAGTGGTTACTTAACTCCACTGGAATTGGAGCGACTGGAACTGGTTTTCTCCTCCTGGAGGTAACATGCTTCCAGTTCTCCTCCTTGTTTTGGGCAGCCTGCTGTACCTGCAGTATCATCTGTTGCCTTCTAACCAGAAAGTCTTCACCCTCACTGATGGACCTGAGGGTTGATATTTGTGCCTCAAGTCCTCGAACCTTCTCTTTTAAAATGGTTTCCAGCTTGCACTTGGCACAAAGAAAATCCTCTCTCTCATCCGGGAGGAAGACAAACATGGCACATACTATGCAGGTCACAACAACAGACCTCTCGCCAGCCACGTCACTGTCCATTTCTTCCCTTTTCAGAGATCCCTTATTTGTTTCTAGTGCCGCCTTGAAGGGCACAAGAGAAACACTGTCTAAGAAAGGGAAAACAGGTATGGGGGCTCCTCCTGAAGGCGAACGCCCAGGCAAACTCCCTGTTAGCTGCTTCTGTTAGCTGCTCACAGGGTTCGCTGTGGCTGCCTTCTTACAGAGCTGCTAGCTGGTTAGGCCTGGCTCAAAGCCTTTGCCTCCAATATAATCAGCCCTTGAAGGCCCACCTGGAAGGAAGCTCTCCCAATTCACACCTTGCAAACTGCCACACACGCTTTCCAGCTGCCCTTCTCTGCAAAACAGATGCTCAGGCACACTGGCAGCTATGCAAACTGCCCCTCACTGCAAAATCAAACAACTGCACAGACACACACACAGGCAGAAATTCAACCCACCAGCTCACAACGCAGCCCCCTAAATGCCACACTCACCTGAGCTCCTCGCAGATGCTTTCCCAGGCAAACTCCCTGTTAGCTGCTCCTGTTCGCTGCTCACACAATCTGAGCCAAATGGGATATTACCTCACAGTCACCGGTACTAGCCGAGTCACTGTACAGCAGCCCTGAAGCCCTAGTTCCTGCTCAGGGAGGAAGGGCACTGCAGGGACACCCATGAGGCTGTCTCCTTGTGAACCCCTTCCCCGCTGCCCCGCCCCATAAGCCCTAGAGAAGGAGGTGTTCTGAGGATGGAGATGGGCAACGGCTGTGACAACCACCAGGGGCCCAGGGGCAAAGTAGGAGGGGGAGCCCGGCTCCATGCCCCAGAAGGCGCAGAGCCAGTGGCAGAAGGGGTGGGGTCTGTGGCATTCAGCCCTCAGCACCGCTGAACCCTGGGCCCCCCATTTCCCTCACAGCCGCATGCAGCAGCGCTACCACAGCAATTCAAAGGGCTCTGGAGCTCTGGCCACCGCCAAAGCAGCAGCTCCTTTGAAACACCAGGCCAGGGGCCAATTTCCCACCATTGCCCTCCCTGTAGCCCCGCCGGTGGGCCTGAAGGCAGGGGTGGATGGGAAGGACGGGAATGAGGGGTGGAGCTCCAGAGCTAAGACTGCTGCACGCTACAGCAGAGATTCCACGAGCACTTGCAGCCCCGTGAGGCCGCCGTAACATCACCAGCCCCACATGAGCTTCTCCAGCCTTAGGACCTGCCCAGAAGTGACCCCCGACTCTCTCCGAGCCGCCGGCTCTGTCTCTCTCCTCTTTCCCTGGCTCTGACTTGACCGCTATTGCCACCTGAGCTGAGAAACAGCTACATTAGCCTCTGTTAGCAAAGCTCAGGTTTGCTGCAGCTGACCGAGCTGTTCATCTGGGGGGGGCCTCTTCTACACATGGCAGCAAAGAAGGAACCAAGACCATTAAGGGGAGTAAAAAGCACACGGAGCTAGCAGCAAATGTGAGCCAGAAGGATGTGCTCGTGCTTTGTAAACACCATAACACGGCAGCAAATTGCTGTTTTGACAGATGTGTAATATCCCATTTGGCTCAGAGTCGATATTTGTGGTCATTGGAAGAGACAATTAGATGGCATCTGGGAGAACTGGAATATTAAAAAGGGAATTAATCTTAAAGGAACTCCGTGACCTTCACTGACTTCCAAAGGAAAAAAAAGTGTCATATGGATTTTCCAGCCCTCTGTGCATTAGTTATCACTTTGTTCCCCGGGCATCTCATCTTTTCCTTTAGCTGACATAAAGTGCAGGTCAGGCGGGACAGCTGGACAGATGGGCAGCATGGGTGTAAAGATTTACATGGGCTGAGGTCTTACCATTTGTTGCCAGCTTGATTTTCAGCTTATGGATATTGGTGATCTAACACCATTCAGCCTAATTTTTCCGCCTCCAAACAGCGCCTGTCTAACATTCTCCCTGAACCGCGGCTCCTCATTGCTGTTGAAATCAGATCAGAGTTTTGTTAACAGTCTTTATACTTAATTTTCTGAAGCAATTTGTGTGTCATCAGCCAAATTACCAGTGTGGGCTAAGGGAGCTATCTAGGGTGTGTGATGGGAGAGGGTTCGGACGGAGAGAACACACTTCCAGGTTCAGACCTGCCACTGACCTACTATGTGAACTTGTACTTGTCACTTCTCTTTTGCACTGCTGTTTCCCCTTGTCTCCCTCTTACATTTAGATTGAAAGCTCTTCAGAGCAGCGACTGTCTCTTGCTGTATGTACCACAATGGGGCTTTGCTCTGGGCTGAGAGGTCTAGGTGCTACTGTAACACAAGTAATAAAAGCACCAGCTGGCAAAAACAGAACTCAAAGGCCTGGAATACCTTATGCTACAGCCATTGTTTGCGTGCATATTTAAATGTATGTTGCCATGCAACATGCCTGCAGATGCAAGTGACAAGAACTGTCTTGTTGGCTGGGAAATCACAGCAGAAGAAACAGGGACATAAGGGTAAATGATCCATACTGAAAGGGTAGGGTCTAAGCTTCTATCATCCCTTTTATATTGCTGTACTCCTTTTCCTGTATATGAAGCAACTATCCGGCCCTGGCTGGGCTGGTAACACATGTTCTCTGTAAGCCGTGCACTTGTGCAGCCACTCAGGAGAGATTCAAATGCTGCCCAGACAATTAGCAGAGTGCCCACAGTGAGGTATTTTGTTTCTACTGGTGGTGCACGTCCGCACATGCCTTAGTGTGCATAAAATTTATTCTGCCCATGGATGGAAAAGAGTAGAAGGAACTTTGCTGGTGACCACTTATAGCTGCTTTGACTACGGATAATTTATGCAACTGTGCATGACTTTGCTAGTGCCCCACCCTACCCTACCCTCTAGTCCCACTGCCTTGCCTCTCTCCCTTACCTCTTTGTTCGCTTCCAGCATGTTATCTGAATCTTACTTAGCGAGGTCTCTGGGGTGAGAGCTGCCTTTGCACTGTGTGTTTGTAGAAAGCACCCTGAACCTGTCAGGCGCTTCTTAGCAGCTCCTGTACAGAAATAATCAAACTACACAGGTTGTACCTCTCTTGCCCAGCACCCTCAGGACCTGAATGGTCCCGAATGAGGGGCTTTGTTGGACAAGCGTGGTCAGGGTGGCCGCCTGGAGGAGTGGTCCCCCCACTCTTGCAGGGTTTCCCTTTGGGGCTGCAGGGTTCCCAGTGGGACTCCGTGCCACAGCCAGGATCCCCGCTGGCTCCCACCTCTAGGTTCCCAGCAGGGTCCCAGGGCTCTGCTGTACCCTGCACAGCTGAAGTTCTCCAGTCCAGCAAAATCTATTTTCCTGCTGGAGGAGGGACATTGCCAGACGAGAGAGTTTCAATCTGCAGCAGGGAGAGGTGATGCGGGTTTCCAGAAATGATCATGGGACATTTGGAACAATGGCATTCTCAAGAGTCCATTGTGATGTTTTCTTCCTACAATCATCTTTCAGACCAAAGAGGGAGAATGGGCATTTGATTTACAGTCTCTTAAGAAAACCTCTGTCAGTGCACAACAACAAAAGTGCTGCAATGAGGCCATAAATGCAGGAGGTAATAATTAGTTCATTGCACACATACATACGATAAATGGAAGTTTGGCACTTTGGCTTTCCCTAGCAGAAAGCATAAAAGAGTCCAGTCAATTTGTTCCATCTAAAGCATAAATGGGTCTAGAGAATGTTTGCAATTTACGGTTTGCAATCCACTATTCATGAGCCCAGATAATTAACACTTGAAGGAAACTTGAACGCCCTGTTGTAAATCTAACAGTTCTCTGTAATCCCCCCTTCCATGCAGCACTGTTTATTTATCATGTACCGTCGGACGATATTGATTAGTTATCACAGCCTCACCTCCATGACTTTGAATCTGCCATTGAAATTGCAGTTGTATACATGACAATGCGCATTTCATGTTCTGATGCAAATGCTCAGACATTCGAAAATTTATTCTTCACAGGCAACTCTCACATGAATTTATAACAAAAAAGTACTGAATGGCATCATATTTTTCTCTGACTGCTGCTGATTCGCAGCTCATGGTAATGGAGAAGACTCTATAGCCGTGTCTACACGTGCACGCTACTTTGAAGTAGCGGCACTAACTTCGAAATAGCGCCCGTCACGGCTACACGTGTCGGGCGCTATTTCAACGTTAACATCGACGTTAGGCGGTGAGACGTCGAAGCCGCTAACCCCATGAGGGGATGGGAATAACGCCCTACTTCGAAGTTGAACGTCGAAGTAGGGCACGTGTAGCTGATCCACGTCCCGCAACATCAAAATAGCGGGGTCTGCCATGGCAGCCATCAGCTGAGGGGTTGAGAGACACTCTCTCTCCAGCCCCTGCGGGGCTCTATGGTCACCGTGGGCAGCAGCCCGTAGCCCAGGGCTTCTGGCTGCTGCTGCTGCAGCTGGGGATCCATGCTGCATACACAGGGTCTGCAACCAGTTGTCGGCTCTGTGGATCTTGTGTTGTTTAGTGCAAGTGTGTCTGGGAGGGGCCCTTTAAGGGAGCGGTTTGCTGTTGAGTCCGCCCTGTGACCCTGTCTGCAGCTGTGCCTGGCACCCTTATTTCGATGTGTGCTACTGTGGCGTGTAGACGTTCCCTCGCTGCGCCTATTTCGATGTGGTGCTGCGCAACGTCGATGTTGAACATCGACGTTGCCAGCCCTGGAGGACGTGTAGACGTTATTCATCGAAATAGCCTATTTCGATGTCGCCACATCAAAACAGGCTACTTCGATGTAGGCTTCACGTGTAGACATATGAGAGCTAAATTGCAGAGAATCCAAGGGAAAAAGGTGTTGCTAGCACATCATCAAAACATTCATGTTTGGTGACAAAAGTTGGTGCATTTTTCCCTTCCTACCACTGCTAATCACCCAAAATCTTGGATTTTCTTACTGATTAGATCCTGCAAACAAGATCTTAAAAATAGGTTTGTCTAGAAATAAGATTATGGCCTGGATTTTCAAACATTGTCACACTGGAAGCTACTGGGTGCTTTGCTCCTTTGGCGATCCAGTCCCCTACTTAAGCACTGCCCAAGAAATGCTGAATTTTTCAGTCACCTGGTGGCCTACCTGGAAAACTATGGTGAATTTCACTCTGAGGGAAAAAACCTGAAAATTGGCAAGAACCTTCCAGCCCACTGCTGCCCTGCACATCCTGGAAAGTTTGAGTTAATTTCTCTACAGGAGGGAAGCGAAACTGACAAGAGATTTCCAGATAGGCAGCTCAGGAACCATCTACATTTTTCCAATGGAAAATATCTGATTTTCTGAAAAGGGCACTTTGCATCATAAAAACCACTCAAGCAAAGAATTAAAACAGACCTCAGCACCCTGCCATTCCCACTGGTATCAATAGGACCTGCTAGGTGCTCAGCATTAACTTAGGCACTGGGAAAAGAATTCAAGTCTGGAATTTTCAAAAGATCCTGAGGGAGTCACGTAGCCAAGTCCAAATGAACTTGGCACCAGTTTGTTAAAATGCCTGTCTCTCTGGGAGGGAATCAGAGAAGTGAACGCCTTGAAAGGGACCTTGAGAAGTCAGCGCACCCAGCCCCTGAAATGGGGGAAGGCCATGTAAACCTAGACCATCTCTGACAAGGGTTGCTCCAGCCAGTTCTTAATCCCCCTGCCCACCACCACCCACCCTATGATGGAGATTCCACAACTTCCCATGGAGCCTATCCTAGAGCTTAACTATCCCTATAGTGAGAAGTTTGCTCTTGTTTTTATTTTAAATCTCCCTTGTTGCAGCCTAATCCCATGCTTTTCCCACCCTTGGTGACCTGACCATATCTGAAGACATATCAGGTTCCCCTTGAGTCTTCTGTTCTCAAGATTAAACACGTTCAGTTTTCTAACATTTCCTCATAGATTAGGGCTTTCTAAAACAATCATTTTTGTCGGTGTCCTCTGGCCTCTCTCCAATCTACACACCCTTCCTAAAGAGTGGTGCCAGGAACTGGAAACAAAAGACTCCACCTAAAGCTTCACTAGTGCTTTGTAGTTACCTCCCATGTCTTGCACACCACATTCCTGCTAATGCACAGCAGAAACATAGGGCAGGATGGGACAACGAGATGTCATCTAGTCTAAACCCCTCCACTCTTGGAAGGAGTACGAATTAGCCAAACCATCCCAGCAGGTTTTTGTCTAACATGATCTTATAAAAATTTCAAAAGAAGGAGCTTATACAACCTACCTAGGAAATGTATTCAAGTGCTTATCCACCCTGGAAGTTCACCTTCCCCACTCCCACCCCTCCAATGTCCAACCTAAACCTCCCTGGCTGAAATTGAAGGTCATTGGTTTTTTGCCTATCCTCAGAGGGCAATATGAATATATTGTCTTCTTCCCCCCTGTAACAACTTTCTATGTACTCCATAAATTATGTCCCTCCTCGGTCTTCTCTTCTCCAGATTAAACACACCTAATTTTTTCAGTCTGTCCTCGTAGGTCATGTTTGATAGACCTTTAATCATTTTCATTGCTCTCTTTGGCCTACCTCCAGTTTAACCATATCTTTTCTGATGTGGCATCCAGAACTAAGCACAATATTAATTCTGAGGCCTAATCAGTGCAGCATGGATCAGAAGAATTACTTCTTGTGGAGTTTTAAGCTGCTGTTCTTTTTTTGGATTATTTATTTATTTTGGCAACAGTGTCCCGCTGGTGACTCATGTTTAACTTGTGAGTCACTATGACACCCAGCTCTCCTTTTCCAGTACTCCTTCCTAGGCAGTTTTTTTTTCCCATTTTGTACATGTGCACCCTATTGTTTCTTCCTACATGAAATACTTTGCATTTGACCTCAGGGAATTTGGACAAAATTTGATAGTCTCTCTCTCTCTCATCTGCACCAAATTGTTGACTCCTGCTTGACTTGTGGTCCCCTATTTCTCACAGATCCTCTTCAGTTATTCTCCCTTTCATACTTGTGCATTTGATTTTTTTTTTCCTCCCTTATGAACTACTTTGCTCTTCTCATTACTGAATTTCATTTTCTTGATGTCAGACAAGTTTTCTAATTTGTCAAGGTCACTTTGAATGCTGTAGCGATGACCTGATCATCCTCATAGTGACTAACAAAGGTGTCACAAACACACAGCATGATGGGCCAAATTCAGTCCTGTTGTAACTTCTCGAAAATCCATTGAAACTACTGGATGCTCGGCACTTCTGGAAGTCATCCCAAATATTAAATTTTCCTAAATAGAGATTTAGGCAACATCAGCAACTAGTGTGAAAATAAAGCAGCAGAAATGTAGCACTTTGAAGACTAATAAAATGATTTATTCAGTTTGAAAATATCAGCCTCACTTATGATTGGAGACAGATATTTCTATGAGTCACGGAGACATCTTAGCAATAGGCTCATGAACCTGTATCTTCTGTCTCTGTCCTGCTAGGACGTTTCTGTGCACAAAGGAACCATCGCTATCTGGCCTTGTAGCAAAAAAGAAGGAGAATACAAACTGGCAGAAACCCAAATCAGCATGCAGGGTACAATTCACCTCCATGCATTGCACAAGGCTCTCGATATAGGACCTTAACATGCAGCTTCAGTGGCACACAGGTCTCTGCACTGGGGATGGAGTTTCACCCCATGTCTTACAGTATTTCTGCACAGCAGCTGGGGACTATGAGCAGCTACAAAGCTGCTGCAGAACATGGGCAGAGGGTGCCATGGGAGTCTGATGGCCTTGTAGTGAGGGCAGATAGCCCTGCCAGCCATAGCAACACATCTCTTTTCATGGCATTGGTGCAATCAGAGCAAGCGTGGGTCTGGCTCCTCAAGCTGGCTAAAACTACACCACCAGTGTAGACATCTCCAGGGCCTCAATGGTCCTATACCACAGAACTCAAACCTCTCACTGGTCTCTCCCCTATCTTACAAATTGAGGACTCTCCATCTGATTTCCACCCCTTCTGCTGAAGGCAGATGCCCAAGCTCAGTCCCCCCTCTACTCCGAGGAGTTCCTTTAAGTGCTTTTTGGCCTTAGCTGTAACGGTCTCTACTGCCTCCTCCCTGAAAGCACTTTTTGGCTCTGGCTTACTCTGCTGCCCTCTCCCTTGCTGTCTGAGTCTCTCTTCCAATTGCCTTCACCACCTCTATAATCCTAGCCTGTGTCCAAAACAATCTTCAGTTGAGCCAGCATGTGAAATTTGAAACCTATGGAACATTTTTTTAAGTGAAAGCAACACAAAGAAATGTCAGGAAAAGAAACACGTCCAATTTTTAGAAGGGCGCAATAATAAAGGTTGTTCTCTGCAGATGGCACAGAGCTTTTTGCAGTCAAACTGTGCATTTTCATTTTCTCTTGAAGAGATTCTAGGACAAATGTGGAAGCCAAATTCAATTCCTAAAGTATAAATGAGAGGGGATACGATCGTTTGAGTGGAAATCACAGGGAAACTTTAACTATGGAGTCATTAACAGCACCGGCAGAATACGTACTTGCATGCACAGATGGACTGACGTACGCTTAGCAGATAGACACACCACTCAGGTAGATAGGTCAGTAGGCAAAGACACATGCCTTCAAACTGACAAGAACATTCACATAAGGGAAGCTGTCCGTTTTCAGACATCTCGGTCTCTACCCTCTCTCTCTCTTAATATTGGTCCTCTGAGAATATTGCTTGCCATGAAAATAGGAAAATCTTTAAAGGTTGTATTGAATTACACTGCTTGAACCGAAAATGATCCGGAGAGAGGGGAAACCTGCTTAGCTGACCAGAAAAAAAAGTCACATGTCAGATCCTGTTACCCCCTTGAACACCACTTTACTCCATGTGTGATCTGGCTGAGGTCAATGGTACCACATGCTGTGGTGAAAGATGGGTCAGAATCTGGATTCATGGAGGTCTCAGCTTTGAAGATGTATGCACTGCAGCCATGTACACAGCCATGTACACTGCTGCCACCTGTGCTTTGTTCCTTAAACACATCTCAAAATGTTATGCCAGCATGCAGAGGCAGATGCATACGCTGCATTTTCTTGTCTTGTCTTTTGTTAGTGCAGGCGCTAACCAGGAAGGGGATGGAAGGGACAGGGCTGGGAGATGGAGAAGAAGACAGGAGCAGGGGAGAAGATGGACAGAAGTAGAAAGAGACAAGCTGGCAAGGTCTGAAGCTACTACAGGAAAGGCTCTCAAGCAGAGGTGCGAGTACCCACAGGGGAGTACAGAGGTCTTCCAGGAGATACCTCGCCTCATCTAGATATTTGTCTAATCTTACAACAGGCAACATCAAAAGCACTAGCAAAGTCAGTCCAACCTAAAACTTCCATGCAATGACTTGTTTATACTGCTCTGTATACCATACCCGGAAATGTAAGTATGCCACTTCTGTTGATTTATAACGAATGTGTGAAAATGAGAAAAAGCAGCTTGCTGCACTAGCCTGCCGTGACACTTTCGGATTGCTAGCTCTCGTTTTGCAAGTAAGTAGTTTTTAAAGAGCGTGAAACCTGGGGGCCAGGCAAGACAACTCAGACTCCTGAAAGGGGCGCAGTAGCCTGGAAAGGCTGAGAGCTGCCACACTACAGAGCGCTCCCTTCGAATAGAGCGCAGGATCTCTGGGTCTCAGCACTTCTCTGCTCTCAGCAAATAGCTGCGAGATCCTTTATCAAAACAAGTGCCTTATCTCCTTGCAGTGGCTGGCCCCAAAGAGAAGAGAGCAACCTTCTTGTGCTATCAGTTGCTCTGTTAGCTCAAAAGTCTCCGAGGGACAGCCATGTTAGACTGGATCTGTAAAAACAACGAGACCTATAGCTCCTTAGAGACAAATGGATTTATTAGGACATAAGCTTTCATGGATAAAGCCTATTTCATCACCTGGACTGGAGTGGGAATACAAAGGCAGATACAGGTGCCCAAAAATCTAAAGTTTTCAGTCTTCCTGATGATCGATGTGGCACCAGGTGATGGAATTCCAGTTGTTTCTGTTGGCTCTTTCAAAGCCCTGCATACAGAACGCCATGGTAAAAGAATGTGAAGGTTATGAAGTCAAGGACTCAAGAATAAGGAAATGCCAGAACTGAGGTCAGAATTTGCCTTGACTTCAAAGGGAATTTGCCTGAGTCAGACCTCTAGGGCCAAGCTTAGGGTGACCATCCGTCCTATTTTGGGTGGGACAGCTCTGTATTTCGGGTGCCATTCTGGCATCCCGATTTATTTTGCAAAAGCGGCTAATTGCCCCATACTTTGCAGTGATTCACCAGCTTCCCTCAGCTGGGGAAGCTGGACCTGCGCCACTGCCACCCAGCTTCCCCCACCTGGGGGAGCCGGAAGCTGGGAGCCAGACTGAGCGGTGGCTCAGCTGCCACCAGGCTTCCACCAGCAGGGCTGAGGGTGAGCTGGGTCCATGGGGGTTGCAGTGGAGCCTCTGGAGCCAGAGCCAGGGCCAGGTCTGGGGGCTGGTGCCTGAGGCCGCAGTAGGGATGGGGTAGCCAGGAGCTGGACCTGTGTAGCGACACAGGCTTCCACCCACAGCTCGAGGAAGCCAGGAGCGTCGCTGGTGGGGTGGCAGCCCTGTGCCTGGCACCCCAGATAGGGTGACCATCCATACCATTTTGGCTGGGAAGGGGGTCATTCCCCATGTCTGGTCAGGGGAGACATGGTCACCCTAGCCAAGCCCCATTTAGCTTTCTCGTCATAGGTGACATTTCTAGGCATACATGTCACAGAATCATAGAACACTAGAACAAGAAGGGACCTCGAGAGGCCATCGAGTCCAGCCCCCTGCCCTCACAGCAGGACCAAGAACTGTCTAGACCAGTCACTGATAGATGTCTGTCTAACCTGTTATTAAACATCTCCAGTGATGGAGATTCCACAACGTCCCTAGGTGGTTTATTCCAGTGTTTGACCACCCTGACTGTTAGAAAATTTTTCCTAATGTCCAACCTAAACCTCCCTTGCGGCAGTTTAAGCCCATTGCTTCTTGTCCTGTCCTCAGAGACCAAGGAGAACAATTTTTCTCCCTCCTCTTTGTAACACTCTTTTAGGTACTTCGAAACTGCTATCATGCCCCCCTCAGTCTTCTCTCTTCTAAACAAAACAAGCCCACTTCTTTCAGTCTTTCCTGTCCCTAAGGACAGGAAGTGGCAGGTTCTTCATGAGCATTAATGTGTTTAGAAGACCAATGTGGGAGACACCAATCTGAGAATGAATGACGGTAGATGAGTGTGTCCACTGTTGTACACAGATAACACCCCGCCCCCCCCCCGCCTCCCCGTGTGGGGAGTCTGAGCTCTTCACAATTCCCCTATGAGGTAGGGCAGTGCTGTTATCCCCATTTCACAGAAAGGGACACTGAGACACCTGGTATACTAATGGTCATGTTCGGCATAACATAGGCGATCTCTGACTGACCCATGACTTGAACCAGGTCACTTAATCCCAATCCAAATTTTTGTCCTTGTCCACTTAACCTTTCTCCCATCCTTTCTGAGCAGAGGTACATGAAAGAATCTGCGCTGAGCCATACACCACTGCGTGTGCTCTGTGCAAGTGACTGCACCCAAGCATACGTCCACGTGTTGGAATACAAAAAGGCAAAAACATGATGATCACAAAGCACCAATGTACTTGGTCACCAACTGGATGATAATAGTAATAGTAATAACAACAACAATAATAATAATAATAATAATAATAATAATAAACCAGAAAAATGGCACCAAAGGTATTAGAAAACTATTATTTTTCAAGGAATTTGTTCTAGTTTTTATACCAACAATCAACAATGTTTTTCTAAATTACTGAGCTGCCTTGTGATTCTCTCCATACTTTGGTCATGCTCCAGCTAGGATCTTAGCAGTTATATAGCTTATTATTTTTATAGCTTCCTGTGAAAAGAAGAGCTCAGAAGCTTTCCCAAACCATAGCCACCCTGCCATTAATCTGTGCAAAAAAAGCCAAGGAAACCAATTCTTTTCATCTCTGTGCCGTGCATTCCAGTACGGAGAAAAGTCAGCCCCAAAGCCACGGTTAGAACACTGCCTCTCTCTGGGGGCTAGATCCTGACTTGAGGGCTATCCCTGAGCAAGGAGCAACATGTCATCCGGACCACCCTGTGGTAGGCTCCCAGGTAGTGATTTACCGGTCTATTCCACCCATTGTCTCCTCACTGTGGGCTCTGCCACACCGACTGCAGAGACAGGCCCTTGAGACAAGTTTCCCCCTCTACCTGTTGCAGCAAAGGGATTTAGGTTCAGTACTGTCAGACTTCGAATAATGCTCCTGTTAGGTGCCACCAGCAAATCAGAGGCATTTCCTGCATTACAGATGTCAATGGGAACAATTATTAGCAGAGCTATTAATCAAAATAGAAAGAGATCTATCTCCAGGAGAAATGTTCTCTCTTTCTACTGTCTTTGATTCAAGATTACATTCACCAAATTAATCTGCCCCAGATTTCACCTACTGTGCCTTTAAATATTGCAACACCTGCTAGGTGAAATACCATGGAACTTTACAAACAACATGTCAGCACCGGTGGTCTGTGAATATTATGCCTCATGTCATGGAGGGAAATTTTCTGTCGACTACAGCCCTTACTTGTTCACCAATCACCTGTCATGCAATTGCCTGTATAACATAAATGAGCATTTTGCATGCAATCTATAGGACACATCTAAAGCATCCTTACTGACACGCATATGAAGAACTTTAAAGCATATGAAGAATGCTTTAAAAATGTACATTCATTTTCTTGGCCTCATTTTAGAAGACTTGTTTATTTTACTGTCATTAGCTGATAGGCACAGAGACTTCCAATAGTCATCCCCTGCTTTCAAACTTTAGGAAAGCAGAACTTGTGTTTCTCTGCTCTCAGACTGGACAAACTAGCTCAGTTATTAAAGTTAACTAGCTTTAAAATGAGGAAGACTGGATAATCACAACGAGTTCTAAAAGAGCTGGAAAAGGAACTCTCTGGACCATTAGATGCTGACTTTCAATAAATCTTGGAATGTTGCAGAAAATTCCAGAGGACCAGAAGAAAACTTATGTTGCACCAATATTTAAAAGGGTAAATGGGATGACCCAGATAATTATAGGTCATTCAGTTTTGATTTTAATCCTGAGCAAAATAATAAAATGCTGATTTCGGACTCAAATTAATAAAAAATTAAAGGAGTAAAATATAATGAATGTCAAGCAATATGGATTCATGGGAAATAGAGCCTATCAAACAATAATCCCATTTGAACTATAATTATATTATACAGGTTTGGCTGATGAAGGTGATAATGTTGATGTAATATATTTAGACTGCCATTAAGGGGCATCCCTTGGCACCATATGACCTTTTGATTAAGAAATAAGAATGATACAAAATCAACAGAGTGCTTATTAAATGGACTGAAAACTGGCTGATAAGGCTCCAGATGTAAATGCTACTGAGGAATTACCACTGAGAGAGAGTGCTTTTGGTGGAGTTCTACCAGGATTAGTTCCTGTCTTTTGTATCACAGACTTGGGAGAAAACAAAATCATCACTGACAATGTTTGAAGGTGTCTCAAAACTGGGGGCACAGTAAATAATTTAATTTGGGTTGGTCCTGCTTTGCAGAGAGGGTTTGGCTAGATGACCTGAGGTCTCTTCCAACCCTGATCGTCTACAATGAGGAAGAGCACAGGCCACAGACACAAAACAATCTGGATCTCTTGATAAGCTGAGCATAAGCAACCAATATATGTTTCAATATGGCATTCATACATCATAATATTGTACGTTTAGAAACAAAGAATATAGGCCACATCTGAGGGACTCTATCCTGAGAAGTAGCAACTCCGAAAAGGAATTAAGGGTCACCCAGGACAGTAAGAGAAGCATGAGCTCCCAGAACAACAGTGTGGCCAAAAGGGCTAACGTGATCCATGGATACACAAACAGGGGAGTCTTGAATGGGAACAGGGAAGTTATAAGACGTATGTCTTTGGCACAGGTTTGATCACGACTGGAACATTTTGGCCAGCTTCTGGGGCCCACATTTCAAGAAGGGCATTGTTAAATTGGTGAAGGGGCCAAAGAGGAACCACAA
The DNA here is from genome assembly GCF_033958435.1 of Carettochelys insculpta. Lineage (NCBI taxonomy): Eukaryota > Metazoa > Chordata > Testudines > Carettochelyidae > Carettochelys > Carettochelys insculpta. Next base: position 132,764,336 of record NC_134140.1, on the reverse strand, counting down.
GAAGGATTACAAGATTGGAAAAATATATCTTACCATGAAAGCGTGAAGGAGCTCAATCTTACCAAAGAGAAGGTTATGGGGTGACTTTGTCGCAATCTATAAGTACCTATATGGGGAACTGAAATTGGATAAACAGAAGTGTCTTGAGCTGAGCAGACAAAGGCATCACAAGATGCAATGCCTGGAAGTTGAAGCTAGAAACATTCAGACTAGAACTAAGGTGCACGTACTTAAAAGTGAGGGTAATTAGCCACTGAAACACATTACCAGGCATTTTAGTGCATTTTCCTTCACTGGCAGCTTTTAAATCAAGAATAGATGTTTCTTCTAAAAGATCTGTTCCAGCTATTGTACGTCATGACCTAATAATTAATTCTTGCACGGATTGACTGGCCAGAAGGGACCACTCTGATCATCTAGTTTGGCCTCCTGTGTAACAGGCCACAGAACTTCCCTAAAATAGTTCCTGTTTGCTGCAGTAAGTTACAACAGGGCACCAGCTGCTCTGTTGCATGCCTGGGAACCAGCTCTGCAAACAGTAGCCCCAGCAAGTTCTAATAGTTTGATGCCACATTCATAACCCTTCACTTGTACCTATAGCTGAGAGTCTGGCCCATAGCTGCTAATATGCCAGGACATCAGGAATGAGTTTCTCACTCAGTTTCAAGAGGAAACTGCAGGCATTCAAACAAGCCAACCCCATGGTATTTTAGCAAACCAAAGCTTTTTTTGGATGTAACCCAGCTTCAATTGGTGTTGCCACGTGGGTGCAAAAAGCCATTTTTTTCTCTGAACAGCTGGAATGAGTTCAATTGAATTTATTTCAAGACTGGGATTGTTTTTGTCTCTTCCTGATTAAATATTATCCCTGTAAATGGCAGGCACATTTTTTCCTATTTAATTGTCATGGCTGAGAAGATTTAATCTATGCACAGATTCAATAAAATGTTATCATTGGCCGTCCATGAGAAATCTTTGCTTATAGCCACAGGACGCCTGGATACATTTGAAAAAATTGTATTCCTGATTTCAGATGGAGGAATTCAGGATTGTGCTTGTTTCACTGTGAAGAGAAAACACAGTTTGGAGTTCAAACTGCCACTGAATTTGCATTAGGTCTAGGCGAAAATATCAAATGAATTCCTGGTCAGTAATGATTTGGATGAACAGCACACAAATTAACTGTATGTGGTAGATGCAATAACTGCACAGACTTCACCACAGCACTCCAGTAGTCAGTGTTGACCTGCATAGAACAATCTCTCTGTTTAGGTAAGCCCTAACAGTTTTTATGGCCTCTTTAGGCATTAGTTCAGGCCACAAGGCCCCATTTTTAAAGAGCTCAGAGCTAGATTTGCAGGTGCTCAGCCATCACCAATGGGCTGGGCTCTACCCAACAGCTCCAGTTTTGCCTTTTGTGGCCAGATTTTCAAAAACGTTCAAAGCAGCACTCAGAGTACTGAGGTTCCTCTGAAAATCTGGCAGCTGACTGACACCCCCATAACTGTTGTTGCACAACCTAAGCTGTTGCTTTAGTAACACCTATTGGCTGTCAAAGCATTTCACCATCTTCAATGCAGTTACCCTCATAGCATCCCTGTGAGGGAGCAAAGCATTATTATCCCTGTGCTCCAGGTAGGAAACCAACAGACAAAGAGGCTAAATGACTTTAAGCAATTCCCGTCTTGTCCCAAGCCTATCACAGCTAAGAGCAGAGAGATCTAAGCCACCAGAGTTCCTACATCCTGCATGGTGGTCTCTTTCCCCCAGATGGTAAAACTGGCATCAGTTCTGCTATATCTGGGTCCTCTGCACCCAAGAAGTTGGGGAAGAGCTGCAGAACTTGCCGTTGTATGAAGCTGAGCAGTGGTGTTTTGTTAACAAAAATATCCACCCGCCCAAGGAGATCATATTTCTTTCACCTCTGGGACTAGTTTCCACAACTGCCAATGCATTAGGAGATAATAGTGAATTAATCTACAGTAATGGTAATGAACAATAAGAATACTTTATATCATTTTATAATTATATGGCACTATTACTTCCACGGCACATCTGTAAACCTGCCAGGGGAGGCAGCTTTATAACAGATCCATTAAGTGTGTATTTAAAAAATTGTCTAAAAAGTCAAATACTCAGTAGATCCATTGTTCTTTCCATTCCACAGCTTATATCAAAGCACCAGGAGCATTACACCAGGTGTACTCTGCACCGCAAGCTGTCAACAGGTCAAAAGGATTGGCACTCTCTGCTAAAAACCATTTTACTGTCCAAAGTCTTGTACATGGAAAAGGAAAAAGTATACTACAACTCCATTTGGACCTACCAAACCTCGCTGAAACCATGACTTCTCAGAATGAAGAGGGGTAACTAGTGGTGTCCCACAGGGGTCTGTACTGGACCAATCCTGTTCAGAAGATTTATAAATGTGCAGAAAGGGATGCACAGCAAATTTTGCTGCCTCACTGATGATACTAACCTGCTCAACAGCACTTTAAAGATTAACAAAATAATGTATTGGGTGATGAGCTTTCACAGTGCAGGCACTCTTCTTCAGACCTATTTCTATCTGTTAAAGTGCTACAGGACAGCTTTTTTGTTTTAAGATACAGACTAACACAACGACCTCTCTGAGACTAAACTGCTCAAGGTAGTTAAACCCAAAGCAGACTGTGAAGAGCTTCAAAAAGATCTCCCAAAGCTAGGTGACTGGGAAACAAAATGGCAGGTGAATATTGATGTAGATAAATGCAAAGTCATGCGTATTGGAAAACATAATCCCAGCTATACATATAAAATGATGGGCACTAAATTAGCTGTTGCTACTCCAGAGAGATCTTGGAGTCACCCACTCAACGTGCAGCAGCAATCAAAAAAGCAAGCAAGGTTGGGAATCATTAAAAAAGGGATAGAGAATAAGACAAAGAATATCTTATTGTGTCTATGTAAAGCCATGGTACACCTACATCTTGAATACTGCGTACAGATGTGGTTGCTTCATCTCAGAAAGAGGCACAGGAAGAAGTTTAAAAAAGGGCAACAAAAATGATTAGGGTGCGGACCAGCTGCTATCTGAGGAGAGATTAACAAGACTGGGACTTTTCATTTTAGAAAAGAGGAGATTAAGGGGCGGGGGGGGAATATGATAGAAGTCTATAAAACCCTGACTGGGGTGGAGAAAGTGAATAAGGAAAAGTTATAGCACAAAAACTAGGGCTCACCACATAAAATTAATGCGTGGTAGGTTTAAAAACAAAAAAAGGAAGTATCTCTTCACACAATGAACAGTTAACCTGTGGAACTCCTTCCTGGAGGATTTTGTGCAGGGCAGGACATAAACAGGGTTCAAAAGAGCTAGATAAATGCATGGAAGATTGGTAAGAATGGTATCCCTTGCCTCAGTCAGAAGCTGGGAATGCGTAACAGGGAAGGGATTGCTTGATGATTACCTGTTTTGTTCATTCCTCTGGAACACCTGGCATTGGCTATTGTCAGCAGACAGGATACTGGGCTAGATGGACCTTTGGTCTGACCCAGTGTGGCTGTTCTTATGAGGGAAGCAAGTGAAGACCCAGACTGTGATTTCACAGTAGCTCCACAGATGCCCATAGGTCTTCATACAGGTTCTGGTCCTTCCTTGTGACTCTGATTGAAGAAGAGATTGAAGTAGGGTTCAGCCCCACACTGGGTTGAACACTCAGGCTGTGAGCCAACAATGGGTTTAAGTGATTGCTTAGTTTTCACAGGCTAGTGGTCCCACTGACTTCAAGGGTTTGAAGTTCAGCACAGGGTTACAGGCTTTGCTGGATCAAGCTCTGCATAAATTTAACGAAAAGAAGGTCAGAGAACATTGTTAAGGCCAAGATTTTCAGGCTTTCAGAATTAGACATCCAGGTAGCTATTTAATAAGGCTGATGGAAAAATTCCCATCAAATGATTTATGGAAGAAAATTGGGTTTATGCTTAAATGGAGTTTTTCCAGACTCTTTCTGGAGAATATTCTTTGAGGTTTTTTGGTGGAGGTAATCAAAGAGATGCATCATGGGAGTTGTATCCAAACAGGTAGCCCAATCTATCTGGGTATTTGGGAGCATGAGGCACTCAAACGACAACTCATGTAAGGCACCACAGCAACATTTCAGGAGCAAAATATTTCATTTTTGGCCAAAAAATTTTTTTGTTTTGTTTTCAGAAAATGCCACAATTTTAATGGAAAATTTCGAAATCATCTTCTCTGTGGTTTCACCAAATTTTTCCACAGAGGAAACCCCCATTCTGTGAGCCTCTCCACTATTTAGAAATATATTCAAGAATAGTCTGATGGGCAGAGATACTGGGTAACCACAAAGTCAAGTGGGAAGGGCAACAAAAATGATTAGGGGTATGGACCAGCTGCTCAGCCGCTCTGAAAATGCAGTGATTTGGCCTTCACTTCCCTGAGTGTGAATGTCACGGGGTGATTGTAGAGCTCTATTAAGTAGAGCTTGTAAAGTGCGATGCATCGTTAAAGTCACCGAGTGGTGGGGGTGAACTGGAACTCACAAAACCACCAAAAATTCTGTCCCAAATAGGCTATGAGTTTCAGCTGCGGGAGCCGGACTGCCTCTTCCTCAGCTTTTCCAAAAATTCCTGAAAACGGTGTACACCATCTGCACTTGAACCACCTGAAATAGTTTTCAGTCTTCCAAAATATCACCAAAAAGTCTGACGGACAATCAGACAAGATTTCCCACAGGTACTGGTATAGCCCCACCATTGCAGTGTCTGAACACCTCCAGTTTTTTGATATTCATGTTCACAATACCCCAGTGGCAGGCAGTGGGGCCAGCTGCCACTGCAAGCCCTGGGGCAAGGTGGTGGGAGAGTGGCGTGGCTCTGCACCCCTGGAAGGGGTGGGGCCAAGGGCAGAAGGGGCGGGGCTTGGGCAGCCCTTCAGACCGCGGCACTGGGCCCCCTTCCAGTTCTCAGAGCAGTGCAGAGTGGCAGAGCAGTGCTTGTGGCTGTGTTTCAAAGGGACCCAGAGCTCTGCAACCCTTTGAAATACCAAGCCTGGAGCAAGTGGCCACCTTTGGCCCCCCACCCTCTGGCGGCAGGGGACATGACTATTACCCTCCCTGAGAGGGCAAGACACAGGAAGGCAAAGGTGTCTCGCACAAGGTCACTCAAGAAGATTTGTTCCCTAAACAGTCTTCAGACCCGCAGATGGATCTTTCCACGTGCAGTGAGCCCAGGAGAATGACCCCCCAAGCAGTAGGGTCGCCACCTGTCTAATTTTCAGCCAGGCTTTAGCTGTGTGTCCAGGGGCCATTTCCCATCTGGGGGCTTTTAAACAGCGGGGGGGGAGAGGGAAAGAGGTGGAGTAGGGGATCGGCCTGGAGGATCTAGTTACCTAAAATATTCTGAAGATGGCACCTATTTATAAATGATCTGTATGAACAGGTACCTTTCGCAAACACTGCAGCTAACTTGACCCTGCTGCAGTATCACGTTATTCCTAAATGTCAGCACAGTCATTCCAATTAATCAGTTTCACTGTGTACTGATTTCTCGTGGAATCTCTTTACTCACGCCTTTAGACTATCTAAGGAAGCCATCCTCTATCTCTCAGCGCTATTTGCAGTCCTTAAGGGCTGCCTTTTACACGTCTTTAAGCAACCCCACAATGAAATATTTTCATAGCTAGGTCTCCCATGGTTTGAAAGCATGGTGGAGTTCGCAAATGGTCAGAAATCTGGAGCTGACTCATGTCAGTATTTTCTCTCAGAAGGATAATCAAGGAGTGGGCAGACCTGGCCCTACTTTAAAACCAAATAGAACGCCAAATAGGAAAGGACCTGCTAGTATTTCTGCAGGCAAACCAGCAGGAGACGAGTCTGAACAGCTTCTGATTATGCTGATTTGTTCCCCACCAGGAGAGAAAGAGGAAAGCACTGCAAAGTGTACCCTTTGCTTTGCAGCCCCCAGGCAATGGTGCTGAGAAATGTGCTGGTTTCTAGTACCAGGAAACCTCAGCAAAACCTGTCTGCAGCATCCGCTTAGAAATCGGACAAAGCAATTCCTGTTCCAGAGAACAAATTAATATGAGGGAAGGTAGCATGGTCTTTTGCCACTAACCTGCAGGGTGAGCTTTGGCAAATCACCTCACTCTGTGCCTTGGTTTCCCCATTTGCCCAGTGGGGATGATATTAGTACTGACTGTCTTTGTATAGCACTTTAGGATCTACTGACAAAAAGCACTAAGGTAAGAATGAGGAATTAGCCTTCCTGTTAAATAATTAGTATTACAGGTTGAACCACTCTAGTCACATACTGTTGGGATCTGACTGGTACCGAACAAGAGAATTTGCCAGACCAGGGGAGGTCAATATTGTCTAGCAGCATTAGCAACACTTCCACGGCTTACTGTGCTCTTAGGAGACATTTAGGTGTAATTTGGAGCTAAATAACAGCACAGAACACCGAGAGCCAGGACTGGTGGCTGGAAACAAACTTCTGGGACCATGGGAAACTTGGCTACAGCCGTGCTAAGTGGTCATCCAGCTAACTAAAATCGTGCCGGATAATGGATGTTGCTGGACAAGAGAACTTCAGCCTGTAATTATTAATACAGCTTTACCACCAGCATCCTGATCCCAATCCTGTTTAACGCCATGTGAACAGGACTGGACTCGAAGGCCCCAATCCTGCAAACACACACATGAAAAAATGTTCCTCGTTTACAAAGCCCTGTTGACTCCAGCTTGACCACACAACTATCGAGGCTTTGGAGATCGATGATGGATGTATTCTAATGAAGCCTTGGTGTCCTTTAAAAAGCACCTCAAGGATTTAGGAGTACAAATCTCACTGATAGTCCATGGGGCCTGTGCCCCTAAATCCCCGAGGTGCTTCTGAAAATGTCCTTCCACATTTTAATGAGAGACACTCATATGCTCTCAGGATCAGCCTCACTCTGCTTGCACTGACTCTCGGGGCAACCCAGATAGGCCAGTGAAGGACCCATCGTTAATGGTTGGTTGTATTTTCTTGTCCTGTCAAGCTCTTCCCCCAGCTTAAGCATCAAACAGCCACATTACCTCATAGGCACTCGAGTTCGGCCTGTCTGTGTGTAGCCTGCCAAGGACAGCAGGGTTATTTGAGGTCTGGGCTCTGCACTCTGTCAGGTGCAGAATCAGTAGGGACCAAATCTTTGTACACAAGGGAAGGCCCATAAACGAAACAATAAGACTCCTCTGACAGCAGGAGCCTTCCTCCTCACCTTCCCACGTGCAGGACCCATGCCAGGCAAGCTGCAACGCTGACATAACGTGAGTGCAGGTGGAAAAATATGGTTATGGGAACTAGCCTCCAAGTTATCGATAGGACCTTCTCAGAGCAGAAGCATATTCGTTACACGTATACAGCATCACCACCTCTGTACCTCCCAGAGCTGATATTCTCTTGTTTATAACACAGTAGTACCTGAAGCTTCAAGCTGAGAGCAGGCTCATTGTGCTAGGTGCAGTACAGAGACAATTTCAACCCTGAAGAGTTTACAGTCTAAACAGACTAGTGTGGGCAGGGAAACAAAAGCACTGACAGATGCAGGGACTCGTCCAAGGTCACATGGCAAGTCCGCGGCCAAGCCAGGAGCAAGACCTGTCTCCCCAGTCCCACACTAGTGCCCTAGCCGTAGGGCTGCACTGCCTCTCAAGCTGCATTCGCAGGCAGGCTTGCCTGGCCTTTTAAGTTGGACAGATAGTACTCCCTTGCCTACAGTGTGGATGCTGAAGCAGAAACGGGGATTTCCTTCTCCCTGTGGACCAGCAGCAACGTGCCACAGATCCGCGCCAAAGAGTCGACACTGACAAGCTAGAAAACAGAGCCACTTCCGCTGAGCCATCCGATGCTCTTCCGGGCACAAAAGGCACACGTCAGCACAACTGCCGGGTGACCGCAGGCAACGCGCTCTGCCCAAAGGCGAGATGTGTGTCGGGTGCTGACTGACAAGCCCCAGGGCGTCTCCCAAGCACCAGCTCAGGTACAGAGGCAGCGCCCTCAGGCTCAGTCACACAAACTCATCGTGCACCATCCCTTCCCCCCTTCTCTGCCGGGTGCAACATGGGAGCAGCTGCCTCTCCCTCCCTGCTCTAACACGAAGTCTGTACCCTGTGCAGAACCAGACACTGCACAGCATTAACATTCACCACTCCAAAGCCTGCTCACGGCCTCCCCACATGCCTGGCTGTGCCTGGCCTTCCTGCTCAGCTCGCCCAACGCAACCCTGAAATTCGGGTGCAACAACAAGCCAACCACCTCAACGAATCATCAGAACCTGCGTGCTCTTTCGCAGCATGCTCTGACCATCTGTCATGCAAAGAGGTCCCACGGCCTCCAGGAGCAGTGGTCCCTGTAAGCTGAGCACTTGGGCAGCCACCCAGGAGACATTCAGCTGATGAACAGAGCATCTGCAGCTGGCAGTGTGTCTCTCTGTTGGTGGTGCACAGCCGCACATGCCCCAGTGCATATAAAATTTATTCCACACATGGATGGGAAAAAAAATGCAGGGTACACCATCCAGGACGCAGGCTGGATGTGCACGCTGTGTAAATCAGAACACAGGAAACATGCTTTGGGGTAGGATTGATTTGTAAAGCACGTGTCCCTGGAGCTCCATGAGTCCCCTCTGCCCCATGCTCTTCTTCTGCACGTCCTCCTGTTCTTCACCATGAGTTCTGCACACCCCCAACTCCTCGTCCTGCCACCATGATGGGCCAGCTGCAGAGGACCCCCACCGCTCCTCCCCTGTCCATGCACAGTGGATGGCGACAGCGGTGTCAGAACACAGAGCCCAGTAAATTCAGTGAACATGCTTGGCAAAGCCATCGAGGCTTGTTAGGTAGGTGTAGTGGCCCCTCGCTCTCAAGTGGGGAGGGAAACTGCTCCATCACACTGTATCAGGCAGCTGCACTTGGGCTCAGGTCGAGGGATGCCAGGTATCCAGTTTGCAACCAGAATAATGGGTCCAAAGGGACCCTGGGAGCGTTAGGGCCCTTCACAGTCTGCTCAGCCGCACAGCTGTGTTGTCAGGCTCCTGGTCCATCTTCGTGGGCCTCCAGGAAGCAGCTGACAAGTCTGTTGGGCTTGAGGGTGTCCACAGGGATTCTGCACGCTGCCCCCACCCCAGGCATCAGCTCCACAGCTGCCACTGGCTGAGAACTGGAGTGGCCCCATTGGCCTAGGAGTCAGAGTGATGGGATGCCACTTCCTGGGAACCACCTGGAGTCCATATCCCAAATCCCTTCCCACACACAAACTACATCCTAGAGCCGCAGCCTGCACATGCCCTGTCCTCCTGCCCCACCCTGAAACCACTCTCCAATGCCAAACCCTTCAGCCCCAACCCACACCAGAGACCACACCCCCCAGCCAAAGCCTTCATCCCCTCTGGCACTCCAACCCACTGCCGCAGCCCAGTGAAAATGAGTGCGTAAGGGTGCAGGACAGCAAACACTCAGAAGGAAGTTTGGCCAGAAAAAGCCAGACTTGAAGGCCCCTCCTGTAAACACCACATCTAGAGTGGCTGGAGGGCAAAGTTCTACCATCTACTTCCTGCCCACCCCCAACAGCATGTGTACGATAAAGCAGAGTCTTGGGTCTCCTCGGATACGGGTTTTAAAAACAGCCAGTGTAGTTTGCATCACATCCCCGGAGCGTCAGGACTGGGTACAAACCATGCATCTTTAAGCAAATCCGAAAAGCTGAGAAATCCTACAACCCAAACGCTCCACTTCCTGTTTGAGAAAAACCTACCACCTGACGTTCCAGACCCGCTCCTAGCTACAACACTGCCCGGAGGACCGAAAGGGTGGTTTTCAGTAACCTTCCTTCTCCCTGCTGTTTTTAATTACTGTGTGTTAACAATCTCACCTTTATGGACCGAAGGGCACTTTGTCAAAATGGATGAGGCTAGCAGTTTGATCTTTTAATTTTGCTTGCTTAATTGGCATCCCTTGAATCCCCGGAAATACTGATTTGAAAGGTTTCCAGCTCTTTTACCAGGCTTTGTCACAAAGCAAACCAACAAATGCCATGGAATAAAAGCTACCATATAAATAATGCAAGGGCAATGCATCATCCATGGTCTGTATAAACATAGTAAGGTAAGCAAGAAGGCAAGCCATTGAGAGCTCAGATTTAAACATTCAGAGGGAAAGGTGAGTCAGTGTTATAATGAAATCACCGGTTGACAAGCTTGGCAATATTTGGTCATTTCTTAAAGCCTCAACTCTGGCAGTCATGGGAAATATAATAAAACTTTAGCTAAAAGGTTTAAAAAAATTTTTTGACCCTTATACTTGTGGGAAACAATTTAAAGGCTCAAAAACCAGAGACAAATAAAGAACCCAACAATGTTATTTTGAGAATTTGTTTTTAAACCAACCTCTCACTCTTTCAGGGTTGACCTCCTGGTGTTGGAACAGTCGATGTCAGCAAGGCTAGCACCCTCTGCAAATTCACCTGCCTCTTTCAGGATGCTCCAGTAAGAAATAACTTGGCGGCAGCCACAATGAGGAGCCACACAGTGAATCGGGGGAACCGTGCACAACGGTGAAACTTTCAGGAAGTGCTCTGCCAAGTTTGTAAGGAATTTTATACTTTTAAAAATAAACTTTTGTCAGCTGAGGACTCCATGGTAAAATTACTGCATGGCAACATAAATTACAGCCTGCCGGAGTGAGCAGAAGACAAAACCAGTTGCTGTCCTATGCTAGTGCTGCGAGATGCAGCTGCCATGCTTTAGTTGGGGCATGCAGGTGGTAAGTTGTATTGTTCTAGCCTGTTTTGGCTGGCTCAAGCCTGATGATTGTTGAGTGAGGAGAGCAAACAGAAGCAAGGCCTACTGCTGGGGGCATAATGGTAAGAAGATGAACAGGCACTGGCTTATTTTTGCTGGCGGGTGCTTTCCACTTTCTGGGTCGCCACCTACGGTCAATGCTTATTCTGATATGTGACACGTGATGCAGACTTAAGCTACGTCTACACGTGAAGCCTACATCGAAGTAGCCTATTTCGATGTGGAGACATCGAAATAGCGTCTACACGTCCTCCAGGGCTGGCAACGTCAATGTTCAACATCGACGTTGCGCAGCACCGCATCGAAATAGGCGCAGCGAGGGAACGTCTACACGCCAAAGTAGCACACATCGAAATAAGGGTGCCAGGCACAGCTGCAGACAGGGTCACAGGGCGGACTCAACAGCAAGCCGCTCCCTTAAAGGGCCCCTCCCAGACACACTTGCACTAAACAGCACAAGATCCACAGAGCCGACAACTGGTTGCAGACCCTGTGCATGCAGCATGGACCCCCTAGCTGCAGCAGCAGCAGCCAGAAGCCCTGGGCTAAGGGCTGCGGGCTGCTGCACACGGTGACCGTAGATCCCCACAGGGGCTGGAGAGAGAGCGTCTCTCAACCCCTCAGCTGATGGCCACCATGGCGGACCCCGCTATTTCAATGTTGCAGGACGTAGATCATCTACACATGCCCTACTTCGACGTTGAAGGGCGCTATTCCCATCCCCTCATGGGGTTAGTGACTTTGACATCTCGCCGCCTAACGTCGATGTTAACATCGAAATAGCGCCCAACACGTGTAGTCGTGACGGGCGCTATTTCGAAGTTAGTGCCGCTACTTCGAAGTAGCATGAACGTGTAGACACGGCTTTACTCTGGTAGAATCACTGCAACAGCCAAATGGTGCTTTATATCCTGCACCATTGCCAGTCTTGCAATTGCATTACAAGTCTGATACAGTGTGCAAGTTACTGGAGTCAGGTGATTATAGGGGAAGATCAGTTGTGGTTTGTTTTTTTAAGCACACAAAATGGAAAGTTTTTAGTTCTCAAGGTTGCAGACAAAAGCTTGAAAATGTGACAGTGAACCTAAATAGCTCAGACACCAGCAGGTAACCTACAGAATTCCCTCTCCACTCTTTACAAATGTTAAAACCGTTGATTTTCAGCCCATCTCACAATTTTAAGGGGCCTGACGCGTGACTTTTGAAGGGTTGGGAATATATATGCTGAAGGAGCTTCTCAGCGTAAATCGTGGCCTGTTTCTTTGAATAAAAGTGGTTCTACTACACAAACCTGAGATATGTAAAGCTCTGGTATATTTGCAGGGCTTTGTCTCTTTAAATGTAGGTTACCGCTTTGACTCCAGGGAAGCGGAAGTGTTTTTGCTAAAGTAGCAGAGATCCCTGTGATGTCATTGTCAGCTGCTACAAAACTCCCAAGACTTCATTCAAATCCCTGCTCCACAAAGTGGGGTCCTGTACAAGTTTTGGGCAAGTCACTTAGGTACCCAAATATTTTTGAGGATGTGGGGCAAACTCCAATGGGAGTTAGGCACCTGAATAGCTTTAAGAATCTGGGTCTTAGTGTCTCTGTGCCTCACTTCTTCCTGTGCAAAACAGGGATGGTGCCTTCATAACAGGGATGTTGAGGGTAAAAACACATGAAAGCTTTGCAAGGACCTCAGATTTGGCAATGGAGACCACAGAAGCATCTTAGATAAGTACGTGGGTTGCTCCCACATTAGGCACACTCTGAGATAAAACCCAGGATGCAACTCTCATTCTAAATCACCACAATAGAACACGCTCAAGCAAACAGAGTATTTTTTTTCCCACCTCTGCCCTAGGTACTACCGATGAAGCAGTCCGCAGAAGAGAAGATGGAGCAACTGTCAATGAGAAATGAGAATTCCTCTTTGGAATTAAGCCGTGTATTCCAAAGTTAAAAATTTAGTTAGGTGATTATGGAGATAAGTCTTATGGGAAAGGAAAATTTTCAGGGCCTTTTTTAAATTTAATCTTTGGGGTAATAGTAAATGCTGAATGCCACTTGGGGTCACTGCATTAAAATTTCTCTCTTATGAAGCAGACTCTGCTGCGGTAAAAAAGGGGCTTTTGATTATGGAAATCAGTCTCATGGAAAATGTGAAACACCCATAAAGCATTTTTTATTCTATGCTCCACGGAAATTAAAAATACTCATCTGCATTTCTTCAGAAATGTGTAAAATATGCAGGCCAGGCTGTCACATAGAGCTCTGCTGGAATTATTAAACATTACAAGACTGTCTTGATGACAGTCAGGTGATACACGTGCAGTCTGAAGCAGGAAGTGACTCTGTGAGCTTGTCGCAGGATTTGCCTAGACCAGCTCTGCGTGGCCACAATCTGCCATGGCAGTGGTCAGAATTAAAACAGGCTGAGCTGTGAGAACCTGACGGGGCAGCGGTTGCTTGGTAGCTGGCTCAGAATTGTAGAGCTCGCTCCCAGAAAGCATCATATTACCACCATGTGGCTCTCAGATGGGATTCTTAGCCAACGTTTGAGAGCCACAGATGCAACAAAACAACAACTCAGTGTACTTACAGGACCAAATTCTTCAACTGGAGTAAATCAGCATGTCCTATTTAGCTCCATGAACCTACACTGCTTTACACTAATGGAGGATCTGATCCAGGAAGAGGACAATTTTGCCTGAGGGCCAGGTTCAGATGCCCTTACTTGGGTTTACTCTATGCATGGTCCCACCGATTTCAAGAAGGCATTATTCACCATAAGTAATCTGTACTTAAGTTCTGTCATTAATATTCACTGCCCCCTTTCCTCTCAGGGTGGTATGTGAAAAACATCTTAGGTGAAAGTTTGAGTGAAAGCAAATTGCTGATTAACACAGGTCTGGTAAAAAGCTTCAATGGGCCAGCCCTGTTAGCTGGCATCTATAGAAACAACAGAGAGTCCTACAGCCATTAGGGTAGTTCTACACAGCAAAGTTATTTCAAAATAATGACTTATTTTGAAATAACTATCCTAGCATCTACACAATGCACCTGCTATTTTGCAATAGGAGTTGGCTTATTCTGAAATAGGTAAACTTGATTCTATGGCTGTGTCTACACTAAGACAAAACTTCGAAATGGCCATGCTAATGGCCAAATCAAAGAATACTAACGAGGTGCTGAACTGAATATTCAGTGCCTTATTAGCATTTGCACACGTCCGGCTGCGGCTCTTCAAAAGTGCTGCTTTTGAACACGCGTGGCTACGTGGGCGGCCCTTTTCTAAAGGACACCACACATTTCAAAATCCCCTTATTCCAGCTGAGAGGAATAAGAGGATTTTGAAATGTGCGGGGTTCTTTCCAAAAGGATCCCCGCGTAGTTGCGCCGAGCCATGCACATTCAAAAGCGGTGCTTTCGAAGCGCCATGGCTGGAAGCATGTGAATGTTAATGAGGTGCTGAATATTCAGTTCAGCGCCTCATTAATACTCTTTAATTTGGTCATTAACATAGCCATTTCGAAGTTTTGGCCAAGTGTGGCCACAGCCTATGAGAAATAGTGACTATTTTGAAATAGCTATTTTTGAAACAGGTGCTGTTAAGACAGGGGATGGAGCCTGGGAATAGACAGGGAATGTGTCCAACAGCTTATTTCCAAGTAGGCTACATATGTGTAGAAGCTGTATTGCAAAATAGCTAAGCTGCTATTTCGAAATGAATTTTGTGTGGGGCTGTGTTGTTTTGAAATAAGCTATTTTGGAATATCTTGTCTGGAATAACTTATTGCAACATAAGGCTGCTGTGTAGCCATACCTTTTGGCTACGGATACACAGTAGCTATAACTTGAAATCACTTACACAATTTGCACAACATAAATTGTGTAATTTATTTTGAGTTAACTTATTTCAAACTTGGTGCCATGCACACAGCACCAAAGTTCAAAATAAGTAGCTATTTTGAAGTTTCCACTACCCCTTGTACAACGATGGATACCAGAACTGGAATACCTCATTTGAAATAATGCTGCTATTCCGAGCGCAGAGTTTAATCATACGGCCAGAAGAGACCTAAGGAGGTCTTCTAGTCCACCCCTCTGCTTCAAGCAGAATCAACCCCACTTTAGCCATGGAGTTGCTGTGTTGAGATCGCCTTAGAGACTAACAGATGTATTAGGACATGAGCTTTCATGAGTAAAACTCACTCCATTAGATGGGCTGGAATGGAAGTACAAAGGCAGATATGTATGTAAGAAAATAACTGAAAAAATGAAAAAGAAGCTACTATCTACTGTAAATCAGGGTGAGCGTTCAGGATAATTTTGGCCATTCAGCTCTTACATGGGAGGGTGGTAGAGTGGGATGGGATGGGGGGCTAGGAAGGGTGCAAATGTACCCCCACCAGTCCAGTTTCTCTCCCTTCCTCCCTTCCGCACTATGCAAGGGCAAACCTGCAGGGCATGAAGGGGGAACCCAAGGCACTCTGGGAGCTGTAATTCCTTGGCCAGGTACCAGCCTGGAGAGTGGACCATGGAGCAGAGAAAGAACTACATTTCCCAATATGCTTTTGGCCACTAGCAACAGGCAAAGGAGGGGGAGGTGAACATTTTGGGGTACTGTTTTTTCATTTGCTATATTACAGCAAGATCCCAGAAGGAAATTTCTGTAAAACCTTTATTTCTGTATAAATTGCAGTATGTTTTTAAAAAACTCCTTTTACCAATCAGTTTCTATGCAAATTTTTCATTAACCTTTCTTATACACACTCATTGTGGGACTATTTTGAATTCCTTTGTATTTAAAAAAAATTGCAGTCCACCCTTACAAAAAAAGTTCAGCCCCACACAGCAATTCCTGCCATTCACTGTAGCTGATGGGGAGATGTGGATGTCCATTGGGGGAAACTTGTCTCTGTAAAATGTTACCCAATTAAGATCCTTATTGAAGCCTAGATCTTGTACCTTGGAAGCAATCCACAGTTAATCAATACAAGAGACACAGAATGAAATAAGCACAGTTTGATTTTTGCCTAGTTTGGTCATAACAAAGAAGTTCTGAAAACAAAACTCAAGACATGGGAGACAATGGAAACGCAAATGACAACAAAGAAGATTAGATGTCTGCTTCACGACAGATTTATTTCGTAGCTTGAAGGAAGAGATAAACAAGCCCAACAAGGAAAATGTCAAGGTGTATGTGCGCATGCATAGATGTCTGCATTTATTCATCAGCAATTAATCTAAGGTACTTCCAAAATTAAACCGAAAAGGTAACGTGCCTTCAGTACAAACATGATAACCCAGCCCTGTGCATGAAACGGCAATTGATTTTGTAAAAACTAAATGAACTACTAACCTAAGGAAAGAAAAAACTAGAACAGCAAGCTGAACAGGCCTACAAAAGATTCAGCTGGTAAAAAAGATTAGGAACCGGAATCAAGATGCTATTCAGATGTAAAGAGCAAAACTATGTTTAAAGCAATTGACCAAATCAGTGCTAATTCATGCCCCATGCAGCTCTACCCAAGCCAATGTAGTTGTAAAGGGCATAAAAGGGTGCACATTCTGATCTCGTTATGTTCTAGGTCAGCACTGAGTAAATCCTGAAAGATCTCAAACCATCATGTTTCGGGATGAACGCAAAATAAAGGGGAAAATAATGGTCTGAGCATGTTGTTCTTGGGCAGACAAAACTGCTCTTGACTTCATGTTCCACAGCTCCTGAAGCTCTCTCAAATGGCCTTTGCTTGGGTCGGGGGGAGAACTACTCAAAGAGGAGTGAATTCTAGCACATCTTACATTCCCTGCACAAAGAATCTCTTCCTCTCTCACAGAGTCAGTGTCCCATTGCATGCCCTGCATTCAGGCATTGGCAGTTTGAGAGATATGCTTGATGCTGACAAATGTTTCATAAAGACAGGAAAGCCATTGGAAAGACTGCAGTGAAGATGTAGGGGCACAGGTGGCCTTTGCCGGCAGAGACGCCTGCATCTTGAGTGTTAACTTTATTGTTATAGCTTGTAAATAATGCCAGCATGGAGCAGTTTTCATCTTTTTAGCAAGAGGGCACAAAAATCTACACATGCCATACTGGCATCTTCGTGCCAACTCAACAGAAGGTATCAAATGTGAGACAACTTGTCTTCTGTTTTGGAATATATGCAGGCTACACCCAGCACAAATATTCTGTCAAATAGCATTGAAAGCATTATTCATATTTTACAGCTAGGAAAACACGTGAAATCAAATATTCTCAAAAGAGACGTCTATCTGGGTTTAGAGGCACATTATTCAATTTGTTGGAATGTCAAGTCCACAACAGCTATCACTTGAGCTCTTTACAGATACCAAGAATGCTCTGGGAGGGAAAATAGGTTTTGTAAGTGTTTAAATGCAAGGAGAAGATGGAATTTTCCAAGTCACTAGGAAGAAGATCACTACGGTAGAGGATAATTTCATGCCATGCTAGACACTCTCAGGTGGGCAGGTTAAAAATCTGGGAAATATCCCAATAATTCTGTAGCTACTGGTCCTTACTAGACAGTAGTTTAAAATTCTCAAAAGTGCATAATTGATTGATGAGCCAAAGTCCCATTATCAAAAGGGATTTAGGCACTTAGTAATCTAACTGCCTAAACAACTGTGGCTCCTAAGTCACTTTGGACTTAGGTGTCTAAACTACTTAGATGTTTTGAAAAAAAAATGAATCTGGGTGTCTCCTGCTGGAATGGGGAGCAGGAATGGGTAGTAGAGAATTGTTTAGATCGGGGATTCTGGAATGGGTAATGGAAACTTATAGTAACAGGGATCCAGCACGGAACAGAGCTTTAAACTGTGCCATGCTACGCAGGGTGTTCCACGCCGGAGCTGGTTCAGCCTTCCTATCCCACTAAATCGGTGGTTTTCAACTGGTGTGCCGTGACACACTGGTGTGCCATGAGGACTGTCCCAGCGTGCCGTGAAATTTCATCCATTTCCCCTTGTCGCGGCTCTTTGCAGAGCTGCCGCAGAGAGGCAGGGGAGCTGGAGGAACTGACAACCTCACACCAGCTGGGGCTTAAGCAGCAAGGCTGGCTGAGTCCCAGCTGGTGTGGGGTTGGTCAAGTTCTGCCCATGGTGGCTCTTCGCAGAGCTGCAGCGAGGGAAAATACTGACCCCACAGGAGCCTGCTCACACCAGGAGGTGCTGATATGCTGCTTCCCGGCCCGAACGGGCTGGTAGGACACCCACCCTGGAGAGAGGGAGGGAGGATGGGAGCCTGCTGGAACTGGGATGTGCTTTAAACGCGGCTTCCCAGCACCAAAGGGGCTGATGGGGAAGTGAGTCTGCTCTCTGGGGCCATCTCCTCCCCTCCCTCCAACCGCAAGTCATCGAGTAACCGCTGGGTTACTCCATTGCTCAACATCCCATTTTGATCCTTGTTTAGCTTGTTGTATGCACTGCTGTGTTGGAAACCTCCCTAGTAAGACAGTAACCACGGTAAATGCAAGCAAATGTGATGCTTCTGAGCATTCGACTCAGCTGGAAAGAGTGGGCATGCCGTGGAATTGTTCGACTCATTGAAGTGTGCCGTGGTACTGAAAAGGTTGGGAACCACTGAACTGAACTGCATTCTTGTCCATGCACCACAGGCCAGCAGCTGCCAGGCCCATCTTCCCCTGTTCCTTTCAGGGAAGAGAGAAACTTGGAGGGAAACTTCCCCAAAGCTGGTCGGAAATCTCAGGAGGGAGAAATATGAGAAGGGCGAGAGTCCACTGCATGTCTCAGGGGGAAGGGTGGCCCTAGCAGAGCCATTCTTACATAGCAGAGTGACACAGGGGGTACAGGAAAACTGGAGAGCCAGGGAGTCAGAGGATCAGGGGCCAACAGTCACTTTATGATAAATATGGGGGTCTGGATGGGCGTGGCCTGAGATAAAACCTAAGTGAATGAGCATGGTTCGCTTGGGCACCAGAGAGTGGGTGGAACCCTGGAGGAATGAAGAGGACAGGGAAAGAGATTGGGCGTAAGACGGAGCAGCGGGACAAGACAGCGGAGAGATGAGAGACATGGAGCTTGGGGAGGAGAGAGAACAGACATGCCACAGGGAGCAAGGAAGCATGAAGAATGAAAGAAGGGCAGGGAGGCCAAACCAACCAGGTTTTAATTGACTCCAAGCGGCCCACAGGAAAACCAACATTTTTCAACCTCCACGTTTCATTCCTAGTTACTCAGAGTAGTTTGAGTTTTGCAGCCATGTGAAGTCCTGGACTATCACCTTGGCTCTGACCTCAGGCATGTCACTTTGACCAGGTCTCTCATCTCTAAAATGGGAATATTCCCATTCTCTAGCCACTCACAAGAGTTAAAGATACTTTCATCCAGGTCTGAAGCAGTCAGGCACTAGAGTATTATTAGACAAGCCTGGAAGTGAGATAACCCAATTATCTCTGCACACAGAGACTTCCTTATGCAGGAATTAACCTGCAGCATCAGTTATTCTCTCTTCCTACAGCATAACTAGCCCATAGACAAGGTGTCAACATCTAGCCTCAGCTCTGGTACAGTTCTCTGGTGCAGAATGCCCAGCCTCTCTGACACCAACACTCAACAGCCGGCAATTTGTTTCTAAATGATTCCTATAGATTAAGGGAAGTGCTAAAATGCCAAGGATAAGGAGTTTTGTTTGAGAAACAAACAAGGACGGCCCAGAATGAACAAACTCCTCAAGAAAAATCACCTATGGCCTTCAATGGGCTTGAAAAGCAGATGCTGAGTTGTAGGCCAATCCTAGACTGAGGTGGAAAGGGAAGTAATAAGAATATAAGACCATGCTTCATTGTTTCCTCAGCCAAGGCATCTTTCTGCGTGACAGATAATTCATCTTTTAACAGCTCGGTTGCCTAGAGATCAGTCTCATGGTTATCAGCTAAACTGGCATAAAGGGAAGCATTTTCCAACAGAAAACCAGATGTGACGGGGTCAGCCCCAGCCTGTGACAGAGACATCTGGGTTAATTATGACTGATGCCGTATCTCTTTTCATAAAGTGCACACTTGCCACATCAGGTACTTCACTTTCATTTATGGAGTGCAGCAAAGGACGTTAGTTGTGGAGTTCTAAGGTCAAGGAAAAAAGGGACAGAGCATAAAACGTGCAATTGAGCTTTCTGGGGATGGGGAGAGGCAGAAATACACACGACAGACACCAGCCCACACAAATACCATGCTTATGAAAAGTGGCTTATGAATATGTGTAACTCAGAGACACTTTGGATACAATACCCCATGAAACTGCTCGACCTGAATGTTATGAGCTGCTGGATCTGTATATTCTATTTTGGTGGCTGCAGCATTCTTCTGTGTGAAGTGAGAAATATGAAATGTTTATAATTTTAAAATGTGCTAATGAGAGCCATTAATTCCTGCTCCCGGAACCCTAACAACTGGCCAATCAGCTCCACGAGTTACAAACAGACTTCTTTGTCTTGTAAGTCTAGAAGGTGGTTGGTGCTAGAAAGACATGTGACCATACCACCTGGTACTGAAAGCCATTTTGATCCAGTGCTCTTCCATGGGATGGGGGTCATAGAACAAAGGTCTTGAACAATGGGAAGCTGTCAGTTTTTGTCTTCAGCCTACTTTGGCATCCGCCTGACACACCCTAAGAAGAAGCAAAGAACTGGGAAAGACTATTGACTTAAATCAGAGAAAAACAGCAGCTCTGAAGATTTTACCTGATGTGAGAACAGCTATTTAGGGTAAGAATCTGTGTGCCATAAGTCTCTTAGGGACATTAGAACCAGTTATGCATTTTCTTTTCATTTTAGTGACTTAAGTTTGATCACTTATAACTATTTATGTCCCATTTACGCTCAACAAAAATTCTTGTTTATAATTAAGCCCAGTTATTACTGGGGGACACCACTGTTCATACCTCCCTTTCATTGATAAAAGGGGCTTACCTGGTGAGCCCCTCTGTCCGAACCTTTTGCACAGAGAGACAATTATTTGGCATTTTGATCCTTTTTCGGGGGTTGGTTTCCTGGGTGCTGTGGCCTAGATCTGTATCTTCCCAGAACCAAAATAAATCAATGCCTACATTGCTTGGCAGGAGAGTAGTAGCCACAACTGTCTGTCTGGGCTGCGAGAGACCAAAGGATCTGACCCAGCAGCAAAGGGCAGTAGGGAACCCAGAAAGCAAAGTAGCGGGTTTCAGTGGCCTGCGCAGCACAAGGAGGAACAATCCCAAGGGGTCTTGTGACAGCACCCCATCACAGTACATAGTAAGCACATTCTCTGCTTTAAATTCCTTGTTTTTAATGCTTCCTGTGAGACAGAGCTTGACAGCCTTAGCCACAAGACACCTTACTTCCCTGAGGTCGACAAAGGAACTGCTGCTCAGCATGAGTAAGGGTGGCAGCCGGTGTTCCCTGTAAACTGAGCGCTTGGGCAGCCACCCAGGAGAATGTCAAGTTCAGAGCGCTCCCAGCCCCAGCATGTGTTGCTTTTGGTGGTGCACCGCTGTGCGTACCTTGGCGCACACAAAATGTATTCCGCACATGGACAGAAAGAGTTAGAGGGAATACTGGTGTGATCCCTACATATCTAGGAGCCCCCTACGGATGCCCATGCTAGGGTAAATGGTGTGATGTGCTGCAAAAGTCATCGGTGCAAAGTGGGGATCTCAGCAGACCCGAGCCCTTAGGATTTCTCTCTCCCAGTGGCCCATGGCTGGCTATTCCTGAATTACAAGGACACACTTACTTCCTGAGCCAGAGCAATATGGAGGGAGTAGGGCATCTTGCCCAGCCTGTGAATCGCAGGAGCAGAATTCTGGTCCCTGCCCAGGCGGGAATGAATGGCAAATCGCACGCTATCACGGAGTTCCAGCTCACCGCCGGGGCACCTCCTGGCGGCTCATCTGGGAATTACTCTGCCCCACTGACACCTTTTCTGGCCTCTCACTCACACTGGGGCACCTCATAGTCCAAGAGCTGCAGCCCGTCCTCTTTGTGACTCAGGAGGTCCTGCTCATGGCTTGGTCTTCCAGTCAAGTCACGATGTGTTCTCCCCTTCTGGGGTGTCAAAGTTCTGTCAGCCTGCCTGGCTGGCCATTGCTATCTATGATCCACTGTCTCAGAGCTATGCCACTGCCCTCAGGGGCTCGCAGGTAGCCCTAAACCCATCCTTACTCTGGGCACCAGCTCAGGAGCCCTCTCAAGCACCAGCCAAAGTCTGCCACGCCCCAAACATGTTGCTGTTTCCCTGAGTCTTTTTCTACTCCACCTCACTCAGGCTTCTGCTCCACCACCCTCCTGGGTAAACCTGTCCTTCCATCCCTGCATGCCAGGGTTTCTCCCCCAGGAGGCTTCCTTTTCCTCTCTAAAGCCTAGATGGTGATGGCCAAGTTTCTCACGCAGCCCCCTTCCCTGCCTTCCTTCTCAAATGAGCTCTACAACCCCTCAGACATGGCCTGGCTGGATAACTGTCCCCCTTCTCGGCCTTATTTACCCTTTCTTGGCCGGTGTGGGCTGAAAACCCCACTCCTTCTGCAGCACCCCAGGAGTGGTGGGGAAGAATGGAGGATCAGCCCTGCCCCTTGGCCAGCAGAGCTGTCTGGACGCAGATGGAGAGCGTGTGCACCACACCTGTGGATGGGGCATCACCAGCAGGGAGCATCCAGCGGCATTTTGCTACATTCAGAGGTGGCACAGCACCTCGGCAAGGCTCCTGCGTGGGGGCCCTAAGCCATGGCTATGGTCTCTAGCTGTGCACCTGTTCGTGTCTTTTTCTGTCCAGGCAGTTACTGAAGAGTTTACGCAACTTCACAAGCGAATGGCAGAGTTCCTGTAAAATGACTGCCAAATCATGGGGCACTGGGCCTGTCACCATGCTGAGAGCGAGGAGACAGGTCCTACTCCAGGTGTTCAGAGCAAGCAAGGCAGGGCAGGGAGTAGGCAGATGCATCCGCTCAGCCACCTCAACGGCCGGTCACCTTCACCATAAAGGGCCAAGTCTTCTCCCTAAATTAGCTACAGCAACATGCACTCTTCCCCTGCACCCCGGGAGCAACGGGAAGCACGCTACTTCCGCAGTGCCAGGCAGGTCAGCACTACCCATTGCGCAGGGCTATGCCTAAGTGAGATAACCCAGGAATATTTCCCAGGGGGCAGGGACAGCTTGTGGAGAGTTTTCCAAACTTCCATGAATGGACGGAGTCAAAACAAGACTAGGTAGAAGGGGGCACATTAAGGCAGACTTCAAAGACTGTCAATCCTGCTGCTCTCTGCAATGACAGGAGATTCCCTGAGAAGCAAATACAAGCTCAGATTTGGCGAGAACACAGATGTGTGTGTGCACACAGAAGGAATGCCATACTTGGCCCTCCGTAGAAATGCATCCACTTCTCAGATGGAATGTGGCATCTGTATGCAGGTCCATAGCACCACTACGGAACAGGAAGTGAACTAGAACCATTTCCCATGGAAACCTTGAACACTAGGGGTGTGTGAAATTCAGAACTATCAGTCACTATCTTGATGGTAATGCAGGTCCTCAAGGAATTCATTTTGAAGTGGAGGAGAGGAAGGTGATCTGGAATGGTCAATAAGGATTCACCAACGGCAAGTCATTCATGACCAAACTAAATGCCTTTGTGATGAAATAACTGGCTCTGTGGATATATGGAAAACATTGGATGTGATATACCTTAACTTTAGCAAAGCTTTTCATATGGTCATATGGGATGAATGGGTACTGATCAACAGCTCGATTATCTAGTTGGCAGCCGGTATCAAGCAGAGTACCCTGGGGTTAGTCCTAAGGCCAATTTTATTCAACATCTTCACAATGCATCTACACAAACTGGAGGACTGGACCAAAAGAAATCTGATGAGGTTCAACAAGGACAAGTGCAAAGTGCCACCCTTAAGAAGGGAGAATCCCGTACATTGCCACAGGTGGGGTACCAAATGGCTAAGCAGTAGTTCTTCAGAAAAGAACCTGGGGATTACAGTGGGTGAGAGGTTGGATGTGAATCAGCAGTGTGCCCTTGTAGCCAAGAAGACTATTGGCATATCTGGGCTGCATTAGTTGAAACATTCCACCATATGGTCCATTCCTTGTCATGGTGAGGTGGCTTGTGTGTCTCAAGGACTCGGAGAGCTATGCCAGCAAGAGCTACAGCAGCTGGAAGGGTCACCCCAACTG
Source organism: Carettochelys insculpta (assembly GCF_033958435.1). NCBI lineage: Eukaryota > Metazoa > Chordata > Testudines > Carettochelyidae > Carettochelys > Carettochelys insculpta. Next base: position 132,740,320 of record NC_134140.1, on the reverse strand, counting down.
GACAGGTCAAAGGGTAGAGACCAGGCAAATTTGGATCAGCTCTCCCCAAGGTAAAAGAATTTGGCTTAGGATTAACAACTTTATCTGTAAAAACCAAAAGTTACAGAACCATCTACAAAGAAATGAACAACTACAAAAGTCTTGGGAGGAGTCGGCAATCCGCACATGTTAAGTATGAGGTGTGGTCGGGAAAGCCAAAAGGAAGCTGCCCCACAGACAACTCTTCTCTCATCCGGGACAACCACCCAGTTTGGTATGTGGAACATTTGGACAACGTACCAAGCGGGGAGGACAGCACAGATTGCGGTGGAGATGAAACAGTACAAGCAGTTTGGGGCTTGTGAGACACAAGATGGATGCAATCTGGGCATCTACACATGGCAACACGTGAAACCCTCATCTACTGAGCTCGTGAAGAAGAGGGTGCACTGCACACAGAAGGCATAGACTTGATGTTATCAAGAGAGGCATCTGGTGCTTTAATGGAGTGGACGGCAGTATCAGTAGGCATAATTGCAGCCAGATTCTACACCAAAGTGCATAAGGTACTGATTGTCCAGTGTTATGCACCAACCAATGAAGCACCAGAGGAATGTAAAATAGACTTCTGTGAGAAACTACAAAGTGTTGTGAACCAGGAAGCAATACAGGATATCTTGACCTTTGAGGGGCAACTTCAATGAGAAAAATGGACACATAAATACGGGAAGAGAAAAGACCATGAGAAAAAAGGCTTATGTAACACGAATGAAAATGCTTCAGTGACTTTTATTCCTTCAACAGATTTGTGTGGAGAAACACTACCACCGATCCCTTGTGTTTCACTAGACCACCAGTCAGAAAACCAGATTGATCACATCTCTATCAGCAGTATTTTTCAGAGCATCTGTGCTAGAAGAGGAGCAGATGTAAGTTCAGACCACCATCTGGTCATGATAAAATTCAAGTTCAATCTCAAGAGGCACACCACAACAGTGACCAAGCTGAGACTGAGATTCAACATGGAGCAGCTGAAGGATTTAGAGACAAGAGTTGGTTTTCAAGTGGAGATGTCCAACAGATGTGCACTTCTGGCAAACCTCATTCTGAAAGATGCTACTGTGGAACAAATTTGGGAACACATGAAATCAGCCTGGAAAGAGGGCAAGGCATCACAAACAATGAGTCGCAGCAGGAACTGAGAAAAGTGCAGGAATGAAAGGACAGAAAAGCAGCAGTCAACAACAGTAAAACAAGAGCAGCCAAGGTGGAAGCTCAGAGACTGTATTCAGAAGGCAACAGAAAAATTAAAAAGGCTGTAAAATGGGACAAGAACAACTTTGTGGAACACCTGGCTTAAAGAGCAGAACAAGCTGCAGGACAGAGAAACTCTAAAGAGCAGTATAACATCACAAGGAAGCTGGGTCACAACGTCCAGTGGAACAGCCAGTACAGGACAAAACCAAATGAGCAGCTCAGTAGATGGAAGACAAGTGTCAGAGGGGTAACCGTGTTAGGCTGTATCTGCAAAAATGAGAAGTCCCGTGGCATAAACAGATGCCTGAGGCACATCCTTTACAACAAATGGTAAGACTTTATCAAAAATGAGGAGCTTTGGAACTGAACAAGACAAGAACTGCTTGACGTTCAAATGAAGAGAAGAAAGTGGGGATGGCCAGGCCACACTCTCAGAAAACCATCATCCTGCATATTCCATCAAAGTCTCAAATGGAACCCTCAAGGAAAATGCAAAAGAGGAAGACCTTGGACGACACGGAGATCTACTGAGATTGAAGGACAACAACTGGGATACTCCTTAGGTCAGCTAGAAGTTTTGTCCCAAGACAGAGTGACGTGGAGAAGACTTGTAGAGGACTTATGCTCCACTCAGAGTGCAAGGATTTAAGTAAGTCAAGTAAAAACACTACCAGGAAGTCTAGGGATGTGATTATTCCCCTCTATTGAACCCTGGCAAGGCCACATCTGGAACATTGTATTCAGTTCCAGGTCCCCCACAGGAGAGGCTGAGGGAAGAGAAGATAAGTCTACAGAAGAGAAGTGTTTGGGGGAATGGGGAGTGGCTTGATAGCAGCTTTCAACTACCTGAAGGGGGGTTCCAAAGAGGATGGAACCAGGCTGTTCTCAGAGGTGGCAGATGACCAAACAAGGAGCAATGGTCTCAAATTGCAGTCACGTAGGTCTAGGTTGGATATTAGGAAAATCTTTTTTACTAGGAGGATGGTGAAGCACTGGATTAGGTTGCCTAGGGAGCTGGCAGAATATCTATCCTTAGAGGGTTTTAAGGCCTGGCTTGACAAAGCCATGGCTGTGACGAGTTTGTTGGAATTGGTCCTGGTTTGAGCAGGGGGTTGAGCTCGATGATAATCTTTTATGATTCTATGATGGCAAACACGTCTCTTGTCTTTCTCTCTAAGCCTAGGATCTTTGGAAGAGGGACTATCTTTTTGTTCTACGCATAGCACCTACTACCCCCCCAGGCCCTGGTTTGACACTTAAGGTGCTGTCAAAATACAAATACACAGATAATTTAATAATTTGGATAAGCACTCAGATATTCTGCTGCTTATCTAAACTACTCAAGCATAAGGAATAGGCAGTAAAATTTGTTTGAATTTGTCTTGACATTTTTACACACACACACACACACACACACACACACACACACACACACACTCTCTCTTTTTCTTTTTTAAACTTTTTCTTCAAATCTTGTGATCCCCAGAGAATTCGCACTCAGATTAGGGATAGTTTTTATCACATCGTCTGGACTGGGAGGGGTGGAGGAATAAACAGTTTTCAGATTAGTTGCAGGGAAGTGCACAAATGAATTACCCACTGTTTGCAGCCCATCATGAATAATTCAAATTCCCCTGTGTCAGGGGATCTAATTAGTAATCAGCCAGACTATTCTTAAATTATCTAGTTTTGAGTTACTAACATGGCAACTATATTTATTTCCAATCTAATTATTAACCCATTTGCCAGTGCAGTAGCACTAGCACAGTCTGTTGCTGGCACTGGAATGCTCTGCAGCAAAGCGTGCCATCAGTTTCGGTTATTAATGTTCCTTTAACAATTAACCCCCCTAGTGTTCAGGGACACACAGCATATGTCACAGGGAGAGATATTTTTAAAGTTCTGTGGCTATGCACCATATGTCCTGCTGGCTCAACCACCTTGAAATGCAAAAAGATGTCATTAATGAAGGCCTGACCGGGAACATGTGGGGAGGCAGAGCACCTGGGGGGATAATACTGACGTACAAGAATGCGGTTTCCAAGCATCACATCAGAAGTTAAGGTGTGAGTCTCCTCTGAAAAGTGACTTTGTCAGAATGGCCTAGCAGGCGTCCATATTTATGGCTTCTCATTGACTTTCAGAGCAAGTACAAAAGATCCATTTTTCCTTAACAGGCAACCTTGCAAGCACAACCTGGAGTCTGCATGTCAAACCAGGTCCCTTCTGACTCACCAGCATCCCCCATCAAGATTCCTTGAGCAGTACCAAGTTGAGGATGCAATGCCGGATAGAATCAGTCACCCAGCCTGCACTGATTCCTGGGGTAGTAGGCACAGAGGGGTCACCATGTTACTTGTGAAGCTACAGACTAACAAGCTGTTCTGTAGCACCTTTTAAAGACTCACAAATTTATTTATTCATGAGCTTTTGTGGGTAAAACCCACTTCCTCAGATAGGGTAATAGGCAGCAAAACCTTACTTTAGATGAGAGGGTCTCAAACAATGGGTTGGGACCCAAAAGGGATAGAGACCTCATTTTAACAGGGTTGCCGAGCTGATTTAGTTTTGCTGGAGCCGAGGGCTGAAGACTGAGCCCCATGGCTCTAACCCAAAACTGAAGACCAAGGACTTCAGCTTCCTTCTCCCTCTCCACACACACACACCTGTCCCCACTCTCAGTGTCACATAGTAGTTTTTGTTGTGAGCGGGGGTCGTGGCACAAAGACATTTGAGAACCTGGCTTCAGGTAGTAAAGCAGGACGAGGACTCTGGAGTACCAACAGAGAGAGGTATCGGAGAGGGAGCCATGTTAGTCTGTAGCTTTGAGAACAACAAGAAGTCTTTTGGCACCTCATAGACTAACAGATATTTTGGAGCATAAGCTTTCATGGGCAAAGACACACTTCATATGATGCATGTGTGTGGGGGGTGGTTTCTGAGGGGTATTTAAAGAGTGGGGTCCCAGTAAGAGGCGGGGGGCAGAGCTGACTAGGTCTATTCAGCAAGTGGAAATGGCCCTGTATCAACAGCTCTTATCAAAAGAGCAAAAAACTAGTCAGATCACACAGGGGGATGTGAGCCTTTGTTAGAGTCTAATGGGGAGATATTAACACCCAGAGCACAGAAACTGCCTTTGTCAGCTGTGAATCACTCCCAGTCTCTGTTTAATCCATGGTTAATGGAGTCAAATTTGCAAATAAATTGCAGCTCAGAGATTTCTCTCTCCATTTGATTTCTGAATTTTTTTGTTTCAGTACTATCACCCTTAAATCTGCCACTGAGTGTCCAGGGAGATTGAAGTGTTCCCCCATGGGCTTCTGTACATGACCGTTCCTGATGTCTGATTTATGGCCATTTATTCTTTTACGGAGAGACTGTCCAGGGAGGGACTCTTGAGTAAGAGGAGGCCATTCGTGCACATTTTGGGGTTTCACCAGCATATGCCAACTCAGTATGTAACATTCCACACACAGACAGCAAGAATATGCAGATTGAAAAAGCTGTTCATAAACATCGTGCACCCAGCTCCCGACACAATCCAGTGCCAGCGCCTCATTACACTTGGTCAGGCCCATGTCACAGCAAAGACATGGAACAAAACCACTGGTCAGATTCCCTGCAAGGAAGTCACCCCCATGTTGTCACCCTACACTTAGGAGTCCATTGATACTTAGCTGGCTTCTCCAAGCCTTACTGTATTAGCAATGCACAGGGAGGACCAGTGGAGTGGGCAGATTGCTGTATGACCTCCACTCTATGCCTTGATTTCTCAACTCCACTCTTCATCTGTCTTGTCTATCAAGGGTCCTGGCTCAGTATCTCCAACCATATGTTTATACAGTACCTGGCGCAATAGAGCCTCAGCTGAGGCCTCTAGATGTTACTGTGATGCAGATAAGTCCATATTAAAACCAGGAGCGCACTCCAGTTCTAGTTTTTAAAAAAGAATAAATCATCTGAAGTAAGCGTTCCTCTCACAGATTTAGGGTTTCTTTGGAAATTGGTATTTGCAAGCGCAGCATTTGAATACCTTCAAAAAAGTTACCGGCGACTCATCTAGAGAGAATACGGAGCTCTCCAGTTCAGGAAAGAAAAAAAAAAAAATCGAGAGAGAGAACTGTAATTAATTAGAATTGTGTATGCTTCCTCATTAGTACAATGTGTTCTGCTGGAACCGGCCATGTGGAAAAGTTCTGCATAACAAAATAGCATGGAAGAAAGCACAGCACAATTTATATTAAATAAAAAAACTGATGCCACCAAAAGAAAGGAATGAGGGTATAAATATATTTCCCTGGCATCAGCTAACTGCTAGAGTTTACCGTCTCACTGCTGCAGCCAAGTATAATAAAACTGATCTGTTAACTATGAAGATCTATACAACCGTGTACACAGAGTTGGAGTCACTGCCAGGGGGATCAGAAATGGAATTCTTTCAAAAGAAACTGCGCTTGTAAGTATTTTTTTTCCATTACACTTCACGACAACTGAGCAGCAAATAAATAAGGGTGCCATTTCCTTGGGGACTGGAGAACCCCCTCTCCTGCAAAATCCAGACCATCTTTATGTGACATTTCTAGGACTACCCCTCTGAGAATTTCTAGGATGGGGGAGATTAAAAAAAGAGTTAAAATTCAGAAGTGTGTGATCAGATCCAGAGACAATGTGGCCATTCCCAAGCATTCAAAAACATCAGGATTGGCTTACAAAACTATTCACAAGGACTTCAAAAACAAAACACTTTCCATCTTTACACTTTGCCCTCCATTTCTGGGGCCTTTAGGTTACACTTGGGTTACATATTTCTTGCTTTTCTCCATGATCATGCGGACTAGAATCAATTGTTTAAAATGAAAGCTTAGAATCTTGTGAAATTGGGTAGATTTATTTCAAAAATCGTACGTTGTGTCTGTCTTAAAGTCATTGAGAGTTGGCCACGCTGCAAGGGAATTTAGCCAATGCTGCTACAAACTCCCAGTGTAGACACAATGTACATTGATGGTGCAGGGTTTATGGGTCACACCAGGTTCTTTGGAGAAAAATGGTGCCACTGAGTCCCAGGTCTGAGGAATTTGGCTGGTGTGGAATTACCAAACAGACACAAATTTGCAAGATGTTTTGATGTCACCGAATCTGCATTTTTCACTGGGGGAAAAAAAGTTTCAACCAAAAAGCTTTGCCTGGCTGGACTCAGGAGCTGGTTATTAGGGAGCAGATTTGCCGCCAGCCTGCACGTTGTAGTCAGTCCATGCACAGTGAGTGCAAACCGCCTTTCACACCTGGCCAAATGCCCAGGCATTCTTTCCACCGAGCTGCACCAGACCCCACTGAAACGAACCTGAGTCACCTCTTACTGGAATCAAGGCTCTTGGGGCTGATTTGCCCATAAACATCAATGGCCAATTCTTGGCTTATGCACCTCTAGATTTTTTCATATGAAAAGAATATAAGCGAGTGAGTTAATTGCCCCCTTCTCAGCAGGTTTGGTACATGTGGCACCAACTACAGCTGCTCCTTGGTGCATTCACTACTGTTAACACTCGTGGAGATTGGTTTTTTTAACCTGTGTAGGGCAGCAGTGGGAAACCTACAGCCCATGGGTGGGTCAGATCTGGCTTCCAGCTTCCCTTGCTCCAGCCTATGGCAAGACTTTGGGCTTCTATTCGCCCACCCCACCCCCAAGGCGGGTGAGCCAACACTAGAGCTCCAGCTGTGCTGCAAAGCTGTCTGCCTTGGTTCCCCCAACACATACACTTCACAGGGCTCAAGCACAAACACTGGCTCACCCCACTGCAGGCGGGAGAGGGAGCCTAGACCCCTACAGGCTGGATCTAGGGAAGCCAGGGCCAGATTCAGCCCCACAGGGCTAGAACATGATGGAACCCCAGTGGTCCAAGAACATTATTTTTAACTTCGTTTTGTTTTGTTTAATTTTTATTTTTGGGGGGGCAGGTCAGTGGGGCTTGACTTTTTTTTTTGGGGGGGGGGGGGAGTTTTTGTTTTGTTTCTCCAGGACCAGGCCAATGAGGTTTGGCTTGTTATTGTATTTTGGTTTGTTTGCTCGTTTTGTGTCTCTCACTGGCGTATGGCCCCTGAATGCTTTTTCATCTTTGGGTCAGTGACTCCCTGACCAAAACAAAAAGTTTGAGAGAGGGAACATCATCCTCTGGCCTTAAACCATGTTTTCAAAAACAAACACAAAAAGCCCCAAGAAGTGGAGATGGGGGAGAAAAAAAAAAAAAGTCTCCCAAAGAGAAGCCTACCTGGGTTCAGTTTCCAACGAAGTGAGGTTAAGACCGGCCACGTAAAGCCATTCTCTGCGGTGGGGTGTCCATCAGGGAGCACTTGCCCAATGCAATCCCGGTGCAAAGAGGGACGTGATGATTCCTCCTGTAAGCAGGCGCCAGGGAGCGCATTACAGACCGTGGAAAGGGGAAAGACGTAAGGAAATGGCATGCACCCTGGGCCCCCTGGTGAGCTGAGGTTCAGCTCTCAGGGCTGGTGTGCAAACTGCACCGTTCCAGGAGTACCAGCAGGAGGGGCTGCAATTCCGACCCATTCTTCCAAGTTCTACTCTCGCCTGCTTTCACCCACTCGCCCAGGATCAGAGCGGTCACACCTGTGTCGGCCAAGCATATGGCACAGGTGGGGAGATGGAATGCAGGAGCCTCTTCCTTATGCATTGCTTATTTCTGCTCTCCTGGCCTAAGCTCCCTCCAAACTATGTGGCTGCCAAGCAAGTGCCCCGTCCTCTCCCCCAGGGTGACCAAGACCTGGTCTACCCTAGCAAATTAGGTCAGTGTTACTGCCTAAAGCAGGACATGAGAAATCCACCCCCTGGAGAGGTGGCGTTAAGCTGTGTAGCCAGTGCTCAATCAATGGAAGAATTCTTCCACTGACTTAACTACCACATCCCAGGGATGTGGATTACCAATGGGAGAGAGAACTGGTGGGTAGGTGGTTTCAATGCAGAGGTACGGCAGCGCTGCATTTAAATGTAAATATCCCCTAAAGCAGGGATGTGGAACACACAGCCCACGGGCACCCCACTGTATGGCTGAAGCCTCGGCACCAGCTCCCCCCACTGTAGGAGGAGGGGGGAAGCCCTGAGCCTTGCGGGCCGGGTCAAGGCAAGCCACAGGCTGCATCCAGCCCATGAGCTCTGCCAGGCAGGGAGGAGGCAGCAGTTCTGGGAACAGCAGCGCAGGGAAGCTCTGTCCCAGCACTCAGCTGCAGCCCCCCCCACCCCACCCCCCCGTCACTCCCACTGGCTGTGACAGGGGTGGAGCCCTGCATGAGTATGAAGGCACGGATCCACCTGGTGCCCTCCAGGAGCTGTGAGAGGTCCCCTCTCCCCTCCCACTTACCTGTGGCCCTAGATATGGCTTTAGTCATCTAGCTGCACTTCATGCCACATCTCTGCTTTTAATTTTGTTCTTATCTACACAATAAACCGGCCATCTAGAAACACAGGCGCCAGATGGAAATAACACCCAAGCAACACAATTCGCTATTCGCCATTTGCAACACCCGGAAACAAACAAACCAACCTGGATCCACAGAGGCTGTGCAGGACAGGAATTATTAAAGCTATTGTACAGGTGAGTTGGGATGAGAAACTTTTATTCCACTGGAGGCCAAAGACCCATCAGTCAGGGGACACACACAAGTGAGAAGTAAAAGAAACGCAACACCTTCATTGACCTGGCTCCCAACTGAGAAAACCAAAAATAAAGACACACCCTTCACTCAGTTCGGGGCACCAGGGTTTTTCGCAGCACAGAGGCGGATGCCAAGGCTCAGAGACACCCACAAAGGGAGCCATGTTTTTAGAAGAGCTCACCCTTCTGTGGTGGGGAAGCCCTGAGCCTTGCTATGGGTCAGAGCAAAGGGAACTGGTGGCCAGGTCCTCCAACCTGAGATAAGTGAAACCTTAACCTAGGAGTGTGGAGGACGGATACTTTATAAACAGCACAAAGTAAACCCTAGTTTAACGTGTGATCAGACATCCTCTTCGTTATTCCATGTGTTTCTATCACACAGTCATTATTTCCCCCCGCCAATCTGCTATGAGGGCGGACCTGCAAACTTCCATTTTCCCGAATAACTCCTTTGACCACTCACATGGTTGCTGGAATCCATTTCTGAATGTTCACGGGTAATGCCGACTCCTCCAGCACCCTTGAAGTACGTGTGTTTGGAGGAGAAAAGCGAGTGACATTTAAAGCTTTGGCTTGAGCGTGAACTAGGGTGTTACAAAACACAGGCATTTCTGACAGCTGCAGAAGATGTGCAAAAGGTTGGCGTCGTGCTGTTCGCATCTCCAGCATTCCCTGTGTGTTGCCAATCTAGCCTTGAACAAATGTTCTGGAGGCCAGTGGTAGCTCTTTAAAGTGGTGTTCTGGAAGAATCGCAAGCATGCTGCATGTGTCCCAGAAAAACTCTTTAGGAAAGGGTGTTTTGCAATTGTAATTGTTACTATTTTCAAGACGCCGTGTTGCCATAGCAACTCAGAGTCCATCTGCACGGGTCTTGGAGGAGGAAGATCATAACCAGGATCTTTTACAACCCTACACAAATATGTTACCGCTGGGCAACACATAACAATGTTGCAGTTTTAAAGCCCTGTATCTCAGGGCTTGCAAGCTAAAGACGAACCTGGTGGGTCATTTTGTAGGGCTGGGGAGCTCTCCTTCCCAATAGCAATACCCCTGGTTGGGAGTTTCAAAATTATCCAATGTTGAGTTAGCTCTACTCCCGCAGTCAAGGAACATTAGCTGCCCACTGACTTCAATGGCAGCACATTTAAGCCAATGCTGAGCCTTATTGAAAGCCCAGCTCTGACGGAAGATCACTTATCAGACTTGAAGCTTCCCACTGTTACTGTACCGCCCTGCACTTCAAGCCAGTGTAATCTGAAGCACAAATATAAGGACAGAATTTCAAAACCGAGCACCAGGCCAGCTTGAAGCTAAACTTAGGTTCTCTATGGAACTCCAATCTTCACGGGAGTATCCACTTCCCTTGGTGTTGCATGGTTATTGTTCTCATCCTTATTGTTTCATTGGACTGAAAACATTCATAGCCAAGATGTCATTTGTTTTGTGGTGAAAGATCAAAACCCGATCTCCAGCCAGCTCTACTCAGCACCTACAACAGCAGCCATATTTTTAGAAGACCTCAGTTCCTGGTTAGGGCCCTAAATGAGTGGTCACATTTCTATAAAGGCTCAGTAGGGAGAGATACATGGAGACAGACTCAGACGTTAAGGCCAGAAGAACAATTATGATCCAGTCTAGTCTGACCTCCGGTCTATCAGAGGCCACAGAACCCCACTCAAGTACTCCAGTAACACAGCCAGAGGTTTGCGCCTAGTATAGAAGACCTCAAATCTTTGTTAAAAGAATTGAAGTTGCAGAGACTAGCTCCAGCCATCAGGTGACCTGTGCCGTAGCTCGCAGAGGATGGTGACCCTTCCCCACGTACATGATATCAATGCTATAATAGTTCTCACACATAGGCATGTGGAAATTGAAGAAACACAGCTTTGCTCCAACTATGTGGCCACATCTTTGCAGAAAAGTTATCTTGGACAAGAAATCAACATTGCTATTCTCGCTGTGGGAAGGGTTTCATCTGAAGTAAAAGAAGTTGCTGTGATAAGAATGGGCCAGTATCCCCCCTTTTTCCATTTTCTAGCTAAAAACCTAAAGCTGGAACAGATACTTGCAATTTAGATATGATGGAAGTGAGGCTCTTATTAATTTTATCTGCCAAGAAGTCAGTCTTTAACACACCAGTCTTCGTAGAGGGACTCTTCTCTCTCTGCCAAACTCCAGAAATAAATGATGGTTGTGTGATTTGTGAATTGCCTGTTACAGGCCAGGAGAAGAAATCAATAGCCTCTCTAGGAAATTCTTGCTGCTAACAAGAACAGGCTGGGACAGCGACGCTCTCATTGCTTGTGTGTGGGATGCAGGAGGATGAGTTTGCTAGCCCTGCAGTGTAACAGAGCAGCCGCATTCTGCTGATGGGAAGTCAAGATCATCTCCCTAGTCTATTGCTTTGCTCATGTCACCTGCTTGGCATCCTTCCACTGGCTCTCTTTCCCATCAAACGTAAGCCACTCCTCCATGCTTCATTGCTTCCGGGTCAACCCCCACCCTGTATTTTCTCAACACTCACCTCTGATGAGCCAACTCACTCTCTGAGACGCTCATTTCCCCCATCCCTCCGCAGAGTCCAAATGTTACAATCCCGGAGGGAACAAACCAGCACTGTGCTGGTCCAGGGCTCCCCTCGCTTTGATGGTGCAATGGAGGCAGGTAAAACGAAGTACATATAAAAGGGGGTAGGACTTACCATTGGCGTGACACAGCAGCTCACCTGTGTCCAGCACACCTTGCAAGTGGGCGCTCTGGCCCTGGGAGGTCACTGCTTCACACACCATGGCTCTCTAGTCGCGCTTTAGTTCCAGCTCGTCTGGAGTAACGAAGTTCAGCACAAAATACCAGGTTCCTAGCCTCACCTCGCAGGTCTGCCAGCCTTACAGCCTTCCCTGAGGGTTTGCAGTGGTTCTTATTCCACATCACCTTCCCAATGGCTGGTGGCGGATCCCAGGGCCTTCCTCCATGCTGGGCACCAGTCCAGGGACTCTAGGATGAGCAGTTATGGTCTGCTCCATGTGATACCTAACTGCTGCCTCTCTGGACTCCTTCCTGCAATCAGCCATTCTCCAGGCCCTTTCCCCAGACCCCTCCTGGTCTCCGCTCTGCTCAGCACCTGCCAGAGCATCTCCCCAGAGCTCTGTTCCTGCCCCTGTGCCAGGGTCTGCCACAAGCGCTCACACCAGTCCTGTGACCCCTTCTCCAGATGCGACCACCAAGGCAGGGTCTGCAGAGCTCTCCCCTCTCACTCCACAGCTCCTCCAACTTCAGTCTAAAGGCCCCCCCAAGGCTTTGCCATCACTGCCTCTGGCTCTGAGCAACATGCCTCTGGCCCAAAGTTGCACTGTGCTTGGCCTGGCAAGCATTTTCCCAGGTCAGGAGGCTTGGTTCTGACTCCACATGCACTCTGTCTTTAACCCAGGAGAGGAAACACCAGCAACTCCTCTCCCAGGTCTCTTCCACTGCCCCGTGCTCCTTCCCAGCTAGTCACCGATTAACATTTACCTTCCAGGTGCTGCCCAATGGCCTGACTGAGCTCAGGCTCCTGTTAACTCATGATTAAGCAGTGCACAGTTCCCATATCACACCTCCATATTGTAGAAGGGCACATCCTGGACAAATCCTACAATCCGGTCTCATTTATCCCACAAAGATGGGAACATTTGTTGACTGACTTAACGATCTATCTCCAGGTCTCCCCTTCTCTGGAAACACGGTTCCAACTGGCCTGCAAAAGGGGGCTGTGAATTACTGAGCCTAGTGCAGAATTACTCCCAGTAACTGAGAGCAGAGACATGCTTACTCGCTGCCTTTCTTATTGGAGATAAAATTTCCAATGTGCCAATTGTTTTTATTGACAAAAGGACTATTTCCCCTCAAACGAAAAAAAAAAAAATTGAAGCTGTTGGGTGCTGAGATGCTTTTAAAAAACCTGGCCATACACGTATCCAGTTTTAATTGCTGTACCCAGTGTGCAAGAAAAACATCGGAAGGAAGGTTGTATTTAATCATTAACCTTACTGGATAAAATTCTGCATCAGCTGTGTGATGTAGGAAGTTAGATTAAATGATCAGAGAGGTGCCTGCTTGCTTTAACATCTAGGTAGAAAAATAAAATAAAATTAGGCTCTCTGACCCCAATTTTCTTTAGCCACATAAGATCTTCTTCTGGACCCTTCTGCCGCTTTACTATAACCTGCCTTTTGAAACTAAAAGCCTCAGAAGTTAAAATGTGTCTAGAGTTGCTTGACTATCCATTCGCAGTGCACGTTCTAATGAGCAGTCGGTAGCACAAAGTCAGATTTCCACTTCTCGTAAGTAGTCTGAATGAGACCGAAAATAGAAGCTATCAAATGGTAAACTATTGTGAATACTTTTGATCATTACTCACTGGCTCTGTAAATCTGTGACACTAGACAGCCAGGCTAACAGGACACAAGAATTATGCTCTTAGTACCATACATCTTTCTCATGTTCTTTTGACGGCTATCATAACAGAAATGTATTGTTCCTTTTGTTTCCTTGCACATTTTGCGTAACAAATCTCACTGGGCTGCTGTGCATTTAGAGGCAGCACATGCTGTTTATTCTGTGCCTAGTTTTTGGAATAGCAAGTCCCATCTGAGTTAATATATTGTGTTATACTATATGTAACCACTGACCATAACTCAGATAGAACATAACACATTTTCATTTTGTTGCTCCATTATTTTTGCAGTAAGTCAATACAATATGAGCTGAAGCGTGCCTTGCTCAGCACTTATTGATCTGTCTGTTTGTTCACTGTTTACATCAAAACATCACTTGTCAGTTCTGGTTCTATTATGATTATTATATCCTACAGGAAGTGACAGATTCAAAGACTAAATGCTAGTCAATTTCTAAGGTCGGCTGATACTGAGAACCAAGTAGACACATTTTGGTCAATAGAGATAGACACAGAAAGCAAACATCTGGAGCCTGATTCTGATTTACACCAACAAGAGTCCTTTGTTGCCTTCTGGCATGTAACGTAATGTTACCTGCTTTAAGGACCATTTCTATTTGCAGAATGCTGCAAAGGGGCTTTAGTAGAAATGACAATCAACACACTTGTGTTTCTTGTTAAAAGAACCAGGTAAAATAACTTACTGCTGTGTATATCGCAAAAATAAATACTGCAGCAGACTTGACTTAAACCCTTGGATGCCGAGTGGAGCACAGGTCATCTACAAGCCTCCTCCACTTCACTCTGTCTCAGGACAAAACTTCAAGCTGACCCCAGGAGTACCTCAGTTGTTGTCTTTCAGTCACAGTAGATCTTCTCCACCTTGTCTGAGCTCTTCCTCCTCTCTATCTAATCCTCATTAGCAATGAATCCTCAATAGTCAAGGAAAACAAACATATGAGCTCTCTGTCTGACCCCAAACTAGACATCATTTGCCTATTCAGAATCCTACTCTGGTGCTCCAACACACTCTTGTGATGGTGTATTTCATATTCTTTATTAAAATATGCTTTTAAGTATGACTGTGCCTCACTCAAATATGCTTTATGCAAAATATTTCATGTAACATGCATTTTGAAAGTTGTAATCTGTTGAATTTGCTATTTGCGAGTGTGTATCATTTCTGTATTTGAAGTTAGAATTATGAAGCATAAACCTGTTTACTGATCTAGACATGGTGAAGGCCGTTAGTGGTATTTAAGGAACTTAATGGCCCAGTATTTGGGACAATGATCTATGAACAGTCTTGCTTTTCCTGTAAGCCAGGACTATGGTTGGTCCTACAGAGACATGTGACCATGTCACTTGGTGTTAGAATCCATCTTGAATTGTGTACTTTTACACAGACCTATGGGGCTTGAAAGAAGACTTCCTGACCTAGGCAAATTCTATATGAGTAAAGGGAAGTAAAAAAGTATTGTGTTTAGCTGCCTTTTGAGACTTTCTCCCCACCCTCACAGGACACATGAAAACACCTGATAATAAACGGACTGGAATGCCAGGGGCAGAGACAACCTGCTGGACCCAGGTCAGAGAGATCAGCTCTGGCCTGAGAAGGATTTTACCTGGAATAAGAACTAGGGTGAGAAATTATTATTTGCAACAACTTATTCTAGTGTATTAGGCTTAGCCGGCATGTTTTGTTTTATTTTGCTTAGTTACTTACTTTGATCTGCTATCACTTGCAGCCTCTTAACCCCTACTTTGTATACTTAATAAAATCTCTTTCGTTTATCAGCAAACCCAGTGCAAATAATTTTTACGGGGGCGGGGGAGGAAAACAACAGCTCTGCATATCTCTTTCATTGATAAAGGGGGTGAACTTATGACTTCACTCTGTATAAACTTTATGCATAGAGAGATGGATTTATCTGGAGTTTTGATCCTAGTGGGGCTGTGCACCTGGGTACTGTGGTAAGTCCCTTTGACTGAGCCTTCCCAAACCTGAGTGGATCTGTGTCTGGATTGCTCTGCTGAGGGATGACCCTAATGCTGCACCATCACTAGTGGAGACCAGTAGTTCTGGCTCAGTAGGACAGGGTGGTGGGGTCCCTGAGAGGGCAGGTTGGCAGGCTCAGTGGAATAATCAGCACATAAGGTGGCAGTCTCAAGGGGATCTCAGGGACCCAACCCTCAATTTGCTAACGTTTACCTTCCCCTTACCTCACAATGTTACAGTATTTTTCGTACGTATCCACAGTGGGGAAAAAAGAGGAAATACCATTGAAAGAGGTTCTGTGTATTTAAATAACATTCCCCTCTGCACCCCAGGTTTGTCATGAGATACTGAATTTAAAATCTGGCTGGTCCAAGACTGAATTGTGTGAGTCTCATGCCATTCCAGTTTTGGAGCTGAAGAGTTCAAATGTGTAAGAAAGAACCAGACAGAAGCATTTTTCCTGTTACTTGGAAACGCTGGCTCTTTGAAACTCGTCCAATGTTTGAGGTAGAAATAACCATGATGCTAGATCAAACAACCAGCAAAGGAGTTGTTTGCCTAGGCAAAGGCTAAAGGTTCAAAGCCACTTACCCCCTCCAGCAGCCGGTGAATGGTGCCTGGATGGGGAAAGCTTGGGACGAAAAAGGCCATGTGTGAAATTCTGGTTTCATTGATACCAATGGGAGTCAGAATTTCCCCCCGTACATCCCAGTTTTACTAGGACAAAACAGGGTTTCATAAAGGCGCCACAGGAATTTCTTTTAGAATGCCTCAGATGTTCTTGTTTTTCAATGCATCAACCAAAATGTTAGTGGGTTTTGTAGTTCGAAATATTTGTTCAAATATTTGTGCTGCTCTACCCAATAGAATTTGCTCTGTGTTTAAAACAGTCCATTGGGGAAAAAAGCATTTGGTACAATGAGCAAGTGTTCCAAGTGCAGAAAAACACAGAAGGCGCACGGACGCTCTCTGGCTCACAGAGAACGTTAACGCTTACTCAGAATTCCATGACAGAATCATGTTCACAGAAAGACATGACTTGATCCCCCTCTTTCTGAGAAAAGGGCACATGTTGCTTTTGAACCAGGGGCTTTTCCTTTCGTCGGAGTACTGCGTGACCCTGGAAAGTATAGCTACAAAAATGTCCCACCATCTCAGTTTTGGAAATGTGCTTACCTGTTGTGAAATTTCAGTGGTATCCTTGTGCTGGGCGTATCTGCACTGCAGTAAATGTTGTCTGTTGTGAATAAATCCACTACACACTGGAATATTTTAACCTAATTTGGTGCTTGAGACATTTTGCCAGCAGATCGTTAACACAGCATGTCAATGTCATTTGGTGTCTGACCAAATGTCAGGGATAATGTCACCTCGTGTGAAGTGCCTCCATATTCTATTAGTAAAGATATCGTTTCATGTTCATCCATTTCACTCTGACCTATACACAATACCACTTACCCCTCTGCAAGGAACCTATAATGGCACTTCCTCTACAACGCTTCCAGATGGAGCCCTCTCCCAGACCTACACAGCACTGCTCTGAAGTTGGTAAACAGATCTGAACAAAGCATTTGGAAAGGCAGAGATATGCCCCTTCAGAGCACGCAGCAAGGCTGTACATGACTCTGACAGCCAAAGATCAAACCTAAAGAGATTTCTGATCAAATGAAATCATCCCACCAACGGACTCCATAGAACGGAAAGCTGGGAACAGTCCACTACCCCTCTCCTTTTGCAGTCTTCATGATATCATTCCATTAAAACAGCACAGCATGAGAGTATAAGTCCCTGAATTGTGGCATGCTGGCCACAAAGGCTTTTAAATTTGGAGGGGTCATCTAATGAGATCCTCCGCAGAGATAAGGTAACAGGGCAGATTTTCAAAAGTGCTCACCTCCCGCTTACACACCCAGATGAAGTGGCCAGATTTTTAAAAGGGCTCAGGACCCAGTGGCTACCACTGAGACCAATATCATATATACGAACGGCCACACTGGGTCAGACCAAAGGTCCAGCTAACCCACTGTCCTGTCTTCTGACAGT
This sequence comes from Carettochelys insculpta, assembly GCF_033958435.1. Classification (NCBI taxonomy): domain Eukaryota; kingdom Metazoa; phylum Chordata; order Testudines; family Carettochelyidae; genus Carettochelys; species Carettochelys insculpta. The sequence continues at coordinate 132,722,946 of NC_134140.1, read as the reverse complement.
GGCCAACACAGGTGTCCCAGAAGGAGTAAACAGAACAGGTAATCATTGAGTGATCCATCCCGTTGTCCATTTCCAGCCTCTCAGAGGCTAGGGACACCATTCCTACCCATCCTGGATAATAAGTATTGAAAGAACCTAACCTCCATGAATGTATCTAGCTTTTTTTTTTCTTTAAACCCTGATAAAGTCCTGGTCTTACAATATCCTCTAGCCAGGAGTTCCACAGGATCACATGTCAGAAAAAGTATTTCTGAAAATCCCAACCAGAAGGAACTGATGAGACCTTTAGAAACACTGGCCCCTGTGTTATCTGTATGTGAGAAATCACACTCAGTTCCTTTTCAGCTGAGTGCACTTCTCCTCTTTGCAGTCTTCAAAGCATGTTGCTGATGAGATTACCCAAATCTTGAATTGTTCAAGAGCAGAGCAAAGGGAATTGGGAATCACTTGTGACTCCACTCCAAGGTATCCTTCAGTCTGCATAGACTATGGATCGCGCCCTTCATAACTCCATTTAAGATTGTCATTTGCAGTGTTGACTGTGACTGTGGAGGCCCACACGAGAGCGACAGTCCTTGCTACATATCTGCTGCATATGTAGTGGGTGTCTGGCAGGTCATTGCTGTGCTTTCTACGGGCTCGCTTCTCCTCTGCCAGCCATCTGATCTTCATCTCGCCCTTCTGAAGGCCCTCGTGTAGTTCCTGCTTCCAGCTGCTGCAGTTGTCTGCCAGCTCCTCCCAACTATCTGGGTCAATGTCTACCTCCTCGAGGTCCCTCTTACAGCCGTCTTTGTAGCGCAATTGGGGGTGTCCAGGAGGTCTTTTGCCAGAGGCTGGCTCACCGTACAGGATGTCTTTTGGGATTCTTCCATCATTCATCCTGTGGACGTGGCCAAGCCAGCAGAGCCATCGCTGCCTGAGGAGGGCGTGCATGGTTGGAATTCCAGCTTGCTCGAGGATGGCATTGTTGGTCACTCTGTCCTTCCATGATATCCCAAGAATGGGCCTGAGGCAGTGCAAGTGGAAGACATTCAGCCTCTTTTCCTGAAGGGTGTACAAGGTCCAAGTCTCGCTGCCGTAGAGGAGGGGGCTGAGGATGCAAGCTCTGTAGACTTGCATTTTGGTGTGAGTGTACAGCTTGTTGTTGTTCCACACTCTCTTGCTGAGTCTGAACAGAGCTGTGGCTGCTTTTCCAGTCCTCCTGTTTAGCTCAGACTCCAGCGACAGAGTGTCAGTGATGGTGGACCCGAGGTAAGTAAACTCGTGGACGACCTCTAGCGTGTAATTGTCACTGCTCATTGATGGAGGTTCAGCAACGTCCTGACCAAGTACATTTGTCTTCTCTAGCTGATGGTAAGCCCGAAGTCCTTGCATGCTTTGGAGAACTGATCCAGCAGTTTTTGAAGCTGGTCTTCTGTGTGTGTCACTACAGCAGCGTCGTCTGCGAGCAGCATGTCTCTAATGAGCACTTCCCGCACCTTAGACTTAGTCTTCGGCCTTGCAAGACTAAACAGTTTCCCGTCAGATCTTGTGTGCAAAAGGATGCCTTCTGTTGAGGACCCAAAGGCTTCAGGAGGAGTGCGAAGAAGATCCCAAACAATGTGGAGCAAGGACACATCCTTGTTTGACACCACTCCTGATGCTGAAGGCATCCGATGATGTACCATTAAATTGGATGGTTCCTCTCATGTCTTCATGGAAAGACTGGATCATCTTGAGTAGCCGTGGTGGACAGCCTATCTTGTGGAGCAATTTAAACAGTCCATCCCTACTGACCAAGTTGAAAGCCTTGGTCAGGTCGATGAAAGCGACATAGGCTACGTCTACACTAGCCCCAAACTTCGAAACGGCCACACAAATGGCCATTTCGAAGTTTACTAATGAAGCGCTGAAATGCATGTTCAGCGCTTCATTAGCATGCGAGCGGCTTCGAAAGGACTCCCATCAGCTCATGGGAATAAGGGGACTTCAAAGTAGGCGGGGTCCTTTTGAAAAGGAGCCCCGTAGGGACGAGCCGCGCGGAGGCAAGGGCCATGAGTCACGATCGGCTCCAACTCTTGCATTGAAGTCACCCAAAAGGTACAATTGGTCACGAGCAGGTATTTGCACTATGGTGGCACAGAGCTCATCATAGAACTTGTCCTTTGCTTCTGGTGTGGCGTTCAGGGTTGGACCGTAAGCGCTGATCAGGTGGATGGGACCGGTGGAGGTTTGAAGTTTGACCTGAAGGAGTCTTTCTGATCCACCCGTGACTAGCTCCACCATTTGCAGAAGGGTGTTTCTGATGGCAAAGCCAACAGGTTCCTCTTGGGCTTTGCCCTTCCAGAAAAAGGTGTAGTCCTTTTCCTTTAGGGATCCCGAAGCTGCGAGTCGCATCTCCTGCAAAGTGGCGATGTCAACTTGGAGCCTCTTCAGTTCCTCGTTGATGACAGTGGTCTTTCGGGTGTCGCTGATGTCCTGAAGATCTTCAGTCAAACCAGTCAACATGGTCCGTACATTCTAACAAGCGAGCTTGAAACTTTGATGATTTCCTTTTCTTAATAATTTTCTTGTTGGTTTGTCTGGTGCTCATTTCAGTCACTTGTCAGGTTTGGGAACTTTAAGCCTCATGCACCCAGTAAGGCAAGTGAACTGTGGCAATACAGTACCCTACTGGCTGGGGGCTGCCCAGCTTAAGGTGGGCAGTGACTGTCCAATGAGATGCGCTGATCTCTCCCACCGTCAGAAGCAACCCCTGGCACTTGTTCTCTACGCCAATCGAACAAGAGCTTATAACCAGTATCTGTTGCCTCCCTTGCTGGTTCAATGCTGTTAAGCGATGCTGGAGTAACTCTCCAGGTGCAAGCCTGGGCAATTTTTATGGAGACCCTGGGCTGCCCAGGCACCAGGCCCCCCTCTTGGCTTCACTGACATAGTCCAAAGGAAAGGATAACCTCTATGTTTGGTACCAGCTCAGCTGCAGGAGCTGCCGGGACAGTGCCAGAAGTTGACACAGAACCGCTTTAGGACTCCCCTCCGGATTTTCTGTCAGGGTTTACTCCCTAAGCCTTACTCCTTCCCAGGATAACCCACAAGGCTGTGGGGCATCTTCACAGGAGTTGTCGATTTGCAGCACCACACCTCCTGGTCCGCCATGGAGACTGTGCATTAGAAGGGAGAAGGAACAAGTCCCTTCATAAGGTCGGTATGTGAGACAGACCAGACCCCCCTCACTGTGCTTCGCTTGCGAGCTGACACAGTTGCCCGGGGGATGGCATCGCTTTAATGCACAACAGCTGCTAGGAGCCAACAGTGAGAGTTGAGTGGAGGGTGAGGCCCAGCGTTTCCGTCCGCCTGAAAAGGCACAGCTGCTGGAGAGTCAAAGGTACTACCTCTACCCCAGACACCACATAGAGGAAAACCCTGGAAAAAATCATTCCAGAATTTTTAAACTCTTCAATTACATTTTGCTACCTTCCTCCAAGTTTCAGGATCCATCACAATAAATTAACTAAATAAAAGGCTCCTACTTCATTTCCAGCATGAAAGCACAGCCATCACCATGCAAAATTATGCACATAGCACAATTGGCCTTGTCGAAAACTGTCTTAAGCCAACTAACCTGAGGGACAAAGGTGTTCGTTCCGCCCCGGGGCATTCTGTCCACTTCAGTGAACCTCAATGACCTGTTAATTTCCAAGCCTACCAGAAACTGTTTAAACAACATCAAGCTCAGTCAAATCTAAGAAACAAGTCTATGGATTGGTCTAAGAACAGCAGTAGAATGTTCTGATACCTAGTATGATACCTACCTTTTTCCTCGTACAGACACAGGCTCGCACTTCTTCTACCTGAGTCTAGCCGGTCAGAAGGTGTTAGTGGTTAACTCCCATCTTCTCTCTCTCACTTGTGATGATGCTTTCTATGCTTCATTTTACTTTGGGACCTCCATTTACTGTAATTTCCAACCTACGTCCTAAAGACTCTGGCTACGTCTACACTAGCCCAAATCTTCGAAATAGCCATGCAAATCGCCTGCTGATAGGAATAAGGGGAGTTTGAAGCTGGCGGGGTCCTTCCAAAAAGGAGCCCCGTCTGGACGAGCCGCAGCAATTGTGAAGAGCCACAGCCGCCGGCATGCCAGTGAGGTGCTGAAAACGTATTTTAGTGGCTCATTAGTAATCTTCGAAATGGCTGTTTTCATGGTCATTTCAAAGAGTTGGGCTAGTGTAGACACGGCCTCTGTGATGTAGTGGGGGATACATGTGTATATGTGTGTGGCTCACAGAGGGCGTGGGGGCTCCTGTTAAGGTGACCAAGTGACACCTCTGGACTGCAGACAAAGGAGGAGGCGGAGTCTGAGGGGTTTGAATTGGAAGTGAGCGTTGGAAAGCAGTTAGTCTGGGCTGGGAGGGAGAGAGAGAGAGACAAAGGAGGGGGCAAGGCCCTGGCTCCGGGGGCCCCTGGGGGCCTCCTCTCCCCAGTATGGATTGGGCTGGCTGTCCCTGCCTGCTGTACTGACTCTTCTGTAAGATGCTGTGTCCTGTCAGCTAATAAACCCACTGTTCTCCTGCGGCGTGAGAGTCACTCCTGCTTGCGGAAGGGTACAAAGCTTGGGGATCCCTGAGCCCCATCACAGACTCTATTGAGAAAAACTGTCCATAATAAACAGAGAGAGTGAGAGAGCACAGCAATGTGGAGAAGTGTTGATGTATTGCATTATACAGTGCATCCAAACAAGTGCCAATAAAGCTCTGCAGCTATTATACCCAAATGGATATACCAATGTCAAAGTAAACCCATTTGGGGCATTTTTTAAAACGTAGTGGGACTCTCTCTCTCTTCACCTCGGAAAGCAGGTGTTTAAGGAGTCCAATGGGGAAGGGCACAACTCCAGCCATAAATAACACTTAAGAAATTCCCTTGTAAAAGCTATTTTACTTTTCTTTAAAAAAGCCTTTGAACTGTTGTGCCAGGCCTTTCCATGGCCGAGTGCTGTGCTGCTTTCCAGTGAAATGCCAGGAATCGTCCCTTATTCCCAGTAATGTAAAGCTCCCACGTGGACTGAAAAACAAAAACATTTCACATGACAGTTGGTCTATTTATTAATTATATTATTATTATTTTTTTTAATGACAACTGTTTGAAGCCACTCAAGAATCTGAAATAATGAAATAAGACCCAACAGGGCTGGATTAATGAGCACATGGCATGTAAAGGGACCAAAGGTACCCAATAAATTGATTCACACATCTCTGAAATTTCTCACAGTTATGACAGAACCTCACATGAGATCTCGTCTCCCCTGAAGTGTTAAACAACCAGCAGCTACTGCTGCAGTCAATGGGAGCTCAATATTTCCCAAAACCAGACCTTTAGCTGGTCAGGAATTTTTCAATTCATCATTTTATTCTTTGAAAAATGCTGATGCATTGGAACAAAAATGTTTGCCAAACAGGCACAGATTTAATGACTTTTTCAACTCAAAAAATGTTGGAAAAAGGTTAATTTTTTGGAAATGGAACATTGACATATTCAAAATGAAACATTCCAGTTTTCTGATTTGAAATTACTTTTCTATTTTAAAGTTATGATAAGCCTGCAATAGTTAAGGGGAGAGGGGGTGGTCAAGATCTATCTGAAATGTTTTGATTGACTGAAATCAGAAATTCATTCTTGTTTGTTTGCAAATGTTTTCAAAATTTTGACTTTCTTCCCCAATTCAGGGCAAAGGGAAAATTTAGAACTGCCAGGAGAACCATTCCCTGTCCAGCTTTAATCAAGCCTTTTATGATGGCACCTAAATAAGGATTTAGGATTCTACAGTGAGACATCTAGTTTTGAAAATCTGCGCCCAAAAGTGCCACCCAATACACCACGTAAATAAACTGAGAAAATGGCAAATACTATTTTCTCTGATCTCTTTCCGTCTTAGTATTTTGGGTGTTAGCTGTCATCATAGCAGGGTGAGAATTTTCAGCCAGGAGCAGGATTTTTAACTTAGTATGTTTGTTTCAAAGAGGGTATTTGCCTGTTCATTATGTGTAACAGGTGCCCCATGAAATGCAAATTAATTTGGTGCCTAAATCCTGTAGGCTCCTATGAAAATCCCAACTACTTTTTGAATCCCGACTGCTCACACCCATTTTTCCCCCAATCTCTGAAATAACAATTGTTTTTGCTTATGTCGCAAACATGTGGCCACGCACATAATTGCAGAAAGGGCAACCACAAAGCCTTTTTTTATCCCCGACATGCAAGGGCTTTGGTGAGGAAAAATTTATTCCCTTCATTATCCTCCTTTTCATTTCTAAGATTTACTGACATTTACTTTGGAACCAAGCAATCCTTTTTTCTCAGCAAGCAATTTAATTACAGCTGGGGCAGGTTCCAATTTGGAGTCCTGCAAACTTTGAGATTCTGACACCTGAAGTCATTTCTCAGTTCCCTGCCCCAGTTCGGAGGGCTCAGTGTGCGCTTGATAAAATGCTCCTAGGTTCATATCTTCCATTTTCTCATAAAGAACTCACAAAGCTTCCAGGAAAAGAGGTCTGGAATTCACCTCAGCATTTGTGTAGCAAGACAGACTTCAACCATTAGCTGTGACTAGAGCCCCACGAAACCCTTTTTTTTTTTTTTTCTATATTTTCATTTATTTTGGGGGCACGATTTCTTTTTTTTTCCATTTTCTCCATCAGCAATGCTGTTTGGTTTCTTTTCTATTGCACGTACATGAATAAAATACCTTAAGTGACCATATATTAAAGCTATATAAATCCTAATATAGCTATACTCCCTCATTTTATTGAGCGTTATTTCTTGGTATTGAAAGGTTTTATCCCACACCAAGTCCTAGTAGACCAAACGCCTATTAGTTCAAAGAAATGCTCCTCTAGCCTTTTTGATATATTTCCCCAGCTCTACTGAATGGAACACCCCTGCCCCCAGCCTCCCTTTATGTGCAGGGGTCTAGCCCTGCCCCTGAGAGAGGAGACCTTGGGGGAGGTCTGGTCCTGCCCCCAGGTGTGTGATAGGACTTGGGGGTCTGCCTGCCCCACACTCACCCCACGATGGCAGCTCCTATCCCTCAGGGCTGAGCCTGGCTCCCGGCACCAAGGGGTCGTGGGGCAGCTCAGGTTTGATCCTGCTGCCTCTCCATCGCGATGAGAGGGTTAGCCCAATAAATATGAGCAGTAACCCCATGGGTCAGCACCAATCACGCAGGTTTGCCTGGCCGCCCTTCTGCCACCATGACAGAGCGGCCAAACCAGAGCAGCTCCACCACTGCGTGCCCTCTCACAGCACCTGGAGTGGAGCTTCCTTCCCCAACATCCCGTCAACGCTTCTCTACGGTACCTCCGCTCTTGACCCAGGCTCCTTGCCGCTCAGCCTCCACACAGCTGCCTAGAAATGCAACCCCATTTTCTCCTGCGGGCAAGAGAATGCTGCACCCTGCGGTTTTCCCGTCTCAACACCTCCCCCCAAATGGCATCCATCTTCTCCCCAGGTACCACCCACTTCCATCCAGTGCACCCCACAAACACGTTCACAGACCTCAGCCCTTCACCTCCCATCTTCGAGATAAGGCCTGTGGCAGCCTTCAAATAAAGGCTGTTGGTTCCCCCGGCAGTAAGTCCTGACATGGTAAGCATCATTACAGGCCCCAGCAAGGTTTCCTCTCATTTTTTCCATCCATGGACAGAATACATTTTGTTATGTGCACCAAGGTACGTGTGGATGCGCACCACTGGTAGAAACAGTTGGGTGGCACCTGAATCTCTCCTGAGTGGCCACCCAAGTGCTCAACTTACAGGGAACACAGGTCCCCAGCTGAAAAATGGAGAGCTGGAGAATACATATGTTGTACCCAGAGGCACCGAGACCTCGTCTGGGGTGAGTAAAGCCTGTAAACCTGGGTCTGTCAGTGTTACAACTGGTGCATTGGTTGGGAAATGCCTCTGAGAACTACATACTTCCCTGGGTTGAGGAAGTGCATCCTGAGCTTCTGAGACCTTCTAGCAGTTCTTCCCAGCCAATGCACCAGTTGTAACACCAACAGACCCTGGGTTGCTAGCACCAGGAATAGAACCTGTAAGCATAGGGGCTAAAGCCCTGCACTCTACCACAAGAGCTAAAGGCCAGCTGCCTCTCAGCTGAGGCTGTAGAGCAGAGACTTTACTCACCCCAGAGTCAGTCTCAGTGCCCCTGAGTACTACACATGTATTATGCAATTTAACACAAGTCACTCCGTGGGGCTCAGGCAGTGGTGAGAACTCAACTCTCATCTTCTGGGTCCAAGAACAGCACCATACACCATAAGACCAGCCACTACCTCTTTTGTAGCCTTGCCCCACCTCATATCCCACCTGTCTTTCCCACACTTTCCCAGCCACTCCTGTCGCCACCCACTCGGGGCAGCATAAAATACTGGGCTGTGCAGCTGGAAACCGCCATTTTGTTGATTATGGGTGAGTCATTATCATTGTTATGCATGTGGTTGTGGCAGTGCCAAGAAACCTGGCTCAGGACCCCTCTGTGCTTGGAGCTGTATAAAACCCTAACACAAACATTCCCTAAGGAGCTGACTGCCCATTCCAGAGGCGAGGGTCCTACTCTATCAGTCCTTTAGACACATTTTGGGGTTAGTTCAGCTCGAGTCCTGAGACAAAGTGAGACTTCCCCCAATCAAACCACTCTGTCCATTTTTACTCCATGTGGGAAAGAGGCCACCCATGTAAAACCTGCCCCGGGACCTCAGTCAGGCCAAAAGATGGGGAAAAGTCTATGGAGCAGCAGCGGATTGCTAACCTGTGGAAAGAATGTCTAGTCCAATGATATTATTCTTTAATTATGCGACTGTTACATATGATTGGAGTACAGGCCAGATGTAATATGTCAATTCCCTTCCGCTTCAATAAGGACGCTGTCAAGTGGTGCTCGCTGTAAGCTGAGTGCTTGGGCAGTCTCCCAGCAGAGATTTAAATGCCACCAGATGATTAGCAGAGGTCCCACATGTGTTTTTATTGGCGGTGCACATCTACACATGCCTCCGTGCACATAAAATTTATTCCATACTTGAATAAAAAAAATTAGAGGGAATGCTGGTGCCAGGCATGGTGATCTGGTGTTATTTGCAGGCTGTCTTACCCCTCAGGGCAGAGACGCTTTTGTGAAGAAAGATAGCAAAATTCCACAGTCTGCCTTCTGAAAATTATGCCGCGCACGCATTTTCCCCCACTGAACAGCAAAGGTGACAACTATTGGGTAATGAAGTGGAACTTTGTATTATTTCAGCCTGGCTCATCATCGTCACCACACAGGAGCTAGGAAGCAGCCCAGGCTGTGCATGGAATTTCTTATCAACCTAAGTGGGAGACCACGCCGGTGAGGAATTAGTAAGAGGTTTAGTGTTGTATAATTAGATCTGGCTTGTCCTTGTAGGAGAGGCCATGACAAACTTTGTTCTGAGCCTGTACCCGTGCAAATTAAACATTTCCTTTTTCACACAACACGGAGGTGACGGCGTGCTGACCTCAGCGCTGGGGTGCCCAATTCATGATATCTCACTGCAAAGCGGATAGCGTAAAGAGGTGAAAGTTATCCCGTATCACACCCAGGGGCCAGGAGCTGCACCCTAGCCCCCTACCCATGTAAGCACTGCCGGATTATCATCTCCGGTACCTAAGTACTTTAGGAGAACCATGGCCTTTGGCACAGTGCCTGTGTTGAGGCCACTGGCTCATCCCTAAATTCTCTGGCATAAAGGTAGTCATGTTAGTTTACAATGCCGCACACCGCAGGCAGTCCTGTGGCACCTTAGAGAACAACAAATTTAGTCATGGGCTTTCGTGAGTTAGAGCCACTTCTTCAGATGGGATTTGGAGTGGAAGTAGAGAATCCAGGGTTTATACAGCAGGGAGCAGAGGGTGGGAAGGGAAAGATTGAAAAAGGATGTTACCTGTCACTAACAGGAGCAATTAATGAAGCAAATTAAGCTTCTGTGGCACGATGACACCTTAGAGACCCAGAGCCCATCCTGGAAGATGTTGTACTTATACATATTAAGAAGGAATCTCTGCCACAAAAAATGGACCATCTAACTAGCCCAAGGGAGTATTATTGACCACGTTTTAAAATGGGGAACTGAAGGGCAGAGAATTCATTGACGTATCGCAGGTCACACCAGGAGGCTGGGGCAGAGCTGGGACTTGAAGGCAGATCTTTCGAATGCTAGCCCAGCACCTTAACCACAGCCTCTCTGGTTTCACAGCGAGGCCCCAGTCTCCCTGCAGCCAGCTCCGTGCTCAGCCAGGGCCCTTCGCTGCCCTTTCTGGGGATGACATTGTTTGGAAAGCTTCGTTCTTCCTCCAGCTGTTGCCCACAGCTGCTCTCCTTCCAAGCTAACCGCACAGCAGCCCCTTCCCGATCACTTCACTCCCGAGCAGGCAGAGCTGTGGTGCAATAGCTCTGTAAGGAGCATGCAGACAGAATACCAATCATCATTTCCATTGAATAGAATGAGTGTCAGGCCAGCCCCTGGAGGAGGAGGAAAGAAACAGACAGCAACCAGAGAGCGAGCAGATAACTATGTACCCCATCTTCTGTTGCATGTGAGGCCTTTGTGAGATGCAGTAAAAAAACCACTCCTTCTTAGCTTACCTCAAATCCCTGATCCTGACCTCAGTTAAGCCCCACAGTGCACCCTGAAGAGTTTGCCACAGGCTTTTGCTGCTACAAGCAGAGGACGTTACGTGCAACCTAACCTGTTCATTGAGAAAGCCCACAACCAGCCAAGCTCATTCATATGATCATCAGACCAGCCTGTCCTGATACACAAACTACCGTCTTTTCTTTCCCCCTTTCCCGCTTGTTTCTGCCATTCCATGGCCACAGCTGACTCTAGGGGCACCACCAGCAGATCGGCCTTGACACGTAGACAGGCTGTTGGGGAGAATCCCTGCACATGAGAATACAGGGATATGATCGGTGGCATTTCACAATTTTTTGCTACTTCAAATGTGCAGCTATGACTCAGGCTTAGACTCAGTCACTTAGGAGTTAAAGAGCCTACAGCACAAGCACCTGGGGACCAAACCTTTGAGATGAAGACAGACCTAAATTAGTACTACTAACATGCTTACAAAGAGGAACTGAATAGCATTTCCATGCTGTGTGGTTTGCATTACCGGTGATTTTTATATAATCCAATACATTACAGCCAAATCTGATGAGGAAACAGCTCACTAGAGTCCCCAAAGGGTCATCTGCATGTGTTTCTCTGATTTATCTGTGTTTGATTTCCACAGCACTTTCACCTGCTGTAAGCCAACCACCATTCCAGCCCTAGCCTGCATGCCATTTTTGTCAGCGGCGCTGTTAAATGAAACAAAGAGAATACTGGTGTGGACATCAGAGGTGTTCCTACTCCTTATTTTTCTGCTCTTAAGGCCTGATTCCTGGATTCCCAGTAAGCCTTCCACTGATTCCAACAGCTGACGAATCAGCTGGAAATGATTCGCAAGTTTTCAAGTTGTAGCTCAAAATGTAAAGCACTTACTTGCATGAGCTATACCAGAAATGAAAACCTCCCCAGTATTTACCAGGTTTAGTTACTGCAATCTATTGACTAACTGTACTTAGGTGCTTCATTTTGGTGATGACCATTTTATTCACGAGAATAGGTGACAGTACAAATCATTTTCATAGGCAAGTATTAAAAGACCAGGTGAGAAATACAACAGGCAAGACGACTACAGCAAAGTTGAAACACTATGGCTATGTCTACACTAGCCCCAAACTTCGAAATGGCCGTGCAAATGGCCATTTCAAAGTTTACTAATGAAGCACTGACGTACACATTCAGCGCCTCATTAGCATGCAGGTGGCCGCGGCACTTCGAAATTGACGCAGCTCGCTGCCGCGCAGCTCATCCAGACGGGGCTCCTTTTCGAAAGGACCCCGCCTACTTCGAAGTCCCCTTATTCCCATCTGCTCAGGGGACTTTGAATTTGCATGGCCATTTCGAAGTTTGGGGCTAGTGTAGACACGGCCTATACGTGATAAACTCCCATCAGTTATTATTTGAACTAAGGTCTTGTCTTAAGAGTTAGCATTTTAATGAGATTTAGGCACCTAAACACACAGATAGATTTACACCTACCATGATACTGTCAAACCTGTACTCAGGTAGGGCCTAATCCTCCTACACAACTAAGTCCCCTGAACACCTGTGCTGCTGGTGGACAGAGTTATCAAAGCAGCCAAACCCCACATCTAAAGAGCAGCACCAAGCCCCCACTCAAGCCCCAGCGTCCCCCGCGTGTGGGAGTCTCCAGCTTTGCAGGGGAACACCTCTCATCAGCAGGGCCGGATCCTCTAGGACTGCTCAGAGCATGCCTGACATGCGCTCCCAATCAGACCCTATGGGAGGAGGGTAAAAGAGCGCCAGTGAGGAGAGCAAGAGAGCTTCTCAGCAGGAGTAGGACGGTGAGGGAGAGGGCTTCAGCTGCTAGGGCATGGGCCACCTCAGTGGCTAACACGGCTTAGACGTCTGCATCCAGGAAAGGCCAAAGATCCCAAACTGAAGAGACGAGACTCATATCCACAGTCCAAAGTGGAAGACCGAAAGGGACCCAAGTTTTAAGTGCAACTACTGTCCCTCAGAATCTGGTGTCCAGTTCCAGAGCTACTCCTGAGTGTGTGTTAGTCCTGTCTAGTGGGAGTCAGAGCTGTGGGGGGCCATCACTTGCTCCGCTACAGACTTTCTCAAAAACCTTAGTCAAGTCACTTGATTTAATCCATGAGACAAAGCTATTTCCCACCTTCACAGGTATGCTGTGAAAATAAATCTATTAGCAACTGCTAAGCTCTCAGATCTCACAATGATGGGGACCATTTTAAGTTTATAGATGGAATACAGTTGAGTTTTAACACAAAAAAGAACTCCTTCCTATTCACTTTGTTCCCTCGCTGTCCCCTCCACCCATGCTGGGCTTGTTTTTGTCATTAGATTCCCAGTGTCCCTAATAAAATATTAATGAGATGCTAATTCCACATGCAAATTACAGGAAACTAGCACGGAAGGGTTGTTATATTTAGTCAGTCATGATTTTAATCGCTGTCTTTACCTATCATATGCCTCACGTCAACTGCTTCTTTACTTGGACTATCTGCCTTGCCTTTCAACAGTGCTGGAGGTGACTTTGAAGCTAATGAAAAAAGGCAAAAATTTTGAGTTAGATCAACATTTTAAAAAACTAGGTTCCTACAGGTAACTTCTAAGTGACTAAATGCCATTTTCCAAAGTGACAAGGCCAGTAATCAATGGGCCGTAAGCACCTAAATACCTTTAAAATCAGGCTTTTATATGGGTAAGGGTACATCTTCACCATAGGGATGATCAACCCTGCCATGGTCAATTTTCCAGAGTTCAATTTAGCCCATCCGTTGGGGTTGCACTACCTTGAACTTATAGGGCACCCCTGTTGACTGAAGCACTCCTGCCCCCATTAGGAGTAAGGGACGTTGACGACAGCGCAGATGGAGAAGGCACAGAAGCCCCGGTTAAGGTATGTTGACTCTAGCTATGGGATTAACATGGCTGGAATGCGTACCTCGATTCAACCTTTGCCTGTAGCGTAGACCAACCCTAGTCTCACTGGAAATTGATGGGACTTAGACTCCAAAGCCACCTAGTGCTTGGGAAAATTTAATCCTAAACCTGCCACAGGGCATCTGGAAAAGTGTTCGGATGTTCAAAAGTGCTGAATACACAGTAACTACCATTGACTTTGTGGAGACCTCAGCACTTCTGAAAAGCAGGAGATTTGTTTAGGAGCCCAAATAAGGAGATGAGGGCCAAATTTTCCAAAGAGCTCAGCTCCCAGCAGGGCTCCCAGATGAAATGGCCAGATTTTGAGAACAATGACCGTTACTAGGTACTCAGCATTTCTGAAAACCTTATTCACAAGCCTAGATGAAACTCTGGCCCCAGTTCTAGGCACCGAGCCCATCAGAAAATCAGGCACGGGAAAATTAACGTTAGGAGCCAATTTTTGAAAATTGTGGCCCAAAAACCTGTGCCTGTGAAACCTAACCTGGGGTGAGGGAAAAACATGCAGCTCACGTACCGGGAAGCTGGCAGGTGGCCTAATGGCTTGCACACTGCACTCCACTGCAGGAGACCTAGGCTCCGATTGCTGAAGTAGCAGGGGCATCAGCCAGCCCTCTGGGCCCCTTTGACCCTTGCCCCGTCAGCACGCCTGTCTGTGGGGACTGTTCCAAAGACAAGACCCAGGGCCACCCCCCAGCATACATGAAATACATGGCTGCATAGAGCACTTGACAATTTGGGCTCCACATTTTCGACAGCCTCCACACAGCTGCATGTGCTTGTATGCCCAAGTGTGGCCCTCTCGCCTCTGTGGCGGCCTGCCTGGTCCCTCTCCACCGCCATCCCTGGCTGCTCTCTCCTGCTGGCAGCAACAGAGCTCTTCCTGTTCCCTCCTCCCATGTGCTCCTCAGCCAGCAGCAGGCTAGTGAGGAGGGCTCCCTCCTACCAGGGTTTGTGGCTTCGCTCTGGCCCCAGGGAAGCCCCCAAGCCCTGGTGAAAGCTGCAGAGGCAGCCCCAAGACCTCGACAGAAGCCAGACGGAGGGGAATAAAGTAAGAGGAGCCCCAGTCTCTAACAGAAGCCGTCCATGTGGGAGGGGAGCTTTTGCGTAGGGCCCCATAAAGCGTAAGGCCGTCCCTGAAAAGACCCAAGTTGAGCTGCCACAGCCCAAGGCACTGGGCAAAAATGTACTCATAAAAACGGCCCTTTCCTCCCCAACTGATCTTAGAGGAGAGCCTTTGGGATGGAGCCTCAGCTTGTGTAAATCAGCACAGCTCTGTCAATGTCATTGCTGCTGCTGCAGTTTGCCCCAGCTGATGAACTGGCTTCTTCTGGTTTTACTTGAAAGGGCCACCTCTGTCCTACAGGACTATTAAAATCCCTGCAGATGCCCCATCCTTCCACATGGTTCAAGCTGGTTTTATTGTTCTGAGGCCCCAAACCATTGTGTTAATAACAATAAATCCTTTTAGCCCCTGGTTAATGCAGCATGGGCTGTGATTGGCAAGGTAATAAACGTGTTAAGGAGAGAGACTGGCACTGCCAGAGATCAATAGCTGCCAATAAAAAAACAATTCTGATACTTAATTTTGTAGAATTCCCGCAAAGTCACTGAAGATACATCACAATCGGTCTGTTTTATTATTCAATAGACGTTCTCGTGTGGGTGTTCCCAGCTAGCATCCACATTCAACAGCAGTTTCTCCTCTCTTGGTGTTTACACCTCCAGATCAACTGCTGGTAGCAGGCCTCACGCTCCCTGACTGAGTTAACCTCGTTATCTCCAGCCTTGCTCTGGCCTGCCTACTTATACCTGCCTCTGCAAATTTCTACCACCTGCATCTGATGAAGTGGGTCTTCGCCCACGAAAGCTTATGCTCATACATTTCTGTTAGTCTATAAGGTGCCACAGGACCCCTCGTTGCTTTTGCAGATCCAGTCTAACACAGCTACCCCTCTGATACTTGACATTCAACAGGGCGAAGCAGCAAAGCCTGCCACAGACCCATAACTTTAGCTGAAGTTTGCAGGGGCCAGCAGGAGCTTTTAGCATCTGGAGTCCACCTCTCAAGCTAATACAGGTGCATTTACAGCTAGCTTTCCAGACCAGCTGATGTTTGAGAGGCAGACTATTTGTAACCTTCTATTTGATATGCCACTAATGGTTACCAAAAGCTATGGTGATGTGATCAGCTCCCTTCGGAACACCAGGGACTAAACACCCAGCCAGACACACACAAGGACCCAGCTAGAGATCGATCTGGGTTGTATTTGACCTGTGAGGAAACTACACCCTTTTGGCACAAGCCCTGACGTTGATGGGCCTTTGTGTGCACACACTTCCCTACAGACTCTTCCAGGACTGACATGATAGAAATTACACACCAGGCCCCTTCAAGCAAATGAGCTTAAAGTTAGATGGTGTCAAACGATACACCAGGAGCAAAGGGTGCTGCGTATGTTGCACTACCCCGGGACCAGTTCTCCTTGTAAACTGTGAACTTGTGCAGTTGCTCAGGAGAGAGGAAATGCCACCCAGCTGATTAAAAGAGTTCCCACAGCGACGTTTTTGTGTTTCTACTGGTGGTGCACATTTGCACATACCTTGGATGGAATGTATTCCACACATGGATGGAAAAGATTAAAGGGAACATGGCCAGGGATGCCATCTTATCTTCACACAAAACGAGGCTGTGTTGGGCTCCTGTGTAAATATCATGCCCTCAGGCAGTTGCAGCTGTTTTGAGTCTCTCTGTACCAGTCAGAGGCAAATTTCAAGATTAACGTCTACAATGCCATAGTCATCCCACCATTGATGTACAGAACTGAAGCTTGGACTCCCTACAGACATCGTATAAAAGATTTGGAAAAATTCCACCACAGGTACCTGAGAAGCACCTTGGGCACCATGTGGCAGGAGAGATGGACCAACTTTAGCATCTTTCAGAGGTTGATTCCTGTAGCATTGAGGCAACAATCGCACACAGGCAGCTACAATGGTCTGGGCACGTCGTCAGGATGCCTGACACATCAGCCTAAACTGTTCCTCTATGCTCAGCTGAGGACTGGGGAAAGGTCTTGTGGCAGCCAGAGGAAGACTTCCTTAGGAACACCTGGAGATCAAGCATCGTCTCCACAAAGACCAGAGGGGCCAATGTAGGGTGCGTGCCCGGACCTGCATTGGTGCCACCAGGGTTGGTGCCAATGGAGTCAGAGACCTCACGTGCAGGCCCAGCCAGAGTGTTCCTTGCCAGAATTGGCCTAATTTCTCACCTTCGCACGCATCAGAACTAACCAGTTATTTCAGTGCCAAAATACGGAGTTAAGAGTTGAGCTGAGCCAATTAATTGATCTTTCAAGTTGGCACATTGATGGGTGGACCAGAATTTATTTTCAAAAATCATTTGGTTTCAGACTGAAATATTTTCTTTCCTGATGTTCCATGTCACGTCAGGCTGGGTGCCACCCTTCTTTAAAAAAAATGACAGAGCTGGCTAACTTCTGAAATGAAATATCATTTTGAAATTAAAATCAAACCATTTCATTTTGAAAATGTCAAAACAAACCAGTTTTGCTTTTCAAAGGAAGCATGTTTTTATTTTTTCTTCAGCTCCAGCCACACAACCTGAATTGGACAAGACTTGGTGAATGGTTTCTGCCACCTCAAAACTGTGTGTGTCAGCAGATAAATGATGCAGCCAAATCATTTCACCCGGTTTTACTTAGGAGTCTAATATGTCAGGGTTCTGTGTTTTTAAAATCTGAACCTATGCTCTGGGTTGCTAGGACTTCTGATAGAAAGGTGGTGTTTTCCTTCAGAGGCGTTACCAGTGGAGAATAATACTTTACAGGGCAGACTGTGGGTTAGTTGCAGAGTCGGCATCACATGCTTGGCTGATACTGATGGTAATGTATGCGTACAACTCCAGCTGCAAAGCCAGCTAGCCCCAGATACACCCTCCCTCATTTTCACAGGCCACTGCCTCTGCACTTGACATGATTAAGCAAATCTTGCTACCAGTGAAAAGAAGGGGCTATTTAGAGCCAAAGAGCATGAAGGTCTAGCTCAGTATGAAAAAATACCCAGGCCTCCCTCAGGGGTTTTGTTTGTTCCTTTTCTCTCTCCATCTGTAATAATGCGAGGCTAAACCCTCGCATTGTCTGGAGCATTACTATAAACAGTGGCTGTTGCTTTAGAGGTCCAACTGCCACAGTTTGTTATCTGCAAACATCACCAGCATGAAAAACAGAGCAATAAGGCCCTGATCACTGAATTCCAATTGATGCCCTGTGGCATCATACCCGCTACATCTAACTAAGGCCACACCAGCCTCTCCAAGCTCCCTTCAGAGAAAAGTAAGCAAGAATGTCCTCTATTCAGCTTTCTTCCATGATGGTGCAGGGTTAGCGAGAACCTCGACTGGCCAAATGCAGATTAACATGCTAGCCACTGTCAGGACCTAACCTCTCTAGTGGCTTTATTTACACCTTCTTCCCCTCATTTGGTACCACTCACAACAAAGACAAAGGACAAGAATATTGGCTCCAAACCCCACCAAAACTAATGGAAAGACTTCTGTTAACTTCAGTTTGGTTTTGGCGCTGTATCATCTTGCGCATTGGCATACCGATTGTAAGACACTGCCCAGCGATTCCTCAGGGTGGAGAGGTGAGATGGGAGCTGCTCGAAACATGAGAAAAAATAGCTTTTCAGTGGCAAATGCTGAGGGAGGCCTGGAGGGAACCAGGCTGGGCCGAGAGATTCTCCTAAAAGCCCAGCCTTCAGAGATACCTGCTGTCTCCTTTGGACAGACCCTTCTCACCCTGTCAAGCAACCCCAAGGTAAAACGTGGCCAAAACTGTCATGAGTCATTGCTGAGCCCAGCCCAATTCTCCTGGTATCAGAAATGATTAAGATGACAGGTGGGCCATTATAGCAATAATAATAATAATGTCCTTGGCATTTCCAAACACAGCAGAAAACAAAATGTCCCTGCACAAAAAGTGCACAGTATCATTTTTCAACAAGAAGCAATGGCTAGATGAATAGACTCCCTGAATCGCTGGAGCGAGCTTACCACATGGCAGCGGGGGGCTTCTATAATAACTCACAACAACACGCTATTGATCTAGGTTTGTGCAATTGCTAAAAAGGACAACTATCCGTCCCCACCTTGACCTTTAAAGACATCACCAAAACGCCCCAAGTGCAGCAGTAACGTTTAATGTAACTCGCCCTCTCTAAGCCGGGTAATTTACAAACTCAAACGACCAAAACGGTCTAATTGTTTCGAGATTTAGCCAACCAACTTTGTAGTTTATGAGACAGTCTCAGAAGAAATAGACGTTTCCTGAGGTAAGAGCACACAATAGCAGTTCAGCTGCCAAACAAGCTCTCTGCTGAGAAGGCCAGTGGAGGAAGGATCCATTTTCAGGCAGGTGACAGGTTAGCCTTTCTTTTCTCACCTCTGATTGCGAGTGGCACCAGGTAGACTAGCCTTACAAGTTAAAAATGCCTTTGACAAATTTCCTTCCTGGCTAACGCAGCAACAGAGAAACATCTGTGAGCGCAGAGCTCATTTTCCAAGTGTCACAATTGCCTGAGAGTACAAACACCACCAGGGGCCTGTGGCTAGACCACTTTTGCTTTCTCCTCCTGAGAAGTGGCAGGAGGAAGGGAAAGAAAAGCCCAGCAGCCTTTTTCAGCCTCTATTTTTCTCTGTCACATCATTAAAGATTCAATGATTCTTCAGTTAAATCTCCCTGGCTGCTGTCACCATTTTGATTGATAGGTGTCCTTGGGTCATCCTAAGTAGGACACGCTGTTGCACCAACCCACCCAGCCACACAGTCACCATCCATTATCAGCTGCATGTCATCATTACCCTCCCACGTCAGTTCATTTACAACAGAACCAGCAGTGCTGTCTAAGAGGGGCAACCAAAAACATCCCTTCCAAACAAAAAGGAGGTAACAAAGCGGGCAGCAGCTTCCCCAGGAGAAGCATGATTTCCAGAGGGTTTACAGTCTGCCCTCTGAAGTACACATCTCAGCCAATCTCGCTCCAGGAGAATGGCCAGACTGAGGGAGGGAAGAGGCTAAGGCTATGTCTACATTAGGCAGTGTAAGTTGACTGCAAATACACACTTCTAGCCATGGCAATTGCACAGCTAGAACCAAGGTATCTGTGCTCTGCTTCCCTGGCCGACCTTCCTGAAGGATGATGGGGGAGTTTCTCCTGTCAACCTCCCTTATGCCTCACCTCTCAGGAGGAGTACAGGGGTTGATGCTGACCCCTGTTATGTAGATTTTGCATGTCCCTACCAGACACGCAAAATGGAAACCCAGAAGATCGACCCGGAGCAGGCCGAGCTTCTGAGCTAGTGTAGACATAGCCTAAGAGGAGTTATCAGAGATGCAGAATAAAATATTTACACCTCCGAAACACATGCATAACATTAAAGCACCTGGCTTAGTCCCATTAATGATGCTTAATTGCTTTCCTGGATCACGGTCTCAAAGAAACTCAGGATGCAAACACGATCAACATTCTTTCACACGGCACAGGACTACAGCTGTCAGCAATTTTCTGATGACTTCCTTCCCTGCTGCCCCTTCATAAATGCTCACTCATCGAAACCAAAACCCCGAGCACATCTCTTGACTGGGGAGAAAAAGAAAAAATCTTTTAAAGATGTTTACAATTGCTGAAAGGTCCCATGCTGACATTTGCAACATGGAATCTTTCATTCCTAGTACGTTCATTTAGAAAGCGTTGTTAATTTATACAATAAAAAGGTAACAAACAAGGAAAAGGTCATAAATGAAAAGAAACGGTTTTAAATGACCTAAATTAAACGTTTTAATTGATCGAATGCACTCTAAAAAAATGAGTTCATGGAAATTTTCCAGATTCTGGATTTTTGTCTCATTTGGGTTGGGAAAATTGTTAGATATCGTGAACATTTTCAGGGGATGGGGAAATGGAGTCCCAGCCCGTTTACTTTTTGAAAGCTCTTTGGGATGGGTTGCCTCTGCTTTTTTTCCCACCCGGGTGTGAAATAAATTTTGTTATGTGCACTGAGGCGTGCGCCAAACTGCATCGCCAATAGAAGCCTCTGCTACTGCCAGCTGTGTCTGCTCTGCCAATCAGCTGGGTGGTACCTGAATCTCTCTTGGGACACTGGACGGGGGGGGGTGGTGTTTTGGTTTGCATAGTGCTGCCAGCACTGACATGCTTTTCACCAGGGCTGACAGCCACTTTGGGCCCAGGGGCAAGATGTGGAGAGGGCGCGGCCCTGCGCTTTTAAAAGGGGTGGAGCTTTGGGCAGAAGGCGGGTGCTGAGGGCAGCTGGCCCACAGCCCTGCCCAGAGCATGGCTCTGGGCCCTTCCTTCCAGCCCTCAGAGCTCCATGGAGTGGTGGAGTGGAACTTCCGCAGCATTTCCAAGGTGCTGCAGGGCTCCGGCCACCACCATTGCTGCCATAGCAGTGGCCTGGAGCTCTGGGCCCCTTTGAAATGCTGGGTCCCTGTGCAATTGCCCACTTTACCCCTCCCTCCAGCCCCCGTCAGCGGGCCTGATCCTGGTTAACGACTGGGGACTCTGAGCTGCCATAACACAATCGGTAACAACGATAATCAGTGTGTGGCTGGATCAAAACCAAAGCACTCAGCACCTTGCAGGATTGAGACTTCATATCGGATACAAAGATGAAGAAGAAAAAAAAAAGGGGGGGCAAAGAGCTGGGGAATCTCCGTTCCTTATACTTCGTTGAAACACCTCCAATCACAGCGGTGTTCCTGAGCAGGAGCATCCTTCAGGCTACATAGACTATGGAATGCACCCTTCGTAGTTCCGTTTGGCATCCTCATTTGCACCGTCAGCTGTGACTGTGAAGACCCACACGAGAGTGACAGTCCTTGCTGCATCTGTTGCATATGTAATGGGTGTCTGGCAGGTCCTTGCTGTGCTTTCTGTGGGCTTGCTTCTCCTCTGCTAGCTGTCTGATCCTCAACTCACCCTTCTGAAGGCCCTTGTACAGTTCCTGCCTCCATCTGCTGTGATCGTCTGCCAGCTCCTCCCAGCTGTCTGACTTGATGTCTACTTCCCTGAGGTCTCTCTTGCAAACATCTTTGTAGCGCAGCTGGGGACGTCCGGGAGGTCTTTTGCCAGAGGCTAGCTTGCCATACAGGATGTCTTTTGGGATCCTTCCATCATTCATCCTGTGGACGTGGCCAAGCCAGCAGAGCCGCTGCTGCCTGAGGAGGGTGTGCATAGTTGAGATTCCAGCTTGCTCAAGGATGGCGGTGTTGGACACTCTGTCCTTCCACAATATTCCAAGGATGCGCCTGAGGCAGTGCAAGTGGAAGACGTTCAGCCTCTTTTCCTGGCGGGCGTACAGGGTCCAAGTCTCGCTGCCGTAAAGGAGGGTGCTGAGGATGTAGGCTCTGTAGACTTGCATTTTGGTGTGAGTGTACAGCTTGTTGTTATTCCACACTCTCTCGCTGAGTCTGGACAGAGTTGTGGCTGCTTTACCAATCCTCCTATTTAGCTCAGTCTCCAAGGACAGGGTGTCAGTGATGGTGGACCCGAGGTAAAAGAACTCGTGGACTACCTTTAACATATAGTGTTCCTGAAGCTTCACGAATACTTAAGACCAAAGTCTGCGTACGTCTAGGGACAGATCTGCCAAAGCGCCCAGCCCTCAGAGGTTGACTGTGTTCCCAGTGGAAAGGGAGATGGATTGTCCAGTCTTCTCTGGGGAAAGAAAATCTTGTACAAATCTAGCCTTTGCAGCGTTAAGTGCCCACAGGGGTAAATAGGTATTGAACCAGCATCTCCAGGGCTCTAAAATGCCACAATGCGCATTTAGCTCAACCCGCCGCAGCAGTAATAATTCAAACTAGAATAGCAGTGCAGGGACGTGCCTGTGATTTTCTTTTTTTTCTAATTTAATTTTTTGTTCCAGCCATCAGTGCCTAGTCCGGGGAATTGCTCGCTGGGGTCATGGCACATCTCTCATCTTAACAGCCCACTGCAGAAATGACCTTTCTTTAAAAATACATAAATAATGTCTGGGGCTGAGCAAAACCCAACTGCAATGACACTGATCACCACTGCTGAATTGTGCCCTGCCACAACCATTCCAATAGCTAGTTATTGCACGGAATTAGGCCAAGAGCAGATTACCGTGAAACCGCCAAGGTTCGGTGAGTTCCGTTCTCATTTAGGATGGATGGATTTCATTCCTTGCCAAGGTTTCGCTCCACGACAAAGGGCAAAGGCATCAGTGTTAAGTGCTGAATCTAATCTCAGCTGTTTGATTTTAGCTGTGCTCCAATCTCTGCCCAGAGCAGGGAGAATCACAGGCACTGCAGTTGGGAAGACCCAATTTGTTCATTCAGGTGGGTGGAGTTCAAAAGCATGTAAGGGATTTAGGCGCTTAAGTCCTATGGAAATCAATGGAGCGGTGCTCTTGATCTATGCAATGGGAGTAAAAATTTGGCCATCCATGCAAAGTTGTTTCCTACAGTATATTTTCTAGTGTTTTCAGCCTGTCTAGCTATGAATGTCCTATTGCTGTATCCTTCTGCTATTTTCCTTGGGGGACTATTCCTCTCAGCCTTCAGCAGCTGTTTGCTAGGATATTGGCTATTGTGCAGCCGGTGTATTTAGATTGTAAACCTCTCTCCAAGTAGGGGCTGTGTCTCACTAGTTGTCTGTACAACACCCAATGCAACGTGGCCTCAGTCCCACTTGGGATCACCTCAAGGTGCCACTGGAGTACAAACCACAGCAAGGGCTCAGCTAAGTCTCACAGACCCACTTTTTTGGATATCCTGCAAATTTCTTTGTGTGCAAAGGTTATTTGTGGCATGATGACATCGTGATGTGTTGTCAGTGTGTGGTGTTCTTCCCTACACCAGGTAACCACTGTTAGAATCCTCTCTAAAACACTTGGCTTAACAAACCCTCTAGCCACCACATGGTGTTAATTACAGATGACCAAGTCATGAATGACATGCTTGATAATAGACAGTCACCTGGCAGCAGACACAAGGCCTATTCCCACTGAGAATGCTGCTGTTTCCCCAGAGATAAAAGATAATCCTGTGTCTTTCTCCACTGCCTCTGTGTCAAAAGACACCAGGTTGCAAAGAGTATTGCTGGGGCTTCTCTTCTCTGGTAAGTGTGGGCAGCTGAGTCACTGTTAATGGCCTAATTATCAGCTGCACTTAGCAGGGTCTCAGCCCTGAGCCTTGTTCCTGCTGAAAGAGCAGGTGGAAGAATTAAAATAAGGCCTCATTCAGCCGTGGGTGCACGTCTGTGGCACTGAGAGAAATACACATGGTTTTGGATTGTGGCTGATATGGTGATTTGACTGACATGACCAGCAGTTATCCCAGTGGCTTCTACTGCTCTCTGAGTAGATAAAGAACGCTTTCACAGACTGTTCCTGAAAACTAAAATGCTCTGCAGTTCTTACAGCTTTATCAAGCAATGGGCGGTGTGACCATGGTATTTCTTATTATCAAAGCCAACACCTTCATATTTCCAGGCTGGAAGGTAAGTTCTAAGTCTGTCTTGACACCTAAAGTAATTGGCCTGATTTTCAAAAGCTCTGTGCATCCAGCACCTCTCATGGAACTCCATGTTAGCTGTGGAGAGTTTGGAAGAATAAGGAGCTATTTTTAGATTCTTAATTTTGAAAATCTTGGCCAAGGACCTTAAATTTTAGGAACTTTGGGACTGAAAATTTGGCCAATAACAAAAATATGACTGATTGCAAAAGTATTCTTCACCGCTCGCAAAGAGATTTCCCTCTAGCAAAGCAGCTCTTCTATCTTGGGTTTGCAGCTTATGGTGATGATTTATTATTTATATTGCCCTATCACCTGGGGGTCCCAGACACACACAAAACAAAGAGACAGTCATACGGTTGGAAGAGAGCTCAGGAGGTCATTGAGTCCAGCCTCCGGCAGCTATCCTGTACCATTGCAGCTCCACTGCAATTATTTGAGCTGGCTCACCAGAGCTGGCTTGGGTATGTCTACACGGGCCGCAGTTATGCCTCTGGTTGCAATATAGGTACATTCTATAGGTAGCTATTTAGGCATCTAATTCCTAGTGAAATAAAAGGGAATGATGCACCGAAGGACCTTTGAGGACCTGGGCCTCATTCTTTAAAATCGTGGTGCAGCTGCCTACCCTTGCACCATAGAGCTCAAGGAAGACAAAGAGAGAGAGAGAGAGAGAGAGAGATTGTACAGAGAAAGAGAAAGATTCCTGAGGAAACTGAAGTCCATCACGCAGAGCCATGAGGTAGCAATACAATTCTTAATAAATAAGACATGAACCCAGCAGAATCCACAGGCACACAAACAAATGGCAGGATTTGGACCAAGAAAATAGAGTTTTGAAGCTTCACAGGCAGCGCCTCAAGGCTCCCCCTTCCATATTCTTCTAACCATGGCATGACCTCTGCTTCAGTACAACAGCCTGAGCTGGCCTGCTTTCTCCCAGTTGGCTCATGGGTTGGTGTGGGTTTCTGTTCATTCTAACCCCTCTGCTTCCAAAAGCATTTCCGACTCTCAGGCCTGAGACCGCAGATTGGAAGAAAGAGTGGCCCAGTGTGTTTCCTTTGAGCAGGTGTTCCAGCAGAGCCGCTCACTTGGCTGATAAAAGGAAAGGGGGTTAGGGAATTGCTGGGACAATTTAAAATGGATATTCTGAAATGTTTGAGCACGGCCCCAAACGGACAGTTTATTGACTGTGCCTAAAGGCAGTTTCTCTTAACTCGGTCATTCAAAATGTTAGGTCTTTTTTCAGGCATCTAAGAGGCATCTAAGTGAGTAAAGGAGGCTGTGATTTCAGCCACTTTGAAAAGTTGTCCACGTGCTTACATAAGAGGCTATTGAAACGCAGATGCAGAGAAAATCAAACACTAGAATGATTAACCCTGGGGACATCTTTCAGAAGCACAGATGAGTGGTGCACCCCACTCCCATTGATGTTTTAGTGGGCAGTAGCCCCTTGTCTGCCCTTTCTAAATCTCCACCCCAGCTCTAACATAGCATCCCTCAGCCCTCCTCCTCCTATCCAGTTGATTTTTAACGAATGGGCTCAGGGAACAGCTGATATAGGAACGTCAAGGAACTAAGAGAGCCTGTTCTGGTATGGCTCTGGTCTGAAGAAGTGGGTCTGTCCCACGAAAGCTCACCTAATAAATTATTTTGCTAGTCTTTAAAGTGCTACTTGACTGCTTTTTGCTTTAAGAGAGCCTGGACAGAGGCCTGCGGAATGAAAAATGAACTGATGATTGCATGCAGCTTTCAGTGGAAGTTGCATTCTAAGGGCTGGTTGTGTGACAACTGAAAGGAGCCCTGGAAAAAACGCTATCGGCCAGATCCGCAGGTGCCATAAGTCAACACGACTGTCTCAGTGATGTATCATCTACGCATCCAAGGCATGAGTTACTTACCCCAGAAATCAACAAACCTGCTTTAAGTGGCAAACCAACGGTGGTCCAGGGGACAATTCTATCTGGCCATGGAACATGCACAGAAGACTAAAAAGGGCCTCTACCCCTCTCTGTGACCTCATATGCCTGGGAGTTACGAGGTC
The DNA here is from genome assembly GCF_033958435.1 of Carettochelys insculpta. Lineage (NCBI taxonomy): Eukaryota > Metazoa > Chordata > Testudines > Carettochelyidae > Carettochelys > Carettochelys insculpta. The sequence continues at coordinate 132,696,731 of NC_134140.1, read as the reverse complement.
ACCCCCCACTTATATCCCCCAGCCCATGCAAATGTGGAATTGCACAGCAGGGGCTCAGCACGCACGCCTGTTCCATTCACTATGTACTTACACCAGTAAGATCCTGGGCCTATTTACATGTGCTTTCTCCACAAAAGGCCCCTGCTGTGCACAAACACATTCCCACATACACCTGGCTTTCTGCTTGTGATGTCAGTGAGCACTGTAAATGCTCCCTGCTTCTGAAAAACAGGCCTGTGGTTGATAACGCCAGAATAGAGAGGAGGATGCCAGCTAAGGCGCCCCCAGTCCGGAAAGGCTGGTTTTTACGTGGACTAAGGGAGGGCAACTCAAGGAAATAGGATGGAACAAAGAGAAGACAATATATAGGCCCACACATCAGCTAGGGAGTTAAGGAACTAATTCACCCTGGGCTATGGGAAAGCCTCCCAAAGTCATTGATTGAAGTCTCTCAGCTCGAGTCATTGGATGTGCTGAAGGTCTGTACAACGTACAGTGCCAACGGGATGAAATTCATGCTGGGGAAAGGGCCAGGCACTCTACAGCCCAGGCCCCCACCATGATGTAACGGGGGCGGAGGGCGGTAGTCACAGACCAGGGGACTTCAGTATGCCCAGCATGCTGCAGAGCAGGTCTCTCCCGCAGCAGGGTGACAACTGGGACAGGTGGGGGAGATAGGCACACACTTCGTGTTCTCTCACACCCAGCAGCCCTGCAAAGCCACGTGAACAGAGCCGAGGGACTGGCCCAGAGGGAGCAGCAAAGAGGGATTTGTGCTGAAGACCTGGAGAGGGAGCAGCTCTCACTGCCTCTGCCCTTCATCTCCCATTTAGGTGCTACGCCAGAGCAGCAAATGTCACGATGGCGTAGCGGTGCAGGGGCCAAATTCTCAGCAGGTGTGAGTCCACTGCCATCAGAGACTGCACTGAAGTGAGTGGAGCTATCCTGATTTACACCAGCTGAGGACTTGTGCATCTCAAATTTCTAACCCATGATAGTAGATCACAGCTCTTGTATAAATCACTCTCTCCATTTGGAAGTACAGAAAATGGGTTCACCTCTCCAGCCCAGGCTCAGCAGTGTCCGAGCGGGAAAAGACAGCACTAAATCCTTTTCTCTTTACCCACCATAATTGGGGTCAGGGCAGCGAGGACTGGGTGACTGAGGAGACAGAGGATTGCTCTATCAATCATTCTGTTGCACAGCTAAGTGATCTCCAACAGCAATGAATAGTTCAGATGACAGGGAAGATTTTTTGCTGTTGAATGGGAGTTTGGGGCCAGTGGATTTATTGCTGGGCACAACACAGAGAGAGGAGAAGTGTTTTCTGGACCTGCACACAAGTGTGCTACTTCCCAGGGCTTGCTGTGAACATTTTCAAGTCCTTTCCATCAAACAGTTGCATTAAATCATGTGCTCTATTGCCAGGTTTTCTGGAGGCTACACCTTGGACTTTAAAGGCCATGGCTAAATGGAAAGGGATACCATTATGAGCCCCATGGCCAACAGCACCATAAATCACAAATACGTGGATGTCTGGGGCCTGATCCTCTGGGGCCTTGAACTTTGTGCAGTCATAAATGTGACTCTGAGTAGGTAACGTTGCACATCCACTTCTCCCAGGAGCAAAGGACCACACAAAGTACAAGCAGCAGACCATGATGCTCACGTGGAGTGGACTGAACCTAGGACTTCTGGATGCACAGACTGAGCTAATGGACCAGAACCAGTAGCTGGGTTTACAAACAAGCTGGGAACATACATTTATTGTCCAACCACTAGGAGGAGAAAAAGACACAAGCGGGTAATGTGGCTCACAGCAGGAGCAGAGGGGTCACGATGCTCTAACCCTGACTGCAAAAAGAAGTGCTGATGACACGCTTCAAGTGGGCATCCTGACCTCGGCTGAGCGAGCTGCAATATTTGAGAAATGGGCATAGCTAAAGGATTTCACAGCTCAGCCGGGGAGCCTCCTAAGAGGTCTGGAAGCTGTAGGACATGGCCAACAGCAGGTCAGAATATACCTGGTAAATGATAAAGCAAGGCACAGAAATGGGGTGAGGAATATGGTCCCCGATGAGGAGATTATGGGAACATTAAAAGCCAAGAAGTGACTAATTTTGGTGTGTGTGGAGGGGGAGGAGGAGATTTCTCTGGCTCCCAGTTCCAGGCTAAACTGGAGCTCCCTCGAGTGGTACCCTACACTGCAGAGAAAAATATGGCATGTTTGTTTCAGGAAGCCGAATTCTGATCCCCTCCTTCATGCTGGGCAGCATCTTACGCCAAGCACCGCACAGTCAGAAAGACTCCATAGTGCTTCTGTAAAGGACCGCAGATTGGCTTCCTACAGAGAGCCCTCACTTTGTTAAGGTCTTCCTACAACCAGTCCGGGTCCGTTCTGGAACTGGAGGACTGAGCCAGTGCTCTGTGACTTTAATTCCTCTCCATAGTAGGACTATCTGGGGCATAACGACCTCAGGATCCAGCACCTGAGGCTTTAAATCCACAGCACGGTGCAGGCAGCCTGGGGAAAAGTGCACAGCTCACAAAGCTGATCACAGCAGTATCAGTACAGCCCTCAGAAAGGCGGCTCCGTGTGCCTGTGCCTTGTAAGGACACACCAGGCTTTACTGGCCAAGTGCTTGGGACAAGTTTTCTACCCTGTTTTGGCATAATTCCTTCTAGGCACCAGCTTGTATCTTTAGATGCCTAAATACCTCTGAAAACCAGTCTTGTTGACACTCACCGTGTGTCTACGTTGCACAAGGACGCCCATGGCTGGCCCATGCCAGCTGACTTGGACTCACAAGGCTCAGCCTGCAGGGATGTTTCACTGTGGGGTGGACATCTGGGCTCAGGCTCTGTGAGCCTCCTCCCCCGAGTGGCTCCAACCCCAGCATGGAAAACTACACCGCAATGAAGCAGCCCTGCAGCCTGAGCCGGCCAGGGGGCTTTTCATTGCTGCACAGACGTTCCCTAGCAGTCTCATCTGATCCATTTCACCCACTGAATTAGTTCAAGCATGGCTCCCTTCCACAAAGTGACACTGGGAAAACAGCCTCATGAAGAGTCATGTCTGGCATCCCTATGGATTTCCATGGCCAGTGCATTTATTCTATAGGGGTTTCACAGCTCCAGGAGCCACACCAAAACGACCAAGCCTACCACAAACACACCAAGACATCTGGTATCTACAGCCAGGCTCTCCAATACCACCACATGTGCTCGGAGGAGAACGTCTGAGATATACACCTTAATGTCCCCAAGCCCAGCTCCATCAAACGAGAACCCTTCACCAATGAAGTAGATTGCATCATGGAATGGGCCACCCAAATACTCAGCAAGAACCTGCTGCAGTACAGACATAAAACCCCTTCCAATGGCACACTCCTAGTTGTCACCCACCACCGCACACTGGAACCCTTCCAGGGTATCAGCAAACAGCTACAACCCATATTCGAAGGAGACTGCATCCTGAAAGACATCTGTCCTGAACTGCCCCTCTTCTGGCCTTCAAACAATCCCCTCTTCAACCTCACTATCAGATGCAAGCTCTCCACAGTGCAGGACATACCAGCTTAAAATGGCAACAGACCCCAGAGAAACTAGAGATGCCAAACCTGCGGGTGTAGCTTCTCTGCTACAATGATCAACACCCCTTTCCAGATTCATGGGTCCGACACATCCCTACAACACTCTATGTACCTCATCCAATGTATTAAATGCCCCAACCACTACATGGGAGAAACCAGACAATCACTGTGCTCTCCGATGAACTCACACAGGAAAGCAATAAAGGGCAAAAACACCCTGTCACCAGTGGGTGAACGTTTTCACCAAGCGATCCCTCTACTTCTGACCTCTCCTCACAGAAAACCAGAACATTTTCAAACCACCAAACCTGGGAGCTTAAATCCTTAACTTCACTGGACACTCGGAAGCATCGCCTGAACAGAGACACTGGATTTAGGGCTTATTACAACCATTGACAACCCACTAACAACCACCCCACGTCCATCCCCACTGCCATTCCCTACCCCCGTGACTGGAGGATTGTTCATGGACCACTTCACCTCAGCTGACCCCTTGAAGAGTGAGTTAGCTACAGTACTTATACTCGACAATCTGTTACAGCGTGTATTTTGCTGCGACATGGAGTACATCTCCCAGGCCTGAAGGAGAGCTCTGTGTACCTCAGAAGTACCTCTCCCTCTAACCAACAGAATCTGGTTCAGTAAAAGACTCCAACACCACTACACGGAGTTCAAGAAGGAGTTCTGATGATGATGCTCACACAGAAACAAGCACAGCTCCTAGGTTTAGCTGACTGATTCTGCAGGGCTCACAGGAATCAAAAACAAGGGAATTTTCCCCCTCAGGCTCTGATCCAGCAAAGCACCTAAGCACACGCTTACCTGTGAGCGCTGGAGTAGTCCAGCTGTGGTCACTGGTATGGGATTTCCCAAGCAGGAGGTTTTCCTCTTACTGGTGTCAATGACAAAATCTAAGGTAGCAAGAGGATGAGAACCCAGCCCTGTGGGGAGCTTTGTCCCGGGTTGGCCTTTGCTTTGTGTCTGCACCAACTTGGCTGTTGGTCATCCCAGCCATTTGTATGAAGAGGGCTGTTTACAGGGAGGAGCAAAGAGAACAGCTGCCCTGAGGCCTGGCAATTTAAAATAGCTCAGGGCCACCAACACTGCTACACAGGTAGAACCACAGGCCTTTTAAAATCACCACAGGTGCTCTGAGAGTTGGCTGGGGGAGGCTTGCCCCAAGTTCCACCCTTCTACTTGAGGCCCTGCCCCCTGCTGCCCCCCATCACCTTGCCAGGGACCTGGTGATGTCTGTCACCAGCCCTGTGTAGATACATGAGGTGCTTCCTTCAAAGTGATTGGAAAGGCTTTCTAATTTCAGAACTCAGCTCATCCAGGCATCCTTCTGCCTCGAGACGGTTCTTCTTGATTGCAAGGTCACTCTAACTGGAAATCGCTTGCTGCTGTTCAGTTCTGCGTGGTCCAGGTACTGTGTGTTCAGACACACATACTGCTGAAGATAGACTCTAGTCCTTTTTCACAGGGTTTGGTGTTTAATAATCTCTTCGTGTGAGATAACCCAATATCCTTTTCAATTAGGATGTACTGTGCACTCCCTTCCTGCTGTTTTTGACAAACTCCTCCTTCAAATTAATCATGAAATATCTCCAAGAGATAGGAAACAATTAAGATAGTCAGGATGAGTAAATCTAAGTGATGATGAGATCGGTTGTTCAGCATTATCATTATCAAAGCTGAACTTCAATTTAAATGGAAAACACATCCGATAAGCTCCATTACGGACATTAAACCCCAGATTTACCAAAAACACAAAGGCGCACAAAATGAGAATGCTGTAGCTGCCCGGTAGCTGTGTAACAGGATGTCTGTTATCCACCAGTGATGAAGATAAGTAGAAGAGAACAAACCCAGGGAGGTAATTGGATTTGCTAAATCCAGTTGGGCTTTGCTTCTGGAACCTAACACAAAAGAGGGCAGCTGTTCTGGACTCCTACCATCTAAGATCATTAACAAAACTCATCAGGGATTGCATAAGTATAATTAGGCTTAGAGGATTGTGTAGCAGTGCGTTCGTTATTGTGTTTATTTAAAAACAACAACTTTGCACTTGCCTCAGGTGCAAGTCCTGAGTGGAAGCCATGCTGGAGAGTCACTTAGAGGCTGAATTTCAAACCAGAAGGGTCCACTGCGATCCATCTGACCTCCTGCATCAGACAGGCCAAGGAACCAGGGACCCCTACCTAAAAAGCCCAGTAACCTGCAATGCAGTGGAAGCATCAGTCTTATAAAGGTGACAGAGCCACTGCCACATCCTGTTCTGAGCTGCTTCAGTGGTTAACAGTTTCAATATTATTTTTAGCCTAATTTATCCTGCTTCAGCTTACAGCAATTGGATGTAGTTATGCCTTTCTCTGCTAGATCAAAGAGCCCTTCCCTATAGAAATGTTCTCCCAGGTAGGGACTTATAGGCCACAGTCAAGTCACCCGGTTCCGGCCAGGTCTGCACTAGCAGTGCTTCATCAGAATGCTATTGTAAGGAAGTGCTCCTGGCGTGGACACAGCTACCCCAGCAAAGCTGTGTTTTGTACCAGTATAATAAAGTCACTCCCCATATGCAAAACAAGCTAGACCTGTGACAATACAGGTTGCATCTCCCTGGTCCAGTACCCTCTGAACTTCAAGGGTTCCAGTAAGGGATTTTGGTGGACCAGGGGACGTGGATGCTCCCAGGTCTCTGGCTGCCCTGCTGGCCTGCCACAGCAGGCTCCATGACTGTCCTACGAGGGGCTGCCAGTGAACACGCCAGCACCCCAGCCCCACTGCCCCCTGTGGCGCTGCCGGGAGGCCAGCTTAGATTGCCCTTCTGTCCTGGCTCACTGGTCCAGGCCTCGTCCTGCCGGACGAGAGATGTTGCCAAACCAAAGAATGTCGGTTTTCGGAGGTGCAACCTGCACAGCTTTCCCCAGGTGGCTGCAGCTACACGTTTGCTAGTATTTATAGTGGTACACGACTGCTTTTTTATTTTTTTTTTAAGGTCATCTGCTACCACAATGCAGGATCAGGCCCCTGACCAACACAGCTGTGCTACTGTGACCCACACACCTAGGTGTGGTTCACTACCCCACCTGGTGGCTCCTAGACCAACTCACAGACAACAAACGAGTCTCCCCGACAGCCTTAGCTGAGCAGTAGCTGACTTTCAGCTGAAACCGTAGAAGATCCTGCACTAAGCTCCAAAGATCCCAGGCTCGAGTCTGCCTGTGGGCAGTTACACTAGCAGAAGTCTTCAGCATAGGAGGGGCCTCAATTTCCTCTCAATAAATGTAGCTTCTTACTGACCTGGAATCGTTCTTGCTGAAGCGTAGACAGCAGAACTGGGGTGCAATATTCCAGCCTTAGTTTCACCAACGCTGCAGGTCACTCAAGCCACTGGAGACTCCTGTCTGGAGAAAGGGGTTATATTTATACTACGCAACCCCTTGCCATCCTTGCAGTACTTGATACAGGCCCTCTCTGTTCCTCCCAGGAGGGCCCGAGGCCAGGTTTGTGCTTCAAAGTTTTGCTGGCATACCAATGTTGGGCAGGAGTGAGGAGAGCAAAAAGGATCACCGCCTAGCAAGTGCAGCAATAAAGGGTCCTGTGTCACCTTATAGACTAACAGAAAAGTGCCTAGCAAGTGTAGCTCTGCCGGAGGAACTGCCCCTGGAAGCACAACTATACCCAGGAATAACAAGAAGTCTTGAGGCACCTTATAGACTAGCAGATATTTTGGAGCATAAGCTTTTGTGGGCAAAGACCTGCTTCATCAGATGACGAAGCGGGTCTTTGCCCATAAAAACTTATGCTCCAAAATATCTGTTAGTTTACAAGGTGTTCCAGGACCTCTTGTTGTTTTTGAAGGCACAGACAAACTCTGCTACCTCTCTGACACTTACACCCAGGAAGACATACTTCTGGTTGACATCACTAGCGTCCTCTGAGATGCCACAGGTATTATGTCAGCAGAACTTCTCCCAGCCTACCAGGCATCTGCACTTGGAGGCGTGGCTGACAACATGGAGAAGGCTCGGATGTGGAGATGAAGCCTCGGATGTGGAGATGAAGCCTCTTCCTACACCGCTTGGATCCTTGCACCGTGCAAACTGACACATGTGCTACCACAAAAGGTGCAAGGGAGCGGGGAGTCGGGTCTGTAGGACCAGCTTTGGCTCTTTCCTGCCAGCTGCATTGCCCACGTAACAGAAGGACTGTCTCGGAAGCTGGTGCAAAGGGGACCCCAGCGTGATGTACTGCACCAATCCTGGCTGGGGGTGAAGGAGCTGGAATCCCTGGGCACTAGCCAGAGCAGTACGGAGATGGCTTTGATTTGCACATGTGGGTGGTGAAGGCCCTGGCAGCCCCAGGATCAGAACCACAGAGCAAGTCTGAAATCTAAGTAAGCAGAGACAAGAAGTCTGGGGAGAGATCACAGTCCAGTCTATTCCTTGCTCTGTCATTAACTTATTGTTTACCTCGTCCCCTTCCCATCACCTCTCCCACCCTTTGGCTGTTTAGAGTGTAAGCTGTATGGGGCAGGAGCTGGGTCTCACAGCATGTTTGCACAGCGTCTGCCATTATGGAGCCATGAGCACTTCCGCAGCTTCAAGGCATTACCGGGGTACTGCTATTACTACTGCAGGCGAGAGAATTCAGCTGGTCCCTGGCACAGGAAATCCCCTGACCTTTTGCAGGGATCCTTTCCAGCTGGCTGGTATTTGCTAGAACTCTTGGTGGTTTTACTTTCGCTATCCACAGCCACCAGGCTTTTCAATTTTCCCTTCCGGGAGCAAGAAAGCCCCAAGGCTCTGAAGTGGTTCAAAAAGACTCCAGACACAACTTCCTCTGGCTCCATCCGGGCAACACATCCTCTTTGCTTTGTGTCAGCAACTCAGACAGGAGCGCTGCGGCTGGCTAAACGAGAGGGAAGAAGAGAGAAAAGCCATGTGCAAGTAGAAAATGAGAGGCTGCCCTCCCCACAAAACTGACAAATATTTGGGGCAGGATTTTTTTCTGTAGTAGCTGCTTTTCCGTTCAAACAAAGCTAATGAATATCTTCCTTCAAAGCACAGCTAAACCCGCAGGATTCTTTCCCAGCTCTGAGTGAAAGAGAAAGAGGAACCACAAAACAGGCAGAGTTTTGCCCTGGCTGACCTGAGGAGCTCTGTGGAGTCCCTGCTCAGCCAGTTTGGCCTCACCACCGAGTTGGTCTCTCCCCAGGGGGCTGCAGAACCACCCGAGATGGAAAGAACAGGACTGACAGAGCAGAACAAGATCTGCTGATGCAGTGCCAATGCCAACAAATCGAGTGATGCCAACAGATCTGCAGCTGTAGAGGCCACTTTCGGCATCCAAACAGGACTTGCGAGACAGGGAAGGAAACAGCTGATCTAAGAGGCCTGGGGGCAGGAGCACAGACATCAGAGCACAGAGTACAGTAAAGAGAAACCTGCCCAAAGAAAACACATATTGTCTCTACATCCCTCTGCTCCTCTGGAACATCACCACTAACTGCTTTGTCCCCCTCCATGCAGCCCTAGGCTCAGAGGCCCGGTGCTCTGTGAGCCATGGCAGCTGACCAGTCTGATGTGTGTCGTGGGCTGTGGGAGGCTGCTGGAATCCGGGCCCTGTCTCGCAGAGGCTACTGCAGCTGATGTGGGAGCTGTTAGGCACTAGGCGTGCGGCACGGCCACAGGGCTGAGGCAGGCTACTGCCTGCCCTTGCTCCACACTGCTCCCACAAGTGGCCTGCACCATATCATTGCAGCCTGGGGGGGGCAGTCCCTGTGCACTGCCCCCACAAGGAGCTGCTGCCAGAGCGATGGCTCTGCGGCGTTTGGGAGCCGTGCAAGGTAAGCGCTTTGCCCTCTTATCAAATCCTGCACCCCAACCCCCTCCCAGAGCTGACATCCCTCCCCACTTCTCACACCCCAGTTCCGTCCCAGAGCCTGCACCCCTCACCCCAGCCCCCTTCACCATCTCAGAGCCTGCGCCCTGCATCCAAGTAGGCATGAGAGAGAGAGGTGGATCTCATGGGGAAGGCACTGCATTCAGACTCGGGAGATCAGGTTTTGACTCCTGGTCCGGCCACAGACTCTGTGGACGATTTGGAACAGGCTGCGTGGGTCAAGGCTTTCAAAGGTAGAACGCCAGTGATAACCTCTTCCATCCGCGTCTTAGACAATGAAGCAAATGGGTCCAGTTTTTCAAGGTGATGAGCACGCATCTGCTCCCACCGACTACAGGGAAACCTACAGCCTGCTCAGCCCTTCTGCCAGATCAGGAGCCTTAGTGCAGACTCCTCGGCTGAGACACCTGACCTTCATCTGCCTAACATGTGTAGTACCCAGAGGTACTGAGACCGCATCTGGGGTGAGTGAAGTCTCTGCTCTACAGCCTAGGCTGAGAGCCAGCTGGCCTTTAGCTCATGTGGTAGAGTGCAGGGCTTTAGACCCCATGCTTGCAGGTTCTATCCCTAGGGCCAGCACCCCCAGGTCTGTTGGCATTATACAAGGTTATGTCTCAAGGTCACCTCTGGAAGGAAAGGTGGGCACCTGTCTCACCTCATACCCTGAACAGTGGAAATCCTGCAGTATTTGGTGTGGCTGCACCTCTCAGTGTGGTATAATATTGGAGGCTTCTCTGGGCATTGCTGAGAGAGCCAAGCCAGGACAAATTGCTCAAAACAGGGTCGCCTACAACCCAAGACTGGGGTCCTCCACTATTAAGGCACCAAACCAGTCACAAAGAGCACTTCTGTTGCCACACCAGCCAACCAGAAGTCACACCAGCAAATGTCTTCCACACTCCCACTTCCCTTGTGCTACAACCAGTCCCCTTCTTACACAGCTGAGAGGTTGTAAAAACCACTCTCACCAATCTGAACAGGTCCTTCTAGTCCCAAAGGACCGGCCACATTCCCAGGTCAATATTTACCTCCGCTCTTACCCAAAATCGCGCACTGTGCTGATCCTTTAAAGTCTCTGGAGTACATCCTCTGTTAGAATGGGTCATCAATCCCGCTGGGCTGAGTTCACAGCAGAGATGCTCCTGCGGTGACGAGCTGGACAGAAGACAAAGATGGACGAACTCTCAGGGTCCTCTTATACCCTTGCCCACGTGGAGGAAATTTCATGGCTCCTCACTTCCTGGAAGCATCTCTGAGATGGAGCCTGTCACAGGAGCAGCTCACCTGTCCATGTCCTTTTGAAGCAATCTGCCACTGCTTCTCTGATGGATTACACCCTACAGCCAGATTCCTAGGGTGGTTATTGGACTCTGTTAAGGCCAATGGTTGGCCAAATATGGCTTCATTTGACTAGGAACACTTTCCACAAACGGGTACCACGCCTCCCACTGTGCTCTCCCAGAAAATAGCATTTCAAACACAGGCGCTGAACCAATACTTACAACACCACATAAAAATGATACAAACATATGAACAGCATAAACAGATTCAGAGAATCACCAGCTTTCATTAGCCCACTTGGCACAAGATTTGGTGCAAACCCAGAACAGTGATTGCAAGACTGGCTTGCCAGTTCATCTTAAAACCCAATAACGTCACCTGGGGCCCTCCCCTTCCATGGGCAGGAGGGGTAAATGGCAGCAGGCTGACCAAACAGCTCGGGAGTTCCAAAGTCTACTGGGGCCAGGGCCCTTCCCTCTCATGAAGGAGGGGAAACAATCTTTCGGCCTTTGCATGCAGGGCATCGCAGCTCCCATCCTTCTGTACGGGGGAAAGACCAAGAGCTAATGTTGGGGATTTCCTCCAAAGAAACAAACCAGCCCAGGGACTTTCCTCAGCCTGACACTGCTCTCGAGCTGGTCCTCAGCTCGTAGCCCAGTTTCAGAGCACGCACTCAGCTGGGCTGGGCACCTCCCTGTGAGCAGCCTGCCCCCTGGCACACACACACTCTCCTGGCTACAAAATGGGAAGGAATCAGTCTTCCCCCGCCTTTCACTGTTGATGCAGTAACTCTCCTCAGGGAAGGGATTGTAGAGTGGGGCTCAGAGCTCATACTGGGCCTCTAAGAGCTACTGCACTGCAGTTGCTCATAATAACTGTTAAAAGCCAACACACTAGCTCTGACTCCATTCCACCCCCTCCATTTCTGAGAGCAGCACACACGGCTAGTTCCAACTCTAGCCAACAATACTCTCTGCAGAAGTATTCCTTGTGTTGTTTCAACAGACGAAAGTTCAACTCGTAATGTTAATAACCTTTTGTTTTATTCTGCTGCCGCCAAATCATCTATTGGTTTCTATTTTTAAGGGTCCTGACATTTGCTGGGTTTAGTGTTTTGAAGTTTCACTTAAAAATAAAAAGCAGTTGACTGTAAATCTGAATTGAGAACATGGAACCATCTGCACATATTTCTAAAGCACTATATTTGGGGGCAGACTGATGATGTAATATTATAAACATGTCCTTTCATGCTTGCACTATATATTTAAAGGACCAGATGTTCTGAAAGATGCTCCCATGGAGAACAAAATCTGGCCACTCCATTAGGCACCCAAATGGGAGCTTCAGCTTTTAAAGTCTGGGCTCATTTGTCATCACTGAGCTGCGAGGTCTTTTTCTAAGATTTGGCTTTACATGTATTTCAGCACCTTTATGCACAGGGTTTAGCTTGTTGTACACAACCCAGACGGGTTCAAAGTGGCCTAGATGTGACCTCAGCTATGGCACAAATTGTTCCACACCCACTGTGATTAATAAAATGAGGAGCTGACATGATAAACTCTTTACTCAAACCCAAACACATGAAATTCAAAGAGAAAAGAGATGGGTCTTTTGAGAAAGGAGAATTAAATTTATCCCGTTCTGGCTATTTCTTTAGAGTCCATTATGAGAAAACCAACACCACAGATTCTCCATCCCTTGTAGTCTGGAGGTCAAGACTGGATACCCTTTGAAAAAAAATGTGCAAAAAGTCAAGCAGAAGTCCTGGGCTTCCTGAAAAAATTGTTGGATGTGGTTCTCCAGCACATGCCATGCAGATCTTACTAGATCATCTAATGGGTCCCCCATCAGAGATTAAATTCCCTGAGTCTATACTGTCCCAGAACAGGCTTCGTTCCTTGTCATGGTCTACATGGAGCAAGCAGCCCCAAGCCTTTCAAGATGCCCTCAGTAGCAGGAGAGGTGGGCAGGAAGGGTGCGTGGCTAAGACAAAGGACCAGGACACAAGATAGCTAGATTTAATTCCCATTCTAGCCACAGAGTCACTGTTTCATTCTAGTTGAGTCACTTACTGGATCTCAGACAATACCTAACTGGGAATTAAACCCATTCATGACTATAACAGGCTCAGATACTGCAGCGATGAGATCCACCTAAATCCCTAGATAGACAGTGGTGACAGAACTTTTGGGTCACTGCTTTGTTGATTTTCTGTGGGTCTACTTCCAAGCATGACCCTTTCCTTCGTTCCCCACTGAAATCAACAAGAGTGTTGCTACTGACATCCACTGGAGCTGGACTGGAACTCTTCTTCAGGCTCCCTCTGCACAAATGTGGACATCCAATGGAGGCACCATGCTTCCACAAGGGACATTTAAATCCTTAGGGCTTGTGGAAATGCTGAAGCCAATATTGCTGCTTCCCCGACAGAGGATGATTGGAGGTGCTTGGTTACACTCTCCCTACCTGTCTCCAAAAGTTTGTTGTAATAGGAAGGAACAGACTACAGGTTGAACTCCTCTCACCGGCACCCTAGGGATCTCACCGGTGCCGAACGAGGGAATTTGCTAGGCTACTACTACTTAACTCTTGTACTCCACAGGGAGCATAGGTCATCTAAAAGTCTCCTCCACTTCACTTTGTCTTGAGACAAAACTCCTAGCTGACTCCAGGAGTGCCAGATTACAAGAGGTCAATATTGTCTAGCACATTAACAACACTTCCATTGCATACCAGGCTCTTGGGAGACACATAGGGGTAAATTACAGCTAAATAACAGCACAGAACACTGACAGCCAGGACAGGTGCCTGAAAACAAACTTTATGGGACCACGGAAAACTTGGCCACACTCATGATAAGGGGTCATCTGGCTAACCAAAATCATACCAGATTGCGGGTGTTGCCAGATGAGTGTGTTCTGGATAAGAAAGGTTCAACCTGTCCCGTGAATCTCCACAACCTCACAAAGGGTGCAAAGAGGCAGTGTTCTCCAGTGGTTAGGGGAGGACAAAGGCAGGCAGGAGACCTGGCTCTGCCACTGTCTTGTTGCATGGCCACACTACTCTCCTCCGGCTTTCTCTTTCCTCTCTCACCCTTTGCCATAAGCAACGAGGGGCAGGGCCTGCCTCTTACTATGGGCCTGCACAGCGCACAGCACTCATGGACTCTAACCTCAGCCAAGGCATCTCAGTGCTGCATCCTCAGGCCCAGGAAACAAGTTCTCTCTTTGTGTAGGAGGCACCCTTCCTCAGCAATGGAATCTCATCACGCCACCCACCATGTAATCCTTCATTATGCACCATTCATTGTCTCTTACTGACATCAGCCACCTGTTCACTCAGCAGAGCTGTGGGCTCTTAATTCTTTGGCACCAATAATTTCCTGCTTATTTCTACCAAAAGGCATTGCCTTAGAAGTTTAATGCCGGCTCTGGGGAATTCAGAAAAGCCCATGGCAAAACAGCGTTCAGATTCCTCGCTGTCCCAGGAGACCCCAAAATGGAAAAAGGCCAGTTGACACTGGTGAAGAGGGTAGGTCTGGCAGAGTTTATGACTCAAGCAATGAATCCAAGCAAAGGCACATATTGAAAAGCAAAGATTCTTTGTATGTCAAAGCTCCTTAACACTGAAATGAAACGGCTGGATTTTCAGTTGGCAGCATATGGATTGCATGCCAAAAATGCAGAGGCTCAGGCATAAGTGGAAATGCAGTTGGGTGGAAAGCACGACCCCACGTTTCCAGTAGGAGACGTACTCAAGTAACATACAAAACAGCTCAAGAGCCAAGAAAGGCTTATGCTACTAGCCATGACACTGGCATAAGGACATTCTAATTAAGTGCAAGGAGTCCCAGTGAGAAGTTCCAGGTAGGAAACTATTCAAGTATTATTTATTTCCTATAATATTTGTCAATCACCCCTTTTTAATCCCATGTAGCTTTACCTTGTAGTCAGTGTTTCTTGCAAGTTACATGTAGCTCAGTGACCAAACACCATCAGTTCTTGAACCAGTCTTGGAAAACAACCTAAACCAGGAGTCAGCAACCAAAAGAGCAAGAAGAGCCATTTTTTTTTCGAATTCGGTAAAAAACTCAATTAATTCAAGAGCCGCAATGTGTTTGAATATGAGACGGTGCTTAATAAATAATGTCAAATGATAAATAGTAACAGAGAGGAAGCTCTGCTAGTCTATACCCTATCAAAACAAAAAGCAGTCAAGTAGCACTTTAAAGACTAGCAAAATAGTTTATTAGGTGAGCTTTCGTGGGACAGACTGCTGGTCTGAAGAAGTGGGTCTGTCCCACAAAAGCTCACCTAATAAACCATTTTGCAGTTTTTAAAGTGCTACTTGACTGCTTTTTGTTTTGTCAAATGATACTTTTTGAAACCCCTATTTTAAGAACAACAAACACATATATCCCACGATGTGCTGCACAAATAAGGGGGAAGTTATCCAATGTTTCAAGATCCCATATCGCTTGCTATTTAGACATGAGTTGTTCATTGTTGGACTTTTAGACATTCACCGAAATATTGACAATAATCAGGAGAGGTTTTTGTTTTTTTTTTTTTTTACTTTGCAATTATGGCATCGGGAGCCACAAAGAAGTCCTTAAAGCACCACATGCAGCTCTGGAGCCCCAGGTTACAAACACTGACCTAAACTGAGCTGTGAACTCTTCGACATCTCAGCCTCCGTTTAACCACCAAAATCTCTTCTGCTATTGCTGCTATGATTCAGTTAATTAGCAGAGCACCCACTGCCACGCTGTGTTTCTGATAGTGGTGCACATTTGCACATGCCTCAATGCACATAAAATTATTCCACGCATGGATGAAAAATATCCACACCTGGATGGAAAAGACTACAGGGAACCTTGGTTGCCATATGCCACTCTGAGCTCTTTTGCGTGGCAATGTATCTGTCCTCAGCAGATCCCTGCCTGGGTTGATGTTCCCAGGAGCTACAATGAACAAAGACTCTCAAGTGGCTTTGTTCCCAGCAGGAAGTTGACATCTGTAGACTAGTAAAACTGGAGTGACTTCTGCGTGCTTGGCATTTCATTCAGCTGGAAACAGGAAGTTCTGGGTGTCCCCCTTTCTGTTACATAAATAATAATAATAATACACATTTAGAAATAGTGCACGATTGCCCTGACCACTTCCCAGACCACTGGCTGCAGAAGTATTTAAAAATTACTTTAATACAGATTTCCCCAGTGGACCAGAAAGATTCATTTTGGCACATGAATCACAGAATCACAGGGCGGGAAGGGACCTCAGGAGGTCATCTAGTCCAGCCCCCTGCTTCAAGCAGGATCAACCCCCACTAAGTCATCCCAGCCAGGACCTTGTCAAGCCGGGACTTAAAAACCTCAAGGGATGGAGAATCCACCACCTCTCTAGGCAACGCATTCCAGTGCTTCACCACCCGCCTGGTGAAGAAGTTTTTCCTAATATCTAACCTACACCTTTCCCTCTTCAACTTCTGACCATTACTCCTTGTTCTGCCATCTGTCACCACTGAGAACAGTTTCTCACCCTCCTCTTTAGAGGTCCCCTTCAGGAAGTTGAAGGCTGCTATTAAATCACCTCTAAGTCTTCTCTTCCATAAACTAAACAAGCCCAAATACCTCAGCCTGTCCTCATAGGTCTTGTGCTCCAGACACTTAATCATTTTTGTTGCCCTTCGCTGAACCTGCTCCAGCAAATCAACATCCTTTTTAAACTGGGGGCCCAAAACGGGACACAATATTCCAGATGTGGCCTCACCAGTGCCGAATAAAGAGGAATAACTACTTCCCTAGATCTGCTCGAAATGCTCCTCCTAATGCAACCCAGTATGCCG
The DNA here is from genome assembly GCF_033958435.1 of Carettochelys insculpta. Classification (NCBI taxonomy): domain Eukaryota; kingdom Metazoa; phylum Chordata; order Testudines; family Carettochelyidae; genus Carettochelys; species Carettochelys insculpta. The sequence continues at coordinate 132,680,106 of NC_134140.1, read as the reverse complement.
TTAGCTTTCTTGGCTACAAGGGCACACAGCTTACTCATATCCAGCCTTTCATCCACCATAACCCCTAGGTCCCTTTCCATCGTACTGCTGCTGAGCCAGTCGGTCCCCAGCCTGTAACAATGTTTGGGATTCTTCCGCCCCAGGTGCAGGACTCTACACTTCTCCTTATTGAACCGCATCAGATTTCTTTTGGCCCAGTCCTCCAATTTATCCAGGTCACTCTGGATTCTCTCTCTACCCTCCAACGTATCTACCTCTCCCTCTAGTTATGTGTCATCTGCAAACTTGCTGAGGGTGCAACCCAGTCCCTCATCCAGGTCATTAATAAAGATGTTGAATAACACCGGCCCCAGAACCGAGCCTTGCAGCACTCCGCTTGAAACAGACCGCCATCCAGATATTGAGCCATTGACCACTACCCGTTGGGCCCAACCAGAAAGCTAGCTTTCTATCCATCTTATAATCCAAGGATCCAATCCATATTTCCTTAACTTATGGACAAGAATGTTGTGGGAGACCGAATCAAAAGCCTTGCTGAAATCAAGGTGTATTACATCCACTGACCTCCTCATGTCCACAGAGCTTGTTACCTCGTCATAGAAGCTGATCAGATTAGTCAGGCAGGACTTGCCCCTGGTGAATCCATGTTGGCTACTTTTGATCACTTTCCCCTCTTCCAAGTGCTTCAAAATGGATTCCTTGAGGATTCCCTCCATTATTTTTCCAGGGATTGAGGTAAGGCTGACGGTCTATAGTTCCCTGGATTGTCCTTCTTTCCTTTCTTAAAGATGGGCACTCCGTTTGCCTTCTTCTAGTCATCCGGTATCTCCCCCAATTTCCAAGAGTCTTCAAGGATAATGGCCAAATGTTCAGCAATGACCTCTGCCAAGTCCCTCAGTACCCTCAGGTGAATTAAATCCAGACCCATGGACTTGTGCACATCTAGTTTTTCTAGATAGCTCAGAACTTGTTCCTTCCCCACAGATGGCTGCCCTCCACCTTCCCGTACTGCATCATCTAGGACCATCATTGGGAAGTTGACTTTGTCTGCGAAGACTGAGGCAAAAAAATCATTGAGTACTTCAGCTTTTCCTGCATCATCTGTCACTAGGTTACCTCCCTCATCCAGTAATGGCCCCACACCTCCTCTGATAACCCGTTTATTGTTAACATGCCTGTAAAAACCCTTCTTGTTACTCTTCACATCCCTTGCCAGCTGCAGTTCCAATTGTGCTTTCGCTTTCCTGATTACTGCCCGGCATTCTCCAGCCGTATGTTCATACTCCTCCTTAGTCAACTGTCCTCGTTTCCATTTCTTGTATGCATCCTTTTTGAATTTAAGCTGACTAAGGATGTCCCTGTTAAGCAAAGCTGGCTGCCTACCATGTTTGCATTTCTTACTACGCAGCAGGATTGTTTGTTCCTGTGCCTTCATTAAGACTTCTTCTACTCTTTTCCCCTTCCTCTTCGTTTCCCAAGGGATCCTGCTCATCCGGTCTCTTAGGGAGTCAAAGTCTGCTCTTCTGAAATCAAGGTTCTATATGTTACTGCTCACCCTTCTTCCTTTCGACCAGATCCTGAAATCTACGATCTCATGGTCGCTGCAGCCCAGGCTTCCCCCCTCTTCTATTTCTTCTACTAGTTCTTCCCTGTTTGTGATCAACAGGTCAAGTTGCGCATGGCCCCTGGTTGGTTCCTTCAGCACTTGTACCAAGAAGTTATCCCCAATAGTTTCCAAAAACTTCCTGCATTGTCTGTGTGCTGCTGTATTGGTCTCCCAACAAATGTCTGGATGATTAAAGTCTCCCATGAGAACCAGGGCCTGTGATTTGGAAGCTTCACTAAGCTGCCTGAAGAAAGCCTAATCTATCTCCTCTCCCTGATCTGGCGGCCTATAACAGACACCAACTACAACATCACCTCTGTTACTTCCACCTCTAAGCTTAACCCAAAGACACTCAACTGGATTTTCTCCTTCCTCATACTGGAGCTCTGAGCAATCATACCGCTCCCTCACATAGAGTGCAACTCCTCCTCCTCTTTTCCCATCTGCCCTTCCAAAACAATTTATAACCGTCCATGACCGTGCTCCAGTTATGCAAATCGTCCCACCAAGTCTCCGTTATTCCAACCACCTGATACTTCTGCAACTGTGCCAGGGCCTCTAATTCTTCCTGTTTGTTCCCCAGGCTTCTTGCATTAGCGTACAAGAATCTTAGAGAAGGGGCCAATTGGCTCACTTTCTCCTCTTCACCCAGGAAACCCACTTGATTGTTCCCTCCTCCTTCCCCACTTACCTCCGGGCTTGTGTCACCTTCCCCCAACAAACCTAGTTTAAAGCCCTCCTCAGTAGGTTTGCAAGCCTGCCCGCAAAGATGCTCTTTCCTCTTTTAGTGAGGTGGATCCCGTCTCTTCTCAGCAATCCCTGTTCATGAAACAGAATCCCATGGTCAAAGAAACCAAATCCTTCCCTGCTACACCACCTACGCAACCACGCATTTACCTCTGTGATTTGACGATCCTTCTGCTGACCCCTTCCTTCCACAGGGAGGATAGACAAGAAGACCACCTGTCTCCGTATTCCTTGATCTTTCTCCTGAGGGTTACATAGTCTGCCGTGATCTCATCAAAGTTGTTCTTGGCTGTATCATTGATTCCTACATGAAGTAGGAGGAAGGGGTAATAGTCTACCAGTTGAAGAATTTTTGGCAGCGACTCTGTAATATCCCGAATTCTAGCTCCAGGCAAGCAGCAAACTTGCCGGGATTCTAGGTCCGGGTGGCAGATGGATGACTCCATCCCTCTTAGGAGGGAGTCCCCGACCACCACCACTCGTCTTTTTCTCTTAGGGGTGGTGGTCATAGAACTCCCATCCCTAGGACTGCACTTCCCACGCCTTCTAAACAGTGAGGACTCTTTCAGATACAATCCCTGGGAGGTATCAGCCCCAGTCATCTCTGCTGTATCACCTGTGGAGAGAGGCTCAAAGCAGTTACTTAACTCCACTGCAATTGGAGCGACTGGAACTGGGTTTCTCCTCCTGGAGGTAACATGCTTCCAGTTCTCCTCCTTGTTTTGAGTAGCCTGCTGTTCCTGCAGTATCATCTGTTGCCTTCTATCCAGAAAGTCTTCACCCTCGCTGATGGACCTGAGGGTTGATATTTGTGCCTCAAGTCCTTTAACCTTCTCTTCTAAAATGGCTACCAGCTTGCACTTGGAACAGAGAAAATCCTCCTTTCTATTGTTCGGGAGAAAGACAAACATGGCACATGACATGCAGGTCAGAACAACAGACCTCTCACCAGCCATATCACTCTCCATTTTATTCCTTTTTCAGAGATCCCTTATTTGTTTCTAGTGCCGCCTTGAAGGGCACAAGAGAAACACCGTATAAAAAAGGTGAAAACAGGTATTGGGCTCCTCCCAAAGGCAAACTCCCTGTTAGCTGCTCCTGTTCACCGGGGCTGCCTTCTTATAGAGCTGCTAGCTGGTTAGGCCCGGCTCAGAGCCTTTGCCTCCAATCTAATCAGCCCTTGAAGGCCCACCTGGAAGGAAGCTCTCCCAATTCACACAAACTGCCAAACACGCTTTCCAACTGCCCCTCTCTGCAAAACAGATGCTCAGGCACACAGGCAGCTGTGCAAACTGCCCCTCACTGCAAAATGAAACAAATGCACAGACAGAAATTCAACCCACCAGCTCACAACGCAGCCCCCCAAATGCCACACTCACCTGAGCTCCTCGCAGATGCTTTCCCAGGCAAACTCCCTGTTAGCTGCTCCTGTTCAGCTTTAAAAGCTGCTGACGCTCAGCTGAGCCCTTTCTTCTTCTCCCCACATAAAACACATCTTAAAACTCAGCCTCACTCTATACCTACCAGACAGGGCAATGAGAACATTGTTACCTCTTGTTTTAAAGAGGTAGGTGACTTTTCTTGTAGAGCAACAGAGGACACAAAACTAATTAATATTGCAGGGATATTACAAATTTGCAAAAGCAAAAAAATTCACCCCAGTTATAGCTGAGCTATCAATGGCAGAGCCTGACTTGTATTCCACACCCAAGTCTGGAAGTGGGAAACCTTCATACAACCCTGTACAGGGGATACACCTAGACCTTGAGTCCTGGCACTTAGGAGCAAGCATTTCTATTGGCCGCTAATATCCTCCTTAGACTCAATGGGCAGGAGTGGTGGACGGAGCTTCAGCTCTTCACCCTCACCTGCCACGCACACATTCTCTGGCCCTAATAGCTGACTCGGCATGGGCCAGCAATCAGTTACAACTCTGGGAGTAAGGAAGCAGCTCAGAAGAAATGCTGCCAGTCCTTGGCTGTGCCTAAATTCACAGTCTGCCTCTCTAGCTGTTTTTCTGTTTAACTTTCACCATAAATACAAGTTGAACCAATCTAGTCCAGCACTCTCCTTATCCAGCAACGTCCATAATCCAGCATGACTTCAGTTAGCCAGACAACCACTTACCACGGGTGCGTCCAAGTTTCCTGTGGTCCCATAAAGTTTGTTTCCAGCCACCAGCCGTGGGTGTCCGTGTTCTGTGCCCTTATTTAGCTGCAATTTACCCAAAATGTCTTCTAAGAGCCCAGTAAGCAGCAAAAGTGTTGGCAATGCTGCTAGACGATGTTGACCTCCCATGGTTCAGCATTGGTCATATCCTGAGAGTTCAGCCTGTACCTGATTTAAGGGCAGAGTAGCTCTAGGGACAACATTCTTTTCCTCATTCTAATTAAATGCCTCGTTCAGTGTCGGAAGCTAGAATAATTTTTCTGCCATTGTCACAGTTTCTCACCAACTCCCCCTCCTTTGTTACGCTGTAGGGGGTCATTTCATCTGCATCTTGAACTTCTTCAGCAAAGGGCTTCAGAAGCCTCTGTAGAGGAAGCAGTTCCTAATTCTCCATAACGCAGGATCTTCCACAAAGCAGTTCAGAAATGGAATCAACACTTTTCACCCACGGACTTACGGAGTCCATTACTGAACTGCTGGGTCGCACAGCCATGGCTGCAGATGGCTTTGACATCCACACCTCTTAAGTGTTATCTGAGACCACTCCCCTGCCATGGCCCTGACGGGAGAACCTGCTGCAATTCAGACCAGAGAGGCTTTTCCTTTAAATTAGTTGCCATTTCAAATGAGGCTTCCAAAGGCCCCCCTGCCATCCCATTTTGCTTTCACGAAGTGCCTGCTTCGATCTGCAGAGGCGTCTCTGGCACTCTGCCCGCCTCCGTCTAGTGCTCCGTCACATGAAGGGGGGATGCGTCATGTGTATTATGCTCTTAAATGAATTAGTCCCCAAGGCTTTCATTTATCCTTTTCTCTGCCCATTGGGCTTCTAGAGCATTTGTACCCCTGTAAGATGCACCAAGAGCACCTCAAAGCCTTTCTCTGATCTGTCACATAACCCCCACAGCAGGGCCCTCCCTGACTTCAACTGGCCCTCTTCCCCTCATCCCCAGTTGGGCTGCTAATGCCTGTCTGAAGCCCCAGAGGAAAGAGCTGCATTGATCCATGGTGTCAGGAATGTCTCAGGCCTCAGGCACTGTTGTCCCTTAGCCCTTGGGGTTAGCGAATATGTAGGGCCTGGCAGGTTGTCACTGTTAGGATTAGAAATTCATCAAGGAGTTTCTTTGTGGAATATTGTTTGCATGAACCAATCCCTGTGTAACCCTTCTATTAATGCCAGGTGCCTGCCAGAAGGGCCAGGTTCAGCTCCTGGGGGGTTTCCTGTCAAGGATACAACCAACCGGCTCAAGTCCCCACCCAGTGGCCTGGGACAATCTCACCCCACTTGCTGGGAGCCTGTAAGGCCGTTCTCCCCCCCTCGCAAGCACAGAGTCTAGGATAGAAACAGCTTATTTAATGACCATACCCTACCCCAGGTTTACAGTGACAGATGCAGTGTATCTAAGCAAAGGAGAGACAAACCCCTTTAACAAGATCCCATCCCCATACGCTATAGAACCAAGTCTCTTGCTGGAGCTCTTGGCCCTTTACTCCACACACAGTTACAGGATGCACCTCCCGCGATGCAGTCCCCAACCCAGTGCCCACAGATACATCACCAGGGCAGTACTAGCTGTCTACTTGTCTGCAGCCTCCCCTTGCTGCCACCTGATAGCCGCTGGCTACTCCTCCTACTGGCCGCCCACCGGTCGCCGTCGTCCGCCGCTGCTCCTACCGGCCGCCCACCGTCATCCGCCACTCCGCCTACCAGCCGCCCGGCGGTCACCGTAGTCGCTCCCTTACCGATCTCACTGCTTGGGATGGCCCTGAGGCAGGACCCTGTGATTTCAGCTCTGCGTGGCCTCAGCTGCCATTCTGCGATTTCAACTCTTAATATCGCCAGTGCGAGGTCTCATGAACACCCTCGTATCCAGCTCTACCTTTTAACTGGTGGGGAGGGCTAGTCAAGCCAAGCTTACGACTATGTGGCCAAGGCATAGGCAGGGCCGAGGCACTCAGCAAGCTGGCTCAACTAGTACCCCTCCCCTCCTGCCTTAAACCAGGGAGCCCTGTGTAATCAATGTCTTACGCAGCTATGGCGACTGCCCTGTCCCCCACAACAGCCCAGAGCACTGGTGAGATCCCACAACTCCCACACTGAGCGTCAGCATAAATTGTGATTTTACAACAACGTGTTTACAACAGACCAAATCTCATGGCTGACTTGCTGCCCATTAGGCTTTGCCTGAAAGGTGTCACACATGAACACCTTTGCATTCTCATGCAAATGATCTCTGGGAGACACATTCCTCCCAGCCTCAGTAGCGTTGCGTTCCTGCTGTCACATTCCCTACACCTGTACACAAAATCCTTTCCCCTGAATGCAACAGAAACACCCAGCAACTGCCGATGTCCTCGGTCAGAAATCCCCAGACCTGCCACTCAAGGGAGTTCTGTGCCCAAAAAGTCCTGTCCCTCAGCTGCCTCTCAGGGTCGCCACTGACAGCTACCGTGGACTTCCCCGCTTCCCACAGACACGGGCTGCGCAGGATACTCTAGCCCCTGCGCTTGGTGACAGGTGCTGTAAGTGAGAATGGGACTGAGAACAGTGCCGTGAAGAGGAGGAGCTTCTCAGCTGGAGCGGGGGCCCAGACCTGTGTATTGGAGAACAGTTCCCACAGGCCAGACAACGGCCCTTGTAAGCGTGACAGCACTGAGGACAAGTGGCCACAACGATCCTGGTTCCAAGGCCATGAGTTCAGAGGCGCCTCCAGTCTGCACCACCCCACAGGCGAGAAACGCTTCGAGCCTGAGGAAGCATCTGGGCTCCAGAGGCCGGTGCCAAGGCCTCTGCGCAGGAGCAGTCCGACATCTGCTCATGGTGGCTCTGCACAAGCGAGCCCTGGCCGGACTGAGTGGAGCTGCACCTCCAGGGACTGAGGAGGAGGACCAAGTGCAGGCTTGCCCTTCAGAAACAACCAGAAGTCCTGTGGCGCCTTATAGACTAACAGATATTTTGGAGCATCAGCTTTCGTGGGCAAAGACCCGCTTCGTCAAATGACGAAGCGGGTCTTTGCCCACGAAAGCTGATGCTCCAAAATATCTGTTGCTCAATAAGGTGCCACAGGACTTCTGGTTGTTTCTGAAGACACAGGCTAACTCGGGTACCCCTCTGAGGCTTGTCCTTTGTTACCCTTTCACCGGGGTGTGGCTATCACCCATGTGGGTGGTACCGGGAAGGACAGACCATCCTGTGTTGTTTGCAGGGCCTCTGGGGTCAGCAGCTTTTTTTGAGGTTCTGGACCCCTTGGCAGCTGTGCTGGGGTGGGGGGCTGGTGACTCCCTGTGAGGGTTGGTCTGGGCCTCAACTCACACTTGGAGGGGATGAGCTGCCCTGCATGGCTCCAGGCTCATCTCCAGCTCTGTCCTTGAGAGATGGGGAATGGCCTCTGCTGGGCTTCTCCTCCTGGGGTAGCTGACCTCCGCCACTCCAATGATGGTCCTGGCCGAGCACTCCACACCAAGGTGGCAGCACCGTGCACAGAACCCAAGCACAACCTCTCCGGAGCCAACTCCATCAGCAGGAATTTAAGCCTAAGGTCCTGGTCCTTTTTGTTGGGAGGCTTCAAATGATTACAAACACAGCACCTGTCAACGATACACACTTCACAACACAAACAGCTGGTATGAGGCTCGCCGACTGGTGCGGGCTTCTGACACCGGTCGCAACTTGTAAATCCCGGAGAGCAGAACATGCCCCATCCTGAGGGACAGTCCCTTTCTGGGACACTGAATGCTGAGCCCATATGCTTACGGACAAAACTACAGTCTGATAGCTACACATGTAGAGACTTCATGGAGCAGACTAGAAAGACAAACGTTGCTAGAGCAAAAGGATGTTCCAGGCACTGGCAGTAAGAAGAAACTAAGGGTGATGGGAGCTGGCCATGCCCCTTACATCATCCCTTATGGGCGCCACCCAAGGGGAGCCAAGGCCTGTCCTTTATGGATGCCACTGAGGGAAAACTTCCAGCACCAGTACATGCGGCAAGCACACACTCCTAACGTGGGAAGGACATGAGCAAGCTCACAAAGAAGAATGCTTTCCTATAGAGGCTGCAGGATTGGGATCGTAACATGGAGGGTGAATGCCATGCCTGGACACGCCCATTGTTGGAAGGCATAGGCCTGGTTAGATTTTTATCTTCCTTCTATACAGTCAATTAGCTCACACCTCTTCTACCTCATTCCCCTTATGTGGCCCAGTTAGAAGAATTGTTAAGAGACGAAGAACAATTTGGTTGGGGTGGGGTGGAGTGACTGATCCCTGCAAGGAACAAAAAGAGGAACTGGCTCCAATAACCTTGACTTTCAGGGTTTCTGCAGGACGGGGGGAAGGGGTTAGATTTCCCTGGGAAAGCTCAGGGAAGCCAGGGGACATGTTTTTCTCACTTTTGTTTGGAACAACTGAGCATCTCTCACTTCTGGAGAAGATCCATGAAAGAGTAAAGTGGTTAAAGAAAAACAGTGCCGGATTGATGTCAGACTCCTATCAAGGGCAGGCAAAGAAAACCTCATCTCAGCTTCTTGAAGTGACCTAGAGCAGGCAAGAGGGCAAGATTAACGCAATGGAGAGGAGAGTGAATAGGGATTTCTTTTTCAAATGAGGATAGTACTGCACACTTATTAGGCGCTTACCTGTCAAGTCTGCTACTTGAATGAATTAATAAATGGCAAGTCTTAGGATTTCAATTAAGTTTTGCACCCAGCTGCTCCCATTAAGGACAAGGAGGACTAGCTCAACCTTCTGAAAATCCACCCACTTGAGTTAGGGGGATCCAAGCTCTTTTGAGAGGCTGGCCCTGAGAAAGAGACAAGTTATGCTCCCAGATAACATTAGACTGCTTATCTGGTTGGTAGCCCTGTGTAGCAGGGCTGGCAGGCACCCTGCTAGCTTCTGGGCTGAGGTGTTCCTCCATTGTTGAGCAGACCAGATATCTGTGGTTTAATTGAGGGTGCCCTACAATCAAGGCCGGAGCTGCCTCCTTGAAGTTTTCCCAAGAGATGCTTTATTTTATTTTATTTTATTTTTTTTGGGGGGGGCTGATTTTAACATTCACTCCTACCTGAAACAGCAGCTCGAAACCCCAAGCCATTAAAGCTCTGAAAGAAAAGCGTGCAAGTGAAAGAGAAGCCATATTCTCCACCCTGATCTGTGACTTAACCAGCAAAGCCCCTCCCCTTGTAAGTCTATCCCAGCTATAGAAAATTAACATTTCTGCACATCTGGCTTACCTTGTTAGAGACGTGAGGCCAGGCATGCCAACAATCAGCCAGCCTGACAGCAAATGGCAGCCATAACATAGCAGAGACCGAAGGCCAGTACAGCTGGCCTGCCCACCACCCAGACATGATTACCGCCCTGCTTGCAAATGATTGGTCTGCAAGGGAGACTACGTCATCTTTACTACAGGGTCAGGATCAATACACGGCCAATTCCTCTTTGTAACCCTGGGGAACAGGGGAAGGTCTGTTGTGCACAACCTTGTTCCACCTGCATCGCACCCGGGTGCCACGAGAAACTACGAAGACATTTGCTTACACACTGAGGAAAGTGTGAGGAACGGGAACCAGCGTACACAGATGACAAATGGATCCAGTTACCACAACGGACAGCCAGGGGAGCTGGAACACGTCCAGGGAAAGGAACGGAAGCAGGGATTATGTAGTTTCACCTGTATATCACAGGCCAGCAACAGCAACCTACACCAAGCCAATGGCCAGAGTTAGAGCAAAGTCCTACAGCCCTCGGAAGGCCAAACCGTCATGTGCCACAGGCCAAGAAGGTTCCCCACAATGGCCGACCCCCGACTGAGCAAACTTTCCAAACGAAAATTTAGAGGCCAGGTTCATTTCAGCCTCTTCAATGAGAGCTACAGAAAGTTCCAGTACAACAGCTAAAACTCAAATGCTTAGGCAGCCTACGCTAGCGCTACAGCTCACTCTGCTACTTCACAATACGTCACATGCTGTGGGACTGATGCAGCCTGGGCATAAGGCAATGTGAGGCTTTAGCTCAATGCATAGTATGGAGAGAAGCAGCAAAGAAGAGGAAAAAGTCTCCATTTTCAAAAGAAGTCACCGAGTTTGAGTGCCCTCCTTGCCATGCACGGCCAGATTTCAGCATCAGTTAGGCCAGCTGGAGTTGTGAGGGAAATTTGTATTTTTGTTGGTGAGGCCAGTTGTTATTTATCAGCAGCAGCCAATAATGAAAAGGGGGCTCCTGCACTACACCGCTTACAGGCGAAGCGTTGCATAAAAAAATCAGTGCAACAGAGAAAGGAGGGTCCATGAAGTAACACAAAATAATCAGCAGTCACCACTCACCTGCTCGCTGTCAAGTGTTCTGTGAATATCTTGTCTCCACGCAGGAATAAATATCAATTATTACTATTGACTAGCATTACCATATTGCCAACGAATCCAGTCACGTGCCAGGACTGAGTTGCACTTGGCACTGCTCTAACAGAACAGCCCGTCCCTGCCCCACAGAGCATACGGTCTAAGAGCTCAGCATCACCCAGCGTCCGGTATCGCTAGGTACCAGCGGTATGGATGCATTTCTCTGTTGGAATGTTGTTAACGCAATAAGCATTTAGTCCCACTGCTCTCCCAGCATGCACTAGTCACCACAGACACACTGCTAAAAGGCAACACCCCAGGAATTATGGGGAGCCACCACAAAAAGCAATGCACAACAGCTATCACAGGACAATGCCAGTGTGAACACACAAGCCAAAACCTTGCACCCCGTGCAGTACTAACATTGTAAAGCCATTCAGTCCAATTCAGTCCTCCAACACAAGTACAAGGAGGACACCGGGTCTGAGCCAGATTGGGAAGTCTTGTGCAGACCAATGAATTTCTTTAGTGCAATCAGAGTCTTAGTCTGTGAAGCACTTGGGACCCATTAGAATGAAGAGCTGGGCCTGACAATGTTTCTGAGGCAGCCCACACTGCAGATTGAGTATCTGACTGGAGAGTCACCCCGGAGTTCACCAACACCGCTCCCCATTATTTTGGTGTTCACAGCTCGACATTTCCGATGGAAAAAGGTTGTGTTGGAAAATTTCTGGCCAGCTCTTGTGCTACATAAATGTTAGTCACTCTCATTTGTGGACTGATTGTTTTCAAGCGGAATTGTCTCCTCACGACTTTCCCCTTGTATTCTTGGGTGTCCGCGTTTATTGCTTCTGCACAAAAATATCTCCTTCACAGCGAAGGCCTCCTGAGTGTGCTTTCAGCCAGGTTGCCTTTAACATGTTCTCCTCCAAGGCTTTAATGGTATTTTGAGATTGAAACTCCTATTACGTTTTCGCGCCAGTGATGTAAAGAACCCATGGAGAGGGCTGAGACAGAGGCACACATTTCAGCAGAAAGGAATTCAGCCACTCTCCATCCAGTTTTAAATGAAGTTGCCCTCCTGTCCTTTCCTGTGGGGGCAGACATAATGAAAGCTGTAGAGAGAGAAATCACTGGCTGCTCTGACTCAGTGAAACTTGACAACCAAGAAAACGATGCCAATGTATTTCCCCCAGCCCCAAATGTTTTCTCAGCTTCCTCGCCATGCGGTGGCCCTCTGCAAAGAATGGAAATCTACAGCTAATGGGGATCCAGGTAAAAGGGTGAGGGGAGGAAATCAGGGGACCCTGCTGGTGCACCTTACTTGTGTCCACCATCCCCCAACCCTTGCACAGGTGCTGTCTCTAACCAGAGCACAGGCAGGCACGTTAAAACCAGACCTCCCGCTCGCTCAGAAAAATTAAGTGGCTCCTCTGAGGGAGCTTGGGTATTTCAGCACATTGAACACTGCAGACAAATTAGTGTGTTTTCAGACCCTGCTGCCTGCAAGTGCCTTGGTTACAACCTTCACCTCCAGCCCCTTCCCCCAATGCAGGTCTCCTTCCACTTCCCTGAACATCCCCACAACTCTCACCCAGCTGATAAATCCTCTCTGAGCTCCTCCTTTCTCAGACCCACGCTGCCTACTTCCTCAGCCTCAACACGTGGTCACAGCCACAGAAACTAGGGAGGGGGGAGCGGCTGCAGCACCCCCAGGTTTTAGGCAGGGCTCTGCTGCTGGCCCCATACTAGGAATCCTGACAGCTGGCCCTGCACTCACCCAACCCCCCACAAACAAGAGTAAGGGGGCTGTCTTTCAGCATACCCACTATTAAAGGCTCTCCTGCACCACTGGGTCCATAGGACAGAGCCAGCTTGGGACATGAAAGCTCATTGCTTCTGCAAGCTGTGCAGCTCTCATGGAGATCTGACTGGAGAGTCACCCCGGAGTTCACCAACACCGCTCCCCATTATTCCATGGCCAGGCACACATGACAGTGACCAGGGAGGATAAACCGAGAGAGTCGACTTAAATGCTCCTATTCCTGTTCCGTTCGCAGCCCCACGCGCTGCACATTGTTAGTGCAATAAAGACAACAGAGCAGCCTTTGCAGATTACTAAGATGCTTTTTGCTCCTGGAACGGCTCTCTTAAGGATGCACCTCTGTGATACATATTTAAGTTGTTCCCCAAGGCCAGGGCTGCCTGCATGAGAGAAACCTAGAAACTATTACTGTGAAATTGCCTGGAGCTCTCCAGCACAGGAGGCAGCAACTGGCTAATAGTTTCTTCAGACAGCCTGGCAGATGCGTCAGGTTTCTTCGCAACTGTGCGCCTCGTGTGAGAGCGATGCTTGCAAAGCTCCCGTTTATTAATGTACCCAGCTGTACTTAATCCATAATGTCAGGCGAGAGAGTCAGCAGAGCCATATGGACCAAGGAATAGTCTGAAGGACTAACCGTGCAGAAACGAGACTCTGGGAAGACTGCAGTTATGGGCTTGATTATTGCCTAAGGTCTCACGTTGTTTTCCCAAAGGAAGAAGCAGTGTGCTTCAGGTGACCCAGGACAGCAATTCGACTTTTCCTACCACGTTTAGTTTGTTAGCAGAGTCAAATAGCTTCGCTTCCCCCAGCAGGGTGCTCCGACCACTGTTCCCCCTGACTTTTTCCACCCACAGGTGGAAAAAGTTTTGTTATGTGCACTGAGGCATGTACAGATGTGCACCATCAATAGAAACACCCACTGCCAGCTGTGGGCGCTCTGCTAATCAGCTGGGCAGCACCTCAATCTCTCCTGGGTGGCCGCCCAAGTGCTCAGCTTACCAGCAACACTGGCTCCAACCACTGTACCCCTCAATCAGTACCAACAGGCTGGTTGCAGGAAGCCCTTATTGTGGGACTGTTGTATAGCTGTAGACTGGAGCCCCTTAATTCTGAGACCATCCTGCTGCTGTAAAGGCACAGGCATTTGATTCATGAAACTTGATTTTAATACTTGACATTGCTACTGACTTCTGGTGTGACCTTGGACAAGTCCCCTAAATCAGCAGAGCCATGCAGCTTTACATCAGCTGAGAAGCTAGCTCCTAACTGCTTACATTGTAGTTCCCCTTCTGTCATTTAGGGTAACACCTCTTCCTTTCTCTGCCCTTTCGCCTACTTCGGTTTTAAGCTTCGCAAGGCGGGGAGAGCCTTTATGCACGTTCAGCACACAGCACAATGGAGCTGAAAGCTTGGGCCCAGGCCCAGAGATACCATTGTCAGACAAATTACAATAATAAAAACACACTGGAGGCTCCCATTGCTTTAAATGTGCTTCGCAAAGCAAGTCCACATGGCACTGTTTAAACCCAGCTTTCGGGGCAGAGAGAAATGCATTTACCACATGCTCCCGAGACACAGCAACATTCGGAGATTCTAAGACAAGAAGGGCCCCCTCTGATCATCTAGACTGACTTCCTGCGGCTCACTGGCCACAGAATTTCACCGAGCTCTGCCTGCAGCTGAGCTAGCGTCTTGGCACGAGAACAGGGAAAGTGGGCAGGGGGAGAGGGGAAACATGACAAACATTGCCTGAAACAAATTATCCCAGAGCCCATTTCTATTGTTGCTGTATTTTATGAGGCCATCACTCATCATCAGTGCTTCCCAAGGTGGGCGTCACAGCTCAGCTCCATCAGCTGATGACATTGCACTGGACCTGCAGTCAACCAAGAAGAATGGGTTGGGGGAAAGAGTTTGCGCTACCAGAAAAGCACCTCCCAGGTGAGAGCTACTCTGTTATCAGACCACCCAATGCTTGCCCAGCATTATGAAGCAGCAGCAGCAGCAGCCCGTTTTCTCCTTTAATATCTCGTTTTCAAGAAAAAGACTAAATTAAGTGCAAACCCATGGTGTGTTCATAGCAAACATTCCAAATATCCTTGGAGAACAGGTGGTGACAATTCCCCCACCCGCCGCCCCTCCCGCACAGGAAGGCAACACAGCATGAAATATCTCCCCTCTTGCTTTTATTACTTCCTGTTGTCTGGCTTGATGCATATGTGTTTTATACAAGAGCATCAGCTGTTATGCATCAACTTACGGCTGCTGTTTGCTCATTTTTAATAACAACGTCGGCCTGTGGCTTATTCTATTTGTCAGGACAGCTGGAGATTGAAAATATGTTCATAGTGCATCAGTCCTTCCTGTGACAGGTCATTTATAGGAAGTCTCACTTTACACAGACACCTCGATGGATTGCATCAGGTCAGTTTCTGACTATGTCTATGCTTAGAATAATAACATGCACCTAAAATGAGCCGTAGTCCCGGGAGTTACTTGCCAAAAATTTCAAGAGGACAAGTTAGTGCCAAACACAGCGCTGCATAGTTCATGAAGGTCCGTACGGTTTACTTTGTGAAAAAATTTCCCATCTAAAAATGTGGTTTCAGCTAAATGGGAATTTCCCACAGGAGACTCTTGATGTTGATTAAATTGTTGAGTTTCTTGATCAGAAAATTTGAAACAAAAGATTGTTTCTAATTGACATTTCTAAATCAGGTTTCATTTAGCTTTGATTTAAAATGTTGTTTGATTTGGTTTTCCATTTTGTACCATTTTCCCACTTTCCTCATTTGAAAGAAAGTGATTCCCCTACCTCATTTTCACACACTTATCTTCTTACTCTCTTTTCAGTGGGGACAGTGGAGAAGGGAGAGCAGGCAGAGTAAATAGGAGAGTGAAAAAGGAACAGACAGCCCAAATGGGAAGCTGGAATTTTTCCATTTCCAAAAACTAAAATAAAATATTTAAGTCAAAACAAAACAAAAATAAACTTTTAATTTCAAAATGTCAATTAGAAATTAATAGCTTTATTTCAAAATTAAAACTCCTGTGGAAAACCTGGAAGAGGGGCTTGAAATTTTTTAAAAAGGGGTTGGGGATTTTTTGCAGGAAATTTTCAGTGGAGAAAAACTTTTTCTGATAGCTGTGTTTTTCCATAAGTGCTGTAAATAGAACTAACTTACGTGACTGGAAGTTCCATAAAATCTGTTTGCCAGAGTTCCAATGGTAAAATTTGGGCCAGAGAAATCCATTCCTTTCCAATGCATCATCTCCCTCTCAGTCTTTCTAACCACTACACTTTTATTGTGTACCAGCTTCTCATGTGGCATAATGCTAGCTAGTCTATTACAAACATCTCTTGGTAATCTTAGCCTCAGAAGAAAACCTACCAGGAAATTTCCTTAAAATGTTGATGTTGATGAAATCGTTGAGTTTCCTGATCAGAAAATTTGTATTTTTCACTCTCTACGCTGAGAAACTCAAATGGACAAATAAACCATTAGACTCAAACTTTTTGCCTAATTAACATTAATTAGTAGCATTTATTTGTATTGCTGTAGCCCAAAAGGGGCCTCACCCACAAAGCTAAGGGCCCCATTCTATTTGGCACTATACGCACATGTAACCACGATCTGCCTCCAGGAGTTTACATCTAAGGATACATTCTATCAGCATTGCCGTGTTACCACCATTTCAGTCTTTCAGTCTCCCATACTATAAGCTCACAAAGAACAGTGTGATCTTTAGTTGATGTCAAGCTGATTTATGATAGCCTACAACTGAGCATGATTTAGCGGCATTGGTTTGCCTGTGATCTCAGTGTTCCAATAATGTATCTACAGAAGGAAATAGAAACATTTCAGAACTGTAAAGAAGATTTTTTTTAAAAATGGGCACACATTTATTCTCCCACGCCCGTTGCCCCAGAGCAGGCTGCCAAATATTGATACTTTTAACACGGAATCATTATTCTGTGCATTACAGCAGCTCCTATTTCTGGAGTCCCCATTAATATGGTCACGTCCATTTCAGTGGCACACGAATCCTGTGGATGTGCTGTTCAGTCGACACTCGCTTCATTTCCTGCACACTAATATTAATTAAAGTAGCATCTGAAGGCCCTACTCACACACCAGACCCCTCCCAGTGGTAGACGCTGAACAAACACAGAACGAAAAGTCTCTGACCCGAAGATATTCAGAGAGTGTAAATTAAGACAAGAGGCAATGCAGAAAACAATGAGATAATGCTGGTCAGCATGGTAGGCAGAGCTCTCAGATCACAAACAACCTAATCCTTGACCCATTTTCTGTAGGCATCAGGAGAGTTTTTAAAGGGGAGTCTGAAGGACAACCTGTGAGCTTATTCCATGAGCATATGCCAAACAACGTAGATTCCTGGCAAACGCTCTCCCTTGTCCTTGCCTTGTTCAATACAAACAAGAGACTAATTATCAAAGGAGACTTGTAACTGAGCAAGGAATTGTGTCTGCAGGCACTGGGCACGAGGGATTTCGGGGCATACACGGCACTGTTCGATTCCCCCAGGAGAGACCAATAAAGCAGGGGGCAGCATCGGTTTCGCTGTGAGTAAGTGAAAACAATATAAATGGGTGTTTCAAAAGGGAGGAAAAAGCTACAAACACAAAAACGAAACATTTTATTTTTTCCAGTTTCAAACCGTACCAGGAATTGAGTCATCAATTCAGGACAGAAAAGGGGCATTTATAATCTTTAAAAAAATTGCTTGCGTTACACCATGTCTTTTAGAGTCAGTTGAAATAAAGCAGCTATAATCTCTGTGACAGTTGCTACCGTTAATGCCTATCATAAAAGCTGGTAAGGAGGCAGACATGTTGATTTATCATGCGCTGCGGCTCGCATATATCCACTTGCTAATAAAAATGAGTGAAATTATTGCTTACCATGGGCTCAGTGCTCCCACATTTGTATTGCAACTTCAGCTCCTGAAAGGTTTCAAAACTTTATTTATGCCTTGCGTGGGGTGGGATGGGGAGATGACGTGCTAGCACTCTGAGTGAGCCCCAAATTCAGCACCAGGCTGTGTTGAAAGGAAGCTTCAGTCTAGCTAGCTCTTTCCTGAAGAACCAAGTGTTTTAATTTAGCTCCAAGTGCTACTGGACTTGGAACACAGGAGGCACCCTGATCACATCAGGAACGCAGAGGAGACTGTAGACCTGGGTTCTGTTTCCAGCCCTTCTACTAATCTGATAGGTGGCCTTGGGCAAGTCCTTCACCTTTTGGCACATCTGTTCCCACCCCCTCCCAGCTATTGAGAAGTATCGTCTCTTTGGAGCAGCAGCTTTCACATATACGTACAGCCCCTAGCACACTGGACCTTGGGTCAGGTGCCTGAAGGGGCCACTGTAATACAAAATATAACATAGTAGTATCTATAAATTCACCCAAGTAGGATTTTTTTTCTCCCTGATCAAGTGTTATGGGTCAGCGCCTCAGCTCGGCTCAATCAACGTTATCTGCCTTGCAGCTTCTGGCGCAGCTAAGACAGCACAACCCGGCTGAGGCTCAGCCCTGGATCTGTACTGTTAACTACTTATTCCTCACCTCTTTTTCCCAGCACATTATTTTATGAAGTCCATAAGTGCCTCCTGCACCGAGAAGACAGATGCATCATTCTGAGCAGGGCCTACAGCGTCAAAGCCATCCGGAATCGTTTTGATTCATCTCCAGTTCATGCTTTTCCGTGGGCTGTAAATACGCTCCATTAGCATTTGGAACTGCATGAAGTGTTTTTTGAGCGTTAGGAGGAAGAGCGACAAGTGCTGACAGGGGCCGGGGGGGGATGTCTAGTGCCACTGGGAGCACAGGCAGATGCCTTACTTCAACAACTTCTGGGGGGAGTGAGTGCACTACACCAGTCTGAAGACCACACAGCCATGATCACATGCACCACGTATCGTTTTCGAATGCAGTACAGCTCAAGCACTGTAGGACAGGATGATGTGCAATCACATTTCCTTACCTGGCAGGGAGAGGGAGAATCCAAGGCTGGAGGATTCACAAATCAGGACAAGACAATAGAGCTGGTCCAAGATTTTCTGACAGAACCAGTTTCCGCTGGAAAATGCTGAAGCCATGGAATTGATGCCTTCTGCAGGAACATGTTGATGTAGTCAAAAGATTCAGTGGAAGCTGAGTGAGACCATGGCTGGCTGGCCTGTGCACCCATCCTTGGGGGCGACCCAGCTCCCGAACGAGGCAGCTTCCTAGAACAAAAATGACATATTCACATTTTTCATCAAAAGAAACCAGATTTTCAACCATCTCTACAAGACAGCAAGGTGGCCTTGCCCTTTCTGGGCCCCTCTTTGGCTCAAAGTACTGAAAACAGAATTTCAGGGCAATGGCCTTAGTTGGTAACTAGTGGCCTTTTATTGTTCGATCAGCTATGACCAGCAGTATCTTGTGACGCAGGGCTGTAAGAGACAGCGTGTAAAAGTTAGTCAAAAATCAGACTCTCTCTGTTTGGACCTTTAGGCTGGAATTTGCCCAAGGACTTTGGGCACCTCAATCTGTTACCCTTGTTTCAAGATCCCAGTCCTAAGTCAGACAACGTCTTTCTTTCAGGAAGTGCAAAGGAGCACCAGCCAACACTTTGAGAAAGAGCCAGAGTTTCAAACCCACTCAGCCTCCACTTCTAAAGTGAAGAATTTTCAAACAGCTGCTGAACACTCTACTTACCTCGGAGTGCAGCACAGTAAAATAACTTGTTCCAGCTGAGCACGCTGAGCACTTTTGAAAATCTAAGGAATACACGTGGGAACTGGAAAGCCAACCTGCTACCAAAAGCAGGTCCGCATCTGGCTGAGGGCAAGAACAGGAAAAGAAACAAGCAGGCAGCACAGAGCACTCGTGCATCAAAAGCAGAACAAGGAGTCAGCATAGTCATAGAATCATAGCACACTAGAACGGGAAGGGACTTCGAGCGGTCATCAAGTCCAGTCCCCTGCCCTCATGGCAGCATCAAGCACCACCTAGATCACCCTGACAGGTGTCTGTCTAACCCGCTTTTGAATATCTCCAATGATGAAGATTCCACTATCTCCCCAGGTAATTTATTACTGTGTTTGACCACCCTGACAATTGGGAAGTCTTTTGCGACTGTCCAGCCTAAACCTCTCTTGCTGCAGTTTAAGCCCATTGCTTCTTGTCATGCCCTCAGAGGTCAAGAAAAACAATTTTCTCCCTCCTCCTTGTAGCACCTTTCTAGGTACTTGAAAGCTGCTATCACGTCCCTGCTCGGTCTTCTTTTTTCCAAACTAAACAAACCCAGTTCTTTCGGTCTTCCCTCATAGATCGTTTCTGGACCTTTAGTCATTTTTGTTGCTCTTCTCTGGACCCTCTCCAATTTCTCCACATCTTCCTTGAAATGCAGCGCCCAGAAGTGGACGTTAGTGTCGTGTACCATGACTCCGAGAACGGTCATTCCAACAGCGTGGGATCTATGTGACTGTACTCACGGTCAGCCCCACAAAGAGCAGGTGGGAGGTGCCGAGCTTGCAAATGCTCGGAAGGGATCGTTGAGGAGGGAGCTGTGGGAAACCCACTCTGGCGCGAAGAGCACAACTAAGATGTCGCCACACTGCAGCAGCTGTGGGGCAGGAAGTGAGAGCCCTGGGAGGACTGTAAGAGCCTTACGTGCATTGAGAATCACACTTAAACTCCTCAGTCGTGCCACTTCTCCATCCCTGCCCGTGCCCTTCTTTCCCTGCCCCTTCTAATGGGAGAGCAGCCACAGAGACTTGAGAGGCTCCCACCCAATCCGCCTGTCGCCTTCAGTCTGCCTCATGCCAAAGTACTATGCCCTTGTCCTCCTCATATGCCCACCCAGGGACACGCCCCACAGGAATAAAGTCTGTGATAAAGAAACTCTCCCAGACCTTTCTGGAACAACATCAGCAGAGCTTCCCAAAGGCCTGGCCTGACAGCAGCATTCCCTCTTTTTTTACCATCCATGGGCAGTATAAATTTTTTTCTGTGCACCAAGGCATGTACGGATGTGCACCACCAATAGAAACACAGGCTGGGGGCGCTCTGCTGCTCAGCTGGGCAGCACCTGACTCTCTCCTAGGTGGCTGCCCATGCACTCAGCTTACAGGGAATGCCACCTGGGAGCCTCGCTGACTGGCTGACCACAGAGGAAGTCGTTCAGCAAGGTAATCAACGACCCCGTGTTGCAGCTGTTGGTTGCAGCGGGCAGACCTGCAGCAAGGTAGCTTGCACAGTGAAGCTGTAACAGGACAGACTTAGGAGTGTGGGCTGCACAAGGCAGCCCAGGAGCTAGGGTAATGACTCAGGCTACCCTCACCAAGTCTGCACGGTAACAGCTACAACTCCTGTCAATATGCCAGCAAGCCACATGTCTGGTCGCAGCGTAGAGATACCCAAAGCAAAGCCACTTACTTTGTAGTAAAGCTTCCCACAGCAAGGGATGTTTGTGTTCTACTCGCCAACCATTCTTGTGGCATCTCCATTTTCTGCTTTCGGTCAAAGCAAGTGTTTTGTTTTTCCTTTAAAGAGCCTGAGCTGGATGTGGCGAGTCAAGTCAAACAAGCCCCAACTCCTTTAAGGTAAGGAAACCGTCCCTCCCGATGGCGGCAGGAAAGCGGGAGCTTTGTCACGGGGAAATGGGCGGTGATCCATACCCAGCAGAGCATCAGGAAGTAGCTGACATGAACCAGTGTGGGAACTCGGACTGGTGAGACACCGCTGGGCTGTCACTTCTGGGAGGCAAGCTGGTCTAGCGGTCAGGCCACTGGATGGGGAGTCTTGAACCCTGAGTTCTGGACCTGCTTCTGCCACTATGGGAGCTTGAGTCAGTCACTCCCCTGCTCTGAGCCTCTGACTTTCCTCCTCCACCTGGCTGCAGAGGCTGCATGCTCTGGGGAGCAAGGACTGCATCTCGCCAGCAGCACCTGCCTCTTGGTTGGGACCACTAAGTGCTACTGTAGCACAACAGACCCTCACCATATTGCCTTTCGCCTGGTGCTAGAGAACATGGTCCCTGGATCCCACCTACTCTGTCTGGAGGCAGAGAGCTCCTCTGGCACAGGGCCATGGCCAGAGGCCGATGGTCCTACAGTCCTGAGGTTGGAGGACCTGTCAGCCTCCCACCACAGCCGCAGGAGCTCTTTGTCCCCTCACTATAACAAAGCCCCAGCTACATGGAACAAATGGCTTGGCTCCCCAGGGATTCACCGCAGCCAGGGCATACTGTATAAATAACGACGATGCGGACAATGCAACACTAGCCGAGAACGTACATTCCTCAGGACAGACCCCTGACTTCCATGGACCCAGTAACGAAATGCCCAAAGGAAAGAGAGCAAAAGCAGTGGGGAAAGAGAAGCTGATTCAAATCCTGATTACACTGCTGTCAGTAACAGGTGTTCTCCAGCCTGACCAGGCCCAAGCCTTTCGCTCAGGCTGAAGCCTGGGGATTATTTTCTAAATTGATTATCATCTTCTGCTCCATTTCATGTTCCATAACCAGGCTGTATGCCTCCCATGGCTGCTGTTTTGGACATGAAAAATGGAGGAGCTCCTTGCCAGCTAGGAGCACGTAATACCGAGGGCAACACAAAGCCAAACCCCCCTTGGTCTAAAACCCGTTCGCGCTGGCTAATTAGTTGTAAATGCTACACGGGTGAATTTTTCAAACCACCACCAAAAACAACACAGAACCAGCATGGCGGGAGCTTGCTGGCTGAACTTGCTCATGGGAGCTAGGAATGAGCACAGTTTGGCTGGCCCCAGATAACCACAAGCCCAGCGGTTACACAAAGGAGAGGGGTTATGGGACCGCTACACAGTTAAGATTTCGAGTCCATCTGTCTCAACATAAAGAGATTTGCACCAAGGAAGCATGTCCTGCCTTTCAGCGACTGGGGAGGGAACCCAGTCCAGTACTTAGGCCTGGGGACTGGGAATCTGGCCCTATGCTTTCCACCTTTGCCTCTGCCTGTAATTCTTGCGGCTTGGGGCCAGCATCTTCCCCATGGTGCGGTTCACCTGCAGAATGAAGGAAAGCCTCCATGCTGTGTCACCACCCAGTTAAGTGCAAGGCCTCCCGCACACCTGAACCGCTCTGAGTTCCTCAGACAAACAGGCTACGTAAGAGCACTGCAGAAGTTTCTAAAAACATTTCGATTAGCTCATGCTGGTGCCAGACTTGTTTCCTAATATTATTAAAGAAAAATTCCTAACAACGCTACAACTATTATTTCAATTACGGTCAGAGCTCCACTGCGCTAGGCTGGGACAAACAGTAAAAAAGTGGCAGGTGACAGGGCTAGCCCCTGGCAAACTGCCTTTCCCAGCCCATGAGAGTGGTGGGAAGTGGTATGGAACAGGACAGCCCTTCCCACTGCTGCCATTGGCCAAGACTTGCAATCCGCAGCCAGAGAAAGCTGCCATTGCCCGATACCTGCAGAGGCACAGGTAAATATAGAGGTGGAGGCCCACCAGAGACTACCCCTGGTGAATCGGCTCCAGTTTGTGGGCCAGTATTTGCCCACCCCTGCGCTAGGGTCTGTACATAATAAGAGCACGTCTGCCTGGAACTGCTGACCATCTAACTAACCAAAGCACATGAAGCTTGGGAAGGGGAGGTTGAGGAGAGGGAAGTTACTTGTTCAAGGGCACAGAGCAGGTCAGTGGTAAACCAAGAAGAGAGCCCAGATCTTGATTATTTTTTTAATCTATGTTACAGAATGGAGTCCTGCTTGAGCTCAGCATCAGATTGGACCAGGCAATGTGCCAACAGAGAACAAAAAAGCAACCAACAACCTTAACCCTGCTCCAAATGATCTCTGTTAGTGGCCTAACAGCACGATTGATGGGGACAGAAAAGATACATAGTGGTTAAACAACAGGTATAAATTAGAGCTTTGCAGACCAAAGACACAAAAACTGACTGCGTGCTTCTGCAGAAACCATACAGAGCTCATGCACAGAAAAAGTCAAGTGCCAAAGCCAAAACCAGCATGCAAAAGCAGAGCTGCCAAAACCCACTCAAATCAGACCTGGGCAGCAAAGGCAGGTCCTCACATTAGGCAAATGAAGTTTGAGCTGCAGGCTTCTGTTTGGGCCACAAATCTGGAAAAAACTGTTATCCACATTATCCGCAGGTGTGCTCCTGAGAAACCTGACCAGAGTTTGAAATAGATGTCTGAGGCTATGTCTACACTAGGGAAAGTGAGTCGATTACAGATATGCAGATCTAGCTATGGTAGTATCTGCAATCGACTTACCTAGCCGTCCTTACTGAAGAAGGTCAACTGGAGAGTTTCTCCCATCAACCTCCCTTCACTCCTTGCATCACGCCAGGAGTGCAGGGGTTGATGCTGACCCCATACAGGTCAATTTCATATGACCCTACCAGACACACATAACTGAACCTTGGGAAATCGACCCTGAGCAGGTCGGTCTTCCAGGGTAGAGTAGACATAGCCTGATGCACAGCAAAGAGGAAAGGAAAGGAGGTAGAAGGTGTTGCCACCCCCTCACCACACCCCTCCCGCCCCCCGAGTGGTAAAATAGCCATGTCTATTCATATTTAACATTTGCATCCAGGAATCCCGAGAATTAAGCAAACTCACCCAATCATCTACCTCTCAGATGGGGAATGCAGGAGCTCTGGGAGAGGTCAGCATCTCACCCCAGCACTTCAGGATAGGAAGTGCAGGATGGAGGATCCCTTTGAAACTGGAGTTTTAGGTACTCCAAGCTGGTCAGAAAGTGATTTTTTTCCCCTCTCTGTGAAAAGTTTCTATGGAATTTCTTTTCATTTTCATCACTATTTTTCTTTGAAATGTGAGGGGGGAGGGGGAGCAAATGAAAGACTAGCTGACTTTGGGGGAGGCGGAGGTGCACGTCCATTGAAAGTGATCAAAATCTCATGCAATCAGAATGTGAACATTTCCCTATCATCCAATAGCCATTTTTCGTTAACAAGCACATTGGACAGAAAATTTCAGACTGGTTCTGCTCAGTATAATTACCCAAGCTACAATTTAGAGTTCATGGTCTTCCAAAGAGTGCAGTGGGTACTTCGATCTCAGCATGATAATGGGCTTGTGCTTTGGGCTCAGGAAGAAACCTGGGCTCTGTTCCTGGTTTTACCACAAATACCCAAGACGAAACTGGGGAAATGATCAAAGCTGCCTAGGTCTCAGCAGGAACCCAGATGGTAAAACATTGAAGTGTTTTGGGAACAGACATTTCTGGAGCATCGAGATAAGCATTTTGTGACACTACTGGATTTTTAAACAAAAGAGGAAAGCCGTTTCTGTCACTGTTGTATAGAGTGGCACCAGATTGTGGGCCAAGTGAGGTGTCTAATGAAAGCTGGTAATGCCCTGAATCTGGTTCTGCTACTTGTATACCTGTATGTAAAATTATAGATATTGGCTTTATACCTGAACTAGAAACGCTTTAGTCATGAGATTCACAACGGCAGGTGTGATCACTTCCCCCAGCCCGATGACCTGGGCTAAACAAAGGGGCAGAGACCAGATGCCCAGACGTCAATTTCACATACTATGTGCATGGACTGAGGCTTGGTGATTTGCTGGCAGTAACCAATGGGAACATGCCACAGCAGCCCACCTGGTCATGTGACCCTGCATTGCCTATGGATGAAGAAAGGAGTTTCTCCCTACTGATGGAAAGCTATAAGATGGCCCCGGCAGTGACGATCCTTTGCCTTTGGTCTCCAAACTTCATGAACTAAGCCTATGTGAACAGGGGTCCTGTTTTCAAAGACTTTCAAGAAATCAGCATATAACACTGATGGCCTGTGTCAGTAGCTGTCATTCATGTATGTAATGTACCGCTTTAACAATTTTTCTCTTACACACTATATTTTCTTAATAAACCTTTAGATATTCGATTCTAAAGGATCAGCCCAGAGTGCTGTTTTGGGTAATATCCAACTATATATTTACCTTGGACTGTGGCTGGATGCTTTGGGGCCAGGAAGAATCTGTGTGGATTTGGAGAAATAGGTTTTTAATGACCTCTCACCTAAGTAAAGGGGGTTGCTGGTGTGAGCATTAGGAGCCGCTGGAGAGTCTGTGGGTTTGCTCGTGTGGCTTCTGGCTGACCAGTCCTTGGCAGAGGTACTTCTGTGGCTAGTTTGATTTGCCTTAGTGAGAAGAAAATCACAGTCTAGACTGTAAGTTACTCAGTTTTGAGCAAGTTACCCTGGGCTGGTGCTCTGAGCTGTGCCCAGAACCCCCTGTAATATTACACATGCACCAATGTGCTCGCTAACAATTAACTCAAGTTAAAAATCCCTACTGCAGACAAGTGAGAATGGGAATGGTCTCTTACTATGCATATGCACAGCACCTAGCACAATGGTCTCAAGCAGGGCCTCTGCACCTTACTATAATACAAATAAGTCTCGGATCTTCCCGAGCAGGTGGGTTTTATTGTATAATTTCCTATGAGTCGATAGTAGAGGTTGTACACACTTCCTAAGGAAACGTACGACCTAAGATAGGATAACTAGCGAGCTCTAGCTCCATCATAGATTTAAGCCACTCACCATAGAGTGGGCTACCTCCACTTATTTTCCAGTGTCTGACGTGACTCTTACAGGAGAAAGGCAGCAGCAGTGAACGGAATAAAAACATCTCCTTCTTCTATTTAACTTGCTTTGAACAGCCAAACTACATAATGAATATCACAGAAAACCCACAGAACTTACAAGCCTAAGGGCATCTCAAGCAGGAGGCCTGGCCAAATTCAGTTACAACGGATGAAATCTGGTTCTATTGAAATCAATGGGAGTTTTGCCCCTGATTTCAAAAGAGCTAGGATTTCACCTTGAGTCATTTTGATAGAACACTTTACCTGCAACCCTTTCTGTAGTAGAAACTGCAACTACTAGTTTCCTGGCCTGAATCAGGACTTTGAGCTTAGAGCCCAGTCTGGCATGAAGCAGAGCTGGTCAAAAATGGCAGTTTCCCCAGTGAAAAACTTGACAAAAAATGTGCAGTAAAATTAAATGAAAATTTGTTCAGTGTCAGTTTTCAAAATGCAAAGCAAGGTGAAAATGCAAAAAATCTCCTTTGGTTTTAAAGTTTGAATTAAAAATGTCATTTTTTCCTGTGAGAAATAGTAATTTTAGATTAATCCAATTTTTTCAATAGCTCGGGGTTAAGCATGTCAGGTCTATGAAAAATGACATGAAAACAACTTCCAAAAGAAAGCCAGGCTTGCCGTGATCTTCCTTTATCCCAGGCTAATGAAAGCAAACAGCATGCTAAAAATGAGAAAGTGTTGTTACACAACAAGGAACATACCGCCAACAGCAACGAAGGTGGAAACGGAAATGTTCTGGTTTTACAGAGGGATACACTGCAGAGACATGGAAGGCTTGTATTAAAAATGCATAATTTAATCAAGAGCCATTAATTAGGTGGAAATATGCAGCCCTAATATTGGCTGCTTAATATTATAGCAATCTTAGATTCTGGAATAATTTCTTACAAAACCACCAAAATGTCAATTCACATAAGAAGAAAGTTAACAAAATTAAGGGATCCAATCAAACGTTGCAGATAATTCACAGTGTCCTACTGACTCGTGAGAGTACGTACAGGATAAAAGGCTCAGAATAAAGCACGATGTGCAATGACAAATATTCCTGTCTCCCCACCCACCCTGGTCACAGCAGCTTGAAATGAACACCGATGCCCTTCTTTACCTAGTTAGTAAAACAGGAGTCAGTGAGCTCGTAACAATTGCCGTAATAATGGGGCACTCAATCTCCCAGCTAAGATTGAGTGTTCACATGTGACTTGCACCACATTCTAGAGTCCACCCCCCTCCCTGTTTTCCAGATTAAGATGAAAGGATGTTAGTACTTGGGGTAATGCCAGAGCTTCACTAATTGGGCGTTATCTTCAGGGTACCGATTTCATGCTTGAGGTTTGCGGTGGGAGAGGTTCCTTATCAAGCAGACAAGCATTCTGACATGTGGCCTAATAGACGTTTTAATGTTTTACTCCAGCACAGACCAGAACTGGACTCTTGGCCGCCTGCTCCTCACCAGTGGATGGCTTTCCAGTGGCTTTTAGATTAACTGACACCTCTTTAAATGTTATTTGCGCTTCTGCAGCACGCTTGGTAAGGATCTCAAAGTTTTTTTATCTATGTTATTTATGCCTCACTTTTAAATATTCGCTTCATTTTACAAATGGTCCACGTTCACCCAGCTACTCACGCAAGAGCCCTGGCTCCTAGATCCTCTACTCTCACTGTCCCTTATACATACACCTGAAGTAAACCCTGAGAGATCAATATGGTTCCAAGCCGAACATTTTTGAATTCCAAGATGTTCACCCAAAATGGCCCTTAAACGTAGATGAGCCATCCCATAGCAGGAATGCAGCAGTGCCACGGCTGGGCTTCCCAATGACACAGCTGGTCCCTGGCAGAGCAGGGGGAAGAACTTGGCTTCCACTTCTAGTCCAGCAAGATAGCACCAGCACCTAGTCCACACCAGGAACAACTACAAGGTATGTTAGAGACTTTTAAACAACTGTAATTTAGTTAGTCCCAAACCCAGAGGAGGGGCCGCTCTCTTCCCCTCTGCCTAGCTCACCATCCCAACTTAATATTTCACATAACACAATCAACAAAAGGATACATCTGTTGCTAAGGCACTAGGCTAGGACTCGTGGGACCTGATACATCAGACCCCTCCCTTATCTCTTGTTGGCGGTGTGACCTTGGGCAAGTCACTTGACCTCTCTGTTCTTCACATCCCCTTTCGCACAATAGGGGCTACACCACTATTTTTGCAATCATGCCCTATTGTGCCAAACACATAACGAGAAGACAATAATATCTTACTGTCCCTACCCATTTTGAGTGAAAGCACTTTAAGGGGTCCTTCTCGCCATGCCGGTGCTGCACCTTGCACCGTGCTGTCCTGATCTCAGCCGGGGCCTCCGTGTGCAGCTGGAACACAAACAACAATAATTAAAATAGGAAAGTCAAGGAGAGTCTCGGAAGCAGCAGAGTTTGCACCTGACTTGAGAGTGAGAGGATTAAATAGAAACTGTATCTTGTTCCATTGAAGGGAATAGGAAACACAAGCTTAGTTTCAACCCTCTGCCCATGCAACGGGGTATTATACTTAGCTAGTTTATCAAACAAAAACTATTTACTTTTTGCATTATTTTCCTTTTATTTCATTTTCGTCACTAAGGTTACAGGTTTTGTGTTTCTTTAAAAAATTCCATTCGGATTCCCTCTCCCTCCTCTCTTTTTTCTTCAGTCTCAATTGTCAGGTACCTGCACCTGTCCTTAAAGCACTCAGTAAATGTTACATTATTACACTACACATACATCAGCCATTGAGAAGTGCCTGAGCACAGTTATGGCTTCCCATGCACGGAGCCACATTCTTCTGGCAGTTACCCCAGCGTAAATCTGGAGTATAATGGGATCTGTATTCTCTTCAATGAACAGTTGCCTTTCGCTGCAGTAAGAGGCAGCTAAAGGTTTCCAGAGAGGCATTGCCCCACACCTCTGCTGGTGAATGCTCAGGCCAGCTATTTACATATCTCGCCTTAAGTCCATCATGTGGCTTGCAGAGGTTATGACATCACTTCCAAGTGGCACTCCTGAGAACGATTTAACTAGACAACCCCAGCACACGTCTGAGTCACCGATAGCCTCACAGTTTTAATGAATTGGATGGGGACAGAATCTTAGATTAAGGTTAGAAGGGACCTCGGGCAGTCTTCTAGTCCGACTTCCTGCTCAAAGTAGGACCAGCCCAACTGAATCACCCCAGACAGGGCTTTGTCAAGTTGGGACTGAAAAACCTCTAGGGATGGAGATTCCCCCACCTCCCTAGGTAACCCAATCCAGTGCTTCACCACTCTCCGGAGATTTTCTGAGCAGGCCAGTCTCCTGCTGTGTCAGCTGAACTGTCGAAACTTAGTCCAGCAGAATGATACTAGCAGCAGCAACGGTTAAACAATGGGACTGTTTACAAGCACACACAGCTGGTCATCTTGCTGGAGAGGTGGGCAGGAACAAACAGGTCAAGTACTACTCTCCCTGCACAGAAGTGAGACAAGTCACAGAACAAACCTGCCAAATTATACAACCCTCCCACCCACCCCTTTGTGACCCTTGTCAATTGCTGAAAGGAAACTGAGGTTCAAATCCCAGTCGTTTAGAAGTTTTCACCCCTCTAGCTATGGTACTCATATATTCCCATCACCATCGTAACTGAGCACTTCTTTTCTCTTCGTAACATCCCAGTAAGGGAGCACAGTGCTACTACCTGCTGGTACAGATGAGGAACTGAGGCACAGAGAGACTAAGTGAGTTGACCAAGCTCACTCAAAAAGCCAGTGGCACAGCTCAGATGTGAACTCTGGTATCAGGGGCAACACATGGAAGACAGGTATCCCCCAAATGCTGAAGGAGGGGCAGGCCAGGGGCCAGCAGCCAGTGGGGCCAAAGCACCTGGGCGGCCCAGGGACTAGCGGGTGCCGGGGGAAGCTTGGCAGCCATAGCACAAATTGCTCTGCTTCCTCCTACAATTGCCAGTAAGTGCAGGGAGGGACCCAATCCCCAGCTGCTGGCACCAGACCCTCGCTAAGTCCACCCAGCCTGGTTGCTTGGGAGAAGAGGTGGGAGGGGCTGGAGCAAGGGAGCGGAAGAGGCAGGCCCCAGGGCAAAGAGGGGGTGTCCCAGCTGCTGGCACAGGAAAGAGCCGTGGGGGGGGGCTGTCATGTGGCCGGTGTGCACCCCCCATCCCCTTGTGTCCTTCCTAAACAGTCTCCCCCACCTGGTCTCCCAAGTGCCACACAACAGCCCTCACCCTCGGGCTATGCTTCCATTCCAGATCGACTACTGTGCGTGGGGACGGTAACGCCTGCCCTCTGAGGTCTATAAAGGGCCCGTAAGTATGAACTGTTCTCACTGGACAGCAATCCAGATTCACACACAGAGGTCTCCCTCTGCCTTTGCAGCACCCAAACCATGTCAGCTGAAGAAAGCAAGACAGCGCTGTGGCTGCGTGACCTTGCTTGGAGCAGCTGGCAACCGCTGCAGCAACAAGGATGCAGGGCGAATCCCTCCTCTCCATCACCCCCCGGAAGGTTGACCAGCACCCAGCCAATGGCAGCATTGTAGGGCCCTTTCCTAAGCCCTAAATTCCCAGGCCACTCTGGCAGAAGACTAAAATCAGATGAACGAAGGGGAATGTGTGGAAACGCCCCTTCCCCCTTTCTTCACAATGTTGGGCCATTGTGCGTATCACAGTGCAGGCCTGTGAACAGAGAATGTGTAGCCAGAAGTTACACCCAAACCAGCTGCTGCCTTGTTCGCATTGCGCTTCTAACGTGCTGTAGAATGTGCAGAGATTACTGTTACAGAGTATTTTTACCTAGTTATTACAAACAATGGGGAATGGGAGAGAAACCAGGAATTGCCCAGAGAATAAAGAGATTCTTTAAGGTCATCCGAACTTTTTGCCCTAGTAGAATCTGAATGGGAGACTTGGCAATTGAGTTCTACTTCACTGGAAGGCAAGCCATTTCCAGAGCAATAAAACTCTGTCAGTGGCAGGCTGGAGACGGAAGATGTAAGCAACAGGTCTGGGAGGAAATTGACGACTTTTCTGCAGAAAAGTCTCATTAATTTCCTTACCTGTTACTGACCTCTAGTGGTGATTTGGCAACATTACTTATACATACCCAGGAATATGGTCAAAACAAAAAGCAGTCAAGTAGCACTTTAAAGACTAGAAAAATAGTTTATTAGGTGAGCTTCCGTGGGACAGACCCACTTCTTCAGACCATGGGTCTGTCCCACGAAAGCTCACCTAATAAACCATTTTGCTAGTCTTTAAAGTGCTACTTGACTGCTTTTTGTTTTGATAGTGTATAAACTAGCACGGCTCCCTCTCTGTTACTATCCAGGAATATGGGGTTCAAGTATTCTGTATCAGACATGTGGGCAGTTTATCCACTATGGGCCAGTGGACAAGCCATGCTTGTAGGTGTGGGGGAGGAGGGACCCTTGTAGCCAAGAGATTTTTGCATTTCACAGTGAGAGAAGAAAGAGCTGCATCCCTCCACCTGTGCCCTTGACAATCAGACCCACTGACGAGATGTGCGGATGGAAGAAAATGCCAAGAAGGCGTTCCTCCAGAAAACAAGAGTGCAGTCTGGGCTGAGAAGGAGTTGGCGGCTGACATTCAGTGCCACCCTTCAGCAAAATTGTCTTCTCTATCCACATCTCCCTTTGTTCCCATAGACACTGCCTCGTTAACTGCTCTCTACAAAGGTGACTGTGGAGAGCAGTCAACAAGGTAAGGTGACTCCCTCTCGGTTTGACTGTAACTGTATTGCTGACTGCAGAGCCACTGTGGTTGTGTGCTCAAGCTGCTGATGCACGGACTGCTTGAGACCCGCCTGCTTGGCTACTCACACCGCAAGTTAGCATGTGGCAGTGGCAAAGCAGTGTGAATCTGCAACGCCTCAGCGTGCTGTGCATCAGCTTGGCGAGGGGACCTCCTACTGTGCACGAAAAGTTCTCTGGTGTGCTTTGACTTCCCCAGCAGCACGTCAAAGGCACTGCAGAACTTTTAATGCCCAGGAGCAGGGCCAATACAGCAAGTGAGTGTGTGGCACCCGAGTGCACTGGGAGGTCACCTTGGCTTTCTATGCACCAAGAGCTGTGCTGACAAGCCCTGAGAGTACAACCAAATGAGGGTTTGTTTGGCATCCATGCTCACCTGCTATCCACAACAGGGATCAGAAGCCTTCCCAAGGCGGAGCGCTGAAGTTTTACCCCTATGTACGGTCCGAGTGCCGGTGATACTTTTGAAGTCACTAACAGGCCTACTTACAACAGCTTCATTCATAAATAACTAAAGAAGCAGGGCTTTACTGTTTAGGTGGTGGTTGGTAGCATCAGCTGGTCTTTTGTTAATCCACAGGTGTTAATCCAGGGAGTTGCTGACCCCCGTTCTAGAATTAACAAACAAACAAGATATAGACATTTTTAAAACACTCCATTGAGGGGCTGATTGCATGTCAGAGCAGTTTGACATAGATATAGCAACCCTGACTTCAATGCCATTACTCCCGTTTATACTGGTGGAGGTGAGAAGGGAATCAGGGCAAGCAGTTAAGGATCAGAAATAAGGGAGAAGAAACCAGGGCCATAACACAAACTAAGGAAGTGACCCACACAGAAAGGCCAAGGAAGTCGACTTGAGAAGGTTAGTCCCAAGCTCCCAAGAGATTTGAGAGATGTCAGGTAAAAAAATCAAAGGAGCAGAACTCTCTCTGAACTGGAACCAGTTTCAAGTAAAGACCCCAATCCGTCAGAACTCAATCAGTCTCTGACCTGCAGTCAAAAGATATGGCAAGAATTATATGGGGCCTCTCTAATAAATAAGCAGCAGTGGTCACTGGGTAGTACAGGTTTAATACTGTCTGCACTTCAGTCAGTGCCCTGGCATCTGTCCTAAAATGATGTTTGGTTTTATTGCCCCTGTGAAAACCCTAGTGCAGCAGAGTTACAAGTTCTCTAGCCACGCTGAGGTTTCTGCTTGGCTTATCCCTCAGGTAGGTAGACGAGCAATTGCCACTTGGTAGCCTCAAATGGTGGCAGGCAGGACATGGGCTCTGCAAATGCTGGCTTTATTCTCTGCAGCTGAAGTGTGAGGTCTT
Source organism: Carettochelys insculpta (assembly GCF_033958435.1). NCBI lineage: Eukaryota > Metazoa > Chordata > Testudines > Carettochelyidae > Carettochelys > Carettochelys insculpta. The sequence continues at coordinate 132,646,656 of NC_134140.1, read as the reverse complement.
TCCTCAGCCCACAGAAAGAGCTGCAGAGATATCATGCCTTACGCCATCTGTAGAAACGTTTCACAGGGTGGACTCCTGCGTCAGGTCACCAGAACGAGAGGGAAACAGCAGAAGGTGCATTGCTGGCAGGATCACCAAGAGACAAAAAGCAATGCAAAGTGTCGCAAAAGACAATGCACACTCTGGAGCCAGCAAGCTATTTCCTGCAAGGTATTTCCTGCTTTGTCACATTGCATTTCTTTCCTACCCTTTGGTGATTTCACCCTGGGTGCAGGCACCAGTCAACACAAGCTTGCAAAGAGCCCAGCGCCCCAAGGACAGCTGAAGAAGAGCTCCCAACATGATGCAAGGCTGCTAATTAATTACACATCAGGTTAATGGCCTGGCCTGGCCAGCACAGAGATCTAGGGGATTAGGATTAGAGCTGAGTGCCAGATGACCTGGCATCAAAAGTCCTGGATCTGACTTATTTGCCATAAATCAAATCACTTACTTCCCTGCTCCAGGCCATGGGGATTTCAGAACTTCTGTACCTATTTCACAGGGATGCTGTTAGGGTTCACAAGCAATATGGGTAGCCAGATTCTCTGAAGCACTCAGCAGTGCCCATTGCTCTCAAACAAATTCCCAGCCAGCTGGTTGTGTTCACAATGGAAGCTGGTGGGCAGGGGACACATTCTGAAATCTGGCCACTACATTAGAGGCCCAAAGGAACACAGAGCTCTTTTGAAAACTGCCCCCCAAAAAAACCTCTATTCATTCACTAGTTTCTGCACCTTTCCTCCATCCTGGGCCTGGAGATTTTCAGGCCATAGAACAGAGGAGGGTGAACTATGGCTGGCAGGGATCCCAGGGAGCCTGGGGACAGCAAGAGAGGGGGTTAGCTAGGGAGCAGGGGCCAGGCCACACCATCCTTTCTGGTGAGAGAACTCTGTTTACAAGGAAAATAAGTAAGTTCCTAGGGCAGCAATAGAGCATTTTGAGCTGTATCAAGGGGAGGAAGCAACAGCAAAGTAATAACCAATAAGGCCAATCGACCTCCAGCCACATTACCCAGCAGGTAAGATGACCCATTTGCTTGTTGCATGCTAGGGCCCAGACCAGGACTCCTGAGTTTGTGCAAAAGGCATGCACAGCTAGCAATTTTAGGCATTCCTTGTGAAAATCTCCAGCCCTGGGTGTTGCCCTAACCAGAAACGCCTCTGCTGTGATGGTAACAAAACTATTTCCCACACAAGACTGGGCACAAAGGTACATCCTGCCTGAGATGGACCAGAAGCAGCCTGGGTACCAGTGCTCTCTGCAGCAATGGAGAAGCACTAGGGAAGAACCTCCATACCTCTAGCACCACACAGACCACAGGGCAAGGGGATGCTTGTTCACCTCCATCAGAGGTGGGAAAAGTTACTTGAGTAAAAGTACAGCTGCTGGTGTCTTGGGGTGTACTTAAGTACAAGTCACCAACATCCCTCTGGAAAACTACAGGAGTAAAAGTACACACGTACACACACACACACACACCTTGATTGTACTCAGGTATCCAGAAGTGAAAACAGCTGCACTTTTACTCAAGTAACTGTTTGTGTACTTTTTCCACCTCTGACCTCCATAGAAGTGGCTTTAAATATTTTCTTGAGTTTAACACGAGAGTGCCTCACAGGTGGGAATCCCTAGAGAACCTTGTAAAGACTCAGACTGATGACCAACCAAGACAATGGCCGCAGGGTCCAGGCTCTTCACCAAAGCCTTAGCAAGCAGAATCCTTCCTCTGAGGGGTCATTTCCTTGAGGTAACGAACCAGCTACTCATCTAAACATCACCTAAAATATGCCAATATTTTCATGGCTGACCTGGAACAGTGCTTCCTTAGCTCTCGTCCACTAACACCCCGTCTCTACTTACGCTACATTGATGATATCTTCATCATCTGGACCCGTGGGAAGGAGACTCTGGAGGAATTCCACCGGGACTTCAACAACTTTCACCCCAACATCAACCTCAGCCTGGAACAGTCCACACAGGAGATCCACTTCCTGGACACCACAGTGCTAATACACGATGGCCACATCAATACCACCCTGTACCGTAAACCCACTGACTGCTACACCTACCTTCATGCCTCCAGCTTCCACCCCAGACACACCACACGATCCATTGTCTACAGCCAAGCATTAAGATATAACCGCATTTGCTCCAACCCCTCCGACAGAGACAAACACCTACAGGATCTCTACCAGGCATTCTTGAAACTGCAATACCCACCTGAGGAAATGAAAAAACAGATCAACAGAGCCAGACGTGTGCCACGAAGCCTCTTACTACAGGACAAGCCCAAGAGAGAGACCAGCAGAACACCACTAGCCACCACCTGCAGTCCTCAGCTAAAACCTCTACAGCGCATCATCAGGGATTTACATCCCTTCCTGGACAATGATCCCCCACTTTCACAGGCCTTGGGAGGCAGACCAGTCCTTGCCCACAGACAACCTGCCAACCTGAAGCAAATCCTAACCAGCAACTATACACCGCACCACAGTCACTCTAACTCAGGGACCCATCCACGCAACAAACCTCGTTGCCAGCTCTGCCCACATATCTACACCAGCAACACTGTTACAGGGCCTAACCAGATCAGCCACACCATTGTGGGTTCATTCAGCTGCCCATCTACCAATATAATTTATGCCATCATGTGCCAGCAATGCCCCTCTGCTATATACATTGGACAAACTGGACAGTCTCTACGTAAAAGAATAAACGCACACAAATCAGACATCAGAAATGGCAATGTACAAAAACCCGTTGGAGAGCACTTCAATCTCCCACGCAACACAGTGGCAGACTTAAAAGTAGCTGTCCTACAGCAAAGAAATTTCAGGACCAGACTCCAAAGAGAAATTTCTGAGCTACAATTCATCTGCAAATTCAACACCCTCAGCTCAGGCTTAAACAAAGACTGAGAATGGCTGGGTAAATACAGAAGCAGCTTCCCCTCCCTTGGTGTTCACACCTCCAGATCAACTGCTGGTAGTAAGCCTCACCCTTGCTGACTGAGCTAACCTTGTTATCCCCACCCTCGCTCTGGCTTATTTATACCTGGCCCTGCAGATTTCCAAGACCAGCATCTGATGAAGTGAGTCTGTGCCCACGAAAGCTCATGCTCAAAACTTTTCTGTTAGTCTATAAGGTGCCACAGGACCCTTTGTTGCTGTCACCTAAATAGTGAGCTCCTGACTGCAGCAATCCAGCAGTGGGTGTCCCTGTTCAGTGTCTTAACACTGCAGGCAGGACAGGCCTCTAGAGGGTCCAGCAGCGAGCACACAAGTCAGCTGACAGTGCACTCGAGGCTGGCTTTGCACCAGGGCTGAGTTCCTCATGGAAATCAGCTCTTGTTTTAAGTCATCCAGGGGCACATAACTGCAACAGCAGCCCTGCTCTCTTGCTTTCTCCTAGACAGACTGCTGGGCAACAGGCTCCACGCTCTTCTTTGTCCTCCCAGGCGAGGAAAGCGTGGGAGCAGTGATCTGCTCACAGCCCAGCTGAGGGAAACAGGGACCCTGTGTGAGCTCATGCTCTCTGGGTCCTACCCATGTTTGTTGTCCATCCTCTTTTGCAGGGAAGTCTGACACCCGCAATTCACAGTGCCAAGTCTGCAGCATAAATATCAGGCTACCTGGCTCTCATGGCTTGATTTCCTTAGGCTCTGTATTGGTCCATGACTTGCATCTACTGAAATAAAGTTAAATGTGCTCATGAAAGGCTAGAAGAGCTTTCTTTTCACATCCTGAGTGTGGCAAATGTCAATCACAGGAGCTCCAGACCTGCTGTTACTCAGAGTTTGCCACCCTGCCTTCCTGCAACTCTCATGCGCTAAGTTAGATCATGTTTCCCTAATACACAGCAAGTGAAGAAGAGAGCTAAGCCCAGGGATCTAAGGTCACTGCACTGAGCAGGGACAACTCTTCTCCAGCACCGGTGTAAACGGAATGCTCTTTGTACATTATAAGCTGCCTCCATGTCAAACCAGAGTTGGCTGTGTTTGGGCACCTGTAAGGATGGTAGCCATCAGCCATTGATGCTGCCAGCTCTTAGGTATAAGGGAAAGTCTGTCCCACATTCCCTGCCTGCCAGTTTGGGCATGGCTCTATTGTCCCACTGTCAGCCGAAGATTATATTGTCAGGTTATTAAAGAGGAAGACTAGAGAGGAGAGTGCCCCTCAAATGCATTCTAGCACTTGCTTCTCTACCACCACCACGGGCCCCTGCTAGTCAGAAAGAGGGACAAGGAAACTCCTGACTCAATACCACAGGAGACTGTAATTGTGTCCACCTCGTCTTATCACTCTGCCCACGCAGAATGAAAAACTTCCATCCTCACCGTTGGCGCTAGCGTCCTGTGTACTCTAGCTCGGTCTCCCACACTCAGGCATGGCACAAAATCCAGTTCAGAGCAGCTAACGAAGGGATATCTTTCACATGATACCCCATAATTACTTCATTAAAACTGCTTACTACCTGTGAAACGTGACTCTTGTTTGTGCCAGAGCTGAATCCCAAGAGAAAGCAATCAGACCCACAGCAACTCCAGCATACTTCAAGCCAATGCTGACGATATAGTGCCCTGCAGGGGTGGGTGGATCTGATTAAAACCATATTAGATAATAGCACTGGAAAAACATACTGTTGGGGCCAATCCTGAACTGCCCAATGCATGGCTAAGTGGTATTGCTAATAACAAATCCCTCTCTTCTCTACCAGCAGCACAGAGCTGTCCCAAAGTCTTGCCTCGTGCGTTCAAAGGAGTGAAATGTTTCTATCACACCACAGCCTACCTCAGAGAAGTGCAGCTCCCCCCATTCTCCAGCACCATCACACAGAGACACAAACATGTTCTGACAGCTCCTCCAGGGATAACCAATGACCATTACAGCCTTGTACTGTAATTAAGTCTCCCGGGTACACCTGTTGTACAGAGCAGGGTGAAGTGCTGGTCGTAGTCTCATGTAAGCTAACGCTGCTTTACCCTACTCTGCCAGTGTGAAGGGGACTTTATGTAAATGAGAATCAGGCCCATAGTCTTGTTTTCTGTGCAATATTACTGCAGAAAATATGCAATACTTTTAAGAAGGGGAAGAATTTCCCTCATTCTTCCTGGAAGAATCGAAGCTAAGCTATGTTTTCATTTTGTTCCTAAGCTCACTGCTCAGTAATGCCTCAGCTCTCCAGCATTTGGTCAGTACAACCCCACATGCTGTCAGCAGCTAAGTGCTTATTCTGCACCAGTTCGGCGGCCTCTAGCCAGCTATCATGGTAAGGGCTCCGGGCTGTCTCCATATCACTGCTCAACTGGTAGCTCCTTCTCAGCCAAAAAGAAGAAAAAGCTTAATTGCTTGCTGCACTACAACAGAACTAACAATATCACATTACAAGGAAAAGCAATGCCCATTAATAAACATGCAATGTTGGGGGAAAATTCCACTGAGCCACCTCCAGCTCATTAATGCCCATCAAACATCTACGGCTATAAACGAAAGTGGGAAGCTGAGCTCAGTGCTCACATGGCTGGCAAACATACAGACCTTCCAGCATCCACCAAGGGAATAATAGCAATTAAATATGATATTTAAAAATATATAACAACAGAATTAAAATATTTCACGATTAATTGCTTCAGAAGAACACAAAGGGAATACAGCACTCACTCTGCCACAAAATGGAATTAAGAGGAATGTTTTTATCAGTGAGGGTAATTAAACACTGGAATGGATTACCACGGGGTGAGACAGGTTCTTCATCATTTGGAGTTTTTAAATCAAAACCAGATATCTTTCTCAAAAGTGCACTCTGGTTCAACCACAAGCTATGAGCTCAGGAATCAGAGTGAAAATCCACAGCTGTCAGGTTAGATCATGTGTTCTCCACTGGGCGTGGGGGGAAGACGGAGGGTATGAATAAACAGGTGACAAAGGAAGCAACCACTCTGCTCTTCGCCTACTGTTAAGTAGGAAGAGGTCAACTAATAAATTTCTGTAGTGAGCAGCCAAACCTCTCTACTAGATAATCATAACCTTTAAGAAAAGAGAAACCGTTACTTTCCATAATTGTTCTTCGCATTGTGCTGCACATGTCCATTCCCCTGACAACTCATGCGTGCCCCAGCACACAGTTGTCAAAGTGTTTATCCTCGGCAGTACCTGTCAGTGCATTATAAGCCCCCTCTGCTGCCTCACATGCCATGCAGAGACGTAAAGGGTAGAGCTGCTCCCAACCCCTCCAAGTTCCTTCTGACCTTCGAGATTTCAATAAACAAGGGAAGACTGGTGGGTTGCGCAACACACCTTGAGGAACAGTTGTTACAGAAAGGTTAATAACCGCCGCTGCATCAAGTGATTGAAAAAGAAGTTACTCACCTTTGTGCAGTAACAACGACTCTTTGAGACGTGTTCCCATGGGTGCGCCACCTTAGGTGTCAGGCTTGCCCTGGCACCACAGCTCAGAGATCTTGATAGCTGTTTTCAGCCAGACCACACATGTGCAGGCTCCAACGTGCCGTTTCTCGCTCTATCACGTGCATGGTCCAGTCTCAGCCAGTTCCTCGAAACTGCTCCAAATCTGAAACAGAAAAGCACAGAGAAGAATCCGAAGCAGGGAGGAAGGGTGGGTGGTGGAGCACCCCGGGCACACATCTCGAAGAATCATCATTACTGCATGAAGGTGAGTAACTTCTTTTTCTTTTTCGAGTGTCCCCATGGGTGCCCCACCTTAGGTGACTGAATAGCGGTATTCCCCCCGAATAAACAAGGAAGCAGGTACCAGATTCACGTCTTGTCCAGGACAGACAGCACCGCTGTGGACAAGGAAATATCCTCAGCCATCTGTCAGTAGATGGTGTAGTGCCGGACGAACTTGTCGTTAGGATGTCCAGGTCACCACCCTGCAGATGTCACGAAGAGGGACTCCTCTGAAGAACACCATAGACACTGACATTGCTCGGGTCAAGTGAACCCTCAGTTGACACGGTAAGAACATGCCCCACAGGGAGCAGCAAGTCATGATGCAGGATGTGATAAGGTTAGAGAGTCTCTGCAAAGATATCGCTTTGCCTTTAGAGTGACAGGCTATAGACACCATCAGCCTCTTGGTCCTCCGAAAGGGTTTGGTTCTATCGATGCAGAAGGCTAGAGCCCTTGTGATATCCAATAAGTACAGCTGCACCTCATGTGCATCTGAGTCACACATCTTAAAACAGGCTGTACCCGGCATGATTATCACAGTTCTTTCAAATGTAGATTGAATTACTTAAGTGAAGATAAGGAGTCCGTGTGCCCCACAGGGATTGTCAATGAAGCGTAACTGATTGTTGACTTAACAAGCAGCTTGGAAAATTCAACTTTAAATTCAAACTTTAACAAACTATTAACTGTAAAAAGTCTCTATTTCAGGTAACAAACCTGAAAAAAGAGGAGATGGAAGAATAACTGTGGAGCTGAGGAGAAGGTAGAAGCTTCATCTGCAGCCACTGGTGGTTGAGAAGAACTGACTGAGACCAGACCGTAAACGTGATAGAAAGAGCATGAAACAGCGCATTGGAGACCACATATGCGCAGTCTGGCTAAAAACAGCTATTGAGATCTCCAAGCTGTGGCACCAGGGCAAGCCTGACACCTAAGATGGAGCACCCACAGGGACACTCGAAGACGAACATGTCCATTCCTCTATAAGCAACCCACAAACAGAACCAGCTGGAAGTGGGGACAGAAGCTATTTGAACAGAGACTAGAAGCCCATATGTCCTAACTGAGCATCAGTTCTAGACTGTTAAAAGACAGCACAGTGAAAACTAAACTTAGGACCTGATGACCAGGTAGCTGTTTTGCAAATATTTAATGTGGGATCATGAACACAGAGGCTGCTTGGGACTAGTTGAATGATTCAATGCTCTGCCCAGAGACTTCTCATTAACCAGTTGGTAACACAGCTAAATGCAACTGGATAATCCTGTGAGTGGATTCAGAACAGCTACGTATTCTGTCTGCAAATGCAATGAACAGTTGAGTCAAAAATCTGAAAGGTTTAATCCAGTCTAAATACAAACTAAAGTTCTTCCAAGATCTTGTGTAGGTGGCCTCACCTCACATTTATCACCATGAGGCCTTGGGAAGATGGTCAGCAAGAATATTTGGTTAATATGAAAACTGGAAATCATGTCAATAAGAAACTTTGGATGAGGATGAAGATAAAGTTGGCCTGCACAGAAAATGGTATATGGATGGTTTGATACTGATGACTTCAATTTTCCCATTTTTCTGGCCAACACAATTGCACCCAAAGATGACAGCTTCTTAGAAAGGTGCACCAGACAGCAGGTCACTAGAAGCTCAAAGGCAGTAGGGGGACCTAACTGGTTCATTAGGACTAGATTCAAGTGTAATGCCAACAGACCCAGGCTGCTGGCCCCAGGGATAGAACCTATGAGTATAGGGTACAAAGCCCTGCACTCTACCACATGAGCTAAAGGCCAGCTGGCTCTCAGCCAAGGCTGTAGACCAGAGACTTCACTCACCCCAGCTGAGGTCTCAGTGCCTCTGGGTACTATACAAGGTCTATGGGAGATTAGGATTCTGTACCTATAGAATTAGCCTCTCTAGAACCTTTAAATATCTTCCAGACATCAGGTTGGAAAACAGAGAGGGTTTATCAACATGACAGAAGGCCAAGACAGCCTCTGGCTGCACTCTGACCTAAATGCCAATCCTTAATGTTTTAGAGACTGAAGATAGCACAGCATGTGCTGAAGAGGACGACTAGGGGAACCCCCTTTTAGACAAAAAACTTCTTCCATTTAGTCAAGTAAGTACTTCTACTTGACAGCTTTCTTCTATTTAGCAGCTTCCTGAACTCCTGAAGAGCAGTACTCTTCTGCACATGTTATTCACTGAGCCTCTAGGCCATGAGGTGAAGGGTCTGATGACTGAGATGGAGAAGGTGGCTGCAATTCTGCGAAATCAAATCTGCATGCATTGACAGCAGAGGAATAGCTGAAAGGTCAAACGTCTGGGAAAACAAGTGAAGACGGGCATGCTGGGCCAATCAGGATGAGATGAGACTTGTCCTGTTAGAAGAGGGACGGAGAAGAAAGCATATAGAATGTTCTCTGACCATAGCAGGAGAAAAGCATCCATCCATGAACCCATGCTGTCACCCATTTGGAAGCAAAGCTGGTGACATTTTCTGTTAAGTTTTGTTGCAAACAGGTCCACTTGGAGATTTCCCCAGAGTAAGAAATTAGTTCTTGTGTCTGGGCACAGGGATTGCTTGTTATGTTTGATAAACAACTGCTCAGATGATCTGCCAATTCACTCTCAACCCTGTGGTCTCTTTCAGAAGTATAAAGGTGTCAGTGAAGAAGTCACAAAGTAGAATGGCTTCCCAGACAAACCAAAGATCAGGCTCCTCCTTGTCTGGCAAACCAGATCTGCAGTTCCGTCTGTTCCCTGGTGTGACCCCAATCAACCAGGCATCTAGGTAGGGGTATATTAGCACCCATCTCCTGTGGAGGAAGGCTGCTGTCACAGAAATGCACTTGGTGAACACTCTGGGGGCTGTTAGACTGAACGCAAGGACAATGATGGTGTTTGTGGTTGACCATGAACTGTAGAAAACAACTATGTGGGGCAAATGGCTATATAAAGTGTATGCCCTTCGTGATGTATGCAGCCTATCAGTCTCCTGGATCCAGGGAAGGGATAATTATGTTCAGGGAAACCATGAAGAACTTCAACTTTATCATGAGCTTATTGAGTCCTCATAGGTCTAGAATGAGTCTGAGATCCCTCTATCCCCTTGGCATTGGGGATTAGCAAATACAATAGAAACCTCTGCTCTCTAGCTCCCACAAAACCTCCTCCACTGCCCTATGGCGAGGAGTCACTGCACCTCCTGGATAAGGACATTCTCACGAGAAAGGTGCCTTAAATGGGATGGGAAGGCATGGTGGAAGGGACAGGGAGAACACAAGTAGAGAGTATCCCACTTTCGCCTTGTGAAAAACCCAGCAGTCTGATGCCATCTGGGACCATGCACAGAAGAAGTGGGATTAAACAATCCTAGAAACAGTGTTGAGGATCCTGTATGCCATCTGGTACATCATTACTGGACGCACTTTCAAAAGGCCTGCTTGGAGGCTGAAGATGTGAGCACCTGGCCCTGCAAGGATGAGGCCCAGGAGAGCTTACGCCTGCCATTTCTACTGTGCCATCTGGGCAGGTCTTGTGTAGAATAAGGTTGATAGGGTCCTTGAAGTAGCTGAGGTTTGAAAAGTTTCTTCTGAGTAGCTGTGATATGCAGCACTAGTAAATTCAGTATCGCCCTCAAATTCTTTAGGCTGTGCCACCTGGCGTCTGTTCGCCCCACAAATAATCCTCACCTTCTAAGGGGGAGTCCTGTAGGATCAGTTGGACCTACAGGGGCTGACACGAAACCTGAAACCATGGGAAGTTGCAGTGATGTCAGTTAGATGGGGAAGTCCCTGCTGAGGTGATCCACAAAAGTGTTTCTGATCCCCAAAAGGTGAACTGCCTCCAGATGGATGTTGTGGCTGCTACAAACTTTCCAAAAGAAGACCTCTTGACAGAGCACGGTGGAACGTGCTCGTCCCTGGTTGTTTCTGTAGAATATTGGTGCCGTACTGTATGTGAGGACTCTCACCACTTGCAAGACGTGAAGAAGGAAGACCTTGCTAGCCAGACACATGGCTCTGTGCTCCTTGATGTTCATATGCAGCCAATCTTCCTGTGGTTTCCACAGCACCTGTGTCCAGAGGGCACTGAGGTGCATGGCCAAGCCCAGATCCCAGGCTTTTCACATGAGTCAAAGGAAGAGGCTGGAGTAGAGAACAGGACTGCCTCTAGGACATTCACTGTAATGGTCCACCACTGCAGGGGTGTAAATACACGACAGAGGTTCATGCCCACTTTGTCCATGGACTGGGATTAGCTGAAGCCTGCCATTGCTGGAGCAGCCACACGCGGGGACCGCTGTGATGGACAACATAGGTGCAGACTGCCATGTGTCCAGAGAGGCACAAGCAGACCAAGCTGTAATCAGAAGATATGCAGACACCTTCTGAATGAGGTGCACCAATGCCTGGAACCTGTCCAGAGGTAGAAATGCTCAGGCATGGGTCAGGTTGCATAACTTTATTATTTGAACTGGTACTAATGTTTACTTCTTGTCGTGGACCAAGAGACCCAGCAATCAGCAGAGGCAGCACCAGATCGTGACAGACCTGGGATCTGGACCTGCCCCAAATCAGCCGATAGTCAAGGTAAGGGTAGAACTGAACACTCCGATACCTCAGGCAAGCCACTACTACAGCAATGCATACAGTGAACATCCTCAGGGCCATGCCTAGCCCAAAGAGATGGACTGCAAATTGGCAGTTGGCTGAACACACAATCAAGCAAAGAAAAATCCCTTTGACCTGGAAAGATGCTATATGAAAGTAGGCATACATCAGGTCCAGGGCAGCATACCAGCCTCTCAGATCCAGGGAGAGGATAATGGAGACCAGAGTGGCTATACAGAACTTTAGCTTCTTCAGATATTTAGTGGCATCTGAGGTCCAGAACGGACAAAAGGCCTCTCTTAGCCTTTGGGATTGGGAAACAACAGGAATAGAACCCTTTGTTCTGGAACTCAGGCAGAAGTTCCTCCACCATGCCCTATCTCAACAACTCCTGAACCTCTTACACGAGAAGACTCTTATGAGAAGGGTCCCGGAAGAGAGGACAAGGAGAGTGGGAAGGAAGGGAGAAGATAAATTGGAGGGTGTAACCCTTGGAAACAGTAGCCAGGACCCAGCTGTCTGAGGTTATGGTGGACAAGGCCAGGAATGGGATAGGTGGTTTGCCGTACAGTGAGGAGTAATGAATACACAGGCCCATCTGGTACCTCACCCTCAGATGTGCCTTCCGAAGAATTTCTTGTCCTTGATTGGGTGGGGAGAGGGGAGCACAGAGCCCCGCTGATTTGAGGGGGTGGGCTGGCTCGAGTCCTTTGTGGCCCCTGCTCTTTTTAGCAGAGGGTTGGGGTGGAACTGCTCCCAGGCTGGGCCAAGTTGGGAACATACAGCCCCAGGGTCTTTAAAATAATGCAGGAGGTCCCTTAAGCCCATGCAACTTTTTATCTCTCAGCTATGCAAAAAGGCCGTGGCCATCAAATGGGAGGTCCTGCAGTGTCTGCTGAGCTTCCAGACAGCCCAGCAAGGAAAAGCCAGAATGCCCAACACAGATACACTTGTGCACTTCCATTATAAATATGGAGATATACCAATCTCACAGAAAAGAAAAAAGTTACCTGTTCTGTAACTGGCGTTCTTCGAGATGTGTTCCTTAGGTCCACTCCAAGTTGGGGTGCGCGCACGTGCACACCCAGTTGCCAGAAGCTTTTTCCCCCTGCCAGTAGCCATAGGGTCGGTGCAGCACGGCACCCCCTGGACTGGGGCCAATAATGGTGATCAATGTAGGCACCACCCAACACACACACACACACACACACACACCCCATGCTCAGTTCCTTCTTGTTGGCTGCTCCAACAGTGGGGAAGGTGGCAGGGTTTTGGAATGGACACGAGCAACACATCTCAAAGAACACCAGTTACAGAACCGGCAACTGTCTTTTCTTCTTCGAGTGATTACTCATGTGCATTCCAAGTTGGGTGAATACAAGCCAGTGCCTAGGAGGTGGGGTCAGAGACCCAAACGGACTGAAAGACAGTCCTGCCCCCTGCAGCGTCTTCCCATGCATGCTGTGTCAAAGAGTATTGTGCGGTAAACTTATTAATTGAGGACCAGGTGGTTCCCTACAGAAGTCCTGGATAAGCACCTGCACCAAAATACGCCACAGCCGACGAGAGCATACTCATGGAGTGTGCCCTAACCAGAGGGGGAGGAACCCCCACGAGCTTGTAAGACTCCTTGATGCATATCACTATCCAGGAAGAAATCTGCTGGGAGGAGACAGAAAGGCCCTTCATCCTATCAGCAACTGTCACCAAGAGTTGCTGCATTCTTCTAAAGGGCCTAGTCCTATTCATATATAAGGCCAGTGTCCTTCTAGCATTCAAGGTATGCAAACATTGCTCCCTCGGGGAGGCACTGGGCTTTGGGTAAAATACTGTTAGAGAAACGTCTTGGTTAACATGAAACACAGAGACCACCTTAGGTAAAAATACAGGGTGAGGTCTCAGCCTAACTTTATCTTTGTGAAACCCTGTGTACAAGGGGTCCACTGAAAGTGCCCTCAACTCAGATACCCTCCTGGCTGAGGCGATTGCCATCAAATGTGTGGTTTTGTAACTCAAAAACAGCAGGGAGCAGGTAGCCAGGAGTTCAAAGGGGGCCCCCAAAAGCTTGGCTAACACCAAATTGAGATCCAATGGGGGCAGTGGTGCCCGAACCTGAGGCTTGATTCTTTCTAAACCTTTCAGAAACCTTTTGACTGCGGGGTCTGAGAACACAGAAGAAGTTCCATGACCTGGGTGAAAGGCTGAGATGGCAGCTAAGTGCACCCTAACCAGGGAGACAGACAGACCCTCCTATACCAGACCCCATAGGTAATCTAAAATCAATGGGATGGGGCTTGCGAGGGAGATAGTCCTCTGTGAGACACCCACACCAAAAGCCTTCTCCACTTAGCCAAATAAGTTACTCTCGTAGAGGGCTTCCTACTACTTAACAACACTTCCTTTATGGGATCTGAACAGGCCAGCTCCTGGTCCTTCAGCCATGGAGCATCCACTCTGTGAGGTGCAGCCACTGGAGATTGGGAAGTTGCAGTCTCCCTGTTTTCTGCGTCAGCAGGTCCAGCGGATCAGCAACGTCATCAGCTTGAGGACTGACAGGTGTAGGAGGGTCGAGTACCAATGCTGAGAGGCCCACGTCAGTGCCACCAACATGATCAATGCCCCTTCTGAGTGAATCTTGGGGAGGACTCGGTGAACTAGCAGAATTGAAGGAAATGCGTACCTCAGCCTGCCTGACCAGGGGACACTGCAGGTGTCTGCCCAGGACCCTGGGCTCTGATTGCAGTAGGAGCAAAACGTCCTGCATTTTGCATTGAGATGGGAGGCAAACAGGTCCACCTGGGGATACCCGCACCTCCGGAAAATAGAACAAACAGCCTCCGGGTGGAGAGACCACTCGTGAGCCGTAAAGGTCCTGCTGAGTTGGTCCGCCAGTGAATTGTGCACACCTGGCAGGTAAGGGGCCTGCAGCATGATGATGTGCTGCATGCAGAAGTCCCAGAGCATTATGGCCTCGTGACACAGGGGAGAGGAGTGTGCACCCCCCTTTGCTGATACAGCGCATTGCTGTGGTGTTGTCTGTACTGACCGACATGCAATGTCCCATCAGACTGGCCTTGAAAGTCACACGTGCTAGTCTGATGGCCCTGAGCTCCCTCACATTTACGTGGAGCTGAAGGTCCGACACACTCCAAAGAGCCTGGCTTCATAGCTGACCCAGGTGTGCTCCCTAGCCCCAGCCCTAAGCGTCTGTTACTAGGGAAAGTGAGGGCTGCTAAGGGGTAAAAAGGGACTCCTGAGAGGACGACCCCTTGTCCAACCACCAGTGCAGGATCAACAAAGTCTGTGTTGACACCATAACCACCAAGTCTGAACTGCTGCTTACAGGGCAATGCACCGATGACAGCCATAGCTGTAGAGGGCGCATCCTTAACCTGGCGTGCTGCACCACGAAGATGCACGCTGCCATGCAACCCAGCAAATACAGGCAGCACCTGGCCACCATGGTGGGAACTGCCAGGATGTCTCAGATGATGGCCCCCACGGACCTGAACCTATCGTCAGACAGGAATGCCCTGATACTCCTGGTGCCCAGTGGTGCCCCTACAAACTCTATTGAGATGGGACCAACAGTGACTTTGCCTCATTGATCAAGGGACCGAGGCTTACAAAGGTTTGACAGATCAACTGTACATGCTGAATCACCAGCTCCCTGGAATGACCTTTGACTAGCCAGTCATCCAGGTACGGGAACAGCTGCACCCCTTGCCTGTGTAGGTGTGCTCTTACTACCGCCATGCATTTGGTGAAGACCCTTGGGGCTGCAGCCAGACCGAAAGGCAGGATTGTGAACTGATAATGGCTTCCATCTGCCATAAACCTGAGAAACCTCCTGTGAGGAGAGTAGATTGAAATGTGGGTCCTGTAAGTCAAGAGCCATGAACCAATCACCCCGCTCCAGCACCAGGAGTATGAGACCCAGGGATATTATTAGAAATTTTATCTTTTTAACAAACTCATTGAGCCCTCTTAGGTCCAGGATGGGTCTGAAACCCGCTTTTGGTTTCAGAATTAGGAAATGCTGGGAATAAAACCCTTATCCCCTGAACCTGGGAAGAACTTCTTCTATAGCCCCAGAACCAAGGAGGGATTGCAATTCCTGCCATAACAGGATCTCATAAGACGGGTCCCTGAAGGGGAATAGGAAAGGGGGTGGGGAAGCGGGGTAGGAAGAGAATTGAATGGCGTATCCCCTCTACCATACACCAGACTCACCAGTCTGTGGTGATGCTGCACCACATATGGGAAAAGCGGGATAGGCGGAACAGAAAAAGTGGGGATACCAGAGTGGGTGAGATTGATTTGACACTCTCGCCAGTGCCATCAAAACTGTGGCTTGGCTTCCTGTGGGCCCTTCCAGTGGCCCTGAGTCTGTTGGCTTGAATGGCACACAGCTGCCCATCCTGTTCCACTTTCTACTGCCATCCCTTTGTGGCTGCATAACCTGTCTTTGCTGAACACGGGTTAAAGTGCCTGCGTTGGTTGGCAGGTGTATGCAGGCCCAAGGAGCAGAGGGTGGCCCTAGAGTCTTTCAGACTATGCAGTCTTTTATCTGTCTTATCAGGGCCCTCAAAAGGGGAGGTCCTGGACCATCTGGACCTCATGAGGCAGGCTAGAAACCTGCAACCAAGCCCCCCTGTGCATTGCCACTCCAGAGGCCATAACCCTCATGGCAGCATCCACAGCATCCAATGTTGCCTGCAGGGCCGCCCTTGAAATCAGTTTGTTCTCCACCATGGGTGTGAAGTCCTGCTTGGCTTCGGGTGGCACCATTTCATAGAAACTAGAGAGGGCACTGACTGTACTATAGGCTTACCTGCTAACCAAAGCCTGCTGGTTAGCAATTCTTAATTGCAACACACACACACACTCTCTCTCTCTCTCTCGAATAGACCTTCCTCCCATAGAGATCCAAGTGTTTAGCTTCTCTATTTTTGTCGGAGGGACCCTAGAACTTTTGGCGCCCTCTATGATGAGCAGTGTCCACTACCAGGGAGTCAGGTGGGCGGGGGGTGCATGAACAAACGTTCATTGTCCTGGGATGGAACAAAGTATTCTCTCATTCCTACAGGCCGCAGGAAGGGCAGAAGCAGGGGTCTGCCATACCATTTTAGCTGCAGTAGCAATTGTTTTGATTATGGGCAGAGCCACGCTGGTGGGGCCCTGCAGAGGACACAATGTCCAAGACAGGGTCCATTTCATCCTGGACCTCCTCTGCCTGCACCCTCTAAGGAGCTGTTGAAAAGCCCTGCCATCCTCCAATATGAGCGAAGCCCACGAATCCGCCACTGCCTCATCTGAGGAGGAAGACTATGATAGCCCTTGCGCCTCCATTTGGAAGGGAATGGCAGTAGTGACCTGTTCAGGCACTTGGCTCCCCATGAAAACTATGGGCAAACCAGGGGGCACCATAGGCTGAGCTTGCATGGGCACCAGCTGGCCCGAAAACCCCGCCACAGGAGTCACAGACAGCACTGTTACCAGTCCCCGCATTTGGATAGGTGCCAGGGCCTGAGCTGGTGCCTGCCCCATCAGAATTGTAGGTGCAATTACAGATGGCACTGGCAACGAAGGGGTCCAGTCCTACTACGATGGCACCGATGATGGTGCAGAGGTCAACTCTGATGAGGTAGAAGCAGGCAGCTCCACAATGACCACCCCCGTCCGGTCTTTGTTCTGGTAGTGGGGCACCCAGTGACGCTGACAGTGCCGAGCACAGGATTGGCAAGACCTGCAGCACCATTAAAGGCACTCCAACATCCTGGCCCTGTGCCTCATGGAATGCCCACAGGGTCCAGAAGGGCCACTGCTCAGTTGCCTGCAAACCCGCTGGCCAACCTGTATCGCCCAACCAACGACTACGGTGCCGGCAATGGCTATGGTGCAACCTTCTCAAGCTCCCGCTCCATCCGGAGCTTGAGCAGGAGTCCAACTCTGACACCGATTCAGAGGCATAAAGGGACTGGCAACAGAGGGGGGAGTTTGGCCAGCAGAGGCACACCCACCCGGCCTCTGCACTGCCGGCACCCTCTTCTGCTGATGCTGAACTCTCACGGGGCTATGGTAATGAGCTTCATGAGTATGCAAATGGCACTAGATTTGTAATCCCAAGAAGCTCATTTTGCATAGCTATGCCAGCAGCGGTGCTGGACGGAGCTCTGTGTAGACCCAGCCCCTGAGAATAGGATGGATGCAGAAGGTCACCAATGAGGAATTATTTAAGATGCATCCAAAAGAGAATCTACTGCAGAAGTTATACAATGGAAGTTACAGCTATTTTGGCATATTTGCAGAATGAATGAAGAACGAAAAATCAAGACCCTAGTATTCGGCCTAATGGACGGTTCGAACAGGAGAGGCAGACCCCACAGAGAATGGGTAGATGATATAGTAGATTGGTGCGAAGCTAGTCTACAGAAACTAAGCCACTCCGCCCTGGACAGGGAAACATAGAAGGAAATAGTGAGAGGCATCAGACAATAATGGGTGCTGAGCACATGGTTGTTGATGATGATGATGAAGAAATTAATCAGTTAAGTTCCACGTTACCAGAGCATTGTAAATACCTTGGTTTTGTTGAGTGATAAGCGTTACTTTAACTATTTATTATTCTTTTAATAAAATGCTATTTAGGAAAGTTGGAGCTGCTTGAACATCCAGTTTCATGACAAAAATATCTACTTCCAGTAACTACACACTTAAAACACCAGTGTAGGATTCCTAAATGCACAGCATTAGAGTTGTGAAAATGTGTGTTTTTGCAACAGTTAACGGAGCCGGGGGTGGGGGCGGGGGGAGGGGGAATGAAATCAAGTGCAGAAAGATGCTAGATGGGGAAGAGTCCTATTCAAGGTTACAAGGCTATATGTTAAGGCATCTGATAACATATCCGAGAACGACGTCTGAAAAAAATGCGACAAGTATAAGAAATCAACATGCACAATAGTGGATTACAAGATGGGTTTTTATTAGACTGCGATCCTACTGTGAGCTTATGATTGTAACTAATCAGCATAGGAAATGCATGTACAGATTTCTCAGATCATAGTAGACAGCAGAGACTTACATATGAGATCTTCTTTCCCATCTGCCTATTGTGCAGAATTGTTCCCTGGAATATCCTCCCCAGCACTTTGGCCAAGCTTTAGACAGACACTAGATAATGGACATAATTTTCAAACATGCCTACATGACATTCTACTTTCAGATGTCACTTAGGCACTTTGGAACCTAAGGGGCTATCTTCACTGCAGCGTCAGCATGAGCTAGAATTCGTGTTTCACCCTTAATCTGACTCCCGTCCATACATACAAATCTCTAGCCCAAGTTAAATGGTGCTTTAAACTCAATTTAGCTATGCCACCCAAGAGGACTTGAGCGGGGGGGCGGGGGGGGGAAGTGCTGCTGAACATCAAGCTAGTCATATACTGTGGATGCAAGAACTACCACCAGCTGCTAGTCCAATCACTGTTGTGGTTTTGCAGTGCGGTCACTAACTCTGACTTGAATTTGGCTGGATCCAGTGGAGTAATTCAAGCAGATTAACTAAACTGTTGCGATGAACTCCAGTAGAACTCAGGGAGACAAATGGGGTGAACTGATTGGTTTTCCAGACCTGATAGATTTCTGCGTAAGCATGAAAACTTGTCTCTCTCACAACAAAAGCTGATCGAATAAATGATATTACCTCTCCCACATTGTCTCTTTAATATCCTGGAACCCAGAGAGCTACAACAACATTACAATGGAACTTTGGCTATTTCTGAAGCTGGAAATTAAATACTCTTCTCTGCCTCAGTTTTATGTAGTGGTCTGTAGAAGAGATCACCCTGTTCTGAGAAATTTTCCTCTTTTCCCTCCATTCCAAAAGCTCTAAGCTTTCTCTCTCTCACCCCTGTGGTGCATCTACAAATGCAACAACATAGGGAGGCGAGGTATGACTCCAGCTCGTACAGACATACCTAACCTAGCTTGAGCACTAAAGCAGAGATACTGACAGCATGGGTGGGCTTCAGCACAGGCTGTTGCAAGCCCACCCAGAAACCTATGTAATTACTTTGGGGGCTAATAAGCACTGAAGTCCCTGCTGCCACAGTGACTGATCATAGCTAACTTAGGTATATCCAACACAAGCTGCAATCACATTCCTGACTGCATTAGACACACAACCCTAGTCTATCAGTATTGGCCAGACTCCCAGTTCAAATCACTACACAAAGGCTGCCTCAACCAAGACCTCCACCTTCTTATATAGTGTTAGGAAGTTTTGATCCTAAAACACAGCAGTATTCACAGCTTACGTGAATCCAGTTCTGATTTTAAATGGCTCTAGGGAAACCTACTTTTATGACCTACAGTAAAGATTTCTGAGCTTCTTGCTGTGGTATTAATAATAGATCTATGTAGATTGATATTCCTAGGAGATAAAAAGAAAGGAAAAACATTAAAAACTGATGCTTCTGGAAAATGAAAAACTAATGGGTCATGCTGTCCGGAGGGAATGGGGGAGCCTTCAACTTTTTTTCACTCTGATAACTGAGATGTGCCACAGCAGTAAGGCTCAGAGATCAGCGGCTCCAGCTAACAGAGAACGCCTTAAAAAGAAAGGATAGCGAAGGAGGTGAGAGTGAGCCATCAGATATTTTAGGACAGGAGTACTGAAGGCAGGGGATTATGCAGCACGATGTACAGTAAACCCTCCATTTAACAAACCCTGATAGAACAGACTTTGGAAATAACGGATGCTGCCTGCCAGCCCTCCCCCAAAATAAATGCCAGAGATTCACCAGAGCTTCCACCAGGGCTGAAGTTGCTGCTAGAGCATCTAGGGCCA
The DNA here is from genome assembly GCF_033958435.1 of Carettochelys insculpta. Lineage (NCBI taxonomy): Eukaryota > Metazoa > Chordata > Testudines > Carettochelyidae > Carettochelys > Carettochelys insculpta. Next base: position 132,626,458 of record NC_134140.1, on the reverse strand, counting down.
CTGCAGTGGCTGGGGCGGGGAGCCTGCAGCGGGGCATAAGAGCTCTCTTCCTCCAGCCCTGAGTGCATGGAGCACGTCAGCAACCAGCTGCCCCTGCCGGCAATGGTGCTGAGTAGCAGCCATCGTGTCGGCGGCTACTGCCTGCTGGTAGGCTGGGAGTGGCCACACTCTACCTTTGTGTGGGCAGCTCGGAGCCGGGGGCTAGAGGAGCCACAGCGCTGAGGGCTGCAGGAGGTGGAAGGAGCCTGTCCAGTGTTCGGCTCCTCTCCTGGTAATCGGGAGAGAGAGATGGAGGTGTGAGGGGAAGAATGGGACAGGAGGGGGGAAGAGAAGAGGGGCAGAGGAGAGGAGTGAGTGATGGGCTGGGAAGATCAGTGCATCATCATGCAGTGTAACCATTCAGCTCCAACAGACATTAACGGACACTCCTTTTCCCCATTAGTCTGATAAATCAAGGGTTCACCGTATCTAAATTTGTGACTGTAGCCAGACAAAGTCTCCCCCTTACAAGCCAGCTTGCTCACTGCCCCCGCCGCCACCACTGAGGAGCACACAGGGCACGGAAACGGCTACTGACAGCACAGTCTTTGATGCCCTCATTGAGGCCCAGATGCGCTAGCTCATCGTGACCCTGAGAAACAGAAAGTACAGATAGAAGGCTAACAGGCCAAACTGTCAACAAGAGAGGGGGGGTACCCTCAGGAAATCACCCCAGCTGGCATTGATGAATTTGATGACCACACAACCATCCCAGAAAGGGAAATCTCCACCCCCGCAAAAAGAATGTCCTGTACTCTCAAATTGCTTATCTCCTGTCTTACAAGTGCAAATTAAGAAAGAAATGCCCTTGTAACAACCTGGCATCACAAAAGACAGACCAGTATGATCTGGCACCTTAGATAAGAGAATACGTAACCTAAAGGGGTATAAATGGTGGGCCCAGCAGAACTCTAACTTTGAGTGCATCTCCACCAACTACCTGCTGGTCGGGTCAGGTGATTGCCTCCTGAGGTCCACAACTGGGGATGCCCAACCTCGTATTCGTCTTTCCGCGGAATTGAGTGACTGATCCGGCTTGGCTACGCTGGTATCGAGAGACGCAAAGAGGGTAAGATACACCCATGCTAGGTCTCCAATTTTTTTTGTGCACAGCTAAAGAATTAGAGCTCTGTAACTAGACGTCATTGTATCAAGATATCATTGTGTTAGATGGTAACAGATATCTTTGTATTGGATTGTAACGTAACTTGTTAACACCTGTACTTTGCTAGCATATATGAAGTAGACAATAGCCTTTTGTAACCACATGCTTATAACTGTAGCTTAATAAACTTGTAACTAGTTAAGATCTAAGCCTGACTTCTGTTAACCCTTTTGTCACTACAACACAGCCAGCACAACAAAAAGAACTTTAACCGTTTGGTTACCACAGCCTGGCCATAGGTGAGTGTGCTAGCAGGTCCCTGCTCTAACAGTAAAAAACTGGGTTGCTTAGGACCCAGGGGAATCTGTCAGCCTGTCTTGGCTGCTTGCAGCCACGAGCTCCTTGCTCTCGCAGTTTTAAACTCAGATGACAACAGGGGCATAGTTGCTCCCTCACTGTACATTACCCGGCCACCGGCTAACAGTGACCCAGCTGAACAATGGAAAGATCCTATGAAGCTTTCCTTCTTGGCTTGTAAGACACATTAGATTTCCTAGATTTCAATAGCAGCTCAGCTCAAAACTAAAAATCACAAAATTTAAAGGCAAGATTTACAAAAGTGCTCAGCGCCAACCTAACTCTTCTTTCACTGAAATCAACTATCAAACTCCCTTTGGCTTCCATCAGTGCAATTTCATCAGCACAGCTCATATGTTAATGAATGTTACAAGCGAATCATTGTCCAATGGCCTGCAGACATCTGGAGTTTCTGAAGAAACCCCATAAAGTGCCAGAAAATGCATTCTTGTATGTGCTAAAAAAGTTAAGAATTTACGACTGATTTACACTATTTACTTTTTATTGACACAAAAACAGAAATTACTTGTGTGACCACAATGGTTACATAAATTTACATAAATTTACAACTTACAGCTGACAAAGAGGTCTGTTTCAATGTCCATAAACAATGTATTCTCAGACTGGAAGGGAATTCCACTTGAAAAGTAATGATGGAATTCCATATCACATGTATGATGATCTCCAGTTTACTGGTGAGGTTATGGAGAAGAGGACTTATTTACTGAATCTTCTATAATTGGCCTGAAATACAAGAAATATGGAAGATGGTTCATTCAAACTAGCAGGTAAACGTTACAGCACAAATGTATGGCTCCCCCTATTGTCCATACCGTAACTTTAAAAAGCTAGAGGCAAGCAAGGCAAATTATATTCATAACAGTGATGTATTATATTGTCCAGATCCCACAACAATTTTCACACAAAAAAAGCACATGTTAAACCTCGTCATCTGACAGCTCCAAGATCTCGTGCTTTCCCAAACCACTCTGTCACTCCTGGGTGTGATATTGCATTTTATCTATAAATGTTATTCATTTTGTGCTTAATTTTGTTGTTTATGGTGGGATTGTATGTTTTATGTAGCACAACGAAAATTATTTGGAGAGATAAAATTACCATTGGAACGTCCAGTACATATTATTATGCACACAGAACTCAGTCTAGGTGCACCGTGCTATGTGGGGAGGGTTACAACAGGCCACTGAATTTTCAAACTGCCCTAAAATCTCCACGTATCATCAGACAAACCTGGTACACTAGATCTAGACCTGGAGAAGACTTCGTGGAGCAAGTTATAGAGGCATTTTTTAAGGTGTTCCTAAGGTAAAAATACTTCATTTTAATTTTTCTTCTAATCCTTTTGAACACAGAGATCCGAGGGAATTATAGGCAGTACCACAGAACATTTCAATGAACTTCCCTCCTGAGATCTAGAGTCCAGGACCGGGCACCAGCACCAAAATATAACAACCTAAAATGTATTAGACTTCTTAATTCTACAGACTGGTGCATAGGCTTGCTATGGGATATGTATGAGCTCTTAACAACCATAGTTTCATATCCCTACTATAGTGGATGGCAATTGACATTTCCCTTATTTTGCAAACAAGAGTTGCAGGGTCACCTCTAAAGCAGCTGGGATTAATATCCAGGAATATAATATGAAAGACCCAAGACTCACTTCCAAAAACTATGGCCAAATGTGCCAGAGCTGAATAGTCAGAGAACGAGTCTATTCATTGAAAGGTTTCAGGATGTTCAATAAACTAAATATGGTCCATGTCCCTGCAGCTGAAACAATGGAGTGGGTGGGGGACAGAGGGTTCTGTTCTGTGATCTACTCCAGATTTCCTCTGTGATGTTAGGAAGTCACCTGAACCAGGATTTTTAGAGGTGATACAAATTGTTCCCTGGGGTCTGGAGTAAGAACATCACTCCACTCTCTGAGAAAGGCAGGAAGAATGGTCTTGTGTTTGACACACTGGACTGGGACTCAGGATATCCTAGTTCAGTTCATGACTTAGCTTTGAGCAAGTCAGAATCTCCATGCTTCATTTTCCAAACAGCATGGCTATTCTGGCTCTTCATTGTGGCTGGTTTGGTACAAGGAGCCTTCCAAAGCTTTGCATGCATCCTCCTTTTGAAATCACCCCCCTACTAAGTGAAAAGCATTATGTAAAGGGCCTGGAAGATACCAGGAAGACAGTGGAGGGACAGTGCTGGTCTAGAGGCCAATACTGTGCTTGGTGTAACATTTTTTAGATTAACAGTAGTTATTAGGCTGTTTCCTTTAATGAAATGGTGGCACTTAAAGACCTAAAATCCTTGTTAACATGGCTTACACTCTCAGGACAAAAGACGGCTCTCCCAAAAAGTCAGACTTTGAATCTCAGAACCCCAACAATCTAGGAAAGCTGAAAGGAAATGCAGACATAAAGGTGACACTCCCCACATAACATAATCATAACTCTTAACCCATAGGACTGCGAAGTCCTATGGAATTGAGAGGGTCATAGTATTTTACTGTCAGTGCACACCACTCAAAACCAGTATCATTCATAATCCAATTGACCCTAAAAGTGCTCTGCGCATCGGTGCTCAAAAAGTATTTGCTGCTGATTGGCTGAGACCACACTGGACAAAAAAATACTAAGGGAGACATAAGATACCATGTCCTTCCAAACATGACGTCAGGGCAGAGCATAAAAATGGCCATATTGAGTCAGACCAAAGATTCACCCAGCCCAAGTATACTGTCTTCTGACAGTAGGCAGTGCCAGGTGGCCCAGGGGAAAAAAACAGAAAAAGTAACCAAGTGATCCATTCCCTGGCTCCACAGGCTGTATGTTGTGGGAAGAAATACTTCTATTGCTTTAAGCCTGCTGTCTATTAATTTCATTTGGTGATCCCTAGCTCCTCTCTAAACTAGTCCCGATTTTACAGACCTCAATCACATCCTCACGTTTTTTCCCCCCCAAGATGAAAAGTTTGTCTTAATAACCTCTCCTCATACAGAAACCTTTCATACCCCTAACCACATTTGTTGCTCTTTTCTGAACATTTACCAATTACAATAAATGTTTTTCAAAATGGAACAGCTACATCCGGATGCAGTATCAAGATGTGGATTTATATCAAGGCAATATATTTTATCTTATCTTTCTAAATTCTTCCCAACATTGTCTCCTTGTTTAACTGCCACTGCACATTAAGTGGATGTTTTCAGTGAACTAGCCACAATGACTTAAAGATCTCTCCCGAGTGGTAACAGCTAACTTAGACCTCATACACACCGTTGGGGTTATGTTTTCCAAGGTATATTATTTTTCATTTCTCAACATGAAATTTCATCTTCCATTTTGTTGCCCAGTCAACCAGTTTGCATTCACAGATCTTTTTGTAGCTCCTCCAAATCTGCCTAGGACTTGACTATCTTGAGTACTTTTGTATCATCTGCAAATTTTGCCACATCATGTTTACTCCTTTCTCTAGATCATTTATGAACACATTGAATGTGTCTCAGATCAGACCCCCAGAGGACCCACTCCATGGCCATGTCTACACTAGCCCCAAACTTCAAAATGGCCATGCAAATGGCCATTTCGAAGTTTACTAATGAAGCGCTGAAATACATATTCAGCGCCTCATTAGCATACGGGCGGCCACGGCACTTCGAAATTGATGCGGCTCGCCGCTGCGCAACTCGTGCAGACGGGGCTCCTTTTCGAAAGGACCCCACCTACTTCGAAGTCCCCTTATTCCCATCTGCTCATAGGAATAAGGGGACTTCGAAGTAGGCAGGGTCCTTTCGAAAAGGAGCCCCGGCTGGATGAGTCGCGCGGCGGCGAGCCGTGTCAATTTCGAAGTGCCACAGCCGCCCGCATGCTAATGAAGCGCTGAATATGTATTTCAGCACTTCATTAGTAAACTTCGAAATGGCCATTTGGATGGCCATTTCGAAGTTTTTGGCTAATGTAGACATAGCCCATGAAGGCTCCTTCCCTTCTATCTCATGGCAGCTTATTTTGCTTTAAGAGCCTTTGGTGAGGGAGGGACCTTGTCAAATGGCTTTCTGAAAAATGTAAGTACACCATATTCCCCTGGATCCTTCTTGTCCACATGCTCATTGACCCCTTCAGAGAATTCTAGTGGACTAGTGAGGCATGATTTCCCTTTACAAAAATCATGCAACTCTTCCCCTTCCAATTATGTTCATCCATATGTCTGACACTACTGCCCCAAGAAGAGGAGAGTTAAGATTGTACGAGAACTGTCACCGTCAGACGGTATTGCTTGATTTTTCTAAGATTTGTGTTTTTTTGGGGTTGTACTGCTACCACAGTTGGTAAGGTGTTGGTAGAAGGACCATATCTTTGCACTCTTATTTTCTAACATCTAGAAAGCCATAATTTATTCAAATTCTGCATATAAATTCTCATAATATAAAAACAACATGCACTTGATATTTAGAAATATGCCCTAAAACATATTGTACCCAGATATGTTGGAATGACAGCGTTTGGGTGATTTTTATTTTAAAATGCCTATATATGATTGAGGAGCTCCTTTTTAGAGATGAAGAAGTTCAGCACTATCAGTAAAACTATTTACGCAAGTCAAACCAAAAAACCAGTCAAGTAGCACTTTAAAGACTAACAAAATAATTTATTAGGTGAGCTTTCAGGGGACAGACCCACTTCTTCAGACCATAACCATACCTTCTTTTATATTCAAATTCGACACATTAACACATGGTTTGAACCAGGATGCAAGTTTTTTGGGTCACTATAGGGGCTCTTTTGCATACTTGGCTTAATCTAATTCTTGACTCTCCCCACCCCCTTCTGCCCCTCTACTCTGATTTGCTCACCTAGATAATTTTTTTCTGATTTGTAAACCTTGATTACTATTTTTGGTTCTCTGTGCCTTAAATATTGAGTCTGTTCTGGTCTGGCTATGGTCTGAAGAAGTGGGTCTGTCCCATGAAAGCTCACCTAATAAATTCTTTTGTTAGTCTTTAAAGTGCTACTTGACTGGTTTTTTTGTTTTGATAGTATATAGACTAGCACGGCTTTCTCTCTGTTACTATTTACACAAGTGTTTGAGATCAAGGGCCCCTTGTTATTGTGAAACAAAATAAAATCACAAATTAGACTAACCAAATCCAAGACATTGAAAATAAAGCTTAGCATGCTTATACACATTTAAAAATCAAGAAAGGTATTGACATTGAAACAAGTAGATCCCCCAAGCAGATGAGTTACAAGACCAGAATTGGGATTGTTTCGCAGAAAACAGATGCAAGCTGTGTTATTGTTCAGTACAAATTTAATTATGTTTTATTTTTCATTTTGTCAGGTTCAGGAAGCAAAATAGGTTCTTTGTTTTGTATCTTGAGTATGGGCTGTCTGGCCATTTAATGACATTTTCTTGCAGGAGAAGACTAAATTAATGTCAGTAAAAAGAAACCTAGCCTAGATTGCAATTGGATGAGATTGAAAAAATTAAAGTATGGGTGGGGCAAAGTTTAACCAGGGCAAATCAGATTAGGTGCCTTGCTAGCCTTGAAATCTAAGAGATCATGAGCCAACATTCAAAATAACTTTTCTAGCCATTAAAATATACTGAACTTCATTTATAAGTTAAATACTTATGCAGCTATTCTAAATGGGTAGGTACTACTCTCACAGAAGCCACTGTGGCTTAGCTATGAAGTTTCACGAAAGTGTACAAAAAATTCTAGTTACTCGAAAAGTGTTTGCATTTACCAATATTTAAGAAAATCAGCTACAATAATAATGAGAGCATATTTGCTGGGTGCAGCATGACCTCTGCAATTATTACTTAATTGTCCTTTATGGGCCAATAATGGGACCCTCAAGATTTTCCTCTCAAGGTTTGTCCTTCCTTCAGCACTTTTTCCCTGGCAGACTACATAATTAGGCTGTCTTCAAAAGCTTAATTGTAAATTTGTTTTGATTAATTAGCCCGAAAGCTGACTTGGCACCCACTGAGACACGACAGGTTTCTTAGTTTATTCACTGTAGACTACTGAACCCTAGAGGAGTCTCCCATCAGCACTAAAATTTCGCAAATTGTGTTTGAAGAACTTCTCAATATTTCATGAATTTCTTTAATTTGCCCATTGTATTCTACAACAGGAATGAGGTTAGCATAAAGAAAGAATACAATTTTTCAAGTTCAAGTATCTCCTTCTGTTGATTTTATGGAACAATCACCAGATGAACACTGCCTTTTGAGGTGCTGGAAAAAAAATAAATAAAAGCTCATCGTTTCCACTGAATTATATAAGAACTACTGGAAACCAGAACAGAGAAATTTAAATCATCCAGGTGGTTATGTTCGGATGACAGTAGCCATATTTCATCTGCACAAACTGTGCTCTGCTCTTCCATTTCAAAACACAAAGTTCCATTTGATGGCATATTTGACTTTGAAGAATCTAAAGAAACTTTTCTTTTCCTGCAGACTTAGTATTAGAGGCCTTTAAATCTGCAGACATCCATGGATATCTGCACCCACAGATATGGATGGAAATATCCAAAGCTCATTTATGCTGATACAGATGGGGATGCAGATACAAATTTAGTATCAACACTGGGGTCTACTTACCATAGCAACTTCATTACATTACTTAACAAAATTTATACATTACTTATAAAAATACTTTATTACGTTGACCCAATCAACTGTGGTACATCTATATACTGATGGTTGATAATCACCGAACTCTTCATGCAACTGCAGTATTGAAAAGGAGCTTTCATATTTACTACAGTTAGAACAAGAAACCACCAACTACCGAATTCAACAGCAGAGAGACTGATAAATAAAATTAAATAGACAGATAAATATAGGCCAGTAGCTCCCAAGCTTGCTTTTTTTCATACCCCACCTTCTTTTGTGAAGACAAAAGAACATCTAATTGGTATATATCCCACAAAATAAGGTTGTAACTTGTCTATTAGGCAGAAAGAACTGTGCTCTTAACACCTCCATTTCACTGTTTAACAGATATAACTTTTGTTTGAAAGTAAAAAGTTTTCTAGCATCAAAAGCTCTTAGATGTGTTACATTTGTGTAAATACTTCAGAGCAACAAGTTCGAAGTGAAAAAGGAAATGGGGCATGGCTGTAAAATGGGACTGTATTGAGAATATCAGAAACTACTGTAACAAAACAAACCAATCACGTAGCACTTTAAACAGTAACAAAATAATTTATTGTGTGATAAGCTTTCCTGGGGCTGACTCACTTCCTCAGATCATCCACATCCGATGATTTAAAATTTCCCTCTTCTGGGTCCCTGTTCTGATCTCCAGACCTGAGGAAATGGGTCCCACGAACTCTCATCACCTTTAAAGTGGTACATGCCTGCTCGTTTGTTTTGTTAGAATGCAAATTAACACTGCTACCTCTCAGTTACTATTCAAGAAACTATTGGGTAAATCTAAGGAAAAATGACCAAAAATTAGTCAGACATTAAGGTGTCTAATATAAAACTAGAATTCCATTTAAATCATTGTCTCATATGTCTTCACCTGACTCTTTCCAGCTTACACAATCTATATAGTTCCAACATTATCCAAGGACACGAGGGTAATCTTGTGTCAAGAGATGCCAACTCTCCACTTAAAAAAAATAAGTCTCACCTCGCCTTGCATAAACCCACTCAGAAGAAAATCTTCAACTTCACAACAGTGTTCCCTGTAAACGGTGCATTTGTGCCCCCACTTAGATGTTCAAATGCCATCCAGTTGGCTGCTCCCAGACCTAATGAATGGCCAACGCACACGAGTTTTTTCACAACCCACCAATAAAACACTTCCATAGGCAAGTGTTCAGTTCAGCAAATCAGGAATGAACAAGGGTCAACCTCTGTTGCCACAATGGTCCATAAACTGGGCTGTCCTTTGCTTCGGGTAGGTACTGGTAAATTGTTCTGTGTCAGGGGAACCATACGATATCAACAGACTATCCCCACATATTTACTTAAACAAGATACGTTTTTCCAGAGGCTTGTATGTTGCGCTTGCATCACTTATGTCCCATGCAGGACTAATTATGTCTACGCAGTTGCAGAGCTGAGGTCGTGTAGCCAGACAGAATCCCCCTGCTCTGCTCCACTTTGCCCCTCTTAGGTGCCTCAGAGCACAAAAGGAAACAGCACAGTCTTTGATGCCTGAGAACACAGATGTGCGAATCTCAAGCACAGTCTTTGATGCCTCAGAGCACAGATGTGCTGCCTCATCATGATCCTGTATAACGGAAGAACACAGAGAAGAGGGCTAACAAGCCAGCCAATGACCACAGGGCCTTAAATTGCCCTTGGCTGGTACTCATAATTGATACACCTACAGATTGTCCCAGGAGAGGAATCTCGCACCCCTACAAAAACAATGTCCTGTCTTAATGATTTAGTTTCCTTTATCTTACAAGTGTAAATCAAGTTGCAACTCCCTTGTAAGAACTGGCATCACAAAGGCGAACCAGCATAATTGGCATCTAACAGATAAGGAAGAGTGTGCATGAACCAAGGGGCATAAAGATGGGCCCAGCAGCCTACTCTAACTGAGCTCCAATTACCTTACTCGACCAGCAGGTATAGGTCTTTGCCTCCCGAGGTCCCAGGGGACACCCTCCTCACACTACTTCTTCCCGAGGAATTGAGTGATAGACGCTGGCTACACCGGAGTCGAAGGATGCAGGGGTGAGAACTGTACCTGAAATGTACTTTGTGCACATTTAATAGTAAGAGCTCTGTAAACTGAGGCGCTTTGTCCTCAAATATGTAACTTTCATTTGTAATCTAACTGGTATACCACATACATAGGATGTATAAGCCTACTAGTAAAGAAGATAGAGCAATAACCTTGTAACCACTAAGATTCTAATTTCTGCCCTTTTAATAAATAGTAACCATTTAAGCTTTCAGCCTGACTCCTTCCAGTTAGCAACTCGGCCAAACACAAAACAAAGAAACTTAGCCATTTGGCTATATCAGTCTGGTCAGTGGTAAGGTGCAGTAAAAGCTGAGTGCTGAGTTGCGTCGCCTCCACAGGACTGATTCCTGGGGCACCCATCACCCTCCCTGGCTGCCCTCTGCGAAGGGACAGTCTGTCCTAGCAGTTAAAGACTCGGGTAAAATAAGCTCTCTGCACCAACATTTGGGGCACCCACCAGCCACACTGGCTGCCCACTGCGAAGGGACTGCCTGTCCTAGCAGTTAAAAGACTCGGGTGAAACTCTGGGGGCATCCGCCAGCCATTCTGGTTGCCCGCTGCAAAGGGACTGTTAGTCCTAGCAGTCAAAGACTCGGGTGTAACTAGGCTCACACACCACTCATTACCCGGCCATTGGCTAGCAGGTCAAGAGACTTGGGTTCACAGGAATCAAACCGCAGCGCTAAAAATAGCTATGTCAGCATTCCCACTTGGGCTCGTGCCTGGACTCTGAGCCTGAAATCCAGCCCAAGTGGGAAAGTCTACATGGCTGCTTTTAGCCCTGCAGCCTAAGCCCATGTCCACTGATGTGAGCTCAGACTCTGCACAAAGCAAACTGATCAGCCATGTTAGAAACTATACTAGGGCATAACATGTTTTGGGCTTTAGCACTCTTCGTCATCATGAAACATATTAAACTGACAGCCTTAAATTTCTGTCAACAAACTAGGCATACCTCTAGAGGCAGGTCTGTGCTGCCATTGTGTCTATTTTGTGCCCATGATCTGGATGTACCTCCTCCCACAGTAAAAGACAATTACCTATTCCATAACTGATGTTGTTTGAGATGTCTTGCTCATGTGTGTACTCACCACATGCACTGGTTAAGAAAGCTTTTCCCCAAGCAGCACCCATCAGGGCACGTCTCTAATGACAGCTGGAGTGGGTCTCCCTGGAGTGGTATAAGGGGTACTGTGTGCTTTCACCCACCCTCAGTCCCTTCTTGTTGGAGACTGACACTGGGGACGGAGGGCAGACTGTGGAATGGACATGAGCAACACATCTTGAAGAGCACTAGTCATGGAAACAGGTTACTGTTTATTTTTCAAGTGATTGCTCGTGTCCATTCCACTACCAGCAGCATCCACTCAGAGATTGGTATTGACACTCCTTGTGGTTCACCACCTCCATCACTGAGAAGTTGGGGGCCTGGCTGAAGTAACTCATGACCCTTGAAGGAGATGAAATCCTTGCTTTCTGCTTGCTTGGAGACAGAGGTCAGAGAGGATGGAGTTTGCTACAGTACTTCTGATGTGTGAAACCCCATCATAGAGCAGAAGTGCCACTCTAGCTAGTGTCACAGCTGATAGTACATTGAAAAGGGTATTGGAGGGTTCCTCTAGCTCTTCTGCCCTCAAGCTGAGACTGGAGGCCACCCTCTCCAGTAGTAGTTGGTGTCCTTTAGTGCCCTTCTGCAGTACAGGATGCAGTTCAGCAATAGCCTTATCTCCGAATGAGGAGGAAGAGAGACCCACTTACATTGCCCCACCCAAAACTGGTGCCACCTCTTCCTGTGGAGCCGACATAAACCCTGCTACTGAGGGCACAGGGTTGAATAGTGAGGAGCTGCATGCTTGTCCAAAACCCCAGCTACCAACTGGGTCACAAGAGATGGGTAAGGCTCCAGGAAGGCTAGCAGTGTCATCACTGTCAGGGGTTCCACCAGGTGGGTTGGACTGGCACTGGTAGGGAGCCCTGGAATGAAGATGGTGTAGAACCCATGTTCCTGACACACAGTGACCTGGAGACTGTAGAGGTGCACTGGAAGCAATACTGAGTCTGAGACCACAGGTCTGACATGAAGACTCTGGATTCCCTCAGAGCCCAGATGCTCCTAGAATGGCTTCAAACAGCAGATCTGCAGTGACCTATGGCCTGTGATCTACACCTGGCACTTCCTGAGCAGCACCAAACCCATGATCTGGAGTGTAAGAGTGCAAACAGTGTCCATATCTGGTCAACAACCAGGACAACAGGCCCCACTGCTCATACAGGCTGGAATCCTCAAAGTTGCTGAAGGCTTATGGACCCTCAGTCCTGTTGCTCTCAAATTGCATGCACAGAGCACATGCCTCCAAGGATATGTTCTCCCACATTGGTGAGGTGTGCTGTGAGCCCCCATGTCTTGGAACCCAGCCATATTGTGGAATAGACATGAACAAGTGCTCAAAGAAGAACAGAGTATTCCAGTCTTCAGGTACCATCAATCCTTGCTTGCCCCGCTAAGCCTACCAAAAGTATGGCAACTATGAGGTGGTGCCCAGGAAAAAGTAATGTCACCATTTCATCTCATACTTCACAAACTACAGCTAAAGAAAACACTGATCTTGTTCAACACCAACCTGGCTCAGACTGGAACAAGTAACTTATTAAAAACCTTTGTATTCTACCAGCTAGCTGCCAAACTCATTTTCATATATCATTGTATATACAATAGATGTCATCAAGTAAACCAAGTGATCGGTTGTCCTATTTCACTAGACAAAGTAATTGTATCATGTAAACAATGTGCATTATACAACCCCATAAAATAGCTGAATACAGATGCTGGAATAAAAAAAATAAGTGTGCTTAGAGTTCCATCTACTGGAGTATATCAGAAATACTGATAGCAAGAAATAAGATTTAAAAATGGAGTACGCTTTTTAAAACATTTGATTTTCACAATTAGCAGTATGTTTCTCTCTTCTGCCTTTCCCTCTCCCCTGAAGAAAATTTTTTCCATAAACTACATGCCCTTAGAACCACCCAGATCTGTGTACACTCTCCTTTAGTTTTACAGTAGGCCATGAAAAGAGATTCTGATCTCCTTCCTGTTTCACAAAACCAGGCTCTTTTCATGGCATATTATGGAACTAAGGAAAAAAAAGCGTACTCTTCCATTATTGCTAGCTGGTTTGATAATGTATTCCATTATTTATCTCAAAATGAAGTCTGTCCAAATAACTTAGGTCTGTGGGCAGAACAAGAAGGTACACATGTTCACTGAAGAGGCAAGACACCAGTTTGGAAATATCTGCACACCTTCTCCAAACTCTGCATGCTACATATAGCATCTTCAATTGATGCTGCATTTGACTGGTAATAGCTAGCACAGGGAAGACAAGTGACACTGCTACTTGCACAGAAATAAAAGTCAGTATGGCTGAGAACTACTTTAGCTCAGAATTTTTTTTCAAACAAATATATAGGTCTTTGTAATTTTGGGCTTTCTTGTTAAAGAAGCTACCAATGTTTTCGCAACCTCAAAGGACCAATACACTTGGAACGTCCAAGCACTTCTGCAAACAGTATTGAAGTTACTTAGCAGACAAAGCAAATATGAGGTACTACAAAGCTAATTAATCTTCACTATTTTCACATGTGCAAGAAGTTTAGCATAACAATCACGGCCAGGATTTTCAACAGCTTTCAACTCCTATTCAGATTTTTTTTTCCTACTTCCTCTTTTTCCTGTGCAATGGCAGAGAAGGTAGGCTATTTGAATAGCAGTTTATGCTTATGCCAGTTAAAACTGATGCACCTAACTTTAGCCTCCAAAGCTAGTTATTTGCCATCTAAGCTAGCGGGCAACCTGCGATCCACTGGTGTTCTGTGTGTGGCCCACAAGATGTTTTGTTTACCATTGCCCAAGCACAGAGCAGAGTTCCCAGTTTCCACTGGTTTCCATCTGCATAGGGATTTTTTCCCTTATCAGTATTACTATAGTGAAACACACACACAAATCAAGGGAATGTGATGTGAGGTGCATGCTGATTGCAAGCAGCACTGACTGACAGAAGTATGCTCTGGCTGCACCCAGTCAAAGCAATGCCAGGCTTTAATCGACACACCCCGCACATTTCTAGGTACATAAGTGTGGTTAAGAACACTGCCCTCTCCAGGGCAACCTTCTTGGTTACAGTAATTTTGTTCTCACTGAGATGAAGGAGCATCATTCACTAGCCTAGGTTGCATATTGGTGGTCTAGATTCTTGGCTTCAGGCATGCACTGATCACACATGATTTTCTCAAGAGGTCGTTAGTCTCCAGGAAGTCATGAAGCATAGTAGAGGTAAATGTTAAGAATTCTAATGTGGTGGACAGTTGCCATACACTCATCCCTTGTTAAACGAATACTTTATTTACAAGTACTCAATTAAAAGGATGGACACACACACTTACCTTTTGTTCACTGGATGAGTGAATTCCCCTGCTAATGAGTTTTACTCCCTCCCCGCACCTCCAACCCACTGCAGCCTGAACCCGCTCCCCCCCGCCAATCCCAAACCTAACCCCCCTGCTGGCCCCACACAGCTAAACCACACAAACCTAACCCCCCCACCCTGCCAGCCCCAAACTGCCCAAACCTAATCCCCCAGCCCACCAGCCCCAAACCTACCCCCTCCCACTGGCCCCAAACCACCCAAACCTAACACACACACACCATCCCTCCACCAGCACCAAACCACCCAAATCTAACCCCTCCTGCCCGCCAACCCCCAAACCTACCCCCCGACCCCAAACTTCCCAAACCTAACCCCTGCCACCAGCCCCACAGACCCCAAACCTATCCCTACCACAGACCCACACACCCCTAAACCTAACCCCCATCCCCGCTGGTCCTGTAGACCCTAAACCACTGAAACACACACACACCCCCCCGGCAGACCCCAAACCACCCAAACCTACCTCCCTCCCCCCGGCCCTGAACACACCAAACTGCTGAAACCTAACCCCCCTGCCCCTGCTTGCCCTGAAGACCCCAAACCACCAAAACCTAACCCCCCCCGCCAGCCCCGCAGACCCCAAACCACCGAAACCTAAACCCCTCTGCCAGCCCCACAGACCCCAAACTGCTGCAACCTTAACCCCCACCCCCCACCAGCCCCTTGCACCTAAACCACCACAGCCTGGCCCCCTCAAGCCCCCCACCAGCCCCGCAGACCCAACCCACCACCATGTTTTAATCCTCCCTCCCACTCATGTCCCCAAACTGCCCCCAGCCTTTAACCCCCAACAACCCCAGGTTCACTTACCTTTCACAAGTCGTGCCACCTGCTGACACTCCAAGCACTTAGAACCAATCAGAGACTTTTACACATATTTCAATGGGAATTTAGTGTCTCTCTCATAAGTTTTCATCTATGAGCAAAGAGTTGGCGTACTCTTATAGTGAGGGATGAGTGTACTTGTAAAGGTAAAAAGGTACAAGGTAAAATAAAATACATACTCTGAGCTAACCATACATTCACTCAGTAGTCCTCATATATACCTAAATGCATAGAATGAGCTAAGGATGCTGACAGCCAGTGCAGCAACTCAATTATCTTTGGTTTACTTAAGAAGACAGTACATTCTCTGAAGGGCAAGCAGAATGGCTACATGTTTAATTAGAGATTATTTGAGAACCTTGCTGGTATCAGGTTAATGCATTACTGAACATCCTGCAATACGTTTTAACTGAAGAGCTCAAAACGCTTTTCAGACATTACACTTCACAATAGCCCTGTGACATAGTTAAGTATTATACCCATGTTATAAGTGAGAAAGTTGATATATTTGGGAAAGAGGGGTGATTTGCCCATGACTGCACAGCAAGTAAATGCTACAGGCAGGAATAAGAACATGGAGCCCTGACTCCCAGTTTTCTAGCCACTAAAAACATCCCCCCCAGTATATTTGGGAAATAGTTTTGATGCTGAGAATACGGAAGTCTCCCCTCAATAAATGTTATGCTGCCCTTGTCAAATGCGTGATGTGCCTGTGCAGATCAGATATCCTGAGTGTAAAACAATGAGCAACAAAAGCCTTTAGAACAGAAGCCTACCCTACAGTAAACCCTCAATTTAACAGACTAATGGAGAGGAGGGGTGTCTGTTAATGCCAGAAGTCCATTATATCCGAATGGTTATACCGTATGATGATGCGCTAACCTTTCCAGCCCATTACTCACTCCTGTCCTCTGTCCCACCTCTTCCCTTCCTCCCTCCTGTCCCATTCTTCCCCTCACACCTCCATCTCCCTCTCCCAATTACCAGGAGAGGAGATGAAAGCCGACCTGGCTCCTTCCACCTCCTGCAGCTCTCAGCACTGCAGCTCCTCCAGCCCTCAGCCCTGAGCTACCTTTGCAAAGTAGAGGGTGGCCACCTTCACCCTACCAGTGGGCAGCAGACTATGACACCACAGCTGCTGTTCAGCACTACTGCAGGCAGCAGCAGCTGGGGAACTACATGCTCCACGCATACAGAGCTGGGGGAGGAAAGCTCCTGTACCTCGCCGCAGCACCCCCCAGGGCTCCTCTGGCCTTGGTGGCCCCAGCGGCTCCTCCAGCCCTGGCAGCAGCTCTGGTGAGTTTCTGGCATTTATTTAGGTGGGGGCAGGAGGGCTGGCAGACAGCGTCCATTATTTCCAAAGCCTGTTATATCAGGGTCTGTTAACTCGAGGATTTACTGAACTAGGAAAAACATATATTCAACAAATAAATAACTCATCCAGACACAAGGCTCAATTTTGCACAGGAAGTGACATGCTCTATTCATGCCTCAAAAGAAAATATACCTGCTAGTTGAATGGCAAGCAATTGTGCTTTTTTTGTGCTGGTACTGATTACCAGCACCCCCGCAGCACCAGCCACAGGAGTGGATGGGGCTATGAAGCAGGCTGAGTAGCAGCTTCTCTTTTTTGTACCACAAAAAAGCACTGGCAAGCAGTATAGTCAAAGAATTAGTGAAAATTACTTTTTATTGAAAATCATGAAACCACTGAACACACTCTAGCATGATCCAAGACTGAGTTCCAAACCTATAGCTGAAATAAGAATGACTATTTACCTCTCAGCACCCAGAAACAAATGCAAAGCCTGACTTTTTGTGCAAGATTTCATGAAATATCTTTATTTACACCTCCACTCTACCATACGCAATTTTACCATAAACGTCAACCCTGCCCTTCTAACAACAAGAGGAGACAGGTCATTCATAGTCTTGGGGGGTGCCCCAACTACACTGATGGCCATTAATATATGAGAAAAAAAATCATTTTACTGTAAAAAGACAAACTGACTTTTGTATTTAAAGTATGGGTTTTAGTGAGACGCCTTAACCATTCTAATTTCAGAAAGGGTAGCTGTACTTGATGTGAGGGCTGTTCCCTTACCATGCCTTCCACTTTGTCCCAGAGAGTCTCTCCACCAGTCTTAAGTCAAGAAACATCTCTTCCTTTTCTTAAGTATGTGTCTTCCTAAGCATTCCAGCACTGCTTACACTGGGTTCAGCGCTAGCCCCATTGCTTAAACCTTGCCTCTGCATGCCCAATTTCTCATTCCCAGGGATCCTGCCTACACTGCCTCAGACTTATTGGCTGCTCCTCCCCTCCTTTATCAAGCACTGACTCCTAGAGATGTTCTCCCAGGAATTCCTCCTTGCCTGGCTCTTCTAAGTCTCCCCACCCCAAGCAGGCCTGGTTTAGTCACATGATTTAATAGCAGAGGCGGCTAGTCAAGTGTGGCACAGGTGCTGCTGAGCCTCAACACTCAAGGGGCCAGCTCACTAATACCACTGCAGTTAGGTCTGTCTAAATTAGCCAATGGCCTGAAATGCTAGCTCTGAAAAGTATGACCTGCTCCTACTGATCTCAATGGCATCATCACTGAAACTATTTACAAGGTCAGTGTTTAACCATTTCACTATGCATTGAGGCATTCATGAAAAAGGATGATCGGCCCATAAACATATGAACTGTTTACTGCAAATGGCATCCCTTTTAGCAAAGCAAGGCTTGAAAGTCCATGAAGTCCAAAAGAGGCATCTGCACAGAGTGGCATCTCATTACACAGCAATTCAGGTGGGAACAGTTCAGAAGAGCATGACTGTCTCCCAGCTTAACTCCTGGCTGACATGGATCTAAAACAGAGCTGGGTAAACACTGGTACCGAGGGATGCTTCTGGGCAAAGCAACCATATGGCGGGGCAGAGAGCTGGAGTGCCAGAGTGGGTACAGGACGCAGACAGGAGCCACCAACCTCAGGCAGCTCCTGGCTGGCAGCGCAGCAGGGCTAAGGAAGACTCTCCACCTGCCCTGGCCCTGTGCTGTTCCCAGAAATTGCTAGCACATCTGGCAACAGCTTTGGGGGTGGAGACAAGCAGCTCTGCATACTGCTCTCACTTGCAGGCATTCAACCTGCAGCTTCCCCTGGACCCGGTTCCCCATTCCCCACCAATGAGAGCTGAAGGGACAGCACCTGAGAGTGAAAGCAGCATGTGGAACTGCAGGGATGTGTCAGCCACTTTCAGGAGCAGCCTGGGGCTACATCACACAGGGAGCATGTCTTAGGATTACCAGTTTGGGGCTGCAGTGGTGCTAAGAAGTGTTCCCTCATTTTTTTCCATCAATAAGTGGAGTAAATTCTTACGTGCAGATATACTGATAAATTGTTATGTGCGGCTGTGAGCCACTAACAGAAACACGCTGCCAGCTGTGAGCACTCTGCTAATCAGCTGGGCAGCACCTGAATCTCTCCTGGGCAGCCACCCAAGTGCTCATTTTACAGGGAACACTAATCCTAAGGGTCACATTAAAAACCTTGATAGACCTGATGCAGCCCACAGGCCATAGCTTGCCCCCTCCCCACCGCCCCACAATCTTATTAAAAAAAAAAAAAAAAAAAAAAGGATGCTTCTGGAAGTAAACTGCAAAGCACAGCCAATCCTCAAATCCTGTAAAACCTCCCAATCAATCAAACCTGAAGGCTACTGCTTCCACAGAAATCACTCAGGAACAGCTTTACAACACCTTTCATAAGAATGAAATGTTTTGAAATAAACACACAGCTTGGCTAAAAGATGCATAAGAAGTGATAAATATGCTAAATTTCTCCAACTATCTGAAACTTGTAAACACTAAGGTTGTGGCCCCACTTGGTTCTTTTCAAAAGGATGGCACGTGTTTCAAAATGTGCGGGGTCCTTTCGAAAAAAGAACCCCCGTGTAGCTGCACACATTCGAAAGTGGCGCTTTCGAAGCACCACTGCCGGAAGCGTCCTAATGCTAATGAGACGCTGAATATTCAACGCCTCATTACTAATCTTCAAAATGGCCATTTGCATTGCCATTTCGAAGTTTTGGCCAAGTGTGGCCACAACCTAAGAGCTGATTAGTTAAGTGTAAATGAAGTTAAGGGAATATCTCTGCTTAATATCGAACACTTCAGGGGTGTAAAGGCTGAACGGAAGGTGGAACAAGCCCTTTGCTTGTCTCATCAGCAGGGTTGAAAGCTAGGACCTTTAGATCCACAACAAACTTAACAGAGCTAACAGAGGAGCTGGAAACTGTAGTAGGTTGTTGCTCTCTCTAGGCCATGTCTACACGTGCCCCAAACTTAGAAATGGCCACGCAAATGGCCATTTTGAAGTTTACTAATGAAGCGCTGAAATGCATACTCAGCGCTTCATTAGCATGCGGGCTGCCGCGGCGCTTCAAAATTGACACGCCTTGCCGCCATGCGGCGTGTCCAGACAGGGCTCCTTTTCGAAAGCACCCCGCCTACTTCGAAGTCAAGTCAAGGGGACTTCGAAGTAGGTGGGGTACTTTCGAAAAGGAGCCCCGTCTGGACGCGCCGCGCGGCAGCAAGGCGCATCAATTTCGAAGCGGCAGTCTGCATGCTAATGAAGCGCTGAATATGCATTTGTGTGTATTCAGATTCCTAATGTCTGATATGTGTCCACTTATTCTTCAGCAAAGTGACTGTCCAGGCTATCCAATATACAAAGCAGAGGGGGCATTGCTGGCATATATAACATAAGTGAAAATACAGGAATATGAGCCCCTGACTGTGTCAGTGATGTGGTTAGGTCCACTGATGGTATCTCCAGACCAGATATGTGGACAATGTTGGCAATGGGGTTTGTGGCAAGAAGACGTTCCAGGATTAGTATTTCTGTGGTGTGGCTGATAGTGAGACTCTTCCTGAGGTTAGGTGGTGGTTTGTAGGACAGCACGGGCCTCTCACCCAGAGCCTCCCGGACTGTAGCATCATGTTCCAGTATAGGTTGTAGGTTGCTGATAATGCGCTGGAGGGGTTTGCACTGAGGGCTGTAGATGACGACAAGCGGTATTCTGTTATTGATCCCCACACCTTTCCGTCCTGTTTAGCTGATTTGTCAGTTTTCATTTTTCCTCCCTGCCTCTCTCTCATATATTCACCATGCCAGTTCACTTTCAGCACTATTTTTACAAATCCTAAGAAGTGGGTCTGCCACACAAAAGCTCATGACTTAGTAAATTATTTTGTTAGGTCTTTAAAGTGCTACATGACAGCGTTTTGGTAAAATTATGAAAGTGACAGTCTTTATGAATTTTGCCAGAACAAAATAGCAGCCATGTAGCACTTCAAAGAATAACAATATCATTTATTAGGTAACAAGCTTTTGTGGGCAAGACCTACTTCTTCAGATCCTGTAGGAGAACTGAGAGAAGACTGAGGAACCAGCTACGTAAAAATTAAAAAAAGAGGGAGAGGAAAGAGAGAAAGAAAAAAATCTCTGGGAAGTGTTAATTAAGTGGGATGTCTTCCATCCATGGGAATATCTAAGGTGGGAAACTTTTCTTTGTAATGGGTAAGATAATTGAGATCTTTGCTGAGCCCCAACTTATAGGTATCGAACTTCTGAATGAATTACAATTCAGATGTCTCTTTGTAATCAGACTGTTAATTAAAATGAAAAACTGCATTCCAATGTACACAAAAGACATTCAGCATTCAACCAGGTTGTCATTAATTGGGGGGACTGGGTTACCAATGAGGGGAAGGTTTGTTAATTTCAATATGAGGTAATTTGTCAAGCAACATAGTCTCTGTCAAGGGAGATAACCAGGATCTCTTCTTCAAAAAAGGAAGAAAGATGAAAAATTGAATGGCTAAGAAAATATAGTTGTTAAAGAGACATAATATAGTTGTTACAGAGACATAATATAGTTGTTACAAAGAGACATTCAGAAATATAGACAGAGCTGACAACTTTTATGTCTCTGCTAACATCTTGTCCCCTGAGATACATTACAGTGCACTGACATCTAGATGGAGAGAGAATGGTCACTGCTATTACCAATGACACAAGGATAAAAAAGAGGCCTGAGATATTTAAAAAAAAAAAAACCTCATAATTGTCTGCAACCTCTACCAACTTTGACCATTTTTAAATCATTTATTAAAATATGAGCTAATAAGATTTAACACCTCTCCCTCTGTTACATAATCACAGCTTTATACTGCATTAACAAGAGATCGGAGTTAACTGGTACAAGAGAACCTGTGTGTGTCAATTTTCTGATGTTAGGATTTAAAGCCCAGCCTCAGTGCATACTAAGGTACAGGCTTCAGAAGCCACAGTTTATTTCTCAGTAATTTGTATAATTTCAGGACTACTCAATTTTATTTCTCAATTCTAAACTTGGGCATGGCAACTGAAGTCACTGGACGCTGTCTGTTGGGTGCCCATCAGGTTAGAAAATCAAGTTACTTAAGAGTTAAATTAAGGCTGTGTCTACACTCAAAGATAAATTCAAATTTAAGGCAGTTAGCTTGATATTACCACGACTGTCTTCTCTGTACATATCATTCGCTCAACTTAGGAAGCGCTAATATCGAGATTACAATACCACAGTTACCTGACGGCCATAGCATCAAGCTCAAATTCAAAAGTCCAATTAAAGATCACCGTGGAAGTATCTTAAAAATCGAATTTATTAGCCTCCAGAGGTATCCTGTATATAATCCACAATGTCCCTCACTGCTCCGCTCAGGCCACCACTCCCCAATTAATTAGGTACCAGGGAGACCGTGAATTACAAAGTGAGAGCAGCAAGCCTGTGGCTGTGGGCTCATGTTTGTATGAGAGCTTGAGAAATGTCTTTCTTTCTAAGCTATTAGCGCTGAGAGTGCATCCACCCATTACAAATATCCCCTGCAGGGAGTTTTTTGATTTTTATCCATACCTTCGGTTTGTTGGTGTTTTTCTGCACTGCCCGGCACCAGCCGCTGCACCATGTGGCAACCAGGCTGTTGTGGGGGGTCATGCTTACAGAAGACACCCAGAAACTTCTTCTCAGTGGTTTACATTTGTGCATGAACCTCCTTTCCTCCCCAACAGGAACCATGCAGTCTGGGTCCTTCCTGCGCTCAGCCACATCATGTGGGTAGCCCCCAACCCAATAAAAGGATGTTCCTGCCCTTTGGTGCTGACCATGCTGCCAGGCAGCACGTCAGATTGCACGCGTTTATGGCTCCAAGTGCAGGAAAGATATTTGGGGGCTTGCAACCACTGGGGGGGGTCTCCCCCAGTGGCTAAGATACTGGGGGACTTGCTGCCACCAAGGGAAAGTCTCCCCTGGCAGCTAAGATAGTCATGGGAACTACTTCAGCAACTTCAACATTCCAAGTGACTCTGCAATTGCAGACCACAGCACCTCCCCCACACCTCACCAAAAATATATTTTGGTTATAAAACCTTTTTGCAAACATCTGTCTTCATGCTTTGACTCCCTCAGAGAAACAGGGGGCAGGGGAGTGAGGTGTCTAATTGAGATTCCTGTTTGCATTATACGTTTAGTATATTATATTTCATGACCATCACCAATACCTGTGTAGTGAAAGGGAAAGTCAAAAATTCTTTTCTCCTCTTTTTCTAACCTCTTCCTTCCAACTTTGAGAATACAGTCTGGGCCCCTGTATTATTTTCAGGGACCGGATGCAATCACAGGAGGCGGGACACTCAGTGGATGGCCAGTTGAGAATTCAGCAACAGAAGACAGACATTTCTGTAAACTTTTTTTTGTGTCTGTGGGGATGCCCTGCTCTTCCTTCCTTTCAACGAGAAAAATGGAAGTTTGCGTAGCACAGGAGGAGAATGAGGAAAATGCGATGTGGGACGATATTGTCAAAGACCTGCGAGCATACCCAGAATGCTATGGGGATAGGGGAACTGTGAGATACGTTCCCACAATGCACTGCTGCAACAGTGGATGTTTGCCAATTTGAGCGTGGCAGCAATGAGTCGACTTTGTGAGGAACACGTGGGAGGTGAGGATGGTCAAATTCAACTTATTAATTCCAGAATTACAAAATCAATATCAATAAAGTCAAATTTCTCTCTTAATGTAGACATAGCCTAAGATACCTATTTTAACAACTGCATATGCTTCAAGTTTTTGGAACAGGAAAAATATTTATGTTTATAAAAATCAGTGTGTCTTCAGAGTAGTATATTTTTAACAAATCATTTTGGGATGATATTATACTCAACTTAAAAGTTACAGGTTTCAGAATACTTAACTGCTAATTAGAAATAAAAGTTACTTAAAACATTTTATGGACTGCTCAATCATAATCAACTTCCTTTTGACAAAAAGGGGATTCTTAATTCCATAGGCAGGCATCTTATTTTTGGTAGTGGAAAAGTTATTTTATTAAAATGTGTATTTAAGAAAGACAGAGATGGATATAAAAGGCTCTTTTATATTCAAGAGATATTGGATGACAGAAAACCAAACTACATATAAACTTGAACTGATTTTTAGTGGAAACCTTTATGTATAAAATTTTCCCCACCTTTCTCCTTTCAGCTGCGTGAAAAGAAGAATACTTTCCTCATCCAGGAGATTGCGTATGTTGTATCCATTTCCTAAAAAAGGGGAATAAAAAGTCATTATTGCATTATGAACAAATTGCTAGAGCAGCATTTTCAACACTTTGTCCTTGGGTATTTTGAACCTTTTGGCAGTTGGGTCAGGTCAGGTCAGCAATTTAAATGGGATTTAATCCATAATTCCAAACAAAAGATAATGGGCACGCCAAAGTCTGAACGTGAATTTAAAATGTATTAATAAAATACTAATATTTATTAATAAAACTGGTTCTTAATGTGGACTTCTGGCAATGACTTGAAGTCTTTTTTCTGCCACCAAAACCAATATTCTAAACTAATTTTCTTCACAGATTGGGATTAAGTAGGAGGCAGTCAGCCCCCCACCACCTCAGCAGGGGCCCTCTACCATGCCACAAGATCCACCAGTGCAGCAAAACCCTAGGATCATATAAGATTTAGTCATAGGTATTTATAGTACAAATCAGGGACAGGCCATGTTTACTGCCCATGACCTGTCTATGACTTTTACTGTAAATACCCATCATTTCATCTTAGTCTTAATTATATGATCTCCCATCAGCAGATGAACACAGGAAGCAATTTTTAGTATGTCAGTCCTCTAATAAAGGAACCCCAGCTTTGTTTGCAAAACCCTCTAGTGTAGATGAAGCCTTACAATCCACCCAGTGGGGTACAGTTATGTCAGCATAAATATGTTTTATAACAAGTATAGCCATCCCTGAACAAGAAGCTGAAATAACTACACAGGTTTGAATCACCCTTATGCTGGTACAACTGCTACCACAATCGGGCTTCCCTTCTTTAGTTTCAGTATGTATCATTATCCCTAACTGACCATTAAATTATACTAGTAAAACTTAACCAAAGATCCATGCTAAAATGAGCAAGCTGGTTTAGTTAACCAAAAAGGATCAAAGAACTAAATACTGTATGGCAGTACAGAAACTTTCAGAGGTTGGTGGTGATATTACCAGTCCTTCCTGTGCAATTGCAAACAGTCTGGCTTCACAACACACTTGAAGCATGAAGACAATCAACATAAACACACACAGTTTTGTGTTACTGCCTACACATGATGGACCAATAGATTCTCATTCACTCTTAATGAGGTTCTTCTTCCAAATTCAGCAACTGTTACTCTAACCTTTCTTCCACCCTCTTCATATTAGTTTCCACCACTTAAACTCTTCCTTCAGCTGGTACCTTTACAAGAAGTTGCTTTTAAAATGTCCTTACCTTCTGGAACATAGAAAAAGTCTCCTGTTGTCAAATAGTAAGATGTCTTATGAAGAGTAAAAATAATCTCACCACGGATAACGTGAAAAGCCTTTAGAAATTAAATCAAATATTCTATCATTAGTGAGATATATTTTCTTTGCAAAATGATAGGACTATCAAAGAAAAAAAACATTATTTATAACATTCCTCCCCTCCTGTCACTAAAATTGAGTATAAACACAAAAACATTCACAAAAAAAAAACCCTGTAAAACTCCTCTCACCACCCCACTGACCCCATTGCAAATTATGGCTGTGAAATTAAGCATTTAATAAAGAGAAGTACTTAAAACTAGCACATTTACCAGGTGTTGATTGGGTCCTTACATAATTAAATTTTGGGAGGTTTTTGGGAAACCGAAGGAAGGTGTTCATGCTTTATTTAAATTATGTATTTTTCAAAATATTTTTATTTGGAGATTTTTTTAAAAAAGAGACTGCTAACATTCTTCTGTGTGATTGCTTTATATTAATTTTTTAAAATGGAAATTCCATCAAATGTACTTTTTCTTCACCCCTATAAACTCTTATCATTTACTCCATTTTAACAAAAAGAGCTATAATCAACATGGTTTGCAGTAACAAATACAATAGTTTTAAAGCATACAATAGTTTTCAACAAAACACACAATAGTTTTCAAATCTCAAGCACTGAGTTACTGTGCCCAAACAGCACTTGTCCAAATTTTTCTGTTTTGTCTCTGCTGTAAGATTCATTGAGAAGCAATACTATCACAGGTTTAGCCTATATTTCTGGCTCACCTTGGTTCAGTCCAGGGTAAAAGTAACAAATTTGTCACAGGTACTGTCATATTGCAACACTTCCTGTGCCACTCATTTCCCTACACCTGTCCACTCTGGGCAGGAGGTTGGAAGGTGATACAAAAGTATCTGTGAGGAACAGCAGTGTGTGGAGGAGTGTTGGGGGCTCACGACAGGGGACTGGGAGTATGGGGGCTGAAGGAGTCAGGAATGGGAGGTGAGGAGGGGTTCATGACAGGTGGTTGGTGTGCAGGAGTCAGGGCTGGGGTGAAGAGCAGCTGAGTGTAAGGAGACTGGGGGGCATGGGGTGTGCAGGAGGGGCTCAAAGCAAAAGGACTGTCTGCACGTGCACACACATGCACAAGAGGTTTGTACAGGGACAGTAGGGGGCTAAAGTTCTCCCCTCCCTCCAGATTGATACCAGGCCTGTTTGCTCCTCCGCCTTCCATCCCTGTCAGGGACTGAGAGCAAAATGCACTGCACATTTGTCCCTCCCCAGTCAGAGTGAGGAATGCAGCAAACAGCACTTTCTCATCACTTCCTGGCAGTGATAAGGAGCAACAGATAGCAGTGGGCCTATATGAATCTGGGGTGGAGGGTTGTTTCAGCCCCTCCACTGCCTGGGGGTAGGAAGCTCAGAGCTGGAGCAGTCCCATATTTGGAAAGGGGAGAAGAGGCATTCCCCCAGCTACGCCCCCCCTTCACCTACCAGGTGATTCACTCTCTTATGTTTGGTTTTATGAGAAGCAAACCCATTCCAGGCACATACCATTTTCCTGGCATAACCAAACCCTTACGCTGCTTTAAATTTATGACAAGAGGCGGCTATATATAACACATGATGTTCCTGGTTCTTGCTGTTTAGGAAGAGTTCCTGAACAAGCACAAACTCTCTAAAACATATAGTAGAGGTAAACCTTTTTCCTATAACAAAGACTTATACATTGCTTTCTAAATGTCATGGAATTTATTAACAATATATGGTTATTTACTATAAAATGAAGAACACAGGAAAGCTACCCTGTGTGCCAGGTGGCTGAGTTACTTTTGTAAAGAAAAATTTAATTTAACAAATTCCCTTATTTCCAGTGCTTGAGTCTTCAATTTAAATGTTTTGTTAAGTTTTTTGTATGTATTTCATTAAGAAAATATGCAGTAAATGTTAGCAATACAGCATCAACTCCAAACAGTTAAGTTCCTCTAACAACACTAAATAGGTCTTTAAAGTATCAAAGTCTTTCCGTACATATTTTGCTTACAAGTATACATAAGGAAACAGATGTACTCACTATTTTATCTGTGTGAACAAACTGGTGCCCCTTTTCTTTAAGTGGTTTCAAGATCAATTTACCAGCAGCAAAACCAGATGTGTTCAGGTTTTTATATATTTCCACTGACTCATCATTAAAGAAACAAGAATGATTACTTCCAGTGTTAACACAATCTACAGAAAAACAAAATGGCCAGAAGCTGAGTGACAGTTACATGTACAAAACATTTTTGTCACCAGCACAGTACAGCCTCCAATTTCTTAATATTGAGTACTCAGCATAGGAGCATTGCAAGATTCTAAAGTACTAAGTTCAGCAGCAGACTGAACATTTCTAGAGTAGTGTGCTACTTCCCTATTCTCAGGCTCCCCTGACCTTCAGCACCTCAAGAGTTAATGTGAGCAGAGGAAGCCCTGGTCAGCATACTTTCCCATACAATCTCAAAGGAGGACCACATTCTGCAATCTCGTCACAGAATTTCTCATAACTCAGTCATGTCATTTCAGCAACTTACCTAGCAAAACCTCTTCATTAATTGTTGGATCCCATACAGCAGTTGGCTTAGAAGCATCTGCTAGGGAGATAGTCAGATGTTCAACACCACACCTCCCTGCGAAAGAAAAATGGGAAAAAACACTAATCACTGTGTTTTTAATCCAACCATAAATAATGCTTTGCCACTATAATTTCTCAAATATTTTAGCGTTCAAGTGTGCATTTATGAATTCAGATGGTTTCCCAGATTTTAAACATTCAACTAGTCAAATTACTATTTCCTTAATAAATGGGAATTACCTGTAATACTAAATTTTGAAGATATAATTTTTCAGTGAAGTCACTTATGCAAAACAGACAGACTCCCTTAGAATACTAGTGACTCCTTTCAAAAAATTAACAAATATAACCAAAACCATACACCTTCTCAATTAATGTGCTACTTTAAAAGCACTGAAGTCCCAGAAGCCACACAGAATTTTAAACCTTTTATGAAATAAAAAAGAGGCTTCCCCTAAAAAAACTTTGATGGAGTTGACTGAGTGAGTAGGAATTCTGAAAGATGAAACCCTCAAAGGAAAAATTACTTCCTGTGAAGGCTTTCCTTTAGTTTGTAAGATTACAGGATTTTCACGTGAAAACTAAAATCAGGGAAAATTTCTAAAATAAATCTCAGAGAAGGTAATGACCAAATAGCAGAAAGTGAGTGTAACTTCTTGTGAAGTACAGAAAATTTAGGACTCCTATAAACAAACACCTCCAGGGCAAGTGGAGGTAACCAAACCAAAAGACAGATATCCCAAATCTCATCTAAACTCAAAGGGGCAGGACAGTTTGGACACCCTGTAACTGGGGAGTAAGTCCTACAAGCCATCAGAATCTGGATTTTTTCATGATGTCAAATGCAACCTATATTGCTTCATACTATATGGCAAGTGTGTTTGCAGATCTTCAACACGGGGACAAATCTAAGGCTGGAAACAAACCACTCTGCCTCAGATAAAGTTTGACCCTCTCCAGACTGCAGAAACTCATCTTTTCAGTGATTTCATGAAATGTCAAAACTAGTGCCAAAAGGACATTTTAGTAAATTGGTCTTCAATGCAAATGCACAAGTGAAAGTCTTTTGAGTTTTTGTTTGGGGCATTTTGAATTAGTTAAGAGGCATCTTGCTAAAACTATTTTCTCCACACTACAAACCTTTTCCAAGTTATAATTACCTTTTTTTTTTTTTTTTAATAGACTCTCTGAAATATCAGGCTTCTGGACATGTACCCTTTACCAGATAGACTGACAAGAAGCCAGCTTCTTGACTGGGATAGAATGTGGTGCCCTGTTTCTAAGTGATCACTGGCAAAACAACTCAATCACAGGAAATGAAATCAGTCACTACCACCTGCAGTATGGATTAGAACTGTACTGGTCTCATCAGCACAACCAGATAATGTTTTTAAAGCATCTCATCCTCACTGAACACAAAATCATTATGCATCACATTAGTTGAAAAATATTAGTCAACAACATGCTGTCTAATACCATGTGTTTTCCCAGTATGCTTGAGACCTTTGTGCACTGCCTTTAGGTATATTAGTCTGCTTCTATTCACGAAATGGTTGATAGTTACAGTAGCTCACCTTCACATAAAACAAGTGCATGCATTAACTTATAATGCCTAACCAACAGGTTGCTCAAGAACAAAACTGCAGTCCACCTTCTCTGCCCACTGCTCTGACTTTCTCGCTAACCTCCAATTACCTAAAGTACCTCCTCCTTTCCCACCACGTGAAGTTATAGATGATCTTAAAAAAAAAAAAAAAAAAAAAGAAGCAGGCCTATACACCTTAAAGACTAACAATATTATTTATTAGATGGATGAGCTTTCATGGGAAAGATCAACTTCTTCAGATCTGGAGAATAAGAGAAAAATAATTACAAAAATTGAAAAAGAAAAAAGCCTGACAAATCAGGAAGATGGGGAAAGGAAGAGGGAGGAATACAAAAGCCTCTGTAAGGGTCTATCCAGTTAAGTGAGATGCATGCAATCACTGTGAATATCAAAGATACGGAAATTGTCCTTGTAATGCATAAGTAATTGAGATCTTTCTTGAGTCTATGGTGGTAGGTGTTAAACTTGAAAATATTTTTGTTTTGTGAAGATACAGACTAACACAGCTACCTCTCTGAAACTACAGGTGATCTGGTTAGCCATAACCAATGATTTAAAACCCATCTCCTTGTCCATGCTAATACGTTAGTTTTAATTCATATTAATTTCTTACAACAATGTCCCACACCAAAGTAGTTCTGAGGAGTGTGAAGAGCTAGTGTTGCATATAACCTGAACCACTGCTCCATACTACTACTGAAGTAAAAATAAGTTTCAAGGAAGCTTATACCTTTTTTCGGCATGTGTTTTCTCCTTTTTCTAGGCTTCTTACATGAATTCCTTTCTGGAGAAACTATTCCGCCTACCACAAACCCTCCTGAAGTAGAAGAAAAGAAACACATTACTGCATAGTTATTTTTATGAATTTTTTTTTTTTTTTTTTTTAATATAAACAGGGTGGTTCAGAATGTACTTTGGACACTTCTTGGGTTAATTTTTTTCTTCCACCACCTTTTGTGACATGACCCAGAGGCATTTGGGCATGCATTCCAAAAACTCAGATGCTCTCTCAGGGCTATATCCAGAAATCCCCAATATGGGTCTACAGATGTGCGGAGAATCAAAAATGTTTGGACTACAGCTGGGGACTAGCCCCCACTCTTCAGACACCTGCCTAGTTTTGTTCTGCCTCAGTGGAATTCAGCACCTCCTGCAAGAAAGAATTAAAAATGCAACAGAGGCAATCTCCTTCCTGGAATTTTCACAGTGACCAACGACCCAGCCCCTTGCCTGTCCAGGTAACGGGGCATAGGGGATGGTGAAGTAAGGTTCAAAGAGAAGTCCAATCCTGTATTCCTCCTGCTTTAAGCCCTAAGAATGTGGTGCACTGTTGGAAAACTCAACTGCCCACCCTGTTTCCCAGTTGGGAAAGTGTTAGTGGTGGGACGGACTCAGACACCCATAAGGAACACATTGGTAGATAAACTGCATAGGTAGCACATGTTATGGCTTTTTTCAGCACAACAGCAGCAAACTGAGAAGGTCTTATACCAAAGCACAGGTTGAACCTCTCTAGTTTGGCATTCACCTGTCCGGCAACATTCTTAATCCAGCATGATTTTAATTAGCCAGATGATCATTACACCATAGGTGCGGCCCTGCTGCTTTCCTGTGTTCACAAAGCTCTGCCTTACCTTGGGTGCTGGAAGACCTTTGGCTATATCCCAGAGTTCCTGGCAGCTGCCTGGTCAAGTATGCTTACCCTTCCTGCTCTGGCTCCTCTTCACTTCTGCATGGAGCTTGCCCAGACTAGGGAGCAAAGCTGACAGCTGAGAGGCAAATCCCAGATGCTTGGAGTTATCCCTCCCACCTCTATGCTGATCTTGGGGGATTGGCAGGGCTCCCTTCTTTCAGAACAGCCATTTGATTCCTGATCCACTCTGGACTTTGCCCCTGGCTCTTCCTGCTCTCTTCCTTGGGGCTGAATGGGAAGGGCACCAAACTGCATGCACTGGCAGAGTCAAAACTTTGCCTTAGCCTCCTTGGATACTCCTTATCTGTGTCCCCTGCAGTGTGGGTTGGGCAGAGAGAAGAGATCCTGCGGGGAGGGAGGGTGCAGGAGCACACTGCATCCCAAGCCCTGGTGATACACTTCACTACTTAGCAATCAGGCCCAGATACGTGTGCATTCTTCCCCTGAAACCTACATTTTACATCCAACTTCAGAGGAGACAAAAATAAATAAAGAGCCAACCAACCAAAACCACCTTTACTGAATGTCCCATGTTAACAAAATAAGAATCTCAAAATTTAATTTCAATAGTTTGACAGTCCTGCAGACTGATGTCCCGGTTATCCTTTGAACAAGGGCATATTGGCATTTTCCAGCCTACAAGACTCATCCCAGAGATGGAGGGCTCAGTCCCCAGGTTAGATGGTACAGGTTTAACTTTAGCCTGACAACCTCCGAACTTGTCAGGTGTCAAGTGAGGGAATTTGCCAGACCACTGGAAGTCAATGTTATCTAACATCAACACTGGCACTGCTTACTGGGCTCACAGAAAACATTTGGGGTAAGCTACAGATAAATAACAGCACAGAACACTGACAGCCAGGACTGGTGGCTGTAAACAAACTTTATGCTACCATGCGAAACCTGGCCACACCCACAGTAAAGGCTCATCTGGCTAACTAAAATCATGCCAGATTATGGATGTTTCTGGGCAAGAGAGTTCCGGATTAGAGAAGTTCAACCAATATATACTGTAAGGACAGCAATACTTAATGGGCCTGGGGAGCAAATGAAAGAGAAACTGAGGGTAAACATGTCAAAGTTGGAAGCTGCAGAAGATTGTCACTAATTACTCTTGAGTTCTATTATGAAAGTGTGGTTTAATAAATGACTCCAAAAGCTTAATTAGAAAACAGTAAGTCCTGCACCGATTTAAAATTAAAGAAAAGCAGATATATATTTAGAAACAATACCTGAAGGTCTTGTCAGATAGTTCACGCGCTCCCCTCGCCAATATTCCAAAGGTTTTAGTCGTATTCTTCTTGTCCGACGAACATTGGGCGTGTTGGATGGCATTACTAATGAACAGATGTAAAGAAAACACAATTCATCTTGGTTATAATAAACCCAGAAGCTATCATCAGATGTCCAGTACACTTATTAATTCCACCCTTCTGTGGAAGGCCATAAAACAAGATGCCTATCCCCACAGCACAAGACCTCTGACAAATTTTGGAGGGCTTTGCTTTAAATTGTGTGTATTACACTCTGGTGACTGTAGCATAATCTGAAGTTGCACTGGCAGGAAAGAGTTTCTTTACAAAACATGCACTCTTGCAAAATTATTGCAGACTGGTTAGCTTTCAAACCAGGCCCTGCTTTTCGCTGTTCAAAATGGAGGTCTACTGGCAAGCACACCCAGGTTGGCACCATTTGAGCAGTGTTCAACAACTGCTTTCACCTCAGGTAACCTGAGATTACCACAGTAATTAACATGTGGTCATTAGTCAAGTTTTTACCAATTAATAGTTTATAAACACAATAATGGTTCCAAAGAAGTAGCGCTATTTATTAGGCTAAAACTGAATATTCATGATACCTTAACACTGCAAACAGTAAGAGTAGTAAAGAGGCTATAATCATGAATATATTAGAAGCAAAAGACGACACATGGCAGAATAGACCAATGAGGAAAGAAAGACCATAGAAAATTCAACAATGGCTAAAACGTGACATGCCCTTTTTGAACAAAAAGAACAACAATGACCAGATGACCAACATAGTGAGCATCAGTGTCCCTTCTAATTTTTTTCCATTTCTGGGTAGAATAAATTTTGTTATGTGCACCACCAAGAAAACCAAATGCTGCCACCTGTGGGCATTCTACTAATCAGCTGGACACCTGAACCTCTCCTCGGTGGCCGCCCAAAGCACTCAGCCTACAGGAAATATTAGTGAATATCAGTATACGTGGGATAGGACTGGAGCTTAAATACAGAAAGAACAAGACTTTAGACATGTGAGAGTCTTCAAGTTACTAGCATCTGACAAAAAACATCCTAGACTACTAAGGAACTAGCCAAAGAGATCTCTGAGCCATTAGCAATTATCTCTGAAAACTCATAGCAAAGATCCTACATAATTAGAAAAGGACAAATATAGTCCCTATCGACAAAAAGGGGAATAAGGATAACAAGGCTGGGTCTACACTAGAGAGTTCTGTCAACAGAAGGTGCCTCCTGTCAGCATAACTTGGGGAGCATCTACATGCACAAAGCATTCTGTCAGCAAATAGATTCTCAGCAGAACTCTGCATTTGCCTTGACAGTATTATCCCTCAAAAATTTGATGCACAACAATCTATCGACAGAGTACTGTTGACAGAAGTACAGTGTAGACATATCTGTCGACTGAGAGGGCTTCCGGTTGCTGGGCAGCCCTCTTTGCAAAGCTGCCATTCTGCTTTCCAGCACCAGAGGGCAGTGCAGTCTGGCAGTTGTGTACACGTGTATTCTGTTGACAGAGGTTCTGTTGAGATTTCCCTGTCGACAGTAATTTCTGTGGACAAATGCTTCTAATGTAGAGACATAGCCTAAGGGAATTATAGACCAGACAGTTTGGCTATATCTACACAGGAAGCATCTGTCAACAGAAGTTACTGTTGACAGGGTAATCTCAACATTATCTCTGTCAACAGATCTATGCACAACGTGCTTTGTCGACAGGGAACTGACAGATTGCACTGCCCTCTGGTGCCAGAAAGTGGAATTGCAGTTCTGCAAAGAGGACTTCCCAGCAACCAGACTGCCAACAAAACCCAGACCCCTTCTGTCAACAAAACTCTGTAGTGTAAACCCAGCCTTTGATTTTGGTACCCAGGAAGACAATGGAACAAATAAATGGCTTTGTAAGCACCTAGAAGAAAATAAGGTAATAAGTAATTGTAACATGGACTAATATAAATGTTGGACTAGACAAAAGAAGGAACAAGTGCTCTTGCTGCACCCAAAAGCGCCTCAGAGTCAGAGCACATAAGACACGAGTGAAAATGAAAACAGAAGATTAAATGGAAAAGGTTTAATTTAAACAGAAGAGGGTGAGATCTTCAAAATACAAAGAGAAGTTAGAAAACACAATTTGTAATATTTATAACAGAAAGTGCCAAATATTAAATACCAAAATCCACATGTTAAAAATTAACCCAGAATTTTAAATAATTATATAAAAGTGAAAGGTGTAAAATAAAAGAAAAAGTGATAATTAATCATCATTAACAGACATGGTGAGGCAAAAAAGAAAGCCACAAAAAGAAAATTCAGAATTAACCAGAGTTTAAATTCATTTTTAAAATTAGACAAAGGTTAGGTCAATTTTTAAAAGACCGAACAAATAAGTCTTCTCTATCACCATCCGGACCACTTATGCTTGTGTTACATTCCCTTCTCTCACCGTTAGCATGTTTCACCTTAACTGCAGGCTGTTGCTGTCTGCACATTCCTTTGGTTGAACAATGGGATGATAATCTGATAGGGAGTACCATAATATAAAAGGTAAAAGTAGCATGCTTGTTTTCCTCCTGGAGTTTTACCACTTTATCACTCATATCATCTTATGGCAAAATTGAAAACCTAGTTTAATATCATACACAAAACAATTTTAAAAAATAACCTTACCTATCCTATGTTTTTGTGGCGTGTTTGACCAAAATTCACTTAAATCTACAGTCTTGGAGGTTGATGCATCTGAAAAATGCAATATATAAAGCATAACAGGTATGACTATGATCATATGCTACTCTCCCCTCAGGACTCTGGCCTCATTACACTTATACATAATTCTAAACCAGTGGTTCTCAAAGTGCAGTCCACAGACCATTGCATGGGCTAGGAAATGAGGGCTTCCACACCCCCACAAGAGGGGAGCTCATGCTGGGAGGCCCAGCTCCACCCCCTCTGCAAGGCTGAAGCACCAACACCAGTTCCATGCTCCCACTCCCCTTAGCAGGGGGAACAGCAGTGCAAGACACCAATCCCAGGAGGTTTTCCCTGCTGCTTCCATTGGCTGGCCAATGACAGCAATGGGAGGCACTGCCTGCCAGTATTAGGGAGGGCAGAGCCAGGCAAGTGTCTCCTGTCACCCTTCCACCCAGACCCAGCACCCCCACTGTCCTCTTACACCCTCCCTCCTGCCCAAACCCCCTAGCCTGTTACTGCACCTTCTCTGCTATCCAGAGCTTGCACCCTGCTACACAGTGAACCTGAGACACTAGGGAAGCTCACAATATCTACTAGACTTAGGACCCAGAACACTTAATCTAGTCTGTAGGAAGCCCTAAACCTTGGTCCTCACTCCTGCTTCACAGGGCTGGAGCACAAGGAGAGTGAAGTGCCTCAGTTCGGGGC
This sequence comes from Carettochelys insculpta, assembly GCF_033958435.1. Classification (NCBI taxonomy): domain Eukaryota; kingdom Metazoa; phylum Chordata; order Testudines; family Carettochelyidae; genus Carettochelys; species Carettochelys insculpta. The sequence goes on along the minus strand of NC_134140.1, from coordinate 132,590,465 downwards.
CACATCAGTAAGGAGTGCTGGGGGGTTTTCGGTTTGTTCCTTTTTTTATCCCTCCTGCTTCTCACCTTTGTGTGGCCCCGACTTATTTTTCTGTGGGTCAGTTGCCCCCAACAAAAAAAAAAGGTTACTCCCACCACAAAGACAATCCTGAAACTTTGTTTTGAACTTAAAGTATTTTATTTAAAACAAAGTTTGGTAAACATGAAACACACAGTACAATCTAAATATAGTGCCCTCCACAGGTATCACAGATGCAGATTTACTTTTTTATGATCCAGAAGTCTAATGTGAATAATTTTAGTATTTAAGGTATTTAGAGATAAGAAAATGTATTTGAATATCATTAGTAGTTGGCTGACTGTCTGCAGAAAGGTTTGCATTGAGCAGAACGGGCTATAGGCCACAAATTTGAAAAAATACTTCTAAACTCAAGTCCAAAATTTAAGTAAAACCCTTTTTTAGGAAGGGGGTGTGGAGAAGAGACAGTCTCTCTCTCTCCCCTTATGTTTTATGTATATGTATGTGTGTACATCCCATTCATGGATGATCCCAGAGGACTAAAGAATGGATCTTTAGCCTCTCAGTTTCACCAGCACTTTTCATGATACCACATGCAATTTTAAATTGAGTAGTGTTTTAAGTACTTGAAATGAAATCTGCAATATTTTCATGTATGTAAAATAGGGGTGTCCAATACATTTGCCACTCACCATGGCTATGTCTTCACTAGAAGCATCTGTTGATAGAAGTTACTGTCAACAGGGAAATTTTGACAACCTCAGTCAACAGATTGCGTCTACACATAACTTGCTGTGTCGACAAGAGAGCTGCCAGACCACACTGTCCTCTGGCGCCAAAAAGCAGAATGGCAGCGCTGCAAAGAGGGCTGCCCAGCAACTGGAAGCCCTCTGTCGACAGACTTTCTACGTTACACTTCCATTGACAGTACTCTGTCAAGACACTGTCATGCCTCAAATTTTTGAGGAATACTACTATCAAGGCAAATAAAGTATTCTGTTGACAGAACTCTAAGCGTATAGACGGTCCCCGAGTTACGTCAACAGAAGGTCCCTTCTGTCAACATAACTCTCTAGTGTAGACCCAGCCCATATGCAGCTAACAGGACACTCCATTATGGTGGACAGAGGTGGCCAGCCCACAGCTCTCAAGCTGTGGCTCTCGGAGCCAGCCTTTAAATGTAGCTCCTCCTGAGAGCCCCACATGTGGAGTGCCATCCGCCTGCTCTGCGCGTGTCCCACTGCTTGGTGGGAGAAGCGTGTGGTGGAAGCGGCAGTGAATCCAGTGAATCACTGCCATTGGCTCTGGTGAAGCACAGTTATTTAGGGCGCAGGGTAAGGGCTGAGTGTGTCTGGCTCTATAGAGTTTTGTGTTTTATAATGTGGCAAACATGGAAAAACAACCACAAGTGTGGCAATCTTTGAACGTCTATTGGACACCACTGATATAAAAAAAGAACCGCTACCTTTTAACCATGCTTACCTGAAGAGGAATCCTCCTGCTCATATGCAATAGGCTCATCATTTTTTGAAGAAAATTTTATACAACGTTTTAGTACAGGCCCACTTTAAAAAGAAGAAAATAGCATCTGCATGAAAATGGCAATGTATGAAAAATAAACCTTATAAAACCAACAGTATCAAATGTCAAAGCTTCCCCCCACCTTACAATTAACAATTTGTCCTTCTAAATGTGTCAAATATTTGTCAATGTAAACAAACACGGAAACAGATGTAAACATTCCGTTGTACTTTCGAAGCCCACTACAAGGAAATGGGAACAAAACCACGTCCGGTAGTTAAATTTGATTTTTATGAAAAGACATTTGTAGAAGTGGAGTGGCAGAACATCTGGGCTGAGGGGGCAGAGGACCTGGTATCTATACATGCCCTCAGCACATTATAAGTAGTGCAACGGACTTGGTAGTTCCTTTTGTCCAAACAGAAATGGTTGACTGACAGGCAGCTGGGACACAGCAGAAGCCCAGAACAGACATAAATAGTATTAATATTGAAAACAAGCAAGATTTAAAAATGCCAATTTGATTTGGGATCAAGGCAACAAGTTTCAGAAGTAAAAACGCAAAAACCTGGGCTGTGTCTACACTACATTCCCCTTTCAAAAGGGGAATGCAAATCAGCAAGATAGAAAATGCAAATATAGCACAGATTTACATATCTTGTGCCTTATTTGCATATCATCATGCAATTGCTTCTGGAAAAGTTTTTCCTGGAAGCGCAAAACCAGCCGTGTAGACAGGGTTCCTTCAAAAACAAACCCTGTTTTCTAAAGAACCCTTCCTCCTATTTTGTTTCTAGAAGGGTTATTTTGCAAACTGGGTTTGAGTTTGAAGGAACTGCATCTACACAGCTGTTTTTCGTTCCAGAAAAGCCTCTTGTGGAAGAGGAATTTCATGAGAATATGCAAATGAGGCAAAAAGATACATAAACCTGTGTTTCATTTGCATTTTCTATCTTGCTCATTTGCATTTCCTTTTAGAAAGGGGGATGTAATTTAGACACAGCCCTGGTGATGACTCATCTATTCTAGTTAACATAGTCTCTTAGTATGGAGAAACATCAAAATGACAGCTCTACATACAATAAAGGAATTTACCTGCTATGACTCCTGTTTTTCTCAGGCGCAGGAATTACTCTGGAAGAGATGCAATTAGTAGAAATATTACTGAAAATAAGAAATTCTTCATAATATAGAGGAGCACATGTAAAGAGTTTTAGAAGAATACTGATATGAAATAAGAATCCAGAAGTTATTTGGCTGTATCAGACAGGCTTCCCCAGCTATAACCACCAGTCATATCTAGTACCAACTTCACTACAACTAAATATTGTTCAAAGTAAATGAGACATCTACTACTACACTTAATATATGGGGATGTATGCATATCTCAGAACTGGGAGGGGCCTCGAGAGGTCATTGAGTCCAGTCCCCTGCCCAAGCCAAGCACCATCCCTGACAGATATTTGTTTGTTTGAAATCTACTTCCCCAGTGCCCTAAACGGTCTCCTCAAGGAATAAGCTCCCAACCCTGGGTTTACAAAGTCAATGCTCAAACCACTGAACTATTCCCCCCACCCACGAATAAAAATAATGAATCAAATTAAGATTCTTTTTTAAATACAAGTAACATCAAGAAGTCATAAAATTGCTTTTTAAAGCCCAATGCTAATGTAAATAGTGTTGTCACTTCTTTATGCTTGTCACTCATATTTTGAACGTTATTCTTGGAACTTAAACTAAGGTGAATAGTAATTTTTTAGACTAATAATTACTGTATTATTAAAAGAATTTACTTTTCACAGCCTCTTCTGTTTACTATATAAATTCACTTACCTGAGAAATAACATCAAACTAATACAATGTGATTTATTTACAAACAGTTTCTACTTAATTTAACTTAGGGCTATATATTTCTAGCAGTTTCCTCCCCTGCTATCTGGATGTCAAAACGTATAGAATGCTGCAAATGTCTGGCTTGTGAACACCGCGGAGGAATTTTTCCATTCAACCAAAAGCTTGTTTCCAAAGAACTATTCACACCAGTCTTGGATTTTGAAAAATCTATTTTTTTTTTTTTTTTTTTTTTTTTTTTTACAGCTTCAGACATTTATATGGTAATAGGAACATACAGTTATATTAGGAAAAAATTAGAAATCAAGAAGTAGAAAATACCCTCTAACATCAGGGCATAAGCTAAACACCTACTAGCAGGGTGAGAAATACTCCCTCTATAAGCAGCTGGTTCCATATTTGTACACCTTCCAGCATTTAGCATTACTACTAGTAAACCCTCGTACTCCACGTGGCATACAGGTCATCTACAAGTCTCCTATACCTCGCTGTCTTGAGACAAAACTTCCAGCTGGCTTCAGGAGAACCCCAGTTGTTGTCCTTCAATCTCAGTAGACATTCTCCATGTTGTCCAAGGTCTTCCTCTTTTGCGTTTTCTTTGTGGGTTCCATTTGAGAGCCTGACGGACTATGCTGGATGATAATTTTCTAAGAGTGTGGCCTAGCCATCCTCATTTTCTTCTCTGGATTTCAGTGTCCATTGGTTCTTGTCCTGCTCTGTTCCAAAGCTCCTCATCTGTGACTAAGTCTGGCCATTTGACGTGAAGGATGTACCTCGGGCATCTATTTATGAATGTCTGTAGCTTGTGATTTGAAGACTTTTTAGTATGCCAGGTCACACAGCCATACAAGAGCACACTTCTCATTTGTGTTGAAGAGCTGCAGTTTCATCTTCACAGATATTATCTGTGAACTCCATATGGGACGGAGAATCTTGAATGTTGCTCTTGCTTTCCCTATCCTGGAAATCATATCCTTATCTGTTCCTCCATTTATGCCCATAATACTCCCCAAGTAAGTGAACTGCTCCACAGCTTCCAGGGCAACCCCTCCCAGTGCGATGGTGGGGTTGTTGGACTGGTTGATCCTCACTGTGTTGGTCTTTCCCCGGTTAATGCTCAATCCAGCCACTGAAGCAGTTTTGTCTAGTGTTGGGACCTCAGTTTCATGTTGGTGTGAAAGGAGGGCAACATCAGCAAAATCAATGTCCTCTAGCTGTTTGAAAAAAGTGGCCACTGAATGCCTCGTTGACAGCCATCTGTTGTCCTGTTCATAATCCAGTCCATCGTGATGAAGAGGAAAGGTGACAAGAGGCACGCTTGTCGCATTCCTGACAGTATGCTGAAGGAGTCTGTCAAGACACCATTGTGAACAACATAGCACGTCAAGGGTTCATACACTGAACGAATCAAATTAATAATTTTGGATGGGATGCCATGGTGTTGCAGTAGTTACTACAAAGTTTGTCAGTCAATGCTTCCAAAGGCTTTTTCAAAATCTATAAGAGTTACGTACAGAGGTGAGTTCCATTCAAGCAACTGTTCCATGATCACCCCGAGTTGCTATTTGGTCAGTTCAGGATGTCACACTTCGGAAGCAGGCCAGTTCTTCCTTGAGCTGTCTGTCTCCAAGAGAATCCTACTGAACACTTTTCCTAGAATAGACAGTAATGTGATGCCCCTGCAGTTCTTGCATTTATCAGGTTGCCTTTCTTTAGAAGCTTGATAAGATAGCCATGTTTCCAGTCTTGCAGGATCTCTTCAGTGTCACAAATTTTCCCAAATAGATTATACATCATGTTGAATGATGTCTCACTACCTGCCTTGATTGATTCTGTGGTGATGTTGTCTGGAATTTCTTCTTCTGTAGAGATACTGATGTTAATTTGCAGCAGTACATTTGCAGGTGGTAACTTGGGAGGTTCCATATGGGCAGGGTGGTTTAACAGCTCTTGAAAGTGTTCCTTCTATCTCCTGAGCTGCTCCCATGGGTTTGTTAGCACACACCCCTCCCTATCCTGTATTGGCTGATTGACTGTATGCCATGACTCAGCTAGCTTCCATGTAATGTTATAGAGCTCTTTCAAGCTTCTCTGTCCTGCAGCTTGTTTGGCTTGCTGTGCAAGGTTTTCCACAAAGTTCTTCTTGTCCCACTTTAGAGCCTTTTTAACTTTTGTTGGATTCTGAATACAGTCTCTGAGCTTCCACTTTGCCTACTCTGATTTTGCTGTTGACTGCTGCTTTTCTGTCCTTTCATTCCTTCACTTTTCTCAGGGTTTGTGCCATGATCCATTCTTTGTGATGCCTTGTCCTCTTCCCCAGTGCTTTATCGCATCTCTTTCCAGGCTGTTTTGGTGTGTTCCCAAATTTATTCCATGATAGCATCTTTCGGGATGAGGTTTGCCAGAAGAGCATTTGTTAGACAACTCCACCTGGAAACTGGCTCGTGTCTCTAAATCCTTCAGCTGCTCCATGCTGAATCTCAATCCCAGCTTGTCACTGTTGTGGTGCACTTCTTGAGCTTGAACTTAAGTTTTACCATGACCAAATAGTGGTGTGAACCTCCATCTGCTCCTCTTCTAGCACGGATGTCCTTCATCAGTCTTGTGAAAGAACAGCTGATACAGATTGATCACATCAGGTTTTCTGACTGGTGGTCCAGTGAAACTCAAGTGACCTTATGGATCCTTTTGCATGGAAAACTACCATCTATCGCCAATCCATTGAAGGAACAAAAGTCATGAAGCATTCTCCATTTTCATTCATGTTGCCTAAGCCATCTTTTCCCATGGTCTGTTCTCTGCCTATATTTATGCTTCCAATTTTCGCATTGAGTCACCCAATAAAATCAACATACTTTTTTGCTTTTTTGGTTTCACCACACTTTGTAGTGTCTTATACAAGTCTGTTTTACATCTGCTTTATTGTAGTGGTGAGATGGCTTGTATGTCTCAAGGACATGGAGAGCTATGCCAGCGGGAGCTACAGCTCCTGGAAGGGTCACCCAAACTGGACAGGTCAAAGGATAGAGACGAGACACATTTGAATCACCTCTCCTCAAGGTACAAGGGGTTGGCTTAGGGTTAACAACCCTATGCGTAAAAAAAATAAAGTTTCAGAAATATCTACCAAGAAATGTACAAATTCACAGGTGTTGGGAGGAGCTGACAATCCACTCAGACTGGGCATGAAGCATGGCAGGGAAAGCCAAAAGGAAGCTGCCCCGCAGACAACTCTTCTCTCACCCAGGACAACCAACCCGTTTGGTACATTGAATGTCCAGACCATGTCTCAAGCAGGAAAGACAGCACAGATTGCAGCAGAGATGAAACAGTACAAGCTTGCAGTTTTGGGCTTGAGACACACAACATGGACACAATCTGGACAGTTATACCTGGCAGCAGGCGAAACCCTCATCTACTTAGGTCATGAGGAAGAGGGTGCACCACACAAAGAAGATGTGGGCTTTACATTATGAAAGTGAGGTATCTGGTGCTTTAATGGAGTAGACAGCAGTATCATCATGCAAAGCCAGATTCTCCAACAGCATTTAGCTCTAGGCACTGTCAAACAGGATCCACGATTAGACAGGCCCACTCATTTTATATGGTATAGTAAATCCTAGATTACTGTTTTGTAAAACTATTCTACAGAAAAACCAAGTGAGGTCTCATTTGAAGCTGATTGCCTCCTTTAAAACGCAACTGATTACCGTTTAAATTAACACACAAAAATGTAAATTCAAATATGAGTTCTCTCAAGGCTTTTCGGATATTTTAAACAATTATTCTATATTCTGTAATAAAACAAACTATAAAACTTCAAAATTGATTTCACAGGAACAACATGACATTATAAAATTCCCCATCTGAACCTCTCTACTAAAAATATGATACTGTAAAATCACGTGACACAGCATTAGGTCCCCACTGCAAGAAAATTAGTTTTGTCAAACCCATGTTTAGCAAGAGCTTCATTTATCTGCTTATTACTGACTTACAGAATTATAACCAGTATTGTATAATTGCTTAATAATGACTCAACCTTTGTACAAATGTTTTATGAATAGTTAATTTGCACTGTGTATTTTAAAAAATACATAAAAACACTTACTGTGATTGATGGACATTACTACTTTTTCTATATTTGGTTTTCACAGATGCATTTGACTTCTTGCCTTTTCGTTCTCCCATATCCTGCCCAGAAGAACTCCTGTGATACATAGTATTCCCAGGCTCAGCATCTTCAGGATTTAAACAATTAATTTTATTTGTCCTAGTAACTGTCTGTCCCGCAGATTTAGCTGCTGCTCTTTTTCTCCCACTAAGGTATTCTATATTGTTTGAGAGATTCTGGAATGGTTCTTTATATATTCCAGGAGTTTTGATAGATCCATTACCAGATGATTCCAGTGGATACATGACATTTTTAGGTTTGGGGGACTTATGGGACATCTGTAATTCAGAAGTCTGCGACTCCTGTTGCAGTGAAGGGGTGAAGACTTTCTTTGACTTTAAAAGCTCTCTTTCATCAACCTCTTCCATTGGCTCACTTTCAGAACTCTCCTCTGAGATTAGTACCCTCGATTTTTTACTAGACTTAAGGGCAGGTTTTCTAACTTTGATTTTTCCATTTTCTACTAGTTTGCTAGATGATGCAACTTTTGAAAGTTTCCGCTTAGCAGTTTGTTTCTTGTGGGATGAACACAGAGTGGTTTTTAAACTGGACCGGGGAGGTTTTGGAAAATTGTGATTCTCTTTTGAAGGTACGATCTCTTCTTGAGGAGACTCAGGAATACTACAAGATCCATAGGAATCTTCATTAAGTATTTCTGTTGGTTTATGTTGTTCTTTGTCTGCAGTCTCTGTGTCCGATTCAGAAACTGAAAAAGTGAATTTTTTGGGCGGTATCTGTTTCAAGGCCGTGGACTTTCTCTCATTTGGGGTTCTTGTGGATCTCTGTCCATGTATAAGCTTTTTACTCTCTTCTGCGAAGATACAAAAACACATTAATTCACTTCCTTTTAAAAAACATCAAATTAACTTGTATATACACCTATATTGTTGTATGATTAACTGAAATCTCACAAAACATTAATTTTTCCCTGGTGGGAGGTTTTCATTTAAGGGTCTTAAAGTAGCACCATATAGTATGTTCTCTGTGTACAGTGTAGCATACTCAGTGTGCCACATTCAGTTCACCTACTGAGTCTTAATTCCTAAATCTAGAACAATCTGCAGCAACTTTTACTCTCACACAGCTACTTCCTTGCCAACTTTAAACTCTTTCTATTAAGCAGTTCTATGCCACCATTCCTTGAATTCTCATTCCGTGAAGACACAGCACATATGTCCCACCTGAATTAGGAGTGGAAAATAGATCGTATCACCTTCCTTTTTTCCCATGAAAATATGGAAGCAAGTAATCACTACTACCTTCCCTAATAATTCCCCCTTGCCCACATGTGGAGTTAAGTCACTGTTGCCTCCCATACCACCATGTACAAATACCTTCAACTTCGCAGTTGCTGCCTCCAACCCATTCAGGACTCCCACAATTTGCCTCACAATTGCTGAATAACCAAAAAAAAATTTTTTCCCAGGAAAAAAAAAAAAAAAAGAAGGGGAGGACCTAGGAATATTTAGTTCTATTCCCCATTCCCTGACAGAGTCCTATGGAATCAATAAAAACATACCCAAAGAGATCAACTCCCAATTACAAGTAGCACCATTCTAAACCAAAGGAAAAAGTCTTTTTGCCTGTTCTTAATTGAATATGTCAAAGGGCAGAAGATCTACATTAATAAGATTGTCTTATTATAACAATTCAATATTCAACTTTTGCCTTTGCAAGAACAAAAATAAAAAGTTTCTTTACCTCTTGCACTATTTATCTAAATATAAAACTTACCCACATTAGGACCGCTGTGCCTTGTAGATGAAAGAGTATCTTTCTTTTGGTCAGAAAATCCGAGATTTATGTCCGAAGCATTTTGTAACTCATCTTGTATCCCTTCAGCAACACTACATGGTTTATTTTTCGACTGTTCCATGTGAGTCACTTTAACAGCTACTTCATCCTGCGCCTTTTTATCCTTGCATTTCTTGCTTTCTCGTGCACCTGCCTCTCTCTTTTCAGAAGGGTGAGATTTTGTCATAGGCTCTGCTAAGGCCTGTTTCTCTACTTTTTTGTTCTTTTTGGGAATTGAAAACCAGGACGTGAAAGACAGACCATCTGGCTCATCAATTATAAACTCACACTCCTCTTCCATTTCTAAATCTAAATCTTTTACAGGAGAAGGTAGTGGCAGTGGCATGGAGGCTGAATGCCTAAGGATAAAAATAAAAAAGTTTTTTTCTCTCATGTAACTTAGTTCAGAAATAAAACAGTTTTGAAAACAGGTGAAACAAAGCAGAATATTTTGGGTTATTTACCAACTACATAATATCTTGAAAAAAATCACTAGTAATTTGAGCATTGTACTACTGTGGAGACTAACAATCTATATAGCAAAATAGATACACATTCAATTTGTTTTTCCTGGAATGTTCCTCCCTACTTGTACTGTGTGAGATTTTATCATCAGTAATTATTTTCCGGAAATTGCCTTACACCTTTTGGGAATAACAGCCCTCTGGCTTTTATTCCAACAAAAAGGAACTTGGGCTTCCATCTCTGAGCCACATTAAAAAGCTTCAATTTAAAACCCTTCAGAGTAGAACCCTGCAAAGAGTGACTTTATAACACCTGAACACATGACAATGTACTACTCAAACAAATGACTGTGGCATTCCTTATCCTGTCCTGTTTTCTCCTTGCCACTTGACCTTTTCTCCTACCTATGGACACAGGTTTGTGCTTCATCTTTCTTAAGACACTTCGGAGAGCCATAACACTGCTCCCACCTGACCTTGTCTCCACTACCATCGTCCCCCATCAACTTAAACTCCCTGGAAAGTAATATTCTACCTCAGGCAAAGACCCATACGCTTATCTTCCAGAGAGCTCAGCTCCACCATCACTCTTAAGTCACTCCAGTACAGCCTTGCCCTATCATAAAGATACCTGTACCCCACTCAAACTACTATCATCTATAAAAAAAATTACACACTACTTTACTGATCAAAACAACCACATGACAAAAAATTATTGGCACATACAAGCAAGAATAAGTGTCAAACCATAAAGATACAAAATTGGTTAGGTCCATTGGTTAGTTCTAATGCCATCACTTGGATAACACACAGGCCATTTAACGTGTTATGCACAGCTATGATATACTGACCTGAGCCAAATCTGGCATGTTAAAATGCAAGATATCTGTGAGAAATAGATTTCTACTGACACCCACGAGCCATCAGGTTCTAAGTTTTCACAAGGGTCTTTTGCGCCCAACTTTAATTGGGGAAAAAGTGAGAGATTATTCTCTCAGAAAAGTCAGTGGGTATTCAGAGCAGGTAATGATAGCACCTTAGAGAGCACAAGGAAACTGTCTGAGTGAGCGGAACCTATTTAGAAAATGGACCTCTTCACCTGACTCAAATTTGTACCATTCGATGTTTTTGACCATTTGCAGAGGCTTCAGCTGAACTGTATTCAGCTTCTTCTCAATCTTGACACAAAAGGGCCATATTTTCAATAAAACAACTCAGAATATTCACCACCAGCTTGATTCATCTGCTTATTCACTAGTCAATTTGCAAAAGACATTCTTGAAAAGGAACCCTATTACTGACAACTCTTGCAATGCAAGTTTCAAGTTTTTCTTGATACCACTTAAGTTAACAACAGAGCTGACACAGGTGAGCAAATGATCACAACTTGGCAGTGGCCCACTAAGACCCTGGAGCCTGCAAGGTGTCTGAAATAGCTAACTGCTAGAATTTTGGTTTTACCCACAATTTTCAGGCTGACATTTGCCACTGAGCTTTCCAGGGCTTTTAGTGACTCAAATAGCTTGTCCATCGAGTCAATGACTGAGTCTACATCAACGTAACAAACAGTGCCAGTGAGGTTCTTGTCATAAAGACATATGCCTAAAATGCATTTACTTAAGGTTTGGTCAAGCACGGAACCTATAACAGCACTGTAACCTTGTCAAATGCCTGACCTAATTCAAAAGAACGCTTCCCCCACCCCACCCCCATTTACACAAATGCAGCTTGAAGTTTCTAAAAGTAGTCTGCAAGTTTTCAAGTTCAGCCGCAGCAATTCTTGATCAACACAGTTCAAAGCAGCTTCGAAATCCACAAACGCAGTGTGAATGAGGCACCTGAATTCTATCAGAGGGGTAAGTTGTGTTAGTCTGTATCTGCAAAAACAATGACAAGTCCCATGAGCACATTACAGACGAACAGATATTTTGGAGCATAGCTTTTCATGGGCAAAGACCCATAATGCATCTGACGAAACAGGTCTTTATCCACATTGTTATTGTCTCTTGCTCCTTAAAATATGAGCAGCTCAGACAAAAGAAGAACATTTTTCCCCGGGACAGACAGAATAATTCCACAATAGTTACAACAATCTCATTTGCTTCCCTGAAAGTTTCAAAGCAATAAAAGATAATGCCTTTTCTGCCATTTGGGTAGGACTGACTCTTCTCCAGATGATACTGAACAGCATTTGCAGCCAGGACACTTAATATTTCTGCCAGAATTCCAGATGTCTGATGCCTTAGTATTTCCCCTCAACCTTCTTTACATTTTTGTGGATTTAGTTAATAATGAATTTGCTAGGATCAAACTGCACAGAATGGTTCAACTCAGCAGCAGCAGCCTTCATGTCAGTTTAGCAGGAAGCAAGCTTTTTAAAAAAGCAAAAGGGAGATGAATTTATTCGCCCAATGCACAGTCAGTCAATCTGTCAAACGCTTTGCCAGAGGACGTTGTGAAGGCCAGAACTACAGGATTCAAAAAAAGAACTAATTAAGTTCACTGAGAAGTGCATCAACGGCTATTGGCCAGGATGAGCAGGGATGTAAATCATGCTCTAAAGGGTAACTAAACTTCTGTTTGCCAGAAGCTCGGAATGGGTGACAGGAAATGATTACCTGTTCTATTCAGTCCCCCTGACATACCTGGCATTGGGTGTATCGTTCTAGGGTTTTTGTGTTTTGTTTTTTTTTTTAAACTCGAAGTGCCACACAATACTAAATTAAACACTTCACTGAAGCTTAACTATATTATATCAACACTATTACCTTTATCAAACAAACCTGCAATCTCATGAAAAAAATATCGTTAGTTTGAAAACTATTTTCCATAAGCCTTTGTTCACTGGAATTGACTACATTACCCCCCTTTTACTCAATTAATCAAGTCCTATATCAGCCACTCCATTATCTTATCCAGGGTCAATGTCAGTTGGACAGAGATATCATTACTGACATCATCCTATTTGCCCTTTTTACATGTTTGCACAGCGATAACTTTCTTTCCATCTTCTAGAACTTACCCAGTATTCCAAGAATTACTGAGAATGAGCACTAGTGGTCCAGCAATCTCTTCAGCCAACTTTTAAAACACTTGGATGAAAGTTATCTGGACCTACTGATTTAAAACTGTGTCTAGCTTTAGTAGCTTTAACATCCTTCTGAGATTCTAACGGAATGGAAAGAGTGTAACATTCATGGACTCAATGTTTTTCCCCAAAATATAAAAAAAAAGTTATTGAACACTTCTACCATTTTTGCATTCCTGCTGCTAATTCTGTCATTTCCATACAAATGGATCAGTATCATTGTCAAGACTCTTTTACCCTAATATATTTAAAACTTTATTGTTCTTAACTCTGCTTGTCATAGATTTCTTCTTGTGTATCATTTGCTTCCTGTATCAATATTCTACAATTCCTATACTCCAGTTTATATTCACAACAGGTTGAACGTCTCTCGTCTGGCACCCTTGGGACCTGATGAGTGCCAGACAAGAGAATTTGCCGGATGATGGGAGGTTAATATTTTGTAGCATATTAGCATCACTTTTACTGTTTGCTGGGATCTTCAAAGACACTTAGGGCTAAATTACAGCTAAACAGCAGCACAGGACTCTGAGCACCAGGACTAGGGGCTGGAAACAAACTTTATGGGACCTCAGGAAACAAGGCCACACTCATGGTAAGTGGTCATTCAGGTAACTGAAATCATGCCGGATTACAAAGTTTGCCAGACGAGACAGTTCTGGATAGGAGGGGTTCAGCCTGCACTATCAACTGTCCCTTCCTTCCACTTCTTACATATTCTTTTCACAGCAACCTTAATTATGCACCAAAAAGGATACCTAGACTTGAGTAAAGTATTTGATATGGTCTAGCATGACCTTGTTATCAACTACAGAACTGAAACTTAGATGAGGTATTATAAAGGTGGGTGCATAACTGGCTGGATAGCTGTTCTCAGAGTGGTTATTAATGCTTCACAGTCATGATGGAAAGGCATAACAAGTGGGGTTACACGAGGATCAGTTTTGAGACAATATCTTCATCAACAATTTACATAATGGCAGAGAGAGTACTTATGAAGTCTGCAAACGACACCAAGATGGGAGAGGCTGCAAGTGCTTTGAAGCACAGGGTCATAGTTCAAAAAGATCTGGACAAACTGGAAATATGATCTAAGACAGCGTTTCCCAAAGTGTGGGCTGCGGCCCAGTATTGGTCCTTGGAAAAAAACTACCGTCCCTTAGAAAATATAAAAATTATTGCTATGTACTATTATTGTGAATAAACAGTGAAAATTTATTCATTTTTTTTATGTGCATTTATATTTTTGGGCTGAAAAAAGGGTACTGAAAAAAACGGGTCCCAACTATATAAAGGTTGGGAAACCGTGGTCTAAGGTAAACAGGAAGAAGTTTCACAAGGACAAATGCAAAGTACTTCACCTATATTATATATATATACACATATATACATATACACATAAAATGGGAAGTGAATGTCTAGGAAACAGTACTGCAGAAAGGGACGCTGGGGTCATAGTGGACCACAAGCTTAGTATAAGTCAACAGTGCAACACTGTTGCAAAACGAGCAAACATGAATATGGGATGCATTAATAATGAGTGTTGTCAGCAAGTCATGAGAAGTAATTCTGCTCTGCGCTGTGCTGATTAGGCCTTAGAGTACTGCGTCCAGTTCTATGTGCCACATTTCAAGAAAGACATGGAATAGTTGGAGACAGTCCAGAGAACAGCAAGAAAATTGATTAAAGGTCTAGAAAATATGACATATGATGGAAGACTGGAAAAATAGGATTTATTCAGTTTGGAAAAGGGAAGGCTGAGCAGGTACATGATAGCAGTTTGAGTACCTAAAAGGGCGTTGCAAGGAGAAGGGAGGAAAATTGTTCTACTTTGACCTCTGATGATAGGTTTTCCCTAATGTCCAAACTAAACCTGTCTTACTGTAATTTAAGCCCATTGTGTCTTGTCCTAATTATCAAGGTGGTTAAACACTAAAACTGCCTAAGGAGGTTGTGGAATCTCTGTCACTGGAGCTATTTAAAAGAGTAGGCTAGATAAAAAGTGATTACTGGGATGATCTAGATTGTTCTTGGTCCTCCCATGAGGGCAGAGGACTGGACTTGATGACCACTCAAGATCCCTTCCTGTTCTAGTGCTCTATGATTTCCCCCTCTTAACCTGCTCCATGTTTTAACCACTAGGATCTTTTTCATCAACTGTGGCTTTTGGCACACCTTAACACTTACTAATTGCTATTATTTCTAATTACCATTACCACTCATTTAAAACTTTCTGATTTCTGATGAACTACTTTAATCCATCATTCAGTATTCAATTCAGTATTCATAATTCAGTATTAATTGTGTAGATAACGTTTAAATTTGTTGCTACAGTACTTCAGACTGTAGTAATTACTTGCTCAACAATTAAATTCAATGAACCTTTTTCCAGTAGCTCCTGTTGTCACAGCCACCAAGAATGCTGAAGAAAGTGACTTTTTCTGTTCAGAAGGTACAATAGAATATTGCATTCTTTCCTCTGGAACGGTCTGCTCTTGTGTTGTTGACTGAGGACTTTCTGACATTTGAACTTCAGTCTGTCCCTTCATCACTGCTGGAGTTGCTTTTTCATCAAAATTTAATCTACATGTAAAAACACGGTATTTAGCTCTGACACTATTATTTTCCAGCTATACTTTGTTTCTTCCTAAATCCTCCACTAATTTAAATGATCAGTTTCTTTAAACAAAAAGTTAGTAAAATATGTCAATGTTAAGATCAAATATTCTAGTAAGCAACTTAAAATATAGTTTTGAAGGTGACTATTTTAGCCACACTAGGTTTCTATTTCCAAGACACACTGAGGTAGAGTCTAACATTAACTTTTTCTATGCCTGATAACGAAGTAGGTGAGCAAAAAAGCCAAAAAAAAAATAAATAAATAAAAAGGAAGGAATCATCATACATAAGTCTTATTTTGATCACTACCATTTCTCTTAAATTTAACTGTGAGCACTGAAAACTGCTATTTTTGTATATTTAACAAGAGAAGCAACTTACAAATGTACAGACGTTTCTGCTTCCTCAACAAGAAGAACAGGTGATCCAAGGACCTCATAATTATCTTCATCAACATCAAAGACACCAACAGGGCTTTGGCTTGATCTTTCAACGTAATTTAATAAACTGTTTGCTTTTTTGTTGCTACCAACAACATCACCAGCTTCAAAAAAACCATTTTCACTTGCATTTTTATCTTCTTTTAACACACACCCATCCTCTTCATTAAAGCCAACTATGTCATCAAATTCTATAAGTTTCTCATGGGCTTCAGTTGACCATCCTGCCACAGATATTAAACAGCATTAGCTTTTTTATCTCAAAAAAGTGTAAAAAATCCCAGGAAATAATTACCCTCTAATTTTAACAATTCAATAATAGCAGCACCCACCTGAACTGCTAACTGATTTTACTGGAGATTCAACCACAGAGGATGTAGAAATAAATGGCTCCTTCACAGAGCTAAATAAAACTGAATTCAGCTGCAATGGTTTACAATGAACAGTGAGAGAAATGTTTGTTAAGGTACAGCAACAGTAAAAGTATTTAATATAAATCCTTATTACAGGATTATTTTATAATCTTTCCTTAAATCATTTAAAAGCAGATTCTCATTGTAATTCAACACATATTTCCAGTATTTTAAAATGGTCAGTAAAATGATAACATACTCGAGTAATTAAGCCACTGCAAGCCTCTCACCCACCCCTTGATTCAATTCTTAGTTCTTTAAGACACTGGGCAAGTTATTTATCCCCTACATTAATGTAGGCTAATGTAAGCAATTGATTTAAGTTACTTTTTTTAAAAAAAAGCCACTCATATGAATCACACTGAGGCCGTGGCCACACTAGCCCCTCCTTTCAGAAGGGCTATGGTAATGTGGCACTTCAGAATATGCTAATGAGGTGCTGACATGAACCTGCAGTGCCTCATTAGCATAATGGTGGCCATGTGGGCTTCGAAACTACTGGTTTTGAAACGCATGCCATCCATGTAGCCGGCGGCCTTTCAAAATGACCACCCTGATTTCAAAAGCCCCTTCTTCCCAAAACCAGATGGGAAGAAGAGGCTTTCAAAATCAGAAGGGTTGTTTCAAAAGGCCCCTGGCTACATGGATGGCATGTGTTTCAAAACCAGTAGTTTCGAAGCCCACGTGGCCATATTCACAACAGCACCTCCTTAGCCTATTCCAAAACGCCACACTACCATAGCCCTGCCAAAAGGAGGGGCTATCGTGGCCACAGCTTGAGGCGCTGAGAAACAGTAAAAGCTTTACTATCCAGCAACCCTGTGGAACTGGGGTTTCCATATAACATAATGTGCTCAATATTCAAACTGGGACTGCCGGCCCTGGATGGGCATGCCAGTTATCCCAGTGGGCCAGTTATCCATGTGCTGGATAACACAGATTTTACTGTATTTTGAAATTCTGTGCTATTGAAACTTTAGTTTAGTACATAATAAATTATAAATGCTGAGTAAGAGGAATGTTAACCCCACTGATGATGGAACATCATTTGATTTTTACACAACTACTATAACCAAAACAAAATATTGAAAATTCAGGTCCTTACCTAACAAATCGTTAGCAGATAAATAACTTTACTTCCTTGAATCATTCCATTGGCTTCAAGGGGACTATGTAAGTGTGTAAAATTAGGCAATGTGCATAAATAGTTGAACCTGAGACACTACTGGGAAAAGTAATCAGAAATGAAAGTAGGGTAATCTACTATGAAAAGAAGTACGGAACAAGGAGATGCACAAGTATGTAAGAGAATACGCCCAGAATGTTTTACCATCAAAACTGAGGAAAATAATGTCATCAACCACTGCAGAAGAGAGTTAACTTATGCCACAAATAAAGAAAATATATAAAAATGTCTATCTCAAGAGGTGTTTGTATAAAACTGTCCAATAACACACAACCCTGAAGGGGTGTCCCCATGCTAACCAGTTATATTGTTGTTCATGTAACTACCTTACCTCTTCGGTCAGTAGTAAAATTTCCTTTTGCTTTAAAATGCCAGGGGTTGAGCAATATGTTATGCTTGGAGAGTTTACCGTAGAATCACTAACACAGTCTAAAATGAAAAAACTGAATGTAACAAGATAACTGGAATAGCACATATCTTACATGTTTTAAATGGTATAATTCGTTCATATTTAATAAAAAAGTCAAGACAACATGGAAAGATGATTTATGTACATTAGGATGCAGTTGTCATGTATTTGAAGAAACATTTATACGTTTTGTATTATTCTACATGTATTTTATATGACAAATCAAACCACTTATAAAACTGCTTAATTTTCCACTGAGCAAGACTGAGTAGAGTGTTACAGCTTGCTTACAACATGATAAATCAAAGATACTAATTACAGAAAAAAGTTAGATGCTTACTTTCAAAACAATCTTGAATAATTTTCAGTGCATTTTGGCCTGGCTGTACATTAATCTCTTGTTTTCTAGAGGGAAGAATAAAAAAATCATTTACAGTAAAAAGTTACTGCTGTTTATAATAGTACACATAGCAGCAAGTACTTTAATTAATGTCACATAATGCATTACTTTGCCATCACTATTTATATTAGTTCATAGAATTAGAATTCAGTTGTTTGTTAGATCTTTCTTTGTGTTGCTCCTCCTAGCAAATCAATTTTTCTTTATCATGGTTAGTTTTCTACATGAAGTTGAGTTTTGCTTCCTTTCTGAACATTCAAGAGAAAATAGCTGAATAAATGTGATTGTGAGGAAATTTTCACTCCAAATAGCCACATCACAAAAATAAAGGCAAAACACAAACCAAGTTTGATAACCAATTTAAAGGGATAAAGCTGATAGACTCTATTTCTGATAGTCGCCTACAGATACAAACCAACATTTTTCATAAGTGAGCGATGTCTACAAATTAAAATTTAAAATGCAGGAACAAACTAATTACCCTTCTTCATAGCAGAATCTTGCTCTGTAGTCATTTTTCAAATGATTCTGTTAAAAACACAGAAGTCAGTTTCTTAAGATCAAACATAATGACACATGAAAACAAATTATTTAACTAATTCTTGATCCCTGGGTACATCAGTCAAGCGTATGAAACAGGTAACTCCCTGAAGCTGAAGCGCTCCATTTCTAAGAACCCACTGTCCTGTCCCTGAAACTAACACTGGTCCCTCAGTATTTAATGTGTTAACATCGCCATAGCTGTCTAACATTGATTCCATCTAAATTAACACAAGACCTTTAGTAGGGTAACTCCTGGTTTAACCTCTCAAATGATCCCAGAGACTATCACCAGGATCCCTCAATTGACAGGTCTTCTCTCCTCTAATAAAACAAAAAAAGCAGTCATGTAGCACTTTAAAGACTAATGAAATAATTTATTTTTCTCCTGGATAATAGTCAGCCAATTGGTTGTTATCAAATGACAATGGGAGAGCACTTAAATCAATGACCACCTATTGTTAGCCCTCTCCCTCCAAGCTCTGGAATGCAAGTCCAGCATGGAGATACATCACAAATAGAGTCTGAAGTTTTACACAGATACATATAAAAAGATTCCACTATCAAACAGAATAACTAGCACACACTGATCCTCCTAGTTCTAACAGGAGCAATCTTCAAGAGACTTTTACCATGCTTGGCATATCAGTGCTAGCGCACAAAAAGATATTCAAGAAATTTGGGCTTGAGTGAAGATATGAAGTCTCCAGAGAAGATTCAAAACGGTGCTAGTACTGGGATTGTGCCCCCTGCAGAATACCCAAGCACCAAACATCAAAACTACAGGTTGTGCTTATACCTATCTCATAGAACTGAAAGGGGCCTTCGAAGGTCATCGAGTCCAGTCCCCTTCCCTTACAGTTGTCATTATGTAAGCCATCCCTGTGAAGAAATAACCAGTACAGCCATTCACCAAGGCAAATTATAAGGGCTCTAACATGATGACTTTAACAAAGCAGCATCACATATACATCAAAGCCACCACTTAACTGGAAGCAATCTTTCTCAAGCACCAAAAGCTAATGACAACATAAGAGCTGATCAAAGCAAACAACGACCATCTCAATGGGGAAAACTATAGGACCAGAACCTTAACACCATGCAACAAACTCCCCAGGTTAGTTTTCTGTTGATGTGAAATAGAAAGGAATTCCCTGTGATGAAGCTTTCTGACCCGCTATGGTACTGGTAAAAGTCAGGACTACACCATCAAGAAAAATATTAGCAGTCAAGGTGTGAACGACCACCACACCAAATCATGCAATCCAATATACAGGTGGACCAAGAACAAGTTCTCTCAAACGAGAATGAGTGACCACAAGATTATTTGTCCCAGGCATTAGACTAAGTCTGTTAAAATCAGAGAGCAACAAGCAGCAGTTAAGGTGCAGAAGCTACATAGGGTTCCACTGCTTAAACCAGGACAGAAAGATATCAGCAGTAAAAATGAGTGAGGAAGCTAAGATGAAATAATCAAAATGTGAATCTGAGGACAGGTCTTCCCTATGGGGGCTGGCTTGAGAGGCAGCAGTCAATCCAACAGTGGACAATTTTTCACATCTAAAGCACAGTAAATTGACCAACTGCTCTCCCATCAACCACAGAGCATTAGCTGTCAACTCACTGCAGTGAAGACACCATGGTAATTAGATTTAAAAATATCTACATCAACTACACTATTCACATAGCTGAAGTTGCATAACTTAGAGCATCAACCCCTGATAGTGCAGACTATGCCTGTGTGTACAGCTAGTGGTAATTCAAAGCCACCTCTAAGATTTAGAGCAGATCCCACCTGTATCAAAAAGAAACAAAAAAGACTGAAAATTTAAAATTCTATGAAAATGGTATTATTACAAAATTTTCCTTATATTTCTGTTTCTCATAGCCCTTAGATGACCATGTCTATGACCTGCCACCAAAAAGTGGAAACGGGAGCATTTAATATTTCCCAGACACTAACAGCTGAGTTAAACAGACTGGGAAACTTCAAAGACACCAGCATAAAGTTCACATAAAATCCAACTACATGCAAGTATCAGAGGAGTAGCCATGCTAGTCTGTATGCACGAAAACAATGAGGAGCCCCGTGGCACCTTATAGACGAACAGATTTTTTGCAGCATAAACTTTTGTGGGCAGAGACCCGCTTCAGCATATGCATGTCAAATACATTCAAAACTGACAGGAAATCAGGCTTGGTTAATAACAGAGATCAAGTTTAAATGCATATTTAATGCAATTAGTAGAACAAGCTATGGTAGTTAATCTGCAAGCTCCTCAAGTAAAAAGCATTTCTATGCCTCTCCAAAGTACTGCACTTAGACTGACCTGCAGAAGAAGTATTTACACAGGTTGAACCTCTCTAATCCAATACTCACTCATCCAGCAATATCAATAATCTGGCATGATTTTAGTTACCCGGACAACCACTTATCGGGGTGGGGTGGCCAAGTTTCCATAAAGTTTGCTTACAGCCACCAGTCCTGGCTCTCAACATTCTGTGCTGTTATCCAGCTGTAATTTACCCCTAAATGCCCTTCAAGAGCAGTGGGAGTGCTGGTGATGTGCTAGACAATATTGACCTCCCGTTGTTTAGCAAATGCTCTTGTTGGGCACCAGCCTAGGCGCTGAGACTGCTGAGAGGTTCAACCTGTACTGCCTACCCGTCCCCATCACCGTCCTCCTCGGTGCTACCATGACACACCTAAGCAACACCCACTTCCCCAAGTGTCGCGAACATTACCGTAACACACCTAAGAAATAACAACTCGCCCTGCCCTGGGACGCCCGGGCACTACAATCACACACCTAATAACGCCCGCCGCCGGCGGACTCCTGGGCGCTACCGAGCATGACCGACCATGCCACATTTGGCGGGACAGTCCTGCCTGTGGGATGCCAAGAAGGCGCCCCAACTTATTTTTCAAAAGGGACGAACTGTCCCTTATTTAGGCCCTCAGGGGCTGGGAGTTGGGCCAGGAGCGCCCACAGGCGGCCACTCTCCCTGGGCTCCAGGCTGGGAGCGCCCACGGCTGCTGCTTCCCCGGGGCTGGCGGGGGGGTGAGGGGGGCAGGGAGCGCGGTGCAGCCAGGAGGGGCCGCCCCATCTCCCTGTCTCGCATTTGCAGGGGGAGATATGGTCGCCCCAGCGCTACCGCAGCGCACCTCAGAAACGGCCTCGCCCCGGCAGGACCCCCACACTCACGCGCCCGCGGCCCGCCCGCCTGGAGACAACCCGGCCCGTCACAACCGACACCCCCCTCCGCATCCCGGCGGGCCGGCGGGCGGGGGGGGCGGACACCTCAGACCCTCCCAGCTCCCCGCGGGTCTCGCACCAGCGGCTCCGCCATATCGGCTCGCCCGGTCCGCGGCCGCTCCCGTTCCCGCCGGGCGCGCGCCCACCGCCTGGCTGCTCTCCGGCAATTTGAAAACTCCGGCGCTCCCCTTCTGCGCATGCGCGCCGGATGAGGGCGCTCACAGGGCACGCTCATTGGCTAAGGGGCGCGTGAGTCAGAGACCCATTCCCGCCCACCCGGCTGCCAAGCACTACTGCGCCTGCGCACTAGCCTCTTTCCCGGCGAGCCGGTGGCCTACGGCGGGATAGAGGCGGGTGGGGGGGGGGGGGGCGAATCACGTGACACCCCCTTACCTCGCACTCTGGCCCAACCCTCAGCCCCGCCCGCTTCGCCCTGCACAGCCTGCCACGCCCCCTGGGTACACCCGCCCTCCCGCCTGGCCCTGCACACCCACCAGTGCCCCCGCTCCAGCCGCACACACCCCCCGCCTGTGCCTCACCCATTGCCCACACCTCACCCCCAGCCCAGTCTCCCTGACAGCCGGCACCTCCTTAGCAAACCCGGCTTTGTTTCAGTGCACACCCACTCCCTCTGCCTGTGCCCCATATGGCCTACACCCTAAATAGCACGCCGCTTACCCAGACCTACCCACAGCCCCCCGTGCTCCACTGTCTCATGGACCCCTCAGTCACACTCCTACCACACCGCCCTTGCTCCTGGGCACCCCCCAGCACATGCCCCTTCCTTGATTGTTTTCACCTAACCATTGTTACTCACACTCAAGCACTTCTGTACATGCTCTCCCCTCCCGTGCACACCACACCCTTATGCATAGACATACATACCCTCGTTTACACCCTCCATAATAAGGTAGCCTGTCGTGAACTCAAAGCCCATCTTGCCTTCCCTCTAACCCGTGGTAAATAGAAAACAAGGTATCAAGCAATCAAGAAAACAGCAAGTAATATGTCAGATCCAAGGCTAAAGTCCCCACTTCTTAGACTCTCAGTTTGCAGACAAGCTGTAGAATCCCCGCGTGATTGAGTCAGTCCCCAGGAGAAACGTGGTTAACAAACTGTTGTTTTCAGCTCAGGAAGGCGAGTGAACCTTATTCGCGAAAGATACGGTATGCAAAGATTCTCACTTTGTATACTGGCTTCCTAACATGGGACAGGTGCTACTCAATTTTAGAGGCCAACATTTTTATCATTATTCATATCACATCTAAAGGGCCATGTTGGAGGCTTTGTTTTGCAAAGTGCTGTAAAAAATGCAATGTCGAGCTCTGAATAAAAGGGCCTGATTTATTTTGCAATGCTGAGTACCCATCACATAAACAGATTCATGGAAGTGGTTGGTGTTTAGCTTTGCTAAAATCCAGACTGCTCATGCCACAGGTGAACACCTAAAAACTGAAGATGATAATAGTGGGTGTTGATTGGAACACCCGAGAAGGGGTTCTGGTTTTGGTATTGGATGCCTTGGGCCTCTGCTGGGATGCACACTTCAGAAATCTTTAAACACAAGAGATATGGAGCTCAGAGGCGGTTGCACTGCATACCATCCTCAAAGGAGCTCTGAAGGGTTCTGCTGATATGACAGGGTCTTCCTGCCACACATATTGGGCAAGTTTGTCCTCATGGAGAACATGGACTTGACATTTTACATCAACAGGAAAGAGGAAGCATGCTCATTGGTTCTATGCCAAGAAATTCCCCACCTCTGGGACTTGTGTTTCAGCTCAAAGAGGAGAAGCCAAGACACCTGTCCCCTGGCAGTGGCAGATGCCATCATGCAAGCAGCAAAGTCTGCAATGTCACATGCCACTTGGGCCGTGTCTACACTAGCCCCAAACTTCAAAATGGCCATGCAAATGGCCATTTCGAAGTTTACTAATGAAGCACTGAAATACATATTCAGCGCCTCATTAGCATGCGGGCGGCCGCGGCACTTCGAAATTGACGCAGCTTGCCGCTGCACGGCTCGTTCAGACGGGGCTCCTTTTCGAAAGGACCCCAGGTACTTCAAAGTCCCCTTATTCCTATGAGCAGATGGGAATAAGGGAACTTCGAAGTTGCTAGGGTCCTTTCAAAAAGGAGCCCCGTCTGAACGAGCCGCACGGCAGCAAGCCGCGTCAATTTCGAAGTGCTGCAGCTGCCCCCATGCTTATGAGGCGCTGAATATGTATTTCAGTGCTTCATTAGTAAACTTTGAAATGGCCATTTGCATGGCCATTTCAAAGTTTTTGGGCTAGTGTAGACACGGCCTTGAAGAGCCGCCCTTAACTGTAGGCAAGATGATGAATAAATATTAGTCCAGATAAATCCAGCCTCTTGGATTCTTTATTTTGATGGGTTGCTCCAAGTTGCCCCAGCATTTCCTTTGGCTGACCACTTCAACCACCAAAAAATTTGGGGCAGGGTGGGAATAAAGATATTCACGACCCTTAGATGAGACAAAGTACTTCCGCTCTGTCCTCTTGGAAATGGGAGGCAGAGAGGAGCAGGTTGACCACAAGGCATTAGTGATGTTTGACACCCCTTTTTGAAGAGGAAGGGTGATCCTAGCAGGGGCTGTGGAGCAGAGAACATCAAACAAGGAGTCCGTCTGCTCCTCCAAGTCCTGGGCCTGCAGCCTAAGGTTGGAAGTCACCTTCTTCAGAGGTTCCTGTGTGCCTTGTCATCATCTTGAGGAAGAGGATGAGGAGTTTTGTGATTGGCTAATCCAGCAACAATGACAAGGAGGCTGGTACTGCAGGGTCCATGATACCCCACTGGTAGTTCAGTGGTTTGGCCCACTTTGTCCACATGACCTTGGGGAGTCTTCTCCCTCAAGGCTTCATGCATTGGAGGGGGATGAGCTGTTGAGGCCTATTAGAAACTCCTGATGATGAATGGAGCAGGTTGGGAGGGCTTAGTGAATGCTCCTGGGGTCTAAGGAGCTCACAGGGCTGGCTACTGGGCAGTTTTCAGTGCCAACAATGTAGCTGACACTGAGGGTCTGGGATGCTGAGCAGAAATTGAGCCTGGCTGCACACCAGATCTGTCTGGAATAGTCGGTATCCAGTGACCAAGATCTGCTGGAGTGATGACTTTGCACTTGGTCTCATCTGGTGGAGAAGCAGTCAGAATGAGACAAGCACCTCCTCATGGACCTTGGAGACCAGTGATGCTCAGTGGAGCTGCAGTGCGAACCTGGTAATCCACATCTCAAGTTCTGTACCAGGATGAGGATCACAGTCTAGTGTTGGGGTTGGGGGACTGCTTGGCACATCATGACACTAGTCGCAGGAACCAGCAGCAGGGCCCCTGGTTCCTGTCCTCCAACTGATCCCAGAAACGGTAGTGTCAGCCCAGTGACTCATTAAGTTGGTCCCAACATTCATGCCTGGCAGTGCTTACCTCTGGGGACGTGTGACAGGTCGCCGGCAAAGTCCATCTCGACCTCCTCTGCTTGCACTCAGAATCTGACCACCTGAGAGGGCTCTACTCTGATTGCTCCCCAAGTCCAGTGCAGCTAGCCACTGACATGCTGTCCCTCACAAGGGAGGATAAAAGGGTCCCAAGGTGGGCTTACACTTCAGTCCGGCCACCACTGGTGCTGGTGTGGGTGGTACCAGGAGCGAAAGGATCTCCTGCACCGTCTGGAGAGCTTCTGGCATTGACATCACTTGAAGCTGACAGAGGCTCTCCTCTGCGTGCATACTTCCAGGCAAGAAACTGGATGGGCTGCGCTGCTGTGTCTGAGCTGGGCCCTGACTTCCCAACTCCTGCTCTGTTCTTACCCTTACAGGCCTCACTGGGTTTCTTGGCAAGAACTGCAGGTGGGGATCAGTGCTGGCTCAGAGATGGAGCTATCAGGGCATGGTGCAGTGATGTTGTGGTTCGGAATGCGGAGTCAGATCGCTGTTCTGGTGCCATAGTGAGAACCAACACCATCAGAAGCTCTCTCAGGCTGATTTCTCGCTCCTTCCTAGTCATCAGCCTAAAGGACTTACAAATGTGACACTTGACACTTTTTGGCATATAAAACATCTACAGTAAGAGCCGGATTATCCTGAATTCAGATAACATGTATGCTCTTTAACTGGCATCTGCTCTGCCAGTGCCCACCTAGCAGTGTGGGGCTTCCCGGGAGCCATGGCAGCCAGCTATCCAGTGGCCCCATTTCAATATCCAGTACATTTGATTATCTGGCACCCCCAGGGATGCTGGATAACAGAGCTTCTACCGTACTGTGCAGGTCCCTAACAGGTATAGCATATTTACAGCAGTTGCTGGGCTTAAAGCCTGGGAATCAAGGCACTCCCCAACACCTGGCTAAGTCCCAGCCAGGACTAACACACTAACTACTGCTAAGGTACTAACACAACAACTATTTACAGCAACTTTGTCCTCTCTCTGAATGAAGCCTAAGCAGCTCCAGCGCAGTGAACAAGTTGTGCACTGTCACTGATGGGAAGAAGCAACTGAGAGTGGTGGGTGCACATGGCAACGCTTGTGCTGCGCTGCACAATGAAGGTGCCACTCTCGGAGTCACCCCAGCCATTTACCTGTGGATATGGTCGAGGGAAAACTTTTTGGGACCGGTGCATGTGGCAAATGCACACACCTAATGTGGCATGGATGTGAGTTAAGTGCTCAAAGATCTGCACTAGTGATATGCCCTTGTAAATGTTGTTGTCTTCATGGCATCTTTGCTCCACTGGAGTGCAGTAAAAGGACCACAGGGCAAGGCCAGATAGGTTAGTATCTTAACAGAGGGTTGGCAGATGCCTTCGGTGGAAAAGTGTTGTGAAAATGTGAAACAGTATTTGCCTGCAATTTATTATTGTGTTTGGTTGCTGTTTTGTTTCATTTTATAAAAAGCTAAACACCACAAAGTCACAAGAAGCTTTGGCAGAACAAAAAGAAGTCCTGTGCCGCCTTACAGCCTAACAGATTTATTGGAGCACAAGCTTTCGTGGGCAAAGACCCAGGAAAGATGCATCTGACAAAGTGGGTCTTTGCCCACAAAAGTTTACGCTCCAATAAATCTGTTAGGTGCCACAGGACTTTTAGTTGTTTTTGCAGATACAGACTAACATGGCTACCCCATTGATACTTGTCACCAAGAAGTTTTTGGCAACAGATTGAACTGTGAAAGCTCTCTCTTCCGCTAGGGAACACATTACGGCTGACATTTCATCATAAATGGCACATTTCAAAGGAAAGGGAAGCTTCAAACAGATTTAAATGTCACCTCTTAGAGGGTACAACATATCTTACCATTTCTGTGCTCAAAATAAAAAATCCAGCTGAAAAATGCAAAAGGGAAGCTATCATATTCTCTGTTATAAAGCTGAGAGGCAACTCACTGAGAACAGTCACTTCAAAACAGAACCCTAAAAGTAAGTTTAAAAAGAAACATTGTTTCTTGAGGAATAGTTGAGAGGTTTACACATCCTTGCTATTTAAATATTAATGACAAAACAAGACTACCACGATAGCCTTGTGCTTAGAGCAGGGGTCTCAACATGTGGCTCTGGAGTCACATGCAGCCTTTTAAAGACTTCTTTGTGGCTCCCGACACTGTAATTGCAAGGTAAAAAAACCCTCCTGATTATTTTTGATATTTCAGTGAACATCTAAAAGCCCAACAATGAACAAATCATCTCTAAATAGCAAATGATATATGATCTTGAAACATTGGATAACTCCTCCTTTAATATGTGCAGTGCATTGTGGAATGTGTGTGCACTGTTCTTAAAATAGGTGTTACAGAAAATATGGTTTGATGGTATTATCAAGAACCATCTCGTATCCCCATGCATTGCAGCTCTTGAATTATTAAGTTTTTTCCGGAATTTTTTAAAAAAGGTTCTTCCTGCTCTTTTGGTTGCCAACCCCTGGCTTAGAGGAGCATTGTACATACAGTGCTATGCAATAATCACAACATCTCTGTAACTATATTGAAGAGTAGGAAATGTTACACTACACATGACATTCTGTTCCAGTGATTTCATTAAAAAGAAGCATTCTTACAGGAATTAATCAACAGAGGAACTGATTCTCCAACATCCTCCACATTATATAGTGATTCACATGACTGCAGTGTGAGTATAATGCTTTCGTTCTGATTTACTAGTGTTTTACACTTGCTTTGCATTCATGATGGAAAAACACCCACATAAATTGCAGCACAGTGTCAGGTCTAGTTTTACTTAGAGAGTCAAGTTTTAGAGCTCAAAGGTCTACCTCTGAGATGAAATAAAAAAGTCACTAAATCATGTTGTAAACTGCCAAAATCTAGTAAGAATGCATCAGGTTTTATGACATGTTGATTTTTATTTTAATGGATTATGGTTTAGAATATGCAGGCTTTCCAAGGCCAGGCGTACAGTAGCTGCCCATTTCCAGCTGCTGAGCATCACAAAACTTGTGCGTATCTTGCCCCATTGCTGAAATACCCAGTAGAATCAAGTTCTGCTATGTTACTACAAAAATGTGCCAAAAGTAACACAACTAGAAAAATTCTGTAAGCTAATAAATTCGTACAACAAGTTAAGAATATGGGACTTTCCCAAATAGTACAGACTAAAAATAGAGATTTTGCTTTCACATAGTTCTGGGAAGGACCAGCTTTTATGTTATCCATGTCTAGCAATACAGTCAAAAAACTGCCCTGAAAGCGGGTCACATATATTAAAGCCCTGTTGGATCTACCTGCAAGTTGCAGAGAAATAGAAAAGGAGCCTTGAAGGTAACCCACCAGAATAAGAGAAAAAATGTGTTCCCTTTTTCTAGAGCAGGACTTTAAATTTTGTTCCCCTTTTTCTAGAACAGGCCTTCAAATATGTTCTGCTTGTTCATTATTTATAGATCTATCACAATGTCTTAGTGTCACTGTTCTATCTTGAAGATCTCCAGAAAAGACACAACCAGAAGATCTTTCCTGGCCCTGTTGAAGTCAACATGAGTTGTGCCATTGACTACAAGAGGGACAGAATTTTAGCCTTGAAAAGGGAACTCTCACATACCTTGTCTGAACATTTGGGGATGATGGATTTTTCCCAAAGAAAGCTTTCTCTCAAGTTTTTCTCCTTTTTGTTGTATGAACAACAAAACCAGCAGTTTTCGCTAGAAATCCCTTCTGTCAATCACTCTGAGGATGTCAGTTCCGCCAGATCTCCAGCAAAACCAATCAGATGTTCTTTCTGTAAAAAGCCAAGCAGAATTGTAAGTCACCAGTAAAGGTTCCAGAATCTGTAAACTGTGGAAGGCGGGTTTCTCCAACAAGTCCCCAGGTAAATCCAGTAATTCTGTTTTAAAAAAATGGCATAATTATTATTTGCAAGATGGAAACATACAAATGCGGGGGTAGGAAACTTCCCTTTAATCCATTTAATCTTGTTCCTCCTCAGATTATACATGAGAAAGGGGTCTGTGTGGTGTGTGTTTATTTAAAAGTAACCACTGAGACTTCCTCTTTGTACAGTTGCCTTGTTTTCTCAAATGAGGGTGAGCTTTCCTTTTCCAGGGGCTAAAGAACAAACTGACAAGACTACACAGAGAAGAACACAGGCAAGATTTAGGGGATAGAGGGGCGGAAGGATGGCTCAGCCTGGGAAAATCCCTGAACCAGCTCCACGTCGAATTTTCCACGAGAGACAGAGGATTACTGCTCTACCTCTATACTTTGAAGGATTTCTATCTATCAGACGTACACGGTACAAGGTAAGGCGTACAGTCCAAGCAACTACATTCAATTAAATTTTCCTTGAGAAATGTATTCCAACTCCTTACAGCTCCATTCCTTAGGTCTGATCTGCACCTCAACTTGGACTGAATTAAACCTGTTCTAATTCTCACCTTTTGTCATGTCAGTGAAAGCCTCTTGTGCACCTTTCAGAATAAAAGTGTCCCGTAAGAATTTGGTGGAAGTCAATTTTTTACCAATTTAAGCAAAATCAAAATAAGATACTCTTATTCTGAGTCAGTGTGCACACACAAATTTGACTGCATTAACTACATCTATTTTAATTCATACCTTTACTTATTTTAGTGCAAGTTTCTATGTAAATACATCCTGACTGTTTTTTGGCACTTTCTGCTGTTGCATCAGAGTACAATATTTCCCATACTTGAAACTATTTGTTCTGATTTCATATCTATATATCTATAGATATATAGATATAGATATAGATATACACACACATATAACATTTTCATCTACATAGTATAAAATGTAACATAATAGTATTCAATATTTCCATTATATATTTTTATAAGCTACAGGAAAGTTGATTGATTTCAGAGCTGCATGACTTAGATTATATTTAAGACACAATTTGATTTGTTTCCATTGTTCTGAAAAATCCAATGCTAATCTTACTTCTGAAATTCTCAGTTATACAGCTTTTTAAATGTGTGGCAATGACTTAGAAGAATTAAAAATATATAATGTCTAAATGATTTCATTTTTATTTATGTACTACTTTGGAAACAGTGCAGTGGAATTTTTATGAGGCAGGATAATAATTTATGCAGACCCCGATCTTCTATGAATGTGTGACCATTACTGCTAAGTACTTACAGATCTTGTCCTTGAACATACGCTGATTGTTTTTTAGTATACTTTGTTTTAGCTCTTGGTGATAGCATCGTATTTAAAATTGAAAAACTATTTCCATTATAATCCTTCTTTTCCCCACCCTATCTTAGCTATAAAATATGTCATATTTTGTGCTTGATCACTTCTCAAATTTGAACTTTTTCATCTATAAACTGAAAGGTAAATTTTGTTTCTTTTAGTAGCGTGTAGGGGAAGAATACTTTTCTCATTGTGAGATAAGTGTAACTACCACCTTCTTTCTTCTCTACAATACAAGAGAAAAGTTCAGAACAGTAATATTTTTGAACTATTAATGATGTATCCCAACATGGAAGATTAGCTGACATTTCATTATGCTACAAAACAGTCCACAAATAAACACCAGATATTTTTCAAAGTTCCCCCATATATGGAATCTTTTAAAACTCAGTCACCGGCTCACACACTGGCAATTCAATAAACAAGAATGAGATCATACACGTAATAGGCAATTTTTCAGCACCTCAATATGATTTTCATGGGCATCAGAAAAGGGCAGGGAAGCTTGTAGTAAGACTAATAATTTCAGAAATGGAGTGGTCAGTTACAGAATGGAATTTCCTTCAGACTCTTAACAATGGGAGGACTTCAGGGCCTGCTGTCAAGGTTAGGGCAAAAGTGTCCAGGAGCAGAGGTGTAATAGATATTACCAAAAGTTTGGCTTTTGCAGAGGTTTAAACTAACAATATTCTTCTTCATTCTTGTTCTAACTTAGACCTCATCCCTGTCAAGACTTCACTTAGGCCAACCCATACGGATCCCTTTACGGGGACAGACTTTCACAACCATGAATTCTGTAAGGCAGAACGTCCACCTGTATCTGTCTTGTAAAGCGCAGTGCGCATTTCTAGTGCCATATAATTAATGATTTGACTCTCTTAGCATACTCAAAGATTTGAAGGCAGCTTCAATACATAGATGGGATGGCATAAGGATACTTCTGTCCAATTCTGCCCTCCAGAATTGTTTTGCCTGCTGCCAGAAAATATCAGCTTCCCTAGAATATTGTTTCAGCAGAAGTGGGGAATGCTGGTAGCATGCGGAACTTAATATGTGGGTCAGTGAAGCCATTGACAGGATGTGTCTTGAGGTTATTGCAGATGGCACTCGAGCAGGAGGGTGTAAAATGTATCCAGCAGGCCAGATCCAGCCCAGCAAACATTTGGAGCTGGCCTGCCTCAGTTCAGCAGGACCGTCTCTCTGAGCTGCATGCACTTGTGGGGGGAAGGGTCTTCATATGCTACCCCCGCCCCAGCACCATCCCCGCAGCCTCCTATTGGCCAGAAACCAGCCAATTGGAGCTGTGGGACTGTATGTGCAGGTGTGCACAGCATATGGAGACTCGCTGCCTCCTTCCCCTATGTAAAGCAGAGATACACGGCAAGAGTCTTCCTCTGGGGCCCGCTGACCCGCCAAGCAGGAGCTGCCTATGAAAAGTGCCCTGGCCAGAGCCTGCAGCTGGTATCTCCTCCTGTACTACTATCCCCCACCCCTGGTCACAACCCCTCTTCCTCCCACATCCACACTCTCAGGCCCTGCACCCCCACCTACACCCCAACCCAGATCAGAACCCCCTCCTCCATCCAAGCTCCCTCCCAGAACCCACCCTGCCTCCTGCACCCCAGTTCCTTTCCCAGAGCTTTCTCCTGTACCCAGCCTCCATATAGAACCCACACCCCATCCACTGATATAGAAAAGCGCAGCCCATGACCACTGACCAAATTCTTCCCTGCCCCATCCTAGAACAGTGCAAGCCCCCGCTACCCCCACTGGCATGCTAAAATGTCAGAGTTACATTTGAGGCACAATGCCTCAGAAGCCGACATGGTGAGGAACATTATAAATGGCGTCGGCTGTTGAGGTCTCGGGGAGACAGCACCGCTCACCTCCTCTGAAGGTCCTATCGCTTCGACCTAAATATGGGTTCAGAAGCCTAACTTTTAGATCATCATTGTTGAAAATATTGGTGTTTCAGGGCCAATCCATAACTGAAACCTTCCTCTTGGGTCCAAGATAATCATTAACAGTGCTATATTTGTATACAACACCCACTAAAACATGTTATATAGTGACAAGGAGGTCGCCATGTTAGTCTGTATTCTTGCGAAACAAAAAGAGCAGTCCTGTAGCACTTTAAAGACTAACAAAATAATTTATTAGGTGATGAGCTTAAAAAGCGCAAAAAGCTCATCACCTAATACATTATTTTGTTAGTCTTTAAAGTGCTACAGGACTGCTTTTTTGTTTTCATAAAATGTGGCATATTACTTTAATGTAGCAACTTGCATCCCCAAATAACCTCCAAAAGGTCACATGAAACACAGTCAGCTGTAAGGACAGACGATGACTCACTGGCACACAATAGGCAATGTAACAAACTGAAGTGTGTGGGGACGGGGCATTGGGCCAGGAGACCAGGACAATATACTCCTCTTCCCAACTTTCACATGCAATCTTTCATGATCAAACAGCAGCAGAATCTGTGTTTGAGGTATCGGCTCGAATGCATATCTGCTGTTCAGAAAAAGTAGAGCTGGAACCAACCTGTAAATTTTGCAGTTCGAGCTAGAGTCAAGTTTCCCTAAAGATGAAGAGTGGCTTGGATCTGTGGTTCCCCCTCAGGGTGTATTCATTATAAACAAATTATGTACTGCTTATTAGTTACTACTGTCAATTTGTAGCCACAGCAATCAGTTTCATCACAGTGGTTCTCAAACTGTGAATTGTATGAGAGGGGGAGCCGTGTTAGGTCCTGTGGCACCTTTTAGACTAACAGATATTTTGGAGCATAAGATTTCCCGGGCAAAGACCCGCTTGGTCAGACACATGTAGTCTGTGAATTGGGACCCCAAAGTGGATTGTAACAGTGTTCTCTGTGAGCTGTGCGCTCAGGAGACATTCAAATGTTACCCGGCTGATCAGCAAAGCACCCACAGCTCGGTTTTGTTCCTACTGGTGAAGCACATTCATACATGCCTTGGGGCACATGAATTTTATTCTGCACCTGGAAAAGATTAGAAGGAACACTGGTCGCAACTTGCTTTGAATGGGGACACTAGGCATAGGAATCATCTTCTCTTCTTGCAGGGGTGCTTGATCCCTCCACACACACTGCTCTATGCCCTGTCCCCACTCCATCCCTTCCCCAAAGCTCCATTCCTGCTCTGCCTCCTCCCCTCAAGGCACCCGATTCACACTTCTCCCTGTCTCCTGGAGCTTAACGCCCTGAAACAGCTGCTTGCGACACTGGGGAAGTGCCAGGAGAGTGCGAGAGGAGTTGGCCAGCGCGGCCTGTGGCACACAAGAGGCCTGGGGGAAAAGAGGGGAATGCTTGGTGCCGGTGGGAGCTCTGGAGGACTTCAGCCCTGCACAACAAGGCTCAGGTTGCAAGTTTACCTTTGACCTTGGTGCCCAGAGCAGTGAGGCTCAGGCTTTGTCCCCGCAACCTGGGGCAGTGGGGCTCACGATTCGGAGGTTTCAGTCTCCATAGCTAGGGTTGTGAAGTAATTCTTGTGGTCAGCAGTGGGTCGCAGTGCAGTGAGGTTTGAGAGCCCTCGGTTAATCATATTCAAAGAGAACCTCACGAGCAGATGAGCGTATTCCCCATTGACTTCTGCATGGCTCTTCCCCATCAAAATGTCAGCCTGCTCAGTACTTTCCGCACCAGTGGGACCTTGCCTCTCTCTGCTCTTCTTTATACCTGTGGCCTTTCTTTCAGCTCCAAATCAACGTCTGGGATGTTCTCAAAATAAAACCATGAAAATCAGAGAAACACGATTCCCACATTTGTGCTACAATGTATCTCCAGGTCTAATGAATGACTTCTGCTGAAGCCAGCACTCTAGCTGGCATGGACCGAACATAGTTTTGCCAAAACAACCATTTAAATTTTATTTCTAAACCTTCCTCTTTGAAAATCACAGCTCCATCCATCAGAACTCTTTAAATAAAACGTTGTGTAAAAAAAATAAATAAATAAAAAGGTTTCTTACCCTGGAGAAAATTGCAATGTAGATGGGACCAGACAGCACACAGGAGTTACATGCTACCAAGGACGAACACAGTCGAAGGACCAAAATAGCACACTGCTTCACATGCACAGCAATAGGTAGCACAGAAAACTGAAACCACAAGTAAAATGCTTGTCTTGCTATCCAAATAGCTAGCCGCAATCAGACTTTTCTAAACATCGTTTCATTTTATCACCTTCCTCCACTAGCTTTTATAGAAATAAATGGGTCTAAAGCTCCGTTTGGGTACCAGCGACCTAAAGCCATTCCTGAACTCTCAGTGCTTGCAGAGTTTGCTCATTCTTACTAGGGTGAAATTCAGGGCTGTGCGGAGTGTCTGAATGAAGGCTATTCACTGCTTATACCTTCAAAAGAAGGGGGTGGAGGGAGGCTATGTGGGACTAACGCTGTGGATTGTCCTTGTGCCAGCTCAGTATGTGGGGAGGAACTTCTCCCATTAATATATTTCTTCATCATATTCCACTTGAGCCACCATAAATAGGATAATATTAATCAGTGACCTCAAGATAGAAACCACAGAACGCCTTTCTGAAAAGGAGAGGTCTCACACTGCCTGTGCCTATTAATAGCATTACATCTGACAAGAGCTCAGTTTGAAAAATGCTCATGTTTAAAGACAGGGATCCGGGAGTCCAAGATCTGCGTCTGTGATCAACACAGTCTGTGACTCAGGGCCAGTCCCTCCATCTGCCCAGGCTAGTTTCTCTATTAAATTGAGATGTACTATTGACCAGCCTCAAAAGGGTACTGTGAAGACAGCTGAATGAATGTGAAAGTCTTTGAGATCCTGCAGTTTTAATATTACTGCTGATTACTCAGTTTATTACTACAGGGGAGAGAGTTGTGTTTTTAATCAGCAATCGAAAAGACGTCTCTTGCTTATCTAATAAAAATACCAAGCCCTGTTCTTTTCTCAACGTAGAAATGTAACTATCCACTAACTTCAGTGGAGCTAGAGTGGCGCATGGAGAACCAGGCCTTGTTCTTTTACAGACTATCCAAAGTGGGAGCCTGATTGCTGTCACCGCATGAGACGATCAGGTCTCCCAAGTTCTCGTTTTCAAAAGTGAAGTGAAGTGTTGCCAGTTTCACTGGTCTGCTTGGAGAAGCAGATACACACTGTGCTCTGCAACAGGGCGGGAAAGGAACATGCATCAGCTCCACGCCTGGTGCAGAGCACATCCCTCAGTTTATCAGCTAGCATTTTTTTTGGCGGGGGAAGGTTGTCAGCCTCTGGGATGCTGCTTCAATGCTCTACGGGAGTATCACTGAGCACCTTGCATCCTAGACAACCATACAGAGCAACGTCCTTACCAGCTTTCCCAGTAGACTGAGAGCAGGAACTCCTCCTGTCACTTAGCACATTTTCAGCAAAGCAAAGTATCACATCCTTTGTTCGTAAAGAAAATGGTGAAACATCCCCATCAGCCTGCACTTCTCTGTTCTTGGCCAAAACTACTAACCAAGGATGGGGCCAACAGCCTTCATTAGTTCTTTTAGGACTGAAGCTGGAAGAGGGCTGTCAGTCCTAAAAGCATGACCCATTTCCAGAGCCCTGCACAGATGCAAAATTGCTATCCGCATCCTAGTCTGCAGAAATGCCCCATTGGCCATGCACCTTCACGTCCACGAATGCAGATGCCTACGGATAGAAAATTAATAGCCAAGATTTGCAGGGCTCTACCCATTTCTAGACAGATCACAGATTACAAGGGTGCTATGGGAAGAACTCCACTAGTCCACCAGTGGTTGTGGAAAACTGAAAAGACTTACTATGAGACTGAAATATACAGGGAATATGTCACCACATCAGGTAGGCATTTGGGGAAGACATTCTGCACGTTTTAGCCTAGCAGACTTGCCGTTTTTACCCTTGTATGAGAAGCTTTCACATTTTTGCCAAAGAAGAAGTAATTGCTCAAAAGTTTTACAGTTTTGCTATCTTCATTTACTAGTCCATAATTTAGGCCCTTCTTTTTTGTTTACCAAATAATTCCTAGATTTCAAAAATGATTTTACTGCCTTTCACCCGAAGTTTGGAGCACACAAACACATGAAAATGTTATTTTTTTAGAAATTACATTAGGTGGACATGTGCATGTTAATAGATTAATAGAACCATGAATGTGAAGTTATCTGTTAAAGTAAGGCAGTGCAGCGGAAGATACACGTGCATCTGGGAACATATCGTTAGTGTACAGTTCGTGAAATATACCACCTTCTGAAACTGCTTTTACCATCAGTATTGATATTTTTCTCTGTTTGTGGATTTTTTTCTGTCCTCCTGTCTCACTATTAACATTGGTATTTATCCAGAAAATTATTAAGCTAATTTTATGTACCAACTTTCACCTGTTTTTAATTTTCATAATGAATAATGATAAATACGTGGGCAATTTTAAACATATAAAACCCTAAAATGAAAGGTCTTGCCCATATTAAATGCTTCTCGTGCTTCCTCGGACAAGAAGGGACAATATTTAATCACGCCTGGCCTTAGGGGAAGGTGGTTGCCTTGGCCCCGTGCCTTCAGGGCTCCACAAGCCAACTGACTCCTGCCGTCTGGGGTCCGCTGTCAGCGTGCTGGCTTGGCGCCCACCCACTGTCCCAGTCCTGATGGACCAGTTCTTGTCTTGCAGCCTCTCATTCCTAGGTCGTATGTTCATTACAGGGAAGATCTGTACCAGTCAAACAATATTCCTTACCCTGGCTGGTTGCCGATTTATAGGCTTTCATCACAAAAGGAGTAGTAGATAAAGCGTCGCTTTAAGTTTAACAATCAGTGATCATCCTATGAATTAATACAATGCCAGATTTCCTTTCCATCTGTTTTCATTATGGAGTCTTCTCTTTACACAGCTTGGGAGAGCAACATAAAATATATCAAACATTTGTTTCCCCCAGGCAAATGAGGGCAGAAATATACATAAAATTAAATCCTTGTCTCAGAGGGGTAGCCTTGTTAGTCTGGAGCTTCACAAAAACAAGCAGTCTGTGGCACCATAAAGACTAACACATTTATTTATTAGGTAACGAGCTTTCATGCATAAAATCTGAAGATTCTGAAGTAATCTGTTTCGTAGATAATCTGAAGAAGTGGGTCTTCCCCATGAAAACTCATTACCTAATAAACAAATTCATTAGTCTTTAAGGTGCTACAGGACTGCTGGTTTCCCAATTAACTATTTGGTCCTCCACACTGAAGCATTGCTAGAGCTATTGATAATCCATTCTGATACCAATATTTAGTAAGTTACCAAAACCAAGACATTGAACACAGACCGCTGCTGTGCTACTCTAGTTTAAACTTGCCTAACTCCAGTGAAGCCAAGTGAATGACCTTGGCATAAAGTGGAGTAACATAGTAATGAATCAGACTCCCCGGTTGATATATATGAACCCCTGACCTGGAATGAAAAATACTTTTACAAATTGTTAAATTTGCTGGGAGTTATAAGCAGAATGCCCTTGACCTTTCCCAAATGATAAAGCACAGAAATAAACCCATGTGGGCTATGGTATTTTTCTTCTAAGCATTTCATTCCCTTTTTTTTGTTTTTTTTTTTTTGTTTGTTTTCCTTGGGGTGCGGGAGGGAAGACTTGAAAAGACTTTCCAGTTAAACTGACACTTGTCCATTTCTATCAGGAGTTTCAACAGTACTGGACAGAACTCAGAGGAATGACACTTTTCTTCTATGTGGATAAGAAAACCCCAGCAGTGAGTAGTACCATGTGCTTGTGTGTGCGCTAAAAATATTTAGATAGTCCTTTTCATCAAGTGAGTATATGCTCACTTACTGCAACTGCCTCTCCCATCCCTGCGGTCATGTCTTTGAAAGCCATGGCACATAAATCAAACTTCA
The DNA here is from genome assembly GCF_033958435.1 of Carettochelys insculpta. Classification (NCBI taxonomy): domain Eukaryota; kingdom Metazoa; phylum Chordata; order Testudines; family Carettochelyidae; genus Carettochelys; species Carettochelys insculpta. The sequence continues at coordinate 132,551,726 of NC_134140.1, read as the reverse complement.
CCACACAGAGGCTGCACCACATTGTAGGAAGTAATACAAATAATGTACATCTACGCCTACCAAACAGAGAGGTCTTAGTCACTCAGCTTTGTCTGTGCTTTCACTTCTGAGAAGAGAACTAACTGAAGCCTCCCCATTTACTATACAGGCTTGTTCAAGAACACGTTGCACATGGGCCCTTCTGGGAGACAAGGGGTTGCTGGGATCCTTTCCCTCCCTTGTGTTTTACCTCAGAAGCAGCCGCTCTCATATAGCCTTTGTTTGGAGATCAGCCAGGGGAAAGGTGCAGGACAGTTATAAGACACACCCTCTGCATCTTGCATATAGGTACTTAAACTGGTTATTCCTCTAAATTCTGCTCCAGCGCAGAGCTGCTGGCTTTGTGCACCTCAGAAATGAGGGCCAATATAAAGTTCTTTCAGATTCCTGTCTTGTTTTGCTATACGGCTGAAACTACTCACATCCATTTCTGTGGTTTCTATATAGTTTCTCAGAGCAACGTGTGCAGGGATTTGTTTTCTGATACCCATTTTATAGGTAAGGAAGGGGCCCAATATCCACACAGTGTTCGCCTACGCTGGATGTGCAAGCTGAGATGGCCCTGCAATAGGAGAAAGATGTTTTCTTCATGTTTTAATCCAACAGGCCCATGCACAGTCACAGATGTCTCCTGTGCCCCCCAAAGACCACCCTAACGAGAACTGTAGAGGGAACATTTAATGAAGTACTGTAACTCCTGTTTTGTTGGTCTACAGGGATTGGAGTTAGGAGGTGTTGTGGGTGCCTTTTGTGTAAGAATTACACAAGAATTACCTTAAAGCTCTAAGAGCAAATTGTAGCTCTAATGTTCTTGCCAGTGGCATGGGAAAGGAAGTTTAGGGCACTGGGAAGTTTTACCACTTAATTGGGGCTGATTAGGTGGACACATAGTGTCCTCCGAGCAGCCAGCTGTCCACGTCAGACTTCTCCTAGAGTAGGGGAGTGCCCAAGGAAGGGAGGGAGCAGCTGAGGGGAGCTCAGGCCAACAGCATGTGCCATCAGAGCTGGGAGCTGGATGTTCGTAGCCGATTAGCTGCTAACCTGCTGCCTAAGGAGAAGGTCGCTTGCAGGAGAGCTCAGGTGAGCTCATTCTCTGTCAGGGAACCTGTCGTGGGTGAGTCCCATCTTGCCGCTCGGTACCAACACATTATCCTTATTGTGTGGTTAGTGGCAGAATAGGGGCCATGTATTGTAAGGTGCCCTTTCTGCTGAGGTGGCTGTTCTGAGAGCTTCCCCATGCAGACCCACCTCTTACCCACTGTCTCGTTATCTCTCACCTCAGAGGAACCTACCTGTTATGCTCTTCTGTTGCAGCTAATGAGACCCATCATATCAGGCTGAGCCAGCAAAATAATTGCGTACCGACACATGCAATACCTGCACACATCAGTGTAACCCAGGGCTGAGTCTAGCACATTGTCTCTAATCAGTCTGGGAATTTGGTTGAACTCCAGGATCTTTAGATGGCAGGACACTATGTATTTCAGTTGGATAATCAGTGCTTTGTTGGTTCTATGCATGGATGTTCCAGGGCCACATAGCACAACAAGCACAAATGAAGCAAGATGTATATGCTGGATAGCCATATAGTGAAGAGCGATAAGGTGTTTGCCCAAAATGCATAGTGTAGTGTAGTTGCAAATAGCTTTCAAAAGAAGAAATAAAGGACTGCATAAAGGTACCAGACCGAACTTTTAAAAACACCAGAACAAAACAATGTTTTCTTGTCTCAATTAGTTTCTGCTGGGAGCAGCAGATTTGTTTAGATGTGCCACAATGCATGTCCCATCTTTCCTTCCTTTCTCAGTATTTAGAGAAACTAGAGCTGGCGAATCTACAATCAATAACTAACCTTTATCCAGATGAAAACTGCGGTGCACAGTTCATCCTGGTGCTGACGCATGAGGACGTAGAGCTCAAGGTGAGAGATCCCAGTGAAGCTGGAAAGGCACAACTTATGCACAGTGGTAGGGTTTGACCTACGCTGCTCCTGATCACCATAGAATGCTAGGACTGGAAGGGACCTCGAGAGGCCATCGAGTCCAGCCCCCTGCCCTTATGGCATGACCAAGTACTGTCTAGACCATCCCTGGCAGACATCTATCTAACCTGTTCTTAAATATCTCCAGCGATGGAGATTCCACAACCTCCCTTGGCAATTTATTCCAGTGTTTGACCACCCTGACAGTTAAGAACTTTTTCCTAATGTCCAACCTAAACCTCCCTTGCTGCAGTTTAAGTCTATTGCCTCTTGCTCTATCCTCAGAGGCCAAAAAGAACAAATTTTCTCCCTCCTTCTTATGATACCCTTTTAGATACCTGAAAACCGCTATCATGTCCCCCCTCAATCTTCTCTTTTCCAAACTAAACAAGCCCAATTCTTTCAGCCTTCCTTCATAGGTCATGTTCTCTAGATCTTTAATCATTCTTGTTGCTCTTTTCTGGACCCTCTCTAATGTCTCCACATTTTTCTTGAACTGGGGTGCCCAGAACTGGACACAATACTCCAGCTGAGGCCTAACCAGCGCGGAGTAGAGCGGAAGAATGACTTCCCATGTCTTGTTCACAACACACCTGTTAATGCATCCCAGAATCATGTTTGCATTTTTTTCAACAGCATCACACTACTGACTCATATTTAGCTTGTGATCCACTATAACCCCTAGATCCCTTTCTGCTGTACTCATTCCTAGACAGTCTCTCCCCATTCTGTATATATGAAACTGATTGTTCTTTCCCAAGTGGAGCACTTTGCATTTGTCCTTATTAAACTTAATCCCGTTTACCTCAGACCATTTCTCCAATTTATCCAGATCATTTTGAATTATGCCCCTATCCTCCAAAGCAGTTGCAACCCCTCCCAGCTTGGTATCATCTGCAAACTTAATAAGCTTACTTTCTATGCCCATATCTAAATCGTTGATGAAGATATTGAACAGAACCGGTCCTAAAACAGACCCCTGCAGAACCCCACTTGTTATACTTTTCCAGCAGGATTGAGAACCATTAAGAACTACTCTCTGAGTACGGTTATCCAGCCAGTTTTGCACCCACCTCATAGTAGCCTCATCTAAGTTGTATTTGCCTAGTTTTTTGATAAGAATATCATGCAAGACCATATCAAATGCCTTACTAAAGTCTAGGTATATCACATCTACCGCTTCTCCCCTATCCACAAGGCTTGTTATCCTATCAAAGAAAGCTATCAGATTGGTTTGACACGATTTGTTCTTTACACATCCATGCTGGCTGTTCCCTATCACCTTACCACCTTCCAAATGCTTGCAGATGATTTCTTTAATTACCTGCTCCATTATCTTTCCTGGCACAGAAGTTAAGCTGACTGGCCTGTAGTTTCCTGAGTTCTTCTTATTCCCCTTGTTATAGATAGGCACTATATTTGCCCTTTTCCAGTCGTCTGGAATCTCTCCTGTCTCCCAATATCACAGATAGGAAGAAGGGCTTTCGAAAACTGGGGGGGCGGTCCTTTCGGAAGGTCTCATCTCCACGGGCAGTGTGCGATTCGAAAAGCCGCACTTTCGAATCGCCACGGCCACCATTATGCTAATGGGGCGCTGCATATTCATTGCAGCACCTCATTAGCATCTTTCGAACCTGCTCATTAACATGCCCTTTCGAAAGGAAGGGGCACGTGTAGACCCAGCCTCTGAGTTTACCAAAATCTGCCCTCCTGAAGCCCATTATCTCTATTTTGCTGTTTTCCCTTCTACCCTTCCTTAGAACTGTGAACTCTACGATTTCATGATCACTTTCACGCAAGCAGCCTTCCACTTTCAAATTCTCTACCAATTCCTCCCTATTTGTTAAAATCAAATCTAGAACAGCTTCCCTCTGGTAGCTTTTTCAACCTTTTGGAATAAAAAATTGTCTCCAATGCAATCCAAGATCTTACTGGATAATCTGGGCCCTGCATGACTTTGTTTCCCAACATATATCTGGATAGTTGAAGTCCCCCATCACCACCAAATCCTGGGCCCTGCATGACTTTGTTAGTTGTTTAAAAAAAGCCTCATCCACCTCTTTCACCTGGGTAGGCGGCCTGTAGTAGACTCCTAGCAGGACATCACCCTTGTTTTTTTACCCCTCTTAGTCTAACCCAGAGACTCTCAACATGTCCATCCCCTACGTCCATCTCCACCTCAGCCCAAATGCGTACATTTTTAAGATATAAGGCAACACCCGCCCCCCGGGCTTTCTTCCCTGTCTATCCTTCCTAAGCAGGCTGTACCCTTCAATACCAACATACCAATCATATGTATTATCCCACCAAGTTTCCGTGATGCCAACGATGTCATAGTTGTATTTATGTATTAGCACTTCCAGTTCTTCCTGATTATTACCCATACTTCTTGCATGTGTATATAAGCATCTAAGATATTGATTTGATCTTGCCTCCATTTTGCCCTGACTCTCCTTTTACTCTGACATTGTTGCCCATACTCCCTCCCATTTCTGACCCATCTCCCAAGTTTCCATGTTCTCGACTTACCTGTTGGCTTTGCTCTCCTGTCCCCGTTGAACCTAGTTTAAAGCCCTCCTCACCAGGTTAGCCAGTCTGTGTCCAAATATGGTCTTTCTCCTCCTCGAAAGGTGAATGCCATCTCTGCCTGGCAGTCCTTCCAGGAATAGCATCCGGTGGTTGAGGAAGCCAAAGCCTTCCTGGCGACACCATCTCCAAAGCCAGGCATTCACCATAGGAGAGCAGAAAGTAGCGGCAGAGCTGTTGCCTTCCAATGTGAGATGCACGAACCCGCTGCCTGTTGGGGTTGGAAAGACGCATTTTGGAAACAAACACTCTAGTTTAAGTAACAAACACATGCGGAATGGAATTGCCTTCCTCCAGGAGAACACACTGCCACTTCTGACCTGGGAAGGAGTCTCTAGGGCTTCTCCATTTTCTGGTACCTGCGGCTATAGCACGTACCTCTTCCCAGTCCTGGAAGGCAGAAGCAGGGCTCCCTTTGCACATGCAGTCACTGCTGCTCCCTTCTGAAGCCTCTTCTCCTGTCCCACACTGCCCCTTCTGGCCAATGTCAGAGCTCCTGTCTCCATCTCTACCTTCCCTTCCTCCATGTCATCACTTTCACTGATTCCATACGTTCCATAGCACCCCAAGCAAGAGCAGCACCCTGGCATGCCAGGCACTGCACAGACATGTAGTCAGTGTCCATCCCCTCCCGGAAGAGTTTACAGTCCAGCAAGACAAGACCGAGACAGACTACGAGGTGACAGCGTGGAACCAAGCTAAGAAGTGAGTTCCTCAGGGTCAGGCAGCAAGCTGGTGGCAGATCCAGTTACGGAGCCCAGGTCTGCACCTAGTGCAGGACTCATTTCCACTTCCCTTCCCTTGGACACAGCAAGGAGGAGGGAGGCGGGTCTGGGAGGAAGAACAGGAAGGGGAAGATGAAAGCAAGAGGGAGTGGCAGAGATGAATGGGGAGTATGAAGTACCTTGGGGAAATAGGACTCTCCCCTCCCCTCCTAAATAGTTACGGTGGGGGTCTTCATCTCCTATTCTGCCCCTCCACACACAGAGGCAGAAATGTAGTGATGAGCTACTGGTCCCTGGGCCTCTCAAGGGGGCCTATTCTCACCCTCCACCCCTGCTAGGGACTGGGCCAAGGGAATCAGCTGTCCATACTACGCTGCCCTCTCCCCGTTATGTGAGAAAGGGTTTGAGGGCGTCATACAGAGGGATCACACCTGAGTTCTTCATTCAGGCAGGCAGCCACTACAGTGCCCAGTGCATTGGGTCAGAAGGGGTCCTAGTCAGGAGGACCAGCCGGCCCACTGTAGCTGAGACAGTCCCTGTAAGACCTGTCCTGGGTTCCTGGTTTATTTGGCAAAGTGGACACTTGTTCTTGCCAATGGTCAAGAAAGTGGCGTGCAGAGGAAAGTGAGTGGCGATCGGGCCCCATGCAGGTTGGCAGGCAGGACTTGTGTGGTGCTCCATTCTCCCATTGCAACATATGGCCACCCTGGTCAGAGTACAGACTGCACTCGGCATCAGGAGGCAGTGGGGAAGAGGTGACAATAAGGAAACCGGAAACTAGACAAGTTCCATCTTATTTCCTTAGAAGAGCTGTGCCCCAGTCACCTGAAAAATGCAGACTCTGAGGGGATTTGGGGAGGGCCACACACGGCAGAGACCTGGGAGTGTTTGGTGTCAGTCACGCTTCAGTTTCTCTTTGTATTCTCTCAGGTGGAGGACTACAACAATGGGGAGGAGTGGAAAAGCCTTATCCTCACAGTCACACAGGTACGGGAGCTCGTCAGTGCTGGTTCTCAGCTGAGGATGCATTGTGTAGTCAGCTGCTTGGTCACATGGTGGTTTGCATGAAATAAGCGCAAGAGACCAAATAACCAGTTCCAGCCTTGTCTGTTGCAGAAAAGTCCAGAGTTTAGCACACGGGAAAACCGCTCAATGCAAGACTCATTTTCAGGAAGCCATCTCAGGCCATATTGTTAAGACCACCTGACACAGGAGGCGCGTGTCAAAAGAGACACCTCAACATTTCCCTATCACTTCACAAGTAAAAAGATATGATGTACCTCAGCGGAGGCTCGATTTAGCCAGTTGCCTTTCCATCCTGTTTTTCTGGTAGCAGGTGTCTCGCATAGCGTTTTGGCCTGAGCAGGTGCATTCCTACTGCCAAGGTCACAAAGGCACCTCCTGGGCTTCTCCTCCAGTATGACACTCCTCTACTTAAGGCAATGCCGACTTCAGCTCACACTGGGTGTTATAGCAGGGGTGGGCACACTGTTTGGCCTGACAGCCACATCTCATATGGAAATTGTATTGCAGGTCTTAAATGTTCATGAAATTGGGGTGGGGGGGGTTGGTATGTGGGAGGGTGCGTGGGCTCTTGGGGGGTGGCAGGGGGGAGGGGCTTGAAGTGCAGGAGAGAGCTTTGGGCTGAGGCTGTGGGGGAAGGCAAATTGTGCAGGAGGAGGTTGGGTTGTGGGTTCTGGATGGAATTTACTTCAAGCAACTTCCGGAAGCAGCGGCATGTCCCCGTTCTGGCTCCTGTATGAAGGCGCAGTTAGGCAGCTCTTGTGCTGCCCCATCCACAGGCACCATCTGCCATTGGCCCTAGCTCCTGCCCAGTGGGAATTGCAGAGCCGGTGCTTGGGATGGGGGCAATATGTGGAGCCCATGGGGAGCAAGTCCCCGACCTTGCTCCCCAGGGGGCCGGGAGCTCAAAGACTGAATTAAGAAGCTCTGATGGGACATGCACAGCCCGCTGGCTGTAGTTTATCCACTTCTGTGCTATAGGATACTTAACAAATTACCAGGATTATTGAACTCATGCCAAGTAACTGCCACAAGTGCGTGTGGCACACAAATTTGTACTGATAGGGTGCTTAATACACATGTGATGTGATTAACACACATTGCTATATAATTAACCACAATATAGACTATGCACAAAGCGCACACTATCAAAACAGCATGTCTTTCTAATTAATGTGCTAACGATAAATAAAAATCACACACTTTTCTAACAATTACTTGGCCTGAATTCTACAACCCTGTTCATTTATGTTAACTATCCTGCTGCACCTTGCATTAGCTGAGGACAACTGGCTTAAATATTGGTCAACAGAGCTCGCTCTGCCAGTATTGCATGACAGCTGCTGGATATCAGTATACGTTCATCTCTTTGTTCAAAGACTTTCAGCTACTCACAGCTGGGCACCATAACGATTACTCATCCGTAAGGGACAGAGCTGGTCAAGTGCCCTGTATGTGTCAGACTGGCAGGACTGCATAAGTAGGAGCCATCAATGTACTTCTCAATAATCATGTGATTCAAACTGGGTCAGGGTAGCTGGTTTTGCCATACCCAGGAGTTCTTAACAGCACAAAGCTCAGGCGGTGCCCGTGCTGGAGGCTCAGTATACCTTCCTGAGGTACACGCATGCTGTTGTATAGGCTTAGAGAGATCTCCCAGACCTCAGCGTAGACTGCCTTGGAAAGTCACCTCCCAAGAGCTGGGGAACTGGGAGCCTGCTGTGAGGTCAAGCTAGGCACCAATCCTGCCAGCATTTTAGGCACAAGCTAACTTTTCATGTACCCGTAGCTCTGTAAGTAGTTTGACACACCATTCCCCTAGCTTGAGGGCATGACATTGCAATGGCCTTTGCCCATATAGCACCCACTACCGCTCACTGCTTGGGGCCTACACTGGCCTGTTTCTGTCCACGGCTTAGCCCTCCAGCTGTATTCTATTTAGCTGAGATCCCACTCCAGGGTGAGGAAAGTCCCACAGGAGTTTACAGGCAAATGGTTCTTCTCGCATCACTTGAGCTCCTCTTTAGCCCACTCTCCAGACACAATTTCCAGCCTCTGCTAGGTTACCTTTAAGTCTCTGGCTCTGGAACAGAGCCCAGACTCTCTTCTTCAAGTCTCCTCAACTCTTCAGGCTTTTCTTCAGCAGACTGTGTTGCTGGCTGCGGTTTCTACTGCAGCATGAGCCTTCTCAGCCCTTCTAGAAGGCTCACTTGCGTAACAGGCTGTCATCTGACTGACCACTTTTGTCCTGCCTCTTCTTGCTAACAGGCAGCTAGTTATGTCCTAGATGGCCTGACTGAACACATCTGGCTGGTGCCAGGGCCTTCTGGTCCTTACTAGGGAAATTAACCTCATGCCTATGTTTGCAGATTGTGGGCTCCAGCTTGGTTTTTAAAAGCTTGAGTAGTTACAGTGTTTGCGAAATGCCCTTTCAGAACAACACTCAAATTTTTAAAAATTCAATTGTTCAATATTGTGGGGGGAAAAAGGATTTACCCCACTGACAGACGGCCGTCTTCCCATCCTGTCAGTAATGGGCGAGACATTCCTAGCAGTGCGGGCACCTGTGCATTGGGTGGAGCAGGCACCAGACATCCGTGGTGGGCTTTCACTTTGCAGAGCTGAAAGAAGAAAAGATACATGGGTTAACTGAACCCCCACTCCTGGGATCATGGGAGGGACGATTTATTAATACCAGATCAGATTTCAGAAATCCTCACGTGGAACCTCAGAAAAAGGGTCAAATTGAGCCTAACTCTGTTTTCAGACACGTTCCTCACATGGGTCTTTTTACTGACACACCAGGCCGAATTCAAATCTTGCTTGTGCAGCCAGAACTTCAGTGAGGTCTGTGAGTCTTACAACTGCCAGCTCCACAATCCCAGCCCTGTTAGCCAGTCAACTCGCCTGGGTGCTGAGGCTCAGTGCTGGGGGCTTTTTATTATACCGCAGACATGCTGTGACTGGTTTTCAGAAGTGCTGCCTGTCCACAATTCCCACTGAAGTCAATGGCGCTGCGGTGTCCAGCATTGCAGAAAGTCAGGCCACTGCTTGATTTGCTTTTAAGGCTCCTTGCCCTCCCTTGGTGCGTGTCATGCAGACAGAAAGCAGAAGACCAGAGTCCAAAGTGCAGGCAACACGATGTATATTGTGGTTAACGATCAAGCGTATCCACCAGTAGAGCTCTCTCTCCCCTTCTCCTTTCTTAGCAAACAATTATACAGGTTCAACCTCTGAAATATGGGACTTCCACATCCAGCCAATAGGACTATGGCTGTTCCTGGACCAGAGAGCCCCAGTGGCTCAGGTGGTGGTGGGGCAATGCAGGTGGAAGATCAGTAGCCAAGAGCAGCCGGGGATCTGTGACCTGGGAGCAGTGGAAAGGCCAGGAAGCCACAGTTGGGAAGTGGGTGGCCCACGGCTGGGAAGCCGGCAGCTGAGAAGCCACAGCTGGGCCGGGAATGGGAAGCCAGCAACCAGGAACAGGAAGCTGTTGGGGCTGAGGCTGGAAGCCAGCAATGGAGCACTGACCTCCCCTAGTTAAGCAAAACTCCCTGGTCCTGGACCACTCAGATCCTGAGGATGCTGGATCAGGCAAGTCAAACTTGTAGCTGTGATGCTTGCCTCTGGTACCACCCCTTACAATTTATGGTCCTATTGTGCTTTGGAGAGTCTTGACTCTGGTGGCTTTCAGTGGGAACTGTTTCAGCCAAGGTCACTGGTTTGTTGGCTTTTACTGTTTCTTAGGCCTTTCTTCTTCCATCCCCTTGTCCCTCCCCACCTGGTTGTTTCACCTTGGTTTGGGAAAGGGCTTGGGAAGCTTTCAAACATACCCTCAGATATTACCCAGAAACACTTGAACTGCATGCCTGATCTTTGCTCCTTGTATTATAAATCCCATCTGACCACGGGTAGATGCAACACAAATTTTTACTCTTTGTTGATATGTTAGTAAGGGTATAAGACTATGAAAAGTCCAACAGGCAAACAAAACCAAACATTCTCTCTCAGGCTAATAAACAGGTCTAAATACTATATTACTGTCCCAAACATTTCTGGGGACCAATTAGCTATATTAGCTCAGGGCAGGTCTACACTAGGCAGGTAAGTCAATTGTAGATACGCAATTCTAGCTATGGCAATTGTGTAGCTAGAACTGACTTATCTACAGTCGATTTACCTGGCCATCTTCACAGAAGGAGGTCAATGGGACAAACTCTCCTGTTGACCTCCCTTACTCCTCACAATATTGAGGTGTACCGGGATCAACTATCAACCCCAGATAGATTGATTTTGTGCGTGTTTAGCAAGCACACGAAATTGAACCCTGGATGATTGACCGTGACCAGGTCGAACTTCCACATAGTACAGACATACCCTAAAAAAATCACTTTCGGGGGGTATTCAAAGACTAGACACAAAGCAGTTCCGTTTATCAGCCAATACTCATCTACCGCATCCAGCAATTAAAAAAAGATTTCTGCTTTGTAGTTGTCTTTTATTAGCGTGGTGATGGTGGTGGTGCTTGGGTTCACTTGAGTTAATACCCACCGATGTTGTTCTACCTGTTCCGTTTCTTTTGCAACTTTATTTTTTGTTAATTTTCAGCTGTCAGTGCCAGCATGTACATCACTGCTCCCCAGACAAGTCATTAGGCTGAATGAAGTGCTAGAGAAAGAAAAGAAAAGGAGGGCTGCCATAGAACAGCCACCCAATGCATCTTCAAGAAAAGAGAAGCCAAGCGATGAAGCGCATGTTAATACCCTGAACCATATGCCGGAGTAAGTTCAGCAATACACACCTAATTAGAATTTTCCCTTTTCTTTCACAGCATTTTAATTTTTGTATTGTGACACAACCCAAGGCTTGTCCTTGTGGGTCCCTGCACTACATGGCAGTTTAAAAGCAGCCTCAGAGGCCTGCTGTCCCCCTCACCCTGCTTCCTGTGCTTGGTTCACAGCACCACTGGGCCGTTCTCATCATTGGCCAGTCCAAAACCACAGTCTTTTGGGGAGGAGGCTCACTCCTTAGCCACTGCCCCTCTAAGGCCGGCCAGATGTGTGGGGTGGTCTGGGGGGGAATCCAGTCCCCTCCCACACATCCCAGGTTCCAGCCCAGGCAGCTCTGGCAGGAGGGGCTTCCCTCTCTGGGTCCTCCTAGTGCCACAGCTGCCACCCCTGGGCCACTTCCACCAGACCCCCCTGTAACACAACTGCAGTACCTTCCTCTGATAGCTACAGTTCTTCTCCTTGGTGAGTCTCCTCTCCCCAGTTCATCCTCTATTTCCTTCCCCTTCCTTCCTGGGGGAAGCCTTTTTGAGGGCTCCACAGGCCTTGACTGGCTGCAGCTGCTTAACTAGCCCCAGGTGTTGGCCCACCCTGGTGCTGCAGGCTGACCCTTCCAGGGCCTTACTCCATGGAGAACATAAAAGAGGACACCCAGCTGCCTACGTATCTCCCCTCCCACATGGTGCTGTAGCTGGCTGTGGGCGTGGATCTATCACACTATATTGAAGCTTACAACCCAAAATCAGGGCTCTGAGTTGGACTTCATCATGTGTTTATTTTGCTCCTCCATTGAGCACTCTGCGACACTTCTTCCTTTGGGTTTGTTGAACCAGTGCTAGAAAATACCTATTGCAGAAAAAGAAGAGGATGCTTGAGGATGTGAGAGTAAATGTTGCTAATTTGTTTCCTTGCAACATTTGCTTATGTGTATGCATATGCGCACTTGATGGGTACATTTGCTTCTGGGATCTAATGTTATTGTGGGCAATTCGCACCAGGGACCGGGTGGCGTAGTGGCTTGGCCCCCCGGCCAGGGCCTGTTGGGCGCGTCTTCAGCCCCACCTGAGAGTCTTTGGGTTAAGTTTGGGGCATGGCCCTGAGAAACTAGTTCCCCCTTTGGTGGGAGAGTGGTTCCCTGGGGGGGGGCTCCCCAGTCCCCTCAGTGCCTGGGGGAGGGTCCTGGCAGCACCCTCTGGTAGCCAACCAGGTGGCAGCTCTGGCTTGGGGCCTACTGCCTCAGAGCCAGCTCCTGCCTCTTGGCTGGTCAGCTCCAAACTGGGCTGGCTTCCTTACTTTTATACCCCTCCAGGCCTGACACTGGCCACAGGTGAACTGGGGTGGGGCTAATTGGGCCAACAGGCCTTGTTTAACCCCTGCCTTGCCTGGCCTCCCTCTCACACTCCTACAGTTATCTTCCAAAAATCCCTGATAATCGTGGCTCGTACAGCATGACTGCAGGTTCTGCCACAGTGGTGGGCCAAAGCCACCAAGTTGTGTTCAGAATTCAAATCCTTTCAAAATTCAAGGAGGGGTGGGGTGTTTGGATCAGAGATTTTCATAGAAACAGAGAACTAGAAGAGACCTAAAGTCCTGGTCACCTTTACTCCTGGCAGAACCAAGCATCATGCAGACCCTCCCTCGCAGGTGTTCGTCTAACCTGCTCTTAAAAATCTTCGATGAAGATTCCACCTCCTCCCAAAGAAATTTATTCCAGGATTAATCACCTTGACAGGAAGTTTTCCCTAACATCCAACCTAAACCTCCTTTCTTGCAATTTAAGACCATTGCCTCTTGTTCTAGCCTCAGAAGTTCAGGACAATAATTTTTCCTCTCTCCTCCTTTTAACAATCTTTTAGGTACTTGAAAGCTTCTAAGTCCCCTCTCCATCTTCTCTTCTCTAACCTAGACAAACCCCATTCTTTCCATCTTCCCTCATAAATAATGTTTTTTTGACTTTTACTCAGTTTTGCTCTGCTTTGGGCTTTTTCTAGTTTGCCCACATCTTTCCTGAAATGTGGCATTCAGAACGAGACAAAAATACCACAGTCGAGGCCTAATTGGTGTGGAAGAGAGTGCAAAAATTACTTCTGGTTTTTACTTACAACTCTCCTGCTAATACAGTCCAGGATGATGTTCACATTTTGGGGGGAGGAAGGAGGAGCAAGTGTGTCACATTGTTGACTTCTACTTAGCTTGTGGTCCACATGATTCCGAGATCTTTCTGCAGTACTCCTTCCTAGGCTGTCATCAGACCCTGGGGACCTGAAAACATCTAACTTTTCTAATTAATTTTTAACATTGTTTCGCTGTTTTAGCCTCTGATCCTACCCCATTTTCACTGGCATTCACTATGTTAAGCATCCAATCACCACCAACCTTCTTGGTGAACACAGAATCAAAGAGGTAATTCAGGACCTCTGCCACTTCCACATTTTGGCATTTCAGCCCCACCACTACTGATATGTCCATCTACCGTAGCAGCGTTTTAGAATGGACACTGCATTGATCTTGTCTCTCCACTCACCAGAGACTTTTGTCCCTGCTGTTTTTTTGAAGTACAAGTGGGCCACATGCACCTTTCCAAGAAGACTTCTTGACCATGATTTGGACTGTCACATATGTCTGTCTTTCTAGGAAAGCTATAACACTGTGCTGGCGGTGAATATTCAAAATATTTCATGTAAAATGAGCAAAATGGGCCAGTTGACACGACTCCCTTTGTTTTGGGTACCCAGCCTTGGCGGTTACACAGCCCACCTCCTGAGCTGCGCCCCCCATTGCATGCAGAAAGGGATGAATCATAGCTGTCTGGGGTTCTGCCAATTGACTAACATGACAACGTCCCTTATTGGAATGGCCCATTCACTTGACACATCTTGGAGCGACAAAGGCCAAGGACAGCCCCCAATACCTATGGCACAGAACACTCTACTAACAGACTGGCAAGGCAGCTTTAGCCCTCATGTCGCCTCAGGCTATTTTCCCAGTGTAGACTGAGCAGCTTGACTCATGCTGCTTCTCACCTCTTTTCTCTGCAGGTGCTTCTATACGGTGTCTCGGCAGGAAGCGACTGAGATGTTGGAGAAGAATCCATCTTGGGGGAACTTGATCCTGAGACCCGGTAGTGACAGTAAGAAATACGCCGTAACTATCAGACAGGTGATAGAGTAAGTTGAATCCACAAGATATTATCAAACTGCTAATTGACTTGTACCACATCATGCTGCCGAATGTAGAATTCCCAGGGTTCGTTTGTGAAATGTGGCCCTTGTTGTAGGAATAACTAGGGGGAGGTTAATCAGGCCTTGAGTAAAAGTTCAAGAGACAGTGTGGCTTACGGAGGAGGAAGAAGGAATTGCCACATTAACACGTGATAGACATCAGCCAACCATCACTGACGGGTGAGCAGAGAGCATGTGCCTGGTCCTTAAAGTCACTTACGTGAGGTCATGGAATCTTAGACTTTCTAAGCCCCAGAGCAAGCACCAGAAAGAACACATGTGCACGCTGGGGCCACAACTACCACAACAGGTAAGAGCTACAGATAATAAAACTGAATGCAACATCACACCAAACAAACCTTGTTACAGTTCAACATTTGGAGAGTTTCAAATCAGAGGCCATTGAACCCCAAGACAAAGTGGGGGAGCTGTAGGTAGCAAAACCACTTATCCTGCCTTCCTGGCCCCACTCACCTCAGCTACTCACCTTTTCTGCCTCCTCCTCTAGGGAGGCCAGATTGTCAGTCAGGACCCCAAGCAGACAGAAGTCACAGGGAGGTTGGATTGGTGAGCATGGGCATTGGAGACTGGGGACAGGCCAGAGAGATGGGAGAGGGGCACATGTCTGTTGCCTACCATTTTTTTTAAATGGGGCCATGTGACCCAGACCTGAGAACTTGGCTCAAGAGGGATGGGGGCCCAGGTCTACACCTTGGTTTGAGGACCCAGGCTCCTCTGCCTCGGCCTCTCTCTGGAGCTGACTGACAATGACAGAGCCCCTGCTGACTGGCAAGACAGAGGGGTGGCTTGGCCAAATTCCAGTGAGAGGAGTTGTGACCTGGTGCACAAAGTTGCAGTCCTTTCTGCTCCTGAGGTTGGTGATCTGGAGGCTCTATGCCACAGAGTTTTGACAGCTTGGCAACAGAAGGGACCCCTCTGCCCCAGACTAGGGAATTCCTGTACTGTGTGGGAACATAATGTAGAATGTTTATATAAATATCCAAGTCTGAAATCCGAAGTCACTTTAGTTGTGGCATTGTTTCGATGGAATTTTCCAGTAGAACCAGAAAATATTTCCAAGAGACCCCCACATCCCAGGCCCTGCTGCTCTTTCCAGCCTTATCTTGATCCCATGCCCTAAAGGCTGCAAACACTGTTGTCTCAGTTACAGAACCCACCAAATTTCCCTCATCTCCGATCCCCACCACTACCTCACTAACAGCATCTGCACTGAGGAATTTCTCAGGGTTTGCTCAAGGAAGCATCTGAGGATGGGAAGACAAAACTTGCCATTCCTGGTATTTCTAACGTAAAACAAAGAACATAAAAAACACTCATCCAGCTTCTTCTTGATTGATCACAAAGCAACAAAATGGCAAACAAACCAAAATTTTCCCCCTTAGCCAGTCACCCTTAAATGAACTGATACAAAAAAGACTTGTACACCACACTGGTGTTCTTGAAACTTGCCATCCAATAAACATCTTAAATAAAAGATAGGGAACCTGCAGCCACCACCATTCATCTATAATTTATTGACAGCAGTGTATTAATAGTGTGCTTTCTTCTTGTTTCAGTGGTCCAAGCATAAAGCACTACAGAGTGATGAATACGGGCAAAGGTTACACAGTTGAATTGGCAAGAGCAGTAAGTGGATGTTTGTGTGTTGGAAACACAAAATAATGTATTGGTTCTGCCTTAGAAAGCTGAAAAGGTTACAGAAAACTAGAACAAAAAAGGAGGGGTTTGTCTGCTTCAGAGATTCTAAACACAGTAATCTTCCCATCTGACCTTCTGTGTAACAGAGAAGAATAGATTTCCCCCATATACATCCTAGAGCAAATAGAGAAACATCCAAACTTAACGCAACAAATTTCAGTGACTGAGAATCCACCAGGACCCTTGGTAACTTGTTCTAATGATTAGCTACTGGTAGTCCATCGATCCGATGATGACAAATCTGTGCAGATCATCCGTTATTGGTCTCATGGTGTGCCCTCTGGTGACTGTATAAGCCAATTCTAGAGGTGCACATTTTGCCGCAGATGGTGCATGGGAAGTTTGCAATCTGTGGGTTGTGCATTGCTGATGCTCTGTGACATTGTTCATGTGCCTCTTGTAGACGCTGGCAGTGGTCTTTCTCAAAGGCAATGCAGGTATTTCTGACTGTTGCATGCCACTGTGTTCTGTCACTGGCGGCGTCCTCAAGGTCCCTAGGTTTGGTACTGCTATACTGCAGATTGGCTTTGATGGTATCCTTGTAGCGTTTCCATGGATGACCTATACGCTGGATGCCCTGGGAGAGTTCACCATACAGAAGCTGGCGAGGGATTCTGCTGACATCCATAGGGCTGCCATGACCAGTCCAATGTAGTTGTGACTGCATAATCATCATTTCGATGTTTGTCATCTGGGCTCTCTCTTGAGGACCTCAAGATTGGGCACTTTGTCTTGCCAGCGGATCTTCATGATGTTACGGAGGCAGCATGTGTGGAATGCTTTGAGCTGCTTGATGTGACGCCTATATAGTGTCCATGTTTTGCACCCATACGAAAGAGATGAGAGAACAGCAGCTTTGTACACAAACAGTTTTGTTGACATCCGGATGTTATGGTGGTTTAAAACTTTGACACGCAGACAGCCAAGTGCCTGGCTCGCTTTGGCTATTCGCGCGTTGATCTCATTATCCAGTGATCCATCACTGGATATGACACCATCCAGGTATTTAAAGTTCTCCACTACTTTAAGCTGAGTGCCATCAATGGAGATATTTGGGATAGGAGCATTTGATCCAGGTGCAGGTTGGTGGAGAACTTCTGTCTTTCCGAGGCTGACAGTTAGTCTGAAAAGTTGCGAGGCCTCAGCAAACTTGTTGACAATATGCTGAAGATTGTTTTCAGTGTGAGCCATAAGTGCACAGTCATTGGCAAAGAGTGCCTCAGAAAGGAGTTTCTGCACTGTCTTAGTCTTTGCATTCAGGCGACGGAGGTCAAAAAGTGATCCATCATGCTGGTATTTCAAGTATATACCTCGGTCCAGATCTTTCATTGCACGGTTAAGGATGCATGCAAAGAACAGGTTAAATAAGACAGGAGCGAGAACGCATCCTTGTTTCACGCCGTTGGTGATGTTGAAGGGGGCTGATGTGGCTCCATCAGACAGTACTTCGCCTGTCATGTCGCCATGGAAAAGGTGTATAATCTGGACAAATTTTCTTGGTCAGCCAAGTCGTATTAGAATGGTCCAAAGGGCTTCCCTGTTGACGGTATCAAATGCCTTTGTCAGATCTATGCAGACAGCATACAGGTGCATGTTCTGTTCAATGCACTTCTCTTGTATTTGTCTGAAAGCAAACACCATACCGGCTGTGTTCCGGCCAGGTCGAAAACCACATTGACTTTCAGGTAGATTTGCCTCGGAAATACTGTCTATTAGGGGGTTCAAGATGATGCGGGCGATGATCTTCCCTCCAACGGAGAGGAGGGATATGCCTCTGTAGTTTCCGCATTCTGCTTTGCTGCCTTTATTCTTCAGATAGCAATAATAGCATCGCAGAGGTCCTGTGGTATGTTTTCATCCTCCCAGATGCTGGTGAGCATGCTATGGAATGCTGCTAGTGCTGCTGGACTTGCCACTTTATCTCTCTCTGCTGGTATCCCATCTTTTCCAGGAGCTTTTCCTGAACTCATCTGGCTAACAGCTTTCTTAATCGCATCTATAGTGGGCAGAAAGCCAAGATCTGTCAGGATGGGTTATTGTGGAATTTCATTGAGGACGTTGTTATTCACGGTCAATGGTTAAGGAGGTTGCTAAAGTGTTCTCACCATCTTTTGTTGATGCCCTCTTTGTCTTTGACCAGTGTTGTGTTGTCTGATGAGAGCAATGGGGTAGTCCTTGGTTTAGAAGGTCCATAGACAGCCTTAATAGCACTAAAGAACATCTTTGAGTTGTGGGTCTCAGCATAGTGCTCAATTTCTTTGGCTTTG
The DNA here is from genome assembly GCF_033958435.1 of Carettochelys insculpta. Taxonomy (NCBI): domain Eukaryota; kingdom Metazoa; phylum Chordata; order Testudines; family Carettochelyidae; genus Carettochelys; species Carettochelys insculpta. The sequence goes on along the minus strand of NC_134140.1, from coordinate 132,533,378 downwards.
CTCTCCCACCATCTGTCTTGTATCTGACGGAGGTCTTTCTGTGTTTTGCTCTGAAGGTGCTTGAAATGGTCATGTTTGGAGGCTGAATAGGGGTCATTCTGCCGTTCAATAAAGGCTTTTCCCTTTACTTCCAGTGCTGAACATATTTCTTCTTGGTTCTCATCGAACCAATCCTGATGTATTCTTTTTTTGGTCCAAGCGATGTTATTGCTGCGCCAGTCACTATCTGCTTGAACTGATCCCACTTTTAGGTTACAGTACCGATCAGTTGACCGTGGGATGTTAATTTGTCATCGAGACTCTTCTGAAAATTGTTGAAACACTGGGCATCCTTCAGTTTGGCTATGTTAAAAGCAGGTCACACATGCTTAAGGCATTTGTGCCGAGAGGGAGCGATGTAAATTTGAAGAGACATCCTGACTAATCTGTGATCTGTCCAGCACTCTGCACCTTGCATTACTCTGGTGATCAGTACGTCTCAGATGTCTCACCTCCTGACAATAGCATAATCTATCAGATGCCACTGTTTAGACCTAGGGTGCATCTACGTCGTTTTGTATTTATCCACTTGTCGGAACAGAGTGTTGGTAATAGTCAGGTCATTTTCAGAACAAAGGCTCAAAAGGAGTAGTCCATTGTTGTTCATTTTGCCTACACCATGTGGCCCGGTTACTCCTTTCCAGTTCTCGCTGTTATACCCGACTCGGGCATTGAAATCTCCAAGTAGGAGTAGTTTGTCTGTTGCAGGTGTGGCCTTGATCAGTCTGTCGAGATCTTCATAGAATTGTTCCTTTGAGGTGTCAGGGCAGGTTAGAGTGGGTGCATATGCACTGATGACGGTGGCATGATGTTTGGCATTTAGTGGGAAGCGTAGTTTCAGCAATCTTTCATTGATACCCACTGGAAGGTCTGGGAGTTGACGCATCAATGAGGTTTTTATTGCCAGACTGACTCCATGTATTCTATCCTCTGTCTCAGTCTTACCCTTCCAGAAGAAGGTATAACCACTTCCTGGTTCACTCAAGAAACCTTCCCCTGCCAGTCTTGTTTCACTTAATGCTGCTATATCGATGTTATAGTGGGCTAGTCCACGAGCAATGAGAGCGGTCCTTCTCTCAGGTCTTGCAACAGCTTCTCGATCCATGAGAGTACGAACATTCCGTACACCAATGGTAAGTTTTCTCAAATTTTTCTTTCGGTTTCGACCGCAAGTAGGGTTGAACTGCCAGCCGCAGCTTGCTCGCCAGTTGTTGTTGGAGGGCAGGCAATTTTTAGGCCACCTTTTGTAGGCCCCTCCCTTATGAGAGTGAGCAGTGCTGTCCTAAAGAGGACTGCTCAGACGCCTGGGATGCTGCTGGGCAACTCTGCTGCCCCAGGTACAGAGCTGGACGACCGCTTGTCCACAGGCCGCCTACGTGCGGGATTGGGACTACGATTCCCAGTGGTGACCTCCACCTGTCGCTTCACCCCTCCCCCATCACCGCAGGACTTGGGTGATGTGATATGATGATTTGCACAGGACCTGTGCGTGAAAGCTTTTTAAGTGGTAGAGCCGATGCATGGGAGCAATCCCACTCTCTCGACCTTGGAAGCCAGGCACCAGTGGTACGTAGAATCGTCACGACTGGTAACTTCTTTGGTTGCAGTGGATGGCCTTGATGTCTCTCCTGCCTTGTCAAGCCCTTCGCTTTCCACAAAGCGTTACAGAACCACCTTCTTGGCTGTTGGATCTAAATGATCTCTTCCACCCAGTCCGCCGGAACTGACTTCACATGCTGGGTAGGCACATCCAAAAATTCACCAAGGGTTTGAGCCCCATCGGTTACACTCATCTGGTTTGGCCGGCCTGTCAAAGCCATTGCCCGGGATGTGGCCGCTGCACATGTTGCAGCTACTTGGAGCCACAAGTGAGAGCTGAGTGACAGGCGGGGACCAAAGTGGACGGACTACCCCCAAAGGGGTACGACAAGTCCCTCCAACAGAGGTACTACCCCTCCCTGTACACCCCACACACCTCAATGATTAACTACTCACTGGTAAAAATCTACATCTTATTTCCCATCTGAATTCATCTAGCTTCAACTTCCAGGCATTGGATCATGCTATACCTTTGAGAAGTTAATTCCATGTCTTCGTCAAGTCTTATCTGAACTCACCTACTGCAGAGTTGTACCAGTTTACCAGGACCAGTTTAACTAAAGGAGTGAACTAATGCCAATTTAGATAAAGAGCTGCTAATTTAGGGCAATGCTGCTAACAGGGGAGTTTGCCTGGGAGTTCACCTTGGGGGGAGCCCCAAATTATTATTTGGTTTCTTTTTTTACAGTTTTGTTTCTCTTCGGGCTTGTCTACACTTGCCCCAACTTGGAAGGGGGCATGGTAATCAGGGCCATGGGAGATTACTGATGAAGTGCTGCGGTGAATACTAGGCTAATTTTCACCCACATCAACTTTGAAGCTTCAAACTTCGAAGTGCTGGCATGCTTGTAGCTGCAGGCACTTTGAAGTCCCTTTACTCCTCACAATTTTGAGGGACTTCATAGTAGCGTGGACATGCCAGCACTTCAAAGTCTGAAGCTTCAGAGTTGATGTGGGTGAAAATTAGCCTAGTATTCACCGCAGCACTTCATTAGTAATGTCCCATGGCCTTGATTACCTGATTACCATGCCCCCTTCCAAGTTGGGGCAAATGTGGACACAGCTTTCTACCCTGGGAAACAAACAGGAGGAATTAGAGGCCCTGGCACAGTCAAAGAAATAGAAGGTGTTTGGAATAACGGAGACTTGGTGAGATGACTCACGTAACTGGAGCACTGTCATGGAAGGGTGTAAACTGTTCAGAAAGGACGAGATGCGATTTATGTGAGAGAGCAGTACAATTGCTCAGAACTCTGGTATACGGAGAGAGTAGAAACATTTGAGCGTCTTTTGGTTAAGCTTAGAAGCGGAGGCAACAGAGGTGATGTTGTAGTTGGTGTCTCCTATAGGCCACCAGATCAGGTGGATGAGGTAAACGAGGATTTCTTCAGACAACTAAGAGACGCTTCCAAATCATAGGTTCTGGTTCTCATAGGAGATTTGAATCATCCAGACATTTGTTGGAAGACCAATGCAGCAACACACAAACAATACAGGAAGTTTCTGGAGAATGTTGGGGATAACTTCCTGGTACAAGTGCTGATGGAACCAACCAGGGCCATGCACAACTTGACCTGCTGCTCACAAACAGGGAAGAACTAGTAGGAGAAAGAGAAGTGTGTGGCAGCTTGGGCTGCAGTGATCATGAGATGGTAGATTTCAGGATTCTGACAAAAAAAGAAAGGTGAACTGTAAAATACAGACCCTTGCTTTCAGAAGAAGAGCAGACTCCGACTCCCTGAGAGAGCTGATGGGCAGGATCCCCTGGGAAGCTAACATGAAGGGGAAAGGAGTTCAGGAGAACTGGCAGTATTTTACAGAGGTCTTATGGAAGTCACAGGAACAAACCATCCCGATGCGCAGTGAAAAAAGCAGATATGGTAGGCAACCAGCTTGGCTTATAAGGGAAATCGTTGGTGAGCTTAAACTCAAAAAGGATGTGTATAAGAAGTGGAAACTTGGATAGGTGAGTAAGGAAGAGTATAAATATATGGCTGGAGAATGGCGGGGGGGGTAATCAGGAAAACAAAAGCACAATTGGAACTGCAGCTAGCAAGGAATGCGAAGGGCAACAAGAAGGGCTTCTACAAGCATGTTAACAATAAGACGCCTATCAGGGAGGTGACCTGGTGACAGATGATGTGGGAAAGGCTGAAGTACTCAATGCTTTTTCACCTCAGTCTTCACGGACAAGGTCAGCTCCCAGACTACAGCACTAGGCAATGCAGTATGGGAAGGAGGTAGGCGGCCCTCGATGCAGAAAGAACAAGTTAAGAGCTACTTAGAAAAGCTAGACGCACACAAATCACGGGTCTGGATTTAATGCACCCAATTACTGAGGGAACTGGCAGATGTTACTGCAGAGCCTTTGGCTATTATCTTTGAAAACTCATGGAGATCAGGAGAGGTCCTGGATGACTTGAAAAATGCAAATGTAGTGCCCATCTTTAAACAGGGAAGCAGGGCAATCCAGGGAACTATAGATCGGTTAGCCTCACCTCAATCCTTGGAAAAAAATCATGGACGGAATCCTCAAGGAATCCATTTTGGAACACTTGGAAGAGGAGAAAGTGATCAAAAGCAGTTAACATGGATTCACCAAGGGCAAGTTGTGCTCGACCAATCTGATTAGCTTCTGTGATGAGGTAACTGGCTCTGTAGACATGGGAAAGTCAGTGGATGTGATATACCTTGACTTTAGCAAAGTTTTTGATACACTCAGCCACATCATTCTTGCTCATTAGTTAAGGAAACATGAATTGGATACATGGACTGCAAGAGGGATAGAAAACTGGCTTGATGGGTGGGCCCGATGGGTAGTGGCCAATGGCTCAATGTCTGGTTGGTTTCAAGTGGAGTGCCCCAGGGATCAGTTCTAGGGCCAGTACTGTTCAACATCTTAAATTAATGACCTCAGTTAGGGGATGGATTGCACCCTCAGCAAATTTGCAGATGACATTAAGGTAGGCGGTCAGGTAGATACACTGGAGGGCAGAGATAGGGTCCACAGTGACCTAGACAAATTGGAGGATTGCGCCAAAAAATTTTGATGAGGTTCAACCAGGACAAGTACAGAGTTCTGCACTTGGGATGGAGGAATCCCAAGCATTGTTACAGGCTGGGGTCTGACTAACTAAGTAGCAGTGCAGCAGAAAAGGACCTGGGGATTACAGTGGATGAGAGGCTAAATGTAAGTCAACAGTGTGTCCTTGTAGCCAAGAAAGCTAACGACATATTAGGGTGCATTAGGAGAAGCATTTCCAGCAGATCTAGAGACGTTATTATTCCCCTCTACTTGGCACTGGTGAGGCCACATCTGGAATATTGTGTCTGGTTCCCCACCCCCCTGCCGTATAGAAAGGATGTGGATGCATTGGAGAAGGTTCAGCAGATGGCAACAAAATGATTAGGGGGCTGGAGCACATGACCTATGAGGAAAGGTTGAGAGATTTGGGCTTGTTTAGTTTGCAGAAGAGAAGACTGAGAAGCGATTTGATAGCAGCCTTAAACTTTCCGAAAGGGGGCTCTAAAGAGATGGAGAGAGGCTGTTCACAATAGTGACAGGTGGCAGAACAAGGAACGATGGTCTGAAGTTACAGAGGAGGAGATGTAGGTTGGACATTAGGAAAAACTACTTCACCAGGAGGGTGGTAAAGGAATGGAACGTGTTAACCAAGAGAGGTGGTGGAATTCATCCCTACAGGTTTTGAAGTCCGAGCTTGACATACTCATGGCTGGAATGATTTAGTTAGGGTTGATCCTGCTTTAGGCAGCAGCTGGAGTAGATGACCTCCTGAGGTCCCTTCCAGCCCTAGAATTCTACAATTCTAAAACTGCAACATCTGTGTGGACTCTCTCATTTTCCTTTTAGTCAGGCTTGTCTCAGTTAAATCGATTAAGAAGAGGTATCAACCAAACTGAAATTGCCCTGGTTTAGACAGAAGTGTCCACTCAAACCTTTGGACCAGTTTGACTAGATGTGTCAAAATTCACACCTTAAACTTAATCAGTGCAATTTAGTTATTTGTGGCTCACACTTTTCATCCTTCTAGTTCTGAAATGCCTGGTCTGCCAGCACAATTCAGAAACTGAAACGAGAGATCAACCTGCCCACCCACAAGTACCATGGCATTTCTGGATGACTTTTAAGGTTCCGTTTGGATTTGCAGGTTGGTTGGCGCTCCCAGCCCATACCGGCCCTTGCCAGCTTCCTTGTGGAACTGCACAATGTAGGAACTGTAACCTCTCTTGTCCCTGACTGTGTATGCAAGGTGTTACCACGCATTTTCCTGACTCAGCCTCTTCTAAAATCTACAAGAAGTTGCCTTCTCTCAGAGGCATCTGCCAGGGAATACGCCCAAATTAACTGGAGCTGGGTGTGCAGACAGTTCAAATAAAAGTGGTAAGGAAGTAGTACAGAGAGAGGTAAAGACTAACTGGAAGATGGTTAAATGAGGTGGTTGCACCTCCCTTGCCAAGCATTGAACAACAGAATTTGCTGCACCAGTGGAGGCCCAGGGCTTCTGTCCCCAGGTGTCCACGCTCCCCGGGCTGCTGTGGTCCCAGCCTCCCACTTTCCTGGCCCGGGACTCTGGCCCCAACCCCAGGCTGTTGCAGGGCTGCCAGAGAACTCCAGCCTGCCCCACACTGCTGCAGGTAGGGGTTCTGGCCCCCAGCCCTCCACTGCCACAGGGCAGCTTAGGGACTCTAGCTCCAGCCCCCATGCTGCTGTGGGACAGGCAGTCTGCCAGCCAGGTTGCCAGCTGCCACTCCAGACCTGGCCTAGCCCAGGGACCCTTTGCCGGATGAGAAAGTACCAGATTTGAGAGGTGCAACCTGTAGTTCAAAGAGATGCTCTAAGTGCCCAAATGATAAGTACAGAATTTTGCTTATAAAGCTGAACTCAAAACAAAATGAATGGGAGGCAGCATGGCCTAGTGGACAGAGCACTGGACTAAGAATGACTGAGTCATTGTCCCAGTTTCCTCAGCTGTAAAAGTGGGATATAGAGCCCTTTCTCCACTGAGATCTATTGATATAAAGCACCGTGAAACACTAACGAAAATTATTTTGACTAAACATCAAATAGCAAATCCACGAAGCTGTGCAGAAAGGAAATGGATGTGGCAGCTGCTTACAGGGATCAGCAACAAGGGTGTCATGGGTGTGCAAACCTAGGGGGACTTGGCCGTTAGAGGGAGCACGTGTATTTTGCATTGGACCGCACAAAACTTCAGGCCAGATCTCCACTCACCTGTTGTCCTGGAAGCAGCTCTCTGTATCTCCTACTGCTATTCAAAAAGGTGCCTCTGGTGATACCAGGATGGGCATGCAGGAATCTCCTGTGTAGCCACTGTATGAAAACCGTTCAGCTCGTTACCCTCCTCATCTACAAAAAGATTAAAATCAAAGGCCAGAGCCAGCAGCTCTCTCCCAGCTCAGATTTGCACTGTGGGAGCAGAGAGCCTGTCCAGAAAAGCTCTGATGTGCAGAGGGGCAGGAGCTCAAGAGCCCAGTGTTTTTCTGGTGGCTTATGTCATGTCTCTGTCCACCCTTCTCTGTGGGAAGAAGGGAGGATCCTGCAGCGTTCTGCTAGCCTGTTGCTATGGTTGGGGCCCAAAGAAGCTGCACATCAGTTGGTTTCCAGCCTGGCTGGAGACAAGCTTTGCACAGACAGGTAGTGGGAGGGGTTTGCGGGGAGCAAGCCCTGGCCTGGGCTCCATGCCCCTTACTGCTACACATAACCCCTCCTACTGCATGCCTAACAAGCACTGCTAATTTTCAGCAAGCTTTTTGCATTCCCCAGGAAGCACCTTTTCCCTGCACGCGTCACAGGTGGCCCTTGGAATACATGGCATTGCCAGTGAAGATCGTTAGATACCCACCAGCTCCCCCATTTCTGACTGAGAACGTGGCACGTGGTAACCTCCCCCACACTTTTTTGTGACCCAGGTTACGCTCCAGAGCCTTCATGATGTCATTGATTACTTTGTGAAGGAAACCCAAGGGAAACTGATGCCATTTGTCGCCCACACGTATGACAACAAGCTCGGTAAGTGGCACGTTCCTCCTGCGCAACACAGCTCCTGCATTCCAGCTGGTAAACCGCGCTTCTGCCCAGCAGTTCTTACAGGCTGAAATGGGTGCGCCTAAAACAGGGATGAATTTTGAATACCCAAATCACACTGACGTTACAAACAGAGGGAGGAGTTAATGCTAGCCAATCAATCATGCTCGTTTCCACATTACTGAACTAAGCCACCTATTAGTTCAGGGGAGGTGAGCGGGTCCCAGAGCATGAGCCCCCGTCCAAGCCCACAAGAATATACAGCAACGAAACAGGCCAGCAGCCATCTGCCACCAGGCAACTGGTTTATCTTTGCTGTGCACATGCACCTTTACTCCTAGTAAACGAGGGTAGGTTCTTCAGGAAAGAGACTGCTTCCCCACGCAGGGGAGCACTACATCTTCTGACCCTTTCCTGCAGCTGCGCTTCCATCAGCGCAAGCTCCAAGAGAGAGGCCCATGGCCATGGTCTCACCGCCCAGCAGGAAGACTCTCGCAGACCCAGTGCCTGAGAATGTAACAGCACCACACCTGGAGCATCCTGTCGCCCGACATGTGCATGGTGAGAACAGGCAGCTTTGGGGCCTTCTGCTGCTTTGAACATTAGGTTTGAAGGTGAACGAAGGAGAGTTTTGGGGGGAGGGAAGAGTCATGTGCTGTGGGGCACAGCCTAGGACAGATGTTAGGAGTGCTGCTAAGCAGCTCTGCTGTTCCCCTGGGTGAGGGCTTCTCAGCACGTGCAGTAGCTGCATTCCAGCAGGCTCGATTTACTCCATTAAATTTACCCCACACTTCGACCAATGCATTGCTGAGGTTCTACTGGCAGCCTGGGTTTAATTTTAGACGGATGTGCAAGTAGATACTGTCCATGAACAAAGCATCCAGGGAGAGGATACTGGGGATTAGGAAGGGAAGAGAGAGGCTTTTGCCTCCAATTTACTGGTTCAACCCAGATGATGACTGTAGCCACTGACCTCTTCAGCAGCCTGTGTTATATGCATTGGTGTGGTCTGTCCATTTCTGTGGCAATAGAGACCACAGCTGACACTGACACTTGCTGGCAGGCTCAGCAGCAAGGCCAAGGACTGCATGGTCAATGTCCAGCATATCGCAGTCCCTAGACATGATCATCCCCAGGTGACATGAAAACTGCTGCTGATGAAACTTATTTTCAGCTCTGCCAATTGCAGCTGCTGTTCCTGAGTGGCCCTTGGACAAACCCCTTGTTTAGGCAACGCCATGATTTGCACTAGCACAAATGGCATCTTAGAGTAGCTTTACCTAGCCTTTGGCCAGCTACTTCCAACAAAAGCAATGAGAAGTCCTGTGGCACCTTATAGACTACCAGATATTTTGGAGCATAAGCTTTCATGGGCAAAGACCCACTTTACTGCCTCAGAAGAATGTAAGCTTCTCGTAAGCCCTTCTTACTGAGTCCTACCCTTCCTAGCTGCTCTGGTAACCACTCACAATATCCAGCTCTGGTCTTTGCTCCACTGGCCGTTAGCGTCCACAACTCAGCTTCAATGTCTTCATGTTTTCTGGCCCACACTCATGGACAAATCTGGGCAGGCGCTAACCACATGTCCTCTTCAAACTTCTCCTTTGCTAGGTGGCTTCCAAAAGCCACAGTTCTCATCACAGCAGGCAGGTGACCAGCTGCAACTCCTCTGCTTCCCTGGTTCTCTTTCTCTAGCCCATTAAAAAAGACAAACACTGTAATTGACAAAACTGTGCCTCTTCACTACCGTTGCTTGTATGCTCTATCATAAGCCTCTTTATGCCTTTAAATATGAGTTCACGGCCGGAGCTCTGTTTGTGTAGTACCTGGTACATTTGGACCCCAATCACAACTGAGGCCTTTTGACACGTCAGGACATTTCTCCTGTTATCTTGAATGGAGACAGGAGCTGGGGCTAGCCCAGCACATAAGGAATGGAGTGTTTACGGCAAATTATTACAGAAGCTGAAACGAATGGGTACGTACATGTACCGTGCCTGGTTCAGTGGAGGCAGCAGATTCTACCTGCAATAGGCATAAGGCAAATAAGCAGAGTGAAAGAGCTGAGAAACCATGTTGCCAGGACAACGAAGAGCACAAGCCCTGCTGGGGAGCTGCAGGGCTCTCGCATGACATGCTTTTGTTCTCCAGCATTAACAAGTGTTTTCCCATTCTTTCAGAAGATGTTGGCAAAGAGCTGAAAGAAAGAGTAAAGAAGAGACATGCAGCTGAAAGACGACGTACACACCAACGCCTCTGAAGTGGAGAATATGGGAGCAGAATGGACTTTTCTTAGGGGAAAAGGCTCATTCTAGCCCCAGAAATCCCGGTGGGTTCCTAAGTTTAATAGCACAGCCTCCCCTTGTATCAACAAAGCTCAGAGGCTGGTGGAATAAATTATGGCAAAATACACTGGCTATCTAGTTCCTAAGGCTTCCCCTTTGTACAAAACAAAGTCCATCTCCACAGCACTAAGCACATTTGTCTCAGCAGCCGCCTCAAAAGCAGGAAATGGGGGAAAACCCATTTCAACCCTAGCTCTTAATCACAGCACCTTCCCTCCCCATACCCTGCCAAAAGACAGGATCTTCAGAGAACCCCATAAAGTCTAGCATTGGGCTTCTGTGGCCCAAGGAAGAAGAAAGTGAATTTTGAGGTTCAGAGGCCCTCCCAAAGGATCTGCTCCCACCAGTACACAGCCCCACTTAGAGTAAGTGAGTAGGACCAGCTTGGGCAGCAAATAGCAACTATGCAGTACTGTGTTGCGGAGAAAAGCAGTCCCTCATGTAGGAAGTTTCCAGGGCACTTAAGAGTCTTCTAGCTCAGAACCAAACACCATAAGCTCCACTCAGAAACCAGAAGGTAATCAGTGAACTTTCCCCACATAAGATGAAGCTGGTACACTTTGCACCAGCTTCAGGTTGCAAACTGATTCAAGGGACTGTGGGCTGTAGAGCAAAATCCTGAGGTGACCATGGTTCTGTAGACAGTGCCTAACTCTGCAAAGGATGGCCACAACCAGCAAGCCAGACATAGCTTAGAGAGCCCTGGACAACACTGTGAACCTCTTACAGCAGCTCAGAAGGAGCCCTAGGCTGCATATTGAGTGAACAGAGGTGGATGTATGCCCTCAACATGGCAGAACGAATCATCTCTCGTAGGTGCCTTCCCCACTATCTCCTCAGTCTTATTCCAATGGAGGAATAAGGGAAAATAAGCACGCCACTTTTCACACTGTACACTGCTGCATCCTGTTTGCTGAACAGTGATCTTCCAAAGTATTAGAGAGCAGCTTCCCATTTAAGATAATTATTTCAGCACATACACAGGAGGACCATTCTGCTGAACAATCTGTCTACGCAGCATCACTCAGCTGTAGGTTGCAATACCCAGAAGTGCAATTTTCACAGTGCTGTGAATCGAAGTAGTCAGGAATTTTTTGTCTCCTTCACTACCTTTGTGTCAGTTACTATCAACGTGCAGAGTGCTGAAGTAATTAGCAGCAGCACAGTTCATGTTGTCATTCGTGTTACTAGTTAATATACTGCTGAGATGAATCAGTACACACCCAGCAGCAATGAAGTCCCTCGAGACATCACTTAAAAATATGCTCATCCGCTTTGTCAGAAGTCCAGGTTATTTTTAATGTGAAAAAAGATGAGGAGCAATTCCTCCTGGCTGGTAAGGCCACCCGTATTTCTGTCACATAGTTCCCAAAGAAGTTCATGAATATTCAGTGATGGAGCAAACTGTTTCCCAGTGCCAATGCTCCATGTAACTACAGTCAGGAAATAAGAACCTGTTAACAAAGGCCAGGCAGCATGTCACATTTGAGTCCTGACTTTCCACCCTGAAGCAGCCATCTGAAGTAAGTCAGGAAAACACCCCTCCTGACAGACTGTGATAGTGTCCTTATTTTCCAAGTGTTCTATGTGATAACCACATCCAGCGTAACAAACCCAACTCTGCTTTCATGATGAGTAAATGAACAAAGAGATTAGTTATTCAAATTACATTTTATTGTTTCTCAGCCCCTGACATTCCACGTTCATGGTGTCTTATGTTTGCCCTCAACATTTAAATAAAAAATAAAACCATATCCCAGACTTCATTTTGAATTTGCACACTCTGCTATTTCCAGGGAAACAAATATTTCAGTCAGAACTCAGAAACAGATTTTTTTTCTCTCAAAAAGTCTTGACTTTTGCCTTATGTTAATTACTGTGCACTTTTGCTGTCTCAACAAATGCCACTTTTTTGCCTGTTGTACAGAATGTTTGTTTTTGTTTCAAAGAAGTTGTAAAAAAAGGAAATTAAATAAACAAACTAGGTTTCAAAGCCAAACTATAAAATATCTATTAACTATGTTGAGAGTAAAAATATATACACCTTACAAAAGAGGTATTACATTTAAGACTTATTCCGAAATACTGGAATAATTTTTGTGGATTCCAGCTTGTAAATTCAATGCATATTTGGTGTCCACATGCCCAACCATCCTAATATTTTGTTCTTGAATAAGCAAACTGGGAGGAAAGAGGGAATGAGAACACACACAATTATTCCGTATTTTAGGCTCCAGGATATTCTGAAATGGTAATCAACTAAAGCTAATATTGACATCACTGATTTTATAGGGGTAAGTAAGCTTTGACTCATACACAGGAGACAGTCTGCATTCACTGTATTTCCAAAGCAAAAATAATAATGCTCAGAGTGATGTTAGCAGATTAGACTTTTGTTCCTATTTCATTTGCTTTAGTTTTTCTGTACTCAGGAAAGCCATTCACACACATTCACGGGTCCAGTGCTTAACTGCTGAAGATTTCTACCACTGATGCTGCCATCTTGCATGAGCATTTTCTATGAATTGCCACAGCCAAAATGATTTACTTATTTCCATTCAATTAAACGGATCTATTAAGACTCCAGATACCCTAAAGTATAAATTGAGGCCAATATAAACTCATATTTTCTGGGTAACTCAGACTTGTGATGTAGAGACAGACATGCTCCATAAAGCTTCCTTCTAGAGTCCTGGCACCAAACAAGAGATAAAAGGCACAACATGTTTGGTGTGGTGTACACAGAATACTTTCTTGACTCTCCCTGTTCAAAAAGAAACAATCTGCAACTGTGCTCTTAAAGTGGGGGCAGAAATTTTTAGCCACAACTTTGTTTGCTTCTTTATCAAGCACAAGAGCTTGAGTGGGAGAACAAGGGCACAGCTCTCCAACAGAGTTCAGCTTTCTCAGAGTGATCGTGGAGTGGAACTCAACTGTCAAAACTTGGCTGACTTCTATGGAGCAAAGACAAATTCTACCAGCTGAGAATCCACCCCAGGGGTTCCAAATCAAGACAGATGTAAAAAGCTGCTCCCACATACAGAATTAGCAATGGCTCAGAAGAGGACACTGACAATGGGGTGAATTCATTTGCTTACTTGGTGGAATAACACTTCAGATGAATTTGGCCTAGTGCTCAGATTAGGTGGTTGGCACCCCAATTTTAAAAAGTCGTCATGAGAAACTGCATAAAACATTACTGACCATCATGTTATCAAATGATAAATTTCCCTAGATCCTGCTTCTCCCCCCTCATTTAATGTTAGTCTTGCATATTGAAATCAGAGGTTACGTTTGTCATTTCCTCCCCGGTCCCATAAATCAATATAAATCTGTTCTGTGTGGCATGGATTATACGACACTCTGTTTCAGCAAACTTCCAACCCTCTTTATGTGCAGACAGACATATGCAGAGAATAGAGACAGGTGAGCACTAAATCCAGTTTGACAGACCTCTTCAGTTCACTGGCTTGGACTGTTCTTGTTTTAAGGCTTCGCCAAATAAATATATTACTTGTTCTAAGCCGAAATTAGCCCACTCCCTTCCAAGTAAATGGTCCTGGAGCCACTTGAGTAGCATTACCATCAATTGTCTTCATGGGCGAAGTAGTATCTTACTGGTGGCCCTGGCAAGTCTTCATCTCCATCTGTTTCTGGAGCAAATGACACTGTGAGATCCACATACTTTTTATCAGCTGATGGCTTCACAAGCTTTTGCATCCTGCAGAGAAAGGAAGATGAGTTTTATAAGATCAGGAAAGGAAGCCAAGAGCCAGCAGGGCTGAGCTAGTCTATACTATGGGGACTTGTTTTACTTCCAAAGCTCTACCAGGAACGATGTTCAACACGTCACGAGTTTGGCTAGAGAGAATGAGCCTTCTGTTAACGCAATGTGCCAAAGCTGCTCTCTCGGTCGTGGAAGGCCACATTTCAGTTAGGGTACTTCAGATTTTGCTAGTCAGAGCAGTCAACCTCAGAGCTATCAAGCTACTTGTGACAAAAAGCAAAGAAAAGTCTGGAAGACTGGAGGTTAACAATTCTGTTGTCCGTCATCTACCAACGTGGTAGACAGATCCATGCATGGTCTGTTGTCCCCCTTCATATGGGCAGCAGTAATGGCCATGGGCCTCTGTACGCCAGCTTGGGGTTTTGACCAAAGGATTTGTATTGTGTACGAACACATCCAATGGTCACATTTCCAGAACCCCTCCTGTCCAACAATGGCTTTTCCCATGGACCACTGGAGAGAGACCCATGGAGCTCTGCATGCAGGAAATTACAGGTCCCCTCACAAGGGGACTGTTTGGGCCTTCTCTCGCCACGGACTGCGGAACGGAGCAGTAGTTGTGGGAAAGAGCCATAACTGAGCCCTTGCTGAATGCTAGCTGCAGTGCTAGTAAGGCTGATTGCAGTAGATAGTACTTGGCCTTGTAACTGAAGTACTGCCCTGGAGGAGCAGCACCACTCCTTTGCAAAGATTTGTGGCACCATTCTGAACTGCTAGAGCCAATTAATGTGGTTAGCTTACAAATTTACCAGCTATTTTGATTGCGTTAGCATAGGACATCGGTGCTCTGCAGTCAGAATCCATGAGTTTGGCGGCCTTCGTTAGGAACGTTGGCCCTGACCAGCAAATGTCATCCTTCCCCAGGAGGTGGCCAGTAAATTCAGTGGAGTCACCCAGCCATCCTTAAAAGGAGGTTTCATAAGACAGAATGACAAAGTCATGCAGCAGGTCATCATTCCTAAGGCAACAACATTACACAAAACCCAGCACTGCCGAATTTGAGCCACGGGGCGCTTGCAATTATTGTTAAAGGAAAAATAAAAATGTGCCATGCCTTGGAAACACACAAATTAGGATTTACAAGTGAGAAAGAACACAGCTCACAGCAGACGATGGTAGCCTTGTGGATGGCAAATATGTGCACAGTTAGGTCTGTGCCTTTATGTTTCCCAGGGACTGAGACTCATCAAGGATCAGCCTGCAGCAGCAGGCTAATCCAGCATCTACAGCTAATCAAAACACCTGCAGCCAATTATGGCCTGTGGAACTTCAAAAGTTTTCCCTTCAGGAAAGCAGGGGGAAGGAGAAAAGGGGATGGACCTGGAAGAAGAGAGAGCATTTAAACAGAGTGCAAGTGGGAAAGCTACTGCAGCACTGACCTGGAGAAGGTACTCAGGGAACCGCCTGGGGGAGTGGTCCAGGGAGAAAGCTGCTACACCTAGGGCCAAGGGAGACAGCCCTTCCAGTAGCTGAACATAGGGTTCCTGGGACAGAACCTGGAACAACTGGGAGGGGACCGGTTTCCCCCAGGCAGCCACACACAGCCCAAAGGGGCAGGAGGAGACCCGATGCTCAAGAGGGAGGTTCCCCCGTTTCTGACTGGGCCAATGATGAGACTGGCTCAATAAGCTGTGTCCCACCTCTGGGAAAACAAGAGGCACCGTAAAAGGGGTGTGATGAACCTCTGAGGCATTACTTTACCCACCCTTTTCACACCAGGTCATTCAAAATGCACTACAGTCACCAGTACAGCTAAAAAGTGAGCTTTAAGAGATCAAAGACAACAACTTTGTAGAGTGAATCAAATGTAATCGGACTTATGCAGGACTCCGTTTTCACTGTGGAAATGCCAGCTCACAGCCAGCTACACAATGAACAAAAGCACTGTGCCCCCAGCCCTCAGCATTCTGTAACCAGAGGTTATTTACTGTAACTGGAGAGTCTTCAGCATGCATAGACCCTATCTGAAGTCCACCTGTGGGCAGACATGCATGCCATGTGACCAAATCCAGAGATTTTTCCAGAGCAGTATCCCTTGACAAGCACATGTGCAGTAGCTTCCCTTGTGCTCCCAACCAAGTGTATGAGAGACAGTGCAGGTTGAGACCTCTTCAGTTCCTCCTCTTAGGGCAATTCAACAGGGTCTGAAGCAGAGGGGAAGAAGGGGAGGTAATGGAATACAGACATGGATGACCCATCTCAAAGAACCTCCAGTTATAGTAAGTAACCTCCATGTCTTCTCTGAATGATGGTCCCTATCACACAGATAACTGGCAAGCAGTGTGCAGAGTGGAGAAGGGGGTAAGGAAGCTGTCAGCAGATTCCTGTAATACTGCCATCCCTAGAGTTGCATCCACACCTGTGGCTTGAATTAGAGCATAGTGTATGGTGAGCGTCTGGACAGAACTCCAAGCTGCTGCTCAAGAATCCCTTGAGGGACTGGAGCTATCAGGGGCTTTCATATATTTATGCCCATCACCATGGTATCTAGGTGCCATGCAAATTAAATCAGTATGAACAACATACCAGGTTGCATCCCTTGATCCGCTATTTGTTTTTACCACCCTATTAATACTTACGTTAGCTTTAATCTCTTGATGTGACCGGGCATCACAGGAACATACAGCATTTTGACTCCTTGTACAACCATTGTTGGCTCTATGCCATACTTCTCCTACAATACATAAATGCAAACATTTTAGCAGACTGCCCCATACAGGCAGGCAATTCATTCTGAATCATGGAACCTATCTAAAAAGAAACACCAAGAGCCAGCAGGGCTGATCTAGTCTATACCATGGGGACTTGTTTTACTTTCAAAGCTCTGCCAGGAATGATGTTCAACACGTCACAAGTTTGGTTACAGACAATGAGTCTTCTGTTAACAGAAACATATCCATGCATGGAATACAAAATTGGCCAATGGTTTATTGAAACTGATTTTATTAAGTCTTGTATACATTCAATGCACAGCCAGGACAATTTCAGAGAACTTTTGGGCTCATCTGATCAGGGGGCACACAGCCATGGACTTATTCCTAAGAATTATTTCGGCATAAGTAACTGCTTGACCTGGGGCTGGGGGAAAAAAAAAAGCAGCTATTTTTCCCACATCCTCTACTAAACAATTACAGGAAGTGAAGTCTTACTCTGACAGCATTTATGAAGTCCAACAGAGTGAAATCTTCTTTCCCATAAATAGTCCACCGGTCCCAGATTGTAAATGATATTCCATTGCTGTTTGAGAAAGAACAGAGTGATAAGCATTCATTTGACCTTCCACTCTGGACGCATGGGCTCAAAGTCCTTTTTTTCAGAAAAAGTCCTTATATCTATCATTATCAATAGCTCTGCTATTAACCTGCTACTGAACTTTCCTCCTCTCTCTGCCTCTATTTCCTCCCTCCCCTTTGTCAGTCTTGTCTATTTAGGCTATGCTCTCTGAGGCGGAGACCATCTCTCAGTGTGTATGTACACATTACTCAGTGCAATGAAGTCCTGAACCCAGATTAGGCCTCTAGATACTACCATAAAACAAATAAGGTGAAGACAGATACTGGCAAACTTATATTGTTATCCTGCACAGCTATGTATAATTGCAACCAAAAACTCTGCAGAGTGAATAATGTTTGATAAATACATTTATTAACTGATATAATAGTTAAAAAGGCAGTAAGTAGGGGCAGAAGTTCAAATGTGTTCAGTAATCAGCAGCTCCAACTGAGAACAACGCTGAACACTTTGAAAATCTGGTCTCCAGTTTGCATAGGTCAGAACGTTGAGGTTGGTTTTCCAAACCCTTGTACTGTATATTTGAGAACAGCTTCACCAGGTCTAAGAATACTAGTAATGCGTGGTGCAGTGCATAGGGATCAGGTAGGAACTCTCTATCTGATCATTATGTTCTGCCAGAGTAGGCAGCTAAGCTTTGTACATCTGTACAAAATTAGCAGGGTTAATTAAAACACAACTGTGGTTTCTTCATATCATCGTATGAAGACGAAAAGACAAACTTAGCCAAGTCATATGGATTCCCTCCAACTCCCACACACACTAGCTCGTGTCTCCAGCTCCTGATGTAACTGCCCTCAAATACCAAACACAAGTTCCTAGAAAACGCTATTTCCATCATTGTGCTCCTTACCGTATTTCTGTTTTTCTTACTTCAGCAGCTTCTGTGAACACTATGATTGGAATGGCTAGATTTAAAAAACAGTTCTTATAGGCTTCAAATGGATGTTCACCCACAACCTTGATCAATTCCAGGGCAACCTAGGATAAATGCCAAGAGAATTACCTAATATTACAAATTATGGGATTTCTTGGGATAAAGCTGGTACATAACATTGGATATACTCAGCAGCATGCCAATTCAAATAAACACACATGGCAGACTAAGATTTGTATGTGGAGGACACTTCATATGCTCTTGCACTAATATTAAGGGGAACACCAGAAGCCGTGTCAGCGAAAGGAGACAGTGTCAGCACAACAGGCCACAATGAAGGTTGATGCTAACCTTCCAATGCACTCCATTTCAAACACCTTCATAATATCCCCAGTTCTACATCCAGATGTGTTATAGTCTCACACTGGGCTAGAATAGTCTGTAAAGACTCGGAACAAACCAGACGTGGAATTTGGGAGACAGATGAGTTCAGAACAAAATAAAGAGATGATCTCACATCTTGACCATTTTAAATATTTTGCTTAGCCAATGACCAAACATCTTGTTTTATTCTGATTTTGGCAAGGACCGAGCTTTGACTGTTGGGGTGGCCTTGTGGGAGGGAGGGTGAGTGTGGACAGGATAGAGTACAAGAGGGGGCTGTGTTACTGATCCCTTGAGGAACTTGAGCTATCAGGGGCATTCATATATTTATGCCCAACATCATGGTATCTAGGTGCAATGCAAATTAAATCAGTATTAACAACATACCAGGTTGCATCCCTTGGTCAGATGAGCCCAAAGAGTTCTGAACTCCACTACCCAATGTTTGCAGCACCTCTGCTATGGAGAGCAGCAAGCCCAGGGGAAACTGCAATTTCTTCAATCACTGCATAGCATGGAAGCTACCCCTGTCACTGAAATTTTGGCTTCACTTTTGGAAAACAAGGAAATTCCCAGGCAAAACTGGAATGGGGTATAAACAGCTAAACCTTGACACCAATGACATTACTGTTGAATTTTCAGTTTGACACTGATGTTTTCTATAAAAATCCCAACATTGTCTTCAGGTGTTTTTTTTCTTTTCCCCTTTGCTGGTAAGATATTTATTGTTTTATATTCAAAATTAATTACCATTTAGACACAAGAACGTGTTTTTACTCTGCTACTTTCTTCAGACTGTAACTAAGATATGCAGCAATCATGAGTAAGGGCTGGCTCCCACCTTCTTCTGAAATGGTTCCATTCAGCGGAAGTGGTTACAGGACAGTGTTGCAGAGTGTGCCTGTGCCTCAGTGTGAAAGGGAGAGAGCTCCACTTTTGCTGTGAAGATTCAGAGATCTATACACAGATCACCAAGACACAGTCCAGGCCTTTATTTCTCCTGGACTATTAACTATTTCTTCACTATTAAAAATACACGACCACTTCACAATGGAAAAAGTATGGGCATGCATATAATTTTAAGTAATTAAAACCATGCAACAGCACGTTTCCTTGACAGCACATAGCCATCGTAATCAGTACAGAAGTAAAAAGTGAGGAGTGCATTTAAAAAAAAAAATGTGCATGGTGGAGGGGTTGCAAAATGACATTTTACCTCTCAAGTCTGGTAGCTGACACCTGCTTGCTAACTCCCACTCTGGCATTAACACTAGTACAGGTTTATCCTATTTTAATACTACAGTAAACATTTTCATATCCGGCATTCGATCATCGAGAGCTCTCAAATAACCAGCATTTTAACCACAGGTAAATTTGAGTTACATTTTCCATGTGTACACAATAATGAAAGTAAATATAAATAAATATGGCAAATACAGTATATGTTTACAGCATGCAATACTACAGTTGTTGGTAAATAAAGTACTCTGAACACGTTTTTGTTTCTTAATACCTAATCTTGTTTATCTTTAGTGTTATGCATTGCTAGTTATACCTCTCTATTACCCAGACTATCTTAAAATTATGTCAAAGGACAATTTGTTAGTGGCAAAAAAGCCCAAGCTTGGTAAAATATCTTCAAGAAGGCTGTCTTAAGAGTGAACTTCAGTAACAAAGAGCTGGGAATCTAGCCTCCTGGCTGCCAGATATGAAAATTTACTGTAGTTAAACAGATCTTTTGCAATAGCAATAGATATACTTAGAGTTTCCACATTATGCTCTCCTTCTAATTGCCAAGCTAGCATTAAAAGCATGACAAACTGATTTATAAACTATGCTACTGGATTCTCATATTTCTAACACCAAATACTGCACCAGAGTCAAAACTGTGAGTTTTCGCACACATATCCTGACCTAAGCTATTTACCACAGAAAGAACTGCTTCTTATTTTTCCAAGTTTTCTGCTGGTTTAAAAACAAAACTATTATACCAGTAATTAACGCTCTCCTGCCCAATCTTTCCACAATGCCATACAGCATAGGCTGCAAGATCACAAAAGCAAGAGGCCACTGTGAGGTCACATCTACATTAGGATAAGTTTTACCAAAAGTCTTGCAGCAGGGATGCATTAGCATTAATATTCAAACAATGAAGACAAGACAGAAAAAGAAGGTATGTGCTTCCTGCAGATCAGAGGGGGCCGTGCAGAATAAAGATTTCCAATATGTAAACTCACTCACCAAGCCAGACACTGCAGCAGTAGCAGTTGCAATGGCAGGAATAATCTTTCCAGCAATACGCTTGGTTTTGAGCCGATCTGCTGGTTCAATGTTGTACATCTTGGCTCGCAGATTAGATGCTGCTGTTATGAAGTCTATATGTCCATTCGCATCGTCGTCTTTTTCAAAGCAGAGCACCTTCATCTGCAAATCATCTGGTCATGAAAATAAATAAGTAAATAAATCAAATCAAATCAAATCAGATGTTCACCAGTAAAAGGAATGAATCCTAAAATAAACTACTGATGATCTGGCTCTGTTTTATTAATACCATTTCAATTATGTGCTTTATAAAGATTATGGAGTACCGGGTCCTAGCACTGGGTTATCTGTGCTGCAGAGAGAAGCAGCTGTCATATTTGATGACTGAGCTTATTGCACTTAGGTTATTTACTTTCTTTCACCGTTAATGGAGATTCCAAACACTTCATTTCCTTGGCAGTGCCAGGAACCAGAGATGAACTGTTTTGTGAGCATTTTCCTCCAACCAGGCAATGGTTTTTTTCTCCCCACCCTGTACTGTATGGATCCCCTTTGTGGAAATACAAAATCAAGTGCCCTTTAACAAGTAATTTACGGCAGTGATTTGCCCTTTTCTCCATACCAGGACAACTTCCGGTTCTGGATCGAGCCAGGACCCCCATATGCATAGCAACAAGGAAAGGGCAGGGTGATCACTATGCTTGAACACCTATTTGTGACTCCCTGGTTGAGAACCAATACTGTACAGGATATGTTCACAGTCCTAATGGCAAAGCTGCAAGAACTTTGATGTTTATTTCTTAGAAAGCCCTTGGAAGCCGTACTGTGTTAGTTATCCTTTTAAAGAGCCGATAATAGATAGCTATTACCTCTGAACGCAAACATTTACTTTTTTTAGGAGTTATACAAAAAAGCCTGAACGCCTGCACCAAAAGCTGATGGGGCACTAAACTATTTTTCCAAAGAAAGCCTTGAACTGCACACAGCTGGCCCTATGGCAGCTGCTAAAACTCATCGGCTGTGTCTAGACTAGCCCCCAACTTCGAAGGGGGCACGGTAATTAGGGTGTTGGGAGATTACTAAGGAAGTGCTACGGTGCATATGCAGCACTTCACCAGGCTACATCTCCCCCGCGGCAACTTCAAAGTGTGAAACTTCGAAGTGCCGGCTTGCGTGTAGCCACAGGTCAGCCGCAGGTACTTCAAGTGCCTGTGACACTTCAAAGTTTCACACTTCAAAGTTGCCATGTGGGAGATTTAGCCTAATGAAGTGCTGCATATGCACAGCAGCACTTCATTAGTAATCTCCCGACACCCTAATCACCATGCCCCCTCCCAAACTGGGGGCCAGTCTAGCCACAGCCATCACAGAGTATAACACTTCACAAGAGAAGGTACTCACTTTTCAGAGCTTCATTCGCTAATATCGCTTTTTCCAGGTGGAAAATGGCATTCCTCTCATCCTCACTGCTTACTGGAATATGGTCTGGTTTCCTTGCAGTTTCATCTGTCTGCACAACCTGTGAATATATGCAGCCACTGAATAGGTAGCATGATATTACCAATAGGCCAAGAGCCAGGTTTGCCCCAAGAGATTAAAATGTAGCATTGCCTGGCATCACCACCACATTACACCAAAAACCTGAGCTGTTTTCAATGTCTCACGTGGGGCTGAAGGATAAAATTGCCCTTTGTAATGAGTTATATCTACCATTACGACCTTAATGTAATCTCATGAATTGCAGCCTAATTCTTCTGAATGGGATTTGGATTAATATTTTAGGAACCTATTAAGAATCACCTTTGAAGAGTCTGTTACTGCAAGTTTTTACAGCTTATTTTTACACTTTGTACGGAAAACTTTGTACTACAGGCTGAACCTCTCTAGTCCTGCGCTCCCTTGTCCAGCAAGATCTGTAGTCGGTCATGATTTAATTAGGCAGGCAACCACTTATCAAGGATGTAGCCAAGTTTCCCATGGTCCCATAAAGTTTGTTTATAGCCACCAGTCCTGACTCTCAGTGGTCTTTGCTGTTTTTTAGCTAAAATTTACCCCTAAACATCTTCCAAGAACCCAGTAAGCAGCGGAAGTGTTGGTAATGTGCTAGACAGTATTGACCTCCTGTGGTTCGCCAAATTCTCTCATTTGGCACTGGTCAGGTCCCAACATGCCAGACTAGAGAGAGGCTTGACTTGTACTACCTTAAGTCTGTTTAAAGTCAGGCCTGTGTCTATACAGAAGTGTGAATGTAGGTGTAAGTGTAAAGGAATCGGTCCCTAAAGCCAACCTGTCTGGCTGACCAGTGGCCAGCACCATATTGACGGCTGAAGAACAACAAGAGTCAGCCCTGCAAAAGAACACACCAAAAAAGAAAGACAAAAGCCCCTCAAGAAAAGAAGATCAAAGTCACATATGTTGTTAACTGATGACTCATGGTCACCCAGTGCCCTGGGGCAGTGGGACAGGACAGGTCTATGGACTAAAACATACAAAAAGAAGGACGCAAAGGACCCAAAAGAATTAGTTTCCGCAACCTGAAGCATTTGTGTGTCCTGACATGACCTGGCTCCCCTCCTCTTGTTTAGACTACCTGGCCAATGGAAAAGCATGAGCAACTGAGGCTGGTAATTATATCCCATCTGTAGAACTGTGTGTACGAGCGTGCGTACGTATGGTGCATAATTCTGGTAGCTAGGGACAGTAAATGAATTCTGCATTCACAATAAAGGCAGCACATTGCTTTGTCCCACCCAAAAGATTCTGCTGGTTCTATATCTCTAAGGCTGCTTCTACACGTGCCACCTCCAAGGTGGTATGATAATGAGGCATTTCGAAGCAGGTTAATGGGGCGTTAATGTGCATATTCAGCATCTCATTAGCATAATGGCAGCCACGCGAATTTCAAAGTGCAGGCTTCAAACTGCAGACTGACGGTGTAGCGGGGGGCAGCTTCAAAATAAGCCCCCCACTTCAACATTACCTCTCTCCCACAGAGCTAGATCGGAGTAAGAGAATGTCAAAGTGGGGAACTTATTTCGAAGCCACCCCCATCTACACTGGTCAATCTGTAATTTGAATTCTGCACTTTGAAATCTGCACAACCGCCATTATGCTAATCAGGTGAGGAATATGCATGTTAGTGCCTCATTAGCCTGCTTTGAACTGCCTCATTACCATGGCACCTCCAACAGAAGGCAGCATGTGTAGAAGCAGCCTCAGTGTAACTCTAAGAAAACTGCAGAAATCCACGCTCCTGAGCAGCAGAGTTAAGCCAACCTAGCCCCCAGTGCTAGGTCAATGGAAGACTTCTTCTGCCGGCCTAGCTATTGTCTCTCAGTGAGACGGGTTACCTGTACAGACAGGGGAACCCTTCCCACTGGGTTAGGCCGTGTCTATGCTGAAGTGCTACAGAGGCACATATGCAAATATACTGCTGCTGCATTTCAAGCCTAGCCAAGCCCTGACATTTAAAGAGATCTTTCTGCCAAACTATAAAATCACCTGTAAGAAAGCAGCACTACACATGAACAGCATTTATAGACACAACTAAAACTCTATTCTCTACAAAGATGCAACCATAAATAATTACACAAGACAGTCTGCAGCCATGTATTGTAAAGCCTTCCTCCATGAGAAAAAGGTTCACATTTTCTTGTCTAGTAGTAAAATAATGTAACCTAGAGCATTTACTGTAATGGTAATTAAACATTAATTAAAAAAATTTGATATGCAGGTACAGAAAAAAGCCTTCAGGCTTAAGGACTTGCTCTGCCCTTCTACAGTTCAATTTAAAAAACAAACAAAACAATTCTACAGAGTCCATTGCTAACTTTATTTTGGCTCAACTTAGTTGGTATATTAAATACAAGATCTTGAAAAAGACAGCATGGGGAAAGAATACAAGAATATATACCACACAAATCATATTCTAATCAGGAGATCCTCCACATAACAAGAAGCGGAGAATTACCAGCAAGAAGTCCTGTGGCACCTTCTAGACTAACAGGCTTTTTGGAGCATAAGCTTTTGTGGGGAAAGACCCACTTGTACTCCAAAAGATCCGTTAGTCTAGAAGGTGCCACAGGACTTCTCGTTGTTTTGGGGGATACAGATTAACACAGCTACCCCCAATACTAGACAAAACAAGATGACGATAAAGGTGTTTGCTTAACTTAGGGTTTATTAAAATATTAAACCTACTTTGTTTGAAGGTCTGAACTCTTGTATATTCACTCCTGAAATTATCTTCAGAATAGCTTCTTCAGACAAATCCTGTTTTTAATGTAAAAGTAACTGAAGATTTTTTGTATGAAAAATAAACCCTTATAAACAGCTACTATCCTTTTTTATAAAAGAGAAAAATATTAGCACTGTATACTTAATTTACAGCAGAATTATAGCTTTACAGGCCAGGTACTCAGCACTTACTTTACACAAAAGATACATCATAACCTAGCAGGCTGGGGGGCACAACAGCATTTTATAAGCAACAGCTGCATAAGATCTAAGTTGGTAAAAATGGCATTGACCTACTTTATAAAATGCAAGCACATGACTACATACAAGTAGGTACTTATACCAGTTACAATAGTCACATGTTAATGCTACTATGTTTATGTCCATTTCTCTATGACATTCTATGTATTCTTAAGAACATAAGAACATAAGAATGGCCATACTGGGTCAGACCAAAGGTCCATCGAGCCCAGCATCCCATCTGCCGACAGTGGCCAATGCCAGGTGCCCCAGAGAAGGAGAACAGAAGACAATGATCAAGTGATTTATCTCCTGCCATCCATCTCCTGCCCTTGTTATGAAGGCTAGGGCACCATACTTTATCCCTGGCTAATAGCCATTTATGGACCTAACCTGCAAAAATTTATCAAGCTCTTTTTTAAACCCTAATAGAGTCCTGGCCTTCACAGCCTCCTCGGGCAAGGAGTTCCACAGGTTGACTGTGCGCTGTGTGAAGAAAAATTTCCTTTTATTAGTTTTGAACCTACTACCCATCAATTTCATTTGGTGTCCCCTAGTTCTTGTATTATGGGAAAAGGTAAATAATTTTTCTATATTCACTTTCTCCACACCATTCATGATTTTATATACCTCTATCATATCGCCCCTCAATCGCCTCTTTTCCAAACTGAAAAGTCCCAGTCTCTCTAGCCTCTCCCCATATGGGACCCTTTCCAAGCCCCTAATCATCTTAGTCGCCCTTTTCTGAACCTTTTCTAATGCCAATATATCTTTTCTGAGGTGAGGAGACCACATCTGCACACAGTACTCAAGATGTGGGCGTACCATAGTTTTATATAGGGGAAGTATGATATCTTTTGTCTTATTATTGATCTCTTTTTTAATAATTCCTAACATCCTATTTGCCTTACTAACTGCCGCTGCACACTGCGTGGATGTCTTCAGAGAACTATCCACTATAACTCCAAGATCCCTTTCCTGATCTGTCGTAGCTAAATTTGACCCCATCATGTAGTACGTGTAATTTGGGTTATTTTTTCCAACATGCATTACCTTACACTTACCAACATTAAATTTCTTGCAGCTAGAGATGTGTACTAACAAGTTAAACGCACAAAAGCAAACAATAAATAATCCAGAATTTCATGTATTTAAAATCCCTGTTCTTCCTTCATCTAAGCACTACTGGCAAAAGTGGGAGAGCCTGAGACAACAACATTTTGACTCTAGCGGATCTGCTAAAGGAGACTGCAAAGAAAAAAAGGTGGTGAAAGTGACAGGAGAGACTGTTCAGAGATCAGAAGGTAAAAAACCTGAGCTGCAAATAGAGATTATGGCGGGGGGGGCCCACGGGGCAAGGCAAAACTCTCTCTCTCTCCTCCTCTCTGAGTACAGGAAAAAGGATATAGACAGAAAAATGAGCTCATGCTAGCAAAAGAAAATTTAGGGGAAGCAAGACAGGCCTTTACAATAGAGTCAAGGGAAGGTAAAAGTAAGGAGAAAACAGGTCCACTAGTAAGTGAGATGGGCAAATGAAATGAATCCTGATAGAACACAGCTGAAATACTGGCTTAGTTTTCCTCTTAAGGATGGAACTAACAAAAATGTTGGCACAATTAGAGAGAGCACTTTTGTCAAGATCAGCATTGATAAACAGTTGCAGTGGCAGAACCGGACCATCTTGCTGAAGACAAACACTGAGGGTTCAGCTGCAGATGTAAAAGAATTTTGTTTCTCAGCAAATTATCACTGAAGAACAAACAGTAGCATGTGAATGCATCATGAGTATCACGTGCATTTAACCTTTGCTCTCTGCCACTGGGGGTAAGAGTTCCCTCACAGCATGGTTACCTACCTTTTCTGTGAAAGGGACACAGTATACTCTTGCAAAGAGTTTGGCACCACTCACTATGAAACTGTAGTGTCTGTTACGGGAAAGAAAAATAATTGTTTTTGTACTAAAATCTACATTCAGACTTTAAGTCAGTGTTTGTGTTTCAGTAGAACACTGTTGTTCAAACCAGGATGGAGCGCCATTGGGCCAGGCTCCGAGAGAACAAAGGACGCTCGGGCTCCTGCCCTGAAGTGTTTATAACCTAAAAATGAAGGAGGACGTTTCAATGACAACACCACACCGCAGATGCTTCTCAGCAGCAGGGAACCATTGCCCAAGAATAACTTTCCGTACAGCATAGTGGCGCTCAACCTGTGGCTTGCAGGCCACGCGTACCCAATCGATAACACAGCTTCAGCTCAGCTACGTGCTTAAAAAAAATTCAGTTTGCCACTCAGGTCCAGCAGGAGGCAGGGGTCGGCTGAGGGGGAAAGAGCCTAAAGC
Organism: Carettochelys insculpta; assembly: GCF_033958435.1. NCBI lineage: Eukaryota > Metazoa > Chordata > Testudines > Carettochelyidae > Carettochelys > Carettochelys insculpta. The sequence goes on along the minus strand of NC_134140.1, from coordinate 132,505,913 downwards.
AACCTGCAGGAGCACTCCTCCCAGCAACAGGCCAGTGTGTGCCGCAGGGGGCACAGTGCCATAGAGGCCTCTAGGGAGGCTGGAGGAGAGGGGCTGCACTGTGCCACACAGAGGCAGGAATTAGGAGTTTACAGGGGTGCTACAGTATCCCCAGGTCTTACCTGGGGCTCTGCTCCTACTCCACGGTGGAGGTCCCTGACTAGCTGCCCAGCTCCACACCCTGGTCTGGGAAGGTCCCTAATTCCATGCCCAGCCCTGCACCAAAACAGAGCTGCTCTGACCAGCCTCCACACTGGGTCCCAGACCCATTTGTTGGAGGGGTCTCTGGGAGGGAAGCACTGGGCATGGGGTCTGTGGCAGGGGCTTCTGGGGGCAGGCTGTGGTTCTCAACCTGCAGTCCATGTAACACATTACATAACACACACAGACTCTGAACCGCCACATTACAGGATCATTAAAAGGCAGATGGGACACACAAGGAAAGGAGGATTTCAGCTTATCACAGCTGAGTACAATCAAAACCTCTCGTCGAAATGCTGAAACCTTCACTGACACTGCACAACTTCAGGAGGGGCCTGTGCGATCGACTCTCCTCTCTCCCTTATCCTATCAGTGTCACTCCAGAGAGAATTCACTGAAGTGCTGGTTACAGGGACTGCATGCCCTTCCCACACTCAGAATAATCCAGTCTTAACAATAGCTACAGCCAACCCACTGCCCTCCGTACTCCCATCTCAGTTCACAAACTAGGTGAGCGTTTCCCAAGAGTGAGGCTCAGTAGGAGCAGTTTCTCAGGAGCAGCAGGTATTTCATCGGACACATCTCAAGATTTTGATGTTTCTTTTGCATTAAACCTTTTAAGTGTAGTGATTTGCAACAGTGAGGTTGCTCGTAAGGGGGCGCAAAAGCCTATCCAATGCAGATCTCGTTTCAGTTGGTGTGGTCTAGCTCCGTTCAAATCCCTGAGTTTCATAGAGAACAAATCTGATCATTTATGTGTGCATTCTATCAGTATGGGATGCATGCTGTTTCTAAACACACCTCCTGCATAACATCCCTTCCTCCCTTCGTGTATGCACAAAATACCTATAGAGGTATAATACTTACAAAGGATCACTGAATTCAAACTTTATCGGAGAAGGTGGCCTCTTTGGTGATTGCCAAAACAAACCTGGTAGTTGGAAGAATGCAAAGTGAAATTTTAAGCAGTTAATAACATAGTAAAGCAATGACCTATTACATAAAGTCACAAAGTGAGGTATAAGTGGCTCTATACACTTACTTCCATCTTTTAATCGTGTATCAAGGGGAAAAGAGTGAAGTAATTGAAGAGCCTAGAGAAGAAATGCCAGAGTACTATTAATATTCCATTGTACACAAATGAATGCTTCAAAATACAAATCAAATAAAATATCATTGTGGCGCCCTGAAGCCTTGATCCCGCTTTGTCATAATTCCCTCTGATATAGCTGGAAAGTTGGGAAAATTTAAGAAAAAATGCTCATATCAGGAACTCCTTCCCAACTGTGTAGGACTGACGTAACAAAACCGTTGTTCTTATCAATGGAATCTGCTACGCACAATTAATCACATCAAAAGATGCAGGTGCCAACCAAATACGACACTCCACCGTATTCATCCAAACATTCTGTTTGACAAGTGAAGTACATGCTAGCAACCAAGGAACTGTGAATGCAATTATGTAGTGCATTTTCCCCCTGCAGTCACTAGTTTGTATACACACAATTTAAGCACATTATGGCTACGTCTACACGTGCACCCAACTTCGAAATAGCTTATTTCGATGTTGCGACATCGAAATAGGCTATTTCGATGAATAACGTCTACACGTCCTCCAGGGCTGGCAACGTCGATGTTCAACTTCGACGTTGCTCAGCCCAACATCGAAATAGGTGCAGCGAGGGAACGTCTACACGCCAAAGTAGCACACATCGAAATAAGGGAGCCAGGCACAGCTGCAGACAGGGTCACGGGGCGGACTCAACAGCAAGTCGCTCCCTTAAAGGGCCCCTCCCAGACACACTTTCATTAAACAGTGCAAGATACACAGAGCCAACAACTAGTTGCAGACCCTGTATATGCAGCACGGACCCCCAGCTGCAGCAGCAGCAGCCAGAAGCCCTGGGCTAAGGGCTGCTGCCCACGGTGACCACAGAGCCCCACAAGGGCTGGAGAGAGAGTATCTCTCAACCCCCCAGCTGATGGCCGCCATGGAGGACCCCGCTATTTCGATGTTGCGGGACGCGGATCGTCTACACGTCCCTACTTCGATGTTGAACGTCGAAGTAGGGCGCTATTCCCATCCCCTCATGGGGTTAGCGACTTCGACGTCTCGCCGCCTAACGTCGATTTCAACTTCGAAATAGCGCCCGACGCGTGTAGACGTGACGGGCGCTATTTCGAAGTTAGTGCCGCTACTTCGAAGTAGCGTGCACGTGTAGACGCAGCTTATATGTCACACTTTAATCCTCCTGTCTGCTATATAGTTGAGAAGACTGAAGAGGGCACACCAGAAGGAGAAATTAGATGACAGCAATCTTAATGAAATATTAAAATAGTCTCTTGAAACAAAAGAGATAAAGTGGGTGAGGCAGTATCTTCTATTGGACCCAGCTCTGTTAGACAGAGATCAGCTGTCATGCTTACACAGAGCTCTTCAAAGACCTATTTACTGAAAGCATTAATTATATTTTAAGAGGCCATCTTATAAAACTGAAGGACAATGGTTCATATTCAGCAGATACCCACCAAAAATACAATAAGGCTCACCCCAAATTTTCAGTCTAAAGACACTAAAACAACGTGAGGCTGATTCATAAAAGTTTAAAAACATCTAATAATTTATGCAAGAATATACACAATGTGAGACCTTCTAAAGAGACAAGCTAGATTTTGGGGGTTTTTTAATCAAAGCATTTGTGCAGAAGATTCACTCTTTGGTAAGTCTACAGGAAAGATCTGAAAAAATTTTTGCAACTAATTTTGGTATTTTATCCATGAAAGAAATAAAAATTCTTTTGTGTGCCTCAATTATGCAGAAGCCATTTCTCAACATTAGCAGGTTTTGCATACATACCTTATGATTAAAATACTTCTCAAATTTTATTCTTGCAAGTTCAACACACTGAGGCCAATTTCGGGGTCTTCTACTAAGTGATTTAATAGCTTGAAAACAGCCTTCCAAGCTCTCTCCTGATTTTATTCTCTGAACAGAAAAGGAAAATAAGAAAACAGTATTAGAACGGACAAGTTCTCTCACAACCATTTAGCTTTGTTACATGACTAAGCAAAGACAAAAAGGAAATCTAATTTATGAAATGTCCTTTGTTCTAGCTGTCGCTATTTCATGCCATGCCTCCCTTTTTGCTACTTCAAGCTTTGCAATTTTTCCAAACAATATTGCCTAAAATAGCAGCTCTGGAGTTTCCTGTTTGTTAGCTGCTTATTCCATTTGGTTTCAGTCAGATTCAGTCCTGGGTAGCAGGGGAAATCAATGCTCAGTATAAAAGATGAAGGTGCAAATGCTCTTACTGGAAGTTGCATATTAAATTTACCAGCAAAACAAAATTTACTTAGAAGCAAATTAGTTCCTTTTTAGTTCCTTCTGATTAGTAGTTATACCGGTTGTCAGGAAGATGCTCCCATCCACGTAACACAGGTACGTCAGCTAGAGAAGCCTTCTGCATGCACAGCAGAGCCAACAATAGCCGTGGGTCCGGAGGGAAGGTGGTGGGGGTGCTGGCTTCCCACCCCCGAAGGTGTGGGACCAAAGGTGGAAGGGGCATGGCTTAGGACAGTCCATCCTGCTCCCCCGAGCCACACACAGAATGGTGCGTACCGTTGCCACGGTATTTCAGAGGAGGCCCAGCAGCAACTGTCCCCATTGTCCCCCTGCTGTCTGCGGGCCTCTACACACAACTGAGAGACAGTAGCAATTCAGGAAGTGGTGGGGGTGCTCCTGATAAGGTTATTGTGAATATTTACAATGAATCTTATTTTGCACCCACCATGATCAATAATGAGCATCACATCACAGACTCTGTATAAGGACTGAAAACAGAATTTAATGTGAATCCTGATCTTAAAATAAACACTATTATTTTAAGCCTCTTATTTTAATCACAGTATTTATTCCTACCTGTAAGACCGCTTCTGCAGATGGGTAGGTTTGCCAGAATTTGTTAAATAGTGAAGGCTTATGGGAAAATGCACTTTCAAACTACAAAACAAAAGCAGAAATATGGTATTGTGCAGGTCGCTATACTGTAAATTGATTTCATCCCTCTCCAAATAAAGAATGACTGTTTGTATCTTATCAGGCAATATACTTACCTTATCTCTTGCCCACTGTATGGTGTGCTCAATGGCAGCTGGGAAAGATTTTAGGGTGCAAAAAGGTATTTCTTCTTCTGGTGGATCTCGCTGAATTAGAAGACAAAAATAGCAGTGTATACTGACAGGGGTCTTAAAGTGCATTACTACAGGTGCACTGTAGATCGAACTTCAACTGACATTAAAGAGTGTTGGAAGTTGTTCACAAAAATATTAGAATACGATTGCCCAATGAAAGCTAAACTGCCACAGCGGCATTAGATCTCTCTTTACAGGCAAGTGGGATATCATAAAGGAAACTGTTTTCACTATAACTGAAAAACAAAAAACTTAAAAAGCATGAGGACAGGTGCTCCACAGGCAAAAGAGAACAATGGAACACTATTGACAGGGGTGTCACTTTCTCACTTTGCCATGAGAGCAGATGCCAATGTGGCAAAGTTATTTCAAAGTTATTTTCACTCCCACTGTAACTGCTGGTTACAAAGTGGAAACAAAATTCACAAATACATATTAGTATTGGGTCTCCTCTGTGAACATCTTTAGAAAAATCTACATTGTCATATTTTAAGTCAGTTTCCAACAAAAGGTGCTGCACTGTCAGTGACTCAAATGGGTCACTTGTATTTAAAATAAACAACAGGTAGAACAAAGTATAAGAAAAAAGGAGGTGTGGGAGAAACCACACATGGTAAATTACTTTAAATGAAAATGACACTTACATGACTGTTATAGGACTCTGTCAGGTGAGGCACAATAGTTTCTGTGTGTCCTTTAGTTCCCATTGTTCCAGAGTCTAAGAGCGGACGAAGGTTTGCTACACAACGACTAAAGTGGAAATATAACACAAAAGATATTGGGGGTAAAAAAAATTTTCAGGTCAGCAAGACCCTGTAGCATCTGCAACCAATTCAGATGTCCTGAAAAAAACCTCAAGCAAAAAGAGTAAGTGAAAGACTGTATCATCATAAGTCAATAAAAGATCCCACATGATGTTTTAGCCCTTGACTGCATTTGTCATGACTATATTCACAATCTCTCCTATGCGATCCTGTGCTTGTAGCCCACGGACTGGTTGGGTTTTCCTTCATTGTGTCTGAAGTTGCCAAGTCTCATTCTCCCTGCAGAGAATCATTCCCAATAGAATTTGTGCCCGAACTCACTATGTCTCTCTTCATCTTGGAAAGTATTTTCATGTTGTTACTCCAGCAAGTATTTTCAGACTGACCACTCTTGGTCTTTTGTTAACAGATCTTTTCCAATAATGTTTCCTTTAGAAGCTGCAACCCTCAACTGTATTTATTAGCCAAACATTCAATACTTTGCTGAACTAACAGTTACATAATCTCAGTTAACAATACATATCGCCTACGATATAGAAATCACTGAGACACATTAAAGGGAGAACCTCATGATGTAATATTTAAAAGCAGTCACTTTTCAAAGCAGAATCAAGCTCAGTTTTACAGAGGAACTACAAAGAATATTGTAAATTTACATCAGTTTCCAATATCTGTCCTCAATGTTCCCATTGTCAAGGTAAAACGGGCATTGTGTGTGCAACTTGAAAATGTATGCATTATCCAGTGATGCCACAGGTACCCAGGAAGCCCAAATGGATTTTAAGGATATAGAAAAGAGTTCAAAGAGACTGACAAATTGACTCCTAACTGTTAGGTCTTGAGCCATGTCTCCCTGAGGATTTCCATCATAAGGACAATGCCAATATAAACGGATTTGTATTGGTGTAGCATCTCCCTGTTGTAAAACTAGGAGAAGCCATACTAGAAGGAAACAGTTTATCAAGGCCCTGCTTGTCTATGCCAACAGTCGGCAACTTTTTAAAGACTATGAGCCTTTTTATTGTTTTTGCCTTTGACCAAAACATTTTTAAGAGCCGCATCATATGCATAGCTACTCCTACCCATTCACAAAGACACCAGAGTATAGCTGTCACAAACAAATTCTCACTTAAATAAACACAATAGATGATGGAATAAACTGTACATTTTGCTATTTCCCTCCTTGGTTATTCTTTCACAATACAGTTTGCCTATTATGTCACTGAGACGTAACATAGTGACCTACTTCCTGTCCTATTTGAACGTCTTATTATCTATACATTCCATTACATTTAAAATTGGCTTGGCGCCGGAAGGGGCTCTGGCTTGGTGCAGGGAATTCAGGTATAGGAGGGAGCTCCAAGCAGATGCAGAATGTTGGGGTACAGGAGAGGGTGAAGGGTGTGAGCACATACATACCTGCACAAGGGGCTCCGCTGTGGAGCAGCAGGTTGGAGTGTAGGAGGGGGTGCAAGGCACAGGCTTTGGCCGGAAGGTACTTATGACAAGCAGTTTCCAGTCTGCAAATCCAGCAGGGCTCAGGCAGGCTGCCTGCCTTTCAGGGCCACACACCATTCCCAGATGTGGCTGGCTACTGACACATCTCTTCATGCTCCTAGGGGGCAGAGGGCAGTGGGTCTCCATGCATTGCCTGTACCAGCAAGTACCAGCCCACCAGAGTTGTAAGGATGGTGCTGGGATTGAGGTAGCACCTGAAGTCACTTCCCTCCTGCCAGCCAGGGGCCAAACAGACACGCCAGCAGCCGTTCACTTTCGGTAGCAGCCTGGAGTCACGGCATGCAGGTAGCCTGCCTGAACCCTGTTGCACCAATGGACTTGTAGCAGCCCACAAGAGAGCAGCCTATCCCTGGCCTATGCTCAAGGTTCCTATTAGTGCCACTACATGAATGGATGGCCTAGGACAGCTATAGCCAGAACAAATCACCAGCACAGAAAAAGCTTCACATTCCTTTCAAATTACACGATCACTCTATTCCCAGGGAGCTTTGAAAATGCAGATTCCTGGTAGTTTTATATGATCAGGAAGATAAGTTAAAGTGAACCCCAATCAAACTAAAAACAGCTCTGATGATTTACCTGATATGAAAGAACATAATGGTTCAAATTCTCCCAGCTGGTTTGGCCACTGCTTACTTTTAATACGTACACACAGGCCTGTGCTCGACGTACAGAAATACCGAGACACAAACAGGGATGTGTTTGAGTTTTCAGACTCCTTGATTTAGAATGCTGATGATAAACAGGTGATACCCTCACACAGCAGCCCAACACTCTGTGTAAAGGGTTAGTCTCTTCTTACTTGTGTTATTGTAACAATGGGAACCCCAGACATGGGCCAAGACTCCCTTGTTCTAAACACTACGCAAGCAGATGAAAATGAGAGTCTCTGCCCAGAAGGTTGTAGCTTGTAACACTGACAGGGACCTGCTAAACCAGTGTTTCCCAAATGGTTCCATTATTTCAGCAGCAGCGGGGCAGGAAGCCACAGAGGAGTCAGCAGTGGCTGAGAGCCCCTCACTCATGAGGTAGCCAGTGAGCATGCCATGGAGATGGGGCAAGGGGAGCCAATAGCTATCCAGAAGTGGAGCCAGATGGGTCCTGAGGTTCCTGCATCATCCTCTTGCATGCAGCCACTGCTGTTTCTATCAGCTGAGATGGGTTTTGCTACATTTTTTTAATGTCAATTTGGTCCGTGGCCTGCATGTCTCTCAAGGTATGGAAGGCAAGACTGAGGCTACTACTATCAAACCACGTTAAAAAAACCGAACGCTCTAGAACTGGAGGAAAAAGAGAGATTATGAGGGAGAGAAGAACAGAAGGGGAAATACAGAAGAGTGGGTCTGACTCCCATCTCACCAGACGTACCTGTCAATATATCTCCTTGCTTCCACATTGTCTAGAGCTGTAACAATTATGTCTTGCTTGGTGTAGAATTCATCATTGTAAATGTTCTCAGTGGCTGGACACACTTTATGGATATATGGCTCTATCTTTAACTGAGGATTGATGGTCAGTGTTGCTGCTGCTGCAGTATAGCTTTTAGGTTTCTAATCAAATGAAAAACCAAGGTGAACAGATTTAGGTCACCAAACCTCCTTCAGGATTATGGATTAAACAACAGTTCGTCATATAAAACGTACAAATCTGGAACCACATTGGTGAAAATGAGGAAATAAAAAGTTGAACAAGGAAACCTAGCTTGGGTTACTCAAGAAATGAGCATTTCACCTTGAATCATTCAAAACAGGTTGTGAAAGCTCTGCTCTCAGTGCCGAGCCAAAACCCATTCCAGACAAGATGCAATACTGATGGCTTGGGAAAGCTGGAAAGACAGCATTCTATAGGGGATGGTAGAGGAGGTGCTTGTCGCTCTGTGTCCTATAAATGTTCTGTCTGTCTGTGGTGCTCCTGAAGTTCCTATTGCCCTTGGATAGCTTCAGAAGCTAAACATGTATTTCAATTGCATACAGGCAGAAAACGTGATCATTGCTCAACCAAACTGGACCTCAAACAATAACCCACAGCACTGTGATTTCATACTGAATTATTGCAAAGTCATCCATGGGAGGCTGACGACAAAGATCACACCAAATGCCCTATCCACCTCCTCGGACAGCATTAGCTGGGGGGAAGGAATGGTTACCTACATCTCATAATTGTTGTTCTTCAAGATATGTTGCTCATGTCTATTCCAACAGGTGCATGTGCCCGCCACGCGCACAACGGTTGGAAAGTTATTCCCCCAGCAGGACCCATCAGATCAGCTGTGGAGCCCTGTAACATGGCACCCCCATGTGATTGCGTATAGGACACCACTCAGCACCTTCTTGCCAGACCACTGCAACAGACAGGGAAGGGGAAGATCTGGAATGGACACAAGCAACACATCTCAAAGAACAGCTGTTACAAGACATAGAAACCATGTTTTGTTGTTCAGATGCTTGCTCATATCCATCCCAATAGGTGACTCTCAAGCAGTGTCCTGGCAGGAGAGGCTGGAGTGCATCTGGTTGCTGACTGCTTACAGAAAAGGGGGAAATGATAGCTGTGGTACACCTAGACTTGAGTACAGCATTTGATACAGAATGACATGACCTTCTTATAAATGAACTAGGAAAATACCACTTACATGGGGCTACTAAGACAGGTGCATAATTGGTTGGATAACCATTCCAAGACAGTAGTTATCAATGGTTTGCAGTCATGCTGGAAAGGCATAATGAGTGGGGTTCCACAAGGATCAGTTTTGGGAATGGTTCTGTTCAGTATCTTCATCAACTATTTAGATAACAACATAGAGAGTATTCTTATAAAGGTTGCAGCTGATACCATGCTGGGTGGGGTTGCAAGTGCTTGGGAAGATAGGATTTTAATTCAAAATTATCTGGACAAACTGGAGAAATGATCTGAGGTAAACAGGATGAAATTCAATAAGGACAAATGCAAAGTACTCCACGTAGGAAAGAACAAACTAACACTCGCATGCATCCAAAATGGGAAATGACTGTGTAGGAAGAAGTAATGCATAAAGGGATGTAGGGATCATAGTGGACCACAAGCTAAACAGGAGTCAATAGTGTGACACTGATGCAAAAAAAGCAAGTATCCTTTGGGGATGCCTTGTAAGCAAGACATGAGATGTAACTCCTCTGCTCTACTCTGCACTGATTAGGCCTCAACTAGAGTAACGGGTCCAGCTCTGGGTGCCACATTTCTGGAAAAATATGGATAAACTGGAGTAAGTCCAGAGAACGGCAACAAAAACGACTTAAGGTCTAGAAAACATGACCTATGAAGAAACAAAGAATTGGGTTTGTTGAGTCTGGAAAAGAGGTGGTTAAACACTGGAATAAATTGCCTAGGGAGGATGTGGAATCTCCATCAATGATGATATTTAAGAGCAGGCTAGACAAACACCTGTCTGGGATGGTCTAGATGGTTCCTGATCCTTCTGTGAGTGCAGTGAACTGGCCTCTTGAGATTCCTTCAAGTTCTAGTGCTCTATGAGGGCCCCACTTCAGCTGGCTTCACAACCGACTCGATAGGTACCGCTAGGCGAAAAACTTTCTGACAGTTGTACACACAGGATGCGCACACGCCTGTTGGAATGAACATGTGCAAGCACTCAACAAATATATTATTCTAATTTCCCTTAAAATTTGCACCTAGATATAAGTGCAATTCAGTGCTAACACTGGTCTGTAAATTCCCACATACATTGAGGTTCTAGCCATGTAAGACACCATTCCTCCCCCAGTCTGCTGTCACTTGAGTAATTGTTAGAAACAGCCACATCTGAAGGTAGAGAACTGACGGAAAGGCGTTTAAGTTATGAAATTGATGCTGAAGTTTAAGATGACTGCACATTACAATATGAACTGCATCCTCTTTCCCCTTTTACTCGTGTCAGTGGATGAAGTATTGCTTTCTGTTAGCCAATGATTAATGACGCACAATTTTCAAAATAATTAATTACTTAATGGAAGCAGAATTGTTAGGACAGTGTATATTTAGACATAAAGGTGTACAAAACCAAGCAAACTGATTTCACTATTGTGAACTGCAATTTAAAAAAATCTGATTTTGTAACTCCATGGCCTCCATACCAATATTTCTGAAAGCTGAAGAGTTTAAAGCAGACTAACATTTTATCATAAATTCTTTTTTAAGTATTTCTGCACACAGGATTCCTGCTCCTGGATTATTTTATCCTATTCTATTGCATTTCTCAGTTAAGTAATTCTGAGATTTCAGTTGTCAACTAACAACAACCTCATGTAAGATGTTTGCTGCTTGCACATTCATAATTCACATCACTTTCAATGGCCTGCAAAGGTCTTGGTTCTGATTCTTTACTCACTGCTGTGTAAAGCAGGAATAACTTCACTGAAGTCAGGGCAGTGGCATTGGTGTATAAGTGTGGAGAATTGCTCCCTTTGAATCCATTAATGGATTTAGGCATCAACATTAGCAAATCCACGCCTAACTATTACATTTAGTATCATTAAAGTCCATTTCCCACCCCCAACCACAGCCTTCTCAAAGACTCATTTGTATTTATATTCCCAAACTAAGTTGTCGCAGCAGGTAAAAGCAGCAGCACGGACTCTGACCAGGAGATGTTAGGTTTCAAAAAGAAAGTCTACCTGTATGTGATGGGGCCGAAAAAGGAACTGCCTGTTCAAGTTGGATTTCTCGATCAAGTCTGGATCAGTAATTGTGACCTACAGAAGAAAAGAACAGCCGAAATGATAAACAGTGTGCTCTGTGGCAGCACTCCCCTTTTTTTGTAACAATCAACCGTTTACAGTGTCAAAATGACCCTGACAAATGGTGGCGCGATAATCTTAACAGGTGAAATTATCTATTTTAACATGTCTCAGATTTTAAAACAAACTATTTGCCAAGAGTGGTGCTCCTGAGCTCCACAACCAAATTACATAGGGAGATCTCAATTTTTATTTAATTCTCTTCCTCCTCCCCAAGAACTCGATCCAAAACAAGCGTAGCCAACAACACTACACTACAGCGGGATACAATTTTTATTTAAAATATCCATCCGTAAGGCAGTATTTAAACTGGTTTTCATTATGAACAATCCTCTTTCAAAGAGAAAAATAAGACAAGCACATATCTCTGTACACCATCATTAACGTTAATCTCAGTCTTGAATACATACAAAGCACATCACATTTACAAGATAGCAGAATGCCCCATCTTGTGTTATTGTTTAGACACATAAGCTGTGTCTACACGTGCATGCTACTTCGAAGTAGCGGCACTAACTTCGAAATAGCGCCCGTCGTGGCTAGACGCGTCGGGCGCTATTTCGAAGTTAACTTCGACGTTAGGCGGCGAGACGTCGAAGTCGCTAACCTCATGAGGAGAAAGGAATAGCGCCCTACTTCGACGTTCAACGTCGAAGTAGGGACCGTGTAGACGATCCGCGTCCCGCAACGTCGAAATTGTGGGGTCCTCCATGGCAGCCATCAGCTGGGGGGTTGAGAGACGCTGTCTCTCCAGCCCGTGCGGGGCTCTATGGTCACCGTGTGCAGCAGCCCTTAGCCCAGGGCTTCTGGCTGCTGCTGCTGCAGCGGGGGATTCATGCTGCATGCACAGGGTCTGCAACTCGTTGTCGGCTCTGTGGATCTTGTGGTGTTTAGTGCAAGTGTGTCTGGGAGGGGCCCTTTAAGGGAGCAGCTGGCTGTTGAGTCCGCCGTGTGACCCTGTCTGCAGCTGTGCCTGGCACCCTTATTTCGATGTGTGCTACTGTGGCGTGTAGACGTTCCCTCGCTGCGCCTATTTCGATGTGGTGCTGCGCAACGTCGATGTTGAACATCGACGTTGCCAGCCCTGGAGGACGTGTAAACGTTATTCATCGAAATAGCCTATTTCGATGTCGCCACATCGAAATAGGCTACTTCGATGTAGGCTTCACGTGTAGACGTAGCCATAGTGACAAACCAATGGGTACATAAAACTTACCGTGCCTTTGTCTTGGCCAGTACCAACACCAAGCAGCGCAAAGTTTTTTAACATTTCACAGCCTATTGCTCCACAGCCAACCTAAACAAAATACACATGAAGTGATTAAAGCCATCATTCATTTCTTTCACTTCAAAAAACAAGAAGGGATTCACCAGAACAAGTTCAGCTGGGAAAGTCTACAAATTACAGTAAACACCAGGATGAAATTCATAACTGAGATGTCTCACTACAAAAGTCCTAAACGATCTAGACTCTAGTTACCATAAACAATTAGAACACCTGCCGCAGCAATTCCACTCAGAAGGAATGCTCCAGCCATATGAACCCAGGGTGAAACTCCCAAACGCTAGGGACAGGATGCTCTTGGCGACACCATCCCTTTGCATTCAGCACTGCCAACTATACAGCTGATCCCTACCTTAGCCACTCTGAGCGAGAGCCCAGACTTTGTTCTATTAGGTTTGCCACTAGCTTGCCTGACAGCTTTTATACTAGCTTCTAGCTACAACCATGCACCCACACAGGAAACGATGTTGGCTGCTCTGATGGACTACAAAGCAGGAAAGATTAGCTTCTGGGCCAACTTTTCATAAATCAGGCCTGAACGTAAAGCAGCAGGCATCCTATAAACACTTCCATTAGCGTTTACCAGTCGCCCAAGTCCCTCTAAACTGACTGGCTGTGCAGATACTCATAGATGCATCTGTCCATAGCCCCGGATCTGCCATAGTTGAGGAGACGTGCCTCTGTGGTCCAGCCCCAGCCCTGCAGCTGCCATAGCAAGGGAGTAGTACTACTTCCATAGCCCTAACCCCAGACCTGCTGCAGCCAGGTAGAGAGGTGCGTCTCCACCATCTCCAGACCTGAACCTGCTGTGGTGGGAAGAAGCATCTCTCTACCAGCCAGCCCTGCACCGGCCATGGGCAGACACAGGCACCTTTCCACTGGCCCCAGCCCCAAACCTGCCACAGCAATAAGAGGTATCCATCTACCGGCCTGAGCCCTGGACCTGTCACGGCCAGGGAAAGGAAGGGAGAGATGCTCTCCCCGACCCCTGGAGCAGCTGAGGAGACATGCTTCTTGATTCCAGCCCTGGGGCAGCCTGCACTCCAAATCCCTCATCGGCAGCCCCACCCCAAAGCCTGCAACCCCACATGCAGCCCTCACTCCCACACGCAGTCCCAACCCGCTGCCCCAGCTCACATGCTGATCGTCTCCTCCCAGACCCCTCCCCAGAGCCCTCACCCTTCTGCACCCTAACTCTCTGCCCCACCCAAGCTCCCTCCCATACACTGAGCTCCTCTGCCCCACCTCCACCACATAGGACTCTGTACTGATGCACATAAAGTTCCTACTACACATGCCTGAGAAAAATTAAAGAGAACACTTGCCCAGCTAGTCTTATTAGATGACCCGTCCAGGCAACTACAAATAGAATTTCTACAAATCCCTTTTCCCCTCTTGCTACAAGATCTTCTCTGAAGATTTAATACATTTTGTATTCGTAAGACTTGTTTACCATATTTTTTATGTGGCTGCATAGGTCCTTTACATTTAGGGCACTATGAAGGTCATTCTAAAATAATAGCTTTGCAATGAATTCTTTTTAGGCTTTATTTTTACTCCTTTCCTCACTAAAACCCAGATCTTCAAGGGAGTCCACAAGGGTGGGATCTCACCGTACGGAGTTTCTTGCAGGCTGAAGGCATCATTTACACAGTCTAGTAAGTGCCTCTTGGACATGACTGTGTATTACTGAGAATTTACTTTTACCAGTGCACAATTATCTTCCCATTTCTGCATGTAACCACCGCAACTCTGGCTAATTTGAAGACAATTATAATTACTCGCACCATACTACACAACAGTTCATGTAGCACGACTTCATATTGTAACCCAAACTTACCAAGAAAACATTCAAGTTATGCAACTTTTGACACAAAGACTCTCCAATGCACGCCCTCAAGGCATCATATTTATCGCCCCTGTGCAAACATATTCAGACAAAGATGGAAAACAGTACATTGGCAACAGTGATATTAACCTACATGTGAACACATGGCATATGTTACACTTTAACACTAGGTAAGATAACAAAGTGAAAAGTTCCCCCCAACTCTTACAGTTGCATATTAAAAATAAGATATGACCAGCTCAGGAAAATTCCCCCTAACAGATTAACTACATTTTTAAAAGCTTGTACTGAATTATTACTAGGTTAAAATCTTAACTGAGATAGCATGCTCACAAGTGACTCAGTACAGAAAACCCCTTTTACATTTAGAAAATTTCAGCTTTACCTTGGGAGAAATTCGTCACAACTGGTCTTGTCTAGAGATATGGTGATGTCTAACGCATCAATATAGAGCTAAAGGGGGAAAAAAGATCTGATCAAATAAAAATCTATTTAAAAAGACTGCAGATAAATTATGTATTAATTTGATTTAGGAGGAGTCCGTTAGGAATGCACACTTTCTGAATATAATATGTAACCATGGAAATTAGGAGAATTAACTGTGAAAGACAAAGGCTAAATCTCTGATGTCAATACACATTTTAACAGAGTCATTCACTTGGGAGTCACTTTTCCTAGTTAATCAAAGATTATAATGAACCTGAAAATAACCATTTATAACCTCATACTACTCAGAAATCTCTTGTGATCAATGACAGTTCCATGACTTATCCAATCCTTTTCAAAATAGTTCTCTATGGGTATGTCTACACAGCAGCCTTATTTTGAAATAAACTATTCCAGAAGAGCTATTCCAGAACAGCTTATTTAGAAATAACACTGCTATATTCAAACTGCATTTTGAAATAGCCCTCAGCTATTTCTAAATACAGCATCTACACACAACAGATCCCGTTTTGAAATAGAGCCATTGCAGAGACACACTATGGCTTATTTCAAAACAGGCTATATTCCCTGTCTTACATAGCCCCTATTTTGAAATAGGTTGAAATTGGTGCTATTCCTCGTGGAATGATGTTTATCTATTTCAAAATAAGCCAACCTCTACTTCAAAATAGCAGCTTCGTTGCGTAGACTCTAGTAAAGTTATTTCGAAATAAGGGCTGTTATTTCAAAATAACCCTGCTGTGTAGACATGCCCAATGGCTGCGTCTACACTAGCAAGTTCTTTCAAAATATTTTTCAAAAGAAAGTGCTCTTTCGAAATATCCAGTGGAGCATCTACACACAAAAACCGTTCTTTCAAAATTAAATCGAAAAAACACAGTGCTCCTTTCAAAAGCACCCTTCCACTCCTGTTGCAGGAAGAGTGCCTTCTTTTGAAAGCTTCTTGCAAAAGAAAGACATGTGTAGACACTCTGCGGTCTTTCCTTTTCTTTTTTTTCGCCCCCCCTTCCCAAAAGAGCAGTCCTCATGGTGCCAGGTTTTTTGATCCCTGGCCCATTCTTTCGAAAGAGTGGAGGATGTGTGGATGCTCTCTTTCGAAAGAGCAGATCATTCTTTGATCCACTTTTCTGTGTGTGGACACTCTCCTTTGAAAGAAGATTTTCCAGAAGATCTCTTCTGTAAAAGATCTTCTTTCGAAAGAGCATTATAATGTAGACATAGCCAGTGAGTCAGAGGCTGTGTCTACACTATGAGATAAATTCGAATTTAAGGCAGTTAGCTCGATATTACCACATAACAGTCTTCACTGTAAATACCACTACCTGGATTTTGGGAGCACTAATATCTGGATTACAATATTGCAGTTATCTGATGGGTATAGTATCAAGCTCAAATTCAAAAGTTTGATTAAAGGCCAGTGTGAAAGCGCCACGTCTTAAAAATCAAATTTATTAGCCTCCACAAGTGTCCCCTATGTATCCCACAAAACTATGTGCACCTGGCTCCCAGCTCCCCTCTACTAGCATAAGCTGGGAAACCGACCAGGGCTGCTGCACTCGTGTGGTGCGCGGACAGGCACCCTGCAGCCAGGCACTCCGCAACCCGGTGGCTCAAGCCAGAGGGGCCAGGCACCCCACGGCCAGGCAGCTTGAGCCACATGGGCCCAGATGCCCATGGGCAGGCACCTACCCTGGAGGCACCCTCGGAAACCTGTGACCAGGTGCCTCCAGCCAGCGGGCTCCAGCAGCTCTTCCACCAGAGCCGGCGAGTGGCAGGGGTTTGGTTTCTTTTGGAGATGGTGGGTTTTTTTTTTTTGTGGGGGGCGGGGAAGGGAGGGGAGAGGAAGCGGAGGTTTGGGTGTTTTTTGGAGGGGTTGTTTTCGGAGGGGAAGTTGGGGTGGAACTGAGGCTGGGGCAGCCTGCGGGGAGCGGGAATAAACCCTCACATTAACCGACTCTTGGGAAAAACAGACAGCCCTTCCCCCCATTAGTCCATTAAATGAAGGATTTACTGTACTAGCAGGAGCAGAAACTGACCAGGGCTGCTGCACTGTCAGTTTCCCAGGTTCCCCAAGCTGTCAGACCCAGGAAATTGACAGCACTGCTGCACCTGGCTCAGAATGTGCGGCTGAGGGAACTGTGGGATAGCTTCCCACAATGCACTGCTGCAACAGTCGATGTTTGGTGATTTCAGTGTGGAAACTACGTGTCGAATTTGTTGGGAGCCTGTGGGAAGTGAGGATACTCAAAATCGAATTAAAAAAACAGCATTATAAAATTGATTTTAATACATTTGAATTTATCTTGTAGTACAGACGTAGCCTGAGTGTTTTTTAATCTAACAGCATTCTAGAGGCCACTCCCATTAGCCTTGGCAGCAACTTTCTTGTCTATAGTAGTTCAAGCTACCATATATCACATATATCTTCACACAGACAACAGTGAATGTCTAGGCCTGCCTTCAGTTTCAGCATATGGAAACAACCTTCATATCCACTGCCATATATTAATAAAGCAAACCATTAGAACAGAGAAAAAACTTACCCACTGCTGCAAAGGAGAAAATTTTCCCGTTACTGCTTTCAAGACCTCTTGGCTAGCAATACCGCCAACTGCTGCAGCAAGGGGTGTGAGAAATCCCTGAGCAGTCCTTGAGAGCCATTTCACTATGTCTTCATTCACCTGAGGCTGAAAGATAATCCACAATAAAAACATTTTACAAATTTCTCCCAGAAATTAAAAATACTCTGTGCTTGCCATGCAGTGCTGTAAGTCAGGGTCTTGTACTTTGTATCCACAAAATAGAAACAACACAGTCATCCCTGATCCAAACATACCATTTCTAGATGTGGCTAATTCAGGTCTCCATATCTATTCGAGGCCTAGCTTTTAATTTCGCATCCATTGCCAGAAGAGGTGCACAACAGATGTGTATTTCCTACAACAGGAAGACATACTGAAGTAGCTAATGCCCTACAAACTAAGGAAAAACGTCCTACAGTCCCAGGAGAAGGCCTGCCTCTCCTAGTCATGACAACATCTATCAACTTATGTCACCTCTTGAAGTTGCATTTCAGCTGATAAGTTCGAAGGCTAAGAAATTGGCACAGCTTGGGGCCAAAAGCGGTTTTGAAAAATCTAGTGCAAGCATCAGGAGAGAACAATGAATAACTTTTCCATGGGTCTGAGAAATATAAAGTACAGAAATTTGAAAAGGGGACTTGTCTATTTTGGATTTACGTGCACAAGATCTGTGTTTTACTTTCCTTTATTTTCTGCTCCAAGTTGCAGCTGTAATGGTCTACTGGACCGTGGACTAAGATACCTTTTGGACTAAACAGTCCTCCTTAGTGGACCTGATTCTGAACCCTAGCCTGCTCATGAATACAGAGCAAAAAGTGAGGCAGAGAGTAAGTTTCCCTAGTGGGCCTGCAGGAATACCACTGGAGATTCCAAAGCCAAAAGGAACTGGGAACCAGCCCCAGTCAGGCCAGTTCATCTAATAGCCACCCAGATTTCCAAAAGGCAACCCACGTTAGATTGAACCATGTTTTAATCAGCAACAGCTCCCCCTCTGTCTGTCCCTTAAACTACTGCCCCCAAACAGAAGATGGGTGAAAACATACAGGCAAAAGCAAACAGTGGATAGGATGGGAGGGAAGAGGATTGCAGAGAGCACCTTACATAAGTCAGAACTGCATAAAAAATGGGATACATGGGCAGGGGAGCGTGGTTTGCATATTAGACTTCAGGGAGCATCCGGCCTATCCTTCCCTGAGAAAAGGATGCATGTTCTCTTCTCTTGCCTGTCCTTCTGCAGCAAAACTTCAGACCCCCAGTCTTTTTAAAATCCATGTTCATTACAACTACGTATAAAACTCATTCTCAAATATAAGGGCAACTTCTAAGAGAGCACTGAAATAAAAAATAGGAGTCACCATCCAAATAACTGGCTATTTAATAGGCCTCAGATTTAGGCCTCTTACCCAACAGAGTTATACCAGTTTACAACAGCTAAGGAGCTGTACCCACTTTGTTCAGGCTGAAGGTAACACGATCTGTCGTTGCGGAACCCCTCACCACCAAGCTGCCCAAGTTAAAAATATAAGCAATCAACAGCTGCCTTGTACACAAGGAGCACTGGATAAAAGCGCAGCTCCAGAACAATCCCGCGTATATAATCTTTGCCATGACAACTCCCATATCTAAAGAATACCAAGAAAATTTGGATCAAGGGCCAGAAACAAACAAGGCAGATGCACATGTATTTAAAATGGTCTATAATTAGGCTCATCAGAGTATTAATCATATACATATTATAACCACCAACTCAACCCTGTATAGTAAATATTACTCAGCTTAGAGCTACTCACTTTGCTTTCCAGTGTTTCACTGACGGATACTGCTATTTTCAACATCTCCTCAGCATCCTGAAGGCACCTAAAGCCCAGGACAAAAACAGCAGTGAAAGCAGTTTTTCTGTAAATACAGACAGAAGAACAATTCCCATGGCAAAAAACTAGGCAAAAGCCTCAAAAAAACTGTCTAGTTTTAAACACATTTTAAAATGTTTAAATAGCCTCATATTTAGTTCAAAAATAGATATGTCTACTGGATAGATTTACACAAAAGGTTTAAATATTGATATTTGAGTTGTGACAACATAAGCGCAGATCACTACCTGAAGGCAAGTAATACCTGACAACATAAGCGCAGAGCAATACTTGATGTCAAGTGGCTAAAGGCTACTGATGTTTGTACAAGTACAGAGACTTAATTGTGTGAGTTTATTGCTAGTGAAAGGGCAAGACTAACATCCTCTCTTTGTCCAAGCAAGAGCCGCAATGTCACACAGTGCACAGAGGCAGTGCAAGCTTCCCCTCACTGGCTCCATCAGTGGGAAACCAGGATAACACACAGGGACAGACAGAATAAGTACTTTGACATCTGGCCTCTCTGGCTGTTACCGACAACAAAGTGCCAGATAACATGAACTTACAGGGTGGCTTTTGAGACTACCATGGACTCGGACCAAATTCATTGTGGATGTGCCACTGAACTGTCAATAGATTCTTACTTCCTATCGTCACTAAACTGATCTTCATTTGAACTCATGAGGTAGAGCTGCAAAACTCCAGGTAACTGACCACTAACACAAGCCATGACAAGCCCCTGCAGCAGTCTGATATTGGAAACGAAACAAGCACCACAAAATAAACTTGACAGACAGTGTTCGAATGACCTTACCCAATGTTCGGTAAGCGAGTAAAATTTTCCTGGAACTGATTCAGTGCGAGCATGGCAGTGTGAATTTGCAAAGGCGCCTGTTAAGAAAGAGACGTCTGATTTACATAGAACTGATCAGTGGCTAACTGAGTGCCTGTCTACACAGTGAAACAATGCAGACCAGAGAGGTGTGAAATGCGTGGAAGTGTTGTGCTCTAACTGCCATGGGTAGCTCCTGGTGATGTGCTCTAAAAGGTAACTAGTGCACATTGACTTAGTCCAGTTTGAAAAAAAAAAAGCTGTGTTACCATGCACTAAGAACCTTACAGAGCCCATGAGTAGGGTCCACCCAAACAGAGCAGTCTAGAATTGAATGCCCTCTGGGGACGCTGGGCACATTGTCACACTGTGTACACAAACCCCAAGAGAACACTGCCAAATACCTTTCATGGTTATGTTTAAACTCCTCGCCCTTGCCTCCCGACCACACCACACCCATTTTTGTCCTTCTACTAGGTGGCAAAGGTTCTTCCACAGTGTTCTAAAAGTTTTGTTAGTTATCTTCTAGCTAGAGCACAGGTGAAAATTAAAGTTAGCACTACAGTTCTAACAAAAGAAGAGTTTGCTAATTTCTGCTCTTGCTATAACAGCAGGGCACAAAACCAAACCATTAAGTGATTTACACAAAACCCACTAAATTAAAATACATTTACAGTAAACTCTTTTTTATCCGACATTCTATTACCTGGAACTCTCAGATAACCAGCATTTTAACTATAAGAAAATATTAGTTATGTTTTCCATAAGTACAGTACAGAGAAGGTAAAAACAGCAAATACAGTACAAGGTTACACCGTATAAGACCACTACTGCTGGTAGTCAAAGTACTATGCACACATTTTTGTTGCTTACTACCTAATCTTGTTTTTCTTTAGTGTTATACGTTGCTAGGTATCTCTCTCTCTTATCCAATGTATGTGAATATCCGGCAACCTCCTGGATTCGCAGGTGTCAGATATTAAAGAGTTTACTGCACATTGTTATAGTTTCTCTTTTTTGTATTTGTTAGCAGAAAAGTGAATTTAGGACAGATTTATGAACTGGGAAACACCCCTGAGATTAGAACAATATAATTAAACATTATATATTAGCTACAACATAATGTCTGTTTCAGAGACTAAACATTTCCTAACTGTCACACTGAAGATATCCTGGTGAAGTGGAAAAAGCATTACCTGTTCTGAAACTAGTGTTCTTCAAGATGTACTTACTGCTCATGTCCATTCCACAGCTGGGGGGGTGTGCTCACCACATGCACTGATGCGAGAAGATTTTTCCCTCAGCAGTATCCATAGCAGAGTGTCTTGGGCAACCCCAGAAGCGGTGCCCTCCTGGCAGAGTATAAGAGGTGCCCCCCACTTTCCCTCCGCCCTCAGCTCCTTCTTGCAATAGTGGGGAAGGAGGGTGAGTCATAGAATGGACACAAGCATCACAGCTTGAAAAACAGCCATTACAGAATAGGTCACTGTCTCTTCTTCAAGTACTTGCTCATGTCCTTGCCACCTGAGGCGATTCCAAACAATACCTGTGGAAATGGGTAGGAGTTTATGGCCATGTATACTGAAAAACGGCTCTGCTGAACCCAGCATCATCTCTTGACTGCCATGCAATGGCACACTGAGACATGAATGTGTGAACAGAGGACCACGTCAAAGCGCTACAGACGTCCTGGATTGGGAAGGCTGCCGAGGACACCTACACTCCGCCAGGGACTGACCCCTACTGGCCACACTGGTTTTCCTGGCCAGAACCACAAAGGAGGATTGGTGCTGCCTCGAAGACAACGCTGGCGCCGTGCTGGATGCCAAGATGGCTTGCTGCTCTGTTGCCAGAGTGAGCGCCAACTCCACCAGGAGTACTCCAAGTCTGCTTTCCTACTCCTTCTTAGGGTGTGTCTTCACTATCTGGAAGATCGACCTTGTCAGGGCTGATCTTTCAGGGTTTGATTTCATGAGCCTAGTGGGGATGCGCAAAATAAAATTATCAGGGCTCCACATTCGACCCCTGTACTCCTCAATATTGGATTTACAAATCCAACGCTCATGGCTAATGTGCCCTTCACTGTGGAACCTAAAGACAGCTACTGTGTGGGTCACTAATGGGCACAGAATGGTGAGAGCAATTGCAGGGTTCAAAGTCTGGGAACCAGGGCATGACCTGTCCCCAGATTAAATCTCAGTCAGGACTAACACAGTAGCTACTGTGAAGAAACTAACTAATGGTAAAACTTAATTATTCACAACAACTTTACAAAATCTCTCTAAATGAAGCCTAAGCAACACTTGAGCAGCGAATGTTCCAGGCAAGGTCCCTGGTGGCATGAGGGAACTGAGGGTAAGGGGGTTAGTGTACCACCCTTCTTACATCATGCCACGTGGGCACCATTCCAAGGGGCCCCAGAGTCACTCCCATACAGATACTGATGAGGGAAAAACGCATAGCCAGCACACACATTTAATGTAGAATGAACATGAGCAAGCACTCCAAGAAGAATGAAAGATTTTTCACCAGACAGCGCTCAGATTTCTAGCAGCGGAAATCATTAGTTAATAGCCTTGGCCAATCACAAAATATTGTACTTTAAAGTTATATTTTTTAAATATTCCACATTTAAACCATACTGTAATTTTAGTACTCATGCAATCACCACTAAAACTAGAAACTCCTGCTCTGTAAGCTTTGTACTCCCATATTTTAAATCTGTTTTTATGCTATGTTAGAAAAACTAGAATTCTGAACAGGTTACTAAATTCAACACTTACATTTTCCCACAAAATCCCCAACAGGGCTTCTGAGTCCAGAGCTTTTCCAGCAAGAGAACGAAACATTCATTTCACATTCACACAGAGAAACCCTCCATTTTCCCTTCCTATCCCATACTTTCCAGCACACTCACATTCAACCAATACAAAGTTAGATTAACATGCAACTTCATATTACAAAATTACAGGACACTTAGTCCTTAAAAAAAATCCACATGCTAATTACCTCAGGTTTGCTAAAATCTGCAATAAGGTAAGTTGGGTTTGTTAACTGCTTCTCCAGCCGTTCCTATAAGAAAACAAGATCTTCTGAACAGACCATTATTACAACCTTTACATACAGATCCTGTTCTATTTTAGGGGAATGAATGGACCAACAAAATACTAAGCCAACAATGGAAACTGATCTGTAACTCACACGAGGCACAGAAAGCTGCACATTCCTTCTTTTCAGTGGTCTCATCTCTATTACTCTTAAGAACATAAGAACATAAGAATGGCCATACTGGGTCAGACCAAAGGTCCATCAAGCCCAGCATCCCATCTGCCGACGGTGGCCAATGCCAGGTGCCCCAGAGAAGGAGAACAGAAGACAAGTGATTTATCTCCTGCCATCCATCTCCTGCCCTTGTTATGAAGGCTAGGGCACCATACTTTATCCCTGGCTAATAGCCATTTATGGACCTGACCTGCAAAAATTTATCAAGCTCTTTTTTAAACCCTAATAGAGTCCTGGCCTTCACAGCCTCCTCCAGCAAGGAGTTCCACAGGTTGACTGTGCGCTGTGTGAAGAAAAATTTCCTTTTATTAGTTTTGAACCTACTACCCATCAATTTCATTTGGTGTCCCCTAGTTCTTGTATTATGGGAAAAGGTAAATAATTTTTCTATATTCACTTTCTCCACACCATTCATGATTTTATATACCTCTATCATATCGCCCCTCAATCGCCTCTTTTCCAAACTGAAAAGTCCCAGTCTCTCTAGCCTCTCCCCATATGGGACCCTTTCCAAGCCCCTAATCATCTTAGTCGCCCTTTTCTGAACCTTTTCTAATGCCAATATATCTTTTTTGAGGTGAGGAGACCACATCTGCACGCAGTACTCGAGATGTGGGCGTACCATAGTTTTATATAGGGGAAGTATGATCTCTTTTGTCTTATTATCGATCCCTTTTTTAATAATTCCTAACATCCTATTTGCCTTACTAACTGCCGCTGCACACTGCGTGGATGTCTTCAGAGAACTATCCACTATAACTCCAAGATCCCTTTCCTGATCTGTCGTAGCTAAATTTGACCCCATCATGTAGTACGTGTAATTTGGGTTATTTTTTCCAACATGCATTACCTTACACTTACCCACATTAAATTTCATTTGCCATTTTGCTGCCCAATCACTCAGTTTGCTGAGATCTTTTTGTAGTTCTTCACAATCCCTTTTGCTTTTGACTGTCCTGAACAACTTGGTGTCATCTGCAAACTTTGCCACCTCACTGCTTACCTCATTTTCTAGATCATTGATGAACAAGTTGAACAGGATCGGTCCCAGGACTGAGCCCTGGGGAACACCACTAGTTACCCCCCTCCATTGTGAAAATTTACCATTTATTCCAACCCTTTGTTTTCTGTCTTTTAACCAATTCCCGATCCATGAAAGGACCTTTCCTCCTATCCCATGACCACCTAATTTACATAAAAGCCTTTGGTGTGGGACCGTGTCAAAGGCTTTCTGGAAATCTAGGTATATTATGTCCACTGGGTGCCCCTTGTCCGCATGTTTATTAACCCCTTCAAAGAATTCTAATAGATTAGACAGACACGACTTCCCTCTGCAGAAACCATGCTGACTTTTGCCCAACAATTCGTGCTCTTCTATGTGCCTTGCAATTTTACTCTTTACTAGTGTTTCTACTAATTTACCTGGTACTGATGTTAAACTTATCGGTCTATAATTGCCAGGATCTCCTCTAGAGCCTTTTTTAAATATTGGTGTTATATTGGCCGTCTTCCAGTCATTTGGTACCAAAGTGGATTTAAAGGATAGGTTACAAACCACTGTTAATAACTCCGCAATTTCACATTTGAGTTCTTTCAGAACCCTTGGGTGAATGCCATCTGGTCCTGGAGACTTGTTACTATTCAGCTTATCAATTAATTCCAAAACCTCCTCTAATGTCACTTCAATCTGAGTGAGTTCCTCAGATTTGTCGCCTAAAAAGGCTGGCTCAGATTTAGGAACCTCTGTAACATCTTCAGCCGTGAAGACTGAAGCAAAGAAATCATTTAATCGCTCCGCAATGGCACTGTCTTCCTTGATCGCTCCTTTTATATCTTTATCATCCAAGGGCCCCACTGCTTTTTTAGCAGGCTTCCTGCTTCTAATGTATTTAAAAAACATTTTACTATTGTTTTTTGAATTTTTGGCTAGCTGTTCCTCAAACTCTTTTTTGGCTTTTCTTACTACATTATGACAGTTAATTTGGGAGTGTTTATGTTCCTTTCTATTTTCCTCACTAGGATTTGACTTCCACTTTTTAAAAGCTGCCCTTTTCTCTCTCACTGCCTTTTTAACATGGCTGTTTAGCCATGGTGGTTCTTTGTTAGGTCTCTTTCTGTGTTTTTTTATTTGGGGTATACATTTAAGTTGGGCCTCTAGTATGGTGTCTTTAAACAGTTTCCATGCAGCTTCCAGGGATTTTAGTTTAATTACTCTACCTTTTAGTTTCTGTTTAACTAGCTTCCTCATTTTAGTGTAATTCCCCTTTTTGAAATTAAATGCCAGAGTGTTTGACCGCTGCGGTGTTCTTCCCAACACAGGAATATTAAAAGTTATTATATTGTGGTCACTATTTCCAAGCGGTCCAGTAACAGTTACCTCTTGGACCAGATCCTGCGTTCCAGTCAAGACTAGATCGAGAATCGACTCTCCCCTTGTGGGTTCCTGTACTAGCTGCTCCAAGAAGCAGTCATTTAAGGCATCAAGAAATTTAATCTCTGAATCCCGTCCTGAGGTGACATGCACCCAATCAATATGGGGATAATTGAAATCTCCTATTATTACTGTGTTTTTTATTTTGATAGCCTCTCTAATCTCCCTTAACATTTCAGCATCACTATCACTGTCCTGGTTAGGTGGTCGGTAATATATTCCTAATGCCATATTCATATTAGAGGAATGAATTGTTATCCATAATGATTCTATGGAACATTTTGATTCCTTTAGGATTTTTACTTCATTTGATTCTATATTATCCTTCACATATAGTACCACTCCGCCACCCGCACGACCTGTTCTGTCTTTCCGATATAATTTATATCCCGGTATGATAGTGTCCCACTGATTGTCCTCATTCCACCATGTTTCTGAGATGCCTATTATGTCAACTTCCTCCTTTGATATGAGGTACTCCAGTTCACCCATCTTATTAGACAGACTCCTAGCATTAGTGTAAAAGCATGTTAGAAAACTACCACTATTTATATGTCCGCCTCTCACAGACGTGGTGGATTTTTTTATGCACGATTGTTTCACATCTGATCTTGCCCATATATTATTTCCCACGTTCCCTATCTGACTAACTTCTAGGGAATCCCTGTCTATGGAGCCTCGTGTAAGAGAAGTCTCCGTCCGATCCAGGTGCTCCCCCGCACCAATCAGCTTTCCCCCACCTCTTAGTTTAAAAACTGCTCTATGTCCTTTTTAATGTTTAATGCCAGCAGTCTGGATCCACCTTGATTTAGGTGGAGCCCATCCTTCCTGTATAGGCTCCCCCTACCCCAAAAGTGTCCCCAGTTCCTAATAAATCTAAACCCCTCTTCCCTACACCATCGTCTCATCCACGCATTGAGACTCTGAAGTTCTGCCTGTCTATCTGGCCCTTCATTTCACTAGTGCTATACAAATTTATGTATTGCTACTTTCACTCCAAGATTTTCTACAACTGATATTTCTAGCTACTTTTTATACCCAGTTGGCTATAGATATCCTACCAGTATCCCTCTCTGTCTGTTACTGGCCATTCTACACCAACAGCTGACTGGGAAACAGTTTTGCATGCACAAAGAGAAACTAGATAAATGCACTTGTGTATCAACTGGTGGCTTACAAGATGGACCTCCCACCACTCATTTAGCTATTTCTTGTTATCCATGAGGAGCTCTTGAAAGCCTTTGGAAACAAACACTCTGAAGTAATGAAGCACAGATGAGGGCTGGAAGAGACCTCAAGAGGTCATCCAGACTAATATCCTGCTCAAAGCAGGACTAACCCTAACTATAGATTTGAATTCAGGTCACCAGGTCTAGCCACCACTCCACACCTAATCACAGGAGCAGAAAAACAATAAAAGCACAGAACGGATGAGCAGTCAAGATGATAAGCCAAAACTCTGGTGCAGAATCCAGACTAAACAAATTATTTAAAAGTGTTGGGGGAGGAAGAGGGGGAGTGGCAAGGCAATGCAGAGGGAATAGAGCATGAACTTTTCACTCTTAGAGGCATGAGTTCGTAATTTGGGCTTGTCACAACACAATTCTGCACATGGTCTCTTATCACTGGAAATACCATACATATTCACATATGAAATGCAATCCCACAGTCTTGTTCTCTCGCGGCATATTGGCCAGCATCCCAGCCATGAGATATTCTTATAGCATTCCAGTAAGCCAGGTTTAGAAGGAAGCTTTTCAAACATTCAGATTTACCAGACAGATAAATAACACATTTAAGTTGAAGTTTTCAGTCTTCTCTACAGTGGCATAAAGAAATTACTATGTTTCTGAGCCAAAAAATTACCTATCCATCCTATTTATATTTTCCTATGTGTAACCACTCAATTCTCATTCTCCGTTTAAAAACATGTTTCCATTTAGAAGAAAACTATGCCACATCAAGAGAATACTTACAAATTGAAATATTTTGGATGTCTTTACTTGGACCGCTATGCCTCCATGTAAGTAAGGCTCCATATGTGAAGTATCTCCAATGCTGAAAGAATAAGGTGACACCACTGAAAAGATAAAAGGTTAACTATTATTTTGGTGACGACATCATATAATAAACAGCTTAGGTGCACTCAGTTACTCCATTTCTCAGAAACATACTAATTTCCGAGAATACAGGTTGAACCTCTCTCATCTGGCACCCTTGGAGCCTGACCGGTGCCAGATGAGAAGATTTGCCAGTCAATGGGAGGTAAATATTTTCTAGAGCTTTCACTGCTTACTTGGCACTTAGAAGACATTTAGGGGTAAATTAGAGCTAAATACCAGCACAGAACATTGAGGGCCAGGACTGGTGACTGTAAAACAAATTTTAATCAAACAACGGGAAACTTGACCACACCCATGATAAGTGGTCGTCCCAATAACTAAAATCATGCTGGATTACGGAGTGTGTCAGATGAGCGCGTTACTGATTACAGAAGTTCAACCTGTACCTCTGCTCTCTCCTTGCTTCTTTCCAGGCTGTAACTGCTACAAGTTAACCCTACTACAAAAGCATGACGGTCAGTGCAATTAACCCATTTTTCAACTTTTCATGTCTTTTCACAGGTATGGACCTATAATACAAGTTTCAAATAATTCGTTATGACAGATACACACAACAAAGAACTCTCACTATTAGTTTGACT
The DNA here is from genome assembly GCF_033958435.1 of Carettochelys insculpta. Lineage (NCBI taxonomy): Eukaryota > Metazoa > Chordata > Testudines > Carettochelyidae > Carettochelys > Carettochelys insculpta. Next base: position 132,477,166 of record NC_134140.1, on the reverse strand, counting down.
ATAATGGAACAGGAAATCTGAAATATTAGTTTGTCCCAGGAGCAGATAATTAGATCAACACACATTAGCCTAATCAATACTGGTATATTTTGCATAATTATCCAAGCTCAGCACCATAGCAGCACAGGAACGTCTGCAAAGCAGCAGGAGCACTTGTGGGCAAAGCCCAGGCTTTTTTCCAAAGCTCATTAGCCAGGATACTGTTTACTCAAGGAATATTACTTGGGAATAAACATAAGTAAGGCTATGATCTTGGCACAGTATCTTTAGTAAATTTCATGGCAGAGGTGTGAGAGATAAACAGTAAGTCATGGAAAAGTCATCAAATTATGTTGTTTTTGCCACATCAACACACACAAGCTGGGGGCTGGACAGCAAGCCTACCCAACCTGCATTCACTGCACAGGAGGCCTTGACTAGGACACCAAGACGTGGCACATGCATCCTTTCTGCCCTTCCGTCTCCATGCGGGGCCAGTGGGCCAACCAGAGTGGTGCTGGGACCCCATGCATCAGGCAGTAATGCCACTCAGTTAGGGAACCTAATCAAATGTAGCTTTACATTAATTTCTAAGATTTCAAAGACTTAATTCAAATACACAATTTCCAGGCCCTCCATGCAAAACTGAATCCCTAAGCATCAGGGTACTTTAGCAAACTGGAAATCAAGGGCAGGAAGGAGGACTTGGGGAGAACCAGGAATGCTAGGAGAAAAGAACAGAGGTATTCAGTTCAGAAGAGCTCAAAACAATACAGATATTTCATCAGCAGCATTACTGGATTCTGTGCTCGGGATTCCCAGTTCCTACCTTCAATACAGTTAGGATAAGATGTCCCCATGCAAGTTTGTATTATAAAATCTACATTAATATAGTCAGATGTTACCACAAAAATTAAGTACCATCATTTAGAGGTCCCTGATAAAGAACACAGAACTGACCTGAGATAATTTGACACAGTTGTGCAGTGTATTTCCTATTCCAAATTTAAATTTGACTTCAAAATTTACTTTAGCAAGTTTACAATGCAATTAAATTTGTGGAGCCTGGCTGAGATTTAGATGCGATACCAGCTCCATGTTTTGTGGCTACTATTGTGACTGAATGCTGAAAATAGCAGGTGTCCAAACACTGCAGATGGTCCCACACCCAGTGGTTCTGATCTATTCATAGCAATTTTAGAAAAACATCCTCTCCTGTCATCTCCGCGTGTTCCAGTCTAGCGGAACGCCAAGCACAGCTCCACAAACAAGAGAAACTCTAATTCAGTGTTGATCTGCACCAGTGTATCTGCACTCTTCCTACTGGCATTGTAAGGAAGGAAAATTCACATATCTACTAACGCAAAGTGTTCTTTTTCAACAAGTAAAACAGCTGATGAAGTCCTACCTGTAATCTGTTGCGTGGATCCATTTAAACAAGTCATTCCATGAACTTCCCGAAATGTTAAGCACTGTCCTGTTTCAAGCTTGTGAGGATGATTTTCAAGACAAGTGACAATCCCAGGGTTTGACTAAAAATGGAATCAACTGCAAAGTTAGCAAGCAAGAAAAAACTGAACAATCCTGAAAGTGAAGCCTCAGAAGCAAGTAACACAAAGAAGTGGTAGGAGCAGGCTTTGTTACCTTACTCCCAATATCTTTGTTACCAAAGTCAAACTGCAAGGAGGGCTGACTATGTGCAAGCCATGTGTTAAAGCAGGCTGTGAAAGACACCTGCTACACATTTCTTTCTTCTCCTAATAAAAAGTTTTACTCCAGTATTATGTATTCCAAACAGGTCTCATTACCACTCATGTGAATTCATCAAAATATGATTCCCAAACAGATGCTGGAAGAAAAACTCTTAGGATCCCTGGATATAAGTACAAAACTTCACAAATTTTAGACCAGTAAACCCTGGGAACCTGTATATCATGTAAAAACAAAACAAAACAAAAAAACCCTTGGCCTTTGCCCGAGTCTACACCAGACTCCTAATTCGTTATTTCACTTCTGCACTCCGACCAGAACAACTCCTTGAAAAAGCTGGTTTTCATCATCCATATCATTTTTAACACTCAGATGGGAAAGATAATTACCTTTTCTACTTTAAGTAACAATTTCAGTCCAGGAAGATATTAATCCGATGGACAATGTAAAGAGAACTACACATCTATTCCACACTAGATGACAGAGACCTCTGGCCAGGTATGTAGTTTTCCCTTGGCCACGCTCATTATATTCTGTACATATCCCCAAGAAATTTTATGTTGTTTATAGGGGTAGAGCTGCAAGACAGCAGCTAACGCTCAAGTGGTTTATATTACACCAATACGAACCTCGGTTGCACTATGTCACATCTTGGTTCACTATAGTTCAAGCTTGTTGTAAAAACAAACCTGGAAAACAGAACTCCAGCCAGGTCTAGTCTGTAACCAGAGTCTGAGAAGTAACTAAAAATTACCCCATCTGTTTTGAACAACAGGAAAAATGGTAACGTTAACATGACACTGCTACGCCATCATTCTATTTATACATTATATGCCTTTCCCGCCCTTTTGTCTGCCTGGTCTATTTACAGCATAAACTTTCTTAATCTGGGGCTGACTTCTATGACACTCATCCCTCACTGTATGAGCACAATTGGTTCCCAAATTTCTGCTCACAGGCGAAAACTCGTAAGAGCGACAATAAATTCCCATTAAAATACATGCAAAAGTCCCTGATTTGTTCCAAGGGCTTGTAACTTGACATAAACCAGTTGAGTTTAGGTACTTTTCTGATGTATCTGAATAGTTTGGCACCAGAAATAGGATGTAGTGTATGTACGCAGAGCAGCGATTCCCAGCCTATGGGCTGGAACTCAAACATGAGTCACCATTAGATTTGCTAAGCCTCACCAGCTGGGCGGTTCCAAGCTGCAGGTGGCTGTTAAAGAAGCCATTTGCAGTTCTTAACGCTGCTGCCTCAGGCCGATATCTATCACTAGAGATAGCAATTACCTTGTGCTTAGGTGCTGAACTAACCAGCTTTAACAACTGTTACCTGCTGGGAGCAGGAGGGCTTGGGGAGCCCCCCAGCCTAGCAGCTCCAGCGGTGGGGCAGGGAGGGGGGGAATCTTAAGGCTGGGTGTGGTTTAGGGATGGGGGTGGGTCTAAGGCTGGGGGCAGTGTGGAGCTGCTGGGGGAGTGCAGGTCTCCCTTGCTCATATCAGCAGGTGAAGTTCACTCACTCAAGCTGTGTCTACATGGGCGCATATCTTCGAAATAGCCATGTTTTGAAGATTACTAATGAGGCGCTGAATTGAATATTCAGCGCCTCATTAGCATTAGGAGGCTTCCAGCCGCGGCGCTTCAAAAGCGCCGCTTGCGAAAGCCAGTGATCGGGATAAGGGGATTTCGAAAGGTGTGGGGTCCTTTTGAAAAGGACCCCCCGTGTAGCCGCGCAGAGCCGCACACTTTCGAAAGCGCCGCGGCCGGAAGCGTCCTAATGCTAATGAGGCGCTGAATAGTCAATTCAGCGCCTCATTAGTAATCTTCGAAATGGCCATTAGCATGGCTATACCGAAGATTTGTGCCCGTGTAGACACACCCTTAGTGAACATAGGTAGGTATACGTGTCCCTCATTTTAGCGAGTACTCATAAGTACTCTTTAAGTGAGGAATGGATGTATACGCCTGTACAGTTCCTAGGATCAAATGAGACCCCTCCAGATTCTAGATGCCACCACAAGACAGACACCCAACAAAAACAAAGGGTTGTGGAGTCTGTAGGCTGAGCCCTTTGCATTCCAGTACTTCCCCAACAAGCTCCCTGCATGCTACACTCCAATGGCCTTCTGCTTTAGGGTCTGCCTCCAACCTCTGCCCATTCCTTCCCCCATGACAATGGCTCAGTGTACCCTTTCCTGCTGCCCCCACACCAAGATCTTCCATTCCCACTCCCATTCCTCACTTGCACCCCTTTTAGTTCTCTTCTTTCCGCCTAGAAGAAAAGTCATGCACACATGCACTTTAAACCGAATTGGTAAGATGGGTAAAGCTGGTAGGCTGGGGGGCAGGATATCATTATAGTATATTATATCAATAGTGGCTGTCATCAACTGTTTGTGATCCAGACAGGCTTACAGAGGTAGCTGAAACTGCTCAGTCTGCTAACCAGACACTAAGGGCTCCAAGCGTCCCTTACTTCCCCCTTCCAGTTTTCACAAAATCTTAGACAAGTGTTTCCCAATTTTATTTAGCCACGGAACCCTTTTAAACCTGAAAGAAATTTGCAGAGCCCCTAATAACCCCATAACACCTCTCAGCCCCAAACCCACTCCCCCATCCCCAGGCTTAATCCCTATCAGCCCCAAATCCACCCCGATTCTCACGATTAACCTGCTTCAGCCAATGTGCTACAGGCACTTTTGCTGCTCCTCTGCAGCTGCTGAATTCCCTCCCCCAATGCTTCTCCCTCCTCACGCCACCTCATGTTCAGCGTGCCTGCGTGGCTCCAGCAGTGGGGCAGATTCAGCCATGCCTCTCCCCAGCTCTCCTGCTCACTTCCCCCAATTGCAGGACTGGCAGCTCCCTGCCCTGCTGCACTGAAATGATGGAACTAAATTTAATTGGTTTAATGGCCAGATCCCTCCTGCCACCCTACAAGGTGTTAAACCAATTAAATTTAGTTCCATTATTTCAGCTCGGCGGGGCAGGGAGCCACAAGGGGAGTCAGCTGTGGCAGTCCAGAGCTGCAAACAACTCCTTAAGCCACATGGGTCTCTGAAGCCACAGGTTGCCGACCCCCGATCGCAGACCCCTTAATTTCACTCTCTGGAACCCCAGGATTTCCAGAACACCAACTGGGAAACACTGTCTTAGACCATTCCCAAAAATTCCACAACAGCTCAGATAAAGCATCCAAAAGTCGCCATGCTACGGAGAGACAGACAACATCAGGTGAAATGAAGACCACAAAAAACAAGTCAAATCAGAGCAGTAAGATTTCTTCCTCTTACTTGTGTTATATTCGAAATGAAGATTTCCTTTGGTTCCTCTCCTGTAGTGTCCAGCACTTCAAATTCATCCCCAAAGTCACAAAACAAACGGGACCATATTCCATACACGTCTGCACTGATAAACTATAAAATAAGGGAAAACTATGAATATTCTGAGGCTACAACCACACTACCACTGAAGATCAACCCACTCAGGGTCGATCTTCTGTGAGTTCATTCCAAGCTCTCAGGGGTCAAAGTCAAACCCTGAACTCCTTGTGAGAGGTGAAAAATAAAGCAAGTCAACAGGAGAAAGGCTCCCATCGACGTTCTGCCATATAGATATGAAAGTCAAACGCAGATACACAGTTGGCATAGCTAAAATTGATTTATCTACAGCTGACTTCTATGTCTAGCGTAGACGTGGCCTGCATTGTGCACGAAACAGAAGTGCTCATCACTTAAAAATACCATCAAATATTGTTAATTTACACATAAATTCCACCCTGTGTATTGCACTAAACCCAACAGAGAATGTGCCAAAAGAGAGAATTTGGCCCTCCATCAATCTCAGCTAGCACCAGAGATGGCACCAGCACACAGCAAAACAGATGTTCTCCATCTCTTGTACTCAGTCTTCACACGTTTGTTCAGAATCAGATTGACCATTTCACTCTACAGGAGGGTTGGGGGACCTCTGGCCCATGGGCTGGATCAAGGTAAGCTGCTGGCCTCACCTAGCCGCTGGGCTCTGCTTGGAGGTGGTGGAAGTGTTTCTGCAAGCTGCCGTCCCCCCTTCTGCGCTCCCGACAAGGTGACTGGCTGACAGGGAAACTCTGTTCCTGTGCTGATTTGCAGGCTTCATCCCCACTGCTCCCATTGGCCAGGCATCACAGCCAATAGGAGTAGTAAGAGGGCAGTATCTGCAAGTGTAGGGCAACATGGAGCCACCTGGGGCCCCGGCAAGAGCTGCACCAGCTAGGCCTCCCAAACCCCTGCCTCATCCCACACCCTGCTCCCAGAACCCTTCCCCTGCCCAGACCCCACACTCCCACCTCCAGATCCCTTCCACACTCCCCCTCCTGCCCAGACCCTGCATCACCACCTTCAGCCTGTTCCTGCATCCTATGTTCTGCCCACACCCTGCATCCCCCACACCCAGCCCACTCCCCAGCAGCCCCTGCCACACATTGGCCTTACCCCCAGAGACCCCAAGGGCCCCATAAATCTACCAGCTCTGGACCCCAAGAAGGATTGTTTCAGCAACGGAGGGAAGCCCTGAGCCATGGCACGCCCCAACCCACAGGGCTGGAGTGTGAGGGGAACACTGACACCCCGAGTTCCATCAGCGAGGCGAGAGTCTTTTTTTCTTTTTCCCTGTTGATCAGTTGCGGGGCATGTCCAAGAGATTGTTTTGGGGTTTTTTGCTTCTCACTTGTGTGGGGCCCCAACTGATTTTTCTGCAAGTCTGTGCTTCCCCTTCAATCCAAAAAAGGTTCCCCAACCCAATCTAAAGCTGTGAAAATGCTGAACTCCTTTTATTAGCAGCTGTTTCCATTACACTGGGAAGAGTCCCCAGAAAGAGATAATATAGCACAGGTTCTTCTACCTCAGACTTGGACATTTAACCAAAAATCCAGGAGCAGGACAGGGAACTGTCATAAAAAGTTACATCTCCAGAGTTTCCACAATATACCAGCAAAAGGAGCTTTGTGGTGGGCAATTTGCTATAGAGGCAGCATTCTCCTTCTCTCATTTCTGTGTAAAGAGGAAGATGAAGGAAAAATCCTTCACACACAGGAGATGGTCAAACACAACAAGCCCGCCACTGTTTGGCTTACCTTAATAGGGGGGTGCTGAGCATGACAAAAATCATTTATCTTCTTCTGCAGCGACAGTCTCGTTTCAGTTAATACGACACACTGTTGAGAAATAGGTACAAGAAATGACGTCTAGGTACTCCTGAAAGCCAGTAACATAAAATATCAGACAGGGTAGCCGAGTTAGTCTGTATCTTCAGAATCAACAAGTCCTGTGGCACCTTATAGACGAACAGATGTTTTGGAGCATAAGCTTTTGTGGGCAAAGACCCGTTTTGTCAGATACGTGGGCGGCGGGGTGGTCCAGAGGAAGGTTTAAATCTATAGGCTTATGAAAAGGAGGGAGTGCCAGTGAAGAGGAGGGCCAGAGTTCACAAGGTCAGTTCAATCACGGAGGAAGTGAACTGACTATGTCACTTCTTGAGTGGGACTCACTCCTTTTCATAAGCCCATATATTTAAACCGTCCTCTGGAAACCCCAGTCATGCATCTGATGAAGCGGGTATTTGCCCACAAAAGTTTATGCTTCAAAATATCTGGTCGTCTGTAAGGTGCCACAGGACTTCTCGTTGTTTTGAAGTAACATAAAAGATACACCCTTACTCCAAGGTGCATAACAAAGCCTCTGTCGTGCAGGTTTCAACATCATCATCAACCATGGGCTCAGCGTCCATTGGTGTTTAATGCTTCCCTCACTATTTCCGTCTATTTCTACTCTAACAACAGTCTTAGCACACAGTCTCATGACAAAGCAACTTCAAAGGTTGCGCCTACAAGTAGCGTGGTTTGGGGCCTAACTGGGACTATTTTAATGTTAGTATTAGTCATAAGGCAAAGCTGTTATAAATAAAACTATAATACAAACATTTAAGATTCAAGTCATAAAGTTAGAAAATGCAAATAATAGTGACAATATTTTTAAAGAAAATAGGCACAACCTCTTATGATCTAATGTAAAGTACTTGTACACACATCAAGTGCATACGCCCAAGCTGCAAACTCACAACAACATAAAAACACACACTTTTAAAAATTTAGGATTTTGTGCCATGGCATAAATGTAGCATTTTCCATTCCTAGTTTTCAGGTTAAATACGTAGCTCAATAATATCACAGCTTGTCATAAAGTGCATACAATATAATACAAGTTTTGCAATCCAGCAAGGTCAGCTCTACAGTAGGAAGTGCTCTCATCTCTTAAAGACACTATCCAGGAGCTTTGCCTTTCACAATTTAAAAGTATTTACTGACAGCTTTAAGTTCAATGTTAGGAATACGTTCTTTCAATCTTGCAAAATTCTTAACATTTTTACCAGTCTGGGCACAATACCTATTTATCTTCTTTTCGACATGATGAAAAAAGGGAGTTGGTTGGGGTTTTTTTCCCCCCACTTCAAATAAAAAGGAGAAACTACTCACTGTGGTCAGGTAGAATGTTGCACAGCCTGCTTTAAATAAATGCTACATACCTGATACTGTTTGAGAAAGGAGATGTCTGTAGTTTCATCAAGCGGTGCAGCTGATGATAAAACATGGACGTATGGGTTGAGCTCTGCGATGTGTGGAAGTGTGGCCTCAGCTCTGAAACAACAGCTTTCTAGTTTTCATCCATTTACAAACTATAATGAGAACATGTCTAATTCCACAAGTTCAATGCCATCCCTCCAATCCATTTCCAGAACTCTTATTTCTTAACAGCTCTCTCTTATGATAAAAGAAAAATAGTGACATTACTTATCATGCTTCCTCACATTTAAATTATCTACCATATGTGCTCTGATAACTTTGGATCCATCAACCAGATAGCAAGAGGTAGAGTCTGACCACTTGTGTTTTTTAATGTTGGCTTTGGAAGAGTGAAATACTAAAAATAAGGTGTTTTATTCGCTTTTTTCAGACAGTTTTGGACTGATGGAAAAGATATGCATTTCTTCTTTCATTGTATACAAGCAAACAATCAAATCTTATGTGCTGCTAGCTATGGGAAGTGAGATGAGCAGCACAAACAAAATTCAATCCCACTTTAAAAGGCTCTCCCCCTTCATATCTAGGCACTGAGCTCAAAAGGCCATGATGCCAATAAAACTAGTTACAACAATTAGAATATATCACAGCCAATGGAACACTTAACATTATTGGAATGCACAAGTGACAGACAGATAGCTCAGACACATCTAAATAACAGTACTGACCTGTTCCTTAGATTTATAACATCATCTTCACAGATGAAAAAGTTGGTTCCCAAATCCCATGTCTTGCACTGCTTGGTGTCATGAACTGTAAGAGCCTTTAAAGGAGTTCAAGAGGGGTGTGTTAAAACAGTTTATTGTTTTTAATTAAAGCATACATCTAGCACTAGTTAACTGAAAGAAATGCACTTGGCCGTGACACAGTTCAGTCTAGGTAGTATGTTCAATACCGAGATTCTGATGGACTAATACTGCAAAAAAATTAAGTGAGCTAAACAGAAGTGCTACATGTACTGCTTTAATTAAAAGCAATATACCCCCACACCTTTTTCAATTGCTACTCAATAAATAATTCAATCAGAAAATGTCTGCATTTTGCTTAGCATGTAACATGATGTGGAACTTGATTTTTCACAGTCACTTGTTGTAAGTGGTAAAATATATGTAAAAGCAGTCATTGCAATAATTTTTTTGCCTAAAATGGAAGATTCCCTATTCCACTCATATGAAATTGTTATTGATGCAAGACCTAGAATGCCTAAGCATATATTAACCTGGCTGCACAAGAATAATTTTTGTTGCATTGCAATTATAGCTGCAATCATTGGAGAAGAGCTGGAGAAAAGCCCTTAAAAATCTATCCTCCTGTTACACCTGACAGCAAGAATGAAGAGTAAGGGGGCTTTAATCCACATTAGAAATATTTTACAGTTCAAAGCATGAAGTGTACTGACACTGGCTGTGTCTACACCACTGCCCCTTTTTGGAAGGGGCATGTAAATGACACAAATAGAAACCGGTTAATGAGGTGCTGATATGAATATTCAGCACCTCATGAGCATAATGGCAGCCAGCCATGCTTTGAAAGCGCTGGCTGTATAGATACGGGTGCTTCGAAACAAACCCCAGACTTGGAAATTCCCTTATTCCCAATTTGTTCATCATTAACCAGTTCCAATCCGTGTCACTCACATGCGCTTTCTGAAAGGGAGGGGTAGTGCAAACACAGCCACTGTATAGCTCAGAACAGAAAAAACGTCTAAATTTCGACATACTGTTTACTTTACAAAAGGACCTCGATCTTGCCAAGACATAGGATACCCAACCGACAGATGAGTAATCTTTATTAAATGGTGTATTTCAGAGTTGTTTCTCAAAGGGTCCCATCTATGAGAAACAGACTAAGGAAAGAATCAGACTATACTTTTGAAACAACTTTAGCCTGTGTTAATCAGCTCTCTCATCTGCTTTTAAACCCTTTTACTCCAGGTGGAGCATATCTTATCAGCACTTCACCATAAAACTATAGATTCCTCAATCATCTGTTCTATGAACAAGATTTCCAGTCACTGCAAAAATGAAAATTGTATTTAACTAATAGAAAGCACCAATTCCTCTCACAAGAAGACTGATTTACATACCTTTATTCCAGCTAGAACTATGTTCTTAGCTGAAAGACAAAGACAAAATAAAATAAACGTATTTACAGACCTGAATGTAAAGCTCAAAGTGAATTAAAAGTTACTGGTTGGCAATGATACTGCTCATTCCTCCTAATTACACAGAAAACTCACACACTGCAGAAGTCATTTATAAATAATTTTAAAATTAGTCATTCAGCTTCTTAGTGGAAATCTTCAAGAAGCATGAAGAAATTTTCTCTCTCTCACTTGTGAACTGCTTCTGCTTTCCGACAGCACTCCATCTGACGAGATTATTACCAAAATGCCAGTCGCAGAAAGGGCTATCCTCACCATTCCAAAAGATACACACTCAATTGTGGAGTCACATAAAACTCCGAATGAAGTCAACACAAGTGACTATCTCCCAGATGAAGCTGTCAGGTCCCAGAAACACTTTGCTGACAAGTCTCTTCCCATCCAAAGCAGAGGTACCAGTTAAGTGATCCTCTACACCCGGGGAATTCTCAGGTGGCCTGTTAGGGCCAAATTCTAACAACTAGGCACCACCAACTGAGTGAGAATAGTGGTTGTAGCGTCAGGTGATTTAATTGCATACACCCACAAATTAGAGTCATTGTAATCTAATCTAGTCTACTGCATAAAACAGCGTTTTTCCAACCCTTTTCCTGGCAACCCAGTTGAAGAAAATTATTGAAGCCCACAGCCTGATGGAACTGGGGGTCAGGCGGCTGTGCTACAGGAGAGGGTTGTGGGTTTGGTGGGGGGGGGCCTCTGGGATGGTGAAGGGGCTTGGAGCATGGGATTACCCCCAGCAGCTCCCAGTCAGCAGTGCAGCAGGGATGAAGAGGCAGGTTTCCCTGCTGTCCTGGCACTGAGAACAGCACTGCTCCTAGAAGTGGCTAGCAGCAGGTCCAGCTCCTAGGTAGAAGTGTGTGAGTATCTCTTCATGGCTCTTACCCACAGGCACTACCCCCATCGGCCCCCATTAACCAGTTCCCATCCAATGGGAGTGCGGAGCTGGTGCTCAGCTCTTAGACAGTGCTTAGAGCCCTGTGCCCCCACCGCCTAGAAGCCAGACCAGCTGCTACTGAGGTGCAATGTGGCGTCAGAAGAGTTAGGGACTAGACATGATTTTCAAAGCTTGGGTCACATCTTTAGTAAACCGCCAGGGTCTCTGAGTGCTGAGAAGGTGCCTTACCTTCTGCAACACAATACTAGGACATGACCGCGGTTCCCTGTAAACTGTGTGCTTGTCTCGCCAGTCAGGAGAGAGTCCAATGCCACCCAGCTGAACAGCAGAGTGCCCTCAGCTAAGTTTGTGTTTCTTCTGGTGGAACACATGCACATAAGCTGTGGTACACACAAAATTTATTCCACACAAATAATTCTGCACATGGACGGAAAAGATTAGAGGGAAAATTGGTTTCAACCGCAAGCTTGAAAACCACTGACATATGACATGCCAAAGAATTTCATCCAATAATTTCTGTATCAGTTTAATAGTATAAACAACAGTAAAAATGTATTTTAAAATGCTTTACAACAGGTAGGTACAAAATTATCTACACTTCTATACTCCGTATTGTGGTTCTGCTTCATGTACCTGTGTTGTACATTTATTCACTCAATGTACACTAAATCAACCATTTTTTAAAATATATCTTCAATCATTTACATTTACCCACCAGACAGATATTTATTTAAGAATACGTTCTACCTGAACTTACCGATCTCCACACCAAGTCCACCCATACCACTTAGGAACACATGGGACTGAGCCATCTTCTGCATTGCTGTGTCTCCAAGAACGTACCTCTGCCGACTACAAGCAAGAGACAAAAAATAAGTAAACACACAAACAGAATTCCCTCGAAAATAAGGACACTTTATTTCAAGACTCTGAGGCCTGCCAGGCTGCAGGCTTTGATACAAGGTCACAGGGAGCGAGAGGTAGGAGAGAGGAGTGAAGGAGGGCAGGACAAGGATGCAGTCAGAGGGTTCCTGGGCCAGCACTCAGAGTAGGGGCAGGCCTGGGTCCCCCCGCTTGTACCACATCTAGCCACCAGGGACAGTGGCCTGAACAGACTGTGGATTACCCCTGAGGAAAGGGACTAGACTCTGGGGCTGCAGATGGCCACAGTGGCAGGCGAGACTGAGGAATACAGATACCCCTGAAAGCGGGTGAGAGACGGAGAAGTGGGAAGAGGATGCTGAGGTCCTGGGAGCAGCACGCACACAGAACCAGAGGGTGGAGAGAGCGCAGAGCAACGAAGGGTCACACATCTGCCAGAAGAGGGCAAACATGCACCAGTACCCTCATGTCTTGTTACTGGTACACCATTGCAAGTTGCTTACAGGTTACAAAATGTAAATGAAAGTCTTAAGGTCCAATTCTACTATCTGAGGACAAAATTTGAATCTTAGTACTTCTTTCACATATCACGAAAAGAATAATAAGATATAAAAACAAAATGTTAAAATAGACCAATTGTTTACATATATTTGCCATGATTTTGAAACATGAAATAGAAGGACTTTAAATTCCACACTACATATGATGGAGCTGCACCAACCCTTCCAACATAAAATTTAAATAAATAGTTTGCTTTGTCTCTCTTTCTGTAATAGAAATATGGAAGTCTTATTTTCAAGGACGAAAAAGAAAGGTCTTGCTGAGGCTTTTGGGGACAGCAAAATTGAAGAAGTCCACCAACCAGCCAAGGAACCCCTTCCCTTAGGGCACCATCCTCTTAAGATGTCTCAGTTTTGGATGAGAAGATCACAGGCTCCCCCAAGGATTATGCATGCACTAAACCCCCAACCTGTTCCAAAGGAAGAAGGAAAAAATTGGCCATTACCTATAGCCCCCAGCTAAAATCTCTCCAGCATGTCAACAAGGATCCACGCCCTATCCTTTATGGCATTTCCTTCTCTCTCACAGATCTTGGAGGCAGGCCAGTCCTCATTTACAGACAGCCCCACAAATTGAAACTCACTCATCACCAACTACTCGCCACTCTGCAGAAACACTAACCTAGGAACTAATCCCTGCAACAAACCCTACGGCCAACTCTGTCCAAATATATACCCTAGTGCTACCATCATATGACCTAACTACATCAGCCACACCATCAAGGGCTTGTTCACCTGCACTTCTACCAATGTGATTTATTCTGTCACGTGCCAGCAACGCCTCTTTGCCCCATACGCTGACTAAACCAGACTGCCTCGACACAAAAGAATAAACGGACACTAATGAGACTTCACAAATAACACCATTCAAAAACAGTAGGTGTGCACACCCTGGATACTCAGTAACAGACTTGAAAGTTGCCATACTTAAGCAAATAAACTTCAAAAACAAACTGCAGCATGAAACTGGAAAGCTGGAATTTATATGCACACCTGACACAATCAAACCGGGTCTGAAGAGAGACTTGGAATGGCTAGCTCATTACAGAAAGTAGTTTTTCTCTTTTGGTATTCTCACCTTCTCATCAACTGTTGGGAGTGGGCCACATCCACCCTGACTGAATTGATGTAATTAACCCTGGACCTACACACAGCAACATGAGACTCCCATCTCTGTGTCCATGCAAATATCTGTGTCAAACTGAAATTGCCACTTCATGGATCTGATGAGTATGCTCCAGTCCACAAATGCTGATACCCAAATAAAACTGTTAGTCTTTAAGGTGCCACAGGACTCCTCATTGTTTTTGCTGAAGCAGACTAACACAGCTGCCCCTCTGAAATTTGTCATCATAAGGGGTATAATTATGCATGGCTGGCCACATAATAATTTGATAATTATTAAATACTTTTCATTACTATAGTTCAGGTAAACTGGCACTTATTCTTCAGCATCAGATCAGTTCTTTAGGTTGATAAATACATTACATGTAAAGTACCAGCAAAACTGATCAAGCATACAAAAATATTCCACCATTCAGCAAGGCCAGCAGCAAACCACAGTTGGGAAAGACTGTATTAAATAGCAAGTGGAGTCACTGTATTACTTCCGTGTTCTGCAATTTAAAATGTTTTATTCCTTTAAACTGCAGGGGACACAGAAACACATTTTCATTCTGGCTGATAGGCAGCAAATATATACTTTAAAATCCTGTTATAAATACTATAGCAACGCGCATCTGTGTGCAGTAATATCAAGAATATACCTTGCAGTGATTTATCAGGTATAACATTCTCACCTGTACAAAGCATCATCGATCTCCATAGAATCAGTTGCCATGATGTGATGTAATTTGTGCTAGGAAAAGAATACAGGATAACAAAATGAATAGAGCATGCTTACAAAGGAAGTAAGTTTACAAATATCTACTGTTGTTTTCTTAGGCACATCAGAATCAAATTAGATACAGATTAAATACAAAAAACCCACGGATTCGAAGGCCAAATTCCAGCTTAAAAAAAAAACCTATAAACAGATGCAATGTTATATATCTAAAAGCTGAAATACACAAGAGTCAAGAAACCAAAAGTTAACGACCCCAATGCCATTTTAAGTCTGTCCTTTTATAATAAAGTGACAATCCCTGCTTGAAGTGCAAAACTCAACTCTAATTATGGAGCTGAAACCTGACATCTCTGTAATACAGAATTAAATGTTAACTCAGAGCAATGTTCCAAGTTGTGGCATAACTTTGAATCTCTTTATTTTGTAGATGCAAAATTCCACTATGTATTAATAGCTTTACATTTTGTTATTAAAAAGATCTTGTGGATTTGAAGGCTTAGCAAGAATAACTGGGAGGAAACATTTGTACCATCATCTATGCTGGTGGGAAATAGATAATGATACCACTTAATGAAAGACAATGCATAGTAAAACCTTTGCGCGCGTGCGTGCACACACACACAGTGTAAAAGCTTTCATATCCAGCATTCTACCATCCACAACTCTCAGATAACTGGCATTTTAACCATAAGTAAATTTTAGTTATGTTTTCCATAAGTACAGTATAGTGAAAGTAAATACAAATAAATACAGTAAATACAGAATAAGTTTACAGTATATACTACTACTGTTGCTGGTAAATAAAGTATTCTGCATAAAATGTTGTTGATTTCTTAATATCTAAACTTGGGCTGAATTTTTTTTCTTTTAGTATTATGCATTGTTAGGTACACCTCTCTATGATCCAGAATATCTGAATATTCAGCAACCTCCCGGTCCGAGGGCTGCCAGATATGAAAGAGTTTACTCCACTAGGATATGTAATGAATGGAACAGGATATACTGAAAATCGAATGCCTTTCTATAAACTCAAGTTTATAACAGGGCTTTTTTTTAAAACACACCACCACATTTAACCACAAGATAGCATTCAAAAAGGATCAGCCATTTTTATGAATAAAAATGTAGTTTTATTAGACAGAACAACAATGCAGTGGATTTAGAGTGTAAGTTCACCATTAAGCGACAAAGTTAAAAAGAAACTTCCTCTCTGGGCAAGCTATTCCACACACACCCAGTCTGGAAATCACTGTATGTTCCTACCTAAAATCTAGTAGTGGCTCCTAAAAGAGATTCATTAGTAAATTCCTAACATCCTAATCACCATCCTGCCTTCAAAGGATGGTGGTAGTGTAGAGAAGCCCCATATGTTTATAGTGGAAAATGAGCTACCAACTTGCCAAGCCTGTGCTTCCTCAGTTTGCACATACAGGGACCTTGCCATGCAACTTTATACATGAGCCAACAGGTATGAGCCTTTAAGGGCAAAAATATCACATATTTCCACGTTCTCCTCCTTTACAGAAGCCGCCCCTGCTTGTACGGTAGTGGCATGCTATGTCTGGTGACCAGTTCACCTCCCTGCCTCTCACCATTCAGCTGAGAATGTACTACCATCTGCAAATTTGTAGTCTTGGGCGAACAGTAAGGAAGTACAGTTGAATTAAACATGAGAACCTTCTCCATACATATCTAGACTTGGAAGTATTAGACTTTTACCAGTAAATGTTGGTAAACATCGATTTAACTGTATACACACAAATGGGCCAAAACACATTTCCAACTGTAATAAAACTTACGGATGCACAAAAAAAAGAAAATGTTACTTTGAGAACCTATTAGATGTTTGATTTAAGAATATTAACTTTCCATATTTTGGCACGTGATGCTGATGGTGCATTTTAGCAATTTAAAGCTTTGATTTTTTTGAATCGCAACATTTATTACTAAAGTAATTATAGTCAGACCCTGAATAATTTTCTGCATCTATGAAAACTTCAATCAATAAATATAAAGCTTCAACCCATCATTTTGTTTAAAAGTGAAAAAATAAATTAATAATCAAAGATGTTTGAAAATAAACATTGATACTGGCCATGAAAATTATCAAAAGATAAAAATGAATTCTGCCAAGCTTGTGTGTACCACACACAAATCACTTGCACATTATTTCTTTAGTGTATATATAATTTCCAGCATATACAACTCTTATTCAACAAGAAACTTAATGATAATGTTCTTCTTAAACTAGCTTTCCAACAAACCCAGAAATATTTTCCTATAAGTAAATCCTCTCGTCATCTGAGTGATTTTCAAAGGACAACTAAGCTTACTGGGCAGTTGGATTAAAATTCTCTCTGTAAGCCACCCAAAGATGTGCACATTTGGTGTTTTGTTTGGGTTGTGATTTTTTTTTAATGTAAAGTAAGATGTCAGCATTAACAATGTGAGCTTTTTGTTTGCAATGCCATTCCCTAGCCACAATTTTAAGCAAAGTTTTAAAAAACAAAACAAACAGATATTTCTGCAAAACTACATGGGGGAAATGAGTTTGTCTGCTGAAAACCCTCGCCCAGAAGGGTTGGGATTCTTCTTACTTTCAGGACATATGTGGAAGAGGAGAAACAGGGCGTTGGTGATAAATCTATAGTAGAAAATTGTGAGGAGAAAGAGGGTTAAACAATAATTTACCAGTCCAAGCTTGGCTTAGTAGTGAAGTAGCCTTTGTTAAGCAACTATTCAAAGCTATTTGAAAAAAATTAAGATGCTGATTCCCAGGGGCTACAATGGAAAAATCCACCACCATCATAATTAGTGGTAACAAATTCCTTTGTCAACAGTCTTATCAGAGAAACTAAGGACTGAGCAGACACAGAAACTGAAATACCTTCTAATCCCTTCAGGCCAAAAACAAGACAAATTTATTGGTCAAGGGAGGTGAATTTGCACTACCATTACCCATGCTGAACTGCTCCATCTAAATATATCCAGGGCACTCAGAAGAGCGCTGAGAACCTTAACAACCATTAATGAATTTTATCCTCACAGGTCTCTTGTGGGATAATATTCCATTACCTTGTTTTGCAGATGGCAATTTGAGACAAGCTAGATTAAGGGACTTACTCCAAGCCACAGCGGAATTTAAGCAGAAAAAAAAAAATGGACCTTGGTTCTGGGGAGACCTATCTGGAGACAAAACACTATTCTTCCTCTGTACGGATAAGGAGCCACAGGGTTGTCAGACAGACTATTTCACCATCATGCATTAATATTTAAAAGAGGATGGCATAAAAATAGCAATGTCTTCGGAACTGGGTGCACCGCCTATCATGCTCCAAGCAAACTCACCGCTAATTCTTAAGCAGTACTGATGAGTTTTTATGAGCAGCTCAGCTCTTGACTTTTACACTCCTGAAATCTGTGCGAGCCACAGCTCTAGAGGCCTGAATCACCTAGTCCACTGGGCACTTATTACGTATTCAAAACTAGAAATGCACATGGCACTTCCCACAAATGCTCTGCCTCTGAAATGCTTTCCCCTCACATTGCATCAGTGGGCCTTTTCTACACTGTGACTATCTCCCTTTGTCACTAAAGCACAAGAGAACAACACCCCTGCTAAAAGCAGACGCAACACCACACACTGACTTCTAGGTTTATCATCACCATATCATTTAGATCTGAGGTTTTCAAACTTCAGGTAACAAGCCAGGACCAGGTTCCCAAATGTAAGGCACTGGGCCACCTTGCTCAGCACCTAGGCACCCAGGAAGCCAGGTAAAGCTGGGTCATGGCCTGTGTTTTGAACACCACCACTAGTCCCTAACTGTTCTGACACCGCGTTGTGGCCCACAAGTGGCCAGCAGCAGATCCACCACCTAAGCAGAAGCGTGGAAGTGGCTCTCACCCACAGGCACCGCAACCCCAGCTCCCATTGGCCAGGAATTGGTCAATAGCAATGTAGAGCCAAGATGCCTGGGAGCATCTGGTGCCCCATGGCCCCACTTCCTACGAGCTGGACATGCTGCTGGTCGATTCCAGGGTGCAGTACCGTCAGCAGTGCCAGGTCAGGTCGGAAGCCTGCCTCTGCAACCCCACTGCACCACTTACTGGCTACGTCCACACGTGCCCCAAACTTCGAAATGGCCATGCAAATGGCCATTTCGGAGTTTACTAATGAAGCGCTGAAATGCATATTCAGCGCTTCATTAGCATGCGGGCGGCCGCGGTGCTTCGAAATTGACGCACCTTGCCGCCGTGCGGCGCGTCCAGACGGGGCTCCTTCGAAGTAGGCAGCATCCTTTCGAAAAGGAGCCCCGTCTGGACGCACCGCGTGGCGGCAAGGCGCGTCAATTTCGAAGCGCCGCGGCCGCCCGCATGCTAATGAAGCGCTGAATATGCATTTCAGCGCTTAATTAGTAAACTTCAAAATGGCCATTTCGAAGTTTGGGGCACGTGTAGACACGGCCATTGAGAGCTACTGCAGGTAACCCCATGCCCCAATCTGATGCCCACCTCAGAAAAATCTGTAGCTGTCTTCTGCACTCCAAAACCTTCATCCCAGAGCTCTGACCAACCACACACACACACACCTCAGCTCCCTGTCCCAACCCAAAGACCTTGCGCTGCTCTTTCCCAGCTCCGTTTAGTCATAGGCATCAACTTTCTTCAACCGGGACGCAAGAAACAGTTTGAAAACCCACTGATCTACACTAGACCTACTAGAGGAATGCCTGGCCTGATAAATACACTTGCAGCTAGTCTACACTAGTGCTAACATCACCGCTATGCGCCAACAGTGACACCTTTTCACAAAAAACTACAGTCAAGATGCAGACCATTTGCATTAGCCCATTCTAGCTCACATTTAGGACAGGAAGGTAATTCAGTGTCTATATCTAACAATGTGACTATTTTGTTGAGAACATGGATGCCAGTGAGCCCCAGTTACAAGATTTTTGCTGTCCTGCACCACTGAAATGCGTGCCCCCTCACAAGCTCACACCGCACCACACCACTGTTTTAAAGACTTCTGCAAGGATTCACTCTAACTTCAAGGCTGAGACAATTATGCTGCCACAAGCAATGCAAATGTGTGCTACAAATTAAACTGAAATTTTAATCATTTGGTAGAAAAAAATGATACGTAAGGTACATGGTATGATAATGTGGCACTTACTCAAAGGAAAGAGCACACCAATACTCTGCTATTTGGTTAGTTCCGCTGACCTCCCAGTATAGCTGTATCTATTTCAGCCACTTCTGGATGCTGGTAAGAGTTTGGAAAGGCTTCAGTGCAGCAAGAAATTGAAGGTGAGGAAGGATGAAAGGAAACGTGATTTGTTTGACTATGAAACCCCTCAGAGATGATCAATGACTGTAAAGATACTGAGCACACCTGCAAGGACAGTAAAACACACGGTAAGAGTTCTGTTACTATGGATGGAGTCAGATTTACACGCACGGGTGTTGGGTTTAGGGAGGAGGGAAAGACGGGTAGCCAAAAGTGAGAAAGGACTACAACTGTTGTGAGATTTTATTTTGAAAATAAATGACCCCACGTGTCCAACATGGAAAAATGAGACCTAAGAAGTGCCTCTTACAACCATTTCCCTCCATGTATCTCCCATACACACATTCCTGTAACTTCATCCTCCTGCCTCTCGGCTTGCACCTCCACTACTCTCTGCCCACCAGAGAGCACCTCACACACCAACCCCAACACTCAGACCCCCAACACCCCCGCACACTCTAGTCACAAATCCCCCTGACACACCCATCTCACACACTCCAGAACCTCCAGCTTGCACCTGGCACCCCACTCCTGAGCCCAGCAGGGACTGGTGCCCAGTATGTCGGCCTAGTGGTGCAAATACACCTCTCAGAACTCCACCCTCCTGCACACCCCCATTCCAGCTACTGCCCCACCCCCTGCACATCCCCCCCCTCTACCTACTACCCGACCCCTGCGCACACCCCACCCCTGACCCACAGGCCCTCCCTGCACACCCTCATTCCACCTACTGCCCTCCACCAGCTCCCCTGCACACCCCATTCCAGCTACTACCCCCCCTCCCCTGCACACCCCATTCCAGCTACTACCCCCCACACCCCATTCCAGCTACTACCCCCCCTTCCCTGCACACCCTCATTACACCTACTGCCCTCCACCAGCTCCCCTGCACACCCCATTCCAGCTACTACCCCCACACCCCATTCCAGCTACTACCCCCCCTCCCCTGCACACCCCATTCCAGCTACTGCCCCCCACACCCCATTCCAGCTACTGCCCCACCCCCTGCACACCCCCCACTCTACCTACTACCCGACCCCTGCACACCCCCCACTCTACCTACTACCCGACCCCTGCGCAACCCCCACGCCACCGACCCCCCCATACTCCCCACTCCCCCCCAGCGCGGCCAGGACACGGAAGCGGGGTCTCGCCTCGCCCGCGCGGCCGGATGCACCCACGTCCCGCCCCGCCCCGCCCCGTCCCGTCCCGGCTCTCACCGCGCGGCGGGCTCGGTGCCGGTTGCGAGGCCTGGGCGCCGCCAACGGGGGGAAGCAGAGCCGAGCCGAGCCGGGCCGGGCCTGAGCCGCAGCCGCAGCCAGCGCTTCCCCGCCTGCGCGAGACAGGGGCCGGGCCGCTGCCGCCGCCAATCCCCGCAGCCGCGGCCGGCCGCCGCCCCGCCCCCTCGGCCAGGCCCGGCCGGAGCCCTCCGTGTGCTGCTGCCCGCGGGCCTCGCGCGCAGCCCCAGGCCCTTGCACAGCCTGGACCCAGCGCAGCCCCTGCATGGGCCCTGTAGAGCCCCAGCCCCGCACCCAGCCAAGCCCCAGGCCCTTGCAGAGCCTGGACCCAGCGCAGCCCCTGCATGGGCCCTGTAGAGCCCCAGCCCCGCACCCAGCCAAGCCCCAGGCCCTTGCAGAGCCTGGACCCAGCGCAGCCCCTGCATGGGCCATGTAGAGCCCCAGCCCCGCACCCAGCCAAGCCCCAGGCCCCTGCACAGCCCTGCACCTGGCCCAGCCCTGCATCCAGTCCAGCCCCTGCCCAGACCATGTAGAGCCCCAGCCCTGCACCCAGCCCAGCCCCTACAGAGCCCCAGCACCACACCATGGTCCCTGCCCCCAACAGACCCAGGCCACACCTTGGACACTGCTCTGGCCCCAGGCCCTGCACCCCACCGTGCTCAGTGCCCCAACCCCAGCCCCTGAACCTACCCCCTTTCAGCATTCCAGGCATGAGGCTCAGCTCCATGCAGTGCCTTAGCTTCAGTACTGCATCTAGTCTGGACACAGCCCCAACCACTGCACAAGCCCCTACAGGACCCTAGGTCCCAGAGCTACCCAGCCCTGTCCAGTGCCCCAGTGCCCATGCAGTCCCACCCCTTCCCAGAGCTCTGTCCGCAGCAGCCAAGCCCTAGTTCCTAGACAGAGCTCTCCTTCCCCACCATCCAGCTCCTACACCAAGGCCTATACACCAGTGTCCCCAGCCTCTAGCTTCCTCAGATAGGATCCTGCCTTCACCAACATCCACACAGAAGCCCAGTGACAGAGGTCCCCTACCTCACACAGCAAGTCGAATCCCATAGAGGCACCTTACCACCTCCCAGCCCTTCCACATAACCAGCTCTACTCCGCAGAAGCCCCTTGCCACTCAGCAGCCCATAGAAAGCCATCCTCACCCTCAGATGCCCTTTGCAGCCACACCCAACTACCCCCTGTAATATGTGGATGGGGAAGGGGGCTGAATCTGAGAAGTATGTTCACCCCGATAGAGCCACTTAACTCCCAGAATTAGTTTTGCGCATGTACATGTAAGGAATATATTGCATATGTAAGGAATGTGGCAGCAGGAACGCAATGCTGCTGAAGGCTGGGAGGAATGTGTCTCCCAGAGATCATCTGCATGAGAATGCAAAGGTATGCATGTGTGATACCTTTCAGGCAAAGCCTAATGGGTAGCAAGTAAGACATAAGATTTTGTCTATTGTAAACACATTGTTGTAAAATCACAATTTATGCTGACACTCAGTGTGGGAGTTGTGGGACCTCACCAATGCCCTGGGTTGTTGTGGGGGACAGTGCAGTTGCCATAGCTGTGTAAGACATTGATTACACAGGGCTCCCTAGTTTAAAACATTGTAAGGTAATAGGGCAGGGATATTGATCAAACTAGCTTGGTGAGTGCTTTGGTTTGGTTTGGTTTGGTTTCAAGTATCCGAGGGGTAGCTGTGTTAGTCTGGATCTGTAACAGTAATGACAAGTCTTGTGGTACCTTATATACTACCAGGAAAGTTTTGAGCATGAGCTTTTGTGAGCACAAACTCACTTCATTATGCTTTGGCCATTCAGTTATAAGCCTAGCTTGACTAGTTTTTCTTGTCTGTTGAAAGATAGGGTTGGATGCTTAGGTTTTTGTGAAACTCCCCACTGGAGGTATGAAGAGCTCACCATACAGAGCTGAAATCACAGGGATCTGCCTCAGGGTAATCCCCAGCAGATGCTGGTGGGTGGCTGGTAGGAGTGGTGGATGCTGGCAACTGGCGGACGGCCGGTAGGCAGAGCAGCAGCAGATGATAGCAACTGGTGGGTGGCAAGTAGGAGGAGTAGCCAGTGGCTATCAGGTGGCAGTCAGTGGGATGCTGCAGACAAGTGGACAGCTAGTACTGCCCTGGATATGTATCTGTGGGCTCTGGGTCCGGGACTGCACTGCGAGAGGTACACCCTGTAACGGTCTGGGGGGTAAAGGCCAAGAGCCTCAGCAAGCGACTTGGTTATATAGTGTATGGGGAGGGTATCTTATTAAGGGGGTTTGTCTCTCCTTTGCTTAGATATACTGTATATGTCACTGTGAACTTGGGGTAGGTTATGGTCATCAAATAAGCTGTTTCTATCCTAGACTCTGTGCTTGCGGTGTGGGGAGAACGGCCTTACAGGCATCCAGCAAGTGGAGTGAGATTGTCCCAGGCCACTGGGTGGGGGCTCGAGCCAGTTGGTTGTAGCCTTGACAGGAGCCCCCTAGGAGCTGAACCTGGCCCTTCTGGCAGGCACCTGGCATTAATAGAAGGGTTACACATAGACAGTGTGACGTTACATCCCACCTGTAAGCCTTTAAAGATACTTTAAAGATGCAGGTCTGGAATTTAGAGTATATCCCAGCAGGAATGGTGAGTACTTTTTAACACAGAGTACTTTGGAGTCGAAGACCCTGGTCCCACAATGAACTCCATGCAGAGGCCTGATCACCTGTGGGGTGAGGGGAGTCCAGCTGATCTCTCTGCTAAGTGAGATGGAGCTACACCGTCCACCCAAGAGTCTGAAAATCCAGACTGCAGTGAGACTCCGCATGGCAAAACATGGTTGAGAGAGTGAGCAGGGTCCAAACACACCCAACAGCCCAACTCCCAGTGCAGGCCTGGGTGGCCACCTTCCCCAGTCAGTGGGACCCTTGTATTGCCCTCGTGCTAGATCCCAAGGACCCCCTGCTGCTGTCCCTGTCTGGGTTGCTGCCACCGTCTTCTTCTGTATTGTGTCAGCTGGAAGGTGGTTTCGTCCTCTGTTCCACATCCCCTCAAAGAGGGCCACGGGGGAAAACCAGGCTCAAGGGGCCCCAACCCTTCAAAGATTTACATATTCTTCACTTTATGCACTGTGAGTGATACCAATGACTGAAACTGCTGTGCTCACAATGTGTATAAGCATACAAATAGGTCGGCAGGATCAGGGTCAGAGTTCCCACCACCCAGCCTTTATTTCTCAGGCAAAATGAATGGGACAAGGAAAGAAATTTCTCAGGTGACCACTAGAGGACACCAAACTTCTAAATTGGGTGATGGGCGAGAGAGAGAGAGCAGGGCAGCTGTTCTAGATGAGATTCAGAAACAAAAGGCACAAGTGAGATACTTTATTTACTTGCTTGCTCCAAATAATATCTATTAAAATGGGAAAATACAAGGATAAAACATCACTATTTTATTTTTTGATTGGAACCTGGGTGTTCGTCCTCATTGCAGGTATGTAATATGAATGAGAGAGACATGAACACATTAGAATCGAAGTTTCGGTTTATACACAAAGCTGTTCCAGTTTAACTGAAGGTGTGATTTTAATACTAGTTTAATTAAACTGCTTCAGCATTGTGTATCACCACCCCGATTTTACAGTTTTACAGGAAACAGCCAGATTGGTCTAACCAACTCTAAACCAATGTAAGGAAGTGCAGACAAAATTCGCACCAGTTTAAAATGTGGTGAAGTGCACCAATATGGTTTGGATATACATACAAAATACAGCATGCAAACCAATGATGAATAACTCAGTGGACACATGAAACGCCAGATGACCAGGTGAGGGAATGCTCACCCAGAGAGGCAGCATTTTAAAGTTATAACATGAGCACTTGTGCAGGTGGAGTTCACAGAAGTGTAGTTGGGGAGCTATTTTAAAGAAGAGAGTCTGAGATGCTTGCCACTCCTCAGGTGGGGTTCAGGTATGTGGTGAAGCAAGCATGGGAGGAGAATGCAAAGGGAGTGTTTTAGGCATGAGGTGATGACTGAGTGAAATGGGAATAAAAAGAAGTTGCGAGAATAACACAAAGGCAACAAAAGCTGTCCTGTAGAGACAGGTACAGGAATATTCCCAAATAGCAGATTATTAACTTCAGCATTCTCTTTGTCTTTAATTACTTCCTTACCTACAAGGGGATGTGTTTAATCCTTATCAGCTTACATGACAAGTGACAAAGGCTGGGGTAAAAATTTACCAATAAAGTGTGGCCTGAAATATAAGCATCACACGTTTTACTGCTTCACTTGTATCGTTTTATCTTTACATCCCATTTGCTCATGTATTTCCTATAGCTCTCTGATACTGAGCTACTAAAACCCTGTATGTATCTGATTTTTTCACCCATTATATTATATAACACTGTCATGTACTGTATGATGTGCCAGAAAGAAAGGGGAAAGCAAGTTGTATTTTTGGTACTGCAGCCAGTAGCCAATACAAACAAAATCTTTTACCTAAGTGCTAATGTTTCATAGGCTGGCAAAAGCTTAAATTTACAATCACAACAAAGCAGAGCACCTG
The DNA here is from genome assembly GCF_033958435.1 of Carettochelys insculpta. Classification (NCBI taxonomy): domain Eukaryota; kingdom Metazoa; phylum Chordata; order Testudines; family Carettochelyidae; genus Carettochelys; species Carettochelys insculpta. The sequence goes on along the minus strand of NC_134140.1, from coordinate 132,451,424 downwards.
GCTTCATGAAAGTAAATAAAAACATTGTCTGGAAGTCAATAAAGCAGCTGGTGGGGTTACGTAACTGAGCTTTAAGGTACTGTACGACCTTGTTTTCAGCACATTGTGGGTTGAGCACATCTGTTTTGCAATAGCTGAAGGCTGGTTTCTTAGAACACTGCACTTCAGCCTGTGCCCCACAAATATGTTTTAGGCTTCAGTGGGTGAAATTCTGTGTTTAAGCTGCTCCCTTGCTAGTTGGCTGGAGCCAATGTACATGCTGGAAGGCAGAATTTTAATGAATGGGTATTAGGTATCCAAATCTCTTGGGTGGCATTGAAAGCATCAGGCTCCATGTTTGATTTTTGTTCCTGAACGTTGCCTGTACTATCTACAGGACCTCCTCTCACCCTAAGTATCAGAGGTCCTCAATCATCAATATATTTATCCTTGCAACACTCTGCCTGATAAAATTCATAGAGGAACCAACCTATTCCACAAGGTTAATCTGCTGGATTTTCCACCCGATCACACATTTGGGATGGTGTTCATGTAAGCTGGGCATTTGTGCAGCTGTTCAGGAGAGACTCAAATGCTGTCCACCCATGGCTAAGTTTTTTTTCCTAGTGGTGGGGGACATTTGCACATGTCTCAGTGTACATAAAATTTATTCTGCACCTGGAAGGCAAAGACTGGAGGGAGCATTGCTGTGAAGTGTTTAGTACACACTTTCATGGAGCAAGCACAAGGTTTAGACCTTAGCATTCACATATCTCATGATCTTGGGAAGCGGTGCTGATAGCTGCCATGTGCTTCGGGGCAAGGTGAGAGGAGGGCCTGACTCTATGTCCTGAAAGGAAAGGGGCTGAGGGCAGTCATCTCTCAGTGCCACCCAGACTGCGGCACTGAGCCATCCCTCACCACTCCCTCCCACAGACAGAGCAGCACTGGAGTGGCACTTCAAAGGGGTCCTGAGCTCCAGACACCACCGCTGCCAAAGAAGCAGCAGCAGCCAGAGCTCCAGGCCCCTTTGAAATGCCAAGCCCAGGGGCAACTGCCCCCTTTGCAGCCTCGTCCCCAGCCCCAGCCCCAGCCCTAGCAGTGGGCCTGCTCTTGGGAAATCTGATAAAGAGCAGGGCCCTTTGCACCAGTTCCCTGCACATCCACGCTGCCTTCTGGCTTAGTACAACACTCTCTTAGGGGACAACTCTACCACATCAGCTGCTGCCTGCAGCCCAGGAATCTTCTTCTGAGGTTGCGTGTGGCTTCCACAGGAGAATGGCCTCTAGAGAAAAGTCAGCACCGTCTAAAACTGCGTACATTTGTGAGGACTCAGAGCTTGATTTCAGAGAGTACAATGCATGAACTTTGGAAGCTTAGCCAAACCTTTGGAAGTGTAAATCTCTTGGGAAATGTATGGAATAGCTAGAAATATCCTGTGGACAAGTTTTTTCCAAGCCCTGAAGCAGGACATGTACAACTTGTTCAAACCTTAACAATGTTCTAAATTCAGACAGGCACTCAGGTTGATTCACTAGTAGCATGTGTAGAACGGTGCTTCTGTCTGGCTTGTTCCTGAGTAAGGTGGAGAGCCTTGCTCCCAGTAACAGCAACGAAGAGTCCTGTGGCACCTTATAGACTAACAGAAAAGTTTTGAGCATGAGCTTTCGTGAGCTCAGACTCATGTGCTCACGAAAGCTCATGCTCAAAACTTTTCTGTTAGTCTATAAGGTGCCACAGGAGCCTTCGTTGCTGTTACAGATCCAGACTAACACGGCTACCCCTCCGATACTTGCTCCCAGTAGGTGCTTTGGTTTCTCACATCTGAAGTAATAAATGTTTCCTTTCCCATGTCCAAAAGGAGCTTTTATAATATATGCGTGTGCGCGCGCAGGCGCACACACACACACACACACACACACACTTTCAGTATAAGTTTGGAACCAGTTAGTTATGGATTATACAAGCTGAGTTTGAGGCACAAAATAATTCCCCGCCCCCCCAGGTACAAGTGAGAGCCCTGGCCCTTTTTGCCACCTGCTTCTCACCTGCACCCCAGTAGTTAAGTGAAGAGGAGGTGCAAATCAGATACAAGCCCAGAAAAGTAGGAGCAGATTTTACAGACACGGGGGAAAATGCAGCCCATGATATTTTAGGCTCCATCTGTGCTAGGCAAAGAAAGTTGACTACAGATACACAATTCTAGCTATGGCCATTGCGTAGCTAAAAATCGACATATCAGTGCTCAGCTAACTTGGCTGTCTATACTGGAGACGGTCAACAGGAGAATTTCTCCCAACCACCTCCCCTACTCCTTGTATCTCACAAGGAGTATAGGGGTCAACAGCAACCTCTGAAAGGTCAATTTGCTCATCCATGCTAGATGCACAAAATCCAACCCTGGAAAAAAATTGCCCGAGTGGATCAATCTGCCCAGATAGTGCAGACACAGCCTGAGCCATCTTCTTTTATTATATAACCTGCTGTTTCTTCTGAGATGGGAAATTGTTTCCCTCTGTTGTTCCATATCAACAGTGGAGGCAGTGCACAATAACTGAAAACACTGTTCCCAGAAACCCTGCTGGAATCCCCATCAGGTCTCTCCACTGAGTACTGTATGTGGCCCAGAATGACTTCTTAGCTTAAAAGCAGCAGCAACGCAAAAGAGCATGAGTAGCAACCTTTGTCAATAAGTGAGAGACCTGCATGTCTGAAGACACCTTTTGCATTTTACTAGGAGAGGGAAAAATCTTTTATAATGACATGACAAAACAGAATAGAAATACCACAATTTAAAGCGTAGAAATTCACTTCACATATTGCATACATTTCATTCAGCCCAGTACAGGGAAACCCTCTCACCACTAATAAAATATCTGAAATTAAGCCAAGAATTTTTAAAAATGGGGACCTAGAATTTAGGCTCCTAAATCCATAGTTAGACACTCAAGTAAATGCTTTGACCTTTCATAAAATGCTGAGTAGCCTGCAACTCCCATTAGCTTCATTCATCAAGGGCCACTGTTAATTTTGGGTGAGAAGGAATAGACGTGGGATGGAAAAGGAAGCTGGTAAATCTGAAGAAATCTTCAGTTGTGAGGGATTTGCGGTGTCTCTCAATTCCCATGGAGATCCTCTGTATTTTATACCACCTGTTGCTTCTCCTGGCCAATCAGAGACAGGAGCAAGAGCAACAGCCTCACTTTGGTGCACTGATGTGACAGAGATGAGTCCCACAGGGATTTGGAGGTGAGCGTTATGTGCCTGGGATTATGCATAAGCACTTGAAGGAGTGGGCAGTAAAGTTCTCGTGCTGGGCAGAAGGGGCATTTGCTTTTGAAGACTTCTAGACTACACTTAGCATGTAAAATTATCCTCTAGTTGTAGCCTTCTGAGTCAAGATCGCAGTCATCCTTGGCTGGGATAAATCCAGCAGGTGCAGCAGGAAGCAAAGCACCCAGTTCTTTCTTTTCAGTGAACCAGAGGCTCAGGAATGGCCATGATCCCTTTACTTAACATACTAATTTATGGTGAACATTTGTCCCCTTTTTGCAAACATTCAGATGAGAACATGAGCAAGAAAGGCAGGGAGGTCTTTCCTGCTATCTGACTTTCCTTACGGTTCTTAACATAATAATAATCAATAATAAACTGCATTGTTTTGCACATTAAGCACCAAAAATAGGATACTCTAGAGTGTTTTGGCCTTTCACGTCCATCATGCAGGTAGAGAGAAGGCATACTAAGAGGTATACTAAGAGAGCTGCAGCAGGCTACTGCGATAAAGATTTTTTAAAAAAAATTAAAGATAATCTGTGCTTCACTGACTCCACTGAGTTGCTAATAAAAATATAATTCGTAGCAGCATGGCAGATTCCCCTCCCCCTGCTCCCCACCGCCCAGCCAAGGACCTACTTTTAAAACCACTGAAATCCTCCTTCATTTTAACAAAGTCTTCCCCTTAGTCCTGGTTTTGTGACTTTCCCAGACTCAGAAGATTTCTGACTGGCCTCTGGGGACCATTAGATTTTCTAGTGAGCTACAAAACTCCCTCCAAATTTCTTCGCAGCAGCCTTGACTGCTAAGTAGCATTGTATCTAAATTACGTGCTCCCTGGTACAGCCCTACTTCTTGTTGCAGAAGTAGGTAGTCCTGCCTGCCTTTGGTCCCAGCACAGTTCTGAGGTCAGCAGTGATGTTGCAGTTTAGGATTACAGGCGGTAGCCTAGCGTCTGGACTCCGCACTGCCAAGTTCTACACTCCGGTTTATTGCTAATCCTCCTCATTCCATGGTTTGGAGTGGGGGGAAGGCCAGGCCTCTCTCAGCAACTAAAGGGAAATGCCCCATGTCTTAACTGCAACTAGTGATTGGTGAAGTGTGCTGGTAGGATTTGAAAGGAGGAGCTGTCCAGGCTTGCTTGGCTCAAATGAAAGTAGCAGCTAAGACTTTGGGCCCCAGTGGAAGAGAAGGGGGCAGCAAGGCTGGGGGAATCCTCAGACCTGGGAACCGGTAAATCCCCTTTCCTTGGAAAGGTACATACACATTTTAACTAGTAAAATAAATAAATCAGCAGCTTTTGCATTTGTTTCATGGGGTGTGGTCCTCTCCTCCAATGGGCCCAGCTCACAGTATGAAGAGGAGTATGAAGAGGAGGCAGGTGATCTCACACATTGGTGTAAGTTCACAAGGGTTCTCAGCTCCAGCGAGGAACTGACCAATACTACATGGGGATATACGATTGAAAGGACACTTTGTAGAGTAACAAATGAGTATGCCTGCATACAGCCTGTGTAGCTTAGGCTAGTTGTGACTTCTGCTGCATTAGAGGCCAGTTTTTGAAGTGATCCAGTCCCGGTAGTAAGTTACTCTTGTGTAGACTCCTGGCTTATTCGGTTTAGCACATTCATGTCCCCAGCTCACTATTCCCACAAGGTACCACATGCCTCTAGAATCTGGAGTAACCAGTGGCCCACCAGAGTCACCCTAGGAGAGGAGGAAAAAAAAAGAAAAAAAATCAATGCTTCCAAAAGGAAAATATAGCTCACAGACAATCAGCTACACAAGGGAACAGCTTCCTTTGAAGGAAGATGGAACATGAGCATTATTTAAGTAATGATCATCAACACGGAATATAGTAATTTTCCAAAAACTAGGAGTACATCTACAGTGCAAACGAAGGTGTGATTGCAACACAAGTAGGCATACACATGCTGGTTTTAATTTAGTTGGCATGGTTAACAGCAGTAATGAAGATGCAGAAGCCAGCATGGGCCAGCAACTAGGATAGGTATCCACAGTACCTGGTGGAAACAAGAAATAGTCGTCCTGTGGCACCTTATGGACTAACAGACTTATTGGAACATAAGCTTTCGTGGGCAAAGACCCACTTCGTAAGATTCATGGAGTGGACATTCCCTGTGCCTGGTGGGTTTATACTGGAATAACTAACCTGGGCCAAAGCCTTTGATGCCGTATTTGCACTACTACTCTTGTCAACACTAGAGACTAAAGCTGAAATGGACTCTCTTACTGTGCTAGTCACACCTTCATTTGCAGTGCAGACTTCCCTACATGACAAGCTGCTTCTGCTTCTTTACCTGCCATGGACTTTCCCTACCATTTTCTGTGGTTTTACAATCCCATTTCCCAATTAGATTTTTAGGCTTCTCTAGCTCATCAGGGAAACCTGGCTAAGGGCTTAATCTCTAGCCCAGTGAAGTCAGAGAGGGTCTTTCAGGGGAAAACAGTAAAGCAGCTATATATTAAGTGCTGTCAAATGCCCACAGCAAAGAGAACAAGAACAATATTGTTCTTGCAATCTTTTTCCTACTAAATAATCACAGGTGCTAGTAGTAGCAGGCAGTCCGTCGTGTCCGACAATGACATCTTCAGCTTGCATTGGCTCATCGGTTGTGGACTCGCATGTGCCTGAGGAGTCCAAGCTTTGAACGGCATGGGCATTCACAGTGGGGGCAAGGGAATTGTCCTGGCTCTGTTGGTGTGGCTGCTGCTGTTGCTTTCTTCCTCTCACAAGCATCAGTGAGACATATGCATCACTGCTCTTCAAAGTTGTCATACGCATGTTGTACGAGGGCATGCCAGCCTTTTGGGTCTTTTGCATGCTGCTCTAGCTGATCTGGTTTTAAACCAGCATGAGCAATGTTGGCCTTGATGCAGTCTTTATGCCTCTTGCGAGCCCCACCTTGATTCATTTTGCCATGGGAGAGTTCACCCTAGAGGAGTTGCTTAGGGATTCTTGACTCCTCCATTCGTATGACGTGCCCTGTCCAGCGAAGCTGGGCTTTCAGAATCATGGCTTCGATGCTCGTGGTTCCTGCTCTGTCCAGGACTTCCAGGTTCATAACTCTGTCCTGCCATCCAATGTGCCATATTGACCTCAGGCTGCATGCGTGGAAGCCTCCAGCAGTTTTATATGTTTTCTGTACAAGGTGCAGCTTTCACAGACATACAGAAGACTGGTCAGGACTACAGCCTTGTACACTTTCAGTTGAGTAGACTACCGCATATTGTGCTCATTCAGCACTCGCGCTCTCAGATGTCCTAGTGCCCGGCTGGCCTGGCAGATTCTGGCATTGATTTCTTTGTCAAGGGAGCCATCATTGGCTATCACACTGCCAAGGTACTTGAACTCCTCTACTGTTTTTAACTCCATTCCTTCAATAAAGACTGAAGCGGGGAGAGCAGCAGATCCTGGAGCAGGTTGAAACAGCACCTGGGTCTTTCCTAGGCGGGTGGTCAAACCAAAGAGGCGAGTGGCATCAGCAAACTTGTTGACGATGAGCTGGAGATCAGATTCCTTGTGTGCTGTAAGCGCCCAGGCGTCAGCAAAAAGGGCTTCAAGGATGAGCCTCTCAAGTGTCTTGGTTTTAGCATTCAGATGATGAAGATCGACAAGTGACCCATCAAGTCCGTACTTTATGTAGACTCCACGGTCCAGGTCCCTAACTGCGTGGCTGAGGACACACATGAAAAAGAGGTTGAATAACACTGGGGCCAGCACACACCCTTGCTTCACACCACTGGATATCTCAAATGGATCTGAGGACTCGCCATTCGAAAGAACAAAGCCAGTCATGTCACCGTGGAACAGGTGTATGAGGTTAACGAATCTTCTCAGGCAGCCAAGTTTTGACAGGATAATCCACAAGGGTTCTCTGTTGATGGTGTCAAACTCCTTGGTCAGGTCTATAAAGACAGCGTACAGATCCAAGTTCTGCTCTATGCACTTTTCCTGGACTTGACGAACAGCAAAGATCATGTCAATGGTGCTGCAGCCTGGGTGAAAACCACACCGTGCCTCTGGTAGGTTCTCCTCTGAGATGCTGGTGATCAGACGGTTGAGGATGACTTGAGCCAAGATCTTCCCAGCAGTACAGAGAAGGGAGATGCCCCGGTAATTTCCACAGTCAGCTTTGTTGCCCTTGTTCTTGAAGATCGAGATGATTGTGGCATCCTTAAAGTCTTTGGGCATGTCGTCTTCTTCTTCTCAGAAGCTGATCAAGATGTTGTGAAAGGCTTCAAGTGACACTGGTCCTCCGCTTTGAAAATTTCAGCAGGGATACCGTCCATCCCAGGGGCTTTGCCAGAGCTGGTCTGGCTGATTGCCTTTTAGACCTCATCCATTGTAGGGGTCAGGTCAGGACTGTCTATTGTGGGTTTCTGAGGGATCTGGTCTAGGGCCACAGGGTCAACAATGGAGGGTCTGCTGAGAAGGCTGCTGAAGTGCTCTCTCCACCTATTGTTAACGCTGTTCTTCTCCCTCAGAAGGGTCATGCCATCTGCAGACAGGACAGGTGTGGCACTTGGCTTTGAAGGTCCATACATAGCTTTGATAGCACTGAAGAACATCTTGGGGTTCTTGGTGTCAGCGTAGTATTGGACTTCACCAGCTTTACTCTCCCACCACTCATCTTGCATTTTGCGAAGTGCTGTTTGCGCCTGGCTCTGAAGGTGTTTGAAATGATCACGTTTGAAGATTGAGAACTGATCGTTTTGCCATAGCAGAAATGCGTTCTATTTTTCCTTCAAGATCTTCATGATGGCTTCGTCATTTTCATCAAACCAGTCGTGGTGAACTCTCTTTTTCAGTCCTAGCGTTGACTTGGCTGACTCCATCACTAGGGTTTTGAACTGGTCCCACTTTTGTGTTGGGTCTCCAGTCAGAGGTCCATGGGACGTCAGCACTTTGTCAAGGCAGGCTGCGAATTTCTCATGATGACCAGTATGTTGCAACTTCCCGATGTTGGAGGAGGGTCTGACAACCCTGAACTTCTTGAGGTGCAGTGGTGTGATGTGCAGCATAAGGACTGATCTGACGAGTCGATGATCAGTCCAGCACTCAGCTCCCCTCATGGTCCTGGTGATCTCAACATTTCGAATGTCCCGCCTGCAACTGATGATATAGTCAATCAGGTGCCACTGTTTTGATCTCGAGTGCATCCATGTGGTCTTGTATTTATTGGCCTGCCTGAAGAGAGTGTTGGTAATCGTCAGGTCATTTTCTGCACACAAGCTCAGCAGAAGGCAGCTGTTGGCATTCATGTTACCAACACCATGATGCCCCAGCAACCCTTTCCAGGTCCTACAGTCCTTGCTGACCCTGGCATTGAAGTCACCCAACAGCAGAAGCTTGTCACTAGGAGGAGTTGCTTTCACAAGATGGTCAAGGTCCTCATAGAAACTTTCTTTTGCTTTGTCGCTGCTAGTCAGTGTGGGGGCAAAAGCACTGATGACTGTAACATGGTGAGAGGCGTTGAGAGGGAAATGGAGCTTGATCAGACGCTCACTGATGCAAGTTGGTAGGTCAGGAAGCTGGGGCAGAAGTGATGTCTTGATGGCAAGTCCCACTCCATGGATTGTCTTCATTTTCTGGCCTGCCTTTCCAGAAGAAAGTGTAACCACCTTTTGGTTTGCAGATGGAGCCTTCCTCTGCCAGCCTGGTCTCGCTCAGGGCGGCTATGTCAAGAATGTGCCAGTTCTCTTGCTACGAGGGCCGTTCTTCTCTCAGGCCTCACAGCATTCTCCCTGTCCAAGAAGGTGCAAATGTTCCATGCTGCAAATATCATCTTTCTTTTCACTGTTTTTCGACCGCTGTGAGGGTAAAACTGCCAGCTGCGGCATGCTGGCCATTTTGGTTGGGACAGGCAATGTTTGGGACACCTTTTCTAATCCCCTCTCTCATTTTGAGGGTGAGCAGTGCTGTTCCTGAAAAGGCCTGCTCAGTCGCCTGGGCTGCTGCTGAACTCCTCTGTCATCCCAGGGTCAGAGCTGAGTGACCAAAGTCCACAGGCCGTGTATGTGCAGGTTTGGAGCTATGACTCCCAGTGGTCATCTCCACCTGTCGCTTCGCCCCTCTGCCATCGCCGTAGGACTTTGAGGTAGACAGAAGTGATGAGAATGTGCAAAGAACCTGTGCGGGAGAATGCTTGAAGTGGAAAAGCCGTTGCACAGCGGCAGTTCCACTCTCTCGACCTCAGAAGCCTGGTTCCAGTGGTACGAAAACTCATCACAGCCGGGACTTCCTAGGCTGCAGCAGATGACCAGGCCATCTTCGGTGCCTTGTCATGCCCTTCGCTGTCCACAGAGCATTGCAGAACAGCCTTCCTGGTCATTGGATCTTGCTGTTGATCTCATCCGCCCAGTCTGCCGGGGCCGACTTTGCATGCTGGGATAGGCAATTCCCTATCTCATCGCAGGTTTCAGACCTGCCGGCTACCCTCACCTGGTTTAGCCCGCCTGTCGAAGCAGTTTGTCGGGGTGTGGCTGCTGCATGCTACAGCTTCTTGGAGCCACAGGTGAGAGCTGGGTGCCAGGTGAGGACCAAAGTTGCATGAACAGCCCCGAAGAGACATGACAAGTCCCTGCACCAGAGGTGCTACCCCTCCCTGGACACCCCAATCACAGGTGCTACTTGTTAACTATTGTAGGTTAAAAGGTTTAAGCTGATATTTCTTTAAATGTTAACACAATAACCCCCTGAGACTGTAAAATTCACACACACTGAATCGCAGCACACAGAAATCAGTGGTCTGGGAGGCTTACAGGATTTCAAGCCTGTTAGTTCTGTTGTAACAGTGACTATACTTCCCCTCCCCCTCACTGAAAGATATAAATAACTATACCCTTCAGTCTTTCTATGTGAGATAGCATGGGAACACAGCAACTAGTTTATCTGGGTGGAAGACATGTGGACCCTGATCCTGTAAAGATTTTTGCATATAGTAATTTCAGACACACTGAATTGAATGGGAATACCTGCATGCAAAAAGCCAAGCACTTGCAGAACTCTTTGCAGGATTGGGGCCAGAGTGGGAAACTGTTAAATATTTAGACCCAACATTTAGATGAACTTTTTAGACCCTTAATGCTCACAGAACTTTTAAAAAAATATTGCGACAGAGATCATTTTTGTTTGGACATCAGCATTTCCTGGCAGTCTTTGCACATCAAACATTTCAGCATCCCTTGTGCATCTCACTGTTTTAGACCAATTTTTAATTATCATTTCAACCAGTTTTCCTGGTACGGAAGCTGTCTCAATGCCCTGTAATTCCAAAGATCTGCCCTAGCTAGCACCTTTTTTAAAGGAGAGTCTGGAGAGGGGGCAATGTGCCTAAGGAATTGATTGTAATGAGCGATTGCTGAACCACTTCATTCCTAAACACCTTCAGGATTCTTGGATGGTGGAGCTCTAGTCCTGGCTGCTTGTTGCTGTTCAAAAATCTTTTCTCTTTCACTCGTCAGTCTGAGATGATGACTCACTCTTTTTTTTTTTTTAACTTACTTAAAGTTTGAAAAAAAAAAGGCAGGCCAGGTACTACACAGAATCACATCTACACAGTAGAAAGTAATTTATTCCTCGTGGGACAGATTGTCGTTGTTATGAAGGCCATTTTATGCCACTCTAACAATGTAAAAGGGCCTTAAAATAGGTATAACTCTAATCTTAATGAAGCTGTCATGACCAGCTCCAGCATATCCATTTACTCTTACATTAAAGACCCTTTAACAGAGCCGAACCTGTGGGTAGGTGAGAATCAGACCCACTTGCTCGCAGAAAACAGATCACTTGACCACAAGAAGTCAGTAGCTGCAGGGCTGGGGACAGAGGAAGGCTGACCCGGCAACATGGGGAAGCCAGGGAGAGGATGACGGGTGACAAGCTGGGCCGGCTGTGATGGGAGCTAACGAGCAGGCACAAGCCAACTTTAAATTACAAGTCTCCAGTTTGAGCTTATGTATTTGGATGGTTCACTTTTTAATTTTACAAGTATTGTCCTATTTCTGTTAATATGAGCTCTATGTGCTAAGGCACATGTAATAAATGTTTTATTTAGCACACCTCTTGGCCATTGTCAGGGTGGCTAATAGACTTCACTGTGCCCCTGCTAGCTGGATGGCTCCAGGCACCCAGAAAGGAAGTGGCCTCAGACAGAAGGGACAGGACTGGGCACTGGCCACACCCAGCCAGCCCTTTAGACTGCCCAGGGCTCTGGTGGTGATTTAAAGGCCCCAGTCCTCCAGCCACTGCTATTGCTACTGTAGCCGCAGCGGCCAGGAGGACTGGACCCTGTTAAATCTCCATTCCCCAGAGCAGCTGCCACCTTTGCCTTCTTCCGTCCCAATCCGTGAGCAGGCCTGGCCAAGAATCCAGGGATGGTTAATACCCAGTGTTAGTTAAGATCTGGAGATCACTGTATCGAATTATTTCAAGTGATTTTTCCAACTGGTTCTTACTTCTGAGCATAGACCTACCTGACAGGCATCTATTCCTCCTTCCAAGTATCCAGCACACAACATACCAGGTGTGATGATCCCATTGTACACCTCTTTCCTATTGCAAGTGTCTGGGTCTATGAGTTTCACTGTTGCTTCCCGGAGAACATTAGGACCCGGGCCTGAAGGGAAAAAACAAAACAACTTTTGGTATCTACAAATACAAATCCTTTGCGCTAACTGAGATGTGGAAAGAACATTTAGTATCTGTTCACGGGTGAGAGTGCTGGGCTGGGTTAACATGTCCTAGAGCTGCTACAGCTTGTGCCACGTTTCCTAGATTGAACTAATACCTGGGAGGAGTTGTACATACATTATGATCAACATCACTTTATAATAAGAACTTGAAAAGTTCCATAGTAAAGAGGCGTGAGTCACTGATCCAATGGCACCCTCTCATGTGAGGGCACAGAAGTTTTACCACTGTGGCGGGAGAGGAGGCTTACCGCAGTCTATTTACTCCTCAGTACAGTACGATAGAATGGTGCATGGGCTAATAATTTCAGCAGATGGCATGGAGCCAGGATGGCTTGGTTCTATGGCTAGTTGTGTTCTGACAGTGGCTGGGGAGGCCACCTATCTCCAGCTCAGTTAATATCGCCGCTACACAGCTTAGAATACGTATCTCATGAAGGTTTTGGGAAACCCCATCGTCGTATTCACTGTATGAGCAAATTTCTGGAGAGTACCGGCACTGAAGAGTTTGCAGTCTAAAATATAGGCAGTCCCAGCCTTAGGGCAGGATGAGCAAGGTGGTTGCTTTGGACCCTGCATCTTCAGGGTCCCATGTTCCAACTGACTCTAGCATCCACCGGCCAGGCCCCACTGATATCATGCTGCCTTGGGCCCCACCAGGCTGGCTCAGAATGTATGGACAGGAACAGAAAGTCAAACGCATTCTTAGTTTCAGGGGCTGACAGCTTTATCATTTTCCAACATTAGCAAGGCAACGTGGAATGTGTTTCTTATAGTTATATAAATCTATTAATTTTTTTGGCAAGGATTAAACCATACGTGGCTGTACAGGTGCTCTCACTTACACAGTTAGTTGGACTCATCGTTAATGTAAAGTACCCAATATTGGTTCTTTGTGGGGGTTTTTTAACAGGTGGAGGTACTCACGGCCATCATCTAGTGCTCCCCAGCCTGTGACGACAGCATCAGAATTATACGGGAAAGTCTGAGTTGAATCGGGCAGACAGACGTGATGAACGATATTCGTAAACTCTACTCGTTCTGAGAGTTTCACGACGGCTATGTCGTAGTTGTTCGCTGGATATTGGTACTTTTCATGCATGATAATAGCCTGGACATAGCGTTTAATTCTTGGAGGGTATAAGACGGTTCCAAAGGTAACACTCCAAACATGTGGGTTGCTTGATCTGGAAAAGATTAAAGAACTTTCTAGGTATTGAAGCTGCACAGACAAAGAACTCTAAACTTGGTCCAACATGTGCTGCTCAATACTGGCCCTATACTTCTCTACTAGATCCTCGGAAGATCTTGGCAGAATGGAAAATTAGGCCTCCACCACTCCATCTGTATTAGTCACTAACCAAATCATAAATGTGGTCAGGTAGCTTCCCAATAAACAAAGTGAACACAGCCCACGACAGCAGGTAACCAGAGGTGTTTGTCTTGCTGTTTGCTGACTCAGTCTATTCTAGTCTTTACACTGATTGCTGCAGCAGTCTTCAATAGCTCTGTGGCTGTTCATAAAAGCATAATGCCAACAGACCTGTGTTGCTGGCACTAGGGATAGAACCTGTAAGCGTAGGGTCTAAAGCCCTGCACTCTACCATGGGAGCTGAAGACCATGTGGCCCTCAGCTGGGGCTGCAGAGCAGAGACTTCACTCACCCTACTATGAGGTCTCAGTACCTCTGGGTACTGTAAAAGCAATGATGGAACCATCAAATTCTAACCTCTGCTCCAGGGAACAGCTCACACCCTTGTCCATAGAAAGAAATGCATAAAGGTGGCCTAAGGGCTCAAAATACGAATATTCGGGCCAACCTGTAATAGCACTGAGCCCTTCCTTTTGCTCTAGTTGAGCTTAGGCAGAGCACCCTTCAGAGCCTTTTCCTCAGGAGGAACTTCCTCAAGCTTCAAAGAGATTAGCCACAGCTCTGTGCCTGAAAGCTTGTAACATTCCTATGGCCTGTTCTGGGCTTCATGCTGGTTCTGAATGATGCATCATCTGATGTGCAAGTCAGAATGCACCACATCTCACTACAGCCTCTTGCCAAGCTGGGAACTTACTGTGCAAAGCAATGAGCTGCAGACACCAGCCACGTGTTGCTGACCAGCGTCGCTCCACAACGGTGAACATTGTTCTGCTGCAAACTCGCTTGCCAGGGCCAGTCACCAGGCTCCGCAGAAGACACCCCACCGACTACTCGGTTTGACGTTCGTACAGATTTTGATTTATTGCGCCGTAACCCACAGACTGTCAAAATGGGGAGAGAGAAAATAAGTACTAAGTACAATATACTAACTGCACCTAGTGATGCCTTAAGGCTCATGTACAAAACGTACCAGAGGAGAACATGCAATTAGATGCTGTAATGTCATAAAGTCAAACTCAAAACTCCTTGAAATTCAAGCTGTCCACACCCCCTGTCAAGTAAAAGCCTGAGAAAACAGGTGAGACTTGTGGAGTGCCACAGAAGTCAGCAAACTCAGACTCAGTTGCATGACTAAGGGGAGCAAATCTGGAGTTAAGAGCCTTTCACCATGCATTCCTCCCCCAGGGATGGTCTGTTTGAAGGTCGCAGCTGGTCTCAGTTGCTAGGATAAGAGGTTTCTCTCGGATAGGCAGGGCACACACTCTGTGGTATTTTTACAGAAGAAGCAGCACCTTGAATTGCAGCCAGACATGACTCGTAAAACAAGGCAACACATGGAGTTTGCATGCAAGGCTTTCTCGGTGAAACACTGCTACCAAAGTGCAGTTTGCACCAGTGGAAGTTTCCTAATAACACTTGAGTGTAGGCCCAAGAACAGCATGTGGTACTAATCCGAGCTGGAAGTGACAGTCTGTGGATAACAGAGTGAGGTGTGCACCTGGCAGGAAAGCTCTTTGCCAAGAGGAAATGAGGACGAGATTCTTGGTTTCTCATAGTTCTTGGAAATCCAGGAATAGCTGACAATCTGTCAGGCATAAGGCTCTCAGCTGCACCAGCTCGGTACTCCTGACACCCCAGTGAGCCAGCTAGGCTGCCTGACGGACTGACCAGGCTGATTAAATGGCTGAGAAAGCCAGAAGGCCAGCTCTTAAATGAGCACCAGGAGCTTGCTGGTTACTCACTTCACATGCCCACAGACACTTTGCCTCCCTGTGCTCCTTCCTCCAAGTTCTGCTCCAGCCCAGATCCTGCCCAGCATCCCGCCTTGTTCCCAACCTATCCCAGACTTGCCCCTGCCTTCCCCGATACCTGTATCTGGTTCTGACCCCCAGCTGACTCCCGATTCCAACTCCATCTCAACCTTTGCCTCTGGCATTCGCACTCTGCCTTCAGTTTCACCCTCAGCTCTGACTTCTGACACCAATCCTGTCTTGACCCCAGGCTCTGGAATTTGGCTTCCGATCGCTAGGCCTGACTCCCTCTCTGATTGCTAGGCCTGACTGCCTATCACCTCATCTCCGGACAGTTTGAGCAGCCCGAATTCTAAAACAGGATGAGGCTGAGAAGGGGTTCAGATCCGTAGCTTCTATAGATCCCTCCTGGCCTGTCTTTCCCTGCTAGAGATAAGGGCTGATTTACTGACCCTGCAAGCTCAAGTATCTGTCTGTAAGCCTAGTATACAGCACTGCCCCTGACTCCATTCCTCCGCTCCATCTGGACCATATGAGCTAAAGTTTCCCCTGCCTGATGAGTGGAACAGCGATTGGAGCACATCAGCTCCTCTTTCTGCTGCATCTGCAGTCACTCCCCACTGACCAGACAGGGTGGGGCTGACTGGGGAAGCTCTGGTCTGGCCATCCCCACTCTTAGAGAGAGTAAGCCCACTCCTGGGCCAACTTGAAGACTTCATTCAATGCATGACCATCATTTTGAGCATAGATAAGAGTCCACCTTTGGGCAATGCAGTCGTGTGGTAGCAGAGACTTAATGAATTAAGCCACACAGTTTCATCAGTTCAGTTTTAGCCTAAATGAAGTCACCTGGATGGATGATAAAACAATATCTCAGCCTCTTTGAAAAAGACCCTGGAAAGTCTTAAAAGGGAAATATCAAAACCGCACAGACATCAGCAACAACTCACCATGCTGAAATCACAGAGTTTTCATTTCTGCCCATCCCTAGAAGGAAAAGGTCAGCTACTCAGCCCATTGCAGTTGTTCCAAAATACCTTGACCTAAAACCAGGCTGAAAGGGATCCATGAATTCTGAGGACACTAGGTAAAACCAGAGCTCCTCGAGCCTTCACAGAAACCCTCCTTGGGAAGATAGGAGAATGCATAATAATTGCTGAAATCATGTTTCCCTCTTAAGAGAAGATTTTGATTCTCTTCACCAATAATAATTTCTAGCAGGGTCCACCAGTCAAGTGGCAGATGTCTGAACTGTAGGGAACATCTCATAGATCTCCAAGCACACCCAGAATTGTCATGATCAAAACTGCAGAAACTTGAATAGAAAAAAAATGTTTGAACCCTTCCTGCACGCCCCCACCCCCTTTTGACCTTCCACTAACGTGGATGCCACCAAACCAGTGCAGATCTGAATAAATGTATGCACAAATAATCACCTTTCATGAAGATCAGAACTGAAAACAAGTCCACAATGTGTTAGAAACCTAGATGAACTGCTAAAGTTGCATTTCTCCAAACAGATACCTAACCTACATTAACTCTGCTCCCACAGTGACGCCTGCGAAGATCAGAAATGAATGTGCACTTTTCCATCCATGACAAAGTTTAATTCTACCAATGATAGAATTAAATAAATAAATGAATTCTGTCATTTAGAAAATCTTTATTTTTGCTTATGCTGTAATATAGCCTTTTTTACAGTGAGACACAGAAAAAAATATTACAAATCCCTGATTATTCAATTGCACACTGAAGGCAATTAATCCTCATATTCCTACAAGTGCCTAATCCTGCCAGGTTCAGAGGACAAGCTACAGACATTCATAAACTGATGCGTGAGGTACAGCCTTCACATCCAATGGCAAGACTTTGTCACAAATGAGGAAGTTTGGAACAGAGCAGGACAAGAACCACTTGATGTTCAAATCAAAAGAAGAAAGTGGGGACAGCTAGGCCACAATCTCCAAAAACCATCATCCAGCAGAGTCCATCAAGCTCTCACATGGAACCCACAAGGAAAATGCAAAAGAGAAAGACCTTGGACAACGTGGAGAAGGTCTACTGAGGTTGAAGGACAACAACTAGGATACTCCTGGGGTCAGCGAGATGTTTTGTCCCAAGACAGAGTGAAGCGGAGGAGACTTGTAGATGACCTATTCTCCATGTAGGCTGTGCCTACACTATCTCCCTACTTTGAAGAGAGGATGGTAAGTAGAGTGTTGGGAATTTACTAATGAAGTGCTGTGGTGCATATGCAGAACTTCATTAAGCAAATTCCTCCCCCGCAGCAACTCTGAAGTTTTAAACTTCAAAGGGCCGGCTCACGTGTAGCCGCGGCTCACTCGCTGGTAGTCGAAGTGCCAGGGCAACTTTCAAGTCCCTTTACTCCTCAAAATTTTGAGAATATTAATTGAACAATATTTTGCAAATTCTTAACTGATTGCAAAAAAAAAAAAAAAGAGTGCCAAATATTTCGACCTCGGGTCAAAAGTCAGGCACTTACGTGTATATTTGAGGGTCTGATTCAGCTCCTGTTGACATCAGCAGAAAGGGTCCTGTCCATTTCAGCAGAACAGACTAATCAATCACTGTGCCAAGTACACACAGCCTCCACTGACTTCAGGTCTTCAGCACTCCTTGAAAAATCTAAGTACTTGTTTCTGTCCCTTAAATTGACACTCTCAACACGTTAGACAAATGTTTTGAGATGAGACAAATATCACTGTAAAAAAAATGGGCAGCAGGGCTCATGCTGGTTTACCACTCCTGAAATGTAACTATGAGCTCCTTGTTTTTAAACTGAGTTGATGTCCAGATGATTGTGCCCCTTTAAGGAAAACCAGAAGACACTGGGAAGATGCTTTCCCCGTAAAAGTTTGATCAATGGAGAAGTTTGCTAAGTTGCCAAGTTTGCGGCAGCTCTGTAAAGTGTCAGGTCAAACACATTCAACAGGAGCAATGCTCAGAGTCTATTAACACAGGGAATTGCTAAGCCAGCAGTGCTTTAACTTACAGTCATTGAAGAGGGCTTCAGCCTTTTCTTTCTTTATATCTGAAATAAAACAAACAGCGAAGTCAGCACTGCCAGGGCTTTTTTACATGTAAATGCAACTCAAAGGGCTCAGATTTAGACCTTGCCCATAGTAAAGGGCGGGTGGAGCTGAACTACAGAATAATAAGTTGGAGGTAGAACATCACCTGTTGTGCTCTCCCACCTTTATATTTAGTCTCTCTCTAAAAGAGCAAGCCATCTTCGATGGACCAGAGCACAGGACAGGGTGAGCCACATCTCCAGCCCTGGCTGGGGCCGAGTACACAGGGGACTCAGCATGGACAGAGTTTGAAATTCTGCCTGAGCACTGCAGAAGGCTCTGTATTCTCTCCCCACACCCTGCAGCTGAAGGGGCAGACAGGCTGACCCTGAGCCTGGGATCTCTTCAGGGCAGATACCACAGTGCACATCCACAGCCAGTGCAGAATGTCAGTGGAGGGCTCATTGACTTCAGCGGAGCGATGACAAGCTGAGGATCAGCTCCCACAGCTTCCTACTGGGGCTGGGAGGTGCCTGGCACACTTCTGGATACTGAACGAAACAAATAAAATTAATACTAATAATTTGCTGGGTCACGGTGGGCAATCCTGGCTTGGCTGAAATCCTGCTTCCCTCAGTTCATGACACCATATCTACTGTGGGATTCAGCACACGCTGTAAATGTTATCAGTGATGTTAATGTGCCCAGGCTGGGGTCCAAATACCTCAACAGAGTCTCCTGGCTATAATGCCCCCTTTCTAACCAGGGTCCCTTTCTTGGTCACTTGCAGGCCATTGGGAAACCTGACTTGTCCAGCAACCCTGGCACTGCCACCAGCACCTCAGCACCATCGATACCTGCCCTCCTGCATCTCCCTCCCCTGCACCTTCTCCGCCATCCCCTCGGTATCCCCCTAATACCTACCGTGAGGATGGCAGACCAGGCATAACACAGGTCTATTAGTCCAAGGCTAAACAAGTCTGTGTTGCACTGATAATCAAACATGGTCCACCCTAGGTTAATTAACATGCTTGCAGTCAATCGAGAACTTGCATTTTCCAGTGGAGACACCTGGATGCAATCTAGAAACTGCTAGAACCAACTGAGACAGTGAGGTTTGATTGGCTCCAAGTGTTCCAATCAACCGGCAACCTTTTAACAGGAGGATCCCTGCTAACAAGGGGCTCCCCTGCCCCTCTCCCACCCCTCCATCCCTGGCGATGGCACTCAGGGGAAGATCTGTTCCCCTTTGAAAGGGGGATCTCCTCCCCCCTCATCTGTGCGGCAGCGGCTTTCTCTGGCTGGAACTTCCAGGGTCACCCTCCAATTGTGCTAATGTGAGATATGCACACATCAAATGCACGTATCTCTAGGGTTTACTGTGCTGTGAGCTACTGCAATCTACTTGGAGCCCACAAAAGAGTGGGAGCTAGACAGGTTTTCAGCGGCAGGTCTAGAAGAAGGCTTAGTACTGAGAAGAGAAAGACAGTTTTGGAAAGCCTCCTGTGAGCTCATAGGAGCATATGAGAGATTCCAGACATCTATGTATTTTCTTCTTTATTTGCTGCATGAAGACACAATTATAATGCCACTAAATTATTAAATATAACTACAGATCATTAAGTATAACTGCAACATGTTCCATATAGCATCTACCAGAACTAAAGTATTTCTGCAGCTCTTTCTGGAAATATTATTTCCTTCCCAGTCTCTGATAATGAGACAAAATGTGGACACTTGTCCCTTCTTTCAGCTTTGCAAAACTCCTGCTTCCCAGCTTCCTCATGGCAAGGCATTTTGTTTTGTGTTAAATGAACTAGTAAAATATCACCAATCTTCCCAACATCTCCACCACCACCTCTCTGGCATAGGAAAACAAATGCTGTGCCGGGTCTGGTGAATTTTCACACCAGCTTTGCGAGGTCATCCTTGATCACAGCTGCAAGATCACGAACAATGCACTAGAGCCATATATAGTTTGTTCTAGCTGCTCTGCAGTATCAATAGTTTTGAACCAAGAACAAGTTGAGACATGGCATTGAACAGCAAGTTGATCAGGTACCAGGAGGAAGGTTTACTCATTTTCCTTGGAACTTCCTAATAGTCCATACAAATGAGTGCCTGACCTGGATTTTCAATAAAGGTTCAACCTGTTAGTTATGCTCTGCCATCAGATAGTAATTTCAGGTGGCTGCCACCTTAAGACCACTGTGACTTCTAATTTACATAATTTGCATTTATATCTCTCTCTCCTGTTGCCTTGTCTGCCCACACCCACTTCCCACAGACCCCAGTTATCGACTGGTTCACCTGCTGCATATGTTTGAAATCTCAGATGGTGACTTGTCTGGGTCATGGACTTTGTTTCTAGTTGTATAGGTTTAGCGCAGTGGGGCCCTGAGGACTGAATGGGATCTGCAGGTGTTGTAGGCATATGAATAATAGTAATAGCACAGACAGAGCTTTTACGACCTAGCTCATTGGCTGGGGGTGATAAGTCCGATTTTTAAACCAGTGGCACCTTCCACTTCTCCACATCACAGGTGACAAATGGCTCTTTTTCTTGAAGAAACACTTGCAGCTCACATTTGGGCACTAGGCCATTCCTGTAAGGCAGCCCAGCCATTGCAAGAGCTGAGAGAAGGAAAGAGAGGCAGCTTACAGTCATCTCTGACTGGAAGGGACACTGAATCAAACAAACACGGAGTCTGAGCAAATGCTCCTACAACATCAGCCTTGACCTTGAAATCTCCACACAACCGTGTGGCTTGTACCTAACCAGATCAGCCATAACATCGTGGGTTCATTCAGCTGCACATCTACCAATATAATTTACGCCATCATGTGCCAGCAATGCCCCTCTGCTATGTACATCGGACAAACTGGACAGTCTCTACGTAAAAGAATAAACGCACACAAATCAGATATCAGAAATGGCAATATACAAAAACCCATTGGAGAGCACTTCAATCTCCCAGGCCACACAGTAGCAGACTTAAAAGTAGCTATCCTACAGCAAAGAAATTTCAGGACCAGACTCCAAAGAGAAATTTCTGAGCTACAATTCATCTGCAAATTCGACGCCCTCAGCTCAGGCTTAAAAAAAGACTGCGAATGGCTGGGTAAATACAGAAGCAGCTTCCCCTCCCTTGGTGTTCACACCTCCAGATCAACTGCTGGTAGTAAGCCTCACCCTTGCTGACTGAGCTAACCTTGTTATCCCCACCCTTGCTCTGGCTTATTCATACCTGGCCCTGCAGATTTCCAAGACCAGCATCTGATGAAGTGAGTCTGTGCCCACGAAAGCTCATGCTCAAAACTTTTCTGTTAGTCTATAAGGTGCCACAGGACCCTTCATTGCTGTTACAGATCCAGACTAACACGGCTACTCCTCCGATACTTGACGTTATGGAAAAACAAAGTAACTCAAAGCCCAGGTGTGTTTTACAGTATCCCAGGGAGGATTAGGTGCCCTAGAGAGGAAGTAAGCTTGCAATGGTGGAAGGTGCAGGTATTTATTTAGAATCAAAGAATCACAGATTAGTAGAACTGGAAGGGACTTTGAGAGTCATCAAGTCCAGTCCTCTCCACTCACCGCAGGACCAGGCACCATTTAGATCATCCCTGATAGATGTTTATCTAACCTCGTCTTAAACATCTCCAGAGATGGAGATTCCACAATCTCCCTAGGCAATTTACTCCAGTGTTTAACCACCCTGACAATTAGGAAGTTTTTCCTTTACGTTCAACCTGAACATTCCTTGCTGAAATGTAAGCCTATTGCTTCTTGTCCTACCCTCAGAGGTTAAGGAGAATATTTTTTCTTCCATCCCCTTGCAACACCCTTTTAGGTACTTGGAAGCCGCAATCATATCCCCTCTCAGGCTTGTCTTTTCCAAACAAAACAAATCCAATTCTTTCAGTCTTCTCTCATAGGTCATGTTTTCCAGACGTTTAATCATTTTTGTTGCTCTTCTCCAATTTCTCCACATCTGTCTTAAAATGTGGTGCCCAAGACTGGACACAACACTCCACCAGAGGCCTAAACAGCACAGAGTAGAGCAGAAGAATGGTTTCTCGTGTCTTACAACACTCTAGTTAATGTACCCCAGAAGAAAGGATGTTTGCTTTTTTCTGCAACTGTGGCACACTGTTGACTCATATTTCACTTGTAGTCCACTTTTTTCCATCTGGCTATTTACCCTTAGACAGTTTAAACCAACCCTCACCTTCAAAGGAAGAGAGAATAAGTGAAGCTCAGCTTTATTCATATGCAAAGCAAAGCACTTAAATCTGCAGCTTCACAAAAGGACCAAGAACAGGATCCTTGAACTGACAGTTCAGTAACATTTGTCTTATCCAAATGAGAGTGCTAAGACTTTTAAAATAAATTGAAACATTCTCTGGGTTTGATGGGGGAATGATGGGAAACTTACCAAAAAACCCAAACCACACTCAGAAAGGAGGCCAGGGAGGATGTTTGAGAGCAGAAAGTCTCACATGTACCACAATGGGGAGGGGTTTTCAGACATGCCTGCAGTGTCAGGTTTTAGGGTTAAGGGAAGAAGCAAGAAACTCTGGCAGGCAAAGAGCATGCTTATTTGGGTTATTGCCTGACCAACTAGGGCTGCCCATTCCCACCACTACCAGGATTGCCCTGGGAATAAAATTTATCCATGTTGTGCAGGAAAGGCGAGCACAAAGTATATGGCCCATGGAAGGTTCCTTTAAGCATAATTTAGAAGGCTTATGGGACACACAGGGGGGACTTGCATCCACAGTTACACTGAGGACAGATGTACCAGGGAAACAACTCACATTTACTAGGCAAAATAATGTGCATTATACAAAGAGAGACAAGGCAGTAAGACTATATCAAGAGCAAAACAGAGACATTAAGACACTTGCCTGAGAAGGTGGAAGATGAAAAATGTATTTGCAAAGGCCCGGAGTATTGATTCAGTTTCTGCTGTAGGACAGATTCAACTTTTTCCCGTAAGGCTGGCCGGTTATCCATGCAGAAAAGGAACACAAGCACAACCTGTGCCACCACTCCACTAGGGTCAGGGCTGAAAACCAACAAGACAGAGGTTAAGTGACTTGTCTGATTCTCTCTTCCTAGGTTTTCATGAGGTCCTACAAACTGGAACCCAACTGGTGCTGAACCAGGGAATTTAATGAACCCACAGGAGGTCAATATTGTCTAGTAGCATTACCAATACTTTCATGTCTTACTGGGCCCTTAGAAGACATTCAGGGTAAATTGGAACTAAATAACAGCACAGAACCCTGAGAGCCAGGACTGGTGGCTGTAAACAAACTTCATGTGACTGTGGGAAAGTTGGACACCCTGATGACACGTGGACATCCATCTGATTAAAATCACACCAGACCACGGTGCCTGACTAGAGAGGTTCAACCTATGCCAGGATTTCAGATTAATTTAAGAGATTATCTGCATTATTACCAGGGGTTGAGTAAAAAGAGAGGGAAGTGCTGAAAAATTTGAGCAGGCGCCTAGACATTGTGACTGAGCAGATTCATGCAAGAAAGCTGCATTCAGTGAGAAACAACACTTCCTGCAAATGGGCAGCCAGGCCAATGTGCTCAACTCTGGCTGCCTCCAAATGGGTCACTCATTAGCCGTGTCTACACGTGCACGCTACTTCGAAGTAGTGGCACTAACTTCGAAATAGCGCCCGTCACGGCTACACGTGTTGGGCGCTATTTCGATGTTAACATCGATGTTAAGCGGCGAGACGTCAAAGCCGCTAACCCCACGAGGAGATAGGAATAGCGCCCTACTTCGACGTTCAGCGTCGAAGTAGGGACCATGTAGTCGTTGCGCGTCCCGCAACATCGAAATAGTGGGGTCCTCCATGGCGGCCATCAGCTGAGGGGTTGAGAGACGCTCTCTCTCCAGCCCCTGCGGGGCTCTATGGTCACCGTGTGCAGCAGCTCTTAGCCCAGGGCTTCTGGCTGCTGCTGCCGCAGCTGGGGATCCATGCTGCATGCACAGGGTCTGCAACCAGTTGTCGGCTCTGTGGATCTTGTGTTGTTTAGTGCAACTGTGTCTGGAAGGGGCCCTTTAAGGGAGCGGCTTGCTGTTGAGTCCACCCTGTGACCCTGTCTGCAGCTTTGCCTGGCACCCTTATTTCGATGTGTGCTACTGTGGCGTGTAGACGTTCCATCGCAGCGCCTATTTCGATGTGGTGCCGCGCAACGTCGATGTTGAACGTCGACGTTGCCAGCCCTGGAGGATGTGTAGACGTTATTCATCGAAATAGCCTATTTCGATGTAGCGTTCACGTGTAGACGTAGCCATTCTGTACAGAGCACTCAGATAACCTGGTCACCTACAGCTCCCTCTGATGTCTGTGGCCTAGAGGCTCTGCAACACTGAAAACATCAGGCAGTTCATTGTGATACCCACATCTGGTATTAGAGGCCTCATTTTAGGCGACTTTGAAAGTCTGGGCCCCTCTATGACTAACAAATACAGGAATCTACAGGTCTTAGCAAAGGGAAAACCAGTGGGGAAGAGAAGGAGCTGACTAAAACCATTCTGTGGCTCCTGACTTGGATGGTGATAAAGCTGAAACCAGTCTCTCTGCATGAGAACCCTGAAGAGGTGTAGGACTGCAGAAACCACACAGTAATCACTAGCAGCAATGAAGGGTCCTGTGGCACCTTATAGACTAACAGAAAAGTTTAGAGCATGAGCTTTCGTGAGTTAACTCACTTCTTCAGATGCTGGTCCTGGAAATCTGCAAGGCCAGGTATAAATAGGCCAGAGCAAGGCTGGGGATAACGAGGTTAGCTCAGTCAGGCAGGCTGAGTTGTATTGTCATCAGTAGATCTGGAGGTGTGAACTCCAAGAGAGGGGAAGCTGCTTTTGTATTTAGCCAGCCATTCACAGTCTTTGTTTAATCCTGAGCTGAGGGTATTGAATTTGCAGACGAATTGTAGTTCAGCAATTTCTCTTTGGAGTCTGTTCTTCAAATTTCTTTGCTGCAGGATAGCTACTTTTAAATCTGCTACTGTGTGTCCTGGGAGATTGAAGTGCTCTCCTATGGGTTTTTGTATATTGCCATTTCTGATGTCTGATTTGTGTGCATTTATTCTTTTACGTAGAGACTGTCCAGTTTGTCCGATGTATATGGCAGAGGGGCATTGCTGGCACATGATGGCATAAATTACATTGGTAGATGTGCAGCTGAATGAGCCCACGATGGTGTGGCTGATCCGGTTAGGTCCTGTAATGATGTTGCTGGTGTGTATATGTGGGCAGAACTGGCAACGAGGTTTGTTGCATGGATGGGTCCCTGAGATAGAGTGACTGTGGTGCGGTGTATAGTTGCTTGTTAGGATTTGTTTTAGGTTGGCAGGTTGTCTGTGGGCAAGAACTGGTCTGCCTCCCAAAGCCTGTGAAAGTGGGGGATCATTGTCCAGGATGGGTTGTAGATCCCTGATGATGCGCTGTAGAGGTTTTAGCTGAGGACTGTAGGTGATGGCTAGTGGTGTTCTGTTGGTTTCTCTCTTGGGCTTGTCCTGTAGTAGGAGGGTTCGTGGCACACGTCTGGCTCTGTTGATTTGTTTTCTCACTTCCTCAGGTGGGTATTGCAGTCTCAAGAATGCTTAAGACTGCAATTCTTGAGGTGGGTATTTGGAAGGAACTCCTCCACACCTGAACAACAATGGAGGCTAAATTTCTGCCAATGTATCCCAGGTATAGACTCAAGAAGAAGTAGGAAAGTTGTACAAGGACTGAATTTGTCCATTATTATTAGGTATTTATTACTTCCTCTGCAGCATCAGTTGCTAGCCATGGCTTGAGGCAGAGCATGGTACTACCTACCTCATAGGTCTAACCCAGAGTGGTAACCCTCACGTTCCTACATGCTCTTTGTGGAAATACTTTCCCCTAATTGCCGACCAACCAAGAGAAGGGTGTGTGAAGAGAATCTCTCCTTTCCACTCAGCCTCTTCTTCCTATCCAGTTCACTAAGTGATGACACAACCTGCAGCAGGTGACACCGGTTAGTTCACATCAGATCTGGTGCAAGAATTATGATGTCACAAGCTCTGAAGGTTAGTATCCCTGGATGACTCAGACTGAAAGGAGAAGCTGATTGGAAAAGAGAGAGCGCTTCTGTTAACCCTGTGATCTGTTGACCAGCACAGCGCCCAGAACAACAGGTTCTTGGTCCAAGATTAAGCCTCTGAGGCGCTACTGCCATATAAATGAATAATTGACAGGAAAGGGAAATGCGTTTTTAAAACTCACACAAATACTTTACACAGAATTCACAGAATCAGCTTCATGAGGAAAATCCACAGTAAGCAGAACACTTCTCAAAACTGAAATTGGGTTCTCCTGTTGTCTGCTGGTATTCCTGGGGTATAGACTGTACCAGTCCTGGAACCTTTGCTTGCAACAAAGCCCGCTGCCAGCTTTGTCCACATATCGTCTCTGGAAATACCATCACTGGACCTAACCAGGTTATTCACAGAATCACAGGTACATTCTCATGCTCCTCAACTAACATCATATATGCCATCATGTGCCAACAATGCCTAGATGCTTTGTATATTGCACAGACTTCTAACTCCCTTAGACAAAGGGTTAATGGGCACAAAGCAGACATCAAAACACTCCAGATCCACAAACCAGTTAGTCAACATTTTAATGGAGTGGGCCATTCTGTTAATGACTTAAGAGTATGGGTGTTATTGAAGAGAAATTTTTGCACCACTATTCAAAGGGAAACAGTCAAGCTGTCTTTTATATTCAAATTCAGCACATTAACACGTGGTTTGAACCGGGATGGGAATTTTCTGAGTCACTATCGGGGCTCGTTTGCATACGTGGCTTAATCTAATTCTTGACCTTCCCCCCGCCCACCCCTCCACTCTCTGATTTGCTCACCTTGATCATTTTTTTTCTTATTTGTCCTCCTTGATTACTGTTTTTGGTTCTCTGTGCTTTAAATATTGAGTCTGTTCTGGCATGGCTATGGTCTGAAGAAGTGGGTTCGTTCCATGAAAGCTCCTCACCTAATAGATTATTTTGCTAGTCTTCAAAGTGCTACTTGACTGCTTTCTGTCTTACGAAGTCATTCGTGTGCTGTGATTCATAATGAACCCCAGAGAGACATGAGACTGCCCAGCCAAACTGCTGCCCTTCCCCTAAGAAAGTAAATCGGTGATGAAGTTCAAAGCGCTGATGCACTCTCCCGGACTGAGGTCTGCAGCAGGTTAGTCACGAAGCCTGGAGATCTAAGAAGGGGCCCAACCACACCAATAAGATTAGGAAGACGCTTTGGTTCTCTTGGGGGTTCCATGCATGGCAGGGAGTGTAAAACTGTTACTGGGCCTGACTAGATTTTATAGGCCTCTCAAGGGGGAACTTGAAGAGGAGAACTGAAAGTTAAAAACAAATAATAAAATTGTACAGTGTAATGAAGAGATTAAGGCTTGACAATTTTCCTTTCAGTTTTGGACAGCTCTGTGGCTGGCCTAAGGTATTAGCCAGTGCCTATGGCAGACCCCATTACAACAGGGCACCTACTTTTGGTGTACAGAAGTTTCACCAACCTTTGCCTTCATCTAGAGGCCACAACCAACCAGTTCAGATGAGGCTGAGTGGTTAGCATATGACATTTCTGCCTTGTTTAACTGACGATCAAAAGACCGCCAGTAACTGTGCTTTTGGGTTAATTTTTAGAAGTGGGAGCATTATCCCTCCACTTCCTCCAGCAACTCAAAGTGTACCTAGTGATGGCAAGCTACAGACAGTCCTTGATACGGCCAAAGGCCCCAGTCCTGCAATGAGCTCCATGCAGGCAGACCTCTCCACCAGCCTGGAGCCCCACTAGAGCAAGGGTCAGCAGGTAGCAGCAGGGTTGACTGCAGGGTTGGGTGGCCCCACGACAGGTTATTTAGCTGGCGTGTCTGTGCTGGAATAGGGCATTGGGTGGGATGAACATTCTGTTATATCTTGTCCGGGTTTTCCTGGCTGTAATGTTACATACCTCAGTCTGATAACATGTGACCTGATGTATTTTTTTCTCAAACTGGAATCCACAAATGTGTTGTCTATCTGTTAAAAGAAAGGGGAAAGAGCATTAAAAATAAAAGTGAAGGGAGTGTGTGTGTTTACAGTCCTGCTGCCTTCTTGTAGAATAATTCACAAATTCACAGGTTAGAAAGCTGGAAGCAAACCTCCCAATCATGTAACCTGCCTTCCTCTCGATCCCAGACCACTGGACTTCCCTGCACCAGTTCCTGCTGGAACTAGAGAAGATCTTCTAGGAAAACATCCAGCTTGACTGAAAAATTCCCACTGATTGCACTAGCATCCCACCACGTGACTGCTGCCCCTGGCTCTGAGACACAGGAGTGTCTCTCTGACCTCAAACATGGGGCTGCAATTGATGCAGGCCTGGCCTCTTATGAACAGTTCTTCATACGCTGTGCCTTTACAAGGGCTGAACTAGGCTTACCTGACCCTTAATGTGTAAACGTCTCCAGGCATCTCCCTCCCCACCCTGGATTCAGTGTTCCCCCTTTGGCAACAAGAGCAGGGAGCCTGGTGCGAATTAGTCTGAGAGAGTTTCTATTTCTTGCTCAGGTTTTATTTTCCAGTGTTTTCCTAGCAGGAGGCCCAACCAGTGCTATTCAGCCAAATGAAGAAACCTTGAAGGGAATACCTTTCCCTGCCCCTTCTCTGATGTCAGGTCCTATCACTGGCCTCTGGGTGCCAGTCCGTACTTCTGCTGTCTCCTTTAATGGGAGATAAGCCTTCTTCTTCCGTCAGGAGAAGTGGCTTCTCCCTGCTCCAGCTTGTCTCTCACCTCTCCTAAATCTCTCTCACCAGAAGACAAATGTTTTAAAGGTCAAAGGTGCCCTTAATTGGCCAATCTTATGCTACTGAAGTTGTCCCTTTCACCCTGCGAGGGCCCAAATGGAGGCTGGACCATCACATTTTTTCACACC
Source organism: Carettochelys insculpta (assembly GCF_033958435.1). Taxonomy (NCBI): domain Eukaryota; kingdom Metazoa; phylum Chordata; order Testudines; family Carettochelyidae; genus Carettochelys; species Carettochelys insculpta. The sequence continues at coordinate 132,422,301 of NC_134140.1, read as the reverse complement.
ATTCACAGTTTTCTAGACCTCTGACCTATCTCTCTGCCCTTTAGTCATTTCTTTTCCAAGCTGAAAACTCCCAGTCTTTTTAACCTCTCCTGTTATGGAAGCTGTTCCATTCTGCTCATCACTTTGTACCTTTTCCAAATGCAATATCTTTTTTTCAGATGGGACGAGATATATATGCAGCATTCAAGATGTGGACAGACCATGGCTGTACATAGAGGCAATATGATATTTTCTGTCTTGTTATCTATTCCTTTCTTAATGAGTCCCAATATTCTGTCAGCTTTTAAGATTGCCACTTCACATTGAGCAGATGCTTTCAGGGAACTATCCAGGGTGATTCCAAGATATCTTGCTATTACAGCTATTTTAAACACCACCATTTTTGCATTTCTAGTGTTGCCCCATCACCTAGTTTTGTAACTCTTTTCGTATCATTTGCAAATTTTGCAATCTCACTGCTTACCCTTTTCCCAAGATGATTTATAAACAAGTTGCATAGCTGGAGTCCATGCAGATCCCTGGAGCACACCACTACCTGTGCCTACTCCTTTTTACCGTTTGCCCTTTACTTATTAAGTGGAGTACCCAACAACATTTTCGTGATCATCTAGTGATCTTTCAATTACTTGAATGATGAATCTTTTGTTATCTTAATCACCCTGCTTCCCTCTGTTTATAAATTGTCTCAGAGGGGTAGCTGCATTGGTCTGCACCTTTGCAAAACAAAGCAAGCAGTTCTGTAGCACCTTATAAACTAACAATATTATTATTAGCAACCATGCACACCCTCCTCAGGCAGTGGTGGCTCCGCTGGCTTGGCCATGTCCACAGGATGAATGATAGTAGGATCCCAAAAGACATCCTGTATGGCGAACTAGCCTCTGGCAAAAGACCTCCCGGACACCCCCAGTTGTGCTACAAAGATGTTTGCAAGAGGGACCTCAGGGAGGCAGACATCAAGCCGGACAGCTGGGAGGAGCTGGCAGACGATCGCAGCAGATGGAGGCAGGAACTACACAAGGGCCTTCAGAAGGGTGAGATGAGGATCAGACAGCTAGCAGAGGAGAAGTGAGCCCACAGAAAGCACAGTAAGGACCTGCCAGACACCCACTACACATGCAACAGATGCAGCAAGGACTGTCACTCTCGTGTGGGCCTTCACAGTCACAGCTGACGCTGCAAATGAGGATGCCAAACGGAACTATGAGGGGCACGATCCATAGTCTACGTAGACTGAAGGATGCCTACTATACTATGCCTACTATTATTTATTAGATAATGAGCTATTGAGGAAAAGACCCACTGCTCCAGATTCTGGCGCAGAACTGAGAGAAAAAGAGAGAAAACTGAGGACCAGCTAAATATAAAAATGAAAAGTAGGGAGGTGGGAGAGGAAGGATGGTGCAGGGGTGTGGAGAGAGAAACCTCTGGGAAGGGTCTATTAAGTTAAGTGGGATGTGTGTAGCTATCAAAGGTGGGGAATTTGTCCTTGTAATGTGTAAGATAATTAAGATCTTTGTTGAGTCCCGGATGATAGATATCAAACTTGCAAATGAACAAAGTTTTCATTTCATATTTTTAGTCTTTAAGGTGCTACAGAAGCGCTTGCTCTGTTTATAAACAAACTTCCTGCCCCAAGCAAAGCTGGAAACTACACATGTGCTTTAAGATATCTGCTATGAAATCCAGTATTGGAGAGGGAGCCATGTTACTCTGTATCTTTGAGAACAACAAGAAGTCCCGTGGCACCTTATAGACTAACAGATATTTTGGAGCATAAGCTTTTGTGGGCGAAGACCCGCTTCATCACATTCTATGAAATCCAGGGTGGGGATAGCCCCCTTTAAAAGGTGCCCTGGTGCTGAGAGCTGGCTGTCCCGGCCCCATCGCATCTGCCTGATACCCTGCGCCTTCCAGGCATGTGAAGCCAGGCCCCACGTACCAAGGCTCTTGGCTCCCCTGCAGCAATCTAAAGCTCCTATTCTTAGCTGAACTGTCATGAGATATCAGCTGTTAAACCTGGCAAGCGGGCAGGCCTGAATTTTACCTGTACACAGTCACCATCATTTTCAGCTGAAAAATGCACATTTGGAAGAAAGACTAAAAACACTTTCCAGGAGGTTTTTTAGTTGTCTTATTTTTTTCAGTGGCAGCTGTAGGAAGTTGCTCAGGGTATGGAATGTTCCAAGTAGTTCAGTGGAAGATGGCAATCAAAGGTATATGCTAAAATGCACTTTATCACATAGCTCTGCAGTTCATCACCTGGTTATCAATACAGGTTAGATGGAAGAAGGATTTGCACGTGTAAGGCTGACATATGCAGGTTGCCAGCCCCAGAGAAAGAACCTGTGAGTGGAGGGTCTAAAGCCCTGCACTGTACCGCATGAGCTAAAGGCCAGCTGGCTCTCAGCTAAGGCTGTAGAGCAGAGACTTCACTCACCCCAGATGAGGTTTCAGTGCCTCTGGGTACTACACACATATCAGAAGATGCTGCATTTCCTGAAATTCTGCAATTCTGTAATCAGAGATCCTCCCCGCCTCCCCGAGAGCCATCTCACTGCTACAGAACTATGCCCTCAAAATTAAACTCTCTCTTTGGACTAATCATGTTTCCTGCCCTTAGGTTGGAAAGCTGAGCGTATTCACAGAAACATGCAGCTGAGCCAGCTGTGTTGAGGGTAATGGCAGATCCTACACTTGTAAGCCCTGTAGGGCAGGGCCTCTCTAACTAAGGCTGGGTCTACGCTTGACATTAAAGTCAATTGTAGACACTGAGTTCTAGCTATGGCAATTGCATGGCTAGATTGACTTATCTACAATCCACTTCCCTGGCCGATCCTAGGTAGGTTGACAGGAGAAACTCTCCTGGAGAGTTCCCAGGAGAAACCTTACTGCTGGTGATATTGAGGAGTATAGAGATCGACCGCCACCTGTTCATGCAGTTAGTTAGTTCCAGAGCCTGACACCCTATATAGTTCAACTGCATGTGTCCCTGCTAGGGACCTGACCAGGCTGATCTTCCCCGTAGTGAAGACATATCCTTTGTGCTTCAACAGTGCCTTGCATGACAGAGCATCCATCATGGGTAGACTGTCTTGGTGCCTACATGATACCAACAATACAGTGACTCATGGCAATGGATTGGCTGGATGCTGTCCAGTGTTGCAGGGGTAGGGAGCTAGGAATTTAAACCCTCCATAAAATTATAAATCAGCTCTTCCCCTGCTGGTGAGGAAAGAGAAAAATGTCCCCTCCCTGCTTCCTCAATCTCCTCCAGATGGCCAAATCCTAATTTATCCCCACTCCTTCAGGGTACCCCCAATGCCACAACTCTCTCCTGTTCAGCTATCCAAACCTCCCAGGTCCCACCTAGACTCCTTGTGCAATGAAGTTCTACACAGTCATTAGCAAAAACTGCCATTTGCCGTAAAGTGAAAACCCATGCTCAGTGCAGTATACTGAATGTGATCCAATACATGGCACAGGGAAAACAGCAGGGATTACATTACTTGGTTTCGTACCCGATCCATAAACCCCTCCATCCTGAGCTGAGCTGATGCTGATGCAGAATTCGGCGCCGATGTTGTGCAAAGTGGGGGTTGGACTTGATGACCTCCCTAAGTCTCATCCAAACTCATCATTCTATGATTCAGATATTTGGGAGCCTGGCAGCAGAAGTTAGTTCCAGAGCCTCAGCTGAAGACAAAGAAGCTGTGCTGATTCGCGCCAGATGAAGATTGGGTTAAAAAATTTACACACATCCCCATCCATACCACAGAATATTACATCTAGACGGGACCTTGAGATGTCATCAAGCGCAGTACCCTGCCCTCACAGCAGGACCAAGCACCATCATCCCTGACAGATATTTATTTAACCTGCTCTTAAATATCTGCAGTGATGGAGATTCCCCTGTAACCTGTCGAGAACTACAGAGGTACAGATATTTTCTCACAGCTTTGGTGCAGTTGTCCCAGCTGGCAGAATAACTACTCGGCATCCTGGGAAAGCCTCACTAGCCTTTCAGAGCACTTCTGTAGGTTGATACAGATGTGGAGGCTCCTGAGCATCCTTTGTTTTTTTTCATCTGTTTCTGACAGCTGGAACGACTCATTTGACTTTGGGTAGTTTGGCCTCTTAGCATGTTCAGCTCCACCTTCCCCACGTCCCATACACACCCTATTCTGGAGTGCTGTCTGAAGACACTGACCAGGAAATCCATGTCTTGCCAATATAGACAGATTTCATGATTGGGGATCAATCATTGTTTTGCATCTTACAGAACAGTCAAACTAGCCTGAACATGAGTCAACAAGGAAGTTTTTGTTTTCAGAATAACAGAGGTCAGGTGATCCATCCAGACATACCAAGGATGTTCTAGTCCCATTCCCGGTTATGATAAATTCTGAATATTTCAAACGTGAGTAATCAGCATGAGCGAGTGAGTCCAGTACTGGATTTCTGGCTCTCTTTTCTGTAAATCCACACTTGACAGTGAAAGGGTGTTTTAACCTCACATTGAATGTTATCACTAATTTTCCTCCTTTAAGAATTACATTCAAGAATTACATCTGTACTAGTTCTTCTCCTAACCAATCTGTTAATGCCTTTTGGAACACTCTTGAGCTGTGTCTACACGTGCACGCTACTTCGAAGTAGCGGCACTAACTTCGAAATAGCGCCCGTCGCGGCTACACGCATCGGGCGCTATTTCGAAGTTAACTTCGACGTTAGGCGGCGAGACGTCGAAGTCGCTAACCTCATGAGGGGATCGGAATAGCGCCCTACTTCGACGTTCAACGTCGAAGTAGGGACCGTGTAGACGATCCGCGTCCCGCAACGTCGAAATTGCTGGGTCCTCCATGGCAGCCATCAGCTGGGGGGTTGAGAGATGCTCTCTCTCCAGCCCCTGCGGGGCTCTATGGTCACCGTGGGCAGCAGCCCTTAGCCCAGGGCTTCTGGCTGCTGCTGCGGCAGCTGGGGATCCATGCTGCAGGCACAGGGTCTGCAACCAGTTGTCGGCTCTGTGCATCTTGTGTTGTTTAGTGCAACTGTGTCTGGGAGGGGCCCTTTAAGGGAGCGGCTTGCTGTTGAGTCCGCCCTGTGACCCTGTCTGCAGCTGTGCCTGGCACCCTTATTTCGATGTGTGCTACTTTGGCGTGTAGACGTACCCTCGCAGCACCTATTTCGATGTGGTGCCGCGCAACGTCGAAGTTGAACATCGATGTTGCCAGCCCTGGAGGACGTGTAGACGTTATGTTGCTACATCGAAATAAGCTATTTCGATGTTGGCTTCATGTGTAGACGTAGCCTTGAAGTGTTAGAAGAAATTCCTAAGGACCCAGGCTCTACCAAAGGTTGTGCCAACATTGTACGCTAACAGTTTCCTTTTGGAGTGTTCCCAAAACCCCCTGAACTATGTGGGTGAGATTTTCAAAAGCACCCAAATGACTTAGGAGCACAAGTCCTACAGATTTCCAAACATTGGCTCCTGTATCTCCAGTCAGATATTTTCTCCACATCTGCATTTGGAAAGTGCTCTTCTTTTATATCCTGTTGATTCCTTTGCCTCTAGAGCTTGTTCTGAGACTTTCCTCCGATTATTGCTATAAAATGTAACAAGTCATTTCGTTCAGTCACTTTCTTTATAGCTTTTAAATTGAAAATATTAAAAGATTGATAATTACTAACTAGTGTTATTAATTATACATGATGGCTTCCATTTCCCTGCATGCTGTGCAAGATACCATAGCCATATAATTTAATGAAAACTAGTTTAAGAAGCTGACATATTAGAAGAACATAAACAACAATCCAATTTGTAAGGAGGAGAGAAAGGGATCCGATGAGAAGGGACTAAAGACTCCCATAGTCAGAAGAGTACATTTTGATGTTGCGCCATCACTGTGGGCTATATGGACAGGAGCAGGAGGCCTACAACATAGCTGAGCATCATCACTGAACTGATGACGATAAAACTTCTGTTTAAAAATGATCTCGCCAAGGGGTGTGTCTAAACTGCAGCTGGGAACATGCCTTGTGTAGACAGAGCCCAAGTGGTTTCATGTTTTCAGAAACCTGTCCTTGAGGGACCTCACATTTTAAATATCGTATTGGTGACACGTGACTGGCCAGCCCCAGTGATTGGATTCCCTTTCAGAGAGCAGCTCAAGCAAGCTCAGCAATGCCTCTTTCTCGCCCAGGCACCATACCACGGCGGATGTACCAAAACCTCATGAGAAGTCTTGACTTGGAACAGATGTAGCCCAGAGCTGATCACTTGGGAGTGTAACTAGCAAAATCTCCACTCTCAAACCAGGACTGAGTCGTTGACCTTCTCAATCACCTTCTCTTTGAGAAGATGGAGGCTGGGTGGTCAAGAGAAAGCATTTCACCATCAGTTGATGGATCCCTGAGTGCGGGGGGTGACCTCTGTGTGTTTTCTGGAAGCAGAGATGGTCCCTTTACGAATTGAGACTCTGGTAATACTATCCAGTAATGATTCCACCACAACACCACATGTCTTAAGCGAACAAAATGGAGGGGAAGAGGGTGGCCGCAACAATTCGTGGGGTTTAGGTGGCACGAAGACAGAGACAGCCTCAGCAGAACCCAAATAAACACAACTAGTGTAGGACAGTCCATCGGGGGACCGCATTCCTCCTAACTGAAAGGGCAGGTGAGAGTATTCCTGACTAGTCTACGCACAAAGCAGACCACAAGCACTTCCAAAATCAAATATGCCTTTCCCAGACCTGAGGACAAGCTCTGTGTGGCTTGAGAGCTGGTCTCTCACACCAGCTGAATCTGGTCTACTAAACAATTCTACCTCCCTGGCCTCCTCTCTCCAATCTCAGAGGACTAACACAGCTGTGACTCTCCTCTTCCTGATAAGTAATTCCCACCCCCTCTGTACATCACTTCTGAGTTTAGCCCTCCCTCATCACTTATCCACCAACACAACAGCTGCTGTTATTGGCTGCACTCCCTCACCGTGTCCCAAAGAGAACATTCATGAAAGCTGAAGCCCCAGGACCTCTGAGGTCTAGTCCTGTTGGATGTATGCCTAAGCCAAACCCTGGGCACAATGCGGTCCAGATCCAACAAAACATATACTTCTGTTTAAACCTGCAAGCGATTCCACAGTCAACAGAATAACTGGCATTCTTAAGTGCTTGGCTTGATCCACATCCTTACGAGGCACACCTATTTGATCTACCTTTTCAGCTCACTGTAGGCTCTGGCATTCCAGGCTGTCAAGTTTTTCCCTGTCTTCCATCCTTTAAAACTATGGGATTATACAAGTGATGACTTTAATTCATATAGTTCTCAAAAAACATGAGTTCCATAAAGCAAGGGACTCCTTTTTTGTTTGCTGTATTTAGTATGCATTGCTATTTCATTGAATTAGACTTAGAATTAGAGTAAGGAGTGAGTAGCAAAATTAACAACCAATCACCAAAATTAACAACCAAAATTAACAACCAATTAACAACCAATGGTATGGTCCCATATTTGGGATTGTTAATGATTCATAACCCATGCACTGTCGAAGGCTCCAAGATCCCAGAATGATTGGCATCTTATAAATGGATCTAGTCTGTAGGATTAACTGTTTAGTCTCTGCATTCACTCATGTCCAGTGTAAAAGTATAATTAGGAAATTAAAGGAAAAAAAAACCCCAAAGAGCAACTAGCATGATGGTAAGGGCATCAGCAGCAGGAAGCCTGACAAATAACCAGTGGGGACCCCTGGATGATCCAAATGTTAAAGAAGCACTCAAGGAAGGTATGGCCATTAAAGTGAAGCTGAATGAGTTCTTCATATCAGTCTTCACTACAAAGAATGTGAGGGGGATTCGCATGCCTGAACCAATCTGTTTAGGTGACAGGTCTCAGGAACTGTCCCAGATTGAAGTGTCAATGGAGGTGGTGCGGGAACAAACTGAGAAACTAAACAGTAATAAATCAATGAAAAGGACCAGATGCTATTCACTGACAATTATTTGTTGGTAAGTCTAACTTCAGTACCAGACAAACTGGTTAAATTATTGTCTGAGACACAGAGGACAGGGGTTTGTAGTGGAAGGGTCAACATGGCTTTTGTAAAAGGAACTCACAGCTCATAAATCTATTAAAATTCTTTGAGGGGTATCATCAAACATGTGGACAGGGTGATTCAGGAAATATAGTGTGCTTGAACTTTCAGAAAACCTTTGACCAGGTCCCTCACTGAAGGCTGTTAAGCAAGGAAAGCAGTCATGGGATAAGAGGGAAGGATCCCTTGTGGATCAGTAACTGGTGAAAAGAAAGAAAACAAACGTCAGACTAAATGGTCAGTTTTCAGACTGGAGTAAGTTAAATAATGGTGTTCCCCAGGAATTTACACTGGAACCAGTGCTGTTCAACATAATCATAAACTATCTGGAAAATGGGATAAGCAAGAAGGGGGCAAAATTCATAGATGATAAAATAACTACTCAAAATAGTTAAATCCACAGCAGACTGTGAAGAGTTACAATGGGAATCTCACAAAACTGGGTGATTGAGCAACAAAAATGGCAGATGAAATTCAATGTTGATAAACTCAAAGTAATGCACATTGGAAAACACATCCAAATCGTAAGTATAAAATGACGGGGCTTAAATTAACTGTTACCACTCAAGAAAGAGATTTTGAAGTCACTGTGAATGGCTCTCTGAAAACATCCACTCAATGTGCAGCAGCAATCAAAAAAGCTCACAGAATGTTGGGATTTATTAAGAAAGTGATAGATAAGACAGAAAAAAAATGTAACTTTATATAAATTTATATAAATATATATACATTTACATAAATTTATATATAAATATATATGTAAATCTATTTTGAATTCTGTGTGCAGATGTGGTCACCCCATCTCACAAATGATATATTGGAATTAGAAAAGTTTCAGAAATGGACAAAAATTATTAGGTGTATGGAACAGCTTCTACACAAGGCGAGACTAATAAGACTGGGACTACTTAGCTTGAAAAATAAGACAACTAATGGGCATATGAGGCACGAGGCACTGGCCACTGTCAGAAGCCAGTGGTCTGACTCAGTATGGCCATTCTTAGGTTCATAGAAATTCTTCTGTTGACTCCATGTCAAATAATTCTTTCACAACATTCACAATTACCAGGTCACTACCAAAAATCATAAGAAGAAAAGTCATCTGACTGGACACCATACAGCAGAAGAAACCACACGCTTGATCACGACTGCATTGATTGCTTCACAGGAAAAAAACTGACTGTAGAGTCCTTCAACATCACATGCACCATAATCTATTCACCACCAAGAACACAGCCATACAGTTCCTGAAATCTCACCCCCAAACAGCAGTGAAGGCAGCAGACAAAGGAATACCATCATAGTCCTCAGCTGTTAACAAGACCAACTGACAATTCTCTACCACCACCATCATAAAAAACTCAAAGATGATCTCACACTACAGTTTACCCAGGAATTGAAGAATATAATCAACTCTTTCCCCAAACAATTCCCAGAGAAACACTACAATCTCATTGCCCATGAACACGCTCAAAGAACCATCTATATACTTCACGAGATACATAAACAAGGAAAACCAAGCAGAATCATCATAGCTGGCCACAGCACTCTTACTGAAGGGATATCAGAACGCACAGGAACCATCCTGAAACCACCAACCACACGAAGAGCCAGCCTCCTTCAGGACACAACTGACTTCCTCCATTAACTCTGCAACACTAAAAACCTCCCTCAGAACACCATTCTTGCCACTGTGGATGTCATTTCTCTATACACAGTCACCCCTCACAGTAAAGACATATCTGTCTGCATCAAATATTTACAAGATAATGAATAACCCTCGGATACCCACCCCAACACATTAGTTAATTCATCCATTTCATCTTCACTCGCAACAATTTTACATTCAGTGACATTTTGTCCAATCTATGCGAACAGCCATGGGTAATAGGATGGCTCCCCAACATGCTGACCTCTTTCTGGGCTGCCTTGAAGAAGAATGTTTGGTCAAACATACCACAAAACCAATTGTATACTTCAGGAAAGGCAATTATGTGTCCATCCTCTTCATGAATGACTTAAAACTTCCTCAATGATTAGCAATCACCACATGTCCATTAAATTCTCTCCACAACATTTCCATGCCAGCATCAACTTCCTGGACTACACGACCAGTTTCTACAAAGAATCCCTACAAGCCACTCTATACAAGAAACCCCTGGATTGCCACACCTACCTTCATCGACCCAATAACCACCCAAACACGCCAACAAACCCATTAGTTACAGCCAGGCCACCAGCCAGACACCTTCCAGCATGCTCTCAGGAGAAAATCTGAGATATAAAGCTTAACGCATTCTAAACTGTCAGCAATTGGGGCCTGCAGCAGAGCTGATCTCTGGGCAGCCTGGTTCATACAGTTGGACTGCAATGGCTGTTTGACAGCCATAAAACCTGAGTGGCTGCCAAGGACAGCAGGCTGGCTCTTAATCTAGTCACAGCAGCAGTCTGCTAGCTTCTCAACACTCATTACCGTCCCTTCTCCTGCACTACCTTGTTCCTGACCGATCCTACCTTGCCACCTATCTTGCCTCTTCTGTCCCGTCCCTGCCTTGAACCACTCCTCGCCCGCTATCCTGCTCAATCAAGTTCTTGACCTCTGGTTTTGACCCTGACCTCTGGCTTCTACCTATGGACTCTGACTCAATCCCTGGCTCTGGTGTCCAGTTCCCCACTTCAGGTCTTGACCCTGGCTCTGATAACTGACGACAGCTCTGGCTCTGGCTGCAAAGCCAGGCCACCCTCTTCCTGGTTGATGGACAAGAACCACCTTCACTTAACATGGACATGCCGCCAGAGAAGTACATCTCATCATGGAATGGGCCACCCAAATGCTCTGGGAGAAACCGCTTCAATATTGAAACAACACCCCCGCCTGCCCAAATGCCTACCCGTAGCTGTCATCTACCACCAGACTCATCCTCTCTGCTGGACGATTCAGGGTAATTGCACTGGGCCCTGCACTTTAGGGGACCCCAGGCCCAGCTTCACTCTCCCTCCAGGCATCTCTCAGGAGAGGAGGGGTCAGAGACTTTGGGGAAAGGAGTGAGTGGGGGTGGAACAGGAGCAGAGTGGGGGTGGTAAGAAGTGAGGCATGGAAGTGGCCAGGGGAGAATGAGGTGTGGGGGTGGGGGTTGTCCCGGGCCCAGGAATGGCCCTGTCCACCACCTCACACTAGGATCCATATCGGGTAGGTATAATCAAACTGCTACAACACATACTTGATGGGGACCACCTCCTGAAAGAAATCTTTCCTGAGCCCCACACTTCTGGCCTTCAAACCACCCCCGCCCCTCTCCAAGCTCATCACCAGACACAAACTCCACGCAGAAGAGGACAAACCAACTCAAAGCAGCAACAGAGCCTGTCAGAATAACTGATGGAAAACCAGCAGCCATACCCCCACTGCTTAAATGGTCAACACCCTCTCCTCGTCACACAGCACACCCTTCAGGAGCCCTGGGTGTGACACATGCTTATCACATACAACACGTTCTCTTCTTCATCCAACACGCTAAATGCCTCATTAGCAACTCCGTGGGTGAAACCAGACAATCACTACGCTCTGGAATGAACTAATACAAGCAAATGATAAGACAAAAACACCCTTCACCTATGAGTAGACACTTTTCACACATATCTGACCTCTCAGTCCTTAACTTCAAAATAAACATGCTCAATACTTACACAAGACAAGCTGAGAACCGAAATGCCTAATTCTGTTACACATTAAAAATCATGGGTTGAACAGAGCCACCAGATTGATGGGTTATAACAACCACTAACCCCACTCTTTTTTCCCCTGGAGTAATCCTCATGTGTTCTTTGCCTATGCTAAACAATCTGTTCCACTGTGTATTTAGCTGTCAGGCTTGCCAGTGATCCCTGTAAGGTCTGGAGATATTCAAATGCCACTCAGATGATTAGCAGAGCGCCCACAGCTAGGGTTTTTGTTTCTACTGGTGGTGTGCAGTCACACTTGCCTCAGTGCACATAAAAATTTATTCTGCACAGGGATGGAAAAAAATTATAGGGAATAGGGATGTGTGAGCTACCTTTTCCAGACATGAAGAAAAGCTCTTTGTAACTTGAAAGCTTGTCTATTTCAGCAACTGAAGTTAGCCCGATGCAAAATATTATTTCACCGTCTTGTCAGCATTAAATATATGCGTCTTATCAAGCAGCGTGAATGTAAATGTGTACATAATCTGTCCCACATTATCCTGGCAATCTATTGTGGAAATCCTTTGCTATATCTTGTTTCAAGACATTTCATTTCCTCTGTAATTTAAATTGCAATACTTTCCCATTGCAAATCAGTTATTTCTATAACATGCTTTATGATACTTTTCTTATAACACTTCAACATATTAACAATAATTTTCCATTGTTTTTACGATATATTGTGCCTTTTCAGTATTTGGTAGAAATTTGATGCTCTGATGATATGGTCTATACAAACCTACATTAGTTTTCCTCACACATGCTCCATTATTATATTTTTATAATATAATATCATAGAATCAGAGGACTGGAAGGGACCTCAGGAGGTCATCTAGTCCAGCCCCCTGCTTCAAGCAGGATCAACCCCAACTTAGTCATCCCAGCCAGGGCCACGTCAAGCCGGGACTTGAAAACCTCTAGGGATGGAGAATCCACCACCTCTCTAGGCAACGCATTGCAGTGTTTCAGCACCCTTGTGGTGAAGTAGTTTTTCCTAATACAAACATAAATGACCCAGAGAATGAGGTAAACTCCAAGGTGGCAAAGTTTGCAGATGACACTAAACTGCTCAAGATAGGTAAGACCAAACCAGATTGTGAAGAGCTTCAAAAGGATCACACAGTTTCCGGGTGAACAATTACTGGTCAAAAATTACTGGTCAAAAATATATTTTGAGAGTGATCTTCACTGAAGTAAGTCTATCCTAAATGTCTATACTTCAGAATGTAGTGGTTTCTCCATCACTCAAAGTCTTTAATTCAAGGTGAGATATCTGTCTAAAGAAGGTTTCCCAGATGAGCCTCAAGATATGCCTGGGTTCAAGAGTAACTAGGAGAACCCCCATGGCTTGTGTTATGGAAGAGGTCAGACTAGCTGATCATAATGGTCCCTTCAGGCTTTAATACTACGCCTCTATCACCGTCCATCTGAAAAGAGGTCCAAAAGTTTTATACACGACACACAGATTTGTTCACCCCAGTGGTGACACACAGGCAGCGCTGAGGTAGCAAGGGGAGCTGGTAGGGACTGACTTGATACCCTGCAGAGATTTCTTGGGGAAAACCATTTCTACCCCACAGCACTAGGGGCATTTGTGCGGCGGCCTGGTCCCTCCACTCTTCTTCCTAAGCCACACAGTGTGCTCAGGTCCTGGGCTGCCAACTGGCACCTCCATTCCCCACTGCCCATCTGGCCAGGAGCTGGCTCAACACCACACCCCAGCAGGAGAGTCGCGGGGGAACAAGGGAGGGGGCAGAGACACAGCCTCAAGGCTGGAGGAGGGCTTTGAATTTAATGCATGTCCTAAGAAGGGACTCTAAGGGAGAGGGGATGGACCTGGCCAGGCCTACGGCAGAGGACTCTGACAACGGAGATTTCAAGCCATCTCAAAAGGAAAGTCCCAGTCCTGCAGTCCTCGCTGCGCTTGGGGCACTGCAGGGCCGCTGTTCGAGATGGAGGTCACCCAGAAAAATCACCACGTGGGGAGTCCAGGGAACTCTACTGGGGAGAGTCAAAGTAACCACTACTTCTGACAGCCACTGGGGGCTGGGTCAGAGCACAGCTGAGGCTGGTGCTACTGCAGTGCATGCCAGTGAGGCTGGTGCTGTGTAGGAGAGGGACAAGGACAAATAGGCGGATTTGGTGTGTTGGGATTGGTAAGGAGTCTGGGAAAGCAATACAATAATGTGTGGAGGGGTTGGCCAGACCAGGCTTTGTCCTGACTGATTTATGGACATGTTTTCCTTCTTGTTTAAGGCCTGGACAGACAGACCAGCATGTGCCTGCATCGAAACTATAACTTGAAGATGGTAACTTGACAAAGGCAACCTTTGTTAACAACATCGCTGCGTATACACTTGTTCAGGTCTCGCTCACTCGGCAAGAATATTTTCAGGGTGACATCCTGTCTACTCTCTGTAACCAGCTGGCTTGGGAGGTATGTAATGTAGGAAAGTGCTGATCTAACTGAAAATCTTGTGAACAGTAAACGGGCAGGTAAAATAATATGCATCTCCCTCCTGTTAATATTCATGGTGTGGGAGCTCGCTTGACTAAACAAGGACGATGATATATGTGTGAATTTACATGCTGAAATAGAGAAGAGTGTAACTGGTGTCAAATCACTGCTCACTCGGATCACTGTGTTGGAGTTACGAGACAAGGAACAAGTAAGGGCAATATAGTGGTCCATTTACTCCGGCCTCTCTTGAGTTTCCTGCCTCTGTCTCTCTCTCCTCTGCAACATGATGGGGACAAGGAAACTGAACTAAAATGTGACATGAGGAAAGTTAGAATTTGGAGTTTCAAGGGAGGTGGGGAGGGAAGGCAGAAGCAAAGCAAGCAGATGGTGTCTTAGGTGCCTAGGAAATCAAATGGGCAGTAAGGCAGCCCGCTATAAAATAAGCTGGAGGGTCCATCCCTGCTCCTTGGCTCCCTAGATACCATGTACAGGAGGAGATCTGACTGAGGGCAAGCAGGGCAAATAATGTATCCAACTAGTCAGAACAGTGCAACCTGACCTGGAATTGGAGCAGGTCCCCAGGTTAGCAACATGGTGTCTCAGAAAGTGCTGAGGGGATCTTTAAGGACCACTCAGGGCAAGCGAGCTGGGAAGCAGAAGCCTTTCATTATCAGTCTCTTCATTTCCCCCAGTTCCCAGAATTTATCTAGGGAAGTTGTGGAATCTCCATGTTCGGAGATTTTTTAAGAGCAGGTTAGCTAAACACTTGTCAGGGACGGTCTCAATGCTACGTAGTCCTGCCATGAGTGCAAGGGACTGGTCTTGATGACCTCTTGAGGCTCCTTCCATTTTTGACCTGCTCTGAATATGGATGAAGGAGAGCTGTGAGGAGGTCCTCCTTTGAGCAGAAGGTTGGACTGATGACCCCCTGAGATCTCTCAAAACCCTAATCTGCTATGGTTCTTTTCAGACAAGGGCCAGAGTGGGGAGAGACTGCAAGAAGTTTCACAAGAAGTGGTTGAAGCATATCTAATTGTTCGGGATGATTCACCTTTGCTCACCATGCTTATCATTATGAAATAGCTACATTTATCTACAATGAATAGATGGTTCACAACAGCTGCCAATGAAAAACATCCCTATGGTCAACAACAATGGAGAGCCTTATGGCTGCTATACCATGAACCCAGAGGGGACAGTCTGCAAGGGACTTGAGTCAAGTCCAGAAGAATTAGGAAGTAGGAAGCTGGTTTTCAACAAATGGGTGAAAACCCTTTGGATCAAAACGCTGGTGAGCCAAGAAACATGCCAATGAATAGGAATGCTTTAAATTGTCTGGACTGGATTGGGCTGAATGAGGAGAACATTCCAAAATAAATGTCGCTCCTAGAAGTGCCGCAGAAGAGAGGAACCACTCCCACTAACACAGACAGCTGTGATTTTACATCAGCAGGAGTTTTGCCACTGGCTTCATTAAGGGGCAGGACTAAATCCAACAAGAACCTATCATCGATCATTTGTAGACTGATGCTGTTTTCTGGGTCACCCTGGGCAATTTTAAGAAGGCCATCTGAGGACATTCCAGGCATCCTGTTAGGGAAGAGCATCGGCGGTTAAAAAGAAGAGGGGAAGGAAAATGGCAGGGTTGTTCCTTGGTGAGGGCTGGAGAACAGAGTGGTGGCCGTTTTACAATAGGTAATGTCTGTGTGGGAATGGATCAGAGTGAGTCAGGCCTAAGAGAGATGGGGAGGTCAAGCCACCTGTGGGGAAATTCATAGATAGAGCAATGACAGCTCTGGGGAGATGGGCCCATAGGCACGGCTCATGGACAGGGGTTGGCAACCTGAGGCTCTTGAGCCGCATGTGTCTCTTTTAAGAGCCACTTGCGGCTCTGGGCACCGCCACTGCCTCCTGTTGCAGCTCCCTGCCCAGCCGCGCCGAAATAATGGAACTCCGTTTAAATGGTTTACCGGCCGGCGGGAGGGATCTGGCCATTAAACCGAGTTCCATCATTTCAGCGCAGCAGGGCAGGGAGGTGCTGCACTGCCAGTGGGGAAGTGAGCAGGAGAGCCGGGGGAGGGCGGCGAGTCTGCCCCTGCTGGAGCCGCGTGGCCCCGCTGAGAAGGAGGAAGAGTCGGGGCTGGGGAGGCCTCCTGGGAGCTGAGCAGGAGAGCCTCCTCCTGGGCAGCATGGCACCGCCCAGCTCCTCCTGATTCCACAGATGCAGCCCCTCCCCATTTCCGCTGGCAGCCGCCAGAGCCTGGAACCGTGTCCCACAGTGCAATCTCAGTCCCCGGCCCAGTCCAGGACCCAGTGAATCCAGTGCCAGTGCCCCTGGGTGGGGAGCAGCCAGGAAAGTTGCAGGCACTTTCTGGCCTGAGAAGTTGCAGGAGGGGAGGAGGGCAGGGAGACCTGGACCACATGCGGTGGGGAGAGTGTTGGGTGGGCAAGTAAGAGCCAGGTTCAGTGGGCAGGTTGGGGCAGGGCGCACATCTGGAGAAGCTCATCAGCTGAGCTGGGTTACTCCTGGGGATGGGGGGCAGGTTTGGGGCTGAGAGAGGTTAAGCCTGGGGATGGGGAGCGGGACTGTGGGCCAAGAGGGGTAGAGCCTGGGGATGGAGAAGGCACATGGAGGGTTGATGCAAACCTTGTTCCCTCCTGCTTAAGGCCTACCCCTAGGTGCAGCATTTTCCTTGTCCTTGTTTGCTCTCCAGGGGGGAAAGTAACTAACTTTCTAATGGATACAAATCAGTGTGGGTGTGTGCTGTTCTTAAAATGGGCAACAAAACATCTGGGGTGCATCTACACTAGCCAGCTACTTCGAAGTAGCCGGCACAACGTCAAAATAGTAAGCATCGCATCTACACGTGCCGTGTGCTATTTCGACGTTGAAATCGATGTTAGGCGGTTAGACGTCGAAATCGCTATTCCCAGCTGAAGATGGGAATAGCGCTCTACTTCGACGTTGAACGTTGAAGTAGGGTGTGTGTAGACGATCCACGTCTTGCTACTTCGCAACAGCGGGGTCCTCCATGGCGGCCATCAGCTGAGGGGTTGAGAGACGCTCTGTCCAGCCCCCGCGGGGCTCTATGGTCACCGTGTGCAGCAGCCCTTAGCCCAGGGCTTCTGGCTGCTGCTGCTGCAGCTGGGGGTCCATGCTGCATGCACAGGGTCTGCAACCAGTTGTCGGCTCTGTGGATCTTGTGCTGTGCAGGCCGAATGTGTATGGGAGGGGCCCTTTAAGGGAGCAGCTTGGGGCTTTGCTGGCCCCTTATTTCAACAGGGAGCGCTTGTGTGTGTGGATGCTCCGCATTTCCTTCCGGGGAGGCTCCTTTCGATGTTCCCCGTCGCTACTTCAACATTGAATGTCGATGGCACCAGCCCTGGAGGACGTGTAGACAATATGCGTTGAAGTAGCCTATTGCAATGTCCTTACTTCGAAATAGGTTACTTCGACGTAGTGTGCTAGTGTAGACGTAGCCCTGGTGTGATATTGTGTGTTAAGGACAGTCTCGTAGTCATCTGCATTGTGGCTCATGAAGTATTGATTTTGTAACCAAATTTGACAAAAATGGCCCTTCTCGCTATTTTGGTTGCAGACCCCTGCTCATGGAAAACTGGTGACCCTTGTGTCAGTACAAGAGCACCATGAATACGGCTTCTCCAATAATGTATCTAACAATGAATGCATTGCACAGCAAATAACATTACGCTAGGAAATAAACACGGCTTTTTCCATTTTGGGAGAATTTTCCTCCGCCACTAGATTCTCTGATTCTCACCCATTTGAAAGCCCCATGTTTTCAGGTGCTCACAGTAGCCTCTGAAGCCCCAACTACATTC
This sequence comes from Carettochelys insculpta, assembly GCF_033958435.1. Lineage (NCBI taxonomy): Eukaryota > Metazoa > Chordata > Testudines > Carettochelyidae > Carettochelys > Carettochelys insculpta. The sequence goes on along the minus strand of NC_134140.1, from coordinate 132,404,176 downwards.
AGGGTCCCATTGTGCAAGGAGCTGTACAAACACAGAGTCAGAGATAGTTCTTACAGGGAGACACCAGCAGTCTCAAGTCACAAGACAGATAGAGGTTGGGGGAGAAAACAGAGCATACAGCAGAGCAGTGACACAGCCAAGGTCACACAACTGGTCACTGGCAGAGCCTGGAATACATGCCAGGACCTCGAGCCAGCACTGTCTCCCTCAGGCAGGGTGCTTTCTAGAGTTTACCTATCGTTATGACTAGGTTGTGCAGCCCTCAGTTAAATGCTTGAGTAGCATCAGGGGAGCAGGAGGTGCTGAGTGCCCTGGCGAGTGAACACCAAGGCAAGGTCACACGGGGCAGAGAGACAAGCCTCATACTGTGAGGAATAAAAGACCGGGACACAGCTGCTGCTTATTGCCCAGAGGGTTGAACTCTGTAATCGCCACCTGCAGGGAAGTTCAATTTCCTCTTATTTTCCCTACACGGTGCAGCATGTAACTGGTTCCCTAGCTCCTGTAGGCAGGCCTGCTGTTATGGTGGGAGAGGGGGACAACTGCCCCAGAGCCTGGCAACTCAAAAGCCCCAGGGCTGCCAATTGCCGCTACCATGACAGCAACAGGACAAAGCCACAGGCCCTTTAAATCACCGCAGCAGGTGGCTGGAGGGTCCGGTGTGGTCCGGGTGGCACTGAGGGCCTGCTGCTCCAGCCCCCCCACTTTCACCTGAGGCCTTGCCCCTCCCAGGAGCTGTCTGCCCCCCTTACCTTGCCCAGGGGCCCAGCAGCTCTGCCAGATCCCCTGCCTGTATGAGGGAGAACCAGTCCGCTAATGCCTACCCTGTGCCATCGTTACCCACCGCAGCATAGCAAAGGGATCAGAAAAGGGCTCCCTGCTGCCTGGGGCCGGGTGCCTTCAGCTCCCAGCAAAGCCATCGCTAACTGCTAGGGCTCCTGGACCCTTGCAGGACAAGACACTGAAATAGAATTTTCCTCCGACGGACAGGATCATAAACCGCAAGTTGAGGTCAAGATTGGCTGTCCTGCTGACCCAGTCAGGGGACTTGTTGAGTTACTAAAGGGAGCAGTTACAAGACTGGGACTCATTCGGATTGCTACAGGCTCAGTCATAGCAGCCAGGCCTTCTCCCAAAGATCCCATACAAATAGACTGGAGAGGAGGAGGAGGGGAGGTGGCCCAATCACACAGCAGGACAGTGGCAGAATCCAGGTCTATCTGCCCAGCCTGTGCAGGTTCTGAGTCTGCTAGCTCAGGCAGTGGCAGCTCCTACTTTTAGCGCTGGAGGTGCTGGTTGAATCCCCAGGGCGCAGGCCAAGACAGAGGCTGCCAGAAATAAGCAAACCCTGCCACAGTCCAGCCCTGGAGCTCCGGGGACAGGAGTCAGACATTTGCGGTGTAAAAGTGGATCATTCTTACTTCATCATCACCCCCTGAATGTTCAGTGGCCAGTGTGTGAAGGGAGAAGTCCCCACAGACCTGTTTCTCGATTCTTCTGCTCAGCTCCCGAAACTCACTGGAGGCTCTTCGGGCCAAGTCGTCGCTGTTTGGGATACCCATGACTTTAAAGTTGCCGTTGTAATAGAACAGCTGCTGATCTGAAAGGACGGAAAAGGAGCGGGTAATACTCACACTGCAGCCCATCCTGGGCTGGGCTGGACCACCCTGGGACCTCCTGGGAAAGCATATGATGGCCCAGGAGCAGGTGGGCCTCTACCTGCATGGATGCCATTCAGACAGCAGCAGGCCACGAGCCTGCGGGACTGCGTGAACGATTCCTATCGACCCATGCAGTGGGGTGCAGGCACCACAGCAGAGGGTGGGGTTTACAGGAAGGAGCTGAAACGGGTACAAGACAGTGCAGAGAGACAATAGCGATGCAGCACGTGCTACCCCATGCGGCAGGAGGGAGGACCGAGCAGAGGTGAACCAGAATGCCGAAGGGAGAAGGAGATGTAGGACTTGGAGGTAGTCCGCCTCAGCCGAGTTTTAATACTGGCTCCCAGGAACCTGAGGGAGAGGCGCCGTACGGTGTGCCGAGACAGTGAAACTACACGCCGTACTTACCAAAGACCAGAAAATACGCCAGGAGGCCAATGGTGAGCGCCAGTGCCAGGACTGCAGCCACAGCAAGGAGCGCAATCTTCCAGGGCTTGAGCAACCTCTCTGTGGGGGCCAGCGGGTGAACTCTGCACGGCAAAGGGGGAAAAACACCCCCCGTTTATTACTATGTGTAACAGTAATCCCAAGCCGCCATTTCTTCCAGCCTCCCCATCCCTAGCAAACCACTCCAGCACCTCAGACTGTCCAGACGCCCAAGTCGGGCCTTACACCTCACAAGACTGGCTTGTAAATGTTGAGACGTTTCGGGAAAACCAGCTCTAGGTTCTAGCTGCTTTCTAGGTTCTGAGCCATGGGGCACTGGCGCTGGGAGTATTTTTAGGGTGGGAGTGCTGAGCTGTGGCTCCCCCCACACCTGTTCCTGTCCCTCACTGCCCCAGGCCAGGTCACATCTAGGGTGGCCACCTTTCCCAGACCAGGTGCCATTGCTGCAAATGGCATCCAGTCCATCCAGACTGGGACGGTTGTCCTCCACATTGGAATTCACAGCGGTAAGTGGCCGTAGATCCTGGGCCTGTGCTGGGACCCAAGTGGCAGTGGAGCCTGCAGGACCGATGGCCTGGACCCCAGGGGTAGCAGGAGGTGGGACGCAGTTTCGGTGCATCCCACTTTAGCAGAGATGTGGCTAAACTAGAGAAAGTCCTGAACAGAGCAACAAAAGGAGCCAAGGGTTGGAAAACGTGACCTATAGGGGAAGACAAGGGTGACGGGTGAACAAACCCACCCTTGAGAGAGTCTAGCCCTCAGCACCTCCCCCTTTGCCCGAGGCCTGGTCCATTCTGCCCTCCCCCACCAGAGCCAAGAGCACAACCATATCCTATGGCCTGGTCGACCATCCAGGCAGCCGATGGGGCTGAAGCACCCCGAGATCCACACCAGGCAACAGAGCTGGGGCTCCACCATCTCCAGCACCAGGAAGATGCACAGCACAGCCCCAGCCTGGGGGTCCTGTGTACACTGAGCCCCCTGCCTGCCTGCTCCAGCCCCAGTCTGCCTGCCCCAGCCTCTGGCACAAAGGGAACAGCAGGCAGGTGAGGGTCTGGTGGGTGTGACAATGCACAGGGATACATCAGGCTGTTCAGGAAGGCAGAGTTCGTGTGTCTATGGTACCCACCACCCCTAAGAAAAGGTTAAAAAAAAAGCCCTGGGCGTGTTTAGTCTTGAGAAAAGCAGAGTGAGGGGAAACCTGATATCAGCCTTCCAGTCTGTTCAGGGCTGCTATGGAGAGGACGACGCATAGTTGTTCTCTGTGTCTACTGCCGGTAGGCCAGAATGCAATGGGCTTCAGCTGCAGCAAGGAGGATGTAGGCTAGATATGAGGAAATACACCCTTGCAATAAGGGCAGGTAAATTATTGAGCCGGCTTCCAAGGGAGGTTGTAGAATCCGCTTCATTGGAAGGTTCAGAACAGGTTGGACCAACACTTGTCAGGGATGGCCGAGGCTGGTGTGGTTCTGCCATGGCAGGCTGGACTAGATGACCTGTTGGGGTCCCTTCTGGCCCTAAATCTCTAAGATGCAATAGCATGAGCCTCCGTAAGATGCATTTCTAGTTGTTAAAAGAATCTGCATTAGAGTTGGAGGAAAAGTCACCTCTCCCTGAAGAGCTCCTGCTTAAGTGTCCCCCTACAGAGGTGAAGGGACTGACTGACCCTCACTCTGCAGCAGCCTCTGCATGTCCCTCTGAGGAGTTAACTGGTCAGAAAAGTGGGTGAAAGCGAACATAACATTCACATGTGCAGGGATCATATCAGAGTCCCACTGAAATCATGGGGAACTTTACCTGGAATTTAGTGGGATCAGGATCTGGTCCAGATGTACAACAGGAGTGGAAGCTGTACTGGCTTGGTGTTCCCAGGGCACCATATTTGACCCCTTTAGTAACCAGTTTAAATGCTGATTAGTGTCAATGTGACTAAAACCAGCTGACAACAGGGTTTGCACTGGCGTCAGCGGTGTGTGGAGAAGTGTGGTAAAGGGCCGAAGAAAGGTGGTGTAAGGTGTGGGGGCACATTTTATTCTACAGCCTCATGTTAGCTGCCTTTCCTGCTATACGCCTTCCACCGCAGACTGCAATTTGCACTCATTTTGCTCCCCTGCTGAATGCCAGAGGGATGCACATTACAATACTTCACCACCTACACCCATTTTTCAGTCCCATGGAGGAAACCAAACCTGCTGTTTACATCACATGGCATTGGGACCAGGGTCTCCCATGGATGCTATATAACACCCATCCACTCCAGGCTGCCCAGAGGGATCTAGCATGAAAAGACCAATTGGGTCCTTGTGGGCCACATGCCCACTTCCTACGTAGTCTTTCCAACCGTTTGTTCCCACAGTAACTTTAAAATGCTCTAAACGGAAACATCTCCCAGCAGGATATGACTTGTTTAAACACCACGCAGCTTCAGCATTATAATTGTAGCTGTGCCCCCATACCTCCAAAGCTTAGATTCCCATATAGAACCTCAATCCCCGGAGCAAAATAAACTTCAGTACAAACTGAACTTTAACTACAGAAGTCCCGCTGAACTTCTATGTATGCTGCAGCAGTTCTTTTCAACATGCTCTTGGTTATGACAGCGCTTGGGCAACAGGAAACTAAATCATTTACAACTTACAGTAGGCCCACCTGAAAATATGTTACAGTCCTCAAAGCCTTCTGATTACGTATGTATCCTTTGCTGGATCGGGGACCTAGATTTGAATTGTCACAAAATGTAGGAGGAGATGGACTGAATGGAGATGTATCAATGACAGGGAGAGGATTTGAACAGAGGTCTGTGAGGTTGGCAGCATCTGGTTCAGGCCCAGCTTTATTTAAAAAAAACACACACACACACACACACACACAGAGCTCTGCATGTAGAAACAGGAGCCAATGCTGATTCAGCCAGCACTGAAAGGCAGGGTTCCCATGCCACTTTCCACAGAACAGAACTGTTGCCGGTCGGGCTCTGCACTGCCAAGGCCCTGGACGTTTTGATTTCTCTTTCCTGCACACGTTTGCCACAATGTATTCTCAGTGGCAATAACATGATTGCTTTTTTACTGGGATACAGCAGCTGCTACCGCTCCAAAAGCTCATGACCATCCTGGTTCCAAAACTAGGCTGTTGAAAAGCATGCACAGTGGGATCAATGTCTGTGCTCTGTTCCAGCCACCCTGAGCTCAGTGGTGTGCAGCAAGCATCAGCCAAGGTAGGCTTCTGCACAGGGCTTTTAGAAATTCCTTCCCACAGTGAGCCTTCTGAGAAACCACACCAGCGTACGGCATTGCTTCCCTGAGCTACACCCATTAATTCAGAGATTTCCGCCATATTTGCAGGCACGTGTCTTGCATGTTCTCCAAGGGCAAACTGCCTTTCCAATCAGTAGTGGCCACATGCTTTACTCAGGCCTGGTTACTATTTTGGTTAGGACTTTGATATGTTTTCTTTTACCAAACTAGTTACATTGTTATAAGCCCTCGCATGGACATGGTTTTATTAATAAATATTACTTTTGATATGATATGATATTCAGTGCTTTTTTGGTGCTGGACTACCAGCACCTTGGCAGCCCCAGCCCTGGAAGCTGGGGGAAGGGCAGGTGGGGAGTCAACTGAGTACCTGCTCCTCTTTTAACTACAGAAAAAGGCTTTGATTATATTATATTGTATTACATTACATTCTGCTATAAGGGCCTTTTTATACTGTTAGTCTACAAGGTGCCACAGGACCTCTCATTGTTTTGCGGATACAGACTAACACCACTACCCTTCTGATACTTTTTAGATTGATAAAACTACACCCATTCCACGCATACTTCCCTGCCCTTAAAGCATAAGCTATACTAGTATAACTGCATTCACAGCAGGGGTGTTTTATTGCTTTAAATACAGCATAAGAGAGTATTAAAATATACTACAGCAGCATGTGTATAGACATGCCCCGGTGTTGCAGTGTCACACCTAGATGGAAAACCTTTAGCTTCTCAGCCCCCTGTGTTTAGAGAAATCACAAACAAAAAATGACGGTGGTGGTTTTTTGTCCCCCAAGAGGAAGCTCCACGCGCTCACGCTACGTTCCGTCCGTGCTTACCAACACTAACTTGGCCCTGTGCAAGACCACGCTGATGATTTGCTTCCACATTCAAATACAAATCAGAGCAGCTTAATAGATGCATTTGCTATTAGAGATAAAGAGCTGAAAAGGGTGCTGGCACAGTGAGGTGGGACAAAAGTTGAGCGAGTGCTTTCCCTTTGTATTGGTTTGCAAAGACATCTCAGTATTGTGTACAAGCTTTAAAAAGAGTTTCGCAGACACTGAAAACTCTTAGGCTGTGTCTACACTTGCATTCCTCTTTTGAAAGAAGAATGCAAATGAGGGGAAAGGAAAATGCAAATGAGGTGCTGATTCACATACCTCACACTTCATTTGCATGCTCTCTTTTCAGACGAGATTCTTTTGAAAGAAAAAAAGCAGTGTAGACAAGGATCTTTTGAAAATAAACCCCACCTTCTTCTTATTTTATTTCAGGAAGAAGGGTTCTTTCAAAGATGGGTCTTATTTCCAAAAGAGCCCTGACGACACTGCTTTTTATCCTTTTGAAAGGATCTCTTTCGAAAAGACCTTACACAAAAAAGATTAAGGAATTGGTGGAGTGCATGTTTAATTTAATAAATTTGACTCATAGTTCACATTGATTATTTCAAAGCTCTTTTTTATTTCAGTTTCACAGTACTTGCATGTGGCAATGAAAAGGAATTCTTAATGTAGAATTAGCTGAAAGCAATCTTGCTTACATTACATCACATATTACACACACACACACACACACACACACAAATCTATGAATTATCTGGATCTCCTTTTAGCAGGAATTTTGGACTGTGGGGAAGGGAAGGGATGACTGGGGATCTCACTCTAGGTCCTTCAGAGACACGTTCATGTAAACTACAGAGCCCCACAAAGAGCTGCAAAGCCCCCAAGCCAATCACCAAAGGCTTAAACACATCACCTACCTTTGCAGGTCCCATGGCATGTCCCAGTAGGTCTCGTAGCCTCGCCAGGCCCCAGGTCTCCTGAAGTCTCGAAAGCCCTGTGGCTGCTGCTTGTACATGCTGCCATTCCACTGGTGGGCTTTGCAGCAAGAGCAGAACATTGGGGGAGAATCCTCCATCAGCAGCATGTGGGTCTATCAGGAAATGCCAGCATGCAACTCTAACACCAAGCCAATGTGCACATGGTGGCACCCAGAAGACACTGACTGGCTGCTCAGCGCCCAGCAGAGCTTGACACTGATGGGCTCACATATCAGAGCAGTCACACCAGCTGGGTGAGAAGATCTGTCCTTCGCCCAAGAGGAGTCATAACAGGAAGCACTTTGCCTTGGGTATTACTCCCTTCCTGGAAAGCTGATAGCACATCCTGGCATGCTCTAACGTGAATTCCAGCTCCAAGCCCCCTTCTTAAGCCAGCATCATTGGCTGTGCTACGTCATTCCTCCTACACGATGATGAGAGAGGTAAACAAATGGCTTCTGCCTGTACGGCTCTCTGCAGCTGCTCCTTCCTCCCAAACTTGGCTGGCATTTGGGAGCACAACTGTGCATGCATTTGGCCTGGTAATTATATGTTAGGCACCTGTGATTAGCATAGTCCCCGCCTTTGGGCCTGCCTTGCAAGGGCTGCAGCCCTCCCATGTGATGCAGGGCAGACTAGAAGGGATACAGTAAAAATCTCTCGCCCTTGCAAAGACAACTTGGAGCCCAGTAGAAGCAGACAGCAGCTGACTGTGGGGGTTAAAAACTTGCCACTGATTTTTCCTGAAGGCCACATAATTCACACTCCCCTAAAACAGACTTTTGGGGGTTGCAAATCACAACAGCAGGTCCCTTTGTTTTCAGTTCATTTAGCAACTGGGTTATGCTGATCGCATTAGGTCTGCTTTTATGCTTCCCCTCTCTCCACCCCAATCAGGTTACAGGTTGAGATCAAGCATGCTCCTTGTCAGCATCCAGCATGGCTTGTCCACCCCACATGTGGAAGCAGAATGGTCCAGCATAGGAAAGGTGAGATTTTCAAACTTCCTAACAGGGGCTTTTAACAGGAGATGGGTGTCTTATTTCCAAACAAGTTTCTGAAGCCCTGACTTTGAATACAGGTTGGAAAGGCAACCTGACACTGACTTTCTCTATGGCCTTGGTCAAGTCAATTATTGTGATGAGGTATGTGCCCCACGCTAGCCCTGACGGGGGCCAGAAGCACCTGAGAAGCCAGTTAGGTCACCTGGCACCACCTGAGAAGAGGAGATTCAGGGCTAAGTGAGAACAGTGTCTGGCTGGGATAGCATTGTAAAACCAGGGAGCTGCAAGCAGATGGAGGCCAAGAGGAAGGAGTCTAAAGTTGCTCCGTGGGAGCCCTCCAAGAACACAGAGGAAGCCCTGGGGAAGAGCCATAGAGCCATAGAGCTAGAAGGGACCACAAGGGTTATCTAGCCTAACCCCCTGCCAACATGCAGGACTTGTTGGGTGTAAACCATCCAAGACAGGTAACTATCCAGCCTCCTTTTGAAAACCTACAGGGAAGGAGCTTCCACGACTTCGATAGGCATCTGCTCCCTTGTCCTACTGTTCTTACAGTTGGGAAGATTTTCCTGAGATTTAATCTAAATCTCCTCTGCTGTAATTTGAACCCTTTGCCTCTTGTCCTGCCCTGTGGCTGAGAGACCAGCTCTTCTCTGTCTGTTGCATGGCAGCCCTTCAAGTAGTCGATAACTGCTCTCATGTCCCCTCTGCTTCAAACTAAACATGCCCTATTCCTTCAGCCTTTGCTGAGACAGGTCACATTCCATCCCCTTTCCCTCTGGATGCTTTCCAGTTTCTCCACATCCTTTCCATACGTTGGTGACCAAACTGGACACAAACGGCTCCCATGGAGGCCTAAGCAGAGCCAAGCACTGTGCCTGTATTACACACACCTCACAGGTCAGGAAGGGACCTTGAGTCCAGTCCCCTGCCTTCTTGGCAGGACCAAATACCATCCCTTTTTCTTCCCCCAAGAATCTATTTGCCCAGATCCCCTCAATGGCCTACTCAGGGGCTGAACTCCCAACCCTGGGTTTAGCAGGTCAATACTCAAACCACAGAGCTCCCCCCTCCTCCGTTCAGGGACTCCACCACTGCCCTTTTCATCACCTGAGTCAGATGCCACCTGTGACGGTTGCATTTCTTTCAGGAGGCTCTCATTTTAGAGTGCCACTGAACATTTATTTGGTTTCATGGCTTTTCTTCATTTTTCTGAGGTTACATTAAAACCCCCCTGAGGTTCCTCAGTGTGAGCTCACCCTTCAGCTAATGGAACTGTAAACGTGAGAACCACCGAAGACAAAAAGTGGGTGTGCACCCGCCTGGGAGTTGTCGGTAGGACAACTGTACGTCCCTATCCCAAACACGAGACAGGGACATGTGGTGGGGAAGGGGCAGCTCCTCCAGCTCCAACCAACCCCAAGGAACTGGGAAGAAAGAGGCAGCTGCCAGCCCCCCTTGAGCCCAGGGGAAGCAGCAGGCCCGGCGCTCCCTGGGAGCCCGGGAGAAGCACCAGCTGCCAGCCAGACCCAGGGAAGCAGCAGGGATGCGGATGCTACCCATGCTCCCCTGTGGCTCAGGGAAGTGCCCTGTGTGCTCTCCAGCCAGAAGGGGGAAGGCTCAAATATGGGACAATTAGTCCCTTTTAAAAAATAAGTAGGGGCGCCTCTTTGGCATTGCAGATATGGGACCATCCTGCCAAATACAGGACAGATGGTCACCTTAGTTCTTGGGCTGAGCGTTGTTTTGGGTGGAAGTGAGAGAAGCCCCAGGCACCGAGGTCACAGACAGAGGCTGTGTGTGCATTTGGAAGTTTAATGTGGTAGTGTGGTCCCAGCACCACTACTGGGTGAGAGATCTCACGGCGTGGGAGTTAAACCACCGCCCTGAGGGAGTAGCTAAGAGTGCAGGGAGACCATTTATACTGGTGTTTTAGGGCTTTGGAACTTGCTGTTGTATGGATGTGAGACCCAGCATACTAAAATAATCTTCAGATCACAAGCTGCAGACATTCATAAACAGATGCCTGAGGTACATCCTTCACATCAAATGGCCAGACTTTGTCGCAGACGAAGAGCTTTGGAACAGAGCAGGACAAGAACCATTTGACATTGAAATCAAGAGAAGAAAGTGGGGATGGCTGGGCCACACTCTCAGAAAACCATTGTCCAGTATAGTCCATCAAGCTCTCACATGGAACCTGCAAGGAAAACGCAAAAGAGGAAGACCTCGGCCAACATGGAGAAGGTCTACTGAGACTGAAGGACAACGACTGGGGTACTCCTGAAACCAGCTGGAAGTTTTATCCCAAGATGGAGTGAAGTGGCGGAAACTTGGAAATGACCTATGCTCCATGTGGAGTGCAAGGGACTAATTAGAAATAAGAATTTATTAGAAAAAATGAAACTTCCTGTGCTTGGGAGGGGAGACGATGTTTTTTCACACCCCTGAGCAAGAAAGTTACGCCGTTGTAAAGTGGCCATGTAGACAAGGCCAAGAAGAGCCAAAAAGAGGCAGAGACACAAGACGAAGAGGGCATGGGCTGGGAGCAGGTATGCACAACCTGGGGCCCACTGAGAACTCCTGCCCTCCCCTCTCCCCCACATGCCTCTTGCACACTGAGACTGGAGCCCCACACTTCCTACCCCTTCTTCCCAGAGCTTTAGTCCCAAGAATCAGCTGCTTGACAGGTGTTCCAGATCTATGAAGGAGAGAGAGTACCAGGGACAGAGCAGGAATCAGCAGATTCTTGATGCTCCAGAAGTGCTGTAAGGGAGGAAGAGGAGTTGGAAAATCCCCACAGGTGACACCCACTGGCGAGGTCTTTTTGGCAGGGTCAGGCAGCGTCCTGCATGCTGATATCTGACAACACCTTGTCCAGGACTAGCCAGGTACCCAAAACAGGAGTGTGTGGCTTAAAATTGGATGAACAGCCTGCCTCGTTCAGAGACATAGGGCTCATACGTTCCTTGGAAATAAACAAAGATTGCACCAAATACATTCCTGGCTGCCAGAGTTCCCTGTTGTCTGAGCACACCGGTGGACATCCACGAGAGATTCAAGTGCAGCCCAGCTGATTAACACAGCACCCACTGCTGGCAGCCTGTCTTTCTACTGGTGGTGCACATCCACTCATGCTTCAGTGCGCATAACAAAACTTATTCTGCCCATGCGTGGAAAAAATTAGATGAAACATTGCTGACTACCGCCGACTTCTCCTCCAGTTAGAAAATCCCACAAAGCCTTGAATTTTGACTAGCCACAGAGGTCAAATGTTATTAACTATTTATTATAACTATAATTACAATTTCCATTATTTTATAATAGTCATTAACGTCATGTCATAATATAATCACTGAACTGTTCTTTTATTATAGATTTTAAATAATTAAGAGCAGCTGCAACTTAGAGAAGATTGACAATCAATACTTCTTAGGAAGAACAAAGTGTTTCCCGTATGTGTTGTAATCAAAGGGTTGTGTCAATCGGTGTCGTACTAGTCACTCCTATTGACGTCATGCAACAAATGTAAAAATAATACAAATCTTCCAAGAGCAAAAAAAAATTCTAAATGAAATTTCAAAATTTTTCAAATACTGAAATTTTCCAGAAATTCATTTCATGGGGCACTTCAGAACACTTTGGTTTTGTTCCAAATCAGAACTTAAATACATTTCAAAAGAAGGAGATTTCACACAAATTGGACAGTCCAAGTCCCTGCTCATTTTGCCTGTTCCAAGTCAAAGATCAAGATGTACAAAAGCTAAGCAAAAGGGCAGGCTCCCCTTCTGCAGAAGAACACTATATGGGCAAAGCAAAGTTTTCCAAGCAGATAGAGAGAGAAAGAGGGAGATTGGTGTATGTGTGTGTGTCTCTCTCATGCACACACGTACACACAGCCAGCCTCCAGCATCCCAGAATCAAATTAGTCCCCACAAAATTTTATTTTTAAAAATCAGTAAAATTCTGAATTTTAGAAATGTATTACACTCAGGTCATGGTTTAAAGCTTTTCTATGCAAAGAAGAGGGCTAGAAACTTCACTTTAAGTGAAAGCTAATATTCTCCCGTCACACCACAAAAATAACCGCATAGGAATGACATGATCCCATGCACTGTTGCTTTAAGAAAATCTCCAGATTTCAAGATCACAAGAAATGGCAACATTCTACAAGTGCAAACTCACATGGGGGCTATATCGTCACTTAAAATGCTACCTAGAACTGGAGGGAACCTTGAGAGGTCATTGACTCCAGTCCTCTGCACTCATGGCAGGACCAAGCACCATCTAGATCATGCCTGAGAGATGTCTGTCTAATCTGTTCTAAAATATCTCCAGTGATGGAGATTCCACAACCTCCCAAGGTAATTTATTGCAGGAGTTTAACCACCCTGACAAGTAGGAAGCATTACCTAATGTCCAACCTAAACTTCCCTTGATGCAACTTAAGCCCATTGCTTCTTGTCCTGTCATCAGAGGTTAAGGAGAATAATTTTTCCTCCCTCCTTGTACTGTTAGGGTAAATTTGTTTAATATGGAATTTTAAAATGGCTGCCAGTAGGCGGCCAGTAAGGACTCCATTTTGTTTAAGATGACTCAGCAATTTACCTCAGAAGAAAAGGCGGGAAAACCAGGGTCAGGTGACCTAGGGTTCCCCTGGTAACCGTTGGTTATATAAGGAGGTAGCTGTCCATCTGGGTCTCTCACTCTCCCCTGACATGTTGTGACTGGATTGCTGTGATGTCAGAGGACAGTGAGATTCGAGACTAAATGTACACATGCGCTCTTCTTGACATAGAGGGGTGTATACTGGTCCATTCTTTGAATAAGTTCAGTTTTGTTATACAAGAAGTTATAGACTTACCTGCACACAGGAATCATTCCTTGTAGACATACGCCACTCAGGACGACGTGTCAAATATTGAAGAAAGAAGAGAAGAAGACAGAAGAAAGGAAAAAGGAGAAGGAAGACATCGCAGGCTCGTCCATAGATCAGCCTGGCATCCCACTTAAAACCTACCTGATCTGACTGGTGGTATGAGAGACTTTGGGTGGGGTCAGTCTGTGTAAATTCTTGTGTATAGATATATGTTTATTTCATTATTTTTTGACAACCGGATTGATACTTAAGTTTACAGTATTGTTATGTTAGTGAGGTTAACTGAATTAAATAAATAGTTATATAGTTGTACCTCACCCAGTGTTCAGTAAGCATTGATAGATGCGCTGGGGGTTCGAGGTTTAAAATCAATTAATTATCAGTTCACTGTTTCCTACAAACAGTACCAACACCCTTTTAAGTACTTGAAAGCTATGTCCTTCTCAGTCTTCTCTTTTCCAAACTAAACAAACCCAGTTCTTTCAATTGTCCCTCATAGGTCATGTTTTCTACACTTTTAATCAGTTTTGTTGCTCTTCTCTGGATCTTCTCCAATTTTTACACCTCTTTCTTGGAATGTGGCATCCAGAACTGGGCAGAATACTCCAGCTGAAACTTAATCAGTGCAGAATAGAGGAAAAGAATTACTTCTAGTGTCTTGTTTACTATGCTCCTGTTAATGCATCCCAGAATTATGTTTTTTTTTTAAACAGAACTGGTCCCAAAACTGACCCACATGGAACGCCACTTGTTATTCCTTCCAGCATGGCTGTGAACCATTGATAACCATTCTTAGAGAGCAGTTATCCTACCAGTTATGAACCCACCTTATAGTAGTCCCATCCAGGTTGTATTTCCCTAGTTTATTGATAAGAAAGTCATACAAGACTTGGACCAATGTTTTACTAAATTCTAGGTATACCACGTCTACCACTTCCCCTTTATTCAAAAGCCTTGTTATGCTATCAAAGAAAAGCTATCTTTGATAGGATTTCTTGATTTGATAAGATTTCTTCATGACAAATGCATGCTGACTGTTACTTACCACCTTGTTATCTTCCAGATGTTTGCAGATGGATTCCTTAATTATTTGATCCATTACCTTTTCTGACACAAGTTAAGCTAACTAATTTGTAGTTTCCTGGGTTGTCCTCATTTATCCCTTTTCCTTTTCCCCATAGAAGATAAGGGTGGGAAGAGATCTCAGGAGGTCATCTAGTCCAACCCCCTGCTAAAGCAGGACCAACCAAATCACACCAGCCATGGCTTTGTCAATCCTGGCCTTAAAAAACTCTAGATGGAGAACCTACCACCTTTCTAGGGCTACATCTACACTATCCCGAAACTTTGAAATGGCCATGCAAATAAGATAGGAATAAGGGGATTTCTGCTGATAGGAATAAGGGGATTTCGAAGGTGTTGGGGTCCTTTCAAAAAGGACCCCTGTCTGGACAAGCCACACAGCGGCGAGCCACGGCAATTTCGGCAATTTGCATGGCCATTTCGAAGTTTTGGGATAGTGTAGGCACGGCCTAGGTAACCCATTTTAGTGGTTCCCCACCGTCCTAGTGACATAATTTTTCCTAATCGTTTTCTACATACCATAGGGCTGAGGTCTCCATCCTCTAGTGGAACTAGTTTAAAGCTCTCCTCATTAGGTTAGCAAGTCTGAATATGAAGATGTTGGTAACAAGAGGAAGACCAAGGAGAGGGTAGGGCCATTGGTCAGTGAGGAGGGAGAAACAGTAACAGGGAATTTGGAAATGGCAGAGATGTTTAATGATTTCTTTGTTTCAGTCTTCACTGAGAAATCTGAAGGAATGCCTGACATAGGGAATGCTAGTGAAAAAGGGGTAGGTTTAGAAGTTGAAATAAGAAAAGAACAAATTAAAATTTACTTAGAAAAATTAGATGTCTGCAAATCACCAGGGCCTGATGAAATGCATCCTAGAATCCTCAAGGAGCTGATAGAAGAGGTATCTGAGCCTTTAGGAATCATTTTTGGAAAATTGTGGGAGACGGGAGAGATTCCAGAAGACTGGAAAAGGGCAAATATAGTTCCCATTTATAAAAAGGGGAACAAGAATAACCTGGGAAACTACAGGCCAGTCAGCTTAACTTCTGTGCCAGGAAAGATAATGGAGCAGGTAATTAAGGAAATCATCTGCAAGCATTTGGAAGGTGGTAAGGTGCTAGGGAACAGCCAGCATGGCTTTGTTAAAAACAGATCATGTCAAACCAATCTAAAAGCTTTCTTTGATAGAATAACGAGTCTTGTGGATGAGGGAGAAGCGGTGGATGTGGTATACCTAGACTTCAGTAAAGCATTTGACACGGTCTCATATAATATACTTATCAATAAACTACGCAAATACAACTTCAATGGGGCTACTATAAGGTGGGTGAACAACTGGCTGGATAACCGTACCCTGGGAGTAGTTATTAATGGTTTTCAATCCTGCTGGAAAAGTATAACTAGTGGGGTTCCACAGGGTCTGTTTTAGGACCGGTTCTGTTCAATATCTTCATTAACGATTTAGATATTGACATAGAAAGTACACTTATTAAGTTTGCAGATGATATCAACCTGGGAGGGGTTGCAACTTCTTTGGAGGATAGGGTCATAATTCAAAAGGATCTGGACAAACTGGAGAAATGGGCTGAGGCAAACAGGATGAAGTTTAATAAGGACAAATGCAAAGTGCTCCACTTAGGAAGGAACAATCAGTGTCACACATACAGAATGGGAAAGGACTGCCTAGGAATGAGTACAGCAGAAAGGGATCTCGGGGTTATAGTGGACCACAAGCTAAATATGAGTCAACAGTGTGATGCTGTTGCAAAAAAAGCAAACATGATTCTAGGATGCATTAACAGGTGTTTTCTGAACAAGACACGAGAAGTCATTCTCCTGCTCTACTCTGCGCTGGTTAGACCTCACCTGGAGTATTGTGTCCAGTTCTGGGCACCGCAGTTCAGGAAGGATGTGGAGAAATTGGAGAGGGTCCAGAGGAGAGCAACGAGAATGATCAAAGGTCGAGAGAACATGAGCTGTGAAGAAAGGCTGAAAGAATTGGGCTTGTTTAGTTTGGAAAAGAGAAGACTGAGGGGGGACATGATAGCAGTCTTCAGGTATCCAAAAGGCTGTCATAAGGCAGAGGGAGGGAACTTGTTCTTCCTTGCCTCTGAGGATAGAACAAGAGGCAATGGACTTAAATTGCAGCAGGGGAGGTTCAGGTTGGACATTAGCAAAAAGTTCCTAACTGTCAGGGTGATCAAACACTGGAACGAATTGCCAAGGGAGGTGGTAGAATCTCCATCACTGGAGATATTTAAGAAGAGGTTAGATAGATGGCTTTCAGGGATGGTCTAGAAAGTGCTTGGTCCTGCCATGAGGGCAGGGGGCTGGACTCGATGGCCTCTCGAGGTCCCTTCCAGTCCTACTCTTCTATGATTCTATGATTCTATATGTTCTCCCCCTCTTGGTTAGGTGGATCCTATTTCTTCCTAGCAATCATTCATGGAACATGCCATGGTTGAGGAATCCAAAGGCCTCTTTATGACACTATCTGTGCAACCGTTTATCTCCACAATTTGATGGCCCCTACCTGGGCCTTTTCCTTCAACAGGGAGGATGGATGGACAAGACTACAACTTACATCTCAAACTCCTTTATCCATCTTTGTAGCAGCACACAGTCTGCAGGGGCACACTCAAGGTCATCCTTGGCCATAGCATTGTTGCTCGCATAGAGAAATTGGAAGGGGTAGCAATCCAAAGACTTGACGAGTCTCAGCAGTCACTCAGTCACATTCTCAATTCTACCTTCAGGTAAACAATGTATTTTGAGTTGCCTGGTCTGAACAGCAGATGGGTGCCCCAGTCTCCGGTGGGAGGAAATCTCTGATCACCACCACCTGTCTCCTCCTCTTGGGAAAGGTAGTTGTGGATCCACATCTGGGCAATGAGGTCTTCTGATCTCTTTCCTCAGCTGACTCTTCCAAAACATTCTCCGCCATAGTGCTGGTGCAGATAGCCTGAAAAAGGTTTTTTACCTTTATCTACACTGGGGTGCATGAGTCCTCCAGTTTCTTCCTCTGGAAGTCACATGCTGCCAGTTTTCTTCCCCATTTGGCACCGCTCTCCTATTCCTTAGTATGCTACAGTACCAAACACTGACTTCTATCCAGATAATCTTTTGTTTTCTCTGCTGAAAGGCAGGGTTGATACTTGAGTCTCTGCTCCTTCAACCTTCTCCTCCAATACGGAGACCACCTTACAGAGAAAGTCACTTCTATCTGGTGGGAGAAAGACAAACATGGCACATCCTGTGCAGGCCACAAGAGCTGATCACTCACTATCCATATTGTTTTCCAAGAGCCTCTTCAGGGCTACGTCTACACGTGCACCCAACTTCGAAATAGCTTATTTCGATGTTGCGACATCGAAATAGGCTATTTCGATGAATAACGTCTACACGTCCTCCAGGGCTGGCAACGTCGATGTTCAACTTCGACGTTGCTCAGCCCAACATCGAAATAGGCACAGCGAGGGAACGTCTACACGGCAAAGTAGCACACATCGAAATAAGGGAGCCAGGCACAGCTGCAGACAGGGTCACGGGACGGACTCAACAGCAAGTCGCTCCCTTAAAGGGCCCCTCCCAGACACACTTTCATTAAACAGTGCAAGATACACAGAGCCAACAACTAGTTGCAGACCCTGTATATGCAGCACGGACCCCCAGCTGCAGCAGCAGCAGCCAGAAGTCCTGGGCTAAGGGCTGCTGCCCACGGTGACCACAGAGCCCCGCAAGGGCTGGAGAGAGAGTATCTCTCAACCCCCCAGCTGATGGCCGCCATGGAGGACCCCGCTATTTCGATGTTGCGGGACGCGGATCGTCTACACGTCCCTACTTCGATGTTGAACGTCGAAGTAGGGCGCTATTCCCATCCGCTCATGGGGTTAGCGACTTCGACGTCTCGCCGCCTAATGTCGATTTCAACTTCGAAATAGCGCCCAACACGTGTAGATGTGACGGGCGCTATTTCGAAGTTACTGCCGCTACTTCGAAGTAGCGTGCACGTGTAGACGCAGCCCAGATGTTGTATTTCCTGCTCACAGAAGCATGAAAGGCACCTGGGGAACCTTCCCTCCCCACCGCCCCACCGCCACCCCAAACAAAATCCTGCTTCTTCTCTGTTTGTAGTTCACTCACTTTCCAGTTGGATGTCCTTTTTATAAGGCTGCTGACTCAAAGCAGTTGCTCCACCTCAGGGCCTTCTTACCAGTCAGCCACTCAAGTTCTACCACAGCTTATTTCAGATGGCTCCCAGGCAAGCTCGTTCTGTTTCCTTCCTTTTGTCATCCCTTCTTCTGCAAAGCAAATGAGCTTCAAATTGAAGAGGCACCCCTCAATCCAGGCAAGTTAGGCACAGCTCTGCTGACTCCTGCGCTAAGGACAACAAGCTGCCATTATACCAGTGTCCCGTAATCTACAGTGACTCAGTGCTACGAGTGCCTATGGTTAAAATCAGGGGAGACAACTCAGCTGGTGGCGTGTTCTAGCATTATATTTCACTGAGCCAGTAACTGATATGAACTGGATCACTACGATCATCTTACCATGGAATCAGACAGCCGCCTTAGCTTCTCCCGTCTCTCTCCACCCTGCCACCACCCCCTCCTGACACACTAGACTTGTTAATAAATGGTCACTTTCACCTAAGATCATATCACATTCGGGTGGCTTCCAGTCCCATGAGACCAGTTGCTGACCCCAGAACAATTGGTAGCTTAGATCTTGCACCAATCCTGTGGCCAATCCTGTAATAAAGCACTAAGGTTTATTACTGAGGGGAAAGAGAGGAGAGCTATTTACAGATTAAAGCAAGTGAACAAATATGTGCAATGAACAACCATCTACATCTTAAGAGCTGTAGTGATCTGTCAGTTCAAAGGCAGACCCAGGAAACAGTAGTAGTAGGCATCCTTCAGTCTGCATAGACTATGGATCACGCCCTTTATAGTTTAAATTGAGGACTTCATTTACAGCGTCTATTGTGACTATGAAGACCCACACAAGAGTGACAGTCCTTGCTGCATCTCTTGCAGATGTGGTGGGTGTCTGGCAAGTCCTTAGTGTGCTTTCTGTGCGCTCGCTTCTCCTCTGCTAGCTGTCTGATCCTCATCTCGCCCTTCTGAAGGCCCTTGTGTAACCCCTGCCTCCATCTGCTGCGGTCGTCTGCTAGTTCTTCCCAGTTGTCCAGCTCGATGTCTACCTCTCTGAGGTCTCTCTTGCAGACCTCTTTGTAACGCAGCTGGGGGCATCCGGGAGGTCTTTTGCCAGAGGCTAGCTTACCATACAGGATGTCTTTTGGAATCCTTCCATCATTCATCCTGTGGGCGTGGCCAAGCCAGCGGAGCCGACGCTGCCTGAGGAGGGTGTGCATGGTTGGGATTCCAGCTTGCTCGAGGACGGCAGTGTTGGTCACTCTGTCCTTCCATGATATTCCAAGGATGCGCCTGAGGCAGCACAAGTGGAAGACGTTTAGCCTCTTTTCCTGGCAGACATACAGGGTCCAAGTCTCGCTGCCATAAAGGAGGGTGCTGAGGATGCAGGC
Organism: Carettochelys insculpta; assembly: GCF_033958435.1. Lineage (NCBI taxonomy): Eukaryota > Metazoa > Chordata > Testudines > Carettochelyidae > Carettochelys > Carettochelys insculpta. Next base: position 132,384,481 of record NC_134140.1, on the reverse strand, counting down.
TCTGTAGACTTGCAGTTTGGTGTGAGTGTACAGCTTGTTGTTATTCCGCACTCTCTTGCTGAGTCTGGACAGAGTTGTGGCCGCTTTTCTGATCCTCCTATTTAGCTCAGTGTCCAACGACAGGGTGTCAGTGATGGTGGACCCGAGGTAAACGAACTCGTGGACGACCTCTAACGTATAGTTGTCAATGCTGAGTGATGGGGATTCAGCAACATCCTGACTGAGTACGTTTGTCTTCTTTAGGCTGATGGTAAGCCCAAAGTCTTTGCACGCTTTGGAGAACTGATCCAGCAGTTTTTGAAGCTGGTCTTCTGTGTAAGACACTACAGCAGCATCGTCTGCGAACAGCATATCTCTCGGGGATCTTGGACTCCAGGTTTGAATTTCTGACTTGTCAGAGTTCAAAGAGACTAATGGATGGATTTTTATTTTCCCCTGTGGCTTTGTTTTATGTCCTTCTTTGAGCTTCCAAGCCCACAGGACAAACTTCTTTGTATGTAACATTTCCCAGGTGTTGATAGGACCACTACCAAGTCCTTTGGATTGCAATGCTCCTGCGTGGCCCACCTGATTTTGTTGGTTGGAGAGGAGGAGGGTGAGGCCTGTGCGTGCATTCATAAATTCAGAGCAAAGGTTTTTCAAAGTTATAAAGCAAAACATATGTACTTTTATAGCACAGAAGATAGATATTGCATGGGCGATTAGTGCAAGCAGCAATGTAAAAGCATTTCACAAAGGCTAAACATTGAGCAAATCCTTATAGTACCCACTTTGAAAAAAAACTAACATACAGGTGATCTGGTCTGGTCTCTGCACCAAGGTTGCCAGTTCTTAGCTAGCGCTGCAACCTGGGCATGACCTCTGGCCTGCCAGCATCACACAACACATTCAACCCGCAGATAGCATTCCTGCTAATTTTTTCCATCCTTGGGTGGAATAAATGTTGTTATGTGCACCAAGGCATGTGCACCACCAGTAGAAACACATGCTGCCAGCTACAGGCCCTCAGCTAATCAGCTGGGTGGCATGTGAAGCTTTCCCAGGGCTCAGCTTATAGGGAACAGTGCCCTCAAGCCAGCCAAAATCCATCACCTTGGTAAAACGGCTCCATTTAGGGGGACCAGCCAAACTGCTGTTATTGGGACCTTCCCAGTACTCTTGGCTTTGTCTTCTACTGATCCCTATTACCCCTAATCCACCCCAATTTATCGCACTTGCGGACTGGTCCCCTACCTCCATCTGCTGCACACCTAGCCAGTGTAGGTGTGTCTATGCAAAGTCTGCTCCTGAAGGTTTTTCCAACTCATCACTAGGTGGCAGGGGAGAGCTCACTCAAACCCAGCTTGCAAAGTAACAGAGAGGGAGCCCTGCGAGTCTATATACTATCAAAACAAAAAAGCAGTAAAGTAGCACTTTAAAGACTAACAAAATAATTTAGTAGGTGATGAGCTTTCATGGGACAGACCCACTTCTTCAGACCATAGCCATACCAGAACAGACTCAATATTTAAGGCACAGAGAACCAAAAATAGTAATCAAGGTTGACAAATCAGAAAAAAAATGATCAAGGTGAGCAAATCGGAGAGTATAGGGGTAGAGGTGGGGGAGTCAAGAATTAGATTAAGCCGAGTGTGCAAAAGAGCCCCAATAATGACCCAGAAAATTTGCATCCCGGTTCAAATTACGTGTTAATGTGTCGAATTTGAGCTTGCAAAGAGGAGTCACCCCCAGGCTAAGAGGAAACAGGTCTAGTCAGTCTTGGGCTTCCACCAGGCTTGTGGTTTCAAGGAGCAAATGGTGAGAGGTTTGAGAGTTTCCACAAGGGAGAAAGTGACATTGTGCTGAGTAATGGAAACAAAGAGATAGTAAGGGCCTAATTTCTCATCATGGAAAAGTTACCTCTGTAACCAAGAGATTTCCCATAGGGCTCAGTGGAGAATTACAAAACGTGGGGGCAGGAGGGGAATTCAGAGCCAGGGGAGAAGGTATTATTTTGAGGTCTCCCTTTGCTTTTTAAAGGGCGCTAATTGTCTTTTCTGTTTACGCTGTTACTGTTTTGGGTTCCTCTCACGTGGATCATGTGCCCCAGCCCTACCCAGAGCAAAAATAGCACTGCTGGGCAGACATAGTATTTTGGATTAGAGCCCCTGGAAGCAGGGCTCTTGTTTGAAACAGGCACTATCGTATGTGGACACACTATTTCAGAATAAGTTTTGCTTATTCTGAGGCTTGCTATTGTGTGGACATGTTATTCCACAGTATCTTATTTCGGAATAACAACTCCGGAATAAACTACTCTGGAAGAACTCTGTAGTGTAGACATGCCATTGGGGGGCAGAGAGGAGGAGTCCAGTTGCAATCCATACTCCTGACCAGTCCAAGCAGTTGAGAGGGTGATCGGAATGTAGCGCATGTTGGGGGTATTTTGCTTCTCCAGAGCTGCCCGGGGAAATCAGCTGCCATCTCCTAGTAGATCTGGTGCAGTGTTCCCTGTAAACCAAGGGCTTGGGCGGCTGCTCTGGATGGATTCAGACTGGCAGCGTACCCACAGTCACCTGCAGTGTGTGTTTCTAGCAGTGGTGCATGTCCACACATGCCTTGATGTACATCACAAAATTTATTCTACACACAAATGGGAATGATTAGCAGTAACAGTGACCTGGTGGTTTGCAAGCCTCATGCCTAGGCCGATTCTAGCCTGGGTCCGGGTGCTGGTGAAAGCACAGACATGCCATTCGCATCAGCCCTTGGGAAGTGCCAAACAGCAAAGAGCTGAAAATTTTTCCATTTGGCTAGTCCAGCCAATGGAATGAGGCCTCCTGTAGGGATTTCCCCGTGGGTGGATAGGGCAATCAGCAAAACTTTGACTTCACTTAATGTTATAGTCATCCTTGCCAGGCAAGGGAAGCCACTCTGCCTGTCTGAGTTCACAAGTAAGGGCAGGCATTCGTACCATTATAAAACAAACCAACGTTTTACCACGTAGCTTGAAATATAGACTGTACAGAGTGATTAACGCAGGCAGCATTTCATACGGTCTAAATGCTAGAGACAGTTGTATAAGACTAATACCTCTTTTGAACAAACCTAACAGGCAGGTGAGCTTGGGTGGTTTCCAGCTCTGAATTTGTCTGTTCTTAGCTGACACGCGGGGCTGTGGCCAGAGCTGGACGCTGGGTTACCAAGTATCCCAGAACACTGAGAGCCCAGCCATAGCTGGAATACATGAAGTCATAGGACAGGGTTGAACTTCACGAACATCAGAGCCAGACCTGTCCGCTCGGGTTAAGACACATATTGAAAGCTGCAGGACCGCAAGCACAGAACATTTTTTGGACTAACCAGTTCCTGAGGTTCTTTGCCTGAAGAGCAACAGCTCATGCATGTCCCAGGCCACGTCAGCAAGCATGAAGCAGCCATGCCTTTCACAGGCCCAGACCGAGGCACAGCCTACCCAGTGCTGACAAAGGAAGTAAACGAAACTGACCTCAGTTCAAACTGGTCAACACGCCTTTGAAACCTTTGTTCAGGGGGTTGCCTGCCTGTATTTTTCCAGGGGGTGCCTGGGGCAGTGACGTTTGCATCTGCTGACAAGCGGCGAGGAGACGCTTCAATGTTATGTTAGGTGAAAGCTACCGTCAAGGATATGTGAGAGCAAGAGACGTTTTCCTAAGGTCAGGTATTGCAGTTCATCCCAGTCAAAAGACACCCCACCCGCACAGCTGCCCCAGCGAGGGGCCAAGGGACACGCCCAAGATGAGGGGCTCACACTTGGTGGCTGACCCCATCATTTGGTCACGCGATAGGTATTATGTAACTCCTGGTTAACACTTCACCGGCCGCGACCTGCAATCAGCAAAAGTGGTTTTCGCTGAGCTGTAGCATGGGGTGCAGGAAAGCAATAAAACTGAGTGTGTATGCAGCCATGGCACTGATACCCAGCACTTAGCTGGGCCTGACCGGTGCATAGGTACCGAGCCTTGGAGACAAGGTCTCTGTGCACCTCGTCGTGCCATGCAGTAACCGGAGCATTCCTAGGAAAGAATGCAAGTTGGGGTAGCACCCGGTGTGGCCTATGCTGTTGGCGATGGGTCTCGTCACTGCTGAGCCTCTGGGAGCTTCTCAAGTGGACACTGGGGCTTCAGACTCCAACATCCCTTGTGCGGCCAAACAACTCGCTGGCATGTGAGCCGTAGGAGGCTTCATACACCCCCTCCTGCCCACGCACACGTTTGCTAGTGCGAATATGGCTGGACTGAGCAGGCTGCAGTGTTCTTGCTGGCTCTCTGCTGGTGCTCTTGGCCTATAATGCTTTTTCACCACCACTGGCAGATGCTACAGAGCAGCTCTTACGAGCGCTGGCACTTCTCAGTCCCCATGGGCCCAGTCTGCCCTGCGTGAGGCTGGCCCACACGAGGGACTGTAGTGGACACCACGGTGATTATCTGCACTAATTTCTCCATCTGTGGGGCGGGGGTGGCAGGGTCTGCTCCCCTGCAGAAGTGCCAGCAGATTCAGCCCTCCAAAATCCTTACATCAGAGCAGGAGCTGCCAAAGGTGCAGGCTGCTCTCCAGAGGCAATACGTCACTGCTCCCTCTGCCAGCTGCAGCCTCAATGCCACACTGGTGCCTAGGACTGGGTTCAGAAGCAGGCAGAGCTGAGAAATTTGTGCCTCTATGGCCAGGTCTGCACTAGGAGGCAAAATGGATTTCTTTTTACACCAAAATGGAGTCAAGAATTAGATTAAGCCAAGTATGTCAAAGAGCCCCTATAATGTCCCAGAAAATTTGCATCCTGGTTCAAACCACGTGTTAATGTGTCAAATCTGAATATGAAAGAGAGTTCAGCAGCATCTCTTTGTAAAGCAGACTGGAAATTCTTCTTCAATAAGATGCAAACTCTTAAATCACTAACAGCCTGGATTATTCTATTTACTTCCCAAAATCCACAAGCCTAGAAACCCCGGATGCCCTATCATTTCGGGCATTGGCATACTTGGCTTAATCCAATTCTAGACTCTGCCCCCCACTCCCCCTGCCCCTCTGCTCTCTGATTTCCTCAACTTGATAATTTTTTTCTGATTTGTCACCCTTGATTACTGTTTTTGGTTCTCTGTGGCTTAAATATTGAGTCTGTTCTGGTGTGGCTATGGTCTGAAGAAGCGGGTCTGTCCCACGAAAGCTCATCACCTAACAAATTATTTTGTTAGTCTGTAAGGTGCTACTGGACTGCTTTTTTGTTTTGATAGTATATAGACTAGCACGGCTCCCTCTCTGTTACTATTCCTGTACTCCTTTGTCTTCCTGGAGTACCAGGCACGACGACAGCCCCATGCCCATTCCATTTAGCACATCCGCGCTAGGGGCATTAAAAGGCCATTTTTAAAAGGGACTTGGGAATGCAGGAGCCCATGTCAATGAGGCTGAGGTGCCAAAGTCACTGAGGTGAATCCTGGAAGACGGACTGCCAGCACATCCATCCTACCATAAGTGTAGCCGTACCTCAGTGACAGAGCAACTTCACCCTCTAGTGGCAACGTGAGAGCCGCTGTTATCCGTGCACAAAGCTCTCAGCTGCAACTTGTCCCAAACAGCTGAATAACTAGGGTCTAGGGCCAGGGTGTCCAACCAGTTCTGAAGCAATAGCCACTATAGGGCTGCTATAGTGAAGTAGCTACATGGTTCTGAAAATACATTTATTACTCAAGCCAAATAGCCACACTGAATTGGCCAAACAGCCACATGTGGCGAGCGTGTTGGCCTCCGCAGGTAGGGTATCATGGAGTTGGCTTTGGCTGGAATTATCAAAGGAGCCCACAGGAGCTAGTAACCCATTCCAATCCCCCTGGGGTGCCCAGGGGACCAGCTTACCTCCTGATTTTAGAGAAAATTCACAGGGCCTGAATGTCTTCTATACCACAGCTGCATTGCACCTCTCTGGCAACGTAAAAGAGCCTTAAAGGAGAGGGGAAATGCAAGTTACGTCCCCTGCAAGGCCCCATTACATTGCCAGAGCAGTGAACAGCCTTGGCACAACATTTCTAAAACAACTAAGGAACTGAGGCCATTTTTGAAAGGGACTTCGGAATGCAGGAGCCCTCATCAATGAGGCTGAGGTGCCAAAGTCACTTAGGTGCTTTGGAAAATGTTACCTTTAGTCTCAGAGCGAGTCAGGCCCATCAAACACAAGCCACATAAGACTGGGGGAATAATAGTAAACAGTTAATGGTCAGTGTTCTGGAACATCCGACAAGCCCCAGAATCCAGTTTCCGGCCAAAAACCAGGAAGCAAGCACACGTAGCAATGGTGACTGCTTTAAAAATTCATTTTAATAACATTACATATGAAATCTACATTGATTTTGACCCCCACCCCTGTTTCCCACCCTGGATTGTATCAAAAGGTATTTGCCATTCTTCAGTGCTGACCTGGATTCGGGTTTTTTGACAACTTGTTCTGGGACACACACAGACCCCGGCTTCAAAAACGGGTGAGGACATATCAGCTAGACTGGCGTAGGAGGCAAAACAGTCTCACCACTAACCCAACTGACCAGTAAGTCCCTGCATTCGATGGACATGTTGCTTCCTTGGGCTGCTTTGGTTTTCTGCACTTTCTCACACAAAGCCACAGACGTGGGGGGTGGAGGAGGCCAGCGGGCTGAGGACCTGGTGATTTAAGAGGGCCCAGGGCTCCCAGCCACCACGGCTCCGGACTGTTTAAATCACTGCTGGAGCCCTGCACATTGCAGTCTGGGCAGTGCTGTGGGGGCTGGCTGGGGGGAAGCTAGTTGCAGCCCTGCCCATTTTGGGGGGCCCAGAGCCAAGCCCCTCCCTACCTTGCCCGGGGCCCGAGCAAGGCTGTTGGCTGCGCTGCTCACAGGGAAAATAACTGAAACGTTTCCTTTCCTCCAAAACCCAGACTGCATACAAGGGCCCTGATCCTGCCAAGACTTACTCACTGTTATACGCTGTGACAGGTCCCACTGACTTTCATAGGGCTAGCCACAGGGCACTGAGTTAAGCACATGCTTCTGCTAGTCCTTCCAGGACTGAGCACCGTCCCGGTAACGTGACACCCATTGGAGGAAGGAAAAACTAAGGGGTCATTTAGACTGAGTGCTGTGGAACAAGGGCTATCTGCTATTTTTGACAGGCTCTCAGACACTGATGTGAAATCCAGCTGCTCAATAAATGCTGTTCCCGGCTCAAATCACCTCCGAAGTTCTGCCACGTCAGGGGTGGGTGTTGCTTTCTATCAGGGGCTCTGCTTGCTGGAGTGAAGCTCTGCAGGTTAATTACGCACTGGCCAAGGGTTTGTGTGCATGATGTGAACTGGGTTAATAAGCGGCCTCCCTGGGCTGCTGGCTGAGTACCTCCAGGAGAACGTACTCAGTGACTCAGCCCCAGGGAGCGCTGCAGGAGAAGACAGCTCCACCTGCCTTTGGTTCCAACGTGGTTCTGAGGCCAGCAATGAAGTTGCAGTTGAAGGCCAAGAGCAGTGGCCTACTGCTAATGCCCTTTGCTGCCAAGGAGTGCACTTAGTTTGAAGTCCACCCCTGTAGTGAGGTAATGTCGGAGGCCAGGCACTCGGTGACTGGAGAGAAATGCTATGGCTCAATCAACATCTGCCCAGGAGATGGATGATCTGTGGGGATGGGCTCCAACCAGGCTGGGCTCATTGCATGAATCTGTTCCGCTCCTCTGACAGGCCAGAGTGGTAGCAGAGGAGTCACTGAGCAGGAGGAACAACACTGACAACTGGAGCTGTTGCTTGCTTTGGCCAGTAACAGAGCACTGACAGGTAAAGACCGTACTGGAGTCCTTGTGCCGTTGAACTGTCTCTTCAGATGCCAGTTTTGGTGGCAATCCAATCCCGATAGTAAGTCACTCGTGTGTAGACGCCGGGTTTATTTTTTTTAGCACATTCATCTCCCCAACTCACTATTCCAACCAGGTACCACATTTGGCGAGTATCTGCTGTGACCAGGGGGCCCCCAGAGTCACCCTGCAGGGGAGAGAAAGGAGAAGTTGAGCAGAGAGCAAAGCAGGGAGATGTATTTCAACATTAAAGCAAAAATCAAAGCGAATGGTTTAAAGCCTTTTACTACATAAGTAACATCAAGTTTGAAAAGAAGATCCTAGGCTCCTGGTCGGTGGGTATGTTATGTCCGGTCTTCCTGAGCAATGTTTGTGCCTCGGTGCACATAAAATTTATTCTGCCCCTGGATGCACAAAATTAGAGGCGACTCTGTCCTTGCAGGACTTTTCCCACTGATTTCACTCCTAGAAGCTGCTTCGTCCAGTCTTAGCATATGCAAGGTGGGCAGAGGAGCTATCTGTTCTTTTGTCCTCTGGAAGGAGACTTACTACTGGACTTACTTACTTACTTCAAATAGTAAGTCTCCATTTGAACTTTACACAACAATGTAAACAAAGAAACTACACAGGCAGGCATGCTGGGGCCCACCAGGGTTGCCAGCCCACAGAAATGTCATTTACAGACAAAATGGGAAACATTTATGGACAGACAGATTTATTTTATGGATATAATTTTTATACGATATTAAAACAACATATGGCCAAAAGTGAAAAATAATCTTTGTCATTCATACATCACAAGAACAATATGCCACTTAACTCATTTCTATTTAGTTAGTTATGTTGCCCGTGTGCTGACGCTAACTCGGCAGGATAATGTAGATGATAACGTCACGTGAATCGCGTTACATTACTTCAACCACTGAGCTAAATAAACAACTAAAATGTCCAACGTTGGCTGCTCTGCAGTAAAATGGCTAAAGCAGCACAAAAGAAATTTAATTGCTATAGAATAAATGCTGGGTTTTGAAATTTTACTGCATGTTTATGAAATTTATGGACTTCTACTTTTTTTTTTACGGACTTTACAGACACATCCAATTTCAGCTAATTTTTTACAGACTGGTTGTAAATTTACTTACAGTTGGCAACCCTGAGGCCCAGGTTATTGTGCATATTGAATACACAGAAGCTGCGTCTACACGTGCACGCTACTTCGAAGTAGCGGCAGTAACTTCGAAATAGCGCCCGTCACGTCTACACGTGTTGGGCGCTATTTCGAAGTTGAAATCGACGTTAGGCGGCGAGACGTCGAAGTCGCTAACCCCATGAGGGGATGGGAATAGCGCCCTACTTCGACGTTCAACATCGAAGTAGGGACGTGTAGACGATCCGCGTCCCGCAACATCGAAATAGCGGGGTCCTCCATGGCGGCCATCAGCTGGGGGGTTGAGAGATACTCTCTCTCCAGCCCTTGCGGGGCTCTGTGGTCACCGTGGGCAGCAGCCCTTAGCCCAGGGCTTCTGGCTGCTGCTGCTGCAGCTGGGGGTCCGTGCTGCATATACAGGGTCTGCAACTAGTTGTTGGCTCTGTGTATCTTGCACTGTTTAATGAAAGTGTGTCTGGGAGGGGCCCTTTAAGGGAGCGACTTGCTGTTGAGTCCGCCCCGTGACCCTGTCTGCAGCTGTGCCTGGCTCCCTTATTTCGATGTGTGCTACTTTGGCGTGTAGACGTTCCCTCGCAGCGCCTATTTCGATGTTGGGCTGAGCAACGTCGAAGTTGAACATCGACGTTGCCGGCCCTGGAGGACGTGTAGACGTTATTCATCGAAATAGACTATTTCGATGTCGCAACATCGAAATAAGCTATTTCGATGTTGGCTGCACGTGTAGACGTAGCCAGAAGGTGCAAGCCTTGGCTACATATATACACAGCTGCTCTGGCCAGCTTTGGTGGCTTTGAAATCATACAACATGGAGAGTACCACAAGAGGGCTCACTCATTAGAAGGTACCCTTTAAAATAATCTAGTCCTAGCCATTGCCTGCAGCTCCTGCACACAAGGAGGCAGTTCAAATCCCAGCTTTGAAATGGACTCCTTCATTCGCGCAAACCAACATTTTCAAGTCTAGCTCCAGAGACAGCCTTTTACCTTAGGCACCAAAATGGAAGAGACCAATTTTAGAAGCACTAAGCACCCAGAGCCCCTAAAGGCACAAACCTGATGGGTCCTGTGCCCAGCACCTCTGTGAACTCCCCTACATTTACTTAGCTGCATGAATACAGATTTAGGGTGAGGCTTTTCAAAAATAGCAGCACTTCCATTTATCCTCATGGAAGTATTAAAAAAGGTGACGAGATGTTCAGATATTTCTAGCTAGCCGCAGCTCCTCATGACTTCAGCAGGAGCTGTTCGGTGCTCAACATTTTTAAACATCAAACCAGTTACTTAAGTGCTAACTAAGTCTTTAAGAACCTAAATGTAAGCCCTGATGTATTAAAATCTTGGCCTTGCAGCCCCATTACTCTTCATTGGTTTCCCCGGCTGTAAAACAGGTGTAATAATCCCAGCTAACCCAGCCTCCAGGTGCCCTAAGATTCAATTAATGTTTATGAGCCTTTTGAAGATTAAATATTTTTGTAATTTTCATAATTGTCCCAAGTGGATCCATTTAGGCTAAATAAGCAAGCTCAAATCAGTCAGCTAGCCTACGGAAATTCACTGTGGCAGAAGGTCTTAGACAGGCAAATACTGTAGCTGGAATTATGAAAGGACTGGGTAATTCTATGCCCAGCAATAACTTCTGTTCCCAGGCAGGCTTTTCTAAAGGGAAACAACTCCCACAATCCAGATCGATCACCTGTTGGGGGTGGGACAGGAATTGGGTCCCAGGCGAACAGTGGTCAGATCAGCCAGTGATCTACAAAGAGCTAAGCTGAGGATCAGTGAGTGAACGTCAATATTTATTCATGTAATTCAAAAACTACACCCTGCGGGTGGGATTTTCCAATGTATTCAGCCTTGGCCCCGCTCCACTTCTGCCAGAGCCAATGGCAATCCTTGACTCCAGCAATGCAGAACCAGGCCAGCATTAAATGCATTTGAAAATCCTGCTCTAAGCTGCGCCAAGTGCAGACAATCCAGTGTCAGTGCTCAACGTTCCCTCTGACCTTGTCCACTCAAGCGTGGATTTTTCCCATCCATGTGTGTAATAAATTTCCACACGCACCAAGACACTTGTGCGTGTGCAGCACCAATAGCGACACAACACCTAGCTGTGGGCCCTCTACTAGTCAGCTGGATGGCATTTGAATCACTCCTGTGCAGCCGCACAAACGCACAGCTTATATGGTTCTGTCCGTGCTTCGAACCCATCACAGAACACACTGTATCACCACGGGGAAAGAGCAGGGACAAGGATCAGTGGCGTTACCCTGGTCCACAAGATAAGGGTGACTCCCCTGCGGATTGTGAGAAAAGCTTTAAATACCCTCAGGAGAATTTCATCACCACTGAATTCATTCAGAAGAGAGGCAATGTCCTCATGCGTCTTCCTCAAACACAAGTTGGTGAACCCATGCCACGTTTATGTGTTCTCTTTTTCACACACACCCTCCCCCCACCAAAAAAATCCTCACCTGCACTACTGAAGTCAATGGAGCAATATTTAACCACACCACCCAAGAATCGGGCCTCTATCGTTTTGTCATGGCCGTTGTTTGGTGGACTCAACCCACTTTTCACACTGCTGTCCTGACCCCCTTACCGCCTCCTCTTTCTTTCTTAGCGTCATTCCTGGATGGGTACGATATGCTGTCAAGATCTCTTTGGGGACAGCATAACAAATCTGGTCTGAAATTACAGCATGTAATGGAATGCCTCTTCTCTCCCCTACTCCCACTAGAGCTTTGAAATCTGTAACTCAGAACCCTGGGCCAGACAGAGGAGCTGCCTGTTGAAATGCATATGTCGGTTTGGAGACCACCAGGCTCAGTGAAGTATCTGTCAGCAGTTCTCGGTGCTGATCTCAGACCTACCTGGCAAGCATCAACTTTTCCTTCCAAGTATCCAGCACACACCATCCCTGGCGTGATGACCCCGTTGTAGACTTCTTCTCTATTGCAAATGTCCGTCTTGATGATCCTCACTTCTGCCTGCTGCAGATTATTAACGCCTAGGCCTAAAAGGGAAAAACAGGTTTTGAATATAGAGAAGGGGTCTGGCAAGCCAAGCGTGGGAGGAGCTGAAGAAGGCGACCACCATGTAGCCTTTTGGACAGCCATTAATATATCGGAAGATATTTAATTTTAAAATAGTAATTGACTGTAACTTTGAAGTTTCTTCAAAACTTATCTACTATGATCATTTTTATTTTATTTTTTCACTGATCCCCTGCAATATCCTCACAGACCCCAGGCTAGACGGTGCTTGGCCCTGCTGTGAGTGCAGGGGACTGGACTGGATCACTTCTCAAGGTCCCTTCCATTTCTATGTGTAGTACCCAGAGGCACTGAGACCTCATCTGGGGTGAGTGAAGTCTCTGCTCTACAGCCTTAGCTGAGAGCCAGCTGGCCTCTAGCTCATGCGGTGCAGTGCAGGGCTTTAGACCCTATGCTCGCAGGTTCTGCCCTGGGGCCGGCAACCCGGGTCTGTCCGCGTTACATATCATTCTGAGATTACACAGAGCTGATGCCTGATTTAACAGGAAAGGCAATGGCACTGAAAGGAAGGTGGTGACTGAAATCTGCTTAGCCAGGAAGAGTAATGAGGCACTCTCTTCTCATCCCTGTACTGGAGGCTTGCTGCTCTGTTGTGATCCAGACCGCTACCTGAAAGCCAGAAAATGTCAAATGCGATGAGGTCACCTAACCTGGGTATCAAGGAAGAGGTAGAGGGGATATCTATATACGGGAAAAGAATTAACAACTTGAGGATTGCAGATGATATAGTTATCATTGAGGAAGATGAGGAGAAGCTCGCGAACAGGGTGCAGGTGCTAAACAAAGAAGGGAAGCAGTGTAGACTGGTTATGAACATTGATACAACAAAAACAATGGTATTTGGAGATAAGGAAATAGGAAGGAAGATCAGTGTGGATGGTATTGAACTACAAAATGTGGAGAAGTTCACGTATCTGGGGAGCAACGTAAGGGATGACCTAGACTGTAAGAAGGAAATAGCGACTCAAATAGCAAAAGCAAGAGTGAGTTTGAAGGTGATGGATAAGATCTGGAAAAGCAAAGCAATTAGCTTAGGAACAAAGTTGAGCATCTTGAAAATATGTGTATTCAGCAGCATGTTGTACAGATGTGAGACATGAGTGATAAAGAAAGATTCGAAAAGAAGAATATTGACATTCAAAAGGAGTTGTTATAGAAAGATCCTGAGAATAGGATGGATGCAGAAGGTCACTGATGAGGAATTATATGGAAAGGTACAGCTGAAAGAGAAACTGCTGCAGAAGGTTATAAAAAGGAAGCTACAAGTATTTGGGCATATTTGCAGAATGAAGACAAATGAAAAATCAAGACCCTAGTTTTCGGCATAAGGGATGGTTCGAATAGGAGAGACAGACTCCACAGAGAATGGATAGATGATATAGATTAGTGCGGAGCTAGTCTCCTGAAACTAGGCCACTCTACACTGGACAGGGAAAGATGGAAGGAAATAGTGAGAGAGGCATCAGACACCAACGGGCGCTGAGCCCACGGTTATTGATGATGATGAACCTGGGTATAACTTGAAAATGCTCAAGCTGGCTCTGAAATCAAGCAATAAATTGCAAAGTCAGACGGGATCCTTCTAATTACCTGGTCTGACCTCCTGTAAGACGCAGGCCACAGAATTTCACCCTGTGAGTCCTGAAGTGGAAGAAATTATTCTTCCCTACGATATAAGTAACCACTGTTGAGCCCAATACTTGCTGGGCTTGTGGGGGGCATCTCATTTAAAAAGCTACCCCCTCTCTCTTTAAAACCTTTGTGTCAGAATGAAAGCCCCGCTCCCTCTGGTACCCTGGGCTGATGGGTAACTAGCCACCAGAGTGATCAGAATGAGAAACAGCTTTGGTTGCATAAGCTGAAATTCACCCAGCTGTGCACACCCTTTGGCGAGACACTCACCGTTGTCCTCTAACGCACCCCATCCTGTGACGAAGCAGGAGGTATTATGGGGGAACACTTGAGATGCTTCCGGGAGGCAGACCTTGCGTATCTCACTTGTAAATTCCACAGGAGAGGACAGCTGTACAAGGGCGATGTCATTATTGTGGTTGCTGGGGTTGTCCGCGTATTGTTCGTGAATGATGATGTTGTGGATGTACCTTAGGCTTTTCGGAGGCTGTATAACAGTTCCAAAGCTAGCTGTCCACTGACTGGGATCCCTTTGGCTGAAAGAGATACACAATTAAATCGCAAACTTGCCCAGACAGCTTTGCAAAGAGCTCAGCTCCCAGCTGGGCATCCAAAGGCAGGGTTCCATGTGTTTGGAAGCACAGAGAGCATGGCAGAACATGGCTGTTCTCCAGCAGTCCCCAGAAGGATGCTGCCAGCTGGGATAACTTAGAACAGCCCCGAGGTTGCTCTAACTTGCGCTGGTGGCTGAACCGACGCCCAGCAGCCTGTGGCCTGGATGGACTTGAAAGGTGGAGTTCAGGCATCTTTGACACCCACCACTTCTCAGGTCTCACCCAAAGCACAGTCCAGCCAAATAGAAGACTTAGAACCGACATAATTAGGGGTTCCATTTTGGTCCCAAAATGTCACAGAATTCCAGGCTGGTGTCTGTGCTCACACACCGTCTGTGCTCACAGCATCCTCTTGCCGAGCTGGGCTCTTACCCCCGAAAGCAGTGAGCTGCAGTTACAAGCCATGTGTTACTGATCAGTGTTGCCCCGCAGCGATGGCTGCCTCTCAGCTGAAGACTAGCCTGCCACGGCCACGCACCGTCCTGCGCAGATGTGCCTCCAGTTACTCTGTCTGTGTAGGCAGGCAATTTACTTGTCCGCATCCCACAGCCTATCAAAGAAAGGACCAACTTAGTGACACTGCTTCCCAGGAAAGAAAGGCGGCTTTTGTTTGGTGGACGTTCCCAGTGCACTGACCACAAATGGCTGTCCGCAGTGTATTATAATGTGGCTGAACACCTCACAGATAAACAGATGTGACACCACACTTGTGTTGATATTCAACCGCAATCACATAACGGCAGACTTTACACACACACACACACACACACACACACACACACCTCCAGCTGCATTAGGTGCAAAGAAGACAGGTAGCCAAGATGATAACCGAAAAAAAAAAACGGTCTTGAATAAGAACGAATCAAAATACATTGGTTTATATTTATGCTACCTTTTATCTACACATATCATTGCTCCCATCTAGTGAGCAGAGAAATACAGCATTATTATTGTAAATAAGAAGAAAGTTTCTTAAAATAGTAAGGACATTTAAAAACTGAAGACATATCTAAATTTTTAACTCATAAATCAAAAGCAACTCCAGGTAGGACTAACCTGTATACAAGCATTTCATCAAAATAAGCTAGAGTTTTATTACCCTTTACCAGTCAGATTGACATTTGCCTTGAGGATGTCATAAATATGGATTTTCATAGAGATCTACTCAAGTATATTTTGTACAACAGATTGCATTGGGTCTAGAACTGAACAAACAAATCGACTTTTAGGCTTTGGGGTCTGAACTAAAATATCCAGTTCGATAAGAAACAAAAATTGGTTATTTTTTCAGTTTTTTTCACCAACTCAAAAGTGTTGGAATCGATAACAAATGGGAAATGTTTTGGTCAGTTCAAGACTATTTTTCTGTGAGTTCGTTTCAATGCAGTGGGCATTTTGGTTTGGGGGTTTTTGGGGAGGCAGCATGTGTCACAAGTGGGGCAATTTGGCAATATTTTATGAGGCTTGTCCATGCCTCAATTTTCCACTGTCCCTTGCATGGCTACCCAAGGGGCACCTGATAGTTACAAGCTGCTCTGGAGGCAAAGCAGAAGGGAGGTGTTGTGTCATGTTCGAGTTTGGGGTGAAACAAGTGGGTCACTAAAGGACTGATTGGAACTGACCCATCTCAATGGAGGGGTCACAAATGTAACAGGAACCCCAAGAACTGAGCAACTGACATGTATCTGTGGGAACCTCTACCCACGTCTACACTTGCCTGACTCTGCAGGTGATTCATTAGCGACCCCTTTGCCAACTGCAGAGTCGCGTGCTGCTCAGTGAGAACGAAGTCAGCCCCTGACACACCATTGCTCACAGACATGGGCCCTTCAAACTCCTGCCTGAGGCAACAGGAGGCTCTTGCCCCCATTGAGTAGCCAGAGGCAACCCTGGGCAGCGCCACCGCCTGCCATCTCAGCCACGATCTCTGTACAGTATGAGGATAGTGCTACGGCTCCTTCTGCCAGCAGTTCCGACCTCACCCCCCATCCCCAAATAGCACAATAGGGCTGCCCTGCCGAGAAACTCCCCCTCTGTTTCCTCTCTCCTTGGCTACGTCTACACGTGCACGCTACATCGAAATAGCTAATTTCGAAGTAGCGACATCGAAATAGGCTATTTCGATGAATAACGTCTACACGTCCTCCAGGGCCGGCAACGTCGATGTTCAACTTCGACGTTGCTCAGCCCAACATCGAAATAGGCGCAGCGAGGGAACGTCTAAACGCCAAAGTAGCACACATCGAAATAAGGGAGCCAGGCACAGCTGCAGACAGGGTCACGGGGCGGACTCAACAGCAAGTCGCTCCCTTAAAGGGCCCCTCCCAGACACACTTTCATTAAACAGTGCAAGATACACAGAGCCAACAACTAGTTGCAGACCCTGTATATGCAGCACGGACCCCCAGCTGCAGCAGCAGCAGCCAGAAGCCCTGGGCTAAGGGCTGCTGCCCACGGTGACCACAGAGCCCCACAAGGGCTGGAGAGAGAGTATCTCTCAACCCCCCAGCTGATGGCCGCCATGGAGGACCCCGCTATTTCGATGTTGCGGGACGCGGATCGTCTACATGTCCCTACTTCGATGTTGAACGTCGAAGTAGGGCGCTATTCCCATCCCCTCATGGGGTTAGCGACTTCGACGTCTCGCCGCCTAACGTCGATTTCAACTTCGAAATAGCGCCCAACATGTGTAGACGTGACGGGCACTATTTCGAAGTTACTGCCGCTACTTCGAAGTAGCGTGCACGTGTAGACGCAGCTCTTGTGTCACTCGGAAGCTCTGTGGGACGAAGTCTTGTTTCTTACTCTCTTTGTACAGCACCGACACAATGGGGCCTTGATCTCTGTGAGAGTCTTCGCCAGCAGGGTTGACAGCCTGGGGCAAAGGGGGAGAGGAGCCTGGTGGGAGGGGGCCTGGCTCTGTGTCCTGGAAGGGGCGGGACCAAGGGTAGAAGGGGCAGGGCCTAGAACCGTCACTGCTGGAGGCTGACTGCGTAGCGTGGGACTAGTGAGTGGCTCAGCACTTTGCTGGCGCCAGGGCACAGCCAGGGAGGAGTTGTATCAAGCACCAAGAGGCCCTGAGGCAAGAAGTTCCCACCAGCGCAGAAGACCGACCTGACACCCTGGCAAGCCAAGGCACAGCTCCCAACCCTAATGTGTAGGATCAGTGCCAGCATGAGCCATGTCGCTCCAGCGGGCAGTGGATTTACAGAGGCCCCTGCCTGGAGCTACAGAGTGATTCAGCACCCAGCAGCTGCGTCTGTTCTGGGGAGGTGCAGTCTGGGCTGCATCTGGAACTAGAGCAGGCTGGGCATTTTTCAGTGAAGCTTCATCTTCCTTGGGATGAACCTGATTTGTTAACATGGAAACATTCACTGGGACAATGGCTCCGGTGCAGAATGGAGTGTCGAAGGGTGAACGTGTGAGAGATGCCCAGTACTACCAGTGCTTTCCTAAGTTGAGCGCTTGGGCTGCCGCCCAGGAGATATTCAGGTGCTGCCGAGCTGATTAGCAGAGTGCTCACAGCTGGCAGCCTGTGTTCTATTGGTGGTGCACAGCCACACAGGCCATGGTGCACATAACAAACATTTAGTCCACCCATGGATAGAAAATATGAGCAGGAACACTGCCTACCACCACCACTCCAGAACAGCCAGGGGCCTGGTGAATAGGTCAGCTGATGCTGAAGACCCAGGTTCTAGACCATGCTCTACCTTGTATAGATCAGGGCCTTGACTCCACTTCACCAGGGAGTGCCTGGCCCACCAGGCTGCTGGCTAGTCTGGTGTTTGCCCCTCTCATTCCTTTATGAAAAGGTGCGGGGGTGGGGGCCTTGGTTTCACCTCACTGCAGAACGGGGCATTTTCTGAAATCACACAACACATTCATGCAACTCTGGGTAGTGCAGGGTGGAAGCCAAAGCCCCCCAGATACAGCGGCAAGAAGCTGGAAGTTCTCAATACACCAGTGGTGCCACTGTCATTAGCCTCGCTCAGCACTAACATGCCAGCCCCAAAGGCTGAGAAGGTCCATCTGGTGGATGTCACACCCCTACACAAGGAAGAGCTGTGGGCAGCAAGGTGGATGTGCATCTCAGGCAGCCAGTTGCAACTGCTACATGGAACTCCTCCTTCAGAGTTGGAGAGGAACCAGCAGGTGGAGCAATGGGGGACTTCTCCATTCCACTCCAGGGAGCCGGCAGCGGTAAGACAGTCACCTTTAAAGTGCTCACCTTGGTCACATGTAGCAGCAGAGAATGGCCGCCAGAGAGCTGGGGAGAGGGGTGCTCTCCATAAGCAAACCTCAGGAAAAGACAGACTTGTGTGGGGACAGATAGCTCCAGGCTGGGAGCTCCATACCACTCCCGTACAACTGTGTGTGCCATTTCTGCAACTCGGTGTTCATGATGGCCCCTGACCAGCAGGTGGGCTACGCCTCCACATATTTGTATGAACCAAACAAAATTACTGTTAACCCCAACAAAGCTTTAGGACAGCTCAAGCTGCGTGGCAGGCTGCCAGCACAGAAGAATGCTCCCCCAGCAGGGAGGAGGGATGAATCAAGCACTCACAGTAGTAGAGCAGACTGCCAGTGGGATGGGTGGGGAGTTACCAGCCATCATGGCTCTCACTTGCCAGATCTGTTAAGGGCTATGTCTACACTAGCACACTACTTTGAAGTAGCCTATTTCGATGCTCTTATGTCAAAATAGGCTACTTTGACGCATATCATCTACATGTCCTCCAGGGCTGGTACCATCGATGTTCAACATGGAAGTAGCGATGGAGAACGTGGAAAGGAGCCGCCCCGGAAGGAAATGCAGAGCATCCACACACACAAGCACTCCCCATCAAAATAAGGGGCCAGCAAAGCCCCAAGCTGCTCCCTTAAAGGGCCCCTCCCAGACACACTCGCCCTGCACATCACGAGATCCACAGATCCAACAACCGGTTGCAAACCCCGTGCACGCAGCACGGACCCCACAGCTGCAGCAGCAGCAGCCAGAAGCCCTGGGCTAAGGGCTGCTGCATGCAGCGACCATAGAGCCCTGCAGGGGCTGGACAGAGCGTCTCTCAACCCCTCAGCTGATGGCCGCCATGGAGACCCTGATATTTTGATGTAGCGGGATGCGGATTCTCTACACACGCCCTACTTCAACACTGAACGTCGAAGTAGGGCGCTATTCCCATCTTCAGATAGGAATAGCGATTTTGACGTCTCGCCACCTAAAGTCGATTTCAACATCAAAATAGCTCACAGCGCGTGTAGACGCAACGCATACTATTTTGACGTTGTGCCAGCTACTTTGAAGTAGCTGGCTAGTGTAGATGCACTTAAGTAGCTTAACAGCTTAGGCAGAAGACCTGCATCTCAGCACATACATGAGACACGGTGCTGAGAATGGCACAGTGTCCTTAGAACCCAGGGGCCAGGAACAGCCGTTCTCTTCTATAATTGAGCCAGTACCTATGTGCGACGGAGAACAAAGAGTAGGAATAAAACTGAAAGAGTGACATTGTCTGATCCATGAACCATGAGCGTCTGGGAACTACTTCGTCCATAGCCACTGGAAGTGCAGCCCCCCCGCCTAACTCCTGCGTCATTCACAAAGAGATGCTCCAGAAGTCTAAGGTCAATAACAACACGGCACAAAGACAATCAAACCCAAAGCTTGCTGCAAAGTCGGTGGGAGTCTCTCCATTCACTTCAGGCAGTTTAGACCATGCCTCACTGAAGCAACCTATAGTGTACGTTTCCTAGCCAGGGAGTCCCGCAAACTAACACTTCACCACCAGGGACAAGTACTATTTGTTTCACCTGTAGCCTGAATTAAAATCAGTCTCTGGCCTCTCCGGTGATTACCAAGGGTGAGAGTGTGCCTGGGTGTGCTTTTTAAATACTACAGTTTGGAACACTGAAGGGCTCAGAAAATAGAAGCTAGAGAGTAATCTTAAAGGGGCCAGTGGAAATCAGGGCCACATTGTTATAGGCCCTGTGCGAACCAGAGGTGGGAAAAGTACCCCCAAAGTTACTTGAGTAAAAGTGCAGCTGCTTTCACTTCTGGATACTTGAGTACAATCTAGATGGGGGGGGGGGGTACTTTTACTCAAGTGGTTTTCCAGTGGGGCACCCATTGCTTGTACTTAAGTACATTCCCCACAAAGCAGCTGCACTTTGCTTAAGTACCTTTTGGGGTACTTTCCCCACCTCTGGTACAAACACAGAAAGAGACCCTGCCTGGACAGATAAGGCCGACACAAACAGTGAGACAAGGTGTTATTATTGTCATCCACATTTTGTAGATAGGAATTGAGGCCCAGTGCGACTAAGGTAAAGACTCACAGACTTACTCTCATGCTTAGCTTTAAGCGTGGGGTAGTGGATGCTGAGTAGCCCTACAGAGACTGGGAGGAGCAAAGAGCCACCTCTCCAGCACCCACCCATGGGGCCAAGCAAAGGGGAAGGGAGCTAGTCAGCGCTTTGGCAGGAAGGCCACCCCCAACTCGTCTAACCAATGAGGAGAAAGCGTGGCAATGGCAGATGGGAGGAGAGGAAAAGTCTGAGAAGGCCTCAACTCTTCCATGTGTCCAAGGGGCAAGAAGCAGGACACTCACTCTCTTTCATCAGCACAGAAGTTGCCTGCCTCCTCACCCCTTAGGGAGACCTTTCGGGTGCCACCAGAAGATGCAAGTTAATCACCAGCAGGGTGGAAAGCTTGTCCCTGCATCTTCTTAAGCCACATGGGTCACTTCCTGTAGCTGAAATGGACTTAAGTGTCACCTGGACAATGCCTAGGTACTCATATGGCCCCCACCACCTCATTGTCCCAGCATCTCGTCCTGTTAGCCCTGCAGGGTCTGCACAACGACAAGACAGTGCACTGATTTCGCTCCTGCCTTGTGCATCCTCAACAGGAATGTGAGTAGAACTTCATCTGTGTGATCCTCTTTCAGGGTGCCAGGCTGACATGTAGACTTAATGGCCCGGTCAAGCAGAAGAATCACGTTTTCCATTGGTAGCTCATGCATCCCTCTTGTAGCAATCACCAACACCCGGAAAGCACGGAACCCCCACCACCATGCCCGCTAAGGCCCATCAGGAAGTGCTCGTACTTACAGTTGTTGAGCATGTGTTCTCCATTTTCCTTCTTCGTCTCTGAAAGGAAACGCACAGACTGTCAGCACAGCTCACGCCTGAACCTGGCTCAGTTGTCAGGGTGGATTTCCTTGCTGTCCTAGTGGGACATACATGATGATTGTTGTGGGGTCATGCCCAGCATTCTGTAGTAGGAGACAGCTGAGCATTCCTTACTATTTGTGAGGCTTTCACAGTTAGTAGCAGTGTATATGGGACTTGATTGTGCTAAACGGGGTTCCTCCACGCACAAGCCCTCAGACAGTCACTGGCTTCCATATCCATCTTGGATGGAGTGTCTTCAAGGGTTGATCTAAAGTAACCCTGTAAATGCAACCAACTGCTCACACACTGTGAGGACGAGCCTGGTACAAAACCCTAATGGGTTCATTTAGAAAAGATAAGGCTGAAAGTCCCTGAATTCACCATTCACTGACTCAAGTTGTAATCAGCTACTGATCTTTCTTATGGAAAGTTTACATGATGGTCTAACCTGGGGTCAGCAACCTTTCCAACGCGGAATGCCAAAATTTGACCTTATGACTTCTGTGTGTGATCCCAGGGCCAGTGACGCTTTTTAAAGCCAATTGTCCTACTTACAATGGCTTCATTCATAAATAAATGAAAATGCAGAGCTTTACCATTTAGGCGGCTGGTAGCATTAGCTGGTCTTTTGTTAATCCACAGATGGCCCGGCTTTGGGCAAGCTCACACCTGCATGAGGGAGGTGGCGAGGGGCTGAGCTCCCGCTTCTCATGCCAATGGCAATCGGCTTGCATGCTGCTCTTGATATCTGTGCTGGGGGTTGCTGACCCCTGGCCTAATCACTTCTCAGGTTAATCCTATTTTTCAGCTTTTCCCTAAAATAAAGGAATCTTCTTCCAAAATGTTTCTGCACCTTTCTAAGGAGCAGAATGGTTCAACTGCATCTTTTTCTGCATTCTCACGAGCCATCAATCAGATGTCCATTGGGGAAGTTTATGGTCCAATGAGGTCAAGAACTAGGCCACAACTCTCATTTGGTTGGGGATTGTTAATAAAGCAGCAGGGACTTTGATGAAATATTTTTAGATAAAATGCCAGTTCCTCAAAACCAAACCTTTGTGGGGCTGCAGTCTGTTCTGACCCACCCTATGTGAACAGTTTTTTGAAAAAAAAAAAAAGGTTTCAAAATATCAAAAGGTTTCAACATTTTTCTTAAAAAAGAAAAAAAAAAGACTTTCTGGTTTTCTCCTCCAAAATAACTGTTTCAAGATGTACGTTAATTAGACTAAAAGAAGAGGTGGGGGGAAAGCTTAAAACTGACACAAACTATTTCAGTTGACCCAAATCCAACATTTTTGTTTGTTTGTAAAAATCTGAGAGAGACTGTCCACCTTGATTCAAGACAGGGAAAACTTTTGAACTCTCATAAACATTCACAAGATGAAAAAAGAGTTTCTTGCTCAGCTCTGTCTTATGATAACTATGAGGACAGAGGAAACGGGCCTTTTGGTGGAATGCTGCTAGTTTTGCACATTTTTATTAGTCTCATAGCTTTATATTTGGGAACCTCATCACAGAGTGGAGAAGTGACCTTCTAGTAATCTGTGTCCAAAGCAAAATTCACTTTTCTCTACGGAAGGCTGGGAAGGGAGAAGAAGAAAGGACACAAAAGCAAACGTCGTTCATTATGGAGTTGGATCATCGACTAATTATGTGTGTGTGGTGGGGGAGAACCAAGCAGGAGATAAGGTGAACCAACTGTAATGCTCTTCCAGAACTTCCTGCACCGATGGTTTGGAAAATTTGAAAGCAGAACAAAATACTCTGAAAAACAGGAAAATGGAGCTAGATCTTTTGCTGGCATAAATCAGCTTAGACCTGGTTACTTCAGTGGGGTCACATGGATTTAGGTCTCCTTAAAATCTAGCCCACTGACTTCAGTGGTGCTAGGCTGGGTTAAATCCACTAGGAATCTGGCCCACATTTGTATCTCCTCTTGTCACAGCTTCATGCTACCCTTCCAGGTCGTCAGCTGATGTGAGTGGCAGGGCTGTTTTGGGCAAACAGGAGAAGGGAACAGCATGGGCTCACATCCGCAGGAGGAAAGCAATGGCATGACCAGCAAATCAAAGTAAAATGGGAAAGCTCAAGAAACTTGCCTGAGAGTGTAAAAGTTGAAGGGTCAGTTGCCAAGTACCCCATGGTTGTCTGCACCTGCCTAAACAAAAGGCTCTTGACTCTTTCCGAGAGGGCTGCGATGTTGTCCCTGGATGCAAAATGAAACATCAGCACAACTTCTGCCACCACTCGGGGGCCATTGGAGCCATCGGGGCTGCAAACCAACAGGACATGAAAGACAGGGGTGAGTGAAGGGGTTTGCTACTTGCCCTCTTTTCCCCCACAACTGTAGTTTGCACCAGGTCCTCTGGGCCTTACCTGGGGACTGACACACTCTAAAATATGGGGAGATGAGAAAGAGCTAAGTAACTAGTGGAGGATATTGACTAATCTCCTCCTGTCAGGGTGACTGGGGAGATCCATGGGAAGCTTGCCAAGATCAGAGAAAAAGTCCGAGGGAAAAAGATGATATTAAGGAGAGTAATGTCCCTACTCCAGCCGGGGGGGTAAGCTCAATGAACTGCCATGTGGCTCGTGCTCCCCGGGGGGACATATGGCCATTGGAAGCTGGTAGCAGTAATCAGAAGCCCCTGAGCCTCTTAAGAGCTGCGTATTAGAAATCCAGATGTCTGAAATGCAGCTCCACTTAGAACCCTGAGCTCCATTAGGATCATAGCATATCAAGGGGGGAAAGACCAGTTAGGCCATGTGAGGTCAGACCTGCAGAAGAGATTGGTGCCCAGCAGCACCCACATTAAGTGTGCGGAATGATGGAGCTTCTGGCTCTACCATTGCAGCCCAGTCCCCACTTTGCAAATTTCACGCTGTTGCTCCCTTGCACTCCACAGTTCCTGTCTACAAGGCTCCAGCCCCAGCTATGCTCCCCAACCCTCAGTCTCTGAGAAGCTCCACGTAATTACCTACTTCCTTGACAGCCAGCCCCTCCTCTAGCTCACTGAACTCCCTCTCCTTTGTCACTGTCTTGTTGGTAACGAAGCGCTTGGATTTGGATAAGTAACCCTCCGACACTCCCACCAGCACCACATTGTGCAGGCTGTCCTCTAGGACAACCATAGCCTACAGCAGCCTGCCCCATGGTGCTGCCTCTGGGTACGTTAGGCAAGCCGGCGTGCGCCTCTCTTATTTTCGCCTTGCTTTAGCCTCTTGCATGTGCCACTCCGCTTACAACACAAAGTTCACTGAATCCACTCCTGGGACTTCAAGAAGAGAGAGATCCTGTCATGCAGGCCCAGTTTTGAGAGCAACCTGGAGACCTGGAACTGGGGCAGGCCTCACTAGAGCTCTCTGCTCCTCATGGGCCCAGTGGATGCCCTTAAGTGCGTGGTTGTGACTTCTTGGGAGGCCAGCGACCATAAATACACCATTGTGAGAAAGACGGAGGCATTGGGTCTTCCTCGGACTCCCCCTGCCCTGCACCCTGTGTGGTCACTTACACCAGCTCAGCCCGAGAGCATTTCCCACCATTTTCCACAGGCGTGGGTGACTCTAGAGTGGGTGGGGGCAGTGAGACCCCCAGCGACTGCAAGCCCTGGGAGCGGAATAGCTGCCAAGTCAGCATTTTGCGACTGAAAAGTCCTGGTCAATAATACCAGCATATGTTCCCCCAGCTTCACACTGCCTGGCTGCCCCAGACTGGGGGGAAGGTTCCTCCGTGCAAATCTTGAGCAGGAGGCAGACCCAGCGAGGAGGAACGCTGCCTTTTACATACCGCATTTTGACAACGTGGGACCTGATGTATTTCTTATCTAAGCTCGAGTCTCGAAATGTCCTGGTCACCTTTAAAAGTCAAGATAATGCACAGCAGTGAGGACCAGGGAGAGAAGGCGCACCACCGTCCCCATAAATCAGCCCTGCTCCTCTGATCATGCCAGCGATATACGGGACAAGTGCCCTGTGCCATTAACTGGCTGGTTTCTGCCTACAAGGAGAGCAACCCCTTACATTCTCAATGGTTCCTCTATGCTCACCGGACGTCAGCAGCTGCAGAGACCTGCCCCATGTGCTGCGTTTGGCTAGCTGGCAAGCCTTGATTCCCTCTCCTTGTTTCTGGCTCTGAGTCTCCATCCTATCCTAAGTATTCAAGCGGTGTCACCGGCAAGTTTGAGCCAAAACTCAGCAGAGTCAGTGGAAAGAGTCCCATTGGTTTTGATGGGCTTTGGATCAGGCCCTCAGTCACCTAAGCACTGTCCCAGTACATCCCAGACCTGCTGGAAGGGCTGAAATGAAGCGGTCGTGGCTCTTGTGTGAATACCCACTTTAAAGAGCACGAGCTGCTTAAATGCTACAGTGATAGAGACTGGAGCAGGGCCTTGGACAGATAGACTGCACTCACTCCCATTGTATTACTGGCGCTTGCTTTACAAGCCTGAACAAATGAACCCTGAAAGGGAGGAACTGTCCTTCCCATTTCTAATTGCAGGTCTCCTCACCCAGGACTCTCAGGGACAGGCTACGGGGGAGAAAGCAAAGTTCTGATTTACCAGCGTCTCGATGCCTGTGCTCAGGTCTCGGAACTGTTTCGAGGTTTGCTTCTCCAAGTCCGGACCGTACGGGATATTGGTGAAGGTAAAGGCTGCATTGTAGAAGTAGATCTCCTTATCTGCAGAGGGAGGCAGAGGGACTGGTCAGCGCCTAGCTGACCATTTGGAGATGGGGAGCCTGGAGGACATAGCAGCCAGGGTCATGGCTCCCAGGCAGGCAGAGCAGGACTCTGGATTTCTGATTCTGATCTCACTTATTCCTCACGAGCGGCGTTACGTGGACTGGATCCGCAGCTGAACTCTGCCCAGGGCCATGGGCAAAAGTGACTTTGGTCTTCAGTGGAAACCTGAAGGAGCCTTTAGGGCACTCTAAGGTAAGCCAGCTGCAACACAGCCCTAGGGACCACCCTGGGAGCCAGAGATTGGCAGCATAGAAAACACACTGGCCACATACCCCTTCCACCCAGCACAGTCCTTACCCTCTGCCCATGCCCTGCAGCGCAGGCAGCATACAGCTGGCTATACACCCTTGACTGCCCTATGCAAGGATCTGGCCAACACTGGGTTAAAGTGGAGGGTTAGACCCACGATACTGTGTCTGAGGCTACAGCTATTTACAGCTGTGAAGCATTGCTCCTCACAGGCCCAGCAATCCCATACGACCTGAGGCTTCTCCAGCCAGCCCTATCTGCTATCCCCTAGGGGAAGGACCAGGTATGAAGTTTACAAATTTGCAATGGAGGAGTTGTTGCTCCTTTAGCTGAAGCAGTAGAGCCTTGTGCTTTTGGATCCAGACATCCTATGGTCAGTCCTTGAAGACAACCCAGCCAGGACATCATTATCTAAAGCATGAAAACAGGAACAGAATCCTCCAGCGACTGGAGGCAGTGTTCCCTGTAAGCTGAACACGTGGGTAGCCACCCAGCAGAGAATCAGGTGCTGCCCAGCTGCTCTCTTCTACAGCTTCCCACTGCCAGCAGTCTATATTTCTACTGGTGGTGCACATCCCCAGGTGAGAAGGTGTCCATAACAAAATTTATTTCATCCATGGATGAAAAAAATTAGAGGGAACCAGACTGGAAGCTAGCAGACCTCTGACTTCCTTGGATAAGTGTCCTTTGACTGCTCTGCCTGCAGCCCAGCACAGGTGACAGACATAGAATGGACAGAGACTTTAAATCCCAGTTGTAGACAAAAGGCTGGTGTTTAAGAGGTGTTTTTAGGAACTGTTAATTACACCCTTATGATGGGACTCAAAGGACCCACACCCTGGGCTGGATTCCAGACTTTGCGCTTTCCCTAAAAATCACAGTAGGAAACTCCCAGCACGTACAACTCACCCCTGACAGCAAGACTGTCACACTTACCAAAGAGCAAAAAATAGACCAGCAGACCAATGACAAGGGCCATAAAGAGAACGATTCCCAGAGCAATAAGGGCTAACTTCCATGGCTCCAGGAGCTTCATTCTTGTGTCCAGCTGGGTCAGCCTAGGGAGACGGGGATAAAATCAGGCTTTGCATTAAATGGAATAATGATCCCTGAGCCAGACTGTCTGCACGCGCAAATTGGCTCAGCTCCAGTGACTTCAGTGGAGAGGTGCTGCTCTCTCCAAACTGGAGATCTGGCCAGTTATCGTCACCCTCCATTCTGGGACAAAACTATGTTTCACTGTGATGATGGCTACATGGGTGCATTGGACATCTCTGTACTCAGATGAGGAATGAAGGAGGCAGCCAGTCCACATCTGTCTACTTTCAGGAGCTTTCTAGCAGACACACACTTGGTCAAGGCAGATGGAAAATGCTCATTTCCTACGCCAAGTCATAACAGTGGCTACACTCAGTCACACCAAAGGTCCAGCTAGTCCAAAACAGGGTGAAATGATCCATCCCATTGCCCACTCCCAGCCTCCGGCAAAGGGAGGCTAGAGACATCATCTCTGCCCATCCTGGCTAATAGGCACAGATGGGCCTATGCTCCATGAATGTATCTAGTTCTTCTTTCAACCCTGTTATCATTTTGGCAAGGAATTCCACAGGTAGAGTGTTGTGTGGAAAAATACTTCCTTTTGTTGTTTTAAACCTGATGTTTGTCAAGTTCGTTGGGTG
Source organism: Carettochelys insculpta (assembly GCF_033958435.1). Classification (NCBI taxonomy): domain Eukaryota; kingdom Metazoa; phylum Chordata; order Testudines; family Carettochelyidae; genus Carettochelys; species Carettochelys insculpta. The sequence continues at coordinate 132,356,346 of NC_134140.1, read as the reverse complement.
ATCCCTAGCTTTTGTGTTATGAGGAGTAACTAAAACTCCCTTACTTATTTTCTCCACACCAGTCATGACTGTATAGACATCCATAATATCCCCACTTACCTGTCTCTTTTCCAAGCTGAAAAGTCCCAGTCTCATTAAGCATTCCTCAGGTGCCAACTGTTCCATACCTCTAATAATTTTTGTTGCCCTTTTCCGAATCTTTCCCAATTCTAGTATATCTTTTTTGAGATGAAGTGACGCCATCTGCATGCAGTCTTCAGGATGTGGGCATACTATGGATTTACATCGCGGCAATATCTTTTCTGTCTTGTTACCTATCCTTTCTTAAATGACTCTCAATATTCTGCTTGCTTTTTGACAGCTGCTGCACATTGGGTGGATGTTTTCAGAGAACCATCCATGGTGACGCCAAGATCTCTTTCTTGAGTTCTAACAGCTAACTTAGACCCCAATATTTTATATGTACAGTTGGCATTATGTTTTCCAATGTGCATTACTTTGCATGAATCAGCATTGAATTTCTTCTGCCATCTTCTTGCCCAGTTATCCAGTTTTGTGAAAGCCTTGTGAAGTTCATTTAAGTATGTCTGGGATTTAACTATCTTGAGCAGTTTTGTAGCATCTGAAATTTTGCCACCTCACTGTTTACTCCTTTCTCCAGATCATTTAAGAATATGTTGAATAGGATTGGTCGCAGTACAGATCCCTGGGTGATACCACTAGCTACCTCTTTCCATTCTAAGAACTGACCATCTATTTCTGCTCTTAATTTCTTATCTTTTAACCAGTTACAAATCTATGACAGGACCTTCTCTCACCACGATTGCCTACTTTACTTAAGAGCTTTTGGTGAGGGACCTTGTTAAAGGCTTTCTGGAAAGCAAATTACACTATATCCACTTGATCCCCTTGTCCACGTGCTTGTTGATCGTCTCAGAGAATTCTAGTAGATTGGCGAGGCATGATTTCCCTTTAGAGAAAACATGTTGACTCTTCCCTAACACAGTGGCTGTTTCTACAGGGGGAGGGATAGCTCAGTGGCTTGCTAAACCCAGGGTTATGAGCTCAATCCTTGAGGAGGCCATTTAGGGATTGGGGCAAATAGATGTCAGGGATGGGGCTTGGTCCTCCCAGGAAAAAAAAACAAAACGGGGGGAATGGGGCTAGATGACCTCCCAAGGTCCCTTGCAGTTCTAGGACATGTGTATCTCCAATTATATTACATTACACATGCCATGATCAGAGAAAGTGGCATGGTAATAAACAGCTTGAAATATGCTAATGAGATATGGATGCAAATTCCTGGCACCTCATTGGTATAAGATCACATGATTTGGAGTCTTCCAAAAATTTTCAGGAAGAAGGGGCCTCTGGAAGGACTTACTTCTGGAAGAACCCCTGGGGGCCACACTTCTACATGTGATTTTGGAGTCCAGAAGAACAGCTTCCAGACTCCAAATCACATGACCTTATGCTAATGAGGTGTCAGAAATTTGCATCTGTGCCTCATTAGCATATTTCAGGCTGTATATTAGCATGCCACTTTCTCCAAAAGTGGCATGTGTGGAAACAGCCATTATGTTCTTTTATGTGTCTGACCATTTTCTTTATTACTATAATTTCAACCAGTTTGCCAGGTACTGAAGGTAGGCTTACCAGCCTGTAACTACCAGAAATACTCTCGAGGCCTTTTAAAAAAGCAGCATCACATAAGCTATCCTCCAGTCATCTAGTACAGAAGCTGATTTAAATGATAGGTTACAAGACTACAGTTAGTAGTCCTGCAGTTCCACATTGGAGTTCCTTCAGAACTCTTGGGTGAATGCCACCTGGTCCTAGTGACTTATTACTGTTGAACAATTTGATCCAAAACCTCCTCTAATATCACCCCAGTCTGGGATGGTTTCTCAGATTTGACACCTAAAAGAATGGTCCAGGTTTGGGCATATCCGTAACATCCTTAACCACGAAGACCAATGCAAAGAATTAATTTAGTTTCCCCACAATGGCCTTCTCGGCCTCCAATGCTGCTTTAGCATCTCAGTCGTCCAGTGTTGTTAACAGGCTGCCTGCTTCTGAAGTAGTTAACATTATTTTTGCTGTTACTTTGAGTCTTTGGAAAGCTGTTCTTCAAGTTCTTTTTCTGACCTTCCCAATGATATTTTTACACTTCATTTGCGAGAGTTTATGCACCTTTCTTTTGGCCTCACTAGGTTTTAACTTCCACTCTTTAAAGGATGTCTTTTTACCTCTCTCTTTTTGTTTCACTTTGTTGTCTAGCCACAGTCGCCCTTTTGGGGACTCTCTGGCTAGTTTTTTTAATTTGTGGTGTACCTTTCAGCTGAGCCTCCTTTACGATGTCTTTGAAACGTTTCCTTGCAGCTTGCAGAGATTTCGTCTTTGGCAGTATACCTTGTCATTTCTGTTTCAATAACTTCCCTATTTTTTAAGTAGTCCTGCAGCAGCACTTTAGCCCACTCAAATAGGGAGAGGGTTGAAAGCAGGCTGGAGGGAGCCTGAGCAAACCCAGCCAGTCAAGACACAGCCAGTGAAGGCCAGGCTGGGCCCTATAAAAAGACTGCAGGATAGAGTGCCACTCACACTGGCTCTGGCCAGAAAGCTCCCTTGGACAGAACAGTGCTGGGCAGGCTTGGGGAGCTGGAGAGAGACACCAACTTCCCAGGCTGTGGCCTTGATACAAGTTGCAAGGGAAGAGGCCCAGGGAATGGAATCAGTAAAAGGAGCGTGAAGAAGGGCAGGACAAGGCTGCTGATAGAGGATCCCTGAATCAGGACTCAGCGTAGTGGGTTGGCCTGGGTCCTCCTTCCCCCACATTGAGCCACCACAGGCCACAGCTTCTAGAGCCCTGGTGGCAGCTGTGAGATGGAGGATTGCTCATACTCCCTCTCCGCCAAAGGGGGCGAGAGAACGGAGTAGTGGGAACTGCCAGAGGGCAATGTCCTGAAGAGGTGCCACACCCCAGGGAATGACATGGACCCAGATGGTGGAGACAGCAGAGTAACAACTGCTGAGACACTGGCAGGAAGAGGGTGACCTGCTGAAGAATGGAGCTAATTCCCAGAGTGAGCAGCAGAGGGCGCTGCGCTGGTGAGTCACAAACCCAGCCAAGTATGGGAGGGGTAGCCGTGTTAGTCTGGATCTGTAACAGCAACGAAGGGTCCTGGGGCACCTTATAGACGAACAGAAAAGTTTTGAGCATGAGCTGTCGTGAGCACAGACTCACTTCCTCAGTGCATTTTTGGTGTTCCAGTACTAGCTGCTCCAAGAAGCAGGCGTTTATTTCTGCTTTACTAATTTCTCCCATAGTCATTACAAACAAACATGCATTGGGATGGTTTCCCAGCATTTGTCGCATTCACCTTGTTCTTTGTTCTCTGTTTATGCCCCATCTGATGAGGTGCACACACCCTCACCCAAGCCGAGATGAGCATCAGGAAGTCCTGGACGCAGCAAAATACCTTCAGATAGGCCCAGCTGGAACAAGGAGTTCAATCCCAGAGTGGGAACATGCTGATCCGGCCCTGAGCAGTGCACAGAGAGCAAAGCAATTGCTTCTTTACCTTAAGGCTTGGAGCAAATCCAGGCTCTGAAGGTATAATCCCCAGACAATGCTGAACACTCAGTCTCTCTGCACCCAACTCTGCCTGCACAGAGGTGACTGTCTCAGATACTGCTAAAGTAACTCTCAGGTTGTAGCTGGGGCACAACAGATAAGGAAGGCACCAGGTGCGCACAGACCTTGCTCAGGGGCCAGCCAACTGCATACCTTTCTAGTATGCTCATGGACATGTTTTCTAAAGGGGGACACAGAGTCTATAGAGCCCCCCCCCCACCCAGCAGATGTGGCCTGCTGCAGTATGAGGAGCACCCTGGAAGGAGTGGAGCAATGAATCATAGAACACTAGGACCGGAAGGGCCTTCGAGAGGCCATCTAGTCCAGCCCCCTGCCCCAACAGCAGGACCAAGTACTGTCTAAACCATCCCTGGCAGACATCTATCTAACCTGCTCTTAGATATCTCCAGTGAGATATTTGCAATCTCCTGTAACACTGACAGACCCAAGTTGCCAGCTCCAGGGATAGAACCTGTGAACATAAGGGCTAAAGCCCTGTACTCTAGTCCATGAGCTAAAAGTTGGCTAGCGCTCAGTCAAGGCTGTAGAGCAGAGAGTTTCACTCATCCCAGATGAAGTCTTAGTAGCACTAGTGTAGGGTGCGAGAAGAGTTTGTAACAGTCTCATGAGAGCAGATCGACCCCTCTGTGAATCCTCAGGAGAATCTAAACAGACCAGTCTGTGCAAGGTGAAAGCTGCAAACTGCCATGGGAACAGCTGCAGAACAAGCTGCGCTTGCCAAGATTTCAAGGCTACGCTGGCAGTAGGCCACCAGAGATAGTGATAAGAAATGCATAGGCAATTTTAGGCAATCTTATGTTAATGAGCTCAGCTTTATCAGCTAGTGTTAGGAGGCCTGTTACTGAGCCTCTCCCCGAGCGAAGCTCCGACGCGTCGGGTTTTCCCCCACTGGTGACTGCGGCGTCTCCGGGGCTCCCGTCGCGGGTGTCACGTGCTTTCAATAAACCAAATATAGCACTTGCCTTCTGGGTACAGCCTCGTCTCTGGGGAACCCGAGCCTGGTTGGTTACAACTAGGTACAATGTGCTTCCCTGGGCTGAAGAAACACATCCTGAGCTTCTGAGACCCTCCAGCACTTCTTCCTAGCCAATGCACCCATTGTAACAACAACAGACCTGGCTTGCCAGCATCCAGGAATAGAACCTGCAAGCACAGGGTCTAAAGCGCTGCACTCTACTGCATGAGATAAAGGCCAGCTGGCTCTCAGCCAAGCCTGTAGAGCAAAGACTCCACTCACCCCAGATGAGGTCTCACTGCCTCTGGGTACTACACTCCCTTGGCAATTTATTCCACTGTTTGACCACCCTGACCATTAGGAACTTTTTCCTAATGTCCAACCTAAAACTCCCTTGCTGCAGTTTAAGTCCATTGCCTCTTGTTCTATCCTCAGAGGCCAAAAAGAACAAATTTTCTCCCTCCTCTTTATGACACCCTTTTAGATACCTGAAAACTGCTATCATGTTGCCCCTCAGTCTTCTCTTTTCCAAACTAAACAAGCCCAATTCTTTCAGCCTTTCTTCATAGGTCACGGTCTCTAGGCAGTTAATCATTCTTGTCGCTATTTTCCAGACCCTCTCTAATTTCTCCACATCTTTCTTGAACTGCGGTGCCCAGAACTGGACACAATACTCTAGCTGGAGCCTAACCAGCGCAGACTGGAACGGAAGAATGACTTCTCGTGTCTTGCACTCCCCAGCTCAGTACAGCATGCACCGCCACGCAGTCTGCTATGAACGCCGTCTCCAGCTGCAGGAAGAGCTGATAAAAAGACCAGTACTATTTTATTTCCTGTGTTAGCCTGAGTAGGACTCTTGACATGTGTTCCAAATAATTCCCAGTTGCGCAGCTCAGAGAGACAGTTGACAGGCAGGTTCTGCCAGTCCCCGCTTTTCTGTCTGATTTAGATAGGTCAGACAGCCTCCTGCATGGTGCACCAAACACCACGAGCAGCAGCGTAAGTGCGGACCTGCTGGCAGGTCACTTTCTCCAAACCACAGAAGGTAGCTGTAACGCCAACCGTGCCAGCTGTTTCAGGGTTCCTTCCTAAGTCTCCCCTCCTCCTGCATCTGCTTGGGGCAGCTGTGGGATAGCAGGGGAAGTGATATATGAATGAGCAGCCTTGAGGCTGGCCTATTCGCAGTGATGACACTTACCAGCCTTATGAGCGAGGAACCACATAGGTGACTTGAAGTCACCTGCACTCCATTCCCCACTGCCGTCTCAGATGCTTCCCATTTGCTCACTCTTCACTATGCTTAGTGCCTCACGTGCTTTAACGTACCAATCATAATAACTCTGTAAGGTAAGGGTTCAGACTGCGGAACTGGAAGACTAAGTGACTTGACCAAGAACACATAAGAAGTGGCAGGGTCTGAACCTAGGTCTCCTAAGCACTAGGTTAGTGACCTTGCTCACTAAAGAGGCTATGGCTCACCTGGAGATCTGGCTTACACTACACAACTGTCATTTGAAAGAAACAAAGCTTTTCAAATAATTAGTCAGGGAGTTGCAGCCAACTTTAAAGTCAACCCTAACAAGTGTAACTGAGAAAGGGATGTTACTCCACACAGATCAGTGTCTTTGTTAGGAATGATGGTACTGAGGTACTGGATAATAATCAACTGAAAAAGGAAAGTTCCCTTTCTCTTGTGGGGGAAGAGTCAAAATGAATAAGAGAAAAATTCTAGGAAAATCCAGAGAGAAAAACCAAAATATCCAATAAAATCAGTCCCCCATCCCCAGAGATGTTAGGTTAAATTACATTTTGTGTCAGCAGACATTACGATTAAATATTTGGATGGCAGTACAGCTTATCCACGCCAATCTTGGATGACAATCCCCCATTGCGCTAGGCACTGTACAAAAACCAAACAAATGTGATCTCTGCCCCAAAGAACTTACAACATCTAAGTAAAAGACAACTTTCTTCACACATCCCCCAGGTTTAGAGATGAACTAGATGATCGTTCTGTGAGAAGCCCTGAGCCTTCGGATAAAGCAGCAACCTGACTTTTGCCCCATCCCTCAGTGAAAAAGTGGGGGAACACCTTGTCAGAGAGCACTGAAGTCTTGGGGATGAAGAAAAGATCTAGAACACATTATTCGAAATCAGACCATAAATTAAAGCAGCAGATTCAGAAGGGAAAAAGAAAAAGAAGGGTTCCTACTCCACACTGTCGAAGGCATTCTCTGCATTAAAAGGCCCACAGAGCCCACTGCACAGAGAGATCCTCTATTTATTACTTTGTGTATTCTCCCACCACAGCCAATTTGATCAGGGGACGAAAGAGGTTTCACATGTGAAGCAACAATCTTGGAAAGTATTTGGCCATTACAAAATAAATCTACAGCCCCCATCAAAGTAGTATCTAAGTACATCACAATCCTGAATATATTTATTCTTACAACAGCGCTGTGCTAGTATCCCTATTGTATAGGTGGGGAATCGAGGCACAAAGAGACTAAATGACTTGACAAAGGACATGGAAAATCTGTGGCAGAGCTGGGAATTAACCCTGGTTTCCAGGCCAGTCCCAAAACCACTGGACCAGCCTTGTGTTTGGCCATGCCTGGGAGAGATTTCCAAAAGGCTTGTGTTACCTAAATTCTTTAACTGCTTTTGAAAATCTACCCTATAGGACTCTGATGACCACCTTCAGGTACTGAAATGCATGATTCGGATGCCCAGCACTTGTAAAAATAAGGTATCTTGCTTAGAGATCTAGAGTTGAGTGAAGGAACATAACTTGAGGTCTCTGCTTTTGAAGGTTGTGGCCCATGTCCTTTTCATCTCAAGATGGAGCTTCTCTATGCTGTTTGGACATGCAAGGCTTCATGATAGCTCACCCAGTGACTGCCTGCCTGTTGGGTAGCACAGATGGTGGCTGAGAATGTTACAAAGGCTGCTGACTCACTCTGAGATACAAAGCCCTCATTCAGGTAGGACCCAAGGACTCCTTCTCGGCCTATTCCGCACCTTCACGTTCCCCCTCAACAAAAATCCTGATCTCAGGGACAAACATGCAAGAGGTGCCAGCAGCTGTTCTCAGCAGCAGGGCCTCATCTGGGATCTTTAGCCCCTGCAGAAGTCTACTTTATCCTAACCAGCTCCTGACTGCTTCTGCAACTTGATTCAAAGACTCTGCCAGCCAAAGAGGAAAGCTCACTCTCATCTCTCTCTTAGGACACAGCTCACAATGCCTGTCTTGGCTCGAGCTTTTTGCAAAAAAAATAAGCAATGGACTCTCTCCAGCAATTACTCTTCTAACTTCACAACAAAACATTCCAAAGGCTGGGTGTCTTTCCCTGGCAAGTTTCAAACACTACCCTGAGAGGCAATTATCAGATTATTCAAACAGCATGCAACATTACTCTCCAGGCTGGTAATCCCCTGACTCAGATCCAAGCCAGGAAAATCGTTTGCTTGCTGGTTGGAGAATCGGCTCTCCACTTGGGGGGAAAGCATCGCATCCCTCTCAGTGATGTGAAGGGAGCCTACTTATCAAGACTGGGGTAATGTATAAAGGCATGAAGTAATCCTCTCTGCTTAGGGTTTAGTCTTTCAGTCCAGATGCAGCCACTGCATTTTCTAAGGCAGTGAGTATTTTGCAGCCAGTAACAGGTGCACCGTGCTTGAGTCTGAACACAAGTGTCACACAGCGTGAATAATTCAATCCGATTTCTGCATGCTTTCTTTCAGCTCTCTGCAAAACTCCCAACCCAGGAGCTAATCTCCTGGACTCTTCTGAAGCAGCTCATCACAGTAGCATCCCAGACTCCCCAAGTGGGATGAGGGCCACACGGGGTTAGGCACTTTGTAAACACATCGCAAGAGCCAGCCCCAGCCAGCCCCGAAGAACTTAGCATCAAAACAAGCAAAAAACTAATCTGGGGTGGGAGAAATATCACCATTCCCTGTTTAGAGATGGAAGAACTAACACAGATGTAGTGGCTTGTAGGGAGGCCATGGAACATTTTGTGGCAGCCGAGCCAGGAAATCAACCCAGGAAGGGGCATGGGGAGACTCCACAAGAAGCCTCCATCACTTAGATCCCACTGTTCAAAGGCTGCCAGGCACTCCTCGAAGCACAGGGTCTGTTCCCCTTCACGAACCCTGAGGCTTTGGTCTCCTCCAAAGGGTCAGAGGCAGACTGGGAAGGGCTAAGAGCTGGAATAAATTGTCTGGGATAGTTGGTGAATCTTCCCCACTGGAGATATTTAAGAACAGGTTGGATCAATGTCTAACAGGGATGATAAGAGAAGGTGCTTTGTCCTGCTATGAGGGCAGGGGACTGGATTTGGCTGCTCGAGGTCCCTTCCAGTTCTAGTATTTTAAGGAGATGTACCACATCACTCCTGCCAGCCAAGCTGGCCAGCCCTAAAGAATATCACATGCTGCCTTGTCCTGATGGGTGGAGTTCTGGTATAGAGCGTGGTGGGTCCATATGGCCCCCTCGTGCCCACCAGCTAGCATGCAGCCTGTACCCTTTTCCAGCCGGCAATCAGTATGGTGGAAAATTCTCTAGTGACTGATATGCCAACAAATTATTGCAACAGCACCCAGAGCTCCAGCCAAGACTCGAGCCCTGCTGTGCTATGCACTGTACAAACATAGGAGCCAAGAAAGTCCCTGCCCAAAGACACTTGCAGTCTGAGATGAGTGACAGCAGAAGGTTTAAAGGTGGAGGGATTTAGTTTTATAACCACATCATGTGTGTACACAGACACAGACACAGACACAGACACTTGCATTCATTTTTGACACTGGAGTAGGTGCCAGCTCTCCCCACGTGCTGCTCAGGACAGCCATCACTGACTGGCAGATGTCTTCAGAGCTCCCCAGCTAAGGTGAGCTGGTGAGGAGGAGCAGAGGGGGGTACAGACCTTGGCAGATGCTTTCCAGCCGGCAGTCCCTTGCACGCAGGGTGGCAGGCAGGCACATGGAAGGTGTTTGTGTGAGGGTCTGGCCAAGAGGTGGACAAGGCTAGCAGCACAGCCAGAGAGAAAAGCAGGGAGTGAGGGGACGAGGTGTGACGGTGAAGACGCATCTCAAACATGAGGCGGACAAATGGGGAGAGCCAGGGGAGGGATTCCAGGCTGGGAGGGCAAGGAGGACGAATCTAGCAGTGGGGGTTGAGTGAACCAAGAAGGGGCACCGTGGGTGTCGGCAGCCCAGAGTGAGGATATGAGCGAGCGTGTCTGGGGAAAGACCGGGTCTGAGAAATGCCATGGAGGAGGGCCATGGAGAGTCCATGAGCGTGGCTCATGGATGGGGAGTTTTGAAACAAAGCAGCAAGATTTGGACAGAACTTGTGTGTGTGCGGTAAGCAAGGGAGGAGCTGGAGGTGACTCACTTCTTAATCCTTCTGTGGGAAGGCTGGCTCGTCAGAAGTTGTTACAGGCCCCTGGCAGCCATCCCAGCCTTCTCCTCTAGACCGGCCTGTCAGTGGGGCGCAGTTGGTGCAGAGCGATCCTACTCTGGGGAACAGATGGGTGGAGATAATGCCCCATCAAGACCTCCTCCCACAAAAGGGAACAATCATTGCCCGCAGCAGGCAAAATGCTGTGGCTAGCATACGTGAGACTCCCACGTATTATGCTTTCGGGAGCACTGCAGCGGAGGGGCTAGGAGTTCTGCCAGGCAGGAGTGCTGATCCCTACAACATAGATGTGTCCTGGTGACAAAGGCAGTACAGATCCTCTGCTTGGGAGACAACAGTTCTCCTCTCACACTGGGCATTTCCAGCTTCACCGGGCCTCAGCTGTGCCCTATTGGATGGTCTTTATTTATCAAGCACCAACCCTGCTTCCAAGTGTCAGACTGGGGCTTTCTCTCTCTGGCATCACCAGCTGTGATAAAGATTCCTCCAGCTAGATTATGTCCTCCATGATACTTGCACAAGCCCATTATTTCATGTTATTTCCTCTGCAATTGTGGCTCAACCCCATTAGCCTTGCTGGGATTATAGAGGCGTTGGTGAGTACAGAGTATGCAGGCAACAGGGCTGGATAGGTGTAATTGAAGGCACAATCTGAGGCCACCACAAGCCACGTGGACCTGCTCCTCAAGCAAACACCATTTTATATCCTGTGGGGTGTCTTCTTGGTCCTGCCATGACAGCAGAGGACTGGACTTGATCACCTCTCAAGGTTACTTGCAGGTCTATGATTCTTCAGGGAGGGACCAGTGGCCTGCCACCTCCCACCAACCTGCTGGACACATTGACCTCTCTTCCATCCAGGTTGTGAACACTAAAATCCTGGAAAGTTTATGTAAGCTTTGGCATGCACAGCTCTCCCACCTGCTCAAGCAATTGTATTTACATGCGCAAATGAAGCACACACTTTTGCTTGAGCAAATGTATGTATGAGTGTTAAAGAGAGGTGCGCTACTTTCAGAAGACTTTTTTCTGACAGTCTTTTCTGAGTGGGGGTAAGAGCTTTAAACTAGGGCCTAGTTTCAGAAAAGGCCACCACCAAACCACTAGGGTCAACAGCAGCTGTGGTTCTTAAGTTTTACAGACACAATGAAATTGTCCTCATCTTTGTCAGTATGTGAAGGTCAAGACAGCTTCACAGCTTTCTTTCTAAACAGCAAACTTCCTTCTCCAGCTCTGAGCCACCCTGCTCAGCGTAACCAGGCTTGGAAAATGAGACTGCATCTCTCAGCTGGACCCTGTGCTCTGCAACACTACAGCTCCATTCATTCACACTTAAGGCAAAAACTCATCAGTGTGTAAGACGTGGCAGCTGCTGCTCAAAGTAACTGGGGGAGAAACATATGTTATCCCACCTCCTCCCATTTGTTTGTGTCCTGCTTTCCTCGTGCAAGTTTAACAGAGTTGCAAGGGGAAAGAGTTGATCAGGAAAGCACAGGGATGAAGTAAGCTGACAGAGATTCAGAGATAGAGGAGATAAATACTCCTCCCATCAACTCCCCTTTCACAAGGAAAATCTCAGCTCCAGTACAATAAAGGGTGTGATGGGAGAACACCCATAATTATCCTCCTGCAACTACAATGCATCAGGAATTTTCAGCAGATTTTGGCAGGGCTTCGAAACATACTGATTTATAGAATCATAGAACTCTAGAACTGGAAGGGGCCTCAAGAGGTCATCACTTTGAGTTCCCGGCCCTCATGGCAGGACTAAGAACCATCTAGACCATCCCTGACAGGTGTTTCTCTAATCTGCTCTTAAATACCTTCAGTGATGAAGATACCACTACCACCCTAGCCAATTTATTCTAGTGTTTAACCACCATGACAGTCAGGAAGTTTTACCTAATGTCCAACCTAAACCTTCCTTGCTGAAGCGTGAGCCTCAGAAGCCAAGAAGAATAAGCCCATATCTTTCAGCCTTCCTTCATAGCTCATGTTCTGTAGACCTTTACTCATTCTTGTTGCTCTTCTCTGGACCTTCTCCAATTTCTCCACATCCCTCTTGAAATGTGGTGCCCAGAACTGGACAGAATACTCCAATTGAGAGCTAATCAGCGCAGAGTAGAGCAAAAGAATGACTTCTCATGTTAGCAATCCTGTTAATGCATCCCAGAATCATGTTTGCTTTTTTTGCAACAACATCACACTGTTGACTCATATGCTTAGCTTGTGGTCCACTCTGACCCCAGACTCCTTTCTGCAGTACTCCATCCTAGGGAATCTTTTCCCATTCTGTATGTTTGAAACTGCTTGGGCCTTCCTAAGTGGAGCACTTTGCATTTGTCTTAAATGAACGTCATCCTATTTACCTCAGACCATTTCTCCAGTTTACCCAGATCATTTTGAATTATAACCCTATCCTGCAAAGCACTTGCAGCCTTTCTCAGCTTAATATCATCTGCACTCTTAACAAGCGTACTCTCTGTGCCAATATCTAAATCACTGATGAAGATATTGAGCATAACAGATCCTAAAACAGCCTCCTGTGGGACCCCACTTATTATGCCTTTCCAGCGTGATTGTGGACTGTTAATAACTACTCTCTGAGAACGGTTATCCAGCCAGGTATGCATCCAACTTATAGTAGCCCCACCTAAGTTGTATTTGCCTAGTATTGATAAGAAGGTCATGCAAGAGCATATCAAATACCTTACTATAGTCTACGTATACCACATCTACCACTTCTCCCTTAGCCACAAGACTTGTTATCCTATGAAAGAAAGCTATCAGATTGGCCTGGCATTATTTGCTCTTTACAAATCCATGCTGGCTGTTCCCTACCATCTTGTTTTCTTTCAGAAGTTTTGAAATGATATATTAGTGGAAATTAAATATTAAAAAGTCAAAATAGAAACAATATTGAATCAAAATGAGCTTTTTTCAGTGTTGTTTTGTAGGTAGTTGGGTCTTTGTGATTTGCTCCAATTCACAACAAATTCTGAAACAGCACAGGGCTCAGTACACTGATCCAAGGTAAGCTTACTCTGTCAGCAAGTTCAGGCTCATTTCCTTCACTCACAATTGGAGACACTCATCTCCTAGAACTGGAAGGGACCCTGGGAGGTCATCTAGGCCAGTCCCCTACCCTCTTGGCATGACCAAGCATCATCCCTGATATCTATTTGCCCCAATCCCCAAATAGCCTCCTCAAGGCTTGAGCTCACAACCCTGGGTTTAGCAGGCCAATGCTCAAACCACTGGTAGGGAGATCCCCTTGTCACTATGTCCTTTGCAGTGACTGGAAGACATCTTATTGCTTCTTTCTCCATGGTTATAGATCTCCAAAACTACATCTTCTTGTCAGTTTTACACCGGGAAATTTATATTCCTGCAGAGATTGTTGCCACTACATTAATTTCTGCTCATTTTCAGTCTTAATGTTTTTGTTAGTGTAGCCTATAGTGTTACATTGCTAGCCTGCTATACCAGATAACATGCTCTTCTTGAGCTGATTTATACGACTCAGTTATTATATCCAGCTGTCACTGGACAGTATTTCAGGGGCTTTGCTGTATTCATGATAGGTAATTATAGTTATCCATAATATTAAGCTGTAATGCAAGAAACTTACAGGGCTGTATCCTGTAGGAACAGCTAAAGCACATTCGTAAAGTTAGCATAAGCTCTTGCAGCCTTCAGCCTGGATAAAATAACAACTCGGTTACTCCTCGGTTTTAGGGAATTAAATGAGGGATCCGAACCTAAAGCTGAGCTGGTTTATCTGGTGCCCAGAACCAGGTGGTAACCACAGGGCATGCTGCCAAGCAGAAAAGTCCCAAGGAAGACCAAATGCAATGGTTGAGGAATGAGAATCCTCATTAACATGTAGGAATAATCGTCATAGTATACTCATCTATAGCGAGAGGGTGCCCCAAGATTCCCTAGGGTGAGGAAATAACATATAGGCATAGTAGATTGGGCAGAAGTAAGCGGTGCCAAGGCCCTACAAAATATCCATGCTCGGGTCTGTCAGAGTTCCAACGCTCCACTTGTCCGCTCTTCAGCTTCTCGACCTCCTGTTAAACTGTAACCCCAGGGGCACTGAGACCACCACCACCCAGGGAGAGCGAAGTCTGTGCTCTGCATCCAGCTGGTTTTAGCTCATGTGGTAGAGCACATGGCTTTAACCCCTAAGGTTGCAGAGTCATTCCCTTCTGCCAATGACCCAGGTCTGTTGGCCTTACATGGCTATTAGCTGAACATTGCAGTATTGCTTAATCACTTAAAACTCCCCATTTGGACCTTCAGCTTCACGGGGCATGCCTGTGGTGAGGCTGGTCCTCTGTCTCTTAATGTCAGACCTTCAGAGAAAGGTGTAAGTGTGCTAGGCCAAGTAATTTGTTATCTCATAAGTGTTACAGAGGGAGCCCTAGCATTGGATTATGTTCTTGTAAGCCTGTGCAGTGGTGGCGGCCGGAGCCCCAAGCCGTCTAAATCACTGCATGGAGCGCTTCAGGCTGCTCTGGGGCTGGCAGGAGGAGAGGGGAGCAGTGCAGGGCACTCCAGGAGGGCACACATTGGTCGGCTGCCTTAGCCCCACCCCTTCCATCTGAGGCCCCACCCCTTCTAGGAACAGGGAGCCAGCGGTATCCCACCTTGCTCAGGCACTCAGCAATTCCATCAGCCTTTCCCCTCCCTTAGTATCAGCTAGGAACACTGAGCTTCAAAGTGGCTCTGAGTAATCAGTCACTTTAATGAGGGTACACAGAAAACTCTGAAAGCACCAAACAGTTACATGCTACCTTTTGATGTACAGTTAGGCATGCATCTGATCCACCAGATCTCTATGAACTCTTAAGCACTCTCAGTCAATGTTCCCTCCATTGTTTCCATTCAGGTGCGGAATATATTGTCTTATGTGCACAAAGGCATGTGCCAACGTGCACCACCAATAGACATCTATGCAGCTGGCTGTAGGCAGCTATAAGCGCTCTGCTATTCAAGGTGGAGGCACGTGACTCTCTCCTAGGTGGCCACATGAAGGCTCGACTTATAGGGAACACTGCTCCCGGTGCCCTCTGACAATTGGAACTACGGAGTCCCTGGGTCAGAGCCACCCAAAGATTTTGGGGCAAAATTCTGCAACTGAACCCCCATCCCATTCTGCCAAAAAAGTACTCCGGCGATTAAAGAGTTTAGGGAGACTAAGATGTCTATGGAAACCTGATCTAGAAAATGCCACAATATAAATCAATAACACTTTTAATACTATATTCATTGTAGAGCTCTATTTTTGAAAGAAAGGACAAAGGAGATGCAGTGGCTTGACAATCTACAATATACACCGAGGATAAATCATCAAGTTGGATGGGATAATTTGGAAAGAAAACACCCAGCGCTGCTTCTCAAAGCAAGTGAGGCGTGATTAGAAGTAGCTGAGAAATCATTTCCCAGAAATGTTTAATGCAAGTTTTTGACAACCATCTCAAAAAAATTACTGCATATTTCCATCGAGTCCAGAAAAAAATGTCAATGGAAAGATTTGATTCAGCCCTAATGCCAATACTGATCATGGGGCCTTATTGGGCAAACACTTGTGTGCTGAGTAACTTTAAGTTCACAAGGCCTATTAGTGTGAGTGAAGTTACTCACAAGCATATTCCTGCCCTCAGTCTGTTAGCAGTGATTAACAACTCTCCTTTTCTACTGAATTAGAACCTTTCCTTATGGGGACATTTCACTTTGTCAATTCATCTTTTCTTGCAATTTTTAAGCTAGGGCACTTTGCAAGTGCTTCTTTGATATTAATTTATTGTGCGGTTGCTTTCTTGCATTTTCCACGTCAATAAAGAAAATGTATTTTCAGTCTGGATAACTTATTTAAAATTAAGGCAAAGAAAGAACCAATGTCACCTCCGATCGAGAGTCCATCAAAATGTCTCAGTTTGATAGAAATTCAAACATCTTAGGTTTTTTATTTCTTCTTGGTGTTTATTATTTTATGTTTACAATATAAAAATGTAAACCAGAAATATGCCAATAACATCAATGATATCATAAGCTGTATAATTTGTTCAAATGAAATGTCTCTGAAATGGACACTTCCTTGTGGATTCTGTACAATATGAAATTTCCAGTGGAAAAAATATTCTTATGGGAACTTTCTGACGAGCCCTAAATGCAGAGAGTTGCCTTAAATTTAAAAAGCATAGAACGCAATCATTCTGCAGATTGAACCTCTCTCGTCCAGCACCAGTCAGAGCACCCTTGGGACCTGACCAGTGCCGAACAAGAGAATTTGCTGGACCACCGGTCACTATTTTCTAGCACATTACCAACATTTCCACTGCTTCTGGGCTCTTAGAAGACAGTTACGGCTAAATTACAGTTAAATAACAGCACAGAACACTGAGAGCCAGGACTGGTGGCTGGAAACAAACTTTAAGGGACCAAAGGAAACTGGGCCATACCCATGATAAGTGCTCATCTGGGTAACGAAAATGATGCTGGATTACAGATGTAGCTGGACAGGAGAGTGACAAACTAGAGAGGTTTAACGCGTACCACCCTTTCCTTCACACAGTTCTGAACCTGACCAGTTACTGTCATCTGACACGCACAATATTCACTGTGCTCTCAGCCCTGCAAGGAGAACCAGGCAGGTAGAGCTGGTCCTGCAGAGATTTTTATGGGAGCTTAGTGGGGTGTTGTTCTTGTGCAGGCATTTGCGCACTCAGTTCTCCTGGCAGGAGGCAAATCTGATTACAGAGCTGTGTAATAGTCCGTATTTAAACACACACACACACACACACACAAAAGGGGTTTGGGGCAAATGAAGGAGGGAAAAAAAATCTGTCACGGTGGTACTTGGTCCTGCCAAGAGGGCAGGGGACTGCACTTGATGACCTCCCCAGGTCCCTTCCAGCTCTATGTGATGTGTTATCTTAATGTTAATTAATTAATGTCAATGGCTGGCTGGCTCAGTAAACCTAGAAGCTGGTGCAGCACAACCATTTCATCAGCTCCACCTTCTTGGCTCTGAGAGTGCCCCAACCCTGGGGTGCTGCCCAGGCTCTGCTTAACAGCAGGAGACCTTGGTAATAGGGGTAGCACATCTGTTAAGCCCCCCAGCTGCATGCTGCTGAGAGAGCAGTGTGTGGGGTGGAAGAGTGTATAGGAATACACTAGCTTTGCCACAACCTCCCTGGGTGAGCCTGAGCAGGTCTTCCCCTAGCTGAAAAATAGACAGTAGCACAGTTCTGCAGCAGCCTGGGGGACATGAGTCCTTCACTGGAGCCTGGGAAGGTTTAGCTAGAAAGGGATATAGAAGCAGCTGCTGAGAAACCCCAGAGCTACTGAGAGCAAAGTCTCTGCTCTACTGCACATGGCTTTAGCCCCTAAGGTTGCAGGTTCATTCCCTCCTGTCAACAGCCTTGCATCTGTTGCCCTTAGAAGTGGGGTGGATATGGGATGAACTTCTGGAAGGTCTTAGTGCCTCTGGGGTTACACGCTGGCTCCAGCTTCTGAGACCTTCCTGCAATTCATCCTGGAGGAGCCCCCACTTGTAAGGCAAACAGACCCAGGCCAGCATCAGGAAGGAAGGAACATGTGACTTTAGGGGGCTCAAGACATGTGCCTGTACTACATGGGCTAAAAGCTTTACAGATTTGGCTGGAAGCCAGCTGGCTGAGACATGACACTCCCCTGTGAGTGGTCACAGAGCCCCTGGAGTTACCCACAGAAATAACTTCATTACAGGAGAGTTCTCAGGTTGTGGGATGGGAACCCTCAGTAGGTCACAAACTATCAGACAGAGGCACAGTGAGCTCTCAGCCTCCACCTGCATCTGTACCAGTGCTAAACATAAACTAAGAGTCTTTTCCATTTGTAAAGGGGTTTACACTCAGGGACTTGCCAGGGAAAGGGATCACCAGTACGCAAGTTTGAGACCCGCGGCGTTAGAGTTAGTTCAGGGTGTCACAGGCCAGTTTTTAAAGAGTGAAGAGACTCTTCTGTACAGGGCTGCACAAAGCAAACAGCGGGTGAGCACTCTTCAGTGGTCCTTTCTGCTACGCCGTATCTCCCCATCCACCACGGACACTCTGCCCCAGCGCCGCGTGGTGAAATGCTCAACGCACAGGAATGAGGCACCAAGCCCAGTGCTCACAACCTCCTGTTTTCCTCATCAGCGGCAACGACATTTTACCCCGACATTCTTCTACTCCATGCCAAGAGCACACCCAGCTGGCTGTTTACTTAAGCTCCACACAGAGCGCATTCCCTTCACAACTAGTCCCTGCTCCACCCCTCTAACAAGACTTCCACTGCCGTTGTAGCAATTTAGGTGGAATAAAGGCTTTAGTGGAGTCCAGTCACTGTCCAACTTTAAACCTCATTAAACAAAAGCCCAGGGATTGGCCTATAGAGACTGATCACAAACGCAGCAGTCGACCTCTTTTTAACCTTTTGTTCATGACAAAGAAAAGAAGGGAAACCAGTGTCAGCCTTCGAGACGTGAAGTATCAAGCCGGGTTTTCATTTTAACAACAACATCTCTTGCTCCTTTGCCCTTTAGCTGAGCGTTTCGGAAGGAAAGCCTTCTTGGCTGATCCTCCCTAGATGGTAACAATTGTCTTTTGGGGCCGAAGAGCAGTTAGTTGAGATGGGCTGCAGTGGCGGCCGTTGTTGAAGTCCCACCCCGCTTTATCCCAGGTCATATCTGGGATTCAGCTGAAGCCAGGAGAGTAGGAATTGTCACCTGGTTCCTGCTTTCAGGCCTGGGCAGGACCTCTGAGGACCTAAATGACCATGTCTGGGGGGCCCAGCAGGGGATGGGCTGGCAGCCACAAGGATGACGTTCTTTCCAATAGCCTGTTTTTCTCCCCAAAGTCATTTTCTTTAAAAGCCCCCTGCCCAAGGCTTCCTCCAGCCCCAGGCCTTCCTCCTGTGTTTGTCTTTCTTCCCTGGTTTCCCTGCTGGCCAGAAGTAGGAAAGCAGCAAGCCCTTTCCCAAGCCTCCAACATGCATGCAAGAGAAGGATGCAGCACTGCATTTGCATCAGTGCAGCACATCCTTGGAGTTCTGAGGCCAGGTCAGTGAGGGCAGGCAGGGACAGTGCAGCAGATCCAGCCACAGAGTGAAATAGCTGGCCTCCCTCCTCTGCCTCCCTCCAAACATCACTTGTCGGGGATGTGGAAAAGGGGAGGAACTGGCATGGACCACCAGTTCTCAGCCCCAGAAGCCAGTTAAATCTCAGGAAAGACCCAGCCAGCACCACCCGCATGATCTTCGCATGGCTGCAGTTCACTGCACCATGTATCAGCCCCTGACCTGAGCTGTCAGCCAGCAAGAAGCAGACGGGGAACGCTGCACATACCTCTGGGTGCGGGCTGGGATCCGGCCGAGGAGTCCTTCTGTTCGATCCAGGCTGCCTGCCACTCTGAGCAACACGAGCCAATGTGCCGCAGCACTGCACAGATCCAAGGTTATATGGGCTGGATTAGGATTTTTAAAAGGGGAGTCACAAACAAGTTAGAAAAAACAAGTCCAACAAGTCTCAGTGACAGAGGCTTTAGCCGGTGATGCAGTTTCAAGGGAGTAATCCTAACAATAACAGTACAGTCTGTTGCATGGTGTCCTTCATCCAGGAATCCCAGTGCCTTTTGCAAGCAATAATTAATTAGTCCTTACAATTACAATACCTGTCTATCATGAACATCTCGCGTGTTTTTTTTCAAGGAAATAAAATTAATCTGCCTCTGACAGCTAGGTAAAGACTAATGAGACAATAGTGTGCAGTATCTGGGCAAGAGATCAACCAACAAAACAAATACACACAAAAAAACTGCAGAGTATTGAAGAAATATTGTTGAACATTCACATCCAGATTCCTAGCTGGTGTAAACTGGCGTCATTCCATTAACTCTAATTGATACCTATGCCAGTTCATAGCCGGCCCATTAATGAGTGAAGTAATGTTGATTTACACTAGCTGAGGGCCTGTTTCTAAGGGTCTGGCGGGATGAGGCCATGTTTACATGATCACTTACATCCTTTAGGGGTGTGAAAATACATTCTGAGTGACACAGACTTCACTGATAGCACACACAGTGCCGTGTCCACAGGAGAGCACTGGTCAAGATGATTTAATTATATTGATGGGGCGGTTCTTTCCCGCAGGCATAGGGCAGCTACAAGAAGGATCTTACAGTAACTCAGCCACATCAGCAAAGTCATGCCACTAACAGCTCCATAGCTGAACATTTGTGGTCCTCTTCTAATCTCAAGTTAATTGGCTGTCAGTTATCTCCAGCTGGCTAGATTAGAAATGCCAGAATGCCTTTTTTATTTTAAATGGTCAAACAGAGCTTTTTCAATCCATTTGTGTATGTGTACAAAGTCTGACGTAATCTTACTGGAAAAAAGAGGGTAAGTCAATCACTTGTGTGAGGTAACAAACATTTGCAAAGTGTCAAGACTAGCGTTCATAGTGACCGTAATTATCTCAATTTAACTGCCCATCAAACTCAAGTTAGAATACAAGCGTGTAGGCCAGGTCTACACTAGGGAAATAAGTCAATTTCAGATACCCAATTAGATACACAGATACACAGGTAGGGCAATTGCAGAACCCCACTTGTTATACCTTTCCAGCAGGATTGAGAACCATTAATAACTAGTCTCTGAGTATGGTTTTCCAGACAGTTTTACACCCACCATATAGTAGCCCCATCTAAGTTATATTTGCCTAGTTTATTAATAAAAATATCATGCAAGACCATAACAAATGCCTTACTAAAGTCTAGGTATACCACATCCACTGCTTCTCCCTTATCCACAAGGTTCATTATCCTATCCAAGAAAGACATCAGATTGGTTGGACGTTTGTTCTTTACAAATCCGTGCTGCCTGTTCCCTACCACCTTACCACCTTCCAAGTGTTTGCAGATGATTTCCTTAATTACCTGCTCCATTATCTTTCCTGGCACAGAAGTTAAATTGCCTGGTCTGTAGTTTCCTGTGTTGTTCTTATTCCCCTTTTTATAGATGGGCACTGTAGTCTCCTTTTTCCAGTCTTCTGAAATCTCTCTTGTCTCCCATGATTTTCCAAAGATGATAGCTAAAGGCTCAGAAACCTCCTCTATCAGCTCGTTGAGTATCCTAGGATGCACTTCATCAGGCCCTGATGACTTGCAGACATCTAACTTTTTTAAGTGATTTTTAACGTGTGCTTTTTTCATTTTATCTTCTAACCCTACCCCTTTCCAGCTAGCATTCACTAGGTCAGGCATTCCTTCATCAGACTTCTCGGTGAAGACCGAAACAAAGAAGTCATTAAGCATCTCTGCCATTTCCAAGTTTCCTGTTACTGTTTCTCCCTCCTCACTGAGCAACGGACCGACCCTGTCCTTGGTTTTCCTCTTGCTTCTAATGTATTTATAAAAAGACTTCTTGTGTCCCTTTATGCCTGTAGCTAGTTTCCTATGCTATGATACTATTTTTAGGCTTCTTAGCTAAAAATATTTTAATTATGACCCTTTTATTCAGGGAGATTGATTTAAATCAAGACAATAAATTGATTTAAAGTGCATTTAATTTTCGAGTATTTTCCATTGAACTCACTGGTAAGAAACTCTAAATTCTGATCACTTAGGGTTATTAAAGCTTCGTGACATTTTGAAGTTATTATTCCCCTCTATTTGGCACTGGTGAGGCCACATCTGGAGGATGGTATCCAGTTCTGGGCCCTCCCAGTATAGAAAGGAGGTTGATGCACTGGAGCAGGTCCAGTGGAGGGCAACGAAAATGATGAGGGAGCTGAAGCACATGACCTGTGAGGAGAGGCTGAGATACTTGGTCCGATTTAGTTTGCAGAAGAGAAGAGTGAGGGGTGATTTGATAGCAGCCTTCAAGTTCCTGAAGTGGGAGCTCTAAAAAGGCTGGACAGAGGCTGTTCTTGTTAGTGATGGATGACAAGACGGATGGCAGAACAAAGAGCAATGGTTTCAAGTTGCAGTGGGAGAGGTGTAGGTTGGATATTAGGAAAAACTACTTCACCAGGAGGGTGGCGACGCACTGGAATGTGTTGCCTAGACAGGTGGTGGAATCTCCATCCCTATCGGTTTGTAAGTCCTGGCTTGACAAAGCCCTGGCTGGGATGATTTAGATAGGGTTGACCCTGCTTCAGGCAGGGGGCTCGACTAGATGACCTCCTGAGGTCCCTTCCAGCCCTAGGAGTCTATGAAATACAGAATGTTAAGCAAACTGACTCCGGGCTAAAATTCCACCTCATTCACCCCCAGCCACATGCGATTTTAACTGGGCACAGTGTTCATGTTATCTCAAACTTCTGCACGCTGCTGAACAGTTGTCACACTCCACAGCCTCAGAGACCATGCTTCAATAATGGTAGAGCTACCTAGCATGTTATCTAGCATGGTCTGATTCTCCTCTTACTCCCCTTCTTTGCACCTTGCTATTATTCCTTTGGCATCAGTGGCGTTACTCCAGGTGTCAGTGATTTAAGAGTCAGGTCTGCTAAGTGTAAGTTTCTTTGTGAACTGCGGTGAGATTTTTCTGGAAGAATATGGTTGGCTGTGCCATGTGTAAATCATGATTTTTAATCTGGGGGCCCAGGGGCTCTATTTGGGGTTCTCGAGGCTGGAGGCCAGAGGAGAGTAAGGAACCCTGCTTGTAATTTGGGAAGATAGGCTGTGTAATTAAACTTCAGACTCATGAGCTGTGTCTTTTGAAAGTGGTATGCAAGTGAGGGAAATTGCAACTGCAAATGAAGTACAGATTTGCATATCTGGTACCTCATTTGCATATTCTCATTTTGAAATATCTTCTTTCGAAAGAAGAAAACCAGTGTAGACTCTGCTCTTTCAAAAGTAAACCCCATCCTCGAAAGAATCCTTCTTCCGTTTTTTATGGCAGTACATAGCCCCAGGGCCTCTGCACCTGGTGCATCAGTTAGGAATGTGAAAAACAAAACCAAACATAACTTGCTCTCTGGCACCTGATTGCATTATTTCCCAAGTCTGTTGCAGTCTATTAAATTGAGGTTTTATACTATCTGACGAAGCAGGTCTTTGCCCGAAAAGGCTTATGCTCCAATAAATCTGTTAGTCTCTAAGGTTTACTTTCGAAAGAGCAGTGTCTACACTGGTTTTCTTTTTTTAAAAGAAGCTATTTTGAAATAAGAATATGCAAATGGTGACAGATATGCAAATCTGCACCTATTTGCATTTTTATTTCCCTCATTTGCATACCTCTTTCGAAAGAGGAGTGCAAATGTAGACACAGCAATGGGGTTAGGGGCAGTGCTTCATTTGTAAGGAAGGAGGCATTGGGGCTCAAGCAATCAGGTGCCAGAGCGCAAGTTTTGTTTGGTTTTGTTTTTTTACATTCCTAAGTGATGCAGCAGGAGCAGAGGCCCTAGGGCTATGTACCGCCATGCCCAAAGGTGCTGGGGCTCAGTCCTGGCAAGCCTGGCAAGGGACTGCAAGAAGGGACTGCATGAATCATCTAGTCCAGCAGTTCTCAAACTGTGGGTGGGGACCCCAGAGTGGGCTGTGACCCCATTTTAATGGGCTCACCAGGGCTAGTGTTAGACTTACTGGGGTCCTATTGCCCAGGGCCAGAACCAGATGCCTGAGGGCTTCAGCCCTGGGTGGCAGGCCTCTGGTTTCAGGACCCCCATCTGGGACTGAAGCTCTTGAGCTTCAGCTGTGGTCCCCCAGCCAGGCTTTGGTTTCTGCCCCCTCTTTATCCTGGGGTTCTGGAGCACCATTTGTTGTCAGAAGGGGCTTGTGGTGCAATGATGTCAGAAGGGGCTTGTGGTGCAATGAAATCTGAAAACCCTGATATAGTCTAAGCTCCAGCCGAGATGCAAGATTCATCAGGTATAAACCAGCCGTGGCAGAGGGCTCTCCAGCCTCCTTCAGAACACCTCCAGTGGAGGACCTTCCAGCCCCTCCCTAGGCAGTCAGCTCCATTGTCCTGCTGCTCTTATGGTTAAGAAGATTTTCCTGAGATTTTATCTAAATCTGCTCAGCTGTAGTTTAACTCCATTGCCTCTTGCCCTGCCTTCAGTGTTCAGAGAGACCAACTTTTCTCCACCCGTTATACAGCAGCCTTTCACATGTTTGAAGTCTGCTCTTGAGACCTATTTCAATCTCCTGTTCTCCAGACAAAAACGTACCCCATGCCTTCACCCTTTCCTCGTATGGATGCATTCCTCTCCTTTGAGCCTCTTGGCCACTTGCCTCTGGACCCTTTCCTTTCTGAAAGGAAATGCACGCACCTAACACCATTTGACTGGAGCACTTTGAAAGGGAAAAGAGAGCTTTGTCTTGTGTGTGGTCCTTTAAAAATTGTTCAAATTGTAAGCTGTTGCTTTAAAATCTACAGCATGGTTTCCCAAACCGGGGGAGGGGGTATGAAGAAATTCCATGGGGGGGAGAGGCAACCCAGCCCCACCATCAGTCCCCCCTACCCAAGAAAGAGCCGGCCTTTGCTCCCAGCTCTCAGCCCCTGCCATTGTATGTGAGTGACCCGGCGCAGCCGCTACAAAAAGCAGGCAGCTGGCAAAGACTGACATGGAGCTAGCTGTCTCCTGCAAAGGTGAGTGGCTGTAGGTTGCAGGGGAGGGGGAGGAGGATGGGCTTAGATAGGTGGCTGAGGGTGCCTGGCTCAGGGGATGGGGTGAAAGTTGGTGGGGCTGGTGGTGCCTTGCTTTGGGGGAAGGGAGGGCATGGGGCTCAGGCAGCTGGCCCCAGCGGCACAGAGCTCAGGCTAGTGGCCGGCCCTGGCAGTGCTGGGCTCAGGCAGACAGCTGGGGCAGCTGGTGGCTGGCCCCAACAGCACAGGGCTCGGGACAGTCAGGAAATACATTCACACCTTTAGCTAATGTGGATTTTAAAAAGATTAGCAAAACTGCTTCAAACTTCTGTGTGGACAGGCTCATTCAGAATTAAGACAGCCATAACTCAATTTGGTTTAATTAATTTAGAAGCGAACTAAACGAAGCTGAATGAAAGCCACTTTAATGCTGAATGAAACTGTCCAGACACTGAATGCAAGTTAGCCCACTTTCAATAAAACCCTTTAATTAGATTAATTCTCCTCCGAGATGACATAGGAGAATGATCCAGAGTCTAGGAAAACTCTCACACAAAGAGATTGGATTGTTTACCTTCAAGACACTAATCAGAAGGAACACAACAAGCGTGTATTGGATAATGAATGAAATGAGAAGGTTGATCAATAGCTTCCTTTTCCCTCTCATAGCACAAGAACCAGGAGGCACCAAAATATTTAAAAAACAATCAAAGCAAAAACTTTTTCTACACAATTTGTGGTTAGACTCTGGAACTTTGAGCCACAGGAAAATGCTAAGATCAAGAACTGAAGACTTGATTTGCCAGAACATAGAGAACATCCAAAGTTATAATCATTAAGGAAAATAACTTTTGGAGTGTATTTCAAAGTTAACACTTCAGGGCTTAAGTTGATCTCTATTTTAGAATAGGATGAGAATTTTAGGGGGGCACAGGGAATTAACCTACTTGTACTTACTGCACCTTCTTCTAAAGCATCTGGTTCTCGTCAGCACTGGGGAGAAGATACTGAACTAGAGGAACATTGGGTCTGATCCAGTCGGTCAATCCCCGTGTTCCTGAAACATGCTATAAAACAAGACACTATGGCTTCTGAATTGATCTGCTCACCATTTCGATACCCAGACTAAGGGCTAGGAGGTTTTTTAGACACCTGACTGTTGAGGGCAAGATTGTCTCATTTAGACATATGACTGTTGAGAGCAAGATTGTCTCTTGATCAATACATGTACAAAAAAAATGAAGGAGATGAAGCATTTCCTTCTCCCTTGCATATTACAATGTACAATGTCACTGACAGCTAAATTTGAGAGCTACATGCCCCCATTAGGTAAATGTTGCCCTGAAATTTCTGTCAGCCTGCGGAATTTTTCATCTTCAACCCTCTTTACAAACCAGTAACTCAGATTCCATTAAATGTCCTAAGAATTATTTCAGTGCCTCTTTCTTCTGTAATGTCCTTGGGTCTTTGCTGTGAAGATCTGTATGTTCCTCTAAAACAGTGGTTCTTAACCTGGGGAGCACGCAATCTCTGGAGGTGCATGATGCCCTTTCTGGAGGTTTGAGACTTCCCAGATTTTTTTAGAAGGTAAATAATCAAAAATACAAATTAAGAACAGGCACCTAAGTACAACTACTTTGTTTCATCAAAGCTACGTATGAATTCAGTTAGCCACTAACTGTTAGCTCATCGGTTACAGATTACTTCCATGGCAAAACTCCACAATATCTCTGGGTAGTTCTTGCGTATTTCAGTATGCCTACTGTACTATTATTTGTGGTGAGTAATAACAAAACTATTTTACATATATTTAATATACATTTAAAAGTGTGTAGCCCCCCCCAGCTCCATTTTTGATTTTTGATAAGGTATGTGAGAACATATTTGGTTTTTGATAAGGGGTGTGAGAACCTATTTTGAGAACCAAAGGGGTACACGCTGCAGTAAAGGTTAAGAACCACTGCTCTAAAACACGATTTTTTGAAAAAAAATTCTACCCTAGAGGCCTAAGTGTTCTTGGAAGCCTAACCAGCTTAAGGGCTTTTCAGAACCCTATTAGACACCTCTCTGTATCTTTAGGAGTCTAAATACCTTTGAAATCTGGCCCTAAATGTTTATTGAGGTACATCTAATGGGGCCAACAGCAACCACAGGCCCCAGGGAAAGGTGGGAGGGGGGCCCAGGAGGAACTGGAGCCAAGGGCAGGGCCCAGAGAAGTCAGGTCGTAGCACTGCCTGAACTTCAGCGCTGCCCCCTACCCCTCGAACAGCCACACAGAGCAGTGCTTCAAAGGGACCCATAGCAATGGTGGCATCCTGAGCTCTGGGCCCTGGGGCAACCCAGTGGGTGGATCTGTGCACCTAAGTAAGGGAGTTTGACTTTCAGAAGTGTTGAGCACCAAGACCTTGCGTGTGGAATCACTTACTCCTGGCAATTATCATTCCAGCTTTCATGGAGCAGACACTAATAATATCTTTGGGAAACTGGCCTCTCTTATACACCACAGGTTGAACCACTCTTGTCCAGTACCCTCGGGACCTGACTGGGGCGGAAGGAGAGAATTTGCCAAACCACAGGAGGTCAATATTGTCTACCAGCATCACCAACACTTCCGCTGCTTACCAGGCTCTTCGAAGACATTCAGGGGTAAATTACATCTAAATAACAGTACAGAACACTGAGAGCCAGGACTGGTGGTTGTAAAACTTTATGGGACTACAGGAAACTCAGCCACAGGTGGTTTGGCTAACTAAAAACATGCCAGTTTACAGATATTGCTGGACGAGAAAGTTTCAGATTAGAGAGGTTCAATCTGTAGCAGAAATGAATGAGTTCTTGTACTCAGCTGGTATTTTAACCTCCTCTCTATCCTCATGAGCCTATGTTCAGTGAGGGATTGCCACTGGCTTAGGGGCTGTATTTATTTTGCTAATTGTTTGTCTAAAGCAAAGCAAAAGTGCCTGGAATCTGAGACTGGTGCCTTTTTCTGGGTTAATTTCTCAACTGAAATAAACATTATGAGCTTCACATCCCGGGCTGAAAAAGCAGGTGTTTTAGAAAGAATTTTGGAATATACCTTTCACATTCACTAACAAGAAGACAACTGACAATATGACAACAAGTTCGTGGTTTGAGCATTGGCCTGCTAAACCCAGGGTTGTGAGCTCAATCCTTGAGGTGGCCATTTAGGGTTTGGGGCAAATAGATGTCAGGGATAGTGCTTGGTCCTGCCAAGAGAGCAGGGGACTGGACTAGATGACCTCCCAAGATCCCTTCCAGTTCTAGGAGATGTGTGTATAAGTTATACAATTAAACTCAGTTCATTCAGCGGTAACCTAAATGCCTCAAGCAGTGCTTCTGTATCGTTTCAGCCACGTCATCCCTGGAGAAAATATAGGCTGAAGAATGGAAGCCAAAATTTGGCAAATTTCCAAAAAATCAGGAGCTTACATTGTAGGATCATCCTTCAAAGGGGACTTTGAGTCATCTCCTCCCTGATTTTCACTGCCACCACTTACAGGCCTTGCCTACCTGCCAATCGTTTTAAAGTGATGTTGTGCAAGCAGTCTAATTTCTAACCCCATTCCCAAATGATTTACACTAACCCAACCCTCCCTGTCATTTTAAACCCACACAAGAGAGTGTTCACACAGGAGGTGTTACCATTTGGCCACATCAGATTCAATTCACACCTTAAGTTATCCTGGCGCAATTTCCCAGTGTCAGGAGGCATGTTGGAGCAGCTAACTCCACTTAATGAACATGGTCTAAGGCTCCAATCCAGAAGCAGCAACCATGCTTTAGCTCCTGCTAAACTGATTGCATTAAAGCCTTAACAACAGATGAAATCAGCTGCACACACTCATGGCCTCATGAGGTCAAAAGGTACTTTTCAGGACACAGTGCCAGCACACCCGAGGCAGCAGAATGTTACAATGCTGACCATGCACTTTGGTACAGCAAAACCAGCGTCGGGCGTAGACGGCGCTTCCACGCCAACACCCCCAGCTCGGCAGACAGAAATCCAGGCTGTAAGCGTGCATAGAACAGTGCACAACAGCGACACATGACAGTCACACCACCGCATGCACACAATGTGAGAGATCACACAGCAAAACAACGAAGAAGCAAAAGCAAGAGCCTCGGCATCGGGCATAGCACCATCTCGTGTTCTTGGGCCACGACTCCCAGCAGGGAACCCTGCTCCTTTGGACACACCCAGCTTTTTGGTGCAAGGCACCATTTCAGAGAAAGAGAAGCACTTTCTTCTCCTACACCCCTCAGCCAGCACCTTGGAGAGGGTCACCACGGAAAAAAGCAAGATTGCATATGTCCCCATCTGGCCTCTCAAACACCCCCCTTCTCTGCCACTTCAGGATCTTCCTGATGGATCATCTTCTTGCTTCAACGTTACACAGCTGTATAGTAGGTCCTGTGCTTTTCTTGGTGGGGGTGGCAGCAGTAGGAGCTCCCCTCTGTGCCCTGCTCTTGGGGTACGGATGGTCAAACTAGTTGCCCAGAAGTGTGGCAGAGAAGGGAAGGGCCTTGGCGCTAAGGCCCAGCCACTCCCAAATCCTGCAGGTTTCTGATTCTCTTCTCCTTGAGTAGGATTATCCCTGATGCTCAAAACTCGGGGAACGAAGTCTCCGTTTCTCTGATCTTTCAAACCCCAGTGCCCCCTGCTCACTCGCTCTTGCTCATGCTCACACACACACGCCCATGTTCACGCTTTCTCTCTCTCTCTGCCTGCCTGCCTGCCTCTCTCTCTGGCCTCATGCTGCACAGTCTCCCAAACTCTCCTGCTGCTCTCTGGTCCTGTTGCATCACACTCTGCATAACACAACAGCCCAATTCACACCCCAGCCTTTATGGGCCTGGTTAAAAGTCCCAGTGCGCCCACTGTTCTGAAAAGGGGACCAGACTCATGATGCCCGAGTAATTTTGAAGCCAGCTGTATGTTTGGGAGGGGAGGAATAGCTTGGTGGTTAGAGCACTGCCCTTGTAAGCCTAGGGTTCTGAGCTCAACCCTTGGGGAGGCCTTTCAAGCACGTAGGGCAAGTCTTAATGAAGAGTCTATCCCAGATGGTGATGGGTCCTGCTGTGAGTGTAGGGAACTGGATTCACTCACCTCAGGAGGTCACTTCGTTTCCTATGAGATACACATCTCCATGCATTATGCTACTGTATCCAGGTAGATGCAAGTGACTGAGATGCTTGCCTATTGCAAAAACAAGTCCTGTGGCACCTTATAGACTAACAGATTTATTGGAGCATAAGCCTTTTCGGGCAAAGACCTGCTTCGTCAGATAGTATAAAACCTCCATTTAACAGACTGCAACAGACTTGGGAAATAATGCATACTGTCTGCCAACCATTCCCCTCCCCCCCACCACCCCAAAAAAGTGCTGACAGCTCATCAGAGCCACTGGGGCCAGAGGATGGAAACTTAGTTTCAGTGGGAGTGCCCGGCCTTGGGTGGGTGATGAGCAGCTCATGGCAGGCGAGCCCAGAGGCTCTGCTCTGTAAACATTGCAAAGAGCCTGCTGCCGAGCTGTCTCTCCCAAGCCTGCTGCATTCCTCCCAGGTCTCACACGGAGCACTCCCTCGTGGGCCTTGCAAGGTGCCTCCAATCCTGCAGTTTTCGATTTACCAGACTTTCAGCATTAACAGACATCCCCTCCCCCATTAGTCTGTTAGAGGGAGGGTTTACTGTACATGGGCAACTGCCCACAGGCAGAATTGAACCTGGAACCGAGGGCAGGCACCTCCGGAGCTTGAGCTAAAGGCCAGCTGGCTCTCAGCTGAGGCTGCAGAGGACACTTATTTTTTTCCCTGTGAAGTGGTCTAAATACCACTACATGGGACAGTGAAGCACACGTGGGTGTGTGGGTTACATGTGCAGCAGACGAAGCGGGTCTTTGCCCACGAAAGCTCATGCTCCAAAAAAGTCTGTAGTCTACAAGGTGCCACAGGACTTCTCATTGTTTTTGGGGATACAGACTAACATGGCTACCTCTCTGATATTTGTCTATTGCAGGATCTGACTTCTACATCCATCCACTATACCTATGGCCCTTCTTGTTACACTCATACTTATATACACACCCACACACACAAACAAACATACACACCCACACCATATACACACTGATTTGTAAAACGTGAATGATGTAGTGATGAGAGGCTTGGTGTTAGGCTAAAGGCCAAGGAGAATAGTCAGTGCTTTGTTAACACATGGCAAAGCTAAAGGCCTCAAGCCTGAACAACAGTAGGTTAAAGCAAAAACTGTGCTAGGTAGATTCTGCCCATGAGTCAACAGAGGATGGTACATCTGGGTTATCCCACGTGTCCCCAGTGCAGCATCCCTTACAATTGTCCCATGTTCAGTTTTTTACTTTGGCTAAGGCTGCCTGTATTCATTTCTATCCCATCTCTGCCAGCATTTCAAAAACATTGGCAGACTGTAGTATAAGATGGGGGCGGCACATTTTTTTTTTCAACTTCTTAACAGCTGTTTTCAATCAATTAAAGGAGGAAAACGTTATCTCTTTGGAATATTTGCTGACCCTGCTCACAGGTTTAGCATTTTCCAGTGATTTATTGACTATGTTACCTCCTTTTTCTCTGTCTGATTCTTCCCTTCGCCTTGGAGGCAGGTAGAGTTGTATGTTGTTTAAGACATCTCACTGCCTGTTCCATCATTTGCAAAGTTCTGTACTTTTTGTTTTTGTTACTATTCTTTAGCGCTCCAGTTTCTATCGTTGCTTTATATATGCCAGTCCAAGTTTCCCCACTTTCTTTTTTAAATTCATAAGGACCTGCCCGGCTGGCAATCCAGTAAATCCATGTTTCGTCAAACTCTGTGGCGATTTTAAGGAAGAGGTTGTACAGGAGATTCCCTAGGTCCAAGTTTTCTCTCATGTTAGATTGCAATTCCTACAGAGGACAGCTCACTTACTCACCAGATCAGCGGTCGGGGTTACTAATGTAGTCGGGCATCTCTACCGGAACAGTGCTCGGACGTCCAATCTGCTCCCTTCGATGTTAATCACTTTGGCCACATGTGCGTGCTCTCTTTGGACAGCAGCATAGACCCTTCAGTTAGCTGACACTGCAGACCTCAGAGAGCCCCCAAGAACCATAAATCAAGCAAGGTACGGAGGCACTGGAGCCAGGTTTATTGTCATTGACATATGGTTTCCAACACCCTCATGAGTCTCCAATATGACTCAACAGTTTACATTGGTACATGCACACGCCGGGACAATGGACGCGACTCAGTTGACGGCAAGGGGGCTCCATCATCCCCTAGGTCGCTCAACACATCCCGTTACACACACTTTTATACACAGCTGTAAACAAGTTACATATCCAGGTACATCCCCCTCATTGTAATACATTGACACCCCTTAATGTAACTAGATCTGCCCATTAATTTGGGAGAAAATGGTGGTATCATCAAAACAACACTATCCATCATGCTGTAATTATGACCTGTTCCTGAACTTGGGAGGGAATGTAACTGGTGGTAAGCTGCTATCTATGGGGAGGGTATGGGAAGTGTGTGGTACTAAGCAGGATGTGTTTGTGTTCATTGCTAAGTGCCTGGCTCTGGGTGCTTTTATGTGTTCTTATCTGTTTTTAGGCCCTGTGACTTATCAGCTCTGTCTCTTGCTTCATTTCTGTGAGCAGAATCTACCTATCACAGTTTTTGCTTTAACCTACTGTTGTTCAGGCTTGAGGCTTTTAGCTTTACTGTATGTTAACAAAGCACTGACTGTTGTCCTTGGCCTTTAGCCTTACACCAAGACTCTCATTACTACATTAGATTCCCAGGGGTTTTTTTTAAAGATATTATTGGGCATTTAGTGTTATTTACCCACATTTGAGAAGTGATGGAATTCCCCAGACCCTACAGCTGAAGCCAATATATTCAGGTTTGACACTCTCCTGCCAACTCTGCTTACTCTTCTCATTCTGGTTCTTGCAAAGCACTTGGGAGTCAACTTATTGGCTATGTCTACACTGGCCCCCACTTTTTGAAAAGGGGATGCTCATGAGACACTTCAGAATATGCTAATGAGACACTGCAATGAATATGCAGTGCCTCATTAGCATCACGGCGGCCACGGCACTTTGAGAGGGGCGCTTTCACTCTCACGCAGCTCGTCTACGCGGGGTCCTTGTCGAAAGGACCCCGCACACTTTGCAATCCCCTTATTGCTATTTGGTTGTAGAAATAAGAGGATTTCGAAGTGTGTGGGGTCCTTTCGAAAAGGACCCCATCTACACGAGCCATGGGCGATCAAAATGGCAGTTTCGAAGTGCTGCGGCCACCATTATGCTAATGAGGCAGTGCATATTCATTGCAGCACCTCATTAGCATATCCTGAAGTGTCTCATTAGCCGTGTACACGTAGCCATTGTGTCTATACACAATGCATTGATCCCTGTTGCATCAATTGCCGCCCATCAAGCTAGCCTGGAGCGCAGACGTGGCCTTGGTGCACGGCAAGATGCTCCAGTGCAGTGCAGGGAAGTACACCCAAGGGAAGGATGTTGCTTATCTTGCCAACTGGACTCTCTCACAGGATAATCCTCAACAAGACCCATCCTGCATTGCTGCTGGGACATAATTGTGCAGATTGGAAATGTCTAATGCTCTGTCATCCTTCCCGAAATGAGAGATGAATGCAACACGGAACTGCCCTGACTTGCAAACCGCTGAAGATGGGTGAGGAATGTTAATGTTTGAGCTCTCTGTTAGGGTACTGGTATGTCCTCACAGCAATATGACAACTGCTAGTGACCCCCAGAAGACCGGGTGACTCAAAATCTCTGCCACCCCCTAGCTATCTTAGCCAACAGAATTATAATACATAGATGGCTACAATATATGGTTCTGTTACCTAGTAACTTTTCCTGGGCTCCCCATTGCCAAATGCTTTATGGTCAAAGCCACTGTTGGGGAGTCAGTAAGCCTGGGTCTCTGGTTGTGCTGCTGTCACAGTAGAGGCCAAGGACTGGTAACTGCCTCTTAGCCTCTCCCTCTGCTAGGGGCAGCCCTGTCCACAGCTCATGTGAAATAACAGCATCACAGACCGTGGCACTACCTGGTGCTGATTAGCATCAGCTGAAGAGCCAGTCTGTTTATTGGTCAGTTGCCTAAAGTGACGCATGTGCAAAAGTGTTTGCAAGAACAAGACCTCTGTAGAGTTAAATCCCAAAAGGTAACAAACTGGGGTGGGTGAGGAGAGAGACAGGGGTATTTCTGGTAGTTGGATGTTCACCGAGCTTGACAATTTGACTGCAGACATTTCATTACCAATTGAGGTAACATCCTCAGTGCGCCGTAGAGCCACCTCAATTGGTAACGAAGCGTCTGCAATCAAATTGTCAAGCTTGGCGAATATCTGATTACCAAATTGAATCTCCCGAGCTACCAATCTTCTCTTCTACTTTAAAAGGGGTATTTTTCTTCATCATCTACCTCAGTACAGTGAGCTCAAGAGGTATTTGTAAAACAATCCGATCAAATAAGTCTCCAAAGAGAAATGCAGTTTTTTAATCTCACCTAGTTAAACTTAGTTAACCTAGTAGTTAAAGCACTTGGAAAATGCAGAAGGATAGAGATGTTTTTTAGATGAATTTAATGAATGACTTCATTGCTATTGTGAAATATAGGCAAGGGGGTCACAAGAAACATGATACAAGGAAATCATACCTTTGTGTTTTGCTCATAAGTCATTCCATCTTCACTTCAATGACTTCCGATCTTACACCAGCCATAAAAATGACCCGTATATTTTGAACATATGGCTATCTTATCATTTCTGGGAACACCCTGAATGTGACTTCATCATTTGTGTTTTATGTGATTGCTTTACTTACTATATACATTGGGTGTTGTCTCTTCCAGAGTATTACTCATGTGCTAAAACAGACAAAAGCTTTTCATTTACTAGTGGAAAACCATCTTGTTTCAGGTGCCTGAAATAACAGGGTGCTGTTCTTTGTGCTAATGGATACTGAAGAAAGAAGTCTTAGCCACTCCACAGTGATAGTTACTACCAGCTTCCATTATGCAGCCAGACTTGAGACCCTATGAAATGTGTCTGACCCCTGGTTTGGTCTGAACATTAGCAGCTGTATCCTGAATGTAAAGTTGATATTCAATTGTTAAAGAAAATTAATTGCATTGTTTCCAGATTGCCAACTGAAGTCATTCATGAACTAGAGGGAGTCAGAGATAATTCCAGGGTAATTTTTAACTACCAATTCAATCTCTTTCACCAGCTACATTTGAAGGACAAAGGCTGGGATGAAGCAAAACTGTGTGTGACTTACTATCATTTGAAGGCTCAGATACATAGCCTCACAAGGGGTTAATATAAAGGAAGTTAAGAGTCTAACTCCTGACTTCAGTGGGAATGGTATTAGGTACTTTTGGACTATACACATGGTGGAGGAGAATCAAATGCAGCAGATGTTTGTGCGCATGCAATTGTCCATAAGGGTTCCAGAAAAGAGACAGCAAAACGGTTTCTCTATAGCTGTAGGAACATGTACCAGCATGGATCCAATTCTAACCTTGTAGTAGATTAACCTTGAAGACACAGTAGCCTAGCCAAGCTAAGGCTGCAACTGTAATCCCATTAGAGAGACATGGTGGGTGAGGTAACGCCCTTTATTGAATCAGTTTGTGCCAGTGAAAGACAAGCTTACACAAACAAGAGCTCCTGTGACACCTTATAGACTAACAGATATTTTGGAGCATAAGTTTTTGTGGGCAAAGACCCACTTCATCAGACGCATCTGACCACGCGGGGCTTTGCCCATGAAAGCTTATGCTCCAAAATATCTGTTAAAGTGCCACTGGACTTCTTGTTGCTTTTGAATATACAGACTAACTCAGCTACCTCTCAGCTTACACAGCGCTTCTCTTCATGAGAGACTGCCTCATTCACCTTGTTTCTTTAGTCTCCTGGGACCAACAGGACTACAGCAGCACGGCCTTTCCATTACACCTCAGATTGTGGCCAAACCTGAAGCCCCAAAGAAAAAAGGGAGAAACGGCCTGACACTATCACAGTCTGAGGGTTAGATCCCATTGGTGCTGTAGTTTTTCTACTCAGGTCAGATACAATTGAACCAGTCTCTGAGACTGAAGCCTTCCCCATTGCATATTTTTCTTCTGGTCCTGGTTGTGGGATTAGCTCAGAACCTCAGCTTCATTCACAAGAAAAGCCAGCACCTGTTCAGCCCTATACGGTTATCGAGACGAGCTCAGAAGTGCGGTCTCGACAAGCTCAAAAAAAGACAGAAAGCAAATGGAAAGGAACCCAACATTTATTTTTTAAATCACTATTGGAGCTAACCCGGTGGCTTGAGGGGCTCAGTTTCACGAGGGAGCAATGAGCTGCCTTTCCAAAGGTGCCTACAGGAGCTGAGCTTCCCTTCCGTATGCTCATCGAGCTCCTTGGGCTCCTTTGTAAAGACCAGCCAGAACAAAGGCTGTCAATGGAAGTGTGTAATGTCTCTGCCTGTCCTAGGGGAAAGCCATTCCATTGCCAAATTCCCCACAGGTCCTTCTCACTAGCTTCCCTGCAGCCACCTTCCTGCTCGTGCTCAGACCACAGGCTGTGATTAGTTCCTGTGCCTTCGAGAGGATGATTAGAAAGGTGAGGACAATGGGGCGTAGCCACAAGTGGGCCAGGACCTTCATTTAGCAAACAGGCCCATGCATCCCCCCATCCTGCTGCTGCTCCTGCTGGAACATAGGGGCTCACCTTTCTCTGCCCAGTGCTCCAGCTGGGCTAGGAGAGACACATCAGCGGCTTGCCCTGCTCCAGTCACCATGTGCTGCTGACAGGGAATGGCGCTGGGGGCTTGAAAGCCTCCATGCCCCAACCCCATTTCCCGCCTGGAGCGCCCAGGATGTAGGGGGAGGAGGACAAACCTCTGACCCCTCTCCCCACTGGGAGTACCAGGTGGGCAGAGCAAGGCAAGCCCTGGCAGCCAGACCCTGCTCTGCTACCGGAGTGCCCAGCAGGCAGAACAAGGGGAAGTGAAGTGAGTGGGGGAGCGCAGGACACACATTTGTATTGGGGCCCCCGTTTTTACCAGGGCCCCGGCCAGTGCGTTTATCCCTCCTGCTCTGCCAAGGCCGGCTATGGTGGGAGAGAGGCGGCCCCATCACTCGTACGCCCTCCTGTCATTGACATGTTCTCCCACAACCATTTCAGGGCAGCTGGGGAAATGTGCATGTTGCTTTCTGGCCCTTAGCAAGGGCAGCACCACTGCTGGTCTTAATTACTTACCTGGGGACTCCTCCTCACCTCCAGCCTCGGGGAAGGGCATGCAGAGGAGTTCCCTGGCTGTTTACCCTGCATGTCTATGAAGTGCTGGATTCTTCAGCGATGACCTGCCGTATTTTAATCATACAATCGCTCTTTATTTCCTCATTCTTTGTTGAAGAAGCCAGCACTGAATGTGTTTGCCAGGAAATCGTTCATCTCTACACCACTTCCCATTCGGAGAAGAGTTTCCAAATGGGCTTTGGTCTTCTTGGCTTCAAAGGGCGTTAAGCACATGCTGAGGTCAAGTGTGGGAAAAGGGACCAGAGAACATTGCTGACCTGAGCTTTCACTCACTCGCCTGGCTCTGTGACCCTGATTCAACACAAGTCTATGCCTCATATCTCCCAGCATTTCCAGCTATCTGGGACATGGCTGTAGTTCCCAAAGCTGGTGTCTTTCCCATTCATCTCAGAGGGTATTAATTCAGTTAACATTGACATTTAAGAAATCATTGGCATCTACTTCAGTGCTCAAAGCAGCAAAGAAAAGCCAGGATCAAGCTGGCCTGAACAGTTGGCCATCATTGGAGGTCTTTAGGGTTGTTTCTGTTGTGATCAACCAATGACTGATCAGGTACAGTGTGTGTGTAACCCTGTTTACAAAGCAGACGTAGAATCATACTTCCCCGAACACGGCTGAAACAGTTTCCTTGATTAAAATTCCCCGAGTCTTCCAGTCAAACTAGCTCTGGGCTCGTGGAGCTCAGTCACGATGCTTCCTTTGGAATCATACTTGCAATGAGAGCTGTGCTCATGGT
Source organism: Carettochelys insculpta (assembly GCF_033958435.1). Lineage (NCBI taxonomy): Eukaryota > Metazoa > Chordata > Testudines > Carettochelyidae > Carettochelys > Carettochelys insculpta. The sequence continues at coordinate 132,318,573 of NC_134140.1, read as the reverse complement.
TCAGTGGCAGTTCAGGAAAGGGGAGGGGAGAAATTTTGGTTCAGGTTGAACACCTACTGGGTTTTTCTGCCAAGTTTGTTTGCAGTATTTAAGGAACCAAGAGGAAATGGAGAGTTATATTCACACAAACGGAGGAGACTGAGTTGGCGCCTGCCTTGAACCAGTGTTTAGGGCCCTCACCTTACATGTCGGAAACCCTACATTCAGCTCCCCACTTTGGAGCAGGGACTGGAACTCCCAGGGAAGCTCTCCAGCGTCCAGACAAGGGGGCAAGTCTGTATCTCTGGACGCTGTGTGACAAGTACCTCAAACCCCTTGTGAATTCAGCCCTCCCCCCTGAATAAAAAGTCACATCAACATGGCAGCGGGTCGTCACATTTCTAAACTTCTCTTGTTTCAGCCAAAACAATGAGCCAAAGTCACGTTCTGATTGGTCATCAAGGGCATCGCTACACAGCAAAGAGAAAGCCAGGGCTGGCCCATGCCAGCCAACTCAGGCTCACAGGGTTTGGGATGTGGGGCCATCTCAGCTTGTGTGAACATCTCGATGCAGGCTGGAGCCTGAACTCCAGAAGCTTGCAGTGTGGGGTACCTAGTTGCTGTGTAGACAAAGCTGTAGTCTATGGACTGCAGCTGCTTTTACTACTGAAAAAGTGCTGAATTGTTATGTCTGGAAGTGGGCTTGGCACCCATTGGCTTAAAGAGGTCTGCCCCGGATCCAACAGCTAATGGCAGCCATTCACTCGTCCTTTGATGTAGTCCATCATCCACTCCGGTGGGGGCAGTCAGTCCAACGCTGCACTCAGTTAAGGGATGAGGCGGCCATCCTCAACCACAACTGCCTGGTGTCTCTTTTCCTGGCCCTTTCCTCAGCACCATGAAAGAGAAACTGGCAGAAAAGTGTTTCCAATTACACCGACCTCCTCGAACATCCTGATCACCAGCACCTGGCACCAACCAGCACGGCGTGTGCTAGCCAAGTCTCCTTAGCTTCTAGCCAAGACACTTCCAGAATGGGCCATGTCTACATTCATGGCTTAGGGAGGGTGACCATACCTCCCTGTCCCACATGTTGGGGGGAGGGGCGGCTCCACCAAGCCCCGAGGAGCCAGGAAGGAAGCGGCCGCCACTGGCACTCCCTGGGAGCCCCAGGGAAGCAGCAGCCCCCAGCACTACCCAAGCCCTGGGGAAGCGGCAGGGACACAGCAGCCGCCCACGTGTCTCCACTTCCCTGAGGCTTGGGGAAGTGACTCCCGCCAGCAGCTGGGCCTGTGTAGCTGCTGGTGGGAAAGGTCAGCAGAGGAGGGCCCAAAAACAGGACAATTAGTCCCTTTTGAAAAATAGGTAGGGATGTCTTTCAGGTGTCCCAAATACGGGAACATCCCGCCTAACGTGGGACAGACAGTCACCCTAAGCTTAGGTCAACATAGACTTTCACACCCAGGCGCGCTGCAGCCTTTTGTCAGCATTGCGTTTTAAGTAATCACAATAAGTTGTATTGTGTTTATTCTTGCTCACTCATGCAAAGTCATGTATCCCACAATGCACCAGGACACATATAGCTCAGTCCAAAACTAGACGAATTAGTCTTAGGAAAGAAGAGATACCTATCAGGTAGCAGGGAATAATGCATGAGACATGACTGCTTTGTATTATGGAGCATTTACATGCCCCTCAATGTTTGGAACTTAATACTCTACGTCAGAGCTGGGAAGTTACTGGGAGACACCAGAGACCAAGTCTGAACAAGTTGGCTGGTTAAACTTCAGTTCCAGGCAGAAGTGCTACAAATAATTATGTGACTAAGATGGATCAAAACTAGGGTGACTTATTGAGGTCAGACTGTAAGCAATAGGGTAGACGGTACTCCAAACTGGCGGCTTATTCTACAATTAGATTCACCAAGCCAGTAACAAAAGAGCTTCAGTAGTACCACACTGGTCACCAAGAAGCCAAACAGTCTCCTTTAGGCACTTCAGCTCCTTGGCTCCCATCTAGACACACAAGCCTAATACACAGGCTGAACATCTCCAATGTGGCACTCTCTCATCCAGCAACATCCCTAGGCTGGCATGGTTTTAGTTAGTCAGCTAGCCCCTTCTCATGGGTGCGGCCAAGCTTCCCCCAGTCCCATAAAGTCTGTTTACAGCAGGAGTTCCCAAACTTTTTGGCATCACACCCCCCTTTTGATTTTTGAGAAACCCTCACGCCCCCCACCACCTTTTTTTTACCATCATCCAACCCCCTTTTAACAAAAAATTCAATTCATAATTTAAAATAAACACAAAAACTTGATATAAAAATATTATTTAAAATTAAAGATAAGCACAAATAATTTTTCTTGGCCCCTTGTTGTTGCCTGGTGCAGCCCCAGCTGGCCAGCTGCCTGAGCCCATGCCAGCCTCCAGAGCTGCTTGCCAGCCTGAGACCTGCGCTGCCCACCCAAGCCCCACACCACCAGGGCCAACCACCTGCTTGCCTGCCCGCCAGCTGCCAGGGCCAGCCGTCCACCTGACATACTCAAGCACATTTACTCCCTACCACTTAAAAACTCCCACGCCTTAATCTGGTTAAATGCTCGTTAGGTACCATATGTATTTTGTAAACTTTCTGACCAAGACTTGTAATTTTAGATACCCCCAAGCTTGAGCCCCAGATGTACAGAGCCCTTCCTTTTAACTTTTGTGGTGTTAATTTTGGATTTCAAACATTAGCTTTAATAAAAATTTTATCTCTACGAGTTAATTACTTCATTTGGTTAGATTTCTAATAGGATGCAGGTAAACACTTAATACTCCTAGATTCTTCAACAAAACAAACTGAAGGCATTGGGATTGCTAGCCTAACTAACATTTCTTCATAAATAAGTGGATTGTCTTGATTACAATTGCAATCCCTTCTGTTAAGTTGTTATGGGTCTTACACAGGTTGTATAAGTATAGTCCATTAGCCATTACCATAAATGTGTGCTTTAGGAACTTTCCCCTTTAAATATTGCACGCCTCAAGAGATTTAAACTTGTCTCTCCCATTTACCACATGAATGCCCCAACCACTGCATTATTGGCTGTTCTGGGCTAGATAGGTCAGCTGGCCTCACTTCCTGACCCCATTTTGCGAACACTCCATCCCAAACCTGAGATATTTGTCACTACCAACCCCTTCCAACAACGGGTTTTGACAATGGAAAACGCTGCCCCAAATTTTCCAACCAGCTCCACTGGTCTCAATACACTTGGAAACAAACCTGGGTGCTGACTGAACATGTCAGTTTGCATTATTACTGCTAATGCATACAGAGACCTGCCTGTACAAGGCTGTTAAATAACCTTGATCAGCTAGCTCTGCGTACATTCATCTCCATATGCATGTATTTGCAGACACACCAGCAACTGGAAAACCAGCTTCTTGTTTTCATCTCTTCACACAGATTAATTGTTCTTCATGTGGCAGCTGCAGGGTAGCTTAACTCCCCCCAAAAAGCTTCACCTTTGGATTCCCTGCAGCGTCAACCTCTTCTTCCTTCCCTGAGAGCTGAAACCTCTTCAGCTTCTCCTGGTTTCTCTCTCTCCCAACTCTGTGCCCCATTCCTGACTGCCAGATCTCTTTCTCCAATGGTCAACATTTTGAAAGATTTTTGTGACTAAGTCAGTCGCATTGAAGAAGATCCTAGTTTTTCATTGAAATGAGACTGTGTTTTGAGTCTCGGTTCCCCTCCTATTTTTGGGGAGTACTGAAAGAACAGATTTTTCTTAATCATTTTCCTTCCCCCTCCTCCTGCTTCCTTCTCATCTGCACTTGCTACTCCAATAGTCCAAAACTCTTTGGCTTTGGAAAAGACAAAAGGAGAACGAAAGTATCTTTGCCAACATTAGGTGCATTTGGAACAGTCAGGGTAGCAAAGTGAAAAAACAATACCCAGGACATTGTTTGCTTCATCGCATGCAGAAAAGCAGCAACTATTTCAGAACGTTTTAAAAGAAAAATGCAATCTGACAAAAGATGGGTTCACACTAGAAACCAACCTGCAATGTTCCACAAGAATTCTCCTTCCAACACAACCCTCCCCCCACCCACCCAGTTTTGCAGCCACTTCCATCTACTTCTTGTCGGTGCTTCTCCACACTGCCATGTCACCACTACTTCATCCCATGCCCAGGAGGTAGGGAAGTGATCTCTTCCCCAGAGAGACTAAGTGATTTGCCCAATGTCACACGATTAGGCAGCAGAGCAGGGTCTCTGAGGCCACAGGCTAAGCCCCTAACCATTGGACCATCCTGCTTTCACAGCTTTCACTTCTGTGCACACACTATGCAGAAAGGCAGGTCCAGGGAAGAGAACTAGAGTCTCAGCTTTCTGACAGGAAATACAGAAGCCTCTAGTAGAAGCCAGGAGGGAAAGCTATTGGCTAAAACCACTCTGGCTGGTTACTGAGATAAGGTGTGCCAGGGAACTGGGGAGAGCCAAAAACCACTAGCCTTTGGTAGCACCACATCTGCCTCCGAGCTGCAGTGTCAGAATGAGACCTGGTCCACGCTCAGTTTCTGCCCAGGAATCCCATTAGCTAGCAGGGTGTATTGGGATGACACCAGGCAATCTGTCCAAAACACACTCCTGGGGAAGGTTTCGGCTCCCATAAGCTGGCATTTTCCAGTGGAAAATTTGACCAAGTCTAGTCAGGTCTGGCTGGATTTCACCCCCTGAGAGAGAAGACAAGGGGAAGGAAGATTCCTCGACACTGAGTAGAGAGTTACATCTCTTCAGCACCAGGCAGGGCTGTGCTGTCAGGGTGGTGTATACATAAAATCCCTCTGGGGTCACTACCATCTGCCATAGTGTAGGCAAGGCTCTGAAAACAAGGGGCCATTTCAACACCATCAGTTTCACCTTTTGTGTATGTAGTCAATATCTAATATTATCCCATGCCAGAGAGGTGTTAGAGTAAGTGGGAAGCATTTTAGATCCAAATTTTCTGAAGTCACACATGGACATAGGCTGAATAGTAACAGAGAGATAGCCATGTTAGCCGAAATACTATCAAAACAAAAAAGCAGTCCAGTAGCACTATAACGACTAACAAAAACATTTCTTTGGTGATGAGCTTTCGTGGGACAGACCCACTTCTTCAGACCATAGCCATGCCACAACAGACTCAATATTTAAAGCACAGAGAACCAAAAATAGTTAAAGGTTGACAAATCAGAAAAATTGTAATCAAGGTGGGCAAATCAGAAGAACAGAGGGGTTGTAGGAGGGGAAGTCAAGAGTCAGACAAAACAAAGTATGTACTGATAGTATATAGACTAACACGGCTATCTCTCTTAGGCTACGTCTACACGTGCACCCAACTTCGAAATAGCTTATTTCGATGTTGCGACATCGAAATAGGCTATTTCGATGACTAACGTCTACACGTCCTCCAGGGCTGGCAACGTCGATGTTCAACTTCGACGTTGCTCAGCCCAACATCGAAATAGGCACAGCAAGGGAACGTCTACACGCCAAAGTAGCACACATCGAAATAAGGGAGCCAGGCACAGCTGCAGACAGGGTCACGGGGCGGACTCAACAGCAAGTCGCTCCCTTAAAGGGCCCCTCCCAGACACACTTTCATTAAACAGTGCAAGATACACAGAGCCAACAACTAGTTGCAGACCCTGTATATGCAGCACGGACCCCCAGCTGCAGCAGCAGCAGCCAGAAGCCCTGGGCTAAGGGCTGCTGCCCACGGTGACCACAGAGCCCCGCAAGGGCTGGAGAGAGAGTATCTCTCAACCCCCCAGCTGATGGCCGCCATGGAGGACCCCGCTATTTCGATGTTGCGGGACGCGGATCGTCTACACGTCCCTACTTCGATGTTGAACTTCGAAGTAGGGCGCTATTCCCATCCGCTCATGGGGTTAGCGACTTCGACGTCTCGCTGCCTAACGTCGATTTCAACTTCGAAATAGCGCCCAACACGTGTAGACGTGACGTGCGCTATTTCGAAGTTACTGCCGCTACTTCGAAGTAGCGTGCACGTGTAGACGCAGCCTTACTGTTCAGCCTATGTCCATGTGTGACTTTAGTATGTACTTTGTTTTATCTGACTCTTGACTTCCCCCCACCACCACCCCTCTGCTCTCCTGATTTGCCCACCTTGATTACAATTTTTCTGATTTGTCAACCTTTAGCTATTTTTGGTTCTCTGTGCCTTAAATATTGTGTCTGATCTGGTATGGCTATGGTCTGAAGAAGTGGGTCTGTCCCACGAAAGCTCACCACCTAATAAATTATTTTGTTAGTCTTTAAAGTGCTACTGGGCTGCTTTTTTGTTTTGATGGACATAGGCTGGTTCTGGAAACAGGCAGAAGTGACTGAGGACAGGGTTACTCTAAATTCTGAGACTGCTTTAATTATAGCTGTCGATAGAACCCTAGCTATATCATAACTTTCTCTGTAAAATGTAGATGACAACTTACGCACCTCCCCACCACATTTAATTAGTTAACGCTAACTGCAGCATGCCCTTAAAAATGCTGAGGGCATTAGATGAAATTAACAGGTTTGAAATGGATTTTTCTGTAGCACAGAAATAGCGCCCCACTGGGATGTTAGCAGGAGAAGCAGCTCTGTGATTTTATATGTTAGACACTTGCCTCATTGGTTAAGAACGACAGGCCAGCTCCCAGCTGGAAGGGGTCCATGGACATCAATGGATAAGTTGACCCAGTAGTGTGATAATCTTAGAATTGCTCTCAGTAAACCTGCTTCAGGGCATGAGGTGAGATCAAGAAGAAGTTTGTTCTGTGGGGCAGTATCTTCACACTCTTTAAGCAGTTGGCACTGGGCACGCCAGGCCCCGGGTGTGCTGACTTTAGACTGCTCCTGCGTATGTGTGTTCCTTCACAGGTGGCTGATGCCTGAAAGACAGCCTGGGGTTCCAGCTCTCAAAGGCGCGCTCCATAAAACCTACAGCAGGGCCTAGTTCAAACTCCACACAGGCCTGAGTCTCCAGAGGACAATCCTAAAGACTTGATGCTGAAACTGACACCACCTGCTTCCAGAACGTTCTCCAAGCAGCCAGGGCCCAGCCAAGGTGGGGAGGACAGTCGAGCATGGTGGACACATCGTTTTCACTGCCTCTGGGCATAGGCCTTACCTGGTCTGCCTTCAAGTGCTGCAGACACCTCCGTTTCCTCTTCTTCCCTAGGGAACCAGACTCACGCTGTGGGCACTCTCTCAGTACTGCTCCCTTTCTGGCTGTAGTTTGTTATCACAAGAACGCCTCCCAACTCCTTCCAGCCCACTGGCTTACTTAGTTCCTTACCGTTTATCGTAGGTGTCAGCATCCGTGAAACTCCTTCACTCAGAACTCCTCCCGGTCCTCTACCAGTGCTGCCTGTTCCTCATGGCCCTGCCACCACGATCACGGCAGCCGTCCTGGCACGAGTGTCTCACTCCACAGACTCCTGTCCATTACAAGTCCTGGCTGGGAACTCTGGGATGTCACAAGGGGCACCCTCCCTTCACTATTGCAGAAAAGTCCCCCATGTGCTCACATGAGCCTAGGGTGACCAGGTGTGCAGGGCCTGGCGGCTGCAGTCAACTCTACCAAAGGGGCAGTTAAAAGTCCAGTCAGTGGTGCAGTGAGGCTAAGGCAGACTAGCCCCTGTCTGTCTGGGCTCCTCATTGCACCCTGAGAGTGGCCAGCGGGCCTAGCTCCTCGGCATGGGAGCCAAAGGGCTCAGCATGCTGCCCTGCCCCAGTCAGCGGCTCTGCACTCCATTCCATGGGAGTGGGGCCAGGGGGCTGGCACCCATTGGTGAGTGCCTCTCACCTCTCGCACAGCCCACCTCGGCGCCTGGCCTGCAGGCTCCTTCTGGGGCACAGCACACAGCCAGGACAGGCAGGGAGCCTGCCTTAGCCTCGCTGTACCACTGACCCAAATCCCTCGTCCCTGGCCCCATCCCAAAGCCAGCATCGCTGCCCCAGCCTGGTGAAAGTGAGTGAGGGTGGGGGAAAGCAAGCTGCTAAGGACGGGGAGAGGACAGGGCCTCGGGGAAGGGGAAGGGATGGGACAAGGGTGTTCAGTTTTGTGGGATGAGAAAGTTGGCAACTCCAGATGAGCCCTGTATTCCTTCCACACAAATGGGAGGTGTGGAGTGACCACCCGTCCTGTATTGGCTGGGACAGCCCCGTATTTTGGGCATGAGGAAGGTGTCCTGATTTATTTTTAAAAAGAGGCTAAGCGCCCCATACTTGCGCCTGGCTCCCACCTCCCTGGGGCTGGGGCAGCTGGGAGCCAGGCCCGCACAGCTGCCTCCCGGCTCCCAGCTCCCTGAGCTTAAGCCACACCGGCACGGGCTTCTGCCCAGTTCCCAGCTCCCCACTGCTCAGGGAAGCCTGGAGGAGCACCGATGCCTGGTTCCTGGCTCCCTGGTGGTTGGGGAGCCAGGAGCCACACCAGCATGGCTGGCCCAGATCCTGGCTCCCCTTGGCTCAGGGAAGCTGGGAGGAACCCTGCTCCCAGCTCCTCACAAGTGGGGGAGCTGGGAGCTGCACTGGCACCTCTGCCATCTGGCTCCTGACTCCCCAAGCTGCAGGGAGCCGGGAACCACACCGGCATGGCTGGCCCAGATCTGGCTCCCCACCGCTCAGCTCCCACAGCTGTTGTCCCCTTCCCAACTCCCCTCAGCCTGGGGAAGCCGGGAGCCACTGCTGCTTCCTCACAGCTAGAGAGCACTACTGCCCCATAGAATGGGACCTCCACAGGGCAGCCACCGCTTTACTTGTACGGTGACCATCCATCCCGTTTTAGCTGGGACACCTAGCGTCATCCTCCCTGTCCTGTATTTGGCCTGGGGAGGTCTGATCACCCGAGGAAGATGGGATAAGCTTGGTACAAGCATACAGTAGAACATGGTTTCCCAAACTGGGGGGAGCTCAAGGCGACCCAGCCCCCCGTCTTTCCCCGCACCTGAAGAAAAAGCCGGCCTTTGCTTCCGGCTCTCAGCCCCTGCCATTTCATGTGGGTGACCCAGCGCAGCCACTATAAAAAGCAGGCGGCCAGCGAACACCCACATGGAACTAGCTGCCTCCTGCAAAGGTAAATTGAGGGTGGGTTGGGGATGGAGGAGGAGGAGCATGGGGTTAGATGGGATGCTGGGGGTGCCTGGCTCGGGGAAGGGTGACGGGGTGAGAGTGAGGGGCTGGGGGTGCCTAGCTTTGGAGGAAGAGAGGGGCTTGGGGGGGGGCTCATGGGGCTCAGGCAGCCAGCTTGCGGGGCTCATGGGGCTTGGGTGGCTGGCCCCAACATCATGGGGCTCAGGCAGCTCGGGCTGGTGAGCGGGTGGATGGCCCCAGCAGTGCAGGGCTCGGTCAGCTTAGATGGGCGGCTCTGGCAGCGCAGGGCTCGGGCAGCTGGCCAGCTGGGACTGCACCAGGCATCTACAAGGGGCGCAGAAAAACTATTTGTGCTTATTTTTAATTTTAAATAACATTTTTATATCAAGTTTTCATGTTTATTTTAAATTACGGGTTGAATTTGTTGTTAAAGGGGGTTGGATGATAGAAAAGGTAGGGGGGCGTGAGGGTTTCTCAAAACTCAAAACAGGGGCGTGATGGCAAAAACTTTGGGAACCGCTGCAGTGGAATTGTACAGCATCACATGCAGCATTGCTCTACACGTCAGCAGGAAAATGGCATTCAGCAGATTATGAATTTTCAAATGCTATCTCACAAGCAGTTCCCTGTCAGCCACCCACCCGGCCACGCAGGCGCTGAAGTCACCAAGGGGAAAGGAGGGCAGACCCACCCCAAGTCTAGCCTCTGGCCTGGTGGCCTGACCCAGGTATCTTCCCTCCCCTCACCAAAAGACAACTGCGGGCCGGCCCCAGCCGCTCCCCTCCCTCTCCTCCCCTGCTGTTGCAAGAGTGGCCTGGCCCCAGAGCTCTCCTTCCATGGCAAAGCAGCCTGGATGGCCCAGCGCCAGAGCCCCCCTGCTGTGGCTGAGCGGTCCAGTCCCAGACTTGCCCTGAGGTGGCAGAGAGCCTGGACAGCCTGTTCCTGGACCCACCCCCACCCCCACCACCATGGTGGACAATTCACAGACCTCTCACTGCCATGGCTGGAACGGTCTGGGTAGCTGGAGCAGCCCAGACCCCTCCTGCTGCAGCTGGGGAAGCCTGGACCCCCTGCACCCTCACCACAGCTCAACTCCTCCTCTGCCTACTGCAGCCAGAGTGGCCTGGCCCCAGAGCCCCATGCCATGGCCTGGGACCAAGCCCCCACCTCATACTCCTGCCCCCCAACCACTGCCTCAGCTCCGCCCCAGAGCCCACCCCTCCAAACACAGCCATTCCACCCTAGCCCTTCGCCCAACTTTAACCCTTCATCCCTGGCCCCAGCCCAGCTGCCACACCCCTAACAGGGCCCTCACACTCCTGCACCCCAACCCCAAACCTGAGTCCTCTCCCACATTTAGCACCCCTTGGCCTCACCTCACCGCATGAGCTTTGTTACGTGCGCCAATACGAAGGTGACGTGCTGCAGATGCTAAGTGCTTTTGCTGAATCAGGACCCATTTGTAGACAGACAGACAGACACACACACACACACACGCTTCTCTCTGCCTGCCAAACCCCACCTATGCCCCCACAGCAAAAAGTATTAGGAAATGGCTGTTAACGTTCTTTTCTCTTTATTTTTTACTACAGACATTTCAACATGTTAGACTTCTTTAAAATGCTACAGCAGGGAAAATCTAATGCTTATCCTGGGTTCTGAACTAAACTGCACATCACACATAAAGCGCTGCCATCTTTTGGTTGGAGATGGGATTGACATAATACACTCATCCCTTGTTTAATGAGTACTTTACTTATGAGTACTCGCTAAAACGAGGAACAGATATATCTACCTTTATTCACTATATGAGCAAACTTCCCCCACTTATATGAGCAGGGTCCCTGGCCGGGGGACGGGGAGACCCGAAGCCCTGCAGCTGGCTCAGCTCCAGACGTGGGATCCCGGGCTGGGGGCAGGGAGACCTGCAGCTGGAGCCCCCTCCCTCCCTGTGCAGCTGTCTGACAGCCCTTAGGCTAGGGGAAGAGAGGGAGAAGGCTCTTAGCCTGGTTCCCTCCCCTGCAATGGCAGGAATGTGAAACTGACCAGCCATCCACTGATCAGTTTCCTGGCCCCGCAAGCCGTTGAATCATAGAATTCTAGGGCTGGAAGAGACTTCAGGAGGTCATCTATTCCAGCCCCCTGCCTAAAGCAGGACCAACCCCGACTAAATCATCCCAGCCAGGACTATGTCAAGCTCGGACTTCCAAACCTCTAGGGATAGAGATTCTCCCAGCTCTCTTAGTAATGCACGCCCATGCTTCACCACCCTCCTTGTGAAACAGTTTTCCCTATATCCAACCTACGCCTCTCCCTTTGTAACTTCAGACCATCACTCCTTGTTCTGCCATCTGTCACCATTGAGAACAATCTCTCTCCATCCACTTCAGAGCCCCCTTTCAGGAAGTTGAAGGTTGCTATCAAATTGCCCCCCAGTCTTCTCTGCTGCAAACTATATAAGCCCAAATCTCTCAGCCTTTCTGTCTAAGTCTCAGCCCCTTAATCATTTTTGTTGCCCTAATCATATTTGCTACCTTAATAATTTTCAACATACTGAGTTTAGAATTCCTGTAATTAAAAAAAAAAGCCTCCTCCAGGATTGAACACACAACCCTGGGTTTAGTACGCTGCTCCTCAAGCCACTGAGCCATCCCTCTGATGCTCTACCTAGCTCCCACTTCCAGCCACTCTGGGAGCCAGGAAACTGACCACCCCAGTGGTTCCTGTCTCTCCTCCCCTTGCAGAAAAATTCAAGTTATGCAGGTGTTGCAGGAACAACCCCTGGGTAACTCCAGGGTTTACAGCATTAGACCCCCTCCACCACAACAGACCTCATCCTCACCCAGGTTTTAACTGCCCCCATGGTCCCAAACTGCCTCCATCCTTCAACCCACCCAGCAGCCACAAATCACCCCCAGCATTAGATTCTCCCTGCAGCCCCAAACTTCCCCCATCTTATACCCGCTCCCTCCTGCATCCCTCAATAGCCCCAGCCTTAGACACTCCTCCTCCTCCCACAGTCTCTTCAGTGAGGCTGATATGCTGGGTGGCTCCCCAAGCCCTCCTGCTCCCAGCAACTGACTCACGTGTTAAGGTTTCAGCACCTAGGTAGGCATAAGGTAATTGCTATCTCCAGTGACAGAGATAGCTGCCATCTCCAGAAATTATTGCTATTGATAGATATCCGCCTGAGGCAGCAGTATTAAGAAACTGCAAATGGCTTCCTTAACAGCCACATGCAGCTGGAAACTGCCCAGCTGGCGACCTTTAACAAATCTAATGGGACCCATGTTTGGGTCCCAGCCCATAAGCTGGGAATCCCTGCTCTACACACATACACTACATTCTAATTCTGGTGCCAAACTATTCAAATACATCAGAAAAGTACCTAAACTCAACTGGCTTATGTCAAGTTACAAGCCCTTGGAATGAACTGGAGACTTTTACATGTATTTTAATGGGAATTTAGTGTTGCTCTTATGAGTTTTCACCTACAAGCAGAAATTTGGGAACCAATTGTGCTTATATAGCGAGGGATGAGTGTAGATACAAACTGCTTTATAATCTTGTGTGTATACAGAATGAACTCCTCCATGCAGCCTCTATGAGCTCCATGCCAGTCTCAAGCCTGGATGAAGGAGGAGGGTTGGTCAGATGAGTGTTGATGTGCTGACCGTCAAACAACAATACGATGAAATCTGATGCCAACACAACTAAATGATAAAAGATGCCAGCTCAGATGTCTCCCGGATAAACAAAGTCTGCGATACCAATCGAGCCATTGGGGTTGGGTCGATAAGTTTGCTACAGAAAGAAAATTACAATTAACACATATGCTATCCATTGGAACATCAAATGTCCAAACACTGTGGGTGTCTGGAAAATTAAAGCTGCTTCGGACGGAGATGGAGCGATACTGATGTGATACACTTGGACTGGCAGAGATGCATTGGACGGCATCAGGAGAGATATGCGGTTGTGAGTCATTTGGTCAGGAAACGAAACAAAGCATGAAGCAGGAGTTGGATTCCTTCTTAGCAAAACAGCTAGAAGAGCACTATTAGGATACAAACTAGTGAGTGCAAGAACATTGGTAGCGAGATCTGAAGCAAAACCATTCAACATCTCGGTCATTCAGGTGTATGCACCCATGTCAGACAGTACGGAGGAAGAGATTCGGCTGGTCTATAAAGACTTGACAAAGACGGTAGAGGAGATACTGAAGCAAGATGTTTTGATCATTGGAGGAGATTGGAATGCGAAGGTTGGAACAGACAACGAAGGTTGGGAGAGAGTCATGGGAAGGTTTGGACATGGAGAAAGAAATAAACGAGGTGAGAAACTACCAGAGATTGCTACAGAGCATGAGATGGTGATATGCTACATGAGATTCCAACAAAAGGATTGTAGGAAGTGGACATGGCGATCAAATGACAGGAAGTCCAAGAACCTGATAGATATGATTTTGATAAGAAGAAGATGGATAACATCAGTACAGCAGTGCCAAACTTTCCAAGGAGCAGATATAGACTCAGACCACAGTCTAGTGATCGCAAACATCAAGATAAAACTCAAAAGAAAATGTAAGACACAGTTTAAGAAAAGAAGAGATGTGGTGAGGCTCCGTGAGGAAGAAACAGGGAATGCATACAGAACAGTGCTCAAAGAGAAGATTATCACCACAGAGGAAGACCTACATAAGAGAGTCGCAGGGATAGCCACCGCTATAGAAGAGGCAATTGAGCAGACTGTTCCAGAAGAACAGAAGATCAATAAGAAGTGGATTACTCAGGAGACACTGAAGTTGGTTCAAGAGAAGAGAGCGTTGAAGATCAGAAGAGATGTTTCCAAGATGGCAGAACAGCAATATAGGGTGAAATGCAATGAGGTAAGGAAAGCAGCCAGAAAGGATAAGGCGAAATGGTTAGAGAAGCAATGTGAAGATATAGAGAGGTATTATGGCAAATGCAAGACCAAGGAGGTGTATAAGACAATTACGAATATTCATAGGAAATGGCAACTGAAGCAGATGGCGATCAAAGATGAGAAAGAAGAAGTGCTCATGAAAAGGCAGAAGGACAGAGATGGACAAGATATTGCACCAATCTATACAAAGCACAGTTGGACCCAAGTGTCTCATGAGAGACTGATTGAAGAACTGAAAGAGATCTCCACCGAACATCAAGAGTGAGAGCAGTATTTTCAAGGAGGAAGTAGAAAAAGCAATGAAAAGACTAAAGAACAACAAGAGCCCTGGAAATGATAAAATCACAGGACAGATGATCAAATACGGCAGAGGAACACAGTGACTATGTAATGTAGCACGGGAAGAAGGGAAGGCACCTAAGGAATGGACAAGATCTGTGCAAGTGACAATACACAAGAAAGGAAGTACATTGGAGTGCAAGAACTACAGAACGATTGCCCTAACGAGTCATCTAGGCAAAGTGCTGATGATGATACTGACGGAGAGACTAAGATAGCACATAGAAGAACATATAGCATATGAGTAAGCGGGTTGCAGAAAAGATAGAAGTACCATACAGCAGATATTGGCACTAAGACTGATAGCAGAGAAAGCTCAATGAAAGAGCAAGAATGTATACACTTGCTTTGTCGATATTCAAAAGGCATTTGACAGTATAGATCAGAAAGTGACTTGGGCAGTGTTGGAGTTGTACAGAGTGGATAGCAGACTGATACGGTTGTTGAAGGATATCAGTGACAATGTGGAAGCAGTGGTGAGAACATGCGGGGAGCTGGGAAGTTGGTTTAGAACAAGTAGAGGTACGAGACAAGGAGATCCAATATTGCCAAATATCTTCATCGCACATCTGGGGAGAGCGATGGACAAGATCAAGGAAGAGGTAGAAGGGATATCTGTGCACAGGAAAAGAATTAACAACTTGAGGTTCATGGATGATATAGTTATTGCTGAGGAAGATGAGGAGAAGCTAGTGAAAACGATGCAGGTGCTAAATGAAGAAGGGAAGCGGTACAGACTGATCATGAACATCGATAAAACAAACACAATGGTATTTGAAGATTAGAAGATAGGAAGGAAGATCAGTGTAGATGGTATTGAACTAGAAAATGTAGAGAAGTTGACATATCTGGGGAGCAACGTAACGTATGACCTAGACTGTAAGAAGGAAATAGTGACCAGAATAGCGAAAGCAAGAGTGAGTTTGAAGGCAATCGATTAAGATCTGGAAAAGCAAAGCAATTAGCTTAGGAATGAAGCTGAGCGTCTTGAAAACGTGTGTATTCAGCAAGCCATTTACTGAAGTGCCTAAATGTGGAGTTAACAGCCTAAATTTAAGTCCCTGGATTTGTTTTTCCTAAATCTGATTAGATGTTGTGTGTAATCACTGGGTTAACACTGTCCTCTGCTTGTACACCTGTGAGCTGCAGGCAGAAATCATTACAGGCACTATTTAGATCATCGAGATGTATAAGCATCGGTGCCCATAAATCAGGTACCTATGTTCAAGGGGCCTAAGCTATGACAACAAACAATTTGCCTCCACAATTAGTGGTGCCTGCTAAATCTGGGAATAAAAACAAAAGCCCAGCCAATACCAGACTGAAAATCTGGCCCACTTTAGCTGTACTGTTACAATCGAATGCCCACCGGTCCACCTATAAAACTGAACAATGCTAAGAACTGGAGCCAGATGAAAATCAAGCTCAGACTGAACGGATGAGTATCCCAAAGTTTCACATGAACCATACTGTTTGTTATACATTACGTTGCTATATCCTGCCGGCCACCCCTTCTGACTAGCTGAAAGGAATGACCTTAACGCCACTGGTAAAGGTGCATCACACGTGCTGTTTGTGCTTGTCACTGACATCAAGGCAGGAGTAGACCAGAACGGTCCTAGTGAATGACTATAGTTACCTTATGTTATACAGTTTGTGATATAGGTGATTGCTTATGGTTACCGTTTGGTTGAGGGTCTGCTGATGTAGGTAATAGGTGCTGCAGAAGTCTGTGATTTGTAATTACAAATAATTCTGTACTCTGTAGTAATGTTTTGAAGATGAAGATTGTGGGTATTAATTAGATAAGTTTGAAGGTCATTTCTATGGTAAGGTGTACCGTAAGGGGAAGCTGGGATCTTGGAGATGCCGGAAGGTCCCATGTACACTCCCATGATGATGAGAGCACACTGATGACCCCAGAGTGGAGCAAGTGCCCCCACCCCTTGAGAACGGACAGATAAGCTGAAGCCCTTACGGGCAACTCCTTGAAAGCACAAATGTTTAAAGGACATAAAAACAAGCTGAAGATGAACACTTGTGTAAATACAATTGATTACAACATGACTCTGCAAAACCCATAGACTCAAATGGGAGATGAGCACTTCGAGAGTGGACAACTTTGCAGCTGTTTTTTTGCATTCATTCTCCTAACCGCAGAGCATCAGATTAGCAACTGGCAGAGCCCTGCTCCACCTCTCATGTCCCTTCAGTAACTGGTTCAAAAACAGGAACCACAGGTAGGAATAAACATACAGTTTCAGACTCGAAAAAGATAAATAGTGAGTTTCCCAACAGTCTATACCGAGCCCAGGGCTGTCAAGATATTCATGGCAAAGTTTGCAGACAATACAAAATTACTCAAGATAGTTAAGTCCAAATAAGCCTGCAAAAAGTAATCCAGGATCCCAAAAAACTGGGTGACTAGGCAACAAAATGGAAATGAAATGTTGATAAATGCAAAATCATGCATGTTGGAAAACAATCAATTATACCTACAACCTAACTGAGTCCAAATTAGTTGTCTGCACTCAACAAACATCTATTGGAGTCATTATGGATAACCCTCTGGAAACTAACAATGTTAGAATCACTAGGAAAAGGATAGTCAACAACAGTAAATATCATGTCATTATAAATCTATGGTTTGCCTTACTTTGAATACTGCATGCAGTTCTGGTCACTCCACCTCAAAAAAAAGACACGTTAGAAATGAAAAAGGTACAGAGAAGGACAACAAAATTGATTAAGGCAACAGTTCCTTATGAGGTGACATCAAAAAGACTGGGACTTTCAGCTTGGAACAGAGACAGCAAAGGGAACGTAAGAAAGTATTTCCTCACAGAATGCACAGTAAATCTGTGGAACTCAATTCCAGGGGGATGATCTGAAGGCTCAAAGTATAATTGGGAGCATAAAAAACTAGAGAACCCAGGCTACATCAATGGCTGTTCCAAGATGGACAGAGAGGTAACCCATGGTTACTTATGGTTAAAATGCTGGCTATTTGAGAGTTCTGGATAATAGAATGCCAGATATGAAAGAGTTTACTGTACGAATGCAGAGTACTAACCACAGGGAAGCAGTCCTGCACTCTTGCTTCTCTTCCAAGGTAGAAATGAGTTATGTGCTGTCTAAAGGCCTCATCTTGCAGGGTGCTGAGTTCACCGTCAGTTCTTCAGGAGTTGAGGATACTCAATGCCTTGCAGGACAAGCCCTAAGAATGTGAGTTGAAGAGAGGATTGTAGAATGTGAAATGGCCAGCTAATGAGCCAAGTATCCCTTCGTTTAATTATAATGCAACTAATGCAAAAATGATCTCATCCAAGTCTTGGGAATGGTCTGAGGGGATGTCAGTCTGGGGAGCCCAGGCTAAGCAGTAGTGTTTCAAAAATTCAGTGCCAAGGAAATGGAATTTTGTTTGCATCAATTTAAAACAAATTCAGACAGGGCTCTGTTTACAAGCATGGCAGTGAAACACCTGTGAAAACCTTTTCCGACTACTGCACTTTGCTTGCTGTATGATGAATTACTCTGGAGTATGAGCATCTCCAGCATAAAAATAGGAGAGATAACATACGTCCCGAGCCTCTGTCTGGCAGATGCTAGAATTAGATGACAAGAGGTGGATTACTTGATGATTGCCGTATTCTGTTCATTGCCTTTGAAGAATCTGGCATTGGCCACTTTTAGAAGACAGGATACTGAGCTAGAAGGACCATTGATCGGAATCAGTACGTCCTCTCTTACGTTCAAGAGATAGAAGCAAAACATTTAAACAAATAGAGCCTACCAAGAACAGCAGAAAAACAAATGTGAAAATGCTGTTGCATTAATGTCTTTACAGACACTTTGTGCTAAGCAAGTTGGAATGAAAATCTACTCTGTGCTACCTTGCCATGCGCTAATTGTGTGTGTTGACTCTGTTGCTTCACACTTCCAGAGTGCAGTTTGATCCTATTCCACTGTGAATCTGTACAGCAAATTGTACAAAGGGACTTTTAGAGCTTAGCAACAGCATCCACGCAGACTCTTAGGCCTTAAATTTGATTGTACATATGCCATTCCAGCTACGGATGTTGCATAGCTGGAATCACTGTATCTACGATGGACTTAGCTGGCCGTACTCACTGAGGGAGGTCAATGGGAGAAAATCTCCCACTGAAATTCCCTTACTCCACACGAGGAATACAGAGGTTGACTGTCAACCCCAGATAGTTTGATTTTGCACATTCTCGCTAGGCATACAAAATCAAACCCTGCAAGATCGACCCTGACCAGGGCAATCTCCCGGGTAGCGTAGATGTACCTTTAGCATGAGGCAGGCTAATGCAGGGTATATTTAAATCCCACCGTGAGAGAACTAAGTGTTTGTATAGACAAGCACAAAGCCAATTAACTGATTTAAGTCCTGTGTTGATATCTGTGTTAGCTATAGATGCAAGGGAGTAATGGAACTGAATTACCTAGTTAAGAACTGCTGGATTGTTCGCTATTGTTATGTTCACGATAAAAGGAAGCAATAAAAGTTGTAAGCAAGTGGTTAGCACTTAGGAATGTAAGGGCCCATCTATCTACGCTACCAATGTTTTGCAGGCACAGCTACACTGGAATAGCTATACTGGCAGAGCCCCCTAGTGGAGATGAAGCATATCCTGACTGAAGGCATTTTTCTGCAGGCACAGTAACACCACTTCCATGAATGACGATAGCCAAGCCACAAAGCAAAATTGCTTCTGTCGGCAGAGATGCATCTACACTCGGGGAATGCCGGTAAAACTTTGTAGACCTAGCTAAGTTATCTCTCCTTGATTTGCAAACCCAACTCACTCCTGCTCCTTAGATACTGGAAGGGAAAAGTACTGCCAGAATAACTATGTCTCGTCAGAAATGAGAAAGAAAGAATCAACTTCCATAGACAACTCAGCTGTGGCAACAAAGCCTCCAATGTAGAGACCACAAATATGCCAAAAGAAGCTTACTTGGACCATTCCAGTATTGGTGTTCAGGCTCAGGAAACATCCTGAGCTGAGGGATTGTGCCACATCACAAAAAGTACTCCAGCCCCAGCCCCCATATCTACATGGCAGTTAAATAACCGCTTAGTCGAAATTAGCTGGCACAAGCCAGCCATAGTTGTCTTACTGTAGTGTAGACATACCCCCATCTCTGCAAGCTGATGAAGACAATGGCCTGTCAGTGGTGGTGGTGCACACAAAGAGGAGGAGGAAAGTGTGTGTGTAAGAGCAGACTATATCATCTTTCTAACATATATGGCCCCTTTTCATCTCAAGAGATGGTGGTTAGCAGCGGCAGTGAGGATCTGTGGGCAGTGTTTGAGTCTGCAGCTTCTCTCGTGGCTTATCCATCCATTATCAGAGCTGCACAGTCAATTGCAATAACTGCATGTCAATCTATTTCTGAATTCTTGAGTCTGAGAGTGTTTCCTTCTAAGACTAAGTTCTTTTGCGTGGCTTGCACATATACTATTGAAGGATGATGTGCCCTGTTGTAACAATAATTGCCAGGTATTTTAATCTGATGATGTATATTCCCAGGATTTTGGATCGAAACTGAACTTTTTCATGGCATTATTGCACGTATCTTTGAATCTTAAGTGTTGGTCTTCCTCTTGCTCTCAACCCACATGACAGTTCAGCAAACAGGATTTCGTTGGGAAAATGTTCGTCACCCATTCGTCTCACGACCAAGCCATCCTAGTCTTTTGCTTTTGAGGGTCACTATGAGGCTGGGTATGCCAGATTTTGACAGGACATCTATATTTGAAACTTTATCGTGCCGCGTATCAGAGAGGTGACCGAGTTAGTCTGTATCTTCAAAAACAACAAGAAGTCGCATGGCACCTTACAGACTAACAGATATTTTGGAGCATAAGCTTTCCTGGTCAAAGATCCGATGAAGCAGGTCCTTCCCCACAAAACCTTACGCTCCAAAATATCTGTTAGTCTATAAGGTGCCACAGGACTTCTTGCAGTTTTATCTTGCCAGTTCATACCCATAGTTCTACAACAGCAACAAAGGGTCCTGTGGCACCTTGTAGACTAACAGAAAAGTTTTGAGCATGAGCTTTCGTGAGCACAGACTCACTTCATCAGATGCTGGTCTCCAGCATCTGATGAAGTGAGTCTGTGCTCACGAAAGCTCATGCTCAAAACTTTTGTTAGTCTACAAGGTGCCACAGGACCCTTCGTTGCCGTTACAGATCCCGACTAACACCGCTACCCCTCCGATACTTGACATAGTTCTACAGAGGCAGTGAAGGTGGAAGCTGTTCCGTTACTTCTCCTGGTTTGATTAGGTGGGTCTACGCCTCAGAACCATCGCCGGGGATACTCAATACACATGCCCGGCAGAGTCCTATCTTTGTTTTCACGGTCAGCTTTATAATCTCTCCCGGATGGTGCCCGCAGCCAGCGCAGGCGCGCGCGCTATGAGCTGAGCGCTGGGGCAGCACCCTGGAGAGAGGCAGGTGCCCCCGAGCCGACCTGCACACCGCCTACAACCGCGGCACCTGTCTACTGGTGGCGCATCACCCACACATGCTCTGGCGCCGATAACAAGCTGTATTCGGCCGGCGGCGCGACGGCGAACGGGACGGGGAGAGCAGCGCAGGCGGAAGTGGGGGGCGTCGCCTCAGGCAAGGGGCGGGCGGAGCTGTTTGGGGCCTGAGGCGCGAGCGGGGCGGAGGGAAGGAGCAGCGCGCACGCCCAGGCCGGAAGTGGCCGGAAGGCTCATGATGGCAGAGGCCGAGACGGCCCCGTTCAGTCACGTGACCGCGTCTCTCCCCCCTCCTGCGAGCCGCAGGAGACCTTCCGCGCAGGCGCTACGCGGTGAGGTCACGCGCACCGCGCATTGTGACGCAGGAAGCGTAAACAAAGTGGTGCCTTGTGGGAGGGGGATTGTCTCGCGCAGGAAGTAGCCTCCATCTTAGGGGCCGTCCTGCCAGGCGTTCTGCAGCTGGCTCCGGCCCGGCCCGCGGCGCCTCCGCCCTCCGCGCCCGGACTCTCAGGCCCCCCGCTCCGCGCCCAGTGCCCCCCCGCGCCCGCGTTGTGAGCAGAGTGCCGCGCGGCCGGGCCGTGGCGGGAGGCGGCGGGATGGCGGCGGACAGCCGGGAGGAGCAAGGTAGCGGGCCGCACGGCGGGGGGAAGCCAGCTCCGCGTGAGGCGGCGCCCCTTGTGGGAAGGGGGGAAGGGGGGGTCGGCTGGCATGTGGGGGGTCTGGGTAGGGAGGGGCTTGGGGAGGCTGGTTGTGGGGCTCCCGGGCGGGGTCAGGTGGGGTGTGGGGGAGCTACCTGAGGAGGGTTTGGGGGTCAGCTGGGGCATGAGGAGGTGGCCTCGGATGGGAGGGTTCCCGGGGGTTCGGCTGAGGTGTTCGGAGGGCTGGCTGCGGGGGCAGCTCAGCTGGGATGTAGCGATGCTCTTTGGCTTTTACGAGAACAAACGTCGCGGAGTTTTGAAAGGGAAACAGTGATGGTTTTCTAAAGTGTCCTTCCCCCAGTCACAGGGGAGAGGGAACTGGGTGTACCTCCCTCGGCGGGTCGGTTAGGCACGTTTAACGTAGCTCTGAATGCCCCCCTTTTAGAGATCCGTGATGAAGTGAGTCTGTGCTCACGAAAGCTCACGATCAAAACTTTTCTTAGTCTATAAGGTGCCGCAAGACCCTTCGTTGCTGTTACAGATCCAGACTAACACGGCTACCCCTCCAATTCTTCACTCTAGTGAGGCTTCTCTGCAGAGATTCCAGCATAGCAGCCACGGATAGTGTTAGCCCCTTCCATATAGCTACCTAAAGAGGGCTTCTTACCCTTATAAAGTGTGTACGTTTTCCTGAGATGATATTCAACATCATAAGGGCTCTAGATTGGAATTACCGAAAGGAAAATGGTGGAAACATCATTAGGGTTTATGGCATTTGAGATCACCAAACCCATGGTAGTCCAGCAGTCCTTGGAATTCTTGTAGCAGCAGTTCCTTTCCAACAGCAAACCTCTTAGTAATATCCTCCTGTTATGTATAAAAATGAGTCTTTTTAATGTAATGAGGGCTGACAGTTTGTGAACCTGCCAGGCACAGGGCTGACACCTCGTGATCAGGTACTACATTCATGACGCAAGTTTGAGAACCTACAATGTACTTTCAAGTCTCATATCACAGACAACCAGTAGAGCCTACATAGTTAAAACTAATCTCCAAAGTTAATCCAAAGTATTATCTTGCTTAGATTGGACTACTTTCACTGTTCCCAGCCAAAGTACTGGTTGAATCTCTCTAATTCAGAGCAAGTATCAAAGGGGTAGCCGTGTTATTCTGTATCTGCAAAAACACAAGAACTCCTATGGCACCTTAGTGACTAACAAAAATATGTTAATGTCTGAGGTGCCACAGGAGTTCTCCTTGTTCTAACCTGGAACTCTCTCATCCTGCAAACTCTGTAATCTGGTATGAGTTTAGTTAGCTGGCTGTCCAATTATGGATGTGGCCAAATTTCCCACAATCCAAGAAAAGCCACGAGTCTTGGCTCTCAGTGTTATGTGCTGTTATTTAGCTCCAATTTATCCTTAAATGTCTAAGAGCCAAGTAAGCAGTGGAAGTGTTAGTAATGTGTTAGGAAAATATTGACCTCCTGTCATCCAGCAAGTTCTTTTGTCAGGCATCACTCAGTTCTCAAGGGCGCTGGATGAGAGCTTTTCAACCTGTAGTACAGTAGACCCTCAGAGTTATGAACAGTTTTGCAATGGAGGTGATTCGTACCTTTGAAGTATGCTTAACAATGAACAAAACATTCTGGTTGCTCTTTTAGAAATTTACAAATGAATATTGACTTAATACAGCCTTCTTTACTGTGCAGGAAAAAATGCTGTTTTGAACCATATTAATTCAAATGAAATAAGCAGAGTTTCTTTTTCCCTCAAATCTGTTTTTGAATTTCCCTGTTTTCCTGAATATTTAATGCAGTACTGTACAGTAAACCCTAACCCTCAAACTGCACTCACTACCCCCATGTGCAGCTCTAGCTCACCATCTACCAGCCCTGGTTCAAACCCTGCCCCCCTTCTGGCTCACACGCACCCCTGTGTCTGCATGGCTCTGACTCGACTCCTCCTCCGCAGCCCTAGCCAGCCCCAGGCTTAACCCCACCCCATCCTCCTCCCATGGTCCCAATCCACCGCCAGGCTTAAGCCTCCCCAACTGCCCCCCACCCCAGGACTTGCCTTTCCGCTGCTTTCCTGGCTGCCGACCATGCGTTCCGCCAGGGAAAACGCCATCCCAACTTACACGAAATTTGACTTATGCAAGGGTGCATGGGAATGCAATCATTGTGTAACTTGAGGTGCTACTGTACTGTATATATATATATTTTTTTTTTGTTTGTTTCTGCTGCTGCCTGATTTCATGCATCTGGTTCTAAGGCTGCACTACTGCAAAAAGTTGACTTAGGCTACACTATTCCAGCTGTTTGCCTTAGATCACGTTTCTGCTGGATCTATGTCACAGGAGGTCTCCTGTCAGCTTCCCCTATTCTTTTCTTCAGGGTTGGGCTAGAGTAGAGTTGACTGCAGAGTGATCTGTGGTTGGTCTGGTGGTCGATTTAGCACCAGGGTGTCCAGTACGTTGGCTAATCACCACATATGGTGAACAGGACACGGCTTTGTGGCTAATACCTGCATACCTAACCCATAAGATGGGGACGGCCAACCTGCTGCTCTTACATCCTTTAAATACGGCTCCTTCTGAAAGAAGTGCATGGCAACTTTGAGTTGCTGGCATTGAATTAGAACTGGGGTTGGGAGAGATCTGGCTCTGGAAGAGGGCATTCAGTTAGGGTGAGAGCAGGGAGGCTGTGGGTGCCTGGCTCTGGGGGAGGGGCATTTATTTAGCTATCAATATTTTAATATTATTTAATAACAATTTATATGTGGCAAATAGAGAATGACGACAACAACCACAAGTATGGCAAACTTTGAATTCCTGTTGGATACTGCTGATTTAGCAGGTCAAATCTCAGAGCCTTGATTCACACTGTAGTGTATACATAGTCAACCACATACTTCATTTAGCCTGGTCCATACATAACCCTGGTGTCTTTGTATCTCTGGTGTTGTCCTACAAGGAGCATAAAGGGAGCAATCCTGTGTTTGGCAGAATAAGATGGGTTCTCTAACAGGCCTTCCCTAATTTCCTTGGTGGTGATGAAAGGATGAGCATGAGTACACATAATAATGAGCACAGCTATGTCTGCTTCTCTTCCTTTTGGAACCAATGCTGCAATGTGATTGTTTGTAGTACTCTGATAATGCTTACTGCCATATGCACATGTACTTGCTGATATGGTATATTTCATGTATGTTGCCAGATTAATATATTCCCTCAGTTTAGGTATCACAGAATCATAGAACACTAGGACTGGAAGGGAGCTTGAGAAGCCATCGAGTCCAGCCCCTTGCCCCAATGGCAGGACCAAGTACTGTCTAAACCATCCCTGATAGACATCTATCTAACCTGTTCTTAAATATCTCCAGCGATGGAGATTCCACAACCTCCCTTGGCAATTTATTCCACTGTTTGACCACCCTGACAGTTAGGAACTTTTTCCTAATGTCCAAACACAAGCTTTTGTAATTTCTCCGTAATATTTGCAAACCAAATGTTATACCAATTGTATGATAGTGCAAAGGAATGCTGATTAATTTCATTTTTTAATATTCAGTGCTGAGAGAAAAAAGCAAACTTTTTCCTGGTTTTAATACTCTGACATACAGTAAGGTCTCAGAGTATGCGAACTCAGAGTATGTGATCCTGTTCTTACGCGTCTGACCCCGATTCCTATAGTAAAACATGCACCGCGATTTCCAGTTGCTCTTAATTCACTCCTCCCACCCTGGCTCAACACACCCAGCTCTGCATGGCCCCGGCTCCGCTCACCATGGGTGCATAGCTCCTGCTCACCCCCCTCCTCCGGCCCTAGCTCACCACCCGTCAGGCGCAACTCCAGCTCCACTTCCCTGGTCCCGGTTCAACCCCCTGCCAGCTCACCACCTGTGCACGTTTCCACTCGCCACCCACGCCTGGCTCTAGCTCTGGCTTTGGCTTACCACCCCTCATGCATGGCTCCTGCTCACCCCCTGCCCCAGTTTAAACTGCCCGTGCTGGTTCAGACCTCGCACATGCGGCTCCAGTTCCATCCTCCCTCCCCTGTTTTAAGCCACATGCCTGCGGCTCCAGTTCAAGCCACCTGCCCCTGCCGGCTCCAGCTCAGCACCCCTCCCCACCCCCGGGTTCAATCTCCCTCCCAGTGAAGCACCCACACGTGGCTCTGGTTCAAGCCGCCTACTCCCGGTTAAACTTCCCTCCCAGTTAAACTGCCCGTGTGCAGTGCTGGTTCAGGCGCCTGCCCTGCGCGGCTCCGGTTCCACCCCCCACCCCCCGGTTCAGCCCAGATGCTAGCTCCCCACCCGCGCCCAGCTCTGGTTCCGGCTCAACCCCTTGCCCGCCCATGACCCGACTCACCATCTGAGCAGGACTCCAGCTCACCACCCCCGTGCACAGCTCTGGCTCAACATCACCCCCCTGCAGCCCTAATGCACCCCAGGCCTAGTGTTCTCCTCCCCCCCGCCCACCTCCCATGGCCCCTACCCACCGTGAGACTTAACCCTCCACAACTGCCCCCAACCCAGGACTTAACCTTTCTGCTGCTGCTTCCCCAGCTGCAGAACACGTGTTCTGCCAGGGAAAAGTCACCCTCCACTTGACGAAATCCGGGTTTATACGAGGGCACGCGGAACGGAACCCTCGCGTACTCTGAGACCGTACTGTACAGTTGGTACCATAGGTAAGGAGTCTTTCATTTTTTAAAATGTATTAGTTTAACCAGGTCTCTTATATGTAGAGGTATACTGTAACAATAGCCCAGATGTTTGTTTGTTTGTTTGCTCTGAAAACATGTCCACAAAAACCTATATTAAGAAATATTTTCATAACCAGAAGCATTTCATAGCAGATACAGTGCTTAGCAGAATTTTTATATGCAGATCCACTGGCCTTGGGAGGAGGTTTTTAATCTGGATTGTCTACTGGTTGAGCATAACAGATCTCCTGTGCTCAAAAGCAAGTCATAACCCTGGTCTAAATTACAGTTAGGTTAATGCAAGGCATTTTACAGCAACCTAAATCTGTAAGCACCTACACTAAAATATCACTTCTGATGCTGTGGCTTGCCTGCTGTGGACCTCCACTTCCATGAGGGGCATAGCGTTTAGATTGCTGGCATCAGAAGCCATCCTACAGTGCCCCCCGTGGGCTGTTAAATCAATGCAAGAGCTCCTGATGAGGACATGTACCACCGACATCAATCCCAGCATCAATCTCCAAGGTTAGGGGATAGCTCAATGGTTTGTAAACCCACGGTTGTGACTTCAGTCCTTGAGGGGGCTTTCAAATCCAGGGCAGGTTAGATTTAAAAAAAAACTGGCAGGGATGGTGATTGTCCTGCTGTGAGTACAGGGGAATGGACTCAGTGACCCCTTGAGGTCCCTTCCAGTTCTACGATATGATTCTAAATATGAAGTTCCATTTGGTTAACTTAAGTGGGGGGTTGTATTGTTTTCTTTAATACTCTTTCACTGATTTTTGTTCGTCGATAAAGTTGTATTTTTGAAGATAAACGCACATTTATTCACCACATGTACTGCAGAAGTTAAGCAGCACTTGAAGCACTTGCTACTTTTAAGTATGTAGCACTTGAAGCACTAAATTTGGTGGAAATTTAGGGAAAAAAGCCTCACTGTGTAAATATACAGGAAGCACTACATTATTCATAATCCAGTGAAAGTTTATGTATAAAGGTAGAGAACAGAATGATTTACTGGTTCATTGTAAGACAGGTGTATAAATGTACACAAGCATTACACAATTCTTAATAGGCCCCAGAATTTTCAGCCATTTTGTAGTTCAAGTTAACCAGAGATCTGTTTTGTGTCCTCTTTACCCTGGCAGCAGCAAATTTTTTCCCCTTTGCCTCACAGTTGTTATGCAGGACTCAACAAGCAGCTGTAACTATTGGGGTATTTCTCTCACAAGATTGGATCACTGTGAATAAACAGTGCCAGCAGCCTTCAGAGTCACAACTGTTTAGCACCTTCTGAGCTGGTACCTGAATTTTTCCTTGTTTCTGTCAAGGTGATAAGCTGTGTCACCAGAGTTACTGCTGGCATTTCAACTCCGCCAGTGGTAATACACCAGTCACAAAAGAATGTCGCTGATTTCAACTTTCTGAATAGTACTGTGTTCTTAAAGTTGCAAGTGTCATTCACTTTCTTTGACCAGCCCATGCTGATCTTCGTGAAGAATCCCAGGTGATCCACCAAGGCTTTCAGAACTAAAGAACAGCACCCCTTTCTGTTGGTGTACTCTGTGGCAAGGTGCCAGGATAAGGATAAGCATGTTATTTGTTCCGGCCAAATCACACTCGGTCTGAGTGAACCCAAATAACCAGACCCCTTCTGAGAGAGTCCAACAGGGCCTATGACAGTGCCATGGGTTGACTGATTTGTGGCCCTCCCAGAGCTAGCTAGGAAAGGTCCTGGCTGTTCTAGCTCCAGCCAGCAAATCACTCTGTTCGGGATAGACGGCTCTTTTTTACGTTAACCTTCTGGGCTCTGATAGCTATTGCCTGCAGTCTCTGGCTTCTCCCCACAGCTGTTTCAGACAGCTCACCTCTATTGCACTTTCCCTGGTAACAGAGTGTGGTAGGACCACAAGAGAGCCTCAAGGCATGGTACGTCCCATCTGAACAGTGTGCTAGGTAAATGGCAAGTTGCACACTAATATACCTACCTGTGTTATGTCACACTATGCACTGATGGAAACTCCCAGTGAGAGGATGCAGCACTGTCACATCTAGAGCCAAGTATGTACAGTTATGAGCAATGTAGTAACTGTGGCTGCTTTATACCAGTGTAGCTTGCATCCACTAAGCTTTGAAGTGCAACCATGGCCTTACTCTAGGAGTACTTGTGCAACCGGAAAGAAAATGTTAGAAACTCATAGCTTCACTCTATTCAGAC
The DNA here is from genome assembly GCF_033958435.1 of Carettochelys insculpta. Lineage (NCBI taxonomy): Eukaryota > Metazoa > Chordata > Testudines > Carettochelyidae > Carettochelys > Carettochelys insculpta. The sequence continues at coordinate 132,290,121 of NC_134140.1, read as the reverse complement.
AGCCTCCATTCTTGCTCAGGTCCTGGAGAATTTTCAGATGCGAAAAGCTGTATTCTGAATAGGGAAACTTCCAGGGTCTGTGACCCCAGGCTAATGGATTTCAAAACTGTGGCCAGAGCCTCATGTGGATCTGAATAGAAATCTTTCTTCTGTGGGTTTCAGTGCTTTGTTCTGCTCCTCTCCAGGTGTGTTTTGCATGTGTTCCGCTGAAGCACTTTCCCTTGGACAAAATCCGCACTCCTGCCTTTGCCCAGTCTCCTTGGCAGAGTTGTTTAATTTCTGTCATCTCCCTTTGCTGGTTCCCTTTGTCTGGGATAGTGTCTGTTCACATTCTTTGACAGCAATATGCAGCTCCTCTGGGTTGTGGACTGCAAGTCTCAATCCCTCTTTTTGGCAGAGGTCTTGTCACAGAAGTGAGCTGAACTTTGACCCTCAAAGGCTGTTGCTCTCACCTTGTGACACATGTTGGAATTTGTTAACACTTCAAGCTGAAGTTGAGGAGGAAACTGAAAAGCTATTAAATTTCATTGTATTTAATGCATTTGTAAATGTAATGACACTGTAAATTAACTTTTCTCTCAAACACTGTTCCAGAGAATTTTTTAATGGATTATTTTCAATAGTATAATATATATCTATATGATTTTCAGATGGTGAACTGAATGTTCTGGATGACATTTTGACTGACGCTCCGGACCAAGATGATGAGCTGTATAATCCTGATAGTGAACAAGATAAAAATGAGAAAAAGGGTATGTGGTTTTACTGTTCAGCTATCTGTTTAAAAAGGAGACAGCGAAATTTTACGGTGCAGGGAGAATTAAAACCTTCAGAGTGAGAATGTTCATAACCCAGGAAATGGAATCCCAAATTACTTTTGTGCAACTGAATTATAATGTAAACTCTGACCTTCCGGATAAAAATGTAAAAGTTCTTGTTATCAGAAGATCCCAGTGAATCTGGACCTGCTTAGCGAACTATGTATAGGAGTAAGAAAAAGGCAGTCCTGTTTTCCAGTCTTCTTTCCATTGGTAACTTATTTGGCCTCGTGCTGGTCACTTGAACTTTCAGCGTAAGTTTCCCCATCTCTCAAATATTAAAAAAAAACATGAACATGACAGAGAGGTTAAGGGCTAATAGGTTTAAAATACTATATTCTTGAAAGATTAGTTACTTTTAAGAGTGCTTTGGAACTGAAAGCTCATAGACATGACACAAACTTCGACAGTAAAGATATTTTTAAGGGAGAATATTATAAAATCTAAAAACCGGGAGTTTTCTAATTGGATATGTAAAACAACTTTTGAACTTGGGTTTCTATTGGTTTTTATTTAAGGATCAAAAAGAAAAAGTGACAGGATGGAAACTGCTGAAAGCAAACGACAGAAGCCTTCTGTGCATTCCTCAAGGCAAATGATGCCAAAAACACCTAGCTCCTCAGTTAGCAATAATAAAAGAATGGTGAGTACAAAAGGAAAGCCACTGTTGGAGTACAAGAATGAGGAATATCAGAGGTCTGATAGAAACAAGCGCCCAGATGATCGAAAGACCCGTATGTCAAGCGGCAGTTCAAGGGAACCATATAAAGGACAACTTGAAAACACTTGCATGAGGAAAAGAGATGTTGACAGACGGGCGAAGTCTTCCACACCAGATGGTTCTGAGGTAGTAAAAGTTATTGGAGCCTTAGAAATAAAACAATTGTTTGAGGCTTTTATAAGGTGCATTCTCTTAAGACAGTTTGTGCATCCAGACAGTGTGTTCTTTGATTGTTGATTGATTTTTCTCTTTGAACGTCAGAGAATTAGGCATGACGTAGATAGAAGACTGAGCAGATCCAGTCATTCTTCTAAAGAAGAGGTGAACTCTGAGGAATACGTTTCAGAGCATGAGACTGGCAGCAGCGGTTCCTCTGAGCAAGGGAACACAGAAAATGAGGAGGAAGGAATGGAAGAAGAAGATGATGATGAAGTGGAGGAGGATGAAGAGGTAGAAGAAGAGGGGGAGGAGGAGGAGGAGGAGGAAGAATACGAACAAGATGAGAGAGATCAGAAGGAAGGAAATGATTATGACACACGAAGTGAAGCCAGTGATTCTGATTCTGAATCCGCATCCTTCACAGATGGGTCAGTGAGATCTGGTTCCGGCTCAGATGCTTCAGGTAGATTGCTGCTTATACTGCTGCTTGATATTTGGATTTTTCACTATTGTTTTAAATCTGCTGCTGTTTCAAGATTTGCTTACATCTGGTTTGTGCTACTGAGGATTAGTTGTAACTTCAGCACTAGGTGATACTTTTTTAAAAGTGAATTTTTACAGTAAGACAACATAATAGAATGCTGCTACTAAGGCTTGTCTGGAAATAATGATTTTCCACTAGAATAGGATCAGATTGCTGTAGATGAGCTGGCTTTGCTGTTTAATACTCAAAGCTACTGCACTCAGTGCTACCTGACATTTTCCTCATATAAGTTTGGTTATGATTTATCTTTTAAAGTTGATGGCAGGAAGTTCATTATAAATCTAGATATGTGGATTGGTAGAACAGTGAGGCTGTTTGCCTTAGCACTTTCTCCAAAGGTTAGAGCTGTCTCACATGGCTGAGTCTTAGTAAAAATGTATTTAGTGCTCTCATTCATTTGAGAGAACATCACACAGTTTGGGTTGTTGAGAGTCCCATACCAGAATAATAGGGGAAATAGGCACTTAAGCAAATTGCCTGGCAGCTGCCTGTATCATACCTGGTGCTTGCTTTTTCTGCTAGTCCTTCATTTTCATGAACATTAAATTACTCTCAGAATTTAAGACTCAAAGGCTTTTTTATGGGGTGTAGCTAAATTTAATTTTGTTCTTTTGGAACAAACGTTACATATTTCCTGACTTGGAAGATTGGGTAAAGTCTAGGAAAAGATCATATAAACCAGGGTGTCCAACACACTAGCCACGTGTAGCTATTTGACTGTTTGAGTGCAAATAGATGGCTTGGGCAATAAATAGATTTTTCAGAATAGCATGGCTTGTCTGCTATAGCAGTGACTGTAGTGACTACTGCTTCAGAACTGATTAGACCTTGGATATAATATAATTAGACTCAGTAGATTACTTCATAGTATTGCTTTGTTGTTTGATTTTCGTGAGAAACCTACTTTTTGTCTTGTTATAACAAGGTGTCTGTTATGTAGCTTCCTTGTTTTGAAGGCGGTCATGTGAATAATTTAAACCAGGTTATGTTGGGCCAGCCATGCTATTTGGAGTTAGAGAGTAAGAACAATTAGCCTTAAATAAAAAGCTGTAATAATTTACAGTTTTCAAGAAAAAAATTAGGCATAATTCCTCTTTCAGGGGAAGAGAACTAGTGACAATGTGCCCTGGGGAATTTTGCTTTTGGGTTTTTTTTTTTTTGTTTTAAGGGAAGGTGTTTTTTGGTTGGTTGGGTTTTTTGGTTCTCAATTAGTGTTTGCATTTTTCTCATTTTGGGGTACAGAGGATAGCATTCAGGAGACAGTTTTGCTAGTCACAACACAATTTTCCTGTTTAGGGTCACTGACTGTTCTTGAAGCACTGGAGAGAAGAATTAAATCAGCCCCAAATCTAGTGAATCATTTGTAGGTCTTCAACTTTGAATGGAACTTGTTGTTTACTTTTCCTTCATAAACTACAGGTTTCAAATGTAAGGTAGGCAGGTCTTGTACAAGGTACTGTGGGAGAATGGGGGATGCATCAGAACAGCAACCAAAATCTTCTTGTTAGACTCGTACCCATGTAGTTCCACAAATCCCATCTTTCCATTGCCAGTATTTTCATCCTGTGGTCTTCTAGGTATGCTATTTACTGTATTGCTTATCTTTGTTTTGGGATTTTTAGATGAGAAAAAGAAGGAAAGGAAGAGAGCTAGGGGTATTTCTCCAATTGTTTTTGATAGAAGTGGAAGTTCTGCATCAGAATCATATGCAGGTATTTTTATTTCTTATTGTCTGTCATGCTGACTTATATCAGATCTTGAAATGTGAAGGCTGTATAAGTTTGGGGTATGCAGCTTAATATTTTAATTGTTAATTTTGTATAGACTTTTGGCATGTTCTGTGTGGATAATTTTGGGAGGTTAGGTTTTCTTGTTACTTTAGTGCTATTCTGTTGCTTAAGTGGAATTTTCACTTTTTAAAAAAACTTGGAAGATGATGATTCAGTGACTAGTTTTCTGAGTAGGAAACTGCTCAAATAAACAAAAAACAACCAAAACAACCCAAAAAACTAAAACAAAACACTCGTGCACATCGAGCAGTATTTTTGTGTGTGTGGGTGCGCGCCAGGAGGAATAATTTGTCATGAATGAAAATTGTATGTGACAAGGCTGTAGAAATTGTATCTTATCTCTATCAAGGCTCAATCTGAACAACTGTACTTTGGCTAAACACAGGTTCAGAAAAGAAGCATGAGAAATTATCATCTTCCGTTCGTGCTGTCCAAAAAGGTATCATTTAAATTTGAATTTTTAATGCATGCCCCATCACACGCCATTGTCTCTGTCCACTCATTATGTTATGTCGAAGTGGTAATGTTCCGATATAACAATCTGAACACTTGATTTGTGAGTGCAAACAGTGGTGCATCTACATCCAGATTTGTTTTTGCATGTCATTAGAGGTGCAAAAAAGTCAATTATTTGCTGCTTTCAGAAGCAGCAAAATAGCAATGAGATGCTTTTATTTGAAAGGGAGAATGTATTTAACAAATACTGTATTCAGGAATGCCTGATACCAATATTTTACATCACCTATTCTGGCACTGTAAGCTGGGATAGAAGCATATCGGAACATCACTAGAATATGTTTGATTTTTTTATCTGAAGTTACTAAAGTTTTAATTTAAAAAAAAAAAAAACTTGGCCTTTTGTGCTCTGTGGCATAGACTTCAAGGTTGAAGCAGGGGTTGGGAGGGTTTGAGCCTTGATTTAGGTAGGGGCTTGGGAGGGCTAAAAATAAAACCATCAAAAGTGAGTGGAAATAATTTGTAAAAGTTTAAGCTTGTTATTTACGATTTGTTTTTCAGACCAAACGAGTAAACTTAAATATATTCTCCAAGACGCAAGATTTTTTCTCATTAAGAGTAACAATCATGAAAATGTCTCACTTGCCAAAGCTAAGGTATGTCAGACTTTTCTTGAATCTTGGTATTACGATCTGTGCCAAAATTGTGGACCTGTTTGCAGCTTTCTCATTCTCAAATTGTAGGTGCTCTGGCTCCATCACAAATTAGAGCAGCACCTTGACTGCTCTTAACTTTTGCCCAGTTGGCGGTAGTTACCAAGGACTCTATGCCAGATGAGAACTGAAGTGCGGCTTTTATGTACCACTGAAGCACCGCACATATTGAGAGGGCAGTTGGTGATGGATGGTATAAGAGCAGTCTCGGCCAACTTTATGCCACATAAGTTATTTTCTTCCCTTGCCGGAGGCATCTTAGCTGGGAAGCTACAGCCTGATTCCAGGCCTAAATAAACCTCTTTCAGTACATGGTGAGAATTTGATGTCTGTGTAATTCCTAGTGAAACAAATAAAGAAGTGAATGCCTGAGTTGGTGTTTGTTCCTGCAACAAGAATATCTTAATATCCAATTTGGAACAGAAGAAATTTTAGGCTAGTTTATTAAGGAATCAGCTTAATGTTTCTGTATTCAGATGTGTAGATGTTGATTTAGCCCTGCAGCTAGTGCAGGGTGCTAGACTAGATGACCTCTTTAGGTTTTTTCCAGTCCTATGATTCTACATTTTGGAGCATTTTCACAGATAAAGTCAGTCAGGAAAATAGAAGTTCTGCTTCAGATGATGGTTCCTATCTGTACTGCACTTTGAATATAACCAGGGACTCAGAGCTGGAGTTTATTGGAAATAATAGTGTCTGTTGATCTATGCATGCACCCTGGCTCCTTATAGTTTGAACCAAAGCAATAAAGAACAGGACAGATCGACAGTGCCCTTTGTTCCTTCTCATTGCTGCATTGTCTGATTTGGATCCTCTTCAGGTCTCTCCTCTGTTGTGGCACATTTGCCTAAATACAGAAAACAGGTTTATTTTTCTCATGTATGTAGCTAGTATTTTTGTTATTTTTGTAGCGTTAGTAGTCGGTTTTTAGGATTGTAAGGACTTCAGAATGCCATTTTACTGTCTGCCCATCTTTCCCGAGCACCCAGGGCTAGGTACTGGATTATGCCAAAGATGCCATGGTTCAAGGTTTGCACATTGCATCCAGGTGCAATATCTGCCTTTGCTCCTAACCCATACCCTGGAAGGCTGAGCTCTGTGCCTCACAAAGTGCCTCAGGAAGGTTGTCACAAACCCACAGTTGGATCCAGGCCAGGGAATGAACACACACCCCTCACACATCAACCTGGATAGTTGAGGAGCATATCTTCTACCGCAGAGCCCTGGACTTATTCCAGCCACTGTTCTTCCATCAACAACTCTTGAGTGTCCCCATAACTGTCAAAAGACCCAGCGGCTCCATCTGCCTGGTCCATCAGCACTGTCTTCAATACACACTGAATCTTTGTGTAAGCAATATTTCTGAATGCATTTACAAAGTCATCAGCCACACACTTCATACAGTCCACCCCCGTTGTGGGCCAGCTGGCACTCTTTTTGCTAGTCTGCAGTGGAGTAACAATAGAGAAGAGTCCTAGATGCTATTTGGCATTGAATTGTGAACTGGATCATAGAGCTATCTCATCCACCTCCTAATCCTGCCTGTGGGACCACTGTGATGATAGTTCACCTCCTGAGTCAAGGATACTAACTCCTACAGATAAGGGTGATGGAGCCTGTTCTCGTGACCTCTCGGCACATATTCTACTCCCCTCATTTTCTGGTACTCAGGAAAAACGGGGAATGGAGACAAATCCTAGATCTGTTTCAGCCACTCCATACACAACCCGAAGGGTCATATGGTCTGACAGCCAATATACTGTCATGAGAGAGTCGTGTGGTTTGCAGCTTTCAGCTATCAAGACATTTTACTTCCTCATAGATCTTTACCCGACCCACAGACTATAAAGTGAGTTTTATAGTGGGCCCTTGGCATTTCCAGTACAGAGTTCTACCATTCAGGCTCACTGCTGCTCCTTGGGCCTACTCCAAGCTTTTTTTTCTAGTGGCAGCTCATCTTGGGCATCCACCGGTCCTCATCTACCCTCCTCTTGATGACTTGCTGATGGCAGTGTGATCCAGACAAGAGGCTTGACCATTTATATTTGTTCTGCTTCTACTTTTCTCCTACCTGGAGGTGAGTGTAAATGTTGGGGAAAAAATCAGTATTGGACTCCACACAGTTCCTAGAGTTCATGACGAACATGGCCTGTGTGCATGTCTTTCTAGTAGTCAGAAACCTATCCTCTGGTAGAACAGCTTATTACAGTGATTTCCAGTCCTTCTGTTCTGAGCAGAACTTGCCTTTCTCTGTTTAGCCAAGTGGTGGCAAGCACATATATCACCATATTCATGTGTCCTCACTTTCTCTGACAGCAGCTGTTGCCAACAGAGAGCTTGTTCCCTGCTCTTCCATACCATGGATGCCTTACCCCTCCCCTATCCCCCCCACCATTTTTTCCTCCTTCTGCTGGATGGACCTAGCTCTGGTTTGCACTGTGGTGCTTTTCCCTCAGTCCTCTCTAAGCAAGCATAGTCATTAGACAATCCGTGTGGGCCAAATCCAGAATGCGAGTTACTTTTGAATGTCTCCCCAAACCTTTTTATTTATTTTCTCTGAAGTCTGGACCTTGAATATGCTGTAATCAAGATAGTATAGACCTCGACCAAAAAAACTGACACTGTTTCTGAGCATGAAGAACATTATAGATCCATTGGTCAGTGGATATGGTGCCCATATGGACAAACATGTGACCCAATGGAGTTGGACTGCTCAGGAATCCAGGATGTACATCAGCATCCTACAACTTCAGGTAGAGAGAGAAGCTTGTATGTTTCTCCTGTGTATCCACTCGTGTCATGTTCTCAATGTGTCAGGCAACACAACTGCCGTTTACAACATAAATAAGCAAGGGGGCACAAGGTCACCAAAGTGGTGTGTGGAAGTAGTTCACCTCTGGAAATGGTGTGTTTCACACTACTTTCTGGTATCAGTGGCTTACTTCCTGAGGACTTGGAGCATGATTGTGGTTGCTCTTGGCAAGAATTTCATGACTGATTGATTGAATGGAAGCTGTGCAACTCTAGGGTTGCAGACGTTTTTGGCCATGGGGGACTCCAGCCAATGATCTTTTACCTCTGAGCCAGCTTCAGATTAGTTGTCTGCTGTTCCAGTTGCTGACTTGGTGCTTGTTCCCAATACGACACCCTAGTTACCTTCTAGTCAAACAAGCTCAATTATGTGTTCCCACTTCTTCTGTACCAGCTTCTCTCCAAGAGAGCAGTGCACATCCTGATTGTTCTGTCTTGGTCGCTCCAGTTCTGTTTTTCCTCTGTCCATGTGTCGAGCCGTACTTTATTTCTGCAACTAATGTTTCTGAAGCTGCTCTTGCAATACGACGACACAATCGGACATCCTGCTGAATGGATGCCTCATTTGAGAGCCCAGTTTTTCAATGGTCCACTTCACTACAACAGAAGTAAGCATTGGCAGTATGAGGCGCCCCCTTGAATAGCAGGAAATAATCCATGAGGCTGTTCTTCCAAGCCATGTTGAAGGTATTTTTACTTCTTAGGCCCTGCACAGTGGGCTTGCCCCTGAGGCCAGAGGCCTTCCTCTTCTCTTGGACTGTGTCCCATCCCTGAAGGCGTCAAGAATCACTCTCAGCTCCATCAAGATACATGCAGCAACCATTGGTGCTTTTCACGCACATCCCCTACGTATGGAGGGAACTTGGCTTTCACTCACCTGGTAGGTGCAAGGCTTCGGCGAGCCTCGTAGGTTTTGTATTCTCCCACCCATCCCATTGCACCTCCAGAATTAGACAAGAAATTTATTTCAAATATAACCTTTTAAAAAGCTTATCTGTGCATTAAGAAAAGTGTAATAGTATTAAAGTTGCTATTGTAGCTTCTGGAAACGCTGGCTATGGGTCAGGCATTGTGGTAGATGCTTGTACAGATGCAAAGTCCCTTCCTGAAAGTTCTGTAAGAACTCCTGGAAAAAATTGGCATACTATCTCTTTGGTTACTTGGTGTGTTCAGGAGATGCATAGTTCTTGCATTGTTTGTGTGGTACATGAATGAATTTTGATTTGGAGGATATTTTAATGCAGTTAGTTTCAGTAGTTATCAAGAGGTGCGTACCTATGTATGCACATAGACTCTTTAAGTTTAAAAACGATGGTGCCTGAAGTTAAATAAATGAGATGTGGGGTACTCAGAATCTGTGAAATCAGATCACATGTTGTTTAGGTGCCTAATTTGACCTTTCCTGTGTGTGTAGCTTGTCTGTCTTGTGAGGCAGCTGCTCTCTTTCTGAGTCCATGGTTAAAATACAGCCCCAGTGGTGGCCTCACTAACTTAAGGTTGAGGAGAAACAAGATGATCAGGAGAGAGAGAAGTTTGGACCCCTTCATTCTTTTCTGTTGGAGAGAGACTTGTTTGGAGTTCCATATGCAGGCTTTTTGCCATTTCATTGAGGGGCAGAGTGTGCCCTCCTACAGAACAGGGCACTGGGCTGCATCACTAATTCTTGATAACGGTCTTTACTGACATGGCTGTGAAGCCATCAGCTGCCTTGAGATTTGTCCCCTTTTTAAAGTGGGAATTAACTACACCTATGTGATAGGCCAAGCTAGGGGCCACAGAACTATCTCTGGCTATATTGTGTCTCACCCCTGAGCAATATTTGGGAAAAGGTGGGAAGGATACATCTCTCTGGCCACACTGTTGCCTGCCTTGCAGGTCTTCTGTCTAGGTAGAAGGGGCTGCCGCCGCAGGGCAAATTAGCTGTCTTTACACACCAACACAGAACAGCTGGGCGGTTTGTATTTTCACATTACACAATGACAATACGGGAAAGTGAGTATGAGATTACCCAGGTTAGTAGAGTGGGAGGCCTAACTTTGTATAAAGCAAACAAAAAAAACCATGGGTTAAAATAGACTTGAAAGTAAAACCATCATGAAAGCTTAAAATTAAAATCCATGTGGTGGGGTTTTTAAGTCTAGGCTTGGGCTTTGGAAAGTCGGAACTCTGGGTGCTTGGAACCGTTGCTTTTCTGCTGAGAGAAATAAAGCCACAATGTCATGCTGTTGTCTTGTTGGAGCTAGCGATTGCAGTCGCCACTCTAGTTCTTGGGCACTCTAACTTTACGTCCTGTCTGCAAAGTATCTATGCTCATTTCTGGCTGAGGTGTGGACTAGTATTGAATGTGTTCAGTGCCAATTAATGAAGCCTGAAACGTTCTGCAGGCTCTAGTCTCCCCTGACTCTAGCTATGGCCTCTCTGCCTTGTTCTTCAGCTCCGCCATCCCAGTGTTGCTAAATCTTGTGATCTTCCTTTTTAATCCCAAGTCTCCTGATAGTTATATGGTATTAAACTGAAAAGCCCTGTGTCCTTAGTCATGTTATGTGATACTTCTACTCTTTTTTAAAAATAAAAACTAAACTCCTCACTGTCATTTCAGAGAAGAACTTGAAAAATGACTTGTTTACAGCTAAAAGCTCAGAAACCAGAAGGCGAAGAACCAGCACTTTACTTTTTTATTCAGTGTTTACCAGTAGTAACCACTAAGTCTTCAGTACAGCTGTGCCAACATATTTTATTCCACACCACTAGCCTGGACTTCTTCCCACTTTAGCTCAATATTTTTAAACACATTGAATGAACAGTTTCTTACAAGTTGTGTATGTTTTCCCTTTTTCTTTTTGTAGGGTGTTTGGTCAACTCTTCCAGTGAATGAGAAGAAACTTAATCTTGCATTTAGAGCAGCAAGAAGTGTTATCTTAATATTTTCTGTGAGAGAGAGTGGAAAATTCCAAGGTAAGTGAAAGTGACATTTGATGTGTGGGTTGGCTTGTAAGGTTTGGGTTGTGTGTGTGGTGGGTGTTTTTTTTGGTTAAGAAGCTGTTCTGTTACCCTCGTATATCGTCTCCTCTAGGATTTGCAAGGCTCTCCTCTGAATCACATCATGGAGGATCCCCAATACACTGGGTGCTGCCTGCAGGAATGAATGCTAAAATGTTGGGAGGGGTCTTTAAAATTGACTGGATTTGCAGGTAAATTATTCTGCTCATTTAAATCATAGCATTTATACAGATCTGATTGTGGCAAGGCGAAGTAAGTAGGAATTTCAGTCGCAACAGTGTTTCTGACTTTCAGCATAAGTAGCAGGTACATGTCTCCATCTGTTGTTTGGCAGAATATTTGAATATTTGTAGCTGACTGATACTCACTTAAATGGAGAGCTGTCTGCCACATTATTACTATAGCTGGATTTCAGGCTCTGTCCTGTAAGTGAAATTGCTATGGCAAATGCTTTTTATTTGCATAGCCCTGAACATTTTACCCTGAAATTTCTAATTGAGTGGTTCCTTTTTTCACTAGCTAAATAAACTGAAAGCAGAAACATTTGTTTACAGCTTCTTAAAATCTTCCTTTCATTAAAACAAGCGTCCCTTTGAAATATTCTGGACTTGCAGCCCTCAAAAGCAGAATAAAATCTCCAAAAGGGAAGTGTTTTCTGCAGTGGAGTCTGGCTAATCACATATGATGGAACTGCCTCAATGCTTTCTGAAATTAAGGCCAGGTCAGGGGGAATAGATGCTCCTCTTTGGATGGAATAAAGTGGAATGATAAGACAGACTTGCTAAAAGGTCATCAAACAAATGTTAGTAAGCTAGATCATCAAGTTCAGGGAGCTCTTCAAGAAAATATCCTTCAGTGATTATCTAATAATCTAAGGCATCCTCAAAGATGTAATGCTACTCCCACTTGGCTCAGATAAAACTTCTTAGCAGCGTTTTCCAAACTAATTTGTCCATGGAGCACTTTTGGGCTTGGAATATATTGACAAAACACGTGCATGCTGGTAAGGGGGGGAGAAGGGAGTGAGGGTGGAGGGTTTCATACCGAAAAATTGCAGCACGTAATGCTCAAAAGTTGATGTAAGAGTTAATGTTTTTTTATGTCTTATTTTGCAAAGAACAAACAGTAACAAGAGAGAATCTGAATTAATAACTAATGTCCTTCTGGAAGCAGGAAGGTTAGCAACTCTATAATTATAAATATAACATTAAAAATTAAGTACAAACCCAAAACAAAACATCAATATAACAAGCGGAAGAAGGATAGTTAGTGTCATTCTTTTGTACAAAAATAGAAAGGACAATATTGTTCAAAAAGGATTGTCCTTCCTTAAAGCTTAAACATTTTTATAAAACAGAAGTGCAAAACAAATTAGGTATGGAAAAATATTTTCAAATTTTGTGTCCTTATAAAAGTTGTTTTTACAGAAGACTAGTGGAAAATAAAAATAAGTAACATTTGACAGTATGTTAAGGGGAAGAGTGTTTTTTGCATCTTTTGATTACAAATCCACTAATATTAGAAATGGTGCTGTAAGGTTGGAGGCTCTTATCAGGTGCAGCATCATGTGATTTCTCTGAACGCAACTTGTACCGAAACAATCCAAACCAACTCTGTTTTGGCGCAAGTTGCATAATAACTATGCTATTATGAATATGCTGTAAATATTAATATACCTTCAATCTAAATACTATTCAAATACCTCAATATGTTTGATACGCAGGCAATTTCATATTTAATGTTTTTAGAAGTGAAAATATCACTAGCATAAAAACGTTTTCACTGAACACCAGTGTTCCGTGGAACCCAGTTTTGGGAAACGCAGACGAGAGAGTTGTACCCACCAGAACTCGAAAGTTACCTGACTTACATGTGTTAGTATTATAGGTGGCAGTATGTCATGAGTTGGAACTTCTGTTATTTAGCACCACACTGAATGAAAGTACAGGCTGATCTATACACAATAAAACCTTGCTAACTAGTGGTTCTCAGTTAAAACATGCTCTTCTCCCTTCAGAGGTTAAAAAGCAGAATTTTGCAATAAGAGGTCTCTAAGAGTTTTACAAATAAATAGACTGTTGTACTACAGATATCTAAATGCATGGATTTTTTTTCAGTCACTCACAGATCATATCCTGGGGCAGATGAATGATGTTATACAATATCTAATGTCCTACTTGTATGCACTTTTTAAACTAATAGACAAAATAACTATAAATGATACCACTTGCATATTTAGGCGTGAATTACCCTTCACTAAATCTGCTCACCTGACCAATCCTTGGAATGAACATAAGCCAGTAAAGATTGGACGTGACGGACAGGTTTGTCATTTTTTTAAATCATTGCCTTTAGTGATAAAGAAACAAAAGACACGATTAGATAACCTTAATGTGTGACAACTTTTAAAGTCTTCTAACTATTCAACTCTTGCAGTACAGGTTTCATTGACAAGGGTATATGTAGAGTAAGGTGTTTTTTTTCCTCATACGAGAGAGGGCTAAACATTGCAAAAGTAAGTTTTTGTAGCAGTGAAGATATGGAGATTATCAGCAATTTTGGTGTGATTATAGTGTGACTAGCAACAACTGGTGTTAACGAACTTTGTAATATTTTTAAGTTGCCATGTAATTTTTATGTTAAGTTTGTGGTACTATAACTTTACAGTTTATAGTAGAGTGCTTTTTAGAACGAGTTCTGGTGCTTTCAGTTCTGGCTTCTGCATGAGGTTTGTCTTGTGTATGAAGTTTCTGCTGACACAAATTTGTATTATACATGCCTCTGAATTCTAGGTTAGTGCCACTTGAATATTTGATAGTGCCAATTTATATTCTTAGTTCTATCAACTTCAGTAACTTATGTTTTATTTAAAAAGATTTACATAATCAACATGAATGGCTCTTACTGATTTTTTTAAAAGGTTTTTTCTTTGAAAGGAAATGGGTGGGGTCAACTATTGCTTTGTAGCATGATATATCCGAACAGAATTCATCTTGTGCATAGAATCAAAGTAAAAGTGGCTTGAGAGGCACCAGAACTGGTCTAATTTTACTGGTGAAAATTAATATATGGAAAATAAACAGACAGTGCAAGTCCGAATGCTTTTTAATATTTATATTAATACTGATTAATGGAATTTGATTATTTGACCGTTTCCCGTTAAATGGCTAAAGAAATGTTTAAAACACAAATATTTTTGTCCACTTAACTGTCTATAGAATTGCAGTCAGTCCCTTTTTAAAATGATTATATGAAATTGCTGAACCATTGGAGAGAATATTCCAGTACATTCAGGTAACACGTATGCTCTAAATTAGCTGTAACAAACTGCCTTAAACGCTAAAAACATAGTATATACTAGTTGCACAAAATAAACCTCAGTTTCACAAATTACTTCACTGAGTTTGGATAACATTTAATTCTTGCAAATAAATCTGCTTTATCATGCTTGTGGGATTATCCAGACTACTGTGTTAACCAGTTCAGGTATGTAGTGATTATTTTCCTTAATATTCTGTGGTTACAAAAAAAAAAATCCTTAACTTCAAATAATAGTGAAATGAAGCTGACCTGAGTAATTGTCTTTTAGGAAGAGATTGTGTCCTCAGCGTAATTATCTCTCAAAACCTTGAAGCTAATATAACTGTACTGTGCTGATTTTTTTGTGGGATTAAAGTTTTCAAAGTGTGTTTTTAGTTTTTGTACCTGGAGAAAGTAATTGATGGGGATGTTACCTGTTTGCAGCTTATAAATCACAGCTTCGCTTCTAACTAATTCTAGGAAATTGAGCTTGAATGTGGAACCCAGCTTTGTCTCCTATTCCCTCCTGACGAAAGCATTGACTTGTATCAAGTCATTCATAAAATGCGGCATAAGCGAAGAATGCATTCACAGCCCCGATCAAGAGGACGTCCATCCCGTCGAGAACCAGTCCGGGACGTGGGAAGGTTAGAAACGTTCTTTGGACTGATAATAGGCACATGTGTCAGAATAACGTGATGGAGGAATGTGATTCATCAAAAGCTTTCCCTGCGATAAAGAAGAGAGAAAATCCTCAAATCAAGCTGCATGGACGAGTTTGTGGCTTCATTGAGGATTTCACATTGTCCCCCGATGTGTCACATTTCAAGAGGAAAATGGGGATATTTGCTTTTGCAGAAAAATAGTTCTTAAATAAAGCTCTCTAGTTTAGACTGTCTCTTATACAGATAACACAACGTGTAATGGTCAGCTGTAGGTAAGCGTGGATTTATTATGAGCAGGCTAGATGGAGGAAGAGGAAGTCTTTTTTTTATATGCCAAAATATGTTAATATCTTGTAAAAGCCTTTTCTTTCAGGTGTGTCTCTGGATAAGCCTTGTCAGATATGGGACTTTTATAAGGATCACTTATAATTTTGCAGAAGATGCCGCCTCATTTTGAGGATAAAATATTTAAATAATTTTGATATTCAAGAGGAGCATTATTGGGACTGTTTGAAATTGTATCACCGTGATGTGTTAACCCCCATTGCCAAATATTCTCTAACACGTAACCACTGAATTCACACATCTTGCTGAGCTTCTGAAAACAGTAGGTTCTTTCCAAAGGGGATCGAGTGGCCCTTGGAGACCCGGCAACAAACCAAAAAGAATGGCTGTTGCTGTGTCTGTATAAACAACCTTTCCAGATGGTGGCAGACCCGTGGACTTTAAAGTGTTTTTAGAGGATCGACATGCTTATTGATCACTGCTTTATGAACTTAACAGCATTTTACCAGGAAAAGGGGGTATAACTTGTTACAGAATTGGAGAAGTCTTTGCAAAGAACTGATGTAAGCCCTTCTACCAAACACCTTTTCCCTGTGTGTAGCCACTTTGCTTACAGATAAATCTAAAGTTTTTTTTTCCTGCTAAAGACTGTGTGGTTTGGGCTGAAACCTTTTGGTTAAGTTTCCTCTTTGCGGAAACATCCTGTGGTAGGTACAGATATCCAACAAGAGTCCCCATTTCCTTGAGCTAAAAAGGACACTGTAACGAGTAGGTAGGAGGAAACCTGGCAGCGCCCCCATATTTTTGGCTTTAAAGGACTGAGCACCAAGATGGCTTTTGAAGTTAAGCTAAGAGGTTTCCAGTGCAGTAAAGTATTTACAAGTGAAGGTTTTGCAATGGACTGCAAACTATACATATAACACCATCACACCTTCTCAAGCCTGCCAGGGCCTCCATTTATGTATGTGGCTTACAGCTTAAAGTCAGTAGTTGGACTCCTATATGAACTGTTACTATCATGTATTATACCGGTCGTAAATGCACACTCAAAACTACAAGAAAGCGGTATGTTTATTCTTTACACCAGCTTTTATTTTTCTTAATCTGATTTTGCTGTAGATGCAACTGCTTTGTTTTTTGGGTTTTTTTGCACAGAGGGTGAAGAATCTGGTTTCATTTAAAAAAAATTGTTACTGGGTTAAATGGACTTTGAATAATTAGAAAGTGGGATGGGGGAGGAGAAACGATTGTTGTGGAAACAGTTCAGTAAGTAGCGCTATTAGCAGCTGGTCCAGTTTGCAAAATGGTTACAGTAATGGATTTGAAGAAATTCTATAGCGTAAATCATTATCATAAGGAAATATGCATGTTGCTGGAAAGTTCATTTTTAGCATAATGTTTTAAGCAAATACTAAAGACGGATTTGTTTTCTTCGTGGAGGGGCACTACTGACCAGTGTAAATCAGTTGAAGAACTAACTCACGAATAATTAGACTGAGTGGAGTAGCTTTTAAAATGGATACCCGCAGCATGAGTGAAGTTCTTGGCAGTGGGGTTTTTTTTTTGGTTTTTCTGCTTAATGCTTTGCATCAGCAACAGAACAAGGCTTCTTAGGATGGAAGCGCTAATTATATCATTTGGGTTGCTTCAGAGATTTTAGACTTAATGCTTCATTAGAAGGAGGCATTGGTTAAGCTAGTAAATAGAGGTTTGCTTGTTTGTTTGTGTTTGTTTTTTCCCCAAGTGTCAGTGAGAATCCACAAATACTTCTAGCCAGATCAAGTTAGATAGCTAGTGGTGAAAAGGGCCCGTGTGGAAATCATGCATGCTTTTTTTTAAAATGTACCCATAAAGGCACTTTCATTTTATGAAAGCTTTATCTGGCCTGGGTCTAATACAATTCAGCAAAATGTTTATCTATGTAAAATGGATAAAACACTTTGCAGCTAGGTAACTGTGTATTTAGTTTCTTAGACTTGACTGATTCATTTCATATACTGAGTCTTTTTGTTTTTGTCTAATCTTTTGGGTTAAATTAAGATGTAAAGTGGAAAGTATGATAACACGTAAAGTACGAGAATATTTAACAAGCTGGTCTAAACATTTCTCTGTGGATATTAAGGGATGGCTGGGATCGGACTCCTTTCTTACTGCTAAAGTCTATGGCTGCGTCTACATGAGAGGCTTTTCTTGGCAAAACTGGGCTTTTATTGGGAAAACCCGTGGAGTGGCTACACGCAAAATGTGCTTTTTCAGCAGTCTGTCCAACAAAAATCTTGGCATATCCACCAGCAGTGTTATACCTGAACACAGAGAGGTGTATTACCTTTCTCAACAGTTTCCCATCGACAAAACAGTCGTGTAGAAGCTCCAGGGCCCTTTTGTGGATAGACAGGGGTTTTAGGTGACTGGGCAGTCCTGTCTGCTCTGTTTCCAGTTGGCCGTTCTGTCAAGAGAGGGCTGGTAAGTCTGGCTGCTCTCTGCCGAGAGAATGGATTACTCATTCGGTCTGCTTTTATGTGCAGACCCTGTCTGTCAACAGCCGTTTTGCCCAGAAGTCCCTTCTGACAGTCACTTCTGTCAACATGCTTCTCATGTAGATGTAGCCTATAACTGCAATGCAACAGCTAAGTGTATTTATCTAGCATAGAGTATGGCTTGTGGTGGTTTGAAGTTAAAGTTTAAATGTATAAACTCTTGACTGTATGAAGCAGATGTAAAGCTGACTGAGTTCTGAATGGCTCTGAACAGAGGTGCTGGCCAGTTGGTGATGCGTTTGTCTGTGAGGGATGCTGCTGGGAAATCTGCGCCAAACAACCGTGTTTAATCTCTAATGTCTAATTTGTGTAGGCGTCGACCAGAGGATTATGATATTCATAACAGCAGAAAGAAACCAAGGATTGACTATCCTCCTGAGTTTCACCAAAGACCAGGTTAATATCTCCTGCACATGTGTAAACATATTTGCGTTTTTATTATGGGATTTTGAATTCATAGAGGGCTTAATGAGCGTTTCATATGTGACCAGAGTTTGAGATTCTTCAAAGGTAGTCAGTAGTGGTTTACGTCTGCTCTTCTGGAAGTTGAGGGTAAATCTCCCATCTTCTTCGGTGGGAACTGAGTAAAGTGAATGCTGAGCTGTTTTGAAAATCCCACCTTCTAAATTTAGTGTAAATTCTTCATTAATGTTAAGCTAGTTGTCCCACCATATTTACATACAGTGGTAACCGAAGCAGTTGAAATAGCCACTTAAAACTCTGCTTCCTAAATAACAGGTGTGCTTTCATTTCTCACCTTTCCTTTCCCATCATGGTGACCTTTCCAAGGACCACTTTGAACACACACAGCTCCAAATATAGGCCATGATAGACTTAACTCTTTCCATAGTGGTTTCAAATCTGAATTGGTGATTCATGAGCATTTATTTGCGGTGAATTGAGAGTTTATATGTCCTTTTTGATAGACTTTTTTTACCTGGATTTCACAACTGGGGTCCTGTTGTCCACAAGTTGTGTGTGGAATGATACTAGATATTCCCAGTGTGTTTTCAGAGAAATTTTTAAAAACTTGATATAAAGCAGGTCTGGGAGTCCTCAAGCTTTAAATAAAGGGTGGTCCCTGTCAGCCTGGGGAGGAGGTTCAGCTGGAAAAGATAGGGTCATTCGAAATAAAATAGCTTTTTCAGCGATGTAAATGCAACAGCCACAGGCAGCAATATTGCCAGTGTTCCCAAAAAGGCAGTTTTGGGCCAGAACAGACCTACGTCCAGGAAGTCTTAATGGAATGTACACTTACATGTCCAAGGCATTGCTTCCATAAAAGATTTCTAACGCTTAAAAAGCCTTCTTTCATTTCAGTGTCCAGACTGAATAGTGGTTGCTTTCTTCAAAGAGGTCTTACTTTAATAGAATGCTGTCATCATTAGTCAAACTTCCCGGAGCATTACTTACGGCTGAGAATGAAAAGGAAGAATCACTCAAAGCACTGTAAAAATGCTTTAACTTCATTTTGATTCCCTTCCCTTTTACAGATGCTTTTTGCTGAACTGCTTTAAGCAGGAGGTGCCACTTCATGGTCCATTGTAATTTTGTACCTAACTTTTAATCTCTAAGGAAGTGTCCATATGCTGTTGCAGAGTTGTCCAGATTACCACTGTCTGCTGAACATGCAGTTAATAGGTAGAAATCTCGATCAGTTAATCGGTGTATGCCAATGTTTTAAGTGCATAAGCATTGCCAAGCAATTCAGCCTCATCCTTGTCTGCACAAATGTCCCCTGCCCAATTTCTCTGTACTGCGTGCAAGCCAATAAGAATGTATCTGTTCATTCTTAATGTGGTAGTGCTCTTTTCTGTGTGCCATTATTTCGCCTGTCAAAGACCTACACTAAGTCTGTAGGAATTTTTCTGCAAGCACTTCTTGTATGTACTGCTGTTCTGGTCTCACTTCAGAACATAGCTGTGAGGAGAGTGTGTTTCAGAGGAAGGATGAATGCTAAATTACTGCAATAATTTTTAAAGATTGTTATGGCAAAATGGTAGATTTGATTGATAACACTGCTTGCTGTTTGAACAGGGTATATAAAGGATCCCAGGTATCAAGAAGTAGACAGGTGAGACGTGTTCACATTATTCCTTTTTTTAATGTCCTGGTACCTTGTTGAGATCAGTCACGTGGATTGAGTTTTACAAATCTTATTCCCAACAGACGATTTTCAGGAGTTCGCCGAGATGTGTTTTTAAATGGGGTAGGTTGACAGATTTGTTTTTTTACATGACTTTGGAATTGCCAAAAACTATCGGGTGTTCAAATTGTTCTCTTTCATTTTAGTCCTACAATGATTATGTGAGAGAATTCCACAACATGGGACCACCACCACCGTGGCAAGGAATGGTTTGTGTCTTGTTCAGCTTCATATTCTAATTGAAAATAAACCCCCATGTTACCCTGCCTCTCAGCCCTTGTACTCTGTTAAGTGACATGCACTTCTGCTGTGTACCTGACATTATGAAGAGGTGTGGGAAAACAAAATCAAATGGGGTGAATTACATGAGTTAATGTCAAGATATTGCAAGCAAATCACTCTCAATGATGAAATGCATTGTATCTTGGGAGCTGCCGTGAGAGCCTCATACCCTTCTTGGACACAGGAAATCCAGCTTAATTTGAATGTATGGAAAAAATTGTGAGGAAATTTCTGGTCTCGTAGAACAACAAGAGAACTCTCCCTTACGATGCGCTATACAGAACATGATCAGATCAATAATTCTTCAATAGTTTGAAGAAGATGGAACAGAAAAACCGAGTATAGCAGGAGGGAAATTGGGAGGTCTCTGGCACCCACTGCCTGCGGGGTGGAAGATGATTCACTCTGATAACGCACAAGAGTTGTCGGCATTGGCAGTGTAGCATCTAGGAAGCACTGGAGTGTATTTAGCATAGTCTGGTTGAAGTACGCAATATCCATACCAGCAAACTGTTAGTCGTACACTGAGAGCATGACCATGTACAAGTCGCTGTTTTTCTTACTCTGAGATGGGGTTCTTTGCCAAGTTGAGGGCAGGAATGATGTGCAGTTACTGAGGAATAACTTATTCTCAGTCATCCAGTTTCCTGTGTGCAGGCTGTGTCTGGATTTAGATAACCACTCTGCCGTTATCCTTCAGTAACCATACTATAAATGTAAGTGTCTCTGCTGTGATTCTCCTACTTGGGGATTATCAAATGGTTTGCTGGCAGCAAAGACATACCCACAGCTGCTCACTCTGAGCTGAACCAAAAAAGCCAGTATGCCCCAGAATCCCCAAACAAGTGGGGCTGTCGGACTGCAGGAACGGAAGAGCTCTTCAAATCAAACGAAACCCTCCTGGCCCACATCTGTCTCCCTTATCCCTTTCTGCAGATTAGGTAAATGTGCATTTACAGTACAATCCAGGCCTCCTACCTAGCTGAAAATTTGGAACTCTCATGCAACTTGGGGCTTAAATCTGGGAGACTGGTCTGGCTGATGCAGGGAGTGAAAGTAAGAAGTTGAGGGAAAGCAGCTTGTTAGAAGATGGGGGGCATGGTGAGGAATGGCCAAAATGTTTCCAGTTGTTTTGTTAAGTTTAGTTTAGCTTCTGGATTTTTAGCAGTTTATTTTCATCTTGTGGAACAGGACTTCCATTCAAAACAGGATTGTCCTGAAAAAAACCTCAGCAGAGTGACAGGTGATTTGGCCTTGAAATCTTACACAGCCTAGGGCATGCTTGTCTTTGTGACTCCAGCTTTCGTTAGTTCACTGCTTTATACAGGCTGAAGTCTTCACAGTGTTTCTAATTCAGGCATGGAAATGAGTCTCTTTTAAAGTGCTTTTGGGTTATTGTTTTAAATGAATGCTGGGGCTGGAGTGCAGTGAGAAGGTGATCTGGTTGCAATCTCTGCAGTGTCCTGCTACATGCCAGGATCCAAGTTTGCCTTTTAAACCATAGTCCACCTGCTTGAGAGACTTAAATGTCGTATGTTTGCCTTCCAAGTTGGCAGGTAACTTATAATCCTAATTTTAAGGGTGATTTGCTCAGAGTCCTGGAGTTTTCAACAAACATCCTCTAATTTTCTTGTAGCCCCCATATCCTGCTATGGAACAGCCTCCACATCATCCGTATTATCAGCACCATGCTCCTCCACCTCAGGCTCACCCTCCATACTCAGGGCACCACCCGGTTCCACATGAGGCACGATACCGAGACAAACGAGTAGTAAGTGTACGTGAAAGCAGAGGGGAAGGCGCAAATCATGCAGATGGTGGGGCCAGGGAGGGGATGTGGGGCTTAGGAACCTCAACATGCGGGAAGTTTGTTTCTTCTGAAAGCCTTGGCCTTACAGTTGAGCACCTAAATGGTCTTTGGTCACTGAAGTGCCTAAATCTCAAGGCTTTGGTTCTATTGAAAATTCCCCAAGGGACTTCAGAGCACAGGTCCCACCATATCTTGGCCCATATTGCTGGAAGGCTACCAGCTGTTGATGTGGATGCTTTCTTGGTTGAAACTAAGTCCAAGTCAGTAGGGATTTTTTTGGTCTCTATTAGTTAACCTGATTTGCTTCCAATCATTTTCCTGTTGTTACCTTGGGAATAAGTCACTCTTAATGGTGCTCTTTTAACAAATATCTCAGACAGCTATTCTGGGGTAGGGCAGCTCTTCAGAGAGCTGTCCTTGTGGTATGGCTTTTGTGGTATGTCTTTTCACTGCTGTGTGGTGTTTGCACTTTCCCTTGTGATATCTTCTAGTGCAGGAGGTGGAAGCAGTGGGAAGGTGCTTAAGTATAGCGAAAGAGGAGGAAACTTGTGCTGCTGCTGTGAAAAAAAGCTTATGCGTATGTTTCTTAGTATTGGCTACCTCTGATCCTGGCTTTCCAAAAGGGCCTACCTTCGAGTGGATGGATGAAGTGCTGGAACTTTCAAACTGGGCAAGGAAATAAATAGCACTGTCCTTCTCTTTTGCAGCACGATTATGACATGAGGGTAGATGACTTTCTGCGTCGCACACAAGCAGTGGTCAGTGGCCGGAGAAGCAGACCTCGAGAGAGAGAGCGGGAGAGGGAGCGTGACCGTCCCAGAGATAACCGGAGAGACAGAGAACGGGGGCGGGATCGGGAAAGAGAGAGGGAGCGAATCTGTGAACGGGACAGAGACCGGGGGGAAAGAGGCAGGTACAGAAGATAATCCACCTGGAGCCAGTGGTCGTTTGAAACAAAACAAAACAACAAAGCTTGTATTTTTTGTGTGTTTACAAGTAGTACACTTCATTTTCAGCTGTCTTCTTAAAGTTTGTTGTGTAGAAGGTTTTACAATGACCCTCTTTGTTCCAAGCATGCAGTAAGCTACCAACTGGAAAAACGCAATCAGCCACAAGAAAAAAAATGCACAAAGTTGACATTCGAGTTGACACTTCTATTGGCAAATGGGAAACAGTTAAGAATGTAGATATTGGTTCATTTTCAATAAGTGTTCATCTACTTCTAGTGACTTCATTCTAGGGTTTTTTTTAAAAAGAAATTGATGGATAACTGCCATAATTTTTTTTGCTTTGTTTTCTTACATGTAGTTTCATATGGTTTAGTGGGAAAATGCTGCTATCAAGTATGCAACTATTGAAGTATGATGGTTTGACTGTATGGCAGTGTTGTAGCAGCCTCTTGTTCTTCTGTTTTTTAACCTTTGCTGTAGAGTGTTTTTCAGTCTTCAATAATGAAAGCAATATGAAGAAGACACTATTGATATCTAATTTTTAATCTTTTTAAAAATCTCCGTGTTCAGTAACCCACTGGTCAGTCCTGTTGTCTAGCCTCTCTGAAATGTACACATCGCTTGGAATGTTCAGTGTGCGTGTGTGGGAGCAGAAAACATTGCTGTATTCTACATTGCCACAATTTTTATATAAAAAAAAATAAATTGGTAACAATTGAAACAACTGACATTTTAGTTTTGGTTGGTTATTTTACAGATTTCCAGGGTCTGTGCTGGCTAACGGCTAGGAGGGCTGGCCTGTTTGTTCAAAAGTTACCTGTTTCCCCCTCAGCAAAGAGATTTCCTTTGGGTGAAATTCAACCCAGATAGCTGTCCTTAATAAGCTGGTGCTTAGTATCACCAAATCTAAGGGCTGGTCTGTAATAACATGTTAGGGCAATTTAAGTTAAGCTGCATTAGTTATGTAAATTATGTGACTAAAGGTGATAACTTAGGTTGATGTATAGCAGTATTTGCACTGTGCTGTCAGTGGGAGATGCTCTGCCTTTGATGTAGCTTCCACCTCCCAACTTAACATGTCTTCACCAGACCAGCTAAATCAACACTGCCTGATCAATAGCAGTAGTGCCAGTTTAGCTGGTAGTATAGACATGGCCTAAAATTTATCAGGCTGCATCTACACAGGGCAAAGTAAGTCAACCATAGACTGTGCTCTATTGACTTGGCTGTCCATACTGGGGAAGGTCACCGAGAGAGTTTCTCCCATCAACCTCCCTTACTCCTCGTGTCTCATGAGGAGTACAGGGGTCAGCTGTGACCTCTGAGAGGGATGATTTCACACATGCATACTAAATGCACAAAGTCGAACCCTGGAAGATCAACCGTGAGTGGGCCAATCTTCCAGGGTGTAATGTAGGCATAGCCATAGAGCAGGTTGGTTCATAGTTATAACTTCCTGGACCACTGCAGTATCTTCATGGGTTTGGGGATCAATCCAGAGCAGACCACTCAATTGATGAAAATGCTATGCTTTTTCATGGGGCAGCCAGGTAACCCCTCTGCCCTCAATAACTTAGGCAAAATTTGTCTTCTTAATTTGAAGAAATCTGGTTTTAGTGTCTGAGCTCTGCGTTGGTTTCAGCACCTTTTGCTTACAGAGATCTAAACTGACCCCCCGTCCGACAACTGCCTACCCAAACAGAATTGCAGGGCACATGCCCACTGCAGAGCCAGCAGAGGACTGCCTCTCTTTAACATGTATGGGGACGTGTCACTGACTGCCCTACCAAAATGCTCTTGAGCAGGACAGATTTGAATTTAAACTCACGAGTGAAAACCAGAGTGTGAACATACAAGTTGAAAGTTGAGTGGAAAAAACTCTTCTCTGCATATGGTTGGAGGGAGCGTGCCCATCAGTCCCGTTTTTAACAGCGCTGTCCATTATTTAAGCCCTCTTTCAGCTCTCCTGCTGTTCAGGTAAATTGTCCTGTGTCTTGTTTCTGCGCTCCACTTGTTTGAATTTGAGCAGTTTTACCCAGTGCCCCATATTCACCAGTAGGAAATATGGTCGCCCTACTTAAAGGCATTGCCCTGCTCCATGGTACTGAGAGTTAACTCTTGGGTTGAAATGTACTATTCTACCCATACCACTAGATGGGCACTGGAGCAACTGAGGCAGCAGGTGTCAGTTCAGCAAGCCTGGTGGAGATCTGCAAAATTGTGGTTTCCCAAACTGGGGGGCATGTGAAGAAATTCCAGGGGGGGCATGAGGTGACCCAGCCCCCCCTCAAATTTTCTGTATCCCAAGAAAGAGCTGGCCCTTGCTTCTGGCTCTCAGCCCCTGCCATTTCACATGGGCGAACCGGCGCAGCCACTATAAAAAGCAGGCAGCCGGTGAAGGCCCCTGTGGAGCTAGCTGCCTCCTGCAAAGGTGAGTGGGAGTGGGATTAGATGGAGGTGCCGAGGTGTGGAGGGACTCTGGAGTGGGGCTAACAGGCAGCTGGGGTGGCTGGCCTGCGGTTCGGGTGGGCAGCTCTGGGGGCTGGTCCCGGCAGCCTTGGGGCTCGAGCAGGTGGCTTGGGTGGCTGGCCCCAAGAAGTGGGGCTCGGGCAGGCGGCTGGCTTCGGATGTGCAGCTAGCCCTGGGACTGGGGGAGGCTCGGGTGTGTAGCTGGCCCCAGGAGCGCAGGGGGTAAGGTGGGCACCTTGGGTGGCTTTCCCATGGCTGGCGTGCGGGCAGTTAAGGCAGCTGGTGGCTGGACAGCACGGGAGGTCAGGTGGACAGCTTGGGTGACTGGGCCACTGGCCCTGGCAGCACAGGGGCTCAGGCAGGCAGCTGGCATCGGCAGCACAGGGCTTGGGTGGCTGGCAGGTGCGCGGTTAGCTCTGGGAGTGTGCGGGCTCGGGTGGGCAGCTGTCCCCAGGAGCGCAGGGGCTCAGGTGGGTACCTTGGGGGGCTGTCCCATGGCTGGCGTGCGGGCAGTTTGGGCTGCTGGTGGGTGGGCAGCTGGCCCCAGCAGCATGGGGGCTCAGGCGGGCACGCAGCTGGCACAAGGTTCAGGCAGCCGGCCAGCTTGAGCTGCACCAGGCACCCACAAGGTGGGGCTGTGCTGTTAGCCTGGATGGTCCATAGTTAGTGTCCTCAGATTTCCCAGGTCACAAAGAAAATGCAGCAGCATCTTTCACATTAAATTCAGGTGTTGCTGCTGTTTCTGATGTTAAATTACATTTTTATTAAATGTTTGGGCCAAGCAAAGCCATTTGTGCTAATTTTTAATTTCAAATAACATTTTTATACCACATTTGTGTTTATTTTAAATTACAAAGTGACTTGTTTGTTTAAAAGGGGGGTTGGATGATGACGAAGAAAAGGTGGGGGGGTGAGGCTTTCTCAGAAGTCAAAAGTGGGGCGTGATGCCAAAAAGTTTGGGAACTGCTGTGCTAAACTGAGGGAAGAGCACTCCAGTCAGCTCTGGTACTCCACCTCCCCAGGAGGAGTAAGGGAAGTCAAATGGAGAGGCACTGCAGTAAGCTGACCTAAGCTCTGTCGATCCCTGTTAACGGAGCCCCACAGCTGGAGTAGTGTAACAGGTCGACTGACCATGGTAGCACAGAAAAGGCCTCACTGAGGCTCCTCTCCGGCTGTGGGAAGTTGGTGGCTCCTAGCAAGTTTATGCTTACAGGGGCCATGCCCTGCTGAGCAATGCAGCTGCTGTCTGTAACTTGCCGTCACCTGAATTTGTCATCTGAACCCTGGCTCACCAGGCTGCTTCGGTAACGGACAAAGTACAGCTTGTGGCCGCATGTGCAGCAGCCCAAGAAAAGTCAAGTGTGGCAGTAGCAATGAGGCACCATCAGGCTGGAGCGTGAAAGCCAGGTGGGCTTATGGCTGGACTTCACATGTTCAGCTCCTTCGCTGGGGACCAGGCTTGGGAAAGAGTCGAGTTCTTCAGGGCTAAATTCCTCCGAAGAGGCAGCCTTTTTGTTTCCATGTACTTGTGCTCATCCACCTTCACTCTGTTCTCCTTCCTCTGACCACATTTGTCTCCTGCTCAGGCAAACTTTTCAGCAACCCGGCTGGAACTGCGCATGGTCATGTCTCTGGCTAGCAGTCCTGTGCACTGTGGCAGTGCCGATTACTATGGGCTCTTCTACAGCCGGGTTCCCAGGCTTGGAACACACATTCGTTAACCAAACTTTGCACATTTCAGCAGAGGAAATAGCAACTAGACGAGCTGTTTGCCACTCAAAAGTTGTCCGCTAGATTGCCAGGGCTGCTCCATCAAAGTATTTGCTGTGCAGGCTAAGGTCTCGAGTACGTGACCCCGCTCTTACGCGGTGATCCTGATTCATACAGTTAACCCTGGAAATGTGCAATTTCCGGTTGTGCTTAACTTTCTTCCCCCAGCCCTGGCTCAGCGCCGCCCCCCAGCTCCACTCGCCACCTGCGTATAGCTCCCGCTCACCCCCCTGCCACCTCTGGCTCTAGCGCACCACCCCTCAGGCACCACTCTGGCTCAACCTCTCTAGCCCTCGCTCACCACCCACGCGCAGCTCCAGCTCACCCCCCGTCTCCGTGTCTGGTTCTGGCTCAACACCCCCTCAACCACCTGCAGCTTTAAATCCCCTCACACACAGCTCTGGTTCAAGCCCCTGGCCAAGTGCAGCCCTGGTTCAAACCCCTTGCGGCCCAGCTCACCACCACAGTGCACAGCTCTGGCTCACCTCCACCCCAGGCTTAGCCCTGTCCACCTCCCATGGCCCCAACCCACCGCCAGGCTTAACCCTCCCCAACTGCCCCCCCCCCCGGACTTACCTTTCTGCTGCTTCCCCAGCTGCAGACCGTGTGTTGCGCTGGGGAAAAAGCTGCCCCCTGACTTATGTGAAATCCAAGTTACGTGAGGGAGTGTGGACCAGAACCCTCACGTAACTCGATGGTCTGCTGTAACGGCTTTTCAAACAACGCACACAAGGGAACTAGCTCACGCAGCAAGAGCAACAAACACTGAATTTCACAAGCGCCTGAACTTGTATGGCCTTTTATGGGCAAATAAAGTGCATGCCCTTGCTCATGCAGCGCTCTTGCTGTAGGGGTCAGGAAAGGTGAAATTACGAGTGTGCTATGACAGCCCTGGAGTCTAGGGTAGCCTAAACCACCACCAGGGTGTCCCATCTTCAGGTTAGTACTGGAGCTTTCACTTCTATGAACAAAGCCATTTGCCTATAATTGAGGTTATGTAGCGTTGACCAAACCGAGGGCTTCGGTTGTCCCAGCAAGAACCAAAATTAGTGCTCATAACAAGCTGATAGGGCACAAGAAAATACAGGCAGCAACTGACGAGCCCTGTTTTCTCCTGCTGCTTTGTCTGTGGGCAAATGGAAGTTGCCTGTCATGACAGGCTGGATCATATTCACAAATGCAACCCAGCTCTGATCAGTGAGCCGTGTAAAGGCCAACGTGCAGTCTGGTGGCGCACTGTGGCGACCACGCACGCTACAACCCCCAGGCTCATAAGTGGGGCAGCTCAGCTGCTGTAACGCTGGCATGGCTTCCCAGGGCTCAGCAGCAGAGTCTGTATGGATATACAGCCACTGTGCAGATAATAGGTTTGCCAGTTACCGAGGGAGCTCAGCAGGTCCACTTGGCATTTCCAGGAGTGGAGGAATTGCACATCAACCTCTTGCAAACCACTGAGGCCAGGAGGCCCCTTGTTAGGCAGGTCTCCTTTCCAGCAGCTCTGCAATGCAGCAGCAGCAGCAGCCTCCTGGGACTTCCTGGTGGTGTGGCTTGCCAAGGCCAGAGCCAAACCCCACTGAAGTTAACGTGAGGCTTCAGGGCACTTGCGCAAGTGTCAGGTGAGCATGTAGCTGGTTTGTCTGCCTAGCAAGAGGAAGAGAGCTCAGATGCCGCGAAGGCTCATGTTCTACATTCCCATGGGGAAGAGGAACCCCCGCAGCGTGGGGCAGGCCCGTACAGCGGGCAGGAAGAATGAAGACAGGTGTGTGTGGGGATGGGCAGGGGACAGTGGAATATTGTCCACCACACCCAAGCCATTTATTTAGCCTGTTCGGAGGCCAAACCCACAGCCAGCCTCCCACCTTGGTTTGGAAGAGCCGCACTTCCTTCACTTTACTGGGCTGTTTTGGGGCAAGGGATGGATGTTGAGCACCGGATCCTATGGCACAAAGGGGGCAGGCCCAGGTACAATAGCCCCTCAAGTTAAGTGAGGGTTGTGTTCCTGCGCACACAAAGTTCGTGTAAGCTGGCGGGGCAGGGGGGTTCCCTGGCAGAAAGCACATTCTGCAGCGGGGGAAGCGGCTGAATGACAAGTCTTGGGGTGGGTGGGACACTTGGGGAGGGTTAAGCCTGGCGGTGGGTTGGGCCATGGGAGGGGGGCAGGGGGGTTAAGCCTGGGAGGGGTTAGGGCTGCAGAGGGGATGGGAGGGTGTGAACCAGGGCCACGTGGCCCTTTGAGTGTTGAGCCAGAGCTGGGCATGAGGTGAGGGCTGAACTGGGGCCACATGGGGGGGCCAGGGGTTGAACCAGGCCTGTGAGGGGCAGTGGGGGTGGGCTGAGCCAGAGCTGCAAGTGAGGGGTGGGTTGGACTGGGCCGTGCAGCAAGGAACGGGGGGTGCTGAACCAGAGGTGGGCCTGGGGGAGAGTTCAAGTGGGTCTGGGGGAGAAGGATTTTGAGTTGTGCTTGACTCATATCGCACATTGTGAGGGATTATTGTATCTATAAAACCCTCTGGAGTTATTCTGCCATTTCCTGGTGCTGCCGGTATATTGCTTTTACCACTGGGACTTCTGTACTGTGCAGAGTGACTGCCCTTCGTGCCACGTCTGGAAAAGCTGCCGTTCAAACAATCCCCCTTCCCCCTCACCCGTGCGCGTTCTTGGACTCCTGCACTAGCCCATGCCTACTGAATTCCTGGCCATCTGTCTGTGGCTTCACCCGGAGAAATTAAACCCAGGGCAAAGCTTCATTAAACTTTGGGAGGATTTTCAGATGTGACGCAATGCAAAATGGGTCCGACCGGAGCCTCCAAATCTCTGTACACTCCATTCCCATGTTGTACTCCGGACCAAGCTTCGAGCTATGTGACCCAAAGCTCTTCTCTGGTGCGGGTTTTGAAAGCCGGCCAAGGGCGTTTGCTGTGATTCAGGGGAAGCGGAATGCAGAACTACCTTAGGCTGCTTTAAAAATCCAGTTCCTCAGTCCTCACCATGATTACGTAAGATCGGAGGGTGCTGCTGCATGCCCAGAATATTTGAAAATCAGGTTAATACACTTTAATATGGACATAGGAGCCTGCAGGTAGATAGTGATTTTCAGACATCCTGGTCTTTCTGGGGGGGGCATCTACTAGCAGCATCTGCTGCTTATCCATCAGAGCCACAGAGGAGAGACAGACGTTTTGTGGGTGGATGACCCAGTGAGGACACACTCTCACAGGCTGCAGGATGAGCAAATCAACTTTAATAGCTGCAGGTGGAAGACAGAGCAAAGGGCCTAAAACAGCTGGGCTGAAAATCACTTCCACAATTAGCATCCAAGTCCCTGGGTAACCACCGAAATTATCCAAGTGGAGGGTCAGCTAATGATTCATTCTGATTCAGGCCAAAAAGAAGTTATTGTAGCCATGACAAACGCGAAGGTTGTGGCTGCCCTGATACTAGGGTTACCATACGGGAACTTTCCAAAAAGAGGACGCCTCTGAGAGGGAGTGTGTCTGTATCAGTATCTACCCGCTCACGCTGTATTCATGTACAACAAGAAGTCCTGTGGCAACTTATAGACTAACAGATATTTTGGCGCATCAGCTTTCGTGGGCAAAGACCGGCTTCATCAGATGCATCCCAGGGAACGCCCCCGCCCCGCCAGCTTACACGAACTATGAGTTACTCGAGGGTGCACAGGAACACAACCCTCACTTAACTTGAGGGGCTATTGTACCTGGGCCTGCCCCCTTTGCGCCATAGGATCCGGTGCTCAACGTCCATCCCCTGCCCCAAAACAGCCCAGTAAAGTGAAGGAAGTGCGGCTCTTCCAAACCAAGGTGGGAGGCTGGCTGTGGGTTTGGCCTCCGAACAGGCTAAATAAATGGCTTGGGTGTGGTGGACAATATTCCACTGTCCCCTGCCCATCCACACACACACACACCTGTCTGCATTCTTCCTGCCCGCTGTACGGGCCTGCCCCACACTGCAGGGGTTCCTCTTCCCAATGGTCTCCCTTCTG
Source organism: Carettochelys insculpta (assembly GCF_033958435.1). NCBI lineage: Eukaryota > Metazoa > Chordata > Testudines > Carettochelyidae > Carettochelys > Carettochelys insculpta. Next base: position 132,258,892 of record NC_134140.1, on the reverse strand, counting down.
AAATGCATCTGATGAAGCTGGTCTTTGCCCACAAAGCTTAGGCTCCAAAATATCTGTTAGTCTATAAGGTGCCACAAGACTTCTTGTTGTTCTCAAAGCTTCAGCCGAGCACGGCTCCCTCTCTGATAGTTGTATTCATGTGTTATAGCAGGGGTGGCCGACCAGTTAGCGACTAAGAGCCAAAACAGCTCTGGATAAGGTGCAAAGAGCCATGTATTATACCTTTATTTTCATCCATCAATGGATAGATACAAATAAGTGTATTTCATTTATCTCTTTATTCCTCGACAGTTGAAAGATGATAGTATGTGGCTCATTGCCCCGCTCTGGAACCAGGCACTCTCAGCCCACCTGCTTCAAGCCAATGCCTGGGACTCACTGGAGCCACCGCTGCATCTGTGTGCTTCTCCGTCCGGGTGCTGGGGCATGTGCACAGAGTGGCGGTGAGCAGTCTAGGCGCACGGCTCCGAGCAGGAGCTGCATTTCATTGAGCAAAGAACTGCACGTGGCTTGAGAGCTGCAGGTTGGCCGCTCCTAGGCTATCGTATGAATAGCACACGAATACCACCTGGGTTGGTAGGTGCTGATACGGACACACTCCCTCTGAGCGTTGGCTTCTGTTTTGAAGGGTCAAATCTGGTAGCCCTAGATACTACTCCCCATGAACATGGCCGTTCACATGCCTGGATCCACGTGGCCGTGGACAAGCAGAAGTACCTCACTGAGCCACGGCCTAACCAGAAACAAGCGTGGCCAATGGGAACAGCAAACCTACTCGGTTTTCTTCTTCTTGACAACCCTCCCCCATTTCTTACAGCAAAGCCAGCAGCACTTGACAGCAATGCAAACAGCAGCTGCTGCACAGGCCAGCAAGACCGCCAGGACATCCAGGCAGTGGTACTGGTACCAGGTGAGCTGGTGAGCTGCAGGTCTCAAGTGCTTCGCCCCTTTGTGGCGCATGACAAATTCGATCCAGAAGACAGCTCGGTCCAGAGGTTTCATGGGCTGGTCGTGGTGAATCTGGGATAACTTCACTGCGTTTTCTTTATAGCTGAAGGAGCAGGGCGAGGGGAATGGAAACAACAGTGAGGTTATTCTGAACTAGCGCCTTCACCAGCACAGCTACTTTACAGGGCAACTTGCATGCAAAGGGGCTGGTGGCCAGGCCCCCTGTAAGCTGCCTTGCATCGCCCTAGCTGTAGAAGTGTACTCCCACCAGTGAAAGTGTCTCTCTATGCCTATTTTAGTGCCACCAACCCCTCCCCGGCAGTGCTAAGACACAGTCAATGGTATTAGTGCAATGCAGGCTAAGTGTGCATGACTGTTACTAGCTTTCGGCAGCCAACCAGCAATGACCCGCACTAGCAATTCAGCTGACACAAGCACTCATAATGCAGATACTCGTGGCCAGCAGAAGGCACCACACGCCGGCGTGCACACCAGCAATTTAACAACCGCAGTGATGGGCTGCTGGTGCATGAGATTCACTTAATTGTGTAGGGTAGCTGTGGCCTCAGCAAGGTTTAGCGTGAGCTGAAGGATGGACCAGGCTAACTTGCTATTGCATAATGCTACTTCTTCAGCAGGTTGGCAGCAAGATGTTGCTAGAATCCAGCTGGTTTTATTGTAATTTTTTCCTTGTGAAAAATACTGCTGGGAAGATCATTTGCCAGGTTTTTCCCTCCTGATCTGGTGGTTCGCAGCTCGAGACAGGCGGAATGCCATCAGTGGTAAGGCGTTTGGTCCCTGCAGATAGCAGTAGCAAGTTGGGACACCAAGACTTAGCGTCACAAACTAGCCAAGGAGGAAGTTCATCCCTAGCATGAGAGAATTAGAACTTGGCTGTGCAACTTCATCTGACTTGGCTCCAGATGTAGATACAGAAAACCACACAATGGCTGTGGTCACACTACCCCCTCCTTTTAGAGTGGGCATGCTAATGAGCCAATTGGGCAGATGCTCATGAGGTGCTAATGAATATGCTGTGCCTCATTAGCATAATGGCAGCCGCGTGCGCTTCGAAAGCCCCGTTTGGTTTTGGGAGGAAGTGGCTTTCGAGATCACGAGGTCGTTTTGAAAGGTCCCCGGCTACACAGGTGGCGTGAGTTTTGAAACCAGCACTTTCGAAGCATGTGCAGCCACCATTATGCCTCATTAGCGGCTGCTGAAGTGGCTCATTAGCATGCCCCCTCTGAAAGGAGGAGGTAGTGCAGCCACAACCAGTCTCGCAGACTGCTCCAGAACCTTTTCGGATGGAGCTTTCCCAAAGAGATCACAAAATACTGTGTAAGGGAAATTGATTTTAGGTCCACCCCCTCCTAGGAGCTGCTGCATGCTCAGAGACACACTTAAGGCAAGACCCTTTGTGAGGTTAACGCTTGCCTTATGTTCAAACTGTGCACTATTTTTGGTGACAGAGTTCCCGAAGAAGAAGCTAGGTGGGTATCTCACTGACCCCGTTCTTTTAGAGAGACAAGATAATTAAAGTTATTGCCTCATCCATCTGGTGTCCTTAATATGCTGGGACCAAAACAGCTACCATAATCCTGCCCCGTTAGGCAGAGACTGAACTCACCTGGTGGTGTTAATGACTTTATTCAGTGCATCGATTAAATCCTGGGCTTGCATTGAGTTTAAGTCCAGCTCAACTGCCACCCCTTTAGCCTTCAGGTGAGCAATGTTATCTGGCTGGTCTGCAAAGATGGGAATCCCAATCATGGGAATCCCATGGTAGATAGCTTCATAGATCCCATTGGTTCCACCATGAGTAATAAAGGCTTTGGCCTTGGGGTGGCCTGGAACAGGCAGAGAAAAGTGTTTAGGAGCAATGGGTCTCTACATGCCTAAATTCCAGAGAAGAAAACAGCAGTTTTGTACTAAGTAGGTAAGTAATGGTTTGTTAGACAAGCAGCTTGTCCTGATTACGCCATTAGGGACAACTGAGGTGTATATGCTTGAACATTAGCCAATGGGGAAGTACCTTGCAAAACATTACCAACAGTCCTGGCCCCAGTTGCCTAACCTCCTCCATATGGAGAGAGAGGCTGCTCTTGGGGCAGGGTTATCACTGTGTTGTACCCAACCTGTACAAAGGTGAGAGGAAAATACATAAAATCAGCCAAGGCATCATTCAAACCTGGTCGCAGTGCCTGGCAGAGCAAACCCTGTGCAATGGAAATGGTCCGACTTACGTACAACCTGAGCCACATAACATCAGTGGTGTTCCACCAGCCAGCTGGCGGCATTCAGGTTCTCTCAGCCCTACTCTTCATTCTGTGAGTCTGCACAGCTCCGTTCCCCTTAGCTTCCCACTGCTTTCAATTAATTCCTGCTGTTGTTCCTGCTGGCCATAAATCTCAAATCCCATTTGTTCCGTCATTCATGTTGGTGACTCATGCCTTTCCTGTGCGACAGTTAGCCTCATTGTTAGAGATGATGAAACTGACAGCACAGAGCACGCAGAGCTAGCCATAGAATGCAGGCATCCTGACACCTGGCTTCGCATGGTCACTGCAAAACCGTCTGTCCCTTCTTTCATCAGGATGCTCTGGCTTTTCAGATTTGGCTTTTCTCCCTGGTCTGTTTTTATTATCGCTGTTTTCTATCTCTTTCTTCCCTCACTGCTACGTGTGTCTTATAATGTTATTAATAGTTCATAACATTTGAGAAAACAATACAATTCATATTAAGTATTAAATTCTCAATTTAAATTATTGTATTATATTCAATATGCTCCAGCCCCCAATTTTAGGAAGGATGTGGACACAGAGGGTCCATTGGAGGGTGACCAAAATAATTAGGGGGCTGGAGCATATGACTTATGAAGAAAGGTTGAGGGACTTGGGACTGTTTAGTCTGCAGAAGAGAAGACTGAGGGGGGACTTGATAACAGCCTTCAACTTACTGAAGGGAGGCTGCAAAAAAGGCTGGAGAGAGGCTGTTCACAGTGGTCATGGATGGCAGAACATGGAACAATGGTCTCAAGTTGGGAAGGTCCAGGTTGAACATTAGAAAAGCTTTTTCACTAGGAGGGTGGTGAAGCATTGGAATGGTCCACCCAGGGAAGTAGTGGAGTCTCCATCCCTGGAGGTGTTTAAGTCTCACCTCGACAAAGCCCTGGCGGGGCTGATCTGATGGGTTTGGTCCTGCCTAGGGCAGGGGGCTGGACTTGATGGCTTTTTTAGGTCTCTTCCGGCTCTATTGTTCTATGATTCTGTGATTCAAACAAGACCTGAAAAAGTATTACAAAGTATGACTATGGCCCCTAAAACATAATCTGTAATAATAAATAATTAGGACGTTCTGATAGAAATACGTTTTCTTTGGGGGCCTGAAAGCTATCAGTTTTCTTTTGTGCTGCCCTCAGTAGGCTTTGAGTTTGATATGCCTGCCTTAGAGTAATTCCTAGTGGATGGGAACTGTGATGTCACTGTCCTTCTCCCTCTCTCTCCTTCCTCACACAGGTGTTACTAGGGCATTTAGGATCAGAGAGGGAGCCGTGTTAGTCTGTATCTTCAAGAACAAGAAGGCCTGTGGCACCTTATAGACTAACAGATGTTTTGGAGCATCAGCTTTCGTGGGCATCTGACGCATCTGACGAAGCGGGTCTTTGCCCATGAGAGCCTATGCGCCAAAATATCTGTTAGTCTATAAGGTGCCCCAGGGCTTCTTGTTGTTCTAGGGCATTTAGTGTGAATGAGGTAGATGTGGAATATGAGTCGATAAGAGAAGAACACCCACAAATTACAAAAGAGGGAGTGCAACAATGGCCGGCACCAGCAGCAGCATGCAGAGACCCAGAGAGAGAGAGTGCAAGTCGACAACCCGAGGGTGAAAAAGGCACCTGCCCTAAACCAAGAACAAGGTGCACGGTAAGGAGGTGGAGGGTGACTGCACAAACAGGGTTGTGGAAAACCAGCTAGTTGGTGATTAATGAGCCAAACATGATGCAGCAAGATCCACAGGCTTGCACGGAGACTGACCGCTATAAAAACTGCTGAGGGCTGAGGGACCTGGAGTTCCTTCTGCAACAGCAATGGTGCAGCTGAGCTTGACCGACTGAGTCAACCCGCCCACTTATCTCCAGGCTGGCTGACCGCTAGATTGACTCGAGCGATAAGAACTGATTGTTCTAACTGCAGCCGCAGGACTTGTGTGGAGCGTGTGGTGAGAATAAATGCACGTGCTGGTATCTGTTTTCAGTACGTGTGGCGGCGTATCCCCTCCTCCCCTCAGAAAAATGCCACGTGCTTTTAAGAAGCTGTGGCAGAGCCAGGGTGGAGGGCCCTCAGAGGGAGCCCAAGCAACCAGAAGGGACTACAGGACAATCACAGGCAGCTGAGGGGGAGATGGCTCAGCCTAACTGAGGCCAGCTGGCCCCAATGACTGGGCTAATAAGATGCCTTTAAAAACCCTTCACAGGGGGAAGGGCAGGGGGAGTGTGTGAGAGGTGAGTGGAGGGAGGTGAGGAGCCCAGAAGCAGTGAGAGAAAGCAGGTTGGAAAGGAGCTGAAGAAAGGAACCGGAACACCAGGAACCGCAGGGGGAGGATGAAGAGCTGCAGCAGATTGAGAGGGGGACTTGTTACAGCTGCAGCCTGGAGAAGGTCCCGGGGGAATCGTCTGGGGAAGTGTCCCAGGGAGAAGACCTGCCGCACCAAGGGCTAAGGGAGTCAGCCCTTCTCACTAGCAGTCACATAGGGTCCCTGGGATGAAACCTGGCACAAGTGGGCAGGAGCTGGGTTCCCCCCAGACCACCCCTTGCCCCAGCAAGGGCAACTGGGCCCTTGAGTGGGCCCAACGGACTGAGCAGAGGCCAGAGGCCCAGGAATAGGACTGACTTTGTCACAAAACATAATCCCTGTGCAGTTTATACTTCCCTCACATGCAGTGATCTCGGGTTGTTGCCTGCGACCCACAGCTCTGCCTGTTGTTTGTGTAACTGATCCCACGGGGCCAGCAAGGGGCTATGTACCTGGGACACTCACGACTAAAAGAACAAATCTTGTCTGCTGAAGTTGAAGTACTAAGGGCTGGTGCCACACAGGTATTCAGGCTCCTAACTTCCACTGACTTCAGTTAAGTACCTTTGTAAAATCCTACCCTTGCTTTGCTGCCAGGAGCATGTGTACTTAAGGCTGAGTAAAAGTCTCTCCCTCCTAAATCACAAACACACTCAATTCCCTTGCCTCCCAAAGTGACGGTCAGGGACTGCCTCAGGCTACAGGCATAGCCTGTGTGTCCTGTGGGCAAGCTAGGCTCTTCTTGTCATAAAGGAAGTGAGCAACCAAGGGCAGGAACACGCTCCTCAATGCTGAGGAAAACTCAGCTGGGAACACGTCCAGCACAGTCTTACCAAGCAGGTCATTTTGGGGTATCCAGTCATAAAGCCTCGTGTTGGGTCCTAAGGTTTCTGGTTTCTTCCCTGTGTACCTCCAGAGAACCTTGAACAAAAACATTGGAAGACTCATGAACTGTAGTTCAAGCTGCACAACCGCACAGCGAAGCAAACTGGGGCCAGATCCACAGTCCACTGACGTCTACTGTAGTCTTGCCTTCGATTTCGATGGGCTTTGGGTCCAGTCCTTGTTTAGCCCGGCTCGTTTTGAGCTGCTTCCCTTATTTACACACGCATTTGGAATGAGATATTCCATTCTTTATTGGATCGCTTACGCTGGGCTTTTTAACAGTTGCTCTCCAAGCCCAGCAGGATCATTACCCTCATCTGTAAGGCTGGGAAACTGAGGCACCGGATAGGGAAGTGGCTTGCCCAAAAAATCTCCCAGCAGGCCAGCAACGCAATCCTGTGCTTTATCCTCTAGTCCACACTGCTTGACTGTACTCGCCCCAGGTGGTATTATTCCAGTGAATCAACTAGAAGCAAAACACTAGACATTCCATTTCTGTGACCTGCCTCTTTGCAAGCCCCAAACCCACTGACTTCCGTTGGAGCTGCAGAGGGGACAACGCTGAGCACGTGACAAGCCGGCCTGTAGGAATGAGGTCTGCAAGCTGTGGCCTGAGGGGAGCAGGGATTTTTGCAGCAAGGCTGCTGAGCCTGCTGGCAAGAAAGCCCTCCTGGGAGAGAAACTGACCTTTTGTGGAATCTGGCTGAGCGCCAAGGCAATCATGTTACTTTTCTCCTCGGTTAAGTTGGAAACCATCGAGCCAAGCGAAAACACCACGATGCCGTGTTCCCCTGAGCTCTGGACAAACTCTTCCGTGTCCTGGCGAGAGAAAAGAGCCTTTGAGCGTGGGGAAGCCGCCGCACCCTGCAATGCGGTTGTCGTCTGTCTATGGCAGAGCTGAAAGTAACTTCCATTCTGATGTGTATCGTCACGTCAGAACCCCCATGGGTGGGGTCAGGGCAGTGGGTTGGCGGTGGGGGTGTGCTAGGGCAGTGCAGTGGTCCCTCGATTTACGGGAGGGCTGTGCTCCCACGCGCCCTTGCGCACCTTGAATTTGGCATAAGTCAGGGGGCAGCTTTTTCCCCAGCAGAACACACGTTCTGCAGCCAGGAAGCGGCAGGCTCACCTAGGGCTCCTTTTGGAAAGGTAAGTCGTGGAGCTGGGGGCGCAGCTGGGGAGGGTTAAGCCTGGTGGTGGGGTAGGGCTGTGGCGGGGGGCAGGGGAGTTGAGCCTGGGGTGGGTTAGGCCTGCAGGGGGATGGGAGGTGGAGTTGAACCAGGCCGGGGCAGGTGGGGTTTGAACTAGACTCACTTGGTTTCCCGAACTGGGGGTTGTGAAGAAATTCCAGGGGGGGCGTGAGGTGACCCTGCCTCCCATCATTCCCTGCACCCCAAGAAAGAGCCGGCCCTTGCTTCCAGCTCTCAGCCCCTGCTGTTTCACGCGGGTGACCCAGCGCAGCCACTCTGAAAAGCAGGCAGCCGGTGAAGACCCACATGGAACTAGCTGCGTCCTGCAGAGGGGAGTGAGTGTGGGCTGGGGGGAGGAGGAGGATGGGTTAGGTGCCTGGCTTTGGGGCAGGAGGGGAGGGACTTGGGTGGGCAGCTCAGGCAGCTGACACATGGCTGGTCCCGGCAGCATGGGGGCTCGGGCAGGCAGCTAGGGCAGCTGGACGACTGGCCCTGGCAGTGCAGCAGCTCGGGCAGATGGCCTGCAGCTGGTGGGTGGGCAGCTGGCCCCGGAAGTGCAGGGGTTTGGGTGGGCGGCTGGCCCCGGTAGCATGGAGGCTCAGGCGTGTGGTCCAGGGTTGGCTGGTGGGTGGTTCGGGCGGCTGGTGGGCCAGCAGCTGGCTCTGGGCAGCGGGGGTTCAGGCAGGCGGCTCGGGTGGCTGGCCCATGGCTGGTGGGTGCTCGGGTAGTTTGGCTCCGGCAGTGCCGCGGCTCAGGCAGGCGGCTGGTCCCAGCAACACAGATGGCTGGCCCGTGGCTCGGACAGGTGGCTCGGGCAGCTGGCCCATGGCTCAGGTGGGCGGTCCCGCCACATGGGGCTCGGGCAGGCGGGCACCCCTGGCAGCATAGGGCTTGGGCAGCTGGCCAGCTTAGGCTGCGCCAGGCACCCACCAGGCGGGGGCTGTGCCGTTAGCCTGGATGATCCATAGTGGGTCTCCTAGGATTTCCCAACGCGTGAAGAAAATGCAGCAGCATCTTTCACATGAAATCCATTCGCTTCTGCTCTTTCTGGCTTTAAATTATGTTTTTATTAAATTTTTGGACCAAGGAAAACTATTTGTGCTTATTTTTAACTTTAAATAACATTTTATATCAAGTTTTTGTGTTTATTTTAAATTACAGATTGTTAAAAGGGGGTTGGATGATGGTAAAGAAGGGTGAGGGTTTCTCAAAACTCAAAAGCGGGGGCGTGATGCCGAAAAGTTGGGAACCGCTCACACACAGGGGGTGGTGAGCCAGGCAGTGGGGGGCGGGGTTTGAACCAGGGCAGTGGGGGAGTTTGAGCCGGAGTGGCACATGGGGGGTTTGGACCAGACCTGGGGTGGAGGGGTTGAGCCCAAGCCATGCATGAGGGCTGGTGAGCGGGGGTGTGCCAGATCCGTGAGCGGGTGGTGAGTGGGGCTGGGGAGCGTTGAACTGGGGCAGCGTGGGGCTCAGGGGGTCGAGCTAGGTCCAGGCGGGGGGAGGGGTGGGATTTTGAGTTGCACTCAGCTCATATTAGTGTGAGTTAAGTGCAACTCAGAATGGCGCATTTCGAGGGTTTACTGTACGTGTAAGAAACTGGACTCGGGGGGGAGAGCAGCCGGGGCACATGAGAGAGGGCTGGGGGCGTGGGAGGGGAAATTCAGAACGGCAGTGGGTTGGGGGTCTCAGGAGTCAGGGCAGGGGAGGGTCACTCAGGTCTGTTCTGTACTAGCACAAGCCGTCCCTCACCGTCGGCCCTGCTCTTCGTATCCATGCGGCGAGGACTATGGACACGCACTGTACACAGCACCCAAAACAGCCTGCAGCTGCGGAGAACAGATCCAAACCCCCGTCTCTGTAATACCGGGCCCGGGCAGGTGGGAGTGAGACACCACCACTCCACTGGAGAGCGCCCAAGGGCTCAGCAGGCTTCCTGGGAGCTGCTGCTTCAGCATTGGCACTAGCAATTCACTTACTTTGCTATTCCCTGCAACGGGGCACCCCACTTCTCCCCTGCATCTCGCAACATGGGGCGCGCCTCACGCATGGCTCAAAATGCCGAGTAAGAGCCGTGAGAGGGAACCAGACAAGCTCTGCACTCTCACAGGCTAACAGCAAAAACACCTGGTCGCCGTAGGTGAACACTTCTCACGGGACAATCACTCCCTATCCAGCCTCTCCAGCCTCATCCTCTGTTCCTCACAGGATACCATCACAACACTTTCTAAAGGCAAGTCTGGGACCTGGTAAATGCGTTACTCTGCTAGACACGACAAATCACGAGAGGAGCCCTGATTCTGGCTTATTACAAAAATCTGCAACCCCCTAACAGCTGCCCCGTCTGCGCTCCCCCCGCCGCGGCATTGCCTTCCTTTCTCACTGCAGAGATGGCCACAGGCCACTTCCCTTCAAATGCGCCCTTGAAATGGGTTAGTCACGTGTGCTAAATGAACTATTCCACCTTGCACTTGCCTGTGACTGTTTCCCAGACCTGAAGAAGAGCCCTGTTCGTCAACCTCACCAGCAGACATGGGTGGTGGCTGAACATGCCCCTCAGGGATGATAGCCCCTGGCCCCCTCACTCTGCCTGACCAGAGCACACCTGCAGCTACCCACTGGCCCCTACCCCACCCCTGGCAGTGGACGGGCGGGTAGGCATCTCAGCTGAAGGCCTCCAACCCCAGGGCTGGGCAGACGGCATGGCCAGAGCCCTGGAGGCCCTCAACAGCCCCCAGCCAGGGTGCCTCAGCTTCTGGCACAAAGAGACCAGGAAGGAGTCTGGGGGTGGGGCAGGGGCACATCAGGCTGTTTGGGAAGGCAGAGCCATTGTGACTTTGATACTCACCACCAGTGCCAACAGAAGGTCGCCAATAAATCCATTACCTCACCCACCCTGCACCCTCAGGACACAGCAGAGATTTGTGTGGGAAGCAAAGAACTAGCCAGCCAGGTGGATGACTGGCCAGGGAGCGTATGACGGTACCTCCGGTAAAGGCTTCGCAGGCTTACAATGGAGTCCTCCAACAAACTCAAAGTTAGGCAGGAGAGGGCGAGGGAATTCAAAGTCCCAGTAGGTTCGGATCAGCCATATCTCTGCTTTGCCCATCGTTTCACACAGCGTCGTGGGCCTTCCTGCAAGCAGAAGCGAGGGAGTTAGAACGAGCCACAGGAGCTTTGTCTGTTGAAACATACCAGCCCTGCATCTGTGACCTGGCACACCTGGATGCTGTTCAGTGGCACTGGGACCTAGTGCAGAGGTGCTCACACTGGGAGGCATGAAATTTCAAAAGGGTGGGGCTGCACAGTTGTTTTCCCCACACAGGGGCCCTCCACTGCTTCCCTGTAGCTTCTGTGCACAGCTGTCCTGCGCTTACGTGCTGTGCTACCTGCCTCCCTGACCCCGCAGTCTCTGCCGTTGCCAGAGGGCCACATCACTTCCAGTATCTTCCCCATCCCCTGGGAGCACTGGAATATCCCAACCACACTGTCAGCATCTCCCAGCAGGAGCAAGCTGGGACTCACGTTTTGCAGGGGCAGTTGAGTGGGGGCGGGGTGAGCTTTTACTGGGATGGCCCCTTGTTTCAGCAACCCAGAGACAATCTAGGGGTTTTTTTTAAGTGCAATTATGTTGACCTTTTGTTCAACGTTAAAGGATGCCTGGAGCTACCTGGGACAGCTGGAGAAGTAGTTGGACGGGTTCTTTAAGCATGAATTTTCTGCTTTAAGGGTTGCCATGGAGGGCTGAAGATGTTTTGCAGATGTTTCTGAGACTTTTGTTTCCTCCGCTCCATGCAGAGCACAAGGGTTAAGTAGTGAGCAGGAGCTGAACGGCTGGGGAAGATGGCAGGGCAAGTTCTTCAAACACCAGCCCCTGCTCTCAGCAGCCCTACTCCATTCCAAAGAGCAGTTCCATTCCAGTCTTGTCTTTAGACTTTTAGGTGCCTTTGTTTGTCAGCTTTTACACAAGCAAGCACAAAAGCCATTCGTTCCTGTAGTAGCTTAAACATAACAAAATTATTTAGCAGGTGATGAGGCTCCACCAGCCTCCTCTGTGCCCCCTGGGCTACCATTGCCAAGAGTGTCCGGAGCATCAGTTCCGGAGCAGGGGCCCTAGCTAATTGCAGGGACAAAAAAATGGGGCCCAGTGCAAAAGGTTTGCTCACCCCTGGTCTAGTGAACGGAGCTGAGACTTGGTGACCCCAGGTTTTTACCCCAGCTGTGCCATCGCCCTGGTGCATGGCCATGGCCAGGTGACCACAACTCTCTGTCCCCGTCCCGCTGACATCTGCACACCACTGTGTCGCTGATTTACCTCAACCTGGGTTTGTACAAACGGCACATCCGTCTCTCTGGCATTGCCTAGAGCCTGTTCTAGTCAGCTCTGCTGGGGGTGCCAGATTTTGGGAAAACTTATGTGGGACAGGCAGCCCCACCCGCAGGATCCCCAGCCAGGGCTGCCTGTCCCGCATAACATCTCCAAAACCTGGCACAGGGCTGCAGCCCCACAGCTGGGAGCTGGCTGGAGTGCCAAGCCACAGGCTCCCTGGCTGGGGGTAGCCAATGCCCCACTCGCAGCTCTGCCGTCGGGAGCTGAAAGCGACATGGAGCCTGGCTGGGGAGACAGGGGTCCCTGCTGCACAGCCCCGTAGCTGGGAGTGGCTGTGTACCAACTGCCTTTGCTGCAGGCACCCCAGTCAGGGGGTAATTTTCCCGCACATCGCGGGGTGTCCGGCAACCTTAGATCTAGCAGTTAATTGGTTCCTGTACTGGTGTAACATGACCCAATAGACGTGTCTGCAGAAAATAACTGCACTGCCATAAAGTTACACCATTAGCCAAATCCCTACAACTGTGTGTTTACACCAGGCCTTAGCCTGCAAACGCTTCAAGGGCGGGACTATGGGTTTGTCCAGGGCTCAGCAAGGGGACAGAAGCGACTACTCTCAGACAAAGCATCGAAAACGCTGTCTACCATCTCAGTCACACTGATCACAACTAAGACTGTCCATGGTGCCCCCCTACCCCGTCCCGCCATGATCAGAGCCGGATGTATTTTGACAAGATTTTCACACACCCGTAACACCATGATGCAGTAAACGTTGCTCATGGCATAGGTTAACTATGATGCAATGGGGTGTTAACCATGTTGGTCCCAGCAGGTCAGGGACGAGGCGGGTGAGGTCATGCCTCCTACCAATAACTTCGATTGAAGAGCGCAACAAGCTTTCGAGCTACACAGGTCTGGAAAAGGTCCAGGCTACATAAGTATGTTGATTTAAGCTGCAGAAGTGTTTTCATTTGAATTTGTCTCCTCCAACCTCTGCACTGAGTTGGGCTGGGATGCCTCTGTAAGAACCAAACCCTGTCCTGGGTGTTCTGCTAAAGGTGGCAATAAATTTGACAGCAGTCTCACCACCTGCTCCCCTGCTGGGCAGCTGGAAATCCCGTAGGCATTGGCTTTTATTTCTGCACAGACACGGTTGGAAAACAGTTCAGCGCTGACAACATTACAAAGACCGCTCACTCATCAGACCTTAGCACTGCCGTATTTTGCTGGACCAAGCATTCTGTTGGGCTCACAGTGCTTATCCACACCTTTAAGGTGCATTGAGGTCCTATAGGCTAGCTAAATGCTAGGGACGTCCAACATTGTTAGTGGCATGATCTTTTTCAGATGGGCCAAGGAGAGCCCACTGAGACTCAGGGACTTGGCTGGGGGGCGCTTCTGGCCTGGGGGAAGGGCATTGGCTACCTTCTGTCTGATGTTTAATTTGCTATGATCACTTATTGCGTTACTGATGTTGCAAGGGGAGGCAGGTTGCGCTGCACGAATGCCTTGTCCATCTAGGCCTCAAGCCTGCACCTACATCTTTACACAAGGACGTTGTATGAATGCACAAGAATTTCAGAAGCTCCCACCTCACAGGGTCCTGGAGCTCATGCTCCAGCCCGACCCTGAACGCCTACATTGCAATTAACCAGCTCCATCACCCTGTGGACCCAAATCAGCTGGCATGGGACAGCTGCAGGTTTTTAGCTGCACATTGGAAACATATCCTGTCTTAGGGTCAAGTTTGCAAGAGGTATTGCCCAACAATGCAGCTATTTGGCAGTTTGGAATTTCTAGAAGTGCCTGTGCAAGTTAAGTGCTGAAACTTGTAGGGACACACCTACACATGGGCATTTGTTAATCCAGCTCAGCACCTGACGTACCTTTCCCAGTCTGGTCCTTCGTCACTTTCAAAAAGGGGACTTCAATGTGCTTGAAAATTTTACACATCGATGGCACATAGTTATTGTCTTTGCAGGGCAGATGGACAAACCGGGGAAATATAGACCAGTCAGCTGTACCTCAGTCCCCAGAAAAATCATGGAGATGATCTTCAAGGAATCTATTCTGAACCACTTGGAAGAAGGGAAAGTGATCAGAAGTAATCAATATGGATTCACCAAGGGCAAGTCATGCCTGACCAATCTGATTAGCTTCTATGATGAGGTAACTGGCTCTGTAGACATAGGGAAGTCAGTGGATGTGATTATACCTTGACTCAGCAAAGCTTTTGATACAGGCTCCCACAACATTCTTGCCCATAAGCTTAGGAAGTATGGATTGGAAACATGGACTGTAAGGTGGATAGAAAGCTGGCTAGATAATAAGGCCCAACGGATAGTGATCAATGGCTCAGTTTCTGGCTGATGGTTGTTTTTAAGTGGAGTGCCCCAAGGATCGGTTCTAGGGACAGTATTGTTCAACATCTTTGTCAATGACCTGGATGAGGGGATGGATTGCACCCTCAGCAAATTTGTGGATGACGCTAAGCAAGGGGGACAAGTAAATACATTGGAGGGTAGAGATAGGGTCCAGAGTGACCTAGATAAATTGGAGGATTGGGCCAAAAGAAATCTGATAGGGTTCAAGAAGGAAAAGTGCAAAGTCCTGCACTTGGGACGGAAGACTCCCAAGCATTTTCACAGGTTGGGGACCAACTGGCTAAGTAGCAGTGCAGCAGAAAAGGACCTGGGGATTACAGTGCATGAGAGGCTGGATATGAGTCAACAGTGTGCCCTTGTAACAAAGAAGGCTAATGGCATATTGGGGTGCATTAGCGAAGCATTTCCAGCAGATCTAGAGAAGTTATTATTCCCCTCTGCTCAGCACTGGTGAGGCCTCATCTGGAGTATTGTGTCCAGTTCTGAGCCTTGCAATATAGAAAGGGTGTGGACCCATTGGAGCAGGTTCAGCAGAGGGCAACAAAATGATTAGTGGGCTGGAGCACATGATCCATGAGGAGAGGCTGAGAGATTTGGGCTTATTCAGTTTGCAGAAGAGAAGAGTGAGGGGCAATTTGATAGCAAGCCTTCAGCATCCTGAAGGGAGGCTCTAAAGAGAAGCTGTTCTCAGTGGTGACAGATGGCACAACAAGGAACAATGGTCTAAAGTTACAGAGGGAGAGGAGTAAGTTGGATAATAGGAAAAAGTATTTCCCCAGGAGGATGGTGAAGCACTGGGTTGTGTTACCTAGACAGGAGGTGGAATCTCCAGCACTAGAGGTTTTTAAGTTCCGGCTGGACACTGTCCTGTCTGGGATGACTTAGTCAGGGTTGATCCTGCTTTGGGCAGGGGGCTGGACTAGATGGTCTCCTGAGGTCCCTTCCAGCCCTAGGATTCTATGATTCTATGATTCAGGTTACCTTTCACATCAGTTCCAAAACTCAAGACCTTGCCAACAAGGAAATGAATATTTAAGGTCACACCTCTTACATTGCCCATTTAATATACATTATTCTTATAATCTACAAGGTAATTAATATATCTTCACATTCTGGCTCCAATTCAGGAAAGCACTTATGCACATTCTCAAGGCCCAGTGATTTCAAGTTAAAATACGTGCTTAAGCTTGTACCCTTCTTGGCTACATCTACATGAGAATCCTCTGTGGAGAAAGATCGCTGTCAGCAGAGATAATCCAGTAAACCACCTCTCGGCAGAGTGAAACTACACAATAAAGCAGATTGCTCTTGCAATCCATTCTGTCGACAAAGAGCAACCACATGTGCTGGCCGCGCTGTCAACAGAACTGGCCCCCACAACCTCAGAAGTGCAGAACTCATGGAGGGCGAGCCCTTCCTGGACTGCTGGCCCCACACGTCCTTAAAGGGCTACTCCCCTGACCCACGCTCCCTGCCCATGCGGAGGCTTGCGTACCGAGTGCAGGGCTCCATAGCTGTATGAGTGAGATCCCATTCTTACCAGACTGCAACCATACCAGAGCAGCCCCTAAGGAGAGCAGCGTGCAGCCCCCAGCCAGCGAGTACATGCGAACAGGATGCACATCTGGGAGGCCCCATGGGAGAGTTTTGCCCATGCTCCCTATGGCCCTTCCCAGGGCACCCTCAGAAGCCCTCCAGCCCCACACCCCTATCCCCCAACACTCCGCCCTTCCTTCACCTGCTCTCAGACTCCCACCCAACAAGGAGGGACACGGGGGGTGATGCATAAAAATAAACTTTTACTTAAAAAAAACAGAACTTGTGCAAAAATAAACTGTGGTCAAACAACTATTACAAGTGCCAACGTGTCCCACTATGTATAGATGTGGGAGCTGGGGGACACCTGAAATGGGACGGGGGCCTTAAGCGGGGGCAGGTGTGGAGGGCCGTGGGCCATCTTGGCCATGGGATCCCCTCTCACCTCTTGTGTGGACTCCTCTCCAGGGCTGGGAGCCTGGGGAGGTAGGGAGATGGGGGGGGGTACCATGGGGGGGCTGGGAAAGGCAGGGGGATGGGGGAGCAGGGGGGCTGGAGAGACCCGGGGCGGGGTGGCGTGGGCACTAGCCATGTCCATTGCTCACCACAGGGCCTGGAGGAGGACACGGGGCATGGGGTCAGGGGGACCACGGGTGAGGGGACAGGAGTGGGATGGGGAGCACCATCTCTGGTGGGAGGGGAGCCATGGGGGGTCCATAGGCGGGGTGTTTTGGGCCAGCCAGGCCTCCGCCAGGTCCAGCAGGTGGTCAGCCCAGGCCAGCCAGTGGTCAGAGGCCCCTGCCTGGTCCCAGTGCTGCATCTCTTCCTGCCACAGCCGCCGCTCGGCAACGTCATTGTGCTGTGTATGCCCATCGGATGTCCTCTTCCAGGTGGCAATGTCCCTTCAGGGCACAGGCACACCCTGCCGGCGGTGGGTTGCTGTCTCCCCGGGGTGCTGCTCAAGGTTATGCCGGCGTGGCTCTGGGTCCTCCATGGGGCTGCCTGGGTGCGTGGCGGGGGTGGCCTGGCCCTCAGCTGGTGGCGCTGTTGGGGGAGAGGGGACATCCTTCATGCAACACTCCCTCAGGCCCTGCCCCACACCCCTGTGAGCAGCAGCCCTCACCCCTGGATCATGGGATGGAACTGTGCTGGGTGCACGTCCATGACCCCCACACGGTGGGCCCTGCCAAGCAGGGAACATGTGGTGTCATGGGAACCAGCCTGACCGCTGCCCCCACCAGCCCAATGGGCAGCTATGGAGGGGTCCTGGCATGGCTGGTGGTTGGCCCAGGTGCAGCCACACCCTCCCCGGGGCCTCTTCATGCTCATGCAGCCCACGGTGCTGCACATTGCCTGGGGTCAGGCCATCAGCCTTATGGCTATCCTGCTCCCAGCTTTGGTGGGGCCTGGCTGGTCCCCCCCAACACCAGGACCCAGGGGGTCCTCAGGATCCCCACGCTTGCCCCGGGGCTGCCTGTTGGGTGTGGGTGGGACGCACTACCATGGACAAGGGTGCACGGGCTGAGCCCCTGGTGCAGGTGCCTGCCCAAGCCCCATGGCTCACCTCGCCTGCTCCCCCTAGCCTGGCTCTGTGCCACCCAGGAGGCACTCACTGGATGGTCCTGTGAAGAGGTCCAGAGAAGCCTGTGCAGTGGTGGTGGCACTGGAGGGGCCTGACTCCAGGGTTATGGTGAGGGTGCCCTGGTTTGACTCAGGGTCGGAGGGTGGGTCGTGGGCTGGCTCCGGCAGGGTTATGGGCACTGGGGACACCCCCTCCATTAGGGGAGCCTCTTCCTTGGTGTCTGCACTTCTGGGGGCCCTGCCATCACCCCCAGGGAGATGGTCCGGCTCCCGGTAGTAGGGGCAGCTGGCCAGGCCTGCCCCTGACTTCCGCCTCGCACCCCGTGCCCACACGTACCCCAGCAGAGTTCCTTCACCTTCACCCACACGTGTTCGAGGTCCAGGCAGGGCTGCAGTGTTCCACCAGGGCTTTGGCGACGCAGGAGTAGCCCAAGGCGTTGCGGCTCTTGGTGCTTGGGTCCAACAGGACCGGCTAGTCGGCCTAGAGCGAAAACAGGTCCTGGATCTTGGGACCGGACCCGCACGCTTCCTGGTGCCCCTTGGCGCTTCAGGGGAGCCATCTTCTTCGGCCTGGGAGGAGCCAGGAGGTTCTGGGGCAGCCTGAGCCATTTTTAATAGTGGTTGGGGGTGGCTGCTGGGTGTGCTGCTGGCTGCCTGCAGCAGGGCTGGAGCCACACCTCCAGCTGCCCACCTGGGGCTTCTGAGGCTGCTTGGTGCTTTAAGCATGGCCAGAGGCTGGGGGCCATAGAGCCGGATGGCGCCATGGAGCACCTCTCTGTCGACAGAAGCGGCCTGGGAGCGACTACACGGCACTAGTACACTGTTGACAGAGGCGTTATATCTCAGCGGGGAAAGGCATAATGCCAGAAAACTCCTGACGGAGCTGTGCGGACATAGCCCATGAGCAAGGGCACTTTACTGAACTGCTGGCTTGACTTTACTCTGTGTCTCACTAATTACATACTTCCCAGACAGAGAGAACTAAGAATGCAGAGGCAGTTAATTGAAGATCAGTAGTAAAGCTTGGCCCCTGCTTGCTTAAAAGGAAGCAGGACTCTGCCCACATTCAGGGTGTTTAGCTGACAATTTACACTCTGTGAACACAAGTTTCTAAATAAATTTAGGCTCAGTGGAAATGTTTCCATAACGTTAAAATTCATTTGAAATGTAAACAACTTATCCTTAAGGAATCTCTGCTGTCCTGCAGAACTGAGCTCACTTGGAAAAACCAGGAAATGAAATGGATTGCAAACATTTAGAGAAATGCAAACATTGATCCAATATTGAAAAGAAATGCATCTAGAATTTCTTTCAGTATTAATATCTGACCTTGCAGCTGACAGTGCTCGGTGATCTTGAAAAAATCAGGCCACTTAGGCACCTAAATCCAGCCCCTAGTTGGGGCCCCCAGTGTTTAAACTCATGGTCTGGGCAAAAAAGCTATGCCTGTGCCGTTACCGTCTCACCTAAGACATCACTGTAATACTGATTCCACTCATCCGCCCAGAAATACCACAAACACACATCGTTGTAAATATAAAGCAGCAAGTTTGTCATCTTCTCCATGAAGAACATCTTGTCCGTCAGGCCCCTCATGCGGGCAGGCACGTAGGAAGGAGGGGCTGGAAGCCCCCCACACAGCCGCTCCCATGTGTTCCCTTCAGAGAATCGGAAAGTATAGACAAAAGGGATTTCAAGCAACTCTGCTATCAGCTCTCCGCCCAGAAAAATCGGGTCTGAGATTAGAATGTCAAAACCGGCTTGCCGTAGCTTTGCCATCAGCCTGGGGTCACGTACGGCGCTGTCACAGATCTGCTTGAACGTCTGGGCAAAGAGATCCCTAGACTCTTTCATTTTCCAAAGGCGCTCCCAGAGAGCCAGATGGTGGAGCTCATGCATCCACAGTTGCCGGAAACGCTCCAGTGTGGCCTCCAGGGTCTCCTGGGTAAAAGGCACTGGCAGGACCTCGAAGTCAAAAGGGGAAGAGGACTCGTTGTAGTCAATGACCAAATTTACTGAGGGCACCAGCACAGTCACCTGGTGGCCCCGTAGGATGAGTTCCTCCAACACCAGTTTTATGCTGAGCCAGTGACTGGCACCAGTGGGCCAGACCAGCACCTTCCCGCAGGATCCTGAGCTGCAGCAGCATAGGTAAATCCACAGCACAGGCAGAAGCAACTCCTTCAACGCCATGGCTGCAGAGTAGCCGCTCTCGGCAGAGCTAAGCTGAGTTCCAAAGTCCTCCATGTAAACGCTTCCAGGCACAGCCCTCGAAGGCCGCTCGCTGAGCGTTCCAACCTTGGTATAACGTCACTTCAGTGCAAAGCCACCGGACGTGGCAAGAGGCTCTGCAAGTGCCAAACTCTGATGTGGATTATCTATGGCTCTCCTGCAGGGGAATCTTACCCTCCTCCCTCTGCAGAGCAGCTCTTCCTGTAATGCACTGGGTGGAGAAGGAGGCTGTGGAGGCCCCTGAGGCCTCTCTCCAAGGACAAGAGAGCCATCCACCCTTGGAGAATAGGGCGAGTGGCCGACAGCCATGGCAGTCCCTGAGGCAAGGGGGAACGGGGGGCAGGCCCAAGGGCATTCAGCCCTCGGTGCCACCTGGACTGAGACACGAAGCCCACACACACTTCCTCATAGCTGCGTACAGTGGCATTTCCCCCTCTGCCTCCCCCCAGTCCATAGGTCTGAACAGGACACAGATCAATCTATTGTCTTTCCAGGAGAAACTGCATCACCCTTACCACCCAGCCTGCCCTATTCACAAACCACTGGGCCACAGTCAGGCCCAGAGCTTTTGGCCCTCACAAATCAGTCATCACGCCCCTCCCCTGCCCCAGCCTTGAGCATTTGCACCTGTTTTCATCAGTCAGAGGGAAGGAGCTTAGGACCCCAGCCTCTCTGATTAGTGCTCTCCCCAGCAGCTCAGGGAAAGCCTCTGTGGGATCAATCCATTAATCCTCTTATAGGGGGAAGTTTCTCTTCTCAGGGAAGAAGGCTGACAAACACCCAGCTTCCTTGCTACCTCGCTTAAGGGCAAAAGCTGTGTCTGGTTTGTTCTCAGACCCTCCCCGCTCCCCCAGAGGACTCTGTTTTAACTCCCTCTATCATGATGCTAAAACAATGTTGGCAGTAACTTCTCGCTGGCACCAGTTAGGTATGTGGCAAGCTGAAAGTGCCAACTGTCCGCAGAAGTAACTACTACTTCGCCTGGACCTCTTGTTTGACATGAATATGTGCTTTACAGATGCCACAGCTTTAAAGGAAATTCCCACATACATTTCTAAGACACTTGTTCTTGGTGTCTTATCTTAATCGCTCTGGCTGGCTCAACTCCTTATCCAGGCTGCCTCCTTCCACTGTGACCATCTGATTTTCTTTTCAAGGTGGCCTCTCAGCTCCTGAACTCCTTGCTGCAGTTCATCTCGGGCAGGAGTTCCAAGCCAGTCTGAGCTTTTTTTTAACCTCCCCTACTTCATGGAAAACCTCCTGGCCCATGACAGTCAGGTTGTTCACCTCACTGATCTGGCCAGTTATTGCAGACTGGGGGAGTAGCATCTCCAGACTGTCCAGACTCTTCGCAGTTGCTGCTCCAATAGATTTCACCTCTGCCTGCAAGTCATCCCTCAGACCACATGGGGAAGCCTTCAGATGCTGCTTTCATTCCTTTTGCAAAGTCTCCAATCGTTCTACATCTTGATTTACTTTCTTTTGTCCTTCTTCCCTTTCTCTGAGCACTTTCATTATTTGTCTCATCCGGGTTCAACGCAGAGGCCAATGTATAAGCTCTCTGAAAACTGGAACCCATATTTTGCCATGAACAGCTAAAGTTCAGGGTCTGTTGAGCTGTTTCTGTTAGCAAGAGAACTTGAGAACAGAGACAGGTATCTCATTGAAACAAGCAACCCTGTTTACTTATAAAGTCGGAATCAGACAGCAGGAGGCAATATCTTTGTCTGCAGTTTCAAATTTTCCAGGCAGCACTCTGATCAAAAAACTGTCTACAGAGATGTTTTTTTTCCCTCAAGGCCATCTTCTCAAACATGCTTACTCATTTGTCTCCTGGGCTTTCTGTTCTTTTTCCATAATCTGCTTCTCTCACGCACCCAGACGTAATCCAATCCAACCTATCCCCTGTTGCAGGAGACTGTTGTCAAATCACAAAGGAACACTTTGGTTTCATGTGGCAACTCCTATTTCATCCTTGGTTTGGGCCTAGCCCTTGACATTTTAGCTGTCTGGTTCCATAAACAAGTTGAACTGGCTTTTTAAACAGATTGAGAGGCAGCTGCTACCCCCACTAGCTTCAGCAAAGTTTAACACAGTCTCTGGTTGTATTTATGACTTGCACCTCACTAAATTAGTGAACTTGTCCTCACAACTTCCCTGGGTGAGAGTGCAGGGTTGTGTCCCCATGTATAGATGAAGACTGAGGCACAGATAGCCCAAGGCCATCTTTTCTGTATTTGTTTTCCATGAGTGGTGTGTTAAAAAAAGAACACATAGCTATACCAGAATAAATTCCAGCATGTACTCAGTTATGTTGACTTCAAGGTGTCTCAAACCCACATAACTTACTTCCCTTTCCACATGGGAAAAACAATACCTTTAACTTGTTCCACCATCTTCAGAGTGGGACCATTTTATCCACTATAGTATAGTGAATGCAGTACATGGAAATTTGGCCACATTCATGGTAAGTGGTCATCAGGCTAGCTAAAATCATGCCTCATTACGGATATTTCCAGATGAGATAGTGCTAGATTAGAGAGGTTCAGCCTGTACAACTTTTATCTACAGACAAGCCCTAGGTGACTTTGCCCAAGATTATCTGGGGAACATTTGACAGAGCATGAACAGATGTGTCTGGAGTCCCAGGGTAGCATCCTATTACTGGACCAACCTGCTGTACGGCAAGTGTGGGCCCACATTTTTGATGTTATGGTATAGACTCAGTCTTGGCAAACAAGCACAGTTGTACCTAAAACATTGCTGTAGTACTGCCTCCATTCTCTCCAGAGAACCTGGTGAAACAGGGTATCCTGGCAAACATAAAAGAAGATATTTTCCAACCTGTCCATGAAAGACGTCCTGTCCATCAGTTTTCCCAGGTTGGTAGGCACGTAGCAAAGTGGGATTGGAAGAGCCCTTCCCCCTTAGCCCCTCCGCTGTGTTCCCAGGCAAGAATCGGAAAGTACAGACAAAACAAATTTCACACAACTCTGCTACCAGCTCACCACCTGGAAAAAGAGAGTCTGAGATTATAACGGCAAACCCGTCTTGCCGTAGCTTTGCCATCAGCCTGGGATTCAGCACCGCACCATCACAGGTTTGAGTAGACCCCTTCATCAATGATGACGTGCTTTCCATCACATTCAGCAGGTCCTCCCAGCGGGACAGATGGGGAAGCTCATACAGCCATAGCTGCAGAAAGTCCTTGATTACAATGGCCGTGGTTTTGTTCGTAAAGGGCACAGGCAGGACCTCAAAGTGAAATGGGGAAGAGGACTAGTTGTAATCGACGAAGAAATTTGCTGATGGCACCAGAACAGCCACCTCATGGCCCCATAGGACAAGTTCCTCCAGCACCAGTTTTATGTTGAGCCAGTGACGGGCATTGGTGGGCCAGACCAGCACCTTCTCACAGGATCCTGAGTCCCAAGAGCATATGTGAACTCACAGCACCACAAAAAGCCACTTCTTCCACACCATGGCTGCACAGTGGCAGATCTCCTCAGAGCTAAACTCCATTCCTAAATGCACCGTGGAACCATTTCTGAGCACAGCCCTCAAAAACTGGATGCTGAACGGTCCAATATTGATATAAAGTCATTTCAGCGGACAACGACCATACATGGGGACAGGCTCAGCTAGTACCAAATCCTGTTCTGGATCACTGAGGGTCTCCTTGGAGGATGAAATGGGTGGGTTCTTCTGCTGGATTGAAAACAACTCGCTCTTTCTGCTAGTCAGCTATTGTTATACAATGCCTATTTTCAGATCTGCAGGAAAATTATAGTCTTTGAATTGCAAACTACAGTCAATGTGAGTTTTTCCATGGATTTCAGGGGGTTTTGCATCAGGAACTCATTACCAGGCCTTGACCCTGTAACCACTGGTTTCTCTTTCACCAGTCATGACTGTCACTCATGATTTGTGACAGACGGACAAATAGTTTTGCAGATGCATTTGGGTGGGTCTCTGGAGTGTGGAAACACTTGTCCTGCATGTGCACATATGACAGTGGAGGGATGGCTCTGTGGTTAGCACACTGGTCTGCTAAGCCCAGGGTTATAAGCATAGTCTCTGAGGAGGCCATCTCTTGGTCGGGGCAGCCCACTAGCCCCACCAAGAGCCTGGTAGGATGTCACAGAATCAGCAAGAGGCCTGGGTAATTTGCATGGAAACCCAATGCCTCCTTGCTTGCACAGAGGGATTTAGAGCTGTTCCCCAGCTGTGGTGTAATCTGACCTTTTATACTTGATAAAACACACTTTTGTTTATTATCAGGCCCAGTGTAAATAATTGTGACTTGGTGGGGAAGCAACCAGTCGTGCATACCTATCTGTCATTGATAAAGAGGGCAAACGTGAGCCCTCTTCGTGTAAAACTTTGACACAGAAGTAGATGGCTTTATTTGGCGTTTTGATCCCTTCTGGGAGTTGGTTTCCTGGGTGTTGAGGCCTAGAACTGCATCCTCCCAGAGCTGAAGTGGCTCTGTATTTGCATTGCTTTTTTTGAGGGTGGGGGGTGGGGGGCAGTAATCCCAACTCTCTGCCTTGCCAGGGGAGACTAGAGGAACTGGCCCGGCAGGCTAGGGTGGTGGGGAGTGCCAGAGAACAAGAAGCTGGGAGTGAGCGGCAGATCAGCGCACTTTGGCCGTATCGTTAGTTCCCACGTGCAGAAGTAGGAAGGGTAGTGTTCTGAAATTACGGTATTATTCTCTAAATAAACAGTGCAAAATTCTCTGACACAGCGCCAATGGTTAACTCGGCTTGCTTTCCCTGTCTGACCTGTACCCTGGTCAGGGGCAAAGATCTTGTGGCCACCAACCATTGTAATTCAGCCAGATCCCTAAGGAGTATATCTTGCTCATGAAGCAAGTCCCCTCAAGATCACAGAAATTTCTGCCCCACTATCCTTCCATGCAGGGAGGTCTTGACCATTTACCCTGACAGACTTCATGTGTCTGCTGCCTAGAGTTGACTTAGCCAGCTTTCCAAACCCTGTGTAATAAGAAGCCACTCTCTCGAGAGCAGCATTTTCATGACTTACTTGCTGTTTATTCCAACCCTCTGCCCCTCAGCAACAGGCATGTGTGGCTCAGGCGATCAGTGGAATTGTAGTGACAGCATTTTTGGGGCTGGGAGATTTGGGCAGAGGTGGATAGTAACTAAGCAGAAATATTTCGCTGCACTACCCAAGTATATTTTTTTCAGAATTTGTACTTTATTCAAGCAATTTATTTTCATGACATTTGAACTTTCACTGACTTTTTATTGTTTAGAAAATGCTGTACATTTTATTCACCTACCATGTCTGAAAGTATTTAGTTAATTACTTTCATTGCCCCACTAGCAGTTGTTCAAGCCAGTATTCCTAATTGCTAAAGCACAGCTGCACCTGCTTGTTATCCAATATCATGCATTGGCAATTTAAAAAAATAACCAAACAGCACAATGACCCTTCCAAAGAAGAACCTTTTTAATAGCGGCATCAACACCTTTGCATTCAAAAATAGTATCTGTGCAGACACTACCAGCCCTAGTGACCAAGGCTGCTGCCCAAGGTGATGTGCTGAGCAGGATGCAAATGAAAAGTCTCATGTGACTTTACCTGCAGGCCAGCCAGGGAGGTAGGAAGGGAAATCCAGCATTTCAGCCAAAGGTAGGGAAGACAGCAGAATTTAGTCTGTCTCAGGTAATTCCTCTGCTCCAGTGGCAGAAGCAGCAAGGTGGGTGTCCAGGACAGGAGCTCCCCATTCTCCCTGCAACAGAGGGCCCCCTGCAGAAGCCCTATGCGAAGAGGGTGGGGCAAGATGTGCTGGAAGAGGCTTGGGGAGGCAGCTGAGGCTTCTGGAGGTTGAAGAAATGTGAGTGTGTTGGAGTGGAGGGGCGGTATGAGTGTGTGTGTGTGTGTGTGTGCGCGCGCACGTGCACACGCTGGCTGGGGTTTGGATTAACCCTACTATCTGGGTGTGTGTTAATTTGGAGTAGGTCTGGGTCCACCCCCACCCCCTTTTCCTCTTAAGCCCCACCGGGGGACTGAGGAGGAGGACTGAGCTCCAAACTGGGGAGTGGGGTGTGACACTTGAGTTTCTGAGCTGGGAACCTTTCAGTTGCACCCCCTCCTCTATCAGCAGTTTGTCCTCCTGTCTTCCTGCTTCCCTGGCTGGTTTAGAAGCTTTTCTCACTTTTCGGGGTGGATGGGGGGCTGCTGCTGCTGCTGCTTCCCCAGTGTGAGGCAGGTGGGTAGGTGCAGAAGAGAGAACTGTTACAGAAATCAGCTCTCCCAGGAGTCCCCTAAGGAAATGAGTCACAGTGGGTGATGTCTGGCTGGAGGGCGGAAACACATTTACCTTTCATTCAGTTCTTGTTGACCTAGCCACACCCTCAGGTTTAGTACACCTTCTCCCTGCAAGTTGTATTTATCAGTAGGGTGAAATTTCTCCGGTTAGGGGGCCTTGTTAAACCCCCCTGACCTGCAAAATTTTTGAGCACAGTGTTATTCTTGCATCAAGATTGGGAATAAGGATTTTCTTTGTGCCCATCTTAACCTACAAGCCTTCTTAATTCTCTGAAAGGATGAGGTGTGATTGTCGTGACTTGCAATTTCAATGAGGTACTTAAACTCAGAGGAATTTAATGGAATATAGGTTCTGCCCCATCCCCTCTGCAATGTTTCACCCTGGCTGTTCTGGCTCATAACAAGGCTTGGTGGAATGCATTTTTTATTTTTTATAACTTTTATGTAATACGTTTTAAGCTTTTCGTCTCTTTATAATTTTGAAGGTTGTGGAAAATTATGGAGGGAGGTCTGATCATTTTTAATGATAGATGAAGCTGAGATGCAAAGACTTCAAGCTTTAAAGCTGCTAAAACCCAGAGAGACAACGTGGGTGAGGTAATATCTTTTATTTTGAAACAGCTTTGGTTGGTGAGAGATGAGCCCCTTTGAGCTTCACAGACCTGGAAAAGAACTCTGAGGAGTTCCAAAGGTTGTCTCTCACCAGCCATATTCAGTCCAATTAAAGATTTACTTTGCTCAGTTTGCGGCTCTCACTGTGGCACCAA
Source organism: Carettochelys insculpta (assembly GCF_033958435.1). Lineage (NCBI taxonomy): Eukaryota > Metazoa > Chordata > Testudines > Carettochelyidae > Carettochelys > Carettochelys insculpta. Next base: position 132,232,173 of record NC_134140.1, on the reverse strand, counting down.
TATAAGTACAACAAAACAGCGAAATCCACTACATCACGTCAAGATATACAAAATAAACCTCCTAATACCAGACATGATTTGTTAATTTAGTTATTCATTCACTTCTCCACGTATTCATTCACATATCCATTTGTTACAAGCCCAGTTTAGAAGTTTATATCAGTGAATTTTTACTCTAACAAGTTCTCAAGCCACATTTTTCTTGCTTTCCCGAGCTATAACTTAATTATTACTGTTGGAAATATTTCAGGATTGCTTAGTACAGTGAAATCAGCTGATTTCTAAGTTATTTGGCTGCCCCTCCAAAAAAAAAATTGCTCCAAAACCTTAGACATTTGAGGTGCCTACGTATCCCCTGGAATGACAGACAGTTAAAGTTGCCTTCCCCAGCGCAACACAATCTGAAATGGCACCACTGGTGAGTCAGGAGTGGCAGCTGCTCAAACAGTAGAGGTAGAACCAACTGAAGGGCGAGTGACTCCCTCAGATTTTCCTCACCCGCTGTTTCATTTCACAATCTGATGCTATTCCAGTACAACAGCCTGCCTTCTGTGCGTCATACCAGGGGGAAGATATTTAATTCAAGGGTAGGGAACCTATTTTGGGTCAGGGTGACAGTCCAGGTTCTCTTACAAGTGAGAAGCAAAAACAAAAACCAAAACAAACAGAACCTTCACTGATGTGGCCCCCAGTGGAGAAGAAGAAATACATTCCCCTTGCACACGAGCACCTCGGAAGGACCAATGCTGAGGGGAAGCCCTGAGTCTCAGGAGGCAGATCTAGGCAAGCCAAGGGCTACATCCAAGCCCCTCCCTGCCCCGGGCCTTAGGTTCCCCATCCCTGATTTAAGCTAAAATAATCCATTCTCCATGTAGCTCTTAAAGAAAGGGCTTGGCCAAGAAGGACTTTGACAACTCCCTTTGCAAGGGGGAGAGACAGTAACCCTTTACTCAGAGGAGCAAGCGACTATGCAGCTTCCAAGAGAAATGGTGAGGGGAGGGCACCATGCCTGGGACTGGGGGGACAGAGGGGCACCAAAATGCAAGTTTTACTAGGGCACCATTTTTCCCTATGGCTCGACTCTGAGAATTTCTAAAATCAACTGCTCCAAGGTTGAACAACCATTTTTGTAATTAATCTATGGCCCCTGTTTGTCTCGAGAGACGGCGGTTAGCAGTGGTGGTGAGGATCTATGGGCAGCGTTTGAGTTTGCAGCTTCACTCGTGGCTTATCCGTCCAGTATTGGATTTGCACAGTCGATTGCAATAACTGCCTGTCAGTCTATTTCCGAGTTCGTGAGTCTGAGCGCTTTTCCTTCAAAGATGAAGCTCTTCTGTGTGGCTTGCACATATAAGCTGTGTCTACACGTGCACGCTACTTCGAAGTAGCGGCACTAACTTCAAAATAGCGCCCGTCGCGGCTACACGCGTCGGGCGCTATTTCGAAGTTAACTTCGACGTTAGGCAGCGAGATGTCGAAGTCGCTAACCTCATGAGGGGATCGGAATAGCGCCCTACTTCGACGTTCAACGTCAAAGTAGGGACCGTGTAGACGATCCGCGTCCCGCAACGTCGAAATTGCTGGGTCCTCCATGGTGGCCATCAGCTGGGGGGTTGAGAGATGCTCTCTCTCCAGACCCTGCGGGGCTCTATGGTCACAGTGGGCAGCAGCCCTTAGCCCAGGGCTTCTGGCTGCTGCTGCGGCAGCTGGGGATCCATGCTGCAGGCACAGGGTCTGCAACCAGTTGTCGGCTCTGTGGATCTTGTGTTGTTTAGTGCAACTGTGTCTGGGAGGGGCCCTTTAAGGGAACGGCTTGCTGTTGAGTCTGCCCTGTGACCCTGTCTGCAGCTGTGCCTGGCACCCTTGTTTCGATGTGTGCTACTTTGGCGTGTAGACGTACCCTCGCAGCGCCTATTTCAATGTGGTGCCGCGCAACGTCGAAGTTGAACATCGACGTTGCCAGCCCTGGAGGACGTGTAGATGTTATTCATCGAAATAGCCTATTTCGATGTTGCTACATCGAAATAAGCTATTTCGATGTTGCCTTCACGTGTAGACGTAGCCATACTGTCAAAGGATGGTGTCATAGCAATCGTCGCCAGGTATTTCAACCTGATGATGTAGCTTCCCAGGATTTTTGGATCTATGTTGAATTTTTTCATGGTGTTTTCGCACGTATCCTTGAATCTTAGCTGTGGTCTTCCTCTTGTTCTCAACCCACATGACAGTTCACTGAAGAGGATTTCTTTGGGAAGACTTTTGTCACCCAGTCTTCTCACATGACCAAGCCAACGTAGTCTTCTGCTGTTGAGGATTGCTATGAGCCTGGGTATGCCAGATCTTGACAGGACATCTGCATTTGAAACTTTATCTTGCCAGTTGATATTCACAATTCTGTGGAGGCAGTGAAGGTGGAAGCAATTCAATTTTTTTTCTCCTGGTTTGAGGAGGTGGGCCAAGTCTCAGAACCATATAGCAGGTTGCTCAATACACATACCTAGTAGATTAGTATCTTTGTTTTCAAGGTCAATTTAGGATTGTTCCATGCTTATTTCGCAAGTCTTCCAAAAGTAGTAGCTGCCTTCCCGATTCCGATGTTCAGTTCTTCATCCATGGATAGGTTTGTGGTGACAGTAGATCCAAGGTAACAGAATTGTTGAACCACATCTAATGGGCTGTTATCCAGAATGGCATGGGGCTGCTGACGTATACCTTGAGTGAATACAACAGTTTTCTTCATGCTTATGTAAAGAGAAAACAACTTGCAGGCTCTGGACAGAGAATCCATCGGTGAATGGAGTCTGTCTTCACTATGAGCTACGAGAGCTGCATCATCTGCGAAGAAGAGTTCCCTGATGAGGACTTTCTTGACCTTGGTTTTGGCCTTGAGTCTAGCCAGGTTGTAGAGAGCGCCATCTAATTTTGTGTGGAGAAATACATCACTGTGTGAGTTTTGAAATGGGCAATCTAGTACAACTGAGAAGAATATGCTGATGAGGGTAGGGGCAAGACCACTGAACCTCTTAGGATCCCCCTGAGTTCTCCCACGGCCTCTTCAGCTGCTGGGGGTGGCATCACGAGTAGCTCTGGGAGCTGTCCTTATTCAGAAATGTCAGAGTAGGACATCAGGGTCTCCTCTCCACAACTCCTTACAGCATCAGTCTGCCTGACACTGCATTCCTGGCGCAGGACAAAACAGGGACAGTCTTTGTTCCTCAGAAGGAGCAGCACATTCACCTGTTAGATACTTCCCAAAAGGAGAGAGGTGCCACAGAGATCACAAGACAGAGCAAGCGTTTGAGGATACTGGCAGAAGCCAGTTCTGTTGAGAAAACAAATAGTAGCAACTACACCGCCTCTTTACCTACAATAAAAGGGAGCGGGGAAAGAAAAGTCATATTCTATAATGCTTTTCTGCCTTGGGGTTTGTTTTGTTATGTTTTGTTTTTTGAAAAAGCCCTTTTTTCCCAAAAACCCCCAGAGCAGTCACACAGCCAAGCAGGATAATCCGAGAAAAGAGGGCTTTTCCATTAAAATAATTACACCAGCTCTGCACATGACTTTTGCTGGACTCGTCTCCCACCTTTTGAGGTAGAAAAGAAATGTGTGTGAACAGCTACTCTCAGCTCAAGTGAAGGCTCCTTTTGCAATGCCGTGGCCTTGAATTATGGCTCTTAATTAGAACTCTGCATTTCACAGTACTGTGGGGCGGGGGTGAACGCCATTTTTCAACTTTTAATTATTTTGACATTAGGATGTCAGAAAAAGTATCAGCGAAAAAATATATAGTGCAGACAGAGCCTTAGGATGAAAGATTTTTTTTCAACAACACTGGGCATGTCTCCTGACAAAAGTTGCTTTGCAGTGTGTGCCCTCCAGGAAAGCCCACAGGGGAAAAGAGGGGAAATGGATATCTACTGGAGAATGCAAAAAGTCAGGACCGTCAGGATATTAGTGATCCACACTCAGATACTGAGGGATGCCTAGAGCATCCTACACATGAGGTTATATGCGGGAGAGACCACAGCATTGATAGATCACGGGAGCGTCATCACGTTCATTGCAGGAAAGCTGATGAAGTATAATCAGTTGCTACAAGCAAAAGGCAGGGGGTGACGTGTCCATGGGTCAGTTAGTCACTGCCTCGCCATCATGGTGAAAACAGAAATCCAGGAGAACGCTACTGGGTTAAGGGCAACTGTAGTCCCTAAACTCTGATACCCAGTGCTCCGAGGGAGAGATTTCCCAAGATTTGTAACCTTACTCCCAGAAGGGGGATTGGAGCAAGTGGGAGACTTTAGAGTTAGTGAGGCATCCACACTAGACTCTCAAACGTGGATATTTTCTGAAATAGCTCCAGATCTGTTCCCCACCTCCAGGATGTTCCAAATATCAAAAAAAGAAAGGGCGGGAGTTGAGGCGTTGGGATCCCAGATACTAACCCAAAGCCAGAAGACTGCTCTCCTGAGCAAACAGATCAGGACAGCTAAAGAGGAGGCTGCCCCAGGGGAAAAGACAGCTGAACATGACCCCCATTAGAATTTCTTCATACCAAAAGAGGTGATGGAAACCAGTCCTCCAGAACTCTTGCATATTAGCCACTACACACGTGAGCTAGGACCTGAGGGCTCCTGCCCCCATGGGGAAGGGACAGCTGAGTTCCCTGGGTCTGAGATAGCCCTAACTCCGTATTATGAGAATAACAGCACTTCCTCGCCACCCAGGGGATAATTACATTGCAGATGGTGAGATGCTCAGATCTTGTAACAACACAGGACAAATACAGACCTGAAATAGAACTAGAACAGATACCATGCATGGATGGAGGGGGTTGGTGTAAGAGTTACGTGTTCTTATATGTGACACTAGAGCTACATCTGCACGTGAAGCCTACATCGAAGTAGCTTATTTCGATTTGGAGACGTCGAAATAGGCTATTTCGATGAATAACGTCTACACGTCCTCCAGGGCTGGCAACGTCGATGTTCAACGTCGACGTTGCGCAGCACCATATCGAAATAGGCGCAGCGAGGGAACGTCTACACACCAAAGTAGCACACATCGAAATAGGGATGCTAGGCACAGCTGCAGACAGGGTCACAGGGCGGACTAGCGCTTCCGGGACAACAGCTAGCCGCTCCCGTAAAGGGCCCCTCCCAGACACTCTCAGCCTTCACAGCACGCGGTCTGAGGAGCCATAGGTACACAGACCCCGGGCGACGCAGGCATGGACTCCCAGCAGCAGCAGCAGCAGCAGCCAGAGGTCCACCCAGCCCTCCCGGCAGGAGCAGGGCTCGCCCTGATCCATGCCATGCGGGAGGCAGCTGAGCACCTCCTTGCTACACCGGAGGAGGAGCTGCCCCCAGGGCAGCAGGGCTCAACCCCCAACCCTGCAGCACCCCGCCCCCCGCCCCCGCCTCACACACTGCCGCCTGTGGAGCTACCCCACCAGCACCGACTGGTGGGAGCGGCTGGTGCTTGGGGAGTGGGACGACGACCGCTGGCTCAGGAACTTCAGAATGAGCCGGCAGACATTTATGGAGCTGTGCCAGTGGCTCACCCCTGCACTCAGGCACCAGGACACTGCCATGCGGCGTGCCCTCCCTGTGGAGAAACGGGTCAGCATCGCTGTCTGGAAGCTGGCCACTCCCAACAGCTACCGATCCGTGGGGCAGCAGTTTGGTGTTGGCAAGGCCACCGTCGGGGCTGTCCTCATGGAGGTAAGAGGACCCATGGGGGAAGGGCAGAGCAGGGGCGGGGGGCCCGGGCAGAGGAGGGCGGGGTAGGGGAGGGGAGGGGAGGGCAGGGCAGAGGAGGGCAGGGCAGGGCAGGGCAGGGGAGGGGAGGGGAGGGCAGGGCGGGGGAGGGCAGGGCAGAGCAGGGCAGGGTGGGGGAGGGGAGGGCAGGGCAGGGCCACGCACACCCTGCTCACCCCTCATTGGTGCTCTCCCATGTGCTTTCCCTGCAGGTCGTACGCGCCATCAACGCCCTGCTCCTCCACAGGCTCGTGAGGCTGGGGGACCCAGATGCCACCATCGCGGCCTTTGCCACACTGGGCTTCCCCAGTTGCTTCGGGGCTCTGGATGGGACTCACATCCCCATCCGCGCCCCGCATCATAGTGGAGGACGCTACATCAATCGCAAGGGCTACCATTCTGTGGTCCTCCAGGCCTTGGTGGACAGCCGGGGCCGTTTCCAGGACATTTATGTGGGCTGGCCTGGCAGCACCCACGACGCCCGGGTTTTCCGGAACTCGGGCCTGTGCCGCCGGCTGGAGGCGGGGACCTACATCCCCCAGCAGGAGATCCCTGTGGGGGACACCACCATGCCCCTCTGCGTCATCGCAGATTCGGCGTACCCCCTCCGGCCCTGGCTCATGCACCTGTACACGGGCCATCTCTCCGCCAGCCAGGAGCGCTTCAACCAGCGCCTGAACCACGCGCGCCAGGTGGTGGAGCGCTCATTTGGCCGCCTGAAAGGACGCTGGAGATGTCTCCTCACCCGCCTGGATGAGGGCCCCACCAACATCCCCCAGATTGTGGGTGCCTGCTGCACCCTGCACAATTTGGTGGAGAGCAAGGGGGAGACCTTTTATCAGGGCTGGGCTGTGGAGGCTGGCAGGGCCGACCTGCAGCCACCTGCTGCCCCCAGTTGCCAGGTGGACCCCGAAGGGACCCAGGTCCGGGAGGCCCTGCGGGCCCACTTCAATGATGAGGCCGCGGGGTGAACTCTGCCAGGCCCCACACTGCCCACCCCTTCCTCCACAACACTCCCTACCCCTATGCCCACACCACAGAGCACCCAACCGCCCCCCCCCACACTTTTCCAGGACAAATGACAGCACGCACGTGTGGCTGAACTTAAACTGGTTTTTCTTTTAGAACTTTTTTTTTTAACTATAATTAAAACAAGAACAAACTATATACAAGACCTCTTCTAACAAAAGTATTCTGTACAAATAAAACAATAATAAAAAAGATTGCATAGAATGGATATGTTCTTCAATAAAAAGAAAACCAGGGATTATAAGGAAGGGGAGAACTATTTACATGGGGGCGGGGAACGGGGCAAAAAGGGGGCACAAATAAATGTCGCAACAGTCTTATAAACTATATACGGGGGGGGGGGGGGGGGCCACGTCCCGGGCCCCACGCCCCTAAAGTCCGGCACTGGGGGTGGGCGGCTGGGAGCCCCGCCTCGGCCGCAGCCCTGTCCGGGGCTGGCTGGGGGCTGGGCGGACCGGAAGATATGACTGGCGAGTCTCAGCTGGCCCCAGGTGTCCCTCAGCAGTCCGGCCCTCGGTGGTGGGTGGTGGGGCGACAGCGGACAGGACGGTGACGTGCAGAGCAGCAGGTGGTGCGGCGGGTGGAGCAGGCAGGGCGGGCACTGAGGCGGCTGGCGCAGCATGGGGGGCCAGGTAGTCCACAAGACGGTTGAATGTCTCCATGTAGGCCCCCCATGCCTCTTGGCGCCAGGCCAGCACCCGCTCCTGCAGGTCCAGGCGGCGTTGCTCCACCCGCAGGCGCTGCTCCGCGACCTCCAGCTGCCGACAATGGATGGCCAGCAGCTGGGGGTCCGTCGCCGTCGGGTGCTGTTGCGGGGTCCGCTGTCTAGCCCACCGTGGGGCCGGTCGGTCCTCCGCTGAGGGGCTTGCCTGGAGCGATGGCCCTGGAGGGGTCTCCGGGACCACTGATGCCTCGCCGGCGCTCTCTTCCAGTCCTTCCGATGGTGCAGCTGCGGAACACAGGAGGAGGGGGGGAAGAAGAATGGAGACAGGCGTTAGTGTGGGCCCTGAGCCGTGACCCTTGTCCCCCCACCCCTGTGCTGCAGGTTCCCCATCCCCGTCCCCGGGAGATGCTGCTGTGATGGATGGGGTTCAGGGGTCCCCCTGCACTGCACCTTGTCCCCTTGCGGGAGTGACTCTCACTTCACTCAGCAGGGTCTGACAGGAGAGGTTTCTTAGGCCACAGATGCCCGGTTTCTCTCGGGAGTGACCGCACAGCAGTCAGAGACAGTCCTTCCAACCCGTCCTGGGGAGAAGACCCCAAGGGGTGCCCCTCTGGGGTGTGGCTTTCCCCCTCCTCAGGCTGGCTGCCTTCCAGCTCTCCCTTCCCCTAGCCTCTACCTGCGGCCCCCACCCCGATTCAAAGCCAGCTCGGCTCCTCCCTCCTCTTTGTTCAGGGCAGAGGTGTCACCTGCCAGCTGTAGCCCCAGGATCATCCTTTGCCCCTGGGAGCTATTCAGCTTGTTGCTCATATCTAGCCTGAGTCTCCCTTTTGCACTCCCCCCACTCCATCACATGCTGCTGCTGTGGGGTGTGCCACCCCCTCCTCCCGGGGGACCCTCGAGGTTCCGCTCCCCCGTGCCCCGGGGATGGGCCATGGCACTGTCGTGCGGGGTCGGGGGGGGGGCAGGGGCTGATGCACTGCTGTGAGGGACATGGCCCTGCTGTCCTTGGGGCCATGGCCATGTGAGCATGTGGGGGCCCTGGATACATATCTATTACCCCCCGCCCCTCAACCCCGGGGGTGTACACCAGCGGGGGGTACATACCTGTCAGTCCACTCCCACAGTCCAGAGATCCCCGGGGGGCGGACGCCCGGCTGCTGCTCCGGGAGGGCGGGAGGAGGATCTGCAGCCCGGACTCTGCAGAGGAGGAGCCCCCCCTCTCCTCCTCCTCCTCCTCCTGCCGCGATGGCCCGGGGGTGGGCTCCGGGGGGGCCCCCCTGGGTGCGGGGCTTACCTCCGGGACGGACTCCGGCTGAAGGGCCTGCTGGGGCTCGTTGGCCGAGGTGTCAAGAGTGGCCGGAGGGGAGGAGGTGTGCCAGGGGCCCAGGATGGACCTGAGCTCCCTGTAAAAGGGGCAAGTGACGGGGGCAGCCCCAGATCGGCCGGCCACATCCCGGGCCCGGGCGTAACCCTGCCGCAGCTCCTTCACCTTACTCCTGACATGGTCAAGAGTGCGGGCAGGGTGACCCCGGGCGGCCAGGCCCTCGGCCAGCCGAGCGAATGCATCCGCGTTCCGCCTCTTGCTCCCCATTACCTGGAGCACCTCCTGCTCACTCCAGAGCTCCAGCAGCTCCCGCAGCTGGGCCTCCATCCAGGAGGGGCCCCGCTGCCACTTCCCAGCCTGGCTGCCGGGCTGGCTGGCCTGGTTGCTCTGGCTCCCCTGGGGGGGGCTCCCCTGGGGGCACTGGGGGGGCTGCCGGGTAGCCATGGCAGGTGCTGGCCCTGTTCTGGGTGGCTGAGGGGCGTGCAGGCTGGCCGCGTGTCTAGGCTGCCGCCTGCACGTTCCCCCAGCTTCCTGCACAGGAAGGGAGGGGGAGGGGACCTTTAAGGGGCTGCTCCACGTGGCCACCATTGAGCTGAGGGACTGGAGAGAGCGTCTCTCAACCCCTCAGCTGATGGCCGCCATGGAGGACCCCGCAATTTCGACGTTGCAGGATGCGCAACGACTACACGGTCCCTACTTCGACGTTGAACGTCGAAGTAGGGTGCTATTCCTATCTCCTGATGAGGATAGCGGCTTCGACGTCTCGCCACCTAACGTCAAAGTTAACTTCGAAATAGCGCCCGACACGTGTAGCCGTGACGGGTGCTATTTCGAAGTTAGTGCCGCTACTGCGAAGTAGCGTGCACGTGTAGACACGGCTTAGGTGGCAGTAATATAGATGATGTAAGAAAAGCTGTAGTACTCTAATGCTTTCCTCACCTCCATCTTCACCAACAAATACAGCTCCTACACTATCGTGCTAGACAATGCAGTATGGGAAGGTGGAGGGCAGCTATCTGTGGAGAAGGAACAAGATATGACCTATCTAGAAAAACTAGATGTACATGAATTCATAAGTCTGGATTTAATGCACCCAAGGGTGCCGAGGGAATTAGCAGAGGTCATTGCTGAGCCTTTGGCAGTTATATTTGAAGACTCTTGGAGATCGGGAGAGATCCCAGATGACTGGAAAAAGGCAAACATAGTGCCTACCTTTAAAAAAGGAAAGGACAATCCAGGGAACTATAGACTAGTCAGCCTTACTTCAATTCCTGGGAAAATAGTGGAGGGGATCCTCAAGGAACCCATTCTGGAGCACTTGGAAGAGGGGAAAGTGATCAAAAGTAGCCAACATGGATTCACCAAAGGCAAGTCCTACCTGACCAAGCTGATTATCTTCTATGACAACATAACAGGCTCTGTGGACAAGGGGAAGTCAGTGGAAGTGATATACCTTGACTTCAGCAGAGCTTTTGATATGGTCTCCCACAACATTCTTGCACATAAGTTAAGGGGAAGTATGGATTAGATCCATGGACTATAAGATGGATAGAAAGCTGGCGTGATGGTCAGGCCCAATGGGTAGTGGTCAGTGGCTCAATATCTGGATGGTGGTCAGTTTCAAGTGGAGTGCCGCAAGGCTCGGTTCTGGGGCATCGGTTTGGTGTTAGTCAACATCTTTATTAATGACCTGGATGAGGGACTGGATTGCACCCGCAGCAAGTTTGTGGATGACACAAAGCTAGAGGGAGAGGGAGATAAATTGGAGGGTGGAGATAGGATCCAGAGTGACCTGGGTAAATGGGAGGATTGGGCCAAAATAAATCTGATGCGGCTCAACAAGGAGAAGTGTAGAGTCCTGCACTTGGGACACAAGAATCCCAAGCATTGTTATAGGCTGGGTACCGAATGGCTCAGCAGCAGTACAGCGGAAAGGGAACTAGGGCTTATGGTGAATGAAAGGCTGGATATGAATAAACAGTGTGCCCTTGTAGCCAAGCAGGCTAACTGCATATTGAGGTGCATTAGGAGGAGAATTTCAAGCAGATCTAGAGAAGCGGTTGTTCCCCTCTATTCAGCACTGGTGAGACCACATCTGAAAGATCGTGTCCAGTTTTGGGACCCCCAGTATAAAAAGGATGTGGATTTGCTGGACCAAGTTCAGCAGAGGGCCACAAAAATGATTAAGGGGCTGGAGCACATGACCTATGAAGAGAGGTTGAGGGATTTGGGTGTGTTTAGGTAACAGAAAAGGAGGCTGAGGGGTGATTTCAAAGCAGCCTTCAACTTCCCGAGGGGGAGGTCTAAAGAGGATAGTGAGAAATTGTTCCCGGTGGTGTCAGACAGCAGAACAAGGAGCAATGGTCTGAAGTTGAAGAGGGAGAGGTGTAGGTTAGGTATTAGGAAAAACTACTTCACCAGGAGGGTGGTGAAGCACTGGAATGCATTGCCTAGAGATGTGGTGGATTCTCCATCCCTCGAGGCTTTTAAGTCCCGGCTTGACAAGGTCCTGGCTGGGATGATTTAGTCGGGGCTGATCCTGCTTGAAGCAGGGGGCTGGACTAGATGACCTCCTGAGGTCCCTTCCAGCCCTATGATTCTCTATTGTAGACTGAGTTAGAAAACCTGATAAAACACAGCTTTTTCCTGGTAATGCATTTTCATTTACGTCCTTTTCACTGTCAGAGAAACATAGCTTCTAAGTTCCTGCAGGGCAGTGTTTCTAATGGTTTGCCAAGTCGCACTGTTGTCCATTACTATTCTGTTCCATTGCAGTTTATGTGTCTTCTTTCCTTTCTCATTCTATCCGACTCAGGAAATTCAAGACCCACTTCAAATTTCAAACCTAATAAAATCTGATCTTCTTTGCAAGCCAAGCCAGAGAATTTCACCCATTTACCCCTGTAGTGAGCACTGGATCACAGAAGAGTCCCACAGGTAACATGTGTGCCTCTAGGGAAAAACGTGTCATAGGTTCTGGGTCATGTCAATGCTACCACATTAGGAAGCTGTCCAAAAAGGAGGGTATCCCTGATGGTTGTTTAGAATGCTGTGGCAGTAGCCTATCATTTAAACTGTAATTAGGGATCCCAAGCAATTAAAAATAATCACAATTAATTGAGCAATTAGTTACACTATTCAACAATAAAAATACTGTTTATTTAACTATTTTAGATGATTTCCACATTTTCAAATATATTGCGGTCAATTAAAAACCAGAACACAAAATATGCAGTGCTCACTTTATATTAATTTTTTATTACACATAGGCTGGGTCTATGCTTGCCCCCAGCTTCAAAGGAGTCATGTTAATCAGGGTGATAGGGGATTACTAATGAAGTGCTGTGGTGAATATGTAGCACTTCGTTAGGCTAATTCTCCCCCGTGGCAATTTTGAAGGGTCAAACATGAACAAATTTTGAGACGTAAAGGTACTTGGAAGTTGCCATGGGGGAGAATTAGCCTAATGAAGTGCTGCATATTCACTGCAACACTTCATTAGTAATCTCACCTTGCCCTGAGTAACATGTCTCCGTCGAAGTTAGGGGCAAGTGTAGACAAGCCCATGCTGTGTTTGCACTAAATAAATAGCATTTTTTAATTTATGTTGTCCGAGTACTATAATGCATTCTCTTTACCATCAAAGTGCAACTTACAAATGTAGATTTTTTGACACATATCCTCACTCAAATAAAACAATGTAAAAATTTAGCACCTATAAGTCCACTCAGTCCTAATTCTTGTTCAGCCAATGACTAAGGCAAATAGCTTTGTTTACATGTACGAGCTATAATGTTGCCTGCTTCTTATTTGTTATTATCACCTAAAACAGGGAACACGTGTTCAGCTAGCACTTAGTTATGACTCTGCAGTTGCAGAGCGGGGCTGGGCTGGTGCTGTAAGCAGCATCGATAATTCGGGCACCTCCTAATAAGCACTTGCTTTTGCAAAATTAACTTTCTTCCGTCATGGATTTTTGGATGCAATATCATTCAAGTCTTTCCATACAGTGAGAGTATTAGTGAAAAGCCGCATCTACACGTGCCAGCTACTTCGAAGTAGCCGCTCCAACTTCGAAATCGACGTAAGGCGGTGAGACATCGAAGTCGCTATCCCCATCAGGGGATGGGAATAGCACCCTACTTCGACGTTGAAAGTCGAAGTAGGGCACGTGTAGCCAATCCGCGTCCCGCAACATCGAAATAGCGGGGTCTGCCATGGCGGCCATCAGCTGAGGGGTTGAGAGAGGCTCTCTCCAGCCCCTGAGCTCTATGGTCGCCACGTGCAGTGGCCCCTTAAAGCTCCCTGCCCCCTGCCTTCCTGTGCAGGAAGCTGAGAGTGCGTGCAGGAGGCAGCGCTGCCACACGGCCAGCCTGCAAGCATCTCTGCAGCCCCAGGCCACCACTCCTGCAGCGATGGCCGCCCACCAGCCCCCCACGCACCCCCAGGGCACCCGCTTCAAGGGGAGCCAGGGCTCCCAGCCTGGCAGCCAGCCCGGGAAAAGGCAGCGGGGCCCCTCCTGGACGGAGGCCAAGATCTGGGACCTGCTGGGGCTCTGGAGCGAGGAGGAGGTGCTCCAGGTAATGGGAAGCAAGAGGCGGAACATGGATGCATTTGCTCAGCTGGCCTAGGGCCTGGCCGCCCGGGGTCACCCTGCCTGCACTCCTGACCACGTCAGGAGTAAGGTGAAGGAGCTGCGGCAGGGTTACGCCCGGGCCTGGGACGTGGACAGCCAATCTGGGGCTGCCCCCGCCGCTTGCCCCTTTTACAGGGAGCTCAGGTCCATCCTGGGCCCCCGGCACACCTCCTCCCCGCCAGCCACTCTTGACACCTCGGCCGATGAGCCCCAGCAGGCCCCGGAGGTGGAGTCCACCCTGGAGGCAAGCCCTGCACCCCAGGGGCCCCCCCAGGAGCCCACCCTTGGGATGCCAGAGGAGGGGGAATCCTCCTCCAGCGATGGGGGGGCTCCACATCACGCTGCCGTCCTGGAGCTCCAGCAGGGCATCCGCCCAGAGGGTGTCCCCCGACCGTGGGAGTGGACCGTCAGGTATGTACCCCCGCGGTGCACACCCCCGGGGTTAAGGGGCAGGGACAACAGACATGACCAGGGCCCTCCATATTCCCAGATGACCATGGCCCCAAGGACAGCAGTGGCATGTCCGTCAGAAGAGTGCATCAGCCCCTGCCCCCCCAGCAGGACAGTGCCATGCCCCATCCCTGGGGATGGGGGGAGCATAACCTAGGGTCCCCCTGGGGGAAGGGGGTGGGACACCCATCAGCAGCAGCAGCATCTCCCGGGGACGGGGATGGGGAACCAGCAGCAGAGGGGTGGGGGGACAAGGGCCACGGCTCGGGACCCACGCTAACGGCTGTCTCCACTCTTCTTCCCCCTGTGTTCCTCAGCTGCACCATCGGAGGGCCCGGAGAGCGCCGGCGAGGTGTCAGTGGTCCTGGAGAGCCCACCTGGGCCATCCCAGCAAGCCAGCCCCTCAGCAGAGCACCAACCAGCCCCAGGATGGGGCCACCAGAGGAGGAGCCACCACCAGAGGACGGCAATGGACCCCCAGCTGCTTGCGACCCGCCAGCGTCAGCTGGAGGTGTCAGAGCAGTGCTTGTGGGTGGAAGAGCGGCGGCTGGAGCTCCAGGAGCGTGCGCTGGCCTGGCGCCAGGAGGCATGGGGGGCCTTCATGCGCACCCTCAACCGCATAGCGGACTTCCTGGCCCCCCATGCCGCGCCGCCCGCCCTGCCCGCTCCACCCGCTGCTCCAACCGCCATCCCATTGCCATCCGCCACCCTGGGGCCTCCTGCCGAGGGGGACCTGGGGCCTTCTGACACCCGCCGGCCATACTTGCCGGTTCACCCGGCCCCCAGCCAGCCTCGGCCAGGGCTGAGGCCGAGGCGAGGGTCGCGCCCGCCAACCCCGGGCACCGGACAGTAGAGGGGTGCGGGGCCCAGCACATGGCCCCCCCCCTTTGTACATATCCCCCATCATACCTATTTGTTGTATATAGTTTGTGTTACACCCCTGCTCTGTTTTATATGGTACCTGCCCTCCCATGTAAATAGTCCCCCCCCTTTTGTTTTGCTCTCTCTCTCTCTCTCACCCCATGGCCTGGTTGAAATGGGCCCACAGGGCCTCCCGGACCCGGATCCCCTCGGGGTCCACCTGGCAACTGGGGGCAGCGGGTGGCTGCATGTCAGCCCTGCCAGCCTCCACAGCCCAGCTCTGGAAGAAGGCCACCCCCTTGCTCTCGACCACGTTGTGGAGGGTGCTGCACGCGCCCACAATCTGGGGGATGTTGGTGGGGCCCGCATCAAGGCGGGTGAGGAGACACCTCCAGCGCCCTTTGAGGCGGCCAAAAGTGCTCTCAACCACCTGGCGCGCGTGGTTCAAGCGTGTGTTGAAGCGCTCCTGGCTGGCTGACAGGTGGCCCGTGTACGGGTGCATGAGCCAGGGCCGGAGGGGGTACGCAGCGTCTGCGATGACGCAGAGGGGCATGGTGGTGTCCCCCACAGGGATCTCCCACTGAGGGATGTAGGTCCCCACCTCCAGCCGGCGGCACAGGCCCGAATTCCTGAACACCCGGGTGTCGTGGGTGCTGCCAGGCCACCCAACATAAATGTCCAGGAGGCGGCCCCGGCTGTCCACCAAGGCCTGGAGGACCACCGAATGGTAGCCCTTCCTGTTTAAGAAGCGTCCTCCGCTGTGCTACGGAGCGCGGATGGGGATATGGGTCCCATCCAGAGCCCCGAAGCAATTTGGGAACCCCAGGGTGGCAAACCCCGCGATGGCAGCATCCGGGTCCCCAAGCCGCACAAGCCTGTGGAGGAGCAGGGCATTGATGGCGCGGACGACCTGCAGGGGTAGGACATGGGAGAGCACCAGTGAGGGGTGTGCAGGGTGTGTCTGGCCCTCCCCCCCCAGGGTTCCCTCCCCCCTCAGGGCTCCCTCCACCCCCAGGGCTGCCCTCCCCCAGTGCTCCCCCCACCCCCGGTGGGTCCTCTTACCTCCATGAGGACAGCCCCAACGGTGGCCTTGCCCACACCAAACTGCTGCCCCACGGATCGGTAGCTGTCTGGAGTGGCCAGCTTCCAGACAGCGATGCCAACCCATTTCTCGACGCTGAGGGCATGCCGCATGGCGGTGTCCTGGTGCCTCAGTGTAGGGGTGAGCCACTGGCAGAGCTCCAGGAATGTCTGCCGGCTCATGCGAAAGTTCTGGAGCCAGCGGTCGTCGTCCCACTCACCGAGCACCAGGCGCTCCCACCAGTCGGTGCTCGTGGGGTAGCTCCACAGCTGGCGGCGTGTGCGGCGGTGGGTGGGTGGGGTCGGAGGGCAGCAAGGTCTGGGGCTGCTTCCTCCTCCCCTGGGGGCAGCTCCTCTTCTGTGAATAAAAGGTGGTCAGCTGCCTCCTGCATGGCATTGAGCAGGGCAAGTATTGCTGCTGCAGGGGCGGCTGTGTGGACCTCTGGCTGCTGTTGCTGCTGCTGCTGGGGGTCCATACTGCTTCGACGGGTGTGCTTGCCTGTGGCTCTGCAGACCGCGTGCTGTGCAGGCTGAGTGTTTCTGGGAGGGGCCCTTTAAGGGAGCGGCTAGCTGTTGCCCCGGAAGTGCTAGTCCGCCCTGTGACCCTATCTGCAGCTGTTCCTGGCACCCTTATCTCGATGTGGGCCACTATGGTGTGTAGACACTCTCCTGCAGCACCTACTTCGATGTGGTGCTGCCCAACGTCAACATTGAACATCAACGGCACCAGCCCTGGAGGATGTGTAGACGCTATTCATCGAAATAGCTTATTTCAATGTCGCTACACGTGTAGACGTAGCTAAAGAGTAAAAGGCTTACGTAGGATTTCGCTGTAATACAAATCCCATTGTCCCCAGTAACTCTGAAAAACATAGTCCTGGAGCTGGTAAGACACTATGTTTTTTATTCTTTCACTGAATGACAACTCGTCTGTGAGTTCAGACAAAGCTGCAGGAATGTACGAAGGTGGAGCGGGTATCTTCCCACAGTGACGTTCTAGGGTGGAAGATGGTGAGAACCGCAGAGAATACACAAATGGAATTCTCAGTCTGAGAGCAATTAGGTCACCACAGAGACAGACCGCATCAGACAGAACCACACCAAAGGCTTTTATGTAAATTAGGTGGTCATGGGATAGGAGGAAAGGTCCTTTCATGGATCGGGAATTGGTTAAAAGACAGAAAACAAAGGGTTGGAATAAATGGTAAATTTTCACAATGGAGGGGGGTAACTAGTGGTGTTCCCCAGGGCTCAGTCCTGGGACCAATCCTGTTCAACTTGTTCATCAATGATCTAGAAAATGAGGTAAGCAGTGAGGTGGCAAAGTTTGCAGATGACACCAAGTTGTTCAGGACAGTCAAAAGCAAAAGGGATTGTGAAGAACTACAAAAAGATCTCAGCAAACTGAGTGATTGGGCAGCAAAATGGCAAATGAAATTTAATGTGGGTAAGTGTAAGGTAATGCATGTTGGAAAAAATAACCCAAATTACACGTACTACATGATGGGGTCAAATTTAGCTACGACAGATCAGGAAAGGGATCTTGGAGTTATAGTGGATAGTTCTCTGAAGACATCCACGCAGTGTGCAGTGGCAGTTAGTAAGGCAAATAGGATGTTAGGAATTATTAAAAAAGGGATCGATAATAAGACAAAAGAGATCATACTTCCCCTATATAAAACTATGGTACGCCCACATCTCGAGTACTGCGTGCAGATGTGGTCTCCTCACCTCAAAAAAGATATATTGGCATTAGAAAAGGTTCAGAAAAGGGCGACTAAGATGATTAGGGGCTTGGAAAGGGTCCCATATGGGGAAAGGCTAGAGAGACTGGGACTTTTCAGTTTGGAAAAAAGGCGATTGAGGGGCGATATGATAGAGGTATATAAAATCATGAATGGTGTGGAGAAAGTGAATATAGAAAAATTATTTACCTTTTCCCATAATACAAGAACTAGGGGACACCAAATGAAATTGATGGGTAGTAGGTTCAAAACTAATAAAAGGAAATTTTTCTTCACACAGCGCACAGTCAACCTGTGGAACTCCTTGCCCGAGGAGGCTGTGAAGGCCAGGACTCTATTAGGGTTTAAAAAAGAGCTTGATAAATTTTTGCAGGTCAGGTCCATAAATGGCTATTAGCCAGGGATAAAGTATGGTGCCCTAGCCTTCATAACAAGGGCAGGAGATGGATGGCAGGAGATAAATCACTTGTCTTCTGTTCTCCTTCTCTGGGGCACCTGGCATTGGCCACCGTCGGCAGATGGGATGCTGGGCTTGATGGACCTTTGGTCTGACCCAGTATGGCCATTCTTATGTTCTTATGTTCTTATGTACTTGTCCCTCTGCAGCCGAGCCATTAAAGCCTGATTAGATAACACGCCATCACAGAAATGGCTGTTTATCTCATTCATTCTGCTGACCAGCTTTCCCAGTTCCCTTAGAACTGCCAGAAGGTCAACAGGTTGGTTTATTGTACAGCCACAAGTTCGCCATATCCTGGATCAAGGAGTCAAGGTGGGTTTTTCCAAAAGGGACATGGTACACCTCAAACTTCTCTCTTGTCTCAGCCTGTGGTGTGACGAAGAGGGAAGCGTTCGACGCTAGGATGGTGACTTTGTGCTCTCAGTGTATCAATTCCTGTGCAATGATCTTAATTCACACTTAGTTCTTATACAGAAGTAATAGACAAGGGGGCTTCACTTAAATAGTCCAATGCAATTCACCACCTGCTCCGAAACCATTAACTCTTCTGCCAGTGAAAGATTTTCCACTGGCTAATTTTACCATTTTACTATTCTAGAATAACAGTCACAATATTATAAAAAAATCAGTGTACTCACAACAGATCCTAATAATTCCAGAATAAAGTAATTTTTAGTCCAGAATAAACTATTCAGACTGGGAGGTAATCTGGTCAATTTCCCCGGGGTAAACAAACCCCAAGAGATGATGTCTACACTTGGACCAGAAGGCAGCCTTCTTGGACTGCAATCCCACAACTGGTTCTTCTCAAGATTTCTCCTGTGGAGCCTACCAGCACAGACACAGTTGTAAAGTCAGACCTTTGATTTACCTATCAACAGCTTTACAAGATGGTCCTATAAGACATTGATACAAAATTATATCACCAGTCAAACAAAATATGGAACAGCCTCACAGAAAACTGCAGAAAAAAATCATGCAAAAACCTCTTATCAAATGGACCTACCTGATGTATATTTAATATTTTTTTCCTTAATGAGAAAGTTCAGTTTGCTACAAAAACACATTGTATAACCAACTGCACCTGCTTTCCCATTGCTACTTGCCTGAACTTTCCCTTAGAAATTCTGTACGTAATTGCATGTTGCGCAAAAGTAAAAGTAACTTAAATACACTTACTCTGAACAGAGAAATGTGGTAAACAATTATCCTGATCTTATCTGTGAATTATTTTGTTTAATCATTTGTCACTATGTTATGCTCCAGTTACTATATACCAATGATTATCTCCAGATCTGTAGCATGGGGAGGGAAACCATGATTGGTAACCTCCAAAAGCCAAAATAGGGCAAAATTTTCAAGCACAAAGGCTGTGGCCGCACTAGCCCCCCCGCCCGCCTTTTTGAAAGAGGCATGGTGATGAGGGATTTTGGAAGATGCCAGTGAGGTGTTGCCATGAATATGCAGTGCCTCATTAGTATAATGGCAGCCACGCACGTTTTGAAATGCCACTTTCGAAATGCTCCCCACCTGTGTAGGCGGGGGCCTTTTGAAAGGACCCCCTGATTTCGAAAGCCCCTTCTCCCCCTTTGGTTTTGGGAAGAAGGGGCTTTTGAAATCAGGGGGTCTTTTCGAAAGGTCCCATCTACATAGGTGGCAGATGATTCGACAGCAGCTCTTTTGAAGTGCACACGGCCACCATTATGCTAATGAGGCACTGCATATTCTTGGCAGAGCCTCATTGGCATCTTCCGAAATCCCTCCTTACCATGCCCCTTCCGAGATGCGGGGGCTAGTGTGGTCACAGCCAAAGAGTGATAATGTAGACTGCAGAAATCGGCTTTGGCATTGTCCCTCGGTGTGCTGATCAACCCTTTGATATTCACGTTCTTGCTCTGTGGGGCTCCCCACAATCCTGTCCTCCCGGGCCAGAAGCTCTGGTTTCCCCTAGACAATGTCCATTGTTGGGATTATCAATTCCTGCAGAGCAACACTGACACTGAATGAGTTCAGCTCTGGGTGGTCTAGGCTGTGAGGACCAGGAACACAGCCCTCCAAGATCATCAAAACCCAAAACAAATCCATCTTACTCTGAGTAAAGGTTTTAAACAGAGAAAGCTCCCAAGTTTGCTCCCTTTATCAATGAAAGTGAGATATGCACAGTGGTTGCTCCCTCCACCACACAGTAACAATTCTTTACACTGTGCTTAATAATAGACAACAATGTTTTGTTAAGTATCAATGTAGGATGCAAATGGCTGCAAGTGAAAACTGACAGATCAAAGCAAATTACTGAGCTAAAATAAACAAAAAATGCAGCTAATCCTATTCCTGAAAGAAACTAGTTACATGTAAATTCTTAACCTAAATGTAAGGAATGTGGCAGCAGGAGCTCAATACTGCAGGAGGATTTGAGGAATGTGTCCTCAGATGGCCAAAGACGTATGTAGGAAATGTGAGACATGCTCAATGTGTTCAATGGAAAACTCTGCCCAGTAGAGCAGCCTATCTGCAGAACATCACGACCAGCAAAAATTTGGAGCTGGTATGCATTGATTTCTTTTCTTTAGAACTGGATAGGAAGAATATTGGAAACATCGTAGTGGTGACTGACCACTACATCCGGTACACACAGGCCTATCCCACGCATGACCAGAGAGCCACCACCATAGCACAAGTATTGTGGGAAGAATATTTTTCAGTGTTTGAACTCCCAACTTGGATATACTCTGACTGGGGTGAGACTTTGAGAGTCGCCTCCTGAAGGAGGTGCTGAAGGTGGCAGGAACCAAAAAGTCCAAGATCACCCCTTACCACCTACAAGGTGACCCTCAGCCAGAACGATTTAATCGAATGCTATTGGATATGGTGGGGGCATTGCGCCCTGAGCAGAAAGCAACCTGGAGGCAGCATGTTGCATTTATGGTGCATGCCTACAATGCCACCAAGAATGACACTACCAGAGCCACCCCTTATTTGCTGATGTTTGGACGAGAGCCCAGATTACCCATAGACTATGCTTTGGGGTGTCAGAGGATGGGGAAAGCTATGAGACACACCTGCAGTATGTTTCCCGACTAAGAGAAGAACTGCAGGATGCCTACTGCTTAGCTGCCCGCAAGAACACAGATCATAACAAACACTGGTATGATGCAACAGTGCGCCTGCAGGAGCTCCAGCCTGGGAGCAGAGTTCTGCTGCGAAATTTAGGTATTGCTGGAAAACACAAGATTGCTGGTGGATGGAAGGCAGCACCCTATCTAGTGGTGGAAAGACTTAGGGACCTGCCTGTCTACAGAATCAAACCTGAGAGTGAAACCAGGGCCAATCAAGATTGTACATAGAATCTCCTACTGCCTGTGGTGCCCCTTCTGAGGTGGACTGTGACATGGGGCCGGGGCGAAAAGAGGGCGTAAGGTTACATCCACTACCCAACTCAGGCAGTGGGCACTGTGGGGCTAATTTACCCTTACCCAGCACCTTCGAGACTGAATCTGAAGGGGATGAGGCTCCCATGGAGCATCTTAGAATGGGAACCAGATCCCAGATCCTATCAAGTGAACATGGGGAAAGTTCAACATCTGTGGTGCTAAATCCCAGGGCAGAAGTGTTTAGGCCTGTGGCTGGAAACCCTCCTCCCACAACAACACGAAACTGGGGTGATGAATTTGTCCCATTTATAGACAGTCTGGAGGAGAACCAAGCATGTGCAGATACACGTCAATTAGCATACAGAGATGATACACAAGTTGAAGGTGTCACTGATGCCCAGGACATCCCTGTCTGTGAGCAAGAGATACAAGGGCCTATGCCAGTAGACAGGGAATCCTCAGGAGGGCCTCCCTTGCTCCTGTCATCAGAGGAGGCTTCCACAGCTCAATAGGCAAGATAGTTATAAAGTCTGTAAATAGACTAACTTACAAAGCACCTGGAGTGGTTGGAGAGGATGTAATACACCTGGCACACAGACTTGCTGCTGCTGACTCCTTCCAGCAGAAGGGTTACATAAACAATTGTTTTAAACTTCCGTTTCATAACCTAAACATCAGAGAAGTAGCCGTGTTATTCTGTATCTTTGAGAACAACAAGAAGTCCTGTGGCACCTTATAGACTAACAGATATTTTGGAGCATAAGCTTTCGTGGGCAAAGACCCGCTTCATGAAATAGACTCCTAGTTTGGGCCCAATTCCCAAGTATATTAGACCCAGACTGAACAGGTCTCTTTTCCTGGGGTAAGATACAAAGTGATAATTCAAAACAGTCAGGAACTTGCCAGAATCAATTAGGGCAGAAGGTCAATTAGGGTACATAAAATCCATAAAGAAACTTTCCAGAACCAACCGGCTAATCAGGACAGCTGGAGCCAATTAAGAGCCAGCTGATACTCGTCAACAAGACATTTTTTCCACTTGCTCTCTGCGCGCAAGGAGCTGGGTGGGGAGGGTAAGAAGGCATTGTGGAAGGCCAGAAGGTACAAATGCTATCAGGAACTAGGAAAAAGTGACAGTGCAAAGGAGGTGCCAGCAGAGGGTGTGGGTAAGTGGCCCAGAGAATTGTAACTGCCACACAGTTGATATTGGGAATATTATAGACAACTATCACAGGATCCCTGGATTGCAACCCAGATTAGAAGGCAGGCCTGGATTCCTCCCCACCCCCAACTCCCTACTCACCACATGAGAGCTGACCCAGACAGTTGCTCACAGTCCAGGGGAAGGAAAACTTGAGGAAAAATCTGACCTGTTCCTGATTTGGTCTCCTCTCTTTTCCCCATTCTGGCTAATGGTTAGGTGGCAAAATAAATGGCATATTTATGCCTCTAGGTAGTGTGTCTAAACCAAGGGCTGCCATGACCCTCTGAGGTGAACATCCACCTGAAAGTGTAGGATCCATCAAGGCAGAAAAGGAGCTTTGTCACAACCAGTGTCGGGGTTGGCTAGGTAGACAGTGAGGTAAAAACACCTAACAAGAAAAGCGAGGGTTCCCTTCCTACTTTTTACTACTATGGGTGGCGGAGTGCAGGTACTGGTTTAAGCTGTGGTAGCAGAGAAAAAGCCACCCAAGCCCATATGAATGCCTAATAGGAGTCAAGGAAGCTGCAGCAACGAACCAATCAAATAATGAGTTCCGGGGAACTAGCTTCCATCACCTCATTCGGTTTGGAGGAATTCTAATGGGGGGTCATTTTCAGGTGTCACTTTTCCCAGAGCAGACTCCTTTTCAGCTGCCCAGGTCCGCTTGCTTATGGGGACAATTTTTGGGTCAGTATCCGGGATCCCAATGCCTTAACTGTCTCTCTTTCTTTTTCTATTTTTGGGACATCCTGGAGGTGGGGAACAGATCTGGGGATATTTCAGAAAATATCCGTGTCTGACAGTCTAGTGTGGATGCCTCTCTAACTCTGAAGTCTCCCACCTGCTCCAAGCCCCCTTCTGGGAGTAAGGTTCCAAATCCTGGGAATTCCCTTTCTCGGAGTACCAGGGATTGAGTTTAGCGACTACAATTGTCCTTACCCCTGTCGTGTTGTCCTGGATTTCAGTTTTTACCAGGATGGTGAGGTAATAATTGACTGACCCATGAACGTACATCACCCCATGCCTTTTGCTTATAGCCACTGATTACACTTCACAACCTTTTCTAAGATAAGCATGATGACACTCCCCTGGTCTTTCAATGCTGTAGTCTCTACTCCATATACCCTCATCTGTAGGTGTGCCCAGTCACCCCTCAGTGAGCTGAGGGCACCTGGCCTCTGGGGAAGGGACAGCTGGGCTCCCTGGCTCCCTGGGTCTGAGGTGGCCCTGACTCTGTACTATGGGAATAATAGCACTTCCTTACCACCCAGGGGATAATTACATTGCAAATGGTGAGATGCTCAGATCTTGTACCAACACAGGGCAAATACAGACCTGAAATAGCACTAGAGTAGACACCATGCATGGAGGTGTTTGGTTTAAGATCTATGTGCTCTTATGTGAGCCCCTAGATGACTAATACATTTTAGCCTTGATCAGAAAGCCTGGTAAAACACAGCTTTATTCCCAGTATCCCATTTTCTTTGCACTTAAAAAACATTTAAGTCCTTTTCACTGTCAGAGAAAAATACGTTTAAGATCTGAAAGGGCAGGATGTATCATAGTTTGTTTAGTTGCATTTCTACTGTCTTTCGTTTCACCTTGTGTATATTGTTTGATCATTCTTTCCTTTTTCATTTTCTCTGACTCAGAGAGAATTCAAGACCCCCTTCAAATTTCAAACGTAATAAAATCTCATTCACTGATCATATGGAAACATACGTAATTAATATTGAACTAAACTAAACTTGATATGGGACAGAACAGCTCTACTGACAACTGTTTAGAACAAAGTTTCTATGTGAAATAAACTCGCAGTGCCCTCCACAGGCCATGTATGTAAGCATAGTGTGTTTTGAGAAGAGAGGCTTGGTTTAATTAACCTGTGATGTAAGTATGGGCTTTAGTTACAAAGCCATGCTTGATTTCAGTATATCTGCTGAGAACCCCTGAATTTTCCTGTCTCTGACCCAGCCAACTTGCCTGGCTGGGAAGGAACAGCAGAGTGCATTTTGTCTTCAGCTTTTCTTCCACAACTGTATTGTGGCACTAATACAGAGAAAACTTGAAAGACATTGTAACACGTCCCGTGACGCCCAGCCCCTTGGTCTAGGGCGGGCGGCAGTTCACCCGAGTTATATAGTTCTGGGCCCAGCCCCTTGGTCTAGGGCGGGCGGCAGTTCACCCGAGTTATATAGTTCTGGGCCCAGCCCTCAGTCCAGGGCGGGGCAGCAGTTCACAAGAGTTATATAGTTCTGGGCCCAGCCCTCAGTCCAGGGCGGGGCAGCAGTTCACAAGAGTCAAGCACCAGCCCAGCCCTCAGTTTGGGGCGGGGCAGCAACACAAAGGAAAAACACCAGCCCAGCCCTCAGTTTGGGGCGGGGCAGCAACACAAGGATACGCACCGGCCCAACCCTCAGTTTGGGGCAGGGCAGCAACACAAGGGACTATAGACAGGCTCAGCGGGGGCTGGCCCTGTCAGGGAGGGGGGTAGGGGGTCGCAGGCCCTCCCGCTCCACTGCGACCCGGCCCGGGGCCCTGGGGGTCGCTCACATGCAACCCCGGCAGTGGGGATCCAGGCCGCAACACACTGCCATTGGTTCGTGAGCGACGTTCCCCGGGCCACTTCCTACCTCACCCTCTGTTGGCGGCAGGTCCCAGTCCATCTGGTCGAGGGGTCCTCCTAGGTCGGTCTCCTCTGGGTCATCCACCTGTGGGGGCCCTGGCCAATCGTCCATGACCACGTCGTTAGGGTAGTCAGGCGGTGGCAATACAGGAGATGCAGGGCGGTCCTGGGTCCGAATGTTATAGGGATCCGCCGGGGCTCTGAGGCAGCCTGCTCCCGGGGCCTCTTCCACGGCAGGGGGTCTCCACCGGCGGGAAGGTCCTGGTAGGTCCGGGAAGTCCAGGTAGTCTCCTTGGGGCATACGGATGCGGAGTTGCGTGGAGCCTCTGGGGGCCTGCTCCTCCCGCCTGGCTGGGCGGCTGCAGGCCCTCTCCCTTTGGCCCCGGGGAGCTCGTGCAGGCACGTCCTCCTTGCCCGGAGGCCCAGCACTGAATGGTGCCCGAGTCCCGCCTTTGGCTCTTCTAGCCCTTGGCCCCGCCCTCTGAGGGGCGGGCCTCTGGTCTCCTGACTCCGGCCCCGCCCACCAGGGCCTTGGCATAGCTTCCCCGGCCTCTGGGTCCGCAGGAGGCCATACTGACCCACTACATTCCCCCCCACTCAAGTCCGTCTCCCATGCCATGGGGGCGGGCTCTTCCATTTCCCCCAGGCGGGACAGGAAGTCTGCATTTATGTGGTCCTTACCTGCCCGATGACGTATGTCGAAGGCATACGGTTGCAGTGCCAGGTACCACCGCATAATACGGGCATTTGTATCCCTCATCCGCGCCAGCCACTGTAAGGGTGCATGGTCTGTAACTAGGGTGAAGGGGGCACCCAGCAGGTAGTACCTTAGGGCGTCGCAGGCCCACTTCACCGCCAGAGCCTCCTTTTCTATCACGGCATAGCGCTGTTCCCTGGGGAAGAGCTTCCGGCTGATGTAAACTACGGGGTGGTCCTCTCCGTCCACTTCCTGGGACAGGACAGCTCCCAGGCCTACACCGGAGGCATCCGTCTGCAGGATGAACGGACGAGTGAAGTCGGGGCTGTAGAGGACTGGTTCCCGTATTAGGCATTGTTTTAGTGCCCGGAATGCCTTGTCGGCAGCCGCAGTCCACACCACCCTTTGTGGCTGGGTTTTCGTTAGCAGCTGCGTCAGGGGGGCTGCAACTGAGGCGAATTCAGGGATGAAGCGCCGGTAATATCCTGCCAGTCCCAGGAACTGTCGTACCTGTCGCTTGGTACTGGGGGGAGGGCAGGCCGCTAAGGCCTGTACCTTGCCCACGAGGGGCTTTACCCGGCCCCCTCCTATGGTATACCCCAGGTAGGTCGTCTCCTGCCAACCAATCCGGCACTTCTTTGGGTTCATTGTTAGGCCCGCGGCCCTCAGAGACCTAAGGACCGCGGCCACCCGGTCTAGATGTTCCTCCCAGTGACGACTATATATAACGATGTCATCAAGGTAGGCCGCGGCATAGTCCCTGTGGGGCTGAAGGAGACGGTCCATAAGCCTCTGGAAAGTCGCCGGGGCACCATGGAGACCAAAAGGCATCCGGGTGAACTGATACAGGCCCGATGGGGTCGCGAAGGTGGTCTTCTCTCGTGAGGAAGGTGTCAGGGGGATCTGCCAGTACCCCTTGCTGAGATCCAGGGTACTAAAGTAGCGGGCGGCCCCCAGACGTCCCAGCAGCTCATCGACGCGGGGCATCGGGTACGCATCGAATTTGGAGACTGCATTCACCCGCCTGAAATCGATGCAGAACCGCTGGGTGCCGTCGGGCTTTGGGACGAGCACCACGGGGCTGCACCACTCGCTTTGGGATGGCTCTATGACTCCCAGAGCCAGCATCGCCCGTACCTCCTCCTCTACTACCTCACGCATTCGAAAGGGTAGTGGACGTGTGGCATCGCGAACCACCTTCCCTGGCTCTGTACAGATGACGTGGCAGACCAGGGAGGTGTGTCCTGGGAGGGCCGTGAAGTTCTCTTGGAACGCCTGGAGGAGGCACTGGGCCTGTTTCCGCTGCTCCCCTGTTAGCGTTGCCCCAAGGGCCGGTTGTACAGGTTCCTCCCCATGAGGCACCTGGGGTCCTAGTTCGGGTTCCGGGGGGCAGGGGTTTATCATGAAGCCCTCCCGGTCCCGCCATGGTTTTAAAAGGTTAACGTGGTACCGCTGTGTCTTCTTGCGGCGGTCGGGTTGGCGGACTTCGTAGGTGACCGGCCCTACGGCTCGAACAACCTCGTAGGGTCCCTGCCACCTAGCCAACAGCTTCGATTCGCTGGACGGCAGTAGGACCAGGACCCGGTCACCTGGCTCGAAGCTGCGGCTTCGTGCCTCCTGATTGTACGATCGAGCCTGGGACACCTGCGCAGTTCTCAAATTTTCTTCTGCGAGAGCCCCTACCCGTTCCAGGTGCTTCTGGAGCTGGAGAACATATTGCAGCAGTCCT
The DNA here is from genome assembly GCF_033958435.1 of Carettochelys insculpta. NCBI lineage: Eukaryota > Metazoa > Chordata > Testudines > Carettochelyidae > Carettochelys > Carettochelys insculpta. Next base: position 132,204,541 of record NC_134140.1, on the reverse strand, counting down.
TTTGAGGGGGACGCGGTTTGTTCCCAGACCTCTCGCACCAGGTCAAGGACTCCCCGGGGACGCCGTCCGTATAACAGTTCAAATGGCGAAAACCGCGTCAAGGACTGGGGAACCTCGCGGATGGCCAAAAGCAAGGGGGGCAACAACTGATCCCACCGTCGCAGGTCTTCTGGGGGGAATTTGCGCATCATTTCTTTTAGCGTGCGGTTGAATCGCTCGACCAGGCCATCTGTCTGAGGGTGGTACACGGAGGTGTGTAACTGTTTGATCCCAAGGAGGGCACAGACCTGTTTCATCAGGCGTGATGTGAAGTTAGTTCCCCGGTCCGTAAGCAGTTCCCGTGGTAATCCTACCCGGGCAAAGATCTTCATTAGTTCCCCTGCGATGGTGCGGGCCGTGATATTGCGCAGTGGGATTGCCTCCGGGAAGTGAGTGGCATAGTCCACGAGGACTAACACAAACTTATAGCCAGCTACGCTCTTAGGGAGCGGGCCCACTAGGTCCATAGCCACCCGCTCGAACGGGGTCCCCACCACTGGCATTGGAACCAGGGGGGCCCTAGGGACCCGCGGGGGCGCAGCAAGCTGGCACGCGGGGCAGGAACTACAATAGTCCTTCACATCTTGGTAGACCCCGGGCCAGAAGAATCGGGATAGTATTCGGGCCACGGTTTTCTCTTGGCCCAGATGGCCTGCAGCAGGGATGTCATGGGCCAGCTTCATCACGGCCCGTCGGTGGCACTTCGGCACCAAAAGCTGTGCCCATTGGCCCTGGGTCTGGGGGTCCCGATTCACCCGGTAGAGGCGATCCTGGCGTAGCTCAAAGTGGGGCCATTGCGTCATGAGCTGGGGGTTTGTCGCCACACCGTCGATGGCCGCCACCTGAGAATAGGCCCGACTTAGTGTGGGGTCGTCTTTTTGATCGCGACAAAAGTCCGAGGTTGCCCCGTTATCGGGGCTGGTCCCTTTTGGGCCTTCAGCAGGTCTTTCCTCTGGGGACTCCAGGCTCGGCTCCACACTCTCCTCGGGTGGGTCCCTGGGCGTGTCCCCTTCTAGAACAGGGGCCGCCTCTTCGTTGGGTCCCATGGCCGGCCGGAAGATGTCTGTGAAGCCTGGCCAGTCCCGACCCAACACCACAGGGTACGCTAGTTGGGGGGCTAGGCCGACGACCAGATAATGGGTCACCCCTGCCACCGTCAGGGGCACTCGTGTGCTGGGGTAAGGGCGCACATCGCCATGGATACATTGGAGCCTGATAGTCCCTAGAGCGGGGTCAGCCTCCAGGCCGGCACGTTGTCGTATTAGAGTCTGGCTGCACCCCGAGTCCACTAAAGCAATCACGGCTTTATTTCCCACGAGGACTGGGACTGTAATTGTGGGTGCCTGAGGGGGTCGTGCCCTCTTTTCAGCCGCCCACACTCGGCCAAAGCTACAGATGCCCTCTGGGCAGTCTCGTTGGAGGTGCCCCCATTGACCGCAACTGAAGCAGGGTCCTACCGCGGGCTGGGCCCGCCCCCGGGTTTGGCGCCCCTTAGGATCTGGTGGTCGCGTGCTAGTAGCCCCCTCCATCCGCCCCTGGGGTTTACCGGGGTCCTGCTTCAGAGGCGTCGTCCGACATGGCTTGGGTGGGTCCCGCAGCTGGCCAGATGATTTGGAGCAGGGCTCCTCTGGCTTCCCAGCTCCCCGACGCAGGGGCCAGGACGATGGTACCAGGCCCGTGGGCGCCTCTGGCTCTTCCGCCGCTAGGAAGTCTTCCATAAGACCCACAGCAACTTGCACGGTGGCAGGGCGGTGGCGCCGCACCCAAGCCCGTCCTCAAGGTGGGAGGATGCAGAGGAGCTGCTCAAGCACAACCTGCTCCACGACCTCTGCGGAGGTTCTCATCTCCGGCTGCAGCCACCGCCGGCACGCGTCCCTCAACTCTTGTGCCACACACCGTGGCCGGGCTCCCGGAGGGTAGGTCAGGGACCGGAAGCGCTGGCGAAAGGTCTCTGGGCCGACGTGCAATGCGTCTAGGACGGCTGCCTTTACCCGGTCATAATCTCGGGCGTCTTCCACCGACAAAGCCCGATAGGCTCTCTGGGCCCCCCCGGTCAAATAAGGGGCCAGTAATGTGGCCCACTGGCTCCGGGGCCACCTGGCCACCACTGCCACCCGCTCGAAGGTGACCAGGAAGGCCTCCGGGTCATCCGCGGGGCCCATCTTCGTCAGGCGTACCGGTGGGGCCGACGCTGGGCCCTCCCCTGGAGCTTCTTGCCGTGGCTCGGTGGGTAGCGGCACCAGGGCTGCCAGCTGCTGCAGGCACCGTTGCTGGTGCTCCTGGCTCTGTGCCATTAGTTCTGTCAGGAGCCGCTGCTGCTGGGCTCCCAGCTGCTGGAGTAATTGCTGCTGCTGCTGTAGTTGGGCAGCTTGCTGCTTTTGCTGGCTCTCCGCCAGATACTGCAGTAGCCTGTCCCCCTCCATTGGGAAACAGAGTTAGCAGCAATACAAGAACCCACAAAACAAGCCCAGAGGGAAAGAGGAGAGAGAGACAAAAACGCAAAAAAGAAAAAAAAAAAAAGATAGCGGACAGTTGCCCTCACTGTCCAGGGACCTTCCCCTCCGTGGGTCTGCGCCCACTTCCTCACCCCTTACGTCAGGGGTGGGGATCGAATACCCACTTTCTCCACCACGTGTAACACGTCCCGTGACGCCCACCCCCTTGGTCTAGGGCGGGCGGCAGTTCACCCGAGTTATATAGTTCTGGGCCCAGCCCTCAGTCCAGGGCGGGGCAGCAGTTCACAAGAGTCAAGCACCAGCCCAGCCCTCAGTTTGGGGCGGGGCAGCAACACAAAGGAAAAACACCAGCCCAGCCCTCAGTTTGGGGCGGGGCAGCAACACAAGGATACGCACCGGCCCAACCCTCAGTTTGGGGCAGGGCAGCAACACAAGGGACTATAGACAGGCTCAGCGGGGGCTGGCCCTGTCAGGGAGGGGGGTAGGGGGTCGCAGGCCCTCCCGCTCCACTGCGACCCGGCCCGGGGCCCTGGGGGTCGCTCACATGCAACCCCGGCAGTGGGGATCCAGGCCGCAACACACTGCCATTGGTTCGTGAGCGACGTTCCCCGGGCCACTTCCTACCTCACCCTCTGTTGGCGGCAGGTCCCAGTCCATCTGGTCGAGGGGTCCTCCTAGGTCGGTCTCCTCTGGGTCATCCACCTGTGGGGGCCCTGGCCAATCGTCCATGACCACGTCGTTAGGGTAGTCAGGCGGTGGCAATACAGGAGATGCAGGGCGGTCCTGGGTCCGAATGTTATAGGGATCCGCCGGGGCTCTGAGGCAGCCTGCTCCCGGGGCCTCTTCCACGGCAGGGGGTCTCCACCGGCGGGAAGGTCCTGGTAGGTCCGGGAAGTCCGGGTAGTCTCCTTGGGGCATACGGATGCGGAGTTGCGTGGAGCCTCTGGGGGCCTGCTCCTCCCGCCTGGCTGGGCGGCTGCAGGCCCTCTCCCTTTGGCCCCGGGGAGCTCGTGCAGGCACGTCCTCCTTGCCCGGAGGCCCAGCACTGAATGGTGCCCGAGTCCCGCCTTTGGCTCTTCTAGCCCTTGGCCCCGCCCTCTGAGGGGCGGGCCTCTGGTCTCCTGACTCCGGCCCCGCCCACCAGGGCCTTGGCATAGCTTCCCCGGCCTCTGGGTCCGCAGGAGGCCATACTGACCCACTACAGACATTTTCTTCATATTCATTGATTTTAGGGCCAGAAGGGATCGTTAGATCATCTAATCTGATCTTCTTTGCAAGACAGGCCAGAGAGTTTCACCCATTTACCCCTGTAATGAGCATTAGATCACAGACAAGTCCCACAGTTAACCTGTTCGCCAAAAGGGAAAAACCTGCCACAGGTTCTGGGTCATATCAGTGCTACCACGTTAAGAAGCTGTCCAAGAAGCAGGTACCCGTGATGCCTGTTTAGAATGTTGTGGCAGTAGCCTATCATTTAGGTTGTAATTAGGGCTGCCAAGCATTAAAAATAATCGCAGTTACTTGAGCAATTAATCACACTATTAAACTATAACAGAATATCATTTATTTTAATATTTGGATGTTTTCCACATTTTCAAATATATTGCTGTCAATTAAAAACCAGAACACAAAATGTCCACTGCTCACTTTATATGCATTTTCATTATGTATATTTCCACTCTAAAAATTTATTTTGTCCAAGTACTGTAGTGCAATTTCTTTAACATTAAAGTGCAATTTACAAATGTAGGTTTTGTTTGTTTTATTTTTGAGTGTAGATATGTAATAATGTAAAAATTTAGCACCTACAAGTCCACTCAGGGCTATTTTTGGTTCAGCCAATTATCAAGACAAACAACTTTGTTTACATATATGGGTATGAAGCATCTTTAATTCTGGCACCTCCTAATGCGTGCTTGTCTTTCCAACATGAACATTCTTCTGTCATGGATTTCTGGATGCAATATCATTTAAGACTGTCAAATAAGAGTGAGAACATGAATGAAAGAGTAAAAGAGTTCCTACAATTTCACTGTAATACAAATCCCACTGGCCCCAATACCTCTGAAAAACATAGTCCCGGAGCTGGCAAGACACTAAGTTTTTTATTCTTTCATTGAACAGCAACTTGTCTGAGAGTGCAGACAAGGCTGCTGGTACCTACGAAGGTGGAGCAGGTATCTTCCCACAGTGACATTCCATTGTCGAGACTGGGGTGAACCACAGAGAATACACAAATGGAATTCTCAGTCTGAGAGCAACTAGGTCACCACAGAGACAGACCGCATCAGACAGAACCACATCATACTTGTCCCTTTGCAACTGAGCCATTAAATCTTGGTTCGCTAACACGCTATTACATAACTGTCTGCTTAATTCATTCATATTGCTGGCCAGTTTTTCCAGCTCCTTGTAGAACTGCAAGAAGGTCAGCATGGTTGGTTGGTTGTTCAGCCACAAATTCACTACATCCTTGATCAAGGAGTCAAGGTGGTCTCCCCATGTCAAAGCACAGAGTTGGGGTTCTTGCCACTGGCAGAACAACACTGACACTGAATGAGCTCAGCTCTGGGCCAGGTAGGCTATAAGGGCTCAGCACCCAGGAACACAGACTTCTAAGAGCACCAAACCCCCAAATGAAACCATCTTACTCTGAGTAAAGCTTTTACACAGAGAAAGCTCCCAAGTTTGCTCCCCTTATCGATGTAAGAAAGATATGCACAGTGGTTGCTCCTCTCTGCCTTGCAGTAACAATTCTTCACATTGGGCTTGATAATAAACAAAGGTGTTATTATTAGGTATGTGAGTAGGATGCAAGTGGCTGCAAGTGAAAATAGACAGTTCAAAGCAAAGTACTGAGTTAAATAAACAAAAATGCCAGCTAATCCTCATCTTCTAAAAAACCAGTTACATGTAAATTCTTATCCTAAACTGTTGTTTTAAACATCTATTTCACAACCTAAGCAGCCTCCTGCACAAGCCTCCTTGCTTGGAACCAATTCTTCTCCCAACCAGTATTAGAGTCTTCCAGTAGGCATCTTAGGTTGTAAGTGCAGGGGGTTCTGCCAGCGTCTGGGGACTGCCCCTATTGTTTGTTCTCCCTCCTTATCACTCTTTAGTCCCAATCAAACTTTTCTAACCTTGAGGGTTAAAGTACAAGAGCCAAACTGGGTTTCAGCATTGGGTGGCTTGGCCACCTCTCTCACTGGGACCATCCACACTCCGGGTTTTATTGGACAACGTGCCGCCACTTGCAGTTCAGAACCACGCAGCTGCTTTCCAAAAATGGGGGCGCTGGGGAAAAAGGTGCTAGAATGGTGTTCCATGGCGTTCCAGCAGAAAACAGTCCCTGATAATAACAATAGAGTAACAGTACACAAACCTGCCAAGTTAAAGTGCTCATGGACTTTATGATTTATGTGTAGACAGATTCCTAATGTCGGATTTGTGTCCATTCATCCCTTAGTGTAAGGACTCTCCAGTTTGTCCAATGTACAAGGCAGAGGTCATATACTTGTGGTGATATCATTCTTCCATGTAGAGTTGGACATATGAGCTGCGTCTACACGTGCACGCTACTTCGAAGTAGCGGCACCAACTTCGAAATAGCGCCCGTCATGTCTACACGCGTCGGGCGCTATTTCGAAGTTAACTTCGACGTTAGGCGGTGAGACGTCGAAGTTGCTAACCTCATGAGGAGATAGGAATAGCGCCCTACTTCGACGTTCAACATCGAAGTAGGGACCATGTAGACGATCCGCGTCCCACAACGTCGAAATTGCTGGGTCCTCCATGGCGGCCATCAGCTGGGGGGTTGAGAGATGCTCTCTCTCCAGCCCCTGCGGGGCTCTATGGTCACCATGGGCAGCAGCCCTTAGCCCAGGGCTTCTGGCTGCTTCTGCGGCAGCTGGGGATCTATGCTGCAGGCACAGGGTCTGCAACCAGTTGTCAGCTCTGTGTATCTTGTGTTGTTTAGTGCAACTATGTCTGGGAGGGGCCCTTTAAGGGAGCGGCTTGCTGTTGAGTCCGCCCTGTGACCCTGTCTGCAGCTGTGCCTGGCATCCCTATTTCGATGTGTGCTACTTTGACGTGTAGACATTCCCTCGCTGCGCCTATTTCGATGTTGGGCTGAGCAACGTCGGAGTTGAACATCGACGTTGCCGGCCCTGGAGGACGTGTAGACGTTATTCATCGAAATAGACTATTTTGATGTCGCAACATCGAAATAAGCTATTTCGATGTTGGCTGCACGTGTAGACGTAGCCATGGTGGGTATGTCTTTTTATAGCCGGGGTCAGCAACCATTCTGGGGCAGAATGCTGAAATTTGGCCTTTTGACCTCTATGTACTGGTGACACTTTTTATAGTCATTAATAGTCCTACTTACAACAGCTCCATTAATAAATAAATTTAGATTCCGAGCTTTACTGTTTAGGTCAGTGGTTCCCAAACTTTTCAGCATCACGCCCCCTTTTGATTTGTGAGAAACCCTAATGCTCCCCCTCCTCTTTTTCACTGAGGGCCAGCCACCCTGGCTGCCTGCCTGAGTCCCTTGCCTTCCCCAAAGCCAAGCAGTGCCAGCCCCTCCTCTAGCTCCATCCTCCTCCCTCTCCTCAACCCACACTCACTCACCTTTGTTGGAGGCAGCTGGCTCCAAGTGGGTCTTCACCGGCTGCCTGCTTTTTATAGCGGCTGTGCCAGGTCGCTCATGTGAAATAGCAGGGGCTGACAGCCGGAAGCAAGGGCTGGCTTTTCCTTCAGGTGTGGGGAATGACTGGGGGTGGGGGGGTTGCCTCGTGTCCCCTCTGGAATTTCTTCACGCTGTTTAGGCATACAGATCACTACTGCTCCGACGCCAGAATGAGGCACTGTCTGTCTGCGTAACCAAAGCAAAAGAGCTTTCCTGAATGTGCTTTCTCTGCACAGGATGCCGTCCAGCCCTCTGACAGTGATCTCAGGAGGGAAGTGACATTGGGCCCCCCTGCTTTATGAAAGCTGCCTTATGAGTCTGAATAGGCATCATTCAAAGACGTTTTAGGCAAAATGCCTCATGCAATGTGCCAGTTTTAAAGTTACAATGAGCTGAATACGTGTACCATATTTTTGTGCATGTGTCATTCTTGCATGTGAAGTTACAAATAAGAAGAGTGACTCTGGTGCTAATTCTGAACGTGCTAATGAGGGCCCTTAGGAACACTACAGCATCCTACTGACTCAGTACCAGACGAACAAACCGTGAGTGGAACAAACCAGCAGTCCTGTAGCACTTCAGAGACTAACAAAATAATTTATTAGGTGATGAGCTTTCATGGGACAGACCCACTTCGTCAGCCCTGTCCATCTAACCCATGAGTGGCTTTGTTTGTGTTATGCGTATTGCTATGTCACGCACATGCTATAGTGCAGGGGGCTGGATGCTATGACCTCCTGAGGTCTCTTCCAGCCCTAGGATTCTATGACAGGAGAAGAAAACATGAACAGTATGTACTGAGGTTCATTCTAGTACAGTGCCCTATGCAGCTTCTGTCCCTGCAGCCTCCCAGAGGGGCCGGCTCTCTCGGGGCAGCCAGCTCAGAGCTGCAGGGGGCAGGTGGAGCTGGGACAGGGAAGCTTTTCTGAGGTGAGCAGCAGGAGCCCACAGGCTGGAAGACTCCCTACAGGTGGAGGTTGCCCTGTTTCCACCCTGCCCTATGCAGCTGCGCTCCCGGGACAGGTCCGGAGAAGTGAATAGTGCAGCATCTCCTCTCCTTACCTGGGCCAGTGCCCAACTGGCTGAGCCTGTAGTCCATGACCTCAGCTCCAGCAATGTTCTTACAGCCAGCCAGGCTTCTGGCGTGCTGCTCTGCTTTGGGCTGCTCTGCAGTGAGTCCCCGCTTCTCCCCCAAAAGGAGAGGGGACAGGAAGGGGGGGCGCTTACTGCAAACACCAGAGCAGTGGCAGGGAGGGGCGCTTAGACCTGGGAAAACAGCCCCTCTCCTTTGTGCGTGGAGCAGCAACAGGGGGCGCCCCACGTGTGTGGCTATTCTCAGCCGCATTTGCCACAAAGTTGGCGTTTCATGAACCATCTTCTGTTCTGTTCTGGTACAGAGGCTCAGTTAAGCAATAGACACATACCACAGTCAGCAGCTCTGCAGTTTCATTCTGGAGTTCCATCAGAGTTCTCAGATGAATATTGTCCGGTCCTGTTGACTTACTGGTGTTTAATTGAATCAGTTTGTTCCGAAACTGCCTCTGACACCTCATTCAAAGACAGTATCTCAGATTTGTAACCTAAAATATGGGCCTCAGAGAGGAGGAAGCTGGGCTGAAGAGGTCTTAATCATGGCCAGGAACTGCTCTTGAGCAACCAATTCACACAAGTCTTCAAAACTTGCAGTCCAGAGGTGTGCTGCATACAGCCCAGCAGCGTTCAGTGTGTGGCCCACAAGACATTTTGCAATGTGCAGGTTGCCAGATTCTGCAAGTTTCTGTATGTATAGTTTTCTGCCTTGCAGTGTAAAGCAGGGGCAAGCAAAGTGAGGTGCAGGCTGACTGCACTCAACATCAACTGTCAGAGCTAGGCACTCCCTCTGCATCCAACTAGAGCTCTGCTACAGTTTAACAGGAGCACACCATAAATCCTAGGCACAGTAAAACCACCCCAATCCAGGAAAGAGAAGGAGAGGGAACACTTGGCAGTAAAACCAACCTGTGCTAACACAAAATGCTGCCCTGGACAAGACAGTATGAATTACCTGCTCTCTAGGGTGACAATATCTCCCTGCCCCAAGTACGGGACAGGGAGATATTGGTGGAGGGGTGGCTTCTCCTGGCTCCGTCTAGCCCCGGGGAGCCCTGGGGAAGTGGCAGCTGCCAGACCTGTCCCAGAGCCCTAGGGAAGCGGCAGCCACCCAAACTCCCCACACTTCCCCAAGACTCGGGGAAGTTACTTCCTCCGGCAGCTGTGCCTGAGCAGCAGCTGGCAGAAAAGTGGGGGGCCTGAATACAGAACTGTCCAGTCCAATATGGGATAGATGGTCACCCTCCTGCTCACTCCCCCAATTGCCTGCGGGAAATGAAGTTAAAAGTCAGATCACTCCCTCTACTGAAAATTCACTAACATTAATTCTTGCTCTGGAAGAATTACTGCTCTTTTCTTACTAACTGAGATGGCCCGTAATGTGCAGAGACAACTAGCCACCAGACCAATTAAGGCCTCCAGAAAAATCATATTGCTTTATCGCTTTACAGCAGGTGAAAGAAAGAATTGCATTGCCAACTGTATTGCAGCCTGTGGGTTTCTGTAAGCTTCCTTCCAGGGACAGATCTATAGCTGTAACAGAGAAGCCAGAAAGGGAACAGCTTGTCTATTACAGCCAGTCTGTGAATTTATGGCTTGTTCTCACATGACATTTAGATTTGGATTAATTAGTTGAGGTAGTTAACAAGTTTGTAAAGGCTCCTGGGGGGACACAGTGCATATTTCATCATGTTACACAGCCCTTCTTCTTTTCTAAAGAGATCAGCATAGCGTGCCTGCAGCGGGGAGTGCCCCACTAAGGCCTTGTCTGCATACCACTTTGCCAGCCAAACTTAGCCCACACCCAAAGGTTGTCAAAACAGAAATCACCACCAGTGTTCACAGTTGCTCTCTCTGTCAACAGGTCACGTTCACCTGCGCGTGGACATGGTGTGAGGCATGCCCAGGGAATAGGTATCGCACACAGGGTGCCCAGGTGTCCCATTTTTAAAGAGACAGTCCCGTACTTAAGGCCCCCCCCAAAGGCCTTCCCATTTTCTCAGTAGCAGACATATGGCGGGTTGCACTGATGTTGAGTGAACTCCTGCAGGAAGGGACAAGCTGCTTCCAGTCAGCCATGGGGAGGGAGAGAAAGAAGCGATCTGTAAAGACACAGGCCACCAGGTCATTTTCCTCCCCTCCCTGCCATGGACAGTGCCTAGAGGTTGCTGCTGGACGCATTGTGGTGAGAACCCTGGCAGAAATCGGGGAGCAGGGAAGGGGCAGTGACCCATTGTTTGCCGTGCTCACCTGTGGCCTTGGGAAGACACAATGCCAGTTAATCAGGAGCAGGGGGGGCCTCAACTGGTGGGCCCCATGAGGCATGGAGGGCAGAGAGCACCAAGTATAGGGTGACCATCTATCTCGCATTGGGCAGGATGGTCCCGTATTTGGGACGCAAAAAATGGCACCTCGACTTATTTTTTAAAAAGGACTAATTGTCCTGTGTTTGGGCCCTCCTCTCATTGACCTTTTCTTCCAGCAGCTGCGCAGGTGCAGCTGCTGACAGGAGTTCTCTGAGATTTCTCCAGGAGTTCTCAGCTGCAGCTTCCCCGGGACTGTGTAGGCACCGGTGGGTGCAGCTTCCCAGGGGCTCCCCGGGGCTGGAGACATGGGCAGCAGCTGCTGCTGCTTTCCCAGGGCTCAGGGAGCACCAGCAGCTGCAGATTTCCCAGGGCTTTGGGAGAGGAGGGCCAGCAGTTGCCACCTCCTCGCCGACTTGCCGGGGCTTGGTGGAGCCACTCCTCTCTCCCCATATCTCACAGAATCCCAGGGCTGGAAGGGACCTCAGGAGGTCAATAGTCCACCCCCTGCTTCAAGCAGGATCAACCACCACTTAGCCATCCCAGCCTGGACCTTGTCAAGCTGTGACTTAAAAACCTCAAGAGATGGAGAATCCATCACCTCTCTAGGTAACGCATTCCAATGCTTCACCACCCTCCTGGTGAAGTAGTTTTTCCTAATATCTAACCTACATCTCTCCCTCTTCAACTTCAGACCATTGCTCCTTGTTCTGCCATCTCACACCACTGAAAACATTTTCTCCCCTCCTCTTTAGAGCTCCCCTTTGGGAACTTGAAGGCTGCTATTAAATCACCCCTCAGTCTTCTCTTAGGTAAACTAAACAAGCCCAAATCCCTCACCCCATATTTGAGACAGGGAGGTATGATCGCCCTAGCCAAGTAAGGAGGGCCAGCTCAGGTCAGTTGCCCATGTCCCTGTGTGAGACAGGTATCCGGCATGTGAGATTTCTCCCCATGTGAATCCAAAAGCCTTAAACATAAGATTAAGAAAAAAGACTCCAGCTACGCAGTGTTTCTTTTTAACGGGAGCTCAGTCAACTTGATGTTAACTTGAACATTTGTACTGCCCCGGTTCTGATTGATTGCTACTGAACTCACTTGAATATGAATAATTTTCCTGGGTGGCCTGGATTTAGCTTAGGGAAATATGGTCACCCTAGTCCCACACTGCAGTGTTGTGGGAAGGTGGAGCTGACGACTGCACCTCTTGGGATTCCCTCTGAGTTCTCCCACAGACTCCTCAGCAGCTGGGAGTGGCATCATGAGTATCTCTGGGAGCTCTCCGTGCTCAGAAATGTCAAAGTAGCTCAGCAGCGTCTCCTCTCCCCAACTCCCTGGAGCATCAGTCTGCCTGACACGAAACAAACCAGCAGCCCTGTAGCACTTTAAAGACTAACAAAATAATTTATTAGGTGAGGAGCTTTTGTGGGGCAGATCCACTTCTTCAGATCTGGAAAAATTCCAAATTCTGCGTCTGTCCTACGAGAGCTCAACACCTAATAAATTATTTTGTTAGTTATTAAAGTGCTACAGGGCTGCTGGTTTGTTTCATGAAGATACAGACTAACCTGGTGACCTCTCTGTGCTGACACTGTGCAGGAGAGAACAGGAACAGAAGCAGCACACTCACCTGTTAGATACTTCCCAAAAGGGGAGAGGCCGCTGCCTGCAGTTCCACAGAGATCACGAGAGAGTAGGCATTTGAGGATACTGGCAGAGGCCAGTTCTGTTGAGAAAACAAATAGCAGCATCTACACCACCTCTAACTACAATAAAAGGGAGAGGAACAAGAAAACACTTTCTCCTAAGGGGAAAGATTTTTTCAAAAAAACCGGGCATCTTGCATTGCAACGTGTACCCTCTTTCCATTTGTGTGGCCAAAAGGCAATTTTTGGCAATAAAACTGGGTGGTGTAGAGCAGGGCTAATTCTTTAGAAACATGTTGATTATCATTATAGGGGCTCTTTTACATACTTTGCTTTATCTAATTCTTGACTCACTCCCCTTCTGCCCCTCTGCTCTCTGATTTGCTCACCTTGATAATATTTTTTCTGATTTGTCAACCTTGATTACTGTTTTTGGTTCCTGGGCCTTAAATATTGAGTCTGTTCTGGAAAGCTATGGTCCGAAGAACTGCGTCTGTCCCACAAAAGCTCATCACCTAATAAATTATTTTGTTAAAGTGCTACTGGACTGCTTTTTTGTTTTGACGTATATAGACCAACACGGCTGTCTCTCTGTTACTGGCAAACAAGTACCTCAAACTAATTGTCAGTCTATTATCACCAGCTACAAAAGTCTACTGAGGCCAAGGTTTAGCCCCATTCTATTTGGGATTGTTCACCTGTGTGTGTTTGGCCTCTGTTTTTACCAGCTTTTTTCCTTCCTTCTCTTTTGTCTTGTTTCCTATGTTAGCTGCATCTCATGAAGCTATTAGGCTAAGGTAAATATCCTGGGTGCTAGTCACACTGTCATAGCCTCCTTCCATCACTCTATGGCATAAAAGGGCCAAAATTCAGCTCACCTGGCCACCTGGGAATTCTCCTTATGCAGGGAGTATACTGCCCTAATCCTTTTCGTGCAAGGGTTTCCCTCATGTAGTAGAATGGCTCAATTAAGTGAAAGTGACTCCTTCTAATAGGCTATAAATAAGGCTGCTGGGAGTGGCATCATGAGTAGCTCTGGGAGCTCTCCGTGCTCAGAAATGTCAAAGTAGCTCAGCAGCGTCTCCTCTCCCCAATTCCCTTGAGCATCAGTCTGCCTGACACGAAACAAACCAGCAGCCCTGTAGCACTTTAAAGACTAACAAAATAATTTATTAGGTGAGGAGCTTTTGTGGGACAGACCCACTTCTTCAGATCTGGAAAAATTCCAAATTCTGCGTCTGTCCTACGAGAGCTCATCACCTAATAAATTATTTTGTTAGTTATTAAAGTGCTACAGGGCTGCTGGTTTGTTTCATGAAGATACAGACTAACCTGGTAACCAGAGGATGGAGGCCACAAGCTGTCCACCCATGATGAGTGCAGAGGACAATGTGGAAGGCTCTAGCTCACCTTTGAAATGGGTACAACATGTAAGGCACAGCCTCAACACCAATAGGATAGTATCCTCACCCCATCTCTGTGTGGAGAGGACCAGACGGCGTACCATGATCTACCCACTGAAGCCGCAGCCGGCAGCCCCCAGTTAAAACAGAAATTTTGGCCCAAGCAGGAGTGACAAACACAGAGTACGCCCAACAATATCACTAGTGGAAATACCAGGAAAACAAACCTCTGTGTTTTCAACTACATGACCTCACCCACCTTGCATGAAAGTGATCAGGAACCAAGTCCTGTACTCCAGAAGAGATATTAGAGCTTCCGAACCTTGACTGCCACACATAGGGGCTACCGCCAGACATTCATGCCTAGGTACGCCATCCACATATGCCAAGGTTGCCACACTAGTGGAAAGGCGAAGGGCCTCAAGGGACCTGACCCCTCTCATTAAGGAGAAGGCCCCCCCTAGGTGAAATTTACAGAATCAAGCTCCAGAGTTCGGGTAATCAAGACTCCAGAGAAGCCCAGGTGGGAAAAGAAGCCACAAAAGACCAGAGGCCAAAAAAGTTGAAGCACTGAAAGAAAAGAGGAGTGGAACATTAGATAATCCAAATCTAGTTATACGAGTTAGAGTCCACAGCACTGGCAGATTCGGGGAGTGTAATCATGCTCATCTCAGGAAAGCTGGTCAAGTGCAGTCTGTGGCTAGAAGCAAAACATGCAGGGATGACATGTGTCCATGGGACAGTTAATTACTACTCCACCGTACTGGTAAAAAATGAAATTCCAGGGGAACACTACTGGGGTGATGGCAGCTGTAGTCCCTAAACTCCCACACCTGGTGATCCTAAGGAGGAACCTCCCAGGATTTGGAACCTTCTTCCTGGTAGGGTGATTGGCGCAAACAGGAGATCCTGGAGTTAGTGAGGCATCTGGAGTAGATGGCCAACGGCCCAATATTTTTTGAAATATCCCCATATTTGTTGCACGCTCCCCAGGAGATATCAAAAATCAAAAAGAGAAAGAAGAGCAACTGTGGCTTTGGGATCCAAATACTGACTCAAAGCAGAAGGTTGCTCTCATAGGCAAGTGGATCCAGGCAGCTGAAAAGGAGGTGCCCTGGAGAGGGAGATGCCTGAGCCACCAAACCTCCAAAATTCCTCCAAACTGACAGAGGTTACAGAGACGGGTCCCCCAGAACATTGCAGATTAGCCCTGGGAAGAAGACTTTCAGATGGGAACAACACAAGGACCCTGGGTATGATAGCGTAAGGAAGGAGGCAAGAGAATTACATGGAGTCCCTGTGGAAGGGAAAACCCAGGGACCCAGCCTGTACTTCATAAGGAAGAAGGATCTCCAATACCAGATTTCACCAGCACAGGGGAAGAAGAAAGAGCAGTTCCTAGGATCTCAAAAGCACCAGAAAGCTGTCGTAAGCCTTGCTCGTAACCATCTTTTGGGTGCAGGGGAGCCTCTAGGGCTTTAGCTTTAAAGGGAATTAGGCACCTAACATGCTTAGGATGAAACAGCTCCGAAGCAGTACTGTGTGGCCATGCACACATAGGGAAATGGTTTGAAGAAATTGCCTCCCCCACTGCAGGGGTCTGCAACCAAAATAGTGAGAAGGGCCATTTTTTTTCAAATTCGGTTACAAAATCAATACTTTAAGAGCGGCAACGCACGTGAATGTGAGACCATCCTCAACACACAACATCACACCAGGCTTTTCGTCACCCCTGGTTTAAGAGCAGCACGCACACATTGATTTGTACCAGTTAGAACATTTAGGTTACTTTCACCCCGGGGCTGGAGAGCAAATGAGGACAAGGAAAATCCTGTGCCTGGGGATCGGCTCTTAAACGGGAAGGCACAACATTTGCATCAACCCTCCACACACCTCCTTACCCCTCTTGGACCCAAACCTGCCCCCCAATTTCCAGGCTTTACCCGCCTCAGCCCCCAAATCTGCCCCCCATCCTCCAAACTTACCCCTCCATCCCCAGGATTAACCCCTTTTAGCCCCAAACCTGCCCCCATCATCCCCAGGATTAACCTGCCTCATTCCTAAACCAGCCCCCAGGACTAACCCATCCATGGCGCTGGCTTTCTTTATTGTCAGCAAGGCAGGTGCGGTGGCAGAGCAGGGCAGCAAAATCCCCCAGAGTGTGAGGGCCTCTGACACCAGGTCCTGCTGCAGCCAGCAGGGGCAGGGCCCCTATGGGAGGTGGGGAGGTTGTGGTGTGTGGAGGGGGGTGGAGATGCCTCCCCAGGGCTGTGCTGAGAGCCATGGGCAGAGGAAACCTGTGCAACCAGCCAAAAACAGCCCCTTACTCTAGTTACAGCTGGGAAGGGGCACAGTGCAGCTGGCTGTAGGGATGGGAGTGCTCGGATGGTAGGGAGCATACACCTGGTGGCCACGTGCACCCAATGGAAGGAAGACTCCCTGCTTTGCTGCTGATGAGATAGTGGAACTGGATTTGATTGGTTTCATGGCTGGATCCCTCCTGCTACCCTGCTGGCCACTGAACCAATTACATTTGGTTGTCAGTAGCAGCAGGGCCAGGAGCCGCAGAGCAGTCCTCAGCAGCAGCATCCAGAGTCGCAAATGACTCCTTAAAGAGCCACATGCAGCTCCAGAGCTGCAGGTTGCCAACCCTACAGCTATCCCAGCTTTCAGATGGTCACATGAGCCTGCAGTCTGGGGTCCTTCTGGACCCCTCAATGTTGCTGGCTGGCCAAAGAACACTGGCAGCTAACAATAGCCACCCACTTCCAGCTGCTGAAGAGAATGAGAACGAGGTACAGACCTGGAGCAGAGCAGGTCAAGAACCACTTGACGTTCAAATCAAGAAAAAGTGGGGATGATTGGGCCACGCTCTCAGGAAACCATCATCCAGCATAGTCTGTCAAGCTCTCACATGGAACCCACAAGGAAAACGCAAAAGAGGAAGACCTTGGACAACTTGGGGAAGACCTACTGAGATTGAAAGACAACAACTGGGGTACTCCTGGGATCAGCTACAAGGTTTGTCCTGAGACACAGTGAAGTGGAGGAGACTTGTAGATAACCTGTGCTCCACCCGGCATGCAAGGGTTTAAGTCAGTCAATCAAGTCTAAACTTTTCCAGGGAGGCTGCCTTCTCCTCAAATCCCCGTACAAGCTTGAATGTGGGGGACTTGACCTCTATGACACCGGGTCTGAATTTCTCTCCCTGCCTCTCCATTTGTGAGCTGGTACCTGAGGGTCTCTCCCATCCTTGGGGGAGGGACAGCTGAGTTCCCTAACTCCCTGGGATCTGAGGTGGTCCTAACTCCATGTAATGGGAATAATAGCACTTCCTCACCTCCCCAGAGATAACTACATTACAGGTGGTGAGAATCTCAGACCCTATAACAACACAGGACAAATACAAATAGCATTAGAATAGATACCACTCAGTGAGGTGTTTGGTGTAAGAGCTATGTGTCTTCTGTGTGCCACTAGGTCATGGTAACACACTGCAGACTGCATTTGAAAGTCTTCAGTAAAACACAACTTTTCCCTGCATTTTCTCTGCACTTTTGGAAACATTTAAGTCCTTTTCATAGTGAGAGCAAAAGAGTTTCTAAGCTCCAGCAGGGCAGGATTTCTGATAGTTTGCCAAGTCGCGTTGTTTCTCATTCCTCGTATCCTTCACTGCAGCTTATGTGTATTGTTTGCATTGTTCTTTCGTTTTTAATCCTCTCAGCCCACGCTGCCCAGACAAGTCAGATGACTATCATCACAGAATAGCTGCAGGAAACAAGTGATCTGCTGTACACCTTCCCCCACCCTACAGTGACTACAATCTAAACCAACAAGACAAAGGAGGGCTGCTGTCCCCAGTTTACAGATAAGAAATTGAGGAGCAGAGAAATTAAGTGATTTGCCCGTGGTGGCATTCTGTCTCCACTTGACCCCCTATCTAGCACCAGCCCACAAGCAGCCAGTGAATTCCTTGTCGTGGGCACTGCATTGTGTAATCACAGGCAGCCCTAAACTGCTCTAGCGCATACTCCAGTTGTAGGAGGCAGGCAATCTGGTAAAGAAGTGAACATAGAGCCCCAACTGCTGTATCCTTCACGTCTGCAAAAAAAAAACTCTTCCAATAAATGAACTTCCAAAATGTGAGTAGACACACGGAAAGGCAGTCAAGGTGTTTGTCACACTCCTAAGGCCTACAGCTAAAAGAACCCCAACACTCTACAGTTGAGCACACAATTCTGCACATATAATTATTTGCATGTGAACTATCAGACGGAGGTTCCTTTGACTTTTACGCCTAAATGTACGGAACACTTAATATAATGTTGCTAAAAATGGTAGAGCAGTACAATGAGGTCTATCTCTGTCTGTGCCACTGTTCAACTGAGTTTCTTTAAGTGAGTCATTTAATCTTCCTGAGCCACATACATTGTCATATTGGCTACGTCTACACGTGCACGCTACATCGAAATAGTCTATTTCGATGAATAACGTCTACACGTCCTCCAGGGCTGGCAACGTTGATGTTCAACTTTGACGTTGGGCAGCACCACATCGAAATAGGCGCTGCGAGGGAACGTCTACACGCCAAAGTAGCACACATCGAAATAAGGGTGCCAGGCACAGCTGCAGACAGGGTCACAGGGCGGACTCAACAGCAAGCCGCTCCCTTAAAGGGCCCCTCCCAGACACAGTTGCACTAAACAACACAAGATCCACAGAGCCGACAACTGGTTGCAGACCCTGTGCATGCAGCATGGATCCCCAGCTGCAGCAGCAGCAGCCAGAAGCCCTGGGCTAAGGGTTGCTGCACCCAGTGACCATAGAGCCCCGCAGGGGCTGGAGAGAGAGCGTCTCTCAACCCCTCAGCTGATGGCCGCCATAGCGGACCCCGCTATTTCAATGTTGCGGGATGCGGATTGTCTACACATGCCCTACTTCGACGTTCAACTTCGAAGTAGGGCCCTATTCCCATCCCCTCACGGGGTTAGCGACTTCGACATCTCACCGCCTAATGTCGATTTCAACTTCGAAATAACGCACAACACATGTAGCCGTGACAGGCGCTATTTCGAAGTTGGCGCCACTACTTCGAAGTAGCATGCACGTGTAGACACGGCCATTGTGTTCCACCAAGCACATCAAGAAAAATCCAACTAAAAGTCTGGCTAAAACCGAGAACTACTATATGAGAGAGGAGGGACCCAACATTAACCAGTGACCTAAATAATGGTTAAATTTACCTTCTGTATTCTTGCAGCCTTTAAAAACACACAGATGTGGATGTATGAAAGTTCTCATGATAATCTCTTAAGGCTCATACGTCACTTCTGACATGTTACTAATGCCCCAGCTGAAGTTCTTTTGGGGGTGTTACCTTTTTTGTCACAGATTCCAAGGTCAGAAGGGACCATCCACCCCCAAAATTATTCCCACAGCGGAATTTTTAGAGCTTGATTTAAAGATGCTCAGGGGTGGAGCCTCCACCAGGATTATTATTAGTGAACATAAATAAACCCTGTGGGGACACTCCATCACTTTTCATTTTGTCCTGTCCCAACAACAACACCCTCTCCCTACTCCCAGCCCCATTGCCAACCATCTCGTCACACACACTCTGCTGAACCAGTACCAAACACAAGTGACATCCCCTCCCGAGAACAGCCACATTTCCACAGAGATCAGACACCAGCCCCACATCAGCATAGCCTCAAACTCTCCCCCGCCAGTTTCTCAACACCCTTCAGACCTCGACCCCACAGTCCTTTAACTAGCTCTATTCCCAAACCTCATCGCCCTCCTTCTCTCCATTCTTCCAACTGATTCTCGGACACAAAATCATTTAAGACTTTCGATACAGTGAGAGTATGAGTGAAAGAGTGAAACGCTTACCTAGGATTTCGCTGTAATACAAATCCCATTGTCCCCAGTGCCTCTGAAAAACGTAGTCCTGGAGCTGATAAGACACTATGTTTTTTATTCTTTCACTGAATGACAACTCGTCTGTGAGTTCAGACAAGGCTGCTGGTACATACGAAGGTGGAGCAGGTATCTTCCCACAGTGACGTTCCATTGTTGAGGCTGGTGTGAACCGCAGAGAGTACACAAATGGAATTCTCAGTCTGAGAGCAATTAGGTCACCACATAGACACACCGGATCAGAGAGAACCACATCATACTTGTCCCTCTGCAGCCGAGCCATTAAATCCTGATTGGTTAGCACGCCATCACACGACTGCCTGTTCACCTCATTCATTCTGATAACCACCTTTCCCAGTTCCCTGTAGAACTGCCAGAAGGTCAGCATGGTTGGTTTATTGTACAGCCACAAGTTCACTATATCCCGGATCAAGGAGTCAAGGTGGGTTTTTCCAAAAGGAACATAGTACACCTCAAACTTCTCTCTTGTCTCAACCTGAGGTGCGATGAAGAGGGAAGCATTTGACACCAGAATGGTGACATTGTGCTCTCGGCGTATCAATTCCTGTACAATGGTCTTAATATTTAACCAGTGACTGCCTTCTGTAGGCCAAATCAGCACATTCCCACAGAAGACTGTTCCTATTAGAATGAACTGAAAAGCTATGAATTGTATGTGCTTCTTTGGCACACAGGTATTGGTGGTGGCAGAAGCCATGGTGGCGTGGTGTCTAGATAGCAACCTATTGCTCACCCTCAGCCAGGGGCTCTCAGTTTCTCTCAGTGATGTGGCATTTGCCCACTACTCCTAACAACGAGCAGACAGGCTCCAGAAGACTGGGTTTTCCAAGCCTTTATTGGGACGGATGCACCTGAAACACAAGGGCAGTGTAAGTCTCTGGATTAATCAGACAACAAGGGTTACAACATTTCTTTCCACTTGGTGTTTGTTTTTGTTTTTTTAATCAACTTCAGTTGAGGAGAAAGAGAACCGGAAGAAATCCTACGAATTGGTTAAGTCTCCAA
The DNA here is from genome assembly GCF_033958435.1 of Carettochelys insculpta. Classification (NCBI taxonomy): domain Eukaryota; kingdom Metazoa; phylum Chordata; order Testudines; family Carettochelyidae; genus Carettochelys; species Carettochelys insculpta. The sequence goes on along the minus strand of NC_134140.1, from coordinate 132,183,970 downwards.
AAACAGGGCTTTAAACAGGACATAAGTGGTGTGTGAGCCAGTGACTGATCCCTCTGTGTACAGGGGTTTTGTCCGTGGTTGCACCATAGAAGTTCCAGACAACTTCTGGAATATGAACAATATGAACAAGATTCATAATGGGAATGAAAATAAGCGTAGAATGTCTCGTGATGCTTTTCACATGTTGGAATGTTGGGAAAGCATGATGATTTGCCTCCTGCTAGTTTTCCTATGTATGTTCGCTGGAGAGTATATAATCATGTCTGGATTTTGAACTTTTTTAACTGTAATGTGATTAGTATTTAGATGCACCTTATCTATCTGAATCTTTATGTCACTACAGTCCTTAAATATCTGGCTCTGAGTCCTTGAAAATGACTTGGGACTGGCTGGGGGCTGCAGAAAGGGTTATTTGTTATTTATTGGTTATTCATTTAATTATTTACCAACTGTTGCATGGGTCCTTAACTCAAGTATTTTTTGGAAAATAAAAATAAAATGTATATGTTTCACTTAAATCACTTCTTTTCATAGCTACCCAGAGCTTGCCACCTGAAACTCCAGTGGTTAAGGTGACCAGCTGTCCTCTATTTGGTGGGAAGGTCCTGCATTTGGGATGCCAAAAAGGCACCCCTACTTATTTTTTTGAAAGTGACTAATTGCCCCGTATTTAGGCCTTAGGGGGCTGGGGCTAGGTCTGGAAGTGCCTGTGGTTACCGTTTTCCTAGGGATCCCGGGGGGGAGCGCCCGTGACTGCTGTTTTCCTGGGGCTCCGGGCAGGGAGCACCCATGGCTGCCACTTCCCTGGTGCTGGGGGGGAACACGAGCTCCCCAGAGTTGGTGAAGCCGGGAGGAGCTCCTCTCACCCCCTCCCCATAGCTCCCTGTCCCCTGTTTGGGACAGGGAGATATTGTCACCCTACCAGTAGTGATTTAAAGGGCCCAGGGCTCCAGCCACTATTGCTGCTGCTGTGGTAGCAGCAGTGGTGACCAGAAGCCCCAGATCCTCTTAAAATGCCAGCCCTCGGGCAGCTGCCCATTTGCCCCTTCCATTCTGTTGGCAGCCTTTGACGTTACTTACTAGAGCAACTTTGCCTTTAATTTAGCGCTGCCTTTTCTTTTAGTCTAAATACTTCTTTCCCCCACACTTTCTTCCAAAGCGTTCATCTATGTGTCTTAATAATTCTGTTTTTTACTACCCTGCCACCTGCTCAGTTCTGAAATTAGGCTTATTGGCATGGAATTCCCAACATTCTTTCTGAGGTCCTGTTTAAAACTTGGTTCTGCATTAGCTCTCTTCCAGCCATCTAGTACACAGACTGATTTAACAATGTTTTCTGATAGTCGTGCCCTATCTGAGCCCAGTAAACCTGCATGAAAATAAAAATAAATACACATCCAGCACAGCTTGTAATTCATACATTTAAAACACAGGCACTGCAAATTCAATTCTGTGTTTCCTACCGAGGTACCTATATAATTATCCCATGATGCTTCCTCTGACTCTTAACATAAGTCGTGGATGTTCAAACCTCCTGAAAATCAGGTCTATTACTTAAGTGCCTAAATGTGAAGGCAGAAGCCTAACTTTGCATCCCAAATTTTGAAAAATTTGGCCTTTTTTCATGTTCAGATGTTTTAAACTGACAAAGTTTCCCAAATCCTTAAGTGTACAGGAAATTAAAGCAGCTTTCTGTGACATTACAGTATATTATTCCAAATCAAAATAATTTACTGTTCTCATAATAATTCACACTTAGCTTTTATAAACAACATGTCATTTTCTAATTGTTCCTAGTTAAATAGAGAATTGGGCTTCACTTAAACAGTCTAATTTAATTCACCACCAGTTTTGTAACCATCAACTGTGCCAGTGTCTGATATTCCACTTACAAATTTTAACATTTTGCAGTGGCTATTCTAGAATAGTTCCCAATGATGAACACTGTATTCCAGAATAAAACTCAGTACATTCTAGAATAATCAGGCTACTCACAAAGTGCCCCAAAAATTCCAGAATAAAGTGATTTTCACTACAGAATAGACTATCCAGGGTGAGAGCTAATCTTTTTCCCGTGCAAAAAAGCTGTAGGAGTTGGTGAACCAGATTCCAGCCCTGCAAATGGTTCCTCTAAAGCAGATTTCTGCTTTGAAACCTAGCAGCGCAAATGTAGCTGAATGTTCCAGCCTTTGGTTTGCCTATTAATGTCTCAACAAGAGGATTCTGTAAGAACCTGATATAAAATTATATCACCAGTCAAAAAAAATTCAGAACTGCCCCACAGAAAACCACAGAAACAATCACAGAAAAATCTCTTTCATAATGGAACTTCCTAATATATAGTTAAACTAATTTCTTTTTTTTTTCTTCATAAGAAAGTACACTTTCCTACTGCAACATATTGTATAACCACCTGTACATGCTCTCCCATTACTACTCACCTGGTCTTTCTCTCAGACGTGCTGGCTGCCACTGGGCTTTGTGCACGTAAAAGAAGCTTAAATGCACTTACCCTGAATAGAGCTCTGGAAGAGGAAGAGAGGAATATGATACCCTAATCTCCTGTGGAAAATATTGTGAGTAATTATTCATCACTTCATCACTCTCCATTTACAAAACCATCAGGATTAAGTCCAGATCTACAATATGGGGCGGGAGACCAAAACTGGCAAGCTTCAATAGCCAAAAAGTGCCACATTTCCAAGTGCTGGTGGGTTGGATCATAGAAGTCCTTCCTGAGGTGGTCCCCCAGAGTGCTAATCAAGACACTTGCACCTGACTTCCAATCTTCTAGAGCTCCCAACCTCTCTGTCCTGCTGGACCAGCAGCTCTGATCTTCCCCGGCCAAGGCACAGATCTGGGGTACTGACCTCCTGCTGAACAACACAGACGATGAACTAACTCAGCTCCAGCGGGCTCAGATCCCAAGAACATAGACCATGCCCAAAAAGGACCAAAATCCCAAATAACTCCGTCTTATTCTTTGTAAAAGTTTTATACAGAAAAAGATCATAGATTCAGTTCTCTACCCTGCTTTATCATTGAAAGATTGATATGCACAGTGGTTGCAATACTCCACATGTGGCCTCACCAGTGCCAAATAAAACTCACTAGATCTGCTGGAAATGCCTCTCCTAGTGCGCTCCAATATGCCATTAGTCTTCTTGGCTACAAGAGCACGCTGTTGACTCATATCCAGCCTCTCATTCAGTGTAATCCCAGGTGTTTTTCTGTGGCATTCAGCAGACTGGAGCATTTAAGTTGGCATGTTACAAGAGGTGTTTTCTTATGCCAATTTTCATAAAACAGGGTGGGAGATGGGGTGACGGTTTCAGAAGTGCCTAGTTCAGTTTAGGCATCTGAAACAGGGTCCACTTCTCAAAATTACTCAGCAGCTCCACCGAAAACCATGGGGACTTCTGAGTTCTAAGCCTTGTTAAAAATCTGATCATATCACTGGAAAATGTTGGCCTCAGTGTGTAACATTTCCATTTCAACCTTTTAAAAAACCTCTGTCCTGCACTGCCAGAGACCTCTGTTTTGGCCACTGTTTGTCCCCTGCCAAAGGCTACGTATGCCCCACCCTGGAGTGCCAGATTGATGGGCAGTGCAACCTCTGCCTTCCATTATGTTGGGCAGCCACTTAGCCCCCAACTGTCCCGGCCTTGGAGCACCAGGCAGTCAGGCAGCCATGCAGTCCCAACCCAAGAGTGCCATGGAGGGGTGAGCCAAAGGGTGAAGTCTGGCAACGTGGCCCAAACTATTCAGAGTGCTAGGAGGCCAGGAAGTGTGCGTGGGCCATTCTGCCAGATCTGACTCCCACCTGCCTTCACCTGCTCCTGCTCTCAGACCTGGAGCTGTTGCACGGAGGCAGGAGGGGGCCTGATCCGGGACAGAGCAGGAGCGGGTCCGTCCAAGTCTGTTTGGGTCGGCAGTGCTTTCACTTGCCTTGATTACCCTCCATCCCTGTGCATTGCCATACCATAGACGCCTTAACGCAGGAGGTTAGACACCTGTACAGAAATCCCTCAAGGTATGCCAGGGATGCGGTCCTTGCGTACCTTGAATTTCACGTGAGTCGGGGAGGGTGTGGGGGGTGGGATGTGGCCCTTGGAGGGGCAGGGGAGTTAGCCCTGGGGGGGGGTTAGAGCTGCAGGGGGCATGGGGGGGTGCAGTTGAGCTGGGGCTTGCAGAGGGTTGGACCCGGGCAGCAGGTGGTTGGGGCTAGGGGGTTGGAGCCAGGACTGTGGGGGTGGTGGGTCAGGGGGTTGGAGTGGAGACCTGCATGCCAGGGGGTGTGAGCTGGGGCCACAGGAACTGGGGGGGTTGAATGGGAGGAACGGGGGCGGGGGAGGTTAGCTAGGGATAGACCCTCATGAACCTGCAGTGGCTGACAGCCCAGTGTGTGCCGAGGGGGTGAGCTGGGGACAGGGGGTTGAGTGGAGGGGTGTTGGAGCCCCGCCAGGGGCTGGGAGCCGGAGCCCCAGGCATGGGTTGAACCCAGACCCCCATGCATGGGGTGGGTGAGCTAGGGCCGCGGGGGGGGGGGTTGAGCCTGGCCGGGGGAGGGGGTTGGACAGGGTGCACCCAGGAGGGGAGCTTGAGCAGGGGACAGATTGGAGCCCCACATGTGCTGAGCCAGCTGCACAGGAAGGGATTGTGATCTGGGGCCATGGGGGGGGTTGGGTCCAGGTGTGGGGGGTTGAGACATGGGTGTGCAAAGAGTTGGGGACCAGAGGTTGGAGGGGATCTGCATATGGCTGGAGCCCCCCACTAGGGGAGGAGAGCTGGGGCGCACAGGGAAGGTGAAGTGGGGTCAGGGAGGCAGGGGAGGTGGGGGGTTGAGCCAACAGGGGGGTTAAAAGGGGTGAACTGGTACAGCTGTAAAGCAGTGCCACTCTGGAAAGCAGGGGAAGGGGCTTTTACCCTGCCTAGCTGCCTGCAGGCTGGGAGCCCAGCAGCTTCCTGTTGCGTGAACATGAGGCTGCATAAAGCAGGGGGTTACTGTCAGAATCGAGGGTCAGCCATGTGAGAGCGGGGTCCCCGCATGCTGAGACCTTAGGGTATAGCTTTATTGACACAACTGGCAAAACTTTCCCATGTAGGCAAAAGAATAAGGGTACAACTACACCACTCATTAAGGTGCGACTATAACACAAGTAGGAATATGTGTTTGCTCTCATCTACTTCCTGCAAGAAACAATAGCAGTGAACATGTGGTGACACTAGTCCTGTGGAGACTCTGGGTAGGACTTGAGTTGCTGATCTGTGCTGGGTTTCTTCCCTGCTCTTGCTGCCTGTAGGGTAGGTAGATTAGAGCTAGTGGCAGGTATACCTGCCTATTTTGCAATTATACTTTGACTTTGTGGTGTCAAGAGCCCTTTTAAGCACAAGTGCCTGTGAAAGTCAATGGAAACAGTACAGATCAGGCACCTTTTTTGAAAAACTCCTTTGTATAAATAAGCTCCAGGGGAAATTGAAGCCACACAAACCTTTAAAAAATTCTCTGTCGATTAATCCTCCCCAAAGGCTTTCCTTCTACTGATCATATTACAGATAATCTAATTATCATCTTTGAAAAATGATGACTGAAAATCCTGGAATATGAAACCTTTTTGCCTCCTTTAGAAATTGATTTAATTTTGCCTGGAGCTATTTATTAAGAGGGAGGTTTTCTAAAAGCTCAGTAAGCCACATACTTATGCTTCTATTATGGCAGAAGTAGTGTGTGTTGGAAATCTGTCCCAACTGCAGCAACTGGCGGAAAGCCCATGATGTCAGTAAACTGGCGCAAACTTGTAATGCAGACAAGAGAAACTGTGATTCCTACTGATGGAGCTTTGCCTGCTTTACAGCATGAATCCTTTCCTGAGCATAGTGTCCCAAATGTTACCAGAATGTGGCGTAGCAGCAATGTTTTGTGTGAGAATTATGGCAATGTGCAATCTAGCAAAATGCAAAGAAGCAAGAAGGAGGATGGGACCAAAACTGGAGCTTGCCATCCCAAACAACTCCTAAGCACAACAGAGCTTCTGACATGAGGAAGAAATGATGGGCCTGATCTGCAGCTGGCATATAATAACTGTATAAGTCAAATTACTCAGTGACACGATGCTGATACGCACGGGTAGGGGCATGGCCCTGTGCTTTCAAACTGTGAGGTTCCATCACCAGAAAAGTCTCACAGGATAAATTTGTTTTTTTACAAGGTTTTATTTGTTTAAATTCAAAGATTTTGCTAGGTTTTTTTATTCCCATTCCGGCGTCGTGGGGTCATCTTTACATGTAAGTGCACAGATATTGGTGCTGCTCGTGCTGGTGCTTTTGCTGGTCTGCAACAAAAAAGGCAAACAATAAAGTGAGAGGGTTTTGCTATCCATGCCTTGTGATATGTGCTCATCTTTAATCCTTAGGTGGTGCCACCTTCTTTTTTGTCTGGGATTACTGTAACATCTGGAAACAGATTTTTCAAAGATGCTTGAAAGATCAGGACAACGAATTCTTGCCAAAATTAATGAGATTGGAGCAGTCAAGTCCCCTAGGTTGCTTTGAAACCTCACTTGGTATAGACATATCTGCAAATGTTGACAATAGCACTGGGCAAATTCTAATCATTGTTTATTTTAGCTCCCGCAAAGCCTTGCTCCTCAGGGTTTTGCTCTAGGAATAAAAAAACAAAAAAGCAGTCCAGTAGCACATTAAAGACTAACAACATAATTTATTACGTGGTGAGCTTTCACGGGACAGACCCACTTCTTCAGACCTAGCCCATGAAAGCTCCCCACCTAATAAATTATTTTATTAGTCTTTAAAGTGCTACTGGACTGCTTTTTTCTTTTGATAGTATATAGACTAACACAGCTATCTCTCTCTTACTGCTCTAGGAATAGGTTCATCTGTATCACATCTGCATCTCCACAGTTTCAGGGCATGACAGATAAATGTTCTGACCTATCTCTAGCTGACAAACATCTCAAACTGCCAATCAGGGTTCAAAGTGACTAATCTGTTTAGAGATGAGGGAGAGATAAGGAACAGGTAAGTCCACTCTCTGGTAGGAAATGCTGGTTATTTGGAGCAACTGGTGTCATTTGAAATGGCAAGAGAAGTTACACTCCATATGCAAATAAATCATAATAATAAGAATACTACCCTACAACAGAAAGTTGACCTAAACTCCACAACACCCACTACATGAATAATGTAGCAGGAGTCAGTGTATCTTAAGATGAGTTACTGTGGGCCCTCCACAGGCAGGGCTCAATGGGAGAAACTCAGATCTCTACTTGCCTTACTAACCTCATCCAGAGTAAAGGGATTGACAGGAGAGCAATATGCAGTCATTTTTGTGGGTCTGAACTAGATCCACGAGATCTACCTATCGGTCTCGCGCCAGTATTTAGCCTTAGATGGAGTTTACCACCCGCTTTGGGCTGCATTCCCAAGCAACCCGACTCCAAGAAGACCCAGTCCCGGCGTGCCGGGGGCCGCTACCGGCCTCACACCGTCCACGGGCACCTCTTAACGGTTTCACGCCCTCTTGAACTCTCTCTTCAAAGTTCTTTTCAACTTTCCCTTACGGTACTTGTTGACTATCGGTCTCGTGCCAGTATTTAGCCTTAGATGGAGTTTACCACCCGCTTTGGGCTGCATTCCCAAGCAACCCGACTCCAAGAAGACCCGGTCCCGGAACGCCGGGGGCCGCTACCGGCCTCACACCGTCCACGGGCACCTCTTAACGGTTTCACGCCCTCTTGAACTCTCTCTTCAAAGTTCTTTTCAACTTTCCCTTACGGTACTTGTTGACTATCGGTCTCGTGCCAGTATTTAGCCTTAGATGGAGTTTACCACCCGCTTTGGGCTGCATTCCCAAGCAACCCGACTCCAAGAAGACCCGGTCCCGGAACGCCGGGGGCCGCTACCGGCCTCACACCGTCCACGGGCACCTCTTAACGGTTTCACGCCCTCTTGAACTCTCTCTTCAAAGTTCTTTTCAACTTTCCCTTACGGTACTTGTTGACTATCGGTCTCGTGCCAGTATTTAGCCTTAGATGGAGTTTACCACCCGCTTTGGGCTGCATTCCCAAGCAACCTGACTCCAAGAAGACCCGGTCCCGGCATGCCGGGGGCCGCTACCAGCCTCACACTGTCCACGGGCACCTCTTAACGGTTTCACGCCCTCTTGAACTCTCTCTTCAAAGTTCTTTTCAACTTTCCCTTACGGTACTTGTTGACTATCGGTCTCGTGCCAGTATTTAGCCTTAGATGGAGTTTACCACCCGCTTTGGGCTGCATTCCCAAGCAACCCGACTCCAAGAAGACCCGGTCCCGGCGCGCCGGGGGCCGCTACCGGCCTCACACCGTCCACGGGTACCTCTGAACGGTTTCACGCCCTCTTGAACTTGAGTTCAAGAGGGCGTGAAACCGTTAAGAGGTGCCCGTGGACGGTGTGAGGCCGGTAGCGGCCCCCGGCGTGCCGGGACCGGGTCTTCTTGGAGTCGGGTTGCTTGAGATCTACCTATGTGGCTCGATCTGAGAGCACCTATCCAGGCTCTACTGTAGCTGTAGCTTGCATGTCTTTCTAGAAAAGGTGTTAAATTGAATGACTGAATGGCCCCTGCTGGTTTCAAATCTTCTGAATCTAGGGATGCAAAGAATGTCCTGGTCAAAGAGCTACAAGCTTTTCTAAAGAAATAGCTAAATGAAAAATGATTTCAGAGCTAACTCTCAACCTAATCCTTTCAAACTATACAAAATCTGACAGCGTATTAGCTTTCTGCAATGCTGACCTAGAAAAAAAGGTATGGTGCTCAACCCAGCTGTAGACAAAGTATGGCAGAACTGGCTTTTTAATACTTACCTCTTCGATGCTGCACTGTCAGTGACCTTCTTAGCCATCCCAGTACCTTGTGGGGACAAAGTCTTGCTCTTTGCAACTGGGAATTCATGATATGATGTTTGCACCTGGGCCTCAGTACCCAGACGGGATGAACGCCACTTCTTTCCAGCAGGTATATCAACAAGTGAGGTCTGCACCTCGGCCTCTGCATATTCCGAGAGTGGAAGCTTAAGCTCCACTTCCTCCTTAGGTGTCTCCTCATCTAATATCTTATGCTCTGCGGAAGTCGGAGGCGCTGCTTTCACTTTTGTTATTTCATCCTTTGCAGTTTGCATCTCAGGCTGTGTTTGGGATGGGGAAGGAAATTTCTCTTTTACCTCTGGCAATTCAAGCCTGGAAGTTTGCACTTGGGCCTCAATTTGTAGTCGTGAGGAACACCACTGATTCCCTGCTGGTATGTCTATATAAGATGTTTGTGTCTGGGCCTCTGTCAATGTTAGGGGGAGTGGCTTCTCTTTAGCCGGGGTAGCAGGCACCTCTTCCCCCACCTCTGGTGCTTTAAGAAATGAAGGCTGCGTGCAAATTTCAGTTTCTGGTGGGGCAGGAAATGCCATCTCTGCTTCTGTTACCGCAAGTTTGGAGGTTTGCACCTGGGCCTCAGTTAGTGAGGAGGAGAGAGGCACCTCCTCCACTTCTGTTACCGCAAGTTTTGACGTTTGGACCTGGGCCTCAGTTAGCAAAGGGGAAGAAAACGTCTTCGGTAACTCAATACTTGAGGTCTGCACCTGGGCCTCGGCTTGTAGCCGTGACATACGCCACTTATTCCCTGCTGGTGTATCAACATATGAGGTTTGCATGGCTGCTTCAGTTAGGATTTGGGGGGCAGGTTTTAATTCTACTGGGAAAGAAGCCTCCTCCTTCTCTGCTTCTGTTATTGCAAGTTTGGAGGTTTGCACGTGCACTTCAGTCGGCATGGGGCAAAGAGGCACCTCCTCCACCTCTGTTAGTGAAACTTTCGCTGTTTGCACCTGGGCCTCAGTTAGCGAGGGGGAAGACAGCCTCTTCAGTAACTCAGCACTTGAGGTCTGCACCTGGGCCTCGGCTTGTAGCCGTGACATACGCCACTTATTCCCTGCTGGTGTATCAACATATGAGGTTTGCACAGCAGCTTCAGCTACAGTTTTGATGAGAGAGTCTTCTTCTGTTGGGAATGGGGCCTTCTCCTCTACTTCTCTTACCACAAGTTTGGAGGTTTGTACCTGGGTTTCGACTAGTGAGGGAGAAAGAGGCACTTCTGTTACTGCAAGTTTTGACGTTTGCACCTGAGCCTCAGTTAGCGAGGGGGAAGACAGCCTCTTCAGTAACTCAGCACTTGAGGTCTGCACCTTGGCCTCAGCGTGTAGGCGTGACAAATGCCCTGCTGGTATGTCTACATATGAGGTTTGCACAGCAGCTTCACTTTGGGTTGTAGGGACAGGCTTGTCTTCTATCAGGAAGGGAGCCTTCTCCTCCTCTGTTAATGCAAGTTTTGAAGTCTGTTCCTGGACCTCAGTTTGCGATGGGGAAAAAGGTGTTTCTTCCTTTCCAGTTACTGAAAGTTTGGAGGTTTGCACTTCGGCTTCTTTTTGTGAGATGGAAGAAAGTGTCTTCAATAATTCATGATTTGAGGTTTGTACTTGGGCCTCAGCTTGTAATCTCGCCAAACGCCACTTATTCCCTGCTGGTATGTCTACATATGAGGTTTGCACAGCAGCTTCGCTTTGGGTTGTAGGGACAGGCTTGTCTCCTATCGGGAAGGGAGCCTCCTCCTCCATTTCTGTTAATGCAAGTTTTGAAGTCTGTACCTGGACCTCAGTTTGCGACGGGGAAAAAGGCGTTTCTTCCTGTCCAGTTACTGAAAGTTTGGAGGTTTGCACTTCGGCCTCTTTTTGTGAGATGGAAGAAAATGTGTTCAATAATTCATGATTTGAGGTTTGTACTTGAGCCTCGGCCTGTAGTCGTGCTGAACGCCACTTATTCCCTGCTGGTATGTCTACATACGAGGTTTGCACTTCAGCTTCAACAAATAATGAAAATAAATTCTTCACATGCATGTCTTGAAAGTTAAGATCTGAGGTCTGCTCCAGGGGCTCACTTTCTATGGGGAATAAAGTCTCAGCATATAGTACTTCAACATGTGATGTTTGCACCTGTGCCTCCGTTTGCGATGGCAATGAAGTCTCCTCCTCTGATGTTCCAAGATCTGAAGTTTGCACATGGGCCTCACTTTCAAATGGGAGGAATGTCTCTTCTCCTGGTAGTTCAAGATTTGAGGTTTGCACCTGAACTTCTGTCTGTAATCGTGACCAACGCCACCTATCTCCTGGTGGTATTTCAACATTGGAAGTTTGTACCTGGACCTCAGTGTAGAATGAATCTCCTGCAAATTGCTGTAAAAGACAAAAAACAAACCTCACATAAACATGGCCTCTATTTTTCAAAGAAAAAGGTCAGCTCCACAGATAGAAAGTTCTCCACCCCTGCAGGCTTGGCATAGCAATCCACACAAGCCAATAAACTACAGAATAGCCAAAGAGGACATTGTTCTTAGGTACTTTACTTACTACTGCAGCTTTAAGTGGGCATCTACATAGCATGAGGTACTGCCCTAGTCTCTTGGATAGAGAAGTCAGCATGAGACGGATCATCATCATCATCATCAACCATGGGCTCAGAGCCGCATGGTGTCTGATGCCTCCCTCACTATTTCCTTTCATCCTTCTCTGTCCAGTGCAGAGTTTCTACTCTATTATCTACCCACTCTCTGTGGGATCTGCCTCCCCTATTCAAACCATCCATTATGCCAAATACTGGGGTCTTGATTTTTCACTCGTTGTTCATTCTGCAGATATGCCCAAATAGCTGTAACTTCCATTGTATAACCTTCTGCAGGAGGTTCTCTTTCAGCTGTATCTTCCTGTATAGTTGCTCACTGGTGAACTTCTGCATCCATCCTATTTGCAGGATCTTTCTGTAACAACTCCTCTCAAACACCAATATCCTTCTCTTCAAGTCTTTCGTTATCACCCCTGTCTCACATCCGTACAACATGCTGCTGAATTTACAGGTTTTCAAGAAGCTCAGCTTCATTCCTAAGCTAATCGCTTTGCTTTTCCAGATCTTATCCATCGCCTTCAAACTCGCTTTTGCTCTCGCTATTCAAGTCACTGTTTCCTTCTTACAGTCTAGATCATATGTCATGTTGCTCCCCAGATATGTGAACTTCTCCATGTTCTCTAGTTCGATCCCATCTACACTGATCTTCCTTCCTATTTCCTTATCTCCAAATACCATTGTTTTCATTTTTTGGATGCTCATAATCAGTCCATAGTGCTTCTGTTCTTCATTTAGCCCCTGCACCGTTCTTGCTAGCTTCTCTTTATCTTCCTTGATGATAACTATATCATCCGTGAACCCCAAGTTGTTAATTCTCATCCCGTGCACAGATACCCCTTCTACTTCTTCCTTAATCTTGTCCATCACTCTCTGTAGGTGCATGATGAAGATATTCAGTGATATCGGATCTCCTTGTCTAGTACCTCTACTTGTTCTAAACCAAATTCCCAACTCTCTGCACATTCTCACCGTTGCCTCTGCATTGTCATTGATATCCTTCAACAACTGTATCAGTCTGCTATTCATTCCGTACAACTCCAAAACCACCCAAGTCACTTTCTGATCTATACTGTCAAATGCCTTTTGAAAATTGACAAATCAGTTGTAGATGTTCTTGGTCTTTCATCAAGCTTTCTCCGCTATCTTAGTACCAATATCTGCTATATGGTACTTCTACCTTTCCTGAATCCTGCTTGCTCATCCACTAGATGTTCTTCTATCTGCAATCTAAGTCTCTCCATCAGTATCATGATCAGCACCTTGCCTAGATGACTCATTAGGGCAATTGTTCTGTAGTTCTTGCACTCCAACACACTTCCTTTCTTGTGTATTGTCACTAGCACACATTTTGTCCATTTCTTAGGTGCCTTCCCTTCTTTCCGTGCTATATTACAGAGTCGGTGTATTTCCTGAATCATACTTCCACCACTGTATTTGATCATCTCTCCCATGATTATATCATTTCCAGGACTCTTGTTCTTTAGTTGTTCCACTGCTCTTTCTACTTCCTCCTTTGAAATACTGGTCTCACTCTCGATGCTCGGCGGAGACACCCCATTCAGTCCTTCAATCAGTCTCTCTGAAGCACTCGGGTCCAACTGTGCTTTGTACAGAGGGTGCAACATCTTGTCCATCACTGCACAACCTTCTCCTTGTTCATGAGCACCTCGTCATTCTCATCTTTGATTGCCACCTGCTTCGGCTTCCACTTCCTATTAATATTCATAATCATCTTACACACCTCCCTGGTCTTACACTAGCTGTAATACCTCTCGACATCTTCATGCTGCTCCTCTAACCATTTCGCCTTATTTGTTCTGACTCCTTTCCTTACCTCATACCATTTCATTATAGTGCTGTTCTGTCCTCCCGGAAACACCCCTTCTGATCTTCAACCCTCTTCTTTTGGACCAACTTCAGTGTCTTCTGCATAATCCACTTCATATTGATCTTCTCTTCTTCTGGAACTGTTGACTCAATTGCTTCCTCTGTCGATGTAGCTATCCCTTTGACTCTCTTATCTAGGTCTTTCTCTGTGCCTGCATTTCCTGACCTTCTCTTCGAGCATTGCTCTGTACACATTCCTTGAGGCAGATGCTCGGTTCATTATTTGTGCAAAAGATAGACACCGGCATCCAAGCAGCTCATCTTGTGGACAGTGAAGAACCATGACAACAGTGTTGTGTATGTCTCTCACTGGGAAATGGAGTGATGGGAAGTCATGACCACATGATTATTATATAGCACTTGCATGAGTTGTGTTCAGCTTTTAAACGGAGAGGAAAAATGCACAGCTTGCCAGTTTTACAATTTGATATGTTATCCAAGAGCATCCCTTACAAAAGGATACAACAGTCAGGGCTGCAACGTTTAATTCCACTGTTGCTTGGGCATTCAGGAACACTTGTAATATTTAACTTGACTTTATCAAAAAATAAAACACTTAATGGCCAGATTTTTCAAATGAGCTCAGTACCCCCCAGCTCTCATTCAGGCACCTAAATAAAGTGGAATGGCTTTCAAAATTGTTCATGAGAAACTATAAAGAACATGGGAGATCTCCATTACATGAGAGTTTGATCATTGAAGTGAGTGAGAGCTGCTTTAAGCAAATGCTGAGAGCTTTTCAAAAGCCTTCTGTATGCAACCTGCTGGTGAGCTGAGCCCCTGTGAAAACCTGACCATTTTTGTACAGAGCCAAATGGGAGCTGAGTTCCTTTTGAAAAATCTAGCCTTACAAAACGATAAGGAGTCCTGTAGCACCTTAGAGACTAACGGACTAGGGCATAAGCATTCATTGGTAAAACCTACTTCATCAGATGTTCTGGAGTGGAAATACAAAGGCAGGTATATGTGTAAGAACATTACTAACCATTGTACATTGTATTTCTTCGTCTCTATGGTGCTACAGGACTACTCATTGTTTTTACAGATACAGACTAACACAGCTACCAGTCTGAGATTAGCCTTACAAGGTAATTGACAGGTGGCTTAAGACCAAAATCTCAACTATTTAAAATGTGTTAGAACCTGTAGAGTCCTGCATATCTGTTGATATCTGCTTTATTATTGTATTACGGCTGGAAGGGCAAGTTCGTATGGAAAGCTGGAAAGTAGGAAGGAGGAGCATGGCCAGCTGTGTGTGGGGGGTGGAGGGTGGTCCGTATTTACAAAAAAAATCCCCCTACAAAAATTCCTGTGTATGGGCCTGACACATCTATGGATAGTCTCATGGGGTAGCCATGTTAGCCTGTATCTGCAAAACAAAGCAAGCAATCCTGTAGCGCCTTGAAGACTAACAATTATATTTATTCCGTAATGGGCTTTTGTTGATACGACCCACTTCATCAGACATGGAGCAAAAATTATAATAAATGCCATATATCTAGCAGGTGGGGGAGAAGGAAGAAGAAGGGGGAAAAAGAGTGCGGGTCAGGGAGCCACCTATCGTTAATAGGACCTGTGGAAGGAGTAAATTCAGTTGCCATTCCTGTGAATATAAATGTGGGAAAATTGTCCTTATAATGCAGAAGATGACTGAGATTCCTGTTGAGCCCCAGGTTAAAGGTATCAAACTTGCAAATGAATTCCAATTCCCTTTGTAATCTGGTGTTAAAATCTCTTTGCAGTACTATACTTACCCTAAGGTCGATCATAGTGTTTCCTGCAAGATTAAAGTGATCACCCATAGGTTTATGTGTATTCAAAGTCCTGATGTCTGATTTGTGAGCTCATCACATAATACATAAAACTGTTAGTCTTTAAGGTGCTACAGGACTACCTACATCTGTGGGTGTCAGTGCAGATATCCGCAGTTCATTTTTGCAGTGAAGGATGCAGATGTGGATGCAACTTTTGTATCCACACCGGGCTCTAAGAATTTGGTCTGGAACATACTCTTCATATTCAGTAGATCTTCTCTGGTTTATTGTTATCAGGGAAATCTACCATTCCATCTCTGAGATTTAGAAGTCCATAGCCAATATTTTCAAAACAAAAAAGCAGTTCAGTCGCACTTTAAAGACTAACAAAATAATTTATTAGGTGATGAGCTTTCGTGGGACAGACCCACTTCTTCAGATCAGCCATACCAGAACAGACTCAATATTTAAGGCACAGAGAAAGTAGTAATCAAGGTTGACAAATCAGAAAAATATTATCAAGGTGAGCAAATGAGAGAGTAGAGGGGCAGAAGTTGGGGGGGGGAAGTCAAGAATTAGATAAAGGCAAGTGTGCATATGAGCCCCTATAATGACCTAGAAAATTCCCATCCCACTTCAAACCACATGTTAATGTGTTGAATTTGAATATAAGAGAGAGTTCAGCAGCCTCTCTTTCCAAACTGCTGTGAAAATTCCTCTTCAGTAAAACTCAAACTTTCAGGTCGTTAACAGAATGGCCCACTCCATTAAAAGGTAGGCTAACCGGTTTGTGGATCAGGAGTGCTTTTAGGTCTGTTTTATGCCCATTCTCTGTCTAAGAGAGTTTGAAGTCTGTCCAATATACAAAGCACCTGGGCATTGTTGGCACGTGATGGCACGTATGATGTTAGTTGAGGAACATGAGAATGTGCCTGTGATTCTGTGAATAACCTGGTTAGGTCCAGTGATGGTATCTCCTGGTTAGGTCAATAGTTAATAGTTAATAGCCAATATTTATGTATTACTTACAGAAAAAACATGTTTTGTACTCCCCTTGCTGGCTGTGTTGCAGCCATTCAGACGACCAACAAACCCTATTTCTAGAGCAATGAAGAGTAATGTTATTATTTGTAGTATAGTGGTCATGAGAACTCACAGCCATGGACCAAGACCCCATTGCACTTAGGACTGCACAACACGTTACAGATAGACAGGTCTCATTCCAAAGAGCTGTTACTAACATCACCAAAGTTTGTTGGCTGGCAAGGGAGACACTTGAAACAAATCAAAGCAGCTGTATAAATTCCAAATCCTACTAGAAACAAAAGGGTGGGAGGCCCCGTGGGATCGCAGTACGTTTTCAGCAGAAAAAGACAAAAACAAAAAGACATTTTGTTGTTGAAATCAATGGAAGGACAACATTATCTTTACATACCCCTTGACAGTGTTTCTTTAAATTTTAAAAGGACCCATTCTCTGTAGCTTAACAATAAACTGCAAGCTGCGAAAAGCACTGTTCCCTCTAACTTCTTCCATCCCTGGGTGGAATACATTTTTTATGTGCACCAAAGCATGTGTGAATGTGCACCGCCAGTAGAAACACACGTGATCAGTGGTGCGTGTTCTGCTAATCTGCTGGGCAGCACTTGACTCTCCCCTGGACAGTCGCCCAAGTGCTCAGTTTACAGGGATCACTGATGAACGGCTAAAGTCTGACACTGCAACTCCCAATGAATAGGACCATCCCCCACCAAGTATGAACAAATGGGCCTACTTACAGGGTAAACTGTTTTTCAGTAAGACAGAGCGCATCTACACATAAAAGAAGATGGAAAGAACAATCCACTCTGTCGACAGAGAGCAGCCAATCTGCCCTGATCTCTCTCGACAGAGCAGCTGACCAGAAGCTCTGCAAACAGGGCTGCCCAGGGAACCAGAAGCCCTCTCTGCCGACAGAAGTGTCTACACTGCACTTTTGTTGACAGAACTCGGTTGACAGAGTGTTATTCCTCAAAGCTGAGAGGGATAACTCTGTCGGGGCAAATGCAGGGTTCTGTGGAAGAACACTTTAGGGCTATGTCTACACTAGAAAGTATCTGTCGACAGAAGTTACTGTCAACTGGGTAATCTTGACAGAACCTCTGTCAACAAATTGCATGTACATACAACTTGCTCTGTCGACAGAGAACTGAGAGACTGCATGTCCTTCTGTCGACAAAACTCTGTAGTGTAGACACATCCCTAAGGGTATCAGGTTCTAGCCTTATATGATACACACTGTGATATTGTAGGGAGTCTAAGGAAAGGAGATGCCCAAATCCCATGAAAATCCACACATGCCACACTCAAATAGGGCATAACATACTGAAAAGGGACGTACTAACATATCTTTCTGGAGCTGCGTCTACACGTGCACGCTACTTCGAAGTAGCCGCAGTAACTTCGAAATAGTGCCCGTCGCGGCTACACGTGTTGGGCGCTATTTCGAAGTTGAAATCGACGTTAGGCGGCGAGACGTCGAAGTCGCTAACCCCATGAGGGGATGGGAATAGCGCCCTACTTCGACGTTCAACATCGAAGTAGGGACGTGTAGACGATCCGCGTCCCGCAACATCGAAATAGCGGGGTCCTCCATGGCGGCCATCAGCTGGGGGGTTGAGAGATACTCTCTCTCCAGCCCTTGCGGGGCTCTGTGGTCACCGTGGGCAGCAGCCCTTAGCCCAGGGCTTCTGGCTGCTGCTGCTGCAGCTGGGGGTCCGTGCTGCATATACAGGGTCTGCAACTAGTTGTTGGCTCTGTGTATCTTGCACTGTTTAATGAAAGTGTGTCTGGGAGGGGCCCTTTAAGGGAGCGACTTGCTGTTGAGTCCGCCCCGTGACCCTGTCTGCAGCTGTCCCTGGCTCCCTTATTTCGATGTGTGCTACTTTGGCATGTAGACGTTCCCTCGCTGCACCTATTTCGATGTTGGGCTGCGCAACGTCGAAGTTGAACATCGACGTTGCCGGCCCTGGAGGACGTGTAGACGTTATTCATCGAAATAGCCTATTTCGATGTCGCAACATCGAAATAAGCTACTTCGATGTAGGGTGCACATGTAGACGTAGCCTGGGTGTACTAACAGGAGTGGTATGAGAAAGACACAAAAAGTAACTGTCCCTCAGCTCTGGTGAAGCCTCAACTGGAATACTTGTCCACTTCCGGTGCCACAATTTAGGAAAGATTCAGACAAACCAGAAAGAGTCCACAGAAGAGCAAGAAAAATAACAAAGGGTTTAGAAAACCCGACTTATGAAGAAAAGTTAAAAACATTGGGCATGCTTAGTGTTGACAAAAGAATACTGAGGAAGAACTTGATAACAGTCTTCAAATATGCTAAGAGCTGTTATAAGGAGGGTAGTGATCAACTGTTCTCCATGTTCACTGAAGGTAGGACAAGAACTAGTGAGCTTAATCAGAAACAAGGGAGGTTTAGGCTATATGTTAGGAAAAACTGTCTACATCTAAAGGTAGCAAAGATCTGGAATAGCCTTCAAAGGGAAGTTGTGGAATCCTCATGTCTGAAAGTTTTTAAGAACACGTTGGACAAACACCTGCCAGGGATGGCCTGAGTTTACTTGGCCTTGCCTCAGCATGAAAAGCTGGTTGTGATGACCTGGTTCTCAAGGTCTATGATTTGTGACATTCTAAATTATATCTACATGCATTGTACTGAATTTAGCTGATGGGCTGCAGGAAAGATGCTGCTCAAAGTGCACTCAACCCATGTGATTATATAGAATAACACATGCTGTGGGGTCCATTATTTACTTAAAAGGCCGCATATAATTAAAGTCATCACTCAGAATCACAGAATCACAGAATCACAGGATCATAGGGCTGGAAGGGACCTCAGGAGGTCATCTAGTCCAGCCCCCTGCTTCAAGCAGGATCAACCCCCACTAAGTCATCCCAGCCAGGACCTTGTCCAGCCGGGACTTAAAAACCTCACGGGATGGAGAATCCACCACCTCTCTAGGCAACGCATTCCAGTGCTTCACCACCCGCCTGGTGAACAAGTTTTTCCTAATATCTAACCTACACCTTTCCCTCTTCAACTTCTGACCATTACTCCTTGTTCTGCCATCTGACACCACTGAGAACAGTTTCTCACCCTCCTCTTTAGAGCTCCCCTTCAGGAAGTTGAAGGCTGCTATTAAATCACCTCTAAGTCTTCTCTTCTGTAAACTAAACAAGCCCAAATCCCTCAGCCTCTCCTCATGCTCAGGTCATGCTCATGCAAATATTTACCTGTTTTATTTCTTCTGCCTCTTCAGCAGGGTCCTGTGGCTCAGCATTGCTTATATTTACACTGCAATACAGGATGAGACAGAGAGATTCAGAGCCTGTTAATCTCTCAGCAATGACTAATTTAACCAATACAATAAAATAACACATAGCAATCATAATGCACAGCAGAGAAAATCTTTTAAATAGGAAGAATGTGATCCCAAACAGATTCTAACAATTTTGGGGTGACTTAAAGCAAAATGTCTTTCCCTCAAAGTTTGGCACAGAGAGGGCAGATACTTGTAGGGGTCTTGTACTTTCTCCCTCGTCACCTCTTAGGTGTAGGAAAACCTCCCCATACAAATTTATGAAGTTGCTTCCTTATTTTCTTTCAGTCCCTCCTTAAAACCAGCCTATGCAGTAACACCCATAAATTCCTCCGGTCTGGTGGGGGAGTCCACAGCTTCTGTGGACCTGTGGGAAAAAGGAGCTGGGGGAAGGGAAGCTCCATGTTGCTGGAAGGGGCAAGGCCTTGGGTGGAAGGGGTGGGCCAGAGCAGCCTGTCCTCTGCACAAAGTGCAGCACCCCCGAGCCCTCAAACCCATGACCGATTTAAAGGAGCCAGGGTTCCAGCCACTGCTGCTGCCACACTAGATGCACCAGTGGCCGGGAACCCTGGACCTCTTTGAATCACCAGGCCCTAGTGCAACTGCCCCTACACCCCATCGGCAGGTCTCTGTCTGGCATTCTGGCAGTCAACCAGCAAGCTGAGACTCGAGCTTTCCTGCTAACCTCCCTTCCTTTTATTGTTCCTTCATCTTCCAACTGCTGTGATGAGAGGGCCTGACAATCCGGCTTGGTGTGAGGCTCAAGGCCTAGAACAACAGTCAATGTTTTGTTAATATAAAGCAAAGCTAAAGACCTCAAGCCTGAGTAACAGAGGGTTTAAAACCCCTAAAAACTGTATGCTAGGTAGATTCTGATAAGTCACAGGGCCTAAAAACACCTAAAAGCACCCAGTGCCAGGCACTTAGTGAAATGCAT
Source organism: Carettochelys insculpta (assembly GCF_033958435.1). Taxonomy (NCBI): domain Eukaryota; kingdom Metazoa; phylum Chordata; order Testudines; family Carettochelyidae; genus Carettochelys; species Carettochelys insculpta. The sequence goes on along the minus strand of NC_134140.1, from coordinate 132,163,525 downwards.
AAACACATCCTGTTTGGTACCATACACTCCCTATAGATAATAGCTTAGCTTCAGGTGCTTTCTGACCCAAGCTCAGGAACAGGTCATAATGACAGCATGATGGATAGTGTTGTTTTGATGTTTTGATTACTCCCCAAGTTAATGGGTATGTAAGGAATGTGCCAGCAGGAGCTCAGTACTGCCAAAGGAGTTGAGGAATGCGTCCTGCAGAGATCATTTGCATGAAAATACAAAGGTGTGTAATGTCTTGTAAACAAAGCCCGATGGCAGCAGGCAAAGGAAGGAGGTTTTGTCTATTGTAAACAACATGTTGTAAAGTCACAATTTATGCTATCACCCAGTGTAAGAACTGTGGAGTCTCAACAATGCTTGAAGTTTTGTGGGGGTGCAGGGCAATTATCACTGCTGTGTAAGATATGGATTACAGAGGGCTCCCCCCACCCAAGCATTGTTTGAGTGAAAGTGGGGAGGCAGAGTGGTTGAACCAGATGGCTGGAAGTCTTTTGTCTATATAGCTGTAAGACTTGTTTGACTAGTTCTACTCCCACTGTTCACAGGTAGACCTAAAGATGGGTCTATAGTTATTCTGTGAGAATCCACCTTGGTAGATACTGAGATGCTGTGGCTAGGCCCAGAGCTGAATGCTACTATGAGCTGGAATCACAGGGTTTTGCCTACAACAAAATCCACAAGACAGCAACGGGTAGACGGTCAGTAGGAGAAGCAGCAGACAGACAGATGGCGCAACCAGTGGCCAGCCAGTAAAAGGAGCAGCAGGCAGACAGCAGGCACGACCAGCGGACAGCCACTGGGGCAGCTGGCAGGGAGCAAGCAGAACGCCAGACAAGCATAAAGAGGGCATTGCCTCAGGTTCAATGAGGGAATGCATCAGGGTGACGTGTCAGGGTTTGCACAGACTGGCCCACGTTGCAAATGGGGCAATTGAAAAGGGGAGTCCGAAGAAAGTTTGGGTGTGTGGATGGGCTGGTTGGACTGGTAAGCATGAGAGGCAAGGCACACTGCTCAGTCCATTAGAGTTGGGACAGTTACTTGAGGATTCGTTATGAACTCTGGGTGTTGTATTTTCCCAAGCTTATGCCATATGACTTTTCTGCCTCTTTCATTGAAAGTTTCTTTTCTACACTCAGACTCTGTGCTTGCAAGTGGGGAAGCATTTCCTCTCCGAGGCTCCCAGGGGGTGTGTGAATTTCCCAGGCTACTGGGTGAGGGCTCGAGCCAATTTTGTATGAGATGGATGAAAAGGAACCCCTAGATATTGAACCCAGCCCTGATTGCTGCCGTCGTCTTCCGGCAGAAGGGTTACAGTAGATCTAGTTACATTGAGGGACATCAGTGCATTACAATGAAGGGTTTGTACCTGGATATGTAACCTGTTTATACCTGTGTATAAAAGTGTGCGTAACAGAGGCTGTGTCGAGCGACCAAATGGATGATGGAGCCCCCTTGCCATCAACTGAGTCACATCCATTGTCACCGCGTGTGCATGTACCAATGTAAACTGTTGAGTCATATTGGAGACTCATGAGGGTGTTGGAAACCATATGTCAATGACAATAACCTGGCTCCAGTGCCTCCATACCTTGATTTGTGGTTCTTGGGGGCTCTCTGAGGTCTGCAGTGTCGGCTAACTGCAGGGTCTACACTGTTTCTCCAAAGAGAGCACACGGCCAAAGTGATTAAACGAAGGGAGCAGACTGGACATCTGAGCACTGTTCTGGTAAAGACACCCGACAACACCAACCTTCAGCCAAACACCCTCTCTGCAATGCAGGTTTATTTTGTTCTCATAGCACATCTTACCACAAAACCTGCCCTGCCTCTCATTACTAACATTAATGGGAGTTTTGCCATTAACATCAATGAGTCCAAGATTTCACCCTTCTATTTTACACACTCTAGGCCAGGGACTTGAGACTTTACAACACTTCCCTCTCTGCAAACAGACCAGCACAAAACTGTCCCTTCTAAATTTCCATCTTTAATAATCCAGGGCTGAACATGCTCTCTGAGCTAGATTCCCTCCCCTGGCTCACCTGTGCTAGACAGATGGAGTTCTAAGCCCTCTTTGCAGACAAGTCTTCAGTCACAGGGGCCCATAAGAAAGCAGAGCAACCTCAAGGCTGTTCTACTTCATGCTAGGCTGCTGATAGCCTGACCCCCCGTTTATTTAGCTATGCCATCTCCCGCTGGTGGAGAGCTGCTGGAGGAGCACTAAGAAGTCCCTAGCCTCTGGGGCAGAGCTTCTGTCAGAGCAGGGGTCATGAAGGAGCTGTAGCTAGAGCATACATGTGCCAGCTATTCTCTGCTTGGCAGAGTCTGTGAGGGCTATGAGTATGGACTAGCAGTGGTCCTCAAACTGTGGGTCAGGAGTGCCCCAGAATGGGCTGGGATCTAGGGCTGAAGTTGAAGCCTGAGCTCCACCCCTATTAGGGGTGGCAGGCTCCAGCTTTGGCTCCCCATCCCCTTCACTGGGAAAGACAAGCTCGGGCTGCTGCCCCCCATTGCTCAAGTCAGGGCACCAGGACTCTGACCCCTCTCCCCCACACCCCACGCCAGCATGACAGGAATCCAGCCACCTTTTCCCCCACACTGGGGTGACAGATCTCCAGCCGCAGCCCCCCTTCCCCACATCTGGGGTGGCAGGGGTCCAGCTGTGGCCTCCTCGCGCTACACCTTGGGTGACAAGGCTCCGGCTTCCTCTCTTCACACCTGAGGCGGCACCACTTGGGCTCCGCCCCCACTCCTCACACCTGAGGCGGCAGGGCTCAGGCTCCGCCCCCTCTCCCCACACCGGGGGTGGCAGGGCTCGGGCTCTGGCCTCTTTCACCCACCCCTGCCCCAGGGCCATGTAATCACTCTGTTGCCAGAAGGAGGCTGCTGTGAAGTTTGAAAGCAGCTGAGGGCCAGGCAGAGCCAGAGGGCAGGAGAACAAACCGGCTGACTGCTACAGGCTCTCCCCTTGAGGTTTTACCTTAGCTGCAGGAGCCCGAGCCACCAACTAGGGCTGTGTCTGCTGAGGACAGGTGCCCCGCTCGGCTCCCCCTCACACCCTCCGCAAGGCCTGTGGCTGTCTGGACACCAGAGAGTTCCCTGTGACTCAGTTCTGCTCAGCCGGTACCCGACTCCCATGCACCCAGCCCAAGTCGGCCTCTACAGGCCTTGCCCTAGGCTGAGCCCTCTTGGCCAGCAAGGACAACTAGGATGCCAGCACTGCAGGCAGCAAGATGGCCTCATTATCCTGCGGGCCCTGTGCAAGGCAGAGCCATAGAGAGGACATAGACAGATGCTAGCGGACCTTGCCAGCTTCCAGGTAAGAAGGACACAAAGGGGCAGGGCACACGACCTGAAGCGCTGGGAGGAAAAGGAGGAATGAGATGATAGCTCCAAGAAGGAACAGATTGGGGCTCCCCTTGAACCCTGCTAACCCCATTTGTCCTTCCTTGGAGCCCCTCTTCCCTAGGGGCTATTGTCAGGTCAGGCCCAGTCCCAGTTTGGATCACTCTGTCCCCACCTGGATAAGCTCTGTGCACTCATACAATTTCCACTATGTCCACGAGACATGCCACAGGTGGAGCTGGGATGAACCTACACATCACAGTAGTTCAGCACTGCATTAGCCATTGATGGCTGTGAGCACTGTCTCAGGAAGGTGGGACCCAAGCTTTGTCTTCTTTGAATGAGGTCAGATGATAAAGAGTTTTGGACCAGTTAGGGCAGCATTTGCTGATCTTTACAGTGTGTTGCAAGGAATGATTATTTCCCATGCTATTTCCAAGAAGACAGGTGAAAAGGAGAGAAGTGCTGAAGGGAATGGCTACGGATTTTATGGACTGGGAAGAATTGTTATAGTTGAATTAAGTCAGTCTGAACTTTTGCATGGCATTATAAATGATTCAGGAGCCCTGGAAAAGTAATTTTGATAAAGAAGAACATGTAGAATTATTGTATTTTGATTACTCGCTTTCTGTTAAAGACAAAAATAAATTGCTGAGAGTACTTTTCTTACATACATATTAAAAGGGAGCATAAGATGCAAAAGGTAAGTGACTACTGTACAGCAATGTTATAAGGAAAAGGGAACGAACAACATGCCATAATCATGGCATCTTCCTCACTTCCTTTCTTAAAATATTGCATAGGGTTCTTGTGAGCAGTTAAACAGCTGCCATGTTACACTACAGAGGTGGCTGCATTTCAGTGAAGGGTGAAGTGATCCCTCTACTTGATGTTATGCATAACTGTGCTCATAACCAGTCACATATTTAGTACCTGCCGACCATCTCAAACTGCAAATGTTAACACCTGTAGCACCTTTGAACAGCACCTTTCATCCCAGGGTTTCCCAAAGTGCATTATAAGATTACAAATGCAATGTATTGGTAAACTGTCCAACACCACTCAGCCCTCCATCAAAGAGCAGAATAAAGGCACGGAAAGCAGAAATGTTCTGGAAATGTCAACATTTCTCTGTTAAAGGTTCTTACATCTCCCCTCCCATTTCCAAGATCACACATGCTTGTTGTGGATGTCTCATGCCAGCCTTACAACTAAGGCCCTGCCTACACTAAAAGAGATGCCTATTAGCTAGACTGAATTTTCACTCTTAGTGGAGATGCCATTTATATTGACAAAGGAGTTCTTACTGCTAACTCTAGTACCCCCAACAGAATAAGCTATACCAGCAAAAGGATTCTTTTTGCCAGTGTAACTGCATACACATGACAGGCTCTGCTGGCACAGCTGCTACATCAGATAGGGGATTTTTTTTTCTTACTACCTACCAACATGGATGATCCATCAACACTTGGAAGTGTAGACAGGCCTCAGTCAAGCCAGAAGAAAGAGAACTGTGGCTTACCTTATTGAAGATTTTGTTTGTGGAGAGCCAGCACAGCAAAAACATTGTTTCCAGCTCCCTGTAAGCAGAACAGCAAAAGAAAGAAGGACAGTGTGGATTTTGCCTTTCAGTTTACTCATCCCAGGGATTCCAATGCACCCTAACCCTGGAAAGTGATTGATGTATAGCCTCCCATGACCAGCATTGAAGCCATGGTCATTCACCAACAACTCGTTGAACTGATCGTGTTGGTTCAGATGTCCGATCAGTGCCTCCCAGATTCTGTTTTCCGAATTGGAGAAAGGACAGAGAAGTGTTGGGGGCCAGCGAAAATGGTATAAGGACTTGCTGAAGGCACACATGAAAAAGTACAGCATTGGTGTTGACACTTGGGAGAACCTTGCCCAAGACCGTCCCCAGTAGAGAATGGTAATCCATGAGGGGGTGGCACAATCTCAGAGCAGTGCAGAAGAGGACAGACAGAGAAGAAGAAAAAAGTGTCAAAAACTGCCCCATGCCCCTCCAACATCTACCAACCCCTGCCCCTTCTGTGATAAGATCTGCGGCCCCAGAGTTGGGCTGATGAGCCATCAACGGACTCACAAATAGGAAGGTGATATGAAGACATCCTGCTTATTACCGAGTGACCACCAGGAAGAACACTCGCCATTACAAATTAATGTCTTAGTGAGCTGACCACTGACTGGCTGAGCTGTGCAAACCTATACTGAGCAACTGGTATTGACTATTCCTATAAGTTGCGCCTGTACTAGGAAATGTTTACAAGAAATAGCCACCATTGCAATGTTAGGAGCCCTAATGTAGATGCTCTCTGGCTCTTGCAGCCACGTCATCTTATTTAAGAGAGCCATGTTGAGACAGTGCCGAAAATGGCTAGCAGAATCAGACTAATCCTCACAAGCAGCAATATTAGCAACAGAGGAAACTCTTATAGACCAAGCAATTATACAAAAAAGAGAAATCTTAAAGGCATTTTTTTCTGTCAAGTGTGCGGTTTTTGGGGTGGGGAGGCATGGCCAAATTAGTTAGATCATCAGGCAACCTTATTACCTCCCTCTGCAATGCAACCTCCAGTTCTAAACCAACCATTGTAACGCCTGCCCCAGCAATGCCAATCTCACAGATTTTATCTACCCCCTTTCCTTTCTCTTTTCATTCCTCTTGTTTTAATTTTCCCTTCTCTCTTTCCCTCCATGCAGCTGTGTCACTGTGCTGTAAGTGAAGGAGGCTTCTCCTTTGCCACTATTCACACGTGAAATAGCCTGCTTGTATCTCTCTGCCTCTCCCTTATCCGTCTCATTTCAGACAACTGGTGGAAACATTTCTTTTCTCTCTTCTTAGCTATTCTTTCTCTCTTGTTAATGTAGTCTTTAACACAGCAAAGCAATTCTGGACACAGTTTGAATGAAAAACATTATGCAAAATAAAGTTATATAATATACGAGTTATGTGTCAAAAATGTCATGAAAGAATACTCGCAACAATTAAGTGATTAGGAAACACAGCAGAGGGGTGCCAACTTTCCCTATGTGATGTAACACAATTAACAGTGAAATAGTACTTAGTGAAGTAGGTTTTAGGTATCTCACTTCTGACTTGATATAACATAGTGCAGGCTGTGGAGCATGATGCTAAATTAACGGATTTGCTGAGCAACTCAGTATAGATATCTGAGGATTCAAACACAGTAGGCTCATATATAGGAACCCTGGAGAGGCTAGTGACTCTGCAAGTGCTGTAACCAAATACCATGGTAAATATGTAGACTCCCTAAGCTGATTTAGACCCCCCACAGAGTATGTTTTCGACAACCTCAGGAGAAGACTGTGAAGCAGAACTGTGAACACACACCCTGGGAACCCTTAACTTACTAAAGCTTTCCTAGGTTTTAGCCCCATGGAATTGCCTGGATGGGGTGTGCGGGAAGTTGTCTTTCTAAGATCACCAGAGCTGCACTTGCCCATAAGTCCTAGTACTTTATTATCCGGGGATAGGTAGGATGTCAGGACGCAAATGCTCCTCTTCCCGGGATGTGCAAGCTCTTGCTGGCAGACGCACTAATTCTGGCAGGCATTTCAGTGATCAGACTAGTACGTCCGCAGTTTCTTTCGTATTTAGAGCCCACAGACTTGGACTGAGACTCCTGCAGAAAGAGTCGGGCTTTAATTGCCACCGGGCTCCCTAAGTGCTATAGCCACGGGCACAATTTAAATTAAACCTCGGGGAGCCGACAGCATTCCCCGCCAGGGGCCCAGGGCGGCTGCCGGCTGACTGCGTCGTGGGACGCCAGTGCTGAAGTGAGACTGGATGCGCAGGGCGAAGGGAAACTGCAGATTTGCTGCCCCCCTCTGGGGCAAAGTGGGATCGCTAGTCTGAGCGCAGGGAAGCCCCCTCCCTCTCACCTTTCCTCTCCCCCATAGCATCAGCTGCCTCTGCCCCGGGCAGAGGGCCGGGCAGCCGGTGGGGGGCGCTGGCTGCCGGCTCCCCCTTGCTCTAAACCCCTTCCATTCCTCCCGCCCCGTGGGAAACTCAAGGCGCGGGTGACGTCACGGGGGGCTTTTCTGACGTCACCCGGGCACATGCTGGCCGCGCGCGCGCAGCCCGTCCCCTTTGGGCGGGGTGCGAAGGTGGGCTTGCCGGCGAGTCCCGCTGCTCCAGAGCCGGAGGTCCACCCCTGCCCGTTAAAAGAAAGCAGACTGCTGGCCGAAAAAGCCCCTTCCTTGCCGGCCTCCCTAGGGTTAGCAGACTGCTCCGGTGCCTTCGTGCCGACGCCCCCTAACTGTTCCCTACTTGACTTTGCAGCTCAGGTCCGTGTTCTTTTAACGAAGGGTGCTTTGGGGTGTAATGTGTGTGGACAGAAAGAGAGACCAAGATTGGGTGGGATTGTAACTCACAAATCCCATCCCCCTGTTTAGAAAGTGAGGCAGCTGGCAACTTGCAAGGGACCCAAACTCCAGCCCTATCTTCCCCCTCTAGTCACAGAAATCTTAGGGGCACATTGGCGGCTGCTGTAACTTGCTGCAGCTCTGGGACTGCCCAGCTACACCAGTGGAACTCCCCTGATATGGGCCTCACCCTTACTTTAAAATGTCCTTTCCTGTTCTTCAGAAACGCGTGGATGCTAAACTTCAGGGTAACTTCAGCTCCAAACAGTAGTCCATGTTACTCTTATTTGAATTAGGAAGGACCTGATTAATTCCATTCCAGGCAGTTCAAAGGTTGGTTTATCCCTTTTTTTTTTTTTGTATGGAAACCATCCAAAATCCAGCACTCATGAGATTTCTGGTATTACCTAGTTCCTGCTGATTGATAAGACCCCTAGAGTTCCTGGGGTATTGCACCATTTCCAATTCCTCTCCCAGCTAAAATCAGGAGTACCAGAATGAAACTAAAAGGAACAGGAGCAACTGTTCACTTGCAAATCCCACAAAGGGTTAAGTCACTTCTACACTAGCTCCTCCATCTTTAATTACATGCTTCCCTAACGTCCTCCTCCTCTTCCTGCCTCTTAATAAAAGCGCTACATCATCACTTCAATAAACAAAAGGGTTAAAATCCCTTTAAGGAAAGCAGCCCACTTTTGTGCTTATTCTTCCAAAGATGTGCTCCCACGAGCCTGCACTCTCACACTGCAAGAGGACTTGTGGAAGCTAAATTACCCACTGGTTAGTGCCCTAGTTTGGGACTCAGGAGACCTAGGGTCTTTTCTCTACAAAAATACTGCTCTAGGTAGATATCACTATGACACCTCACAAGAAAACCTCTTTCCACTTAAGAGGAGAATCATCACCTAAAAAGGAGGGTGCGGAACCTGGCGGAGGGCTCTCAACTGCCTACACTGACAGGTGCAAGGAAACCGCTCCTGTCAGGAGTGACAGCCTGACTCCCCTGATTCTCTCACTGCTGCCCCTGAAAGGAGCAGGGAAACCGACCAGCGCAGCCCGACTGGTCAGTTTCCCCTCTCCAGTGAGCAGTGGGCAGCCCAGAGCAAGGCTGTTGGCTGCCTACCACTCACAGGAGACAGGAAACTGACCAGCGTTTCCTGGCTGCTCCGAGTTATGCAAAATTTGACTTAGGCAGGGTTGTGCAAGAACGCAACCTCCACATGTCGGAGGTCTACTGTACAGTCATACTCTTCTCCAGTGCACAGAGCTCCTCTTCCCAGGTCACGATAAACATTCTGATCTGGAAAGTTTACAATGGCAAATTCTACTGACAGCACCCAGGTTTCTTCCTGGATGTGCATCCAACCAATAATAGACAAGCTGCTCTGCCTGGCTGTTTGCTTGGACAGCAAAACAGACTAATTCATAACATTAGCAATCCAAAGTGTCAGTCCCAGATTACCATTTTCTCTGGTAGTGCTGCTTTCATGAGGAGAAGGTGTATGGGGACAAACACGATCTCCACAAGCAGTTTGTGAAAGGACTGAGGCAGGTTCATTGTGTTGGCAAGAATTTAAGGAACCTTCAGGAATGCACCATGGGAAACAAAAGATCCCAGTTCTGTGGAGTGTAGCTGAGAAGGAGGGATGTGGGAGTAAGAGAAAAGCTTGGCGTAACACCAGGGAGGAATGCATTCAGCTGGCTGAGAGACTCCAAAATGAGGTCATTGGGAAAGCCAGCAGACCACACCAGGGTCACCGTGGTCCACAGGCTGTTCCAAGAGGGGTAAGGAATGCAGGTATTTCTTCTGAGCCAGAGTTGTGTTCAAGGGCAGGTGACACAGGTGACTGCCTGAGGGGCCAGTGTTATGCTTATAAGAAGCACATGGAATCTTTTCATGGAAAAAGGCACTATGATGCATTGATGGAGAATACAGAGTAAAAGCATATGCAGACATATACACACACACACTATCCTACTAGTGATATTATAGTTAACGACCAGAGGCTCAGACCAATCTAGTGACCAATTAGGGAGTGGAGCCAGGTTCTTTCACTTGGGATTCCGATGCTCTGAGGCTGGCCTGATGAACCCAAAACAGCATTGCAAAGATGCCTGCTCTCAAAGTCCTCAGCTGCCACTTGAGTTTACAAGTTTCACAGAGTCATGTTTCAATCAGTCATATTTATGTAAGTGTTTATCTTCAGGTTGTTTTCGTGTACTTTGAATGTTTGTTCTTTCAGGGAGTTGCCACATTGGGTTTCAGCTTATCTGGCCATTCCTAAGGATTGGAGAAACTTGCTTCACCTCTGTGCTTGTTTCTGTGCATTTATTATTAACATTTAATCCTTATCATTAACATTTAATCCCCCTTTTCATGTTCCAATAAATCTGTTAGTCTATAAGGTGCCACAGGACTTCTTGTTGTTTTTGAAGACACACACTAACATGGCTACTTCTCTGATACTTGTCATCTTTGTTATGTATCTGAATCTGAAGAGTGAACTCAGGTCTATGTATATTAAACTTTTAACGAATATTCTCTTTCTTTTTTAAATAAATGTATTTTATTAATAAGAATTGGCTATAAGCACATATTTGGGATAAGGTCTGAAATATTTATTAAACTGGAAGTTAATATGCCCAATTCTTTGGGACTGGTAGAACTTTATTTGACTGAGTGAAAGCTTCTGCTCTGGATTGTAACCCACACCTTCATCTAGATAAGCCAAGACTCCAGGTTCAGGTGCCTGGCTATCACTGGGGCAGAGACGTTCTGCAATATGCTACTTCTAGTTGACTGAAGCAGGAATAAAAAAAGCTACAGTCAAAAGAAACCACAGCCGCCCATGTATTAGAACTATGGTGTGAAGATGCCCAGGTCCTTCAGATCTCTGTTCGGAACTGCAGTGCGGTCCCAGCCATTTTTCTTTCATAATCTTGATTGAATCGCTCATTTTGGGCCACGGTAAAGTGATTCTTCCAGTCCCCTGCAATGCCTGAAAAAAGGAAGGCAGTGAATGAAAACAAAGGAACTCCTGATGCTGAGCAATGCAATAAAAAGAATATCAACGTGACATTAATGGTCTAAATTCTGCTTTCAGTTACATTCTTTTCTCCACCTCCTATAGATTTGCAAAAGTGCCACTGAAACCAGAATTTGAGTCTGAATCGATTAGGTGAGTACATTTTCCATGCCCCTCCAGAAAAATGTAGTTCATTAAATGGAATGCTTGTTAGACAAAAAAATCAACAAATGTTGGATGCTTCACAATACTGAACACCTTCCATTTCACTAACTGCTATATACAAGCAGACTCCGCCTGCCTAACAGCCTATCACTGTGAATATACTTTCCATATACTAAAGGCAAAAGGCATCAAGAAAAATGCTGGTACCCAGGACAGCTGGACTTTAAAAAGTGTGCTCTTTTCATCAAAATGTTTAGGGAACAGTTGGGTTGTAAGTGGAATTTAGTCACTGGAAAACTGGTGAACCGAAGCACTGTGCTGAGTGATTTTCTAACGGTATGTGGGAGCTCTGAGTTGAAGCTGGAGAAAGCAAAGCAGATAACCATATCCTCTGTTCCATTCTCATTGCTTTTTTAAACATAGTTTTAGTATTTAGTATGAAAACCGCTGCCTCTCACCTGTGTTATTGTTAGTACACATCATTATTACAGTAATGGCTTGGGACCAGAAAAGACTGGGCCCCCATTGTGCTTGGTACTGTAATTAGAGTCATGGACAGTCTTGTCCCAAAGGGCTCAGGCTGTATCATAGGGTCCATTCCACATATTGGTTCTGTTATTAATTTTGTATTCTGTACCCATTCTGTATTCTACCTATTGGTTCAGTTTTGAATTTTTTCTGCCTCCCATGGCCAACAAGCCTTTTTGTTTCTCATTGTCTAGGGAACGTGAGGTTTGATAAAGATATCATATGGAGATGTGAGGAATTAAGGTCAAATTTTTAAAGAGCTTGGCTCCCATTTAGGCCTTTGAACAAAATGGCCAGATTTTCAGACAGGCTCAATATGTAGCAGCTCACATTGTTGTCAGTGAGAGAAGCCGGATGCTTGTGAAATTCAGTCACTTCCTTCTGATGTGTAACTGGGAGCTGAACTCTTAAAGAGATAGCACTATTGTCTCCATTTAGCCACAGAGCCAGTTCTAAACAGGTAGCATGGGCAGAGTCCAGGCTTCCACAATGCCTCTCTATTCTGTTCTTTAAATGACTACATCTAGGGATCAGATAGTACATCTAGGGATCAGATTGTAGTTCAGTCTCCATGTCCTGATGAGCCTGGGATTGCTAGTTAGTGCCTTCTGCCAAGGCATTTGTGAGTGTAAGGAATGTGCCAGCAGGAGCTCAATTCTGCTGAAGGATTTGAGGAATGTGTCCTTTAGAGATAATTTGCATGAAAATGCAAAGGTGTGCATATGTAATGTCTTGTAAACAAAGCCTGATGGGAGGAGGTTAAGCAATGAAGTTTCATCTATTGTAAACAACATGTTGTTATAAAGTCACAATTTATGCTATCACCCAGTGTAAGAATTGTGGAGTCTCACCAATGGTTGAAGTTGTTGTGGGGGTACAGGGCAGTCATCACTGCTGTATAAGATATGAATTGCACAGGGCTGCCTTCATTTAAGCATCGTGAGGCATGGGGCAGGGGGGAGGGATAGTGGTTGAATGAACTGTTTGGGAGCCTTTTGGCTATACAGCTGTAAGACTGGTTTGAGTAGTCCCTCTCCCCATTCACAGGTAGATCTAAAGCTGAATCTACCCTGGTATATGCTGTGGCTGGGCCTGGAGCTGAATGTCCTTATGAGCTGAAGCCACAGAGATCTGGAATCATGGGGTTTTGCCTGCAGCAAAACCCACATGACAGAAGGCAAATGAGCAGCTGAGCACATTGGACAAGCAGCTGGCAGGAGCGGGTGGCTGATGGGGCAGCTGACAGGGGCAAGGGGAACACCGGACCAGTACAAAGAGGGCATTGCCTCAGGTTCAATGAGGGAATGAATCAGGGTGATGTGTCAGGGCCTGCACAGACTGGACAGAGTTGTAAGTGAGGTATTTGAAGGGGCGTACAGAGAAAGTTTGGATATGTAGATTTGATCTTTACTGTATTGAACTGGTGAGCCTGACACTGCTCAAGCCATTTGAGCTGGGACAGTTACTTGAGGGTTGGTTACAAATTCTGGGTGTGGTATGTTCCCAAGCTTATGCAATATGACTTTTGTGTCTCTTTCATTATAAGTTTCTTTTCTACACTCAGACTCTGTGCTGGCGAGTGGGGAAGCATTGCCTCTCTGAGGCGCCCTGGGGTATGAATTTCCCAAGGTACTGGGTGGGAGTTTGAGCCAGTTCTATGTGAGATGGATGAAAAAGAACCCCTAGATGTTGAACCTGGCCTTGGTTGCTGCTGACTCCTTCCAACAGAAGGATTATGTGAGATATAAACAGCTATCCACTAGGAACAGTGACGCCAATTTATTTTACACAAGCCACTGAAAAGCCATCAGACATAAATACTGTCTGGGTAGCTTATGAAGGAAAAAAGGATTAAAAGTACCAACCTGTTACAAATGAGAAGAAGAATGGTTAGTAGTGCCTGTGCAAATCCTTACCTTTACGCATAAAAGGGGAGATGCTATGATCCATTACATCACTTGGGACCATCTTATAATTGGTGGTGGGATTCTCTTTCATCATTTCAAATGAAGTGTGATAGACAATCCTGTCGAGAACCTCCTCCTTCAGATCCTTCCCAAGGAACATCATCACCTTGCGGATTTCACGCTTGGGATCCTACAGAAAGACAAGTGGCACTTCCAATGGTGTTTGGTGGGAACCAGTTGCTCACCTAGCCAGGAGAAAATGGCCACCAGCGTGCAGGGAAGTGAGAGTCTAGAGCTTTTATGAGGTGCCAGAAACCTCAAGTTGTTTTATTGTGTCAAAACCAATACCCAGCAATACATTTGATCAACCTGGCACCCAGTTCTTACACCCCTTCCCGAAAGAGAAAGGAGGCTAACAGCCCCCCAGAACCGATTCTTGTCTCCCTCCTGAGAATAGCATGAAATAGGCAACTTTAATTCTGGCTTTGCGTTAATTCTGAGAACTTGGACTTGAACCCCAAATAATGTTCTTTTAATATGATTGTTTTTGAGGTGTGGAACATATGGGGAGGGAGAAACTGGTCCCCATCTCACCAATCCCATCACTTTAGGGAGTGAGGCAGCCAGCCACTTCTGAGAGACCCGAATTCCAGCCACTCACAGACTTCTTAGGGCCAGAGCTGCAACTGCTATAACTTGCTCCAGCTCTACTGACTACACCAATGGAGCCACGGTTTGGGTGACCCTCTGTCCCGTTCCTCTTATTGAAGCCTCTTTCAGCTGTCCTGACTTTTGAAAAACAGGCACATTGTCCTGTATCTTTTGTTTCTGCGCTCTGCCCCTGCTGGCCAGTCACCATCAGTGCAGCCACAGCAGCCCCCTGTTTGTGGCTGGCAGGTGAGTGCGGGCAGGCTGTGGCCATCAGATGGGGTCACAGGCAGGATGAGGTACAGTCCTGGGGGCAGTGCTACAGCTCCTTTCCCTGCCCCAAGTCAGATCAGAGGCAGGAGCCCGAGCCTTGGGCCAGCTTCTCTGGCTGGTACTCCAAGCAGGGTGCTTCTTCCTCTTCTGCTGCTGGTGTGAGGGGTGGAAGCTGCCCCTCAACTCCCAGCCTCCTTTGCTCACACAGCTGTTGAGAGCCACAGGGGTGGCCAGTCAGGTAGAGCATGTGTTGGCCGCAGGCCCGAAGGAGCAGTGGGAAAAGGCAGTCTGGTAGAGGAAAGGCAGCCCTGGGGAGTATCACCTAAACCCCCCTGTGGGGTTCCGCAAGCTTTTTGTGCCTTAACCCCAGCACTCTCAATCCCTGCCCCAGCATGCCCACCCCTCGGGGCCGAAACCCTGATCCCTGGCACCTGTCTGCCCCCCTGAAACTGGAGCTGCAGGGCTGAATACAAAGCCCTGGGGACCATGTGCAGCTGAACACAGGAGCTGCAGGACTAAAGTCCTGATGCCTGGTGTTCTCTCTCCCTCCCACTTATGAAGCAGGGCTGAATTCCCAAGCCCTGGCAATTCCTGTGGGGCAGAAAGAAGGAGCCCAGGGGCTGAAGTTCTGATCATTCACCCCCACCCCAAACTGAAGCTGGGAGTGCCAGGGCTGAATCCTGGGTCCCCACTCTCCCTATTTAGCAAAAGCCCTCTGAGACCATGGGCAGAACTGGAGGGGCACTGGGGCTGTTGCCCCCCTCAAGCTTCAATGGAACTGCTGGGCAGTCCTGGGGACAGACCCACCCCTCTTCTTGCCTTATCCTCTGGCCAGTTTGGAGGCAGGAAGCCAGAGCCAGGCAGTGTTCTCTCGTCTCCCCCTGCCACTGGTGCAGGAGGTTGAGCTGTCCCTGTCCCTGTCCCTGTCCCTGTCCTGGTAAGAGCTGCAGGTAAGAGCCACGGTTCTTGAGAAGAGAGAGTAAGGGGATGGAGGGGAGGTTCCCAGCATGGCTGTGAGGGAAAAGGGGAGCCAGCACTGCTATCGCAGCAGTGCTCAGGGCTGTCTGCCCCTTCAACCCTTGGCTCTGCCCTTTCTGAGGGTGCAGAGCTGTGGTCCCCCTGCTACCTTGCACCAGGTCCCACAGTGTCTGTTGGCACCACTGCTTAGGGTAACAGGGTCTCCCAGAGTTTGGGTGTTGTCATGGGGCTGCACTCTAAGGCCAGGGCACGGTGGCTTGAGAGACATGTGGAGCCTGATGAGTGTTGGAAAACAGACAAAAAGACAGGTAACAGAGAGAGAGACTCTGCCCAGACTGGGCGCTCTGAGTCTGGACTGAGCTACTTCCAGGAGCAATCAGCAGGAGGCACCATGGGTGTGAGTCCCAACCTGCTGCACACCTCAAATGTGTATTTGTTGCCTTCTCACCTCTTTCATGTCCTCATAGAACAGGTACAATATAGGATGGTCCTTCCTCTTCTCCCACCACTCTTTTACATGGTCATACCAGGAACCATATGCAACTAAACTTAGAGAAAGAGGTACAAAAATAGGGTTGGTGATGTGAGCGTGTCAGGTGACTGGGGTCACATTCTCTTTTGGCCTCATGCTACAGAAATGCATTGTGCACACAATGACTATGGCATAACGTGCAAATCGGGTTCCTGTGATTTGTGATGGTTTGCATACACTGGGGCAAGTTCTTCGCTTCACTGGTGCCATTGTCAGGTTAGAATCCTCATCTGTTGTTTACATGGCTGGAGCAGAAATTAGATACTAATGAGCTCTTATATAAATACAGCTTAGGGCCAGATTCCCAGCTGGTATTGGCATACTGTACTTTAAATGCAATCAGTGACCAGCTCTCTAGGTGCTGTAAACATTGCAGTCAAGGGCCAGTTCCTTAGCCACTGGGAACTGGCCATAGCTCCACTGACGTAAGTGCAGCTCTGCTAATTTACAGCTGCTGAGAATCTGTCGTTAAGTTCTAGTTCTACTTGTATAAGGTCTGAGACAGTGTCCTCTGCTATGCAGACTCCCCAGTCACTGCTCCCTCTGAAAGGGAGCGCAGACAGAGTGGAGGTCACTCAAACTCTCTGGCCTAAGAGGAAAATTTCCTCTCTCACTTCCCACTGGACTTGCTAGTACACTGAGAATACAGAAAAAGGCACAGCATCCAATTTTTCTAGCAAGATCTTGCTGGATCTTAGTCTGGAAAATTCCCTTAAAGTTGCAGGTCCAAGATCCAAGCAGCATCAATTTAAAGCCCTGGAAACACAGATTGTTCACAGATGTCAGTCTCACCTCTGCCCATCATGTATTTCTCAATATATTGCTCCCACGTGCCTGGGTCTGGATGCAGCTTGTTCATTAGGTCAAAATGGTAGTAGGAGACAACTACATCTTTGGCATTTCGGGCAACATAGATCATCTGTAGAAGGAAGAAGAGAACAATCCACGTTGCCACAGTGACCTTGAGTTCTGAGTGGCTCCAGATTACATTTCAAAGTTAAGGAAGGGAGTTCGTGTTTGTCTCCTTTCACAATTCCAATCCTACAACCAGGGATCCAAATTCTGGCTCAACAAAGGACAAATTATAGCTGCAGGAATCTAAAGGTCCCTTGATACAGTGGTCTAAGAATAGAGAACCATGGACTCTACGAAGAATTGGAAGCCACAGGAGCTCCAACTCCGGCAGCTCCAACTAGCTCTTTCTGTGGTCTTTGGTCCATCTCTCTGTTTCTCAGCTTTCCCTTCCATAAAAAAGGAGAAAACAACACCACACATTTCATAAAATCATGGCATACTAGAACCAGAAGAAATCTCAGGAGTCATCAAATCTTATTTCCCTGCACCCATGGCAGAATCAAGCATCATCTAGATCACCCCGAGAGGTGTTTATCTAACCTGCTCTTAAAAATCTCTAGTGATGGAGATTCCACAATCTCCCTCAGAAAATTATTCCTGACAGTTAGGGGAAAAAAAATTTAATGTCCCACCTAAAACTCCCTTAGTGCAGTTTAAGTCTTGCTTCTTGTCCTATCCTCAAAGGCTAAGAGGAATAATTTTTTCCCTCCTCCTTGTAACACCTCTTTAGGTACTTGAAAGACATTATCATGTCCCATCTCTGGCTTCTCTTTTCCAAACTAAACTCAGTTCTTTCATTCTTCCCTCACAGGTCATGATTTCTAGACCTTTTAACAATTTTTGTTGCTTTTCGCTATAACTTCTCCAAATCATTCCTAAAATGGGCTGCCCAGAACTGGACACAGTACTCCATTTGAGACTCAGTCAGAGCAGAGTAAAGTGGAAGAATTACTTCTTGTGTCTCGCTTACAACACTCCTTTTAATACATCCCAGAAAAATGTTTGTTTTTTTTGCAACAGTGTCAGAGTTTTGATTCATATTTAGCTTGTGGTCCACTATGACCCCTAGATCCCTTTCTGGTGTACTCCTTCCTAAACAGTCATTTCCCATTTTGTATCAGTGCAACTAACTGTTCTTTCCTAAATGAACCACTTTGTATTTGTCCTTTTTGAATTTCATCGTATTTACCTTAGACCGTTTCTCCAGTTTGTACAGATTATTTTGACTATACAAATATACTCTCTATGCCATTATTTAAACTGTTGATGAAGATATTGAACAGAACTGGTCCCAAAACTGATCCCTATCAAATCCTACGCATTATGCCCTTCCACCACAGCTACAAACCATGGATAACTAGTCCCTGGGAACAGTTATCCAACCAGTCATGCACCCACTTTATAGTAGCCCTATCTAGGGTTGTCTTTCCCTAGTTTATTTATAAGAAGGTCATCAGAGACCCCACCAAAACCTAATCATACCGCTTCCTTCTTATCCACAAGGTTTGTTGTCCTAACAAAGAAATCCCATCCTGTCATTTTCACCAATGTCAGGCAGTGTGCAGGCCCCCACAGGAAGAGAAACTCTGGCAGCATCAGTTCTACACCAGGGGAACAGCAGGCAGCCAGCACTACCCCCAAAGGGGGTAATGTGTGCCAGGGAGGGATTGTGGCCAGGATGCCTGGGGCATTAGCTAATTCCGTATATCCCTCCTATAGAGCATTAAACCACTGTACCTCTGAAGGACAGTCACAATGCACTCCTTCTCTGCCCTGCCCTTGGGGCACATCCTCCTGCTCCCCCAAATGTAGTAGTCGGTAGGTCTGCTCCCATGTGTTTAAACATAGCCATTCATACAGTGGCAAAATACATCATCTCCTCCAGAGTCAACCTGGCCGCAGGGGAGTGAATTGGATTGTAGTTTGGTTCTTGCACCATCAAGCAGAACTGATAGTTGAGTTGCAACTGCAGAACCACATTTTACCCATTTATGTCTGGGTAAACCCAGTGAACAGAAGGGTGATTGCCTAAAAGTAGGATTTTAAGACTATAGTTATTCTACAGATGGTGGTGACATTGGCAGAATTTTCTTTCCAGGACCTTTGTTACTGATTTGTAGAATTGGAAGGAGTTCAAGAAGTCATCAAGTCCAGGTCTGTGCACTCGTGGAAGGACCAATGCCATCTAAACCATCCCTGCTACGTATTTGTCTAACATCGTCTTAAATCTTCAGAGATGGAGATTCCTCCCTAGGCATTTTATTCCCATGTTTAACCAACCTGAAGGTTTTTTTTAAATGTAAACCTCCCTCACTGCAATTTCAGTCCATTGCTTCTTGTCCCATCTTCAGAGAGTAAGAAGAATAAATTTTCTCACTCCTCCTCATGATGAAGTGTGGGCCAGAAAGAACTCAGCCTGATTATCAGTTCCCAGGGACAGCCTGCAAGGCTGGTGACTAGAAAAACATATTACTGAAAACTCAGGGAATATCATCTCTTTTTAAAAAAGAATCCCACGAGGCTAATTTAATGGGAACTGAATGTCCTAACCCCTTAGGGATCTTTGAAAATCTCAGCCAAACTATGAATATAAACCTGTATCCCAATGCTGTAAAGTAAAGCAGCCAAAATGCTGCTTTAGCGATATATTATGAAGGCAACTCAAAAAAAAAACTCTTTCAGCTTGAGAAGAGAGTCAGCAGGTAAACATGAGGAAATGGGCCCTGGCAGAAGGTGGGACTAACATGAATATTCTGTGCTCAAGGAACATCATGCTTTCCCCCATCAGTTTATTGTCTAGGAGGCCTAAGGTCCCAGCTACTGATTACCTTGCAGCCATTTTCCCAGAAGGACGTTGGAAGGAGTTGGACAGGGAGGTGGGTTTTCACTAAGCGAGGAGATGGCATCTTGGTTAGTTGCTCTGTCCCTGGTAAACAGAAGTTTCAAGGGATGCTTATAGAGAAGACATTAAAGTTAACATTTACAAAAATACCTTAGTGTCACTAAAAGTTAGGAAATGAACTCAGATCTTCTGAGTCTCAAGCAAATGCCCTATTGACAATCCCTTCTTTCCGCTCCTAAACTTCAAGCTATCTATGTTGGATCACCTTTTTGTCCATAGTCACCCAGCACAAGTGCTATGTTTACCTGGTGACAGCTTTCCAGGGACAGCAAATTCCAACATGGGCACTTTGTTGAAAATTGCATCCCGTTTGCATTGGTCAGGATCTCCATCATTCAGAATCATGTCCACAATTTCACTCATCCATGTAGTGCCTTGAAACATAACAAGGGAGGAAAAACCCAGTCAAGAACCAAGTTTATCCACCCAGAAACACTCAGACAGGAACACCAACCACTGTTCTTCAGTCCCAGACCACAGCCCTTACGGTATTCAGCCTATTCACTTCGGATAATCTAAATTCTAGTCAAATGGTTCTCAAGTGTGGGTTGGAACCCCAAAGCAGGTCATGACCCCTTTTAAATGGAGTCATTAGGTTTGGCTTAGGTGGGCTGAAGCCCTGAAGAATGCAGCTTGAGCTACAGGCCCTCTGTGTGGGGTGTAAGCTTTTGGGATTTGACTTCCCTACCATGACCACACAGTGCAGTGTGGTTAAGGCTTTGCCCCCTGCATTCATCTCCCCAAGATGGCACAGCTCAGGTTTCATTCTTCCCCTCCGTGTTTAGGTAGCAATTTTTGTTGTGAAGCTGGAGAAATCCTGTTCTAGCTACATCTCCTCCACTCTCCGGAGGCTGAGTAGCAATGACATAGCGTTAGTCTGTAGCAGAACAATACAGTTTGCCAGCATGGGCAAGCACGCATGTCAGAGTTCTCTTTCGTGCGGAAAATCGGCAGCCCCCTACAACCACACCCATTTTCAGGTGTAGGGTGAAGCCTCTCCTAGGTCAACACAATTGCTAGCTGACTGCCCATTGCTGTGATTTCAATGAGCATCATCACTGTTCTCAGCAGCTGCCTACAACACAGGAAAAGACGAGGTTCCAGAGTGAAGGGGATTTTACCATTTGTATAATACATCCCAGTGGCCTATCCCAGCTGACATGGGATAACAGATATAATGCTGCCCCTTCTCCCTTCCCAGTACTCCTTAATTTTCCCTCTTCTAACCCCTGCCTGCTTCCCTGAGACTCACTGCACCATATTGTCAGAGCACAATTTGCTGAGTCTGATTGTTTTCTTGCTGGGCCAATGCTTCAATCCTTTGCTGCCTCACACCCAGAGTAAGAGCTGATCTCGTGTGGCAACCTGGACTCTGAGCCCTTCTGGCCAACCACCACAACAGCTAAAATCCAGGCCTGGAATTCCATCTCTTCTGAGCCTGCTGCTTTTTCTATGGGTAAAGTTAAAACCACTGAGACTCAGCCTTGCATAGCAATTAAAGGGGTCAGAGTCTATCACCTTTGCTCACATTTAATAAGCTCACTCTGGAAGCTATCCCCAGCAATAAAGTGCTGATCAGCGTGCTGAGCTCATGGGAATAAGGGGACTTTCGAAAAGGAGCCCCGTCTGGACGTGCCGCGCAGCGGCAAGGCGCGTCAATTTCGAAGCGCCGCTGCCTCCCGCATGCATTTCAGCGCTTCATTAGTAAACTTCGAAATGGCCATTTGCATGGCCATTTCGAAGTTTGGGGCACGTGTAGACGTAGCCCATCAGTGAAGATGACAGAAAATGCTGCAAAAACAGGTAAAAACCACTATCGGCCAGATGGTAGATGAACTGCAGAGAGAGCTGACAATTCATCTTTCCCTGGTACCAACCACCTTTTGCCTGTCGAACCATTCAGGATTGCCTCAATTTGCTGCTTCTTCTGTAGCATCCAGGCACTGACACAATGATAGAATCATAGGCTATGTCTACACTAGCCAAAAACATGCAAATGGCCATTTCGAAGTTTACTAATGAAGCGCTGAAATACATATTCAGCGCTTCATTAGCATGCAGGCGGCCGCAGCACTTCAAAATTGACGCGACTCGCCGCTGCGCGGCTCGTCCAGACGGGGCTCCTTTTTGAAAGGACCCCGGCTACTTCGAAGTCCCCTTAGTCCTATGAGCAGATGGGGGTAAGGGGACTTCGAAGTAGGCGGGGTCCTTTCGAAAAGGAGCCCCGTCTGGACGAGCCACACGGTAGCGAGCTGCGTCAATTTCGAAATGCCGTGGCTGCCCGCATGCTAATGAAGTGCTGAATATGTATTTCAGCACTTCATTAGTAAACTTTGAAATGGCCATTTGCATGGCCATTTCAAAGTTTTTGGCTAGTGTAGACACGGCCATAGAATCATAGGGCTGGGAGGGACCTCAGGAGGTCATCTAGTCCAGCCCCTGCTTCAAGCAGGATCAACCCCAACTAAGTCATCCCAGCCAGAACCTTGTCAACTGGGACTTAAAAACCTCTAGGGATGGGGAATCCACCGACTCGCTAGGCAACACCATTCCAGTGCTTCACCACCCTCCTGGTGAAGTAGTTTTTCCTGATATCCAACCTACTCTTCTTCTTCTGTAACTTCAGACCATTGCTCCTTTTTCTGCTATCTGACACTACTGAGAACAGTTTCTCACCTTCCTCCTTAGAGCTCCCCTTCAGGAAGTTGAAGGCTGCTATTAAATAGCGCCTCAGTCTTCTCTTCTGCAAGCCCAAATCCATCAGCCTCTTCTCATAGGTTATCAGCCTCTCCTCAGAGGTCAATGCATTGTGATGACCAGTTTGTTTAAGAGGATGTCAGTCCTTCAGATACCATCAGTCTCAATGCTTAATCAACCAAAGCCACTCAAAATATCCCGGAACCTGACCTTAGTGACTCCACCAAGTCCCCAGCCCCTTACAACCCAGATAATGATAGCCTGAGACTCAGACCTCCAGTCTCCAAGGCACATCACAAACACTAGGACAGCCCAAGAAAATACTATGTTCACTTTGTCCCTTTATTTTGGGGAAGAGGGGAAATGCCCCTCCATCTCTCTGTACCTGTGTGGTATCTGGAATACTCCCATTTTAGATGCTGCAGGGCACAGAAACATCCCTTTTAAGACAGGAACAAATCCCAGTGCAGAGGAGTTTGGGATTAAATGTGATGGGATCATTTCTAGTGATAGGTATAGGTCAGGAGCTGTGAAATGCTGGAAAGGCTCCGTGACATTCTTGCTCATTGTTAGCAACCCCTGTAAATCACTCGATCAGCTTCTTTGTCGCAAGGGGAGCTGAATGGGGCTTCAAGGGACCCAGCTACATTTCCAGGACCATAGGCATGGCCCTTTTTGGCCCCCAATGCTGAAAGCCATGAAAACTCACCAGATTTGGGGTACGTGGCTATCACAATGTCATCTGGCCTGCTCTGAAAGTTGTCTATTCTTTCCCAGTTGTATGAAAACGCGCAGACCAGTGGAATATCGTGGACCATCCTCCAGTCCTGCCGAAAGTAATCTTCTGGTGAAGCCATGCTGGGAGAAGAGTTCAACAGAGAACCGATGGACAGGAAGCTCTTGCTCTTGACTCTGTTTTCATTACAAAACTGAGGTGGTGATGGACTTTCTGATTGGCACACACCGTATCGTGTTTCAGGCCACTACATAAGAGATGGCAGCATGCCATGAAAGAGTCTGTTGCTTGATTTTCCTTCCTATTGTCTCCTGTGTCACAACACAGGTGTACATGGAACTGGGGGTCTGCAGAAGTGTGAGGTGCAGGCGGTCTCGGGTCTGCCCCACCAAAATCAAACAGTCTTTTTTTATTACCCAAAAGAACAAAGCACCTTGTTCCTCAGCATCAAGAAAACTGCTTTTAAAAACTAGAGAGATGCAAAGTAATGAATACAGCAGTAGTCAAACCCAGGGGGTGTTCTCCTGATCTGTGTGATGGATGGCAACTCAAAGAGACCTGGAATCTGTTCTCAGCTGTAGCTTATCCTTAAACAAGCCACTGTGTGTGCCCCTGGTCTCCATCTGCAAAGTGGAGATCACAAGAGTCCCTTTCCCACATGCTTTGTTTATTAGATTCTTCGGGGCAAGTGCTAACTTTCTAGCTGTTTGTACAGTGCCAAGTACACCAAAGCCCTGAATTTAACCCAGGTCTCCAGCTGCGGTCACAATAAAAACAATATGAATCACGTCTCGTAAGAAGCCATTTCTCAGGTGAGAATACTGGGTGAGTCAGGCTACTTCCTAGTGCTTTTATCAAGCAACCATGTGGAGAGTCACATGCAACAGACATTTTTCTTCTGTGTACTGGGTTCATTTGAAAAGCAACAGGCTCAGTAACACAGTAACTTCAGCCACCAAGGATGTACTGTTACCCTGTAGAAATGCAAGGCCTTGAGTAAGGTATTGGTTCTGATTCCAACAGTTAAAGAGCTGGGAGTGATCTGTGTCAGATGACTCAAGCCTGCAGGCTCAAGCTATAAATCTACAACATGAGCATTTGGATGTAAGCTGGATCCCTCCCCAGCCTGAGTATGGGCTTGGGCCAAGTCTAAATGGCCACACAGCAATATGGAGCCCCAGTCCCATGAGCCCAAGCCTGCTGACATGGGTGCATGTGTTTATCTGCGACATAGGCATACAGCTAGGAGGAAGGGTGGACTCCAGGGAACTAGATTCAGACACATTCAAGGCCCAAGTTACGCCCATACTTAGGACTTGTGAAAATCTCACAACCTGCATTTATTAAGTCCCATAAAGATAAAAATCAATGCATATAACTTATCTGCAGCAAGTCAAATAACTGTCCTGTGACCCATAGCTACTTAATAATAGGTTAGCAGGGCTGTGGCCAATATAAACAGAAGGAACACATAGCATTCTCATCCTCTGATTGAACAACAAACTTTAAGCATTAAGGAAATCTCCTCTATGACAACAGTAAGTCCTGCTGCTCTTCCTGCGTGTGTGAAATCAGATGGCTTTGAAGCGTTCTCAAATGACTGACAGTGTCATCTCTCTTTATGCTTCAAGAGCCCTCTTAAATCCCACCAACACACAAGGTAGGAGAGGAAAGTTTAGTTTTATCTCTTTGGACCTTGTTTTCCTCTGAAAAGAGTAAACAACACATATTTTAATTGCAGTTCAGCAATGATCTCATTGGAGGCTGCTGGCAAAAAAAAAATTAGAGAAAGTCACATAAAGAAGGATTCTGTAAAACAGCAAGTAATTTACCATTATGGATCTGAAACTCATATGTAAATCACAAGACAATGCACTGTGCTGTTCCATCTCCTTTTACAAAATCTCAGCTTGGAGTATGCAACACTGAACATTTGTGCAGATCTAAACTGAGTCCGGTCTCGAAGCCACAATAAAATTATACATTCATTTTGTAACAACACCTGCAGTCATAGCCTTCCTTAGTGCACACTCCTCCTCCTCCCAGGTCCTAAGTGGGGTAAATGACAAGCCTGCACATGGGACACTCTTATCTGGAAAGTTTGCAAGGTGAAACCCTGCTAAAAATGCCCAGGTTTCTTCCTGGAGGAGTATTACAGGAGTCCTAGACAGGCTGTTCTGCTTGGTTACTTACTCAGACAACAGAGCAGACAAACAAATTCCTAACAGTAACTGGTGAAAGAGTTGGAGTCTCAGTTTACCTTTCTCTTCTGGTGGTGGTTGTGCTGCTGTTGTGAAGGGAAGGAAAGGCTCTGTGAACCAGCATAATCCTCACAGGGAGATTGCGAAAGGATTGGTGGACTCGTTAGGTTGGCAAGTACATAAAAAACTCTCTGGAATGCAGCCAAGGGAAACAAACCAGCAAAGTGTCGCAAACAGCTTATCTGAGTGGGAGGGACTTGGGAGTAAGAGACGAGCTCTGCGTAAGGCCCGGAAGGACTACATTCAGTTGGCCAAGAGGCTCCCAAATTAGGAACACAGGAGGCCTCACCATGGTCACCATGTCTCTCGGGCTGGCTCATGAGGGATGAGGAATGCAGGTGTTTCTTCTGGGCAGAGGTAGCAGGGGCAGGTGACTCTCTGACAGGCTGGGTTTAAGGAGCTCTAGACTCAGGGACTGGTTTTGTTGTTAGTGACAAAAGGGAAAACAGAATGTGTGAAGTAGCTTGTTGTAGGTATTCCCCATGTGGATTTATTTTTCACTAACCTCCTAGATGATCTGGAGCTTTGTAGAATCTCAGGGAACCTCGTAGACTTTCTAAGGACTGTCTTTCGCTTCAGTCTTCCTGTAGCAATCCTACAACAAAAAAATTTCAAAAATAAAACGGAGAGAGAAATCTCCAAGCTGCAATTCATTTGCAAATTTGACTGTATTAACCAAGGGTTAAACAGAGACTGGGAGCCGCTCGCCTCTTAGACAAGCGGTTTCTCTGCTCTGGATGTTCACACCTCCACATTACAATCTTTCAATGGGCAACATTCCCCCTGACTGATCTGACTTGTTTTCTCCTCTCTTGATGTATACTACTGATAATGGGCCATTTCCACCCTGACTGTATAGACCTTGTCAGCTCTGGCCCTCCCCTTTACTGAGACCCCCCTCTTTAAATGCTCCTCTGGACCTTCCCTCCCCAGCATGCATCTGATGAAGCGAGTCTTTGCCCACGAAAGCTCATGCTCCAAAATATCCGTTAGTCTATGAGGTACCACAGGACTTCTTGTTGGTTTTGTGTTTTGCTTGAACCTCCTAGAGCAGTCGTGGGCAATCTGCAGCCCAGGGGTCACATACAACCCACTGGAGCTCTACCTGAGGCCTGCAGCCCCCCTCCCCCATATGCCTTTTGTGTACTGTGGAACCAGAGCACTGTACTCTCTACTTCTTCTCCTCCCAGCTCTTTTGGAGACCATGAATCGCCTGATTCAGACTCCCTCTGTGGCCTCCTGCCTCACTCCCAGAGCTGGAACACCACAAGTCTGGTGTTTATGGGGAGCAGGGCCAGTGCGCGAACCAGGTGACGAGCACACTCTGAAAGTGAGGGGAGGGAGAGGGAGGCACAGGAAGTTTGAGGTTTCAGTGCTCCGCTGTGTGAGAGGCACTATGGGAAGGGAGCAGACAGGGGAGCCGTGGGGCTGCAGGTGGAGTCCCAGAGGGCCACAGGCAGCTGCAACCCACTGAAGTGAAGGAGATCAGTCATGTGACCCACTCTGTATCTTTGGTTGCCTGTTGCTGTCTAAATTGTGACCAGCCATGCACCCATGAGCGTATAAGGGGTGGGGTGTTGCCAGTGAGTCTGGGAGCTGTGAGAGCAAAGTGCAGTGTGAGCCCAGCTCTGCTACTGTGGAGGTACACGTGTGTTTTAAACTTGAAGAGTGCAAATAGGAACCAGTAAAGGACATATTTAATGAGACACCAGAGATATTTATCAAACACCTGCGTCTAGCAACAATAAAAGTTGCCACTGTACTGTCGCTGCAGTGCTGTTACTCCTTTTGCCATGCGTTACACGTCTGATGACTTTCTAAGACTGCAGAACACAGACTTTAGCTCTCCCTAATACACGCATCCCTCATTAAGCGAGTACTTTATTTACGAGTACTCGTTTAAACGAGGGACACATACACTTACCTGTGTTCACTAGACGAGTGGACTCCACCTGCTAATCCAACTGAAACCCCCACCCCGTGGTTCCAACCCCGCCGTAGTCTGACACCCCACCGCCAGCCCCGCAGCCCCAAACCACTGCAGCCAGACCCTCCCCCTCCACTGGCCCCACCGCCAGACCCCCTTGCTGCCTGTACCACCCCGGCCCCACAGCCTGACCCCCGCTGCCAGTCCCATGGCCCCATACCACAGCAGCCAGACTCCCCTGCTGGCCCTGCAGCCCCATACCGCAGCAGCCAGACCCCCCTGCTGGCCCCGCAGCCCCATACCGCAACAGCCAGACCCCCCTGCTGGCCCCGCAGCCCCATACCGCAGCAGCCTGATGCCCCTGCCAGCCCTGTGGGCCCGTACCATGGCAGCCTGAAAGCTCCGCAGCCTGACCCCCCCATGGCTTCAAACCATGGCAGCCAGATGCCATTGCTGGCCCCACAGCCAGACCCTCCTGCTGCCTGTACCCCCCAGGGCCCCACAGCCTGTCCCCCCTGCCGGCCCCATGGACCCAAACCCCGACAGCCTGAAACACACACACACCCCACAGACCCACTCCGCCACCAGATTTTAATCCTCCCTCCCACTCACGGCCCCAAACTACCCCCAGCATTTAACCCTCCCCAACCCAAGGTTCACTTACCTTTCCAAAACAGCACCTCCTGCTGCCACTCCTTCCCCGAGTTAGGAGCCATAGGAACCAATCAGAGACTTTTACATGTATTTAATAGGAATTTAGTGTCCCTCTTGTACAGAAAACATATAAAACTGCTGGAGCGCTTCCACACACGCAGCCTGAGGTCAACACTGCACATTCGATGGCAGGACAGAATTACGAACCTGGAAGTCCTGGACAGAGCAGGAACCACAAGCATTGAAGCCATGATTCTGAAAGCCCAGCTTCACTGGACAGGGCACATCATATGAATGGAGGAGTCAAGAATCCCTAAGCAACTCTTTTATGGTGAACTCTCCCAGGGCAAAAGGAATCAAGGTAGGCCTCGCAAGAGGTATAAAGACTGCATGAAGGCCAACATTGCTCATGCTGGTTTAAAACCAAATCAGCTAGAGCAGCATGCAAAAGACCCAACAGGCTGGCGTGCTCTTGTGCGACACGCATATGACAACTTTGAAGAGC
This sequence comes from Carettochelys insculpta, assembly GCF_033958435.1. Classification (NCBI taxonomy): domain Eukaryota; kingdom Metazoa; phylum Chordata; order Testudines; family Carettochelyidae; genus Carettochelys; species Carettochelys insculpta. The sequence continues at coordinate 132,135,167 of NC_134140.1, read as the reverse complement.
AGCGACACGTACGCCTCATTGATGCTTGTGAGAGGAAGAAAGCAACAGCAGCAGCCGCACCAACAGAGCCAGGACAATTCCCTTGCCCCCACTGTGAACACCCAGGCCGTTCAAAGCTTGGACTCCTCAGCCACATGCGAGTCCACAACCGATGAGCTTGTGCAAGCTCAAGACGTCATCATTGGACACGATGGACTACCTATATATATAGTGTCCCTCTTATGAGTTTTCGCCTACAAGCAGAAAGTTGGGAACCAATTGTGCTCGTATAGCAAGGGATGAGTGTACTATCTGGTTTCCCCCGGACAAAATAAAAGATGTCCCCCCAAAAGCTTTCAGGAACTCAGTATTGCAGCAAGGTTCAAATGTGATGGAAAAAGTCCTGAAACAGAACACCATAGCCCAGGCTTTGATCAGCCTATGGGCAAAACTATCAACATGAGTGCAAAGGAGAGAAAAGTGACCTTGTGAACTAAAGAACTAGAATTAATATTCTACGGCTAACCCCTATTGTTCCACCCAATGTTGGTTCACAGTTCAATTACTTGATGTTAGTTGAATAGTAAGAAAGAGGAAGCCGTGCTAGCCTGGTATTCTTAAAAGTAAAATGTTTCTTAAGCTTAAAAGAAAATAACTTTTCATTTACTCATTTATGACATGAACAGATACTGGTTTACAGATCCTAGCATGCACGTTTCATATGACAGAGATAAATTATGCATGTCAATGTGCATCAAAGTCTTGAAATAGGTTATAAATGCAATAAGAAATAAGGTGTTCAGAAGTTTAACAAATGGGAGTAGGGTACTGAAGATACTTCTCACCTGGGGTGCAATTTGATCTAAGGCCAGCCCTGTTCTGGGCCATATCTGTGGGTGTGATGCAAGTTTGTTACAAAATCATGGGAAAGTCACATCTGCTAGACTACCTGCCTTCAGATATTATCAGTGGGTCACCAGCAATGACAAGGGTAGTAGAAAGCAAACAGATTTTCTATGTGGGTGCACAGAGGCAGTCACATTGGACACGCACATGCAATTGAAATGGAAGGTTCTTTTGCAGTGAATCATTTAGTAGCTTGCTCTTGAGGTGCTTTTCATCTCAAGCACTTGATGGTCTACCCATCAGTTTTGGCACAGTTCTAGGCTTCCTGGAACCTGCTGGTTTGAGTCATAGCAGTCTCAGCTCTTCAACCCTTTTGGGTATAACAGACAAGTTCAATGCCATATCATCATCATCATCATCATCAACAACCATGGGCTCAGTGCCTGTTGGTATCCTATGCCTTCCTCACTATTTCCTTCCATCTTTCCCTGTCCAGTGCAGAGTGGCTTAGTTTCTGTAGACTAGCTTCACACCAATCTACCATATCATCTACCCATTCTCTTTGGGGTCTGCCTCTCCTAGTTGAATGATCCATTATGCTGAATACCAGGGTCCTGACTTTTTGCTCCTTGTTCATACTGCAGATATGCCCAAATATCTGTAACTTCCATTGTATAACCTTCTGCAGTAGGTTCTCTTTAGGCTGTATCTTCCTATATAATTCTTCTTTGGTGACCTCCTGCACCCATCCTATTCTCAGGATCTTTCTGTAACAACTCCTCTAAAACTCCAATATCCTTGTCTTTGATTCATTCATTATCACCCAGGTCTCACAGCTGTACAACATGCTGCTGAATACACACATTTTCAAGATGCTCAGCTTCATTCCTAAACTAATAACTTTGCTTTTCCAGATCTTACCCATAACCTTCAAACTCGCTCTTGCTTTTGCTATTCTAGTTTGTATTTCCCTCTTACAGCCTACATCATATGTCATGTTGTTCCCCAGATACATGGACTTCTCTACATTCTCTAGTTTGATCCCATCTACACTGATCTTCCTATTGCTTAATCTCCAGATACCATTGTTTTCATTTTATGGATGTTCATAATCAGTCCCTACCACTTCCCTTCCTTGTTTAACACCTGCACCGTTCTCGCTAGCGTCTCTTCATCTTCCTTGATGATATCTATATCATCCTCAAACCTCAAGTTGTTAATTCTCATTCCGTGCACCGATATCCCTTCTACTCAATACCATACCAAGTAATTTATTGTGTAGGGCCTTGACGAGAACTTAAAAGCCAAGGCCAAGTTTCCCACTGATAGCTTGCTGTTGTTTGTTAATGCTAGTGTCCTACATTTGTTGCCAACTCTTGTGTTTTTTAATAAAAGGCATATGATATGTGGTGGGTTTTCTTCAAGCCCCAGCCCCTGAAGTCATGTGAGAATCTCAGTGCACGACGGCTCAAACCATCCCTAGTCCTAGTGACAGCACAGAGGAGTGGGGCTTGAAGCCCCATCTGCATAATCCGAAAAGGAGCTGTGGAACAAAAGACCCCACAAAAATAGAAACTTGGAAAAAAATCTTGTTTAAAGTAGTTAACAGTTGCTGTTTATTTTGGTATCTCTCTTTCATTTAAATCTTTCCCTTGTCTGAGCATAACTAAACCTATAAGCCATATGGGGTAAGAAACTGCCACTGCTTCACATCTCCATTCGGAACTGCAGTGTTGATCCCTTCATCTTCTCTTCATAATCTGAGTCAAATGCCTCATTCTGGGCCACAGTGAAGTGATTCTTCCAGTCGGCCACTGTACCTGAGGGAGAAAACCAAGAATGGCTAGCTGAAATTCTGTGGTCTATATTATGCAGGAGTTCACACAATATGATCACCAGAACAGCCTCTTCTGGCCTATTAATCTGTAAAAATAAATACATTATTCAAACTATAGTCTACTTTCTTCCTTCTGCCCCTTTCTGTCTCCTACCTGTTTCAGAGATCTCACTAGGGCTGGGTTAAATGGTGGCAGTTTTTCAATCTAATCCCCTATTAGCAGTGCTTTTTCTAGTCAGTTCCATCATTAGGTTTGGCTGGTAAAGAACAAAACTTGGATCCTAAGATTTTCTCCCACCTTTGGAACAGGAATAAATGGCTGGATTTTCCTCAAATTATAGCTGGTATTGGCCCTGCTTCCACATTACCAACCTTTCGGTCTTTTATGTGAACCCTGCTATAAGTGGTGTAGGGGCTCTCACCCTTTCTCATGAAGGGAGACACACTCTGGTCCATATGAGCCTTTGGTACCATCCTATAATTGGCAGTGGGGTTCTTCTGCATCTCCTGGAATGAGGTGTGATGGAGGATTTTATCCACCACTTCTTCCTTCAGGTCCTTTCCCAGAAATTGTAACACCTTTTGTGTTTCACGTTTAGGATCCTAGAAAGAAAGACAGATGCTGCACAAAAGTATGTGAACAATAACAAAAGGTAGCAGAATAATGTCAATTATTCAACCCAGAGTTGAAGTCTGGGTAGAGTGAGAATGGAGGGGCTTGGAATTTCCCTTTAAAGAGAGAGACCCTATCTCCCAAATCTCTCTCTCTCTTTCTCTCCCCCAGTCCAAATTGCAAATAGTTTTGGCTAGTTCTGTTTATTTGAATGTATAGGAATGTTGGAGAAATGCCTAGTGTCAGCTGTGATGTAGTTCTTTTCCAAAGTTGAGCATATTTCCTGTGAAGCCTCCTACTTGACTCATCTACCTGACTCTCTAGCTCTCTGATTAAGTACTGTTGATAGGTATAGCTGTTGCCTTCTTCAACTTCATGCAAACAAACAACATTTTTCGGGCTGAAACATTACGGCTGTGTCGCATGGTAATCAGCCTGATCGGAGAATACTAATGAAGTGCTGCGGTGAATACACAGCATTTCATTAGGCTAATTCTCCCCGCAGCAACATCAAAGTGTCAAAGTTTGAAGTGCCGGCGTCCCATGTAGGTGTGGGCACTGCTACTTCAAAGTGCCTTTAGTCCCAAAATTTTTGGGGAGTAAAGGCACTTCAAAGTACCGTGGACACTTCAAAGTGCCCGCAGCTACATGGGATGCCGGCACTTCAAAGTTTCACACTTTGAAGTTGCCATGGGGAGAATTAGCCTAATGAAGTGCTGCATATTCATCTCAGAACTTCATTAGTATTCTCCGATCATGCTGATTACCATGCCCCCATTGAAGAAGGGGGCTAGTGTAGACACAGCCTATATGAGTTCATGTTCTTTCCCTCCCTTACCTCTTTCATGTCCTCATAGAACAGGTACAGAATGGGTTTGTCCTTTTTCTTCTCCCACCAGCCTTTCACATGATCGTACCAAGATCCAAATGCAACTACATTAATAACAGAAGCGCAGAAGAAAAGAGAAACATTTACATTTCATGTGCCTTCGTTGGCATATCCACAAAGAAAACAGGTTAAATAGAGGTTCTCAAAAAAACACATAATGACACAATCATACGAGGAATAGTAAGTTGATAGGAAAATAGGAGGTTCTGGATGTCTTAAGACACCCCTTTTGACACAACTCATTTCCTGTCCCTCAAGATCACCTGACACATTGACTAGCAAACTGACTGCCTGAACATCTAAGACATGTTCTAGGTCGGGGGTCAGCAACCCGTAGCTCTGGAGCCACATATGGCTCTTTAAGGAGCCACTTGCAGTTCCAAGCACTGACTCCACTTGCAGCTTCAGAGGCTGCCACTGCTTAATTTTTTGTTTAAATGGCAGCAGCCTCTGGAGCCTCTGAGCAGTCAGCTGTGGCAGGGGAGGAAGCCAGCAGGGCAGGGAGCCCCAGAAGAGGAAGACAGCAGGGCTCCACATGTGGGAAGTCAGCCTGCAGGAGAGCTGGGGAGGGAAGGGGGGGCCGAGCCTGCCCTGCTGGAGCTGTGCAGCCGAACTGAGAAGGAAGCGGTGGGGGGAGCAGCGGCAGTGCATGGAGCTCATCAGCTGAGGCAGGTCAATCCTGGGATAAGCGGGGTGGTTTGGGGCTGAAGGGGAAGCTTGGGGATGGGAGTAACTTAACTTTCTAACTGATACAGATCATTGTGTGTGCATGGTTCTTAAAATAGGGGTGACAAAAAGTACATCCTTTATTAAGGACTGTCTCATACTCACATGCATTGTGGCTCTTGAAGTATTGATTTGGTAACTGAATTTGAAAAAAAAATGGCTCCTCTCACTATTTTGGTTACACACCCCTGTTCTAGGTAAATCTGGCTCTTGGTTCTGGACCAGAATCTGAGAAGAGGAGGTCGATGGGAGATGTGTTGATCATCTTTTATCTTGGCCCATAGGGGCTTCTATCTAACTAATATTTGGGCACACTTATGGGAAGAGATTCTTTAAGTATGTTTAGAACGGCTGATAACCTGCTCCATGGTCTTTGGATTAGCAGTGCCATTGTCTGTGAGCTCGGTGTTGTAGGGAGAATCTCACATCAAGTATTACCTTCCCCAGCCACAAACTTCTCGAGGAACTCATCCCAGGTGCCAGGTTCTGGATGCATCTTTGCCATTTGGTAGAAATAGTAATAAGAGACTGCCACATCCTTGGCATTTCGGGCCATGTAGATGATCTGTGAAGACAAGAGGGATGTTTACTGTAGGCCATCAGATCTATGCTAAAGTAACAAAGCTGATTAAAAAACAAAAATACAAATTTGCAGAAATACTCCATTCCCCCATAATTAAACACACAGCATGGAATCCCATGGAAACTCCAGTTTAATCCACTCAGGTATTAATTTTAGGCTGCTCATTGCTTGTGATCTGGGTTCAGTAGATGGCTTTCTCACAGATTCATGATATGATTTTGGACAAGTCACTTAATCTCTCCATGCCTTAGTTGTCCATTGGTAAAATGAGAATAGTAGTGCTTTCTTCGTCTGTTTATATCGCAGACTCAGTGTGGCAGGAATTTTCTCTTGCTATGTGTATACGCAGAGTGGAACACAATGAGAGGTTGATTGGTTGGAGCCTCTGCTACTGCAATACAAAGAAATAATAATAACCTTGCAGTTGTTTTCCCAGAAGGATTCAGGAAGGAGTTGAACTGGAAGATGGGTCTTTATTAACCGAGGTGAGGGCATTTTAGCCAGCTGTGATATGCCTAAAACGTACAAAAGGGATTAAAGGAAAAAAGCAGGACTATTACACTTTTGATCGTAAACTATTTACACTTGAAGGGCCACTGTGGTGAAGAGGGGAGTTGGGCCCACAGCTTGTAAGAACCCTGAGCAGCCATTCTGTATGCCTCTACTGGACGAAGTCCAGACAAATATGAATAGGGATAGAAGTAGACTTAAGTAGCTAAACAACCATACATGGGGTCTGAAAATGGCATTGGTGAAATCTCTTTCAACGCTCGTGTACACACATCTAGCAGCTTCCAAAGAGGTAGTTTTCAGAGAGTCAGACTGAATCATCTCATCAGCCTTATCCATCTCTGCCTTGTCTGATTCTAGGGAAATGTATGTATATGAAGCCGTGTGAAAAATCTTCTCTCCCACACCCCAGTCCTTTAATGAGGAGTGAATGTAGCTCCATATAAACATACTAGCACATCTTAAACATTAGGGTGGGAACATATAATATTCTGTTCCCCTTTTAGGGTGAGATATTCCGAAAAGTTCAGCCCCACCTTGAGAACAATGGAAATCTCACCTTTAGGGTCTTAGGATGGGATTTTCAAAAGAAAATATGAGAGGTAAGCACTCAATCCCTATTGACCATTACTGGAAAATCAGCATCTAATTCCTATAAATGCTTTTGAAAATCCCACCTTTAATCCATTTTTGTATTAAGTTAGTCTTGAAGCATTGCAGTTTAAGTTCCTCACACAGAGTATCCTAATACTGTGATAGTTTGCATTTATAAATGGCCAGATCCAGTGGAAATCTTTCCACTGATTTCCATGCACTATGTGTGGAGCTCGTAGTGCCTTTCGTTCCAAAGAATTCAGTGGTTTAGAAACAGCAAAGGCCAAATTCTGCCCTCAGATCTATACATGCATCCCCCCAACACAGCCTGTGAAATGGGATTGTATATTTCTGAGAACAGAATTCGGTGCCAGTTAACCAACCCTCCCAACAGCCCAGGGAGGTAAGTAAATCTCCTCCTATTCAGTTTTGGGCAACACAATTGCTAACGAGAGTGTTATCAAAGCCACAGCTCCAACCTCTGCCAGGGCTGGCCTGCACTGTGCAGAGCTTTACCATTCGCAATTCCAGGGACGATCAGTTCCATGAAAGGGACCCGAACGTAAATCGCATCCCGTTTGCACTTCTCCGCGTCTCCATTGTTATAGATCATGTCCAAAATTTCACTGATCCAGGTTGTGCCTGGAAATACAAAGCAAAGTCACTAAATACTCTTCTGGTGTGCAGGAGACAGGTCATAGGCATGAAGTCAGATCCTCAGCTGGTGTAAATGGAAGTCAAAGAAGTTATGCCAATTTGCATCAGATGGCAATCCCTTCTAGTCTATGACCTTTCGCAACAGACTTTGAGGATGGTGATCATCAGTGCTCCTGTGCTTTTTGGCCTGTGCTTGAATATGTGATTTCTGTAGTGAAATGACTCAAAGGGCCTATCACTGCAGAAGTCCAGTATCACCAAACTTGACATTAGATCACAGTGTTTCTGCTACAGCCTGAAAATCCAAAGCAGATTTCTCACTAGGCCTGTAGGAGATAAATGGCTCAAGAATGGAGGTATGAATTGACAGACCCCTGCCACCTTTCAGCTCTGAGCTTATGCCCAGAACAAACACCCACTTATCCATCTCATGAAAGAATAACTCCCTTCTGGCTCACGTTGGTCAGAATCAAGTTAATTTCCCTTCCTGAATGTTGAGTAAGGACACTTTGCCATTAGTCCACAAAGCCTGAAGTATTCAGCAATAGGAGAGTGGGTAAATGTTGGTACGAGAGTAACACGGAAAGAATATTTCGCCATTTTTTGAACACATTCCTGCTAGGACAAAGGGGTTTGTGGTCTTATCCTGTGTTTGTGCATAGCAATGTTACAGGGCCAGGTTTCCCCCCGCAGGTTCCAAATGCTCCCGGCCTGGCCCAGTCTCCTTTGAGAAGGTTTATTCACATAATACGGGCAAGTAAACCAACAGAAAACACCAAATCTGAGGAAACGGGCCTTCGCCACGAAAGCTTATAACCGAATAATAAATTTGTTATTTTTTAGGTGCTGCAGGACTGCTCATTACAACAGAAAACAGACTTGTAACTCATCTCCTCTCTCTCAGCTTCAGCACCAGCCCTCCCAAGGATCCCTGGCATGTCTCCTCCCGGTAGCTCCCCTATTCTAGTCAGACCTGCTCGCTCCTTGGAAGAGTAGGCTCAGTGCTGCTTCCCTCAGCACCTCGTCCCTTGCTCCAGGCACCTACCGCAGGAGTTAGCTCTACCCCACCCTGGCTTCCTTTCCCCAGTACAGCCTATCCCACCCACTTCCTTCACATCTTATTTCCTCCTTTTTGACAGCCCTTTATGGGCCGGGGGTAGCCCTCCTCCCCGCCAACTCTTTTATCGACCGGATTGGGCTCCTGTGCTCTGAGGCAGGAGACTTAGTCCCAGTCCTACTCACAGGGACCAGCTACTGTGCCATTTTCTGTCTGTCAATGTATTGCTTTGCTGAGAACACAAGAACGGCCACACTGGGTCAGACCAGTGGTCCATCTAGCCCAGACTTCTGTCTGCCAACCGTGGCCAAAGCCAGGTATCCCAGAGGGAATGAAAAGAACAGGCAATTATCAAGTGATCCATCCCTTGTTGTCCACTTCCAGCTTCTGGCAGTCAGAAGCTACAGACACTGGGAGCAGTGGGTTGCATCCCTGCCCCTGTTGACTGATCACCACTGATTCATTCTCCTTCTGTGAACTTATAGTTTTGGCCTGGTAGGCTTCTTAGTGTCTTCCCTACATGGCAAGGGCAAATAAAACCCCTGTGTACTCCAGTGTTTAGAATAGGGTTCCTCAGTCAAAAGGGATCAAAAAAGCACAGACGGAGTGGTCTTTGAGTAAGAGATTCTATACCTAAACGAGGAACTGACAAAGGGGTTAAGGTCATGGCATACATGTGGTATAAGAGTCAGGCAATAGCTTCCATTTCCGCCCTGGGTTTGTGCCTTTAAACTGCAAAGAATAGTTCTTAACAGAGCGGTGGCACTCACCTGATTTCGGGTAGGTGGAAATGAGAAGGTCATCTGGCCTGGCTTGGAATGATTCCACTTTAGCCCATTTTTCAACAATGCTCCAGAAGAGGGGGACACCACGGAGTGTTTCTAATTTCCTCCTTAAAAAACTTTCATTATCGTCCATCCTGGAAATGCTCAGCTACAGGAAGAGAAAAGAGTGTAAATGGAAGTGGTCTGCTTCCATTACAAAGTACCGGGACACTCTCTCTTCCACTTAGCACTTATTTTCCACATTGCAGTTTGGGAGACTTGTCTAAAGTTAGTTGCTAGTGATAACCTGGGGAACATTTATGTGTGGGTCACAGTTTTAGGGTTCAAGGGCAATGTTGAATTCAGCCTGTAGTGAGTGACATGGCAAAATAAGTCTGGCCTATCAACTGGAAGAGGGCAGGCGGCATTAGTTACATATTCACTGAGCCAGATAGCCAGCTGTTTTAAATTGGCTTAATGCCAATAATGTCACTGGGGCTCTGCTGTATGTTATTGAAGAGCTGGTCCAACAATCCTGAATGTCAGAAGAATTCCATCCTAATTCAGCAGCAGAAGAAGCTGTGCTGTCACTTGAATATGGAAGAAGATAGGAGAAGTGGGGCTGGCAGGGGTGGGATGGGGAAAAATGAAGCAAGCAGTAGAATTTTGAACTGATTGCAAACTTTGTTGAGGAGCAGTGTTCCGTATAATTTTTTCCATCCATGGGCAGAATAAATTTTGTTATGTACACCCACAGATATGCATCACCAATAGTATTACATGATATCTGATTTGTGTGCGTCATCAGCATCATCAGGGATTTACAACCCATCCTGGACAATGATCCCCCACTTTCACAGGCCTTGGGAGCAGACCAGTCCTTGCCCACAGACAACCTGCCAACCTGAAGCAAATCCTAACCAGCAACTATACACCGCACCACAGTCACTCTAACTCAGGGACCCATCCATGCAACAAACCTCATTGCCAGCTCTGCCCACATATCTACACCAGCAACACCAGTACAGGACCTAACCAGATCAGCCACACCATCGTGGGTTCATTCAGCTGCACATCTACCAATATAATTTATGCCATCATGTGCCAGCAATGCCCCTCTGCTATATACATCAGACAAACTGGATAGTCTGTACGTAAAAGAATAAATGCACACAAATCAGATATCAGAAATGGCAATATACAAAAACCCGTAGAAGAGCACTTCAATCTCCCATGCCACACAGTAGCAGACTTAAAAGTAGCTATCCTACAGCAAAGAAATTTCAGGACCAGACTCCAAAGAGAAATTTCTGAGCTACAATTCATCTGCAAATTCGACGCCCTCAGCTCTGGCTTAAACAAAGACTGCGAATGGCTGGCTAAATACAGACGCAGGTTCCCCTCCCTTGGTGTTCACACCTCCAGATCAACTGCTGGTAGTAAGCCTCACCCTTGCTGACTGAGCTAACCTTGTTATCCCCACCCTTGCTCTGGCTTATTTATACCACAGATTTCCAAGACCAGCATCTGATGAAGTGAGTCTGTGCTCACGAAAGCTCATGCTCAAAACTTTTCTGTTAGTCTATAAGGTGCCACAGGACCCTTCGTTGCTGTTACAGATCCAGACTAACACAGCTACCCCTCCGATACTAGTTTTTATAGTCTAAAGTCGAGCTTTCACTGCGTATATGAGGGCTTATCGATATGAGCATACTTCACCAGCATACATGACTCAATTTTAAATTGATTTATTACACCTGTCCAGACTCATAATGCAGGCACATTACAACTGCTTTAAATCACATGCATACTCTGAATTCAGTAAAACAACCAGATTCAGTCCAACTGCTTTAAAAGTGACTTAATGCAGTTTAACTGTATGTACATTAAAAGTTTGCATTGATGTAAGTTGACTAGGTTACATCAGAGCAAAATACCAGAGGTAGATGTGTCCTCCAGGAAGTTGTATTTTACCACTTTCACTCTAGTTAACTGGTAACCACCTAAAACAAAGCACAAATTGAGGGGATAAGTGGTTCTATCGTGCTTCAGAAATACACAAAAGAAAAATAAAATTTTTAAAAGTGGTGGGAAAAGTTGGCATGTCAACGCATATTCTGCCACTTAGAGCAGCTCTCCGTAACATAGCCAATATTGGGAATAAGCAAATACAGATTTTAAAACAATTTCAGCAGACTCACTTTTAAAAATTAAAAGCTACTTCCTGCATCAGTGGTTTTCAAGCCAGCCGGGATCATTCTCCAGTCTGTCTGCATAACGCAGGCTAGAGAATTTCCCTCATTGTTTCCTGCTTGCATCTCAGTTACTGATTTTGGAAGTCTCTCTCTGCACTATACAAAAGACCCAGGGAGCCTTTGTGGCAGCACCCTGCATAGAGAAAATCACAACACGTAATACAAAGAGCATTAAAAAGTATTGCACCTGTGTTTCTTGTATGTTGCTCAGCCCAGTAATACACAGCAGTGGTTTAACGTGGTTCAGTAATTGGATGAGTTTCTAGTTTCCATTATGACACAATTGTTTACTCTCTGATAGAAGGTCATGGGAGGCTAGCAAACTCCAGGGACTTCAGTTAATAGTTCTAGAAAGATCTTTGCTGCTTCAAGTTTTTACTACCCATGTTTGTGCTGTATTTTCCCAGTAACTTGTCTCATGACCCACGGTTATGCAGCCACTGTATTCAGATGAATATATTTGTATATAAACCATGTGAGGCAAAGCTTGTTATCATTCACTTACATACAGGCTTATGCTGCCATGAGAATCTGAACAGTTTTCTCTCTGTTTTTGCTTTAAAATCTTAAACTTAACATGGTATTGACATAGATTTTCCCCTCTGGTCGCGATAGCCATAATGGGGGAATATTTTTCTGAAAATCCCCATGAAGATTTAACCAAATTGCCTGCAGAGTTATCTTCCAAACCTTTGGATTCCCCAAGAGTCACTTCTGTAGGAGGCTAAGGCCATGTTTACAAAAGTTCCCTCCCGCATATCCTTTGGTGTTTGGCCACCTCAACTCCCTGGCAGTACTACTGGATTGCCCCTGTGTCTGTGGAAGCCCCCAGGTTCTGGGACAAAGGCTGTTGAAATAAGTCAATATAGGCTGGGACTGGACTGCTTTTTTTCAGGGAGATGCAGGCACTTATCCACAAGCAGCTCTCAGCAGGGATGATTTTTACACTGGTTTTACTATATGAGTTAGGCAGAGGAAGAGTCACAGTGCTTATGGTTGTTTGGAGACCACAGGTGCTGCATTCACCTGGACTTGGAAATCAGGATGGCAGCTGCAGACCAGCTGCCATGATCGAGTCCTCTTAGAAAATTGCTCATTTATAATTTGTGTGAGCCAAATCCCTACTTCACTTGCCATATTGTGTAGCCCACCACAAGTTTAACAGTGGGAACCCCCCAGCCCTGCTTTCAGTCCTGGGTGGTGGATAGTGGAAAATCACAGAAAAGTAATAACGGACTTCATTATCCCAAATACTCAGATAACTACTTTGCTCCATTTTTCCATGGCTTGCCTGCAACTCAGGTGCAATTGTTTGACAATCATCCCACAATTCAAGTATGCCTTAGTGATTTCTTTTAGTTAATTCTTAAACAGAGCAGGGTGAATGAACTTCCTGGTATAAATTGTTGATTCATTCAGAGGTGTTTTTTTTCTGTTTGGACATTAGTACAAGAAGACTTTGATTTTGCTGAACAAGACAAATTGCTGAACCATGAGAGGTCAATACTGTCTACTGACATTATTGACACTTCCACTGCATGCTAGGCTCTGAGAAGGGATTTAGGGGTAGATTAGAGCAAAATAACAGCATAGAACACTGAGCGCCAGGACTGGTGGCTGTAAACAAACTTTATGGCACCACAGATAACTTGGCCACACCAAAGGTAAGAGAGAGAGAATGGATGAACAGGATCCCTTGGGAAACAAAGATGAAGGGGAAAAGAGTTGAAGAGAACTGGCACTATTTTAAAGTCTTACTGAAGGCATAGGAACAAAAAATCCCGCTGCACAGTAAGAAATGCAAACATGGTAGGCAACCAGCTTGGCTTAACAGGGAAATCCTTAGTCAGCTTAAATTCAAGAAGAATGCATACAAGAAATGGAAACGTGGACAGTTGACTAAGGAGGAGTGTAAACATACGGCTGGAGAATGCTGGGCAGTAATCAGGAAAGCAAAAGCACAGTTGGAACTGCAGCTGGCAAGGGATGTGAAGAGTAACAAGGAGAGTTTCTACAGGCATGTGAACAATAAACAGGTTATCAGAGAAGGTGGGGGGCCATTACTGGATGAGGGAGGTAACCTAGTGACAGATGATGCAGGAAAAGCTGAAGTATTCAATGCTTTCTTTGCCTCAGTCTTCACAGACAAAATCAACTTTCACATGACGGTCCTAGACAATGCACTATGGGAAGGTGGAGGGCAGCCATCTGTTGGGAAGGAACAAGTTCTGAGCTATCTAGAAAAACTAGATGTGCACAAGTCCATGGGTCTGGATTTAATGCACCCAAGGGTACTGAGCGAATTGGCAGAGGTCATTGCTGAACCTTTGGCCATTATCCTTGAAAACTCTTGGAGATCAGGGGAGATACCGGATGACTGGAAGAAGGCAAACGTAGTGCCCATCTTTAAAAAAGGAAAGAAGGATAATCCAGGGCACTATAGACCCATCAGCCTTATCTCAGTCCCTGGGAAAATAATGGAGGGAATCCTCAAGGAATCCATTTTGGAGCCCTTGGAAGATGGGAAAGTGATCAAAAGTAGCCAACATGGATTCACCAGGGGCAAGTCCTGCCTAACCAATCTGATTAGCTTCTACGACGAGGTAACAAGCTCTGTGGACATGGGGAAGTCAGTGGATGTGATATACCTTGACTTCAGCAAGGCTTTTGATATGGTCTCCCACAACATTCTTATCCATAAGTTAAGGAAATATGGATTGGATCCTTGGACTATAAGATGGATAGAAAGCTGGCTTGATGGTCGGGCCCAACGGGTAGTGGTCAATGGCTCAATATCTGCATGGCGGTCTGTTTCAAGCGGAGTGCCACAAGGCTCGGTTCTGGGGCTGGTGTTATTCAACATCTTTATTAATGACCTGGATGAGGGACTGGGTTGCACCCTCAGCAAGTTTGCGGACGACACAAAACTAGGGGGAGAGGTAGATTTGTTGGAGGGTGGAGAGAGAATCCAGAGTGACCTGGATAAATTGGAGGACTGGGCCAAAAGAAATCTGGTGCGGTTCAATAAGAAGAAGTGTAGAGTCCTGCACCTGGGGTGGAAGAATCCCAAGCATTGTTACAGGCTGGGGACCGACTGGCTCAGCAGCAGTAGGATGGAAAGGGACCTAGGGGTTATGGTGGATGAAAGGCTGGATATGAGTAAACAGTGTGCCCTTGTAGCCAAGAAGGCTAACGGCATACTAGGGTGCATTAGGAGGAGCATTTCGAGCAGATCTAGAGAAGTAGTTATTCCTCTTTATTTGGCACTGGTGAGGCTGCATCTGGATTATTGTGTCCAGTTTTGGGCCCCCCAGTATAAAAAGGATGTGGATTTGCTGGAGCAGGTTCAGCGAAGGGCAACAAAAATGATTAAGGATCTGGAGCACATGGCCTATGAGGAGAGGCTGAGGGATTTGGGCTTGTTTAGTTTACAGAAGAGAAGACTTAGAGGTGATTTAATAGCAGCCTTCAACTTCCTGAAGGGGAGCTCTAAAAAGGAGGGTGAGAAATTGTTCTCAGTGGTGTCAGATGGCAGAACAAGGAGTAATGGTCTGAAGTTGAAGAGGGAGATGTGTAGGTTAGATATTACGGAAAAACTACTTCACCAGGCGGGTGGTGAAGCATTGGAATGCGTTGCCTAGAGAGGTGGTGGATTCTCCATTCCTTGAGGTTTTTAAGTCCCAGCTGGACAAGGTCCTGGCTGGGATGACTTAGTGGGGGTTGATCCTGCTTGAAGCAGGGGGCTGGGCTAGATGACCTCCTGAGGTCCCTTCCAGCCCTGTGATTCTGTGATTCTGTGACATCTGGCCAACTAAAATCATGCTGGACCACGGATGTTGCTGGATGAGAGAGGGCCGTCCCAAAGAGGTTGAACCTGTAGTATTTTTAGCATTTGCCCAAGGTCACAAGGATGGCTGTTGCAGAGCTGGGACTTGAAGCCAGATCTCCTGCAGTTTCTTAGCCACAAGAAGGTATTGCTTCTCAAATATGAGTGTTTGTGGAACACTTTGTGTGAACATCTCTTGAATGAAGAGCCTTTTATAAAGTAGGTCGGTTACATATGTTCACTATTCTCAATCATCCCCAAGTGAGTGGGCCTATGCAGACAGCAGAGAACAATCCTAACAGAGGCAACTGGCAACAAAGCTCTGTCCTTATCCTGGAGCTCCTTTCTTATGGCAGCAGGTCACAGTAAACGTCTGTTTGGAGAGCATTTTCTGTCACAAAAGTGAATGGGAAAAGCAGGAAGGCTGGGCACCAGGAGAATGAGGTGCACTGAGCTTAAAGCATCTCAAAGAGCTTCCTGATCTTCAGAGGAACGTGCGTATTTTCTGACAAAGAAGGGGATGGCGCAGTGCTATCCTCTGTGAGAAGAGGGAAGAGCAAGAGGGCTTCAACAGCCAAGAACAATGCATGGTGAAGGAGAGGGAATTTTTGAACACTAACAATGTGCTCCCTCCCCGACGTGCATGAAAACCTAACAAGTGGATTGGCTGTCAGCTGATTGCCCATTTCGAGTCATCACTGGGCAAGTTTTAGTGATCTCTGACCAGCTAAAGGGGATGCAGCATAACTGACTCTCTAGATACACTTAAATAACAAATGCACACCAGCTCAGAAGGAGGGTGGGGGAAATGGTGGGGGATAAGAAGTTGAACAAGTAGCATTTCTGTGATGTTTCCCAGTGATGCCCAGAGTCATGAGGCTCCTCACTGCCACTTGCCAGGGGGGTGAGGAAGCACTGTATGTGACTGTGGGAATGGGGGGGTCAGCTCCCCAACTCCATCAACTGTGGGTAACACAAGCCCTCCCCAGAAGGCCTTGCAGGCTCTCTGCAAGATAGCAATCAGCACATTCCAGCCCTTGAAGCCTCTGATAGTCTTCCCGGAGCATCCATCTCTGGCCCACTGGACTCAGATTTGTTGCCTGCAAAGAAACAGTATCTCCTCCTTGCTGGTTTCACTTCAAATCCCCAATCTGCTTACCACCCAGCACGGAGACATGTTTATGGTCAGATACAATAAAAGTTTATTTAAGGCAGCATAGAGATGCAAGTGATAGCAAGTAGAAATATTAGAAACAAATGGTTAAGTATAAAAATCATAACATGCTTTCTAGACTTAAATTAATGAACCACATACTCTGATGTCTTGTAAAGTGTTGCTCCCCTAAAATCTTTACAGCATTTCACAGCCAGGCTGGTTGTGACCCTCCTTTCATAAGACAAACTTGCTGCTAGCTTGTTTTCTTGATATAGGATTCTCTGTATATCCTTGTAACCCCCCAGATATGCTCTAACAATCGTCTATCTTTAATCACAAACAGGACACACTCTGCTGTTCGTTTTATCCTGTGAATTTCTTCTTTAGTAGTTTTCATAATCTCTTCTTCTGCCTGGGGCTCAGTATGGAAATAGATCCAACACTATCGGGCACACAGTTCATATGTTGTGCAAATATGATCAGACAGGGACATAGGCATCCAGTATCTCCTGACCGGAAGGAACATGTCCAAATTAAGTCACCTCCCAGTGGCCTGCCTTAACTTTAAGACCTTAGGAATATTTTTTCAGTATAGATACTTAACTTCTTAAATATGATCAGTCCATGCATTTTGCTGTGACTGTGTTAACCAGTGGGCTAGTGGTTCTCGGTAAAGACCTCACATGCCCCCCAGGGAGTCGACAGCCACACTGCACCCCAGGACAATGGGGGGGGGGCAGTTCTGTGCTCCTGGAAGGGTGGGGCCTCAGGCAGAAGGGGCAGGGCAGAGTTACAAGCACACCATGCCTCCCCCGTTCCCTACCCCCGCAAAGCCCCAGCACTGCCCGGAGTATGGCATGCAGATCCCTTCCCAGCCCCTAGAGCTGCCCAGAGCACAGTGCACTGTGCTCTGGTAGCCGTGTAGAGTGCCCAGCCACTGCTGTTGCCGTAGTCCCAGGCCCTTTAGAACAGTCGCCCCCTTTGCCCCTCCTATTGCCAGGCCTTCATGCCCCTTTTGGTGATCTACTGTTTTCCTCCGACCCAGGAATCCCCATAAAAAACCCCTATGCACTCCTGTGCCCTCTGCCAGTTGGCACACAGAGATCTCTGGGTCACAAGCTCCTTAAGTCAGAATATTTATTTCTGCTTCACTGACTTCATCATGAACTGAACTCCAAACGCTGCTTTTGACTGACTTTTATGTACACTCCTCGGCTAATTGGAACTGCTCCTTTAACTGATAATAAACCTAAGTCACTGTAAACCCTACTCAGACTCAAAGTTAAAAACCCCCTTGAGCTGCGAGCTGAGGAACCTACTGTGCCTTCCATGGGGTTGTTGTAGGCTTTTTTGTTGATCTGAGGCTCGGATCCCAATCCTGCTTCTGGGTTAAGAGCTTTCGTCCTTCACTTGTTGTTTTCTAAGATCCTCTGTGCTCCTTCCTCTTTGCCAGTGCTCAGTCACAAATCCGAGTAAGCCAGCTTCAAGCCCTATCTTTCCAGGAAGTGGAGTTTTTACTGGCGAGCCAAGGTTTTGTTTGTCTTTTTCCAAACACAGTTTCGAGTTCTTAATACAAATGGGTTGTGTAGTCGTCTCGGCAAAAGCTTCCTGCTTGCAAGAATGACTGCTCAGAAAGGGATCCCAGACTCTCAATGACTTATTAAAAACCCACAACTAAACTGCCCCTTGATTCTTCAGCTTTCCAGTATGAAGCAGATTCTCAACATTCAGTCAGTGACTGGCAGTTCGTATCAGCGCTTTTTTCTCCGTGAAAGGGGTGATTTTAAGACGATCATTGTACCATAGAAGAAGGGAAGTCTCAAGAACGGGATCCCAAAGCGCAATACTTCCAGAAGGGAGACGAGGGGGGGAAGGTTGGATCTTTCATTGGACTGGCTTCTGTGTAAGATCAAAAGCTTGTCTCTCTCACCAACAGAAGTCAGATTTAGTGGTGCCCTATGGCGTGTATGCCTAGGGATTCGCAGCCCCCAGTTCCAAACCCTAACTGCCCCCCACAGGCTCAGCACTGACTCCAGGCTCCATCCCTCATCCATCCCACCCACAGGTTCATTGCAGGGGTTCTGTCAGCTCCCAGTCACATTCTACCTGTCCATGCACCTCCTCCCCCACATTTTTCACCCAGCCCCTGCTCACCAGGTGGTGGCAAGCAGCACAGGCATGGGCTGGAGGACTCCAGAGGAGAAGAGGGTAGCCAGGCATCCAGTGTCTGGAGAAAAGCCATGATTTCCCATTCAAACCGCCGCTTCTCCCCAGCCAGCAGCACTGGCTGCCCTCTGCTCCTCTGGCCACCGCCTGCACCTCACCCCGGTTGCTTAGCCTTCCTCTTTGCTCTGCTCCAGGGTTGCCAACTCTCCTGGACCAGGTGGACCTCATGCCATTTGCTGCAGTGGCACATGATTCATCCACCGTGGGAAAGCTGGTAACTCCCTGGCTCCTGCAGCTTCTGCCCCCCACAGAGGGACCATCCCCACCCTGTAAGGCAGGAGTGGCTATTCTGAACTGCGTGGTACACTGGTACTGAAAGGAACGGCCACGCTTCCAATCATGCACTGTCTCTGTGGTGCAGAAGTGAAAAACTGAGCCACAAGGTGGGATTCTGCAGGTGGGAAGGGGAGGAGCCAAGGTACCTGAAAAGCATTTCAGTATCCAGGATGGATGCATCAATCAGAGTAGCTCTGATTTATGGCAGCAGCACAAATCTCATCAACAGGAGAATTATGAGACATGGCTAAGATTACAGAGCAGGTCATTGTCAGAGTGCAGGTCACATTACTCCCTGATCAGTGCTCTCACCACTGAACCTCACTGCTTCCTATGTTCCTGTAGTTATTAACCACTTTACTGCGTTGTGTGGAGCCTTCGTTTAAAAATCAGCATTACATTAGTGTTCCTCCAGTCGTCTGGAACAGAGGCTGATTTTGGTGAATCACAGTTAGTATTTCTGCAGTTTAGTTTAGTTTGAGTCTCAATTATGGTACATTTAAATAGTCTCCATGTAGTTTAAGGCATTGCCCCCTTGTAACTGTTTCTTTTAATTTTCTGTCCTCTTTATTTTTGTGTAGTTTCCTCTGCCGTGGTGAGTGTCTTTGGCATTTTCTGCCCTTCAGGAATGTCTGATTTAATTTACATTATGGGTGCTACTAGTGAGCAGTTCTGCTGCGTTCACATTTTGACTCTATCCCGTGCTCTACTTAGGACTAAAACCAAGAACTGCCTCTCCCTGTGAAGGTTCCAGGACAAGCTGCAGCAAGAAGCAGTCATTGAATGTGTCAAGAAACTTTACCTCTGTATCTTCTCCTGAGGTGACATTTACCCAGTCAACATGAAGACAGTTGAAATCCCCCTACTATTTTTATTGTGTTTTCTGTCTTCATAGCCTCTTAATCTTGAGCATTTCATAGTCACCCTGACCTCAGATGGTCAGTAGTATATTCCTATTGCTACACTCTCATTATTCAAGCATGAAATTTCTGTCCCTAGAGATGTCATGGTAATTGGATTCATTTTAGATTTATACTTTACTTGACTATTCTTTCTTTCATATACAATGCCACTCTCCCTCCGTTCCTACATATTTTGTACCATGGCATTACCACATCTCATTGATTATCCCCATTCCACCAAGTTTCCAAAATGCCTATTATAGTACTATTCTCATTTAAGGCCCAGAATTGCAGCTCACCCATCTTAGCATTTAGATCACTAGCATTTGTGTGACGAAACATAAGGAAGCCCTTTCTTCATATCTAGATTAGGCACCTGAATGTAGAGCCTTGCATCTGCTCTTTATAATGTGCATCAAATATCTTATTCTGTTCCACGGTGAAGTAATTCTTCCAGTCTCCTGACATGCCTGGTGGGAAGAAAAAGAAATGAAATGGCTAGTTTATTCTCTCCTTCTAGGCTCCTGCCCTACTCCTGAGGTTCGGTTTTCTATTACCTCCTTTCCCAAAGATACTCCAAAAGGCTCTCAGTTCATACAGGATTCTAAGCTAAGCTTTTGGTGTTCTTGGTGCCTAGATGGGCAATAAGCAGCCTGCAGGCCAGGTGCAATTTGCCAGAGTTAGCCCCTGGTGGTCCACTGGCACTTTATTTACCTGCACATCTACAGATTGGCCATGGATCACCACTTCCTTTAACTCCCATTAGACAGAAACAGTGATCCACAGTCAACAGGAGCTGCAAGCAGCCATACCTGTGGATGCAGAGGTAAATAGAGCATCAGTGGCCACTAGGGTCTAACTCTGGCAAACCTCATCTGGCCTGTGTACTGCTTATTGCCCACCATGGCCTAGATGCTTAATAGGAACAAAGGAGAAATGTAACCGATCAAAAGGCTGCATGAGACTTTCAGGATAAGCAAGTGATGGTCAGAAGCAGTAGGAGACATTTGTTAGAGGGGCCAGTCCTTTAAGGTTGATGGGGTTCACACAAATTTCCCTTGTCCTCACTGCTGGAGGAAAGTATGTGTGTCATGAGAAGTCCAAAGGAACATCTTGTCACAGCACTCATGCACCTCAGGGTGTGTGATTAATGCACATAAATGTGCCATACGTCCAATGATCTTGGATGCTCAACTTGAGGCAGTTTGAAGGGGTCCCAATTGTCAGAAAATGTTCAGTACCCACCTTCTAAAACCCAAAACCTTAAAGTGTGACTAAGTCTGGTCACCAGAAAGCACTAGGAACTTGGGAAAGCTGAGGCCACTGTCTATTTTTCTGAATCCTTTTATACAAACAGTTGTTTTAAAGATGCATGCAAGAAACACCAATGGAAACTAGCACAGTTGAACTGTCAATGGACCTGTCTGTACTTCCAAATGTAGCGTGCTAACATCCTTGACCTCTTCCCAAAGGCCAAAGCCACATATTAATTCAGGTCAAGGCCTGGCAAGTCATTAATATTATTTATACTGTACCTGAAGTCCCCCAGTGGGGTAGGCCCTATATGGAGACACAGTATTCGACAAGCTGTGCCTGGAAGACTTCATAGTGCAAACAGGCAAGGGCACTTTCTTATAGATATCCCCATTTTACAGATGGAAAAAGTGAGGCACAGGGGAATCAAGACCCATCTCCTCAAAGGTATATAGGCTCTTAACTTCCATTGAATTCGGGGACAAGAGACTTGTTCAATGCCACGCTGGGAGTCAATATCAGAGCAGGGAAAAGAACCCTAATTTCCTGAAGCCCCAGACTGACAAAGACATAAGATCACTCATGATCTCCAGAGTGCAGCACTAGAATCTGCACTCCAGAAATTAAACAGGGAAAGGTTCCTGAAGGTAATTTATCTGAGCTGGGCCTTCCATATGGAGCTCTGCCATTAACTGGGCTTAGCTCACAGAAAAAAACACTGACCCCAGGAGTTTCCTTCCTATGAAAGTGGAATTGGGCCCTAGTAAGAGTTGTAGAAAATTTTATGATGTTATCATAAAATTATAGAATATTAAGGTTGGAAGAGACCTCAGCAGGTCATCTAGTCCAACATCCTGCTCAAAGTGACGAACCCCAACTAAATCATCCCAGACAGGGCTTTGTCAAGTCTGGCCTTAAAAATTTCTAAGGATAGAGATTCCACCACCTCTCTAGATAATGCATTCCAGTGCTTCCTCACCCTCCTAATGTAAGGTTTTCTCAATATCCAACCTAGACCTCCTCCACAGCAACTTGAAATCATTGTTCCTGATTCTGTCATCTGCCATTGCTGAGAACAGCCTGGCTCCATCCTCTTTGGGACCCTCTCTTCAGGTAATTAAAGGCTGCTGCCAAATCCCCACCGCCTCTTCTCTTCTGCAGGCTAAATAAGCCCAGTTCTCTTGGCCTCTCCTCAACTTACATACTAGCCTTTCCTGTAAACCACTTATCACTGCATTTAGGAGCCCTTACCTTTTCTCATGAACGGAGACACACCGTGGTCCATAGCCCAGGCTGGCATCATTTCGTAGTTGGTAGTAGGATTCTTCTTCATCTCTTGGAAAGAGGTGTGGTGGAGGATGTTATTCACCACTTCCTGCTTCAGATCCTTTTCCAGAAACTGGATGACCTTCTTTATTTCACGTTCTGGGTCCTGCAGAGAGACAGGCAGACAGACCGACCCACAGCTGGTGAGACAGGACGAAGGATGAAGTATTACTAGGTACAAATTTTCCTAGCCACTGTCACACATACTGATAGTACGTGACTGATCTTTTTCATATTCATTTGGGACCTGATCCAGAGACCAGAGTAGGTTGTGGAGGAGACCTCTGACAAGCAAAGGGCAGTTCTTCTTCAAGTAGGCCATGTCGACACGACCACCCTCCTTGAAGGTAGGATGGTAAGTAGGGTGTTGGGAGTCTATTCATGAAGTGCTACGCTGCATATGCAAATTAAGCAAATTCCTGCCCCCCTCGACAACTTCGAAATCCCTTTACTGCTAGACGCGAGCCACTACTTCAAAGTTGCTGCAGGGGGTGGAATTTGCTTAATGAAGTGCTGCATATGCAGAGCAGCACTTCATTAATAAACTCCCAACACCCTACTTACCATCCTCCCGTCAAAGGAGGGTGGTAGTGTAGACAAACCCGTAGTGTTCCTATGGGTGCCCCACTGTAGGTGTACA
Organism: Carettochelys insculpta; assembly: GCF_033958435.1. NCBI lineage: Eukaryota > Metazoa > Chordata > Testudines > Carettochelyidae > Carettochelys > Carettochelys insculpta. The sequence goes on along the minus strand of NC_134140.1, from coordinate 132,112,251 downwards.
TGTGCCCCTGTGCCTCTAATCGGAGATTTTTGGTAGCAGTGTCTATTGAACCCACGCATGCGCTCTCCTTCCCAGGTGGTCCCTCCCACGTGGTCTGCCTCCAGGCTATCTAGCACTGCAGGAGTGAAAGACCCTCACTTCCTTCTCAACCGTCCTTGGCCTCACACAGATAGAGCAGGGTCCTTATCTACATCAGTAGCGTAAAGAACAGCAGTTTTGGTCTCTGTTCTCCCTCACCGTGTAAGATAATTAGTTAATGTTTCCCTTTTTAACTCCCAAATGAGTTTAAAAAAAGGCAGAATAGAGAACTTTAGTTTCTTTCCTCTCCCGTCTGGGGGACTTCCCCCTCCCACCCACCCACCCGCCCCTCTCGGGGTTTGGAAGACTAGTTGTTTCTTTTTCAGGTGAATTAAAGAGAGAAGACAATCTTTCTCCTGCATTCCTCCTGGCTGGAGCAATTTATCGCTGAGAGGTGCCTTCCTACCACCAGTTCCTGTAACCGCCAGACACTCCCACTGTGTCTGCTGCCTGCTTCAGCCTCACAGGAAGTGCCTCTTTGCAGATCTCTTCAGTACTACTACGAGTACTACGTAACACTTGTACTCCGCATGGAGCATAGGTCATCTACAAGTCTCCTCCGCTTCATTCTGTCTTGGGACAAAACTTCTAGCTCACCCCAGGAGTACCCCAATTGTTGTCCTTCAGTCTCAGTAGACCTTCTCCACGTTGTCCAAGTGTTACGTAGTACTAGTAGTAGTACTGAAGAGATCTGCAGTCATTTGTCTGGAAAGGGGAAAATACATGTAAACAACAGCTTTGGTTTCAGTTCCCATTCATGGTTGTGCCCAGTGCTTTTTCTTCTAGGAAAAAAAGGTGCCAGAACTCAGCCCCAAACCGCTGCTCCCAGCTCCCAGCCTTAGACCCCTTGCTGCACCAAACCGCCCCTGCCATCCCCAGGCTTAATCCCTCTCAGTTCCAAACCTGCCCCCCATCCCCAGGATTTACCTGCCTCACACGCTAGCTCTGTGAGCTATCCTCTTCCTCTTTTTTATTTTCCTTGCGGGTTCCATGTGAGAGCTTGATGGACTATACTGGTTGCTGGTTTTCTGAGAGAGTGGCCCAGCCATCCCCACTTTATTCTCTTGATTTCAATGTCAATTGGTTCTTGTCCTGCCCTATTCATATCATCCCTACTGCCCCAGGCCTGGCCTGTGGAAACATTCCCTCAGAGGTGCTCTCATGCCTATTCCAGTGTCCTCTTCTAACCAAGACCCCACTGAAAATTCAGCAAGATATAATGAGAATTACTCTGATTGCCCCTTATGGCCAAGACAAGTCTGACTCTTATACCCGACACAGAAGGCAGTATGTCCTTCCGTCTCTCCTCAGCTGATTCCTCCCCTGATCTCTCATAACAAAGGGCTGCTCCTCTACCTCAACCTGTGAGTCCTAGGCCTGCCGGGTTGTGTCTACACAGGCACAAATCTTCGAAATAGCCATATTTCGAAGATTACTAATGAGGCGCTGAATTGAATATTCAGCGCCTCATAAGCATTAGGATGCTACCAGCCGCGGCACTTCGAAAGCACACAGCTTGGCACAGCTACACGGGGGTCCTTTTCAAAAGGACCTGCCCCTTTCGAAATCGCCTTATTCCGATCACTGAATGGGATAAGGGGATTTCGAAAGGTGCGGCGTCCTTTCGAAAAGGACCTCCGTGTAGCCATGCTGAGCAACGCACTTTCGAAAGCGTTGCGGCTGGAAGTGTCCTAATGCTAATGAGGCGCTGAATATTCAATTCAATAGCTCTTTTGAAGATTTGTGCCAATGTAGACACACCCCAGGTGTGGCTCCTTTTTAATTCATGACCTAGAGGCAGAAAGCTCTGAGGAGCTGAAAGATGTGTCAGTTCACAGCCAAATGACTATGCGGTATACCTAGAAAATGGAAACTATTCCAAATCATAACTATTCTACTCACATGGCCCTAACCTCATCTTCCCTTCCTCTGATTTTACACCACATTTTAGACCTCAAAAGGTCAAATCTTTCTCTTGGCTCCATTAAGGCATATCCTGCTGTGAAAATGTCCTTCCACCACCAGGTAGACAAATACTCTGTGTTTGCTCACCTCCTAGATACATAGATTCCTTAAGGGCATTGAGAATCAATTCTCACCTGTAACACTGTCCTCTCCAGCCTGGGCTGTTAACCCAATTACTCAGAGCTTCGACTAGACCTTCCTTTGAGCCCACAGCAACTTGTTCTCCACACGTGTGTCTGTGAAGACACATGTCTGAGAGATGATTGATTCGTAGCTGCCGTATCTCAAGTGTTTTCCACCACTATCTGCATTTCCAGGTAAATCAACGCATCCATCTCCCAGTTTTTCCCAAAACCACTTTGTGGCAACAGGGAGATGATTCTGCATATGCTACATATTAGGAGAATGCTGGCATTGTACCTGCAATGGGAAGAAACCCCCTAAACTCTTCTTTTCATCCGCAGAGTGATTTCTAAACTGTGATATTTGTTCAAAGATTATGCACATGGGTCTCTGATTGCATTAATCACAGCATGGGCACAACGTGTTCCCGTCCAGGGTCCACATGCAGTCAACGAGGTCGATTTCTACCTTGTCACATTCCTTACAGATATTTCTATCTCAGCAGTCTGCAGGGTAGTCTCAGACCTCTGCCCACACACACACAGAGCATTATGTGATCGATGAAGATTTGGCTCCTAATGCCATCTTTGATTGCATACTCTATGTAGTAACAGACTCCACTCTAAAGTCCCAGCCTCCAGTGTTGCATACTGGTGAGGAGTCACCTATAGTAGAGCACCAATAGGGACAATAGTTGAAGAAGAGGAAGTTACTCACCTTGTGCAAAAACAACAAGAAGTCCTGTGGCACCCTATAGACAAACAGATATTTTGGAGCATAAGCTTTTGTGGGCAAAGACCGGCTTCATCGATAGGACACAGGACTTCTTGTTGTTTTCGAAGATACAGACGAACTCAGCTACCCCTCTGATACTTGTCACCCAGGGCAATAATGATGGCTCTTCGAGATGTGTGTCCCCAGGGATGTGCCACAACCCACCCTCCTCCCCTATACTTCAGAGTTCTATGGAGGGCTCTGCAGCAGAGAAAGAAGTGAGGGGCTTTTGCCCGTGCACTGCTAGATAGATCCTGTGGGAGGGAGAGCACATGAACAAACTCCGTGGACACTGCTACCAAACATACCTGATTAGAGGCACAGGGGCGCACTTACACCTACTGTGGAGAACCCACAAGGACGCACATCTCGAAGAACCATTGTTACTGCACAAGGTGAGTAACTTCCTCTTCTTTTAATGAGCTATTAATACTTCTTAATAACCAGTGATTTCTAGAGCCCAGAAAAACTTCTGGAATTAAAGATCACCAGAGGCTTGTGATCTTTACAACTAACTTTCAGCAAAATACCCCATTTACCAAGTGGCCTGCTACACACACACTAGAACCACCCTGGAGTCCTGGACGCAGAGGTACAAATTCATAGAACTAGGGAAAAAAGTCAGAAGTCATTGTAAATATAAGAAGTAAATGGTTTTAATTTGAAATCTCGCTCGAAGATCATTAATTACACTTCTAAAGTTTTAGCGCTGACAGCCCTATGAAATAGCCACCCTTTTGGAACGCAGAAACAGCAGCTAGCTGAAACCTTGAAACAAAATTCTCACAAGCTCTCCACCCCCACCTCAGCTAAACTGCAATCCAGCTATGTAATCCCTTGGCGGTTTTAGACAATCAGCTATCTCTACATTCTTTATGTGTGTATGTACTTTACCCTTCTTCCAACACCTTTCCATCTTGCTTCCTCTACGCATAAGGAAATAGGGGCCCTCTGCAACAAACCACTCCAAATCCAAAGCAACCAAAGTTGGACCACACCAACCAATATTAATCAGTTTTCTACTCATCAATAAGCTACAGTTTGGCCTTCCCTGAAATGCTGTAATTCTACCACTAGGTGGTGTACTGTGTAAAGGTAGAAATCACAGCTTTTGGAAATCCCTTTCCTCAGATGACCTAACCTGGCAGCTGGTGGGTAGCCCAGGGCTAGTCCTGTAGCTGCTTCCAGTTCCCAGGAGAACTCAACCCAACTCCCCACCATACGGTGAGAATAGCTAAAAGTTTTTCTACACAAAGAAAATTACCAGCACAGCTGTGCAGGTTAAATTCCCCATGTATAAACTTCCCTCCCAGGCTTTCACCAAGAAAAGCCCTAAGTGTTTTGCTTCTGAGAGATAAGGAAGCCAGCTGTATGGATGACTGATTTGTTTTCCTTCTGCCTTTGAATATTATAGCTACCTCAAGGGTTTTAATACCCCTGTGCAGATCTACCCTTCAGATTTCACAATCCTCTGTGGAGTTTTGCTCTGTCACAACCAACTGTAGCTCCCAAATAGATTCACCATGCATTGGGGGTGTAATTATACAACTGCAAGCAATCTATCTCTGTAGTTCTCAATCAGAATTATGCACGGGGGTACACAGAGGTATTCTGGGGGCCTATTGATTCATCTAAATATTTGCTAGTGAAGTCAGTCCAAACTGAAATTTCACACAAACAAAGAAGTGAGCAAATTTGTCATACCAGCTTGCTGTGACACTTCTGTGTTTTTATGTTGTAAGCAAGTAGTTTTTAAGTGAGTTGAAACACGAGGCAGGCAAGACAAATCCTGAAAGGGCACAGGAGTCTGGAAAGGCTGAGAACCAGTGATCTAGCTCCTTGAGTAGGTGTCTAAGTAGGAGTGGGGTTTTTCTGGCCATCCCTATTGTTTCCGTTGAGCACTTTCAAACCCGTTCCACATGGAACTGAAGCAGAGTGGAACAGCGGTTTGAGCCTTGGCCTGCTAAACCTGAGGTTGTGAGCGCAATCTTTGAGGGGGCCATTTAGGAATCTGGGGCAAATAGGAGGGGAAAAAAACCCAGGGTGGCGCTTGGTCCTACCAAGAGGGCAGGGTGCTGGATTTGATGACCTCCTGAGATCCCTTCCAGCTCTGTGAGAGTTGTGTAAGCCTAAGCTTCCCCTGACTCCCTTCCTGTACATACTCCCAAACCTACCCTCTGCCTGAGCGGCCCCATCCATAGGACAAGTGGGGGCAGCTGCCTGAGCCCCCTGGCTTTTGGAGGTTCCATGGCAACTGCCCCCAGCTATCCTCTGGACAGGAAGGGGAAAGGTTACCTGAGGCCAGGACCAGGCCATGAGATTACCTGGGACCATAGCGGTGGGTGGCCTCCCCACCCCTTGCACACTCACCACGCAGGCAGCAGGAAATGTTGCCTGCTCCACTCTCCCAGCACACTGTGCCCTGGCTTCTCAGGGACATGATGGGGGGTTACCACAGGCCCCCCCCCCCCGACTTTCCTTCAGCCTCAAAACTACAGTGCGTAAAAGCTGTGACCTTGGACCTGGTTGTGTTTCCTGCCCGGCTGAGTGCAAAGGGACAGGGCAATACTTAAGGATGGCTCAACTCTGAGTTAAAGCTCTATTAGGCCCTGAATGTGTCACTGGCTCAGGTCAAGCCTGGCAGCTCCTCGTTCCTCGCTAGTGCTTGGGTGCAGAAAAGAAAGGGCTGGGGAAGAACAGCCCCTGTTAATTGATTGCCATGAGGGTGAGGAAGTGTACATGGGGCGGGGGGCTTGTTCTGTACCTAGGGAGGGTGAGAGCCCTGGCCCTCTATCTCCTCCCACGTCTGCCTTCTCTTGGTGTTGACAGAGGCAGGAAAAGGCGTGTGTATAGAGAAGGGCACTGGCCACATGACCAGCCGCACACGTGATTCCACCCCCACCACCGAGCCCTGGGGAAGGGCCGGGACAGCCCCTCTTCTCCCTGCCCCCTGCTCTGAACCCACCCCACCCTTGCTCTGACCCTGCCCCACCTCTTCCCCCAAACTGACGGGGCCCAGAGGACTTATGGGGAAGGGCCTGGCACGAGAAGCAGAGGTGACCCCCCCACTCCACAAACACACACTAGCAACAACCTCCACACCTGTCCCTGTTTCCTGTCCAGTTGTCGTCTGTAATATCTTGGGCCTAGCAGGTTCCCCCCAGCCCGCCCCCGAGGGAGGCTCTTTTAGCTGTGGGTGGCCTCGCCCACTACTCAGACTCCAGTAGGCTCACCAGCAGGCGGGGGAAGCAGAGTGGCATGGCCCTAGCTTACTCTGCTCCTCCGGCTCTGCCAGTTAGCCTCCCGCGGCGAGTCCCACCCCTCCTTCCGAGCCATACGCTGCCAGTACTGCCCTGCTTCCGCTGCCAGTGAGTGCAGGGCAGGAGGTCATGCCTGCTGCGCTGTCAGGCCCCTGCTAATCCCCCAGGTCATCGGTGGCTCCTTGCCCTTCGCACACGTGCCTCATACCCCACATACCACCCCTGCCTATAGAGCAGACTAAAAATCGGGTCTGGGGAAAGGCCGGGGTCCCTGCTTTCTAGGACTAGAGCCATCTAGCAGTGTCGGGATTGTTCACTATATTACGAGAAGAAACCAAGGGAGGGATTAAAATAAATCACAGCTTGGATCAGCTGAATCCACAGGCATATCAGTGGTGGGGGCCACGGGCAGGTCGTTTGTGCTGAGGCTGGGAACTAGCTGTCTTTGTTCAGGATTGTTTGGTTAATATTGCAGCTGCACGTCAGTTGCCTCAAGGCCAAATGCAAAGTATTTTCGTACGAGATGTGGTCAAACAGGTGACCGCAGAGCCATCTCTCCAGTCCAGTGTTGCAAACGGACATGCAGGAGAGGAAGTGGGGATGGATTTCTGGACCAGGACTGAGGAGATGTTCAGCTCCTGAGCCTGTCACAGATCCCCTCTGGGCAAATCAATCTGTCGCTACCTCGGTTCAATGGGAGTGACAGTGCTGCCCTCCAGCGCTCCCTGTGAGCTGGGCGCTCACGCAGCCCCTTGGAAGAAAGCCCGATGCTGCCCAGCTGATTAGCAGAGCACCCACAGCTGGGTTTTGTGCTGTGGTGGGTGGTGCACACCCGCACATGCCTTAGGGCCCACAAAACATTTATTCTGCACATGGATAGAAAATAATCTCCACCTGGATGGAAGAGAGTAGAGGGAACACTGCTACCCTCCCATCCAGGTGTTGTGAGGTTACACCTATTCCATTGCTGAGTGGGACACGCTCAGATGCAGTGAGTGGAGGAGCCCTACCTAAGACCTCGATAGGTATTAAAATCATCCTCCTCTTTTGGGGAAAGGGGGCATTTGGAGTGGGATCCCGTGGCAATCTGCTCATCCCTTTCCCTTCCTCACCTCTTTCATGTCCTCGTAGAACAGGAACAGAATTCGATGGGTCTTTGCCTTCTCCCACCAGCCTTTGACATGGTCGTACCAGGATCCGTAAGCCACTGCATCCACATTAAAACAAGCAGCCAAGAGGAGAGAAACATTCACAGCTGGTACTGGTTCTAAGAGCATCCCAGGGAACCTGAGCTCTTAGGCTGTTGTTATACCTGTCTCCCAGCAGGAGGCCTGGAGCCCCGAGGCTTGGAACTTTTGAAACCAGGCTGGACAGAACAGGGGACTGTGAGCCTGGGGTGGATGGGATTCACAGGTCTCTTCAATAGCCAGCTGGGATTTTTAAAGGTCTCTAAGGGTATATCTACACTGTTATTAATGGGAGGAATAGCTCAGTGGTTTGAGCAAACCCAGGGCTGTGAGTGCAATCCTTGAGGGTGCCATTTAGGGATTGGGGCAGACAGATTTTAAAAAGAAAAGAAGGATGGTGCTTGGTCCTGCTAAAAGGGCAGGGAAGTGGACTTGATGACCTCCTGAGGCCTCCTGCATATGTGTGTGTATCTCGCCTGGGGCATGGAGTCTTGGAGCCTGGATCAGCAGGATCACTCAGGCTGGAGCCAAGCTTTGTGACCTGCTCCATTTGGCCCACGCACTTGCAGCTCCTGCTAGAGTTGCTGGTCTTGCTCAGCCAAATTTCTGGAAATCTTGTCACAGGACATAAATATTAACCTTTAATTAAAGATTAATTCCTGGAAACTCCAGGAGAATCCAGAGCAAGTCCAAACAGCTCCACTGATTCTTAATCTTGGCGCTTGGCTCCATTCACTCAGGCTCGTGGAGCGCAGACTGAGCCCCAGGAGCTGGAGTGAATGGAGCCAAGCTCCAAGACCTGTTGCAGCAGCTTTTCTGTTGCAGCCTAGACGTAGTCAGAGGCATCATCTCATTGGCTGCTTTCTCCTCCCAGCCCCCAGCCCCACACTAAGCTGAACCTATTTCTGTGGGGCAGACAGAAGATGGGCACGCTGAGTCCCCAGTTCTGGTCCTTGCTTGTGGACAGACAGAGAAGTGTCTGAGAATAGTTTTGGGGTGGGGAGGAAAGGGCAGACTAAAAACAGTAACTCACAAGATTTGTTACATGTTTGTTCTACGTTGTCTGGCTGGGTGTTTTCTCTCATTAGATTGGGCTGTCTGGGAAGGAGTCGTGTCATTCTGTGTGTGTACTGTTGGGCCCCACAGCAAGGCCAACGTAAAATAATCATAGCTATTTTGGCAAACTCCTAAGTGGCACGTAAAGGTTCTGGAGGCTTAGATCCTTGACTCTAGACCTGAAAGGGGAGGAGTGTGAGGGCAGTGAGCGTAGTAAGAATAATTTCTATTAAGCAGTCAGGTGGGATCCCCTCATGCTAGCTACTCTACAAATGTAATGAGACACAGTTCCTGCCCCCAAGAGCTTTCAGTCTAAACAGAAGGATAGCATGGAAATGAAGTTTCAGAGAATCAACTAAACCAAGCAAGGGGAAGTGACTTGCCCAAGGTCACCTAACAGGCCAGTGGCAGAACTGGGAACAGAACTCAGGTCACCTTGGTCCTAGTCTAGTGCCTGGTCCATTGGACCACATTGCTGTGGCTAAGCCCTTCCATCATGTCCTTAGGAGCTCGCAGTTCTGTCAGGCTCTGAAGCACTGGGGAAATCATTAACAGCCCAACAAAATAACATGTCCCTGGATTCATGCCCATCATGTGAAGGCAGAATGTCTTTCCTGCTGTTTATGTTCCTCTGCCACACCTGTTACTGTGGTTTCTCACAGGGCAGCTCTTACCATTCCCAGCCATGAACTTCTGCAGGAACTCATCCCAGGTGCCAGGGTCTGGATGCATCTTTGCCATCAAGTAGAAATGGTAAAAAGAGACAGCCACATCCTTGGGATTTCGCGCCACATAGATCATCTGCAGGACAGAAGAAGAAAAGTGGTGCAGTCTGTCTTGGGAGGGGCTGGAGGGACTTTGCCATGGGACCCCCGCATAGCTCTGGAAGAGATTCCCCCTGCCCCAGTACAAGCACCATCACTACCCTTTTGGCAAGTGAAGTTTGAGAGGTTGCCTTCCTGACATGTCAGATATTGGATGCTGCTGTAGAAGCAGGATGCAGGAGGAGGTGGGCTGACAAATTTCTACATCACCAGGTCTCTCTTGGAAGGTCTTGGGTGGCAGGAATGGGCTACCTTGCAGTCCTGGTCCAAGAAGGAGGCAGGAAGGAGCTGAACTGGGACGTGCGTCTTCACTATCCGAGGTGATGGCACTGCAGCCAGCTGGTCTGTGCCTGGCAGAGACACAGGGGATTAAAGGAATCCTCTGGAGCACATGGCATATCTTGACTCCAGAGCCTGCACTCACCCGGAGAATGAGTCTGTACCTCGTTCAAAAAGTGGCAGGTGTGACTAAGTACCCTGCCCATCCGAGCTCTCCAGCAGCTGCCTGCCTTCTCAGGCATCACCCCTGCACCTGAGACGCTGATCAATCCTACTGATCTGCGCATTGCAGGAACCAGTCCAAATTTCCCTTCTCTCTTAAGGCCCACCCTGGACCCACTTCAGCTTGCCTCTTGGACTTTGCCTGTCCCACTGCTCATTCTGTTCTGGTTTCCTCTGTGATGCACCAAGCAATCCTGCAGCTGGTGGTGCAGGTTCTCATCTCGGCTGCTACAGCTGCCATCTAGAATGACTTCCCTGCATCTCTCCACCTCATTCAAGAGGGCCTCTCACATTGCACATCTCACCCTTGTCTCTGTTCCTTAGGTAGGCCCTGGAACAGGGCATCAAGTGAGCCTGTGGGTTCCCCACCTTTGGAGGTTCTTAAGGACAGGTTAGACAAAGACCTATTATGGATAATTTAGGCAAAATTGGTCTGCCATACATGCATGTGGACTATATGGCCTCTCAGAATGCTTTCCAGCCTGCCATTTGTGTGATTACTGTTAGGAAAAGGAAGATAGATTATAATGATTCATATAGCACAGCCAGCGCTTTCTAGAAATGACAGCTTCTTTCAGGCCATGTCCACATTCCCCAGAAGATTGACCTACTCAGGGTCAATCTCCCAGGGTTTGATTTTGCATGCCTGGTAGGTCGATTTCACACGTCCCTACCGGGTTGGCAGCTGACCCCTGTACTGCTCTCTATTGCGAGGAGTTAGGGAGGTCAATGGGAGAAACTCTCCTGTCGACCTTCCTCAGTGAGGGAGGCCGGAAAAGTCTATCGCAGACAAGTCAGTTCTAGCTGTGCAATTGCCAGAGGTCCAATTGCGTATCTGCAATTGACTTACCTGCCTAGTGTAGCCCAAGCCTCAGCGCTTACCATCTGTCCAAATGTGGGCAGGGACTTGGGCTCAGGTGGGGAACAAAAGGTGTGTAACTGTCCTTACCCCGTTTAAATATTTCACGTGGGACTCACAGCGAGAGAGTTGCTTTCTTTAAGCTCTGTCCCTAAGGCTGCGTTCCTGGCTTCCGGCTACAGATTCAAAGAAACAGAACATGTAGGGTACACTAGCGTCCCAACATTTTTGTGTTGACCTTGTTTTTCTGTGGTGAGAAGTAGGAGTAATAAGCCGGCAATGAATGAGTTTTAAGAGAGGCTTTGGAGGGGAAATGGGATGATGTAATGCTGACTGGATCAGGAAGGGTTCCTGGCTCTATAACTCCACATTTAATCCCTTAAAGCTGGTGGGTGTATGGTTTGGCTATGTGACTGCTGTAGTTCGGCAGATTTACTACCATTGTGTTCTCACGGGCCTTTGACTCTGTTGATGATAACCAGAAGGCTGCTTGTGTGTGTAAGTGAGTGCATGCATGTGTGTGTGTTCGGTGAAGTGGGCCCACTGAGCGCAGCCGAGGCCTCCCAAAAACCACAGACCAGGTACGGATCGAAGGCACCCAGCCGGGATTTATTGTCAAGCAAGATACAAATACCAGTTGCTAGGTACAGTATTCTCTACTGATACCCTGTACATATGCACCTGCTGCAATGGAATGACACAGTGGAAATTCCACTGCCCCCCAAGGTCAGACAAAGACATTTTCCCCAAGACATCACGTTATATACAGGCATAAACAAAGCGCACCTCAGTGCTGACATTTCAGGTTACCACCCTCTGATGCTACTTAGATACCACCCATCACCCTGTACCTCCTGGTTTGGTTAGGTTGTCTCTATGCATCATGCTGTTATTTTAGACCCTTCCCTGAACCTGGGTCTGTATGCGTAAGGAGTAGGTATCAAGGTCTTGTTGAATGAGCTGATGAGACCTTGTGATTTTAACTTACACCAGTTATTGTTCTGCACCTGGACCAACTACCAGTGAGTCTTTTGTACTCTCAGCCCTGTCTGTGCCAAGTTCTGTTAGAAGAGGCCTGCCTCTTAGATAGAGACACATATCTCATAGAACTATCAAAACAAAAAAGCAGTCAAGTAGAACTTTAAAGACTAACAAAATAGTTTATTAGGTGAGCTTTTGGGAGACAGACCCACTTCTTCAGACCATCGCCAGACCAGAACAGACTCAATATTTAAGGCACAGAGAAGCAAAAATAGCAATCAAGGTGGAAAAATCAGAAAAAAATTGATCAAGGTGAGCAAATCAGAGAGTAGAGGGACAGAAGTGGGAGGGAGGAGTCAAGAATTAGATTAAGCCAAGTATGCAAAACGGCCCCTCTAGTGACTCAGAAAATTCCCATCCCAGTTCAAACCACGTGTTAATGTGTCGAATTTGAATATAAAAGAGAGTTTGGCAGTCTCTCTTTCAAGAGTGTTGTGAAAGTTTCTCTTCAGTAACACACAAACTCTTAAGTCATTAACAGAATCGCCCACTCCATTAAAATGCTGGCTAACAGGTTTGTGGATCAGGAGTGTTTTTATGTCTGTTTTGTGCCCATTAACTCTTTGTCTAAGGGAGTTTGAAGTTTGTCCAGTATACAAAGCATCTGGGCATTGTTGGCACATGATGGCATATATGATGTTAGTTGAGGAACATGAGAATGTGCCCATGATTCTGAGAATAACCGGGTTAGGTTCAGTGATGGTATCTCCAGAAAAGATATGTGGACAAAGCTGGCAGTGGGTTTTGTGCAAGGAAAAGTTCCAGGACTGGTGTTCCTGAGGTATAGACTGTGGCTGTTGGTGAGAATCCTCATAAGGTTGGGAGGTTGTCTGTAGGAGAGAACAGGCCTGTCACTTAGGACCTTCTGGAGTGTGGCATCTTGATTAAGGATAGGTTGTAGGTCTTTAATAATTCGTTGCAGTGGTTTGAGTTGGGGGCTGTAGGTGATGACCAGTGGTGTTCTGTTCTTGGCTTTTTGGAGCCTATCTTGGAGTAGCTGGTCTCTGGGTATTCGTCTGGCCCTGTCAATTTGTTTTTTTTACTTCTCCTGGTGGGTAATTCAGGTTTATGAATATTTGGTAAAGATCTTGTAGTTTTTGCTCTCTGTCAGTAGAATCAGAGCAAATGCGATTGTACCTAAGGGCTTCACTGTAAACAATGGCTCTAGTTGTGTGTGCAGGCTGGAAGCTAGAAGCGTGTAGGTAAGTATAGCGATCAGTTGGTTTCCAGTACAGTGTGGTACTGATCAGGCCATCCTTCATTTGTACTGTAGTGTCCAGGAAATGTCTCTCTTGCGTGGAGTAATCGAGGCATAAGTTGATGGTGGGGTGCGGATTGTTAAAGTCTCTGTGGAATTCTTCTAGAGTCTCTCTACCATGGGTCCAAATCATAAAGATGTCATCAATGTATCTTTTTTCTGATTTGTCCACCTTGATTACTGTTTTTGGTTCTCTGTGCCTTAAATATTGGGTCTGTTCTGGTATGGCTATGGTCTGAAGAAGTGGGTCTGCCCCACAAAAGCTCATCACCTAATAAATTATTTTGTTAGTCTTTAAAGTGCGACTGGAATGCTTTTTGTTTTGATAGTATGTAGACTAGCACAGCCTCCTCTCGGTTACTATCTCCTAGAACTGGAAGGGACCTCAGGAGGTCATCGAGTCCAGTCCCCTGCCCTCTTGGCAAGGCCAAGCACACCCCAACCCCAGTTGTTTTTTTTTAAGATGAAAGTCTATTTGCCCCAGATCCCTAAATGACCCCCTCAAGAGCTGAGCTCATAGCCCTGGGTTTAGCAGGCTAATGCTCAAACCACTGGGCTGTCCTTAGCTTTGCTTTAAGCCTTGTTTTGTCCATTCTGGCTAGGCCCTAGGCCTCACACCATGCCTGTGCTGTGTGGGCTCAGGCCTTCATCTTACTACACCTGCCAACTTAGAAATATTTAAAAAGCAGATGCGCTAGCAGAAGTGCCAGATACAGCCCTTCCCTGCCAGTTTCTCCTGAGGTCCCACCTCCTCCTCCTGACGCTGTACCCCCCTCCGCTCCTCTTACCCCCTCCTCCCTGCTGCTTGCTGCTTCCTCCCTCCTACCCAGATCAGGAGGGTCTCACCTGCAAAGCTGAGGCTGGGAGCTGCAGCCACCTGATACAGGTAGGAGGCAGCCCTGTCTGAGTAAGGGCTGGCACAGGTGATGACCTGGCACCTCCCTGCCTTTTTCCCCTGCAGTAACCAGACACTGGCTGTCCCGGTCCATAGATATGATGGGACACTGACAGGTCCCCTTTTCAACCAGACTTTCCAGTTGACGGCAGGGTACCTGTCCACTCTGTTTGTACAAAGACGCTGTAGAACCAGCTGTATTGTTATCAAGTTTGAATTACATACAGCATCAGAATCAGTCCAGAGCCAGAATGCCTACTTCCCCTGTTACCAAGGGCCCTGAAGGAGGGGACTCTCACAGTTGTCGAGCTTGCATATAAAGCTTACCACTTGGAAATCCAGGGCAGCTCATTTCCAGGAAAGGAACTCGATTGAAAATCGCATCCTGTTTACATTTCTCTGTGTCCCCGTCTTTGTAAATCATGTCCACAATTTCACTAATCCAGGTTGTGCCTGGAAAGTAGATCAAAGGGCAACATTTCAAAAATAAGCATCCGCTGTCTCCTACAGCATGTGGCTGCAAAATTGGGAGTCTTCCTTCCCCACTCCCCCACAACATTTACATACACTTCTATCTTTACGTGCCTGATTTCGGGTAGGTGGTAATGAGGAGGTCCCCTGGCATGGCTTGGAATGATTCCACCTGAGGCCAATTGTCCACAAAAGACCAGTAGAGGGGAATTCCATGGATATGCATTAAGTCTTGCCTGTATAAATGTTCCATCATTGGAGAGCTGAGTTAAGGTGGAGAAAAAACTGGGTTAAATGGCTTGCATTATTTGCCTCATAATGGTATGGAAGACATGGCAATACATCAAAGGAACTGGCAGTGGCCAAGTACTGCAGTGGAAGAAGTAGAATTCTGTTATTGATTTCTATAGTGTCTCTTATACGAAACAAAAAAAAACAAAGAAGGAAACCAAACCCAAAAAAACCTTTGTTAAAGGAAAGTTTGGAAGTGTTCCACTGGTGCCCAGTGTGGCTTTTCATTTTATTTAAAGTGAATTTTGTAATGCGGTATTATGCCCCTGTGGGTTTGGCTCTGACAGCCGCAGTTTCAAGCTTAACCGAGTAAAGGTCATCTTTGCTACTTGGTTTATGATTACCCGTGCATATAGAAATTCTAAATAGCCCTATGCACAAGTTACAAATATAGTTATACTCACATCCCTAATAATGGTGTTAGGGTCTGATGGATCTCTCATGGATTGACTATCAGTAGAAGACTGTTTCCTGCTGCAGTTTCCCAGCAGGAGCTGAGTTTTTGTAATCTAGGCAGCCTCTTTTATAATGCAATTCTGACTATATCTCATTTGCATTTCTGTGAACACTCATCCCTCACCATATGAGCACACTTGGATCTCAGCTTGCTGGGACGCTAAATTCCTTCTAAAATACATGTAAAAGTCTCTGATTGGTTCCGAGGGCTTCTAACTCGGGGAAGGAGTGGCAGCATGTGGCTCTGCTTTTGGAAGGTGAGTGAACCGTGGGTGCGGGGGGCATGCAGAGGGTTAAAGGCTGGGGGCAGTTTGGGGCCATGAGCAGGAGGGAGAGTTAAAACCTGGTGGTGGCTCCAGTGGAGGAGGTGGCAGCTTGTTCCCCCAGGCTGCAGCAGCGGTACCTGTGGGGGTGCAGCGGGCTGGGAGGTTTGGAGACGGGACAGGGTGTGTGTTGGGAGCGGGCCAAGCCAGGCCAGGTTGGTGGGGTGCAGGGAGTTGCGTACCCCAGGTGAGTGTTGGGAGTGGGGTGGGCAGGGCTGCGTATCTCCCCGACCCCCAGCCGGGGACCCTGCAGCTGGCTCATACAAACGGAGGAAGTTCACTCACATAGTGACCGAAGGTAAGTGTGTGTGTCCCTCGTTTTAGCGAGTACTCATAAGTAAAGTATTCGTTTAACAAGGGATGAGTGTATATTATATTCTGTGTTTAGGGCATGTGTTAGCAAAACATGATTACTGGGTATCTTGTAAGCAAAACATTACTTTTACCGTTACTTTTTTGTGATGTCATTCATTGGCACATCTTTTCCTGTAATCTTAGTGCATTTGATTATTCTTTGGTCACTTACTTATATCAGAATTCCTTAGCTCTATGGCCTCATATGACTAAGCTAAAATCTTGCCCGTCTCTTCCTACAGGCTTTGCATTTCAACTGCACTTACTTAGATGCCTAATACATGAGCATTCCTGCTACATACCGATCAGTTTTATACTTCTGTAACTATGCAATTTAACTCACAATGATTACATACAACATGTTAGTACAACAGCACACTATAAATGAACAATGAGTTAAATGATCAGCTCTTTCCTCACTGCCATATAATCTTTCCTCATTTGTTATCACCCCATCAAATTTACAATACCCAATATTAACCACCTTGTGCATTTGTTCCATAATGGAACTCTGCTCTTCCCTAGGCTCCTGATTTTATGTACTGGGAGTAATTCTCTGCCACAAACTTCCTGTGTGAGCTCAGGGAACTCAGCCTCTGTTGTGCCTCAGTTCCCAGTCTATCAGATGAGCGTGATAGCACTGATCTACCTCACGAGATGTTAGATTGAGAGGTGCTCAGCTCAAGCCTCAATGAAATCAGTAGAAGCACCTGGATAAAAATGTAAGTTTTGTAAAGCTTATGGTCTTAAGGTACAGCAGATGAAGAAGAAAGAATTCTAACAGTGTTGTCTGTGGGAGAGAGGTTCAGAACAATATTTATAATGCATAGAATTTGAGTGACCTGGTTGCTATGAAATGTTAATTATACAGTGTTGTAGGGTAGACAGGCACATTCATAGAACCATAAGGCTGGAAGGGACCTCAGGAGGTCATCTAGTCCAGCCCCCTGCTTCAAGCGGGATCAACCCCCAAAATGTTTCTTGTACAGAAAATGGCATGCATTGTTGAGTGGTTAATGCAACATGTTTGGGTTATAATATGGTGAAATGAATCACTGGAATAGAAGACGGGCTTCTAGAAAGAGAATCCTCACAACATCATCTTTGTGCTCTTAATACAAGTTTCAGGAGCATCAGGCTGCTAAAACCCAGTTAAAAATATTACATTTATGAAAGAAACGTTTCCACTGTTTGTTCCCACTCAGTCTTCATTACTACCAAACCAGGCATTCGTGTCAATCATCATCACGTGAGGAAAATCAGTAAATAGACACGAACTGGAATCTTTATTTGCCTTTTATTTCCCTAACATTTTGGGTTCACTCAGACCACACGTTCAAGCTTTTCCCTGCAATCATGAGGGCTAGATGCTTTTTTGTTAATGGAAACAGAGTACATAGTTCCTGGAAATATTGCACGACTCATGATAAAACTACCAGGGGTGGCAGGTTTACAGACATTTGACGGCACCCAGCATGCCCAGAACCCACGTCTGGAGTTTGGGTGCTGGGTGCAGGTTCTGGCCTGGGGGAGGGGATTCGGGTGCAGAAGAAGGTGCAGGGTGCAGTCTCTGGGAGGGTGTTTGGGTGCAGAAGGGGGCCTGGGGTGCAGGCTCTGGGGTGGAGCTTGAGTGCTAGGTACAAGTGCTGGGCTGAGGCAAGGGAATGGGGTGCTGGAGGGAGTGCAGAGGGCAGACTCGGGGTGGGGAGGCTGAAAGGGGTGCAGGAGTTTGGGAGTTGAAAGGGATGGGAAGGGAGTGTAGGCTCTGGGAGAGAAGGAGTATGCAGTGGATGGGGGGTGGGAGGTACAATGCTTAACTGGGGCATCCTCCTATGACAATGGGGGTCTCCACATACCATTACCCACCTGCTGCCCCTGCCTGCTACTCCCCAGTGCATCCCCCAACCTCACTTGCCATCCCTGGGTGCTCCCCGCATGCATCTCCCAGGCGATGTAAAACAGTCCAGGGGCCCGCACTGGCAACACTGGCTCTGTGCAGCTGCTGACCCAACCCTGCCACCCTGGAAGGGAGGGTATCTCCGTGCACTGGTCCCTGTGTGGAGTCCTGGAAGCAGTGAATGGAGACACACACACACACACCCTGGCATGGCCACAGGGACATGCTGGCAGACACAGAGTGAGGTCTGGCAGGGCTAGCGCAGAGACCTGGCCCCAAACTTCAGTGAAGCTGAGCCCTGGGCTTGGAATAATCTTGGGCAATACAGATCCATGCAGCTCACCATCCAAGCAAACGACAAGAATTGACAACACTGTTGTCCCAGGCAAATTTAAAAGGGTGTTCTCCCTAAACAATGCAATTTGGACGTGAAAAAAAAGAGAGAGAGAGGCCAGGCCACACGCTGTGTATTGTAACTCCAGAATCCGGTGGGATTCGGGAACGGCCAAGAGAGGGCTCTCGGTTTCTTGAAAGCCACGAGCATTTCCAGCTGGAGCAGACTGAGTGATTCTTGGATGGGGCAGCTCGTGCATGTCAGGCAGCTGCTCTGTCAAATAGCCTCTTGGTAACAGCTGAGCCTGTGTGCACTGGAGCAGATCTCCATTTTCAAGGGCTTGCGCAGTGCGCACAGAATGCAGCAGACACACTCCATGTTCTCACCAGGTGCTGTAGGGGATCGAGGACGCCTTACAGAAAAGCAAAAGTAAGCCCCACTCTGAAGGAAAATCCAAACCTATCCCCACCCACTCTGCCTGTGCAGTATCATACCTGGATTTCAGGGGGCTTCCAAAGGTTTTACTTCCGAGGAACCCTTGCGACTTATTTCCTAGAGCTGATACTTCTCCTGCAGTAGCTCTCCGTTTCTCCAGTTCCAAGTCTTGCTTTTTTTCCACCCCTTTTAGGCCTGAACACATTTAACATACTATTTATTGACTTTTCGCTTCCTGGTTCCACCCTAGATTATGTTTAAAGGGCCAAGGGCAAAATGAAACCAGCTGCAGCTGGATATGTTTTTTCTTGTCCTTTGGTGCCTCTCTCCCAGGTAGCACCTGTAGAGTTTCTCCGTCAAGGCACCGTGCTGTGTAGGCATTGCTTTCACTCAGTTGTGTTCAGGCTGTTTCCTCGTAATCTTTGTGTTGTAAAGTTACGATCCTGGCCCAACAGGAGAGGAGGAGGGAGGGAATTAGGATAAAGGAGACAGCAGCTGGAAGATCTGCTGCAGTTCAAGCAGGAGTTGCAGGTGCGATGCGGAAATGGTTGGATAGAATTCTACAGGATGGTCGGACCAGAGGAATGTAATGTGGTCGCTTTGAGCTTTACAATCTGTGGCTCTGTAGCTATGGGATGAGGACGGTGACTGTGCTGGAAGGATACTCACAGACACCGCTCAGTGACTGATGCACACACCACACACAGGCAGCCATGGAATGGCATAAATCTCTCTCTTCAATAAACACCTCCTTTGAAAGAATGAGGGTGCCTCTCACAAGCCCCCACTATCTCTGTCCCCTGCCCGGGGGCACTGAGCTGTATGGGCTTGTGGTTCCTGAAGTATTCAGCCCAGGGGCCCAGCTCCACCAGTGTATGGGGCTGGGTCTTTGCCCTATGCACTTCCCTGAGTGTCCTCCAGTCCTGCCTTCTGCCCCCATGTGCCTCCCCCAAACATCCCTGTCTGCCCTTGGCAGCAGGCAACTGCTCCTGTAGCACCACACTGGGCTCCTTTGCTGGCTGCTACTGGCTACAAGGGAGTGGTGCCAGGGCAGGCTGGGGCGGTTACTGTGCTACCCGCAGAAATGTGATATCCCTTTTACACTTAGGGACACACACACTTTTACCCAATCCATAGGGCTCCAGGCGTGACCCTGTAAATTTAAACTCCCACCCTTACCCAATTCCTGGGGCTCAGGGCATAATTCCCTGCCGGTATGCAGGATCCATGCCACTGAAAAAGCCTGACACACTAATATTCTTATTCTCTATTTATTTACAATTACCAAGAAAGGAGAATACATGCTAAGCACACAATATTATGCTCACCAGTCCTGCTAAGGCAAGCGGGCAGACTTCCACAGTTGGCACAGACAAAGTCACTCTCTGGATGCTGGTTGCTGCACCTCAGGGTCTTGGGGGGCTCCTGGGGGTGCGTCCTTTAGGTGTTCCTTCTTCCCTCTTTGATGTTCTGTTCTTCTTCCTCCCCCTCTTGATGTTCTGTTCCTCCCTTTTCCCCCGCTTGGACCCCAGTTTCTACGTAGTGAAACTGAGTCCTGGTTAGCTATACCTTGACCATTTATTTTCATACAATTTTGCTAACCAAGAATAGCCCACGGAAACAGAATTACCTAACCAAACATAACCCACCACCTTAACTGATTTGCACCTAACAAAGTTAATTATACAGCAGACAGGAGCAACTACAAACCAGACAAAAAATGTACAGAAAACAGTATACAGAAAAGAGTAGAAAAGTGAAGACAATCATCAGAGAATGCTGGTTCCACCCCAGCCGTTGATAAGTCGTTGCCTGCTGGATGAAATGCTGTTAATTAAGTTTACTTTACCCATCTTGTGATCTGTTTAACAGTGGGTGGCACTAGGATGTGGTCTTCCTCTTAACAGCCTGATATACTACTATTGTGCTCAAATGCAGATGAAATGTGAGGATGTGACTTGTAGCTTCACCGTTAATGGCTGCTGCTCTTTAGTCCGGCTGTAGACAAGCTAATGGCCTCTCAAAATGGCTGGAGAAACCATAGTGGTTATACTGTTACAAGTGCACCTGAGAAGGGAGGGGAAGGAAGTGTGGGGCAGTCCCTCCCCCCACCTCCTAGGCAGGCAAATCTGGGTGCAGGGGCTTCTTCTTCGAGTGCTTGCTCATATCTATTCGAGCTCGGTGTGCGTCCTGCAGGCACAAACTGTTGGAAAGTTGTACCCTAGCTGCTACCCATCAGGTCAGCTGTGAAGCCCCCTGGTGTGACACCATTGTGGAGCTGTATATATGTGACCCAGCAGACCCGACCTCCCCTCAGTTCCTTCTTACTGCTCAAGCGGGCTGTTGGAATTGTGGAAACATACTTTTGGCATGACTCCCTAGGTCTTTCTTGTGTAAATAGTTGTAAAAGTTCATAGAATCATAGAACACTAGGACTGGAAGGGACCTCGAGAGGCCATCGAGTCCAGCCCCCTGCCCTCATGGCAGGACAAAGTACTCTCTACAGCACCCCTGATAAAAGCAACGAGGGATCCTGTGGCACCTCATAGACTAACAGAAATGTATGAGCATAAGCTTTCGTGGGCAAAGACCCACTTCGTCAGATGCAGGTCTTTGCTTTTGCAGATCCAGACTAACACAACTACCACTCTCATCCCTGATAGACATTTATCTAACCTGTTCTTAAGTATCTCCAGTGATGGAGATTCCACAACCTCCCTTGGCAATTTATTCCACTGTTTGACCACCCTGACACTTAGAAACTTTTTCCTAATGTCCAACCTAAACCTCCCTTGCTGCAGTTTAAGTCCATTGCCTCTTGTTCCGTCCTCAGAGGCCAAGAAGAACAAGTTTTCTCCCTCCTCCTTATGACACCCTTTTAGATACCTGAAAACCGCTATCTTGTCTCCCCTCAATCTTCTCTTTTCCAAACTAAACAAGCCCAATTCTTTCAGCCTTTCTTCATAGGTCACGTTCTCTAGACCTTTAATCATTCTTGTTGCTCTTTTCTGGACCCTCTCTAATTTCTCCACATCTTTCTTGAACTGCGGTGCCCAGAACTGGACACAATACTCCAGCTGAGGCCTAACCAGCGCAGAGTAGAGCGGGAGAATGACTTCTCGTGTCTTGTTACAACACACCTGTTAATGCATCCCAGAATCATGTTTGCTTTTTTTGCAACAGCATCACACTGTTGACTCATATTTAGCTTTTGGTCCACTATAACCGCTAGGTCCCTTTCTGCTGTAGTCATTCCTAGACAGTCTCTCCCCATTCTGTATGTGTGAAACTGATTGTTCCTTCCCAAGTGGAGCACTTTGCATTTGTCCTTATTAAACTTCATCCTGTTTACCACAGACCATTTCTCCAACTTATCCAGATCATTTTGACTTATGACCCTATCCTCCAAAGCAGTTGCAACCCCTCCCAGCTTCGTATCATCTGCAAACATAATAAGCTTACTTTCTGT
This sequence comes from Carettochelys insculpta, assembly GCF_033958435.1. Classification (NCBI taxonomy): domain Eukaryota; kingdom Metazoa; phylum Chordata; order Testudines; family Carettochelyidae; genus Carettochelys; species Carettochelys insculpta. Next base: position 132,090,400 of record NC_134140.1, on the reverse strand, counting down.
GCCAATATCTAAATCATTGATGAAGATATTGAACAGAAACGGTCCTAGAACAGACCCCTGCAGAACTCCACTTGTTATACTTTTCCAGCAGGTTTGAGAACCGTTAACAACTACTCTCTGAGTATGGTTATCCAGACAGTTATGGACCCACCTTATAGTAGCCTCATCTAAACTGACTTTGCCTAGTTTTTTTATAAGAATATCATGTGAGACCATATCAAATGCTTTACTATAGTCTAGGTATACCCCCATCTACTGCTTCTCCGCTATCCACAAAGCTCATTATCCTGTCAAAGAAAGCTTTCAGATTGGTTTGACATGATTTGTTCTGTACAAATCCATGCTGGCTGGTCCCTATGCCCTTACCACCTTCCAAGTGCTTGCAGATGATTTCTTTAATTACCTGCTCCACTATCTGTAAGGAATGTGGCAGCAGGAACGCAATGCTGCTGAAGGCTGGAAGGAATGTGTCTCCCAGAGATCATTTGCATGAGAGTACAAAGGGGTGCATTTGTGATACTGAGGCTGGGAGGAATGTGTCTCCCAGAGATCATTTGCATGAGAATGCAAAGGTGTGCATGTGTGATACCTTTCAGGCAAAGCCTAATGGGTAGCAAGTAAGCCATGCGATTTTGTCTATTGTAAACACAGTGTTGTAAAATCACAATTTATGCTGATGCTCAGTGTGGGAGTTGTGGGATCTCACCAGTGCTCTGGGTTGTTGTGGAGGACAGGGCAGTTGCCATAGCTGCGTAAGACATTGATTACACAGGGCTCCCTGGTTTAAAGCATTGTAAGGCAGGAGTAGAAGAGTATTAGTTGGGGGTGGCCTCCTGAGTGCCTTGGCTCTGCCAATGCCATATAGCTATAAGCCTGGCTTGACTCGTGTTCCCCACCTGTTGAAAGATAGAGCTGGATACTAGGGTTTTCATGAAACTCCCCACTGGATGTACTGAGAGCTGAAATCACTGAGTGGCTGCTGAGGCCAGGCAGAGCTGAAATCACAGGGATGTGCCTGAGTGCACTCCCCAGCAGATACTGGTGGGTGGCTGGTAGGAGGAACAGCAGTGGATGATGGTGACCAGCGGGTGGCTGGTAGGAGGAGCAGTGGATGGGGTGACTGGCAGGCGGCTGGTAGGAGGAGTAGCCAGTGACTAGCAGGTGGCAGTCAGTGGGATGCTGCAGACAGGTGGGCAGCTAGTACTGCCCTGGTGATATATCTGTGGGCTCTGAGTCTGGGACTGCCCCGCGAGAGGTACACCCTGTAACTGTGTGTGGGGTAAAGGCCAAGAGCCCCAGCAAGGGACTTGGTTCTATAGCGTATGGGGATGGGATCTTGTTAAAGGGGTTTGTCTCTCCTTTGCTTAGATACACTGCATCTGTCACTGTAAACCTGGGGTAGGTGTTGGTCGATAAATAAGCTTGTGATGATTTCACGATCACTTTCACCCAAGCTGCCTTCCACTTTCAAATTCTCTGCCAATTCCTCCCTATTTGTTAAAATCAAGTCTAGAACAGCTTCCCCCACCCCCGGTGGCTTTTTCAACCTTTTGGAATAAAAAATTGTCTCCAATGCAATCCAAGATCTTACTGGATAATCTGGGCCCCGCTGTATTAGTTTCCCAACATATATCTGGATAGTTGAAGTCCCCCATCACCACCAAATCCTGGGCCCTGCATGACTTTGTTAGTTGTTTAAAAAAAGCCTCATCCACCTCTTCCACCTGGGTAGGCGGCCTGTAGTAGACTCCTAGCAGGACATCACCCTTGTTTTTTTACCCCTCTTAGTCTAACCCAGAGACTCTCAACACATCCATCTCCTACGTCCATCTCCATCTCAGTCCAAGTGTGTGCATTTTTTATAAGGCAACACCTCCCCCTTTCTTCCCTGTCTATCCTTCCTGAGCAGGCTGTACCCTTCAATACCAACATACCAGTCATATGTATTATCCCACCAAGTTTCCATGATGCCAACGATGTCATAGTTGTAGTTATTTATTAGCGCTTCCAGTTCTTCCTGCTTATTACCCATACTTCTTGCATTTGTATACAGGCATCTAAGATATTGATTTGATCTTGCCTCCCTGTTTTGCCCTGACCCTCTTTTTACTCTGACATTGTTGCCCATGCTGCCTCCCATTTCTGACCCATTACCCAGGTTTCCATGTTCTCCACTTACCTGTGGGCTTGGCTCCCCTGCCCCCGTCGAACCTAGTTTAAAGCCCTCCTCACTAGGTTAGCCAGTCTGTGTCCAAATACGGTCTTTCCCCTCCTCAAAAGGTGAATGCCATCTCTGCCCAGCAGTCCTTCCTGGAATAGCATCCTGTGGTTGAGGAAGACAAAGCCTTATGGAGATACCATCTTCGAAGCCAGGCATTCACCTCTAGGATGCACCTCTCTCTGCCTGGGCCCCTACCACTGACAGGCAGGATTGAGGAGAATACCACCTGTGCCCCAAGCTCCCTCACCCATGCTCCCAGAGCCCGGAAGTCACTCTGCTGTAGCATAGCCATTATCTCTAGTGTTGGGCAGTGGGCCAGTGGGGAAACTATTTCCTTGCCCTTCCCATCTCCCTTTCAGGGGCTGAGGGCATGAAACAGTCCCATGTCTTTAAGTGGTGCAGCTCCTGCTTGAAATCTATGCCAGTGAGTGGCCCTCATAAATCCTGTCTCCAATGTTTGGGTGAAGCTCATCAAACACATAAGTGCCATGTCTTCAGGGGTTTTTATATTTGGCTGTCTATGGTATAAGTTACAAGAATTCCTAAGGAAGCTGCGGGAGTAATGAGAGGCCCATGGATACCAGGGTTTCAATTGGGATCTGCATATGGGTCCTGATGGCAGCACACGCATCCCATCCACAATCCAGTATTAACTGGGGAATTCATTGGTTCAATTACAGTGAAAATGTGGTACCACAAGAAATACCAGCAGTGAACAACACCCTGCAGGGAATCTTCTTTCTGATTTTGGCACAGGTATGGGTAAATATAACCCCCGGAGATCACGGATGCACTTACCAAGTATCAGCCTCTGGAGAAGATAGAGGAGGAATGAACCCCTCCTGGAAAACCGAATGTACACACTGTCCCCTCTTTCAAACCAAACCCAATGGAAACTAGAACCATCATAATCTGGATTAATGAGACTATCCCAATCGGAAATGTAACATTTCTGATTACTTATAGCCCAGATTCAACTCCCATGGCATTCCCTCACTTATTCCGTAGACAGCCAAATATCAAGGTTTACATAGCCCCTTTAATCTCAACACTTCATATTATGGTTTACTGGGATAAAAATAATCTAGCCGGGATGAGACTAGAATGTGAGCCATACAGCACTCCTATCTTTAAAGCTTGGTACCAATCACTAGCACAAGAAAATAGTCACCCCCCCACCCCCCACAAGGCTCGCAGTATAGCTGGCACTATATTAGGAGGGATAGGTACAGGGACTGGAATCTTAAACTCTATTGACCTAGAAGCTTTAAGAAATAAAGCAAGTGCTGTTGAAAATTTGCTTTACCTAGTGACTCATGGACAGGAATCTCAAATTGCTAAATTGGTTCAAACCAGCATAGACACTTTTAACCTACAATGGCAAACACAGCAACACTTTAATCACACTTTTGGGGCAGAGTACACACCGTGAGGAGTAGAACTGCTAAGATTGCTTTAGCCTTGTGGTGTTCCAAACAGCAGATTCTCTCCATTGTAATGATAGGAAGAGAGATGGATTGGGTAAGAGGCAAAGATACGATGGATCTACCGGCAATGCTCCTCTTAAAGAGAAAAAATAGATCCAGAGAAGTGATTATTCCTCTTTATATGGCTTTAGTGAGGCCACATCTGGAGTACTGTGTCCAGTTCTGGGCCCCCAGTTATAGGAAGGATGTGGATACACTGGAGAGGGTCCAGCGGAGGGAGACCAAAATAGTTAGGAGGCTGGAGCATATGACCTATGAAGAAAGGTTGAGGGACTTGGGACTGTTTAGTCTGCAGAAGAGAAGACTGAGGGGGGACTTGATAACAGCCTTCAACTTACTGACGGGAGGCTGCAAAGAGGCTGGAGAGAGGCTGTTCACACTGGTCACGGATGGCAGAACACGGAACAGTCTCAAGTTGCGGTTGGGAAGGTCCAGGTTGAACATTAGGAAAAACTTTTTCACTAGGAGGGTGGTGAAGCATTGGAATGGTCTCCCCAGGGGAGCAGTGGAGTCTCCAGCCCTGGAGGTGTTTAAGTCTGACCTCGACAAAGCCCTGGCGAGGCTGATCTGATGGGTTTGGTCCTGCTCCGAGCAGGGGCCTGGACTCGATGGCTTTTTTAGGTCTCTTCCAGATCTATTGTTCTATGATTCTATGATATGACTAGCCTGGCATACAAGTAACCTTTATGCACCCTGTGAGCTGGCTGGTATATGTAGTAAGTACAGGCCCAGTATGAGGCCTTAGGCCTGAACTAAAGTAATGTTCAAGACTTTGCTAACAGAAAGCAAAGTGCAGCTGTGAGCTAAAGGAATGCATTGCTCACAGAAGCTGGCAAGAGGGTTGATGTTGCATAAACATATCTACCTAGCATATTGAAGTATGAACATGGTACCAGAACACCCGACCCTGGAACATTCCACAGATAAGAAAGAACAGGACGACCCATCCCAATGACAGGGGCAAAAAGGTAATATGATGGATAGAGTTGTTTTGTTTGAACCAACATGTATAAGGTGAGAGGCGGCACCTGACTACGTAGAAGGGTTGTACCTCAATACGTCAGGAGTGATGTGTAAATTGTTTGTACCTGTGTATAAGAACGTACTTCTGGGGTGTGGTCTGGGTTCGGCCGAGGGGGCAGTGGAAAGTCCTGCCACTGACTGAGCCGAGTCCATTGACCGTGGGTGCATATTTGTAGTATGCCCTGACTTAGACTAAGTCTACAGGGAACTACTATTGTGTCCAATACGGCAATAAATCTGGCCGACGTGCCTTCACGCCTTACTGGACTCTGTGGTCATTGGGGGTTCTCTTTGGGTCTGCTGTGTCGGGGTCACCAGTGTTGTCAGATGCTACCAGCGTGGTGCTCTGCTCTCTCCAATGCTGGTATCACTCGGCTGCGTGCGTGTGTTCCCTCTGTGCGCTGCCCCAGTTCTGCAGATAGCCGACACAGCAGACCCGAAGAGAACTCCCAATGACCACAGAGTCTAGTAAGGTGCGAAGGTACGTCGGCCACGTTTATTGCCGTATTGGACACAATAGTAGTTCCCTGTAGACTTTTTAGTCTAAGTCAGGGCATACTACAAATATGCACCCACGATCGCCCCTCAATCGCCTCTTTGCCAGACTGAAAAGTCCCAGTTTCTCTAGCCTCTCCTCATATGGGACCCGTTCCAAACCCCTAATCATCTTAGTCGCCCTTTTCTGAACCTTTTCTAATGCCAATATATCTTTTTTGAGGTGAGGAGACCACATCTGCACACAGTACTCAAGATGTGGGTGTACCATAGTTTTATATAGGGGAAGTATGATATCTTTTGTCTTATTATCTATCCCTTTTTTAATAATTCCTAACATCCTATTTGCTTTACTAACTGCCGCTGCACACTGCATGGATGTCTTCAGAGAACTATCCGCTATAACTCCAAGATCCCTTTCCTGATCTGTCGTAGCTAAATTTGACCCCATCATGTTGTACGTGTAATTTGGGTTATTTTTTCCAATGTGCATTACCTTACACTTACCCACATTAAATTTCATTTGCCATTTTGCTGCCCAATCACTCAGTTTGCTGAGATCTTTTTGTAGTTCTTCACAATCCCTTTTGGTTTTGACTGTCCTGAACAACTTGGTGTCATCTGCAAACTTGGCCACCTCACTGCTTACCTCATTTTCTAGATCATTGATGAACAAGTTGAACAGGATCGGTCCCAGGACTGACCCCTGGGGAACACCACTAGTTACCCCCCTCCATTGTGAAAATTTACCATTTATTCCAACCCTTTGTTTTCTGTCTTTTAACCAATTCCCGATCCATTAAAGGATCTTTCCTCCTATCCCATGACCGCCTAATTTACATAAAAGCCTTTGGTGTGGGACCGTGTCAAAGGCTTTCTGGAAATCTAGGTATATTATGTCCACTGGGTGCCCCTTGTCTGCATGTTTATTAATCCCTTCAAAGAATTCTAATAGATTAGTTAGACACGACTTCCCTCTGCAGAAACCATGCTGACTTTTGCCCAACAATTCGTGCTCTTCTACGTGCCTTGCAATTTTATTCTTTACTATTGTTTCTACTAATTTGCCTACTACTGATGTTAGACTTATCGGTCTATAATTGCCAGGGTCTCCTCTGGAGCCTTTTTAAATATTGGCGTTATATTGGCCGTCTTCCAGTCATTGGGTACCGAAGCGGATTTAAAGGATAGGTTACAAACCACTGTTAATAACTCCGCAGTTTCGCATTTGAGCTCTTTCAGAACCCTTGGGTGAATACCGTCTGGTCCTGGAGACTTGTTACTATTCAGCTTATCAAGTGTTGGCCTGTGAACCAGTTTTTAATGGCATGCGGTGGGAGCGCAGCCCTCCCTGACCCCTCCGTGCAGCACAGGAGGGGGCCAGAGGATGGGGCTGTGGCCAGAGTACCTGTCATGGAGCCCTGCTGAGCCTGCTACGAGCTGGTTTCTCTCCCCTTCTCCCGTGGACTGTGGTGGGGGTGTGGGTTCTGACCAGGAGGCAGGGTGCAGGAGCAAGCTGAGGGTTGGTGTTTGGGGTCTGGGAGCGGGAGGGTGCAGGAACAGGCTGAGGGTGGGGAGGTCTGGGCGGGAGCAGAGGGAGGGTCTGGGCAGGAGAGGATGTAGGAGCAGACTGGATGAACTGGGGGCGCTTATCTCCCAGCAGCGTTATTGCTGCCGCCTCCCGCCGCTGGTGGTGGCCCCCTGCCTGGGGCTGGCAGCAGCTCCCTGCCCACAGCGTTATTGCTGCCGCCTCCCGCTGCTGGTGGTGGCCCCCTGCCTGGGGCCGGCAGCAGCTCTGTGCCTGGGGCCAGCAGCAGCTCACTGCCCAGGGCCAACTGCGACTCTGCTCCCAGCCTGCGGGGCTGCCTGCCAGACCGGCTGCAACCACAGAAGTTGCCGGACCAGGAAATCTGGGATAAGACATGTTCGACCTATATTAAAATCCCAGATGTTTTTAGATGTTTAAAAACCCAGCTAGACAGAGATTTAAAGGCCAGAACAGTAAAGCTCTGCACCTCAATTTGTTTGTGAATGAGGCTGTTGGAAGTAGGACTATTAGTGACTTTAAAAAGTATCACCAGCGCTCAGGACGTACATAGCAGTCAAAAGGTCAAATGTTGGCATTCCACCGCGGAAAGATTGCTCACCCCTGCCTGGCCCTTGTCTGCCTCCCGCTAGCCCTGAAAGCAGCATGATTAGGTGGTGGGATTGGATGCGTCACTGTGATTTGTCCTGTTGATGGCTGGCTAATCTCTGCCACCACGGACAGGCCTTTGGAAAGGCAAATGTCTCACTCTGGGTAGCCCATGAAGGGGACTTTGTAATCCCCTGTGGGGGTCTTCTCGTTCCTGTTACCAGCTAGCCATGCACGAACAGCAGCTCCCCCTGCCTAGCCCACACCTGGCAAAGCCTGGCTGGCAGCACTGAAGCAGGTTGCTTTGCTGTGGGACCAAGATGGAGGAAGTGAGGAGCACAGATTCCTGGGATCTCTGTTTGTCTGTTTAGCCCCGGACCCCCACCCCAACCCCAGGACTCCTGCCTTGTTCCCTTCCCCTTCAGGGCAGGACAGGAGAGGATTGATGTGAGCTGCTGGCTGTCTCTGCCTAGACCAACAGCTACATCTCCAGCTGCACATGCTGCCCAGTCCTGCCCGGCATCAGCACAGCAGGCTCTGGATTTGTGTACAAAGGACACAGACAAAGCATCTGCCCCAGAGCTGTTCCTCTCGGGGGCCTGGAAAGTGGAGCAGCGCAGCTCAGCTGGGACAGCAGCAAACTCTGCTGGAGAAAGGAGGCAAGCGCCAGCAGCAGGCAGAAATGCCTGAGCTGCCAGAGGCTGCTGGTAGGACAGACTGACCCCTTCAGAGACGAGCCAGAGCCCTGGGGCTTGCGCTGCCTGAGGGAGAGCGGGAAAGAGTGAAGGGTCTCATGTGCCACAGACTGCTGGGCTGTGGCAGGGGCTGGCTGTGTGCGCGACGGGTTTGTTTTAATGTGGGCGTGCTGTGTACGGAGAGCACCTGCTGGGCAAGGGTTCAGCTTCCGCTCAACCCAATACCGAGCCTCTGAGCAGAGCCATCCAGGGGACGATTTGGGGTGGCCACCCCAGGTCCCTGGGGCAGCTGCCCCTACTCTCGGCCTATGGCCAGCAGGGACCCAAGGGAGTAACAAGGGCTGGCATGGGGGAAGCAGGTGGTGGGAGCCAGAGTGGCCTGTCACCCTGCTCCCCACTCTCTGCCTTGGTGCTGCTCTCCTGGCACACTGTGTGCGGCTTCTCAGCAGCAGTGGGAAGCAGAGACCCCCCAGCCCCAGGGCCCTCCACCCTGGAGAAGCAGGGCACAGTGGGCAGGGAGGGGCAGCAGAGGAGGCTTCAAGGCCACTCTGGCTTCTGCCACCCATGTGGCAAATGAGAGGGCACCTCTACCGCTGCTGTGCAGAGCCCCCGGAGCCCCGCAGCGGCATTGCTTAGGTAAGGGGCGGAGCTTGGGCAAGGCATGGGACTGCTGGTGTGGGTGCACCGGGGCCCTCCACCTGGGGCACTTGAGAGGAGGGTTGCACCCCCTGCTTTGGGGCTGGCCCTGCCTCTGACCATGGCTGCTGGGTGGGACGGACAGGATTTCAGCCTTGCCGCTACCTACGGCCACGGTGGGAGCTGCTGGGCCCTTGGAACACCTGGCTATTTGAGTTAGGTGGCCAATGGGACGCTGAGCTGCCTGGAAAATTGGGCCCAGGGGCTTTAAAAGCTGTCTCTAAACTGAGAGTGACGTGCCTGTTGAGAAAGGAAACAAGTTTATAAAAGGTGGCCAATGTAATGCACACTATACCCGTTTTGTTGGTCTCAGAGAAGCCCTACCAGGTTTGTTTGTGACACCTCCAGGTCCCATTGTGCTAGGTGCTGTACCAAATCATTAGAAAATACAAAGCCATCTCCTGACGTATTTATCATCTAAGGAGACAAAGGGTGGCAGGATTATGACCTCATTTGTACAAATGGGTCACTGAGGCTCAAAAAGCCAAGGGCCTTATCTATATACTGGACATGGCTTCTAAAACACTTCTAGAGTGAGTCTAATGAATGTTCAAAGCTTCTGCAGCTGCAGGAGGCCCATCTAGGCCTTGTTTTGTCTACACTAGGGCTTCTATTGCTGGTAGTGGCAATAGTGGAAAATGTTTGTGTTCCTACTGTAGACAAGGTTTAGGAGACTTGCCCAAGGACACAGGAAGTCTGTGTTGGAGTCTTGACCACATGACCATCCTTCCTAACCAGCAGGTTGAGGTGTCTGTGTTTTCTCCTGCTTCATATTTCTTTTCACCCTTCGGGTTGTTCATTGCACGTGCCCTTAGTTTTGCTTTCCTGGGATATAGTTTAAAAGTTACAGTTGTACAGGGGGTACCTCAGGCTGAGAAGTCCCACAAACCAAACTGAAAATTAAAAGCCTAACCTGATCGTCTGACTACGCAACTCACTACTTCAGTTCAGAAATGCTACTCTCTCTTCCCATTGACTCACCTGGCTAGCACTTCCGGGAGCTTTCCAGGGACCCACTTTCTCTGGGTTTAACTCTTTACAGGCCATTTAGTTACCTGAATACTGGGATGGCTACAAAAGAGGGTCGTAGCCCTCCCTCCATCACTCAGTTTTCTATGGGGCCCCGAGGCATAGTGAGAGGGAAAGTGATGCTTGACCTTTGGGAGTCAAGTTTGCGATTCCCATTCACATACCATGAGAGACTTGACCAGCTCGGTCTATTTACCTTATCCAGCGGAAAATGAGGTGGAGACGTGACTGGTGTGTAAGTACCTCCCTGGGGAGAAAATACCAGGACCTAAGGGGCTAGTGGGGAAAGGCAGAACAAGAACCAATGGCTGGAAAAAGCCAGACAAAGTCAACCTGGAAATGTCACAACTTTTTAACACTGAAGGCACTTGTCACTGGAACCAACTCCCATAGGCAGTGGTGGATTCTTTCTCTCTCGTGTCTTCAGCTCCAGCCTGGATCCCATTCTGGAAGACAAATTGTTGCCAAAAGATGAGTTCTTGGGCTCAATACAGAGCTAATTTAGTGACATGCAATATGCAGCATTGGACTTGAGTGTATCGTCCCTTCTGGCCTTTAACTCTGTGAATCCAACTCTCCTAAGTGACTCACCCAAGTCATCTAGCACAGAAAGTCTGCTGCAGAGCCAGACATTGGACTCACATCTCCTGAGTCTTACACCAGTACCTTACCCATGCAGCTCTTTCCTAGCAGACAGCCATCCTCAGGCCAAAAAAAAAAAAAAAAAAAAAAAAAAAGTCCTTGTATTGCTGCCAGGCTAGGCTTGATAGCACTACAGAGCAGCTGTTATTGCGCCCTATAAAACACAAAAGTGTGTGTGTAACCCACACACCTATGGAGTGTTGTTCACTGTCCCATGTAGTGGCACCTAGCGAGAATGAGTCTCTGCTACCGCCTGAGCTGACAGCCCCCTGGCTTTTAGTGGAAACTATACAGCAGATCCTGCACTGTGCTCCAAAGGGCCCAGGTTTGAGCCTGCCTCTGGGTAGTTCCAGTAGCAAGCGCTCACTCACTCCCTTACACCTGTTAAATGGGACACCGCTGCCTCTAGAGTGCTGAGACATAGAAGTCCACCTGCAGCCCCCCAGAACAGGGACGCTGATGGCTCTCTGATGTCCTCACTAACAAGCAAAGGCGCTGCTAGAGCCCCACAGGTTACAGCCGTGCTGGAGCGAAGACAGGGCCCTTTCCAACAGCCTGAGCTGTAAAGGAGCACTGAGGGCTCTGATATTTTTAAAACCAGCGGCGGGGTTACGGAGGGTATCAGCTCATTGCCACAGGGCCTGGTAAGACTGGACATTTACTCCAGGCGGAGTAGAGGAAAGAGCAGGAGCTTCTCAGTGTAATTGGAGCAGAAGGGTGAGCTCCAAAGGCTAACCTAGTTTGGAGTGCTTCAGAAATACCGACCCAGCAAACTGTGCGGCTCACATGACAGACAGGCAGCAGGCCCCATGCAGCACACACTTGAGCAAGTGAGTAACCTGACTCGTGAGAGCAGTGCTGTGACAGCCATTGGGGCGCCCACCAGCTGGCAGCATGAGGACCTCTGTAAATACAGGGCGCTTCCTGGGAGCTCTGGAGAGACACTGCAAGGAGCCCAGTGCATGCCAGGAGGGTCTCATGCTGTAGTGTGTGTACTGTTTGGTTTGGGTTTTTCTTTTTTTTTTTTTTTCTTTCCAAGCCCATTGTGTAGGAACAGCCCCAGTGCTGCACTGAGCTAAAGGGCTGCGGGGGGGGAGGTGCGGAAGCTGGCAGGTGACTGGACTTGCTTTGCTGTACAGGATTAAAAGCTTTGCAAAGGTCAAATTGTGTTGCAGCTGCTGCTCCCTTGCGAGACAAGCTTAGGGGAATTGCCTCTGGTGTCTGCTGTAAAAGCCCTTCCAAGAAATCACTGCAACCAGCTGCTACCAGGATAGGGCCTGACCAGGGTCTGCGTAGCAAGCGCTGCTACTGGGCTACGTGGGGAGGCAATGAGCTGATGCCTTGAAACACTGGGTATGTCCGTGCTTTTAGCTGGAGCTGTCATTCCCACCTTGCATGGGCAGCACCACGCTAGTTGCTCATTCTAGTCAAGCCGGTGCACTCAAGATAGCAGCACAGCTGGTGTGGGGAGTGGGGGCAGAGGGTAGGGACCTGCCCCAGGTACATGCCTGTCTGTGACACTAGGCAAGTGCGTGGAATGCCTGGCGGCGTTCACCACCACCGTTACACGCTCGCCTTAGCACGCTAACTCCAGGCACGCCAGCGTGGGCATGTCCTCACCAGCGCCATGTGTGGAAGCAGGTCAGGTGCTGGAGCCCGGAGGGTGTGTGACACACGGCAGCGACATTCAACGACATCAGCCCACTTGTCAGTGGCTGCAGCATGGAGGTTCATTGTCAGTGCTCGTGGCTGCTGTAGGATGACCACCCGGCCTGTGCTGGGCGGGACGGCCCCGTAACCGTCACACCAAAAAGGCGGCCTGACTTTCTTTTTAAAAGGGACGAATTGTCCCGTATCTGGGCCGCTCCCCCGCCCCCCAACTTCCCTGAGCCTCAGGGAAGCAGGGCGAGGGTGGGCAGCTGCCACTTTCCTGGAGCTCTGGGGGGTGGGCCGGCGGCTGCCACTTCCCCTGGGCTCTGGGGTGGGGGCGGGGGACCGGGAGCTTCCACCTCCTTCCCAACTCCCTGGGGCTTGGAGGAGCTGCCCGTCCCCGCCATGTGTCCCTGTCCCATATTTGGGACAAGGAAATATGGTCGCCGTAGGCCAAAGCCCTGGCAATAACCCATCACATCTAGAACTGGTGACTTCAGGTGACCTTTCCTCCTGCCCCCCAGATCCCACAGCAGCACCCCCCAGCATTCATTAGCAGCTAGGGTGACCAGACTGCAGCCAGGGTGGGGGATGGGAAGTAGCCGGCACTTGTATAAAATAAAGCCTCAGATATCAGGGCTGGCCTATAAAACTTGGACATCTGGTCACCCTGTCAGCAGCTTACCAGCGCGATCCAAAGGGCAGGTGTGCTAACAGGGGTGGGCAACCAAAATAGCAAGAACAGCCATTTTCTTTTCCAGTTCAGTAAAAACCTCAATAATTCAAGAGCCGCAATGCGTGTGAATCTGAAACGGTCCTTAATAAATAAGGTCAACTCAGACTTTCTGTAACCCCCATTTTAAGCCCTCCCGCGCACAACGATTTGGGCTGCGTTACGTTTACTGCAGAACGGTCACAAACTTTTCACACAGGCTATTACCTCACACCTTACGTGTGTGTTTGGAGCACTGGCTTCTTGACGTTCACTCCCAAACCCTCGCTCTCTGGGCGACGCTGGGGGGGTTAGCCAACGTTTTGAGACCACGTATCGTTTGCGGGGTAGCGATGAGTTCCTCATTGGTGTCAATGGTCAGGAGGGGCAAGAGGGCGGCAGGCTCCCTAGCTGGCTCTGGGTGAATTACTGGGTGCGGTGACACTGCCGGGCTTTTAGACGTTCACCACTCATGGAAAAGAATCGATTTTTTTTTGTTTTTACTTTGCAGTTGTAGCACCGCGAGGCACAAAGAAGTCCTTAAAGAGCCGCATATGGCTCCGGAGCTGCAGGGTGCAGATTCCTGCCCTAGGATGAAGATCTCCCACGTCAGGACCTGAAGGGCCTTTTACTCAGGGTCATGTAGATTTAAACGTTTGTACCACTCGGGGATGGTTTTTGCAGGCTCTAGGCAGTGACTTACCATGTTTGTGTGATTTCCCCATCATTCCTGTGAAACTGACAGATGTGGCCTCATGGGATGGCACACGTCCCTGCCCCCTCCTGGTCTGTGCCATCGTCCATGCAGCTCCCCAGATGTGCGGTCACAGGAGAATCAGCAGCAGCCTGCTCCCTCTGGTCTGTTTCTTCTGTGTTTGGCTGTAGGGGCCATTGTTCCGAGGAAGGACAGATGTTCCCAGCACTGGTATATAATGCAGAGCAGAGGAGCTTTACGTACTGGGAAGCAGAGGGCGGTTACAAACTGGGCAGTAAGCTACCTACTGGGCAGCATGACCATGCCACTATATTCACTGTCCATAGGCCAGTGCAGAATAGTGATTTAGCCGTTTGCTCCACTAGGGCAGAACCAGGTACAGTTTGTAGCTGCAGCAACTCTTCCGAGCAAGCCAAGTTCTGGGATCCAGGCCATGATTTCCATCTGTCTCCATGATATGCTATGAAACTGGTGGAGAACTATTTTGCCAGCACCCTGGGTCTGATTAAGCAAGTTTCCACTGAAACATCATTTGTTTTAGTCTCTTGAACTAATCTGTCCATTGTTTGTAGCGGACAGATTAGTTCAAATCCAACATAGTACTTACTGTTAGCTCAGCACCCGCTGAGAGCGTGGGATTTTGCTCACTCTGTACAGGCTTTGATTATTCTGTGTATTGCAGCTACACTGAACCCACAGTCACACACACCCTCACTCGCTTGCTCTTTGCCCCAAAGGGCGGAAGGTGAGACAGGGAAGGAATGTGCCTCTCCCATGGCCACACAGCCCTTCAGGGAGACCCTGAACCCCCATTTCAAAATGACTCAGCAGGTCCGTGAAGCGGGGGAGGGGTATTCTCAACTATCCTCAGTAGGAGCTGCTGGGTCATGAGACCTCTTGAAAATCCAGCCAGTTCTGAGTGTTAGGTGCCTTGAGGAGGGAGCTGAGCCCTCTAGAAAATCTGTCTATTAATGCACAGAGTCAAAGTCCCTGCTGCTGTAACACCACTGAAACCAGCGATGCAAAGCAGCAGAGGTTGTGGCCCATTAATATAAGTGAGTATATAAATGTTAGAAATGTAAACTACATGGTCTTTACTTGAGCTGGGTATAAAATGGGCCAGAGCTAATCAGCTTCAATAGTTTAGATAAAGAGCTCTCTCAGCAATTCAGAGAGTCCAGCCAGAAGCTGGCAGACAGTACTGGAGGCACTGAGGAACCTATGTTTGTACCCACGATGGTGAGAGAGACGAGCTCTCGGAAGAGCCAGAGAGATGTGGAAAATTACTTTAGATTGTGAACTGACGTGTGTTGTTTTCAGCAGGCACATCTGCCAGGCTAAGCTTGACAGGAGCAAACTGCAGAGACTCTGTTGGTCATTTTCTGCCTGCTAACACAGTTCTTGTTAGACTATCCTGCAGCAAAGCGGCTTTGCTGGGTTCTAAGAAAGCAAAAGTAGGGCAGACTCTATAGAAACCCACTCCCATTTAAAAACAAAACTGCCCGGCTGAGACTCTGCAGGGTGCTGCCTTCTAGGACGCTGCTGTCAGCGGATGAGAGCCCCATGAATTATCTGACCTTGCCAATGTTAGTCTGGCTGTCAGAGGCTGCGATGGGACACTTACACTGTTGTCTTGATGGGCATGGAGACCGTCAGAAAGCACAGTCATTGTGGGTGGTGTGGGGGCGTGTCAACAGCCAGTGAAAAAAATCTCAGGGGACTGGAACAAAGCCTGTGGCAGGATTAGGTGTGTTAGAGGAACAAGTAAATAAAAAGCAAACAGACCCTTCCCCTTTGGCGCACAGCACTGTTTATTTTGGTGTAACCCTGGCCTCAGCTGTTGCAGTAGGAGCCCTGTCTATTTATACAGTTGCTGGCAGTCTGTGTTCATTGACTATATTTTGATGGCGATGAGGGCAACAGCCTGAGGCGGGGGTGGGATGGCAGGGTGGGAAGGTCCATCCCCAGAGGACCGTGCCACCCCCCCACCCAGGTCTTGCAGGGGGGTAGGGGGCTCTGGGCAGGGGGAGGAGGGGTCTGCACGCATTCTATCATGCACTCGTGTGTGCGCTCTCCATCCTATGCAGGTAGTACCAAAGGGAGAGACTCCTTCAGCTTGAGCTGGGGGGCAGGGGTGGTGCAGAGCTCTTTAGTCAGTGTTGCTGCCCAGTGGCCAGGCTGTGCCGTAAAGTCACCACTGTGATGTCCCAGTGGTCACAACTATCCCTGTGCCTGGGTGACATTCATGCTCCTCTATATGGCATCATGCTATGGACATGGTGGGTATTAAATGGAGCGAATAACCCTTGTTTATCAATACCCTCATTCTGCTGGAAGTGGAGCTAAGGCTTATTGCTAGGGGATTTCTGCCAGTGGAAAGAGGAGCATATCGCATAAGATTGAAAGGGGCACCCTGGTTCACCGGCTGTGTCGGGCAGGCCCCCTAGGAAAGAGAGCAGCTCTGTTGACTTTCACTCCTAGGGTGCTGGCTTTCGGAGAGGAAGCCTTAGCACTGAGCAGCAGCATGGCTCATGGCTTTGCTTTCTGCGTGTTCTCAGCGGGTGCTGCAGCTCACTTGCTTTGTCTCCGCAGCCGCACTTGTGGGAAATGGGCTAATTTGCGGGGGGGGGCACGGCCATGAACAGTTCACATGATCAGTGGTGCCTCCAGCAGTCTGGCAAACCCAGCGTTATGCAGAAGATGGAGGCTTCTCAGTGCTGGCCACCAATGTCATTTGTGTTACTGCTGCCTGTTCTCCTGCCACCACAGGCTGTACAAGCTCCTGGGCATTGTGTTCCCAACCTCCTGAGTTCCTCCACCACAGCTGTGATGAAGGCTGGCCTGGAAGCCCTGTAAAGCTGGGACCCGCTCCGGGTGGAGTCTGATGTCTCTCTGGCCATACAGTGTAACTCCCACCCCCATTCTCAGGGTGACATGGAATGGCTCCTTCCTGGAAAGAGCAGGGGCATGTGTAATGCCTAGGTAGCCCCTGAGGCCCAGGGTGCCCCTTTCAGAAGGGTGTGTTTGTGCACGCGCCGGAAGGGGAGGTGGCTCCCGTCAATGTAAGGCCTGCTGTGGCGGTATATTCAGAGCCACAGCTGCACCCTTGGAGAGCAGACCTCATCCAGGACAGCCAGAAAGACAGCGCTCTCTCTTTCTTCCCCATCCCCCACCTTGCCAGCCCTTTGAGCTCTAGGCCACTGGAGCAGAACGTGTTTTAAAAAAGTCAAAGTGCAACAAACTCTTCAGGTACACTCCGAGTCTTATGTTCTTGGCACGGAGCTAGTAGATAATTTCATTGCTTAGTCACCCATTAAGACACCTCTGTAAGAAAGCCAATGCCATTCTTCCAGTGATCAGCCCTCAGAAGCCACCCAAGAGAGGTGGACATAGATTAGTTCACCCTGGATTCTCCAGGGGCCAACAGGCAGAGTTTTGGGGGTAAATAGCTCAGGGCTTTCTTCCTGATCCAGCAAATGGGCAGGACACCTGGTCCATGGAGAAGCCCAATCCCTAAGGTGAGGTTGAAAGGAGTGGGCCTACTGAGGCCTGAAAGCCCACGCTACTTCAGAACCGAACTGCAGTGACCTTGAAACCATAAGGAAACCTCTTGGATGGGGTTTTAAGGCCTGTTGCTGCCAGATGCCTGTTACGCCTGCAGCAGAGTAGCTGGTATAGGTCTTTCAGGCGGTGTCCACACTTCGGAAAAGCTTTGGAATGGCCATGCTAATGGCCAAATCAGAAGATACCAATGAGGCACTGAAATGAATATTCAATTAGCATGCTGCTGGCCGCAGCACTTTGAAAGCCGATAGGAATAAGGGGATTTGGAAGTCTGCAGGGTCCTTTCAAAAAGGATCCCCCTTTAGCCGAGCCACGCGTGAGTGAAACACGGCACTTTCGAAGTGCTGCCGCTGGCAGCATGCTAATGAGGCACTGAATATTCATTTCAGAGCCTCATTGGTATCCTCCGATTTGGCCATTAGCATGGCCATTTCAAAGCTTTTCCGAAGCGTGGACGTGGCCTAGCATGGACATTTTGAAATTTTGGGCAAGTGTAGCCACAGCCTTAGTGTTACTATTTTCTCAGTAGTACTTTTATCTTATGAATAAGATGGCTTCCATCGGAAATTCTGTGCAGTATCTTAGCATTGTGGGCACCTGCACTTTCAGTCTCTGAATACAAAGCAAGCAGACCTGCTTGAGACGTCATAGTGTAGTCTGGGAATGTACAGCTTGGAAACACCCAGGGCAGGGCAGGGCAGGGCACGGCAGGGCAGAGGGGACTGAGATGCGGGTCTCTGCCCAAGAGGGATGGCCTGAGTTGGTGGCCTTGGTGGACCACAGAGGGAGAACACAGGGGCAGCGCACTTGAAGCATGACACTATCATGATGGAAATATTTGGGGCTTCCACTAAAGACAAGTTTCCCTAGAGGGCCCTATCTGTTTGAACCTGACAGCAGGGCAGGAGTTGCTGAACATATGGCAGCTCCAAAGGGACACTAACATCCAACCACCCATGGCATTTGCGCCAGGAACCATCACCAGCCCAGGCTGGCTGCAAGCTGGGCCTGTCAGAGCAACAGAAATCATGGATGGGGCTGATTGGTTTGCACAGAGCTCTGCTGAGCTGAGCTGCAAGTATGCAAGTCTCAAAAATCCATCCAAGGACTCAAGGAGACAAATAAAACCCAGGATCTGAATGTTCTTGCTGCCTGTGGTAAGAAATCCTTAGTCCTTCCACTCACGTCTGACACAAATGAGTAATGTTCAAAAATTCACAAGCCAACCAACCAAGGATAGGGGCTATTTATCTTTTTATTATAAATTTAGTATGAATGACCAATGGAAAAGTCACTACAGAGTACCAAGAATGTTTGTCTATCAAAGTTTTAGCAGCATTTAAACAGTACTAGGTTCCCATCTCCATCGTCTTCCATCCCCAGAGCAAGGAGCTCAGCCCAATCAGTAGCAACACTTCCAAGCTGAGATTTAACTCACACTTGTTCCATGTAATCCCCTGCACGGCAGTGCCAATCTCATCCTTTCCATGTGCGCCCACAGACCTCTCCACACAGGTTATGTCTATGCCACAAGCTGTGGTGTGATGCCAGGAAGGCTAAGCCAGCAGCCTGGGCTAGGGACACAAGTTTGTACCCAGCCTGCGCAGAGGCCTGGGCCACCACATCTGCACTTCTGTTTTTAGCCAGGCTCACACAGGCATGTCTGCATGTTCTGCAACCCAGCTCAGCTGGCAGCATGGACACAGCATTAGTGGCAATGAGCAACACCTTGTGCCCCTGACCAACGCAGGCCTACTTGTGGAGGAGGATACTACTCTACATGCAAACCTGGCCCTACAGCCTTTGTTGGTATCCGTAACACAGGCTGATCTGACAGCTTGAAACACACAACTGTGCTCCTGAAAGCAGTTCATTCAGGGGCAGGGCCCATTACTTCCTAACGCCCAGGGCCAGGCCTGCTTATTATCTACTGGCCTTCTCAATGTCTGCGCATGATTACAGGAGTACAGACCAGGGAATCAGCCACCCACCCAGCCTGAGATTCCATGGTGGAGAAGCACTGGGGAAGGAGAAGACATTTAAAGCTCGATCTTGCTCCTATTCAGGTTGACAGCAGGACTGAGTTCAGATTTGACAGGGGCGTGGGAAGATGGAAGATGAATATTTAGTGTAGTCCAGATTCAAAACATACTAAAGTTAGTTGACTAATCACATGGACAGTAGTGTTAAGCATACAGAATAACAAGAACAGGCATAACTGTAATACACTTTTTTTGCTGGTTGCAGTCAAACAAACAGTACTATCCCAGCTTTGCTGGTGATAGTTTAGTGAAAACAACTTCTAATTAAAAGTGGGAACATAAATCCACACACACACACACACGCACGGGTAGACAACATAACTGGCAAGCTATTTCCCTGCTTCTTTGGTACTTTCTAAACTTTCTTATCCAAAATATATTAGGGAAATGCACCATTAAAAAGTTACCATTTGTAAGTATTTACAAAAGCAGTTGGCATACAGTATTGTACACTGGGATCATTCTGATATGAACAAAGTTATCTTACGAAAAGCACTTATGCACAATATTTTTGTTCCAGTATCTCTTAAAAAAATTCATGTGATGCAATTCTGTACCTCGCTTTATCATATCAAATAGGCAAACATTTCCAATCCCTACTCCTCTTCAAAAGATTAAAAAAATTGCCACTGAAATGTTACATTATGTACAAATTTTACTAAATATTAAATTCTAGGCAATTATTTTCACCCCACTTATAATTTAGGTACTATTCCTACTCTATGCATATATTTTTTTAATATATAAGTACGGCACCACATTATACCACCATGTCACCAATATGACACATTGTTATATACAGTAGATAAGAAGTTAGATATGGAAGATGAATCCTTGCCGACTAGCTCTTCCATTGACAGGTTAGCAGGGTGCTTCCCTTCCCCTTCCCCTCCCCCCCTTGCCCCACCCCAACTGAGAAAGTAGCTTGGGCTACTCTGCCTGTTTGGTGGGGAAGTGGCAATTCAGACATGGGGCAGAATCCCGTACATCAAGATCGCCATGACTCCAGCACTGAACAAGCCGGCGACAGGAACTGTCACAAACCAGGCCAGAAAGATGTTGCGGAACAGACGCCAGTCAACAGCCTTCTTTGAACGTATCCAGCCAACTGCCACCACTGAACCAACCTTAGGAGTGTGAAAAGAGGGTTAGCATACAATATACGTGCCTCCAAGAGACTTCTATGACCAGCCCAATGCCAATCAGCTGATACCCAGCAATGTAAGTAGCTCAGATTTTAAACTACTGTGGACTTCAGTGAAGACCCATGCTTTGTTTAAGGGGTGGCTGGAATTTAGCCCTTGCAGATTAGCTGGGGTAAAAAATAAAATAAAATGAAAAACTAGCAGCTGACTCTTAAAATGCCTTTCATAGCAGATACATCAACTTAAAGCCCAGTTAATTACATTCAGGTATCTCATTTAAAAGGCAATTACCTCTGCTAGTGTAATGCAAGTTGCCTCTATGTACCTCCGCCTTTTTAGGCCCCCAAACTGCAGAAAGCTCTATGTAGCAAAGCAGGCGTATTGATGTCAGTGGGCCCTGCATGGACTCCAGGATCTTATTGCTGGGGGTTCATTGCAGAATTGAGGCCTGTGGTGCAAGGACTGAGTTGTCCCAGGTGTTGGCCGAACACCTTGCACATTTTGCACAGAATAAAAACCTGTACAATCTGCCCAATCTGTTTTCTACTGTAAAACCCGTGCTTCTGTGCCAGGGCGTATTGCATGGGGTCCAGCAAGGACCAGTTCTGTTTAATAGTGGTATAAATAATTTAGCTAATGGCATAGTGA
Source organism: Carettochelys insculpta (assembly GCF_033958435.1). Taxonomy (NCBI): domain Eukaryota; kingdom Metazoa; phylum Chordata; order Testudines; family Carettochelyidae; genus Carettochelys; species Carettochelys insculpta. Next base: position 132,069,502 of record NC_134140.1, on the reverse strand, counting down.
CTACACTTAAGAAGTTTGTGGATGACACAAAGCTGGGAGAGTAGAGCAAGCATTTTGAAATGTATCAGGGTCTTTCAAGGCTCTTTGTAATGAGTAATTTGTAATGTTCTCTAGTACACTTCAAGGTAGCACTCTTTGAAAGACCACTGTGTTAAAGCACTCAAGTGAACCCTTAATGTGCACCAGCAGGGCCTACATAAATCAAATAATGTGCAACGTATGAGTGCACTTAAGAAATCAGAACATATTACAGGTCTGTGTAAACAACCCCTTAGATACATACCAGGTGTTTATTGGATAAATAGTTGATTTTGTCTGGGTTTTTTTTTTGGTTTGGTTTGGTTTTTTTTTTTTTTTTGATATTGGGGTCTTTTATCAGTTAAAACTTACAATCAGAAGCCCTATATATATATTATATATTTCACACAAGTTTCTGTATCAGTTTGGATTTCTAGTCTATTGCACAAGACTGAAGTATGATACAGTAACCTGGTTTAATGTGCAAGCAAAATATAACTTCTAGTTCTGGGGGTTTTGGGAATTTAAAAAAAGTATCAGCAGTAATGGCATTGGCAAATCCAGGTCTAAACATTATGAAAGTTTAGTTGGTTAATGAGGATTCGGATGAACTAAAGATTAAGAAAATGGTTAGAACTTCAAAAGAGAAAAACTAAATGATTTGTAGATATTCGATGACAGCTACCTTTAGACTGGTTTCAAACCAGTGCAGTTTGCCTTCATCTGCTCTGCTTAACCACAGATGTATAGAACAAATAGTTATGCATGCACCAGTGACGTTTGCTAAAACACACATTTCCACATAGAGGATGTCTGTCACACCCATTTTCCACTGTTATTTTGGTGCAGTGACAAACTATTAAAATCCACCTACCTTGTGCAACTTAGCTTTCAGAAGTCGCAATGTGCGACATTGTAGGTTTCACGGATTAGAATAAATACAAGGTAATGCTACTAAAAGCCTTGCTCCAGAGTAACTTTCTGGCACTTGAACCAACAGCCAAAACCAAAAGTTCCAGACTCTGATGCCAAGTAGCTCCTTAAGCATGTAATGTGTCTGACTCACAAGTATTATACCTTGACAGTCAAAAGTCACTGACTCTCAAAGTGTTTCGTGACCAGAGCCACAGGGGCTATGTACCCTCCTGGATCTCCTCACGGGAGGAGTGGTCTGTCTGTTGCAAAAACTAAGGATCTCCCCCCCGCCCCTTTTTAAATTTCAGACCTCATGGGAAAGGAATTTTGCAGTCTTATTAGCCATAGTTTACAACTTATGCTCATTAGCTGAACATTATGTTTTGCATGTGCACCAGGTGAGAGTTCCCTCGAACTTTACTGAGGTCTCCTGTGTGCCACACACTACTTTTGCACAACCTAATGGTGCAATTGTGTCCACTTATTCTGAAAAAAAAAAAACAAATACAAACATTAATTTAGTGCAAGTCTCTGATGAGCAAATCAAAGCACAGAAATGAGACTGCTCAACATAAGATGCCAAGCAGGGTTAACTGGACTACTTAAGTCTGCAATAAGGTATTCAAGTAACACTGTAAACTACCTACATTACTCAGTTTCAAAATGGCCAAATTAACACTGTGTTAAGAACTTCAAACTCTTCATCCTTTTGTGCAATTGCTCGGTCTTAACTTTGCATCTTTGCAGTTCATTTGAATGTATTTTTTGTTGGTTTGTTGTCATCCAAATCTATTTGGTGCAAAACATAATGAAGGCAAAATGCAACAATCGGCATTTATCATCATTTGATTGTTACAGATTGATACCACTGCAAACTCCAATACCTTGCAATGAGTGGAGCTTATTGGAATACCCACATTTGAGGCTACAAGCACCGTTAGCGCACACATTACTTCAATGCAAAATCCACTGTGAAGAAATAAAAAAGATAGGTGGAAACATTGTAGTGTAAGAGTTATCAGAAGGAAATCCCATGCCATGCACTTATCAAGACAGTGAAGTCTGAACGATGGAAGGTGTCACAGCCTCTGAACCCGGAGGAATGCTACAGGTCTAAGCTTAAATGGCATGATCAAAGGAAAGCAGATCCGCGGCTTCTACGCCTTATGTATCATGGAACTCTTCAAACCCTGTGAGGTCCAATGCCCCGGTCACCATGGATTCTCAATCTGCACATCAGAAATGTATCTGTAGTGTGAACATTTCCAATTCGATGGCATTTCGTAAATATCTTTTTTTGGTTTTGAAAGACAAGAACTTGGCCAGGTCTCAGCCTAAGTTTGAATTTTTTTTTTTTGGCCTTGCAGAGAACAGTTTGTTTTTTCCTGCATTGAATCATGCCATTGTACGGCGACCTGAGCAGCGTACTTAAAGATGTACAGTCCAGACTGCTATGAGTGCAGTCACATGGCAAAAGCATACCTTGCAGTGTGTGGTACTGACAGGAAGTCCAACATTGGAAGCTATCACAACTGTGAACGCCGAAGCCAACTCAATAGTGAATCCACTGCAGGAAGCATAAGAAAACACTTCACAGTCACTCTTTGTATCAGTTTGGACTGACACCATGCAGCGTGCCAAAGTCTTACCAGTATCTTCTTCAATGGTTTACCTCTGAATGATTTGGCCATAGAATTACATTAGGAGAACAGTGGACTACTGAATAATGGAAACAATACACACTAGTTATCTGCATTAAACTGATTGCACAGCTGACTGCTTCAGGCCATTTACTACTCTACAATCCAGTGAATAATGCTTAATTAGTAATTAGGTTAGTGCAGCAGAGGTCTAGTATGCATTAAAGCAAAAATAAACATCAAATTATTCTTTTAATGTTCTGAAGCACATGGGGAAAGCTGATTTTGTCATTCTGGTATTTCAAATTGTTTCCCATGCTAATTAGGAGAGCAGCAAAGTATGTTTGTTAACTAGACCTCTACAATTCACACCTGGACCTCATTAATTTATAGTTAAATTAGAAGCAAAGCAAAGCAGACCCAGCAGTTAAAACAATTAAAAACAAAATTACAACAGCAATTTCTCAAACTTAAGTCTATCACAAATTCAGGCAATCAAATTAGTAATCTTTTACGTACCTTGAAGGTGTGATTGGCGTGAGGTCTTTACCCATAGTCTGGATAACTCTTCTACCCCAGACCCAGAGACCCACACAGATCCCCACACCTCCGTAAAAGAGCAGCCAGACAGGAGTAGCAGCTTCTTGCATTACACCTCCTTGTTCATATATAAGCCAGAGAGCCACCAGAGGACCAATTGCATTGCTGAGAAAATAAAATAATTACACAGGTTATAAAAACAGAGGCAAGTGCTTTTCAACAAGTCACATTCTTGCACATACTTGTTTTTCTATAAAAACGGGCATGGAGTTATTTTAATCCCACTATATGGAAGAGATTAAAACTGTGTAGAATGAGGAAGCTTGCAGCATGTGACAAATAGGATCTGACCCAAATATCGAAGCCCCTTCTTGCCTACATTTCACTGTTGATCACTACAGCAGAAATTGACATTAGTTCTTATTCTTCAAATTATTTTCCAGAAATGCTGGATAGTTGATGACCTTATGGATGTCTGATCCTGAGGCAACTGCTGCAACGCAGGTACCAATTTCCCTAATTTTGTTAAAATCAAATTTTCCATTAAATCCATTTCACAAAAGGAGAGCGAGGGAGAGAACAGATTCACAGGCCAGAAGGACCCATCTGATTTTTCCAGGCTGATCTCCAACATACTACAGGTCACAGAATTTCACCAATGATTCCTGCCTCAAACCCAGTAACCGCTGGCTGAGTCTTCTACCACAACCACAACCCCTGCTATTTGCCTAGGCAGGGCTGCAGTGTAGACATACAACTAGAAGTGATAAAGAGAAACATCTGTTACTGCTGTCTGGAATCGCTCCGAGGGGGCCACACTTAGCATTGCAGAGTTGGTGTAGGGACTCTTAGCAGCTCCCCCCTTACTGCTGTGGGAAGTCTAACAATATTTGGTGTTTTCTCCTCACAACTCCAGAGCTGAAGTCATGTGATTGAGAGAATCTCAGCTTTCCTTTTTAAAAGTAGTAAGCTTCTAACCCTCCTGGTCACACAGAAAAAATGAAAAATGGGTAACAAGTACAACCCCCAGGGCTCAAACTCTACCAGAAAAACAACCCCACTGCAAAGTTATTGGTTTTAAAATCTCATTGTTGAATGCTCAGGAATAACAACACTGGGACACACCTGGTATGCCTCCGCACCATGTTCAGTTCAGTCTCCAATAGCAACCTTTTGTGGCCAGGTACAGCCTTTACAGCAGTCAGGCTGATCGGAGGTGACACTGTGAACCCAGCTCTACGCAGAAGAACCATCTCTGCAAACCATCCCCCCGGCTTGTGCTCGGAAAGGATAAGCGGCACCAACACACGCAACGTCTCCTTATGCCTTAATGCTGCCTGTGCTGCCCTGCAGCTGATCAAGTCAGAATGACGTAAAGAGACTGAACTGACTGTGGCGTCCAATCAGTTCTGAAATGGCAGCCACGTTATTCTGACAAGATATTTATTGTTCAAGCCAAATGTGGCTAGTGATCAGCATGTTGGACACCATGGCTCCAAATTCATCTATATTCTCAGTTCGGTGCCCTTACTCTGTGTCTTTAGGGAGTCCTTGCTGTGACTTTAGAGTCAGAATTATGAAAAAAATATGGCGACAGCATTCAGGAAAACCTGCAGTTTCTAGCAATACATCAGAGATCCTTGTTCAGAGATTACGTCTGCTATTCTGGCTGGCTCAAATTTAACATCTGCTTTGTTCTGTTGACATTTCTTATTTTCTCAAAAGGAAAAAAAAATCCATGTGTGACTCAGGCCTAAGGGAATGGACAAAAATAATTTAAAATATTTCTTTACCAAATACATGTAGAAGGAACATATTTTACATTTTTATGGCTTACGTTGACGAGTCACAGTACCATGACTCTGAGGAAAGGAAAGAGCGAGAGCAGCCGAATAAGGACAATGGATTTCAGAAAAGTCAACTTTAAAAAACAGAACTGGCGTATGTAAGAGCCAACAGGAAGAAAATGTAAGTGAAAAATGAGTTCAGGAGTGCTGGCAGTTTTTCAAGGCGACAGTATTAAAGTCACAACATTAAATTATCCCAAGGTAGGAAGGAAAGATAGGGAGGACACAAAGAGGCTCTTTAGCAACCAGAAAAGCAAACCAGAATCCTTCCAAAAGTGGCAGTGTGGATGAACTGCTACGGAGGAGCACCAAAGAACAGCAGGAGCATGTAAAAAGAAAATCAAAAGGGCAAAGGTCAATATAAATGACATAAAAGGCCATAATAGAAGATCCTACGAATACGTTAGGAAACAGAGAAAGACAAGGGAAAGTGAAGTCCTTTACTTAGTGGGGAAGCCAATCACTGAAGACCTCAAGAAACCTGGGGTATTTAAGGCTAATTTTGCTTCGGTGTTCACCAAAAATGCAGATATTAATGTTAATTGCATTGAGTAATTATGTGAAAATGCATGCCAAAATATGGGAAAGACAGTTCTAAGGAACATTTGATAAATTGGATGTACTCAAGTCAGCAGGACCTGATTATATTCATCCTCAGGTACTTGGTCTTAAGGAGCTAGCTGAAGCAATTAGCAATTATCTTAGAGAACTCATGGAGGACTCATGAGAACTCGCAGGACTAGAGAAAGGGAAACACAGCCGCTCACTTTCAAAGGGGAACAAAGAGGATCTGAGGAATTATAGACCATACAGCCTAACTTTGGCATCCAGAAAGGCACTAGAATAAACGTATTAAAACATTCAATCTGTCAGCACCTAGCGTATAACAGGACTATAAGGCACAGGCAGAATGAAGTCACCAATAATAAATCATGCCAAACAAACCTAATTTCCTTCATTTACAGAGTTAGTGGCCTGTTCAAGAGGAGGAAGCAGTATTCATGATTAACCCTGATTGTAGTAAAGGCTTCGACTCAGTCAACATGACGTTCCTGTAAACAAACTTTGAATGTGTGGTCTAGATGAAATTACTTTAAGGTGCATCTACCACTGGTTGAAAGACAATACTCAGAAATTGGTTAGCGAGAGTTTGCTGTCAAACGGGGATGGTGTATCTAATGGAATTCCACAGGATGAGTCCTGGGTCCAGTACTATTCAGTATTTGTATTAATGACTTGGTCAATAGAATGGAGAATATGCTTTGAAGTTTGCAGATAACACCAAGCTGGGGTGGGTTACACATATTTTGGAAGGCAAAATTAGAATTCAAACTGACAGAGTGGAGAACTGATCTGAATTCTACAAGACGAACTTCAGTCAAGTGCAGAACACTTCACCGAGGAAGGAAAATGAAATGCACAATTACAAAATGGGAAATAAGTGGCTAGATGGTAGAACTCCTAAAAGGATCTGGAGATTATACTGGATCACAGACTGAACATGAGTTAACGATGTGATACAGTTGAATAAAAAGGCTAACATTCTGGGGCGAGTGTGGGAGGCAACTGTCCCACTTTGTGTGGAACTTGGCTGGAGTCCTGTGTCCACTTCTGGGTGCCTCCTCTTACGAATGATGTAAAGAAGAGAGAAAGTCCAGAGGAGAACAGCAAACATGAGAAAATGTTTAGAAAACCTGACCTATGGGGAAAGATTAAACAATTGTGCATGTTCAGTCTTGAGAACAAATGCAGAGGGCAGCCAATAACCGCCTTCATTATGTTATAAAGAGGACTGTGATCAACGGTCCATCACATTCACCTACAACAGAACAAGCAGTAATGGGTTTAATCTGCAGCAAGGGAGATTTACATTAGATATTAGGCAAAACTTTCTAACGAGGAGGCTAATTAAGCATTGGACTAGGCTGCCAAGGGAGGCTGTGGAACCCCCGTCATTAGAGGCTTTCAGCACAGGCTGGACAAACACCTGTCAGGGATGGTCAAAGGCGAGCTGGTCCTCCCTCACTGCAGCAGGCTCAATTTGACTTGTTCAAGTCCCTTCCAGCCCTACTTTTCTACCAGTCTATGGATTATAGCTACATGCAGCCACTTTCGCAGACTATGGCAGATTTTCAGGAGAGCTCAGAATCCAGCAGAACCCGTTATTGTCAACAGAGGGAAAGGGGAGCTCAGGGCTTTTGAGAAATCAGGTGACGTGTTTCACTGCCATATGTAAAGGTAAAATGAAAGCTTTTGGAAATCTGGCCCCACATGCACATTTAGAGAAGCTGAAGTTCTCTGAGCCTTGGCATTCCGACACAACACCTAAACCTCTAAAGAGAGCACCGCTTGTGACCTCCTTACCCCAGGCAAATATACTTCACAGATTGTCCAGGACTTTCCTTGATAAATACGTTGCAATATGACTTGCTAATCAGTACTGCCCTTAGCCCGATACAAGAAAGCATAAAAGTGAAAATGCATTGTAATGATCAGATTCTAGTCACAGCTAGCTAATTATAAAAACAGAAGAAAGAATTTAAAAAGTCAAATGAATTCAATAGATTTAAAATCTAACAAGCATATTCTCTCTTTACAAACTGATGACAAAGAGGAGGATTCCAAGAACACAGACTCCCGGGATTGACAGTTACACTTGTCTGAGGTCCAGGACTGATTATATTTACTCCTGGCACAGTACCAGAACACACAGCTGGAGTAAGGGATAGCTCTAAGGTCTTAAATGGTACAAGGCAAGCCAGCATGACTAGGAGTTAATCACTTCCATCGTTTCAAAACTGAAGTCCCAACCTTTCATTGAAGTTTAGTATTAATGCCTGATCCTGCTTAAGTCAATGGGAGTCCAAAGTCCTCAGCCAGCTCTAGAAACTGGTAAAGCAAAATGAGACCCTTATACTTCACATCGCTTCTGAATTCCTTTTCTCATTTACATGGGGACAGAAGGAAGTGCCCACAATTCTCTGCCATTCCATCTGACCCTTGGCATGGGTTCAGAGGTCTTGACGTTCTAGGCCAGGCATGTCCAACCCACGGCCCGCGGGCCGCATGCAGCCCTGGATAGCTAGTAATGCGGCCCCACAAGATCGTAAACTTTTAACATTATCATGTGATTTATATACATTAACTATATTATATATTTTATATGCGGCCCAAGACAATTCCTCTTCACTCAATGCTGCCCAGGCAAGCCAAAAGGTTGGACACCCATGTTCTAGGCCTTTTCTTTTAGAAAAACTCAATTAAAAACGTTCAGCCCTATCCTCAGTCTTCCACATCCTTTCTTGATCTCCTCTATCTCATGATTTTTGATAGTCTCTTTCCATTCTCCCCACGTGCCCAGCCCACCACAAACACACACTACTACTCAGAGTCCCAAATTCACCTTTCCCTTAATTTTTTTCACATAGTCTGTCTGCCCTACACGTGCCTGCTAGTCTGTAAACTATATTATTTTCACTACAGATTGAACCTGTCTAACCCAGCACACCTGAGAATTGACTGGTGCCAAATTAGAGAATTTGCCAAACCATATAAGATCAACCTAGCAGCATTACTAACACTCCCACCACTCACTGGGTTTTAGAAAACAGTGAGCAGTAAATTGGAGCTAAATAACAGCACAGAACACTGACAGCCAGGACTGGTGACTATAAACAAACTCAATGGAACTGTAGGAAACTTGGCCACACCCATGATACATAGACATCTGGCTAATCAAAATCATGATGGACCGTGGATGTTGCCAGACCAGAGAATGACAGATTAGAGGAGTTCAACCTGTACCTTCTTTTCTTTCATCTAAAATGAGGCCCTTACTCCCGCTCTATTATTTCATGAGAAATCAAGCGCTAACATGACGTGGGAAGCTGTCATAAATGATGAGGAGTCCTGTGGCATCTGAAAAACTAACATATATTTGGGCATAAGCTGATGCATCTGACAAAGTGGCTTTTACCCCACAAAAGCTTATGCTCAAATAAATCTGTTAAATCTTTAAAAGGTGCCACAGGATTCTGATGTTTCTGCAAATACTAATGGCTGCCCCTCTGGGACTTGTCAGAAATGGGCTTTGTTTACCGATCAGTATGAATGCTTCTATCCCAAACAAAGTAATCCCAAGAACGGGGCTGGGACAGTGATTAGGACGGAAGTTACTTTTAAGAAAGCATGACAAAAAAGGAGATGCCACTTGCATGCTACGTAGTTTTTATATGAAAAGGTGTTTTATTATTTGACTTTAAATTGGATAAAAGAGTCTTGGTGATTTGGAGAAAGGCTCTACCAGCACTAAATGAGCAAACACACTGAAAAAATTGATACACAAATCTGAGGAATTAAAAGAACTACACTGATAGCCGATAAAATTCATTTTAGCTTTATACAGGGTAATTCAAATTAACAAAAATATTCAAAAATTCCCATATGCTGCCATGCTTGGAATAGGCAGGATCTGTTAAGGAGTTCTTGTGAATGCTTGAGATGAGCTAAGAGGGAGAAGGGCCACAGGAGTGTAATATAAATGACTGGAAGCCCTGCAGTGCATAACTGCAAAAATTGATTCTGCCTCCAAGGAAGAGTCACTTGGCTTAAAAATTATAGGTGATTCAATCAAGACTTCATTGCTGTACCCACAGTTTGTAGGGGCAAATTACATGATTGATATATCTGAGTACCAGATTTGCAAGTCCAAACAGTAAATAGATGCCTAAATGCACTTACTTGTACCTGCAACGTCATGGTACTGAAACAGGCTGGGGGTACAGCCAGGAAAAATCTGGCCTAAGGATGTAGTGAAAACTGACCAGTCCCTACTTTTGACATTGTTACATAAGATGGAAAAAAGTAACTGAAAAGACGAGCAGGTACACTTAGAATAAATTAATTGCTGTCCCATAGGGATCCACAAGCAAATCGCCACAGATGCTTAAAAGCCCTGTTACCAATTGGTCAGAAGACAGAAAAGTCTCCATAAGTTGTAGCAACCAAGATGCTTTTTTGTATTGAAATACAATTTTAATAACACAAAACTTTCACGGGCAAATGGTGACTGACTTGAATAAGCCCAGTTCACAACGAAAGGGCTGTGACTTCTCCCTGTCACAAGGGCTACCTGCTAATATCACACAAAATATAGACAAGGCAAAAGTTGTTTGTTGGTGCTTAGTCCTAAAGGACTCTGGCTGAACACAACGCTGCTAAGCAGGGGCAGAGAAGAGGGGAACTGAACTGTTGTGCCAGAATCTGGCCACAGTGTCTGACATCACGTTGAGGAGAGGATGATAAGTGACTTCGTTTCCCTAGGGACAGATGTACCCCACAGTTCCCCTCTCTCACACCAGCGCACTGGAAGTAGGACAGCCTAATTTCTTCCTGCAGCTGCAGAGACAAAGGAGATGATATCCCAATGAGTCATGAATAGAAGAGACTATTGTCCGCACTGGATAGATGGGCAGCTGCGGCATAGGAGGGCTGAGTTGCTACAGCTGACTCAGGAAACCCATCGCAGAGCAAGGAATCTGTCCCCTTCCACAATCCTGGTCCTAGTGGATGAGATAAGAAGAAAGACTATCGCATAAACATACGTCTGAAGGGGACCATCTGGTCACCTTGTCTGCCCTCATGTCTAACACCCAGGCCATATGACTTCTCTGAACTAAAGCACTTCTCTTCTAGAAAAATGTTCCATCTAATCTGAAGTAATGAGCAAATAAGAGGCACCCCCTTCCCTCCTCAACATACATGCAGACCCTGCAATCTGACTCTGTGCAGAACACAGGCCACAGCTTTTATTCAGGAATTCCTGCAGCAAGTCCAGTAATTTGTGGTGGAACAGAACCATCTCTTTAAAGGCCTCCCCACACCCAGAGATGAAGAATCCATTATATGGCTGGGGACCACAGCCCATTGAATTCAGAGAAAGTCTTTCTATTCATTTAAGTGAGTGTTGAATCAAGCCCTTGGTGAACTGTGTACCACATCTCTGATGATGCCAGAGGATTAGAAAGGTGCCCAACAAGCCAGTGGGTTATTAGGTCAGTGGGTCCCCACCAGAAGTCAGATGCCAGCAGGGGAACCATTTTTTGTGAAGAGAGAGGACTGAAGTTCTTGGGGAGCATCCATCCATTCCGTGTCTCCGCAAGTGCTCCCATCATTGACGATTGGATATGTTTACAATACCACAAAGGGAACAGTATTGTGCTCCTGACCATTACAATCCATAGCTCTCTGGAAGACACACCACAGCCCTCTCTGGTGGCCAGTAGGGCTCCATCCAGCCCTTTGAACTTTTTTGGAGAACGAGCCCCGTAAATCATGTCAAACACTGGCAACTCTGCAGGCAGTCACACTCTTGGGCCACGTCTTTTTTTCCATACTGCCCTTTTCATTCTTGTGTTGACCTCTGAGCGGTCCCGTGTGCTTTCCTTGTGCCTGAGTGCTGAGACAGCGAAACCTTTGCATGCTGCACAATTTAGTTTAACAACAACATTTTTTCAGAGCTTCTGTTCTACCGCATTTAGCTGGGATTTAAAATTCTTTTGCTTTCATTTAGCACACGCACGCCACCTTGTCACATGGCTCCTGGGCTGGCTCAGTTAGCCCTAGGTGCTGGAACAGACTCAATTTCATTGCCACAGCATTTTTAGGCTTACAGCATGGAAATGGCGTGAACGAAACAGCCACCCAAATAAGGTATTACCATTGCTCTCTGAATCACTTAACGGGCAGTCACTACTGCTACTCTCTCTCAACGTGAGCCCAAAGAGGAGCCCGTGGTGCTTGCAAATATCAAATCCTGAGGCAAAAATGGGAGAAATTTGTGGCGGTGTGATATTAGCACGTGGAAACAGACAGTCTTTCACGATGCAAAGGCCAGATTTCCTGGCTCAGCTATGGTCAGCAAGTCCATTCGAACATGGACCATAAACCAAGTTAACCTCTTCAAGGCCTGCATCATGATTTTGTCAGCATGATGGAATACGGGGAACATTTCCGTGGTATTATTTGCCATGCCCCACAAGCCCAATCAACAGTATACAAAATATGGGAGAAGACTGACCTGCAGGGAATTTATAATACAATCGATGCTGGACATCAGCTGTTCTGTCTAAATGTACTTTCCCAACCAGACTGTACATCACTATAATACGCTTAAATAAAATATAAAATAGGTCAAATATCAAACTTCAGGCAGCTGATAACTTACAGCTTTTTCCCCTTTGTGGGTCGGGGAGGAGGGGGCACAGACCCACACAAAAGTCAGTCAGGAGCCACCTGAAAGTGAGGAGCAACCCCTCCCACCAAACACCCTCACTGATGTGGCTCCTGACTGAGACAGCTCCCTCCCCTGCTGGAGTCAGGGATCAGTTTGTGGGAGGGAACTGCTGTGGAGCAGGTGTGCAGTCTGGGCAGAAGAGGGGGTGCAGGAGTGAGCGAGGGTGGGTGTTTGAAGCCTGCATGGGAGGGAGCATTCAGGAACAGGCGAAGGGTGGGAGTGAGCGAGGGTTGGCAGCTCTGGGAAGGAAGTAAGGTGCATAAACAGGCTGGGCGTAGCAGTGGGGGCGGGGGTTCAGGAGCAGGCTGGAGATGAGGTATCTGGGCAGTAAGGGGTCCAGGAGCAGGGAAAAGGTGGGGGGTCTGGGCAGGAGGCGGGTGCAGCAGCAGGGAGGGCTGCGCTTGGCAGGAGGAGGGGAGAGGAGTGAGCTGGGTGATGGGGGCATTTACCACTGCACACCACTGCCGCTGCAGCGGCTGCCCCTCCTCTGGCTAATGGAACAGCAGTGGGGAGAAAACTTAGAGAGGCTCTTCTCCTGGCTCCCGGATGCCACCCTCCACTGCTGATTGGCTGGAATTCCAGCCAATCAGAGCACTGGGTGGGAACAAGCACCCAGGAAGCACTACGCTGCCATTGCCCCAGCAGGGGTAAGGGGAAAAGGAGTGGCGGCAGCAGAGCTACTTCCTGCCCCCGCCAGCAGAGCCCATGGGCCGGATCCAGCCCATGATGCTCAGGGCATCCCCACCCTTCATCCCACCGTGGGCCGGATGCTTGGGAGGGAAGCCCCAAGCCTGGGGTTCAAGACCCAGGCAAATCTGGACCATGGGCTAAGGATTCCCCACCCCTGCTTTATCCTCTCTAACGCCACAGGAGTCCATAGTAAGGGGCCTGGTAGAAGAGACCTGGCAAATGAGGGGCAAGGGCTCGAAGTGGGCATCTTAGGGTAGACAGATAAGACAGGAGTGAGAACCCTGGAAAGGGAGCAGGAGGAGATGAACTGTGCAGAGCCTTGAAGATGTGACTGAAGAGACACAAGTTACTGCAGATGGAAAGGGAAGTTAACGAGAGGATTCAAACAAGGGAGAGAGTAAAAGAGAAGCTTTGCAGCAGCAACGAACTGAAAAGCAACAAATGGAGACACTGAAGACAGAAGAAGAGAGGCTGCAGAAGTGCGAACGTGAACGCGAGTCGGGCCCAGGGCGTCGGTGGTGGGAATGGGCAAATTTTAGAAATGCTGCACCAGCTACAACCAATGCTCCCCGCAACCTTTACCAGCTGCATGCCAAATCAACATGCACCGAGGAACGGGCGACTGCGCACCACCGACCAAGACACAAACCTACGTGTGGGCGGCCTGAATCTCCCCTGAGCGACTGCACAACTGCTCGGCTTACAGGGGATGGCGGCTTCAACCTCAAAACCAAGTCGAACAACACCGGGGTGACAGTCTCTCAGACGACGTTTTCTCCCCATCTCTGGATTGCTTTACAGGACATCTTGAAAGATGAGAGTCCCCAACCTTGCTGGAAAGTGGAAATTCCTGACCTTGACGGGACCAACTTGCAAGCCTGAGAGGATGTGGTCCCACCACTCAATACTCAGGGGGCTGCGTCTTATCTGGGAATCTGGATTACATCTGCCAAAGTTCAGAGACGTGGGTCTGCTTCATCCACAGGAACTGAGGGGGCTGAGGCGGCTGGAGCCTTGGCAAGCAGTGCTGCAGGGCTTAACAGCAGCCTTTATGGAAGCTCTGGCTTGTGCAGTCTACTAAAAATAGAAAGCCGGCTGCCTCCGAGAACGGGGCCTAAGTGAGAACTGGGAGAGTTCTCATCTCAGGGAAGCGGCCATTCAAGCAAACAGCATGGAGCCGGGAAGCAGCCACATGGAAATCCCCTGTCAGACTCCCACAGGGACGCGCAGCCCACCACAGCCAACTTGTGAGACAACGGTTCTCTAGGGCAGTGAACGCATCACTCTGCAGCAAGACCCCGGGGTCCAGAGATTGCCCCACAAGCTCTCGGACTCTGGCCCCCTGGAACTGCTTAGTACCAGGCAGAAATGAGCATGCTTTCCCTTGGGGGGAACGTGCGCAGAGATGGAGTATGGTTGGTCCCAGGGCATCAGACACACAAGGCTGGGGAGGGGATATTTTTGCTGGACCAGCTCCTGCTGGTGAGCGAGACAAGGTGGCAGGTGGCTGACGGCAGGTGGCATAAACAGTAGGGATGTAAAATCCCAGTTAATTGGTTGGTGAACTTACCGTTTAAACGGTTAACCAATTAAAGGGGGGGCAGCTGGGGAGGACGCTGGAGCTTTCCGGCCGGCAGCCCAGCTGGACTGTCCCTGCTCACAGTGCTACCGTGGGCCGGGGGGCACTCCAGCAGGCTAGAACAGCCCCCCCCCCCTGGTTTCACTGCAGGCAAGGATGCTCCAGCCAAGTTGGAGCAGGCCGGTGGCCCAAGCATGCTGTGGGCAAGGGCGCTCCAGCTCCTCCCGGTTAACCCGTTAACCAATTAACCTCTAACATCCCTCATAGCTGGGCTGAGTGAGCAGCTCAGCCTCAGACGTTTACTCCAACACAATAAAGCAGCCGTCACCAGAAATCCAAGTGCAGAGGGGAAGGAGCTGGGTCCTAAGCCTCCCAGCAAAGAACCACCCAACAGCACAGGTCCTGCCCACGGGCACTTCCTGCAAGCAAGGGCGGCAAAGCGAGAAAAGGCTTCCAGATCAGAAGTGTCCCGCCAGGAGCCTGCGTGCACAGCCCAGCATCTCTGCCCTGCCACGTCGCGTTCCACACGAGTACCCAATTCCCTGCCCACACGGCTCTGTCTTCTGCACATCCCCGCCCTTTCATGCCAAAGGGTTTCTACTCCGACACTACCCAGCTCCCACTCTGGTGCCTTATTCCTTCTCCCCTCCCTAGAACGTCCCCTCCCCATCGCCTCATTCTACCCTTTGGTTGAAAGCTCTCACGATACGAGTACGCCGCCTCCGAAAGCCTCATTACTGCCATTGCAGGGGCCTCTCTTTCAAGATGGAGAAGGAGAAACCAGAAGACGAGTCGGTGAGAGGTAGAGACGGCTGCCCATTCTTTTCCCAAACACCTGGGATCTATTCATGCACTCAGGTCCCGATCCTGCAGCTGGCTGCATGTGAACACGCTCCTGCATGTGTACTGCACTTCAGCGATGTCAAGGGGGCTCCACAGAGGGGCCAAAAGGAGTATGACCACAGCAGTCCACTGCCGAAGCAGAGCCCTAGTCCAGGTTCCAAACCATCTTTTTGTGGTGTATTCACAGTACCTAGCATGAAGGAACCCCAAAGCCTTTGCCGAGGTCCGCAAGCACCACGACAGTACAAATACACACTAGCGAATCAAAGAAAAATAAGCTAACTAGCAATAGCTAAATACCTTTCACAAAATTAAGGGAGGTCTGTTTTGTCCTTAGAGTTTTATCAGTACAATTTAGAAAGAGACCTTGAAATAAAGTATATGACAAAAATGTGCACACACTGATCCCAGCTCTGCAGTCTTATGTGGTTGGAAGACCCTTGCACTGGCTACAGCCTTACTGACTTCAGCATGGGCTGTGGGGGAGTGTGTGTCCATGTCTAGGGACCAGCCCTATGGGACACGGAAGGACAAGATGCTGAAGCATTGCAAAAGTAGCAAACCAGTCTCAAATGAACATACTGGAGTATATGCACCAGGTTAAAACCACTTACACGCCTGTTTAGTTCCCAGAAGCACATCTGAAAAATATTCTGAACTGGACAAGGCAGGGGCAATACAGTGGATCCCAGAGCAAAGTACAAATCTAGTCAGAATGAAATTGCTATTGCAGGACTAAGTGCTCGCACACAGCAAATCAGACAGTAGCGAATGTGAACTATGTTTTTTCTCCTTCAGAAGTGCAGACTTCGGAGACCCCACTCACTGAAACACCACTCTGCAAGTGGGCTCACTGAAGTGAGTGGGAAGAAAATGCTATTTGCCAGGAGTAAATTTATGAGAAATAGGCTCAAAGTCTGGTTTTCAGGCCAATTCTTCATCCCCCTCCCCCATCACAAACTTTATGCAGTTTCTGGTGGATTGTTTGATCTTCACAGTGGAGAGAAAGTAAGGGTAGGGTGCCCAACAGTTTAGCATGAGGACTAGCATTATTAAACCTGCTTACTAAGTGGGGTATTTTCAAAGGTACACGATGCATCATCTCTCTGGTGGGGCCCATTTGGACCCTGGGAAGTCTCCCCACCCTCACAGACAGCGAGCTGCTGAGGTTTGCTGGTAATGCTGTTTTGGTTATTAAAAAGAGAACAGAGAAATTTTACATGACTTGAGTGATTGGTCACCATGATGAAAGATTTACTTCAGTCCAAGTACATTAACAAAAATAGTCAACTTCTCATTTGCTGAGGGACTCTGACTTCTGGGTAAAAATAGCTTCCGATAACAGGAACTGTCTTTGGCTGCTTGTTTATACAGAATGTACCATGAAACTGGACCCTGGTCCCTGCGAGGAGACTTAGTGTGCTACAATTTGCCAAAATCTGAACTATTTAGCATAGAACAGAAAAGAGGTCACTGTTGTGAGGAAAGAAAATAACTGAGCAGCCCCAAGTCTTTAGAGATATTGGCTGTATCATACAGTAGTAACATTCGATAGCAAAGCATTTATGCTTATATACACCCCTCGTGGGTGTCAAATCATTCTCCAAGCACTTAGCTCAGTTAAAAAACAAACATTCTGCTTGTGATTTCTCACACACTTACCTGACATCGTTCCCGCCATGGGCAAAAGACCCAAAGCAAGCTGTTAGGATCTGGAGAAAATGAAAAAGTAGGTGGACCTGAGAAGTGTCCTTCTCCTCCTTATCCTCTTCTGCAGGATCTTCTGGGAGTTGGTTAGGGTCCGTTAAGTCCGACGCCAGCTTCATTTCCACTCCACCTTCCTCTGCCTCGATCTCTGCCTCAGCTACGGCATTGCAGTAGCTGGAGTAGCTGTCATAGCGAACTCTCTTTTTCGAATAGGACACGGTGTCTCCTACCAACTTTTCACTGTCTTCTGGGGTTGACGGCTCCACTGCCTTGAAGGAGGAGTGGACCGGCATTCCACAGATGGCAGCCGTGTAACAAGTGTAGCTGTTATTGCGACGCAGTATCTTGTAATTGTTTTCTTGCGAGGGCCTGTCATTGTTCGCTCTGTCCACATGTATTTTGTGCAGCAAGTCTTTGTACAATCCTGAGTCCTTATGCACAGTGTGATACACCTGGCCATCGCTCCGCACGTGGCCATCAAAATTAAAAGTGCCATTGGAAACAGGCGATTTCATGGTTGTGTGTGTCATAGAAAAAGCCCTTCCTGTAAAGATAGATAGTCAGGTTTTATTTCTGTCATATGAAAGCTCTAGGCTTAGCAAGACACCAAAACAGGAGGTAAATGGCTGCAGGGACAGCCATCTGCAGTATATGACACAGATGTTTACCTCAGGTACAAGACCACATTGATTAATTGCAAAACAATCCCAGTTGACCTTCAGGGAGTATCTATAATTGGGAGCATGGCTGGCTTTATGGTTCAGGGACCAATGGGGAAAGCTCCCAGCAGACTGGCTAAAGGCACAGCTCTTCAGTGTGATAAACTGCATTTAAGTATGCGTCCTGCTCACAGGCCATGACCATGTCCATGTGGCATTGAGCAATTGGCAAGCCCTTGCCTCTGTGTAGAGCCCCATCAAACTCAATGGGGCTGTGTGTGAACACCGGGATTCACCCACACAAACCAGCTGGCAGAAGCAAGGCTGTAACTGAGAGTTTTATTAAATGAAGAGATGCTTTTTGCAAGTACGCACTCAGAGGTAGGAGTCTTCCAATGGATAGACTTCAAGTGGTCAGACATTTGTAAATTCAAGCCTGATGTTTTCCAGAACTAGCTAGAAAAGTACGCTCAGAAATTCCATGCTCAATTTGAAATTTTATAGCTCAGCTACTTTTGTAATCTCTGCCTTGTAAGAAGTGGTTCTAAGAATAGAAAATTATTATTATTTGGAACAGGAATAGACAAATACCTTTCTTAAGCTGTAAATAAAGCCCAAGTACCACTGGACAACATAAGCTCCAATTTTTAAAAACTAGTTTTGGAAAATGCCTCAAAAAGAGAATATTTTCATTGATGTGAACAAGCAAAAAATATTAACATGAACTGTTGTAGGAAAGCATGCAAGCAGAGGTATAGCGAGAGGAAAGGCCTGAGAGAAGTTTTAAGTTACAAAGAAACTTGTACTTAATATAGGTGGATGTAACAAGTGCCACTGACACAATGGAGAGATGAGACAGGTCATGTTTCCTTACCATATGGCACACGGGGATGGTTTCCATTTGCTATGCTGCTATCTGACGCTCCAGCAGCTTCTGTTATTGAGCCAGTGAGGGGAATTGTGCTCTCATCAGTTGCTTTGGCTCCTGGAAGCTCTCTAAAAACAGGTGTCTCCTCATCTTGAATTTTGTCTAGGCTTTCATCCGATATCCTTGACAAGGCGGCATCTTTCTTTAATCGGCCTAAGGAAATGCCAGCATTGTAATCTTAAGGTTCATTCAAACTTGTCTCTGCTATTGCTCGTATTCCTAACACAATGCCAGGGTCATTATAAATATGAACCTGAACACAGCAACTTGAGTGGTTTGGTTTGTATTTTGTTAATTAATCAAGACATATATTCTTTCATTGAAATTTATTACTATCATATTTATCTTCATTAGCCTCCCTGAGAACCATGATAATGCCTTGTGTCTATCTATGAGCTCAAGGGATGAAGTTATTGAAGTCCTTCAATTTACTAAAGCAATTGGAAATGTTATGTTTTTTAGACTCTGCAACCCCATTCAGCAGACATTGCAAGGTAGTTTGGTGTTAAGTTAGAAACTTAATAGAAAACAAAAAACCTTAGTTTAACTGTACAGTAAAATAAAAAAATTGTTTAAATATAGTCATTGTGCAAGTCGCTCTTCTTTCTTTTAACACCGATATTTTAAAATGTAAATATTAACATTCACAAGGGATTTTATACCACTAGCATTTCAGCTACCACATGCTTACTTGCTATTTTTCTCTTCATCCATGGACACACAAAAATCCACACTAGAACAGCAAATACTGCAGCTATACCAAATGATATTAGGATTATTATCCACATGGGAAGTACCAATCCTAACACTGTGAAGAGAAAAGTAGAAGAAAGTTAAGGGTTAATATGCAAAAACGTCAGTTCCTTAATATATTACAACTTCAGTACTAAGGATAATACACCACCTACTTCTGCTGCACCTGTGACAAAATTGAATCCACATCTTGGTAGCCAATAAGTTCTTTCTGCAGGGCTGGAGTTCTGTTTTAATCCAGCAACCCCGTAAAAGGGAAGGAAAGAAGCTTTTGAAAAGGGTCAGTTTGGCTAATTAAGACCCCAATTATGACAAATATGTAAATGCACTTATTTGGTGAATGACATACACCGAGGTCAAGAACGAATACTTCTCTGTGGTTAGAAAGTTAACACGTTGGAAGTGCATTTACAAACTACTGAAAACAAATACACTGGAACAGGAATTTCACCTGAGAATATTCAGCGCATCTCCCTTATTTACCCTGACAACCAATATAAAATAAAGCCTCTTAAAAATGTGTAGGCCTGAATGTTACAGATTCTCAGCTGTTGTCAGCCAGGGATGTGGGGCAAGTTTCAGGAGCACTTTCTTGTGCACTATTTGGGCATACATATACCCTGAGATGCACAAGAAAGTTGGTGTCCACCAGAGAAGTGGTTTCTTGTTACTGTCAGGAAAGGAAGTAACACAATCAGCTCATCTGCACTGCATGCAGAATGCCCTCACTTCATAGCTAATGGTAACTCATGTGAGAGGGATGGTTAGGTTGAAGCCCACATCCATAGGTAACCCTGGCTCATGTGGGGGCTCAGTGGGATAGCTGAAGTCCTAAGATGGCATGAACAGGCATGAAGCTGGTCCTCAGGATTTCTGCAACAATATGCACATGCCCCGATCTTGCTCCCACAGAAAACAGTGCAAAATTCCAATCAAACTGCTGCTCAACCAGTCCCATGATTACTGCAAACATCAGTATTTTAACACAGGATCTCTTCATCTTTTCCCTTCTGAGGCCAGCCCTCCCAACATACTGTACAAATGGCACAGCCTACCTGTGCCACAATAACTGGGGGTGGGGGTTGCACATAAGTCAGGGCTGGCACTAGTGGGTAGCAAGCAGAGCAATCACCTAGGACCCCCTGCCATGCAGACGCCTCAAGAAGCTACACTGCCCAGGCTTCAGAGTTGACCATGGGTGGTGAGGCTCCGGGCCCTGGCTGTCAGTCCCATGCAGTGTGGCATCAGACTTCTGCTCTGAGCCTCACAGAGTCAAACACTGGTGCTGCTCGGCAGCCCTGCTGAAACCTGCTTGAGGGCCCGGGCCCCTGGCTGGAACGACAGTTTTAACACTCACCGAGACACGTTGTCCACTATGGTACATCTTTGTTTTGGACTCTAACCCTTGAGCCTCACCTCGCTATCTCCCTGACAGACTATCCAAACGCATTACTCGTCCCCAAGATCTCAAACCTCGTATGTACTCACGTAAGTAGCTTTACTGGAGTCAACAGGACACCTCAAGCTCGTTCAATTAGATTACGTACTTAGGAGTTGCAGGATGAGGCCCTAATGGAAGAACGAACTTGGGCCCTGATCTTGCAAATTCTTTTGTGTCCATCTTGAAAAGCAGGGTATACTCACAGGCTTTAAGTTAAATACCTGTGTAAGAGCTTACAGAAAAGGGCTTCAGAGGCTGACCATTTATATTACTGTGTCTAAACCAGACTTCTCCCTTCACTTGTATATTTTAGGAAGTGTTACGAGAAAGGAAGGACGTGATGGTTATTAAGCCACTGCAGAATGCCTGGCCAACACTCTGCAAATAGAACTAGAAAGGAACATTTGGGGTTACCCTTAAAGAGCGTGTGCACCAATCCAATTCAGTGACAGGAATAGTTACATCATCATCAATCATCATCCCCTTCAGAACCTCTAGTCCCATCCATGTACTGTATTAGGCTTGGACTAAGTTTAAAGTTTGGTCAATACAGCTACATCAGCCAGGGCTAGGGAAACAAACACCTCCCATCTAAAAAAAAAACAAACAAAAAAAGGCATGGTGCCCTAACCCCCTATACACACGGCCATGTTGTTGGATGAACGCTTCCACCATTGGTCAAGGAGGTGCTGTTCTGACACTAGTGGAAACTCCTGCTGTTGGAGTAAGCTGTCTCCACACTACCTGCTTATGCCGGGATTACTATGGCAACAGAGCTAAGCTAATAGTGTCTCAAATACAGACACGCCCTCAGGAGAGCTGCCTTACGCTACCCCAGCATTGGGCAGTTTCTTATAATGAGGGTAAAATAAAAGAAATGAATTTACATGCTTGGGGGCCAGGTACTCAGCCACGTAACTCCACTGGGAATGCCAGTTTACATCAGCCGAGGCTCTGGGCTACTAAGTTTGCAAATGCCTGAGCACTCTTGACACCGAAGCAGCACTGGGAGGACTGCAGCATTGTGTCTGCTGTGGCTAAATATCCCATAAGAACCTAAGCAGGCTGGTCTTGCACCTGCTAGGAAGCCACCGACGCCACTGAAGGTGAGAGCAATGGAGCTAAAGGTGAAAAGATAAAGCCCTCTAGTGAGCAGATTGTTCAAGACACTCAGTGGTTCAAGACAACCACTACGGTTCTGGGATACTAATGGAGAGAGAGCTATTAACTCTTTGCCTCTATTATTTGTTAAGATAAGACATAAAACACGTATTAAGTTTTTGTTATTCAACAGTGCACATGAGGCCATATGAGCTAATACAAAAATTAATTAATACTAATGCAAGGCAGATCAAAGCTTTCCTTCTGCGCTTCTCATGCAAGAAATTGCACTCACCTGGAGCCCCTGTGTACATGATGGAAAACACATTAATTGCTATTGTAGCAGCATAGAACGCTGGAAGTGCACGAAGACCATTGGGTACAGGATCTTCCTGCATAACAACAAGAAAGAGGAAAAGTCACATGTGTTTGTTGTGTACACAAGAACCAAGACTTGCATGGCGCAGGAAAAAAAAGTCACCCACCCATTCCCTCAGCACCAGGTGGATGGATCTTCTGATTCCCCCCACCCCTACTTCCAGCCACAGTATTACCTAATCTCCAGCCCACTTATGCTGAGTAGATGCTTAGGAAGAGGTTTGGGCCTGTAGGACTATTCATAGAGCCTAAACTCACAGCAGCAGTGCCTCCTGTCACAAGTAGGATAGTAGCTTGGGGAAGGAGGCCTGCACAGCACTTTGATGACAAAACATTTAAACATATGGGAGGCTGCGTTGTGTTGTGGATGGGACACTGATCTGCAGTCAGGAGGCCTAGGTTCTGTTCCTGGCTCTGCCGCTGATCTGCTGAATGGCCTTGGGCAAGTCATTTCATCCCTCTGTTGCTAATCTACCTTTCCACCCATTTATTTATCTTGTCTATCAACACTCTAAGTTCTTTGGGGCAAGGACTTTCTCTCATTGTGTGTTTGTACAAAGCCTTGCACAAGGGGGCCCTGATCTTGGAAGGGTTATAGGTATTACCTATTCAGGGACCTATTCAGTGACTTCAGAAAACATATAGCCTCTCGGTATAAAAATCACGCATACGCTATATTTTTTTTTGACAGTTGCAAAAAAATTTCTGCGCGTGCTAAATAGGCTATGGTAGTAAACTGGTGTAGCATGTCGACAGTCGTGTAAATATAGCACACACAAGTGCAACAGTTTGAAATTCATATAAACTCGTATGTGCATACAAGTAATGCCGCTCTCTGCGAAGAACAGTACGTACCCTACAGCTACAGTTCTGCGAGACGTTGTCCTCATGGGGATCTCGCTGTAGTTTTGCGTGCGCCTCATGTGCCCAAGACGTGAGGTGTTTTTGGAAAGCGGGCTCTGTTGAGGCTGGCCATATCCCCTGGGCCACCTCATGCGAAGGCAAGGAGCATAGGCTGCCCAGGACCCCGACTCCATTCCCTCATGGCTCCTTTGGCAGCAGAGGATGTGCCATGGGTTCTACACTGACCACGTACCTCAGATACGTAGTTACTGTTGGCCAAGTAACCGTGCTATCTTCTTCAAGTGTGTCTCCTTACAGATCCCATTACCAGCGACTGGCAAGCAGTAGCTAGTCTGGTGGGAGGAGAGAGGCATTTCGGCTGTATCCATTCAACAGTGGCAGCAGTATGGCTGTCCTGAACCTGGCACCTGAGCTGGCTGTCCTGCCACAGTCAAACTGTTTAACACAGTCAGAGGCTTGCCCGCAGCCTTGCTGCTCTCAGAGTAGAACACTCCTGTCACGGGCAGAAGAGGCTGCATGTGCCCTGCGAGAGCGTGTTGATGTTCAGAGGGCCAGTCTCAACAGCCACCTGGCCTTTTCGTGGGTGCACAGGGGCGGAGGGAAAGAAAGGACACCGCCTGAAAGGTATTGTGCCTATAAGGAAATGGAGCAGTTCTGGGCACATTCAGACTATGTGTCTTCTTGTCTGCTCGCGCTCAATGCAGCATCACAAAATTTAGTGAGCGCAGAGCACTGCGTGTCTGCTCAGTAACAGCAGCTCTGTGGGTCCTCCACCTCCCTCGGGATGCCCAATACCTGGAGTCAGTGTCCCATGCACTGTTACTCCAGCAGCCACAGACCCAGCCATACCAGAAGCATTCATCGTGGTTTGCAAGGCCATTTTGCTCATCAATTCAGCTTCTCAATACATGGATGTTGGGGACCCCAATAGCCCTAACAGGTCATACCACATGAATACAGCTGGCTCATAGCACTGGCATTGGACTAGCCAGCACCCAGACACAGCTGGCTGCAGCTGAGCCTTGTAGGTGAAGCCAGCAGGTCTTTCCATGGGGATGACCACTGAAGCATGAGCACAAACCTCTCCTAGGCAGAAGAAACACCTGCGGTGTTCAGCTTTTTGTGGAATCAGACTATCAGATGGAGGGGGTTTGAAGCTGAAGGTTGAGTCCACTAGACTAAGTAATCTGGTATGGAGAAGGGGAGAAATGTAATGTGGGGAAAGCCCTAAGCAACAGCACTCAGCCCGGATGAGTCGACACAGATTGTGACGGTTGTATATTGAAGAAGATTTTGCTAAAGCTTAGAATTAGCGAGTTGGACACTCAGCAGGTTCTATCTCCTGGTCAAAGGCAAGGAAACAAACCGTCCCACCCTTTATACCTCGACATGGGAGCACAAGCAGGCAGCACATACATCCATGGCAAAAACGCTCTGGCCTCACATGAGGCACCTCTCGCTGAACAGCGGGATCCACACTGCCACATATTTGAAGAACTGCTGTGTCACACGCACTGTTGTACAAGTTGTGATCATAGGGGCTAAAGCCCTGTGCTATACCACATGAGCTAAAGCCCAGGGGGTATCTAAAAACTGTTATTATTTGTGAAACACATAATTGTGTAGTTCATTCACACAAGAGGGCTGAGTTTCAAAGATGCTTGTTCAGCCAAAATTGTGACCTTTCTTCACTTTGGACTGGGCAAACATAGGGCTCGGCTTGGATGCTGTTCTGCATATGCTTTTTGTAATGCATTTCACAGGTTTAAAAAGAGAGGGAGTTCATTTCACTGAAACGTCCCATATGAAAGGCAGGACGTGGTGCAGCTTAATCCCAAAGTTCTCCATATTCTACACAGATGTGGCACCCCCTTACTATTACTGTCGACACTCACTTATATTAGAAAGCAAAAATGAAGAAACGGAAGTTATGAGGAGTTACTTATGCCAAAAGAATAAATGCTGCTTTTATTTAAGTTTCCTGAAGCTTCTTTTTCCTTCTGTTCCCCTCATTCTGGGTCTCTTGTCACGCTGCATCCCATGTCTGGGACACAGCAGATTCAAAGGTGTGAGGGGGACAAAAAAAATATAAGAAAAGAGCGTCTGACTTCAAGCGCTGCTGGTTGCAAACAAATGCAGAGAGCGCCTATAAACTCCATAATGCGGAGCTATTTAGCACACTGGCTCTTGAACAATGCTGCTGCCCAGACCTGCCAATGGGGTTGGGGCAAAGGGAACAACTACCCCCTGTGGGGCAGTCAGCTCCTGGCACAGCCAGTCCCGAGCCCTTTAAATTACTGCCAAAGCCCACACAGCAAGCTCCAGACCCCCCGATGGCACTGAAGAGCGAGGGTGGGGGCTAGCCCCAGCCCCAGCCCTTCTACCCAAGGCTCCGCCCCCTTCTGGAAGGGTGGAGCCATCTTTCCCCAACCCACCAGCCGGGCAAATGTGTTGGCCCTTCAGCTGCAGCCACTGAAACCCAGTTGTCACTGACTACGTATTAGAATAAATGCTGGCCATCTACATAACACCCTCTTAACTCCATGGAAACAACCAACCAAAAGGCACACAGCCTATAGTACAGCAGTTACAACCACAATGCACTGGCATCAAGAGCTGCTGGCCCCTTACCTTGCTTAAAATTAAGAATCTAATCAGCACGAACAGCACTCCAGACATCAGCCCAGATAACAGTGGGGAAATAAACCAAGAGGCAACTGTGGAAAAGAGATACAACAAACAATAAGTGGAAACATCCCGTGTATGGGAGGAAGTTCTGCATTTGTCAAATAGGAAAAGAACCAAAGCACAATGCAGCTCGGGCACACTTGTGGGATTTCCAGAAGCACTCAGTAGTGGCTCACCTCCACTCCCACTGAAGACAATGGTGTTACTAACGCAAAGCACTTCAGAAAACCCCATGCCGGGGGTTCCAGAACAACACTGCGATGACAGCAACTGCACCTCGCACAAGAGCCTCCCCAGAGCTGAGCGCCATCTGAATAAGAACCCTGAGCTCTGGTTAATCGTTATGGCCCTGAATCCAGAAAGCTACTCTGGGTGAGCAGATCCCTGTTCCTAACTGGAGCGCCGCTAAATTCAATGCGACTCATGCAGACACGGGGATCTATCTGTCTTCCAACTCCTTGCCAGAGGAGACTGTGAAGGCTCAGACTGTAACAGAATGTGAGAATCAGAGGGGTAGCCGTGTTAGTCTGGATCTGTAACAGCAACAAAGGGTCCTGTGGCACCTTATAGACTAACAGAAAAGTTTTGAGCACGAGCTGTCGTGAGCACAGACTCACTTCATCAGATGCTGGTCATGGAAATCTGCAGGGCCAGGTATAAATAAGCCAGAGCAAGGGTGGGGATAACAAGGTTAGCTCAGTCAGCAAGGGTGAGGCTTACTACCAGCAGTTGATCTGGAGGTGTGAACACCAAGGGAGGGGAAGCTGCTTCTGTATTTACTCAGCCATTCGCAGTCTTTGTTTAAGCCAGAGCTGAGGGCGTCGAATTTGCAAATGAATTGTAGCTCAGAAATTTCTCTTTGGAGTCTGGTCCTGAAATTTCTTTGCTGTAGGACAGCTACTTTTAAGCCTGCTACTGTGTCGCATGGGAGATTGAAGTGCTCTCCTACGGGTTTTTGTATATTGCCATTTCTGATGTCTGATTTGAGTGCATTTATTCTTTTACGTAGAGACTGTCCAGTTTGTCCGATGTACATAGCAGAGGGGCATTGCTGGCACATGATGGCATAAATTATATTGGTAGATGTGCAGCTGAATGAACCCACGATGTTGTGGCTGATCTGGTTAGGTCCTGTAATGGTGTTGCCGGTGTAGATATGTGGGCAGAGCTGGCAACGAGGTTTGTTGCATGGATGGGTCCCTGAGTTAGAGTGACTGTGGTGCAGCGTATAGTTGCTGATTAGGATTTGCTTCAGGTTGGCAGGTTGTGGGCAAGGACTGGTCTGCCTCCCAAGGCCTGTGAAAGTGGGGGATCATTGTCCAGGATGGGTTGTAAATCCCTGATGATGCGCTGCAGAGGTTTTAGCTGAGGACTGTAGGTGATGGCTAGTGGTGTTCTGTTGGTTTCTCTCTTGGGCTTGTCCTGTAGTAAGAGGCTTTGTGGCACACGTCTGGCTCTGTTGATCTGTTTTTTCATTTCCTCAGGTGGGTATTGCAGTTTCAAGAATGCTTGGTAGAGATCCTGTAGGTGTTTGTCTCTGTCGGAGGGGTTGGAGCAAATGCGGTTATATCTTAGTGCTTGGCTGTAGACAATGGATTGTGTGGTGTGTCTGGGGTGGAAGCTGGAGGCATGAAGGTAGGCGTAGCGGTCAGTGGGTTTATGGTGCAGGGTGGTATTGATGTGGCCATCGTGTATTAGCACCGTGGTGTCCAGGAAGTGGATCTCCTGTGTGGACTGTTCCAGGCTGAGGTTGATGTTGGGGTGAAAGTTGTTGAAGTCCCAGTGGAATTCCTCCAGAGTCTCCTTTCCATGGGTCCAGATGATGAAGATATCATCAATGTAGCGTAAGTAGAGACAGGGTGTTAGTGGACGAGAGCTAAGGAAGCGCTGTTGCAGGTCAGCCATGAAAATATTGGCATATTGAGGGGCCATGCGTGTACCCATAGCTGTGCCGCTGATTTGAAGGTATATGTCGTCGCCAAATCTGAAACAGTTGTGTGTGAGGATAAAGTTACAGAGCTCAGCCATCAGATGTGCTGTAGCATCATCAGGGATACTGTTCCAGACAGCATTTATTCCATCTTTGTGTGGGATGTTGGTATAGAGAGCCTCTACATCCATGGTGGCTAGGATAGTGTTTTCTGGTAGGTCATCAATGTCTTGCAGTTTTCTCAGGAAGTCAGTGGTGTCTCGGAGATAGCTGGGAGTGCTGGTGGCATAGGGTCTGAGGACAGAGTCCACGTAACCAGACAGTCCTTCAGTGAGGGTGCCAATGCCTGAGATGATGGGGCATCCAGGACTTCCAGGTTTGTGGATCTTGGGTAGTAGGTAGAATAGCCCCGGACGGGGCTCTAGAGGTGTGTTGGTATAAATCTGTTCTTGTGCTTGTGTAGGGAGTGTCCTGAGCAGATGGTGTAGTTTCTTAGTGTATTCCTCGGTGGGATCTGAGGAAAGTAGTCTGTAAAATTTGGTATTGGAGAGTTGTCTGGAAGCCTCCTTCTGGTAGTCAGACCTGTTCATGACGACAGTAGCTCCTCCTTTATCTGCATCTTTGATTATAATGTCAGGGTTGTTTCTGAGGCTGTGGATGGCATTGCGTTCCACACGACTGAGGTTGTGAGGCAAACGATGCTGTCTCTCCACAATTTTTGCCTGTGCGCGTCGGCGAAAGCATTCTACATATAGGTCCAGACTGTTATTTCTACCCTCAGGAGGAGTCCACGTGGAGTTATTCTTCTTGTGCTGCTGGGAGGGTGTCTGTGTAACGGTGTGCTGGTCAGTGTTGTGTTGAAAGCATTCTTTGAGCCTGAGACGGCGAAAGTAGGCTTCCAGATCACCGCAGAACTGTATTCTGTTTGTGCGGGTGGTGGGGCAAAAAGAGAGTCCCCGAGAAAGAGCAGACTCTTCTGCTGAGCTGAGTGTGTAGCTGGACAGATTGACGATATTGCTGGCTGAGTTAGTGGTACCACTGCTGTGGCTCTGTGTGGCAGGCAGGAGTTTAGACAGCTTGCACTCCTTTTTCCTCTGTAGAGTAGTGAAGTGTCTAATGTAAATCTCCTGTCTTACTTTGGTAAAGTTCAGCGGTGTGGAAGTTTGTGTTGAAGGCTGGTTTTTTATGAAAGACTCCAGATCTGAGAGCTCTTTTTTGATGTTCTCCTGTTTGTTGTACAGGATGCTGATTAGGTGGTTCCTCAGTTTCTTCGAGAGTGTATGGCATAATCTCTCACTGTTGTTTGTGCAGTATGTAGATTGCAAAGGATTTTTCACCTTTAGTCCATTTGGTATGATGTCCATTCGTTTGCATTTGGAGAGAAAAATGATGTCTGTCTGAGTTTGTGCAAGCTTCCTTGTGAGGTTGATAGATTTCCAGTCCATACGGCTAAATGCAGTGCCTTGCATGGTGTCAAGTATCGGAGGGGTAGCCGTGTTACATATCTACACCGGCAACACCATTACAAGACCTAACCAGATCAGCCACAACATCGTGGGTTCATTCAGCTGCACATCTACCAATATAATTTATGCCATCATGTGCCAGCAATGCCCCTCTGCTATATACATCGGACAAACTGGACAGTCTCTACGTAAAAGAATAAACACACACAAATCAGACATCAGAAACAGCAATGTACAAAAACCTGTAGGAGAGCACTTCACCCAGGCCACACAATAGCAGACTTAAAAGTAGCTATCCTACAGCAAAGAAATTTCAGGACCAGGCTCCAAAGAGAAATTTCTGAGCTACAATTCATCTGCAAATTCGACGCCCTCAGCTCTGGCTTAAACAAAGACTGTGAATGGCTGGCTACATACAGAAGTAGCTTCCCCTCCCTTGGTGTTCACACCTCCAGATCAACTGCTGGTAGTAAGCCTCACCCTTGCTGACTGAGCTAACCTTGTTATCCCCACCCTTGCTCTGGCTTATTTATACCTGGCCCTGCAGATTTCCATGACCAGCATCTGATGAAGTGAGTCTGTGCTCATGAAAGCTCATGCTCAAAACTTTTCTGTTAGTGTATAAGGTGCCACAGGACCCTTCATTGCTGTTACAGAATGTAAGAAAGAGCTGGATACATTCATGGAGGTTAGGTCCATAAAAGGCTGTTAGCCCAGGGCAGGAATGGGGTCCCTGGCCTCTGATTGTCAGAGGCTGGAGATGGAAGGCAGGAGACAAATCGCTTGATCATAGTCTTCGGTCCACCCCCTCTGGGGCACCTGGCACTGGCCGCTGTCAGCAGACAGGCTACTGGGCTGGATGGACCTTTGGTCTGACCCAGTAATGGCTGTTCTTATGTAGCTCCCAGGATCAGGGCCAAATATTGCAACAAGTTCCAAAACAGACTATTGTGATTGGAGAATTATCTAGGGTTTTGACAAGGCTAATAACTTCTTACAGCTGTCAGAAGTGCTTAGAGCTGATCCTGCTTTTGTCTCACTGCAATCAGAGGCAAAACTTCACTGCCGTCACTGGCAGCCAAGTTCAGCCAGTGCTGAGCACTTCTGGAAATCCAATCCAAGAAAGCTGACAGCTTGGAACAGGGGTTTTAAGAATAGACTGATCGCTCTCCCCCACTGATAGCTCACGATTACTTTTTACCCTAAATTTTTTTTTTTTTTTAAATACAGTTTTGATCAGCAAAAGGCCCCTGCTGGTCGGCTAGTATCTCCTCCATAAAAACAAACACAGGGCTAACGTGTGACTTGGACTACATGTCATGAAGAGTCGTAAGAACCACCTTAACTCCGGAGAGGGCTACCCCAGGTTTTGCTGCACAAAAGGTTATTCCCTCCCTGGAGCAGGGGTCTGCAGATGGGCAATGAAGAGCCCCTTGGCTGTACCCCTCATCTTCTGGACAGTGCAGCTGAGCCTATGTATATTTCAGGGGAGAAGAGAAGTCAGATGTCATAATGTGCTGCCATTATCAGCCCCCACCAGTAGTTCTATCCCTTGGGAGTCAGCAGGGGAGGACCTCTCAGCTCAGGGAGTGCCCCTGAGGAAGAGTCTCCCAGAGCCAGCCCTGGGGAAGATGAGTTTTACACACCATCCTGGCTTCAGGCTGTGCCTCAAGTCACTATCGACCCCTTAGGGAACATGACACACACGCCTTCTGAACAACAGGCATGGAGGGGGATGGAAGTGAAACAGCACATTAAAATCGTGCAAGAATTTCTGCCAGAAC
The DNA here is from genome assembly GCF_033958435.1 of Carettochelys insculpta. NCBI lineage: Eukaryota > Metazoa > Chordata > Testudines > Carettochelyidae > Carettochelys > Carettochelys insculpta. The sequence goes on along the minus strand of NC_134140.1, from coordinate 132,038,437 downwards.
TTTTGCAGCCAGTGAACAATTTTCCACATACCCTCACACATAAAAGGAAATGTCAATTACCAATCTTGACAAGCTGCATCCACTGCACACCCTGTGCGCCAATCGCAACGAGCGAGAATCCAATTGTAGCCCCCACTATGCAGTGGGTCCCAGACACTGGGAGTTTCAAGAAAGAGGCAATCAGCTGCCAAACGGCGGAACCTAGACGTCGAAGGGGGGAAAAGAGCATCCGATATAAACAATGATAATGGCACCAACAACAACAACAACAGTGTACAGCACGGCTCGCTCAACCACACACTCACATTCCTCTCCCAGGGCTGCCTACTGCCAGCACCCACCGCAGAAGCTTGCACAAAACAGTCTTTATCATGTTCTGCCAGCCTCCGAGCACAGCTAGTGACTTTGAACATAACATTTCCCTGAGAGTCTGTCTTATGAACAGCATTTCCTGACCCCTCAGATATGCTACTACTTATCCCTTGTATTCCACATGGAGCAAAGGTCATCTACAAGCCTCCTCCACTTCACTCTGTCTTGGGCAAAACTCCAAGCTGACCCCAGGAGTACCCCAATTGTTGTCCTTCGATCTCAGCAGAACTCAAACATGTAAACCAGGTTTATTTCTAAGACGCACCTGTCCCGCTCTCTGAGTCAGGCGAACAGGACATTAGAGTGGCACAGAATTGCCTAGCGACAGCTACGCTGCTTTTGGGTCACTTTTAACCTTTCTGAGCCATTTGATCTGGCAAACAAGCTCATTTTCGGTAACGAGTGCCAATACCCTCAGGCATACAGGCAAATGTTGCTGGACAAGTCCAGTTACTTGGCAGCAGAACACTGGGGTGCATTTGGGGTGACCTGCCACTGGAGGAGCGCAATGGGTGTAACAGCAGTGGCGGCACAGAGAGATGCTCCAGAGTGTTGAGTATCCAGCAGTGCTTTTACCGGTGAGGAGGGGTAAGGCAAGGGAAGGGAAAATGAGAGAGGGAATTACGTTCATAATTAAGGGACAGTTAGGCTATGCCTAGGTGGAAGGCACCCCGAAACAGCTGCCTGCAGCTAAGAAACGAGCCACTTGTCTCTAAACAGTTTGAGCAATGTGCACAGTCTTCTGACACTGCTGTACTCCTTCTGGCAGGGATGCCTCGAAATACTGCTTTATCTCAGCATATGGCGCCGTTCGGCACCACGTGTCGAAATAGCCTATTTCGATGTTCCCTTGAAATAAGCTATGCAAATTCCACAGCTTGTTTTGAGGTTAGGCTGTTGTGTGGACACAGCCATACAGTGTGTGCAAATGCCTGGAGGAATGCATCGAGGGAACAGTAAAGCTCGGTTCTCAAGAACAAGGTCTTAACATCCAGGCAATGTCTCAGGACCACTGCTCTCTGGGCGGGGAACTCAGCATGCTTCATTCCAAAGCAATGAGCACATCCCATTCATTTGGGCACGTTGTTCAACTCGCCAGGAAGCTTTGATGGCAAAGATGCTATCAGTGGAACTGAGGCTGTACAAGTTGTGAACTTTACCAAAGCTAAGCCCACCGGCACACCACTCTTTGCTTTTTCTTGTGAAAAGGGTATTAAACACACCCTGCTCCTCTTCTAAACAGGCATATGTTGGCTTTCCCGTGGCAAAGGGGCCCAGGATGACCTTGGTTCTCATGAGAGGTGTCAGAGAGGGCACCAAACCTTTTGCATATTGCTAAGTGGGCAGAGGGTCAGAGGACAGCTCAGGTAGGAGAAAGGCTGAGCACCCCTGCTACAGAGAAGCAGAGGAAGAAGGCAGTGGGGATAGAATGCATGCTCAGAAGAAAAGGAAGGAAGTTGAGGAGACGGGTGAGAAAGAGGGTTTTTAGGTTTTGGAAAACTAGAGCATGCCGAGAAAGACAGCAGAGGGGAGGAATGAGAAAAGGGTAAGAATAGGGTCAAGAGGACACATCAATAGGTTATACTGTGACAGTAGAAGACAATTCAGCATTCAAGACTGGGGTTACAGCAGACACCACACTGGACAGGGGCTAGTGGGTGGTGGCCTGTGGGATCCGCCACCCCACCCCGACTGAATTCTTTATGCTGCGAGGATCCCACTGGCACATCAAAATGCAGTGTTTCACTCTTGCCACAGCAGCCTCTCTCTTTCACAAGGTGGTGGTGGCCAAGGCTGCAGCACTCCAGGAGGTTCTGGGGGTATCAAACTCAGAGTAAGGCACCATCTGTGCAGAAAATAAAGCTCAGCTCTTCCTGCGGGTAAATGTTGAGGTCGTAAAACAGGCCACCTCACAGGTTTGAGGCATGGGGTCAGGCAGGTTGCTTCTCGGGAAGCCATGATCAGGCCAGCTGAAGCATCAGATTACGTGGTCTGATGCAGTCAATTCAGGTCACACAACCAGGGCACATCTCCAAACACTGGACACAAGAGTCTCCTTATAGCTGCAATCCCTTAGGCTCATTTTCTCACAAGCCCCAGCTAACTCTGAGCCAGATTTTACACCCAGGCCTGAAGTGGTGTTTTCTCCGGTGGCTAAAAGAAGAAGTGAATCTTCCCTAAATGGGAGTGTATTGCTTGGATGAGACCGCTCACCCTAGTTCAAGTGGTCAAGAGCTTCAACTTGGGTATACGATACTAACAGGCCAACTGCTCAACAGCACAGAGACCAGGGTGACTTGATGTGCCCTTAACTACTTGTCACATGCAAAAGCTGGGGAGGCAGGCAGGCCATATGGACACACAGGACAACCCCTGACTTCTTCTGGCCGATCAAGAAACTTCTGGTCCCAGGATGGACACATTCTTTCACCTGTGGAAAGCACAGGCCCTTTGCTTTCCCCTCCCCTTTCCGCTGACAGGCAAAGTCCTCCAGACCCAAGTGAGGACAGAATCCAGACTGGCCTAAGCGGATGAAGTTTCCAACCCTCTCTTTGAGCACTGATTCACAGACAATTCAAGCCACCTGGCTGGTGAAAGCCCATTGAGTAGAGTAGCTTTGGCAAGGATAGGAAAAAAGGGGCTCTACTTCCAAAACCCTTTCAGACTTGTCGCAAGCCAGAAACACAGAACACCAGCAGCAACTCCACCGGCCTTCACTGGCACACTTAATTCCCCTCTGCCTGCTACAGTTCCTCCGAAATGGGAGCCTCAAACTGGGGACAGGGACACGGCAGCCTTATTGGACTGGGGCTTCTGGGCCACGTATTTCTCAGGAGCAGCCACTGTAGGCTCCTGGATTAGCTGCAGCTCAGGTTAATTTCTCTGGGGTAAATTTTGCAGTAAAAAAGAGGATACGCAGGAGAGTAGCTACCTGCTACCACAAGAGCCCTCCTGTGGCTCTGCACACAAACTGCAGCTGCCATCACTGATCCTCTGTCTGTGGCTTCAATTGCCCATGTGATAGGCCGGCAGGGCTTTGACATGGGCCACACTGGAGGCCTGAACTCTGCAGCTGGACCAAACCTTCCTGTGCTGGGGAGCAGCAGACAAAGCATTCCTCCTGACCTGAGAGCTCCTACCTCCCCTGATTACATCACAGCCAGGACTGAGCGCTTTGCAGAGGACCCTCCCTTCATGACTGGGCAAGGTCTCTTACTACGTATTATTTCCCAGAATCCCCAGGGAGCAGGGAAACTCTGGAAGCCTGGATAGGAGTCACCCGGATGTTGGGAGCTGTAACAGAAGCAGACACAGCTGCTGACTCTCTCCCGCTGCCTCCAGCTCTTGTACGGAGATGCCACCTAAGCAAAGGAACTGGAGCTCAGCGCCACTGATGCAAAGCACCATGGCTGCACGTGGGTAGAGAAGCCAGTGCTTGTAGGAGTCCTCTGCATTCAGGGCGACAGCGCCTGAAGCTCTAGAGGGGCAGCTGCCCAGCAGAGCTGGGCAGAAGGCAGCTGGGCGTGTAGAGATGCATCCCAGTCCTGGCAGGCTGCGCTTTCGGCTGACTCAGAATTCCTGTTCTGAGGATTTACAGGAGCCACTCTCGGGTGGTTAGAGTTCAGAGTCCCAGCCTGAGAAGATTATGTTCTGGATGAGACCCCTTAAGTGCTGTATCTGAGCACCGCAAAGAGGTCCTGGAGCACCGGGACAAGTGACTCCATGGCCAAGGGGTGATGCAAAGAGGCAGAGAAGACACTGGTGGATTGAAAGCTACAGAAGGACTGGCTGGAGCCACAATGGCTAAGGGCGATGCAGAGGAGAGAAGGTGATGGCCAGAATCGGGAGCAAAAAGGGCTTCGCAAAGACTATTTTAGCAGGCAAACGAGGGCTCGAGATCAAACTGGGTGGAAAGAGCAAGGAAGTGAGCAGACAGAGGCTAGCAACATAGAAGTGGCAGGCAGGGGAGACAGGTTGCAGGGTTGCGAGGAGAGAGACAAGAATCCCAAAGGAGGGTGGATGGGGGAGAGGAGAGAGAAATCAGACTGAGCACTGCTCATAAGGAGGGATGGAGGGGCTGGAAGTGACACGACCGGGAGGTGAGAAGCCCAATATCCCTAATGTGATTTCTGGGAATAACACAATGGAAGACCTCAACTATCCAAGCCCTTCCGAGGAGGAGGACTGACATTTAGATACCCACACCCATTGCAAGGGCAACTACCACCTGAGTGAGCACCAGCTCTTCAATACTCAATATCTTGATTAGGACACTGGCCAAGACAGTCCAAACTGACAAATTTAATGGTGATCAATGAACACAAGGGTAGAATCCAAAGTGCACTTATGAAAAAGCTTTTGACAGGTCTGAACAGGGACTTATCACTGTAAATCAGCTATTACACAATATATTTTCCCTCTTACGAAGACTGAGATATTCAATTTGGGACTGCACATAGTGCCTTCTGAAAGTCAACTGGTAAAACTAATCTCTCCTGGGACGCTGTCCCAAAACAACTGGCACTGCTACTCCCAATGGAAACTCTAGCTCAGACAAGGAACACCTGCTCTGTAATTTATAGGTTTCTGTTGTCCTGCACTAAAATAAGCATAGAAGAACTCAGGAACTTTTGGGCCCAGATCATGGGCTGTGGTGTGAATGAGAAGACGTGGCGTAGTCTGAAAAATGATCAACAAGATATATAATTGTACATTACATGTGCCACGAAACCAAAGCTGTGCTGAACTTGTCACGAGCACTCTCGCCACTAGACAAGATCTGACACCGTCCCTTATTTTATCATCCCCACCCAATTAGCAGAAAGTAGAAGCGCTTGTGAGGACGTAACTGGGACTGCCGAGGAATTGTGAGGTGAAAGGGTGACCTGGAGATACTCAAGGCAGGAGACTCAGAACCAGAGAGATGATGGCAGAATTAGCTTTTGGAGCCTGTGAAGCCCAAAGTCATGGAAGCCTCAAAGCGCCTGTGTGTGTGTAGCTCAAAAGCTTGTCCCTCTCACTGATAGAAGACGGACCAATAAAAGATATTCCCTCACATATCTGGTCTCTGGAGCTACAAAATTGTAACACCACTTCAGACATCCTCCATCTTGCTCATTATTTCCTCAGCACTGCGGGCTTTTACACAGCTCCCATTATGCTCCACAAATCTGGCCTTTGAGACTTGTGATAACCAGGACTTTTGATTTTTTTGGGAGGGTTGGGGTGACCCTCAGCTCAACCTGTAACTGCGGGTAAATGGTATGAGTAGGGCTGCTGCCAGGTCCCACTCTTAGCCAGCTTCCAGCTGCTGTGCTGCCCAGGTGGCAGCTGGGCATCCCACAGTGCAAGATGCAGCTGGAAAGAGTGGAATAAGCACAGGATTGAGAGCAAGGGATTTCAGGCTCTCTTATCCCAGCTGTGACACTGTCTCCCTCTGCAGCCTCAGGCAGGTGAGTCACCTTGTACCAGTAAAATGATGGTACATGGAGATAGTGACACAACTGGTTGATTCTACATTAGTTTGTAGCAAGTTGTAAAATTCGCCAAAATGTCCCCACTCCTAAGCCTAATAGACCCACCCTGGGAAACCAATGCAAGATTGAAAATGTTGGCAACTCTGCAAAGCCCCAGGCAAAGTAACAGAGCTCTACTGCAGCTGCTTGTCATATAAAGAGTTAAACTAAGGTGTGCTTCCTAATAATCATTCCACTGACCCTCCTCAAAGAACTAAAGCAGACCACATGCACAACAGTGTGGCTGTAGTAGGAAAGAGTTCACTCTGTGTGAAGGGGGAGAGGGGGAATAGATTTCCCAAACCTACCCAAAGAAAAGGAAGGAGAAAAACCATGCTTACAATGGGGAGAGAAAAAGAAACTGGTATGGATAAGAAAGAAAATTTGGAGAGGGAATCGAGGCAAAGCAAAAGAGCAGTTGCAGATAGTGACGTTTATTTCATTAACTCGGAGCTTTAAAATGTGAATTTATTCTTAGGGGCATCGCTGGAGGACAGGAATGCTGCAGGTCACAAAGTTCAGGCTGGCTTATATAAATGTCCATGCAAATGAGCTGTGTTCTTTGCGCTGCTGGCCAGCTGCCTCTGCAGGCAGTATTCGATGCTTACAGATTTGACTGCCCCTACCAGTTTACAGCACTGGGGCGTCAAACAGATACAAATGAAGTCTTCCTGCTGAAGGAGATCACGTTTATTATAAATGTCAGGTCAGAAGGTGCATGCGTCACTTAAACGGCAAAGGAGGGCAAGCTGCACCATTGCAAGTGGCAGTTTAAAGTTATGCAGCTAAGTCTGTGCTAAAAGTCCCAGTGTAGGCAAGTCTAAGTACAGTGGCACTAGTAAACCTAGAAAAAGTGACTATTTAGGTCTAGCAACCTAGTCTCTAAGGACTTGTCTATACTGCATGGAAGATCAACCCAGTCAGGAAGAGAACCATGAAACTGATCTGTCTGGGGCTGGCAGTGAACCCCTCTACTCCTCGCTATCGCAAGGAGTAAGAGAAGCCAACAGGAGAAATGCTCCCATCGACCTCCCTCAGTGAAGACAGATAAGTCGATTTCAGATAAAGCAAACCTCTGAGATACACGTGACTAAGTTGCGCATATCTCAGGTTAACGCAACTGCTGCCCCCGACAAGAGTGGGAAATTGCTCATCGGGGCGGCAGCCTGACTCTTGCCACCCCTGAAAGGAGTGAGTCACTTTAGGGGCTCGTCTGCATACTTGACTCAATCTAATTCTTGATCTTCCCCCCCACCCCTCCACTCTCTGATTTGCTCACCTTGATTATCTTTTTCTGATTTGTCCTCCTTGCTTACTGTTTTTGGTTCTCTGTGTCTTAAATATTGAGTCTGTTCTGGTCTGGCTATGGGGTGAAGAAGTGGGTCTGTCCCACGAAAGCTCACCTAATAAACTATTTTGCTAGTCTTTAAAGTGCTACTTGACTGCTTTTTGTTCTGAAAGGAGCAGTTTTCCTGCTCCTGTCAGTGGCAGCAGCGAGAGTCAGGCTGTCCTCTCCGGCATGAGTGGGGAAACTGATCTTGTCAGGAGTGACAGCCTGACTCTTGGCTGCTGCCTGACAGGAGCAGTTTCCCAGTCCTGGGAGTGGCAGGGAGCTGGGAACCAGACAGCAGAAATGGAGGGAAGAGGGGAGCCAGGCTGCCCCTGGTTCCTGGCTCCCCTCCACTGGCTGTTCTGTTTCCTAGGTCCCCCGAGCGATCGGGAGCAGGGAACCAAGCAGCAGCCTGGCTCTTGGCTGTCTTGCGCTGGCGGGAACTGGGAAACTGACCAGCCATGATCTGGTCAGATTCCAGGGTCCCACAAGCAGCGGGGAGCTGGGAACCAGGCTGTCACTTGGATCTTGTCTCCCAGGAAACTGATCAGCACTTAGTCCCACAAGTGGTGGGGAGACAAGAACTAGGCTGCCCCCTGGTTCCTGGCTCCCCGCCACTCTGGGAGCCAGGAATTGAGCAGTCCTGGTGTGCTGGTCAGCTTCCCAGCTTCTGCAAGCCCAGGGGAGCCAGGAACTGGGGGGGCAGCCTAGTTCTCATCTCCCCACTAATTGTGGGACCAAGTGCTGGTCAGTTTCCTGGGAGACAGGAACCCCCCCCCAACTTGCATGAAAATTTGAGTTATGCAGAGGTTGCAGGAATGCAACCCCCACATAACTCAAGGGTTTATTGTAGGGTCATTCTCGCTACGCAATTGCTATAGCTCAGATTGTGAATCTGAAATAGACTTATTTCCCCAGTGTAGACCTGGCCTAAAACAGAATTAGTGGCCCAGAGATGTTATTATAGTCTTCACCCTTGAGTTTGACATTATCTCCACAAGTAGTAGTCATGTTCTCTGTAACTAGAGCACTTGGGTGAGATTCAGGTGTCACCCAGCTGATCAGCAGAGCACCCACAGCCTGCAACATGTGTTTGTATTAGTGGTGCACAGATGTGTATGTCTTGGGGCACACAGCAAAATTTATTCTGCTCATGAATGGAAAAAAATAGGGGGAATACTGGTAAAAGTAATGGAAAGAACAGCAGCAAGGGGGAGGGGACATCCCACGTGACTGAATCCAAACCCTCTTGGCTAACGAAAGAAAGCAAAGACCTTTTGGGATCCCTGCTGAGTGAATCCCATCACGCCTTTTAAAGAGGGATCCAACTCCCCATCCTACAGCATGCAACCTCCCAAACAGTATTAGAGAAACCAGAACATGGTGCTCAGACTGAAGTCCCACACGAAGTTTGTTCTGGAGGAAAGGACGAAGAAAAACAGTTGTGCAAGGTATGCTTTTGTGCAGCAGGTACTTTGCTGAGAAGCAAAGGCGGTAAACTGGTGAGAGACAGAGACTGAGGAATCAGACAGAAATGCATGGGTGGGTACAGAAGGGAAGGATGCTAGAAGTGGGGAGATTCTTGGGGAGGAACTTACAAATGCGCTGGGTAGGGTGGAAACTTAAATTTAAAAATAAGATGCTATTCCCAAATAATCAGATGACTCCAGTAGGTGGGGTTGTAAGGAACACATTGCACGAACCGGACGGCGAGACTGGGGTCACCACACTGACCCTTTCTATTTTTTTTAAAACACGGAAATCTGTCCCTTCTGACTCTCCTTAACCTTTTCCAAATGCGGTCACAGCTGTGCTTATTGCTGTCCCATCTTCTCACACATCTACAATGCTCCTAGCACCTTTTTTCATAGAAACAAAGAACATGGTCTAGGACTAATTGCATGTCCCTCTGAACCCACTATTTGATCTAACCAAGACTTAGACTAAAAGCAAACAAAAGCTATGTCAGTAGACAGAAAAAACAAATACGCCTTAGTTGTATGAGGGACTATGAATCAAAAGGATTAAAATTAGATGCAGTTGGTTGCTCTCTAATCTATTATTCCTTTCAATGTTGTTATGGCTCTAGACCAAGTATACAGTTAATTATAATCAGTTACATGGTCTGTGATGAGTCTAAGTGAATATTTTAGTTTTCCAGTTAAATTAAATTTGACTAAATCCTCCAAAAAGGTCTTCACTGTAAGCTGCCATTTCTTTTGTATAATCTTTTATATGGCCATAAATGACATATTATGCTGCTAATACATTTCCCAAATTAAAAGTCACTTGTTCAGTGCTACTTTAGACTACTTATTCCAATTTTTTTTTTAAATTAAAAGTTCTGAACATTCAAGAAAAGTCCATGACTGGAAGGAAGTAGTAAAATGAGCGAGAGACTTATAAAGAGAGTGCAGGTCTCCTTTTAAAAGAAAAAGAACTAGACATGTAAGTACTAAAAGCTGGAAATGACTGAATGGCACGGAAAAATTCACAATGAACAGGATTATAATTAGATGCCTATTCTGATTCACATATGAAAGACGGTTACTTACCAACCATTGCACTAACTTCTCCCGCCATCAGCAGATCCACAGTACTGTTGTACAGATTAACATCAATGATACCTTTCCGAATTGTTTCTCCTACTTTTGCTCCCAGTAATACTGAGCCAGTGGTTTCAAAAATGGTAGCCAAAATGCAGGCTTGGCGCAAAGTGACCACACCAGAGCCCACAGCAGTCCCAAAAGAATTGGCAACGTCATTTGCTCCAACAGAAAATGCCAAAATAAAAGCGATGATAAAACCCACAATGACCATCCACAGGTATTCCTCCATTGCCATTTTTCCCAGAGCGTGGTTGTAAGTAAATGCCTCCCCTTTGCGAATACTTAAATAATCAAAACCAGAGGGTATTGCAACCGATTTCTAAAGTAGATTTCTTGTAAACAGTTTGTTCTCTCTGGAAAGTGCTGGGCACTGAACAAACTGCTAACTGCTGATTTTCAAGCTACTGTCAATACTGTTCATTTGCTGGTGTTCAGTCAGCAGTGAAACACATTCCATATTTTGCTTCAAAACTGGTACAACTGCAGTGTTCTGTCCTGCAACAGAAGAAAGATTGAACAAGTGAAACAGTCTGCAAAGCTGGTAACAGTGTGTCCTTTCAGAAGTAAAGAAATTATTTCAATCCACTAATGGGATCTAATTTTGGCATGTGACAGGGCTAACCGTAAAGCCACTCAGACACGTTTGAAACTAAGTTAACACAAAAGCAATGCAGGTTTTTAGTGTCATCAGCAACTCAAAAATGTATTGATTCATTTTGAACTGATACATTTTAACAATTTGTTTAAATTCTAAGCAAAGAGGATGATTGGCCCCCTCTGAAAAGGGAGAGGACTTTTTTTCTTTCTTGCAGTAAATGAAAGGCTTAAATAGAGCAAGATCCTCAGCTGATGCCAGCTGGCCTTTCTACATTGACTTCAATGGAACTGTGTGAATTTACCCCCAGTCCTGAATTTTGAAAACATATTTATTCATTAAACAGCACATGAGATGGCACTGATATGTCTCCAAATATCTACCTATTGCTGCTTTGGGGTAATAGGAATATGGCAGCCTTTTAGCCTTCCAATCACTGGAATTTACCATAATTACTCATAAGGTACCTTTCAAAAGTACCTACATTTATGTTACCCAGGTCACAGGAAAGACATTTAAAAACAATTAAACAAGTATAAGGTTATTTTCCTCCAAGAGAAAGGCTAGTTTGTTTATTGAACACTACAATGCAATAATTAATTATACTCAACTATGTATTTTTCAATGGCTCCTACGTAGCTTTCAGGGAGTTCTGATATCGTAAAACTTGAGCTACTTCAGCTTTTCCAAACAAAAAATGAACAGAAAAGAATGGACTTCAAGACAGGAAAAAAAACAATTTACTTCTTCTCACACACACAATTATGCAAACCTCCCCAGGACCTATTACATTTTGACAAACATTTCTTTAAAAAGCTTGATGATCATCATCTATACAAGCCAACAGCAGATTTCCCCCATTCAGTTATCGGTGTGAAGTAGAAATGAAGATAGGGAGACAGGCAAAAAATGGCCTTCCTCCCTTCCAAAACCCAGAGTTCTCTGAGATGTGTGGTCCCTATGGGGATTCCATTGGGAATATTACATATATTTCATGAACCTGAAAAGGGAAGATTTATACAACTGACATGCTTTGATACATGCCTATACCTTCTCGTGCTCTGAACCAAGAGCATAAGGACAGGTGTGGACCATCTGTCTCTACAGTCCTTGCTCTACTGGAAATACCTAATGGATCTGAAGCAATGTGGAAGTAGGATGGGTAACAGAACATTCTTTAAAAAACTCCAGTTATCGTGAGGTAAGTCATCTTCCTTCCTTCAAGTTGTGGTCCCTCTGGGTATTGGCTGTGGGCATCTCATTAAGGAACCATGCTGCAACAGACTACACTGAAGGCTGAAGACAGCTATATCAGGGCATAAGGCTTTAATAAAGCTATGCAAAGAGCCCTGTGTTGACAAGGAAAATGCCACCAAGGTAGCCTGGGCTCCGGTGAAGTGTGGCCTTACACTTAGGGAGAAGCGCCTCCACCAGCTTATAGCAAAGCAGGCTGCAATCTGAGATTCATTTAGAGGGACTCTGAAGCGTGCTCCCTCTTTCATCTAAGGAAGGTCAACCATAAGACCCCCCAAGTTCACTTACTCTCCTGGCAGAGATTATCACAGTCAGGAAACATAGGTGCCAGGTTTGTATAATTTTGGTAGTGCCCAGAACAGGTCCAAGCAGAGCCGTCCCATCCACAGGATGGGCCAGGGCAACTGCCCTGGGTCCTGCACTTTGGAAGGGCCCTTGCTTCAGGGGGACACAGTGTCCATGGTGGTCTGCAAGGTTAGCGGGAGGACAGGCAGGGGCAGCACAGAGCGAGCCAGCCCTAGCCCAACGCAAAGGAGGCAGTGGATGCCAGGGGCTTGGGGAAGATAGGTGGGGAGGGCCAGGAAAGGGGCACAGTAGTGTGGGAAGCAGTGGGGCAGGATGAGGTTATGGGGATCTGAGATAAGGAGGATGATCTAGCAGACAGGATTCTGGACTGAGACTCTGGGGACCAGGGTTCCATTCCCTGCACTACTGAAGACTGACAGCACAACACTGGGCATGTCACTAGATGCTCTGTGCCTCAGTTTCCCACCTGTGAGAAACTGTGGCAACAGCACCGCCTGCCCTCAGAGGTGGGAGTGGTGCTCAGGTACCACGGAGATGAGGAAGGCACTATGCACGTAGGTACAGTATTATGTAGGTAGGTAGATCTTTATTCCCTTTGTACACATCCCACAAAGCTCCCAGCTGCTCTTTAATGCCAGACTTTGTAGCGCCCCCCACCTCCCGCACCCCTGGCTACTCTTCTACTGGTGAAGCTGAAGTGGAGATATAACAGCACTTGGTATAGTTTGCACACCAGAAAATGGATTGAAAGTGTCTAGAATGCCACTCATTGCTTCACAGAAGGCTGCTGGACTCTTGAGGAAGGAAAATTTAGAAACTGCCCCCAAGCCCAACCCTTTCACCTGTCTCTTCTATCCCAAACCTAGTGGCTGCATGTGTAATGAAGCTCTGGGAGCTGAGGAATCACACAGTGGGTACACAAAAGAGTAGTTTTGAAACAGAAGGCTCAGGTGCTCTGACTGAAGATTCGTCCTGGCATCCCTGTTGGGGTGGAGTTCCAGTTGCACACTAATCCAAGAGGCAGAGGAGTTCAATGTGGGTTACATGACATAGAAAAAAGGTCTTGAAGCAGGGAGGTGCTGAGTTCTGTGCTCTGTCCATGAAGTCTGAAAATCTTTGGCCTGATTCTCCACTGCTTTGCACAATATGAAGTGGTTTGTACCAGTGCCAAGTGAATGAAATATGTTACACGAGCATTTGACAACCACTTTGCTCCTGCAAAAAAGACTGAACGAGGTGCAGGGCAGGGGAGATTTAGATTCCGTCAGTCAAGTATAGGTAAGTAACTCCTGACTTCTCTGGGACTAAACAGCATAGAACGTAAAGTTGCTAGTCTTTTTCCTTCTCGTAGCCAAATAAATAGCTACCAAAGAGAGAAATCTGAGCGCATGGAACCAACAGACAATGGTGGGGAAGGGCAAAAGCAACACTCACAAAGCCAAGTTCAAAGTCCAAGAGGTCAATTAGAACACATTAGCAACCAGTGACTCAAAACAAATATACTGAACGAAGGAAACAAGCAACCAGACAGTGAGAACCAACAATGCGCCCTTTAATCTTCCCGTACAGGGCTCCTTAAGGACTTCTTTGTAACTCCTGACGCTATAATTGCAAAATAAAAAACAACCCATCCTGATTATTTTTGATAAAATGTGAATGTCAAAAAGCCCAAAAATGAACAACTCATATCTAAATAATAAATGATACATGATCTCGAAATGGTGGATAACTTCCCCAGCGTCCTCTAGAGAGAGCGAAGGTTTGGGAGTGAAAGTCAGGAAGATAGTGGTACAAACACACATGAAGTTTGAGGAAATACAACATGTAAAAAGTCTGTGAATGCCACATACTAAACATGTATTGCATTACAAATCATTGTGTGCGCGCTGGCCTTGAAAGAGGAGTTACAAAAAGTACGGTTTGACATTAAGGACTGTCTCATAATAGTATGCATTGCAGCTCTTGAATTACTGAGATTTTACTGAATTGGAAAAAATGGTTCTTCTTGCTCTTTTGGTTGCCAACTGCTGCCCTAAAGGGTAAATAATCATTTTCTAAGTGCAAAGGTAACAAACAGTGCCCTTAAGACGATAAGAGGCAAACCACCAGAATCGTTCCCATGCAGTGTTCAAAACAATTGACATTTCTCTTTAAGTAATAACATTTAATCTGTAATGAAAAGCAAGCTCGCTTCTAGCTAGCACTAGTTGAGAAGTCTGTCTAAAAACTTATTACACTGGAGCTCTTGATAGCTTATTCCACACCACTCTCACACAATCATGCTTTACATTCAAAAAGACCATGTCAAATTTTCATTCCTTATCTATACATCTACTGGCATTACAGCATCCCACAGATCTTGCTCTCCATTCCATTACCAGCGAATACATCTTGTACCCAAAGATACAAGCAATTTAAAATTCACTTTAATAGTTCTTGCCTTCCCCTGCTCTGTCGTGTAAGTTTAAGCTGCACATATTACATGCACGACATGAAAGGTGGTGTAATTCAAGTGGTTCTATGCAAAGAACATCCCTATATGGCTCTAAATTACAGACACAGCATCTGTCACAGGGCCAACTATGATACAAATTTTATGCTCCAGGACACCATAGATGCCCTGACTTCTCTTAAAAAAAAAAAATCACAGTACATATAGAAGCAGTCAGTGTATCAGCCAATTCCTATTTCAACTACAGCCCTCCTATTGAAGTTTAAGTCAGCTTTAAGCAATTACTTACAGGGTAACAGTACTGCTCTTCATAGTTTTTCCAGGACTCGGATCAAGTTTAACTTGGGGGAGGGAGGGTCTATTCACTTCAGCTACTGAAATTTCCAGAGGATGCTTTCCTTATTTGTTACTACCGCCCCTCAACTCAACTGAATGCTTAAAAACACTTGCCCCCCATTTCAGCTTAAAAATTTATCTACTCATTTTTACAGGCAAGCGTCCCTCAACTGTTCCAGTTCAATCCATACAATGCATTAAGAATGGGTATTTTGTTCTGCTGGTGAAATATTTCCAGAAAGGATTCACTAAAAACACAAAAAGCAATTATGTGAAGTAGTTATTAAGAGAGGCAATTCACCATACTTTTTTTTAAAAAAAAAAAAAAGCTGGGAAAACAAATGCAAAGTTTCAATTCCTTGTTGCTCATTCAGATTTAAATTAAAGACAGTTTCTGGAAGAACTGAGGATTTTTCCCCTCTGCAAATGAGTACAAACTTTTTAATCAAACCAAATTTAATTGCGTGGCACTACAGATTTCAGTTTCTGGACTAGAAACCAAATAATACATATTTAAAGACAGCAAAAACAGATCTTGTTAGACACACATCTTGAAAATCCATTTAATAGTTAACAGGTTGTTTCGAAGAGAAAGAACTAAATTTGTTCTTTGAGTGTCTGCCCTCCTGATTTTATTTACACACACACACACACACACACACACACACACACACACACACTCTCTCTGAATTCTAAAATAGTATCTGATCACATTCAGCATAGTCACAATGGAACATACAAACTTATACTGGGTAAAAAGTTCTAAAACTTACACAGCAGCTCCTGGATAAAATTAACTCCCACACAGGAGAGCAGCCAAGACAACATCAACATGCATCAACGTGCGTCCAGGGATTTATTCACTAAGTGAAAATCTGCCTCCTCTTAACAAGTTATTCAGCCGGAGGCGGGCACTGATAAAACACAATACAGCGTCATGATTATATTAACCATACAAACCACTCCACTATGCTCATCTTAAAAGAAACGTTTTCTTTCACTCCTACAATTTTCAAAGCACTGGCACAAATAGGGAGAAAAATCTCATTCTCACAACAAGCCTCTGCTTCGATAGCAAGTCTGCTATTCAAAAGCAAAAACAAGTGCCTATTTATTTCAAATATGAACACTACCTGAAAAGCACTACAGAGATGTTTGCATGTGCGTAACTTTGTGTGAGCAGTAGTTCCACCAGTTTCTTTGGGACAACTCAGTGTGTATAAAATTAAATATACACATGAATTTTTACAAGACTTTAAGAGTGACTCACACCAAACTTTATTATAAGCTTCACATTAAAATGTCCAATCAAAACTTGATCCCTTTTCCTACAAATGAAAAACATTAATATATATTACCGAAGATTTAAATTTTTCCCGTACATCTCCTGGGCTACCTTTCTAAAAGATATTTGCATTACTATTTACAAAAGATCTTTGCATTAACTATTTTAAATTTATCATACAGTAGAAATAAACTGATTTATATAAAAAGGATATTTACTGTACTATTTCAATCATAAGATTTCAGATTTCAGTCAGAAAATAATTTGACAGTTTTCAGGTTTACCAATAAATTATGTTCTAAATTGAACACTTCCACCAAAATATTTAGAACTGGAAGCAGAGTTATGCTCCTACTCCTAGTCTATATTTACATTCCTAAAGCATGGCCAGATTTAGAAAAATGCTGAAAGCAGTAAGATTTTTTGGGTGCTTCGGGGAAAATAAGGCCATTGATTGAGGAGCCTAATTATTCATCCAGTTATGAAAATCTTGTCCTTAAAAGAGCTGAATAAAGTATCTTTCCTAAGTTGTCAGGTCCTTTGTAGATGTTTCTGTATTTTTTTTTAAAAATGGATGGTGTTGTTATCCCTAACCCAACCTCTTCTACCTTGGAAAGAGGTGATCCAAATTTGCTGGTCTCTACCATTCGACCTGTCCAGTTGGGGTAACTCTTGCAATAGCTGTAGCTCCTGCTGACATTGCTCAATAGCTCATAGCTTCAGCTAGAAGTTTTGTAACAAGACAGAGTGAAGTGGAGATGTTGTAGATGATCCATGCGCCACTCAGAGTACAAGGATTAAGTAAGTAGTAGTATCTTTCCTAGTAAGGAGTGTTTAGAAATTTCTATACTGATTGACTGTTCCTAGATTAAGTTGGAGATGATAATATATGGCGATACACAACTCAGAGCTGGAACGGACCTCAGGAGGTCATCAAGTCCAGTCCCCTGCCCTCTTGGCAGGACCAAGAACCATCCTTTTTTAATCTATTTGCCCTAAATGGCCCCCTCAAGGACTGAACTCACAATCCTGGGTTTAACAGGCCAATGCTCACACATAGTCATCCATGTGTAACAATGAATGTGAAAGTGACTTGATTCTTTACAAGGAATATCATACATACTAGTAAGGCTACATTGTCTTCCACAAAAAGAATTAGTGAGACAAAACTCCAACCACAAAACAACACATAGACACCTAAAGCCAGAGGCAGATAAAATTCAATCCACTCTAGCAGTCAACAATGCCTCAAACAACATTGCTTTAATTATGTTCTGAATCAAAAATGCTATTACGCTTGTATTATACCTGATAATTTAGTTAAGAAATCACATCTGTGTTTGGTTGTAGACTCCTTCCTTTTGACTATGGACTAATTGCTGACTATGCTCACAAATTTCAGGCGGTGGGAATACATGATGCACTTGGCATTTTCCTGTTGCTCCCTCTATACCTGTTAAGTGGCATTGTTTTAGTAATACAGACCAGGGTTCAATCCTGCAGATTCTTGACATCTGAGTGAAGGTAATCTCAAGTAGCCCCAATGAAGAGACTGAATACACTACCATTAAGAGACAGCTGTGCTAGTCTATCGTCACAAGCAAAAAAGCAGTTTTGTAGCACGTTAAAAACTAAGAAAATGACTTATTACGTGATGAGCTTTTGTGGGACAGACCCACTTCTTCAGATCTGGAAATTCTCTTAAAAGTAAACTGCCTGTCGCTGTCCTTGCTGTAGCTTTGGGACCCAGATGTGATGTGTGAGAGAATGCAAAACATCCACTTTTTGGAATAGCTTTTAGCATATAAAAACAGAGATGGGTTTAAAATATACTCCCCCTATTTATCAATGCTGACCTATTGACATCTGACTTGGTAAAACTCCAATATATATTCTTCTTGAAGTCTCATTTACCTTTTCTCTTCAAGTTGTGAAGTGAGAATTTCCAAGAGTGAAACCCCAGCCCTACTTCCCCCAAACTCCCATTCATCTCTCAGTAATAATGAATGAATGCACCCAGATGCAGAGAGTTAGGCCATTTAAAAGACTTTCCTGTGTCTTGTTCAATAAACGAATTTACTGCTTATCTTGAAATCAGAACTTCCAACCCCATGAAGTAATGCAGGCTGAATAACACAGTTGTCTGCAGTTGTTTTAGAGCAGCCCAGGGAAAGTTGCACTATCACAGAGGTTATTTTATCCTTCATTTTAAAATGCAGACGCAAAAATATCTAAACTTTTAAATCAAAGAAAAGTAAACATAATAAAAGGAAATATCAAAGCTTTTATGATGGTTCCATCAACATCATGGACCTCAGTCATGAGAAAACTCATAATCCCAGAAAAGTTTTCCATCACAGTTAAAATAAGAGCCTTTATTATGGCATACCACTGACTAAACAGGCAAAACAAAGAACAAAAACAAACAAAAAGCAATGAACAGATCTGAGGATGGAAAATGACTTCATTCCCATTAAAACCAAAATATCCAGCCCTCTGAAAGAGAGATGGTTTTGGTGTGGTCTTCACCAGATCCATATATCACAAATTCCTCTAAGAGCTTCTTGTTCTTGACAAGATTCATTGTGGTATCTAAATTACTTTGTAATTTAGTCAGAATCAACAAAAAGTATATTTCCGTGATCCAGAACAATCCAGAATTATGAAAACAGTCTGCTGCAATCTGTGCTCAATTCTTGGGAAACTGGCATTAACAAGAGGAATACATTAGGCTGTTTTGGATAATGCTTCTTCAAAGACCCAAAAAAAAAAAAAAAAAAAAAAAAAAAGCTATTGATTGCACCCTCTCCTAATCTGCTTATCCCAAAATTCTACTAATGCTTAAATTTCTCTAGGGATTTTTTCTTCCTATGCCCACAGCTGCACCTCAAGATATAAGAGAAGCAAAAATCACATACAAGTCCCGCTCATTTTTACCAGCTCTCTACAGCCAGTAACGTTTAAATAGAAATCTAAACACCATTTAACAAGAGTGCCTTGAAGAAATGCCCATCTGAACAATAATTATCATGAAACAAGCAAAACTGGGAGAGACACCAGCAATGGGAAGAGTCAGACACAGACACTAATAAATGTGCAGGATTTCATTTTCCAATCTAATGAATGGTTAGGAGCTGATTTTTTTTTAAAATGTGCTGGTTTGTGCATAAGCAGCTGAAGAATCCTAAAAAGTTACACCAAGGATAACCACAGAATGGACAGTCTGGGTGTTCATATGGTCCCATCACAGTAGCATGGGAACATCTAACGTTAGCAGGGAGCTTCTTATAGATCAGGAGACCAGCGTAATACAGCAAATGTGTATCACTGATTAAAAAACCCTAAAAGCAGACTATATGATTTGAATGAAATTATGATTTAGTAGTTCTGTTACATGGAAATGTTCATTGTTTCTTTACCTGGCAAAATAATACAGGTTTAGAAGAGTTATTGCTTTGGAAGCTGAATCTGGATATACTGTCCATTGTGGTGTCTAAAATGTATGTTCCCTTATCATAAACTGTAAAACCATTTCCAACACACTAATAAATTATTCAAAGTACATCTATTTACTAGAAAGTGAAATTATATGAATTATGAGCCTTGTGGGTAAGGGAGAAGCGGTGGATGTGGTATACCTAGACTTCAGTAAAGCATTTGACACAGTCTCACATAATATACTTATCAATAAACTATGCAAATACAACTTAGATGGGGCTACTATAAGGTGGGTGAACAACTGGCTGGATAACCATACCCAGAGAGTAGTTATTAATGGTTTTCCATCCTGCTGGAAAAGTATAACTAGTAGGGTTCTGCAGGGGTCTGTTTTAGGACCGGTTCTGTTCAATATCTTCATTAACAATTTAGATATTGACATAGAAAGTACACTTATTAAGTTTGCAGATGATACCAAGCTGGGAGGGGTTGCAACTGCTTTGGAGGATAGGGTCATAATTCAAAAGGATCTGGATAAATTGGAGAAATGGGCTGAGGCAAACAGGATGAAGTTTAATAAGGACAAATGCAAAGTGCTCCACTTAGGAAGGAACAACCAGTGTCACACATACAGAATGGGAAAGGACTGCCTGGGAATGAGTACAGCAGAAAGGGATCTAGGGGTTATAGTGGACCACAAGTTAAATATGAGTCAACAGTGTGATGCTGTTGCAAAAAAAACAAACATGATTCTAGGATGCATTAACAGGTGTGTTGCAAACAAGACACAAGAAGTTATTCTCCTGCTCTACTCTGCGCTGGTTAGGCCTCAGCTGGAGTATTGTGTCCAGTTCTGGGCACCGCAGTTCAGGAAGGATGTGGAGAAATTGGAGAGGGTCTAGAGGAGAGCAACAAGAATGATCAAAGGTCTAGAGAACATGACCTATGAAGAAAGGCTGAAAGAATTGGGCTCGTTTAGTTTGGAAAAGAGAAGATTCAGGGGGGACATGATAGCAGTTTTCAGGTATCTAAAAGGGTGTCATAAGGCAGAGGGAGGGAACTTGTTCTTCCTTGCCTCTGAGGATAGAACAAGAGGCAATGGACTTAAATTGCAGCAGGGGAGGTTCAGGTTGGACATTAGGAAAAAGTTCCTAACTGTCAGGGTGATCAAACACTGGAACGAATTGCCAAGGGAGGTGGTAGAATCTCCATCACTGGGGATATTTAAGAAGTTAGATAGATGGCTTTCAGGGATGGTCTAGAAAGTGCTTGGTCCTGTCATGAGGGCAGGGGGCTGGACTTGATGGCCTCTCGAGGTCCCTTCCAGTCCTACTCTTCTATGATTCTATGAAATCAATCATTAAGGAACTATATCTACTAACTACTGCAGGTTGAACCTCACCAATCCAACACTCTCTCATCAGGCAACAACCATAATCTGGTATGATTTTAGCCAGGTGACTACTTATCATGGTCATGACCAAGCCTCCTGTGGTCTCAAAGTTTGTTTTCAGCCACTTTTGGTTAACAGTGTTCTGTGCTGTTATTTAGCTCTAATTTACCCTTAAATGTCATCTAAGACGCCAGTATACTGGAAGTGTTGGTAATGTTGCTAGACAATATTGACCTTCTGTGGTCCATTAAATTCTCCTGTTCGGCACCAGTCAGGTCCCCAGTGTGCCAGACTTGAGATGTTCAACCTTTAAACTTATGAAATTTCAAGATATAAAAATCCCAAGCCCAAAAGCATTTAGACATGATGCAAAAGATAACTAACACTTTATTAAGCGTAGAAAACGATTACAGTTACATTATTGAAATTCAGTTTAGAAATAGCAGCAGATTTGTTATTCACCTTAATCAGAAATACTATTCAATAAACACAGCTACATTAAGTTAAAGTTTTAAATGTACCTGTCAGGCACACTTTAAAGGCTCCCTTGCACATACTGATGATAAACATGAGGTATAATTACATGATCATAACACATTCGGCAATATCATGGGTAGCTTGAAAAACTTCAGGTAGTGTTGAACAGGACTAGCTGCTTATTTGGAGATGCTTCATACCGGGTCCAAGATGTTAAAAAAGAAGAACCTAAAGCTATGCTTTTGAATAAAATAACTTGATTTTTAAAGTCCTAAACACCCAACAGCTCCCCACTACCATCAGTAGGAGTTGCTGGCCACTTTGAAAGAAAAAAAAAAAAAAAAAAATCACTTTCTTGAATCAAGACCCAAACTTCAGGTGACTTTTTAACAGCTTGACCAAAGTACTTCACATCAAACTTGTGCTCCATGATCTCCAAAGCCTTTCCAATTTGTTTTAAGGTACAATTCACAGTAACAATTTCAGCTTCTAAATCCATGTATGATTTGGGCATTAGCTATTCACCTCTCTCTCTCTTTGTCCCAAACCAGGGCTACCGGAATCAGCTAAATGCCTCAGCAAACAGACCCTTGATTTGGATGGGAAGAAGCTGATCACAAGCCTTGCTCAGTGAGAAGCACTCAGCTCTGGAACACGCCTTCAATCTTTTGGTCACAGGACAGGAACATTTTATAAAGTAAAGTAAATACACCAGGAGGCAAACAGGTTTTCTGTTTCTAAGATGGGACTGGAATTTTTCCCCCTCACACTTAAATGCACGTTTAGAATAATTTGTATAACAAGTTGATTTATTAAATATAAGCAAAACCCGACTCTGCAATGTTCCATAACTGGTACATACTGAAAAAACTTCTCTAGGAATTCAGGGGCTGGGTCTACATGAGCCCCTTCCTTTCGAAAGAGGCATGTTAATGAGCAGGTTTGAAATATGCTAATGAGGCGCTGCAATGAATATGCAGCACCTCATTAGCATAATAGTGGCGGCAGCAATTTGAAAGCGCAGCTTTTCGAATTGTGTGCTGCCCATGGAGATGGGACCTTCTGAAAGGACCCCGCCCCCCAGTTTTTGAAAGCCCGTCTTCCGATCACCAGATAGGAAGAAGGGCTTTCGAAAACTGGGGGGGGGGGGCCCTTTCAGAAGGTCCCGTCTCCATGGGCGGTGCGTGACTCAAAAAGCCGCACTTTTGAATCGCCACGGCCACTATTATGCTAATGAGGTGCTGCATATTCATTGCAATGCCTCATTAGCATATTTCAAACCTGCTCATTAACATGCCCCTTTCGAAAGGAAGGGACACATGTAGACCCAGCCAGTATGTTCCTTTAAAAAGAAAATCTATTTCAAAAATACAAAGCAGCAGCTATCCAATCAAGAATCTAAGTATAGTGAATTCACACTTTTCAGAGAGTGAATTCAAAGGAAAGCCAGGATTGTATTAAAGACACAGATATGAGTGCTATTTCTTAAACTTCCAGAACAAAGAAATAAGTATTATATAGTTCATGGAGGAGAGGGAAAAATAAAAAAGAAAAGTTATATGCTCTTTGTGTAATGTCCTCTCAGATCCAGCAGTCCCTGCTTCCTCCTATAAAGGCTGGATATACATTTCCCTCTTCTTTGCCCATGCTCTTCTCACAGGGCTTGGTCTCAGAAACATCCAGTGCCTGCAATGAAAACTTGAGCCAACTTCTTAAATTTGTGACTCTTCTTCGTCCGGATTCTTCCATTTCCAAGAAGCTCCTCATCATGAGACCTGTATCTCAAGAAGCAAAACAGGAAACATCACAGGAGTGAAAACAGAAGGATGCACAGCAACTTCTGTCTGTGTCTTTAATAAAATCCTAAATTTGATTTGAGATTCTTTGGGGGAAAAGGAATTTTATTTCAAGACCAGAGAGCTCCAATAGTGCCAGCAGTGACGTCAGCAGAATAATCTCCTTTTGAGCCTCTGACCACGATAATATTGTGTGAATGGGAGGAGATCTTAAGTTTTCCTTATGTGACCTAGAAAATGGTATCTATTGCCAAATCCTCTGGATCTAATCTCCAGTAGCCAATACAGTTAAGAGAAATTGCCAACCCACCCACTGCTGAATAAGATTTAAGTTCTTGCTATCCAAATTCCATCTGCAGGACTCCCTAGGAGACCTAATTACACCACAACCATAATGGAAAACATATTTACCCTCCCGACCCCATGCAAATTTTTCCTCTAGATTCCCCCACTGTATATTTTCTAAAGGTATGTCTTCATTACACCCACATAGTGGGAATGCACAAAATCAATCTATTGGGGTTGACCCCAGTACCCCTCAATCTCGCAAGGAGTAAGGGAGGTTCCTGGGTGAGGAAAGCCAGGTAAGTCAACTGTAGATTAGTCAATTCAAGCTATGCAAAATAGATAAATTCATGGAGGTTAGGTCTAATAATGGTTATTAGCCAGGATGGGTAAGGAATGGTGTCCCTAGCCTCTCTTTGTCAGAGGCTGGAGATAAGATGGCAGGAGAGAGATCACTTGATCATAACCTTTTTGGTTTACTCCCTCTGGGGCATCTGGCATTGGCCACTGTCAGCAGACAGGATACTGGGCTGGATGGACCTTTGGTCTGACCCCGTACGTCCATTCTTATGCAATTGCTATAACTAGAATTGTTTATCTACAATGGACCTTAAGTCCTAGTGTTGACCTGACCTCAGCCTGTCTTCTAGGTGTAAAGGGTACCAGGGCACAGACGTTATTTAGATATTGTAAAACACTGGTGCAAAACTGATATATAATTGCCACCCACACATATACTCCATTGACCTTAGGGTAATTTAACTGTAAAGTTACAAAGGACTGTATTACTCCGATGAAGTCCACATCCCAACTAAACCTGATGGGCTTCTGGTCTTTTTGATAGTCCCAGTCTATGAATATAACCCTCAGTTTTATCCCAGCTGATTTAATCTCATTCAAGTCCTGAGACCAATCAAATCCAAAGCCTTGAGATTATAGTAGATGAAGTAGCATTCGACTAAAGCTTGAATGGATACAGACCATTGGAGACCCTTAAAGAGAGTTTTTCCAAGGGGGGAGGAGGGAAATGACTTTACTAGGAGGTAAAGACCATCTACAACCATTGTTGCTGTGCCAATACTGCCAGCAGAGTCTTCGAGCTGAGTAAAAATTGCTGAAACTATTAGCTCTATCAGTGTGCTCTACTTTATTCTGACCATCAAAACCCCTTTTATCTTCCGCATTTCCTAAAATTCCTGATGTTAGGCAGAACACCCTTTAATGTCAGTTTGAAAAGCTGGAAAGAACACACTTTACAGTCAGCTAAAGCAACAAGGGTATGTTATTGTATTTCTTGTTATGCTTGAGAAAACTAGTCTTCAAAAAGAAGCCTGCTTGCACAAGAATCTAGATCTTTATACATGTGCCAGATTACATATTTGTATAGCAGCAGTGCCTAGAGCGATCCTGGACTCCATACTTACGTTAGTATTAAGAATGCAGATGTTATTTTTCATTTAAAAAAAATGTAGAGAACTTTTTGTTGAAGCAGTATTAAAAGAAAGGGTTCAGAGGACTGAGTCTATAGGATGCAGTGGCTTGCTTGAGAAAATGTCAAAGGACCCCTGTCAGTCCTTCTCGTGGAAACTCTGTCGGGACAGGACACCATAGCAGATCACAAGAACTGCCATATCAGATCAAGCCTGTGGTCTCTCTTGTCTACATAATCCTCGTTCTGCCTCTGTACAGTACCAGATGCTTCAGAGGAAGATGCAAGAAATTCTGCAAAGGACAGTGATGTAATTGGTCCACAGGAAAAACTCCTTCCCAACCCCATCAGTTTGTGTGAAGGTTTATATGCCTAATTTCTTTTTAATCCTATTTAACATAAAACTCAGTGTTCTTGTTATCTATATAAATGTCTAAGCCTCCTTGGGAACTCACTAAGCTTTGACTTCAGTAACATCATATGGCATGAGCATGCAGTGCTTATCAAAGTTTTTTAATGTACTGCTTTTATCCTCTTGGCCTTGTAGAGGGAAAGTGGGTGACACTATTTAGCTTCTCTGTTCTCTTCCTCATTCAAAGTCTTTTCATGCTTCTAATAATTTCCCATCATCCACCACTGAAGCTCCTTATTTCTGCTGTTTCTCCATATTTTTGGATAGGGTGAGCATGACTGAACACACTCTTCCAGGCAAACCTGAGTCATTGGCTCACATATGAACAGCTTGCTCAAACTTTGACAGAGGGCCCCTGGATATAGGCACATTTCCCTTCTTTCTCCAACATCTCTGAGCAAGTAACAGATTATCCTTTTTCACTAAACTCTACTATAGACTAATAACACAAACTGAGGAAAAGTAAAATATAATTCATCCCACTCAATCCAGAAAAACGTGATGCCCGAATTTAAGAGGCTGGTAGAAGGCTGGCATGTATTCAACCAATCACGTCTCCCTCTGGATCCACTCAAATTCACATTCCTGCTCTCCCTCACCCTTAAGAAGAAGGCAGGAGCTACCATACTCATCAACAAGCTCTTCTGCTGTGTCCTGTGTTTTCTGGCACACCGTAGCCAAGTAGGTCTAGAGCAGGGGGGGAATAAGAAAAAAAAGTGACCTGCTAGGGTTAACCCCTGGTGGGCTGCTGCTGCTATATTTACCAGTACCTCCACAGGTATCAGGTGATGTCAGCTCTCGTTGGCTGCTGATCGCCATTCTTAGTCAATGGGAGTAAGGGGAAGCAGCAAGAGGGGGACACTACTTCCTGCCACTCCCATTGGCTGCAAATGGTGATCTGTGACCAACAAGGGCTACCATTGCTCAATATATGCAGAGGCACAGGTAAATATAGAGGTTGAAGCCTGCTAGGGACTAATCCTGGTGGACCAGATTCGACCCATGGGCTGATATTTGTCCACCAGAGGGACTGATGGACAGGACTGTCTCCCTGGCTAGGCTTTTGGTGGCCCGAAGGAACTCTCCCTCTGTGGCACATAAGACCCATCCACTATGTTTGAGTTGGAAGCCAATGGTGCCCTCTGAAATCTTAGATGACAGTTCTACCTAGTCCATCTTCCTGCTACTTCTCAAGGAGGAACACATTTTAGATAGCAACAGAGTTTGTGGGCTGAGGGCTCCTGACAGCTGCAAATAATTTATTTAGCTAATCTAGCTCCTATTGCTGCTTAAAGATTATCTGCAATTAGATTTTTTTATTTGATAATTACTGAAGACTCAACATTTTCATATACACATTTGCTTGTTAAATGTTTGCTGCGATTACTTCTTGGAGCATCACTATTCATATAGTGCAATCATCTGAGCCAAATGGTTGTTTCTGATCCCAGAAGGTCTCTCCGGCTTTGACCTTTATGAAAAAGAAAGAGCTTGTAAACTTACCCTCTGCCCAGAATAGTGCAACATCCGCTCATTCAACAAATGTTTAGTGCAGGGGTGCAGAACCCCCAGCTGCAGCTTGTAGAGATCCAGATCCTGAGGCTCTAGGCTCCCCTCCATAGCATTAGCACATTGAGGGTTTGGAGCCCTGAGCCTCACAGGCCAGATCAGGCAAGCCAGGACCAATTCCAGACTGTGGGCTCTGCTGGGGGGTAGGAAGCGGCTCCAGGCTCCATTGCTGCTCACTATTGTTCTCCCAGATGGGAAAGGGAGGGGGAACAGCAGGGGCCTTGGCCACCTGCCCAGAGGCTTCATAACACTGCTCTGATTGACCAGAATTCCAGCCAAAATCAGAGCATGGAGGGCAGTGCCCGGGAGCAGGCAGAGGCGGAGCAGAGAGCCTTGTGAGTCTGGGGGTGAGCAAAAAAGCTGCACCTTCATTGCCCAGACCTATGCCCCTAAAACGCTCCTGAGCTTTCCTCCCTGCACCCTTCCTCCCAAACCCATCCTGATCCTTTCACCCCCTCCGAACCCCTTCCTCCCTGATCCCACACCCCAAACCCTCCATTCCATCCCATGCACAGACACACCCACTGAGCCCACATTAACCCACTCCACTTTGGTTCAGATCAAACACCCCCAACCCACTCCTGCACAGACCCCATAGTCCTAGCCCTCATACAGGTGGGGACTCACATCAGTGAGATTTTTTCTGGGGAGGGCGGGGGGGTTTGCTTCTCATGTGTGGCCCTTGATTTGTCTATGGGTCAGTGGCCCCAACCCGCAAAAGATTCCCCTTTAGTGAAATAAACATACCATTTATAAGAATACCTGCCCGAAGCAAAGGGAAGAAGTTAGGAGTGCTGAAGAAAACTCAGGGTTTTCAGTCAAACAAGTGACGGTAAAAATTTCTGCAATGTTCACACAACTGTTTCCAGGGCATTCTGGGAGTTTTACAAACTGTACAAATGGACAGTACTCACTAACAAAGGAATTGTGATATAAATTCCTCTTTGCCACAGCTTCCATGTCCCCTTACTACTGTGCAGAGACTTCTAGTATCCACAAGCACTGTTCAGTGCAAGCAATGCACAGCTCATCACCAAAGAGAGGGAAAAATCCCTGAAACATTTATACGATGGCTTTACAACTACTTAACATGATGGACCCGAGTAAAGAAGCTAGGTAAAGAAAGTAAAAAAATCCCTCTTATCTCCCCATCTCTCCCACCTTCCTCTTCTGCCAACCCTGTCCTTTCTTCAGCCCTCAACACTAAAGAAATGGATTTGGAAGCCTAACATAAGCTCCCAGTTTGTATTCCTAACCTAACCCTTCTACTGACATTGAACTACCCTTTCTCCGCTTAAGTTTTCTATCTGCTTTCACTAAAATGTGTTTACTACATGACTGCTTGATTTACCAACTAGAGTCTTCAACTAATTCTGATATAGCTCATCATGGCATACAATATCTGAATATAGTAAAAGAGAGTAGGATAACCTCACTCACAGATCCATGCTCGTTAAAGTTCACAACAGCTGCTCTATTCATGGAAAGACATCTGAGAAACATGCCATAAATAAAACGATCACATGGAACTCCTTTCCACAACCAGTATACATCTTTCTACCCAGGAATTTAAACCTCCCACCCCACAGTGTCAGTCAAAAGGATAGCACAGCTTATTCTTTCTGGATGACACAGGCGATATTTTAGTAAGCAACACTTCCACTTCGTGTTCAATTCTCTCTAAATATAACGATCCATTTTACATTATTAAAAAATGTCTCTAGGCTAATAAACACTGAGTATTGCATTTTAAAAACCAGCACTAATGAGCTGTGAAAACAGAAAATCAATCTATAAAGTCGCTGGATAAAATCCTGACACATGCTTGATTTCACATGTGAACATAGCTCCACGTGCAGCGTTAGACACGTGTGTGTATATAGAACTGGGGCCCTAGTTAGCATTACTAACTGGGGCCCTAGTTAGGGACTACCCATTGTAGCCAGACAAAAATCTCCCCACTACAGACCAGCTTTTGCCTCCCCTCTAAGGTGCCTCAGAGCACACAGGGCAGTGAACAGCAGTTAAACAGCACAGTCTTTGATGCCTTCCTAAAGGGGCCCAGATGTGCTGGCTCATCATGACCCTAAGAAACAGAAAACACAGATAGAGGGCTAGCAGGCTAACTGTTAACAGGGGGGCCTCAGGAAATTACCCCAGCCGGCATTGATGGATTTGATGCGCCCACACAGCCATCCCAGAAGAGGAATCTCTGCCCTTGTAAGAGAATGTCCTGTACTCCCAAAATTGCTTATCTCCTGTCTTACAAGTGCAAATTAAGTAAGAATTGCCCTTGTAAAAACTGGCGTCACAAAAGACAGACCAGTACGATCTGGCACCACTGATAAGAAAGAGGATACGTGACCCAAGGGGTATAAAGATGGGCCCAGCAGCACTCTGACTCTGAGTGCATCTTCACCAACTACCTGCTGGTCGGGTCAGGTGATTGCCTCCCGAGGACCGCAACTGGGGACGCCCAACCTCGTATTCGTCTTTCCGCGGAATTGAGTGACCAATCCTAGCTTGGCTACGCTGGTATCGCGAGACGCAAGGAGGGTGAGATATACCCATATTAAGGAGGGTAAGATGTACCCATATTAAGGTCTCCTTTTGGCGCGCACAGTTAAAGAAATAGAGCTCTATAGATAGATGCTGTTGCATTAAGACGGCATGGTATTGAATTGTAATGTAACCTGTTAACACCTGTACTCTGCTAGCATAAAGAAGTAGACAATAGCCTTTTGTAACCGCATGCTTACACCTGTAGCTTAATAAACTTGTAACTAGTTAAGATCTAAGCCTGACTGCTGTTACTCTCTGTCACTGAAACACAGCTGGCACAATAAAAGAACTTTAACCGTTTGGTTATCACAGCCTGGCCGTAGGTGAGTGCGCTAAGAGCCTAGCGTAGAGTCGTGCCGCCTCCACGTGGCAGACTCCTGGGGCGCCCGTCAACCACCCTGGTTGTCCGCTGTGACGGGACAGTGCATCCTAGCAGTTAAAGTCTCAGGTGTGCAAAGGCTCTTAGTGCTACCATTGGGGCACCCGTCAACCAATCTTGGTTGCCCGCTGCGACGGAGCTCCCTGTTCTAGCAGTAAAAGACTTGGGTGTTCAGGACCATGGGGTATCCATCAGTCTGGCCCAGACTGCCCGCTGTGACAGAGCCCTGCGCTCTAGCAGTTAAAGACTCGGATGGTAACAAGGGCATAGTTGGTACCTCACCGCACATTACCCAGCCACTGGCTAACACCCATGCGTACAGTTAACCCTAAGTTTGGGTAAGATTTCAGTTTGCATTTATATAGATAAAGTTTATTTTACATCTACCCACTCTTATTTCATCACGCTCTCCCAGTTTAAATAAATCCCCTTCAGATTTCACCTATGTTAAAACAATCCTCATAAAAGCTGTCATTCATAGACTTCTGCCAGGGGCTTTATTTTTTTAAGGAACATGTGGGTGTAACTGACAAGAATGCTAGTCGAAAAATGGAAAAAGTGAGGTTTTCCAGTCCTGAAGAAGTTCACTGAGTCCTGCCACTGCATATTAAATTAAAAGGCCTTGTCGCAGAAATAAAAAAACATTTATTATTTTTAATTGAAGATTAGTTCCTTTGACTATTTGTCAAGTCTGTTAGTTTTGGAGTTTGGAATTATTTTTTATTAAACTGTAGTAACACCCTGGATTTTAGACATTCCACACAAAGGTCAGATGAAGAGCTAAGCTTTCATCCCTTTAAGAAAGCCTAGTTCCTAGCCCTGCATAACACGCCTCATGAAGATTGATAACAATCCCTACTGCTTGACTAAATGCTCGCCACCCACTGGAATGAGCAGCATTTTTGTTTCTCCTATTCCACAGCAGTCAAAGGCCTTCATATTCTCATGCACTCTCTGTATCAGTATATTTGCCTTACTTACACACACCCCCACCCACCCACCTGGTAGACCTTCAGCAAAATCACTCCCCCACTACACACACCCTACTCTATGCTGCAGAGCATCTGCAGCAGTACCACTAAGCTTTCACTGTCTGTCCCCTCACCAACTATCCTAAAGGAGAGGGAGTCTGTATTCGCACATCATTCAGTATCTGTAGGTGATTTCAGAAAATACCTCTCCCTCCTGCTCTTTTACTACTCATAGATCGTCTCAGAGGGGTAACCATGCTAGTCTTTAGCTTCACAAGCAACAAGCAGTCCTGTAGCACCTTAGAGACTAACAAGTTTATGAGGTCATGAGTTGTCATAGGTATAACCCACTTCCTCAACTTGAAGTGGGATTTACCCACAAAAGCTCATGAACTAATAAATGTGTTAGTCTCTAAGGTGCTACAGGACCACTTGTAGGACAGGACTGCAGAGTAATTGATCTTACCTCTACTCTCATGACTACGACACTGAGCCTTCTCTTAAGTAGCAGTCTTGTTTCATGTACTCACCAAGGGCTGCATCTTCAGTCACAGAAGCACCATGTCAGCACACCAGGTTACAACATAAGGGCACTCCCCACTATGGTTAAAATACAGCCCAACTACGTAATACAGATAATTGCAATTTACTCATTTCCTGTAACTATGGGCATGATCAAACTGACACCTAGGGTGCTCAATCTTGTAGCCAGGTCTTCTCACACTACAGTTCTTGCAGTGCTTTGAGCCATATACAGAAGAGAGCTAATATGGCAGTGTTTCCCTCCAACAGAAGTTACTACCCATCTCTTGGGTACAGAAAGTTACTTCTTCTCCATTGGAAGCAGTTATAAACTCTTCCACCCTCTCCTGCACAGGGAAGACACCAAATATGTTAAAGGCGGTTGTAAAGAATGATCAATTATTCTCCATGTCCACTGATGGCAGTCTTCAGTCCCTCAGATGAGAAAAGTAAGTACAGTAAACCCTTGATTTAATGAACTAATAGGGGGAAGGGTGTCTATTAATGCCAAAAGTCCATTAAATCTGAATCTGTGGAACTGGAGGCACCTTGCAAGGCACACGAGGGAGTGCCCTGTGTGAGAACAGGAAGGAATGTAGCAGGCTGGGGAGAGAGAGAGAGCTCGGCAGCAGGTTCTTTGCACTGTTTACAGCGCAGCGCCTCTGAGCTCACCTGCCATAAGCAGCTCATCACCCATCCCTCGCAGCCACAGCTGCTGTGGGGGCCCTGGTGGCCCCAACCATGGCAGAACTCCTTCAGCCCTGCAGCTGCTCTGGTGAGTTGCTGGTTTTTTGGTTTTTTTTTTTACATTTATTTATTTGCGGGTCGGGGCGGCAGCTGGTGGACAGCATCCATTATTTTCCAAGTCCATTAAATTAGGATCCATTAAATTGAGGGTTTACTGTAGTTGTTAAAACTCTTCCATCTTCCACTGAACAGGGGCTGAACACCATCTTACCCGCTCCTTTGTGCTGCCCCGTGGCCATGGCACTCCTGTCCTCTGTGGGACTGTAAAAGGAAACAGAATCACAAGACCATGACAAGCCTCCCAACTGATCACACAACATTAGGCCAGCAGGACTTCTGGTCAAACCTCCCCATTCATATATACATGTAAGCAAAATTATCAAGTCATAAATTCATAACAGTGTAAAAGAGAACCACCAGGACTAATAACTGAAAGCTACAAAGAGACTTCCACACATCGTGGACACCCTCCCTCCTCATCCCATCCCCAGTGGTAGGTGCTGTACAAAGAAGTTAAAAACAGTCCCTGTATGAAAGGCCTTATAATCTAAATAAAAAAACCAAGAGACAACAGATCAATGCAGCTAAGGGAGTACAAATAAACCATGAGACGGTACTGTTCACCAGGATATGCTGTGGTCTTAACTAAGACCATCTGCCTACTTTCAGAGTTTATAGTGGTGTTGGGCAGTACTAGACATGCAGAGGCTTCTTCTGTGGTTCTCACAATGTGCCATGAAGTCTGAAACCCCATGTTTTGACAGAATTTAGCATCCAATAATTACTATGCCACTGGAGCTCCTGGGCCATATTGTGACATTTTTAAGGCTTTTGACACAGTCCCACGTGACATTCCCATAAGCAAGCCCAAGAAGAGTAGTCTAAAAATTATGATACAGTGGGTGCACATTTGCCTGAAGAACTGTACTCAGGGAAAAGTTATCAATGGTTTGCCGTCAAACTGGAAGGAAATACCTAATTATGCCCTGCTAGGTTCAGTCATGGGTCTCATATTAGTCAATGTTTTCATTTATGGCTTGGATAACAGAGTAAAGAATACATTTATACAAGCTGTGGATGATACTAACCTAGGTGAGCCTGCAAGCACTTTGAAGAACAGGATTAGAATTCAGAACAATCCTGATAGATCAGAAAACTGGTTTGAAATAAACAAGATGAAATAGAGTATCTGCAAAATACTACATTTAGAAATGAAAAATCAAATGCACCACTATGAAATGGGAAATAATCAAATAAGTGGCTAGCTATGCTAAAAGGGATTTCAGAGTTATTGTGGATCTCAATCAAATAAAATATGAATCAACCATATGAGACAGCTGAGAAAAAGGCTCTGGGCAGATTATCATGAATGTTGTGCATTAGACATGCGAGCTAATGCTACTCAACATTGGTGAGGCCTCAGCTGTAGTACTGTGCCCAATCCATTCACCACACTTTAGCAAAAATGTGGACAAACTGGTGAGTTCAGAGGAGAGAAACAAGATTCAAATAATCTGACCTATGAGGAAAAATAAAAACACTGGGCATGTTTAGTCTTGAGAAAAGATGACTAAGAGTGGATCTGTCACCTTACCACAGACTTCAAATATGTTAAGGGCTATTATAAAGAAGAATGATCGATTGTTCTCCATATCCATTGAAAGGAGAACAAGTAAAAAACCTGATCTACAGCAAGGGGAGATTTAGAATAGATACAGTATTAGGGAAAAAAATTCTAACTATAAAAGGTAGTTAAGCTCTTCCAAAGGAGGTTGTAGGATCTCCATGATGGAAAGTTTGGAAGAACATGCTGGACAAATACTAGTCAGAAGTGGTCTAAGTTTTCTTGGTCCTGCCTCGATGCAGGGAACTAGACTTGATGATCTCTTCAAGTCCCTTCCAGTCCTACAATTCTCATCAGGTGTAAACTTTGGCTTAAGTCCATTGTCTTCAATGTCCAATTTAGACCAGGCTGAGCATGTGATCCTATTAATTTTAATGAAGCCTCAAATATATGTGTTGGAGAGAACATATTTTAATTACCAAAACTGGCAGAGTTAGGAAACTTACAGCTCCTACAAGGCTTGGAATATGATTATACTCACAAACACTAAAAATTTGTGACTCCTAACAACATTTGCAGCTTCATTCAATTTATAAGCTCTACCAGCAGAATTCAGGTATGCACAATGCCAAGCAAAACATCCTTATATTTTTGTTATAACTACAAAGATTATTTTTTACCACTCACTGAGAACAGCAAGACACAGAGCAATTTTAAAATCTGCCCTGTAATTTACAGAAACTAGGAAATGCTTATGAAGTACTTTGAGAATGGGAAGCATTACATTTATTAAATATTGAATCTTTTACATTAGCTCTTTTACTTGTAGCATTTAATTCAATATTCTCAGACTGACAGCACTGCTTTCTTAAAAGCCCTAGAGTCACGTGCAAAAGCAAATTTAAAAATATTTGCTGCCATATCAATTGCTGGCACATCAATATTAGAGTTGAACAAAACCAGATTACGTAAGATCTCCTTTACGTGCCTTCCGTGATTATACAGCAGTATTGGTACCCAGATTCCTTAATGCCTTTTTAAATAGGACTGAGCAACTTAACAGGAAATGTAATGATCCGACTATGTAACGTTTGACAAAACAAATGTGGCTTATGTGAAATCTGGCACAGTTTTTAAAAGATCATAAATATGTCCTATCCAACTGGAACCAAAAATCTAATAAGAATAAAGTCACTGGAAGATCAGTAATGAGACTTCCTGTATGATATTGGTCAAGCTATCGTGAACTGATGCAGGAAATGTGATTTATCATTTTAACACCAGATGTTAGGTGAGTCCCTTTGTTGGCATAAGTCTTTATCGTGAAAAATAACTACTTTTTCATATTCAAATTGATAATTAACTCGTAAATGTTAAGGACATTTTACAAATGCATTACCTAAATTACACATGCTTAACAGTTGTATCCAGCTGCTTTGGCTTTACTGTTAAGTTTAGAACAGTACTCTCCCTCACATCCACCCCAAATTATCACACAACATTAAACATAATACAGGAACCAAATGACAGCCAATGATTTGCTGAAATTTCACAGTGTAGTTACCCAACAGAAGGAAAAAACACCACTTCTCTTTCATTCAAGGTTCAAGCACCACTCTTTACAAGCCACTTCAACACGATTTCTTCATTGTGTAATTGTTAATTACTCCGGACAACATAAGGTTTCACTCTTCTTACTCCATCTCAAAATAACCCAACTATCTAAGGGTTTGCAAAAAGTAAAGCTCGTAAGAGCTAAACTTACTCTTCTTTAATACCTCTACCCTGATTCCATGAGAACAGACAGTGTCATACTATATTTTAGATTTTCTGAACACTTCACAATTGCTTCTATTTTGATTTAGCAGACGCCTAGAAAATTGTCAGTTACTGGACAGTCTATATTGATTAAAAAGATATTTAAATGTGTTATTAAAATGAATAAACAAGGAGTATTAG
This sequence comes from Carettochelys insculpta, assembly GCF_033958435.1. Lineage (NCBI taxonomy): Eukaryota > Metazoa > Chordata > Testudines > Carettochelyidae > Carettochelys > Carettochelys insculpta. Next base: position 132,002,879 of record NC_134140.1, on the reverse strand, counting down.
AGATGTTGAGAAACATCTGCACTTTCATTTTGCAGACTAGAGGGAAGGGACTCCAGAATTTTTTTAACAAAATACCCCAAAATTTTAAAAAGTATTGATCCAAGGATTCAATATCATGTTTTTCAGTCTGTAAGCCAGTTCCTTTCACTGGTGACAATGCAAAACTTCTGGAATCCAGTCATGAACCACCAGGACCTTTTCCAATTTCCATTATTGTGAGCTATCTATTGCACAGAAGAGGAATATTAAGAACTCTCTGTTTATTCCATGGAGTATTCTTCTGGACAGGTATTAAAAAGAACCATCTCTGGACCCAGTGGCTATTTGGATTCATTTACTGTATTGCACGCAATATGTTGGACACTTAACTATTGCCAGCCCATGCAACAGTACTACCAACTAAAAGATAGTCATTTTGATTGTTTTCACTACATTGAGAGCCCACACTGCTCAAACCTTACCCACACAAACATACCAATAGATCGGTTTATCCCCTTTCTCTCAACTATGAAAGAAAGCAACTTCTCTATTAGCCTGCCTACACTCATACTAGAACTAGGGGTTAGCAAGAGCCATTTTTTAAAAGGTACAAAGTAAAACCAATCAATTTCACAAAAGCAAGAATCATTTTGGTTAACTCTGTTCCGCTCTCTTTTATCATTTAAAACATGCATCTCTTGTTCCACGGAAAAAACAAACAGGAGAAATTGACAGACTGCAAGGGCAAGAGAGTGCACAAAGAGGAAAAAACGCACTTTCTTCTGATTTGTTTCAGTTAGGGTAATGAAACTGTTACACAATACTAACTGAAAATATTTTCAGATGTGAGTTAAGTTTCTAGTAACATTATTTTTTAAAAGATTTGGTCTAAACTGTCATTTTTCTGTAAATCGTATAACAAAGCTATGGAATAAATTAGTAACTCTTCCCAAATTTCACTGGTTCACATACTGTCTTCTTAAAAAAAAAAATGGTTGTGAAGCAAGCTAATTACACCTCAAACTCACATACCACCAATCGCGTACACACCTGTTTTGGAATGACTGAATTAGTGCACATAACTTTCTTACTAACACAGATTCAGAGTGAAAGCAGACAAGATCTAAAGACAGTCAATCATACTAAACACTTAGATTAAGAAGGGACAGCTTTGACAGTCATTTTACAAACACAAGAACTACAGGTGATGGATGAGATTGATATCCTGCTTAATAGTATCAGATGTTTCAAAGGAGGAACAAGAATCTCCAATTTGGAAAATTATGAGCAGTCCATTCAAGGAATTTTTATTTTAATTCCTGTGATAATCCCTAACATTTTTTAGGATAGGGGTAGCATTGTTGCCCCTCACATCTTCTGATACAGCAACTGGTTTTAATGAGGGATTGCCCATTTTCATTAAGAGTAAGCACTTTATTCTTAAGTTCTTTCAGAACTAGATCATCCAGGGTGTAGCTCATCAAGGCCTAGCAATTTTTTGGTATTTTTCCACTATCTCCTCTTCTGACACATCAGTCTCTGACCATGTCTCAGCTATATACCTAAAAATGATGTGTCTGGGATAGGTCTGTGATGAAACCTGATGCCAAGAAGCAGTTTTTCCACATCATTTCTTTGAACATAATCACTCCCATGGGTTCTTCCTTCTAGAAGCTCTTGGCTTTCAAAGAAACTATTGTTTGTATCACCTCAGACACTTGCTGTTCAAGCTTCCTCTGAGCCCCCCAACTTCCATTTATATTTTACCTGCCTCCTTTGTTCTTTTCAATTGATGTCTCATGGACTGATGGATAAGTCTACATTAGACACACTACAGCTATGGCCCTACAGCATAGATATTTACTGTAGCAATGGAAGGGGATCTTCCATTATGGTAATAAGTCCATCTCTCTGAAAGATGATGGCTAACTAGATCCAAAAGTTCTTCAACTGATCTACATCTGGTTTTACGCCAGCTTACTTTTCACAGTCCTGAGCAATGTAGTTGACTGACCTCTCCTTGCTGTACAGACCGGCCCAAAACTGAATAGTCTCTATCATCAAAGCAAGTGTTTTAAGTTTCTCTAATTCTGCTTGCGTGATTGTAACTACATTCTTCGCTTTAAAAAAAAAAGAAGAGTCCAAAGGTTAGTGACCCAGTGTCTGGTTATGGGACAATCCCTCCCGAAGAACGTTAGCTTTAAGCGCGGTTTGGCACTGTGACACGGACCGCACAGCCTCCTGCCAGGTGAAGCCCTGGCGGCGATCTCCGTGGTTGCGAAGAATCAGGGCAGCCCTCATGCCTGAGCGCGACAGCTGAGCAATGGAAACAAGCCCCCGGGGTGCTCTGCTGTAGCTGCTTCCTCGAACCAAGCGGACCGCACAGGCGCCTCGCAGTCCCCCATAAGGAGCGAATAACTCGTCTAGTACGTTTGCACCTGGGGCCGCCCCGGCGCCTTCGCTCGCGTTTCGCCCCGCTCTCCACCCACCCTCCCGAGGTGCCAGGGCCCGCAGTCTCTCGCGCCGGCCGCGCCTGACAGGGCTCCGTCCCCACGAGCTGGGAGCCGGAGCCGAGGGCTGCGGCCGCCCGTCCCAGCACCGAGCGCGCCTCGGAGCATAGCGGTGCCCAAGCCCGGCCGGGCCAGCCCCGCCCGCGGGAGGCGCTGACTGGCTACAGGTCAGACACGGGCGCGTGGGGGAGGGGCCACGCCGCGGGGATGGCGGCTCCGACTTACCGCCCAGCAGGCGCCTTCCAGCCTCGCGCTCGGCGTAAGAACCACCGCCTGCGGCGTGACCCGGATACGGAAACGCCGGTGGGCTGGGGGGCGTGAGGTCACGGCGTTACTAAGGGGACCGGAGGCTGAAAGCGCGCGCCTGTGAGGCTGCGGCTCCGTCGCCCCCACGGACCTGGGAAAGCCGGGAACGGCCCGCCCCTTCCGGGCCGGTATCTGCCGCTCAGACCTTCCCTCTGCGCCCCGTGAGGAAACACGGCCTAAACCCGCCGGCGGTTATAACGGCTCGTGAGCATCTCCGTCAGGGGCTGTCACCCCGCCCCCGCTGTCGGGCCAGAGTCGAGCCCACCCCCCGCTCCCGCATGCCGCAGGGAAGGCTCGGAGCCGCGAGGGCGTGCAGCCCCTCACCCCTCCGCAGCGGCCAGGGTAGCGGAGAACTGCCGCGGGGCAAGTCAGCGTGAGCCGCTTGCCTGCTAACTCCGGACTCGTCTCCACCAAGCAGGCACGGTCTGAGAAAAGCGCTCCAGGTCAGCAGGTGTTTTGACTGTTAAATCACATCAAACAAATTAAGACCCTAAAAAAAAAACAACAGTTCACATGTCCAGGAGTAGTTAAGGGGGAATTTAGGAGAAACTTCATGAGTTCTGCTCTTGATTCAGCTTTCAAAGGAAAAAAAAAAATCCACCACTTGAAATTTACAATTAACAGCTCCAGTATAAACACAATCCATCACTAGCATAATAGTCTACAAATTAGGCTGAATTTTTCCTGGCAAAATCAGTATTTCTGTATTATTTCTCCATCTTCATTTAGTTTATACAATGTTACTATGGCCAGGATACTAGCCAGACTTTCTGTGCTAATGCTATGATCTTAAGAGACCAAAACTCCTGAGTTTGCACTGGGTAACTGCCTTGAGTGGGGACAGTAACAGACAACTTAAGAAAGGCCATACTAGGTCAGACCAATGGGCCATCTTCCAACAGTGGCTAATGGCAGGTGCTTCCCTAGGAATGAAAAGAAAAAGTGCCCTAGCTATCCACAGTCCTCAGTTAGTTAACTGATTGTGTGGGTTCCTATGCCACTCAAAGTACACAGGCAGTGCACTACACTTGTGGGTCACTACAAGGTTAGCACAGTTTAGAGTAAACCCACACTGTTCAACACTACTCCAGGGACAGTTCAGTGGTAACTTGAAAATGTGAGAGCAATAATCAGTTTCTTTGTAATCTCCTGTACCCAGCAGAAAATTTAGGCCCAAGACATACCTTGTACAGAGAAGCAGTCCAGTAGCACTTTAAAGACTAACAAAATATTAGGTGATGAGCTTTCATGGGACAGACCCACTTCTTCAGACTATAGCCATATCAGAACAGACTCAATATTTAAGGCACAGAGAACCAAAAACAGTAATCAAGGTTGACAAATCAGAAAAATATTATCAAGGTAAGCAAATCAGAGAGTAGGGGGCAGAAGGCGGTGGGGGGCGAGCCAAGAATTAGATAAAGCCAAGTATGCATAAGAGACCCTATGATAACGTAGAAGATTCCCATCCTGGTTCAAACCACATGTTAATGTGTCAAATTTGAATATAAAAGAGTTCAGCAGCCTCTTTTTCCAAACTGTTGTGAAAATTCCTCTTCAGAAGATTGCTGAGAGGGTGCATCCTGAATCACAATGCAGATTCCGCGCAGAGAGATCTACCATTGACATGGTCTTCTCTCTAAGGCAGCTGCAGGAGAAACGCAGGGAGCACAGGAAGCCACTCTATATTGCCTTCATCCACCTGACCAAGGCCTTCGACTGCTCCACAAGATAGGCTGTCCACCACGGTTACTCATGATGATCCAGTCTTTCCACGAAGACATGAGAGGAACCATCCAATATGGCAGCACATTATCGGATGTTTTCAGCATCAGGAGCAACGTCAAACAAGGATGCATCCTTGCACCGACATTGTTCGGGATCTTCTTCGTGCTCCTCCTGAAGCACGCCTTTGGATCTTCAACTCAGGGCATCTTTTTGCACACAAGATCTGATGGGAAACTGCTTAATCTTGCAAGGCTGAAAGCTAAATCTAAGGTGCAGGAAGTCCTCATCAGAGATATGCTGTTCGCAGATGACGCTGCTGTAGTGTCACACACAGAAGACCAGCTTCAGAAACTGCTGGATCGCTTCTCCAAAGCATGCAAGGACTTTGGGCTTTCCATCAGCCTAAAGAAGACAAATGCACTTGCTCAGGGCATTGCTGAACCTCCATCAATCAGCATTGACAACTATACGTTAGAGGTCGTCCACAAGTTCGTTTACCTCGGGTCCACCATCACTGTCACCCTGTCATTGGAGTCTGAGCTAAATAGGAGGATCGGAAAAGCAGCCACAACTCTGTCCAGGCTCAGCGAGAGAGAGTGGAATAACATCAAGTTGTACACCCACACAAAAATGCAAGTCTACAGAGCCTGCATCCTCAGCACCCTCCTTTACGGCAGCGAGTCTTGGACCCTGTACGCCCGCCAGGAAAAGAGGCTGAACGTCTTCCACTTGCGCTGCCTCAGGCGCATCCTTGGAATATCATGGAAGGACACAGCAGCCAACACCGCCTTCCTTGAGCAAGCTGGAATCCCAACCATGCACACCCTCCTCAGGCAGCAGTGGTTCCGCTGGCTTGGCCACGTCCACAGGATGAATGATGGAAGGATCCCAAAAGACATCCTGTATGGCGAGCTAGCCTCTGGCAAAAGACCTCCTGGACGCCCCCAGCTGCACTACAAAGATGTTTGCAACAGGGACCTCAGGGAGGTAGACATCGAGCCGGACAGCTGGGAGGAGCTGGCAGACGATTGCCATTTATCAATTGTGTTCAAAATTCTTCAACCAGATGAACTCATATAACAGGATAAAGAGCTATGCTTAATTGACATTTTCAGATAAGATTTTTCATAATTCATCAAATGCCTAAACAAGAATCAAATTATTACCATTACCCATTTTGTAATTTAATCAAAAGAGTTATCGGAGCATCAATTCTGTGTTAATCAGTGCTGTTTATTGGTATAGTTCTGTTACCTAGAGATTTACAGATTATTTTAACTTTTAATATTTTATTAAATATGCAGTGTAGTTGTATCAGCATCCATCTCAGGATATTAGCAACAATGTACCTTGAACAATCCCTTAGAATATGGCTAACTACTTATGCCATTCTGTTCTACCTTGCATTTTTGTAAAGCTGGTAGTATCTTTCACAGATCTGAAGAACTCTGTGTAAGCACAAAAGCTTTTCTCTCCCCCCAACACAAATTGGTTCAATAGAAGATATTACTTCATGTCATACATCTCTAATTTTAATACTAGATGCCACATGCAATCATTTAGCAGATAACTTAAGAACTGCCCTCCTTAGCTCTCATTAAAATTTCAACATGCAAATTACAGTACTATAATTATGCTCTCTGTACGATGAAAATTTCATTTTTTCCTCCAATAAGGCCGATGATGTACATTTCTGGCTCTCACAAGAGCTAGTCACTTCAGCTGTGAATTTACAGCAGCAAAATTACATTTATTATAAATGTTCTGTTTTGTGGTCCCTGCCAGTGGAAGCCAAGGATGTTTAAATGAGACATAAAACTTGGCAATGTTCGGGCACCTAGATACTACCTGAGTTTTTCCACGCCTTTCCCTAAGGAACGAACAATCATCAGAGGAGACAAACAGTATAAACTTACCCAATGAGCCCAATGTCCTCCATTGCCATGTTACAAAAATACTCCTGTTCAGCTAAAACACTGATCATCAAAATATTGGCAACAGTGGAAACCTCTGCAATGTTTCCAACACCTCTTTTATTATGGACTACCGCCTTGCTCCCTCAAATGTTTCTTCAAGGGAGACTTAAACGTATTAGGTGCTTTCATTGTTAGTAAATCAATGAATGTTCAGTAAACACCTACCAGGTCCAAAGAAAAATTTTCAAGAAATATATTTATAGGGGAGCTTTTTTTTTTTTTTTAAATATACACCATTAAAAGTCCTTTGAAAATGATTCCATACCAACTCCCCTCTCATTATGAGCACTGTAAAAATTGCTTGAGTTCCCACAATTTGAGCCTTCATTCCATTGAGAGCTGAACGCTGTCAGTCTGTTTCTGTGGCTGCTGTTGGTCATATTTTCTTGCTGAAAAAGAGTTAAAACATCACAATTAAATTTCGTTATGCCTTATGTTCTAACAGAGCACGGTGAACACTGGGAAGGTGGGTTTAATAGGAAGACTAGCTCTGGCATGAGACCAGTGTCAGTCAGTCTGCAATTTAAAAAAATATTTTATTAAAGGAAAAGTACTGATTTCACAATATTTCCAAATCACTAAATTTGGAGGCAGCAACTGCTCAACAAGAGATTTAGTTCTATTTAAACTGATGGAGTAACAACCGTTTTTGCTCTCATTTGTTATTTTTAACTGAAGACAGAAGTAAGGGATGCAAATATATGTACAAATATACACAAAGCTTCTGGCAAGGTTGTGAGGGCCTGAATAAATCTATTACACCTTGTAAAAGATTACCACTAGTTAAATTATAGCCCCACTCTGTGACTAAAAATTCTAGAGACTACTAAAAAACAAAAGAATTGGCAAAGTTTATTACCCAGTGGAAACTACCTGTTTAACATTTAAGTAGCTTTCAATATGCCAACTGTGACCACGAAGCAAAGGATCCCAGCCCGAGATGATTTATAAAGATAGGCCCCCAACCTCAACAGAGATGTGGTAGCTGGACACTCAATCCAGCTCACATGTTCTGGAACCAAAAAACAAAAAGACTTAAGACATCCTAATCAAAGAAAGGAGAGATGTCACCCTAAAAGGAAAGGAAAAATCTGGGATACCTCCTGAAATCTTTCACTCAGAAACTGTAGCCAGACATGAACCCCCCCACTTGGCCTTTTCTTCCCCCCCCCCCCGCCACTGGGAGAGACAGAGAGAGAAATAAGCAGGGGAGACAGGTAGCCTTTGATGTCCTGGGAACACAGGTGTGCTGTCTCGCCCAGCCTCTCTACTATACACAAAAACCAAACAGTGGATGGGCTAGCTAATGGCCACCCTTCTGGCTGATCTCAGAAATTGACACGCCTTGATCACTTCCCCAGCCTTGATCACTTCCCCAGGAAGATTGGGGAACCCCACCCATCACCTCCAAAGGTGCCCAATTGTCCACAATTCACAGGTGCGAATTGAGCCTTGCACATTCCCTGGGAAACCTGGGGTCCAAAACATTCCTCCCAATTGGCCACTTAAGACCAGGAAGAAGCGTACGTGACAAAAGCAGTATAAAGGGGCTTGGCAGACCACCCCCTCCTTTGAGTTTCAATCACCTACACCTGCTGGCCAGGTCTGGAATTAACTCCCGAGACTGGGGACGCCTGGTTCGTATCTACTTCTTCCAGAGAGACTGAGAGAATCTGGGTCACACTGGATCTAGGAGGCAGGGGTAAGAATTACACCTGTATTAAACTTCTTTCCTATAGGAATTGAGGGAAAGACTCTGGTTCCACCAGGTCTAAGAGGCAGGGGTAAAAATCACACCTGCAACAGGCCTTTCTTGTGTACACATTAATTGTATTAGTTTAAGCTAGCTAGTTTGTCTAAAACTTTTCTTAAGTTAAATTGTGTCGTTTCCCCTTTAAAAACTGCAAGTACTAACTTGTACTTTAATCATTTGTCTTAGTTAAATTGTTTCTATCTTTGTATAAATAAAAGGTAACTGTTAAAGCCTCTCTAAGTGTAATTCTTCCTCTTGCTGCTGTACCCGAACTAAACACAAACCAAAGAACCCAGCCTGCCCTGGCTGCTTAGCATAGATGCTGGTGTGACATCACCCCTTTTGCCCCACCAGACCCTTTAGCTGGCACCTGGGCATTGGCTCACAGAAATGTGGACAGAATGGGGAGAGTTGCTCCCTAAATTCTTCTAAAATATTACCTCTATATCTGCCAAAGCAATGAAAATACTACCAAAGCTCATAGTGGTAAGAAGCTGTATCTGTTCCAATCTGCAGAGCTACACAGTTGCCAGCAAGCATAAGTGGCGCTGGATACACATTTGAAAGAACTATGAGATTCAGCTGTACATAGTAGAAAGAAGGCCGAAGGCTGCTTTGGAACTACTCCAGTAGGCCAGTGCAGATTGACTGTTAGTCAATTTCTCCCCAGTGATTATCCCAATCAATAAGCATTTGAGGAACTTCCTCCTGTGATTACATTGCTCAGACTTAGCACCACTAAGCACTGAGACAGTTCTGGGAAAATCTATTCTGCCAATTTCTATGTAACCAGAAGTTAAAAGGAAACAAGGCAAAGTTATAGTTCCTCCAGCAATTCAACCTATACTTGCACACATATGGTATTATTAATGTAGACGGTATTTGAAAGTATCAGTTAATGCATTAACAAACACTGTATGACCATGGTGGGCCTGGTAAGAAAAATCTAAAGAAAACTTACTTCTAACAATTCTTTTCTGAAGGTATAAACTGAAATAGGTGCACACACTTGGATTTTGTGCTTCAAGCGTAAAACCAGCAAGAACTCCCATATCTAAAGAGTTTTGAAGGATGCTAGCTCCCAGTAATTCTGTACTTAAGTCTGGATCGTAATTTATACAGAACTTTATTGAAGTTTCCATATTTCATGATCAAAGCCTTACATGAGAATTGTACATGTGCAAGTGTAGATACATCTTTGTTTTAACTATTTTCTCATTGGAATTTTTCAATATTTTATCAAGTCATTGAGGGCTTGTCTGCACTTACCCCAACTTTGAAGGGGGCATATTAATCAGGGCGATGCAAAATTACTAATGAAGTGCTGCGGTGAATATGCAACTCTTCATCAGGCTATCAAAACAAAAAAGCAATCTGGTAGCACTTTAAAGACTAACGAAATAATTTATTAGGTGATGAGCTTTCATGGGACAGACCCATTTCTTCAGATACCATCCATGACGGAACAGACTCAATATTTAAGCCACAGAGAACCAAACACAGTAATCAAGGTTGACAAATCAGACAAATATAATCAAAATGAGCAAATTAGAGAGCAGAGAGCAAAAGGAGGGGTGGTGGTGTCAAGAATTAGATAAAGTCAAGTATGCTAATTCTCCTTCATGGCAACTTCTAAGCATCAAGCTTCAAAGCACCAGCATGCATGCAGCTACGGGCACTTCGAAGTGCCTGTGCTACTTTGAAGTCCCTTTACTCCCTTTACAAAATTTTGAGGAATAAAGGCACTTCAAAGTAGTACAGGCACTTCGAAATGTCTGCGGCCACACATGTGCTGGCACTTTGAAGTCTGACTCTTCAAAGTTGCTGCATGGGAGAATTAGCCGAATGAAGTGCTGCATATTAACCGCATCACTTCATTAGCAATCTCCCATTCCCCTGATTAATATGCCCCCTTCAAAGTTAGGGAAAGTGTAGACAAGCCCTTTATGTATCATTGTATTAAGTCCTGTTGTACAAAAGTTTAGTATATTTTGCTATAAAATGTAGAAACTTTGTAGTAAGTCTTTTTACGTAGAAATTTTATATTTTGTAGAATAGTTCCTAGAAGTAGATAAGGTAAAGAAAAACCTCTTTGTACACTTTATTTTTGGATTGCTTAATTAAAGACAAGCACCTCCAGGTATAGTAAGGGTTGGAGAAGAGACAGAAGCTAGATTCAAGATCAATGAAAAAAACAATGGAACCTGTGAAGTGGGCCCACTGAAAGAAGATCCGACATATGGACATCTTGGGAGACCCCAGCAAGTGCCTGCTTTTTGAAGCACCACCCAAAAGATGCTACAGATGTCTAAATGAATATTCATAAGATTGCTCTTCCAGATTATGTATAGGCGTGGCACAGCCCACTGTAAGTGGGAGGCATCTTGCACAGGGACCTTGGGTTTGTCTTGTCAACACTGAAGCACCAATCCAGATCAGCAGAAGCCCAGCTCCACCCCTCCCCCATCTAATTCACCTGGCTAGTGCAGTTAGGAGAAGCAACTATCGATAACAGCAACAAGACAGGAATGTGCTTGTGTGTTTGCGCACGTGTGTGTATATGCATGAGTGTAACAGATCATATGCACGAGTGTTGATTGCTATATTGCCAATAAATGTGGCATTTTGCCTTTTCCCCCTGAAAAGATCCTGTGCAGTACTTTTCAGTACAACAAAAGGATAGAACTGGGCCCTTTGATCTTCCATAATTATTAGTTTCTAACAAGGTAGAACCTTACCCAAACTAACACAGGGTACAAATAGTGTAGGATGTTGGGTTTTGTTCTACTCAAGCCACAAATTGATATAGTACCCAACAATTATTCCATATTAAAACATGCATTTTTGACTGTTCAGGAATCTGAACATTTCAGAAGGCAGAGCACAATCTTACCAATAGAATACATCTCTAATTGCTGTCGTAAGCGGATTTTTTTCATACTGTCATAAAAGTTTGGCTCTGATGGTGCCTCTGCTGCAGGAGGCAGTGTGAATATTCGCATGATCTTCCTTTTATTCCTAAAATATAGAAAGGAATAATAAATAACCTGCAACACGATATACAGAAGTATTTCCAAAAGATATGTTCCAACCTCTTTATTTACAAGTTGAGTATTAAAAGACTACCTTGTGTACAGTAGTTTAAGTAACACACTTTTTTCTCATTGAAGGGTATCCTAAGAAGGATGGCCTGTGCTAAAGGGAAAAAAGCAGATGTGTGTGACTAAATGGAGAAAACTAGGGGTCAAACAGGGTGTACATAGGGGATGCTCCCAAGAAAACCCTTCATCCCCTGAAAAACACTCTGCTCCATGCTTCTCCTTTCCCCTCCAACAACCCTCCTGTCTTCTCACTGAGCTCCTCTGTCACCCTTGGGCTCTCCAAAGATTCTGCAATATTTTCTGAGGGGTGCAGGCAATAAGACTCCCCTGTTGCACTTTAAACGATTTATCACTGCAGGTTCTGTATATGACAAATACATTCTGACCACGTAAGTAACCCTTGTCTGGATTTTTTTAATGTCTGTCCCATCGGCCAAGACACTCTTGCAGGCAGATATTCTGAACTGCATGACCCAATTACATAGACCGGGCGAGATTACCGCAAGCCCAGGTGGCTGTGAGCGGCCCCCAAGTGCCTCCGTCAGCTGAGGCGCCCGGCGTGGCAGGGAAGAGGACCAGGCCGACCGCCAGGGCTATGACCTGTGCTCGGGGTGTCCCACGGGCAGCCCCGGCCCCCAGCGGCGGCCGGGAGGGCGCCACCCCTCACCGGCGAGTGTAGACCAGCAGCGCCAGGCTGGCCAGCACCACCAGCAGGTAGACATTGGTGGCCTCGTTCCAGGCCTCGTGCACCGAGTAGTCGATGGCGCCGCTGTCGCTCATGACGCCAGCACCCGCGACACCGCCACCCCAGGGCAGCAGCGCAGGCAGGAAGTGAGGTCACGGGTCCTACAAGTCCCCTCCGGGGGCGGGGCCCGGAGCGCGGGGGGGCGGGGGCGAGGAGCTCCTCCCAGTGTCGCGGCCGGCCCCGCCCTTTTCTCTTTGAAGCCGCGTCCGCGAGCGCGAGCAATCGCTGCATTCTCCGCCCCTTCCCGGTGTCCTGCGCATGCGCCTCCCGCCTGCAAGTGGGCGCTCAAACTGCCTCCCCTCATCAATGCCCAGCGGCGCAGGAAGGCTCATCGTCCTATCCCCATCACTCTCCTATACCCCATCGCTCTCCTCTTAGTTCCCATTGGCCAGCTGTATGCCGCCCTGCCCTGTGTGTTGTGCTCTTAGCTCCCATTGGCCAGCTGTATGCCGCCCTGCCCTGTGTGTTGTGCTCTTAGCTCCCATTGGCCAGCTGTATGCTGACCTTGCCCTGAGTGTTGTGCTCTTAGTGCCGATTGGCCAGCTCGCTGTGTATCACTGGGCTAGGCTTTTGGCGTTTTACTGCGCACTTGGGCGGACCCCAAGAAGTAGCTGTCGTTGGGTGGGGTGCGTCACAGGGAGCGGCTACGCACGCAAAGGGGCTGGCCGGGGGCAGGCCGTGAGCTCTGCAGAGGGTCGTGGGTGTGGCAGTGAGAACAACAAGAAGTCCCGGGGCACCTTATAGAGTAACGCGTATTTTGGAGCACCCGTTTTCGTGAGCAAAGACCCGCTTCGTCAGATGCACGGGTGGGGGGCGGGTTTCAGAGGGGTCCCGGTGAAAGGGGGTGGGGGCGAGCTGACAAGGTCTGTTCCGCAAGGGGGAAATGGCCCAGCGTCAACAGTGCTACTCAAAAGAAGGAAAAACAGGTCAGATCGGAGAGGGGGCTGTGAGCCGTTGTCAGCGTCTGATGGGGAGCTGTTAGCACCCAGAGCAGAGAAGCTGCCTTCGTCAGCTGCGAGCCGCTCCCAGTCCCTGGTTAATGGAGTCAGATTCGCAAATAAATTGCAGCTCAAGAGATTTCTCTCTGTTTGGTTTCTGAAATTTCTTTGTTTCAGGACTGTCACTCTTAAATCTGCACTGAGCGTCCAGGGAGATTAACGTGCTCCCCCACGGGCTTCTGTGCATTACCGTTCCTGATGTCTGATTTATGTCCGTTTATTCTTTTACAGAGAGACTGTCTAGTTTGGCCAATGTAAATTGCAGTGGGGCATTGCTGGCACATGATGGCATATATTATATTAGTAGATGTGCAGGTAAAGGAGTCCCTGATGGTATGGTTGGTGTTAGGTCCTGTGATGATGTCACTGGTGTAGATATGTGGCAGTGACATTGCAAAGGCCTTTGGCAGCACCCTAGCCTACGGGTCACAGGTGGCAGTGACAGCCCAGAGAGATAGCAACCTCAGCCAGGCAAGACTGGAGCAGGGGACTGGGTCAGCCTCCCAGACCGTGGTGGCTTTGCCTCAGCAAGTTTCCTTCTCAGGGTCTCCCAAGGAAGGTGGTGTGCATATTCTTATTCAGGTATGTTAGCCCCAGAAGGAATCTCTGTTAAGGTTTTGCCTTTGACTGATTGTCCTGTCGAGCTGATTCAGCAGGTGCCAGTTGAGTTCTAGGTGTGGAAAGCACTAGACTGAGATGGCAGAGTTTCATTTCCCAGCCTGTATCAGGGGTGGCGGAGTTAGTCTGTCTTCAAAAACAACAAGTCCTGTGGTGATGTATAGACTAACAGATATTTTGGAGCATAAGCTTTGGTGGGCAAAGCTCTCCCCATGGAAGCTTACGCTCCAAAATATCTGTTATTCTATAAGGTGCTACAGGACTTCTTGTTATTTCCGAGCCTGGACTTTGTCCCTTAGAATCACTGTGAACTCAGGGGTTTCTCCTTCATGGCTTCCCTTTTCCTCCCTCTCACGCTTCTTTCTCACTTTTTATTGCTTCTTTTGCTCTTTCCTCTGCCCTCACAAAGGCTATATCTAGATTGCTGAGAACTGTCAGCAAAAGCGATGCAAACTGTGCAATGCATTTGCATATCTCCTGTCTATAGTTGCATTGGGAGAGGCTTTTCTAACCTGTGGCCTGTCTACGTGAGGCCAAATGAGGAAAGAACCCCTCTGTAGACACATCCCTTCTTCCTCGTGGAAGAAGCGGGGCTGGGATGTCAGAAGAATGCTTCCAGAGCAGCAGGTTTGTGTTGGGATGACGCCAGAATCCCCAGAGAAGCCTGTAGTTTAGATGTAGCCAAAGAGATGGTGCTTGAGTAGTGCTCTGATGACCTGGGCCATTCTTGGGGCTGTTTGATGAGAATGCTCAACCTCCCACCCCTCCACATCTCGACCATTTGACTCCTTGATTTTCTGGGGAAACAGACATCTCCCAGCGGGTCCAGGATGGGGCGGGGGGGTCTCTTCTAGGGGCTCTTAAAGCTGTTGGGCGCAGTAGGTATCCCTGAGAGGGAGAGTGTGGGGTCTGATCTGCCTTGGGTTCTTGAGGTGGGAAGGGGGACATTAACCCTGCTGTTCCCACTACACCCTTTCCTTCTCCCAAATGACAGCGGGAATCACCTTGCCCCTGCCCTCCCTGGTACATGGGTACCTTGGACGACAAGGAGGAGGAGTGGGTGGATATGGCTGCCAAGGAGGCTGCTCTCCAGGACATCTGAAAGCAGCTCCATGATAGAAAAACGGTACACATGTTCTCCAGTTGGGCAGGAATTGAGATTGTCCAGTCCTCTTCCCAGCATCCCACCTGCTGCAGAAAGGCTCGTCCCTGACGATCCACTGCCCCTCACTGGACCTTTCTTCTCCAGGATCTGGGACCACTGAGATGGGGATGTTTGTTACACCCCAGGTGGGGTCACCTTACTCCACAGGCCTGTCCCAGGGCCAGAGCCAGCTTGTGTATTAGTGGTGGATGATTTGACAGTTCCCCACTATCCTGAGGCCCAGCCTTAGGGGAAGGCGGTTGCCTTGAGCCCTGCACCTTTAGGGCCCCATGCTCCAACTGATTATAATATATACTGTCCCCAAACTGGGCCTTGTTAAATGGGCTCTGACTACCCTTAATGGAGGCCTGATCGCTGCTGCTGGTGTAGGTGGGGCAGGGATGTCTCTGGCTAACAGCCTCTCCCTTCTCTAGCCTCACTCCAGGGCATGCAGATGAGGCCCTGCAGCTCAGGTTCCTGCAAGGCATCTGCCCTGGCTGGCTGCTCAGCAGCAAGGGCAGGACACGCTGGAGCCACAGTGCTGGAAGGCAGCTATGATGGAGAGGGTTGTGATGAGCGAGACGTGGTACCCAGGAGCTGGAGGGATGCAGGAGACATGGGCCAGGCTGGAGCCTCCCCAGGCGGATGGTTGGAGGCTGGGAAGGCGCTGGAGGAGTAGCAGGGGCAGGGATTGCGGGAGCTGAGGTCTGGGGAGAAGAGACAGGAGAAAGTCTGAGAGTGGTCACTTGTAGGTAGTGGGGGCTGGAGGGGTGGCTCAGGCTGGGGACAAGGAATGAGTTAGTTCCAGCTTGGGAGTCAGGATGGTGCTGGATGGGGCAGTTCTGACAGGGAGGAGGGAAGACGGGGAGGGAGCTGAGCAGGACTCCTGGGAGGGGGCCACATGTGCTAGGCAGGCAGGAAGCGAGGGACTGGGAGGCAGGAGGGGGGAACTTGCTGACTGGAGTGGGTGCTGGATATGTGATCTCCTCCCAGCAAAGTAACAGTGGGGCCTGAATCTTACACACTCCTTTGTCTCCACAGGGTCTCACAAGAGCTCATTGAAGAGTAGGCTGAGGACTGCCCATGCAGTACCAAACCCCACCTATCTTCTCTCTCTCTGGGGCTGCCCGGGCCCAGGGCTGAGTATCACTGCCCTGCACTGCCCCTCCTCTCCCAAGGGCAACTCATCTGGCATGGCGGGGCAGGGAGTTTCCTACTTCCTGGCTGGGCTCTTCTTTTTCACTCCAGAAGCATTTGGGGGGCCTGAGGAATGGCTCCCTGCTGGGTCAGATGCAGGAGAGTGCAAGGAAGAAGCACTATTCTTGTCTTGCCACTGTCTGTCTGTCTGGGAGGCGTTGCCATTCCCTGGCTCGGTGCCTCAGCTTCCATTTTTGCCTGCCTGTGCCTATTCCCTGTTTTCACATCCATGGTGGAGCCAGTCTCATCCCCAAGCTGCACAGTCTAATATCAGCTCCTCTCTCGTGCAGCACAATGAAACTAGTCCTAGAGCCAGAGCAGAAGATGCACCTCCTGCAAGCTGCTCTGTATGCAGTCTTCACCCTAGGCAGGGAGCAGGACACCTAGCAAGGCCAGGTAGATCCTCCTCTGACTCCTCCCTGCCAGGAACTGGAGTGGCCTCTGCTCCCTGTTCCACTGATTGGCTGGAGCACCACAGATAGGGCTGGATGGACAGAGATGGAAGAAACTGCAAGGTCAGATCCTTCTCTCCCAGATGGGGGTGGGGTCATGTTACCTCCCAGGGATTTCTTTCTTGCACATGCTATGCTTTGCCCAGGAGCCCAGCTGCCGTCCAGGAGCTGCTTTCAGAGAAGAGGCACAGGTTCCTTCCTAGAACACCTCAGGGAGTCCGCCCTTCTTTCAGACGGGCTTTGAGATTCCTGGGAGCATTGTTCTCACAGTCACTCCCTTCATCCAACTGTAACCTCAGAGGCACTGAGACTAGTGACAAGAGACAGTTAAGTCTCTGTTCTGCATCCCTGGCTGAGAGCCAGCTGGCTTTTAGCTCATGGGGTGGAGCACATGGCTTTAGCCCCTAAGGTTGCAGGTTCATTCCCTCCTGCAGCCAGCCTGAGTCCATCAGCCTTACACAACCAAGGACTTAGAACTGTGGAAAAGGTCTATCTTCTTCCAGGGCAGCTGCTCATGGATCAAGAGATCAGGGAGGAGGAGCACCAACCCCAAAACAGAACACTCTCCCAGTCTAGAGAGACGCTGACAAGTTGTGACCTGCAGGATACAAGTGTAGTCCTGAGGGAACAATCCCCTTCCAAAGCTCTGCAATCAATGACTCAGCTGTTCCAACCTGGAGCTGGGGAAGGGCTTCTTCACACAGAACAGGCCCCTGCCTATTAGTCCTGACCTTCCTCCTTATCGTACACCACATCAACTTTGATGGTGACCAGCGGATCCCAGGAACAAGCTAGGGCCATGAGGAGCCGCAGGGCTCTATTGAGCTACACGCCATCACCCTCCCTGAGCCTGAGGGAAGTAACCTCTGAGTCCAGGCCCCTGACTCCAGGTGTAGGCAGAATGTGGGATCTCCTCCTGCGGAACAGGTGGGTTAGAACTGTTCCCCTTGGAGAAGCAGAGCAGGATATATGAACTAGACTTGAGTCAAGTATTTCTTTTTCTGGTGTAGGGGTGACCTGGGCCTTTAAGGGGATGATGTTCAGGCTCTTGCTGCGACCAGGTTTCTGCCTGGCCCTTGCCCTTCAGGACAGCCCTAGGCTCCCTTGGTGGCTGAGAAAATGAAGGGTCTCGCTCTAGCTTCCCTTCCCCACCATGTCCTGCAGAGAGTCTGAGGGGAAGGCGATCACTGACCCAAGGGGACTGGGCGCTGAGAGGATAAAGCTGATAGAGTCCCCTCTTTTCTCATGCCCATTAGGACTCAACAGAGTTCCCTAGGAGGGGTCACTGTGCTGCACAGTGGCTCTTCATCAGTGACCCAACCAAAGCTAGGGAAGGTGTTTACTAGCTGGACTGAGAGTGACTGCTGCTGGGTAATGACACCTACTGGGAGATTAGTTTCTCTCTCTCTCTTTCTCTGTTCTTCTCCACAATTCTATTGGGACAGGGATGCCGGGAGTCATCACAGATAGCAACAGCTCGTCTTTGCAGATATGGATGCAGATACTAAATTTATATCTATAACTCTGCAAATTTGCAGATATCTGCCTTAGATCCACATTCACAAATCATTTTTGCAGATATAGATACCAATTTTGTATCCATGCAGGGTTCTGCAAGTTACTCAGCCACAATGCAACTACACACAATTAACTTTAAGTGGTATTTTGTGCTGCCACCTACTGTTTCCAGGTAGAGTAACAGACAACGTTCAAGACCAAGATTTTTTTATTTTTTTTTAAATACAGAATACCACTTTCAAACCAGGACAGTACATTGCATTGGGCTATGGAGGATCATGACTCTGGAAATGTGCAAGAAATAATGGATGGCTTTAGAGAGACGGGATTCCCTAACTGTTGTGGGCAAATAAATGGCACACATTTTCCAGTTTTAGAATAAGACCACCTTGCAACAGAATACATCACTAGGAAGGTATACTTCTCCATGGTGTTTGCAGATGCTTGTGGGCCTCCATAGTCATCAACATGGAGTGGTATGGAAAGATGCATGTATCTTCAGGAACACTGCAAATGAAAGGTGAGACAGCTGCAAATAGGGGCTTTCTTTCCAGACCACAAGATTACGTGGGGGGGATATAGAAATGCTCACAGCAATCGTGGAAGACCTGGCTTATCCCTTAAAATACTGGCTCATAAAATCTTACACAGCGCACCTGAATAGCAGGAAGAAGCGCTTGAACAACAAACTGAGCAGGCGCTGCATGATAGTTACATATGCCTTTCCTTACCTAGTGTGGTGATAGCCGCATGCTGCATTTTGCATAATCTGTGTGAATCTCAGAGTGAAATGTTTGCCCAGTGATGAAGCACTGAGGCAGAATGCTTGACTGCAAAGTATTAGCAGTCAGACAGAAGGACCATCAGAGGAGACCAGAGGGCTGCTATTAATGTTGGGGAAGGCTTTGAGGAAGCACACCGAGAATAAGGGGCACTAACATACAGCTGTTTTGGAGTTGCTTCCCTGGTACATCCCATATGAAAATTTTAGGCCACATGTCCATGCAAGAAAATGCTTGAATTGCCTGTACCTAGGATGGAAGTGATTGCTATGTGAATTTGTGGAATACAAAATAAAAAAAGTTTTTCCATTATCAAGCTTTGAGTTTATTGAGCAAGAGAAAGTACAGTGAAACACACATTTACTGGTAAAGGAGGGACATGGAAAGGTTACAACTCACAGGTGTGTAGGTGCAGCTGTCACTGTCAAAATTGTGGGAGGGAGTGGAGAGAAGGGAAAACAGAGGAGTTCCACAGAGCGAAAAGGAGAAGTGTGGCCATGGGGAGGAGGTGTTTGACAAAGAATGCTACCTGTGTTGCAATGGAGGTCAACCCTGGATCTGCTCCTTCTGCAATAGTATTAAAGACCTCAGCATCTGTCTGCTCCTCCATTACTTTTATCTGCTCAGTGGCATCCCTAGCTAATACTTGATCTGACTTCTGTCCCTATGAATGGGGACTAGTTCCTGGTCGTCTGTCCCAGTGGGCAACCCTGCTGTGAGCACCCCATCCTTGTCTAGCTCAACCTCTTCATCACAATGTTCATATTCTGGGTTAGGTTATCTTTCTAGTGTGTCCATGTCCTCTGAAGTACCCACAGGCTCTTGGCGGTGGAGATGGGGGTCACCACTGAGGACAGCATTCAGCTCTTCATAGAAACAGTGCAGCACCGGAGAGACAGCTTGCTTGGGGTGCACCTGTGTCAGCTCCTTTATATTCACTCTACAACTTCAGCATGCCACATTCATAGACTTTTTCACACAAGCCTTGAGAAATTTGCGAATATGCATTCCAGTTCCTGTGGGTAAATCACAGCTGGGACTGAACAGACTACTCGTACCATATACTCATTGGATCCAAAAGCTCTGCAGTAGGACTTTTTGGTGACAAAACTTGTTATTGTAGACAAGGGCTGATTGGCTTGCAGTTAAAACTCAATGTCTGACTTTTACACAGCATATCCAGTTTTCCTTCATCCCCAGCTAAAAAGTGACAATGCAGATCAATATTGTTAATACAGGAGCAGATCCTGTTAATGCAGGAACAGATCATGATACCTTTACTCACACTGAATTTCCCTTTACTTTGTGCTCAGCTCCATAGGAATCAATGGGTTGCTACCATTGCCATTTTGCTTTCTTTTAAATCAAACTCTATTAAGGTGTTTTGAGTTAAGAATGTTGCAAAAAAGTGACATCCAGAAATACCAAGTCACTTCTCAATGTGTTTATGATCTCTGCCTCCTGCTTCCTATGCAATGGAGCATTAAGGAGGCTTGTGAGGGGTATTGATGATTAGGCTGCAAGAATAGGGGCACACAACAAAATCCGTCCAATGGGACAAGCTAAACTGGACATGGATAATCAAGGAGATGAAGATAAAGCAAACTCCCCTAAAAGAGACACTAACACAAGATGGCCGTGTCTACACGTGCCCCAACCTTCGAAATGGCCATGCAAATGGCCATTTCAAAGTTTACTAATGAAGCGCTGAAATGCATATTCAGCGCTTCATTAGCATGCGGGCGGCAGCGGCGCTTCGAAATTGACGCGCCTTGCCGCCGCGCGGCACGTCCAGACGGGGCTCCTTTTCGAAAGGAAGCCACCTACTTCGAAGTCCCCTTATTCCCATGAGCTCATGGGAATAAGGGGACTTAGAAATAGGCGGGGCCCTTTCGAAAAGGAGCCCCGTCTGGACGCGCTGCACGGCGGCAAGGCGTGTCAATTTCGAAGCGCCGCTGCCGCCCGCATGCTAATGAAGCGCTGAATATGCATTTCAGCGCTTCATTAGTAAACTTCGAAATGGCCATTTGCATGGCCATTTCGAAGGTTGGGGCATGTGTAGACGTAGCCGATGAGAGCAACTGTAACGTAGCCAGCTGCAGAAAAGCATTCCCATTTATAAGCAAGATTTTTACAACTGGTGTCAGCTTAGCCACAGAATACTCCTAGGCCTCCAAAGTTAACCTCTTGCATCTTGGCTGGCTAGGCTCAAAGATGTAAATCACAAGCCTTAAAGACAAGCAGCCTGTCTTATCTACCCATGTAATCAGAAATAATTAGCCAGGGAAATGGCCACCGATGTCACCAATACAAGATCTATTCTAATTTATTTGCAAGCTGTGTTTTGAGCTGTAGAGCAAACAGATTTGCTATCAATCTGATTCAGAGATCCCCATACGCAGACTGGCTGAACTGCATTCCACTTTCGGAAGTGAGAGAGAATGGAAATGAAAAGGAGGCATGTATTTACATATCTAGTACCTCATTTGCATATCCTTGTGAGAGCTCGCTTCTGGAAAAGCCTCTTTGGGAAGCAAAAACAGATGGGGTTCCATGAAAAACAAACCCTGTTGTCCTGAAACAAAATAGGAAGAAGGGTTCTTTCAAAAATGGGGTTTGTTTTTGAAGGAACCCTGTCTACACAGCTGTTTTTGCTTCCGGAAAAGGCTCTACCAGAAGTGAGATCGCAAATGAGGCATGATGCACGTAAATCAGTAACTCATTTGTGTTTGTGATCTCACTCATTTGCATTCTCTTTCCAAAAGTGGAATACACTGTACATGTAGCCACAGTGTGTGGGGTTACATTGTTCCATACCAACAATGAACCACACATTTTTAGTTTTTATATTAATGGATAAGAGGAAAACATGAAAGAACACAAGTGAGCTCTCCAAAAGGGAACACAGTGTGTGTCTCCTCTGCCACAGGTTGCCTTTGAACTTAACACAACATTGTAGTTACTTTCGCCTACTCCCAGGTGTTGAAAGTATAATCCTCAGAAAACTTGAGTCATTAGGTACGTAACTGTAAAGTCCATGTGACATCCTTAATACTCTACACAGGTTCAGCATACCCATTGGGGCAGGATAGGCATAATTAAATTACTGAAAGGTGTAGTAAGACATTTTAATTCCCTGATAATGTTCTGTCCAGGAGTCTATATCACGCCCATAACCATGGGATGTAGGCACTAAAGGCCTGATCTAAAGCCTTATAAAGCCGAAGAAGTCTATTGATTTCAATGGCCTTTGGATCAGGCTCTCGGAGAATTCTGCATGCAAAATACAAAAGGATTAATATTCTTCAGTCCGCTCTTTAATTATACTATTTGAGTGTCAAAGGAAGAGATTCAGGGAGGTAGCGGTGTTAGTCTGTATCTGCAAAAACAATGAGAAGTCCTGTGTCACCTTATAGGAAGGATTAATACCTTTGTTGGATCACTAGGACACTGTCAGGGACAGGTGAATGCAAAGAGATAACACTTCATTTCTATTTAGAAGAGGATGGCATTTTTCTGGGCTGCATGGGGAAGAAAGGGAGCTTCTAATCTGCAGAACGCAAACTACCCAAATTTCTGTGGAATGGAGTTATGTGAGGACAGTGAGTACTGTGTGTGCAGTGTGCTAACAGATGCTTCACACACAGGTGGGTAAACAAGGCTCTTGCTCCCAAGGGCCTTTATGACAATATAAGGGGTAAGAGGGCAAGGGTTTGAAACATCAAGGCAGTATGTTTCCCCCTCCTTTGCCCATATGCTGACTTTTTGGACTACCATCTCTTTTGGGCAGACCCCTGTCCCCTACCTATTCAGCTGGACCCAGGAAGTGGAGCCAGCAAGTAGCTGCTCTGGACAAGGTTGGCGGGGAGGGGCTCAAAGACAGGCCCTTGCTCCCACTTCCAGCTAGGTGTAGAGACTGAAATACCACACCTCCAGGAAGGTGGGAGCTGCTCAGGAGGCAGATGTCCATGCAGACATCACATGCCTCTGTCCCTGTTAATAGCTGGACACCAGCTCGCTGCCTTGGCTAGGAAGAGCTGTTCGTACCACAAGATACCGGCTGGCCATTAGAACAGCCCCCAATGCCTGGAGGGAGGGAGGTGTGGGGGGAAAATGACGAGGGCACTGTCTCGACAATTTGGTGGCATGGAATTAGCACACAGTTAATAAGAAATATGCCTCCTTCTCATATAGATCACTTTGCTTATTTGTTGCGCTCCTTTCTCCAATCTTCCAGGTGTAAATTAGAACTGGATGAAATGTTTCATTCAAACAATTTTTTGGCAAATACCGGCCTTTTAAAAAAGCTGTAATTTTGGTAGAATTTTGAAAAAAACAATTTTTCAAATGTGTTAATTTAAAAAGTTTGTCTTTGAAAATAAAAATCCCCACCCCTGCTTTATCTTTCTTTCCTGCCCCTCCTCTTCCAGGAGCAAAACAGGAAAAGGGAGAGGGGGAAATAGGAAAAAAAAAAACCTCTCAACATTGGGTGTTCTTTGGTCAAAAAATTTTTAATTTTTTTCATGAAAAGCCAATTTGTCAAGGACCCAGCATGCTGCGGGTGCTAAATAAATAAATATCAACTCGATTACATCTCCTCACCATGACCTATAACATTTCCCTGGTACCAGGTATGGCAGCCTCCCTAAGCAGCAATGTTAAAACGTTCCTGTATGTATCCAGAACCTCCTCAGCCGAAGGCCTTTCAGCTGCGTTCTTCTTCTTACATGCTGTATGGATGTCAAACAAATGGAACCTGACAATATCACTCCCTTCAACATGCCCCAAGAAAAAGCTGGAGACATCTGGGATTTTCCATATGTCCGTCTTCTCATCGTAGGGAGGCATAAGGTCATCTTCAAATGGCATCTCATCTCCAAAGGGCCAGACCTGTTCAGGAGCTACAAACTCACCTTGGAGTTCCCGATGGCCACATTTCACCAGCCTGCCAGCGCTCCGGTTCACGAGAGGCAAGGCATCCAAGTCATTCACCAGAACATGAAAGTCACTCGTCAGCAGATACTGCGATAACACTTTGTCCAAGTCATTGGAGTCACACATCACTAAGGTGCCCAAAGGACTGTTGTGCAAATAATGGATGATGCTCACATAGTCTATGGCGAGCATGAATCTGCGATGCCAAGTATTCACACCTTTATATCTGGGCCGGTCCAGCACTTCATTGAGGTTCTTCAGGGAGCCAAATGGATGATACTCAGTAAGGATTGTGAACTGCTGCTCACAATAGCCAAGCAGTCTGACAACATAATTGCTCTGGAGAGACTTCAGCATATTCAGTCCATGAAGAAAATCTTCCTTTAGCTCTGAGCTGGTCAGCTGAGAAAGGGATACTTTGTTTTCCTTCCACTCAGAAAGAAAGACCTAAAAACAAAGCAAGAGACAGGCAAAACATTTGGAACCTTTTTCTACTGATCAGTAGCAGCTCTTACAGAGAATAGCCACAACGTAGCAAGCTTTCCATTCTTGTTGTTAAATGAACAAATTGCACAACCACAAACTAGACGTCACTTGATACGGACATTATCAGGTGAGTCTTTGTATAAACCTGCTTGTTACAGTGGAATTACTGCTAGCCCCACAACATTGCAACTGTAATTCCTGCATATAGCATTTCTCAATCTCTTGGGTTGCCCTCAAGAGTAGATGACATGGGTTAAATGCAAATCAGCCACTAAATCAAACTGTCTATGAAAATGTAAATAGACCACTCTCTTTCCTCTCGCCCTTACTCAATCCAAGAAGCATCATATTCTGCAAGCAAAGCTGTTGATTTCGGTGGCAGTTCTTGCATAGTAAGTTTCCACACAGTGTAAGGGAGGCCAAGTCTGACTCTGTGAAATCCACCTGAGCAAAATGATACTAACCTTTTTCACAGCCCCTTCACCAACACATTTCAGTTTCCTGACTTCTCTATTGATGGCTTCACAGGATAGCCACGGTGAGCAATTTTTCATTGGTCCTAATCTGAAGTACCCAAATGGGCAGAAGCTAGAGTCCACATCAGGCTGTCTAGTGGCAACTGAGAAATTGTTGAGGTACATGTAGAGAAGGAGGTTGAGGAGCAGCACAGCAAGAAGCAGCAGAACCAGCAAGAGAGAAGGAATTTCCCTTTGGAACAGTTCTTTTTTAACATAGGGGAGTTTTTTGTCCATGTTGCTATCTTCTACATTCTCTGAAACACATAAACACAACACTCTTTTGCAACAAAGAAAGAATGGGGACAAATATTTGGGGGACTTTTAGCAAAACCCTCTTCTTCTAGCCACCCAAATATTCATCATCATCATCAATAACCATGGGCTCAGCACCCGTTGGTGTCTGATGCCTCTCTCACTATTTCCTTTCATCCTTCCCTATCCAGTGCAGAGTGGCTTAGTTTCTGTAGACTAGCTCCGTGCAAGACACAAATTCATATATAAGTATCGGAGGGGTAGCCGTGTTAGTCTGGATCTGTAACAGCAACGAAGGGTCCTGTGGCACCTTATGCTCAAAACTCTTCTGTTAGTCTATAAGGTGCCACAGGACCCTTTGTTGCTGTTACAAATTCATATATAAGACATTCAAAGAAACACTATCAATGTGAAATGGAGTCAGCTGATTTCTACAGATTTTTTTAAACTCACTTCAAGCTCTACTCTTGCCAGCTTTTTTGGGATATTTGCATTCATAGGCACCCGTCCATAAATATGCTTCGTCTGGGAAGCGAAAGAGCTCTGCATGGGCCCAGGGAGAGGAAAGCAGAGTTGCAGGGACCAGAAGGAAGAACAGATAGTGTTGTATTGGTGAGGCGCTTTCCGCAATGCTGAGACCACTCTTGTTACTGTGCCGTATGACAAGCATCAAAGAGGTAGCCGTGTTAGTCTGTACCTTCAAAAACAATAAGAAGTCCTGCGGCACCTTATAGACTAACATATTTTGGAGCATCAGCTTCTGTGGGCATCTGACAAAGCGGGTCTTTGCCCACGAAAGCTTATGCTCCAAAATATCTGTTAGTCTACGAGGTGCTACAGGACTTCTGTGCCTTGTGGGGTATTCCACCACATCCGCAGCCAGCCCGCGGCTTCTCACAGAGACCTGCTGGCTTGCTTGTGCCTGTGAAAGAGATGGGGAAGGGGGCCCACAGAGCGCTTGTGCAGGGGAGAGGCAGCACAACCGAAATCCCAAGCCCCAGCGGCCGGTATAACAAGTCCTGGGGCACCTTACAGACTCAGAGATACTTTGGAGCATGAGCTTTCGTGGGCAACGACCACACAACACAACACAAACACAACACACAAACACAACACCCCTTTGCAACAGGGGAAGAACGGGGACAAATATTTGGGGGGACTTTTCGCAAAACCCTCTCCCCCGGGCCAGCCACGCGTGGCAAGATACAAATTCACATACAAGGCAGGCAAAGAAACACTGTCCACGTGAAACGGAGCCCGCTGGTTTCCAGAGGTTTTCTTAGCCGGTCGCTGCCCACCAAAGCTCCTGCTCCGAAATCGCTCTCCGTCTACACGGCGCCCCAGGACTCGTGTTTGACGACACGGACTAACGCTCCCTCCCACCCAGGCGGGCCCGTCCGCGAGCAGGGCAGGACCTGACTGACCCCGGGCAGCCTTCGGCCGGCGAATCCGGCCAGCCCTGGCAGCGGAGCCCAGCTGAGGGGCACCGCCCTGGGCCGGGCGACCACCCGGCGGGTTTCAGCCCCGGAGCGTGGGCCCCTCTCGCGAGGGGAGCCCCCTGGCCCGGGGGCCCCACAGCCAGGCTGGGCGACGAGCCCCGGGACACCCTCCGCTCGGTCCAGCGCCCCCGCCGGGCGCACTGCAGGGACCAGGCCCCGGCGCGCCCCGGGCGGGACTCACCTGCCGGCCCGGCCCCGCCCCGCGGCAGGGTGGAGCTGAGCCCGCCCGCCGCGCTACCGCCAGCGTCCCGCTGCAGGCCCGGCCCGGCCCAGCCCAGCCCAGCGCCGGCAGCCGCGGCCCACGGGGCGGGGATGGCGGGGCCCGGCCAGGGATGGGGCCCCTCGGCCACCCTCTGCGTGGCGGTGACCGCCATGAGCGCCGCGCTGCTGGCGCCCGGCCTCACCCAGCCCCACGGTAAGGGCCCCCGTGGCCCCTTTGCGCCCGCCCGCCCGCCAGGCCTGAGCCCCCGCCTCCCGGCCGGCCGGCCATTTCCACCCCTCCCGTCCCCTCCCGCATGGCGGGAGCCCCCCCCGCCCGGCCCGGCCCGGCCCGGCCCCCCCCTTCCCCCTCTCCTGCCCCGAGCCCCCGCCCGGCCCTGCCCGGCTCCCCCGTTCCCCCTCTCCTGCCCCGAGCCCCGGCCCGGCCCCCCCGTTCCCCCTCTCCTGCCCCGAGCCCCCGCCCGGCCCGGCCCGGCTCCCCCGTTCCCCCTCTCCTGCCCCGAGCCCCCGCCCGGCCCCCCCGTTCCCCCTCTCCTGCCCCGAGCCCCCGCCCGGCCCTGCCCGGCTCCCCCGTTCCCCCTCTCCTGCCCCGAGCCCCCGCCCGGCTCCCCCGTTCCCCCTCTCCTGCCCCGAGCCCCGGCCCGGCCCCCCCTCTCCTGTTCCCCCTCTCCTGCCCCGAGCCCCCGCCCGGCCCGGCCCGGTCCCCCCTCCCCTGTTCCCCCTCTCCTGCCCCGAGCCCCCGCCCGGCCCGGCCCCCCCTCTCCTGCCCCGAGCCCCCACCCGGCTCCCCCGTTCCCCCCTCCTGCCCCGAGCCCCCACCCGGCCCGGCCCCCCCGTTCCCCCTGTCCTGCCCTGAGCCCCCGCGCGGCCCCCCCCGTTCCCCCTCTCCTGCCCCGAGCCCCCGCCCGGCCCCCCCGTTCCCCCTCTCCTGCCCCGAGCCCCCGCCCGGCCCGGCCCGGCTCCCCCGTTCCCCCTCTCCTGCCCCGAGCCCCTGCCCGGCTCCCCCCGTTCCCCCTCTCCTGCCCTGAGCCCCCGCCCGGCTCCCCCCCGTTCCCCATCTCTTGCCCCGAGCCCCCGCCCGGCTCCCCCCCGTTCCCCATCTCTTGCCCCGAGCCCCGGCCCGGCCCGGCCCCCCCGTTCCCCATCTCTTGCCCCGAGCCCCGGCCCGGCTCCCCCCGTTCCCCATCTCCTGCCCCGAGCCCCCGCCCGGCTCCCCCCCGTTCCCCATCTCTTGCCCCGAGCCCCGGCCCGGCTCCCCCCGTTCCCCATCTCCTGCCCCGAGCCCCCGCCCGGCTCCCCCCCGTTCCCCATCTCTTGCCCCGAGCCCCGGCCCGGCTCCCCCCGTTCCCCATCTCTTGCCCCGAGCCCCTGCCCGGCTCCCCCCCCGTTCCCCATCTCTTGCCCCGAACCCCGGCCCGGCCCGGCCCCCCCGTTCCCCATCTCCTGCCCCGAGCCCCCGCCCGGCCCGGCCTCCCATTCCCCCTCTCCTCCCCCAAGCCCCGGCCCGGCCTCCCATTCCCCCTCTCCTGCTCCGAGCCCCCGTCCGGCTCCTCCATTTCCCCTCTCCTGCCCCGAGCGCCCGCCCCGCCCGGTCCGGCCCAGCCCCCCGTTTCCCCTCTCCTGCCCTGCCCTGCCCAGCCCTTCCCTTCTGTCCCTCCTGCCCTTCCCCACCTGGCCTGTCCCAATTGCCTTTGCCCACCTAACTCCCTGTTTCTGTCTCCCCCACGCTTGGGGTGACCTGACGTCCCAGTTTTATTGGGACACCCGTGTTATTTGGGACTGATTCTTGTCTAAGCCTTCATTACCCCAGCTGACCCTGATTTTTCACACTTGCTCTCTGGTCACCCTATCTGAACCATCTTGTTTGCCCCTTTGCTTTCCCCACATCATCTGCCCCCGTTTCCTCACCCCCAGTTCTTACACTTCCCCCGCCAGTCCTTGTTTCCACCTCCCTATTTCTGTCATTCCCTCCCCAGTCCCCTTCCACACTCCTCTCTTCCACCCCCACTCATTGTCTGTCTTCCTCTGATTCTTTCCCACCTCGCTGTCTCCCTCCCCCAGTCTCGTTGGTACTGTGTCTCTTCCCTACAGTGCCCCTCTCGCTCTGGACTGAATCAGGCTGGGGTTGTTTTCGATTCTCCTCTCCTCCCAAGTGTGTTTCACAGCTAGAAACGCCTGCTTTGCTTGGCCACAGCGCACACTGGTTCTTCATTGAGAACATCCCCTCCTAGGCCCAAACCTGCAGGTTACTGTTTGGGGGTGTGCTGTGCCCCTAGCTCTGCTTACAGCCCTGGTCAGAGAAAGAGAACTTGGAGAGTCCTGAACCTAGGTCAGCAAAAGGCAGGCTCTGCACAAATGCTTGCCTACAGCGTTACAGGGTTACACCCCAACACACAGTAAACTCTTTCATATCTGGCGTTGTATCATCTGGAACTCTCAAATAACCGGTGTTATAACCATAAGTAAATTCTAGTTACATTTTTCTAAAGTACAGTATAGTGGAGTAAATACAAATACAGCATATGATTACAGTGTACAATACTACTGTTGTTGGTAAATAAAGTACTCTGCTTACATTTTTGTTTGCTTATATGTAATTTTGTTTTTCTTTAGTGTTATGCATTGCTAGGTCTCCCTCTCTATTCTCCAGAATATTTGACTGTCCGGTGACCTCCCAATCCCTGGGCTGCAGGATATGAAAGGGCTGACTGTAGATCTATGGTATAAACACAGTTGGGCGATGGTACAGGAACCCACCAACCCTGAGTAAGACAAGGGCAGGACAGGGTGAGATATGAAGATGTTTTGTTTGAACCAGCAGGTTCAAGGGGTAGGGTTGGTAACTAACCATGTCAGGAGAGCAATACGGAGCTTTGTTCACCCAAGGAGACAGCAGAAAAACCCAGTGCTGACAGAGCTGATCCATTGTCAGGGGCTTGTATGCGTTAGTGTACATCTAGAATCTCTAGGTGCTAGTATCATCCTTCATTGGCTATGAACCTGGCGGAGCTCCTTCACTGCCAAACCAGGTCAGATCTTTGTGGATAGTGAAGTCAAGATCTCCTGAGCCAGCTGACTGGAGAGCTAGGAGAGCACACAGAACACACATGGCAACTGATAATAGTCCTAACTTTTAGGTCGGGGCCCCAAAGCTGGAGTAACTTACAAGTCAGGACCCCAAAGCTCAGCATTCAGAAGAGGTTCCCATCCTCACCCAAAACAAAATAGGATTTTCT
This sequence comes from Carettochelys insculpta, assembly GCF_033958435.1. Lineage (NCBI taxonomy): Eukaryota > Metazoa > Chordata > Testudines > Carettochelyidae > Carettochelys > Carettochelys insculpta. The sequence goes on along the minus strand of NC_134140.1, from coordinate 131,972,927 downwards.
GTGTATACTGGGTCTCTCTTCTGACTATTGGCTTCCTGAGAAGCACCCAGTCTGCGGGGGACTCAGAGGGAGCAAATACTCCCTGTGTGTTCTTGCCTGCTTCATCTGTGGATGTATCTACACTGTAACTACAAGGTGTGTTCTTACCTAGGAATTGCCTGCTTGGGTTCGAATAGCAGGGAGAACCTGGCAACTTGATTTTTATCTCGTGTCAAGATGAGTTGCAAAGGGATTACATTTTTCACACCCCTGAGTAACATAGCTAAGTTGACCTGACACCCAGCGTAGATAGTGGAACAACTCTCCCTTGTATCTGCCTACTGTGGACTGGGGAGATGGATTAACTACAATGACAGGAGAATCACTCCCATGGGTGCATTGATTATCAACACTGAAGCACTACAGTGGCTCTGCAGTGGCATTTGAAGTGTAGATATAGTCCTGGGCTATGCCTACGTATTAGATCAGCGTTTCTTAAGCTTTCTGAGATCATGGAATGCCAAGCAATAATATTTCTTTTATGTGGAACACCTATGAAAATTTTCTTCAAAAACAATTGTCAGACCAAAAAAAAAAAAAAAAAGCAATATGTACAGCAAAAACAAAAGGAAATAATGGAGAAGTAACATTGGATGTGGCTTTAACATCAGATAATAATAATATATACATAAAAGTGGCAGATGTTCGCAGCACACCTGCCAGTTGTTCCTGGAGCACCTATGTTCCAAAGAATATAGTTTAAGAAACCCTGTATTAGATTGACCCAAGTCTATCACCCAGGGTTGTGCAAGATTTTGTGGCCTATATGATACAGTTAGATCAACATATCCCGTACTTGTATGCACAGCGAGGTTGACAGAAGAATTCCTCTGTCTACTTAGCTACCATGTCTTGGAGAGGAGGGTTATGTATGTTGATGGAAAACCCCTTCTGTTTCCGTGAGCAGAGTCTATGCTGCAGTGGCACAGCTGTGGTACTGTGTCTATGCTGCTGTAGCAGCACACCGTCTATGAACGCTCTTGTTCCCGTTGGTTTTCCAGTGCAATGACGGTAATCCAGAGCCGTGCTCAGGCAGAAACAGGGCTGGGAGAAGTTATCATTTCCTGTATAATTTTTGTACTCCATTGATCCTCTAGTACCAGCAGCCCTAAATGCGAGGATTAGCGAGGCTGCAGTATAGTTCCTTGTTCCTGGTCACAAGGTTGCGCTCATTGTTCCTGGTTACAAGGTTGACTTGTGTTCTGAAATGAGTTATATAAAATTTCCCCTTCCATACTATTAACACATGTCCTTCTCTCCATTTCTGTGTCCCAATAGATTTATCCAGGAGGAGGCCCTCAGATCTGAAAATTGATCAGGCCTTGCTGCTGGTCCACAATGAGTTGATCAGTGAGAACTTGACTGTCTCCTGGCTTTCTGATTACTGTTACCAGGTAAACAAGACGCTCCCATTGTACTCTAATGCATGGGTGTCCAACCTTTTGGCTTGTCTGGGTCGCATTGAGTGAAGAGGAATTGTCTTGGGCCGCATATAAAATATATAATATAGTTAGTGTATATAAGTCACATGATAATGTTAAAAGTTTACGAGCTTGTGGGGCCACATTACTAGCTGTCCAGGGCCGCACGCAGCCCGCGGGTTGGACACGCCTGCTGTAATGTAAGAGTTTGGTCTAGGGGAGGCAAGGCCGAGACTGCACCTCAGGTGGGTGATCCTGGCCTTGTGGACGCTGACTAGCTCAGGGAGCAGAGCAGTGTGGGCTTCACTGGGGGCTGTACAATCATGCCCAGGACCACAGCTAATTCCTGGTGGGCATAGCCCCTGCTGCAGTGTGTGCTGCCACGCCTTCCCCAGTCTAGAGCCTGAACTAGCCAGACTAAAGGCACATCCTGTTATTGTACTGAAGACGTGTGTTCCACAAAGGTGGAGGTGTGCTCCCTTTTGTGGGGGGTGAAATTTTGGAAGGTGGGAGCCTAGCGCGATCGGTCTACCCCTGCCTAGCCCCTGTCATGCTGAGCTGTTTGGACGCTTGCGCTCCCCGTAGCTTGGCAGGGGCCAAGCTGGGGGTGGCACTGCAGCTCTGGGGCAGAGCAATTTCCTGGGAGTCAGTGCAGCGTGGGGCTGGGGTGCTGGACCTAGGCACTGCAGTGCGGAGCGGAGCTGGTGGGGTTGAACAAGGAGAGGCTGGGGCAGTGAGGGGGTGGCGGGGTACCCCTGTTCAGAGCAGGGCTGGGTGATGGTCATTACAATACTAGCGACCCAGGGTGCCCTGCTGAGGTGGGGAGGGAGGAGGATAGGGCTCTGAGCCTGGGTGAGCAGCGGCAGGAAACTTTAGGGGAAGTTTGTTCCTCAGGCAGGCGAGGCCTGTGCCTGTCACATGTGGTGGTGTTCTGCTTTCGCATGCCTGCTGGCCTGATTAGGCAGCATGGGTGAGCTGGGGAGTGGTGCAGCCACGGGTTGTGCTTGGGCCAGTGCATGCATGTTTGCAAAGTGAATGCAGCCGTTGTGACACCTTGGGGCCAGGTCGTCCCTTTGGCTGGTCTGTCTAACGCCAAGGCCAAGTTCAAAACCCAAGCCCGCTGGCGGCTGAGTAACGCTTCGGAATGAAGACTGCTGCTGTAAGCTAGTTAGCCCTGACTGACTCCTGGGACGGAAGCTGGCTGGAGAGAAGCCACTCTTAAGCATCTTGTCTCCCACTCTGAAGAGAGTAGGTCATTGCCACAGAGGGTCTCCTGTTGGCTTTTCAGGGATATCTGTCAGGGTTTGCTTCTACCTCGTTGCTCTTCAGCTTTCTGTATCGTTCGCACATACTTGTAACATTGTCTGGTGAAAGTCTAGTCAACATACAACACACAGGTTTAAAGAGCTGCTGTTACACCAGAGCCGTGTCTACACGTGCACGCTACTTCGAAGTAGCGGCACTAAATTCGAAATAGCACCCGTCACGGCTACACGCGTCGGGCGCTATTTCGAAGTTAACTTCGACGTTAGGCAGCGAGACGTCGAAGCCGCTAACCCCATGAGGGGATAGGAATAGCGCCCTACTTCGACGTTCAACGTCGAAGTAGGGACTGTGTAGTCGTTGCACGTCCCGCAACTTCGAAATAGCGGGGTCCGCCATGGCGGCCATCAGCTGGGGGGTTGAGAGACGCTCTCTCTCGAGCCCCTGCGGGGCTCTATGGTCACCGTGTGCAGCAGCCCTTAGCCCAGGGCTTCTGGCTGCTGCTGCTGCAGCTGGGGATTCATGCTGCAGGCACAGGTTCTGCAACCAGTTGTCGGCTCTGTGGATCTTGTGTTGTTTAGTGCAACTGTGTCTGGGAGGGGCCCTTTAAGGGAGCGGCTGGCTGTTGAGTCCACCCTGTGACCCTGTCTGCAGCTGTGCCTGGCACCCTTATTTCGGTGTGTGCTACTTTGGCGTGTAGACGTTCCCTCGCAGCGCCTATTTCGATGTTGTGCTGCGCAACGTCGAAGTTGAACATCGACGTTGCCAGCCCTGGAGGACATGTACACGTTATTCATCGAAATAGCCTATTTCGATGTTGCTACATGTGTAGACGTAGCCCAGGAGTGGGGAACCTTTTTCTGGTTGGGGGCCACAGTCCCACAGACAGATCACTAGGGAGCCACACAAGTGCAAAGCAAAAACAAAAAAATCCCCTCACTGATGTGGTCTCCAACTGTAGGAAGAGCCAGGGGCTAAGCAGTCTTGGGCAGAGTGGGGAGCAGGAGCAGGCTGTGGGTGGGTGTTCTCGGGCAGAGTGGGGTACAGGAGCAGGCTGGGGGTGGGTGTTCTTGGGCAGAGTGGGGTACAGGAGCAGGCTGTGGGTGGGTGTTCTCGGGCAGAGTGGGGTGCAGGAGCAGGCTTGGGTGGGTGTTCTTGGGCAGAGTGGGGTACAGGAGCAGGCTGGGGGTGGGTGTTCTTGGGCAGAGTGGGGTACAGGAGCAGGCTGTGGGTGGGTGTTCTCGGGCAGAGTGGGGTGCAGGAGCAGGCTTGGGTGGGTGTTCTTGGGCAGAGTGGGGTACAGGAGCAGGCTGTGGGTGGGTGTTCTCGGGCAGAGTGGGGTGCAGGAGCAGGCTTGGGTGGGTGTTCTTGGGCAGAGTGGGGAGCAGGAGCAGGCTGGGGGTGGGTGTTCTTGGGCAGGGTGGGGTGCAGGAGCAGGCTGGGGGTGGGTGTTCTTGGGCAGAGTGGGGAGCAGGAGCAGGCTGGGGTGGGTGTTCTTGGGCAGAGTGGGGAGCAGGAGCAGGCTGGAGGTGGGTGTTCTTGGGCAGGGTGGGGAGCAGGAGGAGGCTGTGGGTGGGTGTTCTCGGGCAGAGTGGGGTGCAGGAGCAGGCTGGAGGTGGGGTTCTTGGGCAGAGTGGGGTGCAGGAGCAGGCTGGAGGTGGGTGTTCTTGGGCAGGGTGGGGAGCAGGAGGAGGCTGTGGGTGGGTGTTCTCGGGCAGAGTGGGGTGCAGGAGCAGGCTGGAGGTGGGGTTCTTGGGCAGAGTGGGGTGCAGGAGCAGGCTGGAGGTGGGTGTTCTTGGGCAGGGTGGGGAGCAGGAGGAGGCTGTGGGTGGGTGTTCTCGGGCAGAGTGGGGTGCAGGAGCAGGCTGGAGGTGGGGTTCTTGGGCAGAGTGGGGTGCAGGAGCAGGCTGGAGGTGGGTGTTCTCGGGCAGAGTGGGGAGCAGGAGCAGGCTGGAGGTGGGGTTCTTGGGCAGAGTGGGGTGCAGGAGCAGGCTGGAGGTGGGTGTTCTTGGGCAGAGTGGGGAGCAGGAGCAGGCTGGGGTGGGTGTTCTTGGGCAGAGTGGGGTGCAGGAGCAGGCTGGAGGTGGGTGTTCTTGGGCAGAGTGGGGAGCAGGAGCAGGCTTGGGTGGGTGTTCTTGGGCAGAGTGGGGAGCAGGAGCAGGCTGGGGGTGGGTGTTCTTGGGCAGGGTGGGGTGCAGGAGCAGGCTGGGGGTGGGTGTTCTCGGGCAGAGTGGGGAGCAGGAGCAGGCTGGGGTGGGTGTTCTCGGGCAGAGTGGGGAGCAGGAGCAGGCTGGGGGTGGGTGTTCTCGGGCAGAGTGGGGTGCAGGAGCAGGCTTGGGTGGGTGTTCTTGGGCAGAGTGGGGAGCAGGAGCAGGCTGGGGGTGGGTGTTCTCGGGCAGAGTGGGGTGCAGGAGCAGGCTTGGGTGGGTGTTCTTGGGCAGAGTGGGGAGCAGGAGCAGGCTGGAGGTGGGGTTCTTGGGCAGAGTGGGGTGCAGGAGCAGGCTGGGGGTGGGTGTTCTTGGGCAGAGTGGGGTGCAGGAGCAGGCTGGGGGTGGGTGTTCTTGGGCAGAGTGGGGAGCAGGAGCAGGCTGTGGGTGGGTGTTCTTGGGCAGAGTGGGGAGCAGGAGCAGGCTGGGGGTGGGTGTTCTCGGGCAGAGTGGGGTGCAGGAGGAGGCTGGGGGTGGGTGTTCTTGGGCAGAGTGGGGTGCAGGAGGAGGCTGGGGGTGGGTGTTCTTGGGCAGGGTGGGGTGCAGGAGCAGGCTTGGGTGGGTGTTCTTGGGCAGAGTGGGGAGCAGGAGCAGGCTGGGGGTGGGTGTTCTTGGGCAGGGTGGGGAGCAGGAGCAGGCTGGAGGTGGGTGTTCTTGGGCAGAGTGGGGTGCAGGAGGAGGCTGGGGGTGGGTGTTCTTGGGCAGAGTGGGGTGCAGGAGGAGGCTAGGGGTGGGTGTTCTTGGGCAGGGTGGGGTGCAGGAGCAGGCTTGGGTGGGTGTTCTTGGGCAGAGTGGGGAGCAGGAGCAGGCTGGGGGTGGGTGTTCTTGGGCAGGGTGGGGAGCAGGAGCAGGCTGGAGGTGGGTGTTCTTGGGCAGAGTGGGGTGCAGGAGCAGGCTTGGGTGGGTGTTCTTGGGCAGAGTGGGGAGCAGGAGCAGGCTGGGGGTGGGTGTTCTTGGGCAGAGTGGGGTGCAGGAGCAGGCTTGGGTGGGTGTTCTTGGGCAGAGTGGGGAGCAGGAGCAGGCTGGGGGTGGGTGTTCTTGGGCAGGGTGGGGAGCAGGAGCAGGCTGGAGGTGGGTGTTCTTGGGCAGGGTGGGGTGCAGGAGCAGGCTGGGGGTGGGTGTTCTTGGGCAGGGTGGGGAGCAGGAGCAGGCTGGAGGTGGGTGTTCTTGGGCAGAGTGGGGTACAGGAGCAGGCTGGGGGTGGGTGTTCTTGGGCAGGGTGGGGAGCAGGAGCAGGCTGGAGGTGGGTGTTCTTGGGCAGGGTGGGGTGCAGGAGCAGGCTGGGGGTGGGTGTTCTTGGGCAGGGTGGGGAGCAAGAGCAGGCTGGAGGTGGGTGTTCTTGGGCAGAGTGGGGTGCAGGAGCAGGCTGGGGGTGGGTGTTCTTGGGCAGGGTGGGGAGCAGGAGCAGGCTGGAGGTGGGTGTTCTTGGGCAGGGTGGGGTGCAGGAGCAGGCTGGAGGTGGGTGTTCTTGGGCAGAGTGGGGTGCAGGAGCAGGCTGGGGGTGGGTGTTCTTGGGCAGAGTGGGGAGCAGGAGCAGGCTGTGGGTGGGTGTTCTTGGGCAGGGTGGGGTGCAGGAGCAGGCTGGGGGTGGGTGTTCTTGGGCAGAGTGGGGTGCAGGAGCAGGCTGGGGGTGGGTGTTCTTGGGCAGAGTGGGGTGCAGGAGCAGGCTGGGGGTGGGTGTTCTTGGGCAGGGAGGGGTGCAGGAGCAGGCTGGGGGTGGGTGTTCTTGGGCAGGGTGGGGTGCAGGAGGAGGCTGGGGGTGGGTGTTCTTGGGCAGAGTGGGGTGCAGGAGCAGGCTGGGGGTGGGTGTTCTTGGGCAGAGTGGGGTGCAGGAGCAGGCTGGGGGTGGGTGTTCTTGGGCAGAGTGGGGAGCAGGAGCAGGCTGGAGGTGGGTGTTCTTGGGCAGAGTGGGGAGCAGGAGGAGGCTGGAGGTGGGGTTCTTGGGCAGAGTGGGGAGCAGGAGCAGGCTGGGGGTGGGTGTTCTTGGGCAGAGTGGGGTGCAGGAGCAGGCTGGAGGTGGGTGTTCTTGGGCAGAGTGGGGAGCAGGAGCAGGCTGGAGGTGGGTGTTCTTGGGCAGAGTGGGGAGCAGGAGCAGGCTGGAGGTGGGGTTCTTGGGCAGAGTGGGGAGCAGGAGCAGGCTGGGGTGGGTGTTCTTGGGCAGAGTGGGGAGCAGGAGCAGGCTGGGGGTGGGTGTTCTTGGGCAGGGTGGGGAGCAGGAGCAGGCTGGGGGTGGGTGTTCTTGGGCAGAGTGGGGTGCAGGAGCAGGCTGGGGGTGGGTGTTCTTGGGCAGAGTGGGGAGCAGGAGCAGGCTGGGGTGGGTGTTCTTGGGCAGAGTGGGGTACAGGAGCAGGCTGGAGGTGGGTGTTCTTGGGCAGAGTGGGGAGCAGGAGCAGGCTGGGGGTGGGTGTTCTTGGGCAGAGTGGGGTGCAGGAGCAGGCTGGAGGTGGGGTTCTTGGGCAGAGTGGGGTGCAGGAGCAGGCTGGGGGTGGGTGTTCTTGGGCAGAGTGGGGAGCAGGAGCAGGCTGGGGGTGGGTGTTCTTGGGCAGAGTGGGGTGCAGGAGCAGGCTGGAGGTGGGGTTCTTGGGCAGAGTGGGGAGCAGGAGCAGGCTGGAGGTGGGTGTTCTTGGGCAGAGTGGGGAGCAGGAGCAGGCTGGAGGTGGGTGTTCTTGGGCAGAGTGGGGAGCAGGAGCAGGCTGGAGGTGGGTGTTCTTGGGCAGGGTGGGGAGCAGGAGCAGGCTGGAGGTGGGTGTTCTTGGGCAGAGTGGGGTGCAGGAGCAGGCTGGAGGTGGGTGTTCTTGGGCAGGGTGGGGAGCAGGAGCAGGCTGGAGGTGGGTGTTCTTGGGCAGAGTGGGGAGCAGGAGCAGGCTGGGGGTGGGTGTTCTTGGGCAGAGTGGGGAGCAGGAGCAGGCTGGAGGTGGGTGTTCTCGGGCAGGGTGGGGAGCAGGAGCAGGCTGTGGGTGGGTGTTCTCGGGCAGAGTGGGGTGCAGGAGCAGGCTGGGGGTGGGTGTTCTTGGGCAGAGTGGGGAGCAGGAGCAGGCTGGAGGTGGGTGTTCTTGGGCAGAGTGGGGAGCAGGAGCAGGCTGGAGGTGGGGTTCTTGGGCAGAGTGGGGTGCAGGAGCAGGCTGGGGGTGGGGTTCTTGGGCAGAGTGGGGAGCAGGAGCAGGCTGGAGGTGGGGTTCTTGGGCAGAGTGGGGAGCAGGAGCAGGCTGGAGGTGGGTGTTCTTGGGCAGAGTGGGGTGCAGGAGCAGGCTGGGGTGGGTGTTCTTGGGCAGAGTGGGGAGCAGGAGCAGGCTGGGGGTGGGTGTTCTTGGGCAGAGTGGGGAGCAGGAGCAGGCTGGAGGTGGGGTTCTTGGGCAGAGTGGGGAGCAGGAGCAGGCTGGGGGTGGGTGTTCTTGGGCAGAGTGGGGTGCAGGAGCAGGCTGGAGGTGGGTGTTCTTGGGCAGAGTGGGGAGCAGGAGCAGGCTGGGGGTGGGTGTTCTTGGGCAGAGTGGGGTGCAGGAGCAGGCTGGAGGTGGGTGTTCTTGGGCAGAGTGGGGAGCAGGAGCAGGCTGGAGGTGGGGTTCTTGGGCAGAGTGGGGTGCAGGAGCAGGCTGGGGGTGGGGTTCTTGGGCAGAGTGGGGTGCAGGAGCAGGCTGGAGGTGGTGTTCTTGGGCAGAGTGGGGTGCAGGAGCAGGCTGGGGGTGGGTGTTCTTGGGCAGGGTGGGGTGCAGGAGCAGGCTGGGGGTGGGTGTTCTTGGGCAGAGTGGGGAGCAGGAGCAGGCTGGGGGTGGGTGTTCTTGGGCAGAGTGGGGAGCAGGAGCAGGCTGGGGGTGGGTGTTCTTGGGCAGAGTGGGGTGCAGGAGCAGGCTGGGGGTGGGTGTTCTTGGGCAGGGTGGGGTGCAGGAGCAGGCTGGGGGTGGGTGTTCTTGGGCAGGGTGGGGTGCAGGAGGAGGCTGGGGGTGGGTGTTCTTGGGCAGAGTGGGGTGCAGGAGCAGGCTGGGGGTGGGTGTTCTTGGGCAGAGTGGGGTGCAGGAGCAGGCTGGGGGTGGGTGTTCTTGGGCAGAGTGGGGAGCAGGAGCAGGCTGGAGGTGGGTGTTCTTGGGCAGAGTGGGGAGCAGGAGGAGGCTGGAGGTGGGGTTCTTGGGCAGAGTGGGGAGCAGGAGCAGGCTGGGGGTGGGTGTTCTTGGGCAGAGTGGGGTGCAGGAGCAGGCTGGAGGTGGGTGTTCTTGGGCAGAGTGGGGAGCAGGAGCAGGCTGGAGGTGGGTGTTCTTGGGCAGAGTGGGGAGCAGGAGCAGGCTGGAGGTGGGGTTCTTGGGCAGAGTGGGGAGCAGGAGCAGGCTGGGGTGGGTGTTCTTGGGCAGAGTGGGGAGCAGGAGCAGGCTGGGGGTGGGTGTTCTTGGGCAGGGTGGGGAGCAGGAGCAGGCTGGGGGTGGGTGTTCTTGGGCAGAGTGGGGTGCAGGAGCAGGCTGGGGGTGGGTGTTCTTGGGCAGAGTGGGGAGCAGGAGCAGGCTGGGGTGGGTGTTCTTGGGCAGAGTGGGGTACAGGAGCAGGCTGGAGGTGGGTGTTCTTGGGCAGAGTGGGGAGCAGGAGCAGGCTGGGGGTGGGTGTTCTTGGGCAGAGTGGGGTGCAGGAGCAGGCTGGGGGTGGGTGTTCTTGGGCAGAGTGGGGAGCAGGAGCAGGCTGGAGGTGGGTGTTCTTGGGCAGAGTGGGGAGCAGGAGCAGGCTGGAGGTGGGGTTCTTGGGCAGAGTGGGGTGCAGGAGCAGGCTGGGGGTGGGGTTCTTGGGCAGGGTGGGGAGCAGGAGCAGGCTGGAGGTGGGGTTCTTGGGCAGAGTGGGGAGCAGGAGCAGGCTGGAGGTGGGTGTTCTTGGGCAGAGTGGGGTGCAGGAGCAGGCTGGGGTGGGTGTTCTTGGGCAGAGTGGGGAGCAGGAGCAGGCTGGGGGTGGGTGTTCTTGGGCAGAGTGGGGAGCAGGAGCAGGCTGGAGGTGGGGTTCTTGGGCAGAGTGGGGAGCAGGAGCAGGCTGGGGGTGGGTGTTCTTGGGCAGAGTGGGGAGCAGGAGCAGGCTGGAGGTGGGGTTCTTGGGCAGAGTGGGGAGCAGGAGCAGGCTGGGGGTGGGTGTTCTTGGGCAGAGTGGGGTGCAGGAGCAGGCTGGAGGTGGGTGTTCTTGGGCAGAGTGGGGAGCAGGAGCAGGCTGGGGGTGGGTGTTCTTGGGCAGAGTGGGGTGCAGGAGCAGGCTGGAGGTGGGTGTTCTTGGGCAGAGTGGGGAGCAGGAGCAGGCTGGAGGTGGGGTTCTTGGGCAGAGTGGGGTGCAGGAGCAGGCTGGGGGTGGGGTTCTTGGGCAGAGTGGGGAGCAGGAGCAGGCTGGAGGTGGGGTTCTTGGGCAGAGTGGGGTGCAGGAGCAGGCTGGGGTGGGTGTTCTTGGGCAGGGTGGGGAGCAGGAGCAGGCTGGGGGTGGGTGTTCTTGGGCAGAGTGGGGAGCAGGAGCAGGCTGGGGGTGGGTGTTCTTGGGCAGAGTGGGGAGCAGGAGGAGGCTGGAGGTGGGTGTTCTTGGGCAGGGTGGGGTGCAGGAGGAGGCTGGAGGTGGGTGTTCTTGGGCAGGGTGGGGTGCAGGAGGAGGCTGGGGGTGGGTGTTCTTGGGCAGAGTGGGGTGCAGGAGCAGGCTGGAGGTGGGTGTTCTTGGGCAGAGGGGTGCAGGAGCAGGCTGGAGGTGGGTGTTCTTGGGCAGGGTGGGGTGCAGGAGGAGGCTGGGGGTGGGTGTTCTTGGGCAGGGTGGGGTGCAGGAGCAGGCTGGGGGTGGGTGTTCTTGGGCAGGGTGGGGTGCAGGAGCAGGCTGGAGGTGGGTGTTCTTGGGCAGAGTGGGGTGTAGGAGCAGGCTGGAGGTGGGTGTTCTTGGGCAGAGTGGGGTGCAGGAGCAGGCTGGGGGTGGGTGTTCTTGGGCAGAGTGGGGAGCAGGAGCAGGCTGGGGGTGGGTGTTCTTGGGCAGGGTGGGGTGCAGGAGCAGGCTGGGGGTGGGTGTTCTTGGGCAGAGTGGGGAGCAGGAGCAGGCTGTGGGTGGGTGTTCTTGGGCAGGGTGGGGTGCAGGAGCAGGCTGGGGGTGGGTGTTCTTGGGCAGGGTGGGGTGCAGGAGCAGGCTGGAGGTGGGTGTTCTTGGGCAGAGTGGGGTGCAGGAGCAGGCTGGAGGTGGGTGTTCTTGGGCAGAGTGGGGTGCAGGAGCAGGCTGGGGGTGGGTGTTCTTGGGCAGAGTGGGGAGCAGGAGCAGGCTGGGGGTGGGTGTTCTTGGGCAGAGTGGGGAGCAGGAGCAGGCTGGGGGTGGGTGTTCTTGGGCAGAGTGGGGAGCAGGAGCAGGCTGGAGGTGGGTGTTCTTGGGCAGAGTGGGGTGCAGGAGCAGGCTGGGGGTGGGTGTTCTTGGGCAGAGTGGGGTGCAGGAGCAGGCTGTGGGTGGGTGTTCTTGGGCAGAGTGGGGAGCAGGAGCAGGCTGGAGGTGGGGTTCTTGGGCAGAGTGGGGTGCAGGAGCAGGCTGGGGTGGGTGTTCTTGGGCAGAGTGGGGTGCAGGAGCAGGCTGGAGGTGGGGTTCTTGGGCAGAGTGGGGTGCAGGAGCAGGCTGGGGTGGGTGTTCTTGGGCAGAGTGGGGAGCAGGAGCAGGCTGGAGGTGGGGTTCTTGGGCAGAGTGGGGTGCAGGAGCAGGCTGGAGGTGGGGTTCTTGGGCAGAGTGGGGTGCAGGAGCAGGCTGGAGGTGGGGTTCTTGGGCAGAGTGGGGAGCAGGAGGAGGCTGGCGGTGGGTGTTCTCGGGCAGAGTGGGGAGCAGGAGCAGGCTGGAGGTGGGGTTCTTGGGCAGGGTGGGGTGCAGGAGCAGGCTGGAGGTGGGTGTTCTCGGGCAGAGTGGGGAGCAGGAGCAGGCTGGGGGTGGGTGTTCTTGGGCAGAGTGGGGAGCAGGAGCAGGCTGGAGGTGGGGTTCTTGGGCAGAGTGGGGTGCAGGAGCAGGCTGGAGGTGGGTGTTCTTGGGCAGGGTGGGGAGCAGGAGCAGGCTGGAGGTGGGGTTCTTGGGCAGAGTGGGGAGCAGGAGCAGGCTGGGGGTGGGTGTTCTTGGGCAGAGTGGGGTGCAGGAGCAGGCTGGAGGTGGGGTTCTTGGGCAGAGTGGGGAGCAGGAGCAGGCTGGGGGTGGGTGTTCTTGGGCAGAGTGGGGAGCAGGAGCAGGCTGGGGGTGGGTGTTCTTGGGCAGAGTGGGGAGCAGGAGCAGGCTGGGGGTGGGTGTTCTTGGGCAGAGTGGGGAGCAGGAGCAGGCTGGGGGTGGGTGTTCTTGGGCAGAGTGGGGAGCAGGAGCAGGCTGGAGGTGGGTGTTCTTGGGCAGAGTGGGGTGCAGGAGCAGGCTGGAGGTGGGTGTTCTTGGGCAGAGTGGGGAGCAGGAGCAGGCTGGAGGTGGGGTTCTTGGGCAGAGTGGGGAGCAGGAGCAGGCTGGGGGTGGGTGTTCTTGGGCAGAGTGGGGAGCAGGAGCAGGCTGTGGGTGGGTGTTCTTGGGCAGAGTGGGGAGCAGGAGCAGGCTGGAGGTGGGGTTCTTGGGCAGAGTGGGGTACAGGAGCAGGCTGGGGCGGGTGTTCTTGGGCAGAGTGGGGAGCAGGAGCAGGCTGGGGGCGGGTGTTCTTGGGCAGAGTGGGGAGCAGGAGCAGGCTGGGGGTGGGTGTTCTTGGGCAGAGTGGGGTACAGGAGCAGGCTGGGGGTGGGTGTTCTTGGGCAGAGTGGGGTGCAGGAGCAGGCTGGGGGTGGGTGTTCTTGGGCAGAGTGGGGTGCAGGAGGAGGCTGGGGGTGGGTGTTCTTGGGCAGAGTGGGGAGCAGGAGCAGGCTGGGGGCGGGTGTTCTTGGGCAGAGTGGGGAGCAGGAGCAGGCTGGGGGTGGGTGTTCTTGGGCAGAGTGGGGTACAGGAGCAGGCTGGGGGTGGGTGTTCTTGGGCAGAGTGGGGAGCAGGAGCAGGCTGGGGGTGGGTGTTCTTGGGCAGGGTGGGGTGCAGGAGCAGGCTGGGGGTGGGTGTTCTTGGGCAGAGTGGGGTGCAGGAGCAGGCTGGGGGTGGGTGTTCTTGGGCAGAGTGGGGTGCAGGAGCAGGCTGTGGGTGGGTGTTCTTGGGCAGAGTGGGGTGCAGGAGCAGGCTGTGGGTGGGTGTTCTTGGGCAGAGTGGGGAGCAGGAGCAGGCTGGGGGTGGGTGTTCTTGGGCAGAGTGGGGTGCAGGAGGAGGCTGGGGGTGGGTGTTCTTGGGCAGAGTGGGGTGCAGGAGCAGGCTGGAGGTGGGTGTTCTTGGGCAGGGTGGGGTGCAGGAGCAGGCTGGAGGTGGGTGTTCTTGGGCAGAGTGGGGTGCAGGAGCAGGCTGTGGGTGGGTGTTCTTGGGCAGAGTGGGGTGCAGGAGAAGGCTGGGGGTGGGTGTTCTTGGGCAGAGTGGGGTGCAGGAGGAGGCTGGGGTGGGTGTTCTTGGGCAGAGTGGGGTGCAGGAGCAGGCTGGAGGTGGGTGTTCTTGGGCAGGGTGGGGTGCAGGAGCAGGCTGGGGGTGGGTGTTCTCGGGCAGAGTGGGGTGCAGGAGCAGGCTGGGGGTGGGTGTTCTCGGGCAGGGTGGGGTGCAGGAGCAGACTGGAGGTGGGTGTTCTCGGGCAGAGTGGGGTGCAGGAGCAGGCTGGAGGTGGGTGTTCTCGGGCAGAGTGGGGTGCAGGAGGAGGCTGGGGTGGGTGTTCTTGGGCAGAGTGGGGTGCAGGAGCAGGCTGGAGGTGGGTGTTCTTGGGCAGGGTGGGGTGCAGGAGCAGGCTGGGGTGGGTGTTCTTGGGCAGAGTGGGGTGCAGGAGCAGGCTGGGGTGGGTGTTCTCGGGCAGAGTGGGGTGCAGGAGCAGGCTGGAGGTGGGTGTTCCTGGGCAGAGTGGGGTGCAGGAGCAGGCTGGAGGTGGGTGTTCTTGGGCAGAGTGGGGTGCAGGAGCAGGCTGGAGGTGGGTGTTCTTGGGCAGAGTGGGGTGCAGGAGCAGGCTGTGGGTGGGTGTTCTTGGGCAGAGTGGGGTGCAGGAGAAGGCTGGGGGTGGGTGTTCTTGGGCAGAGTGGGGTGCAGGAGCAGGCTGGAGGTGGGTGTTCTTGGGCAGAGTGGGGTGCAGGAGGAGGCTGGGGTGGGTGTTCTTGGGCAGAGTGGGGTGCAGGAGCAGGCTGGAGGTGGGTGTTCTTGGGCAGGGTGGGGTGCAGGAGCAGGCTGGGGGTGGGTGTTCTCGGGCAGAGTGGGGTGCAGGAGCAGGCTGGGGGTGGGTGTTCTCGGGCAGGGTGGGGTGCAGGAGCAGACTGGAGGTGGGTGTTCTTGGGCAGAGTGGGGTGCAGGAGCAGGCTGGAGGTGGGTGTTCTTGGGCAGAGTGGGGTGCAGGAGGAGGCTGGGGTGGGTGTTCTTGGGCAGAGTGGGGTGCAGGAGCAGGCTGGAGGTGGGTGTTCTTGGGCAGGGTGGGGTGCAGGAGCAGGCTGGGGGTGGGTGTTCTCGGGCAGAGTGGGGAGCAGGAGCAGGCTGGGGGTGGGTGTTCTCGGGCAGAGTGGGGTGCAGGAGCAGGCTGGGGGTGGGTGTTCTTGGGCAGAGTGGGGTGCAGGAGCAGACGAGGTGGTTGTTCTTGGGCAGAGTGGGGTGCAGGAGCAGGCTGGAGGTGGGGTTCTCGGGCAGAGTGGGGTGCAGGAGCAGGCTGGAGGTGGGTGTTCTCGGGCAGAGTGGGGTGCAGGAGCAGGCTGGAGGTGGGTGTTCTTGGGCAGAGTGGGATACAGGAGCAGGCTGGGGGTGGGTGTTCTCGGGCAGAGTGGGGAGCAGGAGCAGGCTGGAGGTGGGTGTTCTTGGGCAGAGTGGGGTGCAGGAGCAGGCTTGGGTGGGTGTTCTTGGGCAGGGTGGGGTGCAGGAGCAGGCTGGAGGTGGGTGTTCTTGGGCAGAGTGGGGTGCAGGAGCAGGCTGGGGGTGGGTGTTTTTGGGCAGGGTGGGGTGCAGGAGCAGGCTGGAGGTGGGTGTTCTTGGGCAGAGTGGGGTGCAGGAGCAGGCTTGGGTGGGTGTTCTTGGGCAGGGTGGGGTGCAGGAGCAGGCTGGAGGTGGGTGTTCTTGGGCAGGGTGGGGTGCAGGAGCAGGCTTGGGTGGGTGTTCTTGGGCAGAGTGGGGTGCAGGAGCAGGCTGGAGGTGGGTGTTCTTGGGCAGAGTGGGGTGCAGGAGCAGGCTTGGGTGGGTGTTCTTGGGCAGAGTGGGGTGCAGGAGCAGGCTGGAGGTGGGGTTCTTGGGCAGAGTGGGGTACAGGAGCAGGCTGGAGGTGGGTGTTCTTGGGCAGAGTGGGGTGCAGGAGCAGGCTTGGGTGGGTGTTCTTGGGCAGAGTGGGGTGCAGGAGCAGGCTGGAGGTGGGGTTCTTGGGCAGAGTGGGGTACAGGAGAAGGCTGGGGGTGGGTGTTCTTGGGCAGAGTGGGGTGCAGGAGCAGGCTTGGGTGGGTGTTCTTGGGCAGGGTGGGGTGCAGGAGCAGGCTGGAGGTGGGGTTCTTGGGCAGAGTGGGGTGCAGGAGCAGGCTGGGGGTGGGTGTTCTTGGGCAGAGTGGGGTGCAGGAGCAGGCTGTGGGTGGGTGTTCTTGGGCAGAGTGGGGTGCAGGAGCAGGCTGGGGGTGGGTGTTCTTGGGCAGAGTGGGGTGCAGGAGCAGGCTGGAGGTGGGTGTTCTTGGGCAGAGTGGGGAGCAGGAGCAGGCTGGGGTGGGTGTTCTCGGGCAGAGTGGGGTGCAGGAGCAGGCTGGGGGTGGGTGTTCTTGGGCAGAGTGGGGAGCAGGAGCAGGCTGGGGGTGGGTGTTCTTGGGCAGAGTGGGGAGCAGGAGCAGGCTGGGGGTGGGTGTTCTTGGGCAGAGTGGGGAGCAGGAGCAGGCTGGGGTGGGTGTTCTCGGGCAGAGTGGGGTGCAGGAGCAGGCTTGGGTGGGTGTTCTTGGGCAGGGTGGGGTGCAGGAGCAGGCTGCAGGTGTGGGGTCTGGGAGGGAGCTGGGTAGGGGAGTCGGCTGCAGGAGGAGGGGTATAGGAGAGGGGTGCGGGGTGGGTCTGGGCAGGAGGGGATGCAGGAGGGTTTGGGGTGCAGAGTCTGGAAGGGGGGTTGCGAGGGGAGTAGGGGGGAGGGAGGTTCTGCATGGGAGGGGACGAAGGGGTGGATGAGGGTGTGGGGTCTGTGTGACTGGGGTGCAGCATACTTGCCTCCCCCAGCCACACATGGCTCTGTGCCCCTTTCCTTCACTCCGAGGCTCTGCCCTCCACTGCTCTGGCTGGCCCGAATTCCAGCAATGGGATGAAGCCTCTGGGCAGTGCTGCTGAGGCTGCTGCTGCTCCACCCCCACCTTCCCAGTGCTGTGCAGGGCCACTTCCTGCCCCTCTGCTCGCCTGGCAGTCTTGGTCCCGTCCTAGCTTGCCAGATCCGGCCCATGAGGCTCGGAGCTCTGCACCCCCAACCCCGCTGCAGGCTGGATACCGTGGAGGGGACCCTTGGGGTCCAGAGCCAGACAAGCGATGGTCTCGATTCCGATTGCAGGCTGGGGTTCCCCACCCCTGTTTTAAACTCAGGCAAAATCCTGTGCAGAGACTCTGAATTTAATTTAAGCCTGAATTACGGTGGTTGGTTTATCAGTAGAGTATTTACACAGGAGTATTTACCAGATTACCTAAAGGTTTGTCTGGTGTAGGTGTTAGCAGTGTTGAATTAGTACTGCAAGAGGCGCAAGGGTAAAGCAATTGTTTTATCTTCATAACTGGTGCAGCAAGTCCAGAGTGCCAAGGCTCTGAGATGCCACGACTAGAGGTGCCGAGGCTCAGTCCTGACAAGCCTTGGCACAGATTAATCATTGGTTGTGAGCAATATTCCCTCTAGTCTTTTCCATCTGTGTGCACAATTTTTTTCCATCCGTGTGTGGAATACATGTTTTTTCTTGCATGTGCGAATGTGCACCGCATGCACAAACTCAAATCTAGCTGTGGACACTCTGCCAATCAGCTCGTCAGCATTTGAATCTCCCCTGAGCAGCCACAAAAACACACAGCGTACAGCAGGGGTGTGCAAAATGGTGGATACACTCTCGGGAGGGGTTGGAGGAGTGGGGAAGGTGTGACATTTTGTAAGGGGGGGACGCAGCATGATCGGCTTCCCCCCAGTGACCTTTACTGCCTCCCCTGCAGTCTCCGCTAGTTCCCCCCGGCTTCCCCCGACGCTGTCACCGTGGGAGCATGGTGTGTCGCTTCCAGGAGACTGCTGCTCGCTTCTGGGGCATTAGACGGGTTGAGGGGGGTTAAGGGGGTGGCTTGTTAATTTCAGGGATGAAGAGCAGGGCCCGAATTGACAAGCTTTCTCGCCCCCGCACTAAGGGACTGACAACAAGTCGTCCTGGGGCACCTTATAGACCAACAGATATGTTGGAGCATAAGCTTTCGTGGGCAAAGACCCGCTTCAACAGATGCATGAGCTTATGCTCCAACATATCTGTTAGTCTATAAGGTGCGCCAGGACTTCTTGTTGTTCTCGAAGATACAGACTAACACGGCTACCTCTCTGATACTTGTAGGAATACTGGTGTTTTGAAAGAATCATAGGACTGGAAGGGACCTCGAGAAGTCATCTAATCCAGTCCCCTGCACTCATGGCAGTACTAAGTATTATCTGGACCATCCCTGACAGGTGTAACTTGCTCTTAAAAATCTCCAGTGATGGAGATTCCAGACCTCCCTAGGCAATTTATTCCAGTGCTTAGTCATCCTGAAAGGAAGTTTTTGCTAATGTCCATCCTAAATTGTCCTTGCTGAAAGTTAAGCCATTGCTTCTTGTCCTATCCTTAGAGATGAAAAAGAACATTTTTATCCCTCCTTGTAACTTTTGTGTGCTTGAAGTTAGAAAAAGTCCAGAGAAGAGCAACAAAACACGTGGCCTGCATGGGGGGGAGTCTGAAAAAACTGAGTTTATTTTATCTGGGAAAGAGAAGACCAAGGAGAGAGATGATTAATTTTCCAGTATGTTAATATATTCCTGTACTGTAATTTGTATTTATTTGCTTGGATTATAGTTTTGTTAAAATGGCCCTTTTGAAGATTCTACCCTGCGTGCTTAATTTTAGGCTCCTGCTCTTGAAAATGTTGGTCAATAATTCTTCCTCCATCTGCAGCTCACAGAAATGTCGCCTGCTTGCCATTGGTTAAACCAGGCTTCCTTCATATTCCTCTGTGAATTTAGTTATTTTTTTTCTGTAGCTATTAAAATGAAGTAGTTCTTTTAATTTTTCCCATCCTTCATGTGTACTCATTTTCTAGTGCTTGTATCAGGATCTGGTATCTGTCCCAATGAGCAACACAACAGGAAAGCCCAACATAGTAGCAGTTGCTGTGGATTCTCAACATCCAGTCACCCTCCAGCTTAATGGCACGTCGGCAGGTAGAGAGCTTACCAGGTTTGTAAACTTATCTGAAGATCATGTGTGTTGAAATAACCCACCAATACTTCTGTTTCCTGGCACTTGCCAGCCACTATCCCTGAAGTCTGTGTCCTCTCCACTGCAGTTATTACTGGGAATTTGAGAAGTTAGACCTGCAGTTTAATCATAGTACTAACAGCACAAACCTGTAATTTATGATGATCGTGCCTAGCTCCTTCGGTCACTAATTGCAACTCGTAGTGCTGTATAAATGCATAGAGAGTCAGGGTTTGAGGCCAGAAAGCACAGCCGGGTCATATAATCAGAGCTTTTGGATGTCACAGGCTACCTAAGCCACCAGGCACCAGCGTGCTAAACCCAACAACAAAATTAAAACAAAAGTCTATGAAGTCACAGTTCCTGCTACACCATCAGTAGTTTAAGAAGTCATGTACAGTGGGGTTAGTAAGGCTGATGGACGGGTGTGATCAAACAGTACACGAGGGGCAGCAACGCTGACAGATGCTGCCAGCCTGGGGCCGAGACAGGTGGGGGGCCCAGCTCCCCATGTCCGGAAGGGGTGGGGCCACGGTTGGAAGGGGTGGGACTTGGGGTGGTCAACCCTGAGGGCTCCCCCACTGCCAGCGAAGCGGTGGCACAGCACTCTGTGGCCTTCCAAAGGGACCCAGGGGCAACTGCCCCTTTTGCCGCACCCCCCCGCCCCCGCCCCCGGAAAGGGAGGCCTGAGCAAGGGAAGCGAAACCAACCCAGACAGAAGTGGCTTTTGGAGCTGCTGAGGGGCCAGTCGAAGAGACGGCTGAATGAACAACAGACTGAAAGCGCCAAATCAGGCAGCCAGAGCCAAACTGCAGTAACTGGCAATGAAGGCCTCACCAAGGGGGGAAAAGAAACAGTCTGGTCACAGGCTGGGGCCCTTTGCAGCCCTGTCTCCTTTTGTGTGCACAGGGAGAGGTGGTCACTGCAGCCCCACAGCCAGAAGGAGTACAGGCTGTGTGCTTCCCAGCGTACCCTTACCCTCCTTCCCAGAGCTCTGGTTTTGTAGCCGTTCCTTCCTTCAGCACATCTTCCAGCTGGCCTGGCCTGTCGCCCAGTGGTGCCTCCCCCTGTACCTGCAGACAGCAGCCATGGCACAGCAAGTCCCAGCAAAGGTTCCCTTTCCTTCTACCTTAATTCTTTGCAGGATCCATTATCATTTTGGAGAGTTTGGAAACTATTCTCTTGTGGTGAAGAACTTTGGTGGCAGCACCAAAAGGATTTCCTGTGACATAATCGTCAATGAAAAGCCCGTCAACAGCCATCTCCGTACGTAACCCTTTATTTTCCCCTTTCCATGTGTAACTCAAGCTTTTTGTCTTTCAGGAAATACGCCCCTTAAAATTCTCTTTACCTCCCTTCTTAGCACATCCCTGGATGCTGTCCTTGTGCTCCTGTTCTCACGCCACCGTTAGCCAGTCTTCAGGGGTCTTGCAGATTGCTCTCGTGAGGAGGGGGAGTTGATGACAGAGTCGGGTATTTCTTTGATGTGATCCTGTTTGTTTAGAAAGAAGGTAGAAGTCCTGTTCCTCTGACCACAGTAGGCATCAAACAGCATGACTCTGTTTATTTGCTTAGAGTTCCAGTCCTCTCCTGGCCAGCGCTGTTCCCATATGCACTCTCTTAGCTTTTCTTTCAGGGTCCTGCTACAAACTCATCTCTGCCTCTGTCTAGACTTCCTTGTGGCCTTCTCCAGGACAGTTTGTGGTTTTCTGTACTTGTAACACACACACGCACAGCTGCAATCAGATCAGTCTCCTGCTTTGTCAAGAGACACCTGGGAAGGCCCCTGGACTACATGGCCCAGGCTACCACTCAGTCCAGTCTTTGGGAACTGATTTTCCATCATTTTTGCCATTACTAAAGGCCATGTTATTGTTCCCTTGTTTAGCCTCAAACCCAACAGCTTCAAGGTGGTAGGATCCCCACCCCAAACCCCAACATAACACATCTCTGGATTAAATACAGCAACCAAAGTAATTGCTTCCACTACAGTTTTGTCCTTTCAACTCTGCCATTTTTCTTAATGCACAGCTTTATTTCTCCTGTCTGGTGAGGCCCTCGCTTGCATCCTTCATTGTCTCTTCTACAGCTTTGACTCTCTTCACATCCACTCCTCTTCCTGTCCCGGCCTCTCTCTCGGCCTCTGATTCTGCTATGTTCATCTATAAAAATTGTTATGCCATATCTGTGAATTTCCCTTTCCTCTGCCAATCCTGCAATGCCACCACTTTCCCACACTCAGCTCCTTCGTCCTTTCTCCTATATTGTTAGGTGATCTTTCCTACCTTTTTCCTCCAAATACTTACACCTCGCTAACCACTTCTTTACCTCCCTAGCCTCACTGCTGCCTTCTTAACCTCTTAAGTATTCATGATCTCTGCCTCTCCTTGGGCTCCTCCTCCCAATCTTACCTGTTCTCATGAAAGTCACCGATGAACTCATTCCTGTCTGACACCAACAGGCTCCTTCTTCACTTCTCTGCCATGCACTTTGTCCCAGTTCTCGCTCAGGTTTCCTGATGCCATGCTTGGCTGCTCTCCTTCCTGCATTGTTCACTGTCCTGTCAGTTTTTACCCTCCCTTGGTGTCCAGGGAAGGCCACAGGTGGAGAGGGATAGCTCAGTGGTTAGAGCATTGGCCTTGTAAATCAGGGATTGTGAGCTCAATCCTTGAGGGGGCTTTCAAGGTTCTGGGGTGGGTTAGATTAAAAAAAAAAAGTCAGGGATAGGTTCTGCTGTGAGATCCCTTCCAGCTTTATGAGACATGTATGTCTCCATGTTTCAACTACATATCAAAATGCTCCAGTCAGTTGTGTAAGACCACCAAAAAAGTCTAGTTGCTGGGTTGTTTTAAAGTGCCTCAGACCCTTCTCAGTGATGTCTAGCTCAAGAGCATCCATAAAGAGCAGTGACAGCTAAGTTCAGGGAGACCCAGCATTACAGCCTGCTGCCTTACAGGTCTCTCCTCATGTGGGGAAGGGACAGAAGATGGAGTGTGTAAATCCTCCGATGCCTTACCACAGCATGGCTGACAGGGAACTATATTTGTCAGCAAGGCTGCTTCTCTGGATCTTATTTGGAGGCCAGCTGGAAACTGCTCCCACCCAGGCCTCTTCCTCACCACAGAGTGGGAGGAAGCTTGTAGCTCACACTGCAGCTGGAGCATTTGTCTTGGGCCCTACAAGTAGAGCTGGCAATGTTTTCTTCTAGAATGTCACTCTGATATTCAGTTGCAGAGAGGTAGCTGTGCTCGTCTGTTTCAGCAAAAACAAGTAGCACCTTAAAGACTGACCCATTTATTAGGGCATAATGTTTCATAAGTTGCAGCTCACTTTGTCAGGTGCATGAAGTGAGAGAATCGAATGTCAGGGACGTATACGTATTTACAGAGATGGGAGCTATCTCCCATCTATCTTATCCAACAGTGATAAGAAGGCGAGAATACCTACAGTGGAAAATTACTTATTGTAATGATCTCACCATTCCCAGTCGCGATTCAGGCCCATTCTGATACTGTTCAATTTGCATACAAATTGCAGCTTAGAGGTTTCACATTGCAGTCTGTATGTGAAGTTTTTTGCTCAGGAATGGCAACTTTCAGATCTATAACTGTGTGCCCAGAGAGGATATAGCACTCTCCTATCTGGTTGTGTATGTTACCATTCCTGATGTCTGATTTGTATCCATGTATTTAACAGAGCCCATCCAGTTTGTCCAATGGCAGAGTGGTATTGTTAGTTCATGACAGCATCTGTCACATCAGTAGATGTGCAGGTGAAGAAGCCTTTCATGATACAGCTGATGTGGTTAGAGCCCATGATGGTGTCACTAGGATGGATGTGTGGACAGAGTTGGAAGACAGAGTTTGTTGTAGAGATTGGTTCCTGGGTTAGTGTTTCTGTTGTGGGATGGGCAGTTGGTGGTGAGTATTGGTTTCAGGCTGGGGGGGGGGGCTGTCTGCAAGCGAGGACTGGACTGCCTCCCAAGGTCTGTGAGAGCGAGGGATCGTCATCTGGGGTGGGTTGTAGATCTTTGGTGATGTGTTGGAGAACCCTTAGTTGGGGGATGTAGATGATGACCAGTGGTGTTCCATTGCTTTCTTTATTGGACCTGGCCAGTAACGGGTGACTTCTGGGTAGCCGGCTGGATCTGTCAATCTATTTTCTCACCTTCTTACCACTCTTGGAAGTGGGCCACATCCACTCTGACTGCATTAACCTCATGCACACTGTTGTACCACTCCCATCTCCGTATGTATGTACAGCTCCCGGCCAGCTGGTTTTTCACTTCCTGCGCCTGGCAAAGTGAGCTGCAACTCATGGAAGCTTATGTGCTAATAAATGAGTTCATCTTTAAGGTGCAGCTGGACTCTGACACTCCTTTCTCTTGCTCTCTGACACTGATCTGTCACACAGGTATGTCTGTGGCTTCCCTCACACCTAAAGGGGTTAGTGCACCCTACTGATTGTCCCTGGGGCTTCTGTCTTTGGCCTGGTGCTCTTATCCTTCTGTATCGTACTATGTGTTTATATAGCTTACGTCAGCACTCAGAGGCCTTGACCAGGATCGGGCCCCATTGTGAGATAATGTACGAACACATAGCACAATCCAGGCCCCGCTCCGAAGAGCTTACAGCCCAGACAGACAGGAGGGGCACACGAGAGCAAAAAAGTCACAAGGTATGGGTCTGCATTCTGTTCAAAGACTTAGCGCCGGCTTCCCCTCCTTCCAAAACAAACACCCCACCCCTGCCCTAGCTTGCTCCTCTGCACTCCATGTGCCCTGCTTCTGCCCCAAAGCTTTGGGTTGGTTTGTTTAAGCTTGTCTAGTCACTTATTTTGTTTAATGTTAATGTCTGCTGTCTCTTTTCTCTGTATGTCCCTCCCATAGCTACTTCAGTCTTTAACCAACACACTTTTCCATTCTGGCTCTTTGCACAGGTTGAGCCTCTCTAATCTAGAACTCTCTTGTCCAGCAACATCCTTAATCAGCTTGAGTTTAGTTAACCGGGCGACCACTTACCATTGGTGTAGCCAAGTTTCCCGTGGTCCCTTAAAGTTTGTTTACAGCCACCAGTCCTGGCTCTCCGCATTCTGTGCTATGAAGCTGTAATTTACCCCTATATGTTTTCTAAGAGGCAGTAAGCAATAAAACTGGACAATGTGCTGCTAATGTGCTGGACAATATTGACCCTGCGGTCTGGCGTATTCTCTTGTCTGACAGTGGTGAGGTCCCAAAGATTTCGGACAAGACAGGTTCAGCCTGTAGTAAATAATTCTTTCACATTTCCAAGTCTTTTAGCCCTTAGGAGACTACATTTGTGTGAAGCAGTGATTTTTTAAGCTTCCCTGGGTATCTCAAAAGTTAAGGGTGAAGCTGTTAATTTCAGATTGAAGAGAAGGTTTTGTTTCTCAACTTTATAATTTTTTTATTTTTAATAAAATTGAAGGAAGTTTTGATAGGAAAAATCATTTCAGATCAAAAAATTTAAATGCTCCAAAAATGTCAAAGTGAAATGTTTTATTGCTTTGGATTTTTTTTAGATTTTTTTCCAGACAGTTTGACAGATTTGTCTTGAATTTGTGAAATATTTCAGTCCCTCTGAATCTGCATTTTTTTTGGTGAAATAGTTTTGACCAAACTATTTTTGTAACAGACATTCACCTTGCTTGCAAACTCAGTGTTACCTTCTTTAACTCCTCTGCCTCTTTTACTCTTTGCATTCAGACTGTTTTTAAATCCAAACACTTCTTCCTTTCTAAATCAGTCCTCTCCCAACCATTCTTACCACTATAAGGTGTTTTGCCTTGGTAACTTTTACACTAGAATGTGCTGTCACTGGATTACACCTGCAGCCCTCTTTGTCTTTTTGCAGGGGCTTGTGTTCTCACCTAACATTTTAATCACTAAAGCTCAAAGTGTATCACAGTCTTCAATGTGTAAAACATGGAGGGTGGGAAGTATTATACCCATTTTACAGGTGGGGAGCTGAGGTACAGGGAAGCTAAGTGACTTGCCTAGTTTCACACAGGAAGTCTATGGCAGATCAGATAATTGAATGAGAGTTTCCAAGTCCCATTCTAGCACCCTAACCGCTCGTCAGTTCTTTGGGTTACACTCAGTGAGGTTCCTGTCGTGAGCTGTAGGCCCAACTTATTGCTGGGTTACTCCAGTTGTACACTGGTATGAGACATTAATGTATTAGGCCTGGAATGCCCATTATTTTTGTTACATCACCTATCAAGATGTCTCTTTTTCCTGCAGCTATCCTGTATGCATTCCTCATTTATATGGGGCTCCTTGGTGTCCTGGCACTGGGACGCATCTTTGCGATGTAAGTGGACATTGTAATACGTTCCTGGATGTATTAGAGAACCTTTTGGGGTTTTTGTTGTAGATGTGAACCACAGCCCATTGTACCAGGCACTGTACAAACACAACAATAGATCCGGCTGTCTGGTGAGGGCAAGTCCTCAGCTGGGCTGTCTTACAGCTCATTGGCTGGAGTTTTCTGTTTATTGGAATGAGGCTGATTTGCACCTGCTGACTGTCCTGTGCCGTTTGTTGGCTAAGGGACAAGCTCTTAAGTTAAGGATAAGAAATGTATTCAACAAATTAACTGCTGACTGAATTGAATAGTGCTATTGTGAAATGATGGAGCTGATCACAGTCTGGGTGGTGCTCATATTGGCAATTGGAGATGGAACCTTTCACTTTTTCTGGCCCAGACTGGTAGCATCTGAAAGTCTCACTGCTGTTGGTGCTAGAGGGACAAGGCGGGTGAGGTAGCCTCTTTTACTGGGCCAGCTGGTGTTGGTGAAAGAGACAAGTATTTGAGCTTACACAGAGCTCTTCTTCTGCACTCCCCCATCTTGACTTTAGTACCCTGGGTGCAATGTGGCTACCTCAACATTGCATATGTAGCCTCCATCCAGTGCTGGGTGTTTGCATTAGAGTTGGTGGCTGATTGAGCCTTCTGTTCTTGGTCTGACTGAAGAGCCAACTATAGCAGATTAATTAATGCCTCTACTGTAGAAGTCTCTGCAGCTGAGTGTTGGGTCCTGTGCATACAGCTGGGTGAGGAGACACTCATGGCTGCCTGTGCTGTTTTTCCCTAGGGATACCTTCTACCAGGCTGTCATTCTGTAGATTTCACCAGCACTAACATCACTCCTGTACCCTTGTTGGGTTTGTAATGCCTGAATTATAAATGGAGTTGTACATCCTGTCAAGCAACCCTCGTTTGCTGTGTTTTAGCTGCTCTGTCAGACTGTAGCACAGGATCTGAGATGAGAAAGGAATACGAGAATGCGGGCCTGGGTTAGGAACAAACTGAAACATTTGCTTAAATCCTTGTGTCATCCCAGGGGAAGCTCTGCTGCTGTGTTCTGCATCAGGCAGCCCATGCCACAGTTCAGACCAACTTCATTTAGTCATCACAAGTATCAGAGAGGTAGCCGTGTTAGTTTGTAGCTTCAAGAACAAGAAGTCTTGTGGCACCTTATAGACTAACACATATTTTGGAGCATCAGCTTTCGTGGGCAAAGACCCACTTCATCAGATGCATGAGTGGCGGGGTGGTTTCAGAGGGGTATTCAAAGAGTGGGGTCCCAGTAAGAGGGAGGGCCAGAGCTGACAAGGTCTATTCAGTAGGGTGGAAATGGCCCAGTATCAACAGTACTTATCAAAAGAGGAAAAAACAAGTCAGATCAGACAGGGGGATGTGAGCCTTTGTCCCATTAGACTCTGACAAAGGCTCACATCCCTGTCTGATCTGACTTGTTTTTTCCTCTTTTGATAAGTACTGTTGATACTGGGCCATTTCCACCTTGCTGAATAGACCTTGTCAGCTCGGGCCTCCTCTCCCACTTACTGGGACCCCACTCTTTAAATACCCCTCTGAAACCACTCCCCCCCACTCATGCATCTGATGAAGTGGGTCTTTTCCCACAAAAGCTTATGCTCCAAAAGATCTGTTAGTCTATAAGGTGCCACAAGACTTCTTGTTAGTCATCACAGTTACTGTTAATCATCAGTTACCATTTTCCAGATGTTGAGATACTCCAGTTAAACCACAGGTTTGCAAAGTTTAATACAGGGAAGAGTCTCATGTGCTTCCTGTATTCTGGGGTGTGTAGGGCCTTAATCAGGAACACATTCCCTGTTCAGAAGAGCAGTTCAGCCCCTGGTTAAGACCCCGGCAAGTTAATGGGATTTAAAGACATTGTTAACTACAAACGTTGGGAAAAGGATTTACAGGACTATCCATCCTGTGCACTGAATGAGGTGGTCCTGCGTGTAAACAAAAAGGGGAAGAAATCTGAGCATGTGCTGATTGTACCAGAGTATACACACAATAGGGGTGAATTGTTGTGTGAACAATCTTAATTCTGGCATGCTCTAATTTCTGGGTGTTTGACTTTGCAAGATTAATAACAAAGTACTGATGTGGGATGTGTGTGGGAGGCAGGGTGTATGATTTTGCCCAATGAAAGTCTCTTTTTAAAGCAGAAGTAGATGTTCTCAGATTGGTTTATGCTGCTTCCATGTGATTTGATAGGATGTGTTTGTTCTGAGTGAGCACTAAGAGTTACGATTTTTTTTTACTGTTATTGGCTCACAGCATTGATCCAATCAGGAACTGGTTTTACAAGAAACTGAACCCTGAAGACACTGATCGTCTCATTAATTCTGTGAGTTGCTGGAAACTGCTGCTTGCAAGTCCGTGTGTTTCCATCAAAATGTTTGCACAAACAAGTCCTTTCTGAGACTGAGTGAACTACCAGCCACATCCCTCCCATGAGCAGGTTCCTGGGCAACCCTTGAAGTATAGGCAGACAGCTGTCTCCACATGTGGGGAGCTCCTTCAATATTTAATGTCTGTGCAGTTGACATAGATGACTCTCAGATACATTTATGCTGGAGCTGAGAGTTTAATGCCCAGCTCTGGTAGATATCTATGTGCTGGTTTTGATTGAGCTAGCTTGCTGAAAGAGAACAGCTGTGACGTGCTGGCCTGCCCATGCACAAGACCCAGGTTGCACACTCACGACAACTAGCCTGTTCTACTGCCTATACTGTCATGGCTACACTGCTATTTGTTACATGCTAATTTGATCAGAGCTAGTGTGCATAAGCCTACCTGAGCTGCAAATTACACCTCTCGCATATATGTGCCCTGTCAGTTGCTGCACACTCAGTGGGAAATGCAAAGAATCCCTCAGTGGGGAATAGAGAGAAAAATTGGAAGAACAGCGTAAATTCTGGTACATACAAATGCCCAGTATCTCTAGGCCTCAGCTAGCTGAGACACATTCCCCAAGTGATCGGGATGTGAAAGGCATTGAGGCAGTTGCTAGCTTTTCCTCTTCTGTGTGTTCCTATTCCAAGGAGCTTGGATCCCCCACCAAAGCAGATTCCACACACAGCAACGTCCCAGCTACTGCGTGGACTGTCAGCCAGCAACGACTGCGCTCCCTGGACACGTTCCGTGGGTAAATCACAGCCCAGGGAGCTTCTGTACCACTTGCTGTAAAACTTGTCTAGATTTGAATATAAGTAATTATAGTCACAGTATGAGATCTTCACTTCCAGGGAGAATACAATCTTATGGGCTTGGATGTGGGTTTTTAATCTATCGAAGAAATTATCTGTTTATAGAGATAGCTGGACATTATTTTTTCCCGTGAGAACTTTGAGTTTTCAGCAAATAACCAAAAAATCAGTATATTTTTGTCTATAAAACAAAATATTTTGATTGGTAAGGGTGCCCCCATGTCTCATGGGAGTTGTAGTTCTGATGCTTCGTCTTCTGTACAAGGTGGACTTTTTGGTCAGACTAAGTCTTCCATCATGCGCCGCCGTCTTCCCGCTTGGATAGGAGACACTATGCAGCATGGCAGTCTCGTAACCCCAGTGCTTCATGGGAAATATAGTCTGGGGGGAAATTTGTCAATGGAAGATATGAGGGAACATGAGGCAGCAGAACTGTGACTCCCGTGTGACGCTGTGGGAGCATTTCAGAATCAAAATATTTCAGGTTTAGGCTGAAAACTCTCTTTTTGTTCTTGTTGTTGTTTTCAGGCATTCAGGGTTTCAACAAAGCATTTACATTTTCCATGGAAAGACATTTTTCTTGAAAAACACTGTCAAAATTGTTTTTCACCAAAAAGACATTTACAGTAAACTCTTTTATAGCCGGCACCTCCGGGACCAAGCAGTTGCTGGATATTCAAATATTCTGCATAGCAGAGAGGTATACCTAACAATGTATAATAAAGAAAAACAAGATTAGATACTAAGAAACAAACAAAAATATATGTAGAGTACTTTATTTACCAACAAGAGTAGTATTGTACATTGTAAACTTATACTGTATTTGCTGTATTTATTTATATTTACTTTTATGATACTGTACTTAAGGAAAACATAACTAAAATTTACATATGGTTAAAATGCTGGTTTATGTAGAGTTCTAGATAATAGAATGCTGGGTAGGAAAGAGTTTACTGTAGATGGAAAATCTGTGACCAGTCCTACATATTATGATTTCTTCTTCTTCTCCCTCTCTGTTAGAATTATTCTTTGTACTGCCTTTACTAATATCTGTCCTGTCAAGTTTGATGAGCCTTTCACAACTGGCATGGAGTCTATGGACACCATGGTTGCCAGAGATCCATGACAGAAAGTTTTCCCTGGTGTCCAACCTACATTTTGTTGTTCTGATGTGCAGTGTGTGACTTCTACATATATTTCCTTTTATTGTACTAAGTTATTCTTTTCCCTCTATGAGGCTCTCAAGTAAAAACACAGCCTCTCTGTTTCCTGCCTGCTCCCAAATTTCCTCTGTGGCCTTGGTCAAGTCACTTAACTCCATGTTCTCGTTTATCCACTGTCTACAATGGGAGGAATGATATGGTTCCCTCTTTCAGGAGTTTGTGGGTGCTGATGACTTGCTAAGTGAAGTTGGTAGAGTACATGGAATTGCTAGGTACAATCAGTGGAATTGCTGGCTCAGAGATCTGATTACCTCAGGGGCCTCATTTAATTGGGAGGAACGTCAGGATTCTAGTTCTTGGATTTCCTGAAACATTTAAAATGGGGCTAGAGCAATGTTGGAAGCTAGATTTTTGGACTTGTGTGGGAATATGAAAAAAAATCTCACTGAATATGCCTAGTAACTTGACTTTGAAAAGTTCTCACCTTTGTCCATCAATATCTGTTTCCCCCTGAATGAAGTTTGTGCATTGATCCCTCGACAGCAAGCTTGGCTGTTTGTTTTTAGGCTTTTCTTTAAAAAAGGCAGTTTGAAAATATGTTTTAATGGGATAAAATATTAAATGCATGCGTGTCTGTTTCTGACCCACAATATTGCATGTGTATTTTCATTGTTTTGCTTGTCTTTTTAGGCTGTCACTCATAATTATGGTATTTGTGAATTATGGAGGAGGAAAATACTGGTTCTTCAAACATCAGAGTTGGAATGGTAAAGTATGATTTATGCATTTCGTGCAGATCTTAGTCACAGAAATGAATGGACAGGGCCAGCTCCCCAGGTAGTGCCTCTACTGTAGTTCTGTTGGCAGTGAGTGGAACTGTGTCCATTTATACCAGCAAAGGATCTAGCCCCTTATAAGTAACAGAAGAATAGTTCAAAGCACCGTGTGACTGTTCTGGTATCAGACGGTCTTGGGAAGGTTTCGTATTGTCATATAACCATTTTTGCGTACATCTTTACCACAATCACTCACAACGCATGGCTGTGTTATTATTTGACACTTGTGGGAGTAGGAGCTAGAGGTGACAGTGGCATCATGGTAGCCTTGTGCTAGGTGCTGTACAGATAACATTAAATAACTGCCCTGCCTCATTGATCACGCCTGACAATGCTGTGTTCAGACGTGTTGTGCCATGCTAATATCATGGCAAATTGTGCAAATCACATGCCAGAAGTGGTCCCTGTGATACAACCATTAATTCAGACACCATTTTGGCGAACAGGTTGAAAGGAAAGCGAAGCAGATATAGTTACAGGATTAATCATTTATCCTCAGATTTTACAGTGTTAATTCAGAGTTCGCTTTACTGGATTATCAAAGGAATTCTGAATTTTCTCTGCAGATTTAGATATGAGGATCATCATAAATTTAGTCTTTTGAGGCAATTAAAACTTGTCAGTTTTTTCCTTTGTAGGTTTAACGCTAGCGGATCTTGTGTTTCCCTGGTAAGTCTTTGTGGTAGATATTATTATTTCTATAGTATCATAACACCTAGGAGCCCCTCTTACGGACCAGGGCTCTCCTGTGCTAGGTGCTGTACAAACACCAAACAAAAAGGCAGCCTCTGCCCCCAAGCACTTAAAGCCAGAGATAGCAGATACGAATAGACAGACTGGCAAGTACAAGGGAACAGTAAGACCGTATTGGCCAGCATCATGAGTAGAGCCCTGCATGGTTACCAGTTTAGACCCCCGGATATAAATTGGTCTGCACAGAATTCTCTCAGGAACTGCAGCGGCGAGAGGAGCAGAAGATGGGACCACTGCTCCCAGGAGTCAGTGCCCTTCAGCTGCAGCTCTGCAGGCTCAGCAGCCCTGTCCCCAGCCCTTCCATGCACCTGTCTCCCTTGTGCAGGGGTGTGCTGGTGCTCTTGGCTGCCGTACCAGTGGGCAGGCTGAGGGTGGTACAGCCACAGCGGAGAGGCTGCTGACTCCTGGGAGTGGTGATCCCATGTTCTGCTCCTATTGCTGCTGCTGTTCCCAGGAGAGCCCTGTGGTTTTGCGGATACCGATTTGCACCCGCAGATACAGATTGGTAACAGCTGTAACGATGAGCTGTGATCTGAGCACACCAATAGCCAGACCGTTGTCAAGGCTTTTTTAGGTTTCATGGCAAAAGAGATGTTGAAGAGAGATACTCCCTGAAAGGTGTGACTGTCTCCCTGTGGCAGACTAGAAAGCCAGCACCGTGGAATGCTGCTACGCTGCACTTTAAATCCATTTGGAAGATAGAGAGTCTTTCACTATGCTGGAGCATGGCTAGTCCGACTAATGTGATCTGTGCCCTACAGGCTAATCACATGTTATCTCCAGTTGTCAGATGTTTCTCTTCTCCTTGTCTGCCAGCACAGAAGCCTGGGGACATTCAGATGGCAGCAAATTCTAAATTTATTGAGTGAAACCATATTTTCTTCACTGTGCAGTCAGGCTGATTGCAACTCAGTGCCGCAGGATGTCATTTTGAAGCCAAGAGTTTAGCAAGATCCGAAGGTGGACCAGATCTGCATAACAAGAGTATCAAGAAATAAAATAGATAAAACCAGTGTTTTGAATGAATGTATCTTTTAATGAGTAAGCATTAAGATTACAGCTGTGTGTGGAGACAGATTATTCCATAGCTGGGTTTTCTGCATCTCAACCTGAAGCAGCTGCTCTGACAGGATAGTGGGCTGGGTGGACGTTTGGTCTGATCCAGTCCAGCGAGTCTTATATTTCAGATTTAGGGGACGATCATAGTAGAGCCCAAACTCAGTTCCAGACTCTGTGGCTCAGACTCACTGCTGGTCAGAATACCAACTTTATTTTAGGCAACATGGCTTGATATGGCAAAACATTGGATAATGCTGTAAGAAGCCTGAAATCCTATTACTTTCCTTAGTTCTCTCACCTGACCGCTGTAGGATGGGAGAAAAAAAAAAACATACGGATAGAGTTTAAGAATTCTTAGTAATAAAATTGTCCATTTGTGTGCTGTGTGTGCCGATTTCCACTGGGCCTACTTAGAATGTTGTGTTAGAGAGAGTTAACATTTGCTGATGTGTTTTTCCCTGCATGGACCTATTTCACAGCTGCCTCATTTTCTAGGTTTGTGTTCATCATGGGCACCTCTGTGTCACTCTCCCTGAGCTCCATGCTAAGGCGGGGATGTTCGAAGTGGAAAGTGCTGGGGAAGGCTCTCTGGAGGAGTGTCTTGCTATTCCTAATAGGAGTCGTCATCATCAATCCCAATTATTGCCTTGGACCTCGTAAGTGGAGACCGTGTTGTATGTTTGTACTTTTGGAAATTTGTGGCTTGCCAGTTTTTCCCGGGCTGTTTATAGAATGATTATCTGTCCCACCCCATGGACCTCGTTCACGACAAGGACCACTCAATGCTAGTGCTGTAATAGACCAAGACTGGCCGGCTGTTCCGTGGTGCTGCGTACGTCTAACAGCAGTTGGCCTTAAGGCTGTCCCCTTACTTATAGTCATAGATTTCAAAGCCAGAAGATACCATTCAATCATCTTAGCTGACCTGTGTAGCACGTGCAAGAAGATTCATCCATTCGTCCAGTAACTGTTGGACTGAAGCACATCTTCCCGAAAGACGTCCAGTCCACAGGAGCCTGGGACCTCACAGTTCTTGCTTTTAGGCCATCCTACCCTCCTCTTTCTATGCTGACAGCAACAGCTATACTTGGACTGTGAAGTTGCAAGGGGTCAGGAAAGGAAAGCGTGTGTGCAGGTTGAACCTCTCTCATCCAGAACTCTCTCGTCTGGCAACATCTGTAGGTCAGTTGATTTTAGTTGGCCAGATGACCACTTCTCATGGGTGTAGCCAAGTTTGCCGCAGTCCCATAGTTTGTTCTGTGCTGTTATTCAGCTGTAATTTACCTGTAAATGTCTTCTCAGGGCCCAGTAAACAGTGAAAGTGTTGGCAACGTGCTAGGCAATATTGACCTCCCGTGGTCCGGCAAATGCTCTTATCTGGCGCTGGTCAGGTCCCGAGGTTGCCAGCCGAGAGAGGTTCAGCCTTTTGTAGAAAAAGCCGTGTGGGAAGGATGGAGTGCAGTGCAAACGTGTGCTGCTTGAATTTCATGGGAGAGGCAGGAAATAGCCACAGAGCCATGGCACAGGGCTCAGAGGAAGTACCTTACACGTCTCCGCTCCCCGAGGAAACTCTCCACAGCCAGCTCACAGCACTGGGCTCCCTGGCTCGGAGCAGCTGCACTTATTCTATAAATGGAAGGGAGGCTCTTGTACGATTTCCAGCCTGGCTTCCCAGGGCGTGGCAGAGTCCGGGTGGTTGAGGACATCCCTGCTCAGCAGCTAGGTGCCTGCAGTTGGCCCGTGCCAGTTGACTTGGACGTGCAGGGCTGAGGCGGCAGGTCTGTTTCGCTGCCGAGTAGGCTTCTGGCTCAGACTGGAGCCAGAGCGCTGGGACTCTTCCACCTTGGAGGGTCCTAGCGCCTGGACTCTAGCTGGAGGTAGGAAGTCAGCATGGCAGGAACGGCCCCACAGTCTTGAGTCAGCTTGGCTGGCTGCAGGTTTTCCTTCGCTATGGAGACATTCCAGGAGCCATCACTTGCCACGAGTACAAAGTCCCTGAGCTGCACCCACTGCCCCTTCCCCTTCAGCCCTGTCAGAGGGCTCTCACCACCCTAGGGCCTCTTGGGAATTAGCTCCGTCCCAACTGGTGAGCCCTCTGGTGGTGGCAGCGGCTCTCCCATCCTCACCTCCGCCTGCATACCCAGTAGGGCTCCCTTCCCTCAGCACCTGCACTGTGGCACAGCCCTCCTGCCATTTTACCATCCAGTTCCCCGCCTTCCAGGGGTCTTCTCCAACAAGAGTCCAGCCGCTCCTCGGCGCTTGGCAGGCCACAGCCGGACTGCAGCTTCAGCTGCTGGGGCTAAGGGGGGCCGGCCCACTCACTGCTCCAGGGGCCTTGCAAAGAGCAGCTCCCTGCTACTTCGTCCTTCCTGGTCACTGTCTCTAGTCCCTGGGCCACTTCCCCACAAGCTCAGTTCAGTCTGCTCTTGCCTCTGGCTCCAGCTCCATTGCCCTTTTCCAAGGGCCTTGAGCCTGGAAGTCTTGGTAGCTCATCAGGAGCTCCTGCTATCTTCCCAAGTCCCTGCTTGCTCCTGCCCTGCCCTTCCCGGGGAGCTGGGCTCTTGGCAGGCCTTTTGGAAAGCAGTGTTCTCCCTCAGGCTCCCTGCAGCACACTGCCCTGCTCTGCAACTTCCTTTTGTAGGGGCCAGCTGGGTTCTGGTTGGCTGGTCCAGCTGCCACCCTAATTGTCTGCAGCCACTCTTCCCCCACAGCCACTCCTTTGGCTGCCTGCCAACCAACCTCCCTAGGCTGGGTTTAACCCTCTCAGGGCCAGTGTGGGGCAGGCACCCCATAACAAGCCCTGCAACTGATTCCTGCTCCCATGTGCCACATGGCTCTGCTGCCTTCTGGTCCCACTCCTGACACTGCAACTAACCCCTTCTTACTCTCATGCCTTTGGTTTGGTTCTTTCCCAAAACCTCATAGACTCTTCTCTGTTGACCTCATGCTACCAGAATGTATCCCCCTCCACGCCCCTATTATCTTAGGGCCATCCACAGGGGTGAGCAGCTGCAATGATCGGGGAATGCATCCCTGTGAGATGCTGCAGTCTGCTCCCCAGCCTGGTCCAGGCTGCACAGTGTGGGAGGCTTTGGCCATGAATGTTTGTCCAGCTCTTTGAGATCCTACTAGGGCACGGTAGCAGTACTCAGGCAAATTACTCTCCCACCATGCTCTGTACTCACAGGGGTAGCGTGACTGCCTGAGAAGTAATGCGTCTAATGCTCCTGCGTAAATTCTACCCCAAAATATTAAAAATCTGTGCACAATATTTCCAAATTCTGTAAAATTCTGCATATTTTATTTGTCAACATAACACTACATAATCATCCTGGTTCCAGTTATCTTGGTAATTTATTTAAACTACAATACAGCAGCTGGACAATGGGAGCCAGGAGTTTGTGAGGAAATTCCCAACTCTCCCTCTGCCTAATGGTAATGCAGCTTGGTTTGACTCATCACTTGTTTTTATTAGCCAACAAATATATTAGAGTGCCTCTCTCTTTCTCATGCATGATGATGTACGTCTCTGCAGCCATTCTGGGCATCCAAACCCACCTGCTTGCTCTGCTAGGGAGGAGCATGTGACTGCTCTTGCATCTGCCCTTTTCTTCCCTGTTAGAAGTCATTTTTCTGCAGGGAAACAAACCGGGAGGGGGGGGCAGAGGAATTCTGCGTGTGTGCAGTGATGCAGCATTCCTCCTGGAGTATTATATTTAATAATTGTAGCCCCTGCTTACATCTCTCTTACAACGTATGTACATCTCCCCTAGTGTCCTGGGGCAATCTGCGCATTCCAGGTGTACTTCAGAGACTGGGATTTACCTACCTTGTGGTTGCCGTCTTAGAACTCCTGTGTGCTCAAGCTGTGGCTGGGACTGACGTGCTGGTGAGTGACCCTGGGATCCAGCTCTGTCCTTGCTGCTAGCGGGCCAGGCTGTAACCCCCGGCAGGATACACAGCACTGTTGCAGGTGGACCTGCAGCCTGTTGTCGGCTACTAGCCTCCCGCCGCACCCACTAGCGTTGTCCCGTCTCTAGCCGTTCCGCTGCCAGTTCCTTGGGTGGTTTTAGGTGCCATGTGGCACAAAATTCATCTCCATTTAGCTGTCCAGAGCAGTGCGGGAGGCGGCTCAGGAGCTGAGCAGAGAGGGGTGGAGTTCAACAGCTCCGCATGGCCAGGCCCAGCTGCATTGCCTTGTAGAGGGGTATAAAGGTCCTTAAGAATTCAGTCCCTCCTCTCCTGCTGGCAGTGCCTCTGGGGTGCCAAAGGTACTGAAAAACGCAGCTTGAATTTAGCCCGCTGTCCATGTCGTCCTCCGAATCCCACCTCCTCTTCTAGAGCTGGCCCCAGGCCTGCCGACAGAGGGGGAGCCAAAGGGCCAAGTGCACAGGGGGCCGGTGGACTTAAGGGACCCTTTTCAATAGCGCTGCAGTAGCAGCGTGCTAGGCCAGCGGGGAGCCCTGAGCTCGGGGGCGCGGAGTTACAGCCGTGTGTGAGCAGGGAGGGGAGAGCTGGGACATGAGCCTTTCCGGTCCCTTACCGCGCTTTTATTTCAACCCCACTTTCCTCCAGCTGAGCCAAGTGACCATCGTGTCTGTGCTCAGCCCAGTGTGTCGTATTTCACCCCCTTTAGGCAGAGCTAGGAGATTGACAACAAGGACAAGGGCATTGTTTTCCTGTCGTCTGTGGCTCTCACTCTGCTGAAAGGACTTCGCTCAGACTTTCGAAACGAAATCCCCTTTGAAATCCCTCCCTGCTGGATCACTGTCAGTTGCGTGTGCGCGCGTGCGCGTGTGTCTCCCCTTGCGCATTCCGCCAACCGTCTGCAGTGCCGGAGGGCTGTTAACAAGTGAAAGGTGTCTTTCCCCCAAGGGCGCAGTGTTCCTCTGCCAGTCAGTAATCCTCTTCCTCTCTCCCTCGCCAGCAGGAGACCCCGTACTCTGCCCTGCGTGATATCCTGCTCTACTGGCCACAGTGGGTTTTCATTCTGATGCTGGAAGCGATTTGGCTGGGTTTGACCTTCCTGTTAAGTGTACCTGGCTGCCCTAAGTAAGTTGAATGCTTGGGCTCCTTTTCCTTCATTTGCTGGCTGTGTGATGTCAGGGGTTATCATGCTACGTAGGGACCATGTTTTGGCATGTAGATCTGAGTCCATAGGAGAGAACTTCTTGGCGAAACATCCCCTTCCCAACTTCGCAGTGGGTACTTGGCTCTGTGTAGTGGACATGGAAATTACTCACCTTGGTAAGGAACAGGCTTAAAAGCTTCTGTGATTTGCCTGTGGTTCCCATCGCTGCAGAGCCGGAGCACCTCCCATCTGTCATGCATGTCTCCTCCCTGCACCCCAGGAGGGAGGGGAATGAGGAGCTCCCTTCCCGAAGGACATCTCAAAGAGCCAGCCTTGTCATAGGCACCGAGCTTTTGGGGTTCTGCCGTCAATGCTTGCTGTCTGCTCCCAGGTACAGCCCTGCTGCAGCTTGTGCACTCAGGCACCGAGCTCCTAGTCATAGCTCTTGTGCGTCTCGACGTGGCAACCGCAAACTTCCTGTCTTCCTACGAGCGCCGGCGAGGTTGGCCGCCGGGCCTTACCGGGGCTGTTCCAAGCACCGTGTTCGCTTCTGTGGCACTTCTGTTTTCTGAGAGCAGTCAGGGTAGAGATGCCCTCCCTTGCCAGCACCTGCTTCCTCATCCACCAGTCTCAGGCGCTGACTGTCCATGTGTGGCACCTTCCTGCCATGCCTGAGTGCAGCCTCTGTTTCGCGTTGGCTGCGGGTCTCGTCGCATCCAGGCAGTGGGTTCTGGGACGATGTGGGACTTCTTGCCAACAGCACTGGGCTGCCCACCGTGGGGGCTTCTCTACGCTTCCTTCCAAGTGACTGCAGCCTGAGGGGCCTCTTGGAGCTCCCCTGCCTCGTGCTTGCTGCTGCGGGAGGCTGAGAGCACAGAGTTAGCATGTTGTGTTCACCCCTCTGAGTCCGGCCGGGGCAGGCTCTGCAGGGTAAAAAATGGTGCGGTGTTCTGCTGCGTGTTGTACCGTCTCCTCGGCCCGAGAGCTGGACTTGCTGGTGGGGAGCAGGGGCTGGGAGGGTGAGCGCTCCCTTTTGGGCAGCACTGCATCGCTGTTGATGGTCTGCAGCTGTCCTGGCACTAGGGCGTGTTGATGGTTGCTCTTGTGTCGATCAGCACGAGTCTGGCACTTGCCTAGTTTGTTTTTTGTGGGTTGGCCATTGCAGAGCTCACCGGTGCTAGTTATCCAGTGTTCTGCTTTCCAGGCACTGGCTGGCTTTGCCTCTGGACTGCCCTTCCCTTGGGGACTCGTGTCTGGGAAAGATGTCGTTTGGCAAGGGACCTGATTGCCTGCATGAGGGTTTGTGCTTCACCAGATCAACAAAGCAAAGTAGTAGTTGTTGAGTTAGTAGTAGTTAGTTGTTCATTAACAGCCTAGTGCTGCAGAGACCCATGGCCTTTTGTTTCCCTTCTAGGGGTTACCTCGGCCCTGGTGGCATAGGAGATTTTGGAAAATATCCCAATTGCACTGGAGGAGCAGCCGGTTACATCGATCACTTACTCCTGGGAGAAAAGCATATTTACCAGCACCCATCGTCCAGTGTGAGTGGTTCTTACGGCACTGAAACCATTGGCCGGCAATCGTTAGGTTCTGTGTTTTACAGGCCAACATCTTTAATGGAAAATCAGCTAAGTTTTCAAGGGAAAAGATACTTCCCCCTTTAAGTGCCAGCACTCCCTCTCCCGACTGGGGTGTGAAAGCTAAGACGGGCTTTTCCTTACTTAGAGGATCTCTCTACAGCTTAGTTGCCATGACTGATGGCCCCACTTGGAGAGGTAGAGAGGCTAGACTTGAGAACTGCTGAGGCTGGGTGGGGCTGACCTGGCCTGTCTGCAGCAAGGCAGGTTCACCAGCAGCTCAGCCTGGGGGCTGCGGGGGGAGGGTTGAACCCCAAAACCTGTGTTCTGGGGCGGGGATGTAGCACGGTATAGATCAGTGTGATGGCAGCTAGCCAGAGCGATTTCAGTGCAGTCTGTCGTCACGTGTCAATGAACGGATGGAGCCGGGCACCTGGGACAAGAGAGGGAGGAAGAAGTTCAGGGCTGGCTGTACACCTTTCCAATACCAAATCTCTTTCTCTGGAAGGTGCTCTACCAAACAACAGTGGCCTATGACCCCGAAGGCATCTTGGGAACAGTAAGCTCAATTGGCATGGCATTTCTGGGACTTCAGGTACTGTGTGCTTTTTTGGTCCTACCTTGTGAGCAAGCCTTTGTCTCCCAGCAGCCACCGAGGAAATGGTGTTTTGGCAAAGCGGGGAGATGGGGGGAAAGAACTTTTAGAGCTGAAGCAACAGCATCTTCCCTAGAATTAAAGCTGCGGTCGCATTGCCACT
Source organism: Carettochelys insculpta (assembly GCF_033958435.1). Taxonomy (NCBI): domain Eukaryota; kingdom Metazoa; phylum Chordata; order Testudines; family Carettochelyidae; genus Carettochelys; species Carettochelys insculpta. Next base: position 131,933,809 of record NC_134140.1, on the reverse strand, counting down.
ATAAACCAGCCTAACGCTCTGAAAACCGCCCAAATCCACCGGCAGGGCAGGGAAAAAGGTGCTGGCAGAGATGTTAAATCGAAATTGGGAGTACATTGACTAGCGTGATTCTGAGGTTTAAAAAATCAGGGGCTAGCTCACTGCCTGAAACCCTTGTCTGTCGTGTCTGGGCAGGCCTGGAACCATCACACCTGTGCTTTGTGGTGACAACCACTGGTAGCAGCTGGCTGCTCAGGGGTTCTGAAAATAAGTCTAATAGGTGCTAAGCATGGAGTTGGGCTGTTAAGTTTAAACTCAGCCTTGGCTGGGGTGTTTCCATGATCCTCCTGTCAGGCAGATGTTATTAGGAGGTGGGAAAATTTATTCTCCTTGGCCTCTGATGATAGGACAAGAAGCAGTGGGCTTAAATTGCAGCAAGGGAGGTTTAGGTTGGATATTAGGAAGAAGTTCCTGTCAGGATGATTAAGTACTAGAATAAATTGCCGAGGGTGATTGTAGAATCTCCATCACTGGAGATATTTATGATGGTCAAGAGCTCCATTTTTCTACCCTGGTCAGTAAACTCAATATCAATATCTAACAGGGATGATAGAGATGAGGGATCAGCAGTCCTTCCAAGGTGGAGTGCCAGAGTTTGAACTTTTGACCTCTGTATGGTCAGCATGCCAGTGACACTTTTTAAAGTCACTAATAGCCCTACTCACAACAGCTTCATTAATAAATAGAGGCCGAGCCTTACCATCTCGGTGGTGGTTGGTAGCATTAGCTGGTATTTGTTAATCTGCAGGCGATGTGGCTTTGAGCAAGCGCCTGGCTGCATGGGGGAGAAGGGATGAGGCTGAGGCAGGACAGGACAGGGCCCACCTCGCATACCAGCGAAAATCAGTTTGCATGCCATTCTTGGCACCTGTGCTGGGAGTTGCTGACCCCGATACAGGTGGTCCTGCTGTGAGCACAGGGGAGTGGACTTGATGACCTCTTGAGTTCCCTTCTAGTTCTAGTTCTGTGGTTCCGGAATGAGAGAGCAGGTCGCCGCTCAATCCACTAACCTGTCAAATACTCACATCGCCTGTCACTGCACTTAAACCCAGAACTATCTTTGGGTCTTTTATATACCTGTTGTAGTGAGTGATCTTGTAAGGGCTGATTCGATATCAGAGGTGAACAACCTGCAGCCCACTGAGGGTGCATCAGCAGCCTGTGCACCTTCTGTCTGCCCCCTCCACCATGCACCTCTCGTGGACTGCGACATTGGAGCCCTGGACTTCCTACTCCTCCTTCCTCCCAGCACTTGAGGAGTGCCACGAATCTGCTGATTCCTGCTGCCTCCCCGCTCCCTCACAGAGCTGGAACACTCCAGTGCCTCACTGTATGAGAGGGGCACGGGCAAGGGGACAGGGAGGGGATACATGGGCAGCATGCTGCCCACTGAGATGGTGGGCCACTTACACAGCCCACGCACTAATTCCGGGTGCCCGTGGCTGCTCTAGGTATCTGTCTCTGGACTTAGACAGAAGCTCACCCTGTACAGAGTAGAGCCCCCAACTTACGCGGAGGTTGCGTTCTCGCAACCCCACATAAGTCACATTTCCCAGGTAAAGCCTTGGAGCCAGGAAACTGCTGAGGGCACCAGCCCTGGTCAGTTTCCTGGCTCCAGTCAGTGAGTGGAGGGGAGCCTGGGACCAGGGGGCAGCCTGGCTCCCTGCTCCCCTCCCCTTGCAGGAGCCAAGAAACTGACCAACACCGGTGCTGGTCAGTTTCCTGGGTCCCATAGTGAGGTGGGGAGCTGAGAATCAGACTCCAGGCTCCCCTTTGCTGGTGGGAGCCAGGAAACTGACCACCTGGGAAACTGACCAGCGCATCTCTAGTCAAATTTCCTGGCTCCCTGCCATTCTGGGAGCCAGGCACAGCTGCCCACCCAGCTTCTGGGCAGACAGTTGCAGTAGTGCAGCTTTTCCCAGCGGGGGGAAGCCAGGGAGAAGCCACTCCCCCTGTGGCTGCCCCCCCCCCGGCTTCCCCCAGCTGGGAGAAGCTGTGCCGGGCAGATAGCCACAGAGCGGCTTTGAGTTGTGCTTAACTCGTGTTAACGCAAGTTAAGCGCAACTCAGACTTGCACATTTCAGGGGTTCACCGTACTACATACAGGGAAGGGGTCAGTACGAGTTCTGCATTGTGCACAAGACAGCATTAGTTGTGCATTGAGGAATTGGCTCGCTGGAATGTAGCTGGCTAGATGTTGGAAATGCGAGAGAGCGTGTACTCTGAGGAGCCTTAGGAATGCTTTGAGGTGTGATATAAAGGTGATAATGGGTGGCCATGTAGCTTGGTGAAAATGTTAATGTTTACTTGATTGTTCTGATTTTCCTTATTTTGTGGTGCCTTAATAGGAACTGCACTTGAGTGCCTTAAAAACCATTTGTGTGCTTATACCTCTGGTGTAGGCATCAGAACATTTTCATTGCTAAACAAGTATCACTTGTTTTCCACCTGAACTCATTGTCCTAGAAGAGAGCCTAATCCGTCTTCCAACAGCATAGCACAAATAACGCTTTTTTAAACTTGTCAATTCTACTACAAATGGCTGGTGTAAAATGCCTGGTATATTATGGAAAAATGGTTGGTGGAAGATGCTTGGTATGGTAATTTACTGGGTTTTATGCCCTTTTTTATAGGCAGGAAAAATATTCTTGCTTTACAAAGACCAGCACAAGCAGATAATCAGCAGATTTTTTATATGGAGCGTAGTCATGGTAAGGAACATCTTTTCTTAATGAATTCATGAGTAATTTAAATTGCAGTAACAATCATATGCATTCATGCGGCACAAGCTTTCTATTTCTAAGGCATGCTGCACTGAACAGTTCATCTAAACTCCAAACACTTACTATTTCAGGGGATTATTTCTGCTATTTTGACAAAATGCTCTAAGGATGAAGGGTTTATTCCCGTAAATAAGAATCTATGGTGAGTAAGAGGCATGTCACTTTTTACCCTTCAACCTGTATGTATCCATAGCTGGAGAGTAGATTTAACTAAAGCAACGTCTCTCCATACTGCATCTTCTCTAAATATCTTCTTAAATTCCCACTGAAAATATGTAGGTCAGTCTCTTATGTGACAACCCTGAGCTGCTTTGCCTTCTTGCTCTTACTGCTGATTTACTACCTTGTGGATGTCAAGAGATGGTGGTCAGGAGCTCCATTTTTTTACCCAGGTCAGTAAACTCAAGCAAATTTATTTAGCTGTCTGTGATTTGATATGCGGGTCAGTTTGTCCTCATCAGTAAAATTAAGAAGCAATTCTGTTTTCATGTCAAGCAGCTAACCCTAACGAAACCTCTGTTCCTATTGGGTTCCAGAGGATTATTCCTCACTAGTTAACTGTGGAGTTAGAAAGGTAAAGTGACTTATTCAAGACCACATGGTGTGTCAGTAACAGCATTACAGCTTAGGATTTCCTGATTGCCTTTCTTATAAATATTCCACTGGCTCCTGCTGCTACAGTGTGGTCTTGCAATGCAACAGAGTACAGAATGTTTTTTCTGGAAACAGCATCTGTGTTTATTTGCAGGAATGAACTCAATCCTGGTCTACGTCGGGCATGAAGTATTTGAGAACTATTTTCCTTTTAAGTGGAAGATGAAGGAGAGTCAATCCCATGGGGAGCACTTAGCTCAGAACCTGGTCGCAACATCAATCTGGGTCATCATATCCTATTTACTCTATCGGAAAAGGATATTCTGGAAAATCTGATGGGATTCATGAAGGCCTCTTCCTGGGGAGAATATACTGAAGTGGACTTCCAAGAGACCACACCATTTCTGCTGGGACTTATTACTAAAGAGGGATCGTGTGTGCACTCTGTGTTCCCAGGGAGACTTTTGTGCGATTTTGCAAGGGGGCTGCAGTGTGATCAGGCTTTCCCCTCCTTCGTCTCCTCCCAACCTCCGTTAGCTCCCCTGTGGCCAGACCAGCTCCCCCCCTCCCCCCCCCCCGAGCTTTCGTTACGTCGCCTCCCTCCACTTGCACTACAGGAGAGCGGTGACCAATGGGAAGGGCACCCCACCCAACAGGCCAATCAGAACATGTGGTAGTGTCGTGGAGGTGCCCTGCACCAGGCGATGGGGGTAGCCAGTGAGCTCCCAGGTTAGTAAGGCCGCCGGTCTGGTCCCCACCTGCCACTAGCACCTCTCTCTCTCTCACACACCAACCCGCCGCTGAGATGCCAGGGCGGAGTGAGCGCTGCTCCCTGGGGTGGTGCAGGGTGGGATAGTGCTGCTGCCACCCATCGAGACATCACAGCCTGGGGTTGCCACCTCCCTGCTTTACAGCAGCAAGCTGCATGGCCTATAAAGCAGCAAGTGCAGTGCCTACATGGTGGAGGTGGTGAGGCAGGTGAGCCCCCATGCGTGGCCCTTCCCCGCTTCGTTACCCCCATGAACCCCTCCCCTCTGGGGCACCCCTCGAGTCCCACACATGCCCTCCTGGGGTCCTCTCCCTGAGCATCCCTCCCGCTTCGAGGCACTCTGGAGCCCCTGAGCACCCCCTTCCTGGGATCCCCTCCCCTGCATCACCTGCTGCAGTCCTCCCTCGGTTGTGGGGGAGGCCTTCTGACTGCAGGCATGAAAAGTGGGGACTGATTTAAAAGTTTGCTCAGCCCCAGCTGAAGGGACAGCATCTTACTTTTAGCCAAAGCAAACTTGCCCGAGCTGTGGGGTTTGCCTCTCCTCTGTAGTTTATATTTTGGTGCATAGTACTGCTGATCTGCTTACAATAAACAGACATGGAGATTGCAGAGCCCTCAACCCCCGGGCAGTTTTAAGACTTGCAACAAGTTGAAGTGTCTTTCCTAAAGGGAACTCATACAGATACTCTGCATTATGGTTGTGTCTCTGACCCAACGTTTCAGGCCGTTACAGGAAGACTTTATACGGGCCAGTTGGATGGCACTGTTTTATCCACAGTAACTAGAGTTACTTCACAGGTTTGAACTACCTTCTGTAGCAACAGGGCTCCACTGTAATTAGGGCCTTTTATTCTCAGTATGTATTTTGTCTTACCTGGGTTTACACGGGTGGCTGGAAGGAGTGCTTTGAATTCTGCTTATCAATGTGCTTTACTGCAGAACTAAAACAGAACTCAAAGGTCGGTGCCACCTCAGAATTTCAGAATATATCTTGAATCTCCAAATAAAACTTTTCATTTTAATAAACAGTTTGCTATTGTAGACTTAGAACTATCAGCCTATAACTATGCTCAACTTCATGCTTTTCTCCTGTTTGTTTTTAAAAACTGCTGAATGCATCCTTATGTGATACAGATTTTAATTTTCTTCCTATTTTTGTGGGTCACATCTTTAAACCGTTATTTGCAAATGGCATGAAATGTGTATGTGCTGGATATGAGATTCATCAGTATGTTCAGATGCTCATGCACTTCAGAGCCTGTGTTATTTTTTCTTGTCTTCTAATTCATATCCTTATTTCCAGAGGCAGCTTTGCATACGCACAAAGGCATTAGTGCAATTAGATCTCATTCACTGCGTTGTATTTTCCTAAAACAGGTTATTTTTATATATTTGAATACGAAGGTGAAAATTGGAAAAAAAGGAATATTACTTTTTATAAAACCTGAGAATTTTTCAGAAAAAATCAGTTTAAACTGAAAACAAAGGTGCTTACAAATAGCCCATGGGAGCAGGACGATAGAACAGATGAAGTCATTCAGACTGGCATAAGAAAATGTGATGGTTCCACCAGCTTCCTATGGTCTTTTGAGGGAGAGTCACTCTGCCCCTGCCACATCTTCCTTTAAAAACCATAAATACTTCATTCCTAATGATCTCATCCGCAGTTCTTGCACCAGGACAGTAGCAAATTGATGCAAGCTTCACAAACATTTTACTTCACCAAAGAAAAAGTTTTCAAGTTATTTATTTTATCAAATGCTTGTCTGCTGCTCCACCAAAATGAGACGGTTGGTTGATTTGATCCAGGACATGCAGCTCGGACTCGGGACCGTAACATCGTGAGCATTGTTTTATGCTAGGCCCCTTGCAACAGCCATTTCACATTTGGAGTATATAATACAGCCCTCTGCTTTCGCAGCAAGACGCCGGTTGCGCTGTCTGTGCCACTCAGGCCAGTGTCTGTAGGAGCAATATCTTCTCGTTAATGCAGAATCTGTGCAACACCACCATCAGGTTCTCCCCGCAGCGAGCGACTTGGCGCTCCATAGCCAAGCGGAAATCCTCTTTCACCCCTTTAGTTATTCCCCGGGTTACTGTGTGATGCCTGAAAACATCAAGGAAACAAAAGACAAGAGAATTAATCTCAGCAGTAAGTTAGGCCTTAATACATGCAGGATTTTATTATAAAAAGTATAGCCTCTACTTTCCATATCTGAATTCATCTGGGGAGAGTCCAACATGTTTTTTATACTTCAAGTGTTCATTTGCTGACTTGCATTTTAGAGAGCTCTGGGATTTTTAAATGCCTTTAGTTTAATGCTTAAATCAAATGTCACTGGCTTTGGCTAGCAGGAATGTCCTCTCACTGGCCTGTGCCCTTCTCCCCTAAAAACTCCTGTGGTTGTCCAGTACAGAGAAGCACATGCTGCCTCATAATCATTCTAAATCATTGGCGGGGGAGGGACAAAGTAAAAGAAACTAACACAAGTTTTAGTTCCCACCCAGCCACAGGAGGAAACTGGACCCACCCTGGACTTAGCAAGAACAGCAGTATGAAGCTCTGGTTCCACACACTGCTGCTAATGCAGAAGCTATGTGGGTAGGTGCAGAAGCATAGATGCATACAGACCTCGGGGAGCTGATGGGACACCTATACTAACCCACGAGGCAGCATGTGTCATAGCTAGTGGCAAACTGAATTCAGCACCAAATTAGGTAATTAGTTTCCTGTGCCAGCAGCCCTCCAGAGAGTCGTCCATCAAGTTCCAGGCAGGGATCTAACTTCTGGTACTGCTGCAATTCATGTGGTCCTAGCCAGGGCGGCTCGTGCGAGATCAGCTCTTTGGAAGTCTGTATTTGCTCTGGCCTCTCAACCACCCACTTCCAGTCACAGTTTCAGAACCCCACTGTCCTGAACTGCCCCTGTTTAATATAACACTTGAGCGCTGGGACTCCAAACTTCACTCTCACTGGGCCTTTAGCATGACTGTGGGCCAGGCCTGGGTACAGAGTCTCTGACTTGGAGCCTCTGTGGAGGGAGGAGTTATTATTTAGCAAATGACTCAACCCAGACTGGCTCTTGGGGGACAGGGAGGGAATACACTGAACTGCTGGAGTTTGGGGGGGAGGGGACTGGAAGAAAAACCAGTTAAAGTGAGGGTGGAAACCATCTGTATGCAGAGCTGGGGGAGGAATCAGCTACAAGGATCCATAAATTAAACAGCCCCCCACAGGGAAACCCTGTCCTAAACCAAATCCAGCTATTTAAATATTTCATCTCCTGTACTGAATAGCTGCGTCAACAAATTGCTCCCTCTCAGAGCAAAGAGAAAACTTCCTCAACAAATCAATTAAGAACAGTCTATTTTGAACATTAAATAGCAAATGGCTCCGCCAGAACACTAGTGAGAGGGAGCTAGTATCCTGCGAACAACTCTTAATATAGTGGAAAATGACTAAGATGGAGACCTTGTTACAACTTTTTAACACTACTGGGGGCCAGGCAGTAAAATGCTAACCACCAGTGCTGAACAAGTAGTTTTGTACATTGTTTTTGGGACAATCTCGCTTTCCGTTCTCACTTCCTTACAAGTGTTTATAACAACTGTGGGCTGCACCCGCGGCTCCCTTCTATGGCCAGGTCTCCACTACAGTCCTGTATCGGAGCAACCACCATGCTCAAGGGTGTGACAATTCCAACTCCCTGAGCGACAGTGGTACTGACCCAATGCCCCGTCAATGGGAGAGCGCTGGGGACACAGCTGCTACCTCAGGGCGGTGGAGTAATTACGGCAACAGGAGAAGCGTCTGCACTACTGTAGTGCTGTCCAGGAAAACAGGCTCCTGGGTGACGTCTACAATTAACTCTACAGCAGCGCAGCTGGTCCGCTGCAGTAGCGAGAGGGGTTCTGTAGCTGTAGTTAAGCCATCTCTCTGAGGCAGCGCCTCGGCTGCCAGAACTCTCTCACTGAGTGCTGACAACACCAGGCATTTGGTCAGCTTTACTACATCTCCCAGGGCATGTTTTTCACACGCCTGTGAGCTGCAGCTGGGCCAGGGCAAGTTTTAAGCGTACAGCAGCCATTGACGACACAAAATAGCACAAAACTTGTGCTACTGAATATTATTCCCAGCATTTGGCAGAGGCGAGTGGTTTTGACTTAACAGCAACACAAAGGAAATTCTCAACTGCAAACATTTTGGTCGAGGAAAAGTTATGACGAGTAGATCCGAGGGGGTAGTAATACAATCTTCAAAAGCAGCCTAACAAGTTGAATGGACTTCTAGATCCTCTGATCGGAATCCCTGTACTTGTGTTTAAACGCTACAGTGATTATTAAGCTGAAGAACATACACACATTTGGCAACTTATGGAAAAAATGAAAGGTTATAATTGTACAAAATGGTCTGCCGAAGAATGTGGGCACAAATGAAAAAAAAAAGTGAATAAAAGTACTGAAGAACAAAGAGCTGAAAACCATGGGCTGTAAAAACATGTTGACAAAACACGGCACACTATGAGCAGGGGTTTCTGTTTGGTACCTGTCAGCAGTCTGTATGCTGGGCTGGAGGACAGGTAAGAACTCCTGCTGCAGTAACCCCAGGGGAGGGCTAGAAGTCCTTCAAAAAACAGCAAATAGCAGCGTTCAAACCACCACACTGACTCCCCGGCGCTGCAGAACAGCTCTCCAGAAAGAGAGATACAGAAGAGAACTGAAAAGCAACCAACTCTCCAGCTAAGGTAATGGGAGAGGAAAAGGCCACAACTGCCTTCATCCATCAGGCTCGTGCACCCACAATTGACCATTCCAGGCCCTGTCATGCCACCTGTGGGCAGCAATACAAACCAATGGAGAGCAGTGCTTTCGAGCATGTTTTTCTCACCACCCATAACACGATGATTTTAGTGATGTGTAACAGGAGACCATTTTGGAAAGTTAAATGGGCAAAGAGGATGCTGTGGTAGGAAGAAGACCAACGCCTCATTCGAGTCCAGCCGTTTAGAACTGCGAGCTAAGGAAATACGCGCCAAGTCCGAGCCAGGTGGCCATCTTGTGGACAGCAGAACATTCATCGTGTTAGATTAACGGCCATTAGAACATTGGTCACCTTTTATTCGTCCTTCCAAATTAAATTAGAAAAGAACAAGATCTCAGAGAGCAGCAGCATCGCTTGTTGCACCAACATCACTGCCCAGATGCCAGCCCCATCTCTTACACATGGAATGGCAAATAGTCACCTCTTCACTAAGTATTTTGCCTCCACTTACCTACCTTTTTAAACCTTCTCCCTTCTGGGACGAGCTCAAACACACTGAGAAAGTCCTCTGGCCTGGGGTGTATGGGCAATCTCAAGTAAAGTCTCAGTCATGGGTCGCTATGGCCAACTAACAGAAGTTGTTCTAGCTGAAAGGTGGTTCATACCTTCTCTGAAGGCAAGTCATACATTCACTGGATGGGTGTGATCTGCAGCAGAGAATCCAAATCGCAACATGGCTACCAAAGCCAAATTCAATGTCCCACCTGACCAGACTTGACAATTTTCCAACTTAAGTACCTGAATGTAGTACCCAAATCCATATGCAGGCACCTAAATAAATGGGGTGATATTCCCTGGCTTGTGGCCATTCAAGCTTAGTAGGATACTGACTAGCGAATAGCCGAAACAATAAAAGAAAGCTTGGGATCACATAACATGTTCTTTCAAATTTGGTAAGTGAAATATACAAGCCACAAAATCAAAATAGAAATGTTTGGACAAACTCTAGAGGTAAGTACAGAAATCTGAACAAAGTTATAACATCAAAATCTGCTTCAGTTTATACCAGGAATAAGATTTTTACTCACAAATACATGTTTCAAGAGTGAAAAAAAAAATCAACTTTCACGTAAAATAACAAAACCACCTGATAAGAATAATATACTACAACTTGCAGTTAATTGCCTAAAACAAGATTTTGGAAAACAGGAACCTAAATTAGTAACTTTTTCCTTATCATACAGTCCTATTTTCTCCTTTTCTAACAGGCCACCATTGCGCTTGGTGGATGCAGCAAATGGTGTAATTGTGAAGGAGGGTTTACCTACAATGGAGCGTGGAGCACTCAGTGGTTGAACTCAGATAACACTGCAGATCACCTGGTCTCAGAGGTAAAGGACTGTATGTAAAAGCCACCAGGATACGCCTCACAGAGGAGAGAGGCAGATGCCTGAGCATGCCTCCTCGCCCATCTAATCTATGGGCTGGAACAGAATGTGACAAACATCGTATGAATTTTATTAGCCTACTATGTTACAAGCCCACCAGCTGTAATCCCTTATCTTTATGGCCAGCAAGCTCTTGTGAGCTCCACTGCCATCATTTCAGCCTTTGGAGCACATAAACCACAGCCTGTTTTTCTGAATTCCTGGGTGAAGGAGCAACAAGGTGTACCAGGTGCTTCTGACTGGAGGCCCCATCATTTTGGGGCATCCTAAGGTGTCATACTGGGTGGGGAAGAACACAGCATTCAGTCCTCCAGGAACTGGCTAGAAAGGCCACCCAGCATCAGCTGCATGTAGAACCAATGTGCTCTAGTGGCTGAAAGGCTGGGTGCAGGCAGGGACCAGACAAGGAGCAGCAAACGTCCGGTACAACAACATCTTCCAGGGGCAAGTTCTGGATGAAAATGAGAGAGGAGAAGAATCTTCCCATTTAAACCCAAAAGTTCTGGCCTGGTCAGGGCCTGACTGACTGCACCTTCTGTCTGTCAGTGAAACCGTTTTGTTTACTTTGTGGATTGCAAGGCCCCGGGAAGATCACCCTAAGCCCAGAACTAATATGACTCCTGTTAAGACCAAGTAAGTTTGTGAGCTGCTCCACTGGCTCAGACAAGCCTGTGACAAGGAGGAATATTATTCCCTCAGAAGGAATGTGGACGGTTCTGGGTAAAACATGGGCAGAAAATACAGAACTCTGGAATTCCTTTGGGAACCAATTCAGCAGGCAGGCTAGACTGCAGGCATCTAGGGGCCACCGCAGGTAAGGCAAAGAAACAATTTACTACATCACACCAGCTTGTAAGAAAATAGTTTCTAGGAAACTTTTCCCATATTGCAATGCTGAGCCCAGAAGCACATTCAATACCGAGGAAAGATCTGATTGGGTGCAACTGAGCTGTCTGGGTTGTTGCTGAAATCTTTTTAGCTGCAACTAGGACCTGGTGTCCTCATACGGAAAACCACCTCGCTGCCAAAAGTGCCAAGAAGCAAAGATGCAGAGCTTCCATAGAGACTTTGCTTGAAACCACTGAATCAGATGAAGGGGCAGTCGAGATGAAAACAAACCACTTATTATTGCCTTTCTACTGCCAAGCTCTACAGGGTACGAGAGGAGAGCAGAGATGTAATAAGCAAGCTGGATTCCGCTTAGCGTGAAAGCTCAGATGAGATGAAACCCCACTGGCTCCAGACAGAGGCTTAATTAAGTTTACTCCAAGTATAATTTATACATAGCTCTATGTGAGCTTTCATAACTGCATAAAACAGAGCTTTCCCTTAATAACTGTAATTATAGCTCTTAACATGTTCTACCTGATGCCCAATTAGTAAAGAATATCTTTGCCCTGCAAGTTTCAGGATGAAAAAAATATACGATACCCAGCAAATACCAGTTATTCCGATGCAACGCAATTCAAAAAACCTAGTTAGACAAGCTTGAAGCTGAAATGCACGAAAATTACTTGATTTTGGTAGAAGAGACATAAACCTACGTTCTTTTTTTGTCTTCCTATATGTTAGAAATACTCTACAACAAACGTACTAGCCACAGACTCACGTATAAGTAAACATCTAGTATGCATTTCAGATCATTAGAAATAAACAACACATTTTTCCCCTTACTTGATCAACATTCCTTGATTTGGCAATAATTCCAGATGAATTTTCCCTCCCTCTTGTGTTCTCAAATATGCAAATTCCTCCAGCATATCAATATCTGTAGAAAAGGTTCAGGACTTCATGGGGGAAAAAAAATGTTAAAATAGAGATCTTCATAAAGCAATCTCAAAAAGAAAGAGAACGACAGAGGATTGAAGCAACACAATACCCGATGAAAGGCCAGCCAGAGAGTTATCTGTGATACACGATTTTTTCATATACAACTAAAACGTTGGTCGTTTAAGACAATGGTGTTGAATCTTTCCAGATGAATGTACACCTTTCAGGAATCTCATCTGTCTTGTGTACACCAAGTGTCACAGTACACTACAGAGTAAACTCTATCATTTCTGGCAGTCCCGGGACTGGGAAGTTGCAGATACGCACCACCAGTAGTAACACACACTGCTCACACTGGGTGGCTGTAGATGCTCTGCTCATCAGATGGGCAGCACCCAAATCTCTCCTGGGTGCCCGCCCAAGCGCTCAGCTTCCAGGGAACAGTGCGGCCATTTGGGTAAATGGAGCCATGGCAGGAATGTAGGAATACATATTCTCCAGACAGCAACACGAGTCACACATCCTTTGTAAAGCCAATTCTACTCTGTTTTATACTCTACACATTCCTCGATACTGCCACAGGTTTGCATGGTGTGTAAATCAATGGAGAATTTGGTCTCTTGGACAAGCAGATGAATAAAGAGGATTCAACACTGTTTTTTGCTCACTGACTCCCCCTGCCCACAATTAGTACAAAGGATACTTGTAACATAGTTGAAAAAATTCTCATACTGGAAGTTTCCCTGCTGACAGATTTTGCTGATGGCTTTCAGGAACAAGTTCTCCCCCCTTGGCCATTCATGCTGAAGCAACACAATCACGTGACCCAAAGCCATATCATCCCTGTTATCTGTGAAAGCTCTCAGCTGTTTAAAAAAAAAAAGAGATTCACTGTACAGCTCAACAACATCAAAACAAATGATTACACAGAGGGTCCAAAACTAACTGTGGCACAGGCTAAATCTGGTCAAGCAGAACAAGTTCGACAGCTGCTAGCAGGGGAAATGGGGACATTTCAACCTCTCCTCCCAAATTAGTCACTTCTGCCCAGTCAAAAGGAGAGTGAATGAGGACAGTCCTTCCCTGCCAATACTCCCCTTCCCCTTGATGCTAACAAACCACCTCTCATGTTTTCCTGGGTACAAAAAGCCTTGGGGTCCTCTACGCTAACAGACTGGCAAATTAAGGGAGTAGTACAGAAATTACTCTTACGACTGTACCGTGCTAGATGAGGGTGGGAACAGTGCAGGACAATTTAGCTCAAAGATGCCCACAGAATATGGAGCTTTGACTATAACTTACCTTGAAACAAGCCAACAGTAAATGGAGGCAATACGGCATAATAGCTTTGCTGGTACATGGCCAAAGTTTTAGGTCAGAGCCTGTAACAAAGAAATTCTATTACATAATTGTGTATGTTACATAATCCCATCAGTCTGATTAAACAGTCAGACTGGGAGGCAGGAAGAACAATCAGAATGATTAAAATGTAAACTAAGCTGAAAAAGCCCGGGTCTTTTCTCCTCTCTTGTCCTACAACTGTGTATTCTGCTTCAGAGTAAAGTCATGTTCATGACAAGGTAATTTACAAGAGACATGAAAGGATACCGGATACTCTCTCTTTCCACAGTATGAATGTACCCTTTGTTTAGAATATAGACAAGTGTGTTTTAAAACTCAGTGAAATGTTTAGAGTATTTTGTAATAAGGTCTGTCCTGGCAATACTGCATCCAACGTTCTCCCATTGACATCAGAAGTTACACATTACAATGCAACATAAGAAAAACTCTGAAAGATTAGCAAACGCAAGTGACACACATACAAGATGCATATTGTAGCATTTCCAGAGCAGAGTGCAAGGATTTTTACTAGCATTCATGTCACTGGGAATCTCACATTTCCTGTCCCCCCCGCAAAGCTCTCCCTAGACACCTGTTTGGAGGTAAACCCCCCAAAATCGCCATACCTTTCCTGAATTTAGACTTCACTTTAGTCTGCCCCTCTTGTGTTTTACCCCCTTCTTGTAAAGGAATCACCATGTAGCACATGAGGTCAAGTACTTTTTCACATGTCAACTGTAAGAGAAAATATAAAAGATGAATAATCTAGGCTATGTCTACACGATCCAAAAACTTCGAAATGACCATGCAAATGGCCATTTCAAAGTTCACTAATGAAGCACTGAAATACATATTCAGCGCCTCATTAGCATGCGGGCAGCCATGGCGCTTCGAAATTGATGCGGCTCGCTACCGTGTGGCTCGTCCAGACAGGGCTCCTTTTCGAAAGGACCCCGCCTACTTCGAAGTCCCCTTATTCCTATGAGCAGATGGGAATAAGGGGACTTCGAAGTAGGCGGGGTCCTTTCGGAAAGGAGCCCCATCTGGACGAGCCGCGTCAATTTCGAAGCGCCACAACAGCCCACATGCTAATGAGGCGCTGAATATGTATTTCAGCGCTTCATTAGTGAACTTCGAAATGGCTATTTGCATGGCCATTTCGAAGTTTTTGGATAGTGTAGACATGGCCCCAGAGAGTCTAAGTTTACAGTTAAATCTAGATTTATCAGTAACAGAATGATGAATTAGACATCTTGCAACAGGCAGCAGAAATGGGAACATATGCGATCTTCCCTAATAGAATTTATCATCTATAATGAACTAGTAGGCAAAGTAATCTGTCTCGACAAAAGGAAAAAACTGTAGTATGAATTAATGAAATTATCCCCCTTTAACAGTAAATGCTTAATTCTTTCATAGTGTTTTTCACTTCAACAGTGCAGAAATAGCTCATTGATAATTTAAAACCACTTTACTTTTAGAAGTCAAATGTCATTACTTTCACTATTTCTGGAAGTTTTTAATTAAAATCACACTTTTTCAGTCCTTCTTTAGAGAAGTTAATCGCCCAAGAGTAAAGCTGCAATCTGGTAGCACTGCAGAAATGCTGTAAACCTACTCCTTAGTTATTTAGACATTAAAATGTGCAAAAGGGATGTACAGTCAAGATAAATCCATGTTAAAGAAACTTAAAACAAAACAGCAGTCATGTAGCATTTTAAAGACTAACAAAATAACGTATTAATGATGAACTTTCATGGGGCAGATCCACTTCTTCAAATCTGGAAATATGTGGGTCTGCCCCACAAAAGCTCATCACCTAATAAATTATTTTGATAGTCTTTAAAGTGCCACAGGACTGCTTTTTTGTTTTGTGAAGATACAGACTAACACGGTGACCACTCTGTGACTAAAGAAACCCAAGTTCTTCATTAGAAATCCTCATCTGCAGAGGAGAAATATGACCGGCCATGTGACCTAGGGAAGTCACTTCACTTCCCACCTTAGATCTGTCTTGTCTGTTTAGACAGAGTTTTTGGAGACAGGAAATATTGCCACATTTGCACCCGCATAGTGCCTGAGGCCCCATGTTGGCTGTGACCTCTATGCACTACAGTAGCAATATTATGGTATAAAACGCATATTGCTAAGCTAGTGTGTATTAAGAAGTCACACCAGACAATATGATTCTCCAAGTCTGCCGCGTTGTCAGGTGGCAACCCATTTCTATGACCATATTCCAAAAAGTCAGATGACATTTCCCATAACCCCTTTACCACTGCCCAGGCATCAACCACCCAGCCTACTCTTAATCACTTCCATGTGATCAGCACTAAAAACAAAGGCGAAGCTAAGGTGAAGCATGTTTGGCAACAATATCAGAATGCTTTGGACAAAGGTTACAATTATCAAACCTACACTTTAAGAAGGAAGCTCATTCAAAATTAAGGTTCACCAAACAAGTAATTCAAACACTTGAAAGTCTGGTCATTCACAGCCCAGACGCTCCAATTCACGGTGGCCCAATACAACCGGTTTCCCTTGATACACATTTGGCAGCTCTGTTGTGCTTTCAGGGGTCTGGGCAGAAATGTGGCACCCTCCTGACTTCACACGGCATGTCTGATCTGCTGGAAGCAGCAGGCTAGCTTGCAGCTCCTAGGGAGGGCTGGCAGTCAGCAGAGAGGCCTGGGAAGTGGGCCACTATTCTGTACTTACTCTGTATTCTCCAACAGCAAAGTGGCAAGTGGCTAACTGAATAAGTGCTCTCTGATTCTCTAGGAGTGATCCTTGACCTGCGAGCTGCTGCTGAGAATGAGATCCCTGAAGAGCTGCCAAGTGATGTAGGCTGGTCACTGCTTTTTTATACTGACCCTTTAAAAAAAAAATTAAACATAACTTCTCACACACAATTCATACGGAAATAAAGGGGATAATCCCGCCTTAGAAAGTCTCCAAAACACAGGTAATCCCTGTGGCGAAGATTTCAAAATGTCATGCTAATTAAGCTATGACCTCATAAGAGAGGTGTCTGAATGGTACACTTGTGAGCTAGTGGCAAGGAAAGATATAGGCCTAAATTTGTGAAAAATAACTATTCTACATGTATTTTTAAATTCGATTTGTTTCAAATTAAAATTTGAATTTATGAACACGGTCTCAAGGGTTAACTAATAACATTGGAGCCACTTAAAATGTCTGTTCACTATCTGCAAGACAGAGTCAAACATTGCATGTGTCTGCAGTTTTCAATGAATATGTTGCCTAAAATTATTAAGATAAAGAGTCATTTATTTAATTACTAGTAAAATAATTCTAGGTGATAAAGAAACTCTTATTTGCCTGTCTCCCTCTCTTCTTGTACACACAGTTTGTGTATCTGCTTGATTCGAAGACTATTTCTTAATGGCTAATTAGATATCTGCACCTGGAGGGCAGATTTTAAGTTGTTTAAAAATTCAAAGCAGCTTTTTTATGGCATACTGCCTGAAGAACAGAGGGATTTAATGAATAACTCTAAGGCTGTTTCTACACAGGCCACTTCCTTTGGAAGTGGCATGCTAATACACGGAGCGAAAGATGCTAATGAGACACAGATGCAAATTCCCCATGCCTCATTAGCATAATGTCACGTGATTTGGAGTCCAGAAGACCATTCTTCTGGACTCCGAAACGCCATGTAGAAGTGCAGGCGTGAGGGGGCTTCCAGAAGAAAGTCCTCCTTCTGGAGGCTCCTTCTTCCCAAAAATTTTTGGGAAGAAGGGGCCTCCAGAAGAAGGACTTCCTTGCAGAAGCCCCCCTGGGACCGTGCTTCTACACAGCATTTTGGAGTCCGGAAGAACGGTCTTCCAAACTCCAAATCACGTGACATTATGCAAACAAGGCACGGAGAATTTGCATCTTTCATTCCATGTATCAGCATGCCACTTCCGTCCTGTGAAGAAATGGCCTAAGAGTGGGGACAAGGCTCCTTGTATTAAATCCAAAAGGGGCATTCAATCTTCTTTATACAAACATTATTTATAATTATATTCAGACTGCAGTTTTTAAGCTCTCAAATCCAGCAGTCCCCATTCACACACATATTGACAGCTGAAGAAGTAAGTCTTTCCCATGAACGCTCATCACCTAATAAATCATTCTGTTAAATTTTTAAAGTGCTGCAGGACTGCTGGTTTGTTTTGTTAGCATACAGACTAACACAGTGACCTCTCTGTTACAGTGGAAAAAAAAAAAAGCAGTCCCATAGCACTTTAAAGACTAACAAAATAATTTATAAAGTCTGTCCCACCAAAGCTCATCACCTAACAAATTATTCTGTTAGTCTTTAAAGTGCTACATGATTGCTTTTCTGTTTTGATAAAATACAGATCAACACCTCTCTCTCTCTCACACACACACACACACACACACAGAGAAAGAAAGAGAAAGCCAAAAAGTCAAAGTTGCAAGCAACATCTCCGCAACAAGCCTGAAAGGCTACTTCTAGTCAGGTATTTATGGACTCCAGTCTGGAAGGATTCCAAACCAGAACCAAGAGAGCCCAAAAGCATTCCCTGTGTATCGTACCTCACTGAGCACAGGGCTGTGTCCCACAGTACATGGATTTGGCACTTTAACCTTTGTTCAGCGGGCAGGAAAGTGGGCACCTTGTGCACCTAACAAAACGAGGCTTCCTCAGTGGGATTTACCGTTTCTAGAACTAGTAACTTCTTTGCAAGACCTGGGGGAATCGCCAGTTCCTAGCACACAGGAGCATCATCTTTGTTATTGGAGCCACAAACTCTCAATTTAACCATAACCAGTGCGCGTCTGCAGGGAGGGAAAGGCAGGTAAGAGTCTGT
Source organism: Carettochelys insculpta (assembly GCF_033958435.1). Lineage (NCBI taxonomy): Eukaryota > Metazoa > Chordata > Testudines > Carettochelyidae > Carettochelys > Carettochelys insculpta. The sequence goes on along the minus strand of NC_134140.1, from coordinate 131,915,460 downwards.
GAACTCCTTTAAAGCAAAGCTACAACCTCTCACTTATGTCATATTTGTTAAGGTCAATTTTGCAGCACCCCCCTTTGTAAAGTTGAGGGTGCATGCCCCCACTGGCACACGAAGTCGATGGAGTGCGTCCCCAACAGGGTGCACAGCTTCGACTTTGTCAACAATGCCCAGTGGGTACTTATCCCACAGTTCCTGCTCCCCCCTTGCACTGTGAGTTAAGCTCCCAGTGTCTGAGGTGACAAAAAAGTGTCCCAGGTGGCTCTGGGTGTGTGTCATGAGCCTCCCATAGTGCACTTCTCTCCCTCCCCTCTCCTCCCCTTGGAAAGCAACTGGTTTCTGCCCTTTTTTCATATCTGTGCAGAAGCCATTGCAAGGCTAGCAGGGAGCCTATATCCAGCTTCAAACTGCTGTGGCAAGTATTGTGAGCACCTCACACGCTGTCCTGCAGGACGTGTAGAGCCTAAGCAGCCATCTGAGTGATGACGACTCTGAGAAGGACATAGGAGAGAGTACTGCGGAGAGGGATTAGGGGGTCAGAGTGGACCATAAGCTAAATATGAGTCGACAGTGTTGCCAAAAAAAGCAAACATGATTCTGGGATGCGTTAACAGAAGCGTAGTGAGCAAGACAGGAGAGGTCATTCTTCCGCTCTGGTATGCGCTGGTTAGGCCTCAGTTGGAGTACTGCATCCAATTCTGGGCACCATATTTCAAGAAAGATGGGAAGATATTGGACAAGGTCCAGAGAAGAGCGATAAGAATGATTAAAGGTCTAGAGAACATGAGCTATGAGGGAAGACTGAAAGAACTAGGCTTGTTTAGTTTAGAAAAGAGAAGACTTAGAGGAGACATGATAACTGTTTTCAAGTACCTCAAAGAGGGTTACAAGGAGGAGGGAGAAAAATTGTTCTCCTTGGCCTCTGAGGACAGGACAAGGAGCAATGGGCTTAAACTGCAGCAAGGGACGTTTAGATTAGACATTAGGAAAAACTGTCTAACTGTCAGGGTGGTTAAACACTGGAATTAATTACCTAGGGAGGTTGTGGAATCTTCAGCTCTGGAGATTTTTAAGAGCAGGTTAGATAGATACCTATCAGGAATGGTCTAGACACTGGGTGGTCCTTCTGAAAAGGCAGGGAACTGGACTCGATCATCTCCCGAGGTCCCTTCCAGTTCTATGTTTCTATGAATGTGAAACACTGGAGAGGAGGAATGAGGAGATGCTGGCTGCACTCACTGCCCATTACACAGCAGAGCACCAGTTCTGGTGCCATGAAATGAGCTCAGACTGGTGGGATCGCATTTTTTTTGCAGTTATGGGACAATCAGCAGCAACTACAAAACTTCTGAATGCTTAAGGCCACTTTCATGGCACTTTGCAAATTGCTCTCCCCCATTCTGAAGCGCTGCAAAACCAAAATGAAACTTGCTCTGACAATTCAGAAGCAACTGGCAATAGTCCCGTGGAAGTCTGCAGGGACACTGGTGGAGCCTCACGCCCCAGAAGCAGACGTACTTGAGATATGCGGGCCTTCCTCAAATGCAGTGCAGCAAAGACAGGACTAGACTAGGACTCATGAGAGCTGGGTTCTAATCCTCACTCTACCACTAGTCTGCAAGGTAATCTTGGACAAGGTACTTCACCCTTCGTGCCTCAGTTTCCTCAACTGAAAAAATGAGAATATTACTATTGACCTCCTTCGCAATGTGTTCTGAAATCTACTTATGAATGGTGCTATATTAGAAGTAGGTATTATGATTATTATTAGGTCAGATATATGCAGGTAAGTTTTTTGTTTCTTTAACCCTTTTTTATTCTGATTGTTATGGTCCTATAGGGAAATAAATACTTTTTTTTTTTTTGAAGAAGCCATTCAGAGTGACTCCATTTACCTACTGTTCACAACTTCCAAAAAGAATTCTTGCATGTGACAAACCCAGCTGGACCCGCTAAGGAAACAGTAGGTAGATGGGGTGCTTGTAGGCCAGCTGCCTGGTCTCTGAGTAGGAGAACTGAGGGATTCCACCATGAGAGGAGAGAATTTACCAGGCCTGCTATCTAAAAGCGTTCACTAGAGAGAAATGTAAAAGGCATCAAAAGATGCAGCTGACACAGATCCATTAGTCCAAAAGGCTATGCAAATTCTAAGTCTCATTCTTTCATTTACCTGGTAAATGATCATGTCTGTAAGGAAGATACGTAACCAAAGCCAGGTATCCGTCTTCCACGACAAACAAATTCTTGTGAATTCTGTGGAAACAATCAGAAAACAGTCTCAGGGATGGGAGGGAAAGCTGTGCAAAGATTTGGTCTAAAAGTCCTCTAATAGTCATCATGTTTATCAAGACCAGAGTATTCAGCCTATTTAAATACAGCAGACGCGCCCCCCCGCCATACACCTGCTGCCAGCTCCCCGCCACTTAGAGGAGCAGGGAAACTGACCAGGGAACCACTCCAGTCAGGGGTGGCAGCCAAGAGTCAGACTGCCGCCTCCGAGAGGAACAGGGTCGCAGAGCCAAGAGTCAGGCTGCTGCCCCGAGACAATCAGGAAAACTACCAGTGCATCCGCACTGGTCAGTTTCCCCTGTCCTGTGAGGGGCGGGTAGCCCAGAACTTACCACTTACAGAAGACAGGAAACTGACCAGCGCTGCCTCTCCCCAGTTGGGTGAAATTTGACTTATGGAGGGTTGCTCAAGAACGCAACCCCTGTGTAAGCCGGGGCGTCTACTGTATAGACAACTAGTACTATTTGTAAGATGAGGTACTTTTTCAAATAACTATCAAATAACAATGATAAAAACACAATAGTCAGAAACAAAAAGACCCAGTAAGTATCTTCATAGAAACAACTATAGGAGAAATTATCTGTTACATGTGAGTCTTCAGGAGTTTACAAGTAACATCACACTAGCACTTTCCCATTAACTTATTGTGTCTTCACCAGACGGACAAGCCCTTAAGGCTTTAGTATCCATTAGGTACTATGCTCTTCCATCTCTCTTCCGCTACTTTCAAGGAAAGGCAAGTGAACAAATAAACCCAGTTCCAAGAAATCTGCTAAGGGTTCTCATCTTAGCTCCCAGTCTCAAACCATCCAGGCTTCCAAAATGGAGGAAAATATCACATATCAGAGGGGTAGCCAAGTTAGTCTGTATCTTCACAAACAAGAAGTCCTGTGGCACCTTACAGACTAACAGACATTTTGGAGCACAAGCTGTCATGGGCCAAAGACCCACTTCATCCGACGTCCATGAAAGCTTATGCTTCAAAATATCTTTTAGTCTACAAAGGTGCCATGGGACTTCTTGTTGTTTGTGAAAATTTCAGAAATACCTGAACTGTATTTTAACAGTAAAACTATTCTTACTCTAGCAAGGGAGTGCAAACACAGAACTGCCTGCAAGCCTTACCTTTATCCAGTGATTCCACAGAATAGAGAAGCTCCCAGCATTCTCTTGCCAGCTTAAAGCTGTCTAGTACTTCACCCGCATTTGAAAGGTCTGTCTTATTTATCGTGATGTGACGACTCCTCCCCTTCCCAGAAGGGTCTTCATCATCCGAACTCTGCTTGAGGATCAGTAGACACAAAACATTTCGCTGGCTTTAATTAAATGTTTTTTAAAAGAACCTTATGGAACTTCTGCAAAATTGGGTGTAGGCTTCAAAGCAGATAATACCAGTGCAAATTTCTACACTTACCATTAATTATATAATGAATATTACTAACTTGCTTAGCAAAGAGAAATGAAAAACAGTGAAGAATTTGACACTGTACTCTAAAAATAAGCTATCAAGGTCCCAACAACTATACCATTATAAACATTATCTCTACAAAGTTCACTGTCACACATATTGTCATATGAGTAGCCAGAGTACATAGAATCATTTATTACTGAGTAAGAAAGAGCTAAAGCTTCTTTGTCAAACCAATACCAACATGGCATGCTGTAAATCCAATGCAATTGTTCTAAAATTGTGTATTTTATCAAGATAATTCCATAAAATAGTACTTCTTCTCCTATAAAAGTGAAAGCGCATGTACCTAAGAACCATTATTACAAACCAGATCAGTCTGTTATGCAATCACACTCCACCTACGGAATTCGTGCCTGAAAAGATAGTGCAATCAAGCAGCCAGCCATCTCAAGCTCACCTGTCATGATACTAATACATTAAAGTACTGGCAGAAAACTCTGTTGTTCTTATCTAACCGAGAGAGTCTCCTTCTTTGCATATTTTTGTCATAAACACAAATTCCTAATATTCCATATTCAAATTGTGGTATCACTGCTGTTGAGAACTGAAGAGTCTAAAGGAGTTACCATTGTCTTCTCTCTTCCTTCGGCAAGTTTCCTCTTTTTATGTACGTGCTTGTTGCGATCAATATCCGCATCCCCATAAACATTGGATACATCCTCAAGGAGAACTAGTGGAACGTGGTTTGGAGTATTTGGCCCTACATTTAAAAATATAAATAAAAATTTGCTTTAAACTGAGTTAAAAGATCGTTTACTTCCTTCAATTTTTTTTTCCACTCTTCTATGTTGTGCAGAACAATTACAAAGTAATTCAACAAATTGTGTTAACATTTCAAATAAACGGGCAATGATACAATTTGCTTTGAAGGGAGATGTATTTTAGAAATCACGTATTCTCTGCCAGGAGTCATGGAGATTAGCTCAAAGCTGTCAGAAAATCTTGGAATCCCCTTCTAATGGAGCAGTCACAAGATATGTAAGAATTTTAAGTATTTTGTCTCCAAGGCTTGTTAACTTTCAACTAAAAGCGATCATTAAATAATGCCAGAATCATTAGTTCCAGTTGGTCAACAGAGCTAAAAACAGCAACCAAAGAAAAGCACCCAAAGAATTCTTTATGAGAAAACAGAGCAGAGCCTTGACAGTCACTGAAGCCTAAAGAGAGGAATGAAGTTGTTTCGTCACCAGCTTTCCTTAGCAGGGTTACTTGCTCGTGGCCTCTTCCGGCTGCTTTCAAATGTGAGGGATGAAGCTTTGAACTGGCTGCCGAAGTTCTCTACCTCTTCCCATAAACAGACTCCAAAGAAGCTTAGTTGTGGGTAAAGGATAAGAATAGGAGTCAGGAAATCAGATTTCCTCTTCTAGCCGTGCTACAAACTCTCTGTATGATCTTGGGCATGCCACTTAAGTCTCGGTGCTTAAGTTTAGTAATTTGTAAAACTGAAAGAGGGAAGTACTATCTCCCATGTGCCACAGCGTGCTGCCAGTACTTGGAAAGAAGATCCCCAAAAATGTTTCACCCCTTAACCTACCAAAGAAGATCCTGAATCTCCACATTCCGACCACAAAGCTACATCCAATCTCACACGACAGATAAGAAGAACATAAGAACATAAGAATGGCCATACTGGGTCAGACCAAAGGTCCATCAAGCCCAGCATCCCATCTGCCGACGGTGGCCAATGCCAGGCGCCCCAGAGAAGGAGAACAGAAGACAAGTGATTTATCTCCTGCCATCCATCTCCTGCCCTTGTTATGAAGGCTAGGGCACCATACTTTATCCCTGGCTAATAGCCATTTATGGACCTGACCTGCAAAAATTTATCAAGCTCTTTTTTAAACCCTAATAGAGTCCTGGCCTTCACAGCCGCCTCGGGCAAGGAGTTCCACAGGTTGACTGTGCGCTGTGTGAAGAAAAATTTCCTTTTATTAGTTTTGAACCCACTACCCATCAATTTCATTTGGTGTCCCCTAGTTCTTGTATTATGGGAAAAGGTAAATAATTTTTCTATATTCACTTTCTCCACACCATTCATGATTTTATATACCTCTATCATATCGCCCCTCAATCGCCTCTTTTCCAAACTGAAAAGTCCCAGTCTCTCTAGCCTCTCCCCATATGGGACCCTTTCCAAGCCCCTAATCATCTTAGTCGCCCTTTTCTGAACCTTTTCTAATGCCAATATATCTTTTTTGAGGTGAGGAGACCACATCTGCACGCAGTACTCGAGATGTGGGCGTACCATAGTTTTATATAGGGGAAGTATGATATCTTTTGTCTTATTATCGATCCCTTTTTTAATAATTCCTAACATCCTATTTGCCTTACTAACTGCCGCTGCACACTGCGTGGATGTCTTCAGAGAACTATCCACTATAACTCCAAGATCCCTTTCCTGATCTGTCGTAGCTAAATTTGACCCCATCATGTAGTACGTGTAATTTGGGTTATTTTTTCCAACATGCATTACCTTACACTTACCCACATTAAATTTCATTTGCCATTTTGCTGCCCAATCACTCAGTTTGCTGAGATCTTTTTGTAGTTCTTCACAATCCCTTTTGGTTTTGACTGTCCTGAACAACTTGGTGTCATCTGCAAACTTTGCCACCTCACTGCTTACCTCATTTTCCAGATCATTGATGAACAAGTTGAACAGGATCGGTCCCAGGACTGAGCCCTGGGGAACACCACTAGTTACCCCCCTCCATTGTGAAAATTTACCATTTATTCCCACCCTTTGTTTTCTGTCTTTTAACCAATTCCCGATCCATGAAAGGACCTTTCCTCCTATCCCATGACCACCTAATTTACATAAAAGCCTTTGGTGTGGGACCGTGTCAAAGGCTTTCTGGAAATCTAGGTATAGTATGTCCACTGGGTGCCCCTTGTCCGCATGTTTATTAACCCCTTCAAAGAATTCTAATAGATTAGACAGACACGACTTCCCTCTGCAGAAACCATGCTGACTTTTGCCCAACAATTCGTGCTCTTCTATGTGCCTTGCAATTTTACTCTTTACTAGTGTTTCTACTAATTTGCCTGGTACTGATGTTAAACTTATCGGTCTATAATTGCCAGGATCTCCTCTAGAGCCTTTTTTAAATATTGGTGTTATATTGGCCGTCTTCCAGTCATTTGGTACCAAAGTGGATTTAAAGGATAGGTTACAAACCACTGTTAATAACTCCGCAATTTCACATTTGAGTTCTTTCAGAACCCTTGGGTGAATGCCATCTGGTCCTGGGGACTTGTTACTATTCAGCTTATCAATTAATTCCAAAACCTCCTCTAATGTCACTTCAATCTGAGTGAGTTCCTCAGATTTGTCGCCTAAAAAGGCTGGCTCAGATTTAGGAACCTCTGTAACATCTTCAGCCGTGAAGACTGAAGCAAAGAAATCATTTAATCGCTCCGCAATGGCACTGTCTTCCTTGATCGCTCCTTTTATATCTTTATCATCCAAGGGCCCCACTGCTTTTTTAGCAGGCTTCCTGCTTCTAATGTATTTAAAAAACATTTTACTATTGTTTTTTGAATTTTTGGCTAGCTGTTCCTCAAACTCTTTTTTGGCTTTTCTTACTACATTATGACAGTTAATTTGGGAGTGTTTATGTTCCTTTCTATTTTCCTCACTAGGATTTGACTTCCACTTTTTAAAAGCTGCCCTTTTCTCTCTCACTGCCTTTTTAACATGGCTGTTTAGCCATGGTGGTTCTTTGTTAGGTCTCTTACTGTGTTTTTTTATTTGGGGTATACATTTAAGTTGGGCCTCTAGTATGGTGTCTTTAAAATGAATGAAAGATGAAAGAGATGATTATGCACAAGTAATCCTTGTTCTCTAATGATCTATACTCAGTAGATGCCGCCCCCAGTCCACGCCTGTGGGGAGAACTCTCACAATGGATATTGAGTGGGATGTATCTTGTTCCTCTACTGATGAAATACATAAGCTCTCTCCCTTGTTTCTATAGCCAATCCCTTTCTGAAAAAGGAGAAAAAACCCAGTGATGCGGATAACTTCCATGGCACTCCACTCCACTGGTATTTAATGACATGACAGAAATCAACAAGAGAGGTCACAAGTATATTACTGAGCTCAGGAACTGACACAACAGTACCAGAGAGGCTGTGTGAGTGAAGCACAGTGCCCAAGCCTCGCATCAAAATGGGACAGCAGAATGCAGTTCCTCAGGAGTTTCTTCCCCAGCTATTCTTGGTTAGGATGTGACTGCAAAAGCACTGGTCACTCATCGGGGCAGCACAAAACATCTCCCCAATAGGCTCTGAATCGTCAAACTACAGAGCTACTGTCAGGCTCACCCACAGTAACACAGACCCAAGGGATGACACACACTAAAACCAGCACTGTCAGTGCAGAATTATGCCCCTTCTGCAGACTGCGAAACTGTGATCGAGTGAGGGTAAGTGACTTGGCCAAGGTGATAGGAAAATGTTATATTCACCAGAGGACATGAGTGAGTCACCTGGCCCAATATCCTGTCTCAATTAATGAAAGATGTCAGGTACTTCAGGGAAATCTGTTAATCCCCTTTTATGCAAATGTCAATAATCTGCTCACATAGGATCTCTCTTTTTACCCCCAGCCTGCTAGACGGTATCCCACGAACATCAAACACGAAGGTGTCTATTCTGTACACGTTTTTATTCTAGCTAACGTAGCTCCAGAGAGTCTCTCAAGCTCTGCTCCAAGGAACTCCTCAGGGACTCGTTCTCTGCCCTCCACTGAAGCTGGAAACAGCTCCAGTCTCTTCCCTCCCACCGAGTGCCCAAAGGCTGCGGTTGGCCACCTTCTGGCATGAACCCTGGCAGAAATCTGGGGAGGGCACGTGACCCCACGCGTGGGGCAACCCTGGATAGTAATGTATCTTTCACTGGAAACTCTGTATTACTTCGTATCACCCTGTATCTTTTTAACAGACCACAGACTTTTGTATTACTCTTTAGATTTGTTATTTTATACTACTTTGTACCTTTCTATTGGTTATTTTATATTCACAGACACTTCATTCCAGATTCCATATGGTATTCAAAACTCATTTTAACTTTGTATTAGCCTGTAAACCTTGTGCTGTCTGTGTGACGGGGGGCGGGTGTGTGAGAGCCACCTAGAAGTGTGACTGTAGATGCTTAAGAGAGTCACCCTCTGGAGCCAGCTTGTCTGGCTGAAGAACAATGAGAACTGGACTCTACAGCAGTGACCCACCCAGAGAGGAAGATGAAGTCCCATCTGTAGATGATGAGTCACGCAGAAACCTGGGACAGTGGGAAAGGATCAAACCCATCTGCCACTGACTGCTGACTCATTGTGCCTGGGGCTGTGGGACAGAACCAGGGCTATGGACTAAGAGCTATAAAAGACATGTGCACCGCTAAAGGGTTGAGCTCCTCTTCTCATCAACATCGGAGCGTTGATGCAGATCAACAGAACCTGCCTCTAATCCACCTGGCCAATGGATTAGTGTGAGCAACCTTTGGTAACTATAAGGAACCACAAGACAGGTGTGTGTGTGCACATGCGCGTGCTTCTGAGTAAACTATAAAATACAATAGTGCCGTATTCTCAGTAAATGCAGTCGTCTTGCCTCGTCCCTCTGAAAAGATCCCTCATGCTTCTTATAAGCGTAACACGCTCCCCTCTCTGGTGTTGCCTTGAGAAGGCACAGTGCCAGGTACCAAGAGAGGTGGATATGTCCTTGGGGCCCAGTCTGGCCTGGAGGAGAGTACTGGGCAGAGAGGGGAGGGTTGGTTACTTTTTAACAGAGTCTCAGCCAACCTGGTGTTAATTTGAACATTTGTATGGCACAGCCCTGATTGATTACAGTTGAACTTGCTTGAATATGAGTAACTTTATCAAGTGTTCCATATTCTGTACAGGGAATATGATCACCCTAGCATTACCTATATAATTTCCTGACTTATGACTGCCCTTTTTTCCATGGTAATCATGACTAATATTTGCAAGGAATCTCTCTAGGATTAAAGAAAAGTTGGGGGTGAGGGGAGAATAAACATTGCTAAGGGGGCTTGTAAAATCCTTCATACGAAACAAACTCTCTTGATTACTCCCAAACATAGCCCCTCAAAACCCACTCACACCAGAGCTTAAACCATCTCCTTCACCTTTGGGGCCACGTCTAAGAATTTAGATCAAAGATCTTTCTGAGATGCTCTAGCTTTCAAATTGATTGAGAGGAAAAACCAGAGCAAGATTCAGACTTTAAAACACAAAACTCTTAAATTACTTTAAAAAAAATTAACATTTTTCTTCAAGGCAATTTTATTCTTTAAACTTAAATGAGCTGTATAAAACAAGCCACATCTGAAATTTTTAGCTTCAGCTTTTACTGAATTATGCATAGGCATATTTTCTTAATAGACCATCTGGAGGGAAGTATCATTTACGTGTTCATGAACTCAAAACAGCTCAAATGATTTTGTGCAAGTTTTCCAACTCAGCTCTGGACTGAAATTAAGCCAGAAATTTTCAGCTTCAAGAAAGAAAGTTTGAGACTCATACGAGCAATAGTTAAAATGGAAAAGAGAGGCTGAATGCAAGCTGGAATTCAGCCTTAAGTACATCTTTAGAAGATATGACAGGTACAACCCACAGGTGGAGATTTAGGCTAAGACACCTACCTTGAGAGGAAATAATTTCTAAAACTTGGAACAGCAGCTCTAGAAAGATTTTTAAATTTTTTATATCTAGCATATCTTTATGCACTAGTGTTTTAAAAACTAACCTTGGAAAAGAGAAGGCTGAATATTGCTGACATACTGGAAGGCATTCTTAAAGAAGACCAACATTGTGGAATAAACCACTTGATTCTTGTACTTAGCATGGGCTTCGTTATCAAAATTATTGATGTATCGGCAGAGGTCTTTCATTCTGTGTAGAATATCACCAAAACCTCTAAAGGGTAAGAGACAAAGGCAAAAAATACATTGTAAAGACTTCTAAAACTCAAGAAAAGCAAATGAAAATACACATTTCAAATGTATTAGTAGTTTGGGGAGTGGGAATGGGTGAAAAGAATGTCACCATCTAGGACTTGCTGCCCTAGGAGGAAATATAATGTATTAAGCAGACAATCAGACAAAATTACTAACCAACAGACAAAGATCCAGGTAATTCTGGTGCTTGCATTTCTTAGGAAAAACTGGGAAGACAACCCTCTCTTCAGTTAAGAGGCATACTAACGTACTTAGTAGACAAGTGAAGAAAACGTAAGCTTTGGCGGCTGCACGATTTACTGTTTTGTGAACATCAAGCAACAGACGAAGATGAGCTGATTCAGAACACAGTTTAATGTCAGTGTAAGGACAAATGCAGTCTAACTATAGTGATGAATGCACTTTGCTCTGGTCTTTGTTTGCAATTCAGTATTCATGCCTTAGGAATGTTCATGAACAAGTTCAACTGAACCCATTGCTGACATCCATCAGTGCTAACCTAGTAGTTTTGTTAGTGTAGACTAGGCTACTGAGTCATCCGACAGATCCTACATACATTTTCTGGATCATATGCTTTTGAGAAAAATACAGGACTGACAGTATACAATAGAACTTAAAATTCTACTGGTTCTATAGTCCAGTTTACTGAAGAACTGAAAAGCCAAAGTCTCCTAGTAAGCCACAGTAGGAAAAAAAACAAACACACACACTTTTCTCACCTTCTTCCTTTCTCCATCTGCCATTCACATCTCATTCCCACAACAGAGAGTATCTTAAACAGTCTCTCCCAAGGGTCTGTAATCTGGGACGATTTCTCCGTCAGACCCTCTATTATGTACTTCTGAGAGCTACGTTTGCTGGGGGACATGAGATCAGCGGTATCTTGTGAGCCTAGAAAGGAGGAAAAGAAATATTTCTCCTTGTGCAGAAATCAAACTAGCAAAAGTCACTGGACTAATTTTTAAAAAGAAAAACATAAGTAGCAGAATATATTTTGTCAGGGTAACACAGAAATCAAAGATAAAATCTCATGAGACATTGGAATTACATGGAACTGATCAAATGATATCCAAGCTTCCTTATCACAAGTAATTAAATTACCCACAATTTCCCAAAAAACAGGAAGAAACGTTGAGACAAATTAACAAGAGTAAAATCACGATCAAGACTTAGGTCTGTCTCAAACCATAGGGCTCCTAGAACATCTACTCTGAAAGGACATCTTATCTGTCTTAGATCTCTGTTAATTTGTGTCAAAACATTCTCCAAATGCAGTTATATGACAGCTTCTTTTCATTTGCCCTTATGTTCCAAGAAGCAGAAGAGTTTTTACTGGTCTGCGATCTATAAAAATTGTTTTTCCAGCATGGCCCATCATTGTTTCACCCACATACCACAGTGTGCTACTATCACACCAAACCGCCAACAAGCACAGCAGCGACAGGTATGGTTAATATTTGCACTGGGAATCTCCCAGGAAATCTCAGTTGCTAGGGAAGTTGAAGGTGTTGGATTTTACCAGATGACAGTTTTTCTTTCTAACAAAAAGCTGAAACTCCAGCATTATATTAGGGGAAACGTATTGCTGAGCACACCAGCTTTGAGGCTTAAACTGAAAATAATGGCATTGATTAACTAGACCGTTTGGCCCCATGAGTCAGCAGCCAAAAAGTTCTAGGTAGGAGAATCCAGACATGTAAAGAAGAATATCAGAAAAAGAGAGAGATAGAGAGGCTTTGGTATAAGCAAACTATACCAGTCACTACGATTCATTGGAATAAGCCGCTGGGTGCTACTACTACAGTGGAGGCTGGGGAAGAGATCTTAGGTTCCTCCTGCCCACACACCTTTTTGGAAAATGAGGCAGTTATGGAATATGTGTTCCTTAGAATAATCTTGCTAACATTCCAATATTTGTTGGTCTCACCTTGTGCATAATGCAGGACAGGAATTTGCATTATGTTGTGCAGGGAAGTGAAGAAAGCAAAAATTGTTTCACAGCCTCTCTCAGAATATGTCAAAGGTATCCCTGGGCTACTTATCTTTAGTGGAGATTCAATGGCAAAGACTAAAGAATTAGCCTGGTATGATGCACACAGCTAAGTCCCACTACACAGAACAACAACAAGTCTTGTGACTAACAGATATTTTGGAGCATAAGCTTTCATGGGCAAAGCTTTCGCCCATGAAAGCTGATGCTTCCAAATATCTGTTCATCTATAAGGTGCCACAGGACTTCTTGTTGTTCTCGAAGCTACAGACTAACCCGGCTCCCTCTCTGACACTTGTCACAATACACAGAATGATATTCTGCTAACCCCAAACAACTGAATCACAGTTTCAAATGGACGTCAAATTCTTTCCCACTCTGAACTGCTTTATGGTGCTGACGCGAGTCATTAGATATCTGCATTATTTTACTGAAGTGGCTGCATTTCATTACAGTAAACCCTCGATTGTATGGGCCCCGATTTCGTGGACTTCGGGGAAAAAAGGACACCTCACCCATTGTTCCCAAGGTTCACTGGGGGCTGTAAAATCACTCTCTCCTCCCGTAAAAAAGAGACTTACCACTGCCACGGCCTGGAAGAGCCACCACCTCCTCCGCCAGAGCTGCCATGTGCTCCTCCCACCAGGGGTGGGGCACGTACACAGACAGACTGGTGGGAGGAGCGCATGGCAGCTCCGGCAGCAGCTCTACCAGGCCGTGCGGTGGCCCCTCCAGCCACGCGTGGTGGGGTCCAGCTGCGGCAGCTCCGGTGAGTGGCAAGGCAGTGGCGTTATTTTGGGGGGGGGGGAGGGGCGGGGGGGATATCAAGGCTAGGAGAGCCTAGCTGGGGGTGGGCAGTAAACTCTCACGTTTAACAGACGTTCAGGAATAGCAGACACCCCTCCCCACATTAGTCCATTAAATCAAGGGTTTACTGTAGTGGAGCTAGTGATCCCTTGTCTTTCACCCTCCTTACAGCCATGTTCTGAGGATCAGTTAGCATTCTGAAATCAAAGGAAAGATCCTGTGCAACTGTACATTGATTTTATTACCCCAACTCAGCAGCAGATATTACATAAAATGAATACCTTATTCAGCTACACTAATCCAAAAGAGGATTATAACTTACTTTGTTAACGTTTTTGCTCTTACCTTGATATTGGTTTTCCGTTTGTGTCGATCTAGTTACATAATTAATATAAAATTCTGCTGCCTTGTTCAAGTATTTATACAGCAAGCTGGCAGGTAGTCGAACATCAGGGTTGTTAATAATTAAAGGAAGAACATCGCAAACTGAGATGGGGGGAAAAGCATATTGGGTTTGATTTTTCTGGCTGCATAAACAGTTCAAATTCAACAAAGCAAGTTTCCAGAATTTTCTGTCCAAGCAAATATTATCTTCATGGTATATGCGCAGAGATATTCAATAAAAACAAAACCACTTTTGCTGGCAGGCTGCAATGTTACTCTGCTTTATTTCTTAGAATTCCAAACAACACACAAGCATTCCAAAAGAGAGCAACAAAAAGCAGGCGGGCACACCTCAGCCTACCTTACTCCAGGTTGGTTCTTTGAAGACTAACTAAAGACCGACCCAGATTATGCACTTTTAGGGTTACCATACCTAATCTTTCCAAAATAAACAGCCAGAGGACCTCCCTGAGAGGGAGTGTATCTTTCCCAGTATCACTCTCTCTCACACACACACAACACATTAATACCACATGAACTGGTAGATACTTATACAGATACACTCATCAGGGACATCTTTTTTTGCAGTAATCCTATCCACTTTCCTCATACAGCTCGTTAGACAACAAGCCTTAAACTGAAAGACTGTCCTTTTAATACACTTTTCAGCAGACCCCAGCAAACACCACGACTGTTAGTCGCTTAGACTATGTTTATACTACAGCGACCTGCCAACAACAGTTACTGCTGGAAAATATCTTCCGGCAAAACTTCTGTAGACAGATAGCAGCCTGACAGCCAAGCGCTCTGTCAACAGAGAGTGGCCAGACTGCCTGGAAACTCTGTTGACAGAATGGCCAACCGGAAACACAGCAGACAGGACTGCCCAATCTCCCAGAACTCCTGTCTGTTGACAGAGGGGCCCCCGGAGCAACCACACTTGCTTTCTGTTGAACAGATTCTGTTGAGAGATGCACTCTGCCTCCTGGGGGAGCAACAGAATGCAGTTGACAACACTGCCACATTCTGTCAATTTGCTGGCAACAGAATGCATTTGTAATCTAGACGTTCCATGAGTTGTGTCGACAAAACTCTCCAGACATATAGGCTGTGTCCCATGGGCTCTGTCCAGTTTTTGATCAGTTTTAAAAGTAGCTCAGACAATGATTTTCAAATCAGCTTGAACCATAGAACAGACCTACTTTAAAGATTTTTTTCTGAATCTGTTCCAAGGCCAAACTGTCTTGAAACTGCATCAGCAAAACTCGGCTAGCCTGCCTTCAATTGATTCCACTATATCTCTAAATGGCTTTAAAATTGGTTAGAAAATTTCTCCAGCATAAACAGGTCTCTGCAGCTTGCTTCCATAAGAGCAAACAGTAACCTGGAATTAAACATAACATTTCAACAAACAGATGGTATCCTAAAAGTAGCTGTAATTTTTTGCAGCAAGGTTGAAGATCTAGCCCAAGAATTCTTTGCATAGAGGACTGCCAACTCATTTCACACAGGTCATTAAAAGAATTTGTTTAATACTATCTTAGGCTAAAGACTGCTTAACAGATGACATCAATCTTTGTCATTTAATTCTATAATCAAACGCGCATACTTGTAGTTTCTTACCAAATAATTTCCTAAAGCAATTAACTGGAGATTCTTGGTCCTCAATATTTTCAGCCTCTAATAAAGTTTCTCCAAGGCCCACCTGTGTAAGAAATGGTTTAAATGGGCCTCTACTCAATACTTTCAGAAGTTTGTGGAAAGATTCAAAACAACTGAGCAAACATACACATATCACTAGCATTCAGTCAGATACAGAGATTAGTACACCATGTAATTTTCATTTACACTACACAACCCATCAGTAATGTTTTTGTACATGTGGAGTCAACATCCAGGGACAAATCCTAAAGCAAAGATATATTGCAGTCAATGGCAAAACAGTGAAGCAGTATCATTTTCTAGTAAACTCCATTTCATTTTAATGTGAGAGTACAATCTCTCTCTCTGTAACTGTTTTGGTTGACTTTTAATCATGAACTCACCTTCGAACTGTACTAAGAAAGAGACTACTCCATTTTCTTGTGTTATTTCTATACTTACACACACTTTCATTTGGTGGCAGCAGCCCCTGCCTGACGTATCACCAGCAATTCTGGTGTTTAAAAACAATGTTCATAAGGTAGACACAAAGGCATGGACTAATAAGATTGCTAATTTTAGAAAGGAGCTCGTTTTCTCTTACCCCATGCTGTACCACTGTCTCTGGGAAGCGTCGTAGAAGCAACAGTAACATTTCTGCCCTTTCTAGTGTATTAAAACACTGCTCTGTGGCCTTTAGTAACATTTCGCACTGAACTCGACCAGGAAGGGTCTCAAACAAACCTGAAAAAAAAAAAATCAGTTACTGAAATAAACAATCTGCTTGAACTGAGGAGACAGTGAAAAAAAAGCAAAAAGAAATGCTGTCTTGTTGTTCAGAGTGACAAAATCATTCTATAATTCTTTTGCAACTCCTCTGCTGCACTGTGATAGAAAACAGAGACTCATATCTATGTGAACAGCAACAGACATCCTTTTCTAAGTATACTTCAGAGTAAGTCCTTGGTTAACAAAAGTTCATTTAAAAAATGTTATAGTAAAGCAGGAGAAATCCAAAACCATTTGATAATTTGCTAAGACAAATGGGGTAGCCTCATCAGGAATTCCTTTTGAGATTTTTTATAATGAATGTTGCATTTAGATTAATGATTTATAAGAGACAATCACCTATCTCATGAGTCAGCAATACAAGGGTGTCCAAAAAATAGGAAATGCAACAGACACAAAACATGTACATCACAAGAAGTGATAGTACTGCTGTACTCAGCACTGGTTAGGCCTAGGCTGGAGTCCTGTGGCCAGTTTGGGCCACCAGTGTATAGAAAGGATGTAGAGAAACTGGTAAAGATCTAGAGACAAGAAACAAAGATGGTCAAAGAGGTGGAACGCAGCCATACGAGCAAAGGCTGGAGGCACTGGGTATATTTAGTTTGGGAAAGAAGAGATTAAGGGGGACATGTGAGCAGTCTTCAAATATCTGAAAGGCTTAAATATTAAAAAAAAAAAAAGAAAAAGTTGCTCTGTTTTGTCACCGAGGGCACGACAAGAGGCAATGGGTTCAAGCTACAGCATAGTAGGTTTAGCTTAAATCTCAGGAAAAACTTCCTAACTGTAAGAACAGCATGGCAATGGAACAAACTGCCAAGGGAATCTCCATCAATGGAAGACTGCATAGCCTTCTGTCTTGGACAGCTTAGACACACAAAACCCTGCATCTTGGCAGAGGGTTAGATGACCCCTGCAATCCCATCTAACCCATTGGCTCTATGATCCTTTATTACATCCTTAAGAGAGTCAATTTAGAGGAAGATCTCATCAGTATCAACACACTATAGCCACTCTATATTGACTGAGGTCTTGCTTGCGTCATTCAGAGTGGCAAAAAATTGTGGGCACCTCCAGCCCCAAGGAAATGAGGGGAAAAAAAAAGTAAAAAATAACTGAAATTTCTGGCTAGAAATAAAAGGTCTACATCTTCCTTCTCAGACATTTTTGGTGGAGGTACTTCTGAATGTTTGGCTCTGTATTCGTCACATAAGCTATTCTATCTGACCTGACTCTACAGCTTTCACTTGCTGGTCTGGTGCACGTACTCTGCCAGCAAACTACATCTGGGTTCTCAGATTCAAGACCCAATTTCACAAGCTACCTGTCGGTCATCAAGCCACTGCTAGCTCACTACAAATTTTTCCCTGACAAGTAATAATGACAGAGGAGCAAAGCCAGTACTTCTCACAGTGCTCCACCTTCCCGCCCTCCCTCTTCCTTAGTCTCCTAAGTCTAACAGGGGGTGAACCTCTGTGGCTGAGTCACTGTGTCCAAGAGACCGCCGACAGTTCGTCAGACTTGGATTTGCAACTTCCAAATCAGCTGGGTCGCCTGAGGATTTATTCTTAAACTCTCACTAGACTTCACCTCTGTTAAGTGACAAAACCCTTACCTCTTAGGAACTGAGTCTGCTTATCCTGTGAGTCATTCCTTAATGCTGATGTAATAACATTAATCTCCCTCCACACCATTGGTTGGTCTGGAAAATTCACAAACCTGGAACAAAGGACCAGGCAAAAAATTAGAATAATCCCGAATTCTGCTTAAAACAGAAAGCTTGCTGTGAAAGAATCTGTAGCGAGATATGCAAAAGAACATTTTGCTTTCATGGCTGATTTTATTTTTACGAGATTAGTGAACTCCATCTAGTTGGCTTACAGAAATAACGTCAGCATTAGATCTCTGAAGATCCTGGAACTTCCATCTTAAGAGAAAAGGTCTATGCCACACAGCATGGAAACAGGTAACTGGACTGTTTGCAGAGTTGTGTTCAGTTCACTTTACAATATACTTTCAAAAGAGAATTAAGCAAAAGCATTTCTGTTACTTACATGTCATATAACAGCCTGCCAGCTGATGCTGTCCGCTCAGCATTCCTCTCAATAGTGTACATTTCATACTGAAATAGCAGAGAATGGAACATTAGTCACAAAATATATACACATGTACCCTCTTAGTTCTTCCATATTGAAAGCTGCTGCTAAATTGTCATAATGGGCCCACATTTCAATAGTAAACAGTGAAAGTACCACATGCAGTATTCAATTTGGAAAGTAAAAACAGATGGTAAATATTAGTAAACATACAAAATATTAATTTAATTGCTATGTTTTAATATTAAGCTAATTAAATTGATTGCATTTTCTCTAAAATAAAAACAACCCATGGCAATACAACGTACTCCACCAATTACCCAAACAAGTTTACTCCCAGGGACATTACTCAATTTTGGTTTAAGTTTTGACAACACCTAGCATGTAAATAAACGAAAACTCAGATGGAAAAGGTAACGTTTACACAAGAACTTCTTATTGCAATGCTTGAAACCCAAACACTGCAGCACTGTGCTAGTGCAAGAGACAAAAGGTTGACTAAATCAACTATAAACCAAGTAGTGAAACTGGCTAATTCATTGTCATTGTCTTTGCTGGGTGAACTGCCAAAAGCAATTAAACTTTCACAAAGTCTTCATTTTTAATTGTAAGAAAAATTGAAGAAGCAAATCAAAACCATCTTTAACAAGACAATGGTTACACAAGTTTGACAATAACACCTATTTTCATCTGATGGAGCCTGATACTCCGACTCTACATTCATCCCTCGTTTAACAAGTACTTTACTAATGAGTATTCGTTAAAACGAGGAACATATATGCCTATCTTTATTCACTATATGAGTGAACTTCCCCCACTTATAGGAGCAGGGTCCCTGGCCAGGGGCAGGGAGACCCACAGCCCTGCAGCTGGAGCAGAGCCACCTGTGGGCTCCCTGGCTGGGGGGCTGGCAAACCTGCAGCCCTGTGGCTGGAGCCTTCTCTCTCCCTTCCCTCAGACATACAGCTGTCTGACAGCCCTTAGGCTAGGGGAAGAGAGGGAGAAGGCTCTTAGCCTGGTTTCCTCCCCTGCACTGGCAGAAACGTGAAACTGACCAGCCATGAGCCGATCAGTTTCCCGCCCCAAAGCCATGGGGAGAGGGGAATCAGCCTGCCTCTGGTTCCCAGCTTCTGTCACTCTGGAAGCCAGGAAACTGACCACCCCTGGTGGATCCTGCCCCCCACTCCTCTTGCAGGAAAATTCAAGTTATGCAGGGGTTGCACAAACAACCCCTGGATAACTCCAGGGTTTACTGCATTAGACCTGCCGCCCACCCTGCAGACCTCACCCTCGGCCAGGTGTTAACTGCCTCCCATGGTCCCAAATTACCTCCAGCCTTAAACCCACCCAGCAGCCCCAAACCTCCTCCAGCCTTAGACCCCCCCACCAGCAGCCACAAACCACACCCAGTCTTAGACCCCTGCCCCACCCGCCGCATCCCTCAACAGCCCCAGCCTTAGACACTCCTCCTCCCGCAGCCCCTTGACCGGGGCTGCTAGGCTGGGTGGCTCCCCCAGCCCTCCTGCTCCCAGGAATTAACTCAAGTGTTAAGGTTTCAGCACCTAGACGTAAGGTAATTGCCATCTCCAGCAGCTATCTCTATTGATAGATATTTGCCCGAGACAGCAGTGTTAAGAGACTGCAAATGGCTTCTTTAACAGCCACATGCAGCTGGGAACTGCCCAGCTGGCGACCTTTAACATATCTAATGGGACCCATGTTTGGGTCCCAACCTATAGGCTGGGAATCCCTGCTCCACACACATACACTACATCCTATTTCTGGTGCCAAACTATTCAAATACATCAGAAAAGTACCTAAACTCAACTGGTTCATGTGAAGTTATAAGCCCTTGGAATGAATTGGAGACTTTTACATGTATTTTAATGGGAATTTAGTGTCGCTCTTATGCGTGTTTGCCTATGAGCAGAAATGTGGGAACCA
The DNA here is from genome assembly GCF_033958435.1 of Carettochelys insculpta. NCBI lineage: Eukaryota > Metazoa > Chordata > Testudines > Carettochelyidae > Carettochelys > Carettochelys insculpta. Next base: position 131,895,077 of record NC_134140.1, on the reverse strand, counting down.
ACTGTGCTCGTATAGTGCAGGATGAGTGTATTTGGAGTTTGCAACAGTTCTCTACTTTTCCGCTGAAGAAACGTCCTCAGTTTCTGGCATATCCAAGTACCCACTCTCTCCTCCTTCAAATCCCTCCTGCTTCTACGAAAAAATTTTCTCGGTTGAACTTCCCACCGAGTCCATGCACGCTGGGCTCTTCACCCTTGCCCTGTATCATTTTTGTCCAAGTTAAACCATGTCCTCATGGGAAAGACAGGTCCCCATCTTTAAGTCTTCAGTAAACCATCATATACATTAATGAATCTATGCAAATTTAGTAGAAAATAATGGTAAAAGATTATTCAAGTCTGCAAAGTGAAAGGGCCAGATATTTCACTGGTGTAAATCAACACAGTTCCTTTGACTTTAATGGAGCTATGCCAATTTACAACAGCTGAGAAGATGGCACAAACTCTCTGAAGTCAAAAAAAGCTAAAGTTAAAGTTGCATATGATGAAGCGGGTCTTTGCTCATGAAAATTTACGCTCCAAAAATTCTGTTAGTCTGTAAGGTGCCACAGGACTTCTCTTTGTTTTCGCAGATACAGACAAACATGGCTACCCCTCCGATACCAAAGTTAAAGTTAACTCTCTACCATTACAACACAGCATTAGTACAACATGACTGCATGCTGTTTTCTTCCACAGGCCCAATGCTTCATTCAATGTGCAAACTAGACCATGCACAGAGAACAAGGCAGCAGTGCAATATCTGTAAATAATTTTATGAGAACATAAAGATGAGGGATGCACACAGTCAACTAAATCTGATAGTAAAATTTGTCACTGCACATTAATTTAGTTTGATTTTTAATAAATGTTTTCTACTGTCAAATGAGCAAAACCTGCCTCTAAACTGCTCCCCATCTCTGCTGCGCAATGAGAGACAATCCAAGATTCACCACTGGGTACATTCATTTCTCAGCTGAACAGAATCTGAACTATCGAGAGGCAGGGATGCCAGGTCCCACAACCTTGCTCACGAGGCACCACACCACCTGGATTGCTGCTTTCTCTCCATCTGAGTGTTAATGATGCCAAAGCCGTAGAAAAAATGAGTTTGCAATAAAGTAATTGGAGACTGCAGAGATTCCAAACACACGTGTGAACCACTTGCGAGAGGCCTACTGGGATGCTGGTCCTTCTCCACTGCCAGATTTCATAGAACTACAATAAATAATCACTTTTGCAGCATTACTTTTGCTTGGAAACTTGCTGTAATTGTCGCAGGAATGTTATTTGTTCTTGAACGGGTGAGCTGGTGGGGCCACACACCTGGGACTAGGCAGGAAGGTGCTCAATAACAATCTCTTATGAAAAAGTTTAGAAACCACGGTCATAACACATGCACACAATGGTAGTGTTCGTCAAGTGAAATCAACTTTGGCATTTCCTGATTTATTGACGCTTCACTTTATAGTCTTTGCCATATGCAAACACTGTAGGTTTTAACAGTAGTAGGCCTACATGTTTGAGTGTTTGCAGGCCCAGGCATGTATATCTTCTCAGTGGAGATTTTCTACAGAATTTCCTAGTTTGTTTTGTTAATTTAAAAAAAAAATTAAATAGAACCTTAATTACTTGCCTGACAGCCCAACTAGGAGACACAAGAATAGCAGAAGTGAAATGAGTGCACATCCAACTTAGAACATCTTAATGAACAAGGCCATATCTACACTTAGAAGCTTAAACTGATACAGTTGTGTCCCTTGGCTTTGAAAAATTCACCCCCTCCCCACTTCCTGAGCAACATGACTATGCTAATCTAACCCCCCATATAGAGGCAGGAAGATTGAGGGATGAATGCTTCCATCACCCTAGCCTCTGGTTTTCAAGGAGCTGATGTTCCTGCACAGATTTAAAAAATCCTTCTGTCAGCATAGCCTGCACCTAAACCAAGGGCAAGGAACCTTTTTTGGGCTGGGGACCACAGACCCACAGCAAAATTAACTGGGAGCCATATAAAAGTGAGAAGCAACCCCCCCCAAACCCTCACTGATGTGGCCCCTAAGATACCTGACTCTCCTTATGCTCCAGCACCACGGGCAGGAGGGAGGAGAAGTGGAACAGGTTCAGGGCTTACCCCAGGTCAGATTAAGTCTTCTGAAGGCCTGGGGAGGACCAAACATGTGGAGGTTCAGTGTGCAGGAGGGGGCTGATGGGGAACAGGTGTAGAGTCTGGGAGGGAGAGTGCAGGAGAAGCCTGGGGTTAGGGGATCTGGGTGGAAGGTAAGGTGCATAAATGGGCTGGTAGCAGCTGTGGGTAACCTATCATTTTTAATGTTATAATCGGTTGGATTTGGATATCCTATTTTTGGGCACGTATCATTTCTGTATTTGACGTTATGAATATTGTCTATATATTTGTATTCCAAATGTTTGCTTCTGTGGAAAAACCTCAACAGGAGAAGACGGCTTGTCAGGGGACAGCAGTACTTCACTGACAAAGGGCCTTAATGGGTACCAATACACAAATGTCTTGCTGCTTGAGAAAGGGCTGAATCATACATGGACAAGTGACTTGTTCAGGTAACAATCTCCATCGTGAAGCAAACTTTTTACACAAAGAGACCAGTGGAACTTCCTCCATAAGGGAAAGGTATAAAGAGGGCTAAGTGCCTCAGATGCTGCTTTGGGAATTGTAAGGACCAGAATCATTCATGTTTTCTTGAGGGTAAAGGGTGCAAGGTGGCATGCGCAGTGGGTGACCCCGTGGCTTGGGGAGGCAAACACTCCCAAATGCCACCCCTTCCACCCAAGGCCCAAACCCCCAAACTGTGGCTGCTCTCTTCTGCCCAGATTCCCCACCATGAAACACATAAACAATGCTAGTCCTCAGCCTGGGAAAGCGTGCCCTGGAGCTCCAGGTGGTGGCCCAGCTGCAGCCTCCTCTAGGCCCCATTCTTGAGCTGAGACAATAGTCTCAGTGATGGGAGGACAGATGACTTGGCTGCAGCCCCCAGCCTGCCTGCCCTAGCCTCTGCCACCAGCAGAGCAGACTGCGCAAGGCAACGGGGGGGCCTCAGATGGAGCATGGGCAGTAGCAGGTGATGCAGTTTAGGAAGGCATTGCCTTTCCCTGCCTATAATACTCCCCTGCATGGCTGGCTGGGGCCTTTCACAAGGCTCTGTGGGTAGGGGAAACATAGTGCAGGATGCATAGGGAATAGAGGCTGCTGCAGGTGACCATAAGTAGGGGCTGGGAGCTGCTGCAAACCACTGTGCGTAGAGATGGAGGACAACATGTGGGGATGAGGGCTGTCGCAAGGCCGTGTGAGTAGGGGGTGGAAGGGTGGCCCGCATGCGGGGACGAAGACACAAGACACTATGGGTAGAAGGACGTAGCGGAGGCCGCATGTGGCCCTGTAGGTAGGGCATGCAAGGGGGAGACATGGCCTGCACATAAAGATAAGGCTGCAAGACAGTGTGTGTAGTGGGTGCGAGGCACAAGCGACACACAAAGCTGGGGGCACAAGGCACTCTGGGTAAGAGGTGTGGGGGGCAGGCTACCGCAAGGCACTGGGGGTAAGAGATGTGGGGGGGCAGGCTACCGCAAGGCACTCTGGGTAAGAGGTGTGGGGTACGGGCTACCGCAAGGCACTCTGGGTAAGAGGTGTGGGGGACGAGCTACCGCAAGGCACTGGGGGGTAAGAGGTGGGGGGGGCAGGCTACCGCAAGGCATTGAGGGCAAGAGGTGTGGGGGGCAGGCTACCGCAAGGCACTCTGGGTAAGAGGTGTGGGGGACGGGCTACGGCAAGGCACTCTGGGTAAGAGGTGTGGGGGACGGGCTACCGCAAGGCATTGGGGGTAAGAGGTGTGGGGGCAGGCTACCGCAAGGCATTGAGGGCAAGAGGTGTAGGGGGCGGGCTACCGCAAGGCACTCTGGGTAAGAGGTGTGGGGGACGGGCTACCGCAAGGCACTGGGGGGTAAGAGGTGTGGGGGGCAGGCTACCGCAAGGCACTCTGGGTAAGAGATGTGGGGGACGGGCTACCGCAAGGCATTGGGGGTAAGAGGTGTGGGGGGCAGGCTACCGCAAGGCATTGAGGGCAAGAGGTGTGGGGGGGCGGGCTACCGCAAGGCACTCTGGGTAAGAGGTGTGGGGGACAGGCTACCGCAAGGCACTCTGGGTAAGAGGTGTGGGGGACGGGCTACCGCAAGGCACTCTGGGTAAGAGGTGTGGGGGACGGGCTACCGCAAGGCACTGGGGGGTAAGAGGTGTGGGGGGCGGGCTACCGCAAGGCACTGGGGGGTAAGAGGTGTGAGGCGCGGGCTACCGCAAGGCACTCTGGGTAAGAGGTGTGGGGGGGCAGGCTACTGCAAGGCACTCTGGGTAAGAGGTGTGGGGGGCGGGCTACCGCAAGGCACTGGGGGGTAAGAGGTGTGGGGGGGGGCTACCGCAAGGCACTCTGGGTAAGAGGTGTGGGGGGCGGGCTACCGCAAGGCACTGGGGGGTAAGAAGTGTGAGGCGCGGGCTACCGCAAGACACTGGGGGGTAAGAGGTGTGAGGTGCGGGCTACCGCAAGGCACTGGGGGGGTAAGAGGTGTGGGGGGGCAGGCTACCGCAAGACACTGGGGGGTAAGAGGTGTGAGGTGCGGGCTACCGCAAGGCACTGGGGGGGTAAGAGGTGTGGGGGGGCAGGCTACCGCAAGGCACTGGGGGGTAGGAGGTGTGGGGGGCGGGCTACCGCAAGGCACTGGGGGGTAAGAGGTGTGAGGCGCGGGCTACCGCAAGGCACTGGGGGGGTAAGAGGTGTGGGGGGCGGGCTACCGCAAGGCACTCTGGGTAAGAGGTGTGGGGGGGCAGGCTACTGCAAGGCACTCTGGGTAAGAGGTGTGGGGGGCGGGCTACCACAAGGCACTGGGGGGTAAGAGGTGTGGGGGGCGGGCTACCGCAAGGCACTCTGGGTAAGAGGTGTGGGGGGGGGCTACCGCAAGGCACTGGGGGGTAAGAGGTGTGGGGGCGGGCTACCGCAAGGCACTCTGGGTAAGAGGTGTGGGGGGCGGGCTACCGCAAGGCACTGGGGGGTAAGAAGTGTGAGGCGCGGGCTACCGCAAGACACTGGGGGGTAAGAGGTGTGAGGTGCGGGCTACCGCAAGGCACTGGGGGGGTAAGAGGTGTGGGGGGGCAGGCTACCGCAAGACACTGGGGGGTAAGAGGTGTGAGGTGCGGGCTACCGCAAGGCACTGGGGGGGTGAGGTGTGGGGGGGCAGGCTACCGCAAGGCACTGGGGGGTAAGAGATGTGGGGGGCGGGCTACCGCAAGGCACTGGGGGGTAAGAGGTGTGAGGCGCGGGCTACCGCAAGGCACTGGGGGGGTAAGAGGTGTGGGGGGGCAGGCTACCGCAAGGCACTGGGGGGGTAAGAGGTGTGAGGTGCAGGCTACCGCAAGGCACTGGGGGGTAAGAGGTGTGAGGTGCAGGCTACCGCAAGGCACTGGGGGGGTAAGAGGTGTGGGGGGGCAGGCTACCGCAAGGCACTGGGGGGTAAGAGGTGTGGGGGGGCAGGCTACCGCAAGGCACTGGGGGGTAAGAGGTGTGGGGGGCGGGCTACCGCAAGGCACTGGGGGGTAAGAGGTGTGAGGCGCGGGCTACCGCAAGGCACTGGGGGGTAAGAGGTGTGGGGGGCGGGCTACCGCAAAGCACTGGGGGGTAAGAGGTGTGGGGGGGCAGGCTACCGCAAGGCACTGGGGGGGTAAGAGGTGTGAGGTGCAGGCTACCGCAAGGCACTGGGGGGTAAGAGGTGTGAGGTGCGGGCTACCGCAAGGCACTGGGGGGGTAGGAGGTGTGGGGGGGCAGGCTACCGCAAGGCACTGGGGGGTAAGAGGTGTGGGGGGCGGGCTACCGCAAGACACTGGGGGGTAAGAGGTGTGAGGCGCGGGCTACCGCAAGGCACTGGGGGGTAAGAGGTGTGGGGGGCAGGCTACCGCAAGGCACTGGGGGGTAAGAGGTGTGAGGCGCGGGCTACCGCAAGGCACTGGGGGGTAAGAGGTGGGGGGGGCGGGCTACCGCAAGGCACTGGGGGGTAAGAGGTGTGAGGCGCGGGCTACCGCAAGGCACTGGGGGGTAAGAGGTGGGGGGGGGCGGGCTACCGCAAGGCACTGGGGGGTAAGAGGTGTGGGGGGCAGGCTACCGCAAGGCACTGGGGGGTAAGAGGTGTGAGGCGCGGGCTACCGCAAGGCACTGGGGGGTAAGAGGTGTGGGGGGCGGGCTACCGCAAGGCACTGGGGGGGTAAGAGGTGGGGGGGGGCAGGCTACCGCAAGGCACTGGGGGGTAAGAGGTGTGAGGTGCGGGCTACCGCAAGGCACTGGGGGGGTAAGAGGTGTGAGGTGCAGGCTACCGCAAGGCACTGGGGGGTAAGAGGTGTGAGGTGCGGGCTACCGCAAGGCACTGGGGGGTAAGAGGTGTGGGGGGCGGGCTACCGCAAGGCACTGGGGGGTAAGAGGTGTGAGGCGCGGGCTACCGCAAGGCACTGGGGGGTAAGAGGTGTGGGGGGCAGGCTACCGCAAGGCACTGGGGGGTAAGAGGTGTGAGGCGCGGGCTACCGCAAGGCACTGGGGGGTAAGAGGTGGGGGGGGCGGGCTACCGCAAGGCACTGGGGGGTAAGAGGTGTGAGGCGCGGGCTACCGCAAGGCACTGGGGGGTAAGAGGTGTGGGGGGCAGGCTACCGCAAGGCACTGGGGGGTAAGAGGTGTGAGGCGCGGGCTACCGCAAGGCACTGGGGGGTAAGAGGTGGGGGGGGCGGGCTACCGCAAGGCACTGGGGGGTAAGAGGTGTGAGGCGCGGGCTACCGCAAGGCACTGGGGGGTAAGAGGTGTGGGGGGCAGGCTACCGCAAGGCACTGGGGGGTAAGAGGTGTGAGGCGCGGGCTACCGCAAGGCACTGGGGGGTAAGAGGTGTGGGGGCGGGCTACCGCAAGGCACTGGGGGGTAAGAGGTGGGGGGGGCGGGCTACCACAAGGCACTGGGGGGTAAGAGGTGTGAGGTGCGGGCTACCGCAAGGCACTGGGGGGGTAAGAGGTGTGGGGGGGCAGGCTACCGCAAGGCACTGGGGGGTAAGAGGTGTGGGGGGCGGGCTACCGCAAGGCACTGGGGGGTAAGAGGTGTGAGGCGCGGGCTACCGCAAGGCACTGGGGGGTAAGAGGTGTGGGGGGCGGGCTACCGCAAGGCACTGGGGGGGTAAGAGGTGTGGGGGGGCAGGCTACCGCAAGGCACTGGGGGGGTAAGAGGTGTGAGGTGCGGGCTACCGCAAGGCACTGGGGGGGTAAGAGGTGTGGGGGGGCAGGCTACCGCAAGGCACTGGGGGGTAAGAGGTGTGGGGGGCGGGCTACCGCAAGGCACTGGGGGGTAAGAGGTGTGAGGCGCGGGCTACCGCAAGGCACTGGGGGGTAAGAGGTGTGGGGGGCGGGCTACCGCAAGGCACTGGGGGGTAAGAGGTGTGGGGGGCGGGCTACCGCAAGACACTGGGGGGGTAAGAGGTGTGAGGTGCGGGCTACCGCAAGGCACTGGGGGGTAAGAGGTGTGGGGGGCAGGCTACCGCAAGGCACTGGGGGGTAAGAGGTGTGGGGGCAGGCTACCGCAAGACACTGGGGGGTAAGAGGTGTGAGACGCGGGCTACCGCAAGGCACTGGGGGGTAAGAGGTGTGGGGGGGCAGGCTACCGCAAGGCACTGGGGGGTAAGAGGTGTGGGGGGCAGGCTACCGCAAGGCACTGGGGGGTAAGAGGTGTGGGGGGCGGGCTACCGCAAGGCACTGGGGGGTAAGAGGTGTGGGGGGCAGGCTACCGCAAGGCACTGGGGGGTAAGAGGTGGGGGGGGCAGGCTACCGCAAGGCACTGGGGGGTAAGAGGTGTGGGGGGGCAGGCTACCGCAAGGCACTGGGGGGTAAGAGGTGTGGGGGGCGGGCTACCGCAAGGCACTGGGGGGTAAGAGGTGTGGGGGGCGGGCTACCGCAAGGCACTGGGGGGTAAGAGGTTGGGGGGGCGGGCTACCGCAAGGCACTGGGGGGTAAGAGGTTGGGGGGGCGGGCTACCGCAAGGCACTGGGGGGTAAGAGGTGGGGGGGGTGGGCTACCGCAAGGCACTGGGGGGTAAGAGGTGGGGGGCGCGGGCTACCGCAAGGCACTGGGCGTAAGCCGGGCAACACACGGGCCGCCCACGGAGCTGCGAGCACAAGGCGGAATTGGCAGCAGCAGGTGGCGAGGGCCGCACGTGGGGCTGGGGCACAAGGCACTGTGGGTTGGAGGCGCGAGGTGCAGGAGGCACAAAGATCTGGGGGCGCGAGGCACTGTGGGTAGCGGGCTCAAGAGCCACGCGGGGACTCGAAGCGCAAGGCACTGTGGGTAGGGGCGCGAGGAGCGGGAGGCACGCGAAGCTGGGGGCGCAAGGCACTGTGGGTAGCGGGCGCGAGGAGCGGGAGGCACGCGAAGCTGGGGGCGCAAGGCACTGTGGGTAGCGGGCGCGAGGAGCGGGAGGCACGCGAAGCTGGGGGCGCAAGGCACTGTGGGTAGCGGGCGCGAGGAGCGGGAGGCACGCGAAGCTGGGGGCGCAAGGCACTGTGGGTAGCGGGCGCCAGGCGCGGGAGTCACTCGGAGCTGAGGTGGGCTGACCTGGATGTTGAAGTCGGAGGGGTAGAGGCTCCGCGCCGTGATGAGCCAGGCCTTAGCCGCCCATAGGTCCCCCTGCACCAAGTCCCGGGCCCGCTTCACCAGGAACTCGCAATCGCCCTGCGCCGACATTCTCCGTAGTCACTGGGTCCGAGTCGCCTGTCGTGCGCATGCGCGGAGTGTAGGGTCCGCGCGTCATAGCGCACATGCTGTCGCGTTCGCCATGTTAGCTGCTGGCACTGGCGCAGTCGGCGGACCTCCGCCCCGTGGAGCGCACGGCCTGGCGTTGTGCTGCGTCCGTTGCAGCGCTCGGGCTTGCTCCGCCCCTCCTCGGCATCTCGGGGCCTGCGCAGAGCGGCCCGCTTCCTCCTGCCGGCGGCACAGAGATTGCCCGGTCCATATGTCGGACAGCCCCTTGCACCCTGGGAGGGCTGGGGACCAGCCAGTGGGGCCCTTCTGCCTTATCACCAGGGTGACAGCATTCTCCCGTCACCATGGTGATAGCTCCACCTTCCCAGCCCATCCCCAAGCTGACCGCATTCCCGTCGCTATGGTGATAGCTCCACCTACCCCATCACCCAGGAGACAGCACACTTCCGTGGCCATGCTTACAGTACCTCTTCCGCCCGTCCTACCGCTAGGGTGACATTTCTCCAAACTTCATGATAACACCATGGCTTCTCTGGCAGCCCCTTGCGTGGGCCTGCCTTCTGCAGAAGACGAGGCTAGCCGCTCACAGTCGGCCCATTCGGTAACAGTGCAGCAGCCCTTCCCCTCACACACCCATGTTGTGGTGCTGGTGTGGTCCCTTCACTCTCTCCCATTTTCATGGCTGTGCTATGGCCCCTTCTGTCCCCTGTTGTCCATTTCAGATTCTCTTCCTGGCCGTGCTGGTGGCATCGGGTAGTGGTCCCATAATCTTCATGCCACCCTGTGCTCACCCACCAAGCTTGTATACTACAGTACACAGGAAACATGTTTCTTCATCATCTGGCATTTCTCATGTGCCTGGGTGCTGGGGGGAGACATGGCCTGCACATGAAGCTCAGGCTGCAAGACAGTGTGGGTAGTGGGTGCGAAGCACAAGCGACTCTTCCTGGGTCCTGCCCTTGCTCTTCTTGTAGCCCTGAGGCCTGTGGTTATACTCAGTATGTTCCACTTCAACACAGTGGCCTCTGTATAGCTTTCCGTCTTAGACACAGGTTTATTTTTTTATCCTAATACAATTCTATGATTGGAATCACCTGGACTTTTCTAGTGTCTAGCACATGAGAATTGCTTTCAAGCTGCTCTAAGGTTTGGTTACTTTGTATTTTTTTTTCATTTTCTTTATAGAAATGGGTAGTACTTAAATTGTTTACTTGAGACTGCACTTCCTGCCATAGGGGGATATGGGGTGTCTGGGGTAGAGGTAGTACTTTTGACTCTCCAGCAGCTGTGTCTTTTCAGGCAGACGGAAACACTGGTCCTCACCCTCCACTCAACTCTCACTGTTGGCTCCTAGCAGCTGTTGTGCATTACAGCGATGCCATCCCCCGGGCAACTGTGTCAGCTCGCAGGCGAAACACAAGGAGGGGGTTCTGGTCTGTCTCACATACCTACCTTATAGAGAGACTTGTTCCTTCTCCCTTCTAATGCACAGTCTCAATGGCGGACCAGGAGGTGTGGTGCTGCAAATCAACAACTCCTGTGAAGGCAGAGGAAGACACCCCACTGCCTTGTGGGTTATCCTGGGAAGGAGTAAGGCTAAGGGAGTAAACCCTGACAGAAAATCCAGACGGGAGTCCTAAGGCAGTTCTGTGTCAACTTCTGGCACTGTTCCGGCAACTCCTGCAGCTGAGCTGGTACCAAACGTAGAGGTTATCCTTTCCTCTGGACTATATCAGTAAAGCCGAGGGGTGGGGGGTGGGGTCTGGTGTCTGGGCAGCCCAGGGTCTCCATAAAAATTGCCGAGGCTTGCGCCTGGAGAGGTACTCCAGCATCGCTTAACAGCGTTGAACCAACACGGGAGGCAACAGATACTGGTTATAAGCTCTTGCTCGATTGGCGTAGAGAACGAGTGCCAGGGGTTGCTTCCGACAGTGGGAGAGATCATCACATCTCATTGGACAGTCACCGCCCACCTTAAGCTGGGCAACCCCCAGGCAGTAGGGTACTGTCTCGCCACAGTTCACTTGCCTCACTGGGTGCATGAGGCTTAAGGTTCCCAAACCTGACAAGTGACTGAAATGAGCACCAGACAAACCAAGAAAATTATTAAGAAAAGAAAATCATCAAAGTTTCAAGCTTGCTTGTTGGAATGTACAGACCATGTTGACCAGTTTGACTGAAGATCTTCAGGACATCAGTGACACCCAAAAGACCGCTGTCATCAATGAGGAACTGAAGAGGCTCCAAGTTGACATTGCCACTTTGCAGGACACACGACTCGTAGCTTCAGGATTCCTAAAGGAAAAGGACTACACCTTTTTCTGGTAGGGCAAAGCCCAAGAGGAACCCAGGGAGCACGGTGTCGGCTTTGCCATCAGAAACACCCCTTCTGCAAATGGTGGAACTAGTCACGGGCAGATCAGAAAGACTCCTTCAGGTCAAACTTCAAACCTGCGCCAGTCCTGTCCACCTGATCAGCACTTACGCTCCAACCCTGAACGCCACACCAGAAGCAAAGGACAAGTTCTATGACGAGCTCAGTGCCGCCATAGTGCAAATTCCTGCTCATGAACAATTATACCTTTTGGGTGACTTCAATGCAAGAGTTGGAGCCGATCGTGACTTACAGCCCTCTTGCCTAGGTCACTTTGGTGTGGGAAAAATGAATGACAACAGACAGCGTCTCCTCAAACTTTGCACGTACCACAATCTGTGCATCACAAACACATTTTTCTGACCCAAGCCACAGCACAGTGTCATGGAGACACCCATGCTCAAAACACTGGCACCAGTTAGACTTGGTCATCACCAGGTGCGACAACGTCAAAAACGTCCTCCTGACACGTAGCTACCGTAGTGCCAACTGTGATACAGATCATTCTTGAGTCTGCTCCACACTCAAGCTGAGACCCAAGAAGCTGCACCATTCTAAACCAACTGGAAGGCCCCACATTGATGCCAGAAAGACAGCAAACTCAGAAAAAGCTGAAATGTTCAGAGAGACCCTTGAGGAGAATCTGCGCAGCAGCCCTGGGGGTGCTGATGCGACATCCCGATGGCAGCATCTGAGAGACACAATCTACAATACGGCCTTGTCAGTGTTTGGAAGAAGAGCTGGAAACACAAATGACTGGTTCGAAGCTAACTCCAATGAGATGATTTCAGTCATTGAAAAGAAGCGCGCTGCACTTCTGGAGTGTAAACGCTCACTGAGTCAGAATACCCAGCAAGCACTCAGAGTAGCCAGAAAAATAGTACAGCAGACAGCCAGGCGCTGTGCCAACAACTACTGGCTTAAGCTATGCAGCAGTATCCAGACCTGTGCTGACTCTGGTAATCTCAGGGGAATGTACGAGGGCATAAGGAAGGCAATGAGACCCATCCAGAACAAGACGGCACCTCTGAAATCCAAATCTGATGAAGTCATCACTGACAAAGCCAAGCAGATGGAGCAATGGGTTGAGCACTACTCTGAGCTGTACTCATGTGCGAACATGGTGATTGATACAGCCCTCAATGCCGTTGAGCTCCTGTCAGTCATGGACGAGCTGTACCAGGAACCAGCTGTGGTCAAATTGAAGAAAGCTATTGACAGCACTGCAGTAGGAAAGGCCCCAGGCCAGGATGGTATACCACCAGAGATAGTCAAGTGTGCCGTGGACACACTCCTGGAACCCCTGCATGAGCTGCTGTGCCTGTGCTGGAGAGAGAGTGAGATTCTACAGGATATGCAGGACGCCAACATTGTAACTGTATATAAGAACAAAGGAGACAGGAGTGACTGCACCAATTACCATGGAATCTCCCTCCTAAGTATCACTGGTAAATTGTTCACTCGTGTCATCCTCGGCAGACTCCAGAAGGGTGTATCCTGAATCCCAGTGTGGATTCTGTGCCAAGAGATCTACCATTGACGTGATCTTCTCCCTGAGGCAGCTGCAGGAGAAATGCAGGGAGCCAAGGAAGCCACTCTATGTCGCTTTCATTGACCTGACCAAGGCTTTCGACTCAGTCAGTAGGGGTGGACTGTTTAAATCGCTCCACAAGATAGGATGTCCACCACGGCTACTCAAGATGATCCAGTCTTTCCATGAAGACACAAGAGGAACCATCCAATATAACAGCACATCATCGGATGCCTTCAGCATTAGGAGTGGCGTCAAACAAGGATGCGTCCTTGCTCCGACATTGTTCGGGATCTTCTTCGCCCTCCTCCTGAAGCAGCCTTTGGATCCTCAACAGAGGGCATCCTTTTGCACACAAGATCTGACGGAAACTGTTTAATCTTGCAAGGCCGAAGACTAAGTCTAAGGTGCGGGAAGTGCTCATTAGAGACATGCTGCTCGCAGACGACGCTGCTGTAGTGACACACACAGAAGGCAGCTTCAAAAACTGCTGGATCAGTTCTCCAAAGTATGCAAGGACTTTGGGCTTACCATCAGCTAGAGAAGACAAACGTACTTGGTCAGGACGTTGCTGAACCTCCATCAATCGGCATTGACAATTACAGGCTAGAGGTCGTCCACGAGTTTACTTACCTCGGGTCCACCATCACTGACACCCTGTCACTGGAGACTGAGCTAAACAGGAGGATTGGAAAAGCAGCCACAACTCTGTTCAGACTTAGCAAGAGAGTGTGGAACAACAACAAGCTGTACACTCACACCAAAATGCAAGTGTATAGAGCCTGCATCCTCAGCACCCTCCTCTACGGCAGCGAGTCTTGGACCTTGTACATCTGCCAGGAAAAGAGGCTGAATGTCTTCCACTTGCGCTGCCTCAGGCCCATTCTTGGGATATCATGGAAGGACAGAGTGCCCAACAATGCCATCCTCGAGCAAGCTGGAATTCCAACCATGCACACCCTCCTCAGGCAGCGATGGCTCTGCTGGCTTGGCCACGTCCACAGGATGAATGATGGAAGGATCCCAAAAGACATCCTGTACAGCGAGCTAGCCTCTGGCAAAAGACCTCCTGGACACCCCCAAATGTGCTATAAAGACGTCTGTAAGAGGGACCTCAAGGAGGTAGACATTGACCCAGACAGTTGGGAAGAGCTGGCAGATGACCGCAGCAGCTGGAAGCAGGAACTACACAAGGGCCTTCAGAAGGGTGAGATGAAGATCAGACGGCTGGCAGAGGAGAAGCGAGCCCGTAGAAAGGACAGCAATGACCTGCCAGACACCCACTACATATGCAGCAGATGTAGCCAGGACTGTCACTCTCATGTGGGCCTCCACAGTCACAGTCAACGCTGCAAATGATGATCTTAAATGGAGTTACGAAAGGTGCGATCCATAGTCTACACAGACTGAAGGATGCCTGCCATAACTTGGTTTCATCATTTACAGGGGCTTTTGAAGCATGTTCTTTGAAAGAAAATTCTCTTTGAATTTACTGTGTTTGCTGCTTTGAAACCTGAGTAGCCCTATGCCTATCCATTTGTCAGAGCTGTTTAAAGGGGCAAAACATCACGAATAAAACTGAGTCAAAAACTATGCACAAGCACTGCCCCAACAAGAATAATCATCCAATTAGTGCTGGCCTCTCTCTGGACCCTGTTTTGTTAGCAGTGATAATTTATGCCAGCACATACAGATAGCCATACTGGGTCAAACCAAAGGTCCATCTAGCCCAGTGTCCTGTTTTCTGACAAATGTCAGTGGGACAGCCATGTTATTTTGTATCTGCAAAAACAAGGAGTCCTGTGGCACCTTAATGGTTAACAGAATTATTTGGATGTAAGCTTTCATGGGCAAAGGCTCACTTCATCAGATGTACACCAGTGACTTCAGGATGTCACAGGACCCCTCATTGTTTTTGTCTTTTGACAGTGGTCAGTGCCAGATTAGTGTGGTGTGATTCTACGTGTCCTAGAGGGAATGGCCAGAACTGGTATTTATCAAGCAATTCATCCACTGTTGCTCGTTTCCTTCTTCTGGCAAAGAGAGGCTAAGAACACAATCTGAGTCCATTCTGGCTAATAGCCATCGACAGACCTATCCTCCATGAATTTATCTAGTTCTTTTATTAACCCAGTTACAGTCTTGGCCTTCACAATATCCTCTGACAAAGAGTTCCACGGGTTGACTGTATGTTGTGTGAAGAAATATTTCCTTTTATTTATTTTAAACTTGCTACCTAGTTCTCATTTTATGAGAAAGAGAGTAAACAGCACTTCTTTATCTACTTTCTGTCCATCAGGAATGATTATGTAGACCTCAGTCATATCAACCTTTAATCATCCCTGTTCCAAGCAGAAAAGTCCCAGTGTTATTTATTTCTCTTCATACAGAAGCCACTCCATACTCCCAATAATTTTGATGCCCTTTTCAGAACTTCTTCCTATTCCAATATGTATTTTCAGAGGTGGGGCGAACGCATTTGCATGCAGTACTCAAGATGTGGGCGTACCTTGTACTTATATACAGACAATATGGTATTTTCTCTCTTCTTATCTATCCCTTCCTTAATGATTCCCAGCATTCCGGTTGCTTTTTTGCTGCAGACTGATTGGATGTTTTCAGGATCTCTCTCTTGAGTGGTAACAACTACTTTAGACCCCTCATTTTGTATGCATAGTGGAGCTTATGTTTTCCAACAGGTGCTATAGATATAGAGAATAACGGAGCATCATGCGCACACTAAAGAAATTCCGCTGCAGTATTTAAAAAGCCTAGTGGAGCATACAGGAGATTGCAAACATGGAGTGTATCTGAATCCAGTTTTACTTATTTTCTGAAGTATTGCTGTAGGGCTGACAGAATCAAAGGATTTTGGCCGCTAATTACAAAGTCCATTAGTCACAGCGCTCATCTGTCTAATCGGTTGCAGCAGCACATCAGCTGTGCAGTATAAACACTCTGTTATCTTTCATGTACAAATTAGAATACGACAACAAAGTATACCCACAACCAGGGCCGAGAGTAAGAAGATGCAGCAGTGAGAAGGCTGGAGAGTGTAGATCAGTAATCAGATAGTATGTGGTACATGTGACTCAAATATGTCATGAGAGCAAGGGACGGTACTAGATGATCTCTTGAAGTCCCTTCCAATCCCTGCAGTTCAAAGTGACATCTGATTCATCAGAACACACAGAGCTGCACAATTATCACTGTTCAACTGGCAACAATTGTCTTCCTATTCATGGCCCATAATGGGTGTCTGTGGATAGATGAGTAGATGGCATATATTTTACCACAGCCACCTCTCTGATCATTGTTATGCATGTGCTCTGAGCTCACATGCCTCAGAGCAAAAGTACTCTGCCAAGGAAAGTTACATAGGGCATGACAGCTAGTGTGGAGGCACACATGCTCTGCACAGATGGCCCTGTGTCAGTGGTAGATTCCCAGTGTACATGTGGATCTCAGCGAGTGTGAATTCTGTGGGCTGGACTCAGTGCTTCTCACAGGGAGCCAAACTCTGCATCTTCCATCTATTGAACAAACTTCAAGGTGAACTTTATAGTTTTACACCTCCCGTTCTCCTTTCATGTGCTTTCTCATTATATGGGCCTAAAGTAATATAAAAAGGTCTATAAAGTTAACTATTAATAAACCACTAGCAGCCAGGAAAAGCTCAATTATTCTAGGGAAATATGCAAAAGTGTCCCTAAAATCTTGTATCAGAGAGGTATCCGTGTTAGTCTGTAGCTTTGAGAGCAACAACAAGTCTTGTGGCACCTTATAGACTAACAGATATTTTGGAGCCTAAGCTTTTGTGGGCAAAGACCCACTTCATCAGATTCACGATGCATCTGATGAAGCTGGTCTTTGCCCATGAAAGCTTATGCTCCAAAATATCTGTTAGTCTATCAGGTGCCACAAGACTTCTTGTTGTTCCTAAAATCTTGGACTTTTCTGTATGTTGCCCCTTTCTGAATACATCCTTTATAGAATACCAAAATAGTTTTGTATGCAGTGGTGTTGTAGTTGTGTCGGTCCCAGGATATTAAACAAAGTGGGTGAGATAATATCTTTTATTGGGCCAACGTCTGGTGATAAGAGACATAAACTCTAGAGTCACACAGATGACAAAAAGAAGGTATTAATGGACTGGAGAGTGATGTAGTAAACTGTAAATCCCTTGTCTCTGTTCAGTCCATGATTTGTCATGTCTAGCAGATCAATGCATGAATAACATCCCCTCTGACAATCCACCCTTAGTTGTCACTTGCCAACCCATACCAAAAGAAGGGGATTATCTGCCCACGGGAAGAGTTCTCTGCCAAGGGAAAGAGAGTTGTTTGGAGGAGGTTGGAGGTGTGCTGTGATGAGGAATCAGTCGGTGGACAATTCCATGCTGGAGGTGTTTTATGTAAATTAGTTGATGATTTAATTTAACTGTTTTTATACAGTTTGCGTAACCATCATCTTGATCCCTTGTGTGTTTGCAGGCATTGTTTTGGAAAGCTGTAGGTCTGACAGCCCTAGTGGTAAAACAAAGCTTGTACTGATCTGCAGGGCTAGTCTCAAAGGTGAGTACCCACAGGTCTATATTATATTAAAAACAAATAAACAACCACACAATCAAACTGTGTTACAAAACATTAGAATTGCAAGGTCAAGCACTCACATATTAGGAAATGCTAGCATTATGCTACCTGTGGAACCTTAATTCTTCCCGTGTGTATATGCATTATGATTCGGCTTTTAATTATGTGTATTATAATTTATTACAGTGTTTGCTAGATGGTAGTAAAATGTTAGGAGTTAAGTTCCCAGAGATCTACAGCATAGCCCGTTGGGGATCTTAGCAGTCAACGCATTCCTGAAGCTAAACTTTCTGAAATCCAGAGCACTAACTAAAAATCTGAAGAAATCGGTGGTACCCACGAAAGCTAATTAATAAATAAATAAATTTATTAGTTGTTAAAGTGCTACAGGACTACTTGTTATTTGTAAAAATTGTACTTGCTAAATCTGGTCCTGTGCTTGCCACTGCACTCCATATTTGAGGCTTTGTGCCCCAAATATTTGTGTTCAGTGCTCAGTGCTCTAGGTTTCTTTGCCTAGAATATACGTGGGTGGTGATGAGTGATTGTATCACCAGCTCACTTAAGTGTTACAAGGCAAATTAAAACTGCAAGATATTTACAATTGCATCCTCACAACTGAAAACTTGCTATAGTATGAGTAAATAGTACATTTAGTTGGTATTTGTGAGATCTTGGTCCAAAATAGGGTCAAGCAGAATAAAGGACATTGCCTTTAAAATATGGATGATCCAGATGAACAAAGGGACTGGTGACAACTGTACTTCCTAACCTTTGCAGAGATTCCATGCAGCTCTATTGGCTGCATAGCCTGTTTTGGGGGCTGCTCCACTAGCTGGGGATACAGAGACACTGAACCGTTGCACTCACTATTCCTTTCCTTGCTTTGCTTTGTTTCCTCCTTTCTTAGGAGGTGGGATCCAGGAGCTCTGAAACCATGTCTGATTTGCACACGCAAGGCAGGACTGCAGACGGGGATGTGAGTTTACAACAGGGTGAAGTACTTCATTCATGATAACCCAGAAGTGACACATGCAGTCACCACTGATTTTGGGTGAGGGGTTAATGCCTCCATTTCTTTACTGCACAGGAAATGGAGAATCCGTGCAGTGACACGCCTTGAGAACCTGTGGATTCCTTAAGCTGCATCTGTAACACTGGCCCACACTAAATTCATTAAGAAAAGGGATGTTTCCTTGACATTGGACTTGTCTGGCTGAATTAGGGGGATCAGTGACAACTGCACTTGTCCTCCATGCTGTTTCCTGACATTCTTCTCTGCCCTCTCCAGCTGTACTGCAGATTTGCTGCCATTCAGGGTCTCACCTGGCTGAAGCTGCCCTAGATCACTCTAGTATACCAGGGTTCTTCAGCGCAGAAAGGCTCAACGGAAAAGGCAACGTGGTTTGGGACTAACAGGCATGTAGCTTTACCCTGAGGTAAAAAGACTGACTCTTTGCGAGCTGGTATGGAAGATGTTTCTCTCACTGGTTTTCTCCTGAGTCCACATGCTCCCTCTTTCTGCACAGATCCTGGACTATGGAGACTCAGGAGGACTCCATGGGTGTCAAGTGGTCTGCAATTGTAGAGATGGTTGCAAGATGGGGTGTTAATAAAGAGAAGATCGTCCTCTTAAAGACTATAACCTGCATGGATTATTTTGTTCCTGGAAGCTCCATGGATCTTGATATACTGCATAGATAGCGCCTATCAAAGTGTAACCATGTCCTTGAACAGGCCTCTGTGGGGACTGAACCCTGGACCTAAAATCTTGAGCCATTTCTGATTGACTTGAAGAATCAGACTTGCTGCCTCAGGGTAAAGCTACACTGCTAGATACCAGTAGTTGTGCAAGCTGACTCACGCTTTTGGGGCTCAAGCCAAGAGTTTGTTTAATATAGGGATCAGGCTGCAACCTGAGTTAGAGAACTGTCCCACCTTGGGAGAGGGTCCTACATCCTGGAGTCCAGCCAAAGTCTAAATACCTATACTGCAATTAAATAGCTGCTTAGCCAGAGCCCTGGGAGTGCAAATTAATTGGCATGGGCCATCCGCAGCTTTTCAATTGCAAGGTAGATGTGTGTTGGAATAAAGTCTGGATACTGTATGTGAAGCAACAAAGGTTTATTACAACCAGCTGGTGGAGTGATTCTGAACTTGGTTGAGTTTCAGAATGCACTGAGAGGCACCAAGTTACAATTGTTTGTATAGAGAGCTGATAGTCAGAGGAAAGAGCAGAAGCAGACAATAAGGAAATGAGCATAATCAATGAATAATGCAGATGAATTAACAAACAATCTGGGAGTTACAAAGAGTTTCCATGCGCAAGTTACAGAACATTTTATCTATAACCAACAAGTCCTTTGAAGAGTGCAGTCCTCAACATGGATATATAAAGTGGTGATATCTCATCTGTAATACACTGATATTAAAGCAGTGATGTCTCGTCTGGCATCCTGATGTAATCTTCATGCAGACATGATCGTTCATGTTATCTCTACAGCATCAAAGCAAGTGGGCAATGCAGAATCAAAGCAGAAGTTAGTGAAAGAACCGTGTCAGTCACCCTTAACTCTAGTCCAATTCCTCTCCCCGCAGGGTCCCTTCCTGGAATGTAACAGAGAGACAGCTGTGCTAGTCTTTATACTATCAAAACAAAAAAGCAGTTGAGTAGCACTTTAAAGACTAACAAAATAATTTATTTGGTGAGCTTTCATGGGACAGACCCACTTCTTCAGACCATCGCCATACAAGAACAGACAGCTGCCTAGGGACTTATTTACATCAACTGGGATGCCCTCCCCAGATGGCTGGGGTGGGGAGGCTGATCAGACTCCATTTTGGAACAGTGGTTCTTAGCAAATATCATGGCCTACTTCAGAATTTTATCCTATAGTCCCTCCTCTAACCTAAGGGTTCGTGAACCCACTGGGTTACATACAACAAAGTTTAGTGCTTTCAGTTTGTTTTGGAAGTGTCTGTGTCAGTAGGAAAGTCAAGATGGACACTCTCCACATGACTTGACAAAATATCACCAAATTTATCCCCCTGGTATTGTGTCGCCAGTAAAGGTGCTCTCCATAATTATTGCCTTGACCTCTACTGCATGGTTCTGTGCCCCTGAGTATTTGGATCTAGCTTGGCCCAGGGTCTCACCTATCCATGTGTACCTCAGCCAGCCGATCTCAATGTGTCTTTGGGCTTCAGCCACCAGCTCCTCAATATTCACCTGCAGGGCCACTAGACCCTCCTCAAGGTCCTTACTTCCCTGTGCCATTCAGGGTCCTGGGTTAGGTTACCCGTCATCGTTGGAGTACGGTGGAGCCACATCCCATCAATGGTCAGGGTTGCTCTGCGAGGGACGTCATGCACACGGATGGGTATGTGGAAGGTCAGGGCTTTCCATTCAATTTGATGGAGTGGTTAGCCTGGGTAGTCAAACGCCAGTAGGTACCCTTCGTTTGGACCAGCTTTCTGTGCATCCATTTCTCGGTGACCATTGCTTCAAACCTAGACAAGTTCGTCAAGATAGTATATGGACATGTACATAGAATCTCCTTATCAGAATGGGTACAACACTCACTGGGGTACAAAGTACCCCCGGCGACCTCCGAATAGGCAATGCCTTCTATTTTAGTGGTGTGGCCCTTCCTCGGTACAGATAGGGAGGTTACTATTCTGTCCTGCTGTAAGTGGGGAATGCCTAAAGCTACTAGGAAGCTGAAGATTATGCTGTGCCCCATTCACATTGGCCATTGGACTCTCATTGATTCTGTGTCCCCATTCCCATCGGGGAGTACTGGGGAGATGGGGGCTTACCACCTTCAAGACAGCCGGGAGGACTCGGCCATCCAGGAGGTCTGTTATGTTACCCTGGGTGGTCCTATTCTCCAGCAATCCCTTTCCACTATCACTTTTTAGTACCACTGAATAATAGATCAACTAACCTTCGGTCTCTGTAGTCTACGCAGTCTAACCTTCAGTCTATGTAGTCTGTTACACTCAGTGAGGAGATGCTGAATTCGACAGATCCTTTAAACTATTCAGGATTAGCTGATTAGTCTGGCTGGTGTCTAGTCCACTGTGGTCATTGGATATTACTACATCTGCCAGCCTTGATTCAATACAGTCCCTTTCTTCAGCTCATTGTGCTAGGACATAGGTGTTGCTGACAGAGTTCCCAACGCCAAAGCAGCCTGCAGTGGTATCTGCTAAGCTCCACCTTTGCCAACTGAGGTGTTCATTAATCTAGTTTGTTAGTCTGGTAAAATTAGAGCATTGTTGGCCTACAGTAATATGCACCTCAACCTTATAGGTGTGAGACATCACCAAGGTGAGGACTGGTGACACTGGTCCTATCATTACTAGCCGTGGTTCTAGGACAGAGGTTTGCTCAGGGCATGATATACACTCAGGGAGTTCTACTCTATCCTTTATAACTTGGCCGATGGTTTCCAGTTGAGGGCACTTCAGAGTGGGCCATCATTTAACGAACGATTGTCATGTCTCTGGGGCTACTTCTGTTTGGGCTTTATGCGGTAAACCCCAGCGGGAGTCAGTAGGACCTACTCCTATAGGCACCAGGCCAGTGTAATTGACACATGATCTGGTGCTGGTATTGGGCTTCTGTCCTACAATATCCCACACAAACTCCAGCATTGAGGACTGTGTGTTTCCCTCAGTGCCTGTCTCATTGCAATATGCAAAGTAATTGTGTGTAAATGAGGGGCAACCCAAGGCTTTATGGTCTCCCTCACTGTTAGTACGCAACTGCCTCTCCGTGTAAGTAATTTGGAGGCTTGATGCATTCATTGGGGTTACTGTTCCCCTTATAGGACTGCAGCGGGGTTCGAGGGTGTCTCTCCTTTGGGCTGAAGAGCCAGTGCAACCCATGATTTTCCCCAAATATTTCCCTCGGGTTCCACGACTTCTGGCACCTGGCACCAGCGAGTAGCTGGACACGTGGCCATTATGGAAAAGGGGATGTTACTAGTTTCTCTGTTTATGCGTTATGTTCATGCATTAGTGTATGATTTTATGTGAACCCTTTGTAATCTACAAGGATTAGTCGATTAGTCTGGCTGGTGTGGTCATTGGCTGATGTGGTCCTCTGTGGTCATTGGATATTACTCATGTCCCAGCCGCAGGTTGACCTTTACTTCTGGCCAGGACTTTGTAAGGATTAGTGTGCAAGTTCTACAAAAGCTAAGTGCTTTGTTAGTATAACAAGTAAAAGGAAGCAGTTCCAGCAGAAAGGGGTTAGTGTCCCTTTTCCAGTTCTCCTCTTCACATGGCACACTTTTTGCTTTCTTGGTCATGTACCACAGGGGCAGCAGGCACCTCAACAGGAACAACTTTAGGATTGTTCATTGATCCTTTTTGAGTATCTGGGGAGACTGGAGAAACATTATTAGTATTTGCAGTTGCTGGTTCAAACATCTTTAATTGATTTTGGTGCCTTCAAAACGTCCCCATCTTTTCCCCAAGTTTAGCACGTGTGTCTGTGGTTAATAGGACCCACCTGAGACCCTATCACCATGGTTTTAGGATTCCTTTAATCTCAGGATAAATGTTACTCATTACCAAATGCCCAATTTAAAATGCTGGTTTATCTAGGCTGAGGCTGCTATTATCATCTTGCTGGATTTGGAAAGAGAAATCTCTGAGCTGCAATTTATTTGCAAATTTGACTCCATTAACCAAGGATTAAACAGAGATTGGGAGTGGCTTGCATCTTACAGAAACAGCTTCTCTGCCCTGGGTGTTAATATCTCCCCATTAGACTCTGACAATGGCTCATATCCCCATGTCTGATCTGACTTGTTTTTTCCTCTTTTGATACGTACTATTGATCATGGGCCATTTCCACCGTGCTGAACAGACCTTGTGGCTCTGGCCTTCCCTTTTACTGGGACCCCATTCTTTAAATACCCCTCTGAAACCCACATCCCCCACTCATGCATCTGATGAAGCTGGTCTTTGCCCACAAAAGCTGATGCTCCAAAATATCTGTTAGTCTATAAGGTGCCACAGGACTTCTTGTTGTTCTCGAAGCTACAGACTAACACGGCTACCTCTCTGATACTTGTCATAATTTGTTGATCATTTTGTCCTGATAAAGTACATAAGGCAACATTGTTGGTAAAGATATAAAATTCTACTGTATATCATTACTGAGACAGGTTCTAAATTGAGTAAAGAAGGCATAAACCATGCCCCAGCAAGATGTCACATTGACTGTCACCTGGTTAAGCAGCAATTCTTTGGCAGGCAAAAAGGTGTGATGTGATTTTCACAGAAAAAGAAGACTATATGAAAGTAAAATGGATGCCCCAAAAGACTCCTCCCTTTCTCTCTGCTCACAGCATCACACGGGAAGGACGAGGAAAGTAACATTCAACAGGAAGAGGCGTTTTAACTGAAAAGGTGTGGTAAGAGAAACTGTTACTTTGAATTTGTTTGTTAGATATTGTGTTTTTGTCTTTATTTATCGTGACCAATTCTGACTTTTATGCCTCAATATTAGTACTTGCTTAAAATCTATCTGTAGTTGATAAACTTGTTTTATCTATACCATTGTGTGTTTGGATTGAAGTGTTCAGAAAACCTCATTTGAAACAGCATTTGTGCATATCATTTTGTTTTATGAAATGATGGACTTTATATGAGTTTGTGTTGTCCTCAAGGGTGCTGGCAGAAAGAGACACTGTGCGAAATTTTGGGACAGGGAATTTGCTGGGGTTGCTCGACAGTGTAATTCATGGGTGATTGGCCATCATGCTCAAACAGTATAGTCAGGAGTAACTCACACAACCTCCAGTAAGTAAGAGCAGATGAGGAATGGTTCTTTGCACAGAGACAACTGAGGGGATACAGCTGTTTAACAGTCCAGATTGTCCCACAGAGAATGTTACACTCCCTTACAGGATCCTAGATCTTAGCACTAACCTAAGCCCAAACAGCTACCCATTAGTTGTACAGCCCTATGTCACCTGACCTGGGCCAGCTGTTGGTGTTTAATTGATGGGTAGATATACCCTTAGAGACCATATGAGACTCATAAACCTCTTTATTTGGTCTGGTTGCTAGGGAAGGACAAAAAACAACGTTAGTAACAGAGAGGTAGCCGTGTTAGTCTATATTTTCAAAAACAACAAGATGTCCTGTGGCACCTTGTAGACTAACAGATATTTTGGAGCATAAGCTTTCATGGACAAAGACACGCTTCATCCGGTGCACCTGATGAAGCAGGTCTTTGCCGATGAAAGCTTGTGCTCCAAAATATTTGTTAGTCTACAAGGTGCCACAGGACTTCTTGTTAACAATGCTAGTGTAATTTTGAATAGCATAGTTTCATCATCTCTTCCCAGATAGCTGTATCTTCTTTAGTCTTTCTCTAGCTGTGTTTCCTCCTTGTTTCTTCTTAATTCTACGATCAAACTTCAATGGGCACTTAAATAACACACCAAACAACAATAATAAGCAGAGCACAAATTGTATGCTACCTAACCCCTCTTGTCCATTATGTCTAATCCCAGTTCTCCTTTGTTCACATGCTATTCTTTATCCTTCTTGAACTAATTCTTTTTTGCAGTTAACTGTGGTTCCAGTAGCATTACTCATGGATTTCTCCAAATATTTTTTTAAAAATCTATATTGATTTCACAGGAGCTGTCAATTATTGTTTTGCAGCACACTGCTGTTCCCAGCTTGCTGGTGTTATACAATCGCAGCTTGCCCTGGCCCATCTGGCTCTCATGCAGGTGCAGCCTAGCAGGTTAATTGTCCTAACAGCCTGCTCTGCCTTGTCTGAGATAGGCACCCTATTACATTGCCCTATTTACTTTGCACCCTCGTGCAAACAAGCTGTTCATTCCTACCCTTTGTTTTCTGTCTTGGAAGCAAGTAACTGGTCCATGAGAGACCTTCCTTTTTACCCCATGATTACCTGCTTTACTTTAGAGTGTTTTGTGTGGAACTTCATGAGAAAAGTCTGAGCTGCCACACAGAGGAAACTGGAGTTTGAGGTTGCCACGGAGGAGTTGATGGAGATGTGTTGAGTCCAGCAGATATCCAACTCTCTGTCCTACTGTTACTATACTATCAGTGTGACAGCCTGGGGTGTGTGCACGAATAGCAGTTTGCCATCATTTATAACTTAGTCCAGGGCTGAGCAAAGTGCAGAGGGAGCTACAGCACAATTGGCTGCAGGGTCTCAGGCTCATCTGTCTCATTAAAGATGTTGAAATATGTGACTACTTTTATGTATGTGTATTCATATTTATATGCCAATTAATGAAGCTTTTACATTCTACACACTTATTTTCTTACACATGCCAAAAGTGGGGGGAGGTTTTCATATGAACACAACTGAAATTTGTCGGTTTGAATTACATTAGACTGGTTGGGGTGCCCTGCTAATTACAGGGGTGAAAAGTGGGGCCTGACATGAATAGTTTGCTCACCCCTGACTTAGTCAAACCTGGATGGATTTTCATGGAGGACAAAAAGGCACCTCTGGCCCCACAGCTGCCTTTCTCCTTATTCTCAGGTCTCCGTTCCAAACCCCAGTTTAAAAAAAAAATTGTGTAGTCCAAAGTACTGATTTTTTTCATTGATCTCATGCTCAAAAACAACTAAATCTTTTTGGATCAAACTTATAAAAATTCAGCCTCATGCAGATACTAGATGGATTGCATTTCAGTCATTGAGGCTGGAATTTCAAAAGCAAAAGGCACCTGAAAACTGCTTTATAACTGGAAGTGTTAGGCAGTCTCTGGTATGTGTGGCTACTGCCCATCCTTTAACTATAGCACTCCTTCCCCCGCCCCCGCCCGGCTATTTTTATTTTACCTCTTTCTGTTCCACCTGCACACAGTGTTGTGATGATACAATTGTTAATTGATGTGTGAATATTCTCTGCATAACTATTCCTGTGCAATACCACTAAAGGCAGTTATACCTGGGCTACCTCCCTGCACACAATGAGTTGGCCAGGTATAACGAAAGGCAAACCACTAACAAATAGTCTGTGAACCACTATGGAATCTCTGTCACTAAGTAAGAGAAGATTGTATAAGTACAGCTCCTTCCTAAAACTAAAAAGGCTCTCCACTAACTCGCGTTAACACCTGTGATTAATGCAGGGCAGCTTTAATGCATTTAAAAATAATGCATTAATCGCAGGAGGGTTAGATGACAGCCCTGCTTTGAAGCGTGCTGGCCAGTGGTACTTTGTGCTCCAGCCAGCTTCCAGCCCTGAAACTGCTGGGGTTCCCTGCACAGCCATGTCCAGGGATGAAGCTACTGGTGGGGCTCCAAGCCCAAAGGCTGCCAGGATTTCCCCAGCCGGGTTTCCAGGGCTGGAGCTGCTAGCGGGGCTCAATGCCCTGTCTTGCTCCCAGCGCAGACCTGACCCAGGTCCCATGTCTGTAGGGGCCCCAGCCGAGGCTGGGGAAACCACAGCTGCTCCACAGCTGCAAGCTGCTGGAGCGTAGAACCCCACTGAGGGCAGCCCCACAGTGGCGGGGACCCTGACTGGGGCAGCCCCACAGCCATGGGGACCCTGCCTTGAGGGCAGAGACCCCAGCAGCCCTGCAACTAATCACAATTAGCTTTTTTAGTCACTTGATAGCCCTGTTTTCTAAGTGTATGTCAAATAACCTGAAGAGTGGGTTAAGCAGCCAATACGGTTCTCTTGACAAGTTCTGGTAATGCAGTGACAAGATTGCCAGTTGGTATATGCATAGATGTTTTCCCACTTCCTATCCATAAATACACACACAAGCGGTATCCAACTATCCTCACGCTATCAGAAAGCCAGCTAAATGGCAAGCGTACTGAAACTGTCCTTCAGTGGTTGTCTCTGGTAGCAGCATGGCTGTTCGGTAAGAGGACTGGGACTGATTCCAGCCTTCCCTGGGAGAGGATGCTGGAAGCATACTGAAGAGCTGTCTTCAGCCAAGGCTCTCCAGTTTAACAACTCAGTTCACTGTTTCTATTGCACTCTGGGCTCTTTGACGCAACAGAAAGCTGCCTTTTTTTTTTTCCTTCTCTTAAATCTGCCTGGCCAATTTAAAGCTCGTGGATTCTTTTTTCCCCCCTCAGGGACAGCTTATGTGAGGATTTTTGGTTTTTTAACAGTTCATTCCATGAAATCGGTTTTTTTGCCCCCTGTAGATTGTTTGCTGTGAGGAAACGTTGAAGCTGAACTCAAGGCTCTCATTACAGGTCAGTGTTTGAACTCCCAACCAAAGCATTTAATATTCAAGTGTTGCTATAGCAAGTAGCGGAGTTTGCTGGGGAGAGACAAGTTAGCAAAGTTATATGATTCCAGCCAATGCAAAGCTGCCTTCTTAGTGAAAATTTTAGTTTAACTCTTCAGTGGTTTGCAAGATCAGTCTGTCATCTTTTTCTTGGAGACAAATGGGCCAAATTGATGCTGTCAATTTGAGAACACGGGTGAAATTCTAAGGGTCAATCTGGCTCTGTGTAATTTAATTCATTTATGGCTTTGTTCACTTAACATTTAATAAGACCTACAAGGAATTTTCAAAACAGCAATCTTCTTTTTCTCTTATTTCGTAAGAATTATATTTTTGAGTTGTAATTTGTTCACTCTGCTTTTTCACTGGTGTTCCTTTGAAAGCCTAGAGCTACTTTGTATAGGTACTCTGCAGGAAAGACACTTATATGCAACTGTCTTTAGTATTTCCTTTCAGATTTCTGTCAAAAGACCTGAAATTAGTTGCATCAAAAAGGAAGGATGTAGGTGTATTGTTGTTTCCTCTTTCCAGTCTGTAACTGAGGTAAGTCACTGGTTCATCTTTCCCTCTCTGAAATTAGTCTTTGAAATTGACTCATTGTTCTCCTCTGTACTCTATTTATGGGCATCCTGATTTTATTTGCTGTTTATTTTTCTACAGTTTAATTAAAAACAGATGGTTGATTAAAGTCAGAATTGTAAAATTGTTTCATTAAATCCTAAACTTTTAATTTCAATGCTATCTACTAAACTGCTTGTTAAAGAGGCATGCACGCTCAGCCTGGCTAATCTTTCCTCCTCCCTCCCTCCCTCTCCACCTCCCAGTATCATCATGATAAAGCGTGAATGTGTGTGGATATTGTGCTGTGCTGGTCCATTCTCACATCAGCTTTGCAAAATGAAAAATATTTTAATTTTAGTATTCAGTACTCTTCTCCTGTGATGATTTTCTGGGAGTGTGTAAATTAAACTGGACTGTTTCAGAACACATTGAATGTATTTCCTACCAGGCATGTTTTTAAAAAATAACATCTTGAAGCCAAAGAGGCAACCCACAAAATAATGATTTCCATCAGGCTGTGGATTTTCATTCCCCTCAATATGCCCTGGGATTATGAATAAACATATAACTTTCCAAAACATCAAGTCAATATTGGTAGGCCCTAGTTTAAGTTGTGGTGTTTAAGTTGTAGTTTAAGATAGTGTGATGGTATTGGTGCTCCACAACTGCTGAAAATGAAATTGTAGCGAAGGCTACTGTTAGTCTGAGTGAATATTTTCTGAGGAACTAAAGAATTATTAATTTAGTTTTGTTTTTCAAATGAATTGAACATTGGTTAGCACTGTGGAGAAACTGATTGTCCTTCTAGAGTTAAGATTATAGCAAGCTTCGGTTATTATGAGTCAGATTTTGACACAGTCTGTAATTTTATCATTAAATCAATCCATTGGGAACTGTATGTGGCACATTTTAGCCAGGGAGTGTAGTGTGAGGTGAACAGTGTGGTGTGTGGAAATGGGTGTGTGTGCAAACACTCTCAGTGTTTCAAATCCTAGCCCTTTCTTTTGGCTCCCCACAGCTCTGAGATGGTTTGCCTGATGATTTCCAAACTGGTCTGGTCTGGCTGAGGAAAGGTGCTTTTTAGTGTTTTATGGGACTTGCAGTGCAGTCAAGATGAGTGGAGGAATTACAAAGCTACAGAGAGATGTTTTTCAAGTGCCTATCACAAAAGCCTATAATTTATAATATTTCCACATGAGTAACTTAAGAAAAAGATACTTAAAGCTCAATAGATTTTAGAACTTTCTTCTACACCGAGCCGAACCTTTACAACCCTCTCTCTCAGATACTTCGGTAGGAGGAAAAAAACCATATATCCTCTAAATTGAAAGATTAGCAATGCACAGCGAAGCCTTGCAGCAGTAAACTGCATATTCATTATTGCACTGACCAGTTTCCAACATGCTCTTGATTTTAATTTTGCCTTAAGTCTTGAAACAATTTAATGAGCTGGTGTCAAAATATCATACACCTTTTCTGAAATGCATTTTCAACAGAATAATTATGACTCTCCAGTATATTACACCGCTGGAATTATACTGCCTTTCCCATTGCACCTGCTCTGGAGTGGGGACTGTACCTCACTCTTTAAAGGGGAACTGTTGGTGGGTGGGGCAAAATGGGGAGGTTAAATGAGACCAGGGTTTCAACACCAACGCAGAGCCACAGGATCACTGCAGGGGAAATGGGTGGGGATTTGCAATTCATTCTCCCAGGGGCCAGATCCTGCCTCTCCTACACAATGCTTAGGTACAGATTCTGCAGAGCTGGTCTCTTCCATGGGTTTTGCTACAGGGAAATGATTTGGTCCAAATGGCTATGCATATGATTCTGGCTACATTTAGTTCCTGTTGCTGCATTTGACTACTATAATCAGTGTCACCAAGACAGGAACAGCTAGTTAGGTTTGATCTTCCTTATATAAAACAAAACCTTTACCTGTTTGCATCTGAAGAAGTGGGTCTGTCCCATGAAAGCTAATCACCATATAAATTATTTTGTTAATCTTTAAATTTAGGATACAGACTGACACAGCTACGTCTCTGTTACTGCTTGGATGAGAACAGCATCAGTATATCTGCACTCTTGGATAAATACCTATCTCCAGCTCAGTGAATTCTTTCAGAGGTTTGTGGATTCTTTTGCATCTTACACTTCTTTGTGATGATAGCAGTAAAAATGACACAACTGGCTGGTAATACTTCATGACTCCAGAAAGACGTTATCAAGTACTTCAATCTTACTGTACAACTGAATTTGATTAATGAAGGACAGCATGTCAAGGCTGCTAACCTCAGGGCAAAGGTGAGCTAATGGTCAAGGGCAAAATCGTTTATTCAGATGCTGATCCTGGTCTCACTAGAATAGGGAGACTGATCAAGAAAGTTATAATTAAAAAGTTGAACCAAACCGAAGCCAAAACCACATTGCCTCTTCCATTTACTAGGAGTAATAGAATAAATGCATGGTTCAGCTTGTAAAACAAGTACCTTCCTCGCATGTTCCTTTAGTTAGAGCAAGACATGTACAGTCTCTGAAAGAAGAAAGGATTGTGTCTCTTGTTCTTGTTAGCCTTGCAGACACAGAATAGCTACAATTTACATGAGCTGAGTTCTCTTCCATTTTGTGCATCATCCAGGGAATTTATCTAGTGCAAGCCAGACTGGGATACTGTGAGGCAAATCTGCAGCTGAACCAGGCCTGCTCACTCAGTTACAAGACTCCTGCCCCTTCTGTGGCATGAAGGATACCCTGCACCAGAGCCCAGCAAAATATGGCCCATGGGCCATATTTGGCCTGCCAAGCCTCCAGATGCGGCCTGCAGATGCAGCAGTGAGCCCCAGGAAGGCTGGCTCTTACTGGGATGTCCCTTGGACCATTTGCATATCAGAGCAGTTGTGAGGATCTTGCCTGTTGTGTCTAAGAGATTGGGATTTTTCTAAGCTATGCTTACCATTTCTAAGATAGGCTTTCTTGGTCTTCCTCTTTGTCTGGGTTGTATCCTTTGGACTTGGTCTAAGATCGTTCTGTGCCACCAAATGTGGCAGGTTGCATTCCTTAACCATTTAAAATCAGTGGCCTCTGGTGAGGGGGACTCTAAAGGAGGCCCTGGCTGCGTACTCCCCCACCACAGCCAACTTCTGCTACAAACCCCTCCTCTCACTGCCCTTGCTCTGCCCCTGCCTTGCCCTCTCACTGTTTCTGGTGAAAATGGGGATGTTTCTGTCCCTCCTCCAGAGCAGCACAGCCTGAGAGAGAGGCAAGCTCACCCCACACTCACCAGCAATTGCATGGCGCTGATGGTGAGTGTTGCAGGAGCAGGTTCTGGGGGATGCCTGTGATGCCTTCCGCACACTTTTGCTTTGTCCCTGATTCAAATGCAGGCCAAATTTCAGATGGCCCCCAAGGAAATCTGAAGGGGAAGCAGACAAAAGAGAGACTATCCATGTCAGAAATAATACCGATCAGAGATCAGGAGAGACCGTATTTCTCTCACAAATTCCTATGGCAAAGGGACAGAATTAATCGATCCTGTATTCCCTTAGGAAGACTCATTCATTCATACTTTCAAAGGATTATATCAGAGCAGTGGTTGCTTTGGACTGTCACTCAGATCCAGGGCAGGATTTTCAGAGGTTTGCCCGTCAGTCAGAGTTGAATCTAATCCCTGCTCAGGGACTGTTTTTTTTTAATTTATAGTGCAACAGCTCCTCAGGAGTGGTCTGCTGATGATCCTGGTTCTGCCCCACTGGTCTTCCTTGACATTTGTCTCAGAGAAAAATGCTTTTTTCTTTGTAACCTATTTTTTAAGTGCTGGATGGGTGAAGTCTATAGCTCCAGTTTACTCTCAGGTGAAACGGAAATGTGTGGACCAAGATCTTCAGCAACAGAAGCCTTTGGTTAGATAATAAAGCTATATTTAGGGACTTTAAAAACAGCTTGATTTTTCAAAAGTGGTAAGCGCCTAGCAGTGTCCACTGATTGGATGGGAGCTCTTGGATTATCAGCACTTTTTTAAAGTCAGGTGAAAGATCTGAGTAAAGATTTTAGAGTAAAATTTCCCAGAGGACCTGAGTGATTTAGAAACCTGATTGCCTAGCTCCGTTGCAAATTGGGTTAGACTGCTCAATGTAGAAAATGTGAACTTTAGAAAATTTTGTCCATTGTGCTTAGGGCAGGATCAGTAAGTATTGTATGTGCCTGATATCTGTGTCAAGCACTTAGTAGTGGAGAGAGGATTTAAATAGCCATCAGTTCTGGCAGATGCGTTGTATGGGTTGGAGTATCAGAGGGGTAGCCGTGTGAGTCTGTACCCACAAAAACAATGAGAAGTCCTGTGGCACCTTATAGACTTCCAGATATATTGGAGCATAAGCTTTTGTGGGCAAAGACCCACTTCGTCAGATGCTCTAATATATGCTGGGGACTGGACCAAGCTCTAATTATTCCCAATATAAGGAGATCACATATGTATCTTACCTCCACTTTTGCTTCTGTTCCCGTCCCTGCACCCATCTTGCTGTGCTGGTGCAGCTTGACCAGACCAAAAAAAAAAAAAAGAGAAATCTGAATTTGTATCCCTGAAGAATGGTCAGCATTAGGAATTTTTGCACGGGTATAGCTATACCAATACATTCCCTCAACACTGGGTGAACATCTCTGTAGCTACATTAATGTAAAATTCCTTAATGCAGGTGAGCCCTGGGAGTTTCCTTTATGCTTAACTGTTGACTTCCACACTGTTCCCTTGCACTTCATTTAGGAGTAATTGGAAACGTGTCTGCCCAACTCTGCCCTGCTTCACTTTGGATATTTTTGCTCATTCCAAAGACTCTCCGATGCAGAGCACATTTTGAGTCTATGTGTGTGTGTGTGTATATAACAAGAAAATGAAACCTTTGAACATCCAGCAAAGCATTTTTAAGTGAAGTAGTGAATTATTGCAAAGTTTAAATGCAGATATTGACAAGATCTACATTATTGTTTAATGTAACGTAAATAACCTACATAATTTCTTCTCATAAATTGCATTTAGATAAAGAGCTTCATAAGGGAATATATAACACACTTGAATGGTGCTTCAAATGCTAGAAAATTAGAAATAAATCAATGAACATTTTAGGTTAACCATTTTACCACAACTGTGGCGTCTGGTTTAGTGCAAAATAAAGTAGGCTAATTTTTGCTATGGAGGCACAAAGACCCTAAAGAAGATGTCACCCATGCTCTTGCTTGTATGACTGTGCAATGTGATTTTTTTCCCCCAGTGTTCAGACCCCATGGTTTTCTAACAACTACCCACATCAAATATACCTATGTTCCTGGGAATAAACTGACCAATGAATATCACAGCTCTCTCACAGCATTTGTCAGGAAATGGAAAACACTTACTTAATGCAAAAGGAATGAGAGGAAAGTGTCTTGAAGTCATAGGGGAGAGAGAGAGAAACAACATTTCAGGCTAAAACTCCCAGCGGTTCATGTTACTAAAGTACCAGCATTAACTCCACAACCTTGGAGTGGCAAGAAAGGGCTTTTAATGAGTGGTGGTGTAGAGCACATCTTAAGCCAAAGAACTATTGTACAAGTTAAATCTGGGCTGCTAGTCTTTCTATAGCTGAGTGGTTTGAGTATTGGCCTTCTAAACCCAGTGTTGTGAGCTCAATCCCTCAGGATGCCATTTAGGGGTCTGGGGCAAATAGATTTAAAAAAAAAAGGTTAAGGATGGTGTTTGGTCCTGCCGAGAAGGCAGGGAACTGTACTGAATGATCTCTGAAGGTCCCTTCTAGTTCTATGAGGTAGGTATATCTCCATAAAGATCTTACAATTCACTTTGGCTCTAAAGAGGGCTTTAAATCACCTTGGTGCTCCCTTGATCCCAAGGCAGCTCTGCTCTCCAGGCACAGCCACGTATCTTGGTTGGCATAGATTTCAAGAAGCCAGTATGTTAGCCATGAGTTGCTGAGGCCTCTGGGAGCCCTGAATATGCTCCTTACAGCAGTTACAGGGATGGGTTTGTACAGCTTTGTGCCACTGGAGAGCCCCCGGTGTGGGATGATTCTTGTCTATTTGCATTGGTGTAACCCCCAGCAGAAAAGAGGTTTAAAGAAGGCTGGCAGGAGTCTGTTCAGAGCTCTGGCCAATTGGAGAGAGGCTTGTAAGGAGGGTGGTTTGCTGGGGCAGCCCTGTGTATATAAGGAGCTGCTCCTCAGAGCAGAGGCAGTTGGGTCCTGACCAGGGAGGGAGCAAGACTGGCTCCTAGCAGAGAAGAAGCACCCGGACAGAGCAGTGCTGGGCAGGCTGAGGGGAGCAGAAGAGAGGCTCCAGACGGACAGCTGCCAGACTGCTTGCCTTGTTATAAGGACCAGGAGGGTGCGAGGGCACTGGGGAAGTAGCCCAGGGAGTGAGAAGCAGTGAAGAGAGATGGAAGGAGAGTAGGACATGATTGCTTCCGGGGGTTCCTTGGCTGGAACCCAGCATAGTGGGTGCACCTGGGTGCCCTCCACTTCTCCTTTGCACTGCACCTTGCCTAAGGACAGTAGCCGATACAGACTGCAACCTTCACCTGCGGCAGAGGGGCTAAACTTTGGCTGCAGTTGGCTACAGTGGCAGATGGGACTGAAGATTGCTAATACCCCTGGAAGGGGGCACAAGAGACTGAGTAGTGGGTAGTGTCCTGAAGAAGGTGGTGTGATCTGGGGAGCAATGTGGTTCCAGAGGAGAGTGACAACAGGTGACACACTGGCCAGGAGAGGGCGTCCTGCTCAGGATCGAGCTAATTCGCAATGAGTCCAGCAGGAGGTGCCACAGCAGTGAGTCACAACCTCTGTTACAGCTGGTCTTAGGGCCACTCTCTACTAATGGAGTGGTACCAGGCAGCTCCACCCCAGGCAGAGCGTGGCCCTGGGAGTTAGACACATGATGTAGATGTGTGTGTACAGTTTAGTCTGCAGATATGGTGTCTGGGTTTCTTTGCGGGTCACCATTTGTTCCATCTGGTGAGTCAGAGAATCTAGGTCCAAGTGGGGAAAAGATTTTTGACTTGGTAGGATATAGTGCAGTCCATTGGTTTCTTACATGCTGGGCTAAAATCCTGCTGGCATGGAGCCACTTGGAAGATCAGTGCCTTTCTGGCGTGTGTAGAGCTTGGGCCGGCTGAGAAACTGGTAATACCATGATCCTTTCTCTCCCCTCCACACTAAGTCTGTGTGACTTTTTTCACTAGATCTAGGAATTAGTGCTCATGGTAGTCTTTGTTTATAGACTGAGCACCTGTCGGAGCAGAGTTTTGAAGAATACTACTGCAGTCTTTCCTTTGGGCCCTGTGGGAGTTTGAGTGATGTACATGTGTTTATACTGATCCATGAGTTTAAATCTTTGAATTTCTCTGAAGTGCAATCTTACTCTCAGATGACTGGGCCACATATTTCTCCATGCAGTGCAGAGTCCATCAGTTCCTGAATCTATTTCCACCCCCACCAAACTCTCTAATCGGTGCTTAATTTCTGAATGCCAGCCCTGGCACTCTAGCTTTAGCTGTTCATAACCCTGGCATCTGTCCTCTTGCTGCATCACTTACAAATGTAAAGAACTGCTTGAGCCCAAGATCTAATTGCTTGAGCCCTCTTTCATGGCAAATTAAGTGCTGTCTCTAACCCTGGAGTCGACTGAAGCAATCAGTTGGCTGGATTTCCTTTCCATTAAAGAAGCAATCAAGTCCAATAGTTGTTACCATTTTTTTCATAGAACAGAGCTGTAGGTGTTGGCATTTGCAATAAGGTCTAGCAGTGCATCTTTGATGCAGAGGCCTTAGGCATCTTTCTTACTGTTCCTGCTTCTGGTACTTCCCAACAGCACAGGGTGGGCTTTTTCCTTAATATCTTTGTTGCTATAAGATGTAAGATTCAAGTTTTAGAGGAGACTGATCAGTGGGCAGACACATTGAAGGGGAAGGAAGGCTGAGTAACAGTAATGAGTGTACAGATAGAAGCCTGCACTGAGGTTATACAGGTTTTGCTGAGAACATAACTTGAAGACTATGGAACTGCACTGGTGTAGCTAAGCTTCTAAGACTCATCGTGATGCCTATGATGGTAGAATCCAGCATTGTTCTAACTGTGCTTGTGCAAACAAGAGCACCTTGGAGGCTAATGGATTTACCAGGTATAAGCTTTCATGTGTAAAACCTGCTTTATCCACGAAAGCTTATGCTTTAATAAATCCATTCACCTCGAAGGTGCTACAAGGAATCCTCTTTGTTTTTACAGATATAGACTAACATGGCTCTCCCTCTGAGACTTTCCTTGTACGCTGCACATTTTGATTGGGAAGTCACTAAGAGATGATAAACTTGGGACTCATAACGCCATTTTATAGAGTCACTTTTCAGAGTAGACCCATGCTTTAATATCCAGCCCCTTCTCTTGCAGGAGACTGTTCTGCATTCATGGGAAGATGGACTCTATAATCTAAGAGGATTCTTCTGTCTCTGAATTCTGGGACATCAGTGGAGTGAGAGGACTACTCTACAGGGTATCTTTTGATCAGAATGCTCCCATATTCCAGTTATCAATAACTACCAGATGCTATTGCAATTATTGGCAATATAGTTGACTGTAATTTCCAGACTGCCTCCATCTCAGTTGGTCGGGCAAATGCATTAAGTTTCTTCTTCAACTGGTATGGAAAGAGCACAGCCCTCCAGGAGGCTAAATTTTAGTAATTCCCTTCTTTCATTAGTGTACGAAGGCACCAGTGGCCTCACCCTGTTCCCATGGAAGTCAATGATGAAAATCCCATTGGCCCAGTGCAGGATCAAGCTCCAGCCTTCCAGGAAGTGAGATTAGCATCTTGTCAAGTGATATATCTACTGTTGGGCTTTGGTCGATCTTCTCTGCTGAATTTTACTCACTCGAGAGAGTTATTTCATAGTCAGTGTTTGGATTTGTTTTAAGTGTAACCCTTTAATCTTAATTTTCTAGACTTGCAGTTCTTGGTTTAGGAGTAATTGCAATGTGCTTGCACTGGGTTTTTTTCTACCCTTAATTTACTGATACATACTAGAGCTGGTTGCCATCTTTCAAGTTCTGAAATTCGAAATGATCAATTTTGGCACACACCCCAAAAAGAAGGATTTTTTTTTGAAAGAGGCAAAATTTTCAAAACTTCCAAATCCCCACATTCAAAAGTGAGTTATACACACAGCAAACAGCCCCACTGCAAGTGGAGGTGTGACTGTAGCACAGGCAGACATGCCTGCGCTAACTTTAATTGTAGCTTTAAACAGTTGTGAAGACTTAGGTTGTGCTGGCTTCAGCATGGGCTAGTAACCTGAGTAGATACCTAGGGTCCCAGTTGGGTTTGTATTTGGCTGGTTAGCCCAAGTACAAGCCCATGCCATCACATGAGACGTGAGCATGTCTACCTGTACTCCAAACACATCTTTACTTTGCTGAAGTTTGCAAAGTCAATTATGGCTTAGGTGCTTTTGAAAAATGTGACCTCGGATCTTCTATCTGTTCTCATCTTTAACTCTAGTGTGGTGTAGCTTCTTGCTGTCTTGGAATATTTCTAAAACCATGTGGAGCCACTGAGCTATGAGATGTAAAGAACTTTCAATACATGCAAAATTAAATTCAATTAAGTACTGTTAGTGTAAGTCGTTAGCACTTCCCTCTCCTCATCTGCTGCACCAGAACGTTGGAAGGAGGTGGAAGAGGAGAAATGGAGACATTATACGTAGGAAGATAAAAACTGGCCTAGTGAATTCGCCCCAACTGGTACATGCGAGTATATATCCCATCTGCCACAGTGGGCAGTCAGTCAGTAATGCTTCAGAGAAAATCAGTCACCACCCTGCTTCACATAGCTCCTAGCCCTAGTAGGCAGTTAGCCAGAGATTTGACTGGTGGGGTTGTGGTACAAGTTGAGGCTTGGGGTTGGGAAGGGGAAGCTGTTGATCTCAATTTCTCTAGTAAAGGAAAGGGCCACTGCACTTGGGGGGAGTCACCTGCTGCCCTGCAGAAAGCTCAGATCTAGGGGAGATCCTTCTTCTTCCCAGGGAGATGGGAAAAGACAGCTGGGCTACATCTTCTCATCAAGAGGGCTATAAAGTACAACCCTCCCATGAAGATGAGGTGAGAGCTAAGGGAAATTCTGCTGATGGAAGACTTGGAGCTTGGGGAACAGCTCATAGATTTGCTGTTTGTTAAGCCTCTCCAGTGCATCCCTTTCTGTGGTCAATACTCTTTGGCCAGCCAAGCATGAGCTTTGCATAACCACTAGGGCTCATTTGTGGAGCCAATGGGGCCAAATTCTCAGTCAGTACACTTTGATGTGGCTCTGTTCAAGTCAGCGATCCTAAGTCAGCTGAGGAGCTGACCTGGCCTATTTAGTTTACCATGGGCATATCTCTAGCAATCAACAGGTAAATCTTGCTCAGAGGAAGGTTTTTGTTTTTGTTTTGTTTTGTTCCTAAGCAATTCTGCTGTGAATTCAGACAGATTAGGGCCGAGGCCTGGCTACAATTCCTTGTTTCTTACGATGCAGAACTGCAAATGTTATTGGTGGTATAATTATCAGACCATTAAACAAAGCCAGCTGTGAATATTTGATTCTGATTTACAGTGACAGACTAAAGACTTCAGTTATTATCTGACTGGCTTACGTGTCTTCTCTTGCTTGCTCCATTGCAGCTGTGACTCACAAATCCAGTGGTTGGTTGCTAATTGTCTTTGTCTCAGGCAGGGAGGCTCACAAAGTACAAACCGTGGAAAAACTGAGGTTTCTTTTTGTTATTTGCCATGAACCTTTTGGAGTTGCAGTGTCCAGCACGTTAGTTCAGGCTCTACCAGTTCACGATGCCAGGGGAACTGGCTTGCACAGGCTACCAGACGTTTTGTGACTGGGGCTCAGGTCATACGCCACAACTGTCGCTGCTTTTTCTCTGATCTGCCGATTGATTTAGGCTGTCATCCAGACTAGTTTGCTGACTTCTTTGCCCTGGAGGAAAGACAGAAATCTGTGTTGCTAATGCAGCAGGTACAATTAATGCTTGTTAGCATTTCAGTAATGCTCTGACATTCTTCACCTCAAGGCCGACCAGTGACTCTCCCCTCTACCACAACCCACTCTTGATCTTCTATCTATTCCTTACTCTAGCGACAAGTGTCTCCAGCTGAACTGGTTAGTGTGGTCAATAGCAGCAAATCTATGTGAAAAATGTAGGTGTTATAGGCCTGGTTCAGCAAAGGTTTTAAGCAAGCAAAAAGGACAATTAAAGCCAGTGTTATTATTGACACACTTAAACTGACACATGTTTAAGACCTTTGCTAGCTGGGGGCATCAGATGCTAGTAGGTGAGATTAGGCATGCTGTTTTGAGAGATGCTAAAGTTTTAAATGTGGGAAATGAGGTGTCTTGTATTTAGGTTTGTATATGACTCTG
The DNA here is from genome assembly GCF_033958435.1 of Carettochelys insculpta. Taxonomy (NCBI): domain Eukaryota; kingdom Metazoa; phylum Chordata; order Testudines; family Carettochelyidae; genus Carettochelys; species Carettochelys insculpta. Next base: position 131,855,531 of record NC_134140.1, on the reverse strand, counting down.
CCTTTGACAGGTCTTTAGATGCTCTCAAGCTGAAAGGGTAAATTACTTTACAGAAAAATGAAAGTGAAAAGTTTCCTCCATATATTCCACTAGATAACTTCACCAGTTTGACAGCGAACCATTCATAACCTCTTTCTGGCCATGGGCTTTCCAGAGCTGTGCATATACCTTGTAATTTCATATTCTTCTAATTTGCTGGTGAGACTATCCTGTAGAGAAGAACAAGAAGTCCCGTGGCACCTTTTAGGCTAACAGATATTTTGGAGCATGAGCTTTCGTGGACAAAGACCCGCTTCATCAGATACATGACCCCTCCCCCCACTCACGCATCTGATGAAGCGGGTCTTTGACCACAAAAGCTTATGCTCCAAAATATCTGTTAGTCTATAAGGTGCCACAGGACTTCTTGTTCTCGAAGATACAGACTAACACGGCTACCTCTCTGATACTTATCCTGTAGAGCTATCTCAAAAGCCTTACAGCAATCAAAATTTATCACATCTATAGCTTCCCCTGACCATACATTAGGCCAGTGGTTCTCAACTTGCATATCCCTGGGGGTATACAAGGGTCTTTCATGGGGTACATCAATTCAGCTAGATATTAGCATAGTTTTACAAAACAAAAGGTAGTAGCACTGTCAGTGCCAAATGAGAATTTCATACAGGCAATGACTCCTTTATACTGTTCTAATGTAAGGGAGAGGATTGCTTCTGGAGTCTTTTCTTTAAAGCTGGCATTTCGTGAGCTGTCTTCCACTCACCTGGTACAGAGTCTGAGTTAAGCAATAGATACGTACCACAGTGAGTAGCTCTGCAGTTTCTAATGCAGTTCCATCAGAGGTCTTGGGTGAAGATCGTCTGGTCCTGTTGACTCATTGCTGTTTAATTTTATCAGTTTGTTCTGAAACTTTGACAACACATTGTGGGACAGTAGCTCAGATTTGTCACATAAAAATTGTGTCTCAGGGAAGAGGAAGCTGAACTGGAGAGGTCTGAACCAGTCACCTGGCCTTAAGCAGTCCCTTGAAATATGTGTTACAATCTAGTCTACCTTATATTTAGCTGTGATGCTTTGACTATCACGGCCTGATGAGGAGCTCTGGGAAAGCTTGTCTTTCTCTCCAGCAGCAAAAGAAAATATTCCCTCCCCCTTCTTGTCTCTCTAACATCCCATGACTGAAACAGTTACAACAACACTGCATTAATCTTCATAGACTGAACGAAGTCTTTCTAATGAGCAAACCTGCCGTCTGTGAGCCATTCCAGCTGACTGCTTGCTTAATCTCAGGCAAGAGATGGGATTCCACTTTTCCAGCTTATCAAGTGTTTGTCGGCAGCAGCAGGAATTATGCACCACTGCAATTAGTTAGGCATATTTTCTCTTTTGCACTACACCTGGCCCTCTGCAATATCATAGAGCAGGAACATGAATGTTCCTCGTGCAAAATGGTAAAACGCATTTACAAAAGTGGTGTTAATTTCAGCCATCACTACTGTACCACTGGCCCAGGTAAGGAGAGAAGGTGCTGCACTATTCACTCCTCTGGACCTGCCCCAGGAGTACAGCTGCTTAGGGTGGGGTGGAAACAGGGCAGCCTCCGCCTGTAGGGAGTCCTCCAGCCTGTGGGCTCCTGTCGCTCACCTCAGAAAAGCTTCCCTGCCCCAGCTCCACCTGCCCCCTGCAGCTCTGAGCTGGCTGCCCCGAGAGAAGCTGCCCCCTCTGGGAGGCTGCAGGGACAGAAGCTACATCGGGCATGGAAACTGGTGACTTATGATTTCGTCTGGCTAGGAGGTAGACATGCTGTGCAGGCCAGGATGTGAAATTTGCATTTAGATCAGTCAAAGTTAAGTGACTTCTATTTAAAAGATAAAATCAATGAGGTAATGTCTTACCACACTTGCTTCTTTAGAAGAGCTCTGTGTAAGCTCAAAAGCCATCTTCACTAACAGAAGTTAGTTCAATGAATGAGATTACCTCCCTACTCTTTCTCGTAACCTGGCAGTTTCGTTGCTTCTGCAACACTGCGAACAACATGTATTTCGCCATCAGCGTTTCAGATTTTGTTCTGCTTCTTGGTAAAGCAGATTATTGTATGGGATATTAATGTAAAGCAAGTTTGCATCCTTCTGCATTCAGAGGGCCGTTGCAGTGATGAGCACCTAGCATTTTAAAATCATATGGATGAGTCCGGGGGAAAGGTCTGGTTACAATAACTTCTGATAACCCTTGGATAACCCTAAATAATGCTGGCTTTTGTCCCTGATGTCTTTTTAAACTGTCTGCTGACCAATCAGGTACTACCAGTGCAATGGTATGTAGGGTAGACATGACACTTTGCTGTGAACGAATGCCAAGATGCAATGTGCAATTAACTTTTCAGAGTAGATATGCTGCTTTGAATCAATAATAGTCCTTTTCAATTTCATTTTTCTTTAAAATGGAACTGGGACCTATACCTAATCAATGACATTTAATAATAAAATGCCCTTTTAAATGTTTTCTTTCATACAAGATGCTGTCTGTGATTTGTAGTAGCACCCTGCATTGTTGTATTGTTGTCCTAAGCTTTTGGAAAATGAATATATGGTCCTAATAGTTGCGCACAAAAATAAGTGAGGTTCAGCTCATTAGAATTATGACTTTTCCAGGCTGACTGTCCACTGGGAAAAACATACTGAGGATGGATGTGTTTACAAAAAGAAACTAGTAAGAGCTATGTCCACCTTTTATGCAGTTTCAGCATTCTGTATGTGTTTTTAGTTTTGTGTGGTACCTGCCAAGGGTTTGAAATGTAAGTGCAAGGCATAAAGGGTAAATACTGGAAACTTTAAGTCTATTATTACAACTGACTCTTTATGTTTTCAGGTGGAAGTTTGTAATTTTTAGAGGCTCCCTACTCTTGCTGACTAGGGTTTATTGGAGACAATTCGTTTTGTTCTTTGCCTGCATGCTCTCCTCACACAGAGTGTTGTCCTTGTGCTGTCTCAAGCTATCCTCTCCTTCCTGTGACACCTGTTCAACCAGTGACTTTCAACCAGGGGTACAAATACCAGTGGGCGTGCTCGGAGGTTTTCGGTGGTACATCAACTCACCTAGATAGCTGCCTGTTTTATAGCAGGCTACATACAAAGCACTAGCAAAGTCAGTGCAAACTAACATTTCATACAGACAAGGACTCGTTTAAACTGCTCTATATACTGAAATGTAAGTACAATATTTCTATTCTAATAGATTTACAATTGTCTGGTAAAAATGAAGAAAGGAAGCAGTTGGTCAGTACTGCAACACTTCCGTATTTTCATGTCTGATTTTGTGAGAAAGTAGATTTTAAGTGAGGTGAAACTTGGGAATGCGCAGGACAAATCAGACTCCTGAAAGGGTACAGTAGGCTGAAAAGGGTGATAGCCACAGTGTTAAATCATAGGCACTGGCACTAGGGCGGTTGGGGGGAGCTGCTGCACTCACTGTCTTGAAGTGGTTTCCATCATACAGAGTTTACAGTTTGGTCCAAGGCTGTCAGCACCCCCACTGTACAAATTGTTCCAGCGCCCCTGCATTAGACCATAAAAACTCCAGCACAGGGAGGATGAGCAACATGTGGTTTGTTTACAATGCGTTTTAGGTCATCTTCGTCGGTAACTTGTTTTCTCTGCTAATCAGTGGGCTTTGGGTCACCTGTGTTCCTTGGTGCGTGTCTGTGCAGCGACAGCAAAGGGCAGGGGCTGGACCCTAGTCAGACCTGTTGGGATAAACATGCACAGGGACACGTGTAGGGTTTAGGGGGCCCTACGCTGCACTATTAAACTGCATATTAAATTTTAAACTAAGGTCCTGTAGACTAAGACGGTAAATTCAGAAAGTGGCAATGTGTACCTGAGTTGACAAATGCTTGACTGGCTCTTTGACAGGTTGTGTTCTGCTAATAGGTCTGGCAGGGTTTCCCACTCCTCAGCTTACTAGACCGGGGATTCCCAACCTTTGGGTGTGGACCCAAACATGGATCACGGTTAGATTGGGTAAGGGTCGCCGGCTGGGCGGCTCCGGGCCATATGTGGCTCTTAAAGGAGATTTCCGGCTCTGCCTCTGCTTAGTCCTCCGGCTCCACTCCCTGCCCTGCTGCAGTGAAATTAAACTCAGTGTAATTGGTTTAACAGCTGGCAGTAGGGATCAGGCCACTAAACCAATTAAACCAAGTCCCATCTCAGCGCAGCAGGGCAGCGAACGGCCCGTGCTGCAGGTGGGGGAAGGGAGTAAGAGGGCCGGGAGGAGACGCACAGAGAAGGAGGTGGCAGCGGCCCAGCGGAGGGAGAGCAGCAGCAGCACATGGAACTCGTGAGGTAGATGGGGAAGGCAGCGGGGGGCTGAGAGGGGTTTACGTCTGAGGATGGGGGCACTGAGAGCTGGCCGGGGCTCCGTGCTCCTGCTGGCTTCCAGCCGCAGGGCTGAGGAGTTCCCCCCGACACCCTCCCGCTGGCCGGCAATCCTGCAGCTGGCACTGCTGGCCAGGGCTCTGCATCCCCAGCCGGATTCCAGCCATGGGCCTGCGGGGTCCCCCTGCCCCGCCCCCACCGGGGATCCCATGGCTGTCACTGCTGGCCAGGGCTCTGCGCCCCAGCCGGCTCCCAGCTGCAGCTCTGCCAGGGTCCCTGCCTGCCACCCTGGGTTTTGGAAATCTTACGCGGGACAGGCAGCCCTGAGTGGGGATCCTATGGGTGCCAAACATCTGGCAAGCCTAGCCGAGAGGGGGTTAAGCCGGGGGCGAGGGGGCTGAAAGGGATGTAAGCTGGGGGAGCGGGTGGTGTTTTGGGGCTGAGAGGGGTTTAAGGTGGGGGGGGTGCAGTTTTTCCAGAGGAGGAACCACCCCTCCAGTTTTGAATTGCCTTGGGTCACAAAGTCTTCCTGAATTGTCAAAATGGGTCCCTGTCTGGAAACAGCTGGGAATCGCTGTATTAGATCCTCTCCGGAGGAAGCAGAGCCCCAGATCAGGGACGGGAAGAGGTGGGTGAGTAGATTTTAAGACCCAGTAGGGCCCTATGCAATTGTGTAATCTGTGTATGTGTAAGGACAGGCCTGGAGCTGCAAGTCTAAATCCCTGGTGTGGAGGGAGAGGGCTGCAGGACCTTGCTCTGAGAATGGTGATGGCTAGAGGCTTGGGAGGGCATGCCCAGAGCAGAGCGTGACGTATGCATGCAGTAAAGGTGAACACACCCCTAGCCCATCTCTGACAGGCATTTGGCTAATTTGTTCTTCAAATCCATAATCTCCCTAGTTAACCTGTCCCAGTGCTTTCCTGTCGCATGTGTGTATAACCCTGCTGCCAGCTAGAGCCCACAGCAAGGAGGGCTGGGTTCAGTATTGAGGGGTTCCTCATAACATTGCAACACAGATAGGCTCAGGCCCCAATCCCTGTTTCACTGGAAGCCAGCTGTCTTCGGCTCTAAAGAATTGCTTACAGTTTATGAAATACCTCATGTAACTTACTGCTTCTGCTTTGTGTTATGCTAAGGCACTAGACAACAACTTCAGGCACAGCCCTGAGCAACGAGCCATGTCCCCCCCACACCCCCAGGAGTAATCCTGGGAGATGTGCTCTGACTCTGAGGAAACTTTGAGTCGTCATATCCCCCCTGCTCCTGCAGGCTAATTGTCTTGCGCTAGAGATACACGTGTGAGCTTGGCTATTGCAGTGCTCAGTATCAGTGCATTCAGCTCTTAGGCGCCTAGCAAACCCCTGGGATTCAAAAGCTTGAGTTTGGTGTTCCCTCGCGTAGCTTTTAACCTGCTTGCTAGAGTGCTCACCTTGGATTTAGGAGAGCTTGGGTTTCAGTGCCCCTCTTGCCTTAGGGGGAAGGGGTTTGAAAAGGTATCTTCTACCTCTCAGGTGAACACTTTAGCCCCGGGGTTTCAGGTGTTCTGATGCAACTTCCCTCAGTCTCTTCTGCGGAGGCTTTTATATTGTGGATAAATAAATGGTCATTGGACCAAAGGGAGAGAGTCTGTGGCTCGGTGGACAAAGCATTCACCCAGGGTGTGGGAGACCCAGCCTCCAATTCCCCTATTGCAGCGGCCCTTTGTTGATCCACGGTGGAAGAGTTTCCAGCGAAGGGATTGAGGGTGTCCCATAACTGAGTGCTGAGACCACTCACCTGAGAGGTGGCAAATCCCTTCTCCCCTTCAGGCAGAGAGCAGATCTGAACTCCTCCGTTCCAGGTGGGTCCCCTAAGTACTGAGCACAAACTGGAGAGAGAGTTGCTGGAGATCCTCCTCCTTCTCCCACAGCTCTCTGGCTGTTTTGTGCGAGTTTGTATCTGGGCCCTGGTCTGATAGGTCGTCTCCGAGCCTGCCTACCAGATTGGGCCTTGCAGACCAGTTTGGTGGACGACAGGCATTCCTTCACCTATCTGTGAATAGCTCTAGGGCTCAGGAGCCTGGAAGCTTAGAGGGAGGCAGCTGTGCATATGCTCAAAGGCAGGAGCATCAGCTTCTAGGGGATTTTACTGCAAAAATGTAGGCACCAGGTGAGTTTAAGCTCATACAGATTTTGGCAGCAGCTGAGCGGGGTTTGGTGAGTACCGCTAGTGTCTGACTCTTAGCTTTTGGTGTTGAAAGTGCTAGTTATGCACCTGTGTCCCTTTGTGACTCTAGCAATTAGTGCTGATCTATACCAGCAGCAAATTGCTGTTTGTCCCCACTGGTTCAGCTGCCCAACTTGTGGCATAAACATTTTGAAGAAGCTGAAACAAAGGGAATTCATCAAAAAGATACAAGTCCCTAGGAGCAAATGTCAGAACCTTAACGGCGCCTGTGCTGAATCTGGGAACTAACCTCGCAGCCTGGGTCCGTGGACTTTGTGTTAGTGGGTCTCGTGACAGTGCTCTAAGACTGTGTAGACAGTCCCTGGACATTGCAGCTTAGGCTCTCAAGGACAGAACTCAGGTTTTTGGGCCCCTCCTCTGGGCTTCAGAGCCTGAACATTGGCCAAAGCAGCAAGGCTACACAGCACTTTTTAAAGTGCGAGAGCAAATCCATGGACCTGGGCTGGGAGGCTCCCTTCAAAGCAGTGTAGGCAATGCCCCAAGAGTGGGCAGGGAGCTTACAAAGTTACAAAAATATGCAATCCCTCATTAAAATCTGCTGCTATACTGAAGGATTGGATGGTACCAGGTATTGTACCAATCTTTAAAAAGAGCGGTGAGGGCGAACCTGGTAATTATTTACAAGAGGAATCAAAGAAAAATTAAGCATTTATATGGGTAATGCAAACATCCACCATTTTCCTACATAGGCTGGTTTGTTTATGTATATATATGTTTGTTTGTTTGTTTTTAATCTGTAGAGATACAAACCTTTCTACTTCAGGCACCAAGTCAACCACTGGGAGATTGAGAAGAAACTTTCCCTTTCTTTGATTTGTCTAAAGTCTTAGAAAGGGAAAGGTTTTTTCCTAATTGTCTGCTCCAAGAGCTCCTCCACCTTCCCCTTGTAGTACTGGCTACTAACAGAAATGAGATACTTTACCAGGTGGATCACTAGTCCAATCCAATGTGGCAATTGTCTCTATTCCAGTATAGAGTCTTCGTCAAAAAAAGGATTATTTATTCACTCAAAGGTACATAGCAGTCAGAGGAAAGGGTTACACCAATAGGTCTTACCTGGCTGGGTCTTACCAAAACTTGCAAGAAATGGAAGAAGTTTAGATATCCACTTATCTCAGGTGCCCCTACATCTTTGCTGGAGGGTCAGACTGTCTTTCTGCTATTTCTGTTTACCTCCCACAGAGAACTGCTTCCCATGAATGCATTTCCCCTTGCCCCAAACACCCTCCTCTCTTGGCAAGGATTTTTAGCAGATCAGTGTCCTTTGGATCTCAAGGCACATCTTTGCTACCAGGAAGATCGATGCTGCCACAGTTGATTTTCGAGAGTTTGATTTCGCGCACCTGGTAGGAACACAGTAAATCAAACTCACAGGGTGCCCCCATTGGCGCTGGTACTCCTGCCCCTCCTTAGGAGTAAGGAAAGTCACTGAATCCCATTGACCTCCCACAGTGGAGATGGCACAGGAGCCCAGATTAGGATATGTTGACTCCAGCAATGTAGTTAACATAGTTGGAGTTGCATACCTTAATTCAACCTTCTCCATTAGTGTAGGCCTGTCCTTAGGCCCACAGTCCTAGAAAAAATAAACTGGGCTAGAGCCAGGCAGGTAGGCATTTCCACTAGATAACACACCTGCTGTTCTCTTAAGGAAGCATTTTCTTCAAGGATATCTCATCTTTAACCATTTTATTCCCTACCTCCTCTTACTAACAGCCGCTTTTGAGTTGATTTTACTCTGTGCAGGCAGGCAGAATATCAAATAGGTAAACTGAGGTTCATATACTATTCAAGAAATCCTTGTGTACCAATCAAAGATTGTATTTCATGGGAGTCAGATTGGGGAGCCCGTATTCACACCTACTTATCAGGTGAGCACTTATTTATTCAGACAGTGCTATTGAAACCAGAGGACTAATTGCACGAGTAAGTGATTCCCAATGTGAGCAAGGCTTTTAAGTGCTTTTTTTAATAACGAATAAAATTCTTCATAGCACTTATAAACGCCCCCAGAAGAACCAGTGATTCAAATATCCCAATGGATGCTTTTAACACAATCCAGTCACACATTTTGCTTATTGTTTAGAAAGCAGGCAGACCAGTGCACAGATGAAATCCTTCAACTGACTTGAAGAGAGAGCAGCTATTAGTGATATCATTTTCTGACTTAAATTGAACTGGCTTTGCTTTTGGATTGGGGTGATTTTACATTCCGCAGAAACACTGTATTGAAGCAGGAGAAAAAAATCTATCACCGTGATCGCCTCTTTTCGACAACTCTAGCATGCATAGCTGTGCCAGCCCACATTCTAGCCAATCCTTGCTAAAATAAAAAACATGCTGTCATTCTCCGGCAGGTTTCCATATGAACAGAAACAAAAAAATTTGCTAGCATAACCCTCTGCCTTATAAAGAAATCTTTCTCTCGACAATTCTGGTAGGCAGCACTTATATTTCTGCTTTTCATCTATGTCTGAGTTTTGGAAACAATAGCTTATGTATATTTTATTTCAGGAAACTGTTTTAGAAAGATAACTGCTCTGAAAAAGTTGGCATTCTGTCCACTTTGAGTCTGACTTCTTATACAGCACCAAGTCAGTTACCTTTATGGTAGAATTACAAATGCTGTGACACTTTTGATTGTTGCCGAAGTGTATGTTTGCAACTTTGCATATAATACAAAACATACATTTTTATATGTACTTTAAAGTTGTTGTGAGGATGTTGTATTTTTAGGAACCTTTCAGGAAATGTTGCTTTCATTGTTGGTCATCCTTGTCCTGTTTTCCACAGCTTAAAAGAAAAATTAAAAAAAAAAAAATCCAGCTGCTTCTGAAGAAGGGAAGCTGACTCTCTTCCTTTGGGGGAGGAAGCCTTGATTAGTAAAGCAAAATGTCATCTGGACAAATTATTGGTATTTAATCCAGATTCTAAGATGAATTATTTAAAAGCTTTTAAAGCTTTTAAAAATTCATTTGCATAAACTATAGTTACAAGTTGTTTTTTTTTAAATCTGGAGACTGATGAAACCTGGGAACTCAGAGAATTACCAAATTACTGGTACTTAGCTAGAATGCAAGATATTTATTTGACTGTAAATTAGTATAATAGGTTATGCATGTTTGATCATGAGTAAAATTTTCAAAATTACCTAAATGACTTCATGGCCCATGGCCCATTTTTTTTAAAAAGTGACTTATACCTCCTAAATAAGTCTAAATACATTTGCCGTCCAATACTTAGACTGCTAAGGGACAGATTTTCTAGTTATTTAGATCCATTGAAATCAGTTGGAGTTAGATGCCTAAACACCTTTAAAAACCAGGCTGTTAGTGACTAAATTCATTTTGAAGATGGGACTTAGATGCCTAAGCTGAGCTGGCTGAATATGTCACGGAAATATATTTCCTCCAGAAAATGCTGCTTTGTTAAGATTGAAGATTTTCCATAGGAACATGTGGATTCGGATACGTTCCATTCAGATGTCAAAATGTTACATTTTAATTTTACACTTTGACTTTTTTTTCATTTAGATATTTATTTTGAGATTATAATTTGTAAAATAAAAAAATTGAAACATTTTGTTCCAATTTCAATTGACTCAATGCAATATTTTTCTTTAAATGACACCCTCCAAACCAGTATAAAGATAAATTTTGACATGTTGGAATTTCCCATCATCTGGAAATTCCAAGTGTTGACCAGTTATACTCCTAAATCGCTTAAACACTTTTGTAGACTTTACCGCCAGTCATGCTTCTGTTATGGAAGTGAACTGTCAAAGAGTTCATGTACCTAAGGTTGGAGTTGGGAGTGAGAGAGGGAAAAAATTGTTTCTTTTATATATGCACAAGTGACAACATCCTTTTTGGAACAAAACAACTCTCCCCCTTCCCACAAAAAATTATCAGATATGCAAATACAGAATTTTGAATATGGAAAACTTCCCTTTGTCCTCCTCACCAGCCTTTTATAATAGGCATTCTCTGGCCATCTCTGAGGGTCATCTGGTCCTTTCTACAACTATTATGAGCTAGTACAGCTCTCCTTTTTTAGATTGTCATGAAAGTGAGCAGATGAGGTCTGATTATTATGAGTCTTGAAAATAATCTAGAAAAATGAACCAGATGTCTGAGATTTAGGGCACTCAAGAAAAAGACTGCTGATCTGAAATAATGACAAGTTTTAAAAAGTCCAAATTTTAGTGGCTTCTGCCCTCCCTCTACATTCTGCTTGCAGTGGAAGTGGCAGTGGGAGGCACCTGGGATAGGAAACAGCTACAGTACCTCTAATGACTGTATCATCAAGCAGTCCCACTATGCATGGGAATCTCCAGCTTATTGAAGCATCCTGGAGAACCCATCCCTTTATCACAATCCTGACTCTTCTTATTGTTCTTTAAGGGACTCTTGTTATTGTTATTTAATTGTTTGTAAAAAGGATTTTTAATGAGTATCTACTGTAGAAGCTTTTTTCAAGGCAATTACTTTAATTCCATGTTTTCAGCTGCAGGTGAAATGTTGATTGTGTGATGTATAGTTGAGTGCAACTCTAAAAGCGTACACAGTGTTCCACTCAGCATGTAGGGACAGTCTGTTTTTTCTGTATGTGGGCATGGCTTCTGACATATAAGACCTATTCATTTCCAGGTACTGTAGGTGTCTTGTTCATCAGTGTATGCAGAAAGGCTCAGATCTGTAACAGCCTCTTCTATATTTTATCTTCCATTCCCAAAGACCACAGAAGTCAATGGGAAGGCTTAAAGTTAGGTGTGTGCTCAAGTACCTTGCTGAATCAGGGCTTAAACCCTGGCATTAGATGTATAATCATGGTCAATATTTCATCCATGTTCTGGCACACACCCTTGTACACTTAGCTTCTGGTACCTTATCATGTAAATTTGCCAGAATGTCTAGAACCTCTGGCATAAAATGCACTGACTCAGCATATGCAATGTAAAGTACTCATAAATTAGAATTGCTTTTACAAAGCCATCTGCTACAAGGACAGCACTTGACTATAAACCATGAACAACAAACCTACTTCCCCAGGTGAACTTTAAGTCCCTCATTTTCTACAGATCCTGCTTCTACTAGCTGAATTATTTCTAGTCAGTCCACCCTGAATTCTGGGTTAACATCACTCCTGGCTCCTAAAGGGGCCGTAAATTTCCTTTCTTGATTGAGTTCATTCAGTCTTTCCTTGTGCAAAATCACACTGCAGAGGCAAATAGAGTAGAACAAAACCAAAGAACATTTATAATTGATGGATGCCTTTACAAGACCATCAGAGACCAAACTAAAAATATACTCAAAACCCATTCATGATGATCATCCAAGTCATGTTAGAAACCGAGTTTCACTTGAATTCAATCATTTTGTAGATGGGTGGCCCCTGATTTGAGTCCCAAAAAGGACTGGATAACAAAGTATTCTCTTTTAACAGAGTGAGAATGATGGAAACCCACCTCTAAGCCTCAGACTTCTCAGGTAGCTCGTGGATACATTCGTGATGTTGTTCCACGAATATTGCTGTATGCTCTTCCTTTTATGTGGTGCGGGTTACCTTGGACTGGTGGCCCAGCTCTTCTTCTTGGCATGCAGATGAGTCAAAGTCACACCCACGCATTGACTCCACCATGTGAAATCTAATGAAGGGGTTGGGTCTGCAGCATTCCACTAAGGCACATGTTAGTCAACCATATCAAACTGCAACTTGTTAAACTTCTGGCAATTGCCAACATAAGAATGGCCATACTGAGTCAGACCAAAGGCCGATCTGGCCCAGTGTCCTGTCTGCTGATAGTGACCAATGCCAGGAGTCCCAAAGGAATGAATAGAACAGGTAATCATCAAGTGATCTCTCCCCATCTCCCATTCCCAGTTTCTGACAAAAAGAGACTAGGGACACCATTCCTATCCTTCATGAATTTACCTAGCTCTTTTCTGCATCCTGTTAGAGTTCTGCTCTTCACAACATCCTCTGGTGAGGAGTTCCACAGGTTGGCAGTGTATAGCGAAAAAAAATACTTCATTTTGTTTATTTTAAACTTGCTACCTATTAATTTCATTTGGTGACCCCTAGTTCTTGTGTGATGGGAGCAATTAAATTACTTTTCCTTATTTGCTTTCTGCACACCAGTCACGATTTTATAGACTTCTATCATATTCCTCTCTCCAGTCTCCTCTTTTTCTAAGCCGAAAAGTCCCAGTCTTATTAATGTCTCCTCATATGGCAGCCATTCCAAACCACCACAAAGGCAAGTTTATTAATTTACTCTGGGAACAACTCCAGCCAAATGATTGAGCTAAATTCCAGGTTAGTCCAAACCCAGATTTTGAAAAGTCAAAATGATAAATAATGACTTATCAGAGTCTGGAAACACTGTAATTCTTAGAGCCTCTGATGAGAGGCTGTGAATCGGAAAAAGGCATTTTATAGAAAGGCACCATCATTGTTCCATTCCCATATTTGTTAAAGCCTGCAGTGAGAGGCATACCAAGGCAGACAGAGGCACTTTTTATGTATGTTGGAGAAGGGTGCTCCTTAGAGTTGGGCAGAAGGTGTGCTTTCGCACATGGCATAGTGTGAACAGAATGAAGAAAGTGGCTGAAACTTCCAGAAAAAAACTTTTGAGTTGAATGCAATGGTATCGTGCCACATATATTGGCTGTGGGTATTGAACCTCAGACCTTCAGATGTTAAGATATGTGGTAACCAACACACTGTAACAGACATGTCAACCTCTTCTTGTTGCTTGAACTGCACCTGAAGAGGACAGAGCAATACATGGAGTGGGCTGTACTGAGCTTGGTTTTCAGCTGTCTGTGGTTTACTGGGGGGAGCAAGCTGGCTGAGGCTTTTCTTTTGCATTGTGAGCAGTGTTCTCCTCACCTCCTCCATGTTGCAAACACAACTTGGAATGGTGCAAGTGCCAGGCACTTATCAAGGAACACCCAGGAAAGTATGGGAGTTTCCTCCAGGATCATGGGCATTTGACTCCTTTTTCCCCTTCTTTTAAAAGAATCCCAGTATGCCTGTTGGAAATCTTCCAAAATGCAGCACTCCAAAGATCGCTGGTGAGACTTGCAGGGAACGTACCCAGTGGGTACTAAAGCTCAGTGAGTTTTGCAGAGTAATAGTGTGGACGAAGGACAAAAATCCAGGTTTCTTGACCACAATTCAACCTGACAAGTGTGAATGTGCCCAATTGTCTGGGCTTTGAGCTGTAAGAAAAACAGCTCAAGGCTTTACAAATGGCAGCGTTCTGGTTTGAAGGGTGTCATTAAAATAAAACTTTGTTTTGTAAAGTAACAGGTATGTTGAATTATTTGGGGCAGAAGGACTACACAAAGCATCTAAATGGAGAAACCTTCCATCTCAGAGGGGTCTGCTTAGGATCTGGGAAGTCTTTCCCCTCAGCAGTTGTTTTTCTTAGCCTTAATTGTGAGTGGCTTGACTTTCAGACTTGCTTGCCTTATAACATTCTGATAATGTTATTTTACCTGGGCAAAGTAAATGCTGCAAAAAAAAAAAAAAAGAAAAAATCAAACAAAAAAAACTCTACAGCTAGAAATGCTGTAGCGTGTCACCTTCTAGGCCAGCAACATCTATGGTGCAACATGATTTTGGTTAGACAGATGTCCAGTTATGGGTGTGGCCAAGTTCCCTGGGGTCCCATGAAGTTTTACAGCCACCAGTCCTGGCTCTCAGTGTTCTGTGCTGTTATTTAGCTCTAATTTGCCCCTAACTGTCTTCTAAAACCCATTAAGCTGTGGAAGTGTTGGTAATGCTGCTGGACAATATTGACCCCCCTCTGGTTTGGCAAATTCTCTAGTTTGGCACTGGCCAGGTCCCGAGGGTGCTGGACTAGAGATGTTCAGCCTGTACATAGTTTGTAAAATCACTGGAGCAGGGACTCCTTTAATTAGCTGTACAGTGCCTAGCATGAAGGGAGGGCCTGGTCTTTCACTGAGGTTCTGTAATACTCTTTCATATCTGGCAATCCATCATCCAGAACTCTCAAATAACCAGCATTGTAATCATAAGTAAATGTTAGTTACATTTTCCATAAGTACAGTATAGTGAAAGTGAAAATAAATATGTCAAATAAATACGAATAAATACGTAAAATACAGTATAAGTTTATAGTGTGCAGTACTACTGTTGCTGGTAGATAAAGTACTCTGCATAGATTTTTATTTCTTGTGTTTCTTTAGTATTATGCATTGCTAGGTATACCTTTCTATTATCCAGAATGTTTGAATATCCGGCAACTTCCTATTTCTGGGGTGGCTAGCTATCAAAGAGTTTAGAAAAAATAACAATGATTTTTCGGGGAATTAATTATTTTTTGCTTTTCTTGTGAAAAATGTTTTTGATATTAAAAAGTTGGCTTACTGAAGGGCATCCAGAATGGTTGGCACATTTTCCAGTTGCCACTTTGTTGCCTGTGACAGAGAATTTCTTCAAGAAATGTTTAGGCTGGATCTAGTCTGAGCAGAGTACACTTTTCCTCTACAACTCTGCAACAGACAGTCTAGTTATGGTAAAGTTACAGTCCTATCTCACTAATGGGAAGTCAATTAAATTAGTAGCACAAGGATATAAAGTGTATTGATGGAAGGAAAAGCAGCGTGTTCTACAGTGACTTTTTGTGCCTATTAGAATTAGAATCCCTTCGCAGTATGCTGAATTTAAAACCACTGTCTTTATTTCCAGTTTCTGCCATGGGCCAAAAACCCACAATAATACTTTCATGGTCAAGGATGCACTTTTTGGATTGTTGTGAGAACTACCGTATATCTTTATTTGAGAGGAAAAGATCTGACTTTACCTGTTACTTTGTTTTCTTCCTGTAAGTAATTGTTTCTCTGTGGGAGGAGTCATTTACAGAGCATTTAACACACAGGCACAAGCAGCAACTTCTCTTTCTCCTTGGATTATGAAGGGCTTTTGGTGAAGAATTCTGGCTTCAAAGATTAAGAAGACTGTACAGTAAGATTTTCTTTTTTCTGCAGGGTTATGGTCTGTGCTGTTTTGTACTCCACTCAGGACTGTTAATTTTCACAACTAGGCTTTTTCTGCATTTCATTACTCTGTTGATTCCAGACCAAATGTAGCACAGTTTGAAGCGTCTAGGTGATCAGGGCTGCGTTCACCAAGATCAGTATTCGTGTGCATAATTTATTTTAGTAACTGTACTTCTTATCTAACACGTCCTACTGCTTTGTGACTAGATCAGTTATTACTCCAGGGACAAAATCTCTCAGGAAATGAAGTATGGGATAGAAAAGAGACTTTTTTAAAAAAAAAAAGTTATTGCCTGCAATTGACCAAACACAGAGAATCTGGAATGACTGACAAAACGCTTTTTAAAAGGCATGGAGGCACTTCCATTTTACGGTGTGATAGCAAGTGTTCTGTGCTACATGTTCATGTTATATGCAAACTAAGCATTATCTGTCGAGTTTTATAAATGCACATGTGGCTTCAATAGCTTGTGCACTAGGAGAAAGGCCCAGATCCTCAGCTGATGTAAAGCTGTAGCTCTCTGACAGGCCCACCGACAATGGGGACCAAAGAGGCAACTGCATCAGGGCCCCGTGGATTTAAGGGGGCTGGGGCTGCAGCTGCCCCCGTCCCTTTAAATAGTACTGCTCTAGTAGTGTGTTAGGACTGCAGGGAGCCTTGGAACTCAGATCCATGTAGCTGCAGGGTGGGAGGGGGTGTCAGAGGTTGTAACTATGTGAGTGAGCAGGGAGGGGGAAAGCTGGGCTGAGAAAAGAAGGAAGGAGCTGAGCCCTGGGGTAAGGTTGGGCATGGGCTGCAGGGAGCGAGGACCAAGCTGGACAGAGGAATCTGGCTGGGAAGGAAAAAGAGCAGAGAGGTGGAGCAGAGGTAGACATGGATGGCTGGGAGAAAGGAGCCAGTGGGGGCACGGGACGGCTGGGGAGAGCTGTGCAGGGGTGACTGCGGTGGCAGAGATGAGGCACCTTCATGCAAGTGGAGAATGGGGTTGCAGCTGACCAGGGGCCCTCTGAAGGGTAGTGCTGGGCGGTAGGGCAGGGCTTGTGGCTTTGTCCAAAGGAGCAGGGCAGGGGGCCCTTGATTGTGCTGTCCCGAGGCCCAGAATTGCTGTCAGTGGGCCTGCTCTCTCTCTTAATCTCTCTCTCTCTTAATCTCTCTCACACACACACGCACACACACACATGTTGCCCCTCCACAAATAGAGATTAAGCGCAGCTTCTCTTATCTGGATCCCTTTTACTGGGATTTCCAAAGCTTTAGGAGGAAAAAGTGAGCGGTTACTTGGCATGGTGCCAGGGCAGCCAGGACCTGAGAGCTGTGGAATGAGAGACATTCACTGGAAGAATTACACTACTGAACCTGCTAAAATATTTAACATTCTCTGTGTCCCAGGGGCTGGGTGTCTGCCCTGCCCTGCCCTGCAGATAATATTCAATTGGTCATTGGATCTTCAGTGAAACAGCTACAGTTTCACTGGCAGCTTTTTCCTCTGGGCTGGCTTGACAACTTCACAGTGATAACATTAGATCATGTGATAAATGTACTATTCTCATAAGAACATAAGAATGGCCATACTGGGTCAGACCAAAGGTCCATCTAGCCCAGTATCCTGTCTGCCGACAGTAGCCAATGCCTGGTGCCCCAGAGAAGGTGAACCGAAGACAATGATCAAGCGATTTGTCTCCTGTCATCCATCTCCTGCCTTCGACAAAAGGCTAGGCACCATACCTTACCCCTTGCTAATAGCCATCTATGGACCTAACCGCCACATGTTTATCGAGCTCTTTTTTAAACTCTCTTAGAGTCCTGACCTTCACAGCGTCCTCCGGCAAGGAGTTCCACAGGTTGACTGTGCGCTCTGTGAAGAAAAACTTTCTTTTATTAGTTTTGAACCTGCTACCCATAATTTCATTTGGTGTCCTCTAGTTCTTATAGTATGGGAACAAGTAAATAATTTTTCTATATTCACTTTCTCCACACCATTCATGATTTTATATACCTCTATCATATCACCCCTCAGTCTCCTCTTTTCTAGACTGAAAAGTCCAAGTCTCTCTAGCCTCTCCTCATATGGGACCCGTTCCAAACCCTTAATCATTTTAGTTGCCCTTTTCTGAACCTTTTATAACGCCAATATATCTTTTTTGAGGTGAGGAGACCACATCTGTACACAGTACTCAAGATGTGGGCGTACCATAGTTTTATATAGGGGAAGTAAGATATTCTTTGTCTTATTCTCTATCCCTTTTTTAATTATTCCTAACATCCTATTTGCTTTACTGACTGCCCCTGCACACTGTGTGGATGTTTTCAGAGAACTATCCACTATAATTCCAAGATCCCTTTCCTCATCTGTTGTAGCTAAATTTGCCCCCATCATATTATATGTATAATTAGGGTTATTTTTCCCAGTGTGCATCACCTTACACTTACCCACATTAAATTTCATTCTCTGTACTGCAGTAGTTCCCAGAGAGGCAGATTAAGGCCTCTTGGTGCTAAGGGCTATACACCATAATGAGAAAGAGGTCTCTGCCCCAAAGAGCTCACAGTCTAAACTGAGGGAATCCTGCTCACTGGAGGGTGCGTGTGCCCCAAACTTGTGGAATTAGAGGTATTTGTGCCTCTCGTGGGAAAGGCGTTTGGGCCATTGTAGAGACGAGGTAGAGTCAGCGGCCTGTCTCAGTATATCTGCTGGGAAAACCATGCAGAATCTCTCAGCCTCCAGTGTGTTCTCACAAATAGCCACTAGTGTGGTCCACTGGCCCTCTTTGGAGCTGCCTTTGTTTCTGTTCCATGCTCCTGGGACCAATCCGTCTGCTTCAGCAGTAAGTCCCACTCAGATTTCCACTGGGAATCTTGCTTTCTGAGGAGAGAAGGAAGCCAAGCTGCCCTCCCATTTCCATACTTAGAACATCCCTCTGGGCCCATGCAGCCATGCAGAACGGGACAGCAGAGCTGTGGCTGCTCACTCTTCCCTGTGACAGTGTTCACCATGCGGCTCTGTGTGGTTTTCTTTCTGTGATTCCATGGTTGGTATTTGGAGTCAAAATGCAGATCTGAGATGCACGGCTCACTACTTGGGTTTTTACCTCCTGAGACAAATGCCTTGTCATTAGAACTGCTTCTAAAACACCATGTGCTGGGAGAAAGCAGCAGGGAAGGGTTACCCAGAATTCCAGGTGAGCAAAATGTGGCCCAGAAGCTGCTGCTGAGCACTGCCTTGTGCCATTAACAGACTTATTGATTATAGAGAGCCTAAGTGCAATATAAGGTCCTACTCACATGGGTGGGAGTGACCACATCTGGCTCTGTGCTGAGAGCAGTGCTGTCCGCTGCTTTCTGCATGGCAGGCTAAGTATAAAAAAACATCCAGTAAACTGTGCTTAGGTAAACTCTTCCAAGCCTGGGCTAGCTACACAGAGTAACAGGGGAAAATTTTCCTGCACATATTGGGTTAAATTAAATTAAAGCATCAACAGTTTCATTGGCTAGCCATGACCATTGGGATGTCGTTAGTGCTTCTTGCTTTGGCTAGACTAATACTACTGTCATGCTATCCGGTGGGGCTGACCACTGCAAGTGCCTACTTCATGGCAGACACCCCAAACTGATGGTATGCCCTATAATTAGATATCCAGCCAGTAACAAATGTGAGCACCTGCCAGTCTTACCACAGAGTCTCAGACAGTCCCCTTAGATTCTTGGGTCTAACTTATGCTCCAGGCAAGCTGGACTGTGGGAAAGATGTTTATTTACACTAAAAATCACATATAGTTGTTTGTCCCCAGTCACAAGAGACCGGCCACATACTCCAGATCAATTGGTACCCTAGATCTGACCCCAAAGACAACACTGGTAGCCGGTTCTGTAGTAAACTAACTAAAGGCTTATTAGCTACAAAAAATACAGCATTATGAGAGGATAAAGCAGGTAAAATATATGTACATGTGAGTCATAATCCATATTTCCAGATGGTAGCAGATATGTGGTAATCTGCCATTAGTCTCTCAGGCCTAACCAGAATAACCCCAGGGTTCTCTGTCTTTTCCTTTAACTAGGATCCAGACAGTCCAGAGATGGAGCATCTTTCCCCGAATCCATATGTACAGCTGCTTCTTCCAGAAAACAAACTGACAGGGTCATTACATAGCCTTTGACAGAGAGCGAGGAATGAATAAAGAGACTCTCACCTCTAATCATCGCTTGCTTTAAAACTAGTGCTTTTCTGTTAAAATTCTCCATCTGCATTCCACAAGGCTGCTTTCTCATTTAGCGGCAATTTAGTTTTAGGGACATATATACAGGTAAATATTTGCTGTTACATTATAGTGGGATACAGATAAATGAAAATAATGCCAGTAATACCCTGTTAGTTTTCTTGAAGTTTAAACACCAGTTATACTCTTATACATTTAATAATCACTTTGATTTGTACTAATACACAAGTAAGCTGGCCTGGGGTTTTGGCACGAGCTGGTATCTGGTCTGCTGGAATCGCAAGTACTTAATGCAGTTTGATACTGAGCACTGCAAAACACATACATTTTTATGTCATCTTATGCAAAAACTGTGATTGTATTGCATGTGTGCTTCAGCTCAGGCCCTCAGCTGGTGCAAATTTGTGTAGTGCCAACAAAATCAGTGGAGCTCCTATTATTACACCTGCAGAGGCTATGGCCTACATGTCTAAAGGTGTGCCTCCACAGCAGTCAGAGGTATGTTTGCAAGAGAGGGGAGGAGTGGCCATCCTTTGGGTACCTCCTGTCCATATGTGCATGTTATCTCTGCATACGCTGGAGACACTGCTGCTCCCATTAGTGAGGGAAGGTCACACTTCCCCAGTAGATTCCTAGGGTCTTGATGCCTGCACTGAGGTTCACCTGATCTTTTCCCGGGCTAAACACTCAGCATATTCTGTGGTCTATTAGGCTTGTCCTCGCAGAGCTCCCCCTCTAGCTCCTGTTCTAAGCTTGAGAGCTGCTCCCCAGAAAATGGTACCCTGACCCAGAGAAAACTGTGGATGCTCATTTTATTTCCTGGTGGCAGCTGTACAAGCAAGGCAGCAGAAATAGATCTCCTGGCCTGCAGCCCTTGACTGATCTATGAGAGCTGATCAAGAAATTGAGCTAATGAAAGGAGCTGCTACATTGTAAATGATAGAGGAACCACAACTATTGTGTGTTACCGGTCCCACACATACCCGCTTCCATACAGCACGGGTCAGTGTGATACTATGGTGTAGTTGCCGTGGCATCCATTTCTCGCCTGCCCTTAGAGTGCTAGTTTGGTGAACAAAGCCGTTCAGACTATATTGTGTTCTTGAAGTGCAAGGAAGGATGGATGTTTGACAAATGAGATTAAAAAAAAAAGGAAGATGATGACTGAGGAGGAAAGACACCCCCAGACGAAGAGTTGCATATTCCAGCAAGCAGTGCTGCAGATGCATATTGGAGCATCAAAGCTGGAAGGGCTCTTTAACTTAAGCCCTAGTCTGCTGTCTCTTTGAGAACTAAAACGGTGTATTTATTTAAGCCATGGAGATGTAATTTTGGTTTATGCTCTGTTAGCACAATTAATCCTTTCACTGAAGCTCCGTGTATGCCAATGCAGTCAATGGACTGATTGTGCAAAGTGAAGCGTATGTACACAGCACTGTTTTATGTACTACATTCTACCACTTCCTGCCCTCGCCTCCCTGCCCTCTCCCTTCTTGCAGTCCTTTGACCATGTATGTTGGAGAGTTAAAAATGCCCAAGTTAATTTCCATGCCTTGAATAGCTCCCTTGCATTTCAAGAGACTGGCTTTCACAGTGCATTGGTAGGAAGCAGCTGCCTTACAGCCTCTTGCAGAACAAAAGACAAATTGAAGAAGTAGGCAGTTGACAAATGTGAAAGGAATGAAGAGGTGTTACCATGTTGACAGCACCTAGTACAGTATGTGCATTTTCAGTGTGGGTGACAAAGTCAATTAAAGAAGAGATGGCTGTGGCCAAGGAAGGATTAGCTGGAGCTGGGTGAGCTCTTTTGAGAGAAGACCATTGAGAAAAGGCAAGGGGAGTGAGTTTGATCCACAAGCTCCTCTCTCCGCTCTCTTCTTACTGCTGTGAATATTTTCGTCTGCTGCAACAATTCTCCATTGAAATCACTGGCATTTTGTGGGAAATCTTATAAATATTTTATCAGCAGTTCACTGTCCCTGAAAAAGTAGAGCTATATTCACAGTCTTCCCCGCAAACAAACCCACATGCCTAAGTGACACCTCACAGCTGTTAAATACTGATAAAAACTAAAAAGCCAGTCACTCCAGTGGAGAACTGCTGTAGAACAAGGCTCCAGGCACAACAGAGAGATGGAAAACCAAGGTTCCGACTACAGGTAGCTTTTATATATTTGCTTGTGGCTGTGCTTGCATGACAATTTGACATCTGTCCCATCTGCTTTCTATCCAGGAATGAGAGTGTGGGAGGTGGCATGAGCCAACCGTTCATAAACTCTGCCTGCTGAAATTCATCTTGAACCTGTAACATTTTCCTCCATTATTTAAGAGAAAGTGTATATCTAGCCCTTTTAGATGACTCCTCCCAGTCTGACCAGGGGACATATGTGGGGCCAGGCTTCCATTCATCCTCTGTAGTATGGGGCGTGGATCACATGCTGGCATATCTCACCTAATCCATTCCCTTCTGTGGCATGGACCTCCAGCCTTGGTGGCACCTTGATCCTTCCTGTTCTCTGTCTGTGGAGCACAGTTTTATTTCCTGGGGATTGAAATGTTTTGGTCTAACTAAAGCCCTTGGGTTTAATGTAGGGCTAGGAGGATGACCTGTACCCTGTGATATGCAGGAGGTTAGACTAGTTGATCTGATGATTCCTTTGGTCTTAAACTCTGATTTATGAAACTGACCTCCATGGCTTTTTACTTATTGAACCTTAAAGACACCTAATCCCCTTCTCCATTGTATGCAGTGGCCTGATCCAAAGCTTGCTGAAGTCCACAGAAAGAACCCCATTGTTTACAGCTGGTTGTTGGGTCAAGACCCAGAAATGGCCCCGACAGTTCCATGATTCTCATGAGTAAATATGTTTATCTGTGGTCCTGTTGCTGTGCAGATATATTTGTAGCTAGATTGATGCAGCTGCAAATAACTGAAGACTGTATCACAAGGCAGGCATGCAAGAGGGAAGGATTAAGAATAGCTTTATTTCATGACTTCTGAGAGCTTAACAATACAAAGGTACAGTGGACTTTTCAATAGCTGTCAGCTCTGCGCCCAATAAAGTCACTGGTCAAATACCTCAGGGGCAGCAGAGTTTGGGTCAATACTGAGTGAGTTTGCAAGTCCCTTCCATAATCTTCTCTGGATGTATGGCGTTTCCTAGGTTATTTTTAAAGAACAGAATAATTAAAAGATGCCCCCATTACTTATTAGACAAGTTTCTCTAGACGCGACAGAACGCCAAAAGTGAAACAGCTCAGGAGCTGCAGCCTTGCCATTGAAAATGCTATGTACCCTGTACATGAAATCTGGCCATTCATATCATAGTAGGCTCTACTAGGTCAGTGGTGTTCAGAAGAAGTTGAATGGCTTGCCATATGTCCCTTCCGCCTCCCTGAGCCAGGCATCCCCCCCCATCCCCCTGTAGCTTACTCACCAGAGTCACCACTGTGCAAGCATCGTGCGGCTGGAGCTGCTGCTGCATGAGACGTGCAGGGCCCCAGGGGTCCACAGCTTGGAGCTGCCTCCACCGCTGCCACCACACACTTGTCCCACCAAGTGGTGCAATGTGTGTGCGGAGTGGCAAGAGGGGTGCCCCACATGTGCGGTTCTCCTGAGCCCCCTTTTGCCATACCATGCTGCCCTGTTCGCTGTAGGGGATTGGGGAGCGTATTGGACACCGTGGTACTAGGTGCTGAACCCTTTTGAAAATCTCTAATTAGGAACCTGTGTGGGAGCTAAGCTTGCTTTGAAATCTGGGTCCACGCACGGGTGATGGGGAATTAAAAAGGTGAAAATCTGGACATCAGATGGCAGCTGCAGACTTCCTTGTGTCTTTGTAAGATCTAATAGACTCTTAGGACCAGAACTCTTGTCTGTAGTCAGTGGGCTTATCCTGGGACTACATGTCACAGCAAGACCCACTACTAAAGAGCACCAGTGTGTTGTATGCAAACTGGCCTGCATAGACCTTAATTGTTCCTTGGTGTGCTAGTAACTGGGCTACTCCGTACATCTGGAGTTTCGTAGATTTTAAAGCCAAAGGGGGCCGCAAGCCCATTAGTTCGCTGCTCTGCATGTCCCAGGCTGTTCCATTTCACGCAGCTAACCCTGCGTCAAGTCCAGTGACTTTTCTTTAAAGCACTTTAATCTTCGGGAGACACAGAACAGGAAAGATCAAGGTTCCACCTATGCTCGAGGCCCCTGCATGGTAGCAACCTCATGAGTGAGACCTGCAAAGATAATCCTAGCCAGCAATCCATGTTCCATACTGCAGAGGAAGGGGTGGGGGAAACCACAAGATACCTCGTGTGTACGTGAGCACCCACACAGGTTGAGCATTGTCCAAAGCTGAAGAGGACCCCACAGCATTCCACACTGCTTAGTAACAGAGAGGAAGCCGTGCTAGTCTATACACTATCAAAACAAAAAGCAGTCAAGTAGCACTTTAAAGACCAGCAAAATGGTTTATTAGGTGAGCTTTCATGGGACAGACCCACTTCTTCAGACCAGAGCCAGACCAGAACAGACTCAATATTTAAGGCACAGAGAACCAAAAACAGTAAGCAAGGAGGACAAATCAGAAAAAGATAATCAAGGTTTATCTTTTTATCTTGATTATCTTTTTCTGATTTGTCCTCCTTGATTACTGTTTTTGGTTCTCTGTGCCTTAAATATTGAGTCTGTTCTGGTCTGGCTCTGGTCTGAAGAAGTGGGTCTGTCCCACGAAAGCTCACCTAATAAACTATTTTGCTAGTCTTTAAAGTGCCACTTGACTGCTTTTTGTTTTCACACTGCTTAGGTAGCTCTGACAGGCACCGTAGGAAACGCCACTGCACATGTCTCTTCTTGATCACGGCTCAGACTGAGTAGCGTAGGGATCCGTAACTGGTCTTTGTTGCTTGCCTTCCAGGTCACCCGTGGCCGACGGCAGCAAGCTGATAGGATAACAATGGGAGTGACTGTGGGGAGTGGCAGGTGTCACTCAGCTCACAGCTTCTCTGCAGCTGGACTCTTTGCACCGCCACGTACATGTGAGGCTGCACCTGCTACCCAAGCAGAGCATGCTTTTTAGAAGGAAGCTGCCAGGACCATTCATGCACACACATGTATCTGGTTAGGGGTGCTGTTTGGACACACACAGCAACATAGAGGCTGATGTGCCCACTCCTGCTCCCAGAGAGATGATGGCTCGGCGAGGGCTGAGCGCCTGGCTCCCCCGGGTGGTCATTCTGCTTGTGGTGCTCTGCTCCACCGTGTCGGTCTTGTACATGTTGGCCTGTACGCCGAAGAGCACGGAGGAGCAGCTTGCATTTCCCCGGGCCAACAGCCCAACAGGCAAGGAGGGGTACCAGGCCATGCTGCAGGAGCGGGAGGAGCAGCACCACAATTACATCAACAGCCTCAAGAAGCAAATCGCACAGCTGAAGGACAAGCTGCAGGAGCGGAGTGAGCAGCTGAAGAGCCTGCAGGGCCATTACACTGACTCGCTGGGCCCAGGGCTGGTGCACAGCAACCCACAGAAGGCCCCCGCTGACCTGCTGCAGTTCTTGCACTCCCAAATCGACAGAGCTGAGGTGCACACCGGCGTCAAGTTGCCCACGGAGTATGCGGCCATTCCCTTCGAGAGCTTCACCCTGCAGAAGGTGTATCAGCTGGAGACGGGACTTACGCGCCACCCGGAGGAGAAACCTGTGAGGAAGGACAAGCGGGACGAGCTGGCGGAGGCTATTGAGTTGGCCCTGGAGACTTTGAACAGCCCAGAGAGTGACAGCAACGTGAACAATCCCATGTACGCAGCCTCAGACTTCATAGAAGGTCTGTACTCATGGGAACAGGGCTCCTCGTTAATGAGGGACTTTGGCACTGGGTGAAGGACTTTGGTGTTACCAGCTGGGTGTGTCTCCACCCTCTTTCTGTCCCCAGAATGCACACGGTTCACACAGCTTCAGCCAGAGCTTTCCAGGGCTATCTCCAGCCAAGGGGCCTCACCCCTGACCTGTAGGGTGACCTCTTGGGCTCAGGGGGAATGTGAAGGGCCTTTCTACTCTGACTGGATAAAAATTGCACCATTTTCCCCATCACAGATCTGCTGTCTGTGTTTAGCCACAGGCTTCTGCTCAGCAAGGGCAAGTGAGCTGCACTCGCTCCCAGCTAGTACAGAGTCAGCGGTAGAACTGAAAGCTAAGTTTCAGAGTGTAAGGGTGGGAGGGACAACCAAATCGTCCAGCTTGGCCTCGAGCTCATCAAAGGCAAATAAACCCCACCCTGCGCCTCTGACTAAATCCAACAAGTAGAAATCAGGCCCCAGCATTACAGGCCCCAGCAGACTAAGCTAGTGTGTGCCGCAGGCAGGGAGCAGAAGGGACCGAGGCGCACCAGACCTTAGCTTAGCCCTGAGATCCCAGGCTGAGCTTGCAGGGCTGGCAGCTAGAAATGGCATTGTACTCATCAATTTGAAATGGCGACTGTTGAGGTCTGTGTACATGGGTCGCCATAGTTAGCTGAATTTCATGGTGCATTTATCTGAATGCACCCTCCCGTTCGGTCCTCAGCCCCTCTGCTGACCGTGCCAACAAGGGTGCCTGCTCTGGTGGCAGAAGTTTTGTGATGAGCCCACCTGTGTGGTTGGGAGGTGGGAGAGGAGCTCCTGGACACTTCTGCAATATAATCAGGCTCAGGGATATGTTGTTGCTATGTAGCTGCTGCAAAACGAGAGAACTATATATGATCCCTGCCCTGACTCACTTCTGTTCAGCTGAAGCAGCATTTCTCAAACTGGGGTCCATGGGGGAACTCCAAGGGTCTGTGGGCCCCCTGATCAGCTCCTTCCTCCTTCTTCTTTCCCTCCCTCTGCCTCCTGGGGCCCTGCTCTGGTTCTGCATGGCTCCTGGAAGTGGCCACCAGGTGCTTGTGGTCCCTAGGCACATGGGAGGTTGCACATAATGCCCCTGACCAAATGCTGGTTCTGCATCTCCTGTGGGCCAGGAGCTGTGACCAGTGGGAGCTGCAGAGGCAGAGCGTGTGGGCATGAGGGTAGCATGCAGAGTTTCACTGGCTGCCCATGTACCTAGGGGTGGCAGGGACCTAGTGGCTGCTTCTTAAGAGCCATGGTAAGTGCTACTAACACCCTGAACCCCCTCTTATACCCAAACCCTTCATCCGTGGCCACATCCCACAGCCTGCACACCCAGCTGGAGCTCTCACCCCTCAAACACACCCAACTCTTTGTCCCAGCCTGGATCCCCCACCTCTGAAACCCTTCTCACCAGTCACAGTCAGGAACCACACCCCCAGCTGAAGCCCTCGCTGCTTGCACTCCAACCCCCTTCCCCAGCACGGAGTCCCCTCCCACAACTAAAGTCCCTCCTCGAGCTTGCACCCTACATCCCCTTGCACACTCCAATCCTCTGACACACCCAGAGCTCCCACCTGCACCTCGACCCCTTCATCCCTGGTCCTGCTCCAGAGCCTGCATCCCAGCCAGAGCCGTCACTCCCCCTTGCACCCCAGCTGTCTGCCCCAGCCTGGTGAAGGTGGGGGGAGAGCGAGCAACTGGGTGAGGAGGAAATCGGAGGGGCCGGGAATTCTAGGCAGACTAGGAGATTTAAATCAAAGTGAGAGTCCTCAGGCTGCGAAAGTTTGAGGATGGCAGCACTAGAGGAAGTGACACGGGGACGCTGGAGGAGGATTTTGATGGGGTCCAAAAAAGATGCTGTCTGAGATGCCTGAGGGAACATGATGGAGCTGGTTACTGTAGGGGGTGGTCACCTTGTTCCAGGTGAACAGGGGCTGAGCCCTGCCCTGCAGGAGGGCTGGGATATGGAGCAACCAGCTAAGGCAGGTAGCAGCCGATTAGAGCCCAGCTGGAGCAGTATAAACAGGGCCTCCTGCAGAGCAAGAGCACACACTCGTGCTCCAGCTCTGGAGCAGGAAGAACCTGGCTGCCTAGTAAGCTAGAGAGGGTACCTGAGGCAGAGCAGTGCTAGGGAAAAGCAGGAAGAGCCGGGGAGCTCTGGCCAGGCAAACTCCCAGGCTGAGGCCTCGCTCTCAAGGTCTGAGGGTACTAGGGCTGCAGGGAGGCAACCAGGGCAGTGGAAGGCACCAGGTCCACACCCCCGTGCAATTTCAAGTGGCCATTTCAGGCTGCAGTTGCCCCTGCGGCGGGGCTAGATGACAACTGACAACAAGGCAAGATGGGTCTCGGGAGTTGGGTCCCGTGGGAGGGGAGGACCCCAGAGTGCCAGGGTACTGCTGTGGGGCGGTGCTGCGAGGAAAGGTGCATCATAGGTCAGGAGAGATCTGGGGCCTGACATGGGACTAAGGGCAAGATACTGGCCAACAGGGGGAACTCCCTGGCTGGAAGAGCTGATTCCCAGACAGATCAGCGGGAGGCATCGCACTGGTGAGTGCTCGAATCATTACAGTACCCATCTCCCTTGGAGCTCAGCCCCTGGTGCCCCTGGGCTCCTTCGAAAATCCCGGCCTCTATGTGCCATGCAAATGAAGACGTTATAGACCTCCTCTGTGTTCCCCAGCTGCCTCTGCGGCTCCCTTTCGTGTTGGGTCGGAGGTGAGGGCAGCACCCACAGAGATGAGTCTCTGAGGAGGGTTCTCTGCACTGGGGACAATGTGCAGGAAGGAGGGAGAAGTAGTCAAGGCAGAAGTCCTCTTTCCTGTCAGCTGTGGAGTTCCAGGGTGACCTGGAAATGAGTAGTGAGAGAGAGAGAGCTGTGAACATAAGAACTGCCATACTGGTGAGACCAGTATCCTGTCTCCAACTGGGACCAGTGCTGAAGCTTCAGAGGAAGTGTACAGAACCAGGCCCAGCAATGGGGGAAGCAAAAGGGGCAGTTGCTCACAGGCCCTGAGACATGTGACTGCAGCACTACTCCAGCTGCGCATGGCTGTGAGGGAGCCGGGGGAGCCCAGTGCCACAGGCCTGGAGGCACTGAGAGCTAACTGCTCATGGCCCCGCCCCTTCCGCTCTTGGACCTGCCTTTTCTGGGGTGTGGAGTTGGGCCCCCCTTGTGCATTGCCCTGGGGCCCGCAGTGGCTGTCAGCTCTGCTGTACAGAACAGGGCAGTTGGAGGGATCCACCTCTGTCTTCGCCCCGGCTTTGGAAAGACAGAGATCTAGGGTCACCCCAAGCATGGGGTTGTGTCCCTGACTGCCTTGGCTTATAGCCATTGACGGGGCCCGTCCTCCATGAATGGATCTAGCTGTTTGTGAACCCAGTTCTGCTTTTGGCCTTCACAACCCCAGCAACAAGTTCAACAGGTTAATGGTACATTGTGCAGAAAAGTACTTCCTCTTCTTTGTGTTAAACTGACTGTGTTTTACCTTTGTTGGGTGGCCCCTAGGAAAGGATAAATATCACTGCTCTATTTGTTGTCCCACACCATTCCTGATTTCATAGAAGGGCCCTGCAGTCCAGTGAAAGGTCTGTAGCTAATGTACCTAGTCTACGCCCCAGCCATTGCAGGGCTGGTCTATGACTGCAGTTGTTTAAAACTAGAGTGTAGCTTATACAGCTGTGACTTGAGCTCTAAAATCGATTCTGCTTATGCTGGGAGTGAGACCCAGGTAGCATGGCAGGGTCTGTTCGTTACTAGGGCTGATTGGGCTCCGTAAGTGTACTCTGTCCAACTGGTTTTTGCAGGTGTAGCATCTGCACACAGCACATGTCAACACACAGATGTTCTTGTAGGCACTTGGATTCTCTGTCAGCCTCCTTCCCATCTGGTCTCCACTGAGCACTCTCCATCATCTGGAGTAATGCTGGCTGGGTAGGCCATCACTTTTCTTTTTTGATTACTGCCCTCTCTGTACCTTAGAGTAGCATTTTAGTCCCCTCTGCACTACAGACGTCGCCATGTCGGGGGACTGCTCGTAACAACACTAAACCAGCAAGAGCTTCTTTCTGTTCTCGAATGCAGATGGCATCTAGCCAGGCTTGAGAGCCATGCTGTGGTGGTGAGGGGTGGGATCCTGGGAAGCTCCCCTCTGCACTGAAAAGCAGAACAAAGCTTTCTCTCCTGCCTTCCTTTCCTTCAGGCCAAGTCCTGGTCTCTTCCACAGTCTCTCAAACCTGGAGTCAGCCCTTTGCATTCAGTGGAGTTACTCCAGCTTTCCACTGACAGAGACGGCAGCAGCCTCTTGTCCCCAGTGGTGAACGTGGCGGGAGTTTAGCTACACATGCAGGAGGGACGTGTAGGGGATCGCTCGTGCTGGTGTGCGCAAACCAATTGGAGGCCTGCCAGAGTAGCACAGCATATCTCAGAACAGAGGGTCTCATCCGGCAAGGATCTGCATTGGTGCTTTGGGCTGGGCTGGAAGCAGCTGAGCATCACTGTGTGTGTGACAGTGAGGCATGGTAGAAGAAGAGTTGGCAGTGCAAGAAGACAGCAAGACTGGTAATACTGTAGCCCTGGATTCACTTTATTCATGTGCCTTCATTCCCCATTTTCTGTTGAATGCCAGCAGCTATAAAGGAGATTTAAGCTGCACAGCTAATTAATCCACCTGAATTTCAGCTAAAGGAGGAAATTTATCTCCTTGCTCTTCTGGTGGTTCAGCTGTAGCCTTCTAGCAGGCATTTGTCGAGAGTGCCTGCCTTTTCCAGAGAAACCACTCCGTCACCACAGGTTGAACCTCTCTAATCTGTCACCCTTGGGACCTCTGACGAGAGAATTTGCCAGGCCACAGAAGGTCAATATTGCCTAGCATCAGCATTACCAACACTTCCACTGCTTACTGGGCTCTTAGAAGACATTTAGGGGTAAATTGCAGCTAAATAACAGCACAGACCAATGAGAGCCATTACAGGTGGCTGTAAACAAACTTTCTGCGACCCCCCGGGAAACTTGGTCACACCCGTGATAGATAGTTGTCCAGCTAACTAAACTCGTGCCAGATTACAGATGTTGCCAGACAAAGAGGTTCAACCTGTACATTTTGCAGGATGGAAATACAGATTCAAGAGAATGTTTGTGGAATCCCTGCCTCTAGGTTTAATAGCTTTTGAACCCTACCATCCTTGGGCACGAAGGGATGCTTTCTTCACCTGTTCTCGATTCGCAGGGCTAACAGATTCTTTGGGGATGATGGAAACAAAGCATCTCTGCTTTAGTCACTGGCCAATTATTACTTTCTTTCCCTTCTGTCACTGATAGAAATGGTAGAAAGGCTATATCTATCTACTCTGCAGGTTTTTTCTGCATTACTTATTTCAATGTTCGAATGGCAGAAAATCACATTCACACAGCCACAGAGTTGTGAAATGGAGTGTTCTCATTTACAGCCACAGTTTACAGTCAGAGCATTGCAAAAGGAGCTTTCAGATGAGCCAATAATAGCTGTGCTTTTTTCATATACAGTCCTTTTCCATGTTGAAAGTTGTTTGCAGAGCTGGAGTAATTATTGCAAGGGAAAAGCCCTTTTATCTCAAATTATCCTACTTCACTATGTGACTGTTTTGTGTTTTTTCTCAGAGAAAAGGGTGTTTTCAAAACAAACAAACAAAAACCCAACCACCACCAAGCAGTATAGACAAGCCTGAAGAGTAGAAAGGGAGGTAGGACACTGGATAACAGCAAGAACTTACTCAGTTCTCACTGGTGCCATTGTGGTCTAACCCCTTGTAAGGGACATGGAGGGGCTGTATCAACTTCTGGGCCAAAATTTATCAGGGAAGCAGCGTCTGAATGTATGGTGGCATGTAACGGCCGGGTGTTTCATACCACAGTGAAGGCAGGGAGTACCCACCCTGTCACTGTGGTGTGTAGCTGTGTGTCATGGGGAAAGGCTCTGACCAGAGATCCTTTCCCTGATGCCTTCCCACTGCCAGAAACTTCCCCCACAGACCTTTTTGCTGCTGCCTCCTCACTGCCCGAGCCTCTTCCTGCAGCCAGTGTCTTAGGGAGATGGGGAAAAGCTCCAGCAGTGGGGAGGCAATAAGATATACAGTACTAAAAATAACAGTGTAGATGTGGGACACACTCCTTGGGCGTGTAACGTGCTGTGTAGGAGATATTCCCTGGGGTCCACGGCTACGTCTACACGTGCCCCAAACTTCGAAATGGCCATGCAAATGGCCATTTCGAAGTTTACTAATGAAGCGCTGAAATGCATATTCAGCGCTTCATTAGCATGCGGGCGGCAGAGGCGCTTCGAAATTGATGCTCCTCGCCGCCGCGCGGCGCATCCAGACGGGGCTCCTTTTCGAAAGGGCCCCGCCTACTTCGAAGTCCCCTTATTCCTATGAGCTCATGGGAATAAGGGGACTTCGAAGTAGGCGGGGCCCTTTCGAAAAGGAGGCGCGTCAATTTCGAAGCGCCGCTGCCGCCCGCATGCTAATGAAGCGCTGAATATGCATTTCAGCGCTTCATTAGTAAACTTCAAAATGGCCATTTGCATGGCCATTTCGAAGTTTGGGGCACGTGTAGACACGGCCCACGTGTGTAGGGCATCTGCTTTAATCTAGTCGGATAAGGCATCCCTCACTGTCAACAGTGGTCTCTATACCCATGCTTGCTGGGAGTGCAGTGTCTCTACTCAACATGTTGCCGTATCTGTAGAGGTATCCTGAGTTACTTGTTTCTCATCCTGCACTTCCAGATCCATAGGAGGTTACTGCTTAGTAATGTAAGTGATTTATTCTTTGTATTGCCACAGTGCCTAGGAGCTCCAGCCACGGACCAGGACTCCGCTGCGTTAGACGCCGTGCAAACACAGAAATAACTAGATATCAGTAACATAGTTCATGTACTGTCCATGAGATAACACAGAAAAAGAGAAATCAAGAGCCAGCCTATTCCTGGGCTAGGCTAGAACAAACCACCATGAAACTGGTTTGCCAGAAAGCAATATGAGTGAAAGATTCAGGCTGACCATAGAGCTCATCCAGGCAATGGCCCAGAGTCTCTGCTGATGTGAACAGATGCAGCTGCACTGTTACCCTGGGGACCAAAACCATTTTTGCCTGCTGTGGATTAATCACCTGGCTTATTACTTCAGCATGTCAGTGGTTACCTCAAATCCCAGAGCACGTGAAAGCCGCCGGGGAACAGCCTGTCTGCTGGGGAGGGGGAGACGATTATCAGTATTACTAGCGCATCCAAGAATCCCAGCCGAGGGCCAGGACTCCACTGTACTAGGCAAAGAGATGGTATGAATTCACCGGCCAGTGGATGGGCCCAGTTGCAGGGGTGTCAGTAAGACTCAGGGCTTGTGTGTGTTTACCTGAAGGTGGATGCGCAGATGGTCAGGGTTTGATTTAGTGCACCTAGTGGAGCCGTGCTAAAGCAAACGACCAGGGCTCTTCACTGTTGACCTTGGTACTCCTGGCAGTCGCAAGTAAGGGAAGCTGACAGGAGTTTCTCCTGTCAACCTCCCGTTTTGGGAACGGCAGCAAAAATTTACTTAAGATTGGCTGACTCCAGCTACACAATTTTCATAGCTGGAGTTGTCTCTCTCAAGACAGTTTTTTTTTTCCTCCCTAGTGTAGACCTGGCCTCAGCCTGGCCAAGGCCTTGTGCTGGCTCTGTGGTGGATTTTGTCCCTGTGGCCAGTGTCATGTTTGGTTGGTGCAGGTTTGCTTGGCCCTGGTACAGGCTTGTGCAAGACTGGGAAGGCTCCCTCTCCCACACTGCAGGGCAGCAGAAGGACAGACTCGAGCCCAAAGCAAGTAACAGGGGAGCTAATGTACTGGTAGCATCATTCATTGTCCCAGCTAAGCCCTGAATGAGCCCACTGGCCAGGCCATTTCTCAGGAGCAGGAGCCCAGCGTTGAAAAATACCTCTTCTTCCTGCTTCCTAGTGGGACAGCAGTGTGTTAGCTTGCATCTCTGGCACAAGCTCACTGCTCCAGGGTGCTTCTGGGGCCTGGCTTATTTGGGTGCAGAACTACTTGGAAAATCCCTGATATCTCCCGTCTCTCTCTTTTTGTTTTTTCACCCTTTGAGAATTAAAAAGTACAGTAGAAGCCACCCGACCATCAATGGCCCTGTGTGTTTTAATGGGGGCAGGAGAGAGGATCTCGTGTATCACTTTTCCATTTCAAGTTCCCGTTCCAGTGCCTTGCTACAGAACTTGGTTTGGAGGCAGCTCACCTGGCTGGTGCTTCAGGCCACAGATGACTTCAGTAACCAGCTAGATTCACTGGCACGTTCTTGCTGCCCTGGGCTGTTCTGGCTGCACAAACCAGGTTTACCTGGCCATTTAAGCCAGGTTCATACCTACTTTGCGTTCTCTAGAACAGCGTTAAGCAGCCAGAGCCTGCCAGTGAATCTGGCCCACAATTGTACTAATAACATGTAATGCTTGTCAACTGCAAACTGCTTTAAAAACACCAAGGAATGAACCTTCTCAGCACCCTGTGCAGCAGGGTAAGGGGTTCGTAACCCTGCCTCACAGTGGTGTAAATGGAGGCAGATAAGTCAACCTGTCCAAGGCAGGAGGGTGAATTGGTGTCAGGTCTGCGATTAGAACTGTTTCCTTTGTGCTCTGGCCTCTGGATTCCATGGGGAAATCCCAGCCCCCATTAAAGTCACGGAGAGCTTTGCTATTAGTTTCATCAGGGCCAGGGTTTCACCTCTTGACTTTCTCTAGGTTCTGTAGGTTCAGTTTCAGGAAATCACGTTCTTAAAACCTGCTGATTTAGGTACTCTGATGACTCTGAACTTTAATGGCACCTCAGATGATTTAAATAACCTTGAGTCATTGCCTTTTGGGAGCTGTTTTACACCTGGTATCCATCACCTTGGGTGGCCACACAGGACCCAATCAATGATTTACAGCAATTGCTTGCCTTGTGTGATGAAACGTGATGACTTCAGCAGGATGTGTCTCTCTGTTCATTCCCTCTCCTCTCATATTTCATGTGCTGTTACCGAAGGAGAAAGTTTGTCCAAGCACCTCATTAAATTAAAGCATTGGCTGGAAATGTTTTTGCTGCAACATTTGGATGTTTTAAAATAAATCCATACAGCAGCCTCTTCAGTTCCTAGACACAACCACTTGTGTTTGGAATTGTGCTTGAGTTAAACTTCTCTGCAGCTTTGCTGTAGCCCGAGGACTTTCTAGACATCCAGACAGTAGGACTTCAGCAGTGGTTTTTGGCAGGGGTGGGAATTTTCCATTTTTCTTGTTCAAAAATGAAAGACAGCCACACTTCTCATCTTCTGCTAGTAATTTAGCCTTCATAGTTCTGTCTGCTATACTCATCTTTTGACACAAGGACTCGTGCTGTCTGCTTATTATCATTCTTTTTTCTTGGGTTTCTGCCGTGTTTTGGAGTTCTAAAAGGCGACAGTGAAAGCTACCATATGGATCATAAACTTTTAATGTATGTAGCATACACATGCACAGGGGCCATTTCGTTTGGCTCTTGTGAGTCCAGCCAATATGAGTTAATGTGAAACCTGTTGCTCAATAGGGCAGGGCAAAATTCAGGTGGGCTTGTTAATTTGCGCAGTGGGAAGTGAAGCTGAAAATACAGTAAACCCTCCATTTAACGGCCCAGTGGGGGAAGGGGTGTCCGTTAATGACAACAGTCCGTTGTAACCGAATGGTTACACTGTATGTTGATGCACTGACCTTCCCAGCCCATCACTCACTCCTGTCTTCTGCTCCCACTTCCCTTCCCCCTTCTTCCCCTCCAACCTCCATCTCCCTCTCCCCATTACCAGGAGAGGAGCTGAATGCTGGCCTGGCTCCTTCCACCTCCTGCAGCTCTCAGTTCTGTGGTTCCTCCAGCCACCATGTTCCAAGCCACCCGCGCAAAGGTGGCCATCCCCAGCCTGCCAGCAGGCAGCAGCCTCCGACACCATGGCTGCTGCTCAGCGCCATTGCAGGCAGCAGTGGCCGGGCACTGACATGCTCCACGCACATGGGGCTGGGGAGAACCACTGTGCCTCGCCACAGCCCCCTATGGCCCCAGCTGCTTTGGTGGCCCCTCCAGTCCTGGCAGCCCCAGCCACTCTGGCAGCTCCTCCCGCCCTGGCGAGTTGCTGGCATTTATTTAGGGGGCTGGGGGGCTGGCAGACAGAGTCTGTTATTTCCAAAGCCCTTTATATCAGGGTCCATCAAATCAAGGGTTTACTGTATTTATAAATCAGTCACGTTCCTGGAGGAAGCAGCTAAGAATACACATGACGCCACCTTGAAACAGTGTGAATGCTTGGGTCCAAAAGAAGAAGTACTAAGTCAACGGCTGTGCTGCTATCAAAGATGGCAGAGACAACGCCCTTCTAAACAAAAAAAATCCAGAACTTCGAAGGAGTGGAGCATTGTGGCTTTAATCTCAGTCAGAAAGGACTTAAGGCTGCATCTGCACTACAGTGTAAATTCAGATTTAAGGCAGTTAGCTCAACATTACCACAGGACTGTCTTCACTGTAAATACGATTAGCTCGATTTAGGGAGCACTAATATCGAAATAACATCATCGGTACCTGCTGGGTGTAGTATCAAGATCAAATTTAAAAGTCAATTAAAGGCTGGTGTGGAAGCGCCACATCTTAAAATCAAATTTGTTAGCCTATAGAAGTGTCCCGTATGTATCCCACAAGGCCCCTCAGTGCTCCACTCTCGCCGCTGCTCTCCACGTGCGCAGGATTTAGGTAACAGAATGACCGTGAATTTAAAATTGGGACCAAGAGGCCTGTGACTGTGGGGTCATGTTTGTATGAGAGTCTGAGAAACGTCTTTCTTCTCTTTGCTGTTAGCACTGTGAGTGCATCTACCCCTCACTAGTAGCCCCAGCACGGAGTTTGTGGTTCTGTCTCTACACTTGGTATTTTTTTCTGTGCTGCCTTGCGCCAGCCACTGCCCTGTCACACCACGTGGCAGCCAGGCTGCTGTGGGGGCTGTGCTTGCATAAGAGGCCGAGAAACTTCTTCTCAGTGGTTTACATTTGCATGACCCCACCTCCACAGGTGCCACACAGTCGGGGTCTTTCCCACTTCCAGCCACATCACATGGGTAGCCCCCGCCCCAGTTAAAGGACGTGCCTGCCCTTCAGTTCTGACAATGCTGCCCGGCAGCACCATGTCCTGGCTTGCGTGCGGTTAGGGCGCCAAGAGCAGGAAAGAATTTCAGGGGGCTTGCAGCTGCTGAGGAAAAGTCTCACTTGGTGACTAAGATTTTCTGTGGCTTGCTGCTGCCTCGGGGGACTATTTCAACTGGCTCCCCACCAAAAATATTTCTGGGGCCTTTCTGCTGCCGGGGGAAAGTTTCCGCTGTTGGCTAAGGTATTTGGGGGCTTGCTACTACCAGGGGACGGGGGTAGTCTTCCCCGGTGGCTCAGATTTTCAGGGGTGGTGGAACATTTTAACAGCTTCTGTAGCTGCAGACCACAGCCCCCTTTCTCCCCCGCCCACCAAAAATATTTTCAGGGGCTTACTGCCTGTTGCAGACACCTGCTGCTTTTTGCAAAATCTTTGATATTTCATTTATAAGATCTTTTCCCTAACCTTTCTATTCTCTTTCGTCATGCTTTGACCCCTCCTCCCCAAAGTGTAGACGCAGCCTAAGTGATTGGCTATCCGCTAGTGGTTGGGATTTTACGCAGGGAAGAGTGGGTGGAAGACCAGCTGAGATTCCTGTTTCTGCTATAAGTACAGTGTATGAGATTTCGCTGCCATCTCCCATTATGGCAATGTCTGAGCAAGGAAGAGGGAAGACAAAAATCTATTTTCCTACCCCTGTCTATGCTCTTTCTTCTAACTTTGCACCCTTCATGCAGGACAGAGTGGGTGGAGGACCAAGTGGAAAACACAGAGTGTGCACAGAAGCTGTGTAATGAAGCCCAAGACCTTCCCCTCAGCAACTCTCTTTTTTTCAAAAACTTTACTGTCAATTCTTTCTCCAAGCTTTTCAGGGTCTCTGTATTATTTCCAAGGATTGGATGAAATCACAGGAGGGGGGACAGTTAGTGGATGGCCTGTTGAGAACACAGACTGTGCACAGAAGCTGTGTAATGAACAGGAAAGCCAAATACCTTCCCCTTAGCAACTCTTTCAAGTTTTTCAAGGTCCATGTGTTGTGTTCAGGGATTGGATGCAATTAGAGGAGTGGGGACAGAGAGCAGAGGACTAGTTGAGAAGACACACACTTGCTGATTTTTATGAAATCCTTGATAATTCAGTTACAAAAGAAAGAGATTTCTGTTAACTTTGCCATCTTTGTTGATGCTCTACTTTTCCTTCCTTCCGATGGGAAAAATGGACATTTGCTGACCGTGAGAGGGGAATGAGGACAAAGCAATGTGGAAAGATGATGTCAAAGACCAGCAAACATACCCAGAATAATATGGGGATAATGGAACTGTGGGATAGATTCCCACAATGCACTACTGCAACCCACAACGTTTGCCAATTGCGTGTGGTAACAATAAGTTGACTTTGTGAGGAGCACATGGGGAGGTGAGGATAGTCAAGTTCGAATTTATAGATTCCAGAGTTACAAAGTCGATATTAATAAATTAGACGCAGCCTAAGTGATTGTCTAGCAGTTGGGTTTTAAAGCATGGCCCTGCCAAGTCACATTAACTTTACATTCACTCCAGAACAGTGGGGAAGTCCAGGCGAGCTCGTGACAATGCATGGCAAACACTCTGACCCCTATAGAGGGAAAGGAGTGAGTTTTGCCACACGGCAGTGGAATTTTGTCTGACAGACACTGAGTTGAAGGGACATGTGACAAACATACCTAAGGTTAGTAACCCTTCTGAAAACATGTGTAGGGAGACGTGATACGACAGCCCCAATTATCCAGGCCTATTGACAGCAATTCCAAGCCCTGGAGCAGAACAAACAATGGGCCTCCCCACGACCCGTCTGCCTGACATGGGGCAGTGCTGCGTGAGCACCATTGGCATGTTCCCTCTCACTTGCTCATCCATGTGAGCAATACATTGGATTGGGTACATCGCAGTATGTGCACCACCAGTAAAAAAAAACCACGCAGTTTTGTATATTTTTAAAAAGTTACCCAAGGGATAATAACTCCAACCAGGACAGGTGAGGCATTTTAGAGCTCACCACTCAAAGGGAAAAAAACAGTAATCATGCAGCACTTTAAAGACTAACAAAATGTTTTATTAGGTGATGAGCTTTCATGGGACAGACCCACTTCTTCAGATCTGCAGAATTTCCAGTCCAGACCTAGTTATATAGCACAGAGGTCCAAAAAAATTGCAGTAAAAACCAACAAATCAAATATATGAACTGAAGGAGGCGGATGAGGGATGAGGGATGTGAAGTGTCTTGCCTGGGATAGTTGAAAACATCAAAGGAAGGGAAGCCATCCTTGTAATGCGTGAGATAATTGCTGGCTTTGTTAATACCAAGTGTTAATGTGTCAAAAGTGAATATGAACCCCAGTTCACAAATCTCCCCGTGCAATCTGTTTTTAAGGTCTCTTTGTTGTAGGATGCACATTCTCAGGTCTTTAACAGAATGGCCCACTCCACTGAAGTGCTCACTGACCGGCTTATGCGTGTTGAGATTCCTGATGTCTGCTCTGTGTCCATTCATTCTTTGGCAGAGTGTTTGCCTAGTTTGTCTGATGTACGTTGTAGAGGGGCATTGCTGGCACATAGTGGCATAGATAATATTGGTCAAGGTACATGAGAATGAGCCCCTGATCTCGTAATTAACGTAGTTAGGTCCAGAGATGGTATCTCCAGAGTAAACGTGGACAAAGTTGGCAACAGGGTTTGTTGCAAGGAAAAGTTCCAGGATTAGTATTTCTGTGATGTAGCCTATGATTGCTAGTAAGAGTCTTTCTTAGGTTAGGAAATTGTCTATAGGAGAGAACAAGCCTGTCACCTAGGGCCTTCCGGAGTGTAGTATCATGATCTAGGGTTGTAGGTTTTTAATGGTGCATTACAATGGGTTTGAGTTGTGTTCAGAACATGTGATGTTCTGTTACTTGACCTTCTTGGGCCTATCTTGAAGTGGCTGGTTTCTGGGTATTCGTCTGGCCATGTCAATCTGTTTTTTAACTTCTCCTGGGTAATTGAGTTTCACCAGTGCCTGGTAGAGATCTTGAATTTTTCAGTCTCTGTCAGGAGGATTGGAGCAGGTGCGAGTGCATGTAAGGCTTGACTATAAATGATGGATCGTGTGGTGTGTGTTGGATGGAAGGTGGAGACATGTAGGCAAGTGTAGCAGTCAGTCGTTTTGTTAGGCTTTAAAGTGCTATGTGACTGCTATTTTGTTTGGTTAGAACACAGACTAACGCAGCTACCTCTCCGTTACTGCTCAGAGGATAGCATCTCACTGTAAGAGAAACAGAAAGTATGAAATGCACAGACCAGTCAAAACCCTAAAAGGGCACACTTTGCAAGAGTACAGTTACAGAGAGCGCATGCACATTGCAGGAGGTACCAAGTAGTAACAGCAGCAACACAAGTGTGTGTTGGGAGGAAAGTATAACACAGACAGAACAATGTATGTGTTAGTGTGTGTGAATGAGAGACACTCATAGGCAACTAACACATCTAATTTACTGGGTCTGTGTCACACTCACCTCCCAACACACACTTGTGTGGGTGGTGTTACTACTTGAGAGAAGGACACATGCAGACCGAACTGTGTGCGTTCAGGGCCGGGCTCCCCTGGGAGGGGTGAGCGGAGGGGACAGAGAGGGAAGTGGCCTCCCATCAAGTAACGGGACTAAACACAACCCATTCAGAAGAGGCTCTGGGGATTGGTCCAGGCTAAAATGAGAGCCCAGAGCGGCGAGGGGAGGTAGGAGCTGGTTGGGAAGGGCTGGCTAACCTAAGCGCAGGGTTCCAAGCGGCAGGGAGCGCTGTCTCCCCCCTCCCTGCCCTGCCACTCTGCAGACCTCGGCAGGGGCGCAAAGCAGCAGTGGGCTCTTGCCCCCTCTGCTGACTTGAGCTGGGCTTAGAGCGCAGGGAGCTCTGTTCCCCGCCCCCCTTCTCCCACGCAGACCCGAGAGCGAGAGCGTGGGCTGAAAGCAGCCGGGAGTGCTGCCTCCTCCCCAACCCGACTGCCTCCTACATCCGAGCTCCAGGACTTTCACTGCAGTAGCAGGACTGTTGAAAAGAACAGGGCAGTGGCAGCTCCTGGCTCATCACTTCCGCGAGGCCCCTATGCATTTGCCCCCTTTGCTCCCCCTCCAATTATGGCTCCAAGGCCATGCAACAGAACAAGGAGTAAGCGCAGGTCCAGAGGGAGGTAAAGCCCCACAGGTCTTCATTGACACCAGTAGGACTGAAACCCCCTGTAAGTGCTTTGCTGAGCTAGGGATGTAATTTTCTTTGTTAGGGCTCTGTGGTTATACTGGGCTTCACCCTTGAAGTCAGCTCCCTGACTGCTGGCTGTTAGAACGAAACCGAGTTTGTCGGAGCTGCAGTATAGAGAGCAGGTCCTTTCCACTTCCATAGCATGTCTGCAGGGTTAGTTCACATAAACTGAGATTTTTCTCCACTGACCTAGCTTCTCACAGCCCACTGTTCCGGGTTTTTTCATCATCCCATTTGTTACTAATTAGATTCCACTTTCTCTCCCCGCCCCATTCCCCCCAAGCTCCTATTTGTCCCGTCCAAATGAGGCTTCGAGGCTCCTCTCTGAGACCCCATGCTTAACAAAGCGGCATGTCCTTTGTCTTGAAACACCTGGGACTAATTTTCTTTGGCAGGTTACGCAAGCGTTCTGGCAAATCTCATCCATGCTGCTTTGGAAACCAGTGGACCTTCTGCAACTAATTAACCTACTGACAGAAGCAAAAGTGGATTATCTTGTTCTGGTACCATAGCTACTGTCTGTCTTACGAAACTTGTTGCTTTCTTAGGGAAACTTTTAAAGCAATTATTTTCAGCAAGACTTGTTTGTAGGCACAGCTTGTTTTTCAGTAAATTGAAACCCACTTGAGGTACACTTCTGAGTCGCCTAGCTTGCTTGAAAGGCTTTTGATGGTTTTAGGCATGGTGATGGCAAAGAAGGAATTCCTCTGGGAATTTGACAATTCTCGGTACGGAGGCAGAAGGGTGTCCTCGCTAGATTGTGACTTAGGAGAGAGAGGTTCAGCTCCCAGCCCTCCCACTGTGTGAACCAGGCCGATTACTTCCTCCCTCTGTGAACTGGTTTCACGACTATAGAATGGGAATAATATTTCCTTCTTCTGTTACTCCTGGGGTGGGGGAGTCTGTGAGACTGCCCCCAGTAAAAGGCTCCCTCCCCCGGCAGAGTTCCTGTGCTTCCCTGCCTGTGGACAGTTTTGGGGGTTGCCAAAAGAGTGGGGGGCACAGGGGTTATGTATTGCTGCCTCCCCATGTCTGCAAGCATAAAGCTGCCCAGCTGAAGGAGGCTGTGTCGGGGGGGATCTGCTGCCCCTAGGTCCCAGTGCCAGTTGTGCCCCCCTTCTGTGTGCTGGGAGCCTTCCTGCTCTCTGAGGAGCAGCCTGTAGCAGGGCTGGGGAGAGAAAAGAGGGAAGGGGTGAGGGGCAGAGAGAGTAAGGGAGGGAGGTGGAGAAGAAAAAGGGATGGGGCAGTCATGGGGTGGGGGGGAGGAGAACAGGAGCCTGGCATGCGGTATCCTCCAGCCGCAGCTGCAGTTCCCCTGTTAAGCAGGCCCACTGAACCCCCACCCTAACCCCCTCGACCTGCGCCCCTCCAACAAGCCCCACATACTCAAACCCCCACCCCACTGAGCCTCAACAGCTGTACCTGGGCCCCCAGCCCGTCAATCCCCACTCCTACAACCCTTGTATCCCTTATTGAGCCCCTGCACCCCACCCTACTGCTGAGCCCCAGCCACCTTCACCTGGTTCCCAATAGCGTCCCCTTGCCCCTTCACCCTGAATCCCCCCCCCGAGCCTCTCTGCATCCAGACAGCCCACTGAGCTGCTCCCAGCCAGACTGCCCCACACAGAAACCTCTCGTCACACGCCTGTGTCCCACCGACACTCAGATCCTGCTGTGCTGAGCCTCTCTCCACCCACTCCCAGTTCACCTGGCACGCGTGGGCAGGACTCGAGCAGTTTCCGCGACAAGCTGAGCCCTTGCACTGTGTCACGATCAGTGCAGCCCTACAGCTGAGCCTTTTTAATGCGGGTGACGGAGGCTCCAGGGTGATCTCCGACCTCAGTGCAGGAGTAGCCTCTGCTCTCCACTGCCGTGCTGGAGCCACGCTTATTTAGTGACAAAATTTGCAGAATTTTAAAAATATTGTGTGCACAGCTTTTGGCACAGAACTCCCTCTGGCATGATCTATTTAACCTTGGAGGTAAAGGACAAGCAGTTACCATCACTTATTATGATGGGACTTTATTTTTAAAATGTGATTAAATTTTTTTACAAGAGGATGTCAAGGAAAGCAATCACGGGGGCGAGAAGCAAAGAGTCATGCATTAGGGGCTCGATTTAACCTACTGTAATTAGTGCCATTGACTTCAGCAGAACTACTCTTATGCATAATTTTTGCTGACGGGGGGAACTTAGATTGTAAACCTCTTAATATCAGGCTGTATTATACTATGTACAGCACCTAACACAGTAGGGCCCTGCTCTCCATTAGGGCCTGTTGGTTTTATTGTAATACAAGTCATAAACAACAACGAGATATGGAAATTGACATCTAGTTGCATGATAAAGCATCCTTCTTTCCATATTACTGAACTGCTTACTCAGGAGAAGGAAATAGCAGGTAGTTACTGTTTGGCTGCCGTAGAAAAGCATGCAAAGGTCTAACGGAAAATTTTAGATGGCTAAATTGTATTAAATAATCTAATTTAGGCCTTCTCTAGCATTAGAAATATATATTTATTTTTCAAGAGATGCAGTGCGCAGTCAGTGTCTCACTAGATGCATAACCAAACAAACTAATTAAATTAACATTACATTAACCTGAAGAAAAAAACCAGACAGTAAAGGACCACCTCCATTCTGATTCCTAACAAAAGCTTTCTCTCTC
Source organism: Carettochelys insculpta (assembly GCF_033958435.1). Classification (NCBI taxonomy): domain Eukaryota; kingdom Metazoa; phylum Chordata; order Testudines; family Carettochelyidae; genus Carettochelys; species Carettochelys insculpta. The sequence continues at coordinate 131,811,741 of NC_134140.1, read as the reverse complement.
AAGCCACTCGTTCAGAAAAAGCCTAAATAATTAGATGCACTTTGCAGCATGCTCAATTCATGAACAAACTTGCCATCTGAATAAAGAAGGAAAGAAATTCCAGAGACACAGAACCTCCGTTGATTCCACCTGAATCCCACCCAGACACACACACACATATCCAAGAATGATGTGTAGGAGATCCCTGAGATATGCACACACAAGTTGCACGTATCTTGGGTTAACGCCACTCAGAGAAGCAGGAAAACTACTCCTGTCAGTGCCAGCATCTTGCTTGTCAGAAGCAGCAAGAGTCAGGTGGCTGCCCCTGACGAGCAGTTCCTGACAAGAGCCACTCGGGGAAATCTCTCCTGTCAGTGGCCGAGTCAGCTGCCGCTCCTCACGGGAGCCAGGAAACTGGTCGGTTTCCCCGCTCCTCGGTGTGGGATTAACCAGTGATATGTGCAACTTGAGTGCATGTATCTTGGGGGACTACTGCGTATTGTCCTTGGACAGTTTCCTGTATCCCCTGAATTGCACAAATTTTGATGTATGCAGGGTTACATGAGAACGCAACCCCCACGTAAGTTGGGGGTCTACTGTATTCAAGCCATTTGCTTGATCTCAGCTGGTCAGCTAAAGCCCTGAGAGAGAAGAGAGGCATTTTATAAGATACCCAGGGCCCAAACTAAGCAAGACTTTACAGGTCGAAAGCACACTTTGAAATGATTAACTTTGTGAAATCCTGAGTTGTTAACAAAAAACATGTTATTTCTCATTTAAATCAGCTACTGTCCTGGATGGGAACAAATGCTGAAACTCTTTAGGGGGTTGAGGCGATTTAGGGTACTGTAGGCCAGTAAGTCATTCTTAAGTAGCCAGTAGACTATCTTAAAATTAAAAATACCATGATACAACACGACGATGATGATAAAATGGGGCTAACCAAGCACAGCTCCTGCAATAGAAATTCACGCCTCACAAATCTATTAGAATTTTCTGAATGTGTCCACAATATCATAGTGAAGAGACAAGCAGTTACCATAACTTATTAGGGGATTTAAAAACTAAACTAAACAAAACAAAAAAAATGGTGACAAAGTCTTTTACAAGAGGATATCAAGGAAACTAAGTGGTCCTGGGGTGAGAGGCAAAAATATCATTTTTTATGAGTCAGATACTGGCTAGTGATAGAAAACGGGCAGGGCTAAGAAATGGTCATTTGGATAAGGTCATTCATACCAAGACCAAAAAAGGAAGGAAACCCCTTTTCCTTCTTGCAGACCTGCATTGACCTGTGCCTTGTGGTGGCCCCTGCAGTTCCTGTGTGTGTGAGAGAGAAACCCTATTATTCTCTTCTGTGAGGTATAATTGCTAGGATGTGTGTTGTAGTTTTCACAGTGTATTTAAGAAATGGGTCTGAGTCAAGAGAAGAATTAAAATGCCAGTGGGGAGCCAAGGGGGGCAGTTGCCTTTGGCCCTATGATTCCAAGGGACCTGAGCCTCTGGCTGCTGCTGCTGCTGCTGCTGTGGCTGTAGCCATGGTGGTGCCTGGGGCCGTAACCCCTTTAAACTGCTGCCAGAGCACCGCCGTGGCACACCAAATGGCTCTTAGGGCTGGCTGGGGAGTTGAGGGTGTTACATGGCAAGCTCCAGGCAGCAGTGAGAGGGGGCACCATGGTCTGGGTGGCGCTGAGAGCTGGCTACCCTCAGCCCCCCGCCTTTCTCCTGAGGCCCTCCCCTTTCCAGGAGCATTGAACTGGCCCCTCCTGCCTTGCACAGGGCCTGGCCTGGGTGTCTGCTTCCCTGGGTAGGATGAAGTGATTTGCTCAAACACCCAATGTGGGATGGGAGAGTCATTCTTAATGGATGAATTCTAGGGCCTGTGGGCCACCTCAAGCCCACAAGTCATTGGAAAAGGCCTTTGAGTGGTGCATTGGCTTTGTGGTAGCCCCTTGGCGCAGACTGAATTTCACCCATTAAGTATATAAAAAAAGACACTTTCCTTCAGGAGCCTAACAATACACTCCCAAGCATTGGGAAGTTGTCGCATGATATATGGATGGTGGTAGGAGCAAGACTGGTTCTTTGGCACCGTATGTACTAGTTTATTGAGATGCACCAGGTGAGGAATAAGTTCAGCAGCACCATCCTATGGTGCAGCAAAAATTACACCTGAGCTTCATGAGCTTGATGCTGCACGCACCAATGCCTGGTGTAAAGCCCACTGGGGTGTGTGGAGACCTGTGCTACTCATTACAGGAGCCTGTTCTGAAGCTATTAATAGCCATAGTGATACCCCATCCATATAGGAGTTAAAGCCACAGAGCCCCTGTCCAGACATGTCTGCATTCAACCATGGGACATGTCTGCCTGCCAAACTCTAGCTTTTGGCCTCTCTCTTCAAGGGACCCGAGCAATTAAGGAATACTTTGCCTTTGAACCTGAAATAATCCAGGCAGAACTCTCTACTCTCGCCAAAGCATTGAAGGCCCATCACAATACATATAAGGTGGACTTTTCCTAGAAGGCTAAGGGTAGAAAACACCTAACTCTGGTTGCATTTTCAGTAGGACTTGGGTGTCCAGCTCCCCTAGGCTTCTTTGAAAACCCCAGCCTTAATCAGTCTTCAACGTTCTTTTCAGTTCCAAGGAAACCTGAGCATTTTAGATTTATCCTAGATCTAAGATGGCTGAAATAATTTCTGAATTAGCCGCAAGACAGAGTCCCTGAGACCAACTCTGGCGCTGTTCCACACCCAGCTGGATTTACTGGCCTCCATTGTTTTGAAGGTCATTTCAGTCACACAAGCTCAGTCATATTAGAGATGTCTCAGATTCATAGCTGGTTCCCTGCATGCCGATGCAGCCAGGCATACTCATCATGGATGGTTATAGAAGCCCAACGTAGTGATTGCTACTCCTGTATGACAAGAACGGGGCCTTCAGGATGACATGCTTGGTCACCCTGCGTGCCAGAGTGAAATCCTCTTGGTGAGCATCCCAAGCAATCTCAGCTGTTCATAAGCAAAGGGCAGGGTTCTCTAACATCCTTGCAGCTCCAAAAGATGTTCCCACCCTTTAGGGAGAGAACTTCCATGGCTCTAGAAAGCATATAAAAGTGAGAGCTGACCAGAGTCCTTTCCTCACACCCTGGTTCTGCAATTTGACGATGAAGAGGATGGTGTCTACCAGGACATTGGACACTTTCTGTACAGGATTTTTTATGTGTCTAGTAAAACCTTTACTAGTTTTCCACCCCCTCTGGAATGCTGTTTCAGATACTTGCCATTGTCAGGAAGTTGCTTTGCTGGCGGACTAGATGAATCAAATGAGTGGGGAGAGCTCCTTTGCAAAATCCCACTGCCTCTCCATCCCAGTGGGCTTAGTGTTCGGGCTGCTTTGTGCATCTGGATCATTCTGAAAATTAAGGAGGAAGCATCTGACAAGTGCTACTGTGTGTGCACATTCTCAGAGACATGGGTGGGGTTTTATGGGAAGTATAAAAGTTGGCTTCCTAAAATCTGGGACTGTCTCCCATCAGATTTTGAGTTCTGATTGCAAGAGTTAGTGCACTTACTGACTTTTCTCGGGGAGGCAGAGAGTTGGGGTGGAAAATGTCTCATTTTATGCTGCTAAGTCTAAGTTACAAAAGCAACCTAATATTGTAACTTCTTCCTGGGGAAACTAATTTTTCCTCATTCCATGTTCTTCTAACAGGTATCTACCGAACAGAAAAGGACAAAGGCACGCTGTATGAGCTGACTTTCAAAGGAGACAGGCCGCACATGTTCAGACGGATCATTTTATTCAGACCCTTTGGTCCCATCCTGAAAGTAAAGAATGAGAACCTCAACATGGCCAACACTCTCATTAACATTGTAGTTCCACTAGCCAAGAGAGCCAGCAAGTTTCGACAATTTATGCAAAATTTCAGGTTTGTTTCTTTTTATGGATCTAAAACTATCTTGATATTTTTATGCAGCATGAGGCAATTTCTGCAAATGCCAGAGATTTTCCCAGTTTTTATTTTTACATAAAAGCATCAGTTTATCATTAAAAAATCCAGTTGTGTTTGCTTGGCTCAACAGATATTTCACATGAACAGCAATGAGCTCTAGCCATGGAGCCCAAGGGAAGGGTTACATTGCAGTCATCAGTGTTTCTGAAGTTGGCGCAGCTTTTTGTTCTATCAGAAACTCACTATTTACACCTTTTGAGAGAGATGGTGCCAGAACCACTTCAATGAATGCATCAGTTTCACTCCCCATGTAGCACAGGAAGGTTTCTAGAAAATAAGTCATTGTATTGTCCTTGGACTGGTTGCACAGCCCTCAGGGAAAGGCTCGATGGGTAAAAGACCAAGAGGCAATCAGAGATGTGCCTGAACTCAAGAGCATTCTCAGCTGGTTATTGTTGATCAAGGCTCTTTATGCCCTTCTTGCCTGATGCAGCAGCCGCAAGTGCAGGAATGGATTTAATCAGGGTGCAGTTCCCCGTGAGAACTAAGAATAACCTGCCCCGTGTCAGGGCTGGCATTCTGATAAGCTTGTGACACCCCCCATAACTTACCTTTGCCATTGCCCAAGAACAGGGGTGGGCATTAAGTTTTGCAGGGAGGCCACGCCACAGATCTTGGTAAGTCACCAGGGGCTGGCTCTGGATCCACGGAGGAGGCGTGGCTTCAGGCTGCAGGGGCAGAGCAGGGGGCTAGAGAGAGTGTGTTTGAGGGAAGAGACTGTGCATGTACGTGACACAGGCTTTGTGACACATGCGTGTGTGAGTGTCTGGCATGATTGTGAGAAAGTGCGAAGCGCAAAGACAGTGTGTGACAGAATGTGTCTGTGTGGCACAGAGATTGTGTGTGGCAAAGACGCTGTGGGGGTGTGACTATCTTAGCGCACTGCCTCTTTAAGACTTTGCAGCTGATGAAGCAGGTCTTTGCCCACAAAAGCGTATGCTCCAAAATAGCTGTTAGTCTATACGGTACCACAGGACTCTTGTTGCCTCAAGCACCATTCACATCTCAGACAGGAGCAGCTGCCCTTTGTGTGCTCTCCCTGACCCTGGGCTGCAGAGGTGGGGTGCAGGCAGAGAGACACTACTCTCTTGTCATCCCCCTACCTCTGCACTGTCAGCTCCGGAGGGTCCGGGGAGCAGCTCGGCTGCAGGTGGGGGGAGGTGAGCAGCTGAACGCAGGCTGCTGGCTGCAGAGCTGCATGCTCTGCTAATCACCTGGGTGGGCCAAAGAGAAGCGTTGGGTGGGCTGGGTCTGGCTCGTGGGCCATATTTTGCCCACATCTGCTCAAGGAGGACGTAGCACTTGACAGACACGCGGATTCTTAGGCCAAGTGATTTGTTCTCTCTTAGAGAGTTGAGGTGGGTGATGTATCTTTCATCACACTCACTTGGGTGGCTGCAAGAGACAAGCTTTTGCAGAGCTCTTCCGCGGGCCTCTCTGGAGCGTTCCATTTGCGCGGATACCCTTTACACAGGTGTCAGGGACCTACGGAGGCAGCCTAGTACAGAGGCGAGACCAGTGTTTTATTTCCCTCTTCGAATCCCACGTTTCTCACTGCCTCCCGTGCGCTGAGGCAGCAGGTGCCGGCTTCAGTAGGTTGCCGCACAACTCACACAACTGCTGGCGTTTCTGTCTGTCGCCCAGTAGCGTGGCTGCCATAACCCAGGTAACTCTGGGGTGACAATTTACAGCCTGCTCATGCAGAGCTATGAAGTGTCGGCAGCCACGCTCTGCATGCATATTTGAATGGCGCCTGCGTAGCTCTGAGTGGGTCCACGGGGGCAGAGCTCTTGCTGGAGCTGTATGAGGATCTCAGTGGAATGATGGCAGCAGAGTGTTTGGCCTGCAGAGTCCAGGACCATCCTGCATTCCCAGCTAGGAGGAGCTGGTAGGAAAGCGTACGCCAAGGGCAGTTCGTGACTTGTTTTGATGCCTGTTCCAGGGAAATGGGCATTGAGCAGGATGGGAGAATTCACCTCACTGTTGTTTACTTTGGAAAGGAACAAATGAACGAAGTGAAAGGAATCCTGGAAAACACCTCCAGGTGAGTGTGGGTCTAGATTGGCGTCTAGTGAGAGTTCTGTGTGTCTTGCCACCCGCAGCCCCACAAGCCAGATTGCCTTTTCCTAGCACTGTCACCCAGGAGACAGGTCATCATCCCCGGCCTCAGGCCTGTGAGAGATGGCGTTACTCGGATGCTTCCTGCTCCATCCTCCTGAATACTGATATTTAGACCCAGGGACTCCACCCAGTGTAACTTTCATTTGGCACCTGTCACAATGGTCGGGCCTGAACGCCTGTAACTTTTGCATGAGCAGCTTCTCTCTGTGGGCCCTGCAGCTTAACTTGTAGACAAGCATGGAGGCATGGGTTTTCAATCATGCTTAAAGGCATCTGACACCTAAATCTACTGGATGTTGAAGGGATTTGGGCACCTAACGCCATTGGGCCTTTTGAAAATCCTGGCCTGAAATACATCCTGCACATAGTGAACAAGTCTCTTCCCTTTTCTCTGGCTTTATTCGGACCTGACGCTTTTATAAGCAAATTAGGAGATACGTAGATGAAATTATCATCAGGTGGATGCACAACTGGTTTGTAACACTTACTCAAAGGATAATTGTTATCAGTGGTTTGCTGTCAGGCTGGGAGGAAGTATTTAGTAGGGTCTGACAGGCCTGTCCTGGGTTCAGTAATATTCAGGGCTTAAATTCAGCTGGAGCTGTCTGGAACAGAGTTCTAGTAAATATTTTTAAATCTGCAGGCCTGACACCCTGAGCCCTGTCACCACCCGTCGGAGCACTGGGAATTACTGTTTGAGAATTTAAGCCCTGCTACTAGTCAGTGTTTTCACAAGTGATTTTAATAATGGAGTAGGAATGCCCTTTTAAAGTTTGTGGCTAACAGTAAGCTGGAAGAGGTCTCCAGCACTTGGAGGGACAGGATCAGAATTCAGACTGATCTTGGTAAATCAAAGCATTACCAAGAACTGCACTTAGGGGACGAAAAATCAAATGTGTAACTGCAAAATGAGGAATAACTGGCTAGATGCTTGTACTGTTGACACATTAAACCAGGTTTGTGTGAGAGGGCAGATCTCAAAGCCCAGGCTCCAGCCTAAATCCAAATGTCTATTTTTAGGGCAGTTCATAGCTGTTTTTAGCCAAGCAGCCCAACTCCTGCAAGCCTGACTCAACTGACCTGAGCTCTGACACTAACGTCTTTTATTTCAGTGTAGCAGTCATCTGAGTCTCTCAGTATCGTTATCCGTAGCTAAGCACTGCTTACCAAGAGCTCAGTTTGCTTCCTCTCACACCTATCCTCTTTCTCACCTGTGAGCTGTTGAAATAATCTGTTTTTCTGTCCTAAACTGAAAGCTATCAGACCTCAAGCAGTAAATCCATGTTTGGTGTCCCAAGAGAGTTGCATTTAATCTGGGAACAGTTTTAAGGAATGCAGGGTATGTTAAATGGATGTGTTCATGAGGAGGCTGATCCAGAGTCCCTAGATGGCTGCAGAAGGAGTCCCATTGACTTCTGTGAACTTTGGATCATGTCCTCTTTTCAGTTTTTTTTAAATCCAGCTGCAGCACATTTTATTTTATTTTTAGGCAGTGGTGATTTAAAGAACATTAATGCAAGCACAATGATCTCTCTAGAATATGAGTGTACTGTACAGCTCTTTAAAATATTGGTTTTAAAATGTGTAAATTAGACACAATATAGCTAGATGCTTGTTTGTTAAAATGGGATAGTACTCTTTCTCTTCCCGTTAGCTGGTTTCCTTCACTGTCTATCAATATTTCCCTAGAAGTATTACAAAAGGCCATTCTAAGCATAAGATTGGAGTTACAGATTCCATTCCCATGTTCTCTAGAGCATCACAGGAATACAGCCCTTATTCTTTTACGTATGTAGCATTCGGTAAATGCAATGATACTAATGAAGACTTGACTACCCATTTGATCTCTTAAACCTCATCTCATGTAATGCTGCTCCTCCTAGATCAGCTAACTTCAAGAATTTCACCTTTATCCAGCTGAATGAAGAATTTTCCCGAGGGAAAGGATTAGACATCGGCGCTCGCGTTTGGAAAGGAAACAACGTTGTGCTTTTTTTTTGTGATGTCGACATATACTTCACAGCTGAATTCCTGAACACCTGTAGATTGAACACCCAGCCAGGTATGGTTACTCAGGGCATTTACTCCTTTCAACAGATTTCTCTGTAACAACCTTCACCAATTTGTTCCTTCTTTTGGGTGGGTAAGCAAGTTATTGTAAAGCGCTGACATTCAACCCAACTAAGGCTGGCCTAGGACTACAGGTCTGCATTGCAGAGAGTTATGATTTAGACAAAGTGAAAAGAAAACCAAACTGGCAGTTTCTACTGTGATGGAATTCCTGGCCTTTCTCACTGTGTGGTTTTGGCACTCATCCAGACCATTTTGTTCAGCTGCAGTCACACGTTCACAATCTCCGTTCAAAGCTAAAGCTCTGAGACTGCTGGCCTTATCTAAAACCTAGGGAAAGCAATGGAAGTATTTCTGTGGTCTTGAATGGAAGTTGAATTAAATCTGTTTCCAGTATCAGAGAAGCACAAGCATCATCTAATTTTAGAGCACCAAGCACCTTTATCAGTAATAACTTGCTTTTTTTATTCTCTTGTGCTTTCTAGGGAAGAAAGTATTTTACCCTGTTCTTTTCAGCCAGTATAACCCAAGTATAATTTATGGGCACCACAATTCCATCCCACCCTTAGAACACCAGCTGGTAAGTAATGGGCTCTGAAAATCCATGCTTTTAACCATTCATGAAACATCCTGTTCAGGAAGATTAGTAATGGAGAGGTAGCCGTGTTAGTCTGTATCTTAACAAAACAAAAAAGCACTCAGTCCTCCCAAGGCTACGTGGCTGCTTTTTTGTTTTATTCAGGAAGAGGTGTCTGCTCCCAGCTAGAATTTCACTATGCCACGTCCACAGAGATGCAGAGTGTGGAGCACGTCACTGATTGAGTCCAGGGCACTCCATGGTAAAGCGTCGCATTCTCTAGCAGCTTAACAAACACTTCGTCCTAAAGCATATTTGATATTTGCATTTGTAAATTAAGAATTTAGATGTGGGCTGTTGTTTGACAGAAGCTACAGTACATTGACCACTTTCCGCTCCAAGAAGTATAACGCTCTGGGGCTACCAACACCTGTCATTGTTGTAGCTTCCTCATCTGTCTAAGGAAACAAGACTCTTTCCCTATCTCTTGTTTTGTGAGGCCAAATGATGTCCATGGGGAGTTTGGAACGGCTTGGACTGATGGTGCCGGAAGGTAATTAATCATTGAAACAGACTCCCAAGAGCTGGCGTGTGGATGCTCTGTCACTTGAGGTTTAAGGTGAAACATCCTGTCTTTTGAAAAGCTAGACTGTAGGTCAACCCCAAGGTGGTGGACTCAGTGTAACAACTGCTGCATGAGGTTGTGTGACTGTGTAGGAAGAGAGGCTACATATTAATCTTAATGGCCCCTTTATGCCTTAAGTTGTATGGGGCCAGGACCTCCACAGGTGTAAACCATTGTAGCATCATGGACTTCAACCCGACCCCATAATTGACTAAGGACAAAAAAAAAATGCTGTTTGTGACAGGTTCTGCCTGGATTGCCACTTTACTGGGGTATCACCAAGCCCTGCTGATTCACCAAGCTAGGTTCTTTCCCCCAGACCGGTAGGGACACACCCAGCTGCAGTTACAGGCAACCGCTGTTATCAGCCCAGCATGGGAATGCTCTAGCTCTTTCGATACACACCTTCTCATGTGTAAACACAAACTTATGCCCTCTTGCGCTGCCTAAAGAACAGTACAGCATAAGCTCATTCGATTTGTCCCCTCCCTCAATATGGAGAGTCATGTGCAGCAGCTTTCTGCCATGAGTTACGACCGCCAAACTCTGGTTTTAGCCAAAGCCAAAACAACTTTTGTAGTTAATAATGATACATTCTAAGTGACTATAAGGGGTATCACACAGGTCACAGCAGCCTACCGAGCAAACAGAAAACATAAACTATGCTCAGTAGACTAAAGCACTTGGCAAGGCATAGCAGATCCTCACACTATGAGAGAGGTAATTTAGAGAGGAGCAAAATGTAAGGATCGGAGCAAATGCCCTCTCCGGAGCAGCTACGTTGCTCGGGACAGAATGATTGCTTTGCAGCACTGCCCTGGAAATAGGCAGCAGCTGTCTGTCTCCTGGGCAGTTGAGAATTTGCTCCATTTACACACATTAACAGTCACCCCACTCTTGCTTCTCTCTAAGGATTTTATCCTACTGGATCTCCACCCTTCGGGCCACAGACCCATGTTCTGGCCGAAGGAAACCCTGGCAGGTCAGAAATTCAGAGCTATAGAATGCAGGGATTAATGAGCTAAATTATCTTTAGCTGCGGTGCTTTCTAACCACAGCTGGTAAAAAGGCCTCCGTTGCTTGCCAGAGGTTACCCTGCAGCTTGTCAGGCTCAGTGTAGCCCCCTGGTGCCTTCTCTTGTACAGGAATTGTTTGAGGTGTATCAGCAAGAGCCCAACAGGAGTTATAGGGTGGGCTTTTCCAAAGAGCCTAAGGCCAGCTTTGCAAAGCTGCATAGGCAGTGCAGCACTCAGTGTTGCAATGCCCGATGGAGTTAGGCCCCCCAAGTCATTTTCAAAAGTAATTTAGGCACTCACAAGCCTAAATCCCATAAGCTGTCGATGAGATTTTGGCTCAGGTGCTTAAATCCCTTTTGGGAAGTGAACATTAGGCCCCTAAACCCATTAGGCATTGCACTGCATCAGCCCCGTCACAACTCTGGGCTAAGTAATTAAAGCGCACATGCCTCATTGAGTTTGCCTTTTGAAAATTCTGCCCCAGGCATTATAAATCTTTTCTTGCTATTACCAGACTTAACCCCTCAGAAGCATTGAGGTGGCCAGCCATAGCCATCTCTAGCAGAGTCGGAAGCGTCTCCTCTCAGATGAGAAGACGATAAAACAAAGAAGGGCTTGTTTGCAAAGCAGATGATTCGTAGACTGAACAGGAAAAAGCTTTTTCCTCATGTACAGTGAGACCAGAGACCAGACCACAGATTAGTGGAACTATTCCGTGTCAAACATCCTTGTTCTTGTCAAGATGAGCACTGGGGAAATCCTTTGAACAGTTTATTCCTGGTGAAATCATTCCTCATACCACTGCTGCATTCACACGAGCGCTTATCATTCTGCTGCAGCCTGGCCACACAACCCCATGCTCGTAAATCCATTGTACAGGAAAGGAAACAAAAATGTCCTTTAGACTAAAGTTAAACCCCACTGTTTGCTTTGTTAGGACTGCACAAATATTTATAGCCAACATCTGAACTGTGCAATGGGCTGCCTGCCTCCGAGAAGCGGCCTTAAATCAAAAAGAGAAATTGCCAATACATTTTTATTCATTTAATCATATTTTCAGCCCAGATTTCTTCCTGGGCAAATGGCCAAATCAGGCCCATTAAAACAAGAACACTGCTGGCCGCCGACCATGCTGCTTGCGCAGCTGAGAACGTAGCCTTCGTACAGCTTTGGGAGACATTGATCTGGGCTGGAGCTGCTCATTCTAATGGGAAATTAGCGTGCTAATGCATACAAATAACCTGCTGTAAAGCCAAGGCTGTGGTGACTTCCTGTCACAATGCAGCCTTGCACCAAACTGCTTCTTAGGGCCTACTAATGGCTTTGCCATTATGGATTTTAAAGGGAAGCCCTGATCTCAGCGACGGCTGCAGTCATGGCAGGAAAGTCAAAGGAGCGGGCCCAAAATTAGGAAAGTTTAGCACTGAACACGGACCCTGGAAGGGTGGGCAGTACACACGGTGCGGCTTGAAGTCGGGTGAATTTCCAGCTGTCACAAGCAGACATCCCTTCCCCAAGCCCCTGCTCCACCTCCACCCCCTTGCTCCCTCCCCCGAACAATGCAGCCCAGGTGATTTCAGGGCCTGAACACAGTGGCAGCAAGGGGTCGTCCCTTCCCCCCCTTACCATGCGGGCAGCAGGAGTGGGAGTGGCATAGCAGCCAGCGCCACCCTTCCCCTCTTTCCCCCAGCGTTGCCACAGCCGCGTGAAGCAGAGCACCCTAGGGCTGGAGCGCTCTCCTCCCTGCTGCTGATGAGAAGCCGCGCACAGCGGGCTGGGAGGGCGGTGTGGCAGAGCGGAGCAGGCTGCCAGGCCGCTCCTGCCCCTGCTGCCCATGTGGTGAGGTGTGTGGGGCAGGTGATCCCTGCTGCCACCATGCGCCAGGCCCCATCATCCCCCAGGTCTTCCCATCTCTAGGGGTGGCTGCCATAGGGCCCCCCCGAAAGTGTGAGGCCTGGAGCAGCTGCTCTGATTTGTCCTACAGGACAGCTCTGGTCACAGGCTTTACATTCAACTTGCGGCAAGGTACTTAGGCCAAGCGTTAGGTGCCTAATGCCAGGACCCGACACCCATATTTAGGTGGCCGAACAGATGGCCAGAGTTATTTGAAGTACTGAGCACCTGGTAGCTGTGCTTGAAGTCCGTGAGCACTGCAAGATGCTCAGCAGCTGATAAAAATCAGGCCATTCACTCAGGCAACTCAGTGCAGCCTTAGGACCATTACTTTAGACACCTGCTCTTAAAAGCTTGGTCTTCACCAATCAGGACAACAGCACCTTGGTTTCTCTTATCCGTGTTGACCGTTAGCTCCTTGGAGGCAGGGGCTGTGTATTGTCTGTCAGTACAGGGCCAGGCGCCACAGCACCCTGCGCTTCATTAGCTCCGCTGGTCACTGCTGTATCCCGGTCTCCCTGGCTTTCCCATGGTTTATGTCCATTAGTCACAGGTTTTGAGTCACTTTGTTCTGCCAGCCAAAATGTACCTGTAAACAGGATCCCCTTAATTCTGTGTCATGCTAAAAGAGCCCTGAAGTCATTTTGCTAACGCTGTACTCTTGTAAACTGTAATCAAAAGGTGCCACACATCTGTCCCATGTGCGAGACCGGCTCATGGGATGACACGTTAATACAGTGCAAGACAGGTTCAGATCCTGTGGAAAATAAGCCGTCATTTAGAATAACAACCGTCTTGCTTAAGGAGCTAATCTTCAGAAGAGGACTTGCATGACTCAGTCTTTTCCTGACTCTGCAGCCAGACATCCTGAAACAATAGGTCTGAGAGCCAGAGGTTTTTCCCCATTCATTTCAATGGCATGTTAATGCTGATAACTAATGACCACGTTCTCTGTGGATCATGTCAGCAGAAACAGTCAGCTGAAGTTGGACGTTAGAGCTGGGTCAGACCCTTCTTCCCTGTTAGGGTATAACACCATGTGGGAATAGAACAAAAAGGGGTGACTGCCCCGATTCCTCTCCACGCTGTAGGGGTGCCCCTCGTTTGCTGAGGTTACAACTTCTACTGCTGTAATAACAATGTTCCTTTCCCCACCCAGGTTATAAAAAAGGAAACTGGATTCTGGCGAGATTTTGGCTTTGGAATGACATGTCAGTACAGGTCTGATTTTATCAACATAGGTAAGAACATGCACTTAACTAAACCTGCTTTGGAGACGCCAGCTGAGAGTCTCTTTCCTAGTCCAGTCCCTTTGTGCCATGCCCCTGAGAAGAGGGGGTGCTAGTCCTTGCTGCCCTAGGAGATCCTAGAGGCTGTAGCCTTGCCCACTTCAGAGCAGCCCCAAAATTACGCTACACTATGCTTTGGGCTGCCCCAGCCAAGCATTAGTTGTGCCCAGTAGCTGTTGGGCACAGCTGAGCATCTAGTTCCCTTACACCATTCAGGGCTAATTCAGACAGGGCCTCAGAAATGTGTTGTGATGAAACAGCTGTTAAATGTCCCTCAGGCCTTGGCACTTGGAAGAGCTGAGGGCAGAGCAGCAGATAGAGGAATCCCTGAGATATTACAGGACTTCCATCCTTGCCCTCTTCAAAGAGAGATGATGAAAAACCAGTGCCTGAGCGCACCGCTTTCTGCACTGTTGGCCGTCAGAGCAAGCGCCCGAGGCTTTAACTGGGGTGGAACGAGAGGCAATGGGTGTCTGTTTCCTAGGAGCATGGGAAATAGTGGGACCTACTGGCTGTTCCTGCCCTCATGCCCAGGAGTCCAGTCTCCAAGAGATGGGAGTTTAGCCACAGCTGGTGGGGAGAGCCAGGGTTGCTGGTATTTATGCCTCTGAATGGCCCAGGAGCCCACCGCTCACTGGAGGCAGGCGCAGCACTACCACAGGGCCTGCCAGGCCTTTTTCTTTACCCTGCTAACCTCCAGCTTCCCCAGTGGACGAATCCTGCCCCATCAACTGTGATAGCAAAACTCCCACTGCATTCAGCTCTAAAGGCCCAAACTCAGGAGCACCACCTCCAAGCCAATCACTCAGAGCTCTGCTCGTAGAGGCATCCCAACTGGCACCCTGCAGCTAGTGCTGGTGCCGGAAGGAGCTGCATATGCCACACTGAGCGCTTTTCAACTCTGCCTGTGCAGGCCTATTTCAGAATCCAGGGTCCTCCCGGACCTTCCACACTCCTGGTCTTCCATCCCAATTTAGCAGCTAGAGTCAGGCTCTGCCCACCACTACACTCTGACCCTGCAACCAGCAGGGCCAGGCTGACATGTTAGCAGAGTTGAGAGACCCAGTCTGCTACATCAGCATTGGACAGGACCATAAGCCTGGGCCACGCAATCCCCCCAGCTCTTGAGATTCAGTCAACACACCCTTCCCACCCCAGGGCTGCTGGGAGTCCAGAAGGGGCAGGGCAGGGCAGGGGCAGGGGCAGGTGCCTCCTTCCTGCTTCTCCCCCCTTAACTTTTCCCATTTCATCTCCCCCCATCCAGCCCCAAATCTAACTGGCTACCAGTTTCCAAACGGCAGCGGGGGTGACATCAAGCCAGCTGGTTGGTGGCTGCTTGGCTAGGGCTCCCCAGGAACAGTTTATGGTCGTTGAGCATCAGGTACCATCAGTAGCTAGAGATCCCCAAGCACCACTTGCCCCAGACCTTTCCTCCTTCCTGGTACCAAGAGCTCCTCTGCAAGCTGCCAGGGAGAGCATAACTTGTCAGGGGACCCAGCTGTCAGTGTAGTGGAGGGACGGGAACCATCTGTCTGCCTCAGAGTCAGCAAGAGCAGAGCCTGGGTTGCCACCCAGGCACAGCAACGGAAGCAGAACTGGGAGATTTGAAGCTGACTCACAGATCAAAGGGCATTAGCATCAAAGGGCTCCCTTCAGTCCCCGGCTGTTGGGTATAGTGCTTTGAGTTCTTGCTATTTGTGCAATGGGTGGCATCTGGCCAATGCTCTAACATGCTGATGCACCACTAAGCAGCTTCCTTCCAGCAACCTGACGGCTAGCAAAGCTAAACCACTCCCCGTTCCCTCCCTCGCTCGCTCCTCCTCCCACCTACAGTTCTGTCCCCCCACCTCCACAACAGCCTGTGCAAACAGGCCCTGGGGCTCCCTGAACATCAGTGCCCCATGGCTACTTCAGCCTAGCAGGAGAAGCTGGTTCAGCAGCCCTGCATGGAGAATGTTCTGCCCTTGACTCCAGTAGGAGCTTTTGCACAGCAGAACTGCACATCACAGGGTAATTTTTTTTTCTGCTTCCATGGCTGACTTGCATTCTGCCCTGACTTTGCAGAGGTCAAGGCTTATAAAGGAAATTCAACTGCAACCTTATGCTGAGCTCTCATTTAGGAAACAGAGCATGAATGTAAGTGCTGCTCACTGCAAACACAAAGCAGCTTAGACTGTGGTGCCTGCTCAAGGGGAACAGACTTGTAAAAAGTTGGCTATTGTTGGCATGTTTGCAGAAATTGATCTAAATGGAAAGAGCACCTGAGCTGGTGGCCCCAGAGAAGAGCTGGTCTGTAAGAAGACAGAAGAACCCCTGTTGTACGAACTGTTGGGGGACTGAGGAGTTCATAAAATGGGACTAGCCTTAGGCCCAGCGCCGTAAGTGCTGTGAGGTGCACTGCATTGTACGTGCGTTGCCTCCTCTTTGCCCTTCAGATGACTGCCACGTAATTGCCAAACGTACCAGAGGCATCAGCATGTGAAAGGCTGGCAATGCATTGATTCCCACGCCCCCTTGGGCAGGAAGATGGTCATCTAACTGGTCATTGGAAGACTGGTGTTAGAGGTGCTAATGTCTTTCTAGGCTGCCTGCGAGGGACCGTCTTCCTGCTTTAGAGACCATGTAGTTCTTGCATTAATTGTCTCTACCTTTCTTTGCACAAGGTGGCTTTGATCTGGATATTAAGGGCTGGGGAGGAGAAGATGTACACCTCTACCGCAAATACCTTCACAGCAACCTCATCGTGGTCAGGACGCCTGTCCGGGGCCTCTTCCATCTCTGGCATGAAAAGCGCTGCCTGGATGAGCTGACCCCAGAGCAGTACAAGATGTGCATGCAATCCAAAGCCATGAATGAGGCTTCTCACGGACAGCTGGGGATGCTCATCTTCAGGCACGAGATAGAGGATCACCTACGCAAACAGAAAACCAGCAGCAAAACGCCATGAAGCCAAAGCCAAAGCTAAAACCAGCTTGGTTGTACGTTCAGAAAGCTTGTAGCAGGGCCTGAGAGCTGGAGCTGACAGGCTGGAGCTGGCAGCAAAAGGAAACACATTGTCTTCTCCTTCCTTCCTTAGCAGAGCTTTGGAAGATACCATTTAGCCTGTTTCCCATGCTAGCTCATGCCAGGGCATTGGAGACAGAGGCAGGGTGAAGAGAATGGAAAGCAGGTGCTTGTGTTTAATACTTGTGTGCCCTGCCAAAAGGTTCGTTTCATGGGTGATGACAGGGGCCTTCATGCTGCCGAGACTCGTGCCCCTCTGTAACGTGCTCCAGCAGGGTTGTGCTCACACACATTTTGGCCAGACTGGACTTAGCCTGACCTACATATTAAGAGTGAGTGATTTTGCGCACCCCCCGTCACTCTCAAAGGGGGGCCTGACTTTCAAAGACATCTTGTGGACAAAACCCATGGCGCGTCCACACTAAAAATGCATTCTGTCGCCCTACTGTTGCCACACCTCAGCACTTTTATTGACAGCCTCCTGCCTCTCCTCCACAAGGCAGAACGCCTTTCTCGACAGAATCCGTCAACCAAAAAGCCGTGTGGACACTCCAGGGGGTCATTTGTCCACCGACAGGGCTTCCCGGTCACCGGACCGCCCTGTCTACTGTGCTTCCATTTGGCTGTTCTGTTGAGAGAGCAGCTGGGCAGCCCGGCTGCGCTCTGTCAACAGAGTGGATCTGCAGAGCGATCTGCTTCCATCTGTCTAGCGACAGATCGCTGTAGTGTAGACATAGCCACAAAGCACACAGCACCTGCTCTCCAAAGGTGACTTAAGGAGCACACCCAAATCAGTAGTTCCATTTGAAAACGTAGGCCAGGCTCCAGTAAATCTAGTCACATTTCATTTTCTCAAGACACACATCTAAGCCAAGGCTTTCTAGCATCTAGAAAGTGACAGCTCTGAGTAAAATGTGAAATTCCAAAATGCTGGAGCATGGTGCTTGCTATGTGCCACTCTGTAAATTAAACCAAAAATGAAAAGCCACAGTTGGGTGTGTTCTCCAGGCTCGTCTGTTACAACATGGTCTATTATGCTAAAGACCTGTTAAGTGTCTGGCTCAGTTTGCTTTGTAAGTGAACTTTTTTTTTGCATGTGAGTTATTTTGTGCAGATGTAAATTTCTTTCTTCAGGCCTTACTTAGAAATAGCACAGCCTTCCTATATGTTTTGCAAATGGTTTGCCATTTAGATCATAGATCCATTTCGAGCAGGTTTAAACGCACACCTTCTTCACTGGAGACATAGCGAAGAGAATTCACTTAGCAGCAGGAGAACATGAGTACTGAAATGAAACTTTTTTATTCCAATAGGAAAAGAAACATCATCTGCAATCCTAAGTGACTCTAAATAATGAATGTCATAGATACCAAAACAAGTGAAGGACCTCTTTATACCAAAGTATTCATTATAAACCAAATTGAGCACTTTGCCCACTGCATAGCAGACTCTGTAAGTGTGATAAGAAATATAGTTCTGTGAAGGATTAATTGGCGCCTCTTTCTGACAGTGTTCAAGTGCTTCCCTGAAACTGATCTGCTTTTTAATTTCAAGAGTTTTATTTGATAGCTGCAGCCAACATTGTTCAAATATTTTATTGCTATCATAAAATATTTTCTTGTAATGCTGTTTATTTCATCATTTTAAAATGTTATTAATCAACAGACGCATGGGCTGTTTTCCCTACAGTTTTCCTATCTTTTCCTTGTTCAGTAGCTTCACATTCTCTCAAGCCATTTGGGCTACAAAGGAAGTTGTCATTGTGCATTTACCACATAGCAAGCCAGGGGAAGGAAGCCTGCAAGCCAGCAGTGTAACAGTGAATATAAAACGGGGTGCATACAGATAGTGTGCAGCAGGCATGTTACCCACTATCTCTCTTGGAAAGCATTTGTTTGCAGAGGATGCCTTATTGTGAGTACCAGCTTTCATTTGACATCTTTCATTTTAAGGGTTGTGCTCAACTGTTTTAAAACTTGTTAGAAATGAGTAATAGGTTTTGTGTGACAAGAGCTCAGAATTTACAACCTGATTATACTGTAGGACTCCGGAGCAAAAGGGATATCATTCAGAGAGTTTAGCCCTAGCATTTCTCCTGCCTTTAAATGTGTGGTGGAAAAATACCAGCGAGAAGGCTTTGGACTCAAAACAGCTGTTTTACAGAGGGATAGCACTGTAATGTTTAGGGGAAGACTTTCAGAGCCTGCTGTAGGACCTATCAAAGATGTTTGTCTGAGCAAGCTAACACTTCATGAGCAGGTGCCCAAGACACATTGTTTTCATATCCACTAAGAGATGATCAATAAACCAGTGCACCCAATCAACAGGCTTATTTAAATCACACCCCCTCCTCCACAGGCATCATCTCCACCGCACTAGGAAACTGACTTGAGATTAGGTACAGTGCCTTGGAGTGTGCCCAAGCACCTGTCACCCCATAATGTGACTGGCCTGACTGTGCTCCCCTGAGCACTTCTTACATTTTAATCTATCCCTGCCTCTGACACTGGATTAGTGTCTTCACCCAGCCTCTTCCCCGCTACTGCAAGACAAGCTTTTAATGACTATGCTGTAATCGGGCCACACCTTGACCACAACAACAGTTTCAATCACTCTGTTGCTTGCTGCAGCAGCTTACTGCCCCCTTAATGCAGACACTGGTTTGGAGCACTGAATTAATGATGAGGGACGGAAGGCAGCCAGCATGCAGGTGCTGTGCTGTTCTCAGGAAGCTGTAATTAACTGCAGCAGCTGGAACTTGCAGCTTGCCCCACCGGAGAAGTTAGATAAAGCAAAGAGAGGAGCAGGGAGACGAGTGAGAGAACAGCACCTTTGTTAATCACACCCCTATGGGGAATGCCTGCTCTTGCATCTACGGGCTGGACCACTGACCCTGTCACCTGTGTGCACAAACACAAAGCAAGAATTCTCACATAGGCACATCAAACTGGGGCCTGCACTGTCCCAGCGCTAGAAGAAGCTGCTACCTTTGAGCTCAGGTGTGCAGGGGTGGGGGGAGGGAGAGGAGGACGGACAACATCTCAAAAAACGCAAAGCAGCTGACATGCTCATCTCAAGGGGCAAGCTAGGAGGCAGAGCCCCTATTCCAGCTGCCCAGGCTCGTACCTTGTGCAGGAAACCTATTGTTACGCGTATGGTTTTGTTAGAGTAAAAGTCGGTGCAGTTCATGGAACAGTTACAGGAAAAATGTGCAAAATTAGAGTGTGGTGATAAACACTGGGACAGGTTACCAATGACAGTAACAGTTACACAGTGTTACTATCCATCCTCTCTTCCCTGGCAAGGTAAACTAGTTTGAATTTATACATGAGACATGACTGTGCAATTTGCAAACAATTGAACTATAGAGCAACAACTGATTTGTAGCAGTGTCCCTTTTGCTAACCATTGCAGTTTTGGTCTGCCAGGTTAGAGAGAGAGGGAGAGACCGAGGGTTATTTACGCAGCATCTGTTGTATCCAGGCACACTTTATAAGATGAGAAGGAGGGTTGGCACCTCGCCTGTTTCCTGGCACGGCTAAGTGTTGCAGTGCCACTACTGTCAGAGCTGGGAGTTTGGCCATCACGCTCCTCTCCTCAACCAGAAAACATCTTGTTCCTCAAAATACTTGAAGTGCTCCACAATAAGCCATTATCACTGCACTGGGATGTTGTTTGAAAGTGCATCACTGTTTGAAGACACCAGGGTCTCAGGCGTAGCAAGGAGCTTTGCTTCCTTGGGCTCAGATACCCCACCTGCACTGAAGGAAAGTGCCAGGTTGATGAAGACAGGCAGGTGTTTGACTCCCAGAGTGCCAGTTTTGCTAACGAGTGGTGTCAAGTTTCAGAGCAGCTCTCTGATCACAGTGCACGATCACACATGACATGCTGAGTATGGACTGATGGCTCTAAGCATGTTCACGAGTGGGGCTGCAAGAGCTTTAGAGCCCAGCATGCTTCAGCAACTGCTGTGGCTTGGCAAAGCGGCACAAACTACTGCTACCCCACACGTACTCCTCAGTACGTTCAATGTGATGATGCACTTGGCAGGCAGGCAGGCAGGCTCCCTCTACCCTGCGGCAACTGGCGGTGCAGCACAGGCATGCTCATTATGGTCATCTGATTGACCCTCCTGCTTAGCACAGGGCATAAAAACATCACCCAGTCCTGTCTGCATCAAGCCCATCTCTTGTTGCTGAGCTGAAGTGTATTACTTTTAGAACACCATCTTACCCTGGCGACTTGGGGTGATGGAGCACAGAACAAACACAAGGTGTCGGATACTCCTTTCAAACTGACCTGAGGGCCTTTATGTTGATGGGTTTCTTAAGCTGTGCAGAACAACCCCAAGCCACATGGGAGAAGAGAAATGGATGAGTAATTTAACCTGTAACTGGACCGAATTTTTTGTCCACTATTTTGAAGATGACCAAGTTTGTAAGTTGTCATTCACTGTAGTAAAAGGAGATAATATGTCTGGTTTTCATAACGTGCTCCACCAATCCTGGTACTGACAGGACACCTTTTAGAATCTGAGTCTATACCTAGATATGTTATGCTACAGTTCTCGGTGAGAAACAAAGCTGAAATGCTACATCAAAGAGAAGCAGAAGGCCCAGCTATCTCGGAAATGCACCTTAGTGTGATTTGGACAAGACTCGTACACAGGACTTCAGTAAATAGGTACATTATGGAAGAGAGACTAGGTACTTTGTTGGCAGGCATGTCTCCTTGTTCGTATCCTCATTAGGCTTGAGTAATACTGGCGATTAACAGTAAAAGGTTGCCCAGGAAACTGGATGTAAAATAGCCTTGGCTCCGTGCACGGGAGTTAATGTCTCAACCAGATTCCAATTTGGTTTCTTTATTTAAACAAACTAGCTGTTTTCCTCCCATCTCCACAGGGCTTAATTCTTCCCCATGCAAAGGTAAGCCCCACTGAACCGCTCTGTTCAGAGTTAGATAGGTTCATGCGCTATACAGGTCTTGTGCTGACCCTTCTGCATGGGGTGGGTTTTACAGTGGACTTATTTCTGCAGCACGTTGAACGTCCTCTACTCCAGCTGACTCCAGAAGACTGCGCCTCTTGCAGGACTGACCTGCAATTACGCAACTTACCAGTAGGGGCCAAATCACCTCCTTGATCCAGAGGTGACTTCATTCTGAGTTTCAAATACTAATTTCACGGCACATCTTGCAAATTTTCCCACATGCTTGCATTTAATGGCAATTCGTGTTGCAATATCTGAGGGCAAAATGCAGCTTCATCAAAGACAGCCCAGAGGTATTTACACAAACTATTGCTATAAGACAGGGTAGTCTCTTCCTTCACAATAGGCTCTTTCCAAGGCTAGCACTCCTTCTCAGCTTGCTAGGCTGTTGAATTCTGCAGCCTAATGCTGCTAACAAATGCAGCACTCAACCAAAACTGCCCTTTCGCAGCTTCGTTGGTAAACGTTTTTGAGTCCAGCCGGCGGAGTGGTGCTTTCACTTGATCGGTTCTGGCTGTGCGTGAGGGGGCCCAGTCTCTCGAATGACAGCTCGTCCATTCACACGGAAGGCCTGGGTGTTTGTGTCACAAGGTGGGAGTGGAGGCTTTCACTCAAAGAGATCAAGGTAATCAGGTTCTGGACCCTGTTGGCCACATGGGTAAAGCAGTAACTCTTTCCCCACAGAAGTGATGGGCTCCTCCTGTTGGCCAAAGGACTGACATTAGTCTCCACCATTTGAAATTAAACACAGATGTCTTAGGCGCTGATTGAGACATCAGTCTCAAGGGTCAAAGGATGTCTTTCCATGGACTCTGAGCCCCCAGCAGTGACTTTGCTCTATTGTCTTTCATTTACGTTACCGGGGCACACTTCAAAGACTACCAGACGTCTGTGGATTTTGGCTCCAGCCCTGTACTGCCCTGCCAGCTCTAGTGCTTCGGACGGGCTTCACGTCACATTTAAATGACTAAATCCAACACCCTCAGGCTGCCAGCAGCTTTCACGGAATCCTAGAATCGTAGAATCCTAGGACTGGAAGGGACCTCAGGAGGTCATCTAGTCCCACCCCCAGCCCAAACCAGGACCAACCCCAACTAAGTCATCCCAGCCAGGACTTTGTCAAGCCAGGACTTAAAAACCTCTAGGGATGGAGAATCCACTGACTCTCTAGGCAACGCATTCCAGTGCTTCACCACCCTCCTGGGGAAACAGTTTTTCCTAATATCCAACCTAAACCTCTCCTTCTGTAACTTCAGACATTGCTCCTTGTTCTGCCACCCATCACTACTGAGAACAGCCTCTCTCCATCGTCTTTAGAGCTCCCCTTCAGGAAGTTGAAGGCTGCTAAAAAATCACCCCTCAGTGTTCTCTTCTGTAACCTAAATAAGCCCAGATCTCTCAGCCTCTCCTCATAGGTCATGTGGCCCAGCCCCCTAATAATTTTCATTGCCCTCCACTGCACCCACTCCAATGCATCCACATCCTTTCTGTACTGCGGGGCCTAGAACTGGATGCAATACTCTAGATGTGGCCTCACCAGTGCAGAGTAGAGGGGAATAACTACTTCTCTGGAAATGCTTCTCCTAATGCACCCCAATATGCCATTAGTCTTCTTGGCTACAAGGGCACACTGTTGACTCATATCCAGCCTCTCATCCACCATAATCCCCAGGTCCTTTTCTTCTGCACTGCTACTTAGCCAGTTGGCACCCAGCCTGTAATAATGCTTGGGAGTCTTCCATCCCAGTGCAGGACTCTGATAAAGTTCATCAAGGACAAATGCAGATTTCTTTTGGTCCAATCCTCCAATTTATCTAGGTCGCTCTGGAGACAAACCCTACCTTCCAGCGTATCTACCTGTACCCCTAGCTTTTTGTCATCTGCAGATTTGCTGAAGGTGCAATCCATCCCCTCATCCAGGTCATTAATAAATATGTTGAACAATGCTGGCCCCAGAACTGACCCTTGGGGCACCGCACTTGAAACTGACTGACAACTAGACATTCAGCCATTGATCACTATCTGTTGGGCCCTTCTGTCAAGCCAGTTTTCTATCCATCTTACAGTCCACATATCCAGTCCATACTTCCTTAATGTATGGGCAAGAATGGTGTAGGAGACCTTATCAAAAGCTTTGCGGAAGTCAAGGTGTATCACATCCACTGACTTCCGCATGTCCACAGAGCCAGTTCTCTCATCATAGAAACTAATCCTACTGGTCAGGCACAACTTGCCCTTGCTGAATTCATGCTGACTGCTCTTGATCACTTTTCCCTCTTGCAAATGCTTCAAAATGGATTCCTTGAGGATTCTCTCCATGATTTTTCCGGGGACTGGGGTAAGTCTGACCAGTCCATAGTTCCCTGGATTTTCCCTCTTTCCTCTTCTAAAGCTGGGCACTACATTTGCCTTTTCCAATCATCCAGAACCTCTCCAGAGCTCCGTGAGCTGTCAAAGACAACAGCCAAAGGCTCTGCAGTAACATCTGCCAACTCCCTCAGTACCCTTGGGTGCATTAAATCCAGACCCACGGATTTGTGTGTGTCTAGCTTTTCTAAATAGCTCTTAACCTGTTCTTTCCCCACTGAGGGCTGCCCACCTCCTTCCCATACTGCATTGCCTAGTGCCGTAGCCAGGGAGCTGACCTTTTCTGTGAAGACTGAGGCAAAAAACACTGAGCACTTTGGCCTTTCCCCATGATCTGGCACCAGCTTACCTCCATCATCCAGTAACGGCTCCACACCCTTCCTGATAACTCTTATTATTAGGATACCTATAGAAACCCTTTTTGTTGCCTTTCACATTCCCTGCTAGCTGCAATTCTAGGTGTGCTTTTGCTCTCCTGATTACCTGTCAACATTCTCCAGCCATATATTTATACTCCTCCTCCGTCATCTGTACAAGTTTCCAATTTTTATATGCTTCCTTTTTGAGTTGAAACTCACCAAGGATTCCCCTTGTAAGCCAGGCTGGTTGCCTACCATATTTGCTTTTCTCACGGTGCATTGGGACGGTTTGTTCCTGTGCCTTCAATAAGACCAATGTAAAATTTTTCCAGTTCTCCTGAACTCCTTTCCCCATCATGTTAGCTTCCCTGGGGATCCTGCCCATCACTTCTCTCAAGCAGTCAGAGTCTGCTCTGAAATCAAGGGTCTGTTTGTTACTGCTCACCTTTCTTCTTTTTGTCAGAATTCTGAAATCTACCATCTCATGATGGCTGCAGCCCAGATTGCCACCCACTGCTATTTCTTCTATTAGTTCTTCCTTGTGCAGCTTGACCTGCTGCTCACAAACACAGCCCCTGGTCGGTTCCTTCAGCACTTGTGCTAGGAAGTTATTCCCCAGCATTCTCCAAAAACTTCATGCTCTGCTGGTCTCCCAACAAATGCCTGAGTGATTAAAGTCTTTCGTGAGAACCAGGGCTGTGATTTGGAAGCTTCTCTTAGTTGTCTGAAGAAATCCTCATCTACCTGATCTGGCGGTCTGCAGCAGCCACCAACCACATCACCTCTGTTGCTTCCGTGTCTGAGCTTAACCCAAAGACTCTCAGCTGGCTTTGCTCCTTCCATATACTGGAGCTCTGAGCTATCATACTGCTCTCTCACATACATTGCAACTCCTCCTCCTTTTCTCCCCCGCCTGTCTTCCCTGAACAGTTGATACCTTCCCTGACAGTGCTCCAGTTATGTGAGTCATCCCGTTGAGTCTCGGTTATTCCAACCATCTCATGCTGCTTTGACTGTGCCAGGGCCTCTAATTTCTCCTGTTTATTCCCCAGGCTTCTTGCATTTGTGTACAAACACCTTAGATAAGTGACTGGTTGACCTACTTTCTCCTTTTGAACCAGGAGGCCTCCTTTGTTGTACCTTCTTCCTTCCCCACTTACCTCAGCGCTTGTCACCATCCCCCAGCGAACCAAGTTTAAAGCCCTCCTCACTAGGTTTGCAAGCGTGCCCGCAAAGATGCTCTTTCCCTGCTTTAACACTTTGCTCTGACTCCTACTTGGCATCAGCCCCCTACCAATGGTCACCGCTTTGGAGAAGAGTGGGTCTTTTCCCTGTGCCGCAACACAGGTAGGGCAAGGCACCAAGGCTCGCTCGCTTACCAAAAGTGAACCAGTTAACCCCACCCTCCTGCTTCAGCTCTCTCGGCCCCTCCTACACTGTGGGAGCTCATTCTTCCAGCTGCTGCTCTCTCTCACTCAGCTCTCATAAGCTAGTAGCAGCAAGTGGATTCTCACCTGTTAAAGCACCGTGCTTGGAGAGGGGCGGGAGATCTAAAGACAGCTGCACCTCTTTGCTCCCAGCGTGGGGAGCTGTAGTGTTATTTAAATGAGAGGTTTGGGCATGTCTGGTTGAACGTGGGGTGAAATTCACCCTCGGGAGAGGGACAGGATGAAGCCGAAGCAGCATTTGAGGGTCCTGTTGGTGAACGTATATGGAACAAGCAGGCTGGCTTTGTACCAGTCCTTTACCCTTCTCTGAACACCAACTAATTACTTCTCTGCAAAACAGGCTTGGAAACAAGTTTACATGTTAGTACATTCAGCAAGCTGGTGCCTCCTGTCTGGAGGAGCGGTCCTCTCATCAACTGACACTGCAACCTGGGAATCCAGCGGAAACAAGCTCGGCTTGCATTCCTGCTTCACACACTGGATTGAACGTCTTTACTAGTTGGCTGTCTCGTCCGACCGGCACAAGCCAGGAGCCAGACTGCAGTGCCCAGGGAAGGACTCCTCAGAGCAAATGAATGTATTAGGAGCTCTCAGATGAGCAAGGTCAGTCCTGTGCAGAGGGGCAGCACAAAGCCAAGTACCCAGTAAGCGTCACCGATGCATTTACACTAGGGCTGGTGTGGTGTGTGACCTGGGCGCTGCCCACACCCGGGCAACCCCTACCCCAAATGACTAGCCCTCTGCTAACCACTAATGACCTTCATTATCTCCGCTGACTGCTACTCTGGCTCGTGAAAGATGTGGACTCAGAAGCAATGGCAAATGATATGGAAAAGGTCCAGTCTGCTTCCCTCTACCCTGCACTGTCCTACCTTTCCCTCTGTGGTGCCCTGCTCTTATCACATGGAAAAGGGATTTATTGCTGTGTAACCCTATAGTTCCCAGCACACAGTTGGTTCGCAGAAGGGAAAAATCTAGGGAAAACCCCAAATCATTTAACAAGGTTACCAAAAAAGGGCGGTTTGTTGATAAACGTGCCTCTGCCTGCTGGTAGTTCTCATTTGCGTGAGGGTAGCATGTGCGTGGTGCTCTACAACCAGAGGGAGCCTCTGCCCATTACAAAGATAAGTTCTAACTACCAGCACTGGGAGGGGCTCACCTTGTGGTAGTCCACCAGGTCGGCTAACGTAGCGTGCTGCAGCTGGTCCACTCCCAGGAAGCTGTAGGAGTTGCTGGAGGCGTCTATTAGAAAGTGCTCGCAGCCCGTCGGGGACAGGTAGGAGAGCGCGTAGCCTTTGATTTTGTCACTGATCCGGACCAGAAAGCTCCCGGGCACCGATCTGCTCAGCAGCGCCTCTGCTTGGCTTCGGGTTAGAATCCCTGCCAAAACCAAAGCAGAGCCCTTACAGGAGAGCAACAGCTGGGGGCAAGGGGGTGATGGGCTGGGTGCAACAATGCTAAGGAGGAGGCTGTTGTAACCTTCCACCCTATTTCCATCACTGTACGTCTCAGAAGCACATCACAGCCTAACCGCCTGCTCTGGGCCCGATCGTGGCCTAGCTCATGTGGCCGGACAACCAGGGGCCGAGCAGTAGCTGAGGTGAGGTGACACAGCCAGGCAAAGCGGGAAAAGGGAAGCAGATACATCCCTAGTCTAGCTAGACTAGGCTGCTGTTCAAGTCTCAGCCTCCGGAGGCCCTCGAGGGCTTCTGTAATTCCACTCACCCATGATTTATAGTTTCTTCTAACTGCTAACTCCTCTCCAGCAAAAGCTGTCACCTGCCCTGACAGCGGCCACGTGTCAGAAGACAGAGCACACGGCGCCTGACTTGCTTGTGCAGAGCTCTTTTGTACCACAGCCTTGTTGCACCTGCGGAGTCTTTCATCGCACTCCCGGCGTCCTGGCGCACGCTGGCCGTCACAGCAGCCTGGCAAACACCACCTGTTGCATGTGACCAGTGTGCGCAAGCGAGTGACTCAGGAGATGGCCATGCCGCACTCCGAGGCGTGACTGCGGCCCAGGCAGGGCAGACCAGCAGCAGGTAGCCGTGGTTCCCTCGCTACGGTTTTTAGCTCCACTAACAAGATCAGAGCTAGTGCAGCTAGGCCTGCTGGCTGCGGTGTAAGCGTACCTGTCGGTGCCATGCACGTGAATAGTACTGACTGCAGATGTGCTCTTTTTCCACCCTGAATAAAGACTCCTCCCTGCAGGGCTCAAAAGAGGGCCCCAAGCACGTGAACATGTTTGAGTTGTTTCTTTTGCATGTCCTAGAACGCTTGGCTCAGCTGCTCTGTGGCCACCCACCTCCGACACATGCTGGACTGGAGCCTTACTTGTCCCACAAGGAACACGCTGGGCTCATGTCCTCTGCAGCTCCCAGAGCAGTTGCTGAAGACGGGCTGGCATCGCGAACCCCACTGTGCTGGTGGGAGAGGGAGGCAAAGAGCAGAGGTGTCTCTGCCCCAGCTCAGTGGCTGAGGAGCGGAACCAAGGTCAGCTGAGTCCCATGCTAGCACCTTAGCTCTGCTGCCTGCTGTGGTTTAGCTTAAAAGAACAGCAGCTCCTGGACAGAACGTGGCAGGTCTTTTAGGCCAGTCCAATAAGCAGCCAGAAGTATCGAGTTGTGAATTACATTTGCTGTGTGGGCACAAGTGTCCATCTAGAACAGCGAACTACCTGAGGTGCCCTCCTCCCGGGTGGGAAGCAAGCTGCCCCTTTTGCGAGGCTGAGTCCCATTGCTTGTCTTGATCCCATTAGTGGGGTACAGCAACACAGACCCATAGAGCTTGGGTGACTGGCACAACCTTTACAAAACAGTTGGCCAGGCCTGATGTTCTTGGGTTGAAATAATTCTCCTTCTTCTGCATGGGGATTGCCTACCGTGGCTTCATGGTTAGAGGAGCAGAGAGGGGAACCGACCTGGCCAAGCCCTGCAGCGGGTCTCTGGCAGAACCAGGAAGAGAGCTGAGTGCCCGTCTCACACCTCTGCACTGCCCACGCCGCCTCCCTCGCCAGGTCTCCTTGCACAGGGGGAACATCAGCAAAGCACTTGACGGTCACGATCTTTAATGGAGTGGAAGAGGTTGCCCAAATTTATTCCTACCCTTTCTGGGTCATCGCTCTAGCCTGTGCCTGGATTCTGCCTTTCCTTGGTGCGGCTCTTGTTGGTATCGTCGTAGGTCCTAAAACCCCCAGTCCCAGCCCAGTACCTCGCTGAGCTAGGGGCTGCGCACACACAGACCCAGCCAGCAGGCCCTACCCCAAAGGGTTTGCAGTCCAAGGGTCTGTGCCCTATGGGAAATGATCTTCTGGGCCCCAGTCCAGTAAAGCACTTAGCACATGCCTTTAAAACACACGGTCACTCCATGTCCTTCATGTGAAAGTGAGGCTCTGGCTGAAGATTTCCCACTAGTGGGAGGCTGGCTGTGCTGAGCACTGGGGAAGGTGCCGTCTGTCTGCGGCAGTGAGATTTGGTCAAGGGCCATCCGATACAATGGCGAGCTGTGGTTTGGATGTGCTCAGCGTGGGTTATTTTTGTGCTGTAGGGACATGCACCACCTGGAGACATCGCTCCGACCAGGACAGGTCCAGAGGTGGGGTGGCTATCCACTGACTGCTCTCCTTGAGGCTGCAGTACTCACCATGGAACCAGCGTGCTATTGTGTCCGTGGATTTCTCATAACCGGCCCGAAGAGGAAACTGCTCCTCTTTAAACCACCTAACAATGCTCTCCTGGGTGGAAGTGGAGGTGGTCCTCTGCACGCCTGGATTCCTGTGGGGCCGAGAGACACAGGGTTTGTACCAGGCAGTCAGAATTCACAGGCTCTACAGGTTCTTCTATTGTGCTCAGCCCTGTCATGTCTGAGGCCCATGTGCCCCAAGGTAACATCAAAATCAATGGCAATTAGGCACCTTCATGCCTCTGAGCACCTGACTTAGCTTTGTCGAAGAGCAGCTGCTTAGATCTCGGGGCTTTGCTGCTCTCTTGATAGACTGATGAAAGCTAGCCTGATACAGCTCTTTTTGGAGGAGTAATTTGTGAGCATTATATTAATGGTGGGTTACAGGAGGGGTAATTTGTCAGCATAGCATTAACTGGGGTACCCACTGTGGCCTGGCTCTGTTGACAATTCTTAACTACACAGCTGGGACGCAGACTTGCAGCTGCAGCTGCCTCCGTGAGTATTGATTCCCTTCCTCTGGGGAAGACTACAGTAAATTCTTTCATACCTGGCATTCTATCAGCCAGAGCTCTCATATAACTGGCATTTTAACCATAAGTAGATTTTACTCATGTTTTCCTGAAGTACAGTACAGTGAACGTAAATACAGCAAAGACAGTGTCAGTTTACAGTGTACAATTCCACTGCTGCTGGTAAACGAAGTACTTTGCATACATTTTTGTCTGTTTCTTAATATCTAATCTTCTTTTTCTCTAGTGTAATTCATTGCTAGGTCTACCTCTCTGCTATCCAGAATACCGGAATATCCGGTGACCTCCCAGCCCCGGGACTGCTGGATAGGAAAGCATTTACTGTATGCTGAAAACACAAGTTGGCCAGAATCTCTCTTCCCCAGATTTTTGCCAAACCAGAGAGACCCTCCTTTTTTTCGGATCAAACTGAACAATTGACAAAAATGGAGAACAATGGTGAAGATTTTCACTTTGCCACAAAGCCATTTTCCAGCCATTCAAAACGCCAACGAACAACCGCTGGCTGGCTTCACTCTCAGTGTTAATGACATGCCCACAGCGGCAAAACCTGAGTCCCACCCCCAAGCGAGTGCACCCTCCCAGTCCTGAGAGCACAGGGACCTTGCCGCACAGCTGGCGGGCCAGTAACGGGCTATTTCTAAGGGCAGAACAAGTTCCCGCAGTCAGGGGCTCTTGGAGGGCACCCTGCCAAGAGCCCCTCCTTGTGCAGGGGTGGGAGGGGAATCTCTCAGAGGAGGAGATGGGTCCAGGCCATATAGGGCTTTGAAGATGAAACCAAACAAGTTACTTTTTGCCGGAGCAGACCTGGGAGCCCCTGGGGGGGTCCCAGCCTCCAACACCAAATCACTGGCCAAGCTCTGCCCCAGCTGCAGCCCTGGGCAGCATCCCCTGCAGTCCCGCACCCCGAGAGGCCACCCCCCCCACCCCCCGCAGAGCATGCGCTCTTCCCCCAGTCCCAACACAAGCCTGACCGGCCTGGCTCGAGGGAGGTCAGCCAGCCCTTCAGGGGGCCAGGCTGCCTTCTGTGGAACAAGGCAGCCACACCCCCGCTGAGGAACTGGCCCCATGGGCCAGGCAGCCCCCACATCCAGGGCTGGCTGCAGAATCAGCGTGAGTCCAGTCGGGTCACTGCAGGAGAACAGTGTCAGGGGAGCCCAAGGTGCACACTTGGCAGAGACGGGCTGGGCAAGCCGGAGGCGGGGTCACACCCCCGGATCCGGATCCTTCATTAAATGCTTCACTGAGAAGCAGTCGGGGTTAGTCACCGTCTTCCCTAACAAGGACGAGACCCGTCACACCCGCCTTGGCAGAGCATGCGGCATGCGCAGACCCCGCCTGATGAAAGCGGGCACAGCAGCCTATGAAGGTTACCAGTCTCTAAGGCCGAGGAGCCCCCGACCACTCCCAGGTTACAACAGACCGATCCCAGACACTCATCCAGGGCTGACTGGTGTGGGGAGACCCAGGAGCCACCAGCCACACCACCAACCTCCAGCCCAGGCCATGCCCCTCCCCGTTCCCTTTCAGAGGTGGCCCGTGGACTAGCCGGGGCGGGGGCGGAGGGAGGTCCGGTGCAGCCCCCTGCACTTAGCAGCACTGGGACGGGAAGTGGAGCAACATGACCCCAGCTTGCTCTGCCCCCCCAGGCCGCATCACTCTGCTTCCTGTCCCGAGCGACATGGCTGGGAGAGCAGGGGTGGGGCTGACCCCTGCAGCAGGTGCCAGGCCCCTCTGCTAGCCCCCTGGATGCCCCACACAGCTGGGTGGCCCTTTGCTCCTCCCACCCAAGGCACTGGGGGGGCACATGCCCCTACCTGGCCCCCCCCCGCACAACATCCCTGCTTGCGTCACTGGGGGGCAGCTCTTACCTGTTGGGCTTCCCGTTCACGAGCCCAGTGCTCGGGTTTTTCGGCTTCGGTGGAAGGGGAGGTCGGGGGAGCAAGCTGGGCCCCTGGCCCCCAAAGTTCTTGGACACTTCGACCACCTTCCCTCTGCGGATGCCCTGCAGCGACAGCCGGCGGTAGTCGTCCCGGGCCTGCTTCGCCAGGGAGCGTCTCCTCTCGTCGGCGGCTTTGGATTTCCTCACTGGAGCAGAAGGGAGGCTTGTGCGTCAGCTCCCGCTGGGAGCTCTCCTGTAACGCCCCCTGGCCAGCGGAAGCACAAGAGCTACCTGCTGCCCTAAGGACACCTCTAGCTCCAGCTCTGCCCCCTTAACTCTGCCCCCAGCCCAGCCTCCCCCCACCACTCCTCTGCCGAGGAACCACTGGGTGAGTGGTGACGGAGGGGGGGTGGGGTGGCACAGATTTCATCACTGGTAAGCAGGTAGGGGGCATGACGGGAAAAGCTTGGGCACCACTGCTGTAGAGTGTCTCTCGCTCTCACACACACACACACACACACACACACACACACACGGCCCCCACCACAGGCTGGCAGTAAACGGGTGTGGCGGAAGGTTGGGGGCGGGGCCAGCACCCGCACAGCCGGAGTTACCTAAGCGACGTCGGAGTTTCACTAATACGCCGCATCCCGCCGGGTGCCGCCAGAGGCTCGGTATTGTGACAATCAGGCCAATTATTCAGTGGCTTTGGTACGGCCTGACTTTAAGGATCTGGTTTCAGAGCCGTCCTGAGGGTTTATGGGGCCCTATGAAATACTATTAAACTGGTGCCTCTATGCCCAATAGCAACCCGGTGGGGGAGGGCGGGGGCGGGGGGGCGGGGTGGGGGGACAACACGATCGCTTTGTTAGAGATGTAATCTGATAGGCTTCTGAGACTCATTAATGAACAGTTTTAAAACAAAAAAGTTTTAAACTAAGGTCCTGTGGAAAATTCAGAAACTGATGGGTAGGCACATGCCTGCAAAATGGCTTTGTTACCACAGGAATGGCCCTTTCCCAGGTTGTGCTATTAGGGTGGGCAGGGATTTTCCCATCCTTCAGTTAATTAGACCCTCTTCAGCAGAAGCAGAGGCATAGAACAGGGACAGGAAGGGGCCTGTGGTTGGGGGGGACGTTAAGACCCAGCGGTGGCCCAAATTTCCCGGTGCCCAATGCAGCTGCCTTTCCTGCCGATGGGTAAGAACAGCTCTGCCTCGGGTTTTAAAAATCCGAGCTTGCAGTCCGCCATTTGCTATGCACCATCACCACCTCCTGGACACCCAGGGCAGCAGCCCCCAGGCTGAGACCCATAACTGTAGGGCAATGCCACCTTGCCCGGCACAATGGGAGACACCCGCCCCAGGAGAGAAGCCAAGCTCTGGAATCCATAGGGCATGACAGACCTAGAGGGGAGCAGTTCTGCCCAGCCCCAGGGAGCCAGCCCTGAGATTCCCCGCCAGGCACCTTCCAATCCAGAACTTGACAGATGTTTGTTTCACACATTTTTTGGCAGACTGACCTGCTACTGCAGTTCTGAAGGGAAACTGACCTCTAAGCAGCTGTGTTTGCCCTGGCACCCAAACCCCCTTGTCCAACCCCCTCTACTCTTCACGCTGCAGAGCCATGTGCCAGCGGGGCCAGCTTAGCTCTCCAGTGACAGGGCGTTAACGAAGGCCCTGTACATCAGCTCCAGTGCCGCAGAAGAAAGGGGAGAATATAAAGAAGGGCAACACCAGCAACTCTTACAGGATTCCTGCCACTCGGGGTCGTCCTTGTCCAATTTCTGCACCCGGGCCTCCTCCTGGTTGGCATTAAGGTTCAGGGCCTTCTCTGTGGATGTTCCCGGCCCTTCTGGCCTCCTCTGTCCTAGATCCATCGTCCCCTGTTAGGAGGCAGTCTGCATTAATGCCTGGTGCCAGGCCTTGTTTCTACTGACAGCCTTTAGCAGTCTCCAGAGACTGGGGAGTCATTTCTTTAGCATCTCCTGCAAAACAACTGGGGTTCCCCAAGACACAGAACCTCCCAGTTCCCCGCTGCAGCTGGGGCTTCTGGGTCCATTCATGGGCACAGGCTGCACAGATCAGCTACAGGGGTATGAAGGGACATTAAATGTCTCAGCCTCAGCGCAGCCCAACGCAGAGCAGAGCAGCTGCTCTACACACCAGGTCCTCTTCCATTGCCAGCTTGGGTTTAAGAGCCTCTTGAGCCTGTCTCAGAGCTGTTTGTAGAGAAGAGCGAGTGCAGAGTCAATGAAAAGCTCCTGGGAGGTCTCTGCTCTGGGCACAGCTGCCCACAGGACAGGCACGGTGCTGCTTCAGCAGGACAGCCTGGCAAATGGAATACTGCCCAAACGGGCCATTCAGCTCGGAGAGGAGAAGAATGAGAGTAGAGTGTGGAGATGAAGGCTGTGCTGAAAAGGGGGCAGCCCCCACCCTGCTGTGCCAGCTGCAGGGTGGGGCCAGTGAGCTGAGAAGAAAAGGCCCCTCAACAGCAGGGAATTCACTGCTGTGGGAAGGGGGTGTGTGGCTGTGACCTGGGGTTAGATTTTCCAGTGGGGTGGTTACATATACATGGAGATGTACCAATCTCATAGAGCTGGAAGGGAGCTTCAGAGGTCATTGAATCCAGCCCCCTGCCCTCACAGCAGGATCTATCATGAGCCCTTACAGATATTTTTGAAGTGTATTTTCCCCAGATCCCCTAAATGGCTCCCTCAAGGGATCAAACTCACAACCCCAGGTTCAGCAGGGCAGGGCTTGAACCACTGAGCTGTCCCTCCCCCCTTGTTTTACTTGGAGCTAGGCAAGCTAAGACAGAAGGCCCTGGCCAGGTCTACTTCCCACAGAAATCTCCCGTCCGTTCCTGGTGTGCAACCTGGGGCTGAGGTAGGGGCTTTGAAAGCCTTGTCCAGTCAGACCTGGGGCAGGAGTGGGCAGGTCTCTCCCAGAGCATCTGTACAGTTCCAAGCACAGCGGGGATGCATTCATGCCTGTTTGCAGAGGGTGTGGACAATGGTTCTTCCCACCCTGTAACCACCCTGGGAGCGAATATGCCAGTTGTGGGTCCCAAAGGGCGGAGTCTAGCCCCTGCACAGGTTGTACCACCAGCCAGGCTCACTGCTCACCTGCTGAGAGCCGGACCTCCTCGTCTGAGCCTTGGCATCTGCCAGCAGCTGGCGCACATCTCTGCCTGTAGCAAGGGCAGCCTACAAGTTCAATGGCAAACAAAGGCAGAATTAGCTCTGGAGCTGTTCCCAGGCCTCCCTGTTCCTTACACGCCCCTGCCCAGCACTGGGCTCACACATCAGGCTGGAGGTTTCCTTTAAAGTCCCCCTCTTCTTAGCATCTCCAGATGGCCAGAATGTGGCAGCCCTTGTAATGCCCCTCCTGTAGCTGGTCCCTGGACACGATGCTCCATCCTTGGGAATCTCAAACACACACCCCCAGTTTGCTCCAGACCCTGCAGCTCATCGTCAAATGGGATTTTTCACACTGTCCGCGTCCCTGGCGGTGCGTGCGGGTCTGTCTCTTTTGTGATGAAAAGGGGTTTTACATTAGTGCCCAGTGGGCCCCAATCAAGACTGAGGCCCGATTGTGCTAGGGGCTGTATGGTGAATTTACAGCCCAAAGGGACACAGAAGGGCTGAGAGGCAGAACCAGCACGCCCCTCTCAGAGAGGAGGTACTGAGGCAGGCAGATTAGACAACTTGCCCTAACACACACAGACTCTATGGCAAACCCAGTTCCCACGAACGCCACTCCACTGAACCGCATGGCCATCCTTCCTTGCCTGCGGCATCTCAGTGAGGCTCAGGCCTCACGCCGGGTAACAGAAGGGCAGGGGCAGCTTTGACCCATTGACCTCTGACTTAAAGAGAGCAGAAGGGACCCCCTGTAGCCTGCAGGAGCTCAGTGTGTCTTCGAATGAGCCACTTTCTGCCTTCCAGAGCCCTCTCCTCCAAACGCAACTCGCCTTCAACAGGCTGCAAGACCAAATGCAGGGACATGGAGGCAGAACAGCCTCCTCACCTCAAGGCCTGGCCTCCTCCAGGCAGTGGCTGAGTGGAGAGGAGAGGGAGCCCCCAGGTTAGAAATAGGGAGGCCCAGGTTCAAGGGCCTGTTCTGCAACAGATGCCCTGTGTGAGCTTGGGCAGTTCGCTTTGCTTTGCTGTCCTTTGGTCCCCACTCCCACAATGGGAAGAACAGCTGTATAGGAGGATGTGTGTGTTAGAGTGCAAGGTGCTCAGATCCCACTGGGACAGGGACCATGTCAGTACTCCAGACTGATCCCCTGAAACCACCCTTTCTGCTTGCCAAGAACGCTTGCCAGCTGCCCCAGCACATGGGTTTCTTGTGCTTTGAGACAAACACAGCTGGGCTTCTCTCCAAACCCTCCCACCCCATTCTTCAGAACCAACATTTCCCCTTCTGTGTAACACCGGTAGACTGCCCTGCTCTGCTCAGAGGCAGAGAGAGAGATGTGGAAAAGGAAACCTCTCACCTCGCCCCAGGGAGCAACAAAGCAAAAATTAAAAGTCCCCTTTGTTCAGATGTTGTTACAGCTGTTAATAGTTTACACAACAATGGAGGTCTGAAAAAAGGACAAGCCTCAGAAAGGACAGTGCCTGTCCCACATCTTGGCCTATGTCTCAAGATTGCCAGATTTGGGTATTCAAAAAACATTGGAGGGTTCAACAGACCCTGAGATTTGTAAATAACTTGGGGGGTGGGCAGATTTCTCTCTCTTCTTGCTTTTGAGCCTTTAGTGTTCATATTTTTAAGCTTCTCTCTGCACCCATGAGAAATGAAAACCTCCTTCGATGAGCAAAGATAGCCGAGATCCTGACCTAATCCCATGACTCCAGGATCCGAGACTTTAAGAAAACGCCCACATGTTGGAAGCCTTCCATTAAAAACTATGAGAGCTGGCAATAGATCACGCTGGGATGCCTTGCTGTCAACTCAGGCTAAATGGGGGTCAAAACCAAGCCTTGGGTTACCTTGTCTTTGTACATGGATGATACAGCGACGTGTGGACTTGGACACAGGGTTGTCACTATTGTGTACCATTGCAACTAGGGGCCTAACCCAGGGGTCGGCAACCAAAATACCAAAGAGAGCCATTTTTTTCTGAATTTGGTAAAAAACTCAATAATTCAAGAACCGCAATGCATATGAATACGAGACAGTCCTTCGTAAATAACACCAAACTGTACTTTTTGTAATCCCTATTTTAAGAACAGCCCACACAATGATTTGTAATGTGACATGTTTACAGACTAACACAGCTACCTCTCTGAGACGGTTTACCGCAGGCCATTCACAAACTTTTTACATATTCTATTTCCTCACACTTCACATGTGTGTGTTTGTACCACTGCCTTCCTGACTTTCACTCCCAAACCCACTTCAATTATGCCAGTTTTATTTCATCTTTAATTTCAGTTTTCTTTCTTAAAATGCGTGTTGCCCTTCACGGCAGGAATGCCGCAAGCTTCTTCCTTTTCAAAATCAAGACTATTAGCAACACGATCAACAAACAGATACAGCATCACAACCCACACTGCACTGCACGTATTAAAGGTGGATTTATCCAATGTTTTGAGCTCACGTACCATTTGCTATTTAGATAGGAGTCGTTCATTGTTGGGCTTTTAGATGTTCAATGTTTATTGAAAATAATCAGGAGGGTGTTTTTGCACTTTGCAATTATAGCATTGGGAGCCACAAAGAAGTCCTTAAAGAGCTGCACGCAGCTCTGGAGCCACAAGTTGAACACCCCATCCTCACCAAAAGCCCCCTGGACTCACTGGAAATCTTTCCGCTAACTTCAGTGGCCTTTGGCTCAGGCCTTCAGCATGCCAGCAATGCAAGTGGACAACAGACGTGGAACTCAGCAGCCATTTCCTCCATGAATAATGGTAAGCAGCTAACGCTATAACGCATTGATTTCTCTCCAACCACTTTAAAACAATTTATTTGTAACCCCACAGTAAAACTGTCAGAGGAAACATTCTAAACAAGCCAAGTCCTATCCAGCTTTCTAAGATGTAAAGGAGTTTTAGCTTTACAAAAAGAAATAGAAGCACACCCTTTAAAACCACCCATACCGACACTGATCTCATTCCACACCTGAACGCTGAGGAGAAAAATCCAACTTTGAACATGTTCATCTCCAGCTACTTTTAGTCTTATCACAAAACCTCCATCAAAAACTCTGATGTACCAGGGTTCATTTTGCTCTCAACAGAAGCCTGACTCTGCAGGGTTATGCACCTAACCAAATAAAATCAGTGGCTCAAATGCAACCCGTGGAGAGCTAGAGACACTCCAATGGAGTCAAACAGATTTTGGCCCAGAGTTTTTAGTTTAATCTGCTCTAGTTTGGTGCAGGGACATAAAAACCACTGAAATTGTTGTGTCACCTGAAATGTGGCTTTGAAAAATGATGTGCTGGACACCCTCAAAGCAACAGCTCAGGAGGCTCTGAAGATGACTCCTGATAGCTCAGAAACTAGGAAGTTTCAGGGTTCATTTTGATCTCTGAAGTACAGTAGCACAAGGAGCCCCAGACTGAGACCAGCGCCCCTGGACAGACTTAACTGTGAGAGAGAGAGTTCCAGCCCCAAAGAGCTCAGAGTCTTGACAAAGGATGTGAAATCCCCTTTTACAGACAGGAAACTGAGGCACAGAACAACAACACAACGAGGGTGGAATGGCCCAGAACAGAGCTCAGACCCCCAGCACGCTCTAGTTCTTTGGCCAACAGTCTATCCTTCCTCTCTTAAGGACGCTGCTCTGGTAGGCTGCATGGCTTTTCCAAAACCATGCACAAAAGAAGCCTATAAAAATCACATGGTTATTTCCAATTCACAGTTCAATCCATCAGTTCTGGGTATGTCTACACAGCCAAGTTACTCCAGAACAGCTTATTCCAGAGTTATTATTCCAAAATAAGGTATTCCCTAATAATGCGTCTACGCTACAGGGAAGCCCTGGATGACACAGGAGGGATAGCTCAGTGGTCTGAGCATTAGACTGCTAAACCCATGGTTGTGAGCTCAATCCCTGGAGGAGGCCACTTACGGAGTAGGGCAAACAGATGTCAGAGATAGTAGCTGGTCCTACCAAGAGGGCAGGGGACTGGACTAGATGACCTCCTGAGGTCCCTTCCAGTTCTAGGAGATGTGTATCTCCAATTAAATAAGCAGACCTTATTCAAAACAAGATGTCTTCACGTAATAGAGCCTATTTCAAAACAGAGCCCTTGGCTTATTTTGAAATAGCTCCTATTTCCTGTCTACACAGCCTCTACTTTGAAATACCTACTTTGAAACAGGTGCTATTGCTTGTACAATGAGGTCTACCGATTTGGAAGTAAACGGTCAGCTATTTCAAAATAGTGGCTGCGTTGTATAGACGCTTGCAGAGTTATTTCAGAATAGCAGCTGTTAGTCCAAATCACTCTGCTGTGTAGACACAGTCCTTGCATCCCTCCGCCTGGGAACTTTTGACATCTGAGCAGTGCGAGAACAGAAAACGCATACCTGAGCGTGATCTCCACTTCCTGCCCTTTCAGCAGCACTTATCCCTTCTTCCTTTGCCTTCTTTCCAGCTTTTTCCTCCTCCTTTCTGGCAGCTGCCCCTTGCAGAGCTGCTGGCTGAGAGCCCTGGGACCATGGAACAGATGGTTTAAGGGATGTTTCACTTCCTCTGTGAAGACACAAGGAGGAATTTTGGACTAGACGCAACAGCCTTCTGCCTTCCACGTGACTGGCAGGAAATGACACAAGAAGGCAGCGATGCCAGGGCCCAGCAGCAGTTCCCACAGGTGAGCATAGCCTTGGCAATGAATTTTCATTGTGCCTCAGACCACATGCAGAGACGCACCGACTGGCAACACCAATCGTGCCCTGAACACCAGCTGTGGCAGTGACCAAGTGGCTTCTCCATCCAGCATTCTCGAGACCCTCCCATAGCACCGTAAACAGAGGTTGTTCAAAATGGCCGTCTTTTCAGAAGCACCGGCACGGGTTTGGGATTAGCATCCCATGTGGCAGCAGGGCTAAGAGAGGCTCCTTCATGCTGGGGAGAGAGGGCAACCGGAGACCCCACATTAGCCCTAGAGTGCATCTTCTGCCAGCTGCAAACGGCCTGGGACACACCAGCTGCCCACGGTGCAGGGAAAAAAAACCCAACCAGAGCCTTTCCCAGGCACTAGATCCCCCTTGATTTATGCAACTCGTTTGGTAGTAGACGTACTCACTCCAGGGATTTGCTTAGCGTCAGCAGCCAAGCTTCCCCCATCCCACTTCCCCAGGGGCCAGCTGGGGAAAAGGGCTTGGCTGGCGCAGGTCTCATCTGCTCAGACACACACCGAACCCCCTGCTTGGGCGCTACGGCCGAGGCCGGCACCATCAGAGCGCTTGTCCAGGAGGCAGCCCAGGCGCAGGCCTGCTCAGAGGACGGTACAACTCCTAGCAGCTGGTGGAGGATGCTCAAGAAGCCCCGGCTCAGGACCCCAGAGCCAGCCAGCAAACTTGACAGCCAGGAAGGTTGAATAAAAGTTCCCCATGATGCTTTGGCCCAAGGCGCTTTCCTCATGGCTGGCCACTGCCTGCTACCTGCCTAGGGCTTTCCCAGCTTCCCCCTGCCCCGCCTGCCACCTGGAGGGGCGTGGTACCCCCTCCCCAGCAGCGCTCTGCCCACACAGCACTCCCCCTCACAGGCAAGAAGCCTTCCCTCTGGCTCCCTGTAGGCCCTGCACTGAGTCCTAGTCCTGGGCCCTGCAATGCCAGCGCCCCATTTTAGGGCCCAAGTCCAGCTCCTCCTGGCTATATTGGAGCCTGATTCCCCAGCAATCTGTGGGAATTAGGACCCTATTACGGTGAGGCTCTAGGGCCTACGAAGCACTTGAGACCCAGTGCCTCCCTGTGGCTGTAACGTGGGCGGAGAAATCCCAGCAATGCCGAAATCCCCCAGAGCGCGTGGGATAAACACACGGAACGTTGCTGTGGCCCAGCGCTCCTTTTCCCCTCTCATCTCGCACTGATTGTTGCCTATTAAAAAGCACCTTCCCCTCACCCACCGGAGAAGTAACTGCAAACCTGTCCAACCGGCTGCTGGGGCCAGGGCCAGGTCAGGTGCTGCTGTACCTGGGGCCTGTTGTTTCCTGCTGCTGAGCCCTCTGAGCCAGGATTTCCTCGCAGAGCACATCGTACGGCTTGTCCAACACATGCTCGCCCATGACCCACACCCAGACTTCGTTATCTGCACCGAGCTTCCACCTCACCGTCTTCCCATGCGCTGCAAGACAAACCCGGCACTGGCCTCAGAAACCCCCGCGGCTCTCAGACCCCTTGCCCCCCTGCGCCTGAACGCATCCCTCAGGTCACACCCTGAAATACCCATCACTTCCAGATAACACCTCTCAAGGCGAATTTTCTACAAGCCACCCCTGATCGAGAACGCCTGAGCCGCTACGCCAGTGACCCAGGGAAATAGGGCGTGCCGGATTAAAGATCTTGCCGGGCCAGGGAGGGCACTGTGGGGTTGGGACGTGGGGAGGCTGGAGGGGCTTATCTGGTGCCCCCCTCCCAGGAACAGGTGCGACTCTGTGCCCTGCGCCGCTCCCGGGCATTGACAGTGTCTCTACGGGAGTGGTGGAGAAAAGCCGCAGGGGAAGCAGGTCTCTCCACTGCTGTTTCCCCGACAAAGCTGGACTTCTCCTCTGTACCACAGGGGCTCCCAGAACAGGGACACCCGGCGCACCAAGGGTCAAGCACGTGGTGAAGCGTGTAGCAGCGTCACACGGAGACTTCTGTACGTACGCTGAAATTCACCAGACCGGGGCCAAACCTGTTCCTTGGAGGCAAAGGCCAAGCGGACACCTCTACCCATGCTACAACAGAGTTGGCTGAGAATCACCAGTCGAGTGACAGCAAAGTGGGGGAGGTAGGGTAGGGAGGGAACAACTCGATTTGCACTTGAACAAATGATGGGACCTCTTTCACAGCAGGAGGGAATCTTCTCTGGAGGTGACCCTCAGGAAAACACACTTCAGAGGGTGACTGGACTATAAAAGAGAAGGCCAATCTAATTGCATGTTCTCCCTGTCTTTGTCCCCCTCCTCCAGCATCTCTCTTACTCCCTCTTTCACCTGACGGGAGGAAGGAGCCAACCTTGGGATGAGGCTCTCTGGGAATTGAGTCAGCCCTTTGGCTGGGAAATACATATTATATATATATATATATGGAGATACACCCATCTCATAGAGCTGGAAGGGACCTTCAGAGGTCATTGAGTCCAGCCCTCTTCCCTCACAGCAGGGCCTATCACCATCGCTGGCAGATTTTTTTAATCCATTTGCCCCAGTTCCCTAAATGCCCCCTCAAGGGCTGGGCTCACAACCCCAGGTTTAGCAGGCCACTGCTCTAACCACTGTGCTATCCCAGCTGTAGGGATGACCGCTGACAGCAACGACTTTCAGTGTGTCCCAGACCACATGTACACAGACACCTGTTGGCAACACCAACTGCCCCTAAACACGAGCTGGCAGGCAGGCGGTAACAAAGCCTCACCCTGGTGCGGTCTGCAGCCCGGAATGCGTCACCCCTTGGTGGGACCTGTGTCCTGGACAGGGCAGGCAGAGTGTTTGGGGGGAGGATGTGCTCTCAGTTTGACATGATGTGCCCAGCTGCAGGCAAAAAGCCACTCAGTTCAAATGGAAGCAGCCTGGGTCACCTTCAGATCCCCTCCCCCAGACAAGTAGGGCCTTACGTCACAAGCAAACAGACCGTAGTCAATGGAGCTACTTGTGCAGGAGGGTGTGATCCCAGAGGCAGGGTACAGGGGCAGGCCACAGAGGAGACAGCATGGTCTAGCGGACTGAGCGCTAGAGTGGAACTCGGGGGACTTGGACTATATTTCCAGCCCTGCCGCTGGTTAGCTGGATGGCCTTGGATGAGTCACTGCAGCACGGTGCCT
The DNA here is from genome assembly GCF_033958435.1 of Carettochelys insculpta. Taxonomy (NCBI): domain Eukaryota; kingdom Metazoa; phylum Chordata; order Testudines; family Carettochelyidae; genus Carettochelys; species Carettochelys insculpta. Next base: position 131,768,900 of record NC_134140.1, on the reverse strand, counting down.
CAGTTTCCCTATGCTGACCTGGAACTAGAGATGCTGACCACCTGGGGGAAATGCTTTGAAATCTACAGCTGGAAAGCATTAGATAAGACCGGGGGTTTGTGCTCATTATTATTCCAGCCCTAGTCCTGGGCCTCTCCTTTCCAAATACTCCCAACCCATTCACGCCCCCTTCTCTGGGGGCCTGCTCCCTGTGGATCCTCAAAGCCCATTTCCCCCACCTGTTAATTACAGGAGAGCACCTGGCTGGGCAGGGGAGACAGAGCTGCTTTCTCAGCAGCTAAGACCAGCCTCAGCAGCTCCCTCCCCCTTGAGCGACCCCGAGGCCTATGGGGAGTGGGAAGAGAATGGCAGAGAAAGGTGCTTCTGAAGGACGGTTCCCGCCAATGCAAATCCCCAGGCAACCCCAGCTATGGATCCTCTAACGTTGGGTGTCTCCTGCTGCAGAGGTGCTGCTCCCTGCTGCTGAAGGGAGAGCCCCTCAGCCCAGCCTGGCCTGCTTAAAATCCTTCAGCCACTGAGCTTCCTGGAGCAGAGGGTGGAATGCAACACGCTCTGTTTGGCTGCACGTGACCTGAGGCCCCCCCACTGTGTCAGCCCAGAGCAGCGGTGGCTGAAGAGCCTGGTACCGAGTTAATTATTTCTATCACGGTGGCACAAGCGCCTCCCTTGCCCAGGGGCCCTGCTGCACAGTGCTCACAGGCTAAGCAGACAAGGGGAGGGTTCTGGGTCCTGCAATGGGGTTCGGGGGTCCCCAGGCTCTGCACCCCGGCCTCAGGCAGGAGCGACTCTCACTCAGCAGGAGAACAGCGGGTTTATTAGCTGACAGGACTCAGCATCTTACAGAAGAGTCAGTACAGCAGGCAGGGACAGCCAGTCCAATCCATGCTGGGGAGAGAAGGTCCCCAGGGGCACCCCCCGCCCCCAGAGCCGGGGCCTTGCCCCCTCTTTTATCTCTGTCTCTCTCCCAGCCCAGACTAACTGCTTTCCAAGGCCCAGTTCCAATTCAAACCCCTCAGACTCTGCCTCCTCCTTTGTCTGCAGTGCAGAGGTGTCACCTGGTCACCCCTGTTACCGTCAGCAGGAGCCCCACACCCTCTGCGAGCCACTTGCGTACATACACCTATCCCCCACTCCAGCACAGGTCCCATTTTCACAGGCAGAGAAATTAAGTGATCTTCCCAAGGTTACTGAGCGACTCTGCGCCAAGGCTAGGACCTGGAGACGCTGTTAGGGGTAGGGCTTGACCCCTGCGCCTTGGCTGTGTCACTAGCCATCTCTTCGGAGATGGATTTTTCCTGTGTTAATCCTTGCGCGGTAACCAGTGTTCCCTGTGAGCTCAGCTCTTGGCCAGCCACCCAGAAAAGAGCCAGGTGCTGCCTGGCTGATCAGCAGAGGGCCCACAGCCAGCAGCGTGAGTTTCGATGGGTGGTTCACAGCCGCACATGCCTTACGGCACAGAATAAAACTTATACTGCCCATGGATGGAAAAACTAGAGTGACTCCTGCCCGTAACTCGACCCACTCTCCCAGGTTTGCAACCTGCTGCTCATAGGCCCATTGGAACAGCTGTGCTTCCTAGGCAGCAAGCGCAGTGCTGGGGAGCGAGTTACCTTTCCCCGGGGTGGCTTTCTTCACCGAGGTCTCGTGCGCCACAGCCTCTCTCTCCTTCCACCGCCTGACCTGCTCCTGCCGCATCTTGAGGAAGAGGATCTGTTTTTGCTCCTCACTGAGCTCTGCCAGGAGCTCAGGATCAACGTACATGTCTGCCAAGATCTGCTGCAGCATGGCTCTGGCTCTGGCACGTCCACCCCGGGGATCACAGGCTCTGAAGCTGGAATTCTCCTTCCCAGGCTAGGTACAGCTGCAGCACCTGGGGGGAAAAAAAAATCACCTCACACCCAACAGGAACTCAAACGCACCACCGCATTATACTCCCATCTCTCCACCTATTTGAGCTCAGACTTCCTGCCCAGACTAAAAAAGTAAATAACCGGCTTGGAACCTTTGATGATGAATCATGGAAATCACAGGAACTCTGGACTTTCCCGCCCGAGTTGAAAAAAAAAGAGATAAAGGCGTGTCCTTGATCTTCCGGGACTTAATTACTCAGCTTGATAGTGAGAAAATTCCATTTCTGCCCCAGTAAACTCCCCCGAGAGTGTGTGGATGAAAAAGTTCCCTGTATCACAAAAATCAGAGGTGTGGCTTACTCTGACCTAGGCAAACATGCCAATACCTAGTCGGGAGAGCAATGAACCAGTGAATCCACAGCTCCTAAACTCTCTCACCCTCCCCTGTTACAAAGGAACGCCTCTGGGACCTGATTGGCACACGCCAATTTGCATAATACAGAATGGGAGGGACATGGAGGTTTTGGGAGCCTGCCCTGCCCACAAAAATCGCAAGTTACAACAACTTTTTCCTAAGTAAACCAGCACAGCTAGTTCTAAGGCACAGGGTTGCTGGATTCCACAGCTCTGAGCTCCAGGGTGACTGGTTACTTAGGTCCCCCCTGCACAGTGCAGCCCCAGGCCATCCAAGCAGACAAGACTGGAGAGAGACAGAGAAGGGAGTAGGGAGATAGGGAAGAGAAAGTATCGGAGGGGTAGCCCTGTTAGTCTGGATCTGTAACAGCAATGAAGGGTCCTGTGGCACCTTATAGACTAACAGAAAAGTTTTGAGCATGAGCTTTCGTGAGCACAGATTCACTCCATCAGATGCTGGTGTTGGAAATCTGCAGGGCCAGGTATAAATAAGCCAGAGCAAGGGTGGGGATAACAAGGTTAGCTCAGTCAGCAAGGGTGAGGCTTACTACCAGCAGTTGATCTGGAGGTGTGAACACCAAGGGAGGGGAAGCTGCTTCTGTATTTACCCAGCCATTCGCAGTCTTTGTTTAAGCCTGAGCTGAGGGCGTCGAATTTGCAGATGAATTGTAGCTCAGAAATTTCTCTTTGGAGTCTGGTCCTGAAATTTCTTTGCTGTAGGACAGCTACTTTTAAGTCTGCTACTGTGTGGCCTTGGAGATTGAAGTGCTCTCCTACGGGTTTTTGTATATTGCCATTTCTGATGTCTGATTTGTGTGCGTTTATTCTTTTACGTAGAGACTGTCCAGTTTGTCTGATGTATACGGCAGAGGGGCATTGCAAAGAAATTTCAGGACCAGACTCCAAAGAGAAATTTCTGAGCTACAATTCATCTTTAAATTTGATGCCCTCAGCTCAGGCTTAAACAAAGACTGTGAATGGCTGGCTAAATACAGAAGCAGCTTCCCCTCCCTTGGTGTTAAGGGCAGTAGGGTACCTATTTCTAGGGTTAGGAGTTTTAAGCATGCACCAAGGCATCATCTCATGAAAGGAGCCTGAGTCACACAGAAGAAGGGCTAGCTCAGTGGTTTGACCATTGGCTGGCTATACCTGGGGTTGTGAGTTCAATCCTCAAGGAGGCCCTTTTAAGGATTGGGGCAAATAGATATCAGGGAGGGTGCTTGGTCCTGCTGAGATGGTGGGGGACTGGACTAGATGAGCTGCCAAGGCCCCTTCCAGTTCTAGGAGATGTGTTCCTCCAATTTCATATATGTATAAGCCCGATGCAAGTGCTCAGTCCTCTCATCCCAGACCATGGAAGCACTCGTGCTGCCTTGGGTGAAGCTGGGAATCAGTCCCCACATGGGACTTGAAGGCATTTGCTGGATGGTCCTTTTCTTTCTGGAACACTTGCCAGATGTGACTAAGAACCAAACGTCTCCGCTTTCCCAGCTAGCTCCTGGGATGGGAAGGTGGGCTCGCCGGCAGTGTATCCCAAGGCCATGGGACTCCCAGGCATTCTGCTTTGACTGCTGAGAGGGGTGTTGGTCAGTCAGACACCAGACAACCTCTCAAGGGCCGGAAAGCACGGTGTCCGTCTCAAGCAGATCCAGCAGCGCTGGCAGGCCTGCCTGTCGGTGGAAGGGAAACCACCGCTCAGCAGGAATGGATCTATTTTCCAAACAAGGTGCAGGTCAGCGCTCAGCTGTTCAGTTCCAGTCCCACATGTCTGAGCAAAGCAGAGCAGCTGGACAGAGGAACAGCGTCTGAGGAGAGGAAAACAGCTGGTACGGGCGACACGTGGGGGGAGGGCACAGCACTCCATATGCACCCCTCAGCACTACCCTCCTGCACTCACCATGAGCGCCACTTCTGGTGGCAGCCCCCCCTCCCCCCGATCCCCATCAAACCATCAGCTTCCTAACCTGCACTAGCCCTACACGATGTTGCTGCATGGGAGAGGGGGTGCCCCTTCCAGTGGAAGAGGCAGGGGGGAGGATGCAGCCTCGATAGGGAAAGGTCGGGAGGGACTGGGGCATGTGAATCCCCCCAGGGGGTCGCTTGGCTTGTGGAGCCCAGCAAAAGGCAGGCTGAAGGGCGGCTCATTGCCACATGGCCAGGCGCAGGAGGAGTAAGCCCCAGGCAGGGAGAGGAGCTATTGCCTGTAAAGGGAAACGCTGACACAAGGAGGAACAGGGACAAACGGGCCATGGACAAATGCAGGCTGAAGAATGTGCAAGGGGCTGGACGAGACTCCCTGTGGGAGCGGGGGGCGGGGGGCAGACACCCCCAGCTCTAGGATGGAGCCTGGATGCTTTCTGAGAAGGATTTATGACAGGGCTGCCTGTGAGGGCAGAGGGTGGACTTACTGACTCAGGAGACCAAGACCACTCCTATGGCCTTGTGATGGAGCGCCTACCCTCCACAGGTGGTGAACCCACACGGTGGCACCTGGAGGGTAGGCCAGGACTAATTAATGATGGATGCCAGTGGGGGTGGCTGCGTGCGCTACAAGCAAAGGACGTTTATAGCAGAAGGGTGGCAGTGGAAACCCAGCAGTCAGGCTCCAGATCGCAGGGAGGGAGGAGGGAAGGGGAGATACAGAGATCACTTCAGACTGAGGAGAAAGCCCAGGGAAGGGCTCAGTAGAAAGGAATCCAGGGAAGCCATAGCGAAGAGTTCACTGGTGGAGTGACCCATGACTGCCTATAGCAGAGATCTTGGACTGCATGCCAGAATATGGCATTTTTTATTCCAGAGGGTGGAGAAAGCCCCAAGGGGAGAGGCTGTTCTACATTTGATTTTGACAAACAGAGAGGAACCAGTTAAGAACGTGAACACAGAAGGCAGCTTGGGTGAATGCGATCACGAAATGGTGCAGTTTGTGATTCTAAGGAATGGTGGGAGGAGAACAGCAAAATAAAGGCAAGGGATTTCAAGACGACAGACTTCAGCAAACTCAGGAAGCTGGTAGATAAGATCCCATGGGAAGTAAGTCTCAGAGGAAAAACAACTGAAAACAGCAATTTTTCAAAGAACTGGGTTTGTTTAGTTTGGAAAAGAGAAGACAGAGGGGACAAGATAACAGTTTTCACGTACCTAAAAGGTTGTTACAAGGAGGCAAGGGGAAAATGACTCTTCTTCACCAATAATGATAGGACAATAGGTTGAAATTGCAGCAAGGGAAGTTTAGGTTGGACATTAGGAAAAAAATCTTCCTAACTGTTAAGGTGGTAAACTGGAATAAATTGCCTAGGGAATTTCTGGAATCTCTGTCATTGGAGATTATTTGGAGCCGGTCAGACAAACACCTGTCACAGATGGTCAAGATGGTGCTTGGTCCAGCCATGAGGGCTGAGGTTTGGACTTAATGACCTCTCGAGGTTCCTTCCAATCTTATGATTCCGAGGGAGGACCTGGATTCTCCTACCAGCCACTGGTAGAGCGGCATGAAGACCCTCAAATGGAGAACTGTACCGCAAGGAACAGAATCAAGGGCAGCAGCGCAGTTGGAAGGATCAGACATTTGTTTTCACTGGACTTTGTTACTTTGGAAGGACTGAATCTTAAAGTGACCAGGCCAGGAGGCTGTCGCAAGACAAGGCATTTTATGTGCTCTTCCTCTGCTGTTCTGCCCCAAACTTGGTCAATCAGGCCTCCTCTGAGGCAGAGGGTGCACACTGCCTGTGTCCCCATCTAACTGTGACCTCAGAGCAGCCATGGAGACCTGCTGGATTTAAGCCCTCTAACACAACCCTTCATCTTGCAACAGGAAACCATGTTCTTCTAACCCTAAACCCAGGACAGGGAGCCCCACTGACTCCAACCTCAACTCCAGGCCCACAATGGGAACCCCAGCGCTCTGTAAGTCCATGCTGGGGATTCCTACTGAACTAAATCCTTTGCTTTGTAACTAGTCCTAGACCAGGGTGCCTCACCCTGCACAAATATAACATACACCAAGAATCCTGACCTACTCCTAGCCCTAGGCCTGGGAGCCTGGTGACCCCTCTGACACTTGCAGCCTTCAGACCAACTTCCGAGCGCCTGCCAGGCCCCCTCGATGTTGCTGAGTGATGACAAATGCACTGCTGGAAACCAGCCTGACTCACATACATAAAACAGGCAGAACATTCAGAGAGATGGGTTTAACATTGGGAGACTATGAAATGCTTGTGAGCTGCTGCATGCTTTTACCTCCCTTGTAATCTCCGTATCGCACGTTAAAATGCGCTGTTCAAATGTTTGCTGTGAAATTGGAAACCCAACCCACGCCTCCCCCCAGTCAGGAAAGCAAAGTACCCCATGTTAAAGTCTAGTTTGCCAAGAGGTGTCATCTGCCCGACACCAGGCAGCCTATCGACACCAGACAAACCACCGCAGGTCACCAGTGGACACAAGATTTTATTTTCTTCCCCAGACCCATGAACAGCGGATGCGCACAAAAGCTCCTCCGATCACCCTGTGAATTCTGGGGAAGGGACTTGTAGGAGTCCCGAGACGCCCAGCCCTTGGCCTAGGGCGGGCGGCAACCAAAAAAAAGGGTTATAACCCCAGCCCAGCCCTCAGTCTAGGGTGGGGCAGCAGTTCACAATAGTAACACAGTACAGGCCCAGCCCTCAGTTTGGGGCGGGGCAGCAGTACAAGGGTTTGAGCACAGGCCCAGCGCGGGCTGGCTCTGTCAAGGAGGGGGTAGGGGGTCGCAGGCCCTCCCACTCCACTGCGACCCGGCCCGGGGCCCTGGGGGTCGCTCACACACGACCACGGCAGCGGGGATCCAGGCCGCAACACACCGCCATGGGTTCGGGAGCGTCATTCCCCGGGCCACTTCCTACCTCTCCCTCCACCGGGGGAAGGTCCCAGTCCATCTGGTCAGGGAGTCCCGCGGGGTCGGTCTCCTCCAAATCGTCCACCTTCGGGGGCTCCGGCCAGTCGCTCACGTCAATGTCATTGGGATAGTCGGGCGGCGGCAGCACGGTGGGCCCAAGGCGATCCTGGGCCTGGGGGCTGCAGGGGTCCGCCAGGACTCTGGGGCGGGCCGCTCCTGGGGCCCCATGGTCACTCACCCTCGCCGGTCTGTTCGCGTCCAGGGCTTCTTCCAAGGCAGGGGGTCTCCGCCAGCGTGAGGGTCCTGGCAGGTCTGGGAAGTCCGGGTAGTCCCCCTGGGGCATCCGGATCCGGGGGTGTTCGGGGCCGCTGGGGGCTTGCTCCTCCGGCTCGGCCAGGTGGCGACAGGCCCTCTGCCCTTGGCTGTAGAGAGCTCGTGCAGGCGCCGCCTCCCTGCCCGGAGGCCCAGGCTTTAATGGGTCCCGAGCCCTGCCCTTGGCCCTTCCAGCCCTGGGCCCCGCCCTCTGAGGGGCGGGCCTCTGGGGTTCTGGCTCTGGCCCCGCCCACCAGGGCCTCTGCGCAGCCTCCTCCGCCTCTGAGTCAGCAGGAGGCCACACTGACTCACTACAGGACTCTAGAACCCTCTCCAGAAGTTGTTGTCATCACTCTTCTGTTTCTAACTCTACCCCCTATCCCTTGTAAGTCAAGCCATAGGTCAGAGGGCCACCCTAGCCCTAAACCAGGGAGCCTTACTTGTCAGGCACCGCCTTCCAGTAACCAGGCCCAGCAGTTGGTGTAGAGGTCAAAGCCAGAAGTAGGGTCAGACTGCAATCGAGATCCAGGGACAGACCCGCTTCTGAACTGAGCTCAGACAATAGCAAAGCCCAGGCGTGAGCCAAGGGTGGAAGCCGGGTAGTTCAGCGTCAGAACCGTAGCTGTAGCCCTGGTAGTGGCCAAAGATCAGAGCTGGACGATCAGGGTTGGTGGGTCCAGGGAAGGTCATGGAGAGGAGGAAAGCCTGGAGGGGGTCAGTAAAAGGGCTGGAGTGAGAGGAGGGGAAAGAACAGGACTGGCCCCTTGGGCTGGGCTGATGCAGAGGCAGGTTGGGAGTTAAGAGTCCGATACACTGTCTGGCTGCAGGAGGGCTCCTGGCTGGGTAATGCTGTTCACAGGGGGATCCGCAGCTTTGGCAGAGCTGTGGAAATGCCAGGGCGGGGGGTCACCTGACTGAGGCTCTGCTCTGAGATAGGTTGCTGCCGCATACTGGAGGGCAAGTCAGTGCCAGGTCTGTGGGCAGGGTACAGGAGCCCAGCTGCGTTCTTGCTGCATAGGTGAGAGGCGGCTCAATGCAGCCGCAGGAGCACAAGGAAAGAGCAGGTGGAGGCCCAACTATCACTTAACCCTTTCCCTCCCTGCCTGGGAGTCGTTAAGGGGAGCAGCCACTGGCGGCAGACAAGGAGTGAAAAAAGCGTTATGGGAGTGAAGAGCGCAGGGATACAGAAGAGGAATATTGTACAAAGAAGGCTGGACGGCAGCCTGAGCTCCTTGAAAGCCTCCAGAGACTCTGGATATGGCCTAGAGCAGTGGTGTACAAAAGAAACTTAACACTCTGCACAAATACACCGCCTCCCCCAGCCAGGCCCCCTACCTCCCACCCCCACTACCCTGTGCAAACCACTGAGACTCACCCAAGCCGTGTGAGCTACCAAGCCCCGAACTGCTCTGGCGGCTGTCCCATGTCTGAGTGAACTGCAGACGGAGCCACCTCCGCGGCTACCACCATACGCTTGTCCCACCAAGGGGTGGGGCACATGCATGGAGAGCACTTCCTGTGTGCGGCTCTAACGAGCTGCTTCACTACACCATGCTGGCCAGTTCACCGCCTGGGGCAAACAGACAGTGTATTGCACAGTGCAGGCCTAAAGCAACGCTGCCCGGAAGCACGGCTTCAGGGGGAAGCAGAAATCGGCTGCAGTTACAGAACAGTCACCTGTCCAGCTCCATTCTCCCAGAGGGTGGATGACCCCCCAGCAGAAGCAGGTGGCTGATGAGGTCTTGAGACTTTGTGGGAGCACCGATGGGGTGCGTGTGGACCAGGAGGTGCAGGCAGGACCCAAGGAGAAGGTTCTGGAGGAGAGGGAAAAGGGGCTGCAACCAGGCAGAGGCAAGGGAGATGTGTGCCAAGGTCTCCCTCATGCCACAGAAGGAGGGAGAGTCACAAAGGCATGGTTCCCCTACCAAGTACAAGCTCATGCTCAACTGTTCTGTGAAGGAGCCACCAACTAGCAGTGCTGGTAGGTTACGGAACCAGGGTGGAATACGGACTGGCCTCACCCCCTCACCTTTGCATTCCTCCTTTGAGGCCCTGTGCCTGGGAGTCGAGGGAGGAACGCAAAGGTGAGGTAAAGAAGGGTATGAAACATGAGCTGTCTCCTAGGCATGGTTTGGAGGTGGACTGACTACATACCATACAGCTGGTTCAGGCAGCGTGTTCGAGGCAGCCCTGACTGGAGGGGCACTGGAGTGACCAGCCGTAGTTTGCCTCATGCTACTGATCCCAAATCAAGCCATAAGCTTGGGGAGCCCTACTGACCCAAACACCAGCCTGGGGAGTCTTATCCTCACCTTCATGTTCCTACCTCGACACCAAGGGTTCCGTGACCGACCGCTGCTACTAGTTGGCGGCTCCTTCACGCAGCAGTTGAGCATGAGCGTGCACTTGGCAGGTGAACCATGCCTTTGTGACCCTTGCCCCTTCCTCGACCCGCTGATCTTAACCCTAACCCTACTTGGAGGGCACTAACCCACGCAACCCTACTCCCACGTGACAGAGCCATGCTAACCACAACTCTAAACATAATCAGGGGAGCTGTGGTCCATGTAACACTAATCCTGTGCCAGGGAGCCCTACAAACCAAAACCTTAATGCTGGCCCTACCCTTTGGAGCCCCAGCCCTAGCATGGGTAGCCCTACTGACATCAGCCCTAAACCAGGATAGGGAGCCCATGCTTTGTAATCTCAATCCACGGGCAGGGGGGGAGCCTTACCATTTCTAACCACACTTTCTGCTAGGAAATCTGATGACCATGGGGCAGAGATCTGCATTGTCCCAACCCTAACCTTACACCAAGGCTGCCTACTCACCCCAACCCTAAGCCATGGAACTCTATGCTTTGTAGCCGTAAGCCTAGACTGGGGACCCCTACCATTCCTAACACAGAGGGAGGCCTGCTGACCCCAGCCAGAGGCCCATGTGTCCTTTGGACTTCACAACCAGGAAGAGCTACCTTTTGGAACCCAAACCCTTGAGTGGGGAACCCTCATAACAATCATATCCATAGCTGCAATCCTAGCTGGGGCACCTCCTCTATGTATTCCTAACCCCATGCCAGGGAGCCCTAAAACAGCCCTAAGGACCAGTTGCACTATCCTATGTAACTTACCCATAGCCAGAGAGCCACTGACAATTCTACCCCTAGGCTGAGGATCCTAAAGACCCCAACTGTAACCCAGGGGCTGGGACTGCAACCTAACTTTTGTCCAGGAATCCTTAATCTGACACCAATAGTCCCCACCCTTTGTATCCACAGCCCTATGACAGAGAACTCTACCTTTTGTAACGCTAACTATAGCCTGGGACATCCTACTGACTACCACACTATCCTAGTCTGGGGAATCATACGCTTTCTGCTACCAAAATCTCTCCTAGCCGTAGAAAAAGGGCAGTAGGGTACCTAAACAGTAACCCAAGGCCATAGATCCCTTTCCATTTGTAACCTTAGCCTAGGGACCCCTCCCCTAACCCTACACAAGGGAACCACGCTCACCCAACCTAAGGCCAAGACAAAATACCCTTTGTACTCCTACTGCAAACCCAGTCAGCTCTACACACCCCATCTTACTCCGACACTAAGGAGTCCTACTTTTTGTTATCCTAACTACAGCTAGGGGTTCCCCTACTGGCCTGGCTTGTAATCCTGGGGAAGGGGCCCTACCATCCATTGCGCCCTAACCCTAGGCTAGCAAGCCCCTATAGGCTCCTAGCCCAGCAAAAGGGAACTCTTCCCTTTGTAGCATGAAGCCTCGTACAGGAATGCCTTCTGACACAACCCCAATCCTACAACAGGAAAATTATGTTCTTGGTAATCCTAAATCTAAAGACGGGGAACCCTACTGAACAGGCAACCTAACCCTAGGGCCACTGAGTAACCTACTAACACTAACTCTACCCATAATGGCAGGAAGCCCAGACTTTTGTTACTGCAACCCTTGACCAGGGAGCCCTACTCTGTGTGAATATAACTGTAGCCTGAGGAGCCCTACTGATCCTAATCCAAAACCCAGGCCTGGGAAACCTACCATCCCCACCCCTAACACTTGGCTGATGAGCCATATCCTTTGTAATCTGAACTTCTGCAAGGGGATTAAAATACAAACATTTGCTACATTAAATGGATAGTTAAGACAAAATTGAACTGATTTTAATTCAACAAAAATTTACCTACAAAGAAATTCATGACATTACTTGTACTCGAATAAAATCGAAGTCAGAAATGGTTACAAGAGAAAAAGATAACTTTTAGACCTAGGAACTGTGTTTTAAGATAAACTTGGTTCCAAGTAAAATTTGTACCACATGGGCCCAGCAACAAAGCTGACCAAGGTCAGAATCTCCCCCAATAGCAGACAGGCTGGTTTCTTTTCTCTTTGCACAGGAAAGGTTGAGACAACTTGGTGTCCCCCGCCCTCAACCCTTTACAGTTCATTCCCCTTTAAAATCCATTTTCCTGAGGGTTCTCTCTAAATAAAGTTAATTCCAACTATGAGGTTGAAGTCAAGGAGTCCGCTGATGACAGAGAGTCAATGCTGCTGTTTACCATGATGTAGATCTGTTTGTTCCTGTCCCACCCTCTTTCCTTTCCAAAGAAAGGGCACTTGATAGATGATGGCCCATCAGCTTTGATGTCATCTGGCCAGAGCTCTCTGCTTGTCTTTGGGAAAGAAGTTTACCCACACCCAGACTTGTCTGGGAAACATACTTCTGTCATGATTTCACCTTGTTTTTAAACTTTTGATACAAAGCTGCTACACATATTTGTGACATTACTGGCCAGTGAGTTATCAGTACTCAAAAAGTACCTCTCAAGGCATAATTTTTGAAACAGAGTGCAGGGTGAGAACACAGGGGTGCATTCCATCACACCAATCATCCCTACCATAATCCCCTCCCCAGGGACTCTAAGACAGGACTCTTTTTTTAATAAAAAAAAAAATAATCACACCCCATAAACCACATGCCTCAGTCATGTGGAGGTGATACCTCACGCAAGAGACAATAGCCAGTGAAAGGTCTCCATTGTGTTCTTACTCCTTCCATCTCAGGAATCCCAAACTACAACCAAACAGCTCTTGTGGGGATTCCAATTTACAAATTCGATCACTGGCTCAGATGAAAGGTTCTCAGTGAAATTTCCCAGCAGAATTTCTATTTCTGTCTCCACCACAGGCAAGCTTAAAATAAACAACTCCTTCACCATCTGGGCACTTAATTTTTAAGAAAAACTGGAATTCATGCTTTAATTTAGAACCCAACCATGATTACAGAGTCCTTGTATTTCTACATTAGAAGAACGTAGGGAGGACTGAACGAAAATCAGATGCCCAAGAGGACAAAGATATTATTATTCTCATTTTACAGGTAGGGAGAAGAGGCAGAGAGAGAAACCAATCTGCCCAAGGTTATGTGGAGATTAACAGAACCTAGAACTTCAGTCCCAGTCAAGTGCCTTAGCCACAAGGCCAGCTTTGTTCACTGAGGGTATGTATGCCCTGCACTTAGCCACTGACCCACACCAGGTAACTGGGACTCAAGGCCATAGGATTGTTAATTATGTTGTTGAAGTTTAGGCTTGTGCTACAGCCCAAACTCTGGAATCCTCCCACCTCACAGAATCCAGAGACGTCACTTTTGCCCCAGATAGCTTAGTCAGTCAAAACATGGGCTTATCTAAGATAATGAGGCCTGAGATAGTCAAGCAAAAACCAAAGATTTTAAAATATTTTATTTATTTTTCATGCTAAACCAGTGAAGCATCAAGAAACCAAGTTATTTGTTTGAGATGAAGATTTTTCCCCCACATTATTATAGAATACAAAACCAGAGGAATCTGATTATTATCTGGAGTGTCACAGAAAAAGAAGAGTTTGTAAAAGTGCCACCAAGAAAAGTAGTAATGATTCTTCAAGTCTATTTACGTTTTTGGCTGCCATATCACAGACCTGTCTGCAAGCACCAATAATTCACAACCTTTCAACGGAGCGTGACCAGCTCTTCTGCTGAAGTTGGATGAATGGCAACCGTCTCATCAAAGCTGGCCTTTGTTGCTCCCATTTTGACTGCGACAGCGAAACCTTGCAGCATTTCATCACATCCTAGTCCTTGCATGTGTAGTCCAACCACCTTCAAAGAATAAGAAACTTAATGTCTTAACAACAAGCATTTATCGACAGTCATTGAGCCAGCTAGAAAATCTCCATCAACCTGATCACTCAATGGCATAGAGAAAAGCTACTTTTCACTTTCTAATAACAAATGTACTATGATTAGCTGTTCAAAAACTTGGTTAGTGAAGAATTAAGTTTACCCAGTGCTGTCTCCACCCTGTGGAAAGCAGCTTGCTTTAGAATACGGTTATAACTGTACTGCATCTGGGGCTGCTTGGCAGGGGAAACTGGTCTGGGCAGAAATGCACACATACCTTGAAGGATCAAAGGCGATTTCAGCACTCACTTTTGTAGGTTCTGCCAGCAGAAATGCACCCAAGAAAGTTACTTACCTTCATAACCGAAGTTTCTTCTCAATGCATAGCCCCAAGTATTCCCCTTAGAGTGCGCATGCTGGACAAAGAATTTTTTGAAAGCACTCTCCACCCACCCCTATGTGCGTGCCTCCGCTCTCCTTGTACCTCCAACCAAGGAGATAAAGGGCAAAGCAGAACCACTGCCTCTCTGGCTGCAAAACTGAAGAGTGATCCATAGCAGATGGGAAGAAGGATGGATAGCGGACTGCAAAGAGGGCCACACATTTTGGAAGAGCTACAAAGGTAAGTAACTTTCTCTTCTTTTGAATGCTGGCCCCTCTGTACATCCCACTCTGGGTGACTGACAAGCAATACTCGAATGGGAGGAGGGCAAGAGGATGCAGGCAGCAGAGCCACTCAGAGGACCGCCATCCCTAAGGATGCGGCAGCACAGGAGTCCTGACCTGGACCACCATGTCTTACAAACGCGTGGCCAGAACTCCACTAGCTGCTCTGCAAATGTCAGGTGGAGGCATTTAGAATGAGGTCACTGCTGTTGCTTGTGCCTTTGTACAATGAGCCTTCTCCCCATGAGAGGAAATCATGTTAGGTAACTTACAGAAGTTTAAGACACACCCAACGTCCACTGAAAGATACTCTTAGGTGGTACAACTTTTCCTCCAGCTCTTCCGTTCAGCAATAAGCAATCAAGGAGATTTTCTGATTGGCTCTATTTGGGGGCGAACTTTGAGTGTAAATGCAATGCAACCTTGTCTCTATCTACAGGGAATATGGCAGAGGGTGGATCTGCCATTAGCTCTCTGAACTTCCATTTTCTGGCTTTGGGTGATGGCTGCAAGGAATTCAACCTTTCTGGACAGCAGAGACAAGAAACAGGTAGGTAGAAGTTTGAAGGGTGGCTTAGTGCACACCAAAAGAACAAGGTTTAAGTCTCATTGGGTAAGAGGCTTCCTCAGTAGTGGAAAGGCTCTGATCTGGCCCTTTCAGAGCCTGTCCATCAGTGGGCGAAGACGAGTAACCATGTGAAGAGGGATGGTACACACTATTTGCAGCCAAGTGGACCCATTAAGAACTGACTGAAAAAAAAAATTGCTGTTTTGAGTGCAAAGGTCATAGACTGGAAGAACAAACACACACAACCTCTGAGCAGGTCAGTTTTTGTTGCGCCCAAAGAAACAAAACACTTCCCTCTGATGTGTAACATTTTCTAGCAGACATTTTCTTCCATTAGTAAGAATGTTTTGCACAGCTTCAGAACAAGAACTGTTCACTCATGTCAAAATGCCTACCCCACAATACCCCGAAAAGCCGTAGTAATATTCGGTACTGGAAATCCAAAACCTCTTTAAGGCAAACCATTTTATCTTTGTGTTTTGGAACAGGTTGGTAGCTATCTTTATTGGCAACTGGGTACTAGAGGAACAACAAAAAACTGAGTTGTAATTTTTAGCCTTGGATGAGTAATGTGCTTTCAGTCACACCAAAAATATAGGTAATTTTTGGAGGTGTATTTATTTCAAAGCACAATTTCTGTGTCAGGGGATCTGCATACTGCGAGAAAACAGCTTGCCAGAAGGAAGAACCTATACCTTCTTTTCATATAATGCAACACTCCCCATCTCTGCATGTCTATATATACACCTGTCAAATGGAAATTTCCATTTCAGGCATCTAACAAGTGAGTTCCAGCCCACAAAAGCTTATGTCTAAATAAATCTTAGTCTTTAATGTGCCACAGGATTCCTCCTTGTTTTTGCTGAAACCGACTAACACAGCTACCCCTCTGAAACATGTCATTATAAGACAGCAGAAGGCAACAGGTCTGGGGGGGCTGGCTGTAACTGAAGAAAACTAGTGGCCCAATAACTTCAGTTTTGGATCACCAACACTATGCTCTCCCATGTCACCCATGTCCATGAAGCACAGAAAATGTAAAAGACTTCAGAATACATTTGGATTGTAGAGAACTTAGAAAAATTGAGCTTCAAATCATAGAATGGTGGCAAACCCTCTAGCCTTTGTTCTGTATTGGTTCACATCTAGCAAAACAATCTGTTTTCCTAAATATTCACTATTTGGGTCCCCCAAAGATTAGGGGCAAACTATTTTGACCCATAGCTCACCAACAACTTGATCTCTAGCTTTGAGCAAACGTGCACACACGCACACCTGGAAACTTCTCTGTGGTTACTTTTGGGAAGGGTGTTTCTACCTCTGGAATCTGTTGCATATCTGACTCCAAATTTGGTCACTAACTCTGCCCTGCATTGTCCTGAGACACTCTGAATTTCAAAGAAATCCACCTAGGCACATCCGCTTCAGAGGATTTAGAAAGCTCACCCTTTACAACATAACCTTAAATACAGGGATGCTCCCATGCCTCTATCATTCATGGAACTTGCAACAACCTCTATAGTGAGGGTGCCTAAAACTTTCCATTATAAAAGCGTCTTTTGCCCTCTTGTTAAAGTTGTACAAATCAAATAAATTTTTACCTTTTGCCTTAAAAATTAGGATATGACATACAAAAAGCCTTATGTTAGAGGAACGTTATTCAAGTTGCAAAGTCAGCAAGTGCCAAATCCCCTTTGACACGCATTATGAAGCAGTCTTCAATTTCATCATTATATGGTATTTTTTCCACATTATGACTGTTTCCTTCAGTGCCAAGGTTGGGCCAAATTAACGCCATGGCGTGGTCTGGTCAATGCCCCAGTTTGCAACCACTTTCCTGGGCGCAGCCCCTTGAAGTGTGCAGTGCCACAAGATTCCACACAGTTTCACTGGGGCAGGATCATGCCTCCAAGTTTGAGCCTTTGGTGCCCGCTAACCCAGTCTCTCTTGCCAGCTCCCTGGAATGAATTCAGCCAAGCTAGACCTCTATAGGCTTGTGCTATAGCCCTTCAGAGCACAACGCTTTTACTGAGCATTCACAGAAACACCAGCAGCCTTTCCAAACACAATTACCATTTGTTAGTCACCTGGCTAATGTGGAAGTCCCTAGGTGTGTAACGTGAGACAGACGTTAAGCCACAGCCCCTCCATGTCAAACCAGTACCAATCTCAGTCGACGAAGCAGTGACGGGCTCCATCTCGGGCTCCCTTTCTTCCCCTTTCTGGTCTCCCTGTTCTGGAAAAACACTGCGCTTCTGGAAGTCACCTTACACCTTGTTTTTCAGTCCAGTTCTCAAGGTCTATCTGCAGGAGTTTCCTGCTGTGAGCTACTGAGAACTCAGTCAGTGAGGATCTTTGTCCTGCTGGATGCCCGTTGATTTGGGTTGGCCCGAGCAAGTTCTTTAATGGGACTGCATTCATTCAGGGAGGGAGGGACGCACGCACGCACACAGGACTGCATTCATTCCCTCCAGAAGGCAAGGGGACGGACGCGCACACACACACTCTCCTAACCTGTTCCAAGAGCGTTAGCTCTTTTGCATTCACAGGGTAGCAATCCCACACACAAAAGGAAACTGAGGCATGTCCAGGATTCATAACAATACCACAGAAAATTTTCTACTTTTCAGTTTGACTTTGCAATAATGTTTATAAACACAGCTCTTTGTACATGACCTGTACATAACATCATTCCTTTGAGAAGGGCAACGTACGTCCCTGAACGAGAACACTGTAATGCAGTGGTCACCAAGCTATCTATCGTAACCGATGGGTAGACCCTGGAGCTTCTGCCAGATGATCGCGATTCTCAGGTAGGCTGTGTCTCTCTGCCTGCCTGGCCCCACACTGCTCCACAAGCAGTGTCTTCAGCCCCTGGGAGGGGAAGGTAGAGCAGTGTTGCTTCCACTTCCAACACTGTCCAAGCAGCTTCCACTGGCTAGGAACTGCCAACAGGGATGGCACTTGCAGGCACTGGGCCACAGCGCAGCATACAGAGACCTCCTCCCCTCTCGCCCGAGCCAGGAGCTGAACACAGAGGGTGCCTAAATGCAGACAACCAGCACGTTCAGGAGCAGCATGGGGCCTCCTCTACTAAGTGCTCCCCAGCTGCTGTTTGCACCCCTACCCCCTGTGCCAGTCCTGAGCCTGTCCCCAAACTCCCTTCCTGAGCCCAGAGGCCTCAGAACCTCCTGCACCCAAGACTCTGCCCCAGCCTAGAGCCCCCTCCAGCACCCAGGGTGTTGGGATGAAGGAGGGAGTGAGGGGTACAAGCTCTGGGGTGGGCTGGGGCACTGGAGGGAGCTCCAAGCTAGGACAAACTCCCGCCCAGAGCTAGCACTCTCCACTCTCCTGCTCCCCAACACTTTGCCTCCATCCTGGAGCTCCCTCCTGAACCCATACTCCCTCCCTGTGACTTTCCCACACCTCTGTTTCCATCTTCATGCAAAGTGGCAGCGAAAGAGGGTGAGGGAGAACAAGCACAAAAGGTGGGTTGAAAAGGCAGGTGGAGAAGGAGTGAAGCCAAGGGAAAGGACCAGGGTAGACCCTGGGTTTCCTTTAAATTCACTGATCATCATAAAAAAGGCTGAAGACCACTGCTGTAATGGAAGCACTGGAATTAAATACACGTTAGTTATTTTAGCTCGAGCTGTATAGACATGGATAACAGCAAGCTGACAAGCTGCTGCATTCTCCCTAACATTTTAACTGTGAGCTATTTCATTTTGCTCACCTTTTCCTCTTGGCCAGCACACACAAGTTTCATGACACACTTGGTTTTCCTTTGAGTGACAGCGTGATACATGGGGGTAAAAGAGGTGGTGTAGATCTTCACTTTCTCTCTCCCGTATGTAGAAACCGCCTCCTCTGTTAATACATGAAAGAGACATTTGACAACACAAAACACACCTGAGAGCTAAGTGCTAGTCTACCCTACTGGGCCACCTCCGCAGAGCAGTCACCACAGCACACCAAGTCAAGAGACACTCTGCTGACAGGAGAGAACACCTCAATAAGAGGCAGAAGCAAAACTGGCAGGAGAGTCAAGCCAACATAAAAGCGTTGTCTATACTGCACTAAGATGACATTACTTCAGTTGCTTGCTTGCAGGGAGAGGCTTTTTCATACCACTTAAGCTGCGTCTACACGTGCACGCTACTTCGAAGTAGCGGCACTAACTTCGAAATAGCGCCCGTCACGTCTACACGCGTCGGGCGCTATTTCGAAGTTGAAATCGACGTTAGGCGGCGAGACGTCGAAGTCGCTAACCCCATGAGGGGATGGGAATAGCGCCCTACTTCGACGTTCAACATCGAAGTAGGGACGTGTAGACGATCCGCGTCCCGCAACATCGAAATAGCGGGGTCCTCCATGGCGGCCATCAGCTGGGGGGTTGAGAGATACTCTCTCTCCAGCCCTTGCGGGGCTCTGTGGTCACCGTGGGCAGCAGCCCTTAGCCCAGGGCTTCTGGCTGCTGCTGCTGCAGCTGGGGGTCCGTGCTGCATATACAGGGTCTGCAACTAGTTGTTGGCTCTGTGTATCTTGCACTGTTTAATGAAAGTGTGTCTGGGAGGGGCCCTTTAAGGGAGCGACTTGCTGTTGAGTCCGCCCCGTGACCCTGTCTGCAGCTGTGCCTGGCTCCCTTATTTCGATGTGTGCTACTTTGGCGTGTAGACGTTCCCTCGCTGCGCCTATTTCGATGTTGGGCTGAGCAACGTCGAAGTTGAACATCGACGTTGCCAGCCCTGGAGGACGTGTAGACGTTATTCATCGAAATAGCCTATTTCGATGTCGCAACATCGAAATAAGCTATTTCGAAGTTGGGTGCACGTGTAGACGTAGCCTTAGAGACATAAGTCACATCAACTTAAGCAGTAATATAACAATCCCTCGGGCTCAACACAGATGAAGCCACAAATGTTTTACACAGCAAAGACAGGGAAATTTTCTCTAAGCTTCATAATAATGAAGATACACTGTATTGATGTAAGCAATTAAACTGTCTACTGCTAGGACAACCCAGGGCCCAAAAGCCTTGAATGACTAAGCATCTGAAGGAAGTAAATTATCCTGGCCAGATTTTTGAAAACAGCCAGTGATTTTAGACACCAAACCTGGAGATATTTTACATATATATTTTAATAAATTCTCTAAAAAAGCAAAATCTCAAGAATTGGCACATGACCGCCAAAAATGGAGAGACACTATAAAAAACGTTGTCATGAAGGTGCCCCAACAACCTCGGTCAAGGGACTGATGATGAATACAGCATTCAAAAAAAAAACAAAAAAAAAAAAAAAAAAAAACACTTAGACCGACTGAGATTTATAACCCTTGATGAAAGGAGAAACAAGGAGGTGCCAGAGAAAGGGGAATTTGGAGCAGGTATACTAGACACAGAGCAGTGTGAGAGCGTAGAAAGGTTGTGTGTGAAGGATTATGCACAGAGGTGCAAAGGAAATCTAGGGGACTGTCCACAGAAATAGAGGAGGCCCGGGGAATGATGATGTACAATCCATCTCCTCTGCACCACTCTGACGGAACAAAACTGGCCTGTAAGTCTGGTTGATTCATGCCAATCTTTCACAGCATAAAGCAGCTAAAGAGGATCAGTGAATCGGGCCATCTAAGCTAAAAAAAAAAAAAAAGTTAAAACTGGTTTAAGATTGACACTTCATCCTTTCATATCATTAGAAATATCCCAGGATTAACATTCTTGTGAACAGTTTGTATATGAAGTTTTTCATTAAATATACCAAACAAGGAAATTCCTAGACAAAAACACTACAATGAGATGGAGTTATGGTTGAGCATACCTAAAGGTAATTTAGGGTAAATTAATTTATAAGGGCTATTGTAACTGCCCGTAAGCACCCCTCATTCACAGCCTACACACTACTGCTGCTTTACAAACTTTTGCCTTGTAAGGTATCGTTTGAGAACTAATAGCACACTTTTCATTCAAGTAAAATGCACGAGTTAACTTCGTATGTGAAGCTATGAATCCCCACTGTATAACGTTACTAGAACAAGTTTAAGATGACAGCCTGGGGGAGGCAAAGGTGATCCACAGATCCGTCCTACATTGCTTTGTTTCCAGGAATTTAGTGTTGCGTCAGGCCCGTATTTAGACATAAGGCCGCACAAGCACCCCTGCACCACGACATGCCTCCATCCCTGACCTTCAGAACCTACCTGCAGTGCTGAATACACAGTCTCACAGCCACCCTGTCCTTGGCTTCTTTGCTGAAACTGCCAGCACAAGACTGCAAAGGGGGATTAAGTCATGACACATGCCACTAGCTGCGCTGAGGCCATGTACTTCTTCCAGATGGGCCACACAGCCTTTCAAAGATATAGGGACTTCTGTTCACTGCACACCTAGCCTCAGCATGAACATGGCCCTTACAAGTGAAAAGCACGATAGCCTTTTACTGTCCCCAACCCTATAACTGAATTTTGAGACCACATAATCCAACCAATTGTCAAGGCTATCAGTTCTGAAACACAAAAAGATTTAGGAGACAACCAAAAAAGCATTTTCAATTGTACACTTACCTTCTGTGAGTCCCACCGTTCCAATTGGTGGATGACTAAAGACCACAGTAGGAATGTTGCTGTAGTCGAGTTTGGAATCTTGCTTGCCTTCAAACAATCGGTGGGCCAGTTTCCGTCCAGCTGCTATTGCAACTGTAAATTTGGAAACAGGAATTCATGATTATACCGTCCAACACAGGCTAACGCTAGTCAAGTATCTTGTATTTAATTAGTGGCCTATACTGGATCCTTCAGAGCAGAATCCAACCTCTTGTTTATGGATAAACACCTCCAGAAGGTTGTAATTAATGGGCAACATACCCAAAATCATCCAAGTTAGACGGGCCTAGGCTTCTCTGAAAGCCATTTAATAACTCAACTTCCAGTGAGATTTTGGCTCCTAAATAAAAATGTGACTTAGCCCCAATCTACTCTTAAGTTACACTAGCAGAGCTATTCAGGGTAGTGGGATGGGATGAGGGCACTGTGGATGAGGTTTGTACTGCTGTAAATTCTAGCATAGATGCAATAACAACAACATAACTGCTCGTGGTTGGGGACACAGCAACTACACTGAAATAACCGGGCCTACACGTGGAGGATTTTGTCAGTACAGCTCTACCAGTAACACACTCCTAGTGCAGAAAAAGCCTCAGGTGCTTTTGAAAATTTCCCCCTTAGACTCTGTAAATTCAGAATGAGTCTCACACACGGCCAGGAGGCTTCCCCTTTGAGCCTCTCTCAAAGGGCATTCTCTCTTCGCCATAGGAAGTCATGGGAGACATCATCAGTGTATGGATCGTGTTCCGCTTCTGACGCGTGGTGCAGCCACAACCAGTATCATACCCATTTGGCACAAATACAGCTTTGAACAAGGAGGCCAGGATGTGACTTACTCCCTGCTTTCAGTAGGAAAATAACCCCTTTCCTAATAGGTCTGTAGCCTTCTATTTCCAGCACCTCCATTTTCTGGTTGTTATGACGGGCAACAAATGGAGTTTTCCAGGACTAAGATTTTATCAGATCTAGAATACGGATACCACCTTGAATCATGGGAAACCATATCAGAGTGGTCCTCACTCTGCACAACTCTGACCTGTTTTCTTTCTAGACACACTGCACTCCTCTTCCTCACATCTTACTCCATGTAGTAGTGGCCACAGGTGTTTCACCACTCTGTGCACTCTCCCCCACACCACTTTCCACACACCTCGCACACACCTGCAACTAGCTACTGGCAAGTGATAGCTCCTGGGAGAGGAAGTAGCTCAGCTTCCTCCACTGACACCTGGAGGGGCAGAGCGGAAAGAAGCCCCAACCCAGCACCAGCTGAAAGACTGCGGAAGTAACTTGTACAGGAGCAAAGGGAAAAAAATCAGTCACAGGTTAGTGTAGGTAAGTAAGTACATCACCACAGGTATGGGATCCCCTAGGCTGCTGTACAGTGGAATGCAATACAGGCCTATTACCTGGGGTCAGGAGTGCTTTCCCACATACGTCCCCGACAGCGTAGATCCCTCTCCTGCTGGTGTTCTGGAACTCATCGACTACAATGTGACCTTTAGCATCAAACTTAAGACCCTAACATTGGAAACAGGAATCATGTTAATACACTCACTTGGCATTATGGGGGAGGCGGCAGCTGGCGGGGGGGAGAAATGACAGTTTCCAGGAGTGTTTCACAGTATTATCCCCTTTCAAAATGATATTTGCATTCCTGTGAGATATGAAGCCTAAATGGAATATGAAGTATATTAAACACAGGAAAAAGTTGTATATATTTATCTCTTCTCACAGGTTCAAAAGGCCCAACCAGTGTAACAAGTCATTTTGTTTCTCACCCTCAGGGGCAGTTACATCATTTTCAGCTCTAGCCCAAGACAACAATGATTAGACAAGAAGTTTATATTTTGTAATGCACTCTCACCATTCAGAAAATGATTTGGCTACAAAAGGCACCATGTTACCTCCACCCCAAATTACCTATCTAATCTCCAGTCCATGCTGGAGGATGCAATTAAAAAGTCCATCATAAGTAAATTTTCCTGGGCTGGTTTTCATTCTACCCTCTTCAGCCCAGGGGTTTTCAAGAGTTGAGTATTATAAAATAACCTAGCCGGTGGTCCTTCCATAAATTCCATGTAGATACAGGGACCTCTTCCTGCAGAAGTCATGGGAAGTATTGCTGCAATATGAATTTTCTTAATTACTGGGATATAAAATCTCTCTCACCAGTTTTTCTAGATTGAGTCCGTCAGTGTTGGGCTCTCGCCCAATGGCCCAAAGCAGACAGTCAACCTCGGAGATTGTGCTAACAGTGGGTTTGTGACCAGGCATAGAGGAGGTCACGGTTACCTCCAACAATCCCAGAGAAGATTTTGCAATCGATTTGACCTATTGGTAAAACACAAATACGAATTAAGATTCAAAGGTTAAAAGTGGAACTTTTGGGGACAGTCTCCTTCATCAAAACCAGCATAAAATAAACATGAAATGATCCAACACAGCTGTTTGTAACTGGAGCACATGCCAATTGTCAAAAATTTGCAAAATTAAAATTTCACAACATAATTTAAAGTGAGACTCGTAGGTAATATGTCAAATCACACATGGTACCAATCTTTGAGGTGCGTGTAGGCCATACTTATAGCATGGGGGAACTCTATCCTGAGAATCAGCAACGCTAAGAAACATCTGAAGGTTATCATGGAAAAAATTAGCTAAATATGAGCTGCCAGTGTGACAGTGCAGCAAAAATAGCTAATGTGATCCTTGGATGCGTAAGCAGGAGAATCCAATCAATGCCAATTAATGCAACTGTTGCTGGAACACTATCTGCAGTTCTGGCGTCCATAATTCAGGAAGAATGATAAACTAGAAAGGGGTCAGAGAAGAGCCACAAGAATGATCAGAGATTAGTAATCATGTCTTTTAGTGAATGAACTCTAGCTGTCTATTTAGCTTGGTAAAGAGAAGATTAGTCTGTAAATACCTACCATGGGAACAAATGTTTTTAATAATACTTTCTTTAATCTAGCAGAGGAAGGTATATATACACTTCTCAATGGCTGGAAGTTGAAGCTAAAAAAAAAAAAAAAAATCAGATGGGAAATACAGCATAAATGTTTGATAATGAGAATATTTAGCCACTGGAACAACTTACCAAGGGTCGTGGCAGATTTTCCATCAGTGGCAATTTTTAAAATTAAGATGGGGTGTTTTTTCAAAAGATCTGCTGTAGAACTTCTGGGGGAGTTCTACGACCTGTGAAGGAGCAGGTCGATGGTGGCTTGGCTTTCCGTCAGGTGACAGGAGTCCAGTGCCAGAATTGGTTTCGCATAACCATGCCTGCCCAGTGGCTGCAGACACCTGTATTTGATATGTCCACTCTGCTTTACAGTCATTCGGAATTTTGTCAAGGCACTGGAAGCTAGTGCCAAGGGACAATTATACCTGCTTGGTCAGTAAGCCCAGGTAGCCTGCAACCCTCACCTGTGATGTTTCAGAGAAGCAGGCCTTACTGCTAAGCAGTCAAATCCCTACACCTTTTCCTCCTGGGGTACAGACAATGCACCTAGATGTTCCAATTTCTCACTGTCTGCTGGAAGAAGATAAGAAGGGGTGAAGATGATGTGCAGTGAAGGGGGATTGGTATTATCCACTTGTTCTTTCTACACACTGGTCCATGACTGGTTCCAGAGAACTTTTGTTGACTGGCCTGGTTAGCCATCCTAATTGTGGGAGTTTGAGAGCTTGTGGAATTTCTCCTGTATCACTGCCAACATGACAGTGTCTTCCCCACAAAGGAGATCACAGGGGGGGGCTTTGAATCATCATTTAGGCCGGTGAGAGGAAGTGTGGTTGTTCTCCAAATAACTTAGCACCTGCTCTGCTTTGTCAAGCTGAGACTGGGAGCCAACATTGTCTAAGAGGGAACAATTCCATGGAGCCTGAAGGGGGCACATGGTTGTTGAGATGGGAGAGACCAGGATGACTCTCTCTCATCCCACTAAAGGGGATAACCCTGTGTCTCTAGTGTCTTGGGGATGCTGCAGATCCCAGTTGTGGCTTCAAGGTAACCTAAGCAGGATAGAAGATAAATCCTAAGGAGATAACAGCCTTCCTAGCAGTAGTGATGTGGTGGCTCGCTCCTAGGTTACAGAGCAGAGACATGAGGCGGTCTACGTTTTCTTCTGCCTTCAAGGGGAGGCCTGGTGCCAGACACTGCACTTGAAGCAATGTTCCTGGCTGCTTCAGGTGAGAGCCCCTAAGGAGGAGGCATTGTCAGAGAAGCGTATGGGTGCAATACAGACTGCTTGGTTCTGGCGATAGCAAGTGGCCCCAGAGGGGGCAACATCCTGACTCACCAGTTGCTAAGCTATGTATGTGTTCCATTTGAGGGTGCCTTGCTGGGTGAACTCCTAAGTGGCCCAGTTTTCAGAATGAAGAGGGGTAACAAGTGATGTCCCTCAGAGGTCTATACTGGGACCTATCCTATTCAACATGTTCATAAACGATCTGGAGAAAGGGGGCAGAAAATAAGGCAACACAATTTGCCAACACTAAACTGCTCAACATAGTTAACACCAAAGCAGACTGCGAGGAGCTTCAAACAGGATCTCACAAAACTATGCAGCTGGGAAACAAAATGGTAGATAATTTTAATGCTGACAAATGCAAAGTAATGCATATTGGAAAAGGTAATCCCACATTGAGGGGGGGACTAAATTAGCTATTATCACTCGAGAGAGATTGTGGATCATTCTCTGAAATCATCCACTCCATGCGTAGCAGCAACCAAAAAAGCAAATAGAATGTTAGGAATCAGTAAAGAGGGACAGAGAAAAAGAGAGAGACTCTCTTATTGCAGCTTTACAAATCCATGGTATGCCCACATCTTAAATACTGTGTGCAGATACGGTCGCATCAGCAAAAAATTTTTTTATATATCCATCTATCTCTCTCCTGGCAATGGAAAAAGTTCAGAAAAGGGCAACAGAAATGATTAGGGCTCTGGAATGGCCGCTACATGAGGAGAGATTAAAAAGACCAAAGACTTCTCAGTTTAGGAAAGAGGAGAGTAGAGTGGAATATGACAGAGGTCTTTTAACTCATGTTGATAAAGTAAACAAGAAAAAAAGTATTTACTTGTTCCCATAATACAAGAACTAGGGGTCACCAAATGAAATGAATAAGTAGCAGGTTTAAAAAACAAAACAGAAGGAAGTATTTCTGCACACAACACACAACCAACCTGTAGAACTCCTTGCCAGAGGATGCGAGAACAAGGACTTGGTTCAAAAAAGAGCTAGAAAAATTCAAGGTGCTCCATCAATGGCTGTTAGTTAGGATGGATAGGAATGGTGTCCATAGTCTGTTTGTCAGAAGCTGGGAATGCGTGACAGAGGAGGGATCATCTGATTACCTGTTCTGTTCATTCCTCTGGGACACCTAGCATTGGCCAATGGTGAAAGACAGGATATTGGGCTAGATGGGAGACAGACCATCAGAGCCAATGTTAAGAAACAAGCACTTAGTATGATGGACATAAGGCCTTTGCAGGATAGTTAGGCCTTGAATTTAGAGTGCTAATGTTTGGCCATGAGGCAGGAGAGCAATACTTTAGAACAGCAAACTGCCTATGGAGCAAAAAACATTAAACTGTGTTATGCTGCTAATAAGAGAGAATACTGAAATCTAAAGAGCAGGACTTCCCCCTCAGAAGGGGCCACCATAGAGACAGATGGATCCTGCTAAGCTCCCACTCACCAACATAAGATGCAACTGAGAAGGAATGAGGCCACACTGCCCTATATGGCCTGGGATGGAGAAACAAGAGGGAGTGCAGGGCACAGACATGGCCTCACTGGTGGGTTCTGGATCGGCAGGCACAAGGTCCCCACGATGATAGTTGAAGAACTGATTTATCCTTGCACATCATATTTTGCCTCATCTCCTACCTAACAATATTCCAGAGACAAGAGTTGCTGCAAAATTACACAGCATAAGATAATATATTGCTCCACACAAGACATTTACACAGCACTGACACAGGAGTGATAAATTAGCAATATAATATGCATATTTCACCATGGTCACAATTAGAGGTTATAACAGTGCTGAGAAAAAATTAGGACACAGTCAGCAGAGATTAAAATCAAGTTATGGGTTCACAGGAGAGACTCAGACTTAAGTAATGAAGTATACGGGTAATACTGTACCAGTGAATGCTTCCTGACATCTATGCCAGCATTCTCCAGTTCCTGAGTGCAGTTTGAGCTGATCATTGAATCAAAAGTCCTTAACACCTGCATGAGAAATCCATACAATCCATCCATATTACATATGATTTATTGTGTTTCCATCTAAATGCTCCTTTCATGCACATCTCTTTTGCACCTATTTGTTCCTTGCCACGTTGCAAGCAAACCAACTATAAGGATTGCATTGGCATGTCCATGATTTTGTAACTAGAGGAAGGCCTCACCGTTTGTGGTTTCACTTAGTCACAGTTTGCTGTGCTGCGGTTCATTGCATAACACCGCACTGTCCCAACCACAAAGCTCCCTCACAACCATTTTAAAGCTGCTAAAGGAAAACCCAATCTTAATTATGGCACCAAAAAGAAAAGTGAGTAATGTAAATAGTGGTTAACAGGCTAAGAAGGCAAAAAAGGCAACAACATTAAACCAGAATGTGGAATTAATGGATAAACTGGCAAGTGGTCACCCTGTGGCATCAGTAGCTAGACTGTATGGAGAGCCTAAACAGCTTCCCATGATAACGTTCCTTTGAGACCCCAGCCCTGCTGGAGGAACAATTAGATTCCCAGGCAGTGAGTTCAAAGAACACTGTTTTGGGTGATTAAGGTTGAAGTTAAAGTTGACCTGCATTACCTTTGTGTCCCGGTTTGGCTGTTAATCTACTGCTTTTAAATTAAACTTCCTAGTTGACTGCTGCGCAGCAGGCAATAAGCCTCCTTTGCAGTAATGTGTTGTTTCTGTGTTGCAAACACTGCCCCCTCCCCCAGGAATTCATGATTTTCCCCATTCACAACTTTTGCTGGAAAGTAACCCCCGCAAATGGCAAGGCCTTCCTGTACAAACTGATTTAGTGAAAAAGTTGTCACTAACCTTCCTTAACTACTGTTGTTCAAGAGGAGCTGCAAATGTCCATTCCATCCTTGTTGTGTATGTGGGTGCACAACACTGCCAGAAATTTTTCCCTCTCCCCCACCCCCCACTAAAAGCTCCATTAGAGGTCTGGTGAACAGAGGAGAGGGGGTCAGTTGGTCATGGAATGGACTCATGAAACACATTGTGAGGAAGCGGTTATGAAAGGTTATAGGCTGCTTCTCTTTGGGTGCCATAGATGCAGGAGCTCCTTTCTGGGTCTAGACTCAGAGGAATCTGCATCAGCACCAGAGAAATGCCTGGACTTCGACAGCTTCTCCACGTCTGGCAGACTGCTAGGAGAGGAAGGTCTGAGGCATCACGCTGCTTCTTAGTTGTCTCAGGCACTAGGGATAGCCAATGATATCAGGACTCAGCCACAACAGGAAGTGAGTGCACTCCTTACAGACACCAAGGCATTCAGTGTGGAGTCTGACTGACCTGGCTCAGGTGGAGGTCTCAAGGCTGCCTCCATGAACAGCAAACTTTAGCCAGGCTTTTCAATATTTCTTCATTCAAAGCTCAACATCTCTGCAAATTTGGCAAAGCTCCCCAACACGAGCTTCCCTAGGGCACTTCAAGCAACTTGACTGCAGGTCTCTGATGGGGACAGTCTTATTGCAGGAAGAAACCCTAGGGCACCTGAAATCAACCAAACCCCTCAGGAGGGATGATAAAAAAAAAAAAAAAAAAAAAAACAAACTCAACACTAACAACCTTAATAACTAGGGCTGTTGATTAATCACATTTTAACTGCACTGCTAAGCAACAGAATACCAGTTGAAATTTATTAAATATTTTTGGACATTTTGTACTTTTTCAAATATATATTTACTTCAATTACAACACAGAACATAAAGGCTATATTGTTTGCTTTATATTACTTGATTACAAATGTTTAAACTGGAAAGATGATAAAAAGAAATATTTTTTCCACTTCACCTAATACAAGTACTGTAGCGCAATCTCTTTAGAGTGTAAGGGCAACTTACAAATGTAGAACTTTTTTTTGTTCCATACCAGCATTCAAACACAACGTAAAACTTCAGAGACAAAGTCCACTCAGTCCCAACTAAGACAAATTAGTTTGCTTACATTTGAGAGACAATGCTGCCTGTGTCCTATTTACAATGTCACCTGACATTAGAACAGGAGTTCACAATACGTTTGTAGCCAGCATTGCAAAATGTTGACTGATATGCTAAACATTTGCATCCCTCGTCATGCTTATGCCACAATTCCAGAGGCATGTTCCATGATGACACTCAAATGAGCGAATTAAATTTGTGACTGCACTCCCTGAGGGTGAACTGTATATGTCTTCTGCCTTCTTCTAGCCACAGTCTGATACATATTTTATGTTACAACGTTCTTGGGTGATGGCCGAGCACACGTTGTTCATTTCAGAACATTTTCACTTCAGATATGATAAAACAAGGAAAGTGAGATTTCTGAAGACAGATGCAGCCCTTGACCTAAGGCTTAAGAATCCGAAATGTCTTCCAAAATCTGAGAGGGACAAGGTATGGAGCATGCTTTCAGAAGTTTTAAAAGAGCAACACCGCAATGCGAACATTACAGAACACGAACCACCAAAAAAAAAAAAAAAAAAAAACACCTTCGTGAAAATCAACCTGGCACCTTACTCAGATGATGAAAATAAACATGCATCAGTCTGCACTGTTAAATTATTATACAACAGAACGTGTCATCAGCATTACCACACATCCTCTGGAACGGTGGCTGAAGCATGAAGGAACGTAAATATGTAACACACCTGGATTGTTCTCACTTTTAGATGACAGTATATACAGGAAGTGGGCATCATTATCTTCTGCAAATGTAAACAAACGTCAGCAACTGGCTGAACAAGAATAGGACTAAATGCCTCTGAAGTTTTATATTTTGTGTTTGAGTGCAGGTTTGTTTGTTTTTTTTTATACTAATGCTGCATTTTTAAGTTCAACTTTCATGGCAAAGAGATCATACTACAGTACATGTATTAGGTAAGTTGAAAAATATCTTGGTTTTTTTACATCACAAATATTGGTAAAAATATATAAAGTGTGCACTTTGCATTCTGTGATGTAACTGAAATCCATATATTTGAAAATGTAGAAAACATGCAAAACATTTAACGGATGGTATTTGATTAACATTTTTGTGATTAATTTTAATTGTTTGACAGCCCTATTAAACCATCTACAATAAAATACAAGAGAACACAGTCCACTGAGGGTACTTACAAAAGCAAGAGAACTAGTTCCAGTGACCACTGCCAGCAATAAAAAGGAACAGAGGGCTCAGAGCCGGCTGGGCCCTTTTTACTAGTTCCATCAACATGCAACAGCACAGTGTGCTAGAGCCAACCCCCAGGGTCCTAACAGAGAAAAATTTCTAGTAACCTTTCATGGGCACACCCACACACCAAGAGTGGAACATACAAAATCACTCACAGAACTGATCTGCTTAAAAGTCCTGTACTGAGATAAAGCAAAGAAGGTGTCAGCCCAAACAGGCACACTTTTAGTGAGCTACACTGTGTATGGGTGTCTTTTCAGAAGCATCTTTTGTTCAGTGTGGGTATATCCACGCTTGACTTTTCTCCCAGAGTTTCAACTGTGCTATCAGAGACCCCCTGACACCTGTGCATGTCACTGCCCTTTGACCCATGCGAGGTGGCAGAACACCACTGGTTCTAGCAGTTAAAGAGATCAGGACAAGCATGTTTAAGGCACTGCAGCCCATAGCAAATATTATTGTCCTGAACCTTAATTTTCCCTCTTCTCCTAAAACCTACCGACTTAAACTCAATACCCCTTCTATTGTGGTTCAAAACCTGACAATGCACATCTGACCACCTCAAGAAGCCCTCCAGCAAAAAACCAGGAAGAGCAGACTTCGCATTCCTGTTATTTCTAAAGTAAAAAACAAGACAAAAAAACACTACTTTTTTTTTTAAACTTCTATAGCACAAATGCAATGTTAGAAAACCTTTACCGGTGACTTTTAATGTTCCCACAGCACTAATAAGTAACAGACAAAACACCTAGTATTATCTATTCTTTCTGTTTAGCTCAGTATTACATTTCAGATCATAAAATACAAAACATACTACGTGACCCTGTTTGTTACTGGGGGAAATTTTAATATTTGTAGATCCTGAAGTTGAGATTTTAACTCTAGAACTTGAATGTTGCCTAACTTTTTTGTAGGCTATTTATATTACTAAGACTAATCAATGTCCCTAGCCCTAGCAAACAGCAAGTTGTCCTGCCCTGCTATTTCATTCGGCTCAGCCAGTTTGTGCACAATGTTATTTTTAACAGGCACTGAGCCCACTGGAGACGCAAACACCATTAGTTATTATGATTTTGTGCACCTTGTCATGACGTATCAGTAACGATGTCTTTGATCCCAGTGTGGAAAGGATTCCAGCTATCTCCACAGCAATGTATCCAGCACCAACAATAACACTGCGCCTGAAGAAAAGTGGCAAGATCACACATGTAGCATCAGAGATAACAGAACAGCTCTCTGGCACAAGTTCTTACTACTTCAATGAACAGACAAGGTGTCTACTATAATCCAAGCACATCCTGGTTCTGGGATTATTTCAGATATAACTTCATCCTACAGCTGCTTCTGCACTGTGTCGCAGCCGCTGCCGAGATGCTGAATATGGCAAGCACCCGCAAGACGAGAGTGCTGTGTGAGCAGAGTGTCGACCAAAAATGCTAAGTTCTATCAGATCTAGGCTCTAACAATGGCTCTAGGTTTGTAATGACCCCTCGTGGGTTTCCCTCTTAATAAAAAAAAACCAATTTGCTTTAAAAATAAAACACAGTGATGCCTAATTGAATTAGAAAGACTCAAAGGCAATTTAGCACTGTGGTCAGATTAAAAGAAACACCGGTGTCAGCAGTAGCTAGTTAAGTTCCTTAGAGGGCATCCCCTGGTGTTAGGTCCCTGCAGCTCCCTGTATGGCCCAGAGAAAATGGAGGCTGAGAGTAATTAACTGTTACAAAACCAAAGTGGAAGTTTATTATAAGTGTCCACCAAAGAAACCTTTTGATTTACATTTACTTACACAAAAGATGAATCCGACTGCCATTCCCATGTCTTATTCACAAAGGTATTAAAGACCGACAGGGTGGTGTTAAACTGGACAACAATCCCTCTTGTCAATTAAGTCCACTTGGGGCGCTACTCCCCAGGGACCCAAAAATGAGATATAATACTGTGGTCAGGTATGATACGCTTGGGGGTCCTGCTACCCCCTGCGTTTTCCTAAGGGGGGGGGGCAGAGCTGCTGCTTCCTAACACTCCTTATTTATAAGTGTTTGGCCCGGGGGTTGCTAATCCCTCACATCAACAGTGACTTATAACAAATTTGTAAGTATATATAATTGCACTAAGTTAACAGCAATAAAAGGTCTTTAAGAGACTCTACACAATAAGCTTCTACTAGTAATACTATACCTAATACTTAACAACAAAACAACCAACAATCATATCAGCAACTGTGAATAGGAGTAAAGGGAAAGAAAAGAGTCAATATTAGAAGGATACAGCTGCTGGAGCGGCCTTTCTTTTGTAGCCTCAGCTCACAGCTGCTTAGTTGATGAGCCGTCTAGTCCATTAAAGAAGTCTCTTTGGAGCAGAAGCCAGCCCTGGCCCAGTCAGCCCCTGCCAGGGAGCAGCGTCAGGCGATGTAGTATACCGCTGTCACTGCTGGGCTTTGGCGCGATGGTATGGCTGCAAGCTGCAGATGGCGCCTGGTGCAGCGATCCAGGTCCCCTCAGTGCTGCTTGTCTGTCCAGTGATGTTTCAGCTGCTTCACCCCAAAGGGCTACCGAAAGGGACTGGTCCGGGTCAAGAGGCAGAACCTTCCCGAAGGGCCCCTTCTGTGGTGAGCAGCCTTCTTTTATACACCCAGTTCATGAATTATTCATGAGTCTGGGGGCTAGGTGCGGACCTGATAGAGAACTGCCCCTAACAGGTCCGGAGACTTCAGATCTTCCCAGAAGTTTACCTTTTATGGTCATAGGTGGCAGTTACAGTTCATTAATATTCACAGGCTGTTGCTTTCCCACCTAAAGTTACCCCCTCAGATTAAATAGATGGCTATGTATTGCTTTTAAGTTAAAATCCCTTTCTGAAGAATTTTGCGGTAAAACTTTGTGCTTTGTTGATGTATCAAGCATGACCTGTCACCAAGGAGACCCTGCAATACACCAGAGGCTGGGGGCATCTCGAAACCCTGTCAGGGGCTTTTCTGACAGGATTTCTTGTCACATTGGATGGTATTTCCCATGATCTCAGGCTCTAACTTCTCAGTGGCCACCTATGTTGTAAGTCTAGTTTATTAAACTGCATGCCACAAGAAATCCAACCAAGAAATGACAAGTCTCTTACTTCTATTTTGATGGGGCATTGATGTGGTTACAACAGTTGTTTCTGGTGCACTTACAAAACCATTGTTTTGTTAAGTCAGTTCCCCCCAAACCAAAAGAAGATGGAAAAGGAAAGCTAGATGCCACTTGAGTCAGACACAGGTGTTGCCTGCAGAGTGGTTATACCAAGCACAATATGGCATCCTCTCTTGGGCAAGGAATGACATTCTTGTCTATGGACATTGGGTTGGGCTAGAGACCAACGAGTCGCAGGAACAGGCAAAATAGTGGGATCAGCTGAGGCATCCTCAGGCAAGCCATCAGAGACCCTGTAGAAGATGGCAGGGCACAAAACCAGCCCAGAGGCTGAGGCTTGGCTGACATGCCATCCATTACTTTATGCTTCATGCTGTGAACCTGAAAAAAAGCTAAAGGAAAGGATGACATGCCCCATATTGAGGAAAAGATGTGTAACTGGAGACTCATGAGAATGAATCCATCTCTCTTAGTCTCTCAGTCTTCCCATAATTCCAGACATAATTGCTGTTAGTCTATAAGGTGCCACAGGACCCTTCGTTGCTCTTCCCATAATTCCAGACATTCTGGCCATAGGCCTTAAATCATTGCAATTTCCTTCTTGAGGGCAGACCGGTATCTGGTTGGTTGAGTCCAGGAGACTTGGCAATCATCAGAGAGGCACAAAACAGATGTAAGGGAGGAGTCATAACACTCCCACCCTAAAAATTGTTTCAACACCATTGTAGGTCCAGGTTGATTTGGTCTAAAGTTAGACCCAAACAGAATTCTACCAACAATACAGGGCATTAAGCTGTGCGCTGAAAAACTGCTAGAGTATCATCAGGCTGTGAGTAGTATTCGGCACAAACCACAGGCCAAACCTTCCAGAAAAAAAATCTTCTGTCCAATCCAGCAGCATGATGAAGTGCCTGTGCGATCACGCAATATCTAGGGAGATCTGTGTTCCATTCTTCACACTAAAGGCCATCACTGAACCCTAGAGATGGAAGTTGTGTAGTATGCAGGCTGTGTGGCTTATTTTCAGTGTGAACAAGCAGGCACAGGAATGTCAAACATGGACCACCAAATCCACATTGCCTCTTTGGTGGTGTGGTTAGGCTCTCCTTCAAATGTTATCAGCTTCTCACCACAACATTATTTAGAGACACAATGCTGCACTTTCATGACAAGTTCTCTCTACTCCCAATAACTAAATCCTTTATGCTGAGACTTGAGAATATGAAGTTTTACTTTGAGACAGTGACAAGTAAAATAGGAAGCAAAGTATAATTCAGGCCCACTTAAGCCTCATGGAGGTGCCAAGCAGAAGAAGATAGAGAGTGGAATTTAAGAGACCTTTTACTGATGAAGGCTGGAGCTAAAGTGCAGCTAGGCAGGGGACACAGCTTCTGAGGCCAACAGGGTACCCTGCAAATTATAATGGCTTTTTTGGAATTGCTAAGACAGAGTGCTCAACAACCCCACATTCAACAGCCTTAGCAAGTAAGCAGAAGATTTAATTTGAACACACAGGCAGGAGACAAAGCAATGTCAATGACAGTCTCAATCTTATTGTTCACGTGAATCTTTAAACACCAGATGAGACTATATAGGTAGAGCTGAACAGGCACCATTCACTTCAGCCATTATATCCAATTAGTGCACTAGATGTACGCACCTGTTCTGTTTAAAACCAAATTTTCCCCAATACCTGTAACTCTGTAAACTACTTTGTGTAAAAATATTCAATGAGATGAGCTGTTTAAACTGCAAGTAACAAACAAAACAGCATTTCCCCATGAATAAAAAAAAAAAAAAAATATGAAAAATGAAGGACAATGATTCAAACAAAATCATGTTATGTCCTAATACAGTTACTTACCCAAAAAAACCACTACCTGGCATGCATGTTAAACTCTAGATAAGGTGTTAAAATCACCACTGTCCTGCCCTTTATGTAATCATTTATCCATTTTATATGCATTTTTCACAGGAAAAAGTAGCTGCACAAGTGGCAACATACAGCAAACGTGAGCTCTGTGCTCTTTGCTTTCAGCAGCTTACTGAGAGCAGCCTGAGTGATGACTTTGCTATTGAGAGTCTTATTTTTTTGGTTTATTTACCTGGGCAATTCTTCAAGTTCAAAGAACCCATCGCTGGTAATTCCCAAGCTGGCACCTGCAACATAAAGCACAATTTCACATGCTTTTCCTAGTAACAACACTTTGCTTTTTTCTTAGCAGCATTTGGGAATTTCAACACAACATTGTTCAGTTTCGATTTACATTTCTTGTTCACGTTTATTTGCTTTTACATACAAGCCAATTCCAAGCATACAAACGTTTGACTTGTTTTTAATGCTCATTTCCCCACTTCAACTGTCGAAGATGAAGGGCACTCTCTACTTTGCAAAACTGAGTTTAGAATTGAAAGAAAGCATTGTAAGAAGAGCTTGAAAACTTCCCAGATCCTTATTTGGCCACAGAGGCCTAAACCCAGGCATCATGTCTCTGCAGCTACAGATATTTAATTTGCATTTATATTTTTACTCTCCCCAATTAATTCAATAACTCCACAAAAATCAACTCAATGCCACTCAATCCTCCTCAAATCCAAACAATTTTGCTACCAGTACCCCCTTAAATGCCAATCAACAAAGCCCTTCAAAACTCTGCTCCCTTTTCCCTATCAAACAGCCAGTCAATACAGCCGTCTTCACTTATAAAGAAGATGTATTTTAACATGTTAGGTAACCCATCACAAGCCTAGTGTTTACCTCCACCAGCTAACACAAAGTTACTGTAGGTGTTAAAACTACAACTTGCCTTGTTAAAGCTACTACTATGCTAAAATTGTAATGTGTGTGACCTATCTGGCTCTAAAAAGACACCTTTTGCATAGTGCAGGCACAGCCTTAGAGGGTGCTCTACTCCCTGCCATAATAACCCAGTATGCCTATGTCTACAAGTTACTGTCAACAGGATAATCTTGACAAAACCTCTGTCAACAGACTGCATCTACAGACAACTTGCTCTGTCGACAGAGAACTCCTAGACTGCACTGCCCTCTGGTGCCAGAAAGCAGAATGGCAGCTCTGCGAAGAGGGCTGCCTGTCGACTGGAGGCGCTCTGTCGACAGAAGTGGCCACGCTGCACTTTTGTCAACAGTACTATGTCCAGAGATTGTTATGTCTCGAAGTTTTGAGGGATGATACTGTCGAGGAAAACGTGGAGTTCTGTGGAGACTTTGCTGACAGACTCCTTTAAGTGTGTAGGTGCTCCCTGAGTTATGTCGACAGAGGGCCCCCTGCTGCCGACAAAACTCTCTAGTGTAGACCCAGCCCATGTGTTTACTCCGAGTTAAGAACATAAGAATGGCCATACTGGGTCAGACCAAAGGTCCATCCAGCCCAGCATCCCATCTGCCGACGGTGGCCAATGGTGAGTTGGCAATGTAATTATACTCTCCCCCTCTCAACGCTTAGTAAAGTGTTAATAGAAAAAAGTTTCAAGCAGGGACTAGAACTCTTTGCTCAGCTTTCTACCTCTGGACTCTTCATACTAGCTCTCCAGTCACCAATGATATCAACTGTGAAGCTTACTAGGTGCAAGGGGTTCCCCTAGTGACAAGCATATTGTGCAGAATCCTGGCTTTCACTATTAAGCTGTGCATTTCTGGTCCCCATTGCTGCAAAAAATATTTTAAAATGTGAGCCAATGCAGTGAGCTCTTCATGAGACTACAGGGAGCCTGAAACAAAAGCTGACAGCTGTGAATTCTCCTGCTGCAATTAATCTCATCTGAGCATAAACGCTGAAGCC
Source organism: Carettochelys insculpta (assembly GCF_033958435.1). Lineage (NCBI taxonomy): Eukaryota > Metazoa > Chordata > Testudines > Carettochelyidae > Carettochelys > Carettochelys insculpta. Next base: position 131,731,111 of record NC_134140.1, on the reverse strand, counting down.
CAGAAATGGCACTTCACAGACAAATTTAACCATTTTGTTGAGTGTCATTCTAACAACTAGAACAGGAAATAAATTGTGAAAGAAGCTCTCATGGTGGTGTGAATAAGGAGTTGCTGGAACAAAATACCACAGGAGGAGCAAAGGAGACACCCTCAAGCCCAGAGTAAGAAAAGAAACAGACAGGATGCTTGGGAAGGGAGGAGACCAAGGGCAGAAACAGTACGAGTCCTCTCAAACAAGAGCTGATTCTCCATTTACTAACACTGAATGTGACCTCAATTAACAACTGAAAGTTTCATTACTACATAATGGCCATACTGTACCTGCAATCTTTGTGCAACCCTCCTACAGACCTCAGGAGGAGATCCATTGCGGATTAAAGGGTTATACATTGCGGATTAAAGGGTTATACATTCAGGCTCAGTCCATGGCCTCTGCACCAAATGAACAGGACACCCCTTCCACCCTACTTAGGATCCAGTTTTTCTATCAAGCAGGACAACAAACCCTTTAAGCTTTCAGACTGTTTTATATCATAAACAGGCACAAGTGGACTCTGGACATCTGCACAGGGTGCACAGAATATGTCCACCTTCAGCCTGTTCAATCTGCAACGTAGTCGCTCTCATTTACGCGGTCATAACCAGAACCGTACAAAACGCTAAATGGAAAAAGGCTCAGGTAGCAAAGTCAAACATCCATGCTGAACCGAATGCAACTTCCGTGTTGACCTGCAACATTGCATCAGTTCCTTCCTACTTTGTGATAAAAGCATTTTCAGTAAAAGCAGAAGTGGGTAAAGGAGACTGAGCTGTTCAAGATCTTCCATTCACGATAAGCAGATTTGCAGTGCTGAACAGGCAGACCCAATTTGGCTTAAGGGAAAAATGGCAAACAGGGCATCAGTCAAGTTGCCTGTGAAGGAGCTGTAGGCACACTTTACAAGCTTTAACTGCGGACACCAAGCATCCTGACCTGGAGCCTCAACCAAAGCTCACTGAAGTCAGTGGGAATCTTTCTAATGACTCCAGAAGGCTTTGGGTCAGATTTTTCTATGCAGGCCAGCGTTCCATTTATAGGAGGCAGGGAACAGTAGTATGCTGAAAACAAATGTCTTCTAAATTCACATTCTATACAGACCACTGAGGGCCAGAGAGGAGCACTGTCTGCACTGGAAAAATAGCAAGTCTTGTTGTAACTCAAATTAAATCTCTTCCTACGAGATGTACTTGCATTCCACGATGTTGATCACATTATTCAAAAACTTACCAGGGATTTCACTCTCCTGGGGCACTGATGGTCGCCCACCTGTCGCTATCAGGATGTGGGGAGCAGTGTATTTTTTACCATTGACCTCTATTGTAGGCTCGAGGTCAGTCGTAAAAGCTGCATGGCCATGAATGGTTTCTATGTGAGCCTACAAAAAACAAATTTTAGACTGTATTGTCTTTCTATAAATCACAGATGCAGATGATGGAGAAAGAACGAACCTTTCCTAATCACCAGAGCAGAAGACAAAATTATTAGTGCAGAAAAGTAGTATGCTAGCTCTAGGATTCTGCATTTCAATTTCCAAAAAGTGTTCCTCGTAGCCTACATTATCAAACATGGAGTTGCGATTTTGGGTACCCACTCCAAGAAGTGCTCAGGAACCACCCTCTTAAAAAAAAAAAAAAAAATCAAGCTCCCACAATCTGTCACGTGGACACCAAAAATCATGAGCCAGTTTGAAAATGTAAGCCCAGGTTCATCTAGTAATCTGAAGTGTTCATAAACATAACAGAAGGCTTCAATCTGCATCAGAAGGCACTGTATGTTCTGGGAAGCTAATGAAGATTAAACTCCAGCCACCTAAACACGACTAAGCTGGTGGTTCTTTACGGTGCGAGTCACGCATGCATTCCACACCAAATGCACTGAAGCTGGAGAATTGCACGTAGCAGTACCCATAAGGGGCAGTGCTCACGTGTGGCCAAAGCTCCTCCCCTGGCTAGAGGAGGCAGTATCATGCCAATCACACCCTCCCTTTCTCTCCCTCATTCCTTTGCACTAACTCTCAGAGACTGGACTCTGGGTTTGTCTACACGCAGTGGAAGATCGATGTTGCAGCAGTTGATCTGGAGTTTGATTTAGCATGTCTGGTAGGAAGATGCTAAATCAAACTCAAAGGACACCCGTCAGTGCCAGCACTCGTACTCGCTGTGAAGAGTAAGGGAAGTCGACAGGAGTGCTTGCTCCTGTTGATCTCCTGCAGCTGAGACCATGCAGAAGCATGGATTAAAGGTACATTTATTCCAGGTACATAATTAACTTAGCTTGACTTGCATATTTTAATTTGATCATCCACATTAATGTACACTGGCCTTTGATGTATAAGGACCGAGGGTGGGTAGTGAAATACATTTCTGCATCACATCCTAAAAAATAATCAGTTACAGGAGTAGATGAAACCATGTATTCCACTTGCAGGAGACTGGGCTTGGACTCTTTTTAAACAAGGACTGCAGGACCATCTTCCCAAAGTTTGCATCTTCTCTGGATACTGCAATAGTGGCAGAGCAGTACTGCCTCATGTAGTCAGGAGAGGGGCTAAGGGCACACCATCCCTCTACAGATACTGGTAGGCAAGATTCTCCGGGTTCTGTGTACTGGGTGTGCACAAAGACCTAAGCAGAGGCTGTATTACTCACATAAGTTCACCATCACATTACATAGACTGGAAGGAGAGGGGGAAAACTAGGTCTCTCTGTTTCACGAAGTGGGAATTGCTCTTATAATGAAAGAATAGTGGTTTCACACAGGAGAAGAATTTTTATAACTACTGGACAATGAATTTGCACTGACCAAAGATGACAAAACCAAACCACTCACTCTTAAAAAGCTTTCCTTAGGTTCTGGAAACATATGACAGTTTAAAGGGATATAGAAGAGGCTTCGTAATTTTGAGATTTGTTACTTGTACATGAACCAAAATTTACAAACCTTGTTTAAGTTATTTTGATAGATCCCATTCAGGCGGCTCACATAAGCATCACGCTTTTCTTTAATCACTCTGCAATAAAATATGAGTCACTGTCACTATATAAGCTTTTTCTCTCTGCTAAAAGGAATAAACAGAAAAAAGGGGGCTAGCTTTAAAATCTAATCTTATTAGATATGCAAACACATAAAGGTCATCAGATAAAGTCAACAAACTCTGTGGGGTATGGAAGGGGTAGGGAAGGGGCGTGCAGGGGCTTGGAACACATGAAACAAACCACTATACAGCCTGTGATGTCATTAATAAGAGATTTTCTTGAGCGAGGCCCAGAGTTTGCTTGCAGCTGATTCCACATCCTGTTTGGCACCGGCAATGCTGACCCATAGGATCAGGCATTTGACAGTGGTTTTGAGGGACATGGAACCAAACTGCAAGCAACTTCTGCGAATAAGACTGGTTTCTCTCCCAATGCACACAGTGAATTTAGTGGACACTGCAACAGAAGGAAACAAGAAAGATCGCTTATACATAAAGAAAACACTATTTCCAATACATTTAGTGTGCTTCAAAGGGATAAACAAACAAGATTTTGCTACCTTGAAGGCAATCTCAGACTTACCGCCAATCAAACTTCACATCTGATGTTTTAAAGCCATAATCGGCGTGATCATGGATGAATTCAAAGTGGACTGCTGTGTTCCACATCACCTGTCACAGAGGTAAACAGAACAGTAATTAGAGAACAGTAATTCAGCACAGCATGAATGAAAAAGAGCCTCAAATGCATCTAATATTTCACAATGGATTAGGTGGAACAACTCAGCTCCACACTCTGCTATTTTAAATAGGCTTGGCTTTATAAATAAGGGCAATGTTGGTCCTTGAAGGCCCCAACACCACGCGGCAGGACGCTTCTGGAGACAGGGTATGAAGCTAGCAGTCTGCTCCACAGAAGCATGGCTATCACCGCAGTATGCACTTGCCTGTGTTTAGACCTACCTTTACCCCCTGCTGCAAAGGTGGGAGAGATTCTTCAGCTATTTCTTTTCTTTTGCAAGACTTGCACCACTATCTGAACAGTTCTCCGCTAACCTTGACTGCAAGACGACAATTGTGTCTAGCCCCCATGCAGGAACATTGGGAAAGGAGGTTCTTGGTACAGGTTGAACCTCTCTTATCCAGCACCCTCAGAACAAAACTGGTGCTGGAAGAGAATTTTTTGGGTGATACGAGGTCAATACTGTCTAGTATATTACCAACACTCTCACTGCTTACTGGGCTCTTTGAAGACATTGGCCGTGTCTACACTAGCCCCAAACTTCGAAATGGCCACGCAAATGGCCATTTTGAAGTTTACTAATGAAGCGCTGAAATGCATATCCAGCGCTTCATTAGCATGCGGGCGGCTGTGGCACTTCGAAATTGACGTGCCTTGCCGCCGCGTGTCTCGTCCCAACGGGGCTCCTTTTCGAAAGGATGGGAATAAGCTGATGGGAATAAGGGGACTTCGAAGTAGGCGAGGTCCTTTCGAAAAGGAGCCCCGTTGGGACGAGACACGCGGCGGCAAGGCACGTCAATTTCGAAGTGCCACAGCCGCCCGCATGCTAATGAAGCGCTGGATATGCATTTCAGCGCTTCATTAGTAAACTTCAAAATGGCCATTTGCGTGGCCATTTCGAAGTTTGGGGCTAGTGTAGACGTAGCCATTTAGGGGTAAATTACAGCTAAACAGCACAGAAGACAGAGCCAGGACTGGTGGCTGGAAACAAGCTTTATGGGACCACAGGAAACTTGGCCACATCCATGATAAGCGGTCGTCCGGATAACTAAAATCATGCCAGATTACGGAGTTTGCTGAACAAGAGTGTTCTGGATTAGAGAGGTTCATCCTGTACTATAAGCTACCCTTTCTGTGCTCAGATTGTCTAGCTCTATCTAATCCACAAATATTTGGAGGGGATTAGGGAGAAGAAACCTCATACCTGAGTCTCTAATTCCATGGTGTCCAATATGCTTTCTGTTCGTCACATGTGTAGAACTGGACACTGCAGTATGGTGAAGCAGTTCAGAGCCACAATCGTGGAGCATCCTCTGCCAGCTCTGCACATGCGCCTCACTGTGACCACTTGGAGATCTTCAAATTCATTTTGGACACCACTACTCTAATTCATTCGCAATGTTACACACATCACAATATCAGCTTCCACTGCAATTTGACAGCAGGAGCATCCACTCTCAGGCAGCCAGAAACCAAAGCCCTCAATGTCAACTCTTCGACAAATTATAGCAAATCATGTCGTTACTCTTCCACAATTTTCTCTGGCTCGTCTGCAACTCAGCCAAAATTATTAGCCAATCATCTTGCAACTCAAGTAGAACCTTACTCATATTCATAGAATTTCGAGTTTATATACAGCAGCACTTGGAAGTCGCATTCCATTTTTAATGCACATTTCTTCATTTCAAATCACACTTGAAACAGTGTCATAGGAAAACACTAGTCTCTCTACATTCCACTCACACGACCTATTCAGCCCAAACTTAACTATAAACTGTGTTTTTGAAGTCCAGCAAAATCCGTTCATAAGCTTTTTGAAGCACTGCTCGCTCAGATTATAACACTAGTCACCTCTTCAAAATGATGAGCTATGTTGATCATTCACAAAATGCTTTTGTGACACTGACTAATGAAAATATTAAAACTACAAATTCTTCTTACAGATATTGCTGGTGTAATCTCACTAATTGGTCTGCATCAGTGGGCCCAAGGTAAATGTGTCCTTTAGGTGTTCATTTTATCTACAACCAGTCTAACCAGCCTACTCAGCTTTAGGCAAATCAGCAAAGTAAGGACTACGAAGATTTCTACCAGTGCCCTGCACTGTAGCTGCATCTTGTTAAGTTTATATACTGTCCCAACATCATCTGTTGTGAAGAATATGATACAGATACATTCATTTCAATTAAGGACAATATGAAAGAAGAAAAATAAACCCTACCTTTTTTGGTACACACCCAACATTCACCTAAGAGAGAAGAATATTTAGTCAGCATGTATCTTAATAAAAGCAATAGTTAGAAAACAAGCCCACTGAGGCTTCCCAAAATTGATGCTAACTATGCACGTCTCTCTCACCCTGGACAATGCAGAAATACTGTCATTTTGGGTTGGGCAAAGAGACATTCACGTCTGACACTTTTAGTTTCAATAAGCAAATTCAGAGGCTCCCATCCACAAACGCAGCCCTTCACCCATCTAAGACAGGTTAAAAAACATAGTGCTCATTTTAAAACTGTTGTTTTTCAATGGATACTTAAAAGGATTTCCTGTCTTCTCAGAATGGATAGTAAAGATTGCAGAGAAGTTTTGATAAAGGAATAAGAACACAGCCCAGTGCCTTCAGCTAATACTTCTCACCCCATAACTGTGCAACTTTTGGAGGGAACGGACATGTAATCAGAGCACACAACTGGAAGTCAGCTTTGGGTTTTAATCTCTGGCATTAACTTTTTAAATGAACCCTTCTGTGCCTCAATTTCTCCAACAGTTAAGTCTTTTATGCTAATATTGCTCCAATGTCTTTCAAATAACAGGGTCACCTTCTGTAAGTTCACAATCACGTACCCTTAAAGCAAATTCGAGTTGAAAACAATACCAGTGAACTCACAAAAACATATTTGGGGTGATAAGCAAAAGGCAATACACCCAGTTCCCAGCTAACAGCATAAAACTGCAAGCTTCCACCTTGACACAAAGACAAGATGCCAAACATCTGAAACGAAGGGTCCTGGGGCACCTTATAGACTAACAGAAAAGTTTTCAGCATGCGCTTTCGTGAGCACAGCCTCATTTCATCTAAACACGGCTACCCCTCCGATACTAAACATCTGAAGGGATGCACTCAGAGGCCGGAAAGGGGAAAGACCTGCTTAAACCAATCACCAAGCAGCCGCACCTTTTGCTTCCATATTTACACAATAGTCTTATGTTCATTCCTCAAAGCAGTAGGATTTCCTGTTTTAACTGGTATGTGTCACACAGTTCACCCTGAACTTACTTTTGAGAGCAGCAGAGATACAGGAAATCTTGGAGCTCATGAGAGATTAAATTAAGATTTTTCCTTCCTGTTAGTGATCCTGTAATACAAACTTATTCCTATTTCCCATTAAAAGTTTTCTTCCTAAGGAGCTTCCTCACTAGTTTGCAGCCTTTTTTGTCAATAGGCAAGCAAGAACAGAAATGACCTACGGATCCACCGCCTTGTCTGCCTGAAGGAAAGGAGTTTCGATATATTTACAACACCTTTTCAGGGGAAACTGAATACAGAAGTGTCGTAAAATGCCTCCACTTGCACCACAACACAGCTCTGTACTCTGCTATATTTCCTCCTTCTCTACTCTTTGCTTTTAGACAACAAGGATTACTTAGCAGAGTACGGTTTTATCTGAACAAATCAAATCCTCTATTTTATAACTCCCTGCCCAGGCCCCCAGCTCACAGCCCCTAAAACCAGCCCTCACCCCCAACCCACACCCTGCCCCTCACCCCTCTGCCCACATCCCCTACTTCCTACCCCTCTCCCACATACACCGCTACACCCCGCCCCTCCCTCTGCCCTGGCCCCCCACCCACTTACACCCCCTACACCCTGCCCCTCCCTCCGCCCTGGTCCCCCATACACCCCCTACACCCTGCCCCCCCCCATACACCCCTCCACCCTGGCCCTCCCTCCACCCTGGCCCCCCCATACACCCCTCCACCCTGCCCCTCCCTCCACCCTGGCCCCCCCATACACCCCTCCACCCTGCCCCTCCCATCACCCTGGCCCCCCCATACACCCCTACACCCTGCCCCTCCCTCCACCCTGGCCCCCCCATACACCCCTACACCCTGCCCCTCCCATCGCCCCGGCCCCCCGTACACCCCTACACCCTGCCCCTCCCTCCACCCTGGCCCCCCGTACACCCCTTACACCCTGCCCCTCCCTCCACCCTGGCCCCCCGTACACCCCTTACACCCTGCCCCTCCCTCCACCCTGCCCCTCCCGTACACCCTTACACCCTGCCCCTCCCTCCACCCTGCCCCTCCCGTACACCCCTACACCCCGGCCCCTCCCTGCGCCCTGGCCCCCCGCACACCCTTACACCCCGGCCCCTCCCATGCCCAGCCCCTCGCGCTCCCCCCCGCACACTCACGCAGGTGCCCCCCAGCCGCTGACGCTCCACCACCGCCACTCGGGCTCCCAGCTCCGCCGCGCGCCGCGCGCTCGCCAGCCCGCCCGAGCCGCCCCCCAGCACCAGGTAGTCGAAGGCAGCGGCCATGGCTCGAGGCGGCAGGGAACGAAGTGCGGACATCGGGCCAATCCCCGCGGGACCCGACGGGGCGGGGCGGGGCGGGGGAGGCTGAGTCATCCTGACGGAGGGCGGGGCTTCGGAAGGCCCTGCGCTGGAGGGGCGGGACGGGAGCCGATGGGGGCGTGGCTGGCGCTGGCGGGGGCGTGGCTGGCCCAGGCCGGGGCAAGGCGGCCAAGGATGGGGCTGAAGCAGGGCTCTTGGGGAGGGCGGGTGCTGGGGTGGGCGCTCCCTCCTGAGCTCACCGCCAGGGACGAGAGGAGGGGGCCTGTTATAGGTCTCTGGGCTCGGGGTCGCGGCCCTGCTCAGAAACAGACTCCTACAGCAACCCCCTGCATTGTGCCTGAGCCCCAGGGGACCCCTCCTTTTTAGCCTCAGTGCGGCCGGACCTGAGCGGTGGTCTCTGGGCACATCTGCTTCACAGCCGCAGCTCTGAGGAGTTCAGCTGCTGGCAGACTTGGGCCTGTCTCACACCCTCAGGCGGCCCCACAGAGTAAGAGCCAGGCAGCAGGTTCAGGCGGTAGGATTTTAGTCAACAGGAACTAGGGATGTTAAGGTGTAATTGGGATGCCTCACCTTAACTCAAAGGCTTATGGGTTACAGTTAAACAGTGTATCAGAGAGGTGGCCATGCTAGTCTGTATCTTTGAGAACAAGAAGTGCTGTGGCGCCTTATAGACTAACAGATATTTTAGAGAGTAAGCTTTTGTGGGCAAAGACCCGCTTCATCAGATGCAGTGGGGTCTGCAACAGCCCGAGACTTACCCCAGCTAGGGAGGCACTCCAGTGCTGCTGGAGTAGCCCCTGGCCACAGCAGGCCCAGTTGCCCTCCCTCCGTTTAATCAGTTAATGGATTAAACTTAACTTATTAAAACAAAAAAGCTGTCAAATAGCACTTTAAAGACTAACAAAATAATTTATTAGGTGATGAGCTTTTGTGGGACAAACCCACTTCTTCAGACCATAGCTATACCAGAACAGACTCATTAAGGCACAGAGAACCAAAAATAGTAATCAAGGTGAACAAATCAGAAAAAAAATGATCAAGGTGAGCAAATCAGAGAGTAGAGGGGCAGAAGGGGGTTGTGGGGGAAGTCAAGAATTAGATTAAGCCAACTATGCAAACAAGCTCCTATAATGACCCAGAAAATTCCCATCCTGGTTCTAACCATGTGTTAATGTGTTGAATTTGAATATAAGAGAGAGTTCAGCAGCCTCTCTTTCCAAAGTAGTGTGAAAATTCCTCTTCAGTAAGAGGCAAACTGTTAAGTCATTAATAGAATGGCCCACTCCATTAAAATGCTGGCTGACCAGTTGGTGGATCAGGAGTGTTTTTATGTTTGTTTTCTGCCCATTAACTCTTTGTCTAAGAGAGTTTGAAGTCTGTCCAATTTTCAAAGCACCTGGGCATTGTAGGCACGTGATGGCATATATGATGTTAGCTGAGGAACATGAGAATGTGCCTGTGATTCTATGAATAACCTGGTTAGGTCCAGTGATGGTATCTCCAGAACAGATATGTGGACAATGCTGGCAGCGGGCTTTGTTGCAAGGAAAAGTTCCAGGACTGGTGTTCCTGCGGTATAGACTGTGTTTGTTGAGTAAGAATCCTCACAAGGTTGGGAGGTTGTCTGTAGGAGAGAACAGGACTGTCACCTAGGGCCTTCTGGAGTGTGGCATCCTGATTAAGGATTGGTTGTAGGTCTTTAATAATTCCTTGCAGTGGTTTGAGTCTGGGGCTGTAGGTAATGACCAGAGGCGTTCTGTTCTTGGCTTTCTGGAGCCTATCTTGGAGTAGCTGGTCTCTGGGTATTCATCTGGCCCTGTCAATATGTTTTTTTATTTCTCCTGGTGGGTAATTCAGGTTTGTGAATATTTGGTAAAGATCTTGTAATTGTTGGTCTCTGTCAGTAGGATCAGAGCAAATGCAATTGTACCTAAGGGCTTGACTGTAAACAAAGTATCTAGTTATGTGTGCAGGGTGGAAGCTAGAAGCATGTAGGTAAGTATAGTGATCAGTGGGTTTCCGGTACAGTGTGGTACCAATCAAGTCATCCTTGATTTGTACTGTAGTGTCCAGGAAATGTATCTCTCGCGTGGAGTAACTGAGGCGTAAGTTGATAGTGGGGTGCAGATTGTTAAAGTCTCTGGAATTCTTCTAACATCTCTATACCATGGGTCCAACTCATAAAGATGTCATCAATGTATCTTAAGTAGAGGAGGGGTAATAAGGGTAATCTGTTACTATTTAATCTATTAACTAATTAAACAGGAATTTACTTCCCTAATGGGAACACAGCAGAAGCAGGCTTTAGTTTAGCACAGAAAAATAAAGGTTAATACAGTGCACACTGCATGTGACAGAGCAGCTCACCAGTCAGATGGTACTGAATTGCCCTTTCAGGCTCTTAAGAGGTGTGTCTACACGTGCCGGCTACTTCGAAGTAGCCGCGCCAACTTCGAAATAGCGCCCGCCACGACTACACGTGGCGGGCACTATTTCGAAGTTGACACCGACGTAAGGCAGCGAGACGTCGAAGTCGCTAACCCCATGAGATGGGAATAGCGCCCTACTTCGACGTTGAACGTTGACGTAGGGCATGTGTAGCCGATGCGCGTCCCGCAACATCGAAATAGCGGGGTCCGCCATGGCGGCCATCAGCTGAGGGGTTGAGAGACGCTCTCTCCAGCCCCTGAACTCGATGGTCGCCGCGTGTAGCGGCCCCTTAAAGCTCCCCACCCCCTGCCTTCCTGTGCAGGAAGCTGAGGGCGCGTGCAGGCGGCAGCACAGCCACGCGGCCAGCCTGCATGCCTCTCTGCAGCCTCGTTTCACCACCCCTGCAGCGGTGGCCGCTCACCAGCCCCCCAAGCGACCCCAGGGCACCCCCCCCAGCGGAAGCCAGGCCTCACAGGCTGGCAGCCAGCCCGGGAAGCGGCAGCAGGGCCCCTCCTGGACGGAGGCCAAGCTGCGGGACCTGCTGGGGCTCTGGAGTGAGGAGGAGGTGCTCCAGGTAATGGGAAGCAAGAGGCGGAACACGGATGCTTTCGCTCGGCTGGCTGAGGGCCTTGCCGCCCGGGGTCACCCTGCCCGCACTCCTGACCACGTCAGGAGTAAGGTGAAGGAGCTGTGGCAGGGTTACGCCCTGGCCCGGGATGCGGCCGGCCGATCTGGGGCTGCCCCCCGTCACTTGCCCCTTTCACAGGGAGCTCAGGGAAATCCTGGGCCCCCGGCACACCTCCTCCCCTCCGGCCACTCTTGATACATCGGCCGACGAGCCCCAGCAGGCCCCGGAGGTGGAGTCCGCCCCAGAGGCAAGCCCCACACCCCAGGGGCGCCTCCAGGAGCCCACCCCTGGGGCACCGGAGGAGGAGGAGGAGGGGGGATCCTCCTCCAGCGATGGGGGGCTCCACATCGCACTGCCGTCCCGGAGCTCCAGCAGGTCGTCCGCCCATTGGGTGTCCCCCTACCGTGGGAGCGGACCATCAGGTATGTACCCCCCCGGTGCACACCCCTGGGGTTGAGGGGCAGGGGCAACAGACATGACCAGGGCCCTCCACGTGCCCAGATGACCATGGCCCCAAGGACAGCAGTGGCATGTCCCTCAGAAGAGTGCATCAGCCCCTGCCCCACCAACACGACAGTGCCATGCCCCATCCCTGGGGATGGGGGGAGCGGAACCTAGGGTCCCCCGGGGGGAGGGGGTGGGACACCCATCAGCAGCAGCAGCATCTCCCAGGGGCAGGGATAGGGAACCAGCAGCAGAGGGGTGGGGGGACAAGGGCCACGGCTCGGGGCCCACACTAATAGCTGTCTCCACTCTTCTTTCCTCCCTGCGTTCCGCAGCTGCACCATCAGAGGGACCGGAGAGCGCCGGCGAGGTGTTAGTGGTCCCGGAGAGCCCCCTGGGGCCATCACTGCAGGCCAGCCCCTTGGCGGAGCACCAACTGGCCCCAGGGCGGGGACGACGGCAGACTCAGCACCACTCCCCGACAGCGACGGACCCCTAGCTGCTGGCGATCCTCCAGCGGCAGCTGGAGGTCTCAGAGCAGCGCCTGCGGGTGGAGGAGAGGCGCCTCGAGCTGCAGGAGTGGGCGCTGGCCTGGCGCCAGGAGGCATGGGGGACCTTTATGTGCATCGCGGACTACCTGGCCCCCCATGCCACGCTGGCTGCCGCTCTGCCCGCTCCACCCGCCACTCCACCCGCCATCGCACCACCATCCACCACCGAGGGCCCTTCCGCCGAGGGGGACCTGGGGCCTGCTGACACCCGCCGGCCTTATCTCCCAGTCCGCCTGGCCCCCAGCCAGCCCCGGCCAGGGCTGAGGCCGAGGCGCAGGTCGCGGCCGCCCACACCCAGCACTGGACATTAGGGGGTGTGGGGCCCAGGACGTGGTCCCCCCCTTCCCCTCCCCCTCCGTACATATCCCCTTTACTTGTGTTTTGTAAATAGTTTGTATTACACCCCTGTTATTTTATTATACCTGCCCCCCATGTAAATAGTTCTCCCCTTCCTTGTCTTCCCCTTTTTTTTTCCTTTCATCATATAATACATATATATAATTATTTTGGTTGTAAATAGTATAATAATAATAATGAGTTCAACGTTTTCTGGTTTCACGAACAACGTCTATTTTTATTTACAAGAAAAGTAGGAGGGGTGCTCTTGGGTGCTCTGTGGTGTGGGCGTAGGGGCAGGGAGTGTTGTGGAGGATGGCGGGGTGCAATGGGGGACCTACCAGCGTTCACCCTGCGGTCTCGTCAAAATGGGCCCGCAGGGCCTCCCGGACCCGGGTCCCTTCGGGGTCCACCTGGTGACTGGGGGCAGCGGGTGGCTGCACATCGGCCCTGCCAGCCTTCACAGCCCAGCCCTGAAAGAATGCCTCCCCCTTGCTCTCGACCAGGTTGTGGAGGGCACTGCATGCGCCCACAATCTGGGGGATGTTGGTGGGGCCCGCATCAAGGCGGGTGAGGAGACACCTCCAGTGCCCTTTGAGGTGGCCAAATGTGCACTCCACCACCTGGCGCGTGTGGTTCAGGCGCATGTTAAAGAGCTCCTAGCTGGCTGACAGATGGCCTGTGTAAGGGTGAATGAGCCAGGGCCAGAGGGGGTATGCCGCGTCTGCGACGACGCAGAGGGGCATGGTGGTGTCCCCCACAGGGATCTCTCGCTGGGGGATGTAGGTCCCCGCCTCCAGCCGGCGGCACAAGCCCAAATTCCGGAATACCCGGGAGTCGTGGGTGCTGCCAGGCCAGCCCACATATATGTCAGGAAGCGGCCCCGGCTGTTCACCAAGGCCTGGAGGACCACTGAGTGGTAGCCCTTCCTGTTTAAGTAGCGTCCTCCACTGTGCTCCGGGGCACGGATGGGAACATGGGTCCCATCCACAGCCCCGAAGCAACTGGGGAAGCCCAGGGTGGCAAAGCCCGCGATGGCGGCATCCGGGTCCCCAAGCCGCACGAGCCTGTGGAGGAGCAGGGCATTGATGGCGCGGACGACCTGCAGGGGAAGGACATGGGAGAGCACCAATGAGGGGTGTGCAGGGTGTGTGTGGCTCTCCCCCCCCCCAGGCTGCCTGCCCCTCCCCCCGTGGGTCCTCTTACCTCCATGAGGACACCCCCGACAGTGGCCTTGCCGATGCCAAATTGCTGCCCCACGGATCGGTAGCTGTCTGGAGTGGCCAGCTTCCGGACAGCGATGCTGACCCATTTCTCCACACTGAGGGCACGCCGCATGGCGGTGTCCTGGTGCCTCAGTGCAGGGGTGAGCCACTGGCATAGCTCCAGAAATGTCTGCCGGCTCATGCGAAAGTTCTGGAGCCAGCGGTCGTCGTCCCACTCTCCGAGCACCAACCGATCCCACCAGTCGGTGCTCGTGGGGTAGCTCCACAGCCGGCGGCGTGTGTGGCAGGGGGGCGGGGGGCTGCAGGGTTTGGGGTTGCTTCCTCTTCCCCTGGGGGCGGCTCCTTCTCTGTGGCTAGGATGTGATCAGCTGCCTCCTGCATGGCATTGAGCAGGGCAAGCACTGCTTCTACAGGGGCGGCTGGGTGGACCTCTGGCTGCTGCTGGTCCATAACTGCGTCGCTGAGGTGTGCGTGCCTATGGCTCTGCAGACCGCATGCTGTGCAGGCTGAGTGTGTCTGGGAGGGGCCCTTTAAGGAAGCGGCTAGCTGTTGCCCCGGAAGTGCTAATCCACCCTGTGACCCTGTCTGCAGCTGTTCCTGGCACCCTTATTTCAATGTGTGCTACTTTGGCGTGTAGACGTTCCCCTGCAGAGCCTACTTCGATGTGGTGCTGCCCAATGTCAACGTTGAACGTCAACGGCACCAGCCCTGGAGGACGTGTAGACGTAGCTAAGGAGTATCAGCTTCTTACAGAAAGTTAGTCTCCCCTCCTCTCTGACCACACCCGGAAGCTGGTAGAAAGCCGGTGTTTCTCTGCTGGGCTTCCCAGCTCATCCTGCCTTCTCTCTGCAGTCTGGGGTTGGTAAGTATCAGTGAAACTATCTGCTGTCTTCTCACAGTTTCTTTTTCTAGAGGTCAACCTCAGCTAATCCTTGTAATGAGCCAGGCAGTCTGCTCAGACAACCAGAGGACAGTTACAACCTTTATCACTTCCTCTGCCTGGAGAGCAATCCCATTTCCCCCACTGAGTAGCAATGTAATGGGGAAGCTGAGGTGCATAGGATTTATAACTATTACAAATTCTCACTTTATCACAGGGAGATTTGCCATTGATAACCACAGGAGTCAGGGAGAGGATTCCACAAAGGGAGTTTTTTTGGTGATGTTTTCCTGATGCACGTTTCCCTGTGTATTTTATGTTGCTACCTACTGATGGCTGTAGAGAAAGGTTAAGTCTACACTCAGAATGGTGCAGGATATGAGGTGTGTGTGTGTGGCTTTATCATCTGGGATTTAATGAATGGCTTGTTATGGAAGTGGCTGGAGTCTGTTGAAAGTGACCAATGCAAAATCTAAATGATGTAATAGGAAGCCCCACTGGCCAGATCATTCATATCTAATAACCAGTGGCCAAGATTTTCTCCTAAACCTCTCAGTAGGGAATCTAAGCAGAGACCAACTTGAGAACAAAAGAACTGAAGCGACAGGCAGATAATGAAGAGCGAAGGTTTATCTACACGTGAAACACAACAATTGGCCACTCTATAGCACTGCAGTGTAGACCCTAGGTACATTAATGGGAGAGGTTCTCTCAGCAGTGCAGGGAATCACTCACTTTAAGAGGCTGGGTTGTAAAAGAATTCTACAGCAGGGGGGCAGGACAACTTAGTTACATCATTTTGTGTGTAGATTTTTCCTGTGCATGAGCTACAGAGCTGAGTCAACCTATATTTTATTAAGCATGGACCAGGCCTTGGCTTCTGAAAGAGACTGGATCCTTCACATGGGATGGACAAAGAGGGGAGAAACACAGATTTAAAATGTAGTTCACTACACCAGTAGGTTGCTCTGTGTCATCTAAATGGACAATGTCTTAACTTTTTTCCTCTATGCCAACTTCGGGACTTCAGCAGTCGCATACCAGTTGACTAAAATTCTATTCTTTTGAAAACACTACCCAGTGTTACTGCAAATACTTGCAGAGGTGCATTAGTCTCTGCAGAGTAAGTCTCTGACTAGAAGTCTGTTTTGATTGGACTCAGCAAGCAGAGGTAGCCTGTGTGAAGCGGGAGGAGAGAGGGTGGTCAGGCCGCATGGGCTACCTTGACAGAAGAGCAAGACCACTTACACAGGAGGGGGCTTTAGGTGAGTCAAGTATTTCAGAAAGTACATAGGGCCAAGTACTACATAGTAGTACATAGAAAGTACTACATAGTAGTAGTAGCAGAAGCAGCATCCTTCAGTCTACGTAGACTATGGATCGCGCCCTTCGTAGTTCCGTTCAGCATCCTTATTTGCAGCGTCGGCTGTGACTGAAGACCCACACGAGAGCGACAGTCCTTGCTGCACCTGTTGCATGTGTCAACCCCTGGCGCTCGTTCTCTACGCCAATCGAGCAAGACCTTATAACCGGTATCTGTTGCCTCCCGTGTTGGTTCAACACTGTTAGCGATGCTGGAGTACCTCTCCAGGTGCGAGCTCCGGCGATTATTGGGACCCTGGGCTGCCCAGACACCAGTGTTCCCCTCTCGGCTTTACTGATATAGTCCAAAGAAGAGGATAACCCCTACGTCTGGTACCAGCTCAGCTGCAGGAGTTGCCGGGTCAATGCCAGAAGTTGGCACAGAACTGCCTTAAGACTCCCCTCCGGATTTTCTGTCAGGGTTTACTCCCTTAGCCTTGCTCCTTTCCAGGATAACCCACAAGGCAGTGGGATATGGAGATAGGGCCAACTGCACCCTCAGTAAAGGTATTGACAAAGGTTAAAGTTGCAGCTGTACATATTTCAAAAATGGAACCATTTTTCAGAAACAGTGAAGCAGAAAAGTTTGCAGAATGAGTATATATAGCTATCAAAAAACAAGCAGTCCTGGGGTACCTTAAAGATGTGACTTAAATTTTTCAGGTTTATGGATCTCGAGTAGCACATAGAATACTCCTGGCTATGGCTTTTGTGGCCATGTCAGTGTGGATTTGGTCCCGAACTGAAGCAGGGAGTTTCTTGAGCAAATGGTGTTTCTTTTGGTATTCCACAGGGGGTTCAGAGGAAGACGACCTGCAGAATCTGCCTGGGGACCTGCTGTTCATAGTCTGACATTCATAATGACTACCACACCCTCTTCAATTGTGTTAGAGTTGTTTTTGAGGACACAGTTAGCACTACGTTCAGCATGGCTGAGGTGATGTGTCGTGGTGCTACAGGACTGCTCATTTTTTGTGAAGCTGCATACTAACATGGCTGCTCGCCTTAGACTTGTCTATGTCCAAGTGATCTTGGAGAGCGTAAGGTGGGCAATAAATACATCTGATATCCACTTCAAAATGGTCTACAGTCTCTCAAAGACTTTTTTTTTTAATCTGTGTTTGAGACGCTGAGAGAATCTTTCAAAGACTTACTCCTGTCACGAAAGGAGGCTAGAAGGCTCCTGATATTGTGTAACTTTGTTCCCAGGTGAATTTTAGGATTAAAACCCAGAGGATAGCTGGCTTGGATAACATGGAATGTTGAAGGTACTTTTGGTAGAAACTTGGGGTTTGGTTGTAATGTGATTATCTTTGAAAAACAGAGTAAAAGGCAAGTACAACCTAAAGGTCCCCAACTCACCAAGCCAACATACTGGCCATCAAGAACGCCACATTCATTATAAATGCAGGAGTGTATCTAAGCGATTGCTTCAAAAACGAGCTCTCAAACCCATTCAAGAACCAAGTTGCAGTTTTTTAGTCAGGACAAGGTGTTTGACTTTTAGGAAGATGAGTCTCCTGAAAAATCTCCTTGTAGTCAATTGAGTATACATAGAATAACCCTTTCCTGGGTAACTGTAGGCTGTTGATGGATGCTAGGTAAACCCCAAGAGTTCAGCAAGACAGGCTTTTCGTGTCTAGGATGTATTCCAGTGTGTCTAGTAGTAACAGTTGCTGGTGGAATGTGCTTTATATCACATCAGCGGCAAAATCTTCTCCATTTCTGCATATGAAGTATGCTTACTGCTTGTTATGTAACCACATTTTTTAGTCCCTCCGAACAGGTTGTCTAAACCGGCAAACCATAAGCTGGCTGTGCTTTCAGCTGAGTAGTTTTGAGAGTGGGGTGAAGGATCTTCCCATGTTCTTGGGAGAAAAGGAATGGTCCAGAGAAAGCACAAGCAATAAGCAAGCAGGTGTACAAGCTAAAGAAGCCATGTCTGTCTGGTCCAGATCAGAATTATTATGGCTTTGTCCTTTATCTTGAGGAGAACGCTGAACATTAGACGAGTAGAAGGGACTGCATACAACAGACCTGAGCATATTTCTTATGGTTAAAAAAAACCTAAAATGTATCCTATTATCAAAATAGGATGAAGTAACATGGAATCTACTTCTCATTTGTGATCATGACAGACCTGCCAACTAAGTATACCCATCACTAGATTGTGAGTGCATAGAAGAAAAGCTGCTGGCTGACTGTGCACCAATTCCAAAGACTGACAGTGTGGTAAATAGTGGGAAGATCTTGGCCTTTGTCAGTTGATACAGAAAATTCAAATGTCCATCATGACTTATGTACCGTGGTCAACTGAAGAAACCAGTGACAAGCATATATGATACCTCTGAGTTCTAGGAGGTTAATGTAGAGAGTGGCATCATTCACCACACTTTATTTGCTGAACCTGTGGCACCAGACTCAATTTATTATCCAATGATCTTGGTAGCACTTACATGTGGCACTTGTGGTAAAAATATTGGACTTCCAGACTATCAGCTTCAGTTGGTCTGACATGAAATGCCTCAGTCTGCAGGGTATGAGACAGCTCATGCTTCTGCAGGTCCACACAATGCCCATTCCATATGGTCCTGTGAAAAAAAGCTGACTAACACCAATAGCCCTTAAAGGACAGAAGAAATAAACCAGTGAAGACTCATTAAGGACCTTAAGCATGATCTGAACCCACTTTGTCTTAAAAGAAAGCAACGGGTAGGTGAACAAGAAGTCCTGTGGCACCTTATAGACTCACAGATATTTTGGAGCATAAGCTTTCGTGGACAAAGACCCGCTTCACCAGATGCATGGGGTGGGGTGGTTCAGAGGGGTATTTAAAGAGTGGGGTCCCAGTAGGAGGGAGGGCCAAAGATGACAAGGTCTATTC
This sequence comes from Carettochelys insculpta, assembly GCF_033958435.1. Taxonomy (NCBI): domain Eukaryota; kingdom Metazoa; phylum Chordata; order Testudines; family Carettochelyidae; genus Carettochelys; species Carettochelys insculpta. The sequence continues at coordinate 131,712,032 of NC_134140.1, read as the reverse complement.
AGCAAGGTGGAAATGGCCCAGCATCAACAGTACTTACAAAAAGAGGAAAAAACAAGTTAGATCAGACAGGGGGATGAGAGTCTTTGTTCGAGTCTAATGGGGAGCTATTAGCACCCAGAGCAGAGAAACTGCCTTTGTAAGCTGCAAGACACACCCAGTCTCTGTTTAATCTATGGTTAATGGAGTCAAATTTGCAAATTACAGCTCAGAGATTTCTCTCTCCATTTGATTTTTAAAATTTTTTTGTTTCAGAACTGTCACCCTTAAATCTGCCACTGAGTGTCCAGGGAGATTGAAGTGTTCCCCCACAGGCTTCTGTACATTACCATTCCCGATGTCTGATTTATGTCCACTTATTCTTTTATGGAGAGACTGTCCAATTTGGCCAATGTAAATTGCAGTGGGGCACTGCTGGCACATGATGGCATATATTATATTAGAAGATGTGCAGGTAAAGGAGCCCCTTATGGTATAGTTGGTGTTAGGTCCTGTGATGTCACTGGTGTAGATATGTGAGCAAAGTTGGCAGCAACTTTGGAGGGGCTGGTTCCAGGCCTAGAGTCACTGGTTTTGATTTGTAGTGGCTGGTGAGGATTTGTATAAGGTTGGCAGGCTGTCTGTAGGCGAGGACAGGCCTACCTTCCAAGGTCTGTTAGAGTGAAAGGTAATTGTTCAGGATGGGTTGCAGATCACTGATGATGCGCTGGAGAGGCCTTAGGTGGGGGCTGTATGTCATGGTCAGTGGTGTTCTCTTGTTTTCCTTGCGAGGCCTGTCTTGTAGCAGGTGGCTTCTGGGTACCCACCTGGCTCTATCAATCTGTCTCCTCACTTCCTTAGGTGGGTATTGTAGTTTGAGGAAAGCTCGGTAAAAGATCTTGTAGATGTTTGTCTGTCTGATGGATCAGAGCAAATATGGTTGTACCTGAATGCCTGGCGGTAAACAACGGATCGTGTAGTATGCCCTGGATGGAAGCTGGAGGCTTGTAGATAAGCATAACGTTCCATGGGTTTTTGGTATAGGGTGGTATTTATGTGACCATCGCTTATCTGTACAGTAGTGTCCAGGAAGTGAATTTCCTGTGTGGACTGGTCCAGACTAAGGTTGATGGTGGTGTGGAAACTGTTGAAATCACGGTGGAACTCTACACGGTGGGTAGGTGGGATCACTCTCCCCTTATGTCCACAGAACACGTCATGAGTGAGCGATGACTAGCCCCAAGAGAATTGTTCACTAGATGATGCTGGAAGTTCTTGGTGCAAGCACATTGATACCACAAGTGAAAGTGACAGCTGGAAAACTACTGTTACTTGACGATCACCAGAGAGCATGGACATTTTTGGATGATCCATCTTCTAAACTGTCATACACCAGTATCTATGCTATCAGCTAACGCAAGGTTGCTAAACATGCTCAGCTTCTAGCAAATGCAGAGAAGAGGAGCATCCAGAAGGAAGTGGCCATTCATCGATTAACATACTTGTACTGTGTTGATATTGACCCTATTAAGAGTATTGTATACTTTGTCCATAAAGTACACAGATTAGTCTCTTCACCAAATAGGTGCTACATTCTTAGATGTAAACAAACTTAGCAATTCTTTGCACCTGAACATCTTTTGTGTTGAGCTTAAGCAGCTGTGTCACATTCTGAATGATAGTCAGAAATAAGCATTTCACAAATGCACAATAGTTTTTAGAATACCCATCTGTTTTACAATTGCAAGTTTATTTGTTCAAATACACCAGATAAGATGCAAGCACTTTCATGACAAATATACAGAAAGAGTCAACACAGAACAGTAATTTAACTAAAAATGAGAAAGCTGTTTAAATGTTATGACAACATACTCCCAACAGGAACTATTTCCATTCTCCAGTTAAGTTAATCATACATTTCAATAAAATAAAGGGTGGTGGGTCGACAGAGAAGTTAGCTGTGTTATTTCCTTAAAAAAAATCCCTCCAAACTCTAATGCCAGTTAAACACTACAACTAAAATTTACAAATAAGCATAAAAGGAGTTGAAAGTGTTAGAATTACCTTTTTGTTCTGGACAGTCCAGAAGAAAACAATTACTACCAACACAGCAGGCAAACTGAATGGTGGACAGATTGTTATAAGATATATAGCATTGAACTGAATTCAGTCTCAAATTGTGCTAAATGCTCATCCTCCGTATGGCACATTTTGGTCCATGATGGGGGTTTTACACTGAGACAGATCCCAATTTGTTAGAGAAATGTGTAAATTATTGTTGCTTTTTTAAAATGCCAAGTGTACTTCCTCCTACAAAGGCCGCTGTGAGGAGATGTTTATAGAAAGTAATCTGGGGTACGACGGGTAACATGAGGCTCTCCACGACGAGGTGCAGGGTCAAACTGAAGGCTGTAGTAAAATGAATACATTTATTTTCCACTATACTTACGGTTTAGTTAATTTAATATAAATGCTACATTTTTCCCGCTGCTAATCTATATCTACCCCAACCTCTCCACCCAATACAAGTTCACTTTAACTTCATATAATAAATGAAATTTTATACAAAGTCTTAAATGTCAACAAGGTGGGTGAAGATATTGGACCTATTTCTGGTGGTCAGCAAGACAGAGTTTTTCTTCAGGTTGCCTAAAGAGCTCTTTTTAACTTGAAAGTTTGTGTATCTTAATCAAAAGAAGTGGGTTCCACACATGATATCTCCTCACCCACCTTGTCTCTCTAGTATCCTGGCCAGGGCTTGATTAACAAAGGGGCTTTAGGAGCTGCAGACTCTGGCACTTTTTGCCATCCTCTGAAGCATGGTGCATGATTCAGTTGCAGATTTAAGCTAGTATAAGTAGTGGATCTTCTTTAACCTGAAGTCTTTAAACCATGATTTGAGGTCCTCAGTACTCAACAAAAGGTTAAGAGTTTATTACAGTAATGAGTGAGTGAGTGAGGTCCCATGGCCTGCAACATGCAGGAAATCAGATTAGATCATGATGGTCTCTTCTGACCTTAAAGCCTACAAGGAGCAGCTAGTCACCTGGCAGTATAGTGAAAGCATAATCTAGAGCTGGAGAAGAACAAGAGGTCTCAGAGAGGAGTAAATTAGGAGACACCACGTAAAACCAATTCAATGTACTAAATTGTAACCCCAGCTTAGGAAGCGTGAAAATGAACACCAGTGTTGTCTTTTAAGCCTTTTACAGCCTGTTAAGCCTTTGCCCAGGTTGATCCTGTAGACCAACTCCATTGTCTCACCCCCTTACTTGGTCCCAAAGCAAAAAGGCTTAAGCCAGATAGATGAGTTGACAGTAGTTATTACAAATAGTTCAAGGAGTCTCTACTGCTAAGTTTGAATTGACAGCTGAGGCTTTAAGAAAGCCTGTAATTCTCAGCCTTAGAGTGAATAATGTTACTTAACTTTTGGACCAAACAAGTCACACAACCAGATCCTCTTGGTGGGGGATGTACTGTCAAATGAGTTCCTACCCCAAAGCACTGGTGCATGTGTCTTATTGTATTCTCATGAGTTCCAGACTGACTCCAGCAGGAAGAGTGCAAGATGATTGTTGATCTGGAGTCATCTTTATGCACCTAAAGTTGCAATTAGGTGTCTCATGGTCTTTTCAAGTTCCTCTAGGCCCCTAACTCATTAGTTTCCCCATACCATTTCTATTCTGTCCTTGGGGTAGTTTACACATGTAGTCTAGCAGCCAGTTAAATTTCTGAGTGCTCACAACAACATTCTAGGTGCTGTCCATGGGTCCCTACTTTCTTAGTCTGGCTAAAACTTGTCTGCTTCTTTGTATATTTGACATCACAAGCAATGCCATAGATGAGGCTATTAAGGAATCAGTTCCTGCTTTTCACTAACACTCCTCAGCCCCACTCACTGCAGTGTTACTGCTGCTTGTTAACATCCTGGAGCAGAAATCAACCATGGTAACTCTCCAAGGCAAAAGATTAGCTTTTTATCATAGTGTCTGAAGCGAACGTTCATATGGATCTGCTCTGTTCCTCTACCCTCCCCACTTCAGAGTCTCATTAAGGATTCCTGAGTTACTAGTTCTCTGATACCCTTCTGTCCCAAAGCATTACGAGAAGGAGGGTATGTCCAGATTTTGGGTCATTGCAGGTAATTATCTTGTAGACAAAAGTCTAGTTACTAAGGTCATTGTTTAAACACTGCAAAGGTCTGATTATCAGCAATTTTCCAAGCTTTAAATAGTGACTTTCATTTTAAAATACTGAACCCATTTTAGGTTGCTTGTTAGTCCTGTTTTATAAGTTTTGAAGTCTTTTCCCAAAATCAAAATGCCTCAGAAAAAATACTTCATGGAGTGTTTTCACATACACACCTAGGGTTTACAATTCCAATTATGCAAGTATTTCCACAAGGTTTCCGTAACACCATGTAGGTTGAATTTATGCTCAAATGACCAATTCCATGTCCTCCGAACACTGATTTATAGACAACAGAAGAATTTCTTCTAGTCACATCCCTTGAACCTCTGTGAATTTTGTTGATGACATGAAGGCCATGTAATCAAATTCTCTGACTGAAGGATCCCGGTCACTAAAGAAAGGCTGCAACAATTGTTAGGGAGAATCCAAAACTCAGTGCAGTGTTCCTCAAAAGGTCCAGGCCAACTAGAACAATCCTTGTAAATCTCTCTATCAATTTAGAATCTTTCACAACTTCTATATCCATCTATGCATCATACTCCTGATTTATTAAAGTGAGTGTATCCCCATGAGAACTAAGATCTCTATCCTTTAGAAAAGAAAGGTGAAATACCTGGAAGAAGTTAAATTACTTACAAGGAATATTTTAAAGTGTCATCTAGCTCCATGATAGCAGCCTGGTTCCCACACCGATAACAGTAATTGGGTGCACTGAATATGGTAACCACATTTCGATCATGACACCAGTTGTAACCCTATAAAATAATTAAATTTTCAGTTAAATTCAATACAGACCAACAAGTCTGAAAGCTCCTCTTGAAATCTTAAATGGGTTATATACACTTAATAGGGCAGCTTTAGTTATTCTTTTTAAATATTTCCATTTTTCAGTGATCTCAGACTTGAAGTAATTGTTTCTTATTAGCAGCTCTTTCAAAATGACAAGTAAACACTGAGTGGACAAGAAAGCACTTTTTAAACCTTTAGTAATAAAGTGACAGCACAGGTTATAAATGACTAAGATTACTGGCAGTCTAAATGATTGGTGACTTCCATGTTTATTAGTACCTTTATTTGCAAGAGAACAGTTCTCTGTATATATCTAAATGTTTTCAAGTAGAAATGTTTAGCTTTTTAAAAATCCAAGTATGGAAGTTTGAGCTCATCAGCTCACATATGCTATATGTTTTTAATCTAGAGCATGAACTCTAAAGGTTCTAGTTTAACTGAATTAAAAATAAAAAGTGCTCCATTGACCCACCTGGCATTTTTCCAGTAAGGCTATAATTGTATGTTCTATCTATACCAGCTGGATCGTTTAATCCCTGCTGCAACTGACTGCTACATATTACAGGACTGCCTATTTAACACATTGATAGAGGAAACAATAGTCAGTGTGCAAGCAGACTATACTTTTGCAGTCAGTCCTTAGTATGAGTCACCTTTAGAAAGGCCTCTAAGGATTTAGAATGAAAATAACACTGTATGTAAGCCCATAGATAATGGATAACCTTGCAGTTATAAGAAATTAGATTGTCAGTATTTGTACCATTTGTGGTAGGCAATCATAACAGAAGACTCTTGCCATACCTCCATCACAAGTTGATGAGCCCGGGAGACCAGTGTAAGACCATTGGCATGGTTAAACGTTTCAGAAATATCCTGTCCAAATGTGTAGCCAGCACCACGTGGCGAAATACCCCACCCTCCACGATCATCTGGATCTGACCACAAAAGGTCACACATTGGGCCCTAACAAGAAAATCAGAGATTTTAGTTAGAAGCTAAATATTGAAGTCTACTTTGAAAGTCATTTTGTTCAGAACACACACTTTTCAAAGGCCTTATACTCTGACTATATGCTGAATATTCTATATTTTTAAATACCCGCTTGCACAGCATAGTATTTTATAACCTTAGAATGGTACTCACTAAGTACATAGTACTAACACTTGTACGTTCACAGGTCATGAATCAGTCACCAAAAGTTGTGACATTGGCTTAAATATAAGATTTTTAAACAATATTGAATTTGGAGTTCTTTTCAGTTTGTTTGATCTGTGTCGGGACCCGCACACCCCGTCCCACAGCTAATACGAGACATCAAGTTTTTTCCTCCACAGCCAGGATTAGAAAACTTTTTTCCAAGTGAAAGCTGCAATTTTCATGTAATCTAGTTGTCAGGAGATGGAGCTTTAACGTGACAAACCTAATATTGGGAGTCTCACAACAGAAATGAGAAAACTTGGCAACAGTGTTTATAAACACCCTCTGGAAGCTTCAAAACTGATGCGATTCCTTTTCGGTTCCTCTCCCTGCAACATGTATGACCACTGGCAGATACTGCAGGATTCCCAATGAACACTGGCTCAACCGCCTTTTTGAAATACTTGACCACATCATGGCTAAGAAAAAACATGTATGTAAATTACACTCATGTAGGCAATAGCAACTAGTTTCATAAGGTTACAAGGGACTTGAAGGGTCATCTAGTTTAACCTTCTGCCATATGCAGCATTTGTCATGTCTCAAGCATCCAATGAGGGGGAGAGGCTAATTCCCTCAAAGCATTCTCCTATCTTTTTGTAGAGATTCCAATATTTCATCAGGAAGAAGCAGAAACCCATTCCTAAACTGAAGTTATTCTGCCATTTCACAGGTTTATATTAGTTGTACCTATTCCTTCAACCAGTTAACAAAAGAGCAAGTGGGTATATACAAAGTACTAGCCAGGAAATTTCATTCCTGATTAGTCAGCTACCCCTGACGGAATTCAGCCCCCCAGTCAAACTTGCTAAAGCTCAAGAAGTTGTGAAAAAGTACATGAGCCACAAGACAAGAGGCAGATCTGTGCCCTCCTGACTCATGAAAACTAGACAGGAAACTGTGTCCCACTAATGAAAGAAGTTAAAAGGAACAGCTAGAATGCTGCTAGGCTCCTTGAAAAATAGAGTAGCATACCTAACCCCCCTCCAGAATTCAACAGCCCATACCAAAGACATCAATTACTGTACCACTTCCAACCTTCTTCTACTGCTGGCAAAATAATTAAACAGAACCACCAAATGCCAACATCTGATGCCCACCCAACATCCTGCACATTTCAGCTACAATTCAGATAAAGGTGGAGCACAAATATATCCCCGTTACCACAAATAGAAGACCTCCTTTTGGCATCTAAAAAGCAGGATGAAGCGGTTGTGAAAAACAAGTAGAAAAAGAGTAGAGCTCCGGGGCAGAGTCCAGTGCATTCTCCACCTGGCTATTGAGGGCACATCTGTGCTGGAATAGAAGACTTGTGGTGTGCCTGTGGCTAGCGTAGGCCAGCTGAGATATAAAACTGCTGTAGACGATGATGTGGGAGGGTCCGAGAGCCTGGGCCGGCGCATAAGCCTGAATGTCTACACTGTGATTTTGCAGTCCAAAAGCCAACGACAGCTGACCTGAGCCAGCTGTGAACATGAAGTGGGTCTTTCATTCCAGCACAGATGTACCTTTAGAAGACTCAGGATAAAAACAAAGTGGCTTTCACCTTGGAGCTGGCTCAGCTCTTCAATTTTCTCTGATCGGTCCGAGCCAGGCTTCAATTAGTCTGCAGCAAAACAGACGTAAATTCTCCAGTCGTGCCATAAAATTACAGAAAGATTTTTACTGATTTTAAAATGAAAAAAAATCAGTCAGTGACCCTGATATTTTATATCCATTTTTATGCCTTCTTATTTTTGGTTTTGAACATGCTGCAGATTTTTGTCCTGACATTACCTAATTACGCTATAGAAGCTGACAGAGAAAAAAAGTTTTAAAACTTTGGGAATTGTAGCATCTGCATATTAACTAGATAGCTCTGTTAAAATGACTAATAGCTAATTTTTGCATTTTAACAACTTCCATTGCTTTCCAAGTCAACAAATCTGAAGTGTCTCGGGCAGTTCTCAGTTTATCTTTCAAGGCAGAACTGCCTGCATGGTTTTATGCCGAGTACATTTTTCAGAATATCTTTGCTACCATACAAGCTAGGTTTGTTTGTCGGTGAAAACTCAAGATACCAGATCACAATTACATGTCAAAACCTGAGCTCCACAGAAAAGCCAGCAACCATGAACTCTCAAAAGAACTGACCCCTCTGACTAAACAGTGGGTATTCCATTTGAAGCTTCCCATTCCCCCAGGAGAGGAAATATACAATTCACTCCCCGCCCCACATGAATGCTGGAACAGACTTTGCCATTCTTTGTATTTCACTCAAGAAGTGTCATTTTGATTTGCTTCTATTCCTCAGTCTATTTGGCAGGCATTTTCTCCTTTCCTGTTCAGTTTCTCTTTCCTGCTCCCCACAGAATTAATATCCTTGCTGCACAATAAAGTTGACCAAATTATTTTAAATTGTACTCTGCTATGGATAACCTGTTCACCAGGGCAACTGGAGCAGAAGTGGCATTTATTCACCTGGTAATCACGAACTTGTTTGACAGGAGACATGTATGCCAGTCCACACATCTCGCTATCCAAAGAGCTCATCAGTTTGGGGGCTGATGAAGTTGTACTCAAAAGCAGAAAAGATAAGTGTGGGGAATATGGTACCTCCTCCTCTGCCAATTCTGCTATCAACATTTTCTTCAAAACAGTATTTATATCTGTTATAATTTAGTGTATCGTTTTGTTCCTCACTTTAGTAAACTGGACTTCAAGTAGAGGAAAAATATGCTTCTAAGAATACCCAAGCACATTTGTAAAATCTTATTGCACTTCTATTTGGGTTACCTCATGTGGAACTTCCTGGAGACGATCCAAAGCTCTGATATGATCCAATGTATCTATAGATGGAGAGAGACCCCCATGCAGACAAAATATCTGTCCAGGAATAGAAGAAAAGGATTGATTTTGACTAAGTAAAATTAACTAGCTTATGCTTATCACTATTCAGATTTATATAATTATAAACTTGACTGCACAAATCACAGCTCTACGTCACTGAAAAATTAGTTCAAACAAGAGAACGAGAGAAATCAGTAAGTGGTGCTGTAATATCAAAGCAAAAGTAACCTTATATCTGTAAAGTAACATTTCTTCCCTTTCTTTCACGCTCACAGAACTATGAGTGCATGTGAACTGGGGGGTGGGGGGGGGGATTACTCCAGCCTATTGAGGTGGCATGTTAAGGAAGAAAAGTAAAATCTGACGTGTTAGGACAGCAGGAGCCAAGATGGGATGGAAAGAGCAGCCTGTCCTCCTCAGGCTCTACCACATGTTAAACTAACTTGGCTGAAATTTTTCAGGCATCTCCTTTAACCCCAGATGTCACAGATGTGGTAGTCACCAGGCCCCGCAACCCATCTGCAGTCAGACATGACTGTCATTCAGCAGGTAAAAGAGAAGGTTTATTAGTCAACAATGACAAGGACGCGGCATAGAACAGAACTGTCAACACAGAAACCAGAAGCCATCAATACAATCCATTTTGGGAAGAGGAGACCGGGAGGGGGGCCGGGGGGGCATGCCTCAAGCAGGGATCCTGGCCCTTCTTGCCCCTCTTGAGCCTGACATGACTGCCTTCCAACTGCCCAGTTCCAGTTCAAACCAGCCAGGCCCCTCCTCTCTTCTTCGTTCTGTTTCTCTGGGACAAAAGATGTCATCTGGTGACAAAAGTGAGGAACTTCCATTGTTTACATGTGAGACGTTATCACACTTGAAACTCCCATCCATCCCCAGGGGGATGATCACCCTCCTTCTCTCATACCACTGAATGCTGGTACAGCACATGTGGAACTTTAAAGCTTCAAAGACAGCTTCCACACCTCTTGAAGAGGCACATCAGTGAATCTGTGTTCTGTACAGGCAGCTCAGAAAAAGGAAGCACTCACAACAGAGCCCGATTCAGTTCAGCAGAACTGACTGCACTGCACTTGAACTAGACTAAGTTTACTTTGGTCATGACCCCAATCCAAACCTAGGTGGACTGCAGCTAGAAATCACCAGATTCTGGGTAAAAGTGAAACTCAGTGCCGTGATTTTTCAAGTCATTATGAACAGGATTTCTGTGCTATTCACCACATCTAGAACTACATTTAAAAACATCTTTCACAGTGAGTTTATTATACATGGCAGACAGTAAATTGGGGCTAGGAACAAAGTAATACTCTCACTTGTAAGCACAACAGAAAACTGCTTAAAAGGAGTTTTATAGGTATAATACAGACAGGCCTCAGTGAACACAAGACAGAGTTACAAACATGCTATACTTCAAGTATAACAAACAGGGCTCCGAAAATGAGTTTTATAAAAATGGCCATACTGAGCCAGACCAAAGGTCCATTCAGCCCAGTATCCCACCTGCTGACAGCGGCCAGCACCAGGTTCCCCAGAGGGAGTGGACTGAACAGGTAACAATCAAATGATCTCTCTCCTGCCATCCATCTCCAGCTTCGGACAGACAGAGGCCAGGGACACCATTCCTTACCCATCCTGGCCAATAGCCATTAATGGACTTGACCTCCACGAATTTATCTAGCTTTTTTAAACCGTTAGAGTCCTAGACTTCACAGCCTCCTCTGGCAAGGAGTTCCACATGCTGACTGTGTGCTATGTGAAGAAGAACTTTTTGTTCGGGTTTTTTTTTTTTTGTAAACTCAGAGAGCTGGTAGGTAAGGTCCCAGGGGAAAGAAAACCGAGGGGAAAAACAGCCGAGGAGAGTTGGCAGTTTTTCAAAGGGACATTATTAAGGGCCCAAAAGCAAGCCATCCCGCTGTGCAGGAAAGATAGAAAATATGGAAAAAGACTACCATGGCTTAACCAGGAGATCTTGCATGATCATATAAAAAAATGGAAACAAGGACAAATTACAGGCAAACAACACAAGAATGCAGGAGAAAGACCAGAAAGGCTAAGGCACAAAATGAGCTCAAACTAGCTACGGGCATAAAGAGAAACAAGAAGGCTTTTTATAAATATATTAGAAACAAGAGGAACACCAGGGACAGTGTAGGGCCATTGCTCAGTGAGGAGGGAGAAACAGTAACAGGGAACTTGGAAATGGCAGAGATGCTTAATGACTTCTTTGTTTCGGTCTTCACTGAGAAGTCTGAAGAAGGCATGCCTAACATAGTGAATGCTAGTGGCAAAGGGGTAGGCTTAGAAGTTGAAATAAAAAAAGAACAAGTTAAAAATCACTTAGGAAAATTAGATGTCCGCAAGTCACCAGGGCCTAATGAAATGCCTCCTAGAATACTCAAGGAGCTGATAGAGGAGGTATTTGAGCCTTTATCTACCACCTTTGAAAAATCATGGGAGACAGGAGAGATTCCAGAAGACTGGAAAAGGGCAAATACAGTGCCCATCTATAAAAAGGGGAGTAAGAACAACCCAGGAAACTAGGCTAGTCAGCTTAACTTCAGTGCCAGGAGAGATATGGAGCAGGTAAAGAAATCATCTGCAAGCACTTGGAAAGGGGAAAGGTGATAGGGAACAGCCAGCATGGATTTGTAAAGAACAAATCACATCAAACCAATCTGACAGCTTTCTTTGATAGATAACAAGCCTTGTGGATAGGGGAGAAGCAGTAGATGTGGTATACCTAGACTTTAGTAAAGCATTTGACACGGTCTCGCATGGTATTCTTATAAAAAAAACTAGGCAAATACAATTTAGATGAGGCTACTATAAGGTGGGTGCATAACTGGCTGGATAACTGTACTCAGAGAGTAGTTCTTAATGGTTCTCAATCCTGCTGGAAAAGTATAACAAGTGGGGTTTCATAGGGGTCTGTTTTAGGACCGGATCTGTTCAATATCTTGATCAAATGATTTAGATATTGGCACAGAAAGTACGCTTATTATGTTTGCAGAGGATACCAAGCTGGGAGGGGTTGCAACTGCTTTGGAGGATAGGGGCATAATTCAAAATTATCTGGATAAATTGGAGAAATGGTCTGCGGTAAACAGGATGAAGTTTAATAGGAACAAATGCAAAGTGCTCCACTTGGGAAGGAACAATCAGTTTCACACATACAGAATGGGGAGAGACTGCCTAGGAATGACTACAGCAGAAAGGGATCTAGGGGTTATAGTGGACCACAAGCTAAATATGAGTCAACAGTGTGATGCTGTTGCAAAAAAACCAAACATGATTCTGGGATGCATTAACAGGTGTGTTGTGAACAAGACACAAGAAGTCATTCTTCCGCTCTACTCTGCGCTGGTTAGGCCTCAGCTGGAGTATTGTGTCCAGTTCTGGGCACTGCAGTTCAAGAAAGATGTGGAGAAATTAGAGAGGGTCCAGAAAAGAGCGACAAGAATGATTAAAGGTCTAGAGAATGTGACCTGTGAAGAAAGGCTGAAAGAATTGGGCTTGTTTAGTTTGGAAAAGAGAAGATTGAGGGGCGTACGATAGCAGTTTTCAGGTATCTAAAAGGGTGTCATAAGGAGGAGGGAGAAAACTTGTTCTTTTTGGTCTCTGAGGATAGAACAAGAGGCAATGGACTTAAACTGCAGCAAGGGAGGTTTAGGTTGGACACTAGGAAAAAGTTCCTAACTGTCAGGGTGGTCAAACAGTGGAATAAATTGCCAAGGGAGGTTGTGGAATCTCCATCGCTGGAAATATTTAGGAACAGGTTAGATACATGTCTATCAGTGATGGTTTAGACAGTACTCGATCCTGTAATTAGGGCAGGGGGCTGGACTCGCTGGCCGCTCGAGGTCCCTTCCAGTCCTAGTGTGCTACAATTAAATCTGCTGCCCATTAATTTCATTTGGTGTCCTCTAGCTCTGATATTATGGCAACAAGTAAATAATTTTTCCTGTTTCACTTTTTCCACACCACTCAGCTTTACCTACCTCTAGCATATCTCCTGTTAGTCTCCTCTTTTCTAAGATGCAAAGTCCTAGTCCCTTTAATCTCTCTTCAGTCCATCTATTCTCAAGAGGTCAGAATAGACAACAGAATTACTCCCATCTGCCTTTGAAAAAAATCTATGAGTAAGATCTACTACGCCCTGTAAAATACCCAAAAGCTTACCTGGCCATCAACTAGAGCTGTAAGTGGAAGATAATCAAACAGATCTGTGAAATACTTCCAAACATTGGCATTTCCATACTTTCGTAGACATTCATCATAAAAGCCATACACTTGTGTAATTTGTCTGCTCTCATGATTTCCTCTCAGTATTGTAATGCGTTCTGGATAACGCACCTAGCAATAGAAAGAGAACAATAATTTATGGCATGGGTCAGCAACCTTCCCAAGGCAGAGTGCTGAAATTTGACCTTCGGACCTTTATGTACGGTCCAAGTGCTGGTGATACTTTTCAAAGTCACTAATAGTCCTACTTACACCAGCTCCATTAATAAATGAAGATGCAGAGCTTTACCATTTAGGTGGTGTTTGGTAGCGTTAGCTGGCCTTTTGTTAATCCACAGGAGGCATAGCTATGAGCAAGCTCCCAGCTGCATGTGGAAGCAGGGATGGTGCTGAGCTCCCACCTCATGTGACAGTGAAAAATCAGCTCGCACGTCACTATTGGCAACTGTGCAAAGGGTTGCTGACCCTTGATTTATATCATCAAGCAATACATTTCTGGGTACTGTTTTCTGAACACTGAACTGCCATTTTGAAGATGCAAACATACTAAGTGTCTTGTCAAACACTTTTACAAAGTGAAAATTTCTAATCTGCAATTACATTTCAGATGATTCTTCCAGCCCCCAATTTGTTTCAGAACCATTGCAGTATGAGGAGGCTTTACCTTTAGTGCTACAAGAAGAGTCACTGTTTCCACTGAGTAATAGCCTCTATCCACATAGTCTCCCATGAACAGGTAGTTTGTGTCTGGTGATTTCCCACCAATTCTGAAGAGTTCCATAAGATCATGGAATTGGCCATGGACATCCCCACAGACCGTAACAGGACAACGCACCTCCTGCACATTTGATTCTTTTGTAAGTATCTCTTTAGCCTGAGATAGAGAGAGAGAATATTTAGGACAAGACAAGGAAAACCATATTTTGTAAATAGACTCAGTAAATTGTTTCAGTGCCTACATGTTACAATCCCTATTTCCTGATAGGTTGAGACACTGGCAAAAGCCAGGTTGTGAGATAAGCAGAGCATGAGTGAATTGCTATGAATAGATCTGACCAACCTAGAGGTCAGATCATCAGGATTTTACTGCACAGTCAAAGTTTTCAACACATTAGTGTTCTACAAAAGGAAATATGGACATAGTGGAAACAGTATTGACCAAACACTCAGATGTTAAGTCCAGAAAGGGCAGTCATCACATAGTCTAACTTCCAATATAACTGAGGCCAGAAAAAAAATGGACATTATTATTTTAACAATTCAAGTGATTCAGACTCCACATCCCCAAATATGCTGTTTTCTAGTAATTAACTGCTTGCTTTTATCTCATTTCCAATTTGAATTTTTTCTAGGTTCAATTTAAAGCCACAGGATTTTGTTATATCTTCATCTGCCAGACTAATCAGCCCTCTGCTATCACACAGCTTTACCACATAACAGCTAGTTGTAGATCATGACCAAGTTGCTGCTTAAGCGTTCCTTGGAAAAGGTAAAAAAAAAAAATATGTTCTTCTAAGTTTCACTGTAAATCAGGCTTCCAAATCACAAATAGTTCTTGTGGCTCTGAATTCTCTATTTTTCAGTACTATTTTTGAAAATCAGATATCAGAATAGAAAACAATATTCCAGAACGCTTCGTTAAGTGCTTAACACAGCAGCAATTTCCCTATTTAAGTCCAACTGATTTTGAAAGGTCTAACAGGTCATTAAAAAAAAAAAATCTTTCTGCATGTTGATGGAAGATTTCTACGTCAACTGAATTATACCAGAACATACTAACATTCTGAAATCTTTAGGTTGCAATCATGCACTGCAAAATTACACACCACCACATTTACAGTTTTCTATGCAATCTGAATTGTCCCCTGTACGTCCAACTTGCGCTCTGTATGAGGTAAGATTCCTCTCAGGAGAAACTACACAGTACAAAAGTCCTTAAGCCTATACTACCATAATGAATCAAAAAAGCAGTCCTGTAGCACTTTAAAGATTAACAGCGAAATTTATTAGGTGATGAGCTTTATCAGCTTTCATGGGACCAACCCACTTCTTCAGATCTGGAAAATCCTGAAAAAGTGCTATTGGTCTTTAAAGTGCTACAGGACTGCTTTTTTGTTTTCTGAAGCTACACACTAATACTAACATTGTCTACCTCTCAGACTATTTACCAAAACTAATATAAACAAGGGGATCAAATTATAGTTTGTTGCAAAACTATAAAAGTGGCATATCCTAAGTAGGTATGTTAAAATGGTTAACCAGTTAAATGATAGCCATCTGTTTAGCCTAGGTCCCCCTGACCTGGTCCAGCCATGGGGTCCCACAAGGGCTGCCTGGCCCACTGCCACCCCTCACCCCCACCCCACACATAGCCAGGACTACTCCAACTCAGCAGGGCTACCTGCTGCCACATTTAATAGCAAGGGCCAGTTAACCATTTAACATTCCCAATCCTAGCTTTTTCGGTGCTTGATTTTGCAACCCAAGTATGTTTTGTGTCAGAATAGGACAGAATATACTCTCAGCTGAGACATAAGGAGCAGGCAGCTCCACACATGAAGATGTTTCATGCCCATCCCACCAAATGGAGCTACAGGACACACAAAACCCAGGACAGCCCCAGTTCTAACCATCGGTTGCTAAGTATTATGGGAACTTGATTAGTCTTCATACGATTAAATGGTCTTTACATGGAGTTGGAACAGACCTTTGAGCAACAGACTCACCATTTGCCAGTTATATTTTATAGATAATAGTGCTGCAGAGCCTGGAATGCAACATAAACCAATGTTTTCTGGATGGACTGCACCAATGTGTAAGTCAGCAGCTTATGCAGAGACAGCTAGTTTTATAGACCCAAGAGCTAACTACTGCTCAGATCCCTGAAATAGTCAGCCATCCCAGGATTCTCACAACAAACTGTTCCTCTTCTGAATAAAGTCAGAGTTCTATCACTGAACAACTAGTCATACTCTGAGAACAGCCAGGTCATTGATGCCAGTGAATAAAAGTGGTACTGTGATCATACAAATACAGCATTTTGACTCAACTGCAAATTTACCAAAGACAGGCAATAAAAGAGCAAAGATACAAGATCAAATCTTTGTTTGAAGGGGCACCAACTTCTGAACTATTTCAAGAAGTTACAAATAGCTTTAGGCAATATAACTATCTCCGAGTTGCCTTGCTAGTCATTTTGTGGTATTCTCTTGTTTCATGAAACATGTTTCCCTCTCACGGATCATAAAATGGAAACTTTGTACAGTCAGTCTGAATGATCCTGTGTGTAGTCAAAATTATAACTGAAAAAAGATTCACTCGTATCATGAGAAAGGTCCCTCAAGAGGGATGGATAGTAGGTGAGGTCTGGAACTGAACAGAACAACTCAGGAGTTCTCAAAACAGTGGAATAAATTGCCAAGGGAGGTTGTGGAATCTCCATTGCTGGAGATATTTAAGAACAGGTTAGATAGATGTCTATCAGGGATGGTTTAGACTGTACTTGGTCCTGCCATTGGGGCAGGGGACTGGACTCGATGGCCTCTCAGGGTCCCTTCCAGTCCTAGTGTTCTATGATTCTATGAAAATAAGTGCCAGGATGGCTCAGGGTATTACAAAGTTATTAAATGTGGGGGAAGAGGCTGTCAACTCCACCCCAAGCCTCGCTTTGCCTGCAGCACTTATGTCATTAAACATAGAGCAAAGTGGTTTTAATTTATTAAGAGGGTCCCACTCAAAGACTTGTTACATGAAAGAGATCACCAGTACAAAAACTTGAGAACCACTTGAATAGCCTCATGCATCTGATGAAGCGGGTCTTTGCCCACAAAAGCTTATCATCCAAAATATCTGTTAGTCTATAAGGTACCACAGGACTTCCTGTTGTTCTTGAATAGCCTATGACAGTCTGTAGGACCCACCCATCTAATGCAATTCTAGCCTGTGCTTGTAAGAAAGAAATGTAACTGCAAATGTGAGGAAAAGATGAGCGTCAGATACTACCGACAGGACTGAGTCAGTAGAACAAAATAAGTTTCATCTGTGGAAAAGCATGGCTTCTTTTCAGAAAGCTCCAGAAACTTCTGATGCTGGTAGGGAATTTTTTTTTTGCAACACTATTTGTGTGATCACATGGAGTTTACAGACCCAAGCAGCACAGTTAGCATTGGAATGTTCCTGAAGGTATGGAATGTTTAGACTGTTCTCAGGCTGAAGATCTCTGATCCCTCAAACAATAATCTTAATAACCATTTTGATTTGCTTTGATATACCCAAGTACCATAACCAGGATTCTCTGTGCACTATCATGGGAGTGGCCACCAATCAGAGGCATCGAGCTCTACCTGAAGGGATGTCTTCCCTGTCAGTAGTCCATTTATGTCATGTCTCTAAGCGCCACTCTACCCTCTTGCAGGATTGTTTGAGAAAAGTTATCATATCCCACAGGGGAAAAAAAAATCATTTCACCCACAGAGCTTAGTATCTGCTGATATACATTTGGAGAGTTGCAGAGTAAGCTTTTCTGCCTAACACGGCCAGCCAGTTTGTCCACCAGCCAGTTTGTCCACCATGCAACCTTCAGAGCTGCCATTTACATAGATGTCTTCAGAATGACAAGGCCAACTAGAGCAAATCATGCAGGTGAGAGCAGAAGTACTCCAAGCCAGTGTGCCCTCCAATCCTTTCCATACATGTGCAGAATAAGTGTTATATGCACCAGGGCATGTACAGATGCGCATCATGCATGCTTCCAGCTGTGGGTATTCCGCTAATCAGTTGGACAAAATTTGAATCTCTTCTGGGTAAGCACTCAGCTTACAGAAATCACTGCTCAAAGCCCCTATCTTCTCTCTTCCATGCTAGGGGAAATAGAGACTAGAGTATCCCACCAGCCTTTTGCTGGTTTGAAGACCCTTCCCTGGTTGCCTTGAAAAGCTTGTGCTTTCTGTGCCAATGTCTATTTTAACATATTAGTTGTTCTCCTTAGCAAAGTTGCTCTCACGTAATTACACAGGGACACTGGGTTATACTATTGCTTCATCTGGTAATGAGAAGGGCAACCCAGAACCCGCAGCCGGTCTACTTATCAGTAAAGTCATCTTCATGATCCTCAAATTTTATCTCCACCTCTTGCATTTCAACACCTTTAGCCAATTTTGACTTGACTAGAAATCAGTCCTATGAGGGTATAAGGGAGGGAGATAAGGGAGGGAGAATCCACATGGTTCAGTACAGTTAATATTTTTCAGGAGAACACAGAGAGGTGTAGGAACTGAGGGAGGGGAGTAGGGATGGAAAGGAAAGGGTGTGCATCTGATGTACTCATTTAATTTTTACAGGGGGATCCCCAACATAATCCTGGGATCCAATGAGGTCGTCCTTTGTTCCTGAAGTCTACTAAATCAGGGTCCATAAATTTGAGGTTTATTATAGTTTAACTACTGTTGAATTTAAACTAAGAAGAAACAATTTAAATTCTGTAAAGAGAAAGCTCAATGTAATTTAGTGGTGATGACCTTAAACATTGGGGCTGAGTCTACACTACTAGCAAGCTCTTGTAGAAAATCCAGCCTTTTCCAAAAAAACCACAGAGCTTCTACACATAAAATGTGCTCCCTCAATCCAAAATCAAGACAATATGTCTCTCCTTCCAGAAGCACTCTTCCGCTCTCACATCAGGAAGAGCATATTCTTTTGAAAAAAGGGCATGAAAATGGCCTACAGGCCCTTTTTTCAAAAGAACAGTCCTCAGGGTGCCAGATTTTTCAAACGAAGGGGGGCTGTGTGGACACACTTTATCAAAAGGGCAGACTGATCTTTTTATTCGCTTTTTTGTGTGTGGATGAGCTCTTTCAAGAGAAGTTTTTTTCAGAAGAGATCTTCTGGAAGAACTTATTTCAAGAGACTGCTGTAGTGTAGATGTAGTCTGGGTGAAAGAGACAGAGAAATTGATCAACACTTATCTGCTCTCAGAAGGGCAGCCCTGTCACTCTGTAGCATCACAAAAACCAAGCAGTCCTGGTAGCACCTTAATGACTACTCATTACCTCAAATAAAATTGTTAGCTTTTAAGGTGCTGTAAGACTGTTAACTGGAGATACAGATATAACATCAAGTGATTCAAAAAGGTAAGTATTTTATTGTAAACTATGTATTTATAACCAACTTTTCCTTTAACCTTACATCAAGTATTTTTCTTTGCAGGAATTCCTTTATGTATGAAAAATACAGTGCATCATCTCCAAATGTACAGTATAACTGCGCAGCATGAATTATCAGAAAAATCTTTAAGTTTGAGCTAAAGTTCAAATTAAATAAGGCTCAGCCACTAAGAAATTTACCCTGGGTCAGTCTTTTTCTGAGAAATCAAAAAAATGACATAATAGACTACAAGCTTCTTGTATAGAAAATTAACATGTTGTGCATAGGGCACAAGAACGTAAGAACAGCCAAACTGGGTCAGATCACAGGTCCATCTAGTCTAGAATTCTGTCTTTCTGATAGAGGCCAATGCCAGGGGTCCCAGAGGAAATGATCAGAAGAGGTGATCATCAAGTGATCCACTCTGTCACCTGTTCTCAGCTACTTGACAAATTGGCTATTTATACCATCTCTGCTCATCCTGGCTAACACCCACTGATGGGCCTATCCTGCATGAATTTGTCTAGTTCTATATTTGAAGCAGCTGAATTAAGCTAAAATGTTAAAAAAAAAATTTACCTACTTGATATGATTATACAGGCTATAAATCCAGGCAACAAGTCAGATAAATCTTACATGGACCTACTGTGATGCAAGAGATACCCCAACCTAACAAACCACAACCCATTCTTTAGCTAGTTCTCAGACAGTAACAGCACTGGCCCTAACAACTCACAAGGTGGAAAGGGGACGGGATTAGAAGGGGATAAAGCATTGGGCCCAGAAGATCGTTGTTTCTCCGTAGCTGCCTGCCCGCCTGCCCAGATGCCAGTGCCTAACAGATTTCTTGCAGCACTACTGCCTTGGCTCTTCTGTGCAGTGAGATACAAACACAGCCATGCGGAATTCACAGACCTGGCCAGCCATCGGCTTCACAAAGCACCGGGAACGTCCACTTCAGGCCAATGTCCCCGCTATTTTTTTGTCCACGTGAAGAAAAAAATTTGTTACGGGCACCCAGGCGTACGCAGATGGGCGCCAGAGCGGAAACGCGCGGGGCTGGCCGTGAGCGCTCCGCTCATCTGGACAGCGCCTGACTCTCCCGGGCAGCCGCCCAAGCATTCAGCTCGCAGGGACCTGCAGCCCCAGAAAGGGAAAACGTACCTGTCCTTCACCTCGCCCGCAGCCACCAGCGGCGAAACGCCCTGGGGACCCCAAGGGACAAGTCGCAGCATCACCGCCGGGCAGAGCGCGGCTCCAGGGAGCCGGTCCCGGTCCCGGCCCTTCGGGGAGCCGAGCGCCTCCGGGGGGAGCCTGGCGCTGCCCGGGGGGAGGAGGTCCACAGGGGTGAGGTTCTGCGACAACAGCAACAACCCCACGAGGTCTCTGCCCTTGAGATCACGGCTCGGAGCCCGCGTCCCCCACCGCACCGCGGATCATTTCGCAGCTCCGCCTCCAGCCACCAGTCCCGGGCGGCCCCCGCTCGCTAGCGGATCCCGCCCGGGACTGCGCCTACTGCACAGCCGGCTCGGCCCGGCCCCAGGCGCCGCCCAAGAGCCCGCGAGCCGCACCGAGCCGAGCGAGCTCCCCTCCCCGAGCCCGGAGCGAGGCCCCGCCTGGCCGGGCCGGGCCGGGCGCGGCGGACTCACCTTCTCGCAGAGGCTCCGCACTTGGCTCTCGCTCAGCTGCTTGCACTCGTTGAGCTGCTCGATCCACTGGTCCAGCTCCTTGGAGAAGCCCTTCTCCTCCATGGCGGGAGGGGGCTGCCCGCCGGGCTCGGGACCGGGCGGCGGCGGCGGCCACGGGGCAACGGTGGCTGCGAGAAGCCCGCTGCGCTCCCGGCCCGGCCCCGCGCGGCGGAATGGCGATGGCGGCCCGACGCTGCGCCCTGCCGGCCCCGCCCCTGCCTCGCGCCGGCCGCCACTTCCGGCCCCGGACCCGCCGCTTCCGGCCGAGGGCTGCGCGCGAGGCTGCGGGAGAGTGTTGCCGCTGCTTCGTCTCCTACCCCACCCCCACCGCCCTACACCCGCTCCTCACAGCCCCATGAAGAGACCCCCCTGCACCGCCCTACACCCGCTCCTCACAGACCCCCAGCCCCGTGAACAAACGCCCCGCACTGTCCTACACCCGCTCCTCACAGCCCCGTGAACCGAGCCGCCCGCACCGCCCTACACCCGCCCCTCACAGCCCCCCAGCCCCGCCCTACACCCGCTCCTCACAGCCCCCCCGCACCGCCCTACACCCACTCCTCACAGCCCCATGAAGAAACCCCCCTGCACCGCCCTACATCCGCTCCTTACAGTCCCCCCCGCACCGCCCCACACCCGCTCCTCACAGCCCCCCAGCCCCGTGAACAAACGCCCCGCACTGCCCTACACCCGCTCCTCACAGCCCCGTGAACCGAGCCGCCCGCACCGCCCTACACCCGCTCCTCACAGCCCCGTGAACCGACCCCCCGCACCGCCCTACATCCGCTCCGCACAGCCCCCCAGCCCCGCCCTACACCCGCTCCTCACAGCCCCCCCGCACCGCCCTACACCCACTCCTCAGCCCCATGAAGAGACCCCCCTGCACCGCCCTACACCCGCTCCTTACAGCCCCCCCCGCACCGCCCCACACCCGCTCCTCACAGCTCCGTGAACAGACCCCCCACATCGCCCTACACCCACTCCTCACAGCCCCGTGAAGAGACCCCCCTGCACCGCCCTACACCCGCTCCTTACAGCCCCCCAGCCCCGTGAACAGACCCCCCGCACTGCCCTACACCCGCTCCTCACAGCCCCGTGACCCGAGCCGCCCGCACCGCCCTGCACCGGCTCCTC
Organism: Carettochelys insculpta; assembly: GCF_033958435.1. Classification (NCBI taxonomy): domain Eukaryota; kingdom Metazoa; phylum Chordata; order Testudines; family Carettochelyidae; genus Carettochelys; species Carettochelys insculpta. Next base: position 131,689,830 of record NC_134140.1, on the reverse strand, counting down.
ACAGCCCCCCAGCCCTGTGAACAGACCCCCCGCGCCGCCCTACACCCGCTCCTCACAGGCCCGTGAACCGAGCCGCCCGCACCGCCCTACACCCGCTCCTCACAGCCCCCTAGCCCCGTGAACAGACCCCCCGCACCGCCCTACACCCGCTCCTCACAGCCCCCCAGCCCCGTGAACAGACCCCCCGCACTGCCCTACACCCGCTCCTCACAGCCCCGTGACCCGAGCCGCCCGCACCGCCCTACACCCGCTCCTCACAGCCCCCCAGCCCTGTGAACAGACCCCCCGCGCCGCCCTACACCCGCTCCTCACAGCCCCGTGAACCGAGCCGCCCGCACCGCCCTACACCCGCTCCTCACAGCCCCCCAGCCCCGTGAACAGACCCCCCCGCACCGCCCTACACCCGCTCCTCACAGCCCCCCAGCCCCGTGAACAGACCCCCCGCACTGCCCTACACCCGCTCCTCACAGCCCCGTGAACCGAGCCGCCCGCACCGCCCTACACCCGCTCCTCACAGCCCCGTGAACCGACCCCCCGCACCGCCCTACACCCGCTCCTCACAGCCGCCCCGCACCGCCCTACACCCACTCCTCACAGCCCCATGAAGAGACCCCCCCTGCACCGCCCCACACCCGCTCCTCACAGCCCCCCCGCACCGCCCCACACCCGCTCCTCACAGCCCCGTGAACAGACCCCCCACATCGCCCTACACCCGCTCCTCACAGCCCCCCAGCCCCGCCCTACACCCGCTCCTCACAGCCCCGTGAACCGAGCCGCCCGCACCGCCCTACACCCGCTCCTCACAGCCCCCCAGCCCTGTGAACAGACCCCCCGCACCGCCCTACACCCGCTCCTCACAGCCCCCCAGCCCCGCCCTACACCCGCTCCTCACAGCCCCGTGAACCGACCCCCCGCACCGCCCTACACCCGCTCCTCACAGCCCCTCCCCGCACCGCCCTACACCCACTCCTCACAGCCCCCCCGCACCGCCCTACACCCACTCCTCACAGCCCCATGAAGAGACCCCCCTGCACCGCCCTACACCCGCTCCTCACAGCCCCGTGAAGAGACCCCCCCCGCACCGCCCTACACCCGCTCCTCACAGCCCCGTGAACAGACCCCCCTGCACCGCCCTACACCCATTCCTCACAGCCCCCCAGCCCTATGAACAGACCCCCCTTCACCGCCCTACACCCGCTCCTCACAGTCCCGTGAACCGACCCCCTGCACCGCCCTACACCCACTCCTCACAGCCCTGTGAGCAGACCCCCGCATCGCCCTACACCCACTCCTCACAGCCCCGTGAACCGAGCCCCTGCACCGCCCTACACCCACTCCTCACAGCCCCGTGAACAGACCCCCTGCACCGCCCTACACCCACTCCTCACAGCCCTGTGAGCAGACCCCCGCACCGCCCTACACCCACTCCTCACAGCCCCCCAGCCCCGTGAACAGACCCCCCGCACTGCCCTACACCCACTCCTCACAGCCCTCAGCCCCATGAACAGACCCCCCGCACTGCCCTACACCCACTCCTCACAGCCCTCAGCCCCATGAACAGACCCCCCGCACTGCCCTACACCCACTCCTCACAGCCCCCCCAGCCCCATGAACAGACCCCCCCGCCCCACACCTCACAGCCCCACACCCCGCTCACAGCTCCCCCAGCCCTGTGAAGAGACCCCCCACTCCCCACACCTACACCCTGCTCACAGCCCCCCAGCCCCGTGAACCGACCTCCTGCACCGCCCTACACCCACTCCTCACAGCCCCCAGCCCCGTGAGCAGACTCCCTGCCCCACACCTCACAGCCCCCCAGCCCCGTGAACCAACCCCCCTGCACCTCACAGCCCCACTCCTATACCCCGCTCACATCCCCCGAGCCCCATGAACTGACCCCCCGCCCCACACCTCAGCCCCACTCCCCACAGCCCCCCAGCCCTGTGAACAGACCTCCCCGTCCCACACCTCAGTCCCACTTCCCACACCCCTGCTCACAGCCCCACTTCCCTGACCCACACGGCTGCGCCCATGAACAGACCCCCCCCACACTCACACCTCACAGCCCCGCTCACGGCCCCACCAGCCATGTGAACAGACCTCCCACCCCACACCTCACAGCCCTGCTTCCCCACCCCACAGCCCTGTGAACAGACCTCCCTGCCCCACACCTCACAGCCCCACTCCCCACACCCATACCTCCGCTCACAGCCCTCCAGCCCCATGAACAGACCTCACAGCCCCACTTCCCCAACCCACACCCCTGCACCCCATGAACAGACCCCCCCACACCCACACCTCACAGCCCTGCTCACGGCCCCCCAGCCCTGTAAACAGACTCCCCGCATTGCCCCACACCCACACCCCTGCTTGCAGCCCTATACCCCCGCTCACAGCCCCCAGCCCCACGAACAGCCCCCCCCCACTGCCCTACAGCCATATCTTACAGACCCGTTTCCACACACTCCCGCTCACAGCCCTGCACCACCCCACACCCACTCTTGCAACCCAGCACAGGCCCCACTGCCCCACAGCCAGCACAGAACACTGACAGCCAGGACTGGGGGTTGTAAGCAAACTTTAAGGGAGCACGGGAAACTTGGCCACACCCATGATAAGTGGTTGTCCAGCTAAGTAAAATCATGCCAGATTATGGATATTGCGGGACAAGGGGGTTCCATGCTAGAGAGAGTCAACCTGCAGTAGATTTGGTGGTGGTGGTGGGGTGGGGACAACTGTGAGCACTGCTATGGGGGCCAGCTGTGGGGTGGCACGGGGAACTGGCTGTGGCTGTTGGGGGCTGTGAAAACTGCTGTGGGGTCTGTTATTTAGCTGTAATTTACCCCGAAATGTCTTCTAAGAGTCCTGTAGGCAGTGGGAGCGTTCGTAATGCACGGGAAAAGATTGACCTGTAGTCTGGCAAATTCTCTCATTGAATACTGCTGTGGTCCCCAGGGTGTCAGACTGCAGACATTCAACTTGTATTTCCCATCCATAAGGCTTGTTATCCTGTCCAAAAAAGCTATTATATTGGTTTGACATGATTTGTTCTTCACAAAAATCCATGTCATCTGTTACTTATCACATTTTCTTCCAGGTGTTTGCAATTTGGTCAGTTCATTATTTGTGTCATCATTTTCCTGAGTACTGAAGTTAAACTGACTGGTCGGTAGTTCCCTGGGTTGTCCTTATTCCACTTTTTATAGGTGGGCACCATGTTTGCCCTTTTCTAGTCCTCTAAAATCTCACCTGCTTTTCATGACTTTTTGAAGATAAAATCACATATTTTGCTCTGTCAGCTCCTTGAGTATTCTAGGATTGATTTCATTAGACACTGCTGTCTAACATTTAACTTGTTCAATAAAAACAAAAAAGCAGTCAAGTAGCACTTCAAAGACTAACAAAATAATCTATTACCTGATGAGTAAGCGACCAGGTAGTAAGCGACCAGGGAGCTTTGCGACCGGGTGCTGGCAAACAGGGTGCGTGCTAACAGGAGGGAGTTTGGAGAGGCTCTCCTGGAGGAGGAGAAGGAAGGAGCAAACTAAAGCACCTTGGGGTAAGTGGCTGCTTATATTTGGAGGTTTTGGGCTTGTGTGTTTGTTTGGAGTTTGGAGTTTGTTTGTTTGGAGTGCTGAGCTGAGTGTGTGTTTGTTTGTTTGAAAGGCCGTGTGCTCAGGCAGGCAGGCAGGCAGGCAGTTGGAAGCTGATTAGGTTTGAATTGAAACACCGTGTGCTGATTGGCTGAGCTGTAGGCAGAGGGAGGAGCTATCAGGGAGGCTGAGCACTTAAACCCTGCTAGTAAGCGACCAGGGAGCTTTGCGACCGGGTGCTGGCAAACAGGGTGCGTGCTAACAGGAGGGAGTTTGGAGAGGGGAGTTGAGAGGGGGAGCTTGGAGGGAGCCAGTGACTTACTTCTGTTGCCCTTAAACTAAATCCTTTATAACAACCTCTATCTGAAACATTTAATTAACCCTCGTATATAACTAGAGTAGGAAATGGAGGCAGAAGCCCAGCAGCAGAGTGGGGGCTATCCTGTTTATTGTGTCGAGTGCAGTATGTATGACTACCTACCCTGTGGGCGGGTGGCGTATGTGTGCGCTCGATGCAAGGAGCTCCTGGGCCTCAGAGACCGAGTGCGTGCTTTGGAGGCCAGGGTGGCTGAACTGGAGGAGCTAAGGAAGGCAGAGGTGTTTGTGGATGAGACTTTCCGGGACATAGTAGGGCTGTCCCACCTCCAATCTGACAGTCCTGAGGCTGTTACGGAGGATGAAAGGCTCAGGGAAGGAGAGCAGTCAAGGGGAGCAGAGGGAAACCATCCCGTAGTTGGGACCCTCCTTCCAGAGGGTGATGTTGTATCCTCTCGTGCCGAGGATACTTCTCCGGGGGAGGGAGCGCCAGCTGTTAGGAAGAAGCAGGTTTTAGTAGTGGGGGATTCCATCATTAGAAATATAGATAGTTGGGTTTGTGATGACCGGGAGAACCGTATGGTGACTTGCCTGCCTGGTGCGAAGGTTGCGGATCTCTCGAGGCATCTAGACAGACTTATGGGCAGTGCTGGGGAGGAGCCGATCGTCGTGGTACATGTTGGTACCAATGACATAGGGAAGGGTAGAAGAGATGTTCTGGAGGCCAAATTTAGGTTACTAGGAAGGAGACTGAAATCCAGAACATCTTTGGTGGCATTCTCTGAAATGCTTCCAGTTCCACGCGCAGGGCCAGATAGACAGGCAGAACTTCAGAGTCTCAATGCGTGGATGAGACGATGGTGTAGGGAAGAGGGGTTTAGATTTATTAGGAACTGGGGACACTTTTGGGGTAGGGGGAGCCTATACAGGAAGGATGGGCTCCACCTAAATCAAGGTGGATCCAGACTGCTGGCATTAAACATTAAAAAGGACATAGAGCAGTTTTTAAACTAAGAGGTGGGGGAAAGCCGATTGGTGCGGGGGAGCACCTGGATCGGACGGAGACTTCTCTTACACGAGGCTCCATAGACAGGGATTCCCTAGAAGTTAGTCAGATAGGGAACGTGGGAAATAATATATGGGCAAGATCAGATGTGAAACAATCGTGCATAAAAAAATCCACCACGTCTGTGAAAGGCGGACATATAAATAGTGGTAGTTTTCTAACATGCTTTTACACTAATGCTAGGAGTCTGTCTAATAAGATGGGTGAACTGGAGTACCTCATATCAAAGGAGGAAGTTGACATAATAGGCATCTCAGAAACATGGTGGAATGAGGACAATCAGTGGGACACTATCATACCGGGATATAAATTATATCGGAAAGACAGAACAGGTCGTGCGGGTGGCGGAGTGGTACTATATGTGAAGGATAATATAGAATCAAATGAAGTAAAAATCCTAAAGGAATCAAAATGTTCCAAAGAATCATTATGGATAACAATTCATTCCTCTAATATGAATATGGCATTAGGAATATATTACCGACCACCTAACCAGGACAGTGATAGTGATGCTGAAATGATGAGGGAGATTAGAGAGGCTATCAAAATAAAAAACACAGTAATAATAGGAGATTTCAATTATCCCCATATTGATTGGGTGCATGTCACCTCAGGACGGGATTCAGAGATTAAATTTCTTGATGCCTTAAATGACTGCTTCTTGGAGCAGCTAGTACAGGAACCCACAAGGGGAGAGTCGATTCTCGATCTAGTCTTGACTGGAACGCAGGATCTGGTCCAAGAGGTAACTGTTACTGGACCGCTTGGAAATAGTGACCACAATATAATAACTTTTAATATTCCTGTGTTGGGAAGAACACCGCAGCGGTCAAACACTCTGGCATTTAATTTCAAAAAGGGGAATTACACTAAAATGAGGAAGCTAGTTAAACAGAAACTAAAAGGTAGAGTAATTAAACTAAAATCCCTGGAAGCTGCATGGAAACTGTTTAAAGACACCATACTAGAGGCCCAACTTAAATGTATACCCCAAATAAAAAAACACAGTAAGAGACCTAACAAAGAACCACCATGGCTAAACAGCCATGTTAAAAAGGCAGTGAGAGAGAAAAGGGCAGCTTTTAAAAAGTGGAAGTCAAATCCTAGTGAGGAAAATAGAAAGGAACATAAACACTCCCAAATTAACTGTCATAATGTAGTAAGAAAAGCCAAAAAAGAGTTTGAGGAACAGCTAGCCAAAAATTCAAAAAACAATAGTAAAATGTTTTTTAAATACATTAGAAGCAGGAAGCCTGCTAAAAAAGCAGTGGGGCCCTTGGATGATAAAGATATAAAAGGAGCGATCAAGGAAGACAGTGCCATTGCGGAGCGATTAAATGATTTCTTTGCTTCAGTCTTCACGGCTGAAGATGTTACAGAGGTTCCTAAATCTGAGCCAGCCTTTTTAGGCGACAAATCTGAGGAACTCACTCAGATTGAAGTGACATTAGAGGAGGTTTTGGAATTAATTGATAAGCTGAATAGTAACAAGTCCCCAGGACCAGATGGCATTCACCCAAGGGTTCTGAAAGAACTCAAATGTGAAATTGCGGAGTTATTAACAGTGGTTTGTAACCTATCCTTTAAATCCACTTTGGTACCAAATGACTGGAAGACGGCCAATATAACACCAATATTTAAAAAAGGCTCTAGAGGAGATCCTGGCAATTATAGACCGATAAGTTTAACATCAGTACCAGGCAAATTAGTAGAAACACTAGTAAAGAGTAAAATTGCAAGGCACATAGAAGAGCACGAATTGTTGGGCAAAAGTCAGCATGGTTTCTGCAGAGGGAAGTCGTGTCTGTCTAATCTATTAGAATTCTTTGAAGGGGTTAATAAACATGCGGACAAGGGGCACCCAGTGGACATAATATACCTAGATTTCCAGAAAGCCTTTGACACGGTCCCACACCAAAGGCTTTTATGTAAATTAGGTGGTCATGGGATAGGAGGAAAGGTCCTTTCATGGATCGGGAATTGGTTAAAAGACAGAAAACAAAGGGTGGGAATAAATGGTAAATTTTCACAATGGAGGGGGGTAACTAGTGGTGTTCCCCAGGGCTCAGTCCTGGGACCGATCCTGTTCAACTTGTTCATCAATGATCTGGAAAATGAGGTAAGCAGTGAGGTGGCAAAGTTTGCAGATGACACCAAGTTGTTCAGGACAGTCAAAACCAAAAGGGATTGTGAAGAACTACAAAAAGATCTCAGCAAACTGAGTGATTGGGCAGCAAAATGGCAAATGAAATTTAATGTGGGTAAGTGTAAGGTAATGCATGTTGGAAAAAATAACCCAAATTACACGTACTACATGATGGGGTCAAATTTAGCTACGACAGATCAGGAAAGGGATCTTGGAGTTATAGTGGATAGTTCTCTGAAGACATCCACGCAGTGTGCAGCGGCAGTTAGTAAGGCAAATAGGATGTTAGGAATTATTAAAAAAGGGATCGATAATAAGACAAAAGATATCATACTTCCCCTATATAAAACTATGGTACGCCCACATCTCGAGTACTGCGTGCAGATGTGGTCTCCTCACCTCAAAAAAGATATATTGGCATTAGAAAAGGTTCAGAAAAGGGCGACTAAGATGATTAGGGGCTTGGAAAGGGTCCCATATGGGGAGAGGCTAGAGAGACTGGGACTTTTCAGTTTGGAAAAGAGGCGATTGAGGGGCGATATGATAGAGGTATATAAAATCATGAATGGTGTGGAGAAAGTGAATATAGAAAAATTATTTACCTTTTCCCATAATACAAGAACTAGGGGACACCAAATGAAATTGATGGGTAGTGGGTTCAAAACTAATAAAAGGAAATTTTTCTTCACACAGCGCACAGTCAACCTGTGGAACTCCTTGCCCGAGGCGGCTGTGAAGGCCAGGACTCTATTAGGGTTTAAAAAAGAGCTTGATAAATTTTTGCAGGTCAGGTCCATAAATGGCTATTAGCCAGGGATAAAGTATGGTGCCCTAGCCTTCATAACAAGGGCAGGAGATGGATGGCAGGAGATAAATCACTTGTCTTCTGTTCTCCTTCTCTGGGGCGCCTGGCATTGGCCACCGTCGGCAGATGGGATGCTGGGCTTGATGGACCTTTGGTCTGACCCAGTATGGCCATTCTTATGTTCTTATGTTCTTATGAGCTTTCATGGGACAGACCCACTTCTTCAGATCATAGCCATACCAGAACAGATTCAATATAAAAAGCACAGAGGGCCAAAAATTATCAAGATTGACAAATCAGAAAAATTGTTATCCATTGATAACCACACTACTTAACAATTTTTCTGATTTGCCAACCTTGGTAATTTTTGGACCTCTGTGCTTTATATACTGAGTGTGTTCTGGTAAGGCTATGATCTGACGAAGTGGGTCTGTCCCACAAAAGCTCACCACCTAATAAATTATTTTGTTAGTCTTTAAAGTGCTACTTGACTGCTTTTTTGTTTTGATAGAATACAGACTAGCACAGCTATCTCTCTGTCACTATTTAACTTGTTCAAGCAGTTTTAGTTTTCCCTATTTTAGCCTCTCATTTGGTAAAACAAAAAAGTCATTTAGCAGTTCGGCTAGGTCTGTATTTTCTGTTATTGTTTTTCCCCGTCACTGAGTGGCAAGAGACCATTCTTGCCAGGGTAATGGGCTTACCTTGTCCTTGGCCTTTATGGTGGGATTGATACACCCTATTACCCTTAGCGACAGTGAAAAGATGTATTACAATTTTCTAGCCAAGACTAAAAAGGTGACTGTGTGATCCAGTGTACACATATGTTACCAATTCACTCTAACCCCCAGCTGTCAGGGTAGCACAGCCTAACAGCCAGAGTTACTAAGTGCAGTGGATTGGATCATCACCCAAGATGGGTGGTAGCCAGGGTAGCAGAGCCCAGGATCTCCATCTCACCTGCCCCATGGTGGTGGTAGGTTCACCTGCCCGAAGACAGGCAGGGACTTGCCCACAATAAGCCAAGCCTTTAGCCAGTTCTAACACTATTTCCCCACTAAATCTCCTGTCCCTTCCTAGCTGAGTCTATAAAGTCTTTGCATAGTGACAAGTATCAGAGGGGTGGCCATGTTAGTCTGTAGTCACAAAAACAAAGAGAAGTCCTGTGGCACCTTATAGGCTAACAGATGTATTGGAACGTAAGCTTCAGTGGGTCTTTGCCCATGAAAGCTTATGCTCCAAAATGTTAATCTATAAGGTGCCTCAGGACTTCTTGTTGTTGTTCTAAAGTCTTTGTTGTCCATAGTCTGCCACTCTCTGCAGCCCCTGCAATATCCCGTCTGTCAAAGGCTATGTCTGCACTATGAGATAAATTCAAATTTATTAATATTGATTTTGTAACACTGGATTTTATAAATTCAAATGTGACTATCCTCACCTCCCCTCGTGCTCCTCACAAAGCTGACTCATTGCTGCCACACAATCGGCAAACATCGATTATTGCAGCAGTGCATTGTGGGAACCTATTCCACAGTTCCGTCATCCCTGTAGCATTCTGGTATTTTTACTGGTATTTGACATCATCTTGCCACATTGCATTGCCCTCATTCCCCTCCAATGGTAAGCAAACGTCCATTTTGCCAGGTGGAAGGAAGGAAAACTAGTCCCTCTGCAAAGATCACCAAATGCACAGAAATCTCTCTCTTCAAAAAATGAATTGCTTTTTAAAACTGTACCTGTAACTGAATTATGAAAGCTATTATAAAAATCAGAACAAAAAAGCAGTCAAGTAGCACTTTACAAATGAACAAAATAATTTATTAGGCGAGCTTTTGTGAGACAGACCCACTTCTTCAGACCATAGCCGTACCAGAACAGACTCAAGGCACAGAGAACCAAAAACAGTAATCAAAGTTGACAAATCAGAAAAAAATTATCAAGGTGAGCAAATCAGGGAGCAGAGGGGCTGGGGGAGGAAGGGAGTCAAGAATTAGATTAAGCCAAGTATGCCAAAGAGCCCCTATCATGTCCCAGAAAATTTGCATCCTGGTTCAACCCATGTGTTAATGTGTCAAACTTGAATATGAAAGAGAGTTCAGCAGCCTCTCTTTCAAGAGTGTTGTGAAAATTCCTCTTCAGTAAGAGGCAAACTGTTAAGTCATTAACAGAATGGCCCACTCCACTAAAATGCTGGCTGACCAGTTTGTGGATCAGGAGTGTTTTTAATGTCTGTTTTTGTGCCCATTAAATCTTTGTCTAAGAGAGTTTGAAGTCTGTCCAATATACAAAGCATCTGGGCATTGTTGGCACATGATGGCATGTATGATGTCAGGTGTGGGTCTTCTCACCGGGCCCTCCACTGACTGCCTCCCCCGCCCCCACATTCCCTTAATCACATCTGATCCCTCAAAGTAATACAGGGACAATGAAAAGCATAAAGAAAGAGTAGATAGTAAAGGTTTTGAAAAAAAGAGATTTGGCGAGGGAGGGTATTTGGCTTCCTAGTCCATTATAGTTTCTGGCCCTCCACCCACTCTTCCCTACATGAAGGGGTCCAAAGTTAGAAGAAAGAGGATAGAAAAGATAAGACAAAAATTTTTTGGCTTCCCTCTTCTCTACACAGACATTGCCAACATGGGGGATGGGGCTCGCCAAATGTCATTGCCATTGCGGGGTGGTTTGGTATTTAGGAGGTTGAATGGCCCACTGACATGGTCCCCAAAAATTTTTTTTGGGTGTGGAGGGCCACTTGAACTGCCCTCCCTTGGGCGGCAGCCAGTCCCTGCAATTCATAGCTGCTGGGGGGAGACTTCCTCCTGGTGACAGCTAGCCCTCCCCCGCTGGTTCCTTGTTGGGGCAGCGGGGGGGTTCAGTGGGGGGCCAGTTCAGGCACTAACAATCTTAGCCACCAGGGCAGACATTCCCAGCAGCAGAAAGGCCCTGAAAATATTTGTGGTGGGGGGGGCCCAGTTGGAGCAGCCCCCCCCCCCGATGGCTGCAAGACCCCAGAAATCTTTCCCATCCTTTGAGCCCTAACTGTGCACAAGGCGGAGCATGGTGCTGCCTGGCAGCAAGGTCAGCACCGAATGGCAGGCACGTCCTTTTATTGGGTTGGGGGCTAGCCAGATGATGTGGTTGAACATGGGAAAGACCCCCCCCACTGCATGGTGCCTGGGGGCGGGGGCGCATGCACTAATGTAAACTGCTGAGAAGCTTCTAGGCCTCTTATACAAGCACCACCCCCACAACACCCTTTTCTTCCACATGGTGCAGTGGGGCAGCGGCTGGCACCAAGCAGCACAGAAAAATACACCAAGTGCTTAGCTAGCACTGGTTGAGACAGAACCACAAACTCCATGCAGGGGCTATTGTAATGGGTAGATGCACTCACTGTGCTAATAGTAAAGAAGGAAAGACAATTTTCAAGCTCTCATACAAACAACCCCACAGGCACAGGCTTCCTGGCCCTGATCTGAAATTCTCACTCTTCCTGTTACCTGATTCCAGCACCACTGGGGAGCAGCGGCCAGAGCAGAGCACTTTGTGGGGTACATATTGGACAGCTCTGCAGGCTAATAAATGCAATTTTAAGATGTGGCACTTCCACGCTGGCCTTTATTGGAACTTTTAAATTCAAACTTGACCCTATACCCAGCTGGTTCCAACGATGATATATCAATATTAGTGCTTCCTAAATCAAGCTAATGGTATTTACAGTGGAGACAGTCCCGTGGTAATATTGAGCTAACTGCCTTAAATTCAAATTTCTCTCTCAGGGTGTGTTTACACAGGCACAAATCTTCGAAATGGCCATGCTAATGGCCATTTCGAAGATTACTAATGAGGTGCGGAATTGAATATTCAGCAGCTCATTAGCATTAGGACGCTTCTGGCCGTGGCGCTCGAAAGCGCCGCTTTCAAACACACGTGGCTTGGCGTGCCTACATGGGGGTCATTTTCAAAAGGACCCTGCACATTTCAAAATCCCCTTATTCCACTCAGATGAACAGAATAAGGGGATTTCGAAAGGTGCAGGGTCCTTTTGAAAAGGACCCCCGTGTAGCCATGCCGAGCCACATGCGTTCTAAAGCAGTGCTTTCGAAGTGCTGTGTCCAGAAGCATCCTAATGCTAATAAGGTGCTGAATATTCAGTTCAGTGCCTCATTAGTAATCTTTGAAATGGCCATTAGCATGGCCATTTTGAAGATTTGTGCCCGTGGAGACACACCCTCGCTGTAGACGTAGCCTCCATCTGATCCCATTCAGCTGGCCTCTAAACCTTGGAATGCAAACAACCCACTTTCTGGAGTTAGCAATGCACTTTCTTCACCAGCAGATAGTCCAGACCAGGCCCCTCTCAGGCCTTTTATATCCTGGTTCCAGCTGGAGCACGCCCAACAGAGCAAGAGATGCATGCCCTCTCTGGCTAACAGAGAGGGGTTAACCATCATGCATCAGTTCAGGCTCTTACCTTAGAACCAGGAAGAGACCCACGATGGGGTGGATTTGTAGAATGTTTTCTTGTTATCCTTTACGTCTGTAGTTACTTTAATCTTATTTTGGGTCTTGGCCTTTTTAATTACGTTCCTACATGCTTGTCGTGTTTTTCAGGTTTTGGTTTTTTTAAAATATATTCATCCTGTGTAATTTTACCTTTTTTTTTTTGTAGGATTGTTTTCGGAGTTTCAGATAATTGAAGATTTCCTGATTAAGCCAGGATGGTCTCTTGCCATGCTTTTGACCTTTCTTATGCAGTGAGATCTTTTGTTCTTGTGCCACTAATCTCACTCAAAACATCACCAATTCTTTTGAACTATTTTTCCCCTTAGACTTCTTTTCTCATGGTATCTTACCTACTATTTGTTGAGTTTGTGAACCCTGCCTTCTTGAAATTCATTATCTTTATTCTGCTGTTCTCCCTCTTACCATTCCTTAGAATCATGAACTCTATTATTTCATGTTATCAGAGGGGTACCCAGGGTAGTCTGTGTCCACAAAAATAACGAAAAGTCTTGTGGCACCTTAAAGACTAATTTTAGACTTCTGGAATCTCCACTACATTGCATCTGATGAAGCGGGTGTTTGCCCACAACAGCTTATGCTTCAAAACATGTTAGTCTATAAGGTGCCACAGGAGTTCTTGTTGCTTCTATTATTTTATTATTATTGTCACACAAGCTGCCTTCCACTTTTAAATTCTCAAACAGTCCCTCCTTATTTGTCCAAATCACTTCCAAAACAGTGTATGGGAGCAGCCTTCTCCAGTCTGAAATAAAAACACAATAATCTCCAATACATTCTGAGTATGTGTTGGATAATCTGTGCCCTGCTGTGGTATTCCAACAGATATCTGAGTAGTTGAAGTCCCTCATCACCACCAAGTCCTGTGCCTTGGATTTTTTTGTTAGTTGTTCCTCCTTATTATCTGCAAACTTTGTCAACTGTTTACCTCTTTTTCCAGATAATTTCTGAATATGTTGAACTGCATTGTTTCCAGTACAGACCCTTGAAGGACCCAGCTATGTACCACTCTCCACTGTGAAAATTAGCTATTTCTATCCTTTGTTTCCTATCTTTTAATTAGTTATTCATCTGTGAAAGGACCTTTCTCTTATTCCACACCACCTGAGTGTGACTATGGAAGCAGCTATAAAAAAGTGCTAAAAGTCTGTAGTCAAAAGTCTACAGCCTCTTCCAATACTTCAAACAGAATCAAAAATTCTACCATATGCATTTTAATATATTCAGAAGAAAATTAGTAGAATGCAACAAAATACAATATACAGCAATATAGTAAATGCTTTTATTCAAAAATAACAAACTAAATTCTGCATTATTATACTAGTAGATACTCATAGTAACCCATTGTATAAAGCTGTAAGTCATTTGCATCCCTGCTGTAACTCTCCTGGCTTCACTGGGGATATACCAGACATTAATCTGGCCCAGTATGCCTAGCGGTGTATGTAAATGCTGTCATTTAAAACTAAACAAATAGAAAATTCAAGCTGACTGGAGGTGTATAAAAGTCTTAAAATATTCCCTGCTGTACTTAAGCATGAAACAGCACTCTACTGCAATTTAGAGGTATGAAAAAAGGGGAGATTATCGTTCATCCAAAAAGTGGAGATGTAATGGAAAGAGGCAAGACATAATTTCTCCAGTCTGAAAACACCCCATTGATAATATGCCTGCACTAAACACACATGCTTATTTTTCCACACTATTGCTACCAACTGACCATCTGTAAGTGTAATCAGCTGTGTAAAACAAAATGATGAGAAGTGTTACATTTGTGGAAGTCTGTTTTCTGGCCGATGAAAATTTACATTGTCCAATTATGTTGAAGGATGATTTCAGATATTACATGTGTATATCAGATGTAGAAATTACCAATTAAGGGCTTAATCCTGCTCTTAAATAGAGGGATTTCTGTTACCACAGAGTAAGTGAGATCATCTGCTATTTAGTTGTGAAGAGGAACTGATTTTTACAAGGTAGAAGTGGTCCCTATGCAGTCTATCTCAAATTGCAATCAGGAATGAAAACCTGGTCCCACTGAGATCAATGGCAAAAGTTCTGTGATTTCAGTGGGACCAGGATTTTACCCAGATCTCTCTTTTGATTAATATAATTCACCTCTAATTATAATTATAGTAACTTGTTCTCATAAAAATTCTACAGTAAAGAAATAACATTTAGAAAATACCAGTGATTGTTCAGCAAAGAGACTAACATAAACCCTGGAGTATTCTGCATATTATGAGTTCAACATAAGCATTTTAATTTTTCTGTAAAATCTGTGCTTTTAATGTGAATTGTATAGCTTTTGCTATGTTCTAAATTACCCCATTATAGATACCTAACTGTAACTATACTGTCAGTACTCATTGCTTCTGTACTATCTGCTACAATATTTTTAAAGACCTGCTAAATACATACAAATAAAATATCAATTTTACACATGTACTGTACAATTGCGGTTAACATTTAAAATTAAAAATGTCAGTAAGACCTGTATACTTGGAATAGTTCTAAGAAAACTATACAACATTTACAAAAATAGGTCTTCTCAATTCGTAAATAAACTGAAAGTATTTCAACCACTGTACTAACAAAGATTCATAGAGTAAAGCAATGTCAGGGTAAAAACTGCTTGGATTGAAACACATTTGTTAGTTATTTGCATATCAGATATAATAAAATATTAACTCCAATTACAGAAAATAATTCCCATAAAATTGACGAATTAAATTTCCCTATTCCAATCTCTTACATAAAAGAGCATTCCCCCAGCCAGCAGCAAGTATGGGCACATTTTCTGCAAAAGCAGATGTGAATGGTGTGTCCTACATTGGCCCACTACAGTGGCGTGAATTTCACTCAAGTATTCAGAATTGACTATTGATATTGAAAGTCTGAGGCCCAGCCTTTGTTCAAAACCTGTGTTTGAAAGCTAATCACACATTAAAAGTTCCATTTTCATCTTTATTAGATGTTAAAGGAACATAATCATATCACAATACTAAGAGTTAACTAAAAATCTTTAACATATTAGGGTCAAATGCAGAGACACCATGCCCAGTGAGATTAAAGGGCTGTCCAAAGTGTGTCTAATAAACAGAGGGAAAAAATCCTGCTCTAGGTCAAAGCCATAGAGCCACTTCACAGCTATTACTTTAATTAGTCCTTTAACTGCCACCCTCCTTTTTTTTTTTACACTGCAGAACCATGCTGGTCTTCTCAATTCGTGAAAAACTAAAAGTATTTCAACCATTGTACTAACAAAGATACATAGAGTAAAGCAATGTCAGGGTAAAAACTGTTTGGATTGAAACACATTTGTTAGTTATTTGCATATCAGATATAATAAAATACTAACTACAATTACAGAAAATAATTCCCAGGGCTATCAGAGGGCCCTCAGTGGTCACTGAGATGTTCCTTCTTGTACATTTGTTCCTTCTTGTGTGTTTGAGTTTTTAAAATCATGTAAGTTATGCTGTTCACTAATGACTTAATCCTGCACCCATAGAAATCACAGAAAACTCTAGCTGACTTTATGTCTTAAAAAAGGAGTAATTTTGATGTGATAGTTCTGAAAGAGCAAATTATGTTGCCTTCAGAACATTATGCAGTATTTTGTATTGTATAATCAGCAGCAAATCTATACAAGCATTTTAAATACTTAAAACTAAACATGTTTAACAAAGAAAAAGCACAATAAACAATGCTGAACCAAAATGTTGCCATGGGATTGGTTTCAATATCCAGGATGAAAATGCATCTGTTGCCAGGGAGCTGGAAACAAAGAAAAATATACTTGAGAAAAGATTAGAGCACAAGAAATAAAGATTCCTCTTTCTACCCTCCAGAGCCCCTGCAAATACCAACACTTTTTACTTCTGTTGCATCTTCTGATGGTTTTGAAAGCATTCAGAGACTCTGAAGCCCTAACCTTCCCCCTTTGCAAAAGAGAGCAAGAGGCCTGTGGACCTTAAAAGTCCTTTAATTCAATTCTTCCTGGACAAGGGTGAATTTCAAGCTTTATAAATATTTATAATGAGTTAACGCTGATAGTATTTGTCCAAGCGTACATAAATCTGTGGAATAGGGGGGGTTAGAACCCAGTTAGACTGATTCCCAGTCCGACACTTCAATTCCTAGCAGAATTCCTTTGTGTGAGTATTTATAAATGTAAAATGTATTGGAGTTTCAAAATGCCTACGTGATTTAAGAGCACAAGTTCCACTGAAAGTCAGTGGCATGTGTGCTTCTAAGTCAAATACCTACTTTGGAAAAATCGCACCTATGTTCTCATCCATTCACGGCAAATATAATTTGAATTAATATAAACATTGAATACCTTATAAATCCGAAGCACTAGAAAATATCAAAAATTTTCTCAGATGGCAGCAAAGCAGCTCTGACCCTATGGAGAAAAATCCCCCTGCTCTTTGTAAACTAAACCTACTTTAGTACAAAAAGGAAATAAATCTCCTCGGTACAAACGCTCATCACCACTTGTTTTCATTTACGGTGAGGGTGGGAGAAATGATTACCTCAAAAAGAGTGGTGTTGGGCAGAGGAGGAATTAAAAAGACCTAACAAAAGATGACAACTATTATTAGCACAAGAGAATCAAAAACCACGCATCCAATTTTTGTACACATCTCTGTGGACAAGTGAATACATGGTTGCTGGGAACAGGAAAGAGGAGTTACTTACCAGTACAGTAAACCGCCGCTTTATGCAATTTTGACATTCATGTTAATATGATCAACACATATTTTAAAATCCTGGGCTCCAGCCACACTCTTCCCTCAGCTGGGAAGCCAGGGGGAAGATGCAGGACTGCTCCTTTTAGCACTCCGCCACCGGCTCCAGAGCACTGAAAGGAGCAGCCCTGCAGCTACCCCCGACTTCCCCCCAGCCGGAGGAAGCCAGGGGGATGCTGCTGTTGGGAGGACAGGAGGGTAAGAGTCCTTCAGCTGCAGGGAGCTGGGAACCAGGTGCAGTAGCGTCTGGTCAGTTTCCTGGCTCCCACAAGCAGCTGCTAAGCCTGGCTCCTGGCACCTCCTCCCCGCAGCTGCGCAGGAGCCTGGAAAGTGACCACGTGCTGCTGTGCCTGACTCCAGGCTTCCAGGGGCTTGGAGAAGGTGTCCTCCTCCCCTGACTTACGTGAAATGTGAGTTACGCAGGGGTTGCTAGGAATGGCCTATGCTTGTGCACTACAGCTATGGACTGTCACTTCTAAGCATTACTGCCCTAGACTACTGTAATTAGGCTTTATTGCCTAGGGGTTGTTGATACCGGGCACTATTGATGGTATGTGCTACAGCCAGGGACAGCTGTTGCAAGGCATTACTGCCCTGGACTACTGATGCTAGGCACTGTCTGGGGGTTGCTGACACTAGACCAATCACTGGGGCATTTTGAATAGTAGATGGCTGAAGAGGGTAGCACTCTCTATGAATGAGCCCACCACGGAACCTGCTTACGTCATCTCACATACACCATCCACATGTGCTGCCACCACCAAAAGATGCGTGTGCGCCAACGACGGGGGTGGATCTTTTATTTATACACCTTGTCCCAAACCATATAGTTTATGCCAGTACTGAAAGAAGTAGACTTAGGATGAAGTTTGCCGTGTCAGATGAAGACACTAAATGACTAGACCTGCTGGGGAAATATATCCCCTCAGCCAATTCTTCAGAAGGCGATCAAGCCTCATGGAGTGTTGCCTGTCAGCTCTAAGCGCCAGAGAAGGGGGCGTGCTCAGTTCTAGTCCTGTGTCTGATATTGCAGAGTGTACTAATGAGAGGCTTGGTGTAAGGCGAAAGGCCGAGGACAACAGTCAGTGCTTTGTTAACATACAGCAAAGCTAAAGGCCTCAAGCCTGAATAACTGTGGGTTAAAGCAAAAACTGTGCTAGGTACATTCTGCCCACAGAAATGCAGCAAGAGACAGAGCTGATAAGTCACAGGGCCTAAAAGCAGATATGAACACCTAAAAGCACCCAGAGCCAGGCACTTAGTGATACACATAAACACATCCTGCTTAACACCACGCACTTCCCATACCCTCCCCATAGACAGCAGCTTAGCACCAGGTACATTCCATCCCAAGTTCAGGAGCAGGTCGTAATGACAAGATTAGGCATAGTGGTTTTTTGATGGTACCACCACTATTCCTCAAGTTAATGGATAGATCTAGTTACACTGAGGGACGTCAATGTATTACAATGAAGAGGTTGTCACTGGATATGTAACTTGTTTATACCTGTGTGTAACGGGCTGTGTCAAGTGACCTAGTGGATGATAGAACCCCCTTGCAATCAACTGATTCACATCCATTGTCACAGCATATACCAATACTCTCGAGTTATACTGGAGACTCATGAGGGTGTTGGAGACCATACATCAACGACAATAAACCTGGTTCCAGGGCCTTCGTACCCACTTGATTTGTGGTTCTTCTTGCGGACGCTCTGAGGTCTGCAGTGTCAGCTAATGGCAGGGTCTACACTGTTGTCCAAAGAAAGCACACGCACACGGCCAAAGTGATTAACACCAAAGAGAGCAGACTGGACATCTGCGCACTGTTCCCGCAAAGACATCCGACAACACAGAGTTAAGAGGCATGATCCTGAGAGCTTTGGGCCACTGCTATGTGGTCTGGGTCAGACTGCACACTCACGGTACATGGCATAAAATGTATTCTCTGTCTTCTCCTGCCTGGTGGGTCTTGATGGGAAAGGCACTTGAAGCTGCATCCGCCTCTCAAGGCAATAGAAGCACTTCTGCTGGCTGTCACTGACTGAGAAAATCTGGATCCAGGAGATGCACTTCTTAAAGCTTCGGAGGTTTAGCATAACAGTGATCTGGTGCAGCAGGTATATGGAAAGCCCAGATCTAACTCTCTAACTGAGTGCCAAGTTAAACACTATCACAAGCTACTAATAAGAAAAGAGCGCAGACAGAGAAACACTGAAAAGTTTTATAGACACTGAAGAAGTTCCATCACAGACCTTGCAGCAGTAGAAAGGAACTGGAAAGGTGGTCAATTAATATGGCTTTTTATGTTCTTGGGTCAAAGCACAAGGAGAGGAAGACGACACACGTGGGCCGACACTGTTAGCAAAAATCATCTGGTCTCAGGCGGACAGAGTGTATAGCACCCACAGTGGAATGTGTAAGGACCGTCTCGTGAAGTACTAGTATTAGTGGTGATAAGAGACAGTTACCTGTTCTGTAACTGGTGTTCTTCAAGATGTGTTGTTTATGCCAACTCCAAGGTGGGGGTGTGCGATGGAGCATGCCCAGTTGCTGGAAGCTTTTTGCCCCAACCAATAGCCGTAGGGTCAGTGCAGCACTGCCTGGAGTGGCACCTGCGTGGCAACCAATATATGCACTGCCTGACCCACCCCTCGCTCAGTTCCTTCTTGATAGCTACTCCGACAGTGGGAAAGGCGGGAGGGTTTTGGGATGGACATGAGCAACACCAGCAACTTGAAGAACACCAGTTACAGAACAGGTCACTGTGTTTTCTTCTTTGAGTGATGCTCATGTGCATTCCAAGTTGGGTGAATACAAGCCAGTGCCTAGGAGGCGGGGTTGAAGCCCTGGATGGAATGTAGTACAGCCCTGCCTATGGCAGTGTCGTCTCTAGAGTGCTGCATCAACGCATAACAGGCTGTAAGTACGTGTATGGAGCACAAGGTGGCTGCCCGGGAGATATCCTGGATAGGGACCCAGGCCAAATATGCTGCTGAGACAGCTTGAGCTCTGGTAGAGTGAGCTCTGATTGCGGGGAGGGGGGACCCCACCAGCTTATAGCATTCCTTAATGCAGGCCACTTGCCAGGAGGAGATCCATTGGGAGGAGACTGGGAGGACCTTCATCCTGTCTGCCATCACCACAAACAACTGCTGGAACTTCCTAAAGGGTTTGGTCGTGTCTATGTAGAAGGCAGCTCCCTCTGAACATCTAGAGCATGTAAACTCTGCTCCCCAGGGGAGGCATGAGGTTTCGGGTAAAAGATCAGTTGTGAGATGTCCTGGTTAACATGAAAGGGGGAGACCACCTTTGGCAGGCATGCCGGATGGGGTCTCAACATGACCTTGTCCTTGTGGAACACTGTATACAGCGGCTCCACCATCAGAGCCCTTAGTTCTGACACCCTCCTGGCCCAGGTAATGGCCACCAAGAATGCCGTTTTGTAACTAAGAAATAGGAGGGAACACGAAGCAAGGGGTTTGACAGGTGCCCCCATGAGTCTTGCGAATACCAGACTGAGGTCGCACACTAGCAGAGGGGGTTGCTCCTGCCATCTGACCCTTTCCAGGTCCTTCATAAACTTTTTTACCACAGGGTCTGAGAAAACTGATGATAGACCCAGCCCAGGGTGAAGGGTCAAGTTAGCCGCTAAGTGCGCCTTGATAGAGGATAGTGATAATGCTTCCTGACTCAAATACAACAAGTAGTCCAGAATAACCAGTATCGGAGTCTGTAGTGGGGATAACCCCTCTTGAGCTGCCCAGAGAGAAAATCTTCTCCATTCGGGGATATATATATATATATACACATATCATCTTTCACAGGTCCTGGGCATGAGAGCTCCACCGCTTTCAGCCATGGACCTTCCACGCTGTGAGATGTAGTGCTTGAAGGCTGGGGTGCTGCAGTCTCCCCTCCTCCTGCGTCAACAGGTCTGGGGATAATGGGCGTGTGACTGGGTCAAATCCTGAGGACTAGACTATTTATGCAATCACATGGGACTAACCTATTTCCACCCTCCTCATTGTGATGATAGGGGATGGCAGACCTAGGCCGTGTCTACACTAGCCCCAAACTTCGAAATGGCCATGTAAATGGCCATTTCGAAGTTTACTAATCAAGCACTGAAATACATATTCAGCACCTCATTAGCATGTGGGCGGCCGCGGCACTTCGAAATTGACACTGCTCGCCGCCGCGCGGCTCATCCAGATGGAGCTCCTTTTCGAAAGGACCCCGGCTACTTCGAAGTCCCCTTATTCCCATCTGCTCACAGGAATAAGGGGACTTCGAAGTAGGCGGGGTCCTTTAGAAAAGGAGCCCCGTCGGAATGAGCCATGCGGCGGTGAGCCGTGTCAATTTCGAAGTGCCGTGGCTGCCCGCATGCTAATGAGGCACTGTATATGTATTTCAGCGCTTCATTAGTAAACTTCGAAATGGCCATTTACATGGCCATTTCGAAGTTTGGGGCTAGTGTAGACACAGCCCTAGTGCCGAAAGGGACAGAGGGTTAAGTACAGGCACGAGGAAGAGAAGGGGAACCAGTTCTAGAGAGAGCCAATACTGCAGCCTTTCTAATTTTATTCTACATCAGCTCTGACCCTAGGTCATTTAGCCTAGTTAAGAGCTTGGTTACACAGCCACTTTGGTTGTACAATGAAACAATTCTATCACTGACTAGGTAAAGTTTCAGAATGAACAGCAGCAGCCTGAGGGAACCAGGGGTGACACTCACCCCTTGAAAGAAGGCCTGCACAAGGCTTACACATCATTTCACTCCTCAAAATAAGGGGTGAGAACAGGACAACTTAAGTGGTGCACAAGTGAGGATTTCACTCCAGGCCTTTATCATTAAGCACAAAAATACCAAAGAGAACGTTTCCCAAAGGAAAGGTAACAGTAATAACTCAAACGGAGAGCACAACTAGATCCTTAGCCTGAGACACTGACAACTAGGAAAACTAAAAGGCTAAGAATGTGCAACTAGTTCAGGTATCTACTGGCTGAAAAATGCCTCATACAGTAAACCTCCGATTTACGGACCCCGATTTAGCTACACTTCAGGAACAGCAGATGCCCACCAACCCCCCCACGCCCATTGCCTCCATACTCCTCTTAATCACAGCCCGTAAAATCCTAAATCCCCCCACCTCCCCAAAAAACATACATTACGTGACTTACCAGAGATGCTGGAGCCGGAGCCGCTGCTGCTGTAGCTGGACAGGCCGTCGCATCCAGCCACCGCAGCTGGAGCCTGCGCAGTGGCCAGGACCGCTGCCGCCACTGGAGCCACCACGCGCTCCTCCCACCAGGGGTGGGGTGCCCTCGCATACGCGTCCCATCCCTGGTGGGAAGAGCACGTGGTGGCTCCAGCAGCGGCTCCTCCAGGCTCTGACGGAGACTCCAGCCACAGCGGGGCCCCAGCTGCAGATCTAGCAGCCCTAGCCACGGCACAGCCCCAGCGATGGCAGAGTCTCCTGCCACGGCGCCTCCTGCTGCCATGGCAGAGTCTCCAGCTGCGGTGGGGCTCCAGCAGCTCCTCCATTGGCAGCAGCAGTTCCAGCTCCAGTGGTGAGTCACCAGCATTTTGCGGGGGCGGGGGAGTCTGAGGCTGGGTGGGCAATAAACTCTCGGACTTAATGGAGTTTCAGATTCAAGACACCCCTCCCCACTTTAGTCCATTAAACCAAGGGTTTACTGTACTTTGTTAACTTTTGCAAGAAGGCACTCATTGGAGGGGGGCATTGTGGAGGTCACATTCCCAGCCTTTCAGTAAGGAAGGGCTTATTGCATTATTTAGCGATAGAGCTACATTCTGGCTGAGACTTCACAATCCCCAAAGGCAACTCTTAGTCCTACATACAGTGAAACGGTAAAGGAGGATTGATTTATGAAGACTGAAATCATACTTTCACCGCCCCATTTTGAAGACAGTGGCACAAAGTCAGATGTGACTCACTGATTCGTAGAGAGCATAGTTTATGGCTTGGTATGTGGCGGAGTGTATCGTTTGAAAAATCATTGGATCAAGGCCGTAAGCTTCCCAGAATTTGTTCTACCCGAGGCCGAGGCAGAAAAGTAATGTCTAGATTTAAACACCTGAACTCACCACTACAAAATATGAAAAAAAAAATTACTAAATTCAGTAGTCATGCACTTACTGCTGGTCCAAACAGCTTCTGAGGATGATCCTGCATTGGAAGGATATGGAAAAGGCCCTTGTGACCATGGCTGACTTGTGGCATACTGTGGTAAAGATGGCATCTGAGAGTTGTAAGGAAGAGGCATCTGAGAACTAAAATATCCATGCACTGGATATGTTTGACCATAGTTAGGCACTTGTTGCTCTCCAACAGCAGCATAACTAAACGACTGGGAGTAAAACACATCAGTGTGGGCATTATATACATTACTCGCAACTGCAGATGTGCCAGAATGAGCAAACTGTTGCACTTCACAAGTTATTCCCTGGTAAGTCTGGGTTGTGGAACTGCCATTGCTTGCACCCTGATGACAAGAATAAAATGAATAGTAAGGATAGGATGTCTCATAAGCCGATACTGAAGAATCTTGCACTGGAGGTGTTGATGGTGGAGGTTCATTTTGACAGAGAGCGGAATGTTCAGCAGAGCTCTTCGCTTGTTCTTTGGGAGATCGTTCCAAAAGAGAGCACACCAATTGTGATCCTGTATTTTTATTTTCTATAAACAGAGGATCTGAAGTACAGGCAGCCTCACTGCTAGCACCCTCCGAATTCTCCTCATGTGTCTTTTCTTTTCTATCAGGTTTTGTGCCTAAATTATTAGTTGTACTATATACAGCCAGTAAACTGGATCTTGATAGATTTCCTGTGGTGTCTGATTCATACACAGGATGTAGATTTTGGGAAGTACATTCAGCAGAACTATCACCTAGTTTTGCCGTTGACCTAAAAGATTTTTGTGCTGAACATAAAGCAGTCTCAAGAGACTTTTGAAACAGTGGGTATTTTTCAAAAGACAAATGGGCATTTTCACATTTTTTGTCATGGTGTGCAAAATCTTCATGATGTTTTCTTGTAATTTTGTTAAAATTGCTGCATCTTCTAATCATAGGCTTTAGGTTTGCTGAGCTTGACTGCCTGGCAGAGTGTTTTAAATTAAGAGGTGAGCTTTTCGAACCATCTGGAGTAGATTTAACAGGTGGAGAGCAATAAACAGCCTCCAGATCTTTTGAATGCAAAGGTGAGTTCCGTAATTGGTCTTGCAGAGCTTTTTCTAGAGGCCTCTTGTTTCCTACATTATCCAGTGAGATATTCAATGCTCGATCTTGTTCGTTTTGGGGATTAACTCTTGCGTTCTCTCTAAAAAGAGCAAAACATAATTATATACTTGTATATCCACACTTCTTTTTTATCCCATTTGTAACAAAGAATACATACACATCACTATAGGATATGGGTACAGACTGAACCTCTCTAATCCAGAACTCTCTCATCTGGCAAACTTCGTAATCCAGCATGATTTGAGATAGCCAGATGACCACTTATCATGGGTGTGGCCAAGTTTCCCGTGGTCCCATAAAGTTTGCTTACAGCCACCTGTCCTGGCTCTCAGTGTTCTGTGCTGTTATTCAGCTCTAATTTGCTCCTAAATGTCTTCTAAGAGCTCAGTAAGCAGTGGAAGGGTTGGTAATCTGCTAGAAAATATAGACCTCCCATCATCCATCAAATTTTCTCATCCAGCACCAGTCAGATCCTGAAGGTGCCAGATGAGAGACTTTCAACCTATACGAAAATAACTGTTCACAAGTGAAGTGAATAAACATTTGCTTTAATTATTTAAATAAAAATGGAATAACAACTCACTAGTTCACACTATTTTATAATTACATGGTGTAATACTGTGCAGTATTATTCCACACAACTTTGTTGTTCTATAGTCCAGACTCATGTTATTCAGGATTACAATTTTTTTTCAGTTGTTATTATTCTAGAATTTCCTCAATAATGTTTAGTCCATACAGTCCAGTGTGGAAGTATTCTAACTGAGCAAAACTGACCAAGGTCCAAATTACACACCCAATGCCTGAAGAAACCACGAAGGAACTCTCTTCCTTGGTCTTCTGTATTCCTTCACTATTGGCTACTGAAGAAAATGGGGAGGATTCAAACCCTTGTTTTCCTGAAGTATCTTTAAGTTTCTGTACCTTTAACTGGTGCTCTGCCCTCTGCACTCAAGTAGGCTATGTCTACGCTAGCCAAAAACTTCAAAATGGCCATGCAAATGGCCATTTCGAAGTTTACTAATGAAGCGCTGAAATACATATTCAGTGCTTCATTAGCATGTGGGCAGCCGCGGAACTTCGAAATTGACACTGCTCGCTGCCGCGCGGCTCGTCCGGACGGGGCTCCTTTTTGAAAGGACCCCACCTACTTCGAAGTCCCCTTATTCCCATCTGCTCATAGGAATAAGGGGACTTCGAAGTAGCTGGGGTCCTTTCAAAAAGGAGCCCTGTCTGGACGAGCCACGCGGTGGCGAGCCTCGTCAATTTTGAAGTGCCACGGCTGCCCGCATGCTAATGAGGTGCTGAATATGTATTTCAGCGCTTGATTAGTAAACTTCGAAATGGTCATTTGCATGGCCATTTTGAAGTTTTTGGCTAGTGTAGACATGGCCGTAGAGAGTGGTGCACCAGTTGAAATATTTCATCATCAGATCCCCTGACATATAAGCCAAGTGAAAGAGTGATCTAGGATTCCAGATGACAGAAATAAAAAAATGAATGAATGCTCTGTTCTGAAATCAGGCAGTTCATGGTCCTATTAATAACTTTTAATGGTAACAAAAATATGTACTTGCAAGGTAACAATTTGATAACTCCACAATAAGTGTTGATCTAGCATCAGAGGACAGAGAAACAGTAGCAAATGTCCCATTTCTAAATTTATTACATCTAGAAATCTGATTTGATAATTACAGGATTTTAGATTCAAAGTGTAATTTCTGCTCTTTCCTCCACCCTAAAATATTACTGTTAACATTCCTTCCTTATCCAACGCTTACTTCTCTGCTCCCTGCACTTCTCCTGCAGCTGCCTTAGAGAGAAGACCATGTCAACGGTAGACCTCTCTGCGTGGAATCCGCACTGCGATTGGGGATACACCCTCTCAGCAATCTTCTGGAGTCTGCCAAGGATGACGTGAGCGAACAGTTTACCAGTGACGCTTAGGAGGGAGATTCCACGGTAGTTGTTGCAGTCGCTTCTGTCTCCTTTGTTCTTATACAACATTACAATGTTAGCGTCGTGCATATCCTGTGGAACCTCACCCTCTTTCCAGCACAGGCACAGTAGCTCATGTAGGGGTTCCAGGAGTGCGTCCGTGGCACATTTGATTACCTCTGGTGGTATACCATCCTGACCAGGGGCCTTTCCTGCTGCAATGCTGTCGATGGCTCTCTTCAGTTCATCCACAGTCGGTTCTTGATCCAGTTCGTCCACTACTGGTAGGAGCTCGATGGCATCGAGGGCTGCGTCAACCACAACATTCTTGCGTGAGTACAGCTCGGAGTAGTGCTCAACCCAGCGCTCCATCTGTTTGGCTTTGTACTGCTCTAAACCTGGTGGAAGGCCCCACATTGACGCCAGAAAGATGGCAAACTCGGAGAAAGCTGAAAAGTTCAGAGAGACCCTCCAGGAAAATCTGCACAGCGGCCCTGGGGGCGCCAATGAGACATCCAAATGGCAACATCTGAGGGATACAGTTTACAACACGGCCTTGTCGGTGTTTGGAAGGAGATCTGGAAACACAAATGACTGGTTCGAAGCTAACTCTGATGAGATGATTCCAGTCATTGAAAAGAAGCGTGCTGCACTCCTGGAGTACAAACGCTCACCGAGCCAGAGCACCCAGCAAGCGCTTAGAGAGGCCAGAAGAACAGTACAGCAGACAGTCAGGTGTTGTGCCAACAACCACTGGCTCCAGCTATGCAGCAGCATCCAGACCTGTGCCGACTTTGGTAATCTCAGAGGAATGTATGAGGGTATGAAGAAGGCATTAAGACCCACCCAGAACAAGATGGCACCTCTGAAATCCAAATCTGGTGAAATCATTGCTCACACCAAAATGCAAGTCTACAGAGCCTGCATCCTCAGCACCCTCCTCTATGGCAGCGAGACTTGGACCCTGTATGCCCGCCAGGAAAAGAGGCTGAACATCTTCCACTTGCGCTGCCTCAGGGGCATCCTTGGAATATCATGGAAGGACAGAGTGACCAACACCGCCTTCCTCGAGCAAGCTGGAATCCCAACCATGCACACCCTCCTCAGGCAGTGTCGACTCTGCTGGCTTGGCCATGTCCACAGGATGAATGATGGAAGGATTCCAAAAGACATCCTGTATGGTGAGCTAGCCTCTGGCAAAAGACCTCCCGGACGCCCCCAGTTGCGTTACAAAGATGTCTGCAAGAGAGACCTCAGAGAGGTAGACATCGAGCTGGACAACTGGGAAGAACTAGCAGACGACCGCAGCAGATGGAGGCAGGAGTTACACAAGGGCCTTCAGAAGGGCGAGATGAAGATCAGACAGCTAGCAGAGGAGAAGCGAGCGCACAGAAAGCACACTAAGGACTTGCCAGACACCCACTACATCTGCAAGAGACGCAGCAAGGACTGTCACTCTCGTGTGGGTCTTTATAGTCACAATAGACGCTGTAAATGAAGTCCTCAATTGAAACTTTAAAGGGCGCGATCCATAGTCTATGCAGACTGAAGGATGCCTACTACTACTACTACTACTATCCAACGCTATACCAACAACCCTCTTCTTCCCATCTAGCTCCTTTCCCCATCCCATATGCAACAAATTTTCTTTATTCTTTGAATTTAAACATCCAGTAAGTCATTTAACTGAAAATCGAACTGTGATATCAGGAGCTTTAACACCAATAATGTCCATGGCAGTGGTTCCCAACCTTTTCACGAGTGTGGACCCCCAGTCACCCCCAAAACCTTTGCAAACACCCCAGTCACTCTCCCCAAACCATTCGCAGACCCTCATGAAAAAGGAAACCACAACATAGATTTTCGGACAGAAATTAACATTATTGGAAGATATTTAATTCAAAAAATAATAATTGATTGCAACTTCGCAATTTATTTAAAAATTATTTTGTAAGACCATTTTAATTTATCTCTTTTTTTCCACAGACCTCCTGCAATATTCTCACAGACCCCAGCTTGGGAACCACTGGTTTATGGTAATGTGCAACAGGGTTTAAAAGACTTGTCAGTTGGTGGCAACTGAACCTAGAGTTAAAGACTGGCTCTAAGAATGAAGTGGATGTAGATGTAAGAAATAACCAGCTAATTCATCCCAAACGTTACTTTCTTCTTCCTCTGATGAAGCAGGTCTTTGCCCACAAAAGCTTATGCTCCAAAATATCTGTTAGTTTATAAGGTGCCACAGGACTTCTTGTTGTTTTCTTCTTCATGTTGTTGTTATTTGGATCAAAGTGAATTGTTAGTAATTACAATGCCGTATGCGGCTTATTGGAAAATCTGAATTCAAAACATGGAAATCATTGCAGGAGAACCGTTGAGGCAATTCTTGAAACACTACGGTGAATCAGTGATGTTACAGTTACAGAACATTACTGTATCTGAAAAGAGAGGAAGAGATGTGAAGTAAAATAGTGCAAAAATGGCTGTGTATGGCAAAGTTGCGGGCTTGAGGTATTAGGCATCCATTTTCTGAAACTCTGACAGTATTAAAATTTAACTATTTAAAAGACTGATTCTGGAATGCAAATTTCAGGTGTTAAGAGTCTGATTTGATGAGAGCTTATGCTTCAGCCATATCATTTACAATTACTAAGATGGATGGCCCAGGTTAGCATAAGGTACCAGTCACACTGTTAGTAGGCGTTGGCTTGGAGGAGACCATGCAAGTTATGCATTCCTATCCTTTTCATCTGGTGCATTGGCATTGTTTCACTGCATTTAAACAGTGATCATGGTACCACAGAAAACTCAGACTTTCCATAAGCCGTATGTGGTTTTCCATAGGTTTTGGACTGAATGGTTAAACTAGCTGCCCCTCCTGTAATCATAGATTATGCATGGACACCACTATCATGCATGTGTTGGAAACCAGCTTTTCACTCAGCTATTTGCTTTGTGATAAAATGACAGCTGTGTGCTCAAATTAATTGCTGTCATACTTGTTGGTTACGAAGTCCTTGTGATCACTGTACAGTAGTATAGGATATACAGTATTATTTTTTAGGTTTGGCAACAGTAGGGTGGCCAGACAGCAAGAATGAAAAATCAGGACACGTTTTTTTTCCCCACCAGGGTTGGGAGTATAGTTAGAGATATATGACAAACCCCCTAATATAGTCACACATCTGGCCACTCTAGGCATCAGCTGTGCACCCCTGAATCTCCCATGCGCTGTAGGACAAAATGTTGTTCCATCAAAACACAGCAGTCACAAATGGTGGACATCAGCACTTTCTTCCACTTTTAACAGTCCAATGGCTTTTGCAGCTTACACACAGGTGCTATAATATTTTTGTAGACAGGACTGCTAAAAACTAGGTTCATATTCCACATTACATCTTCAATAAGTGCTTTAAAGAGCTTCTCTGCTAAGCATTTGTTCCTCTTTGGTGCCATTCAAAGCACATATTTCTCTGTACTTAGCCTCTGCATTCGCCTTCACTACCATGCCCCTGTGCGTTAGCGCCTCCATGAAGGAATTTATAAACATCAACTGAGCTGCACAGTTTGCAGTAGTAAAAAACAGCATTTTTTCAATTGCTTTTACCTTCTAATACAACACATTATTGATGTGATGGTGCGTCATACGTATGTGCATTCTGGATGAGTACATTCTTTCTATGGAACATTCTTGTTAAAAGTTACTGCTGCATTGTTTCTCACCTGCTTTGTGTATTGAAACTGGGCATAATGAATGTCTGCAGGCTCTCAGTTTATTGCGGAAGAAGCAGATGTTCTTAGAATATTATAATCTTAGATTCATAAAAGGTTAGGAATGGAAGAGACCACAAGAGGTTCTTCTTGAACTACACATTCTGACAGAACAAAAATGTAGTCCTGTAGCACCTTAGAGACTAACAGTATTACTTACTAGGTGATGAGCTTTCGTGGGACAAACCCACTTCTTCAGATCTGGAGAACAGTGATAACCGATAAGTGAGAGAAAAAGAATAAAAAAAAAAAAAGAAAAAAATCAAAGAAAAAACTGATACATCAGCTAGATGGGAGGCAGGAGTGGGGAGAGAGGAGGAAAAAGGCCTCTACAAGTGTCTGTTAAGTGAGATGCCTGCAATCACTGTGAATATCAAAAGTGGGGAACTTGTCCTTGTAATGCATAAGATAATTGAGATCTTTGTTGAGTCCAAGGTGATAGGTATCAAACTTGAGAATAAAGTCCAATTCAGATGTCTCCCTTTGTAATCTGGTGTTAAAATCTGTTTTAAAACACACACCATTAAGTGACCGATAGCGTGCCATGCCAAACAAATGCTCACTTGCTGGTTTATACGTATTCAGAGTCCCAATGTCTGATTTGTGTCCATCCATTCTTTGAGAAAGTGATTATTCAGTGTGTTCAATATACATGGCAAAAGGGCATTGCTGGCACATGATGACATATATCACATTAGTGGAAGTTCAGGAATATGAGGCCCTGATCAGGTGTCTGACTTGGTTAGGTTTAGTGATGGTGTCTCTAGTGTAAATATGAGTTGGCAACAGGGTTTGTTGCAAGGAAAGGTTTCAGGGTTAGTATTTCTGTATTGTGGTATGTGGTTGATAGTGAGAGTTTTCCTGAGGTGGGCAGCTGTCTGTAGGAAAAAAACCGGCCTGTCACCTACAACCTGTGAGAGTGAAGCATCCTTTATAACTCTTTACGGTCCACTCTGGATTTAAATATATTGAACAGTGTGGTATCAGCTACAAATTTTGCCACCTGCCTGTTTATCCCTAACATTGCACAGTGACGTTATGTCATCTATGCTGATGGACAATGACCAGAGAAACGTCACTAAGCAATGTCAAGGTATCACATCATGACAACTTGATAAATTCATTTGACTCAGTAACCTCTCTCTTCGCTATTATTTTCCTTGCCACTGAAAGGTTCCCATCAACTCTGATAAATTGTTTATAGTTTTCCCCTCGAGCCTCAAACGGGCTAGGAAGACCAAAGCGTGCCACTGTGATTTGAACGCCATTCATTATGCCTGAGAATAGGTTGAGTAAGAGTTGCTCTGTGTTCTCTACAATAGTGCCTCAGGAATTACATGGGTTTCTAATGCTACAAGTTGAGTAGCACCATGTTAAGGTAAGGGGAAAAGGTGTCACTTCTTCTCCTATCATTATTCAACAGCTCTTGAAATTTTCTGCACGTGCGTTTCTATAATTTTAAATCTTAAATATACCTTACGTGGTCGCATGTTTCCTCTTCATATCCATTTTTTGAGATTGCTGTCATCAGAACATCAACCTAAGAGAAATTAAACTCATTATATGGGAAATTCTTATACTACTTATTCTTATACAGCCTGGGTCTCATCTCCCCTTGACTTGGGTGAAAATTTGAGTTACACAGAGGTTGCAGGAATGCAACCCCAACATAACTCGCGGCTTTACTGTATAAAGAACTTCCTTCCCATGAATGTCTCCTCTTTTCAAATCCAAAACGTCACTGGGGAGATACAGACCTTAGGCTTCAAAAGCAATAAAACTGAACAAGTTCTGTCAATTGTGTGAGGTGGGTGTGGGTGTTTTTAAAGTGGTCATTTCTTTTAAAACAATATCATTTCTTAAACTGTAGCGCGGGGTGATAAATGTTCCACAAGCCAGGCTGAGAGGGTCGTTAATGGAATTATAGCAGGGATCTGCTTAAGTCCCTTTGAACCAAAGTCAGTTCAAGATTACTCATGTGAAATATCATTTATGAATACCGGTTTTGCTTTTAGAGAAGAAAACACACAGCTGAAAAGGCCTCTGAAGGGAGAAAAACACTTTTTGGTTTGGGTGTAATTAAGATTTGTAAAATATAAATCACTGTAATAACAATGCATCTTATTTATATTGGAAATAGAGAGTATCTTATGCTTGTTTTATAACTGTCATCCTGCCTGAAGATGAAAATCAGTGTAATTAGATTAATCATGTATTAAATGAAAACATGCTCGTATGTCATGTGGGGTCATGCAAACAGAACAGTCATGACAATAAACCAAATGGATGTCATTTCCCACTTATTAATTCCACACCCTTCCTCGCCTTGGTGTGCACACCACCAAATTTTATATAGCTTAGCATTAAGTTTTAAGAGGGCACTTAATTGTGATGGTTCTCAGATACTCCGGACCGAGAGTCACCTTATTCATAAATTCCAAGGCCATAAGGGATTATTGTGATCACATACAGCAGTAGTGCGCAACCCATGGGTCACAACACCCTTGGGGGTCACAGATATCTTCCTGGCGGTTGCAGCTCTTTAAGCAAGCATTTGCGGCTCCAAGCACTGCTGCCGCTGACCCCCCTCTTGCAGCTCTGGAGGCTGCTGCCGCTCAGATACAATTTTGTTTTTTTTGTTTAAGCTGTGGCAGCTTCCAGAGCTGCTGGGCAGTTGGCTGCAGCAGGGAGCCCTGAAGAAGTCAGCTGGCAGGGGACCCCAGAGAAAGCTGGCAGAACAGGGAGCCCTGCAGAAATCAGCCAGCAGGGCAGGGGCTCCGAAGGAGAGAGCTGGCAGGCCAGCGGGCCATCCACCCTGCACATGGGAGAAGCCTGCCGAAGAGCAGGTGGGAGGGGTGTTTGAGCCTGCTGGAGCCACAACAGAGGAGGAGGAGGCAGGGAACCAGCATGGACAAGGCTGAGGCAGCCATAAAGGAGACCTGCACTTGTGCTCTGAGGCAGGTTAAATCTGGAGATAGGGGGGCAAGTTTGGGGCTGATAGGGGTTAAACTTGGGGTTGGGGGTGAGTTAGGGGCTGATGGGCTTATGGGGCTTAACTAGGGGGTTGCAACACAAGAGTAATAAAATATGGGGGCCATGGTTGGAAAAATAGCTTGCGCATCACTGATATACAGGTTGAACCTCTCTAGTCCGGAACTTTCTCATCCAACAACTTCCATAATCTAGCATGATTTTAGTTAGCCAAATGACCATTTATCATGAGTGTGGCCAAGTTTGCCATGACCCCATAAACTTTGTTTATAGCTGCCAATCCTGGCTATCGCTGTTCTGTACTGTTATTTAGCTATAATTTACCCTTAAATGTTTTCTAAGAGCCCAGTAAGCAATGGACGCACTGGTAATGCTTCTAGACACTATTGACCTCCCGTGGTTCAGGAAATTCTCTCGTTTGGCACTGGTCAGGTCCATCAGGTGCTGGATTAGACAGGTTCCACCTGTAGTTTGACCTCTTGTATAACACAGGCCATGGAACGTCTCCAAAAGAATTCCCAGAGCAGATATTTCAGCCAAACACCCAATCTTGACTTAAAATAGCCAGTGATGAAGACTCCACCACAACTCTTGGAAAATTTTTCCAATGGGTAATTACTGTCACCATCAAAAATTGCATCTTACTTCCAATCAGAATTTCTGTAGCTTCAACGTCCAGCCGCTAGATATTTTATTTTTCTTTGCTAGACTGAAGAGCTCACAATTATTAGGTATTTGACCCCCTCTCCCACGTAAATACTTTTATACTATTACCAAGTTAACCCTTAACCAACTCTTTGTTAAATGAAATAAATTGAGCTTTTAGAATTTAACACTATAAGGCATGTTTTCTACTCTCAACTGTTCTTGAATCCTTTAATCCTCTAAAATTTGCAATCTCGGTCATGTTTACAACCAATACAAGCCATTTATGACTAAATTCAGAAAGTAGACTAAACAGAAGGATCTTTACAAAAAGTAGAAATTCCCATATATATATATAGATAGATAGATATATAGATATATGTATATGCATTTTTAGGACTTTGTGATTCAGGATAAAATTCTGTTTAGGTTTTCTTCTCAGCTTTTGCTTCAGTTTACTTCCTTGGGGAGCGGAGGAACTTCTTCTTAAATGGCTTAGGGATTGGTAGAGAGTAAAGGATTTGCTATGCTGGATTTGAAAAAAAAGAGGTGACCTTTACCTGAACACACAGCTATTATTTTCTCTCATGGTACCTCACTATAAAAACAATGGTGCTGCATACTTTCCGTTTTCACCTCTCTTTGGGGTTTATAGATGAGGTCACAATGTCTTTAAAAATCTGATTTAAAGTATTTTAATAGGTGCTTAGAGACTTACAGAAATACAGTTTTGATTACTGATTGTTCACATTCAAATTCTAAACACATCTTAATACAAGAGAAACATGAACACTATTGCAAATACTAAAAACTACTTTTGACACATTGTTGGAAACTGTTAAAATTAAGAGGATGAATTTTTTATGAAGTTGTAAGAATGACTGGAGGA
The DNA here is from genome assembly GCF_033958435.1 of Carettochelys insculpta. Taxonomy (NCBI): domain Eukaryota; kingdom Metazoa; phylum Chordata; order Testudines; family Carettochelyidae; genus Carettochelys; species Carettochelys insculpta. The sequence goes on along the minus strand of NC_134140.1, from coordinate 131,655,127 downwards.
TAGAGAAACTTGCCTTATAGTGCCAGGTGCAAACTATAATTTATTTCACCTTCCAAAGCAGAGAGAGCATTCTATAAAGGGCAGTCAAGGATCTTAGCTGATCATCCCCACTCTCAATGACCCTTGAAAAGCAAGCCTGTCAGATATATTAGGAGTGAGGTGTATTTTCATCTGAGGCTGGAAATAAAGCTCAGGTGTTTATTTCAGGTTATGCTCTAGTTTTTGAGCTCTTGGTTTTTCCAAGGCAAGGAATCATCCTATTGGACTCTGTGCTTTGAGAGAGTCCCCAGCTAGCCTCCTTGCAGGCTGATGGTGATAGAGCATTCTACAAGTGTCAAATTCCAGTTTTTTAAAAACTGACTCTCTCTTATCTAGTGAAAAATCATTTTATTTCGAGGGCGAAAGAAAAACAGCATTAGAGTTGTCTGAGCCCTAAAGCACTATTACAAATTAATGGTGTTTCTTCACTGGTCAAAGACAGAACAGTCACTTCCAGTGGGGCTGACAGCCACCATAGGCTTGGGCGCTATGTGTAGGGGGCCCCTGTACTGCAGGCCTGGAAGGGGTGGAGCTTCATATGGAAGGGGCGGGGCTGAGAGCAGTCAGACCTTAGTGATGCCTGGAGCATGGTGCTGGGCCTTCCCTCCCAGACCTCACAGCCTTGTGAAGAGGTGCTTCCATGGTGTTGCAAAGATGTCCGGGACTTCAGCCATCACTACTGCCATAGCACCCCCCGCCTTGATTTTCTCCCCCCATGGCCCCAGGCCAGCAGGCCTAGTTACTTCTGCAAGACTTGTTTAAACCCTGGGAATAAAATACATGAACGAGTTTGCTTTTTTCGGCTCTAACTTCAAGCTTGGAATCATTCATATCCACAAAGCACAATCTGATACATACCTCAGCTCTTAATGCACTTATGTAACTAGCACTACAATTCTCTTTGAATGAAAAAGTATTTTGAGGAAGTGTGAAGAAATGGTCTTACCTTTTGTTTTTTGCAGCAGGAAGGAGCACTTTCAGCACACTCGGGAGGGTCTCCATTGGGAGACTCAAAACTAGGTCTTTTTTTCTGAGGCTCAGAGCTAGCTTCGATGGCTGCCACTGAAAGTTGAGTTTCACAGACTCTTCTTTTATTTTTAGTCAGATGCGTTTTCATGTCGCCCTTTCTTCTCAATTGGCAGGTCTTCCTCCAATTATTTAGCATTTGATATATCAGAAGAGAGAGGACTGATTTCCCTTTTTTGGCATAAGCAAACTTCATATGCTCAATGGTTTTCATGATTTTCATAATATGAGCCATTTTCCCTAAATCTTTCCTGGTAGCCAACATTAAATTTTCAAGCAATGAAGAAAACTGGTTGTAGTTATAGTCTAATTCAGCCACAGTGCTCCCATAGTTTACAGATATGGTATAAGGTACACACTCAACATACGTGAAAATAGAAGGCTTTGAGTTTGGTATTAATTTTCCTAGTTCTGAAAGTTCTGAAAGTTCTCTGGTCAGAAGGTGAAGTGCATAAGAGCAGTTTACAGTTTCTGCATAGCTACAAATAACGTCCAGCTCACTCTGAAGCTCAGAGATGGCAGACTCTATAGTTTTACAAATGTTGTCCATTGAATTATCCTTCAGAAATGAAAAGGAAGACATTTTTTCTTGGCAATGTACCAATTCTGGAAGAAGCGCAAAATCAAACCACAATAAGCTTCGGAATCTTTGTTCATCTACTTTTCTTGCTATTGAATTTTTAAGAAAGTGAACTGTTTCATACATCATGAGTACTTCAATGTAAGTCTCAACAGCTTCTGGCTTTAAAATTACAGCATTAATGCCATCGTTTTTCATTGTGTCTAGCACATTTTGCTGTGTGATCAAGATTTTATCAACCTCCTCTTCCTGCAAAATCTGAAAATACATTTTTAAGGTTTCTAAATGTTCTGTACACCTGAACATCAGCTGCTGCAACTTCTTGAGGTCTGCAACCTGAGCTTCATCTAATATTTCTCCTACACAGCAAATATCAGGATGTGAAAGCAAAACACTGAGGAAGTCAGAGTTTTCATCTTCACTTTTATCTTTATTTTCATAATATTTTGACTTTTTTGCATCATTTTTCTTCTCAAAAATATTGTTAGATTTTTCAGTACTAAATTCTTCAGCCACATTTGCATAAACTTCATACAGCCTGGAGAGGGCTTCTTGGTTTATTTTGTACAGAAGTTGTTTTTTCTCCCTGGGAGAGGCTTTATTTAACAGCAGACTTCTGTCTTTCCAAACAAGACTTTTAGCAGCATCAAAAAAAATATGCTCAAGGCCAAAGAGCGATGCTTTCATATTAAATGATTCACAGGCCTTTATAAAGCTCATCTTTGTAGAGATAATTTCTATTATAATCCACAGATGATCCTCTTTCTCTGCATAGGCGTGAGCATCTGGAAGGGTCCTATATGTATCTATCAATTCCACAGCACTTTTCCTTACAGTTTCCAAATCTTCTAAAGTATCTCCAAAGTTAACTCCACAAGTAAAAGGCACAGAGAGAAAAAAATCTAAGCAATTGGACTTATGCTGTATCACAGCTTCACACTCGTCAATCTCTCGTCTGAATTTCAAGAATGCATAATAAGATTTTGTTTGCCACTTTGTGTTTTCGAAGAGTTCTAATAGCTGTCTATGGTAGCTCTGTAGTTCGTGAAAAACACCATACTTCAGCCTTCTTTGGAAAGCTGGATAGAAATTGGATTGTTGTTGATATCCTGATGGCCTCCCAAGCAGTTCCCTATACAGGGAACCATCATACCAAAGCAAGCTTCGGAAAGTTGGCTCACTTTCAATAAAGCACTTTTTGTTTTCAATGAACTGAACTGTTTCCATTATTATTTGCAATTCCACTAGTGAATCTACAGCATGTGATTTTAAGCTGGATTTACAGTTAGTCCATAGCTTGCTTTCTACCAGTAACTCTCGGGAAACCAAGATGTGTTTAAAGGAGCAACCTTGCTTTTCCTCAAAAGTTTTAATAAATGAGGGAAGAAGGATATCACACGCTGTAATCTGCTCCTGCAACATTTTCAAAGATGCTGTTTCATCTGCTTTTTTCAAAATCTTTGATATTTCATTTATAAAAGCAAGAGATTTCAGTTCCGTCCCCACTTCTCTATGCTTGTTTTCACTAATGATGTCTTTACATTTGTTAGGATGATCGCCTAAGAGATGATTTACATTCAATTTAGTCACATGGGCTGTAAGATTCTGATGTGTTTTGCTTGGTGAATCATTGTAAACCTCAGTAATGCTTTGAATTCGTTGTTCTGCCATAATTCCAGATTTCAGCTCTGAGCCAATTTGGCAATCTTTATTGATGCTTTCTTTCCAATCTTCGTTTCTTTTGGCAAATTCCTTACTGAATGGCTCCCTTAAGACAGGAGCAGTAACATCTGTCTCCTTTTCAGCTACTTCACTGTGATTATGCAGACAACATATTTCTGAATTTGAAGATTTTTTTCTGTCACAGACCCTCTCTTGCAGCTGCCCACTGAGAGGTACTGATGGTGTTTCCAAAGACTGGGTCTCTAAAATTCTCTCAGATAAAATGTTTGAGCTCATTTGCAAAGACGCAGCTTTCACACTAATAATCTGGTGGTCTAATGGAACCTGAGATACACTGGTCTCCTGTTTTCCTTCTGTTGCAGGCATTTGCCTCACTGAACCTGAAGAAAAGTTTTCAATATCAATCTGATTTGTTGAATTACTCCCACTGCTCGCTGAAAACACAGTCTCTTTTTCAGTAGGAAGACTATCTTCCAGCTTTTTGCGAGAGGCAGAGAGTACAGAAACATCTTGCTTGTTGGTATTTGTGTTTAAACAGTTCTCTGCAGTTGTCTTTAATTGTGACGTAGGTATGAGAGCATTCATCTTTACATTACTCTCACATGCCCCATCCTTTCTTTTGTCTGTACAAAATTCAGCAGAATCATCCCTGTTGACTGGCAAGCTCAAAGGTTTTGAGATACTTTTGTTGGTAGATCTATTTGCTTCAAAGATGTGGTCTTTTCTTACCTTTTCTGTGACAGTACCACATTTTCCAGCCGTCCCTTGAATGTGAATTTTAGATGAAACGTTTACAAAAACTCTGTGTTCCTTATTAGTTAGTTCCGTCCCTTCCAGCCCAACAGAGTCCAAACCTACAGAGTTTTCAGAGATTGTTTGAATGTCCATTATTCTTCTTGTATCTCTCCTATTTTCATTCTGAACAGCCATATATGTCTTGCATGTAGCCGCTGAAAACTGACTAGAAGTTACTGAGGAAGCCATAGTTATGTCAGATTTGCAATGATGTATCTGACTTATAATATCATTCAACTCAACAGGTGCACAACTGGCAGACGACCTCACAGCCGTGTCTTCCTCCGAAATGATTTCTTTCATTTTATCCCCTTTATTTTTAAATCTTTGTTTTATTGGCATATATGTAACTATGTCACTTGTTTCCTTACACTCCACAGTTTGTTTACTGTCCCTTATGTTAGGCTTTCTTTTCTGTGAAAAGGCAGTAGAGGAATACTTCCCAGTTGTCAAGAAATTATGGCCTTCAAGATCACAGCTTTCCCATAAGTCATTACATACTATTTCATAACATTTTGGTAAAGGACCCTTTTGTCTTTTCTCTCCAACTTTAGTTACAATTTTTAGAGATTTGAGAACTCTCCTCTGAGCTTTCCTTAAGTGAAACATTGCACCATCTATTTTTTTGGATAGACGCTTACTTTTGCACAAGGATGCTTCATTACAAAGAGTATTTAGAACGTTTTTAATGTGTTTTTCAGACTGCGCAAGTGTTTTAATTCTTCCCTCAAATAATGAAGAAAACATCTGAGGTGAGCAGTGTTCTCTATTTTTACCACAAAGTTTTGTCTTTCTGTATACACATGAACATGCTGAAGATGTCTGAGACCTCCTTTGATTTGTTGGAGATGTACTATGTGGATGTTTTCTCTTAATTTTTGATTGCAGGCCTTTTTTACTGTTACATGTCTTACTATTATCTTTTGGTTTTGCACAGTAAAAGCTACTTCCCTTAGTCAATACATCAGAAACAGTGACAGGTGCAGTGAACGTGTTGTTTTCTTTTTCAGGCATTTGACTATCCGTGTTAAGAACACAGATAGATAAGCACGTTTCCCTATTATTTGTAAGATCCAAATTCTGTATATAGTCTTTATTTCTTTGTTCTCCTGACAATTCCATATTTATTTCTGGTTTCGGATATTCAATTGCACAGCTCCACATCTCTCTTGCCATTCCAATGTTGGAGTGGCTGACCCCTGATTTAAATACATTGGTAACTGTAATTTGTAAGTCAGGCCACACACTTGTAGATAAACAGCCTGTTTTATCTTCCTTTGTGCACAATTTTTTTCCCAATGAACCATGATCTTCATTCTTCTCTGATATGTTCTGTCTAGCATTTCCAAACAAACTTTTCCAGTCTATACGATCTATCAAGTACTGGTACAGCGAGTCAACTTCCTCACCCGATCCACCTTCATGAATATGTGGATTTTGTGGTATTGAGAGAGATTCCTCATGCTGCTCTGGTGGAATTTCAATCTCACTTTCAAATTCCAAGTCCTGGACAAAGATAGCCTCACATTTCTCCTCCATCATCTGTTTGAATACTTCCTGCACACTGTTTTCAAGGCAAGAGGAGTTTTTCTCAGAAACATTTGTACCCTCAGGTTGGGAACATTCTCTTTCTTTGGGTTCCACATTTCCAGATGGTACAGATATGGTAGTGAGTAGCATAACTGAATTCTGTTCTTCACATTTATGAGCATTGGGCAGTGCTGCAGGTCTGCAAAACTCAGCTGTGGCAGAGAGCTCTTCCAAGTCTGCCCTGTTATCCAGAATAATGCCCTTTTCCTTTACAAAAGGGGCAATATTTTTGGCTTCCATCGAACAAGCTTCTGTTAATGCACATCCTTCTTCAAAAATTAAGTTTAAACCAGAAGCTGGTCTTTTAGAGTCCAGAATATGAGGAGTGTCACAAACTTCCATCCAGACTGCTGGGGCATTGCTAAATTCCTTTTCAAGTTGGCATGTGTGCATTTGGTTGAAATCATGAACATTTATATCAATCCCCTTTGCCTGATTACAGATCCAACTCTGCTCTTTATCTAAAACTGCAGCTTCTGAAGTATCACTCTTTTTGCCATCCCCTAAGAAACATTTATCTAATGACACTGGCTCATTTTGTCCCAGGAAACATAAGCATTCTGTCACTTCTTTATCTGTTCTGCAGACAGCATGAGACAAATATTTCTGATCATTGATTGTTTCTTTGATGTAAGAATTGTCTTTTACTTCTTTTGTAGCATCTTCTCTGTTATCTGTGCATTTTTTGTTTGTACTTTCATTTGCTGAACATAATAATTTATTGGCCATGATAGGGCCTTCATCAACATTAGATTTTTCAGGAAGCAACCTGTTTTGAAGTTTACTTTGGTGAACGTTTTCTTCACCAATGATTTGATCCCTAGCGATAGATTCACAAGCAACATGACAGATGCACTTGTTCTCTTCCACTTTGCCACGCTGCTTTCTTACAGCACATTCAGAAAGGTGCAGTTTTCCAGTGCCAACATTGTCTAAAGTATGATCCTGTGTATCCAAACACTCACTGTTAACATTACATTCACTGTGTGAGGTCAAAGTATTTTCAGCCCACGTTAAGCAAGAATCTGTTGAACTGTTTCCTATTTCTGAAGTATAATTGTTTTCTTGTAACTCGTTATACATTTTCTGAGCATATTCTGTCCTATCTTCATGAGATGTAATATTTCCAGGATGTTGGATGCCTATGTTCATGCCTTTGTCATCATGCAACCACTGTTCAGGAGTATGTCTCTGATTATCCTCAAGTACTACTAAATTAATTGATTGTGATTCCTCAAATTTCTGCCCTCCTTTCACTAAAGCATATTTATCCCATTTGGAATGATTCGGCTGTGTGGAGCCTTGCCCTTTACCATGTTTTGTAAGTGGGTAAAGACCATTACACACCTGATTGGAAATCTTGGATTTTTTATCTGCACTAGTTTTGTTCTGAGCTACTAACATTTTGCCCTCCTTCCACACATGAGACAGAGAGGTGGGTGACTTTTGTTCTTCTCTCTTTTTGAGGTCCTCTCCAGGTACTTTTTTCACATTTTCATTTTGACAATCTTCAGAGAAGAAAGAGAAAATATCTCCTACTGCTGATGGAGTATGGTGATTGGAACATTTCTGAAATGTGGAATACAGATAACTGACTGAATTGGCAGTGCTGTGTTTTCCTGGGTTTCTTTCTCTTTTCTTTAATCTTGGATCCATAATGATTGTTGAAGTAATTACAGTACTGCTGTTGGTAGCAGAAATTGTGTTGAAATTATCTGAAATAATGCATTTCAGATTCTCTACATGGTCACTACTGATGCTTCCATTTGCATCTACACCAGCTGCAAGTGGCAGACTCGACTCATTTTCTTGCCCCTTCCAATTAAGTGTATTTTCACAGGAGGAAGAGACTTTTGAGCCAGAAATGCTCTCCTCTGAATTTACTTCACTGCAAGAGGAGCTTTCCTCACGCTTGAAAGCAAGTACATTTATAGGTTTTCTAAAATGCTCATATATTATCGTAGCCTGAGCACCTTTACCAATCCTTTTGGCTACTGTACAGTTTTTCCATGAGCCTCGTCTTCCTGTGAAAGCAAGAAGAGAAAAGTAACATACTTTGAGTTAAGGCTGCAAAATCAACTTTGACCCATTTCCAACTTTTAAAAAAGTTAAAACATTTTTACTCTGAAATTTTTAAATGTTCAGCCTGAAAGCACAAGAGAATTCAAAATGGTTGTCAATAAAAGGGGAGGCTTTTTAACATTGACATAAAGGCATGTGTTTTCTCATTCAGCCCCTTGTCAGGCATATCTTTATCTCTTAAACATTCTTTCCTTTGGCCTTGATATAAGTTTCACTTTTATTCTGCTGTGCAAAGATAATTTCCTTTGTTCCTCACTTTGATCATGTCAACACTTTCTTTACATCCTTCAATTGGCTCCTTCTTTTCCATTGCATCAAACACAATATACCTGTCTTCACTTCATGGTCCATGCCCACCTTACTTCTCTCTCATCTCCTATCAGTGCACTAGGGATACGTCTTCACTATATGGAAGATCAATGCAGTCACTGTCAATCTCCCAGGGTTCAATTTTGCACACCTAGTAGGGACATGTGAAATCAAACTATCTGGGGTCGGCAGTTGACCCCTATACTCATTATTGTGAGGAGTAAGGGATATTGATGGGAAACTGTCTCCTGTAGACCTCCCTCTGTGAGGATGGCCAGATAAGTTGATTGCAGGTAAGTCGATTCTAGCTACACAATTGCCATAACTAGAATGGTGTATCTACAATCAACTTCAATATCCAGTGTAGACCTGCCGAAACACTCTCCTTTGCAAATGATACTAGCCTCCATCGTGCACTTCTAACATTTAAAACAGGTGCCTTTGTGCTGTCTTCTGTTCTGCCAATCACATATGAGAGGAGCCCCCTCCCCAACCGTAGAATCATAGAAATGTAGAGCTGGAAGGGACTTCGAGAAGCCTTCTAGTCCAGCCCACTGTACTGGGGCAGAAACAACTATAGCTAATATTATTTCTGACAGGTGTTTGTCTAACCCGTTCTTTAAAATCTATAGAGATGGAGATTCAACAACCTCCCTTGGAAGCCTGCTCCAGAACTTAATTTCTGTTAAAGTTAGAAGTTTTCTAACATAACCTAATTCTTTCTTGCTGCGCATACAGATTATTTGCCTTTTTTGTAATTGCATCACACTGTTGGCTCTTACTCATTTGTGATCTATGATAATCCCTAGATCAGGGATTCCAAGCCTATGGGTTGGGACCCAAACATGGGTTGTGATTAGATTTGTTAAGGGTCTTGAGCCGCATGTGGCTCTTAAAGAAGCCATTTGCAGCTCCTTAACACTGCCACATCCAGCAGGTATCTCTATCAATCGAGAAACAATTACGCATTTCACAGACAGCTTCTCTACCTTTGATATTCGTAGCCATCCCAGGCAAGCCACTCAATAGACTCTCTGCAGAAAGTAATTTTCACCTCCCTTCCACCCTTCCCTCATCTTACCCCCCTTCTCTTCTATGTAGCAGATTTGTCAGTTTTCATTTTTTTGTTTGTATCTCCCCCCAGCCCAAGTGTCTTCCCCGAGCCCCCAAATGTGACTCCCCAGCGTCTCCAGCCTCTGAGTGTGACCCCCCAGCCCTAGTGTGACTCCTCCAGGCTCTGAGTGTGAGCCCCAACCTCTGAGTGTAGCCCCCAATACTCCCCAGCCCCTGAGTGTGACTCCTCAGCTTCTCCAGCCTCTGAGTGTGACCCTCCAGCCCTAGTGTGACTCCCCCAGGCTCTGAGTGTGACCCCCAGCCTCTGAGTGTGACCCTCCAGCCCTAGTGTAACTCCCCCAGGCTGTGAGTGTGACCCCCAGCCTCCAAGTGTGGCCCCCAATACCCCCCAGCCCGAGTGTGACTCCCCCAACGCCTCCAGCCTCTGAATGCAGGGTTTAACCTGGGGAAGGTGGGGGGAGGGTGGTTTGCAGATGAGGGTCTTTCCCCCACCACAACTCAGATATAATAATAAAATAATAATTAACTTTAATAAAGGTAGTGTTATTATTTTATTAATGTATCTTCCTTTTTTCTATTACTATTATTATGCATGAGTGGGGGGGGGTGGTTTCAGAGGGGTATTTAAAGAGTGGGTTCCCAGTAAGAGGGAGGGCCAGAGCTGACAAGGTCTATTCAGCAAGGTGGAAATGGCCCAGTATCAACAGCACTTATCAAAAGAGGAAAAAACAAGTCAGATCAGACGGGGGATGGGAGCCATTGTCAGAGTCTAATGGGGAGCTGTTAGCACCCAGAGCAGAGAAGTTGCCTTTGTAAGGTGCGAGCCGCTCCCAGTCTCTGCTTAACCAATGGTTAAGGGAGTCAAATTTGCAAATAAATTGCAGCTCAGAGATTTCTCCCTCCATTTGATTTTTGAAATTTTTTTGTTTCAGGACTGTCACCCTTAAATCTGCCACTGAGTGTCCAGGGAGACTGAAGTACCCCTCTGAAACCACCCCTCCACTCATGCATCTGATGAAGTGGGTCTTTGCCCATGAAAGCTTATGCTCCAAAATACCTGTTAGGCTATAAGGTGCCACAAGATTTCTTGTTGTTCTCGAAGCTACTGACTAACATGGCTCCCTCTCTGATACTATTATTAAAAAACATGAGGGGGCACAATTTTATATTCTTGCCTCAGGTGCAAAATTAGTTGTACCACCACTTCTCTCTCTCTTTTTGAATTGCCTTGGGTCACCACGTCTTCCTGAATTGTCAAAATGGGTCCCCATCTGGAAAAGGCTGGGAACCGCTGCCCTAGATCGTTTTCAACAGTACTACTGCCTAACCAGTAGATCCCCATTTTCTATTTCTGTATTTGTTTTTTCCACTATAAATGCAGGACTTTGCATTTGTCTTTATTGAATTTTAGCTTGTTGACTTCAGATCTATTCTCCAATTTATAAAAGTTATTTTGAGTTCTAAAGTACATTTTTTTCCTCCAAAGTGCTGGTAACCTCTCCCAGTTGGTGTCACTCATAGATTTTATATACATAATCTCCACTCTATAATCCAAATAATTAATGACGATATTAAGTAGTCCCAGGGGCAGAACAGATCTCTGGACCACCCCAGCAGATATGACTTACCAGTTTGACAGCAATCTGTTGATAACTATTCTTTGAGTATAATCTTTCAAACAGTTATGGAGCCATGGTTACCCAAACCACCCCTGTATTAACATCCTATGCACAAACGTAATAATCCAGGTATAAAATATGCCTTCTGAGGTATCTTTTGAAAAATTACTTCCTACTCCATAATATCATGGTGAAATGTATGCAGTAACATTATACATACAGTCATGAATTCCGTCTGCATGACATTAGCAGCACAAGTTCACAAACAGACTCCCCTGCTTACATAAAAGTTGTTAAAAGAAGCTTATCTAAAACAAAGGCATATGTTAACTGAAATAAACACACATAAGTAATGAGCAGGAACATCAAGACTCTCGGTTAGTTGCCCATACTGTTGCAGAAGACGCTCCCTTGCTATTTTTAGGTTGGCAGTTTGGACACTTGCTTCAGCTGTGGGAGAACCACAATTAAAACCTGCCCTCTACCTCTGAAGGAATATTGGTAGGAATCTACCACTTGACAGGGGAATGTTCTAACTACTGGATTATGGAATATTCTGATGTGACACTTCCTTGGTCTCTCGTGGTGAAGCTGATGCTTTCTAGATAAAGAGTCACTAAAGCAGGGGACTGGATTCTAGGTCTCCCACATAAGTACACTAACCATCAGGCTACAGAATCATTTTCATGCTTACACACTGTCTCTCTGGCCCTGTGCTGAAGTTGTACTACTATGGATAAGTAACGAAAGCCAAAAGAAGTAAAACAAAAACATCTCAGGAGAGAATCAAAGGGAATCAGCTAAAATACATGACAAGGACAAGAGAATCCCCATCACCACCCCACACTGGAAACATACTTTTTAAAACAATCTTTTTACATTAACCTCCACATTTCAGAAACAGCTTTCACTTCAGCTTTCTCCATTCTTTATACCAAGTGCCATTACACTTCACTTTAAGGTCTTACGCATTTTGGGTATTTAGCATTAAATACTGTTGTGATGCTTTCATTTATTTGAAGAGCAACTTGGACTTTTAGGAAGTCAATCTACAACTTCTATCTAAGCTGTTAAAGAATAACATCTTTATCTCGTAAAGGACAGTAAATCAATTTGATATATGCTACGACAAAAGCAATAAAAATTAAGTTTGCTTATTTGTAATTAAAGCAATTGGCATAGATTTTCTCCATCAATCAACACTTCAAATCTAAAGTTAAAATCCTTGTGTGGGAGTAGTGGAACAGAAAGGCTGAGCCCTCCTCATAGAATTAGGAAACTGCCCTGGCTAACACAATTAACAATGCTCCAGGGCCCCAAGGAAAGCATTCCCTACTCCCCTGCACACTTACCAGCAGCAGTAGTTGGAATTGGGAGTAACATACCGTTGCATTTTGAAGTGGTAGCACAAAGTGTTGAAAAGCATAATTTTGACATTGGGGACTGAACTATTCATTGTGGAGAGTGATCGGTGATTGCATAAAACTATATAGAGAATTTGCTCCACAATACACTTATTCTTTTTAACATCCTCAAGAAACTGCATGCAACTAAATGGATCTTACCAGAATACTTAGGAAATCCTTTAGACAGGAACCTTGTAGATGTTGCAAGAGGATCAGTTTCCACCTTCGGCCCAACAAATCTGACTGTTACTATTGCATATGGAAGGCATTGCCTAGGCTTATCCACTGGTTTCAAAAATGTATTGTATTCATAGAAATACACCTGTGATTCAAAGAAGAAGGTGGTCACAAATGTAAGCGGTTTGTTTTCTCTACAGCTAAAATTGCATGACCTGTGGCATTTTATTACAGAACAAAGGAATGGCCTACTGGGTCATATCAATAGTCCATCTAGACCAGTATCCTGTCTTCCAACAGTGGCCACCATCAAGTGCATCAGAGGGAATAAACAGAGCAGGGAATCATTGGGTGATTGATTCCAAGTCAAGCTTCCAGCAAGCAGAAGTTAGGGACCCTCAGAACAGGAAGCTACATTGGGGGAAGGAAAGCTCTGAGGTTTGAGCATTGCAATGCCTGCTAAACCCAGCTCAATCCTTGAGGGGGCCATTTAGGTATCTGGGGCAAACAGAAGAAGAAAAAGGTGGGAGGGGGATTGTGCTTGGTCCTGCCAAGAGGACAGGGTACTGGGCTTGATGGCCTCCCAAGGTCCCTTGCAGTTCTATGAGATGTTTATCTCCACATATTACATTAAATTTTCTGACCATCATGGTTAATAGCCACTGATGGACCTATTCCTCATGGACTGATCTGCTTCTTCTCTGAACCCTGTTATAGTTTTGGTTTTCACGACATTCCTCATCAGCAAGTTCCACAGGCTGACTGTGTGTTGTATGAAGGAACACTGCCTTTTGCATGTGTTAAACCTCCTGTCCATTAATTCCATTAGGTGACTCCTTGTTTTTTTGTCTTGTGAAAGAGTAAATTACATTTTCTTATTACTTTCTACACACCCCACATGATTGTACATAGACCTACATCAGATCCCCTCTTAGTCATCTCTTTTCCAGGATGAAAAATCCCAGTCTCACAAGGAAACTGCTCTACTCCCCTAATCGCTTTTGTTGCCCCTCTCTGTGCCTTTCCCAATTCTAAGACATGTGTTTTTGAGATGAAGCAAACAGGACTGCACACAGCATTAAAAATGTAGGCATACCATGGATGTATAGAGTCAATAAGATATTTGCTGTCTTATCTATTAGGGGTGTTAAAGTTTAACTGGTTAACCAGTAAGCTTTATCCTGGGCTTACCAATGAGGCTTAACAATTATGGTTAACTGGTAAAGGCTGGAACAGCCACCCACCCGCCAATTGGGCCACCACAGGCAGTGCTGCTCTAGTCGGGCTGGAGTGGCCCTGTTTGTGGCAGCCCTGGGGGTGAGTGGTGTCTGGGAAGAGGGAAGAAGCAGAAGAAGAGCATGTTCCAGCACAGTCAGGCTGGAGCAGCCTCCCTACCCATTTAATCAGTTAACTGGGTAAACCTAACATTTAACCGGTTACCCAATTAAATGGGATTTTACATCCCTATTATCTCTTGCAGGCGTGGCCAACCCATGGCTCTTTGAGCCATTTAATGCAGCTCCTCCTCAGAGCCACATGTCAGGAGTGCCATCTGCCACTTTGTGCATGTGCCGCACCACTTGGTGGGAGAAGCATATGGCGGAAGCGGTGGCTGGGGTGAGTCGCTGGCATGAAGTTAGAGTGGGGAGGCTGGGGGTGCCTGGCTGTCAGGAAGGGCTACGCATTATATATTAATTTTTCTCTCTCTTTCTATCTATATATAAAGAGATAGATGAAAATAAAATATATAATACATGGCTCTTCCCACTCTACCCTTAGGAATTAGTCCCCAGCTGGTTGGCCACCCCGATCTAGCCCTTTCTTAATGACTCCCCATCATTCTGTTGTCCTTTTTGACCTCTGCTGCACATGGGAGTGGGTGTTTTCAGAGAACTATCCACAGTAACTTCAAGATCTCTCTGAAGTGGTACCAGCTAATCTTCACCCCATCACGTACAGTCAGGATTGTGGTTTACAATGTGCATTCCTCTGCATTCGATGACGAATTTCATCTGCCATTTTGTCACTCCATCAGCCAGTTTTGTGAGCTCCCTTTGTAGCCCGTCACAGTCTGCTTTGGAATTAACAGTCTTGAGTAATTTCATATTACGGTATTGTAATTCCTGCACAACCTCTTCTAAAGATGTTTATTTTAGAGTGGATTAAACAAGATACAGCGCATGAAATTGCATGCAAAATACGAGTAAATTGACTTCTGTGTTGCTAGCTCTTTCTTCTGAATTTATAGTCTAAGATTACTAAAGTGGACCTTCTGCACCTGTTTCTTAGAACTTTCCTAAAGATTGGTAGAATCAGTTTTACAGGGGTTTTTTTTTCCCCACTAACCACTTTCACACTTAAAATGTTAATATAAATTGAAAATAAGAAACTCAGCTCCTCATTAATGTCCTTATTGTGAGATTGCCACCAGCTTACACACAAAACTGAAGAGCTAATGGCCTATCAACCAACAATGCCTTCCAACATACTGAAATTCTACTAATCAAAACAGTTTAAATGCTTTGATCAAGTTATACTCTCCTAGCAGGTCTGAAGCCACATCTTCCATTCCTATATTACATGGGTGATTTTGAAACCCACCCTTCCTCCCCTTATGTGCTTAACTTTAAGCTCCAATTTAACATGTTGGCCTTTGGGTATAAACAGTAAGAAGTTTGGTGGCACCTTAAGGAAAGGCCAAGACACAAAATGAGATCAAACTAGCTAGAGATATAAAGGGTAACAAGAAAACAGTCTACAAATACAAGACAAGCAAGAGAAAGACCAAGAACAGGGTAGGGCCATTACTCAGTAACTTCATTGGGATTTGCAAAGAAGGTTGGTGGTGACTGGATGTCTGATATAGTGAATGCCACTGAAAACAAGGTAGAATCAGAGGCTAATATAGGAAAACAATAAGTTAAAAATTACTTTGACAAGTTAGATAGCTTTAAGTCACCAGGGTCTTATGAAATGAACAGTAGAATCATGAAGGAGCTGACTGAGGAGATATCTGAAACTTTAGGTCTTACCTTTGAAAAGTGATGGAAGAAGGGGAAAGATTCAAGAAGACTGGAAATGGGCAAATACAGTGCAGATCTTTAAAATGACAAGAACAACTCAGGGAATTACAGATGGGTCAACTTAACTTCTGTGCCAAGACAGACAGTGGAAGAAATAAACTAGAAACTAGTAAGGAGATAAGTAACTGTCAGCATGGATTTGTCAAAACAAATCACTTTAAACCAACCTGATGCTGTCTTTGAAAGGGTAAAGCCTTGTGGATGGAGGCAGAGGTAGATGTGGTATATATAGGCTTCAGTAAGGCTTTTGATAGTCTCACAAGACCATCTCATTAAGAAATTAGGGAAATACAGTCTAGATGGAGCTACTGAAAGATGGGTGCATAACTAGTTGGATAACTATTCCCAGAGAGCACTTTTCAATGGTTCACAGTCATGCTGGAAGGGCATAACAACAGGGGTTCAACAGGGGTCAGTTCTGGGTCCAGTTTTGGTTGGTATTTTCATAAATGATTTTGCTAACAGCCCTACAGCAACTAGTGACTGGAGCAGGATTGTGAAATCTGGAAGCTTTTGGTCATGAACCAGCACGTAGGCAGTGGATGAATGCATCAGTCATTCTGTTTCATGAACTGAGGTGGTAGAACAGTCCAGCTGCTGCATCCATGACTAAGCAGCCCTTATTTAGGATCCACTCCGCTCACCTCACATGGGGAGGGGGCTACAAAAGGTGCCCTAAACATAGTCCACCTCAACCCCCCTGACCAGATAACCACATCCAGTGGGTTCACCTCCATCAGATTAAAAATCAAACAGTAAACTTTGGAACATGGACTATTTGGACTCTAATGGACAGCCCAGACAGTGAGCGACCTGAAAGACACACTGCAATTATCGCCGGTGAGCTGCAACAATTCAGCCTCAATATGGCTGCCCTGACAGAAACAGGTAGGCCAGAAGGACAGCTAAGAGAAGAAGGCAGAGGGTACACGTTTTTCTGGAAAGGAACCTCAAATGAAAAAAACAAATTCATGGAGCGGGATTTGACATCAAGAACAAACTGACAAAGATCCTACCTGAAGTCCTTCTCAGCATCAATGAGCATCTCATGAGTCACCGCTTGAAGCTTGCCAAAAAAGAACAGGCATCTGTCATCAGTGCTTATGCACTAACTCTAGACACCGAAGTTGATGTGAAAGACAAGTTCTACTCCCAACTGGGCACAGTCCTGAATGACATACCAAAGACGATAAGATCATTCCCAGACTACCACTGGGAAAAAAGGAGTCGGCAACAGCAACTCCAATGGTGTGCTCCTCCTTACAAAATGTGTGGAATACAATCTCGTCATCATGAATACCCGGTTCTACCAGAAAAACAAATTTAAGACCTAATGACAACATCCTCGATCAAAGCACTGGCAACTCATTGCCAATGTCATCGTCTGCACTCAGGATCAGTGTGACGTTCTTCTTACATGTGCAGTGACTAGTGCTGATGACTGCTGGACTGATCACTGCCTTATTTGATCCACAATGGCAATTAGGACTGTCACCAAATGGAGGAGTTGGAGGAAACAGATCCAACAAAAGATCAGTGTACAAGGCTTGAACGACCCCATCAGATGAAGTGACTTTCAGATAGCGCTCCGAGAAAGCTGTGGACAGTACGCCCTGAAGATGTGGAGGAACACTGGTGTCAACTGAAATATGCCATCACTGGAGCTTGTGGAGAAACCATTGGCTATCAGACCAGGAAGCACGAGGACTGGTTTGATCAGAATGATGTGGAAATTGAACACTTGATTGAGGCAAAAAGGAAAACCTTTAGGGCCTGGCAAAGTGACATCAACTGCAGGACGAAGAGAGAAGCATGTGCCAAGGCCAAGGCCAAAGTGCAACATAAAACAAGGACTCTGAAAAACCGGTTGTGGACTGAGGTGCAACAACTCCAGCATCTCGCAGATGTCAACCATACAAGAGGTTTCTTCAACGCTACCAGAGCTGTTTATGAACTGAGAAACCATGGACTCAATCCCCTGAAATCAAAGGATGATACCCAACTCTTGAAAGACAATAAGGCTATTGGTTCTTGCTGGAGGGAGCACTGTGAGCTCTTGAACCGCCCCCTTCACCGTCGTCCTAGAATCCCTTGACCAAATCCCTTAGCAACCACCTAGAGATGATCTTGCAACACTTCCTACTCTGAGTGAGGTCCAAGCTGCCATCAAAGCAATGAAGTGCAACAAGGCAACCAGACTAGATGGATCCCCACCAAAGTCTTCAAAAAGGTGGGCCAGAGCTCCACAAACAGCTCCACCTCCTGATTCTCACCATCTGGGATAGACAGCAGTTGCCACAAGATTTCAGACACACACTCATTGTCAGTCTTTTCAAGAAGGGTGACAAGTTGGACAGTGGAAACTATTGTTGCATCTCCCTCCTGGCAACAGCAGGGAAAATCTTAGCTTGAATCCTCACAATCCTAATCCTGCCACTCTCAGAAGAAATTCTCCCAGAATCCCAGTGTTGCTTCCAACCATTCCGAGGAACAGTGGACATAATCTTCAATGCCCAGCAACTTCAAGAAAAATGTTGTGAACACAACCAAGCCTTATGTAAGAATTTCTTCGACCTGACCAAAGCATTTGACTCAGTCATTCGTAGCGCCCTGTGGACCAGACTTTCAAAGATCAGCTACCCACAAAAAATCATTAGCATTTTAAGGATGCTTCACAACAACATGACTGCAACAGTATTGAGCAACAACAGATCTCAAAACGACCCCTTTGAGGTTAAAACAGGAGTCAATAAGGCTGCGTCATTGCCCCATCACTGTTGTGCATCTTCATCACCATGACCCTTCACCTCTTTGATGGAAAGCTTCCAGATGGTGTGAAGATTGTCTATAGAATGAATGGGACGCTCTTCAACCTCAGGAGACAGAAGCCTAAAAGCAAGACCTCCACAGCCTCCATCATGGAGCTCCAGTACATGGATAGCAATATGGTTGTTGTCCTTTCTCCCACAGCCCTTCAGAACCATCTTACGTGCCTTCACTGAAGCATACAAGAATCTTGGCCTCACACTGAACATCACGAAGACTAAGATACTCCACCAACTTTCACCAATCTCATCTGCCTTCTATTGAAGTCAATGGAGAACTGATGGAAAACACGGAACACTTCCCATAACTTGGAAGTCATTGTTCTGCTCAAGTCAACACTGATGAGGAAATCCAGCATTGTCTGAGACATGCAAACTCTGCTCTTGCCCACCTGAGACAAAGGGCCTTCGAGAACCAAGACATCTATCCCAAGACAAAGCTTCTTGTATACAGTGCAGTGGTTGTTCCAATGCTACTATATGCATGTGAAACCTGCACAACATACAAGCATCATGTGAAGACGCTTGAACAATATCATCAACACTGCCTCAGGAGAATCCTAAATATCTCTTGGGAGAACCTTGCCCAAGATTGTCCCCAGTGGAGAACGGTAATCCATGAGGGAGTGGCACAATTTGAGAAGTCCTGCCACAGTGCAGATGAGGAGAGGCAGAGAAGAAGAAAAGAGCGTAAAAAACTGCCCCGGGCCCTTCCAACAGCTACTAACACCTGTCTCTTCTGTGCTAAGAGCTGAACCTCCTGAATCAGGCTGATCAGCCATCAACAGACTCCCAAACAGGAGGGTGACATGAAGACGTCCTACTCATTATTGAGTGACTGCCAAGAATAGGCCCATCCTAACCCTCCAACAAAGCAGACTTCACAGTTACTTTGAGTCAGTGATATGGCACAAAGCAGATAGCGTACCAATGAATCTGGTCCTAGCATTTTATTCTCATATGTGCTTCCATTGTGGGAACAAGGAAAAATGATTTATTAGAATTCTATTTAAATCATGAGTAAGCAAACCAAGTAAAATAGAAAGTCAACATACCGATGAGCCAATGGCCTGCAGATCAACTGGCTCTTTAAGTGTAGGAGCAATTCTAGACATATGGCAATCAAAGTTTGGTGTAGGGTCCAGAGCAACTTTCTTTTTACCCACAGGAGGCTGAATTTTTTTAACTTTTCCAAAGAGAACCTGCTCAAATAAAGCAAAAGATTTTAAAAAGGATCTGCCAAACTGATTTGTCATCGTTTAGGTTAAAGTAATCATACACTACCTGTTTCTAGTGGAATCCAAGAAAATTAGGAACACAACTGAAGGGAACCGTTTCCAAGAAATAATAATTAACTACCTCATTCAGTGTTTCCCAAACTAAAAAAATTCGCATATCCCTTTTGACACTTCAGTTTCATGGACATACTCCCTCTCTAAGTGCTGTCCCAGTGCTTATCTCCTGATTATTAGTCATTTATTTTCTGCCGTGTACCCCTTGAAATCTGTTTGTGTACCACAGGTGGTATAGTAACGGAGAGGGAGCTGTGCTAGTCTATATACTATCAAAACAAAAAGCAGTCAAGTAGCACTTTAAAGACTAACAAAATAATTTGTTAGGTGATGAGCTTTCATGGGACAGACCAACTTCTTCAGACCATAGCCACACCAGAACAGACTCAATATTTAAGGTACAGAGAACCTTTTTGTCTTCACTGGTGGTATGTGTACCACACTTTAGGAAAACTGACCTAAGGAACTTCAAGTAATAAAAATAGTTTTTAAGGCTTTCATTGTCAGCATAGTCAGATACTAGGGAATGGATTCGCCCAGGGCTGTCCCTAGGGAGATGCAGGGTCTCGGACAGCCCTCTCCCTACCCCACCTCTCTACCAGCATGCAAACCAGATGACTACAGGGGTCTGGCACTGGGTGGCAGCAGGGTTTGGCCTCCCGCACTCAGCCAGAGAGGACCAAGAGACTGCTCCAGTCTGACCCACTGTCCCCTCCTAGCCTGCTGCAGCTCATTTCTCCATGGTGACAGGAAGTGGAGGCGTCTGGGTAGGAGGTGCTATGCTTCCCACTGCCACAGTGAAGCCAAGTGCAGCAGGCTGGGAGAGCGCGATGGGGTGCTGTGGAACAGAGTTCTAGGTTGCTCCAGCTCCCATTGTCAAAATGAGCACAGGATGGGGGCCAACCCCTGCTCCCGCCCTGCACCAGACTTCTTCCCCAACATAACCCCCTAGCCAACCTGGGACTCATCAGTGTAATGACTGAGCCAGCTGCTGCAGGGCTCCACCAAAGGGCAGGACCGGGGGTGGCTGCCCCAAACCATCCTACAGACAGGATGACTCTGAATCTACCTCCACACTTATTCTTATTTTAAATCCTTCCTTCATCATCATGGTCTGTATTCCAACCTCTCCATAGCTTCTGTCTGCAGAATGCACACAATACAATGGAGGCAAACTGACTCATAAGCACCACAAAGCAATTAGCTTGAAACAGCATCCACCAGGATAACATCTTTCAGAGTGCTTATGTGGTCTAGGAACCCAAGAAGCAGAAGAGTCACTTAGGACTATATCTCCCACTAAAAGTCAGGGAGGCTCTGCAGTAACATTGGAAAACAACACTTAGGCTCTGTGACTGTGTGCTGAGAGCCAGCGCTCCGGTCAGTAGATACCAACCAGTTCCCACAGAGAAGGCCTAATTGAGAAGGCAACAGCTATGAACTAATCAGACTCTGGGCGGATGAGGTGAGGACCTAATTATCCAATCAAATGAAAAAATAGTTAAACACAGGACGGGAGCACAAGGGGAAGAGAGAATACTAATGGAGCTCAGGGGAAGACAGGTCTCTTGCTGTCCAATTGCTTCCTTTTTCTAAGGTATAAGTGCAGGGCAGAAGGATGCAAAAGCAGAGACTCTGCATGGGACTGTCTCAGAGGCTGAGGGCGGAAGGACGCTGCAGGTGGTAATGCTGCCCAGGGACTGTGACAGTGTGGAAGTGCTGCATGGGGCTCACAATGGTGGCTGAGGGCAGCAGGTGGATTGTGACAGTGGTGGAAGGACGCTGCATGTAGAAGTGTTCCCAGTGGATTCTAATGGTGGCAAAAGGACCCGGAAGGTGAAAGGGCTGCGCAGAGGCTGTGACATGAGGATGCTGCTGGCAGACTTGCTGCCCAGAGATCACAATTGTAACTGAGGGCAGAAGGACACGGCCGGGAGATGTGCTTCCCAGAGATGGTGGTAACAAATAAAAACTCACACAGGTGTAGGCAACAACCAAGAGGTGACCAAGACTGCTCGTGAAGGATCCCAAGGTAAAATAGCAGCCTGCCCTGTTACAGGCGGCTAGAATAATTGTGCACTTTTGGGAATATCCCCACTAACTCTTTACATGGTACCTACCTTGAAAATCAGGATGTGTTCTGCACCAGTCAATCTCTTATTTGCATAATTCAAAGCAACATCAACATGTCTCAACAAATAAACGCCAAGGAGGGGATTTCCTAATTCCTTCATCAGAGACTCGCCGGTCTGTATTCCACCCTGGTAAATTTTGGAGACCTCAACCCATGGCAGCACTAAAAAGCAAAAATGTTCCTCAAGTTCTCTGCCTTGCCTTCCTTCTTCACGCATGCTGGCCCTAGCCGTGAAATAAAAAGAGGTTACATGCTTCGACAGCTAACACAGCCATGAAGCGTCAAAGATCTGCAAAGATAATACAAGTCTACATTATACATACTCCTGGATCCTACTGGCCCTGCTCTGCCCTCCCCACAGCCAAGCTGAGCCCACAGCCAACCATGATCCTGCTGCTGCACCAAACAGCCCTACTGATAGATGTTTAGGGTCTTCTGCTGCCAGAGTGGCATCCCCAATGCAAAATCTTCAGGGTGAAGCATGTGAAGGGGAACAGCTCTGGGAAGGAGCAGGGATGGAGTGTGAATCAGGCAATTTGTGCCTCCGAAAGTACTGGGAGGAAGGGCGGGGAGCAGGTAAGGGCGGGGCTCCGGTGCCCCAGTGCACAAGAGGTGCTTGGAGGAGGGGGCAAAGTGGGGGTCCACCAGCTGCAGGTGGAGCCCCAGTGGACTGCATGTGGCCTGGAGGTTGCCTACCACTGGCTTAGTAACTTACTTTGATCCGTCTGTCATCGCTGGCAGCTGCTGAAATTACACTTCTTATGCTTAATAAAATCACTGTGGTTTATTATCAAACTGAGGGTAAAAAACTGTACCCAAGGCAGGAGGGGGAAAAGGGAAGGGGGCAAGACAGCTGTGCATCTCTCTCTTTCATTGATAAAGGGACTGAGCTCTATGAGCTTCTGCTGTGTAAAACTCATGCAGAGTAAGGTGTATTTATTTGAGGTTTTGACCCCATTGGAATGGTGCTCCTGGATGGTGACAAGTCCCTGTAACTGAGCCCTCCTGCAGCTGAGGGGTTCAACTTCTGGGGGTTGTTACCCTAACTCTGTGCCTCTGCTGGGGGAGACCACAGCTTCTGGCTCAGCAGGACAGGTAGGCAGGCCCATTTGTACAATCAGAACCCTCCGATGCCAAGGGGATCTCTGTGATCCAACCCACTGCAGGATGGACAGGGCTAAACTTTGCAGAGGGAATGTATCAAGACAGAGAACATGACTCATGGTCCCCTGAAGATATTGTAAATAAAGAACAAGTAGAGAGACCAAGAAAAGGAAAAGCTGGGATGAAATTTAAAACAAAATAAAGTAATAGAAGTCATGGTATGCAGCAAGCATATCCAATATGATGACACTTTGTAAAGTGAGCCAGGGAGAAAGGCGAAAGAACAATATTAGGAGCAGAAAGATATCATGAAAAGTCACCACGGTGAATTCGCTGCCATTCATTTCATGATACCTACCTCTTTGCAGCAAATTTCTTTTCCAGATCCTCATTGTGCACCAGTTTTATCTCGCCAAACTGCCACATAGACTGCAGGTCACATCCTGTGTTGAGGCGGGACTGGCTCAGGGTATGATTGATGCTACTATACTCCCTCTGATTAGTGTAGCAGGGTGTTAAAGAAACTAGAAACATGACAAAGGACGTGATGAATATTTGACACGGTTTCCAATATCCTTTGCAGAAAGACATAAGTAGATTTTATGGATAACAAGCTTGCTAAGGCCTGGTCTATGCTTGGAAATTGTGTTGGCATAACTATCTCACTCAGAGGCGGGAAAAATCCACGACCCAGACCAATGCAATTAAAGAAAAATAACCACCAGTGGAGACAGGCAAGCTGATGGCAAAATTCTCCTGATTATCCCTCCTGTTGGCATAGGTCTTGTCTTCACAGTGATTTATGTGTAGACAAGTCTTAAGTCTGTTAAATTGATTATGGCAAGCATTAAGATAAGGCAGCACGGCACAAGTTAAAACAATGTGCTTTTCCTGTCTGTTCTGAGGCCTTTTCTCATGATAATTATTTTGCCTAAGTAAATGGCTCAGCTGCTGAGACCATTCTGTCTCATATGCCTCACATAGGCTACGTCTACACGTGCACGCTTCATTGAAATAGCTTATTTCGATGTAGCGACATCGAAATAGTCTATTTCGATGAATAACGTCTACACGTCCTCCAGGGCTGGCAACGTCGATGTTCAACTTCGACGTTGGGCAGCACCACATCGAAATAGGCGCTGCGAGGGAACGTCTACACACCAAAGTAGCACACATCGAAATAAGGGTGCCAGGAACAGCTGCAGACAGGGTCACAGGGCGGACTCAACAGCAAGCCGCTCCCTTAAAGGCCCCCTCCCAGACACAGTTGCACTAAACAACACAAGATCCACAGAGCTGACAACTGGTTGCAGAGCCTGTGCATGCAGCATGGATCCCCAGCTGCAGCAGCAGCAGCCAGAAGCCCTGGGCTAAGGGCTGCTGCACACAGTGACCATAGAGCCCCGCAGTGGCTGGAGAGAGAGCGTCTCTCAACCCCTCAGCTGATGGCCGCCATGGCGGACCCCGCTATTTCGATGTTGTGGGACGCAGATCGTCTATACGTGCCCTACTTCGACGTTCAACTTTGAAGTAGGGTGCTATTCCTATCCCCTCATGGGGTTAGCGACTTCGATGTCTCGCCGCCTAACGTCGATTTCAACTTCAAAATAGAGCCCAACACTTGTAGCCATGACGGGCGCTATTTCGAAGTTGGCGCTGCTACTTTGAAGTAGCGTGCACGTGTAGACGCTGCCATAATGGCGCAGCTCATTGCTTTTAAGGAACCTTTCTGTTGTAACAGACGGTGCTCATAGAGAACAAAGAGATTCTCCCAGGTAGCTAGGATCAATCGCATGGAAGGATTAGAATACCGGCATTAAAATTATGATCAATGTTTCATGTGCAACAGAAAGCCATTACAGAGAATAGAACAGTCAGCTGACACATCCATAGACAGGCCAGGATCTGCATTTTGTACCACCCCAACCATGTTCAGGGCTCTTAGGTGAGGTAAGCTGCCGTAATCAGGCCTGGAGGTACTCACTATGGTTGGGCTCTGGACAAATACGCAGCTGCTAGGAAGTGGAGCAGCCCCTGGCCTGTTTCCCCAGGTAGAGGGTGATTTCAAAGGTATAGTACTTTGGACACATCATCATCATCAATCATCATCATCATCATCAATAACCGTGGGCTCAGCACCCGCTGGTGTCTGATGCCTCTGTCACTATTTCCTTCCATCTTTCCCTATCCAGTGCAGAGTGGCTTAGTTTCTGTAGACTATCTCTGCACCAATCTACTATATCGTCTATCCATTCTTTGTGGGGTCTGCCCCTCCTCTTCAAACCATCCATTATGCTGAATACTAGAGTCTCGATTTTTCATTCGTTGTTCATTCTGCAAATATGTCCAAATAGTTGTAGCTTCTGTTTTATAACCTTCTCCAGCAGGTTCTCTTTCGGCATATCTTTCTATATAATTCCTCATTGGTGACCTTCTGCATCCATCCTATTCTCAGGATCTTTCTATAACAACTACTTTCAAACACCAATATTCTTCTTTTCGAATCTTTCGTTATCACCCATGTCTCACATCTGTACAACATGCTGCTGAATACACACGTTTTTAAGACGCCCAGCTTTGTTCTTAGGCCAATCGCTTTGCTTTTCCAGATCTTATCCATCGCCTTCAAACTCACTCTTGCTTTCACTATTCTAGTCGCTATTTCCTTCTTACAGTCTAGATCGTACATTATGTTGCTCTCCAGATATGTGAACTTCTGTACATTTTCTAGTTCAACACAATCAACACTGATCTTGCTTTCTATTTCCTTATCTCCAAATACCATTCTTTTTGTATTATCGATGTTCATAATCAGTCCATACCGCTTCCCTTCTTTGTTTAACACCCATACTGTTTTTGCTAGCTTCTCCTCATCTTCCTCAATAATAACTATATTGTTGGCGAACCTCAAGTTGTTAATTCTTTTCCCCGTGCACAGATATCCCTTCTACCTCTTCGTTGATCTTGTCCATTGCTCTCTCCAGATGTGCGATGAAGATACTTGGCGATATTGAATCTCCTTGACTCGTACCTCTACTTGTTTTAAACCAACTTCTTGACTCCCCGCATGTTCTTACCGCTGCCTCCGCATTATCACTGACATCCTTCAACAACTCTATCAGTCTGCTATCCACTCCGTATGACTCCAACACTGCCCAAGTCACTTTCTGATCTATACTGTCACATGCCTTTTGAAAATCGACGAAGCAAGTGTATATGTTTTTGCTCTTTCGTCGAGCTTTCTCTGCTATCAGTCTTATGCCAATATCTGCTGTATGGTACTTCTATCTTTTCTGAACCCTGCTTGCTCGTCTGCTATAGTTATTCTATCGATGATCTTAATCTCTCAGTCAGTATCTTCAGCAGCACTTTATCTAGATGACTTGTTAGGGCAATCGTTCTGTAGTTCTTGCACTCCAATGTACTTCCTTTCTTGGGTACCGTCACTAGCACAGATCTTGTCCATTCCTTAGGCACCTTCCCTTCTTTCCATGCTATATTACATAGTTGCTGTATTTCCTGAATCATGCTTTCTCTGCCATATTTGATCATCTCTCCCGTGATCTTATTTCCAGGGCTCTTGTTGTTCTTCAGTCGTTTCACTGCTTTTTCTACTTCCTCGTTCGAAATATTGGTCTCGCTTTTGATGCTTACAGGGGATATCTCTTTCAATTCTTCAATCAGTCTCTCTGGGACACTTGGGTCCAACTGTGCTTTGTAAAGATCAGTGAAATATCTCATCCATTGCTTCACAGTCTTCTCCCTGTTCATGAGCACTTCTTCTTTCTCATCTTTGACCGCCATCTGCTTCAGTTGCCATTTCCTATTAATATTCCTAATTGTCTTATACACTTCCCTGGTCTTACATTCACCGTAATACCTCTCGATATCTTCACATTGCTCTTCTAATCATTTCTCCTTATCTCCTGATCTCCTTTCTGGCTGCTTTCCTTACCTCATTGCATTTCATCCTATATTGCTGTTCTGCCATCTCAGAAACATCTCTTTTGATCTTCAACACTCTCTTCTCTTGAACCAACTTCAGTGTCTTTTGGGTAATCCACTTCTTATTGATCTTCTCTTCTTCTGGAACAGTCTGCTCAGTTGCCTCTTGTATAGCAGTGGCTATCCCTGCAACTCTCTTATGTAGGTCTTTCTCTGTGGTGATATTCTTAATCTTCTCTTTGAGCACTGTTCTGTATGCATTCCCTGTTTCTTCCTCACATAGTCTCGCCACCTCTCTTCTTTTCTTAAACGGCGTCTTACATTTTCTTTTGAGTTTTATCTTGATGTTTGTGATCACTAGACTGTGGTCTGAGTCTATATCGGCTCCTTGGAAAGTTCGGCATTGCTGTACTGATGTTATCCATCTTCTTCTTATCAAAATCATATCTATCATGTTCTTGGACTTCCCATCATTTGATCGCCATGTCCACTTCCTACAGTTCTTTTGTTGGAATCTCATGTTGCAGATCACCATCTCGTGCTCTGTAGCAAACTCTAGCAGTTTCTCACCTCGTTCGTTTCTTTCTCCATATCCAAACCTTCCCATGACTCTCTCTCAACCTTCATTATCTGTTCCAACCTTCGCATTTCAATCTCCTCCAATGATCAACACATCTTTCTTCAGTATCTCCTCCACTGTCTTTGTCAAGTCTTTATAGAATAGCTCAATCTCTTCCTCAATACTGTCCGACGTGGGTGCATACACCTGAATGACTGAGATGTAGATCAGTTTTGCTTCGAATCGCATGACCATCATTCTTGCACTCACTGGTTTGTATCCTAATAATGCTCTTCTAGCTGTTTTGCTAAGAAGGAATCCAACTCCTGCTTCATGCTTTGTTTCGTTTTCTGACCAAATGACAGACATCTGACCAATCTTCCTCCTTCATCCAGGCTTGGGACTGGCATGGAGCTCTCAGTGACCTCATGCTGGCGTTATTTCAGACGCAGGGAGCGAGGATATATCACACTCCACAGAACAAAGGAAGAGTGAAGCTGTGGGCCAGAGAAGGAGTCTGGGCACCAAATGTCTGACAGCCCTATTCCAGTTTGAGATACTACAGAAGAACAGGAAAATCAACTGGAGGATACAAGTGAGGAGACTCTTCAGTAAATATATATCAACAAAGAACACACACCAAGTTTTTCTTTACACCACAAGCTAGGGAGGCTTGGAGATTTGTTATTACCTCTTGTCCCTTTACCTTGAGTCCAGCCTCCTCCCTGACTACTGGTGGGAGTAGAAATCCACTTTCTCCTCACAACTCTCCATGTGAGGGAGACCCATGGTGCCTACGGAGCCAAGCCTGCATACACACCACTTGATGGAGTGACTGAGGCACACGCCTTGGACTGGTGCACCGCTGGACTCAGCTGAATTCCAGCAAAGGGGGAGGACAACTACATATTGCCCAGCACATTGTGGTAAATTGGATTATGTGCCTGGCAGACCAATAGTCTGACAGAAAGCTCAGCACAACTCACTCACGATAACCATACCAACATGTGTTAGAGACCATAACTAACTAAATTAAACCTTTCTACACAATACAATCACACAAAGCCCCCATAAGAATTGGTACTATACTCCTGGACCAATGGCAGGCAGAGAAAATAACTGAGGCTTACCAAGTGGCTAAGTTAAAGGCCAGTGTTCCTCAGGCTACATCTACACTACTGTGGAAGATCGACTCCCTCAGGGTAAATCTTCTGGGGTTTGATTTCACACTTGCACGAAATGATGCTCTCAGGAGTCAAAGTCGACCCCTGTACTCCTCACAAAAGGTGAGGAATAAGAAAGGTCAAAGGGAGAAACACTCCCGTCAACCTTCCCCTGTGTGGACAGACATGGAAGTCGACCACAGATAAGTCAGTTTTAGCTAAGCAATTGGCGTAGCTGAAATTGCGTATCTGCTGTCAGCTATGTCTAGTGTAGACATAGGCTAAGTCACTACTCTATAGTACCTGACTTTAACAGGAAACATCTCCTCTATTTGCCGAACTGGCAAATTCTCTCTCTAACGCCATGTATGGGCTTTTATGTTACAGAATACATGACATTTGAGAAGGGCTTTCTGAATATGTGAACAAAAATAGACAAAAACATAAAATCTGTATTTTAAATGAAAGATTTTTGTTATCTGTAGCAGACAGGTTTTTCTGAGCTTTAATCAGTCTGGTTCACAACATGTGGAAGGTACTAGATATGAAATAAATCACTTGATTTCAAGACTTTGAGGTGTTACCATTTATTGATGCAGCTTTGGAATAACAAACATCACTTACTCTCAGTCATGTGCTATTTTCACTTGATAACAATGCTCAGTTTTGACTTGTGTTACCAGTTTACTATACCTTTATCAGCCGTCCTCCTTATTTTAGGGATAGTAAATTTTTTCAACGGATTTGTTTCTGACCAAGCAGCAGGCACATATGGTGACTTCTCATTTGATCTTTTATTTTTCTGCACTTTAACTCTATTGGTTTCTTCTACTTCCATTTTGTCGACAGCCTAAAACAGGAATGAAAGCCATAAATAATGAATCAAGAAACAGTTCATTGGTATTTCTCCTCAGTTCTGTCCATGCTGTCACCTTCTCTTTCCAGCTGTATTGGGTGCTCAGAGAGGCATCAAACTGTACCTACTTTGCAGACAACTAGGGCATCACCTTGTAGCCAGAAGTCCCTAACTGTATTAAGTTCCTTCAACAATATAGCCTCATGCTCTCTGAAAAACAGAGGAGCAATAACTGCGTAAGTTTAATTAATTTCTATGTCACTATTCTCCACCCAATTTTTCTCTCCTCTCATCCTCTTGCATCCTGTCTGTTATTGTTATAAATTGTGAGATAGAATCATAGAACACTAGGACTGGAAGGGACCTCAAGAGGCCATCAAGTCCAGCCCCCTGCCCCAATGGCAGGACCAAGTACTGTCTAAACCATCACTGATAGACATCTATCTAACCTGTTCTTAAATATCTTCAGTGATGGAGATTCCACAACCTCCCTTGGCAATTTATTCCACTGTTTGACCACCCTGACACTTAGAAACTTTTTCCTAATGTCCAACCTAAACCTCCCTTGCTGCAGTTTAAGTCCATTGCCTCTTGTTCTGTCCTCAGAGGCCAAGAAGAACAAGTTTTCTCCCTCCTCCTTATGACACCCTTTTAGATACCTGAAAACCGCTATCTTGTCTCCCCTCAATCTCCTCTTTTCCAAACTAAACAAGCCCAATTCTTTCAGCCTTTCTTCATAGGTCACGTTCTCTAGACCTTTAATCATTCTTGTTGCTCTTTTCTGGACCTTCTCTAATTTCTCCACACCTTTCTTGAACTGCGGTGCCCAGAACTGGACACAATACTCCAGCTGAGGCCTAACCAGCGCAGCGTAGAGCAGAAGAATGACTTCTTGTGTCTTGTTCAGAACACACCTGTCAATGCATCCCAGAATCATGTTTGGTTTTTTTGCAACAGCATCACACTGCTGACTCATATTTAGCTTGTGGTCCACTATAACTCCTAGATCCCTTTATGCTGTAGTCATTCCTAGACAGTCTCTCCCTATTCTGTATGTGTGAAACTGATTGTTCCTTCCCAAGAGGAGCACTTGCATTTGTCCTTATTAAACTTCATCTAGTTTACCTCAGACCATTTCTCCAATTTATCCAGATCATTTTGAATTATGACTCTATCCTCCAAAGCAGATCTCTGGGGCAAGAACTCTCCTCTTTATGTTTGTAAAGGCCCTACCGATGATGTCCCGATCCTCTGATGGAATACCCAGGCACCATCACACAACAATTAATAACTTAATATTTGCCAACTGATAACCAACTCCCTCATCTAAGAAAATTCTGGAACCATTTTGTTTTGAAACATATCTGCTAGTGCACCATATAGCATTTTATTTCCCTGTTTTAAAAGCATGATTACATACAAGGGTCACTTAAGAAATTCTTGGGTCTTTGCCCATGAAAGCTTATGGTCCAAAATATCTGTTAGTCTATAAGGTGCCACAGGACTTCTCGTTGTTCTCCTATATCAACAGTGGCAGAGGCATGTAAGATATGATATTCTGTCCCAGAAAGGAGTTGTGTTTACCTTATCACACCTCTTTGAAGCCCAATGTAAAAAATTTGCTCATCCCTGGTCTAAAGGGAGAGCACTGGATGATCTCAGCAGTACAACCCCAACTGGGGCTGGCCTCACCTAGTCTGCACTGCAGTAAAACTAGTTTCTTGTCCATGAAGCAGAAGAACAATCCTTCTCTTTATCTCCCCTGCCAGCACCTGCCGCTTAGACTGCCGCCTAGAACTCCAGCCCATGATCATGGCCACAGTGGGTACATGTACAGTGCACTAAGAGCCCCATCATACAGTCATACAGCTGGTCCAGGTTATGTGACTTGGGCTCACGGGTGCTCAATTTGTTGGGCTAAAAGTTGCAGTGTCAATGCTCAGGCAGATTCTCAACTCTGAAACCCCAAAAGCAAACAGGTCTCAGTGCCCAAGGCGGAACAGCAACACTTTTTTCAGTCACTCAACCCAATCCTGAATCAACTGAGCTGGATTCGGGTAGAGTGCTGAAGGCTTTTTTAATGCAGCACAGACATACACAGAAAGACAGCACTAAAGAGGGAAGAAGAGCTACCAGAGGGCAGCTCAGCAGCTTCATTCATTCCTCTCTGCTGCTTCTTGGAGAAGCAAAACAAGAAAGGGAAAACGGAGCGGAGAGACAATGGGGACGTAAAAAAGGAACATGAACAGCCTGAGAGGCTAAGAAGGAAAAAGGAAGGATGAAAAGACTGTAACACAACATGGATCCCTAAAATATCTGCATCCCCTGATCTAAAATGAAAATGAAGCTTTGCATTCATAGTTTTCATAAAAATATTTCTTCTACAGATGCAGAAGTGTTTACTTGGGGGGGAAATATAGTATGATTTACGGATTTGGAAAGGCTCGCCAATCTGACTTAGCGTTTAAAGATTAAGGTTCCAACCTCCCCTGAGTTAACATAAAGAGGCTGAGACAGACTGTGTCTCAAACTAGAGGTGAGTTTTCAGGATTTCCAGTGATTACACAGACAATACTTTTAGCAGCACTTATGGTTTGTTTATTTTAGCAGCACAATGGTATTCAAGCAGCACTCAGATACAAACTGAAGATGTTTAACACAGTCAATATCTGGTTACAAACAGAGATTTTACTCAACAATGTTATAACGGTAATACAAGTTACTTAACTAACTGCACTTATGGTTTAAACTTATCCTAGTCAAGCAGGATGCAATATGCACTGATTCCTCTGAACCCTCTAGGAGCCGAGGTCAGCTCGCTTTGATGGGTGAGGAAGATGTTATTGCAGTGGGTAGAATTCAAGTTAAAAAGGAAAAACAAAAGGTTGTTCCAAGAATACTGGTAGCAGAGATGAGAGAGAGAGAGAGAGAGAGAGAGAGAGAGAGAGAGAGAGAGAGAGAGCGCGCGCGCACCGGCAGAGGTGAAAGATGCACCTCTTGGTGCAGATTCCATCTAGCACCCATTCCCCATGCAGCAAGGGGTTCTTACACCCATTTTAAGTTATAGGACTTAAATACTGATGCTAAACTACACTCTGATTTCATAGAATCTTTAACAATCAACAATACCCCAAGTTTCCTGATGACCTCAACATATATGTTTCTCAAGACCAATTTCTGATAAAAGCAAAAAAGCAGTCAAGTAGCACTTTAAAGACGAACAAAATAATTTATTAGGTGATGAGCTTTCATGGGACAGACCCACTTCTTCAGACCATAGCCATACCAGAACAGACTCAATATTTAAGGCACAGAGAACCAAAAACAGTAATCAAAGTTGACAAATCAGAAAAAAATTATCGAGGTGAGCAAATCAGAGAGCAGAGGGGTAGTGGGTGTGGGAAGTCAAGAATTAGATTAAGCCAAGTATGCCAAGAGCCCCTGTAATGTCCCAGAAAATTAGCATCCTGGTTCAAACCACGTGTTAATATGTCAAATTTGAATATGAAAGAGAGTTCAGCAGTTTCTCTTTCCACAGCAGACTGAAAATTCTTCTTCAATAAGATGCAAAATCTTAAGTCATTAACAGAATGGCCCACTCCAGTAAAATGTAGACTAACTGGTTTGTGGATCAGGAATGTTTTGATGTGTGTTTTGTGCCCATTAACTCTTTGTTTAAGAGAGTTTGAAGTCTGTCCAATATACAAAGCATCTGGGCATTGTTGGCACGTGATGGCACATATGATGTTAGTTGAGGAACATGAGAATGTGCCCATGATTCTATGAATAACCTGGTTAGGTCCAGTGATGGTATCACCAGAATAGATATGTGGACAAAGCTGATAGCAGGCTTTGTTGCAAGGAAAAGTCCCAGGACTGGTATTCCTGAGGGAACAACACCATTAAGGGACCTTTGCTCAAATTCATTTGGTAACATCACACCTTTCCAGCCAGGGTGGGTAAGGGAAGCTAGAATACCAGTTGGCATCAGAAAAGAGTCGCAAATAGGTCATATTAGTAATGTTAAGAAATGTACGTAAATCTTTGCTGTCTGACCTTAACTTTTCTTATAACAGGGTGAAGGAAATGCACTTTGCAAAAAGCCCCTCATGCCACGTTTCACTGGCAGGCTGCCTGAGTTACTGTGACAGGAAAGATAAGAAGCGGTAGGCCTCTCCGGCCTCTCTCTACAATGGCTTCTTGGTGTATGGCTAAGGCAGCACAAAGCCTTATTCAAACTACATGTTAAACTATGTTTCAGACTACAATTAAACCAGCACAGGCTACATAGGCTAACAAGCTGGTAATATTTCAACAATTGTTCTATAGTGCTAACACAGCACTCCCAGGGATTCCCTGTAACATCACATTTCCCTATCTGGGGAACACCTTTATGCTTTTTGAGTTGCCCAAATGTCCTCATACACTATAGAAGACTGGTACAGTACCTCATACACCCCAGAAAAGCAGTATACTTTTATCGTTTCTCAACATAGCCAGCTCCAAGTTTCCAAAGTTAGCAGAACTTGTCAAGGTTGCACACTAACTAATTTGGTTCTCTGCGCCTTAAATGTTGAGTCTATTCTGGTATGGCTATGGTCTGAAAAAGTGGGTCTGTCCCACGAAAGCTCATCACCTAATAAATTATTTTGTTAGTCTTTAAAGTGCTACTGGACTGCTTTTTTGTTTTAATAGTAAATAGACTAGCACGGCTTTCTCTCTGTTCCTATGTTGACTTCCACTTGTCTGTGTTTATATTTATTGCTATATTGTAGAAAACACAAGGTTTAGCACACTGTGTTTGTTATGTTAACATAACTCCCTCAAGGCCATGTTCTAAAAGTGTAATTTGTCAATGGAGACAGGACTGTGCTAAAACCCATCCAGGGAAATAAAATCTACATTTACACAGTCTTTCGGAAGGAGCTTCTCTCAACCACAGATACACACATCAGCCTTTGCTTTAAATAAACTGTGGTGTGATTACTAAGCCAAACAAAAGATATGTCATACTGAAAATCTTACTACAGCACAGTCAAATAGAACGGCCTGCTTGAATTAGAGCTACAAGGTCAATATCATTTTAGCCAGGAAGAGTTTTTGAAATACTTTCCTGGGCAAGTGCCAGCTATTGAGGTTTGATAGTAACTATCCTAAGATCTCAGATAAAGAGGCTCTATTGATCAGAAGTAAAATGAGGACAGTAAAGACTGGACAATATTGTATTAATCGGCACAGTGGTCTTGCAGTGGTGATTAGACACTCAGTTCTGCTCCTATTTCTTTTCCCCTTGTTTAGGGCAAAGAAGATAGAAGACTCCACAGATTCCCCTGTACAACCACAGACTTTACACGTCCTTTCTTACCTGGTTTTATACTTCACTTTCCCAATGTCATGAGAAACATCTGCACTAATTGTACCTAGCAGTGAACAGAATCCATATTTTGCATACCTCAGCAAGATACTGTGCAAAGTAACCTGGTGACCCCTAAGGGACAGGCCACGCTCAGGCATGTTAGGGTGAATTGCATGGGCACTTGAACAACGCGGTGAGGTACGTGGGATGGAGGCAGGGTCCAGAGACCCTTTTAAAATACTATAAAGAAATATGCCTCAGCACAAAATGGCGAAAACATTAACCCCAGGACAAGAACCGAGGAACCAAGTAAATTGGGCAAGTCTAAACCAGTTACCACTGGGATTTACTGGATTGCATACAGCCTGCCTTAACAGAAGTACACAACTTTAGCTGCATCCACAGCCTCTCGGCCTAAATTGAAAAACAGGAAAGACCATGGCCTCTGACCCATCAGCCCAGAGGAGCCAGCTGTGTACCTTAAAAGGAAAATATAAGTATGAGATGTATAGTTGTGTAAAATGGGGAGGGGGACTGAGAGGGGCTGCAGGTGACGAGAAGCAGAAGCAACCAGGCTGTGATGTGTCAGGCCTTGAGTGGAGCCAGCAAACGGCAGGATTATAAAGGGGGGCAACAATGATACCAGTTTCGTAATAGCAAAAATCAATCTCAGTGGTAAGGGTCATCACCGAGAAGCAGCCCTCCTTTTTTCCCAGTTCACCACTTCACTCACCTCCACCCTTATTTAGGACTTGGAGCACAGCTTATTTGCTCCTCAGATACATGCTGCTTCATACAGTGTAATTGCTAATACATTTCTATAATAAATATTAGCATGAGTACAAAACATAGAGTACTAGAAGATATAACTAGCTCAGTGCACCAACATAGGGTTCATACATAGGCACTAATTACATACTTGTATAGGTTCTTCCCCCCACGTGTCATATAGAGCAGTAGCCATTAAAGCTGAATGTGAACCTTAGACATCTACAAATAATTTCACATCTCTGAGACATACAGCGCATTAAAAACTATCAAAAAACACCAGCAAAAATTAAAAAATTAAACCTAGACCGTATTCACTGCTTCACAGTTGACAGCGGCAGTTGCCTTTCCTCTCACTTTTGCAGCTGCAGTAATTAAGAAAACCCCAGGGAGAGAGAAGATTAGTTTTAAAGTGTTGATAATTAGAGACTTTCTAGAGATTACACATTTTATGCATAAGGGTCTTGTTGCACTGCAGGGAATACTTTAAGATCATATTGGTAAAACTATCGCTAGTTCTTAAAGCTTAGCACATCAAAGTACAAAAGTTTGCCTCTTACTTTTAGCCTTTGTCTTCAGATTTCATCCAGGCATCTGAATCAACTTCCTAAATGGCAATTCGGAGAGCACCTAGACAGATAATCACATATATGTCCAGTGTCAAAAGTATGAAGTGGTTATTTTGATAAGTATTGGGGGAAAAAACAGGAATTATTCCTCATGGATTCATACAGAATACTTCTGCTGGCCTGTAACATGAAGTACACTAAAAGCTTTGCTCCTGGGAACGTCCTGAAAGGTGCTGAATTATACAGGGAGTCCTTGTTATAAGTCCAGGTTACGTTCCTAAATAGTGCAACTTATAGTGAAACAACTTATAAAGGGGGATTAATATCCATAAGGAATAACGTGATCAGCTTGAGATACGTTCCCAACACATACAGTTCACAAATGTGTAGTATACATAATGTACCTATAACCCATAAAAAAATGGAAATAGAATAGAAATAAATAGAAAAATAATAAATAAATAATAGGGTAAATAAATAAAAAAGATGAGCCGGCTGCCCGCAGCTCCCCACCTGTCCCCACAGTTCCCCGCAGCTTGCTGGCTCCCCACCAGCTCCCTGCAGCTCCCCCACCAGCTCCCCACAGTACCCTGCTGGTCCCCACAGGGTTCCTGTCAGTCCTTGCCAGCTCCCTGTTGGTCTCCACCAGCTCCCTGCAGCTTGCTGGCTCCCCACAGTTCCCTGCTGCTCCCCTACCTGCTCCCTGTAGGTCCCCCATGACGTCAGGCCTCACTTCCAAGGCCCTTGCACTACAGCGCCTCCTGCCTGGCCACCACAAAGCTCGGCTAGATTTCTGGCTTTTGGTCCCTCAGTCCCTAAATGATATAAGTGCAGATCAGTGCGACTTATAATGAATCTGCTTTCCTGAATTAATTAATGACTCATACACAAAATGACACAATGAAGCAACTTATAACGAGGATCCCCTGTATTCTAATACGGAAATTGTAAAAACTCAACACCTCTCAGAAACTGACCTAATATAATTTAGCAATCAGAGGACAGAATGATAATCCCTCTGATCTGCAATCTACCGCCAGCCTTGCCTCAGAGTATTTGTTTTCTTAAGCAAACCCCTTAATTTAACACACAGAGAAACTGAGGCCTAGAATAATTAAGACAATAATTTTTTCCTACTGCAAGGGGTTACGAAACCAAATTAATTGTTTTTAAAGTGGTTTGACAGCCGGAGATGGAAAGTGCTTTCGAAATATTAATGTGGAGACCTATTTATGCACTACTCGCTGCTAAACATTTATCAAAGGAAAAATGTCAGGACTGCAGAATAACAGAATTAGTGAAATTTTATGGCATATGCTAATGCCCTGTGGCAGAATACAGCATGTGTTGAGAACTATTTTTAAACCACTACAACAGAAAATTTAACATATGTAAATTCCATTTAAAAATACCAATAAACCAAACTTACGTTGCCAGGGTCTGTTTCTCCCAAGGTTCCGTAAATGTTTCAGCCAAACTCTATAATATTCAGTTTTGTGTAAGTGTCACAAGAATGCTCTGTTTTTATTCTATTTACATAAAAATCCCAGATTGGTTACATGGTGTGGTCGGTCGAAGAGCAGTTGGGAGAATGAGGGGTTCACAATTCCAGTGAAAACATCCACACATAGGCAGAGTTGCTTTTCCTTTTGTAATACAGTAAACTCTTTCGTATCTGGCAGCCCCAGGATCAGGAGGTTGCCATATATTCCAGTATTCTGGATAATAGAGAAGTATACCTAGTGATGCATAACACTGAAGAAAAACAATACTAAATATTACGAAACAAAAATGTATACAGAGTACATTATTTACTAATAATAGCAGTACTGCGCACTGTAAACTTATACTGTATTTGCTGCATTTATTTGTTAGGAGCCAATAAATAGTGCTCCAGATTCTAACCGAAGGTGGGGATGAGTGGGCCGTGCTGGGAAAATGAAGGGGTTTGCCGTTTGTAGTGGTGGCCCGTGACACTGGGAGTGGTTTTAGGGTTGGGAGATTGGTTTGGGTATAACCGTGGCTTGCACACTACCGACAGAAGGAATAGGATTACACCCAAGAGAAAAAGAAGCACCCCTTGGGGTTTTTCTAATTCCCAGTAGTTATCCAAAACAGCCCACGGGTTGGTGGAATTCATTGGCCATTATCTATCCCAATTCCTAACAGGCCTTTCTCCAAAAAGTGTTAATTTCGGATTTCAGGGGTAGTGCTCAAGGGTTACTAAGATGGTGTGACATACAAACACACAACACTCTGTCCTGTAGAACACGGAGGTTCAGCGGACCACACTTCCTGGCTGAGGCAGCTTGCTTTCAGAACTTCCCGGTCATTGGGTCAAAGCCCTTTTGGGGGTTCTGGGGCGTCTTTGCCTCAGCCCTACACGTGACCCTTACAGGCTCATGAAACTAAAACATAAAAACATCTAACATATAGACAGATTTGCCACAGGAGAGGATACAACCAAACAAAAGACAGAGTTAATAAAGCGTTACATAGTTAAGCAGATACAGGAATAAGATGCACCATTGCATCATGTTACTTGAGCTAGCTATACTACTACTGATAGGTATTCGCGCCCTACTCTATCTAACTCGCAAGCAGGTGGGAGGAGCGGCAAAGGGTGATCAGGCCCTGTCGCAAAGTGTCCAGTCTCTCCAGAGTTTGGGAGTTCCTCCTCCTCCTTACGTTGTATCCCCCCTTTATAGTCCTGCCGTTTGCGGGCTCCACCTGAGGCCTGACACCTCACATCTTCGTTGCTTCTGCTTCTCTTCACCTGCAGCCCCTCTCAGCCCCCCTCCCATTTTGCACAACTATACGTCTCATACTTATTTTTTCCTTTTCAAGTTACGCAGCTGGTACCTCTGGGCTGATGGGTCAGAGGCCATGGGTCTTTCCTGTTTTTCAATTTAGGCTGAGAGGATGTGGATGCGGCTGAAGTCATGCACTGCTGTTAATGCAGGCTGCATGCAATTCAGTATATCCCAGCGCTAACTGGTTTAGACTTGCCCAATTCATTTGGTTCCTCAGTTCTTGCCCTGGGTAATGTTTTAGCCATTTTGTGCTGAGGCATGTTTCTTTATAGTATTTTAAAAGAGCCTCCGGACCCTGCCTCCATCCAACATATCTCACCGTGTTGTTTAAGTGCCTAGGCAATTCATCCTAACATGCCCTAGTGTGGCCGTTCGCCTAGGGGTCACCAGGTTATTTTGCACAATTTGTATTTACTTTCACTATACTGCACATGGGGAAAACATAACTAAAATCTACTTATGGTTAAAATGCCGGTTATTTGAGAGTTCTGGATGATAGAATGCCGGATATGAAAGAGTTTACTGTGGTAACGCTAATGAAAACTGTGTGGGCTCCTCCCATGCTTCCAATGACACTTGCAACCAAATGACTTGCAGTGTTAGTTGAAGAAGGCCCAAGAGGCCCTGAGAGTAATAACCATTTTCCCAACATACACAAAGCCATTGAGAGAGATACAAGTCTGAGATGGAAGGTGCTATAGAAATAGTAATGTGGAGACCTCATGAAACATGCTCTACCAGGTGGTTTAAAGGCCATGTGTGCCTTTAAAACATGAACAACTATCATAGGGTCTGAGCCCTAAAATGCCTGTGCCAAAGATTTCATGTCAGGCCATCCACGTAATGAAAGTACCCTTTTTTCTGAATGCAGAGAACTGACACACTTGCTACACAATGAATGTGAGTTACAGCCCATACACATGCTGACGGAAGAGAGCTGGAGAGGCCTCTCTGTTTATGTATATGATGAGCTTTGGTTCCATATGTGCGCACAAGGCTGTGTACATGTCTGCATAGATATCCTGGCTACATGTGATGAGCCATGGTTGTGTCGATGTGTGTGATTGTGAGAAACACAAACACACACAATCTTGACTATACACATTAATCTTTCATGTGTGTGTGTGTGATAGAGAGAGAGACACACACACAAGCTGCTGAGCCGCCCTTGCCACAGAGCAATTCAGTCAAATTTGAAAGAGTAGGTGGTTTTAACAACCTCTTGAAAACTACAATAGAACCTAAATCTATGAATCTAGGCTAGAAGGACAACAAGTTAAACCTGCCCCCACTGCTGGGTGGTCTGCCAAGGCATCTGAGCTGTGGTCACATCAGTCTGTTTTGTCTCTCTTGAGTCTGTCACCATGCAGCAGATGAAAAGGCACCACACACTCGTATACATACCCTGCAGACGGGCTAGATTAATAGCAGTTTCCTTTTGCTGTCCATTCTGTTTTTAAATTTCATCAGTTATTTACCTCATGGTGTTATGATCTGCTGAGTCATTGCTAGTGACCACGCTTCTTCCTCCAATTCCTTGCGCTGCCTGACCTACAGCATTGCCCTAATGGTGGGGTCATACAGGTGATGACTTCACTCTCTCCCCAGGGCACCCCACCCATGTTCCAGACTGAGGCCTTGCCCATATGCTGTCCCGTCCCATAAGATACTGCCCCAACTCCACCTCTTCATCCCCCTGAGGAACAAATATGCTGTGCTCCAAGTCCTAAATAAGGGTGGAGGTGAGAGCTGGCTGTATTGTTGAACTGGGGAAAAAAAAAAAAGGAGGGCTGCTTCTCAGTGATGACCCGCACCACTGGGATTGATTTTGCTGTTACGAAACTGGTGTAATTATAGCCATGGCTTACACCACACTACGAACCAGAGGAATAGGATTACACCCAAAAGAAAGAGAAACACCCCCTAAGGTTTTTCTAACTCCCAGTAGTTATCTAAAATAGCCCACTGGTTGGTGGAATTCATTGGCTGTTATTTATCCTGATGTCTAAGAGCTGTTATCTATCCCCAGGAAGTGAGAGTTTCGAGTTTCAAGGGATAGGACTTGAGGGTTAATAGGAGAGCGTGACGTACAGATACAAACAAACCGTCCTATGGAACACGAGGTTCAGTGGACCACGCTTCCCAGCTGAAGCAGCTTGCTTTCAGAACTTCCCGGGCATTGGGTCAAAGCCCTTTCAGGGGTTCTGGGGTGTCTCTGCCTCAGCCTTACACGTGACCCTTACAGGCTCATGAAACTAAAGACATACACACAGTAATACACATAGCTATGGCAGGGTACTAAAAGGAAAACCAGAGATAAAAATGCAACTGCTAACTTTTACTTATGCAGCTGAGCAGGTACAGGAACAAAATAACAAAACACTGCATCTGGCTATCTAAGCTATACTGTTACAAATTTCTTTGTGGTACCAACAGGTATTCACGCACTATTCCGTTTAACTCGCGAGCAGGCGGGAGGAGTGGCGAAGGGTGATCAGTCCTTGTCGCAGACAGCGTCCAGTCTGTCCAAGATTCGGGAGTTCCTCCCCCTCCTTACGTTGTTGCCCTCCTTTATGGTCCTGCCGTTTGCTGGCTCCACCCGAGGCCTGACACATCACATCCTGGCTGCTTCCACTTCTCTTTGCCTGCAGCCCCTCTCAGTCCCCCTCCCCATTTTACACAACCATATATCTCATGCTTATTTTTTCCTTTTAAGGTATGCAGCTGGCACCTGTGGGCTGCTACGTCAGAGGCCATGGATCTTTCCTGTATAGGTTTCTCCTGTTTGCCAATTTTAGATGGGGGGAAAGGCTGCAGATAGTGCAGTCTGCAAGCAATTCAGTAAATCCCGTTGCTGACTGGTTTAGACTTGCCCAATTCACTTGGTTCCTCAGTTCTTGGTGTGGGGTTAATGGTTTAGCCTGTTTGTGCTGAGACATATTTCCCTATAACAATTTAAAAGGGTCTCCAGACCCTGCCTCCACCCACTTACCTCTCCGTGTTGTTCAAGTGCCCATGCAATTCACCCTAATATGCCCAAGCTTAGCTGTTCACGTAAGGGTCACCAGGTAATTTTGCACACCCATCAGTCCACCGCACACCTCCATACTGTACACCCATGTCACCCTGCTCCACTGCAGTGTGTCACCCCACTGTACCCCATGTCATCCCACTGCAGCCCCACTGCACCCATTTACAGCAGCCCCTCCCCATGGCACATCTCACTGCATCCCTCCCTGCTGTAAAACCACCTCACCCCAACCCACTGGTCCCCCCCATTTCTTCCTTCTCTACTGCATCCTCCATGGCATCCCTTCATTGTAACTCCCATGTCATCCTCTCCCCATCTCACTGCACCCTGCGTCACTCCCTAGGCCCTTTGTAACTTCCTTCCCAGGGCACAGGGTGCGTAGCTCTGAGGACACAGGGACATCGCTCCCGTAGCAGGAGCAGGGGAAGGAGGCAGAGACACACAGCAGGCTTGAGGGGAAAGTCACATCAGAGATAGGTCCAGGCATAGCAGATG
The DNA here is from genome assembly GCF_033958435.1 of Carettochelys insculpta. Classification (NCBI taxonomy): domain Eukaryota; kingdom Metazoa; phylum Chordata; order Testudines; family Carettochelyidae; genus Carettochelys; species Carettochelys insculpta. The sequence goes on along the minus strand of NC_134140.1, from coordinate 131,612,754 downwards.
GAGGGTGGTCGCTCCATGAGCATAGTATGCAAGGAAGATCACACCACCTCTCGAGGACACCCTGGCTGGCATTAGCAGACCCAGGATTGTCCCCCACGCCCTCCATGTCCAGGCTCTACACCCCATGGGGCTCAACAAATACTCCTGCATGATGAGCCTGCTGCTTTCCCCATCCTCCCCTAACTCAACCCATTACCGGCCACACCCAACAGCCTGCTGGGTACAGCAGAAGCCAGACCCCACACGTGAGCAAAGTGTATGAAAGCAAGACCAGACCCAAAGCAGCCGACAGTGGAAGGAGACACAGCCTGACCACACCTGTGTCAACCCCCAGGGTTGTGAAGCACCTAACACCACCCGCCCTTGGCCTGGGGGAGCTTTGTCTGCTCTTAGTGCCAGAGTCAGCTCACTGGCACCTCGACCACAGGCAGCACGAATACTCCCCTGTGCCTCTAGGGTCTCCACTGTCCCTCACACTGGCTGCTGACAGGCACCTCCAACTTCTAAATCCTCTAGCTTTCCCCTGGCCCCGACCTGCTGATCACTCATCAGACTCCCAGACCCTCTGCTCCCAAAGGAGCAGCGCAGAACAGCTGTTTACACCCTAGTCAGCAGTTCCCATTTTGACGATTCAGGAAGACCTTGTGATCCAAGGCAATTCTAAACTGGGGCAGTGGGGAGAGGAGGCTCTCCCCTGAGAAAAAAAGCACCCCTCCACTCCCCAGCTTAGACCCTTCTCAGTCCCCTGTTCCCAGGATTGACCCCCCTCTCAGCTAGGCTTGCCAGATTTTTGGAAAACTCATCTGGGACAGGCAGCCCCACCCGCAGGATCCCTAGCCAAGGCTGCCTGTCCCACACGAGTTTTCCAGAAACTGGGAGACAGCTCAGGTGTGGAGTCCTGGCCGGCACCGCCAGCTGTGGGACCCTGGCCGGGGTGGGGGGAGAGCCCACACAGCCCCACAGCTCAGAGCCAGATGGGGTGCTCAGCCCTGGCCGGCAGCGCCAGCTGTGGGACCCCAGCTGGGGTGCAGCTGAACCCCCTTGTAGTCAAGCAGCTTGAAGCCAGCTGGAGCGCTAAGCCTTGTCCAGCAGTGCCAGCTGCGGGACACCAGCCGGGGTGGGGGGAACCCCTGCAGCTTGAAACTGGCTGGGGCACTCAGCCAGCCAGGGGACCCGGGCTGGGCACAGGAGACCCCACAGTAGCACAGTGGGAGCTGGCTGGGGTGCGGAGCCCTGACAGCCCCCTCCACGCACACACCCCGCCCACAATCGTAAGCTTAAACCTGTCTTAGCCACCCTGGTCCCCTACCTACCTCACAGGGGAGTCCCAAGCTGCGGCTGCTGACCCCTGCTGCTCTTTTGTTGGGGCTGCCTCCTTCTCTGCCCGGCTCCCTCCAGCCCTCCTAGTCCCTTCCCCCACCTGCAACAGGGCAGTTCCCTCCCCTGCAGGCTTAAGTGGTACTCTAGTTGGTTTTAGGGTGGATCCCTCAGCATGGCAGGGGCAGGGACTAGGAGCCCAAGGGGCTGCAAATGGCTCCTGACAGCACTGAGAAAATCTAATCGCAATCCTTGTTTGGGTCCCGACCCATAGGTTGGGAGTCACTGCCTTAGAGCCCAGCTACACTTAACACCCAGCACTTCAAAGAAAACAGGAATAAAAGTCTGTAACAAACGAGATGCACATGATTGCACGTAAGGGGAATGGAAACAAAGTCTTACAAAGAAAATCACATCGCAGTACACATTCTAGAGCTTAAATTCAACTGACAAAATGCGTGCCACTTGTCTAACAAGCTACTGTTCACCCAAAGGCCTTCCCACAGTGTTGTACAACCATGATGGTGTCGGACACCCTCCCTTCACCAGTTCAAGCCCCCTGGCAGCTTGACCTCACAACTGAAAGAGGTTAAGATGTCTCACCACCAGGCAGGCCTTTGATCATCACCTGGAAACAGGGCCCTCCGATTCTGTGTTGTGCGAGTCTTCTGAAAATTCTGTATCCCAACAGCTTTCGATTGTGAGTCACACAATACATCCTGCTTCCCCAGGACTCCCACCTCCCACCTGGTGAAATCTGCCTGAAGGCATGTACTTCTGCATGATCTGTATTTAAGGCCTTGTGAATATGATTTCCAATATATACACACGTATCACCGTCCCCAGCGGCCACACATACGTTTCCACACAGATACCAAGGAGAAGTGGGATACAGGCTTTCAGTACAAAGCTCATATAATACACTTTGGTGAGCGAGGATGTAGACATCATCCCAAGGGAACACTCGTAACAGACATGCACACTGATGCCTTTTGGTGACTGGCATTAAGAAGTCCTTGGGACACACCCAAACTATACACTCTCCATCACTCCATTTGCCCTGCACCCTCTCACAGCGCCATCAGCTCTCCTTACTGCAGCCCCACATTGCACCACCTGCATCACACCCTCCCTGCTCCACCTCTCTTACCAGCAGGGTGTGACGAACTGTGTCAAGTTAGCATAACTAACATGGCTTCTGTAAGGCTAAGTGCCCACGTGATTGGCTCCGCTTGCTGGCAGATAAGCTGACCATGGTACGACCCCACACAGGAATGAACGGCAAGAACTGCAAGCAACTGGAAAGAACTGGATCTACCTGAACTAGGAGTATGGTGTCCTGTCAAGATAAGATGTTAAAGAATTACTGCTTGACAGTTGAGACGTTACTGTAGCCTATATCCAATCAAATGTATCCTAACTATTGTGTTTGACCAATCAACTGTACCCAAGTTAAGACTATAAATGATCCATTACCTTGCTATACAGGGTCCCTCTCCCTGGAGAGGTACCTTATGCACATAATAAACATCTTGTAATTCTACCCTGGAGAAGTCTCTGTGTCTCTCAGTTAGCCAGAATGCTGTCGTTTTCTCTGACGGTTTTGGCGACCCAGATGGGACAAGGCTAACTCGCCGGACTCCGACTGTGCTGACGTACCGGTGGCCCTTCCACGACTCTCCAATGCCGGCATCAGGTGAGTTCACCTGGGAGACTCGGTGTGGGGCCCCGGTGCAGGCACAGTAGGATTTCTCTTGAAGGTGGTAAGGTCAAGACACCGAGTGGGGTAGTGTTGGTCTGGGTTCTGGTTACTGTCTCTGAATGGGGCAAGGAATAGTAAAAGGCACTCCGCTTGCAGAACTGTTGGTAAACTAGAAATCGATCGATGGGACAGCGGGTCTGTCTAGCAAACGAGCCAGGGAACTGTGTGAATCTACTTGGCCCGCTCTGATCGCCTTTGGTACAGCCGACCAAAAGTGGCCCGGAGTTGGTAGTTTTGATACAGGAAGGTTGCGATTTTTGCACCAACAATTGGAGTCACAGTTCCCGCCTCAAATGGATTATTGGTATATTTGGGATAATTATGTGCGTGTCCGAAGTGTCAGGAACTCTCAGAAAGTTACACTTGAAACTTCTGAGAATAACCAGATCCCCTTAGAGCCAACTCCACCTTACGCTCCCCCCCAGGGCCATTGATAACCCCTTCTTACCTTCCCCAAACATGATGGCACCCCTAGTTGCTCAGGTACTCCCCATACCGCAGGTCGGCCTGTGGCAACCGCAATTTGCAATAGCTAGAGTTCATGTGCCCTTCTCCCCACAAGATTTGGTGGTATGGAAGCAACAATTACCTAGATTAAATGATGACCCCGAGAAGGTCGCGGAGATAATAAGGGGAATTTTTCAGGCACACGATCCTACCTGGCAGGACATCCAGCTTCTGTTAACCACCCTATTTACTCCTGATGAAAGAATGAAAATCCTAAATGCAAATGAGCAGAGACAAGTAACTTGGCCCAGGGAAGACCCTCATTGGGATCCAACTAATGCAGATCACTTGACGCTACTGCATACCAGTCGAGGAGGGCTGTTAGTATACAAGCAGCCAGGCAGAAGACTGTTAATTGGGGAAAAATTCATGAGTTACATCAGGAGCCTGACGAACATCCGTCCACTTAGCTTAGTCGATTATTCAGGCAGATTAGGATGTATGGTGGCATAGACCCAGAGGCTAGAGAGCACCAGTCTATAGTAGTATACTATAGTAGACTATAGTAGTCTATAGTAGTATCAATCAGCCCCTGATATAAAGAAGTATTTTGCTGAACATGCCCCCAAATGGCAGGGAAAGTCATTGTCTGAAATAGTGAGTATAGCTACCTATGTATTTGGGGGCCGGAATGAATGAAAACAGCAGGAAAAATGAGTACAGAAAGAAAGGGAGGCTTGCATTTTAGCAGCCGCACTGCGAGGCTATCCCTCCCCCCTTAAGGAAGGGAGAACCCCCTATAGAGGTCAGGGAAGGAGAGAGAGACAGACTTGGGCCACTGGGAATAACAACTGTAATTATTGTAAACAGCCTGGACACTGGAAAAGAGACTGCCCCCTTCACCCCAGGGGACCTCCAATCGAGGCAGCTTGTGGATCGGTGAGAGGGACCTCAATGAACTGCGAATCATGGGGCCAGAGGGCTCAGGATAATGATTTTACTCAGGACTGACAATTAGTGGGGACCTATTGGATGGCCCTGTCTGGGGCTCTTATTGCAATACCTTTCTGTCCTGTAATATTTCAGACCCATTAGTGACCCTTAATGTGGGAGAACACAGTTATGAGTGTTTGGTGGATATGGGGGGCCACCTATTCCGCGTTAACTACTTTGCCCCCTCAGACAGAGATAACATCAAAAGCCTTAACCATGGGGATAGAAGGGAACCCTAGGGATGTCCCTGTGACTCAAGATGTAACTGTCCGGGTGCGTCCTATAACTACCCAGCACTCATTTGTGATATTAGAAGGCATCCCGGTGAATGTGTTAGGGTGGGATTTGTTGTGTAAGTTAAGAGCTACAACAGAATGCATGCTGAAGGGCATACAGCTCCGCTTGCCTGCATGCCAGCTTCCCGCATTGGCAACTGTGTTAAGCAACAGTGAGTGAAAGACTTCCCTCCCAGAAGAGCTAGGGTATCTCCCCGCAACCCTCTGGGGGTGGAAACCGAATGATGTGGGACTATTGAAATCAGCTGACCCAGTACAAATTAAAGTCAAGCCGGGTCCACCACCAGCAGTGAGACAGTATCCTCTAACCTGTGAAGCCAAAGAAGGAATCCAACCCCTGATAGATGCATATTTAGAACAGGGAATACTGGTGGAGTGTTGTTCTCCCTGCAATACCTCTATTTTACAGGTCAAGAAGCCAAAGCCTGGCCCAGAGGGTGAACCTGTCTACCGCTTTGTACAGGCTTTACGGGCAATTAATAACTATGTGATTGTCCCACATCCAGTGGTCCCAGACCCGTCAGGCATTATAACTCAGATGGCTCCAATTAGCTGATATTATACTGTAACAGATTTGTGTGCTGCCTTCTTTAGTATACTGGTTCACCCCGATTTGCAGTATTTGTTTGCATTCACTTGGCAGAATAGGGTTCAGTATACATGGACTCGACTTCCTCAAGGGTTCGCCGGGTCCCCAAGTATCTTTTCACACATACTCACTAATGATCTAAGGGATGTGAACTTATCCAGAGGTTCACAGTTAGCTCAATATGTAGACTATTTGCTTATTGCTAGCCCAGACAGAGATGCCTGTGTGGCAGACACACGCACCTTGCTTTTTAATCTTGCTGCTAAAGGTCATCATGTGTCCCCAACTAAACTCCAATTTTGCGCTGAACAAGTAGAATATCTTGGGTATGTACTCGCCCACGGAGAAAGGAGGTTAGCCCCAGGTCGGGTTGAAGCTATCTGCTGTATGCCACGGCCAGTAACTAAAAAGCAAGTTCGAGACTTTTTAGGAGCTGCTGGATTCTGTCGTCCTTGGATCGCAGCCTTTGGAGAATTGGCCCAACCTCTGGTAGAAGCCACTGCGCAAGAGGCTGAAGATCCAGTCAACTGGACACCGGACAAGGTAAAATCTTTTGAAACTTGAAAGCAAGTGCTAGCTTTGGTTCCTGCACTGGGGCTGCTGGATTATGACAAACCGTTTTCTCTATATGTTCATGAAAGAAAGGGGGTAGCTTCAGGAATGCTTACACAATCACGCAGAGATCATCCTCGACCTGTGGTCTATTATTCTGTGCAGTTAGATCTGTAGCGAGGGGTACGGTGTCATGTCTCCAGGCGATTACGACAGCCGCCTTGTTGGTGGAAAAGAGTAAAGGGATTGTATTGGGACACCCACTAACTCTGTACTTTCCCGAGGTTGAGGCACTGCTGAACCGAAATTTAACCCAGGCTTTTACACCTCAGAGGCTGCACCGGTATGAACTGTTACTCCTAGCAGCTGATCACGTGACTATTAAGAGGTGTACTACATTAAATCGCGCCACTTTGCTCCCTGACGTCGTAGGAAGAGAGGTTAACCATGATTGCTTGGAAACGGTTACGGAGACTGAGCAAGTCCGAAAGGATTTGAAGGACTTGCCTCTAGAAAATCTGGACTTTGTTCTGTATACTGATGGGTTGTCCTTCTATCATGAGGGACGTAGAGTTACAGGATACGCCGTAGCCACTTTGTATGAGGTTTGGGAAGCTCAACCTTTACCTCCTGCACTAAGCGCGCAGGCCACGGAACTACATGCATTAGCACAGGCCTGTGTGCTAACAAAGGAAAGAACTGTCACCATTTATACTGACTCTTGTTATGCTTTTGGAATTTGCCACACCACTGGACAAATCTGCAAACAAAGGGGGTTATTACCTCCTCAGGGAGTAAGGTGGCCAATGCAGCTCAAATAGATAAATTACTGCAAGCTATCCAGGCCCCGAAGGGTATAGTGGTTGTGCACTGTCGAGCCCATACAGGACTGCAAACAGAAGTGGCAAAGGGAAATGCACTAGCGGACGCAGCTGCTCAGATAGCTGCTACACAACCCCTCTCTGCAGTAATAGCCCCTTTACAGGATCCTAAGTAAAACTGTATTCCACCATTGCAAGACTTGTATGTTGGGATAACCGACAGTGAACAAGGTGAGTGGGAGAAATATGAAGCTGAGCCTGATGATAACGGAGTCTGGAGAATTGCCGGGACCGGTAAACCCATACTTCCCCGTAAGTACCTGATACCCTTGGCGAGGCTGTTGCATACTGATACACATGGACACTATGGATTCGTTCCTTTCGCCAAAACTATTCTTAAGGACTGGTTTGCACCATGAGTATACACAGCCACTAAGCAGGTTACTGCTACCTGTCTTACTTGTCAAGCTTTCAACACTAAGAATTTGAAGGAGATGGTGAAGTGGGGGGGAAAGCCATGGGCACAGGTACCTCTTCAATGGCTGCAGATTGATTTTGCGGATATGCCCCCTGCTCTAGGCTATAAACACATTTTGGTTATAATAGACCAGCTCACCGGTTGGCCAGAAGCTACCCCCATGAGACAGGTGGATGCCCCTGCTGTAGTAAAATTCCTGTTAAAGGAATTAATCCCCAGGTTCGGGATACCGGAAGTAATAGACTCAGACAAAGGGAGTCATTTCACCGCTCAAATTCTAAAGACTGTTTTCAAGTGTTTGGGTATACAGCAGCAGCTGCACACCCCATATCACGCCCAATCGGCCGAGAAGGTGGAAAAAATGAACTCATCCCTAAAGACTTTAACTGCCAAGATTTGCGCTGAGACCAGCCTGAAGTGGCCAGAAGCCCTACCGTTGGCTCTGTGGCAGATTCGGAGGAGACCCTGGGAACCTTTAGGGCTGTCACCTTTTGAGATTTTGTTTGGTCATCCGGCTCAAGTTCCAGGGACTTACGATTCAGCACATACGAGTCTTTTGGTGGGGTATGAAGTGATTACTGATTATCTTTCGCATATGCAACACACGCCTATGTAGCACGACTGCTACAGCCAGTACCTCTCGACTGTAGTTTGCATGATTATACACCAGGTAGTTATGTGTGGATTAAAAACTTTCGCCAAAGGAATGGTTTGGAGCCGAGATGGGAGGGGCCGTATCAAGTCTTACTAACTACCTTTTCGGCTGTTAAGGTGGCAGAACGTCCTTCGTGGATCCACCACTCCCATTTGAAGCCAGCTCGCGTACTAGAGAAAGACGTCACGCAGTCTGTACCAGTGGAAGCGACGGGCTGATACAAACGGAGCTATTTATCCAAAAAGCGTTATTATGTATTGTATGTATGCATGCTTTTAGTTATCCCAGGGGAGATATTCATGACATCTGCACCCCTCCATCCTATTGAGGAAAATTGGTGGGTCCTTTTGGCAGCAACAGCCACGAATACCTCCCATTTCTGTGCAGGGGGAGGTCATACTATGGGGGCACTACTAACTACTTGTTTTATAGGAGTACCAACTCCCTTGCAGTTTGTACAAAATCACACCATTTTCCAGTGGTTTGATATCAAACTCTCAGCAGTTAATTTGTATAATTTTGGCCCTGCTCAAAATCCTAATGCGTATTCTAATCAGCGGCGTCTAAAATTGCAGCTGGCAAATGTGAGAAGGGGCTTTGAATGTTTTGTGTTTGAAAACACTACTAAGGCAAAAGTAAATCATAGTAATTCTGAGTTAACCTGCAATTCTACAGCTTAAGTATCCAGTGCAACATCCGATATGTTTTTACCTAAAGGCTGGTTCTTAATATGCGGCCTATGTGGCCTGGTACCTATGTACCAGCAAAGAGTTCTGGTGGACCCTGTGCATTGAGGAGACTAACTACAGGAATATTGCTGTGGGATGCCCCGTTTACTACCATTAGAGTCAAGCATGGTCTGGAAACCTTAAGTGAAAATTGTGATTCAGATGTAAACCTTTTATCAAAAACGGAAGCGGTAGCGTTGGCTGTATCTCTAGTAGGAGTTCCAGGCTTAGCTGCATGTAATTATTGACAGATTTCTAAAACTGCCTGCGCCCTGGCTAAATCAATTAACCTCACCTCATCCCTGACTGAATCCATGGTGGAAGAATTTGCCGAGGTCCGCCAAGGAGTATTACAAAATCGAATGGCAATCGATTACCTCCTTTTACATCATAATCACAGGTGTAAAGATTTTGAGGGTATGTGTTGCTTTAATCTCTCTGATAAAAGTCAATTAATTGAGAGATGCTTCTCTGATCTCCGACAATTGGTGACACAAATCAAGCAGAACACTGACGGAATCCAGTGGTGGGACTGGCTAACATCCTGGATCCCTAATTTGGGTGTTTGGGGAAAGAAAGTCCTTCTTGTGTTAATAAGTGTTATCCTCTGTATAGGACTCTTGTATTGTTGTATCACTTGCTGTGTAACCTGTTGTACTAAGCTCTCTTCTAAACTGTTGTGTGGAATTGTTTGAATATTGGCACTTAGCCTACAAAGCCAAGAGCGGGAACTGTGACAAACTGTGTAAAGTTAGCATAACTAACATGGCTTCTGTAAGGCTACGTGCCCACGTGATTGGCTCCGCTTGCTGGCAGATAAGCTGACCATGGTACGACCCCACACAGGAATGAACAGCAAGAACTGCAAGGAACTGGAAAGAACTGGATCTAACTGAACTAGGAGTACTGTGTCCTGTCAAGATAAGATATTAAAGAATTACTGCTTGACAGATGGTACATACCTGTTTGTTCGCCTGTTACTGTAGCCTGTATCCAATTAAATGTATCCTAACTATTGTGTTTGACCAATCAACTGTACCCAAGTTAAGACTAACAGAAAAGTTTTGAGCATGAGCTTTTGTGAGCACAGACTCTCACGACAGCTCATGCTCAAAACTTTTCTGTTAGTCTATAAGGTGCCACAGGACCCTTCGTTGCTGTTACAGATCCAGACTAACACGGCTACCCCTCCAATACAAGTTAAGACTATAAATGATCTGTTACCTTGCTATACAGGGTCCCTCTCCCTGGAGAGGTACCTTATGCGCATAATAAACACTTTGTAATTCTACCCCAGAGAAGTCGCTGTGTCTGTCAGTTAGCCAGAACACTGTCGTTTTCTCTGACAAGGGGTAACATGAAGGTGGTGTGCCCCAGTGTGCCACTCTGGCAAGAAGGAGCCATCCAGCGCAGGGGCACTCCCCTGCAGCTGGAGACACAGCACGCTGTGTGCTCCCAGCTGATCTCTCAGGGCTTTCCTGTAGGCTAGGTCTGGTGGGTAGCAGACAGACAGGCAGCTAGTGAAAGGGACTGGCTGGGGACGCGCAGCAGGTGGGGGCCTGCATGCTCCCAGCTGGGCTCTTGGTGGGGCGTCCATGTCTCAGCTTGTCCTGCCGCCCCCTTGCTGTGCTGCCTGGAGACCAGGCAACACAGGCAGGCGTTGCCCCTGCAGCAGGCACTGTGCAGCCCGAGGGTTAAGAGGGAAAGGAGCAGCAGGCAGCCAGCCAATGTGGGCTTCTCACACTGACAACATCTATTTGCCTGCAGCTGCAGTGCTCCACACAGCGAGCTGGCCCACAGCTGCCTTGGCAGGAACAGGAATAGAAACAGCGCAGGGCAAGGGCCATCCACCGGGTAACTGAGCCATGACTGGGACTTTGCCAGGGCAGCCCCAAGCTCCCTCACTGGGACTGCTACAGCCCTGAGCCCCCCACCCCTCCCAGACGCCCTCCCTCTCTCCACCCCACCCCACACACACCAAGCCCCTGCCACACTCCTAGTCTCCTGCCCAGCACCTCACACGCACATCCCAAACCCCAGCCCCGAACCCCCCACCCCCCCTAACTCCCACCTCACCCTGCCACACCCCCATCCCCCACCTTGAGTCCCCCACAACCCCAGCCCCGAACCCCCCACACCCCCTAACTCCCACCACACCCTGCCACACCCCCAGCCCCTGCCCTGAACCCCCCACCTCCCACCACACCCTGCCATACCCCCAGCCCCTGCCCTGAACCCCCCACCTCCCACCACACCCTGCCACACCCCCAGCCCCTGCCCTGAACCCCCCACCTCCCACCACACCCTGCCACACCCCCAGCCCCTGCCCTGAACCCCCCACCTCCCACCACACCCTGCCACACTCCCAGCCGCTGCCCTGAACCCCCCACCACACCCTGCCACACCCCCAGCTACCTCGAGTCCCCCACAGCCCCCGCCCTGAACCCCCCAACTCCCACCTCTCCCTGCCCCGCACACCCCCAGCCCCGCTCCTGAGTGTCCCCGCACACTCTCCTGCCCCTCCCGCAGACCCACCCCTTGGGCTGAGCCCCCATCCCCAGCCGTCACGGACAGGCCAGGCCCCGCCCGGCAGCGGTACGAGCGTACCTCGAAGACACCGAAGTGACTTTCACCCCAACTGCGACGTTCTCGCCCCTCCCCCCAAACGCCCCGCCCCCGCCGGGCAGCGCCTCGATCCGCTCGGGGGCGCTGCAGCCAGGCGCTGCGGGGCATGGGGGGCGGAGGGGGGCCGAGATCCCGCCAGCCCGGGGCGCCGCTTTCCCGTTACCTGCCGCCAGCGCCATCCCCGGCCGCCCAGCGTCGAGCCGCCACGTGACGTGCCCCGGGTGGGGCCGGGCAGAGCAGACCCCGGGACGGGCAGCCTGCTGTGGAGCCGCCTTGCACCCCTGCTCCCCACTGCACCCCGCGTCATCTCGCTGCATCGCCAGTGCTCCCCCTTATCACCCCTGCTCCCCACTGCACCCCGGGTCATCCCGCTGCATCGCCAATGCACCCCCTTATCATCCCTACTCCCCACTGCACCCCGGGTCGTTCCGCTGCATCGCCAGTGCACCCCCTTATCACCCCTGCTCCCCACTGCACCCCGCGTCATCCCGCTGCATCGCCAGTGCTCCCCCTTATCACCCCTGCTCCCCACTGCACCCCGGGTCATCCCGCTGCATCGCCAATGCACCCCCTTATCATCCCTACTCCCCACTGCACCCCGGGTCGTTCCGCTGCATCGCCAGTGCACCCCCTTATCATCCCTGCTCCCCACTGCACCCCGCGTCATCTCGCTGCATCGCCAGTGCTCCCCCTTATCACCCCTGCTCCCCACTGCACCCCGGGTCATCCCGCTGCATCGCCAATGCACCCCCTTATCATCCCTACTCCCCACTGCACCCCGGGTCGTTCCGCTGCATCGCCAGTGCACCCCCTTATCACCCCTGCTCCCCACTGCACCCCGGGTCATCCCGCTGCATCGCCAATGCAGCCCCTTATCATCCCTGCTCCCCACTGCACCCCGCGTCATCCCGCTGCATCGCCAGTGCACCCCCTTATCATCTCTGCTCCCCACTGCACCCCGGGTCATCCCGCTGCATCACCAGTGCACCCCCTTATCATCCCTGCTCCCCACTGCACCCCGGGTCGTTCCGCTGCATCGCCAGTGCACCCCCTTATCACCCCTGCTCCCCACTGCACCCCGGGTCATCCCGCTGCATCGCCAATGCACCCCCTTATCATCCCTGCTCCCCACTGCACCCCGCGTCGTCCCGCTGCATCGCCAGTGCACCCCCTTATCATCCCTGCTCCCCACTGCACCCCGCGTCATCCCGCTGCATCGCCAGTGCACCCCCTTATCATCCCTGCTCCCCACTGCACCCCGCGTCATCTCGCTGCATCGCCAGTGCTCCCCCTTATCACCCCTGCTCCCCACTGCACCCCGCGTCATCCCGCTGCATCGCCAGTGCACCCCCTTATCATCCCTGCTCCCCACTGCACCCCGGGTCATCCCGCTGCATCGCCAGTGCACCCCCTTATCATCCCTGCTCCCCCTTGCACCCCGGGTCATCCCGCTGCATCGCCAGTGCACCCCCTTATCATCCCTGCTCCCCACTGCACCCCGGGTCATTCCGCTGCATCGCCAGTGCTCCCCCTTATCACCCCTGCTCCCCACTGCACCCCGCGTCATCCCGCTGCATCGCCAATGCACCCCCTTATCATCCCTACTCCCCACTGCACCCCGGGTCGTTCCGCTGCATCGCCAGTGCACCCCCTTATCACCCCTGCTCCCCATTGCACCCCGCGTCATCCTGCTGTATCCCCAGTGTACCCTTATCATCCCTGCTCCCCACTGCACCCCGGGTCATCCCGCTGCATCGCCAATGCACCCCCTTATCATCCCTACTCCCCACTGCACCCCGGGTCGTTCCGCTGCATCGCCAGTGCACCCCCTTATCATCCCTGCTCCCCATTGCACCCCACGTCATCTCACTGCATCACCAGTGCACTCCCTTGTTGCCCCGCTCCCCATTGCACCCTGTGTCATCCTGCTGTATCCCCAGTGTACCCCCTTATCATCCCTGCTCCCCACTGCACCCCGGGTCGTTACGCTGCATCGCCAGTGCACCCCCTTATCATCCCTGCTCCCCACTGTACCCCGGGTGATCCTGTTGCATCGCCACTGCACCCCTTTGTCACCCCTGCTCCCCATTGGACCCCGGGTCATCCGACTGCATCGCAAGTGCACTCCCTTGTTGCCCCTGCTCCCCATTGCACCCCAGGTCATCCTGCTGTATCCCCAGTGTACCCCCTTATCATCCCTACTCCCCACTGCACCCCGGGTCATCCCACTGCATCGCCAGTGCACCCCTTTGTCACCCCTGCTCCCCATTGCACCCCGGGTCATCCAACTCCATCACCAGTGTACCCACTTATCATCCCTGCTCCCCATTGCACCCCAGGTCATCCTGCTGTACCCCCAGTGTACCCCCTTATCATCCCTACTCCCCACTGCACCCCGGGTCATCCCACTGCATCGCCAGTGCACCCCTTTGTCACCCCTGCTCCCCATTTTACCCCGGGTCATCCCACTCCATCGCCAGTGCACTCCCTTGTTGCCCCTGCTCCCCATTGCACCCTGGGTCATCCCACTGTATCCCCAGTGCACCCCCTTATCATCCCTGCTTCCCACTGCATCCCCAGGTTATCCCACTGTATCCCCACTGCACCCACTATCATCTCTGCTCCCCATTGCACCCTGGGTCACCCCACTGCATCACCAGTGCACCCCCACTTCCCATTGCATCCCCTGTTTGCTGCACCCCTGGGTCATCCCACTATGTCGCCAGTGCACCCTCTTATCACCTCTGCTCCCCATTGCACCCCCAGTCATCTCACTGTATCCCCAGTGCACCCCCTTAGCATCCCTGCTCCCCACTGCACCCCGGGTCATGCCGCTGCATCGCCAGTGCACCCCCTTATCATCCCTGCTCCCCATTGCACCCCACGTCATCCCACTGCATCGCCAGTGCACTCCCTTGTCACCCCTGCTCCCCATTGCACCCCAGGTCATCCTGCTGTATCCCCAGTGTACCCCCTTATCATCCCTACTCCCCACTGCACCCCGGGTCATCCCACTGCATCGCCAGTGCACCCCTTTGTCACCCCTGCTCCCCATTGCACCCCGGGTCATCCCACTCCATCGCCAGTGTACCCACTTATCATCCCTGCTCCCCATTGCACCCCGGGTCATCCCACTGTATCCCCAGTGCACCCCCTTATCATCCCTGCTCCCCATTGCACCCCGGGTCATCCCACTGCATCGCCAGTGCACTCCCTTGTTGCCCCTGCTCCCCATTGCACCCCAGTCATCCCACTGTATCCCCAGTGCACCCACTATCATCCCTGCTCCCCATTGCACGCCGGGTCATCCCACTGTATCCCCAGTGCACCCCCACTTCCCATTGCATCCTCTGTTTGCTGCACCCCCGGGTCATCCCACTGTGTCGCCAATGCACCCTCTTATCACCCCTGCTCCCCATTGCACGCCGGGTCATCCCACTGTATCCCCAGTGCACCCCCAATTCCCATTGCACCCCGTTTGCTGCACCACTGGGTCATCCCACTGCATCGCCAATGCACTCCCTTGTCACCCCTGCTCCCCTTTGCACCCCGGGTCATTCCACTGCATCACCAGTGCACCCCCTTATCATCCCTGCTTCCCATTGCTCCCCCAGGTGATCCTACTGTATCCCCAGTGCACCTCCTTGTCACCCCTCCTCCCCATTGCACCCCCTGTTTGCGGCACCCCGGGTCATCCCACTGTCTCCCCAGTGCACTCCCTTATCACCTCTGCTCCCCATTGCACCCCCGGTCATCTCACTGTATCCCCAGTGCACCCCCTTAGCATCACCTGCTCCCCATTGCACCCCCAGGTCATCCTACCGTATCCCCAGTGCACACCTTATCATCACTGCTTCACATTGTACCTCCTGTTTGCTACACCCCAGGGTCATCCTACTGTATCCCCAGTCCACCTCCTTGTCACCCCTGCTCCCCATTGCACCCCGTTTGCTGCACCCCAGGTCATCCCACTGCATTGCAAATGCACCCCTTACCACCCCTGCTCCCCATTGCACCCCGTCTGCTGAATCTCCAGGCCATCCCACTGCATTAACAGTACACCCCCTTGTTACCCTTGCTCCACATTGCACCCCGTTTGCCGCCCCACCGAGTCATCCCACTGAATTGCCAGTGCATCCCCTTGTCACCCCTGCTTCCCATATCACCCTTATTGTTGCACCTCTGGGTCATCCCACTACATCCCCAGTGCACCCCCTTCTCACCTCAGCTCCTTCTGCGTTACACCTGTGTCACCCTTTTTGCTGCATCCCTGGGTCATCCCGCTGCATCCCTTGTCACCTCCTCAATGCACCCCATGTCACCCTGTTTGCTGCACCCTGGGTCACCCCTGCCCCCTCCCCACTGCATTCCCTGTGTTGCCCGACTTGCTGCACCCAGAGGTTACCCCTACCCCTTCTCCAGTGCACATCCTCTGTCACCCTTGGCCCCACATTCATCTGTCATCCTGTTTGCTGCATGCCAAGTGCACCCCCTAACCCCAGTGCTCCTACTCCAGCACCTGAGTTCTCAAGGGTCCCCCTGGACAGTGTCCAGCCCCTGCTCTACTGGACACGAACCCAATGCCCAGACACTGCATTGCTAAGGGAACAGGACAGCACCGACAGCTTCTTAGGCCCCAGAGCCCAGCTCCCCTCTCCAACCTGAACTTTCAGTGAAAACAAGCACAAGAATATTTGGCAAAGACTCAAATGATAGCAAGGAAAGTTAATGGAAACAAAAGGTCACACCCTCTCACTGCACCCCACCCTCCCCTCATACAATCGCCTCCCCCACTGAACTCTCATACAGCTCCCTCACAACCCTCTGCCCCCCTTGGCATCCCCTCCCCGCAGCACCCCTCACCTCACACCTCTCAAGCAGGACAGCATGTAGAAGAGCAGCTGGTGCCAAGTGTCAGAGACTGGAGATGGAGGGCAGGGAAAAATACACCAAGAACAGATCCATGGTCCTACAGGGCACTAAGGACGGAGATACGAGGACAACTGTGCCACCGCAGCCCTGCTCTTCTACAGTCACTCAGGGCACACCTGTTCTTAAGAGACACCCCAGGCGAGGCTCCTCACCCAGGGATGCATTCACATGAAAGGGAGACCGGCAACCCTCGGGAGCTGGTAAGAGTGATGTCAGAAAAATCTGGTGGCAAACAGCAGAAGGAAAAGAGCTCAGAAGGGATGCGGATGATGTGGAAGGGCTATGAAGAAGCTGCTGAGTTGTTGGAGATGCTGTATAGTTCGTTACTCGATATCCAGGAGAGGAAGAGAGATGTTTCCGGAGCACTGGGTGCTTGAATATATGTAAATGATTAATAAAGTGTCAGTAGGTGGCACTCAAGTACACAGAGCATCATTCCTGGTGTGTGTGTGTGTGTGTTAGTTAGCACTTGTACATTGTAAATGGTAATAGTAACAAAGAGGGAGCCGTGTTAGTCTATATACTATCAAAACAAAAAAGCAGTCAAGTAGCACTTTAAAGACTAACAAAATAATTTATTAGGTGAGCTTTCGTGGGACAGACCCACTTCTTCTTCTGTTCTGGTCTGGCTATGGTCTGAAGAAGTGGGTCTGTCCCACGAAAGCTCACCTAATAATTATTTTGTTAGCCTTTAAAGTGCTACTTGACTGCTTTTTTCTTTTGTAAATGGTAAATTCAACTTGTAACAGTACTCACGGAATCCTAGCCCACATGTAGAGAGATTAAAGCCCAGGCTATGTAAGGCTTTGTCTGCATGAGAAAATTTTACCGGTTATACCAACACAATTAGTTATACAACTCCCTGTTATTTGGGGTAAGCCCTTGTGTACATCGTAGAATTTTTTGGTGTCTGTAGTTTTTTCAGCATAAACTACTTCACATCCACACGCAACTCACCTTTCTCCGCTTGGTCTTGTGTTTTATCCGGTTGTAATTAACCTACTTTGGAAGTGACGTGACTATTTCCAAGTAGATGATACCATTTTAAGATTTGTGTTGACATAGACCTACATCCACTTAATTACACTATTTCACATTCCGTCTCATCTTTGCAGTAGGCAATGAACTAGGGAGATTACTTGCAGTTATCGCAGCTAATGGAGCAAGAGGGGTACTCGGGTGTGTCAATGCCACCCCAATGCCAAGGAACGAAATCTGAATTGCAAAACTGCCAAAGACCAAAATATGTCCTGCACTAATCCTCACCGTGCGTCTGTGTATTATGAGGGATGTCTCTTCCCCAAAAACATAATCCCACTCCCAAGTTCCCGCTAATTTTTTACATGTCTGGGTGGAATAAGTTTTGTTATGTGCTCATGTGCACCACCAACAAAAACACATGCTGCCCACTGTGGGTGGCTGTGAGTGCTCTGACAATCAGCGGGACAGCACCTGAATCTCTCCTGGATGGCTGACCAAGCACTCAGCTTACAGGGAACGCTGTCCCACACCTGAAACCCCTTTCCCTCCCCTAAAAAAGTACCATTACCACCCAACTGATTGAAGTTTCCTATTTCCACCCCTCCACCGTCTCTGCCTCCCCTTTTCTTCCTCCCACGTGGGAAAACATGAAATAAAAGACAAACACGTGGCATCCAAGGCAGTTTTATTGGAGGAAAAGAAAAAAAAATACCCTACCAGAAAGTGCACGTAAAACTATAGTGATCAGTGTTCTTGCCGGCTGCACTAACAGTACGGGCCAAGAGAGTGAGTGCAGCTTAGGGGTTGTCCATTAAGATGTCTGCTTTGCAGAGCTGCACATGCGCAGCAGGACTTCTGACCTGTGGATCTCTTATGGTTATGGTTTATGTGAAGGGCATTAGTCTTACTTTGGACCAGCAATACTTACTTGTTTACCTGGCAACAGTTCCTAATTTGTTAACCTGTTTACCTATCAATAACTCCCTCATGCCCCGCATATGCTGGCCAATTGCTAGGCAGTTGTTAATATATACATTGTATACCATTAATCAGCTCTTTGGCATTAGTTGGTTAGAAGTCAGGTAGTTGACTGTCCAGGGGTTATCTGCCAGCTAGCTTGCCCCACTGTGACTCTTCCTGACCAACAGAGTTCCTGGGTTTTATGGTTTCATTCCTGTAATAAAAACTACTATTTAAATACTCATCAAAGATTCTGGAATTGGATATCACAAAGCAGGCAGGTATCTTGAAAAACCTGCCAAGGAGCACTATTGCCTGTTTGTTTATTTGTTTATTTGGTTTTTGGATTTTCAGACACATCAGGTTCGATGGGGTGTATTTTAGATGATAGTGAATCTGTTAGGCATTTCATGTTACACAGACCCTAACTGCAGCAGCCAGGGTTATAAAAGACATCTAGCTTTTCACCAAATACATGAGTTGCACTATTTTGCACTGATAAAGGCCACACAGCTGCATAGTTCTATTTGTTTTGGAGTACATTCTGCACTGAACAGCCAGTATCATTAATGGCAATTCCCAGCAGGGATAGCAGTCTGCTTTGTCCTGCACGTTACAAGGCAATTCTGTTTTCCTGGGAACCTCCATATAGACAGAGTTTCCCTTCCAGTCTGGCAACACCTTGTGGGTCAATGACAATGCTACCTACTTTCCCAGTTGCCCATTTTTCCTGTCTGAACAGGATCCCTGCCTTTTGGGGACACACGTTAGCTTAGGGTAATCTCATTTATCGTACAGACAATCTGCAAGGGGTAAACATTAAAATCACTAGCCTGCTCATTGGAATACTCCATTTCCCATCCACAAATTGTTTGAAAATTATTTTAAACTGGAAGAGTTTGAAAATGGCACTGGCTAACAAAAAACAGATGAATTATTGGAAAATGTGGATGGAATCATGGAATTTGATTCCTAAAAGTTCCCTTGGTCCTTCTAGACATCCCACAGTCCATCATAATAAACATCTCATAATGCAGATAACCTAGCAACAGAAGACTTCATTCTGGAACACCTGCTCAGAGCATGGGGTGCTTATTTTTAAAAACTGCCATGCTGCATTGACACTCTGATTCACCAGCACTGTCCCTTTTATTAGCTCCCTGGAGAGGGTCCCTACTTTTTTAAAAAAACAGGCTAATTGTCCCATATGTTGCAAAGCAGGGACCTGAATTTTAAAGAGACAGTGCTTTAAGCAGCAGGGGCTCTCTTTAAAGAGCTGTCTGCAGGAGGTTTGTTGTTTAAACACCATGCTGTTAGCAGCAACCCTGGAAGTGGAGGAGGGGTAGCACGGAGCTGCTGTGCACTCAGTTTCCTGTCTCTCTCAGGCAGTGTCTCAGATAATTCCCCTCACCCACACGAACACTGCTGGCAGGAAATAAATGGGGTAGAGAGGGCAGGGCCCTATGGCAGGGAAACCACTTTGAGGAAAGTGGGGACAACTGCTATGAGGTTGCACTTAGCTTGGGAGCCCACAGGCAGCACAAACAGGCAAGTCTATGGAGTGAAGGGCAGCTGGGCCCAGGCCAGGGTTTATATGAGGGATTAGGGGTTTGGAGGAGTCTTTGAAGGATGGGGGACAGGGCTCAGGGGGGAGCAGAGACAGGAAGAAGGGGACAAGGAAGGTGAACCATAGAGGATGACTGGTAGGGCTGGATTAACTCTTCTGGAGGCCACGGTTATTAGATTTTGTGGGGGCCCCTAGAATCCGGGGTGAGCACAAAAATCAGGGGTTCAGAATATGGAAGGGGGGGCTCCAAGCTGAGCCAGAAGGCAGGGACATGAGATGGGGGTGCTCCAGCTAGGAATGCATGTGCTGAGGTACAGCCTAGGACAAAGGGTTTGGTGTGCAGCAGGAGGGGTTTCCAGGCTGGGGCTCAGGTATTTAAAATGTTGGAGGGGGCTTAGCCTGGCCCACTGACAGATGGGGCAACGTGGTAAGTGCTCAGGACCCAAGACAATTTAAAATGGCCTGGAAGCCCCACATCCCTTTAAATTGCTCAGAGAGGTGTGGCAGGTGGAACCTGCCTTTGCCTTCCTTCAAAGACCAGAGCCACAACCCCCAACCCTCTAAGAGGAGGTGGAAAAAGGGTGGGAGTAGGGAGTTTGCATAGGTGTTAAAGGTTTAGAAGGCAAATTATTTTTACAACACAATTCTTTAGGAGTTGTGTGGCTGTCTGAAATTGATCAATAATTAAAAAACAATCGTGGTGTCACTTTACTATTTGGTGCATGGTAAATTAAAAACTGGGGGAACTTTACCATAGATCCTGTTCACCCGCCGGTACTTCGAAGTGCCAGGGAAAATTCGAAGTCCCTTTACTCCACAAAATTTTGCAGTAATTTTGTGGAGTGAAGGGACTTGGAAGCTGCCCCGGCACTTTGAAGTACCGGCGGGTGAGCCGCGGCTAGATGCAAGCCGGTGTTTTGAAGTTTAAAACTTCGAAGCTGCCACGGGGGGCAATTTGCTTAATGAAGTGCTGCATATGCAGTGCAGCACTTCATTAGTAAACTCCCAACACCCTAATTACCATCCTTCCTTCGAAGGAGGGTGGTAGCGTAGACGAGCCCTTAGAGTTGGATTGCCAGAGAAGTGATTTTTATCAAGTTTTAGCATTTGTTTGGGGAGGGGTATTTGAACCATTAGGCTGCAGCCCTTTTCTTAATCTGGCCTGGCCCTGGAGAATGAGGGAGTTAGCTAGGCCAGGACTACAGAGAGTGGGGAGAAGTCTCAGAGAGATTCACAAAATAAAAAAAGCAATCTTATAGCACCTTAAAGACTAACAATATTATTTACTCGGTTATGAACTTTTGTGGGACTTCTTGGAAGGGGTGGCCCACAGGCATCAGCTAGGAAACAAATAGGCACCATGTGGCTTGAGCATCTCTGGAGTGGAGAGAGGCAGCTGGGCCTAGTGGTTAAATGGGAGGTCAAGTCACTGTTTGGGAGAGCTAAACCCAGGATGGGGGATTTCAGTGGGAGATGGTGGGAAGCGGCAGCAGGGCAAGGGGTGAGGATTTCCAAGCCTTTCAGTGTTGTACCTCTCGTGGGCTACGTCTACACGTGAAGCCTACTTCGAAGTAGCCTATTTCGATGCGGAGACATCGAAATAGGCTCTTTCGATGAATAACGTCTACACGTCCTCCAGGGCTGGCAACGTCGATGTTCAACATCGACGTTGCGCAGCACCACATCGAAATAGGCGCTGCGAGGGAACGTCTACATGCCAAAGTAGCACACATCGAAATAGGGGTGCCAGGCACAGCTGCAGACAGGGTCACAGGGCGGACTCAACAGCCAGCTGCTCCCTTAAAGGGCCCCTCCCAGACACACTTGCACTAAACAGCACAAGATACGCAGAGCCGACAACGAGTTGCAGACCCTGTGCATGCAGCATGAATCCCCCGCTGCAGCAGCAGCAGCCAGAAGCCCTGGGCTAAGGGCTGCTGCACACAGTGACCATAGAGCCCCGCAGGGGCTGGAGAGAGAGCGTCTCTCAACCCCCCAGCTGATGGCCGCCATGGAGGACCCCGCAATTTCGATGTTGCGGGACGCGCAATGACTACACGGTCCCTACTTCGAGTCGAAGTAGGGCGCTATTCCTATCCCCTCATGGGGTTAGCGGCTTCGACGTCTCGCCACCTAACGTCGATGTTAACATCGAAATAGCGCCCAACACGTGTAGCCGTGACGGGCGCTATTTCGAAGTTAGTGCTGCTACTTCGAAGTAGCGTGCACGTGTAGACACGGCTATGGGGACTTACAAGCTGTGAAAACCTTGTTTACAGAGGGGGGTATTAGAATGTAGGTCTGTTGTACACAGACTGGGGGCATGTTGAAAGGTTTGGCAATGGGCTTGGCACAGTGTGTCTGGCTATTAGAAGGTGTGCTGTGTGGTATGGAATACAATGAGGCGTTGAATAATATATTGTTTCGCTTTGAAAGCGAAGGGTTTATCTACTGTAAATCCACTGACTCCAGTGAAATTAGATGGAAAAAAGCAAAAATATCAAATGGCTTATATTGTTTCAGCACCCAGCCCCAGGGTTCCTCCTCACTTCCAGCCTCCTATTCTGTCTCCTGCTCTCCTGCACACACACCCAGCCCAGATTTCCAGCAGCTCACTCACATACCCTCAGCCTCCTGCACCTCTCTCTCTCATGCTAACAGCCCACACTCTGAAGGACAGCAAGATTAGGACAAGGCAGGTACTTTTATAAAGCAATAACCTCTCAGTTGTGAGGAGCAAATATGCTGTGCTCCAAGTCCTAAATAAGGGTGGAGGTGAGAGGTGGGTGAAGTGTTGAACTGGGGAAAAGGGAGGGCTGCTTCTCAG
This sequence comes from Carettochelys insculpta, assembly GCF_033958435.1. Classification (NCBI taxonomy): domain Eukaryota; kingdom Metazoa; phylum Chordata; order Testudines; family Carettochelyidae; genus Carettochelys; species Carettochelys insculpta. The sequence goes on along the minus strand of NC_134140.1, from coordinate 131,590,224 downwards.
TAATGGCGCGCTCCACTGAGAGTGATTGTGCTATTTATTATGAAACTGACGTAGTTATAGCTGTGGCTTACACCACACTACTAACAGGAGGAATACGATTACACCCAAAAGGAAAAGAAACACCCCCTGGGGTTTTTCTAACTCCCAGTAGTCCTCTAAAATAGCCCCTGGGTTGGTGGAATTCATTGGCTGTTATCTATCCTGATTTCTAAGAGCTGTTATCTATCCCCAAGAAGTGTGAGTTTTGAGTTTCAGGGGACAGGACTTAAGGATTAATAGGAGAAAGTGACGTACAGACACAAACAACACTCTGTTCTGTAGAACACGAAGGTTCAGTGGACCACGCTTCCCAGCTGAGGCAGCTTGCTTTCAGAACTTCCTGGGCATTGGGTCAAAGCCCTCTCGGGGATCCTGGGGCGTCTTTGCCTCAGCCTTACATGTGACCCTTACAGACTCATAAAACTAAAGACATACACACTGCAATACACATAGCTATGGCAGGGTATCAAAAGAAAAGCCAGAGATAAAATGCAACTGCTAACTTTTACTTACATAGCTGAGCAGGTACAGGAACAAAACAATAAAACACTGCATCTGGCTATCTAAGCTATACCTTACAAATTTCTTTGTGGTACCAATAGGTTTTCACACACTACTCTATTTAACTCGTGAGCAGGCGGGAGGAGCGGCAAAGGGTGATCAGTCCTTGTCGCAGGCAGCATCCGGTCTCTCCAGGATTCCGGAGTTCCTTCTCCTCCTTACTTTGTTGCCCCCTTTTATGATCTGCCATTTGCTGGCTCCACCCGAGGCCTGACACATCACATCCTGGTTGCTTCTGCTTCTCTTCGCCTGCAGCCCCTCTCAGCCCCCCTCCCCATTTTACACAACCATACATCCCATACTTCTTTTTCCCTTTTAAGGTATGCAGCTAGCGCCTCTGGGCTGCTAGGTCAGAGGCCATGGCTCTTTTCTGTATAGGGTTTTCCTGTTTGTCAATTTTAGACCAGTGGGGTGGCTGCAGACAGTGCAGTCTGCAAGCAATTCAGTAAATTCCATTGCTAGCTGGGTTAGACTTCCCCAATTCACTTGGTTCCTCAGTTCTTGGTCTGGAGTTTGTGCTTTAGCCTTTTGTGCTAAGGCATATTTCCCTATCACAATTTAAAAGGGTCTCCGGACCCTGCCTCCACCCCAGGTACCTCACCACGTTGTTCAAGTGCCCATGCAATTCACCCTAACATGCCCGAGAGTGGCCATTCACTTAAGGGTCACCAGGTAATTTTGCACAAGTTGAAGGTATATATTTTTAATTTTTACCTATTTTTGTACAATAATGCATTATATGGTTTAAATGGGCGCTCAGTCAATGTAATGTTATTTTGAATGTTTGTACTGTATAGTTTTCATGCATCTGACAAAGCAGGTCTTTGCTCATGAAAGTTTATGCTCCAAAATATCTGTTAGTCTATAAGGTGCCACAGGACTTCTTGCTGTTTTTGAAGATACAGACTAACTCGGCTACCCCTCTGATAGTTTTCATAGATTGCCATTGAACTCGCTTAACTCCAAGCAATTTAGCAGGTGTCCCGTATTTCACATAGGGAAACACGGTTACCTTAACAAGGGAGGTTGCTGAAGCTGATCTAGACAAAGCAGTATTGTATGTCTACACTATGCAGCTTTTAGGGATAAGGCCTTGAAAAAAAATCTGTTGTCCGTGAAAAAATAAGTTTTCTTTTATCTTCAGCATAAATTTTTGCTACAGGACTTAACGGGGCACAGAAAACTGTATTAAGATTAACAAATAATCTAAAATACGTTACTGAGGAGCTGAAATGAGCTCAACACCGTTATCAGTTATCCATAAAACAAATCTTTTCCATGTGAACTCATAATTTTTTTAAAATTGGTAGCTTTCTGGCTTTAATTAAAACTCATTGCACCTCAACCAATTATGATCTCTCTGAAGCTATGCCTAGGCTGCAGGCTTCTGTTGACAGGAGTTTTGTTGACAGAGCACATGTCCCAACTGCAGATCTCTCAGAAGAGATCTGCCGCTTGGGAGTGTTCCGTCAACATCCCTGTAGGTCTCGTTCCACAAGGAAGAACAGATGTCCCAACTGAGGGTTTGTTTGTTTTTTCCCCAACATTTGGCCTCGTGTGGATGGGTCAGATGTTGGAAAAGCCCTTCTCGATAGAACTGTCAGCAAAAGATATGCAAATTGCGGTGTGCAGTTTGGGTATCTTTTGCCAACAGTTCTGAGGAGCTGATGAGTTCTGCTCCGAATCGTAAAGGGGCTAGGGGTGGATGGCAAGTGTAGCTGGGACAAGGAGGCCTTTTATCAGTGTAGTGTATTGTGTAGTGTGTTACTGGGTTTGTCATCCTAATGCAACTATAATTGGGATTTCCACCACACCATCAGTAAGAGAAAGAGAACAGAGCCCAGAAAAAAATATAAGCAGCCCCTGGGGATTCTCTAACTCCCAGTAGTTATCTAGGATGGCCCATGGGTTAGTGGAATTCATTGGCTGGTACTATTACAAGGTGTAGGAAGGTGTGGGTCTTAGGCTTTAGTGTTACCTTGTGGTTAATATGAAAAACAAGACTCTTAAACGCAGACTACACCCTGTCCTGTAGAGCACGGAGGCTCAACAGGTCCTGCTTCCCGGCTGAGGCAGCTTGCTTTCAGAACTTCCCGGTCATCGGGTCGAAACCCTTTTGGGGGCCCTGGGGCATCTTTGCCACAGCCTTACACGGTACCCTTACAGGCTCATGGAAACTAAGGACACACATACATATACCACTGAGACATATAGCTGAAGCAAGATATTAAAGAAAAGACAAAACCCAAGGATGACAATGAAATTGCTAGTTTTTACTTACGCAGCCGGACATATACAGGAACAAAATAACAAAACTCTGCATTTGGCTAACTCAGCTAAAATGTTACAAATTTCTTCATGGTACCATTAAGTATTCACGCACTGCCTGAACTTGGAGCAGGCAGGAGGAACAGCGAAGAGTGATCAGTCCTTGTCGCAGACAGCGTCCGGTCCCTCCAGGATTCGGGAGTTCCTCCTCCTCCTTACGTTGCCCCCCTTTATGGTCCTGCCGTTTGCTGGCTCCACCAAGGCTTGACACATCACATCCTGGCTGCTTCTACTTCTCTTCACCTGCAAACCCTCTGTGCTTCCCCCCTCCTTTTCATCTTACACAACTATAAATTTCCTTCTATACTATAAATTTCCTTTGAAGGCTTGCGGAGAGCACCGCTGGGGTTGCCGAGTCAGGGATAATGGGTTCTTTCCTGTTTACCAATTTTGAGCTGAGGGTAGGGGTGACAAAAGTCACTCACATAGCCTGCAGGCAATTTAGCTGATAAGACAAAAAAACAGTTTAGTCCTGTCTTCTATACTTTGGTTCCTTATTTCTTGCCCTGAGGGTGGCAAACATTGTGGGGTTGCTTTTTCATGATAGGTTAGCCTCCCTTGTATATACTGTGTTTGTCTCCATCCCATGCACCACCCTTGTCTCGCATACCTCACCGCACTGTTCAAGTACCTATGCAATTCACCCTAACATGCCTGAGCGTGGCCGATGACTTAGGGTTCGCTAGACTAGTTTTACACATGTTCCCCGCAGTCTAGACACAGACTGTCCAAGTTCTGTTGCCCAAGCTGCCAGATGTAGTGTTTGGTGATCTGGGTGAAAGATCTTCCCCTCTTGCTGGGTAAATCTACTGGTAACTGAGGCATCTTGCAATTGCCTTTGGACAAATGGAATAACTCAGCGTACCACTGTTGACTTGGTCGGGCTGGAGAAATGAAACTTATCCTGGCTGAAACCTGTCTTCTGAGGTATGTCAGCATTTACCATTCAATGACATTTTATACAGCTGTCTCTTTGAAATTTATTATCTCCAACCCTCTACCCTGAAAATCTAATTAGGGAACCCACTTGGTGAAAATCCTCCATGCTCATCAAGACCAAGTAGGATGACCTGGGTTATTATAGACCAGGTAGCCAGACATCAATCTTCAGCAAACTAATGGAACGCTGATTAAAAGTATGGAAGAATTAAAGGATAGGAACACAATTAATGCTGGTTAATGTAGTTTTATGGAAAATGTGATCAAACTGGTTGTCTCTCTTTGCTGAGATTCATGTTTGGTTGATTAAGATAACTGTTCAGCTGCAGAATCCTTAGACTTTTGTTAAATGTTTGAATTAGTTCCATTCAACATTCTGATCAAACAATTCGCATGACACAGTACTGAGAGGGAACAAACATAAGGCCTGACACTATTCAATGTTGTTAGGAAAACATCAGGAAGTGAATATAAAATCTGTGGTGATTAAAATAGGCTGATGAATCAAGGAGGTGGTAAATCAAGGTGAGAGCATGGCAGTCATGCAAAGCAATCCATTGCTCAGGGAAGAGGTTACATTCAAACAAAAAGCATTTTTATACACAAGAAGTCCTGTGGCACCTGATAGACTAACAGATATTTTGGAGCATCAGTTTTCGCAGGCAAAGACCCGCTTCGTCAAATTTTTATGCAGTAATGCAATGGTGTATCGCTAGGAACAAAGAATTCAAACCATACCCATAGAAAGTGGGGGCTCTATCTAGTTGTGACTCAGAAAAGCATTTGAGGTATGGTGCACAGTGAACTCAACACAAGCTCCCATGGTGGAGCTATGCCAAAAAGTGGTAAAGCAATCTGTCAACATATAAACAGGAGTAGAGAACAGAAGTAAGGAAGCTATTTTGCCTCTGGGTATGGTATCAGTGAGTGACACTGGAATACTCTGTGAGGTCCTGGAATCCACCTTTTTAAAACAGATGTTGAAAAACTGGAGAGGTACAGAGAAGAGTCACAAAAAAAGTTTGAGTACGGACAGAGACTTAGCAAAAAGATTGAGCAGTTACTTCATTACACGGTAAATGCTGTCACAGGAAGAAGATACCAGGTACTTTAAAGACATTACAAAACCCCCTGGGTGCAAGCTGAAGTCAGACACATTCAAATGAGAAATAAGGCACAATTTTTTAACAGTAAAGATGATTAACCTTTAGAACAAACCCTCAAGGCAAGTGATAGATTCTCTGTCTCTTGGTATCTTCAGATCCAGACTGCAAGCCTTTCTGAAAGATTTGCTTTAGCCCTACAAAAGTTATTGGTTTCCATACAGTGATAATCAGCTGAAATGTGATACCTGGGAGGACCAGACTCAACACCCCAATGGCTTTTTCTGGGCTTCTCTACAGCACAAGACCTACTACTTCATTTATGGGGACTCCTCCTGAAAAAGATGTGTGCTTGTAGTTACACCATTCAGGCACAACATGTCTGTGTGTATGCTATAAAGAGCTCTCGACATGATGTTGTCTCCAGTAACTTGTATTTCAGATCAGTCACCTTTGTTTATGTAGAAGCTGATTTGTGCCTGTAGTTGTTAACAGTTTTCTTGTGGAGTTAAATGGGTAACAGTTGTGTATGACAACAAAAGCAATGTTAAAATGCAGGAGGCCAGAGCTTTCCTGGGAGTCAGCCCAAGACTACGGGTTGAACTGCCCCAGGAATTAAAGACCCACATGAACCTCCCCACCTTCCACTCCAAATTCCAGGCACACTTCTGTAACCTGCCTTTGACAGACCATGTATAATGTGTATTTTTAAAAAAATGCAGATCAGAAGGAACTCCCCTGCAAATGCTTCTCACCCTGGGGAGAAACGTGTGACAAATATTAGACACACAGCTTCATTCATGACTGGAATGCTCTGTGATTCGGCAGTGATGAACACAGTAAAAGAGTCTAGGGGCTCTTCCACTGGGTGTACCAGTGCAGTATCAGACACCACTGTTACCCAGAGAATTCAAGCTCCATTAGTTGTGAGGATAACTCTATGAGCCACAGCAACTTTACAACCCCAACAGAATCTTTCAGACATATCGCTGTCCATTAGATGTGAGGTCCATTTTACAGCCTTCGTTCATGACCAAAATAAATGCATAAAAATCATAATTAAAAACCATCAGCACATGATCTGATTCTCACAGGTGCCGCCACTGAAGGCCACAGGAGTTTTGGAGGTCAGCCACAAGTACGTAGCACTTCCCTGCAGTGGATGTCAGAGAGTTTAATAAAACTTGGTGGTCATTACTGTTTCTATCTTACGGTTGGAAAAACTGAGGCAAAGAGAGGTTACTTTGTCCAAGGTCACAGAGCTGGTACCCTACAGAGCCTAGAAGTGTGTGGAAACTTATGATGTGATGAGGAGCAAGTACAGATGACTTAAAAAAGATAACCAGCGTAGGCTAAAGTGAGAGAATTGCTGAAAAGGGGTTCGTTCACATTAAAATGGAGAAAGAAACTAAACATTAGGAAAGCAAGGAACAGAATGAACATACACCTTCATAGGAGAATGGAATGCAAAACAATGGAATTCCAAAATCACACCCATAGCAAATTAACAGGAGTAGAAGGAACAATGGCTCCCCCAAAGTGACAGGTTCAGTGCATATTTTCACTATGTCTAAATTACACTTGCTGCTGAGTTGAAAGCATCATACACTGGCTGTTGTGGGAATGGGACTGGTAATGTCCTGAACAGCCAGCATCTTGCTTTGCTTTTACTTCTGCTGGGGCATTAGTTCAATATGGTAGAGAGCTGAAATCGGCAGTCCTTGCACAGGCAGAACTTCTAATCAAGTTAAAATTAATTATAGGATCCCAATTATAGGAAGGATGTGGATACACTGGACAGGGTCCAGCGGAGGGTGACCAAAATAATTAGGAGGCTGGAGCATATGACCTATGAAGAAAGGTTGAGGGAATTGGTACTGTTTAGTCTGCAGAAGAGAAGACTGAGGGGGGGACTTGATAACAGCCTTCAACTTACTGACGGGAGGTTGCAAAGAGGCTGGAGAGAGGCTGTTCACAGTGGTCATGGATGGCAGAACATGGAACAATGGTCTCAAGTTGCGGTTGGGAAGGTCCAGGTTGAACATTAGGAAAAACTTTTTCACTAGGAGGGTGGTGAAGCATTGGAATGGTCTACCCAGGGAAGTAGTGGAGTCTTCATCCCCGGAGGTGTTTAAGTCTTGCCTTGACAAAGCCCTGGCTGGGCTGGTCTGATGGGTCTGGTCCTGCTTAGGGCAGGGGGCTGGACTTGATGGCTTTTTTAAGTCTCTTCCAGCTCTGTTGTTCTATGATTCTATGATAGGATCCTTCAAACCTGCCTAAAGGGGCTAGCCACAGACAAAAGATCTCTATGTCAGTCCTGGGCAAGCAGTAACCATACAGCCTCCTGAGAAACATCTACTCAAGATGGAGAAGTAGAAGGTATGTGGACAGGGCACACAGGATAACACAGGCAGAGAAGGATACAATAATTCAGGGTATTGCAGCCATTTAAAGAGAAAAGGAGCAGCAAATCATGGAGAGGATTCACACAGAAGGTTAAATAAATGAAGAAATCAAAAAGGAAGAGGACGAGGAAAGCAGAATAAATCACAGTATGTTTGATATGGCTATTTCATAGTCGTGGTCTTGTTAGAAGTTAGTTGACCATCCTTGTGATCAACAATGCTCCTGTTCAATGCTCACCAGCCTTCAACAAACCATGGAATGATGTAGTGTGGCCAAGGATGTTCAGACATGGTTAGTCCCCATCCAAAGTGGCTTACCAGCCATTGTGTACTGACCTGCATTGAACTGGCTCCTGGTCAGTAAACAAGGCTCTTGGCCTAGGTCTGAAAATACAATATTTGAATAAGGGAAAATTAAGTCAATATTAGATAAATTTATAACATTTGCCCATATGTGTTAGCATCAGGAGTGGGTACCACCACCAACCTCTAAATCCCCAAAATGTTTACCTTGAAAACACACATTCTTCAGGATTCACTAAATTATTTGGCCCCTCAGAATTCCTTCAGTCTGCACTGCTTTCAATGATCCATTTTTCTCTCAGCAATTGATTGTACAATTCCTCTGTGTGTTACTATAGAAAAAGACTATTGTACTGTATTTGCATTTTAGACAGAGGATTTTGCACACTCTTTCCTCAATAATTTCCATTTTTTGTTACTCTCAGTGAGTTCATGCCCATAAATAATTTAACCCCAAAGCAAAAAAAAAAAAAAAGCTTGTTTAACCTGAAAAACTCTCTTAGTTTTAACCTGAAAAACTCTCTTAGCTCTTAACTCACTAACAGATTGTGCAATATAACTTATCATGCAGATGAGTTCAATGATGAAAGCTACTGAAAAGGCAGTAAAAATACAAAAACTAGCAAAATGAAACCAAAGTGCAAATACGTAAACTCTGGTATTCTGCCCCTTCTTAGGGGATGTGTTTCCTTGTCACTTTCCTGGAAAGGCTGCAAGTTAGAGGACTAAAAGACACATTTCAATGAATTTTCCATTAAACTGACCCATATTAAATTAGGTCAAAAGTAAAACCAGACAGATTGTTAAGACTACACAAGTAAGCAAATTTATTTTAAAGACAGAACAAATGTTGTGGCAAACAATATAGAAATTCAATTGATAACAGGGGTAAATATCAGACTTGGTTTTCAAATAGATATAAAATATATTCAGACTTCTCCAAAAAGCAGCTCTTTTCCCCCCCTCTATTTTAAATACAGAGGCCAAAGAACTAATCAGAATATTGGTTCCTCAGCTGTGAAGGAGTTCTGAAGGCCCTATGGGGAACCTGGAGATTTCCTTGCAGTAATACTGTCTTCTACTAATTTTACAAGTAGCGTAAAATGCACCTGGCCAACGAACAACTGCAGGGAAAATGTTATGGAAAAGCTGTCTTCTTAGTGCAGCTTTGGTCAGTTCTACATATACTCTCAAAGGCAGACCAGTTCCCTCTTAAGGTTTGCCTCACTTACTTTTCTTTCCTGGCTTCTTGCCCTAGAAATGTGGAAGGAGCATTTTATTACCACTGCAGATGCTGTCTTCATTTTGACAGAAAAAGAGGCACAAGATGGGTACTTTCTAGAGGTCAAAACTGGAACAAACGTCACTACATGGATGTTCAGACAGGCACTGATGAGCATCAATTTCACAAGCTAGACAGATACGATTAGTTCTCATTTGTGGAAAACACATGTTCACAAAGAACAAGAACTGTTCTAAAAATTTCTTTTCATCTGCAATTCAGCTGTGACAGAGCTGCCTCTGCTACAAACTTTGCGTCCTACAAACCCATGCCACCCTGAAATGGAGGAACTGATTTTCAAGAGCAGAGGAAATTCATTTGACTATACATACTATGCCCAAGCTATGGCGTCCAGTGCAAACATCTAGAGCTAGCAGAAGTCCATGTAGCTTTTCTGCTACTGCACTCTTCCATTATACCGCAGACAGTGTTCTTGTGGGCAAAGCTGGGACTAACTTAGCTACACAGGTGCTCGCATATTAGAAAATATGAGCAACAGATTTCTCATTTGTCTTTTGAAGCCTCCACATTGCTGGTATAGACCCTTCACAACTAAGGTCGCTGTATTGGGAATACCACGCTTTCAGCACTGCTTCAGCTGGTGGCCAGAGGCGCTCCTGCTGTGTGATGAAGAGTATTCCTTCTTACATTCAGGGCTGAGTGGGGTGCCTCTGGAGAATTCCCCTCCTCTGCTGGCACAAGAAGTGAAACATCTGGAGTCTTGGCTGCACTTCTGTCTGGTCACCTGACTTTCCTGTAGCTGTCGTAAGGACCTACCTGGCATGAATATGTTCGTGTAACCATGTGCCTCTCAGAAGCCAATTTTATATAAATGAATCTGGATTTAAAAATATGCTGGGGGTCAAAGAATTTTAAACACCCAAGGAGTAACCTAGATTCTTGGCCTTGCTAGAACTACAGAGAAAGCATGTTGAACCATGTCCTAGTGGAAATACAAGCGCACGTTGTACAGAAACAGAGCTCCTTTTTGGAAAAACAAGCCTGAATTCAAAGAAAGCACACATAGAAAACGGTAGATTGTCAATGGTACTTTGAAACAAATTCAAGTTTATCATTTTGTGTGTTTACTTCATACAAACAGACGAGAGAGACTTTAAACTTCAAGCTTTGTTCAGCATGTGTGCAGTTAGCATCCACAAAAGCACCATTGGATATGGAAGAATTAGCACCACATAATTTTAGGACCTAACTGGCAACATGCATCATTAAAAAACTTGGAACATGGAAATTTGTGTGGTACATGATACAGTCTATTATAAACAATACAAGGCAATTTATGATTTTTTTCATATAGTACAATACAGTCACTGATCAATGAACCCTTTTAATACAGTACATGACAAGTAACATTTTGCACCCTGTTAACACTAGAATAGGCTTCAGATTTTAAAATGTCATATGTGAGAGAGTTAAGTTTTCCTTCTTCCTCCCTTTAAAATCCAGGGTCTGCTGTTTACATGGTCTCAGAAAGTATGCCGAGATTTGTTGGTCTGTGTTTCAATATGGGCAAATATCAAACATGCATTTTGCCAACAAAGATATACAAATTAAATTGCAGAACTACAAAAACAAAACCACCCAAACTATAATCACACTGCTTGGCTTTAGCCTTCCTGAAATCTGGGTGTGGTGGTGGTATTCTGATGCAGAAGTCGAGGGAGTGTCTGAATGCATACCCAAGTGGATCTCTGGATACAATTAGGAGTGCTACAGAGTGGCCAGCCTGAGGAGGGTGGGATATCCTGCCTCAGTCTGAACATGGGGTCATAATGTGATGTTTCATCATGCTGATGTTATCTAGTATAGGAATAATATGATTGCCTGACTCTGCAGCTGGGAGCCCGGCTTAGGGACAGATTTTCAGGGCTAAGAGCTGCATGGGGAGGTCACTAGCCCCCTATTCCTGAGGTTCAAACATGTGAGTTACCCTGCTGCCATCACTGCCTTATAGCTCACCTAGGAACTTATAGGGACCTTGGACAACTGAGACTCAAGAGTCAGGACCTCTGCAACTGCCGACTCCTTGCTGGCCAATTGATCTCACTCTCTTAGCCATACTCTTGTATTGCCCATCTTTTGTTTAACTTCCCCACCCTCATCTCTTCTCCTCTCCCCCTCCCCACTACGTGCTGCTCCTCTACTGCACCTACTGGCACTACTATTTACTGTTATTCTCCTTTCCTCTCGGAAGCACAACATGCCTCCCTGCCCTCTTTTGTTGCCACCTCCTTCTCTTCTCTGATGACTCCTGCTCAGGCCCCAGTTCTACCCATCCCTTACCTGGGAGGTACTCTTATTCCAGATGTGGATTTGGCTGCCATCTTGAACCTCCCATGGCTCACAAATCTGCACCCTGACTGACAAATAGATGCCTTCCATCCAGTCCCACATCTTAGCCTGCCAAAGACAGTTCTGCAATGCCTAGCTGCCTTTTCAGACTCAGTGTACCCCAAGCTGGGCCCTTGATCTTTCTCCCAAGTCTTTACCCCTGTCACTATGTAACCCTAGAAATCAGCCTTCCATCACTCATACAGGCTCACAAACAGAGGTCTTATTTTACCTTCTCTGCGGGTACTGCATCTTCCTGCACATCAGAGATCAGAGCTTCAAGAACAGTCTGTGACATCCTCTGCCTCAGACCCATCAGGTATATCGAGAATGTTGCTGCACCTATTCATTTCTTCAATATCTACTCCCCTCCACCCTACATTTACTTCCTTATTCTCCCCGGTGCAGTGAGGTCAACGGAGTCAGCCAGCCAGGGGGAGCTGGAATTGCCCCCTTACTGGTACCTCCCTTGTCCTGACTCTACCTCACTTTGACTCTATCTCCTTTAAAAACCAATACAACAAAATATCTAACTGACGCAGCTGGGTCAATTTTTCACCAGTTCCACTTCCTGGTGTGCTCTAGCCCTGCTCTCCATCTTTAATCCTTTATCTATGACTGGACAGCCCCCAGGGCAAAACATGGGCCTTGGGGCACTAACATCTTATAATGGTCACTGCTACTGCTACTAACAATAAAGGGGCGGAAGAAAAGAAAACCTATTTTAAATGGATTAGTGACCACTGCAGGATTAATGAAAAGTGAATTTCATGTGGGTCACTTCACAACATGCTGAATTTAACCGCACTAGTTTCTATTTAATTGTGGCATTTGCCCAGAGGGTTTTCATAACCTTAAGAGCTGGGATAAACTTAGCCTTGACTCAGGAGGTGCAAGCTGCGTTGGACACGGTCATCTAATTAGGTACATTTGGGGATAAAAAAGGTTCAAGGCAAATCCACATTATTACTCTAAAGCTAGCTGTATGATTATTGAGACAATGAAATGTACCCCACACACCAACTTAGCTGGCAGTGAAATGTCTTTCTAGAACCAGATTGTGTAAAGAGACCCTGAACTTTTAGTTGCATTTAGGCCAATTCTGGCATCGTGTGAGATACTGTATTACAAATATGTAGAAAGGGTAGCAAGTCCCTCACCACCACCATTTCAGAGCGCTGACATAGTGAGAACAGGGTCCAATGGGAAAAGTGCTAAATTACAGTACAGTTGAATCTTTATAAGTCAACGATTGAACAGCAAAACAGATTGTTTGAAAACAGAATCAGGATCATACAGTAGGTTCACATTTAATTCTTCACCATTTCTACACTTTTAACACATGCATTTTATTTCCATTATTTTAATTCCAGTAGGACCAAGATCCTTCAGAACAATGATTGAACATTAAATCAAAAACATATGAAAAATATTAAGCATCACATAAGTTTCAGAAAAGTTTGTTAATTAGCATCACAATGTACTCAGATTTACATTTAAGATTTTTCATGCCATGACTTTAAAACACCTTTTTGGCTAATAATAATTTAATGAAAAGGAGTACTGTTGGGGAATATACATATATCTAGCTATAGTTTTAAATTACTACCTGCTATACACAGGTTTCTGATAAACTTGACTCATTTCAATATCATTCTATTAATATATGTAGCTGTGAAATTACTTTAATATATTTATTAAAAGAATGCTAAATCATTATAGTGACCTTACACATGTCTAAAAAGAAAGTTAGTGATAAATTACAATACAACATTGCCTGTGTGCCATTACAATTTACTCTTTAACTATTAAAAAAAACTAAAGAACTTTATCTATTTTGAAATATTCTTATGGTTTAAAAAGGTGCTTTGCTATAAATGACACTTGGGCTTATCACGTGTGCCATGTAGTAAAGAACTTTGTTTACTTTCAATGTCCTGAAGGCGGAGATGCCAAATGAAGGGGGACAGCAACCCTATTTTCAAGATAAGCTGCTCCATGCTTCCCACATCCTGAGCTAACACAGTATATTTTCACTACAGGCTAGGTCAATGGGCAGTGATTGATTCAACAGGGGAAGGGGAGAGGGTCAATTTATCTTATCTAGTACAGCTGGGATAAATTGATCACTGAGTGCCCTCTGGTTGACTCCTGTACTTCACCAGAATGAGAAGAGTAAGTGGAGTCTATAGGAAAGCATCAGCTGTTGACTCATGCCAGTGAAGACACTGCAGTAAATAAGCTTATGTATGTTAACTTCAGCTACATTATTCACATAGCTGAAACCACATACCTAGGTTGACAGCCCCCTGGTAAGGTAGACAAGGCCTGAGTAATGGGCATACTGTGGCCTTTTTAGCTCACTGAGAACTTTCAATTTTAAAAAAGCACCTAAGTGACTTAGGAGTCCAAATATCTTGAAAGTTAATAGCATCTATGGTCCTGAGTCATGTAGGTGTTTTTTTAAAATGTTACCCTCTAACTAGCTATGATACTTATTGTTACCCTCTAACTAGCTATGATACTCTTCCAACTGCTAACGAGTCCCTGTACTTGCAGAGTGAATTGGGTTTTGAAAAAAACGTATTTATTTTAACACCACAACTAAACATATAGAATATAGGAGCATAATCCTATTTGGCCACTAATATTTAATGGGTTTTAATCACTTCAATACTTCGTCAAGCTACCAAAACAATATAGAGTTCTACGCCAACAGAAAGATGTAATCAGAGCTGAGAGGAAGAAATATATGGTTTGTTAGGAAAAATATCTTGATTGCAGCAACAAAATAAATGTAAATGATATATCTACTTTTTAATTTTAGCATACTGTATTCAGGCTAGCAGAATTTATCATAGTTCTATTCTTTCAAGATTATTTCTGTTGTGTTATCTGATTAATAGTGATATACGAAACCCAATTTACATTTCACCCTTTAGACTGATGAGTGCGCAATATACTATCGTAAGCAAGGGGCCTTATTTAGCATATTTCACATGGGAAGAATTCCCACTAAGAGTATTGCCAAAATAAGAATTGATTGGCCCCCCTAACTAGTAAACAGGAAAAAAATGTGTCCTTCAGTGATACTTAGATACCTGGAGCATAAATGCCTTCACAACCAGGTAACTTGTTCTTCACTAGAAGAGAACCTGAAGGCTTTTAAAAGAAGCTAGACATCAATCAAAGGCTTGACAGGGTACAGTGTCAGATGGTAAAGGAATACATCCTACATCTGTGGGTCTTATTTTGTTTTCAAAATCACACATAATTAACATTATGCTTAGCACATGGTGACAAAATATCATATTCAATGGAGAGTCTTTCCAATCACTCTCTTCCAGGATAGTAAGCTTGAGTCTTAAAAGCTTCCTATTTAGATACTGTACAACTTTAACAAGAACGGTTGCTTACTTCTAATTTGCTTCCTGCCACAAAGCATTTTACATTCCTAACACCAGTCTTACAATTGAACAGCAAACCCAACAATTATTCTGCCCAATATGCCACCCTTCATGTATTCTATACTTCCTCCCTTTGAAAAAGACCTTTTTTATTTGTGTGTAAGCCCATAGTAGGTCTAAGTTGAACTTCCAATAGAGGCACACTAATGGCTTTTATTGCAATGGCTTAAGCACAGTCTGCACTGACAACGATGTCCAGTAAACTTTAAGAATTTTTAATCTTTCCTGGCTACCACTGATTGACACAGGTAAAACTGTGGTACCAAAAAGTAAGAGTATGTAGCCATATATTTACCTGTATTTCTTATTTCACAGCCAGTGGTCTGTGCAATTCAAAGTATAAAATACAGGGTCTTGAGCTGTTATTCTCCCCCATAAGGTTTCACCTGTATCTTTGGTGTTTTTAAAAAGCTATGCACTCAATGGCCTCAAAATTTAGGACAATCGCATTTGCCTGGATGTCAGTGATTCAGTTTGCAACAACATACTGAAGTTACATTACATTTGGATTGTTTTGTTTCAGTAATTCATATAATTTCTAACATATAATTTACTGAAATCAAGTGCCAGACAGTGGTCATGTTCACTTAAAATTCTTTTCTGATTGCCACTACATATTTGAAAACATACAGCCTGTTATAGGCTACACAAAACAGGAAAAACAAATAGCTTAAAACTCAGTGCTAATAGTACTTATAAAAGTGCAGTGCTCCATACAGTCAGAAGCAAAATGACTACTAATACTTAAAGTGCTAGCTTTAAAGTTGGTTTGGTTCAGCATCCAAAGCCTGGTTAGAACACTCATGGTAGTTAGGAACTAAGGAAAGAGTAGAGAACACTGAAATTGCACATGCCACACTGAAAGTGCTCCAGATTATGTCATCATTTAGAGATGCACAAAGCTACTGTTCAGCAAGTGAACATATATATAAGCAAGCAGCTGACATCTTCTAGTTTTACAATTTACACTTCATAAACTTCATTAGCACAAACCAATTCCTAAAGAAAAGATCACAACTTACAAAAACAACAGTCCTTCAGAACATTTACAAATCTTTGTTATCATGATACTCAAAGATCAGCGAAAGCTTTCCTGGAAAGCCTGCCAAATGTCAGCAGCAAGCTTCACAAATGCTTTGACATGCAATTTGCAGAGCAGTTACATTAGAAACTGTCTCCTTTTTCACACTGTCTTACAGTTAGCTTATTTATTTTTAGCTTTCTGAACAGGCATTAAACTTACAGTATCTCTCGATCACTGCAGCAGTGAAAAGACAATTAATGCAATAACAGGTTATGAATGAATTCTTACTGAAATTCTTAGTGTTAGCTCTTCATTTCTACAAGCAAAGTATAGCCAGTATGTGTTTGGATAAGCAGGTGTCTTCTTTTAAGCTTCTAGCACTTCATACTCTATAGCTGTGAGAAAGTGAGTAATGACACGTCATGAAGGCCAGGTCTACACTACCAGAGAAAGGTGATCTAAGATACACAACTCCAGTTACGAGAATACCATAGCAGGAGTTGACATACCTTAGGTTGAATTTCTGTGATGACCCCACCATGAGAGGCCAGTGGTAGAAACTCTCCTGTCGACTTCCCTTACTCCTCACAATGTGGTGGAGGACTGGGATCAAAGGGCATGCCATCAGCAGTTGATTTAGTAGGTCCTTATAAGACCCATAAAATCAAACCCTAGGAGATTGATCTCTGGAATGTTGATCTTTTGGTAAGTGAGGACAAACCTGAAGACAGCATGACAAACACCAATGTCCAAAACAACTGTGATACCCCCATATCATTGCATGGGTGATCGCTAGGACTACTGCATTTTACATGGTTTTGGAGGTGGGTTGAATATAGCATTCCACTCAGCAAATTTCTCCATCAGTTGTTTTGCAAATAAATGAAATGTACATACCACTGTCTTAATGCTTGCTTTGTTGTTCCCTGTAAACACGTCAAAC
Organism: Carettochelys insculpta; assembly: GCF_033958435.1. Taxonomy (NCBI): domain Eukaryota; kingdom Metazoa; phylum Chordata; order Testudines; family Carettochelyidae; genus Carettochelys; species Carettochelys insculpta. Next base: position 131,573,481 of record NC_134140.1, on the reverse strand, counting down.
TAAAAGACCTAGACAATGTGAGGCAAGAATCTAAACATCAGCTAGTCCAGAGCAGAGAGAGAAAGAAGTGTAAAATTTGAGTTAACATCTAAAATACCAGCCACTTAAACACATAAAGGATCAATCACTCTTGTGAGATCTGAGAAAGTCACCTGGAGGAGGAGAAGGGAGTATGAAAATACACAGCACACTGACATTGTCACTTCTTACCAGCCCAGATGAGTGTAAATGTCTTTTTTTTCTTATAGTTTGGCCATAATTGTGTAACTTGTCATGCCAATGAAGGCACAATGAATTGAAGGGAAACATAACCCACTTATTACTGTTTGCTTCAAACAACAGTACGAGCAGGCTTTTAAAATGGTGAAAATGCACACTGAAACTAAATCTAGAAGTAGAAGACTGTATTAAATAGAAGCAGGGCTCAGAAAAAAATCTCTCTTCTCAGCCAAATGAAATTCAGGGTCTCGCCTGTGACTTCGAACTGTCAGCAGCTCCTGGTCTCTCAGCTTTACCAAGTTATGTAACCACAGAAGCACAACAGTGGCTAGAAGCAGCACTACCGCTTTAAGAGTGGCCTCATAATACCGCAACTGGAATTATACAGCAGCTTGTGACCCTACCATAGCTGACTGTCCCATAGAGCTTTGGGGGAAGTCTGTGGCTTGAGCAAAAGACACAACGTACACGTGACAGGTAGACATGCAGAGAGCCAGGGAAGAAAGGGTTTTAAAAGACGTGTTCTGGGATGACTGCCCCATCCTGGAATCCAATCAGAAAACAGGCACAGCCAAAATACAATTAGGGAGGAGAGGCAAAACACAATTAAGGAGAGACCAGTGTCCTCCCTACAGCGTTACAGAAGGTTTTGCATTCTGAGCTCCCAGGAGAGGAATCCTTTCTGGACCCAGTGACCATCTCAGGCCCAAAAATGGTTCTTAAAGGTATTTGCAGAGATTTTCCCCCTCCCGCCACCTACCCATGCATCTTCCCTTCTGGAACTGGGCAGGTAGCTGGAACAGCTGCACTGTTTTAGCAGCTATGAGCTGCAGAGACCCAGTAAGCAGAAGAAATGGCCGGATACTTAAACTCCACTGGAGCAACTGAACTCTGGAATTTACAGTTGATATTTATGTCCTTCTTGGACTTTATAGTCATTTTTATTACATGACACTTTGGAACTTCAGTGGAGATGCCCCATGTAAACAGGAAGTGGAAGGCAGTGCCTGCAGGCCCCAGCGAGTGTACATCATTATGGACAACACAGTCCAAAAAGCCACAGAAATTTCGATCTGAACCAGGCTTTTAATATTCTTCAAACAAACAAACCAAAAACACCTCAAAGAATTCCTTCCTCCCATAGCTCTGCAGCAGTGTTTACAGTCTGGGTTCCACAACCTCTCTCTAAGGTTCCTAAAGGGGCCTGCACCTCCATTCCGAATTTAGTAGAGGTCTGTAAATGAGAACTTGAAAAACACTGCTCTGAAGTAAAGCTCCCTCCTTGTCTCTGGGTCAATTTACCAAACACTGCTCAGAATGCACAATGTGTAAGATTCTATCAGGGGCTCAATATGTATGACAATGAGGTAAGTCCTTACAGCTAGGCCCTGGACTTCTAGTCACTTCTGAATGGGCTGAACGCAAATCACAACTGACTTGTGTAAATTATTTTATGCAGCAAGCATCACACACTATTGTAACAAATGTTTTACAAGGACACATCAAACAACTGCAATTCATGCTTACATGCTCCACGATGAAATTTTTCTAAAGAGGGAGGAAAGTTCTCTATAAAACGTATTTGTAGCAGTGCCATAAAATCAGGCTCCACGATTTGCATTTTCTTCTCCCATTTCCCTTTCTGAAAAAGAAAATCTCTCTTGTGCCATGGTTAAAAATGCTAAAAGTCTTGCTAAGATGTTACTCCATTGGCGGCATATCTGTGCCATGGCTGGTAGCTTTCTGCAACCAATTACAAGCCTGTCACCAAGCTGTGGAGCTAGAGAAAGCAGATGGGGGCAAAAAACACACAACCAAAAAACCAACAACAAGGTCACTCATCCGCAGCAATTAGGATCATTTGCTAAGATGGGTGCAATCAATGGATGTTTTAATACCACCAGATATGGGGATCAGGTATCTGGGAACAAAGAATGCAGGTCATGCTTACAGGATGGGGGACTATATTCTGGAAAGAGTGACTCTGAAAAGGACTTTAAGGTTATAGGGGGTCATGATGTCCCAGCATGACTATGAGGGCTAATGCAATTCATGGATGTATAGACAAGATAATACTGCACAGGCGATGGGAAGCATATGGCTTTAGATAAAACCATAACTGAGCTACTCTGCACAGTCCTGACATCCAGATTTCAAAAAGATGAGTAAATCAGAGAGGATTCTAATAAAAGATATACAAATACACTGACCTGGAAAATTTGCTTTGCAGTGAGAGACTAACGAGATTTAATCTATTTAAGTTTATCAAAGAAAAAGTTAAGTGGAAATTTAATCCTGGTCCAAGTATCTACACTGAAGAAAGATGTCTGTAGATTAAGGCTACTTAATATCACAGATGATGTGTAACAAGATCCACTGATTAGAAATTAGGAAAAATGCAAATTGGAAATGAACACATACACATACAGATCACATATGTGCCGATGTTCATGTGATGGATTAATCTTTCTGTGCACTTTATCACTTCTGACTGCATCTCCTGCTCTACTCAGTAATCATTTTCCTGAGGAATCATTCTAGCACATCAACCCGTTGGGCAGCCTAAGCCAGCTATTATTTAAAATAGAAGTCAGCCCGCCACAGAACTATTTCTTTCTTCTCACCAATAGTTGCATTTGTCCAAGACTCAGGGAAATGATCAATTTGCTATACTTAAAAATGCTATTTTAACTGGTGTCAAGGCCTTCAAGTGATAGAAGCAATGATATTCCCTTGCCCTCATCTCCCATAGGGAAGGTGGAATCTCTCCGTCCCAGGGTTATGTCTCCCATTTCCAGACATGCAGGGTAGTGACATGTCCACTCTAAACTCAAGACATTTTATGTGCAGATCAGCTATTTAATGTAGTTTGTAGAGCCATGAACCTTCATCTGAGACCTGCATTCTTAGACGTGTGTAAACAATGTCACCCGGCACTTGGGAGGTTGAACTCAGCACTCTCCCTGTTCCTGGCAGCTAGAAGCCAAGGTTAGGCTTTCCACTGGAATACCACAATTGGCTCTTACTGCTTTCCCCCCTAGAATATTTAGTGCCTACTTACTCCTCCTCAAGAAATACTCCAAAGAAACCAAAATAAAGGAATAAATGTTGTAACCTGAAATATATTTTACGTGAATATTGAATAAAATGTAGATGCCATCTGTCCAACCTTTGGAAGCCTTGATACCACATACTGGCTTTACAACAATGTCACCTGACTATTTAAAATGTAAGTAATCAACTGTATTTATGGTCAGTGATTTACAAGCTACTGGGAAATTTTATAAAGCGTGGAGCGTATAAGATTAATTCTGGTATGGCTATGATCTGAAGAAGTGGGTCTGTTCCATGAAAGCTCATCACCTAATAAATTATTTTGTTAGTCTTTATAAAGTGCTACTGGACTGCTTTTTTGTTTTGATAGAATATATACTAGCACGGCTATCTCTCTGTTAAAATTAATGCCAGTTATAGACTATATTTACACACAAACAATTTCTCTACAAGTTCTGAATCAAATGAACACAAAATGTACAAACTCCTCAGGTAACCTAATCTAAAAGGCAGCTCTATAGCACTGATATCTTGGAGACAAACACAATAGAAAGATGTCCCAACAGCCAGTGCCAGTCACAAATCAACAGCTTGAGATGCACACCTCTAAGGCAGAAAGAAGTGTTCTTCTGAAGAACAAGCATTCCAAAAGCCAGCTCCTTTTACTGCAAGACTGTAACAGGTCAAGATATTGTCATGTGGGCGAGAAGTGAAACAGTAAAAGAACAGGTAATTTTTCCTATCAAGACCCAAGAATAGGTGAATTTGGAGATACCTGTCTTAGAACACTAACTTGGGCCTAGTAAAGGCTATCAAATGGAACAAGTGAAACTGAAGTTCTAACTTGAGGCAGGACTTGGGAGAATTCATTAGTCATACAATGAGCACCAAGGCTTTGTTCATGCATAAATAATTTCTTTTAGCCCTAACAAAAATGCACTCTGGGCACACCTGAGAAAGGGAAGACTGGTACCATGACAACTACAAAAGACTGATTTTCAAGGAACAAGAACTTTTCAAACTATTATTTCCAAGTGAAGTTTATGCATTTACAGAAAAGCTAACTAACTAACTAACTACTAACTGGAACACTAAATCACTCAAATGAAACATGTTTTTTTTATACTAGCTATAAGAGTATATATATATATATATATATATAAACATACCATTAGCAGCTACAGCAATGATCTATTTCCATCAGTATTCTTAGAACAATGAAAATAGGTGCCTTAGAAAATACTACTCATCCTTTTCTTTCTTGTTTCTCCTTTATCACTTTCAAAATATTTTTTTCTATTTTATTGAGTGTTTTTAACTTTCAATGTTTCCATTTCTGTACCGAAATATTTCACAAATTTTCATTTAACTAGTCAAGATACTTTTATATCATTGTGGGCTGTGCATTCACAACATGATTCTAAACAAGGGAAAAGTTTTTAAATGTTCAAAATTGTTGCGCCACATTAACATTTTTACGGGCACTGAAAATTTTACCTTTAATGGTATGAATTTATTTTAAAAACAGATTCATTCTTTTGTTGGTCAGACACTCATTTAGAAGTACTTCATTAAATTGTTGTAGCTTCTTTGATGCACTGAAAACAAATAACAAAAAGACCTGCTTAAAATTAACAAGTATAACTTGAGAAAGTGTCTTTTATGGTCCTTAGTTTTTAGCAGACTTATACCACTTCCTCTGAATTAAGTCCAAAATGGAAAATGAGTGACTTTTTGTAAAAAAAAGAATAAACCGAGGTGACCAATTTCCAAACAGGTGAATAGTCCACTGGAACTCTGACCATTTTTAACGGATAATGTTAAGGTCAAACGAATCCAAGTGCTGCTGCAGAGCTACTTAATCAGATGTCACTTTAGTAGAAACCAACTGCTTAAGCTAACCGCGGTGTGAAAACCTTTTCAATTTAACTAATATGGTCTTCTATGTAACGTTTGAACTTGGAGAAAGTTTCAGAAGGACGTTCCACTCTTCTTGCACAATTGAGCTATCAGGGAGAAACTCATCTGTGCAGAAGGTGGAGTTTTCTTGGGACTATTCCAACGCTCTGGAATAAAATTCCTCACCACCTCCATTACAAATGTCAGGTGCACTTCTTCAGTCTACATTTGCTGACATAAATGTCCATGATGCTGTGTGTATGTTAAACATACAAAACATTACACTGCATTTGCAACTAAGGAGAGGATGAGAGAAAAAACCAGCCTCATGCCACAGATGAAGAAATGCTGAAATTCACTTCAGAAAGGCACTGAAATATTATGACCAGGACAGCGTAAGAACTTGTAGCCAACAGATGGAAAATGTATCTAGTTTTAATCTACATTACATTATCATATTACTTGTAGTAATTCCAGGACAACAGTCACTGAAATAGGAGAGGATCTTCACTTCAAAAAACAGATACACCATGGCACCATCCATTTGTTTTTGGTTGTAGGTGGGGAAGCACCCCATTACATGTTACCCATGAATTCCTGCAAAGCAGATACAGTAAACCCTCCATTTAATGGACTAATCGGGGGGGGAGGGCTGTCCATTCATCCTGAAAGTCAATTAAATGCGAGGGCTTACTCCCGCTCCCCGCATGCTCTCCCAGCCGCAGTCCTACCGCATTTCTCCCCAAAACAACCCCTGCCAAATACCACCTAAAAACATTCCCCCCCCAAAAAACCCTCCCCAAAAACTACCGAAAAACACTCCCCCCACAAAAAAAGCCCCAAATCCCTGCCACTCATCAGCTCTGATGGATAAGCCACTGGAGCCTGCTGGCTGGAGGCGCCTGGTCACAGGCAGCTGCAGGCACATGTGGAATGGGCGTCTGCCCAAGGGGTGCCTGGCCTCCCAGCAAGACCCTCCTGGTCCTGTGAGGCTGGAGCCACCTGGCCCCACATGGCAGAAACTGCCTGGCTGTGGGGTGCCTGGCATTGTGGCAAGAGCCATTTGGTCCCACATGGCAGGAACCACCTGGTCGCCTGCAGCTGGAGCTGCCTTGCCACGGGTGGCTACAGGGGCCACCAGAGGAGCACATGGCAGCTTTGGCAAAGGACGTGGCAGCAGCAAAGGCCCCTCTGGGCTGCAGCAGGTAAATCCCTTAATTTTTGGGTGGAGGGGAGGGAGGAACTTTTACAATTGTACTGACCCCTATCTAGCAGACTTCAGGAACTATGGGGACGGCCTGTTGTTTCTGAAGTCTGCTAAATTGGGGTCCATAATATCAAGGTTTTACTATATGTGGGGAGAAATCAGCCAGGCCACCATCTTTAGAAATGGTGGAAAAGAGGTAAGTGATGCTTCTAGATTATGGGCCAGGTGATGTTACCATGCCTGAGAGGAAAGCTTCTACATCCTCCATCCCCAGGCCTGGCCACCAAAGGGTAGTAATCCAACATTTTGCAAAATCTAAGATTTAACATTTACAAGCAAGCAACTTTTAGCCAGCAAGCAACTTTGCTACATTAACCAGATGAGACAAGAAAACTACAGGCTAATCTCTTCCACAGTCATTTTAGCTTCTTCCAAACCTTCTTGAAAACCACAAGAGCTGCAACTATCATCTTGCTAAGTGTCAACCTTTTTTGCCCTTCAGATTACTAAATTACTATACAGCAGAGGTTCTCAAACTTCACCGCACTCTAAATCCCTTCTGAAAATTAGTACGTGACCCCAGTAGGTGGGACTGAAGCCTGAGCCCACCTGGACCCCAGAGTCCCAACTGGTGGTTGGAGATGCAGACAGCAAAGGTGAAGCTCAAGGGCTTCAGCCCTAGGCAGGAGACTGCAACCTAAATCCCTCTATGCAGGGCTGAAACCTTCAGGCTTTGGCCTCACATGGTGGGGTCTGGCCTTCAGCTTTAGCAAATCTAAGCCAGCCCTGGTGACTCCATTGGGGTCCCGACACACACTTTTGAGAACCATTGCTATAGAGTAATCTGGGGCACACAGAATTTAAAAAAAAAAAAAAAAAAAAAGGCTGTCAAGGACGGTCCTTGGTCCTGCCAAGAGGGCAGGGGACCAGACTCGATGACCTCTCAAGCTCCCTTCCAGTTCTATGAGATACGTATGTATAGTTTATTCCCTCTTCTAAACAATCTAAACAATACATGGGGAGTCCTATGTTAAAAGAAATCCTCACACAAATCTTTACATTTTCTCTAGAAATTGCACTGACACTTAAATCTTTAGCCTCTACCTTCCATAATATGCTGGGGGAATTCTGCAAAGTTTTGAAAATACAGTTTATCCAAACAAATTATTTCTGCGATTAGGCCACTGCCCGCTCCTTCATGAGTGGGACTGAGAAAGGTTGATTTACCAGAATTAAATTTTTCACCACCTGAAATACTCCTGGTTAACAGAAGACTTTCTATGTGGGAGGAAGAGAGCGTACAGATGACACGCCAATGTATCCTGAGCTCGAGAATACTGCTTAAGTGTCAAAACAATGAAAAATGGGGTGAAGTGAACATATTTAGACACCCATAAGACAGCCCAGTAAATTCAATATTTCATCTCTGAAAAGCATGGGGAAAAGCCACTGTTAGGAGTCAGAAAAACTACAACCTTTTTTGGCCTAACACCTTCCATCATAAGAGATTCTCATGACCTTTTCTGAGGTGTTCTCGTGTCTGTGTTCTTTGCAGTAGGCCTCTGAAATTCAGACGGAGCGGCCCGCAGGGCAAGAACCAGGCCTGCTGAGAACAGTGCAGGGGACAAAGGGAGCATTACTCTGTGGCCAGATTATTCAATGACTAGGGCTCCCAGTCACCACTGCTGCTTCTCAGTAGTTTGAGCACTGGCCTTGTAAACCTGGGGTTGTGAGTTCAATCCCCAAGGGGATCATTTAGGGGTCTGTGGCAAACAGATTTAAAAAAAGTCTGTCAGGGATGGTGATAGGCCCTGCTGTGGGTGCAGGGACTGGACTCAATGACCTCTTGAGGTCCCTTACAGCTCTTTGAGATATGTATGTATTCTGCAGCAGTGGCAATGACTGGAGCCCTGGGCCCTTTAAATTGCCACTGGAGCACAATGCAGTGTGCTCTGGGCAGCTCTAACAGCTAGGGAGGTCCCAAGGCAGCAAACACTGGGTGGTGCTGTGGGCTGACTGCTTCTGCCCCAGTCCTGCCTGAGTCCCTTGCCCAGGGGCCCAGTAAGTCTGTCAGCCCCTCTTGCTGCAACAATCTGTATAGTGGTGAGTGCTGAGAGGCACTGAGTTGAACTGCAAACCTAAACCCTGCATACAATGGAATCCTTTTCAAGCCAAGGAGAGCTGCAGCCCCCTGGATTCCTAGTTCCAGCACCTAGAGGTGCACCTTTAGGCTAGAGAAATGCCTTTTCTTTCTCCTATTAAATTCTATTCAGATGTCCATACTATTAAAATAATTGTTTGTTGGCTGTGGTCTTTATTCCTCAGGAAATTTTTGGCAATAAAAAGCACGTTAGCATTGAACAGTCAAGCACTCAAAATCTAGGCAAGACCAGAATAAGGGTTGTGTATACATAGTATGGTTTTTTTGTTCATAACCTCAGACTATTTCATTCCTAGAGTAGCCCTTCTTCATTCAGAGCACAGGGTGACCTATCAATGAGCAGCTATTGTTTTTATACTTATCATTCCATGCGTGACTCCAGACCCATTCAAACTCTGCACTAAATATTTATTTAATAAATTCCTCTTAGGATTTTGCCTGGTGCTCATCATCGTAGTATGTGAATGCTTTGCAAACATTAATGAATTTATCTTCACATTCCTGTGAGGAAGGAAGAGATCTTCCCCATTTTACAGGCGGGTGGCTGAGGCACATGCAGAATAGAGCCAAAACTGTCTAGTGCAATTGTGTCAAAAAGAAATCTAACCAATTGCCACAGGACCCTGCTCCCCACCTCTATCAGCTACCCCCGTGTGGGATTAGTCACTGGAGCTGCTGCGCAAGGTGCCCCAAGCTGAAGCCACACTATGGCTGGAGCCACTGCCGTGCAAGCTGCCCTGGGCTGAAGCTGCACCATGCTAGCCACTCCACAGCTGGAGCCTGCCGGGGCCGAAGGAGCAGCCTCCACTGCTGCTGCCACATGCTTATACCCCCACGTGTTGGGGCACGTGTGTGGAGCAGCCAGAGGGATGCCCCCCATGAGTGTGGCTCTCCTGAGCTGCATTTCATCACACTCCACTGTCCCGTTCAACACGTGGCAAACAGGGAGCATATTGGACACTGTGGGTCTAGTGTTCATTAATTTTAGGCAGCCAACTTGAGACGTTTTTTAATGTTTCAGGGAACGTAGCGACATGTTGCGGTAAACCCTCAATTTAATGGATCCTGAGTTAAGTAACTTCAGAAATAATGGATGCTGTCCACCAGCCCTCACCCCGCAAATAAATGCCAGTGACTCACTAGAGCCACAGGAGTCACCACCACCACTGGAGCCGCGGCGGCCAGAGGAGCTGCCAGGGCCATCGCAGCGACTGGGGTGGAGCCACCCCATGTGCTCCTCCCACCGGAGGTGGGGCGCACATGTGGGCAGGCAGCATGTACTGACATGCTGCGTGTGAGACTGGGATGTTGTGCACATCCATTTCACCCACTTGTTCCTAACCATGTTGCATGATACAGTTTGTCTCTTCCACGTAAGTTTGGTTTCAAAATAAGTTCACTTTGCGATAGATTTTGCAGAAAAAACGAATATAAGCAACCGTGATCTCTGAAGATAGCGGTGAAAAAGGAAAAAGAGTAAATCTGAGTGTAAAGCAAAAGCTTGACTTCAATCAGAAATTGGAGTCTCGTGTTTTGGTTGCCTGCATATGTGAAGAATATGGCGTAAAGAAACAGTGTCCAATATTTGCAAGAGCAAGGAAAAGCTTAAGCAGTTTTCATTAAAATACAGTATTGATGCTTCATCAAGTAGTTCAACAGTTAGTAGCAGGGAGCATATGAAAGTGACGCAGGATAAAAACCTCGAGGATGCTGTATAAGTGGTTCGTGCAGCAATGCTCATGCGTTGTAAATGTGCCTAGTGTTGAACTTTACTCCGCTGCGGCTACGCTAGCAAATCACATGAAAATAAACTTTAAAGCTAGTGATAGATGGCTTTGGCATTTCTGTAAATGCCATGGCATAGTAAACAAGAAAACATTTGGCGAATCGTTAAGTGCACCAATCAATTTAGAAAAAATTTAAATGAACTCATTAAGCAAGAAGGTCTGACTTTATCTCAGATTTACAATGCTGATGAGACTGGTTTGTTTTGGCAGTTGCTCCCAGAAAACACGCAGGCCTATAAACATAAAAGCTCTGCACCAGGCCGTGAAATACATAAGGAAAGGTGCTTGGCATTACTCTTTGCCACTGCTGATGGGTTACACTGATTGAAACCTGTTGTTGTTGGTAAATCACTTCGACCACAAGTCTTAAAGGATATCATGATAGTTTCCAGTGATATATTACAACTCTAAGAAGGAGTGGTTTAATGTGGAAATATTTAGTGACTAGTTCTGTAACTACTTCACTCCTGAGGCTTGCAGGCACTAGTTCTGCAGATTTGGATTTAATGGACTTTCAGTATTAACGGACCCCCCCACCCCTCATTCATCTGTTAAATTGAGGGTTTACTGAACAAGCCCCACTGAACTCAGCTGCAACTGTGCTCCACACTTGCACAAATCAGGACCTAGCTATTTCTCAATGGGCAGCCTGAGAATGAAGAACACAGTTAATGATCACCTGTTAAAAGCTTACTGTGATTTACACAAAATCACATGGGAACTCCATGGCAGAAGCAGGGACAGCCACCAATTATCCAGGACAGTATTCATCTGCCTTGAGTAGGAAGAGAAGGGAGGTCCTATGAAATCCCCTGCCTCATCCACTACACATCTTCCAACTTCTGCAACCAATGAGGCAGGGGTCCTATAGACAAGACTCTTCTTCACTGCAAAACCCGGTCCGTCTTGTGCACTGACTGAGGCAGAGAGTCTGGTCAAACACATGCATATAATTATGTAATTCAAGACTGTGTCAAAAGGTAAACACAAATGGGTGCCAAATTGCCTATAAAACCTTAATTCTAGTGTTTCCTAATTTTTGAGTACCTGACTTTGCTATCTCAATAATCTTGTAATGTAGATTTTAAAAAAATGAATTGTCTACATTTTAAAACAACCAACAAATTCCATCTTTTGGAAACTTACTGATCCCCCTCCCCTCACATGACTCAGTAGTAGGGCTAGAATTTTTAAATCCATCACACAGCTCTCCACCGTTCGAGCTCATGAAGTAACCAGTAGCAGTAGTAAGCTTGCTGTCTTCTATGTGGACTACACTTTTAGGGGAAGATGAGGCACTCACTTTGCCAAGAGTCAAGTAAATGTTTACTGATAGAAGAAGACTGAAACTCAGGAATGCTGGGGTTGAATTCCAAGTTTTAGAGAGGATGTCATCTAGGGGTTTACTAATCTTTCTGCTCCGATCTCTCCCTTTCCCCTGGGGGCTGCCATTAGTCCTGCCTCACTCTGCTCCTCTCCAACAGAATGCATTCAGAGTGGAACTTGAGAAGTGTTCGTTTGGGTGTAAGGTTGACCCCTAACAATGAGTCCATAACCGGTTATAGAGATCCTGTTGTGCTACCATTCTGAGTACAAATATATTTTTTGCATTAATAAATAAATATTTTCATATTTTTAAAGCAAAGCTTGCTATTTACAACGTGTACTGAATAGATACGATTTAATTAAAGAAAAACTATTTGCTAGATTGTTTAGCATTCTATTGAAGATTAACTTGTTAAAATCATATCCCTCCAAGTCACACATACCCCTTCCCACAACCCTGGTGTGTTTGTGTATTTTATATCTATTTTGGGTGCGTCTACACTAACCAGCTACTTCGAAGTAGCTGGCACAATGTTGAAATAGCACGTGGCGTGTCTACACACGCCGTGCACTATTTTGACATTGAAATTGACGTTAGGCGGCGAGACATCGAAATCGCTATTCCTATCCGAAGATGGGAACAGCGCTCTACTTCGACGTTCAACGTCGAAGTAGGGCGTGTGTAGATGATCTGCGTCCTGCTACATCGAAATAGAGGGGTCCTCCATGGCGGCCATCAGCTGAGAGGTTGAGAGACGCTCTGTTCAGCCCCTGTGGGGCTCTGTGGTCACTGTGTGCAGCAGCCCTTAGCCCAGGGCTTCTGGCTGTTGCTGCTGCAGCTGCGGGTCCATGCTGTGTGCATGGGGTCTGCAACTGGTTATCGGCTCTGTAGACCTCATGCTGTGCAGGCCGAGTGTGTCTGGGAATGGCCCTTTAAGGCACCAGCTTGCTGTTGCCCCAGAAGGGCTAGTCCAGCCCGTGACGCCATCCGCAGGCCTTGCTAGCCCCTTATTTCGATGAGGAGCGCTTGTGTGTGTGGACGCTCTGCATTTCCTTCTGGGGCGGCTCCTTTCGATGTTCCCCATCGCTACTTCGACGTTGAACATCGATGGCACCAGTCCCGGAGGATGTGTGACGATATGCGTCGAAGTAGCCTATTTCGATGTTCTTACTTCAAAATAGGCTACTTCAACATAGCGTGCTAGTGTAGATGTAGCCATTATATATAGCAGGGGAGAAAATTCTTTGAAGTCAGAAGCCTTTGAGTAATTGATATACACTTCTCTTCCTCTCTCAGATATAGCAATCCCTTTTACAGCTATCGTGTTTGTGACCCATATGGTACTTAGCCTAAGATGTAAAGTTTAACCTATGAAATATCCCACTGCCCACTAGGTGAATTTATCAGGCTACATCTACCTTACGGGATAAATTCAATTTTTTAATAAATTTTATTTTTTAACCTTGGGTCTTATGAATTTGAATTTAAGTGTCCACAAACCCTCTTGTAATTTGACCCACCATTTTTTCCTTGTCAAGTTTCCAGATCCCCATTGCCCTATGCAACTTTGATAGCATGAGCAGTGCATTGTGGGTACCTATCCCACCATGCCTTAGCCCTGGTTGCCTGTGGGTGTTTCATGTTAGAATCCCAGAATACCCAGAATTCAGCCCTCCCTCAAACCCACCTGGATTCCCCGTCCTGCACATCCTTTGCAGACGTTGGCGTAGCAGCAGGCAGCTGTGCTATCAGCCCTGTCCTCTCCCACCTAGTTCTGTCAGCTGTGCGTCCAGACCTTTATATTTGAAGGCCTGAGTGTTGCAGAATGCAAATTCAATCAAAAATTTGCTGGCTTCCTGTGACCTCCTTGCTGTGCACCTGGATGAAGAACAGCAGAGAAAGAAGCGGCCGTACATGGAGGGTCCCCACATAGCTTTGTGCGATACATACGGGACACTTCTGGAGGCTAATAAATTTGAATTAAAGACATAGTGCTTCCACACTAGCCTTTATTTGAAATTTTAAATTTTAAATTGACACTATAACCATCCGGTAATACCAACAATTTGTTATCTGTATTAGGGCTCACTAATTCACACTAATGGTATTTACAGTGAAAACAGTGATGTTTTAATATCAGGCTAACTCCTTTATATGTGATTTTATCTCATAGTGTAGATGCAGCCTCAGTGATTAACAAGACAATTTAATGGGCAGTATTTAAATTAACAACCCATATCCATGAGTGACATGATTTTCTGAGTTCAATATTAAATATAGGTAACGTAGGAGAGGTCTGGTACATTTTTAAAACAGATGTATTTGCAAAAGTGTAAAGGGGAAGCATTCCAGATAGTTTTCACAACTCTCAATTTCCATCAGAAAGAGACCTCTGGTCACATGGGGAAAAAAAGAATGTGTTATTGTAGAACTGAAAAAACGGGCACAAAAGACAAGAAATAAACTTTCAGTAAAAAAGTCTTGATTCTAACAAATAAAAAAAATATGCCAGGGTTTGGTCATATAATTATTAAATGATGATCAGTATAACTATTTATTTGTATTAACTACTGAAACCCTATGTTTATATCGAAGTGTCTTTAGTACTTTAAACCGATGATTTTATATTCCTAGAAAACAAAGCTGTTGCTGATGCTGAGGCATCTTTAGCCATTTTTAAAACACTGATTAACTGATAACCTCTAATTAATTCAGCCAAGCATATTCTATTACATACAAAAACTCTAATATAGTAAACATAATGCACAGCAACATAAGAAAATGTTTTCAATATTACGTGACTTCATGGCTAAACGTTTTCTTCATCTGGGCATTCATCATCTTAGTTATTCCCATTAAACAGACAGTATTTGAACTGCAAACTGTTGATTTTGGGCAAAATCCTGAGCCCACTGGTATCAGTGGCAAAAGCTTCCAATGATTTCACAAAGGGTCTCTTTTGTTATTCATTCAGTTGGCTATTTAATTCTTTTCCAGAAGCTGCACCATTTGAGTAAGTGGGACTGTTAGAAACATACCTTTTCAGTTATATTATGTTTAATGTAATAGTTCTTATAATTTACAAAATACTTTATTTGTTAAGTGTTTAAGTTGCCCCAATCATGCAAGAGATGGAACTCCAGGCTAGCAAACACTGAACTGGAACAGGATTGCCAACCCTCCAGGACTATCTTAGAGTCACCAGGAATTAAACATTAATCTTTAATTAAAGATTATATCATGTGATGAAACCTCCAGGAATATATCCAGCCAAAACTGGCAACTCTAAACTCCAATGACACAGTTTGCTAAATCTTAATATTTTTAAAATATTATTATACTATGTATAAATACAGATACAACACAGATCTCAGATTTGGTAAAGTTTCACAAAAAGGACTTGATTATAGTTATAGTGAAAGCTCGTAATCCCATAACATTTAATAGGCTGTCACCAACTTTTAGAGTTCCCACAGTTTTTTCTTTTTAAACGGCTGAGCTAAATGTCTGTTTTTTATATTTCAAAATCCCTGATTGCAGGAGTGCCTCAGCTCCTAACTCAGACGCTTTTATTCTGTGACAGCCACCATTTCTGCCATCAGCATGCAAGATTTTATACCATAAACAAAGTCAGAAACAATGATTTAGTAGTGCTGATAGGCTTCTAAACTAATAGTGAACTGCAAGCATTTTCCATGTTAAGAGAAATCAATAACCTTTACAAGAACTGTACTCTGATGTAGCTTTTGATCCTACAAACAAAAAATCTAATGGACAAATCTTATGCTACTCTCAGATAATCACACTTGCTTAGTTTTCATTTTTGTAGCAGTACAATAAAATTTTAATGACTAAAATTTTAATAACTTTAGTTAGCACCACCATTGTAGTTATATTCAATACTGAATTGAGAATACACGGTACAACAATAACTGCAGATTAAGGTTTCTAAATTAAAAAATATCTTTTTGATACTCTAATGCTCAACACCACATAAAGATGAAATTCAGACATTGGCTCAATCATGTTCCCTCTGAAAAATTCCCATCTGCTTCAATGGGATGAAGATATGGGTCAAAGCCTAAGAGCAAAATAGCTACCATCAAAAATAATTATTTTATGGGCCCTACCCTGCAATTGGTAGTCATGTGACTACTTGCTTTGGGATTACTTGCTTCAGCAGAAGTTGAAGGACTAGGAGGTAATTTCTGTTTAAAATTGTGAATATGCCTTGCCATGTATTTGATATGTACACTTTTACAAATACATGCACGCATATATCTGATCCATAAGTACTTTGCTGTAATTCATTCTAGAATTTCTGCTGACAGCAAATGTATATAAGAGAATAACTCAAGATTTTTTATGGCTGGCATTTTAAATGTAGTGTACTTTTTCATTCTCATATAAATAAAGAAAACAGTTCCAAATCTGAGCTATTAAAAAGCATATAGAAAAAACAAGGTCATTTTTTAAAAGCCATCAAACATAGGAAGGATTAAGATATTTTCACCATAAAGGAAATAGCATACAAAATAAAATGCAATCTGTATAATTTTTTTAGGATTTTTTTAGATTTAATATATTTATATATTTTTTTGAGATTTCATATATCTGTAAGCATATATTTGCATCTTTGCAATGGGACTACAGCCTGCTTGCTAACTCATTTTTCACACTGTGAAAACAATGTACAGTAAAATCAAAAAACAAAATAAATCCAGTCACACTGCACAAATGACTACACTTTTGGTTAAAAGGGTTGTCAGTTAACTCAGCAAAAGTTCTCCTAATTCTCCTCCCCAAGAGCTTAAGTCATTTTAATAGGCCACTGAAGATAAAGGATGCAGCCATTTGGCTAAAATACCTTTTGCAAAAAGTGCATTAAAATTGTTTTTGGTAATTTTGTTTGGGCCTTTACACAAATAAGCCAGTTTTTAACTCTTCTAGCAGCATATCTGGGATTTTATATTTATTCTACCTAAAGATTTGGAACATTTGGGAATTTAAAGACAGAGTTGAAATATTACGGCAGCCTATAGTAAACCTGCATATGAAGCTGCCAATAAAGCCTAGGACTACTTATTTCACATGGGACACTTTGAACTAAGTTATTTTATTTTTTCTCATATTTTCCTTCACCTCTACTGAGAGTCCTATATCATCCCCTTCTCCACCAAATCCAAATAAATAATACATCAAAACATTTAAATGCAGAAATCATAAAAAGGATGCAATAAATAATGTATGTAACAGCTCTAAGTGAAATAACACATTTAACCAAACAGTGTTCCTGGCAGAGACTGAATTTCAAGTCCCATCTTTAAATTTGCACAGATAAATGTGTTAGATAAATATATTATTTCTCTCTGAGCTACTGTGGATTTACAATATACATATATTGGATTTATACACATTAAATACACATATGAAGCATTTATGATAAAGAGCTGATTGCTAATACATTAAAGCACAATTTCTTTCTGGATCAAGTACATGCATATCATTGGTATTTGTATGAAATGTGTTATTTGCATTTCAGATACAGTTTAATGCAGAATTTTCAAGTTTTGCTGCATTAAAATAAATTCCCCACTCTCTGAGATGCAGGAATGAATATTGTTGCTTCTACAAGTTCTGAATTGAGAATTTCTTTTAAAATTTGCTTTGTTCTCTGAATTTCCTGAAATTGGACAGTGTACTTTATCACAGTTGGTAAGGTGTCCCACACAGTACTGTGGTGGTGATCCTTACCATTCTAGTGCATGTAACTTTCCAAGTCTCTCACAGCACTACGACAACCAACAACATACTATATTTGTACTTTAACAAGAAAGAAAGTTTACATATGATGGGCTGGAGTCAATACAAACTGGCTAGTTTCAATATCACAGAAGCCCACCCAACCATCACTACTCCAAATCAACATATCTGGAATTATAAGGGCTTCAGAGACAGGAATGAAGAAAGCCAAGTGAACCCAAGTGAAAGCCAAGTGAACCCAGCTCTGTAGAGATCAGGAATAAAGAACGTACCTTTATATTCATTACAAAATACTGGAGCCTGACTTTTCGGAGATGGAGAGCACCGACAACTCCAAATAAAGTTAATGGGAGTTCTGGGTGCCGAACACCTCTGGAGGAAAAAAAAATCAGGCTCAGTTTTGAAAGGATTTTTGATAGCGCCTGCCTTCTCTATCATACCAATATAACCAGATCAATTGATTACAACAGATGTGCATGCAGGAGACCATCCCTTACCAATTTAGACTATATATTACAGAAGCATATCCTACAAGACTAATAGCAGAAATGTGCTTCTATTATTTACAAAATATAAAGTGCATTATTATTTACTTATAGAACTGACAGACTTTCTGCCTGGATCACACAGCTTTAAAATAGAGGTAAGGGCTTGAATGTAAAATTCTCTCATGAGAACCTATTAATTCAAGAAATTCAGACCAATGCTTTTCACCCTGTCCTCCTAGGATTATATTTGGCCACGCTCTTTAGTGCAAACAAGCTTGTGTTTTTCTCAAGTTTAAAGGTCATGGCTGTTTTAGGGCTTAAAGAATGACAATCTATTTAAAATACACTTGGAATTCAATATTCCTTTGTGTTATAATGGGCTTTTTTGTACAACAGCAGTATAATACTGCTGCTCTCAAAAGCTGGGTATATGCTGCCAAAAATAATGAGGAACCCATTTCCAAACTTATGAATTTGCATTGCTATATTTTGAGTTTGCTAGCCTTATGCTTGAATCATAAGATTTGCAAACCTCAGAGCTTTACATTTTTATGGAAAATAAGTAGTCAGTGTTTTAACTGTGGATGGCTGGCTCAAATGTAGTCCCAGATACTCAGGTGTGTATCACCAAGAGAAAGTAAGTGCATTAGCTGATTTTACAAAATGTAAGGCAACACCTACCTGTGTATCAGAGCCGAGAATTGAGCTTGTTCGGCATCCAGCAAATACTGACTTCCTGGGGTAATTGTTATAATACATCACTGTATTTCTGAAGGCCAATTAATAAATACAGGAAAACTTATTATGAAGCAGTGGTGCAAAATGACACAGGTCTACATCTTCACTGAAGCACTTACAATAGCTAAACTGCAGTCTGGCTCTAACTCTCCAAAATGGCAACTTGATAGCAATAACAATGCCACTTTGCACCTGTTTGTTTGTTTGTTTGTTTGTTTTAAATCCTGTGAAGGAAATATATTTTTAAATTAATTAATGACTTGCACAATTAAAACATTTTCTCTCCATTAAAAAGTAAAGGAACACATGGAATGCAAGATTATCTATATTGCACATATTCAGTAGGAATAATTCCAACAAATGATCTTTTATTATCGAGTGATGCAAACATTATTCAGACTGGAAGATGCTGAGCATAGAGGGAACAAAACCACTTGAAGATGGGGCACAAGAGGAGAAGTGGGCATTAAAAATTCCCACACTCAGAACTCCAGATTATTAGAAGTTTTGACAAATTCATCATTACTTCAGGCACTGTGATGGGCAGCTGCTATCAGTGAGATGGTAATTTAGGCATTGATGAATCATTCACTAATATTCTGCTATCAAGCCAACAACAGCATAAACTGTTATTTTTGTATAATTTGGACTCCTTAATTTTTCCTGTTTTAAGTGCTTCACTGTCCAATTGAATTATAAGTCCTAGGATGAAGGTTATAAGCTTAAATTGATTGGTCATTGTCTAAACAGCCGAAAAGTAGTTCAAATGACCAAATAGCAAAACTTTGATTTGGATAAGAAAATATCTGAAACATCAATCAATATATTAGTGATTAGTTTAGAGTATATTTTTGACAATAAGCCAACTTGTTATTAGTTCTAAGGGAATCACCTAAAACAGTGAAATTAATTTCTTTATGCCTGCTGTTTTCTGTCACAGGCATAACATGTTCCTCAAAGTTCTTTGGTGACTTTGGTGCAAGCTTTTTTGGAGTTTAATTGATCATTTTTAGCAACCAAATACAGGCCAGATTATTCTCCTAATCCACACATACGCCCTTCTTTGTATTACTAACGGTATAGCAGATCAATGACATGTTAAGGTGTTTGAATTTAGTGTGGACTTGAAGTGTGTGCGTAGTTTAAAATTAAGACTGTGGACAAGTTTGTTGCAGATAAGTGTGCTTGAGCAGATTAAAATGTACCATTTGGATTAAAAGATAGTTCACCCTCATGCACACTCAACTGCATGATTAAAGCATGATTTGGTTGGTGATAAATTTCCACATATATACACAGTAGCCATTAAAAAAAACACACACACACATTAAAAAGATAGAGTCTTTAAGAAAGGGATTTAGGGTCCAATTCAATTTCATTGATATCAATAAAAGATTCCTGTTGATTTCAGTGAGAGCTGAACTCACCCCACAATGCCGAAAAAGCTTTTCATAAAAATATATTTGTTTTTGCTTTCAGATCCAAAAGCATTTAGGTTATTCTATGATCTTCATTCTAACTCAACCTCCCTGAACAGATCATGCTATACTTTTTCCCTCCAGGCAGAATGTTTGGATTTCAAGGCAGAAATTGGTAGAAAGTTGTAGCCCAAGACCTCATAGTCTTCAAGGGGATTTCATGCAGGCCTACCAGTCTGACCCTGTGGATCACAGTGCAGGATCATGGCCCCACCTTTAACATGGTGGGGAAGGAGTGATGGAGGTGGGCACATAGATATTATCTTGGAATACTAAACTATTAATAAAATCATTTATGATGGAGATGCTGACACAGCTTTGACGATAGCTTGGTAAATGTGCTACCAATAAGTTAGAGAAGCATTTTTATATCAATTAAGTGGTGCACCAAAATCTCCCAAAGGTTTTTTCTCAAAGTAAAAGGACAAAACAAGTTTTCTTCATATTTTTAACGCTATATCTGTATTACTCACATATTTGGAAGGAAACCCTAGATACTTCCTTGCAACATTCATTCAGCCATCAAAATGCCCACTTCCCAGCTCTGTGCTTGAACCCCCCAAAACACCACCAATATAAAAATAGTTTTTTTAAATTTTGAGAACATATTAAACAGTCCTCAACCTTATATGAATGAAAGTGAATTATTTTAATTTGGGATAACCATCACAATTCAAAGACAGCTTTGCTTTTCTGTGGTACTCAAAGTATTTGACTGCCACAAAATTATTCGGTTAAGGAATTAATATTTCACTCTTTGACTACCCTTTATAAAGGTTTGACTGGTTATTGAGATTTTATCTATAAAGACCATTGCTTACAATTTGGTAATTAGTAGATGTGGATTTAAAATTTTTACTTTTCCTCATATGAGTAGACAAAATCCACAAAAAATCAATTTTTGTGGTAGATGACTTGTAATTAACCTTTTCGGATTTTAAACTCAGCATAGACACTATTCAATTATGGAAAGTGTGTCATAAGCAAGAACCAATTATTTTCAGCATAAGGTAAGTCTGGCCTTTTTGTATCTTGTTCTAGTGCAACACAAACCTTACCTAGACTATTTAAAGGTCAGAAAGTCAGATTTTTGTGCTGATACACAATTACTTTCATAGTCTTCAATACTTGAAGCAGCTGATTCATACAGATTTGGGAGACTGACATTCTCATAAAAATTACAGACATGTTGGGTGTCATTTAACGTCACCAGATTTCCGAAGTATTATATACTGTAGTTATTACTAACAGAAGGAAAAGGACTGACAAAAAATGAGGGGCAACTTCTTCAAACTACGAAATATTTAAATTACCTCTAGCTACTTAATGGTTTCCTGTTTTGCCTGATGACTACTTCAAATGCACTCTATTCCAGACCCTCTTGTTCTTCACCACTGTCACCTGCGACATCCATTCGTTTCTCTTTATGGCTGTTGTAAATTCTCCTCATTTCTTCTTCATACTTGATAAAGTTTTCCCCAAACCTTGTCCATGCTTTGTACGGGACAGTGATGGTGTTACGATAAGGTGGTCTCACCTCACTTACCTTCAAAAAAATGCCATACCTGTTAGATCCCACATCAAAGTAGAACCGTTTGTTGTCCACCCTGAAGGAAGTCCCCTCTGGGAGTTCAAGAGGCTCATCACTCCCACCTCTTCGTTCTTCTATATCTCCCTCCCCATACTCTTCAATTAGCTGGACCAAAGCATCCCTGAATTCAATCATTCCTTGGGCTGGAAGGACAATAGTTTGTTCCTGTCCCAAATTGTGGCCAAAATAACCTATCATGCCTGGTCCTCTAATCATTGTTTGTCTAATCCTTAAGAAACGCCCACGCTGGTTCTCCTTCAGGTCTAGATAATACTTCCTGTTGTCTCTTTCTATATACTCAGTTTTCAGGACACTATGAGGATGCTCTTCTGATTCAACAGATGCTGGAGGAGAAGGCAGATGATGCTGTTGCCGTCTTCTCAAATCTTGCTCTTTTCCATTGCTGTGTTCATGTCTATGACTATGACTACCTTTGAGGCCCAAATGGGCATAGTGCTCTATGAAATCTCCCAGATAATCCTTCAGCTCAGCAGCCACAGACAAGGAGAGAGTCAGTTTGCTTTTCCTGATATTTTCCTGCCTGCCTCTTCCTATCCAGACCTCTGCTATCTTCAGAAAGCGACCTCGAGAGCTCTGCTTCACATCCAGATAAAATCGCTTTTTCTGGATGTCCACCCTTTTGGAGGCTAGCTCCTGGATCTCCATGCAGCCTCCCTGAGAGGAGGCAGGATAGTGATACTGTTGTTGAGACTGGGAGTAAATGCTCCTGTGCAGACCAGAGCCCCCCACACTCCTTCCTCCTCCTCCTCCTCCTCCTCTCCCTCTCTCCATCTTTATCAGTCAGCTGAAAATAACAAATATAAAACAGACACAGACCTTAACATGAGTGTCAGGGACCTTTGCTGATTCCTAACAGATCTCTGCTCAGTTTATTGTTTGTCTCTAGTCTCCTACCATGGCACTCAGGAACATGGGAAGAGATCCCAATTTCTGTGACTGCTTCTAACCATAGACTATATACCATCCTCAAGATTCCCTGGAAACCATCCCTTCACAGTCCCCCATCACTAGTACACTCCCACATCAGCCACCCCACAATGCTTCCTCTTTGATAATCACCCCCACAGCCCAATTACTGTCACATTTCCCCCAGTAACTGTTCCCATAGTGCCACTAATCTTGCTAAAGCATTTGTGACTGGAAGATTCCTCAGAAGACTGGGTGCCACAGGCATAGCCTCACTCTACCACCAAACAGTCCCCTCTTATCTCCCAACCCAACTGCTTTACTGCCCCCCAATTTGTTCCTGAATGCAGCCCCCAGTAAACCCACACCAATTCTTCACTTCCTCCAGTGACAACTTCAACCACCCACCAGCCACAGAACTGCAGAGCACTCCCCTAGTGACTCCCCGTCTCCCAGGGCTGCAGCCCTACACTGAACCCCCACTCCCATGACACCTTCCCCCAAGCTGGTACCCCTCAGTAACTCCACTTCCCCTGACTACTTCCCCAGACTACAGCCCCCAGTAGCCCCACAACTCCAGAGGACAGCCCCTCCGGGACTCCCTCCCTCCGACATCTGCACCAGGGAGGCAGCCACCTATTACCCTCCCCCTGACTCCCTTCCTCGGGAATGCAGCCCCAGTGACTCCCCCTCTCCCAAAGTTACAGCCCCCTCAGTGACCCCAACTCCTCTCCCCCTCCCTCATGCTGCAGCCCCCCAGTTACCCCCACTACCCCGATCCCTCTCCCAGGGCTGCAGCCCCCTCGTTACCCCAGTCAAAGCTGCAGCCCCATTATCTCCACTCCCCTGATTCCTCCCCCAAGGCTGCTGCCCCCACAGTTACCCCAGTCAAAGCTGCAGCCCCCAGTTACCCCCACTCTCCCGATCCCTCCCCCAGGGCTGCAGCCCCCCCCCAATGACAACCACCCAGGCGGCAGCCCCCACCCCCAGTGACAACCCCCCCAGGCTGTAGCCCCCCCAGTTGCCCCCACTCCCCCGGACCCCCCAGGCCGCAGCCCTGCTGGTAGACGAAGGGGGGGGCACTTACTCCATTGCTACTATCGCCCTTTACCAGCCGCCGCCTCCCACTGTGCCTGGCCGCCGCGCACAGGCCCGCACGGGACCGGGTAAGAGCATCCCCCGTAGGCCCCTCGGCCGAGTCCGCCCCGCCGCGGGCGACACGGAGGAGCACGGAGACAGAACGGGGCCCGCACCACAGACTCGGGGGGTGCAGCGGGCGCTGCTCTCCCAGGTACCGACTGGGCCCTGAAACTACAACCCCCAGCATGCACCGCGCCAAGACCTCCCTTCGGGTATCCTTCCAGCCTCCGCCGAGGATGGTGACGTCTTACGCGCGACGTGCGAGTGACGTTGTTTGTACGCGCTGGCGGCCTGGGGTCTGAGGCGGGGGCGCAGAGGGAGAAGGGCAGGTCAGGGGAACTCCCACGGAAAGAGCGCTGGGTCCCGCCTCTTCCCTCCCCGCGGGCGGCCGGGCGCTCCTTCGCTGGGCCTGCCGCGGGGCTGCCCCCGCTAGCGGTGCTGCAGCCACGCCTCCCTTCGCGGCGCGCGCGGAGACCGCTTGCTCCCGGCGAGTCCCGCCGCGGGCGGGCTGAGGCCTCTCTGGCTGCCTAGCGGCCAGGCGGATTCGCGCCCGTCGGCCTTGCGCCAGCCCGCCAGAAAGAGCCTCCCGGCAGGGGCTGGGAAGCCTGGCGGGGTCCGGTGAGCTCCGGCGCCGGCCCAGGAACGGCCGCGCCGCTCTTTGTCGCGTGGCCGAGGCCTGCTAGCCAGGCCCTGCCTGTGCTGGGCGACTCGCTCCTGGCTGCCTGCAGAGGCAGCAGCTTGTGGGATTCGTGGCTGACCTTATCCCGCCCCGTCCCCCCCAAGCCTGTGCTGGTGAGTGGGGGAGCACTTCTGTCACCTGTTCGCGGGCTACGCAGTTTGTCTTCCCGCTGCTTCACAGACGGGACTGCTCCCAGGCTGCTGGCCCCAGGAATCATGCTTTGGGCACTTCTTATACTTCTGTATAGGGAACCTCAGGAGCCTTTCTGGGACTGAGCTGTGCCTCCCTAGTTTGGAGGAGGGAACAGGGATGCTGAGTTGTATGGGGAGTGAATAGCCGTGTATGTCCCTGTCAGCTGGCTAGATGGCCACAGGTGGCTAGTGTGTTGGACCCTACAGCTTTAACTGGTGTATTTGTGTGTGCGCAGCTGATGAGGCACACACAAACCAAAATAAAACAAAATATTTTTTCTGTAAAATTCCAGCTTCTAAATATATAAAGCACATCTGTGTTGGAGCTACTTCTACCAATGGATGTTGGCAATATACATTACATACCTGGGGGTGGGACTGTTACATACTCTGAGTTCTATAAATAGATGTGTACTTTCTTTGCACTATTAACTCTTCATGGGGGGACCATGTTGGTCCCCAAATACTAAGCAAGTTGGCTGAGGTTAGGGTGGTATGTCTTACTGGATCAACTTGTCTCTGTAACTGGTTAGGTAACTGATGCACATAACTAGAACACTATACTTATTCACCTCAAGAGTGGAAAACCAGCAGATTATGTCAGGTGATTCACACTGAGTGGAAAGAACAAGCAAATAATGGCAGATGGATTTAAAAAATTCAAGCTTTCTGAACATGCAGTGATGGCAAGAGGTGTTATGGGTCTGCAGTTAAGGGACAGAGTGAGTTTGAATGCCTTTCTGTTGAGACTGGATGTAAAGGTACGAGAGAGGAGCATTGTGTATGAAAGCGGATTCTGAATTCAAGCCATGTTGGTCCCCAAATATTAAGCAAGTTTGGTGAGGTTAGGGTAGTATGTCTTATTGGATCAACTTGTCCCTGTAAAGGAAGTATCACTAAACTGTGCTGTTTCTTGTCTGACCGTTCTGATAAGTTTTGGCCCATTTTTATAGCTGTTACACTGCAGGAGAAACAAAGTTTTTTGGATGATTTGTGAGAACATATTCATTCAAAGTGAAACAGTTAAAACAATTCCTCGCTGAAGTTCATTACTGTATACATGTCAACCCAGGTGCTTTGATGATATTGGTGAATGAACAGGCAGATAGAAATTTTAAGGTGTCTTGTTTAGTTTTCTACAAAAGGCTTGTCTACAGTCAGTCTCTGCATAGATTTTATTAAATGAAAGGAAAAAAATGACTTACATTCCAGGGGACTGTATTAGGGTTGCCATATTTGTGTATGTATCGGAATCATTGTCTACCAACTCATGTTGCAGTAAGGCATTACGGTATATACAATGTTAAGTTGGTAGATAACTGATGCACATACACTCCCTCTGAGGAGTGTCCTCTTTTTTGAAAGTTCAGATATATTAACCCTTTTTTCCTAAACATCACCTGTTGGCACATCGGTTACAGCACAGTAGACCCTTGCTTTCTGTGGACTCGACTTATACCTTTTCATAATAACGTGAGTTGAGTCATGGGGGACCTTAGTTTACTGCACCCGCCACTCTGCCTACTCCTGCGCTGCTGGTTGTCTAAGGGGCTGTCCTGTAGCATGTAGCAAGACCCACGAAAGCTCATTACCTAATAAATATATTTGTTAGGTTTTGAGGTGCTACAGGACTGCTTGTTTTTTGTACAAGATTGTATCAGCCCTTTTGGTCTAAAGACTAATACAACAAAGCTACAATTGCATAGGCCTCAGCCTGTAAATGCTGCATTACAGCCTTACTTTGTTTATATAGCTAATACATATGTATCACTCATAAATATTTGTCCACCTTACGTGCATGTAGTACTATTGTACTCATTTCTAGACTTGTATCTACCTCTCTTCATCACACATTTGTTACATATAAATTAACCACAATTCAACTACCTAATGATATGAAATAACTGGATACAGAGAACTGCAAAGAAATTAATACAGGTTGAACCTCTCTAATCCTGGACAGCCTCACTGAGCAAAATCGATAATGTGGCATGATCCAGCTAAATAAAATCATCACTTATCATGGGTGTGGTCAAATTTTCCTGTGGTCCCATGAAGTTTGTTTCCAGCCACCAGTCCTAGCTCTCAGTGTTCTGTGCTCTTATTTAGCTATAATTTACCCCTAAATGTCTTCTAAGAGTCCAGTCAGCAGTGAAAGTGTTGGTAATGCTGTTAGACAATATTGACCTCCTGTGGTGTGGCAAATTCTCTCATCCAGAACTGCTTGGATCCCAAGGATGCCAGATTAGAGAGGTTCAATCAGCACTAGCAAAATGTTGTTACTTTGTCTTTCAAGAATGTTTTTTTTTGTGAACAAACTTGTGCATCTACATTAAAAAGGAAGGGTCACACTTCCAGAGAAATTATATCAAGCCTTAATGAGATTGGGCAAAAGATATTTTGAGTTACACGTTATTTATTTCTATTTAGTATTTGAGGAGGTTCTTTTTTTCAGAAGCAGAACTATTTGCTAGCAATGATAGAAAATATTATTGGGTGAAGAAATGAACTTTCTGTGCATCAGGGTTAAAATGAGTTGTAGGAAACATAAATAGCTTCCAGTATTGACAATTAGTGGTTGTTGCTTTCATCAAGATCACAGAAGAGATTTGCCGGGTTGGGGGTGGGTGGGAGGGGGCTGCCTGTTAAAGTAAATGGTAAATACTAATACTGGTAATTAGACCAGAAGTTGAATGATTCTGATTAAATGAGCCTCTTCCCAAATCTTTTACTTACTGAACTTGATATTTATTTCTAACTAGAATAATTTTTGATTGCTGGCATTAAATCCATTGGCAATTAATGATGCTAGAGGCAGCTGTGTTTGGGTTTTTTATTTTTGTACATAACTGAATACGGCAAAGATAATTTCTTTTTTTAATCAAAACTGTGTGCCTTATAACATGAAGCAGTAATAGTGCTTTAACTAAAAAGACAGATTTGTTACTGGTAAAAGCACTTTGATACAATAAGATTAGTGTAAAAGGTCTCATCTTCCCAGAGGTATGCATGTACCACATGCTTCTAGTGCTTGAGGATAGGGCTATGAAGTTTTGTCACAGATGTCATTGTAGTTGTGGAAGCTGAATTTGAATAAAGTCCATGAAATGCCCCTAAACCAAGTGGCAGAGTGATTTAGTCCATGCAGGTTTGGTGTTTGTGTCTTCCCATTTCTGGCTAACTTTTTGTGCCTCAGCACTGTGCTAGAATGCAACATCAATCAAATTTGGCCCTCTGTTCCTCCATCTTTTGAAGAGTGGATGTGCCAAACATGAGTGAAAGTTTAAATGTGTCGGAAAGGTGAAGGGAGCTGGGCTAGCTCTGTGGTATAGGAACCCCTTTATTAGGGTGAATATGTGGTGGGCTCACTTTCCAAACGCCTCTTCTTTCCATGACCCATTGTTGCTTTGCTAAATCTCTGCCATGAAACATTTTAAAAATTAGCATGACGGTGATAGCCCTGCTTGTGTGAACTACTTGTATGGGAGGATAAGACAGTGTGCACTGAACTGCAGTGCACTGGGGGTG
This sequence comes from Carettochelys insculpta, assembly GCF_033958435.1. Taxonomy (NCBI): domain Eukaryota; kingdom Metazoa; phylum Chordata; order Testudines; family Carettochelyidae; genus Carettochelys; species Carettochelys insculpta. The sequence goes on along the minus strand of NC_134140.1, from coordinate 131,545,304 downwards.
GGGGGCAGAGTGTGTGTCTAGTGCAGTACCACACACTCAGACTTACCTACCTCTCTATCAGTCATCTAGAAGAGGAATTAACAGATCATTAGTGAACTTTGTGGCAGATATAAATCTTGTCAAGGAGGCTCTTTGTTACTTTAGGACCTCATGTGATGGACAAGGGACTTACTGTACTAGATGCTGTACAAACATGCCTAAATATGGCCCATGATGCAAAGAGCATGTAGTTTAGGACAAAAGACAATGTGAAAATATAGACAAGTAGATGGGCAAGCACAAAAAAACAAGTCAGTAGTGGTTAGCATGAAGGCATTGGGCTCATCACACTAGCTGCCTGATGGCTGCCCATAATTTTGTAGGTTCTTTGTGGCTAGAGAATTAAATAGATGAATGAAAACAGTGAAGTGGCTTTGAGGGTGTTTTTGGGGAGTGCCTCCTATATGTATGACATGGTGAGAGAGAGTCTGAAGGTGCTTGCTTAATATCTAATAAGCAGGGGTTGAAGGCTGGCATTGGAAGGATAGAGGTGGGCAATGACATTTTGGTATTGTATGAGAGATGATAGGCAGTGTGGGATAAGCTGTGAAGGGCCTATGAAGTGAAAATGTAATGAAATGGAGAATAGGGTGCCAGTGGTAGGGTGCAGAAAGACGGGAACATAACTCTTACAAGTCTTTTCAAGGAAGCATAAGATGGGAGATAAATAACATGATGTGAATGTTGTAACAGGAAAATAACATGTTGGCTGATGCTTCAGAAAAACATTGACACAGATCCAGTAGGCTGTGGAATAGTTTCTCAGTAGAATTCTTGGAAGCTGCATTGTTTAAATCTATATATTTTTTTAAAAAATACTAGTGCATGATAATAGGCCTGGGACTTACATATAACAGTGAAATAAAAGTAAATACAAATATTATGCTATCTGTGTTTTCAAATGTTTTAAAGAGTCAGACCACTGAACTGGAAGAGGTCATTGGTTAAGCAGCTGGAAGCAGAGTTTGTTAAAGTGCATAAACAGCTATTGATAGCAGTAGCATATTCTGTAGGTATGGAGAAAATACTCCTTAATTTTACTTTAGTCAACTATTTCATTGATTTTCCTCCTCCAATCTATGAATCAACACTTGTTTTGAGAGAATGAGCTTTGCTAGTTCCACAATCATGAAGAACCTTGTAACCAGAAAAAATAAGTTCAGTTCACTAACCGCAGATCTCCCATTGTTTAATCAGTTTTAAATAGAAAACATGTGAAACATATATAATCTGTAGGTTTAAAGTAATTTTCTTTAAAGAAAATTAAAAGACTATTTTTGTGTATTTGAAATGTGCTTTTATCCTGTACTAAACAGCTTTTACTGAGGAGACCAACATTTCTCAAACTGGGGATCCTGACCCAAAAGGCAGTTGCAGAGAGGTCACAAAATTATTTTAAGGGACTCAAGGTATTGTCACCCTTGTTTATGCCCTACCTTCAGAACTGGGCAGCTGAAGAGTTATGGTTATTGGCGAGGTACCCAGCTCTGAAGGTGTTGTTTCACTGGCAGCAATGCAGAAGTGTGGCGATACCATATCATGCCACCCTTACTTCTGTACTGTTTCCCTTCAGAGCTGGGTTGCTGGAGTGTGAGTACTGCTGAATAAGGACCAAACTCTGCAGCTAGCAGTGCAGATATAATATGGCAATATCACACCATGCCAACCTTCTGTGTTGCTACTGGCAGCAGCTCTACCTTCGGAACTGGGACCCCATCCAGCAGCCATCTCTGTCCAGCTGCTCAGCTCTGAAGGCACTCCTGCCAGCAATGAGGCAGAAGGAAGGGTAGCAGTATACTGCAACCCCCCACCTCCTTTCTGGGAGCCCTACAACTACAACACCATGACATTTCAGATTTAAATAGCTGCAGTCATGGAATAGATGATTCTTTAAAAGCCTGTGACCATGAAATTGACCAGAATGGACTGTGGATTTTGTAAGGCACCATATATAATGCTTATATAAACATATGTAGATTTATGAAACTAATAAAGGGTGATGTAACAGCCGATGTTTTCTATTGGGGAATCGGTAAGGAAGAATTATAGCGTGGTAAGAGAGATTATCTTGAATGGTTAGTTTTTCCGGCTGTAAATAATCACGCCTTCACGCGTAAATCGTCTAAACTGAGAAGGTATACAAATCACATCAGAAATAGGTTTTTAGAGAAATATTCTTGGCAAAAGAGTTTTTTTTTTTTTTTTTGTCTGTGGCCCTATATAAAGATATTGGTATGAGAACTCTTTGAAATGAAAGCTTCGCATCCGTTTAGATACGATGAGACAGAGAGAGCTCTTGATCTGATGACAAAAGTTGGATAATGTGTTTGTTTCTGTATATTGCTGCACCATTCTGTGATTGATAATTTTAGATTAAATTATTCCAGTTGAGCTGGTTATTTGAAAATCTGGAGTAGTTAGCTCAGATATGCAACAAAGTAATAACTTGAATTGCAAGTGATGATGGGCAGCATAACCACCCTTAAAGCGGGCAAGACCAGTGGTGTGTGTTGCTGTTCCACAGGTCCCTTTTTAACACATCTTTGTGGAGCAAGAATAGTTAGGACTAATCCCTGTTGTCAGATGCTACCAGCGTGATACTCTGCTGTCTCCAGTGTTGGTATCACTCAGCTGCGTGCATGTGTTCCCCCTGTGCGCTGCCCCAGCTCTGCAGATAGCTGACACAGCAGACCCGAAGAGAACCCCCACTGACCACAGAGTCTAGTAAGGTGCGAAGGCACGTCGGCCAGGTTTATTGCCGTATTGGACACAATAGTAACAATCAACTATACAACTATACGTTAGAGGTTGTCCACGAGTTTGTGTACCTCGGGTCCACCATCACTGACACCCTGTCGTTGGACACCGAGTTAAATAGGAGGATCGGAAGAGCGGCCACAACTCTGTCCAGACTCAGCAAGAGAGTGTGGAATAACAACAAGCTGTACACTCACACCAAAATGCAAGTCTACAGAGCCTGCATCCTCAGCACCCTCCTTTATGGCAGCGAGACTTGGACCCTGTATGCCCGCCAGGAAAAGAGGCTGAACATCTTCCACTTGCGCTGCCTCAGGCGCATCCTTGGAATATCATGGAAGGACTAAGTGACTAACACCGCCATCCTCGAGCAAGCTGGAATCCCAACCATGCATACCCTCCTCAGGCAGTGTCGGCTCCGCTGGCTTGGCTACGTCCACAGGATGAATGATGGAAGGATTCCAAAAGACATCCTGTATGGTGAGCTAGCCTCTGGCAAAAGACCTCCCGGACGCCCCCAGTTGTGCTACAAAGATGTCTGCAAGAGAGACCTCAGAGAGGTAGACATTGAGCTGGACAACTGGGAAGAACTAGCAGACGACTGCAGCAGATGGAGGCAGGGGTTACACAGAGGTCTTCAGAAGGGCGAGATGAGGATCAGACAGCTAGCAGAGGAGAAGCGAGCGCACAGAAAGCATACTAAGGACTTGCCAGACACCCACCACATCTGCAAGAGATGCAGCAAGGACTGTCACTCTCGTGTGGGTCTTCATAGTCACAGTAGATGCTGTAAATGAAGTCCTCAATTGAAACTATAAAGGGTGCGATCCATAGTCTATGCAGACTGAAGGATGCCTACTACTACTACTACGGACACAATAGTAGTTCCCTGTAGATTTCTTAGTCTAAGTCAAGGCATACTACAAATATGCACCCACGGTCAATGGACTCGGCTCAGTCAGTGGCAGGACTTTCCACTGACCCCTCGGCCGGACCCAGACCACATCCCAGAAGTACGTTCTTATACACAGGTACAAACAATTTACACATCACTCCTGACGTATTGAGGTACAACCCTTCTACGTAATTAGGTGCCGCCTCTCACCTTGTACATGTTGGTTCAAACAAAACAACTCTGTCCATCATATTACCCTTTTGCCCCTGTCATTGGGATGGATTGGCCTATTCTTTCTTATCTGTGGAATGTTTCGGGGTAGGGTGTTCTGGTACCATGTACCTACTTCAATATGCTAGGTAGATATGTTTATGCACCATCAACTTCTTGCCAACTTCTGTGAGTAGTGCATTCCTTTAGCTCACAGCTGCACTTTGCTTTCTGTTAGCAAAGTCTTGACCATTACTTTGGTTCAGGCCTAAGGCCTCATACTGGGCCTGTACTTACTACAACCCCTATAGCAGAGGCAACCTTTTCCCTCATCAAAGCAATATTTCTACTCTCTGCTGCAGTGGGAGTTTTCTAACCCTGAATTATCCAAACAGCATGTAACTTTTTGTGTAAGAAGGGTATCTAAAAACACAGCTGTGCATCTCTAGATCAGTGATTCTCAACCAAAGTACCCTAGGGGTACCAGAGGTCTTCCAGGATGCACATCAACTCATCTAAATCAGTGTTTCTCGACCCGGGGTTGGAGGATGAATTGGGGTGAGGTGGGGTAGGGTGATGGGAGTTCACAAGTGTAGGGATGGTATTAAGGTGTGGTAAGTAGGGCAATTACCAGAGGTTCCCTGTCAAAAGGGACTCAGCAAAGCTAAATTACACGCTTTGGCCCCAGACTGTGGGCCTCAGGCTTGAAAGTTCACAGTATCTGTGTTCCAGTTGATTAAAGTTATAATTTTAGAGTGTTATTGAGAAAGTCAGCATTTTTTCCACTAGTAATATGCTGTGACATTTTTGTATTTTTATGTCTGATTTTGTGAGCAAGTAATTTTTGAGAGAGGTGAAACAGAGTACGCAAGACAAATCCAATTCCTTAAAGGGAAGGGTACGGTAGTCTGAAAAGATCAAGAACCACTGTTATACACTGAAATATAAGTATGATATTTATATTCCAAATGAGAACATAAGCAATTTTTCAGTAGTTGTATGCTGTGGCACTTTTGTTTTTTTAGTTCTGATTTTCAAATAGTTTTAAGAAGGGTCAAAGTTGGAGGTGCTCAAGACATACCAAACTCCTGAAGGGGTACAGTATTCTGGAAAGGTTGAGAACCACTGCTCTAAACAAACAAACAAACAAAACCCATAAGATAGCTTGGTATGTTAGTACCATGGCTGTTAATGTTTGAATTGTTTTGGTGGAAAAATACACTGTGCTATTACAATCTGCAAAAAGACTTTACGGAACCCTCTCATGGGAGGATATTGAGAGGTTTTCTTCTTTCATGTGTTTTTATACCCTCTTTTATGCAGCTAGCATATGGAAGACAGATGAAAAAGTTCTGCATTTACCTAGGTCATGTAATTTCCTTCCCTCCTGACTTGAACTTAAAGTGATCCACTGAAATGAGGATGTGGGGAGGACAGAAAATGATAACTGCAATAATATCTATTATTCATATACTGGCTGTACAATAACTGACTCTTTTTCCCCCACTTAAATTTTACAGACCAAAAGTTAAAAAAAATGCAGGAGAATTAATCAAATAGAATTTATAATGACTTCTCCACATCATAAACTTCCTCAGTGGATGACAGCACAGAGTAAAGATGATGATGTGGCTGACAAAAAGGTAGGATTTGATGTGAAAATTTAGTTATACTACATGACATGGATATTTTGGACTAACGTTCAATTTTATGATGATGTCATATCAAGTATTCATTGTTAATATGTTGATGGCTTGCTTGCATGTTAAGTGTATATTGGTGCTGTCAAGTGGTTAAAATTAATTGTGATTAATAACATGATTAATGGCACTTTTAAACAATGGATTCCCATTTTAATATTTTGGATGTTTTCAGACTTTCAAATATATTGATTTCAGTTGCAACACAAAATGTAAAATGTACACTGCTTACTTCATATTTATTTTTGATTATAAATATTTACACTGTAAAAACTGAAAACTAGTTTTTCTTATATTCACCTATTACTGCATTACTGCATTGCTATAGAGCAATGCCTTTATCATGAAACTGGAACTTATAAATGTAGAATAAAAAAAAACCTGCATTCACAACGAAAACAATGTGAAAAAAGGCTAAAAGGCCATTCAGTCTGTCTTCTTGTTTGGACAAGAAGTCCTGTAAACTCGGTTGCTTACAATTTTCAGGAGATAATGCTGCCTGCTTCTTGTTTAGAATGTAATCTGAGAGTATACATTCACATGACACTATTGTAGCCTGCATCACAACATATTTATGTGCCAGATATGCAAAATGTTCATGTTTCATAATGCTTCAACCACCATTCTAGAGGACATGTGCTCATGCTGATGACAGGTTCTGCTTTATAACATGTCAGAGGAGTGTGGACTGAAGGATGCCCATTTTCATCGGAGGGGTCAGATGCCACCAGCAGAGGGTTGATTTTCTTTGTTAGTGGTTCAGGTTCTGTAGTTTCCACATCAGTGTTGCTTTTTTGAGACTTCTGGTGGCATGTTCTGTAGGTTCTGCCTCAGATATTGGAAGGCATTTCAGTTTCTTAAACCTTAGGTTGAGCGCTTTAGCTGTTTTTAGAAATCTCACACTAGTACCTTTTTGTATTTTGTCAAATCTGCTGTGAAAGTGTTCTTAAAACAAACATGATGAGTCATCATCCAAAACTGCAATAATATGAAATATGTGGCAAAAATGCAGGTAAAACCAAACAGGAAACGTACAGTTCTCACCAAAGGAGTTCTCACAAGTTTAGTTAACAAATTTCAGCAAGTATCAATGGTGATCTTTTGCCAGCAGGAGTTGAAATCTCCCTATCCCTGCAGAGGCATGAGTAAATATCATGGTGAAGGCTAACCACTTTTATATTGCCCCCTGCTGCCCTCAGTGGGTGATGTCTCTCAGTGGATGAAAAGACTGTCAGCCTGAGCCATTTGCTTCTTAGGCATCACCTAAGGTTCTGATCTGGGAAGTGGATACTTACTCTGAGCTAGTCCTCTGCTTGACTAAGTTCAGTATCCCTCCTTTATGGAGAGAAAATGGATAAGTTGGTGGATGACCATATGGCAAAATCCACATGATCTCTTTCTTCCCTAGTAAGTGCACCCAAGAAAGACCGTAGACCAGTCTTCAGATAGACAGACATACCCCTTTTGCTCCTTATCTTTGGAGAGATACCAGCAAAGGGACAAAGATTCTTCAAAGGGATAGCAGTGGAATTGGTGTCTGAGGGACGAAAGTGTAGAGGGCAGCAGACTGACCTGGCAATCCAGTGCAAAATCCCAGAAATTCTGGAATTCCAATCATTCTGACGTCTCCCAAGCAGGTATAGACAGAGGTCTTCAACTATTACAGGTATCTGCTCTTAGTAGCATGATATTCACAACATATTTAGGTTTCCTGGCTGGTAATTTACTGGTAGCTAGATTCCTTGGAGCAGTCTGGCTAGGCAGAATGTCAGTCAAGCCACTCTTCCCAAAATTGGATTTACCATTAATTTTGAGGATCTTGACAAGCTGTCCATTTAAATCATTGACTTCAGTGTACGTATTTGTCCATTAAGACTTGTTTTAGTGGCTGTTGCATTTACCAGGCAAGTGTCAGAGCTGACAGACTTATCTATGCATGAACCTTGCTGCATGTTTCGTGAGGCCAAGCTGGAGCTCAGGACACCAGATTCCATTTTCCCTAAGGTAAACTCTTTCTTCTGGGGTTCCCAAGAGGCTGTGTTTTCTTTGTTCTGTTCAAAACCACAGCACCCAGCTGAGCAGACATGGCACACTTGAGGATTTTAAGGCTCTTCTGACATCTGTGTCAGGTGTATATGCTCCTCAAGAAAATAGTCTACATGTTCTTGTCCTACTGAAAATGGCAGGGAGTTAGTGTTTCCAAGTCCTCCATGGCTGAGTGGGTTATACTGTCTTGCAAAAGCATACAAATCCATTGGGAGTTCTCAGTTCAGAAGATTAACAAAGGGTCCTGTGGCACCTTATAGACTAACAGAAAAGTTTTGAGCATGAGCTTTCGTGAGCACAGACTCACTTCATCAGATGCTGGTCTTGGAAATCTGCAGGGCCAGGTATAAATAAGCCAGAGCAAGGGTGGGGATAACAAGGTTAGCTCAGTCAGCAAGGGTGAGGCTTACTACCAGCAGTTGATCTGGAGGTGTGAACACCAAGGGAGGGGAAGCTGCTTCTGTGTTTAGCCAGCCATTCGCAGTCTTTGTTTAAGCCTGAGCTGAGGGCGTCGACTTTGCAGATGAATTGTAGCTCAGAAATTTCTCTTTGGAGTCTGGTCCTGAAATTTCTTAGCTGTACAAAGAATACTTTCTACAGCAAAGAAATTTCAGGACCAGACTCCAAAGAGAAATTTCTGGGCTACAATTCATCTGCAAATTTGACGCCCTCAGCTCAGGCTTAAACAAAGACTGCGAATGGCTGGCTAAATACAGAAGCAGCTTCCCCTCCCTTGGTATTCACACCTCCAGATCAACTGCTGGTAGTAAGCCTCACCCTTGCTGACTGAGCTAACCTTGTTATCCCCACCCTTGCTCTGGCTTATTTATACCTGGCCCTGCAGATTTCCAAGACCAGCATCTGATGAAGTGAGTCTGTGCTCACGAAAGCTCATGCTCAAAACTTTTCTTTTAGTGTATAAGGTGCCACAGGACCCTTCATTGCTGTTACAGATCCAGACTAACACGGCTACCCCTCCGATACAGTTCAGAAGAGGTTAAGGCACACTCTGTGAACAATTTCATTAGCACAATGAGAAAGTGCGTCTACGTTGGAACTTGCAGAGTGCATATTTGGTCTGCATCTAATACCTTTATTAAGCACTCTGAGCTGGACTTTCTTCTGCCGAGGTTTCCTTGAGCAAGAAGTTGCTGTGGGTAGTGGCCTAGAAATGACATAGGGCTTTTGTGTGAGCTCTTTCAAACTCTGTATACTCTTCAACCAGACTCTTGTTTTATACTCCTCCTAATGTCTACTCACTGCTTGTTATTTCCCAGACATCCAGAATTGTGGGAGATATTGCTTGCAGAAAGGAAATTATTGCTGGAAAATCTTCTGTTCATTTTAATGAACTGTACAAGTTCTTTTATATTTCCATGTGTTGCGTGATGAAAACTACATATACTAAAATAACATTATTAAGGTTGCAAATTCAAACATTCCAAAGCTAGGAAATGTCAGAAGTTAGGTTGCCTTTTAATACGAATTCACTCCACTTGTGAATGTGCATATAGCGCGCTACAATCAGAATCACTGTAGACTTTATCATCTAAGCCTGGGCAAGTTTCAGGTGAGCCTGTGCAATTTGTTACAGGTTTATAAACTTGGCCAGAACTGGTCTTATTTTTATGGGCTTCAAAGCATGGAGATGATAAAGCAGTTTGATTAAAAGGTTGCAGGAAATATTTAACCCAGTCAAAATGTACTTTCCTTAGTCTTGTTCTCAGAATATGGTGACCTGTTTTGATTGAAATTTTACGAAAGCAAGTCAGTAAAAGACTAACACCTGGAATGGGAAATGTCAGTCCAAATGATTAAAGTTGGGCAAATTTGTAAGCATCTGAAAACAGGATTTTTAAGAAAGGGTGGTTTTATGTACTCTGCTTTAAAGTTTATAACTCTTCTGCTAAACAGCTTTACGGTAACAAATGAATTCCAAAATTGTTTTAGTAGTCAAGACTATGACTTTAAGACTGTTGTGCAAAGATTGTTGAGCTTATGAATGTGTTTGCAATGTGACTAAATATGCACTATAACAGACCCTCTTTTAATTACTGTTAAACAGAAGTCTGATGTTCAGAGGAGTGTTCTGGAAAATGACCTGCCTTTCTTAGAGTTCCATGGTTCTATTATTTACAGCTATGATGCCAGTGACTGTTCCTTTCTGTCAGAAGATATCAGGTAAAAGATTGCATGTTTTCTTGGTATGTGTCTATCTGTTCCTCAGAAGCGTTTGTGTTTTTAATGCCTGCATCTGTATCTTTTGCACAATTTTCATACACAAACTGGTTCAACTACAGAGCCATACAAAATGTCTGACAGTAGATATCTTCTCTTTAGTGTAAGCAGCAGGATTCTGCCTGCCTTTACATATTCTTAACAAGTGCCAAGTGAAGGTAGTTTCTGATGTCTAAAAATTATCCATAAATTCTACTGAAAGACATCTGTAGTGAGTGGATTTTTAAAAATAAACTTTTACTTTTAGATGACTGATTTTAATTGTGCAATTGTACCCTTTTTATGAGACTTCATGTCTGGAGACCGCAGTCTTTAAAAGTGCGTATCTCATTCAAATTTGTAATTTTGCACAGTGTGGCCAGCTCCATGGATTTCAGTGATTTCATTAGGACTACAGTGTGTAAAGTGTGTGTGTTAATCTCTGCAAGGTTGGGGCTCAAAAATATCTGTTCATTATGCAAGTAGTTGATATTTTACATATTGAGACAGTGCACATAATATTTTGGGGAAAAAGTTAACATAAAATCATCAATAAATTCAGAAAAATAGTTATGAGCAGGAACTCCCAAAATACAGTAGGAAGGAGTAACCTGCTTCTCTCTCTCTCTCTCTCTCTTCTTTGGCGTTAATTTATTTATAGCACACCAGGCTCACAAACGTCTGCTTGCACATTGCTTGGAATGTTTCTTGTGGGCTCTTTGTGTCTTGGTGAATTTCACCGTCTATGTGAAGGCTGTTTGACTACAACTTTACTAATTCTGTTGTAGTTTCGACAGCCCCTAAACAAGGAGTGAGAGGAGTTTTTTATGTCATTGATTTTAAAGTAAGCTTTATTGTTATGCACCTTAGATGACGTGTAATAAAATATCTAAATGGGAAATAAATCAACCTATTTTCTCTTCAGAAGAAGCCTATCTGGTGGAGATGTGGTAGGATTTGATATTGAATGGCCGCCATCGTATACTAAAGGAAAAGGAGGGAAAGTTGCTTTAATCCAAATATGTGCATCTGAGAGAAAATGTTACTTGTTTCATATTTCTTCAATGTCAGGTCAGTACCATTCCTTCTGTGCCCTAGTTCATATGGACATGAATCGCCTCTCTGTTTCAGGTTACTTAATCTGTGCATTCGCCTCTAGAAGTAGTCAGCACTTCCTGTTTCAGCTGATAGAGAAAACCCACCCCTGCGATAGTGCAGTTTTGTGGTACATTAGTCTGTGTTATCCCATATAGGTAGCTTACATCAAGAAAGTACCACCGTTAATATGAAATTAATTTAAACAAAAATACTTATTTGGATTTTTAAAATTGTAAATGAAAGCTGAATCAGTTCTAAGAGAGAGATCTTTTCAAAACAGTTAAGTATCTAGTAAGTCCCATGTGGGCATCTGAATTAAATGGCCAGGCTTTCAAAAGTATTCTGTACACAATGGCTCCCATCGTTCCCAAACATGGAGCAAGGAAAGTTTTTCCTTCTTGTTTAGTCTGCTAATGTTTTCATTTCTCTTTGAAGATGACTATCGTAGCTTATTTATGCGATCGCTTGCTTGTGCTCATATGCTGCCTCCATACGGCTCTTTGGTTTCACCGCACAGCAGAGAAGGGGTTTGAATTCAGGAAAATTACTTTTACTCAAAGAAGAAACATTAAACATTCATATCTATTTGGGGGGATTTTATTATGTACTCACTTGCCCAGTATATTTTGGTGTTTATTTTTCCTCTCCATAGAAACAAAACTGTAGGCGTAAATTACGCTGACAGTGTCCCTTAATACCTTGGCTTGACTAGCTAAAAACCTGATGAGAAGTCAATGTTATTGGTGGTTAAAACCTGTGTTATCCTGTATTCCCCTCAGAGAGGTATCGAATATCTGCTGACCATACCAGTTCTCCCTTGCTTGATGTCTCTGTGGTTGCTCTTGTGTGTACAGTGTCTGTAGAATCTAAACTCTTGTGGTTATAAATGAAAACACCTAAATGAACAGGAAGTAAACGAATACGTTATTGTCGTGTCTGCGGATGTTCTGAAACTCTGAGTGGTGTTATTCATCTCATTGGGTTGTTCACACTGACATTTAATGGTGGTGCTTTAAATATCTCTTAATTGCTTATTTTAGCAAATGCGGTGGGGCAGTGTTGAAAGATAGGACATTCAGAGGGAAGAAGGGGATACAAAGTTGTGGCAGAGGGAGAGAAATGATGAAAGAAGGATAGAGAAATAAGAGAAACAAATGCAGACATGCTTGTGATCCTAACAGAGGTTTTCCTACTGTGTGGTGATAAATGTGATGACGTTGAACATAGGATGCTGATACATGAAGGTTGTTTCTAGTTGAAAGCTATGCAACATCCTGGATCTTTATGCCAAACTTACATTCTTATCAGTAGGAGATGCCCCATTAATTGAGTATAGAGTCTTAAATATAAACCCTGGTTCATGAATCATAACACAGCATGAACTTTGGAGTCTGTGCAGAATGGGGGATCATAAAAATACCAATATTGTAGGCCATGACACATGGTGAAGTAGAGAGTCTACAAATACTGACTGAGTTAGTGCAAAATGCAAGCTTGGCAAGTAGAAATAGAGTGGGTTTTTAAGTGTGAATGTATCTGAATGCAGATTTACTAGGGTTAAAGACTTTAAAGATTATGGCCAGACTAGTCCAACTTCAGCCTCCCTGAAGTTAGGCCTTAAATTAAAATTAGGCTCTGAAGTAAGTTGTCCAGAATAGAAAGCAGCCACCAATCTGATGGTGAATAGGCTGGTTCTCCTTTAAATATCTAAAGCCTCATTCAGGTGCTAAACTGTAGTAAGCCAAGCTTGAATGTTTTAGGCTGTGCCCTTTGTTGCCTATTATTCCCGCTAATGTTCAGAAATATTCTGTGACCCAGTATTGCCAGGATACCCACTTGATGGAAATTCAGGACTTTAGGGCTGCAAAGCATGAGTTCTGTATGCTGCGTGAGAACTCTGTGAGAACTCACTAATATTCTTGGACCCATACTGAGCAATACACATATTACTGTTTTGCTCTTGTGTGTTACTCGTGCCAAAAGTGCAAAAGACTAATCTGTAACACAAAATGATTTCAAAATTAAGTATGAGGATTTGAGATAAAATATAAAAAGCTGAAAATGTAGATCTAAATTCTCCATTTACTCCAGATTTGATTCATTGACCTAGCATGCTAATCCTAACCCAGCATATATTTTGGACTTGGCAGCACAGTGCAAAAGCCTGTTCTGGGTGTAATTTTGTGGGTAATTGATGGTCTCTGCTTCCAAAGTGTGGTGTGTCTATTTAGAGTGGTCTTTGTGGCTGGATCTGGGAAGGAGGCACTGTGCACCCACAGGTCCTATTGCCTTCAGTAATTTTAACGGATACTAGTAGCAAAGAAACTTGCTTGAGAGGCACACATCCTCGTGTCTGGGCAAATGCTGTAAGAAGGGCTGCAACCACTCTCAACTCATTGAGATTGGCAGTGCAAAATGCATCTCATTTCTTTTTCCTGCTTGGAATCAGTGTGAGCTGTCAATATACAGTAATTCTAAAAAATCCTACCTCATTTGTTGAGCATTTGCTCTCTCCATTGGGCAGGACCTACTCCTGTTGTGGGATTTCTCCCAAATATTATTTCTTTCTCAGAGAACTCTAATGGTAGCAAAGCTCCTTCTTGGCTTGGTTTTGGTTAAATTGCTTTTAGTATGCCATTCCGACCCACTTGAATTTCCAGGGAAATCTGCTTTTTTAACTGCTTTCCACCATCAGGTACATTGAACAGTACTCTTACATTAATAGTGTACTGAAATTTATTCTCCTAATGGGCCCTTGCCTGTCTGGTTTCCTGTGTTTTAAATTCATATAAAACATATAATTTAATAATTTGCAAATAAATATATGAGAATATTGAAATAACATGTTCAATTTTAATGATCATTTAGCTACATGGATCAGAAATTAATTTCCAAAAGTAGGAATTTCCTGTTTTTGCTGATTGCCATTCATGCGCATGAATGAGACATTTAGAAATAAATAACAGATTTAAAGTCACTTTTCATCTGTTTCCATAGGCAAAAAATAACTTTTGCCTAGTTTCAGCATTCCTTGCCTGCAAATGAAATTATACTGCAAGCAGTCAAAGCTCCAGATTGCACAAAATGTAAACTGACTGGCTTTCCTTGGCATTACAGTGCTGTACTAGATACACATGCACTTGTTTGATCACTGCTTTATAGATACAGATGTAGTGACCAGTGTTCCCTCAAATTTTTTTCCATCCTTGGGTGGAATAAATTTTGTTTTGCGCACCAACGCATGTGTGGCTGTGTACCACCAAGAGAAACGCATGCTGCCGACTGTGGGTGGCTGTGAGCCCTCAGCTAATCATCTGGATAGCACCTGAATCTCTCCTGGGCAGCCGCCAACGCATTCAGCTTACAGAAAACACTGGTAGCAACCATTTTGATATTACTATAAAAAGTAGATAGGATGTCATTTGTTCCCATATATAATGAAAATCTGGTATCTTTTACTATATAGTTGATTGTATTTGGATGTAAATCTGTTTCAGGTTTTCCTGGGGGACTTAAAAGATTGCTTGAAGATGAAACCGTTAGAAAGGTTGGAGTAGGAATTGAAGGAGATCAGTGGAAGCTGATGAGCGACTTCGAAATCAGACTGAAGAGCTTTGTAGAACTGGCTGACGTAGCCAATGAAAAAGTAAAAATTTAATTTCAGGAGGGGAGTGTTCCTCGTTATGTTAAACAAATTTAAATTTTTATTTTCATGGAAGTCCAAATGTGTCACCAATCATAGACTGTAGATCAGTTACCAGAGGTTAATCTTAACAGGCAACACCTTTTAAAGTGTTATCAATTTTGAAGGAACTCTAGTAAGAGCTTCGTTATTAAATACCTTGATTTTCATTGCACAATATATTGGATTTTCTGACAGATATTTTTCCTCAGGTCTGTTTGAGGCCATTTGCTTCTGTTTGGAACACCATTTAAAAAAAAGTCCATTTGTATTTTATTCGCTTCTGTGTTAAGTATCAGGAGTGGCCAGACCAGATCAGACCCAAGGTCTGTCTAAATCAGTGTCCTGTCTCCAACAGTGGCCAGTACTAGATACTTCAGAAGAAGATGCCAGAAACTGGGCAATTGGCAGTTATGGGGTAACTTGCTCCAGGGAAAATTTCATTCTGTCCCCAATAGTTGTGGGCTGGCTTACACAGTGCGCCTTCCAAAACCTATGATAGTTAAAAATTTACTGTCATAACCGTTGCTATTCTTGTTATCCATATAAACGTTTCATCCTTTCGTAAATCCTGCTAAGCTTTTTGTCTAAGGCTAAGTCTGCACTAGGGGAGAAAGCAGATCTAAAATATGCAACTCCAGCTACAAGAATAGAAACTCTCCTGTCAACTTCCCTTACTCCTTACAACTGCAAGGAGTACCAGGTTCGACAGGAGGGTGCATAGTGTTTGAGTGGGTCCCTACTAGACCTGCTAAATTGAACCCTGGAAGATTGTCCTCCACTGTGGCAACCTGGCAGTAAGCATAGATAAGCCTTCAGTGGTCTCTTGTGGCAGAAAATTCAGTAGTCCAATTTCTCATTGTGTGAAAAATTATTTCCTTTTATCCATTTTGAATTTGCAACCTTTCAATTTAGTTGAATGTCTCCTTGTCCTTGTGTTACGAGAGAAGGAGAAAAGAGGTTTCTGGGCAGCAATGCCTGTGGTGTCTGTTGTTTTTAAATTTTTATCACGTCCCCTCTCTAAGGTGTGAAGAATTTCTGTCTTTTCAATATCCATTAATGTATGAGATTTTTTCCATGCCCTGATTCAGTCCCCTGTTGGTCTGTCTCTGAACCTTCTCTTTTTGCTGTATTGTTTTTAAGTGGGATGACAGCACTAATCACAGTAGTCCAGATGAGGAAAAATTATTACTTTATATTAAAAATAACATGTTTCCATAGTATTCTCCACATCATTCTTTGAGTCCTAACACTTGTTTATTTTTCTGACTGCTGTTGCCCATTGACCAGTGGGTTTTGTTGCACTATTGGTGGTGATGACCACGTCATCCTCCAGCAATAATACAGTTAATTATTTAGAACTCAGTTAAGGGTATGAGAAATTCATATTATTCCTCAGCAGCCCTTAATTTCATCTGCCCTGGGAGAGTTCTTCACAGTTACCTTGCATTGTCCCATTGCTTAGATGAACATTTCTTTTTTGAATGCTTGTTCATGTTGATTCCAACCAGGCTTGTGCATGTGCACAGTAGCTGGAAGAAATTTCTTGTAACAGCATCCGTCAGGTTGGTGTTAGTGACCCCGGGAGTCATACATTCATGGTGCCCAGCATAGAGTTATGCTAAGCTGCCACCCCCTCAGTTCCTTCTTAACGTTGGTGATAGTTAGCTGGGGATGCCCTGTGCTCTTGTCTCAACAAGCCTGTTCAGCAGCCTATTTATAGCCTTATATAAAGCCTATTTTTCCATTGTTCATTAGTAATTAATAAGTCATTAGCGTTAGAATAAGTTTTCTTTGGGAGGTGGGGAATTTCCCTCCTGCATTCTCTTGGCACCAGGGCATGCTGGGGTCTCCAGGCTTCAGAGCCTGAGGCAAGTGCATACCAAGAAGCCATCCTCACACGTCATGCATGAAGTGCTCAGGAGAGGGCCACTAGAAAGACTGTTGTGCAGTCTGTAAGACCTTTCAGCCTAGAACCTTAAAGATAGGAAGCAGCTCCTGAAGTTCCCTTTGGAGGCAGCACTCCACCTCCAGTCCAACCTTGGGTCAGCAGACTCTGAGCTGGAGTACCTCTGCCTGAGTGTGGCGTACGCCAGCAGCATCAGCACAAGTACTGGTGCCGAATAAGGACAAGGGCTGGGGAGATGTCTAGCACTCCTCTTGTAGACCGGAAGCCGGCGTGTATGATCACTGGAGGCAGCTTAGAGCTCAGAAGCTAAGTTTTCCAAAAATTCTCTTGAACCAGCATGCTTTGGCCACTGACAGCTCCTACGTGTGGCTGGAGCGCACATGCAGCATCCCCACAGAATGACTGCCATCCTGTCGCTGAGCAGAACTTTATCTGCAGTTGCTCCTCCATGCCTATGAAAGCAGCTTTGGCTCACTGAAACTGAAAGCAGAGGGCCTGTTTTTCCTGTGCTGTCATTGCTTTTGCAATTAATGCCTAGATGGTACTTGGAAGACGCAAGCTTCTTGCTTGCAGACAGTTATGGAAGAAGGGTGAGGAGATAGGAGAAGATGCAGGGTGTTTGGGAGGCAGCAGTGCATGGAGGCAAGATCTAACGGTAGGAGGAAGGGGATATTGAACAACACAGGGTCCTGTGGACAATGCATTATCATGCTCATGTAATTACTGCATGTAGCAAAATGCATACACACAAAGGGGCAAATTAGAGTTCCAGCTGAAATTTTAATACTGGCATTTCCTATCTTGAGTGATGGCATTTTAACATGGGGTTTTTGGATGCATTCTTTATTGCTGATCTGGAAGAGGGAGTGATTAATGAAGTAGCACAATTTGCAAATGGGATAGTTGTTTGATAGTCATGGGCAGTGTGGAAATTCATAGGGACTTAACCAAGCTAGGCAAAAAGGCAACTCAATGTGAAATGAAAGCCAGTGTGGATGAATGCAAAGTAATGCACGGCTGAGGGTAACGTTTACAACCCTGCAAAACGTACCAGTAGTTTAACTCTGTCAGTTCAGGGAAGAAACCTGGGTGTCCTCATGGGTGTTTTATTAAATCCGTTGGCTCCATGTACACAGCAGAGTTGTTGAGGCTGCAGTTTATCAAAGCCCAAAGAAGGATTGTACAGCTTATATGAAAAACAAGAATGTGCAGCATTATACCTTTTCTTAGTGTTTGGAAAGGGATATTACGCAAGCTTCGGGATTTAAGCGTTTCTCTTAATTATCAAGTCTAAGAAATGAAACCTAATGTGGGGAGCAGGTTATATCCCATCTGCCCACTGTGGGGTTTCTTTTATCTTCTTCTGAAGCATCTAGTACTGGCTTCCATTGGAGATGGGACACTGGGCTAGGTGGACTGTGTGTCTGGTCCTCTCTAGGTTTTACTCCCAGTCATTCTGAATAACTGTTCTCTCTTGGGCTATGTCTAGACTGTGATTGCTGTTTCAGGATACATTCCTGCAACCCTACATCTAAACACCATGCTCGAAATAATAGCAGGGCTATTTCAAGCGCAGTATTTCATTCCTGCTATCTCTTGTCATGAGAATAGTAGTGGGAAGTTCGAGCTAGGTGCTTATCTTGAACTTCGGTGCTGTTTGGATGGCACTGACCTCAAAATAAGTTACCTTGAAATGACTTATGCAATTTGTGTTGCTCAAATTGTATAAGTTATTTTGAGTTAGGTAGCTGTAGCCTTGGAGCCCATTAATGTATTAGTGAGTACTTCATTGTCTCTGTTCCCTGTATGACTGTCAGAAAGCATAATACACAGAACAGTGTCTAAATTCCCAAAGGTAGCATAGCTAATGTAGTTCACATTTTCAATTTTGAACACTTACTGTTACATCTGCCCTTTTCTCTGTCCCACCAGCATAAAACTTCCCTATGCCAGTATCTGACCAGATCCCTAATGTAGATAGTGGTAATTGTTGACTGAACCCTCAGATATAAAATCCAGAGTGCACATATGTTTATATTGATATGTCTGGTCACATAGGGAAATACTTGTATACTGGATCAGTTAACTCAAGGAAAATCTGGAGCAAAGGGTTCTATACCTGGTGGAACCTCCATCCCTGGAGGTTTTTAAGTCTGTCTTGACATAGTCGTGGCTGGGATGATTTAGTCGGGGTTGATCCTGCTGCAGGCAGGGTGCTGGACTCGATGACTCCTTAGGTTCCTTCCAGCCCTGGGAATCTAAGATTCTCTAATATCTGGGACCAGAACAAATTATTTTGGTCTCCACCGGTTTAATACCATATTGCTAGACTACAGATAAAGAGAACATAACTTCTGATCACACTTACTTCTCCTAACAATGCTTATACAGGTTGAACATCTCTAGTCTGGCACCCTCAGGACCCAACGGGTGCTGAAAAAGAGTATTTGCTGGACAACAGGAGGTCAAAATTGTCTAGCAGAATTACCACTGCATGCTGGCCTCTTAGAAGGCATTTAGAAGTAAATTAGAGCTAAATAACAGTACAGAACACTGAGACCAAGAACTGGTGGCTGTTAACAAACTTTATGGGACCATGGGAAACTTGGCCACCCCCATGATAATTGGATAGCCATCAAACTAAAATCATGCCAGATCACAGGTGTTGCCGGACGAGAGAGTACACAGTTAGAGAGGTTCAACCTGTAGAAGACTGCTTTTGCATCTGTTTTGAGAGAACTGTACCAAATTAAATTCGGGGAAACTAAAGTTTAGTAGAACCCAAAACCATATGCTAGGAACCTGAAAAAATCACCAGTAAATGGGAAATGTGTCATCTTAAGAAAACATTATAAAAACTTTAAGATGATGAAATGAATAGGTTAGAATCATTGCTTTAAAATGACTATATTGAGCACTTGTGTGGTGTATTTTTCTCCTTTTGGCCATGATGTGGACATCAGCTCCTCATTTCATATGCTGAGGGTTCCCTGATGCAGCATTCTAGTTGGCAAGAAGGGAACGCTGTACTGGAATACTGTGCCAGGGCACAGATGCTGAAGTTTTTCAGTTGTAATGCTGCAGTTGACTCCGATGGGAGTAGAATCCATCTCTAAATCTCTAGGTCAGTCATTTTTGTTGAGGAATAAGTTAACTATGATTTGTTCATATCCTCTGCTTGTGATGTTGAATCAGCAATTTTACTGCGTTCTTAAAAATATTTTTGTCATGTACAATTGCTTTGAACTTAATAAATATTTCCTATTTTAGCTGAAATGTAAGGAGATATGGAGTCTGAACGGCCTGGTGAAACATCTATTCGGCAAACAGCTTCTGAAGGACAAGAGTATCCGCTGTGGTAACTGGGAAGAATTTCCACTCACCGAGGAGCAGAAGTTGTATGCAGCCACTGATGCTTACGTGGGTACAAAAAGAGATCTTGGTTCCATGTTTAACTATTTAATTCCTTATTATTTCTTGACCTTCTAGTATCTTGCTGCAGTGTTACTCACCAATCTTGGAATTCACAACAAAATTGTTAATATTAAATCTGCCTCACAAAAAGCTATAAAGCTTTGTAGTGTCAGTAAATAAGCTGCGGGCAAACTGGCCTAGTGATCAGAGCAAGAGTCTGGCCTACTAGTTAGAACTGATTCAGATGACCTGGGTAAAGGAAGAAAGTTAAGGGTTGTATCTAGGTGTCAAACCAAGGCCTATGCTGAAGGATGAACCACAGTCACAGGAGGCAGAGCTGTGGACCTGAGTTGCTTGTCTGAAGTCAGGAAGAATCAGGGGGCTGGAGTAAGAGCAGATATAGTGGCTGGAGCAAGGCTACAGACAGTGAAGGTGGAGAAAGGACTAAGCGCAGTTGTGGGCCAGGAAAGTGTTGAATAGCTTGTATGCTTAAGTATCATCTTATTGACTCCCTCGACCAATCAGGCCCAGCTGTACTCTGGATTGCCAGGTGATTTGTTCTGTTGCAGGCTGGCCTTGGCCACACGGCATAGGCTACTGGCAGACACTTCCGATACTTGATTTCATTTTAACCATGTATTCATTGGAGGCTTTTCTCCCTGGTATTGTTTTCTCTCTAGGTACGTCTGTTTTGTGACTAGTCTGTAAAATTATAGAGTTTAGATGAATAAACCAATAAAACTTAAAATATTAGGATTGAAATTGCCTAAACAGGTCAAAGGCTTGTTGCATCTTCAGTAATAACTTAAGTTCTGTGGATTAGACTAGGAATGATGAAAAAAATATTAGACATGTCAGGTCTTGTCAACCAGAATTGATACCATCCCAATATACATTTTTTTTCATGGGGCACACTAATGACACAGTCTCTTAGCAGGAAAAGTTATCCTTCAGAGAAATAGCAAGAGCACCCTTAGTCAGGCATAATATCCAATAGAAGTAGTTTTGGAAACAATTTTCATTATCTTTAGAAAAAGGATGGAGGACAAATGGAGAGGGGCAGTTGACTGGACATTGCTTATGGGAATGAAGTAATTACAATAAGTGTCCCCTTACACAAACAAATCTCAAAGTTCTTTGCAAAGGAGGTTAATATAATGTCCATTTAATAGAATTTCTCTGCCCATGACTCCTGCCAGCTACCCCAGGGACTCCCATCACATCTCAGCACCACAGCTTTCTCCTGCAAGGGTTCCGTCCACCTCTTCTCCCTGGGAAGTTCATGAAACCAACCAAATGCAGGAGATTGACTTCCCCAATCTCCAGATGCTGACCTCCTCCCCTTTGTCTCATACAGGCCCCTCATTTAATCAGCTTGGGATAGGTAGGAATACTTATTCTCAGTAGCATCAAATTCATCTTCATCATAATACCTGGCCACAGTGGTTCGTGCTTCAACTTTTCCAGGCTTGACTATTGTAATTCTGTCTGCCTGGGCTTAGGCAAAATGTTGAAAGAAGCTACAGTTGGTGCTTGATTCAGTAGGCCATCTCCTTACTGAGATGAGCTGAAGAGCATATTTTGTTCACACCATCTTATTATAACATTGAACGCGGCACAGAAAAAGTCTTTCTTCTTCGAGTGGTCCCTGTGGGTGCTCCACAGTAGGTGTCGGGCTCGCCCCGGCGCCGCAGATTGGAAATTTTCAGCAGTCTCTGTCGGGTCACCCATGTGCCAATGTGCGCCGGTCCTTCGCGTGCCTTTGGTCACATGCGCGATCCGGTCCCCGCCAGTTCCTTCTCAACCGCCAACGGCTGCAGACGGATTCTGCTCCAGCTCCAACGTCTGAGAAAGATAAAACTGTGTTTTAATTTTGTTAATAGTTATTAGTTGATAGTTTTAGTTAGCACTGTTAAAGTTGTTCCATTTAAATGTAGATATAGTTTTTAAAAAAAAAAAAAGAGAGAAGAACAGAGGCGGCTGCCCTAAGCGGTCTGCCATCCTAAAAGCCGCAAATGTTATCTTTTCCAGGACTGATTAGCTGTTAAGTGCCCTGTTGACATTCAAAGACTTAAACGCCCGGGCCGAGATGTCCTCGACAGGGTTTATGAAATGTGTGTCATGCCGCGAGGCCATGGCTGCCTCAGATGGGCATAGCGAGTACATTCGTTGCCTTGGGGAGACCTACGTTCCACACAAGTGTCCTCACTGTTCCAAGCTCACAGCCAGAGCCAGAAAGGACAGGGAAATGAGGCTGAAGATGATTTTATTTGATAAGGCCCTCCAACCTGGACCATCGCAGAAGCCCCATAAAGAGGGGCCCTCAGGGTCGCACAAGAGGAAGGTGGCTTCCCTAACCACCTCTGTGCAAAAGAAAAGGAAGCTTTCCCCAGCTCGATCCTTGCCGGTAACACCTGCGAGCAGGCCGTGCAGAGCACAGGGCTCTGACCCGCGGGCCGCTCAAAGCGGGACGACTGTAGCGCACACAGCTGCACCGAGAACTCCGACCATTAAGCGGTTGGCACCGGGGGTGCCGCAGGCGCCGGAATCGGCGGCATCGAATCCCATGGCATCGAGCCCTGCGGCACTGGAGCAGGGGTACCCGGCACGGGACCCAACGGTGCTGGAGGAAGCTATCCGCGCGGCGCCGTGCACAGGGGCACCAAGTGCGGCACCCACAACGGCGCCGAGGTCCCCGGCACTGGAGGGAGTGGCACCTGCTTCTCTGGGACGGGGAAAAGCAAAGGCCAAAACCTGGCACCGCAGCCCATCCCCGGACGTCATCGCATTGCTGTTATTGCCTAGCTCCCCCCCCGAAATACACCAGGTAGCAACTCCAATGGCCTGCTTCAGACCTCCATCCCCATTCCTTCAACCACCATCCCCCTGGCTCAGACAACCTTCACCAGTCTCCAGTAGGGATCCCTATGAATACTATCACAGAGCATCTCCGCCACTGTCGGCGTCATCACGGAGGTCACGCTCGTCTAGACCCCATGCATACGCTTTCCGATCGTGGTCCAGATCCCCATCACCGGGCCGTTGCCCCTGCTTTTATGGCCGTCCTTACCATACTGTACACCAGCACAGGGGGTCCAGATCCAGGGGTAGATCCCCACCCACACCTCGCCAACACCCCTTTACACAGTCTCACTCTGTGAGAAGAGCACAGCCTTCCCAGGCGGACGTTGGTCCACAGGCCCTGGACCTCCCTTCTGAATCCTCAAAAGGGCAAGCATATGAACAAATCCAGGAATCTGAGGAATTAGAGGAGGTATATCATAGCGACGCCCCTTCGTCCTCCCCAGATGAGGGGGTTGTCCCCGGGGATATTTTCCCCCCCGGACGACCTTAGGCAATTCCAAGAACTATTCATGAGAGTAGCACAAACACGGGACATTCAAATAGCAGAGGTGCAGGAGAAACATCGTAAACTCCTGAAAAATTGGAGACCCCCAGCTTCATCTAAGATCGCCATCCCACTAGACGAAGCGATTATGGAATCAGCCACCAACATATGGCAGACTCCAGCCTCCACCCCTCCCACAAATAAGAGGGTGGATAAGAAATACTTTTGTTCCAGCCAAGGGCATGGAATTCCTGTTTAGCCACCCCCAACCAAATTCCCTGGTAGTCGAATCATCACAGCATAGATCCAAGACACCCCAATATAAATCAGGAGAGTCAGAAAAAGATGCGAGGAAATTAGACACGTTCGGTAGGAAGGTCTATTCCTCCTCTACCTTACTGCTCAGAATGGCAAACTATGCAGTACACCTGTCAAACCACAACTTCGACAATTATTCCAGACTTACTTCCCTCATGGATTTCCTTCCAGAGGATAAGAAGTCGGTGCTGAAAGCGATCATCCAAGAGGGCTGCGCGGCCTCACGAACAGGAGTTCAGATTGCCCTGGACGTGGCAGACATGGCAGCACACTCCACAGCCAGAGCAGTGGTAATGCGTAGGGAATTGTGGCTCCAGACGTCCAGCATTCCCAGAGATCTGCAAACAAAAATCGTAGACCTTCCATTTGATAAACAGAAGGTATTCGCAGATTCAACTGACTCGGTCCTACACACCAGCAAGGACTCGAGAACCACACTTAGGACCCTGGACATATATACTGCTCCGTACAGGAGGAAGAAGTTTTACCCCCAGCAAAGGCTCTACGCTTATCAACCTCAGCGTACACAATACCAACAGAGCTATGACCAAGGGCGCTATCACCAGCAGCAACAATATAGGGCCCCCAGACGACGCCCCCAGCAGGGTCGTGCACCCTCGGGGCAAGCCCTGAGACAGCAAGTTTGACGGATGTGTCGAGGACTGCAATATCAAGACCATCCCTCAATGCCGATCCCAGCACATGTTCCAGCATCGGCTCAAACCATTCTACTCTCAATGGCAAAACATCACCACAGACACATGGGTACTGGAAATTATAGCCACGGGATACACGATCCCCTTCCAATCACTACCTCCACCGAAACTTCCCACCCAGTCCTTCTTCAAGGACCCCTCCCACGAGACAAGGTTAAAACAGGGGGTAGACCATCTCATGTTCATAGGGGCAGTGGGGAGAGTTCCGGAACAATTCCAAGGGAAAGGGTTCTACTCACGATACTTCCTAACAGAGAAGAAGACAGGAAGCTGGAGGCCAATCCTGGACCTACGGGCCCTCAACCGACAGCTGCACAAACAGCGTTTCAGGATGATTAGAACTGCCTCCATACTTACGGCATTGGACGATGGAGACTGGTTTGTAGCCCTCGACTTGCAGGATGCGTATTTTCATATAACTATTCACCCAGCACACAGACGTTTTCTCTGCTTCACAGTAGGCAGGGAACACTTCCAATACAGAGTTCTTCTGTTCGGTCTCTCTTCGGCGCCCAGAGTGTTCACCAAAACACTGGCGGTAGTATCAGCTTACCTACACACACAGGGTGTGTTCATGTTTCCATACCTGGACAACTGCCTACTGAAAGGGGCCTCGAAGGCAGAGGTCCTACGCATGATACACGTCACTACAAACACATTCGCCTCATTGGGCCTAGTTATCAACCTCTCGAAATCAAAGACCGAGCCTACGCAGAATATAGAGTTCATAGGGGCACGCATAGACTCTACTACATCAAGAGTATACCTGCCTGATGCCCGTTTCCGCACCATCAAATCCCTGGTACAAGTAATGACGTACAGCCCCACAGTGCCAATCCTAACACGTCTACAACTGTTGGGGCACATGGTGACCACCACATTCGTGGTACAGAATGCCAGGCTGCATATGCGGGGCCTGCAGCATTGGCTGGTGAGCGTTTACAAACCGATAGTCCATACCATCCACAGGGCAGTATCGCCCACAGTGGAGGTGCGCAGGTCACTGGCATGGTGGGCAGATCCCAAGAACTTACTAGTAGGGGTGCCCTTCCGCCAACCACAAATTGCGATTTTTCTTATGACAGACGCATCCCACATAGGATGGGGAGCGCACATCGGCAACAAAGTAACTCGTGGGTTATGGTTCCCCCCGGAAAAGGCATTGCACATAAACATACTAGAACTCAGAGCAGTGTTCAATGCCTGCAGACGTTTTCGGAAATACCTGCACGGCAAAGTAGTTGGGATAAATACCGACAACACCTCCACCATGTTTTATATCAACCAACAAGGAGGGGCCAGA
Organism: Carettochelys insculpta; assembly: GCF_033958435.1. Classification (NCBI taxonomy): domain Eukaryota; kingdom Metazoa; phylum Chordata; order Testudines; family Carettochelyidae; genus Carettochelys; species Carettochelys insculpta. Next base: position 131,519,651 of record NC_134140.1, on the reverse strand, counting down.
TCGCGTGCGCTATGCACAGAGGCAGTCCGGTTGTGGAACTGGTGCACTGTCAACAATATAACGCTAAAAGCCTCATACTTACCCAATGTCCACAACGTGAAGGCGGACCAGCTAAGCAGGCGCTTTGCGCTCACACACGAGTGGCAGATCCGTGCCGATCTGCTCCGACAAGTATTTCACAAACGGGGTTCCCCAAATTGATTTGTTTGCCACTTACAGCAACAAGCAGTGCCCTCAGTACTGCTCCAGAGTGGGCATAGGACAGGGATCCTTGGGGGACGCCTTCATGGTGCCATAGAAAGGCCCTCTACTCTATGCGTTCCCTCCCACGACACTCATTCACAAGGTTCTAGAGAAAGCCAAAAGAGAGAGAGCACGCATAATGCTGTAGTCCCAACCTGGGACCGACAGCAATGGTTTCCTCTGCTTCTGCGCATGTCATGCCGCCTGCCACTCCCGCTACCGGTAGTGCCGGACCTTCTCATGCAGGCTCAGGGGTCCATAGTGCACCCACATCCTCAAGGACTCTGCCTACAGGCATGGCTAATCCCATGGCTGAGCGCCTTAGAGAGCGCATGTTCGGCGGGAGTGAAACAAGTCTTGGAGTCCAGTCAAAGGACTTCCAGCAGAAGGACTTACGTGCAGAGGTGGAAACGATTCATCTCCTGGTGCTCTTCCAAGCAGTTGGCTCCTCAGGGCGTCCCTATAACTGCAATTCTAGAATGCCTGCTGGAGCTAAAACAAGATGGACTCTCCCTATCCTCACTAAAGGTCCATCTTGCAGCTATATCAGCGTTTCAACACAAAGAGGAAGGGCCAACCATATTCGCCCATCCTATGGTCACACGGTTCCTAAAGGGGCTGGCAAACTTGTACCCCCCTCAGAAACCGCTGTCACCGTCATGGAGTTTGGAATTGGTCCTCCACGCTGTCGGGACCACCCTTTGAACCATTGCCCACGGTACCCTTCTGGTTACTTACCCTGAAAACAACCTTCCTTCTCGCGATTACGTCAGCCCGCAGGGTGAGCGAACTCGCAGCAATAATGGCAACGCCGCCCTGCACAGTATTCTCAAAAGCGGTGATCTTACGATTACACCCGGCCTTCGTTCCAAAGGTTTCCTCAGAGTTCCACATTAACGAACCATTAGTATTACCCTCATTTTATCCTAAGCCTCACAACTCCAGCAAAGAGGCGCAGCTGCACCTGCTAGTTGTAAGGAGGGCATTGGCCTTTTACATAGACAGAACTAAGCCCTTCAGGAAAATGGACAGACTCCTGGTGTCTCTCGCACCCAGGTTGAAAGGGGAAGGCCTAGCCTCACAAAGAGTTTCAAATCACATTGTATCCTGCATAAGACTGTGTTATGAGCTGAGTAAGACCCCTCTGCTAGTTCCGCCCAGGGCTCACTCCACCAGAGCGATGGCAGCATCAATGGCCTTCTTCAAAGGAATCTCATTAAAAGACATCTGCAGAGCGGCGACTTGGTCATCTTACGACATCTTTGCCAAGCATTATGCCATGCACCGGGTGTTGGATGAGGATACATGCTTATCGACAGCAGTCCTATCAAGGGCAAGCTGCACATAAAGCGGACGCCCACCTCCTTAACTGGGGTCACTGCTGGGTAGTTGCCTATTGTGGAGCACCCACGGGGACCACTCGAAGAAGAAAGAGAAGTTACTCACCTGTGTAGTAAAGATGGTTCTTCAAGATGTGTCCCCGTGGGTGCTCCACTACCCACCCGTTCCTCCCTGCTTTGGAGCTCTGTTTCGCGTTTTTCAGAAGCATCCAGGGCGGTTGGTCAAGGAACTGGCGGGGACCAGATCGTGCGAAGGACTGGCGCGCATCGGTGCATGCAAGACCTGACAGAGACTGCTGAAAATTTCCGATCTGCGGCACCGGGGTGAGCCCGACACCTACTGTGGAGCACCTACGGGGACACATCTCAAAGAACCATCATTAATACACAGGCGAGTAACTTCTCTTTCCAAGAGCTTGTCCAACACTGTGTCCAGGCTTCACTCTGCATGAAGTCGCTTATGGGGTCAATGTGCAGTTCTCTTCATTCTCAGTAGATGTTGGTTTTCCTAATATACTTAGAGATGGGCCATGAACCAGAGATTTACAGAAACAGTATCTTGACATTCACTTACGAGACTTAACCAGGAGCTTACCTGGAACAGTAATTGTTAGAAGTCCACAAGGCTACTAAATGAAAATAGAGGAGGTAATTTACCAATGTTTCATGTGTCATGAAATACCGAGGCAGATGGTACTAATCTACTAGCTATGCCATAGTTAAGTGGCTCCCGGCCTTTCCAGACTACTATAGCCATTTCAGGAGTCTGATTTGTTTTGAGTACCACCATGTTTTCTCTCACTTAAAAACTGGCTGCTTACAGCATCAGAGTAAAAATACACAAGTGTCACAGCACGCTATTACTGAAAAATTGCTTACTTTCTCATTTTTACCATGTAATTATAAAACCAAATCACTTGGAATATAGATCCTGTACTTACCTTTTAGCGTATGTCCAGCAGCATTCCCTGTAAGCTGAGCGTTTGTGTGGCCACTCAGGAGAGATTCAAATGCAGTCCAGCTAATTAGGAGAGCGCCCCCAGAGAGGCTTTTATTTCTACTGGTGGTGCACATGCCTTGGTGCACATAATTTTTTTCCTTGTGCATAGATAGAAAAAAATCTGCATATGACTGAAGAAATCAGTGGGAACGTTGTAGAACAATGTAAACAAGTCATTGTTAGATATTTTGTTTGTACATACTTTGCTAGTCCTTTTTATGTAACCTGTGGTAAAACTAGCCCGATATCTAGATGAGTCAATGAACCTCCTTGAAGTCCTCAGTGTTAAGTTAGCCTGTAGTGTAGATGTGACCCTAACTTTATATTATAGTTTGGGCCTATGGGTGTAGAGCAAAGGCAGCTTGGGTGACTTGTTAAACAAGGGGTTAACAAGGCATTTTCTGTGTTTCTGGTGTTTTGAAGATAAACAAACACACCTCTAACATCTTGAAATGTTAATTAAAATCATTCATATGTTTCTACACTCATAACTGTACTTTAAGAAAGTGTTAGACTAAATTGTATTTTGTATTGAATTCTCTGACTTAATGTTCCATCATTGACATTGTTCTGGGAAAAAATCCTTCACTTAGTGTTAAATAGAATACATGTCTAAGATTAGGAAAGAAATTTGTAGCTTGTCCAGTTTGTTTTAAGCTTTTCCAAGCATAGAAGAAGAAGAATATAAAATGTGATCTGTATGGAGCATAATGCATTACATTTATTTTGCTTTCCTTCACAGGCTGGCTTCCTCATTTACCAAAAACTGGAAAGTATGAGTAACTGTGGCCAGAAGCTTTGTTGTATTAAAAAAGGTAAATTGCAAATTAAAAGGATAAAGAATGTATGTGTTTAGTTTTTTTCCCCTCGTAATTGGACGTTGGATTGTTTGGTGTTTACAGAGAGCTGTCAGTGAGAGCATTCCAGCTGGGTTCTTAGATCACCCTGTATCATCTTGTTAGCTAAATGTTTTCCAGAAGGGGCAGTAAGTGACATGCGAGTACAGTCTCATTGTTCTGTGGTGTTTGCTCAAGTTTGGGGGGGGGCGGGGTGGTGCTAGTAAGAGATCTCAGTCTTATATTTACATTTGGTATGCCACACTGTAATAGGGTCAGATGCTTGAATAAACTATTGGCCACCTCACATGCAATTCATGCTGAATCATAGCAGTTTGGTGCCACCTCAACTACTTTGGAGAAAGATGGGAGTACCATAATGTATTCTGCTTCTCATCTTGCCATGGAGTGAGACCTGCGAAAGCTGGGCTTTCTTCTTCATAGCTCAGGTGATGCAAATATCCTGTGGAATACCAGCAAACTTTGAACTTTGGCATTGTCCTAAACACATACAAGATTTTTTTTTTTGGTATATAAGGTTTGTAAGTTTAATGGAAAATGTTACATCTGATTTCTCTGAGCTTGCTTCATTAGAGATCTTGTCGAGGTTTTGTAAAATGCTTGTTCCCAATAGTTCCTATTTAGGTATATAAATACATGCTGAGATTTTTCAGAAGAGCTTATCCCATATTTGCTTGTTCAGAAACAATGAGTTAAATGAAAAACCTTTTTGTTGCTTTTGGCTATGCTGTTTCTAGGAAAAGCCCCATGGAAAAAATTTTATTCTCTTTCTATGTAGGCTGTACCATTCTTGATCACAAAGCTTAATTTCTGTGACTAGTAGATACCTATATTTGCAGCTTGTGCCAGATGCACATGTGTGTTTGCTCACTTTTTACGAGCTGTAACAAATTAAACACCTTTAGGATATGACACTGAAGTCAGTTGGCATACTCAAAGTTGTGTAAATCTTTCTAGGATCAGGGTCTGTGAACACAACCTAAATGTGTGGGCTATTCACTCTGTTAGTAGTCTGGTAGCATGCCGAGGTGATAAGACTTGTTTAAATGAAGCAAGTTTGCTGTCCAAAGAGGCTTAGGTCCAGATTCTTAAAAAACAGGAGCTTAAAGCTAGACTCCTAATTTCATTCTGAGGAACCTACAGAAGTGGCCACATCTCAAAAATGCTGTGATACAGTGTCTTCTGTTGCTTCAAAGTGAAGAGACCCAGGGGAGGTTGATCCTAGATCTCCAATTCCAGCTACGGCAATTTCATAGCTGGAATCAACGTATCCAAGATTGACTTATCTGGCTGTCCTCACTGATGGAGGTCTACAGGAGAAACTCTCCTGTCGACCTTCCTTACTCCTTGAAAGAATGAGGAGTACAGGGGTCGACTCTTGACCTCAGTAGTTCAATTTCATGCATCCCAACTAGGGTAAGTGTAGATGGACCCTTTGAGTGAGGGGGTTGGAGCAAACAATGAATCAGCACAGGGCAGAGAAAGTCTAGATTCAAGATTGTGTGATGAGTGTGTTGGTGTCGGCTTGTGCTTGTGACAATACTTGGGTGTCTATTTCTGTGTCTGTTCCTGCTTGATTGAGTTTCTTTGGCCTGTTTGGCTGGCTCCCACGTGGTTCAATGGAAGGAGCACTGTAAGATCTGCTGCAGGACTGAGTCTGGATGGTGTCGGTAGGGATGGTTTGTTCCAGCTGGGTCCCATTTTCCCCCTGCACTGTGAAGCACCTTATCAGGCTGCTTCTGAAAATGGTACGTAGTCAAAACTAATTATTACCTAAAGCAACCCCAGCTTCTTTTGAGTTAGTAACTCTCTAGTAAGTATTTTTGTATGTGTAGAGAAGAGAAGTGAGTTAATTGTAAATAAACTTCACTGACATTATTTTTACAGATAGGGAGATGTTACCAAATGATGTCAAGAAGCAACTTTCCTCATTAGGTGAAGAAATGATGGAGTTGGCTAATTGTCTTCCCAGCACTTTTGGACATCTTGAGAATACACAGAGGTTAGATGTTCAAATATGTTCCATCTTTTGTCTTTGAATTCCTTTTCAGTGATATGTTCTTTTGTCTGTACTATTGATACCCAATCTGTATATCTATATCTGTATTTACAGAGCCATGTGTTTGTTGTGGTGGGTGAGGGCCTCCTGGGTCCACACCAGACCATGGCATGGGCTGCTAAGTGTCCTTCCTTGCTTGAAGCATATAAGGGATTCTCCAGAATAAACTAGCATAAGTTCTTTTCCTTCTTTCTGCTCTGGGTAAGGGGAGCCAAAGGAAAAGATAAAGGTGATGTGTATCTTAGGCCTCTTTTGGTTACCTCTTTGGGGTTTGGCTGAGGGATAGGGACTTGGGTATCTTTGGTCTGAGCTCAGATCTGCTTCAAGGTCCTTCTTTCGGTAACTCTTGCTTTACATCTGGTCCATATAGTCTGAGGGGTGGCAGGGTTTGTGACTTGTTTTTTGCTAGTCTATCCCCTCTTGCCAGCTGTATCCCTGGCACAACGGTCTTTCCAGAGTCACTCCCTTCCTATTTTAGGATTTTGTTTTTAAATTCCATGCATCCAGGCAGAGAGAATTTTACGGTCTGTCTTGTTTGTGCTGGTTGATCTCATAAGAGCTTGTTGGAGCATCCCTCACAATGTGTAAACCTCCCCACTGCCACCAACACCTTTTTAAAAAAGAAACATCAGTCCATGCAAAAACTTCACTTTTCTACTCAAACACACAAAGCACAACTTTTCCTTGTGTAATAGCAGAGGATTGGTGGCTTAACGCTGCCACCCAGGTTGTGTAGCAATCTGAAATATGCCATGAAGCCTGAGAACCTTACATTGTTGCAAAGCCTACCTTAAGCAATTGCTCAAGTGACCAATGAGTTTTGGATACTTAGTGCAGCTACCCTTCTAATCAGGGAGGGGCATATCTCTTCTTCAGTGTGTTTGGGGATTCGTTGGGTCTCAAGATACGTGGTTGCATAAAATTGATGGTCTTGCACGGATTTTAGTTTATGTAGCTGATTACTAGTTTCTGGTTGCTTCTTGCTGTTCATTGTTTAAATACAATTGTTAAGATCTTGCTAGAAATTGTTCCATTTAGGTTTGGTGCAAAGAGGCATAGGGCAGAATGCTGTCTGCACATTGTTGATACTCTATCACAGGGACATCCAGTCTCTTTAAATGATCATCCATCAAGATGTTTGAGAGTCACAGGCTTACAGTCAAAACTTCAGTTAGTTCTCATATAAATCCAATACAAAAAGCTGTCTTCCTAAAAATTTGCACATGAAAGTTTCTGTACCTTGTCAACTTCCTGATTTCCAGCTGAGTCTGAGATGATCACACAGTACACCAGAATGTCTAAACTGGTCTTCATGACTGATACTTACTGTATTTGTGAGCTGACAATGTTTGTTCAGAGCTATATGCCCTTTCAAAGTGACAGACCTTCTTTGAATGCTGGCTCCTTTGTGTATTCTGTTGTGGGTATACCTGTGCTCCATGTGCCAGAGACTGGAGAATTCTTGCAAGTAGAGTCCACAGGTTCGTGTCTGCGCCTCGGCTCTCCTCTTGCTCTGCTCAGAGGAGAAAGCAGTTAGCCAAATGAGCGCACTTTCAGTTCTTTCTCACCACTACCTGGCCTGAGTTGGAACTGCTGGTGTCAAGAGCAGCGTAACTGCATGATGAAAATCATTTTCCCACGAGAAATGTAAATATTGTGTATTGATTTTTAGTTGAGGAGAATTTTGTATACATGTAAAGATTTTTGTCCAGCTGAGCAACCAAATCTGCATCTGGGAAGTTTTGAGGAACTGGGGAGATTTATTTTGCTACGTAAACAAAAAGCAATCAAGTAGCACTTTAAAGACTAGCAAAATAGTTCATAAGGTGAGCTTTCGTGGGACAGACCCACTTCTTCAGCCCATAGCCAGACCAGAACAGACTCAATATTTAAGGCACAGAGAACCAAAAACAGTAAGCAAGGAGGACAAACTATTTTGTGTACATTTATAAATATGTATATATTTTATATATAAACTATTTTGCTAGTCTTTAAAGTGCTATTTGACTGCTTTTGGTTTGGATAGTGTATAGACTACCCTTTCTGTTGTTGTTTTGCTACGTGTTAGCATTATCGTTAAGTGAAAGAACTACCTTTTTAAAAGCAACTTTTAAGATACATACAATAATAAGTATTTACAGCTTTTTTTAATTCTCCTTTTTTCCCTACTAGAGCTGTAGAAATTTTAACTGATGTGTCAGAAAATATAAGTGCCCTAAGAAACATGTTGCTTGGTGACCCCAACACCCAAGCAGAGATGGGAAGCAGCTGTGTTGCAGCGCCTACGAAATCTGAAGTTGTGTCTTCCATTGTTGAAGTAGAAAAGGCTGAAACACCTGCATTTCCCACAAGACCTCGGGATGATTTAAATGATGACATTAATGATATGTCACTGTGTGTCAGTGGGGGACACCTGAAAGGAGGTGAAATGGAACTCAGTATGCCTGAGCAACAAGATGGGAGTGCAGACAGCAGATCTCAGGAGAATAAAGACAGAGAATGCTTAATGTCACTGGACATTACTGAATATGAACTTCAAATGTTGGAACTTCAGGCCAAGGAAGAAATTCTAAGTGAGGCTGCTGCATTTGAGGTAATGGAGTAAAATCCATACAAATGATGACCATTACCAGGAAAGGTGATCCTACTAGTAATGTACAGAGGGAGTTTAATGGCTTTACTCATAGAGTGACAGTTAATGCATGAGAGAGGAAGAGATTTTGAACTGCTTTTCCAAAGCTGAATGTAAAGCTGTAGCTTGGTTAGTATCAACAAAACCCATCAGTCTCTGAACCTCTCTTTAGCGCTAGTAACTCTTAGCCTTTGTTTCTTCGCTGCCTACCCAAACTCTAGAGTCACTCTTTCTACAGTGAATCTCAAGGGTTAGAGGGCCAAATTCTGCCTTTGGACACACTTCCAAAGGTCCTACTATGAATACTGGATTTGTGCAGCTGTATCACAAGGCACGACCAGGACTACAGAGTTCATAAAATGCAGACTTTTTGCAGAGACTTCTCTTTGATAGGGATAGATTCCTTTTCATTTTTGTAATAGATTTCACTTTATTTTCCTTTGAGTGCTCTGCCTGCATCTTTCTTAAATAGAATCTTATAACTTCTATGGCAATTTGCAATTTTCCCCTAATTTTTTTCTAAACATGTTTTTTTATGGGAAAGGCCAGACAGTTGTTTGGCTAAGAGTTATCTGCAGCTAAAAATTGAACGATTTGTGAGTAGTGTGTCTGTAAGAGTGAAGGAGGGTGGCGTGTTTTCAGTGACATAAAGATTTATTTTGAAACATTCTTTTAGGACTTGTATTCCAGAAGAAATGAACAAAATCTTGGTTGTGTTATTGAAAGTGATGATGAACTGGAAATGGAGATGCTTAAAGTAAGTGCCATTAAGACTTGTTTCTCTCATTGAGATAGTTGCTAGTCATTTTATTTGGGAGAAGAAAGAAGAGAGAGAGTCTGTTTGTTAATGGGGCATGTGTGTGTTAAAGTGGGGGGAGGTTTTCCAGCATATTCTAACATAGTTGACAAAAATCAGAAATCATCCTGTCATGTTTATTCTGTCCCCTCACTCTGGCCCTGATCCAGCATAGCACTTGAGCACATGCTTAAAATTAAGCCGATGAACCATCCCACTGAACTACTCACATAATTAAAATTAATCAGTGCTTTCCTGACAAGCATGTAAGATTGGCCATGCTGGATAATGAACAGAACCTGCCATTTTGTTTGATGTAATATTGCTCAAGGGCACAGAACAAAATGGCAGGCTTTGTTCATATCATTTCCCCCTCATGCAATATAAGTTAACTTTATACTTCCAATTTTCAGTCTGTAGAAGGTGTAGACAATTCTAAAGTCAGTCGAACAGACTCCACTTCCGCTGGAAGCAAGGGAATTGATGGCACAAAATTGCACCTTCCTCCAGATGATGATGAAGATGAAGGCATTGAGGAGGAGGAGGAGGAGGAGACCTGGGGTAAATATTGATTTTACAGTCTGAAGTATGAGTAATAGTTGACAACAACTCTGTACTGTGTGAGGAAGCAGATTCAGGAGGTAGTGTGAAACCCTGGTTGGTTTACAGTAGATGGAGTCACCAGACAGACACTAAAGTTCTGAATTATAGCTTTCAATGAGATCAAAAGATAATTTTGAGACAAATTTTGTCCTTGACTAAGTATAGGTGACTCTTTCTAAACTAAAACTGGATATGTACTCAGACCAAGGCAGATGGTGTTAGAAAACATTTGTCCCAAACTGATGCCCTCTTCATAGCCTGTCTTCCTCTCATCATGTCAGTGTCCCATCTGTGGACCTTGGCTGGTCTGTCTTCAACTGGGTGATTTTGACCCCAAGTTTGAGACCTGGTTATGTGGAGACAAGTTGCGTGGGGAGTGCTGCCAAAGTGAAAATTGGCCTGCCCGACCCTTTGTGCCTGAAATCCTCTCTTCCTCTAGGCTGTCTTCAAATTAACCACCTGACTTGACTTCACCTCAGCTATTTCCCAGGAGTCACAGTTAACTGATGTGTCACAAATAGTAATGGAGAAAAATATGCTAAGATTATTGGTTGGTAGTATTTCATGCAGTTATATAGGTTCCAAGAAATAAGCTTATCAACTTGGCATGCAGAAAGAGATTCATGGTTTTGTTCCTAACAACATTTTTCAATTTGTTGGACTCCACTGTGTGAATCAAGGGTCCAGGAAATCAATCGCAACAAACTTCCTGATCTCTTTGGCTACATCTACACTATGGTGATCCTTCGAAAGAAGTGCTTCCTGAAGATCTCTTCCAAAAAATCTTTTCAAAATATGGCGTCCACACACAAAAAAGCGAATTGAAAAAATCCATCTGATTTTTCATTAGAGTGTGTCCACACAGCCCCTGCTCTTTAGAAAGAACAGGCCAGGGATTGAAAAATCCAGCGCCATGAGGACCGCTGTTTCAAAAAAGGGCTCCTGGGTCATCTACACACTTTTTTTTTTCATGGAAGGATCTCTCAGAAAAAGGTGCTTTTCCTCATCTGGGAGAAGAATGCGGGACTCCAGGAAAAGTGCTGCTTTTTTCCAATTTAATATGAAAAGAATGCATTTTGTGTGTAGACGCAGTGCAGGATTTTTTGAAAAAACTCATTAGTGTAGATGTAGTCTTTCAGTCCATTGCTCTTCACTTCTAGTAAAGCTAAATAGGAATGCATTGTTTTTCCTTCAGATCCTTTGTTGCCTCTACCTAGTGAAGTACAAATCATGTGCTTAAAGAGATATTTTGGACATTCTGGTTTTAAACCGTAAGTGAGTTATCAATTATCATATAATGGATGTGTCCATTTCCTTTCTATTGTTTACTTTATAATGATTTTCTATTGTTGCTTATAATAAACACCACCAACGAGTTTACTGGTATAGAAGACAAGCAAAAATGGCACAAACCCTCCCTTGAAGAGCAGTCATATTAAATTTCATAGTGAAGTACGTATGTAAATGTGTTTATAGAGGAAATACCCTGAGTTCTTGTCATTAAGGTGTTGTTTAGATGATCTTGTTCTAGTGAATTTCAGAATACTTTTCAAAAGTTAATTACTAATTCTTGTCACAGTGAACTTCAAAACTGAGGGTATTTTTAATCTCTCCGTTAGACTCATAGCGTGAAAGAACACAGTGTGGTAATGCACAAAAGACAGTAATAAACAGATTGCGCTACAAACAGTGCTAGTATACGGAAGATGGATTCATAATACATCATCACTGTTATGAAATATTGGTTTTGTATGCGTACTGTAACAAATTATGTAGTAGTTCAGTCATCGGCTTGCAGCAACTACTTGCTTACCTAGTTATCAATAATGTGCATATTTCAGTGTGGCTGTAGCTGGGTTGGTCCCAGGATACTAGTGAAATGTGTGAGGTAGTATCTTCTTTTGGACCAATAAAATATATTCCCTCATTCACCTTGTCTATCCAGTAATGTGTACGAATTCTGCCCACCAAACACCTCTAAGATTTGTTGGTGTTAGATCATTATGTGGTGGTGGTTTCAATATAAACAGAATAAAATAATTCCTGCTTTCTTTACACCTATGCTTAGTCCTAAAATGACTTCAGTGGGACTTCTTGTCAGAGAAAAGCAAGCATGGTTCGGCTGTAAGTAGAGTGTGAGGAGAGAAAGCACACCTAGAAAATTAAGAAGGTGGTTCCAATTGTGGTTTTATTGAGCTCTGATAGTTTTACTTAAGTTGCAGTATTATATGTGTGAATGCCAGATATGTTGTATAGTAGCACATGGTAAAGTTCCCTATAGGCAAATAAAAACGAATCAGTGTGTATTTAATTTCAAGGGTCCAGTGGAAAGTGATCTCTTCCGTTTTAGAAGACAAAAGAGATAATCTTGTTGTCATGGCAACTGGTAAGTACATACTTTGTCATAGGAACTTATGTCAGCCTCTTTTATGATTGCTTTGTAGGAAACATGGTCTAAAAATGATCTTGTGTGAATTTATTGTGTTAAGAAGTACAATAATGGGGAAAGTGAGATGCCAATAGGGTTGTGGGGAGAAATTAGAATTTCAGGTATTTAACACTCCTGTCACTGGTGTGAGGTTTTTAATTTATTTGTTTATTTTTTTAAGGCTATGGGAAGAGCTTGTGCTTCCAGTTTCCACCCATATGCACAGGCGGTACAGGAATAGTCATCTCTCCTCTTATTTCTTTGATGGAGGACCAAGTGCTGCAGCTTAAGTAAGTGACGTCACAGGAGGGCATCATGTTTCTGCTGAAATCTGTCTGTGCTGCATCTGCCATTTGCTGGGGTGTGAAAGGCTGCAGCTTTGACATTCGTTAAGCCTGTTTCCTCTGACCCTCAGCATATCACAGGCCAGAAGCCCTCACCCTTCCAGCATCCAGCCCAATAATTTCCAGTTGAGCCAGAGCAGATCTTTAATGAAATGACATCCAGTTGTGATTCAGAGATACCAAGTGATAGAGAATCCAGCACCTACCCTCTTGCCTTTGCGATCACCATTTCACTCTGTGAATAAAGGGCATTGTGGCTGCATCCATCTCTGTTCCCTCCTGCCACCTGTGACCATCAGAATTCAGCAGTTTCATCCCACGTCTGAATATTTAGCGAACGGCTTATAAATAATGTATTTTTAACATTAAAGATTAGGTTAGAATTAGTTTGCTTAGTAGTAGTTCTTATTTGGGAGCTTCTTTTGTCCAGTGAGCCACCTTCTGCAAATGTTTCCACCTTCCTGCCCTCATGGCAGATACTGAGCCCTTGGGTTTCAAGCTCTGTCTTTTTGGTTGTTGCCCAATTCCCTGGACTGATGGCCAGTGCTGCAGGTGCTACTTCTGCTTGAGAGGATCTCATGGACCCTATTGCTGTTCAGTCTTCAGCTTCTGTTTTACTTGGACCAAAAAATCAAGAGTCTCTCATAAAATGACTCTTGATAGAACAGTAATAGCATCCTTCAGTCTACGTAGACTATGGAACATGCCCTTCATAGTTCCATTTGGCATCCTCATTTGCAGCGTCGGCTGTGACTGTGAAGACACACATGAGAGTGACAGTCCTTGCTGCATCTGTTGCATATGTAATGGGTGTCTGGCAGGTCCTTCCTGTGCTTTCTGTGGGCTTGCTTCTCCTTTGCTAGCTGTCTGATCCTCAACTCACCCTTCTGAAGGCCCTTGTATAGTTCCTGCCTCCATCTGCTGTGATCGTCTGCCAGCTCCTCCCATCTATCTGGCTTGATGTCTACTTCCCTGAGGTCTCTCTTGCAAACATCTTTGTAGCGCAGCTGGGGGTGTCCAGGAGGTCTTTTGCCAGAGGCTAGCTCACCATACAGGATGTCTTTTAGGATCCTTCCATCATTCATCCTGTGGACGTGGCCAAGCCAGCGGAGCCGCCGCTGCCTGAGGAGGGTGTGCATAGTTGGGATTCCAGCTTGCTCAAGGATGGTAGTGTTGGACACTCTGTCCTTCCATGATATTCGAAGGATGCGCCTGAGGCAGCGCAAGTGGAAGACGTTCAGCCTCTTTTCCTGGCGGGCATACAGGGTCCAAGTCTCTCTGCCATAAAGGAGGGTGCTGAGGATGCAGGCTCTGTAGACTTGCATTTTGGTGTGAGTGTACAGCTTGTTGTTATTCCACTCTCTCTCGCTGACTCTGGACAGAGTTGTGGCTGCTTTACCGATCCTCCTGTTTAGCTCAGTCTCCGAGGACAGGGTGTCAGTGATGATGGACCCGAGGTAAATGAACTCGTGGACGACCTCTAATGTGTAGTTGTCAGTGCTGATTGATGGAGAATCAGCAACGTCCTGAGCAAGTACGTTTGTCTTCTTTGGCCTGATGGAGAGCACAAAGTCCTTGCATGCTTTGGAGAACCAATCCAGCAGCTTCTGAAACTGGTCTTCTGTGTGTAACACTACAGCAGCGTCATCTGCGAACAGCATATCTCTGATGAGGGCTTCCTGCACCTTAGATTTAGCTTTCAGCCTTGCAAGATTAAACAGTCTCCTGTCAGATCTTGTGTGCAAAAAGATGCCCTCTGTTAAAGATCCAAAGGCGTGTATAAGGAGGAGTGTGAAGAAGATCCCGAACAACGTTGGAGCAAGGAGGCATCCTTGTTGGACGCCGCTCCTGATGCTGAAAGCATCCGATAATGTGCCATCGTATTGGACGGTTCCTCTTGTGTATTTGTGGAAAGACTGGATCATCTTGAGTAACCGTGGCGGACAACCTATCTTGTGGAGCAGTTTGAACAGTCCATCCCTGCTGACCAAGTGGAAGGCCTTGGTTAGGTCGATGAAGGCTATGTAGAGTGGCTTCCTCTGCTACCTGCATTTCTACTGCAGCTGCCTCAGAGAGATGACCATGTTGACGGTAGATCTCTCTGCGTGGAATCCGCACTGTGATTCAGGATACACCCTCTCAGCAATCTTCTGGAGTCTGCCAAGGATGACGTGAGTGAACAGTTTACCAGTGATGCTTAGGAGGGAGATTCCACGGTAATTGTTGCAGTCGCTTCTGTCTCCTTTGTTCTTATACAAGGTTATGATGTTAGTGTCGCGCATGTCCTGTGGAACCTCTCCCTCTCTCCAGCACAGGCACAGTAGCTCATGTAGGGGTTCCAGGAGAGTGTCCGTGGCACACTTGATTACCTCTGGTGGTATAACATCCTGGCCCAGAGCCTTTCCTACTGCAGTGTTGTCAATGGCTTTCTTCAGTTCATCCACAGTTGGTTCCTGGTCCAGTTCGTCCATTACTGGTAGGAGTTCGACGGCATCGAGAGCTGAGTCGACCACAATGTTCTCGTGTGAGTACAGCTTGGAGTAGTGCTCGACCCAGCGCTCCATCTATTTGGCTTTGTCAGTGATGACTTCACCAGATTTGGATTTCAGAGGTGCCATCTTGTTCTGGGTGGGTCCTAATGTCTTCTTGATGCTCTTGTACATTCCCCTGAGGTTACAAAGTCAGCACTGGTCTGGATGCTGCTGCATAGCTCGAGCCAGTAGTTGTTGGCACAGCGCCTGACCGTCTGCTGTCCTGTGTTTCTGGCTGCTCTGAGCGCTTGCAGGGTATTCTGGCTCGGCGAACGTTTGTACTCCAGGAGTGCAGCGTGCTTTTTTTTTCGATGGCTGGAATCATCTCATTGGAGTTAGCCTCGAACCAGTCATTTGTGTTTCTAGCTCTTCTTCCAAACACCGACAAGGCCGTGTTGTACATTGTATCCTTCAGATGCTGCCATCTGGATGTGACATCGGCACCCGCAGGGTTGCTGCGCAGATTCTCCTCGAGGGTCGCTCTGAACTTTTCAGCTCTCTCTGAGTTAGCCATCTTTCTGGCATCGATGTGGGGCCTTCCAGTTGGTTTAGAGCAGTGCAGCTTCTTGGGAATCACCTTGAGTTTGGTGCAAACTAATGAGGAATCTGTATCGCAGTCAGCACTATGATAGCTGTGTGTCAGAAGGACGTTTTTGAAGTTATCGTGTCTAGCGATGACCACGTCTAGTTGATGCCAGTGTTTTGAGCGTGGGTGTCTCCATGACACTCTGTGCTGTGGCTTGGTTTGGAAGAATGTGTTTGTGATGCACAGATTGTGGTACGTGCAAAGTTTGAGAAGACGTTGACCATTTTCATTCATTTTTCCCACACCGAAGTGGCCTAAGCAGGAAGGCCACGAGTCACGATCGGCTCCAACTCTCGCATTGAAGTCACCCAGAATGTACAGTTGTTCGCGAGCAGGTATTTGCACTGTGGCAGCACTAAGCACATCATAAAACTTGTCTTTTAAAAAACTTGTCAGAACAGTGTATGCTGGATATCTGAGACCCTGGAAGGTCTTCTCTGGACTCCAAGCAGTGATGCGTGAGCCAGAAGTTTTTAAAAGCTGAAGATGGACAAATTCGAGTTGCAATTAAGGCATGGTTTTTTTTAACAAAGAGGGTAATTAAGCATGAGATCAACTTACCTAGAGTGTGCTGACTTTTCCATCACTTGAAGACTAGTAAGAATTGCTAGGTGAAATTTTCTGGCCTGTGTTATGGGGGATAGTCGATTCTGCTTTTAAATTCTATTAATATTAATGTTGAATGTTCTGGATTTTTACTGCTTGCATTTTATATAACCAAAATACATGTGCCGTTGTTTCTTGTAAATAACTAAGATGTAATCTGAAGGACAACTATGCTGGGTTAGTCTCTTCCATCCTGTCCAAACCAGACAGGGAAAAAGCCTTTCCCAGAAATGGAATTTTTGTATTAAGAACTTTATTTATATTTGCTTTTTTCTGCTCCAAAAATCTAGTATTATGTAGATAGGATGCTGGACTGACCAGTCTTGCTTCTCACAGGCACCTGGGGACATATATTAGGCAGAATATGTTTGTCTGCTATCTCGATATTTGTACGGCTCCCAGCAATGTACTATGAGTGTCTGTTTATTCATCACCTGCCCCCTGGCTCATTAGTTTTGCAGTCTGGAGATATTTGATCTCTGTAGTCTCATACATCCAGTAATTCAGCTGTCAGTTTGGATGAGATGCTATCAGAGGTTGAAGTGTTCCAGGGCTGGAACAAATAGAAATGTAAAAAGCAATAAATCACCAGGTCCAGGTGGTATACATCCAAGTGTTCTGAAAGTGCTCAAGTATGAAGGGTTTGAGCTGTTAGCAAAATACTGAATTGCTCATTTAAAACAGCTACTTTATTGAAGGGTAGCAGATTTTGTGCCTGCGTATTTTTAAAGGATCTAGAGGTGACCCAAGTAATTACAGAGCTGTAAGCCGTCGATCTGTGCCTGGTAAACTGGCTAAGACAATAATTAAATAGAGTAGTGTAGAACACCTGAAAGATCATGGCATGAGAGGATCTAAACAGCATAATTTTTGCAAATGAAAATTAAGTCTTATTAGTCTGTTTAGGATTTTCTGAGTTGGTTTGTAAAGTAGGGGTAAATGAGAGCTGATTGACAAGTAGTTAGACTTGGAAAAAACCTTTGGTAAGGTCTGTGAAAAGCAGGTAGTAAAGAGAAGTAGTTATGGGATGAGAAGTAAAACAGTGTGATAGATATGAAACTGGCTAAAAAAAAGGAAAAAGTAATTTCACATGAACAAATCATATCATGCTTTTGCTTTCTTTGTACAGAATGTCAAGTATTCCAGCTTGCTTGCTTGGATCAGCTCAGTCAAAAAATGTGATAGGGGATGTCAAAGAGTAAGTTTTATTACTTTTTAATCTCTCAACTATCAGGTCCTGCATACAGATACTTAAATTGCTGGAAAGAATTTAAAAGAATTTGCTAAATTGGCTGAAGTCATTGTGCTCATGTTAATTACCAGTGAAACATTTGTGAATTTTTCTTCACGTGTTGATTCTGTGGCTCCCCCTTATCATATGGGCCTTTTTGCCATCTGAGTCTGTTGGGCCCTTTGATGCTACATCTCTTACAGCCTGTAGCCAGGGCTGCCAACAGGTTGGTTGGGAGTGAGGACAGTTGCAACAGGGCCCGAAGCTCTGCATGCAGCTCTGAGGGAGCGTGGGAGTGGGGACAGAGCTGTCTGCCCTAAGTCGCAAACCTTCTGCCCTTGGCCCCACACCTTCCAGGGCAGGGGGCCAGGTCCCCTTCTAACCTTGCCCCCAGGCCCATGGTGGCTGTTGGCCCTTTTGCCTATGACAGTGAATCAGAAGGCAATGGCATTCAGCCTGCTCCTGTGCTGTTTTTCTGGTCAGACGTCACCTTTAGCTCTTACTGGTTAGGATAGGTGTAACTTAGCATTAGTTTTCTCTGCTTCATTGGCAGATATTGTTTTCCATTATGGTTGGCTGTTCATGTGACTCTCATTCCATTTTTCTGCCTCATGGCTGAGACAAAAGCCTCAAAGTTTAACCCTCCCCCTTGTGTGCTGAGTTAGTGACTCTTATGGATGGATTCACAAGGCGAAGGCCCTGTCCTCAACAGAAGCTCAGGTTGCCTATTCATCTCTTCCAGCACTTGATGACTTAAAACAGGTGCCTGAAGTTCCATCTCATGGAGTGTTCTGAAGGGTAGTGTAAGATTCTGAGCAGCAGTTCTGCCCCACATATGGGTTTGGGAGTCTGAGCCTGTTCTCAGTCAAAGAAGGGAAGGGAAGAGAAGAGAAAGGAAAGCTTGTGCAAGTTGCATCCAGACCACAAGGCCAACCACTTCATCGACCACTTAAGTTCTGCTCAAGCCGGCTCCCTCACCATCAGTGTCAAGCTGTCATGAGGGGCCTGAATCCCATTCCGCATGTAGTGTTGGGGAACCAGATGGGAGAGAGAGAGGAGTTGTGAGCACAGTGATTTCCTTGACACAATGTCTGAGTCTGACTGCACTGTCAGCCTATGGTGTGCAAGTTCATTTCTTCTTTCTCTTCCTTCCCTTTGTTTCCATTATCTCTACCCTCTCCTTGCATCATCATTTCCTGTCATGTTCTTCCTTCACAACCTCTCCATATTGTCCCCATTTTCGTCTTACCTGAGGCACTGTTTTCATTTCAGCTGAATGAATTGTTTGGGATCTCTTTCTTTCAGTGAATATGATAATATATTTTTCTTTTATTTAGGGGCCACTATAGAGTTGTATATATAACTCCAGAGTTCTGCTCAGGGAACTTATCATTGCTTCAGAAACTTGACCAAACCATTGGTAAGTTGTGATAAATTAACTTTGGGATCTTGTGGGACATTTACTCCTGGGGAATTTTGCACTACTGTGTAATGCAGAATTTACACAGGGTTAATGTTTCCCGCAGGACTTTTTTTCTGTGATTGCCAATAAAATGATTAGCCTATATATCATGTAAAAGATCAGCTACAAAGAACAGGATAACACAAGAATGAGTATATTCTCTTCAGTACTGGCAGCGCAACATGCATTCAGCATTCTCAGAAGTATCCTCAAGAAATGAAAAATAATCAGCATGTTTTAGCATTTGATTTTTTCAGAATATTATGCTTGATAGATGCAGGCAGTATGGTGAGCATTGTGACGAATAAACAGTTTTTCTTACAAACGACACTAATGCACCTAGTGCCCTGAGTGATCATTGCAGCTTCTCAAAATAATTTAAACTTAAAAAAAAAAATTTGACTCCCCAAATTCGTACCCAGTGCTTGTGAGTGGCAAAGAGGTTCCTGAACTCCACTGGAGTCAGTAGAGTTGTGCATGCTTGGTACTTCCTGAGCAAAGGCCCGTAAACTACGGAGTCCTTCATATAACAGGCTGATAAAGGCACTGGCTGGAGCGACATAGTGAAGTTCACACCATAATATGTGATGCATGTGTTACTATTAAGAGTTGCTTTAGAAGGTCCTCTCCCATCAGATTTATCTGTGCTCACATTTCCCTCTTAAAAGTTCTGGAGCAACAGTGGGAATCTCAGGCCTCATATCAGTACCAAGGAAATAAAATTGAAAGTATCTTTAAACACCTACACTTACATTAACGAACTGGCCTGGTCTGTATTGGCATGAAAGGGGAGAAAGGACGCATGCCTTGCTATGTAGAAGACGAGCTAACTCGAGCCACATCTTATGACCAGTGGGTTTGAAAGCCAGAGACATGGCAAAGAGAAAAGGAGAGGAAAGGAAATTTCCCATGACTTCATATGAAATGAGTGAATGGGAAAATGGATTGCCACTGGCCATTAAGCTGGCAGCCATTTTAGAAACCCAAGAAAATGGGTGGTGATTGTCTCTGGGGTGTCTGTGGCTCCCATCTGTGTAGTAGCCGAGGGCTGATCTCCCCTGCTCAGACTTATCACTGTAAAGTTTTAACTTGAGTAAATGAGGCTTATAGTTTCTAGAACATTTCGTATCCTCTCCTAAAACTTTTCTGTTCATAGCATGTGTGTGTGTGTTTGTTTGTTTTTTTTCCCCCTAGGTATCACACTGATAGCTGTCGATGAGGCTCATTGCATATCAGAGTGGGGGCATGACTTCAGGAACTCATTTAGGACTTTGGGTTCATTAAAGAAAGCACTACCCTTGGTGAGGCTCCAGGGTATATTTAATTTTAAATAAGATAAATGGAAGCGGTAAATTATATTTAAAAGTACATTTTTCTAGTAGGTTTAGGATATTTCTATCTGAAATTGTTCTTCTTTTGACGTGCTTGAAACATTGAGACATTTGAATGAAACCAGAGTGCACACAAGATACATAGTGTGTCTTGAAACACCCTGTGCCATGTAAGTTAGCTTGGCTATTTCTCAAGCCTTCATAGTGCTGAAATATGCTTTCAGATATACACACCTACATGTCCTATTTAAATTCAGAGGAGATGAAATAGTGTGTTTACATCTGATGGAAGAACTTGAGTTATAATGTATTGCCATTTAAATTACTGCAGTGAAGAGCTGTTAATATGTGGATCCTTAGTGAGCTTTTGCAGCTTTTCTGGAAGAGGCTTTATGGGGAGGATACTGGTCTGTGTGTAGGCACTTATATCTGGAACTCCATCATTTAAGCAGGATTAGGGGTTTTTTTCAACTTGGGTTTTAGCCTTAAAACACCTTAGTCATTATGGCACCATACTTTCAAATTTGTATACCCTGGAGTTTTGGGTACTCAGTGGTTTTGCAAATTAGGGCATTTATTTAGGTGATAAAATACAGACTTAACTGCCAAATTTTTCAAAAATAGGAGCTTCTATCTGGGTGCCTACATGTAGACTCAGAAGGCTGAGTGGGATGTTGAAAAGCACTCCGGTAATTTAGAAGCACGGGTCTCATTGACTTCTAGTTACATGGGTATCTTTGAAAGTCCTAATCACAGGTAGCTAAAATATGGGCTTTGGAGCCTAACTTTTGGCTCCAGTTACTGAAGATCTGGTCCTAAGGTACTTAACCTTAGGTGCTCATATTTGAAAATTAGTTTAATCCTATTGAAAATGTGGTAGAGATAATTGTCCGAATCCAGTTTGAAGAAATGTGTTTAAATATAACTTTTTTCCTCTCTGCAGACAGGTGAATGTCAGTTTGGTTTTTTTTGGTAAGGATCTCTACAATATATCTCTTTGAGACAATGCGAAGCTCGAAGAAGTATAATATTGTCTCTGTTCTTGGGACAAAGGCTATTGGATTTCTAGTCTCATCCTGTTTTAAATGTCAATCCCAATGAAATAAAAAAGCAAGAATGAGTGGTTTCAATTTTTGTTCTTTTCCTTCCATCATTTCTCTCTTTGTTTCATTTCAGGTTCCTATCGTTGCTTTAACTGCAACAGCAAGCCCTTCAGTTAGAGAAGACATAGTGCGTTGTCTAAATCTAAAGAATCCTCTGGTCACATGTACTAGCTTTGACCGACCTAACCTATACTTAGAAGTTAGACGAAAAACTGGCCATATCCTTCAGGATTTAAAGCAGTTTCTTATTAGAAAGCAGAGGTGAGGCTTTTCTAGACATGGTGGCGTTGTTATATCTCAGATATTGTCAAAGGAGTGCGTGACTGGGAGTCAGAACCAAGAATCACAAAGTGATTCTCTTTCTGGTTCTGCGAAGCCCTAGGCAGATTGTTCCACGTGTCTGCCTCTTTCCCCCTCCACCTTTTGTGTTGGCTAGTTAAGATTTTCATAGTGTGGTGTTACGCTCTTGCTGTGTTTGTATAGTGCCTAGTACATATAACCACTAATCTTGGTCTTGGTATAATGCAAATGCTAATATTTGGCTGTACAGTGGATTATTTTCTAAGCCACAAAATATGGCAAATAAGGCTAGATTATGCACAAGTTTGAAATCGGTGTAAAGATTTTCATTTCTAACATTTGGTTTCATTTCCCAGCTGCAGACAAAAAAAAAAAAACCAAATGTGTTTCCGAACTGGTCTTCATGTACAGACATTCTCTTCCTTTTTTACTGACTTACACAAACACCAACTTGAAACCATAATGCATATGTGGGGTGGGAGGGAGAGATTGGGTTTCAGTGGCAGTCCTTTTAGTTGCTGATGGGTCACTACTCTTCTGTTGTGATATACTTCATGATATTCTGTTTTCTGAACAACATGTAGCTCTGTATTTATGTATATTTCTGTTTGGTTATTATACTTTTACTTTCCTGGGAGAGTTGTTTTGTTTCAGAGGGCACCATGGCTGGAAAGAGGGCAAACAGAATGTGAGAGCTGTTGATATGGGGTAAAGGGTGCCAGACTGAGTGAGCTTGAAGGAGGGGTTGTTCAGTGGGTGGGTTGGAGCAAGGGAGCGTACCTGTAGATGGGGATTGGGGTTGGGAAGTATGCTTGGTACAGAGAAGGGGAATAGTAACAGAAAGGTAGCTGTGTTAGTTAGTTAGTTAATTGAGAGAGGAGGGCAGCAGACTGGTTGCCACTGTGAAAAGATTTTCCAAAGTTCTTAGCTCTTTTTAAAAATGGTCAACACCCGTTATCATAGCAAATGTATCGGAAAATAGCACAATGGTGCTCAGAAGAAGTGCTTGGTGGAACAGCACCCATGAGTTGTAATGTGACAGCAAGATATGATACTGGAAAAATCTTTAAAATCATTCAGGTAACAAATACTATGGGAATGAAAGAGATTTTAGCTCTTCTGAGTGGCTTTCTGTCTGACAAAAGTCTCACCCAGGCTAAGAGATCCTTAGCTGGTGTCCATTATTATAGCTGCAGTGATGTCTGCAGAGTGATTGCAGTTGGGTCGGCTAGATATCTGCCTCCTGAGAGAGACAATATTAAAAACAACTGTGAATAAGAAGAATAATGCAGATTTTAAAGCTTCTAACACCCCGGTTAATGAAGACTTTCTGCAAAATCTATAGCCTGGCAGCCCTTAGTCTGTCAACTCACATGTTGAACTTGTGGTTCAAAAGTGACCTCCTTATCATTTCCAGCACATTTACCTATTATATTATTTTCCTTAGCTCTACATATGAGTTTGAAGGACCCACTATTGTTTATTGCCCTTCAAGGAAGACCACTGAACAAGTAGCTGTTGAGTTGATGAAATTAAATGTGTCCTGTGGCACGTACCATGCTGGCATGGGAATCAAAGCAAGGAGAGATGCTCATCACAGGTTCATGAGAGATGAAGTTCAGGTATGAATGTGCAGTACAGGACTTTGTTCTTTAGGAAGTGGGTGAGACATGTAGAGCCTGAGAGGATTTTGAAATATCAGTCTGTTTTTCACATTTACTTTATACCTTTCATATACTCTGTCTTCTTCATCCTGTCTGTGGGGACAGTGACATATGTCATTTACTTCATAAGGATCTTAAACATATACTTCATCCTAACCGACTTCAGTCTTTCCTGTACGTACAATCTACAGGGGATAAGTGGGAGTGACTTTTCTCATGCTGATGTGCAGTCATTCCGTCACACACATCACAATAACATTGCAGGAAGTGGAGAATATTCCACACCACTCTTCTGTAACATTCTACTTTGGGCTGATTTACTGGCTAGATTGTGGATTTTCAAATGACTCATATTTGGCTCTTTTGTGTATGCTGAGCCTCATTGACACATATTCTTTCTCATGTCTTTCTAGGAAAAAAACAAGGTAAGGGACCCATTTCTATCCATGATATTATTTTGAAACTAATAATGTTATCCTCAGGTTTTGATTAGTTTCAGGAAGTGTGGAGTATTATTTTACTTATATGCCATGTATTTCTGCAGAACATAAGATGATCATGTTGCCATGGGAAATAATGAGGAGGCTATAGAAAATTCCTCATGAATTGTTCTAGTTTAATTAATGAAATTTCTGATTTATTGTGGTTGTGTGCTGTGATGGTTGAGCCTACAACTTCATCTAAATTGAGCTTAACTGTAATATGTAAAAGTTTGTAGGACATATCAGTAACCTATAATAAATGTTGATGGGGGGGGAGTATGAAAAGGAGGCAGAATAACTTCATTAGTCTAAACAAAAAGGCCAAGCTGATGTTATTCAAAGGCTACATCTACACTTAACATTGAAGATCGACCAGTCCGTTGACCCTGTAATGCCTCGCGAGCTGCAAGGAGTAAGGAAGGTTGATGGGAGGAGCACTCCTGTCGACCTTCTGTAGTGAAGACAGGCATGGAAGTTGACAGCTGCAAAGTTGATTTTTGGTATGCAATTGGTGTACTAGAAATTGCGTAGCAGCTGTCAACCTTCAAGGTAAGTGTAGACACAGCCTCTAGCTGTGTTGAAATTACTCCTGTTAAAAGCAGCAGATCTGGAGCTGAAAGTTAATGAGCCAAAGTTGATATGTTTACTGTTAGGCCTAATTAGTAGGCAGAGTATTGGAGGCGGGGGCTATTTCACCCATTAGTCCCTTTTTGAATCTTTAAAAGAAAGAGATGTTTTAGAGGAACGTATGGAGAAAACAGAAGCTACTGAAGCAGGTTTCACTGTCCTAGCTGCCACCCACATTACCTGTTGGGTCCCTTGGCCTTCCTTATTTTGATCCTGAGAGGTGTCCTGATGAGAATGGGCCAGAGAGGTAGCA
The DNA here is from genome assembly GCF_033958435.1 of Carettochelys insculpta. Taxonomy (NCBI): domain Eukaryota; kingdom Metazoa; phylum Chordata; order Testudines; family Carettochelyidae; genus Carettochelys; species Carettochelys insculpta. The sequence goes on along the minus strand of NC_134140.1, from coordinate 131,495,173 downwards.
AACCAGCTGACACTGCCATCCTCATCAGCTCTTGCTGTGTGCCAAATACCACCTTGGTACCATCTGAGACTGCTAAGCAGAAGGGGTGGGGAGTCCTGAGATTAGACTTCAGCAACTGTGATACCCCCAGCCCATCTGAACTACAATCTTTTGTTCCCAAAACATACAATTATTACCATCTTTGATCCTGTCCAAGAGATTGTCAAATAATGAGAGGAAGGAGGGTGTTTTCCTAGAAAAATTGTTTCAGCTACACAGAAAGGGAATAAGAGATGTGAAAATGAAACATTAGTTAACACTTAACTTTTCAAAAGCTTTAGTGGTTTTTCCTTTTCTGTCTCTTTAGTAAAAAGTTTAAAAGATTTTTAATCGTTTATTTGCCATGGGGCCATACAAGCTGCAGTCACTTGCATTTTAAGCCCTGGACTTTGATGAAAACTGTTTGACAGTGACTGAGTGATGTTAACACCCTTTGTGCATATATCACATCTAAATTAGTACAATAGTGAAACTTGCAGTGAGCCGCAAGTTTGCTTTAACTCTGTTTAACGAAATCATTGCTATATCCCACGTGCACAAAGAAATAGTTATAGCTTGCTGCTTTTAGAGCGTGATCTTTAAGACTTCAACCTCTTGCTGATTCGCTCTCCTTCACTCTTAGAGGAAAATAAAAAGTTTCTGGTGGTGGTTCTATCACTGATCTGACAGGGCTTTTTAAACATGTATTCGTATATCCATAATGTGTATGGATAATCTCCATCACCAAAAGTACGGTGACTTGTATGGGTGGTTGAACCCAGCCTGCCTAACTTCTCATCCCCTGCTTTGTGCATTCTCTTCTGACTCATGACTGATTAATGATGTGCTTATGCTGCTGCTTACACATGACTTGTTACTGGCAGCAGTGTAGGAACTCAGTGTTATTTGAAGCTACTAAATTTGGGGCCCAAATTTGAATCTGCAGCACAAAGTGTTACATGCTGTGTTGCCATTAATACAGCTTTGGGTGTATTTTTGCAGCTAAATTAAACATGTATGTTGTGATTATTTCCCAGTGCATTGTGGCTACCGTAGCCTTTGGAATGGGTATCAATAAAGCAGACATTCGGAGAGTTATTCATTATGGTGCCCCTAAGGAAATGGAATCCTACTACCAAGAAATTGGAAGAGCTGGCCGTGATGGGCTTCCTGCTTCTTGTTATATACTGTGGACTGCAGCTGACATGACTTTCAACAGGTATAGTACTCAGAGTAGGCTGGGGCATAGAAGATGTTTTCGTTCTGTAGCCAGAATTTACTATCGTGAGTGAGCAGGAGGCAGCAGGTTTAAAAGTTTTGCCGGTAGCAAAGATACCTTGTTGTATCGATGTAGGGTGGCTGTACTTCATATACGTGAAAAACACTCGCTGTGCGGTGGTCTCCAGACACAGAATATGTGTCCAGCAATCCTCTGCTTCATCCCACTCAGCTTCCCAGGGAGGGCCCTTGGTATAAAGGCAAGTAGTGCTCAGGATGCTAAGTACAAGGCCTGTATATATTTTTTTAAACATGTACTTAAAAGCCATATGAATTCAGTCTTTAACAAACACTGACCAGTTTGGTTTAGACTTCTTGACAGCAGGTTTGAATTCCAGAGGTGAGCAGCCCCACTCAGAGATTGCCTGACTCGCACAAGTTTCGCCTTTGTAACCAGTACTAGGAGGTATAACCTGACTTCCCAACTCATTTGCTACCATTGTGGCTCAAGGACAGAGGTGATACATGAAATAACTAGGACCTTAGACTTGTTCTTTACACAGTGAATTGGCTGCCAAGGTATAGAGTGCAGAGCACAGGATCAAGTTTGTTTATTGGTTTGACTACCTGAAAAGATGGGTCGGAGCTGCGTTTTGCAGTGTCTGATGTTTTCGAGTGTGAGACCCAAGAGAAACAGCCTTGCAGTTCCCTAAGTTAAGAGACACAAGGGGATAGGTGACTCAGGCAGGGAAATGAGTACAAACACGTGTCTGTTTAAAGGTGAGACAGAAGGTGTTTCTATCTGCTGTCACTGTCTGGGGGTCTAGGAGCAGAGAACAGTTTAATTCTCTGGACTGTGAACCTCTGTAAAGCTCTGGAAGAGGTCTACAGAAGAGAGAACAGTTGTAATCTTTGGCTGGTTTAAGAAATACCAAAAGCATCAACTCCTTTTTATCTCATTTGAGTCTAAACCAGCCAGCTTTCTTCCTGGTCCCTCTCCCCTCCAGACCCTGAGAGAGCTGTTCCTTTCAGATCTGCAAAAGAGAAAATTAAGATCTGTGCATTTTAGGCATAGTGATACTAGTACAACTCATTATGCCTCACTGCTTCACGAGGGCATGGCAAACAAGAGGAGTGGCCGGGCTGAGTGTCATGGGACTCAACAGCTGAGAGCCCTCTGGGAGGAAGAGCCATGGTTCGGTGCTTCCCTCCGACTTTTCCAGAAGGAAGGCCTGGAGTCCCTTGGGGTTCTGTCTGCATTTGTCAGGCCCCGCAGTCAGGTTAATACCCTCTTGCCGTTACTAATGTCAGAGGCTGCTGGGGACAGTATTAGCCTGTCTGTGTGACTGTCTCACCTTTTGCTGAGAAGACTGACCAGTGAGGCTAACACTGTTTGCATGACACACCTATTTCCCAATCTAAAACATGCATTTCATGGGTCCAAAAATGGGAGGCTATCAAGAGCTGCTGATTTTGTCCCATGGCCCCTGGCTCAGTTATCTTTCCCAGAGATGTGGAGACTGGGCAGTTATTGGTACAATCATTTATTGTCAACTCTCCTTGATCTGGATGAGTGTTGAGCTGCAATTTCATGTGCTCCTATCAGCTTGTCCTATTTTAGGGACGTACCAAAGATGCCTCGCAAGAGAATCAGTACTTTACCTGCAGGCACTATCACACCATGAAAGGCAAAGATGCATCTTGCAGGGAGCTGATTCGAGTTCTCAGAGGGATAGGAACTTCTCAGTATGAAAGGGGATGAAGCACATGCTGATGCCCTCAAGAGTTTTGGAATCCAGCTGGATCCATCCAGCTTCAGGGAATGTTTGCATTGCACACTTCTTTGGCCAGTGAGTAGCATTCATACCCAAATAGCTCTCCCAATATGGGTATTCATAATGTGAGGCACATCTTAGGCAAGGAAAAGTTCCCCGGAAGGGTGTGGGTATGTACCCAAGCATGTGCTCTACTCAGTTTTCTCCTTGCCCAAGCCATACCTCCACATCTGCACTGCCTCCCTGCTCCTGGATACTTCCCTTGCAGCAGGAAAGGACTCTGGGAGCAGAGACCAGCTCTGCTAGCTTCCTGCTTCTGGAGGACTCTCCCTTCTTTTCTGCAAGGAAAGATTCTGCTGGGGAGGAAATAGCAGGCAAAAGGTACTGACACATGTAGCTATATGCCTCCATGTTTGCACAGTTGCTTTTCACTGGAGCCTATAACTACACGTACTCTACATGCTCCTGTCAGTATTGTGTAAAATAGTTAGCCACAGACGGTGCCCCAGCCTTGCCTCCCCTTAGTCTCGTTGCTACTGATGATAGCATTGACTTGTTAGTGTTGCTCCTACGAAGAAATCTACAGAAAGGAAGATGGCAGAGATGTCTCTCTTTCTCCCCATCCCAATACTACTTTGCAGTGATCTTGAAGGTTTAGTGTCTTGTGTTATGACTTTTTGTGGAGCACTGCCCAGCTACAGATTGAGAACCACCGATGTGTATGAAATAGGTTGGTTGTAGTAAGTAGTGTGAATTTGCTGGCACTATAAGTTCAGAGAGGAACTTGTGGACAGCTTTAGAACAAGTGGTGGGTTTTTGTTTTTAATTTTTCAGAATTGCCAAATGACTTTTCTTCAGACAGTTTACTCGCGCATATTATATCTTCTTGCAGGGGAGGTAGTGATCAGTATTTAAGCCTATTTATTTATGGTTTTATTGGCAGACATCTTCTAAGTGAGATTCGTAATGAAAGATTCCGACAATACAAATTAAAGATGATGGGGAAGATAGAGAAATACCTTAACTCAAACAGCTGCAGGAGAAAGTGAGTAGTATATTTTATTGCATTTTTTTCTGTAAGCCCACAATACGCAATTAGTGTTGGCTGTTGCAGCTCAATCACTACTGAAATTGTGGCCATGTAACTGAAGTGCTTTGCAAAAATGCAGTTTTATTTGGAAAAGTCATGTTTGCTGTCTTTTGGAAAACTAAACACCATTATTGGGATCATCTGAATTTACTTGTTGAAAACAAATGTTCTTGTCTTTGATAAAATCAAGTGCAAGTAATTGGCTCCCAGGTGAATCAATTACTGATGATGCTTTCAACTCATTGTTTAGTGCAATGAATTTAACATGTAAATTCTTGTTCTTTTATTTAATTCTCAATGTTCCCATGGTAGAATCATCTTGTCTCATTTTGAAGATAAACAACTCCGGAAGGCCTCCTCCGGCATCATGGGAACAGAAAAATGCTGTGATAATTGCTGGTCCAGGTAAATGTTTCTCCCTGAAGACTGTACTGTTGAGAATATCCAACTTCCTATAACATACAAGTGGTAGTAACTAGGTAATTTCTGCTAACCAAATATTCTGGGGTTTTTTTGTGCACTTAGGTTTTAGAGTATTCTGGTCAATACAAAAAGCCTCTTGAAATTTGCTTATGTTTGAACAAGAGTGTCTGTCATTGTAGGCTTACTCTCTCTGTAGTGGGGTGAGACAGGTGCACCACACCAAAATCCAGATTGTAGTAAAGCCTGTAGCAAAAGATGACTACTGCTATTAAAATGTTTTTATTTTAAAAAGTGGCTTATTACAGTACTTCCGAAGATTAAAATAAACGTTACATACACACATTTTTAAATTTGGTATCTGCCTCATAGAATTAATTCTAAAGAAAGTTTAAAAGATGTGTGGCATATTTTTGTATTTCTTGACTATCACAAATTCCAAGTCCACAAGTGACCATTATGGTCATCTAGTCTGACCTGGTGTACACCATAGACCATAGGATTTCTTTAAAATGATTCCTAGGGGAACAATTCCAATTTTGATTTCAAATTGTGAGTGATGGAGAATCTATCAACCCTTAATAAGTTATTTCAATGAGTTAATTACACTTAGTGTCAAAAATGTACGCCCTGTTTCCCACCTGAATTTGTTTAGTTTCAGTTTTCGGTCATTGGTTCATGTTATACTAGGAGTTCTCAAATTGGGGGTCATGAGCCCTTGGAGATGCAAGATGGTGATGTGAGGGGGCCCAAGCTGCCAGCCTGATGGATGTGACCGCTCCAGCCGGCATTAAATTAAGCTCCCCAGTGTTTAATTTATTAGAGTCACACTCACAGCCTTTCTGTGTGAAAGGGTTACCAGTACAAAACGTTTGACAGCCTTTGTGTTATGCCGTTGTCTGCTATACTGAAGCTCATCATCATCAACAACCACCATGGGCTCAGCGCCCGTTGGTGTCTGATGCCTCTCTCACTATTTCCTTCCATCTTTCCCTGTCCAGTTTAGAGTCACTTAGTTTCTGTAGACTATCTTTGCACCAATCTACTAAATCATCTAAATCATTCTCTGTGGGGCCTGCCTCTCCTATTCAAACCGTCCATTATGCCGAATACCAGGGTCTTGATTTTTCTTTCATTCTGCAAATATGCCCAAATAGCTGTAACCTGCGTTGTATAAACTTCCGCAGTAGGTTCTCTCTTGACTGTATCATTCCTCATTGGTGACCTTCTGCATCCATCCTATTCTCAAGCTCCTTCTATAACAACTCCTCTCAAACACCAATATTCTTCTGAGTCTTTTGTCATCACCCATGTCTCACATTCGTACAACGTGCTGCTGAATACACACGCTGTCAAGTCACACAGCTTCGTTCCCAAGCTAATCCCTCTGTTTTTCCAGATTTTATCCATTGCCTTTGAACTTGCTCTTGCTTTTGCTATTCTAGTTGCTATTTTCTTCTTACAGTCTAGATCATGTAATTTGTTCCCCAGATACGTGAACTTCTCCGTGTCCTCTAGTTCAATGCCATCTACACTGATCTTCCTTCCTATTCTCCAAATACCATTGGTTTTGTTTTATCGATGTTCATAATCAGTCTATACTGCTTCCCTTTCTTGTTTAACACCTGCACCATTTTATCTGGCTTCTTCGCATCTTCCACAATGATAACTATATCATCTGTGAACCTCAAGTTATTAATCCTTATCCCGTGCACAGATATCCCTTCTACCTCTTCCTTGATCTTGTCCATTGCTCTCTCTATATGCATGATAAAGATGCCTGTCAACATCGGATCTGCTTATCTCATACCTCTACTTGTTCTAAGCCAACTTCCCGACTCTCTGCACATTCTCACCGCTGCCTCTGCATTGTCACCGATATCCTTCAATATCGGTATCGGTCTGCTATCCACTCTGTACAGCTCCAACACCGCCCAAGTCACTTTCTGATCTATATTGTCAAATGTCTTTTTGAAAATTGACAAAGCAACTGTAGATGTTCTTGTTCTTTTGTCGAGCTTTCTCCGCCACCAATCCTAGTGCCAATATTTGCTGTATGGTACTTCTATTTTTCCTGAACCCTGCTTGCTCATCCGCTAGATGGTCTTCTGTCTGTGATCTTAGTATCATCATCAGCACCTTGCCTACATGACTCATTAGGGCAATCGTCCTGTAGTTCTTGCACTCCAGTGCACTTCCTTTCTTGTGTATTGTCACTAGCATGGATCTTGTCCATTCCTTAGGTGCCTTCCCTTCTTTCCGTGCTATATTACATAGTTGGTGTATTTCCTGAATTGTACTTTCTCTACCATATTTTATCATACACTGAAGAACTCATTATTAAATAATAAGGGGGTAGCCATGTTACTCTGTATTCCAATAAAACAGCAGAAATATAACACTTTAAGGACTAACAAAATGATTAATTCGGTGATCAGCTTTTGTGGGACAGACCCACTTCTTTTAAGTGCTACATTTCTGCTGTTTTGTTTCTTTATTAAATAGTGGTTCCCCATGTAGGTACTTACAGACTGTTACCAAGTCAGCCCTTAACCTTCTCTTTGTTAAACTAAGTAGATTGAGCTCTTTGAGTCTGTCACTATAAGGCAGGCTTTCTAATCCTTTAATCATTCTCCTGGCTCGTCTCGGAACCCTCTTCAATTTGTCAACATCTTTCTTGAATTGTGAGCGCCAGAATACACACACTGTTCCGTCAGTGCCAAATAGAGTGGTAAAATAACTTCTCTTTTCCCATGCAATATTAATCTCCTTATGTATCCCAGGGTTGCGTTAGGTTTTTTTGCCAAAGTATCACACTGGGAACTCACATTCAGATGATTATCCACCACAATCTCCAAGTTGTTTTCACAGTCACTGCTTCCGGGGATGGAGGCCTCCATTTTGTAAGCATGGCCTATATTCGTCATTCCTAAATGTATACACTGACATTGAGCCATATTAAAACTCATGTTGTTTGCTTGTGCCTAGTTTACAAAGCAATCCAGGTCACTTTGTATCTGTCACTTGTCTTCATTATTTACTACTCCCCCAACTTCTGTGTCATTTGCAAATTTTATCCCTGATTTTATCTTTCCTTCCAGGTCACCAATGGAAATGTTAAATTAGAGTAAGGCCAAGAGCTGATCACTCTTGGACCCCACTGAAATACAACTTCCCAATGACTATTCCCTGTTTGTTTACATTTTGAGACCTATCAGTTAGCCAGTTTTTAATCCATTAATGTGGCATGTTATTTTTATATCCTTTCTAGTTTCCAATCCAAATGTCTCACAGGGCCAAGTCTCAGATGCCTTCCAGAAGTCTCTTCCCTCAACCAACCATGTAATCAAATCAATAAAATATATCAGAATAATTTTGCAGTGCCTATTTTGCATGTAATTAATGCAAATCGACATTACTGTACTTTAACTCTTTATTAATTAAATTATTTGTCAGTCACTTGATTATCTTTCTTGGGATTGATGTCAGGCCAACCTACCTATAATTATTGAGGTAATTCCATGTACAATTGGAAAAAAACTGGCACAAAGTTAGGTTTCTTTCAATCTTCTGGAACTTCCCCAGTGCACTGCGACTTACTGAAAACCAGTGGTAAGGGTCCAGAAAGTTTCTCATTCAGCTCCTTAAAACTCTTTGCACTGAAGTTCTCTGGACCTGATGATGCTACCGTTTCCATCTAGCAAAGGACCAATACCATTCTCAGGGTTCTTTTTATTCCAAATATGTTTTTAAATCTCTAATTGTCCTTAACTATGCTTACAATATGTTTCTCCTTGCGGCCCTTTAACTTCCCTTCCATTTTCTACAATTTGTAATTTCTGATGTTGTATTCATTACTGCCACCTTTCCCTTTCATATATATACTTCACACATGCTTACTCTGTAAAGCATGTTAGTTTTTTAATCGGCACAGTCTTCTTTCTTGACTGGCTTTTTGGGCATATAATAAGGTGTTCTTAAGTCTTCTGTTTGATGGGATGTAGTCTTCTAAAGCTACTCTAACATATGGCCTGCTAATGTTGATATTAGTTATATGCATGTGTCAAGGGGAGATGAGACCAAGTATTTGATAACATCAAGAAAAGTGAAAATGTTTTTATTTTCCACCTTGTTGCAGACTGGCATGCTTGATCTTGTTCCCTGGCAGCATAAGAATTCCAGCATAAGACATGTAGATATACTATGCTGCTCTCAGAAGAAAGTAAACAATTCAGCTATGCTTCCTTTCTGTTCACAATTTATGGGTATAATCCCTTGGTTGCACTGTAGTTACTAGCTTTTATTTTGGAGATGATTTTTCATTGTGCCCTAAATCTATGTACAAAAGTCATATTGGCTTTAAAATTGCAATGCCAATGAAGGGTCGTGGCTTGAGTTTGTTTTAATTTTGGGATTGTTTGGAAGATCTAGCTTTCCCCATGCCTACTAAATGACCTTTTAATTTTTGGTGGTTTTTCCCCATGTGCCCAGAGAGAACAGTAGCTATAATCCATGTGAAAGTTGTATCTCAGGACCTCTCTCTTCCCTGGGTAGTTAAATGCAAGAAGTAGTGCAAAAGCAGCTTTGAAGCTGTTAGATAAAATACTAGAATAATCAAAATGTTAAAAGGGTTAAGATTGTTCCCACAGTGTTAATTCTGCTACAAGTCTTCAGGCACAAGTTAGTGTTGCCAACACAGTTTATATCATGGAATTATGACTTTGGGATTTTGAACAGTATATTTGTGCATTTAAAGGTGTATTTGTGTATTTAATATAAAAACTAATTCAGATGTATGCTTGATATACCTAACTAAATTTTAATAAATAAAGCCCTTTACTGCTGTGTATTCTTTGTTTCTCTGTGCATTGGAGGATCCATTGCTGCACTATTAACAGTGACACAGAAGAGAGTTTGCAGGACTTCGGGAAGCAGGCGTACCAGCTGATGTCTGCAGTGAGCGCCTTGAATGAAAAGTTCGGAACTGGAGTTCCAGTTTTGTTTCTCCGAGGGTCTGTGAGTGTGGTTAAAATTTCTTCCGTATTTTCTGGGTGGAGGGGTAGTGTTCCTGGGATAACTCCCATTCCTGCTCCCAAAACCAATGCACACATTTTGCTTTATAGTACCCGTTTTCCCCAGTCCACTAAATGCTAGTCTTACAACATAATGAGCCTTCCTCTAGAACAGTCTAACTCAGTAGTAGTGGTGTATTAGCCCTGGAGCTGCTCTTTGTTATTATGGGGCTTGTCTACGCTGCCACCCTCCTTCGAAGAGAGGATGGTAAGTAGGGTGTTGGGAGTTTATTAAAGAAGTGGTGCTCTGCATATGCAGAATTTATTAAGTAAATCCATCCCCCTGCCCCCTGGCCACAACTTCGAAGTTTTAATCTTTTTTGAGGAGTGAAAGGACTTGGAAGTTGCCCCAGCACCTCGAAGTACCGGCGGGTACGCCGCGAGTAGATGTGAGCTGGTACTTCGAAGATTAAAACTTCAAAGTTGCGGCGGGGGGGAATTTGCTTCATGAAGTTCTGCATATGCAGTGCAGCACTTCATTAGTGAATGCCGAACACCCTACTCACCATCCTCTCTTCGAAGGAGGGTGGTAGTGTAGACACAGCCATGGTGAATTATTTGTAGTTCAGTAATGCCTATAGATGAGGTCCTTGTGTAAAATAAGTTGTTGATCTCTGTCTGCCACAAAGTGTTTATAATTTTATGCTCCTTTTTCTAAAGGTTAAACATTCAACATTCCCAGCCCTTTCTGGCTTAAGAGCTTGGATCCAAACTTAAGATCCTGTACTCTAAACCTCTAGACAGTCTTTTTCTGAGTTGTTCAGAGTCAACTTTTGAACAAATGGAAGTAATGTCGCATACTGGAGGGGTTACTAAAAGTTTTTCATTGCTTGTGAACACTTTACCTGCAACTTAATCTGTATTGTTTATAACAGATGAAATGCTTTTCAATGGAAGGAGGTATTCCCCTCCCCATGAAGTTGTGTAACTACCATTCACACTAACACGTGTTGTTTTCATATAGTGAAGGGAGAATGCATCTTTTTGGTCTCTAAATTTCAAAGTATCTAGCCTGTTGACAAATGATTGAGTAGAAGAGATGCTTGTATTAACAGACACTTTGGCTGACTTAATCTGGGGGATGATGTTGAAGCAAGGCATTGAATATTTATACAGATCTTTACATGCAAAGGCCTTTTAAGCATCAAGGGAAAGTAATAATTGAAGAATAAAATACGAAGACAGTCATAAAACAGACATTGTGGAAAAACTCTTTTAGCTTGGAAGAAAATTACTTTTTAATAGTAGGGAAATAATTCATTAAATTTTTCCCTTTAACAGGAGTAACTTACATTAAAAACTTGTCACTGGTATATTTAATAAAACATGAGGATCACAGTTTATATTCCTCTGGATCTTTCAAGTTGGAAGGCTTTAATGTGAAAGTTGAAGACTGCCACAAGGGCAGTGAAATTGGCAATGAAATATATCTCCTGCTATCAACTTCGGCTCAACAGCTCTCTGTTTGTTTTTACTAGATTTTTTTCCCCGACTTTGGAAGTTGTATTATAATGCTAAATATACTAGAAAATCCTAAGAAATAACCCATCTTTATCATAAGATATACAAATTCTTCAGAAGCTTTGTTTGATGTCCATGAAGAATTGTGTTGTCTTAGATTTTATTTAGCTTAGCACTGTCTGTTCATAACAAATAGGTACAGGTGGGCTCCTCGACAGACTTCAGGTGGTCACAAGAGAGATCAGATTTCACCTATTATTTGAAAACTGAGTCAGTGTATGGTACTGAACAATTCCTCCTGGGAGTCTTCAAATTAAGAAGTTGCCTTGACTGAAATTTTATACTACTCCTGCTAGAAAAATATGCAACTTCAGAACATGACCACATTAATCATCTGAAATAATGTGAGATACTCTAGGCTCCATCTTCATGGCCACTCTTATGAATGCCTTTTAATCATATTCTAATATTTAATAATATCTAAGATGTTAGTAATTATTTCAGGTAATTATTATTATTGGACTACTGTTAGTCCTATTTATCTGGCCGTATCTAGAAAAATTCATTGTTACAAATATTTATGTATTTTAAACTGCAAATGTTGTTTTCAGTGAGCATTCAGTCCCCGTGAGAGTGGAATGGTACTATTCTCTTGGGACATGGTTTACCATGACCTTACCCTCATGACCACTGGGTGTGGTCTTAACCTGCCCTCACCCCAGATACACCTAATAACATGAAAGCGAGCTAACGAGGCGTAGGGGACCCTAGACTGTTCCAGCAAATGTTCTCTTCTTTCTGCACCCCTGTGGACAATGCCAGCATCCTGCCTGTCACTCAGACTATAACCTGGGTTCCATCTTTAATTCACACCACTCTGGATCTTCACATCTGGGGTTTGCCTAAATGTTGCCTATTATTTCTGTGTAACATGTCTTAAGATAACGCCTTTCTGGTCTATCCACACAGCTAAACTCTCAACCGTACTCCTATCATCTCACATTTTGATTATTGCACCATCTTTGTCTCTGGACTTGGCAAATGTCACCTTGATCCATTGAAGTGATGCTGTGTGGATCATTTTCCTAGCCCAAACCTTTTACCAGGTCACCTCTCTGTTTGGGTCCCTCCTCTGGCCCCCCCATTCTCTCTCACATCAAACAAAAGCTGTTTGTCTTCACTTTCAAGGCCCTTCGCACCCTATTGCCCCAACTGTTATCTTTTATTCACGGTAAGGATGTTGACTGCCATTTCCAGTTGGCCCACACTCTCAGCTTCCATCATCCACTTGTAAAGCTTTCAAACAAGTGCCTTCGTGCTTTCTTCCATGCTCCCCGTCACACTTGGGAAGAACTACCTCATTATCCAGCTTCAAACACTCCTTCAAACTCTGCTGCACTGCCTACGATTTAGCTGCTGATTTGCTGTGGCCACAGCCAGAGGTTCTAGTGGCCCAAGAGCGTTTGTGTAGAGTCTCACCAGAATAGTTCTGGGTCCACAGGGTTTCTGGGGGAAGGGTGCCCCCCCCCCAGCCCCCATTTTACCCTCTTCCACATAGTTAAGCAAGCACTGTTCTTCCCTTGCCAGCTGGTGTTTCTGACTGGCTCTTCTTCTCTACAGTCCCCATGGAGGGGGAAGGGAGTACAACCTCAATCCTTGTGCCAGAATTTGGAGTATTCTGTGTACTGGGTTCAGAAAGTGCTAGTGGGAGGAACGGCCTTGGATCTTAGCAGACAAGCAAATTTTGGCCACAGTCTTTTGGCAATCTTGGCAGAAGGCTCTGAAGTAGAATGTTCTAACAACAGTCCGTGTTGTAACAACAGACAAAAAGAGTGATTGATTGAGGTTCAACTTTCAAAATTCAGCCATTTTAACGGGCATTAGATGACTCTGCCGAACATATTCTCAAGTTTACAGGGGTATTCTCATATTTCTGGTATGTCTGGTTATTTTCAGTTTTCAGTTCCTAGTTTTAGTAACGATGGCTTATGTTTGTACAGGACTGCATGGCCATTTCTGTGCTTTGTTAGTTGTGATGGAATAGTTTCCTAGGAACTTGGGAGTCTGACTCAAGTGTTTCAATGATTTCAGAATTCCCAGCGTCTCCCAGACAAGTACCGAACTCACGCTCTCTTTGGCAGTGGGAAGGACTGGCCAGAGAATTGGTGGAAGGCATTATGCCGACAGCTTATCACTGAGGGGTTTCTTAGAGAAGTTTCCGGTCGAAGGAAATTTGCAACTGTGTGTGAGCTTACTGAGAAGGTAATCTTGTTGTAAAACTTCCCTTTTGGACGTTTCTTTTGAAAATGTAAAGTTGAGTGGCTTGGTTTGTATCCCACAGGGTAGAGAGTGGCTTTCTAAAGCTAGGAATGAGTTGTGTCGGACCCTTCTGCTACAGCCCAGTGAAGAACTCTATCTAAGGAAACCTCACACTCAAAGGTAAGTACAATCATATATATATATTACACATCTGTCACTTATTTTGGCAGAACAAATGAGTGAACCCCACTATTGAAGACTGCCTGTGCCAAGCAGGAGGCTTCTTCAGTAAATGCACTTGGTTTGGGGGGAAGGGTTGTCTCTTGGGCTCAGTCTTGCTTGCATGAGAGGGACTGCACATCTCTGAATTAGTGGTTCTTTCCTGCTTGGGACCACCCCAGTTTCCGTATCACCTCTCACACAGGTCTTACTGGGGCTATGGGATCCATATATGTGACATCCCAAATCTGTATGAGCCTACTGGGAGTCTAGGCAGCCCTTTCCATGGAGAGAATATCCTGAACCTCCTCAAGAACTATTGGATGAAGAGGAAGAACTGTATCATGGGGAACCTCCAGCTCCCACAGAATGGTCATCTTTGCCATACAAGGGGTTGCATTGGCTTCACTGTCAACACCTGCATGACCACGGGCAATTTCAAAACTCTTCTGAGGGCAGTCATACGTCTGCTCCAGATCCCTGTGGAGGAAGTCCAGCACACCTTTCATAAACAATTGGATGTTCTCCAGAGACCTGGTCCCAGTCAGAAGGCACTTTGCATTAATGGTGCTCTTTGTGTGCTAGTTTACACAGCACAGCTGTACAAGAGGAACTTCACTGCTGTAGCATGACTGCTGAAGACACTCTATGCTGATAGGCAAGGGCTTTCCCACTGGTGTAATAAAACCACCTCCTTGAGAGTTGGTAGCTGCATCGATGTTGGAAGCTCTCCCACTGACACTGGTGCTTACTTTGTAACTTTTTTGTTGCTCAGGGTTGCCTTATTTGCTCCTCTGAGATACATACGTTATATTGATATGACCTATAACGTTGACAAGCCCTTAGGACCAGTCAACACACTCTGGCCACATGTGCTCCTGCTCCAAAACCAACAGAAGAGTAGTACTTTGTGTCATCTAAGCAGACAGCCTTCGCCTCATGTTCAGTGGAACTTGCTTTTCTGATTGCCCTCACCTCATCTAGAAGAGTAGATGAGGTGAGGACCCTTATGGTTGGTCCATCTTACACAGTCTTCCATAGGAATGGCATTTCCCTGAGAGTGCACCCAAAATCCAGCCCCAGAGTAATCCTTAAATTCCATCTCAGTCCCATCATTCACTTACTCATCCTCTTCCCAAAGCTGCGTGCCACCAGTGAGGACGGGAAGCCTCACTCTGAATACCCATTGAGGCTTGGCATTTTACCCGTGAAAGACTAAATCCTTTAGAATTTCCCAGGACAGGGAAATTCACATAGCAGGTAAGGGTGAAATACTCGTGTCTCAGACACTTTGGGGCTGTGCCCTGCTGTGTTATGAGTTAATGGTGACCTTTCCCCTGCAGGGAGTCAGGGCCTGTTCAATCAGGACAAAGGTGCATCAGTAGCTTCACCTAAAGATGTTCCTCTCCTGGAAATCTGTAAAGGTGCAATTTGGGGTTGTGCTCATTATCCCCTGGTGCCAGCTGCTACTGCCACCTTCAGCAGAGTAGTCCTCCAGTCCATAATACAGAAGGGCTCCTTACATTCTTCTCAGTGATCACTGCTTGAGAGTCACCCAGAGCTGAATACACATAGGGACCATCGATTGATGAAAGAGAGAAATCCTACCTCATATAGTAGCAGGTTCTTGAGATATGTGTGGTCCCTATTTAGTCCACTGCCTATCTTCCTCCTCTTCTACTACAGAGCCCTTCAGCTAGGGCTATGTGCAGTAGGAAGGTAACTGGAGAGGTGTTCAGTGCAGGCCATCCCTGTGCCATCAGTTTGGAGCATGAAGAGGAGAAGGGGACAGATGTGCACCAATAAAAGCAGCTAGCAAAAAAATCTCTGGTGGACCACACATAGGGACCACACACTGCAAAGAACTCCAGTTACTGTATATGAAAAGCAAACATTCTTTGCTCTTTGTGTTCAAAAACCATCTTTTCTCAAGGTTTATTTTGAGGTGTCACATTTCACAAAAGAGTGTTTATTTTTCTTTGTGTTATATTTTGAATTCACTTCCTTAACAGCAATAGACAGACAACATCGGTTGGAAGATCACGTTCCCCAAATATGAGGTCAATAAAGTGGTCACCAGAGAAGCAGGTCTGTATTACAGAAAAATATTACTCACCATACACTTCAGTATTCAGTAATGATGAACAAATGAGCTAACAGATCAATAAGTTTAGCTATAAAGTCTTGTCCACACATCTGACCATTTAAAATCCACGGTGAAGCAGCACTATATAGGATATATAAATCATTTGTAAGATAGTTGAGAGCTGTCTGGGGAGAGCAAAATAATTGATAGATTGCAATAAGATGAATGCATTAACGTGTGAAAGTGAAGTGTTAGTATTAACACCGAAATATGCACTATGTGCTTCACAAAAGACGTGGAAAATGACAATCCCTTCCTTGTTGTTGCTCAGTCTTGGGTGGCTGAACGCTACTTGTCCCTCCAAAAAGTTGCTTACAAAGGACAGAGACTTCCTTCCTTGGGATTTTGTAATCTAAATGTTTGCACATTACATAGAATGAAGCAATAAGAGAGAGCAGTAACACTGTGTATTGTGTGGATTCAGCCATAATTCTGGCTTAAATTATCTATCTCGGATTAAATTAAATGTAAATTAAATATTAAGATAGTTTCCTGCAGTTTCGAAGGAGTTTCAGAAAATGTGATGAAATGCCAATGCCTGCATCAGTGTAAGAGTTAGAGAACCCTGATTCCAAGTTTCGTAGCTTTTCTCAGATTTTCTCAGCATGAACATATTTTACCATCATGACTTGTTTATATAAAGTGTTTGTCCATTGAGTCTGTAAATTGTTTTATTACTGTTTCCTCTTGTACCATGACCAAAGTTAGAAACTGTAAATCTATTTTCCAATGAGATTCAGTATACTGCAACACACTTTTACTCCTGCATAGTGTATTCAGTGGACTCCAGATATGAAGAGAGAATAATTTTTCCATTATGCAACAGACTGTAATCGTTTTTAAAAATATTGATCCCTTTCTTCACTGAATATCTTTAAACAAATTGCTATAAAAGTTTAAATAAATATTTAACTGTTACTACTTGTCTTGGGAAAATTGGATATCTTCTTTGACTTTCTGACTTGGTATTTTTTTTAAACAGACATATTTGCATGAAATGTTTTCTTATCAAGGAGCAAGTAGAATTTCTACAAGGGGCAATGTCTCAAATAAAAGGTACAGTGTGCTAAATTATTTCTGCTCATGCCTCTTTCTCTACTTATTCCTTTTTTGTGTTGCAAAGGCAATATCTGTAGAGCAGCTGTCAAAGAAGAAAGAAAGAAAGTCTGTTTGTGGTGTAAATTTAACTTTTCATTTTAGTGTCTCAAATCACCAGTGCTAAGATAAAGGTTGTACAGGTGCCTGATTTTATATAACCTTCAAGAAGCGTGATATAACCTGTCTGTCTGAAGGATTGCCAAAACTGAAATAGGAGAGTAAATAATTTTGATGGGTAAATTAGGTAAACGCTTCTAATTTTACCTCGCATGGATGCTAAAGTGCCACAAAATATACATTAGTTTATGCTTGGAAGTAGGATAGAGTTGGGTTACAGTGTGTTGTGCCTCTTTGATACATTTTTGCTTTAATTTGGCGGGGGCGGGGGGGTCTGTAAAGTGCACTTATTGCTGATTACCTGACCTGAACCAGTAACTGAGTATTTATATAATAATATAAAACAAACTGTAACTGTTCAAAAATTTGGCAGGCCATATTTTCTGCACACTCCATGTCTATGAGCCTTTTTAAATGCAGAGTTTAATTAACTCAGATTTTGGCTTTGATTTTAGAAGTGTGTTTAGATTCTAAAATTAAGATATTGTCATTTGATGACACATTTAGGTGTCAGGGAAATACACATAACAAACATTAACTGAAAACCATGCTGTAGATAACATGTTTTCCAGGTTGGTCTGTTGTTCCCTTGGTTTTTGTTGACTTGCTGTTCTTTGATAACTTGGAAACAACATTTTTAAATGGGTCAGGATAATATAAAATATAAGAATCATTTGTTTCTGTGAATTAATGTATTTCTTATGATAAATTTGATTGGCTATAGGCCACTTCTGAAGACAGAGGAATTTGTCATATGCTTCATATAACGTATACAAATATAGGTTTATAGTTCTTCCTTTCACCTCTTAGTCTGGAGAAGATAGAAGTAAAGTGAAATCAGGCCACATTCTTTACAGCAGAGTGAGAAAGAGCTTGCTCTCTGGGAAGAGTAGAGAATTTAGGGTTATCTAAGTGGAGAAATTTAGCAGCATAGCTACACGGGTATAATTCTGTTTCTGTAGTTGTAACTGGTAACTGCCACTGTGGACTCTGGTGTGTCTTTGAAGATATGTTTCAATGCAAATGTCAGCTAGACCTCTTGAGAACACATTTCTGGCTGACTCATATACCTCAGGGCTTTCAAAACTCCTTATTGCAGAAGAGAGGAGCTGGTGCAAAGTGAACTTATAATTTGATCTGATCAGAATGAGTGTTGCTTTTTGATTTTTTTTTTTTTTAAATTAAATAGTGACATGGTGCAGTCACCAATCAAACTTCTTCCTGAGCCACAGAAGTCCCCAGAACCTGCTGTTTCATCCAGAGAAAAGGAACTGCATGTAAGTGTATTCAAGCAAAAGGGCACCTGGTTGTGTAAGAAACGCACTTAAATTGTTCTTGTGTTCGCCTAACACAGTTCTAGAGATCATTCCTCCTCCTGCCAAAGAGTCAACCAGAGAAACTGCTGTTTATAGTGGATTTCTCAGCTTTTACACCTGAAAGGGCAGTGCCTTGTACTGGAGTCCAGATGAGAGTTTAACCAAGCTGAGATTGTGGTGTAGAAATGATTTAGAAGATTATGGCTGCTTCTCAGTTTTGGTTTTGGGCTACAGTTTACTTTCTCATATAGAAGTTTTCTTTCCATACTTCAATCATGTCTAAGTTCTTTAAAGTAATATCTTACCTGTGTTTATGTATTGGAATTGTTTTTTACAGACTGTTCTATATGGCAAGCTGCTGGCAGCCAGGCAGAAGCTAGCCAGTGAGAAAGATATTCCTCCAGCTGTGTTGGCAACAAATAAAATACTGGTGGACATGGCAAAGATAAGGTAGAGTCTCCAGTTTGAAAACCACAACTAAGTTTGGAGGTGCTCTAGAGTCTTACCCTCATTCCTGTAAGACAAGTTGTGAGCAGAAAATTATGACGCATTACTACTTCTTTGAGTGCTCACTCACGTCCATTCCAGGTTGGAGGTATATGCTCACCACAAGCACTGGTGCCAGAAGCTTTTCCTTAGCAGTATCCATAGGAGTGTGGTTCAGGCACCCTTGGAAGTGACATCCGTATGGTGTGGCAAAAGGGGTGCCATTGGCTTCCCCTGCGCTCAGTTGCTTCTTGCTGCCAGTGACCGTGCACAGAATGTTCACTGCTAGCATCACTTAGGCTTCATTGGTGCAAACTAGAGGTCTTGCAAAGCCTGTGTATACAATTAGTAATTGAGTTAGCTAGCCCTTAGCAGTAGCTAGAGTTTTATTAGTCCCATTTGGGACTTGGGGGAAGAGGCATGCATGTAGCTTTGGAGAAAAACATAGTTAAATCTGCAAATTTTGCTTGTAGCCAACCTTTTGAAGTCATGCCTTCCTTTCAGCCTGGCTGGAGACGGGGTGGAGGCAGGGAAGGCAGAAGTGCTCCCTGCGCAACCCTTCCTTCCCCGATCCCTCCGCTTGTTCATTTTATTATTAATTGTCTTTTACCCTGTTATCTGACTGGGGCTCTGAGCACTTCTCTACTACAAATGAACGAACAGGGTGTGACAGGAAAAGTCATCAGGAAGATTGAGGGGAGAAATGAACACCCATACATGATTCCCCACTATGAAAGCAAGTATAGTAAGAGAACCATCCTATTAAGGCATGGGTGAGCAAACTTACTACATCAGGCCCCACTTTTCATCCCTGTAATTAGCAACTCCCCATCCCACACCTCCCAGGCTAATGTAATCCAAAGCCGACAGAAATTCTGGTTACGTTTGTATGGGGGAGAAAACCTTTTGGCACATGGAGGCAAATAAGTAGGTAGAAAGTAAAAACTTTATGGATCTGTATATAAATGTGAATACACATACATAAAAACAGTAACGTATTTCAAGATTTTTAACAAGAGGGATGAGCCTGATACATAGCATACAGTCATGCTGTGCCCCACCCCCAGGAGGGAGCCTGCCTCACCCCAGTTTGCTCAGCCCTGATATAGGGAATGCTTCTGCGGGTGTGTTCCATAAAAGAATCATCAGTGCCCTTCCTGTTTCCCTAAATAGAACTTGACAGCATGAGGTGGAGAAGTTCTTTCACAGCGTAAAGACTCGTGTGATGAATCAGGATCCCGTTTGGCACTGTCACATAAAGTCCTGCGACCCCATTGAGCCTGTTGTCTCTCCAATCCTGGGTCCCCAGTACTGTCTTGTTGAGTCAGATATACTAGCCTGTTGCAACACAGACTCTGGGTCCGGACCACACCCCCAAAGCTGCAGACCTTAACTGAAACAGCACAGTGAGATACTTACCTCTAGTACCCAGATACATCACATCTCTGAATCCTAAGTAAACTCATCTTGTACTCTACAGAGATCTCTACTCTATAGCTGCATCTACACTAGCAAGTCCTTTTGAAAGATTTTTCAAAAGGGGGCTCTTTCAAAAGATCCAGTGGAGAATCTACACACACAAAGCATTCTTTCAAAAGTAAATTGAAAGAATGAGGCAGTCCTTTCAAAATCACTCTTCCTTTCCCGTTCCAGGAAGAGTGCCCGCTTTCAAAGGTTTCTTTCAAAAGATAACATCTGTAGATGCTCCGCAGGCCCTTTTTTCTCCTGAAAGAGCAGTCCTTATGGAGCCAAATTCTTTGATCCCTGGTTCGTTCTTTCAGAAGAGCAGGGGCTATGTGGATGATCTGCTTTCCTGTGTGAGGATGTACTCTTTCCAAAGAAGTTCTTTTGGAAGGGCTTATTTTGAAAGATCTCTGTAATGTAGACATAGTCTATAAGTTCTTGAAATTCATCCTCATTTTCAATGTCGAGAGTGACGTGCTCAGACTCCTTGCCCACCCTCTTCCCAGTAAGTTATTTACACAGTACTTACTAGTAAACAAAAGTGATAAATATAAAAAAGGTAAGATTTAAGTGATCATAAAAGACAGCACACAGAACAATGTAGGTTACTAAACAAAAGGAAGGAGAACATGCAAACTAAGCTTAATACTGAAATTGTTTACATATAATATCTCAACCACTTTTTCTAACAGGCTTCTTTGACAGACTGGAAAACCTCCCAGTCTGGGCCCAAAACTTCCTCCAGTTCAGTCAGATGTATACAGCATTCCTCTTGGGGTGGGGTAGCCAGGGAGAACTGACAACATTGATTACTGAACTCTCCTCCTTAAGTATGTTTTGCATAAGACAGGAATCCTTTTTGTTCAGTCTTAAATTTTCCTCTGCACTTGTAGAAAAGTACAACATCCAAGATGGACTTCTCCATCTAGAGATATGGCTGTGTGTCTTGGTAGGACCATCCGTAGCCCCTTCTCCCAGGCTCACAGGAAAAACAAATCTATTCACAGATCATTGCCCTAAGTACTGGGCCATTAAGTTCCTGAGTATAACTAATGGCTCTTAGTTAGCATGATTGCTTTAGTAACACAGGTTTATACTTCATATTTCTAACTTCAAATACAGGAGGGACACCTGCACACAAGTGAGATAATCATAATCACATTTAATCTTGTGAAAATTCCCCAAGGTCACTGCTGGTCTGACTTGGGGAAAAGTCTTTCCTGCTTCCACACATGGCAATCAGACCCAGAGCAGGAACCAGCCATCCCAGTTCCTGAGAGAATACTTGATGCTACCTCACAGCCTGGCCGACTCTGTCCAAAGTTCTGTCCTCAGCTGTGGCCATCTGAAGCCGTCCCTTAAGATTCAAAGAATAGAGAAACACACAGAACCAGACCAGTCCTGGGGAGGAAATCCCTTTCTGATCCCTTCAGGTGGTTGGCTGAAGCCCAATTTATGGCCAGTATACTATGATACAAAATAAAAATTCATTATGGCTACGTCTACACTAGCACACTACGTCGAAGTAGTCTATTTTGAAGTAAGAACATCAAAATAGGCTACTTCGACGCATATTGTCTGCATGTCTTCCGGGGCTGGTGTCGTCGACGTTCAGGGTCAAAGTAGCGATGGGGGATGTCGAAAGAAGCTGCCCTGGAAGGAAATGTGGAGTGTCCACACACAAGCACTCTCCGTCGAAATAAGGGGCCAGCAAAGCCTGCGGACGGGGTCACAGGCTGGACTAGCCCTTCTAGGGCAAGAGCAAGCCACTCCCTTAAAGGGACCCTCCCAGACACACTGGGCCTGCACAGCACAAGATCCACAGAGCCGACAACCAGTTGCAGACCCCATGCACACAACATGGGCCCCCAGCTGCTGCAACAGCAGCAGCAGCCAGAAGCCCTGGGCTAAGGGCTGCTGCATGCGGCAACCATAGAGCCCTGCAGGGGCTGGACAGAGCATCTCTCAACCCCTCAGCTGATGGCCGCCATGGAGGACCCTGCTATTTTGATGTAGCGGGACGCAGATCATCTACACATGCCCTACTTCAACATTGAATGTCGAAGTAGGGCACTATTCCCATCTTCGGATAGGAATAGCAATTTTGATGTCTCACCACCTAACGTCGATTTCAACGTTGAAATGGCGCACGGGGCGTGTAGACACGACGTGCTATTTTGACGTTGTGTCAGCTACTTCGAAGTAGCCGGCTAGTGTAGACGCACCCTATGAGTTGCACAGTAAAAGGTGTTCCATAAAATATTAAGTCACACCCTTCCTCCACAGATCTTTTTATAGGAACCTTGAAAAAATTACATAACAAGAATACAGACAGTGTAGGGATGGCAGAATAATCACCTGTGCAGGTAAACTGTGTTATTCCTGTTCTGGTCTGTGCTCGGTGTTCCGAAACATAGACCAGCAAAGCACTGTAACTCTGTTTTCTTGTTTTACCCAAAATAGGCCTACGACGGTTGAAAATGTGAAGAGAATTGATGGCGTATCTGAAGCAAAATCTGCCATGCTGGTTCCTCTCCTGGATGATATCAAGGAGTTTTGCCATGCAAATAATCTGGAGGTAATATTTTTCCCGCAACATGGCCTTGCTGGAACTCTCATGGCCTGTCTCACCTTCTGATTTGCAAGTCCCATTTTTCAGACTTTCTGGCACAGTCTACCTCCTATAGGACAGGACTCTTGTAGCCTCTGACTACACCTCCAGAATCACCTCAAGGTGGTGGTTCTGAGCAAACCCTTCCTCTCATTCCTCCTCTGGGCGGGTTGTGCATCCCTTGCAGCCGTTCTAGTAACTGCTAGGTTTGGGCAGTGATATCCACTTCTGCTGGCTGGCTGTGTGGAGGATGACCAGGAGTCCAGAGGAAGTATGCTTCTGAACAGGTTTCTTGAGAAGTTTTCAGAATACCCTGTCAGCTCCTTTCCTCTCTTTTGTCCCTTGTTTTTCCCTTCATGTTCGGCTGTTTGCCGTGGTCTTTCTTGCACCTCTTTGTAAGGATTCTAGTTCTGTCATATCCAATCTCTGTGGTGAGTGAAGTGCCCTCCAGGTGCTGAAAGCCTCATTCTGAACATAGGGAGAGTCGCATCTAAATCCCATGTAGGCCTCAGATTGATCTCTCTATCTGGTGTAGGGACTCTGGGAAAGTGAGGAAATATTTGGTCTAGTCCTCCTCCTCCAGGCAGCTGCAGTCCTTTGGCGTGGCTTAAAATCAGGTTGTAAAATAAAGTTCCTATCAGCTAAGGGGATTTCGACTTTTGCGGGGTCCTTTCGAAAAGGGCTCTGTGTAGCTGAGCTGCACGTGATCGAAACACGGCACTTTCAAAGTGCTACAGCCGGCAGCATGCTAATGAGGTGCTGAATAGTCACTTCAGCGCTTCATTAGTGTTCTCCGATTTGGCTGTTAGCATGGCCCTTTCAAAATTTTGACCAAGTGTGGCCAGAGCCAAGGTGTTCGAATATTGAGTCACTGAAACCTCATTGGGTATTTTAAAGAAAATTCTAAAAGGCAGACTAGAGAAATGTAAATTATTTTGACAATTGTAGTCCTCTAAATATAGTGCTAAGGATCTTCTGAGGAACTTTGTTTTCCCAAAAGCTAGCTAACCAGAGTAGAAGACAGCACTCAACTTAGTGGAGGGGGTGTGGAGGGACAGGGGGAGGTGGAGGGTTACAAATGAATAATGACCCCTGGTTAACTGCAGTGAAGATAGATCCGTACTGTGTTACCCCTGGAAGCGGATTGGGAGTGGTGCCTTAGTAATATGTAGCACATACTGATTAAGGCAAGGTTGATTAGGTTCTCTCGCTCTGATTTGGTGGTGGAAAGAGGATGACCTGGACCTTACTGAATGACTGATCAGGTCTTGTCTGTTTCAGGACATTTGCTAAACCATTTCTCTTTTGTTAGCCACTTACGGTGCTTAGTTCACCATGAACCTAGGGAGACCTGCTGTCCTCAGTGTCATGAATGTGGTCTGGATGGATCCATTATCACATGGCTACCACAACAACCATGAAACTGTTTCAGGTGTTCCTGGCTCAGCACACAAAGCTGATCCAGATTTGATCTTTGGGCTGGGATGGGGGATAAGGTGTATGGAATTCACCTTTTTCAGGGTCAGATTATGTTGGTTTGAGGGCAGGGCTCACATTTGCTTCCCATATTATTGGTTCATTTTTGGTTACTTGGGGGCAGGTCTATACTACAAAAGAAACTTGACCTAAGATACAAGAACTGCTTATCTAGAGTCAACGTACCTCAAGTTGAATTTCCACCATGGTGCTACAGAGGGAGGTTGTTAGGAGAAACTGTTGCAAGAAGTACAGCAGTCAACGGGGACACTCTGAGTTCGGTTTAGCATGTTGCTACCAAGCACACAAAATTGAACCCCAGAAGATGGGCTGCAGCAGTGTCAGTCTTCCACTCAGCGTAGACGAGTCCTTGGAGCTGACTGCTGTGAGGGGTGCTTTGGCCAATGAATAATGTTATGGAACGTCATGGTACCAGTCTCCTACTCTAGGGGACAGAGCACTGGATTTAGATTTGAGAGATGTGATATCTGTTCCCACCACTCTTTCTCATTCTGCTATGACTTTAAGCAAGTCATTTCACTGTTAACGTGCTTCGGTTTTGTGAATTATAACATGGGGATCAGGATACCGGCAGCCTTTGTGAAGTGCTTTGGGATCTACTGATGGAAAACACTAGACAACATTGCCATATGGTGGTACCCTGTCCCATTTTACTTTCTTCGTTGATCATTGTGGTGACAAAGCACAGAGGAGATTCTGTGCTGTCATGGCAGAAGTTACATACTCAGTGTTTGCACTCTTATGCTATCCTAAAGGCGAAAGGATTCTTATCCAGGTTAGTGTCTATAGAATCCAACCTGCAGATACGTCTGGGCAGGAAGAGTGCCTGCTGGGTTGTCTTTGCTAGGCTAGAGATAACAGATATGAGAACTATTTTCTACGCTTCACGCATTAGGTTGCTGGGACGCAGACTCTCTTGGCCCCTTCCATGTAGGCAGAACTCTCTGTGTGTGGAATGAGGTTGGGGGAAAGTCTTATCTTTTAAAAAAAACTCAACTTAGAACATGTAAAAATACATATTTACATAAAAAAAGACACGTCTGCACTACTGTACCACAGTGCACATGAGCATCAAACGCTCTCAACTGCACAAACTAACTCAAACTCGCCGACAAGTTTCATGTGTGTCAGCCCAGACACAAGTTAATTTGTGACCCCGTAGGTCTGCAGTCGGGGGCACTGGGGCCACATGCAGCTCTTTAAGGACGACTTTGTGGCTCCCGACGCTATAAGTCCAAAGTTTAAAAAAAAAAAAAAAAATCCTCCTGATTATTTTCGATAAATAGTGACCGTCTCAAAGCACAAAATGAACTCATATCTCAATAGCAAACGATATGTGATTTTGAAACACTGGATAACTCCCCCTTTAATATGCTTTAATATGTGCAGTGCATTGTGGGATATGATACTGTGTCTGTGTTTTGATTGTGTTACTCAATGTTTTGATTTTGAAAAGAAAAAGGAAGCTTGTGGCGTTCCTGCTCTGAAGGGCAACACACATTTTAAGAAAGAAAGAAAACTGAAATTAAACATGGAGTAAAATCGGCATCATTAATGTGGGTTCAGGAGTGGAAGTCAGGGTGACAGTGGTACAAACACACATGTATAGTGTGAGGAAATAGAGTATGTAAAAAGTTAGTGAACGTCCTGCAGTAAACATGTATCCCATCACAAATCGTTGTGTATGTGCTGTTCTGAAAATTGCGGGTTACGAATGGTCTGGTTTGATGTTCTTTGTCAAGGACCATCTCATATTCAAATGCATTGCGACTCTTGAATTACCGATTTTTTTAATGAATTTGAAAAAATGGCTCTTGTTGCTATTTTGCTGACCCGTCTTCAGCAGCGTTCCCTTTAATTTTTCCCACCACATGGGGAATGAATTTTATTGTGTACATCAATATTGATGAATGTGACAGAATTCACGTGGTGGGGATGACCCTAGGGGTTTTGTGTCTGAGAGGGCAGAAGGTCGTGCTACACGGGGCTGAAGGCTCTGGCTCGGTGGGGGAGGGCTTGGCATGCAGGCTTCCTGAAGGCTGAGATGGGAAGAAAAGACTCCCTGCAGCAGGACCAGGGCTGGAGGAGAGAGGTGCCTCTCACACCGTGGCAGTGGCTGCACAATGGGTGTCTCTTCCCCCAGCCACAGCCTCTCTGGGATCGGGCTCGGTTGGAGCCTCTTTGCCAAGCCTATGACAGGGCCAGGGCCCGGGCCCCACTGGAGCCCGTGGAGAGAGGCATCTCTCATCCCTGTGGCAGGTACGGGGCAGGAAGAGAGGCCTCTCTCCCATTGCAGCCATAAATGCCTGCGTGGCTGCACACCTTATAGCAAACGTAGCCCTCGAGTGTGTTAAGGATGATGATAGCTTGTTTCCGTACACCTGTCTGTGCATGCATGTGCTGTGAAGTATGAGCACACGTCTTGGGCTACTTCCACAGCCGATGGAACGGTCTGGTTTGCTGTAAGCCAGGCTCCTCCATTTCCAACTGTAGAGCAGGTGACTTGGCAGGATGACTTTGTGGGCGGCTGTTACTGGGTTTGATTTCTGCTAACTCTTGTTTGTCACTTTACAGACGGACACATTCCCAACTGGCGGATCTAGGGAAAAGCAACCAGCAGTGCTCCTGAAGAGAGGTGTGGGCAGCCCCCTGTCACAGTCGCAGCTTATCACATACACGCTCTTCCAAGAGAAGAACCAGGCTTTGGTAAGTTATTTCCTGTTGCTGGCGGTGTGGCTATGCTGCTTGTCTAAATAGATGGTGAAAATACTGTGTACGGGGGTTGCAAACTTATTAAAACAGGAGACTTGGGAACAGACTGAATCAGTTGCTGCTGTTCTCTTAAATCCTCCTTACAAGGTCAGTGACCCCCTGCTTTTGGAAAAGCAGCTCCTTACTTCATATGGGACAGAACTCCCCACCCACACTGGCTGGCCAGGCAGCAGTGGGAACTGTTTGTGCTATAACTGTGGTGTTTCCACTTCCAATTGGATCCGCCTCCCCCCTGCCCCAGCTCAAATGGAAGCATTTCTTTCCCATAACACTGGCATAGATGCTGTACATAGGGCTTCATGTAGACACTTCTCCCAGGCTAACGAGTACCACGTCCCTGTTCTAAACACCAAACAATCAACCTCTTTGCATTGTATTTCCATGTAAGAGTTGAATGGCCTGGAAAAAGGCCCCAGGAAAATTCCGTGCAAAATTGAAAGACTAAATATCAGTGCAACTTTCTGATTGACACTTCCAAAGCTATGACTTTGCCTGCACCCTGATCTCAGCTATGTTACGCACATCTGTTAAGACAGGCGCTTGGGAGTCAGTAGTTGTATCATGCTTACGCGCGCTTTGGGGAACTGTGACTGTGAATTATCTTTTGTCACTTCTGGGTGAATCTGCCCTTGCAGCAGAGAAAGCTACCCAGACAGCAGACCAAGTGTAGATGTTCTATCCAAGAGAGTGGATTTGAAGGTCTGCTCAGCAGATAGGCACCTCTCTGTGTGCATACAAGAGGTCAGCAGATGGCACAAGGACAGAGAGAAGTTAAGAGTTTAAATGAAGAAGATTAATTCCTCCCAGGAATTAATGCTAACCCAGAATTCAGCCCTTATACATCTGGTTTTGGAATACTTGTTATGCTTAAAACAATGGGTTTGTTTCTCGCTATTGAAGTCTAATAAGCAGGAGGCCTTACTCATGTAAAGGGTAAAACCACCTTCTCATACAGACTGGTGAAAACTGTTTAACAAGTTTATTGCATTCCTTAGTTCATGACCCAGTTCCACTGTGGAATTTGAATTTAATGTTATCACAATGTATATTTTCCCTGTTTGAGCTCTGTGGGGTTGTTCTCGGTTTCATCTTTCTCACATCCCTGGAAATTCCATGAAAACTCCTGGCAGCTCACCAGTGTTAACCACAGGGATTTTAAATGGGAATTTACATTCACCAATTTGACTTAAAGACTAAATTTAAAGATTAAAGGTACATACCAGTTTTTGTGCAACTTGTAATTGGAAGGTAAATTTGGGATTCCCAGGAACAGGCAACACTGTTTAGTAACAAAGTTCATTTATTTTTTGCAGCATGATGGTAAGAGACAGCAATAAAAATAATGGCTGTAAAACTATATGATGTTAAGTACAGTTAATATTTAAATACAGCTTTAATTTTACTAATGGCTTTAAATTGTTATGCTATGTTAAAATCTGTTAAGCTTTTATAACAAAGTATATTCACTACTCCTTCGGCAAAGGGGCTCAAAGGACCCACTGTGCTCCCAGCTGCAGCAAAGTATAGTGAGACTTACAAAGTAGAGTACAGAGATAGGAGGCTTTAAGAAAATAGAGAACTGGTACTAAAGATAAGGAAGGTGGTACCCTCCAACACAGAGTGTTGAGGCTCAGGTATTGGAATACACACATACAGTTGAAGTAGGGGAATATTTATACCCATTTGTTTTTGACCTTTAGTACAATTTTGACTTCTGTAATTTTTTTTAACCCTTTTGGAATATTGATGAAATGTTAACATTAACAAGTCAGGCCTATTTAACTGGACTTTAGGTAACACCAATCAGTTTATATGGTGGTGACCAAGACATTAGTGTTAAAAAATAATTGATTTAATTTTAATTTAATGTAATGTGCCAGCAAAGGCAACAAAAGACGGTGTTCTATAATTGCAGTTTCTTCCACTGGAAGAATTAGTGAGTTGTATGCATTGATGGCAAACTGCACTCCCCTTACTACTTTTCATAACAATAAAGTGATCGTAGACCACATCCTATATTCCTTCCAAGGTAGTCTTGGAGAACTGTATCAATCAGAGTATAAATTTACATATTTTTTTCCCCTCGAAACCTCCTTCAGGTAGAGGTGAGTCTAGATTACATTGCTTAAACGAGTGCTCTTAATTTATATGGTAGATGAAGACATGACGTTCTTCATTCTAACTTGTTTGTTTCATTTGCCGGTACTTGTAAGGGTCAGGATATTTCAGTACATTCCCTATCCAAATAGGTTAGACTTTGCTTTGAGGAATTTTACCAGAGAGCTTCCTTTTCTCCTTCTTGTCCAGTCTCCAGACATATTCCACTTATTGAATTATGCAAGGCTGCTCTGTGGATTTCGTTTCACACTTTTACACGACAGTTATGCATTCGATCTGGGATAAAAATCTGAAGCATACTTTGGCAGAGTCATGCTTCAGTCATTATTTAATCAAGGCTGTCCTCCTTCCTTCCCTATTCACAGTACAGCTTGTCAGGCGATGCCCGATGTGGGAATATGCAGAGGACACTCAAAGAAGTAGCGAAGGTTGGTATTTGTAATCAGTGTTCTTTGAGATGTAATCTGTATATTCACACATCCCACCTCCGGAGTCCTAATTTCCATGTGACTTGGCACTCCGCTTTAGTAGTCAGAAGGAACTGACCTGGCAGTGGCACCAACCCCAACATTATAACCACACCCATGGATGGAATGCTCTCCACAGTTGTGGGGAGAGGTGGGAGGTGCACTAATATGTAGCCAGGAGAAGCCTGCACTCTTCTGGCTGCTTCTAGTCAGCCCATCTCAGGAGTGAGCATGCAGAGTCTATCTCAAAGATCTCCACTTAGAAGGGGTCAACCCTTCATTTTCTAATCATAACGTGACCTTAACATGGAGCTTTGCATTGAACTCTTCATTAATTTGTTGTGTAGTCAAAGGACCATAACACACTGGGTGAAATATGCAGGTTGCCATATGTCCTTGGAAAGAGTGGTCCAGAATCCATTGCTTTATTAAGGTTCCCATTTTTTATCACTCTTTGATCTTTTAGTATCATGTTGAAATAGCATCAAACTTCTGTTGTCCCTCCCAAGAGTGTGTGTGTGACCCTTGGCAGGTAGTCGCTAAATTAAAATGTCCAAGGACTAATTAACAAGAAGCAATAGTACAATTAGCGTTAGGTAATTTGATGCCCAGTATCAAATAACCATGATTATGGCATTTCCCCTGTGTGTGGTGTCTGGGGGAAAAGTCAATAAAAGAAACATAAAGCCTAATTCTTTCAGGGAAAATAATTAATTTTAAATATATGCTGTAAAAAAAAAAAGTCCAACTTTAGGTCAGCAAAATCAAAGCGGTTGCCCTGGGACTGTGGTAGTGGAATCTACTTAAAAGACTGTAAAATAATCAGCTTTTTGTTTTCACTTCTATTCTGGTGGCACCGACAGTGTTCTACGGTGATATTAGGACTCAGCGACGGGTGTTGAATTTACAGAACTCTTGAAGTTGAGGTGTAGATAATTGTCTGCTTTACTGAGCAACATTTTGGACTTCAGCTAACTAAATGTTACATGTCAATAGTGCTGATTACACAGCAGAGCTACTAGGTTATCGTAAAACTGTCTCCATCACCAGTGAAATCCTGCAGCCCCCAGAGTAGCTCTGGAACACCTTACAGTGAAAATATGATTCTCTTTGCATGGTGCAGACTCCCATTCTTTGAGATTGATCTGCTTCTCCCAGAGAGCAGAGCAGACCCTCCGTACCAGTGCTGAGGGGATTGTGAGCGGGCCATAGGTACAGAGCAAACTGGGAAGATAGAGTACCAGAGCATAGCATGTAGGTCCTGACAACAACTCGTCTATTTTTGTCCTCACCCCAGTGTCCTAGTGAGTCTGGAGCAGCTCCTTGGACACTGCTAAAGGATGGAGCTCCTCTTCGTCTTGCTCCTTAGACTGTTTCTGTGCCTGGGGTTTCAGGGTCACAGTGAGAGGTTGCTCTCCCAGACAGAAATAACAACATTTTGAAATGAAACTTCTTCACAGATTGGATTCAGTGTCTGAAAGAGATTAGAAAAACGGGCCTTGTGAAGTGGTTTGGAGTTCTTGTGTAGTCAGGTGCAGTGGTCTCCCGTTTGTACGATTGGTTTGTTAAACGGTATGAACCATTCCTTATCGTTAAGTTGTGTTACCATAGTGCCTACCAGTCACAGACCACAACCTCACTCTGCTTGGTTCTATATGGACATAGAACAGAAAGCCAGTCCCTCCCTAAGTAGCTCACAGTTGAAGCATAAGCAGGGAGGAGTAGGGGAAGAGCTCAGTGGTTTGAGCATTGGCCTACTAAACCCAGGGTTGTGAGTTCTTTTCTTGAGCAGGCCATTTAGGGGCCTGTGGCAAATAGATTTAAAAAAAAAAAAACTGCTGGGCATGGTGCTTGGTCCTGCTAAGAGGACATGAGACTGGACTCGATGACCTCCCAAGGTTCCTTCCAGTTCTGTGAGATGTGTATCTCCATATATTTATTTAAGAAAAAAGACAACAGATGAATGCAAGTGGGCAGGGGAGTACAAGTAAACATCAAGACATGACAGGCAGTGGTCTCAGCAAACCATCAGCGTAATCACTGTCATATCAGCATCGCAGCAATGGAGACTTTTGAAGGCAGGTTTACACCACAAATTTCACATTGGCGCAGCTGCACTGATGCAGCTTTGCTGCTGTAGGAGCTGTCAGATGACAGGGGAGAGCTGTTCCATTGGCTTAATAACTCTGCCTCTGCGAGAGGTACTAATTATGTACGCTGGAGACGCTCTGTCACTGATACAGCACTGTCCACCTGGAAGGTTAAGGTGAGTATAACTATGTTCCTCAGGGGAATGGATTTTTCACACCCTTGTGCCATGTAGTTAAATCAAAGTAAGTCTGCAGAGTAGACCAAGCCAAAGGAAGGTTTTAAAGGAAGATAAGGAGATAGTTTTGCAGATATTTATGGGGAGCTTCTCCCAGGCATGCAGGGCAGCACAGGAAAAAGCACCAAGGTGGTAGTTTGAAAATTTAGTGTGTGGGTAATAAAGGATCTAGCAGTGAGCAAAGGTAAGTAAGAAGAGGCTGTGAGTGGTCTCAGGAGCGAAGACTGGAAGCTTATGTTTGGTACTGTAGAGAAAAGGGGAGTCAGTGGTGGGATCCAAAGAGGGCTTTGGTTACCTTGTTGTTAGAACTCACCCATTTTTACCACTTCAGATTTCTTCTCCCATTATTTCCCCAGAAGAGTATAAGTGAAAGCAGGTCTCTGCCTCTCGCTGTGGTTGGCACTCATTTGTGCCAAGCCATGAAAGCTGGCTATCCAGTCGACATAGAACGAGCAGGTCTGACTCCTGAGGTTTGGAAGGTCATTACTGATGTCATCCAAAACCCTCCCATCAACTCAGGTGAGAAGCATGGCTCTAGTCAGAAGGTCTCAATGACTATCATTGGGATAGGAATAAAGGAAAAAAGTTGCCTGTGTATTTTGTTTGTTCCTTTGGTGAGAGTTGATCACTCAGAGGACCTGTCCCTGAGCCCAGCTGAACATAGCAGGGAAAAGGGCCTTCCTCTTGGGTTTGAAGGCAATGGGACATGGGGTGCAGAGCAAGCCAGACACAAGCCATAAAAGAGAGGAGCAGGGGGGTTTTTCTTTAGGAAGTTCTGAATTCAGTGCAGACAGAAGATTGGTGTGTCAACAATATGTACAAAGATCCAGACATAATTTTTTAGCTGCGGTCCATATTTAGGCACCTAACTTCAGCCTCTGACTTTGAGAAGTTTGGCCCTAGTGAATAGTTGTACTGAAGCGCCAGCTTCCTGCCAAGTGAATCTATGAAAATACCTTAGATTTCCTCAAGTCGCAAACCCACCTCATTTGAGATACTTGGGTGACAGAGAACTGCACAAGAAAATTAATAAATAAGTTACCTGCATTTTAAAACTTAACAGAATTATTTGTCATTAGATTAGCACCTGATTTAGTGATTTAATCTTATAGGGATAACCCAAAAGCAGGGGTTCAGCTCCCATCTCTTCCACTCATCTATTGCTTGGCCTGGGGCAAGTCACATCATCTGTGTGGTTGTTTCCTGGTCAGAAGGAAGCAGCTATCCACACTCTCCATATTACAGGCCAAGTAATGGAGAAGTTGCATTAATCATTTCTAGAGAGCTGGAAATTTTGATTGTGGTAAATATGGATGAAGAGTCTCTTTACAAGGACACTAAAGACACTAAAATAGGGAACAATGTTCTGCATCTTCTCCTTTGCACACTCTCAACCCTATGGGGCCACTCATGATCCATAGGAGGAAAGCGTGGCACTTATTTACCCTTCAGACTCCCAGAAACTCTCCTCACTAGCTCAGTTATTCCCTGCTATAGTGCTGGCCTCTCTTACTTTTGGGTTTTGTACACTAAGCTGACCTATAATTACATCGGTCTGCTGCACTGTGATCACATGCCACTTTCTTGGGCTTGGAGGCCCAGAAGCAATTCAGCTTTGTACCTGTTAACCAGCATTGTCAAAATAAGTTTCTTCTCTGTACTGCAGATAACCTCATCAAATCTGAATGACTTCCACTGTGTGGAGTGTTTAACTTGGTTCAGTTCACTCAATTGGGACAGTGGCAAGTGGTTGCAACATTCCTAGTCCTTTATTTCCAGGTGCTAACACAATGCTGTAGTGTTTGGGCTGCTACACTCTTGTTGCAGAATCTACTTCCAATTAACTACAAACACCAGGACAACACTTCTCTGCATATTAGGCTCTGTTAAGCTTTTCTGTAAGCTAGGTTTTGGAAGTAAACTACTTATGTCTCAAGTAAAATGAAGAATATTCTCCATCTTTATGAAAGATTATTCAGTTGTATTCTGTGGTTCACCTTATTTGTTAAGTGATAAATGAATTTCAGACTAGAAAGAAGATATACACTTTTAACAAGGAGAGCATGCACTACATGAAGAAATTTAAGGGATGTGGTAGATACTCCATCATTTGGAGTCTTAAATCAAGGTTGTGCAGTTTTTTAATCAAAGATCTGCTTTAGTTAAACAGGAATTAACACAAGGGAGAGAACATCCCTGAATTATAAGAGGGTTAGACTAAATGATCACAGTGGTCCCTTCTGATGTTAAACTCTGTGAATCTCTGACATTGCTTATGAACGGGACCAGCGCCACCTTATGGTGTGTAATGATTAGAGGGCCAAGGAAAAATTGGAGGAAGAGATTGCCGGTGGCATCCTTCAATCACTGTGCATCAGATTCTGATAGAGGGAGAATCTGCAGCGGAGTGTATTAAGGAAAGTGCAGGCAGCCCTGTAGCATGAGAGGTTAGCTTGGTGACAGGAAGTGCTGTCAGCAGGCTGCCTGATTTGATTACAGAGAAGTTGCTCTTATGTCAAAACAGGAGCAAATTATATTTGTGACTAATGAGGGCATCTCTCTCCTGGGCCCAGATGCAGAGGAATCCTAGAATACTGGCCCTGTCACATCTTGTATGTGATGTAGTGCCTAAACACGTGGCTGAGTTGGAGGTGGTCCTGTTGGAGAAGATGCCTTTCATGATAACATGCAGAGAACATATTGCTCTGTTTAGGATATTACAACTACTTGCAGTAACAATGAACTCTGTGAGATTATTGAGATAATACTCAGAGAGCTGCTATCATGCAGAGTTCTCTATTTACTGTAAAAGCTAAGCCTTATGGCTGGGATTTCAAATAAAGCTCAGGGAGCCGAGCACCAAACTCATAGGGTCCCTTGACAATATCAGCCTACATCTGTAAGTGGGAATAAGAATGCCTAGCTACTTCTCTTAGGGCACTGTGAGAACTTCAGGTGGCTGGCATTCTGGAAGTGCTCTTTGTGCTGCTGAGGTTGATGGTTGTGCTTCTGAATCAGTGCAGGGAGGGTGCTTCTTTATCCCAACACTGTGCTTTGGATGCCTGCTGCTGGTGTTGGGCTGATGAAAGACATGCAGGAAATTTTAAATGAGAAAATGAGCATGGCTCTGGGTGAAAATGACGAAGAGAAGTGTATGACTTAGCATTGATTGGTGAAGGTGATAGTGTGATTAGACATGATCTTTTCTTAATATTGTCTGTTTAAATAAAACACCAGCAGTTCCACCCTCTTACACTCTAACTGAAAGATACTCATTCTTATGCTCTGAGAGGGCTTATAAAAGCAAATGCAGAGGAGGTATTAGTATGCAATTTTATATTCTTGTGTCCTTTTAGCTTTTGATTAGTTTTTGGTTCTCTGAAATTTTAAGATCTGTTCACATTCCTGCTGTTCTCAATGTGCTGAAAAGTCTTTTAGAAGCAGTTAGTTGGCTATCCAGGCACCTTCACCTCACTTTCAGCTTCATAAACTCAGTAGGGTGCTTGGAGAACTCCAATTTCAGTGTGACAGAAAGTGGGGGTTGCAACGGCCAGAACTTCTGCAAAGCAGCTAGATCAGAAGGAGAGAAGAGTTTGACATGTCTTGTTTTCTGTGAGCCGCTGCTGCCATCTACTACAGTGGTAGGTGGCTAGACTCCTACAATACTCCTTTTCAGCAAGAAAGTGTACCTCAGTGCAGTGTCTTCAGATAAGAGGAAAACTGTAGAAGAGCCGAGTTGCCTGAAAGTACAGGAACTGGCTGGAACAGGGGAAGGGAAGTTGGGAAGAAGAGTGGTAATGACTAACTGGACCAAATTTGACTGCAGTTGGGTTGCATGGCTGCAAATGAGGTTGGGATTTGCTGGGGGATTGGGCTGCTGTTTTCCTTTTGGAGGATGTTCAAGCTGGTGTTTAATCCCTTCGATGCTATAAAATAAGCTATGCTTTAATGTGAGGAAAATGCAGAGGCTGTTGATATGGAACCCTCCTTCCCCCAAGATGAAGAGAGTGCTCTTTGAGCTCTAATTTAATTGATTTTATATACAGTTTGAGCCTCTGAAATCCATGACTCTCTGGTCTGGCAATATCCGTGGTCTGGCAACAGGGAGCCTTAGCCTGGTCAGGCAGCCACAGGGGTTCAGCAGCGGCTGGGGAGCTGCAGGCAGGATGCTGGAGAGAAGCCAGTGGGGCCCTGGCAGCCAGGGAGCCAGCAGTGAGTGGTGGGGCCCCCGAGCCTGGGGAGCAGGTGGGACCACAGCCACCAGGGAGCTATGTTGCCAGGGAGTTGGTGGGGGAGCCATGGGTCTGGGGAGCCAGCTGGGGAGCTGGTGGGAAGTGATGTGGCTGGTCAGGGAACCAGTAGGAAGCCAGTCAGGGAGATAGCCAGGAAGATGGTTGGGGAGCAGCAGCGCCACAGCAGCCAGGGCATGGAAACTGTGGTTGGTGCTGGGAAGCTAATGCCTGTGGCTGGGTCATGCCTTGGAAGCCAGTATCCTGGACCTGGGAAGCTGTAGGTGGTGTCAGGGAAATGGCTGGGGCTGGCAGCCAGGAGGGGAGCCCCAAGGCCACTGACCTTCCCTAGTCAAGCAAGATCGCACATCCGGGACTGCTCAGGTCCTGCGGGTGCTGGAGCTGTGAGGTACAGTCTGTATTACTTTTCCCCCCCAAGATGTGACCAGAATGACAGCCATTAGAGCACTGGTTCCTGCAAATATCGAGATGTACCTGATCAGAATAGCAGTTGCATTGCTGCAGAAAGAGTGTGAAAATGAGCAGCTGGGCCAACAGTGTGATTCAGCCAAGAAAAGCCTGTTGTCTGAGTCTGAAAAACTGCAGGCTGGTATGGGGCCAGCCCAGAAGAGCAAGGAAAGAATGTCATGGACTGAAACGGAGGTGAGTTTAAAAAAAAAAAAAAAAAAAAATCATAAACCAGTCTGCTTCTGCAAAACACACATTAATTTCATAGGGACAAAATCATAGTGTTTGATTTAAGGCATTTCTGTAAAACCTTTAAATAGTGTTCTTATTAACTTATATAACAAGTATCAGTAAAAGTTGTTGCACTTTTGTTATAGCTTGAGTTCTGAACCTGTTATTCACGTAAATCATATTTTGTCTAGGAGAAACATCCAAAAATAACATGTTTTAAGATTCCAGATACACCATAGAATGCAAGTGTGTTTCTAGAACACCATCCAGCTCTGGGCAGTAGTGGAAGTGCCTGTAAGTTTGCACCCTCTGACAGCAATTTTTGTCTGTGCAGTTTGCTTTGGTTTTGAAAGTACACGTGTAAGGCACAAAGCTCTTAACTGACATTGGATGGTAACTCTATTGGCAATTTCTGAGCAGCAAATCGTGACTGGCTTCCCCCATCACCTCTGAGTACCAACCCTTCCATTTTAATTCCGAGGAATGTGAGGATGTCCCCAGCAGCCACATGCAGAGAGGGGCCCTTCTTGGGTGACAGTGGAGAGGCACACATCTCTGCAGCCCTGTCCCTCCCTCCTTCAGATATCACGCAGGGCTGTCAGTGGAACCAAGTAACCTATGGGTGGGATAGGGTTCAGGATTGTGCAGCTATTTCTTTCCATGCAAGCCTTGCAAGGGAACTAGCGCCAAAAAAAAAAAAAAAAAAGCAGGAGTGGGCAAGGGAGAGAGAGTAGCTTGTGGCTTGTACTGCAGCCTTTCCCTCCTCCCATTGCTGGGGCACTTGTGGTGAGCTGCCACTTTGAGTTCTTCTCTACACTGACTGCTGGGTTGTGCTCATAGGGCAGGTAACAGGATTTGTAGTATGGACCAGGTCTAGGTCTGCACTAACTTTACTCTGTGGCTCATTCCCAGCATCTGGCAAACAGAGGCGAGGGATGTTTCAGAGCATGGTTTTGCATCTCTGCCATCTGGCTAGTGGCCATTGACAGACATCTCTTACTCCTTCCTGAACCCAAGTTATATACTGAATATACCCAGTTATGTATATTCTTCACAAAATCCTTTGGCAATGAGTTCCTCAGGTTGTCTGTGCATTGTGTGAAGAAATACTTCCTTTTGCATGCTACCTATTAATTTAATTTAGTAACCCCTTAGTTCATTTGCTGTGAGAAGCAGTAAATAGCATGTCCTTACTTTCTCCACACCAGTCGTGCTTTCATAGGCCTCTATTATATCCCCCGGCCCTTTAGTTGTCTGTTTTCCAGTGTGCAATGTCCCAGTCTTATTAAGCTCTCCTCAGATGGAAGCTGTTCCATGCCACTCATTATTTTTGTTGCCTTTTTCTATACCTTTTCCCAGTTCCAATATATCTTTTTGTGAGATTGGACAACCACATCAGCATGGAGTACTCAAGATATGGGTGAACCATGAATTTATACAGAAGCAATATGATAGTTTCTGTCTTATTGTCTGTCCTCTTCCTAGTCATTCACGATAGTCCAGCTCCTGAAGGGAACGTAGTATTGGGAGACTGCAGCTGAAGGGCTGTTTGAGCTGACGTGGGTATGTGTGTCTGTGCTGGCACTCTGGCTGTAGAACTGTATGAGCAGGGGAGTAGGGTTGCTGTGAGGAACAGAATAACTGTGCTAGTAAAAGTGAAATGGTAAAATAAGCATGGACCTGTTCCAGATTGTACTGACAAAGGTGAGTTTTGTTCCAGCCATCATTAACTTAAATAGTTCATAAATATATGGAAAGACTTGGGATCCATTATGGAACATTCAGATTTTCACTCTTAACCTTTCAGTGATGAATCTTCACCATTCATTCTGACTTTTCATTTCTCATCTCTTAGCCAGTTTTTGATTCATGACAATACTTTTCCATCATCCAATAACTACTGCAGTTCCTTTCTAATCTTTTCTTGAGGATTTCATTTTAATGCTCCCAAGCTTGCAGTACATTTTACTAGGATCGAATTCAGTGCTTCTGAAAGAGGTGCTAATTTTAGTAACCCAGGGCCCTGCTAGTCCCGGTCACATACATGTTATTCCTTTTAAAGGGGAGTTTATTGAAGCCAACCACACACACCTACAAGTTTGTGTCCAAAGAAGCAGAACAAGATTATCCAGATGTGGATTCTTCACCCTGGGTAAATTTGTGTCTTTATAACAAATGATAGTTTTGCTGGTAGTGAGTGGGGTGGGTAATTTATTCCAACACTAGTTTAATTGTTCTTATCTTTCTGAACAGCTTTATTCTGGGCTGAAATTTCCCAGCACTTAAATAATAGAGTGATATTTGCTATAGAAAAAGCTTAGTGGATAGAAACATCTCAGTCCATCTCTCTGTATTAACTAACTCTTTTGCTGGGAAGAACACGTCTGAGCAATAAGCAGTTTAGAGAGACAGATATTTAAACACTCCAAAACAGCTGTGGGATACAGTGCGTGGTGCTTCTCAGGTCTACTCTTAAAATACATCTTTCAGCACCTAGTATTGAAGTAACAGTGCTCCATTTCCTGAAGTTTTGATTGGATGAAACAATATGTAAATGAACTAGTGATTTAATTAATTAGAAGGCACAGTATATTCCCCGTTACTATAATGTAAGCTTATTTTCCAAAATAGAAGAATTTCCCTGTAAGCAATATAGATTGTTTGTTTGGATTTTACTATCAGTGGAAAGTTTATTTTAACAGGTCATGTTTTCTTCTTCTAACATGGTTAGTTTGCAAAGAGCAGCAAGATGGATGATAGACAACTCCCGAATGCAGAACAGAGTGTACCAACCCATCAAACCTCCCTCCGGTTAGCGTCTTGGAATCAGCCTCCCTTGGATCCAGACGAAGAAGAACTGTTCAGTGACTCCCAGTCAAAGGTAGTGCTCTGATCTGTAATCGGTTGCACCTTGCAGGGTCTTTAGAGGTCCGTACACACTTGTGGTAACCAAGCTGAGATATTTCCCAGACACTGGAGTCAGACACCTACTTATTTGGATTAAAACATAAAATAAGCTTATTGACAACAAAAAGATCGCTTTTAAGTGATTATAAATTTAACGGACAGGTTAAAGTAGATTACCTAGTAAATAAACAGAAATACAAAATGAGTTTAACACATTGGAGAGGTAGAATATGGATTCTCTGGGTTTATCTATACTTGCCCCCAAATTCGAAGGGGGTGTGTTAATCAGGGCAATGGGAGATTACTAATCAAGTGCTGCAGTGCATATGCAGCACTTCGTTAGGCTAATTCTCCCCCGTGGCAACTTAGAAGTATTAAACCTCAAAGTGTTTTACTCCCCAAAATTTTGCACAAAGTCCCTTATTTTGGGGAGTAAAGGCACTTTGATGTGCCCATGGCTACACGCACGCTGGCACTTCGAAGTTGCCTCAGGGGATAATTAGCCTAATGAAGTGCTGTGTATGCACCACAGTGCTTCATTAGTAATCTCCCATCACCCTGAAGTTGGGGGCAAGTGTAGACCCAGCCTCTGAGTGATAAAAACAGACTGACAGATTCTTAAAACAGAAGCTATGTTTGCTTTGCAACTTAGGTTTCCCAGGTTTTCAGACATAGACTAGAATCCCTTTAGCCTGGGACCATCACTGACTCTGTTCAGTTTTTGTTCCTCAGGTGTTTCCAGATGTGATGGTGTTAAGAGAATGAGTTATCATCATGATGTCATTTCGTCCTTTTATATCTTTTTCTCCCTTTGCTGGAAAGCTCTTTTGCTTTGATCTCAGACACTCAATTCATTGTTCCTATTGTATGCAGTTTCTGAGATAATCCTTGTGCTTGTGTGCATTTCCTCATTAACATTGTTTGGCCTTTTTACTGTTGTTCCCTAGAGTCTGCTAGTGGGCGTTTCAGAGGATGATAGCACACACAACCCTGTGTGGTGTTACTGTCTTGAAAAATCAAGACTTTTAGAATAAGGGTCTTTGTGCAAAACATATCTGAATTATATGACAGTGGTGAGTAAGGTGTGCCAGGATGTGATGGTCATATAAATCAAAAGGCAGGTCATAGCGAGCTGCACCTAGCCTGCTTTACCTCACATTTTGATTGCTGTAGTCCTTCCTAATGTGTAGAAGCCATCGTTACCTTCTCAAGGTGCTACACTGCAACAAACAAACTTACTCAGCTTCTCCAAGCTCATACTGGAAGGATCAAACTGGGGACCAGATGGGGTGGCAATACTTACCATCAGCCCCAAAATAGGACTTGTTTGTGAATCACCAGAATGACATGTGCTCCTCTTCTTTGGGCAGCTTTGACCAGTCTCTTGGACTTGGTTACTCCTTGATGGGACTTACACACGTTTATGGCTCTGCCAGGCTCCATAGGCTTGGTTAGAGGAGCTGTACTTGGTCGTGTTTCTCTTATGACACTGACAGGAGCTGCTGCTCACGGGAAAGGACACTAAGCTGTAACTTTCCTTCACCTGTTACCTGCCATGACAAAAGAAATTGCTAACGATGTCAGCATTTAAGTAGTCGTCAGTGGACATCTGCGTTTACCCCTCACTGAGCTGAGTGACGCAGGGGGATTCTTCCAGGGTCTCTGAAGACTCATAGTTAAACTGATCATATTTTTGCTGGGTTTTTTTGCAGCCCTAACAGCTAGAGACAGACTTGGGCTATTTTGTTTGTTTTATTTAGAAACAAAAAAACAAAATCTGAGATTCCAATAGCCTAGCTGCTTCAGTGAGATGCTGGTATGATATACTGCCATGTCCCAGCCCTTTCCATGCCCTGGCATCAGCTGTTGCTCTGTTAGTGGATTGGACTTCATGTTCAATGGAGTCATCGTAAAAACTTGCTCCTTTGCCTCATACTGTGTGGTTTTGAGCCTTACATTAATGTAAGATAGTTGCATTTCTCCAGGTGAACATGATTCTTATTACTCAGTGGAGGTGTACAACAGTCCCTGCTATTACTGCAGCACTGTGTTTGAGATGCTGTCCTTTTCTCTTTCTAGACTCTGCCTGCAAAGAGGAAGTTACCAGAATGGTTTGGAACTTCAAAGGGAGTTGAGTCTTCAGTTACTACTGGCAAGAAATCCAAAGTGGGAGCAAAAAAAGGTCTTTTTGGTTGAACTTGGAAACAGCAACAACTTTCTCTTATAAAGAAGCTCAAGGAAAATA
This sequence comes from Carettochelys insculpta, assembly GCF_033958435.1. Taxonomy (NCBI): domain Eukaryota; kingdom Metazoa; phylum Chordata; order Testudines; family Carettochelyidae; genus Carettochelys; species Carettochelys insculpta. Next base: position 131,453,143 of record NC_134140.1, on the reverse strand, counting down.
TACACATGTAAGCATTCTGGCTCTGTCATCATTCGGAATTGAATGGCAAGCACTACATTAGGGATGGTTTATTTTTAGGTGCCAGAATAACTAGCATTCTAGTACATCTTTGTTCAAAACTGAACTTATAGCTGAGCTTGGGCTGGAATGTAGCCCCTCAGTTCTTGAACTTGTCAGGGTGGGAGAGCGACAACATCAAACAGCAAGATCTTGAATTTAAGTGCATTAAAACCTGCCTCTAGGGTTAGATCAGCTTATATTACTATTGCGTATGTAGGCTGTTTGTAACCTTCACTAATAGGATAAAACTTTCCAAGATTTTTACTGGGGAAGTTTATTTTGTATGAGTAATTTCATTTATTGCCATCTGACTGTGAACATTTGGGCAACTTCTATGAAGTCATTTCCATATTGTCTCAGATGTTGTGTTCATGGACAGAGTAAATGCACGTTCATCTTACTCTTATCAGTTCCCACTGAGTTTATTATGCAGGTGCCAAGATTTTGTTAAGGATGGCAGTAAGCATGGAGGAACTTGAAGCTGCTTCAGAGCTACAGAATTAATAAGTGTTATGTTATCTTGCTGCTAATACATATTGAACATGTCAGCTTAGCATTCTGCATCTACTAACATTTGATCTGCTTTGATCTGGCAACACTATGCAGTATATCTAATGAAAGATATGTTGTATGGAACCTACTATATATTACTATTTAATTTTGAAAAATGGAAAAGCATGAGACTAATACCTTTTAAAATCCATTATGCATTTTCTGCTGTGTATTTTTTATAATAAAATGCTGCTTACCTGTACTTACAGTACATGCAGTTTATTGTTAATTTCTTTTTGTAAGCCTATTCATTTACCTTTTTTGGGAAAAGCAAATGTTTTTGTAATTCCAAATATCAGAAATGAAATTTCAATTTCTGAAACGTATGAACGCCATGTGTTGAATTTTTTTGAATTAGGGATCAAAAAAAAGAAATTCTAATTTGAAATGTAATGTTGAAAGTTAGCCAGCACTCATCTACAGTAGTTAGTTACCCAGCAAACACAGTATACAATACAGGAAAATGTTTCACAGCATTGAATAAGGAAAAATTTAAGCCAATAGGATAATACAGTACCAAGGTAGGAGAAGTGTGTAAGCATAATAAAAACTTAAAAATGAAAATGAGTGATGGTATCTGGTAAAGGCTTCTTGTAATAGAATAAACAAGGAACAGCCTCCTTTTGGGTATCTGTGCTTTCTGATGCAACAGAAGAGTGTGAAAAAAGACATGGTACTTTTTTTAACTACTGTAATTAGAGTTATGAGCCACTTGCAGAGTCTCAACTGTAGTCTGTGTGCTCTGAGAACTGCATGTGATTCAAGGAATTTCCACAGCACATCATCTCTAATAGTTAACTGTACCGGTAGGCTCCGCTTTTACAGTACAGCTGAGGGAAAGCTGCTGATTATCTAGCTGTCTGCTTGCCTCTTCCCCTTCACCATGCTGCCTAGGTGCACTGTGGCAAGTAGAGTGTGGCAGTAGGCGTGCCCCTCACTGTGCCTCTGACAGCTCTTCCACCTCCAGCCCACCTAGGCACACAGCTCAGGTTCTCAGACCTGCTTCTCTACTCCACTCCACCTCTGGGGCAGGAGGGATTCTGCTATCAGAGAAGTGTTGAGAGGGGGAGGTTGAGAACTAAGTCACCCTAAGGACTAATACTGAAACCCCATGATGACAGCCCTGGAGAATGGGGCAGGTGAGATGCCCCTGCTGACTGAACTCCCTCCCCTGCCCCCCCCCCCCCCCACACACACACACGTCACCAAAACCAGTCAGCCCTTGGGTGCAGGAGATGGGAGCAGCTGTGGTGGCCCAGATGACAAGGACATTAGATCACTGTGACCTGAATGGGGCCCTGTGGGGCAGGCAGGAGAAGCCCCAGAGGGGCGCACAGGGTGCTCTCCTGCCCTTCCCCGCAGCGATAACCCTGTGTCTGAAGGGACAGAAGTCCCCTCCGAGGTAACACTTGTAATTAATTACCCTCGCTCAAGTGCTGGGTTGGAGCTGCTCAGGGGACAAGCTGGATCTCCACTGCTCATGGAGGTGAATCTGTCACTCTCTCCAGAAGCACCTGTCTGACTCTCCTTCCTCACCAGGCTCCTTGCTGGCAGGCCAGTGAATGGATGAGGAGGAGGCCCCAGAAACTAAACCAGTCTCCTGAGTCTACTCCAGCTGCTCACCGTGTCCCACGTAAGCTGCTGGGCTTCTCCCAGGAAGAAGTAGGCCAGGAGCAGTGCAGACTGGCTGACACAGCAGGGGATGTGGATCGTCACCACCACTGTCTGCAGGAGAATCTTCTCTGCTCCTCAGAGAAACACTTTCTGAAGATCTAAAACTGACTGACATGAGGCTTTAGCAGACTGCCCAGACGGCTACACATCCTGGGGCTAAAACAGCATCACACTCTAGTGGCAGGGTCAGAGAGCTGCTGCAGAGAAAGGCTGCTCATTCCCTGGAGGCTTTCAGGGTCACCTAGCTCAGGGAAGCAGTCAGCTTTACGGATGCGAAGCCTGTTGTGGCTTTCTGGAGGGAACTTTATTGCAGGGGCCATTATGGGCTGGGAATGGATCTCCCTGTGTTTGAGCAGATAGACTCTGGTGTGCAGCTCACAGAGGTGGCAAGGGACCCTGTATTGCCTCCATCAGAAAGATTTGCACCTCCATGCTAGATGCAGGGTGCTGGAGGTGACAGACCAAAAATGTGTCCCCTTCAGCTTAGTCATTTCTCCGGTAGCCAAATCTGACTTCTGCATCCCCTTGGTTTCTTACAAGGGGAATCTAAAGTACAACATGACAAAGATGAGAGGATTCAGATCCCAGTCCCGACCACACAAACAGGAAATTCTGTTCTACAGCAATTCGGCTTGGGAGCATGGCTGGGGACAAGCTCGGTCTCTCTCAGACAGTGTCTGCAGAGCAACATTCTGTAGATATATTTGCAGATTCAGGAGCTGTTCCAAAAGTGACACTGTGGAGCTCACCCATTTCCCATTGACTTATTCTGGGCCACTGTGTGAAGGTTTGAATGTAGTCACTGCAGTCATGTGAAGGGGATTCTTTGATTTTCTAACTTGTGCAGCAAATAGCTGCAACATGAGGCAGTGACAATGTGCTTCTTTGGAAGAGTGGCTGCGGGACACACCCTCTGGCTGGCACCGGAGACCTGAGGTGGGCATGTGTGGTGCAGGGTAGTTCTGGAGCTCACTGTGTCCTCTGCCTAATTCTCAGGTTGGGCGTTCCGCTTCCTGACTGGCCATGGCATTGGGCAAACCAGATGATTTGGAAAAGCTGAAGTACTCAGTGCTTTTTTTTTTTGCGTCCGTCTTCACGAACAAAGTCAACTGCCACATGACAGTCCCAGACAATGCAGTATGGGAAGGTGGAGGGCAGCCATCTGTGGGGAAGGTAAAAGTTCTGAGCGATCTAGAAAAACTACACAAATCCATGGGTCTGGATTTAATACACCCGAGGGAACTGAGGGAATTGGTAGAGGTCATTGCTGAACCTTTGGCCATTACCCTTGAAGACCCTTGGAGATCAGGGGAGTTACTGGATGACTGGAAGAAGGCAAACATAGTGCCCATGTTTAACAATTGAAAGGAGGACACGCCAGGGACTATAGACCCGTCAGCCTTGCCTCAATCCCTGGGAAAATAATGGAGGGAATCCTCAAGGAATCCATTTAGGAACACTTGGAAGAGGGGAAAGAGATCAAAAGTAGCCAACATGGATTCACCAAGGGGAAGTCCTGCCTGACCAATCTGATTAGCTTCTATGACGAGGTAACAAGCTCTGTGGACATGGGGAAGTCAGTGGATGTGATATACCTTGACTCAGCAAAGCTTTTGATACGGTCTCCCACAACATTCTTGTCCATAAGTCAAGGAAATATGGATTGGATCCTTGGACTATAAGATGGATAGAAAGCTGGCTTGATGGTCAGGCCCAACGGGTAGTGGTCAATGGCTCAGATCTGGATGGTAGTTGGTTTTAAGCGTGCCGCAAGGCTCGGTTCTGGGGCTGGTGTTATTCAATGTCTTTAATGACCTGAATGAGGGACTGGACTGCACCCTCAGCAAGTTTGCGGATGACACAAAACTAGAGGGAGAGGCAGATACGTTGGAGGGTAGAGAGAGAATCCAGAGCGACCTGGATAAATTGGAGGACTGGGCCAAAAGAAATCTGATGCGGTTCAACAAGCAGAAGTGTAGGGTCCTGCACCTGGGGTGGAAGAATCGCAAGCATTGCTATAGGCTGGGGACCGACTGGCTCAGCAGCAGTATGATGGAAAGGGGTTATGGTGGTTGAAAGGTTGGATATCAGTAAACAGTGTGCCCTTGTAGCCAAGAAGACTAACGGCATAGCAGGGTGCATTAGGAGGAGCATTTCAAGCAGATCTAGAGAAGTAGTTATTCTCTATTCAGCACCGGTGAGGCCACATCTTGAATATTGTGTCCAGTTTTGGGCCCCCCAGTATAAAAAGGATGTGGATTTGCTGGAGCAGGTTTAGCGGAGGCCAACAAAAATGATTAAGGGGCTGGAGCACAAGACCTATGAGGATAGGCTAAGGGATTTGGGCTTTAGTTTACAGAAGAGAAGACTTAAGAGTGATTTAATAATTACTGAAGGGGAGCTCTAAAGAGGAGGGTGAGAAACTGTTCTCTGTGGTGTCAGATGGCAGAACAAGGAGTAATGGTTTGAAGTTGAAGAGGGAGAGATGTAGATTAGATATTAGGAAAAACTACTTCACCAGGCGCGTGGTGAAGCATTGGAATGCGTTGCCTAGAGAGGTGGTGGATTCTCCATCCCTTGAATTTTTTAAGTCCCGGCTTGACAAGGTCCTGGCTGGGATGACTTAGTGGGGGTTGATCCTGCTTGAAGCAGGGGGCTGGACTAGATGACCTCCTGAGGTCCCTTCCAGCCCTATGATTCTGTGAAACCCCACCTCCTCCTCCTGCTTCTCCAGGGACAAGGGAAGCCAGCCAGGGTCTGGCCAGGCAGTATTGGCTCACTTAGCCAGTGCTCTCCTCTTCCAACCTCAGCTATTGGCCAGGGAGACTGAGGAGCAGAGAGACTCCCAGACCCTTCCTCTGATGTTAATTTCTCCAACTGAGGATTCTCCTTCTGCCATGTAGCAACTGGGGATGTAAAATCCTGTTTAACTTGTGAACTGGTTAAAGAGTAGCCATATCTGTTGTTTAACTAATTAAAGAAGGGGAGAGCTGGGGAACCAGAGCTGCTCTAGCCAGGCCAGAGCGCTCCAGCCTCCAGTGTGCTCTGGCCCAGCTGCAGCTTCCCTGCCCATGGCGCTGCCGGAGTTGCGGGAGCACCCCTGGTCCCTGGTGCAGCATGGGTGGGGGTGCTCCAGCCTGGCCAGAGCAACCCCCTACTCTGCTCCAGCCCCTACTGCTTAACTAGTTAACCATTAACATGCCTAGTAGCAATAGGTCCCTGTCAGATATGAGTCAAAGCAACTAATGAGGTTCCATCATGGGATCCTTAGTCCCAGCCTCTCCCACTGGGGGCTGAATAAGGAGTGGGCTCCTGTCCTGTCCCCAGGAGGCAGCAGTCACTGCAGGCAGGCCTGCTGACAGCAGGGCACAAAGGTGGCAAATGCCCTCGGGCCTGGTTATCCAAAAAGGGTCAAGGCTCCCAGCAGTGGCTGGAGCCCAAAGCTCATTAAATCACCTCTAGGGTGCTGTGCAGCGCGCACTGGGTAGAACTGAGGGCTGGCTGCCCCTTCCCTGTCAAAGACCCCACCCCTTCTGGAAACAGAGAGCAGGGCTCTCTGACTTTGCCCTGGGCCTTAGTGAGGACATTGGCCCAATGACTGCAGCAAACCTAGCCAGACCCATTCCCTGAACCCTGGCCTGCCCTGGCAGAGTGTTCTTACCTTCCACACCCTGGCTGTGTTCCTGTATCCCAGGAGCTTACTCTCTGGTGCCAGTCACAGTACAACAGTTCTTCTTCCTCGAGTGTCCCCATGGGTGCTCCACGATAGGTGTCGGGCTTGCCCCGGCACCGCAGATCGGATCTTTCCAGCAGTTTCTGCCGGACTGCGCATGCACCGGCGCGCGCCGCTCCCTTGCACGCTCCCGGCCATGTGCGCGATCCGGTCCCCGCCAGTTCCTTCTTAACCGCCATCGGCTGCAGACGGAATCTGCTCAGGCTGCGGCCAGAGTCAGCATATTTAATGTTTTAAGTGTTTTTAGAGTTTCTTTTCAGTCTTTCAGTCTTTGTTAGCTTGTTATTTTTCTTATTCCAAAAAAAAAAATATATATATATAAAAGCCTTAGTAACAAGAGGAGCAGCGGAGGCCCGGGGACGTAAGGCCATTAGGCCTCCTGCCGCGGCAGGCTGGGTCCAAGAGGGGAACAAGCACAGAGAAGGTGCTAAGTACCCTATTGACAACTCAAAGACTCACTGCAATGTCCTCTTCAGGATTCAAGAAGTGTGAGTCATGCCGCGAAGCTATGCCGGCCTCCGATGGGCACAGTCAGTGTATTAGGTGCCTGGGGGAATCTCACGTCACCTAAAAATGCTGCTCCTGCGCAAAGCTCACGGCTAGAGCAAGGAAGGACAGAGAAATGCGGCTAAAAATGCTGCTCTTTGACAAGGCCCTCCAGCCACATGTGCCGGAGCAGCCCCAACAAGAGGGACCCGCAGGGGCCCATAAAAGGAGGGCGACTTCACTCACCCCATCAGTGCAAAAACGGAGGAAGCTCTCGCCAACCCGATCCCTGCCGGCAGCCACAGCAAGCGGGACGGGTGCAGCACATAGCCCCCAGCCGCAATCACAGACGAGCGGCGGCGGTGCAGAAGCGCACATGGCAGAGGCTGAGCCTCCGATAATCAAACAGCCGGCCTGCACCGCGGGCAGAGCGGCAGCCAGGCAAGCGCCGGAACCAGCGGCACCGCAACTAGCAGCACAGACCCCCGGGGCGCTGACGGTGCAGAGCTCGCAGGCACGCGGCCTGCAGGTGCTGGGGGAGACCACCCGCGCGGCACCGCAGCGAAGCGTGCCGAGCGCGCCGCCGACAGCAGGGCCGAGATCCCTGGCGCAGAAAGGGGCGGAGTCAGCCCCACAGGGGAGGGGAAAGGCAGCAGAGAAAACCCAGCACCGCAGCCCTTCTCCAGACAGGGCTGCAGGGCTGCTCTCTCTAAGCCCTCCCCTTATGCTGCGAACTCCAACAAGGAGGCAGGGGTCTCCCCCAGTCTACCCTGAGCCTCCCTCCCCGTTCCTCCAGCCAGCGTCACCATGGCTCGGGCCACCCTCGCCTTTTCTGGGATTTGACTCCCTGGAGTACTATCACAAATCAGTCTCACCATTGTCTCAATCACCCAGACGATCTCGCTCCCCCAGACGCCGGGGGTATGCACCTCGAGAGTGGTCCAGGTCTCCATCCCAGGAACCATGCCCGTGTTGCCATGGTCGCCCCTATCATGCGGGGCATAGACACCATAGGCACACCCCCAGGGACAGGTCCCCTCAGACGGTTCACTATCCCCGAGGGCAATCGCAGATGGGGACGGAAACGCAAATATCTCAGGGGGAGTTGATTCTGGAACCCTGAGATTTCCCCTTGCAAGCCTCCAGCGAGAGGATGTATCACCGTCAACAGGACCCAGAGGGATCCAGAGAGGCTTACCCTAGTGGTTCCTCTCTATCCTCCCCTGACGAGGCAACGGCCCCAGGGGACGTCCACCCCCCGGACAATCTCAAACAGTTCCAAGAGCTGTTTAAAAGGGTGGCCTTTACGCAAGGCATCCAAACAGCAGAGGTGCAGGAGAAGCACCATAAGCTCCTCAAAAACCTGAGACCTCCGGCCTCTTCCAAAATAGCTATTCCGCTCGACGAAGCAATTATGGAGTCCGCTACCACAATATGGCAGACCCCTGCGTCCGCTCCGCCTATAAACGAGAGCGGATAAGAAATACTTCGTCCCGGCGAAGGGCATGGAGTTCCTGTTCAGTCACCCACAACCAAATTCTCTGGTGGTGGAATCGTCTCAACAGAGGTCGAAAACTTCTCAGTACAAGACAGGGGGAACGGACAAAGATGCCAAGAAGCTAGAGTTATTCGGCAGAAAGGTCTACTTCTCCTCTACCCTACTGTTGAGAATGGCAAATTATGCAGCACACCTAGCGAACCATAACTTTGACAATTACTCCAGGCTGACTTCCCTCATGGACTCTCTTCCAGAGGATAAGAAGCCGGTGCTGAAGGCCATCGTGCAGGAAGGCTACGCAGCCTCGAGGACAGGAGTTCAGATCGCCCTGGACGCAGCAGATACGGCGGCACGCTCAACGGCTACAGCAGTGGTCATGCGCAGGGAATCCTGGCTTCAGACATCGGGTATCCCGAGGGATCTGCAGGCGAAGATCGTTGATCTCCCCTTTGACACACACAAGTTGTTTGCTGAATCAACTGATTCGGTCCTTCATTCCAGTAAGGACTCAAGGGCTACTCTCAGAACCTTGGGGATTTACACCCCTCCATACAGGAAGAAAAAGTATTACCCTCAGCAAAGACGATACCCGTATCAACCCCAGCATGCTCACTACCAAAGGGGCTATGAGCAAGGGCGGCATCACCAACAGTACAGAACTCCCAGGCAATGTTCCCAACAGAGCCGTGCATCCTCGGGGCAGGGCCAAAAGCAACAAGTTTGACGGACAGATCGAGGGCTGTACTATCACTACCATCGCGCAATGTCATCCAACGCTAATGTTTCATCATCGCCTCCGACCATTCTATGCCCAGTGGCAAAAGATCACCACAGACAAATGGGTACTGGAGATCATAGCCACGGGTTACACGATCCCCTTCCAGTCGCTCCCACCGCCACGACCTCCACCCAGGCCCCATCTAAAGGACGCCTCCCACGAAGCGAGACTCAAGCAGGAGGTGGACCATCTTATGCTTATAGGGGCAGTGGAAAGAGTGCCGGAGCAACTCCAAGGGAAAGGGTTCTATTCAAGATACTTCCTTACAGAGGAAAAAACCAGGAGGCTGGAGGCCCATCCTAGATCTTTGAGGCCTCAATCGGTACTTGTGAAAACAACGCTTTCGGATGATCACAGTCGCCTCTATACTTACGGCACTGGACGATGGAGATTGGTTCACAGCCCTCGACTTACAAGACGCGTATTTCCATATAACAATCCACCCGGCTCACAGACGTTTTCTCCGGTTTATGGTCGGCAAAGAACATTTCCAATACAAGGTTCTGCCGTTCGGCCTCTCCTCGGCCCCCAGAGTATTTACCAAGACGCTGGTACTGGTGTCAGCCTACCTGCACACACAGGGGGTGTTTATATTCCCATATCTGGACAACTGCCTACTGAAAGGGGCCTCGAAGGAAGAGGTACTACGCATGATACGCGTTACAGCAGGCACGTTCTCTTCGCTGGACCTGGTCATCAACCTGGCGAAGTCAAAGATCGACCCCACACAGGACATACAGTTCATAGGGGCACGCATAAACTCCATCACAGCAAGGGTTTATCTACCAGATGCCCGCTTTCGCGCCATTGGTTCCCTCGTACAAGTCATCACCTTCAGCCCCACGGTGCCGGTTCTAACATGCTTACAGCTGCCAGGCCATATGGCGGCAGCAACGTTCGTAGTACAGAACGCCAGATTGCATATGCACAGCATGCAGCACTGGCTGGCGAGCATCTACAAACCAGCAGCACGCACCGTCCGCAGGGTGGTGTCACCCACGACAGAGGTGCACAGATCCTTGCAATGGTAGGTGAACCCCAAGAACATGCTAACAGGGGTACCCTTTCATCAACCACAAATATCTATCTTTCTCACCACCGACACCTCCCACATAGGGTAGGGAGCACACATGGGCGAAAAGGTGACACAGGGACTGTGGTCCCCTACAGAACAGTCGCTGCACATAAATATACTGGAGCTCAGAGCAGTGTTCAACGCCTGCAAACACTTTCGAGACCATATACAAGGCAAAGTAGTCGGGATCAATACAGACAATACCTTCACCATGTTTTATATAAATCGACAAGGAGGAGCTCGGTCCTGTGCCTTATGTGTGGAAGCAGTCTGCCTGTGGAACTGGTGCATCGCCAACAATATAACTTTGAAAGCCTCGTATTTACCAGGTGCTCACAACATGCAGGCAGACCAGTTGAGCAGGCACTTCGCACTCACACACGAGTGGCAGATCCGTTCTGATCTGCTACGACCGATTTTTCATACATGGGGGTTTCCCCAGATAGACCTGTTTGCCACTCATCGCAACAAGAAGTGCCCACAATACTGCTCCAGGGCAGGACTGGGACGGGGGTCGCTGGGGGACGCATTCGCGATCTCGTGGAAGGGCCCCCTGCTCTACGCATTTCCTCCCACAGTGCTCATCCACAAGGTCTTGCAGAAAGCCAGGAGAGAGAGAGAGAGCCCGCATGATCCTAGTGGTCCCAACTTGGGATCGACAGCAATGGTTCCCCTTACTCCTGCGCATGTCGGACCGCCCACCGATGCCCCTTCCGCTGGCGCCGGACCTGCTCACGCAAGCCCAGGGGTCTATAGTGCACCCATACCCCCGAGGCCTGCGACTGCAAGCATGGTTAATCCATGGCTCAGCTCCCTAGAGAGAACATGTATGGAGGGAGTGCAACAAGTCCTAGAAAGTAGCAGAAGGACTTCCACCAGGAAGACCTACAAGCAGAAATGGACTCGATTCACTGCATGGTGTTCTACCAAGCAATTAGCTCCCCTTGCTGTGCCTATACCTGTAATATTAGAATACTTACTGGACCTCAAGAGAGGTGGACTCTCCCTATCCTCGTTGAAGGTCCACCTTGCCACTATATCGGCTTTTCAACACGAAAAGGAAGGGCCCACGGTGTTCGCCCATTCCATGGTTACCAGGTTCCTGAAGGGGCTGGTAAACCTGTACCCCCCTCGGAAACCGCTTCCACCTTCGTGGAGCTTGGACCTGGTGCTTAACGCGCTAACGGGACCACCGTTTGAACCCTTAGCCACAGTTTCCCTCCGTCTCCTTACGATAAAGATGACCTTCCTTCTTGCAATCACGTCAGCTCGCAGGGTGAGCGAGCTCGCGGCAGTTATGGCAACGCCACCCTGCACAGTATTTTTGAAGGAGGCAGTAACCTTACGGCTGCATCCAGCCTTTGTTCCGAAAGTTTCTTCAGACTTTCATATGAACAAATCTATAGTCTTACCCTCATTTTATCCAAAGCCTCATAACTCCAACAAAGAGGCGCGCCTACACCTCCTGGACGTGAGGAGGGCGCTGGCTTTTTATATAGACAGGACTAAGTCCTTCCGAAAAACAGAGAGACTCCTAGTCTCTCTCGCTCCCAGATCAAAAGGAGAAGGTCTCTCTTCACAGAGAATCTCGAAGCACATCGTATCCTGTATAAAAATGTGCTACGAACTTAGACTCGTTTACTGGCCCCGCCTAGGGCTCACTCCACCAGGGCGGTGGCGGCATCAACAGCCTTTTTCAAGGGCATTGGGCTAAAAGACATCTGCAGAGCGGCGACATGGTCATCCTATGACACCTTCGCCAAGCATTATGCCTTACACAGGGCATTCCAAGAGGATAGCCGTCTCTCGACAGCGGTCCTTTCGGGGGCAAGCTGCACATAACCCAATTACCCACCTCCTTTCTTGGGTTACTGCTGGGTAGTCACCTATCGTGGAGCACCCACGGGGACACTTGAAGAAAGAGAAGTTACTCACCGTAGTGACGATGGTTCTTCGAGATGTGTCCCCGGGGGTGCTCCACCACCCGCCCATCCTCCCCGCTTCGGATCTCTGTTTAGTGTTTTTCAGGAGCATCCGAGGCGGTTGGTCAAGGAACTGGCGGGGAGCGGATCACGCACGTGGCCAGGAGCGCACAAGGGAGCGGCGTGCACCGGCGCATGCGCGGTCCGGCAGAAACTGCTGGAAAGATCTGATCTGCGGCACCAGGGCGAGCCCGACACCTATCGTGGAGCACCCACGGGGACACATCTCGAAGAACCATTGTTACTACGGTGAGTAACTTCTCTTTCTGCCTTGTGGATGGTGCGACCTGGGGGTGACACACACACACTCGCACTCTCTCTCTCTTTCTCTCTTCATTCTGGTTATAGTGTCTGAGTCCTTCCAGTCCCATTGGTGGCTGAACAGGGAGTAGAGTTACCTGTATTCCTGACCCAACAGCATTGCAGGGGGTGAAGAACACAGACAGAAAGCAACTCATCCCCCAGTGGGGTTCATCTGAGAGAAACAGACTGTGGTCCCTCTGGCCATTGGCTCTCATTTCCCAGCTGGGTTCCTAACGCCTCTGGTGCAGCAACAGCTGGTACAGCTTGTAAATGCCTTCCCTGGCCTGCTGGCTGAGGTCTTTGGCTGGGTGACCAATGAACAGAGCCACTGTGCCACGTGGGGACCCCAGAGTCCATCAGCTTTTTCTGCTCACCTCCCGGCCTCTCCAGGCCAGGAGTCTCTTTCCCTCAGACTCTGTGCAGGATGTGCTGGGGAAGAGAAGCTAAAGCAAGACCCTTCATTTTCTTGGCCACCAAGGGAGCCAAGAGCTTCTCCAGGATGCCAAGCAGGGACCCAGGACGAGGCACAACCATGGTTGGAGCAGGGGTTGGAGCATGGCCCTTTGAAAGCCCCAGGGTCACCGCCTCACCAGGAAAAGAACAACTCAAGTCTAGCTCATTCCTTGCTTAGACTCTGCCTCCCCAAGGGGACCATTCCTAACCCACCACCCCTGCAGCAGCAGATCCTACAGCCTGCCTATGCCTGAAGTGAGCAAGCTGGGCTCAGAGATTGCTTACATCAAGCTCCCAACCTTTCCTCTTGGCATCCCTGGTGCTGCAATACATGGGGAGTCTCCTTCTTGTAGAGCAGTGGGGTCATTCACAAAGACCATTGATCCCCTTGGAGAATCAGCCTGTTCCTCCCATCTTGGGCCACATTCTCACCCAGGATAGAAAAGGAACAGACCCCAGGGTTCCAGGCTTCTCCTAGGAAACCATCTCCCATCACAAAGCCCCAACTCACAGGACTCCTAGGGACCGTTATTTCCCATTGATTTCCATGACTCTCCACTGAGGTTCCTACAAGGGAAGGTCTGGGAGCCGCAGGTCTGGGTCATTTTCAAATACACTGGAAATGACTGTGGAGAAGTGCTGGCCTATTATGAGCCAGATGATCCTGAGCAGGTATTTGCAAATCAAATCTCCTTTGGGAGATGTTCTCTCCCTCTCTTCCTGCCTCTCTCAGGACTGATGGAGAAGCCATGGAAGAACCCAAATGCCACTCCCATGCTCTCGATGATAGAGTGATGGAGGGCAGATGTTCAGGGTCACCGGGTGTCTCTCTCCAGGCAGGCTGAAGAGGGTGGTGCTCTGAGGAGTTATTCTGACCAGTCCACAGGCAGGAGGATGACACTGGGCAATCAACTAGCTTAGAAAAGTCTATCTTATTGCCAAGGAATGCAGAAACTCAGCCAGCAGCAGGGGGCACAACATGGTCCTAGTGCAGGGGTGAGAGCATCTCTCAGCTCCTGACACTCCAACACTTCATGAAGCTTCCCAACTCCCCGGGACTGCAAGGACTGGAACCCCAGACCTTCTGATGGGAAACAGGCCTACAGAGGGGAAGCTACTGGTTCCGGGTCATGCCAAGGGCAAGACCCATGGATGGGACCCAGCAGTGCATGTTTCCAGGACCTTTCACTAGCCAATGCCGCTCACTTCCTCCTACAACTGGCCATTCCAATGTGGCCATCATGCCCAGTCCCTCTGCCTTTGGAAGGGAGTGTGTTCTGCTGGAGTAACTAGAGCAGGGGATCGGCAGGCAGGACTCCTGGGTTCCATTGGTGGTTTTCCTATTGACTTGGAGGACTTCTGGGCAAGTGGCTCACCCCATATATGGCTAGGTAGGTCTCACATCCCTCGATGGGCTTTAAGAAAGCTATAATTACGATTTGTCCCTGACCAGATCTTCTTTCCCCAGCCTGCCTATCTTAGCAGACATAGAATTCTTCGGTGCTCAACACCTTGAAACATCACTTTCTCCTTCACAAAGGGCCTTGACACCTCTTCTCACCCAGCTTTGCTAATGCCTCTGGATAGAGAATTGTCCCTATATTCCCTTGGTACTGATGGAGATCCTGACGCACAGAGAAGGGACACGAGCTAACCAAGATTTCACAGAGCAAGGCAATAACAGAGCCAGAAATAGACACCAGCAGTCCTGAATAGGATCCAGAAGGCCTGACACATCTTGAGTTTTATACAAGGAATGATCAGAAGAAAGTGCTTTCAAATGAGCTCCAGACCAACAACTATTCACAGCAAGTACTGCAGGAGAACTGGGATGATAGCGAGAACCAGGAACTGCTCAGAGACAATGCATGGAGAGAAGGATCCAAAGTGCCCATTGCTGAGGACTTCTTTGCTTAGTTTTAACAAAGAACAAGAACGGGCTACTCTCCTCTCTGTTAATAGTTCCCTGCTCAGCCAATCAGGGTTCAGACTTGGAGGGGTAGGGGGCTGATCATTCTCATCGAATAGCCTCAAGAATGGCTTTATGTCATCAGAGATGACTGTCAGAGCCCACCTCTTTGTAAGGGCCTCCCACAATAAGAGTTGGACACCCCCACACCGCTCCACACACACACCTCCCTTTCTCCTGTTGATTGGAGGGGAGCAAGCAAAATAAACAACAAAAGAAAAGAAAGGAGGGAGGAACGGAGGAAAAGGGAAACCAAAATGGAGAAACCCCCAAATCCCCAGTGATTCTAAGACACACAGTCCAAGCTGGGAAATGAAAAGCTGCCATCTCAGTCTAGTGCTTTCCATGTTTAGAATTCAGACACACCACGTGAATCTGCTTGAACAGGTTCCAGATCTCTCAGAGGTTCTTGATTTCTGAACAGGAATGTCTGTTTTGAAGGAAAATCAGGCAAAGAAAAGGAGAAAATTTGAGAGATTCCTCCTGGCACTCATGTATGTGACCCAGAATTATGACTCAGTTCTTAAAGTGAGACACTGAGAAGACTTGCTGGAAAAAAAGCTACACGGGTCTCCAATGTTGTCTCATCCCCACATCACGTTCCTGCCTGGCTGATGTCTGCATCTGTCTGTGAAGTCATCACCTCCCCACCACCTCTGACCAATAGGCTGAGGTCATGCCAAAGATCTTTGGACCTTCAACTGCCACACTCACTCCTCTCTCCAGTGCTCACGCCCTGCCTCTGGCCACCACTTGGAATGTTTAAGCTGCTGCTTGAGGAACACAAAACTCATTGATTATTGATTCTGGGGATCCATCAGTCTGTGCAGTACTTTTTGGAATCCTGTTATAGTCTTGACCTTCACAACATGTTCTGCCAAAGATTTCCACAGGATGACTGAGTTGTGTGAAGAAATGATATGTAAGGAATTAGAGACTGATACTGAAAACAATGTTCTTAAGATGGCTATTTGCATGACTAGTACTTAACTCCTTAATAGCATTCAGCAACCTCCATTTTTGGCAGGTTTCTATGCCCTTTTTTAACTTCTGCTGTACTCTCCAGTTCTATACGAACACTTTTTTGGCAAATCTGGCCATTTTGGAAAAAAAATATGGGGCAGGTTGTGTGTGTTTTACATGTGAAGAGGGGTTTAGAAATAAAACAGATTCTGAGAGAAATAAAGATAAAGAAAAATAAAGAAAAGAATAACAAGAAGAATTATAAAAAAAGAAAAATAAAGGTAGGTTATTAAAAAGAGGGAAATGAAAGAAAAAGAATAGAGATAAGCTTCTTTTAGAAATAAATGTTTGCTAGTGAGGTACATGGTTGGTTAAGAGAGACTGAAAGAGTTTACACCAGTGGCTGCTTGTAGTGAAAGGACTTGGGTAGGTATGTCTTGGGAGCAAACCATGCAGGTCAGATACACCAATCACAAGATGAAATAATTTTCCTCGAACAATTAGAATGCCTGTTTTTTTCAGAGAGATAGCATTTGGTCTGTAGCTTCACGAAAACAAGCAGTCCTGTTGCATCTTAAAGACTAAGATTTATTTATTAGGTAATGAGCTATAGTGGGTAAAAAGAAGGGGGTCTTACCCATGACAGCTGACTACCTAATAAATAGATGTTAGTCTTTAAGGTGCTACAGAACTGCTTGTCTGCTTTTTTTGTTGAACCAATTAGAAATTTGGTACCATGGTGTGTCACGTGCCCCCATATGCGATGGATACGGGACAAGTGGGGTAGGAGGACTGGCATCTGCAAGAGGGGTTTACCGCACACTCAGCAGTATCAGGGAAAGCAGAGCAAGGCTGCCTGGCTGCTTTGCTATCCCTGCAGTACAGATCAAGGGGAGTATGACTGTCCCCCTATTCCCCAATGGGAAGCAGAGTGACACGACAGCTGGAAGGGAGTAAAGCAGCGGGGCCACCTTACTCCTCTTCTGCTGTCTGCTCCAGAGCCCCCTGTTAGTCTCCTGGGCCACGTTGGTTGGGAGGAGTTTAAGATGCTATGAGAATCCAACAGAGCAGAGTCTTGGCTACTGTCTTACAGCATAGCAGGCTTCTTCAGAGGCTAATTATGGAATCCCACCCTTCAAAACTAGCTTGCTTTGCTTAAAAATTATAACTGCTGCTTTCAGAGGAGTCACAGGCCCCACAAACATGCCCTATGACAAAAAGCAGAAAGACAAGAAGTAAAATACAGACCCTTGATTCAGAAGAGCAAACTTCGACTCCCTGAGAGAACTGATGAGCAAAATCCCCTGAGAAGCTAATATGAAGGGGAAAGGAGTTCAGGAGAACTGGCAGTATTTTCAAGAGGTCTTACGGAAGACACAGGAACAAACCATTGCAATGTGCAGTAAGAAAAGCAAATATGGTAGGCAGCCAGCTTGGCTTACAAGGGAAATCCTTGGTGAGCTTAAACTCAAAAAGGATGCGTATAAGAAGTGGAAACTCGGACAGATCAGTAAGGAGGAGTATAAACATATGGCTGGAGCATGCTGGGGAGTATCAGGAAAGTGAAAGCACAATTGAAACTGCAGCTAGCAAGGAATGTGAAGGACAACAAGAAGGGCTTCTACAGGTATGTTAACAATAAGAGGGTTATCAGGGAGGGTGTGGGGCCATTACTGGATGAGGGAGGTAACCTGGTGACAGATGATGTGGGAAAGGCTGAAGTATTCAATGCTTTTTTTGCTTCAGTGTTCATGGACAAGATCAGCTCCCTGACTACAGCACTAGGCAATGCAGTATGGGAAGGAGGTGGGCAGCCCTTGGTGCGGAAAGAACAGGTGAAGAGCTATTTAGAAAAGCTAGATGCACACAGATCCATGGGTTCAGATTTAATGCCTCCAAGGGTACTAAGGGAATTGGCAAATGTTACTGCAGAGCCTTTGGCGATTATCTTTGAAAACTCATGAAGATCGGGAGAAGTCCCCGATGATTGGAGAAAAGCAAATGTAGTGCCAATCTTTAAAATAGGAAAGAAGGACAATCCAGAGAATATAGACCAGTTAGCCTCACCTCATTCCCCAGAAAAATCATGGATGGAATCCTCAAGGAATCCATTTTGGACCACTTGGAAGAGGCGAAAGTGATTGAGTAGCCAAGTCATGCCTGACCAATCTGATTAGCTTCTAGGATGAGGTAAGAGCCTGTGTAGACATGGGGAGGCCAATGGATGTGTTTTACCTTGACTTTAGCAAAGCTTTTGAGACAGTCTCCCACAACATTCTTGCCCATAAATTAAGGAAGTATGGATTGGATACATGGACTGTAAGATGGATAGAAAACTGGCTTGACAGAAGGGCCCAGCAGGTAGTGGTCAATGGCTCAGTGTCTGGTTAGCGTTTGGTTTCAAGTGGAGTACCCAAGGATCAGTTCTAGGGCCAGTACTATTCAACATCTTTGTTAATGACCTGGATGAGGGGATGGATTGCACCCTCAGCAAATCGGCAGATGATACTATAAGGTAGAGGGTCAGGTAGATGCACTGGAGGGTAGGGATAGGGTCCAGAGTGACCTAGACAAATTGGAGGATTGGGCCAAAAGAAATTTGATGAGGTTCAACAGGGATAAGCGCAAGTCCTGCACTTGGGACGGAAGAATGCCAAGCACTGTTACAGGCTGGGGACTGAATGACTAACTAGTAGTGCAGCCGAAAAGTACGTGGGGATTACAGTGGATGAGAGGGCGGATATGAGTCAACAGTGTGCTCTTGTGGCCAAGAAGGCTAATGGCATATTAGGGTGCATTATGAGAAGCATTTCCAGCAGATCTAGAGAAGTTGTTATTCCCCTCTACTCAGCTCTGGTGAGGCCTCATCTAGAGACTATGTCCAGTTCTGGACCCCCAGTACCGAAAGGATGTTGATGCATTGGAGAGGGTCCTGCGGAGGTCAACGAAAAGGATTAAGGGGCTGGAGCACAAGACCTAGGAGGAGAGTCTGAGGGATTTGGGCTTGTTTAGTTTACAGAAGAGAAGACTGAGGGATGATTTAATAGCAGCCTTCAACTTCCTGAAGGGGAGCTCTAAAGAGGAGGGTGAGAAACTGTTCTCAGTGGTGTCACACGGCAGAACAAGGAGCAATGGTCTGAAGCTGCAGCGGGAGCGGAGTAGGTTGGATATTAGGAAAAACTACTTCACCAGGCGGGTGGTGAAGCACTGGGACGCGTTGCCTAGGGAGGGGGTGGATTCTCCATCCCTGGAGGTTTCCAATTTTGGTTTGACACAGTGCTGGCCGGGGTGACTTAGACACAAGCTGCTCTCCCAGGACAACCCTCCCTCGTCCATACCGCCCCACAAGCAAGTCACCTGCCGTTGTGTCAGCACCTCTCCCCCGCTCTGAATACCACCCCTGGAGCACAGGATGCGAAGGGCAGCGCTGGATGGGTGCCAGGTGCACAAGCAACGTACGATGATAGACCGGAGAACAAGGTTGCCAACTCGGTCGGACCGGACGATACTGCCGCTATGGCGTCCGGTCCATCCGGTCCGAGAGCGTTGGAAGCTGTCGGAGCCGACGACACCATTTACCGCCCGTAGGTAGCCAAGGGCCAGTTTGTAGGTCGCTAGCTGCGACCGGCGGGAAATTCGGCGGGTGCCGGTTATATGGCCGCCCCCGGCCTCCCCCCGCGCTCCCACGTTGCCGTGGTAACCGAGTCCCGCCCGGCTCTGGGCGGGCTGAGGCGGAGTGTTGCGTCAGCGCGCGGCGCGGGTTCGCTTACGGGCGCGCGGGGCATGACGGGAGGAGCGATGGGCGCAGCTGCCGGGCAGCTGGGCCAATAGAACCGCAGCAGCCGCCGCGCCCGCGTCCCTCTCCCCTACTGCTCCCCGGTGCCCCCCCTCCCCCGCCCCTCGTGTCGGGCGGCCTCGCGCGCGGTGAGTTCTGGGGCGCGTGCCGGACGGTTGGAGCGGGGCGGCCTGGGCACGCGAGGGCAACCTCCCCCCGCCCTCCCGAGCTGCGCGTCCCGGGCGGGCGGAACCACTGTCTGCACCCCCGGAGCTGCGTCGCCCTGGGGCGGCCCTTGGCTGTGCCCCCGGCGTTGTGGGGGCCTAGGGGGAATTGCTGCCTGCCCCCCGCCCCGGACGTGCGCGGGCCGGGGACGACCTCTTTACAGGTCCTGCCGAGCTGCCCGTGCCGGGGGCGGGAAGGGGGGTGGGGGCGAGCCACTGTCTCTTCTTCCTTCCTGTAGCGCTGTAGTGTCCCGCTGGGTTCCTCCTCCTCTGGCCGGCTCCCTTTCTGGCTTACCCCAGCTGCGGGGGCTTGCGGGGGGCGTCCCCCCCTCACCCCACTCGCAGATTCCCTGGCGTGGAGGAGACTGTTCCTCTTTTCTCCTCCCCACATGCACAGCCGGTGAGGGCCCCGCCGGGACTTCTGTTGCCCTCCCCGCAGCTGTATATTCCCGAGGGAGCCCTGTGTGCCCTCCCCCACCATGGCCCCCGGGATACTCCCCTTTTCCCTCCGCAGGCTTCATTACAGACGCTACCCTGTTGTGCGTAACTGGCCCCAGCGGTTATGAACGGATGGGGGTCACGGGAAAGCTTTCAGTGAACCTATTGCTGTTGTCACATCTGCCCCTCTTTTTGGCCCAAGATAGCGGCAGCTTGTGGGTTTGCTGCTTATTGCCAACTGTCACTCAAACCAGGGGTGCTGGATTAAATTTTGTAAAGTGGGTGCTGAAAGCCGTTGACTTTTAAACTGTAAACCCTGTATATGATGGAAACCACGCATGTTGTCCCCATTTCCAGCTCCTATGAGACACATCAGCTTGGTGGACAGTCATGTGTGATTCCTACTGGAGACCTTCCTCCAGCCACAACTTCTTGCTGTTGTAGTGGCTTGGACTTTAAACATGTGTTTCTTCTTCTTTATCCTACATGAGACTCCCCCAGGCACTCCAGGGAAACCCGATGGACTAGATGTTTGGCCTTTTCAATGCACAAAGTAAACATATTCAGAAAAATATAGTGAAGAAATACAATCTTCTCTTTACATTACTTGTTTGTAACAATATTCAAAAGAAAATTAAAGAAAAAATTCAGACTGGTGATTAAACTGGTGGTGTCCTTTGTAAATATCCATGAGCACTGGAAAGTATGAACCAGGAAGTGAAGGGAATCCTCACCTGTTTTCAGTGCTTTTATCCCCATCCATCCTCTTTAACCACTAGCATACGATCAAAGAAACTGGTGTGGTGATAGTGCATCTCATTTTCATCTTGAGCTCTGGGGGATCTTGGTTATTTAGACTGGAACTTGAGCATCTAGTAACATCTATCTACAAATTTCAAGAAGGAGAGGGAATTGCCCTCCATCCAGTCACACACACAGCTACGTGGGCAGAGGAGGTGAAGTGCGTATGTCTCCCCTCCCACCCCAACATCTATGCATCTCAAGCAGCTTATAGATAGTGAGATGCTAATGTAGCTCTAAAATATTCTGTCTCTTGTAAAGGTCCTTGAATGGGGTAGTGGCACATGGGTTTTGGTTGTAAAATATTTTCTCCTTAAGGATAGGCAAATTGAAACACACAGAATATTTAGGTGATACATGCAAAGTGGGTAGCTGCTACTTCCTAAAGTCTGTGCTCCTTACGCTTTTGACTTAGTTTTAGTTATTGCTATTTATATTTGTGTTCTCATAATGCTTAAGAGCCCTAGTTGTCGGCCAGGACCTCTTTATGCTAAGTGCTGTACTGACAGAATTAAATACAATCAATGCCCCAGAGCTTCCTTGGGAGCAGAGCAAAGCAAAGCAATTTAAATCACCAACCAACAATTTAAATCAGCAAGCAGGAAGCCTTGATGTAAATATGAATTTATATAAATTTGATGTAAATTATCAGTTTTCGTTGTCTTTTCCATTTGTGCTGTTTTCTAGAAGAAAAACTGATTTTCTGTTTATACTAAATTTGATGGTGCTTTTTGCAGGTCTGGAGACTTTGGTATAGTTATTTACACTTAAGCAGTTATATTGCTTAATTTACATTTGTTCAGATGTTAAGTTTTCTACATATTTGATAATTAGAAAAGGGTGAATAACAAATTTATTTTTTTTACAAGATATTGATTATTTTTATTTGTGACCTGTGTCTTTTTGGATGAAAATTCAAATTAAACAGTATTAAGTTGAAATAGAATTTTAAACTATTAAATAAAATATTGTAAAGTGCTGAATTAATAAGAAAAAATTACCAAAACATTTTGTGTTTAAAGGTAATATATTAAACAAAGGAGGTTTTGTCTATAGTTAATGCATTGAATTGATTGGTCCTGGTCACCATGTCCTTAGAGATTTTAGGACTAGGCGATCTCATCCTCTCACACCTAATTTTTATTCAGAGGTTTGAAGAGGAAAACAAGCTTTCATGCCATTTCAACTCCCATTTAATCTATTAACTTTGAATAAACTAGCCATTGAACTGAACTAGCTGAATAAACTGAAACGAAGAGAGATTCTTTTTGCAGCTGCACAAGTTTCTATTGCTATCAAAATCTGGTTTAGTACTTCAGCAGATTTAGCTTCCAGGTACTTAGCCAGTGACTTCCGGTACAGTGGTTTGACTTTCTTTAAATAATTTGCTGCTTAATCTTATTTTTTGTATTTAGTTTAAATGGCTGTAATAAGTTTGTCTTAACATCTATTGTCAATTTCAAATGTAATTTTAAATGTTCATTTAAAAAAATAAACCTGTATTTAAATTTAAAAATATAAAAAAATTGTAATTTTTCTTAATTATTGTTTTTTATCCACCTTATTTAGCTGTAGTTCAGACTTTTAATGCTGCTCTATATTTTGGATTTCCTAGTTTTCAGGCTTTTTGAATGGTGCTTCTGGTAAAGCTTTTTCTTTAAAAACAGAAAAGTCCTGTGGCATCTCATGGGGTAACTAGCAGACATTTTGGAGCATAAGCTTTCCTGGGCAAATACCTGCTTTGAAAGATGCATGAGTGGGAGTTCCAGAGCAGGGTCTAAATTTATAGGCTTGTGAAAAGAAAGGAGTTCCACTCAAGAGGAGGGCCAGAGTTAACAAGGTCACTTCAGTCGCAGAGGATGTGGCCCACTAACAGCAGCAGATGTGCAGTTGTGAACATCAAGAGAGGAGAAACCAGGTCAACTTCTTGTTGTTTTTGAAGATACAGACTAACTCAGCTACCCCTCTGATACTTTTTTTTAGGTTATCAGTACATAGGTAACAGTGTTTGACAATATGCTTTGGTTAGGGCATTTTCTTTGAAAGACAGTGACCCCTTTATAAGCGTATGGAAGCTGGCGGATTGATTCATTTAGGGCCTAGCAATCTCACAGGATGGCACAGGTATGCGCTTCAGGAACTTTGCCTGTGGTGTTGTTTATACAGTAAACCCTTGAAATGCACAATTTAACATCCTGCTCCCGCTGGCCCCACATGGCCCTGATTCAACCCTCCCCCGCCAAGCCCTTGTTCCAACCTCCTGCGGCCTGGCTCCAACTCACCAGTTCTGCGCGTGGCTCTGGCTCACCGGCTCCAACCCTGGTTCAACCTACCCCCACATGGCTCCAGCTTCACTCCACCCCCTCACCCCCCCATCCCTAACCCACCCCAGACTTAACCACCCTGCCTTCCTCCCATGGCCCCAACCCACCGCCAGGCTTAATTCTCTCAAGCTGCCCCCCTGCACCCCAGGACTTACCTTTCAAAAGAAGCTCCAGGTACCTGCTGCTTCCCTGAATGCGGAACGTGCATTCCACCTGGGAAAAAAAGAGCCGCCTCCCCCCCCCCGCCCCCCCCCGGACTTAGGCAAAATTCGAGTTATGCAAGGATGCGTGGGAATGCAACCCTCACATAACTTGAGGGACTACTGTACCTAAATAACACTGCAATATTAGAAAACATCAGTAGAATAATATTACATGTAGAGTTTTTAAAGTTTCTGACATGTGAACAAGAAAATGTAAAGACTTCAAAAAAATCTCATCTCACAAATATTTGGTTCAGCTTGCCTCGTAGATTGAAACGCCATAATGATCATCACTCTGCTCTCATGTGTATATGAGAGGCCTTAGAACTTCTCTAAAATAGTTCCTGGCAGTATATCTTTCAGAAAAGCATCCCATCTCGACTTAAAATCCACCACAGCTCTTGGTGAATTTTTCTAGTAATTAGTTACTCTCACTGTTACAGATTTATGCCTTATTTTCAGTCTGTTTTTCTAGCTTCAGTTACAAGACATTAGGTTATACCATTCTCCACTAGATTGAAAAGCCCACTATTAAATATTTGTTCCTCATGTAGGTACTTAGACTGCACCGAAGTAAAATTTTCTGCAAGCTAAAAAAATTGAGCACCTTGAGAGTTTCACTGCAAGTAATGTTCTTAATCATTCTTGTGGCTCACCTGTGAATCCTCTCAAATTTGTCAACATCATCCACCAGAACTAGATGCAGTATTCCAGCAGTGGTTGCATTAGTTACAAACGCAGAGGTAAAATACATCTACAGTACCAATTCAGACACCCTACAGAAGTCTATATGTGTTACATCAGCCCCATTACCTTTTATAAATCTAACTTCCAATGTCATCAGAAAAAGATATCCAGCTAGTTTGATGGGATCTGTTCTATGTACCAGTCTAGATTGGCTTTCACTACAGTATTCTCTTGTAATTCTTTGAGTCCTATATCAGCTATTTTATTCTCTTGCCCTGTGTTGATGTTAGGCTGATAGACCTATAATTATCTGGGTCATCCCCCTTATACTTTTAAAATATTATTACAAAGTTTGCTTTTTAAATAGTCTTCTGTAAAGTTCTTGGTTTTCCAAGACATACTAAAAATCAACCTTAACAATCTAGAGAGCTCCTAAGTTATCTCTTTTAAAACTCTTGGATGCAAGTTATCCTGAGCTGCTGATTTAAAAATGTAGCTTCAGTTTAGCATCCTTCTGAGATGCTTGTGACTACAGTAGAACCTCAAGGCTATAAACACCAGAGTTACAATCTGACTATTCAACAACACAGCTAATTTGGAGCTGGATGTATGTAATCAGGCAGCACAGAGAACAAAAATAAAAACACCACCAACTTCCTCCCCGAAAAAAACCCAACACAATACAGTGTTGAACAGAAACTACTAAAGATAAAGGGAGAGCAGCTGTTTTATTTTGCATTGTGAAAGCTGTATTAAGTCAATTTTCAGTTGTAAATTTTTGAAAGAACTATGTTCAGAATGATGAGCAACCTCTGTTCTCGAGGTGTTTGTAACTCTGAGGTTGTTTTATACATCTATCCCCTGCTTACGCAGTACAGGATAGAAATATCTATTGAACACATCTGTCTTTTCTGCATTGGTATTGATAATTGTCATTTTCACAGTCACCATAATAGAGGCTGACCTTAAATGTATATGCCAAATAAAAAAAAAAATAAGAGAACCCAAGAAAAAGTCAGTGTGGCTAAATGACAAAGAAGAAACTGAGGCAAAAAAGTGTTCTTTAAAACAAGAATTTGGACCAAATGAGGATGATAAAAAGGAGACTGAACTCTGGAAAGTCAAGTGTAAAAGTTTAATTAGGTTGTCCAAAAGAGACTATGAAGAACAGCTAACAAAGGTGTCAAAAACTAACAGCTAAACATTTAAGCACATCAGCAGCAGAAAGCTTTTTGCACAGTCAGTGAGGCAATAGTGTGTGATCAAGGTGCTAAAGAAGCACTCAAGGAAGAAAAGGCCATTCTGATTAATTCATTTAGTGTCTCCTCATCCGTCTTCTCTATAGAGGTTGTAAGGTAGAGTCCCACACGTGAGCCATTCTTTTTAGGTATCAAATCTGAGGAACTGTTCCAGACTTGGGTGTCAAAAAGAGGAGGTTTTGGAATATATGATAAATTAGACAGTAAAAAGTCTCAAGGATCAGATGCTATTAGCCAAAGAGTTCTGAAAGGACTCATATAGAACATGGCAGAACTACTAACTATGATATATAACCTGTAATGTAAATCAGCCCGTGTACCACATGGAATTCACCCGAGAGCTCTGAAGGAACTCAGATATGAAACTGCAAAACTAACAAAGATGGTATGTCACCAGGTACTTAAGTCAGGCTCTGAACTGTATGACTGGCAGATAGCTATTATGGTAATGCCGATTTAAGGAAAAACACAATCTCCGGAAACAGGGATGCTGGAATTATTTGTATAGTGGGAGTCCTGAGAACTATTGAACCAAACTGCAAATTTTGTGTTTCGTAGAAACTGCTTCAAGCCAGGGGGACCAGCAGCACCCTCAGAATCCTTAGTTACAGCACCAATGATTAGAGGCGAGTAAGCCTAATTTGAGTACTTAGCAATTTGCTTGAAACTATAGTAAAGAATAGTATTATCAGAAGCAAAGATAAACTTGATGGCCGTGTCTACACTGGCCCAAAACTTCGAAATGGCCATGCAAATGGCCATTTCAAAGTTTACTAATGAAGTGCTGAAATACATATTCAGCACTTCATTAGCATGCGGGCGGCCGCGGCACTTCGACATTGACGCGGCTTGTCCAGATGGGGCTCCTTTTTGGAAGGACCCCAGCTACTTCGAAGTCCCCTTATTCCCATCTGCTCATAGGAATAAGGGGACTTTGAAGGAGCCGGGGTCCTTTCGAAAAGGAGCCCCGTTGGGACGAGCCGCGCGGCGGCAAGCTGCATCAATTTTGAAGTACCGTGGCCGCCCTCATGGTAATGAAGTGCTGAATATGTATTTCAGCGCTTCATTAGTAAACTTTGAAATGGCCATTTGCATGGCCATTTCAAAGTTTTGGGCTAATGTAGACGTGGCCGATATGTTGGGGAAGAGTCAATGTGACTTTTAAAGGAGAAATGAAGTCTTGCGAGCCTCTTGGAATTTGTTGAGAGGGTCACCAAACATGGGCAAGGGTGATCCAGTGAATATAGTTTACTTGGCCATTCAGAAAATCTTTGTCGAGGATCCTCACCAAAGGCTCTTAATGAAAGTAAGAAGTAGTGGGAAAAGAGGGAAGGTCCTTTCATGTATCAGTAACCGGTAAAGAGGAAACAAAGGATAAAAATTAAATCGTCAGTTTTCACAGTGGTGAGAGGTAAAAGGCGATGTTCCTTTGGGATCTGTACATGGAGCAATGCCATTCAACATACGTATAAAGTATCAGGAAAAATTGGTAAGCAAGGGTAAATTTGCTTACAATATTAAATTACTTGGGGCACTTGCCCAAAGCAGATTACAAGGAGTTACATAGGGAACTCGAAGTGGATGACTGGGTTACAAAGTGGCAGATGGAATTCAGTGTTGAAAAGTGCAGAGTTATGCACCCAGGAAAACATAATCCCAACTATATATAAAAAGGATGGGATGTAAATTAGCTCTTACTACTCAGGAAAGAGATCCTGGAGTCATAGTGAATAGTTGTCTGAAAAGATCTGTTCAATGTACAGCAGCAGTCAAAAAAGTACACATAATTGTAGGCACCATTAGGACAGGCATAGGTAGTCAGACAGTAGAATGTCACTGTCTGAATCCATGGTACATCCACATCTTGAAAGTTACATGCAGTTCTGGTTACCCCATCTCAAAAAAATCTATTAGAAATGGAAAAGTTGCAAAGAAGGGCAGGAAATATTGAGGCTGTGGAATAGCTTCCATATGAGGAGAGATTAGCAAGACTGAGTCTTTTCACCTTGGAAAAGAGCTAACTAAGGGGCTGTGTCAGCGGAAAGCAGTCCTGTTGTACCTTAGAGATGAACAATATTATTTATTAGGTGATAAGCTTTTGTGGGACTGACCCACATTTTCAGATCTGGAGAATGCTTATAACTGTAGTAGTAGGCATCCTTCAGTCTGCATAGACTATGGATTGCGCCCTTTATAGTTTCAATTGAGGACTTCATTTACAGCGTCTACTGTGACTATGAAGACCCACACGAGAGTAACAGTCCTTGCTGCATCTCTTGCAGATGTGGTGGGTGTCTGGCAAGTCCTTAGTGTGCTTTCTGTGCACTTGCTTCTCCTCTGCTAGCTGTCTGATCCTCATCTCACCCTTCTGAAGGCCCTTGTGTAACCCCTGCCTCCGTCTGCTGCGGTCATCTGCTAGTTCTTCCCAGTTGTCCAGCTCGATGTCTACCTCTCTGAGGTCTCTCTTGCAGACATTTTTGTAGCGCAACTGGGGGCATATGGGAGGTCTTTTGCCAGAGGCTAGCTCACCATACAGGATGTCTTTTGGAATCCTTCCATCATTCATCCTGTGGACGTGGCCAAGCCAGCGGAGCCGACGCTGCCTGAGGAGGGTGTGCATCGTTAGGATTCCAGCTTGCTCGAGGATGGCGGTGTTGGTCACTCTGTCCTTCCATGATATTCTAAGGATGCGCCTGAGGCAGTGCAAGTGGAAGACGTTCAGCCTCTTTTCCTGGCGGGCATACAGGGTCCAGGTCTCGCTGCCATAAAGGAGGATGCTGAGGATGCAGGCTCTGTAGACTTGCATTTTGGTGTGAGTGTACAGCTTGTTATTCCACACTCTCTTGCTGAGTCTGGACAGAGTTGTGGCCTCTTTTCCAATCCTCCTATTTAGCTCAGTGTCCAATGACAGGGTGTCAGTGATGGTGGACCCGAGGTAAACGAACTCGTGGATGACCTCTAACGTATAGTTGTCAATGCTGATGGATGGGGATTCAGCAATATCCTGACCGAGTACGTTTGTCTTCTTTAGGCTGATGGAAAGCCCAAAGTCCTTGCGCACTTTGGAGATCTGATCCAGCAGTTTTTGAAGCTGGTCTTCTGTGTGAGACACTACAGCAGCATTGTCTGTGAACATGTCTCTGATGAGGACTTCCCACACCTTAGACTTAGCTTTCAGCCTTGCAAGATTAAACAGATCTTGTGTGCAGCAAGATGCCCTCTGTTGAAGATCCAAAGGCATGCTTCAGGAGGAGTGCGAAGAAGATCCCGAACAATGTTGGAGCAAGCACACATCCTTGTTTGACGCCGCTCCTGATTCTGAAAGCATCCGATAATGCGCCGTCATATTGGATGGTTCCTCTCATGTCTTCGTGGAATGACTGGATCATCTTGAGTAACCGTGGAGGACAGCCTATCTTGTGGAGCAGTTTGAACAGACCATCCCTGCTGACCAAGTCAAAGGCCTTGATCAGGTCGATGAAGGCTATGTAGAGTGGCTTCCTCTGCTCCCTGCACTTCTCCTGCAGCTGCCTTAGAGTGAAGACCATGTCAACGGTAGACCTCTCTGCGCGGAAACCCACAGAGAGAGAGAATTTACAAAAAGATAGAAAACAAACAAACAAACCATGATGAATCAGCTAGATAGGGATGAAGGGAATCTGGGGGGTGCGGAGGAGGGGAACCTCTGCCAGAGTCTGTTAAGTTAAGTAGGGTGCCTGCAGTCCTGGTGAATATTAAAGGTGGGGAAATTGTCCTTATAATGCCTAAAATAATTGAGATCTTTGAGTTCGTGGTGATAGGTATCAAACTTGAAAATAAACTCCTATTCAGATGTCTCCGTTTGTAATTTGGTGTTAAAATCTCTGTTTTTAAAATGTACGCCATTAAGTATTGAATACTGTGTCCTGCCAAATTGAAATGCTCACTTTCCAATTTATACTATCAAAACAAAAAAGCAGTCCAGGAGCACTTTACAGATTAACAAAATAATTTATTAGGTGATGAGCTTTTGTGGGACAGACCCACTCATCACCTAATAAATTATTTTGTTAGTCTTTAAAGTGTTCCTGGACTGCTTTTTTGTGTTGATAGCCGTGCTAGTCTATATACTATCTCTCTTACTATTTACCAGTTTATGTGTATTCAGATTCCTGTTGTCTGATTTGTGTCCATTCATTCTTTGGCAAAGTGATTGTCCAGTTTGTTCAATATACGTGGCAGAGGAGCATGTAAATATGTGGACAGGTCTGTCCTTTCCTACAGACAGCTGCCCAACCTCGGGAAAATTCTTTCTAGCAACCACATGCCACACCATAGAAATACTAATCCTGGTAACTTTCCTTTGCAACAAACCCCATTGTCAGCTCTGTCCACATATTTACACTAGTGACAACATCACTGGGCTTAACCATGTCAATTACATGATCGGGGCTCATATTCCTGCACTTCCACTAATGTGATATATGCCATCATGTGCCCGCAGTGCCCCTCTACTATGTATGTGGGACAAACTGAACAATCACTTCACCAAAGAATGAATGCACAGAAATCAAACATTAGGAATCTGAATACACATAAACCAGCAAGTGAATGTTTCAGTTTGGCAGGACACAGTATTCAGCACTTCGTGGTGTGTGTTTTAGGAGTAAGAGATTTAACACCAGATTACAAAGGGGGATATCTAAATTGGAGTTTATTTTCAAGTTTGATACCTACACCATGGAATCAACAAAAATCTCACGCGTTACAAGGACAATATTCCGACCTTTGATGTTTACAGTGATCGCAGGCATCCCACTTAACTGAATAGACACTTGCAACGTCTTTTTTCCCTCCTCCCTTCCTCAGTTGCCCATAGATTTTTCCTTGTGTTTCTATGCGTCCCTTATCAATTTACTGTCCGTTATCCCATCTGACTATTTTTTTTTCTTTAAACGAACATGGGCACCTTCTTTGGTGTGGCTTTCTGGGCATTTAGTAAAGTGTTTATAAACAATCCCCAGTTATCAATCAGTGTTTTCTGATTAAATTCTTCCTGCCAGCTGATTTGTCTCAGGTGTTCAGATGTTCCTGAATTAAACAAAAAAATGGACATGCAACACTGCCTGAAATCC
Source organism: Carettochelys insculpta (assembly GCF_033958435.1). Taxonomy (NCBI): domain Eukaryota; kingdom Metazoa; phylum Chordata; order Testudines; family Carettochelyidae; genus Carettochelys; species Carettochelys insculpta. The sequence continues at coordinate 131,422,792 of NC_134140.1, read as the reverse complement.
TTTAGGTTTCCCATTAAGAGGAGCAGTTTCCAGTGAGTTAAATTAAATGTTGTTCATTATTTGTTTTATGATAGCAATTAGGAACCACAGTTTTCCCAGAGTTCATAGGAAGTGATAATGCAAAAATGGGGGAGGATTTACAGTGGGAAAACTAGCCTTAGAGGTAACTGGGGAGAGACTAGTATCCCTTAGCTAACCATCTGTTGTACTAGTTGATGTTTTAATAATCTTAAGATTTGTGAAAATCTCTAATTTCCTTTTTAACACGTACGCTTATTTGTATTTTCTTAAATCTGGATACCGAAAATTGACTTCTCTTTTGTTTGTAGTCAGTCTTGTTTTTTCTCCTGCAGTTACACAATATTACAGTATATATGAATTGAAAACAAATGCAAATAAATTTTATATTTGAATTATACAGGTCACAAAAATGTTTTATTAATATGGCATTTGAAAAAAAAAACTTTGTTTTTTGCAAAGCCTAAAGTTCAAGATCAAATGAATAGATACCTGTTTTTGTTTTATTTTCTGCATATTTACGGACACAGCTACTAAGAATTATCTTGGAAAATCATGTATTAATGTGTTAGCTTTCAAATCATTGTTGTGAAGACTAACATCTTGGTACATTTGAAATTGCATTTTGAAATTTCTCCTCTTCCTGTATATTACATTTCAAAAAGAGGCATTTTAAATTCCATAAATAAGGGTATATAATTAAATATTAAAATTCTGTACACTTTAGATACCTGACTAACTTTTCTGGTTTTTATTTTCCCTATTTATTTTTCTTGTGACAGAACTATGGATCCAAGCCTGCTTAGAGAAAGAGAGTTATTCAAAAAACGAGCACTCTCCACTCCTGCTGTAGAAAAGCGTACAGCACCTTCTGATTCAGCATCTTCCAAAAAGAAAAAAGCAAAGGTAGAGCAAGGTGGATCATCAAGCTCCAAACAAAACACAGGTTGGTTAAAGCACCTCCCAGTTGTTATTTCCTTCCATCTGTTCACGCACCCTGTTGGGTCAATCTTTCAGTAAACTTCCTGTGTGACCTTAGTCATTCTGTAAAGATATGTCCTCTGATTCTTGGGTCCTGGCTCCTGAGCATAAGCATGCAGGAACTTCTACAACTCTGAAAGAATTTTGACTCTTGAGAGCGGAGGTAGAGCATGGGTGAGGCCTTATCAATAGGTAAATGTTGGCCTCTGAACTTAGCAGCCAATTTATGTGTGACCCTACTTCATGAAGAAGCTTCTGGTATGTGACGATAGCGTGTCATTCTGGCACTTTCTACAGTATGCTTTTCAGCATTTTCCTTTTATCTTGGTTTTTGTATTGGTAGCCATCACTGTACCATCTCAGGCCTGATATAAACATAAATCTTAAATCAGCATGCTTACAGCTCTCCTGAGCACTGTAGCTGTGCTGATATAAACCCTCAGGCTGTGTCTTCGCTATCCCCCTTCTTTGAAGGCGGCATGGTAATCAGCTGAGCGGGGAATAATAATGAAGTGCTGGGGATGAATATGCAACAGCTGATTAGGCTAATCTTCCCACGGCAACTTTGAAGTTGCACACTTCGAAGCACCACTGTGCCGTGTAGCCACAGGCACTTTGAAGTGCCCACACAACTTTGAAGTGCCCTCACTCCCAAAAAAGTTTTGGGAGTAAGGGCACTTTGAAGTTGCTTGGGTACTTTGAAGTGCCCATGGCTACACGGCATGCCAGCACTTCGAAGTGTGCAACTTCAGAGTTGCCGTTGGAAGAATTAGCCTCATGAGGTGTTGCATATTCATCCCCAGCACTTCATTATTATTCCCTGCTCTGGCTGATTACCATGCCGCCTTTGAAGAAGGGGGCTAGTGAAGACACATAAGAACGGCCATACTGGGTCAGACCAAAGGTCCATCGAGCCCAGCATCCCGTCTGCCGACGGTGGCCAATGCCAGGTGCCCCAGAGAAGGAGAACAGAAGACAATGATCAAGTGATTTATCTCCTGCCATCCATCTCCTGCCCTTGTTATGAAGGCTAGGGCACCATACTTTATCCCTGGCTAATAGCCATTTATGGACCTAACCTGCAAAAATTTATCAAGCTCTTTTTTAAACCCTAATAGAGTCCTGGCCTTCACAGCCTCCTCGGGCAAGGAGTTCCACAGGTTGACTGTGCGCTGTGTGAAGAAAAATTTCCTTTTATTAGTTTTGAACCTACTACCCATCAATTTCATTTGGTGTCCCCTACTTCTTGTATTATGGGAAAAGGTAAATAATTTTTCTATATTCACTTTCTCCACACCATTCATGATTTTATATACCTCTATCATATCGCCCCTCAATCGCCTTTTTTCCAAACTGAAAAGTCCCAGTCTCTCTAGCCTCTCCCCATATGGGACCCTTTCCAAGCCCCTAATCATCTTAGTCGCCCTTTTCTGAACCTTTTCTAATGCCAATATATCTTTTTTGAGGTGAGGAGACCACATCTGCACACAGTACTCGAGATGTGGGCGTACCATAGTTTTATATAGGGGAAGTATGATATCTTTTGTCTTATTATCGATCCCTTTTTTAATAATTCCTAACATCCTAGACACAGCCTCAGTGTTTATGCAGGTGTGTCAGTGGAAGAATATGTTGATCTTGCTTACCAATTCTGGGGAGATGGAGTTACTATAGGAACGAGAGAACCCCTTCTGTCAGCGTAATGTGTCTCTGCACCTTGGACTTACACCTGCACCACTACGGTGGCCATAAGAGTGCCAATATAGGCCCATAATACACACAAACCTTGAGTGTCTTCCAAGGGTAAAGTCAATAATGATATCATCGGTTTCTCTCTCTCCCTGCTTCACTTCCTTGCCAAAAGACAGTCTGAGACTTTTAAAAAAAAAACGGGAAGGGGTAAGCTTAGGAAAAGAGTTGGTCTTTGTATTTTGCTTTGTGCACTTTGAGATTGGAGGTCATTCTTGTTTGGTCAGCCAGTAAGTTTTAATCTATCAACCTGGAAGGTTCTGTAATTTGTGGTCACAAGTCTTGGCCAGTAGTTTCACTGGAATCTGAAAGAGATAGATGGCATCTCAGTAGCTGAGACCAGTTCCATGCAGAGCTTTGAAAGGCAAGTTGGATACCTTTAAACAGATTTCTGTGTTCAGTGATAAGCCAGCAGAGAATAGGAGCAAGTGTTCCTGTGATACGTGTTGCTGAGTACATGGAGTACTTGATTCTGCAGTGGGTAGGTTTCCTAAGGCCTTTGTCTCTGTGCTCCAGGGCAATCCTGCAGCATATTATTGCTTGTTTTGGTGCTCTAGCATTCTGGTGTGCGTCTCTGCTGCTTATTTTTCTTTCTGAGTAACATTCTTGGTCCATTAGCTTCTTCCTCAATCTTTCTCCTTATTTGTTTTATGTTCTTGAGGCATCCTAATGTTCATGCAGGAAAGGTTTTTGAAGGAAGTGAGTTCTCAGTGATTTCCAGACATATCTGTATGCCAGAACTACTGGTGACATTATGTGCTGTGTCTGTATATTGACTGTAATAAGCAGAGTATCAGAGCTGGCTGCAGATGTCATTCTGTGCCTGAAAGAAAACATCAGTGTGCTTCTGAACCCTCCTTTAGAAACCTCCAGGGGACTCTTGTACCCTGAGAATGTTGCTGCAGTGCAGGAGCATGAGGCTTTGACACTGCTGTTCCAGTGCTCATGCACAGGTGGCTTTGGCACAGTGAGTGTTGATGCTTGCACAGAACCTCTGAAATGCTCCAGATTCCCAAAAAGTTATCCGATACATGAGTGTGGGAAAGTGCACAAACCTTACTATTGCACATGTACCCTACATCACACACCAAGATTAACTTTTCGCTTCCCTCATCCTCTTTAACAACTGTTCTACACATACTCTTCACCAGTCTACCTTCTCTCAGTGTAACCATGTATAACCCACCTGGGTTTCTCAAACTTTATTGCCCTGTGACCCCCTTCTGACAACAAATATTACTACATGACCCCAAGAGAGGGGTCGAAAGCCTGAGTCCTCATGCGCCCCAGGGAGGAGGTGCAAAGCCATCGCCCAAGACCCATTGCCCTGGGAGCAGAGAGGGCAAAGCCACAGCCTCAGAGCTTCAATGCTGATGCCAGAGGCTGAGTCCTGTCACTCAGGGCTGAATCCTCAGGCTTTGGCCTGGCAGTGGGACTCAGGCTTCAACTTTAACCCAGGCCCCAGCAGTTCTAATGCCAGTCCTGATGACCCAATTAAAACAGGGTCATGACCCACTTTGGGGTCCTGAACCACAGCTTGAGAACTGCTGTCCTATACCGAACATCCACAAGTGTTAGTGTTGAATAAGCACAATTTGGGAGAGGGTGTGTGTGGAGAGCAGCAAAGAGTGTCAGTTGTGGTACATGGTCTGTAATGTAGGGTAGTTGGGTTGACAGTAAGATTTGTGCCTGGTGGTGGGGGGGAAGAGGCTGTATGCTGTTAGGGGTCATAATTTTTCATTTCCTTGCTTCTATGGAGCTAAAGTACGTACGTTATGTAAGCGAGAACCCTAACTGCTTATCAATGTTTGTGTATTTAGGTCAGCACAACTCAGTGGATATATATTTCCTTTTTTATGTCACTGTTGGATCCAGCCAGTGTCAGAAGTGTTGAGCATTGCTACTGTGTGTCCTAAAAGGAATGAATTTGTTTGGATTCTAGTTCTCTGATTTGTTTTGGATGTTTTTGTCAGCTCAGGCTCAGGGTGGCTAAAATAGAGCTCTGAATTACCACTGCCCCAAATCCTCCTCTCTGCTTCCTTTGTCAGTCACTGTGGACAGCCCCACCATCCTGCCTGTCGCTCAAGCCTGGAATCTCGGGGTCATCTTTCACTCAGGGCGTACTGAAGTCTTGCCACTTCTTCTACATAATGTCTCTAAGATGCATCCTTTTCCGTCTATCCATACAACTAAAATAGTCCACGTTCACCCTCGCTCATCTTGATTACTGCAGCATCCTTTTGTGGTATAGCAGAGTACAATCTAGACTCAGAAGTAGCTCTGTCATCCCTGACCTTTAACCTGGGAGTGTCCTTTACAGTGCTTTGCAAACCTCAAAAAAAGATGTACTGGCATTAGAAAAAGTTCAGAAAAGGGCAACTAAAATGATTAAGGGTTTGGAAGGGGTCCCATATGAGGAGAGGCTAGAGAGACTGGGACTTTTCAGTCTAGGAAAGAGGAGACTGAGGGGCGATATGATAGAGGTATGTAAAATCATGAATGGTGTGGAGAAAGTGACTATTGAAAAGTTATTTACTTGTTCCCATAATACAAGAACTAGAGGACACCAAATGAAATTAATGGGTAGTAGGTTCAAAACTAATAAAAGAAAATTTTTCTTCACACAGCACACAGTCAACTTGTGGAACTCCTTGCTGGAGGAGGTTGTGAAGGCCAGCACTCTAACAGAGTTTAAAAAAGAGCTTGATAAATTTTTGGAGGTTAGGTCCATAAATGGCTATTAGGCTGGAGACAGACGGCAGGAGACAAATAGCTTGATCATTGTCTTCAGTTCACCTCCTCTGGGGCACCTGGCACTGGCCACTGTCGGCAGACAGGATACTGGGCTGGATGGACCTTTGGTCTGACCCAGTGTGGCCGTTCTTATGCTCTTATATCTTACAAACAGCCTCCAGCACAAAAAGTCTCTCCCAGCTATGTGTGTGTGTGTGTGATGCAGCCAGCCAGTCAGTCACCTCTTGGCTCTTAACAGCATGAGTTTTGCTGCTGGGTGACCCCAACATGCTCCGAGCCTTAGATTTTTTTCCCCAGGAATGTGTCCCCTGTACTGCCCAGCCCCTACTGCACAGAACATGGTTATATCAAATCTGTTACCTCTTTAATAGAAATAATATGCATCCAACTTGCCATGCCAAATGGAGCATCCCAAGCACTTCAGTTTAAACACACTGGATTAGATAAAGCACTAAAACAAGTTAATTACGGTGCACACTACCAGCATGAGAGTGGATGTATAGAGCCCTGCGCAGGTACAAATGTCTACCTGCGAATGCAGATATCTGTGAATTGACATTGGTATCCACAGATCCGCAGGGCTCTACACTCCCAAGAGCCACTATGGCCAACTGAGCAGATCATGGTCCTCTTGGGACTGGGAGCCTATACCCCAAGTCAGCAGCTCCTTCCAGCTGTGTGGCTACACTGCACTCAGCCCTGTTCCCAGACACAGTCTCTCCTGTCTGGGTGGGATAAAGCCACAGAAGTCTGTGGCTCCACAATCCTCTGGCTGGGGCAAACAGTAAATAATCTCTGAGGGAGCTCTGGCTCTCTGGATGGGGTGGAGTACAGTCTATATCTCCACAGGCTTCTGGCTGGAGTGAGCCCACAACACAGCCCAGGATTTCTGGCCTAAGAGAGGGGGTTTGGCTTCCACTAAAGAGGTGAGACCATGGGCAGGGGCATGAGAAGGCCTGGGTCCACCCTACTCCAGCAAATCCTAGTCCAGGGCCCTAACAGAGACGGATGGGTCTGCTCCTAGGTCAGCAGGGATCCTCCCTAAACATTACTTGGGCCCTGCAGCAGAACAGGACTACAGTTTGGTTTGCCTGAGCTGCATTCTAGCACATGCTAGGTCCATAGTTCTCAACCAGTGGTAGGTGTACCCTGTGGGTACTCAGAGCTTTTCCAGAGGGTACGTTAATTCAGTGTTTCTCAACCTTTTTCGTTAATAGAATATTGGACTTATTTTATGTTCATCAAAATTTGTGTGTCTGAAAATTATAGGGTGTGTGTGTGTGTAATTTTTGTTTGTTTGTTTGGAAAAAGGGGTACTTTATTAAAAAAATGGTTGACAAACACTGTTCTAGGTGTAGAGCTCTGTAGTCCAACGCTTCCTCCATCCTCAGGGTTCTTGGCTGCCAGCAGCAGTGTTCCTGTAAGCTGTGTGTTTGGGAGGCTACCCAGGAGTGATTCTGGTGCCACCCAGCTGATTAGCAGAGAACCTACAGCCTCAGCACATGTTTCTACTGGTTCTGCACATGCCTCAGCACATGTAACAGACTTTATTCCACACATGGAAAAAATTAGAGGGAACATTGGCTGTCTGGCTGTCCTCATAGCTGCTCAGGGCATTTGTCTGACAGCATCCCGGCAGTTCCTTGCGATACTTGTCTGGCTCCTCCCACTGCAGGATGCACCTCCACTTGGGGATTAGTCCAGGATCCTGCAGAGATTTCTGGTCCCTGAAATTATTGTCTCCCTCTCAGGTCCACCCCCCAACTCAGCTCAGTGCCTCTACTTTTATACTTCCTCTTCCATTCCAGGACTTGGGCATGGGGAGGATTTCGCTTTTCCCTCCAGAGAGAGTGTATTTGTCTCTCACTGTTTGGGGGAGGCCACTCCACCTCATTGCATCTCCCCTCCCCTTTCATTGAGTAATGGGATGACGCTGTCCTTATTCTTCGTCTTGCTTCTAATGTATTGTGTTTTCTTACTACCCTTTCAGTCTTCAGCTAGTTTGATCTCGTTTTATGCCTTGGCCTTTCTAGTTTTATCCCTGTGTGTTGTTTATATTCATCTTTTGTCGTTTGACTTTAGTTCCCACGTCTTTTAGGGCTCTCTTTTGAGATTCAGATCAGTGAAGGTCTCCTGGTTAAGCCAGTGAGTCTCATGGCATACTTGCTTTCTCTTCTACACAGTGGGATAGTTTGCTCTTGTACCCTTTATAATGTCTCTGAAAAACTGCCAACTGTCTTCAATTGTTTTCCCTTTACACTTGCTTCCCATGGGAATTTATCTACTACTGTCCTGAGTTTGCTAAATCTGCCTGGTTGAAATCCATTAACTATATTGTGCAGCTTCCCCTTCTACCATGCCTTAGAACCGTGATGGTTATCATTTCATGATCACTTTCACCCAAGATAGGACAAGAAAAAATTAATCAGAGACTCTAGAATAGTAAAAATCATGCCAGCTCTGGTCAGCTGAGGCCTGGTGTATGCTACAGAGTTAGATGGACCTAAGGCAGCTCATGTTGACCTAATTCTGTAAGCATCTGCAATAAAACGTGTCTCATACTGACGTAACTTACCCACTACTCCAGCTTATTGACTCCAAATCTGCAAGAGACATAGCACTTATATCAAAGTGGTTAGGTTGGTGTAGTGTCAATGTAGACATTGCACTGCTTTCATTGACTGCTCCGACCTTTCAAAGCCATCCCACAGTTCCCTTTGCTGATAGTTAAATCAGGGGAAGTTCTCCTGGTGAACGTGCATACCACTGCTGTAAGAAGAGTAGGATGGACAAGCAAAAGAGATTAAATTTCTGTGGTGGCTGTAAGTCAACATTACTTAAGTTGACTTAATTTTGTAGTATATACTTGCCCGAAGACAGAAACTCTGCACATTCAATGTAAAGTTATGTTCTAATTTCTGTTGCCAAGAACAGTGGATCTCTGTTCAAAAGGCAGTCCCTTGGCTGCTGAGAGTATGTACGGAGATGGAGATCAGGAACGATCTGTGAAATTATGGTCTTGGAGAGGGAGATATGAGAGGGGATTTCTTAAGGACACACTGAACAGTCTCTGTGCCAAAGGATGAATGAACATAAATCTGACACCAAGAATTGGAATACACACAAATCTATAGGGGAACACTTTAACCTCCGTGGGTTTAAAAGTAGTCATTCTTCTACAAAAGGATTTTACCACGAGATTGCAGAAGGAGACATCTAAAATGAAATTTGTTTACAAATTGGACACTAAATTAGGCCTTAACGGAGATGTCAATGATCTTATGCATTACAAAGGCAATTTTCCCACCTTTTGATATTCACTGGAATGGCTCACATCCTACTTAATTTGCTTCATCTACTAGTCCCACTAGTGACAGGTAACCCTTTTCCTTCCCCCGCCCCACCATTTGTATACGCTAGAGTCTAACTGTGTACTCCCATAATCTGAAGAAGTGAGCCTTACCCATGAAAGCTCATTACCTAATAAATATGTTAGTCTTTAAGGTGCTACAGGACTGCTTATTACTATCGTTTGTGTAATTTTTATGGAGATTTGCCCCCTAAAGGAGCAGCATTGAAGGGTAAGGAGTTTCTGGAAGCCAACCCATCTCTCCTAATTTCGGGCTTACATGGCCAGAAGTATCCCCTTCTGTGAGGGTGTACAGTAAACCCCCGATATATGCGATTTCAACTCACGCTTAACTTGTGTTAACACAAGTCAAAATCCTGGGGTTTCCAGGGGCTGGGGGCTGGCGGAAGCACAGCTCCTCTGCCAGCTCCCTGCTCCTGCAAATGGGGTAAGCCAGAGGCTGGAGCCACTCTGCTGTGGCTGTCTGCCCACCCAGCTCCCCCAGCTGGGGGAAGCTGGGCGGGCAGACAACCATGACGGCATGGTTTCTCCCCGGCTTTCCACAGCTGGGGGAGCCAGGGGACAGACAGCTGAGGTGGTGTGGCTTCTCCCTGGCTTCCTCCAGCTGGGGGAAGCTGGGCAGGCAGACAGCCGAGCTGCCCAGGCTTCTTCCTGGCTCCTTCCTGGCTCCCCGCCACTGTGGGAGCCAGGAAACTGACCAGTGCTGGTGCGATGTTCAGTTTCCCAGCTCCTGCAAGCCCAGGGAAGTCAGGAACCAGGTGCAGCTGGGTTTGCGGGAGCCGGGAGACTGACCAGCACTGGTCAGTTTCCTGGCTTCTGCCAGTGGAGGAGAGCCGGGAGCCAAGCTGCCACCTGGCTCCAGTTTCCCCCTGACTTGCGTAGAATTTGAGTTTTGCAAGGTTGCCCAGGAACGCAATCCTTGCATAACTTGGGGGTCTACTGTACTGCATGGGGCTGTGGCAGGCAGACATATGGGAGAAGCCTATAAAACAAGGGGGAGACATGAGATGGCAGTGGTGAGGGTGACTATTTGATGGCTCTGTATTCTTCCAGTTAAGTGATATTGTTACTTGTTCAAATGGACAAATATTTACTTCAGTAATCAAATATAGATGACAAAACTTCATTTAAAACCAAAAATGTATCTTTCCACATAACATTCTAACAGGTGAGACATAAACATTTTGCTAGCCATTCAGGTTCACATTCAAAAGTGAATTAATTGTTGCTTATGATATTTAAGTCCCAAAAAGCACATGACTTGCTTGTAAGATGCAAGAGACTTCATTTTATTTGTTGGTTCTTCTGTGAGTTCTAGGGATCAATCGCTGCTACACCACTTCTGTTTCTCTCTTTCTAAAGCTCTCTATCATGGTTCTAACCGGGTTGGATTCATTCTCTAAGTCCTTCATTGTTTTATTTTTCACACAGCAGCAACAGTCAAGCAATTCATAAAGGAAAGCCAGTGCTACCAGAGAAACTACAGTAAAGATAAATATAACCAGAATGATAAAGCAGGCAGTGTTCCAGTTATCATGGAAAGGATAAATTTTTTGCACTTGAAAACCAAGGTATTGGTAAAGGGACATAGTTTCATTCCAGTGACTGGTGTTGAAGGTTGCCATTCCTGGAGAGTCCTCTTACTGTGCTCACTGCAGCAGATCTGTAGGCTAAAACAAACAAAGACAAAGATGAAGTTTTGAGCTTCTAAAATTGTTTGGTTTTGCTTGTCCCAACTAAGCTGGAGCTATGATTATTTTCCCTAGTTGGAAGAGTTTATTTTCAGAATGGCAGCTAATTTCCTGCAGCAGACAGTGAATAGTTTTTGAATTGGGAAACTTTAGACATATACCTAGTCTTTGAAGTGAAGCTGCATTAATCTGGCTCTTCGTTTTGCTTTAACTCAAAAATATATTGGATCAAAGTCCATGGCTTGACTGTGTGATGATATTTTAATATATTTTAATGCAAGGCTATTACACTGCAGCATGTGTCAAGATAAACGCTGGTAAAATGAGGATCTCATTCATTCCAAGGATAATGCAAAGAAGCAATCTTGAAGTGATTATTTACATCTGTGTGGGATGATCTTAGAAACATATTTTATTTATTACACTTAAATGTTTTACTCTTTTAATGTTTTGAAAACTCGCTCTATGCAAGTGAGATTCTTGTTCGAGTTATTGCTCATGCCCATTTCAAATTGGGTGTGCGCGGACACATGCCCAGTTGCTGGAAGCTTTTTGCCCTAGCCAGTAGCCATAGGGTCAGTGTGGCGCCTCCTGGAGTGGTGCTGATATAGTGACCAATATATGCACCTCCCAACATCCCCCACCCACCAGCCCCGCTCAGTTCCTTCTCTCTGCACTGCTAGTCCTTGGAGCTCTTGCTTTCTCTGTGCAGTTCTTTAGCTAGCAACGTATTGTAGTGTATATAGTTTCAGTACTTGATAATTAGTGTTTTAACTAATAGCCAAGGCAGGGCTTTCAGTCCCCCTTGGTGCTGGGGAATGCCTGGCTCCCCAGGCTTTAAGACTTGTTCATAATGTGGTAGGTGTATGCCCAAGAGTGACCCCATTCAGCCGGCTTGATTTGCTTGAGGGAAGCACACTTGCATGATCACTGTCCAATTTATTAGGCCTTTAAGCCCAGAACTTTGAAAGATAGGAGCGGATGCCTTGAAGCTCTCTTAATGGAGGCAGCTCTTAAGCGTCAAGAGTCTCCAGCAGGAGCAGAGAGTGGAGCTTCCTTGGTGCAAAGTTCACTGGTGCCATCAACCACGGTACCACCTAAGGACTCCCAGAACCGAGAGCAGATACAGGCAGGCACTATTGCCTTCTCAGCAGCAGAAGAGTCTATCTCTGGGGCAGCTGAAGAGGAGGAGGCACGAGAGGCATCAATTGCCGAAGTCAACGTGCGGCAGCCTCAAGTCCAAGGCTCCGGCACGCGCTGCCGAAGGGCAGGAGGCACATCCGTTGAAGCTGGTGTGGAGCGGGAGCCCTCAGGCGCTGGACTTGCCCTCAACACCGGATGCGTTTCTAGTGGCACAAGGACTTCTGCAGATGACAGTGCCAGGTCCTTCTCCATCTATGGAGAACAGGAGCTGTAGCACTGAAACAGAGCCATCAGGGCTCATGGATGTGTCACCAGTGCCAACCCCTGTGCTCACGTCGACGCCGGCACTGACACCATATTTGGTGCCGAGTGCTCCAGTGCCGACCCAGCAGACTGTGGGCCAGTTTCAGGTGCCCTGTACTCTGGCACCAGCACTGTCCTCGGCATGCATGACGCTGGCGCCGATTCAGATTGCCCTGCTGTGGTCATCTGCTTCTGAATCAGCATCAGAGTCAGACTCCTTCTGCTCAAGCTCCGGATGGAGCAGGAGCTCAAGACGGTCGCACCATAGCTGTTGTAGGCACCTTAGTTAGCACTCAGACGATATGGGTTGGCTGCTGGCTTCGCAGGTGACTCAGCAGTGGCCCTTCTGAACCCTGTGGGCATTTCACAAGGCACAGGGCCAGGCTTTTGGAGTGCCTTTAACAGTGCTGGGGGCCCCACCGATCCCGGGCTTGGCACAGTCGGTGTCATTGGGTGCACTGCCACTGGAACAAAGACAGGAAGCAGTGGTCATCATGGAGCCGCCTGCGTCTACTGCATTGCTGTCAACCTCGGAACCATCGTCAGTGCCATTGCGGCAGGACTGGACCCCTTCAGTGCCAGCGCCATCTATAATTGTACCTCCGGTGCTGATGGGGCAGGCATGAGCACAGGCACCGGCACCGACTCAAGTGCAGGGAGCGGTAATGGTGCCTTTTATGCCACCTGTGGTGGGGTGTTCTGGCCAACCGGCGCCTATGCCAGCTGCACCTACAGTGCCCCCCAGTTTGCCCATAATTTCCGTGGGGGGCCATGTGCCTGAACAGGTCACTACTGCCCTTCCCCTCCATATGGAGGCGCAAGGGCTATCATCCTCCTCCTCCCTGGAAGAGGCGGTGGTGGGCTCATCAGCCTCACCTGTACTGGAGGATGGCAGGGCTTTTCAACAGCTCCTTAGGAGAGTGGTCCAAAACTTGGGGGTGTAAGTGGAGGAGGTCTGGGATGAAATGGACTCTGTCATGGACGTTTTGTCCTCCACAGGCCCCTCCAGGGTGGCTCTGCCCATCATGAAAACAGTTGCCACTACGGCTGAAACGGTTTGGCAGACCCCTGCTTCTGCCCTTCCTACAGCCCGTAAGAATGAGAGACAGTACTTTGTCCCATCCTAAGGCAATGAACATTTGTTCACGCACCCCTCACCTGACCCCTGGTCGTGGACGCTGCTAACAGTAGAGAGTGCCAAGGGTTCTAGGGTCCTTCCCCGAAAAATAGAGAAGCTTTACACTTGGACCTCTATGGGAAGAAGGTCTATTCAATGGGAGGGTTGCAATCAAGAACTGCTAACCCACAGGCTCTGGTTATCAGGCATGCCTATAATACAGTCCGCACCCTGTCTAGGTTCTCTGAAGTGGTGCCACCCAAAGTCAAGCAGGACTTCACAGCTGTGGTGAAGGAGAACAAACTGATTTCAAGGCCAGATGCTGCCACAAGAGTTATGACCTCTGGAGCGGCAATGCGCAAGGGGGCATGGTTGCAGGTTTCCAGCCTGCCTCATGAGGTCCAGCAAATGATCTAGGACTTCCCCTTTGATGGTCCTACCCTATTTTCAGATAAGACAGATAAAAGACTGCATAGTTTGAAAGACTTTAGGGTCACCTCCACTCCTCGGGCCTGCATACGCCTGCCAACTGATGCAGGCATTTTAACCCCGTTCCTCAGCAAAGGCAGTTTCCACACCCGCAAAGGGACAGCAGTAGAAGGTGGAACAGGACGGGCAGGCACTGATCATGCCAGCCACCAAAAGGGCCCACAGGGACCCAAGCCTCAACTTTGATGGCACAGTTGGGAGTGTGGAGTTGATCTCGCCCACTCCAGCATCCCCACTTTTTTCATTTCGTCTATCCCCATTTTACCATACATGGTGCAGCATCACCACAGACCGGTGGGTCGAACATACGGTAGAGAGGGGATACGCTATTCACTTCTCTTCATATCTTCCTTCCAAGTCTCCTTTCCTGTCCCTCTTTAGGGACCCCTTTCATGAGATCCTGTTATGGCAGAACTTGCAATCCCTCCTGGCTTCTGGGGCAATAGGAAAAGTTCCTCCCAGGTTCAGGGGACAGGAGTTTTATTCATGGTACTTCCTAATTCTGAAACCAAAGAGGGGCTTGAGACCTATCCTGGACCTAAAAGGTCTCAGTGAGTTCACAAAAAAGATAAAATTTTGTATGATATCCCTGGGTCTCATACTCCCAATGCTGAAGCGGGTGGATTAGTGCACAGCTCTCAACTTACAGCACACATATTTCAATCTACCCTTCTCACAGACTGTCTCTCAGGTTCATGGCAGATGGAAACCATTATCAGTTTACAGTCCTGCCTTTCAGTCTTTCTGCAGCTCCAAGGGTCTTCACCAAATGCATGGCAGTAGGAGTAGTGCACCTACGCAGTTAAGGGGCACAGCTGTTCCCATACTTGGATGACTGACTAGTCAGGGGTCATTCCAGGGAGCAGGTGGTTCAGCATGTAAAATTCATACATCAAACTGTTGTAAGCTTTGGTCTCTTGATCAATGAGACAAAGTCAGTGTTGGTCCTGTCTCATTCAGTAGAGTGTATAGGGGAACGACTGGACACCAGGTGCGTCAGGGCATTCCAGCTGAATGACAGGTTCGGGGCCATCATCTGAGACATCCTGGCAGTTCCCACCACAATGGCCAGGTGCTGCCTGTGTTTGCTGGGTCACATGGCTGCATGCATCTTTGTGGTACAGCATGCCAGGTTAAGGATGCACCCTCTATAGCTATGGGTACGTCTACAGTAGCCCAAAACTTTGAAATGGCCATGCAAATGGCCATTTCAAAGTTTACTAATACATATTCAGCACCTCATTAGAATGCTGGCAGTCATGGCGCTTCGAAATTGCATTCACCCAACTTGGAATGCACACGAGCAATCACTCGAAGAACAAAAGACGGTTGCCGGTTCTGTAACTGGTGTTCTTTGAGATGTGTTGCTCATGTCCATTCCAAAACCCTCCCACCTTCCCCACTGTCAGAGTAGCCGACAGTTAGGGTGCACTTAGCTGCCATCTCCTTGGTTAGGGTGCACTTAGCTGCCATCTCAGCCTTTCACCTGGATCATGGAACTTCTTCTGTGTTCTCAGACCCCGCAGTCTGAAGGTTTCGGAAAGGTTTAGAAAGAATCAAGCCCCAGGTTATGGCACCCCTGCCCCTGTGGCATCTCAGTTTGGTGTTAGCAAAGCTTATGGGAGCCCCCTTTGAACCTCTGGCTACCTGCTCCCAGCTGTTTCTGAGTTACAAAACTGCATTTTTGGTGGCAGTCACCTCAGCCAGGAGGGTGTCTGAGTTGAGGGCACTTTCAGTGGACCCCTTGTACACGGTGTTTCACAAAGATAAGGTTAGGCTGAGACCTCCGCCTGCGTTTTTGCTTCAGGTGGTCTCTGTGTTTCATATTAACTAAGACGTTTCCCTACCGGTATTTTACCCAAAGCCCAATGCCTCCCCGAGGGAGCAATGTTTGCATACCTTGGATGTTAGAAGGGCAGTGGCCTTATATATGGATAGGACTAGGCCTTTAGAAGAATGCAGCAACTCTTTGTGACAGTTGCTGATTGGATGAAGGGCCTTTCGGTCTCTTCCCAGCATATTTTTTCCTGGATAGCGGTGTTCATCAAGGAGTCTTACAAGCTCGTGGGGGTTCCTCCCGCTCCGGTTAGGGCACACTCCATGAGAGCGCAGGCATCGTCTGTGGCATATTTGGTGCAGGTGCTTATCCAGGACATCTTTAGGGTGACCACCTGGTCCTCAATTCATACATTTATAGCACAATACGCTTTGACGCAACATGCACAGGATGACGCTGCAGTGGGCAGGGCTGTCCTTCAGTCTGTTCAGGGCTCCGAACCAACATCCTAGGAGTTGGCTTGTATTCACCCAACTTGGAATGCACATGAACAATGACTCGAACAAAAGATGGTTGCCGGTTCTGTAACTGGTGTTCTTTGAGATGTGTTGCTCATGTCCATTCCAAAACCCTCCCACCTTCCCCACTGTCAGAGTAGCCGTCAAGAAGGAACTGAGCGGGGTGCGTGAGGGGAGCATTGGGCATTGCATATATTGGTTGCCATATCAGCGCCGCGCCACTCCAGGAGGTGCCGCACCGACCCTATGGCTACTGGCTAGGGCAAAAAGCTTCTGGTGACTGGGTGCACGCTAGCGCACCCCCAACTTGGAAGGGACATGAGCAACACACCTCAGAGAACACCAGTTACAGAACAGGTAACTGTCTTTTTCTAGCAAAACCAAGGACCCATGTACCGCTATTGGATGTGTGCATCCTATTGACTGGAATAATTAATATTTGGCATTCTTCCTTTTTTAGGGATTTTTTTTCCCCTCTTCCAGCTCTGTGAGAGAGAGTTTGTGGTTTTAAGTACAGCTATGATCCCCTGGCCTGACACTCTAGGGACCTGAGTGGTCCCAGACCAGGGATTTTGCCAGACCAGGGGAGGTCAATGCTCCCCTGTTGACTTCCTGTCCCCGCTCCCAGGCTTCCTGTTCCCGTCCGACAACTTCCTGTTCCTGGCGCCCTGGTTCCCTGGCTGTGATGCTCTGGCCATGGCTCCTTGGTGGTGGTTGTCAGTGCTGGCTGCTGGATTCACAGTCACGGACCTCTTGCTTCCTGGCTGTGGCTACCTGGCTGTGGGCTGCAGCCCCTGGGGTGCTGCCAACCCCCCACTGCCATCCCAGCTGTGGCTGCCAGTCTCCCAATTTGCCCCACCTCACAGCCACCAAGGGCTCTCTGGTCCCACAACATCTGTGGTCTAACTCGTACAATACCATTCCATTTATTAGAATTACTGTGGGGCATCTGTTCCCTTTGGGTAACTGCATATCTGGGTAACAGAAATGTTATGTTAAGGATTTCTGGGTATGGTGAGGAAAGGAGAGAGGCCAAGATGACAGTGGAAGACCTAGAAAGAGGGAGAGGGCTAGTAGCTGCAGTAGACAGGAACCTTGTTAGTGTTGCTTTACTGCTTTCCACCACCAGCAGTGTTAGGGGAGGGACCTGGCCATTCTTGTCAATATTTGTCCTGATGCCTGCAGAGCCCAGGGCTGTCAGTGTTGGGAAGTGTTCAAGCAGCCTCTTGGAGGTTCCTGTCCCTGCAGCTCCTCCCCCTCTTCTGTCTTGTTTCTTTTGCCTCTTCTCTAACTTCCTCATTGTCTCCCTTCATTTCCTTCCCTGATTTTCTCATTCTATTCCAAAATCCTTCTACATCACAGTTCCTACAGCCTTAATGCTAATCATTTGGTGTTTAAACGACAGGGGCTATGAGGCAACGCAGTATGGTTTCACATAATTAGGCTGTCTGGATAATTTGAATTTGGTTAAGTAGATTTACAGTGCATTTAGAAATTGTGACTATCTTGGGGAATGAGTTTCCAAAAACAAGGCTGAACTTCCAACTGTTCTTCGGGTTCATAATACAATTTTCTTACTGCATCTGTAAGCACTGTTACTGTTCTCTCATTAACAAGCACACTTCCTAACACACTACACCCAAGTTCTCATTGAGTTCAGCACATGGCTCGCTAGAAGTGGCTGCTATGTCCTTGCAGCTTCTAGAGGGAGGGAAGGCCTGGGGGAACTCCACTGTGTTGCTGTCTCCACCATTAGCTCTGGCTCTGCATCTCCCATTGGCCAGGAACTGCAGCGAAAGGGAGCGTCAGGGTGGAGCTTGTAGCAGGGTTTAGTGCACAGAAGAGACGGCTGGCCTTCTCTCCCCCTAAGAAGTACAGGGACATGCTGGCCACTTCTAGGAAGATCCCCTCTCCCCGCCAGGTAAGTGCTGCTCTGTACCCCAGTCTCCAGCCCTGAGTCCCGTCCCACACCCTAACTTGCCCGAGCAGTGGCCGGTATGACTGACTAGTGGTCTGACTGATCTGCCTGGGCAGCCTTGGATCCAGCCCTATCAGCCACTGTAGAAGTCACTGAGGTCACAGAAAGTCAAAGAATCCTAGATATCCGTGATAGACGTGCAGCCTTATTTATGAACCATTTTCAACGTCAGTCTTAATATCATATGGTGGCCTGTGCATGGTACAGAGGACTAGGAGTGACTCCATAGCAAGGGGCTTGTCTATACAGGAACACACAGGAAAATTAACCTGAATTAATTAAATGTGTGATTTTGAAGTGGATTAATTAAACTGCATTAACCTGCTGAGTGAACAACCTCATTCAAAATTCAAGTGGTCTTAATTAAGGTTAAAGTAATACACACCACAGCGCCAAATTAAAATCATAGACACAACCTTGTTCTGTTTTATTTTTTATAACTCTTGAGAACATGACTGTGTTGCCTTAATGTTTTCTTAATGTCTATTTTGTATGTAAATTCTGCTTCGCAAACTTGATACAGGAAGATTGAAGATGAGGTAACAAAGGTAGGGGTCTCTTGAACGTTATACTCATGCACGAGGAATATGATAAACAGCTGAGGTATACAGCTAATTAACAAAATATGCTCAGTTTGACTGTAAAAAGTATGTTTCATAATGTGTAAAATTACACTGAATGAGGGAAAAAAGTGCTCCTTTAAAAGTTAAAATCTTTACAAAAATCTTAAGATAAATTAATTTTTGTTTTGTAGCTAAAACACTAAAGAGGTACGTAGCCTGTTTAGAAGTCTACCTAGCTATCTTTCATTTAACTTTACTTAATCAAAATGTTACCAGAAATTGCTAATTGTAAAGAAAGATTGAAATTGAAAACCAATATATGTGGATAACTGAAAGGAAAAATAATAAAGCCCTAATTTCATATTGCTACCTAGTCTAATTTGCCTATGACTCTACCAGTAATTTGTGTATTGGTCCATTATTAATATAAAATAGGAAACCGCCCATATGGAGTTAAATTATCTTTAGTTTTAGTACTTTTCATTGCTATTTCTTATATACTGTTCATCATGTGATTTGTGGGCTCCTGTTTGGCTGAATAAAAACCCAGATGAAACTGTGTCATGAATAAGATGATTGCCCTGTCGGTGTTTCCCTGTCAGGATGAGTGCTTCATGGAATGTGTGTTTTGGAAGCTGTGGTAATTTACTGAATTTCTATTTAAACTCCTAGGAAATGTTGAAGAAATGGAATATGTGCACATATGAATAAAGATATTTATAACTGAAATAATTACTTAACTGCAGATTTCTTCAAAAATAATTTTTAGGATAATTTAGATCAAATAAGACTTGACAATGCTATTTTACCTGACCTTTTCTTCTTTTGTGAGATGGTGGATGGTACGGACAATGAATTTCAGTGGTAGCGTTTGCTAAGGGTGCCAGAGTGGTGTCCAGGGAGGTGTAAGACCTTTATACACAGAATACCTCTCATAGCTTGTTTTAAAGGTCAGTGCTGCATCATATCGAGCACCCCAGCTTCCACTGAAGTTGAAGGTGCACTTCTCAGAATGGGGTCCAGTATATTGGGACTTTGAGGAGTTACATTTGGAGGGATTGAGGGACTATTGCATTTCCCCTAATTTCATCCCCTCTTCTTTTCACCTCTCTGCCTTTCCTCCTTCACTCCTTTTCTCACTCTTCATTGAAATTCCCTTGTGGGACAGGCCCAGGACAGGGGGACTGTGCCACAGTAATTCAGCTGCCTGGAGTACTTTCCAATCTTAACCAGAAATTAATGCAGTACTTGTCAGTTTCATTCTGTTGCTAATGGCGTCATGCCAGGAAGCACTGTATCCTCTATGACGAGGCAAATGTCTCTTCTCATCGTCCCCAGTGTGCCAGTAGTAGAAGTGGAGCACAAGAGGAGGGAAATGAGTGACTTGACAGTTGAGGGGCAGAACTTCCCTGTGCCCTGAAGTATGGAAGTAGTAGACTCATCCTTTAAATAACCAGAAGTCATGCAGCACTTTAGAGACTAACAAATTTATTCGGTCATGAGCTTTCCTGAGTAAGACCCACTTCTTCAGATGACTCGGTCTCTACGTCTGTCTAAACTGCCAAGAACTGTTGGCAAAAGATATGCAAATTGCACAATAACAGATTTTGAAAATGGCCTTCTGTCGAGAGATCCCTTCTTCCTTGTGGAACGAGGTGTTCAAGGATGTTGACAGAATGCTCTCCCCCCGCCCCCCCCCCGGCAGATCTCTGCTGACAGATGTGCAGTCTGGGTGCGCACTCTGTCGAGAGAACTTCTGTCAATATATTGACCGTCTAGTGAACAGAACGGGTCAAATGATCCCTCCCCTGTCTCTCATTCCCAGCTTCTGACAAGCGGAGGCCAGGGATGTCATCCCTGCCTATCCCAGGTAATAGCCACTGGTGGACCTATGCTGCATGAACTTATCTAGCTCTTTTTTGAACCCTGTTAGTCTTGGCCTTCACAATATCATCTGGCAAAAAGTTCCACAGCTTGACTGTTCATTGTGTGCAGATTACTTACTTTTGTCCTATTTCAACAATTTCATTTGGTGACTTCTAGGTCTTCCTTATCTATTGCCTCTACACCAGTCATGATTTTGTAGACCTCGATCATATTCCCTCCCTTCGTTGCTGCTTGTCCAAGCTGAAAAGTCCCAATCTTAACAATCTCTCTTTACATGGTGGTTATTTCATACCTCGATTGTTCTTGTTGCCCTTTTCTGAAGCTTTTCAAATTCTAATGTGGTGGTTTTTTATGTAAGGTGATCACATCTGCACATAGTGTTCAAGATGTGGGCATGTCATGAATTTTTTGCCGGTAGGAAACTGAAGGTTTTGATAGAGTAAGTGGAAAGATGGAAGCATTAAGCACGCTAGGAGATTATTTGGGTTTTGGTATCTAATGCCATGTCTATACTAGCAAGATTATGGTGGCACAGCTGTACTGATGAGAAGCTCTCCCACGGACACTACCACTTAATGCTGGCAAAACTTAAGTCACATAGGTGTGTTTCTTCACTGAGCGATATTCATTTTGCCAACATAAGTGGTAGTGCAGCCATGGCCTCAGAGGCAGATGAGACAACTGATGCTGGGCAGAGAATAAATCTCTTTTACCCTCCCCCTGGGCAGTAGCACTGCCTTCAGCATGGAGCACCCAGAGAGCAATGGCTCCTGGCCAGATCCCAGCTCTGAAGTCAGCAGTGCCACCAGCAACAGCGCAGAAGTAGGGTTGGCAATACCATGCTTGCAGCTCTCTCTACTGTATTTTTCCCCTCATTTTTCTGTGCTAGTTTTCAAACTCCTTCTGTCCCCTCCATTGTCACATGAACCCTGTTCTGGTTATAGCCCTGTAGTTACACCAAATTGTCTGATTATTTAAAAAAAAAATAATCACAGGCATAGCATAATAGCTGAGGGTTTATCTTGTTCCAGCAAGTTTTTCTTAAATAAATAGGTCTGCTGTGGCTGTTGAAATTACTGCAATTTATAGAGGACCATTGTTATTTTTCTGTAATTTTCCATGTCTTGTCCACAACCCAGCTTCTGTTGTTTTAAGATCATCCAACTATGCAGATGAGGTCTTAGCTATAATTAATTTTTAAACTAATAGCGTAAATTGTAAAACAGTATTTTTAACCCTTTGATAGCTGTTGGCTAGTGATTCAGAAACATAATATACAAACTAATGTTTTGAAGACTGCACTTAACATTACTTGTAAGTGTCTAGGAAAATTAAATGACCACTTGAGAGAATTTCAGGAAATGCTACTTTAGAAATATATTTGGGGCAGAAGCCTGGTTATTCAGCTGTTGGCTGAAATTTGATGATGGAGTTTTGGCTGTGTAATGGGGACCTTAATCCCCCAGATTTGACTAAAGCCCAGGCAGCTGTTTAGTCATCTTCCAACTCTTTCATAATCACAAACTACAAAACTAAAAGCTTCATTGCAGATTCATCAAAATTAATTGCAGCACTGGTAAGGATAAGAAAGGACACATCTTTGAAAACCATCATATAAACTCTGGTTCAGCACACAGTTGCATTTTAATTCTAATTGTAGACATATTTAAAATTGACATTGAGCTGGTTTGATTAGAATGCATTGCAGGTTTTATGCATTAAATCAATCTAGTAACAGTTAAATATTTAATGAACTGAGTTCTAGAATAGCTATGTTGGATTTTAATTCAAAAGGCATTCTTTTGATGCGGTGGTAATGTAAGCTTACTAGGAATTGTATTTGGAGGACCAGAGGTAAAATGACTCATTTTAATGCAGTGCTGAGGAAGTCTCAGATAAAACAAAATTGACAAATCTTGGGGTAATGGTATCCAGAAGTCTCTCATGGATTCTAAACCATTTTCATTGTGCAGCTGGATTAACCCTGTTATATTAACCACAGTACTGCATTAGGTGATAAGGGTGGTTTTTGTGCTAGTCTAGCAAACCAGTTCTTTAGAAGTCATTTGTAGCCTACTGAGGCAACACTCTATTTCTAAACAATGCAATAATTGTTTTATTATTCATAATTGAAAAAATATAGACTCTAGCATTTTTGTTTAAAAATAGCTTTTTTAAATAAAAACAATTGTATTAGCATTTACTTAAAAACAGCCAGAATTAACTAATTGAAATGTGAGGCTGCAAGAAATGAGCTACTGGCTAGTTAACATTAAACACATTTTGTTTATTGCGCATTGGCTGGGTGTGTTGGGTTTCTTGTGAGATGGAGTGGTCATCAATTTTCCATTAGTGCACAGATGGTAGAAGTGCTTGTCTGATAGCAGCAGATTTAAGGATTGTAGCAGATTAAAATCCTGTTTAACACAAAGAAAATTTGTGCTGGCTTTTATAGGAGAAAGGCTTTGTATAGAGTTCTAGGCTAAAGATATATTGTCTTTCAATAATCAATATAAATGTAAGACAGTTTTAAAAATGGTACAGACCTACCTCTTATCTGAAAGGATGCTGAAAGAGCGCTGGTCTGTTCTGTTTTTTAACGCAGCCTATGGCACAGCTAAAATGGAGCTTCACTACTATTGGCTAGAGTGAGGCTGCTGACAACTTCCTTTATGCTCATTTGCATTAAACCCACTACCCCAGGTGTAAATCATTCATAAATTTAAATGGCATTGTGTAGAATAACAAAGTAGTTCTCCCCCCAAGTCCGTTGCCTTATGAGCTTATTAGCGGTGAGTGTATTAGTTATACAGTGGTTATTATGACATGCTTTGGCTTTGAGCTGGAAGACGGTCAGAGCATGAAATTTGAAATGTTAATACTTGCAGATTTCTGATTCTGTTCAGTATTTGCTTTACTTGCAATACATGCTACATGTGCTGTGGTCAGCTAGATGAAACAGGTTAATGAGGAACAATATGACTGCCTTTGATTGAATTCCTTGACAGAATTGTTATGTTGTGTTGTTTTTTCCCATACATTATTAGGTGCTCCCTAACCTTGATTTTCTGATTTATTAGGTCTGTAACCATTAAGATTTTTTCTTTGATAAATTTCCTTCATGGAGAGAGTTTTTTTAATTTTTTTCTCAGTGATGCAAAATAAAGGCAGCTTGCTTTTGTTTCTTTGTTGTCCAGCTTTTCAGCTGAAGACAGTCTGGAGACAGTCTGTTCTGTAATACCTTGCCTTGTACTGTGTAAGCTTTCTGATATAAAATATGAAAGTTATTTGATTAGTTGTGGTTGTTATATTTTCTGTTACTCCAGCTTCCTCTTTTGATCTATGTCCTTATGCAAAAAAATCATAATCTTCAAGTTATGATGTGACAATCTCTTTCTGAATTTTTGACATGGCATGTTCATTATTAGAGTGTTGTGCTTTTGCTTAGCAAAGCCTTTGATTTCAATGTAAATGTCTACAATAATTAGCAAACGGATCAAGAAATTTTATATGAAAACTGCACTTTTAGAAAAACCTGACAACTTTGTAAGTTTCTTTCACAATCTTTTTATAAAGTGACTTGCAAATATAATTAGTACAGAACTGGTAATGTTCCAAATGCTTCCTGCCTCTTCTGAAAGGCCAAGATGGATAGTGTGGGTGTATAAGTAGATTGAATTTTGAAACTCAATTTACAATTCCCTTTAAAGAGGCAAGGGGGATGCTAATTTAAACACAGTGAATATAACACATTTTCTCTGAGTCTGTCACTTAATACGATCATCCACTTTGAGTCTACTACCTACTTACTGAGAATGATTGGTCTTTAGCAAAAGTCTCAAATTTCCTGGAATACAGTTGTGTTAGACTGAGTCCACAAAAGACATTATTGCTAGTGGTATGCTGTTGTGGTGCCTTAAGGGGGAAGATTTAAAAAAAAATATGACCGAGACTTTCAAAAGTTGATTTTTGAAATGCCTTACCTTTTGGATACACATTATGCAATGTTGATTTTCAGTGGGTGGCTGCTGAAGACTAGGTTCAGATTGACTTCAATGAGAGACTGTTTTGCAGATTGCTGCTGTGTGCTGTGTCTTAGGAAGAAAAGTATTCACCAACAAGAGAACTCCCAGTTCGAAACCAAACACTCCAAAATGATGCTAGAGCATAGGCCTTGTGTGTGCTAGTAATTTTCCTAACTGCCATTCCTGTGTTGCACTTGTGCAATCATCAGTAAAGCAATGGTGGAGATAGGACAACAGCATTTTTACCATTATGTTGTGTAACCCTGTTTGGAGCATTTTCAGACTTACTTCTGAGTTTGGGAAGGATCTTGTTGGAATGAATTTATAAAGCAGTAGGCTACAAATTAAGCTGAGGTGAATCTCGCTTTCTGAAATGCCCTGTGTTTAGAGAATCATATCAGTTTATAGTTTATATTGTCAAACAAAGATAGTGTTAAAAACCATTTGCTTAAGTGCATATACCAGGAACTCAACTGTAAGAAAGACTGGAAATTGCTTTTTAAGTTCTCACATCACCATTATAACCTACAACTATAGATTTGGTTTTTCTACATTCCCAGCCATACCACGGGTGACTTTTCTTTCCATGAAAAATGTGCACCATTTAACTCTAGCCATACAACATAGTTAGAAATGGTTATTGACTAATTATTTAAAATATTAAATTGATGCTATTTTATGCTGGAGTTTTTATATCAAGAATAGATGGTTTTCTAAAAGATGTGCTATGGTTCAATCTTATTCAGAGATCACTAGGTGAAAACCTCTGGCCTATATTATGCCAGAAGTCAGATTTGGTTGACAGAGTGGTTCCTTCTGGCCTTAAATCCAGGAATGTAGGTGGTAGTATGTAAGCAGACATTGTTGCTTGCAGGTTTTGGTTGGACGATGACTTTATCTTTTTGGAACATTGTTTGTAACGTCTCTTAGGGTGACCCTATCTCCCCGTCCCATATGTGGGAGAGGGAGATTTGGGCATGGGGAGGGGCCACCCCACCAAGCCCCAAGGAGCCAGGAAAGGAGGCAGCAGCTGCTGGCACTCTCCAGAAGCCCCGGGGAAGCAGCAGCCCCCAGCATTCCCCAGGCTTTTGTCTCTGCTGTGGAGACTGGTCTCTCCCCTCCTCTTTTCCCACTCTGCATGCAAATCCTTTTCAGCAATACTTCTATCTATCTAGTTATTCCCTGTTTGTAGAAGTGCATTTGATTTTTTCCAAGAGAAGTACTTTGCACTTGTCTTTATTGAGTCTCACCTTGTCGCGTTCAAACAAATTCTCTACTTTATTAGGGTAATTGAGAATTTGAAACCTGTCTTCCCAAAGTGCTAGCAACCTCTTTCAGCGTAGTGTTATTACAAATTTTATAAGCATACTCTCCATTCCAAGAGTCAAGTCATTAATCATACCATCTATGTGATTAATTGTTTTCATAACAGCCACTTAGCAGCTACTACTTACAAACAGGAAATTGCTCATATATTTCATTCTTCATAAAACAAGGTGGAACTTTTTTTTAGACTGTTTAGAAGTTTGCTTCAGAGTGCCCCAAGTTAATGGAATACTGAAAAGTATAGATAGTATATTAGGTTTAGATTGCCGGAAGGTAACAAACACCAATCTGATTTATGCATAAAACACAATAACAATGTTTGATTCTAATGCAGTTCATGGACTTTGCACCAGCATTTGATTTTAGGTTTAAGAAGTTCAGATGAGCAGCCACATACGAATAGAGAAGGTTAGAGGTGCTGGAACTAGGGATATGGTGGGGAGGCTACTGCACCCTTTAGCTTGAAATTGATTCTAGTGTACACAGGGTTTGCAGTCTGGTTCAGTGGTTCTGAAACCTCCTCCTCATAACAATTGTTCCAGTACTCCGGCATAAGGGTTGAAAGTTGGGATTCTCGCTGCATTATTTTGTTTCTGAAAATCCCCTCAGTGATTATGAAAACAATGGGACTCTTTGATAAGTGACTTCTAGCTTTTCTTGATAGATTCATTATAATTATTCTCAAACGTTACATTATGAAGTTAGTATTTAATGAGCTAGTAAAACAATTATTTGGGGGGATGTTTTCACAAATTTAAACTTTGTTAATTTTTTGAAACAATATTTTCATTATTTTGGACATGTTGCCAAAAAAAAAAAAAAAAAAAAAAAAAAGGGAGAAAAAATCTGTGCAGAGCCATACCACATTATGATAATTATGTAGTATTGTTAGTTCTGTCCCTGATGCAACCAAGTACTTTTCTCTTATGTTTCTTGATAAATTTTTAACTGGGCCTATTTTCAGAGCAGGATACAGAACTGAATGTCATCTGGCTTGCCTTATAAGCCTTGGATGCATTTTAATTGATATTGTATTGCTTACAATTTTAAATTAAAATTTCTACTCCTAACTCAGTGTCAGTATATATAGGTATCATTCAGTCAGGTAGATGGGAACCGTGAATGCCTCTAGATGATATTCAGTGAATATAATTATAGTTGTTCGAAAATTGTTTTAAAAAAATAAAAAGTCAAATGTAAAGTATTAAGTCTAGGAATTAAAATTTACTCCTTGGATATTGATTTGTGCTTCAATTGCTTGCCTTCTCCTTAAGACATAAATTTTAACATTTCTGCACTTAGGGAATTACATAGGAGCTATGTTTTCACCCACAAAGAAACTTCTGAAATATGTACAAAAGAACATCTGAGCTATGCATGCTTTTTATTTATGGTTGTGGTACCAAAAAGAGGTGATTAATTTAAGTAGAGTACAAAACTAAAAATCTGTCTTTGAGAATGTGTTCCTTTGCTCTTTCTGCAGATCACAGCAATGGGTCATTTAATTTAAAAGCTCTCTCAGGAGGTTCTGGCTACAAGTTTGGAGTCCTTGCTAAGATAGTGAATTATATGAAGGTATGGCCTTTTTATTTGAACTATAATTTTTCAGAAATGTTTATACTTAGAAACATCTCAGAAACATTTATAGATGCTGACCTTTCAATGCAGCAGTAATATTAAGAGCTTTTATCTGACAGGCAGAACAACTTGTTTAATGTCAAAAACGTCATTAATAAAAAAAAAATTACCAGTGTAAAATTTCATCTTTGGCCAGGTCTATCCTAAAGGAATAAATGAATTAAAGATATGCAACTTCAGTTGCAAGAATTGTGTAGCTGGAGCTGACTTATCTTAAATAGATTTTTGCCGTTGTCCCCGTAGCAGGAGAAACTTTCTTCATTTTCCCTTACTCCTTGCGACTGCAAGGAGTATTGGGATTGACAGTCCTGAATGTTTGATTTAGCAAATGCTAAATCGAACCCCGGAAGATTGACCGCCATCTTACTAAGTATAGATATATGCTCTTTGTGTCTTAAAGACTCTAACTCAAATTGGTTCATTTGAAAGTTAAAAAGATGGTAAAGAATCTGGTGACTTAACCCAGAGGTGAGACTTGCACTGCCGTTCAAGGATCATTTATCAAGCTGTCTTTGAGAGCTAATTTCTCCCACTTGTTTAGAAATGTTAGCTAAACTTTTATAATTTGACTCATTTCCTGTCATCAACTTTCATTTTAAGTGCTGTACTTCATAACAGACATTATAGGTTCATTTTCTTACTAAGCCTTCATAACAAAATTTTAAAGATTTCAGTCCTTGAATTAATATTTAAGTGCTGTGTATCATAACTTTTTTCTTTTAAATTAAAAGAGTTAATCCTGATGGGTGTAGATTGCTATAACATGCTACCAGGCTTAGTAAGTTGCTGTAGAGTTCATACTTTCACTAAGTATGCACAGAGCTATAATTTGTGTTATTTATTTTATCAGACACGGCACCAGCGTGGTGATACACATCCGTTAACTCTAGAAGAAATTTTGGATGAAACGCAACACTTAGATATTGGACTCAGGCAGAAACAATGGTTAATGAGCGAGGTAAGGAAAATAAATTTTCAGACTGTAATAACTAGTGATAATAAAATTCAACTTATATATATATATGCTTAATATATATTGTAATATATAATAGATCTGCTAAGTATTTTGTGTCTTCTTTACTTGTATTACTACGTAAGAATAACCCAGTGCTGTAGTGATACTAGCTCTGAAGCTGAAATTATTCTAAACTGTGAAAGACTGTGTAAAAGGATCTATGAAGAGCATTTCCTAATCTTGGTATAAAATTAAGTAATTCATTATTAATGCAATACAATGAACCAATACTTTTAAAAAAATGTTAATGTATATGTTAAATACAAGAATGCATCAGCATTTTACAATCTTTTATTAATGACAAATTGACTTAAATAATAGCTAAGCATTCAACATTATTTGCTGGTCAAGAGCTTTACAGTTTTCATAATATTGGTGACCTAAGAATGGAATGATAACAGTAGTTTGGAATTTTTTTTTGTGGAGGTTACAATTTTGTATGGACTCTTCCCTTTTATGGCAATACAGTATTTAACCAACTTGCTCCAATCCTTTTCCTCATAACACACTTTTTGCCTGATGAATATGAATGTTTTTATGGTCCTTCAGTATGCTTTAGCAAAATAAAATTTCATAAAGTGCAATTGTTGAAGTCTGTTTGGTGTCCTTAAATGTAATCTACATAATACAACACTGCTTTTCTTCTGCTTCATTTATGAGTGAAACACCACTTACATTTTTATTTAGTACCAACTAACATAGACAAATAGCAAGAAAACAATCAGTCCATGTAGTTGTTATATTAATAAGACAAACTATAGTAAAAGTAGTATGGCTGTAACAAAAACACCTTGCAACATTTCACTTGCCCTGGTGCCCCTGCTAAGTCCTACTGATGTGCACCTAAAGGGCAAAATCCTGCCCTTAATTAAGTCAGTGGGAGCTTTGTTGAGGATTTCACCATTAGAGCATTATCATGTAGAAGCTAAGTTAAGAAGAAAACAATTTATGTTAAATTATTATTGGATTTATAAGTGATGATAAAATGTGAATAAAAGCTCAACAGCATGGTAGTCTAGAAGGCTGTGAATAGGCAAATTACAGCAGTTCACCTAAAACTTTAAGGCTTAAAGCTTTGGTGGCTTACATAATCTCTTGGGAATTAGGTAGGCTGCCAAAATTAGTTACCTTTTTTGTTATGACTGTGTGTTCTCCCTCCTTCCTTCTTTCTGTGTCTCTTCTCTTTCTCCTTTCAGGGTCAGGCTGGCAGCTGCAGAAGAAACAAACTAGGGTAACTCTCCCTTGCAGAAGAACTTTCATTGTGGTTGTGATAGGATGGGGTTTCCTGGCACATCTAGAGAAAGCAGTCCAGGGTACATTTCCTTAAAATCTGGGCCACTTACAGGCCCCACCTTAAGGTGAGAGGCTCTTAAGCCTGTTTCGCCCAACACTGCATAGATTCTTCCAGGCCCCAAAGGGCCCAGCCCCAGACCCCAGTCAATATATAATTGGATCTTACCCAAACAATACGCTCACCAATTCTTTAGATCTAAATATCTAAAGATTTATTAATAAAAAAGAAAGGACAGGGTTAGAGAGAAGAATTGTTAAAGCAATACTTTACACACAACTACTGATGCAGGCCAGTGATGTTATTTTCTGAGTCTTGAAAGTCTCTGAAAGTTCATTTCAGGTTACATAGATTCAGTCATCAAAGCATTGTAGATCTGACTCACTGGGGTCCACATGCTGGCACATGGACCCGTGAAGACCAAAAGATAAAGAATTCAAGATGGACACTTAAGTCCACACCGTTGTTGTCTCTTGTCTTCAGGGACAAAGCGTCTTCCTTTTCCCATAGTACCTTAAGGGTCCGCCCTCACCTGACTCAGGTGGGCTGTTGTGGCAAAGTGCCATTGGATGAATCCCAGGAGACAGTTTCTGATTTCTGAGATGGACCTTTTCCTTTGCTTCAGTTCAGGTCACTTGACCACTGGGCTGCCTCCCAGTGACAAGTCCCAAGCAACAGAATATGGATTCAGTGCCTGAGCATCTGGTTTCCACCCTATAGTTCAGCCCCGTGTCCTGGCTGGGGCTGAGTTCACACCTATTATGAAGCTTAGCACTGAAACATTTTCTAACACAGCTACATAGCTAAAATCTATAACTTTATCTGCGTACACAATATAGACATGAGTAGCATACATAGATTGAGGGCATCGTCAGCTTTCATTACACACCTCACATGACCCCCTTAACACAATATTTGGGGCCAGTAGCCATATTGGGTATTAAAATGGTTTCCAGACCCAATATAAAATCTGGTCATGTAACAATGGTACTGTCTGTTGAAACAGGAAAATAGCTGTATCTTTTCAGTTGTCCATGAAATCCTGTTCAGTTTCACATCGAAGCTTCCATCATGGATAAAGTTCTTCTGTGCAGGAGATCTGCTCTTCCACGTTTCTTCTGCATCTGCTGGTGCCAGTTGATACCAGTTGGGGAAGACTGACAACAGATTTGTTCATCCCAGGGTAATGTCTTTCACATTTGTAACTTCAGTATAAGATCAGTTTGATACATGGAGTAAATCGCTTGATTACATTTTATGTCCAGAAGAATTAATATTTTTGTATCCCCCAGTACTTTAATTCGTCTA
The DNA here is from genome assembly GCF_033958435.1 of Carettochelys insculpta. NCBI lineage: Eukaryota > Metazoa > Chordata > Testudines > Carettochelyidae > Carettochelys > Carettochelys insculpta. The sequence continues at coordinate 131,391,851 of NC_134140.1, read as the reverse complement.
ACCTACTTCCAAAAATGGAGACCGTGCAGCTTTTACTAACACAGCTGCCACAAATGTCTTTATGGGTCTTCCAGCCTAAGGTGCCGTGTAATAGAGCAGAACCTCTTCTGTAAAGTAAAAAATACCATCATGATGAATTCTGCCAGTACTGGATCTGAGATCCTGCTTCCCAAGTCTGTTTCCTAATTCAGCCTTTTAATTGTCAGCTACAGTATGTTGCTGGTGTGCCATCATTGACAAATGAAAAGTTTGTTGTGTCAAATACATGCATGTTTTTTTCTTGAGTTTTAAACCTTATGCCCCTATTACAGGCTCTAGTCAGCAATCCCAAAATAGAAGTTATAGATGGGAAATACGCTTTCAAACCTAAATACAATTTGAAAGATAAAAAGGCACTGCTCAGGCTCTTGGACAAGCACGACCAGCGGGGACTGGGAGGAATCCTTCTGGAAGACATTGAGGAGGGACTGCCCAATGCCCAGAAAGCCATAAAGGTAAGTAACACTGGTAACTAACAGTCCAATCTATTTGTCTTGTCAAAGAGTAGGCTAATTGGTGACTTGATCATGATGTTTAAGTACTTATTTGGGGAACAGAAATTTGGTAGTAAAAGTCTCTTCAACCCAGTGGGTAGGGCTATACCAAGATCCATTGACCAGAAGCTGAACCTAGACCATTTAGACTAGAAATAAAGGCATGAATAATTAAGCTTTGGAACAATATACAAATCAAATCAGGATTTATTCTGGAAGATCTGACCTAGGTCATGCAGGAATTAACTCAGGCAAGCCATGCGGCCAATATTACACAGGAGCAGTGGTGCTGGAACATTTCTTACAGTGCGGGTACTGAACACCAGTGGTTCCCACCCCAGCTTTTTACCTCGACTTCCCCCTTACTCCTGTCCAAGGCCCCCGCCCCCTGAAGGGTCAGAAGTGGGGCTCTTTCTCTGGTGGCATGGCATGGACAGGGAAAGGGGAACACATACGGGACCCTGTGTGCAGGGCAGGAAGCAGAGCTCCTGCAATGGAGCCAGTGGTAGCCTGGACTCCACAAAGAGACTCCAAAGTGTGGGACCGACAGAGCCCTGGGTGTAGGGCTGGCATCAGCCAGGAGCAGAGCCCTAGGTGCAGGGCTGATGGCAGATGAAGGCCTGTATTTGGGACTGGGAGGGAACAGAGCCTTGGGCGCAGGCCCTGCAACTGGGACTCCAGATGCAGGTCCAGGACTGGAGTCTTGAGTGCTGGGCCGGCTGGGCACAAAGTGGTAGGTGGAATTTGCACAAAACCCGAGGGTACTGTCACCCTTAGTTCCTACTCCTTTGTGCAGGAGCTGAGAGATCACCGTGGCCCATTCTTGTCTTGTTTGACTGAGTCAGTGACAATTTCATATGCTGTAGTACTTGAGTATTACAAAACACTAGAAAATCCCTTGAACTCAGGAAATGAGATAAATTATTTATAATTTGTTTAATGGATGGCAAAATATATGATCTTAATCTTTTAAATAATGAGGCTTCTTCATGATCTTTTTTTAAAAATAGTCTGATGAAGAATCATGGACTATACTAGTGTTGCTTATGATTAATAATTCTAGATTATTGCGTATTTGTTTAGAAGATATAATGCAAATGTAAAAGTACACAATCAAATCAAAATGATTAACAGAGAAATGATGCCATGACCATAACAGGCTATTGCCACATAGCCTGATTCTGGTCAATAGACATTGAGGACTCAACTCAGATCAGCTTTTTTCAGACTCAGGCCCCTGATTAGTTACTAAGGCTTTGTGTACAGTCACACTTACAACCATTTAGTTTAATGTGGTTTTTAAATTGCTGTGTGTACACTCCTGTTTTCGTTCGATATTTGCTTATTTTGATTTAGCTTAATCTGGTATCTTAATCCAGTGTGATGCATGGTTCTCTATTAGGTGGTCCATAGAAAGTAAGAGCTTGATGCCAGCTATTGTAGTTCACCCTTTACTTCAAGTGCTCGCGTTCAATGCTGACGGTCCTGGTGTTAAACAAGATTTTTTTTCCCTTTAAAAATAGGAAATTACGTACAGAACCTTACAGAACCTTAAAGAACTGCTTAGGCTGCAAAGTCGAAACTAAAAATGCCAAAACTAAGGTGGCCTGTGCAACCCCATTGCTGCCTGGCATGTGTATACATTATGAGCTATACTTTAATTACATGATTGCATACTGTTTTTCCCCAGTGCCTTCCCTCCTTTGCAAAGGATGGGCCTGCTCTGGGTGTGAATCAGGGCTGTGAGGTGAATGGAGCAGTTGTTTATATTACCCCCACCTTGTTTGTTGTGGAGGTTTGAAGAGGTGTAGTGATTAAAGCAGGGGCCTGCAGGAAGAGAAATAAGGAGTGTCTCCTTAGAGAACTGGACTCTGTCCCTCATTCTGCCACAGAGTTTCTGTGACAAGTCAGTTCTGCCAAAAACTTCACCCATGAGCACTAATCATGTGTTCATAATTCTTTGGGTGCCTTGCTTGAGACACTGAGTTCCTTATTCGCTAAAGTGCTGAACACTCATGTTTCCGTACTACTCAGTAACGGTAATCCTCCAAAAATGCAAAAAGGCACCTCCAAAAAAGCACTCATGCATCTGATGAAACAGGTCTTTGCCCACGAAAGGTTATGCTCCAAAATATCCGTTAGTCTATAAGGTGCCACAGGACTTCTTGTTGTTCCCTCCAAAAATGGTGTTTCACTGCATAGTGAGAGTTTACTTTACAAGATACAATATTAAAGGTGGCATTCCTTCTCTCGGTTGTCCTTTTGGGTTCTGTTATCTTGAAGAAATCACCCTGAGCTTTCCCTGCTCCTTAGCTAGTAGACATAGCAGAAATTTGGAGTAGGTCCGTGGAAAATACATGGTATTTGGTAAATGGAAATACAAGAAACATGCTAGTAGTCTGACTCTTTTTTGTTTGTTTGTTTTCCTATTTGCATTTGAGGCTTTAGGGGACCAAATCATCTTTATTACTCGTCCTGATAAGAAGAAAATCCTTTTCTACAATGACAAGAGCTGTCAGTTTACAGTAGATGAAGGTAAGTGTGCTCTTTACAATTTTTTCACTGAGAATTGGCCTGCTTGTCGACTCCGTTTGTTTTTTTTTTAATCACCTGTGTATAAGAAATCTAAATATTATGGTCTCTTAAAACATTTAGACTGGGATTTACTTAGCAGTGTGATTAGTCCATTTCAAATTTCATATTTTGTTAAATCAATATGAACTAATAGATTAATAAATGGGTTCACAATTTGGAGTGGCAAAACTATTGTTCCTTGAGTGCTTGCTCATATGAATTCCAAGAAAGTGTGTGCATACCACTTGCATAGCTGTTGGAAGGTTATTCCCCTAGGAGTACCCATCAGGTTGGCTGTGGAGCCATGTGGAATTGTGCCTTCCTGGGAGTGTATAGGTGTCCCTGCCAAGCCACTGCCTTTTCAGTTCCTTCTTACCACCAGTAATGGCCATTGGAGCAGGTCGTCTCTCGATATAGCAGATGATCCCCTTTCTCTTTCTAGGGTAGCTGTAAATAGTTGAAAACTTAGTATTAGTTAATTCAAATACTGGAGAACCTTGATTATTGATTATCCAACAATCTGTTTTATCTGACAGGGGGAGGCTGGATAATCAGATTTTCCAGATAGTTGAGTGGGGCCACTAGTTCAGCCAGCCCTGTGGCAGCTGGTCCCACGGCAGCCAGCTTATCCATGTTCTGTATCATCCAACATTTAAGAACATAAGAATGGCCATACTGGGTCAGACCAAAGGTCCATCAAGCCCAGCATCCCATCTGCCGACGGTGGCCAATGCCAGGTGCCCCAGAGAAGGAGAACAGAAGACAATGATCAAGTGATTTATCTCCTGCCATCCATCTCCTGCCCTTGTTATGAAGGCTAGGGCACCATACTTTATCCCTGGCTAATAGCCATTTATGGACCTAACCTGCAAAAATTTATCAAGCTCTTTTTTAAACCCTAATAGAGTCCTGGCCTTCACAGCCTCCTCGGGCAAGGAGTTCCACAGGTTGACTGTGCGCTGTGTGAAGAAAAATTTCCTTTTATTAGTTTTGAACCTACTACCCATCAATTTCATTTGGTGTCCCCTAGTTCTTGTATTATGGGAAAAGGTAAATAATTTTTCTATATTCACTTTCTCCACACCATTCATGATTTTATATACCTCTATCATATCGCCCCTCAATCGCCTTTTTTCCAAACTGAAAAGTCCCAGTCTCTCTAGCCTCTCCCCATATGGGACCCTTTCCAAGCCCCTAATCATCTTAGTTGCCCTTTTCTGAACCTTTTCTAATGCCAATATATCTTTTTTGAGGTGAGGAGACCACATCTGCACGCAGTACTCGAGATGTGGGCGTACCATAGTTTTATATAGGGGAAGTATGATATCTTTTGTCTTATTATCGATCCCTTTTTTAATAATTCCTAACATCCTATTTGCCTTACTAACTGCCGCTGCACACTGCGTGGATGTCTTCAGAGAACTATCCACTATAACTCCAAGATCCCTTTCCTGATCTGTCGTAGCTAAATTTGACCCCATCATGTAGTACGTGTAATTTGGGTTATTTTTTCCAACATGCATTACCTTACACTTACCCACATTAAATTTCATTTGCCATTTTGCTGCCCAATCACTCAGTTTGCTGAGATCTTTTTGTAGTTCTTCACAATCCCTTTTGCTTTTGACTGTCCTGAACAACTTGGTGTCATCTGCAAACTTTGCCACCTCACTGCTTACCTCATTTTCTAGATCATTGATGAACAAGTTGAACAGGATCGGTCCCAGGACTGAGCCCTGGGGAACACCACTAGTTACCCCCCTCCATTGTGAAAATTTACCATTTATTCCAACCCTTTGTTTTCTGTCTTTTAACCAATTCCCGATCCATGAAAGGACCTTTCCTCCTATCCCATGACCACCTAATTTACATAAAAGCCTTTGGTGTGGGACCGTGTCAAAGGCTTTCTGGAAATCTAGGTATATTATGTCCACTGGGTGCCCCTTGTCCGCATGTTTATTAACCCCTTCAAAGAATTCTAATAGATTAGACAGACACGACTTCCCTCTGCAGAAACCATGCTGACTTTTGCCCAACAATTCATGCTCTTCTATGTGCCTTGCAATTTTACTCTTTACTAGTGTTTCTACTAATTTGCCTGGTACTGATGTTAAACTTATCGGTCTATAATTGCCAGGATCTCCTCTAGAGCCTTTTTTAAATATTGGTGTTATATTGGCCGTCTTCCAGTCATTTGGTACCAAAGTGGATTTAAAGGATAGGTTACAAACCACTGTTAATAACTCCGCAATTTCACATTCTGTTATCTGACTGTCCTTTGGTCCTGTTTAGCTCAGATAATCAGGTTCGACTGTAGTTCTTAGATAAGTTTCAGCTGGGGTTTCCCTCCACCTGCACCACATTTTCTTTCCCAGGGACCAGGACATACCTCTGTGTCAAGGGTTCAAGCTACCCTGGCCCTGTCTGAAGCCTGTGCCAAAGGAAGACCCACATGACTCCCGTTTAAAGTGCTTGCCAGGAACCCACCAGACTGAGAAGTGCAAAATGTGTTGAGGCTTCCACTCGAGAACTAAAAAAGAGAGGGACTTTAGGCTAAAATTGCTCTTCATGGAATCAGCCCTTCATTCCCAGCTGACACAGATATTCTCCAACTCCAAGCTCAGCACTTTGGTTTGGATTGCACTGACCTCAATAAGAGCCATTGAGAGAGGTCACCGGCCTCATGGACCCTCAGCACCACCACTCCGGATGCCGTACTCTGACTCAGCCAGCACTGTAGACTCCAGACTCACAAGAAAGTACATTGAGTCTAGTTTCTAGTCGACTCCCCAGTGCAGGAGCCTCAGGAGGAAGACTTAGACCTTCACTCCGTGATGGACTCCTTTGAGTTGGCCAGGAACCACTTAGTGATGATGGTGCAGTCCTCTTGTGTGAGCACAGCTGGGAACAACACAAAGCAGCATCATACCCTCTAGGAGCAAGCTGGCAATGATTTCAGCACAGCTCTTCCTCATCTCAGCATCACTCCCCAGCATGATCTCACTCCACACGTCTTGTTTGCCAGGTTCAGAGTCCTTGTTAGACTGAGACTCAGAGGCAGAGTTCTACTTCTGTAGGTGAAGCTGGCACTGCTCCAGACAAGAGACAGGGCAGCTGTTACCTGTGGTGTCATGGCCACTGCAGTGGCAGGCACCAGCTCAGTGGTCCTTCTGGATATCATGGGCCAATCACCAACCCGAAGGGCTGGGGCCCAGAGCCTTGTCAGTGGTTTGGGAGGTGCAGACCCCTCCATCATCAATATCTGTTGCCCAGAAACCTCCATGGGAAAAGAGATGGGCACTTAGAAGGGTATGGGCCTAGAAACCAGCACCACGCAGGGAGCCCTATGCCAGCCAGAAGTTAGGAAGTCCCAGTGCTCCTGCAGGCATCTTCCCTCAACCTCCCCAATGAAGCAGTAGTGGGCACATCTACCATGGTGCTGACAATGGATGTTGATTAGAAAAGTAGCTCAAAATTTGGACACATGGGTGGAGGACATGTTGGAGTAGACTGACCTCAGGGTTGACTTTTTGGTGCCTGAAGGTCCCCCAGGGAAAGCTTTGCCCCTCAGTAAGACCATCCATAACACTACTGAAGTGTTATGCAAATGCCTGCCTCTTTCCCCATGTCAAAAGGGGTGGAGAAGTGCCTTCAAAAGGGTATTTGCACCTGTTCACTCACCCTCTGGTGGTTGTGGTGGTTGCAAACCAATGGAAAGGCAGGAACAAGGAGGTGAAGAATTTGGACTTCTTCAGTAGGAAGATATATTCTACTGGGGGCACCAGCTTCACATTCTAACCATTCAGCCTTAGCAGCTATAGTTTTCGTTCTAGTAATGTTGTCCAGATTAAAAGAACTACTTCCAGTGGACTCCGGCTTGGAATTTGCTGTGGTCTTCGTGGAAGACAAGCTCATTGTGAGGCTTCCTTACTTTTGGTAGACTTGGCAACATAAACCAATGCAACAGTTGTAGCTCTGAGAGAAGGTCGTCATGGCACCAGGTGTCAGGACGTCTGCACAAGGCCCAGTATATTATTCATGCATTGCCTTTTGATATCGTGGGGCTCTTTTGAGAGCAGGCAGACACTACATTCAGTAGCCAAAGCACCCAAGATCAACTCTGAAGTTCATAGGGCTTCATACAGCAGCCCCTCAAACTTCAAAGAAAGCATTTTAAACTGCAGCCTGTTCCTTGATTCTACCCAGGTATGCCTAGGTAGGACTATACCAGGAAGCAGAACAGAAATAACAGATGGAGGCCCTCTGTCCTCTAACCAGTGGTTCAGCAAAGCAGCCCTCAGCCTCCAAATCAGACTTTTTGAAGATGTGCCTGGGGGGTTACACATCAGTTCAGATCCCAGATCTTGCTGCTCCTTTCATGAATGATCTATTCCATTTCTACCATGCCTGGACACAAATCATCTCAGACTAATGGACATGGTAGAATTGGGATACTCTCTCCAGTTCTGTTCACCCTTGCCTTCCCACCCTCCTTCCATGTCTCTGTTCAGGGACTCTTCTCACAAGCAACTTCTTTAGAAGGTGCAAATGGTTGTACAACTCAGGATGGTAGAAGAGGTCTCTCTAGAATTCAGGGGCAGGTGGTTCTGTTCTCAATATTTCCTATTCCAGAGTCTGTATGGGCTCAGACCTGTGAAACCTGAACAGGTTGTTGAAGGAGATTATGTTCTGTATGGTCTTGCCCTGGCTTCCATTATCCCCTCCCTGGATCTGGGGGACTTGCATGCTGCCCTCCACTTGAAGGATGTGTATTTTCGTGTGTCTGTAGTCCTGTCCCACCGACATTTCTTCCTCTTTATGGTCAACAATGTTCACTATCAGTTTATGGCACTCCACCTTGGCCTTTGGGGGCCCATTGGGTATTCACCATGTGCATGTCAATCATGGCAGCCTTCCTGCAGAAATGACAAGTGCAAGTATTCCTATATCTTAACAACTGGATAATCAAAATGCACTTCCAAGCCCTCATGGATGTCCTTGTGAGCCTAGTTTGGACGATGTTCTTTAGGCTTGTCTTAGTATTGAATGTGGCAGTCTGGAAATGCACTTTCTCACCATGTTTGTGATCAGAGAGGAAATCAGGGAATGCCTCACCAATAGAGTATGAAATTACCTGAAGCTGCTTGGCCATATATATATATATATATATGTAGTACAGCACTTCAGGTTGTGGCTCCATCCCATTCAAGCTTGGCTAGACTTGGTATGCAGACCAAATCGGGTCTGCCTAGAGAAGCTGGTTACCGTCATTCTGCGAGTTATCCTCCTGAAGTGGTGGTTTGACCCTCAAGTGGTGTATGCAGGAGTACCCTTCTCTGCACCCTCACGCTTGCTGTCGCTAGTGATGAATGTGTCAACAGTGGGTTTTTGCGGGGTGCACATAAGCAGACAGGATGCAAGGCCTCTGGTTCCAGGCAGAACTGTCACTGCACATCAACATTCGGGAGCCAGAAATAGTCTAGCTAGCTTGATGTTCCAGGCCCATATGCAGGTCAGATGTGCATTGATACTGATGGAGCACCTGACAACTATGTTCAATATAAACAGACATAGTGGCACTCATTCCTCTCTTCTGTGCTGGGAACCCTCGACCTTCTGGTACTTCTGCTTCGCCCATGTGATACATCTAGAGGCATTGTGCCTTCCAGGTTCCCAGAGTGAAATGGGTGATTGTTCCAGCAGGTTATTTCACAATTGCAAGTGAGCTCTCTGTCCAGATGTTGTGGTCAGCATGTTTCAAGGGTGGGAGTTTCCCCAAACAGATTTGTTTGCAACAAAGTGCAACACAAAGTGTCACCATTTTTGCTCTTTTTCTGAATTGCAGCCAGGGTTCACTTGCAGGCTCGTTTGTCCTCCCTTGGAAGAACCATTTCTCTACCTCAGTTTTCTGTTCAGTTCCTCCAGTTGCTTAGATTTTGCACCCTCCATGGTGGGCCACTTCCTCAGTGGATTACTTAGGCTGCACCCTAAGGTAAAACTGCCAATTCCCCCATGGGATCTCAGTCTTGGGCTTTCTAACTGATGGAACCTCCTTTCTAGCCGTTAGCAACATGCTCCTTCTACTTCTCCTGGAAAGTAACATTTTTGGCAAGTATAACTTCAGCTAGGAGGGTGTTTGCGCTTAAGGCCTTAACTTCATAGCCCCAATACACAGTATTCTGTAAGGCCCGTCTTCCCAAAGCTAGTTTTACAATTCCATGTGAACCAGGACGTTTTCCTTTGTGTTCTTTCTAAGCCGTCCACTAAGAATATGTAATGAACGCTCCACTGTCTGGATGTCAGATGAGCATTAGCCTTCGACATTGAAAGAACAAAGTCATTTCAAAAATCAAAGCAACTCTTCACTGCAATTGTGAAGAGGATGAAAGGGTTTCCAGTCTTGTCCTGAAGGGTCTCTTCTTGGGTCACAGTCTGTAGGGGAGTGCTGTGACTTGGCAAAGACACCTGCTGCAGCACTGATGGCACCCTCCACAAGGCTGGAAGCATCCTTAGTGGTATTCCTGGTACAAGTCGCTGTTCAACAACGCTGCAGGGCAGCAACATGGTCATCAATCCACACCTGTAGGTTGCACAATACCAGTGGTTCTCAAACTTTCTGACCCATAGCCCAGCCTGCTCAACACAAACCTTTCCACAAACCACCAGCCATCACCTATGATGACAAAATGAATATGCTTAAATATCTTAAATACTAAATTATTCATATTCGTCTCCTGAAGCCTATGACCATGACTACACAGCTATAACATAAGGGGCATATATTTATATTTTATTGCATATATCATGTTAGTTTACCAAACTTCATTTTAAATAAAATATTAATGTTCTGCTAAAAAACAAAAGATTTCAACATTGTTTTTATTTATGGCACAGGTGGGGAACCTTTTACGGGTTGAGGGGTCATTGACCCGTAGAAAAATAAGTCCGAGGCCACACAAATGTGAGATGCAAAACAGCCAACCAACCAAAAATGCCAGTCTTTACTGGTGGGGCCCTTGACCAAGACACCCCACTCCCCTCATGCTCCAGCCCCACGGGGGACTGGATGGGAGGGAGAACCAAGGTTCAGGGCTTTCCACAAGTCAAATTAACTCTTCTGGGGTCCTGGCCAATTAAACCAGCAGGGAAAGCCTCTCATGAGCAGTTGCTGGTGTTCCCATTCCCCCAGCTGGGGGGATGGGGAGCAGCAGCGCATGGAGGAGCGTCTTCTGTCACAAGCCAGATCTGGCCAGTGAGGCTTAGGGCTGTCCTCCTTTATTCCCTGGCATTGAAGCTGACACTGGTGCTCCAGCCTGGGAGGGGAGAAAGAGAGGCTGGGGCTGGAGTGCCAGCATAGACTCCCTGCTGTGGGGAGTGAGGGGAGGGCAAGCCCTGAGCCAGAGCCCACCTGCAAGGCGGCTGTGGACCACTAGTGGTCTGCAGACAGCAGTTTGAGAAACACTGTACCATGCCATTATGCAGCAGGAAAGGGATGAGGCAGCTTTTGGCAGTGTGGTGGGATAACCAGAGATTTAGTAAACTCCAACCCCATCTCCACAGTCAAGTTTGGGAATTACCTACTTGGAATCAGCATGAGCACACACTCTGACAAGGAAAAAAAGGATTATCTCCTCTCCTGTGTCTCAAGATTTGTTGCTCATGTCCATTCCAAGATCCGCCCGCTTCCCCTCTGTCAGAGTATCTGACAAAAAGGACTTCAGGAGGTGGCAGCAGGGATCTATATACATTCCCATGAAGGCAAACACCATAACAGACCTGATGGGTACCACTAGGGGAAAAACCTTCTGACTGAGCACATGCACACCTATGTGGAATGGACATGAGCAACACATCTCCAAGAACAACAGTTACAAGAAGTAGGCAACTAACTTTTTTTTCAGGTGGTCACATCCATCCTCCTTTCCTTAATAACTAGAGGTTCACAAAGCTTTTCTGTGGAGAAGCAGGGTCAGTGTATGGAAGAGGTTGAATGCTTAGATTGTAAGTTCTATGGGGAGAGACTGTCTTTTTGTTATGAGCTTGTATTGTACGCAGCAGGAGTGGCGCTGGTAAGCATTACAAATACTAATACTCTATAAATGAACTCTTCCACTGAAAATAGTAACTTACTCTATAATCCACCACAAAAATCTTATGAGTGGCATCTGCTCCTATTTCCCCATCTGACAGGTGCAAAGGGAACAGGGCAGAGTAAGAACCCCAAAGTACTGATCCTGACCATATGATAGGAGAGTGAAACAGGGAACTATGGGACAGAGAAATGGGTGTGTGCAGAGGGAGGGAAATCCGGCAGGAACAGTCAATGTCCGCAGTTGTGTGGTGGGAAGATAGGAGCTAGACATGAAGAGCAAAGAGCAGGGGACAGAATCGGAAGGCGGGGATCGGAGCAGAAGGGAACCGGGAGATGGGGTAGTCCATGAGCAGAAGAGACCATAACTACTAAAGCACGCTCCTCTCCAGAACCAATAACTGAACCTAGAATTCCTGGGGCATTTTGAACATACTGATTTTTAATAAGTCTTGGAATACCAGGCAAATTCTGGACAACTGGAAGAGTGATAATGTTGTTTCAGTATTAAAAAAGGGCAAAATAAAGGAAAAAACTGGTACATGAGTCAGTTGATAAAAGAATTAGAGATTAGGAATGTAACTAATGCCAGTGAACATGGTTCTGTGGAAAATAAGTGTTGTGAAACAAACCTGATTTAATTCTTCAATGAGATTAGAAATTTGGTCGACAGAGTTTTGTAAGTCTTTTAACTTAGAACTATGGACTGACTTGGTATTGTATACCATAGAGCAATACTAAATGAATTAAGAAGTGGCTAGATTATAATGTCAAAGAGTAGTTGTTAATGGGGAATCATTATCACATTGGGTCTTTTTAGTGTGGGCTGTTTGCTGACCCCAGTCAACATTTTCATCAACAATAATATTAAATATAAAATAAATAAGCATTAAATATAATGGCTGAGAAAGTTTATAGGTGACACTGAAATTGGCAAAGTGGTAAAAAATGATGAGGATAGGCATTCAGGTTATGATCTGGACGGCTAACGTGCGCCTATTCAAACACAATTCATTTGATCAAAGAGCAAGAAATTCAAGGCCTTACCTGTAAAGTAGAAGACTTAGAATCCAGTGACTCTGGACACCATTATAGTGCATAGGCAGTTCAAAATGAGTTCAGAGTGCCATGCTGTGGCAAAAAATGGCTAATGTGATCAGAGGAGGAGGAACAGCTACAAGGAATCCATGAGTTTCTGCAGCTGCAAAGGAGGGAGTATTGATGAAATCAATACCCTGTACACTTCCGGTGTCCTGATTTAAAGAGAGTGCTAAAAAATTGGCAATACCTTGAAGACTTCTTCCCACTGTGGAGAAGTTCCATAGGTTTGGTAGCTTGTACTAGAGTAAAGCTGAGGTCATACTTCTCTGTGATGTGCAACCTATGATGCAATCTTTAAAAATGTATGGGGCTGAGCAGTTTTCTGTAAAATAAACTTTTTACTAAGATCAATCACCTGGTGCTAATTCCTCCCCTCCACCCCCCACTGTTTTTAATTTATATGAGATCATGTGATCCTCCCAATACCTGGTAACATTGTTTCCTGAAAAAAGCATGGGGAAAGACAGTTTAAAATTAGTTGAGCTGCTGTGATATCTTAGTTACCCATTTAATACCGTCATCTATTGTAAATGACCCAATACTGAAATTGCGATTTATATGTCAAGTTGTAATACAAAGTAACATTTCTTACTTGGGTCTGAAGGTGGCAGCGTAACACTGTATTTTCGTTCATACGAGAGCATGTCTGTCCGGCCCTCTACTCTTCTTGTTAATGTGATGATCTTCAGACCCACATCTCTTAAGGGATTAAGACAAATTGTTTGCATGCACGGTCCCTTAAGACAAGCTTTGCTGTGTTTACCATCATATTTCAGCAAACTATGTAGCCTGGAAGTCAGAAACAAATTCAGAAGCCAACCCCTGTAAGGTTAGTGTACTCAGCCTGAGTTATCATCATCATCAGCAAGTATGGGCTCAGCACCCATTGGTGTCTGATCCCTCCTTCACTATTTCCGCCCATCTTTTCCTGTTCAGTGCGGAGCGGCTTAGTTTCTGTAGACTAGCTCCACACCAGCCTACTAGATGGCCTGAGCTAGCAAGTGATTAACTTTTTGAATAGTTTATTGCTGAACCATTTATCCTGAAATGTGGACTCAATGCTCTGTGGTGCATCACTGTATGAGTGATGATGTGCAGTTTTGAAGAGACAACGTTTTCTTGATGGCTTGTTGGAGATCATCAATAGACATGAACGCTCTCACAAATCTTCTGCCCATTTTTTCTATGCTCCTTTCTCTGCTTGTTTGGATACACTAGTGAATTATTGTAATTTGAGCATGGAGCATAATCTTACGTAAATTATCTTTTCCACGGTACCACCCTGGGGCAATTTGTTTTATGAAAAGACCATAAAAGGAGGGATGCGATTAGCCAAAAAAGGTTGAGACTGGATATGTTCCCTTTTAATTTCCTGGGCAATTAATCAATTTCTTTCTAAAATAAAGACGAAAAGGTTTGTAAAAGCAGCTCCAAATTTCAGGCACTGTACTGAAGTGAAGTATTTATGCTTTCGTGAGGTGTGTTAAAGCTTATCTTTGTTGACCTCATGTCTCAGTGCGCTGGTTGAATGCTGCAATGCCAGAATAATCAAACGCTTACTAAAGAAATTTAATACATTTAAGAAATTGCTGCCTCTTTAGAACATCCTTCCCCATTTGAATGTACTGTACGTGGTAGTGATTTTAGTACTGGGAGTGCTGGTACGTTTTCCAGTGCAGATCTCGTGTGGGATTGGTAGGCCCTTTCTTTTTTGTTTCCAGATCTTAAAAAAAATCTAATATCCATTTTACCCAGAATTTTACCAGAATGGCAGCTCCTGGTACATGGCTCTTCTCCATCAGATTCCATATATCACTTGGTGGTGGCTGCAGCTGCAAAGGAGGGGAGAAGAGTAGTCGGGAGCCTGAGCTCAGATGCCAAAGGTGCCAAAACCACCTGACATCTGCAGCAATAGGCCTCTCTCCTCTTTCCCTTCCATCCCCTCAAAGGAAGTATTTTATACTTTGGCGTTTACTTCATTTATGTCTTAAGTGGGTGAGGCTTTGTAAAGCCTTTGTTTCATGTAATAGCCTTGTTAGCATGAATGAGAAGTGATAGAAAGGGGGTTGTTGTGGAAACTGTTCCAAGAACAATCAGTGACCGAAGTGCAGATAAGGCAGTGAATGGTGCATGGTAAACTCAGTGCATTTGTCACTGGACTGCTGTTCATCACACGGACACCACCTCCAAATACAAGGTGTGCTTGCGTGTAGAATACTGGGTAGGGTGGTAGAAAGTTTTGGAAAGGTCTTATTTCTCTGAAGTAGTGAAGCCAGAGTTGCACCATATAGATCATTCCCAACGAGTGCCAATGTACCCTTTATACAGTGTCTCTTCTGTACGTGCCATGTAAGCTACAGAAAAGCTGTTCTACAAATGTTTCGAGAAGTCTCCCCTCTTGTGGGAGCCCCTGCATGTTTCACTTGAGGAATGCAGGGTGCCTGCACCACTTTGATTGGGGGCCCACTTGGGTTTGTGTGAACGCCACCTGGCAGCACCAAACCTTGGGAGTCTCAGCCTTGTGGGAGGAGTGAGCCCCATGGCTGTTAGTCTCTTTCTGATCACTCCCTGCTGTGGATGTAAGTCACACTGCGGTGCCTGGTCAGACTCTGTCAGACCTCATTTGTCTCCTTCTTTCAATCTGGTTTTCAGATAGTGTTAGCGTGGTTAGCACACGCCTTTCTGATAACTTTCATCACTTTAGAGTAATTCTTACAAATGTTTAAATTACTGTAGTGTGTCACTGTGCAGGTAGACCCCGAGAGAGGATTTAAAGTGATGTGCTTCATTCTTGGGGTGGTTCCCCAAATCCAGGTCATGCGTCTTTTGCCCCTGTAGCTTGTGGAAATATCACATCACAGACTTCCGCAAAGTCTGCAATGCTTTGGTGCTTCAGTCCTGCTAGGACAGGTGGGAACTCAGGCTTTCAAACCATTTTGTTGAGGCAGGCACTAAGGTCAAAACCTGAAGACAAACAGGTGGACTTGGATACCAAGTAGCACCCAAAAGAACCTTCATCAGGCTGCAGATCCTCCTCTTACAGACTTCTGCACTGCTAGCATTTACACTTTAGGCTCAGTGATGGCAGGAAAGCAAAAATTTAAGGTTTTTTAGAGGTTTCGGTGCCAATGATTACAAAGGTCCTTCAGTACCTACTCCAGCTCCCAGTGGGTGCTGAAAAGCTTGTTCAGAACACAGACTGACCACTAGTACTGGGACTTCAGTGCCTACACACTTCAAGGTCTCTTTCTACTGTTGAGTTCCACAGCTCTCACTATGGTTCCAAGGCCTCGGAGCTGCTTATACCTTTGATATTGCCCACGTGTCTGGGGGTTTCTACAGCTCTCTTTAGTCATATTGCAGTACATCCAAAAAAGGGGTGATTTTATTCTGTAAGGTGAAATGATAATGGGACATCGCAGCAGCGAAATTTGTCATCTTTGTGCCCAAAGTATCAAAAGAATAAATTTTCCTTTGTATCATGTTAAGCAGTCTAGACTCTGTGTCAGGCAGTGCAGAGGACAGAGAAGTCTTCCAAGGTCTGGTGTTGTCAAGGATCACCAAGGAGTTAATGGCTGGTGGAGAGATAAGAAGAATGGGTGCTGCTGTCTGTGCTGAATAAAAATGACCCCATTATCTCTGGCACTGCAGGGGCACATGCAAGGACAGTCAGAGAGCCTGACTGGCTGAAGTAGACATTCGTTGATGGCAAGCAAAGTCTGCTGCGAGGGCCAGAGGCCTGACTCAGCTTTCCTCTGCTCACATGAAGCTGTTTTTCTTTTCTTCCAGATTGCTTTTCCCAAGACAGCCTAATACTCTTATATTTTTCTCCTACCCTTGGAAACAGTACTGGTCTCCTTGTACCCTATCTCTGTAAACTAGCAAGAGACAGCTAAAAATACTTCTGGTATCTTCTCAGAGCCACTTGTCATCAGCATGTCATCCTCCATTTTCCTGCAGAAGTCAAGCGCAGTAATCCCCTCTCTGTACTTGTTTCTTTCTGGGGGTCATCTGCCCTTCTTACTGCCAGTCTCACAGACCACAAAATCAGACAAGTGAATTCTTGCTGTAGAAAACCACTACTGCATATGGTATCACTAGGCCACCACAGCCCAAACACCTCCATCTTGCATCCTCATGAGATGCCACTTTTGCATGATCTGTTGTTAGAGAGCCATAGTGGAAATCCCAAGACAGTAGTGAGGTAATGGACTTTACTCCATGTACTTCCTCATCCCAAAGAAGTCAGAGAGCTTTGGCTGTATCATGGACTTACGGAAGCTGAACAACTGCCCAGTCGGAATGGCTTTCCAGAAGGACAGGAGTGTGCAGAGGTGTCTCTTGTTTGTTCAGCATGACAGAGGACAGTGATACATTAGACACCATCATTGCATTGAGAGGGAACAGTCCATATGAATCATATGTTAGGGCAAATACATTAGCTAATGCTGAATAGCTCTGTACCAGTAAAGCAGGCTTGCTTTTTTCAGGTCCCGTTGTTTAGTTTAATTTCTAGAGATGCATTCTTTGTTCCCTGACAATATTATGACTATATTTCTTTTATCCATCTGGTGCTAACCTAAATCCAAATTGTTAACATGTATAGGCATAGAGAGGGATGATAGCTGTGTACTCATTCTCTGCTTTGCACGTGTAAGCTCAGAACTAAACGAACCCATTAGTGTCTATTTGCAGTAGAATGCATCCTTGTGAATTCTGCCTGTCCTCAACAGTTCCAGTATAATTTCGAGATGCTTTGGTGCTAAGGTTCATCTGCAAACATGAGAAAGGCAGCCTGATGCAGATATGCAATTAAAACAGTACTTCTGAGTGCAATTTGATTTATAAATTAATGTGGTCTTAAAAGGAGTTGCAGGATACTGCAGAACCAGGTTTGCGACAGGAGGGTCATTTATTAAATTATCTATTAAATGCAGTATCAATTTTTGTTTCAGTGTTGACTCCTAGTTGACTTAACGTTCTTGGTGGTCAGCTACTTTAAAAAGACAACATGAAATTATAACCGTGATATAAAAAGTACCAAAACATGAAATATGGTTCATGATGAACCACAGATACCAAAGTTTTGCTCTGATCTTTGGAACATCAGATGTTGTCTATTTTCCAGTGTTATTTTTTCACTTTGTTCTTGGAAGAGATTGTACAATGTGATGAACTGTTCCACCTGCCCCTAGCAGCTTTATGCACCCTAGTCCATCACTGAGCACAACGGTTAAAAGGTTGTGTACTTGTACTCTTGTTTATCGATACAATATGAGCCCTGATAAGGAGACAAATTATTTGTATGCATTGTAAAGCACTGTGGAAATATTACTACATTTTCTCATGAAAATTTAACATTTTGGTTCTTCGAGCATGTGGGCGTGTATCATGTAAATGATAAAAGCAGTTGATCCACAGCCGTTTATTGACTAGCCTGGAAAGGCACTGTAACATACCACAACCAGGATTTCAGTGTATTTACCTGCAATTTATTACATGCATTTCTAAATTGCCTGTCATTTGAGAATACAACATAACTGAAATAAGTGATTTGAGGAAATTGTTTCTCACATCACTTTCCTAATGAGACCATTCATGTTCTGGTATCAACCAGCCAAGGGATCAGTGGTCATGGGAATCACACAAGAGGATACAGACAGAGAGACTTCTTACCTCATGTCGTAAAAGAGGTAGCATTCTCACCCATAATAGGCTTCTGTTGAGAATTCTATTCAATTGCAGAAATAAAAGCACATTACTGTCATCATTGTATCGATCCTCACTACTTAAGTTATGGGAATCAGGAGCGCAATTCATTTGAGCAGTTGTCTCAGATTGAGATGTCAGTAGAGGAGGTTTTGGAGCAAATGAATAGATTAAGCAGTAGTGAGTTACCACAACGAGATAGTAGTTACCCAAGACTTCTGAAGGAACTTAGTTATGAAATTGCAGAATTGCTACATCTGGTATGTAAACTCTCACTTAAATCTACTTCTGTACCAGAAGCTGGTGGATAGCTAATGTGACACCAATGGGTTAAAAAGGCTCCAGAGGCAATCCTGGCAATTACAGGCCGCTAAGTCTAATGTCAATACCAGTTAAAACTAATTAGTTTATCAGAATTATCAGACAGATTAGATGAACAAGATTTGTTGGGGGAGAGTCAACATGGCTTTTCTAAAGGGAACTTATGCCTCACCAGTCTCCTAGAATTCTTTGAGGAGGATCAGCAAACATGGAAAACAGAAATCCAGTAGCTATGGCATACTTGGCCTTTCAGAAAGTATTTGATGAGGTCCCTTCACAAAAAACTTTTGAACAAAATAAGTTCTGGGATAAGAATGGTAGTCCTGACATGGATCTGTAACTGGCTAAGCGGCAGACAATAAAGGGTAGAAGCACGTGACCAGTTTTCAGCATACAGGGAGGTAAATAGTGATGTGCCCTCGTGATCTGTAGTGGGAGCAGTGTTGACCAGTGGAAGAGGCTCTCACAGATGCAGGAAACAAGACCTTTCCAGGAGTTGGACCAAGGCTACGAAAGTCATTCTTGCAAAAAATATGTGACTCTAGATTTCGCTTAGAGTTTGTGAAAGATGAGAAAAGGATTTTTTTTTTCCCTTAATTGGGAGGTGCCAGTCAAGGCTGTATAAGTAAGTATGTAGTCATCAGCCTCAGCCTCCCATATGATCCTTATTGCCACTTTGGAAAAAAAATGCAGAAGAAATTAGAGAAATTTACTGAAATACATCTTACAAGCAGTATCACAAATGAGTTTTTCAAGTTACATCAGTCCACTTGTGGTGAGATTTCTCATCCCACTGACAAAAAGTAAGACTGTTTGAAAACTAAGCTGATTATGCTACCATTTCACTTGGTGACATTACTAGAAACAGTCATTTTGTATTGTTGAAACTCCTTATCTTTGTTTTGTGGAACGCATAAAATAGTTCCCTTTTTTACTCCTGGGGAAAAGGAAAGAAAACTGATCCCAAAGAGTGTCTGATGTAGTCTTTTAACAGAAACATTAATGTTTCGGTGACTGAATTTATGAAGTGCTACAAGCCTTCCCCCTCACCCTCAAGCGACTGTATTCTGGAGCTAAACAAAGTAAGTGCTAATGGAGCCAGTGTGTCTGAATCAGGTAATGTCATTGGGTGTTTACCAGCATCAAGGTTTCAAACCACACTGCTTAAAATAACTTACTGAGGACATAGGAGCTCCAGTTGTTTTGACAACTGTATATTAAATGTACCTGGAAATTCAAAAAATCTAGTCTTGCACGGCATTGGGTGCCTTCTGTTTTATTTATGGTTTGTTAGGTGAACTGCTGACAGGGTGTATCTCACCTAATGCCCATGGAATGAAGGGAGGTGGAATTGTACCAGTCGCTTCGTGGATAAGGCATTCCAGAGAAGCTATGAAACTTTATAGGATGCACAGTGTTTTCTGTGTGGATGACAGCTGCTCCAATTAAGACTTTGCTCTTGTGCTCTTTTCTTTTTTTTTTTTTCCTCCTACTTCCAGGGTTCTGCAGGTAGCTTGCTTTCTTTAACACAGGAAGGATTTTAGAGCTCCATTAACTCTATGGCATTGTTTATATTATAGTGGTAATATCATCCAGCAAAAATTGACGCAGTAAATGTCTTACATCTTCAATAAATTAGAGTAGGAGGCTGGCAAGTTTCCTGTGATAAAATAATGGCAGACAAATCTCACAAGATTAAGCTGCTGTCTCTGCCTGGAGTTAATGGGGCATCTGGATATTTTGAACTGAGCTATGTAAAGCACATTGAAGATCTAAAGATCTGCAGACATGATCAACAAAATTCGACAATCACTGAGTTAATATGAAAATGTGTTGCCTGCAGAGTGCTCCCTGCCAGACGCACTCTATGGTGTAGACAGCACAGAAGTCAGTTTCAACTGATTTTTATTATTTAAACTCTTTTATCTATGTAATCCAGCCGGCATTTTCTGTGCTTGTTGTGTGATGCTCTTCCTACTGTGGTATGCAATATGACTTTTGGTATCTGTGTTGTCATGGAAAGATAGGAGGAGTGCTGGGCAGTTGATGTTTACATATTCATATTTGCCACAGATTTGATTTTTTTTCCCTATGGAATGAGACCTTTTGTTTGGCATTTTAGAATTTCAGAAGCTGTGGAGGAGCATTCCTGTGGATTCTATGGATGAGGAGAAAATAGAGGAGTATCTGAAACGACAGGGTATTTCTTCCATGCAGGAAGCCGGACCAAAGAAAATAGTAAGGGTTATAAATCAAAAACCTTTTCCTCAACTCCCACAGTATGAATTCCAGGAAAAGAATCAGTTAAATGAGTTGACATGATTATGGTGTGTCTCTTGCTTATGCAGGGTTGGAGCTAAAGATTTCCCCTATCACACTATGATCTCCTGCAGCATATGCTTTTAGAGCTTTTATGAGTTCACGTTTCGGTTGGTATCAAGGAGGAGTGCCACAATAAAAAGCCACTGCAGGTTTCCAAGTTGCTTTTTCTAAAAGCCATCCTGTCCTGTAGTGAGGTGGCAAAATGAGTTAAAATGGTAGGGAGAGATTTTTTTCCCCAGTTAGCCAACTTAAGCATTGATACAAAGCATGTAGTCAATGCCACCATACAGACTGGGGATCGAATACTAGTGTGTTGTCTGGAGATCAGAACATAGCTATAACCTCTCTGTAAAGGCCCTGTCAAATTTAAAGTACACTTTTGACATTTATTCAAATAGAGTGTATTAGATCTCTGCTTTCCTACCTTAGACTTCAGACTGGGGAAGGATTTTTAATGCGATACTGAAGAAAGAGTTTGTCCCTGGCTTTTGTTCATCTCCACATTAGATGGTCTGGCACCTTTCAATACACAGCTGTTGACACAGATTCATACCAGTCCCTTAAGGTGTTAAATGTAAGGTCGTTGGGAATAGTCAGAGTTGCCACTGTCCACATAGTCATGCAGATTTATAGAGCATATACAACATTTTCTATGCAGAGTAATAGAGAGGGAGCCGTGCTAGTCTATATACTATCAAAACAAAAAGCAGTCAAGTAGCACTTTAAAGACTAGCAAAATAATTTATTAAGTGAGCTTTCGTGGGACAGACCCACTTCTTCAGACCAGAGCCAGACCAGAACAAACTCAATATTTAAGGCACAGAGAACCAAAAAACAGTAATCAAGGAGGACAAATCCTCCTTGATTACTGTTTTTGGTTCCTGGGCCTTAAATATTGAATCTATTCTGGTCTGGCTCTGGTCTGAAGAAGTGGGTCTGTCCCACGAAAGCTCACTTAATAAATTATTTTGCTAGTCTTTAAAGTGCTACTTGACTGCTTTTTGTTTCTATGCAGAGTGTATTCCAAATAGAGAGGGAAACATTCCATGCAGCCAGTACTCATTGCAGATACATAAAGCAAGTGACATTTTGTAAAAGCTAAGAAAGAGCATACCATTGCTTATTTCTAAAGGGAACATGCTGCTTTCCCCATCAGAGCACTGCTTTACTACAGCATTTCAGACTTCAGTGACTAATGTTGAATTCTGTAAGGATGTTGGATCCTTGCAGATCAGTCTTGTGATTACTGTTCCCATCTCCTTTTTAGGCTCCTATTCAGAGGAGGAAGAAACCTGCTTCTCAGAAGAAACGGCGGTTTAAGACTCACAATGATCACTTGGCTGGAGTACTGAAGGATTACTCTGATGTTGTTCCTGGCAAACAGTAAAGTTGGGTTCTGGAACAAATGTGTTTTATACAGGTTCTTTGCCGCTGGACTTGAGTGTCTGTTTGAAGACAGTATGTAATAACGTGGTGTGTCCCCATCCCTGCAACTGTCAAGATATAAGAGTTCTGTTTAAGAGCAAATACCAATTACCAAATGTAGAGTTTTATTTTAATTTAATTAGCTAACTGGAACTGTGACTATGTAAGAGGTCTGAATGGACAGCCTCTTGCCACAAGGGGTAAAAGATGCACAGCATGTAAAGCTTTAGTTCCTGGTAAATAACTTCACCATGCTTCTCAATAATTTAAAGGGGATATTTCTGGTCTTGCTGTAGAGTGGATTTGCAGTAGAAGTGAATACAGTATTCATTTTATTTATTTCAATAGAACATACAACATTGCAGAAGCATTTGTTTAAAAGAAGCAAGTGCATTCAGTTTGAATATTTCTTCTTTGCATTGATCTTTAATGAAAGTTGGGAAGTTCAGCATGGAGATACACCACCACAATTCCCACCAGGCTGCATGCTGGAAATGTGGCTGCAACCACACAGTGCTAATCAGAAATTGCCTTCAGGACATCACTGATGACATAACTGTAGTGGATGCGTATGCGTTGCACAATGCTGTGTTTTGGGTGAAAAGGATCACTCAATAAATAAAACAACCATGTAATACTGAAAGGGACCGGGGTTTTGTAAAGTAATAATAATAAAGCCTGTAAAGCTGGTGTCAGTACAGTTCTTCTTCAGGTACAAACTGAATTAGGGGAAAACCAACATCTGTTGTGATGGCACATTTCCGTTCAAAAATTGCAGGACAAGCGTTCTTGGGTTAAAACGTCCAAAGCATTAGTTCACTTTTCAGTGACTTCTTGTTTAGAGCTAATGTCTTTTATTTTTCCTTTTTGGAAAAAAAATAACACCTTACATGTAAAATGTGCACAAGATTCTATATATATATATATGTTGGCTTTTATGAAATTTATCAATGGGTTATAGACACTTTGGCTAACTAACAATGAATGGGAAAGCAATCAACATTAGTCCTTTAATTTTTTTAATGGAATCACAAGTGAGCTTCAATCACTCAAAGTAAAACAATAAGTATGACAGGGTGGACTGATTTAAATGAAGACGGTTTAAATCATTCATCTGTATCAGTAAGCAGTAAACCTTAATTTAACTCCTCCATTTTAATTGTGTTTTGCCTTTGTTTTAAGAACATAGAAACGGCCATTTTGGGTCAGACCAAAGGTCCATCTAGCCCAGTATCCTGTATTCCAACAGTGGCCAATGCCAGGTGCCCCAGAAGGACTGAACAGAACAGGGACTCATCAAGTAATCCCTCCCCTGTCATCCATTTCCAGCCTCTGACAGACAGAGGCTAAGGACCCCATTCCTACACATCCTGGCTAACAGCCGTTGATGGGCCTAACCTCCAGGAATTTATCTAGGTCTTTTTTGAACCCTGGTCTACACAACATCCTCTGGCAAGGAGTTCCACGGGCCTACCATGTGCTGTGTGGAGAAAAACTTCCTTTGGTTAGTTTTAAACCTGCTACCCATTAATTTTGTTTGGAGACCCCTAGTTCTTTTGTTATGGGGAACACATAAATCACTTTTCCTTATTCACTTTTTCCATACCTTTCATGATTTTAGACACCTCTATCATATCCCCCACTTAGTCTCCTCTTCTTAGTTGTCCTTTTTAGTTATTTTCCCAAAGAAAGCTAATACTCAGTAAAGTGTTAAAACATGTTATTTGTAACCGAACATAACCTTTACACAAATATGGTGCTTCTTGTTGTTAACTCAGCGAATATGCTACACGTTTATAAAAGCTGTTATATGACTTGTTAAAACTGAGATTCTGAATAAATTTTACATTTTTGATGGGTAGAAAAAGGTAAGTGATACATTCCTTATTTACTAGATAAGCATTTTCTTGTGGTTTGTGTTATGCTTTGTTTGAATGAAAATTAAGATTAAATTAAAATGCACAAAACTGCATTTTAACATTTTTTGATAAATAAAACTACATCAGAAGTGCTGGATACATAGGAAGAACATGGTCAAAGTTTATCTAAAATATTTTTATTTAAAACTACCTGGCAGTGTCTACACTATAAAAATAACTTGGAAGTTGCTTACTTCGAAGTACAACTTCAAAGTGAGCAACTTCGAAGTAGAGCGTCTACACACACCCTACTTCAAAGTTAAATGGAATGGAGTAAGGACTTCGAAGTTGGGCTCCGAACTTCGAAGTTAACTTTGAAGTAAGGGAAAATATGTGTAGACGCTCTGCTGGCTACTCCAATGCAGTGACTAACTTCAAAGTTAATTCCTGGTTAATCACCCACTGATTTTTTTAAATAGGGGGAGCATTGCCTACAGTTAATTGAACTGATTGTTCCTAGTTAACAAGTTCTTCAAGATTTTAGAATGAATAGATCTTATCTTCTCGTGACTACTTTTTATTCATTTATTTGGGAGAGAAAAACAAGCTTTCCTGCTTTTACAACTTTCAGTTCCTCTGTTCAATGGTTTAACTGTCTTTAAAACTTTGCAGCAAACATGTTGTGCTTTATATTAGGCTTTATATTTATTTTAAAATATTGTAAAATAATAAGTTTAGATTTTAACATGTTATCATCATCTCAAATTTAATTTTAAATAGGTTTATTTTAAAAATCTGACTTAAATAAAATCTGGACTTTTTCTCCTTAAAACATTCATTAATTTTTATTCATCCTGATGACAACTGTATTCTGCTGCCAGTACTTATCTGTTTGTGTACACATGTGTGGCTCTTGGTAACATATGATGTAATATTTACGCTTTACAGCAAATATTCTTGTAAAAGTCATGTTGCCATTTTAAACTTTTCACAACACACATGGAATTCCGCACAACAGTCCTGTCCAGTTTAGGGAGTTGCCAAACAATTGTAAGAGTCTTTCTTTCTCTCTTTTATAAGTGTCTGCTGCTCCCTGTTTCAAGTTTCATAGGCAGCATGAGAGGTTCCTCTCTTACCTCTATATCGAAACAGTGGTCATGTAGCAGTGGTTCCCAAGCTATTGGTTACAACCTCAATAATCATGGCCATGGTCAGGCCATCAGAGAATACGGTCATGGTGGTCCTGAGTGTACAGTGTGTGCCATTTTATCCCAGATGACATGACCTCACCCACACCGTTCAGGTGAGGTCCGCTATGCGGAGAAAGCCATTTTGCGCTGCAAAATAGGATTCTCCATGCATTCTGGGGTCCCACAAAATAAGAAGTTTGAAAAATGGAGTCATGCAGGCAAAAGGTCTGGGAACCACCACTTTGTCTCCTAGCAAACTGCATTCAAACAACTGCCCATATACATGTGGAGCAGAGGCACATATCTCACAAGTCAGCTGCGTCTGCATGGAGAGTCAGGGGCTCTTTATTTAGACATGCATTTTCAAGATAAAGTTTGTCAGTTTTCAGGTGAAGCTCCCCCAGTAGGGAAAATGTATGGCCTGTGAGTTATTACGTTGCTTTTACACACTGGGTTTCCTTTTAGTGCTCTCCAGTGTAGTTTCTCAGAAACCGCACGTGCCATTTTGCTTTATAGAGACTTCAGGGAGTGCTGTGCAGTCTTGAAGTCTCTGGAGCTCCAGAGACATCCGTTAGTAACTATTTCCATCTCGTGTGCAGATCTTCCCACTGACATCCCCTGTAAAGGAACAAGTGCCCCAAAATATCTACAATGTCATCAAGTAAATATTTGACTGCTGTGGCCCCTGCAAGAGGCCAAAAGATGGGAACAGAGACCTCACAATTCCTGTCCAGAGGGCACAGGGTGATGACCCAGACAGAGGAGGCTGCTGCAGACACGTTACCTGTCAAAGCTGCAATACAAGTGATTGTTATCTCAGCTCCTTTCCACCAGGATGGGTGCATGAAGTGGAAGAGAGATGATCGATCGTTGGTGAAAGATCAGGTATGCGGGCTGTTTGCTCAGATGCAGAGAAGCCTAAAGGATTTATCTTCTCTTAAATCTACAGCAGCTCTTAAAAGGAGTTCTCATCACGGTAATTTGAGACTTATTGGAGTCCCTGAAGGAACAGAGAGGCCAATCCCTAGGACTTGTTCCCTAGCTCTTTACAGAAGTGACCAGCCTGTTACCAGTTTAAAGAAAGAGCACATAGGTCTCTGGTTCCTAAACCGGCTTCAAATGGCTGTTCTCATACATTGGTTGCAAATTTCTTAGACCTACCATGAAAGAAAACCAGAGATGGTAGGGAACTGGACTCAATGACCTCTCGAGGTCTCTTCCAGTTCTCGTGTTCTATAATACTATTATTTATTCTATGAAAAACAAGGCACCTAGCATATGGAGAGAAGAAAGAGAAGAATTGTTTTGGGAGAGGCCACAAAATAAGATTGTGAATTTCCAAGATTTTGGAAAAAATGTGGATGAACAAAGATCAGTCTTCAGAAGATATAAGGAACTTGGCAATCAGCAAGTTCACGTCTCAGTTGTTATGTCTACCCTTCCTGCACTTAGGAATGTATCTAGTGAACATGAATTTATTTGGATTATCGTTTCTGCTCCACACTTATTCTTTATAAACTTCTGGGACAAGTATATCAATTCTCCTCAAATGGCTGAATGTGAAACACCCCAGTAGGGCAGCTAAAAGAGAACAGCTCATCCCAAATAGATCTCATGGGAGTGAACTGACTGGGAAGGATGTATTTAAATATTTTTAGCAGTGTTAAATGGCTTTATTCCTGTATGTATGTTCGGGAGTCAATGAATCTTTTGACAACACCTGCAGGGCCAACACCGCAAGCTCGGAGCAAAGTGTGAAGGGGGGCCCAGCTCTGTGCCCTGGAAAAGGCTGAACCAAAGGCAGAAGGGTGCGGCCTTGGGCAGTCAGTCCTCAGTGCCACTCAGATCAAGGTGCTGGGCTCCCAACCGTCAGAGTTGCGTGGAGTACCTCTGCCATGGCAGTTCAAAGGGGCCAGGAGCTCTTGTTGTCACTGCCAAAACTCCGGGCCCCTTTGAATGGCTGGGCCACGGGCCTGGACAACACCCCTAAATGGACAGAGCCACATGAACCATTGTTTGTGATTACACAAGGTCTACGTGTTAGTTGTGCACCAAAGAGATCATGGCTGGTTCAGTGCCTGTTACTCTGGCTATGTGAGGACTCCAATTATACTTTTTTAAAAGTAACTGAGAGGAAGCCATGCTAGTCTATATACTATCAAAACAAAAAAGCAGTCCAGTAGCACTTTAACAAAATAATTTATTAGGTAATGAACTTTTGTGGGACAGACCCACTTTTTAAAAAGTGGTTCCTGTTGGGAGGCCCTTCTTTGTTATCACCAGAGTCATCAAAACCCAGTAACTTGACATTTCAGGTGCCGAAAGGGTGAGAGAACGTCTTTCATCCACTCAAGGCATTGTAGAAAGAAGGACAAGAGCTGAACAATGCAGCCTTAGTCCCTCGCAGGACTAAGAGAAGCAGGGTGGGTTGCTGAAGAACACTCACCCATGATTTCGAGAGCCCAGCCCACTATCTGTATCTGCAGAAGTGATTTGCGAATATGTGCAAATTTGAAGGGTTCTAAATACAAAATTTATATGTCTCAGCAAAAATAAGACCTGGATGTCTGCACCCACATCTGCAAATGAGCATCTGAATGGAGAGAGAGCAGATAGCTGTGGATTTGCAGGGCTGTAGCGGGTTAATTTTCCACTGCAGTGTAGACCTAGCCTGGGTAGGAAAATGGTACCTTGCTACCTCTTACCCAGATTGAGAGGGTAGCTCTTTCCCCTTTAAAGTGCTGGCAGTAACAGTTTCTGCTTTAGTTTCATATGATGAGGACAGGTTTTTAATCCTAAAATTCACCACAAGCAGATCTCCACTAGTCGTCATTAATACGGTTGGGTCTTGCCTCAATGATTCTGTAATCTTTCATGGGATTTGTTTACTAAATTATTTAAACCTGTAACCCTACAACATAGGCAACTGGTGCCTGCAGTGAGAGGGCACCCGACTTAGCCATTTAAATTTTGGCAGGGGCATAGGGGGTGCATGTCCCAAGTGCTCCCCTGAGTCACTTCTGAATCTGTGATGATTGCTGGGAGTATTAACAAAGTGTTTGGTGCTTTTGTGGACTGATGTCCCTGTCAGGGTCATAAGCCAACCAAAAATGGAATGGCCCTGGAGTTGCCCGTTAAAATCTTGAGTCTATAGCATATGTGGAGGCTCATACAGCCAGTGGGGAGGGGCTAGTTATGCTTTTCTCTCATACCTGGATCCTGTTCTTGTGCAGACTCCTTTTTAAACTTCTCCATTGAAACAATTGTTGTCCCTGATCATGCCCTTCTAACTCTTTAAGAATAGACCCATCTGTGAAATAGCCATGGAGATGGAGATTTAATCCTTCGCTTTCTCTAAACCCCCAGTTAAAAGATTTGTCAAAACAGAAATAGGCCTGTTGCTATAGATTGGTCATTTTCAACTGCTTGCATATAATCTGCAGACTCCCAAGCATCTGCTGTTCACTAGTTGAAAACCAGTGCTGTGGACAAACGAACACTCAACATCTAACGTTCTGTTGCAAGATACACTCGAGGGTTATTTCACTGGTAGAATTCCTAGATTTACATCTGCCAAGGGCTTGGGGTGGGGGCGAGGGGATGTTGAGATAGTATGAGGGCTTTAGGGGAAAAAAGAAGGAGCTTGATTTGTCCTTTTTCTCATGCTAAAGCGACAGGATGACCTGGGACCCTCCGTGGAGCATCAATACTTAGAATGAAAATATTTAATATGTCAATTTAGTTTCGATGCCCTAGAACTGCTGTAGACCCCACAATGGTTAGGAATTTGGCTGTGCTTCGTAACCCCCCCACAGGCCCACGTCCACAATGTGTGCTTTAAGAAAAAGGAGCTCTGCTGTCCTCATGAAGTTCTGTATGAAAGCGTGGGAAGGCGACTTTTCACAGCCCTTAAAAGTGTGCTGGTCACAGACAGTGTTTCATAGTGTTGAAAATGCCTCTGAATCTCAGACTAGGCAAGCACCACTGAAAACTGGGATTCAAAATGCACTGGATGCCACAGAGGTTGCATGAGAGGCTTCGTCCTCTCACGTTTTGTTGGTGCTGAAACAAAGGAAAAGTAACCCCAATCCCTATGCTACGAGCGCATCCAATAGGTGGGAAGTTGTGGACGTGGGAGCTGAGATAATGCTCAGCTTCCGCAGCCAAATCTCAGCCTAAAATTATACCCTGGGCTCTGCACCTGCTGAACTTTGGTTAATTTAGGCACAGCATTGTTGGCTCTGGAGGGCTGCAGTGGTCACCAAGCGTATTACACAAATGGAAGGAGGGGTTCCTGTCAAAAAAAGCACAGGCTGTACCAAAGGTGGTACTTACTTGAATTCAAAGAAATTTGTCCCTTACCCAGATACATTTCGATACAAATGTTGAGCTGGCTCAAGGAATAGCAAACCTCCCATCCACCCTTTTCACCCTCCCTGGATCCCTCCCCTTCCTCTCCTCCCTTACCCGTCCATGTGTATCTTCACCTTGTTTATGACTATTGGCCCCAGTTAACATGTTACGTCTTCGTATTACTGTCTGTATTTGTATTGTCTGGTCTTTCAGCTGTGACAAGTTGTAAAATGTGTAATTGAACAATAGTTTTAAAGCATGCAGTATATGGAGTCAGATACAAGCTGCAAATCATTTACCTTTTTGGACTTTGTTTCTTTATGGAAAAGAATAACTCTCAAAACAAAAAGGAAAAAAAATAGCTTTCTGGTTTGTTAACCTGTGTGCAGGAAACATTGTAGGTTAGAAAACTCACGTTTTGTCCCTTAAAGGAGAGGAATGTTGATGATGATGGTAGAATCAAACTCTGGAAGGCACAAGTTTGATAGACATTTCTCCTAAACAGTCAAAACAGAAGACTGGGAGAGGACAAAGGAATGGATACCTCTTTCCGTGCAGTTGTCAGTTTCAAGCTTCAGCGTGGCTTTTGCCTTGGAGCCAAACTCTGGTTTATCTGAAGTCAGTTTGGAAAGGCCAGATGAGAAGTGCAGTCCCCCTCTTCTCTCTCTTGAGCGCTAGGACATTCTGAGGCCTCCTTTCTAGAAAAGAAATGCCACCATGTCCAATTTCTGCAATTTTTTGCATTTTAAAATGTGTTTTATACATAACTAATGAGGAGGAGGAGGAACATATGCCTGTTCATGTTTGAGCTGGCATATGTGTGTCATAACGTGAGGCATGTTTTTTGTATGGCAGCAAATAATTCATAGATTCTAAGACCAAAAGACAACATTGTGATCATTTAGTCTGATCCTGGTATAACTTGCTGCTCAAACTAGAGGGTAATAGTCTAAAAAATAATCCCAGTTTGATTTAAAAATGGTCAGTGATGGAGAACCCATCACAACCCTTGCTAAACTGTTGGAGTGGTGAATTATTTTCACCATTCAGAATTCATGCCTAATTTCCAGTCTAGTTCCAACTTTCTTCCATTAAACTGTAAGAATTGAAGAATGTCTGTACTGAGTCACACTGCTAGTCCTTCTAGCTCAGGATCCTGGACCGGAGACAGTACTAGATGGTTCAGGGGAATGAAAAGACCAGGGCATTTTAGGGATACTGACAGAGTAGTGTTGCACCTTCCCATCCCGGATAATGCCATTGCTGGACCTGTCCTCCATGAATGTATCTAATTTTTGTAAACCCAGTTGCAGTTCTAATTTGATCTGGTGCCCCTTAGTCTGGGTGCCAGGCAAGGGGTTAGTAACATTTCCCGGTTATTTTCTCCATCTCATTCATGATTTTCTAGATCTTTATAATATCCCTGCTAGTCATCTCTTTTATAAGATAAACAGTCCCAGTCTTTTGAATCTCTCCTTGTAAGGAAGCTGTTCCATGCCCATCATCTGTCTTGTTGCCCTTCTCAGCACATTTTCCTGTTCTAATTTTTTTTTTTTTAGGTGGGGCAACCAGAACTGCACTTACTACTCAAGATGTGGGCATACCATGGATTTATACAGAGACATGATGATATTTTCTGTTTTATTATGTATCCTTTTCTTAATGGCTCTTAATATTCTTGGGTTTTTGTTTATTTTTTTGACTGCCACTGCATATTGGGCAGATGTTTGCAGAGAACTATCCAGGATAACTCCACAATCTCTTTCCCAAGTGATAATAACTAATTTAACTCCCATCATTTTGTATGTACAGTTGGGATTGTGGTTTCTGCAGCACATGACTATGCATTTATCTACATTGCCTTTCATCTGGCATATTGTTTCATCTGGCATCCAGTTTTATGAGATTCCTTTGTAACTCTTCATAGACTCCTGTGGATTTAACGATCCTGAGTAATTTTAGATCATCCGCAAATTTTGCCACTTCAGTTACCACTTTTCCCAGACAGTTTATGAACATGTTGAATAGGACTGGTCCCACTATAGCCATCGGGAACCCTACTGTTTACTTCTCTGCATCATGAAAACTGATCATTTATTCCTACTTCCCCCTCCCTATTATTTAACCAATTACAGATCCATCCAAGGACCTTCCCTCTTATCCCATGGCAGCTTACTGTACTTAGGAGGCTTTGAGGGGAGGGATCTTGCCCAAATTTAAATTTTCTGAAACTATAAGTGCACTATATTCAGTGAGTCGCACTTGTCTACATACTTGTTGATCCCGCAAAGAATTGTAGTAGATTGGTGAGGCATGATTTCCCTTTACAAAGGTCACATTGATTCCTCCTGAATGTATTGTATTTAGTATGAGTCTGGTAATTCTGTTTTTTGTTATTGTTTCATCCATTTTGCCAGGTACTGAAGTCAGGCTTACCAGCCTGTATTTGCCAGGACTGCCTCTGAGACTTTTTCAAAAAATATTGGCAACATGTCAGCTATCCACCAGTCATATGATCTGTAGGCTCCTTTAAGCAACAAATTACATGCTGCAGTTATACCTTTCTCTGCTAGATTGAAGAGCCAATTATATTTCCCCCATGTTGATATTTAGACTGTAATTGAAGTCACCCTTTAACCGTCTCTTTGTTAAGCAAACCCAATTTGAGTTCCTTGTGTGTGTCTACATTGCGATAAATGACCTGCAGATACAGTATCTACTTCCTGCAAAGTTGCTGCAATTAAAGAGTTCTTCCATCACCTCCCTTGTCTACAGAACTGCTCAGGAGTGCAGGAAACAGCAAGGTTTTGCATGCTTGAATAAGAACGCTGACGTGCAGCAGTTTGTGGTGCCTCTGATCTATAATTCAGCACGATCATCCCAAGCTCTTAGAGAAAGGAGATGAGAGAGGAAAGTTAGCTTAGATTCAGAGCAACTGTGTAGAGAATACCCCCGTGGCTGCGGCAGGCCTGCGGCTGTCATTTCTTGTATGCGCAGACAGCTGGACGACTGGCATGGGGGGGGTGCTGCTGGTCGAGGAGGGATTGGAAGCAAAGGCTGATTGGAGGGAGTAATGGCAATGAGATGTGATTGTTTCCTACTTTGTTTGCTCCCTGCTAATGCTCCAGCCTGGAATTTAGGCATGTGCTGGAGACTACTAGTAGCTGCAGCCAGTGGGGGCTCAAAATGGTTTTTCATCACCTGGTAACTTCAGTTAACTCCGGGGTGGAGACCTTGTTTGGGTCGGGGGCCAGTGACCCACAGAACTCAGTCGGGGACCACATGCAAAGAAGGGGGAAAAAAAAAAAAACCTCGCAGATGTGCCTCACTTAAGAAGCAGAAATAAAAGACAATCATCTCAGTACCTTCAAGCTCCACCCCAGAGCATAGGGAGATTGGCTTGTAGATTGTGGGGCTGTCCTAGGCTCTGGAGTGGGGCCAAAAATGGGGGGTCAGTGCCCATGAGCGGGCTTGCTGGGGATGTGGGGTCTGGGCAGGAGGTAGGGGGAAGAAATGAGCCTGAGGTGCAGGGTCTGAGTAGGATGCAGGGTGCAGGAGTGGGCTGAGAGAGGCTGTGGGCTCTGCGTAGGACATAGGATGCAGGAGTGGGCACAATATCTGGGTGGGATGCAGGCTGGGGTGCAGTATCCAGGTAGGAGGTACCGTGCAGGAGCAGGCCGGGGTGGGAGATCTTGAAGGGGAATTCAGGGTAGAGGTGAGGGGGTCTGGGCAGAAGGGAAGGTGTGGGAGCATGCTGGGGGTGGCGCTTGAAGGGAGAGGGTGCATGAGTAGAGGATGGGTGCAGAGTCTGGAAGGGAGATGCAGGGGATGGGATGTGGGCACCTACCCGGTGCAGCTGGGTGGGAGGGGGGTGGCATTGAATGCACATCACTCCATTGGCTCTGCATGCTGCAGGGAAGTTCCCCCTGCTAGCACTGTCCCCCGCAAATGGCCATGATTCAGCCAATGGGAGCAACCAGGAGCGGGCCCCACACCGAGCATGTCCCTGTAGCACTCATGCACTTCCTGCTTGCCAGACAGAGCTCTTCGGCTGGCCCTGGCGTGCTTGGATCAGGCCCGTGGGGCTCAGGGCTCCCCTCCCATCCTTCCTGTCATCTCCCTGAGTGGCAAGTCCTCCTACAGCCATGATGCTCTGTGCCCTGACCCCGCCCCCCCCCGGGTACGCTGCTCCCCATTGTGACACCAGGTGGTGGCTTCCCACAATATCCCAGCATGCACTGAGCCACAGTCTTACCGCAGACCCAGCAGAATGGTGGGCATGGGCTGAACGAGACATGCTATGTGGACACCCCTCGTTGCAGGGAGGAGGTGCACGGAGCAGCACAAGTGCAAGACAGAAGAGCAAGTGGCTGGCCCTCCACGACCCCTAGAGCACGCTAAGGGGGCAGCACGTGGGTGGAATTTTACTCCCGTGGGATTCTAGTCTTGGAAGCTTTAAGGTGAGAAAGCCCCTGAGGGTGCCCAGCAGCCCCCCGGCCGCGGCTTCTGTAGCTGGACGCTCGTGTATTTGTGACGTTCAAGCTGGGCTAGTGTCCCTCCCCCATGCCAAGGACGCTGCCGGCAGGAGCGGTGACTGTGGCTAGGTCTACGCAGTAAGCAGGCACAGACGGGAGCACAGCTGAGGGAGAGGAGCTGCTGAATAAGGAGCTTCCACTGTTGCCAATTGTTTTTCAGACCAGGCTTGCACTTCTGGGTGCATGTTAGCTACGGCATTAAGCATCGGCTCTTCGCTGCCTGGCTCCACAGGCCAAGTGGTGGTCACGTGGCTGTTAACCATGTGCTGTGCAAAGGGCCAGGCCAGCCTGCACGAATATTTAGTTCCTCCCTTTTTTAACAACTGTTTCAGGGCACTAGTAATGGCCGGAAGCGACTGTATGTTTTACCTGTGGCTGCCCCGGCAGCTGCCAGTGAGTGATTTTAGAGGACAGTGATGCAATAGCCTGCTGGTCTGTACATTTGAAATCCATTTAACACATGACGCGCTCAGCTGGACCCCACCCCCCCCTCGCAGCAGGCGCACTGGCTGCCTCTATAGCAGCTAAGCGGTATTTTGTGCCAGTCGTGTTGCACCACTGCGGGCTGCCACATGCACATGGCTTTTCTCTCGGTTACTCAGCGCTGGGCAGCTCTGACTTTTGTATGTGATGTAGAATAGAAGCCTCCAATGTGCAGGTAGCCCAACTCCTGCCTGGGAGCGATGGGGCGTGAGCCACGTTTCAGTGTCCGGGGACATGCAGGATCTGCGAGGAACAAGCGTGCAGTTGGGCAAGGCCTTGGAATGATCATGCTGAAACATTGTGTTCGGTCATTTTAATGCAAGATGTCATCTATGTGACTTTCCCTCTTGGCGTCTCCAAGGCGCTGAAGAGTGTGGGCCAAGTCTGTGGTCAGGCCTGCATGTCTTCTGCGTGCAGTGAAAATAGCACGCGTCCTGCTCTTTTTCATCCATGTTTCCTAATGGGGCTTTTCCATTCCATTGCAGAGATGGGCAAGTGAAGGCCCCACGGAGGTTGCATTTGCCCAAGTGTTCTGCATTTGAAGGTAGGCAGAACATGGGTCCAGTGTCTGATCCCCACCCTTCCATGTAACAAAACAGCCGAAATGGCGCACTTTAAAGACTAACAAAATGATTTCTTCGGTGCTGAGGTTTCTTGGGCCAGAGCTGAAGACGTGGGTCTGGCCCAGGGAAGCTCATCACTGAATAAATCATTTTGTTAGCCTTTAAAGTGCTCCATTTCGGCTGCTTTGTTTTGCTGGAGCACAGACCCACACGACCACCTCTCTGCTGCTATTGCCCCCTACGTGTGAGTGTGACTAATCTCTGAGCTTCCTGACCCTGAAAAACTGGTATGCAGCAAAACACCCCTACGGAAAAAAAGTCCAGTTTTAAAACTATCCCTGCTATGGCACGTCCCATGCTACTGTACCCTCCCCAACACCCTCACTGGGACACTGCCCTCTCCTGGTCTTCCCTGGAGCCATCTGACACATTCTGCAGCTCCCCTCGGTCAGGTACCCCAGGGCTCTGACCTGTACTGTCCTCATTGGACACCAGCCTTCCCTGTAAGCTGCCCAGGAGAGATTCAGGTGCTGCCCAGCAGAAGCCCCACAGCCAGCAGCATGTCTACTGGTGGTGTACATCTGTACCTGCCTTGGTGCCTGGAACAAAATTTATTCTGCCCATGGATGGAAAAAAAAGTAGAGGGAACACAGCGGGGCACCCTGTCTTTGAGTGGTCTCACAGGGCCTCAACCTTCACTGCTGTGCTGATGCCTCAGTCAGACCAGCCTGCATGCACCACTGTGGGCACACCCTACACACAATTGTGAGTAGCATTGTACAAAACGTGCCTTTTGGCGGTATTATCCTGCAAGACTATCCTGGTCAAATATACATGCAAAATGTATATAAAGCATTAGAACATAGACTGAAATTATAACTGCACTGGGACTTATTAGGCCACCTTGGGGAGAAGGTAAACCACGTTCTGAAACACCAAGGCTTAGCTGTCAAGTGGCTGTTCCTTGGCAATGAAAAGGGGTGGGGAGCACGAACAGCCCAATCTGCACTTTAGCAAGCAGCAAGGTGGACTCGCTTTCACCATGAGCTTCCATGTCCCCAGCCTGCTTGCAGGAGGGCATTTTAGCTAGAAGTGATGTTCAGGAAGATGCATTTCAAAGGTGATTGGCCTGTAAAAACAAGGGTCAGAAATACCCGAGGTCTCTCTTCCGCTCCCCAGCACGCTCGCATGCTCACCTAAGACAACAAAGGAATCAGCCCTTTGTCGTCGGGAGCGAATTTGATCAGCTATGGTTCTGGGCATACGTGATGAGGATTTTTACTTTGAATCCAATCTACTTGGTTACATTTAATCCGTATCTTCGAGCACAACAAGAAGTCCTGTGGCACCTTATATATTTTTTTTTTTTTGGAGTCTAAGCTTTCATGGGCAGCTGCCTGACGGTTCGTCAGATGCATGCCGGTTAAGTTCAGTTACTGGAATGCGTTTTAGTTTCATTTCTCATACAACCATTTCTGAGTTTAATGCTTAATCCTTCTTTTCACTTAAAGGTGGGCTCCCTGGCGTTAATTAAACTTTAATCCCAAACTAATCCGTTGTGGTGTGTAGCCGGAACTGTTTGGGTGACGCTCGTTAAAGTGCCAAAGGATTGCATAGTGACCCACTACGAGGGCAACAGCCTCTAGCAGCTGAGCTGCCCGGGAGAGGGCTGGCCAGGCAGAACACACATTTTGGGTCTGGGAGCGTTTTGGGTCATGCTGCAGGTGGTAAGCAAGGCTGCTGGAAGCTGGAGTGTGGCTGTTGTGCTAACAGGCACCTGGCATCAGGCTTGTAGCTATACACAGCCACCGAGGGTGGGCCCCACGGCGGGCGTGCGGGCGTGCGTGCGTGTGAGAGAGAGAGAGAGAGAGAGAGAGAGTGAGGGTCCTGGCCAGGGAGCCATCACAACAAAGCATTATGAAGCACTGGAGGTTGCAGGGGATGCACTGACCTAGCCACACGCTGGGCTGGCTGGCAGGCACCCTGGAATGAAACACCCAGCTCAGCCTGCGGGCCGGAAGCACTCGGCCTGACGCGTCTCCACCTCTTGTGAGAAACTTGCGTAAACCCAACCTTCTTTACTCTGTGTGGGCAATCCACTGCTCCCTGCCACGCCTGACCTAACTGCCACCCACCCACTCCTTTGCCTCACACATCCAGCCCATCCCAAATCCAGACACAGCTTCTTCCTCAGCACCTGGATCCTTCTTGTCTCTCCCCAGCATCAAGGCGCTGCCCTGCCGGCCCATGCAAAATGCAGCCACTAACCTCATCTACCTGGCCTAGCCACGTGGTCCTGTACCTCCTATTGACAATTCCCTCCTCCGTGCCCCATCCAATGCCATTTCTTATTTCAGCGCCGTGTCTCACCCCTCAGGACGCTACATCCCGCTGGCCCTTCGACGGCACCTCACACATCCCAGCCCACCAGTTGCCGCGCTGTCAGCTTCACCGATGCAGCCCCGCAGGCGAGGCATGACCACCCTGAGCTCATCTGTGCCCACCTTCCCTTCAGCCATGCAGCCTATGCGCAGTCATATACCTGCCCTACTGCAGCGTGCAGTGCCTGTGCGCTGGCTGGGCCAGGGTGAGCTGTGCAGTGAATGGGTTCTCCGAAGGTTCTGCCACAGCCTGGGCAGGCTTGCAATGACCTCCTGCTCCTAAGCTTCCTGAAGTTGACTGGCATCTTTAATTACTAGTAGTACGTACCTTAGCAATTGTGAGCAACTGGGGCAGATGCAGATCTGTGTATATTATGCATAATAATGGGAAGACAGTCCTGGGGGGCTGTGCCTAGGTAGATGGCGTAACACTGACTTGGGACACGTCTCAGCCTCTTGTGAGAACTTTGAGTAAACCCAACCCTCTTTATCTTCCCTCTCTGTGTGGGCAATCCACTGCTCCCTGCCTGGAGTACATTTTTCTGATTTATGGTGGGGGGGTCCAACCCAACCCAACCCATTTAGTCTGCTGGGGTTTTCCCTGGTGTTAGAGTCCAGCGTTGGGCCTGGAATTCCAGCGTTCAACCACTTCCTGCTGTCATTGCGGTCACCTGCAGGTACGAAGGCCATGCTGCAGTAAAGCGGGTGAGTCACTGAGGAGGCTTGACAGCATTCTGTGATGGAGTCCCTTGGTCTTTCGCTATCACTTCTGCTTGTGGAGACCCCTGGAAACATCAGGGTTTGTTTTGTTAAATGTGAAGCACATGACCCCTTGGAACAGCAAATTGAGGTGGATTAGCTAGGCTGA
This sequence comes from Carettochelys insculpta, assembly GCF_033958435.1. NCBI lineage: Eukaryota > Metazoa > Chordata > Testudines > Carettochelyidae > Carettochelys > Carettochelys insculpta. The sequence goes on along the minus strand of NC_134140.1, from coordinate 131,353,545 downwards.
TTGCCTTCCTAGCAAATAGCAATTTTAGCATATTTTGGGCTAATTACATGACTAACTCCTGCTCTGTGTCTGCCAAAATTCTCCTCTGAATGTGGCTCGGAAAGAAAATGACTCTTCTGTTCACCTTGGGGTTTCCTCAGTGTGTAACAGTGAGACGAGCTTCCCAGATCATCGTCCGTCTCCTGGCCTTCACTAACATGGTGCAAACAAAGCTTTTCCAAATTAACTGTACTGAGTGCCTTCTGCCTTTGCTCGTACCGCCGCAGTTCATCCCTTTGATCAGCTTTGTCACTTGCCTCTGGGCCCTTTCCAGTTTCTCCACATCCTTTCTGTACCTTGGTGACCAAAATTGGATGCACTACTCCAGCTAAGACCTAACCAGCACTGAACAGAGCAGGACTATCAGCATCTGTGGCTTGTGTGCTATTCCTGTTATTGTAACCCAAAACTGCATTTGCTTGTTTTGCAACAGCATCACACTGTTAACTCAGACTGAGGGTGTGAGCCATCGCAACTCCAAGATCGTATTCAGCAAGGCTGCTGCCATGCCATTTATTGCCCAATCGGTATTTGGGCACTTGGTTTTCTTTCATCCCTTGGTGCAGCACCTTGCATTTGGCTTGGCTGAATTTCATTTTGTTGTCTACAAGCCCAGTTCTTCAGGTTACCACGCTCCCGTTGAATTTTAGCTCGCTCCTCCAAAATGTTTGCACACCTGCTCCCACCTCACCTTCTTGTCTCACTCAGCTCTCTCTTCCTGCTTCCAAGACAGTAATAAAGATGAGAAATCACACTGGACCCAGAAAAAAAGATATCTGTGGAACCCCATTCGAGACCTCCTTTCAAGCTGGCATCCTTCCATTAATAGTTGTTTTGGGGTGTTTTCACACCCTCCTCGGGCAGCATCGGCTCCGCTGGCTTGGCCACGTCCACAGGATGAATGATGGAAGGATTCCAAAAGACATCCTGTATGGCGAGCTAGTCTCTGGCAAAAGACCTCCCGGACGCCCCCCATTGCGCTACAAAGATGTCTGCAAGAGAGACCCTCAGAGAGGTAGCCATCGAGCTGGACAACTGGGAAGAACTAGCAGACAACCGCAGCCGATGGAGGCAGGGGTTACACAGGGGTCTTCAGAAGGGCGAGATGAGGATCAGACAGCTAGCAGAGGAGAAGCAAGCGCACAGAAAGCACACTAAGGACTTGCCAGACACCCACCACATCTGCAAGAGATGCAGCAAGGACTGTCACTCTCGTGTGGGTCTTCATAGTCACAGTAGACGCTGTAAATGAAGTCCTCAATTGAAACTATAAAGGGCGCGATCCATAGTCTATGCAGACTGAAGGATGCCTACTACTACGAACCAATTATTATCCATCCAACAGTAGTTCCACCAAACCTGCAATTCTCCAACTTAACTGGTCAATGTTAGGTTGGACGATGTCAAAAGCCAGGCTGAAGTTCAGGTCTGTTGTGCCCACTACAGTCCCCCATTCCCCAAATAAACTCCTCTGTCAGAGAAGGAAAATCAATCTCTTTTGGCATGATTTGTTGTTAGTAAAATCATACAGGTTGCTAACACCCCTTCATGCACCAGGTATTTTCAAAGTGAATGGTTTATAGCTTGCTCTAGCGGCTTTCCAGATTGCAAGGTCAGGCTGACTAGCCTATATCTCTCTGGTTCCTCCTTTCCCCAGCCTTTTAAAGATGGGTTCTACGTTAGCCCTTTGCCAGCCTTCCAGGATCTCTTTTGTCTTCCATGGATTTGTAAATAGTACTGCTAGTGGTGCCGAGATTCTGAAGGTAATTCCTTCAGCATCCTGGAGTGAATAGCATCAGGCTCTGCTGACATGAATTCACTCAAGCAGAAGATCACTGATGTTTTCTTTACCTATCCCGCTCTGTATCCCCACCTCTTTCTTGTCTACGGTAACTTCGCCAGTTGTCTGGTCACATGATATTTTCTGTGTGAAGACTGAAGCAAAGTAGGCATTGAGCAGCTCTGCCATTATCTCAGTGGTAGACAGTAAGCTGGAGACATTTTGCCAGGGTTAGCCCAGGGCAGGCTGCCAGCACTTTATCTAGGTGTATGGCCATTTGTACCTCCCATTGGCAGATTGCCGCTCCTGGCCAACAGGAGCTGCTGGAGACAGTGCAGACGGGGACACCACTTCCCACAGCTCCCATTGGCTGGAAACGGTGATCCTTGGCCAACAGGAGCTGCAGGAAGCAGTGCAGACTGGGATGCAGCTTCCCAAAGCTTTCATTCGCTGGGAACAGCGGTCCGTGGGCAATGGGAGCTGCAAACGCCATGTCTCTGGATGTGCAAGTAAATAAAGTGTTGCCAACCTGACAAGGGGCTAACCGTGGTGAACTGCCTCCATGCTGTGTCTCTGATTGCCCACCCCGGCTTTACCAGCTCACCACCTCCAAAGCGTAGCCACCACATTGGCCTCTGGCTTTCTTTTTTGTCTGACATATTTGAAGAACCTTTTCCGGGAATCTCCAATGTTCCTTGCCAGCTGTAACTCATTCTTTGCCTTAGCTTTCCTGACTCCGGGCACAGCGACACTACCCGGCAGATCAACCTGGTCAGGGTCGACCATCCGGCGTTCGATTTTGCCCCACCCCCACCCCCCGCCCCAGTAGGGATGCACAAAATCGAACTATCCGGGGTCGACAGCCGACCCCTGTACTCTTCATTCTCATGAGGAGTGAGGGAGAGCAAAGGGGGAGTTTTCCCCGTTGCCCTCCCTCAGTGAGGACGGCCAGATAAGTCAATCACAGATATGGCGATTCTTGCTGTGCTGGAGCTGAAATTCCCTATCTTTGATTGACTTTAAGGTCTAGTGTAGACCTGCCCTCTGTCACGACACACTCATGCTATTCCCACATGCTTCCTTGGTGTCCTACTCTGTTTCCTCTCTACTAAGTGCAAAAGGGACTGGGGCGAGCGTCTGCTTTAACCACCTACGTAGCACCAGCTGGAGGAGAGTGGGCTGGGCTGGGAGGCCTCTGCATATGCAGTGCAAAAATCACCTGGCCTTTGTTCCCCTCCCCTCAACTGCAACACTGCAAAACACGACTGCAACTCGCTGCTGTCTAGAACTGGCCTTAATGAATTTAGGTTGGTTGCCTGACAGCAATGACGAGTCATTGAAAATAATGGTGTGTGCGTTTATCAATCCCATACAGTACTCCGATTTCTTAATTCGTTTTCTGAACGCAGAGCCTCGTAATATTCATTCTGGAGTCAGCATGCCAGCGTAGTGCCCCCCCAAAGCTTCTTGCATGACTGGGACCCAACCTCAGCCACATGAGAATTTCCCTGCTATTCATGGATGGGTCATCTCGCCATAAGCAAATCGGCACCCCCAAGCTCTGTTATAAGTTACAATAATATTTGTTTTATTTTTTTTAAAATTACAATAGAAAAGTACCTTTAAACATAGTTCAAAAAAGCAGAGTAGACAATGTGGACGGCTTTCCCCTATTAGCCAAAACAAATACAGAAAATCAGTTTTCTACAGAACTAGTCTATTGGTTAGAATGTTCCTATGCATATATTTAGATTGCTTTATAAACATTTGTCTTAGAATTTAATTTGTTCTCGCGCGTTTTCCTGGTCACTTCGCTTAAGCAAAAATAGAACTGATATTTTTCTATCTTGTGCTTTCAACTACTATTGCGGTCTGGGGCCTGAAGAAGTCTCAACATCTGTATTTCACAAAACCTGGTGATGTGGTCATCATAACAACACTGACATCACTATGTGTTCAGCACAGTGTGAAGGAAAAGCCAGGGAAACTTCATGAGCACACTTTCACCACACTTGTCAACAGTCAGGTTCCTCTTGAACCAGTCACAGGATTCCTAAGGGACAATAGGGGGGCCAGGGTCCTCTTTAGGGTTAAGGAGTTATCCAGAAAACAGAGACTCATTTTTATAATCTATTCCTATGCAGAGGGAAAAGCAGCAGGGGGAAAGGAATGTACTGTTCAAATAAGCTTCTTGTTGCTGGTACGGTATTCTCAGTAAACATCGCAAATATTGCTTCAAGACTGTGACTGTAATAAAGAACAGGGTTTGGCAGAAAAGGCCAAACCCTCCCTTCTTGGCTTCACTTTTGCATGGAAAATACCTGTATATTACATATATTGCTAGGAGCGGGACAGGCATAAGCTATTCGTTAAAGCCCCAATACAACAAAGCACTGAAGTGTAATTGTAAGCATGTGCTTAAGTCTCCTTAACTTAACTAGATTTTTAGCGAGTTCTTGAGTGTGTTGTCGAATTGGGGTCAATTTCTCTTCACAGCAGTTTTACATTGCCAACAAAAGTTTCAGGCAGTTACTGGAACCAGCCCTCCCTGCCCCTGAAAACATACCACATAACCCAGCAAAGGTAACCGTACATGACATAAGCACAGGGACAGCTTGCCTTCATACGAGTCTCAACTTGCTTGGCTTTTCCCTGCCCAGCTCTGTGCTATCCTAAAGCCTCAAGCAGCAACGTGTAACTGTAGTCCTAAGGTAGAAAAACTACACAAGTTGTTTTTTTTTTTGATTGTCCTGCCTGATAGAGTATAGTACACTTGGGAATAAAACCCTAATACTGTAAATATACTTAGATCTGTTGTTCACCACATGTTAACTCTGCTCTGGCTGAGCACCATGCCTAAAACCTAAAAATACACTTATTCAAATCCAAACGAGATTTAAAAACATGTCTTCAACATGCAGCTTACAAAAAAGAAAGGAAAAATGAGAGAGAGAGAGAGAGAGAGAGAGAGAGAGAGACTTCATTGCACGCATTCAAAAGTCAAGCACAAGAACTGTGATCCAATCCAGCGTAAGATCACTATACGCACAGTGTTTGGTATAAAAATACTTGCTCTCGTTTTGCTCTGATCGGTTGCTTTTTTATGCTTCTGTTTGAAAATACTTTTCAAGCTCTACAGCAATGACTGTCCAATCCTGCTTTCACAAGTAACACTCTCTTCCTTGCAATAATACAGTGTCGAAAAAAGGAAACGTTATTTCGTAGGCTTTTTCTCTTCTATGAGAGCAGATGTGTGATAGAGGCTGTGGCAAAGTCTTGAAGGAATCAAAACTTGTGTGAGGTTTTTCAGGCCTACAACAATAGAGAGGAACATGTTAGAAAGGCAGATGAGACCTCAGAGTGGGGGAGATTAGAAGTAACTTGATTTGAAAAACATTTTAGATGCACCTGCATGCAGTAGTTATGTGTCTGGTGAGCAATCAAACATGTATCTAATGAATGAGCTCTCACATGGCAGTTGCTCTATAACCCTAATCATTGTGTTGCCCTTCGCTGTGTTTTCCAATGCTAATATATCTTTTTCAAGACAAGGTAACCAGAACGCCATGGAGTATTCAAGGCGTGGGCATACCATGCATTTATAGAGTGACTTCATGATAGTTTTCTCTCTCCCTTTCCAAGCATTCTCTTCTCTTCTTTGATTGTCACTGCACTTTGAGAAGATGTTTTCAGAGAATCATCCACAATGACTCCAAGATCTCATTCTTAAATGGGAACAGCTAATTTAGACCCATCACTCTGTACATGTAGCTGGGATTAGATTTTCCAATGTCCTCTACATTGAAGTTATCCACACTGAATTTCAACTCGGATTTTAAGTATCGGAGGGGTAGCTGTGTTAGTCTGGATCTGCAACAGCAACGAAGGGTCCCGTGGCACCTTACAGACTAACAGAAAAGTTTTGAGCATGAGCCTTCATGCATCTGATCAAGTGAGTCTGTGCTCACGAAAGCTCATGCTCAAAACTTTTCTGTTAGTCTGTAAGGTAACTCGGATTTTGTTGTCCAGTCATCCACTTTTGTGAGATGCTTTTATAGCTCTTTGCAGTCAGCTTTGGACTTAACTGTCTCAAGTAATTTAATATCATCTGCAAACTTTCCCACCTTATTGTTTACCCCTTTTTCCAGATCATTTGTAATATGTTGAACAGCTCAGGTCTTAGCGCACATCCTTGTGGGGTCCTGCTATCTGCCTCTCTCCACAGTGAAACCTGACTATTTATTCCTACGCTTTGTTTCCCATCTTTTAACCAGCTACTGATCCATGAGAAACCTCCCCTCTTCTCTCACATGACTCCTTATTTTGCTTAAAAGCCTCTGGTGATGGACATTAGCAAAAGCCTTCTGGAAGTCCAAGTTCAATGTGGATCACCATGTTTGTTTGATCCCCTCCCAGGTTGCTAATAGATTGGTGAAGCATCATTTTTCTTAACAAAAGCTTAATTGACTCTTCCCCAACAAATCATGGTCATCTGTGTATCTGATAAGTCTGCTCTTTACTATACTTTAAACCCACTTGCCAGTAACTGAAGTTAGGGTTACTCTCATCTAACTGCCAAGATGTTATCTGGAGCCTTCTTTTTTTTGAAAAAAAAAAAAACCAAAAACCTGGTGTTATATTAACTATCCTCCAGTCATCTGGTACATGGGCAGATTTAAGTGATAGGTTACATGCCTCCATTAGGCGTTTTGCAATCTCCTATTTGCGTACCTTCAGCTGGGTGCATGCCATCTGGACTTGGTGACTTATTACTGTTTAATTTATTAATTTGTTGCAAAACCACCTCCACTGACCCTTCAGTCTGGACAGGTCCTCAGATTTGTCACCCAAACAAATCCCTCAGGTGTGAGATTCTCCTTCACATCCTCTAGAGTAAAGAGCTCATTCAGCTTCTTCTCAATTGTCTTGTCTTCCATGAGTGCTCCTTTAACACCTCAGTTGTCCAGTGGGCCCTACTAATTGTTTGGCAGGTGACCTACTTCTCATGTACTTTTCAAAAACTATCAGCAGGTTTTTTCATCTTTTGTTCTTCAAATTCTTTTTTGCCCTGCCTAATTATTCTTTTACACTTGATTTGACCATGCTTTTTTTTAAAATTCGCAAGGTGCCTTTCTTTTTAAAAGGATGCCCATTTGCCTCTGCCTCTTTCATACTGTTGTTTAGCTATTGTGACTTTTTTTGGTCCTCTTGCTCTATTTTTATTTGGGGTAAACATTTAGCATGCACCCCCTATTATTATATTTTTTAAAGGTTTCAGTCTAGCTTGCAGGCATTCAACTCTTGTGACTGTTCCTTTTAATTTCCATTTAACTAGCTTTCTCGTACATGTGTAGTTTCCCTTTTGGGAGGTAAATGCTGCAATAGTGGGCTTGTTTTGGTATGTTTCCTCCCACAAGGATGTTAAATTTAATTACATTATGGTTACTATTAACAAATATTTGCCCCTTGGATCAGATCCTGTGTGCCACTTAGGACTAAATCAAGAATCATCTCTCCCCTTGTGGGTTCCAAGACTAGCTGCTCCAAGGAGCAGTCATTGCTGGTGTCCAGGAATGTTACCTTCCGTCCTGTGGGGACACATAACCAATCAATACGGGGAGAGTTGAAATCAGCCAGTTTTACTGAATTTTCTATTGTTTTAGTCTCTCTCATCTCCCTGATCATTTCAGAAGTCATCCCCATCCTGCTGAGGTAGTCAGTAGCTTGGTCCTACTGCTGTGCTCTTATCACTGAAGTCTGGCATTTCTAGCCACTTTAATTCATTTAAGATCGTTCTTGCATTTGACCCTATTTTTTCTTTCCCATATAGTGGAAACTCCCCCATTTGCACTACCTAATCTCACTGCTGTGTACAGGTACAGGTTGAACCTCTCTCTTCCAGCACCCTCGGGACCTGACCAGTGCTGGACAAGAGAACCTGCCAGACCACAGGAGGTCAATATTACCTAGCACATTTCCAACATGTCCACTACTTACTGGGCTCTTACAAGACATTCGGGGTAAATAAGGGCTGAATAACAGCACAGAACACAGAGCCCGGACTGGTGGCTGGAAACAAAAATTTTGGGACCAGGGGAAACTTGGCCACACCCATGGTAAGTGGTTGTCCAGCTGACTAAAATCATGCTGGATTATGGGTGTTAAGGAATGAGTGTTCTGGATTAGAGAGGTTCAACCCGTATTACTGTGTCTCACTGAGCATCATCATTCCACCAATTTTCTGTGTGCCTGCTGTAACATCATCCACATTGCGTACCAGCAGGTGAAGTGCACCCAGCTTAGCAGTTAGGCCTCTGGCATTTGCAGGGAAGCACTCTGTCACTATTCAGTTGCCACGTGATGTAACTACACAGGATTCTTTTCCAAACGACTGTTTCTTTTCAGCAGCTTCCTGTACTTGCTCAACTTCTAGGTTCCCCACTTTAGCTGGCTATAAAGAATCCCATTTGCACATTCTCCCCAAGGGAGATCTCTGTCTGAATTGTGTGTGCCTCCCTATCTGCAAGCTCTTCCACAGCCCCTACTTTAAAAAGTCCTCTACCACCTTTCAAATTTTATATCCCGGTTTTGATTTAGGCTCCCATTCTTTCTGCATAGCCGCCTACTTTAAAACACAGTTCCAGAGTGCTTTGCATGGCAGGCGGGGGCGGGGGCAGTCCAGCTCTGTGCCCAGCACGTGAGCTCATGAGTAGGGCAGGAGCATGGTGAGGTGCTGGTCCCACGATTCACTGCACTGGGAACTGCATCCTCACGGCAGGCTTGAGGCACTAATTCTCTCACGTTCTGATTGTAAGCACCGCTGCAGCTTCAGGAGTGAAGAAACTGACCCCACTCGATTGCTACCAGGTGAGTTTCAGCCCCAAGGCAGAGTGTGGTTTGAGGATTGTCTCTTAACTTACCAGCACACTGTAGTTTTGCAGGTGGGCATGAGAACCCAGTAGCCATGTTCAAGGGCTCCACTAATACCCACAAGACTGATTGTAGCCACCATCACACACCTGATACCTGTGATAGAAAAAGACAAGCACAATCAAAAACTCTGGGGGAACCACGTGCCCCTGAATTGACCCTGGGGATTGAACATCCAAGAGGAGAAGCACCAAGTACCATAGCATTTGTTCCCATTCATGTGACCCCGTTTCCGCGCTGCCAATGGCGGCGGTAGTAACATCTGTTTCAGAGGTGCCAGGGCTGGATGCACAACCTGGGAAAGGGTGAAGCTGCTTGGAAGTGGCCTCCTGCCCTCTCTGGTGGCTGTGACAGCAAAGCAGGAGAAGAGGTTTGTGAGGGATCGGCTGGCTGTGCATGGAAGTAGCCAGACCTCCAATTCTCTTTGATGCCTGTGCAGTTATAACTGAATGACTGTTACCCTGCGTCAACGAACTGTTCAGCGCCAGCTCCCCACTGGACATCGTCATGGGTGCATTAAACGCAGCAACCAGCTCCATCAGGGAAGGTTGGAGGATAGCAGAAATTTTCCAAGTTAGGGAGGAGGGGATGTTCGCCTCCACCCCGCCTTTGGGGGTGCTGCAGGGCTGGTTGTAATTACTGGAGACCGTGCATGCCAATGTGTGAGACAAGTGCTCAGGCTGACATGAGCACCTGGACTTCTCAGCAAAAACTAACATGCAAACAAGTTTCAGGTGGAGCATCTTTAACTCTGGTGTCCGGTATTACAGCCACCAGCGTTTTCTGTCCCTGGCTGCTATTTTGAGGAGTCTCCTCAGCAGGGAGCATGGGTGAGGCTGTCGGACACCCCAGACACACACAGGTCAGCTCACTGATTTGCAGAGTCCCAGGTTATAATGATTGCACCTGATCTCCGGGAAAACGGGGGTGCAGAACGTCCTAGAGCACATCCAAATAATTCCCAGAGCAGCTCTGTCAGACGAACAGCCCACCTTCCTTTCGCCATTGCTAGTGGTGGACAATCCATCACGACCTTGGTAAACTCTTACAAAGGGTTAATGATCTCTGCAATTAAAAATGTATGCATGATTTCCCGTCTGACTTTGTTTAGCTTCAATTTCCAGCCACTTGATCATGTTATATCTGTCTCGGTTAGACGGCAAAACACATTATTTAATATGGGTTCCCGTTGTAGGCACTTATAGGCTGTGATTAAGTCACCCTTAACCTTTGCTTTGTTAAAATAAATACATCGAGCTGTTTGAATTCATCACTGTAAGACATGTTTTCTAACCCATTAATCATTCTTGACGCACTTCTCTGACCCCTCTCCAATTTATCAACATCCTTCGGGAACTGTGGGCACCAGGACTGGAAACGCTATTCCAGCGGCGGTCAGCCTAGTGTCAGAGACGGGGAAAATAATCCCTCTCCCACTGCTTGTAATTCCCTTGTATACACATCCCAAGCTCACGTTAGTTCTGGCCCTCCAGCCGACGGAGAAATGGACTGCGTGCAAAGTGGCCGCAATGGGAAAGCATTGAGGCAGACGGCGGTTTGTCCTCTTGTGATAACAGGGGGCACAAGGTGTTCACACAGAAAAGTCAATTTTTATGCCTTTATGGAGCTGGATTTTCAGAAGTGCTTACACGCGCGCGTGCGCACACACACACACACACGCACACACACATTTCACAGAGCTGGAAGGGACCTTGAGAGGTCATCAGGTCCAGTCCCTGCACTCGCAGCAGGACCTACCACCATCCCCAAGAAGTTTTTTTTTTTTTTTCCGAACTCCAACCTGCCCCAGACCCTTGTGAGGCCCCTTGAGGGCGGCGCTCACAACCCTGGCTTTACAGCGCCAGCACTCTAACCGCTTGCTACCCTCCCCACCCCACCCATGACTTTACCCCTCTGTAGCTCCCTTGGGAACAGCAGAGCAGCCCCCGCCCCGCTAGCCAGCGCACGGAAAGGGCTGTTCCCCTGCCTGTGCAGACCACAGCAGCAAGCCTCTCCAGCGCAGAGCAGCAGAGGAGCAAGCCCTAAACCCAGAGGACTCAGCGATCCCCACGCCCTGACCACCGAGGTGAGCGATTACGAGCAAAGGCTGCTGAACAGGCCAGCCCAGGAACTGAACCGAGCGGCTGGGCAGACAGGCAGCAGTCAGCCCAGCGGTCTCCGATGCCTGCCCAGGATTATCGCAGTCCCAGGACTTTGCCACAGTGATGTGCAGAGCTCAGGCAGCCTCTCCCCAGAAAGAGTCTGTGACCATGCGACTGTGGTGCCCTAGGAGGTATCCAGGCGGGCGCAGAGCGGCCATGACCCTGTGGGACCAGGACACAGGCGTGCATCCCACCAAGCTGGAGCAGCAGAGGAAGTGAGTAGCAAGTGGACCTTCCCAAGCCATTGTCTCCCTCCCAGGCTGCTCCTGGGACAGTGCAGCAAGGGGTGTGAGGGAGAGCGGGCTGGAGGGGGCTCCCCAGGGTAAAGGCCTGCAGAGCCCTGACTCTCGACCAGGCAGCCTGGCCATTCCCCCCGTTGCTCCCTTTGAATTCTAACATTAGCCTCTGCACACGGGGCATCTGCAGCTGTTCTCCTGCCCTGGCACCATCACCAGGCTGCTCCGGAGAGAAACGTGTGTGTCTCCTTTCAACACCCAGGATGTGCCAATGCCCACGTGCAGGGGCTGCTCTCTTCTGGGCCACGTCATGTTGCTGCAGCAGCCAGAGTGCCGCCGGGGAGCTAATAATACCCCGTTCCCAAATATGGCCTTGCGTACGTTTCGACTGGTATGTTGGAGCAATCCTTGTTTTGGAAGAAAAGCTGCTTCCCAAACGTTCAAAACAGATTCTTCGTGCATCACTTGCTAATTTGTGGGGCTGGAAATAGCCACGGGACACCGTGTCCGATTCTGAAAGGTCAGTACCGAGTGTAGTGGCTTGAATGCCACAGCCATGATTTCAGGTATCTGCTAAGAGGTGAAGGTCTTCTCCAAGTGTGGCTATTTGCAGCAATACCAGGTTTGCTCTGTTCTGGGGTCTCTGGGTATGGGTGGCTGGGTGGGTGCATGGGCTTGAAGCAGGAAGTGCTCCCTCCGACAGTAAGCAAACCCCTTTGGTAGCACCTCACCCACCAGCTGTTCGGCAATCCACTGAGCTCTGGTCTCTCCGTGCTGGGAGTTTTCCTTGTTGTCTTCCTATTCGGTGGTGGTAGTGGGGGTGGGAGGCCAGGCAGCGGGGTCAAGGCCTGATTAAGGCTATTGAGCGAGTGGAACAGGGACAGCCCGCGCCCCTTGCTGCTGTTTCTGCGAGGCGGGCTGGGAAGGGGTTCTGGACGGGGCAGTGGATGATGAGGAGGAGCAGGTGAGTTTGGTTGCAAAGCACCTTACAAGCTGCACCTTCGCCATGGGGATTTCGCTCTCGGGCTGTCACCTCTAGGGCCTGTAGGCAAGCCAGGGCCCAGACTGCTTCTTAACCCGTGCTCCGCAGCACCAGCGCAGTGGGAGGAGCGCTGAGCCGCCTTGCGGGCATGCCCGGATTGAGTCAGGAGGGAACCCACGAGGCAACAGTATTGAAAATTGCCTTGGATGGCTCCATGCCTGGGGTGCTGGGAGCGGAATGAAATCCACGCTCTCTGCAGGGTCTGGGGAGTTAGCGCCCAGGAACATAAGGCTACGCTGAACTGGTGCTGATGGCGGGAACTACTGAACGGAGGGGGCACGAGCATTCAAAGTGGAGGTGGCGCGTCGCCAGTTGTAAGTGGACTGTCCTCTCCTGTATATACCCTGATGGGAGGGGGACAGGCAGCGTTGACCCCACTGACTCCAGCGAGAAGCCCAGCAGACCAATGTGTGCAAACAGCTGATCAGAACCTCCTGTTTAGCCCACACTCACAGCTGGCCCATAGAAATGGGGAAAACCCAGGAGAGAGGGGCTGGTAACCACAGCAGGCAGCTGCAGACAGACCAAGCAAACCTTTGGTGCTGCCCTGCAGGGCCAGAGGGGGCCCGACCTGGTAGCTGCCAGAGCCCAGCTAAACTGGCCTGTCATTTGTGTTGCTTTCCATGCACTCGCACAGCCAGGGGCAGAGAACGAACCTGGCTGTGGCTGATTGTCTATTTCCAGCTGCAGACTTGGGCAGAATGCAGGTGTCGCTTCCTGACCCTGGGAGAAGGCTGGATCTTGCTGCTATTGTGAAATGGGAGGGAGCGCAGAGCACCAATTGCAGCAGCAGCTGCACCAAGAGGATCGCCAGCAATTCCTGCTCAGACTATGGGCTTGGGCTGCCCACGTTGTACGGCGTGGTGCCGGTCACCCATGTGGGAAGGATCCCTCACTAAGATGGGCTGAGGATGACCCGGAGTCCTTCCAGGAGACCTTTGAGCAGCTGGCTGAGGACAACTGACCCCAGGATTCAGCTGCGCATTGACTTCCACAAAGTAAATGCAGTTTCTAACCTGAGGCCTATCCTGTGCTTTGGATCGGTGGGGGTGCTGGTTGCGCTGGGGCAGGCCCAATACAGTAGACCCCCAACTTATGCGGCAGTTGTGTCCTTGTGCAACCCCGTGTCAGTCAAATGTCGTGTAGCTCGGGGGAGCCAGGAAACTGGCCTGTTCCCTGTGAGTGGCTGGCTCTGGGCTGGCCGCTGCTCACCGGAGAGGGGAACCGCTGCACTGGTCAGTTTCCTGGCTCCCCTGCATGGCGGGCAGCCCGGAGCCAGGCGCCAGCTCCCTGCCACAACTTGAGTGCGGGTTGCGCTTATCTCGGGGTTCTGCTGTACACCGTACTGGCCCTTTCTCAGCGGTACGGGCAAAGCCCTAGCCCCTCAGGTCCGAAGAACTAGTCACACTTTGTGGCCTCTCTCAAGTCCAAAGCTTCCATTTGGCCTCCACGAGCCCCAGCGACACCTGACAGACCGATGGATAAGCTGCTCCTCCCTCCCTGGTGTGCCTGCGGCCTGCCTGGAGCTGTTGTGTTCTACACCAGTGGCCGGGCAGAGCATCTCCTGCGGGGGAGAGCGCTGCTCCAGTGACCCTGGCCTCACCACCAACTCCAGCTAATGTCGGACTGGAGATGCAGAGACAGAACACCTGAGACATCCCCAGCGGGAATGGGAGAATCAAGCTGCAGGTGGCCACGGTAAAGGCTCTTGCAGAATGGCCAGTCTCTCCCAGGAAGTGACAAATGATATTTTTTCTGGGACTAGCCGGGGATTTATACCTGGGTGCTTTGCAATCAGCCCTTGTAGTGAACCTTCTGCTCTACTAGGCACCATGGACGGGGCCCTGGACTGCTGCGCATGCAGATGGAAAGCGACCCCTTTGCAGCACTCCGGTAAAGAAGAACAGAGACTCTGGGGCCAGCCTGGCCTGGCCCAGTTGCCTTTTGCAAGGAGAGAAGCAAAGTGAAGGCCTGGAGCAGCACCATCTGGGCTGTAAGTACCTGCGGGAGGATCAAATATTTGACAGCCGGCTCTTCAGTCTAGCAGAGAAAGGAATAACACGATCCAGTGGCTGGAAGTCGACGCTTGGCAAATTCAGAGACGTGTGTTATTTCAGTGCAGGTAATTAGCCATTGGCACCATCTAGGAAGGGTCGGGGGCGGGGGGTATTCTCCATCACTGAGCATTGTAAAATCAGGGCTGGGAGATGCTCAGCTGGACTTTACATACAGCGTTGCAGCGAGCCTGGGCGGGTAGCACTTGCTGAGCTCCATTAAGCAATGTCTCCCCTGGTCTTACTGCTGATTTAAATGCCCAGCTAGCAGGCGGTGCTAGGGAAAGGGGGCAGCTGTGTGGCCATAGTCAGTGTCCTTGCCCAGGCTCCAGCAGGCAGGGTGAGTGACCTTGATGTGCGTACGGTGGGATGACTGCTGAACCCTTTTACCTGAGCTGCATGTCAAGACTCCCAAGGAGCTTAGACTGATGCACTGTGCAAGTGGATGAAGCCTGAGAACAGCTGGGTAGATGCATCAGGGCTGTGTGTGACTACTGGTCCAGTAATCTGACTTTTTGTTTTAATTTCCACCCTTTATTTATCCACCACGGGCTGCTATACTCACAGCCCGTATCTCCTCTAACTTCCCTCCCACGAGCGACAGCATCCAACGTGAACACGGGTATCACAAAACAAATCCCCCCGTGCCGTAGTCATCTGTGCTCCATAAACCACATGTGTTTTTCATTTATGGACCCTGCCCTGACCGGCTGCCAAGGGATTTTCATTAACTTTTAATGAGGCCTTTTGGTTGTATTTGGAGATGGGTGTTTGCAAAGAGCAAGGGAAGGATCCATGCAGTCCAGGGAGAATGGAGCTGCCCGGCTCTCTTTGCAGGGAGGCTCTACAAGCTGCACTGTGTGTGCAGATTGTGTCAGAGACTCTCAAGCCCAAAGGGGACCAGTGTGATCACCGAGCCTGACCTCCTCTCTGACCAGCCCAGAGACCCTCACAAGGCAATCTCTGCATCCACCCCACAGCTTTGTTTGAGCCAGAGCATATCCTTTAGGAGGAGATACAGGCCAGACAGACGTCACATGACAGAGGGTCCACCTGGCCCTCCGTAGTTTGTTACAACAGTTAAGCACCATCACAGTTACACATCTGCACCTTACTTCATGTCCACCCTGTGGAGCTCCATATGCCAGTCCTTGGAGAGCCCTCAGCTCTCAAGAGCGAACCCCTGTATAGATACTTGCACACTGTGATAGCCACTTCTCAGCCGTCTCCGGAATGAACTAAGGCCTGAGCCGCTTTAGTATTGCTCTGAAGGCAGGTTCTCCCGACGGCAAATCATTCCTGTAACTCTTCTCTCAGCCCTCTCCAGTTTGCCAGCATCCTCGGGACACAGGAACCAGTACGGGTCTCACATATGCCATAAGCAGAGGAGAGCTCTGGGTATGCCTGTGAGGATCTGCAGCGGTGTGGCAGAGGCTGGCTACCCGTCACTTGAGGTCAGGCTTCTGGAAGACGTGTGGGCGAGCCAGGGCCACTCTGAAGGAGGCTGGGCTACAGATTGGGCTGTGCCCCTGCAGAAAGCACGGCCAGCGGCCGGGAGACTGAGTCGCCATTTCTATGGAGCAATACCTGCCTCGCTGCACGGCAGAGCTGGTTTTGAGCGAGGGAGATGACCCACTGGCTGGGGCTGGGCCTGCTCAGCAACCTGGGTACTTCAGATAGGCTGCTCCGGGCTCTGCACTGCCGGAGGTGCCATCGGCCAGTGCTGGGCCACTGTTGGAGAACCTCTTCTCTCTTCCCCCGGCAAAGACAACTGCATGAGGGACCACCCTCCACGCTGGCAGCAGCCTGTGGGCACCCCTCAATGTGGGGAGAGGGGAGAGAGAAAACAAGGACCAGGAAACCGCATGGCCAGGCCAGACAATAGGGAGACAGGGTGAGAATGCCGGGGGTGGTAGAGAGGCTCTAAGGTGGGGCAGGATGGTGCTGAGGTCGGTGCTGGTATGGCGCTGGGGGCTCTGCCAAAGCCAGGCTGGGCATGATGGCACGAAGCACTGCCTCTTGGGTTTGGTTCAGTTGTAAGCAGGAGGCGTGGGGGCTTTTCTTCAGGGGATGTGACAGACCCCCAGAGCCTGAAGGAGGCTACACCAGCAATGCCAACAGCAGAGCCCCGTGCACAGAGAGTCAGGCAACCTTTAGAAACCCCCAGGGTTTCCCTGAGCTCACGGGCGGGCGCTCTCTGTGAGCTGCCATAGGGCACTCACAGCCTTGGCCCTGCACGTCCGACCAGCCCTGTGGCTCCTGCTGGCCTCCCGAGCTAGGGCACGTTCGACCTCTCTCCCTTCTGTGGGGCTTCTGCTCTGGGGCACACGGGGAGCTCCCTGAGAATGTTCTCCCTTTTGCCTTCCAACACACCCTGCTTGTCTGCCCCCCCCGGCAGCCAGCGCTATCCCCTCCAGAGGAGCAGCCTGGCACCAAACAGATGGCCCTGCAGACACGCCAACAGCGGTGGCCAGGGACTTCCGCCACGCTCGGTTGTCACCCACCCCAATGCCGGCTGCAGGCGTTGAGTCACTTTATCCGACAGCCCTGGCAAGGGAGAGGCACGTAGGCGTGCTCAAGTGATCCATCTCAAGGGATGGGATAGGTACAATCTGCCACGGCCAGGACCCTGTCACTCAGCCCCTGCCCAGGCACTTCGCAGCACAGCCAGGAACAGCATGAAAAATGTCCACCCTGGCAGGACGTGCCTCCCCCACCCGCCCGCAGTGACGGTTCCAAGGAGCTGGTGCCCAGGTAGCCGTAACTTACACAGTATTCAGCAGAACTGCCGGGACTTCCAGCCCTGAGAAGCAGCCTCGGAGGGAGGGAGCCAGCGCATCTGAAAAGACAAGCGAGGCAGAAGTGAAATTCACGCTCGAAGGCACCACACGCCTTCACCTCCTGCACAAACCCCACCCTGGGTCTCAGCAAATGGGGGACAAGAGCTGAGCCCGGCTTTGGGCTCACCCTTCGAACACCGGCCCCTCTCCAGTCCTGGGCTGTTCAGAGCCGAACACCCAACGGTCTGGAATGGATCCATTTCCACTCACAGCCTTGTGGCTGCACTCAACTGACTTAACGGCAGGGCCAAAGGCGGCACTTCTGCTGACTGGGCCCCTCGCTGGACCACGCTGGAGGGGACGGATTTGGGGCAGATCTTTGAGTTCATCTGTGTGCTCGCTCCCCTCTTCCTGCTGCCAGTGCGTGCCAGCTGGGCCTCCTCAAGGCAGCTCTGACCCAGCCTAACAGGACGGGGGTAGCTTAGTGTTCCACCAGGCTCCCTCTCCTTGCCGAGGAAAGGGAAACAGCAATGGCTGTGCAACGCTGGCGGTCCTCCTGGTGCCGGTGAACCAGCACCAGGGCTGGATGTGGATCTTGAGCCTAGGAGGGTCCCGTGTTGATGTTGCGGTTCTGAGAAGTGACTGCCAATCGGCTCCATTTATAAGCAAAAAAGGCTCCTCTGAGATCTGGCTCCGGACCCTCAAGCTAAGCTCTCCAGCCAGGCAGGGCCCAAGCGTTCTCAGGCACCAGCACTAGCCCTATACCTTCTGGCTGACACAGGGTAGGTTTGCAGAGTACGAGCTCACTGGAGCTCCATCAACAGCTCCTTTCCTGCTGCCGAAGGAAGCCCAGATTCACTCTGAGCCGCTAGCGCTGCAGGGCAAATCCTAAAAGCAGTGAACTCTTCTTTCAGTGCCTACAGCCAGCAGCTGGGAGCCTGGCTCTGCGGAGGAGACAGGGCTGCTGAGATAGGAGCCATTTTCACACAATAGAGAACTGCACCCTAGCACGCGTACACAACAACAAACTTGAGGGACTGTTATTACACTACCGAGCGGTCACTCAGACAGCGGTCCTTAAACGCTTCGAGACTGCGGAACGCCAAACGCCAATATTTGTAATACAGAACACCTAGGCACATTTTCTTCCACACATTTTTGTCAGACCAAAAATAAAACCCTCCAACAGCAACATATACCGCAAAACCAAAATGAAGTAATTTAATCAGGGATCCTGGCATTGAAGAAGTAACAGTGTATCTGGTTTTAATAACAGGAAATATATACGTGTGCTACGCGTCATTTCCAGTTGTTATGCTGCCGTACAGATAAGAGAGGATTAGAGATGTGGGGAGGCTAGCACAATGTTAGCCAACCTCGCTGTGTTGCCAGACTGCTCTCGGTCATGGGAGAGGTAGCAGTAAAATTGTTTCAGTATTTTCCATTGCTGTTATCATTGTACAATGGTTATTTACTGTAAAACTTTGAATTATTTCTCCAAACGTTGGCGGCAAACCTGCGAGTTGGTCACGGAACACCAGGGTTCCACGGAACATCATTGAAGACAGGCTGCACTCAAACAGCAGCCTATCTCTGCTCCTGAAAGGGTGGCTTCTCGCTCCTTTGCTGATGGACTGCGTAATGCAATCATGCCCGCGTTCTCATAGGTCACAGCTTCTTTCCGGCATCGCCCATCCCACCTGACACTGTCAAAGCTACCGATGCAGATAGAGGGCACAACTCCCTGAAAACTCTGCTAGGGAGTTGGCACTTTGTCCAGGTTGGCCTGGAAAGTTGCTTCTGCTCTCACAATGGCAGCCCAGGGTCCCACCTGAAATACAGGGTCTGCCTTAGGACCTGACTGTGCCAAGAGACGCCCGTGGAGGGGTGAGGAGCGGCTCTCATGTCACTGGGCCTGCTGCTATAGAAGGCGCTAATCAGCGTAAGGGGGTCAGAAGCAGGCCCTGAAATCCCTTCCTTCTGTCTTGCCTCAGGGCGCACCTCTCATGGTCACAGTCCCAGGCCAGGCTGCATTGAACGGAGCCACCCGCCCCCATCGGCACAGACCTGAGCAATCTTCACTTGACCGCTGAGCAGCCTGTCCAGCTACACAGAAACATACCATCTTCTGCTGACGCCTTTTGTGCAGGCAGCACGAGGGCCTGTGAACGTGAGCAAGGCAGAAAGGACAGCCAAGAAGGAGCTCACCTGTACCACCAACAGGAACGGGGCAGCGCTGGGCAGGACTGGGTGAGGGGACTGGGAGGGAAAGCAAAGGAACAGACATTCCATGCCTCTGACCACATTGCGCACAGGTTACCCTTGTTCAAGGCACCGTAAGACTGTGGCCAAATCCTACCAGTGAAAGCAGATGTTTTTAAATACAGCCTCTCCTTCAAATTATGACACCTGAAACCAAGCCCAGCTCCCCCGTCTCTGGGTTTTACTCCACATGAAGACCAGGATAGTTGATCACTTTGACTTGGAAGATTCTTATAGTATCCGTTTGAAGTTGGGTGACACCTGACGATTTCGACTACGTTTGGTTCATTGGACGTCAGCAAATCACTGAGAAATGCAGAGGTTTAAACACACAGGTAGGGGTTCCATGAACCCCTGAACCTGGAGACTGTTGTTCAATGCCTCCATGATGCTACCATAGGCTTACCTCATTAACAGCCAGCGAGGCTGCTGTTTCAAGAGAGCTGGAATTTCAAACCTGAAAGCACAATGGTGTGCAAATAATTTATAAACGGAAGTAGCCAATTAGATGTCTCACTGATCATTTGGATGTGCAGTAATTACACGGACAAATTAACTGCCATGATTTTACATGCTCATTTCTCAACACACCTTTCGGTATTTGCTTGTTCAGGGCTGGCTGCTCCCTGGGCACACTGGGGACCGTACCAGCTTCTGGTTTGTGTCCACAGCATGACAGTGCCTCAGAAGATATGTTGATGCTGAGGGAGGCTGGGGCACTGAAGAAGCTGGTAACCAAGTGTAGCATCTACCACTGCCTCCCCTCTGCAGTGTTTGGTGGAGGGGTGTAGAGGTGGCAGGAGGCTACACTGCCCATCGGATGGATTGATGATTTCTGCCCAAGTGAAAGCCACATGTCGGTGTGTAGCATTGGCTGAGGCCCACGCGCAGTGTGTCAGCAGGGACAGGGCCTGGGGCATAGTGCCTGAGAATAGCAGGGGGCAGGCCCCATGGTCTGAGCGTAGTGGGGGGGGAGGTGTGTAGCACAGTGTCTGAGTGTAGCAGGGGGCAGGGCCCATGGTCTGAGCATGGCAGGAGGCGGGACCCGTGGCGCAGTGCCTGAGTGTAGCAGGAGGGGGACCCGTGGCGCAGTGCCTGAGCGTAGCAGGAGGGGGACCCGTGGCGCAGTGCCTGAGCGTAGCAGGAGGCGGGACCCGTGGCGCAGTGCCTGAGCGTAGCAGGAGGGGGGCCCGTGGCGCAGCGCCTGAGTGTAGCAGGAGGGGGACCCGTGGCGCAGTGCCTGAGTGTAGCAGGAGGGGGGCCCGTGGCGCAGCGCCTGAGCGTAGCAGGAGGGGGACCCGTGGCGCAGTGCCTGAGCGTAGCAGGAGGCGGGACCCGTGGCGCAGTGCCTGAGCGTAGCAGGAGGGGGGCCCGTGGCGCAGCGCCTGAGCGTAGCAGGAGGGGGACCCGTGGCGCAGTGCCTGAGCGTAGCAGGAGGGGGGCCCGTGGCGCAGTGCCTGAGCATAGCAGGAGGGGGGCCCGTGGCGCAGTGCCTGAGCGTAGCAGGAGGGGGGCCCGTGGCGCAGTGCCTGAGCGTAGCAGGAGGCGGGGCCCGTGGCGCAGTGCCTGAGCGTAGCAGGAGGGGGGCCCGTGGCGCAGTGCCTGAGCGTAGCAGGAGGCGGGCCCGTGGCGCAGTGCCTGAGTGTAGCAGGAGGGGGGCCCGTGGCGCAGCGCCTGAGCGTAGCAGGAGGGGGGCCCGTGGCGCAGTGCCTGAGCGTAGCAGGAGGCGGGGCCCGTGGCGCAGTGCCTGAGTGTAGCAGGAGGGGGGCCCGTGGCGCAGCGCCTGAGCATAGCAGGAGGGGGGCCCGTGGCGCAGTGCCTGAGCGTAGCAGGAGGGGGGCCCGTGGCGCAGTGCCTGAGCGTAGCAGGAGGGGGGCCCGTGGCGCAGTGCCTGAGCGTAGCAGGAGGGGGGCCCGTGGCGCAGTGCCTGAGCGTAGCAGGAGGCGGGGCCCGTGGCGCAGTGCCTGAGCGTAGCAGGAGGCGGGGCCCGTGGCGCAGTGCCTGAGCGTAGCAGGAGGGGGGCCCGTGGCGCAGTGCCTGAGCGTAGCAGGAGGGGGGCCCGTGGCGCAGTGCCTGAGCGTAGCAGGAGGGGGGCCCGTGGCGCAGTGCCTGAGCATAGTAGGAGGCAGGGCCCATGGCGCAGTGCCTGAGCGTAGCAGGAGGGGGGCCCGTGGTGCAGTGCCTGAGCGTAGCAGGAGGCAGGGCCCGTGGTGCAGTGCCTGAGTGTAGCAGGAGGGGGGCCCATGGTGCAGTGCCTGAGCGTAGCAGGAGGGGGGCCTGTGGCACAGGGTGTCAGCTGCTACGCTTACCCAAAGCCAGGCTGTGGGCAAAGCCATCCGCTATCCTCCATCACCCACCACGTCCCTGTCCTGGCCCAAGCAGGACCATGCTACAGAGCTGGTTCTGCTTCACTGCGGGTAGCGCGTGCAGTGAATTACCCCTGCAGGCAGGTACCCTCCCTGTTACTGTACTGCACGGCGCTGTCTGCTCACACTGCGCCTCGGGGTCTGCGGTGCTGTCAGATAGGCTGGCCGGTGCTCAAAGCCCATGGCGCTCTACCACTGTCTCCATCCCCAGCCTTACCTTCTGGGCGCGTGACCAGCTCTGAGGCGCCCAGCTGTCAGCAGATTGGGCGCGGGGCAGTCCCTCACGCCCTGCCCAGCCACACGGGCGCTGCCCTGAGGGCGGGATGGAGCTGGGAGTCCGTCACCCTGGGGTTAATTCACAGAGTTGGCTCAGGAATGAGCTGGGTACGATAGGAACAGTTGGGAGGGAGGAAGAGTGCTTCATTGTCCTATGCCTATTAAAGAGCACTGCTGCTGGCTAGGGCCACGGCCACAGACAGACAGGCCCCTTTGCCAGGCATTTATTACTCTGAATGCAACGAATGTTCCTGTGCTCCCCCCCCTGCAGCTAGTTTCCCGAGTGCCCAGGTCTAGCAGCTGGGTGCCTGGGGTTACCACCGCTGCAGTGGCCTGACCAGGTGGGTGCAGGCAGCCAAGCTCCCAGAAGCCGACAGCAGGGCAGGAGACCCAGGCGCTCGAGGGTAATGGTATTGCTCCGCTCATCTGCCAGGCCACACGCAGCCCGTGACTGCCACCGGGCAGCTGCACCAAACGCCCGGCTCCTCACCGCCCAGGAGGGGTGAGGCAATGGCTGCTTTGACTCAGCCGAGGGACAGGACGTGGGCTTCCTGGTAGAAACGTTGGGGATTAACATCCCGCAGGCTAAAACGAGGTGCAGTTGTTTAACTCCCGGTAAGTGTCCCAGGCTTGAACGCCCCTCCCCCACCCCGCCCAATGCCGAAATAGCCCCAATAGGGATTAGAAATGGGGGGAGGAGTGTGAAAAGAAACACCTACCCCTTGCTTGTGGGTTGCTGCCTTGGAGTCCATGAATTCGGTAGTCACAGCAGAGCTGGTGTTACCGTCCAGGGGCAGGTGCTAAGGGAGGGTGCGGGGAGGGAGCAGATCCCAATACCGCATGTGACGGAAGTGTGCGTGGGGGCCGTAGGTGCGTTCTGTGGGTTGGCTAAAGTGGGTGGGAGGGGCCCCCCGCTGACTGCGAGACAATGGTGCTCTCCAGAGTGGAGGAACAGAAAGGATGACAAGGGGAAGAAGAACTACAAGAAGTCTTGTGGCACCTTACAGACTGACGTATTTTGGAGCATGAGCTTTCGTGATGCATCTGATGAAGCGGGTCTTTGCCCACAAAAGCTGATGCTCCAAATATCTGTTAGCCTGTAAGATGCCACAAGACTTCTCGCTGTTCTCGAAGATACAGACGAACACGGCTCCCTCTCGGATACTTGTCACCGTGCAAGGGGAGGGAGCAGACAGCTGATTCTCAGGGGCACCCCCACGCCCGGGGCACTCTCTGCTCCTGGCGCCGTGCTGCGGCACAGCTCCCCGCCGGACCTCCGCGCGCTGCTTTCCCGGCACGCACCACGCTCACCCTGGCATTTGTCTGCTGCGATGCTACGTAGGACTGCAGGGAGCTGGAAGGGGGCCGCCCCCTCTGCTTCCACGGGGCTAGCCCAGGGCTGGCAGCCAGGCACTAAAGCACATGCCCACAGCTGGGCGGATGAGCCGCTATGGGCGCAGACCATGATGCTACTCGCTCAGGTCTGATCACCACTGAAAGCCAGGGACCTCCTGCACCGCAAACAGGGGCCACTGGTGTGTGAGCTGAAGGAGAACTTGTGCAGCTGTGACAGCGCTGGGGTCTCTGAAGGCGTCCTGGACACAGCAGCGACAGAGAACAGTTTCGCCCCGGGCACACGTATGATGCTATAACGGGGTGGGTCCCTGTGCTGTTCCTATCCCAGCTGGCGCCCAGCTGCTCTCGCAGTGGTACCAGTCATGCTTTGGTGCTGTGAAACACTCCAGTGTTCTCGCACTGGACAGGCCTCTGGGGCCTCTTCCCGAGGCAAGCGAGATGTTTTGAGAGAGACGGCTCAGCAGCACTTCTAGCCCTTGCAGCTTTGATCCCCCCGCAGCCCGGGTCCCGCTGGAGGCTTCTGGCTTCACTCAGGAAGCCCTGGTGGGTCTGGCCAGTTGTGGCGGTCTACTGGGCTGTGCTGTGGCCTGCAGGGAGGCCTCACTGCACACATGCTGTGGCCCTGCCCCCAGCACACCTCCTCGGCCCTCAGCATGCCCCCTACACCAGGGCTTGCATGGGATTCCCTGCCGGCCCCTCGCCCTGGAGGAGGGCTGCCAAGGACCCCGTGTGCCATGCTGCCCTTTCCAGCCAGCATTAGCATGGGCGCAAAGCACTCACCCCACGCGTGTGGTCAGGAGATGTGGTGTTGGAAACGACCCTGTCCAAGGCACTAGTCTCACAGCAGTCTCTTGCTTGGTACAATGCAAATGAGGCAATTACTGCGTTCGGCCCTCAGATGTGTTCCATTCGGCTCCACCTTGGCTTGTCCCCGACCTCGCCGGGACTCTTACCACTTCCCTTCCGTTCCTGTCTGCCTGAACTTTGCCACAGGCCAAGCCACGCTTGCTGTCTGAGCTACCTTCTCCCAGGGGCGGTCAGTGACTACACAAGGGGCACATGGGCAAATTTAGTGAAAACTCCCATGCTTCCTCTGTTCTCCCTTGCTGTGCAAGGTGGGGCCCCTCACAACAGTAAAACAGCTGGCTACTACGGTACTAACCTATACTTTTGGATCTCCTTAGCTGTTAGCCACTAGGAAATTGTGTGGCTACCTGTGTTTTTACAGATCTCTTGCTGCTTATCCTTGAAAGCCATTAAGCCTGCAGCTGTGTTTCATTACGCTGACTAGAAACTTATCTCTGGTATCTCTTCATGCAACAGCCAAAGGTCTCACTTTCCCTTATATAACAACGATCGCGTATATTACAATAAGTGCCATTCATTTCCAAGAATACCAGGCATTTGGACACACTGAACTGCACCTGCACCGGGCTGGAACATGGAAGATTTCTGACACCCCTGGCAACTTTGTACAATAACTAAAGATCGGAAGAGGCAAAGGATTTCACACCTGATCCTTCTCCAGTGCCACAACCTGCCACATGCAGGCATGCGCAGTCAGGCTCCTATTCCAACAGTGACCTGGCGTCGCCTTCCTTATCTGCTGAGAGCTCACTCAAGTCTATCCCAGAACAGTTGTGCAGTAAAAATGCTGATTTTAACTTTGTACATTCATCTGCATAGAGCTAATCCTGATTCTGTGCACTCCATTTCCCAGAACTCTGCAATAATAAGAACCGTGAGCAAAATTACCAGATTTAGAGTTGATAAAGTAGCAGCAGAGCTCTCTCAGACACACTGTTTATTACTCCAGTTAGACGTGACTCCAATGCACATTAAATAATTTTGTCTTGTATTTGCAAACTTGTTAGAGGTGGCAGGGTCACACTGCTATCTACATTTCCTTGTAATTCACCAACACCATAAGCTTCCTGCTCTTTTCTGCGTCTCAGACACATTGCAGGTGCTGCCCATCAAATCCTACTTGACAAGACCAGTGCAAATGTGCAATAATATTTATCAGCTTTCTTCCTGTATATACCAGGATCTGAAATCATGGACTTGCGTCCAAATCAGAAGTTTGTTTTGAGAGCAAAGCAGTTTGCTCAGCCTAATTTCAAGTAATGTTGGATTCAATGCTCCTCCACGAAAGGCTAGTTTCCACCTCTCTGAAATGGCCCTAGACTTCAACTGTTAGCATTACTTCCATAAGTTGTGAAACCCTGGTTAGCATTGTCTCCTCATCAGACCAAGGGACTGCTATGTTGTGAGGCATTGGTCAAGTCACTCACTCACTGTGATATGTCTTCCCACGCTATAAAAAGGGTGAACACAAATCTACTGATGGGGCTACTTAATTAGTGCTAAGAAGGTGCTTTCAGATCCCCCAATAACTTACCACAAAGCTCTCAAGTGCTCTCCCAATTAGCTTTAATAGCTTAAGTAAATATTAGCTGAATATTTATGAGATAGCTTTAACCATTTGCTTTTTTTCTGAAAGGGTAACAAGCCTTGTGGATGGGCTAAGTGGCAGATGGGGTATATTTACATTGTAGTAAGGATTTTGATACAGTCTTGCATGACATTTTCATTAACTATGGAAATACAAACTAGATGGAGTTTCTATAAGGTGGGTGCATAACCACTCTCTGGGAACAAAACGAAACAGCAGAAATGCAGCACTTTGAAGACTAACAACATGAGTGTCATGGGACAGACCCACTCCTTCAGATTAACCTTATTTCAAATACAATGAGACTGATCTGATGAGGTGGGTCTGTCCCACGAAAGCTCATCACCAAATAAATCATTCTGTTAGTCTTTAAGGTGCTACATTTCTGCGGTTTTGTGCTGTTGGAGTACAGACTAACACAGTTTCCTCTCTGGGAACAAGTGTCAGAGAGGGAGCCGTGTTACTCTGTAGCTTCGAGAACAACAAAAAGTCTTGTGGCACCTTATAGACTAACAGATATTTTGGAGCATAAGCTGTCGTGCGCAAAGACCTGCTTCATCAGATGCAATCTGATGAAGCGGGTCTTTGCCCACGAAAGCTTATGCTCCAAAATATCTGTTAGTCTATCAGGTGCCACAAGACTTTTTGTTGTTCTCTGGGAACAGTTCTCCAAGCACTTATCAAGGGTTCACAGTCATGCTGGAAGGAAATAATGAGCAGGGTCCCGAAGCGATTACTTCTGGGACCAATTCTGTTCAGCATCATCATCAATGATTTACGTAACAGCACAGAGAGTACGCATACGAAGCTTGTGGACTATACCAAACTGCAAGCGCTTTAGAGGATTTGATTATAATGCAAAATTATTGGGTAAACTTGAAAAATGGTCTGAGGTAAATAGGGTGAAGTTCAATAAGAGCAAATTCAAAGTATTCCATTTCCGAAGGAACAATCAGTCGCACACATATGAAATGGGAAAGATAAAAAAAGGAAACATCATCCTGTCATGTATTAGCAGGAGTGCTATAAGCAAGACCTGAGAAGTAATTCTTCCATTCTACTCCATGCTGGTTAAGCCTCAGCTAAAACACTGTGTCTCATTCTGGGCACCACAGGAAAGATGTGGACAAACTGCAAAACGTTCAGCAATGAGCAACAAAAACGATTAAAGGTCTAGAAAACAGGAATTATGAGGGAAGCTTGAAAGAAATGGTTTTGTTCAGTCTAGAAAAGAGAAGACTGAAAGGGGACATAACAGCTTTCAAGTACCTAAAATGGTAGGAGGAGGTGGGAGAAAAATTATTCTCCTTAATCTCTGATGATAGGACAAGAAGCAATGGCTTAAATTGCAGCACAGGAGGTTTAAGCTGGCCATTAGTTAAAACTTCCCGGCAGGGCAGTTAAGCAGTGGAATAAATTATCTAGGAAGGGTGTGGAATCTCCGTCAATAGGGATTTTTAAGAGCAGGTTAGACAAACGTTGTCATGATGGTCTAGACAATGCCGAGTCCTGCTGTGAGTGCCTAGACGCTTTCTCGAGCTCTCTTCTAGACCTACGATTCTGTGACGCTGTGACTAGTTGTATTAATTTCCTCATGTCAGATGCAAGAGCCTACTGATCAAACCTGCGCAGGACACAAAGCTGGTGGGGAATACCGCCAAAATTCAAAGCAATTGCGACAAGTTGGAGAACCGGGCTATTGGAGAAACACGACGCCAAGCGTCAGACGCTGCCGGCCACATGACACTCCTACCCAAAGCAGTAACCATTGGGTACAATTCTCTCGTGCGCACTTCCGGCGAGCAGTGCCTGGCTGTGTTCCATATAAATTAGGGAGGCTGTGCCCAGAGCAGGCAGCAGGGAGAGACGTGTCGGAGGTAACGGTGGCAGAAATGGGCTCAGAGCACCAGCGCTGTGCAGCTGCGAGTTAGCCCCAGTGTTTCAGGGAAGAGCTGAAGGGGGCCCCATTTAAAGCAAAGGGGACTAGGTGGCCCAATTCCAGGACCTGTGTCTACATTGCTGCTGGTTTGTTGTGGTTCTGGGGAACCCCAACAACCTTATCACCAACAGGAGCCACTGGCCAGCTAGATAGTACAGGGGTCCGACAAGCACATACAGCCATGGGACACTCCCTGCCTACAAATCACTAGGTGCCAACCTGGCCCTTCCCCTGCACGTTCCGTGGCCCATCCCACCCCCACCTGCTGGTGTATGAGTCTCGCTGGTCTGACCCCACGTCATGTTGCAGGTGCCACGTGTGCAGGCAGCGCCCCCTGCTGGAGGCTTGGGGGAGGCACGGGCAGGCCGAGCGTGGGGCAGAGGCTGGCGAGGGGAACGGGGGCTAAGGAATAAACCCCAAACGAGAGGAATGGGCAAGCCCGGAAGAGCCTGGAGGGGAAGGAGGGAGGCAGGGTCCTGAGGCAGCAGCTCGGCAGGAGCTCAGAGCAGCGGGAGCTGCAGCTGGGGGTAGGCGCTATAGTGAAGGGTGGGGTGCTGCCAGTGCTGCTCCAGTACCATGCTGCACAGTGGGGGTGAGGCGGGGAGGCAAGGGGGGTGTTTCTGGGGCGAGGCCAGTGACAAGATGAGAGCGTTCCCTTCTCTCTATCCCCGCCCTGGCACGGAACGCCTCCCGGGGCCCATCTCGCCCAGCAACGCGGCCCGCTGTGAGTACCCTGCCCGCCCGCTCTGCCGGGCGGCTGCTTTCAGGCTCGCCCTCAAGTGGATTGTGGGGGTTCAGGATGTGCCCGCCCCGCTGAGCCGGTCGGGAGCCAAGGCCACAGTGAGAGCTCGTCATCCATATTTAATGAGTCCTCTGGCTTGTTAATTTTTAACGACAGCAAGCCTGCAATCCAGGGCCTGCAGGGGTCCCAGCTGCAGGGGTCAGTGAGCAGTAATGGGCCTGTGATAGAGCGTTTGTTGCCGCCTTCCACTTTGGTGGGCTGCGTCAGCTCCACCGCCAGCTGTGACTAAACCATGGCCCTCCAAGCGGAGTTCCTTTTCCTCCCTGTCACAGTCACTTTGCTTCAAGCCAGTGATCACAATCTCCCTTCGGTCCCTGCATTTCCCTGACAATCAGAGTTGCTGCAGCGAATGCCCTCGCATTACCAGCTGGAAGGGCTGATGGCAGGCCTGGCCCTGGCAAGCCAGCTTCATGGGCATCTCTTGACAAGGGGGAGCGACTCCCGGGCCAAGGGTTTCTGCTCCTCCAGGGCCACGGCCTCCTAAGTCGCTGAGTCAGCAAGTGGTTGGACCTCCCCCAAAGGGCAGCTCGGGCTTACCCTCAGCCCTGGCCTACGCCCTGGAAAGCAAACAGCCTGTGAGGGATCATTAAAAAAGGGACAGGGAACTAGACAGTGATGATCTTATTGCCTCTATATAAATCCACGGTACACCCACATCTTGAATACAGTGTCCAGATGTGGACAGCTCATCTCAGAAAAAAAAGAAAAATCAGCGTTGGAAAAGGTTCAGAAAAGGGAAACAACGTGGGGAGGGGGTTGGAACGGGTGCCGCAGGACGTGAGATTAAAAGACTGGGACTTTTCTGTTTGGAAGAGAGTAGACTGATGAGGGGAGGATATGATAGGGGAGGGTCTATAAAATCATAACCAGTACGGAAAAAGTGAATCAGGGAAAGTTATTTGTTTGTTCCCACAGCATAAGAACTAGGGGGGTCACCAAATGAAATGAATGGGTAGCAGGTTTAAAACTAACGAAAGGAAGGTTTTTCTACACACAGCACAGGGTCGGCCTGTGGAACTCCTCGCCAGAAGATGTTCTGAGGACCAGGACTTGAACAGGTTTCAGAAAAGACTAAGATAAATTCATGGAGGTTAAATCCACCAATACTTCTTAGCTAGGGATGGTGCCCCTGGCCTCTGTTGGTCAGAGGCTGGAAATGGATGACAGGAAAGGGATCACCTGATGATTACCTGTTCTGTTCCCTCCCTCTGGGGCATCAGGCATTGGCTGCTATCAGGAGACAACATGCTGGGCTAGAGGGACCTTTGGTCTGACCCAGCCTGGCTGTTCTTACATTCCAGCCAGTCTTGGTCTGTCTCTCAAGAATCTAAGGCCCAGCTCTTCCACCAGCAGCCTGTACCCACAACAGTAAACAGTGAGAGCTGCTGGTGATGAATCTTCTAAGAAACTAGCCCACAACCAATCAGTGCTTGTATCTGGAGACTCCCTCCCCAGCTGCCAGGGCTGAGCACTGGCTTCTGCTCTTCCTAGGTGGTGAGAGCATGGACAGGCCTTGGGTATTACCCCAGCTGGGGGCATCCTGTCAAGCCTGCTGCCTCGCATGATAACCTGGCTGTTGGCCCCCGGTGGTGTATGTTGGCAATGGGGCTCCAGTCAGTTCAGCTCTTTAATGCACTGAGAAGGACAGGTTCTGAGTGGGGCAACAAGAGACATTACCCCTTAACGCTTCCATTTCTCGAGCATCAGCATTTCCTCTGCTTGGGTCTATTGTATTTGTTTATCCATACCAGGTGCCTATCGATAAAGCATCTGTGCACCAGGCAGAATATGAAATAAACACACATGCTGCCTCCAGTGGGAGAGAAAGAACAACATCCCCTGCTCTGAAACCAGCCAAGTGCTCCGGCAGTCCTGGTGGCAGCACTCACAGGGCAGCCAGGCCCAAGAAAACATCCTGCACTAGGACTTGAAGGCCAGGCACCGGCTCTCAGAGCCCTCTGGGAAGCGTGGGGTTTACAGGCACAGGGCCTCCGCCCCTAGAGGTGTGTCGGCACTCGGGAGCTGTCTTGATAGTAGTTAACACTAGTCAGCCTGCTTGTAGCTAGCACAGCACTGCGTGCCTATCCATGCAAAGCATTCACCCAGGTGGGACTGCGTCCCACGCCCGCTAGTGTTCAGAGCATCCATGTGCAAAGCTTGGCTCGTTTGAGCAGGTTCCTTAGGCTCCCTGTTAAAACGTGTTCCTGGACAGGTTCCCTTCTCCCCACAACTGGCCCCTTCTGGCAAAGGCACTCACAGGCAGGGCATGTTCAGCTGGAAGAGGGAACTGCTTTGTTAGATGCTGCTTGGGTGAGGTGAAGAACCGAGGCCACCAGGAAGGAAAAGGTTTATGGTCAAGCTTCTCAGGCAGTTCAGATTAGGAGCAGGACAGTGGGAGAACTTAACAATATAACAGAGTGGCCCTTAGAAGTACAGGGGAGAAGGTAACTCAGGGTGTTTGGCACATACTGGAATGTGCCGTCAGGCGCTGCACTCTGGGATCCAGAGCCTGTGGTGTGGAGGCTGTCCGAACAGATGAGCAGAGTGGCAGAGCCGTAGAGCACAGGAGCCAAAGGATGTAAGGCCACGTGGGTTCAAAGCTAGTTTCTGGTACAGCTCTTCTCCCGCAGGGAGAAAATGAACCACATCAGCCACTCAGTGTGCTTGTGGAAATGGTGATGAGGGTGGGAAAAGAACCTTTGGGGGCCAGAATATAAATGCATGATCCTACTGGACCTAAGAGCTATCAATCTAGCAGTGGGTTCTGTTTCATCCCAGACTGACGTGTACAGCCCATCCAGCATGGTCACAGTGATAGAAAAAAACCACAGCAGCGGCGTGAAAGGGCACTCTCCCACCTTTACCCTTCAACTAGGCTAGCCATCCTGCAGCGACCTGTGCTAGTCGGTAACCTGTGGGCTCAGCTCCTGTGGAAACGCGTTCAGCTTCACTCCTGAAAGGAGGACTATTACCCATTGACTGGAGAACAGATCAGGGCTAGATTTAGAGGCATTGCAGAAAGTTGTCCAAGAATTACGCTTCCTTCACACAAGGCTGGCAACCTGTCCAGCAGCCCTACCACAGTCCCGAGTGACTGCTCAAAAGCTGAAGGGCTCTAACTTGGCCTCTCCCATCAGACATAGCTTGCCAGTGGCCTTTCTGAAGCTGGCCTAGTCTGTGCCTAACGCCAGCTGCACCTGCTGAATGGAGACTGAGGAACGATGGCTCGGTTGCCGGAAAGAAATCTGCTGTGAAATCTCAAAACTGGACTCAACACGGGCCCAAACAGAGAGGTGGCAACGAGAACCTTGGCCTAGCTCAGTGGATCAACTTGCAGGCTGGCTGGGCAGTAAGACACCCCAGTGCCCATGGCTCGCTGGCATGGAATGCCCAGATCCCTGGCTTGTGTAGGCAATTCCTGGGGCTGACACCTCTCTCTGATGGTCATCTTGTGAGATGCTGGTCATAGGGCCATGCTGGTCATGGCTGAACACCTCTTCTTTGTGCCAGGTGTTGTCTCCTGTGCTCTGCTCTGGGTGTTGTGTTGGGACAGGGATGGAGAAGAAGGGAGTCACAGACAGCCAGAAGACTGGCCTCACTCCTGTTGCTTATCTCGGTTTGGATGCTCTTGGGCTGCTGTCTGTTCCGCTCCCTTAGGAACACACACGGTTCCATGACATGTTGGAACGGGGTTTGTCTACCCCTGTAGGAAATGCAGGGCACTTTGACCATCTCTTGGCCTCTGGCTTGCCTACAGTACAATGCCATAGAAACCACTGGAGTCTTCTCTGCCCATCTACTCAGCTACTGGGATACTCCACGCATGACCACATACATCTATGCGTAAGAGCAGAAGGGTATTCAAGGGTTTAGATTGTTAATGCATGAAAGGTCCTGCCAGACCAGCCAAGTGGACTGAGCCAGGTGCAGTTCATAATATCACAGAACACTAGAACTGGAAGTGACCTCAGGTGGTCGTTAAGTCCAGTCCCCTGCCCTCATGGCAGGGCCGAGCACCAGATGCTATCGAGGAGTGATAAACGGAGTCTCTGATTGAAGGAGCCATGTGGTGACAGAGAGGTTTAAATGGCAACCACCACCAAGCAAATCACGTTTCTGCTGCCCGGAGGGGCCGAGTCTGCAGCTCAAGCTTACCGCACCCCAACCTAGTAGCTTGAGCCACCAGTCTCTGCTCTGCCAACGCAGAAGGCTGCTGCCCGCTACCCCAGGGGTCGAATCAACGCTGGCCTTCCAGATGGGCAACTCCAAACACACACAGATGCGCAAACACGTCACACTAATCGTCTTCCAGATAATTATCCTTGAGGGCCAGTTTGGGCTGCACAGTACATATACACAGGGCGGGTACGTACGTACCAGGCTCTACAATACCCGATAGCTTCTGGAACTGTCTCCTGTGTCCTTTGTGTGCATGAAAGTGAAAGGATTAAGGCAGAGAGGTGTCTGGGATATATCAGGCAGCGTGTGCTGTCATCTGGGTACGTCTGTCCCCACCCACCCCCTGAGGATGTGTCAGCTTGATTGAGGTGAGATCATTAATCTTCTGGAGAAGTGTCTGTTAGCCGGACAGGGGTTAGTGGTACAGGGTGCGCTGGGGGAGACCAGCTTCGAAAGGCCGGGTGGGAGAGTGAGCGTAGTTGTGGCCGGTTGGTATAAATTACCTGGGCATGCAGTGAAGCGGGATAGGTGAAAGCAGGAGGAGGTAGAGCAGGTGCTAACTCCGCTGGGTACAGAGGGTACGGTGCCCACACTTCAGGGCTACTGGGGTAAAGTGCAGGCACTGTGAGCTCATCTGCAAGAAAAGAATAAGGAAAGTTCATGGTTACAAAACAGCAAATGTTCAAAACAACAGAGCTCGCTTCACACCCGTCGATTCTAGCGGCTTGAGCTGCTGGCCTCTGCTCTGCCAGTGCAGAAGGCTGCTGCTTGCTACCCTGGGGCGGGCATCAACACTGACCTTCCAGATGGCCAATGCCGAACACACGCAAATGCACAAACACACACCACGCTAATCGCCACCTGCATCTGTCCCCGAAGTGCACAGAGAAGAGCCAAAGGACTAGGGGACAAACTACTGCCCTGGAGGAGGGTCTGAGAGCCGCTGTGGTCACAGCAGGGCCGTGTGCTAACAGGGCAGGGCAGCGGTGGGAGAACAGGCAACTAGGATGACAGCTAGGTGAAGAGACTCCCCCTTGGATGGGCGTCTCTGAATGGGCCACTGTGTGGGGGGACCAAGGCTCCTGCAAGGGGACCACTTCCCTACCAGAACATTATCTTCCAAAACTGACATTCGCTGTCACGGTGTTGCAAATGGGGAGCTCAGAGCACTAACCACGGGGGAGCATTTCCCCTGGCAGGGAGACAGGCTGAGCCACAGCCCTGGCCCAGGACACGGCAGTGTTTGGCGGTGCAAGGCACCAAGCCGCAAGAGGCACACAACCCTCGTAACCGGGGCGGGGAGGTGTGCGGCAAAGGCAGCAGAGCGATGGGCATGTACCCGGGGACACACTGGCTCTGTGCCGCTGCAGAGACAGAAGGCTGGTGTCATATCCCCACCACCCCGCCCCACACATACGCACACTCGAGTCTGTGGCAGGCTGGGATACCACTCCAGGCTGCCTCCAGACTGGACAGGGCCTCCCTGCCCCAGCGCATTCCCCCACTGGGACCGGCCAACAGCAGGTGGATCGTGTTTTAACTGCCAGGCTCTGTTCATCCCCGCTGAATCACCCACCACTGCCCAGTCAGCTGCCAGGACACCAGGCTCGGTGGACATTGGTCTGACCCAACACGCCCATTCTTATGTTCTTGGGGGAAACGCTCCCAGGGTGAGGAGGGCATTTCAGTGTCATCTTTTTTTTTCCCCTGGTTTCCTCGTGGCTGGGCAGAGTTAAGGTGTTACAGTTTCCCGTAACATGCAGTTCTTAGTCAACTGTAATTTTAACTGAATTTCCTTAACTGTGAATTTAATCACACTTTGTTCTGGGATGATTAAAGAATCTCTGTAATGTTTTTCACCCTTGACCTAGTGCTACGTAATCTTGACCTAACGCCATTTTCAGGTCGCTTGTCTGTGAATTTCCTTAGTTTTGTACAATTATTAACAAGGTCACATGTGACTACCAGCGCCCCAAAGAGCCTGTGGCCAGGAGAGATTTCTAATGAGCTGAAGACAGATAAATGCCCTTAAACTGTAGTTTAAATGTTAACTTCTAAGGACAGCTTCACCAGCGCACCAGAGCAGCATAAAGAAGTGGCAATGCATCTGCTCACTTGGGTGGAGTTTATAGCTGCCCACGCACATGGGTGACTCCTGCCCCAATTTGCAGGTGACACGTTCGAGGGCTGTCTTAACGAGATAACACTGTGCACGGGGGGGGGGCCCCCCCGCAGGTAAAGCTCCACCTGAGTCCAATTGTCTGTGCTTTAAAAGCTGCTGCTTTGCACGTGTTTTAATGAACAGGAGCGCGTAGGCAGCAGTGGCAGGAGAAACTTTCCAGGCGTGGACATCTGGACCAGCAGGTAGCCACGAAAAAGCAGTTGGGTCCAATAAATCTACCCATGGAGACTCCAGGCTGGTGGCCAGTAGCCATCCAACCACTGAGTTATCACAGGCGATGGAGCTGCTGAATGCAGACTGTCTGCAGAGTTAAAATAGTGACTGGTTCAGTTACCTGTAAAGTCAAAATGGCCTCACCTGAGTTACCTGGGCTGTAGGGCCTGGATGGAGGCTGTGTTCTGATAGCAATTAGACACAACTACCCCTAATGCCTTAGCTCAAGTTCTTCAAATATAGCTTGTGTGGGAGGTCATCATTAGCTTTGCCTACCCAGCGACTTGGAAGAGTACGTGCTATTGGGCTGTTATGATTATTTAGGACAAGGAAAAGTCTGACAGATGTTAAGTTTCTTCAAGGGACCCATATTTAATTAATTTTAACTCATATTTGATTCTCCTCAGCTGCGCGAGTCTCACTCGCCCTCGACCTCCGAAACATGGGAACCTGGATGTTTCCTGGCCATGGGGACATTGCTGCCAAAGAACCACCCCTGCTCTGTGTGCGCGTGCGTGTACGAGAGAGAAAGCGCTCCAGCCTAACCTCCCCGCCGCAGGGCCAACAACCATGCTGGGCCCTGAGGCAAAGTAGGAGGAGAGCCCAGCTCCACACCCATGAAAGGGGAGGGGCCAACAGCAGTAGGGGTGGGGACTACGGCTGTCACCCCTTAGCACCGCCCAATATGCTGCACTGGGTCAACCCCTCCTCCCGCAGCCACGTAGAGTGGCATTGCCACAGTAGTTCAAAGGGGCTCAGGCTGCCACTGCAGCTGAAGTAACAGCAGCGATGGCCAGAGCTCCCAGCCCCTATGCAACTGCCCCCGTTCCCCTCCCTGTCGGCCGGCCTGCCTTCCCCAGACCTGTGGGCCTCGACAGCCTTAGATCTTCCTCACCCACAAGGGCTTCACTAGTCTTAAACCTCTCCAGCCATGGGATCCTGGCCCTCCACCAAACCTTCCCCCAGCCACTATGGGTCTCACCAGCCAAGACCCTCCTCAGCCCCAAGAACTGTGTCAGCTCTGCCCCCTACTCAGCTGCATGGGACTCGCCAGCCCCAGGGAGGTGAGAACGCAGGCTTTTTCTCAGAACTCACAGGGATTTCAGCTGAGAAGGGGCATGGAGCACCTGGTCCCAAGTTCCCATTATTCAGTCCATGCTGGCCTGGCATCTTCTGTCGCATTTTCTAACCTGCAGACAGCACTCTCCCTCCTGGCAGTCGAGCAGCTGGCCTTCCGGCAAGTGCCAGACCACTTCCAACATCTCTTGGGACAGAAGTACTAGGGACCTGCTCACACACGGTATTCAGACATGGGCAGACACAGCCGGCACTGTCAAGGATGTGAGGGCCAAGTTCTCAGGTGGTGTAAACCAAGCATCAGCAGCTATGCTGATTTACACCAGCTGAGATTCTGGAGGACGGTGCAGGAAGGCTCAGCACAAGCCTCTTTAAGGCTGTTCTGCCCTATTGCAATACTAACAGGAACACCAGGCTTGCAAAACTGCTGCAAATGCAGCTAGATAACCCCCTTGCTTTCAGAGCGCCCTGTTTTAAGTTACCTTTCTCCTGGGGTTAGTTGTGGGGGGCGGGGGGGGGTTAGGAATCTGTGTGGATTCCACAGGAACTACACAGATGTGAATGATTTAACAGCATCGTAAATTATTTGTTGGGTAACAGTACTGGGACAAAGGTGCTTACCCAAAAAGATAAATAGCTGCAGGGAAGCTGATACCAAGATTAAGCTTCTAATTAAATTGTGGGATTTATTACCCCCACGTTTGCATTACTTACGAATACAGAA
The DNA here is from genome assembly GCF_033958435.1 of Carettochelys insculpta. NCBI lineage: Eukaryota > Metazoa > Chordata > Testudines > Carettochelyidae > Carettochelys > Carettochelys insculpta. The sequence continues at coordinate 131,316,691 of NC_134140.1, read as the reverse complement.
CTTTACTGAGGGTGTAATTTACAGCTAATGCTTAGGACCTCCTTCCTCCAAACAGAAGCATATTTAATTTTTCTGCCAGAGGCAGCTGATCAGGACTGGCAAGAGTGTGCCGTTCCACTCAGATCGTGGGGCTGGGCACTCACGTATGAATGCTCCCTGCTTCAAAACCATGGGAGTCTTTTAACATATGAAAAACAGAAACATAAACAACTTGATAGAAATGACTTCACTGTAACAGCTGTTTCTTTGTGAGGCTGATGCAGGGCAGCCTACAGGAACTGATGCTCTGTAGTCCCAGGAGCATGGAGGTGTCTGTCCCACTGACTGCTAGGAAGAGGACATTGACAAGTGGATAACTATTGCCAGCAAAATGTCCGTATGCCTGAATAAAAAGAATACGGTTCTTATGTGAGAGTTCACGACAGCTAACTCCAAATTAAACACCTTGCTCACTGCACTCCCATTAATGTTCGGCTTGTGAAACACTGATACAAAACACCTGGATCCAAAGCTGCAGATATTTGAACTGCACCATGTCCTATCCTGGTCATGACAAGTCCAGACAGACACAGAAAGGACAGAAAGTGCCGGGAACACGTGCAACCACCAAAAGGGACCATCTCTAATTGTTTGCCCGTGTTGCTACAATGACACTGTTCCGACTGCCGCCGCCATTGTTCTCCGTGGATGACCGCGTGGGACAGCGGTATGAAAGTATATAAAACCGCTGAGGCAAAAATGGTTGTTCAGGACGGACGTGGATGGAATGTGCTCATACGCCCAACCTTGCGTTGGCAAGAAGGGATGATTTTATATGTATAACATCTCCTTCTGTCTCTCTTGACGCACACCCACCCCTCCAGACGCTTTCATTTGAGTTGCAGACACAAGTCTGAATGGAGGCTGTCAGTGTCTCCATGGGGATTTGTGCCGGGGGAAGGCGCGATGTGGTCTAACAGAGAAAGCACCTGGTACATTCTTTCTGAAAAGCAGTGAGGCAAAGGGGGTGTGATGTGGGACTAGCCTGGCAGACGCCTTTCACTGACTGGAACACACACAACTTCACGGCTACCTGTCAGCTGAGTGACAGAGTCCTCCCCCAAAAAGAGGGACGGAAGATCTTAAGTCTTATCTTCGTGCACAGCACGGCAGTGCTTTAGTGAAGACGGTCCATAGGGATGGCAGGTGGCTCTCCTGTCAGCGGAGTTAACTCGCCTCCCTTTGAGAGGGTAGTGGTGTCGGGGGAGACGCTCCTGGTGGTAGGGGGTTCCTTGCAGAATGCTGAATCCAGGTCTGCACGACACACTTTGGTATAACTGCTATATTGCCCAGGGTTGTGAAAAACTCCACCTCCCTATGCAGAGTAGCTGAGCCCTGGGCACGGACAGCACAGGGGTGGCAGGAGACCACTGCCCGCAGGACATAGCTACTGCCTCTCAGGGGGTGGATGGAGATACACCTATCTCATAGAACTGGAAAGGTCACGGAGTCCAGGCCCCTGTCCTCACAGCAGGGCCTATCACCCTCCCTGACAGATTTTTTGTAAATCTCTTTGCCCCAGACACCTACACAGCCCCCTCAAGGGCTGAACTCACACCCCTGGGCTTAGCAAGCCAATGCTCAAACCCCCGAGCCATCCCTCCCCCCAGATGAAGGAAATTGACAGGCCAGCTCCCTCCGGCCAGCTTCGAGTGCCCTGGTGAAAGCACTACAGCAGGGCAGGCGTGCCAATGCAGCATTTTATGGGCAGCCTTGCTCTGGGCTGAGCAAAAGCCACGCGTCTGGAAGCCAGGCAACGAGGAGCTCAAGTTCCCCTCTCGTCCTCAGCACTGCCCCACTACGCCGCCGGGTGAACACAGACACCTGCATTCGGCCAACCCCCCCATGCAGGGGCCAGCTAGCGACTCTGGCAGCGGCCATGTCCTTGTTCCCTTGGCAGTCCAGGTCCAAACCTGCACACGGGTTCACCACATCTTCCCACGAGATGAGGGAGCAGCCATGTGCTCCACCTCAACTTCCCCTGGGACTAGTCAAATATAAAAGATCCCGAACAACCACTCCGAGGCCTGTCATCTACCCGGAGCTGCAGCCTCTCCCCTCGTCCAGTCTGACCCTCATCAGCCCCCCCCTGCAAAGCCCTCCTGTCTCCAGCCCATCCAACGTACCACCAACGCTGGTCGGACAGGCTGCTGACCGCTCTGCCGTGTTCCTGGTCACGAGAGTATGGTAACAGAGACAGCGTGTACCAAGCGGACACGTGTCACTGCACGTTTACCACGCACATGCAAAGGTGAGACCATTGGGACCTACAGCACAGCAATAGCCTGGTCTCCGGATTGCAGCCAAAGCTACCAAGAAGCTTGTTTGCAAAGCAGCTGTTTCCACGGCTTAGCTGAGTGGAACAAGGGCTCAAGTGCCCTGCGCTCCCACACAGCCCATCCAATTCCCCACACGCGTGCACACTGTCCTTTAAACAGGGAGGCGGGAAAGCACCTCTCTCCACGCAGGTGATGGCAGCAGGAAGAGAACACCAGTGGAGGTGACCTGTGAGCTGCTCCATGACCTCAGGGTGTGTTCCCAGGCCCTCTGGAGCATTTTCAGGCCTCTGCTATGCACAAGTCAGGCTGCTCTGTGCGCCCCACACTTTGCCTCGTCTGCAGGGACAGTTTGGGGGGCCGATTTCTAGCACGCATGGGGGCAGCAAGAGGGGTCGGACACCCCATTGGGGCATGTCCCGGCTCTCACAAGAGCCACCCCAAGTCTGGGCACCCACGTGCGAGGGCAGAATGAGGGGCTAATGGTTGCCCCCGACCCTAATATTCCCCAGGCTCCTGCCTCTCACCCTGACACTCTCCTTCCCCCTGTACCCCCCCTCCACTTCCCTGGACCCCGAAGCCTCCCTCACACCCCGACCCCAAGATCGAGTCCATTCACTCCACACAAAACTGCCCGTTGCCCATGATAGGCCCGTATCAGTAGACCTCTGTTGCGCAGGTGTGGGTGTATATTTCTCCCTCTCTCTCTCTCTCTCTCACACACACGCACGCACGCACGCACGCACGCACGCACGCACGCACGCACGCACGCACGCACGCGCACCAAGCAATGCAGATACACTGATTAACCCTTTTTGCCCCCCCACCCCACCACCACGTAAACTGTGGGAACTTATGTAGTTACCGCCTCTCAGGTCGATGGATTCACTGGGCCACGGGAGGCCCAAAGTGTCTTCACTAAAGCACTACAGCAAGACAGCCGCACCACCACAGTGTCTTATATGGAGATATGCCCTCACAGGACCTCACGCCTGTAACACCACCACACTCCCACTGGCCCGGTAACCCACCTGGCCCCGAAGCAGTAGCTAGGTCAAGGGAAGTTTTCTTCTGGCCACCTCAGGCTCCATACACCTGGCCATCGCATTCAATCATCCTACTTCTCTAGTGAAAACCAGGCCACAAATTGCAGCAAGCTCCAGCCACTTGATCCAAAACTCTTTCCGTGTACAGTGGAGGCTTAGGGTTAGTTTGTCCTTCATTACGTTAACAGGAGGGGGCGTTCACCGCCATCAAGGGGAGAGTCTGCAGTCATCAGACTCAATATTAGCTGTGGTTCATGCAGTCATTAGCACTGCTCACTTTAACAGCGCCAAGCAGCAGAAGGGAACCCTTCTGTGTGGGTGAAGCTTTAACTCAAGAACCTGTGGGTCAATCACCCCAGATTCGGATCACTACAGGATGACCACCAGTCCTGTTTTCGCCAGGACTGTCCTTTTTTTTTTAATTAGCTCCCTGGAGAGTGTTAAAACCAGGCTAATTGTCCCATATATGGCAAAGCAGGGGCCTGAATTTTAAAGAGACAGCTCCTTGAGCACAGGGCCTGTCTGTTTAAAGAGCCGTTTGCAGGAGGTACGTAGGCTCCTTAAGCCGATTATTTAAACACACTGGCTACTTCTACAACAAAGGTCACTGCGGACAGAAAAACCTTGGCAGTACCTCTGCCGACAGCTTGCGTCTGTACACAAAAGCAGACAGAGAGCAATGCACTCTGTTGCCAGAGAGCAGTGGGACAGAACAGCTGACTGGAAGCTCTGCAACCAGGACCTCCGGGGGAACAGGAAGACAGTGCCGACAGAAGCGTCTACACACGCACTCCGTCAACACAACTGGCGGCGGCGGCATTATGCCTGAGCGGGGAGAGGTAGAAGGCTGAGGGCTGAACACAGAATCACAGGGCTGGAAGGGACCTCAGGAGGTCATCTAGTCCAGCCCCCTGCTTCAAGCAGGATCATTCCCCACTAAGTCATCCCAGCCAGGACCTTGTCAAGCCGGGACTTAAAAAATTCAAGGGATGGAGAATCCACCACCTCTCTAGGCAACACATTCCAATGCTTCACCACCCGCCTGGTGAAGTAGTTTTTCCTAATATCTGATCTACACCTCTCCCTCTTCAACTTCAGACCATTACTCCTTGTTCTGCCATCTGACACCACTGAGAACAGTTTCTCACCCTCCTCTTTAGAGCTCCCCTTCAGGAAGTTGAAGGCTGCTGTTCAATCACCTCTAAGTCTTCCCTTCTGTAAACTACACCAGCCCAAATCCCTCAGCCTATCCTCATAGGTCTTGTGCTCCAGACTCTTAATCATTTTTGTTGCCCTTCGCTGAACCTCCTCCAGCAAATCAACATCCTTTTTATACTGGGGGGCCCAAAACTGGACACAATATTCCAGATGTGGCCTCACCAGTGCCGAATAAAGAGGAATAACCACTTCTCTAGATCTGCTTGAAATGCTCCTCCTAATGCACCCCAGTATGCCGTTAGCCTTCTTGGCTGCAAGGGCACACTGTTTACTCACATCCAGCCTTTCACCCACCATAACCCCTAGGTCCCTTTCCATCGCAACAGCTGAGTGCGGTCGACAAACTCACGACAGAGCGCTTTAACCGGGAAGGCACTCGGCGAGTTTTGTTGACAAGAGCCCCGCTTTGTCAACCGAGGCTGTCCGCGTAGACAAAGTCACTGTTACCACCAGCCCCGGAGGCGATGGGGCGGGAGTAGAGAAGGGGCAGAACCAGGCCGCGCGGCTGCTGTTCACTCTGCTCGCATTGCCTGAGAAAGACAGAGGAGGTTGTGTCTCAGAGAGTTCCCCTGCAGCCCACACGTGCTGCTGGCAGGTAATAGGATTGGGATAGGGAAGGCAGACCCCTATGGTAGGGAACGGGGGTGGGGTGGGGGCAGCCACTTGGGGAAAAGGGGACAGCCGCTGGGGGTTGCACTTAGCTTGGGAGCCCACAGGCAGCACAAACAGGCAAGTCTCTGGAGTAAAGGGCAGCTGGGCCCAGACCAGGGGCTATATGAGGGATTAGGGGTTTGGAGGAGTCCTGTGAAGGATGGGGGACAGGGCTCAGGAGGGAGCAGAGACAGGAAGAAGGGGGCAAGGAAGGTGAACCATAGAGGATGACTGGTAGGGCTGGATTAACTCTTCTGGAGGCCACGGTTGTTAGCTTTTGTGGGGGCCCCTAAGATCTGGGGTGAGCACAAAAATCAGGGGTTCAGAATATGGAAGGGGGGCTCCAGGCTGGGGTGTCAGGTGGGGTGAGGGTGCTCCAGCTAGGAGTGATGCTCTGAGGCAGAGCCTGGGATGAAGGGTTTGGGGTGCTGCAGGAGGGGATTCCAGGCTGGGACCCAGGTGTTTGGAGTGTGGGAGGGGGCTCAGCCTGGCCCACTGACAGATGGGGCAAAGGGGTGAGTGCTCAGGACCCAAGACAATCTAAAATGGCCTGGAAGCCCCACCTCCTTTTAAATTGCTCAGACAGGTGTGGCAGGCGTTTGGGGAGGTTAACCTTCCCTGCCCCCCACTCCATTCTTTCAGTCTGTGCCTGCACTCAAAGACCAGAGCCACAGCCCCCAACCCTCCGAGTGGAGGTGGAAAAAGGTGAGGTGATGGAAGAAATAGGATGGGAATAGGGAGGCTGTCTGGTCCACTTTGCATCGGTGTCACCAGTTTGGAAGGGAAAGAATTCTTTTTACAACATAATTCTTTAGGAGTTTTGTGGAGATCTGAAACTGAACAATGACTTTTTTTTTTTTTTTTTAAATATTCTGTGTTACTTTACTGTTTGGTGCATGGCAACTTAAAAACTGGAAGAACTATACCGTAGATCCTGGTTGACTTTTCAGGTAGAGTTGGATTGCCAGAGAAGTGATTTCCATCAAGTTTTAGCATTTGTTTGGGGAGGGGTATTTGAACCACTAGGCTGCAGCCCTTATCTTAATCTGGCCTGGCCCTGGTGAATGAGGGAGTTAGCTAGGCCAGGACTGCAGAGGGGACTGGGGAGGAGTCTCAGAGAGAGAACTGTGTTAGTCTGTATCTTTACAAAACAAAAAAGCTGTCATGTAGCACCTTAAAGCCTAACAATATTATTTACTAGGTTATGAGCTTTTGTGTGACAGACCCACTTCTTGGAAGGGGTGGCCCACAGGCAGCAACTAGGAAAAAATTGGGCATCTCTCGGGTGGAGAGGGGCAGCTGTGCCTAGTGGTCAGATGGGAGGCCAAGTCACTGTTTGGAAGAGGGAGCGGGGATTTCAGTGGGAGATGGTGGGAGGCGGCATCAGGGCAAGGGGTGAGGATTTCCAAGCCTTTCAGTGTTGTACCTCTCATGGGGACTTACAAGCTCTGACAAAAGTGGGGTATTAGAATGTAGGTCTCTTGCACACAGACTGGGGACAGGTTGGAAGGTTTGGCAGTGGCCTTGGCACAGCGTGTCTGGCTATAAGAATGTGTCCTGTGTGGTATGGAATACAATGAGGTAATGAAAGGTATCTGGTATGGAATAATATATTGTTTCTCTCTGAAAGCTAAAAGTTTATCTGTTGTAAATCCACTGACTCCAGTGAAATTAAATTGGGGCGGGGGTGGAAGGAGGAAGAACTGGTTTAGTAGATTTCATTCTCTTTTTATACTGTTGCAAAAATATTAAATGTCCTACATTGCTCCAGAACCCAGCCCCAGGGTTCCTCCTCACTTCCAGCCTCCTATCTTGACTCCTGCCCTCCTGCACACACACACGGAGCCTGGATTTCCAGCAGCTCACTCACATACCCCAGGCCAGGGTCAGCAACCAAAAAGATAGCAAGAAGAGCTATTTTTTTCTAATTTGGTGAAAAAAAAATTCAATAATTCAAGAGCTGCAACGCATGTGAATAGGAGACAGTCTTAATAAACAAGTTCAAACCATACTTTTTGTAACCACTATTTTAAGATCAGCACATCCGCACTGATTTGTAATGCAATACATATTAACTGCAGGATGCTCCTGAACTTTTTACATAGTCTATTTTCTCATGCATTACACAGCCGTTTGTACCACGGTCTGCATGACTTTCACTCCCAAACCCTCCCTCTCTCTGGCTGGGGGGAGTTATCCAATGTTTTGAGATCACAAATTATTTGCTATTTAGATACAAGTTGTTCATTTTTGAGCTTTTACACAGTCACCGTTTATCGAAAATGATCAGGAGGGCTTTGTTTTACTTTCCAATTACAGTGCTGGGAGCCACAAAGAAGTCCTTAAAGAGCCACATGTGGTTCTGGAGCTGCAGGTTGCAGACCCCTGCCCCAGCCTTGCCCCCCAACCCCCCTACCCCTAGCTTGCTGCACCTCTCTCTTTCACACTACCAGCCCACACTCTGAAGGACAGCAAGATAAGGACAAGGCAGGTATTTTCATGGCGCAAGACCCACTCAATTGTGGGTGTGCATTTTTAACTTTTACCTATTTTTGTTACAATAAAGAAGCATATCTTTTAAAGGGGCGCTCAGTCAACTTAATGGTATTTTGAACGTACTGCACAGAGCTCATGGATTGCCACTGAACTCGCTTTAACTCCAATCAAATTTAGGAGGTGTCCCATATTTCCCATGGAGAAATAAGGTCATCCAAGATCACTATTAGCTTCCCCCATTGACTCACACTAAATTGCAAAGCAATCCAGTCAGTGTTTCCTCTCATTTTTTTCCATCCACGGACAGAATTAATTTTGCACCAAGCCATGTGCGGATGTGTACCACCAGTAGAAACACATGTTGCCGGCTGCGGGTGCTCTGCTCATCAGCTGGGTGGCCCCGATATCTCTTCTGGGCGGCTGCCCAAGTGCTCAGCTTACAGGGAACACCGAACCCAAGTAAGCATTTGGATTTCACAGAGCTCACAAGAGTCAAACTTTAAAGCCTGTGAAATGGCTCTCGCAATTTGTCCCTATTGGCACATGCACAGCATAAGAATGTCCATTCTCTGAAACGCTGCTCTCCAGCGGGGTCCCACACAAATGGAGTGAACGCCAGGCGTTACTTCGGGTAGCGCTCTGCAGAGGGAGACCACATTTACCTGCCTGTACCTACCTCACAGAACTAGAAGGGATCTTCAGAGGTCATTGAGTCTAGGCCCCTGCCCTCACAACAGGACCTATCACCATCCCTGACAGGCTTTTTTGCCCCCTCCCCCCCCACATCTATTTGACGCAGATGCCTAAACAACCCCCTCAAGGATGAGCTCACAACGCTGGTTTTAGCAGGCGAATGGTCAAACCACTGAGCTATCAAAAGCAATAGCTTGACTGCTAACTACAGGCAAGAAAACCTCCATCCATTGTTAGCAACGTTAGAAAAGGAGTTATTTCTGGGCTTATTTCTCCAGACCCCCCAACTCAAATAGCTCCATATCTGGGTCACTAATCCAACCCCTTGGGAGTCACACCGCATTTCAAAGAAATCCCACTAGCCACGTCAATTTTAGAGGGCAGGGACAGGCCAAGCTTTAAACAGATGTTTTCATGCAACCTTAACAGCAGCTGTGGTAGCTGGAAAAGAGACCTGGGTGAGGTTCCACTAAAGCAGGATCCAGGAAGCAGCAGCAGCGTGGAGGAAGCAGATGGGCCAGTGGGCGGAAAGTCAGCCACCAGCTGCCCCGGGGAAGCGAGAGCACAGGTGGGAGAAGCACCTCTCGGGCTGTGGGTCAGGCCAGGCTGTGTGGAAAGCACACATGTTCCCTGAGTTCTTCAGAGCTGCAACGTGAGAGCTGCTGTTTGGGATCGGCAGGAAAGACACATCTCCACCCCAGTGACGGGCGCCTTCTCTCCTGGTGGATTTCTCCTGCCCTTTCCCTCCTGCAGCCTCTTGGGCCCAGCGGGTCACCGGCGTAAACACGTCCCTCTCTACAAAGGAAGCAGCTGACAAGTTCCATCTGGCCCCAGGGTAACTAGGCCTTTGTAGGCACGCAATGTAGCTCACCCGTGTATGCAGAACAGCCCCCGGAGCTGGTATGCCAGCGAGAGGGTGCCCATACCCCCCTAGCCCAAATACAGGTTTGGGATGAAGGGGTGGGTCCCTGGTTGTGACTGTCAAGGGCTGCACCCCTGGGGGACCTCCCTGACTGCCTCACGCCTCGGGGCACTGGGAATGGGGCAACAGCTGTTCCAGTAGGCTCCTGGCTTCCGCGTGCCAAGCCCTGAACGAGCAACATGAGCGGCAGGAGACAAACCAGAGAACTGGCCGTTTCCCTAAAGATGATGTGCAGCTGGAGGACTCTGAGGGACTCTCTGTATTTGAGCAGGTCACTGAAGCCTGTCTCAGACCTGCCAGACTCTCCTGTGTAACCCACACACAGTGAGCTAGCCAGGAACCACGAGCGTTCGCCCAGGCTGGTGGAGCCTAGGAAAGACGGGCTCTGGGACTCGTCACGGACAAGCCAGTAGAGATGCAGGCGGCATTGGACCTGCAAGGACTCTCCTGCGTATCGAGCTGGCCAGTGCAGGTGCACGTGCGTGAGAGACAAAACCAAAGGTGTGAAAAGGGTGGATTTAAAATTAAACCTTTCTGCGGAAGTACGCTGCCTTTCAGACACTGCCGCCAAGCCCCCCCAGCAGGGCCGACTCTGGCACCGCGCTGTATTTTGGTACCTGGTATTAGTGTGTCTCACCAACACCACTGTTCCACCGAGCTCTGCTATTAATCTCCTCAGCTGATCCCAGGCTGCGAGTGCCTTTACAGGCCTCCACGTAGAACTGATTTGCATGCTTTGTCACTGCTGCCGTAAGGCCCCTTGGGCCTGAGCCTCATACTGTTCACTCCCTTCCCGAACGGGAATAGCCAGACCGGCGTCAGCGCCTTTATCCCAGCACCACTGCAGACGCACCAGGGACTTTGATCGCTTCAATTACACCGCTACAGTTAACGCAGCAAAACTGCCCCAGGCAGACAAAGCCCATGAAACTGCTCCCACCACCTGCGTTCCCAACTAGCAGCCTCCACCATGCCATGCAATTCGCCCCATCTCCTCCTCCTTCTTCTCGCTCCAGGTTGGACTTCGTGGGAAACAAACTTTCACAGAAGGTGACAGTTGGTGTTTAGCAAGAGATTGGTCAGGAGCAAGAGTCCTACCCAAGATGCACAGTGAAGAGAGGACGAGTAGCCCAGGGGTGCCAGGGCTGGGTCCAGTTCTCTGCCCTGTCACACATCTCTCTGCCACCTTGGGCAAGTCCCTCGGTGTGTGTAACCAGCAGGGCTCCAGACATGGCCCTGGCTCACAGGGCCACAGAAGGACGCGAACGTGAAAGGCCATACGGGGCTTAGATACTCTGGCAGCAGAACCAGATAGGTGCAGACAGACAGACAGACAGACAGTTGTGCTACAGACAGGGACGGTGCCAGCCTCTTCCCGTGGTGGGCTACGGTGGATCAGACATAAAATGAGGCCGTGCCCCGCCTCGCCATGAGGCCCTTCCCTTTGAGTGGCCCCACCCCCTTGCTGCCCCTCCACTAAGACTCCTGAGGCTCCTCCCCTCCTTGAGGCCCTGCCCCCTGGCCAGGTTGGAGGCGGAAATTGGAATTTGGCAGGCTGGAGCTCTGGCCGCTTGCAGCCATTAAGAGCTGCCTGGCTGGGGGCCCCCTGGCCAGCAATGACCTTGGGGAGCAGCAAACGTGGGGGTGTGGCCCAGAAGCCCTTCCCAGGTCACTCCAAGCTGCTGTGGGGAGCCCCAGACCCTCCTTTTGACCCGGGGAGTGTTTTGGCGGGCGGAGATGTCTCAGGAACTGATCTCAGCCCCCCAACTCCCTGCCGGCACTTACTTCTCTGCTGCCTTCAGTGTGGAGGGTGGCTGGGGGAAATGTCAGGGTGGCCATAGCCCCAACACCATTCCTGGCTACAGCTCTCCGAGGGCTGAAGCAGCCTTCAGAAGGGGAGCCGGTTGGCCGAAGGATGCAGGAGCGGGAACAACTGGATGTAGCTTTTATTAGTTTCTCTTGCATCCCCTGTCCGGCCAGAGCCCTTCAGCTGCTCCCTCAGCCTAGCGGGGGCAGCATCTCCTCTCCCCGCCAATGGCCCTGACATTTCCACTGCACTTCTGTCCTTCCTTTGTTCCAGTCCTTTCCCTCTCCCGCTCCCCCTCACTCCAAGCCGAAACAGCAGAGCTCATCTATAGCAGTACCCCCCCTGCTCCCCCACCCCAAAACCAAGGCAGAGCGAGCCAGCAGGGGAGGCCTTTGAGTGACACAGGAGATTAAGAGTTTACACTGTTGACTTTAAAGTAAGATAAACAGAGAAAACTTGGCAAGTGCTAAGATAAACAACCCCCTCTCGCCCGCCACTCATTCCTAAGGCCAGAGCTCATTCCTAAGGCCAAGCACAGCCAAATACACAGCACCCGTTATAGCCGTCCCCAAGGGTTTTATTTAGCCTGACTCTGAAGCGCTGGGATGTGATGGAGTAGAGAACGGGCCCCAGGTGGCCCAGCGTGAGTGGGAGCCAAAAAGCCCTGCACAGTGGTCTCTCTCCTGGCGAATGAGGCGTGACTGGGCCATGGGGGTTTCTCCGCTTTCCATCGCAATCACTGAGAGGGGGAAAACGAAGCGTTGGGTGCTTCCACCACAGGATGAAAACGTGTAGGGGGAAACCGAGCCCCGTGGGGTGCAAGATGAGGCCTAGGTGCTATCTAGGCCCCATTTCTATCCTCTCTGCAGGGCTTGTGCTGCTCTCCTCAGAGAGGGAAAGCCTCAGAAGGGCAGCCGTGTTATTCTGTAGCTTCACAGATAACAAGCTGTCCTGAGGCACCTTCGAGAGTACCAACTTTATTGGGTCACAAGCTTTTGCTTAAATTTTGGTCATCCGTGCGGGGGCCACAGGACTGCTTCTTATTCACAGAGAGAAGTTCGCTACAAATAGGCTACAGAGGAACTGTCTGTGGAGGTGAAAATGCCTCCCTGCCACGTATGCTACCAGTTACCCTCTCCTCCACCCTGACGTGGAGGGATTCGACACAGCAACAGCTCATGCCCAACATCGGGGCTACAGGAGAGAAGCTGGGCTGCGTCTAACATCAACGGTTCACACCCAACTGGGCTCCTGTTGGAAGAAATGGGATTTTCCACTGGCGCGAGCTAGGGACCCGAGAAGAAGCTGTGTTGTAATGTCTTACTAGCTCACAGGAGAATGAGTCGGCAATGACACACCGTTAATGAAAATGAATGAGAACAACATTGCACACGCTCTTGATTAAATTGGGGTGGAAAACATCCCCACAAACGTCACTGAAATGGCAATGAAGAGAGGCAACTGGTTCTACTCCGAAACCTGCCCAAAGGTTTGGGACACGTCCCCTCCTTGGGGAGTTGCAGTTTGCTTTCCAGACAGCTCTGAAGGCAGGACAAGAATCCATGGACTTACTGGGCAGCCAGGGACACAGGTCAGGTTCCAGCCAGTGGCTCTCTCATGGTGAAATGGGGCCCTTTCACAGCTACTCGCCAAAGGGCAGAGAACATAGAGGGTGAAACAATGTGCTCCAGCTAACGCCTGGATGCAGGAATCCAGGGGGAGGTTCTTCAGTGTGTGCAGGTGCTCATACCAGACAGGTGGACATCCAAGTCCCCCCGGGCCTTTACATCAACAGGTGATATTCCAGACCCCCTGCCCCACCACAGGCTGCTCACAACACTGGCATTTCATGCTCAACCGAATATTTATTTAACTGTCCCCCCTCCACAATCGCTTGCGACAGAGCATCACGGATGAAACCCCCCCTGCAATCATTCTTTTAGGCCTTGCTGAGTAGCACTCTTCTGGCCCAAACGAAAACCCAGGGTTTACGTGGCCTTCAGTGTTAGAGAGAGAGAACGAAAGAGAGGGGAACTCACTCCAACCCCTAGCTGGGCAGAACCCAGGTCCTCACGCCTCCTGAATAAAACAAATAAGCAGTCCTATGGCACTTTAAACCTAACAAAATAGTTTATTAGGTGATGAGCTTTCATGGGAGAGACCCACTTGTCCAGATCTGAAGAAGTAGTTCTGTCCCAGGAACGCTCATCACCTAATACTTTATTTTGTGAGTCTTTAAAGTGCTAAAGTCCTGCTGGTTTGTTTTGTGAAGAAACAGACCGACACGCCTACCTCTCCGTGCCCCCTGAACATTTGTTCGTTCCAAAAGGGTTTTTTGGGAAAGCAGACTGGGAACACGAATTGCTAGCCTGAACTCTCTGTCCCCATCACTGTCCAGCCCACTGCATTCACTGGGGAGTTGTAAACCCCTTTGAAAATGGGATTCTGTTCTTGCAGCACAACTCATTTTCCATACCCTGCCCCTAAAGCAATTCATATTTTCAGCTGCACTAAAAAAGTCCAATCAGCTGACAGATCCTTTTAAAAATATTGAAGTGATACATAAAAATCATTTCTGGCCAGCTTTTATTTTTCATTCACTTTGTCTTGTCCTAATATAGCCTCAACGCAGGGCACTTCTTTTGTTTTCTACATAAGCTGCTCCTTAAAATATTTACTTGAAAGGATGGGATGAAGCTCATACTTGGATTTCTTTTTACATAATTTAATACTCTCTTTTAATGAATTTTAATGTCTTTTTAAGAGATTTTGCTTCACTGCACTTGTGAAAAGTAACCAAAGTGCTTCCAGACAGCAGGAATTTGCAGTCATCGTAGGTTTTAAACCATTGCTTGCCTGATGGCAAAAATACCGCAGGACTGGCAGTTGGGTCTGGTAAACAAGTTAAAACAGCAAGTTTCTGAGACCTCTGTTCCCACTCTGATTCCCAGCTGCATGGAGCTCTAGGAGAAATGTCCCCAAAAGTCACACACAGCTGCTACGAGGGTGAAGTTCATCGCCATGCAGAAGGCAAGCACCAGGCCTCAGTGTGTTTGCACAGTCGTGAGCACTTGGGGGGGCACCGTTAGTGTTAAGCACCTGTGTCACCCCATGACTCTCCCCGATGCAGTCTCAGAGACACTTTTCTAGCCTGACCGTCTGCCCCTTGATCTTCCTCAGCTGTTCCTTCTCCTTTGCCTCTGAGTTCAGCTGTCGTGGAAGAAGCCAGAAGACAGCGCTCCTCAATCTCCTGTCAGAAATTTCTGCCTGAGTTTGAAAAGAGCCTGAAACAGTCGCTCTGTGAACTGTCCCATTCAACTTGATGAGTGTTAAACTTGGATGCTGATGAGGACACTATAAATGCTAATAGTGCTAACAATCTCGCCGATCATTGCAGCCCCGAGAAAGGAGACTGCTACATTACACAGCTGTTCACAGCAAGTACTCATTCTGGGGCCTTAAACTGGTCAGCCCAGGAGAAACCATCATTAATTTGATTCTCCAATTAAGAAGCCAGGCCCAAGAAGCCCAAGGAACACTTGCGTCCCTACAGTTTAGCGGCCAGGTCCAAGGATCTCATAGGACATCCGAGCCCCATGAAGGGCAGCCTGAACCATGGAGTTCAGTGGACATCAGAGGAGATACATGTTCATAATTAAAACATCTGCAGTCTATTGACAGCACTGTCTCATGCTGGCATCTAGACAGGGTGGAACTTGGTTGGTGGATGGACTTGGACAAGTTCTGTTCCTGCCATCCCTCCAGTTTGACTGCTGGATTGATCAAATATAAAGAACTAAGCAACCACAGAACAATAAGAACTAAGGGGCAGGGATAGCTCAGTGGTTTGAGCATTGGCCTGTTAAACCCAGTATTGTGAGCTCAAGCCTGGAGAAGGCCATTCAGGGACTGGACTAAATAGATATCAGGGATGGTGCTTGGTCCTACCAAGCGGGTAGGGGACTGGACTAGATGACCTCCCAAGGTCCCTTCTAGCTCTAGGAGATGTGTATCTCCAATTGTAAAACATAGCAACCCAACTAACCTCAGACAACATTTGTGGGAAAAACCCAGAGCCCAAATTTTCCATAGTAAAAGGGCAACAAGGGAATCAGCTGTGGGTGTTCATCTTGTACTTTGCACATCACCATTAACCACTTACAAAGGGTATGAAAAATAACACACTCATGTCTACAGCCAGGTTGCAATATTTGCATTCTGCAGGGGGAGTGTGTGTGAACGACCACTACAGAGCCACAGAAACACAGGGCTAGACAGAGCCCCGAGACATCATCTGCAGCAGTCTTCTGCACCGTGGCAGAATTGAGTAAATATAAATAATCTTTGACAGGTGTTTATCCACAACCT
This sequence comes from Carettochelys insculpta, assembly GCF_033958435.1. Taxonomy (NCBI): domain Eukaryota; kingdom Metazoa; phylum Chordata; order Testudines; family Carettochelyidae; genus Carettochelys; species Carettochelys insculpta. Next base: position 131,301,175 of record NC_134140.1, on the reverse strand, counting down.
GTTTCTTAAAAACCTCCAGTGAGGAGAACTCCACAGCCTCCCTTGGAAGCCTAATCCAGCACTGAACCAGAAATTTCTCCTATTATCTAACCCAACTCGCCCTTCATGCCCAGTAACCCCTTATTCCTTGTCCCACCTGCAGTGGACAAGGAGCACAACTGATCGCCATTCTCTATATAACAGCCACCAGCACATTTAAAGACATATCAGGTCACCCTTCAGTTGTTCCTTTCTCACAACTAAACAGGCCCATGCTCTAAACTTCCCTCCCAAGTCAGGTTTACTAACCCATTAAGATTTTTACTGCTCCCTTCTGGACTTCCTCCGATTTCTCCACATCTTTCCTTAGGTGTGGCTCCTGGAACTGGACACAATGCTCCACCCGAGGCCTCACCAGTGCTGAGTAGAGCAGGACCATTACCTTGGCGCTTTACGTACAACGCTCCTCTTAAAAATGCCCCAGAATGGTGTGAGCCTGTCTCATAACTAAATTGCATTGTTTTGCTCATTTTCACTTTGAGATCCATTATAAAACCCTGCTCCTTTCCAGCAGCACCACTGCCTTGCCAATTATTCCCCTCGGTAGATTTACCTGGCTTTGCTGGGTCCTTCAGGGATGGGTTGGGGGGCAAGAGTCAGGGTAGGGGCAAGGAGATGTAGAGGGCCCAGGGCAGGGGGCTGAAGGTGTGGGGGGTGCAGGAGTCAGGGTAAGGGCTGGCGGGGCTCAGGGCAATGTTGGGGGGTACAGAAGTGACAGCAGGGAGCTTTGGGGGGGCTCAGGGCACAGGTGAGGGCAGCCAACAGTTTCTCCCTGGGGCAGGTCCAGAATGCCAGAGGCCATAGTGGCTGACTAGTGGCTTTGCTCCCCAGGGCCGACCTGGGGTGGTGGGCTCTGAGCTGGCTAGCAGCTGCTTCACCACTCTCCAGGGCTGTTAGGGACATGCTTGCTGCTCTTCTGTGGTCATTCTGGAGCACAGGTGCCCCGGCTACCAGATCCCTCCCTTTTTGTTTGCTGGGAAACAATCACATTCCAGGCACATCCCATTGTCCTGGCACAGACAAACCCTGACCTGCTTAAAGTTAAATAATGTGTGAGGACACTTCAGACCAAATTTGCTGGTCCTAGCTCTTACTGTGTAGGAGGTGTTCTTGAACAAACAGACTCACAGCTGGACAGACACACAAACAGACAAACTCTCTCAAATGTATAGTAGATTGGAGTTGTGCATTTGATTTTTCCTTCCTAAGTATAATGCTTTGCACTTGTGTTTACTGAATTCTGTCTTGTTGAATTCAGATGAATTCTCCAATTTGCAAACGTGTTATTCTATGCCTCTCCTCCAAAGTGTTAGCATCTCAGTTTGGTGTCCTCTGCAAATTTTACAGGTGTATTCTCCACTCCATTATTCAAATAATTAATAAAATGTTGAACCAGATCTGGGCTAAACCTGTGCAAGACCCTACTATACAAATGCCCTCCAAAACTGTCAGCAAACCATTGATAACTACTCTGTAAGTTTTTCAACCAGTTGTGCGTCCACTTCAAAATAATTTCATCGAAACCACATTTCTCCGGTTTGAGAGTGTTAAAATAAAGATATACTTCATCTACTTCCTCCAGCCATCCATAAGCCAGGAAACCATTTCGGAGAAGAAAATTAGGTTGGTCTGACATGTTTTGCTCTTGATAAATCCATGCTGACTATTCTTATAACTCTTTTATCCTGTGGGTGTTTTACACTGATCATATAACAATTTATACCAGCGTCTTTCCAGGTATCGATTTTAGACTTACTGGTTTATAAATCACTGGCTCCTCTTTGTTCCCCTTGTTAAAGACAGATACTATGTTTGAAGGTAGCCTTCTCTAGTTCTCTAGGACCTTGCATGTTCTCCAAGAGTTCCCAGGCTGTTTCAGTAAATCATGTAGGGTGAATTTCACCAGGCCCTGCAGACTTGAATACATCTAACTTATTTAAATATTCTGTAACCTATTCTTTCTTTATTCTAACTTCTGTTCCATCCCCCTTGTTGTTAATATGAAGGGTTTTAGGTATCCAGTCACAATTTTTTTAGCGAAGACTGAAGCAAAATTGACATTAAACACCTTGGCTTTTTTGGCGTTGTCTTACTGGTGCCCCTTCCTTCACTGAGCAGAGGAAGTAGGCTTTCTTTGTCCTTCTCGCTCTCCTAAGGTATTGAAAGAACCTCTTACTGCCCTTCTTGTCCTGTGCTAGCTGTACTTGTCTTGCAAGTCAGTCTTCCTGATTTAGTCCCTAAACACTTGTTCTTTTGTACTCCTCCTTACAATGTGGCCATGTTTCCACTCATGATAAGATTCCTTTTGAGTTTTCAGTCCATAAAAAGTGTTTCAGATGAAGCCAGACTGACCCTTTCCTTGTCTTTTGAGCCTTCCTTTGCAGTGGGATTGTTTGTTATTGTTGTTTAATATTGCCCCTGAGAAACTGCAGTCTCCCCTGAATTTCCCCACCTCCTTTGGATTTTCTTCCTATGGGACCTTACCTACCAGTTGTCTGAGTTTGCTAACGTCTACTTTTCTGAAGTCCTCATTCTGCTGCTCTTACTCCTTCTTTTCCCTTAAAATTGTGAAATCTTTCATTTCACCATCGCTTTCTCCTAATCTGCCTTCCACCTTCAGCTTTGCTACCAATTCCACCGTTCGTTGGAATCATTTCTAAAATGGTCCTCCAGGTCACTTCCTCACTCTTCTTAAACAGGAAGCTGTCCATACAATGCTCCAAGAACTTATGGGATGTTGTGTATTTTGCTGGATGACTTTTCCAAAAGATGTCTGGGAAGTTAAAAACACGCCTTCCCCCGCTCCCCCACCACATCTTGTGGTTTTGTTATTTCTGTTATTTGTTCTAGAAAAGCCTCATCCACCTCGTCCTCCTGACTGGGTGGTCGACAGTAGACTGCCTATCGTGACTTCACCTGCCACCTTCCTCCTGACTGGGTGGTCTAGAGCAGTCTACCTGCCATGAAGTCACTCCAGTAGATATTGACAAGTATTTGTTTGGAGAGACTTGTATTGGCTGAGCTAAGATTTAATTTAACCTTAAGGGGGAGATTTACAAATTAAAGAGAAGTAATATTCACCGGTAACCTTGTCTGAGTATATCCAATCAGGGTGGTGTTAGCTTGGCTGTTCTTCCACAGCTGTATTTGCAAAGAAGTGGTTTGTTGAGCTACAGAGCTTAATGCAATGGGAACTCGAGCCTATTTGCCAACATTCAGCCGAGCTTTGTTTATGGCAGCAATGTGTACAATTGTAAAAAGACATCCATCATATAGAAACAATGCTATTTACACTAGAGTCAGTCTGCAGCACAGTGGTTAAGAAAGATGCTCACTGAAATCTCTAGCTCCCGAATGGCGCTATCCTTCCACCAAAGAATGCCGTTAAACCATGTGATTTTTCATTCAGATTGTAATTACAAAGTGAACAGGCATGTGGTCCCTGCCTCTGTCGCACACACATCTCTCTGCAGTGTGACAGCAGGGTCGTTCACATTCCTCTGCCAGGGTTGAAAATTTGAGCATGTTCTGAACTCCCAAATCTCCATGTTAAAAAACCCAGCTTGGTTCTGCTCTAGCAGAACACCTGGGCAACATTGGGACAGGGCAGCCAACCATCTGTGCCGACGTGACCTCCAGGGGCACCCCTTCCAGCTGGCACAGATGGAACTTGATTTCACAGTGTTCTCTGTAAGCTGGTTGCTTAAATGGCCCCTGCCCATCTGATTAGCAGAGCACCCTCAGTCTTTCTACTGGCAGTGCACTTTCACACATGCCTTGGGACACACAACAAAATTTATTCTACACATGGATGGAAAAAAATTAGAGGGAACACTGGCCGCCACCACACGGGAGTGTGCAATATTCATTTGGCTAAATGACTGTGTGAGATGCTGGGAAAAGTCAGTCTCACGCATGAAATGCCAGTGGGAGTCCAGAAGGGACTGTCCCCATGATGGGGGAAGGGATGGAGTTGCGATTCCCTAAGGAATAGCCACCCTTGACCACTGCTGGAGACATGGTACTGATCTGCATGCTCTGTTCCAGTGCCCTGCTACCAGAATCATAGAAGATGTGATTTTCGACAGATTTCAAGGCCATAAGGGACCTGTGTGGTCATCTAGTCTAAACCCCAGGAAGACATGAGAATGGCTCCAAAATAATTCCCAGAGCATATCTTTTTAGAAAAACCTCCTGTCTTGATTTAAAAGCTGCTGGAGAATCCACCATGAACTTCGGTAAATTGTTCCAAAGTTTAACTGCTTACCCTGTCAAAAATGTATGTTGCGTTTTTAGCCTCAGTTTGTCGAGCACCCACTTTGAGTCATTGGATCACACTATACATTTCACCGAGCCTATAAAGAAATACCTGTACTCCAAGTAGATACTTACAGACTATGACCAAGTCACCCCTTATCTTTCACTTTGAAAGCAGACTGAGCTCCCTGAATATCTCTTTCTGTAAGACATGACTTCTAGCCCTTTAATCATTTTGGCAGCATTTCTTTAAACCATCTCCAATTTATCAACATACTCCTGAATTCTGGGCACCAAAAATGGACACGCTATACGAGCAATGGCTGCACCAGCACCAATAAGGAAGTAAAATAAGCTCCCTACTATGACTTGAGATTCCCGTTTCTCCCTCCAAGGATCCACTAGCCTTTTTGGCCACAGCAATTATCTGCGATGACTCCCAAATCTTTGGCAATCACCGACCCCTGGAGAGAGTCCCCCCACCTGCAAGTATGGCCTCTGTTCTTCGTCCCTAGATGTATACATAGACATTTACATCCTCCACTGTCGTATGCAAATATTTGACCTCCGCTTCTAGATGTGACTGTGCCTTGAAGATCCAAAGAGTACCAGTAGCAACTCTATCGCCAGAAAACAACAGCACAGGCAAAAAGAAAGGCCACTTCGTCATACCTACTGCCTACACAACCTGCCAGGGGGTCACCTCCAGCTTCAGGTCTAAGAAAACCACCTCATCTTCCAGCCAACGAGAGGAGGCGCATTTCATTCACATCTAACATTGCTTTGCACAGTCACCGAACTAGCGCAGTTGTTTCTCTTCTTGGAGGTTGTCTAAGTCACGGAGTGCCCCAAAAGCCAACTCCTTGGCCATCTCTACCAGCTGTTGAATGAAGAAGACTGTAAAACCAAACACTTACATGGCTCTCTGGTAATGAACTGAGGTACAGTGCTGGGGAGAGGAGTGCTCGGGTTCGGGGTTCCCACTAGCTTGCTCTTGGCCATCTTGGTGTTTGCCTTGGCGAACTCTAGTCGTAGCGTTTGCGGAATTTCGGGGTCAAAGCGAATTCCCTTTGTCAAAGCAAGAAAACAGAGTGTGTCAATCATCTGTACAGCCAATAGGGAATGAGGTCAGCCCTGCAGGCCAGTGTTCTGGGCACTGGCGGGAGAAGCCACTGCGGCTCAGGGTGCCAGTACCTCAAACGCACTGCCTGAAAAGCCACGCAAAGCAAACCCAAATCACTGGGATGGGGATGGTGTTAGCCTGCAAGGACAGCCGGGCTGGCAGGCCCCAGGAGACTTGCGTAGGGCTCCAGGGGTTCCTGGGGTCTGGCTGCATGGCTCTGATTGCAGGGTGAGAGCCTCTACCACTAGCCACATAGGCAAAAGTACCAAAATTCCTATTTTAAAGCTGAATCCAATGACGCACGTTTTCAAAGCAAATTCTTATCTTTAGTGAGTCGGCAGATAAAACATTCACTAATAAGGACTCTGATTTCCTTAATTTGTTTCCAAACAGGCTCACAAAGCACCATGGAACCGGAACCAGAAATCGCTATGGGAATAGCATAGGTCACAAGGTCACATGCAGCAGCCTTTGAAGGCTTACACCTTCAGGCCATGCGGTGTCCCAACTCAGACACTACGCAGTCACAGGGCAGAGGTAATGACCAAAGTCGACCTCGGGTCTCCACTTACTATTACTAACCATGCTGCAAAGAGGTAGCAGAGCCTGCCAGGGGCTTGCAGAAGAGCCACAGCTAGAAGGCAGCAACTCTAAAACTGGAGGAAAGGAGACGAGGTTCGGCGTCTACTCGGAGTGAAGGGCTGTGTGGGGGTTGCATGTTGAGCAGGCCAGGGTGGGGGCTGAGGAACCGCACAAATATCTTTAAAGTCAAAAATCAGGAGAAATGTTCCTGTCGGACTCCGGCTGGACTCCCAAACTCTAGAATTAAGCCCAAGTGGGATCCAAAAGGCGAGGCGGAGGAGGCAAATAAAGGAAAAAAGAAACTAGGGATGTAGAGTCCCATGTAATGAGTTAACTGGTCAATAGCTTTAACTGATTAACCATTAAACAGGTGGACAAGGGGCTGCTGGGTCACGGGTGGGGGGCGGATCAGGGGAGGAACAGACTCACTGGGCCTCTGGGCAAGGTTTATGGGGGTGGGGGGGACAGTGCTACACCTCCCGTAAGAAGCAAATGGAAGGAGCAGAAGTGCTGCTGCTTTTACTCAAGTAGTTTTCCAGAAGGCTGTGGCAGCTTTTTCTTAAATTACTCTTTCCCCAGAACAGCTGTGCTTTTACTCAAGTAACTTTTTGGGTACTTTTCCCATGTCTGCCCCTTTGCCCCTACCCCAGCAGGCTATAAGGGGCCTCACCTCCAAGAAGTTGTACACTCAAGTCCTCTTGTTGTATGGGCAAGTAACCAGCTGTGCCCCTGGCTGGCCGTGCCCATGCATAAACAAACATGCCATAACACCGTGCACACCCACAGACCACCCATCACATCTGCGTGCGCACAACAGAAGTCCCTCCTGCTCTGACAAAAGCCGGGACTGCTGGGCACAGCAAGAAAGAGCCAAGCTATGTTCCCCAGGGCACGAAGTTGTTTAGCAAAAATAACACCAGATTTTCCCTTCCAAATTAAAGTTTCAACATCCTACAAAGCCGCCGAAGTTTAAATGACCTAATTTGTCTGGCACCAAATTCTGAATTGATAGCAAGTCGCATTCCTCTAACATCTTTAGCATCAGTACCATATTTGGCAGTGTGGGTCCTGCTGCACTGAGCCCTTATCCTCAGGGATTAGCTGAGCCAAAAATATTTAACATTTCAAAAGAAGACAAGGGAAAACAGAGAAAGACATTAGAGAACGGGCTGTTCGCTGTTATCCTGGCCCCATGAGATTACTCAGGGGACTCAATGATTTTTGCCCAGAATGGCATCATAATGAGATTAACGCTGTACAGACAGCAGGGAGCTGGGCTTCTTGAAATCCGTTTTTCTCCTGGGAACGAGCAGGGCATGAATGAGTAAATCATTAACTGTGTGGTTTGAAAATGGCTCCCTTCAGGGCCAGGCCACTGCTTCTGGGGCTCCCCAGGGGACAAGGGACAGCAGACTTCAGGTCCGGATTGCGGGGAGATCTGCGCAAAACACCTGTGGTAAAGCACAAAGCCCAGCAAGACTTCTTGGTTTTAAAGTTCACGCCAAGGTTAAAGAGAAGAGTTACTTCTGGGCCCAAACCTGGGCCCGTTTGGGTTTGGTGCAGATGAAAATCCCAGTGACGCTCAGCTGTTTCAGCTGGTTTGGGTTTGAGTCTTTGAGCCTTGGTGTCCGACCTCGGATTGAAAGGGTTAAACTCTCAGGGCAAACCCGAATAAACCAGAGAGGGGCAAAGGCTAACTCTGCAAAGGAGATCGATCCAGTTCAGGTCATTTACACCCCCCAGCCTGACACGGGTTATCCCACCGGGGACTGGCCTGGAGCCAGTGCACAGCCACCAGTCCCAGAGCTGCACAGCAGTGCTAGTGTGTGAGGGAAGTTGCAGGTGTCTGATGGCAAGGGGCCGGAGCCCAAAGTGAGGCTGTACGAAGGCAGAGCTCTGCTGAGGCCAGAGGAATTACACACACTGAAGCCGAGGTGCGTGCTCCTCTCCCTGGGGATGAACAGGGCCAATGCATTGGCCACAGAGTCCCTGCAATGCAGTATTGAGTTCGGGGTCCTCGTTTGGGACAGCATTTCAGTGGGTTTAGGCCGGGGTCCCTCACACAATTCAGAGAGCTGTGATCTGTAGGTGTGTCGGGGGGCAGCGTCCGCTTGGCAGAAAGTCAACACTCCTTTACTGTGAGGACTCTGGGCTGGACTTTACTTGCACGGGCCAGGTGGAGGGATTCCTGTCTTCCGGGCTGAGGGGAAGCAAACCACAGGTTTGGGCTGCCCCATCCCCACCTGCCTTTTGCTGCAATGCGGAGGGTACCCAGCGTGTCCATTTTCTGTCCCATCCCATTAGATGAAAGAAGAAAGAGGGCTCCTGACCGACTGGGAAGATAGAAAATTAACATAACGTTCATTCGAGGGATTAAAAGACTGGAACATCTCATCTTAGAAAAGAGGAGACTAAGTGGCGGGGGGATGTGACAGAGGTCTCTAAAATTTGACTGGCGGGGAAAAAGCGAATCAGGAAAAGTTATTTACTCATTCCCATGACCAAAGAACGAGAGGTCTTCAAATGAAACGAAGGGGTAGCAGGTTTAACACTAACAAAAGGAAGATTTTCTTCACTCAGCGCACGGCCGGCCCGTGGAACTCCCCTGCTGGAGGCGGCTGGGTAGATCAGGATTTTAACAGGGTTCAAAAAAGAACTAGATAAATTCATGGAGGTCAGGTCCACCAATGGCTGCTAGCCAAGATGTCCCTGGCTGGAAATGGATGTCAGCAGAGCGATCACTTTGGCGGCTTGGGGATCCGCTGTTTTGTTCACGCCCTCTGGGGTGTCAGGCGTTGGCCTCTGTCAGCAGACAGGACACTGGGCCAGATGAACCTTGGGTCTGACCCAGTGTGGCCGTTCTGATGTTCTAAACACCTACTAGCCGGCAGTGATCATAAAGAGGGACGTGCTGGTGAGTGGCTGTCCAATGTGGCCCCACAGGCAGGGTTCCCTCCGTTTTTTCCCATCCATGTGAGGAATAAATTCGTCACATGCACTGCAGCTTACCTGGGCACAAGCAAACCAGATGCTGTTTTCATGTAGCCAAATGCCAATCGTCTACGTTCAGGAACACGGAGGGTCGGCCACGCTTACCCAGGCTCACCACGAGTAGGGAGCAAAGGGGGCAGTTGACCCCAGACCTGGAATTCCAAAGGGACCTGGTGCTCCGGCCGCCGCCACCACCATTTTGGGTCCTCTGAAGTGCACGGCTAGGCAGCTCCGCTGCTCTGCGTGGCTGTGACAGGTGGGGGGCTGGCAAGCACCAGAAGGGGACAACTACCTTAGGCCCTGCCCCTTCCACTCTTGGCACCACCCTTTGTGGGGCATGGAGCCAGGGCCTCCTTCCACCTTGCGGCGGGGCCCACGCTGGCTGTCAGCCCCCCCCACTCACTGGGAAGTAGTGGCTCTGACAAAGATTTGAGGGCTGGTGCAGATAACTGGTTGAACATGAGCTCCTGGTGTGACGCAACCGCCAAAAGGCTCAGGTGCGCCTGCGATGCATCAACAGCGGTCTTGTGAGCAGGATCAGAGGGGCTATTTTACCTCTGTGTTTGGCACTGGTGCGACAGCTACTGGACACGGCTTACCCCAGTGCTGGGCATCTCTCCTTTTATATGATGGACTTATTGGACCCACAGGAACCGCATGTTGGGCATAATCCTGTTTGACTGGTCACCACTCCTTCCTCTGTTGCTCTGCTCCATTTAGCCCTCTGCATGTGAGCATTTCCCTTTCTATTGCCACCATACTGTTCTCAGTGGAGTGTGCGTGTGGGGAGGAGTTATTAGAGGGATGGTGGAACAAGAGCCCCTGGGCCGGGGGTGGGCTCCCTGCTTCCTTACTGCACATGGTTTTCTTGGTCAGACTCACCCACAGAGTGGGCACATCTTGGCCACAGGAGCATCCAGTTCTGGTGCTCACAATTCTGGTGCCTCCATCCCTCGAGGTTTAAGTCCTGGCTTGACAAGGTCCTGGTTGGGATGACTTCGTGGGGGTTGATCCTGCTTGAAGCAGGGGGCTGGACTAGATGACCTGCTGAGGTCCCTTCCAGCCCTAGGATTCTATGATAAGAAGGATGTTGGTAAACTGGAAGGGTCAGAGAAGAGCTGCCAGAATGATTAAAGTGCAGACAACTGGGATATTCAGGGAGTTCAGTCTCCTTAGCTCCACAAAGAGAAGACTAAGGGGAGACTTGATAGGTGCATGGGGAGGGGGAACATTCACTAATGGGCTCTCCAGTCCAGCGAAGAAGAGCCTGCCATAATCCAATGGCTGAGAGCAGAAGCTAGACAAACACAGACTGGAAAGACGCGGTACCTTTTTATGGTGAGAGCCATTAACCTTTGGCATGACTGATCCCAGGCCATGCTAATCCACCACTGACTGTTTCTAAATCGAAGTGGGACGCGCTTCGAACAGATCTGCTCCAGGAACAATTCTGGAGAAGTTCTCCGGTCTGTGTGCTCACCAGGGCCTGAGTAGATGGTCCCCGTGGTTCCTTCTGGCCTTAGAGTCCCCCACCGTGTGGCTTAAGAGCAGAAATGTGTTGGGCAAACAAAAGGGGCAGGGACAGTGCTGATGGCATTGCCGTTGGATGCAGCAGCCAATCCCGGAGCTGGATTTTAAAAACGGGGGCTAGAGAATTCCTTCCCCACTAATAACATTTGTACCGATGCACTGGCTGAGGCAGGCAGGCAAACCCTGTTGCCTGCGTATCTGCTGAGCCTTGCCCATACCCATCTGTTGGGTAATGTACGCAAGGAATTACGGGTCACTGTGGTATTTGCTCCTTCCACTGCAGCATCAGGCATAGGCCACGGCTGGAGATGGGATACGAGACAAGATTACAGATTAGGGTGCCCAGGCAGCCTCTGGCAATGAGAGGCCAGGATCTCAGTTGTGGGGGAGGGAATGTAAAGGCGAATTTCGGTACCATGAGGGGCAGGTGCAGGGAATTATTTTGTTAGCTACCCATCACTGCCAGCACTGCCTGGGCTCAGTGTGCCTGTCTCCCTGGGATCTGTTTGTGCATGCTGGGCATGGACATGGGGACGGCTGTGGCTAAATTAGAAAGATGGGGTGGGAGAGGCATTTCATGAGTCTCTGGATACTTTGCAGGTGGTGAGCGAGATGGAACCACAACTGTTCTTGCAGGGAGCAAGCAGTGGCTGCGAGGCAGATTATGACATATATTCACACAACCAGCTGTCCACACCTCTGACTCAGCAGCCGGCTGGGGTCTGCGTCAGGTGGCAGAGGCTGCTGGGCCACAGTGACTGGATGTCTTGAACAGGATGGACCATTGGTCCCATTGCAGTGACAGCGGAGGGGAGATTCTGGCAGACATGGCATCTCCCCCTCCCCCTGCCAGCCTGCAGGGCACGCTAGCAAAGCAAAATGATGGGAGGAGATGGCCAAATGCCAATCCCGCATATGCAGGAGTTGGATAAAACCTGCATGAAAGAGCAAACACCCTCCCAAACCCCGACATGCCTGCCCACTGCTGGCCTTTCTGTACCTTCCTCGGAAGTAGCCAGCCCTGTGTGTCTGAGGATACAGGGCTCCATGGACGTTTTCAGCTGCAACGTTCCCAAAGCTGCCCCATTACACAGCCACAATGCACAGAAGAGCTCTCACCCACATGGAAAAGCCTTGGCATTGTCAGCTTCCACCTCATCTCCTCTGGCTCTCTGCCTGTGAAAGTCAGGGCAGTCGGCAGGAAGCACAAGGAGCTCCTCTGACATGTTCCACACATTTCTTCTTATCACTAAAACTCTCCCCACCGCATTAACTCCTGCTCTGCCAATGGACAACGTGTCTGAAACACACCCCGGCTCACTAATGCACAAGACTAATCCTAACTGAGATGAGGTTTTAAATAGCTGACAAGGAGAAAGGTCTATGAGATGGCTGAATAATTTCATGACCAATTGTATTTGCACTTAAATGAAAGACATCTAATCTCATGTCTCTGGGCTCACTCACGGATCGCAGGCCTTAGGGCCTCGTTCCATAACATGCATCAAGGTATCAGCTGGTCTCCAGAAGGATCAGGAGGGAAAACCCTGCCCAGCCACCTTTACCCAGTGCTGTAAGTATGTGCAGATGTAGTTTTCTGAGCCTGAACCCCTTTCAGCGTTGCGGCTGTTTTCTGACGAGGTTCTCTCAGTACATAGAGGAAAGGGCCCAGCATCACCAGAAACACTTAGACGGATGCAGAGACTTAAAAAGCCCCTGGGTGCATCTGCTGACCTAATGTGACCAGCAGTTCTCGCTTTTAGGTGATGTTCTAAGCACAAAGTGGGCAGCATTATTGCCTGCAAACATTCAGCAAACTAGCCACGTTAACCTGAAAACATACTCATTCAAATCAACTAGCCACCCTCAACCAGCCAAATAGCCACAAGTGGCCAGTGGCTAGCACAATGGACACCACACACCTAGGCTCACAGAGGGGACCATCAAGGCCATCCCGTATGACCTCCTGCACATTGCAGGCCATAGAACCTCACTCCTGTAACAGACCCCTAAGCTTCGGTCCACCCCCTCTGGGGCACCTAGCACTGGCCACTGTCGGCAGACAGGCTACTGGGCTGGATGGGCCTTTGGTCTGACCCAGTATGGCCGTCCTCATGTTCTGTCCTCTGGCTGAGTTACTGAATTCCTCAAATGGTGACTTAAAGGTGTCGGGTTATAGTGCATGTGCCACTGTCAAGAGTTTAAACCTGCACGCCACCATGTTCCTTGCTGCAGAGGAAGGTGAAAATCTCCAGGGGTCTCTGCCAGTCTGAGCCGGGGGAAACTCCTTCCTGGCCCCAAATAATGGGGATCAGTTAGACCCTGAACATGGGGACAAGACCCACCAGCTAGACTCCTGGGAAAGAATTCTTTGTGGTAACTCAGAGCCCTCCCCATCTGATGTCCCCGTCTCCAGTCATTGGTGGTAGTTGCTGCTAGAGATGGGCCACACACTGTTGTTGGCAGTGTCACCCTAGCATCCCCTCCATCAACGTAGCAAGCTCGGCTGAGAAGCTGGTTAAGTGTTTTGCCCCCACAGCTCCCTGTGGAAGGCGTTCTGGACCGTCGCTCCTCTGAGTACAGCCTCGGCCTAATCTCCAGCCTGAACTTGTGTGTGGCCAGTTTCTATACGTTTGTTCTTGCAGCCGCATGGGCACTTAACTCCTCTCCCTCCCTCCTCTCTCCCCAGCAGACTTGTTTGGCTGGGCTGAACACCCCAAGCTCTTCGAGTCTCCGCTCCTGAGGTAGGTTTTCCATTCCGCTGATTATCCTTCGAGCTGATCCCTGAACCTCCTCCAGTGTGAACCATCTGTTTTAAACACAGGAGCCCAGACCTGCATGCAGATGAGGATGTATCTGTGCTGTATAATGGGACAGCATTTCCCTTCTGCACTGGGAATACCTAGCTGGATGCCTCCTAGGAGGACATTAGTCCTTTATTTATTGCTGCTTAGCATTGGCAGCTCCCAGTCCCTCTTTGAATAACCAGTGCAGCCAGGTCTGTCTCCTCCTCTGTGATTGCCAGCTGCTCAGGCCCCATGTTGTAGCAAAAATTCTTGTTGTTAGTCTCCACATGCGTGAGCTTGCACTTTGTACGATTCAATTTCATCCCATGTCTATTATGCCAGTTTACAAGGCCATCCAGGCCTTTTAGTTTGATATTCTGGTCCTCCTCTATACTGGCAATGCCTCCCCACTCTGTGTCATCTGCAAATGTTATTAGCACACGCCGATATCTGCTCTCATTTCTTCCATCTATGTGCAGGATAAATTTTGTTATGTGCCTTGCGGCACATGGGCTGTGCACCACCAATAGAAACGCACACTGCAGGCGGGCGCTGGGCAGGAACTGAATCTCTCCTGGAGGGTAGCCCATGTGCTCATCTTACAGGGAACAGTGGCACACTCCAACTTCCTGTGCTAAGGTCATTAATAAAAATGCTAAATAAGACCAGTCTCAAGACCAGTCCCTGAGGCACTCCACTAGTAACCTCTCTCTAGCTTCACAGGTCACCCTTCAGTATGTTGCACTGTAATGCCCCTTTAACCAGTTCTCATCTTAATCCACATCTTCTCCAAAATAACTAATAGGTTCTCATGTGAACTGTACCCAGCGCCTTACTGACATCCAAGTAGATTAGTTCTCTGCTTTTTCCGTTGTGTCAATTATCACTTGTCTACTCAAACAAGAGCAGCCGGCCTGACATGGTCTACTTCTGTAAACTCGTGTTTGTACTTTATCCCATTTTCTGTTCACCTCTGTCCTTAACTGCTTCCTCTTCCAAAATGTTGTCCAAGATGTTGCATATGATTGAGGGTCAAACTCACAGGCCTGTGTGTCCTAAATCACATTTTTCCCCTTGAAAATAGGAACCGGATCAGCAACTCTCCAGTCATAGAATGAGGCTCCCGAGTTTACAGAATCCTTACCCTTGTGCCAGTTCCTTTAACGTTCCTGGATGGAGGTTATCTGGGCCCCTCATTCAGTTCTATTTAGCCAGTGGGGCCCAAACTTTTTGCTTCAAGTATCCCCTTACTTCAGTCCAGGCTCCCCCTGGCACTTGGAACCAGGACCAGCTGCTCTGGGATGGGCAGGGACTCGGACAGGGGTAAGCGTGCTGTGGCTGGGTCACAGTTAGGGGCAGGAGCAGGACTGGCTGCCACACTGGTGCTGGAGTGGAGCTGGGTGGTGCTCAGCAGATAGGGAGCCTCTGCCTTAAGCTGTTGAGTTTGACTTCCACCTTGCACACGGCGACGTCTCCCTCCCTATCCTCATTTCCATTAGCCACCCTGCCACGAACCCAAATGCTGCAGTACCCTTACTGACAGCTGAGACAAAGTATTTGCTCAGGTGTCGGGTCCGGCCTCAATAATCGTTCATCTCCACCCAACCTCAGTGGTTAGCGGTCACTCTTCTTTTCATTTATGCAGCAATGGTGCTGTTTAATTTTTGGTTTTAAGTCCCTTGCCAGGTCCAGCTCTGCTTGGGGAAGATGAAGCTGGACAAAGTCAGGCTGGAAACAAGGTGTACATTTCTGACGTGAGGACAATTAACTTGTGGAAAAATTTCAAACGACTGGTGGATTCTCCATCAATGGCAAGAAGGGTTCCCTCTTATTTTTTCCATGCATGTGCAGAATAAATTTTGTGGACCACAGCTTGTTGGATGTGCACCACCAATAGCAACACATGTTACCTATTGTAGGTGCTTTGCCAATCAGCTGGGGGAGCACCTAAATCTCTCCTGGGTAGGCATCCAAGTGCTCGACTTACAGGGAACTCCAGTCAGCACCTTGTGCAACTATTTTCTGGACAGAATAGGACTGGGGATGGCAACCTGCGGTTCTGGAGCCGCATGCGGCTCTTTAAGGAGCCACTTGCGGCTCCGAGAGCTGCCACTGCTGACTCCTCTTGCGGCTCCTGAGGCTGTTGCCGCTTAAACAAAATACTAAATTCAGTTGCTCGCCATTGAGCCAACTGAATTTAATGTTTTTGTTTAAGCGGCGGCAGCCAGAGCTGCACAGCTGTCACCTGCGGCAGCCTGGCACCTGGGAGAGAAAGCTGGCTGGGCAGGGAGCCACCCCACATGGGTGGAAGTCTAAGCCAGCAGGAGAGCTGTGGGGAGGGTGGCCGAGCCTAAGCCTGCCCCTGCCAGAGCCGCACAACCGCGCCAAGGAGGAGGACACGATGGGGAGCAGCAGGGGGAGGCCACAGCTGCAGCAGAAGTGTGCGTGCTGAGGAGAGTTAAGCCTGCAGGCAGGGGCTGGGGCTGGGGCAGAGGTTGGGGCTCAGAGGGGTTAAGCCTGGAGGCGGGAGGCAGGTTTGTGGATGGGGATAATTTAACTTTTTAACTGGTACAAATCAGTGTGTGTGCGCCCGCTGGTCTTAAAATGGGTGACAGAAGGTCTGGTTTGATGTTATTTATGAAGGACTGTCTCGTATTCATGTGCATTGCAGCTCTTGAAGGGTAGATTTTGTAACTGAATTAGAAAGAACTGTCTCTTCTTGAGATTTCAGTTGCAGACCCCTGGAATAGGAGATGTAAAATATGGATAGCCACATGGCTCAGTTTTGCTCCTGGCTCTGGAGGCAGGTGTGGTACAGAAGATCACAGTCAGTGCATAGTAATCCCTTCTGCAAGGCGCCTGGCCGAGACTTGGGTCTGCCCTTTTGGAGGCATCCCTTGCTCTGCTAAGCAGTGACTTTGGGCTCTCAGTTACACCCCTTCCCATAAAATGAGGGGGAGAAGTTACCCCACTTGTGATGTGGGACATGAGGTCTTGCTCCACAAGGAGGGCTGCGACGTGCACAGGATTCTTAACATCAGTCAGTCAGAGTTTGCCCAGGAACGGGGAGTTAGCACTGCTGTGCCCATGGGGCGCTCTGGTTCAGTACTTAGCAGGCAAGCAGCGTAGGGCTGACTTGAGCCTGGTGCAGTCAGCCTGTTTGGAGATCTTTGCATAAAGCCTCAATAAATCTCAGCTATACATGTGTCAAGGGCTGTTTTCAGAGTCTGATAATCTGGCCAGCTCTGGAGTTACTCAGGAGCCAGAGTGCAAAAGGTGCATTCCTGAGCCTAGGGCCATCCTCGAGCAAATTTCAAGTTGCTGCTACAAAGCATGTTGCTTTCAGGAACATCCACATTCTCAGAATGGACAGAATTTTTTTTTTCCAGAAACTTCACAAAGAACAATTCACCGGGGTCAGAGAGCTAACGAAAACAATTTCAACCCAAAGAGTTAAAATTAGGCAGGAGACTTAGCAATTAAAAGTAAGCGATCAGGATGGAAAAAGTTAGGCAACGTTACATTCAGGCATCACAGCAAGCCCCACCCATAAGGACTGGTATGTGGGGCCAAAGCTTCAGTTGATGGAACTGGCTTCAGTGGCGATGCTCTGATTTATCACCGCTGAGGCTCTGAGAGGGCCACGTCTCTGTAATAGCATCGCCGGATCTCTCAGGTGACCTCCTCCAGTCAGCAGGCAAAGCACGCTGCTGAGAACTCCACAAGCACCAGTTCAACTCACTGGGCTTAGCTTTGGTTGCAGGCATTGTTGGGAAGAGTGGGAGCATGGTCGAACTGCAAGGCTGGCCGAGTAAATCTGCGCTCTCTCTCTCTCTCTCTGCTGTAAGGTGCTCAAGCTTCGAGGTCCTGAGCTCAAGGGTCTCTTTGCAAGCGGCTACCTGATTTGCAGAAAACTGAGAAGATCAGAGCAGCCCTCACTTTTCTGACCTGTTTTTAGGGTAAGAGACTGATTTGCTTGTGCCCCAGTACAGTCAGGAATGTGGACAGCAGAGAGGGGCTAGGATAAAAATAGGAAAGAGATGGCTCGTTAGGAAGTAGTGAAGGCTGTACCGCTAGCAGCTGATAAACAGCAGAGCAGGAAGCACTTGGGAAAAGGAGATATTTACAAATCAGTGAGCGCAGAATGTACACATCCTCACATTGAAGGGATTTAGAGAACTACCAGCAATCATATGGGGAAAGCCCCAGAGAGCCGAGGAAGTCGAAAAGCTACACAGAAGCAAAAGGCACAGTCCTGAACCGAAAACCATGTGGATAAGTAACTAACGAAAATCCCTGGGACAAAACTATAAAGCTGTTAAACTTTACAGTGGACCAGGTTAATGAACACCCGGGCAATGAGCAATGCATTAATGAAGAGCAGCCTGCGTACAATCAATCTCTGTTATTTTGGATACAGAGGTAGATTGGAGAACAAGAACACACTCAATACCCACCGTTCTGAATGTCGGATACGTGGGAGGACCACCCTGTTCCGTCCGCACAGCTCAGGAGTAACGTTAGAAGGCTCAGCCCTTGGTTTTGCTATCTAGGGGCTCTCTCAACTCACAGCTGTATAAAGCTACTCAGCTCTGCAGTTCATTCCCTGGATCCATGCTGCCGCCTCCCTCACCCCTCAGTCCTCCTCCACCGAGAGCACGAACGCTTCACCCAAAGGAATTGCCGTACTCACATTCAGAGCGTTCTTAGCAGCTTCTGCTTCTGAGCGACTGTCAAAGCTGACAAACCCCACGGGCTGAGGAGAGACAAGGAAGGGAGAGGGTCAGCAGCAGATGCAGGGCCATGCACCCTCCCCGACAGACACAGGGACCTGCCCGCTACCACCCATCTGGGACACCTGGAACCCATAGTCTGCACCAGCCATCTCTGTGTCAGAGCGGAGAACCACCCTGCCGATCTCCAAGAGCCAGCTCTGCCCAATGAGCTTCGCTTGGACTGGCTTGGTTGTAAGATCACAGCCTCTGTTGCCTGCCTGGCCTTTCTGTGGAAGGCATAATGGCGCAGCGCCTGGGCCATGCTCCCAAAGCCTGATTGAAACAGCTGGCCCCAATGATGTTCTCGAAGCGCAGCCTTCAGACACGCTCCGGCCTTGTTCTAGGACTGGCTCCAGCATGTACCGGATGGGGCTCCGGTCTCTGAGGCAAGGGCTAGATGGACCGTACGAGAAACCTGTCTCCTGCTCTCCTTTCCAAGCACCTGGGGGAGAAGATGGGCCTGGACTCTGCAGGCTACTCCTGCGTCCTGGCTCCTCTCCATTTTCCCTGCTGGGTAATCGCAGCAGGGCTACAGCAGAAAACTGGGCTCTCTGCTCAGAGGATGCTGCTGCAGGGGCTGGCGGCTGAGCCATCGGCTGCTCGCTTTGCGCCAGATAGGTGCCATGCTGAGCACCAGCCCATTCGCCCCATCCTCGGAGGGTCAAAGGGAAGCTCTCCCCACATGCAAGGGAAAAAGATGGATTCTGCCGAGGCCCTGCACTACGCTGCTTGCCCCAGCTGGCCTGAACACCTTCCCCTGCTGCAATGGAAGGCTGCAGTGTGCTGGGGCAGGGAGCTGCTCATCACGTCACTCTGGAGCGGTTTCAATTGCGTTCACAGCTCCACTCGCCCACAGCAGCACCAGCTCAGAGCATCTTCCCGAGAGCTCACAGGTCTGGGGCCGTAACACCTTACCACCTTCCCCCGATGATCTAGGCACATACCCCAGGCTGCTCAGTCTTAAATTACCAGTACTCCCCTCAACCCAACAAACACATACAGGCACCTTGTCGCTTGCATTTATAGCAGGGCCAGCGGCTAGCCTGCAGGGAGGTGGGAGACTGGGGAACACCCTGACCCTGGGGGTGGGTGAGAACCCGAGGTGCGGCCACTTGTTGCTGCTAATCGCATCACCGCGAAGGTCTGCAATACTGAGATTTGGCGCACTGGCTAGGCTGTTACCTGTTTGGAGGTGAGTTTGATAAGAGACCCTTCGTAGCCCTGCAAGAAAAGACAAAAGCATTGTTTAGTTGAGGCGTGCACTGGATCCTCGCAAACAGGCAGCACTTAGAGCAAAGAGTGTCGGGTTCTGACCAGGATTCCCCGTAAGCTGAGCACCTGGGCGGTTGCTCAGGAGCGATTACGGGGCTGCCCAGCTGATTAGCTGACCGCCGGCAGCCTGTGTTTCCATTGGTGGTGCACATCCACCCAGCTCAGTGCACATAACAAAATTTATTCCGCATGTGGAAGGGAAAAATGAGGGACCCCTGGGTGCTGACTGCTTTTACCCTGAAATGTGTAAGCAGGCGTGCTGGGCCTTCAAGGCACATGCAGGGCTCCCATGGTGGCCTTTGAGGTACCAGCCTAGAACAGAGGCAGGCTGGGCGCGGCAGTGACTGTGGGGATGGGTCACAGTGTCAACTATCCTTCCCAGGGTGGCAGATGCCAGGATAGGAAGTGTGAAGCCCAGCCACTGCTAGAACAGATATGGCACAGACACCCCTTTGTTGGGCATATTTTCTAGGCATACAATACTGGGCAGGACTCACCCAAGTTATGGCCCCAGGTGTTGACAAGTGTGGCAACACAGTAGGTGAAGTTATACGGTTGCGCCGTACAACGTTAGCACATGTACCAAACTGACGCTGGCAATCAGGTCCATCTAAAACAAACTGATGTGTGCTCTGCTGAATTTGCATGTGAGCAGTAAAAAAAGAGTCATCAAGCAAGAAAAAGAGGGAAAGGAAACACAAACAGGTGAGAAAAAAGCAGCAGGGAACATCCTTCCATACAGCCCTTTTGTCTGACGAAGTGGGTCTTTGCCCACGAAAGCTGATGCTCATACCTTTCTGTTAGTCTATAGGGTGCCACAGGACCCCCTCGTTGCTTTGACATAGCTACTGCCTCTCAGAGAGGGGGATTAGCTACACGGATGGCAGTTGCATCGTCACTAAAGTAATACAGTGGTGCAGCTGAAGAGTTGCACATGAAGACAAGCCCTCAGGCAGCAGTGAGGTTTTACCTTTATTTTCCATGGACCATTGCTGACTT
This sequence comes from Carettochelys insculpta, assembly GCF_033958435.1. Taxonomy (NCBI): domain Eukaryota; kingdom Metazoa; phylum Chordata; order Testudines; family Carettochelyidae; genus Carettochelys; species Carettochelys insculpta. The sequence goes on along the minus strand of NC_134140.1, from coordinate 131,280,821 downwards.
TTGTGTCTCATTACTTGCACTCGAGTCAACTGTGGAATTCAACTTGTTCTTCTTTTACCTAATCCAGTGCATTTAAACTGAAGCGTTTGGGATGCTTTCTTTGGTGCGGCACTTTGTGCACGTACTATTTCTGTGGAGGAGACAGCGCATGTTTACAGCAAGTCTGCTATCTAGGAAGGGGCTGGGCAGCACACAATCTATATTTCTGGGGAAAATCTAAGGCTGGGAGTATGCTGGGGTCGCCTTGCTGGATGACCCAGGCTGGTAAGTGCCAGAGTGCGGCTGGCTGGCTGCCGCACACATACAGACATAGCTGGGAGTGACCTGCAAAGCTGGAAGCTGTTTGAGCGCCATCCATTATGGAGACTACAGCAGCAAAGAAGTGGGTAAAGGGCACCTCCAGGTTAGAGGACGGGCTTGACACAGCTACTCAGCCTAGATCGTCACTGGGGTGTTGCTTTAATATACTGCCGAGGCCGATCTGGTGTAGAGCCACCTTTTCCTGCCACTTCAGAGCCAGGCCAAGCCCAGCTTTGGCGAGCCACAAGAGCTTAAACTAGGAGATTCAGAAGTTCCCACAACTGTTCCAGTCACAAAAGCTGGAGCCACATTCCTGTGCCAATTATAGCTTATCACCGGAAATGGACATTCAGTGTGGTGCTGATTTAAGACCAAAGTGACGTGCAGAATGCTAGAAAGCAGGTCAGGAACAACCCAGCATCTGGAATTCCATGCTGTAGCATTGCAGTGTGGACATTTGAGACCTGATCCTCATGCAGCTAATACGGTCCCACAATTTAAGAGACAATATCCCAGATTCAGTTCTCACAGGGTTAAGAGACTCTGTGGGTGCAGAGAGCGTTAAGGGGACATGGCCATGCAGTTGCATGTAAATCGAGGCAGAATGTGAACCTGCCATGTAATCAAGCACGTGGGAATTGCTTCTCATTCTTCTGCCAGGAAAAAATATTGCAACAACTTCTATCGGCGTTTCCACGGGCAATGAATGAAATGAAATGCCCAAGTCGCCTTTCTTGGGGAAACAAATGATGCAACAAGCAAAACATGACATAATACAGGCCACAGCACTGTAGTGACAGAGAAACTTTCACCGAGCTCCTTATACACCATGAAGCTCTTCAGGGAGGGTTCTGACAGAATCTTCAGCAGAGCTGGGGCGTGACTCATACCTCATCATTTATTTACATTTCACCACCTTCTTTTCACCAATTCCCCCAGAGCACATAAGTGGTTTTATTGTATGCACTCCTTGGTTGCAAGGTTTGCCAAAGAGTTACTGGTGGGATTCCCAAAAGCCTCGAAATGAATAAATTAGGAGCACAAGTTCCACTGCAAGTCAACAGGTCTTACACGTCCAGGGCTCCTAAGCACTTCTGAAAATCCAGCTCAGTGTGAATAAGGTTAGCTTGTCAGTCACCTCTCCTACAGTGTGTGCCTGTTGACTGAGCAGAGGAGCGCAGCTGTCAGCCTTGGGGTTCTGGTGAAAGTACTCAGGGTTCCAAAGCCAAAACATTTCGCTGTTTCCGTGAATATCCCTGCCCATAAAGTTGAAGCTAATTCGTCTGAAAAACGGGGCCAGTGTTTGCAGACACCGTTTTGCAGTATTTGCAGCAAGTGTGAGAGTTCTGATGGGGTTAGTCGGTTCCATTGTCTGGCAAAGTATTTTAAGTTATTAACACTCTTATTAATTAGGTGCATGGCAGCATTAGAACCCCGCTGGGTTAGGCGCCACACAAACACATTAATGGACTTTGCTCTGCTTTGCAGTGAAGCGTCATCAGTTTTGTCTAAAACCACACTCAGATCTAAAGCGAGTCTAAAATTTCAGTAAACAAGAAGTGGAGGGTGTTTTTAAATACCGTATTGACTATATCCTAATTTCATAAATCTTTAGCCACTGAGTTCATTCCAGCCTGGTTATGGATGTTCTCTTGCAAACAGGAATAACTCAGTTTAGGATTCAAAAGAAACTCTCTGTGCTCCCATGTGCGTGTGCCCCTGCATTACTTCGAGTAATTTGAGAATCCTGGAGTCTCCCACTTAACAAAATTCCCTTAGGCATTGGAAAGTGGCTGAAAGATCATTTAAACAGGGATTCAAATACCACCAGCACAGGCAGTACTGTAGAAAACACACCGAAAATTAGTATGCATGAAAAGATAGACGGTCACAAATCTGTCCTCTGCAGGGTGCCTCCTTCAGGAGCTGAGTGGTAACTCCCATACACATTCATGGGCATAACGCTGTCCCCCTGGAACATACATTCTGTGAGAACTAAAAGACCATCCACCTATGCCATTTTAGGATGTTGTTTCCAGGCACCTGAAAACAATTCAGCAATTTATTTTTTGATGCAAAAAATGTACGTGGGATATACAGGTACTCCAAATATACTGCACTGCTATTCTGTACCGTTAATCGTCCTATGTACGCATTTGCTTGTAGGGAGAGTACCTTGTATTTTAATGGTAACATCAATGGCTGCTGTATAGAGTCATCCCAGTATAGAAGGAACTCCAGGGAGCTTGCTCCCTTCAAATTGAGGTCTCTTGGGTATCCTCAACACAGAGTAGACAGACACCGGCTCTTTTTCTATATACTCTTGAGGAGCTTTTCCGCCTAGGCATCGTGCTTCAAATTCTGCAGACTCAGGAGATGGTGAGTTGGGTGATTGAAGACATGGGAACAATCTTCTGCTGAAAGGACGTGTTTTTGTGACGACTCCATTATGTGATAGTGACTTTGCTCCAGAGCAAGAGGAGAGTTGCTCTTAAAGAGGAAGGGCTCGTTTCTGTTGACTAAAGACCAATTTGATGAACAGACAATGAGGAGCTTATGGTCAGCTCTGGCATAAGACCAGAAAAAATACAGGTGGGGATAATATCTTCAGTGAGCTGAATACTGGTAGAGATTGATTCAACAAGAACATGACAATCTGATGAAACAAGCCAGAACAGACTCAGCAAAATGCATCCAAATGCAGCAGAGAATGACTCTCATTAAGGTTTGGGCTTGCTAGTCTGCTCAGCCTGGTTCCCTAGACTACAAAGTAAGGCAGTTTGATAACATTGTGGTTGACAATACATCTTGACTAGATGGTAGGAGACAAAAAAAAAAAAAAAAGAAATAATTCTACCATGTAATTCTTCACCATGCTGACCATAACGGGGTGCTGACACCACCGACCCTCTCTCAAGAAAGTGCTCCTGCAGGCACGAGGTAAATAAGTGGCCAATGTTTTTTTTTTTCTTCTTCAACATGGTTGATGTTGACCAATTTCATTGTTTGGGTCAGCACCCTGCTCACTCAAGACAAAGAAAACACAGTGTCCTTTGCCAATCTAGGAGAACAGCCGCTAAGCGAACGAGAAGCAGTAAAACAAGAATCCTTGATACCCGCCGTCTCATGGTGCTCATCAAAGCAGTACTCTTGTCCCTCCACTACCATTGAAAGCCGGCCACCCCGAAGCACCTGGCAAGCTCGACAGTGGATGTTGCCAGACTTGCCCAGGGACTGCTGACTAGAAGAGCTGCGAACCATGTGGAGAATGCCATGAATTTGTTTCAGAAGATTTTTCAGACTGCTGCTGACGCACAGAAAATGCATCCGGGCTTACACTGAATGGGGCTCCGTCTGGTTCTTTCGATTGGCTAGTTGAATAAATTGTTTTCACCTGAAGACTGCAGAACTTTTCTAGGTTTCTGAAGGCGTTTGGCATACAAACTGCCCCCATGACACCATTAATGTAGCTTTTATCTCAGCCCAGGATGAAGGTTTCATAAAGGCACTTTTACCTCCTCCTCTGGCCCTGGCTTGGCTTGCAGCTGGAGAGAGGCAGGGCCTCTCCATCCCAAATCTGCACCTTAACCCCTCCCTGTCAGATATGCTGGGCACGCCCAACTCAAGTCAATAGGAGCTGCAGCTCCATGGAATATCAAGCCCGGCCGATGAGTCCGCTGTCACACAGAGTCCATGGCAAGGTCCGGCACTGAACCCACAAGTCCATCTTTGGCCAATAGGTAGGTGTTCAAAGAATGCGTTAACTAGGCCAAAACCTGCCTGGGCCACACCATGAGACACTTCTCCCCACTCTGTACCCAGCTGGTGCAGGGTATGTATAGCCCATCACAGAGGTCAGCACAAGCACGAGGTGTGGCGGACACAGCAAGATGAAGTTAGGATAGTTGGTGGAGTCCTGATTGTTCGATTTAGCATGGCCTCACTAGACATGCTAAATCGAACCCTGGAAGATCGCCAGTCACCGCCTCGATCTTCCAGTAAGCGTAGATGTAGCCTCAGTACTGAAACTTCAGGGACTACAATGAAAAAACCAGACAGAACTGGATGGCCCATCAGCTGGCACAATGGACTATGAATTGGCTTGGCCTGGCCCTCCTGCAGATATTCCACATTGCTACTGACTCATGGACAATGGAGTCAGGTGATATCTGGTCACCTGACACTAACCAACTTCTTGGGCTGCTGGACAGTTCCGAAAAGGGATGAGGTGAATCAAACAAAGGTTTCCTGCCTCATGGAAATACGATATAAGGCAGGGCAGGAAAACAATGATTGTCATCAGCTGGCTTCACCTCAGCCTCCCCACCCCAAAGAGATTCTTGAGACCTCCTGGGAACAAAAAGACTGTAGCGGAAGGGAGTAGGATTGCTGGACCACATTAAATGTATCTGACCTGTGAGGGACTCTCCCTAAACAATATCTTGGGTGAAAAATTATTATTTGTAACCAGTATTTTACTGAGTCTAGCTTAGTTCGGTGCCTTGTATTATTTTCTTAGTAATCTGCTTTGTTCTGTTTGCTACCTCTTTGACCACTCAAAATACACCTTTTCAGAATGAACAAACACATTTCTGGTTTATAATATAACCCAGCTCATATAACTGGGAAGGGGGAAGAGGCTGTGAACACCTTCCTTCACACTGAGGAGGGAGGTGAACTCCACAGAACTTCGGGTTTGTCTCCCAGGGGCTAGACCTCTGGGTGGTGGGGGCAAGTCCCTTAAGCTGAGTCTTCCCAGAGCTGATCTCAGTGTCTGTACTTCCGCAGCTGTAGGTGAGCTGTGCTGGAGGAGTGCTTTAGTGCCTGGCTCAGCAAAACAGGACTTAAATGGGGCCCAGGCTGGCAGAATAGGCTGACTGAGTGGTATCTCAGCACCTCATCTGGCATCGCAGGGGACACAGACCATTGCAGACAGAATGAGAACACTCTCATGTCCCCAGGTTACAGATAGGGAAATGAAGCACACAGGAGCGAAGGGCTGACTGTCAGATGTGCCGGGCACCCCCACCTCGAGTCAATGGGAGCTGCAGCTCCATGGAACATCCAGCCCCGACAACGAGTCCACTGTAATGCAAAGTCCATGGCAAGGCCCGGCACGGAACCCACAAGCCCATCTTTGGCCAACTGGTAGATAGATGGCCAGTGAATGCACCAACTAAGCCCAAGCCTGCCTGGGCCACACCACGTGACACCTCTCCCCACTCTGTACCCAGCCCTTCACCGTCCCTCTGGGGCACTCCACCAGATGAACCTCTCTCGCCCCCCTTTTGACACCAGCTGGACAACGCTGCGGTCGTGATACTGGAGGAGTGTGTCAGACACCACAGCGCCCGTGTTTGCGCTCCCACGGGGCTGGCAAACAGTACCTTGAAGGGTCTGAAGAGCAGGTAGAGCTCCCGGGGTTTGATGTCCAGGGGCAGGCCGCTCACGAAGAGAGTCCGGACCTAGACACCAACAAAGACGGTTAATTGAGAGACCCGTCCCCCTTTGACACCAGGCTTTGAAATCATCCCGATAACCCACACAAAGACCCTCAGTGAAGCTCACTCCAGGGGTGAACACAGGTGCCTCCTACTGTCTGGGTGAGGACAGAGAGAGCACTATTAAAAAGAGTCTTTTGACCTTCTTCCAAAGCGCTGGAACGCTTGCAGGAGCTCTTTAAAATCTGGCAGGGGTGTGCCTTGGGTCGGGCAGTGCCTGGTGCAGCCTTGGGAAAATGGGTCCTTGCGGGAGTGAAAAGTGCTGGGGACCATGGGCCACACTCCCAAAGGAATTTAGGCACCTCAGCATGCAGACAGGCGCTGAGGGGGACTGACTCACTCATGTGCTTCTCAAAACCCAACCGCCCTCTCTGCTGGTGCTGGCGTTGCTGAGCCTGTGCCCTGCCCAACACTCACAGCTGGGAAAGACCTGAGCTAGCCATGGCAGGACTAGAAAGCCCCTCACACCTGGGGCCCAGATACGGTGCAGCCTTCGAGCCACACTGCATTCAGCCAGAGCAGCGAGTGGTCTTGCTGGGAACAGGGACGGGGGCTTGCCAAGAGCAGACATGGGGTGCCTTCAAGGGAAGAGGGAGAGAACTGGGGCCGAACAGCTTTCTGCCACGGTGCTCAGCCACTCGGGGGCTGAGAGTGGTATAATGGGAATGCCAGAGACCAGGGGTACACCCTGGCTCCAAACGGCCAGCTAAGAATGCCCCAGCACTTGGGAATTCTCAGCAGACGTGATGTCAGACTAGCTCACTCCTGTGCCAACTTCCCCTACTGGCACGCAGCACAGGCGTGCAGTGTCCCTGTTTCACCAATTTGTAACCCCAGGAGAGTGCCTTGGGGGCCGCAGCCAGCTGTCCCAAGTGAAAACAGCTGTTTGGCTGCTATGACCCAGGACCCACCATTCCTGCACCCAGCCAGTCGGGGTACAGAAGAGCGTCTGGGCTACAGAACGATTCCTGACTGTGAACTGGAGCACACAAAGAACAGCAAGACACTGTCCTTGAAAGGCTTCACTGTCCCTCCACACAGACTGTGAGTCATTCACTGAAAGCTCTGCACTGCCGAAAATCTCAAGACAGCCACTTCCATGTCAGTCCCCAGTCTTTCTGCACTGTCCGCAAAGCAAGACATGCTGGGGAGTCTGCAGGAAGAGCCGCTGTTCTGCAAGCAATGCCCGCTGGCTCTTTGAAGATTAACCGCTGAACAAGTTAATTTCAGTTCGCGTACGCTATGTCCACCTGGGGCAGACAGAGCATAGCGCTCTGGTGTGCCGCCCGCCCTGTAATCCGCACTACGGGGCAGTGTAGACAGGCCCGAGAAAGGCACACCAGAACCGCACTGTGCTCCATGAACGTGGATGGGATCACTGTTGTGAACGTGACCGATTTTAAACCCTCACTTTTCGGACAGAGCAGCGCTCTTTAAAATGCACCTCCTGATTTACTGCCATTTTCTTTTCAAAACGTACCAAGGATTTTTCTGCAGCCGTTTATCTTCAGGGGGTCTTTGGCCTGGGCCCGAAAGCAGTGACACAGCCTTAGCCAGTGTGCCCCACAGTACAGAAGACGAGAGCTTGAATGAATCTTGATTCCAGAATAAATATTAAAGAGGGAATTAGAATCTACCCACTGAGGCAGCTCCCATCAACACAGCAAGTTGGACTGTGTTCCCTACATTACATGTGTAGGCACGTTATAACGTCACTACCATCCTGAGCAGACCACACGCCAGCTTTGGAAAATGTGGCAAATTCTTTGTGCTTAATTCAAGATACACCCTAACCTTCAGTCCCGTCAATAGGGATCTTCAGGCCTATGTTTGTTTTCCTCACTGGGCAGAATCTCATCGTAATTTGCTTCCTTGCTTAGGTGTAGCTTGCATCTTCCTTGAAACCAGATTTCCAATATCTGTGTGACATACTCCCCTGTACGTCTACTTTGGAAGATGTGACCCCTTGTTCAGAACACCCCCTAGTCCCCACCACGACCCATCTGATGGCTGCTTTAGTGTGCCAAAGGAATTAGCCATCGATGCCTTTCCTTCAGGCCAGGGACAGATGCGAATACTCACCCAATGGATCAAAAAGCCAGCAGGGACAACCGGAGGGCACTGTGTTTCGAATGCCCACCTTCTAAAGAGGACTTGTAGGTCACTGGCTTGGGGATGGAGTGGGGGTTCTGTTCATAGGTCTCCAAGATCAGGTCTGTTATCGTCAATGGGGCAGATCCGTGGCTGATGTAAAACACCTGAAGCAGAGTCAGCAGGCCAGGTTCCCAGCTGGCGTCAACTGCCACAGCTCCACTGGAGTCAATACGCAAAGGACGCAAATCAGTGGGAATTCCACTGACGTCTGGGCTGATTTACTCCGGCGGAGGGTCTGGCCCACGAGTCACAAGCCTATATGCAGCTCTGTGGGCAGCTCCAAAGTTGTTCCCAAGAGGTCTTTCAGCCCCTGCTCCTCCTTCCTTGTAGGCCACAGCCCAAGAGGTGCCCTGGGGCTACCGGTCTGTGTTACCACTCAGCCGCCAGCATGTCTGGGGACAGCTGGCACATGAATGTGACGCACTCACCCAGATGTTTGCCTGCATGTAAAACAGCCCAATGTTTTCCTTTCCACGGTGAGGCTGATAGCCTTACAGACAACATCTTGGAAGACCAGCTCACGAGGCCCTGACTGGGTGGGGAGGACTCAGCTGGCAGCCAGGCTGCTGGGAGTGGGGTGGGGTGGGGTCACAGCAGGTGACAAGCCTGATGCAGGCTGATCCTGGAGCTGCACACCCACACTGCCAGCTTTACAGGTTCCTCCAGAGAGAGGCTCCTTCACACTGCAAGTTTGCAGGGTCCCAGAGGTAGGGTCCAAATGCACCTAACCAAGAAGGACCCCTGGGTGGGGCCTGGAAGAGGGACAATTCCTGTTTCCTGGGGCGCCGTGGCTGCTCTGCACAACAGGGTTGGCGTTCATTACAGTTCAGCTGCTGGCGGGTGGGGGATGTACTTAACTATAAGTCACCGTTGTCCCTCTGGAAAATTACTTGAGTAAAAGTACACACTGCACAGTGCATCTTTACAGTACTCAAGTACCCAGAAGTGAAAGCAGCTGCACTTTTACTTAAGTAACTCTTCGGGTACTTTTCCCACCTCTGGTTACAGCGGTGTGAGCAGTGACAGCTTTCCAAAGACAGCTCTACCCTGCCTGAGAGGCACCACAAGGCTTTTTAGATAGCTGTGTTACTGCTCCATGAGGGAGAAATTCAACACTCGGGCAAGCTGACGGCAACACGAAGAACCAGTTCCTCTCTCTGCGAGTTACTCTGAGTGGAGACAAGATTCAGGCTTCTCCATTCAGGTGCCAGCCACGTATTACCCGTCTCAACCCCAAGTAAAAAACTGTCACTCTGCCCCACCTGTGACTGTGAGATGGGCTGTCCGAACAGCACCAGGAACGTAGGGGTCATCTAAGAAACCTAACGTGTGGCTTCTTAATCTGCCTCCAACCAGGTGAGCCTGTTCCACTCTCTGCTACTGCCCGATACAAAAGGCCACAGCCACGCCCATTCCTCACGGACAAATCCAGGGAGTTAGCTCCAAACCGCTGTGCAATTGATTGCCCTCTCCCAGACTTGTGCCCCCAGGAACCACCCAGCGGCAGTTAGTATTTCCTTGGTGATGGGAACTCGGGGGTAAGGAACGGAAAGGGACAGCTTGTTTTCTGTGAAGCTACAGACTAGCACAGCTACCCGAGAGTGACTTCAGTGGAAATCAGAAACCTACAGACCTTCCCGGGGGTGGGGTGGGGGGGGGTCTGAGGTGACGCAGGAAGTCAGCGAGGGGCTGCACTGCCTAGCACAGAGGTGGGAACATCTGCTTTTAGCAATGCACAATGGACAAGTGCTGAGCCAGCCCCACTCCCACCCTAGCTCCTGTGCTCAGATGCCCATAAACCTGCCAAGTTCGGAAAATTTCTCCTCCTTCCATTCGCTTCTTCCCCTGCAGATCGCAAGTATCCATCCACATCTCTGGCTAGCTCTGGAGCGCGCGTATTCCTGGCTTGGGTGAGAAATAACCACTGGCTGACCTACAGGCAGACGTCTGTTAACCAGCGAAGGACATCCTGATCTGGCTGTACGACACCAGCTCTTATGTCAGCAGCAGGGGTAATGCTTGCAGAAGCTCATTCCTGTTGTGGAAAACCCTGATGAGCCCAGAGCTGTGAGGAAGCCTGGGAAGAGACCAGCCAGGCGCAGGGCAGATGGGCGCAGCTGCTGTCCTTGGCGATGACACAGCAGGCTGGCCCAGGGAGTCTCTCTCTCTGTGCTTTACAGCATTCCCCGCTTTGGTGCCCATTAATGGAGCTTTTATCAGTGCCGTAAAACTGCTTTTAATTCGGGAGCCTCATAAAAGTGTCCACATAAGGCGCCAGCAACAAGGTCGGGCTGAGGCAAATGGTGATCTTGCTTTCGTTTGTGTATTTACCCGCAGCGGTGACTGGCAAGGGGGATGTCCATCCCTCTCCCCGCCCTCACCAGAATTGGCACAGTGCTGATGGTGAAGCTGGGGGTGTATCTGACCCCTCCCACACACACTGTATACCGCCACTTCTCACCCGTTTATCTACATTGCTTTCGGGCACAGCAGTGGAGGGGGATGACTCTCCAAGCCAGGGGGCTACGTTTCTGTGTAGGTACCTACACGATGTGGCTTCGTTTTCAAAGCCACTGAGCGCCCTGCCATTGTATCACGCAGGTTTCCAGCCCACCAGCTGTTCCTGGGGCTCTCCTCAGAGTCTTCTCCAAGCTTTCACCCGCTGTTTCAGGGGGTGGAGGCCAGAGTTACACCTTGACTCCAGCAATGGTTTAACCCAGGGTTTCTCAACCTTTTTCTATAAAGTAACCATTTTTCAGGAAAAAAAAAATTACCCCAGCAGCCAGTTTTCAGACCCAATATGTTTTTCTACCACCGCAAAATGTTTGTTTCAACAACTTAATCATAACTGGTGGGCTGGAAGAAATGGCCTCTAGGCAATGAACTTGCCTTCATCGTTATGACTGTGCAAAAAGACAAACAAATAAAATATTAGATGGGCATCAAATATGACCAAGTTTTTTTGTTTATAAAAATGGTTGAGAATAACCGAGTTAACGTACCCTCTGGAAGAGCTCTGCCTGCCCCCAGGGGTACACAGACCCCTTGTTACGAACCGCTGATCTAACCAACTGCTAGCTATCATGGTAATGCTCAGTGGCGACACATTGGGGTGCACAGGGGGGTCACACAAATCCCCAGCATCTGCCCTCCCCTGCCACACTGGCACTCACATCAATGCCAGACCACTTCTGGAGGAAGCAGGGGTGGAACAGAAGCAGGGAGAAGCAGGGAGAGGCAGGGCCTGGGTGAGAGGGGCAGGGATGGGACATGTGACCGTTGCTCCCCTGGAAACCTTGCACCCGTTGCCACTGGTAATGCCATCTCCTTTCTCGTGCTTTTGCAGTCAGCCCCCTTGCCGATGTGCTGAGCTCTTGCCGAAGCCCACGGAACTGCTGGTTGCTCAGTTCTTTCCACAATTGGGCCACTGAGTTTAGAATCAGGCACTTAATTTTGAACTGCTTGGGCTCCAGGCGGACAGCAGAGCGCTTGCTCCTGGAAACGCCCCAGCTAAGGTTGCAGGCACTCCTTGCATGTCTGCATTTGCATACCCTTAGCTCCGCCTCATTCCGTTTGCAGGTGGGATGATGCGCAGGGACTGGTGCGGGGGGGATGGTGCCCGGCAAGCCCCGGTGTGCAGCCACAGCACCCCCAGCCTGGTGCACACTCCCTGGCCATGTGCAACCTGCTGCCACACACTCACAGCTCCCTAGTGCGCACTCACTCCTGCTGCTTGCAATGCGAGTGCCTCCATGCACTACCGGACTGCTGGGGCACGCCAGCAGGTGCCAGAGGAATGCTTAGGCTGTGTCTGCGCTAGAGAGGTTTGTCGGCAGAAGGGGCCTTCTGTCGCCATAACTCAGGGAGCGTCCACACACGCACAGCGTTCTATCGACAGAACTCTGCATTCCCCTCGACGGCGTTATCCCTGGCCAATCTGAGGAACGACGCTGTCGGCAGAAATGCAATGCAGACAGCTCTGTCAACAGAGGGGGCTTCTGGTTCACCGGGCGGCCCCGTTTGCAGAGCGTCCGGTCAGCCGATCTGTCGACAGAGGGCCGGGCAGGCTGGCTGTACTACTCTGTCGACAGATGCTTCTGGTGCAGGTACACCCTGAGTCCCTGGCAGGCTGGTGTGCTGCAGTTACACCCAACCTACCATGCAGACAGACCCTCCCAGACAGCACACCTGGAGCTGGGAAAAGCCAGGCATGGCCAGGCAGCAGTGGCGCTGATTGCTGCTGCAGACCCTGGGGGGAGTTGGGAGGCGGGGGGCCAGCTCCGTGCCCCACAAGAGGCAAGGCCAAGATCATTCAGCCTCAGCACTGCCTCGACCAACCATGGTGCTGCCCCTCACAGCTCAGCACAGCCACACCGCTGTGGCAATTCAAAAGGGCCCGGAGCTCCAGCTGCCAGCCAGACGGGCCCGGGACGACTCCCCGGCTCGGCCAGGAGGCCTGCGAGGCAGCACCCTGCGCCGTGCATGCTGCAGAAAGCAGGCGGGGCAGAGCCGAGTGCGCAGTGGCCACTAACGTCCCCCTGGGGAGTGAGCACGGCCGGGGCTTCTACGGTATGTGTGTATTGTACAAAGGGAGCAGAGCCCTGTGTGCGTCAGCAGCCCGAGCCAGCGCCCTGAAACGCACCCGGAGCAGCCGTGGGTTCCCAGGCCAGGGCTGCAGCAGAAGGGGACCGAAACCTCGCCCCCAGTGTGGACGAGCCCTGGGGGGCTCTGCTATTGCTGGGCCCAGGGCCAACGGGGGCTCGGGAGGGGTTATCTGCCGGTGACAAGGTGGAGCCGGGGCCCAGCCAGGCCCCGAAGGGCCAGGCTCCAACCCCAGGGAGTCTCCACTCGCCCACTGCAGGCAGGGCCAGAAGCACATTTGCTGCCTCGGGAGTTTCTCCCCAGCCTGGCGTTCCCTGGAGCCTGCAGCCGCCAGAAACTCGCTCCTTGCGCACAGGCCTCGCCAGACGCTGCTTCCATCAGCCCTCCCCGCAGCCCCCGAAATGAAGTCATCAGGCACCAGCTCAAAGGAGAGAGGCCGAGTCCTTTGTCCCCGGCCACGACTGCAGCTCAGGAATGCGGGGCTGCACCTCATGCCCTACTGCTCTGGAAGGGAGAGGGAGACGCTGGCTTGGCTGGCCCTGCCCTGGCGGGCTCCTCTGTCCTTTGATGTTGAACGGTTTCCACTTGCAGCACGCAGACAAGCGGGACTCCAGTTAATATTAGACCCAGCTCTTCCCTGCAATCAGCAGCCAGAGTCACTCACCCCCGAAGAGCCCTTCCCTGTGTCAGGACGACTGTACTGCCTGTCAGAGCCCCGTGCGCTTCGCCCTGGCCTCCTGCTTTGTAATAGGTAACCCAGCTCTGTCGGTAACTGCCTAACTCCCAGACAGTTCGGCCTGTTGCTTTATAACAGGGTCATTTTGGCCTAACCCCCAGGCCTATGTACTGATGCTACAGACTCTCCCACACGTTGCATGACATCGCTTAGAGAATAACTGCTTCAGAGCGTACAGCAACGGGATACAGACAGGAGAGCGGCCAGGCTGGGTCAGACCGAAGGTCCATCTAGCTCAGTCTCCTGTCTTCTGACTGTGACCAATGCCGGATACCCCAGCGGGGATGAACAGGAAAACATCGAGTGATCCAGCCCTTGTTGCTCACGTCCGCCTTCTGGCAAGCAAAGGCCAGGGACGCCATTCCTACCCACCCTAGCTGACCGCCATTGATGGGCTCATCCAGGTCTCTCTTGAACCCTGTTACAGTCTTGGCCTTCACAACATCCTCTGGCGAGGAGTTCCACAGGTTGTCCGTGCACGGTGTGAAGAGAAACGTCCTTGTTTTCGTTCCAAGCCTGCTGCCTATTCAGTTCGTTTGGTGGCCCCTCATTCTGGGGCTAAGAGGAAATAAATAACACTTCCTTATTCACTCTCTCCAAGCCAGTCATGATGTTATAGGCCTCCATCGTATCCTCTTACCCCGCCATCATCTCTCGCCCAAGCTGAACGGTCCGAGTCTTATTAATCTTGCCTCACTGGAGCCACAAAATGGGAGACCCAGCAGCTCAGGGAATTGTCCCTGGGCCAGACAGCCCCCGTGCTGGAGCTGAGCACCTCACGCTTCTCCCATCTCCGGGCTGGGGAGGGCAGACTTAGCCCTAGTGCGGAGGGAATCTCTCGGCAGACAGGAGCGGCTGGTGTAGGGCCATTTCTGCTGGTGTAAAGGGGCCTTACAGTGAGGGAGGGCGAGCGGAGCCATTCCCCACGCGCAAGTAAAGGAGACAGAGCCCTGGCACCACAGAGCAGGACAGGGACTTGAAGCCCTCCCGACTGGTGGGCTAACTCCTGCCTTGGATGGCAGGGCCAGATTCTGCCTCCTTCTGAGCAGCACCTTTCCTGGATGGAGGCAGACAGGGCTGTCTGCCGGGGGGAGTGGGGAGTAGAGAGACCAGGGGCAGCCCCCCACCCCCAGTGCCCCAGACGCAGGCCCTGCTCCTCCCCTGTTCCCACTGGGCCCGGGGATTACCTGGGGCCAAGGTCAGGTGGGACAGAGGCAGCGGGGGTCACCTCATCTGCTCCCGCCACTCACCACACGGGCGGGGTGGCGGTAACCTGCTCCACCCTGCGGCACCTCGCTGTGCCGCTGGTAGCGGGAACCAGAGGGGAGCTGAGTTTCCTGCCGCTGAGGAGCAGTGAGGTGCAGAAGGCTGGGGGGCGGAGGCGTGGAATGGAGCAGCAGGGCGCAGCGGGCCTGGAGGCGGCATGGCACGGCACGGCACAGCAGGGTGAGCAGCGTGCTCAGGGTGGATGACAGCCGGAGGCCCGGCCTGACTGGGGGGTGCTAGTCCAGTAATAGGCAGCGGTGCCCCATAGACAGACACCTGGCTTTAGACATCAGGCAGTTGGCTTCTTCACCAACTATACCGGCCAATGAGCTGAGCATCCTTGCAACCTCCTCCCTTAACTCCGCTACTTCCCATCCAGACAGAACCCAGCACCACGTCCCCTTGGCAGCAGGAGCCGGTGAGCAGGTGCCATCTGGGGGCAGGGCTGAGCCAGCCCGATCTGAGCAAGGAACATGGCAGCTCTGGGGGCAATCCAGGAAAAATTCAAGTGAGTGAGTGTGGGCAGCCCCTTTAAGGAGCAAAGCTTCCCGACTCAAGCATGTGGGTTGAGAGGCGCCAATGAAATGAAGTTGAATTTTATCTGTCTTTGAGCTTATTTTCCTTTCTTAGTCCTTCCTTTCTGGATAATTTCACTGCGTGTCCGGACGGATGATGAATGGCTCCAATAAAATGCAACACCACGTTCCGTTTGTTCCAGGAAATCAAGAGAAACAAAACTAACCAGGACATATCTGGCCCTCTAACCTGCCATCGCTTACACAAGCTTGCAGTCGCTCCAGAATAATTAGGGAGGCCTCACTAAACAGCTCCGTCATCGTGGGGCAGTCGAGAGTTTCAGCCAAAGCAGGGTTTAAAACCCTTTCTTGTTATTCACAGATTTCTCAAACAATTTGCACCGCATAGAGTCCAGGTACAGATTTCACTCCCTTTGACGCTAGGAGCCAGAACAGCCTGTATCTAGAAGTTTGCAGAAGTTCAACTTGGGAGGGTCACATGCTGTGTCAGATGTCTCCTTCTTGCTGCTTGTCCGTATATGGTTTTAACACTTCCAAACGGGGTTTGGTAACAGCCATAGAGTGCACACAGAAGTTAGGTACAAACACGGTATACTGCACAGCCAGCTCCCAGCAGTTAAAATGAGGAGTCAGCCCCCAAACTCGATGAGATGGTTACGCCAATCAGGAGATGTTTAAAGCTAACAAATGTTGATTCTTTGCAGCTGTTCTCTGGCTTCTGAGCCTTCAAGGAGCAGCACCTGAGTCATGTTTTCAAGCGTTTGTCACAGTCCTGGCAGACATTTTTTCTGAAACGAAAGCTGAGACTTCCAACTCGTCCCAGGGCTTCTGCCGCTGAGGCTTTGAGAGATGCACCCAAAAATCACAAGACTTGCGATACAAAAAAAATCACACAGTGATGCTTTTAGCTTTCTTGTCAACACCAGCACCCATCACTGGCAACATGGGTTTCTATTGGTGGTGCACATTCACACACACCTTGGCGCACACAATATAATTTATTCCACACAGGGGTGGAAAGAATTAGAGAGAACACCAGCCAGATGCTGCAGCCTCTGTCTCCTGGCAACACCGACCCCCTGTGCGCAGTCAGGTCTCCTAGCACCAGGGAGGTTCTGGGTGTTCTGCCATCTCTTGTTGGAACCTCAGTTTCCCGGCTTTGCTCCAGGAAGGCCAGAACTTTACTATCTGTAAACGGAAGCTAAGCACTGAACGTACTCACATGACTCCAGGAGCTGAGGGTTTGTGAAAGTACCTCCACCACAAGACTAGTGGAGGAGATACCAAGTTGTTGGCACTTCTTCCCCCAAGCTCTGCAGCACGGAGAGTGGGCAGGGGGAGCTGCGGCATCTGCCCGGACAGTGGAAAACTGCACCCCAAAGCC
This sequence comes from Carettochelys insculpta, assembly GCF_033958435.1. Lineage (NCBI taxonomy): Eukaryota > Metazoa > Chordata > Testudines > Carettochelyidae > Carettochelys > Carettochelys insculpta. The sequence continues at coordinate 131,264,342 of NC_134140.1, read as the reverse complement.
ACACACCCCAGCTGGGCAGTGTCTCAAGGTGACTGCTTGCCAGTCCTGCGCCAGCAACAGCTTTTCAGCCTGGAGCTGCGAGCTGGTGCGCCGGGTGGTGAAACACAGCAAAATCCATGAGACCTAAGAAAGGGGCCACCAATGGCACCCCAGGCCCAAATTCCTCTGTGCTGTAGAAATAAGAGAGGGACCCAGAGGGCCAGGGATCTGCCAGTCACTGGGCGGGCGCCCCAACGAGCGTGGCTGGCCTTAGCAGGCGGCCTGACCGGCTGCACCCCCGACCAGAGGAAGAGTTGTCAAATGGGCTCTTAAGCCTGGTAGCGGTTCAGTGGCAGCACCTGTGTCCGCTTGCTCCCTCCCTGCCTCTGCGTCAGACCCAGTCCTGCCTACTTTTGCCTCAACTCCTGGCAGCTGACTTGTGCTCCAACCAGTAGGCATGGCTGCTCTCTGACCGCACAAGAGGGAAGGCCCTGGCGCAGCGTGGCACCGCCGCTGTTCTCGCAGAAGGCTGTCCCTACGCTAACGTGGTCCGGGCTCCCGGCTGGGGAACAGATTTTCAGAAGGGCCTGGCCCCCCATTCTGCTGCCAGCGCTCCAGGGAGCCTTGACAGCACCTCCCTCAAGCGCTGGCACCCGGGGTCGCCCGTTGCAACCTAAGAGGAGTCCCTGTGCCCACGCCACTGACTGGCCTCGCAGCTGTTGAGCTCTGGTCCAGGCTGCCGGCAGCAACTCCAGGACAGCGGGCTCAAAGCGAGCCTTACCCCGCGCACAGAGGAGCTGGAGGGCTGTAATCTAATCTACAATCTCGCTGGCCCCGGGCCAGCAATGTAGTGCGGAGATGTCAAAATCACCATAAAAGGAGAAAGAGACAATCCCGGCCGCCTCTGTCAGCCTTCGGGCGGGATATTCCTCTACAGGGCTCGCCAGCGCACTTTAACCTGACTTCCATTCACTTTCCACGAGAGCCAGCTCGCGCCGTCGCCTCTTCCGTGCTGATCCAGCTCTGACCCCCAGCGCCGACAGCTCCTCCTGCTTGCGTCCAGGGCGGGCGCTTGAGTGCGCCTGAGGCACACGTGAAGGAGCACAGCGCACGCCGGCCAGCGGGGCGAGGGCAAAGTCAGCCCCGCCGCAGTCGGGCTCACTGCGCTGGCACCTCCTTCCAGAGACGCTGCCCATGGAGGCAGCTCGCAGCGCCAATCTGCACCCCGGGGCATGCCGGAGGGGGCTGCCATGTCTGAGTGCACACACCTGGCTCTGTGCCCTGCCCTCTGCTGGGGAGAACGGCACAGCGGCTGCTCTGCTCGGCTCCCCTCTTGGAGGCGCAAGCCCAGGGGGACCCTTTGCAATCTCAGCTCCACCCACCGGGCTTCCTTGGCCCACCCGAGTGCTGCGTCCGAGCTGGGGGAAAGATCTTTGCAGCCCTGCCTGGATGCAAAAAAAAAAAAATCGGTCTCTTCATCCACAGCTGCATCTGCGAAAAGGAGCCCCGGATTTGCAGGGCTCTGAAGACCTTTAGCTAATGAGCGGAGAGGCCAGGGAGCCGGCTACGGCCACACAGCCTGCGAGCCAGCAGACTGGACTCCGCACGCTGAGACCCGAGTGCCGCACCTGAATGAGGGTACTCCTCAACCCCAGCTCTCACAGGCAACTCGTCTGGCAACATGTGCCTTACCCAGCACCGCTCCCTCCCCAGCCCTGCTCTGCCCCCTTCTTCTGACACGCCGCTTCTAGCGAGTCATACGCATGAGGGTCCCCACTGCCAGCCCTTTCTCCAGGTCCGCTCCTCTCCCCAGCGCGCGCTGGCAAAGGGCCGCCGCACCTGGGCGATATTTGGGCCCCTCCATGGGGTGGATTCAAGCGATCCAGCCGGCATTTGAAATGCCGCAGTGACTGGTCTGCCTGGAGAATCCACTGTTAGAATTACCGCAGCCCCGGTCACGGCTCATCCGAGGAGCCGCAGCCTCAGGAAGCAGGTGGGGGCTGGGAAGTTTCAGCTCCCCTTGGCCTCTGTTAGAAACCGGAGTTGGACAGCGGCTATGTGTGTAAAAGAAAAACCACACGTATTAAACCCAAACGATTGAACAAGCAGCATATTCTGTAAAAAAACCAACTCTGGACCCCCAACCCCTGCCCTGCTCCCTGCTTTCTAACTGGCCGCAAACTCTTTCATTCCTCTTCCGCCCATAAGATAGGCCAGCTGCTTCCTGTGTGAGAAATCACTGTTTACCATTCAGTATTAGAAATCAACTAATAATGCCAACCAGGATTTACTCCCTTATCCTGCATGCTTTGCCTTAGGGATATTTTTAATTCTTTGCAACCACCTAAAGTAGCTAAAATGCCATCTAGCACACCACAGGTTTGAAAAGAATGTACCAGTGAGCTCCCTGCTCTAAACCTGTATTGCCAGCCCCGGACATTCAAAAACCATGAGTCTGCCCTTAAAACCTTAAGGGACTGGCTAAAATATCACAAAGTGTTTTTTAAACAATAATACATTTGTGTTTTTTTCTTTGCCCACTGGTGCCAGAATGTTTAGGTCACACTCAAGTCATGTTCCCAAGCTTTTCGCTGAAACCACAAAATCCCAAGACTCCAGGAACCAGAGATTCAGGAAGATCACCAAATAGTGCACAAATATAAAATACGAACAATAGACAAAAATACACATTATACTCAGGTCTGACGCCTCTCAGTTTAACGCTCTGTCTATTTAAAAGCACAATGAATGGCTAGTACTATAAGATCAGATTGTCGAACCACGCTCTGCTATTTCTTGAGTCCAGGTAGCAAAATCAGGCCCTTATCCCAGGGAGCAAGCGGCATCCAACAATAACAAAAATTCCCCCAGGAAAATCAACTATTCTCCAACATTTGTTTGTTTCAACTCTGATGCTTGGTTCCTTACTGTGGCCGTGGCCCTGGAGAAGACAGAATGGGTTTTCATCAGGAAGTGTTCAAATATTAACACTCTGTCGTCCTACGACAGAATCCCGGAGACTCAAAAAAATCCTGAAATTCAAATCCGTCACATCTCGCTACTTAGATGTTATCATCCTGACCCACAGCTACGGGGTAGGACTTTGAACAGTTCTGAGAAGCCTTTGAGATCAGGCCTCAGAAAGCCAGGGCATCTCTGGAGTACTGTCTTGTTTTCTCTGAGAGTTCAAATTCAGGTCAGCCAAGTTTTAAATTATAAAGTTATACTGCAGTGTTAGTGCAGGAGGGGAAGAGGGTGGGGGAGTACCCGTTAGGAGTAGTCATGGAAAGCAGAGGGTTAAGCCCTGTGGGGCGGCTGTGAAATGCCACCAGACTCGGGGAGCAGGGACCAATCCCTGCTTTCTACTGCCCAGTGTGAGCACTTGGGCCAGTGCATTGGGTCTTAAGTGTCTTCAATGTCCCGTCGATGAGAGCGGGCACATCAGAACCAACTGGTGGGGTTAGTGCAGGCCCACTGACAGAGGGCACAAGGGGGGCAAATGAACAGGGGTTCAGCATTTCAAGGGGCCCAGAGCTCCCAGCCACCACTGCTGATCGCCCTTTGAAATAGGGCAGGAGCATCACTCTGCTGCTCCATGGAGCTACGGAGGGCCGGTGGAGGGAGGGCCCAGCCGTGTACTCCAGGTGGCACTACAGCCTGATCACCCTTGGCCCCGCCCCTTCATCCCAAGGCTCCGTCTCTTTCTCCCAAGGCTCCACCCCTTCTTGGAGCATGGACCCGAGCCCGCGGTGGCTGTCGGCCCTGCTGAGATATTGACATACGCAAGTCAGACGTGGCATTTGCGTGTTTGGATGTCGGTCATAAAAGGACGTCTGGCCAAGGTGGTAGACGCCCGGATGTGTGGCAGTAAAAGAATAAACCTCTGTCGCACTACGAGCCGGTAGGGAAGTCAGGAGAACACTGTTTCTAATCTAACAGGAAAGTCGTGACTCACATCATCTAGCCCCCAAACTGACCGAGATTTACACACAGGCCACGGAAAATGTGTGCTTTACTCTACTGCTCTGTTACACAGCACCCTCCTGCACCCATCCCAAAGCAATCAGGTAGGTCCTACACAAACAATGCTGTAAACCTGCTATGCTCAAAACACCAACGGGGAGGGGATTTGGCCCCTAGACAAAGGAGGTGGCTGCCGTTTGTGCTGTTCGGCACGTGTAGGGGCCGGGAGAAGCTGAGGAGGTGACCCCCTGCTGCAGTGCACACAGTGCCCTGCCCCAGTAATCCCCGGCCAGGCTGCTCAGGGACAGGTCAGGAAGGGGGCAGAACGGGGAAGGGGCACAGACTGCGGCACAGGGCGGAAGGGTTGCCTGGAGCCCTGCCCCCTTCGGCACAGCCCTGGCAGGAGGGACTTGCATTTTCCTACGAAGAGCTTCATCTACAGTTGTGTCTCCCACTTCCTGAGCTCGCCAGGTCCTGCTGGCGCACCTCACGCTACCCAGCTAGTCCCCCCAGCTCGGACCGCACCTTCAGCGACTCCCCCTCCGATCCGCCGCCGCCTCTGAGCAAGCTCTGGCCTCCCCTTTTCGCTCATTTGCCCGTTCTTGGCCTTCCGATAGCCTCTGCCCACTGGTGACGTCACAGACCCGGCCCACCTCCCTCTCCCCATTCCCTGGCCTCGGCTGCCTCTCTGACACCTCCTCCCTCGTGCCTCGGAGTCCCCTTAACTGATGCCCGTAACACCCCATCCGCCCTCTGCCCATTCAAACAATTTCCCACCCTTCACCTCTGTCAAACGCCCACGCGTGCGACCGCCTCGCTCAGGGGTGGGCGTGGACAGAGAGCTGCGGCCCTTACTCCCCGGGCCCATGGCTCTCTTGTGCTTCGACCCCGCTCTGGATTCTGTTGCCCAGGAGAGGATCCCTGCCTGGGTCGATGCGAGAGCCAGAAAGAACTCCACCACTGGCCTCCCAGGCGATAGAACGCGCACCTTTGGCCCTGGAAGCTGAGCGCAGGTGGCCGAGGGTCACGGGTCTACGGGCTGAAAGATCCCACAGGGCCATTTTACAGAAGAGCCATTTGCGAGGGAGCTGCCGTTTGGAAGCCGCTCGTGAGGGACACGTCAGCTGAACCCCTCCTGAGCGACCCTCACCCTTTCGGGGCGAGAGTCGTCGCCGTGCTCAGGGATTTCCTGGGCGCCCCTCTCTGGCCGGATGCGGGCTCTGGGGTAACAGACAGCTGGCAGCGCAGGGTAGGAGCAGAGGCATTGGCCGATTGGACAAGGTCCCAGGGCTGGACACCGACCAACCCAAGTTCGAACCCATACCACTGGAGAGAGGAAGGGCCGACAGAATCGCCAGGGCCCCTGGACGCGCGGGGGGCTCTCTGCTCCTGGCAGGGGCGGGGTCTCAGGCGGAAGGGGGGCTGGAGCAGGCAGCCCTCAGCACCAAGCCGGCTGATGGGTGTGACGAGGGTGGGCAATGGCTCCCGGCCGCTGCAGCTGCTACTGCAGCACCAGTGACGGCCGGAGCCCCAGGCCCCTTGGAAAGGCCGCGGAAGCGTCACTCCACTCGGCGCAGCTCTGAGGGAGGAGGGCCCACACCCGGCTCCTGGCGGTGCTAAGGGCTGGCTGCCCTCGGCCCTGCCCCTACTGCCTGAGGCTCTGCCCCTTCTGGGGGCGTGCAGCCGACCCCTGCCCCACACACACACCTGGCGACTGTTGGCCCTGCTGCCATGTGCCGCCAGCGCCAGGCCGCAGCCTCCCCAGCATGGTGCCCAGGGGTCTGAACTGGAGCTGCGTCAGCACAGGCAAGCTCCCACGAAACAAGGCTGCCACAGCTCCGCTCAGGTCACAGTCACACTCATGGGAGACAGCGATTCCCCAGAGAAAGCTCAGCTCGGCCTGCAGCAAGGGCTGGAGCCCAGCGCAGTTTTCCTGCCTGCCAAGCGAGGCCATCTTCCGCCTTCTGGGGGCGGGGCGGGGGCCTGCGGCTTTCGCGTGGAAGGTTCTTTCGCTGTGAACAATCGTGGAGCAATATTAAATAAGGAAAACAGTCAACACCGGAATGAAACATTTGGCTTTTTCTCATGTTTCCGTTGCCGAAGGCAGTTTTTTTTCCAGGCTTTTCATTCCAGGGGAAATGTCACTGTTTTGTTTTCATTCCGATTTGGCACAAATGTCAGCGTTAAAACGTGGGCCTTTCCCGTGGAGCAGCGTCTCAGCGGGCCGTGAGCGGCTGTAATTGCACCGCATTGTACATTTCTACGTGTCGGATACTAACAGGACCTAACATGACTCTCACTGGAGGCGTTAGTGTCTTTGTTTCTGTCCCTGTCCCAGCTGGGTCCCTTTGCCCCATTTCTCTGTATCGAACTCTGCCCTGCAGGTGATGGTTAGGGAAAGCTGGCAGCTCCCAGGTGACCCCAGAGACAGAAGTAGCAGGCTGCACACACAGACCTTGGACAGGAGACTTCTCACTACTGCGGTCACAGGGTCTGGCTGGTTCTCTCCTGTTCTGCAGCTCATTTAGTCACTTATGCTCCTATCTGAGCGCAAAGCTGAACTTAAGAGAATAAGAACAGCCATTACTGGGTCATACCAAAGGCCCATCTAGCCCAGTATCCCATCTACCGACAGCGGCCAGTGCGAGGTGCCCCAGAGGGGGTGGACCGAAGACGATGATCAAGCGACTCGTCTCCTGCCTTCCATCTCCAGCCTCTGACAGAGGCCAGGGACACCATTCCTACCCCCCCGGCTAACAGCCTTTTATGGACCTAACCGCCATGAATTTATCTAGCTCTTCTTTGAACTCTCTTACAGTCCCAGCCTTCACAGTCTCCTCTGACAAGGAGTTCCACAGGTTAACTATGTGCTGTGTGAAGAAGAACTTTCTTTTATTAGTTTTAAACCTGCTGCCCATTAATTTCACTTGGTGTCCTCTAGTTCTTATATTATTGTCACAAGTAAATAACTTCTCTTTATTCACCCTCTCTACACCACTCAGTACTTTACAGCCCTCTACCCTATCCCCCCTCAGTCTCCTATTTTCTAAACTGAAAAGTCCCAGTCTCTTTGGCCTCTCCTCAGATGGGACCCGTTCCAAACCCCCAATCATTTTACTCGCCCTTTGCTGAACTGGGTTTCTGAGCTGGTGAAAAATACTCCCAGATCAGAACAGAGGCATTTGCCAGCCCTGTGTGCAGGTGTCTGCGACACAAGCAGCATCCCACTCATGTTTTCCATCTGTGGGTGGAGTAAATTTTGTTACATGCACCAAGGCATGTGCACCACTAACAGAAACACAGGCTGCCAGCTCTGGGCACTCTGCTAATCAGCTGGGTGGCACCTGCATCTCACCTGGCCGGCTGCCCAAGGCTCATCTTTACAGGGAACCCTGGGCGCAAGACACAGGCAGTGGGGAATCCAGCCCTATGTGTACCCCCTTCCTGGGACTCCCACAGCACAAGCTGGGTACCTAGATGGTGGTGAGAACAGACCAGGGCAAGTACAGGCAGAAGGCCCTCTTAGCCAATGGCTTCCATAGCAGCTGACACCTGGTTGACCCCCTCCCTGGGAAAGGCCCTCCTCCTACCTCCTCTGCATTCCCAATCTGTCACCCGCACATCTCCAGAGACACTGGGCTGTGATAAGCTTGTTCGCCCAGCCCCCACTCAGCTCAGCTTAACCCTGCCATGCAAAGAGGCCCCCAGCTCATGATTCACAGAGAAAAGGCAGCCAGTCTGCCCTGCTGCGGGCGGGGGGAGAACACACCACCGAGCAAACCCACTTAAAAGGCTGAAAGGTGAGTGGCAAGTCAGTGAGCCTGAGTCACCGGCAAGGCATTTAATTAACTACTCCAAACCAACCCTTGAACCCAGCCTTAGCATCCCCCCGCCCCCCACACACACACACATCAGCAGAGCTGAGTAATTTTCCACTCGCAGTTGAGCAGCTTGGCTGCCCACTGCCTACTGACAGTAATGGAGGGGCCAGGAGACTGGCATCCTGGTTACAGAATAACGGGACAGCTGTGGAATATTTTACCGGCATTGCCCTGCGGTCATGTGGCCGGGTGTTTGTATTTGCTGAGCATCAAAGCAATTCACCAGGTCCCAGGGCAGTTGCTCCCTGCACCTTCCACCTTGTTGGTGGGTCTACTGTAATCACACACACAGTCCACGTCTCCTCCTGCCACATCATCTACAGGTTGAACCTCTCTAGTCTGGTATCCTCAGGACCTGACCGGTGCAGAACCAGAGAATTTGCCGAAACACAAGAGGTCAATACTGTCTAGCAGCCTTCCTGAGCCTTCTACTGCTTACTGGGCTCTTCGAAAACATCTAGGGGTAGATTACAGCTAAACAACAACACAGAACACTGAGAGCCAGGACTGGTGGCCAGAAATAAGCTTATGGGACCCTGGGAAACTTGGCCACACCCATGGTAAGTGGGCATCCAGCTAACTAAAATCATGCTGCACTGTGGATGTTGCCAGACGAGACTAGTGAGGTTCAATCCAAAATTCTCTACTAGAGGCTTTTAAGTCCTGGATTGACAAGGTCCTGGCTGGGATGACTTAGTGGGGGTTGATCCTGCTTGAAGCAGGGGGCTGGACTAGATGACCTCCTGAGGTCCCTTCCAGCCCTGTGATTCTATGATTCCATGAAAGGGCATTTCTCAGTGACTGACGATACACAACTGCCCAGCCCCAGATTCTTCAGTTAGCCCTGACTACCAGTTATGCCACCCTTGCTCACACGGAGGAAATCAGTGGAGAAAAGAAAAGGAGAATCCAGCCTTTGCATTCTATAGGGAGGGAGGCACATCCCACCCAGTGGATTTCTAAAGGTCACAAGAGGCCTGCGATGAATATAAGGAAAATGGTACATGAAAATCTAGAAGCAGCTCCTGATCTGTGGCCAATGTTCTACTGCCACCAGTCTCCTGCCTGGTGAGGCCGATGTGCCTTTGAACCTCAGACTGCTCAGGGGTGGCCGCAGCTACAGGTCACAGGGCCAGCAGAAGGGCCCGTTCCTTAAGGGAAGGATTAAATCGGGGTGGAAGGGTGCAGCGGAGGAGAAGGGCAGGAAGGCAGCAATGGTGCAAGCCAAAAGGAAGAGACAGGACAACGTCATGTGAGACACTGGATCCAAAGGTGCTGGCAGGTGTCTTTCCTGTTAGCACCAAACCATGTTCCTGAAACTGACTTGTCAAAGGTAGGCATCCTTCAGTCTGCATAGACTATGGATCGCGCCCTTTAAAGTTTCAATTGAGGACTTCATTTACAGCGTCTACTGTGACTATGAAGACCCACACGAGAGTGACAGTCCTTGCTGCATCTCTTGCAGATGTGGTGGGTGTCTGGCAAGTCCTTAGTGTGCTTTCTGTGCGCTTGCTTCTCCTCTGCTAGCTGTCTGATCCTCATCTCACCCTTCTGAAGGCCCTTGTGTAACCCCTACCTCCATCTGCTGCAGTCGTCTGCTAGTTCTTCCCAGTTGTCCAGCTCGATGGCTACCTCTCTGAGGTCTCTCTTGCAGACATCTTTGTAGCGCAGCTGGGGGCGTCCGAGAGGTCTTTTGCCAGAGGCTAGCTCACCATACAGGATGTCTTTTGGAATCCTTCCTTCATTCATCCTGTGGACGTGGCCAAGCCAGCAGAGTCGACGCTGCCTGAGGAGGGTGTGCATGGTTGGGATTCCAGCTTGCTCGAAGACGGCGGTGTTGGTCACTCTGTCCTTCCATGATATTCCAAGGATGCGCCTGAGGCAGCGCAAGTGGAAGACGTTTAGCCTCTTTTCCTGGCGGGCATACAGGGTCCAAGTCTCGCTGCCATAAAGGAGGGTGCTGAGGATGCAGGCTCTGTAGACTTGCATTTTGGTGTGAGTGTACAGCTTGTTGTTATTCCACACTCTCTTGCTGAGTCTAGACAGAGTTGTGGCTGCTTTTCCGATCCTCCTATTTAGCTCAGTGTCCAATGACAGGGTGTCAGTGACGGTGGACCTGAGGTAAACGAACTCATGGACGACCTGTAACATATAGTTGTCAATGCTGATTGATGGGGATTCAGCAACATCCTGACCGAGTACGTTTGTCTTCTTTAGGCTGATGGAAAGCCCAAAGTCCTTGCACGCTTTGGAGAACTGATCCAGCAGATTTTGAAGCTGGTCTTCTGTGTGAGACACTACAGCAGCATCTTCTGCGAACAGCATGTCTCCGATGAGGACTTCTCGCACCTTAGACTTAGCTTTCAGCCTTGCAAGGTTAAACAGTTTCCCATCAGATCTTGTGTGCAGCAAGATGCCCTCTGTTGAAGATCCAAAGGCATGCTTCAGGAGGAGTGCGAAGAAGATCCCGAACAATGTTGGAGCAAGCATGCATCCTTGTTTGACGCCGCTCCTGATTCTGAAAGCATCCGATAATGCGCCGTCATATTGGATGATTCCTCTCATGTCTTCGTGGAACGACTGGATCATCTTGAGTAACCGTGGAGGACAGCCTATCTTGTGGAGCAGTTTGAACAGACCATCCCTGCTGACCAAGTCAAAGGCCTTGGTCAGGTCGATGAAGGCTATGTAGAGTGGCTTCCTCTGCTCCCTGCACTTCTCCTGCAGCTGCCTTAGAGAGAAGACCATGTCAACGGTAGACCTCTCTGTGCGGAATCCGCACCGCGATTCGGGGTACACCCTCTCAGCAATCTTCTGGAGTCTGCCAAGGATGACGCGAGCGAACAGTTTACTAGTGACGCTTAGGAGGGAGATTCCATGGTAGTTGTTGCAGTCGCTTCTGTCTCCTTTGTTCTTATACAACGTTACAATGTTAGCGTCGCGCATGTCTTGTGGAACCAAGGAAAGTGGAATTTCACCCGGACAGCGAAAGTCGGCCCCACGCACATCACCTCCCCGTGCGGGAGGAAGGCAGCCTGGCTCTCTTCCGGCAGGGGACATTCCATCCCCTGGGAGCGGCGCTTACATCTATACTCTCTCCATTAACGGGGCACCTCTCTCCTGTTGGTTTACATTACCAGGCCCTGTGTTAGCATGTTGCCAGCCTGCAAATGCACGGACACACACAAGGCCGTCTTCGCTGGGCCCGACGGGGATTTGCTGCGTGCCTGGCAGCTGGCCTCCCATCTCACCCCCGCTGTTCGCGCCAAGTCCAAAGCCACATGGCAGCGGGGAGAGGAACATTTCTGCCCTGCAGGACAGTGGGTGTGATGCTTGTGTACACAGGAGGGCTTGGCCTTTGCACCATGGCTTCCCCTGTTCCCGGCAGCACAGCTGCGTGACCTGATGCAGGATGCAGCCCTCTCCATTGGGCATCTGCATGCCAGGTCTCTGGCGGTCCCCCAGCCATTCGAGGGGGGCTGACTGCTTTAGCCACGCTGCCTGGGGGAAGGCATATGGCCACAAAAAGGCAGAGGGCAAGAAAGATTTTGTCCCAGGCTGGGCTGAGTGCTCAGAGGCCATCCACAGCCCTTTCCTCTGTGAGAGTGTAGCCCAGCAACACAGGGTTATCCCTTACTGGTAGCAGGGATACCAGGGGCTTCCCCTCCCTGCCAGAGAAGCGGGTGTGACAGTTGGTGTGTCTCTGCTCGAGAGGAGCATCTGTAGCTGCCACGGGGCAAGGGGGGAGAGGGGTCCAGCTCTGCACCCCCAGAAGGGGCAGGGCCAAGGGTGGAAGGGGCTGGGGCCCCACGCCCCACACACCACCCCATGGAGCAGCGCAGCAGCCCGGCCGTGGTGTTTCAAAAGGGGCTGGACGCTACTGAAGTAGCAGCCGCGGTGGCTGGAGCTCTGGGCCCCTATACAATTGGTGGGCCTGGGCTTCTGATCCCACTGCACATCGCCCCACTTACAGCACAAAGGCCCCCGCCTGGCTGGCAGGGACCCCAGAGCAGAGGGGCTTGAAATTAACATTCCAGCAAGACGTGCCTTTCTGAGTGCTGGGCTCAGGGTCCCTGCAAGCTCAAGCACCTCTCACAGCTTTTCTTCACAGCCGAGGGTCAGACACACGCACCTCCTAAAATGCAAGCTGAGATTCTCATGAAACCCTGACAAGTCGCGGGAGCAGCCATGTTCATCCATCTCCACGAAGACAACAAGAAGTCCTGTGGCACCCGATAGACTAACAGATATACTGGAGCATAAGCTTTCATGGGCAAAGACCCACTTGGTCAGATGCATCTGATAAAGTGGGTCTTTGCTCACGAAAGCTTATGCTCCAAATAATCATGGAACCCTGTGAGCCCATGTGCTAGGGCCGAACACGGGTGGTTCCAGGCTTGCTCAGGGGCCTACTGGAAAGGGGAGAAGAGGGAAGAGTGTGTGTGGGTGGGAGGAAGCGGCAGAGTGGAATGTAGCAGGGCCTCCTGGCTGGAAGGATGCTCCCTGCTGCAGCTCAGGTCTTCCCACGCTGCACTTACACAGGCCAGGCGTGACAGAGGCTGGCTTTTAGGACAGGGCTGAGTCATCAAGTCACATGGCTGGTCATCTCCAAAGCTCCCTGAGCAGCCCACTGGGAGTGCCAGGGCCCAGGAGGAAGGAGGAAACCTGCACCTGTGGTTGTGGGGATGATGCCAGCATGGCTGAAATGCAGTGCAAAAGCCACGGTCAAAGGTACAGAGAATGTACAACTCACCTGCTCACCATCATCCTCCAGACATCCAGCAGAACAACCATCCTTCTGACTGTCCCAAAATGGGTCCTGGCTGAAGGATGTTCCCTGCTGTGTCACCTGTCTCCCCGCACCGCCTTTACACAGACCAGCTGTGCGTATCAGCAGGCAGGATCAGCCACAACGAGTGCAGTTATAAACATGCACTGCTGGGTCAGGGCAGTGCTGCTCCTGGTACGGCTGGGCTGAAAGACACCCTCCTCCACACAGCCTGTCCTAGCTGGCACTTACATGCAGCCACAACACAGTGTTTGTTCCAGGATAACTGCTGGGGAGGAAGGGAGTTTTTACAGGTCATTGTACGGGGTGCTCTTCTAGGGACAGAAAAGTGTCTACCCTGGGCAAGCAGATTCCCCTGCCCCTACGGGATTAGCCATACTGGTGTAAGTTCCTTCTGGCAGATAAAACCCCCAGCCACACTTGGAGAATGGAACCACACTAGTTATCCTGGGCTTGTTAGAACGTGGTGTCAACAAGTTCAGAGACAAGCAAAGGCCCCAGGCAGATTGCCTGGTGGACAGCTCTACAGCTGAAGCCAACCCCTTTTGCCCCTTCCAGCCAGCCCCAGTCCTTGCCAGCTGTACAGCATGGGGCAGCGCCTCTCCCAACCATATCTCCCACGGCAGAGGCTGGCTTTTAGGAGAGGACTGAGTAATCAAGTGACATAGCGGGTCATCCGCACAGCGCCCTGAGCAGCCCACTGGGAGCACCAGGAAGGGCCGAGAGGATACGCCCTGGGAGGGAGCCTGTGCCCCTGCAGAAGACTGACCTATATTGGGGGGATGGCATAGAATGGGGCTGGGGAAACATCTCAGAACAGAGGGAGTATCACAGAGTGGGGGGTGGAGGGTGACCCCGACAGTAACACAAAGCTTTGATTTTATGGAAATTTGCCACGTTTCCCCCTTCACTGGGCAAAGAGCTGATGTGCCAGCCCCGCCGATGGAGCGAGAGGCCTTTTCACCAGTGCTGCTCCACTTACACCCACCCCCCAAGGGAGAAAGGTCTGGGGGATACTCATTGGGAGACACCTGTTGCTGGCATCTCCGAAGCACTTTCTCTACAGCCCCAGCTCTTGGAGTCAGGGGATTCCCTTTCACTGTAAAAGGTAAGTTTCCAGCCATCTCGGTTGGAGAGAACTGTTTGAGAAAGTTACCTGGCTGCAGCCTAAAAACTCAGCGACCAGCAAGCAAAGGAAAAGACTTCAACACGTATTATCCTACAATCCAGCGAGTCGGGGGTGAGAGCCGAGGTCTGAAAGTCTGGACTCGGCAATACTGGAGCTACAACTGAATTTCCCACATGGAAGTGTTATGAGACCAGTGTTCCCTGTAGGCTTAGCACTTGGGTGGCTGCCCAGCCGATTAGCTGAGCACCGACAGCGCCCACTGCCAACAGCCCGTGTTTCTACTGGCGGTGCACATCCACACATGCCTCAGTGCAAATAAAATTAAATCCACACAAGAATGGGAATAATTAGCGGGACCATTGTACGTGACAAACGAAAGACGCCTATGGCGGTAAATAACCACAACAAAACCCAGCCAATTGTCGTCCCTTTCCATGGCAAAACCTCAAGCCTCTGTATCAGAAAACAATCCTGAACAATTAAATTCCCCCTGCCCCAGGCAATGTTGATACAAAAGTGACAGAGATTCACAATGCAGCCACACAGTCAAGGTCAGGGGCTCTTTACGCATCAGTCAGAACTCCTCAAACACAGGCATTTCCCCCGTCTGCTCCTGGACAAGACACCATTTTGTTTGCTACCCAGCCAAAGTTTGGGGGCAGCTCTGCCTTCTACTCTGTGCTTTGTTTGATGATTTGACTGAAAGCAGGGTTAAGCCCTCAGGCAGTACAAAATAACCTATAGCTCATTTAAATACAATGAAAACCAGGCCCACTTCCAGTCCCTGAGAAGACACACAATCCTGTGATGCAATAAAGAGAAAAGTACTCAAAGTCCCACCTGCCCATTCATCTAAGAGGAGTACTAGTTTTATGGCCAAAAATAAAAATAAATTATCCGTTATGGGTATTACCCATGCATAGGGTGGGCAGCTAGTGTTAGGACCTGGTACATTTGCAAGCCAGCTTTCCAATCCACTTCAGAAATTATGCATTTGTCCTTTTAATGCAGGCTTGAATTCTCTGGTGTGTTTCAGCAGAAAATGGCTGGCTCTGAAATGACTATCCCAAGCTTTACGAAGCTAACCAGCAGTCCTGTAGCACTTTTGAGACGAACAAAATTACGATCACAGTGAGAGACTGTGCCACAGCCTCTATCATTTTGTTAAAGTGCTACAAGGCTGATCTTTTGTTTTGCGAAAATACAGATGAACCCAGCTACCTCTCTGTGACTATACGAAGTTTTGGCAAGTTTAATAGACATGTTGCATTTGAATATAAATTATAATCATCCGGTCCCCATTGAGGAACAAAGAGCTTAAGAAAGCTGCCATTGCCCTGTTATTTCTCGGCAAGATGGACCTGAGACCTTGATGCAAATCTGGAGTCGTGGCTGATAGAGATTTGCTAATGGGCTCTTCTGTGTAGCAGAGAGAAAGGGATAAATAACATGACCCGGGGCTGCAATCTGAACCTGGACAAACTGAGACTGAAAACTACACACACATTTTTAATGGTTAGGGCTTTAGCCTTTGGAACAATTCACCAAGCCTCCTGGTGGAGTCTCTATCACGGACAATTTTCAGATCAAGATGGAATGTTTTGTTTTTTTTTTTCCACTAAACGATGTGCTGTAGGAACTACTTTGGGGCAGTTCTTTGGCCTGTGCTGTGCAGGTCAGGCTAGGATCACAAGCATCCACTGTAGCCTTGGAATCTATGAATCTGTCCAAAGAGATACGACACATCCTTCCTCTGCTGACAGAGGTGGAGGAGGTCAGGGGTGGCTGCTATTACACTCAGAATACCTAACTGCTGAGGGGCAGCTGTGTTAGTTTGTTGCATCACAAAGCAGTCCTGTAGCACCTTAGGGTCTAACACATTTATGAGGCCATAAGCGTTCGTGGGTTTTACAGAATACCTAGTTCAGCCAGACTTCCCACAGCAGGACAAACCCCACCGCTTATTGGCCAGCTAGAAAATATTCCCCATCTAGTGGCATAGGAACAGTCTGAATCTCACCTTCCACCCTCCGGGAGCAGGTTGAGAAGCTCCACATTATACGATTCATACTGAAGTATTTTCCTGGGACTGGATCCAATTCAGAGACACACAGATAGCAGGTGGGGAGGGGTGCGCACACATGTATGCCACTCGCACAGTAAGCCAGTCCCCAAATAAACCCAGGCATTTACCTTTACGCAGGAGAGCCCAACTCAGGGATGGAAGGCCCCCTCCTATGCAGGAGGGCAAAGTAACTACTTCAGAATGGCAGAAAGCCCCAGCTTCCCAGATGGCAAAACTCCATGGGCTGCCTCCAGCAGAGCCCAGGCAAGTATCACTCAGCCCTGAGCGGCAACCCAAAGAACCAGTCCTGAGGTTTAAACCACTATTTATACTTGGGTTAGGGTGACCAAATCGCAAGCGTGAAAACTGGGGGTGCAGGGGACCATATAAGACAAGGCCCCACATATCACGACTGTCCCTATGAAATCAGCACATCTGGTCACCTCATCCCTTATGTACTACCAAGTATCACTTGCAGGCTGGGATGGGTGTGGAACACACTGATTGTACTTGGTCAGGAAAACCTAGCTGACTGCAGGACCCGAGAGCCTGTCCCCTGTAAGCCGAGCACATGGGTGGCCACCCAGGAGATTCAAATGCCGCCCGGCTCATTAGCAGAGCACCTGCAGCAGGTACCGCGTGTTTCTATCAGTGGTCCACATCTGCACATGCCTCGGTGCACAAAACAGAATTTATTCCACGCACAGCTGGAAAAAAAAATCACCTGAGAGTTACTTCATTATGTGAAACTCCTTAAACCCTCCACTGCACTTCTCGACGGTATCCCCATAGGAACACATGCAGAGCATGCACCAAATGGTGGCGAGAAAAGAGACAGGAGCGATTTGACCGGCCCAGGGGAATTCCACCCTAGGCGGCTCTCTCTCCCTGGTGGCCAGTCCCAGGAGTTTGTCCTTTGGTCTGGGAGCTACTGAGACCAGCTCTCAGCTCTCCTGGGGGGGTCTGGAGACAGGCGAGTGGCTCCAGACAATAGGAGAAGCAGGGCAGAGAGGCAGCTCGGTATCACAAGAGACCGCCCGGGAGAGAAGCAAAGGGCCTGGGGAAGAGGCCTAACAGCCAGCTGGGCCCCTGAAGTGCACGGGCTTTACAGAGCAGAGGGAAGCACAGGGGGAACACAGAGGGGTGGGCCTGGCTTGCCTTGAAGTCAGCCTGCTCCAGCGGGCCACAGACTCAGTCTATTCAGCCAAGAGAACAACAAGAAGTCCTGTGGCACCTTATAGAAAACAGATATTTTGGAACAAAACAAGAAGCAGTCAAGTGGCACTTTAAAGACTATCAAAATGGTTTATTAGGTGATGAGCTTTCGTGGGACAGACCCACTTCTTCAGACCAGAGCCAGACCAGAACAGACTCAATATTTAAGGCACAGAGAACCAACAACAGTAAGCAAGGAGGACAAATCAGAGCATAAGCCCATGCATCTGACCAAGCGGGTCTTTGCCCAGGAAAGCTTATGCTCCAAGTATCTGTTAGGCTATAAGGCACCCCGGGACTCTGGTTGTTCTCGCAGTCACAGACTAACAGGGCTCCTCTCTGATTCTACTCAGCCAAGTCACTAAACGCCCTGAAAAGCCGCCAGGGGCCCGGGGAGACACCGCCCCGCTCCGTGCAAGCCAACCACCCGGCCCCCCGCCTGCCTGCCCGGAGACTGTGGGCAGCCGCCTGCCCTGCACGGGGGGCTCCAGAGAACGTGGGGAGGGCTCGCTCCTGCCCCGCTGCTGTCCCTTGGTGCCCAGCCGGGCACAGAAAGCCGGAGCGCCCGGCCAGGGTGGGTTGGAGGGGTCCCGCCAGGCGCGCAGCCCCGCAGCGCCCGGCTAGGGTGGGTTGTGGCGGGGGGGAACTCCAGGCACACAGCCCCGGGCAGGGGAGCCCCCGCCAGCCCCAGGAGTGTCCGGGGAGCCCCGCGCAGCGCTCTGCTGGGTCACCGGCTCCGTGCGCTCCGCGGCGCTGCGAGTCCCGCCGGGGTCCCCGGGGCTCCGTGCGCCCCAGGCTCGGCCCTGCAGCAGGGCAAGGGCGGGGCCGGCCCGAGCGCGGCAAACACCTGAGCGACCCCCGCCGGGCCGCGGCACAGCCGGGCTGGGGAGGTGGGACCCGGCCGCCCCCTCGGGAGCCTCTCGCCCACCCCCGGCCCCGCGCCGCTCCCCCGGCCCCGCGCCCCGCAGGCACCTCCTCCTCGGGCCCGCTGGGCTCGGCCGCGCCGCTCTCCTTGTCGGCGGGGAGGCTGTTCATGGTGCCGTCCCGGGGCGCGTGGAAGCGGCTGCGGAGAGGCTGGAGCTCGCGGCGGGCCACGGCAGCATCCAGGCGGGGAGCGGAGACCGGGGCGCGGGAAGCCGCGCTGGGGCCGGAGTGCCCGGTCCGTGCGCCCTGCGCGCTGCGGGCGCCGAGGCCAGCACCCGGGGGCGGGGCGGGGCGGGGCCGGGCTGGCGGTGGGGCCGTCCCTGGATCAGGCCCCCCCCCCGGTGCCCCACACTCGGGGCCAGCACTAGCGCGCCCCCTGCCGGCGATAGCGGCCACAGGGGGCTCAGGGAGGCCGCCCAGAGCAGCGGGCTTGGGGGTTTGCCTTGGTTTGGCCATGAGTTCAGCCTTGGCCCCAGCAGCCAAACGGGCAGGGTCTGGGCCCCGGCTGGGCTCGCTCCTGGAGCCGGGCAGCCCCCATCCATTCCCCCAGGGCAGCTGGCTCTGAGTGCCACTCGGCTGCCTGCCAGGCTCTCCCTGGCTGTCTGTGCCACGGGCGCCAGCCTGCACCCCCAGCGCCCGCGGGAGGGAACGAGGCGCCTGGGGAGGTGGCAGCTCTCCGGCTCTGAGGCAGTGGGGGGGGGGTTGCTCCCACCCTCTGCTCCCCTTGGCTGCACAGGGTGCAGGAATCCCGCAGGGAGGGTCGGTGGCGTGCGCCATGCAGGACCTCAGCCGAGGGGCCCGCTCCTTGCTTCTGGCCTCGCCCTCTGGGAAGCTGGGCGGCCAGCGCTGAAGAAGGCCCCGGCCCAGCAGGGCTCCCTGGAGTAGCTGGTGGCGGGGGGAGAGGTGGGTCACGTCGGTGCTCTTCCAGCTTTTCTCTCACCACCCAGCTGCGTGACACAACAGGACTACCTCTCCTGACAGGAGTGCAGTCTCAGGGGTGGGGCTGGGGGCATTTGGGTTTAGGGGCTGGGGCAGGGGCTGGGGGCACAGGGTTACTTCCCAGAGCACCTGCTTAGCGGAGCAGTCGGGGTGCCAGGACAAGCTCCCTACCAGTCCTGGCACCATCTGCGCCTCAGAAGAGACTAGCTGCAGGTCCGGCTCTGCACGCTGCTTTTGCCCACAGGCACTGCTCCCACCCCCCCAGGAACCAGCCAATGAACGCGCGGAGCTGGTGCTTGGGCAGGGGTAACAGGCAGAGCCCCCTGCCTAGGAGCCAGACCTGCTGCTGGATGCTTCCAGGATGCAAGGCAGCCCATGTTGCCGGGGAGGCAGGGAGCCCTGCAGCAAGGCCCACCAGTGCCTGAGATTCCATGCCCCGGTAGCAGGCTGTAACCGATGCTTTGAGCCGCACTGGCTCCCCCTACAAGGAGGAACCTTACATGAGTCCAGCTTTGCCTCTGTTCTGGGGTTCTCCACACCCCCTAAGTGAGAGATGAGCAGGAGAGCACACCCTGCAAGCAGATCTAGCTGCTGACAACCACACACATGCTCACACTGCTCCCTATACGATTCGCTGCCTCCACTGCAGCCCCCCTTGGCCACAGCTCATGCCAGCGAGTGCAGTCTGAGCCCAAGAGGAGTGGCTGTGTCAGAGCCAGGGTGGAGGAGAGACCGGACGGTCCCACCACACACGAATGCCCTGATACCGAGGGCAAGGGAGAGAGCCTCTCAATTGCCTGGGGCCAAAAGAGGCATCTTATTGACACTGGCACGGGAGAGAGGTCACACTGCCAGTCCCCAGTAGCTGGACTAGGAACAGATAAGGATGACATGACCCATGGGCTTCTCCCTGCGCACAGCATATGTCCCCTTCCCTGGGGGTCCTACCCATCCTGCAAACCCCAAGCACCCCGCTGGCAAGACATGCAGAGCTTGCCAGGCCCTCTGCCCCATTGCACTGGGCCACGAGGCAGCCCAGGATGTCCAAGCCCTTTGCATGAGATGCTCAGAGGAGCATCCAAAAAGAAGCAGCTTCCCCAACCTGTGGGAGCTGCTTCGTTCCCTCAGAGGTGCCTGTTGGACCTGCCTTGGGCCGCACGTTGCGAGCGCACACTTCCAGGAATGCCTCTCTTCTTGCTACCCTGAACCATCGGAGGCATCAACATTTGCACCTGTCCAAAATATTTTTCCAGGCCTAGTGCAATTTCTGGCTGGAGCACATGGCAGTTTGCTGAATGGGGAGCTTCTGTAGTCCTGGTATGAATGAATCCCTTGGCCCTGACCTGGGACTCAGAGCTGCTCCTCGACGGGTGCAGCAGGGTTAAGAGGCCGCCCTGGGGCACAGCAGGAGCCTTGAGGTGTGTCTCTTTCTTAACTGGGCTGTGGGAGGTGGAATGAATGGGTGGATTGTTCCCGCTCTGGCTGAAATGACCCCTAGTGAATGGTGGAAAGCTCCTCCCGTACCCAGCAGAACGTCTCTCCCTCCCGGAAACTTAATCTGCAGCCTGGGCTTGTGAGACAGCACAGCATTGTACAGGGCTCCTGGAGCGGCAGCAGCCACCTTCTCAGGTGCGGCCAGAACTGCAGGACATCTGGGCTGCATGGGGGACGGGGGGGGTGGCCCGGTGCCTGCCGCTCTGTGCCTAATGGGATCCCTGCCTGTAAAATCACCTCCCCAGCCGGGACAAGCCCAGCGCTGCCTTAGATGCCTCCATCCAACTCCAGCCTCTGAATTCTCCCGCTGCTGCCCTCTGGCTCCCTCCGCCCTGTCCCTAGGCAATGCCCAATGCTGGTAATGTCCTGTGCCCCAGAGGGGGCCTGATTGCCCTCAGCCTCTGGTGCCACCTCGGGCTGCGTGGAGGCTGCTGCTGAGCGGCATCCCTGCAGCCGTGGACAGACTGAGGCGCAGGAGGCGGGTCTGTGCTTTCCAAGATGTGGGCTTGTATCTCTGCAGCCAGCCTGTCTCACAGGCTTCCCGCACAGCAGACAGGTGCGGGGTAAGATCCCCTGCCCCCAGCACTGGGGTGATGGGACCGTGTCATGCTGCCACTTGTGGCTGGTCTGTACCAGCTGCCTCAGGCACACAGGGCTTGGCCTGTGGGGTTACCTGGCCAGGGCAGCAGCCCCAGACATGGGACTCTCGCACCTCCCAGGATCCTAGTGGCCGCCGGGTTCCATCTGTGTACACCTGACCTTAAACAGCCCCCAGGGCCTGAGGCAGCTGGTGGGGGCCCTCCCTGGGCTTTTACCTGCAGCACAGCCCAAGCTGGGTGTCACGCAGGTGAAGCAGTGTTACCCCCCCACCCCCACAGCATAACAACACACTCCACTCAGGCTGTTTTCTTGAGTGGGGAAATCTCCTCCTTCCCTTCCCCACCTCCTCACCTGCCATTTGCAGTGACCCAGGTCCTGGCCTGGCACAGACAGCTGGGTGGGGCTTGGTTTCAACCCAATCCGGTGCTCACAATAGAGCAGTGAGCAGGTGATGAGAGGTGCTTTGTATGAGCGAGGGCGGCCAGCTCGCCTGGAATGTGGGCCGACCAGGACGGGCGGGGAGCGGAGAACTCTCTCGACGTTGACTTTGGGCTGTGTTCGAGAACTAGAGCCGGGCCTGTAAGGCTGCAACCCGCCGGCCATGCCCGGGGAGCTGAGTGCCGCAGGACTCTTGGAAAAGGGGCACCCCCGACCATGCCCCGCCCCAGAGCCACCTCACTGCCCACCTCAGCGATGCTGAGTGAAGAGGCGTGAGCACAGAATGGACCCATGGTTCAAACGCTAACCCGGGGGTGGAGGCCTGGGCTCTGTTCCCACCTCTTCCACCATCTCAGGGCTGCTGGGCACGTCACTCCCCCTGCCAACCCCGACTGGATTTGCAAAGATGTTGGGTGCCTAAAACTGCAGCTCGGTGCCTGGGGAAATTTCCATGGAGCCAGCCAAGCCTCAGGGTCTTGCCCAGACCGGAATGTGGCCCTGTGCACTTGCTGCCAGCTCTTCAGGCACCCAGGAAGGGCCCAGCCCTGTGACTTCTCCCTGGGCAGCGCTCCTAGGGACAGAGGAGAATCCCCAGAGCTGGCTTTAATTAAAGGCTTTCCTGCTGCTTGGCCAGGGAGGGAAGCAGCTGCTTTACCTCTTTATCTGAGGCCAGGGGCCTTTCTAGCAGCCATGGCAAAGCAGGGGACATCAGCTCCCTTCAGTGGGGGCCACCCTAGGGGCACCGTGAGGCCAGCTGGGGGGAGAAGGATTTCTGGGGGGAGTTTCACTGGCATAACAACCCCCAAAATATTTGGATTCCAAATGGAGCCAGTGGGGTGGGGGTGGGGGTGGGGGTGGGGGTGATGGGAGCCTCTGGCCCTGGCACATCATGGGAGACAGAGTCTGACCATAGGACCTGGCTCGTGGCGAATGGGAGTCAGGCACCCAGGAGGTGCTGGGGACCATTCTGAATGGACACAGCAGCCGAATGGCTGAACACCAGCCTAGGACATTGGAAAGCAGCTCGTCCCTGGGAAACATTGGTGTGGAGAAAGCCAAGATAATGGTGAATGCTGCAGACAAGCTTTGCCAGGCAGTGGTTTGGCCACCCTTCGCAGGGAGGTGTGACGTGGGCCGGCATGGAGGTGCAGTGACAGAGGGGTGGTGTGTTTGGAGTGAGCAGCAGCAGTAACACAGACAGGCTGCGGGCTGGGGTGAGAAGCAGCGGTGGGAGGCTGTGGGACAGGGTTGAGAAGCATCAGGAGCAATGGGGCTGGTGGCAGCTGCTAGCACTGGCTGTCCTGCGTTTTCCGGTTTCACAGCCTGGCTTCCCGGGGGCGGGGGGCGGGGGGGCCGTAGCAGCAGGTGGGGGCGGAGAGCTCACAGCCAGAGGTGATGCGGCTGTGGGGATTGGGCAGGAAATGAGGTAGACACAGTCCTGCACAGGCAGGGCTCGGGGGGCGTGTCAGAGAGAAGAGTCCGGGGGCCACAACCAGCTAAGCCGAATGCTTATCTGAGGGTCCAGCATTCCCTGGAAGCTGAGCGCTAGGGCGGCCACTCAGGTGCCGCCCAGCTGATTAGCAGAGCGCCCACAGCCAGCAGCGTGCGTTTCTATTGGTTGTGCACTTCCGCACATGCCTCAGTGCACATAACAAAATGTGCCCCCCCCCCATGGATGCAACTAATTAGAGAGAAAACTGCAGGGGGCCCCCTTGGAAGCTGGGAACGGCTGTGGAACAGGCTTGTGCAGTGCTCACAGAAGGTCCCTATCCCTGTCTTCCTCTTCCAGCCCCCCAGGGTGCCAGCAGACCTGGGCAGGCCCTTCTCACAGCAGGAGAGCTCAGATCACAAGCGAAGCGCTTTACTGTTGTGGGTCCCGCACAAGAACGGCACCTAGAGATGCCAGCAGGAACAGCCCTTCCCAGGCTACACTCTCCAGTCGGTCGGGACGGAGCAAAGATCCGCGTAGCCAGCACTGTACCTGCGTATAACTCCTCTGGGGGCAGCGTGACCCAGCACAAGGGCTTATCACCAGCTCTCGCTGCTCTGTGCCACAAAGGGGCGTAACTCGGGGGGGTGGAGGGGGAGAAGGGGGAACTGTCACTGGGCTCCTCCGTATTCCAGTATAAGGCAGGGGACAAGTATGAACTGTACTAGCTAGAGTGGTGTAACCTCCTGGGTGGGCACTCTGCCCCAGTTAACACTAGCAAGCTTTGCAGGCGGACTTCTCTCTCCTAGGGGGATGCCTTGGGTACAGGCAACGCTGAGTTTTCCGAACCAAATATGCAACACTGGGGAAAAAATGCTTTTGCCAGTACAAATACATCTACGCGAGGGCTACTGCTGGTTTAAGATGTTATTAAATAACCCAAGTATCAGGGAGGGAGCTGAGTTAGTCTGTATCTTCAAAAACAACAAGAGTCATGTGGCACCTTGTAGACTAACCAATATTTTGGAGCATGTGCTTGTCATCAGATGCATCTGCCGAAGCCGGTCTTTGCCCACAAAAGCTCATGCTCCAAAATATCTGTTAGGCTATAAGGTGCCACAGGGCTGAATAACCCAACACTCCCTAACCAAGATTGCTAGACTAAGAACTACCAGTACAGTCCTGGTTTAAAGGCGTCAGCTTCCACTACACGTGCAACGTTCTCCGGTCTGGTGAACTCCTTAATTAACAGACAATAATAATGATGACGACAAGGTCACAAGCCCTTGAGTTCACTAGGGCTGGTAGTGCTGGCTTGAGAAAGTAACACCCAGCCTTGGGCTTTATCCTCCTCTGTGAGACGGGTTGGCTTACATGGAGTAAAAGAGCTTTCGCTCCCCACACCCTGGCTACCTCCTCCTCCGCCAAAGCCTAACCCCAGATTTACCAGTTTCTAGCTTTACCGGAGATGGGAACAGATGGCTCGGAGCATGAGGAAAGGGACCGACAAGACCAAACACCACGCCACCGCTCTGCACGTCTCCGCGACTATCTGCACCCTGAACATGGTGCACAGTGCTGGCTGCCCCATCTCAAAAAAAGGGTTTGTCATAGCGCATTCGGTGTAAGCCGCCGCTCCCCGACCCCCTCCACTTCTGGAGCTCTGCCTGTGTCTGTTTTTCAGGCCCAAAGGCCAGTTCTTATCCTGCCCCTCTGACGGGAGGCCATTGTTCACATCTCCACCTGCAGGAGATGTCCTTTGTTAGCGGGACTCCCATTATCTCAATCCTCCATTGATATGGATTGGTTTCAGCTAGTTCTTTAAAGACCCATTCATACCACCCAGCAAATCTCCTGACAATACCTCTTATCTCCTCCTCTTCCCAAGGAGTGGATTTAACCCTTTTTCACCCCTTTTGCAAAATTCAGAAAGAAACCACGACACTCACAAGAATCCCAAAAATATTACGGAAAACCTCTTGTTACCAGGTGGAAATGATTTTCCATTGCTGGCCCAATTTTCATTAGGGATTCAAACAGCAGTCGCCACAGCTTCTAGAGACAGCTCCTTTTTATACATTGCATTCAACAGCACCTCTCAAAGCAAAGAGTCCAAAAAGACATTATCTCTGACAGCCTATTTCAGAAAGTTCCCAAACCAAGAAGCAGCCGTTTTTTTCTGGCTTTCCAAAAGTGCAGAGCTACTTTCTCCTTTGGTTTCTTAGATGTAACACTGGGTTACAAAATGGCAACGTGGACACATAAGGTTTCTTTAGAATTGCTGTTGTGTCTTTCTACTCCAGCTCACAGGGGTCTTGGGGAAGACATAAGCTTAAGCAGGGCAACTGTGGCTTTTTTCACCAGTGTTAAGCCAAGGGCTGTTCTCCCATCAGTGTCTGCATAAAAATGCTGCTCAAGTCTATGCATATGTTCCAAAGGCTTCTTTTACTAAATTGGGAACTGCCCTTACTGCCACGGGCAGCCATTAGCTCCGCTCTCTCCTTTATTTTCATAATCACAGAATCATAGAGCAGAACACTAGGACTGGAAGGGACCTCGAAAGGCCATCGAGTCCTGTACCTGTCCTCACAGCAGGGCCCAGCACTGTCTAGTCCATCCCTAATAGACAGCTATCTAACCTGCTCTTAACTATCTCCAGAGATGGAGATTCTACAACCTCCCTTGGCAATTTATTCCAGCATTTAACCACCCTGACAGGTGAGAAGTTTTTCCTAATGTCCAACCTAAATCTCTCTTGCTGCAGTTTAAGCCCTTTGCTTCTTGTCCTATCCTCAGAGGCCAAGGAGAACAATTTCCTCCCGCTTCCTAGTCACACTCTTAAATACTTGAAAACCGCTATCATGTCCCCTCTCAGTCTTCTGTTTTCTTAACTAAACCAGCCCAATTCTTTCAGTCTTCCTCATAGCTCATTTTCTCAAGACTTTAATCATTCTTATTGCTCTGCTCTGGACGTTCTCCAGTTTCCCCATATCTTTCTTGAACTGTGGTGCCCAGAACTGGACACAATACTCCAACTGAGGCCTATTGATCACCCTCCAAATGATCACATCCCTGTTGCCAGCTTTTTCCCTGGTACTTGCCTGGCATGCGTGCACACAGAGAAATCAGATTAAAACATAAATAACCTGCTGAATGGTTGAATGAGAATTCAGAACAACACCAGCACCCAGGAACCCAAAAACACCCGGAGATCAAAAACAGGCTGCTGCTTACGACTGAGAAGCACAACTCACCCACACGGCTTTAAGGGCTTTGTCCAGACTGACCGCTGCTAGCACCGCTTGCAAACACACCAGAAAACATCCCCAGAGCTTCCAGTTCAAACACAGCCCTCAGTGCAGGACAGAGCAGGGCCTTTGTGACTGCATGGAAACAAAGCAGAGCATCCTTCACTGCCAGGGGCTGCTCACAGTGAAGTGGCACTTGTTTTCTGCTGTGTGCTCATTCCTTCCACTCCATGTGTGCAAGCCGCTCAGGGGCTGGAGCCTCCGCCTGGTCACAGAGCCCTCTCCAGCCCCTGATCAGGCTGCTGCTAGGCCAGGTGAGGGCTAAACTCAGGCAACCTCGCTTCATTCCCTGCCTCCCACAGCTCTGGGATTTTCCCAGAAGCCTTTGCTTGGCTGGCGGCTCTCAGCAAACGCACATGGCCTGGGCTTTCACCGGGTTCAGAGCCACATGGGGAATTCCAGGCTGTCTCCGGCCCAGGCCCTGCTGGTGTGAGGACAGCAGGGACTCACCAGGCAGGGGCTAGTCAGGGGGAAAGCACTAGCAGCAAAAGGGGCAAGAGCAAGAGATGTGGGGCAGGGGGCAGTGGGACGAGAGAAAAACACCTTGGGCGACACTGACCCCAAACATCAGCTCCCTCACTGCCGTCTGGGAGACGAGAACCGCAGCCAGGCAGTGGCTGGGCAGATCCTGCGGGGACGGAAGGGGCTGCCCTGGGAGGGAAATCTCCCTGCTCCAGCCCCCTGGGACCCTGGCTCTCTGCTTCCCTAGAAGAGGGAGCTCAGTGGCACGTGCTCATCCTCAGCAGGCTGGGGGAGAGGGGCACGGTTCACACCAGGCCTCCAGCCTCCCCCGCCCCTCGCCAGAGCCAGAGCGGTGCTGATTGCAAGAGGCTGCCAGAGATAAGGGAAAGGAAAGGCAGCAGCTGCTGCCCCCCCAGGGTGCGTGCACCCCACACTTTCAGCAGCAGGGAGGGAAAACAAGGCGTCCAACCCACAAAGCCTCAGGAGATGGGCTTAAAAGTTGGGAGTTTGTTTTTTTTTGGTTGTGTTTTTATAAAAGACGCAGCCAAGGCATGGGGGGAGGGGGTGACACGTGGGCAGAGCAGGAGGTGGCGTGGGGGTCGGTTCCAGGCCCCACATCTCATAGGGATGGTTCTGCTTGGCACAACGCACTGGAGGCTGGCCAGAGGATGGGGATGGCTGCCAGAGCCCCACATGCAGCTGCCCAGGGCACGTGGAAATTTGGGGCAATTTGGTGCCCCGAATCACATGGTACTCCACGCGGCTGTGTATTCTGTGCATTGGCAGGGACGGCCTGCTTCCCCAGCCCGCTGATCATTCCATGCAGTTCAAAGCAAATACAATTAAACAGCAAGCAATTCTAAAAGAGAACCAGGAAAGGCGGGAAAGGTGAAAGGAAAACGCTCTAGGGCAGGGGACTTCCCAAACAGCAGCCTTGCAATGTCAGGGCAGTTCACAGTCTGCTCCAGACTCAACTCCAGCTCCACTCTGCTGTTCTCCCTGCAACTCCCTGGGCTGCTTCTGTGGCCCCTCCGGCTGTGGGGCTGCAGCTCTGCTCCCACAACAGGACCTGCTCTCTGACCGGCAGCTGATCTTCAGTCTCCTGTCATGATGCTTCCTACCACAATCATTTCTTTTTTGCTGTACAGTTGTATAATTCACTGGGACCTTGCGTGTTTTCCCAGGATCGTTACACACTACCAGGAGTGTTTGTGTGTCCACACCGAACTCTCCGCTATATTCCTATACAATCTGCACTCGCTTCATCAGATCTTCTAAATCATTCACCAGCACTGCCATTTGCATTGCAAATATTATTCACCCATTATCCATTAATCTTAATATCTTCTGTTTCTTCAATTCATTTAATCCAACCTTTTCTTATAAATGTTTCAATTTTAATATTTTATTGCCTATTATAATCACCTTCTGATTCCAGTATAACTGTTTTATCACTCAGAGTTCATATCCCTATGTCCCTCCATATCCCAACATGTTGAGCAATTTTCAGTGGGAGATTCACTCAAATATTTTTTTGGAAATCAAGGAAACACAAGTACAGGTTGAACCTCTCTTGCCTGCCAACATCCGTAATCTGGCATAATTTTAGTTAGTTGGATGGCCACTTATCATGGATGTGGCCAAGTTTCCCGTGGTTCCATAAAGTTTGTTTACAGCCACCAGTCCTTGGGCTCAGTGTTCTGTGCTGTTATTCAGATCTAATTTACCCTTGAATGGCTTTGAAGAGCCCAGTAAGCAGTGGCAGTGTTGGCAAGGCTGCAAGACAATATCAACCTCCCACGGTCTAGCAAATTCTTTTGAGAATGCGGACAAGAGAGGTTCAACCTGGACTCTGTTTTCCCTATTTCCATGGGTCTTTCAAATATGAGCTTCAATTTCATAATGACATTTATAACGTCCTTTCTGCCTTTGAAGCCATAGTTGATGTTTGCTTGTCCTTATCAACCTTTCCTTGTGTTTGGTCTTGAAGAATTCGCTAAAGTATCTTAGAGAAATTAGCCACTGGGCTGATTGCTCTGCAGTCTTTACAATCTGCAGCACTGGTCTTTTCTGGGATGTGGAGTTACAGTGAGATTGTAAAATCTTCTCCAATTCTAGGGTGCCTGGCCCCATCTCAGGTGGTATAAAACAGCTGTTACTCCACCGGAGTCATTAGGCCAGATCCCCAGCTGGTGTAAATCAGCCATCACTTCACTGGAGTCCGCAAGCCAGATCCCCCCGACAGGTTTATTGGAATCAATGGAGCTACAATGACCTTCACCAGGGGAAGATCTGGAGGAAGATACTGAAGTCATCACCAAGATAGCAAGAGCAAAAAAGACATTTTTGGAATAATAAACATCTGATGAAAAGGAACCTAAAGCTGAAGACTAAATTCTAACTCTTAAAGACTTACATTTGGTCTGTGTCAAATTACATCTGTGAAACAATTGATAATTAAGAAATTACAGTCCTTTGAATTACGGGGTTACAGAAGAATTCTTCTGTGCCATGAATCGACTGGTGAACCACTGAAAACGTACTGGAGATGACTGGAATTCTGCTAACTGCAGGGTTTCCACTGGAAGGTGCTCATAATTGCATGACTTTAGGTTTTGTTGCAGATATTTTCAGACTCCTGTTCCTGGTAGGCTCAGAAATGTTGCTCTGTTTAAACTCATGGGAAATGTTTGCATGAATCTCTCATTTTCCAAGCTGGCAATAATATCCTTATAGCTACAAGTGCAGTTCTCTTCTTCCCATCATTCAAGCACTGAAGGGCTTGTTCTTTCTACCTGTACAGCGGGAGATACCCAGCCCCTTTAAGCCACCAGGCTGTTATTAGCAGTGTGCAATTTTTGCAAGGTGCCTTTGGAACCACTAGTTTTGCAGAATTACTACCACTGAAACAGGGGCTGCTTCCTTCTCTGTTCACCTTCATTCAACGCTTTCCACCCTAGGTGGGTCTTGCACTGTGTTCTAAGAAACCTGAGTCATTGAAGTACTGATCTGAGCAGAGGGGTAGCCGTGTTAGTCTGGATCTGTAACAGCAACGAAGGGTCCTGTGGCACCTTGTAGACTAACAGAAAAGTTTTGAGCATGAGCTTTCGTGAGCACAGACTCACTTCATCAGATGCTGGTCTTGGAAATCTGCAGGGCCCTGCAGATTTCCAAGACCAGCATCTGATGAAGTGAGTCTGTGCTCACGAAAGCTCATGCTCAAAACTTTTCTGTTAGTCTATAAGGTGCCACAGGACCCTTCGTTGCTGATCTGGGTAAGTTACTGCAGAGGAGAAGCTTGTTGTGGAGTTAATGCATGTAACTTACATGAAATACCAGCTCACAGCCATAAGGTGTAAATCATTTTTGACCAGGGCCACTTTTACATTGGTCGATTATGTGGAGTTCTGACCTAAGGAATTCAATTCTCCATTTCATGTTTGAAACCATGCTGCTAGATGTCGGGGAGAGATCATCCGAGGCGAGTTGAATTTATGAGGATTTGCATAGTTCACTCAAATGTTTATCGTTTTTACCTTATTTTCAATTCTAATGGCTTTCTGATTGTCTAAACATATGGCAGGTTTGCGTAGAGTTCAGTAAGATGATGGCTGTATGGTTTCATTTACACAATCCAGTGCTTTTGTTCTACAAACTGACCCTATTCAGTGGAATAGCTACATAGTTTTGGGGCTGCCAGGTTGAAGTGGAGGAGCTGTGGTTTGCAATTTCGAGGCCACGGTTCAACTTCTGACTTCTCTGAGATGAAAACAGCCTGGTTAACTTCAGTACATCTGCCACTGCTTTGGTGTGTCTCAATATATCCCTTTTATTAAATGTTTTATTTCCACAAGTCCTCTAAGTTTAATACTCCAAACAGACAACTCCCAGACACCAATCAAACTCTTTATCTGCCTCAAGACTCAGTGCAGCCATAATCTTGGTTGGGTTTGGGTTAGCACAGTCTTACTTTCTGAACCACAAGAAATTGTGATGGTTCCAAATGTGTTGCTGTCTCGCGCTGGGAGGAACAGTCAAATGATCAAACCTTTTGGGGGAGTGAAAAGTTCTGGGAAAAGCTGATTGGAAAATGTGGAGTTTGGGGTCAGGTCGACATTACCCTGAACATTGCCTTTTGTTGCTTTAACGTGTCTTGGAATGACAAGTCCTAGCTCCTCAGGTGGAGGCACTGCCAAGACCTCCAGGAAAGTGCACTCCCATAAAGAGGGGTATAGAGACGAGTCTTTCAGGAAGAGAGCAGAAATAATGGAAGACAGGAAGAGCTGGCCCTGCTTGGCATGGGGCCAGGCACTACCGCTCATTTTAAAGCCCCCTCCCCTCTACTGGGCTGCAGTCCTGTAATAACCGTACAGCCATCAGCCTGAGCCTCTCCCTCAACTGCTCAGGCTGGGAGGCCGAAGGCCAGTTGGCAACCCCGAGCCCCTGTGATGGGAGCAGGTTGGCCCAGCTATGGGCCTTTGCAGTACTCCCAGGAGCTGGGTCAACTTTGTTGGGGAGGAGTTAAAAGCTCAATGAAACTGATGTACGAAGGCTTCGATTAACGTAAACCCGAGGCAGTCGGGGCCACCACAACACCAGGACTACAGCAGCGGCTTACGGCTGGGTCCACATGGAAAACCATGGCCCGAGGAAGCTGCAGCCCAGGGAAGCTGTGGCTAGGGCCGGGAGCCGGGTTCCAGGAACTGGCGGCTGTGGTGCCGGTGGGGGCCAGGAAGCTGCGAGCGACAGCCGTGTGGGGAGCTCAGGGGATGGGGCTGGAAGCCAGCAGGGGAGCATCGTCCTCCCCTGCTCCATCAAATCCCTGGTCCAGACCACTCAGGTCTCAGCGGTGCCAGACCAGGGGAGTTCAAACTGTTAAAAACCTGGATTCTGAGTCAGGCTCTCTTCCATACTCAGGGCTCCTTTGTGCTGTGGGGCTGTGACATCGCTCTGTGGCCAGCATCCCACAAGGGTAGTCAGTCCCAGAGCCCAGGTCTAGCCTGAATGTCTCTGCAGCATTTTAGCCTTGCAGCCTGAGCCCCACGAGCCACAGTCAGAGAGCCGGACCCGATGCAGCCAGGCCACAGGTCTTGGATTCCAACGCAGCTGTCCCCCCTTGTCTCACACAGTCTATTTGCTAGTGCTCCCACCCACTTCAAAAGTCCTGTGCAAGGGGGCTCCCCGGGCTGCCCATGGGAGTGGGACTGACCGCCCCAGCCTGCTACAGCCATGGGGCCAGGGCAAACCTTTGCTGGTGGGCAGGCCTGGGCCTCTGGTGTATTTACTGCTAGTACATGCCTGATCACGCTGCGAGCTGTGCAGTCCCAGGATCAGGCCCCCTGCTGAGTGATGAAAGCCGAGCACGAAGCCAGATCCACCCATCCCACGTCACTCGCCCGCTTGCGGCGGTGAGCCTGTGCACCACAGGTCAGCAGGAGAGCTGCCGCCCCCCTCCGCTCGCCCATGACAGCCCTGCGCTGACAGAAACCAGGCCGGGCTGCTTTCAATAAGCACTGGCTCCAACACGACACTGTTATTGTTACCCCAGCCTTGTAATCTGCCACTAACTAAACAAAGAGGGAAGATGCCTGAGTGGCTGGAGCAGCGTGATTCAAAGCAGCTTCCCGGCTTAGAAATCCCCGACTCTCACGTTCTCCTTCCTGCTCCTTCACCAGCTGCACGAAGAGAGAGATCTGGGAAGCAGGGCCCCAAGTCCCACTGAACTGGGAGCCAAACTTGTGCCCTGAGATGCCTTTAGAAATCCCAGAAAACCGTATCCCTGTAAGCACGGCCAGCCCACTTGGGCTCCAGCCACCCCCTGCCCCTGGATTTGTCATTGCACCCTTCTCCCTGCGTGTGCACAACCACCCAGCGCTGCTCAGTTAGGAGTGACACACTCACTACGGAGGCCTAGCCCCAGCAGGGCTGACAGCAGGGATTGGTGGGTACAGATTGCTGTCATCAGCCCTAAATCCAGTGTGGACTGGGCAGCAGCCACCAAAGCATGTATGTCAGATAAATACCTGGGAAATGAAGCACTTTGCCAAA
This sequence comes from Carettochelys insculpta, assembly GCF_033958435.1. Taxonomy (NCBI): domain Eukaryota; kingdom Metazoa; phylum Chordata; order Testudines; family Carettochelyidae; genus Carettochelys; species Carettochelys insculpta. Next base: position 131,231,679 of record NC_134140.1, on the reverse strand, counting down.
GGTGTTCTGAGACAGTGCTTTTGCAGTCGGAACCTTACAATTCACACTTATTAAAAGAGCTGCGTGAACATAAACCAATGAGAAAGGACAAAAAGGCAAGCCAGGAAGTGCATGCCAGTCAGTCCGCACCTGGTAGTTTTACTTACAGGTTCAAAGAAGCTCCCTTTACTGAAGGTCACCTAGAAGAGTGATCTCCCTGGAGTACATTGGCCTTGAGACTGGGGTACAGTCCCTAGGTCAGCCTTAGTGTTTGCAGGAAACTGATCCCCATGCAGCTACCCTGCATGGTACTCTCCCACACAACCAGGTCTGATGACCTGCAATATTTAGCAGGTCCGACAGGACCCTTTGTTACATGCTGTGGTTAAAAAGATCGACACAACTATCTGTAGATACTAGTTACATGAATAGCAAGGCAAGAAAGCAAAAAGCAGTCCTGCAGCACTTTAAAGAATAATAATATAATTCATTTGGTGATGGAAAATTCTGATAAATGATAACTGAGACAAAGAGAATGTAACAAAAAGTGAAAAAAGGAAATAAAAACTGACCAATCGGCTAGATAGGACAGAGGGGGGAGAGGGAATGGGGAAGAAAAATAGTTTCTGCAAGTTAAGTGCAGAGCTAGTCTACAGAAACTAAGCCACTCTGCACTGGACAGGGAAAGATGGAAGGAAGGAAATAGTGAGCGACGCACCAGACACCAACTGGGGATGAGCCCATGGGTGCTGATGATGATGACGATGCAGTTAAGTGGGCTGCCTGGGAAGGTGGGGGAAACTGTCCTTGTAATGGATTAGCTAACTGACATCTTCGTTGAGTCCGAGGTGAAAAGTACCACTCTTGAGAATGAACTCCATTTCAGATGTCCCCCTTTGTAATCAGGTGTTAAAGCCTCTTTGTCCTAGAATGCAGACTTTTCAGTTTTGAATGCTATGGTCCGCTCGATTGAAATGCTCACTGACACATTTATGTGTATTCAGGTTCCTAACGTCTGACTTGCGTCCATGCCTTCTCCGGAGAAGCGATTGCCCGGTTTGTCCAATATACATAGCAGAGGGGCAATGCGGGCACATGATGGCGTATATCGCATTGGTGGAAGTGCAGGAAGATGAGCCCCGATCATGTGACTGACGTGGTTAGGTGCAGTGTGGTGTCTGCAGTGGAAACATGTGGAAAGAATTGGCAACAGCGTTTGTTGCAAGGAAAAGTTCCAGGATTAGTATTTCTGTGTGTGGCTGCTAGTGAGAATTTTCCTGAGGTTAGGTGGTTGTCTGTAGGAAAGGACGGGCCTCTCACCCAGGGCCTGTGAAAGCACAGCATCGTGTCCCAGTATGGGTTGTAGATTGTCGATAATGTGCTGGAGGGGGTTGAGTTGGGAGCTACAGGTGATGACAAGAAGTAGGTAGTCCGTCGTGTCCGACGACGACATTAAAAAATAAAATACTTTGAGGTAGACAGAAGTGATGAGACTGTGCAAAGAACCTGTGCAGGAGAATGTTTTAAGTGGAAAAGCCGTTGCACAGGGGCAGTTCCACTCTCTTGACCTCAGCAGCCTGGTTCCAGTGGAAGTAAAAGTCGTCACAGCTGGGACTTCCTCGGCTGCAGCGGATGGCCAGGCCGTCTTTGGTGCCTTGTCATGCCCTTCGCTCTCCACAGAGCATTGCAGAACCGCCTTCCTGGTCGCTGGATCTTGCTGTTGATCTCATGTGCCCAGTCTGCCGGGGCCGACTTTGCATGCTGGGATAGGCAATTCCCTATCTCACCACAGGTTTCAGACCTGTCAGCTACCCTCACCTGGTTTAGCCCGCCTGTCGAAGCGGCTTATCAGAGTGTGGCCGCTGCATGCTACAGCTTCTTGGAGCCACAGGTGAGAGCTGGGTGCCAGGTGGGGACCAAAGGAGCATGAACTGCCCCCGAAGAGACACGACAAGTCCCCACACCAGACGTGCTACCCCTCCCTGGACACCCCATACACCCCGAGTGATGACAAGCGGTGTTCTGTTATTAACCTTCTTGGGCCTATCTAAAAGTAACTGCTTTCTGGATACTCCTCTAGTCCTGTCCATCTGTTCTTTTACTTCTCCTGGTGGGGAGTTAAATTTTATGAATGCCTGGTAAAGATCTTGAAGTTTTTGGTCTCTGTCAGTTGGACTGGAGCAGATGCAGTTGCATCTAAGGGGTTGGCTATAAATGATGGCTCATATGATGTGTCCTGGATGGAAGCTGCAGGCAGGTAGGTAAGAGTAGCAGTCAGTGGGTTTCCATAAGAACATAAGAACATAAGAACGGCCATACTGGGTCAGACCAAAGGTCCATCAAGCCCAGCATCCCATCTGCCGACGGTGGCCAATGCCAGGTGCCCCAGAGAAGAACAGAAGACAATGATCAAGTGATTTATCTCCTGCCATCCATCTCCTGCCCTTGTTATGAAGGCTAGGGCACCATACTTTATCCCTGGCTAATAGCCATTTATGGACCTAACCTGCAAAAATTTATCAAGCTCTTTTTTAAACCCTAATAGAGTCCTGGCCTTCACAGCCTCCTCAGTCAAGGAGTTCCACAGGTTGACTGTGCGCTGTGTGAAGAAAAATTTCCTTTTATTAGTTTTGAACCTACTACCCATCAATTTCATTTGGTGTCCCCTAGTTCTTGTATTATGGGAAAAGGTAAATAATTATTCTATATTCACTTTCTCCACACCATTCATGATTTTATATACCTCTATCATATCGCCCCTCAATCGCCTTTTTTCCAAACTGAAAAGTCCCAGTCTCTCTAGCCTCTCCCCATATGGGACCCTTTCCAAGCCCCTAATCATCTTAGTCGCCCTTTTCTGAACCTTTTCTAATGCCAATATATCTTTTTTGAGGTGAGGAGACCACATCTGCACGCAGTACTCGAGATGTGGGCGTACCATAGTTTTATATAGGGGAAGTATGATATCTTTTGTCTTATTATCGATCCCTTTTTTAATAATTCCTAACATCCTATTTGCCTTACTAACTGCCGCTGCACACTGCGTGGATGTCTTCAGAGAACTATCCACTATAACTCCAAGATCCCTTTCCTGATCTGTCGTAGCTAAATTTGACCCCATCATGTAGTACGTGTAATTTGGGTTATTTTTTCCAACATGCATTACCTTACACTTACCCACATTAAATTTCATTTGCCATTTTGCTGCCCAATCACTCAGTTTGCTGAGATCTTTTTGTAGTTCTTCACAATCCCTTTTGCTTTTGACTGTCCTGAACAACTTGGTGTCATCTGCAAACTTTGCCACCTCACTGCTTACCTCATTTTCTAGATCATTGATGAACAAGTTGAACAGGATCGGTCCCAGGACTGAGCCCTGGGGAACACCACTAGTTACCTCCCTCCATTGTGAAAATTTACCATTTATTCCAACCCTTTGTTTTCTGTCTTTTAACCAATTCCCGATCCATGAAAGGACCTTTCCTCCTATCCCATGACCACCTAATTTACATAAAAGCCTTTGGTGTGGGACCGTGTCAAAGGCTTTCTGGAAATCTAGGTATATTATGTCCACTGGGTGCCCCTTGTCCGCATGTTTATTAACCCCTTCAAAGAATTCTAATAGATTAGACAGACACGACTTCCCTCTGCAGAAACCATGCTGACTTTTGCCCAACAATTCGTGCTCTTCTATGTGCCTTGCAATTTTACTCTTTACTAGTGTTTCTACTAATTTGCCTGGTACTGATGTTAAACTTATCGGTCTATAATTGCCAGGATCTCCTCTAGAGCCTTTTTTAAATATTGGTGTTATATTGGCCGTCTTCCAGTCATTTGGTACCAAAGTGGATTTAAAGGATAGGTTACAAACCACTGTTAATAACTCCGCAATTTCACATTTGAGTTCTTTCAGAACCCTTGGGTGAATGCCGTCTGGTCCTGGAGACTTGTTACTATTCAGCTTATCAATTAATTCCAAAACCTCCTCTAATGTCACTTCAATCTGAGTGAGTTCCTCAGATTTGTTGCCTAAAAAGGCTGGCTCAGATTTAGGAACCTCTGTAACATCTTCAGCCGTGAAGACTGAAGCAAAGAAATCATTTAATCGCTCCGCAATGGCACTGTCTTCCTTGATCGCTCCTTTTATATCTTTATCATCCAAGGGCCCCACTGCTTTTTTAGCAGGCTTCCTGCTTCTAATGTATTTAAAAAACATTTTACTATTGTTTTTTGAATTTTTGGCTAGCTGTTCCTCAAACTCTTTTTTGGCTTTTCTTACTACATTATGACAGTTAATTTGGGAGTGTTTATGTTCCTTTCTATTTTCCTCACTAGGATTTGACTTCCACTTTTTAAAAGCTGCCCTTTTCTCTCTCACTGCCTTTTTAACATGGCTGTTTAGCCATGGTGGTTCTTTGTTAGGTCTCTTCCAGTAGAGATTGGTATTGATTTGGCCATCGGTGATTCATACTGTGGGTGTCCTGGAAATGGATCTCTCATGTGGAATAGTTAAGGCTCAGATTGATGGTAGGGTGCAGGTTGTTGAAATCCGTGTGGAATTCTTCAAGAATATCTTTACTATGGGTCCAAATAATAAATATATCATCTATGTAGCTTAAGTAAAGGAGGTGTGATAGGGGAAGGAAACTGAGGAAACATTGTTCTAAGTCAGCCATAACAATGTTAGCACACTGTGGAGCCATGTGGGTGCCCATAGCAGTGCCGCTGATCTGGAGGGATAAATTGTCCCCCAAATCAGAAATACTTGTGGGTGAGGACAAAGTTACACAGCACAGCCCCCAGATTTGCAGTGGTAACATCTGGGATAGTGTTCCTAATTGCTTGCAGTCCATATTCATGTGGAATATTGGCGTAGAGAGCTTCTACATCCATGGTGGGAAAGACAGTATTTTCAGGAAGATTTGGGGTGTTCTATGATTTCCTCAGGAAGTCAGTCGCATCTTAGAGATGGCTGGGAGTGCTGGTGGCATAGGGTTTGAGAAGCGAGTCTGCATAGCTGGATAGCCCTGTAGTAAGGGTGCCAATACCTGAAATGATAAGGCGTCCAGGGTTTCCAGGTTTGTGGATTTTGGGAAGCAAACAGAATAATCCTGGCCAGGGCTCTGAAGGTGTGTCAGTGTGAATTTGGTCCCAAGTAGAGGCAGGGAGTTCCTTAAGAAGATGGCATAGTTTCTTTTGGTATTCTTCAGTAGCATCAAAGGAAAGAGGTCTGTAAAATGTGTTGGAGAGTTTGCTGGCTGCCTCTTGTTCATAGTCTGATTTATTCATGATGACTACAGCACCCCTTTTGTCAGCTGGCTTGATTATAACGTCAGAGTTGTTTTTGAGCGTGTTGAAGAGCCAAGCCCTCCTCTACTGACTGAGCCCATTACCAGTGCTCGCCAGATGCCCCGTTGCATAGACAAGGGTTGACCAGGGCTCCCAGGTGCAAGTATATGCTCTGTTAAAGCGTTACTCAGCCAATAAGCCAGACAGTTTGGGAAGGGCAAGATTCACTCCAAAAAATCTGAGTCCCCTGAGGGAGCAGGAAAGCAGCAGCCACTGACCCAGCAAAGAGACAGCTCTGACCCGAAGGCTGACAGCCCCAGATTGTTTCACGGTCACAGTCACAAAGGGCCGTTGTGCCTGAAAAAGGACGCAAATGGCACCACCAGATTCTGGATTTATTGTCCCACAGTGAATTTCCACTCCAGTGTGCTCAGATTTTTTTCTAACTGCTTGGCCTGCCACTGCAGTCAGCCTTGGGCTCTTTCCATCTCCAGTAATAGACCCTCTTCAGGACAGCTTGATGCACCAGCCTCCCCTCTACACCCCCTTTAGCACAGCGTCTCATCTAAGAGGTGAGTATCACTGGCCCACTTGGTAATGATGATGATAATATATGAATTTAACATTCTGGGGCCAGGGAGGAAACTCCACAGTGGCCCACGGCTGTAGCATTTAACTGCAGAAAAGGGAACTATACAAAAATGAGGAAGTCAGTTAATCAGAATTAAAAGGTACGGTGCTAAAAATGAAACCTCTGAAAGCGGCAAGGAAAATTTTCAAAGACACCATAATAGTGGCTCATTTTAAATGTCTATCACAAATTAAAAAAAAAATCAGAGAATTAAAAAAGTGCTACCATAGCTGAACAACAAAATAAAAGAAGCTGTGAGAGCTGAAAAGGCATCCTTAAAAAAGTTGAAGTTAAATCTTAGTAAGGAAAATAGAAAAGAGCATCAACTGTGGCAAAAGAAGTGTAATAAAATTAGAAAGGCCAAAAAAGACACGTGAAGAACAGCTGGCCAAAGACTCAAAAAGTAATAGCAAAAAAATGTTAAGTCCATCAGAAGCAGGAAGCCTGCTGAACAGTCAGGATGAGGGCCTTCAGACCCCCAAAGGCAGCAAGCTGGGAAACGCTGAGGTACGTGCCCCCCACATCCCTGGAGACATGAGTGTGACAGGACAGGGCAGTGAGGCACTTACATTCACCAGGACGTGTGCAGCTAAGGGGCTACTTCAGCTTCTCCAGGGGAACACCACAGCATCTCACCCATAAGGCTTTTTTCCATGCCACCCTGTAACAGGGGCTTATTCCCCACCAGAAGGCTTCCTCCTAGCTGGGTCTGGGAGTAGCTCTCTCCATATCTGGCCCCTCTCTCCCCCTGACTCAGGAGGCTCCCTCTTTGAGGATCAGCACCTGGCCAGTTCGCTACCCAGTCACTGCCCTCTGGCTAACAAAGCCCTGCTGGACAAGGATTCTGTGCACCATCCCAGGCAGGCCTTTCCTCCAGTTCTCCAGGCCCTGGGCCACTCTTCCCACGGCTGGTAGGGGACCCAGTCTGTCTTCTATGCTGGGTCCAGCCCAGGGACCCTGTAACTAGCAGCCAAGTTCTGCACCGTCCCTGTCCTTGCTGCTGTTTCCCTGGACTGTTTCCTACTCTGCTGTTTCAAGCTCCCTTAATCCACAACTTCTCCTGGGTTAACCCTTCTACCCTAGGCTCCCCCTCTGGGTTTCCTCCTCCTGCATCTCTCCTCCCAAAGAGCAACTGCAGCCTCCAACTGAGCTCAGCTTCCTGGTTTTATACTAACCTGCTCCTGCCCAGTTGGGCTTCATCCTCATTTAGGTCAGTCTCTCTCTCTCTCTCTCTCTCTCTCTCTCTTTCTCTCCATGTGTCGCAGCCAAAGACCATGGTTGGTCTGCCTGGCACTCATTAACTCTTCAGAGTCTGCGTGGGGTACACACCACCACAGACCCCATTTGTTCAGCCCAGAGGGACTCCGTGCTGCAGCATGGACGCTGGGGAGTACCCTCTGGACACCCGGGCTGCCTCTCCTTGGCTGACAATCAGGGGCAGAATGGCTAACGATGCAGCAGGAGGCTTCCTAGCTCCCTTCCTGCTGTTGAGGCAAGGACAGCAACTCCAAAAGGACAAGGTCCTGGTGCGCACTACAACCCTTTCAGAGCGTCTCCTGCTTAGCTGCCAGCGGAATTCGGGCTTCTGCAGCCCCACATCCCAGGAAGACAGCAGCAGATGCCCAGTGGCGTAAGAGCTGCGGGGGAAAAAAGAGGAGCCTTCTGTAAGTGACTCTCCATGTAACGCATGGACGAGCTTCAGCAGCTCTCAGCCAGCCACAGGACAGCAAGATGCAGGCAGCCAAGGAATAAGTGCATTGTCATTGTGAGGACGTGGGAGGTGGCTTTCTGTCCACCTAGCGAGGCCAGCTCACCGCTGACCATTTATAATGCAGTTCAAGGACCTTTTCAGAAAAAAATATCCTCGCATTTTACTGAGAAGCTCACGGCCATGAAACAATCGGCAGACGTGTGCTTCCGTCACCCTGCACCCATGGCTATGATCACTGGCTTGCTGCTTTGTGTCACATTAGCCCCTGGCGGAGACTGTGGCCCACTGCGCTGTGTGGTTCACGGAGCAGAGAGCTGGGGGACAGTACAGTGCTGCACCATGTTTCCAGTCCAAACAGATGAGACACAAAAGCAGCGTTGGCCCAGGCCATCTCCGGAACCCCCCTGGCAGCAGTCACACGTGGAGAGCTGGTGGGTCTGAAGATTAGTATCAGAACTAGGGAATAGGTGTCTATTTGCAGCAGAGCATTGTGTCACTAACCCCGTGCAGCGCCATGTTGTCAGAGAGCCCAAAATCTGCTGCATTTCCCGCTCAGTCCAAGGCAAGGGTCTGGAAAAGAACAACACTGAGTTGCAGGCAGACTTGGCAAAGCAAGCTGCTCTAAGGCTCTTTCTCCCCTTTGCCATTACCAGCTGCTTCTCTGGGCCTATGTAGAACTCTCAGAGACTCTGATACTGCAGCATTTCCTGCACAGAACTTTTTCACAAAACCTGGAGCAACCTGTTCCCGTCTGCCTCGCTGCAGCTCTCATCTAGAAGCTTGACTTAGACTCCGCTTCATACCCCCTTCTGCTTGGCAGCCTCCATAATATTTTTAGAACATACCATTCTTTATTTATTTCGATTTACTTCTGTAATTTATTAAACCTGTAGTGTCCTTTGGGACGTCTTACTATCCAACTGCTATACAAAGTTATTACTACAAGCGCAGCAGAGACAGCTGGTAACTGGTCTGTCCTTGGAAAATGATTTATAATTTAATTAAAGAACTTCCCTTAGAAAGAAGCCTTTCCAATGTTACCGCCTAATAATACAGAACTAAGGGAAGAAGCACCGAACCAATTATAAAAATTTCCTTGGCAGTTTTTTGAAAGATTTCGAGAACGTCCCAGGTTTGCAGTGGGGCTTTGAAACTTGGCAGAGGACTGGTGCTGAGTTCAGAGAGATGTCTTTTGCTGGCTTGGAAAAGTATGTTCAGATCTGAACAAGCTCTAAGATGTCAAAAATTACCATTTCTCACCTGTGTTTTGCTCAGCAGAGTCTGCTAGAGACTGGCTGCTAAATCCCAGAGTTGTGTATCCACACCCTGCCAGTGCCCAAGAGACTGAGGACAAGGCCAGATCTGGAGGGTTGCAAGTTGCATAGTGATTCACACAGGGAGTGCCCGGCAGAGAAAGGACAGTCCAATGGTAAAGGCAGCTGCCCTAGAGAACTCGTTTCTGTCCCTGTGTCTGCCACTGAGTTTCTGTGTGATGCTGGGCAAGTCACTTGCACCAAACACTTCACCGCTGGTTGGTGTCTCTCAACGCAAGTTCCTTGTTTTCTTGCTGCCAGGATGTGACTTTCAGAAGTGCTGAGCCTCACAGCTACACTCGAGGTCAGTGGGAGCTCCGGCTGCTCACAGCTCCTCTCTCCTTCCCACAGACAGACAAACAGACAGACTCAGCAAACCCTCCGGTCCCCCAGCCTGAGTTCAGATAAATCACTCCAGCTCCTCCTCTCCTCTCTAGCCAGACCCCATGCAGGCAGCCCAGCTACACAGACACTGCCCTCCCCCACAGCCAGTGGGCCTGCCTGTCTCTGCTAAGCCCACCCCCACTAGTCCCAAGGGCTGTCTCTGCTCTTTCCACTTTTCATTTGTTTCCAAAGGGCAGAGGCTGCTCCCCACCAGCTGCATCCCCGAGGCCGGCTGCATGGTGCTGCTGGTCGTGGCAGGGCACACAAATGAATTCATAGGACAGAGGGTCAGGCCTGACCTTCCCTGCCTGCCATATATATAATTTCCTTCCTTTCCTTGCACCCCCCATTTCCCAGCTGTACCGTGACTGTCTTTTTCTTCATGTCAGCCCCAGGCCCCTGTCCCCACACCCCTTTGTTCCCTCCGTTCATCTCACAGCCCTTTTGCAAAGCACAATACCTCTCTCCTGTACGACATCTGCTGGGCTGTCTAAGCACACTCCAGCCCCACAGTAACCGATCCTGTCCCCATTATTCCTCCAGCAGAGTCTGGAGGGAAAAGGGAGGTGAAATATAGGTGTAAATCTGAGTAGGGCTCCAACAGCTGGGGTTTGGGGAACCAGTGAGGGAAGCATCCTAGATCCGTGGCATAGCTACTTGTCCCAGACAGAATTCATCTAGACAACGAGCACCTCAGATGCCTGAAGGGAAAAATCCCTGCCTGGCTTGCAGACAAACTGTCAGGCTGATGTGGAACACACCAGCACTCTGGCAGCAGGCTGGGGAAAGTCAAGATTACTAATGGTAGGAGAGAAAATAACAGCAAAAAATAGCGGCTGGCAGGAAGGACAAGCTAATGAGAAAGCTCCAGATACATTCCACTGAAGGGGAACCAACAGACGACACCAGTGTCAGCGCTCCAATTAGTTGTGGCTAAATAAGCCAGGCTGCGTCCAGGCGTGTGCACTGCCGGACGAGTGGAGACACCCCCAGGCTCACACAGCCCTCTAACGGCTCCTCTGGGGGAAAAACCCGGAAGTTTCATTGAAAGGCCTGAAGCCCCCCTTGCAGGAGGAATAGCCCAGCTCTGCATAGACTGCTCTTCCTACAGCTTGCAGGGCTTATGGCACACTGACTCGCTCTTCCGAGGGCTGGGACTGAGCAGCAGCTTTGCTTCCGGCTGCGCTAGGGGTTAGTTCCTGGTTACACACCAGCCATCGGGCAGGCCCAGAAAATGGAGGACAAGTGCATGGCTGTGAACCTGGCTCACACTGTCTGGTGGTAGCTGCTCACCCAGGCCATAAATGCAGTGTCACTGCAGTGTAACTGCCAGCACATGCTCTGGCAGGGAATAAAAGGGATTCTGCTGTTCTGCGTCAGCCTGGCTGCTTCAGCCCGAATCTTAAACACGGCGGAGTCCTGTCCTCACCAGGCCCGAGGGCTGGGCTCTGACTATAGAGACACGGGCAACACCAAACGTGACTCCCATGCCACTATCTGCCCCTTCTGGGAGGTAGTTAATCCCCTGGGATATGAGACCAGATTCCGGCTCTGACTAGGGCTCTATCATCCTTCTCTTGCGGCATAAAGAGGTCAGCCCAGCTCTCTGAGGGCTCCCCCCAACACTAGAGAAGCGTGGGACCAGCACACAGCACCGCTGCTGGTGGGTCACTCTGGTGCGCATCCAATTGGGAGGACAGAGGGAACCGGGGTTCCAGGAGCGTGACCAGCGCAGTCTAGGCTCTGGCAGGGCAGAAGCAGCACTAGTCCTTCCCATGAGGCCAGACCACTTATGACCAAGTCACACTCTGTTGCACAGACTCCTTCAGGCCCTTCTGTGGGCAATGCTCCAATAATAGGATGGAGGGGTGGGCCTCCTTCTGCCTACCACCCCCAGGGCGCCTGGTTGTGTATCAGCTGGCTGAGCTGGCCCCCATTTGCCTTCAGCTGAGAAGCGAGAGGCACACGTCACCCACCTCCATGTGACAAGCCCCTCCAGTTACTAACCGCCCATGCCTGCGCCTCCCTGGCGTATCGCACCCATGCGGGTGGCCAGAGAGGGTGAATCAAAGATCAGAGCAGGATCTAACGTTTCACTAATTATCATCAAGTTGACTGGTCCTCCCTTCTTGTGCTCCCTTGAATTTGTGCACAGCAGCCATGCCTCCACTTTCCGCCAAGTACAGGTTCCACTCTCCATTTCCCCCTGTGCCCAGGGCTCCCCCAAACCTGGCAGCTGTGGACTGGATTCAGCAGATTCCTTACATTCAGGAAGAGTTGTGGGGTTACCTGAAGGATGCTGAGAAGGTGTATAAATGGTACATACCCTGCTCGGGACAGGAGAGTCTGACCTTCCCAGCGGGCCAAAAGGTTGGGAGATTTCCAAAAATCTTCACACAAAACAGGCCATTTCTAGACCCTCAGTTCTGTGCACCTTATTGGAACGGCTAGAAAAATCAAACCCAGAGTGAGTGAGAGAGAGGTGAAGATATCAGGGGCTAGGACCCAAGCAACCTCTGATTCCACACCAACATCCTCGGCAGAGCAGTAATCAGTGCCCCACAAACTCCAGGAAACTATACCCAACAGAAAGCACTGTCCACCCACCATCCAAATAGCAGCATCCCCCGTGCTCTCAGACTGGCCCAAGAAGCACTGTTTAAATATGGCAGGTGTTCCAGGAAGCCGTCCGTCTACTGCTTCCCCTTTGTTTGCGACAGGTGGGTTTGACCAGTTCGGTGCTATGGGAGAGTGAGAACGTGCACTTCTCAACACTTCTCATAGAGGGGAAGCTTGTATTGTCACATGCAACGTTGTCACCCAAGTTTTACCAGGACAATCCTGACCAGCAAATGAGGTGCTGTCAAGTGGTATCTCACAAGGGATACCTGGTACAAAAATTATTACAATAGTGCATCAGGTGGGAACATAGAGGTGTGTTCAGGCACCAGCTGCCCTGCAACCCCAGGTGCCTGAAAATGCTCTACTGCTGTAGCTCTGAAGTTTGGATGCTCCCAGACAGCAGATGATTATGCACTAGGAGTCTGTGTAATAAGCTGCCCTGGACCAGCAGCTCTGACTCCAGCAACCTGCTGGGTACACCCGAGCCACACTCTGGCTTCCACTGGCCTTGAGTTCACCTGGCAAGATCACCCCAGCAGCCTCAGTCTTGAATCTCCCCGAAACCGTTTGCTCTGCAAGGTCCAGCTGTTTCCTGAACAATGAAGCTTGTTTGCTCCTCCTGAGACAAACCCCGTTTATCGCTCGCTGGAGTTCACGTGCACTTCCATTCCAGCACAGTGGCAGGTTGATTTAGATTAGAAGTAAAACATGTCTATGAACAGGAGGAGACGGGGTTTGATGTGAGTTGATGTACAGAGTCAGAAATGGCTGCAAGCAACTCAGAGTGAAAAATGTGGTCTAACTGCTAAGACTGAACCACACGCCACTCTTGGATCAAGGTTTTTACTCACACCTACCTTCCAGTAAGATGGCTGACCACTCCCGTGGCCAGGATCCCCACAAAGTGCTCAGTGCCTTTGTCTTCCGAGCTAAATGAGGCCTTGGGGTGCTCTGTCCCTCTCCTTTAGAGTCCAGTGACTCTATGAAGTGGACTCTGCTGAAGATTGTCCCTCCCACAAAAAGTTCATTCAAACAGTAAGGAAGGCGCTGTGGAGTGCGGTGGGGGAGGCGGCTCCTTGGTGGTTTCTTCCATAGCGCTTGCTAAGATGCATATTGATCTGCTCCTGGAGTCTTCTCCCCCTGCCATGAAGCTGTTGTTATCTCTGCCCGCTGGCTTTGTTCACCTTTTACCGCAATTACATCTCTGGCCTTGTAATGTGCCTTGAAAGAACATTCAAGGGGGCAGGACTACGTACCTTTGTCCAGGGAGAAGTAACGTCAGCCCTTCCATTCTCAGTACGTGTCATTTTTAATACACCTTTCAAAACCCTGCACGCACATCATGAATCTGGGTGTTCGCTTGCAACTGACTGCTTAAACAGCCCCTCCTAAGTGCAGGTTATGACAGTGAAGTAACTGGTGAGCAGCCAGGACTCATGACTAGGTAACCAGTGTGTACCTTGTCCTCTCGCACTGAGATGCTGTTAGTCACAGAGCGGTTGGTGTGCGGCCCATCTCCTGTCCCACCACGGCTCTCCTCCCCTCAGTCCATGCTTGTGCTGCCCCTCCTGACAAAGCAGATCACCCTGTGGTTGCTGCCGCTTGGCTTCGTTGCTCAGAACACAGGAAGTACAGTGGTGCCTCCTGCAGAATCCTGTAGCTATGGGGTGGGCAGGGCAGGGCAGGGGCCGAGCTGTACCTCTCACTTTGCCTGCCCCAGAACCCCAGGCCAAGAAGAGAGGAGAGGGATAGCACTCAGCCAGGCCAGAGCTATTCGTTGGTTATGTGACCAAGTTGTTGTGGGCACTGAGAAACCTCCAGGCCTGTTGGAGGGTGCAGGGTCTTCTGGAGGGAATAAATTCCTTGAGAGAAGGCAGGAAGGTGGTACCATAAGGTCTGGCCAGACGGGGCATGGGAGATGACAGGACAAAGGCACAGTGGCCGCAGGAGGCTGGAGGCCTGTGGATAATCTCCATAAGAGCCAAAGAGGCAGAAGATGCCTATAGGACACAGGTGCCCCCATAGGACCTGAGTGTATGGTGGTTGGTCGGTGAGCAAAAGGCCACGTTGGGGCGAGTGCTTTGTTGGAGGTGGGGTGCAAGACAGATACTGACCTTGGAAGCTGTGTCGCTTGGACACAGTAATTCTCTCCTCAGCCCACGCTGCCAGGACTCACCAGGAAGAGGCCAGAGCCCAGTCATGCCCTCGCCCTGCTCTATACCAGCTTGACAGTCTACAGCCTTTAAGGACAAAACCTTCACCGCCTGCAGGACGATGCCAAGGAAAGGTGGGGACGTGTGACTCATACTGCAGGTTATGTGGAGGGAGTCCAGCACTGGCGGGGGAGCTGTTTGTTTTCCCTGAGGCGGCTCGGTGCTGAGGGTGCGCCTTGGTCCTAAGGGGCAGAGCTGTGCTAGGGGTGGACTGTTCCACTTCTACAAAAAGCCAGTGACCACAATGGAATGGGCAGGTGGACCAAGAACACAACAAACATTCTTCTCTGTTGCAGCAGCCCAGCATTACATTGGTCCAAAGTCTTATTCTCTATAGGGCAGCTTCAGGAGCTCTGCAAGAACCAGGAAGCCACTGGTTCTACTGAAATGGACACACTGGCAAACTTTCTGCCCCTGAGGATAAGAAAAAAATCACGGCAATTTTCCTAACTACATTCTCAGACTCCAGGAACATTTACCGAAACTCAACCTCTTGCTGTACACCTGCAAAAGGGATTTCATAGAATCATAGAATGCTAGGACTGGAAGGGACCTTGAGAGGTCATTGAGTCCAGCCCCCTGGCCTCACGGCAGGACCAAGTACTGTTTAGACCATCCCTGATGGACACTTATCTAACCTGTTCTTAAATATCTCCAGAGGTAGAGATTCCACAACCTCCCTAGGCAATTTATTCCAGTGTTTGATCACCCTGACAGTTAGGAACTTTTTCCTAATGTCCAACCTAAACCTCCCTTCCTGCAGTTTAAGCCCACTGCTTCTTGTTCTATCCTCAGAGGCCAAGAAGAACAAGTTTTCTCCCTCCTCCTTATGACACCCTTTTAGATACCTGAAAACTGCTATCATGTCGCCCCTCAATCTTCTCTTTTCCAAACTAAACAAGCCCAATTCTTTCAGCCTTTCTTCATCGGCCATGTTCTCTAGACCTTTGATCATTCTTGTTGCTCTTTTCTGGATCCTTTCCAATTTCTCCACATCTTTCTTGAAATGCGGTACCCAGAACTGGACACAATACTCCAACTGAGGCCTAACCAGCGCAAAGTAGAGCGAAGAATGACTACTCATGTCTTGTTCACAACACATCTGTTAATGCACCCCAGAATCATGTTTGCTTTTTTTGCAACAGCATCACACTGTTGACTCATATTTAACTTGTGGTCCACTATAACCCCTAGATCCATACTCCTTCCTAGACAGTTGCTTCCCATTCTGTATGTGTGAAACTGATAGTTCCTTCCTAAGTAGAGCACTTTGCATTTGTCTTTAATAAACTTCATCCTGTTTACTTCAGACCATTTCTCCAATTTGTCCAGACCATTTTGACCCTATCCTCCAAAGCAGTTGCAACCCCTCCTCACTTGGTATAATCTGCAAACTTAAGAAGCGTACTGTCTATGCCAATATCTACACTGTTGATGAAGATATTGAACAGAACTGGTCCCAATACAGACCCCTGCAGAACCCCACTTATTATACCTTTCCAGCAGGATTGAGAGCCATTAAGAACTACTCTCTGAGTATGGTTATCCAGCCAGTTTTGCTCCCACTTTATAGTAGCCCCATCTAACTTGTATTAGCCTAGTTTACTGATAAGAATACCATGAGAGACCATATCAAATGCCTTACTAAAATCTAGGTATACCACATCCACTGCTTCTCCCTTATCCACAAGGCTCATTATCCTACCAAAGAAAGCTGTCAGATTGGTTTGACATGATTTGGTCTTTGCAAATCCATGCTGCTGTTCCCTATCAGCTTACCACCTGCCAAGTGTTTGCAGATGATTTCCTTAATTACTTGTTCCATTATCTTTCCTGGCACAAAAGTTAAACTGACTGGTCTGTAGTTTCCTGCGTTGTTCTCTTTCCCCTTTTTATAGTAGGGCACTATATTTGTCTTTTTTCAGTCTTCTGGAATCTCTCCTGTCTCCCATGATTTTCCAAAGATGATAGCTAATGGCTCAGATACCCCCTTCATTAGCTCCTTGAGGATCTGGGGTTCTGTAGGAGGGAAAGGTTGCTTAATCCATCCCGTAAATTTCCTCAGTAAGCTGGCACTCCCTAAGGCATTGAGGTTGATCATTTGAGAATTGATGTAGGGTTTCAGAACCACAAATCCCATTAGACTTCACGTACCGCTCCCCTGGGCAGCTCAGACCTAAAGACAACTTTTCACCAAGACAACGAATTCTGGGTTGAAGGGTCGATAGACATCTGCAGGTCTGCGCTAAGGTTTTGTTGCAGACTGTGAGCACTGTTTAATATTCACTCCTGAGGCCATTCTTCCGAAGGCTTTTTAGTTTCTTTGTTCTACGACTGGCGGTGAGTGCTGACACAGTTCACAACACACAGGACAGGGCTTCTTTTGTTTCAGAAACATTGTTAGAACAACTCATTGCTTATTGAGTATATGCCATTTCCTGAACTAACTTCTGTTTCGATGTTGTAAAAAAGTTTAACAAAAAGTATTGAATCTTCTGTTGGAAAGGGCCTGTAAAAGGCTTATAGTTCAGAAAGACCGAAAACCAAATGACTGAGTTCAGAACATTTAAAACAAACAGCAGACACCTTACAAAAGTTACCCCTTGCCAGCCATTCCTCTCTCCTCCACTAGAAGAGGAGAGTTCCTTGAGGCTCAGCCAGGCCACAAGAGTCAGAGTGGCAGCACAGTAAATGAATGGAGGTGCTGCTTCCCCTAACTTCTCTCACCTGCATTATCTTTGAACACGAATGCTTATGCAAAGCGCTATTCCTCTACAAAAGATGGGGAAAGTAAGGGCCTTCACCACCACCATGCAGAGGGTAATGTGGGAGTTGAAATAGGAACACAGAAGTTAATCTACTTAGACTATAAATTTTACTTGGGTTACAAACTGTGGACCCCTGGAGGTGCTAACATAATACCAGTAAATAAGAACAGGCATTATTGTCTGTCTCTCTTAGGTCAGGATTCATTGTGACATTAGTATTGGCTGGAAGTCTTCAAGATGGACTAGGATCATTAAAACCACAAAGTTGGGAGGAAGCATCTTTATTAATAGCATAAAATAAGACCTGAAGCACTTTCTAATGCTCTGGCATGTTATACACCATTGAGAGACAATTTCTGTCCTATATCACAAGAGTAACTGGTGATATCATTACCCAGAAGGAATTATGTACAAATAACTAAAGCAATCGCCAGACTTCAGAGCTTTACATTTACTCAATATAAATAGTAAAAACAAAACAAAAACAGAACCATTTCCCCCCGAATGGAATGCACGAGGAAAGATCAGCTACCTCCTGTGCATGTGTAGTGCTAGAAGTGGAAGGGAAATTCCCATATCGACTCCTTTTGCAGATGAGTGAATGGTACCTGGGGGTGAAAACTCTCAGCTCTTTGCTGGAGTAGAGGTCATCTTCATGGTCTTCTTTAGATGGTGATAATTTGGTAGGATTTTCATCAGGAAATCCAGCTGCAGTGTTTGTGGCTAGAAGGAACAAAACAGAATTAGAAAAGCACTGGCCAAAGCTAAGATACAAAGGCATGTTAAATACCACGGAGCTGACTCTCTAACTCATTGCAGGGACACCGGTCACCTGACTGACGCAGAGCCTAATCCTGCCCCATGTTCTGTATGGGCAGACTCCCACCGATGCCAGAGCCCACTCAGTTTAGTGCAAGAGTCTGACAGTACAACTAGCACCAAACTGTGTAGAGCCAAGACACCTTGACACCAATATGCTTTAGAGAGGCCCTGAGCCAAGGCACTTTGATTATTGTAACAGCACTCACTGCAAGTTATGGAGACAAATAGATGAATGGTTAAAAACAGGCATGCAAAGTAGCCTAACAAAGCAGGTGTTTATGCTGAACTGGACGGCTATGGAGACGTATTTCAGATATTTTCTAGATGATAGGCCTTCAAGTCTGGCCCAGTGAGTTCTGACATACTGCAAACCAATGGCATGGAAGGAAATTAAATACAGGCCCCAAAGGCAGGACCAGAGAATAATTGGTTACAATAGCTCAAGACTAAATGTGTTTTCAGAAGAGCAAAATGGTGACCCTGAAAGCATGCCCCTAACTACCCTGCCTACTGCCCCAGAGGCACTGTGAAAGGTTGCTAAGGAGGGCTACTTTGGAGTCGTGTTGCATTTTCCAGCTGAACGAAACCTCTGCAAATCTGACTCCCAGCCATCCCTTCCCCCTCCTGGATTGCACTTAGCAGCTCTTGTGGTGTCTGGAGTAGCGTGCCTGCATCAGATGAGTGGCAACGAACTGCTGTGGAGCACAGCAGACTGCACGCCCTGGCAGTAGGGCATGCCCACCTGTGGCCGTTCGGTCTGCACTCGGCGAAGGCACTTTGCATCATAGATCACAGTGTTCTCTGGGATCACTTCATATGTGTTGACGTTGCAGCAGGCCCCGATGACACAGCCACTGGTCAGAATCACATTCCTACCAACAAAGGCTGCAAAACAGAGACAAAACCCTTGCTGTGGCTAGAAAGGGGAGGCAGAAAGAAACAAAGCAACCAGAGTGCCAAGAGTCAGGCCAGGAAATATTCACACACATTCACATTGCCATCGTGGCCTCGCTTTCGCATGCCCCGCCTTCTCTATCCTGATTTCGACCAGACTTCAAGCCTGCGCAGACAGACGTGCTCCCTTCATGAAACTGCACAGTGCTCTCACTTCCACACCTCGGTCTGTCTAGTCAGCCTAGCACTACTACTACTCTCTGTGTTGCAACCACATCACGGATCCCTACACAACATGAAGATCAATTCTGTACATCACTTGGGTCTCACAGCAAGGGAACTGCATTCACAGTTACTGAGTGTGCGCACAGCTGCCCTGAAGTGAGCCAATAGTCTTGAGAGGCACACTCAGTGCAGGACCCAAATGGCGGGGGAAGGGGAGTACTCCACCCCCCACAGCTGGCTTCACGCTACCTTTGAACCCTTCCCCAAACCTTGGCATGGCCAGGGTGTGTCCTAGCTCCCATTTCTTTCCCAATTACCAATCTCTGTTTAATATCCATGCAGTTACCAGATGTGCTCGAACAGCTGCGTGTAACAGTCGTTCAGCTTTTACAGACTACCATCCAGAAGTCAACCCTGTTATGTAAATCACTTGAACCCTTCTAATCCCAATTCAGTAGCTCTGCAGCAGGAATGGAATTTACAGACGGCACTTGGTCTCTCTTCACTACTCGTAACGCCATTTAAAAGCGGCTTTCCAATCACTGGGCTCTGTGCTCCGAAATGGGAACACTGCTAAGTGACTGGAATCGCAAGGGTTAGACATGGTCAGTAATGCAGTCCAACGCCAAGCAGGGGTAGGGCATGGTCCACTGGGGGAAAAGACGTGGCGTGAACACTAACACATTACATTTCCAGTGCAGACAAAGGCAGTTGTAGTTTAAACATGTGCCGATTGGTCAGGTTCCTCACCAGGCTTTCCTCGCCCAGATACTATGTTAACACACACACCTTTTTCCCTCTCCCTCCTTCTGTACATGTAGCCCAACAGAAGACTTTGCTGATGCTGAACCAATGCTGCAATAGACCTTAGGCAAGCATACAGACCCCCATGTCAGTTTTAACAGATCACAACATAACGCAACAGGCATCAAAGCTGCCAAAGAATATTTGATGGTTTCGGCATGAAGACCCAATTAGTAACACTTACCTTTCGATTCAATTACGTTGTTATCTCCCATTTTCATTGCTTGCGAACCTACGAGTTATAGTTAAAGAAAATACATAATTCTAAGCCTTTAGGCCTTTCCCTAATATCAAATTCCCAGCAGCAAATGTCCACATTAAGCCCTCCTTCAAAAACAAACCCACAACCCAAGGCAAAAGGTGCTCATGGACTACAGGGCTGTGTCCTACACTGATTTTCATTGCTTCGGCAGGACGCTGAAGCTAATGGCTTTTCTACTCCAAGACAATAGACAAAAAGGCCTATAATTTGACATTCACCTTTTTCTTTTTAGTCACACTGAACCCAGAAAGGGGTTTTATGCTTCCCGTGTCCTGAAAGCTATAAATTCCCCCAGTTTTTTTCACATAAAGAGGTGAGTTTTCAAATAACTAGAATGATCAACTTGAGTTTCAAATTTAAGCAGCAAGAGTCGCCCTCTACTGACTAATCAAAAAAATCTCTCTACATTCTTCAATGCTGCCAACAAGTGCAGGTTGTGGGACCAGTGCAAGGGTGTGTTTTCCTTGTGGTTCTTCTTTCTAGCTCCCATGCTGGTATAAAAGAAATATGCAGGGAATTACCCGGAATATAAACAAAACCTTTGGGTAGAAGTCCTAGACAGGCAGATTACCGTGACATACTACATGAGCTAAAGGACCGCAGAAGAAGCTTCAAAGCCCCATAGTCTAATCCCTGTGCACACACTGACTTGTTGTGTTACCTTGGGCAAGTCACTTAACTCTTCTGTGACCATTTTTCCTCTCTGTAATAGGAGAATAATCGTCAGCCACCTCACAGGAATTGTACTGCTGTTGGTGAACATTTATATGGTGCTTTGAAAGTACAGAATCCCAACGTGTTCAAGTGTGCACTTTACATTGCTGCTTAGCAAGGATACAACAGCCAACTTCAAAAACATTATAGGTGCCAATGATCATTGGTTTTGGTTCCACCTCTTCCGTGTCTGGTGAAATATTTTCCGGATAGCTGCAAGAAGATTGAAGAATACATTTAGGACTTGGCTTCTAAGGGTAGTGTCTCCTTAGAGATCAAATGAAAGGAAAAAGTGTCTGTCCCTAGAATCAATACAGCATTTACGATTGTTTAAATGTTTAGGATTTAACAATCTCATTTACTTTTAAACAAAAGGTTGTTTGTTCACTTGTCCATTTTTCCAAGCCTCACCAATGAGGACAGTCCAGTCACACTCAATTTTACGCTCCCATGTAATGCTGCTGTGTTTAAGTTACAGGCAGATGAATGCGTTAGTCTGAAGGAGAGCTAAAAAACTGGAACCTTGAATTACCATGGAAACATTTCTAATGAGCTTTGAAAGTTTTGTAAAATGAAAATGAAATACTGTTTTGTAAAATAAAAATGAAAGTTTTGTAAAAGGCCTGCAGCACTGGTTGAGGAGAACCTCAGATTGAGCACACTAAGTCAGTTTTTGAATCTTCATAGTGATGAAATACTGAGAATACAGGAAGGGCTGAAAAGAGTGGTGGTTTCTTAATTCCTGACATCCCATACTGCCTCTTATGCCAGGTCTACCCTAGGAGTTAAAATTGATTTTAGACATGCAAATCCACTATATGTATTGCACAGCTAGAGTCTACTCATCTAAAATTGATTTTTGCCACCTTCTTCACAGCAGGAGGTTGACATGAGAAACTCTCCCGTTGACTTCCCTGGAGTTCTGGGGTTGATGACAGCACCACGACAGTTCGATTTACGGCATCCTCACTAGGCATGCTAAATTGAACTGAGGAAAATCAACCACTAACGCATCAATCTTCCCATAAGTGTAGATGTACAAGACGACATTTCAGAGGGAAACAAAAAACAGGCAAGAGTAACTTAAAGACTCCAGATTTGCTGTGATTACTGCTCCATGATACTGCTCATGGCTAGGCCCTAACAACAACCTAGACAAATCTTAAGGAATGTGCTGCAACCTTTTAAGCTGTTTTAAAAAGGTTGACAGCCTGCTTTGTGGGATATATCTCCCATTTTTATCATGAAGCTGAGGGAAGACTTCATAAAGAATTTCTAGATAAAGTGACAAATGTGTTTTGCAAGCACAAATAGGAATAATTTGTGTTTTTTTTTTTAACATGGCGATGAACGTTTCTCTCCATCTCGGGGGGGGTTTCAGAGCAGCAGCCCACACTTTAAATAATCCCAGGCCATGTAAACATGACCTTGTGGTTGAGAAGCAGGACAGAGGACAGCGTACTGTGACAGCAGCGCTGGGCAGGGAGACTTTTAGGGTCGAATGTCGCACTGAAACTTGGGCCAGCTCTCTCCTGGACCTAAAGATAATAATCAGTTCTGAACAAGTGGCAAATGAATGACAGTGTTTCTGTTAGGTGTCAGTTTGAGAGCCCAGGAGACTCGAGCCCTCTGCTCAGCCCAGAACAGGTACAACACAGGGAGGCACAGCTAAGGCTTCCAACACACTGACCTGTTCTGGACAGACAACTTCTGTGTGTAAGAGATAATCTTCTACATTCTTTCAGTCCTGAGCCCCCAGATAAGATTGCCAGTGATGGTGTTAAGCAGAAATATTTATGCCTCCAACAGCATTGTAAAGACTCTTACTAACCCATTTATGATCAGTGTCTGCTCTTCTATGAGGTTGCCTTCACCAATCACAATTGGTCCTGCTTCTGCAATGATTCGTGCTTTAGGGTGAATCACTGTCCTAGGTCCTATGGAAACAAGGAAAGCTCATTAAAAACAGAATCTAACTAACTGCTATCACTAAAATCAGAAAAATTCCTAAGTGGGGAAATCATTTGAGGACATGTCGTGTGCTTCACCACCACAAGAATTCCAGAAACAAAGGAGAGGGACATGGAAATGACTATTTTAAAGTAGGAAAAATACATTTTAACTCAGCCGAGAGGCAGGATGGGCTTGCCGTTAAGGCACTGACTTTGGACCAGACCTGCCAGTCTCCTTGTGTCTCCTCAGAAAATGAGTAGCACTGTTCAAGAATGTCAGAACTGCAAACAAAATCCAAATACTTGAAACCATTCAGCTGGTGAATTTCAGATATGAATGTCAGGCAATCTTAACCCTACCCCTAGAGTTATGGCCCAGATAAACAATCTCCATCCACAAGAGTTTCATGTTATCAGGGACCCCCTGGAAAGCTACACTATCACCACCAGTACTGGGCAGTGGTTGGGCTTCCCAGAACTCTTTATGGCAGGACAAATAAAAAATTGCTCCTTCAGCCTAAGTTTCTGAATGGCAAAAGGCGTAACTGAAGGCAATAATTGCTCACTCTGTATTAGCAGCAGGAGGGATAGCTCAGTAGTGGGGAGCACAGGCCTTTTAAACTCAGGGTTGCGAGTTCAATCTGGGGGGAATTTCAAGGTTCTGGGGTGGGTTAGATTAAAAAAAATAACAAGTCAGGGATGGTGATAGGCCCTGGTGTGAGTGCAGGCGACTGGACTCAATGTCCTCTCAAGGTCCTATCCAGCTCTAGGAGACATGTATATCTCCATGTTTCTAATCCTGCCATGTGACATATAAAGAGAACTGAACCAAACAATTACAATGGCCACCACACAAAGAGATTGCATGTCTACATATACAGGATTCATGTGTCCCATTCTGAAATTAGAGTGTATGAAAAAAAGCAAAGGCCAGGCTCTGATCCTGCTAGCTGTTCCACACCCGCAAAGGAATCTTCCTGTAGAAAAGCTAGGTGGATTGGGGGTTTATGACTAGAGATATTTAGACCCAAGTCAATAAAAGCAATGTTCTAGGAGTGCATCTCTGCTATTCTGCAAGAAGAAATGACAGGCTGACTCCTTGACAGGGCCAGAGTTCAAGTTCTTATTTGACAGTGAAACTTTAATTCCGCACTTCCCAAATTTCCAATTTAAAACCCAACAGAACCCAACTAATTCTTGAAAAGCAGGCTTCGTGGAGCTATGTGCATACATCCTTAATTTCCAGTCAAAGGATTTATATGGGGGGATTAGATTATGCAAACTGTGGTACCATAATATGCAGAACAAAACAGAAAGAACTTAGCTGTCATCCTGCAAAGGCTTAGACGTGTCACTTACACATTTCAATGGGGCGATGTGTAAATTTTGCACTTGTATATGGAAGGAGAGCTGCAGTTTGAAACCTACCATTTCTCCTCTGAATTGTTCTCTAGCCTAATCTGAACTGATATAGAATTGTGACTTTTGTAAAGGTTTGAGCAGCTCAAACTGTAAGGGCATTGCAAGGGTATGTTCTGTGTCTAACGCATTTTACAGTGAGTCAGACTGCACGTCATTCCTGAGGTATTCATGGTGTCAAAGGAAATACTGACAACAGTTACTTCTGAACAGAATTTATCACAATACAATAAACTCTTTCATATCTGGCAGCCCTGGGACTGGGAGGATGCCAGATATTCAAAATTCTGGATAACAGAGAGGGGTGCCTAGCAATGCATTACACTAAAGAAAAACAAGACTGGATATCAAGAAACAAACCAAAATGTGTGCAGAGTACTTTATCTACCAATAACAGTAGTATTGCCCACTTTAATACAAATAAACACAGCAAATACAATATAAGTTTAGTTTCACTGTACTGTACTTATGAAACGTAACTAAAAGGTACGTATGGTTGAAATGCCAGTTATTTGAGAATTCTGGATGATAGAACGTCAGATATGAAACAGTTTATTGTAGTTATCACTCTTGGCTAGACTTCACCACAGAGACCCTTACTGGGAGATACACCTGGTCTCACACCTCTATTTTCACTACCAGATGTGAAGGTCCATATACTACCCTCCATTATCAGGCATACTGATTCAAAATCGATAAGGCAGTGCTTCCTGGGAAGAATATGACACATGAAGAAATGTTATATTCTTTCTTACCAATAGTTACATCTCCCCTGATTTCACTTTCTACGCAGACAACAGCTCCAGGAGCAATTTTCACACTGCAACCAAAATCATATTAAAGGAAATAAACATATGCTTTTTTAAGGCCAAGACAGAAACCTAAGAAAATTGGGTAGATTTGTTCTAACAGATTCCATCCACCTTGCATCTGTACCTTCAATATTCTCACTCAATTGTACAGTTCAGAAGATCACACACAAACACTCGAGCATCCCAATATATAACTGGATAAACTGACAGAAAAATTTCCCAGGGTTTTTAATGTGAGTTTTAAAAATTCATCACTCTGCAAAGAAACAGAGAAAAACAGCCATTCTTTTTAGATTCATAAACACCTCTGCTCTGCATTTCCTCTCCTCTCTGAAGCACTAACTGAACAGATGAGCCAAAAATAACCTGTCAGTCACATGTTTATACAGCAGGGGTTGGCAACTTGTGGCTCTTCAAGGAGCCATATGCGGCTCCAAGCACTGCTGCTGCTGACTCCTCTTGTGACTCTGGAGGCTGCCGCCGCTTAAATGGAATGTAGATTTTTTATTTAAGTAGCAGCAGCATCCGGAGTTGCTGACCACTCAGCTATGGCAGGGGGAAGCTGGCAGGGCAGGGAGCCCCTGAAATGGAAGCCAGCAGGACAGAGAGCCGCTCCACGTGGAAGGAAGTCAGCACGCAGGAGAGCTGGGGAGGAGTGGCCCAGCCTGCCCCGCGCAACTGCATGCAGAAGGAAGTGGCGGGGGGAAGCAACAGAGGGAAGGTTGTGACTGTGGAGGAGCAGTGGCATTGCATGGTGCTCGTTGGCTGAGGCAGGTAAATTCTGGGGCTCAAGGGGTTAAACCTGGGGTTGGGATGGTGGTTTGCGGCTGAGAGGGGTTAAACCTGAGGGCGGGGGTTGTCTGTGGGATGAAGGTAAAGCCTGAGGATTTGGGAGTTGAGACAGGTAAAGCCTGGAGAATAGGGATAATTTCACTTTCTAACGAATACAAATAATTGTGTGTGCGCGGTTCCTAAAACAGGGGTGACAAATATTACAGCTGGATGTTATTTATTAAGAACTGTCTTGTATTCCCGTGCATTGCGGCTCTTAAAGTATTGATTTTGTAACCAAATTTGAAAAAAAGGCTGTTCTCGCGATTTCATTGCGGATCCCTGGCTTATAGGAAACATTACATTCACACACAAAGGAAGGACACTGGAACTGCACTGAGGTGGGATGGGAGATAACAGAAGTATTTAACACTGATCAAATTAAGAGAGGAGCCGATTTGTTGATGGCTGTTGTCTCAGGTATTGAGGTTCCAGGACAATGCAACACCGCAGCATCCAGATAAGATGGAAATGGAGAGAAAGTGCATAAGACAAGTGGACCTGAAACAAGTACACAACTCCAGGCAGGACTGCAGCCAGCCAAAAAAAGGACAGACATACAGTGTGTCAGACCACATAGTGGTACATCTCTGGTGCTCCCCATTCCAATTTCTTCCAGGGTGGAGAATCTACATATGCAATGGTGACAAGTATCAGCTACGTTTCTGCTGTTTTGCTTTGCTGGAGTACAGACTCACGCAGCTACCTCTGCGCTACTCAGTGTCAGAGCGCTAGCAGGGACAGCCGGCATCTTCAAAAACAACAACAAGTCCCGTGGCACCTTATAGAGGAACAGATATTTGCTAGTCGAAAAGGCAACACAGGGCTTCCTGTCAGACGTGCAACGTCAGGGGAAGGGGCCCTGAGGAAGTCTAGAAAACCTGATGGGATTTCCTACGGGACGGATGTCTAAGGGTACGTCGGGAGAACTCGTCTCCAACATCCGCGTATTCTCTCTCTTCCCCACGTCCTACGTGCGGCCGCTCGCGGGGTGAGCGCCGCTCTCCGGCCAGGCACCAGGCACTGCGGGGTGGGGCAGCTGCTCTTTCCCTGGGGAAGGGAACGGGGCCCTCCCTGGCGAGGGCGCGTCCGCCTGCACCTGCAGCACCCACGGGGCGCCCCAGCCAAGCAGCACCTCTCCCTGCGCGGCCGCCAGCTCGGCCCGCCCGCACTCCCAGCGCCGGCCTCGGCCTCGGCCTCTCTCCCTCCCCGCGCTGCTCCCGCCGCACGAGGGAGACGGCGGCAGAGCAGAGGCTGCTGGGGTGCCCTGCCCCGCCCCCAACCCTGCAGGGGCTGGGCTCGGGCCGCGAGCCTGAGGCGTCCCCGTGAGACGCGACACCCGGCCTCGGCGGCCGCCGCTGGCCCGGCTCAGGCTGGGCCCGCCCCACACCGCCGCCATCCGTGGCACTGCCGGGGGGAGACGCGGCCTACGGCAAACCCCGCCCCCGCACCGGCACCTCACCTGCCCTGAGCCCGCTCCGCCATCTTCCCCGCTCGGCCCGCCGCGGCTCGGCCTGCGCTGCGCTGCGCTGCGTTCGGGGAGCGGCCTCTGCGCGCGATTGGCCGCCCCTGGCCCGGGGCGGCTCCGGGCTGCTCTGCGCGCGCGCTCGTGTGGGCGTGGCCCCGCCCCTCGACGGGGCGCGCGAGTATTAGGGGCGGGGCGGGGCCGTACGGACGGCCCAGGGGAGGGGAGGTGGGAGCCCCCCATGGGGAGGGGGTGTGCGGGTGCCCGGGAGGGGGCAGGTGGGAGCCCCCCATGGGGTGGGGGTGTGCGGGTGCCCGGGAGGGGGCAGGTGTGAGCCCCCCATGGGGTGGGGGTGTGCGGGTGCCCGGGAGGGGGCAGGTGTGAGCCCCCCATGGGGAGGGGCTGTGCGGTGCCCGGGAGGGGGCAGGTGGGAGCCCCCCATGGGGAGGGGGTGTGCGGTGCCCGGGAGGGGTTGGGGCAGGCTGGGGGGCCCCAGTAGGAAGGGGCTATGCACAGTGCCCAGAATGATACCATGCAGCACCCCCCTTCCACTGTACAGAACCTACAGTGCTACCTGAGCAAATCACACACGGTGGTCTCCCCGCAGCGCGGATGGAAGCACCAGCACAGACCCTGCACTGGAATGGCCTTTGGGGACCTCATAGAAGGGAAGATTGTGCCATATTCTCATTTTTCACTGCCACTAGCTTGTTGCCCTCCCCACATGCTATGAATCCCCCAATAAGAAATCCTAGGCCAGCTCCACTGGCCTCTTCCCTTGTGCTTCTTTGAAGGCACAGTCCAAGCTGAGCGCCTTGTATGAAGCAGGACATCCAGTACCCTTCTGTTGCATGCTAAATGTAGGCAGTCCCATAGCACCTTGGAGACTTAACAATGAACCCACAAAAGCTCGTTACCTAATAATAAAATTGTTAATCTTCAAGGTGCTACAGGACTGCTTGTTTCTGTGAAGCTACAGCCTTGCATGTCTCTCTCTCTCTGATACTACATGTAGGTCCTGGCCTCAAACATCCCTTGGAGTGAGAGAGACTCAGGCTGGCACTCATGGGGAGAAGCAGAGCTGCAGAACTGTGTGCTCTGGCTGGCACATTTTGTTACACGCTTATAAGCTTGTTATACGCTCTCTGTTACTTGCTTAGGCCAATGACAACCCCCAGGAGCCTAAAATTACACACTTACATTGATGGTAAACCTGCCAGAAGTCTGAATGAACGAATTAACTCTCCCCTGATGCCTAGCTGGGAAACGTGGAGAGAGTCTTCAGTAGCAAACTATGTTATATAACAAAAAAGCAGTCCAGTAGCACTAAAGCCTAACAAAATAATTTATTAGGTGATTTTGTTAGTCTTTAAAGTGCTACTGGACTGCTTTTTTTGTTTTGATAGTATATAGGCTAGTACAGCTCCCTCTCTGTTACTATTCAAACTATTTACATGAATATGCTTTTTCTGCTTAGCTATTTCATAGTTAGAACTGGGGTACTGGCTGGTTTTGGGTTACAAATCACTTCAGTACTGAATGCAGGGGTAGGGAAATGCATTACCAATGTTGTCATCATATGAGGGGGAGAAGAACTGTGCTTAACCTATCTCCATTGAGGGGGTCACCTTCAGCTTAAAAGACCTCATTAAGCCCAGGGCTCAACTGCAGGACTCTCATGAAGATAAGGGGTGATGATATGTGTTCTAGCCAGGAGGTGTGGATGCTTTCTAAAGCTCACTCTGGTTTCACCTATTCCTTCTGGCTTTATTAGGTCTACAACGCTATTAGGTCTACAACGCTCGCTCAGAGCGGAAATCACTTACGATAGAGCAGAGTTTCTGCCCAGCCTGTTAAGAGCTGAAATATCACTGAGGTGCAGGGATCACAGAGCAGATCGGAGTAGAAGGCCAACAAGCAAGTGGTGAGGAGAATGAGTAGCTGATAGGGTGGCCAGGTGGTGAGGAACCCTGGCCAGGGGGTGGCTAGCCAGAGCAAGCACTCAGGGCAAAGCAAGCTCTTCCCTGGATGGAAGATGGATTCACAGAGGTGCACCTCTGAACTCTGGGTTCTCACTGACCAAGGACAAGCACAGAGAGTGGGGTGTGGTGAGGGAGCAGCGAGGGGCCCAGAAAAGGAAATCTTGGCTGTGGAATTCGGGACCAGGAGGCAGAAAGCCCTACCTCATGCACTCTGGCTGGCTGTCCAGCTCACAGTTTTGTGATTATGACACCTGCTTGTGGCACGTCCTGTAGCTGCTGTCAGATAACTTCCCTCCTTTCTTTAAAAGTTTCTTTTTTATGCTCACACTCTGCTGGCGAGCAGAGAAATATTGTCAGTCACAGACACTGAAATGCGCATGTATAATTTTTCCAGGTTACTAAGTGAGGACTGAAGCCAGTTCTGTGGCATGTTGCTGAAAAAGCATATTGAACCTAGCCCAGGCTGTGGCCACTTCCACGTAGCAGAAGAGTTACACCAAGATCAGTGGAAGGGAAATCCTGAGCCTGAATGTATCCTAGGGTACGTGCAAGGAGCTGTTTGATTGCTGCAGGGCTCCCAGGCTTCTCCTCCATCCTTTACGGTCTTTCCTCTGGCTCCTCCATGCCATTCTAATGCTTCAAAACACAACACCATCCAGCTGCAGGGAAACAGATGCTACTGCCCTGCTTTAATTGTCAAATAATGGCTGAAGTCATCTCGGCCATCATCATGGTGCTCCAACAGCTTGATGTTTAAACTGCACTTTGGAAAGGACATATCTCGGCGACCAACACTTCTCATCTAAAAGCAGGAGGCTGCTCAGGAGCTTAGCAGCTCAAATATGAAGCCCCGTGTTTTCTGTGTGAACATAAATCCCAGGCCTTCTGCACTTAGCAGAAACAGCATTTACCAAAACAAACGTTTTCCTTTCCCTCTCCTTGTGTGCATGGCAGTGAGCCACCTACCCACCCAGATAACCTCGTTTCCTTAGCACACCAGCTTTGCTCTTGGACAGTTTGCACTGCTTATCTGGGGTACTACTTTACTGCCGCCTTCCTGCCCCATATAAAGAGAAGGGGGAAAGATGCATGTTTCAGTTCTTGTGGAAAAGCCCCAAGAACTGAAGATCCATTGCAGAATTAACGCTCTTGAGAAGCAGGTGCTCCATGGACTGGGAAGATCTGCTCAATCTTCCCCCCACTGCAGTCTACCAGCTGGGTGCATTGCCATTTGCGGGTTTGTTTCGTGCTCTCTGCACCTCTGGGTCTCTCTCGCTAAATGCCAGGTAGGGGTACTTTCACCTTTGCTTTAATTCCACCCTCGTGAACTTTGGTGGAAGTTGACTGATTGCTCATCGGTTTGTGCATTGGCCTGCTAAACTCAGGATTGTGAGCTCAATTTCTGAGGGGGTTGTTCAGGGATCTGGGGCAAGTGGTTGTTTGTTTGTTTGTTTGTTTGTTTTTAAAACAAACAGGGGAGAGGCAGGGGGAGATGGTGCTTAGCCCTGCTAAGAGGGCAGAGGACTGGACTCAGAGACCTCCTGAGGTCCCTTCCAGCTCTATGAGATGCGTATCTCCCTATTAATTCTATTCTCAGTGCAGGTTTCACAGCTGAAGCAACTTTGCTCCCGGGTTCTTAGGGCAAGGGGATTGGGGAGCGCAAGACTCTGGAAATCAAAACGCTCTGTACCTCCTCCAGACTGCCACTGATTCATGCTGTGACCTTGGGTAATCACAACCCCGGGTTCCTTAGTTTCCCCCTGTGTAATTAATGTTTGTAAAGTGTTTTAAGGCTGTAAATGAAAAGCCCTAGAGATGGACAAAGTATCATTTGCCTAAAGTCCTGCAAGCTGCAGTAGCTCTGGCGTGAAGATATAGAGATTATGGGAATCCAAATGACAGATTGACTCCCGTTCCAAGGAATCCGTGAAGGACTTGTTCGCCTCAGGGGTGCTTGGTAAAGGAACCCACATCAGAGAGGTAGCTGCATTAGTCTGTGTCTTCAGAAACAAAAAGAAGTGCTGTGGCACCTTATAGGACTATCAGTGTGACAGTTATCGGTTAGTCAATAAGGTGCCACAGGACTTCTTGTTGTGAAGGAGCCCATGTGACTCAGAAGCACAAGCCTCGCAGAGGGCCTGGTGCTCCTAAACTAGCTGATTTATAAAAACCCCACACCTCTGAAGCTGGCCCTGGTTTATAATCTGAGGAAGGAAAGGTGAGAGAAGGTCAGCGCACCAAGTTCATGCAAGTCTTTTGGCGTTAATGGGACTCTCAGGTCGGTCAAGCAATACAACGAGCCAGGCAGAAGGGCAGCAGCTGGAGACAACTTTCAGAGCTACATTTTCAGAGATGCTCCCTACGTCAGCATGAGCTGTAGGGCGCCAGCACCTTGAGAGATCAAGTCACACTGGGTTGGGTGCTGAGGCTGGATGCCTTGGAGAGCGGAGAGGAGCTGAGCGAGAGGTGACTGTGCCGGCAGTCCTTCGGCACCCACAAAAGGAGAGATTCTTTCGTCGGACACATGCAAAATTCAAACCACAGGATATCACTGGAGCTCTGATTGTATGTTCACCATGGCCCACAGTCCTCCAGAAAGCTGCTTGCCTGGCCAGCCCAAGGGGCCCCTGTCTCCTTGAGAGGCTGTGGTGCTCTGTTAGCTTAGGAACTGGATCAGGACCAGGCAGTATTGTATCAAATCTCCCTGTCCCTCGGGGGCTCAGTGAGGCAAAGCTGCAGGTGCCCCGATGAGGTCCTGCTGCCTGTGTGAGCACCAAGCACTGCCAGGAAGAGCTGAGCGCAGCCGGGGGGGGAATGTCTCGTCTGCTGTACCGGAGACAGTGGCAGGGGTCAGAGACGTGGGTGTGGTAATAGGGTTAGCATCAAAACACAGCAGAGTGGGCCTGGAGCACTAAGGCTCTGGTGGCCCAGGGAAAACATGGTGGCAGGGCCGGGCCCAGAGCAGAGCGGTGCTGGTGTGTTCTGAAAGCTGTGGGGATGGAAGGTACTGAACCCCGAGGCTCACCAGCTATTGCTGGCACTCAAGTGCCCCCGAGGAGGGAGCCCAGCAGGGTTTGGGGAGAAGAGCTCGGGCGAGGGCCTGGAGAAAACGCAGCGCTTTGCCAGCTCTGCAGCGGGGGCTGAGGGGAGGAATCCAGCAACGAAGCCGCGGAAGGCAGCGCTGTGAGCTGTCGGGCCCTCGGGTGCCCTCGGAGGCAGCACTGAGGAGGAGGAAGGAAGGAGGGCCGCTTCCTACAAAGGCAAGAAGCCACAAGGGACAGCAAAGCCAGGCCAGGAGAGATCCAGAGCCACCTCTCCCCTGCAGGCTCTCGGCCCTTAGTGCTGGGCAACACCACCCCTACTGCACTGCCGCAGCCCCAGGAAACCTTCACAAGCACTTCTGGTTCCTCGCAGGTACAGCCTGCTCCTGGCGGGAGGCTGCCTGTTGGCGTGTGCGGCCCTGGGATCCTACGCCTTGCTGCTTATCGCCCCTGCCTTCGGCGCGGTGGCCATTTTCCACTCGGTCGGCTCCCAGCAGGTGCACAGGTGCGCATTCGTGCTGCAAATGGCCTGGCAGACACTCTGGCACCTGCGCCTGCACTGCAGAGAACACGACCTGCAAGGACCCCCAGGCATCAGGTATGAGCTGCAGCGCACAGGCCCACCCCCTCCTCCGAGGGAACGGCCCGGCCCCTTGGCCGTGTCTGGGTTCTGCTGGCTGCGGGGGTGTAACACAGAATGAGCCTGGTCCTTAGGGGCAGTTATACAGCCCCAGGACACAGCCTGTGTCCCTTAGCCCCAGGCTCTCTCTTTTCCCATGAGATGCTGTCCCAGGATTTCCCACGGCTTGTCCTCAGCCTGCGGGGGATGGGGGGGGGTCTGGGGCTGTGGAGCGGGTGTGGAGGCAGGGGCCACTTTGGCTCCCCGTGCGAGAGGCGTAAGTGCTTGTGAGGTTTGCGAAGACAGGCAGCAGGCGTGGCTCGCCCGGCTGTGCAGCTGCCTAAGGCTGGGGGAAAGGGCAGGGCCGGCCAGGCCCAGGGCTCGGGCTGCTTTGTGAGTAAGTCACGTCTACAGCACGGAGAGGGAGGCCCCGGCAGTGCTCCGCCTGCTAGGACCTGACCTTTCCACAGGTGGGCTCCAGCCCACGGGGCCAGAACGCTCCTCCATCCAAGCTGCCCTAGGCGGGGCTGATGCCGCAGCTGGCCCCTTGCAGCAGCAGAGCTGGAGTGCACCTGCGCAGGCCTGCACTGGCCCAAAGCTGTGCAGCACAGAGGCGGGCCTGCTGCTTTCCCAAGGGCATCCGTCACATGGCGTGACCTCGCACACACCCCGGGCATGCTCCAGCAGCACAGCTCCCCAGCCAGGGCAGCCCACCGGGCCTGCACACCCCTGCCACTGGCTCTCTCCCCCTCCTCTAGGTTGACGATTGCCCTCTCTTCGCTCATGCTGCAGACCCAGAGGGTCACCTCGCTGGCTCTGGATATCCACGAAGGGAAGGTGACAATTGTGTCTGAGCGGCGGGACGGGAGGGAGCTGCTGCCGTGGGCGCTGCCTCTCTGCAGCTACCTGCTCTTCTTCCCGGCCCTGCTGGGAGGCCCCCTGTGCTCCTTTCGGCGATTTCAGGCCCGGGTCCAGCGCTCGTGTGCTTCCGGCCCCGCGCCCCCGCTGAGAGCCGCGGGCCAGAAATGCCTGCGCGCCCTGGCGCTGCACTTGCTGAGGATGGCCGTGAGGGGCAGTGCAGCCCCGCTGGCCTACCTGACGGACTGCACTGGCTTTGGCTGCATGTGGGCCCTGTGGCACTCTGCCCTGCTCTTCAGACTGGCTTATTACGCCCAGTGGGCGCTCGACGAGGCTCTCCTCAGCGTGGCCGGCTTCGGGCTGGAGCCTGGCCACGAGCACGCCGAAGAGACGGCCTGTGCAGACCTCTCAGATGCGGACCTATGGACCTTGGAGACCACCCACAGACTAGCCCACTTCACCAGGACCTGGAACAAGAGCACTTCCCGGTGGCTGAGGAGACTCATCTTCCAGCGCAGCCCAGTCCAGCCCCTCTGGGCCACCTTTGCCTTCTCAGCCTGGTGGCACGGGCTCCACCCGGGGCAAGTGTTCGGCTTCTTCTGCTGGGCAGCGATGGTGGAGGCTGATTACCGGATTCACCCTTTTCTGCGCTCACTCGCAAAGTCCTGGCAGGCCACGGTGCTGTACAAGGCCCTGGCCTGGGTCCAGACACAGCTCCTTGTTGCGTACATCACGGCTGCCGTGGAGATGCGGAGCTTTGCGGTGCTCTGGCTGCTGGGGGCCTCCTACAATAGCTTCTTCCCTCTTCTGTACGGCGCTGCACTGCTGTGGCTGGTGGTGAGATCCAAAGTCAAATGAGTGTGAGCCACCTTGTCCCCCAACATCGCCAGGCATGCTACTTAGCAGGAGCCATCACCATCACGTAGTGCAGGCGAGATGGCAATGCCCCCTAGGTAGGAGAGGTTTACCTGTGGTCTAGGTCTGCCCCTATGCTCCCTCAATCCACCATCTCATCACATAAAATAGACTCATAATCTAAGGCCAGGCAGGAGCATTAGACCATCCAGTCTGACCCGCTTCATAGCATAAGCCAGAGAACCTCACCCGGTCGGTCATTCTGCATCTAGCAGATAACATGGGGTTGGGTGAAAGGGTAGCTTTTAAGAGACATCCAGGCTTGAGTCAGAGTCCAAGGCTTATTCCTGCAGAAGAGTGAGATGGCAGTTGATGGCAGCCTTCAGCTACCTGCAAGGGGGTTCCCAAGAAGATGGAGCCAGGCTAATCTCAGTGGTGGTAGATGCCAGAACAAGGAGTAATGGTCTCAAGTTGCAGCAGCTGAGGTCTAGGTTGGATATTATAAAACTGATGACACCAGGAGGGTGGGGAAGCACTGGAAAGTTATCTAGGGAGGTGGTGGAAGCTCCATCCTTGGAGATTTTTAAGGCCAAGCTTGACGGCTCTTGCCTAGGTACAGGTGCTATCATACCCATCACACCCATTTCAATGACAGGGTGACTGGGTATTTGAGGCTTCACGTGAAATTCGTTGCTGCACCAGCGTGCACAGACCAGAATCAGAACAGGCTGGTACCGCCCTGGCCAGCTGGCAGGAAGAGGTTCTTGAGTCACATCTACCCTGCCCAACTGATCCCAGCACTGATCACAGGCGCCTGTCCAGGCATGAGAAAGACTCCCTGATTGACGTCAGCCACCCATTCCCAGAGCTGCCATCCGATCCCACCTTCAGACTCCGCTCCCTACGACCTCTGCAGAGCCCACTCACCCGGGGCGAGCTGCATCTGTCCCTCTCCCGCCCTCCTGGACCTCACTAACTCCCCATTCTTGACATTCACCCATCACCTCTGTCTCCATTACCCCCCATTATATTCATTCACGGGCATTCCAGACCCAGGCCTGCATGTGCGTCTGTTTGATGGGAGCTAGAGGATGCCTCAGCTGTTGGTCATCAGTGGCTCCAAGTCCCCTCACCTTTCCAGAGTTAAGGCCTAAATCAACAAGAGTCAGCCCCCACTTGTCACTTTAAAGGGCCTGGCTTCCAGGAAGCACCGCACCCCCCACCCTGAAAACCAGACCCCCAAAACTTGAGATACCCACGCCACTAATTACCTGATCACTTAGAAACATTGCGGGGTCCTGCCATTGGCCTTTTCGCCTGGAGCTCCTCCTACCATTGGTCTGGCGGTTTCTCCTGACACTGGGCTGTTTGTCCACACTTGGTTCTGATATCAACTCAGTTGCTATCACCTTGGTCACCCCATGCCAGTATTACTGTCAGCCTCGTCACCCCATGCCAGTTCCGCTGGCTGCCTGGTCACCCCATGCTGCTCCCACCTGGGCCTAGTCCAGGCACCCCACACTGCTCATGTTGTTGCCCTAAAAGCCCTGTGCTGGCTCTGCCATCAGTCTCTTGCAGGGTGTTTGCCCCAGGTGCCTCCCCTGTGGGTGCTGGTCTTGGGACCTTAAGCCACCAGGGAGTCATCTACTCTAGCCCCACAACTGCCCAGCTTCCCAGCACCCCATCTGTGCTGTTTCTGTCCAGAAGTTACCCCAGGAGCCTGCTGTGACTCCCTCCGCCACAGGGAGTCGCCACCTCCCCCCCGGCAGGAGCTGCATCAGCAACCTGCTGCCTTTGGTGGCTTCTCCCAGCCGGGACCACGGCTGCTCCTCCCCAGCCAGCAGCGCACAGAAGGGCCTGATGAGAACACCCCCGGGGGTGTATAAGCAAGCTCTGGCACCATGCCATAGCAGCGTCACTGGGGCTGGGTGCAAGGGCACCCTCCCCACACTGCTGGGCAGCCGAGGCGCAGTGCTGCGGGTGCACAGTTTGAAAGCCCCCAGCTGGCTACGGCCCAGAGCAGCTTCTGCTATGGAAGCCCAGCAGATGGCAGCATGGACCTGTCTGCAGAGCACCATGCAGGGGGAGTTAAAGCCAATGAGACAGGCTCCAGGCATGGGACGCCCAGGCAGCCAGAGCCAAGCCTCCCTGCTTTGCGCAGGGCTGGGGGTCAGGGCAAATGCACTGCTCTCTTCCCCTGCCCCAGGGGCTGTATTAGAGGCCACAACCCCTCTGCCCTGGCTCCCTGTGGTCACATAACTATTCCCCTGTAGCCCCTGCTTTGTGCTGGCCTGGCCCGTGCTGAGACCGGCTCCCAGCACCAGCCTGCATGGGCAGGATCAGTCTGGGGGGAGGGCAGGAGCAGCACCACTTTGCAGGGCAGGACAGGACAGGACCAAGCCAAAGGAGGAGCTGTGAGCAATAGCCCGGGCTGGGGCTGGGCAGGACCAGTCCACCCTGCCATGGACCACTGGGCTGCTCCTGCCTCTCAGTGCCTGGTGCCTGCCCTCCCATATAGCTCTCACTGCTGAGCTCCAACCTGGCTGGTCTGTGGCTTGTGCCCAACACTCCCCCATAGCCACATCACCCTGGGCCCCCACAGCTCGTGGGAGGGATGGACCCAGCCACCGCCAGCACCAGCTTCACCCGAAGGGGCCGCCCCTTGGGGGCTAACCCTGCTCTCTGGATGGGCAGAGAACAAGCTGCGCCAGGAGCCAGCCCCTGCAGTGCGCTGAAAAGGCTCCCACGGCTCCTCTGCAGGAAGCTTGCGGGGGGTCCTGCCGGCGGCTCTAGGGCTCTACGCATCAGAGCTGCCTCCTGTTCCTGCCGTGCTCCAGACCTACATGATCGGTCCCTGGGCATCCAGACATCAGCCTGCTGTCAGGAGACCGGGCCCAAGCCCGGGCCTGCCCGTTACTAGGCCCCCAGAGCCCGGTGCTGTTGGGCTGGACTGCTTTCCCCCAGGCCCTGCCGGAAGGAGCCTTCAACAACCTGCGCCGGGCTACCCGGGCCAGGGCTATTCTGAGGAAACCCCCTCAGAAGCTGGATGTGGCAGCCACCCCCAGTGCACGTCTACCCTCTCGGCCCAGCCGCCGGGCAGAGCGGAGCAGAGCTGTTCTGGCGGCATTTGCAGGACAGAATAAAAGAGGAGTCGGCCCACGGAGAGCTCAAGGCTTTCCTGGAGCTGGTTGTGCCTGGCTGCCTGAGTCTCCCGCCGAGCGTTGGCCCCTCCTCACCTGCGCTTCCCCTGCCCGGATGCAGGTGGCTGTCGCCTGTTGGTGTCCCCGCAGCACCATCTGTGTGTTAGCTAGGAGAGCTGGGCCCCTCCAGCGCCGTCAAGCCTAAGCGAGCCCCGAGGGGCCTAGAAGAGGCAGCCAAGGAATCCCCCCTACCCCTCACTCCTGCCTGGCACACAGCCAGTGCCCCAGTCGGTGGCATTTTAAGACTCCTGCCCCGATTTGTCTGTGGAGCGTGGACAGGCCTGATGCCGGCAGCAATGCAGAGCGGGACCCTCCAGTCAGCGAGCCGCTCTGCAAGAGGAGCTGCGTCACTTTCTACGAGTCAGCTGGGGCGCCGCAGTGCTAGGGGCTGTCCAGCGCCACAGCCAGTGGCAGCCCCCCCCTGAGCTCAGAGGGCTGGCTGCGTGGCACTGCCTGCCGGGGAAGGGCTCGGGGGAGGCTGGCGCTGCAAGGACAGCTGCAAGGCTCCCCACTTACAGGGCTGGGCTCTTGGAAGATGTGGGGCATTTCTCCTGGAATGGACTCTGGGCAGGGGCCGTGCAGCCTACAGGCCTGGGGAGGCCAGCACCTGTCCTGGTATGAACACCCCTGCCTGCTTTTCCCCTAGCCCTGGCCAGAGAGCGTGCCACAGCCAGCCTGGCCTGGACTTTGGCCAGGAGCACACGAGATGCTGCTGCAGCTTTTGTATTCCAGCCAAATATTCCTCACCTCGTGCCTTTCCCAACACTAACCCGGCCCCCTTTACCTTGCACACCATGAGCAAACACGCATGTCGCTCCTGCCCCGACCGGTGCTCAGCAAACACCAGCCCTGCCCCCCCGCGTGCATTACTGCACAGCATTTACATGGAGAATACGCACCACACGCAGCGGGCTGCAGCAGAGAGGGGGGTGCCCGGGCTGGGGAAGGTGACTTCCGCAGCGCAGGGACGGCTGAAGAACAAGTGGGGTCCTGGGATAACAGTAACATCACTTACGCTTTCAAACCCAGTCGTGCTTCTCGTCACTTGTGCTGCATAATAAAATGACGGGCTAATTTTGAAGTAAGAATGACGGGACATTTCTTTTGTTCCATTAAAGGGAATCGTTTCAACAAAATGGAGCTCTGGAGCCTGGGGCCCCTCACGCCCCTTTTGCCCTTACGTTAATTCACCACTGCTGCAGGGCACCCCCAGGGGCGTGCCCTTGGGTACGAGGCACTCACGCCCGTGCAAAGCAGGAGGGGAACGCTGGGAGGGGAGGCGTTAGGATCCTGCTGATTGAAGTCTAGGCAGCTGAGGCAAATGGTCTGAATGCACAGCGTTGCCTGGGGTAAGGGGTCAGACTAGTCGGAGCGAACATCACACCCCTGAGTCCCGACAAGGCCTCGCCCGCGCTACAGCAGAGCTTGTGGGCACCCTCTTTCGGAAGGTGTTTGTTAGAGCTCAAGGCTGCACACCTGGCCTAAGCCAAAGGGGCGCGTTTGCCACGCGAGCGACCCAGTTCTCGCTACCACAGGGTGCGCCCTGCCTGCCAGCTCACCTACTGAGTGCACCCGGCCTAGGGCAGGGGTCTGCAACCGAAATCACGAGAAGAGCCGTATTTTCAAATTCAGTTCCAAAATCAGTACTTCAAGAGCCGCAGCGCACGTCACTGCGAGACCGTCCTGAACACACAACGCCACGCCAGGCGTTTTGTCGCCCATTTTAAGAGCAGCAGGCACACGCTGATTTGTACCTGTTAGATAGTTCGTTATTCAGCCCCGGGGTTGAGAGCAAACGAGGACAAGGAAAACGCTGCGCCTGGGGATAGGCTCTGAAGCAGCAAGGAGCAATGTTTGCATCAGCCCTCCTTGTGCCTTCCCCATTCCCAGGCTCTGCTCTGTTCATCCTCCAAACCAACGCCCCCATCCCCAGGCTTAACCTGCCTCAGTCCCCTAATCCACCCCATCCCACAAACCTGCCCCCCCCATCCCCAGGTTTAACCCACCTCAGCCCCCTAATCCACCCCATCCCACAAACCTGTCCCCCATGCCCAGGTTTAACCCGCCTCAGCCCCCTAATCCAACCCATCCCACAAACCCGCCCCCCAGCCCCAGGCTTAACCCGTCTCAGCTGGTGAGTTCCTCCAGCTGCTCTGCAGCTGCAGCCTCCTTCTCAGCGGGGCCTCGTGGCTCCAGCAGGGACAGACTGGGCCGCCCTTCCCCCCAGCTGTCCTGGGGGCTTTGCGTTTCCCCCACCTGCAGTGCGAGTGGCTCCCTGCCCCCACCCACGCAGAAACAATGGAACTAAATTTAATTGGTTTAAAGGCCAGATCTCTCCCGCTGCCCTGCCGGCCATTAAACCAATTAAATTCAGTTCCATTATCTCAGCAGGGGCAGGGAATGGAGCCACACACGGCCCCAGAGCTGCAGGTTGCCCCCCCTCATGCGAGGGGCATAGAGAGAGGGAGATAAGGCACCAGCTGAACCCCAGGGACCCCCTGTTCCCCAGAAAGCCCTTCTAGAAAATGTCACCAAAAGGACAAAGCGAGACAGCACAACCGCCCCCACCTGGTGTTGAGCCTCCTCACCCCGAGCAGGCTCTAGCTTTGCTCTCTGTGCTATTTCTGCCCAGTGGCCGTGGTCTGACCGTGGGCATTGCCCTGTGACTTCCTGCCCCTTGGCACAACCCCGCCTCGTCATGGGCCGGGCTCTTCCCTCCCGCAATCCCAGCGCCCTAGTGAAAGGCCTGGGCGGCCAAGCATGAGCCATGGGGCCGGGAGGTGGGGGAGAGACTAGGACCACTTCTGTTCCTTGCTCAGCCGCGGGACAGGACCACAGCTCAAGCCCAGCAGATGAAGGGTGCGTGCCACTTTAAAGCTGGCTGCAGTCATGTGTCATGAGAACATAGGACTTGTCAGCCCCCCATTCACATCCTGCCTCTGACAGGGGCTGGGGTCACAGTTCAGGCAACTGCTCCTGGTGTTCCCCAGCAGTGGGGCAGGGAGAGCCCCCAACCTAGGCTTCACACTCCCCTGCTGTTGCCTCCCTTCAGTGCAGAGACACCTCTCTCTGCCCATTCTGGGTGGGTTCCTCCCAGGCTGGGCCCATCCAGGCCTTCAGTGTGTCCTTCCCAGCCCAGGCAGGTTGCCTTCAGAGACCTGCCTGTCTTCGCTTCAGAGATGGGTCACAACGGGATTGCTACAGGGAGAAGTTACCACACCACTCTTCTGCAGCGACTCTCCTTCAGGCAGAATACGATGCTCCACAGAGATCCCATTCACAACAAGAAGAGAACCTAGCCACATGCTAGAAAGCCTGCCCGCGTTCACCCCACCTCTCACCTAGGTTCTGGTGAGTGCAGCCTTTCACCCCCCAGCGTCGGACATTTGTGTGGTTACAAGTTCCAGGGTAACAGCCACAGCGAGGCAGACCTATGGCCCATCCAGCCCAGTGGCCAGTCCCAGATGCTTCAGAGGGAATGAAAGGAACAGGGGCCTTGTCGTCTGATCCACCCCCTCCTCCAGTCCCTGCTCCTGGCAGAGACACGGCCTTAGGGGACACTCACAGCATGGGGTTGTCTCCAACCATCCTGAGCAACAGCCATGGATGGACTTATCCTCCTGGAACTCATCTAGGTCTGAATCCAGTTTTAGTGGTGGCCTCCACAACCACCCCAGAAACATGTCCCACAAGTTGTCCAGGCCTCGTGTCCTTCCTTACAGTCTTTCAAACCTACTGTCTATTAATTTCACTGGATGACCTCTGGTTCTGCTGTTAGGTGAAGGAGTAAACACCACTTCCTTTTTCATGTTCTGCACCCCAGTCAGGATTTTATAGACCTCTGCCATATCTCCCGTTAGCCCTCTCTTTTCCAAGCTTTCCCAGTCTTTTTAACCCTTCCTCATCCAGAAGCTGATCCGTATCCTTCAACGTTTTTGTTGCCCTTTTCTCTATCTTTTCCAATGCTAATATATTTCCCTGGAAATGTGGCTACTAGAACAGCACACAGTCTGGGCACATCCTGGAGGTAGACTGGCAGTATGAGCTTTCCTGTCTTATCTACCCTGTTTTGGATGGTTCCTCACATTGTTTGCCTTTTTGACTGGTGGTAAGGTTACTTTCACTCCTCCCCTCAGAAGCAGACACAAACTAAACGCTCCTTCCTTCAAGCACTCCCATTTCCCTATGGGTTGCAGCATGCAGACAGACAGCTCTACCGGCCCCTTTACGATGCCTTCAGCTTCCTTTTGGTACAGGCCAGGAGTCTTTGAACTGGAATTTTCAGATGCATGCGGTTAGCACATATAGGGCCTCTCCCCCCATGCCCAGAGAATGCATCTTCAAAGAGCTGGCTTCCCAGGGAGAGAATCTGCTTTTCGGTCACGTCAAGGTAGGTCCTAAGGAAATCCATCCACGCTTATTGCTCCAAAAAAGACCTTTGAACTTCCTCACACCTTCCAGAGACTGCCTTCATCTTCTTTCCCTGCTGAAGTTCCACAGAATCTCTCAGGTGCTAGAGAAACCATAAAAATCAGCACCTTACAGACTAAATTTTATTTATTAGGTGATGAACTTCCAAGGGTAAGACCCACTTCATCAAATTATTACCATTTAAATCATCATCTTATCCACAAAAGTTCATTACCTAATAAATAAAGTTGTTATTCTTTAAGGTGCTACAGGACTTTTGCTTTTTTTGGTGAAGCTACAGACGAAACCTCTGAGACTACACCAACTATGGCATTTGTAATACAATGAAAGCCCCAGGTGTTAACCCTAGCTCAATATGGTTTAATTCAATTCCACAAAGTTTGTTCCGGATCCATGTTCCCTGTAAGCTGAACGCTTGGGCAGCCAACCAGGACCGATTCAAACGCCGCTCGGCTGATTATCAGAGCGCCCACAACCAGCAAAGTCTGTTTCTATTGGTGGTGCACATCAGCACAGGCCTGGGTGCACAGAACAAAATTTATTCGGCATATGGATGGCAGAGGGGGAAGA
Organism: Carettochelys insculpta; assembly: GCF_033958435.1. Classification (NCBI taxonomy): domain Eukaryota; kingdom Metazoa; phylum Chordata; order Testudines; family Carettochelyidae; genus Carettochelys; species Carettochelys insculpta. The sequence goes on along the minus strand of NC_134140.1, from coordinate 131,189,013 downwards.
GAACATTGTTCAGGACATTACATCAGCTTCTCAGCCAGCTCCTTCAGCAGGTATACAAATGCTATAGCCTGTCTCCTCCCAATGCACGATAGGCAAAGATCCACTTACGCCCTGAAGCAGGAGATTTACTATCCCGTCTGGAACAATCATCATCTGTTATGGTAGGAACAGAGTTTGATAGCAACAAAAATAATGACCGTCCCAATTTTCCTATTATCCCTTTTTCTGCATGAGGGTCTGGCAGGAAAAGATCACACGCTTCTGAGTTATAAATGTGGCTCTAGCCCCCTCCTTAGTCCTAAAGGCACAGGCCTGGGTTTTCAGACATAGGAGCCTAAAACTCAGCTGCTAAGTTAGTGACGATTTTCGGCACGGAAGAGAGGGGAAGTCCAAGCCTGCCACAATGAATGGAGCAGATGTAGCCCAGCACCCACGGCGAAGGGACTCCATTGTTCCACACCTTCCCCCGGGGGCAGATTGGACCGATAGGCGTTTGAGCACTTCCTTCTTTCCGGTTGCATCTGGTTTCAACTGGCAGGATATGCCCTCACTGCTGAGTAATGCCCTGGCTCGGGCCAAGCAAGTTTACTTTTGCTGCTGTGAACAGTTCTTGGCAGAGTTCTTCACTGCTGCGCTGGCCCAGGCACGACCTGCCAGAGGACATCGCGCAGTGCACGTTCGAAGGGTGCCCAGAAGGAGAGGGGTTTCTTTTCGCCCGAGATTGTCCTTTGCCCACGTGCTGATTGAGGGCGTTTTAAAAACCAAACGCTCTTCAAAGCAAAACCATCTGTTTTAGCTCCACCAGATGTTTATTGGCCGGATGTGGGAATCAGAGGTGAGCGCCTCCGTCCCGTGTCCTACAAGTGAGAACTCCTCCGAGCATCCCCATGGCCTGACACGACACGCAAGCCCCTGCAAGGGGATCCACGGACAGGGACTCCTGCGGCACGAACGCACTGCAGACTCTAGGCAGGTACGCTCAGGTTGCTCCTGCTACCGGGCACGATCATCTCGTTACTCCCTGGCGCCTCAGCGGGAGGGCCGGTCCTTCGATCGCAATGGCCGGCCTGAGAGCTCTGTCCATCTTCCTCCCAACAGGCTGGAGGGGACCCTGGAGCAGCTGAGCCAATGACATCTTGCCCCTTTCTGCAGCAGCCAGGGAGTGGATCTCTCTCGGTCAGACCCCTGGGTGGGCTCTGAGCGACAGCCAGATGCTGTCTGGGGCCCGCTCCTACTGGTGTGGCTTTGGGGAGGGGGCGGATGGGTGTGGTTCCCCGGGAGGGGACGTGGCCTCTGCCATCGGCGTACACGTTGCCCTGGGGCAGCTGGGAGGGCTTTGGCACAGGTGTCTCCCCAGCAGCAGGGAGGCCCTTGCTCCTGACTGCAGCTGAGGCCTGGGGGTGATCCTGGGCTCGCTCTCACCAGTCGGGTACCAGCTTTGCCTGCAGGGCCTCCTCATCTCCAGCAGAGGAGCAGGAGCACCTCCCGACCAGGCGGGACTCTTCAGCCCTCCCCCCCCCGGTTTGATATTCACACCACTCAGACTGAATTTGCTGCAGCGATTTGTCTCGCTGGTGACGGGTAACTTCCTTTTGCCCACCCCCACCTGCTACCTAAACCTAAATGCTTCTGCATTCCCACTCCGCTCCCACCTGAGGAAGTGGGTCTCACCCACGGAAGCTCGTGGCAGTACATTTGTTAGTCTCTAAGGTGCCCCAGGACCGCTTGTCATGCCTGGGACTGGTCACTCCAGCTAGCCAAGCCCACTCAACCCCCTTTTAAACTCAGGTCCATGAGAACGGATGCACAAGGCAGTAACAGCCTGGCTAGGACTGTTCCAAGTCCTTGTGGTGGAATGCTACGTCAGAGCCGCTGGGTCACCCTAACGGCTGTCGCCGGACGCCCTTGGCTTTCGCATGGAGGATTAAAAAGTCACACACTGCTATGGCTTGGGCCTGGGACCAAGAGTGGAGCTGGCTGGAGATTTTGGTAACCCTTCCGAATGTGTAGTCAGATCCCTGGGGTGCCTGGACCAGACTTTTTTTAACAGCAGCACACCTGAGTGCCTGGATCCCACCAGGGCCCTTTCCTCACTGCCCACAATGAACGTGAACTGGTGGTAACGCCACTGGGAAAGTGTGGCACACCCCGCCTTGAATGGGCTAGGCAGAGGGTAGCTTCTGCCCTGGGCAAAGCCTGAAAACCCACAGTGTGAGTCCAGCTCACGTCTGCTGGCGTTTCGCACTGCTGTGAGATTTGTCGCACGGGCCAGAGATCCACATTGCAAATCTGAGGATCGTTAAAGAAGCCCATTGCCTTAAACGTTCCCTCTGTTACGGGGGAAGGTTCGGTTCCCAATGGATCCGCGTCTGCCATGAAATTCAACACAAACTCATTTGGCTCCGTAAGAAACTCAAGCACACACAAGTTTTTATTGGCCCAAAGAGATCATCATACCAAAACAGCCGGCACGGGGCTTGGTTTGGGCACCTTTTACAGTATTCAAAACAATGTAGCGAACCTGAAATTTACATCGATTCTGATTTTCTTTTGTGGAGGGAGAAAGATCACACCCTGGGTTCTCTGTAAGTTATATGCAGGCCTGCCGACGAGGGGGCCAGAGGGGCAGTTAGCTGCACAGGGGCCTGGCAATTCATAGGGGCCATTCAGCAGCGGCAGGAGCTCCAGATCCCTTTAAACTCTTGTGGCAGGGCTGCTCTGCACGTCTCTGAGGGAGGGGGAAGGGGCCCAGTGCCACGGTCCAGGCCGAGGTAAGGGCTGACTGCCGTAGGCCCTGCCCCTCCCACCCCTGGCCCTGCCCCTCCTGGAGACTCAGAGCCAAGCACCCCTCCCCGACCTGCCCTGGTGCCTGAGGTGGCTGGTTCTATGCCGTAAAAGTGAAAGTGATTTGTACCATAATCCACCAGACAACCTCAGCCTTAGAAATCTCTCGTTTTCCCTCTTGCTGCCACTCCACTTTGAAATGCTTTAGAGATCACAGAAGCTGAAGGAGCTTCAGCGTATTGAGGAGGGAAGCGGGGTCAGCGGAAGCGAAGTACTGGCAGCAAAGCCAGTCCTCCAGTTCAACGCTCCGCTCGGGATCCACCGCCCGCTCTGCGAATTTCATCATCAGGAGGGCCCGTTTCACGTCGACCCAGTTCTGCAGAGCGCCGCAGAGGGCTTCTTCGTGGTTCCGAGGCTGGTCCGTTAAATCTCTCCGGGGACCCCAGAGCAGACACTGCAGCATCCGTTTGGCCTCGGAGATGCGGAGGCGTTTGACGGGGTCTGCTTCCAGCAAGGAGTGAGCAAGCTGCTGGAGCCCGCGGGAGTAAATGGAAAGGTTGGGGAGAGGCGGGAGGTCGTCTTGGCTGTAGTCCTGTTCCCTGAGATGGGCCCTCACCTCAAACGGGTTGGGCTGGTGGAGAAGTTCATAGATGAGGATGCCTGTTTGAAATTCATCAACCTTCCTGTACTGAGAGGCAGAGACAATCTCCGGGGCCAGGCGAGCTTGGCTCTTTTTCAGCCTGGGGTCCCCGGCGTCCGGCTTCTGCTTGGCTTTCAGGAAGTTGCTCACAATGAGCCTCGGCAAGTGCTTTTCATCTTTGGTTTTCCCGCAGCCGGCCGCAGGCTTGCAGCGGACGAGCAGCAAGTTTTCCAGGCACAGATCGCGGTGGACGACGCCGTGCTCTTTGAGACGCTCCAGGCCGTGGCAGAGCTGCAGGAGCAGGAAGCACACTCGCCGCTCGTACAGCTCGGGCTTGCTCTGGTGGGAAGAGGCAGCCTCCCTCACAAAGTCGGCCGCCGTCTGGTGTGGCACTTCACGGGTGATGACGACCACGCAGTCCCGTTCAGCAGCAGAGTGGGAGGGGCCGGGGCCGTCCTGGGGAGAGGTGCTTTTTGCTATGTCCGCGGACAGCAGCATGCGGGAGGGCACTGAGGCGACAAAGTGCCCACGGTCCTGCTGGATGTTGAAGTGAACTGGCAGGGAGGGGCTGTGGCTGGAAGCAGACACTTTGGACTCTGGAGTTTTGCAGATCTGGTGAGAGAAAACAGGAGACAACAGGCTGGGTTAGAAGGGTCACTCGCTCGGTCTCTGCCCGCCTGGCAAAATGTGCTCAGGGGGGGTTTCTCTGCCTCTGTTCTTATGTTATGCCCCAAAGGGGGAAAACCAGCATCCCATCTTCCAACTGGCCGGGGTCAGATGCCCCAGAGGGGATGAACAAAACAGAGCAATTATAACTTGAGCCCTCCTGTTCCCAAATCCCAGTGTCTGGCAGTCAGAGGTTTGCCAAAACCGAAAGGGGATGCACCCCGACCTACCTGGCTTACAGCTGTCAGTGGCGCTATCTTCCATGACCTTCTCTGGTTCTTGTTAATATCGTCTTACCTTCACAACTTCCCTTGGCAACAAGCTGCACAAATGGATTGTCCCTTGTGGGAAGTGGTACTTCCTTTTGTTTGTTTTAAACCTGCTGCCAGTTCACGGCCTCAAGACAGAACCCCCTTCCCTTCTGGTGGTACATGAAGGGTGAATAACGTTTTCTTATTCACCTTCTCCACACCAGTCGTGATTACACAGACCTCTGTCCTCGTAGCCTCTTTTCCCCATTTAACAGTTCCAGTCTTAATCTCTTCTCAGAGAGAAACTGTTCCGGGTCCCCTATTCTCTCTGTTGCCCTTCTCTGTAGTTTTTCCAAGCCTAATGTCTTTTTTGAGATGGGGGACTCCAGGGGTGGGTGTACCATGGATTTATGTAGAAGCGTTATGGTGCATACTGCATTATTATCTACCCTTTCTTAATGGTTCCTAACGTTGTTAGCTTTTTTGACTGCCTCTTTGTGTTGAGCATATTTCTTCCAAGAACCACCTGTGATGCCTCCAAGATCTCTCTTGCATGGTACCAGCTCCTTTAGGACTGAGTCGTCCCAGGGCTATACGTACAACACGTCCCATGGCCTGTTGCTCCTACTCAATGTTTTCAGCTCAGAGGATTCACCCATCTTTCCCTGCTCTTCCTAATGCTGTTGTGCTTGGCATTCTTCACCTCCAGTTGGCTCCTGCTGGCCAGAGGGGCAGAAACAGGAGATGGGAAAACCACCTTGAGTTTCTATAGCACATAGAACGCAATGGCTTCACCAGGCAATTGTATGGAAAGTCAGAGACAAAATACCCAGCTTAAAATGTGCTTCTACCATTTGTTCTATTGTCCACCAAGCTAATCACAGTATCTAGTGCTTTACAGATTATCAGCTGATGCTGACAAAGGTCTAAGAGGCATGAAAATAAGTACAGGTTGAACCTCTCTAGTCCAGCACCCTCGGGACCTTATCAGTGCCAAACGAGAGAATTTGCTGAACCACAGGAGGTCAATGTAAAACCAAGTATCAGAGGGGTAGCCGTGTTAGTCTGGATCTGAAAAAGCAACAAGGGGTCCTGTGGCACATTACAGACTAACAGAAATGTATGAGCATGAGCTTTCATGGGCAAAGACCCACTTCATCAGATGCAGCCAAAGGAGTCCTGGAATAAATTGCCTAGAGAGGTTTTGGAATCTCCATCTCTGGAGATATTTAAGAACAGGTTAGACAAATGTCTATCAGGGATGTTCTAGCCAGTACTTGGTCCTGTCATGAGGGCAGGGGGCTGGACTCGATGGCCTCTCAAGGTCCCTTCCAGTCCTAGCGTTCTGTGATTCTATGAATATTGTCTAGCAGCATTACCAATACTTCCATTGCTTACTGCGCTTTTAGAAGGCATTTAGGATAAATTATAGCTAAATAACAGCACAGAACACTGAGAGCCAGGACTGGTGGCTGGAAACAAAGTTTATAGGACCACTGGAAACTTGGCCACGCCCATGATAAGTAGTTGCCTGGCTCACTAAAATCATGCCAGATTACGGATGCTGCTGGACAAGAGAGGTTCAACCTGTACCATGAGCTCCATTTTACAGGTGAGAAAACAAAGGCTAGAAAGATGGCGAGGCAGTGGTGTTATGGGATCTGGATACAACCCCATTTCTCCTCAGCTGTGGTTAAAACCCTCTTTGTAGTGAGGATGAGATCAGAGCGACCGGTCTAAAGGCCACAGACGAACATAGTACCAGTTGTACAAAAGGTGCCACTCTCTAGCCCTTAATGAGCAAACTGGGATTTCTCCCTCATGAGTTTCCGCCTTCCAAGGCTACATTTCGAACACAGCTCTCCCCCAACACACCCTAAAACTATTTTCCCTGTTCCTCCGCCCACCCCTTCGGTTCACATCTGCCTGGCATATGCTAGCGAAGCCCTGAAAGGGTGTCCAGAAAAGCCAGCCAAAGTCTCGCCCATTGGCATGACGGAGAAGCTAAAGCATCTCGCAGTACAAAGGCAGCTCCTGCCAGTGGCCCAGCCTCACAAGAGCCCCAACAAAAAGAAAAATGAGGACTCTAAAGAGACAAACATCAATGGTGGACCAGAAACAATCGGCAAAGGGGTGAACAGAAGAGCCATCACAACACTAAGAGAGAGAGAGAGAGAGCTTTATGTAGGCTCCTGTCCCACCAGCCACGTTAAAGTGCACATAAATCTACACTCGACTTTTACATGTAGTTTAAACTTTCCCATTGCGACAGCATGAATAACTGCAGAAAAATAGGTTTATTGTGGCAACATCCATTAGCACAGTCACAATTACAGGCCTCTCAGCATCTCCATTGTCAGCCCTTCTATTCAGGGATTTATTTATACTTCAGTTCCATGAATCTGCTCAGGGTTGGAACTCAGCATAGGAGGTTTCAAAGGTTTCAAACCCTGGAGCAAATTTCTCTCTTGTAACACGTATGCAACCCAGGACGCATGAGTTTTGTCAAAAATAAATCGGTAGGACTTTGAGGGCTGAGAATCTTGTGTGCTCCTGGGGAAAGCTAAAATTCTGCTGGACATTAAACCATAATGACCGTGTACTATGCGGAAGCGCTATTAAAATGGGATTGTTTTATTTCTTTTTTAAGAAAAATGGGTCTGATGCTCAGGCACATTTGTGCTGTTAAAGGATGGTTCAAGGAAGCTGGCCCATGGCTAGACCGCACATCAACACACTCCACCAGGGTCAGCAACCTTTCCGAGGCTGAGTGCCGAAATTTGACCTTTTGACCTCTACGTACAGTCCGAGCACGGGTGACCCTTTTTAAAGTCACTAATAGCCCTACTTACGACAGCTTCATTAATCACTAGAGACGCAGAGCTTTACCAGTTAGGTGGTGGTTGGTAGCATGAGCTGGTCTTTTGTCGATCCACAGGGGGCTTGGCTTTGAGCAAGCTCCCGGCTGCATGGGGGAGGAGGGGTGGGGCTGAGCTCCCACTTCGCGTGCCGATGTAAATCAGCTTGCGTGCCACTCTTGGCACCCGTGCCGGGGGTTGCTGACACCCGTGCTAGAGCCTTAGTATCAAAGATCTATGAAAGAAGGACAAGGCTTTCGCTTTTCTATGCCATCGCTTTGCTAGCACAGGTGTAAATATGCCTGTTGCTATTCCCAGTATCTTCTCTTGTTTAAGAGCTCTATGTTAAGCAGCATACAGAACACATCATACGGACTTCTTATTTCGAGTGCCTGCCCGTAAGCTCTGGGATTATACAACTTCTCCTTTGTGCCACTGCAATCCCAGGGCCACTTAGCAGAGAAAGCCAACATAAGGGTCCAGTCCTGTAACCTCTGCTTCCCCTAGACGGGCTTAGCGGCCTGCTCACCTGCAAAAGCGACCAGAGGCAGTGCAACCAAGCCTCCATTGGCAGACTGCGTTCGGGTTTCTCCTGTGTAAAGCCAGATCACAGAACTGTGCGCAGGCCCGGGACATTTTAAATACACTCCGAGCACGACAACGACAGAGCGAGGTAAGCGCCGGTCTCTGACCTTGCGCCATGTGCTCGAAGGAAGGTATAAGCTGAGGCCGCAAACAGATTTTGGCTTGATTTGTCGGCAGTCAGTCTGAGCCCACATGAGTGTGTGTACGCGCGCCCTACAGTTAGTGCCAGCAGCTCAGCAGAGCCAAGTTTTAGCTCCAACGACTCAGCTGACACTTCGCTCAGCTGAACCTTCCCCACTGTCTGGCTTGCCCAGGTCTGTTGCCTGCTCGCTGTTTGAAGCCCTGTACAACAGGCATGGAAGGAAAACAGCAAACGGCTGAGCCTCCCAAGTACTGTCCATCAGTCCGTCAAATAACCAAAATTAAAGGACTCTGGGAAATGCTGAGACCCCCTTTGCACTAGGACCCAGCCAGGCTGCCTCCTACTGTTCTGGCTCAATGACAGTAGGAACATAAGAACGGCCATACTGGGTCAGACCAAAGGTCCATCCTGTCTGCCGACAGTGGCCAGTGCCAGGTGCCCCAGAGGGGGTGAACCGAAGACAATGATCAAGTGATTAGTCTCCTGCCTTCCATCTCCAGCCTCTGACACCATTCCTACCCTTGGCTAATAGCCTTTTATGGACCCAACCTCCATGAATTTATCCAGCTCTTTCTTAAATTCTGTTATAGTCCTAGCCTTCACAGCTTCCTCTGGCAAGGAGTTCCACAGGTTAACTAGGCGCTGAGTGAAGAAGATCCTCCTTTCATTAGTTTTAAACCTGCTGCCCATTAATTTCACTTGTGCCCATAATACAAGAACTAGAGGACACCAAGTAGACAACTTCTCCTTGTTCACTCTCTGCACACCTGTCATAATATTATATACCTCTATACTAGAGGATGTGCCAGGGTCACAGAACACACGCACACACATGGTGGGGGGGACAAGTACAGTCCTACTAGGTAGAACTAAGGCTTGTTTCCTTCTTTACAACTGCCCCCCCAATGGGATAGCACCTCCTGGGACTTCGAAACCAGGTCAGGTTGGTTAAAACAACAGGAAGGACTAGATCGGGGTGGGAAGCTTGGGTCGGGGGCCACGTAAAAATCAGTCCAGGGCCACATGCAAATGAGACCCACCCCCTCCACCAATAAATAAGCAAATATAACCCCCAGCAACGGAGGCTAGCTGGGTTTGTGGGCCCACAGTATCTGGGATGGAGCCAAACAAACGATGAGGGGTTCGGTGCATGGGAGGGGCTGGGCTGAGGGGGCTGGGCAGGAGTGGGCTGTGGGGCATGGAAGGGAGGGGGCAGAGAACAGGTGCGCAGCAGCTGTGCGTGGGGAGGAGAGGAGGATACACACAACCACCCGCGCTGTCCCCTGCCTCTCCTATTGGCCGCAGTTCAGCCAATGGGAATGACGGGGGCAGTGCCTGCACATGGGGCTTCCCTGTAGCACACAGAGGTGCTCCCCCCGCCAGGCCCCAGCTTGTCTGGATCGGGCCCGTAAGGATCGAGTCTCCCTCCTGCAGCAGCTATACCCCCGTCCCCTCCCCTCTCCCTGCAGGGCGGGGGCGTCTGCATCGACTCGCACGACTGCGAGGAGCACCCCAAGCCTCACCGGGCAGATCCAGGCAAGATGTGGGCCAGATTCAGCCCATGGTCTGGATTCTTCTTAGTAAATCAGCTCAGGATGGACCCACTCTGTGCTAGGCACAGAAAGTGGCTGTTCCAACTCACTGCACTGACTTTCCATTAGGTGGGACGCGTACCGTGAACTTGGACTTCTACACAGCTCAGTAACACCTGCAGGTTCCCACGGCAGGCCCTGATCCGGGGCTGTTCAAACCAGCTTTCCCTCTGCAGCGATGTTCTGTCTGCCTAAAATCCTCCCATTAAATTAGGCAACGAATGCTCAGTTTGCTTGGAATGTTAACTGCCACCTGCGTCCCCTTCCAACTAAAACGCCCTCGGAGAAGTTTGCAGCCTGACTTCTGGTGCACCATCTTTTTTTCGGTCTGAGTGTTATTTTTTAAGCATGCAAAAGCTTGGCAGCAGCACTGTGTGGCTGGAGTGAAGACGAGGGCTCTGTGGCTATGCTGTAACCCCGGCTGCGTCAAATTAAGGCTGCTCAAGTGCGCTTACGCATATCATGAACTGTAGGTTACTTTATCTACCTTCTGAGGACCTGAGCCGCAACACTAAAGCCACTCGAAAGACACACGTCTTATGTTATTCTAACTACGCCTGGAATTTTGCTGGGCTGGGGGCATGAGGCAGAGTATCACAGAAGCTTAAGGAAGTGAGATACCTTCTGGTTCTTTGAAAATCCCAGCCGAGCAGACTAGCAGAATGACTATTACTGAGACACCAGGAAGCTCTCATGTAACATTCCCAGTAATTTCTTCCATCCAGGTGAGGAATAAATTTTATGTGCACTAAGGTATGTGCAGATGTGAACCACCAATAAAACACACATGCTGCTGTCTGTGGATACTCTGCTAATCAGCTGGGCAGCATTTGAATCTCTCCTGGGTGGCTGCCCGAGCACTCAGCTTATAGCAGACATTGTCCGTAAGATCTAAATGCAGAGCACCGAGAGAACATTGCACTCAAAGGAGTCTTGGACAGATGCTTCCAACCAGAAATCAGCTTGCGTATGATTGAAGCAGACAGGTCTGGTTCACAGCGAAAAGCGACCGCCCCTCATTATGCACTCAAGAGAAAATACGCTGTTCATTGAAAACCAAACACTGCTGCTGTTTCACGGCAAGTCCTGACCAACAAACATGCGAGAGGCCTTTGTTAGCAACCACACAAAGATGGAGTTCTCTGATTTACATTCAGCAAGGGAGACAACGACGGTGTTGGTTTACGAAGGGAAGACAAACGCTTCACTCATTTATGTACTAGCACCCTGGTCAACTTGCATACTGACAAAACCAAGAATTCACAAACCACGACACTTTATCCTGACAGCAGTTTACCAAGGTTTTACCGTATAGTCCAATCGTAGCAGGAAGGTTTTTCTAAACAGACCACATGCTCCAGAGAGGACAAATGTGGAGAGAATTCAGGACCTCAAGCCCAGCTTTGCCACGGACTTCCTCTGTGGCCAGAGATTGCCTCAGTTTTTCCATGGATAAAAGAGGACTATCACCTATCACTCAGGGCTGCTATACTGCAAAGAGCATGTAAATATTGAGTATTATTAATGAACTCCTCTGAAACTGATGCCACAGCTGTCCTGCAACGACTAAAACATTGAGCCCTAATGGAATTGCGTATGGGAAGGGTCACCATACGGAAGGTAAAGCTATCAAGACCTGGAATAATCTCCACGAAATGGACTTCGGTGGAGCTGGGCCGCTTTACACCAGCCACAAACGTAGCCCACGTGTGCAAAGGTTACCTTCCTGCTCTACTGCAATGCAAGAGACCAGAGAGAGAGAGCAAAAAAGCCAATGCGAACAAAGGGAAGGTACCTTCACGGCATAGGTGGCAGCAGGGTCCTCGGAGCAGGTGGCGCAGTAATAGACGGCATCCCCGGAAACGCAGCAGGGCTTGTTGCACGTCAGCTTAAAGAGCGACCAGCTGCTCTCGTTGAAACGCAGCTCGTTTCTCTGATCGCGCATGAAACAGTCTTCGCACTTTGCAGCGAGGCGGCGGAGGGATTCTGCATACAGCCCCCGCAATTTGGCATACACCCCCTCTTTGCTGTCAATGTTGCTGAGCAGGTTGTGGAGCTGAAGGCTGGAGACCGAGGCGGCCTGGCCGGACGCATCGGGCTGACAGGACGGAAACGGCTGCCTGGTTCTGTTCTGCAAGCAGGAGCGACTGCTCTTGCTCGACGTCAGACTCCAGTGGCCATTCCCTTTGCAGGCGTCTTCCAGCGATTCAGAGGAGGAGAGGGCAGCGTGGCGAGTGGATCCCACGCAGGAGGAGAAGCTGAACGGGGATTCTCTTCGGACACAGACATTGCTTTCAGAGTGGCTGATGTTCAACCTGGGGCTGGGGGGGTTTGCTGGTCTCCCCGGAGAGCCTTGGCCCCAGAAAAAGCCATCGGGCGACGAAAGCGTGCGGCTTACTGTCTTCTTCTGGGGCAGGGGAGGTGGCTGCGCAGGGGCACCCTGAGACCCATCCTGGTTGGCACCTGCGGGGAAAGGAGCAGAGGAAAAGGTTGGATTTTCAGTGCAAAAGGGCGAGGGGCTCCGTTTGGGCCTAGACGACCCAGGCTGGGTTTAGGAACCAGCGCTCGCTGGTGTAAAACACCAGAGGAGATCTTTAAAGGCTCATACCACAGTGACGCACCCCATTCCCGTTACAGATCCATCAATAAGAGCCAGGGTCGGAATAAATAACTGACCCAACAAATGCAGAACAACAGACACGCTCATACGCATCTCACACACAACCCGAGTCTCCTCCGGCTCCTACGAGCTGTAACCACCCACAGGCAGGCTTGAACCTGGGACCTCAGAGCAGGAGCCTCTACAATGTGAGCAAAAAGCCAGCTGGCGCTCATCTAAGGCTGGAGAAGAGACTCATTTGCTCTCTGTGTGAGCAGTGCCACTACCCAGGACATCACCGAGCGAACCACACAGTGACAGCTCCTCTGGGTCTACTGCCGGAGAGGAGCTGCTAGCGAGAGCTGCTCTTATGCTCTGAACGGAGAATTACATTGCAAGGCCACAGGGAAACCCCTAACCCCCAGGTTACCCGAGGAGCAGCAGGCCAACCAGCTCACAGTGAATAAAACCACCAAATCTAGGCCGTGATTTCAGGTAAAGCAGCCCAGGGAGCTTTAGTGGGCAGGGGGGGAGTCCTATGGAAAGCAAGAGGAGCCAGGCTCTGTTTGTTGTGGGCATATTCCCTGAAAGCACCTGCCATGCAAATGAATACAAGTAGGTGTGCTCAAAAACTTCACCAACTTTCTGCCAGCCAGAACGCAGCCCTTTGTACAAAGGCGCCGACTGCATTACCGCTACACCCGTATTTGGGGACGTAGTAACAACATCACTAGGGCACGACGACGTGGCGGCACGATCTCGTTTTGCCGCTGTAGCTTCAGACAAACAAGACAAGGGAACCGGGTGACAGAGCTGTACGAGATTTCCCTTAACCTGGCTCTAACCTGATGTGGCCCACTCTGCAGAGGTGTATCGGAGACCGTGACTGAGGCATGAAGGGACTCGTGAATCTGAAGCGCACCTGGTAAGTCAATATCTTGCAAGGCTAGCTACCACAATACCATGCATACACCTGTTGTCACAGGGAGGTGACACCGTGAACAAGAATCAGGCAGAATTATCTCCTGCCAAAAGTCAAACTTGTCTGCTTGAGCTACTGGCTGAACAGGTACAGGTTGAAGCTTTCTAATCCAGCACCCTCGGGACCTGACTGGTGTTGGATGAGAAAATTTGCCGGACCATGGGAGGCCAAATTGTCTAGCACATTACCAACATTTCCACGGCTTACCAGGCTCTTAGAAGACACTTAGGGGCAAATTACAGCTAAATAACGGCACAGAACACTGAAAGCCAGGACTGGTGACTGGAAACAAACTTTACAGGACCACGGGAAACTTGGCCACATCCAAGATAAGGGGTTACCCAGCTAACTAAAATCATGCCAGTTTAAGGATGTTGCTGGATGAAAACGTTCCGGATTAGAGAGGTTCAACCTGTAGGATGAGTGGACGTGGAAGGGCTAAAGGGCTATTTCTGAGTGCAGTTATTGGTATGTACAGAATTCCACATTTGTAAGTTCGACTTTCATGATAAAGCGCTCGCACCACTGTACTTGTATTAACTACACTCAAAAATATGAATTTGGGGTTTTTTTACAGTGCAAATATTTTACCATCGAAAAGAAACATGAAGCAAGCAAGGCCCACTTTACCTTCTGTGTTGTAACTGAACATATTCAAAAATGTAGAAAATATCCAAAGTTACAATAAATGATATTCTATTGTTGTTTACCAGAGTGACTGAGTTTGCAAAATCACTTGACAGCCCCAGTTTATTCCCGCTGCAGGAGCCCCACCCGCCTGCGTCAGTTGATGAATGCTCCGAGATGTGCTGCTGTGACATTTTCCTGCCCCAGCCCCCAAACAGAGATGTACCTTGAGACAGGGGAGTGCAAAGTGGGGGCAGGCCCCTCAGAGGGGAAATGACATTTCAGAAGGGGACCTAACATGACTGGCTGCTGGGTCTCCGGCTCAGCAATCTCTTAAAAGCGTTGCCATGTGTTACTGCCTGTACATCTGTGTACTCACATTTATATCCCTACTCATACAGTTCTTACCTTCTACAGATTTATTTTCTTACACGTGCCTAGAGTTTGGTTTTTCTTTCATATGAAGGTAACCAAAATTTCCCTCAGTTTGGATGACATTACACAGGTTGGGGGGCCCAGCTAATTGTAAGGATGAAAAGTGGGGCCCAAGCTAAAAAGTTTGCTCACCTCGGCCTTAAGAGGTTTATTAACTTGCGGCTACAATGACTCGTGGTGTGTATAAAACCTCAAGAAGTCCTTCAACATCGCTGGTCTTGCAGCACAAACGTGGACAATATGAGAATATCGAAATGTGGTGCGCAGCGCCCGTCAGTTATGGCAAATCATGCCGGGGGGCGGGTATCTCCAGGGTCAGCGAATGATCGGAGTTTGTAAATGGTGTTTTGAAGGAGGAGGTTGCTACTGGATGGCACTTGAAGAAACACTGTGGCACAGTGCCAGTCGTAAAGCTAGCGTATGGTAAATGGCTAAACTCTGAAGTCACTTGTGAGGGATTCAGAATGAACTACTGAAGGGCATTTGTTCTGCAAAAACAAAACAAAGCCCGGGTATTTCGCAGGCTACAGGAGCTCAGCAATTGCAGAGGCTAGGCCAGGCAGACGAAAGGAGAGCCACACTCGTTCCATACAGCTCAGCTCTGCAGAGGGAGCATTGTCACAGCGGGGTGGAGAATGACACACTGAACTCCCAGCCTTGCCACGCACAGGACAAGGTTCGAGTTCAGCCGGGAGGCGGAGATTCAGCTAACCCCACCCTGCTAACAAAGTCCCCCTCTGACTCAGCCCACGCAGTCTCAGAGCTATTCGCTGTAGGACTGGCCTCCTCTTCACATGCCTCAGCTGACTCGTGTACACAGAGGAGAGTGGCTCTTGGCACCTGGCTCCGTTCAGGCAGCTGGACTTTATGAATGTTTTCCTCGCTCGTTAAAGCTGGCCGGGACTAAGGCAGGTCCTTTGCCACGAGGGGAGAGTTTTACCACCGCAAAACATAGGAGTAAAACAGCTGTCGTTCACAAGAGATGAAAAATTACAGCACATTATTAATGGGTGCTGGGGAATTTATGAGAATAAATAGCTGTACCTGACAACCTATATATTTTTAAATCATTTAACACTAAGTTAAAAACTTCCTACCCTCCACCCTCCGCTAAGATGTGTGCGCGCAGACCGAGACCTGTGCAGCCTCGGGGCAGAATCTCGCCTATCACGGGCAGGACAGCAATAAATTCGGTTTCCTCTTTGAACCTGGCTTCTAGGTTCCAATGCCGACATTAACAGATCGTTTGTAGATTACCCAAGTGTAACGCTGGCCACGTGTTCATTAAGGGCCTTTGCAGTAAACAGAACTTCCTGGAAGCGAGAGGTGCAGAGACTGTGAACGGGGATAATGGATCACCTTTCCCCTGTAAGTTACTGGTTTGAGTTGGGCTACCAAGGGAGCGGTTACCTTCCATAGCCGGTCAGTGGCCCACATGAAGGCTATCGCTTTGCTGCCAAAACTCAGGTTAGCATCCAAAAATCCTCAAAAGAAAAAACATCACCAGAGGGCGTCCACACTCGCTCCTTCCGGAAAAAGATCACATCCACCCGTGGGAGGGGCACCCACATCAACACCATGAGCAATGCTTTGTGGGTATGTAGCCCAATGCACTGCTGTGGGAAGGCAGAGCTGATCCCTGCTCATCTTGGGATTCCCTCCAAGTTCTCTCACAGCCTCCTCAGCTCCTGGGGGAGCTCCTCCTGCTGAGGAATACGAAAACAGGTCTGCAGCCTGTCCCCCTCCTCCTCCAGCAGCTGCCTGTCTGTGTGTCCCTAACGCAGGGCAGAACAAGAACACTCGTAATTTTCTCTTTCATCTCCAAGCAGAGCAACACATTCAGCTGTCACCTATTGCCCAGAGCTTTGAATGGGGAGGGGCTCGTACATGCAGGACAACAGAGACCAAACACGGAGCAGAGCATTCAGGGTAGGGCATTGTGGGATACTGGTGGAGGCCAGCTCTGTCAAAAAAACAAACAGTAGAGTCTACACTGGCTCTTTGTCAACAATAAAGGGAGGGGAAAAGCCTGGCAGTGAGTGCTTTATCCACCGAAAGGCCGTTTCTGGTGACAAAACTTGGTAGCGTAAACATAGCCAAAGTAAATTTGGTGATTTCAGTTCACACTGCAGGCACATCCGCCATCCTCAGCACTCACTGGTAACCCCACTGGTCAACTGAGCCAAGAAGCCAAAGGCTGAATGGTCACGGAACACGAATGGTCATGCAGCCCTAGAGATTGTGCTGGTAGGTCACAGCTAGGTCGCATTGGTGGGGCAATGTGAATACTCATTCAACCAGGGCTGTAAATCCAGCAGATTTAGGGACTCTGCAGATGCAGTACAGTACAAATAAGCCAACACTCTTCCAGAGGAAAATCCATTTTGGTATTTCTCATTTTAAAAGGCTAACTGACATGGGGCGCAGGCTTCTACTCTCGCAGGCGTGGGAAGCCCAACTTCAGGGAGAGAAGGCTCCCCCTTCACTTTCTTTGAGCATTGCAGGAAAATGTCTCCCATTTGTGTTCGGCAAGCCATCACCAGCCACCGACAACGCTTCCTTAGGGGCAAGAATCACCACCTGCTGGCATCCTCCTCTGACGGGTGGTGGGTCAGGCTGCTGGGCAGAGATCTAGGAAGGCAGCTGAAGCAGAGGACCTACCAGCCATTATGGGGTCCCAGATGTCCTACTGCTGCAGAACTCACTGTAGAGTCCACAGCTTCTGTTATGTTTGTGCTCCAGAGTTCAAGCTTGAAAAAGGGTCTGAGTCACTGCTCTGCCTGGCCCTCAGAGAAGAGGCCCAGATGTTGCACGCGGCAAGAGTGACTCTGCAGCCTTCAGCACAAGGGGCATTTTTGAGGGGAAGTTCTCTGGCCCATGTCATGTAGAAACATCAGCCTAGATCACCACACCAGGGGAATCGATGTGCCCGCCAGCTAATCTGGGTTGCTAGATGGCCTCCTGGGTGCTGTTACATATGAATGTAGATTACTCCAGTTGTTTATTATTTCTGGGGCAGCATTGCTGAGAAGCCCCGACCAGTGCTAGGTTCTGGACAAACACGTACAGTAGAACCCCGAGATATGCACACTCAAGGAGCGCGTTCTCGGGTTAACGTGTCTCAGAGGCAGGGAGCTGGTGCCTGGCTCCCCACTGCTCAGAGGAGTGGGGAAACTGCCCTGGTCAGTTTCCCAGCTCCTGTCAGTGGCAGCAGCAGAAGAAACTGACCAGGGCAGTTTCCCCTCTCCTGTGAGGGGCAGGCAGCCCAGAACCAGGCTCTTGGCTGCCCACCACTCACAAGCGACAGAAAACTGACCAGCGCTGCTGCACTGGTCAGCTTCCTGGCTTCCCCGAGTGACACGAAATTTGACTTCTGCGGGGTCGCACAAGAATGTAATGAAGAGACAGTCCCTGCCCCAGAGATCTTATGACGTAAATGAGATAGAAGGGGCCTGCAGGTGTTCTAAACTGAGCCAGGGGCTGGCTGGAAACCTAACTAGCCCAAGAATCCAGGGAGCAGGGCCACGGAGGGGAGGGCAGGGCAAGGCACAGCAAAGAGGGCAGTTGCCTCCAGACCTGAGGTTTCAAAGGGGCCCGGAGTGGCTGTTGCCAAAGTAGCAGCGATGGTGGCTGGAGTTCTGGGCCCCTCTGAATCACTGCTGCTGCGCACAGCTGGCGGGGGTGGGGGGAGGACACCTTGGGCTGCAGGGAGGGATGATGCCCTAGGCCCCAACCCTTCTCCCATCCCCCCTACCCCTTGTTCCAGGGTGCGGAGCCGGGGCCCCCTCCCATCTTGCCCTGAGACCCATGGCACCTCTTGGCACTGCTGCCAGGGAGACCGAACCAGTTTCAGGCCATCTTTGTCTCACCCCGAATGGGTGCTGTGTTGAACACAGCTCAGCCGCAACCAGGAATCTGGCCCTAGGTTTCTTGCCCTTCTGACTGCAAAGGAATCCTTCAGACAGAGCCAGCCAATACAGCTCAATCTGCCTGAGTCTGCAGACAGCCCCAAACCCCAGTTCTGAGAGGTGCCCCGTTCGCCATGGAAGGAGCACTTAAATCTGAAAGCTCCCAACGGGGCCTGGACTGGGTGGCCTCTCTCCGTCCCTTCCAGTCCTATGATCCTATGCTGTGAATTTCAATGCCTTCATGGTCCCCCATTTCACTGCAAAGCATTTTACCATCCCAAGAACACGACGAGTCCACAACTGCACTTTGTCTCTGAGACCTTCCCCACGTGCCACAAAGGTCCGCCCAGGCACTACCCAACTACTAAAACCTCCAGCTTTCCCTCAACTACTTCCACAATCGTCCTTCACATCAAATTCTACCACACACTAAAAACTCAACACGCAGATGCAATAAATCAAATGTAACATCCAGTCCCCAGTGCTGGGTAAGCTACACTGACTGGATTATCCACTTCCAAATGGGCCTTCATAAAAAACCCTCCCACTCTTTTACTTTATCTGAAGTACAGCAGAACCACCAATTGACTGCACTGGACCATTGCAGAATGCCTGGAACTCACAATTAAGTTTTGGCTCAAACTTGCCTGCAAAAATCAACTGGATCTTGAGTCTTCTGACAGGCCGATGAGTCTTACACTACATTATGTTCATTTACATTAGCAAACAAAATGACTCCTTTATTTTCAATTTCTTCAGAAAATTAATTAAAATTCCTCGCGTGGAACAAACAACGAAGCCCTTTCCCCTTCTGTTCGCATCTCAGAGCTATAGGTTTAGATAGCAAGAGAGCAAGAAGTCTGACATGCAATAGGATTTTTTTTCCCCTTTTATGATTTCCTGGCTCACTCCCCCTCCTAAATTCTGAGCTCGGGCTGGAAAAAATGTCATTTCCAGACAAACTCGCTCTGACTTTGATCGCTAGGAGTCATTGCCTTGGGGGAGGCAGAAGTTCCATGACATGAAAATGGCTATTTGGAAAGGAAATTATTGCAGGATGGCGTAACGTGTCAGTATACACCTCGGTTTAAATACATCCGGGAAGGAACGACTGTAGATTATCTACTGTTCAAAGGAAATCCCAGCGAATGAAAGAGGCTTTTTCCCCCTTCTTCAAAAAATACTCGTTTGCTATACATCACGCTCACCCCTTTCCCTCTTGCTACATTTGGTTTCCTCTACTAGAGTGACAGGATGTCGTCTGTCAGCCCGCAGCCCACTGAGGAAGTCGCACGTCAAAGATGAATGATCCTCTGTAGCTGTGATCTTGGAGCATGTACAGCGTGTCTACCGACTGGCCTGGGAGGATGTGGGTGGAATGGCTGGCCCTGAGGCTAAAAATAAAATCAAATAAAAAGCAGCAGCAAAAACGATTCTGGCGTTGGCCAGATTACAAAACGGGTGCTACTCTGATGTAGCCCAGGTGGTCTAGAGAGAATCAATCAGAAAGTTAATAAAAGTCGGGAGAATTGGACAGCTTGAAGGTTGGTAACAGGATCGCTCACGTGAGGTCACCACCTTCAACTCCAGTACTTGTCTGCCACGACAGAGCCGAAGGGCTGGGACTGTAAGGACAGCAGGTGGCCTTCCTCCAGACCCTCGCCATCAGCTCCCTCATCCTTGCCAGCAGTCTCAGCAGAGCCAACACAGGCTAGATGCTGCTCACGCTGACACCTGCAGAAGCATTGCCACCGCCTGCAGTCGCAGCGCTGGTATGGAAGCGGGATTCCTCTCTCTAAAGGGTTCCTCTGGGCCAGAGCTGAGCCACAAAGCGCAGGGAAATCTTGTGCTGCCAAAACCACACTCATTCTATGGTCTAGATGGGGCTGGCCAACCTGCGGCTCTTTGAGCAATTGAAAGCAGCGCCGGCTGCCGCTCTGCGCACGCGCCCCAGCTCTTGGCGGGAGACGTGTCTGCTGGCAGCTGCGGCGGTTCCAGTTATTTACTGGCATTGAGTTTGAGTGGAAGGTGGGGATGCCTGGCTCTGGGGGAGCGCGTTGGAGAGGGGCTGGAGGTGCCTGGTCCTGGAGAAGGGGGCGAAGGCATTGAGCCATGTATATCTACAGAGAGAAATATATCACATGTGGCTCTTTGAACTCTCTCCATGTGGCTCTTCATCCACTGGTTGATCACCCCGATATACATAGATCTATATAAATAGAAAAGATATGGATTTTGATCTAATATGTGGCTCTTTGAACTCTATCCGTTGCTCTTAGTACCTAACTGGTTGGCCTCCCCAGCCTAGACCAACTGCATGTACAAGGGATTTCAGCCTTCGGGCTGTCGACTGCAGCCTCTCCATAAGCCACAGACTCCTTCCCGCACACACACACGTGCAAAATGCAGCCGGGTATAATTACCTTCGTCACTGGCAGTCCTCGCATCGGAGTTGAGGCTGTCCGTGGAGCCGGCCACGAAGCTGACGTGGATCCCCCGGAAAGGGGGGCTGAGCCCCTCTGCAGAGCCGTGGCTAACCTCCTCCAGCTCAGAGCTGCTCTTGCTCATTTTCCAAGTGTGCCTGGAAAGTTAAGCAACACACGGGATCACCGCTTGTCAGGGGAAGACATGCGGCTCGGCTCCACCGTCCGCAGGCAGACAGCTGACCGATTCGGTCTGACCTCTGGTTCCTGCAGTCAAACCGGGGAGGCAGGCCTGTCCTGTTCATTAGTGCACAAGCCATACTTGGGCACCTACACATGCACACGCAGGAATATTTCACATGTCCTAGCAGCCCACTAGAGAATGGACACACTTCCCTGTGTAAAAATGCTCTGTGAGCAGGGTTCCCTCTAATTTTTTCCATCCACGGGCAGAATAAGTGTTATGTGCACCAGAAACACACACTTCCGGCTGTAGGCGCTAATCAGCTGGGCAGCGCCTGAATCTCTCCAGGGGCAGCTGCCCAAGCGCTCAGCTTATTGGGAACACTGCTTGCGAGGTAGTATTTGAAAACTGATAATTCGCTGGTCAATCCCATCATGAACTGTCTTTAGCAACCTGACATGCAAAGTTATTAATTCCCCCAGGTAGTTTTGCTAGCACATGCTCAAACCCAGGGAGCCCTGATTACACAGGGCTGGTCAAGCCGGTCTTAAATTCATGCGCTTACCTCCTTTTACGTAGCTGTAATAAACTAGGTCCTTGGACAGCAAGAAGGAGACAAGACAAACCAGCATTTCAGCAAACAGTACAAAACCTCTTTCACTATCTGACTCCTTGACCAACCTCCCAGTGGGACTGACCCTTTAGGGTAAACCTCAGGGAGAAAAAAAGGCATTGTAAAGGGTGCCAGACTAGAAAAATGAGGGGCAAAACCCGTTCCTCTCCTTTTCATCTAAGATGACAAAATCAACAGCTGTTGAATTTCAGAAGCTTCAAACACGGCCAGCAACCTTACTGGGAACCTGTAAGAATTTCACATTGAACCAAGTCTAGTGTGAGTTTAGAAAGAGTTTCTCTTGTAACCACATAACACCGTATACTTGTTTTTACTTAAAACCTGATCTCCTTGTAGTTCAAGAAACTAATTTTATTCTTTAAAACAAACCTAGTGCTGTGACTAGCTTGGGTAACAGAGAGAAAGCCGCGTTAGTCTATATCCTATCAAAGCAAAAAGGCAGAACAGACTGGTAAGGCTATGATCTGAAGTGGGTCTGTCCCACGAAAGCTCACCACCTAATAAATTATGTTGTTAGTCTTTAAAGCGCTACCGGACTGCTTTTTTGTTTCCATTTAAGGTAGCGGACTGCCGTATACTGACCCCTTGCAGGGGTGGGGGAAAGAGGACCCAATACCTCCAGACTGACCAGCAGTGGGCTGGAAGGCGCTGAACACACCTTTCGGGCAGAAAATTTGGGACTGGGAGTGTGTTGGGGTCTCCCTGCAGCTAGTCACCAAAGGCTGCTGGAAGCCAGATTGTAGACACTATGTGGCTAACAGGCTGCTTCACTGGGGCTGTGGCTACACACAGAGGCTCAGGCTGTTTGTGAGGGACCGAGGTGGGAGTTACAGCAGCAAAACACTGAGACGCCCCATATTGCAGGACCACCTCACTGGTCTGGACTGCACCTGGGAATGTCATGCATTGCATGGCAAAATCAAAACATTTACAGGGCCAGGGCTGCTGTACACAGATGTCAGGGTACCAGGGAGTTTATTAACACATACGCCTGCACACACTGAGTAAAATCTCCATCCCAGTCCCTGGAAGCTGGTGTCAAAAAGCCTTTCCATGCCAAGAGCCTGGCACGACGGACCTTTCGTTGTCATCACAATGCTACAGGGAAAGCTTCTTGCGCCAGGGCTGGGACGCTGGAGATTCCCTGCATCAGCCCATCAGTACAGGGACTCAACAGAGACACAAACCAAATCCTACACCCGGAAACAAACAAACCCAACAACCAGCAGTGCTCTCACTCTACTCTGCTGCTCTTTTCATCAGCTGCTGTCAAGTCTAGGCTCCTCAACAGCATCACCTCAGAGCTGAATGAGTCCCAGCAGTCAGTCCACACACAGAGTTAAAGCAGATGGTACGTGGACCACAAACCTGGCACTTGCACCTCAGAAACATTGTGGAAGACAACTGAATGAATCGTATCTAGCGCTTTTCATTGGGAGATCTCAAAGCACTTTCACAAACGAGGGCGGTGTCGTTTCACCCCATGCTGCAAGTGCGGAAACAGAGGCACGGAATTAAAAATGCTGTTACTGATTCCATAACTGCGAATGGCTCCTGGGTCTGGCCCTCAAAGCAGCACTGTAATGATAGGATCGAGCAAGAAGCTGAGTCTCCTGGCTTATTTCGAGACAAAGGATGTACTGCATGGAAAGTAAAGAATAAAGATGAAGATTAAAAAAAAAAAAACTATTTTAAAACTTCCATTATTTTCTAGGCACATTTCTATCTAGAAATATGGAAGAACTGTTTCTACCACACCAAAGGTAGTATTTAAATTGATTATGTAGAGTAAGCCACAAACTATCATCCATCCATTCGCTTTCAAGATAAGCAATACACATTGCTTTTTCTACATGTTTTTTCCCCTGGCAAATAATAGAACAGACTTGAAATCCGTTCATTTTACAATGGTGCAAATCCACTGGGTTTGGTCACATTTCATACTCTCTGACTGTATGCAGACTGACTGGTGATGGTTAATTATTGGTAAGTAATTATCAAATGAAATAAAAATTTAATTCATAAAGTTCAGCAGAATAGCCCTTAAAAAATTGTATAAGAAGACATTTACAGAAGGAGAGCGAACTTCCGTAGCGTGAGCTGACTGCTTAAAAACCCTAAATAACCTACACTTCCTACTCAAAAAGCTGAATAAACCAATAACAAAAAAGTACATAGAGGTTCTCCTACCAGCTTATAATAGACTAGTCACACAGAGTTCCTCTTCTGCATCACGCCAAATGGGTGCGCAGACAGAACAAAGAGCTGTTCTTTAAATATGGTTACTACTTCTTTAGAAGAACTGCGCGTACGACAAATTATCTGAGCTAATGCTTTCATGCTTTTTAGAGACCGTGGTAAGCACTCCCTCCTCTCTGGCATCAATCTTCCCCTAGCTATGCAGGCAGAAAAATTAAAGCAAAGGACAGAAAAAAGCCATTCCCAGACCTCTCCTCTAGTAGGAACATGCTTGATCTAAAAATATTAAAGGGAAGTTAAGAATAAAGAGCTGAGTTGACTCTGGGCATATTTCCTCCGAAGACAATGGCCATATGTGAAGGATGAATTTGGTGCATACATTTTGTCATTGCAGTAAGCTTCCTGGTTTAGACAGTTTGTAAAACTTGAAGGTTATCTTACATGTCACAACTATCTATTACATTTAGAAATGGAAGTTAATTTGCAATGAAACATGTAAAAATGGCTACACAACACGTCGTTTTACATTCCTTGTAAAAAAACCCCTTCCCACAACTACCAATACTTAAATTGTGCGTTTCTGTCAACGCACGATACCAAGACACTCAACCCCACATGCACACCCATGAATCAAGAAGTTCTCTTAATCAGTCGCAACACTAGAAGTCCAAGTGATACTCTGGAAAGATCCAAAGGAAAAAAAAATGTTTCAAATGTAAAACTAGACTTGATTTCCCCATTTGTAAGGAAGACACGTACAGGTCTTCTTGTCACAGAATCATGCTTTGAAAAACAAAACTGACAAAGCTATTTCATTCTCTTTCCTTGGAGTACCTTTCAGTCCACTGCACCAAAATCTGCCCAGGTCTCTTACCATCCTGGTACAGACCAGGAGATGAGGAGATGCAACTTGGTTCAGCAGAGTCTAACGTCCTTGTGTACAGCCTCGCAAGCCCCTTTAGCACACAGCCGTGACACAAGGGTGTTCCGAGCCACCATTTTGGAACCAGATGCTCCTGTGGCGAAGGCAGTTGGATTCACACAGCCCAGCAGTGTGGTGAAGTCAGCAGTGCCGAGCGCATTCCGTCTCCCCCCGGTACCTTAGCGACTTCTGTAAAATACACTTCCTGAACAGGCACCAAACTGAAATAGAAATTGCTGCTGCTTGCATGCCAGGCAGCTCTCAGGCTCAGATGTGACTGCTTAAGGCAGCCGGTAATCTCCAGTACAGTCTAGCTGTCTGCTCCACTTTCCCCTCTCTCTTAGGGAGGGTTTGGGGCTCAGCTCACAACGCCAGCCTATCCAGTAGGGTCAGAGCAAAATAATACAGACGATTCGCAGAGAAACTGAGGACCAGATGCCTTCACTCAGGTACATTTTACATTGACGTTCAATGAAGTTTTGCCTAACTAGGCCTGACGGGGTCTGGCCACAATTTGGAACTGGTCTCAGTGTCCGTTGCTTTTTTAGGCGACGTTCTCGAGACACACCACCACAGGGGTGCCTGGGGTTATTTTCTCACTGTTGAAGGAAAACGAGGCTGACGCACATTGGTCTCGCCAGAGGGCACAATTAGGACCATCTAGTTAGTCCAACCAAACGCACCAGCCACAGCACGTCACTCAGAGCCAGAGCTGATTTACAAAGTTATGTAGGTGCATAACGGGTACTTTCCGCACCTAAATCCAAAACTCAGATCTTCCACATCGCTGCTCAGCAGCTGCCTAAGTTGCTGCTGGTAATGTCCCAGCGCTACCCAAAAAATCTGCCATTGGACACTTGTACAGCTGCCTCAGTCCTGATACTCACATATGTCTCTCACCCTAAGCCCCAGTGGGGTCCTCCCACAAGGTGTCCCTCCACCTATCTCACCTGTGGTGCCTGCTCCAGGAGCGTCCTGAGGCCACCACACAGTTGGGGCCCCATGTGATATGGAGGAGGTAGCAGCCTGCGTCTCCCCCTCGGCCCTCATTTGTAACCTGTGGAGCAATTCCCTGTTCAGGCACATCTGTCCAGTCTCAGGAGTCCTCCCCAACACGGATGGGGTATTCTTGTGTCGCTCAAGCATTCCACTGGGTATAAATTATTCACCGAGCTAGTGGACGGCAGAGGATGACTGTCACCCAGTGGTTAGGGCTCCACCAGGGAGGGGGGAGACTCCCAGTCAAGTACCTGTTAGAACAGCTATTTAGTTACCCAGAGAAAAACAGTTTCAACAGGATAGATTAAAAGAGCCATGGCCCAGCGTTAGGGCGCTTGTCTGAGAGGTGGGAAATGACGGCGCGAAACCCTGCACCACACCAGGCAGCGATGGTGTCCCACATCCTGACTGAATGTTCCAACCTCTGATCTAAAGAGCATCATCTTCTCATTCGTTATTTTACACACACACACACACACACAGAACATGTGCACCCTATTTCAAGCTTAAATTTGTCTACCTTCAACTTCCAGCTACAACCTTGCTGCACGTTTGTCTGCTTTACTGCAGAGCTCTCTACAATGAGGTGTGGCTGCTTATAAAATTGTGACGGGCTCACCTCTTAACATTAGACCACAGGACAGATTTTTCCAGACCTTGAATCACAAGAATGGAACTTCAAAGACACATTGTGTTTTGTTGATCACTGCAGCAGTGGAATTATTTCAGCTGGGTATTTTCACCCCCCGCCCCCCATCTGTGGTTCTGGCAGGGTCTGGCTCTGCTCTGAGTAATGTTTCCTGTTCTGCGGAAATTTGCTTCTGGTGATGAGCCTGGAGGGTTCCTGGAAGGCCAGAAGACAGGGGAGTGGGGGGTGTTCAGGGAAGATGTCTTTCAGGAGGGGTCCCCATCATATACGGGTTGTAGATGTTTGCGGATACCCCAGTTGGGTTCCATCGTGGGTGGCGCCAAGTAGGCATGTGGGTCAGAATGGACTTTACTGAAGCAGCTTCTTTCATGTTATTTGGGTGGCCCATTCCATGATGCGATCTTCTCTGGTGGAGTGTCTTTGCCTGGTGACTGCAGTTCGAAGGGCATTAAAGTATTTACCTTGGACTCTCCCTTCTGAGCACGTTGGGTGGTATCAGAATGCCTGGCTGTAGATAATGGGTTTTTGATGTGTTTGGGGTGGCTTCTGGATCCATGGAGGAAGCTCCGGTGATCCACGGGTTTCTTGCACAGAGGTGTCTGTAGGATTCCTTTGTCAGAGCTGATCTTGGTGCCAAGGAAGGAGATACTCGTCTGGAAGAGCTGCGGAGAGCATTTAATGGATGGGTGGTGGTTGCTGAAATTGTGGTAGAAATCTGAGGGAGTTTAAGTCAGCTGCCCGGATGATGGAAATATCACCAACTTATCTCCCGTACATCATTGGTTTTGCGGTGTGTTTCTCTAGAGCATCTTCAAGACAGCCTAGGAAGAGGTCAAAATACCCTGGAGTCATCCCCGTCCCCATGGGTGTTCCCACAGTTTCAGCAAAGTGACGCCAAATGCAAAACTGTTGCGAGTAAAGATGAAATGGACGAATTTGGCAATGTGGTTGGGGTGGATCTCAGAAGGTTGTCCATGGTCTGTAAATACAGGAGTCAAGCAGCCATACTGGTGCTGGGAAAGGCGTTGGTAAGTGATGTGTGGTGGCAAGGATAGGGCTCTGAGGGAGGATGTTAAGGTTGTGGAGCTGGTGCGAGAAGTTGGTGGTGCCCTGGCGGAAGCTGGCCCTATGGGAGATTGGTGGTTTGAGGAGGGTTTCAAAGGGTTTTCACAATCCTTCCACAGAAGCATCATGGCCAGATACACGGGGTCTGCTGGGTTCCTTTTTTTGTGTACCCAGGGAAGCACATGTGGACATCCTGACTCCAATGGTGGGCAAGTCGAGCTGCCCAAGTTCAAGCCCGTCCAGGCCCCTGGGTCTGAGCTTGGAGGCTAGTCCAAGCTGCCACTTACGCTGCTATGTCCACATGGTTATTTTTAGCACCCTAACAAGGGCTGAGCTAGCACAAGTCTGTCTCCTGGTGCTGGGACTCGCTCTTCTAGGCAGCACAGGCACTAAGGGTTTTGCACTAGTTTAATTAATTCAGTGTCAGAACCCCACCACTAATGAAACAGGTGCAGCTTTGAACAGAGATCTCAGGTAGTGGCCTGCAACATCAACGTTACAAAGGGACACGATTCCTAATATTCAGAGAGAAATCCTCTTTTGTCTCAATCTGTGGACATTTACTTTACCTGCAAATGGGGATTTCTCTTACATAGCTGCTTTAAAGCTTGGACCTAGAGTGATGCCACTGATAATAGATAACACAATAAGAAATGGAAAGAAAACCCCAGGATAAAACCGGTTGATGTTTGTGAAAGGAGCAATGTGCTGGGGCATGTTTGTCTACTGTAAAACATTCACACTTATTAACATCCATCTTTTTGTCAAAATGTGCAAGCCCACAAAATACAAGTTCAAATGATTTTGCGAGTTATTTAATTCCAATCTTGCAGTTTCACCAACGTAGCCCAGAAGTCAGGCACTGTGTAAGAATTAAGAGACTAGAGGGCCATCTGCAACTTTGGGGTATGCCAACACAGGCCCATGGAGGGATGCTTCCCGGGGCAGGGAGACAGACGTGCACTGTCACTATATAAGCGAGCACGCTAAAAAATGCAGTGTGGCGGGTGGCTCAGGCTACAACCTGAGTAAATACCAAGAGGGCTGGATAAGGGTGTGGTCAGACAGTCCCAGTCACCTCCATGCTGCCTCAGCAACAATGCCATTTGAAGCCTTCTTGCTTGAGCAGAGCTCCTGCATCTCAGTTTACGCGCACTGGGAAGTGTGCCCTTTCCTGCTGTGTAGACACAGCCTGGGAGACAAAAGAGCTGACCACAACTTTCATGAACGGTACCTGCAAGTATTGGTCCTAAATTCTCCCATTCTGCATGAATGCATGTGCGTGCGCGCACACACACACACGCACACACACACACACACACACACACACACACACACACACACACACACAGAGTCCTGTGGCACCTTATACACTAATAGTCTATAGTTATAACAGTCTAAGGTGCCACAGGACTTCTCGTTGTTTTTGAAGATACAGACTAACACAGCGATCCCTCTGATACTTGTACACACACACACACGTACACACACACACAGAGAGCAAGAAAAGTACAACATACCACACTCGCCTTCCTGTTGGGAAGGAATTATGGTCACGTGAAAGAAGACAGGAGGCACACAAAGGGTACGGAGTCTGAAGATCTACAGGAAATTTTGGAGCAAGGTATGTGTCAGACCAAAGACACTTGCAAAACCTAGAAATATTGCCAACTTTAAATCACCGCTTTCCAAAGGATGCAAACACACCAGGCCCCCAGGAGGGCAACAATTAGCAATTTCAAACCCTACTACTTTTTAAGTGGCCCCCCCAAAAAAAAAAAGCTGGGTAAAATGCAGTCTTCACTTACAGAGAAGTCATCTTTCCCACACGACCCAGCTGATAAATCACAGACTTAAAATAAATAAATAAATAAATAAATAAAAATCCTCTGGCAGAAACATGCACGTGAAATTCCAGACTGAACTCAAAAGCGGAATCCACATAGTGGTTTAAGCAGAAACCTAGTGGTGACCTCTGCTCTGGAAAGACTGTTAACTCCCCAGAATGGAGTACACCGTTCCCATCTGGTTTGCTCATTTTGCCTACGTTGGGCCATACCGCTCTGCTGTTCCTTTCTTCAGACAGACTGCATTGTGATGCTGCAGCTCTGTTGTTAATAGCGGCACAGCTTTAGGCGCTGTACATATGAAATAACCATCCACCATCCCCGCCGGGCTAGTTTTTAATGCTGTCTGCTTTGCTGCTTAAAGCAGAACTGAACTGGCAAAGGCCAATCTGGTCAGTAGAAAAGAAACTCTCCAAGCGGGAAAGCAGGAGGGGCCAGCTGGTTTGATTGTACAAACCTATCGACTTAAACGCTTAATATTGCTGCTTGACGGTTCAGAATTATGAGAGCTATACATAGGTACTCTACAAAGCCAAGGACTCATTTTATTTCTCCATTTGCAAACAACTGAATTCGAGTTAGATGCAGACACCGCTACTGGGGAATAAATACACTTTTCACAACAGTTACCTGGAGAGTCCATAAAGATTCAATCAACATTTGAGGATGCATCTCCAATGTGACTATTACAAAATAAAACAACCTTACAACAACATTCCCAAACTGGCAAGAGAACGCCATAAAATTCAGAAGTCTCTTTGGTTACGTGCACTTATTCCTAGTTACAGTGGGCTAGACTAGCAGTAACAGAGCTATGCTGTGCAAAGACCCAGCCAGCAATCAAATTCAAACAAGCCGTCCCATACCAGGGTTTGATTTCAAAGAAACACCATTAAACTTTAAACAATGCATTTTGTACTTCTTTCTATCGTTAATTAGATCTCAGAAACCTCCCTTGCTTAGCCCAAGACGGCAAACAACAGTGATCCTAAATCAGTGTGGAATGCAGCATAACAACAGCATACAGCAGGACAAATCAGCACGGGTCTCCGGAGCTTTGGTCAACACCTGGTAAAGTCATAATACATCTCAATGGCTCAGAACAGCTACAACAGCCGTGTTTGTCGGGGCGGGGGCGGGGGGGGGGATGGCACGCTGGGGAGAGTGCGCTCCTTTACCCGCGCATCTACTGATATAATATACGCCATCATGTGCCAGCAATGCCCCACTGCAATTTACATGGGCCAAACTGGACAGTCTCTCCGTGAAAGAATAAATGGACATAAACCAGACCTCAGGAACGTCAATGTACAGAAGCCTGTGGGGGAACACGTTAATCTCCCTGGACACTCAGTGGCAGATTTAACGGTGGCAGTTCTGAAACAAAAAAATTTCAAAAAAATCAAATGGGGAGAAAAATCTCTGAGCTGCAATTTATTTGCAAATTTGACTCCATTAACCAAAGATTAAGCAGAGACTGGGAGTGGCTCGCAGCTTACAAAGGCAGTTTCTTTGCTCTGGGTGCTAATATCTCCCCATTAGACTCTGACAAAGGCTCCCATCCCCCTGTCTGATCTGACTTGTTTTTTCCTCTTTTGATAAGTACTGTTGGTACTGGGCCATTTCCACCTTGCTGAATAGACCTTGTCAGCTCTGGCCCTCTCTCTTACCAGGACCCCACTCTTTAAATACCCCTCTGAAACCCCCCCACTCATGCATCTGATGAAGCGGGTCTTTGCCCATGAAAGTTTATGCTCCAAAATATGTTAGTCTATGAAGTGCCACAAGACTTCTTGTTGTCCACATTTGCCCAGGCATCATCTCAGCAGGTGGGAACTGCTTTGCTCCCATTCACTCTCCAGGAACTGTACGTTATGGGGTGCCCCTGGTTTCCAGCGCAATGGACAAGCATGAGGTTACCATCGTCCTGGTGCTGCTAGGACAAAGATAAGTGAACAAATTCCCTCCACCAGCACAGGAACTAACACCTGAAAACAAGCTTTAAAATAAAGAATTACAACCCGGGAGAAACCCATTTCCGCCACAGTGCCGAGCGTGGCCTGCGTTTGGCTACATTTGTAAGGCTCCTGTGTTGAGCCCTAATTAAGCAGTGGTCAGTGCTCACTCTTTTGAGAGTAAATCGGAGTAAGTAAAATCTGTGTCAACACACGAATTGCACATCTGATGAGAACACAATGCAATTTCACTGCTCTGGAAGCCACAGGCACGCCCCGTCACGCAGCCCCTACAAGGGGCATGGAAGGAGAGCAGTTATTTGTGCTGGGTATGAGACACAAGAACCCGGTGGCCTCAAGCAGTGTTCCCTCTGTGTTCTGTCCCCGGGTGGAATACATTTTATTATCTGCACCAAGGCATGTGCAGCTGTGCACCACCAGCAAAACATACGCTGCTGGCTGCAGGAGCTCTGCGGCACCTGAATCTCTCCTGGGCAGACCGCACCCCCCCCCAAGCGCTCGGCTTACAGGGAACACTGGCCCCAAGTACCCCTCATGTGCTGACTAGTAAACCAAGTCAATAAAGGATGCACCCTGTCCAGCACACCCACGTAAAAAATCATACAGAGATTACCAATGTGTGATTTTGTATTGCAACTGAAGGGCTGTGGGATACTGAGCCCAAGACGTGAGCTCTGCCCTGCGGCTCTCAGAGCTGTTCTTTCCTTTCTTGCACATGCCTGGCCACCACAGACCTGCGTGGGAGTAACGTCCGTCAGTCGCTGTTTCAGTGTGGGCCTGTGAAAAGAAGCCTAACGTACGCTGGTTTCCAGTTTCCTTTTACTGGTGGAGCCTCTCTAGTCCACCACGCTCCCGTCCCGCAACATCTGTAGTCTGACGTTAGCTGCACGACCACTTATCATGGACATGGCCACGTTTCCTGTGGTCCCTTAAAGTTTGTCTATAGCCGCCAGTCCTGGCTCTCAGTGTTCCGTGCTGCTATTTAGATGTAACTGACCCCTCATGGTCTTCTAAGAGCTCAGTAAACAGCAGGCGTGCAGGTAATGCTGCTAACCAGCACTGTCTCCCTGTGGTTTGGCAAATTCTCTCATTTGGCACCAGCCCGGCCCTGAGGGTGCCAGACTAGAGAGGTTTGACCTGTATTCTGATCTACATTTGACGTTCCCCCAGCAAACAACCATCTCATGTCTTTAAACAAAAAGCCCAAGATACTAGTTAAGATTTCTCTCTTTGTCCAATCCCTTACCCATACACACGCCACATACACTAGTTTTTCCCCAACTCAACCCACAAACATGCACCTGGGGCAGGCTATGCTAAGGGTCAAGAGCGCGTTTTTACGGAATTTGACAGGAACGTTTGCCAATGTGCGTGCGGGGCCTGAGGCCTTTCTGGTTTTGTCCCTCATCCCGCAAAGGGCTGAGCCTCAGGCTGAAATGCACATTTACTGCTTGATTCAGCAGCCAAGCTTCCAGTGACTTCATTGGAACGGGACTACGTCCAAAATGCTTTACTGAGCGGGTATTTGAAGCTACTTTCCCCCTTGGAATACTCCAGGCTAAGTGCATAAAAAGCAATTCCAGGTCAGCCTCCGTCCTTACGTCTTTTATTCGCTCCTTGCCTCACTGGGACATGTTTACATGACTTTAGTTAAGGTAGTCTTAACGGCAAGAGCAAAGCAAGCTATATATTCTAAGGTTCTCCTAATCACCCTGGGGACTGTTCACATATTTACAGTGTCCTAGCAAATAAATTAGAAGTAGTTGATTTCTGTCATTAGGGAGATACACACACATCTCAAAGAGCTGGAAGGGACCTTGGGAGGTCATCAAATCCAGTCCCCTGCCTTCTTGGCAGGATCAAGCACCTTCCCCGACAGATTTTTTTTTTTTTTTAAATTCTATTCATCCCAGACCCCTAAATGGCCTCCTCAAGGCTTGAGCTCACAACCCCAGGTTTAGCAGGCCAATGCTCAAACCATTCTTTCTTCTGACCAGAATAAATGTATGCCTGAAAAACTCAACAAAAAGAAAACTATAAAAGTACTGCTGCCAAGATAGTATTGTATTTTAGCCACTTAGCTAAGATTCACTCTCACAAATCCAATGGCAGAAGCTGGTCTTAGGCAGGGGGTTGATTTAACTAGATGAGAAAATTCTGAAAGCAAACAGACAGTCGTGTGAAATCATCAAGCAGTTCAAAAACCGCATGCCGTGTGATCGCCCACTTGGCGATAATTCCCAGTTAGAAACAGATCTGACCTCTGCATCTTAACTTTCTTCCTGGTGGTTCTGTTTCTACGATCATCACTTTGTACCTCTCACCCCCTTTTTTGGTGGTAAGACACTAAACCCTCTGTCAAAAGCTGCAGCCCTCAAACAAGCAGCCTTTGTGTATACCCATCTCATTTACCTTGTGTGTTTTACAGCAAAGGCTGATAAATGAGCATGGCTTGACAAATTCGCTTCTTACAGATACTGCCGACTTTCAGAATATAAGTTATGTATTTATTAGGATACATTATGAAAATATATTGACTGTGCTGGAAACAATTAGAGAACTAATGCCAAAACTACCTTAGAGATTTATTTAATGGCTTATAAAAATAGATTAATAGGAGTTCCACTTTTTAAGGCCACAAGGGACTATTACGATCATGTAAGCTGATG
The DNA here is from genome assembly GCF_033958435.1 of Carettochelys insculpta. Lineage (NCBI taxonomy): Eukaryota > Metazoa > Chordata > Testudines > Carettochelyidae > Carettochelys > Carettochelys insculpta. Next base: position 131,155,377 of record NC_134140.1, on the reverse strand, counting down.
TGCAGTGTAATGCAAGCCACAGAAATGCAGCAGGGGGTTTCCTGAATCCATCCCAGTAACTTGTGAACGCAATAACGTATCTTTTAGAAAGAGATCTCTAGTGACGACTGAAAGACTTCAGGTGATGGAGAACTCAGCACACCTCGTTGTAAATTGTTACAGTGGCTAAGTGATTTTGAAAGAAACTAAACATCCCTTTCTCACTTTCAGTCTCTTTTCTTGTGCTGTCATAATTCAGCCGGTCTGCGGTTTTCCCACAGAGTTCCAGGAGGAAAAAGACCTAACTGTCTAATCCGAAAATAAGCAGTCGCCTCTCCTCCCCTTAATCATACAAAGTGGCCCAGGACTTTGTGGATACGGTAGACCCCCAACTAACACGATTTCAACCCACACATTTCTTGCAACAAGAAGAGTCAAAACCATGAGTAGTGGGGACCTGGGGACTGGGCGGCAGCCTAGCTCCCAGCTCCCCCTCTACTTGCAGGAGCCTGGGAAGTGACCAGTGTTGGTTCGCTGGTCAGTTTCCTGGCTCCAGATACTGGCGGGGAGCCAGAAACCAGTGGGCAGCCTAGCTCCTGGCTCCCCCTCGGCTTGTGGGAGCCTGGAGTGTGGAAGCTTGGAAAGCGACCAACACTGCTTCGCTGGTCAGTTTCCCCGTTCCCACAAGTGGCAGGGAGCCCAGAAAGTGACCAGAGCTGTTGCACTTGGCTCCCAGCTGCCTGTCACTCCTGGGAGCCAGGAAACTAACCAGAGCTGCTGCACCTGGCTCTGGGCTCCCCGCTGCTCATGGGAGCAGGGAGGCAGGTGCAGCCAGGACTGGGGGACCAGAAGGTGGCAGTGCCCTGCCCCACACACCACCCAGACCGACTTACAGGAAATTTGATTTACGAGTGGTTGCTCAGGAACACAACCTATGCGTAACGCAAGGGTCTGCCGCACAGCCAAACACACAGAACCAGGGCAACACCACTGTTATATTTCTTGTAGAGGTCATCTTTAAAACCTGTTTGTAAAAGAGCCCTGTTATTTTGGAAATGACGCATTCCAGACCAGAGGAATATTTGCACCACAAAGAAATTATACTGCAAAGGTGATTAGTGTGTGTTAGTTTTTTTTAAACTGTTATAGTCAGGGCTGAACAATCTTACCATGTTACAGGCCTGGGCTTTGTTTCTCTGCTTTGAAATCAATTTCAAAAATATATTCTACATTGCTTTAAAATAAGTGTGATTAGCAAAGCTCATCAAGGAGGTTCCATTTTCCTGCACAGACCCAAATGTGTGCAGCAAAGCACAAGATGTTAGAGGTAAAAAATGAGTTAAATTCAACTCTGGGAAGGGAGCATGAGGGTTAGCTTCACTATGCACTGTGTCCTCCTGTTCTTGCACTGAAGAACTGTCAGGGCACAGGGTCTAGACTCGTCTCAAGTGATTCCGCTACAGAAGCCAACAGGAAACTCCTTTTACCTTGAAAAGTCGGACCGCTTTTACAGCCCATATTTGCTTTTATACCTTCATTATGTCCCCCCGCCGACTTTTCCCCATACTTTTGACAGATGTGCTGAGCTCCTTTCACCATAGCACAATTTAAGGCAACTATTTTCTGATGGCAACGCCAGCTTTGCTCCTACAAGAAACGCCGACCCCCCCTGTTCATTCTAGCATGCTCTGTTTTCCATTAGCCTGGCTAACGGGGGTGAAAAGTCACCAATCCCCTGAAAATGAAACCCAACTTCTGGTTGGTTTCCAGTGTGCAGCAAGGATCTGCCGCTGTAATATGGTCATCGCATGAGACGTTACTTAGACAAGAGCTCGGAAGAAACCGCCTCCACGAGAGGAGTAAGGAACAGCGCAAGGAGAGTGGCATTAGCCATGCTGGTGCTTTACAATGCTGTAACTTGCTGCGCTCGGGCAAGGGGGGCAGCAGGCCTGCTAACGGGAGGGCAAAGGATTTCAAGTGGGACGGGAGCTCTGGACGCCACGGCTGAAGTTCCAGGCCCCTTTGAAAGGCCAGGGAGCCTTGTGCCCCACTCTGCAGGCACCTCAGAAAGAGTCGGGGGTGGGGACCAGAGCTGACTGCCCCAAGGCCGGCCCCTTCTGTCCTCAGCCCCTCCCTTTCCAAGGGCAGAGACCTGGCCTCCACTCGCCACTGGGGGGAAAGGATGACTTTCATGCCCCCGAGCAAGGAAGTTACGAGCCCAGTAACTTGCTAGTGTAGACAAGCCCTGAGTCTGCTTCACAAAGCTCATCTAGCACAATATGGCCCTACCCCATCTCAGGCAGCTGAGGGAGGACCACGCCAAGGCGGCACAATGCTCCGATGCACCCTTCCATCCTCAGGTGGCCTGCGGCCCTGTGAACCCCATCCTGTAGGAATGTCAGACGACACACGCATGACTCAGGCTGGTCCTAAACTCTCTCTTCCCAACAGCAACAGGCCACCAAAACTTTCTCTGCTTCTCAGCTCTGAGCTATTAGAATGCAATCCCCAACCACAGCTCAGTGCACGATCCGAAGTGGGACCAGCCCTGAAAGGACACTCATGGGTTCAGTTAAGTATCTGGCATCATCAACGTTCAAAGTAAAGGCTCCACGCTCATTTTCCCGACACTGCCTTTCCTGCCAGCTCCTGCCACTGGGAGGCGCTCCGGTCCGACAGAAGAGCATTGGACGTTGGCTTTGCTTGGGGGCAACATAAGGTAGGTCTGTTGAGAAAAGCTGCCATTCGAGGAGTGCACCCTTGTCCCTCTGGCTGGGGATGAATGTGAAAGCTTCCTGTTCTTTGCCTCATTTCTTAACTCCCTCAGAAACATCATTGGCTCACCATTAAATCGTCTCAGTTACACGGTAAGAAACGTTCGCAAACCCTCAGTGACAGAACACAGCTGCAGGAGACCCACAGTGACAGAACACGGCCATGCGAGAGCAAACCAACTTTGGGGCAAAGCCGTTAACAAAGGCATCCCCCTTCCTCTATGCCTGATAGGCAGATTTTTAACCTCTCTTCTTCAAACCACCTCAGCATTTCTCCTCTTCCTCCTCCCTGTCTACTTTAATAAAAGATGGCCGAGACTTTCACACCAGGTCTTTCTGGAACGGGGATGTCATGAACAAGGCAGGGAAGGGGTTAACCTCTTCCTGAGGTAACTTGAGCCCAGTTGAGCCAATGGGAAAGGAGTGACTTTTTGGACGGAGAACAATTGCAACTTAAGGGGTCTTTTGTCTGCTGGGGAGGCAGAGAGAGGACCGAGGGGAAGGATGTCTCCCAGGCGACTGAGAAATGAATCCCATAAATATCCTGACTGTCTCAAAATCAGCCGTAGAGATGTAAGTAAAAGGGAAATGTATAGCTAGATGTGATCAGATTAGGGTTATTTTGAATTTGGTTGGACTGGCTGCTCTGTTTTCTTGTTGCCTTGTTTCTTCATTTTCCTGCTCTGTTTTTTCTTTGTTTGTTGCTTTGACTTGATGTTTTTCCCCTGTAACTGTTAAGCTGAATCCCAGGGAAATATTTTCTCTGCATGCCACCCTGCTGATTTATTTTCTCTTGTTTTGTGAATAAATTACTGTTATTAAGTAACTGATCCGATACGTGTGTCCTGACAAGGGTCTGGGAACATGTGCGCCTTGGGCTAGAAGGCCAGCTACTAAATTACAGTTCTTTGTCCTAAGCTCTCTCTGGAGGGAGGGTTAAGAGCTTGCGGGTGTCCCCAGGGGAAGATATTCCCAGGTGTGTCTTCCTGGGTTAAGGGGTTTCTGTTTTACCTGGGTGGTGGCAGCTCTACCCTCCAGGGGATCTGTGATCTTGGGAAGTTTTCAAGTAAAGCCTGGACAGGCAAGGTGTTTTAAGTCTTTGTGGGGCAAGCCCCTTCTGCACTTGGCACGTCAGAGTGGGGCCAGAGCCCTGAGAGCGGACGCAACAGACAGGCCAGCAGCATTTGTAAAGGGAAAACCAGCGGAATCCTGAGTCACTCATCACGCAGAGCCATCAGCCTGCCGCGCAGGGAAAGGGAGCGCCCCTTGCTCCCTCTGCATGGGCCACAGCCAACCCACCTGACGTGCTTCGTGTTGAGCAACTGGGATGCAGGAACTGGAGGAGCCTGGGCTCACAGGGCAGTGGGCTGCTCCGTACAAAGAGGAGCAATAACTGCCCCACAGCACGAGTGGGGCCAGGAGGAACTGGGATTCTCTGAGGCTGCGTGTGCCCTAAAGAATCAGCCCACGTGAGCAAGGGAACCGGAGCCAGCTGGGGCTCAGAGCCTCGTGTGGAGAGGTACCTCAACACACCCCCTGACTCTGGTTGCACTGCGACGCTATCCTTTCACCCTCAGCTGCGCAGCACAAACATGACCCTCCACAAGCCAGGTCTCTGGTGCGGCAGCAACCCTATGATGGCTACTGAGCTCTGTCCCTCCTCCCTGTAGTGCCACGGAGCCTGGCGGGTAGAGCTTTTGGCTTGTGCAGTCATATCGAGAGCTCTGGCATTGGGCTGAATTGTCTAAGGTTGCTCTGAAGCAGCTGGCATCCCTGCAGGCCTAATGTCTCCATTTACAGTCGTCACCACAATGAGTACAGGGACGGTACTGGCAGGAGGCCTGCAAGCTTCCCTGTCTCCTCAGCTGAGAAACACACCTTAACCCAGACCCGAGAGAACCCCTCTGGGAGTAAGGGGTCACCTTACTGCAAAACTCAGTGTCCCAGCTAACACTCGTTGGGGATGTCCAGGTACAGATCTGGGCTTTGTGAAGGGCTCACCTGGGCCATGAGATGGGACAGAGGCCACCAGAGGAGAATCAAGTGTTCGCACTTCAGTCATCACCGACCTGGGCCGAATTCAAGCCTGAAAATGGAGGGGGAAATAACTACTCCTCATTACTAGCTCTCCTGATGGGAGACTTAATTTTGAGGGCCATGCAGCTGCAGATAAAGAATTTAACAAATTCTGAGCGTACCAATTACACAGTAGAAGCCTTGTGTTATATAACACCTTGCACAATGATGTCCTTCTCAGAGGGCCAGCTGTCACTCGTTTTATGGATATTGGTAAGGGAAAACCTCACTCTCTCTAAAGCAAACACTCATAAAAAGAAAGTTAAGGTTGCACAGTCAAGAGCTCATAAGTTCAAAAATGGCAGAACTGAGGTGGGTTGTGCAACCTTACATCCGTCCCCCTTCTTGTGTGTTTCCATCATGATATAGTCTTTAGTTACATAATCACACAGGGTACCACCAAATGTCAGCTCCTGTTTCTCAGCATGGAGGTGCTGGAGTTTCTCACCAGATTCCACGAAAGCAAAATTATTGCAAAACACACACACCACAAGTCGTTTCCCTGTAACTTTGTTCCTGGGAACAGCTGAAGCATTTTTGCTGAAATTTTCCAAATTCAACTGAGGCAGGTGCGCAACATGGAGAAAGTCAGAGCAAATGGTTCAAGTGCGGCAAAGTTACAAGCAACTGAACGTACGGATCTAATGATGGGAAGCGTCGAGCAACCTTATTGGCAAGCAGTGATCGCTGCTCCCTCACAAGAGAGGGACAGATAAATACTCTGGGGGGATCTTACACCACATTCATCAGTTTGGACCCACGTGAGGGGGGTTTCTCAGCCCACGCCAGAGGAGGGAAAGGCTGAATTCCCTGCAGCGTTGTAGAACTGGCACATGAATACAACGATCAAAGGAGGAACCAAACTGGGGTTACTTCTTCATATCAGCTGCACATTGCCATAACTAATCACAGCAATGGCAAAAGGATTTACACCAACCAGCAGTACTAAGAAAGCAACTGTGCACTACCCAGGAATTCCCTAAGTCCCTGAAAGCCAATTGCCACCAGGGCGTATAGATTTTAAATATGCACAAAGAGCGGAAAGCTTCTGCCTGCCCTCCCCCCGCAGCTGCTCTCTGTGGGGAGCACTGAGAACACAGAATCGGTGACTCTAGACAACACATGCATCGCACACCTCCCTCTGTACCTGGGCTGCTTCTTCGGTGGTGGGGGCGGCGGCGCGAGTTCCTCATTTCCGCTCCGGTCTTTGGGGAAGTCAAAAGCAAAAGAAGCGGATTTGCTCATCGCAGGTTTTTTCCCCTGCCCAGAGCTGCCTTCCCCGGCCTGGGAACTAGCTGGTCCATTCTGCACTTCCCGTGTCTGTGCGCCAGTTACAAAGCCCTGTCCTTCCTCCTCTTCCTCCTCTATCCGGCACTGCCGGCTCCATGCGGTGCCGTAGTATTTATGCCTCCTCTCATGGGACGTGCCTGGAGGGCCCCTGCTGGGCTCCTCCGCAGGAGAGCGGAGAGAAGGCGGGACGCTGCAGGGACCATTATCTGTATGGTTCCTGGGGCCAGGGGGGCTGGTACTGCCGCAGAGCTGTGCCCTGGAGGAGCTGTGCAACCCCTCGCTGCCAGGCAAGCTGCTTGGGGACGTCGGTGGGGGACCAACGGGTCTCTCGCTGGCTACGCCCCGGCTCGATGTTTGCTGGCAGACCCTTGGGCTGCTGTCCCCCGGACTTACCTCGCTGCCTGCGTGGGAGCCTTCCCTGTGCCCCAAGGAAGGGGAAGGGATGGCAAAGTCTGGAGGAGAGGTGGGACTAGCGCAGGGCCACTGGACCCCGACGGCGGAGTCTGGGCTGGTCAGAAATATCGTCCTGTTCTCCTCCTCTGCACACGCTGCCATAACAGTAATCTTGGCGGCTACCTGGGTGGCTGAATCCAGGCACTCCCTCTCGATGCTCAGGTACAGCCGCCCCTCTCGCTGCTCCTTGCGCGGGCTGCGGGCGGGCCCCTCTCTCGTGGTTTGCAAAGCAGGAGGATTTGACCGCGCTTTTTTCCTCTTGGTGCTCTCAGCATAGATGGGCTCACTCAGGGCAGGCTGTGTGCAGTGGCCGGGCTGCAGGGCTGGGACAGGGCTCAGAGGGTCGCTTGAGTATCCCACCGGGCGGTCTCTGGCGAGACTCGATGGCTCAGTAAGGGGACACTCGTCGTTCTCCTGAGGCAAAGCCAGGGGGCTGCTGCTCCACACGCTGTCAGATGGGGCAGCCGCCCCAGGGAGACGGGCTAAGGTTTTTCTCTCACAACGCATGCGATTTTGTAAACTACGTTCACCTTGAAAACCCACCTCCGAGCTCAGCGGCCCGCACTGACCCTCACACAGCTCAGCGGCCCCTGTCTTTGCCTGCGGTCTCCCGTCAGCGTCCGGCTGCCTCCAGGACCTGGGGGCTGGCTTTTCACTGTCGCTCCACCCCACCTTGCTCTGTGGAGATGGACCGTCCGGGGGGACAGGACTCTCTCTGCCATCGTCTGCGATGGAACAGTACTCCCCGCTTTCGCGCTCCGAGCTGCAGTCGTCATTGCTCTCCAAGGACAACGCTGGGCCTTCTCCTTGCCGAAATGGGGGGCCCCAGGTAGAGTCCAGGCTGGAGCCGGGGCTTCTGTCAGCAAAGGCAGGTGGTTGGTGGCAGGACCCTCTCTGCGGAAAGGCAAACTTCTCCCGGTTACAAAGCACAGCTCTGTCCTTCTGGCCACCCACCTCGCCCTCCCACTCCAAACTGCTGAGGGGGACATTTCTCTCTCCTCTGCTTTCCTGGCTGGGCAGGTCCCCCTTGGAGCAGCCTTGGTGACACTGAGGAGCACAGTCATTCGATGCATCATGCAGGAAGGGTTTTCTCCCAGTACTACTGCTGAAATGGTCCATGCGGGTCTTCTGTGCTGCTCCTGGCTTCACAACGAGGTGGCTTTCCGATGCCGTTCTCCGGCTGACCTACATGGGCCAAAGACGACAACATGCGGTCAGGACAAGCATTACAAGAAAAAGGTAAAAGCTGCTTTGTTGCATACTCGCCTAGGGCGCAGGGGTAGCTCTGCTCTGCACCTTTGTCTTCACTAGAGATGCCAAAGGTTCAACAGTTGGACGGTTAGTCTTAGGCTTACCATTAAACAGACCTTACCCAGTAACCGGCCATACCTGCTGGCAAGAGAGACCCCAGCCCAGGCAATGCTGGGCCAGCCTGCCAGAGCAGCCCTGACCACATTAGGCCAGCAGAACCCCAGCTGTGGATGCATCAGGCAGGCTGAACCAGCAGGACCCTAATCGCAACAGGACCACAAGCCTGGCACTCCAGCCATAGATGCAGCCTGGGTTAACCCATACAATTTTCATCGTTTAACCATTTAGCATTTTAATGGCTATTTACGGCCCTAGTATTTGCCACGCAAGTGACTACAGCAACTTATCTGCTGAGATACACTTATTCTACTTTCTGAAGCCTCTGCAGTCTTTCCCTTACACATTATCTCAACCTAGTGAATAAGGTCGCTCTTTCTCTTCCTAGGCAGGTACTTCTCCAGGGAATAATATTTCAACCTGCCCTATGGTGTGTGTGTATTTGATTTAGAGTCAGTGTATAATTAAAGTTTCATAGGTTACAAAGAGAACATCTTCCCTGTGGCATTACTTCCCCTTTCAATTTCATAAACCAACTTTGTAGCTGTACAGGGTACAGAATGGAATTCTCTCATAACAAAGAGAAAAAAATGCTTCCCTGTACATGGAATTTACACCAACAGGAAAGGCCCTGCTGGGCAAAAACTCCCTTCTGGTAGCTACAGCCAAACCTCAGAATTATGAGCATCAGTTACAAACTCACTAATCCACCTCACAGCTCAGCTGGAAGCCCCAGTGTGCAATCAGGCAGCGGCAGAGACAACAAAAGAAACTACCATACACGACTGTGTTAAATGTGAAAAATAAAGGGGAAATTTCAAAGCAGGTTGACCACTGAGGACACCGTTTCTTTGCTTGTTTCGTTTAAGATGGTAAAAAAAAAAAAAAAAGGCATTTTGTTCCTGCACAGTAAAGTTTCAAAGCTGTAGTAAGTCAACGGGCGGTTGTGGACTTCTGAAAGAACCAACCGCTGCACTTTGTTCAGTCTTAGGACTGTTTCAGAGCACTGAACCAGCGTACATGCTGGAGCTGTTTGTAACGGAGGTTCTACTCTATGCATCTGGGGGCAGGCGTACCTCCTACTGGGACAACCTTATCTTTACTCCCCCTCTGTTGGAGCGCAGCTGTCACAAGAGCAGAAATGATGCATCCTTCCTTATCACCTCCTGCCACACAGGATAGTGACAGTTTTTCCTCTGCTCAGTGAGGGAAGAGGCAAGAATCCCACGGGATGAGGAGTGCATCTGTGCCTATTTAATACAAAATTGCTGCTTTCCCAAAGGATCTGAGATACTGGAATCTGTTTATACGGGAGACACACTTCACCATCAGCCAAATTCTGCTGTCGCGAACAGGCGGAAAACCAGCATAGCGTCATTGGCTTCAATGATGTTTTGCTGCATTTAGAATTGGTCTCTAAACAAAAGCAACACAGGGTACTGAAATTCTAATAAAATATCTTGTGTCCTATTAGCAACTTCAGAAACAGATGGGGAAAAGGCACCCCTTAGGAAATCCTGGGGCTTTTGGGCTCAGCGGGAGCAGGCTGTTTCTAAGGATACAGCTACGCTTATGGGAAAAGCAACATGCTAGAGATCCACCTGCTGGAGTTTGATTCACAGTGCTCCTGATTCATGTGGCAGGGACCAAGGCTCTGCTTCGGAGCTCCAGGCTGAACGCCGACAGGCTTTGGGAGTACCACGGCGCTGGACTCTGTGGCTTAGCCCCATCGTTGGATGTAACTATTGCCGAATAAGCCATTTGCCCTTCCTCTGTCCGCCCTGTTTAGGAAGATATTAAGGAGGGACTGGACGGTTGAGGAGATTTCCAAGGGAACAGCAAAACTCCCACATCTAGGCTACGCGGTTGTCAGCCCAACTTGACAGTGAACCACTGACAGCTGATGGCGGGTTGATGAGCTGTGTGAATCCCAGATCTGGAAGGAACCTTGAGAGGTCATCGCCTGAAGTTCTCTGCACTCATGACAGGACCCAGCATCTAGACCAGAGACTCTCAAGCTGTGGTCTGTGGACCAGCAGTTGTCTGCAAGCTCCATTCCAGTGCTCTGGGGATTGGTCCCCTCTGAGGAGCACATCTGGGTAGCTGCACGTGGGACTGAAAGGCTGCCCCCTTAATTAGTGGCTTGCAGGTGTGGCTCCCCTAATTACATGCCTGGACCAGCATTCCCTGCAAGCTGAGCACTTAGGCGATTCAGGTGGCACCCGACTGATTAACACAGCTCAGCCAGCAGCGTGCATTGTTATTGGTGGTACACAGCCCCACATGCCTTGGTGCACGTAACACTTGTTCCACCCCATGGATGGAAAAAGTTAGAGGGAGCCCTGCCCTGGACCTCATATGTAAGGTGAAGTAGTGGCCTCGGGCATATGGGGGCGGGGCAGGGGTCTGAGGTGAGGGCAGTAGGTGGTAGATGGGGCGGCAGTGAGGTGAGAAGAGGGGGTGGGGAGAATGAAGGACACCCATAAACAGGTGACTTTCCTCAGCTCAAGGGCCATGGCGCTGGGGAAAGAGGGCCCTCTTTCCCGGACTCAGCTCTGTGGCTGCTGCTGCAAGGGAGAAATCCCTACGGATATCAAAATTAATCGTGTGCTTTTCTTTGCGGAACAAGGCGGCATTAATTATCAGGAAGGATTTTTTTATACAGCTCTTTTACAAAAAGCGCTTCGCAGGAGCTGACTAACGCTACAGACGACATTTGGAAAGACCATTAAGTGGTCTGCAGAGACTCTCAGCAATTATCAAGCGATCGCCAAAGAAGAGCATGAGAACCGCTGCTCCAGACTATTCCCGACAGATGCGCTTCTAATTGGCTCTTAAAAACTTCCAGTTGTGGAGATTCCACAACAGTTCCAGGAAATTTATGGCAGTGTTTTCACCACACTGACAGTTAGGGCTTTTCCGCCTAATGCCCAACCTAAAACTCCCTTCTCAATGAAAAACTCAACAAGGCCCCGAGTGACTGACATTATTTCAAAGTATCAGAATTACACACGACTGTTCACAGACTGTTTGCGACCTGGGTCAGCACGATCAAATTTACACAGAGTTCCACTAGGTTTAGTGAGTGGCGTTCCAGCAGGCCAGGGATTTTGCATCAGAAACACAAACCTCTGGTGCCCAAGGGGTGAGAACCAAGAGGAAAGCAGAAGAGGCAGAAAAGAAAGTGATTGGCTTTAAAAACACACACCCCAGAATAAAAAGTAACAGAGGTAGATGCCCAGTAGTCTTGTCACAGAAAATATTCTTTTTGCTCTGCACCAAAAGCAAATATTACAATGGGCGTAGCACTGTAAAATACCACACCCCGTATTAATCATTACCTGCGAGATATCTGCATTCGCACTCACATCCGCCCCGACGTCAGCAACATCTGGGTTGATCATTGTTGGCTTCACTGCGATCGTTGGCTTCGAGTAAGGCGAGGCAACTACACACTCATCTTCCCAAGGTGTATCCTCAGTCTTTGCTCTCATTCCATTCAGGCTGTGTGAGGGCAAGCCATTGGCTTCCAGTCCCAGGGCCGTCGGCAGCCTGTGTGAACGTTTGGGGCCAAAACAGTTTTTGCAAGAGCCAGGCTTCCAAAGGTGCTCCACAAAGTTGCTGCACACAGACATCTTTAAGTCCTGCTGGTTCAAACAGAAGGCCCTCTGCATCCTGTACACAGAGCTCTGCTGTTCATTTTGCGTTCAGGCGCTCAGCATCGTCTTCAATATCTGAACTGTGCAGCAGGTGAGCTCCCTGTAAAGGCAGAACGCTAGGGATGACAATCGGAAGATTTCAGCTGAACTGGAGGGAAAAGAGAACAACAAGAAGTCTTGTGGCACCTTACAGACTAACAGATATTTTGGAGCATGAGCTTTTGTGAGCAAAGACCCACTTCATCAGATGCATGAGTTGGGGGGGTACGTTTCAGAGGGGTATTTAAAGAGTGGGGTCCCAGTAAAAAGGGGGGGGCCAGAGCTGACAAATTCTATTCAGCAAGGTGGAAATGGCCCAGTATCAACAGTACTTGTCCAAAGGGGGAAAAACAAGTTAGATCAGACAGGGACATGTGAGCCTTTGTCAGAGTCTAATGGGGAGCTATTAGCACCCAAAGCAGAGAAACACTTACTCAGCTTTCACTGCAAAAAGTTCACTGTGCATAAGGCCTCTTACACTGCCTATACAAACACCTATAATGCCTCAACTTCTCTACATGCCTCTGCCAGGAGGCTGGAGGGTACAGCAACAAGCAGCATTCCTTTGAGAATTAATTCACACAACCTGACTCATACTGGGTCTGGCTCAAAGGGTGAGGGCATCTTGTCAATATCCATTCCTGGTTGTGAAAGTGGGATCGGAGAGGAGGAATTCCCTACAAAAATAAAATTATTCCTGGTAGAAACAGGACTAGTGGAGCAAATTCTGTAACCCAGTTCCCTGGCAACCATCACAAAGTAATTACACCCTAATTCAGGATTGGGAGGGGGGAAGAGTAATTGAAACCATTTCCAGAAAGGAAGGCTGTTAACCTGCAGTTGGATCTGATTGGAGAGAGAGAAAGAGAAAGCTCAGACTCCTCTTACCTGTCGTCACAAAGAATAGTGTCAGTTAACTGAAATAGCCTATTGTCTGCAAGGCTGAAATTGACCACACACCATAACCACTCTCTGCCCCTGGACTGCTTACAGACAGGAGTCCTACCCTTCTTTGCTCTCCAGTAATGGAAAGAGGAAACTCTCCAGGAAGTTCTTCTAGGTGGGGCCGCATTCTGCTTTCTTTGCTGTCAAGTTTAACCAAATTCTCAGAACAGATAAGTGAAACGGAACCCTTCGGGAAATCTTTTGGACTGGTGGCCCAGGAAACAGGGACAATTTAGCTGACCCCAAGAAACCCACATGGCTGCTGGGAAGGGAAGATGCACAGATAAAATCCTTCCATACCTTGCTCTCTCAGCAACTTCACTCCAACAACTAGATACCAATGTAAAACAACATGAAGCAAAACTTGCCCCTACGAATGCCACTAGTTAGGGGCATTCAGGAGTGCCCCAATTCTCTGGACAGCAGTACCTCTAGGCCTCAGGACTGAACTCGGAACTTTTCTACAAATTTTCCTCTGTGTTACACAGTGTATTAGCCCATCGCAACAGCTGAGCAGGACAGTGTTATTTACAAAATCCCCTAAGAGCACTAGCTTTACCAGACTGAGGTTGCAAATTGAGGCTCTGGTATTCTTTGGTGGCACTATGAAGATATCGTAGTCCAAGCCTCGGCCACACAAAAACATGATTAAAGTCAATGTTGTATTGTATATGCACATCGACACAGTCCTCCTGAGTGCTGAAAGAATCCTTGGTGCTGAGCAAGCCTTAGGAGATTTGGCAGCTAACAGGTAGCTAAGGTGAAAAAATCTTTTTACATTCAGACTCCCTAACAACAGTTTACATTCTCAAGTCTCTCTCCGCAAGGAAAAGGGCTAAATACCAGGGTTTTTAAAAAAAGGCTCAGCAGTCATTTGATGCATTCTACTAAGCTCACAAGAGTCAACAATTTTTGCCATGGTTCGAATTTAAAAGTTCACTCTGATCAACTCAACTTCAGTGCTCTGTAGTAGTTCCGAGAGAGACCAAGAGAGCATCCAAACGATGTAACCAAGTTAGTCTGTTACATAAGTCTGTTAGGCGTAGCCAAGTTAGGTCTGTATCTTCAAAGGCAACAAGAAGTCCCGTAGCCCCTTACAGACTAGCAGATAGTTTGGAGCATAAGCTTTTGTGACGAAGCCGGTCTTTGCTCACGAAAGCTTATGCTCCAAAATACCTGTTAATCTATAAGGTGCCGCCACAGGACTTCTTGCTGCATCTGAACTATGTTTTCTCTCTACCTCACTTTCTCTTAGAAAAGTCTACCACAACTCCAGACCTAGGTTTACCAATTTCAAGTCAAATCTTACTTTTTGATGGGTTCCAGAAGGGGGCAAAATACACTGTGTTCTACTGACTTTACTAAGGTATGTAAAAAGCATTATTGCAAAACTAAGAAAATACCTAGATGGGGTGATGAACTCCCCCAGGGTACTCATATCACTGGTTGAGGAACACTGATCTAGACCTGGGCGAGCAAAGTTTTTTACGCTGGGCCCCACTTTACATCTCCATAATTAGCAGGGTCCCTCCAACCTGTCTAATGTAATCCACAGCAGTGGAAATCTTGGTTATGTTTTAGGATTTAGAATGTCTGTACAGTTCGTGGGCAGAACTTCTTTTATACCAGTAGTGGGATCAAAAAATTGACAAAAGATGATATTGGAAAATGTTTAGTATCATGACAAAAATTGTTAAATTAGCCACACCAGGAATACTCTGTCACATGACACAAAGGCAAATTGTTCCCACCATAAAAATAATGGGGGGAAGGGGAGAACAACAATGAAGCTGGCAAATCCACAACAAAGCAAGAAACTGGTTTTTTTATTGTCTAGTTTACATTTTAAATGTAATTTAATCCAAATCTACTAACAATTTGGTATTTAACTACACTAAGAAATATATTAATCTGGGGGATCTCTACCTTTTGTCACCTGTGACCCACAGACCATTCATCTTTGTTCTTATGACTATACCCCAAAAGCCTTTGCAGTGGATTAGATAAAAAGCAACTGCGCAATAGATCACTTGTTAATTTTTTAGCTCATTGTGCCAGGTGCAGCCAAAGATGTCATTTGAGTCACTGCAGGTACATTTTATGATTTCACATTTGAAAATATAAGGGTCCGTTATCAGGCATTTAATCAATCATCTAGTCCTCGGTATTAAATAGCCATTCAAGGAGCTGTTTTCAGAGCCAGCAGGACAAGGGAGTGGAGGGGCAGGGGTATTCCAGGCATAGCTTGGGAAGTTCAGTGCCAAACCACATTCTGCTTTTGTTTGTTTTTCCTTTTCTTTTGAAAGCCTCCTGTCAGGGTGAATTTGTAAGAGCCAGGCGGGCAGCCACTTCTACTCTGTCCAGCCATACTGCAGGTGTGAGCCAAACTCTACCTTGGACCCGCCCCCCCCTTATGCAGCAAGCCTCTGAGGGCTGGTTTTGAAATCCCGGGGCATTTGCTCATTAAGCCTGGGGTCTCTTGAGAAGAGCAATGATAGGGGCAGCGGAATAATAACAGAGAGGGAGCCGTGCTAGTCTATACACTATCAAAACAAAAAGCAGTCAAGTAGCACTTTAAAGACTAGCAAAATAATTTATTAGGTGAGCTTTCGTGGGACAGACCCACTTCTTCAGACCACAGCCAGACCAGAACAGACTTAATATTTAAGGCACAGAGAACCAAAAAGAGTAAGCAAGGAGGACAAATCAGAAAAAGATAATCAAGTCACTATAGGGGCTCGTCTGCATAAACTTGGCTCAATCTAACTCTTGACCTTCCCCCCCACCCCTCCACTCTCTGATTTGCTCACCTTGATTATCTTTTTCTGATTTGTCCTCCTTGCCTACTGTTGTTGGTTCTCTGTGCCTTAAATATTGAGTCTGTTCTGGTCTGGCTCTGGTCTGAAGAAGTGGGTCTGTCCCACGAAAGCTCATCACCTAATAAACCATTTTGCTAGTCTTTAAAGTGCCACTTGACTGCTTCTTGTTTTGATGGGGCAGCGGAAGTATTTCAATCATGCAAATACTTCAGCAGGGAGACGCCAGCCCCGGAGCAGCCCTACCCCCCTCCCCCGCGAACTCGCCCTTACTCAACAGGAGGCTCTCGCGGAAACCCCCCTCCCAGCAGTGCCGCTATGACCCGGCGCTTGCAGCCCGGCCGGGAGCGCACTAGCCCGGCCGGCGCCGCCCTCCGCACAGCCCCGCGCTGAGCAGCCGTCCCGGCGGGCACCCGCAGCCCCGCGGCTGCTGGGCTCCCCGGAGCCCGGGGAAGGGGCCAGCGCCCGGGCACGAGCCAGGCCAGTTTAACCCACGCGGCCCCGGGCGGGTGCGGATCTGGAGGGAGAAGCCCGGCAGGCAGGGGCGGGGCAGTGCCGGGCTGTGCCGGGCGCCGCGGAACCCGCCCGCCCGCTCCACGCACGTGTTACTCCAGCGCGCCCCGGCCCGGCCCTGTTCCAGGCAGCCGCTCCGCGGGCGGGGAGCTCGGGGCGGGCACCGGGCGCTGCTTACCGGCTCCGAGGGCAACGCCGGCCCGGCCCGGCCGCCGGGAGAACAGGGACAAAGCCCCGGAGGGGGCGGGCGGACGAGCTCTCCTCCGCGCTGCGGGGCGGGATCCCGGCGCCTGCAGCACTAACCTCGCGCCCGGCTCCCCGCGGCGCCGCCTCCCGGGGCACTGGGCTCCGCCCCTACGGCCGGACCCCGCCCCTGCCTCCCCCCTACAGGGCCGGACCCCGCCCCCAGAGCCTGAACCCGCCTCCCCCCTACACGGCCGGACCCCGCCCCCAGAGCCTGACCCCGCCCCTGCCTCCCCCCACGGCCTGACCCCTCCTCCCCCCCACAGCCGGACCCCGCCCCCAGAGCCTGACCCCGCCCCTGCCTCCCCCCACGGCCTGACCCCTCCTCCCCCCCACAGCCGGACCCCACCCCCAGAGCCTGACCCCGCACCTGCCTCCCCCTCCACGGCTTGACCCCGCCCCCCAGAGCCAGACCCCGCTTCCCCGCTACACCGCCAGAACCCGCCCCCAGAGCCTGACCCCGCCCCTGCCCCCCCCATGGCCGGACCCCGCCCCAAGAGCCTGATCCAGCCCCTCTAGAGCTTGACCCGCCCCCGCCCCCACAGCCTGACCCCGCCCCTGCCTCCGCCCCACGGCCTGACTCCGCCCCCAGAGCCTGATCTCGCCCCTGCCCCCTACACAGCCTGACCCAGCCCCGCCAGAACCTGACCCCACCCCCGCCTCCCCCAATGGCCTGACCCTGCCTCAGAACCTGACCCCACCCCTGCCCACCCACAGGCTGATCCCCCCACCCCAAGCCCCCGCCTCCCCAGCACCTGACCCCACCCCCAGAGCCAGACCCAGCAACACCCCAACCCCTCCAACAGAGCTTTCCCCATCCCCCAGTCCTCCCTCAGCAGCACCCCAGCCCTTCTCACCGCGCCCCTGTGGCCCTCCTCCCACACCGTCTCCTAGCACCCCATGGCCTGTCCCCAGAGTGGTGGTGGGCAATACTCTGGTGGGGAGGGCACTCCAAGGACCTGGTACGTGTTCCAGGCCATGCTCTTCTGTGATATTAACGGAGGAGATGTGGGGTTTGCGACGGACAGAGGTTGGGTGCAGAAGCGGTTGCGACCTGGGGCAGGAGACTGAGGTACAGGTGGGGGTGCAGGGTCTGCCAGAGGGTCTGGGTCCAGGAGAGAGTTCTGACCTGGAGTGAGGGTGCAGAGGGTTTGGGTTGTGACCTCGGGTGGGCTGTTGGGGGAAGGGAAAAGGTGGGTGCCAGTTGTCAGCCCTGGCGGAGAGGCACCCAGCGGGAATCAGGCAGGCTAACCATACCGTTAGAGCACTCACCCTAGCTCCTTCCCTCCCGCAACAGGCTGGCTGCTGGAGCCGCATCCCCTCATGACCAAGAACAGATAAGCAGCCCTCATGAGTCATCTCACACACTTCCTCTCTTCCCGATTCCCCAGGGAGTACAGCCTGGCTAACAAACTCTAAAAGGTTGACATACTGTATTTACCAATTCCTGGGCTGAGGTTACTAAAATAACACATCAAAAGGAAAACATTTGGTTGGTCTCTGAATTCTTCCTCAGCGAATTTAGTTCTTTGGCTTGAAGCATCAGCACCGTCATTATCAACATTTTATGCAGCAAATCCAAGGAGCAATTCATCAGGAGAGTTGGGATGAGAAACCCGAGCTCCTGGCTGTTAAATCCACAGCCAATCCGTCGGACCATTCTGCTTCTCAAAACAGCGTCAACAAATTTGTCCCTGAAAATCCAAGTTCCTCTCCGTATCTGGTGATGTTTTAGTTTGCTTTGGGTGCTGCTGCAATCTGCCCTTCATAGGAACTGGATGGCATTACAGAAGCTGGTAAGAGGTGGCAGGTTTAAAACAAATTTCTTGCATTTCTTCATGCAACACACAACCAACCTGTGCAACTCCTTGCCAGAGGCAGTTGAGAAGACTAGGACTTGAATCGGGTTCAACAAGAAGCTAGATAAATTCATGGAGATGAGGTCCCTCAATGGCTATTGGCCAGGATAGGTAGGAATGGTGTTCCTAGCCTCTGTTTGCCAGAAACTGGGGAATGGATGACAGGGGAGGGATCACTTGATCATCTTTTCTGTTCTTTCCTCTGGGTCTCCTGGCATTGGCCAGAGTCAGAAGATTAAAATACTGGGGTCCATGGGCCTTTAGTCTGACCCAGGATGGCCGTTCTTATGTTCTTAACTGCTGTTCAGCTTTTGGAGTCACTAAGTGTAATCATTCAAACAGTTATGAAGCTAGAAACCTCCTTAGCTTAGAAGAACTGAAGAGAAGATGGAAGAGTGATCTGGCGCAGTTGGACACCTCACCATTAGCTAACCTGCTGCTTAACCCATTGTCTGGATGACAAGCCTATGAATTCCCATCTCGGCACAGAAATGTGAGAATCAGCAAGTCGATCAGTGACCAAGGCAGCAATTTCTTGGCTCGGGGAGAGATTATCCAAGGAGGATCTCTAATGTGCTTGCTGAAGAGCCACAGTGGTTGTTAAGAAATGCGAGGATAATAGCTCTTTTGACTGGGTGTCCAGTTATTGCTCTAGGTTGTGTCTGCGGGGGAGGGCTCTGAACGACATATCACAGAGCTGATTAACAAGGGGTCTTTGTCAGTGGTGAGGACACCTGCAGCTGTGCCAGCGTGCCTCTCCCAGCAGGGGTGCTTTTATTGGAGAAGAATTTACAAAAGCTTGAGCAAATTGAGCATAAAAGAAAAGCTTTTCCTGATTAAGTCACTGAATCTCCTTAAAATAAAGCTGTGTCATTTAATATGCTCCCTAGGGACATTATGGTTACTCCTCAGTTGCCTGAAAGGCCAGACAGGTCAATTTAGCTGAGTTGTCATTGGTCGATGTCCTCTTGAAAAGGAATGTGCCGGGTTTCAACCCAGACCATTTTTGTTTATTTTTAACTGGCATTCTCCTCCCGCACATAACTGGCGAATTGTTACTCACCATGACAGCCAGACGCCATTCACTGAATGCTACCAAGGAACAGGTGCCCAGCATGAAACGTGGCTTTTTAAATCACTGTACAAAGCAGCTTTTGTCAGCTGGTCCAGGACCAAAGTGACTGCCATTGTAACACAGAAAGAGTCAGCCGCTACCCTCAGAAGCATCACTCCACAGTGATTGTTCTCTTGTTGTCATTTTGATTTAAAGGGGTTATAATGCCCTTGAAAACAGCCAGAATGACAAAAGCAGGGACTGAGTCGCTTAGCAGCGTGGCAAATGACAATGCTGTCGGCCACGGAAAGCGCCCGGCTTTACAGGCACCAACACACAGAAGACCCTCACTCGTGTGTTCCAAGGGGTGGGCACCCCGAGCGCCCACTGAAAAGCAAAAGGAGCGGCTGGGTGCTGAGCACTTCCAATCAATCAAAACACGGATTTACCACCTCTGCCTTTGGAAAACGCTGGCCAGTCTCTGGAGTCATATGTCTGCAGTGGCTGGCATCTAGATATCCATAAGTGGGTGATCAGTACATTGGAGACAAATAGGTTAGATTCCACTTGGCAAAACCACGAACTCACCTTTCATGGTGACGACTATCAGAGAGGGAGCCGAGTTAGTCTGTATCTTCACAAACAACAAGAAGTCCTGGGGCACCTTACAGACTAACAGAGATTTTGGAACAGAAGCTTTTGTGGGCAAAGGTCTTGTTTTCAAATCACCTTTGTTGGCCTGCCCTAGAGTATGGACGGCTTCAGTTACCTAGGATACTCCATGGTTGTGTACGTCACTGACAACACGAAGGAACGCCATGGGCACAGCAGGGTGTGGGGAGGGAGGGGAAATGACCGTGTTTATTTAAGGGCAAGACCTGGTTACATACAGCCACAGAAGGGGTCCCTCTAATTTTTTCCATCCATGGGCAGAATAAATTTTGTTATGTGGATCAAGGCATGTGTGGATGTGCACTGTCAATAGAAACAAAAGCTGTTGGCTGCAGGCGCTCTGCTAATCAGCTGAATGGCACCCAACACTCTCTTGGGCGGCCGTCCAAGCACTCAGCTTACAGGGAACACTGAACCGTGGCTGCTGTGCCTGGCTTCTAAACCTGGGCTATGTCCCCAATGCAATTAGGGTGCGTGACATTCCCTAGGATACCGTCTGGACCAGACAACAACTATAGCCTCTCAATTCTCCAGTCGGGGTGCCTCTTAAACTGCTTTGTTATTACAGCAACCACTCCTGGTTCCAGCCTCCAGCATGTAAATCACTCCCAGCTATGGTGTTGCCAGTGTTATGGCCAGCCACTCTTCCATTATGCTGCAGGGCACTGCCAGCAAACCCCCATTCAGAGATGCCCCCACAAATGTGCCTCTTGTACTTCCAAGCACCCTCTTGGACAATGCAAGCGCCTGTAAAGTCATCACTTTATTAATAGCGTTGCAGAGCATCACTGCTTTACACGCCATGTGTGCGATGGAGGAAGTGAAGTCACAGGCCCTGATTGTGATCTCAAAGTGCAGCTTCATTTACTTCTGTGGGGTTGTCTCAGATTTATGCCAGGAGGTGAGGCTGGAACCAGACCCACGGCTGTATGTGAGATGTAGTTGGGAAGTCCATTGCGGTCTTCTGGTGAAGGTATTTTGACGGGTTGGGTCAGAGGGATCCCCTTGAGACTGTCTCCCGATGTACTGCTCAAACCCGAGCCACTCTCCCTGCTCCCTTTGGGCCCCCCCACCACCCTGTCCTACTGGGCCAGAAGCTCTGGTCTCCCCCAGCTGAGGCACAAAGTTGGAACAACAGCCCCCCTGCAGAGTAACACGGACGCTGATAACAGCTCAGCTCTGGGAGGGCTCAGTCACAGGGACTTGTCAGCACCCAGGAGCACAACCCCCAGTAGGGACCAAACCCCACACTAGATCCCTTCTTACTCTTGCTTAATGACTTCTCTGTTTTGGTCTTCACCAAGAAGTCTAAAGAAGGAATGCCTAACATACTGAATGCGAGCAGGAAAGGGATAGGGTTAGAAGATAAAATAAAAAAAAGAACAAGTTAAAAATCACTTAGAAAAGTTAGATGTCTGCAGGTCACCAGGGCCTGATGAAGTGCATCCTAAAATATGCAAGGAGCTGATGGAGGAGGTATCTGAGCCTTTAGCTATCATCTTTGGAGAATCATGGGAGACAGGAGAGATTCCAGAAGACTGGAAAAGGGCAAATATAGTGCCGATCTATAACAAGGGGAATAAGAACAATCCAGGAAACTACAAACCAGTCAACTTAACTTCTGTGCCAGGAAAAATAATGGAGCAGGTAATTAAGGAAATCATCTGCAAACACTTGGAAGGTGAGTGGTAAGGTGATAGGGAACAGGCAGCATGGATTTGTAAAGAACAATGTCAAACCAATCTGATGAATTTTTTTGATAGGATAATGAGCCTTGTGGATAAGGGAGAAGCAGTGGATGTGGTATACCAAGATTTTAGTAAGGCATTTGATATGGTCTCGCATGATATTCTTATCAAAAAACTAGACAAATAGAACGTAGATGGGGCTACTATAAGGTGGGTGCAAAACTGGCTGGATAACCGTAACCAGAGAGTAGTTATTAATGGTGCTCAATTCTGCTAGAAAGCTATGACAAGTGGGGTTCTGCAGGGATCTGTTTTGGAACCGATTCTGTTCAATACTTTCATCAACGAATTAGATATTGGCATAGAAAGTATGCTTATTAAGTTTGCAGATGATACCAAGCTGGGAGGGGTTTCAGCTGGTTTGGAGGATAGGGTCATAATTCAAAAAGTTCTGGACAAACTGGAGAAATGGTCTGAGGTAAATAGGATGAAGTTTAATAAAGACAAATGCAAAGTGCTCCACTTAGGAAGGAACAATCAGTTTCTCACATGCAGAATGGGAAGCGACTGTCTAGGAAGGAGTATGGCAGAAAGGGATCTAGGGGTTATAGTGGACCACAAGCTAAATATGAGTCAACAGTGTGATGCTGTTGCAAAAAAAACAAACATGAGTCTGGGATGCATTAACAGGTGTGTTGTGAACAAGGCACAAGTAGTCATTCTTCCATTCTACTCGGCGCTGGTTAGGCCTCAGCTGGAGTATTGTGTCCAGTTCTGGGTACCGCATTTCAAGAAAGATGTGGAGAAATTGGAAAGGGTCCAGAAAAGAGCAACAAGAATGACCAAAGGTCTAGAGAACATGGCCGATGAAGAAAGGCTGAAAGAATTGGGCTTGTTTAGTTTGGAAAAGAGAAGATTGAGGGGAGACATGATAGCGGTTTTCAGGTATCTAAAAGAGTGTCATAAGGAGGAGGGAGAAAACTTGTTCTTCTTGGCCTCTGAGGATAGAACAAGAAGCAACGGGCTTAAACTGCAGGAAGGGAGGCTTAGGTTGGACATTAGGAAAAAGTTCCTAACTGTCAGGGTGGTCAAACAGTGGAATAAATTGCCAAGGGAGGTTGTGGAATCTCCATCTCTGGAGATATTTAAGAACAGGTTAGATAAGTGTCTATCAGGGATGGTCTAGACAGTACTTGTCCCTACCGTGAGGGCAGGGGCCTGGACTCAATGACCTATCAAGGTCCCTTCCAGTCCTAGTAGTCTATGATTCTATGAAAATCTCATACATTTGCTCTCTGTCAACAAAAGGGCTATTGCACAGCAGTTGTTCTCCCCCAGGTAACATTTACATACCCTGGGTCTGATAATAAACACAAGTGTTTTTATTAAGTATCAAAAGTGGGATTTAAGTGGTTACAGTGATGAGAGACGATCAAAGTAATATACTCAGCTAAAATAAATAAAACACGCCAGCTAAGCCTAAGACACTCAGAGAAAGAGTTAAAAAAGGTAATTCCTCAGCCTGGTTCTTATTTAATGGAAAAGTCTCCAAGCCAGAGCTGATCTTTTCTCTGACCTGGATCAAACAGCTTCTTGCCTTGTTACTGTTCTTTGTGTCCAGATCTCTTCATGTGTCCACCTGTGGAAGGGAACAGTTTGTGAAGCCAGCTGAAGACCCTCGTTGTTTGCTGCCCATCTCATACAGAATTTCCTCAGGGTTGGGATCCTTTGTTTTACCCTCCCACCCCTAGACAAAAAGAAAAATCAAAATGAATTCCAGCACCAGGTGGCATGGTCACCTGTCTTTGTAGGACCAACCACAGTTTGGGCTAACAGGAAAAACAAGTATCAGAGGAGTAGCTGAGTTAGTCTGTTCCTTCAAAAACAACCTGAAGTCCTGACGGATACTTTGAAGCATAAACTTTCATGGACAAAGACCCGCTTCATCAGATACATGAGAAAAACAAGAACATTCACAGATCATTGTCCTGAGCACTGAGTCATTAAGTCCCCTTAGTACACTAATGGCTGTCACTAGAAGACCTAGATTAATAGAGTTACACTTCATATTTCTAACTTCACATGCAAGAAAGATACATGCACACAAATAGAACATACACATTCAGAGGATCACAAGCTCTTGAATGATAAGTAACTTGCCCTGTTTTACATAAAAGCCTATTTGAGTTATGTATCTTCATATTAAAACACATTTCCATAAAAATATGGAGGTGCAGTGCCACAGTACTGTATGACTATCAGACAATGTTGTTTCTTATTAACAAAGAATAAACTTGGAGACACACTGAAGAAACCTTGCTCACTGATCTGAATGATCTTTGTTGAAGAGTTTTTCTCACCCTCCGTCCCCTTACATCTGATTACCTGGCTGGTGCTGACTGCAACAATCAGAATCACGTTGTCAGCAACTCTTCTCCATTAGCCTGGCTACCTCCATGGTTAGCTGTTTCCTTATCTATTTTTCCGTACTGTTAGACAATGTGGTTGTGTTTCTACATCGTACTGGTGTAATCATTTGAACTCATGCACTGTTAAAATTCTCCTTAATGCAAAAAAGGTTCATCACCCCCAAATTACTTACCAGCCAATGAATAATAGGGACATTGTGGAGCCTAACAAAGCCCGTCCTTCCCCACCAGTATAACTGCGATTTACAGAAATCAGAAAAAACGATCCCTCTGAGTTCAAAAGGAATAATAAAAAAGGCCTTTCAGGCCCTCAACTTACAGCGACCATGTGTCAGCACTGAGATTTGATTGTGCCCTTTCCCCTCTTTTCATAATGCCCTCTCATGTACAGACGTACAAATTGCATTCACATTAAGCAGCATAAAGCAGCCATGATCAGTAGAAGTGGTTGAGTAATAGAGCGACCAACACATTTGGGACGAGCTCTGGTGCTTCCTCCTATCAGCACAATGGTGGTTTTCTTTTCCTAAACCTGCGGGGAGACAGCTACCATTTGATCTAGAAGTGGACGACTAGAGTCCACCCCCCCAAGTGCATGCCTGCGTGCGCCTCCCCCAGTGCCCACGCGTGCAAACGCACAGACAGCTTCCGTTGGAAAAGCTTTGGGAGGAGAGCTGCTGACTTTCCCACTGGCCACTGATAAAGCTAATTTGACACATTTGCCTGAAGACCTCACCCTGCGCCAAGGGAATAGACTCCAAACCATTTCCCTCCTGCAGGCCCGTCCTTGGGGAACTACTGGCTCCCTGTCCAGACATGGGAACCAGGAAACACACACGTATCTGGCCCTGTTGGGCACAGGTGTGCAGGGAGAGCACAATGACGGTCTCATCCCCCTGCATAGCAGAGTGCCCAGACTTGTGCTTACCCATAAACAGAACATGCAGCTGTGTAGGGCACCTGAAAACACGGGCCACCACGGGTCTTAATGGCCACCCACCTGTCTGTTCCTACCCCTGTTCTGTGGCTGCACTTCCCAGAGGAGCTGGTTAATTTAAAAGTGGAAAAGCCTGCCAGCCTGATGAGCAGTACCCTGAACCTGTGGAAGAGCCTGTCAGGTGGTAATGAAGCCAGCTCTGGATATATACACTCACTCTCTGTCTCAGAGTCGTGGCTGTGTTAATCTGCATCTTCACAGAACAGAAAAGCAGTCCTGTAGCACTTTAACAATAAAATTCATTTGAGGATGAGCTTTCGTGGGACAGACCCACTTCTTAAGGGCTGGAAGATCCTGATACATGATAACTGAGCCGAAGAGAATTTAACAGAAAGATAGAAAACAAATTAAATAAAAAACTGATGAATCAGCTAGATAGGACAGAAGGAGAGGGGAAAGAGGGAAGAAATAGTTCCTGCAAGTGTCCATTAAGTTAAGTGGGCTGCCTGGGATTACTACACAGATATCAAAGGTGGAGAAACAAAGATACCAATTACCTTAGGCATTACAAGGACAAACCCGGAGAGAGTACTTTGGGCAGAGTGCTGGCTGGAAGGAGGCTTGGGACCAGGAGCAAAGAAAGCATCTCCTGTTGTGTAACCCCTGATGGCTTCAGGGTGCTAGGACTTTGTTCATTCTCCATAAACAAACAGGATTGCACCAAAGATAAAACACCCAGCTCCAAAATCAATTATTCCTCCTGTCAGCAGCAAACCGCGAATGCCTGGAGAGAGGTCAGCTTCTAGTCCCTGCTCTGGCTCTGGCTTCAGGCCCCTTTGGGGCTCAGAAGCTGTGTTCATTAGGGCCTGGTCCACATGAGGAGGCCTGGCCATTCTTTCTAGTGTAGACCAGGTCTTAAGGAAACCGCTTTACTAGGCTAGCTCCTTTTGCTCCGGGAAATGGTCTGAACGACGCTGGCAGAGGTGCTCTTCTGCCCGCGTAAGACGTCTCTCCATAGGGAGGGTTTGCTGGTGTGGCGAGATGCCAGGCCAGTGTAGACAAGGCCCTTTGCATGACACCTCCCCTGGCCCTATGCGAGCTCCCGCCTGGGCAGTAGGAGCACCATGGATAGAGCTCCTCAGTCCCAGTCAATTGCAAATGAATATCTTTGCCTTGACCTTCCCACTCTCCCAGCGGTCACCCCTCTCCTCCTGCTGAACCTGAACCAGTCCTACTGGGGGCGTGACCCAATTCCAGGCCAGCTGCTCGGTCTGCCTGCAGCTTGCAACCCCCAGCTCTCCCCTCTGAGCTGCCTGATCTGCATAAGACATGCACCTCTGCCCAGTCTATCTCAGGGAAGGAAACCTGCCCCTGGGACCGTGAGCCTCAGCCGGCTCCCTTCCCTCTCTGCCCCACCCCCATTCTAGGGGTCTGTGACCTTTCTGTGGGGACCCAGCAGAGCAGCTGTCCCCCCGCCACCCCAAGCAGCTCCAGCTGAATGCAGAGAAGGGGCACAGCTGGGGCTCTGCTCTGAGCACCTGGGCTGCTCCCTGGGTCCATAGGGAGTCTCTGAGCGCTCATTTGCCCCGTCTCGCTCGTAGGTCAATTCCTGCCTGTAGGCAGCCTGATAAGGGCTCCACAGCACACCACGTCCTTCTGGCATCCCCAGGAGTCTACAGCAGCTCTTCAAAGTGGGCCTGCAGCAGCCACGCGCACCTGTCCACCACTGTGGGAAAGGCAGCCTTGCCAAGGCCAGCAGCAGCACGGCCCATGGTCAGACAATGGGCGCGTCCACAGGCGCCAGCATTCGGCTCAGGGCACGGTGTGCCAGGTAGCTCCGCTCCCCAGCTGCAGCCTCAGAGCTCCGCACAGCTCCCAGGCAGGGGCCTCGCTAGCTCCCAAGGAGCTGTAAAGGAGGTTGTATGCATGGCGGGCAGTGAGCTATTCCCGGACCGAGCACTGTCAGGAATACACAGAGGGTGCAGGACAGAGGAAGGCCGGACGCGTAGCAGTGGGAGACAGGCACAGAGAAGGTGCTTTCTGCTAACACTGGACAAGGAACCTTCGCAGAATCAGGGACACAGTATCTGGCCAAAGCAACTCCGGCTGCTTCCCTGAGTCTGGCTTGGCCCTTCCTTGCCTCAGCCACTTGGCTTCCTGTTATGTATTTAGGACTCATTCAGGGTTCCCTCTAAGCTGTGCATGTGTGTGGCCGCTCAGGAGAGATTTAAAGGCCTCCCAGCCAATTAGCAGCGCTCCCACAGCTGATATTTTTTGCTTTGTTTTTAAATATTTCTACCAGTGGTGCACATTCACACATGCATCAGTGCACGTAAAAGTTATTCCACACTTGGATGGAAAAAAATCTGCCCATGGCTGGACAAGATTAGAGGAAACCTTGCATATTGGCCTAAGCAGGGCAGCCAAAAGTGAGTCCCCACTCACAGCTCAGACACCAGCATCTGGCCTCCCGCCACACCAACTGCTTTGCACAAAGGAGTGCATTTAAAGAGACTCCAGCGCTACCTCTCCCAGCAGTCATTGTCCTCAGCTCGCCAGCCACTGCAGCTCTGGCCTTGCTCCCCTTTGCATTCTGAGCACAGACTTTCTCTCAGGGAAGTGGCATGCAAACGTATGCAAATTTCACACAGATCCAGTCTAATTGAAAGGCAAACCCCTGCTTGATTTCTCTTGGTGGCAGGACCAGCAGCATGGAAATCAGGAGAGGCATGCCTTGCTTTCGCAACCCCTCTTCCTTCCTGTGCCTACAGCTGCAGGCAGGCACTGAAACGAGGCCAGAGCTTCTGGCAGGCACCCTGCCAAACAAGCTGCCGGTGTGTGGGTTCACGCTCAGCCTCCCCACCCCTGTTCCAGGGCACCCGGGCGGGGCCCACTGTGCTACCATGTGTGAGCACCGCTTGTTGAGATTTGCACGTCTCAGGCTGCTGTGCGGCGAGTCTGATTGATGCCTGAAATCGGTGCTCAATTTGTAAAGGAAAAAAGAACCACTCAGGTAGGCCTGTGGTCCCTAGTGGTTAGATCTTACTGCGTGCTGCCAGAGAGCCCCAGTGTTAACCACCAGGCAGTATGTGCGAAGCCAGCAATAGCTGGTATCAGCACCCCCTCCCAGCCCCCACAAGGGATGCACCCTCTTGCCCTGCAGAAGGCTACAGACGAGCGGAGCCGGGGGTGGCGGGGCTGGGGCGGCAGCCAGCACCAGACAATTGCTAAGTGCCCTGGCTGGTGAAATGTGGCTGATGGGTGCAAACAGCTGCCTCGCTGTGCAAAAACAGGCGGACGTGTCATCCCCGCGGGGAAGGGGTGCAGAAGGTGGGCGCCCCCCCCCCAAAGACGGCAGGGGTGAGATAGATGGAAAGAGGCAGAGAGGAGAAAGAAACTGCAAGCAGGGAGCGTTGCTGAGCGAGCCGATGGTGAAGCAGCCACACGGCACAGCCCTCAGCCCTGGGAGCTCTGGGCTCTCGGCTGGAAGTGAAAGAACACATCCCACTCCTATGCCAAAGCAACAGAGGAGCCAGTCAGTCGTCGTGGGCCAGATTCCAAACACGCCGCCACCTCTGCACCACCGACGGCCACTTTTTACTGCCCCCCCCACACTGTGACCACGGGGGATGGGACAGCCCTGAGTGGTGCCCCAGGTCTGGATGACATCTAGGACTCCAGAAATCCCTGGGGCGGCCCTGCTGGTGACACCAGGCCAGCACCCGTGGGCTCTATGAGGGAGCGCTCGCATGAGAGCCAGGGCCAAGGAGCGTGCAATGCTGAGGAGCTGGCCCCTCACCGGGACGGGGGATGGCAAAGAGGGCAGCTGCCCCAGGGCCTGGCCTTTCAAGGGGGCCCACAGCTCCCAGCAGCTGGAACTCCAGGCTCCTTGGAAAGGCGGCGGCAGATCTGTGCCACCGCTGCACATGCAGCTCTGAGGGAGCACTGGGGGGAGGGAGCTGGGCTGACTGCCCTAATGCCTGCCCCTTCCACCTTAGCCACGCCCCTCCACTATTGGCCACGCCCCTCCATCCTTAGCCTCACCCCTTCCACCTTAGCCACAATTCTCCACAACTGGCCATTCCCCTCCATCCTTAGCCCCACCCCTTTCACCTTAGCCACACCCCTCCACTATTGGCCATGCCCCTTCACCCTTAGCCTCGCCCCTTCCACCTTAGCCACGCCCCTTCCAGGGGCAGAAAGCCACCTTCCCCCCCAGGCCCAGGGTGGCTGTTGGTGCTGTTGCTGCTGAGCGGCTGAGTGGAGGCCCAGATCTTGACGGGACGGTGACGTGTTGCACAGCCACAGAACGGGGGGGTTAGAAAGGACAGCGAGGGTCATCTCGTCTAACCCCTGCCAAGCCGCAGGGCTTTTGTGTCAAAGCCAGCCAAGCCAGATGGCTGTCCAGTGTCTAAAGCCTCAGGCCGTGGGGCTGCCAGCGCTGTCGTGGCACCCCCCAACCTGGGCGCCTGCTCCCTGGGGATCAGCTGCAATATGACAGTGCCTACAAGCAATTTAAGTTACCGCCACCCTGGCTGCGACCCACAGCGGGTTCCTACTGCAGTTACAAGTGGGAAGCCAACTGTGACCACGGGCTGTCCTTTGGCTTCTGAATGCAGACTAATGCCAAGGCTGGCGTGAAGTCAGAGACACCTTCCGGCGTGGCTCTATTTCCTAGGCTTTGGGCTCGCCAGCCCCCGAAGGCCAGATAAGGATCTGTGGGCCAGCGGTGGGTTGGAGGCAGGAGCTCTGCCTGGTCACAAGGAGGAAGCTGCCCTCAGGAAACAGGAGGAGCCAGGAATGCTTTCTCAGCTGTCCTTGTCAGCAGCAGCCAGGTCCTGGGCAGCGAGGGAACGCAGGGACTGGCCAACTAACCAGGCGGTTCTACAGCAGATTGGCTCTTCTCGGGCTGCGGGTTTCAAAGGCACATGTCTGCGGCTCGGCCCTTTCGCGCAGCCCAGCCAGGAGTCCGCTCCAGTTTTCGGGCAGGCGTCCAACCACCACAGAGAGTCAGTTGGGGCAGCTTCACTTGAGTTCTCTCATACTGAGGCCTCAGGGACCACTGTGCTGCGTTTTTATGAAGAGAGCACAGCCTTTCACTAAATTGAGCCTTCGAGAGACCATCGGAGCAGCGAGGAACTCAAAACCTCCCTTTGCAAAGGCGGCTTTGTCAAGGTCGGAGCGGCTGGCTAACACCCCCCAAGTTGCTTGCAGTGTGGAGGGCGTCACTTCTCTTGGGCAGATGAAGCCGGGTTCCCTCTGAAGATGTTTATCGCTTTCCTGTTCAAAGGCCCCAGCAGGCTCCATGGTGGCAATCACCCGCTCTGATGGAGAGCTGTGACCAATTCTCACCCGCCGCAGAAGGGGCGAAAGAGGATGGCTGGTCCCTCATGCCCAGCCGCATGGGAAAAGCTTTTCCCCTAGGACAGCAGCTAAGTGCTCTGGAAATGACAAACTGCATCAGCTTTTGTCACCTGAGTGATAAAAGTCGGGGGTTCCTAGCCAGCGCGGCCAGTGGCCACCAGGGGCCCCAGGGCTTTGAGCTCCTGAATGCTTGCAGAATGCCTTGAGCACTGTTGATTTGGAATAAACAGTTGTGGCCACCAAAGCCGCTCATTTCCCACAGCCCCGTTCTCCAGTTTCCTCATTCTTGCTCAAACACCCACACGAAGAAAGACGAGAAAGTCACTCGGAACAAACTGCCTGGCTCTGTCCCTGCTTGTCTGCTCCTGACCAAACCAGAAAGTGAAGGATCAGTAGCTACACGGCTGCGAAGGCGCTCAGGGCAAGGACTGGTTCCTCCCCATCCACATGCCTGTCTCCGGGGAAGCTGTGTACCACATCAAAGAGTGGGGATGTATGAAGACGTATCACCACATTCTTGGGGAAACAGCATGTGCCAAAAGGGAGAGTTATGAGAGCTTAGCAAACCCAGCATGGGCCGCGAGCACAACTTACAATGCACACGCTTCCTTCCATCAGCTGGCTGCAAAATCGCATGCATCTTCTCCTCCCTGGTCCTTGCCCTGCACACGTGCTCCCTGGGCTCAGGAAGTGACCCCGGGGGGCCTTAGCCCCCCTCTGCAAAGTGACACTTGAAAACGCCCTTGTGGGGAAGTAACAGGCTACTTCTGCCAGCTACCCACCATCCAGCCCGGTGCCAGAGCTGTTTCCTCTGCGTCAGCCACTCCTGTTCCGGCTAAGAAGTAAAGTGAGATTTGTCTTTATCACTTGCGCAATCTGGGATCTGAGAGTCCGGCTGGGCGCTTCCTTTCTCTGCTTTTACCAGCCATGATGCCCGTGTGGGCCCAGCTGTGCCCTGTGACCCAGCTGCGTAGACCCCAGGCCTCCCAGAAGTCACGAACATATGCCTTGGGCCTGCAGAATTGTCCCTCCTGGCGAGAATGCCCGAGAAGGCTCTTGCTGGACGTTGAGGCCTCTGCTCCTTCTCCTGCCAACTTTGAATCTGTCATCACTGATGCGCCGAGGTCCACATGTTCCCAGGCGTGCCAGGCCCGGAAGGCAGTCTGCCTGGGAGGTGCAGCCCTGCCACAGCACCTCGCTCGCCGACGTGGCGGTTACTGAGCCGCAAGGCACTCGGCAGGCAGAGCGAGGGGGTTTCCTGGCCACCAGCCCAGCCTGGCCCTGTTTGTTCACAGAGCAGGGAAAGCCAGGAAAAATGCCAGCCTCAAAGGTTCCCTGGCGCTCCCGCCAGGGCTGTCTGTAAGCAGAACGCGCGGCTGCTTAGGACGGCACTGGGACAGCCGGCAAGAGCAGGTCGGCTCCTGCTCATGTGGGAGCTGATCCCTCTTACCTGCTGTGCCCCAAACTATGGGAACATGAGCCTGCAAATGCTGGCTGAGCAGGGGTCCCTCCTTGCTGGAGGCCGGAGTGGCTCTGACTCCCAGTGAGCTGTGCAGCCATGCAACCCCCGCCCGGCTGGACCCGCCCAGGGAAGGTGCCGGGGGAAGGGATGAGGAGAGAGCCAGGAGCCCTGGGCAGTGGATGGGACCAAGTCACGTGGCAGAGTTTGCAGTGGGAGGGATGTTGCATAGGGCCTCATAAATCTTAAATCAGCCCTGACCCCGGTGCTTCGGAAGCAGCGTGGGGCAGCTCCCAAGAGCCCTCCCAGGTTCCACTCCCCAGAGAACAGAGCTCATTGGGAGTCTGCAATTCCCAGCACGGCTGGGTGCTCAACTCTGAAATCTCCGTCGGCACCGATCCACCCCCCCTGCAGAGCTGAGAGACGTAACTAGCTGACCTGTGCCATAGCCTACGATGTAGTACGGAGTCCTGTAGTACCTTACAGACTAACCCCTATATTAGGCCATGAGCTTTCGTGGGTGAGACCCACTTCCTCAGATGGTTGAAGTAGGGGTTTAGAATCCAGGGTTTCCACAGTGGGGGTGAGGAAGGAGTTAAAACCGGGGCGAGGGCCTTACTACCTGCCTCTAGTGGGGCCAAGGGAGGAAGCAAATTAAAGGTAAAGTGTCCCATCCCAGAGAGTGCCCTTGTAATGCGTAAGATAACTGAGCTCCCTGGTGAGGCTAAATGGAAGGGCGTCAAAGTGGGAAATGAATTCCAGCTCAGACGTCTGCCTGGAAGCGGGTGGGAAAACCCTCTGGTGGAAGACTGGCTACTTTCAACCCCGATCTGGACTGCCCAGGGAGGAGAAAGTGTCCCCCATAGGTTTACATGGGTTCCAGTTCCTGCTGTCGGACGTACTGGGTTACTCTGAACCACTTTTCCTTCCACCGCTCCATTGTCGGGTGCCCCGGTGACGCTGGCCGTCGCCTTTCTCGGCCGCCCTCAGGAAGGGGGCAGGGCCCAGGAAACTCGCACCCTGAGCTCCTTGGAAAGCTGCCAGTGGCACATCTCACCCCACAGCTCTCCTCACAAGAAAACAGACCCTGGAAAGTGGCGCCCAGCGCCCAGCCTCTGTCCTTCGGCTGCTCCGCTCTGAGCCGTGGGGGCGGGGGGGCAGGCGCTTTCTGTGGGAGTTCAGCTCCGGGGCTGGCTGATGAGCAGGGGAGAGATGGAGCGTGTGCAGACGCATGGGAAATCCTACGGCTGGAGCCAGTCCTAACCTCAGGCACAGGGGAAATTTGAATCCCCAGGCAGCCTCAGTGGGATGGGAGCGTCTCCCAAGGCTCTGCAGGAAAACCTGGGCCTGCGCTGCCGGAAAGGGTGGAGACGGTTGTCTGGGAGGTGACCCGGTGATGGGCCTGTTTGGGGATTCCTGCAGCGCTACCGGGATAGTGAGGCCGGTGTGCAGGGCCTGGAGGGGGAGGCAAAGTGCTGGCAGGGGGCTGCAGGGCACAGCTGGGCAGCCCAGGGATTCCTGTCGCTCTCAGCCCCACATCTCCAGTGGCCCCACTACCCACCCGGCCCCCCGGCGCCATAACGTCTGCTCACTCCCAGCCCACGGCCATGCCTATGAGCGGTTCCTTCTATCGCCAGATTGTGCTGCCCCCTCTCCGTAGTTCACCCCGCCCCGCGGTCCGGCACGCTCCGCGCTGATTGTATTTCCGGCCATGCAGCAAGGCCGTCTACCTGCCCGTCACCTCCTCGAGAGGGAGGTTCCACTGGCCAAGGGAAGGAGTGTGGTGTTTTCCTGGCTCCGTGGTGGTTAGGTTGACCATTCTACTGCTTTGGCCTCACCCTTTCTGTCCCCTTCAAGACCAGCCGGATGATCACACAAGCCAAGGGAACCTCTTTTCCAAATGTGCCACGCTGCACCCAGGCCCCGGCCATTGCCGCACGAACCAAGGTGGGCCAGGCAGGACAGCCCTGTGCTCCACGTGGGTCCTTCGGCCTCTGGGCCGGGAGGGAACTGCTGCTCGCAATTACTTGCCGCAGACCCTGAGCCCACTGTGCTGGGTGCTGCACGAACAGCAGCTAAACCGCGGCTCCTCCACGCTCTGCTTCGAATCGAGGCCTCGGACCAGAGACAAGAGGCGGTACTACCTGGCAGCCGGGGGAGCCCCAGTCCACAGTGTGACCCAGCGCTCGGCACGATGGGCCCTGGTTTGAACCACACCACCCGCAGCCCGAATTTCCTACCCAAACGAGCCTCCAGCCTGAAAGCTGCCTACGGACCAGCACCAGGTTCAATGAGGACGGACGTCTTTGCCATCTCCTTATTTTACCCTTCTCCCTCCCCCCCAGCCATCTCGTCTCGCTTCTCAAGCAGCCTGTGTGCTCCGATGGGCCTGGAACGGATGGAGGTTTCCTGCCTCCTAACGACTTCCTGGCCAGCTACTAAAACCGCAGCAGGAAAAGTGGATGAGGAGCCGATCCGTGCCTGGCTGGTTCGGTCCGGATAGGAGAACACAGCTACGTTGCAGAGAGCCCAGACCAGCGCAGGGCTGTGGCTCAGGCCCCAGCTTTGAGGCTGTCTGTAGTTTCACCATATGGCACCCCACTGGTTCCAAGGCCGTTTTTCCCACACAGCCCACCCCGGAGGAGACCTTTCAGAAGCGCCTGTGAGGTTTGCAGGGTGCGCATGAGAGAGATGCAGGGCTTTGAACCCAGCCCCAACCTCCTGAGGCTCCTTTGAAGGCGCATTGGTTTTCACACGGCACGCAGACTTCAAAGGGAGTGTCGGGACTGAGTCGCAGCCCCATGCCAGGCCTTGGGGACACGGCTCCCGGAGCACAGATGCCTGGGAAGTGCAGTCACGGGGATGCTCACTCCTTGCGGCGGGAGAGGGGCTGATGGAGAACGGGCGCGTGAACGTTTTAGCTCCCAGTTCCCACCCTTTCCCAGGAACCAGAAGTCGGGTGGGCTGGGCGGGAGAGGGCCTGTCACAGGGGAAGCCCATTGCTGGGGGCGTAGCCTTCCTCCTGGCGGGAGGGAGAGAATCCAAGGCCCTGCGATGGGGAACGTGGCAAGGGACCACGTGACTTCAGTCAGGGGAGAGGGTCCAGGGAAAACAGAGCTGGGAGTGGGCAAGCTACTGAGGAGTGAGGGAACAGGTAGGAGCAGGCCCAAGAGCCGGCCTGGGTGAGGCTGAGAAACTCTCCGAAACACCTAGGCCAGACCCCCTGAGGAAGAGGAAAGCTGCAGCAGGGCCAGGCAGAGGGGTGTGCCGGGGAGGGGCAGACATGAAGTGCAGGCGGATGCAGCAGTGCATTCACTGCGAGTGGTGCACCCTGCCCGCTAGCCCTGCAAGAGGCTGGTGGGTTAGTGGCCCACACACAATATCAGGACCCAGCCTGCTATGGTACCGAGGCAGCTCTGCTAAATTAACATCCTGGCCCTGCCCCACGTAGCCCAGCCGGCCTTCGGGTACATATCCAAAGCTGAGCCCTGCTCGTCAGCCCCACTGGTCACCTGCCAGGCGAGCCGGTACTCCCAGGAAGGAGGCAGCTTGCAGCTGTGCCCAGAGAGGTGTGGTGCCGTGCGCTGGCTGCAGCTGGTCCCGCCAGATCCCAGAGGGGAAGTGGCTGGCGCCCAGCAGGAGCACAGCAAAAGAAACCCAACTCCCCTGTTGCTCCGCCTGTCAGCTGCCACCCTTTGCTCCCCTGACTCGGGCCGGGCGGCTGGGCCGGGAAATGCCATTTACAAATGGCTGAAGGATCTGCAGCAGCTTTGCGGGGCTGGGACGCGCGGGCCGCTGAGCCCCCAGGGCTGCCCCCAGGGACTCAGCCAGCTCCTGCAGGAGCTGCAGCACATCCTGCCCGTGTCTCTGTGGTCACAGACAAAGCCACGCAGCGGAGTGCGCCGCAAGGGGTGCTGCAGAGGCAGCCTGGGCAGAGCGATTCGGCCCTTCTCCTGGCCTGGGATGCATGCAGCCAGCCAGGTGTGTCCTCACCACCTCCTGTTGCTTTTCAGGGCAGGTCCTCGCTGCTGTGCCAGCTCCAGGGATCACTGGGCTGTCTCCACCCCTCTCCAGTTCACATGAGGCAGGGCTGTGAACCAAGCCAGCTGCCCGTCGTGGGGCAGTGCTAGGCACCAGGGATGCTCTGGGGATGCAGCTGGGCTGTTAGCCCCAGCACTGTGCCTCTCGGGGGAGGCTGCTCTCCCTTGAGAGGGGTGAATGCCTGTGGGTAACTCTGCAGTGACAGAGGGTAAGGCCAGCCTGCTGCCCCTCCCTCTGCAGCTGGGGAGGGGCTGTGTCTCGGTAGGTGCACACACAGGGCCCCAAGCCAACCTGGAGCCCTGGGAACTCGCCCACGTCCAAGTCTCTGTCGGAATTCTCCTTCCTGCATGGGGCTGTCCCTGGGACTCCCCCAGCCCACAGCCCCAGCCAGACCAGAGCACTAGGGACCCTCAGTCACGCACGCTTCCGTGGCCTGCCCTGCAGATCGTATCTCTAATGTCTCAGCCACCTGGCTGCTGTGAGCTTTGATCAGTGTTCCTTGTAAGGCAGCAGACAGGGAAGGGAGCCCCAGGCAGCAGCTCATGGCTGCTTTGCCTTGCCCCTGTCACGGGCTAATTAAAATGTCAAGAATGTTTCTGCAGGAGAAGTGAAAGCCCAGCCGTCAGCGGGGTGAGTAACGTGGCCCAGGGCTGCGGCATGGGGCAGGACACGTAGGCCAGTGCGAATGGGGAGCAGACCAGTGTGTGCTGGCAGCAGAGTCACAGTCTCGTTCCAGATCCACACTGATCTCTAACGTTCATGTTTTTCTGTGCGCAATGGGTCTGCCCTCACCCAGCCCTCAGCCATGGAGGTGCTGCCAACCTCCCGCATGACCGTCAGCCAGGGTCCCGCTCATTTTTTTGTCATCCACGGGTGGAATAAATTTTGTTATATGCACCGAGGCATGTACACCACCATAAAAACACACGCTGCTGGCTGGGGATGCTCTGCTAATCAGCTGGGCAGCCCCTGAATCTCTCCTGGGCTGCCGCCAAAGTGCTCAGCTTACAGGGAACCCCGGCTAAAGTTTTGTTTAAATTCTGATTAGAAGCATGTGTCTGAACTCCAAGAAATCTCCCTGGCGGAAAGGCAGCGGCGCTGGAACTCCGGGCTATAGAATAATACAAGAAGGGGAACTAGGTCAGAGGAGTTATCTCCCTGACACTATGGAATTCAGCACACACGTCACGGGGAGAAGCTGAGACGCGGCTGCTCAGCTGAGTCAGCAGAGAAATTGCTCTTTGACTGGCTAGTGCCTAGGCCTGCATACCACAGTGCAGGTGGTGCCGTTTAAACCCCGGCTGCCGTGAGCTGGCACTTGGCGACGTGCTCCTGGAACACCGCGCCCGCCTGGAATGTGTGCCAACAACGGACCTAGGCTCGGCAGCAAATTGGACACGCCCAGCCTGCGCTCGGTGGTGCTCCGGAGGAATCAGGCTCCAAGCACAGGGCAGAAGCAAAGCAGAGTTGCCTAATTTGCTCTGCTGTGCTCAACAGAGACCCAGCACCGTCCCTTCTCCGTGCTGGGAGCGAACCCAACGCCAACTCTGTCCTCAGTGCAAACAGAGAGGCTCAGAGAACTTGCGGGCCGGCTTTCTGGCTGGGCCCACACACCCACCTATCTCTGCCAGGATGCGTCAGACGTTCCATGAGCCAACACTCCGTTTTACAGCTTCCTTGAAGTTAGTGCCGTTCCGCTCCCTGGCACTGGCGATAAATTTGCCCCTGGTTGTGGGCGGGTGTGACGGTGTGCTGGCCGGCTGGCTAGCCCAGAGCAGTGGGGAGTTGACAGAGGATAAGTGACCCATTGCTCTCAAGCAAGCAAATGCCTGTCCTGTGCAGGCGGCTTGGCCGGGGGTTGCGAAAGTTTCATGTGCTCATTGCATGGCACCTCCTTGCTGTGTGCTGCACCAGGGCTCAGGGAAAGAGCGGCCTCTTTGCCACATAGCTGTGTCGACACGAGCGTGCAAGGAGATGCACTGGGCTAGCACGCCAGCCCACACACGGTGCCCAAGGCAGAGGAGAGAGCTTCTGTATTCCAGCTGCTCCTGCCAGCCGGGAGGTTCTGTGGCTGCTGTGCTGTTTGCCTCCTAGGGCGCCCTAACAGCCTGGCCCTGCCTGGCACGTT
Organism: Carettochelys insculpta; assembly: GCF_033958435.1. NCBI lineage: Eukaryota > Metazoa > Chordata > Testudines > Carettochelyidae > Carettochelys > Carettochelys insculpta. The sequence goes on along the minus strand of NC_134140.1, from coordinate 131,117,591 downwards.
CCCTGCTCGTCCCCCTGGTGCAGGACGGGTAGTAGTGCTGTGTGTGGCCTGGCGGCTGAGTGCTACACAGACAACACTTACCCGCGTCCTGCGGAACCCATCCATGCAATGCAAAGTCTGGGGGGCAGGCTGGCCTAAGGGACGCAAAGAGACACTTTCCGGGGAGGCCATCAGGTCAAGCGATGGCCTGACCTGGCAGCAGTCCCGCTTATTTTTTCCACCCCCAGGGCAGAATAAATTTTGTTAGGTGCATCGAGATATGTGCACCACCAATAGAAACAGAAGCTGCTGGCGCTGGGCGCTCTGCTAATCAACTGGGCGGCACCTGAATCTCTTCTGGGCGGGCACCCAGGTGCTCAGCTGACCGGGAACGCTGGTTGCTGGGCCCACGTGCCATCAGTTTGGTGGCCAAGCCACAAACATCAGCCCCTTGGCCCTTTGCTGGAAGTCCCTGCGGACAGGCGAAGAACTGGCCAGACCTGGACAGGGCCCTTCTCTGGAGGGCAACACAGCCAGGGGAGGCTCTCTCTTCTGAGACGAACTAGCCGAGTGCTCCTGTGTCCAGGCACTGCCCGATCCCTCTCCTGTGCACAGCACTTGTGGGAACACAAGCCCCATCTGTCCTGGGGGCACCAAACCACACGCCAGAGGCCTTGTGCACTTTGCTAAAGCGCGAGCGAGGCGTGGGGGCAGCCTTCCTCCTTCCAGCGGCAGCCGTCTGTGTCCTGCACTGCGGCGCCCCACGTTCTGCAGGCAGGGCAGCTGCATGGTCATGTGTTCTGCTACCAGCAGTCAGCCAAGTACAGAATCGGGGTCAGCCGCTACTCCCCCATGGATTCGGTGGAACTGTCCCGGCTTCCACCAGGTCTGAATTTGGCCCAATAGTTTCCCACCCCCCAGAAAACAGAGGACTTGGGGATTTTGGAATAAGCCAGAAATTCTTACGGGGAGACTGGACACTCCTTAATCCCCCAAGGAGCACACAAAACCTTCCAGGCTTGCACAGGGCATGTGCCCTCAGGCAGGGCAAGCAACTGCCACATGCTCTGAGTTAGCAGCGACATACAGTAAATAACATCAGCTCTCTGGCCTCTTGCTGGAACGTGTGCAGCGTCTGACGCCCTGGCCCGCCGTAGGCAGGAGTCTGGATCTGGCTGTTGAACGCCTAGGTAGTGGCAGAGGCTACTCAGTATGCCTGGAAAGAGGTGGTGGTTGCCAATGAGAAGATTTGCATACCGGGTCAGTATTGCGTTTGCACGGTGAGTGCCAGTGTGAGTTCTGCCACCGGAGCAGGAACGAATCCCTTGGCCAGGCAGGGGATGAACCAGTAGCTTTGCAACCATGGTGGAATTCCACCTCCATGCACGATGCTGCTTGAGACACGGACGCAGAAGTGGCTGGCTGGCCTCATTGTCATCAACAGCAGGGCGGGGAAACCCAGTGTGCCAGAGAAACACCCACAAGTGGGAACATGGGCACCTGGGGTAGAACCCGGAGGACTACGCGGAGAGGGATAAAACAGCAGGCTCCACGGCTAGCTCCCTGCCCTGGGATGGCAGGTAAGATATGAACCAGGCAAGAACAGCGCAGAGAAACCCAGGCCCACTCCACAGGTTATCACTGCTCCATCATTTAGGGAGCCTCATGGTAATAAGGCCAGCCAAGCTTTCCATCCAAGGGCAGAATAAATTTTGTTAGGTGCGTTGAGAGATGTGCACCACCAATAGAAACAGAAGCTGCTGGCGCTGGGCGCTCTGCTAATCAACTGGGCAGCACCTGAATCTCTTCTGGGCGGGCGCCCAGGTGCTCAGCTGACCGGGAACACTGGTTGCTGGGCCCACGTGCCATCAGTTTGGTGGCCAAGCCACAAACATCAGCCCCTTGGCCCTTTGCTGGAAGTCCCTGCAGACAGGCCAAGAACTGGCCGGACCTGCACAGGGCCCTTCCCTGGAGGGCAACACAGCCAGGGGTGGTGACAGTGTCACTGTGCAGGTCAAAGCTGGATCCTCTGTTCTTGCCACCGCGCTGTCAACAGATGGACGTCTCGTTTGGGAAGATCTGCTCCAGCTCTACCCCCACCCCAAGTTACTGGCTGGAAGAGTGGCCGGGCGAGGTGCTGTGACCCGTGTTTCTAGTCAGGCCACGATTTTTAGTGGCTTGCAAAGTTACGAGCCTGGGAGCTTCAGCTCATCCGCTGAAAGGTGCGGGCGGGTCTCCTGTGGGGGTGAGGACTGATAGGACAGGTAGGTTGTCAGTCAAAACATAGATCAACCCCAGGTCAGCAACAGTCTGACTAAACCACGGCAACTGCTCAAATGGCTGGTGTGTGGCAGTGAGTCCTGAGCACCAGCACACAACTAACACACACACCTGGCACACACACCTAGAACATACCCCTAGTGCACGCGCCTGATGCACACACAGAGAACACGCACCTGGCACACACACCTAGAACATACCCCTAGTGCACACGCCTGATGCACACACCGAGAACACGCACCTGGCACACACACCTAGAACATACCCCTAGTGCATGCGCCTGATGCACACAACTATCACACACACCGACAATGCACAGCTGATACACACAACTAACACACACCTACAACGCACACCTGATACACACAACTAACACACTCACACACAACTATCACACACACCTACAACGCACACCTGATACATACAACTAACACACTAACACACACCTACAACACACACGATGCACACAACTAACACACACAACTACAACACGCCTGGTACACACAACTAACACGCACACCTAGCACACATCTAGTGCACACAGTATCACACACAAGTATTACACACACCTGACATACAAATGACACGCACCTGATGCACACCCCTAGCGCACACAACTAACATGTGCACCTGGCACACACAACCAACACACACCCCTGATGCACACACCTATCACACACCTGATGCACACCCCTAGCACACGCACCTGACACACAACACTAACATATGCACCTGATGCACACAACTGACACACACCTGATACACACAGCTATCACACACACCTCCGCCGCCTGAGCGCAGAGAGTGGGTGCCAGGGACCAGCGGAGGAACCAGGACCCACACCCACCAGCCCCACACGGTCCTCGTGGCCATGGCAGCAGAGGAGGCTGTAGGTGGACAAAGAGGGGCTGGTCCCAGGAGTCGGGGCAGCGGGGACGCAGCAGAAGACGCTGGTGTGAAAAGCTCCGGAGTGCTTGGTGGCTGGTGAGTAACTGGCGCCAGCGGGCTGGGCACGAATGAGAGCTCAGCAGGACGGGGCTGGGCCGGGCAGGGCCTTGTGGGCAGGCAAATGGCATCTGCTCCCTACTGGGGGAGGGTGCAGAGAGAGGGGGACATGGTCCATGTGCCAGCCTGGAGCTGGCCCCTGCAGCAGCAGCACGCGTAGCTGAGTGCGGGGAGCCGGCGCCTGTCAAGGTGGGGCGAAGATTGCTGCACTCAGGGCTGAATTACCTCTTCTGGGGATCAGGGCGACTAGAGTTTTGTGGGGCCCCCAGGCCCATGGGAGCTAACTGAGTGGGGGTGGCCACATGGCTGGCAGGAGCTCTCTGAGTGGGGGTGGCCAAGTGGCTGGTGGGAGCAGCTAAAGAGGGAGGGAAGCTGCATGGCTGACAGGAGCTGACTGAGGCGGGGTGGCCACATGGCTGACGGGAGCTGACTGAGGGGGGGTGGCCACGTGGCCGACGGGAGCTGACCGAGGGGGGGTGGCCACGTGGCCGACGGGAGCTGACTGAGAGGGGGTGGCCACGTAGCCGATGGGAGCTGACTGAGGAGGGGGTGGCCACATGGCTGACAGGAGCTGACCGAGGGGGGGTGGCCACGTGGCTGGTAGGAGCTGACCGAGGGGGGTGGCCACGTGGCCAATGGGAGCTGACTGAGTGGGGGGTGGCCACATGGATGACAGGAGCTGACCGAGGCGGGGGGTGACCACGTGGCTGGTAGGAGCTGACCGAGGGGGGTGGCCACGTGGCCAATGGGAGCTGACTGAGGGGGGGGTGGCCACATGGCTGACAGGAGCTGACCGAGGCGGGGGGTGACCACGTGGCTGGTAGGAGCTGACCGAGGGGGGGTGGCCACGTGGCCGACGGGAGCTGACTGAGGGGGTGGCCACGTGGCTGGCAGGAGCTGACCGGGGCGGGGGGTGACCACGTGGCTGGTAGGAGCTGACAGGGGGAGGTGGCCACATGATCGACACGAGCTGACCGAGGAGCGGGGGAGGGTGGCCATGTGGCTAGCGGGAACTGACCGAGTGGGAGAGCTGGTGTGCAGAAGGCATTGAGCTTGGCAGAGGCGCATCCCATTAGACAGCCCGGCCAAGATGTTAAGCTACGCAACCAAGAGGTGCACCTCCGCCTTCCACTGACCTGGGCGTTAGCTCTGGCAGATGTCTGAACCCTGGCGGAGCTGGGGCACAGCCATCAATGGCCTCCTGGAGGGCAGCCGGGGAATGCCCTGGCGAAACAACAGGGAGCGGCTAAACCCCTGGCTGAGTCAGGGCCCCCAGAGGGTGCATGGCGGTGTGTGTGTGTGTGTGTGTGTGTGTATATGGGGTACGGATGGTGTGGGTGGGGGGGAGGCTGTGTGTGTATGTATGGGGTGTGTGTGTGTGTGTGTGTGTGTGTGGCTGGGGGTTGTATGGGGTGGGTGTGGGTATGGTGTGTATGTATGGTGGGGGGGTCTATGTGGGTGTGGGTATATATGGTGTGTGTGGTGGGGGGTCTGTGTGTATGGAGTGTGTGTGTCTGGCTGGTGTGTGTATGGGGTGGGTATGGGTATATAGGGTGTGGGTGGGGTGTGTATGTATGGTGTGGGGGGTCTGTGTGGGTGTGGGTATATAGGGTGTGGCTGTGGGTGTGGTGTGTATGTATGGTGTGGGGCGGTCTGTGTGGGTGTGGGTATATAGGGGGTGGGGGTGGGTGGCGTGTGTATGTACGTATGGTGTGGGGGGGTCTGTGTGGGTGTGGGTATATATGGTGTGTGTGTGTATGTATGGTGTGGGGCAGTCTGTGTGGGTGGGGTGTGTAGGTATGGTGTGGGGGGTCTGTGTGGGTGTGGGTATATATGGTGTGGGGCGGTCTCTGTGGGTGTGGGTATATGTGGGTGTGTGGATGGTGGGGGAGGCTGTGTGTGTGTCTGGCTGGTGTGTGTATGGGGTGGGTGTGGGTATATAGGGTGTGGGTGGGGTGTGTATGTATAGTGTGGGGGGGTCTGTGTGGGTGTGGGTATATATGGTGTGGGTGTGGGTGAGGTTTATATGTAGGGGGGGTCTGTGTGGGTGTGGGTATATATGGTGTGGGTGTGGGTGGGGTTTGTCTGTATGGGGGGTCTGTGTGGGTATATATGGTGTGGGTGTGGGAGGGTTGTATGTGTGGGGGGGTCTGTGTGGGTGTGGGTATATATGGTTTGTGGGTGTGTGGATGGTGTGGGGGGTCTGTATGGGTGTGGGTATATATGGTGTGGGTGTGGGTGAGGTTTGTATGTATGGGGGGGTCTGTGTGGGTGTGGGTATATATGGTGTGGGTGTGGGTGGGGTTTGTATGTATGGGGGGTCTGTGTGGGTGTGGGTATATATGGTTTGTGGGTGTGTGGATGGTGTGGGGGGGTCTGTGTGGGTGTGGGTATATATGGTGTGTGGGTGTGTGGATGGTGTGGGGGGTCTGTGTGGGTGTGGGTACATATGGTGTGTGGATGGTGTGGGGGGGTCTGTGTGGGTGTGGGTATATATGGTGTGGGAGGGTTGTATGTGTGGGGGGGTCTGTGTGGGTGTGAGTATATATGGTGTGTGGGTGTGTGGATGGTGTGGGGGGGTCTGTGTGGGTGTGGGTATATATGGTGTGTGGATGGTGTGTGGGGGGTCTGTGTATGTGTGGGTATATATGGTGTGTGGGTGTGGGTATATATGTTGTGTGGGTGTGTGGATGGTGTGGGGGGGTCTGTGTGGGTGTGGGTATATATGGTGTGTGGGTGTGTGGATGGTGTGTGTGTGTGTGGGGTCTGCGTGGGTGTGGGTATATATGGTGTGTGGATGGTGTGGGGGGGTCTGTGTGGGTGTGGGTATATATGGTGTGGGTGTGGGGGGGTTGTATGTATGGGGGGGTCTGTGTGGGTGTGGGTATATATGGTGTGGGAGGGTTGTATGTGTGGGGGGGTCTGTGTGGGTGTGAGTATATATGGTGTGTGGGTGTGTGGATGGTGTGGGGGGGTCTGTGTGGGTGTGGGTATATATGGTGTGTGGATGGTGTGTGGGGGGGTCTGTGTATGTGTGGGTATATATGGTGTGTGGATGGTGTGTGTGTGTGTGGGGTCTGTGTGGGTGTGGGTATATATGGTGTGTGGATGGTGTGGGGGGGTCTGTGTGGGTGTGGGTATATATGGTGTGTGGATGGTGTGTGGGGGGGTCTGTGTGGGTGTGGGTATATATGGTGTGGGTGTGGGGGGGTTGTATGTATGGGGGGGTCTGTGTGGGTGTGGTTATATATGGTGTGGGAGGGTTGTATGTGTGGGGGGGTCTGTGTGGGTGTGAGTATATATGGTGTGTGGGTGTGTGGATGGTGTGGGGGGGTCTGTGTGGGTGTGGGTATATATGGTGTGGGAGGGTTGTATGTGTGTGGGGGGTCTGTGGGTGTGGGTATATATGGTGTGTGGATGGTGTGTGGGGGGGTCTGTGTGGGTGTGGGTATATATGGTGTGTGGATGGTGTGTGTGTGTGTGGGGTCTGTGTGGGTGTGGGTATATATGGTGTGTGGATGGTGTGTGGGGGGGTCTGTGTGGGTGTGGGTATATATGGTGTGGGTGTGGGGGGGTTGTATGTATGGCGGGGTCTGTGTGGGTGTGGTTATATATGGTGTGGGAGGGTTGTATGTGTGGGGGGGTCTGTGTGGGTGTGAGTATATATGGTGTGTGGGTGTGTGGATGGTGTGGGGGGGTCTGTGTGGGTGTGGGTATATATGGTGTGGGAGGGTTGTATGTGTGTGGGGGGTCTGTGGGTGTGGGTATATATGGTGTGTGGGTGTGTGGATGGTGTGTGGGGGGGTCTGTGTGGGTGTGGGTATATATGGTGTGTGGGTGTGTGGATGGTGTGGGGGGGGTCTGTGTGGGTGTGGGTATATATGGTGTGTGGGTGTGTGGATGGTGTGGGGGGGTCTGTGGGTGTGGGTATATATGGTGTGTGGGTGTGTGGATGGTGTGGGGGGGTCTGTGTGGGTGTGGGTATATATGGTGTGTGGGTGTGTGGATGGTGTGGGGGGGGTCTGTGTGGGTGTGGGTATATATGGTGTGTGGATGGTGTGTGTGTGTGGGGTCTGTGTGGGTGTGGGTATATATGGTGTGTGGATGGTGTGGGGGGGTCTGTGTGGGTGTGGGTATATATGGTGTGTGGATGGTGTGGGGGGGGTCTGTGTGGGTATGGGTATATATGGTGTGGGTGTGGGGGGGTTGTATGTATGGGGGGGTCTGTGTGGGTGTGGTTATATATGGTGTGGGAGGGTTGTATGTGTGGGGGGGTCTGTGTGGGTGTGAGTATATATGGTGTGTGGGTGTGTGGATGGTGTGGGGGGGTCTGTGTGGGTGTGGGTATATATGGTGTGTGGGTGTGTGGATGGTGTGGGGGGGGTCTGTGTGGGTGTGGGTATATATGGTGTGTGGGTGTGTGGATGGTGTGGGGGGGGTCTGTGTGGGTGTGGGTACATATGGTGTGGGTGTGGGGGAGTTGTATGTATGGGGGGGGGTCTGTGTGGGTGTGGGTATATGTGGGGTGTGTGTAAAGCAGAGCCACTCCATGCAGAGGGTGCTCAGCCCAGGGGTGGTTGCCTCTGGCTCTGCGCGTAGGGGGCCCCAAGGTGGCATCCCGGCTGTGCTATGGCCAGGCCGGCCCCCCCATTGACGGCAGCCCAGGGCATTACCTGGGGCTAGTGCAGGGTCAGACCCCCCACACCTGCGGGGGGATGCTCAACAGCCTGCACTGCAGCCCACCCTGGGCTGGGCCTGCTCCCCTCCCTGGGCATGCACAGGGGTGGGGGGTGCGCTCTGCTTCCTGCCCTGTAGTGCCCAGCCCCCACTGCCAGCCCGCAGCCCCCAGTAGCCCCTGGCTTGCCTAGCTCCGCAGAGGGGCTGGCGTGGAACAGGGACGGGATGAGGCGGGGCAGTGTGGAGCCGGGATGCGGTTTGGGGGGAGGGGTGGGGCTGGGGACAGGACCCAGCCTCCCTGGAGCGTGACAGAGGACTGGGTGGAGCCCTCTGTCCTGAGGGCGCCTGTGCCCCAAACCCTGCCCCCACACAGCTTGCGCCTCCACCAGAGCCTCTTCTCCCCCGACCCTGAGCCAACCCCCTGCCACAAACCCCTCAGCCCCACCCCGCCACAGAGCATCCCTATGCAGAAGCGCACAATGGAGCAGCACACGTAACAAAGCTCGTTCGGCACACGCACGCCCAGTATCAAAGGGAACAGGGCGGGGATGGTAGCATTGCCCTGCTTCAGGGGGGGGTGTGAGCCTGGCAGGGGGTGCTGGGAGGAGCCATGAAATAGCTGAGCTAGAGGTGCTGTCAGAGCTTGACGCGTCCTCTGCAAGCTGCTGAAGCCAACGGGAGGGGAGCCGGGGAAGCGCGCTGGGAGGGTTTTTGCCTGGCCTTTTGACCTGTAGCTAATCTGATACCATCAGGTTGTGAAAGATTTGTCTGGGCAAGGCCCAGGGTTGGAGGGCTGCTGCTCTGGAGGGTAGTGACAGGCCCGTACGATTTATGGAGCATTTACAGCTCCTGCCTGGTGCCGGCCCAAAAGCCCTGGGGCTGGCGCATTCTGCTGATGGGGGCAGCCTGCTTGCCCGTGCTCCCTCTGCCTGACCCACACCTACGCCCCCAGCCTGCACAGAGAGTCTGGGCGTGCACGTGGCCAGACTTGTTCAGGAGAAGCCAGCGATCGACAGCAGGCGTCCTGGATGGTCAGCGAAAGCCTGTTCAGGGCTTCAGTGATTTGCTGCCTGCGGGGCAGGCTGAGATCTGTGGGGCAGGCAGATAACCCCAGAGCAGGCAGATGTGGAGGTCTTGCACCTTCCTTGGAAACAAGTGGTGTTGCCCCTCTCAGAAGCCAAGCTCTGGGTAGACAGGCCTTCGTCTGCTGCGGTCTAGCAGTTCCTGTACTCGGAGGTTCCCTGGCCTGGTTGTCGAGGCTACCACCCGAGGGGCAAGTCATGCCAAATCTGCCCACCTTTGGGGCTGTGGGCATGGCAGACGAGGTGGCAGGCACCACCCGGCACCTCATCGACAAAGCCCCGAGCTTGCACGTTCCCAGGGTTGTTGGAAGAGCCCAGGGAGAGCCTTTACTTCAAGGAGAAGAGTCTGTCGGGTGTTTGGAAGAGGAAGGCCCAGATGTGGTTGCAGAAAGGGCTTCCCCACCATCAGCTGATGCACCACTGCTAGGTGTAAAACCCAGGCAGGTGGCCAGACCTGGCCACTTCCTTGTAGCCAGAACTAGATGGGCGGGAATAGGTTTGGAGGCTGGATTTACACACAGCACGTGTCCTATTATTTAATCCAGGGAACAGCACTGGAGGGGCACTTCACAGCGGGAGGGGAGCAGTGGGGTCCAAGGGAAACAGGCCGGGTGACAGACACAGCTTGGAAGGCGCAGTCCTCGTCGGGCTAGGCACAGCCACCTAAACAAACCCTGACAAGAGATGCTTGTAGAAAGGTTCCTTGTCCCCAGCCAACTCTCGTGGCTGAGCACCGGGCACAGGCTGATGCTAATGTCGACCTCCTGTGTTTTCAGTTTAAATCGATTTTAACTGATGAAAATCTCCCAGCTTTTGCAAAAAGTATTACTTTTCCCCCGCGTTCACCCTGGTTTTGTGTCATTCAAATATACCGCAGCTGGTTTGTTCTACTAGGAAAATGCAATAGCTTCCATGAGATTTTTGCATTACGCTAATAAATCAGTTTGGGTACCTACGCAAAGCTGCCTGTTGCTAGAAGATACACACGTCGTAGAGGGGAATCTCACACCCGCCATGGACACATCTCAAGCCGTTAGCAGATAATGGTTTGAAGATCTGGCACACTCAAATGGAAAGAAAACGAGAATCTGTCTCAGAACACAAGGAAGTATTCAAACATTTTTTAAAAAAAAGCAAACAGAAGAGGATGAAGTTGGGTGTTTGCACTGAAAATGATATGGCCCGATTGCTAAGGTAAATATTCATCGGCTAACAGTTCTAAGTCTACGGGAGTAAACTGTTGAGTCACAGGAAACGTTTTATCTGAGGATTAGAGATGTATTGTTAAACTCCGAGGTGGCCTGGTGCTTTGAGTTCTGTTTCCGTTCCGCAGCAAACCACCTGGAATTCCATTCAAAGTATGAATCTCCTGCATACATCTCCCCCATCTTCCCATCCACCAAAATAAGCCCGGATGTTCACCCCGCAAAATTATGAATAGTTTTTTCCCACTGATTTGCTTCTCTTTCTGTTGTTGTAGGAATAAATGCAGATAAACTCCTGCAAAGAGTCAATGAAATAGAAATCCAAAAACAAAGAGGCCTGACTATACTGCAGCGTGGGACTTACAGGTCATGTTAAAACAAGAGGTTGGTTCCCAAGCAACAGGCCCCCGTGGATTAAAGCAATTCCCATATGGCATGGTGCTGTGACAGGGAAATCCTCATGCCCTGCTCTTTCCAGCTTCCTCTGGCCTGGCTGATGCTGCTCTGGTCCCTCAGTGACTGTAGCCTGGGCTAGACACATTTTGAATAAACAGGCTGTGTTTGGTAACACTCACCATCACTGCCTGGCCCTGCATTATTGGCTGCACAATTTGCTGCCTGTCTAAGGCTCCTGATTTCTCTATGGTGCTGTCAGAAAGCAGCGGAATGACGGTGAAGAATAACTACAGCTCAGGGGGTTTTGATCCTACCTCACTCCCGCTGTAGGTCAGGGCCGGTCAAGGCGCAATGCAGCTGTACAAATGCAGGCGAGGAAAGCGTGTCTGGCTTCAAAGGGGTTGACTGTTCATGGGTGAAGAGAGGAGAAAAGCAGACGTTCTCTCATGTCACATGTGGAAGCAATTAACGGAACACCAGGCCCTGGGAAGCCCCCCAGCAGCAATGCCTGAAGAATGAGCCAGGCTCCAAGCTCCCAGGGACAGGGAAGGTACCCACTGACTCTAGCTCAGTACCACCTTCAGCATGGGCGTTCTCACCTCACTGGCACAGCAAGGCTGGCGGGGGCGGTCAGGAAGGGTTTCACAGGCACGAGTGGCAAAACCCTCCGGGAAAGATGCCAGCCTTACTATTGGGAGTGTGAAAAATCCTGCGGGGCTTGCCGGCATTCAGCACCCACCGGTCAGGTCGCAGAGGTCCAGGGAGTTTTCCAAGGCTGTGCTTATAAGAACAGCCCTCGCTGGGTCAGACCAAAGGTCCACCTAGCCCAGTCTCCTGTCTTCTGACACCAGCCCATGCCACCTGCCCCAGAGGGAGTGAACAGAAGAGGGAATCATCAAGCAATCCCTCCCCTGTCATCCATTTCCAGCCTCTGACCAGCAGAGGCCAAGGACCCCATTCCTACACATCCTGGCTAGCAGCCACTGATGGACATAACCTCCAGGAATTTATTGACTAGAAGTCCTGTGCCACCTTCTAGACTAACAAATATTTTGGCGCATAAGCGTCCGTGGCCATCAGACGAAGCGGGTCTTCGCCCACGAAAGTTTCTGCTCCAAAATACCTGCTAGTCTAGAAGGTGCCACAGGACTTCTTGTTGGTTTTGAAGATACCGACTATCTCGGCTCCCTCTCTGATACTTAGCAGATGAATGACTCCCAGGGAGGTGGCCTTGTTAGTCCGTATTCTAACAACAACAAACCAGCAGGCCTGTAGCCCTTTAAAGACTAACCAAATAATTTAGTTGGTGATGAGCTTTCGGATCTGAAGAAGTGGCTCTGCCCCACAAAAGCTCATTGCCTAATAAATTATTTTGTTTGTCTTTGAAGTGCTACAGGCCTGAAGGCTTGTTTCCCTGAAAGGAACACGATAGAGCCTTCGGCAGCGCAGGCTTGGATGTGAATAGCGCCTCAAGTGAGCGCTACAGTATGGGGAAGCCAGGCAGGTGCAGGGGCACCGGGGATTTTACTAGATCCACTGCAGGAGGTCTTTTGGGTAGGTTCTCTGGCCTGGATCATACCAGAGCTCAGAGGAGGTGCTCACCAATGTGCCCTTCTGGCCTAGGACTCTGTGGCTCTGCTGCCCCTTGCAGGTTTAGAGGAGAAAGTACCCGTCAACCAAACAGCCTCTTGGTGCCTCGCCTAACCCCCACACCTAATGCATTATTTTGTTAGTCTTTACAGTGCTACATGATGGCTGGTTCGTTTTAACCCCCACATGGGTTTTTGCTCTGCCAGTCAACACCTGATGCACACACAGCAGAAAGCCTGTGTATTACCAGAGAAATGCAATACAAACCGTTCCCACCCGCCTTCCATCTGAGGCCTAGGTACAGCAACGCATTAAACGCTAACGCAGCCCTAAGACTGTGCTGCCAGGCCTGCTTCAGAGTGCGGGTGCGAATAATAAACAGTGGCGGTGTTACCGCAGTGTCACTGTTCTTCTCTCACTAGAGCCCGTGGGCAGTTCTGCACTGATCACGACACTCCTTCGAGCTAAGGTGCTGGGCCCTGCCCTGGGGAACCGAGTCACAGAGAGCAAAGCCAGACGTGGCCAAAGCGGCGTCAGCTCGTTCGGGGTACCCAGGCTGAGAAGCCACCTGCTCATCACCAGCCGCCCACCCCAGCTGCAGGCCAGCCACCCGAGGTGCCTGCCCAATCTCCACCCTGCCTGGGCCAGCTGTCCGCCCGCCAGCCCGAGCCCCACGCTACCGGAGCCAGCCGCCCGCCTGCCCAAACCCTGTGTTTTTCAGCGGGCTGAGCATTTTCCAGCACTCGACGGCTCGGCAGCTGGTGTCCCACTGACACAGCTGGGAGTGCTCAGCACCTCTGCATAGCAGAGCCCAGGTTGGGGACCCCAAAATACCACTCCCTGGAATCGAAAAACCAACCAATTCCAGCCGGAGGGGCTCTGTGGACCCCACCACCGTCCCCTGTCACCGGTGCTAGCTGAGTAACTGGTAACATTGGGCCGGCCACCCTACCCAGCTCCCTCTGCCCACAGAAAGGGGATCGCTGTCGGGGCTGGTGGGTGGCCTGCAGGCAAGACAGGAGAGGGACCCAGCTCCATGCCCGGAAGGGTTGGGGCCAAGAGCAGAAGGGCAGAGCCCAGCGCAGTCAGCTGTTAGCCCCGCCCAGACTGCAGTGCTGGGACCCGCCAGCTGCTCGCAGCTCTGCGCCGCCGGAGCAGCAGTCCCACAGCACTTCCCAGAGGCCCAGAGCTCTGGCTGCTGACCCTGCCCAAGTAGCAGCAGCAGCAGCAGCGGCTGGAACTCTGGGCCCCTGCAAAATGTATCTGCCCCCTTTGTCCTCCCCTCCCAGGCACCTGGTCCCAGCCTGCTCCGCAGAGCTGTGGCAAGGCCCTGCTGGGAGGTCACACATGCCCGCTGCTAACCTGCCCCTGACACCACCAATCTGGGGGGCCCCGCCACAGGACAGCTGAAGCTGCTGCCATGGGCCCCCACAAAGTGAAGGCCTGGGGTGGCTGTGCTGATCCAGCCTATGGAGGTGTAACACCAACAGACCTGGGTTGCCAGCCCCACAAATAGAACCTGCAAGCATTGGGTCCAAAGCCCTGCACGCTACCACATGAGCTGAGGCTGCAGAGCAGAGACTTTGCTCACCCCAGATGAGGTCTCAGTGCCTCTGGATACTACAGAGGGAACGGCTCTGACGCTGTTCCACAAAACCAACCCCTTCGTGCCTCTGCAGCCCCCCGGCCAGCACTTCCCATCCAGCCTGAGCCCCCCAGACTCTCGGCCAGGCCGCTTTGCCAGCCTGTCGTGGGGCTCTTTTATGACTGTTTCCCCTTTCGGCAGCGCAGCCAATAGGGACCCAGCAATCGGGCCTGGCTTTCCCACGCTGCTGCTTCCCCGGCACCCAGTAATCCCAGGGATCCATTTACAGCCCACCAGCAGCAGGATCAAAGGGGCAGGCTCCAACCCTCTCCCACACCCATCTCCGAGGGGCTGCACAAGCGTGGGAGTGGCCCCATGAGCACCACACAGAGACCAGCTTCATTCAAACAAATGGCCAGCAGGGGGGCAGGCCTGTGCCTCCAGCCAGGGACGTTGCTACACCACCGAGCAGGCTGCAGGCTTAACCCAAGGGCGTTCACCACTTTCTGTGGGAAGGGGCGGGGAGGTTCCTGGCACCTGTGCTGCAGCAACAGGGCTAATGAGACAGTCAAGGCAGGCGCTGGGTGCACAGATCCTTGGGGGGGCCGAGTACGCAGGTTTGCTCCGTGGCTGAGCAGGGGGAGGCTAGCGAGCTGAGCAGAAAGGCAGGCCTTGGCCGCTGACACCGTAGAACTTCCGCTGCTTCATTTCCAGGCTTTGCAGAGCACAGGGGGCCAGATGGGGTTTAACACAACAAACCAACACTTTTCTCCGCAGGGCTGGAACCTGCAAAGAGACAAATGAGTCCAGGGCGAGGCAGAGCCCCCGCATGGGAAACATCAGACTGCACCCTGCCTCAGGAAGCACAGGGCGGTATAATGGGCCGGGCCAGTCGGCCTTCGCGAGCCGCGGCGTTCCCGGCTCCACTCAGAAGACGATTTCAGATAGATTTGCAGGCTCACAGCCCCAGGCCAGTGCACAGCCTGGCAGCCGGGCTCATGCGGGAGGGCAAGTTCCCAAACCACAGGGGTCGATGGTCCCATCTGGGTGCCAGCGTTTGTCCCCTCCATGACCATCTACCTATCCCAGGAGCCAAATTCTTCCCAATTCCCAGCAGATCCTCCAGCAGCTTCCTCTAGACGGCGCGCCGGCCGGGAGAATTCTACTGCTGCCGCTCGGTTACAGCCAGGAGACGCACAACCGACAAAGCCATGGGTCCCTGGGCCCGTGTTACTGGCAGCTCTGAAACCTCTGCCGGGCCGTGGAGAGGGGCTGTGGGAAAGGGGCCAGCAGCCAGCACATACCTAATTGCAGACAAGTCTGTCCTTCCAGCTCGCTGCCTTCACCCCTCCCTGGATACAGCGCTGTACTGCCTCCGTGGGAGGCCTCCACCCCCGGAAGCGCTGCTGTCTAGCGGGTTCACTCAATGTACACAGGCCCCCCCAGGCCAGCAGGACAAAACCAGGAATTCCCAGCCACGCCGGGCAGTGGAACAACCCCCCGGGCACAGGGGAAACGGGAAGCATTTGGCACACAATGCTGCTGAGGAACACAGGCCCAGTGTGCCTCCCGCAGGGGCCTGGGGGAAGGGCTGCTCTGGGGGACAGGCCCCTGAGTTCACCTCAGCCTTAGCGCACACAGCCGGGTTCTAGCTCAGCAGGTGACACCAACCTCCCAGCGGTGGTGGGTCAGTTTGACTGACTCTGGGCAGGGCAATTGGTGTGAGGCCCCCCCGTGCCCCAGGACGACACCCGCCGGGCGCCCCGTCGAACAGGGCTGCAGCCGACTGAGCCCCCTGCACCGCGGAACTCAGCCTGGGGCAGGTCCAAACCGGAGCGCCAACGGGAGAGCGCAGCGCCAGCTTCCACGGAACAAACCGAGCCCCAAGGCCGGCGTGTGAACCGGTCTCAGCAAGCCGGTTCCCTCCGAGGGGTGCAGACCCGGCCAGGCGGCAAGCAGCAGCGCTGCCGCTTTGCTCCACCTCAGCGGGATGCCGAGCCGGGTGCAAAGACGCGGCTAACCCCCGGCCTTAACCCCATGGGCCGCTGCCTCCCACCCACTGCCTCTGCAGCCTGGGGCTGCGCGCCAGGACTTGGGCCGCCTGCAGGGTGTAACACTGACGCGACTCCAGCCAACTTGGTGAAGAGCCCACGCCCCGTTAGACCCCTAACGCTGCCGCCCACGCAGACAACGGCACAGAGGGGACAGAGCCTCTGGCTCCCACCAGGCAAGTGCTTAATGCCCAGTACAGCTCCGGCTGCAGGGTGTGGGCTTAGCTGGCTGCCCTGAAATGGGCTGGGCCACAGACATGAGCATCTAAGGCTGCAACATCACTGGCCTCCTTACCTGCAACTGCAGCACGGCGCTGCCGAACAGCCCGTTCTGCTCGAGGGCAACCCCTGCCTGCAGCGTGGGGACAGGTGGTGGGGTCCCAGGACTGTGATCCTGGAAGGATGAGCCGCTGTCTCCAGGGAGCCTGACCCCCGCAGGCAGCATTTCACGCGCGTGTAAGACAGCAGGCACGAACGGGTGCCGCAGGGCGTGGTAACGCCCAATGGAAGAGCTGATTTTACAGCCTGCACGCTACGCTGCCCGGAGAGATTAAAATTAGAGAGCTGGAAAAAAGCTTTGAGTAGTTTAAACAATGTTTGGGGTGGCCTGGTTCTCCGTAGCAGGGAAGGAGGACAGCTTTTCCATTCTGCACCATCGCCGTGCTTGGCTTCTCCATTTAGCTAAGTGCGGATGCTAAAAATCACCTCTACAACTCTTAATTCATTTCACTTGCAGTGCCCGGCTGCTCCAGGGTTTGGGTTTCCAATACTGGCCAGGAAGCTCAATCTCCGGACTATTTTCAGGCACATACAGAGCCCTGAGAAACACAGGTTTGCAACTTTCATATCGTCTATGGTTTTATTACTTGGTTTTACAAAAGAAAATAACTGCCAGCTGCTGGAACTGTTGGGGCTGGGTGAGCAGCAGTCTCTGGCAGTGCCGGCAGGCAATGGGTCCCCAGACAGCCACGTCCCCCCCGGGCCTGTAGCTCCCCTCTGCTCCAATTTGCTCCCCTCCCTTGAGCTGCCCCTCGGCGCCCTCCCACACCCGTCCTCTCTCTTCCCTGGCCCCGTCCCCACCCGCTCTTTCCTCCAAGATCATTGCACCACTTTTGGTGAGTGGGGCAGCAGGACATCCCAGGCACTCACCAGCTGTGACATGATAGTGACAGTGGCGGGGTGGGGCATGTGATCCCCTGCACACCCCCACATGTCACTCTGTCCCTGGTTTGCAGGGGTTTGCCTGTGTCTGACACTGGGCCAGCACAGGGGCTGCATAATCTCCAGCTCATTCTCGAGGCATGACATTTTTGGAGAATTTTCCAATTCATCAGGGAAGGAAATTTTCAGACTGTGTGTTTGAACTTGAGCTTTCGCCCCTAACGTATGTAAGATGCCACTACGCTTACATTGAAAGGTTTGTCAAGTGGGAAAGAGACAAAACATGTGCATTAATTAACAAATGAAGGAGGCCGGAGGATGAGATTAAAGCTACCTCAAACGTAGCTGAGGCATCAAACTTTTTCTTAAAAAACACCTCTCTAAAAAAGTCACTGTATGGAGTAAATCGGTCATGTAAAGTTACGTGTGAGACTTTCATCCGTACCCTCAAAAGCATTTGTATATCACTTTTAGCCCACAGCCAACAGGGTGTGTTTCTATTGGTGGTGCACTGCCACACAGGCCTTGGTGCACATAACAAAATTTATTCCATCCCATGCATGGGAAAAAAAGTTAGAAGGACACTGCCCTGGCATAAGCACAGAGCAGAGACGGCCCCCTCCAGGGCCATTGCAGTGACTCATGCCGGTGGCTCTGCCAGGCAGGCTGCAGCCCCCCTTCCCCGGGAACCCTTCCCCTGAGGGCGAGGGCAGGGACTCGAGCCAGGGCACCAAGCCACTGCTCAGCTGGCCTCAGGGAATCACCACCCATCCACCAGCTTGGTTGGCCCTGGCTATCCTGACAGCTAAGTTAGCACAGCAAGGTGCAGCTGCGCAGCCAGGCAACGGGTGACCTGTGGAAACCAGGCGCCTGTGGATTCTCCCTGGAAGGCAGCACTCCCTCCAGCTGTAACACACAGCAAAACCAGCCACAGCGCTCTCACCAGTCGGTGCTTTGCGCTCATGCCCCCCCCCTCCAAGCCGGGCTACCACCACTAGGCAGTGCTGCCAGCCTGGCAGCCCCGCCGGTCACGCTCTCGGCTGGGGAGCTCAGTGGTGCTGCGAATGAGGGGCCGGGAGCAGGCGCAGGGCAGAGATGTTTGCCGGCCTGCCAGCAGGTGTCCATAGCTAACAGCCAGCAGAAACTGCAGAAACCAGTCACCCCTCTTGGGGTGGCAGCACCAGGCTGGACTCTAGCAGTGCCTCAAGCGCCTCATTTCTGGTTGTGCTCACAGTCAATGTTCTGCTCTCTACGTTTCCATCCCGGGCGGATTTGTTTAATCCAGGTGTGTAATAAATTTTGTTACACGCACCCCGGCCTGTGTAAATGTGCACCACCCATAGAAACACAAAACCTAGCCGTGGGCACGCTGCTAATCAGCTGGGCAGCACTTGAATCTCTCCTAAGCGACCGCGCACGCCTGCAGGGAACACCGCTCGTAGCCGCAGTCCGTGGGAGCGGTGGGGGTTCCTCGCCTCTGGAAATCTGGAGCAGGGTGTCCCATGCTGGGCACTCAGAAATGTAGGACCCAAAACCGGCAACAACTTCAGGAACTCTTCAGTCGTTCACGGTCCAAACCCGTCCTCCCAAATGGAGGCCAGAGCCGGGCTCCTGAACATTTGCCCCCCTACGCACTGTGACCTGCCAGCTGGCTGCCACGCTCCACCCCAGAGGTGGCTGCAAATGAGCCCTGCTGACTGGATGCGATTGTAAAGGGCTTGAAGGCCTCCAGGCTGAAGGACATCTCTGTGGGGTGGGCGGGGAGGCGGGAGTCACACTGCCCAGCTTTAGGAGAGAGGGCTTTTTTCTTTGAAGCGAAGTGGCCAAGCCCAGGGGAAGCACCCGCTGGCCAATTCGTTCACGCGCTGCGTGGGTGCAGCAAGGAAGTCATGGGAAGGCCAGCCAGCCCGCAGCAATATCCAAACACAACACTCAACTTCCTGCTTCTGAGCAGCCAGGGACGTTCTCCACCCCCTCCAACAGAGGTGGCTCTGGCGTGGGGGGGGGGGGGGGGGGGCGTTGCTCAATATCTTGGGCTGAATTTCACAACCCTGTCCCACGCCCTAGGAAGCGTCCCTGTCACTCAGCAGCACTGTAACCCTTGCTCCTTAGCTGCAGGGAGGGTTGGGTCTGCCCGAGACACCCCCAGCGGGATCTTTTCTTCCTCTTGCAAAACAAAGCCGCCGAAATGGAGCACTTTAAAGACTAACAAAACGATTTATTCAGCGATGAGCTTCCATGGGACAGACCCACGTCTTCAGCTCTGGCCCACGAAAGCTCAGCACCGAATAAATCATGCTGTCAGTCTGTAAAGTGCGCCATTTCGGCTGCTTTGCTTTGTTGGAGCTCAGACTAACCGGCCACCTCTCTGCCACTAGTCTTCCGCCTGGTTTGCGAAACATTTCAGAGCCACAGGAGGGTTCGGGTTAACCCCTGCGCAACCTCGGGCTCCCAGCTGGGGAGAACTTAGCACAGTTACAACCACTGGTGGGTGGCTCTCAACCTTTGCAGCTGACTGTGCCCCTGGCGCACCCCAAGTTTCACCTCTTCTCTGAGAGCGACTTGTTTACAAACCCCGACACAAAAATACGGCAGGGTCGCAGCGGCCTTGTTACCGAAGGGCGGCCGCCTCTCTCCTTTCCCCCAGATAATTCCAAACCCACCGGCACATAAATGCTGGGCGTACGGGTCAGCGTTGTGCAGACAGAGCTGTAGAAACAAGTTCTCGAGCCTGGGAAAGTTACGTCGGTGCTGACGTGGCGAGCGCGCTTTATGGAGGCTGTTGTAAAGCTACGAGAAGTTTCGTGGCAATTTATAGACTAACAGGTATTTTGGAGCATAAGCTTTCATGGGCAAAGATCCGCACACCCCTGTCCTAAATCAGACCTCCCGACTGCACCCAAACTCACCCCCGGACCCCGCCCCCTTTCACCCCTGTCCTAAATCAGACCCCCCGACTGCACCCAAACTCACCCCCGGACCCCGTCCCCTTTCACCCCTGTCCCAAATCAGACCCCCCGACTGCACCCAAACTCACCCCCGGACCCCGCCCCCTTTCACCCCTGTCCTAAATCAGACCCCCACCTGCACCCAAACTCACCCCCCGGACCCCACCCCCTTTCACCCCTGTCCCAAATCAGACCCCCACCTGCACCCAAACTCACCCCCCGGACCCCACCCCCTTTCACCCCTGTCCTAAATCAGACCCCCCGACTGCACCCAAACTCACCCCCCGGACCCCCCCCCTTTCACCCCTGTCCCAAATCAGACCCCCACCTGCACCCAAACTCACCCCCTGACGCTGCCCCCTTACTGCCCTGTCACAAATCAGACCCCCCGACTGCACCCAAACTCACCCCTGGACCCTGCACCCCCCTTAAACCCCATCCCAGCTCAGAACCGCCATCTGCACCTGAACTCACCCCCCTTATAACCATGTTCCAAATCAGACCCCCCCTCCGTCTGCACCCAAAGTCACCCCAACCCCTGCCCACCCCATACACCCGTCTCTAATCAGCCCCCCCATCTGCACCCGAACTCCCTTGCAGACCCCGCAACCTCCTGCAAAAATACCATAGGAAAGTGCAGTTTGCCCAGCCCTTGGCCTGCTGCCCCCAGCCCTGGCAGACCCTCTGCGTCCCCCGCCGCTGAGGAGCTCTGCCTCCAGCCGCTGCAGGAACGCCCCCGGTGCAAGCAGGGCTTGCCAGGAGACAGCCCCGAGCCACGTGCCGTAAACGAGCGCTGGGGCCTGGCCGCACCCCACGCGAGGGCTGGTTGCCCCCAAGGCCGGGCTGAGCCCCGGCAGTGCGGTGCCTGGCGCCCTGCGTGGTCTGGTCTGGTCTGGGGCCCGCTGCCCCTGCCGCTGGCCAGGAGGAAACGTTCCCGCTGGGAGCGTCGCTGGTCAGAAAGGGAGCTGGGGGGCAGCCCCCCGGGGTTGCAGGAGCGCCAGGCCTGGCCAGCTGGGGCGGGGAGGGGGACAGCCCGGGCTGCGTGGGGTCCCACACCCACGCCCGGGCCTGGACCCAGCCGGGGCAGGGGGGTGGTTCCGTTTCCTGCCCGGGCGGCCTCACGCCCCAGCGGCACTGCCCTGGCGCCTGTGCCCAGCAGCCCGGGGAGGCGCCGAGGGCTGTTCTGCCAGCGCCACCTCCAGTCCCCGCCTGCCCAGCCACCTTCGTCAGCCTGCAGGGCTCCTTCCTGGTTACAGTGTCACCTGCAGGGTGGGGCAGCCCGGCCTCCCGCCCCCTCCCTCCCACGCCACCCAGAACTCGTTTGGCAGCCGGGCAGGTTTCGCCGGCCGGGCAGCAGTTTCGGTCAGAGCAGCCAGTTTCCTGCTGCGGGGCACAGAGCACGGAGGCAGCCGCTGGCCCCTGGCACCCGGCTGGAAACCCAGCAGGTGAGGGCCGGCTCGGGAGCTGTGCAGGAGGAAGGGCCTGTGCTAGGCAGAGGCAGCCGCCGGCTCCTTCC
The DNA here is from genome assembly GCF_033958435.1 of Carettochelys insculpta. Classification (NCBI taxonomy): domain Eukaryota; kingdom Metazoa; phylum Chordata; order Testudines; family Carettochelyidae; genus Carettochelys; species Carettochelys insculpta. Next base: position 131,096,116 of record NC_134140.1, on the reverse strand, counting down.
ACCCCGGGCAGCACCTCCGTCCCCTCCCGCCGGGGCTGGCTGGCCCACGCCCGGCCCCACGGCATGCGGACGCCCTCGGTGATGATCGTGGGCCTGGTCCTGGCCCCCTGCGGCCTGTTGCTGAACCTCGTCAGCACACTGACTCCCTGCTGGAGACAGGTGAGCGGCATCTCCGGCAAACCTGCAGACGTGATCTACCAGCAGGGCCTCTGGGACCTCTGCCAAGAGACCCAGAGCACCCGGCAGCGCCAGTGCGGCCTGGCGGATGACCTGGGCTACTTCTCCCAGCAGCCGGTGCAGGTGGCCAAGGGGCTGATGATCCCTTCGCTGGTGGTGACGGCAGCGGGGCTGGTGGTGGCTGCCCTGGGGGTGCGTTGCTGGCAGGAGGAGCCGCATTACCTGCTGGCCGGCATCTCCGGGCCCATCTTCTTTGCCTCGGGGCTGATGAGCCTCATCCCGGTCTCATGGTACAACCACTTCCTCAGCGCCCTGCCGGCCCCCTCATCCAGCACCCTGGAAGTGGGGTACAGCCTGGTGCTGGGCTACTTGGGTAGCTGCCTGGAGCTCATCGGGGGCTTCTCCCTGGCGCTCAGCCTCCACCAGGGCTGCAAGGAGTGCCGGAGAAGGAAGGCGTCTGCCAAGTACCCCGCCAGCAGCCAGCGGGGCCCTGCCAAGGCCACATCTTCCCTAGACCTCGTGCAGCACAGCCAGAAGCCAGTGCCCCGCTCCTTCAGCAACCCCCTGGACGTGCTGGAGGGAGAAAGAAGCGACCGCCCCTCCCTGCCCTGTGACTCAGACTTATAACCCAGCTGCAGTGGGCTCAGCCCCACTCCCGCCAACGGGAGCGGCGCCGTGCCAGGAGAGGAGCCCCTGCCAGCTCCAGGTCAAGCTGGCTTGCCGGGGCTGTGCTGAACCATGCCAATAGCAGCAAAAACCCCTCCCTACCTCGGTGCAGATGGCTCGGCCTGCTGCTTCTGGGCCCGGTGAGAGCTTGGTTCTTCGGTGCTGGAACTGCAGCCGCCAGACTGGGACAAGAGAGGCTATTTCACTGTAATGCAGCAAGCAGGCACGAGCGATGGTTTGTACGTTGCTGCCTGCCAGAGTCCTCTCAGATTTTGTCCATTAGGGTGGAATAAGTTTTGTTGACCGCACTGAAGCACATGCACCACCAACAGAAACACATGCTGCTGCTGGCAACGGGTGCTGTGCTGAGTGGCACCTGAATTTCACCTGGGCAGCCGCCCCAAGGACTCAGCTTCCAGGGAACTCTGCTGCCTGGCTGTGGTGACTCAGATAGCGAGGAGACGACACTGGGTAAAATCTTCAAATTCACCTAAGTGACTTAGGACTGTCTGTCTCATTGCAACTCTCTGACATTTGGGCTCCTAATTTCCTGAATTTCTTTAGATAAATTTTTCAAGATGCTCTACAGCTTTTCAGTGGCAGCTCAGAGGCTAAAAACCCTCGAGGATCTGGGCCAAGTGACTTAGGAGCCTAACACAAGCCCAGCTATACAGTACTTGGAATACACACCTGATTAATTAGGAGCCTACGTATGGCATCTAACTTAATCCACCAGCACATGCGACTCTAGGCCAGAGATGTTACTGACCAGTCAGCAATGGCCCTTGGGTTACAGCTGTCTGGGAGCTCGAGGTCATAAGCATTTATGTGGCCAATGGCTAGCGTCCATTCCCCACCCAGCCAGAAGTGTGGGGAACGAAGGGCGCAGGCGGTGGGTGCTAGGCTCAAGGCAAAAATGAACATTTGAAATAACGGTCCCTGGCCCTGCCAGAAGGGCCTGGGCCCTCGGAGAAGCGCCTGGAGCCGCCCAGACTTGCTGAGCAGTACGGTTAGTCCCTGCTGTTGCCAGCCATGATCTTGTGGGTGTGCCAGCCATGTGCCACACCAAGACCCATGTCAGCGTGCCCTTGGCCCCAGCTGAGGCAGGCTGCTCAGCGACCAGGCAGCCTGCTGGGACCACGGTGGCTTTTGCCAGACTGCAGCCAGGACTTGTGGTAGCTAGCGTGTCCCAAGCAGAGTCATACCAGGGCAGTGCTTGGTGGGGGCACTCCTGGCCTATAGGGGGGGTGGGCTGGGGGCTCTGCCACCCACCTGGTGGCAGTGAGGAGGAAAGGGCTCTGGCAGGGCAGGGGGCCAGACCCAGCTGCCCACGAGGGGCTGGGCCAGGCCGGTCAGTGCAATACAAGAACAAAGGGAAGGGAAAGGCCAGCCCAGGTGCAATAGCGTGAGCCCTGCTTCTGTAACCGTCCTGCTCATGTCACGGCCGAGATAAGTGGTGTGTGGAAGTAAGGGGCTAATAAAGGAGTATTTAATGAAATGGGGGGTTGAGCCCCAGCTGTGCTATGCTGTTAGACAGGGGCTCTGGCCCCTATGTACCCCAGAGTGCTTTCAGGACAAGTGGGGCTGTACCCCACCTCCCCCCACTCTCCCTCCCTGTCCCGGGGGTAAGGCAGGGGGCACAGACTCTGGGCTAGGGCCGAGGAGTGTAGACTCAGTGTTTGGCTGCAGTGGGGGGTCTGGGCTGAGAGCAGAGCAGGGGTGAGGAACGTGGGCTCAGGGCAAGGAAGGTGAGTGCAAACTCCCACAAGGCAGCCCCTCTCTGGCAGAAGCAGGGCTGCTAAGGCGGGGCTCCCTGCCCAGCAGCACCAGGCCTGGGTACACGGTGGGAAGGGGGCCTGGCTCCCCACCCCCAGCAGCAGGGGCTCGGGGCCCTCCCTCATTGCAGCACAGAGCAGCACTCCGGTGCTTGAAGAGTGGGGGCTCTAGCTGCTACTTCAGCAGTGGTGAAGCTGGAAGCCCAGGCCCCTTTGAAATGGCAGGTCTAGGGGCAACTGCCCCTTTGGCCCTCTGCAGTGGTGGGCCTATTCCTGCCTGGCGCCCTTGCCAGCTACTGCTCGGGGCAGGGCAGATGAGGTTCCCCTGAGAGCAGCTCCTGTTCCTGCAGCTCCCCTGGGTCCCAGCCCATGAGAGCTAACAGGGTGGTGCTTAGAGCTGCTTACAGAGCCTGCCTCTTCCCCAGGGCCCCACACCTGCCTCAGCAGCATCCCTGCAGACAAGGGCCTACCCAGAGAAGCTCCAGGAGGGGGAAGTTGGTTGCAGTTAATTGGAAGCCTAAGAGAAAGGCTCTTCCACCTCTTACCTCTCCCATTTAGGCTTCCTGAGCCTGCACAACTGACTTTTGCCAGGCTGCTGCCAGGTTCCTCCACCCCTGCCCAGAGAGCAACACACACCCCTGCCCGAGCTCAAAGCAGGAACTGAAAAGCTGTTACAATCTAGTTTGCAGGAGAGGCCAAATGTGAGGAGGAAATATCTAAAGTGGAACAGAACTCAGGCCACTGCAATTGGCACCGGGGTGGAGAAAGCCAGGAATTTTTTTGCTTGGCTGTGGCCCATTGAGTACCGATGTGCAGGTGCAGCCGGTAGAGCTGTCACCTTGTGGGGATAAAGCCCCAGTGCCAAGGCAGCAGCAGAGCGACACCTAGAGAAGATACAAAAGGTGCTCAAAAGTTTAACCAATGGTGGGCAAAGGGGCACTCCAGTGGCACATGGGCATTTTTTCCTGCCTGTGACTCAGCCTAGAGCCTGGGCTGAGGGTGGCTGGTAGCTCAGAGTAAGGCATTCCCCACCTGCAGTCACTGGGACAGCATGCCTGAGCGCAAGATGCAGTCGCTCCCTTGTGCTCCTCTGTTGAACGAGTCCCAGCTGGGAACCAGCATGGGCACATGCAAGGGAATAAGCAAGTGGTAACAGGGGCCAGGGGAGGGACACTAGGAACTCAGGGTACAGCCAGAGGCCTGCAGGACAGCTGTACACACCCACTGCGAAGGAGCTGCTGGGGCTGCATTCCAAGCCCTCGGGCCTGTTAGGCACACCCAGCTGTGTGGAGACAAGTATCGGAGGGGTAGCCCTGTTAGTCTGGATCTGTAACAGCAAGGAAGGGTCCTGTGGCACCTTATAGACTAGCAGAAAAGTTGAGCATGAGCTTCTGTGAGCAGACTCGCTTCATCAGAAGCTGGTCTTGGAAACCTGCAGGGCCGGGTATAATACACCTGAGAAGTGGTGCAGTAATGCCCCACCCTTCCTTAGCCCTGGGCTGTTTGTACAAACAACCTTCTACCTCTGCTCCAGGGAGGGTTTTTCCCACCCTCTGCAATTAGAGCAGCTCTGGAGCTTAACTTCCAGCCCAGCCCCAGCTCTGCTCATGCACTAACTAGCACAGCTTCCCTGAGCAAGAGGCTGGGGAGCACAGTGACCTCAGTTCAGCTAGGGAGCTTCCACCTCCCAGGCCAGAAGCAGCAGCCTGCAGGGTGTTTCAGCCCATTTTCTGGAGAAGAGGGAAGAGCACCAGTCACAGCTAGAGAGCCCAGTAACTGTCTGACATTCACAGGAAGAGTGACAGTCCCCCAGAGAGCCAGAGCAAGTTCAGACACACCCTTTAACTGCAGCAAGTACAGGGGATGTTTTTTGGCTTGAACCTGTAACAGGTGAGGCTGATGGTGAGAGGCAGAAATGGGGCTGTGGTGAACTGCTGAGGCAGCTCTTGTCCACCATAGCCTATAGTCCAGCAGATGGACCATATGATCCTGCCCCCATGGCAATTCCCTGGGGGCAGATACCAAATCTCCACCCCATGCTTAACTACAGGTCAGATGGCTCTAGTCTGGCACCCTTGGGACTCGACTGGTGCTGAGCAGGAGAATGACGACATTGAGGTCAATATTGTCTAGCACATCACCAACCCTGACCCGGCTTACTGGGATCAGAACCATTTGGGCGAGTTTGAGCTCAACAGCACAAAGCAGGGACAGGCAGGGCTGGTGGCTGGCAACCTGGCCATATGCTTATTTGGCTGTCCAGCTAACTAAAGCCACGCCAGAGGGATGTTGCTGGACTGGAGGTTCAACTGGTCCTGCAGAAGCTCCCTCTCAAGGGCCACTGAGCACCTTGAACATCCTGTGGAGGAGGGAAGTTAGCAGCTGGCCTTGCTACAGTTCAGATGTTTGTGCCAGACCAGCCAGGAGCCCCCTCAACCCTAGGCTGTTCTGAATGAACTCCAAGCCCTGGGCTCCTGGCTGCACACCTAGCCCCTGCTCCAGTTACGGAGGACACCCCAGCTGCAGCATGGCCAGGAACAGTCCACCTGCCTGTGCCATGAGTGCCCAGCTGACCCCTCAAGCTGCCCTCTGCCAGAATTGCAGCCTGGTAACTTGCCAGCAGCAGGGCATGTGGTACACGCTTCATTCAACCTCTTCCTTCAAGCACTGATGTGCAGGCCAGTCATGCCTCGGACCGCAGTAGCTGCAGTGCCCCTCTGTAGCTCACCCTGGCCAGGAACCCCAGCCTCCAGGAGATATGGATGTCTAGCTTGCCTGGCCCAGGAGTACAGGGCCTGGCCCTTCTTTCCCAGAAGGGGTTGGGACAGCTTGAGCTGCCTCCCCACTGCCCAATGCCTCCCCTTGCATAAAGGCTTCCAGTCTGGCTGAGGCATCATGCCCACCAGCTCTACTAAGTGGCCAGAGCCCCTGTCCAGATGGGGTCTCCTTCCCCACTGGATGTTTTAAGGCCTTGATTGGCCTAGTATCTCACTCTGGAGTAGCACAAGAACTGACCCTGTTGTCTGAAGCATCATTCAGCTTCCTTCTACTGAAGGGAACAAGCCAATGCCATCTCCTGGACAACCTGCTATTGCCCCTTTTGACCTCAGCCCTTTAAAGGTAGGGGTTGTCCAGGTCACAGCTGTGACCTGGTCAGCCCTGATGGTGCAGCCCCAGGGGAACTGTTCAGACCTTGCCAGGTAAGAGCCATGGGAAGGTGGGGGAGGCTTAGACACCAACTGAAAAAAGGGAGCAGGTGAGTTTTGCATTTCAGAGCCTCTTGGTATTGAGGGGGCCTCAGCAACCCTCTCCTTGGGGGTGGTTCTCTAGCACTGTCAGAATCACACGCTTCCTGCTTCTCCAGGGCTGCAGATTTAGCTTGAGCAGCTTACACTACAGGACAAGTTACAGGTGATTTTGGTGCCTCTTGGTCAAAAACTGCATCCTCACAAGCAGAGCAGCCACCACCCAACCGCAAGTCACGGCTACTTGGACACATGCAGTCAAGTAGCTCTATTTGCACCAGAGCATCCATACCTGAAGAGGAGCCCTGGACCAGGAAAGATCCATTGATTGGAATGTGCACCAGGTTGAAGGATTTAGGACTAAGACACAAAAGGATTCTGCAAATGTTATTTTATTGAGAGAGTTTCCCCACAGAGTCATTCTGCTTTCATAGGCGTTACCAGCTCCTGCAAGAGAGGGGGACACTTAGTGGGCAGCAATAGTTTGGGTTCAGACTGCTGTTGATTAATTGGGAACAGCACTTGAGGGCATGGGCAGCAAGCCAGCCTGGTCTGTCTCCAGCCAGTTAAGAGCCACCAGCCCTTACAGCCTGCAGCTTAGACTTGTCAACCCCAACAGTGGCCCATGTGTCCTTAGTTACGGTGTGAGGGGGAAGTCCCATGTCCCCTGGGCTGAGCAGCCCATGCTAGAGGGGTCAGGCAAGGGCCCTCCCTCACCTGTTCTCTGTCATAGGATTCATTGATGAAGGTCTCACTGTTGGCGAGGTTCTCTTCTTCGCCCAGGTCACTGTCCTTGTGGTAGCTGGTCAGAGTCCTAGAGGAGGCTGTACTGGAAGTCCTGCAGCAGGAGAGCAAACGCTTCAAGCTCTGCAGTCCCTTGCAGGGCAGCCATGGGACAGACTGCTTGGTTCTGACTGGTCAGAGCTCCGGACCCAAAGCCTGGCAGAAGTGCTGTGGTGTCCCAGATACCACCCATGTGTAGCAGTGCATGCAGGGCAGTCCTGACAGTAGGGCCCCAGGCAACAAGCTGAGGCCCACCTGGCAGCACTGCTAGGATAGTCTATTTGCCCCATTCTAGGTAGGCCTGGGCTGGCTGTTGCTCCAAGGAGTTTTACTGCTCCTGGTCTTGTCTTACAGTGAGCTTGGGTGTGTGGAAGCTGCATATCCTGCTTGGAGCAAGGGGGGCCAGGTTAAAAGCCAGTCTAGTGCACAGCCCATGGCTGGCCCTGCCCTGAGCTCCAGGTTAGCATTTAGCCATCTGCAGGACAGCCTACAACCCCTTGCAGAAAGGCAAGGCAAGGAGTACTGCTCTTTACAGCTGTCAGAGGGCAATCCAGCTCTGCTGCTCCACTAGCTCTTCCCTGTGCTGTGGGAAAGGAAGCAACTGAGTCCTGCCAGGGCCAGGCCAGTGGTGCCAAGCCACAGCTCCTTTTCAAGTGGGGAGGCTTAACCTGCAGCAAGGCCACTAGCAAGAGTCACCCCAACCATGTTTAAGAGGCACCTGCTTTAGTACCTGGGACCACTGGACCTCACAAGTGCCTCTACCCCATTCAGGTGAGAGTTAGTCTGTATGCAGGTTCTGCCTCTGGCAGTTACACAGTTAGGAACATACAGGGTGTTCCAGCACATTATGCGAGTTGCTTGTTTACTGTACACTGACCTGGGAGGCAAGCACTGTATGTACCTTGCCATGTACCAACAGAGCCCTAGAAACAAGTCACTGCCTATGGAGGCCTCATTTGCACCAGCTTGGCTAGTGCTTTTGATGTAGCTGCTTTGGTTTTACAAGTATCTGAGGGGTAGCTGCGTTAGTCTGGATCTGTAACAGCAACAAATGAGGCTACCGCCCCCCCGGGCCCCGATACCTCAGGACAGTTTGTTGGTTTTACAAGTGGCTATGCAGAGGGTTTGATGTATCCCTGGATGACCTGTGCCCTGGGGTACATGCATCCCACCCAAGTCACTGGTTTTAGAGCCAGTTTTACTTTGCAGGAGACCCTTTACTCAGGCTAGTCCCAGCCACACTGCTGGTCTGCCAGATTCAGTACCAGCTCAGGTAAGGGGCCCAGCTGCAGGAAGCTGCTAAGCCTGCAGTCAGCCTACACCACATCAGAGAGGTTTTAAGCCTCAGGAGCTGCTCATGGTGCACCTTCCTCTCCCCCTGCACAGTGGGTTCTCCCCCATAGTCTGCACTTTGCTAGAGCACTCTAGCCTGGTGCTGGGCTGGCTTGGAACAGGCAGCCAAGTTACAGCAAGATTCACACCCCCAGACCAGAAGGGACTCAACCCCTGCAGAGCCCAATGCCTTGTGCCTCCAGCAGGTCAGTGTCTGGGGAGCCACCTGCGCAGCCCAGCATTTGCTGTCATGAATGCTCAGTACATTAACTCCACCAAGCTCCTGTTGCTGCTGAAGCAGCAGGTCCCAACCTTCTCTGGGCAGGGACCCATTTTCACACTTCAGGAAGACTTGGTGCCAAGGCAATTCAAAAACCAGGGCAGGTGGGGGGAGCAGAGTTTTAACTAGCTAATTTTGCACCTGAGGGAATGTTCCTAGATTAAAATTGTTTTTATAGAAGAGGGGACATAATACTACATTTCTATAGTTAAATCAGAGCTGGGGATGTCTTTCTACCCCCCCCCAAACTGCTTCCCCCAGCTTAAACCCCACTCTTTGAATGGCTGGGAGAGAGTCACTCAGGGGCTGAAGGGGGCTCTGGTGTCTCACTCAGGGGCTAGGAGAGGCACAGGGACCCTCCTGCAGCTGGAAGCCATCTGGGGCACACAGCCCTGGCTGGCAGTGCCAGCTGCAGGCACCCATCTCCTGCAGAGGCTAGAGGCCAGGGAGCTGATCAGCTCTGCCCTCCCTTCTTCTCAACTTCTGGCTCAGGCCCCCACCTTACCTGAGCTGGGTGCTGCTCCTCAGGTATGCACTTCTGCCCTGCCACTGAAATGGTTCTTGATTTAATTGATTACATCAGCCATCAGGTAGTTAAGCCAATTAAGTTGAGAACCACTTCAGTGAATGGCTTCTTAATAGCCACCTCTGGAACTGCCCAGCCCAGCCTGTGACCCATAGATTGGGAACCCTGTGTTAAAGCAATGTTGAGCACTGGGTAACCAGTCTGTGTTGACAATTCCTTTTGTAGATCAGGGAAGAGGGGCATCTTACCTCTTCCGGGTGTGCTGCCTCCTCATGTAGAAGAAAGCTCCCACCACTGCCATGACGATCAGCAAGACCACAGCTATACCCAAGACAATGGGACCAGTGGTAGGTTGGGCCTCCGTCTTCTCACAGTAGTCACCGCTGTACCCCAACATGCAGCTACACTTCACTTGGTCCTCTTCAATGGTGCAGTCCCCCCTCATGTTACAGATTTCACTGCTGCAAGGCTGGGGCTCTGGGCCCCTTTCAACACCCTCAGTTGATGAAGGTTCTTCTGTATATTCCCACACAGACACTGTGCTCCTGCTGTATGGAGGAGGGGTCTGTATAGCTGGGGGTTTTCTGGGGTATTCTGTGTGTTTGGGGGTCAGGTATCTGGTTCCTGTGATGGGCCTTTTGGCAGCTGTTTGGCCACGAGTTGGTGTTAGCACTTCCTCTTTCTTAACAGAGCCTGGCTTTGTTGGAGGTGCTGGTGAAGACCTGGGTTTCTTTCTGTCCAGATAGTTACCTGCAGGAGGATTAAATCTAACTTTAATGCCAACAGTTGGCCTTTGGTTAGCCTTCAGAAGATGCCAGGATGTCTTCCTCTACCAGCCCTACTGACCCAGGCTGTACTGAGAGCTTAAGTTATGTGGGCTAGTGTACCACATGAACATGTTTGGACCTTGCCAGACAGCCACGTGGCAAGCGGATCAGTGATTACTTTGCGTCAGTGGCACTGATCGCCTTTGGCCAGGGGATCCAAAAAGGTGTGTCTGTAGCAGTGTTAGTTCTGGGGCCTCCCTGCATCTGGTGTACTCCTGGGAGCAGCCAGGATCAATGCTACAATGGGGTGAAAACCAGACACCCCCCATCTCCCCTGCAGGATGGTGGCATGTGTCACATTGCAGATCACAGCAGTGGCAAGATATGGGGGTTAGCTGTCATGAAGAGGGCTACTAGACCTGGACAAATCCCATCTCAGAACAGGGGGAGGAGACGACTGGGGATAGCAACCAGCCAAAGCAGATGCTGTCAGACTAATGGGATGTCTCAAGTCTGCTGCTGGATCTCTAGATGCGCCAGACCAACCAAACGCAGCCGAGTTACTCACAGTTCAGCTCATCAGATCCATCCATGCAGTCCTCATGGCCATCACAAGCTTGCTCCCTGCTGTAGCATTTCAGGTGGTCCTTGCAGGCTGTGAGTGATTCAGGGCATGTCACAGTTCTAGTACATTCAGTGCCGTGCTCCAGCTGGTACCCTTCGGCGCATCTGCAGACCCTGCCCTGCCGGCTGGGCAAGCAGAGCTGGCTGCAGTCCCCGTTGTTCTCTGAACAGCCATTGCTACCTAAGACCCAAAAATAAAAATGGACAATGGTGGCTGACTGTCCAGTAGCAGGTACGGACTGTGTCCCTGCTTCAGATATTCCTCAGCGGATGAGCAAGACCAAGGAGGGAGTTGGTCTACCTGGGTTTGCCACCAGACACGCCAGAATCCACAGTTTTAATTTAAGCACAATTCCAACCTGTTCTAGCACAGGATGCAACAAACCTTGCTGGGTGAACTTGCTGTAGACTTTTAAGTCCACAATCGTCTGGTCTACTGGAAACCACCAGTCCTCCATGAGTTCCAGTTTGCTGTGCCACACACGAGTTGAGCCTAGCCAACAGAATGACACGGATTCAGTGCTACAAGTCAGCCTTCTGCATGCCATATGGGCACATGCAGAACCAACTGCAGAGTGTGCATATGTAAATGCAAGTTTTCTGGGGTGCAAGGAGCAGCTAGAAGTGGACAGTGTGAAAAAAGGAGTCAGGATGAATCTGCTGGGGCAGGAAGGATTAGATCCAGCCTCTGAAACTACATGTTTCCAGAACTACCCAAGGCTTTCAGAAGCTAGTGAGCCCCCTGCACCCCTAAGCCTAGGCAGGCTACATTAGCTGCAAGCTGAACCACTCCAGTCCAGTGTCCTTGGGACCTGACTGGTGCCAAGTGAGCAAACTTGCCAAGCCATGGAGGTTGTCTAGCAGCATTACCAGCAAGCCCACTGCTTCTGGGGTGCACTTAGACATTTAGGGAGTAATTAGAACTTAACAGCACAGAACAGAGCTGAACTAGTGGTTGGAAACAAGCTATGGGAAGCTTGGCTGCACTCATGGATGGTCATCATCCAGCTAACTAAAAGTCATGCTGGATTACAGACTTCTCATCCAGCAGGGAGACTAGAGAGGTTTGACCTGTTCAACTGGATTTTGCTAAGGGGTCATTAGAGTCTGGCGCTTTAGTGTCTGGGAGGAAGCTGACATTAGTGACTGCCTCTGCCCTTGTCCTAGCCTTGAAGCTGCCTCCTGGAGGCCTGCTACCCCCTAGTCTCAAACCAGCCCACAATGACAAGGGAACTTGTTAAAACCCCCCAGAACTAAACCAATTAGCTGAGCCCTGCCCCCTGGCTCAGTCACACCAGGGATTGGGGAGAAAGTGCCACTGTTCATAAGACCATTTGAGTCTCGATGCAAGCGATTCCCCAAGTCACTTGCTATCACCACAGGCAGAGGAGAGGGAGCTGCCCTCAGACAGCTTTAGTTGCTTTTAGGGACTAGCTCCCACCCCAGAAGAGATTCAGAGCTATTCAGTTCTAAGAGCTGTTCTGCTTGGATGTGCTCTTGTTACTGTGGGGGGGATTTGGTGTTCTTGGGGCTGGCTTACCATCCTGGGTGGTTGTCCAGACCATCAAGCCTTCCCCAGCTGCAAAGAGCTTCACACCATGCAGCCCTCCCCGAATTGCCCTGAACCTGGAGCCATCCAGCTGGACCGTTTCGACGACCCCTCTGGCTGCAAGGGGACAGAGCAGTGTGTGACTGTCAGTTACCCAGCCAGGCTGCTTAGACATGTGAAGGGAGAGGTGCTCGTAACCTCCCCATTGCAAGCATTAAACAAAGGGGTCCACTGATCTCAGTGGGGCAGTTCTGTTAGAACTGTTAGTGTCTGCCCAGAGCTTTGCACATAAGCTACTGAGCTCACCAAGTGACTTTGCACAGAGGCCTGGCCCTGCCACATCCATCTGTGAAGTCCATGTGTGGCCTACCCATACCAGCCATGTATTGGTGCCCCCAGCTGCCTAGTGCAGCATTGAATGCATTACTCCCTTCTGCCACCTGCTTGCAGGGTTCCCTTCCAGCAGTGGAGAACAAGCCTGTGTAGGGCAGCTGCACTGCAGGGGGCAGGGTCACCAAACACTATTTGTTGACACTGCTGCTAGTTCTGGGCTAGTTTGCCAGCCTTGCTGCTAGTGGGCATTGCTCCAAGGGCTGTTGCAGCCCTACTGGCCTCCCATGGATTCTGGCTGCGAGCAGCCTGCACAGGTGGCTCAGGTCTCCTGCAGCAGTGCAGGAGAAGTAGCTAGGAAGGAAGTCACATCTGGGAGCTATGCTGGCATGCTTGTCTGTTCTCTAGGAGAGCCACGCCCCCCCGGCACTTACCCTGGTCAGCCCAGTACAGCCGCATGCCCAAGTCTCCAAAAGTTAGGCCAATGGGCATTTGGGATTTCCTCCACAGCACCTTCCGGCGGCTCCCATCCATGGCTGCGCACTCGATCTTTGGGCCAGCCCCACGGCGCTCCGCACCCCAGTCAGCAAAGCACATCATGCTGGTCGGCGGGTGCAGCACGACCGAGCGCGGGCGATGGAGCCCCTCGCTGATCAGCGCCAGGGCGTAGCTGCCGTCCGACGTTGCCACTTGAATGTTTGAGCTCTGACTGTCGATCCAGTAGATGTTACCGCTGGCCCAGTCAACGGCCAGAGATACCACAGTGCCTTTCACTGGCACCACTCTCTTCCAGGACAGCTTGCCAGAATCCCTCATCCTCAGCAGCCTGATGTAGTCGCTCTCCCGGTCAGCAAAGTAAAGGGACTTATCCCGCACCACGTAGTCTATTGCGGTCAAGTAGTTCACATTGGTAAGAGGGACAACCCTGTACTCTGGAAGCATCTCTCCTCCCATGGTGGGGCGCAGCTTTTTCAGGTACACCTGGAAGGGGAAAGGTTGTCAAGTCACTGCCCTGTGGGGCTTTGAGCTTTGCTCTCAGGAGGAAGGAGACAACTGATTCCTAAGCAGTGTTCTGACACCTCCAGGGACCAGAGCTGACCTTCTAGCTCAAGGGTTGGGCAGTTAGGGCTTCAGACCTGGAGAGGGCTCAGTTCTTCCTATTGCTGTTCGAGCCTGATCTGCACAAGCCTGGAGTTCACTTAGCCAGTCACTCAAGTATGGCTAACACGAAGGAGCACATGAGTTTCTCTTGTGCTGGTACAGTGGTCCAGCAGCCAGCTGGCTTCTACAGCACTAGCACAAGAGCTATTTGTCTTCTAGAAGCCCTGCATTAGCTGGTCTGAAAGCAGATCTAGTACCACCTGCTCCAGTCATGTCTTGGAGAGAGACCCTATTGAACATGCTTGTTCTGTCTCCATAGCAGAGTGGTACCTGCATAATCACAGCTGGTGCCACCAGGAACACAAATGCCGAGTCCTTCAGAGGGATGCACATCTTCTCATCAGCAAGCACTTCTCCGATTGGACACCGGCAGCTTCCTTTGTGCTTGGGGTTCAGCAGACACATGTGGGAGCAGCCAAGACCCCAGCAAGGGTTAGAGGCTGTGGGCTGTAGCACTTCATGCATTATCTACCAGAGAGGCCTGAGTCAGTACAACTGATCCATGTCTACATCACAAGCCCCACCCTGCCCCCCCCCCCCCCATTTGCTTTTTCAGGCAGAAGACAGGAGGCCAGCTGGGGCCCCACCCTGGAAGAGGATGGGTGAATGGGAGTTCAGACAAGCAGCATTTCCTAGCTAGATCACCATGGACATCTGCTGGCCAAGAGCCAGGCAGAGGAGGACACATGTAGGACCAACTCCTCTAGTGGCTCCATGGCACCAGGAGACTTGAGGGTTGTGTTGATTTCTCTAGAGATGCAGCCACTCAAATGGACCAACTCTGACTAGTTCTATCAGTCACCATGGGTGGAGCCACTAAGGACCAGGGGAACCCTTTTGAATGCTAACACTGGCAGTAAGACTCCCTTTGCTAGGTGCTTGGGTCCCCTCCAGAGGTCACCATGTTCCATCCTGTGCCAGGGAGCAAAGGTTGGGCTACTTGGCCTCAAACTTTCAGCTGATGCAAGTAAGAGCCTCAAAGTGGGGGAAGGCATCTACTGCCTGGGGGAGTCTGCTATTTGCATGTACCTTTAGGCCATAAGGCTGCCCATGACGCTTCATCACCACCATCCTGTTCTTGCCTGTCTTTTTGTCCACTCTCTGCACAGACCTGGTTTGCATGTCAGACCAGTAGACTTCATCCTCAAACACAGCTATGGAGAAGGGGCTCTTGATCTGACTCAGCTGGAACACCTATGGGAAAGGTTAAAGCCATCAGATGTGGCCAGGCCAAAAGACAAGGCAGGCCCACCTAGAAGGCCAGTGGCCCAGTACCTTGATGCTGGTGCCGTCCAGGTTGGCAGAGCCAATGCTGTGAAGCTTGTCGTCGGACCAGAATATTTTCCAGCTGAGCAGGTCAAGTGCTAGGCCAGTGGGCCAGCCCAGCCCTTGGTCAATGAGGATTCTCCTGTTGCTGCCATCCATGCCGGCTTGCTCTATTTGAGGTTTGTCCCCTATTTCAGACCAGTACATCAAGCTGCACAAGAGGGGAGAAGAGGGAGACATTTCAGCCACTGTTTCACCGTGAGAAAGTGAGCAGAAAGCACACCCCTCAGTGCCACCTGCAACCTAGCTTCTGGAGCAGGTTTTCAGAAGAGTTCTGCACTGCCAGCCAGAAGTGGACAACTTCTATTCTCCCCTCTGAGGCAGAAATTTTTGAAGTTATGCAACTAGATGCTTGAATTGTTAATAGCCCAGCTGCTGTTGAAGGGGAAAAAAACACTTAACAGCTGAAATTATAATAGCACCAGACTGCCAGCTTGTCTAGACAAGCTGTTCTGTTCACTTGGTTTGGAGAGGCGAGTGAGCATGCTGGACTCCAGTTACTTTACAGAGCAGTATGGGTGTAGTTACCGCAACAGGGAAGGTCAGACTCATCCCATGCCCTGCATCCCAAAAAACAGGTGCTTGTTTCATTCCTATGAAGGTGCTCAAGGCTCATTGAGTCTAGCCCTTCAGGCTGCTGGCCTGGCCTGCCAAGGAGGCAGCTATGGCACAGCTAGCCTGCCTCTAGTGGTGCAAAGCTTTAGACAGCCCCAAGTGCTGGCTGTGGCTGGGAGCTGTAGATGGTGCAGAGGAAGGGTTTTGCACTAGCATGATGCCACTTGGCTTGTGTGACATGCTACCTCTTAGGCCTGAGCAGCCAGCCCAGAGTTAGCCACAGCAGGTACTGAACAGTGCAGGAGCCAGCTCAGAGATATGTATGGACTCCATTGCCAGCCTGGGGCGCTGGTGTATCCAGTTACATGGGTTATTTCCTTTGGCTCCAGCTGGCTAGTAGTGTTTGCAGTGGGAGGTGGCCTCACAGCAGAGGGACATGAGCCATGCAAGAGAAGACAGCCAGTCTCCTGCAGGATAGCTGCTGCAGTGCCAGGACAGGCAAAGCTTCGCTTACCCTTGCAATGGCTGCAGGACCAAGGAGCGAGGCTGATCCAAGTCTCCATCCAGAACCACGGTGTACTCTGGGTGGCCTTTCCAAGTGGCATTCAGCCAGGAGGCCAGCAACTCCCCTGCTGTCCCATCTGTCCAGTAGAGGTTCCTCCCAATCCAGTCCACTGCAATGCAGTCTGACTTGATGCCTGAAACCCCAAGAGCCACTTAGAGGTTAGTTTTTCCCTGAACAGGGTGGAGGGCAAGGATCCCTGCCTAGGTGGCCAAGCCCTGGTGGCGGCACAGCTGGCTGCCCAGAGGCCCCATACCTCTTCACCCAGGCACCAAACCAGCTCGGTCATGCTTTGGAAAGAGGCTGCTCAAGATGTAGTGTTCTAAGGGCTTTGCTAGCACTAGGCAGCCTATCAAGGCTCTGCTAGTTTAGTGGCAGCTGGATTTGCCATGCAGCCATTAGCACTGGTCTTATTCTGCCCAGGTTCAGTCTGAAGACAAGGGATCATTACTGAGTCAGTGGGAGCCTGAGATGGTAGAGTCTGGAAGCTACAGGGTAGTTGGGGTGGGGAGATCATGGGGCAGGCCAGCAGTGTGCTTAGCCCAAGCGAGGTGGCCATCAAGTTTTAGTCATACCACCTTTCTGCACTAATGTCAGTTCACACCTTAGGCTGCCTGCAAACAGTTGATCCTGCATCCTTATGGCTTTCAGAAGTTCTTCTCTCAGAAGGCTAGAAGGGAACACTTGAGTTTGAGCCCAGTTCAACAAGTCCCAGGGCTGTGGGCTACTGGGCCCCGCTGTCCACAGTATGCCAATGGTAGCCAGGTCTCTTGGCCAGACACCTGGTTTCTGCCTTTGACACCATTAACTCTGAACAAAAACTGGAGCAGCAGCAGTCCTGGACACCTGACAGGCTGCAGCCTTATTCAAGAGTCTTGGGCACTTCAGGTCCAACAAGCTGCACTAAGAAGTGGTGCCACTTGGCTATGGACCCCCACACTTGGTGTGGCTGTGAACAGAGCCAGTAACACCCTCTTGGGCTGCTCCCTGTAATTTACATGGTGTCCAACCCCTGGAACCTAGTGACACTGCAGGAACTCGTTACTGCAGCCTGGAGCAAGTGGTCCACCCTCTTATCTCTAGCCTTGGCTTTCCCAGACCAGCCTGTTCTGCAGGACAGCCCCACCCAGCCTGCAGAAGCCAGCAGCTGCTCATAAACAGCAGGACTGGAGGGTAAGTTTAAGCAGAGGCTCTACCTTTAACAAGGGTTCCTTTCTTCTTGGTCTTCATGCTTATCCATTTGATACTTTCTGCATTGAGGTCCATCCAGAAGACCTTCTGCTCCACCAAGTCATAGTCCAGGGAGAAGATGATCAGGTTCTTGTCTGTGGTTGTCAGGATCTCTTCATCCAAGTGCCTCAGCCCATAGAGCATGAGCTGAGACTGGATTGCAACAAGCAGCGTTGGTTCTGACCCTACCATTAGAGCCCAGAAGGCAGGGGTGTTAGTTTAGACCCAGCTGGGGCATCTCCCCCAGCCCACCCAGGCACCACTCATGGCATCAGGTAGCAAGTGTGGGAGTAGGCAACCAAACAGCCCAAGCATGGCAAAGGGAGTGTTGCTTCCCTAGCTCCAGGGAGTTGGTGCCCCAAGACCAGAGCTCAGAAGGACTGCAGAACAGCCTGCAAGCCTATGGCCACCCAGTTCTGTAGCACTTCAACTGCTTCCCTCATGCGCTGCCCTGCCCGAGGCCAGACTCCAATGCAGGAGGGACTCCCTGTTACCAACAGGTCACTGTGAGCTGTACCTTAAGATCACCGTCTCCCTCTGCCTTACAGCCCTAGTACTGACTAAGCTGCCACCCTCCTTGCATGTGGAAGGGACCCAAGTATTCAGCAGCTTGCCAAGCTGACTCCATGGCTGTGGGCTTGTTAAGCCCACAAAGCATCGAGAGGTGAGAGTTATGATAGATACCCATGACCAGTGGCTAACCTGACTGCTCCATGGCCTGGGATGACCAGAGAACATGCAGGCTCCACGTTCCACCATTTGGAGGGGGAACAGGCTGTGGGGCTCAAAGTGCAGACCAGGAGAGATTCCTGGCTAGGCCCAGCACACAGCACTGCAGAGGGGGCCCTGCTCTCTCCTGGCATCTTGGAGAGATCTCTGCTCACCAGCTCATACTGGGCCTGCTGGTATCAGGCCAAGACCACTACACCAACAGGCCTGGAAAAAGGGTTGGTTTGGAGGCTAGCCCAGGCAGTCAGATCCTGCTGGGGAAGGGCCCAGAACCTTGTCTGAGCCCTGGGAAGAATTCAGGGTCACTGTGGCCTTACCTGTCGCTTTGCAAGTGTGGGAGTCTGGTTCCAGCAAGTAGCCTGGGTGACAGGTACAGGCGTAGCTGCCATTGGTGTTGACGCAGGTCTGACTGCAGGGCTCCTGCTCTTTGCACTCATCCACATCCATGCAGGAGAGGCCATTGCTGCTCAGGCTGTATCCCCGCTGGCAGGCGCACCGCTGAAAGCAGAACCCAGAGCTACTCCCCACCTTCCTCTGGCCACTTGGTCAGTGTCCAGGGCATAGGGCTGTGAGGAGCTTGGCAGGAGCCACACATGGGCCTAATGGGGTCTTGGACCAGCCCCATCACTGGGGAGGGATTACCCTGCAGGGATAGCAAGTGGCTGCTTCCTCCCCTCCTCCTGCATCAGACAAGTGGCAGCTTCTCCCACTTCACCACTGGTCTTTGGACGACTGTGGCAAAGCCCAGCAGGTGGGGAGCCAGCCAAGCAGGACACCTACCAGCTCCTGCTCTGAGGGCAGGAGGAGGAGCAGCTAAACAGATCCCCCTTTGCCCCAGACCTGGCTGGGCAAGGGGCCTTGCAGCAGCCAGTGCAGCTGGGGTCTCGAGCACAGCACTGGCTAACCTCCCTGCAAGGCCAGGGCTGCAAGAGCTCATTGCTGTGTGCCCACTGGGGCCCCCGCACCACAGCCAGCTGGTTGTTCTGTTGCTGCGCCGGCAGAGACAAAGATTCCACCCCAGCTGGGGCCTGGACTCCCGAGTCGTTAACTCGGGCTGGCCACCAACTCCCAGCAGGAGGCTCACGGAGGTTCAATTCTGGGGTGGCCAGGCAGGGCCACTGGCCAGACTGATCAGCTGCAGCTACACCCAGGTGTGGTAATGGGAGGCCTGATCTCACCCTTCCCCAGCAAGGCCCCCCCAGTCCCAACCTTTCAGTGGGGAGTTGGGGGAGGGCACTTCGGACCCTGCTGCAGGCTGCCGGGACCAAGGCTGGCCACAGGAGTTTTGCTCACCGGTCCGTCTGGAGACTGGTAGCAGAGCTGAGAACATGGCTTCCGACACCGCAACAGGCACTTCCCACCTTCATCAGACCCATCAGCACAGTCCTTCTCGCCATCACAGACCAGGGTGTGGTTGAGACACTCCCCAGTCCCACACTGGAACTCGTGGCTCTGGCACTTCCTAGGACCACCTGTGGAGACAGGGGGTGTTTGCCACCCGAGACCAGATGGGAGTGTTTGGTGTAGACACATCTGCTGCCCCATGGGACACATCAGGAGCTGATGTTTCATAGAAGCTAAGGTGTCCTTGGCCTCTGCTCTAGGACATCTTAACATGGATTAAGCTATGGCTCAGTCAAGTTGTGTAGGCTGTACCAGACTACACTTGCTGCACTGTAACATAGCACATGGATTTGTAGGCCTATTAGTGCAGGTGTTAAGATTTTAGGAAAAAACCTACTGAGCTGGATTCAAACTCAGCTTCCCTTGGCCAGATGAGTGCATGGCCAGGACCCACTTCGGCCTGTGTGGCTGAGAACAGGCTGTTTGAAAGCCCAGTTACATATTGGTGTTTGTAGTCCTGGCCAGGGCCATAGTGCTGGTTCCACTTGGATTTTAGTGAACACTGTCCTCTGGATTGGTCCTGGCTGCAATGGGCAAAGGCAGGTGGGTTCCCTCCCCTCAGTACCTGAATGCATACAGGGTGGAGCTCTAGGCAAATAGAGGGGAGACCAGACCTGAAACCCTCCCAGTCTAAAGCAACTCCAAGTAACAGGTGTCCTCCCCCTTCCAGGGCAGGTCAAGTTTCCAAAGCCTCCTTACATCCAGTTTCGTCACTGCTGTCTCTGCAGTCTCTCTCCCCATCACAGCGCCAGCCATCTGGAACACACTGGTCCCCACTGACACAGGCCCACTGGAACGTGCTGCACTGGAGTTTCTCACGCTTGCAGTCCTGCAGAGCAAGACCAGCTTTCTGCACAAGCAGTCTGGGCAGGGGAAGCGAGCGCCCCAGACAGCAGCTGCTCTAGGGTGGCCTTTAGCTTCAGCAGACCAAGGCTGAGGTGGTTCTACTCCACCCCCAGCAAGGGCCAGAAGTTTGGTGTAAAAACCCCAGCTATTCAGAGGCCTGGATACAGCATTTCTTGCTCCTGGAAAGGCTTTCCCAGACAGCAATAGTTATGAGGAGCTTTTTGGAGGCCTACTTTAAGCTTGTGCTGTTTAACACTGACCCATGCTGTGGCTCACTCTAGTCTAACTTAGTGACAGATGGTTCTGTGTCACTTTTCCATAGCCTAGAAACCCTGGACCTAGAGCCCCTCCCTCACACAAGGGCCTGCTTGGCCTAGCCAGCTCTGAGCATCAAAGGTACTGGCCCACACAGCTCTAGAGGGCCAGGACCAGCTGTTCTGGGAGAGCAGTCAACCTTAAAACTTTTCATTGGCCTGAACTTGCAGATCCCCTCTCCCCCCCACAGCACTATCCACATGCAGACTGACTGGCTAGGCCTGGCTGCCTTGCAAGTAGAGGGTCCCACTGCTGGCAGCCTGCAGCCCTAGAAAACTGGAACCCACATGGGGTTCCAGAACATCAGTCAGGGAGAAGCCTGTTTCCAATACCTGCTCATCTGTCCCGTCCTTGCAGTCCAGATCCCCGTCGCAGAGCCAGTCCTGCAGCACACACTCCCCACTCCTGGAGCACTTCACCTCCCCCAGCGGGCACAGCAGTGGCTTGGGGACTGCACAGCCCTCTTCATCGGAGCCGTCCTTGCAGTCCTTATCCCCGTCGCAGCGCATGGAGTACGAGATGCACTGGCCACTCGTGCACTGGAATTCCGATTTGCCACACTCCTCACGCACTGTGGAGCGGAGTGCTGGTCAGTTGGATCCATGCCAGGCAGGGCAGCACCCTTGTGCCACTCTTGCCTAGGGCACCAGCCCAGCAGCTACCAGACATGGGTTAAGTTTAGGGAAGGTGGTGGTGGGGCAGCCAGGAAGGTGCACTCAAGACTTGCCCTATTGCTACTGTTAGGCCCATTTGCTTTGAAGCAGCAGCCGCCTGCCAGAGCAGAGCATGAGGCTGGGGTGGGCCCAGCTCCCACTGGCTGGACTTGCTGCCTTGAGGAGCCCTGTTCAGTAGCCGAGTCCCAGGAGACAGGGCCTCCAGCAGTGGTCTGGGGCCCCTCCAGCGGGCGACGGGTCTGCCGACAGGACCAGGGAGGTCGCACGCCCGGCCGCGGGGGGCTTACCACAGCCCTGCTCGTCAGCAGCGTCCAGGCAGTCGGGGTGGCCGTCGCAGAGCCAGCTCTCTGGGATGCAGCGCATGTTACCGTCGCAGCGCAGGGCGCAGTCCTGGGTTGGCTTCCAGCAGTGGAGCTCGTCGGAGCCATCGGGGCATTGCTGCACGCCATCGCAGTGCTGACTCTCCTCAAGGCACCTATTCCCGCTCAGGCACTTGAAAGCACCTGGGAAGGACAGCATCAGCCAGCTGGGTGTGCAGGCCACAGTCAGCTAGTGCTTCCCTTGGAAGGGCTCAGGCTGAGCAGGGAGCCCAGTCCCACTTGCATGCAGACCCAGCTCTGCCACCTTTACCCATGGGGCAGTAGCCTATTGTGAGTTCCATGGGATGAATTACAACCACTAGGAATCTCTTATGGGGAGAAGTGCTCAAGTCAGGCAGTGCTCCTGGGAGAGGCCTCCATCCCTGGAAGGAAGGGGAGGGAGCATGGCCATCTCCCACAAGTTGGGGATTTTAGCTGAGTGATGTCTGGATCAAGCTACACCCCACCCCCTAGGAGCCATGCTGGGCCCAGTTAGCATGTGAGGAGGCCGACTTCTCCCCGCTACTGAAATCACAGCTCTGGCTGGACCTGTGTGGCAAGGCCGTGCTCAGGGTCTGACTGCAGCCAGCCATGGCTTGCCAGGCATCCATGGAGCTCGTGTCAGAGCTCAGCTGAAGGCTGCATGTCTGAGCCACTTCCTGTGAGAGGGGGCACCGAGGGCGGGGCCCCAACAGGTCCTTGCCTATCTGACACAGGCAGCAGGGGAGTCACAGGGCAAGTCTGCCCTGTTTCCCAGGCTGAAAACAGGCCACATGCCTGCTGTAGAGCAGCACTGCCCCCTCCTTGCACTGGTTCCAGAGCCCGTCTGGTCCTTGGGCAGCCCCGGCAGGCGCTACCTGGTGTGTCGCACAGCTGGGAGCAGTCCTCTTCATCGGAGCCATCCTGGCAGTCCCTCTCCCCGTCACACAGGTACTCGTGGGCGATGCACTCGGTCCCATCCCGGCAGGGTACCCAGGCGCGGGGACAAGACAGAGGCAGCCTGGTGGTGGTTTCCTTCTCCAGGGGGGCAGTGGTGCTTGTGGCTGCTAGCTGGGGAAGAGTCACTGGCTCTGGAACTAGAGAGCCCTCAGGTTAGTGGGTCCCTGGCTGTGCTACCTCCCTCCCCCCCGGCTGGGTAGCAGTGCTTGAGGGGTTCCCAGCTTGGCCATCAGGCTCCTCACCCTGTCCTGAACAGGGCTCTGTTCTGGGGCTGCAGGAGTTGGCATGGAGCTTTCCAACCCATAGGGCTCATCAGTACAGGTACATTCACCATGCTGGGCTGTGAGCAACCCAGGGCCTCTAGAGCCATGTGGTGCTGCCTGGCAGCAGAGGGTGAAGGAGACTGTCCAGGGAGGAGGCAGGGACCTGGCTGTGCTCAAACCAAGCCTGCACCACTCTGGTCAGCTGTGCACTTGGAGGCCTGGAGCAGGTTGATGTTCTGCCCATGCTCAGAGCCCTGCATGGATCCCAACAGCAGATGTGGACATGGTGTCAAGTGCAACTGGCTTTGCAGGGTTTAGCCATGGTGCATTTGCATGTCATTAGGCTGTTGGGATGAAGAACCTAGATGGCCAGCCACTGCCTGTACTGGACCATGTAGTGGAGCCCTGGGCAAGCCTGACAGCCAAGCCCACACCTTCTCCTCCTTTCCCTGGCAGGAGTTACTCACTCAGCTTCCCAGCAAGTCAGAGCTTAGAGCCAGGTCAGGGTGAGATACCAATAGCTGCACCAGCTCAGTTACCAGGGTCCACTTAGAGCTGCGCCACATTACCTTAGCAGGAGCGTTTCCACAAGCACTGCTCTGCTAGTGGAGGAACAGCCGGATCATGGGGGATGTGGCAGAGGCTTGGGGCCCTTGGAACAGCCCCTGCAGTGCAGAGCTTGAAACCCTTGTGGCAGTGGCCAGGGCTGGCAGGAATGCAGCCAGCAGGACAAGTACTGGCTCATTCTGGGAGCCAGGAGAAAGCTCACCTGTCTCCAGCTGTGTGACCAAGACCACCACCACCTTCTCTATATCTGCCTCCTCCACTGCAGCGAGCAGCTCCATTGTCCTCCTGTCCCACAGCAGGAGAGTGGTTTTGTTGACTGACACCAGGTAGGGCTCATAGGCAGCTGCAATGCCGTAGGTCCAACTTCCCTGCAGGGTCTCGTTTCTATTCTTTGCCAGGCTCAGAACCTGCAGGCCTGCAAGACAGAGCTGCACTTGTGACAGAGGAAGATGGGCAGCTGCCTCAGGGCTGACATCTGGCTGTGTGTGTGTGTGTGTGTGTGTGTGTGTGTGTGTGTGTGTGTGTGTGTGTGTGTGTGTGTGTGTGTGTGTGAGAGAGAGAGAGAGAGCACGCGCGTGCACGCGCCTATCGCTCAGTGTGTTAACTGGCTGCCAGGACTCACTTGCTGTCTTCTGGAAGTTAAAGTCTGCAGCTACCAGGAGTTACACTCCCAGGGGGCCCCTCAGGGAAGGCAGACTAGCAGGCTTCCTTTTTGTAGCCCAGTGTCTTTACAGATACCAGCATCCTGGTACCTCAGGTTAACTCCCCCTCTACCATGTAGCTCTAACTGGACAGGAGTGGGATCTTCTGGATGGAAAGGAAACTGACAGGTTTGAGCACTCCGCTGCTATTTGATAAGGACTTCACCTGCCAGGGACAGAGTTAAGCTTCCCTGTATGGGTAGCCAAGAGCTCCCTAAGCCTGCTTAAGGCAGATGCAAACCTGTTAAGGACTTCCTCTCGGGCAACAAACCCTCTGCCAGCTCAGAGAAGTGCAGGCTAAGGAAGGCCTTCTGCTCCAGCAGAGCTTGGAGAGCCAGGTTAGGTCATTGCCTTGTTCAGTACAGTCCGCCTGAGGTTAGCCAGTGGGTTCAGACAAGCCAGCCCTACAATTGCCAGCTTCTGTACAGCAGGCTAGTGCCTGCCACGGCCAGGTGCTGACTGCTAATGATTGAGCCACCTTGGTAGTGTTGAGGTGAAGGTGAAGAGTTTAGGAGTCCTGGCCCTGCTGCAGAGCTGTACATGGGTCTTGTACAACATCCCCCATCAGAGTCAAAACCGTCACCCTGCAAATCTGGTTATATAAGACTTAATCCTGCTCTTACCCAGGTCATTTGAACTCCAGAGGAAGCTGAAGGCCTTGGTATCCAGGGCTACTTGGACATCGGATGACCAGGTTTCATTCCAGGCATCACCTGCCTCACCTCCCGTCAGGTTCATTTGCTGGAGGGGTTTCCCATTCTCCAGCCAGTAGAGGGTGGCTCTTGGCCAGTCGAGGAATAGATGTGTTATGATGCTCTTGGAATGGTAGAGCACACTGGTTGCCATGCCAGTGAACTGGGTCACTCTGATGTCAGTCCTGTCACATGCCAGCCAATATACATCACCAGATGGTATATCCACTGTGGCAGCGCACACTGCAGGGAGAGAGCAATTCAGGGATGCTGGATGCTTCATGTCCTAGAGGAAGCACAAGTCCCACTAGCCAGGGACTGTCTGGACTCAGCAGGCCTGGCTGGGACTGGCACAGCCATGTGCTATCACTAGAGGGCACTGATCATAGCAGTGGCCAAGCCATGTCCCCTTGCCTGGGACCTGCTCTGGTTTTCCAGTGCACTGGTTCCTTCCCCACTCATGCTAGCTTCCACTCCAAGTGGCAGTCAACAGTAACCAGCTTCTGCAGCTCCAGCCATATAGGCCTCTTCTTCCCACCCACTGCTTTGAGGGAAAGCCTGCGGTGGGGTCACTACAAGATGAGTCAGGACCAGGCTTCCAGGGAGGGCAGTGAAGAGTCCCTCTCCTCCTGCACTGGAGGAGTCCAGTCCAGGGGGTTCCGGCACCTCTAGAGCATTTCCTCTACTGGCCTACAAAGAGGCACGTTAAGTTACATTTCTGCTTTGCCTGTTAACCCTGCATCACTTAATGAAGCAGCTTGTCAGTTTGGCTATGGAGGGCTAGCTTTTTACCCACTTAGTAATATTTACAGGAACACCCCACATGTAAAATAAAAGCCAGGCTAGCCATTCGGCACCCATTCTACCCACATCTTTTATATATCTTGCAGCAACTAAGTCTCTGGACAAATACTGTCCCCACCCTATAACATTCAGCATTAGCCCTGTTATAGGGCAGTCTGCTGTGAAATGTTAACATGTCATCAATATTCAGAGATTAGGGGGAACTCCCGAAGTTAGACATGTGCTATTGGTCAAACACAAATAGTGTAAATATTGTCCTGCTGCAGCTGTATGCATGTGTTCCAGTACCAGACCCTCAGTACTCTGGGCATCACTTTCCTTATCTTTAAGGAGTACCTGTTCAAGCTTAATCTCACTGCTTTGCCACTTGCTATCCTTTGCTGCAGATGGGAGTTCCCTGGGTCCCTTTGCCTTTGTTATAAAAGGCTAGTGCATTTTTAGCTTAGAGTAATCATTTAAGCCACTTGTGTGTTCAGGATTAAGTTCTACTTAAATACTAATGGTACTTAGCATTTAAGTGTTTAACATCTTATGCTGCAAAAATACAGCTGAAACAGCCTGGCCTGTTTATTCCCCAAAAATCCAAATTTCCTTTCAATTGCAAGTTGCACAGTGATAGGTACAAGCCTTTAAGTCCAACTGGCAAACTTAAGCTCATTTCAAGTCCCTGTGGTTAACACAAGTTGGGTGAATGGACAAAGTAGTGGTTTTGTAAAGCCACCAGACCCTTCTGTTGAGAGCCAAGACCTGTGGTGGTGGGCATGTGACATTGCTCTGGTGGGCACCGCACAGCATCTCACCAGGCAGTCCGGTTGGGATGGCTTCTTTCCTTTGCAGGTGCCCAGTAAAACGCATCAAGTCTCCTTTGTCATCTGTCCAGTAGATGGCGCCTCTTTCCCAGTCTGCCGCCTGCAGGTGGATGTTCTGCGGCCACTCCAGCACCAGGGTGCTCTGAGCCACGCCAGCTCGCAGCGAGAAGATCTTGTTGTGAGCCGAGTAGAGGAAGGTCAGCTCTGGAGGACAGGTTAGATTAGGGCTTGTCTGGCAGCCAGTAGAGCGCACTGCCCCACCCAGCCACAAGCTACAACTCTGCCCCTCCTGGAGAAGCAGAGGTAACCAAGCCTCCAAGAGAAGGTCATTAAGAGCCTCCTTTTAGCTCTGGGGAGCCCCTTTGCAGCTGGGCAAGTGCTCTGGTGAGCTCCACACTTCAGGCAAAGCCTTCCCTGGCTAGCTCTTAGCACAGCTGTAGCACTCCTGCATGAGCTCCAGGGGCCAGAGGCTTTAGGCTTAGTCCACATGGGTGTGGAGAGCCTGTACCCCAGGTGGCCAGCCACAGACACTAGCCGAGTCACCCACAGGGTGGCTCTAGCATCTTGGCTCAGGGTGGGGTGGGGGGGTCTCTAAAGCCCTTCGTTATTGCTATTCACAAGCCCCACTGGCTGCTGTCTGGCAACCCAGAAGCAGGAGCTGGACCCTACAGCTCCTGCTGAGAGAGGTTTTTGGACCTTCAGCCCTCGATGGCAGAGCCTCCACACCAGCGTTCCCTCTACCTTCAACTCTTCCCTGCACAGAGGGGATAAGTGTACAGCAGATCATTGTCTTCTGTTCTTCTCTGGGGCACCTGGCATTGGCCACCGTCGGCAGATGGGATGCTGGGCTGGATGGACCTTTGGTCTGACCCAGTATGGCCATTCTTATGTTAGCAGGGCATGTGGGTGAGCACCAGCAATACACACTACTTAGCAGGGTGGGCACCCAAGTACTGAGCTTACAGGGAAGCTTACTGAGGGCCCCCCCCCCCCACCACAAGTGGGCATTCTGGTGGGAGTTTCAGCCTCTGGTTCGACTGCTGGCAGGCACTGCATTGGCTGCTGGACTCGCCCTTTACAATGGGGAGTAATGGTTAAAAGGCTGAGCTTATTCCTGCATCCCTTCAGCCCAGGCTGGAGCATCCTCCCTCTAGGAGGAAGCAGTGATTAAGCCAGTCACACTGTGCAGGCCGTTGGTTTGCCTGAACATGCCCCTCAGCATGGGGTGTGCAGGCCAGAAGGTGGTAGCCTTGATCAGAGCACCCAGGTCTGTGGGAACACCAGGCAGGGAAGGAATTGCTGGTCTGAGCCTCCCAAGGCAGATGCCGAGTAAGGCAACTCCTCACTTGGCCCCACATGCCTACCTGCACACTTGCCAGACAGCAGGAGGATGGTGCCCTCTGGACAGGCACACTTGTAGCCCTTTGGGTGGACAGGTGACAAGAGGCAGATGTGACTACACAGCCCTGGAGCACATGCAGCTGTGGTCCCTAGAAAGCAAGGCAGCTTGTCAGATTCACCCTGCCTTAGATTTGCCCCAACGAGTTCTCTATGCCTGGCATCTCTGGACTCCTGCAGAATGGAGTAAGTCTGCTTAGAGTCATGGGCCTTCTTGCTACAGGTCCCCACAGCTGGTCCCAAGCACTGTTTCACTGGCCAGCCTGAAAGGCCCAGGGGAAACGTTTGTGCCCACTCGGGCTGTCAGCAACAGCCCATCCTAGCCTCCTTGGAAGGCCTCCTGACCATGTCACCTAACAAGGTGGGGCTCCAGCTCCAATGGCAGCATGGGATTAAAAGGTGCCAGTACCTGAGAACTGGGGCCCTCTCACAGGGCAGGGATGGGGTACAAAGGGGGCTCACGGTGGGATCCCATAGGGAGTCTACAAGACTGATGCACTGGAGCAGCCTCTGGGCTACTCCATGGATACTTCACAGCTGATCCCTTGGGGCCCCTCCTGCAGGAAGTACATCTGCACATCCACCTCGTCACAGCAGACTGGGTAATAAGTCTGCCTGCGCTGCTGGCCCGACTCCTTTGCCTGCAGCTGGAAAGCCCAGGAGAGCCACAGCAGCATCCCTGTTCTGAGCAGGGAGGCCCATCCCTCTACCCAGGAAGGGCACTGCTGTGCATAGCCAGTCCCTCCCCCACCTGAGCAACAAAACCTGTGACATCACCAGCTGAGTCACTGGCTGGTCTCTGCTGGCGTAAGTGGACCTGCTGGCGTTTGCCAGTTCCTAGCTGATCCTTTCCCACTAGCACACAACTGGGGACCTGACTGGCCTGGAGTGGCTAGTCAGAGCACCACTGAAAGCTTGGAGAGTCCACAGCGAGGGGAGATTAGTGTCCACCACGCCACAGGATGGGCCAGTGGCTAACAGAGTGGCTGCAGCCGAGCTGGGCTGGGCAAGGCAGCAGCTTGCTAACTCACGGGGAGGCTGTTGCAGTTCGTGCAGCACTGTGAATGCCGAGATGGAGGCGTTCACCAGCACCACTCTCCCCCTTGGGGAGGTGCGAGGTGCACGGAGGAGTTTCTCTTTGTCCGACCAGAAGAACCAGTTCTCAAACACCACCAGCCCCAAGGGGTCCTGATCTTTCAGCAACACCTCCAGGAAGGTGTAGCGCCCGCTGCCGTCCACCTTGATGGTTTCTATGGACTGGAAGACAGATTGAGGCATCAGTAACAGGCAGCACAGCAGCTCTCCAGCAACAGTAATTAGTCTAGGAACACATTTACTGCCTGCACAGGTGGTGGCCACGGCATTTTTGTCCACCTGCATCTAACAGGCTCCCTGGATGCAGAGAGTTAAGTTTTGCTACTTGACCCTCAGCTCTACCTCAAGCAGTATCTGGCAACCCTGCAGAGACAAGAGCAGCCCTGTCTTACTGGGAGAGTTTTCATGTGTCTTGTCTGGAAGAGAATCTGTGTGGAACAGGATAGGGTCTTCAGCACAGAGATAGTCATGTCTGCATGGTGCAGACAGGAAGGCTGGGAGAGGTTGTCCCTATTAAAGCTGCTGTTCCTGCACTGCAGATCTTTTGTAATAAGCTGTTGGAGCAAGGGTTGCCTGCCAGGTGGTAGCTGCCTGAGCCCCATATTCCCTATTTGGGAGGGAGGTTCATGTTGCTTCCCCTCCCCCCAGTGACACCCTGTACTCCACCTCCCCTCCTGGGTTTGCTATTGTCTCATTTGGAGACTCGTGCCCTGTTGCAGTACTAACTCTTGACATCAGGTGCCAGAGCTGGTTGCAGCCAGTTTTGGGGCCAGTTCTGGGTCATGCCCACAAGCCCTTTTCACAGTAGCACACCAGCAGGGTGCTGAAGAGCCAGCACTTATGAACTGCCCACTCAGCAGAAGGGGAAGGGACAGACAAGTTGTCATTGTTAACAGGGTTGAGAACCTTCCTACAAGGGCAGTGTCATGGAGACAAGGATGTTCCTAGCTCAAGTGGGGTGAGGAGGACACTGAAGTCCCTCTGCTCCTGAGGGTGGAGTCTCAGACCTGAGCAAAGGAAGCAGCTGTGCCAGGGTAGGAAGAATGAAGCTTGGGAAGTTCCTTTAGAGGTTAAATTTGCTTTTCTTCATCTTTTGTTGAAGAGCTTTAAATTCACACTTGCAGTTGCTTAGGCCTGTGACAACTACACCCACTGAAGCTAGAGTACTTGGGCTGACAAGGTTAGCACCTTCTCACTGCAGCTGGAATGAGTATTTGAGCTTGTGCTGTCCAGGGTCCTGAACTGCATAAGATGCATATTTCCCAGGAATGAATGCTAGGGCTGGGCTACTGCATCATGGTACTTCTGAGGACTGAACAGTCCTCAGGGCCAATCTGCAGGGCATGAACCAAGACCACATGAGCCATTCCCCAGCAGAGCAATAGAAGAGAACTTGCCGTCCTAAGGACATGCTAGGGAATGTCATGCCTGGCAGACAAGGCTTTTCTAAACCCTGTTAAAGCTTCACTGGCATGGTCTTCAGGCTCCCATTTCTTGGAACACAAGGCCAATGCAGCCTGAAGGCCAGAGCAGTATTTCTTGACTTGCCAGGGTAAAACTCCTGAGACCAGCCATTTATCAAGCTAGTTTACTGTTATTGGGACCAGAGATCTCCCAGTACCTCTTTGTACTCGCTGATCCAGTACAGCCTGGCAGACACATAATCCAGAGTCAGCCCTATAGGTTCCTCCATGGAGACCACAGCAAGCACCTGTCGGTCAGAGCCATCCATTCCTGCAGCTTCAATCAGGGTCCTGCCCTTCTCACCACGATTCACCCAGTACATGTACCTGCCAGAGAGGGCACAGGACAAGGCTAAGGACTGCTTCAGGGAGAGGACATCCCAGCAGAGCCCTAAGCTTTGTTCCCTTAAGGAGCAGCTTGCCACTTTTCATGTGGCCTTGATACTGCTGGCTGCAGAGACACTGCTGGCATTTTACTAATGCATCATGCCAAAAGGTGTTCTGTTTACCTGACACTAGTGGGCCTCTTCCCACCCACTCAAACATGTGAGCCCACAGCTGAGCATCCTCAGGGATCAAGCAGGATTTGGGATGGAAGCAGAGATTACACAGCCAAGTCCAGACAGCCTCAGAACGGCTCTTGGCCAGAGCTGGTTCTCACCTTCTCTGTGGATAGACAGTCAGCTGCTCTGGCACCAAGTTCTTCTCCAGCACTTTCACATATCCCCGGCCATCACTTAGACCAGCACAGATTACCTGGGGGGAGCTGCTGGCCCAGTAGAGCTGCCCTGTAAACCAGTCTACAGATATGCTGTTCACACCTTGGACCTCTGAGAGACAGAAAGGGTTGTTAGCTGCCTCTGGGGCAGAGCACTAGCGACTGCTAGCTAACCACCCCATGAAGCTGGAGTCCCAGTGGGGAGATCCTGAGGGTTAGGGGTAAGGCTGAATGACTGGCCAAGAACAGCACAGCCCCTGTGGGGGAGACCAGCCCATTGTTACTGACTACCCATCTTCTGGTAAGAGGAATCTTGTCTCCCCCCACCCCTGAAGTCCTGTGGGACAGGCAGGACTTTAGCAGCTTCACCATAGTAGTCCTGCTGCACAGAAGGTGCCACAGTCCAGCAAGTTACCCAGCCCTCCTCCTCCTGGAGGAGACAACTGCCCATAGGCAGTGTAGTTCATTGCTACCTTTGGTGCTTGGTGTGCTTGTCTCCTACCATTGAGATCCTACGCTCAGCCTGGAAGCCCCTAATGAAGTACAGGGTGTACTTCTGCAGGGGCCTGTACCTGGGTACAGGAGTGCATTCCCCTTCCCAGGGGAACGGACATGCAGACTTTTGTCTTCATCTATCCAGAAATAGGTTTCTCTCAGTAGATCATAAGCAACTGCTCCAGGTGTGGTGTTTGTGGAGATCAGGGCCTGATGGGTACCCGTTCTCACATCCAGAAGAGAAAGGTCTGGGCCAACTGCTAGCAGGAGTTGTGTACTGTTATCTGCAGGGGAAAGAGGGAGGGGTTGTTACTGAACTACCAAGGCCTGGCCCACCTTCCCTCTGCCCCTTCTGAGCTGGAAGGGGCAGCACATGGCCACTGCTCAGAGGGAGCTGGGACATGTAATCATCCCCACCATGCGTCTACAGCAGTGCTACTCAGACTCCAGCCCAAGGGCCACCCCACTCAGCACAAGCCTGGCTGCAGGCCAGCCAGCCACCCAGGGCAGAGTGCAGGCACCCATCCCCGAGCACCTTAGGCAAGAGCTAGGCTATTGAATCATAAAAGGAAGGTGTTTTATATCAAAAAAGCATTTCAGCCTGTTTATGGCAGGGTGGGAACTTCTGGGCCAGAGGCCACAGGCAACAAGAAACCCTACACTTACTCTGATGGGCCCCTCACACTCCAGCCCCATGAAGTTGGAAGGAAGGACCAAGGTTCAGAGCTTCCCACAGAGCAGATTACACCCATCGTTTCTGGCCCACCCCAGAGCAGCTCAAAGTCTAACCACTGGCCCCCAGAGGAATAGTTGGGGAAGGCAGCTGGGAAGGGGGATGAGGCATGGGAGAAAGGGAAGGTGCAGGGTGGGGCCTGTACTGAGCTGCTCTGGGGACAGAGGACTTTCCTGGTCAGCAGGGACTCATGCCAAGGACAAGGGCACCTTGGCAGTCTGCTAGTCCTAGTTGAAGCTTCCCATCCCCCCTGCCCCAAAACAGAGCTGGGGGTTTGAGCACCTGCTACAGGACATCTAGATGCAGAGGAGCAGTAGGGCTCACCATAGCACCCTGCAGTGGGGTTACTCCTAGCACAGACCAGAAGTGATCCAGATCCCTACATCCAGAGATGCAGGGAGTCCTGCCTGGCTCCATGTGGTGCTGCTCTGGATTTATTGGACTCATGGGAACACTGCTGCCTCTGGACTAGTTACTGCAACACAGACCAGTGACCTGCACCAAGGTGCTTGGGCAAGTCAGAGTGGTGCTGGTCAGAGCACCTTCTGCAGCATTGCTTTGCTAGCTGGCTGCTTTCCTAGCCACTTACCAGGATTAGGGTTTGTTCCAGGAGTCAGAGGTGGTCTGGACCAGACACGTGCCAATAGAGGGACTAACAGGAGACTGCTGTAGAGAACAGCTTAGGCCAGGCAGAGACCAGTGCCTAGATTTCAAGCTACTATTTAACAGTAGCAGCTGTGCCCAACCCTGCTTCTCAGGACCTCTAGAGAGCCTCCCCATGCACTGACAGGGACACTTCCCCCACCCCATATGTTCCCCCTGCACTTGAGCTGGTAGGGTTCTGCTCAGGACTGGGGCCACTTTAAGCTCATGCTCCACACAGTGTTGGTTGGGTGGATCAAGTGTATGAAGGAGCAGGAATTCTGCTCAAGTTACCAGGTGCCAAAGCCTTGGTGAGAGGCTCAGACAGGCAAGTAGCAGTTATCAGCTGTTACCAGCTAGGACATGCCTGGGGGTAGAATTGGTTTCTGCCCACTAGGAAGGCTGCAGTAAGCAATTCATGTTTGTTTGGACTTGCAGCTGGCAAGAGGAGCAGCCCAGTCCTCTACCTGCAGAGGTTGGAGTTACTTACCCGCAACTTCACAGATGGTGCCAGAGCGGAGCTGGTAGCCTTGTATGCAGTCACAGGTGAAAGAACCTAGTGTGTTCTTACACAGCTGGCTACAGGGACTGTATGTGAGGGAGCATTCATCCACATCTGCAAGGAGACCACCACAAGGGTTAGGAACCTGAGCAGCCCGGGACTGGTCCTATAGGCCAGGCAAGTTTTATAGGCCAGCCTGTACATTTCTAGCCTCAAGCACTTTAGGGAGTGTAACTAGGAGCAGCAGCTGTGGAATGCCAGTCTGAGATAATGCTACTTGAACAAAGCTTCCTCTGCATGCTGCCAGCTGGAGGCAGCTCAAAGAGTAACCAGCATTTGCCATTACAGGGCCTGTGCATGCAGAAGTGTGGTGCCATGGTGTGGCCAACCAGGTGTCCAACAGCAGCAAGCTGGCCTGCTGCATCTAGGGCACATACTATTAACACCTTAGTGCTTCACAGGCTGTAAGCTGAACTAAGGGATAGCCTGAAGCCTTGCTCACAACATGAATTTAACCCAGCTCTGTGTGTACTGCTACACTAGTGACCATGTTGTGCATTCCAGCCCTTAAGGAGACAGTGTCAGGAGGCTCCTGTGTTGCTTGTCAGGCCTGAGTCAGGACACTAGCCTTCAGCAGTGTCCTAGGAAACAGATCAATGACCCCTCAGGATCTTGCATTAGAGGCTTGTGCAAGAAGCAATGTGACTTGGTCTACCCATCAGAGCTAGAAGGGACCTTGGGAGGTCACCGAGTCCAGTCCCCTGCCCTCTTGGCAGGGCCAAGCACCATCCCTGTTTTTAACTCTTTGCCCCAGACCTCTGAATAGCTGCCTTAAGACTTGAGCTCACAGCCTTGGTTTGAGCAACAGCCTGCCAAACTCAAGGAGCTATCCCTCTTCCCAATACAGCCTGGGTTGTCCTTCACTAGCTTGGCAGCCACTGATGGCACTGCCCCTTCCAGGTGGCTGCCTGCCTATGGAGGCCAAGCAGTACATATCAGCCTGAAGACACCAACTAGTCAGGTGGAGTCCATCCAGCCATGGACTCCCCACAGGGAAAAGGGAAGCTTCCAGCCCCCTTACACAGCCATCTGCTGTGGTTGACAAGATCATGCTCTCAGATACTTGGAGTCCCTCCCCACCCATTCAGCCTTTCCATCCTGCTCCAGATATTGCGCAACATGTCAAGTGTGGCCATACCTGTACAGTTCAGTCCATCAGCCCGAAGCGCCCATCCAGCACCACAAGAACATTTCACACCCCAGCTGGTCTCAGTACAGTTCTCCATGCAGCCTCCGTTGTTCAGAGAGCAGTTTCTGCCTGCATAAAGAGACCCCTTGACATGAGGTGCTGGGGAAGGCTCCCTCCCCACGATGTTGTGGGTTTGTCAGACAGACCACAAGGGGTTCTACACAGCAGAAAGATGGAGTAAGCTGCTACATTACCACAAGTAACAAGTTCATCAGTCCCATCCAGACAGTCTTCTGCCCCATTGCACATGAGAGTGTCCAGGATGCACTTGCCCTCATCACACTGGATCATGCCTTCTGGGCAGTGGGCTGCATGGAGGAGATATCATGCAGAAATGGTCTGCTATTGCATTCAACTCACAAAAAGCAGTTCTTAGCCTCTAGAGAACATGGCATCTAAGGCCTCATTGGCCAGAACTCGAGTCATTAACAGCAACTTGCTAAGCCCTTCAGTTTCTGAAGCTAGCTATTTCCCGTTCAATGTAATGCCAGCGCTCTGTGGGAGTTTGCTGTTTGGAACTCTGGTGCATCAGGAAGCTTGAATTGAAGTAGTAAAAGCAAGTTTAATACTTTCAATTTAGCCATGTGCAGTGTGCACTCCTGCTGCTTATTCCTAGGTGAGGTCACAGTGACCTTACAGCCAACTGCTCAAAAAAAGATTCTGGTTCCAGATGGTTCTCCTCCCTCTTGGTTACTCACATCCCAAGCTGAAGGGGGCACAGGTGTCATACATAATGCTGCATCTGAAGTGGACCAAGTCAGTCCTGACAGACTGAGGGGACAGTTGCACTTCAGCTGTCCGATTCAACTTCTTCCCATGTTCTTGGTCCATGAACTGGGCCTTCTAGCTTAGTTATCTGTGCAAGGTGCATTTGTGTGGAGAACTTCTGGACACAGAAGGGGACAATCCCCTTTTGCTTGATCGTTAGAGCTAGGTGCAAGCCTTCCAGATAACCTTGTCAGGGCTACTTAGAGAATGTGGTGTTGTAATATTGTCTGAGGCTGTCCTTAGAGTCTGGCCCGAAAACAGGAGGACGTGCCTGGCCACTAAAAGTGTTGAGAAGAGTCCTGAGACAACCTTAAGGTCACACTCCCTCCCATTGGGGACTTCATTGGTGCACCTATACTGCATTTGAGCTTGAGGGAGCAAGCTAGCATCTAGTCATAAGTTACTAGACTTGGGCTAGCAGGACTCAAGCTTACAGAAGGACAAGTGCTTCAGAGCCCAAGATGTCTAGGAATAACTGTATGGAGCACCAGCCCAAGCCTAATTGGCCCAGGAGAGGTGGCTCAATCCCATGAGCTCAGATGTGATGTCTTCCGCATGGGGCAGGTCTACATAGCATCTAGCCAGCTTTGCACTCTGGGCCCATCACACCAAGAGGGAACATGTTAGACATGCAAACCTCAAACACCAGTAGGACTAAGGGTAGATTCATCACAGGCTTGTAAGTTAAGGCAGCCAGTGACCATGCTGTGGTCCACAAAGATTCACTGCTCAGTACATACCACAGACTTCTTCATCTGAAGAATCACCACAGTTGTTGATGCCATTACATTTCCAGTCCTCCATCACACAGACCTTGTTCCTGCATTGCCATTGTCCTGGCAGACAGTGGTTTTGGGGACAGTTCGCTTCATCTGAGCCATCTTCACAGTCTTCATGGAGGTCACAGACTTCCCAAGGATCAATACACTGAGTGCTGCCCCAGCATGGAATTTTTCTCTCTCCACAGACTATCACAAAAGACCACAGCAAGACCATCAGAGCAGGTTAGACTGATCAAGCCTGAGCTTAAGTACTGACTTATCCGATAAGGGGAAGTTAGGAACTTCTATCTGCCCCACAACAGGGCTAAGTGACATTTCATAGATACTAGTCATGTCTTCCCCCATCATGCGAAGGAGTCTATTCACTTCAGTTTAAGAGGTTACTCGGCTTTGAGTCCCAATCAATACCCTGAAATTCAGCCATTTAGTGCCTGGTAGCCTTCAGTTGAAGGCACGTTTTCCTTGGCAGAGACATTAGGTGTTCTCTTCAACATGGCCATCTCTAGTAACTAAATACCAGCAGAGAGCAAGGTAAATTATACAGCACACGAATGCCAGGAAACCAGCATTCACACAGGTCTAACCTTTTTCTGGGCAAGTGACTGCAAGTGTCAGTCAGCCATGTACCAGTCTAGCCAACCTCAGCAAGAGCCACCCCAGGCTCCAGGGAAGAAAGTTTGCAGGATTGAGCCTCTCTTCATGAAGAGGCTTCCAGTTTAGGGCAACCTGGGCAACTGAGTTAAGCCCTTGTTGTAGCAAAACTTCTCTGAAGGGGTGTGTCAGGAGTTCATTGGAGAGGTACTACATTGGCAGAGGAGCCAGACACTGCCTGACTGAGGATGCAGCTGTGTTACAGCTTTCAGCAACAGCCATCATAGTCTAGATGAAGACAGTCAGGTTCTGCAGAGGACCCCAAACAGTAGTATTGGGCAGCTTAGTACCATTAGCAAGTTCTGTTCAGGTGACTGTTGGGCATTGGTCTCAGCTACAGACCAGTTACAAGCAAGACTTCCCTTGTGGGGGTATTAAGAGCTTTCACCATCCTGCCATGTTAGAGAGCTCACTCATGTTTGATCTCAGCCATTATCCTGCTGCATGGCTTATCACAGCCCCGGGAAGGAAAGGTATGACTTGGGCACCCCCTGCCCTTAACACCTTTATGAAGCTGCCAAGACTAGTGGTTCTAAATCACTAAACTCCCAGGAGGGGGAAAGGCCAACCAACTCACCACCCTGCAGATGGGGCACCTGCAGTCCTGTCTGGAGCAGGGCACTGCCCTATATGCCACTTATGGCCATCAGACCTTAATTAGATGCCCCACCCAAAAAGCCAGTGTTGTCAGGGTTTCCCTAACTGAGGGGACAAAGATGGGGACTTCCTTGGCCATAGTATTTAAACAGAAGCTTCACACTGCGGCCAGCCCTCCACAGGGGTTGTTCCAGTAAGACAAACAGCAGCTCAACCAGCTCAGTGCTAGAGCCCTGCTGCAGCTGAGCACACACAGACCTTTGCCGCGAAAGCCAGAAGATTGCAGTTCCCAAATGCTTGTCTAGACACACCAAGTATCAGACCCTCAGAGGCCAAGCATAACACATACCACAGTTTCTCTCATCTGAGCCATCTATGCAGTCCCTGGTCCCATCACAGAGCCAGCTGCTAGAAATGCACCTTCCATTGTCGCACTGCCATGCATTTGGGTCACCACCACATGCTGCTTCTGGAGAGCAGGGAGGAAGGAGAGGAGACTTTAACAGCTGTCACAGCAATTCAAAGGGATGCAACACAAGTTACTCTTGCCACCCTCAGCTGTAGGACACTGCTACCCTGGGGGCACACTGGACCCTTCCAGTCTGGAGGAAGAGAGACCACCCCCCCCCACCCCACCAGCACTAGGCTAATGTCACCACATGGTGTAATCAGGGGCAAATTAGACAGCTAAACCCAGCAACTGAGTTCAGACAAAGAGCCTTGAGTGTCTGTGGGTGATTTCAATCATTGGTTTGAGGGAGATTAATCTTATGTGATGGCACCTTCCCCAGAAAAGTCATAGTCAAAGTGTTTACTAGCTGGTTTGGCCAGTAAGTGGGAAGCTGTTGAGTCAGTTTGCTGGAAGTTCTGGTGTAAGAGGGCAACTGGAGATATTGAAGTAGCCTGAGTCAGTAAGGTGCAGCTGTCACAAAGCTGACACCAAGGCACACTTGGCTGAGTTTAGGGTTAGGACTGTCAATGTTTCAATTCTGCTGGGGAACACTGGTTTTTAGCACCTACACCTTCAGGCTAATCTCCCTGCTCATCTACTCCACTATTTAACTCTGGAGTAAAGAGCTCCATTTAGACTTCAGAATGATCTAGAGTCTTGTTTTGGAGTTCAAGGATATTTCCCCTGAGTGGCAATTTGTTCTAGATTAAACTCCCACACATCTGGCCAAGAATGACTTCATCCTTAGTCTCATTCTCAGGACCATTGAGGGTAGAAGGGAAGCTTTACTAGAGTGTTGAGTGGGGAGCTGGAGGGCTTCTGTACAGGGAGATGCAGACCCCCAGTCTTCAACCAAGGTGTCCCTATGAGCCTTAACTGTAGACTTGGGAGAGCAGCTGTGGATTATAGCCTTATAGCTAGCAAAGATCTGCTTAGTCAAGGTCCTTTGGCTACATAAAGGCAGCTGCTTACTGGAGTCAGAATCCAGGCTTCACTCCCCTTGACCTCTGCAGGTGTTCGTTGTGGCTGCCTCTCCTAGTCACATCCTGGTGCTGCAGGAGTCATGCATCTAGTCATCTGCAGGCTTAGCACTTGGGCTGTTTCAAGCCTGTCAGATGAGCATCTGCTCTGCAAAGCCAATTGTTACTATGCTTGCTGGGAATAGAGGAGTTCCTTTGATGGCTCTTTCGGTTCAAACTTTACCATGCAGGTGAGTGCTAGCTGCACTGCATCAGAACAGAGCCTACTGCTCTTCCAGCTGCTTGCTCAAGTTCACTCCAGTCCCATTGCTTGAACTTATTTGAGCAACAGGGTGCCACAGTGGTTAGCTGGCATGTGTCTAACAGGATGTCAGTAAGTCTGTGCAGATCACAGCCACTACAGTCAGTCAATAGGCTACAGCCAAGTCCAGCATGTTCAGTTAGCTCTACCACTAAACCTGACAGCCAGCCTTACAAGGCCTATGCAATTGGATTCCCTTATCCACATACACCACTTTATATTTAGGGCCTTTCCAGGGTAGGAGATCTCTGCAGTCATGGAGCTAAGAAAGCCCCTCAATTTGCAATTAAGAGCCCCATCAGGTCAAGTTCACACTTTCAAAGCTCACCCCAAAAGAGCACGAACCCTTTCAAGTAACTAAGGAAGCCCTGAGTAGGGTGGAACCCTGTGGATTCTGGATCTAGACACTAGCACAAGAAGTCATGTTCAAATCCAAGACAACCTTCAGTTTTCTCATTACTCCAACCCTGCCAGAGACTGAAGCCTTTCAACCCACTATCACTCCTAATTGAAGTGTTGCCAGCCAGCACTGTTGCCATGTCAGCAATGCTTAATAAAACCCAGCTTATAGGAACACTAGCTGTCCACAGCTCGCATCTGAGCCATCTCAGCTGGTTAACTGCTCCCCATCACCAAGGGCTTACATGGGATTGTGGCAAGTGACACTACCAGGAAAGCAGGATTGGTCATGCCAGAAAGGCAAGTCAGCTGCAGTGAAGAATGCTTCTAGAAACAGACCCATAATGGGGCTGCTACATAGAATGCATTCTGAGCTAGGATATGGCCAATTGAAGTGAGCTCCCAGGAACACAAACTAGAGGAAAAGTTTAGATGTACTCTTCAGAGATCAGACTGTTCCTCCCCCCTGCGTTAGTAAAAGCCAGGGGGCTGTTAGGTCCCTATACAGCCCTACTAAAGGCCTTTGCACAGCAGCCTCCTCTCAAAGGCTCTGTACACACTAGAGTTGTGTCAAAGCCACAGAGCACCCACATTCCCAAGGCATTGCCACCCGTAAAGCACTAGAATGCAGCACTGGCACAGTGGTCTGCTGCTTCCTTTGAGGCAGAAGGCCTCTGTTAATGGCCATTGACCAACAAAGCCTGTCTGGACCTTCCAGGGGGCTTCTGTTGACAGACAGGGCTCCCGGGATGCCAGGCAGCCTTGTCAGCTGTGCTTCTGGATGGCAGCCATCTTTTGATCTGCTTTGCAGCCTGGCCACAATCTGTCACCAGAAGTTGTGTCAGAAGATACTTGGTCCACAGCTCACTAGTGCAGATACAGCCCTAGTGCTGAGGGGCTACAGCCACAAGCCTCATTCTTACACCTGGATTGGACAGGTTGCATTTCCATTGGCAGGGTGTCTCTCCTGCGGGGGGTCTCAGTAGCACACCAAACTCACCACAGCGCTCATCCGTCCCATCTGGACACTCTCGTTCTCCGTTACAGAGCCACGAGACAGGAATACATTTCTCACCACAGGCTGCCTGGTGCACGGCATGACAGTTTCTTTCACCTGCAGAAAGGAGCAAGGCAGGGCTAGGGTCAGCGTAGGCTGCCTACCAGGTTCAGGAGATGCAACTTGCTCAGTTGAAGTGCTTGTTCCAGCAGGAGCCACACATTGCTGGAGGATGTGGGACAGGCAGGCTGGGCAGCCCTTGGCTTCTGAAGCAGCTGGACAGCTTGGACTGACATGAGGAGGCAGAGGGGCAAACACTGGTACTTACCAGTTAGCAACAGCAGTGGTCTCTGGTGCTTGAGGAGGTGGTGAAAGCCTTCACCCACACCAGCACCGAGGGCACAGCCTTGCTGTTGGGAGGCTAGGGCGTCTCCTCTAACCCAGGTTCCCCCATGCCTGCACTGTGGGTGGGGTGTACACTGTACCCAGTGGGGAGAAACAGGGACTGCTCGTAGATACACTGCAGAAGTACAATACATACACATTTGCCCCAGCCTGGGAGCAGGCACTGACTGAAATCTCCATCCCCCACCTGCCATGGTTGCCTGAGAGTTAGGAGGAATGCTCTTAAGAGTCAACCCTGCCTGACCCTACAGCCCTGGAACAGTCTGGTCAGGGCTACCAGGGTTTCTCCCTGTGCCCCCCCCACCCCCCACATTAGAGTGGGTTAAAGCCCATGCAGACCATCTCAGCCCCCATGAGACACTAGCCATTTGCACCATGCTCAAGCATG
Organism: Carettochelys insculpta; assembly: GCF_033958435.1. NCBI lineage: Eukaryota > Metazoa > Chordata > Testudines > Carettochelyidae > Carettochelys > Carettochelys insculpta. The sequence continues at coordinate 131,055,112 of NC_134140.1, read as the reverse complement.
GGATAGTGCTACTCTTTGGCTAGAGGTGCCCTTTGCAGCTGGTTGTAGAAGATCTCAGTCCCACACCCAACACAACAGGAAGAGTAGATAGTGGCTGGTGAGCCTTCAAGTAAGAGACAAGAGATTTCTCAATCGCAATGTGCTAGTTAGTCACTCGCTCACATCTGTGCATCCCTGGTTCGGCCTCAGGAGAAGTGCGATTGGACCCTCAGAATCCCAGGGTTGGAAGAGACCTCAGGAGGTCAAGTTCAACCCCCAGCTCAAAACAGGATCAACCCCAACTAAGTCATCCCAGGCAGGGCTTGGCCAAGCCAGGACTTAAGCTTCCAAGGATGGTGAATCCACCACCTCTCTAGGCAACACCTTCCAGTGCTTCACCACCCTCCTGGGGAAGTTTTTTCCTAATATCCAACCTACACCTCCCTCTAACTTCAGCCCATTGCTCCTTGTTTGGCTGTCTGGCACCACCAAGCCCAGCCTCTCGCCAGCCCCAGCGTTACCACACCACTGCTACTTGCCACCAGGCAAGGAAGAGGCTGACAATGCTCAGGTCAGTAGCCTGGTGCGGGAGGCAGAAGGAGAGGCTAAGTAGCAGCCCATTATGCCCAGGCAGCCCTGACAGAGCCCCTTAGCCTAGTTCAGGCTACCCGCAGCAGCCGCCGCCCCGCTCAGAGCCCCCCAGATGAGGCGGCACGCGGCCAGCCTGGTTCCCTGCCCCGCAGCCGGCCAGCCCCGAGCCCACGCCCCCCCGCCAGAGGGAGCAGCAAGAAGGCTGGGGGCGGGGCTCATCTGCCCCCCGGGAAGCCGCCAGCCCGGGCCGGCAGCGGCTCCCCGCCGCTCACGGGGTAGACGCCCTTGGCCCCCGCGCAGGGCGAGCACCGCTGCAGCAGCGCCAGGGGGCGCGGCGGGGCTGCAGCTCACCTCGGCCGGACACAAGGGACCCACGGCCGGCCACGGCCTCCCCTTCCCGAGCGCTGGGCGGGTCGGGTCGACCCAGACCCCGTCCCCGGCCACCCGCGCCGCGCCCCCACGCGAGTCAGGAACACGCGGGGCGGAGACGCGGGGCTCCTCCCTTCCAGCCCCCCCTCAGAGCCAGCGGGGCCGCGACAGCCCAGCCCAGCCCAGCCCCCCGGCTCACCTGGGCCGAGCAGCGGGCGGCAGCAGCCGGCGGCGGCCGCTAGGAGCAGCAGGCGGAGCGCGGCGCGCCCCATGGTGCGGGAGCGGACAGGAGGCGGTGTGGGCAGACGGGCTCCGGCGGCGCTTTATCCCCGGTCCCGGGCCCCCATTGGGCAGGGCGGCGGCGGACGGGCCAATCACCGGCGGGGGCCCGGCCCGGCCCAGCCCGGCCAGACCCAGCACCCGGGGCAGCGGCGGCGCCGGAGGTTCCCCTTCCCGCCCCCACGTCCCCCGCACCGCCCGGGCACCCCTCCGCCCCGCCCCCCGGCACCAGCTGTCCCGCACCGCCCGGGCACCCCTCCGCCCACCTCCTCGGCACCAGCTGTTCCCCCACCGCCCAGGCACCCCTCCGCCCCCGCCCGGCACCGGCTGTTCCCGCCCCCCCGACACCGCCCCCCGGCACCGGCTGTTCCCGCCCCGCCCGGGCACCCCTCCGCCCCGCCCCCCGGCACCAGCTGTCCCGCACCGCCCGGGCACCCCTCCGCCCCGCCCCCCGGCACCGGCTGTCCCGCACCGCCCGGTCACCCCTCCGCCCCGCCCCCCGGCACCAGCTGTCCCGCACCGCCCGGGCACCCCTCCGCCCCGCCCCCCGGCACCGGCTGTTCCCGCCCCGCCCGGGCACCCCTCCGCCCCGCCCCCCGGCACCGGCTGTTCCCCCACCGCCCAGGCACCCCTCCGCCCCCCCCGGCACCGGCTGTTCCCGCCCCCCCGGCACCGGCTGTGCCCCCACCGCCCAGGCACCCCTCCGCCCCCCCCGGCACCGGCTGTTCCCGCACTGCCCAGGCTCCCCTCCGCCCCCCCACCAGCACCGGCTGTGCCCCCACCGCCCAGGCACCCCTCCGCCCCCCCCGGCACCGGCTGTTCCCACACCGCCCAGGCTCCCCTCCACTGACCCCCCAGTACTTGCTGTACCCGCACTGCCCGGACTCCCCTCCGCCCCCCAGCACATGGCTGTTCCTGCACCGCCTGGGCTCCCCTCCACCCCCCGCCCCAGCACTGGCTGTTCCCGCCCCACCCGGGCTCCCCTCCACCCCCCGCCCCGGCACCGGCTGTTCCCGCCCCACCTGGGCTCCCCTCCACGCCCCCCCACCAGCACCGGCTGTTCCCGCACCGCCCAGGCTCCCCTCCGCTGACCCCCCAGTACTTGCTGTACCCGCACTGCCCGGACTCCCCTCCGTCCCCCAGCACATGGCTGTTCCCGCACCGCCTGGGCTCCCCTGCACCCCCCGCCCCGGCACAGGCTGTTCCCGCCCCATCCGGGCTCCCCTCCACCCCCCCCCGCCGCCAGCACCGGCTGTTCCCGCACCGCCCGGGCACCCCTCCACCCCCCGGCACACGGCTGTGCCCGCACTGGCTAACACTCTTGTTGCCCTGCCCACGGCTGGTACATGGCGCCCGCACTGCCAGCGCTCAGCATTAGGCCACCGTGGGGTTTGGATGTCTGCTCCGGGGCAGTGCCAGGCCCAGGGCATCCCACGCAGGGTGCTGGAGGAGCAGCACGGGTTGGACCAGGTCATTCCACTTCCTGTCAGTGTTGTGCGGTGGGGGGAGCTGACCCCGGCTGGCCTGTGGGAGGGGGCTGGGGGAAAGAGGGGGGCTGGAAAAGGCTTGGGGCAGAGCTGGGGGTTGTCCTGCCCAACACCCTCCTAGGGACGGCTCTGCCCCCAGCTAGGGGTGGGCTGGGGGGGACTCATGTGGGGGCCGGTCACATGGCCACTGCCTTTGTGAGTCCCTCCCTAGTGGTTGCCACTGCTCCCAGCCAAGCCTCTGGGAGCCTGTTGACCCCGGGAGCCAAGGCTCATGGCTCCTGCTGCTGGGGAAGGGCAGGAAGCCACACCCAAACCGGGACACTGGCCCAGGTACAGGAAGCAACCCAGGGAGCGGGAGTACTGGTGGGAACAGCCCTCAGCTGGCAGAGCAGAGGCTAGTGATCAACGGCTCGATGTCGGGATGGCGGTCGGTTTTTAGTGGAGTGCCCCAAGGTTCGGTTCTGGGTCCTGTTCTGTTCAACAATGACCTCGATGAGGGGTTGGATTGCACCCCCAGCAAGTTTGAGGATGACACTAAGCTAGGGGGAGAGGTAGATACGCTGGAGGGTAGGGACAGGGTCCAGACTGACTTAGACAAATTAGAAGACTGGGCTGCAAGAAATCTGATGAGGTTCAGTAAGGGCAAGTGCAGAGTCCTGCACTTGGGCTGGAAGAATCCCAAGCATTGTTACAGGCTGGGGTCCAACTGGCTTGGAAGTAGTTTTACAGGCTGTTAGATTGTTACAGGCTGGGGTCCAACTGGCTTGGAAGTAGTTTTGCAGAAAAGGACCTGGGGGTTGTAGTGGACAAGAAGATGGACATGAGTCAACAGTGTGCTGTTGTAGCTGAGAAGGGCAATGGCATATTAGGTTGCATCAAGAGGAGTGTTGCCAGTAGATCCAGAGAAGTGATTATTCCTCTTTATGCGGCTTTGGTGAGGCCGCATCTGGAGTACTGTGTCCAGTTCTGGGCCCCCAATTATAGGAAGGATGTGGATACGCTGGAGAGGGTCCAACGGAGGGCGACCAAAATAATTAGGGGGCTGGAGCATATGACTTATGAAGAAATGTTGAGGGAATTGGGACTGTTTAGTCTGCAGAAGAGAAGACTGAGGGGGGACTTGATAACAGCCTTCAACTTACTGACGGGAGGCTGCAAAGAGGCGGGAGAGAGGCTGTTCACAGTGGTCACGGATGGCAGAACACGGAACAATGGTCTCAAGTTGCGGTTGGGAAGGTCCAGGTTGAACATCAGGAAAAACTTTTTCACTAGGAGGGTGGTGAAGCATTGGAAGGGTCTACCCAGGGAAGTAGTGGAGTCTCCATCCCTGGAGGTGTTTAAGTCTCGTCTTGACAAAGCCTTGGCTGGGCTGATCTGATGGGTTTGGTCCTGCTTAGAGCAGCAGGCTGGACTCGATGGCTTTTTTAGCTCTCTTCCAGCTCTATTGTTCTATGATTCTATGATTCTATGACATGGGTTCTCTAGCCCACGCTCCAGCAACTAGAGCCCTTAGACAGTGTGGCCCTGGACTCTGCCAGCGGGTGACTTGGGCATGGACCCTCCCAGAACACGTGTGTAAAACATGGGCATTTTTTGGTAGAAATTGGTACCAACTGAAAACGAAGGGCCTTCTCATCTGTGCCCTCGCTTCTGTTCACATCAGCCCAGAGATCAGCACTCAGGCACTCGGCAGGTTTCTTGCCTCATGAATATAAGAGCACCTGGAATGAGCAGAGTGGCTGTGGGTGTCAGTGGTGGGGGGCGTGTGTGTTGGTTATAAGATGAGATGCAGAATAGGAGGGTCTAGGTTCATTTCTCACTTCTGAGACCAACTCCTGGTGTGGCTTCATCTTAGCTAGTTTCTTGCTGTACTAGACTATTGACTTCTAGCAATTAACCAGTGTTGGTTATTTGACCTTGTGAATCTATTTCACAATCAAACAAGGTGTGGTCAAGGAATTGGCTGTACAATTTACCAACATGACTTTTTTCTACATGGGCCATTTATGTGTTTACACAGTGCAATATTAATAGATAGGAAATACACCATACCAAGCAAGAACTAGATAGAATCTAATAGGACATTTCAGTCCCTAAAATGTGCTGGAGATTGCATTTCATTCTCTGTCTTCTTGCATTCTGAAATGAATCATGACCCTAGCAACCAAAGAGCCAGTCCATGAAAACAAATCAGCCATCCCTGATAACCTGAATCCAAGAGTTGAAAAAGAGCTGGCTGAGGCAATCACTGAACTGTTTTATGATCATTTTCAATAAGCCTCGGAGGAGTGAGGAAGTTCCTAAAGTCTGGAAGCAAGGTGTACATTTTATGAGTGAGTGCAATTAGCCATTGGAATGACTTACCAAGGGCCAGCGTGGAATCTCCATCAGTGGCAAGTTTTGAATTACAGTGGGATGTTTTTCGAACAGATCTGCTCCAGGATTGACTTGAGGGAAGTTCTGTGGCCTGTCTTATTTAGGATCTGAACCATGGGCACAGCAGAAACCTTGGCCAGGCTGACCCTGCCTGCCTCGCACACCTCACACTGCTTACAAAAGCTGGCTGTGGGGCCCTGTTTGTCTGTGAACAGCTGCAAGCCTGGAGGGAGGGGAGGAAGGCATCATGCAGCTCCCACTGACCATTAATGAACAGGCAGCCTGCAAATATCCATCTCCTCAGGCTCATAGCTCTTCACAAATGCACAGGACTCCACAGCTGGCTGCACCCAGTGGCCTGCTGGGACATGGAAGCCAGGGAGCCTGCTGGGCTTCTGTCCTGGAGTTGCCCCCCAGTGAGCCTTTGCCAGCCAGAGCCTGCCCCTGGCACCCTAACCCTCCCACTCACCAGCCCTCTGCCCCCTTCTTCACATAACCCAAACCCTCTGCATCCCTGCTCCTGTTCTCTGACCCGCTCCCAGACCCTGCCCCAGGTCACAACCCGAACCGCTGAGCCACAATCTCCTGAACCAGGTCACAGCCCCCTCCTTCACCCAAACCCCACACCTCCTCCTGCATCCCAGTCCCTTACTCCAAGCTCCCTTCTGCACCCAACTTCCTCCCAGCCCCTGCACCTCCTCATTCACATCATGGAAGAGTGCAACCCTTGACCATTTGCCAAAGTCCTGGAGGGCCCTCGCATCAAAAACTGTTGCCCTCCTCTACTCTAGATGATCGTATTGGTCCTTTCTGGTTTTGTATGAGAAGTCCCAAGCTGAGAGAGGCCCTGCTGGGACGTGCTGAAAGTCAGGTGTCATTTCCGTCATTGAATGTTTACTGACTAGTTAGCCGATCGTGGAAGGTTAGGGTTGGAGCAGACGTTGGGAGGTCATCTAGTCCGACCCTCAGATGTTTCTCTACTTCTACCGGCAAAGTGACTCCCTGTCAGCTCTTGTGAGCGGCAGATTATCACTGAATGCCAGGCAATGTTTTCCTCTGAACACTCCTAGCGGTGATGCTCCTCAAGGACTCTGCCCCGGCATTCCGTGGCTTGAAAGACTCCATGCTCTGTGACCTTAACGAATACGCTGTTGAGTAAATTGGATGCAGCCTGCTTCCAGCGGAGCCTTCAGGCTGGAGGTGGCTGACGAGAGAAGGGAAATAAATATTTTGAAACAATTTCTGATCCCTGTACTCCTGCCAGGCCACGTACCCCTAGCTGACCCTCACGAGAACGTACTGGGATTGCTCGCATACTTGGGGACAGGCTTCATCTCTGATATTTCCACTGGCGACAAGCCGGAGGCAGCTCTTTACGTGCCATTTGGGCAGGGGATTCAGAAGCAGGGAGATGGATTGTCACAAATGATTAATACTGGACGAGAGCTGTAGATGTCACTTGGTTATTCAGGCAAAGGTCTTGGTGAAGTCCCCAGGGCTCCATCTCCTGGCAGTTGAGCGTGACAGCCTGATGAAGGTTCTCTCGAGGAGATGGAGAGGAAGAGGTGCAGGCAATGGTGGGACACTTCTGAAAAGCCCAGGAGAGTAACCAGGCTCTTGGGGAAACTCAGCCCTGCTTGGGCGAATGGGCTGGCTGACAAACTGGCCCTCCAGACTAGGCAAAAAGTTCCATCTCAGCACATCTTTTGTACTCCAGTGGTATGAAGAAACAAAGCCATGGTCAACACAGTGACAACACAGATGAATCTAACTGTATGGGGCAGGGGTGGGGCAGCTAAATTGTCTCCTGCCCCATTCATGGAAGGGATTGTGTGACAAGGTGCCTGGTGGTGGTGGGGAGCTGTGAGTTTCCTGCTGGACATTGTCCATGTTTGTAAAGTTCATGCTTCAGAACTTCAGCCAGTCACTTGCAGGAGTTAGGAAGGTATTTCACTCCACACTATATTCTGGGAGGCTTTTTTTTTTTTTTTTGGTCTCTGTATGCTGGTGACCCTATATAAACCAGGCTGACTCTTCCCCCATACATTATGTTTGTCTCTGAGTATGACAGTTCTGTTCTTTACTATGGTTGCAATCAGTTTGCCTGGTACTGTGGTTAGGCTTACTGACCTGTAATTGCCAGGATCACCTCTAGAGCCCTTCTTAAAAAGTGGCATCACATTAGCTATTCTTCAGTCATTTGGTACTGAAGCTGAATTAAATGATAGGTGACAAACCAGAGTTAATAGTTTTGCAATTTTATACGTTTGTTCTTTCAGAATTCTTGGGTGAATGCCATCTGGTCCCGGTGACTTAAGACTGTTGAGTTTACCAGTTTGTTCCACAACCTCCTCCAGTGACACCTCAGTCTGGAACAGTTCTTCAGATTTATCACAGAAAAAGGCATCTCCTTCATGTCCTCAGCTGTGAAGCCCAATGCAAAGATTTCATTTAGTTTCTCTGTGATGACTTTATCATCCCTGACTGCACCTTTGGCATTACAATCCGCCGGTGGCCCCACTGGTTATTTAGCAGCCTTTCAGCTTTTGGTGTACTTGCTATTATTTTTGAGTGTTTGACTAGTTGTTCTTCAAACTGCTTTTGATCTACCTAATACCTCATTCTCCAGAGTTTATGCTCCCTCCTTTCTTATTCTCCTTTCTAACTGGAGAGTTGGGCTTGCTGGCATAGCTGTGTAGATGAGCTGTGATAGGGAACTATTTATCCTCTTGAAAAAGCCCTTTTCCACTAGCGTCCCAGGGAAGACAACCTTGTCAGAAAATTCCCCACTGTCTTGTGCGTAGGTTCATCAGATCTAAAGGCTATGGGAGTAAACCCTGGCGGAAAATCCGGAGTGGAGACCCTGCTTTCTGGCATTGCCTTGCAGTCACCTCAGTTCTGAATGCACTGACTTCTGTCTTTCCTTTGGATGCACCTGGGGCGACCGAGAGGAGGGTAGTGCCACTTGGCAATGCACTTGCTCCAAACACTAGCCCAGGCAACACAGCGTGTAAGAGGGTGCCCAATGAAAAGCACTCCATCCTTGCTGATAGCATGGAAACAACATGGGAAGTGGCAGTTCTGGGTTATAAGCCCTCCTCAACCGGCACAGAGGAGGACGCCACGGGTCACTTTCATCAGTGGGAGGAGTCGTTGCGCTCCACTGGTCAGCTACCGCCCGCCTCAAGCTGGGCAGCCCCTGGTCAATACGGTGCTGACCCACCACATCTGATGGGGGCTAATTTAGCTGTAATTAATCAGGAAAGAGATCTTGGCGTTATCGTGGAGAGTTCCTTGAAAACATCCACGCAGGGTGCAGAGGCAGTCAAAAAGGCAAATAGGATGTTGGGTATCATTGAAAAAGGGATAGAAAATAAGAAAAGCAGTATCTTATTACCCCTATATAAATCTATGGTGCACCCACATCTTGAATGCTGTGTACAGATGTGGCTTCCTTACCTAAAAAAAAATATCCTGGCACTGGAAAAGGTTCAGAAAAGGGCAACTAAAATGATTAGGGGCTTGGAACAGGTCCCGTATGAGGAGAGGCTAAAAAGATTGGGACTTTTCACTTTAGAAAAGAGGAGACTGAGGGGGGACATGATAGAGGTATATAAAATTATGACAGGTGTGGAGAGGGTGAGTAAGGAGAAGTTATTTACTTGTGCCCATAATACAAGAACTAGAGGACACCAAATGAAATTAACAGGTGGCAGGTTTAAAACTAATAAAAGAAAGTTCTTCACTCAGCGCGTAGTTAACCTTGGGAACTCCTTGCCAGAGGAAACTGTGAAGGCCAGGACTATAACAGAATTTAAGAACGAGCTAGATAAATTCATGGAGTTTAGATCTATAAAAGGCTATTAGCCAAGGGTAGGAGTGGTGTCCCTGGCCTCTGATTGTCAGAGACCAGAGATGGATGGCAGGAGACAAGTAGCTTGATCATTGTCTTTGGTTCACTCCCTCTGGGGCACCTGGTATTGGCCACTGTCGGCAGACAGGCTACTGGGCTGGATGGACCTTTGGCCTGAGCCAGTATGGCCGTTCTTATGTTCTTATCTGCCTTCCTCATTGGGTGCATGGGGATAGACCAAAAATCAAAAAGTAGATGTAAATGATGTACCTGCCAAAAAATGAAAAAATAAATCAATGCACCTCCGGCTCAGTAGCTGGAATGTGCAAACCGTATGTCCGGGACTTGAATCTGCCCATGACTTTACAAACACAGACTCAGTATGCAAAACAGCAGTCATAGATCAACAGCTACACAAATGGAACCTCCACGTCGCTGCTCTCCAAGAAACCAGGCTGGCAGATGCTGGGTCAGTGAAAGAAACCAACTATACTTTTTCCTGGAAGGGCTGGAGTTCAGAGGAACACCGCCTCTGTGGAGGTGGATTTGCTGTTCGGAACAATCTGCTGAAATCTATCAGCACACCCACAGCTGAATCGGAACATAATAGATCCCTGAAGCCCTGCACCAAGTCAGGATATGTCAATATCATTAGTGCTTATTTATCCACGTTGGTGTCATGCACCGAAGACCAGGAGCACTTTTATTATAATCTTCGGAAAGTTATCGACTCCTTTCCAGCTGGTGAACAACTGTACATCCTTAGCAACTTCAATACTGGAGTTGGACGTGACCATCAGTCCTGGCCCATCTGCCTCAGTCATGACGGTATTGGGAAAATGAAAGAAAATGGTCAAAGGCTTCCCGAATTCAGGTCTCAGAATTAGCCAGAGCTGCATCACTAAGACTTTTTTTAACTTGAAAGAGTGTCAGAAGGTTTCATGGCACCACCCTACATCCGGTCACTGGCATCAACTTGACCTTGTGTTGGTACGCAGGAAACATCTCAACGCCATCTAAATTACACGCACACATCACAGCACAGATTGTGATGCTGATCACTCCTTGATTATCAGCAGAGTGAAAATTGTCCCAAAGAAACTCTATAGCTGTGTCTACACGTGCACGCTACTTCGAAGTAGCGGCACTAACTTCGAAATAGCGCCCGTCGCGGCTACACGCGTTGGGCGCTATTTCGAAGTTAACTTCGACGTTAGGCGGCGAGACGTCAAAGTCGCTAACCTCATGAGGGGATCGGAATAGCGCCCTACTTCGACGTTCAACGTCGAAGTAGGGACCATGTAGATGATCCGCGTCCCGCAACGTCGAAATTGCCGGGTCCTCCATGGCGGCCATCAGCTGGGGGGTTGAGAGATGCTCTCTCTCCAGCCCCTGTGGGGCTCTATGGTCACCGTGGGCAGCAGCCCTTAGCCCAGGGCTTCTGGCTGCTGCTGCGGCAGCTGGGGATCCATGCTGCAGGCACAGGGTCTGCAACCAGTTGTAGGCTCTGTGTATCTTGTGTTGTATAGTGCAACTGTGTCTGGGAGGGGCCCTTTAAGGGAGCGGCTTGCTGTTGAGTCCGCCCTGTGACCCTGTCTGCAGCTGTGCCTGGCACCCTTATTTCGATGTGTGCTACTTTGGCGTGTAGACGTTCCCTCGCAGCGCCTATTTCAATGTGGTGCCGCGCAACGTCGAAGTTGAACATCGACATTGCCAGCCCTGGAGGACGTGTAGAAGTTATTCATCGAAATAGCCTATTTCGATGTAGGCTTCACGTGTAGACGTAGCCTATATGACAAAGGAATGCAATAGGCCAAAAATCAGTACCCTCAATACCAGGGATGTGCTGAAATGCTCTGTCTTCACAGGTGATTTCACTCGCAAAATGGAACACAAATCTGACCAAAAAAAGTTGATGAAACATGGTCCATGCTGAGGTGCAATATACAAATGTGCCAAAGCTGCCTCTGGAACATGTAAATTCTCTGGACATTTGCAGCTTTTTGTCTGTGATCACCTGTCCATTTAAATGCTTCAAGGGGGTGACTTTGGCTATGTTTTATCTGAGTGCTTTCTTCAATCCATCATACATGGTTTTCAGGTCGCCCAAATCAGATGCTTTTTGAATATTAGAATGTAGGTCGGCCCAATGCTTGTTCGCACACCGCCTGGCTTCTCTCTGAAGAACAGATCTTGCCTGTCGAAGTTGATCTCTTGAGCTTTGTGATGGGTTCTTTATGTTATTCAGATGTGCCTTGTGTTTTTCTTCAAGAAGAGGCCTAAGGATGTCAGCATTTTCATAGAATCATAGGACATTAGGACTGGAAGGGACCTCGAGAGGCCATCAAGTCCAGCCCCCTGCCCCAATGGCAGGACCAAGTACTGTCTAAACCATCCCTCATAGACATCTATTTAACCTGTTCTCAAATATCTCCAGCGATGGAGATTCCACAGCTTCCCCAGACAATTTATTCCACTGTTCGACCAGCCTGACAGTTAGGAACTTTTTCCTAGTGTCCAACCTAAAACTCCCTTGCTGCAGTTTAAGTCCATCGCTTCTTGTTCTGTCCTCAGAGGCCAAAAAGAAAAAGTTTTCTCCTTCCTCCTTATGACACCCTTTTAGATACCTGAAAACTGCTATCATGTCGCCCCTCAATCTTCTCTTTTCCAAACTAAACAAGCCCAATTCTTTCAGCCTTTCTTCATAGGTCACATCCTCTAGACCTTTAATCATTCTTGTCGCTCTTCTCTGGACCCTCTCTAGTTTCTCCACATCTTTTTTGAACTGGGGTGCCCAGAACTGGACACAATACTCCAGCTGAGGCCTAACCAGCGCAGAGTAGAGCGGAAGAATGACTTCTCGTGTCTTGTTCAGAAAACACCTGTTAATGCATCCCAGAATCATGTTTGCTTTTTTTGCAACAGCATCACACTGACGACACATATTTAGCTTGTGGTCCACTATAACCCCTAGATCCCTTTCTGCTGTACTCATTCCTAGACAGTCTCTCCCCATTCTGCATGTGTGAAACTGATTGTTCCTTCCCAAGTGGAGCACTTTGCATTTGTCCTTATTGAACTTCATCCTGTTTACCTCAGACCAGTTCTCCAATTTATCCAGATCATTTTTAATTATGCCCCTATCCTCCAAAGCTGTTGCAACCCCTCCCAGCTTGGTATCATCTGCAAACATAATAAGTGTACTTTCTATGCCAATATCTAAATCATTGATGAAGACATTGAACAGAACCAGTCCTAACACAGACCCCGGCGGAACCCCACTTGTTATACTTTTCCAGCAGGCTTGAGAACCATTAAGAACTACTCTCTGGGTACAGTTATCCAGCCAGTTATGCACCCACCTTATCGTAGCCTCATCTAAATTGTATTTGCCTAGTTTTTTGATAAGACTATCATGACAGACCGTACCAAATGCTTTACTAAAGTCTAGGTAGACCACATCTACTGCTTCTCCCCTATCCACAAGGCTCGTTATCCTATTAAAGAAAGCTGCCAGATTAGTTTGACAAGATTTATTCTTTACAAACCCATACTGCCTGTTTCCTAGTACCTTACCACCTTCCAAGTGCTTGCAGATGATTTCTTTAATTACCTGCTCTATTATCTTTTCTGGCACTGAAGTTAAGCTGACTGGCCTGTAGTTTCCTGGGTTATTCTTATTCCCCTTTTTATAGACTGGCACTATATTTGCCCTTTTCCAGTCTTCTGGAATCTCTCCTGGCTCCCATGATTTTCCAAAGATGATAGGTAAAGGCTCAGATACCTCATCTATCAGCTCCTTGAATATTCAAATTAAATCTGAAACAGCTTCCCCCCCACAGGCTTGTCTGAGATTTAAACCCAGGACTACTCCCACCCAAAGGGTGAATCATACCCCTAGACCAATAAGCCACTACTGTCACCACAAGCCTATCCATGGATGAAGAACTGAACATCAGACTTGCGAAGGCAGCTACTATTTTTGGCATACTTATGAAACAAGCATGGAACAATCCTAAACTGACAGTTAAAACAAAGATATTACTCTACCAGCATGGTTAATGACTAACCTGCTATATGATTGTCATGATCATGAGGGTTAGCCAGCAGCCTGGGAGAATAAGGGTTAACCTCCTTTGCCAGGTGGGGTTGGCCTATAGGAATGTAGGTAAGAATTGAATTTTGGCTCCTCCCTTTTCTGTTCTCTGCTTTCTTCTTCTTCTTTCCAGCCATGAGCGAGAGAGACATAGAACATATCCCTCCAAGAACAGGCCCCTCCAATCTTCTATAAGGAGGGAAAAGTTCAGATAAGTCTGTTAGGCTTTATTGTTTTATGGTTTGGGAAGTGGGATCTGATGTCTGTGCACTTTTTAGAAAGGTTCTTTTACTCTCCCTGTAACTAAGTTCTAGGCCCATGTCCCCATGTGTTTTACTTTGTGACTCTTCCATCTAGTCGTGAGGCTTGCAACACGAATATTGTTGTAATAATAAAAGTTCTCTCTTTTTCTTTTTATTAACCTGGTATTGGTTAATGTTTGTGTCCTGGTTTTTACTTTTGGGGCTGAGATTTCCCAAGTAGTCTCTCCCTGGTTTCCTTATTATTACTTGGGTGGTGGCAGTGAATTTTATCCCCAAATTCTAAGTGTTTTTAGGATTTTGGGAGGGGAGTTTGTACCACAACCTGGTAGATAAGGTACTTTTGCTGACCCCCACTTCTGCATTTATCTTGCTAGAGTGGGGAAGGAGCCATGACACAGCATGTGTAATGAGTATCCTGGTATATGATTCTGAGGCATGGACCACCTACTCAAACTAGGAGAAAAAATTGAACAGCTTCCATCTTCGCTGCCTCTGCAGAATTATGAATATCAACTGGGAAGATGAAGTTTCAAATGCAGACGTCCTGTCAAGATCTGGCATACCCAGCCTCCTAGCAATCTTCAACAGCAGAAGATTACAATGGCTTGGTCATGTGAGAAGTACGGGTGATGAATGTCTTCCCGAAGAAATCCTCTTTGGTGTACTGTCGCGTGGGTTGAGAACAAGAGGAAGACCAAAGCTAAGATTCAAGGATACGTCCAATAATGCCACGAAAAAGTTCAGCATTGATCCAAAATCCTGGGAATCTACATCATCAGATTGAAATACGTGGTGACGATTGCTATGACAGGGCACATTGTCCTTTGATAATATATGTGCAAGCCACACAAAAGAACTTTGTCTTAGGAGGAAAAACTCTCAGACTCAAGAATTCAGAAACTGACTAACATGGTTATTGTAATCGACTGTGCAAATCCAATATTGGATGGATAACCCATGAGAGAAACTGCAGATTCATACACTGCCCATAGATCCTCACCACCGCTGCTAACCACCCTGCCTCGAGATGAAAAGAGGACATATATGTATGCTCCTTTCTATTCTTCTCACTAGGATTTAACTTCCACTTTTTAAACAATGCCTTTTTATTTCTCATTTTGTTTAGTTGTTACGCAATGGTGGCTCTTTTTTGGTTCTCTTACTGGTTTTTTTATTTGTTTTTGTTTTTTAAGTTTGGAGAATACGTTTAAGTTGAGCCTCTATTATAGTACCTTTTAAAAGTTTCCATGCAGCTTGCAGGGATTTCATTTTTGAAAGCTTATGCTCCAAAATATCTGTTAGTCTATAAGGTGCCACAGGACTTCTTGCTATTTTGGACGCTGTATCTTTTCATTTCTGTTTAACTAGCCTCCTTATTTTGTGTAGTTCCCCTTTCTGAAATGAGATGCCGTGGTGTTGGAGTGCTGTGATGTTTTTCCCACCACGGGGATGTTAAATGTCATTAATTCACTATTTCCAAGCAGTCCAGTTATAGTCACGTCCTGAATCAGATCCTGTGCTCCACTTAGTACCAAGTCACAAATTGCCTCTCTTCTTGTGAGTTCCAGAACCAGCTGCTCCAAGAAGCAGTCATTTAAGGTGTCGAGAAACTTTATCTCTGCATCTGGTCCTGAGGTGACAAGTACCTAGTCAATGTGGGGATAGCTGAAATCCCCCATTATTACAGAGTGTTTTATTTTAGTGTTTCTAATCTCCCTTTGCATTTCACAGTCACTATTACCATCCTGGTCAGGGGGTCAGTAATAGACCCCTACTGCTATATTCTTATTAGCACCTGGAATTACTATCCATAGAGATTCTATAGTACAATTTGCTTCATTTAAGATATTTATTTGATTTAATTCTATGCTGTCTTTTACATATAATCCCACCGCCTCACCAGCATGACCTATTCTGTCCTTCTGATGTATTTTGTACCCTGGTATGAATGTGTCCCATTGATTATCCTCATTCCACTAAGTTTGTGAGATGTCTATTATATGACTACCTTCATTCAATACATGACACTCTAATCCATCCATTTCATTATGTGGACACCTAAATGTTGTATATAAGCACTTAAAAATCTAGTCACTTTTTAGCTGTCTGCCATTACACAATGTGATTGAATGGGACTCTTTTTCACTTGACTGTTTCTCAGAAAATCTTACCAATATTTTATCATCTTTCATCCTCTCTTTACTAGGGCACAGAGAATCTCTAACAGATCCATGTGCTCCTCCGTACGTGTCAGCATTCTCCCAGGCCTTAGCTTAAAAACTGCTCTACAACCTTTTAAAGTGCCAGCCATTTGGTTCCATTTTGGTTTTGGCAGCGTGGATCCATCCTGTATAGGTTCCCCTTTCCCAAAAGTTTCCCTTGTTTTTAATAAATCTAAAGCCCTCCTCCCTAAACCATAGGTCTCACCGATGCATTCAGACCCTGCAGTTCTAGCTGTTTGGTGTACTAAAAAGTCTTCAAATCACAAGCTACAGCCATTCATAAACAGATGCCTGAGGCTCATCCTTTGCATCAAATGGCAAGACTGCATCACAAATGAGGAGCTTTGGAACAGAGCAGGACAAGAACCAACTGACATTGAAATCAAGAGAAGAAAGTGGGGATGGCTAGGCCACACGCTCAGAAAAACATCATCCAGCAGAGTTTGCCAAGCTCTCACATGACACCCGCAAGGAAAATGCTAAAGAGGAAGACCTCAGACAACGTGGAGAAGGTCTGAGATTGAAGGGCAACAACTGGGTTACTCCTGGAGCCAGCTAGAAGTTTTGTTCCAAGACAGAGTGAAGTAGAGGAGACTTTTAGATGACCTTTGCTCCACTCAGAGTACAAGGGTTAAGTATTAGGAAGTAGGAAGTAGTTCTAGCTGTCTAACTGGCCCAGGGCATGGAACTGGAAGCATTTCAGAGAATGCTACCATGGAGATCCTGGATTTCAATCTCTTACCTAGTAGCCTAAATTTGGCCTCCAGGACCTCTCTCTTACCCTTCCCCAGGTCATTGATACCTACATTTACCATGACGACCAGCTCCTACCCAGCACTACATGGAAGTCTATCTAGATGTCTTGAGAAACCAGCAACGTTCACACTAGGTAGCCAACATCACTGTGCCATTCTCCTGGTTATCATAAATCCAGTTGTTTATGTTTCTTATGATCGAATGCACCACCACTAGTACCTGGCTCTTTTAATAATCGGCATTCCTGTCCCTGAAGAGTATCGGAGGGGTAGCCATATTAGTCTGGATCTGTAACAGCCCTGCAGATTTCCAAGACCAGCATCTGGTGAAGTGAGTCTGTGCTCATGAAAGCTCATGCTCAAAACTTTTCTGTTAGTCTATAAGGTGCCACAGGACCCTTCGTTGCTGTCCCTGAAGAGGTATCCTCAGTGTGAGCTGATACCACCATTTATAGACAGAAGGTCCCGACCATGGGATGGTTTCCCTGCTGCTCCTGTTGGTTGTTCTCCTTCCCGGAGACTTTCACCCTCCTTAACAGCACAGAGGCTGTCTGACTGGAGGTGAGACCCCTCTCTGTGTCCTGGAGGCCTCATCAATGTACCTCTCTGCTCCCTTAGTTCTTCCAGCTCAGCCAGCTTGGCCTCCAAAACCCATACGTGGTCCCTGAGGGCCAGGAGCTCCTTGCACCAAACACATAACATACACCACCTGGTAGTCATATATGCTGCACTGGGTGTAATAAGCAGGGTAGCCGCCACTCTGGTGATGGGCTTCTGCCAGCATTCTCTTCTTACGCCTAGAACTTGTCCTTTCTGAGTGTTCATTTTTTAAAATCAGGTGGTTTGGGTTTTAGTTTAAAGCCGTTTAGCGATTGTTGATCGTATAAAGCCCATGCCCCAACTCTGCCTCTAATCTTCCTGGCAGCCCTGCCCTGTTAGCCCACCTTTGGACTGGTATCTTTCGACTGGAGTACCTCACGGTGCTGCTGGGATCATCAGCCGCTCCTCGCTCCCTGCAATGACAAGCCTTTTGTTACTGTACTCGCCCTGCCTCTGTTTATACACAAACTCCCTGCCCCAAAGGCTGTGCAGCTCCCAGTCACACTCAGGCTTGATCTATACCGAAGGCCTAACGCTGCCCCGTAACTCCAGCAGGAGCTTTGGGTGCACTGGAAATGGAGGTGGCCTGGGCAGCCCCTTATGCTTACCACACCACACAGGACCTTGTTTATACTCTGTCATCAGGCTGTTCCTAGTCTGCTGCTGCCACCCACAGACAGATCCGCGTAACGGAGCATGGTCTGTCAGCAGGTGATGGATGATTAGCATCGCGGGCAGGGAGGATACATGGGCACTTGGCCACAGGCCTGCACTCATGAAAGCCTTTTGTCCCTTAGCAGCTGTCACTGTGTAGCAGCTTTGGCTAGGGCTGGCTCTGGATGAGTGATACTGATGAGTCTCGGGAGGCAGGGAGAATGCAGCAGTGGCTGCTGAACTAGGGCAGGCTGTGCTCAACAGCCCGACCTCCTGTTTGCTTTTACATGCGGAGGGCCCAGGTTGGGTCCCCACTGCCAACCCAACTGGGCCTTGCAGCTGGAGAGGTTAGTGCAAGACTCCTACAGCCATGACTGGACAGGTCTTTGCTTGGCACAGCGAATTTTGAACCGCTTTAGCCTGGCAACCTTGGAACCTTACTGGTGGCAGACAAGAGAACTACAACACCGTTGGAGATGAGGGCGAGCTCAGCCGTTGGAGCAGTGCCTCCCTAAACCCAGGGCTGTGCGCTCAGTCCTTGAGGGGCCATGTGGGGCAAACGGATTTATTTTATTTTAAACAAAAAAACCCGTCAGAGATGGTGATAGGTCCTGCTGTGAGGGTAGAGGGCTGGACTCACTAACCTCTTAAGGTCCCTTCCAGCTCTATGCGCTAGGTGTATCTCCATCTATTTTTATATTTAATAGCGTCTAGCAGCATTACCAACCCTTCCACTGCTTACTGGGCTCTGAGAGGACAAGTGGGGTTAAATTAGAGCTAAACAACAGTGAGAGCCAGGACTGGTGGCTGGAAACAAACTTTATGGGGCCATGGGAAACTTGGCCACACCCAGGTAATGTGACATCCAGCTGATTAACATCCTCCCGGACCAGAGCATGCTGGCCTAGAGAGGTTCAGCCTGTATTTGTTTTATTGTTGCAGTTTCACTCTTAGTCTGCGCTCAGGGGGATCTGGCCCTTCAAGAACACAGCCTGGCTTGGCACAGTATGGTGGAGACAGAGCACAGTGTGGCAGATTGGCTTGTGATCACGCCTGTGTGCCTGCGCTGCAGAGCGTTATTTTAGAAACATCTTTCCAGAGAGCAGCTTCGGGCTCCCAGGGGTAACTCCGCACTCGTTAGGGGGGATGGCTGGGAAGTATTGCTAATGAACTAGTGATCAACTGGTGTGCACGTCTATTGGGTGCTTGGTGGCCCTAACGCGAGATTAATTTGGTGGGGCCGCCCCTCCCGCATCCTGCTCTAAACTGGCGCGCTGGCTCACGGTCTGTACAGCCCCTAGCACAGGAGGGCCCATCTCAGCTTGGACCTTTTGGTGATACCTGAGTAGGGTTCAACATTCCTCATTGGGTAATAGTGAGGGGGAGCCAGAAGGGCTGTCACTGCCTCCCCTGCACTGAGGAAACGGGCGGGGGGCCTCTGAGGCTGGCCCACAATGAAAATTCAATGAGTTTCTTAAATCCCACAGGGGTGAGGGAGTCAGACCCATGTCGTTGGGCTGCGTGTCAGCAGCTGAGCTGTGTATGACCTGCTGCTGCTCGTAGGTCATTCAGTAAAACATCACAGGAATGTGAACTTTTCAAAGTCCAAGGCCCATTTGTAACAGCAAACAGCTCACACTTTGCCTACACAGGGAAATTTACTAGCCTCAATGTGCTGGTACCTTCACACACCTCTCGTTACACCCATTCAATGCCCACCCCTGTTCTGGCGTAAGACTGACTTTTCTGGCTGACCTGAAAGCCGTATGAGCTAAACCAGGAAAAGGCTGGGCCTATTCTGGGATTGGGGTGTCCACCCCGGAAGTTTTCCAGGTACAGACACACTGGTAACATTGCCCTGTGTACAGCAGCCTCAGGAAAGAGCTGTCAAATTAGGCTCTGAATATTCAGGCCTCGCTCGGTGAGCAAGCAGGAACCAGCAGGGACAGATCCTCCCTACATGCAAGATAGACCTTCCCACCCCCAACCATGGGTGTCACCCCAGCAAATGGGACATGATCTCTACCATGGCAGCTTGGGATGAGGAACTGGCATGAAAGCTGCAGTGGTCCATCCCCACATGTGGCGGGGGCGGGGTCCCACTGGCAAGGCAGCTCAGGGACACTCGCCTCGCTCCTTCCAGAGCACTGCACTGGCAATCAAATCAGGAGCTGCTGCTTATCATTTGCCATTAACCAGTTGTCGTTTGGCTCTTCCGCGGGCCAAAGCACTAATTCAGAGCCTGTGGGGGGCTCCATCAATGCCCTTTTAGAGGATCTAAAGCACTGGTACCACCAGGTAAAAGGAGCTGCAGACAATCTTTCCAAGCCTCTGCCCATAAGCGCTTTAGGTGTATTGGTGGTACCAGTATTGAGGTTGGTGGGCAGTGTTCCCTGTAAGCTGAGCGCTTGGGCAGCTGCCCAGGAGAGGATCAGGTGCTGCCCAGCTGCTTCGCAGAACACCTACCGCTAGCGAGGTCTGTTTCTATTGGGGGTGCACAGCTGCACATGCCTTGGGGCACACACCATTTATTCCACCCATGGACTGAAAAAATTAGAACACATAACTGGGTACCGAGGTCACCAAACTAGCAGGTGTAAGATGGCTCAGTGGTTTGAGCATTGGCCTGCTAAATCCAGGGTGTGAGCTCAATCCTTGAGGGGGAATTGGGGGCAAATAAATCAAAACAAAAATCTGCTAGGGATGGTGGTGGGCCCTGCTGAAAGGGCAGGGGAGTGGACTCAATGACTTCCTGGGGTCCCTTCCAGCTCTGAGATCTCTCTACATTATTATTTTTCGGTTGCTTCCCTAGTCAGGGGACTTGTCGCCTGCTTTGAGAGGAATCCAAAGATTTTCCCTTTGCCAGCAGAGTTTAGGAGCAGAGGACACTGACAGACTTGGCCTTGTCAGGGACTGCTGGGGGAGAGGAGAAAAGGAAGGAGCAGGCGCCAGGTATAAGTGAACTTTCCATTGTGATACATCTCAATTTTGGGTCACAGTTTCTCCTAGCTGTCAATTTTAGTTTGAGGGAAACACCTACCTTTGAAGGCCTCGAATGCAGCGGAAGAGCCATCCGTCACTGGAGCCCTTTCTTGCCAGGAGACCTGATGTTTAACCTGGAGGAGTCAGGCCCCACCCCCCTTTTTGAGTTCACTTCCCAGGAGGGAACCAAGAATTAAAGACAGGAAATTAGCGACTGTAATAAATCAGAATTTTTTAACTTCCTTGTATTTGGTGATGCTGGTTCGTGGAAACTATCAACTCTGCTGTCACTAGGGAAACCGAAGTCTGAACTCAGACTGCGCTAAGGCTCTGCCCCAGGCCCAGTGGGTGGAGAAGGAAGCTGAGGGCAGTTTATCCAGGCAGTGCTATTTATTCTCAAGGGGAGCATAAGATGAGGAAAGGGCACAAGCTGGCCCAACAGACACTGCTACCTAAATCTCCAGGTCACATCGTCATGCCTCAAGCTGAGTGCAGCACGTGCAGATACTCACAGCTGGACTCAGATCTCCACACACATCAATTTCTGCTTAATTCCAGAAACAGCAGCAAACTGTCAAGGGCTAGCCCTGTTTGTGATGTCCTAGCAGCGCAGTCTTGATGCTATTTTGCAGGTCAGTATACACAGCAATCAGCAATAGGTTACAACTGCTTCAACACGTGCTTGTCCGCTGCCCGAGGGGGCATCGTTACTTTGCACTGCTTCCTGGCAAACCGAGTGGGCAATTTAAAGTGGACTTCAAAATGGAAAGGCTCCCCAAGATCTGGTACATGATCTGGTGTAGGGCAGTACATATTCTAGGGCCGTGGAGTGAAGAATTAACAGCACAATCAAATGTATTTTAAAATAACTCCTTACATGTGAAAAACTTTCAGAGGAACTCTCCTATTTGTGAACAGGGCCCAGGACACTGTACATAAGAACATAAGAACATAAGAATGGCCATACTGGGTCAGACCAAAGGTCCATCGAGCCCAGCATCCCATCTGCCGACGGTGGCCAATGCCAGGTGCCCCAGAGAAGGAGAACAGAAGACAATGATCAAGTGATTTATCTCCTGCCATCCATCTCCTGCCCTTGTTCTGAAGGCTAGGGCACCATACTTTATCCCTGGCTAATAGCCATTTATGGACCTAACCTGCAAAAATTTATCAAGCTCTTTTTTAAACCCTAATAGAGTCCTGGCCTTCACAGCCTCCTCGGGCAAGGAGTTCCACAGGTTGACTGTGCGCTGTGTGAAGAAAAATTTCCTTTTATTAGTTTTGAACCTACTACCCATCAATTTCATTTGGTGTCCCCTAGTTCTTGTATTATGGGAAAAGGTAAATAATTTTTCTATATTCACTTTCTCCACACCATTCATGATTTTATATACCTCTATCATATCGCCCCTCAATCGCCTCTTTTCCAAACTGAAAAGTCCCAGTCTCTCTAGCCTCTCCCCATATGGGACCCTTTCCAAGCCCCTAATCATCTTAGTCGCCCTTTTCTGAACCTTTTCTAATGCCAATATATCTTTTTTGAGGTGAGGAGACCACATCTGCACGCAGTACTCGAGATGTGGGCGTACCATAGTTTTATATAGGGGAAGCATGATATCTTTTGTTTTATTATCGATCCCTTTTTTAATAATTCCTAACATCCTATTTGCCTTACTAACTGCCGCTGCACACTGCGTGGATGTCTTTAGAGAACTATCCACTATAACTCCAAGATCCCTTTCCTGATCTGTCGTAGTGTGTACCCCCACAATCCCTACTACTCCACCCAGGCTTTGATCCTGACTCCTCTCACACACACATCAATGTGGCTGAGTCTGAAGAAATGGCAAGAGCGAACTCTCTTCCTAACACCTTATTTTGGGATGGTTTTAATTCAATCCCTGAACAAGATGTTACCTAAGAGGTAATAAAAACACACAAGACAATTTTAAAATGTTTATAATAACCAGCCCGCCCTTTTCTTCCCCTGCTCCAAACTCTCCCACTTTGGTTTGTGACACACTGCCACGGCCTATGAAAGCATCTTGGGAGAATGCAAAAAAAGTTTGATGAGCTAGGGAACTGGTTCCTCTGAGAGCATCCTTTCCATCTGTCCGGACAGAGCAATGTTCTTAAGCCACTCTGCTTCAAAGGCAAACCTCTAGCAAAATACACTATGAAAAACAAGCCAGGAGAATTAAATGAACAAATACCAAATGGTCATAATATCTATTTTTATTACCAAAACATGAAATTTATGCATTGTTTATTAATTTTGTTCTTTTAAAATCTATTCTCATCTCCTCAGCATAAGAGCCAATAAATTACATAAATCAGGCTGTATTTTCACTTCTTTACTCAGGAACACAACGGAATCACTTATGACGCTCTGCTAGCACTTCTAATCTTTCAGCGGAGTTGTGTTTTTTTAAGAAAATATTGAGATGTGCAGTGTAGAAATGCTACCAGACTGCTGCAAGTTTTTAATGCAACTTCCTCCTCGTTATCTGTATAATGTTCTGTTTCCTTGGGGAGCATCACTGAGGTACAGACTGCAGTGCAGCCAGATAAGGTGTCAAGGCACACAACACTGTTCAGTTCAATTGATTTTAGTAACGTTGAACCGGAATCTGATGGGGTGTGTACAAGTGTCAATTCACCCAGCCCACCCCTTCAACCAAAAAGGAACCCAGGAGTTCTCATTAGCGCCATGCTGACTGCAGAAGCAATGATTCTATGCAAGGGATGTTAAACCAAATACATATATACTTAATCACCTTGGAGTTCCAAAAACCATCACAATGATAGACAAATGCAAAGAACTTCTGTAAATGACCAGGAACTAAGGCAACTGTCATCCCCATAACGGTGTCTAAAGAGACTTCTAAACGATTAGACCTTGGGATGCTTTTGTTTAACCGAACAGTGATTTCTCTTTCACTGATGATGAAGGTTTCCAAACACTTTGCTTCAGAAAATCAGAACATTATTTCCCCATTTGCTTCCAGAAGTGGGTGCTTTACTTTGTAGGTCAATAGCATTCATTTAATTTTGTATTACAATATAAGCTCTAATTTTCATATGGTGAGTCTAAAGGACTATTAGTTCTCCTCTTCCCCATCCTCCTCCTCCTCTTCATCTTCATCACCTTGGTCTCCAGAGTCCATATCATCCTCATCTTCCACCTGAAATAAAAGCCAGGAATGCATTTTGAGAGAAGCAACATTTGAGAGATGTACGAACCAGAGACCAAGCCAACCGCTAAGTACTGAAAAAGCATTCCTAAAGCAATCTAAAAGCACCGTATCAATTGCATTTATAGCAGTATTTGAACTTCTAGGCACCATCCATCATGGATTACCAAAGCTAAGAAGTCAATTCCTGAGACCAGTGGGTGTTACTTGATTCAGTCCTGCGAAGAGAGAGAGTGTGGAGTAACAGGGGATCTGGACGTAGAAAATAAGTGACGCCTCTGGGAAGTTCTGTGTCCTTGGGTAAATCTTCCTCTGTGCCTCAGTTTCTCCACCAGTAAAATGAGGCTACCTACCCCACTGATTGCTGAGACCTAACGCCTATGCAGTGCTTTGAGAACCTCTGAATAAAGCCACTATCTGCTACAATGTCTTCAGTAACTTGATGACCCACAAACTTTCCAAAGAATGTTGAACCCTCTTTATTTCAACTTAGCCCACAGTTTGTAGAACTAGGGAACAAACTTTTCCATGCATTTCTTTCAAACCCCTCTGGAGTTAGGATATGCCAAACAGGTCATACGGCCAACAGGTAACACGGCCAAGAGGGGAAGCTCTCAACAAGGAGAGGCAGAGGATTTAGGCAAACACATGAATTGTATTCACAGAATGCTAGAACTGGAAAGGACCTGAATAGGTCATCGAGTCCAGTTCCCTGCCCTCTTGGCAGGACCAGGCACCATCTTGATCATCCCTGTCAGATACTTACCTAATCTGTTCTTAAGTATCTCCAATGATGGAGATTCTGCAGCCACCCTAGGCAATTTATTCCAGCGATTAACCATCCTGACAAAGAGGACATTTTCCCTAATGCACAACCTAAGCCTTCCTTGCTGCAATTTAAGCCCACTGCTTCTTGTCCAATTTTCAGAGGCTAAGGAGAATAAATTTCCTCCCACCTCCTTGTAACACCCTTTTATGTATTTGAAAGCTGCTATCCTGCCCCCTTGGCCTTCTCTTTTCCAAACCAAACAACCCCAATTCTTTTAATCTTCTAAGGTCATATTTTCTATACCTTAATCATTTTAGCTGCTCTTCTCTGGACCCTTTCCAATTTCTCCACATCTGCCCTAAAAGGTGGTGCCCACACCTGGACACAGTACTCCAGCTGAGGCCTTAATCAGTGCAGAGAAGAGCAGAAGAATGACTTCTCGTGGCTTGCTTGCAACACTCCTGCTAATGCATCCCAGAATCATGTTTTTGGAAATAGAAAATGTAACCAGAAGTCATCTGACCACCCACATCAGCAGCAGAGTGACATGGTCTGATGCACAAGCCCAGCTGTAGATTATGGTGGGGTTTGTCAGGAGTGAAGCACCCTGAGAGAGCAGTTTGGGACATGTGCTTGCTGGTTTCTACCTGTACTATTGCAGGTGTGACGGGGACCTGTGCATTCGCAGGTGGAGGCCAGAACAGCCAGGCTTTGATTTCAAGGACAACTTTTACACCAAGACAGGATTCTGCACACAGGAGCTACCTGGACCTATTTTCTAGGCTGCATGTGATGGCAAATGCTGACTGCTATTAGCTGTTATTCCTGGTCCATGAGCTTCACTGCCTGGTTCTTAAAGAACATGCTTGGGGGGGAGGAGAGAAAAAAAGATGGACCTTGTAACGTATCCAGTTGGGTGAACAAAATCCACTGTGGAGAGCATGTTTCAAAACCGAGGGTGACCCTGTCTATCTTAGCGGAGAAAATGTGCCAGGGCGAGAAAGCCACAAGCAATCAGGTTGGAAGCTATTCAGCTATTTATGTTACAACCAACTCATTAAATTCCAGTTGAGATCTCTGGAAGCTGGTGCCAATCATAGGCCCCTGCTGCTCCCATCGGGCCATTCCATTTAGTAAGCAGGCTGCAGCTTTTTGAGCGGGCTTAGCTTTCTAATGGTGATAGCTCCCTGGAGAATGCAATACAGCCTGCAAACGTCCAGGAGAAAGAGGCAGGCACGGTTGTCGCATAGCCCTTGCAGGGAGAGGTGGTCACACGCTCATTGTACCGGGTGCACGTGGGAGGGAGGGGGAGAAGGTATGTCTGGCCACAGTTAATACCCAGTTTGGGCCATGATCTAAGAGCACACACCACCCCCTCCCCATGCTGTGCATTTGGTTTACTTACAGCTTAAACTTCTGCCAACCCTACTGGCTGCTTCGACTCCCACTAGCTTATCAAATGCTGACACTGTGAGTGACTGCAGGCACAGGCAGTCGGTACTGGGCACTCTGTACCAGCTTTGGGTGTTGGAACTTACTTCACGCAACACTTATCTTACCGGTTCACCAAGTTCCTTGAGCTTGTTTTTTAGGGCAAATATTTTCTGATCCTGATCAGCGAGAAGCACCAAGAGGTCGTCCTGTTCTTTCTTAGATTCAGCAACTTCTCGCTGGAGTTTGCTTTTCTCTTCTTTCAAGACAGCAACTGTACTGTTGACTGAGTCCAGATGCTGCTTTAGGGATGCTTTTTCCTCAGCAAGACCTTTAACTTCATTCTGGTAACAGTCACAAAATGAGGAAAGTCAACATCCCAGACAGGCAGTTCACTCAAGTCCTTCAACTGATCATTCGTGACAGCTCAACATTCCTGCCTCTACTTCCCACTCAAAGCCAGGAGCTTCAACCCCTGCGCTGGGGTCTGTCCCTCATTAGGGGTTAGGCCATGCGGAGATTGATGAATTTGCTACTGCCGTCAAACTAACGGCAGGCCCTTTAGCTAAAGCAGCATGGCCCAGAGAGTGGAGATTAAACAATACGGTGCTTTAAGAAGGCTGCTTTGGGACTTGGTGCTCACCAGTAGTCACAATTCCCAAAAGGGAAGACGTGCAAGGAGCTGAATGTGCCTGGTAAACAACAGGCTGCAGCCAGCACCCTGCTGAGCGGGACAATTGCCGGGTTCCACCCCAAGGAGTAAGGACACAAGGCCTCATAGCTGGAACCTGAGAGGCAGAAACTCTGGAGACTGAAAGGAGTCAAAGGTGTGTATAGCCTTCCACAGCCAGTCACACACAAGTCCTGATGTCCATCTCCGTGGCAACCCAGGACTGCTATTTCAACTACAACCCCAGCCATGTAACACAGCTTATAGACGTCCTGGAAGACGCTTTTAGGTTCCGTCTGGCTTCTCTGCATTCTGATGCTGAAGGAAGGTTTGAAACGCTAAGCATGCAGGCACCATCTTAACTTCCCAAGTCCAGGAGCAGCAAGTGCTATCTGCCCTGTTTCTTCTGATTGTCTCTGAAGAAACGTTGAGGACCCATGCTCACTCTTCAAACATTGGAGACCTTAGAGTGTTAAGTCTTGTGGTAACAAGCTTGCTGTTTGCCCATCACTGACGTTAAAACTCTCTTTTCTTAATGGCTAAACCTTCTTTCCTATTCCCAGTTGTGGAAGGTTTGTTTTGATCCCTGAGGTCACTTCTCAAGCTCTCCAAACCAACTCTGTCAGGACACACAAGAACTGAATTTCTAATGTGAAAACAGCAGGAAAAAGCTTAAGTTTTTCTGACAGAGTTTTAAAAAAAGTTAGTTACCAATACCTTGTAATACCAACCCCTCCCCCTGACTCGGGGCAATTCACCTTTAATGGTGAAGCACTTCACTAAGTAGTGATCAGAATGGAACACTGAGCGTGCAGTCTTTTCAGGTTCTGTGTTTCACCAGTGACCAACCTTCAGTTCTTTTATCTCCTGCAACAATCGGCCCTCCAATTCGCTGTTCTTTGCTGCATTGCTGTCGCCCCGTCCAGGAACTGAACCCGTCGCCTGTGGAATAGATATTTAACATCAGGAACTGTTAATGTTTCAATCACGCACACAATGGTCAACTTAAGCTGTAGCTCATCAAACTGTAGGCTTAAAGCTTATGTCACGATGAAGGCTGCTGAGATGCAGCCAGATTGGCGCTCCGGAAGCACAACTCAGACAGCAGACACATCAGAGGAGCCATTTAGTCCCTGGCACCATGTGCCAGTCAGGGTGCTAAGTAGAGCAGGTGTTGCTGACACGACTTTTACAGCTATGAGGTTGCACTATACATCTGGCTCTCCTTGGAGGAGAGAAGAGTGAAGGTGTTCTTAGGGGAACCATAAAAGAAAGGGACACCTAAAACAAACGGCAAACTCCTGTGCAGTGCTGATGCTGTCAGGCCAGTGTGCCAGGAGAGCTGTACCAGGCAGCACACTGCCATATGCACCAGCGTGCAGAACAAACAAATGCTGAATGAGATCAGCTACAGCAGCTGGGATTTCTGTTGCTGAAGAGCGTGTTTAAAATTCCCAGCCACCCAGCTTCTCTTGTAACAAATTTCAACAGGCTCCAGCTTGGTTACTCCCATAAATTATGTCTCTTTTCCGACTTCCAACCGCAGAAGTAACAGAAGTACAATTGTGTCAGATAAATGTATATAAAATAATGGTAGAGAATGTGTGTGTGTGTGTGTGTGTGTGTGTGTGTGTGTGTGTGTGTGTGTGTGTGTGTGTGTGTGTGTGTGTGTGTGTGTGTGTGTGTGTGCGCGCGCGCGCGCGCGTGCATGCATAAAATTAACAGTCTTAAGGAAAAGTAAAATGGAACTTTCCTGCTTTCTGCCTGTGTCTGGTTGTCAGTGCTTTCAAAGCTTGTAAAAAATCATCAAGCTGGTTTATGTCTTATCTATAGGGGATTCATGGCTAACAGGGCAAAGCAAACTGACATATGTGATTTACCAGCCATACGCAAACTCTCCTAGGAAAACGGACTAGGGCGGATGGATACTGACTGAGCAGGACAAGTTAACCAGTAACCCCAAGGCCATGAGCAGCAGATACGTAAGAATGAGACAGGTGTAGTCCAAAATAAGGGAAGATAGGAAAGTAATGAAGAAACAGCTGGGCTGTATGAGGAGGAGGATAGTGATGACTAAAAACAGATATACAAGGAGGTACCAGTTAAGTGTTAGCAAGGTAATTTAGCCTAATGTGTATGAAAATATATTGAGAACAGAATGTTTATTGATGTTTAATAATCGGCACCAAAATGACATCAGAGACACTATGTAAAGGACGTGTGTTTAACAAAGGGGATTTGAGCAACTCAGGATTTATCCCAGATCAGTCCAGCATGGACTGGATACCACAAACAGCCTACCCGTGCCCAGGACTGGGCACTTCCTCATTATGTTGTCCAGCTCTACTTATGCTTTCGGCCTGATGAAGATGGTGCTACGTTACTCTAAAATTCTGCACTGAAGGTTTAAAACACTTCTACTTCATAACTGCGCTTTTCATCAGGCTTGTTCTGAACAAGCCCCGTCTCATTATGAATGACAACAAAGTGAAAAAAGAGCGAGAAACATTTTTCTGCAGTTTAATCAACAGATCCAGGAGGGGGCAAGGGGGCAAGCCTCTTACTGCATTACCATTTGTTGTAGCAGCTCCTGTTTCTCAGCCTGAAGTTTAGCAATGTCTGCAGACTGTGACTGTATTTGGCTCCTCAAGGCGTCTAGCTCCTGTGTCAAAAAAATCCAGCAGATTTCAACTTCTCTAACCAGTGACTTAAGTAAGGACAGAAGTTCAATTTCTCATGTGAAGTAGCAGCCACACATTATATACCATGTTATTTCAATTAGTTATGGGAGGAAGGACAGGCATAGGCTTGGAGTGGTTTCCATCATATGCTGGTTTTTCAGTTTGGTTCATGGCTTTCAGCACCCCCGCTATATAAATTGCTCCAAAACCTTTAGTCACAGGCATGTGTCACCAATTCCACAGCAGCCACTTGTCTAAGCACGCTGACAGAGACCTCAGGAGTACGATCCCAGCACCTTTAAGAACCTCGTGCAATTTTTAAGTAGCCCCATGTTTTGTATGGCATGCAAAACTTCATCACCTATTTGAGACTCGTTACTTTTTTAAGCTCTCTCAGAACACATCTTTTTAACTCTGCGGGCTATTCTAAGTGCATCTTAATTTACGTTGCAGAAACTGTCCAATGCAAGTCATCTTCGATAAAGTATTTCTCAATCCAAGTCCTGCACCGGTTAATTTGCTTTCTCATTGGGATAAAAAAAAAGAGCGGGATACTCTTAGCCAGGCAAGTTTCTTCAATCAGTCATTTCCTAATAGAGGTGCTCTTTATTCTGGTGGAAAGTGCTCAAAACCCTGTATGTTTATAACGCATAGCAGAATGTGAGAGAACTGCAAATAGGCAGTCAGGCATCTTCAGAATCGCAGTTTAACTTTCTCCAATGGCTTAATTCACCTCAGCTCAACATTTTTTTGTGATTCTTTTCAGGATTTACACTCATGATGCTCCAGGGTTACAAAGAGCAGCACGTGAAGTCTAAGTAGTCACCAGCCTTACCAGTCAATGGTGGGAACTTGGCCTACAAACATGTCCCCATCCTCCACCATTACTATTCATATTAGGCAGCTTTGCTCTATGGTGATTGCACACAATTATTCCCACATTACAAACAGAGGAAGTTTGACCTCAGCATCTGTCAGTGCATCAAGAACTCACCCTATGTAGTTCATTGGCAAGTTCCAGTCCAGCAGATGCAGTTATTTGTGATGATTGCTCGGTTGTTCCTGTATCTGACTGCAAAGACTTCTGCAACGAGAGAAAAAGCAACCACGAAACTAGATTTACCACCTCTCTTCCCGGTTAATGTGGATTTCCTTTCCTCTGGGATTTGCATCCTCTCATCATCTTCTGATTCAATATATTAGCAATTTCTGTAGCCTCAAATGCTGAGGGCTTTTTTGTTTTGTTACATGCTGCCTCAACCTCATCTGTAATCCGCATAAACACCCGCTCCTGGGCTATCAAATCAAACATTTTCCCCTAAGCACCAACAGCTCCCACCTTTGTTATCCATATTCTCAAAAACTACATTTTATGTACAAATTCAACATAGTTCTGCCATGACTGCAGGGAACGAGACTCAATGACCCCTTGAGGTCCCTCCCAGCTCTAGTATTGTGTGATTCTATGAGCAATATTGTCAAACATTCTGCAGTTTTTGTACTTCCTTCGATCGCTCTCTGGGTAATCTGAAATCTTTACAATAAATTTCCTTCAGATGTCTCGTCTCTCTTAGCATCTCTCGCCTCTGTTATCACTCAAAAGTTGTCTCAGAGTCCTGGCACAGATGAACTGCCAAATGAATATTACGCCCACAGCTGGAGGCAGAAAGCTCTGCACAAACAATTCAAGCCATATTAGCTGTTTGCAGTGGTTACCTGGTTCTAACAAACCATTGTCTTTCTAGTGTAGACAGGTCCAGAGAGAAGAGCATCATGCAGGTAATAGTTTCAAGTAGCACTGCAACTCTGTACTGAAAGTCCTTCCAAAGCAATCACTTTCTTACCAAGTTTTCAATCACAGAATCCTTTTCTCTCAGCTGTCCTTGTAACGCTTCCTGCCTGTTTTTCAGTTCTTCTATCTCCTGTCGCAACTTGCTGATTTCTTCCAGTTGTATGCCATTCATCTGGAGCACATCACTGTGGGAACTGTGATGCTGACTGTCCTTTCCTAATGGCCAGATATTTGAAAATTAGTATTAAAAACTTAATAGCACAGGTTGTGTTTACACATCTGCTACACACACACACTCCTTAGCCCTCTCTTTTCCACGGCTGCCCGTCTCTAACTGCTCCTCAGAGGGAAGCCATTCCAGACCCCTAATCATTAGTTGCCCTTTTCTGAATCTTTTCCAATTCCAATATATCTTTTTTTGAGATGAGGAGACCACATTTGCGCACAGTATTCACAATGTGGGTGTACCATGGATTTATAAAGAGACAATATGATATTCTTGGTATTATTAGCTATCCTTTTCCTAACAATTTCTAACACTGAGGTTTTTGAATGCCGCTGCATGAGTGGACATTTTCAGAGAATTATACACAACAATGCCAACATCTCTTTCTTGTGTATCATTTGCAAATTTTGCCCTCTCACTGTTTAACCCCTTTCCAAATCATTTTATGTATGTGTTGAACAGGACTGGTCCCAGCACAGATCCCTGAAGGACACCACTAGCTCTCCCTCACTCTTCTGAAAACTGGGTTAGGGTTCAGAAAACTGACCATTTATTCCTACCCTTTGTCTCCCATCTTTTAACCAGTTACCAACCCATGAGAGGGCCCTCCCTCTTATCCCATGACCGCTTCCTTTGCTGAAGAGCCTTTGTGAAGGACAATGTCAAAGGCTTTCTGAAAATTTAAGTGCACTATCTACTGGATCCCCCTTGTCCACATGCTTACTGACCCCTCAAAGAATTCATGGCTGGATCTACACTGGAGAGTTTTGTTGATGCAAGGGGCCTTCCATCAACATAACTCAGGGAGCGTCTACACCCTTAAAGCATTCTGTCAACAGCTTCTGGACAGAACTCTGCATTTGCCTCGATAGTATTATCCCTCAAAAATCTGAGGCATAACAATCCAGTAACAGAGTATTGTCGACAGAAGTGCAGCGTACACACATCTGTCAACAGAGACGGCTTCCGGTCGCCGAGCAGCCCTCTTTGCAGAGCTGCCATTCCGCTTTCTGGCACTAGAGGGCAGTGCAGTCTGGCAGTTCTCTGTTGACAGAGCAACTTGTATGTTGATGCAATCCGTCGACAGAGGTTCGAAAGTCGACAGTAAGTTCTGCCGACAGATGCTTCCAGTGTAGACATAGCCTTGATTTCCCTTTACAAAAGCCATGACAGCTGTTCCCCCAACAAATTGTGTTCATCCATGTGTCTGAGGATTCTGTTCTTCACTACATTTCAACCAATTTGCCTGGTACTGAAATTAGACTTTTCAGCTTGTAATTGCCAGGATCACCTCTGGAGACTTTAATGCATTGGCGTCACATTAACTATCCCCCACTCATTTGCTACAGAAGTAGATTTATGTATCACAGTTTGCAATTCTGCCATTTTCCAATTTGTTCTGCATTTCCACTCTTTCTAGGATTCCTCTGAAGACATCAACTGGCGCCATTAGCCAGTCTCTAGTAAGACAAGGCTTGCTGTAGCTCTTCAACCCACTAATTGCCACAAAAACAGGCTTAGGTATAATATCACTATGTGATAATAAGGCCTAATGTTTTTAACCAGACAAAATCATTCAAATACCTTGATTTGTTCATTATGAGGAATAATTTTACCACACTTGACATGATAACCACACAGAAACCATCCAGTAGTATTGTATCCTGCTAGTTTGTTCAGCAACATTGGGTCTCCCTATCCAATGTCTCATTTTTTGCCCTTTTGCAGCAGCGGAAACAGAATCCTTGGCTTGGGCAATTTGGCTGCAAAATGCAGTCTTTCATGTTCTCACACGTTTCTAGTGTCTGATTGCCAAGGCTGGCTTCCAAATGTGAATGAGTACGGTGTTTTCTTCCTTCAGCTACAGACAGCCAGACAATAGCTCTGACAAGCATAAACTACCCCATTCATTTCAAAGGGACATGAACTGTGAAACCTCAGGACAAATGAAACCGGTGCACTTCACAGCTGTTCATTAAAAAGGCGCCTTCTCTCTGCTGGCCAAGGGTACTTCTTCTAAAACAGCATCCGACAAGAATGAAAAAGGAGCAGCACAAGGTGGCTGTCTGTGAACTCCTCCGCCTTTGTCTAACATGTTCAGACAGTACAGCAAGGAGAGCTCTGGAGGTCAGAATTCAAGGAGTGGCACGGCAGAGAGAAGAGCTTTCCCACTATCTCCTATCTGACCCCGCTGAAGAAACCTCTTCCCAGATGCCTGTGGCTAAAAGCAATCCATCAGTTTCCCTTTTTTCTAATGTACTTATCAGTTATCCACACAAAATATTCATCAGTAAGGCCGTTTCTACACATGCCACTTAATGGCCCAAAATATGCTAGTGAGGTGTGGATGTAAATTACTGGCGCCTGATTAGCATAGGGTCACATGATTTGGAATTCACAAGAAGCTCTTCTGGACTCCAAAACAGCACATAGATGCGCGACCACTGGGGGGGGGATCTTCTGGAAGGAAATCCTCCTTTTGGAGACCCCTTCTTTGTGAAAATGTTCTTCTTCCGGACTCCAAATCATGTGACCCTATACTAATGAGGCACTGGAAATTTACATCCATGCCTCATCAGCATATTTTGGGCCAGTTATTAGCATGCCACTTTCGGAGAAATTGGCACGTGTAGAAACGGCCTAGAAGTTAGGAGGCATATAAAAATTACAAACTGACATTTTTCTTTAACTTAACAAGTAAGACACTGGTAGAATGACTGTTCTATAGTTGCATTTTTTTAGTTTTTCAAGTGAGTGAATTCAAGCATGCTGCTGAAACTGGAAAGCATTGGTTTCTGCAGAAGCTGATTGCTTGCCGTGAAGTACACAGTGTTTTGGACATACACCGTGAAGCAATGATGGATTTCAATGTTCTCATGGGGTATACCTAGCTGTACTTTAAGGAGATTATACTGGTCCTTATGCTGCTGGATCTGTGCCACTTGCTGCGTAACTGCTGTCTGAAGCTGTTCATTCTGGGATTTTAAAGTATTAACTTTCTGCTTCAACTCTTCGAGCTGCTGATCCTGTGATGGGGGAAAAAATATTTTGAATTCTGCTTAATTTTTTATAGAAAAATGAATCAACAGGGAGATGTGCTGCAAAGCAATCAGATCAATTCAATAGAATCAAGCAGTTTAATCAACTCACAGAAGATTTTCTCACGTGCAGTGCTCTGTATCTTGTGGAACGCTTTCCTGCACAGATAAGCTTCCAATTTTATTAAAGGCAGAACTGGTTGCACTGTTAATTATTATGGTGCCTGACACTTTCCCAGGTTATCTGAGCTGGAAAGCCTCTTCCATGCTTTGTGATATCTGATTTGGGATTCCATTCCAGCCTCCCCAAAAAGCCAGATAACATGATTCTTCCCCAACAATACATGTGACTGTAGGAGTTTATTACAGCTCATATTTACCTGCTCTCTAATGACTTTCTTATAGTGAGTCACAATGTTGTCATGCTGTTCTAGTGTCTTCTTCACCTCCTCTTCCTGTTTGTCTTCTTCGCTAGATTTGTAAATAGCCTTAGTTATGATTCCTGTCAAAAATGGAGCCTACGTTATTCAGAATGAAGCTAACGCATGTGTATTCTCACATCCTCCTTGTTTTACAAAATCGTACTGTGCCAGACAGGCTCCATCTGTTTATTGATCACTCACGCTGACTGAAATGACTAGACATCAAGCTAATTCTTAGGACATGATTTGGGCAGGTTGTCTCAACACTCAGGATAAGTTCTATCCATTGATCAATAGAGCATTAACACACAATATCTGAACTGCAAACCACAGAATCACAGAACGCTACAGCTGGAAGGGACCTTGAGAAGTCATCAAGTCCAGTCACCCGCCCTCATGGCGGAACCAAGTGCCATCCAGATCATCCCTGAGAGATGCCTATCCAACCTGCTCTTAAACATCTGCAATAAGGGAGATTCCACAACCTCCCTAGGCAATTTATTTCAGTGTTTTAAGTACCCTGACAGGAAGTTTTTCCTAATGTCCAACCTAAATCTTCCTCATTGCAATTTAAGCCAATTACTTCTTGTCTTATTTTTAGAGGTTAAAGAGAATAATTTTTCTCCCTCCTCCTCGTAGCATCCTTTAAAGTACCTGAAAGCTCCTATCAAGTCTCCTCTCAGTCTTCTTTTTTCCAAACTAAAAAACCCAATTCTTTCATTCTCCCCTCATGTTTTCTAGACCGTTAGTCATTTTTGTTGCTCTTCTCTGGACCCTCTCCATTTTTTCCACATCTTTCTTGAAATGTGGTGCCCAGAACGGACATAACACTCCAGATCAGACCCATATACACATAAGAAACCCTCACATCTCTTAGAGATTTTTAGATTTGATCATACCTTTAAAAAGCTAAATTCAAAACGCTTGGTAATTGAATCATGGCCATCTGAAGCGCACAGCAAGTGACAAAATAAAAGAGTGTAACGTATCTCACCCTCCAATTCCTTTACCAGTTTAGTAAATTCGTGATCAAACATCATGTGGTCTGGGCTAGAAAAAGTAGGCTGAGGTTTCTGAGCAGCTCTGGAATACAGTTCATGTTTGCTAATGAAACCTAGCTTTTCAATGAAATTCTCCTTGCCAATCCTCTTCTCTATCAGTTGTTTTAGTTTCTCTCTAAAACAAAAAGATATAATTAGTACTGTGCACCAGCCAGGACTGTGCCAAGGGAAGAAAAAAAAAAAAAAGGAGAAGAGTGAAATACCATCTTTTTTTACCTCCCCTCCAAACAGCACTTAGTTCTTCAGGAAAATATCTGTAACCATTCCTTCTGCCCCTGTCAGACAGGCTTTTCTTGGCACTGGGAAGCTGACTGTTCTCAGTCTGCCAATATCCGTTGTTCACATGCCACAGGTGAAAGGATACTTGAAGAACGTACTAACTGTATTTCTTGGTAAAAATGGCTCAGATGTTTTGTTCTAAGGGTTCTAGCACAGACTTTTCGCAGCTGGTTAACACTGAGAAGCCATCTCGCATTTTTGAGCCATATGTATCCCCTCATGTAATGAATAAATTAAAAGCAGGGGAGAAAGGGATGCTACACTAAGAACATCAATAGAATAGGTTGTGTTGTCTTTCACTTAGAGACTTCTTCCTAGTTCTGGACAGCTGATAGCCTGCACATAAACGTTTACCTCCCCCAGAGTCTTTGGTTAGTCCTACCCACACTTACTTCCTGTAATTTTCGAGGGAATTGTCATTGTAATAAATGGAAATGCCCAGCAACAGCGCGCACAGTCCTTGAACTAATTGTTCCTCTTCTCCAAGGTTTTCGGCTATCTGCCCTGTGAGCTGGAACATTTACTAAGGAAGCTTAAACATTTCAAGAACACAACACACAAAACATCGTATCTTTCCCTGTCAATAGGTATCCTCAGCCTAAACAATTTAAGAGCTTAATCCAACATGTAAAACCAATTTCTTTACTCATTAAAACCACAAACTTAATTAGTAATATTAGTTGGCATGTTAAACGAAACTGCTCAGACACACAGCTTGTTTTCAGGAATCTGTGTAACATGTACATACATTGCTATTCAAGTCTGATGCCCACATAACTCAATGGAATACTTAAAAGGTTTTCTGTATCCAAACAGTTCTCTTTCTTATGTCACTAGTGAAAGTTTTTGAAGACACTGATTACCGCTAGACAGTACACAGTGCTTAACTGTCAGCTGGATTAAGTTCCTCTTCACAGCTGTATATTTAACACTACAGTTCAGTGAAATTAAGAAGTATTTGCCCAGTTCTGTGAGATTACCAGGGTGAGATTCTTCATGCTAAGACTCCCATGAGTTTATGGGCAGTGGACCACATCACAGGCATATACGCACTGAACCGGAGGTGTGTGATAACAGCTTCTGCAGGCATACCCATGGCTGCTTGACTCTAGCAAACAGCTAAACCACAGCAGTAAGGAGATGGTGGCCTGGACTCCAGCACAGACTGCAAATACAAATATGCACCCAGGGTCCTGGATGGGCTTGTAAACTACACGCTGAAGTTTGTCTCTCCACTTTTTCCACTGTTATTTTTGGTACATTAGCCACATCAGTGCTAATGAGGGTATTCCTGCCCATGCTGCAATCACACCAATGGCAGTATGCATGTATCCTACATTTGCAAAACAGCCCAAAAACCCCACCAAGCAACAGCTCCCTATGTTCAGAGGAACGACATATGACATGGCTTTTCAAATTCACAGGTTCGACTACGCTTTACTTAGTATCTATTATCCATGGTGTCCAACCAGCTCTGAAGCAGTAGCCACTAGGGCCTACAGCAAACTAGCCACATTTTTCTGAAAACAGATTTATTGCTCAAACCAATTAGCCACACTCAGCTGGCCACAGCCACATGTGGCTAGCATGTTGGACATCATGGGTCTACATGTTAACATATAAGGGACACTGCCTCTTTAAGGCCCACATCAGAGACCCTTAAATAGTCTGAAGCTTTCCTGTAAATCGAGCTACATAAAATACATTTTTCATATTACAAATACAATTTTTTTGTCCGTTCAAACCCCTATATTCTGCAAGCATTTAAAGGATACAAATGGAATATTGGCTGGGTTGTGGAGAAAGTGTGTGACAGCAATTGGACAATTGCTTAACCAGGTACAAAGCAGCATTAATAATCCAACTCTTGTCTGCACTTTGCTGCCCTGAAATGAAAAAGCTGGCATCAACTTCTTCATAATGATGTATTCACTGTTGTGTTTTAGAGGCTGTATTTACTTCAGAACCCACCCACTGTCAACTTCAACAACACACAAAGGAAGTCGCTGCTTCCAAGAATACACACTTACTAGCTATATTTCACTTAACTTACAGTGCTTCGATGGAAGGGAGTCACAAAAGTCTAGCAGTCTTCAATGCATGTCAAACCAAGACAGGTGCAAGATATGACTCAACTCAAATTAGCATTGGAGCAAAATCCTAACATGTTAGTTTGCCTTGGTAACTAATGCTGGGATAACAATACTGGAAACGGCAAAAGATACATGCAGAACCTTCTGGATGGAAGTGCAGCATAAAATGCTCAGTTAGCACATCGGATGCAAACTTTAAAAGCAACACAGCACTAAGCTTGCTGCAAATATAACATATACCCATTACTGATGTATTTTACCATTGGTTGAGATTTTACTTCAAGGCTTTTTTCTACTGGGCAGTTTCTTTAGTGATACAGAAGTACATATGATTAAAAAAAAAGTGGAATATTCTAAAAAGACTCCATCTTGTCTTGGGAAATTAGTATCTTACCAACATGTTATTCAAATCAATACAGGTTGGACCTCTATAATCCAGAATTCTCTGATCTGGCAACATCTGTAATCCAGCATGATTTTAGTTAGCTGGATGACCATTTATTATGGGCGTGGCCAAGTTTTCTGTGTTTCCCATACAGCCACCAGTCCTGGCTTTGTGTTCTGAGCTGCTATTTAAACATAATTTACCCTTATATGTCTTCTAACAGCCCTGTAAGCAGTGTTGGTAATGTGCTAGACAATATTGACCCCCCCATGGTCCGGCAAATTTTCTTGTCCGGCACTGGTTAGGCCCCAAAGGTGCGAGAGTAGAGAGGTTTAACTTGTATACAAAAATTGTATGAAAATACTGCTCAAGATGCTGAGTTCTTGTTAAATTGTTTCAATTACTGTAAGTGGTTTAATTCCCACATTTAGTACACATGGTACCTTGGACAATGAAGTAGTTCATTAAGTAAAGCAGATATTTTGGGGCTGTTAAGTGAGTAAAATAATTGTGCTTTATTGTGAAATTAATAGTGCTGTTAAATGACATAATACCTTTTATTTAAATATTTTGGATATTTTCCTACATTTTCAAATATATTAATTTCAAGTACAACACAGAATACAAAGCGTACCGTGTTCACGTCATATTTAGTGCTATAAATAGTTGCACTGCAAAAATACAGATTTTTTTGTAAATTTAGCTAATACAAGTACTGTAGTGCAATTTCTATCATGAAAGCTGAACTTACAAAGGTACAAAGTAACCTGCATTCAAAAATAAAACACAACGTAAAACTTTAGCGCCTACAAAGCCATGCAAGCCTATTTCTTGTTCAGCAATTGCTGAAACGCGGTTGTTTACATTTACAGGAGATAATGCTCCCCACTTCTTGTTTTCAATGGCACCTGAAAGTGAAAACAAATATTTGCATGGCACTGTTGTAACCAGTGTTGCACGACATTTGTGTGCCAGATGTGCTAAACATTTATAGCTCTTTTCATGCTTCAACCGCCCTTCCAGAAGGTGTGTTTATGCTGATGATGGGTTCTGCTCAATACCAATCCAAAGCAGTGTGGGCTGACGTATGTTCATTTTCATTGTATGAATCAGATGCACTAATAGAAGGATGATTTTCTTTTTTTGGTGGTTAGGATTCTGTAGTTTCCACACGGGAGTGCTTCTCTGTTAAGACTTCTGGAAGCACGAACCATACCTAGTCCCTTTCAGATTACTTCAGGTTCTTAAGCCTGGGGTCAAATGCTGTAGTTATCTTTAAAAACCTCACCCTGATCTCTTCATTGTGTTTTGTCAAATCTGCAGTGAGAGGGTTCTTAAAATAAACATGCACTGAGTCATCATCCAAGGCTCCTATAGCATGAAATATATGGAAGAATGTGGGAAAAACAGCAGGAGATGAACAATTCTCCCCCCAAAGAGATCGGTCAGAAATTAAATTAAAACCTTTTTTTGTATCAAGTATCATCAGCATGGAAGTATATCCTGTGGAATGGTGGCCAAAGTATGAAGGGGCACAGGATTGTTCAGCATATTTAGCATGTAAATACCCTGCACCACCAGCTACAGAAGTGCCAGGTAAATACCTGTTCTCACCTTCAGGTGACTGTAAATAAGAAGTGTACAGCATTACCTCCCATTACATGTAAACAAACTTGTTTCCCTTAGCAACTGGTTGAAGAAGTAGGACTGAGTGGATTTCTAGGCTCTAAAATTTTGCATGCTTTTGCGTTTGAGTGCAGTTGTGTAACAACAACAAAAATCTCTATTTGTAAATTGCACTTTCATGACAAAAAGACTGCAGTACAGTACTTGCATGAAATGAACCTACAGGCACCATTTCTTTTAAAATTTTACTGTACAAATATTTGTAATAATATAAAATTTGCAGTGCCCACTTTGTATTGCATGTTGGAATTGTTAATACATTTCAATTGGCATTCTATTGTTTAACTGCACAATTAAAACTGCAAACACGGCGTTGCTTTCAGCCCTATAATAGCACTACATGAACCAGAAGCCTTAAGTCCTTATCTGCCTTTAGGAACTGCTGTGAGCCATGCAGAGCAGCAGCCATCAGAAGGAAGACAGGAGGACAGGCTCCCAGCTGTTGCCATCTGCCTCCAGGATCAGTGGGTCACTAAAGGTGATATTCAAGTTGCCATACAAGGGAAAAAAAAGGCTAAGATTTGAACATGCTGGATACAAGAGCTAGGGTGGTTTGAAGACCTGCTGGAGTGAGGACTGGGTGGGGAGAGATACCACCATTGAGGAGAACAGCCTTGTCAGTACCAGAAGGTAAAGCATCCCAGTGCATTTGTAAGGCAGGCTATACACCACTTCATCTGTAAAACCCCCACAGCAGTGTATAGAGATCTGAGGCACATTGCCTCTAGGGATGTAAAATCCTGGTTCATTGGATAACCACTTAAACAGCAGGAAAATCTACCATTTAACCAATTGCTGCCGCACTGGAGTGCCCCCTGCTTGCAGTGTCGTCCCCCCCCCGTTAACCTAGAACATCCCTAATTGCCTCTTCACATTGTCATCTCCGTATTCCTTTACTCTGATCTTTGGAAACATCTTAACACAGCAGAGAATCAAATCAACATTAGTCGTATGTCTCACTACCTCTTTTCCACAAGCTGAAGATACCCACTTGGGTATTAGGATCATATTGCGGACATTCTCAGAGCTTTTGAATTGTTTCACTTGTGCCAAACACTTTATTAAGGGGGGTGGTTTTGCTTTCATTTTCCCAAAACACTGCTGCAAGCATCTGGGCTTCTTCTACTGCTGAGGCTTTACTATTCTTCCACTTGCATCCTTTGCAGAATGTTCCACTTCCGGGGCCCCATTTTCAAGCCCCTACATAAGTGCTCTGGCCTCTCTCAGAAAGCCCAGATGCCCAGAGCAAAGTATTTCCATCCCACTTACTGCTACATTCTCCTCCCACCTGCCCCTCACTTTCTGTTGTCCATTTGGTGTGCTTTCACTAATCACACAAAGATCCAGGTGCAAGCACCTTGTCTTTTCTGCCCTGTAAAGTACAGCACATTCAGACACATTGCAGGACACAGAAGGGCTTTGTAAGAAGCATGCAAAAATGACGACTTTTCATTTAGATCTCAAAGATGCTTCCTAGAGATCAGCACTTAAATTTAGAGAAGATGTAGCTTTTAGTACCACATTCTCACTTTTAACTGCTGTCTTTCACTGTTGGGTGAACGAGAGGGTGGTGGGGGTGGAAAACATGTCTAAGTACGATCATTCCACAGCCAATCCTCAAGGTAAGCATGGCTAGCAATGCAGAGAGTTTCAACACGACATAAGGCAAATTGTTCCAGTCACTGGAATGATTCTTATCCTCTATCTGTGTAAAAATGGCAGGGCATCCTTTGTGTGTGGACTGAAGATCTTTCTCTCAGGCATCAGAAGTCACATGGCAGACTACAGGTGAATTTCTGCGTAAAGGCATAACAGCCAGAAACACCTTGTAAGTTCATTTCTAGAGACACCATGGAATAGCCTTTTGCTTAGTGACCCTCCAAGACACACTGGCTCAGAAAGTGTCAGACCAGGCTTGAATCTCTCTCAGCACTTGGAAGCCAAAGCAGTATTAATTACCAATGCATCAGCTCTGCAGCCTCTAAAATACAGCCACATGGCTCTCTGGCAACGGCACAATGGATCCTGCTGGAAACCCCAAGGCACATTGGACAGATCCTACTTCCATAAGACTTGTGGTTTACCATGATCCACGGGACTGGAAAATTGCTTATTTCCTTCATTTTACAGCTCCAAACCAGTAGCTAGTCTGTCGTGTCTGATGATGACGTCTTGAGCTTGCACAGGCTCATCGGTTGTGGACTAGCATGTGGCTGAGGAGCCCAAGCTTTGAACGGCATGGGCATTCACGGGGGGGCAAGGGAATTGTCTTGACTCAGTTGGTGCAGCTGCTGCTGTTGCTTTCTTCCTCTCACGAGCATCAATGAGGCGAACACATCGCTGCTCTTCGAAGTTGTCATACGCATGTTGTACGAGAGCACGCCAGCCTGTTGGGTCTTTTGCATGCTGCTCTAGCTGATCTGGTTTTACACCACCATGAGCAATACTGGCCTTCACGTTGTCTTTATACCTCTTGCGAGGCCTACCTTGATTCCTTTTGCCCTGGGAGAGTTCACCATAGAGGAGCTGCTTAGGGATTCTTGACTCCTCCATTCATATGACGTGCTCTGTCCAGCAAAGCTGGGCTTTCAGAATCATGGCTTCGATGCTCGTGGTTCCTGCTCTGTCCAGGACTTCCAGGTTTGCAACTCTGTCCTGCCATCGAATGTGCAGTGTTGACCTCAGGCTGCGTGTGTGGAAGCGCTCCAGCAGTTTTATATGTTTTCTGTACAAGGTCCAGGTTTCACAGACACACAGGAGACTGGTCAGGACTACAGCCTTGTACACTTTCAGTTTAGTGGACTGTCGGATATTGTGCTGATTCAACAAACCAGTCAGAAGAGAAACCATGGATTGGCTGATCTCACCTATTCAAAGGTATTACCTCAATTCCCCGGTTTATGACAGACCACC
Organism: Carettochelys insculpta; assembly: GCF_033958435.1. Lineage (NCBI taxonomy): Eukaryota > Metazoa > Chordata > Testudines > Carettochelyidae > Carettochelys > Carettochelys insculpta. The sequence goes on along the minus strand of NC_134140.1, from coordinate 131,011,966 downwards.
AGCAGACGGGCACTAAAACCCACTCTGCAGGACAACCCCCCGCGAGAGGACATTTGCAGGTTTGGTTTTACCTGTGTAAGGATTTTACAGCTATGTGATTCATTTTGTTCTTCTCAGTCAGCACAGTCTAGGTTTGTACAATCCACAGTCCAAACCCAGCTGGGGCTCTGCCAACAGCCTAGCTTGACCTGTCTGGAGCCAACACCTTGAAAGCTTCCTGAAGCACAAGCAGGCAGGCCCTTTCAACCAGCCAGCTCAAGCTGGGAGAGGGCACAGCTATATCCCATGAGCTGGCCAGCAAGTGCAGGGTTAACAGGACTGCGTTTTCCCCACTGTAACACAGGTGAGCTATAGGTTCGTTGCACAAAAACACATTCAAACGTCACCAAGATTGATGAATGAATAAATTCCCAGGCCAGCTGGAACTTTTGGGATGTAATCTGACCTACAGGCCATAGAATTTTCCCCACATAATTTCAATAGCAGATGTTTCAGAAAACTATCCAATTGCAATTTAAAAAGGCTGTGAAGTCAAGCAACTAAATGAGGAAATGCCAGATTTAAGGAAGGCAACACAGCCTTTAATATGCATACACATTATAATGCAAACTTATTAATGGTCCTAAATTAGTACTGTCCACATGATCCAGGCCTTATTCAGTGATTGGTGAGTTACCTTTTGTTTTTCACATCAGATGTTTAAATCAGAGACGTCATTTATCACACTCCATCCAAACCCTACATGCATTTCAAAGTTACACACTTTCAGATTTCTCCAACAAGGGAGGCTGGAGCCCTTCATAAAACAGTCCTTCACTTCAACCCTAATTCACCCCCTGAATGAGGCAGAGTCCTGTGGGGAAAACCAGTATATGACCATGTAAGAACACTGGAATGCATTAGTACTGAAGAGGCTTCCTCAATTCTGGCATTTCCTAACCCCCATTCTTGACTTAGCAAACTTAATATTCTCTTACAATAGTTAGGATGCCATTTAATACATTCATAGAAGACCTAAAAAATTAAAGATTCGGCTGTGTGGAACCCTACTGATCTCCTACTTGGATACCCTTTCGATCAGCAGTACAGAGACCTACCACCTGAGACAAGAGTATGCGGGTCCTCACAAAAGTGTGTTCCCCCCAGTAACCTTCTGACAGAGGAGGAATATGCTGACTGTGGACTCTTCAATTCATGTTTTAGATTCTCATGGGAGTGAGTTCTCTAATGGTCCTCAACCCTTCTGCCCCTGTGCCCTCAGCGTGTCTGCCCCTTTGATCCCTATCTAGCCCACATCCCTTGACTCCTGCCCACCTGTCCCAGCAAAGGCCTTCCCCATGTTCCCTCTGCAGCTATTCAGACCCCCTCTACACTGCGTAGTACCACAGTGGTCTGCAGTAGCAATTGCAGGGCAAGTCCTGGCCAGCACCTGCACCTCGAAGCTGGAGCCTGCCCCAGGCAGACAGATACTTTAGCAGCCACACTAACAAGTCTGAGCAGACATAAGACTTCTCAGGGGCTCAGTGTTAGCAATTTCCTAGGCATAGCAAAAGGCTCGCCAGATACCAGGGTAACCCCTTGCCAAGTTTCAAGACCTCTATTGATATCGTGGCATTGTGACAGCTTCTCAAAAAGGGTTACATGGGTTAAAAACCCCAAACTAAAGCACTGTCGAGGCAAAATGTCTTCCTCCTCATTCTCATTCTGGGAAGCCGCTGAAACATTTTAGTGGAGAGTTTCCAAACCCACAAAACTTCAGCCTAAGAGCTCATCGTCAGGAGTTATAAAGCACCAGCACACACTTCTATCATGGGAATGTCAGGCAACGCCACCACCTCGCTCTGTGCCAAGAACATCGTCAGACAACACCTGGCAGCAGTGCTCAGGGAAGAGATCACTATTGGAGATGCCAAGCTTAATAGTGTACCACCTGTGAATAACTATAGTCTTGTCTACACGTATAACTTAGGCAGGCATTGCTACAGCGCTTGGGGATATGAAATATCCATACCCAAGTACCATGGCCACCCCTCCCGCACAGATGCAGCTAAGTCAGTGTAAAAACACCTCTGTCAAAATTGCTGCTCTCGCTCAGGATGCTGGAAGCTTTTACAGTGATGGAAAAACTGTCAGTGCATCTAAACCACCAGTTCCCGCTGTCGCAACTGTGTGTAGTCACAACAGTCCTTGTAATGTGGACAAAGCCTTAGTCTTTGCCGTCTTGCAGATAACTTCTAGCTTCAGAATTACCTAGTAAAAATCCCACCCTTCCTGTTTACAACTTAAGACAATTGGAATAAAATTCTGCAGAAGAAATTATCCCTGGAAATCACAGTATAACTGTGGACTGGAATACAGAGAGAGGACACTCATTTCATTAGCAATTAAAAGGCCAAACGAGTATTCCTGTTACAGTCCATGGCCGCCTTTTTCTCCTGGTCAGAATGGGAAGTGTTTATAACAGTTCTAAACACTGATTTGGTTTCACGACAGCGTAAAATTTAACTCACATTGCGAGGAAGTGTGCACAAAATTTAGTAAATTTCAGAGCTACTGGTGAACGTGCAATGCCCCATTGGAAAGAAAGCACCTGAGGCACCCAAGCCCTCATCCCACAGTTCCCAGGAACACCAGGACAGAATGCCATGGAGACACACAGAGAAAGCTAGTTACAGAAATCAACACCAGTTGCAGCACGACACTGTAAGTAGAAACACTTAAAAAGCAGTTAAAAAAATCAGCAAAACCCAAGACAGAAAAGGCCCTCCTTGTGACAAGAAAATGCCTCAGCTATGCCAAGAAATACATACCCGTCTGTCGATCTTATCACCCTGTAAATCACATATTAAAAAATTCACATGCATTACTTGGGAGCTTTTTCTAGATAACTACAGAAATACCTCAAACTTTTCCTTCCACAACCTGGCAAAATGCAAACCCGAAAATTCAGTGGCTGTTTTATTATTGAAATTGTTACGTTGAAGTGCATCTCAAGCCATGGAGTAAGTAGAACAATTCAGAGATTACTCTTCTGGCTATTTTTATAGTAAAGTCAATATCTACAAAATCTAAGTTTCTTGTACTCAACTACCACAGTTTCAGATCAAAGAACCAAATACAATAAACAAGGAAAACACCTGAAAAGTTGATGGGCGATACTTGACTCAGACTTGGGCTTCCAACTATGTGTGGTGTCATGACTAAGTTGTATATTTGTCTGCACAGTACAGAAGGGCATCAACTTCAAACTTAATGTTTTCAGAAGTAAATTAACAATAGCTTCAGGTGCTACCTCTGCCTTTGAGTCCCTCTGCGTATCAGTTTTATCGTTATTTTCCTCCCTAAATTAAGTAACTGTTTCTCACCCCATTTTTGAATGAAAGACCCCAAGATGTGAAGCTGGGCATGTGACACTGTACTGTCTATGTAAACTGAAGTAAGTAAGTTCTTTCAGTTACAGGGCTCTTTAGGGTTTCTTGTAACTGTCGGCAAATCAATTCAAGACAGAAGTAGGATTGCTTTAGCTGGTGCCCTTTCAATGCATGACTTGTATGCAAAATAGCAATGAACTAGGAGCAGACTAAAACAATGCCATTTCAAATGTAAGATGTTTGACTCACAACTGGACAGCAGCTTCTAATGGTGCTTTACGATGGCCCATCTGCTACACTTTAATTTTTACTGGAAAGGCACTCTATGCTGTACAGTAACAACTAGCATTAACTTTGCTACTGAATCTCACTTCCACTTCTACTAAGAAAATCAGCGTTTTTCCTTGAGTCATTAATACTAAGACACTAATTCCTTAAGTGAACAGAACCACAGCACTGATATAGTAAACACGCTACCTGTGAAAGAATGTTGGTGCACTGTTGCAGCAGAGATACGGGTGGGTTACCAATACTCGTTGCAAGCTGAACTCTTAGCAGTTGCTCTTTCAGGATTGCGTTGTCTTCTAAAGCGTGGGCCAGGGCCACAGCGGCACACCAGTTTGAGACAGAGTCCGTGGAAAAGAGTCCTCCGCAGAGCAGCTGGCCAGCTGACACAGAATTACCCGTAGCTACAATAAAGGCAAAGAGATGCTGTGGCACAAAAGCAAGCCAGGATCTAGACTTGTTAAGTATTTATGATGTAGGCACACAGAGGGCCCCTGGCCAGGAAGGGGACTTCATTGCACTAGATGCCTTACACACATAGTCCCCACCTCAGAGAAGTCACATATCTAAACTCTAAGAGCATATGAAGACATTTTCCCAGCACAAATTCACCATACAGTTTATAAAACTTTTAGCAATGAAAACACAGCACCTACACGGCACACTTGGGGTAGCGCAGGGGAAAATTACTAGCTGTTCCTAAAAGAGGTAGCCCATAGTTAGGCCCCCTCCATGGCCACAATGCCAGAGCAACCCCTGAACGACTCAACCTTCAGAGCGAAGAGCCTGTTGGCTACTTGGAGTTCTAGCCTTCCATTAACAACTCTAGAAGGTAGCGTGAAGCCTTTGGAGCATTCTCAATTCCCAAACAACCGCATATGGCCAGTCCTCAGAGTGGTTCATCCTGTTTTTCTGTGGGAGGCTGCGAGCCAGGAAAGGAAATTGGAATTAAGAGACCTGGGTTCAAGTCACAGATCTACCACTACTGATGGAAGTCACTCTGGGCAAGTCATTTTACCTCCTAGTATCAAGTTCCTCATGACCAAAGGGGATGGCTCTTTTGGAAGGAGGTCTGAACTCCACAGAGAAAAAGCATTAAGTGTAAAGTAGGATGACACCTGGAGTTTGCCAGAAAAGCTTTTAAAGATCTTATTGAGTAGATAATTAACAAGAATATATTCCCTGAAAATTGTAATGAGCCACAATGCTCTAACAAGGTGAACAGTCTGAATTTGGACAGGCAGGGAGTCGGATCAGTTCCTTCTACGTAACAAGGCCAAAATCCATAAGAAAGACAGTGTATGTGAAAGCCCTGGTGATCTTTAATGCCTCAGAAGACTGGAATGAGTCCATCAAGCACAGTTTGTTTTCATGCACACACATTCATGTGATACTAGCTCTTCAAAGTTACGGCAGGCAAAGGTCTTAGTATCCACCTTGTACAACTGAAAGACTGTACCACGGTCCTTGGCTTAACTGTAAAACAAATAAAAATGGGACTTTGATCCCCTCATTTGCTTCTAGTTAGAGCAATGCTTATAACGGGAAGGTACATAGTGCAATGCCACAGGTTAACAAGCAATGCGTTAAGACTTACTTCCCATCATTTTATTTGTAGGGTCTCTTTCCTTGGAGCACGCCTGCCTTATTCTCCGAGACTCATGTAGCAAATTTTGGATGTTTAACAAACAGTGGAAAGAAACAGAACAAAATCATAAGAGTGTTTTAAAAAAGCGAATGCCAGTCTCTGGCTGGATCAACACTTCTCCCCAGCTTCGAAGGGGGCATGGCAATCAGGGCCATGGGAGGTTACTAATGAAGTGCTGTGGTAAATATGCAGCACTTCATTAGGCTAATTTTCCCCGCAGCAACTTTGAAGCATCAGATTTCAAAGTGCCAGCAAGCGTGTAGCCGCGAGCACTCCCAAGTCCCTTTACTCCGGCTACCCGCATGCTGGCACTTCGAAGTTTGATGTTTCGAAGTTGCCAGGGGGGAAGATTAGCCTAATGAAGTGCTGCATATTCACCACAGCACTTCATCAGTAATCTCCCATGGCTGTGATTACCATCCCCCCTCTGAAGTTGGGGGCAAGTGTAGACAAGCCCCCTGAGTTACACCACGGAATGTAGCCCCGGTTTTGCTGCTTGATGTTTAAAATTTTATAGGTTATTAAAATACTGGTTGGCTTCTCAGCCTCTTTGGAATTTTACTTGTCAGGAAACATTTTCTCACGTACCCACTTCATGCCCAGTTATAAAGGAAAAGGTTGAAAATTACTGCTCAAAATAGGAAGTCAGTATGTAAATTATATGCCAAAGAACAAAAAACATTAATATTTTGTATGAATTTGCACAGAGTATAATACACAGAAACAATCCCTCCACTTCAACAACAAGCACAGATAACTAACCAATCTGGAACCAGTCTTTATCCTTTTAGAGGACAAATACTTCACCAAATTGTGTAGCCTGAATTCTTGTATATTTAACACATGGATGTTATGCATTGTCATTAAGTTCAAGCAGAATTCAAATCAAAATTTTCTCTCTTAAATTAAAACAAGGTGATGTTTACATATCCTGTTCCTGGCACTTAACTAAAGGTATGAAATGTATTATAGAAAACCTTATGATGCCTTCTGCATCCAAATGCATTCTAAAGTAGGGATTGCTTTTGAAATGTCCAAGTTGCATACCATCTATGGTTGACGGTAGAAGTGTTGAAACAATCTCCCCTTGTCCTTTTTGGTTTTTGTATAAGAAACACTGGAAACAGTAAAGAACAGCACAGCGCAGCACAAATGGTTGCCTTTCATTCACCATGGACATCAGAAGTACTACAATTGCAGGCCTATTTTGAAAGAAAGAGACCGGAGATTGGAATAAAAGTCACAAACACAACTGCAGTTCCCGTATAGGCTATGCTCAGGACTGGGAAAGCAGGAATATGGAAAGCTTAGATGTAGGTATAAGCAACTTCAGTGAAACCTCTGATGTCCTGTCAGGTGCAGTCACATCAGAGCTCAACAGAAATCTTCCTTCTCTACACTAGGTCATGAAGCGTTGCCCCACATGGCTCAATATGGGACTGGATTGAAAAAACTGCAGTGTCATGTTACAAATGAATCTCAGTTTGCTACTGAGGCTCATCTGAAGTTTTGTAGCGTTACTGCTTTACAGGTTCTCCTCTCATTGAGCAGGTGTGGGGCACAGTAAAGTAGTTTCTGATCAGTGTATTAGCTTGCTCCGTCACACACCTGGATCAGTGTCATTTTCTACCTTTTTTCTAAGATCTACGCCGCCATTAAAACCCAGGGCTGGCCTGGGTCAGACAACTTGGGTTTACAAGGCACTGATTAAGAGTCTTGTTAATGGCAGAGTGGATGTTCAGGCTTGCTCTGGATTGCAAGCTCCAGGATTCGGCATGGGGGGAAGGGCTCCAGAACCTGGGCTCCAGACAGGTCCTGAGCGTCTACGCAGTCAAACAAACCCCTAGTCCAAGCTCCATGAGTCAATCAGCTGACCCGAGCCAGTTATGCGGTTTTAATTGCAGCACAGATACACCCAAGTTTTTTGATCTTTTCCCTTTCATTGGTTTTGACAGCTTCTCAAATTTTGTTTCCACAGATTTCATTAATGTACCACTAGTTTCATTTTCTAGATCATGAAGGAAGGCGTTAAGTGAGACCAGTTCAAAAGTTATTCTGAGTGAAAGCCTTCTAGACATCTTCACACTTCAACTAATACATGCTTGATAATCCTTCCCTGTAAAGCCTCAATCTGATATGCTCTACTGTAGCTCTAACTCATTATAGATGCCGTTTCTGAAGGATCATGGGCTCTAAACGGAAGCGGAATTAACTTGTTCTTACCTATTATAACAAATCTTTGTTTGATAAATAGTTAAGCATTTTCTTTCCCTACCTTGGTGGATTTGAAGGTGCATTTACAGAAGCAAAGTAGTCTTGGTTTATCTGGCATCCTCGAATGACTTCTGACACAGTGTTAATGGTCTAAAGGAAAGTAAGTTAAGCCACACCAAGTTGACATGAAATATCAACATATCAAGAAAGCAACAAACCCATTTCTACAACAGTCCAAGTATTTCTGGAATACGCTGACAGAGATATCAGCTTTTAAACACAGTATTTATAAATACTGGGACAGACCAGTGTATCCTAAATTTAGGAGTATTTACTTAGATGAGAAAGTGCTTGCAAACCAAGGAAGCCAAATGTCCTTTGGTTTTAATGTTATTTAGGGAAATTGACCCTGGATGTATCTCAAAACAGGTGCAGATTACAGAGGAAAGCTGCAAATAACTCTCCATCAGTTCAAGACCAGTATGTAACAGAAGAAGTGTCACAAGTATGACATGGCACACAGCATTTTCAGCAGCCTGAGTTATTTGGAGTCAGCTTTCAAGATTATCACACAAACTAACTCCAGGTTTATGTGAAGTCGATAAATTAGGGAGAGGTAAGTAGCATGACTAAAATGACTGACTCAGCTACCTCTTTCTCTTTGGAAAAATTGCCCCCCTCTAAAATGAAAGACAGAGACAGGCCATTGGAAATAAGCTCAGAAGGTTATTGTATAGCCTTATAGCAAGTGCGGCTAGAATGAAACATCTTATGAATAACTGGAGTTAGAAATGCAACTGCTACAACACAATGTTTCAAGCACAGACAAGGATGCTACGTTGGAGGAGGATAATCACTGGGGCCCATTTCACCTAGTTAGTGTCTCAGGTAAGGAATTAATTGGTCTCATCTTAACCTGGTAAGGGACTTCCCAGAAGCTAGAAAAAAATATATATGCTAGTTTGTTTACACTGGCACGGAAGGTTAGGGAAAAGACTAAGGACTGAGCTCGCTGTGGGATTACTTATCCCCACAAAAAGCAGTGAACAAATCAGGTTACTTTCCAGTAAACTTAAAAGATCTATAATCATTCACACATTCACTTCAAGCTGGAATTTAAGAAGCAGAGTGAATTTACATCAGATTGTTTTCCACAGCTGTAACTCCAAGCCAGGGCATGGAAGGAAAAACTGAAATTTCTCATACTTCACAAATTGATAGTTCAGGAATATTACACTTATCTAATCTGACTTCCCTTTATGGCTACATAGTCTCATATAATACTGCTTCCTTGCTCCTTGGCTACCTTCTCTCCTGCTCTGCCTTACTTACCTCTGTCAGAATGTCAGCTGGAACGCCAGTTGCCATTAAGATTGTGCAAAGCTGCTGTAGTAACCCACAATGAAACATGGTTTTCTGACAGCTGCTGGTGGCACCAAGTGGGTTCGTGGGGGACACCAACACCCGGACAAGCTGCAAAGAAGAGAAATGTATGTTGGTATAAGCATGGAGGTTAAACACCCATTTCATACAGATGTGAAAACTGCAGGGGGAGGGGTCCTGGGTCTCTTCATTAGGCTTGGTTCACATGGTGGACAAGAGAAAAATGAGAAGAATTATTCAAAACTGTCAACAGCCAACTAGCAGTTGAAGACTGTTGGAATTTTTACTGCAATCTAGGCATGACACACAAATCAACTCTCCTCTTCAGAAAGAATGGAGCTGTTAATTCCCACAAACGGCCAGAACTTCTGTGTTTTACATTTGTAAAATTGCCATTGGACCAGAAGTTCAAGTAAAACTCAATTCCTGAGGATTCCTTAAAGATTCTGAAATAGCTCAGTCCACCACTTCTGTTGAAACTGTGTGAAGAGTTGTGCAAACTGAACAAACGTGCTGCTTGTGCATGTATTTCTATTGTAAACTGAATCCAGCTACTTTTCACAAACGTCACCACTCCTTCAGAATGAATTATCAAGTTCCACTCTCCTAAAAGCAGTTGCCTGTACAGCACAGAAAAACACAAATATCTTAATGTGCACCTCCGTGAAAACAGAAGTGTCCATTAAGCAATTGCCCCAATTATGAATTCACTGTGTTGGCAGAGTCCATATACTTTACAGAGGCATCATAAACATACATGAGAGGTAAACTTTGCAAGAGCTTCAAACATTTGAGTCTTTGCCCATCATACAGTCATTTTAAAACAAATATAAGGCTTAACATAGACACATTTTGATAAGTAATTTACCAAAAGGTTTTCAAAATCTTGTAAAGGGTATTTCTGTGCCGAAAAGTGATTAAACATGGCAAAATCCCTACCACGTTGTGTAGTATTAACTAACGTAGCTGGAATTAATTGATTTTTTAGTGAACAGCTGTAGGAAGAATGTAAAATGCCATTTAATTAGTTAACTCATTAAACATTAAGTTTAACCGATTAATTAATTAAAAGGGGGTAGAGGAAAGCAAACAGAGGGTAAAAGGGAGATGGTCCAAGTGGACTGGAACTCCCTGCATGGAACAGAAGTGCTCTGGCTGGGCAGAAGTGACCCTGCAGATGGCACTCCCGGGGCTGCTGCGGACTAGGCTTGTTCTGGCCGCACTGGAGTGCCCCCGGCAAGGCTGAAGCAGGCTTAACAGCAGATCAATATATTTTTTCACTGCAAGACACCAGTTATTGCTATACAGTGGACACCTGACTTATGAGTGGATTGTGTTCTTGGGCAACCACGTGTAAGTCAAACTATGCATGTCGGGATCACATGGGGGAGGGGCCCCGCCACCTTCGGGTCCCCATCCTGGCTGCAGGGACCCCAGAGCCAGGCACAACAGTGTGGGCAATGTTCCTGGTTCCTGTAAGCAGTGAGGAGCCAGGCTGCCGCTTGGTTTCCAACTCCCCACCACTCACAATTTCAACTTGCTTTATTTTAAGAAACATGTAAATCAAAATCATGTAAGTGGGGCGGGGGTCTACTGGAGTTTAGTAGTTTCTTGACTAAAAGAAACACACACTGTGTATGCGCACCTATGTGCGCATAAGTGGAAATGCTACAATCAAACCCTAATTTAAAAATAGATGCCTACAACTATTCTTCTAATAGCTTGTAAGGAGACTTTGTGGTCATTCCTTTTTCCATACATATCACATTTCAGAACTTCTTTATCAAGATTATTTTACTTTGTTCAAATTCCAGTGGTAACATACTGATAGTTACAACTCCAAAAAAGGATCCAGGGTATTTATGTAGCATATTTTACAATTCCCTTTGCTGTGGACAGACTAGTTTATATGCCTATGGCATTCAGAAATATTTGGAGTACAGAAACTGTGTACTCACATTGGCATGCTGAACACATCCAGCAATCCAGTATCATAGCAATGACACCACCTCACTGTACAACTTTCACAGCTACCAAACCTCCATGCCATATATTTTCACTTGCCAGGAAGTTTAGTGGTGTCTTTATACACTCCCGCACAACTGAAACAAAACACTGGAGATTCAACTCTTATATTCTTTCAACGACAGCACAGTTGATGCCAGGAGTTTCTTTGTAAAGCAGTGGTAAGGCCCTCAAACTCCGCAAACAAAAACTAACTTTGCCCATATGAGATGCTGCTTATGGCAGACTGTGCAAAAATGTTTCAATTATGATCACGTGTAACCTGCTGAGGTTCTGTGATCTTGGACTCCCTCTGCTGACCAGGGGCCTAGATTTAAGATTAAAAACACCCAATTGTAAATTAGGAAGTGCCCAGAGTAATTAATCATGCAAGCTTGAAGCATGCTTAACACTGTTTTATGCATCCATGTCAGATGAAAAGCAGAATGAAGACAGCCTGAAATCACAGCTGAGTGATTGTACATCTTGTGAGCTTTTAACAGCACTCTAAAAAATCTCAAGAACTGGAAAAAGAGTTAAGCACTCTTGTGTGACTCTGACCCGCTCCCATTTGAAAAAAGATTTTGGTTAACTGAATTAATGTTTGCACTTTTTCAGTTTACTCTGGCGACTGCAGTAACTATGCACAATTTCGCTGGTGTGATCTTACAGTAGTGGGAAGAGAAAATCAAAACACTCAGCTGAAAGCAGAAAGTAATGATTTAAAAAGCAGAAGAACGTATGCTAGAAATGTTCATTATTTCCACCATAAATCACAAGTTATTTTACCTGTAACATTAGATGAAGATTAGTTACTTTCTGTGCTGACCAACCAGAGTTGTCATCTCCAACTTCAAACCAAGGTTTCATCCGCTGAATGTATGAACCTTCTTTAAAGAAATTTTGATTGGAATTGTTGTTCTTTAACAAATTTTGTAACAGGAGAAGACAGTCTTCTACTACTATTCCTGGAAAGACAAGAGGTAAGGCAAAGATTAACCAAGAAAGTGAAAGATATTTCATCTCCAGAGGTTTAACACTTTTCAGGTATGAAAGAACAGAATTATACTTTATATCACTTCCTGGAAGCCCAATATTTTCACGGAGACAAAAAAAAGTTCTTCCACAACTCTAAAATACTGAGTGTAATAAAAAGGTTTCTTGTGGCAATGAAACTGCAGTCTTCTGGGGGCTTTTTTAGTGGCTAGAAGTAAATATGTCTCTCTATTCCAGGACGAGGCTTCATTGTTCTCCTACTGCAAAACAGTGAAGAAAGAAAGGCAATCCTGAATAACAGTAGGCTGGTGCCATAGGTCCATGGTAAGAGTTTTGCCACAGTAATTTTTATTTGGTAGTCTGCTAGCTTTATTCGGTGGCTAAGATTCAAACAACCTCCTCTCTTCTCATTCCAAAGTTATTTCTAGTTTAAAATCTAGAAAGGGAGAAGAAATTCTTAGCTCTATTCAGCAAAACAATCACATTTAAATTGGGAATTTTACAGAATTGGAATAGCTTCTCCCGCTGCATTACACATGGCTCTGAGGACACTGACCGCAAACAATAATGCCCAAAATCTGCCCACAGAAGTACGGCTGAAATGTAATGCTAGACAACTTGACCCACGAATCTGAATGACAGGAGCAGAATGACTGGTGACAACACCCTCCTATTTCTGTGCTCTTGAGCTGGCATCAAACATGGTTTGCTGAGACAGAGGCTTAAAGCTTAATTCCCTCAACTTGTGAAAACGACAAGCATGAGTATACAGCATCAGGGCATAGACAACAGAGATCAGCTGTTTGACAACATTCCCTCGCTAGGCAGGCTGCAGAGAGTCATACACAGCAACCCAAGCCTCAGGAAGGCCATAGCGAAGATAATCAAACCTGAAGTGGAGGTACAGGTGGAAAGAGAGGGGAGAGCTCAGTGCTTCTGAAAATAGGTGCCATCTCTGCAATCTGCTCCTTCGCTAATAAATTAAGATGCAGAGCTTTACTATTTAGGGGGTGGTTGGTAACATTAGCTGGTCTTGTGTTAATTCACAGGAGACATGGTTTTAAGCAAGCTCCTGACTGCATGGGGGAATCTGGGAGGGGCTGAGCCGCCACCTCATGTGCTGATCAAAAATGGCTTGTATGTCACACTTGGCACCCGTGCCCAGGAGTTGCTGATCCCTGTCAGGTTATATACTTGCTCATCTCACCATTCTTAATACGTTCCTACTCTTGCGAACTTGGTCCTTTTACCAGTCTCCACAGCACGGCTAACACCTGAAAGTCACTGACCTTGAGATTCTACTTTGATTGACACAGCAGTCCTAGCATTTTCTCCCTATCGCCACACCCAGTCAGCAAAGCAACGCTCTGTTTATACCATACCTCCATCACTGTTCCCTTCATCGGTTACGATATCCAGCAATCTCTCAAAGGCATTTTCAAAAGCAACTATTTTCTGAATGGCGGCATTGCTTTTGGTCAGCTGCTGTAGCAACAAGACTCCCTTCAGGAAGAAGATAAATCTAATGAATGGACAAAGCTTTACAAGAAGATGAGCATTATCTTTAAAGGCGGGCCCTCCCTCAACAGTTAGCATACACGAGCAACGTAAACCGTGGTGGGGATGGTTGGATACTGTTGTACCCGACGCACGTGGCACCTTTCATCAAACCCCACCATCAAGCACTTGAAGTAGTGGATCGTACCTCAAACTTGCTTGAAACTTAAAAGCCTGACAAAAGGAAGACTCAATGTAGGAAGAGGCTATTAAAACAAAATCATACACAGAGTAGAGCTCCTCAGTAATATAGGGTATATGGGTCACTTCCAGTGTTCCCTGTAAGTCGCGTACTTGTCGAGCTGCTTGGGAGTCAAATGCCGACCAGCGGGTTAGCAGAGTGCCCACGGTCGTTTTGTTTCTGCTGGTGCGGCATATTTGCACATGGTTCAATGCACACAGGAAAATTTATTTCGCACTTGGTGGAAAAAGACGAAAGAGAACACTGGTCCCCTCTAGATATCCTGCCCCCACAAAGCTACTCTTGGGTGTATGCAGTGTTTTGTGACTCTACAAGCTACCGTTGCCAATACTGTCTGGCAAAAGGTCTACATCTGTCCAAGAGACATGCCAACCCATTCCTTTCCCTGGTCCTTTTAAACCACCCCAGAGTGCACCGACTCTGCAGCAGCAGGGATAGGCTGAGTGCAGCATCATAAAACCAATGCAATGGAGAGCTAGCTTCTAGGTATAACACGGATAAACAACTTTAAATACATGTGCAAGCATGATTGCAATGCCTCTGTCCTGTACTTACATCATTCCTTATCACCTCCCTAGAATCTGCGAGTAAATCCATCAGCCTTGACACACCTGGAAAAGCAAGCAACCACGTGAGGGATGAGTTACCAAATGGAGTTGAATAAGCTCCAAGTTTGGAAGCCCCTTCCAGACTTGTTAAAATGCTCTGTTAGGAGAGCCCCTCTGGGTCAGATGTTTCGCTCAATTCACAGTTTGTAACCAGCAACCAACCAAACCACTTACCCATGGGACTGACAAGAATGATCTGCTGCACCTGAGGTCCTTGCTGCTTTAACAATGATGTCAGAAGTTTCACTCCAGGCCAGCGAACATGGAAGTCAAATTCCTACGGGGATACAGAAAATGACATTGAACAGTGACTCCAGGAGCATTTCACGCTCTTGAAGGTAACCTATACTGGGACTTTAAAAGACAGGACCGCTACGTAACTGAGTGCCAAATGGCCCTGTGATAGACGGGCATTCATCATTGGGAGTAGATGCCTTTCCCCATCTGCTCTGTAATAGTGCACACACTGTAAAGTCAAACCTCACACCCCTGGTTTCACTTTAACAGTAACCCCAACTACCACCAGCTTCAGCTCCACCCAGGATTCCTCTAACCATTTATACTCCACTTCTGCTTCTAAAAGCAGCTCTCTCACCTATCCTATTGTGAGATGTTGCCTTCTTCACTCTAGAAGACCGATATTATGCCCATGGTCACCAACGCTTTTCTTAGACTGCTTCAAATTTAACTTATTCTGCAGCAGGGAGGCAAAATGTCTGGCTTCATCCACAAACACAGAATCAAAAATCCATTTCACTGTTTCTCCATTGTGCAAAGTACCCTGCCACTACTCACCTCCAGAAAGCTCAGCAGGAGAGTTACATTTTCTTGCTGTTTAATGAAGAGTTCTGTAAACTGTCTTCCCAGATCATCAACCTGTTTTTGTGAATTTTCTTCTGTAACATTCAAGAAGAATGTGTTACATCGTAACATTAAAATAACTATAGAAATTCCTTCTACAGGTTGCAATGAACACACAGCACATAAGGTATTTATGAATCAAGGTTCAAAGAATCCTCGTTGTCACATTAAATAATAAGTGTATCTTGTTTTCCCATTAATCACTGTTGGAATCTGCATGCCACAAACAATATTTACATTGGGTTAAACATGAGAAAGAAAGAATCTAAGTGTTTTCTATCCTAAAGTCAGAACTGAAATTAAAGAACTAATTTGTTTTAATAGTGGAAAATCAGACATTCACAAAGGATTTCTGATTCAGCTTCCATTGAAAATGATGGTGTCTTACAATTGACTTCAAGGGAAATCAGATCAGGTCTCAGATAAAATCTAGACTATTTTTCATTGCACAATTTACAAGAGATTCTATTTCCATCAGTTGTGGCTGGTCAGAGCCACACTTCTCATCTTTAGGACTGCACGCTCAAAACGCAACTAAGCTCCCAAGGGATGAAACAGCTGCTACAAAGCAGAGAACACTTTCCTTTTCAAACGAAGTACAAGTTGCACCTCTCTGGTCTGGTTGTGATCTGATGGATCCTGAACAAGAGAATTTGCTGTACCAGGCAGGGGACTCCTGCCCCCACTGCCACCTGGTGTCATGGGGCAGACAAGGGGCTACTATTTGAAGACATCAGATCTCATGATAATCTACTGAGTCAAACCGGATTGGGCTAATCCTCGGCATTCTACTAGAAAAACAAGTTCTGTCCAATGCATGGTACTCCCGCCTTCCTGCTCTGGATAATGGTTCTGCATGAATCAAGCAGAAACCCCCACTACAGATTAAAGACAGAGCGGAAGGCAGGGCAGGGCAGAACGTGCCACAGAAACAACAAGAAGTTTTACTGTGCTTTCATAATTACTCCCTCAGCTGCTTCCCATCTACAGTGGGAGCTCTGTAGCAGACAGACCACTACAGTACACAACGTTCAAGCTTCAATCTCAGTTCAGTCAAAAGGGGCTACCATGTGCCTCATTTCCTGATTACAATCCTCCTCCCTCCTCAATGCACCTGAATCCAGCTCTAAAACGCCCTCTTCCCTAAAGCTTCTCTCAACCTCTCATACCCTCCCCAACATACTTATTTCCTGTGCTGCCTCATTCCCACCTGACCTCAGAGACCTCCCTCCCATGCTCCCAGCTGCCTTCCCAAGTGCCTAAGCAGAGCTCAGCCAGTGACTTAGCATTACTGGTCCAGGTCAACGAAGCAACTTCTGTCACCTAACCTTCGTCTCAACCACTGCTCTCCTGAACATGAAAGATGTTACAAGGGTTTAATTTTAAGGTATGAAAAGTGAGCTACACCAAGGTGTCACTAAGTAGCTCAAGATGAGTTTGTGGATTACTGCTGTGGAGCTGTACGAACTCAAAGTAACACAAGGAACATGGGCACTTTTGAGAGAAGCAGTTTTATACGCTTCATCTGCAAATGTCATCGAAGTTTTTTTTACAAAACACATTTACACAGGAAACTCTCCCTAGAGCCACTGCATTATTTATCTGATTAATTCATGTCAATTATCTGCAACATTAAGTTATTTTAGTTCCCCTTTAACAGGAAGTCTCCATAGAGACTTAACTATGAAATTGCTACAGCTGTTTCCAGAATTGAGAGACTTGTAACAGGGTGACAAACTGGAGTTCTGCTACACACTTTGAGCAGTGGTAGAAGACATTGACTTCTGATCTTTTCTACAAAGTCCTTAAAGTCAGCTTCAATCACTGACGCACCTTTAGAGACTAACTCTCGATTTGCTACATTTTCCCCATCACAAATGGTTGGTAAAGTTTTCAATTGGTCATTTCTATCCTGGGTTGCCAACCATCACTACTCAATATGTACAAGTCACATTTATTTCTTCCCTGATGAAACAGTCATTTTGGTGCCACTGACTAGGGAAAAGGCTCTGGTGCCACTGATTTGGAAAAATTAGGGTCATCTAAAGTTAACTGTTCTGTTTGAGATTTTAGCCTAGGAATTTGTCAATTCTTTCCCTCCTTTTGGAGGGCAATGAAAAATAACATACACATACAAATTCACAAAAATCTGCAAAAGAAGATTCAAGACCTGAACCCACGTGAAGCCGATGGCCTCAGACCACAAAGAGAGTTACAAGACTCTACCATTTCCAAGTCACTTACAGTTTTCAGGAAAAGTTCAGTTAGTAGCAGATACACATTAAAACATGCATTTGGTTCATCCACTAAGTCCTAATGCTTTAATGCTTACAATAGTTCTAGATGGTAAAGCCACAATCTGTTTCCTTCTACCCACATGCTGAGGGGTTTACTTGTTCCAATGGTTTTGTTCCCATTCAATATGTCCTAGAGTCACTATTCTATGCAAGGGACATGCTAAAGATAAGTCACCAGAATAATCCTAGAACACTTTAATGGTAAAGGAAATAGGGAAAAGGAAAATTAGAAAAAATTAAACTGAAAGTTCAAATGGTAGGGAAAGCTGAAGAGGGCAAGAAAGGGACGATGCATCAAATGTATAGTACTTCAACTTTGATTTCCCCCAGGCTGGTCAATAATATTATTGCAGGTGCTCAAGAAAAGCTATGGTTATGTGAAGTGATACATAAGTTCCGCATGTGCAGGTTGTGTGAGTGGAGGAAGACGTATCTCTGCTTATGAAGATTGGTATTAGATGTTTCAACAACAAACAGCGCTTTTCAAAGGACCAGTTTTAGCCAATCTGTTAAAACATAGCTATGCATCCCAGAAGTGAGAAGGTTAACAGGTGAGGGACAAATAAGTACGTAAGAGGACAAGTAAGTCAATTAAATGAAAGTAATAATGCCATATTCTTAACGTGTATTACTTAAAAGGGACACTGAACGCCAAAAGGCTCAAAGCTTGATTTTGATTCCATTTTACAGTTTCTGAAGTCCTTTAATGTTTCTTCTATCTCAAAGAACTTTGTGTGTCTGTATCTGTCCATCAAAGTCTTGTGCTGAACTCTGATACCCACTTCCATTAAATAGTTAACTAAGAAGTATCTAGTGGCTTACATTAATGCCAATAAGCCCACTTAGATTTATGGCACAGAATTATGTGCCAATCAGTAGGTAAGTATAATGGGACGACATATATTTCAGGTACAAACACAAATTGAATTTTAAATTTGAGAAATTAAAAAGCATGAAAAATGCAAAAAGGATAAAAAAAATTAGTGTCCCTTTTAAGAAGAAAGGTGAAAAATACCTTGTGATTAGCAGCTATGACTAATAAAAGCAGCATGCTATATGAATTGAGGTTTTTACCTTCGGAATCATCTGTAAAGGTAGACAAAAGGGGAAAAAAAAGAAAAGAAAGGTTCACAAGTAACACAGTTTTCCATGAAGTTCTTCAGAACAAATAATGGATTTTATAGGCAGCCATCTTGGAATTCTGCCACCATTATTACTTTAATTGTCATGGAACTGGGAGAACAAGACACCCTTGCAACTACCGTGCTACTACTGACCACACATGTAAGACTAGGCCAACACTTCTTTGTTTGAAATGGCTGTCTAAGCACAATGTTCTTATACCACAGTCTCCTTCCTTTGGGGAGTACGCTATCAAGGCCATTGCCAAAAAAATCCTCGCATTAGTGCTATTTGTACAATAACTCCAAATGACAGCCCTAGATTTTACTAGAGATGTCTGTGCTTTCAGTAAAGGGACTGAATGAGAAAATGCAGCTAAATGACCTTGTGGGGATAGAAGTTAGGAAAAGCAGGACTCAACAAGGCTGGACTATGAAGCAAGATTCCCTTATGTTAGTTTCTTTGAGCAAGTCTCATTTAGTAACCCAACAGAAGGGACAACAAATTCTAGAAAGGAGTGCGAGCACATTTCCATTTCTGCACATATCCTGACACTACGTTAAATTAACATTAATCCACACCTGCCTTCCATCAAGGCCATTCTTCTGGTATAAATTATTCAATTGTTAAAACTTTTGGAAAACTTGTGTAAGGAATTGTCTTCTTCCTACTTCCCCCTGAACTCCAAGGCCATTGGCTAGATCACTTTTCAAGTACAAAGTTAACAGAAGTCCAGCAGTGCAAGAGCAGCGCAACACACAACTGAAATCGACAACCAGGTGGTCAGTGGCCTCTGGTTATCTTCATTCATTTCTAAGCTTCTCATTTTCCGTGTCTCTTCCTTTGCACATGTGTTCTTCATGGTCTGCCCCTGCCTTCAGCCCTTCTCTTGCTGATTCAGAGTGATGTTTTCTTTAGGATCCCCGAAAGTCAGACTGTCGTTTGATATACTTGACACTTATTTTTAAAACCAAGTATGTGTGGGGGGGGAGGGCGGGTCTTACAGGTTAGATTGTTAAATTAATAAGATAGCAAAGAACTGCTTTTCTAACGAAAGGAGAAGCAGCTGTGTGTACAATTCCACAAAGCTGTAATAAAACCAGGAGATATGCAGTTTCCTGGAAAAGTCAGTTCAAGTTGTGTTTTGCAGGAGCAAAATTGTAGCTTGTTTTACTACTTAACCCACTCTGGCTGATCTCTCACATTGAACTGCTGCATGTCTTTCTGGCAGAGGTAGCTGCCTATGAAGTACTCGACTGCAGCCAAGTCTAGACCCAATCATACCATTCCTGTTACCACAAACTGGGCATTAAGGAGCTAACGAAATCTTACTGAGCCTCAGCCTCTGGCATGGCCAATGATGAGCTTCTCCCGCCCCTGTCTGACAGCTCATGGCTGCTTTGGACAAGGCCCCTCGCACTGTGCGACAGCCAGAAAACCTGAGATTTTCACCTGTCTGGAAAGCTGTCTTGCCCCATTCTAAGCAATTGGAATTTCCCCAGCTGTTACTAATAGCAAAAGTACACAATTCCAACACACAATCGTTAATGTGAAGTATGGGTAAACATTTTCTTATATCTCAATTACGATTCACAGCAGATTCTCTTTAATGATTTTAGTGTTTATTTTTGGCTATCACTTTTAGCAGTAATCATTTTCAACACTCTCCATTCTGGCTATAATTCAATAAAAAGCTTTAAAGCCCTGTAATGATCAAATATTCTTGTTCTAAATTTGCCTACGCAGATTTATATATATATCTATATATATATACACACACACACAGGTATGCATATTTCATAGAACTGGAAAGGACCTTGAGAGGTCATTGAGTCCAGTCCCCTGCACTCACTGAAGAGCCTATCACCCTGATAGTGTTTTTTTTTTTTAAACCTATTTGCCCCGAATCCCTAGATAGGGCCCTCAAGGACTGAACTCATAACTCTGGGTTTAGCAGGCCAATGCTCAAACCATTGAGCTATCCCCAAGCAGTGGGAACCCCTTTCATAACACCTAATCCTCCTACTTAATCCACTTCTTACTATTTTCTTCTTATAAAATGTTATAACAACACTTGGCTAAAAATATCAAATTTCAAGACGAAATGTCCCATGTCTCTGGGCAAATGTGGAAATACTGGAGTAAGAGTAGGTGTTTTCGTTGGGTTGTTTTATTAATGGTTGTTGTTTCCATCCTAAATTGACAGTCTTTGCCTGGCCAGCACTCAACATATTTTCACCCTCCAGCACAGCTCTTAAGGAATCTAGGTTTTTTTAAAGCAGTGCTTCCCAAACGAAATTTGGTCATGGAACACTTTCAGGCTTGGAATATACCAACAGAAAATATACTGATCTGGAGGTGGTAGGGTGTTTTAAACTGAAAGAATGCAGCCCATAATGTTTTTAAAGAGTTAGGTTTTTTAGATGTCTTATTTTACAAAGAACAAAAGAATAATAAGAGAAAATCATCTGAATGAACAACAAATGTCCTCCTTATAGGACGGTTAGCAATCCTATAATTAGGTATAAAAATTAAAAATTAAGTACACACTCAAAACAAAACATCATTCTAGATGACAGAACAAAGTAAGTATGGTTAGTGTTGTTGTTTTGTACAAAAACAGAGGACAATATTGTTCAAAAAATGACTGCCCTTTCTTAAAGCTTACAAATATTTTTATGAAAAAAACAAAAACAATTTAGGTATGGAAAAGTGTTTTTAAATTTTGTGTTTTTATAAATTTGTTATTTTTATGGAAAACTACTGGAAAACAAAGTGACATTTCACAGTTTTTTTTTAATGGGAAGAGTGTTTTGCATCTCTGTTTCAGCACAAGTCGCACAATAACCATACTACTATGAACATGTTATAATTATTAATAATCTATACGTTATTCAAATACTTCAATATTTTTGATACACACAATTTCTTATATAACATTTTAGACAGAAAAACATTGCTAGCACTGAATTATTTTTGAACACCTATTTCTATCATTTGGTACAACCGTGTTCCACGCAACAGTTTGGGAAATGCTGTTCTAAAGAGCAGTAATTGCTAAATGAGCATAAAAGAAGCCTATCTGATCAGCACCACTCATCTCAATTTAGCTTTCAGCAAAAATACTAGTTTGCAAACACGGTTTAAGTCTAGAATCAGAAAATCCACAATCACTACAATGCACATTACCAATGCCCAACACCCCTTGCATTCACACATGAGCGTAGTGGTACTGTTGTCAGACAGGAACCACAAAGGGATAGTGCTTAGTAAACCGATTTCATTACTTTGGTATCATTTCAACATAAATCATAAAGCAATCATGAAAGTTGAATTTAACTTTAGGAGATGAGTATAACTGTTACTACTGCAGGCTTACCTTGCTCCTCTTCTTCTAAGTCATTTGATACTATATTGTACAGAGTGTCCAAAGCATAGCCAATTATTTCGGAATCTGAACTGTGAACAGAAATAACACTTTTCTTTAATGACTTAATTCCACTTTCTTCTTATTTTTTTGCTTTGTATTATTGAATTCTTAGTGCAGATAGACACATTAGCAGTGACAGCTGTAGTAAATGGAAAGGTTATGTTGTTACAGGATATTTTTTTATATGGTAACACTTTCCAGATGCGGCATTGTGTTCCCACAGACTTCAAAATCCTCTCTTCCTAATTTTATTCTCCTTGTGTGTAATCATTTCAGAAGTTAAAAGCCAGTACAAAAATGGTAGCAGCATAACTACCACCATGCCTGGCATTTCAGAAGTCATTCCATCTCTTTTGAACATCATCAAAAAATTAAGGCCAAGATTAACTGAAAGAGTTTATCAGAATGAACTGTGATTTGGCTGCTCTTTTTTAGAGTACAGTTTGATGCAGTGATGTTTGCTAACCGCTGCAGTTACACTGAACCTGGATTGTATACCTTGCACTTCCTTTTGCACATCAGTTAAAGACATCTCATGGACTTGGCAAAACTCTTAAGACTGAACTTTAAGAATTTGTACTAAACACTGCAAACAAATGTAGAGACAACATAAAATGCATCTTTCCACAATTAAGTACTAGAAGCAAAAGTAATTTCACCAGAACTCAGCTAGCCAGAGAGTTGGATTCTCTCCCCTACACCAAAGTTGTGAGATGCTAAACCTCAGCCCTCTCCAAAAGCCCCAAACAACACTTGTTGCTTTTGCAGTTTTGCCTTGAAAGTTTAGCTATTTCAGACCAAAGTGCAGAGCAAATCTGGAATCTCAGAGCACGCACACAAACACCCTGCCAACACCCTCTTTTATAAAGGTGATCCAGTTCGAGTGCCCCAGCAGATCAATGCTGTGGCATAGAGTAAAAGGCAATCCCCACAGTAAGACAGTCTCAGGTCATGCAGGGCTTTACCCACCATAACCGACACCTTGAACTCTGCTGTGAGACCAATGGGCAACCAACACAGACCCTGCCTAGAGCAGTAGTGGCACAGGCTGTCAACAAGATACCCTTCACAATCAGCTTCAGCTGCTGAATGGTTTTATCAAGGTGTCGAGCAATATAGGGAGCACTGCAATAGTCTAATTTTAAGGAAACAAAACCATAGGTAAAAATAGCCAGGGATACGTAAGAAAGGAAAGGCAGAAATCCAATAGACATAGGCGATAAAAAGCTCACTGAGTTACTACTGTCATAGAATTGCCCAACAATAGCTAGAATGTGTAAAATAAGCCCATTACTCAGGAACCCAGTAATTAACGGTGGCTATATTATCCTGTTGCTTCTGCCAGTTGACTGCCACTTTGTCACTCTTATTTGGATTGATCCTTGCCAGCTCCCTCTCATCTGTACCCTAATCTCAACTAGACAACAGCTGAGGTATTGAACTGAACTGTCCACGTCAAATGAAATGAACTCACAGCTGAGCTCACTGAAAGCAACGCAGTGCCATGTCCCTTCGCTGACCCTTAAAAAGGCCTCCCCTGAAGACTGGAAAAGAGGGTGACAGAAGAGCACTCAGCAAGACCCCACACTTCAGAGCTCTTTGGGAAGAGCAGCAAATTTCAGCCACCTGCTTATGGGACACAAAGAATTTTGCAATTGAAGTTCACTTTTTGCCAGCTGCGATTTACATTCTGCATTGCATTCAGCCTCTAGAGGAAAAGCCAGAATAGCCAGGTCTGTTCTACTGACAGCCCACCCAGCTTCACTTTCAGATTCTCCGACGGATGCTCACATGCAGATTGCAAAGCAAGCAAAAGAATGTTATACCAATAGAATGCTATTGCCATTCAATTTTTAAAAAGAGAAGTGTATGCAGTAATCCCTCAAAATGTGCGATTTCGAGTTGCGCCTGACCCACATTAATGCGAGTTAAACGCAACTCAAAATCCTGCTTCCCCCCAGGTCCCATGTGGCCCCTAGTTCACCACCCCCTCACATGGCCCTGGCTCATCCCACACACCCCGTGTGCAGCTCCGCCTCAACCCCCAGCAGGGCTGCATGGCCATGGCTCAACTCCACCCCCCACTCCCTCCCTAATCTATCCCCTGCTTAATTCCCCTGCCTCCCTCCCACTGCCCCAACTGCCCTCCTCCCCAGGACTTACCTTCCAAAAGGAGCTCGAGGTGCTCCTGCTGCTTCCCCAACTGCAGAACGTGCATTCCAAGGGGAAGAAAGCCACAACCCCCTCCTGACTTATGCAAAAGTGTTGCTTACGTGAAACAAAGAATTTGTGGGAAATTGTGGGAAGGCAACCCTTGCATAACTCGAGGGACTACTGTACTAGGGCTGGTTTTTGTAAAACCCTGGTTTGACAGCTCTTAAGTGCTGACGTTATAGTGTCATTGAGCTCTACAAGAGCAGCCATACCCATAGGTCCAATGGCATCTCCCATTCACTACTGATTTTTCTAGCCCTGTACAATATGTTCCTGAGATGAAGCCACCAACCCTTGGTGACAATACCTTGATTTATGAGGCTAATGACCTGCCTTAGTACCTGACTCCCTCTTTCCTTGGTTTGCATGTAAGGAAATGCTCTCCTGCCCACCTTCTTTACGTCCACATGGGAGCCCAAGGTCCTCATGTGGGCAACATATAAACTAGACACCCGGTGACCACTTGTCACTTAGCTCTGTGTGGAGGCGCAGGTCGGGAGGAGTCTGCTTTGTTATATGCCTCCAGAATGGAAGGGAAAGAGCAACACATGATGGTGATGCCATGACAGTGGATGAAACAACAAAGAGGAAGTTCCTACGCACAGCGCCGTCGAATGCTAAAAGTATCTCACCTAATGAAGCAACTGTTATCTATGTAATCTACGTTTTTCTTTCTGACCTATGAACAATTTCAAATGAGTATCATTTGTTCCTGTGACAGCAGCACTCTCAACATAGGTAAGCTGTAATTATGCTATTGCGCCAAAGACTAAACCTGTACAAATTAACACTGCTCTGTACGAAAAATACGTGCCAACCCAAATTATGTACACCAGTAAATAAAACTGATTCCATATTCACTCCTAATTACAAATAGAAAATTATATGTTAACTTCCTTTAGCCCTAACTCTGTGCCATTGTTAGCCTTTAAATACATAATTTTTCAGTCTATTAATATCACAACATCTGATTTGTTAGTCATCCAAACATGACTAATTTTACATTTTTTAAGATTAGCAAGTTTCTCCTGTATTGACACACACTTCTGTATCACCATCATTCTGTTGCTATTACAATTTGTTATTCCTAAATGTCCTTGTTTCCTACTTTCTTATGTACATGTTTGTAGTCAGGTACTGTACGCAAATTTTAATCAGTAAGGAAAGCTGCTAATAATACTTAGCATTCTATTCATGTTAATTACAGATCTGAAACAGTACTTAAAAAAAGAGGGTGGTTTCAAGAAACCTGCCAATTTGAGTTCATTTTTAGAGGTCAGAATGTTCTTACCGGTCTGTCTGGAGAACATTGATAAGATGGGCCATAGCCTGGAAGCCCACTTCCAGGCGATATTTCTGTCCAGAAAACAAAAAAGATTGAGAGTACTATTAAAAATGAAACTAGAAATATAATGCAAACTGCTCATAACATTTTTAAATGGGGTGCCACAAAAGGCACTGTATACATTTATAGCACTATTAAAAAAATACAACACACACCTTTGATAATGATTTGAGAGCACGTACAGCATCCCTTCGATCATCCAATAAAGTAGATGAAGCTACACGGTCACAGAGTTTCTGAATCTATAAAAACCAACACAGAATTGCATCAAAAGAGATTGAGCAACAGTCACTGTACAGCAAATAAAAGATCCTCCAAAGCCACCACCTCAAAAAACTGACATAAGACAACTGGCAATTTTTCTATTTCTTCTATTTGGATGGTAAATGAATGCCGATCAGACCTCTTGAAAAACAGAATGACTGAAATATAAGATATCTAGAATGAGACAAAAGTGTACTCAAAGTTCACCAAGGACTGACGTCAGAATCAACAGTTTTGTAACAGACTATTTAGTTTTTAGACATTCTGCTGTACACCCCACTCTGGTCTACCCAACCACACTTTTTAGGGCAAATAGCTTGTTTCACTGAATCTACACATATACATGAACTTTAAATTACATTTTAAATTACTAACTCCCGCCCAGGCTACCAAATTATCCATAGTGACCAGCATTCACACTTCTCTACAACCAGACTCTGCACACTGGGAGCCTCTCTGATGTTCTGGATCTCAGCACATGCACACAGAGGATTACCTAAACAGGTGATTGTTTGCTACAGAATACAGAACGCTCTCACTGGCTGTTGACCTTGTCTGCACAGTGACATTTTTTGCACCAGTGCAGAAAGTGTAAAGAGCAAAAATTTTCACTGCTTCAATTATATTAGTGTAGATACACTTTGTACACAAAGCAGCAAGCACAAACAGTTCTTTAGGGAAGTAAAGTTATGCCTATTTCATAAACACACTGCAGAGCTTGTCTCTCCTTCAGTGAGATATCTTGACTGACACATGCAATTTTAGCTAAAGCCTCTTTTGTCATTTAATTCAAGAAGGAGCAGGACAGCGGAAACCTCATCCAGCCTCAGTGACGTTTATTTTTGGTACTTCTCCATCAGTAACAGAAAACCATCCTCCTTGTCAACCAGACAAGAATTATTACGGTGCTGTGGTCTGCATGCGCAACCAGAATACATGTCATCGGCCAAGTGTCCACAGTGCCCTTTTAAGCACTGCTGGCTACAAGACAGCACATGTGTACTTGTCCTTTATTTCCTCATTGAAACCACTTCACAGTTCTCCCCTCTGTCCAGGAGCCACAGAATTTAAGTAACACAGCAGAAGGAAGATCAGCAGAGCTTTGTGGAGAACAAGCATTATTCTGGTCAGTGAGCTCTCCCCTCTTGAATTAGTTTGCTTCACAGATCCCCACTTTGGTTCAGTAAGCAACCTGAGGAACACCCCTCTCTGGATATTGAGGGAAGCCTTGATTCCGCACAATCCAAGTCTCATCTCAATGCATTATCCAGAGACTGTCAAGTCATGAGAGTGCCACTGGAACTCCTGTATACTGATTATACAGACCACAGATAAGAACCTGTATGAAATAATCTATCTAAAGCTGCCACTCTTGGCTAACTAGGCTCTTACACAGAGACAGACACTTTGGCTACAGGAGGTTAAGCACACAGCCCTTTTCACAGTCACAAAGAGCAACATGAGACACCATGTAAACTTCAAGTGCACATAGCACAGTTTTAAATTAAAGGTGACATTTAAAGTCAAGAACAAGATACCAGATCAAAACTTTTGTGCCAGATGAATCTCTGGCCTTTAAACTGAGTTTATGAAATATATTTCTAATCTAAGTTGGCAAGGAATTACCTTCAGTAAAATTAACAAAAAATATTTCTAAAATAGACAGAGTGTCCTAACAGAGCTGTCACTACACTGGTTTAAATCTGCAATTAGACAAAGTGAGCTTTTCAAACATATCAACACAGCAGAAAAAGGATAGAAGGTTAAGGGGCCGTTTGGTTTTTAAACACATCCTTTGGAAACTAACAAACACAATTTTTCTCTTTAGAAACTTGTATAAGTCAACAGCTGGGAACTGGAAGACAGTCTGGTCATTTTATTCAGTTAATAGATTTTAAAATACTATATTTGTTCATTCTTGATTTGAATTCTTTTTTCAACAGAAACAGGTATCAGAATATTTAATAAAGCCTTGTCTATTCTACTGAGGACTGTCGACCTAAGTTACACAACTTCAAGTATGTGACTAACATAACTGAAGTTGACCTACTTAGGTCTGTTTACTGTGGTATCTTCACAACAGTAAATAGATAGCTGATGCTTTCCCACTGATGCTGCCTACTCTTCTCATTTTGGAGGAGTATTGGAGTCAACAGGAGAGCATTCAGTGGTTGATTCACCACATTGTGACCACCACTGGATCAGCCTTGGCCCACTGATCCAGTGGGTAGTGAAGACATGCATTTGGAAAGCTTAATCACTTTTACCCTTTTTGACACAGCGGGGAAAAGTGAAGTCACCAAAGCTTTAACTACAGACATTTAAAATTTGGTTTGTTTATAAATTTTGGCTAAATATGATATGTATTGGAAACGTATCTCACGGAAAAAAGGAGCAACTTCTTTAGCTGAAGCATTACTCTATGAAACCTGCTAGGAAATGGCAAGGAAGAATACAAACACAAGGCACAAAAAGAAGCTCAATTTTAAATTGATAGAGAAAAGAACTCAAAATCACAGATGGTAAATACAGTCTGTTACAAACAGATACTGGAAGAAGTTATTTCTTCTACAAAATCAACCTCTTTATTGATATGAAAGTTTGTACAGCCTTCAAAAACAATCAAGAGTCCTGTGGCACCTTAAAGGCTAACAAATATTTGGCCATAAGCTTTCATGGGTTAAAACCACTTTGCCAGTTACATCTGACAAAGTGTTTTTTATCCAGAAAAGCTTATGCACAATCATATCTGTTAAGACTTCAAGGTACCACAAGGCTCCTCTTTGTTTTTGCGGAAACAAACGGACAGCTACCCCCCCTCATACAATCTTCCTTTTTCCCCCACCTTCAATTTCAAAGGAAAGGACACTGAAACCTTATGAGCTCCCCCTTTCAAAAACTAAACACTGGAGCAACGAACTTTTATAGTGACTAAATGCAGCTTCACTTGGGTCTATCCTAGAAACACCAACTGTAGGGGAGCCGTTTTATATCCAAAGGAGCTGTTTAAGACTCTGTTTAAGACTGCGTATACCCATTTCCCAGTCGGGGTAAGCTGTGGCCCAAGCTCAAAACGTAAACAGGAATTAAGCGCGGTCCCTATAAAACCCCTCGAGACTGGGGTTTAGCCTGTTACACCCACCTGGGTCCATCCCACAGACTCAGGGCACGCAAGGCCGGGAAGGGACCTCGGGAGGCCATCAAGTCCAGTCCCCTGCCCTCCAGGGCGGGGACACCCCTGCCCGCAGCGCCCAGAGTGACGGGGGCCCGGATCGCCGCCTGCAGACGGGCGATCGCCCCCCAGCGCAGGGGACCCGCCCCAGCCGGGCAGAGCCCCGGGCGCGCCCCGTAGTGGGTCGGCGGGGGCAGATGCGCCCCCCCCCAGCCCGGCGCCCCTGGACTCACCGTGTCGGCCCCCGAGGGCTGGGCCCCGGCGCTCTGCCCCCCCATGACGCCCCGCAGGAAGTTCATGGCGGCGCCGCGCGGCGCGGCCCAGCCCGGCCCGGCCCGGCCCGGCTGTCGCGCCCGCCCGCGGACAGTGGCAAGTGCGGGCCGCTCACGGATCCGCCGCCCGCCGGCGCCGGAAGCAGCCGCCGCGCCTGCGCCGGGACGTGGCACCGACGTGGCCGCTGGGAGAGCGAGGGAGGCGGGGCGGTGCTCAGAGCCGAGGCCGCGCGCGCGTCCCTGCGAAGGGTGGCGGGAGCGGGCAGCGCCGCGCCCGATGGGAAAGGACCGGACCGCGTTCAGTTCCCGGGTTCCCGCCCCCCCCCCAAACCCAGCCGGGTCTCCTGACCCCCCAACACCCACCGCCTCTGAGCCTGCCCGACCCCCCCAACACCCCCCCAGCCTCTGAGCCTGCCCGACCCCCCCAACACCCACAGCCTCTGAGCCTGCCCGACCCCCCCAACACCCACCGCCTCTGAGCCTGCCCGACCCCCCCAACACCCACCGCCTCTGAGCCTGCCCGACCCCCCCAACACCCAGCCGGGTCTCCTGACCCCCAACACCCACAGCCTCTGAGCCTGCCCGACCCCCCCCAAAACCCAGCCGGGTCTCCTGACCCCCCAACACACCCATCCTCTGAGCCTGCCCGACCCCCCCAACACCCACAGCCTCTGAGCCTGCCTGACCCCCCCCAACACCCCCAGCCTCTGAGCCTGCCTGACCCCCCCAACACCCCCACAGCCTCTGAGCCTGCCTGACCCCCCCAACACCCCCACCCTCTGAGCCTGCCCGACCCCCCCCCCAACACCCAGCCGGGTCTCCTGACCCCCAACACCCACAGCCTCTGAGCCTGCCTGACCCCCCCCCAACACCCAGCCGGGTCTCCTGACCCCCAACACCCACAGCCTCTGAGCCTGCCCGACCCCCCCAACACCCAGCCGGGTCTCCTGACCCCCAACACCCACAGCCTCTGAGCCTGCCCGACCCCCCTCAACACCCACAGCCTCTGAGCCTGCCCGACCCCCCCCAACACCCAGCCGGGTCTCCTGACCCCCAACACCCACAGCCTCTGAGCCTGCCCGACCCCCACCAAAACCTAGCCGGGTCTCCTGACCCCCCAACACACCCATCCTCTGAGCCTGCCCGACCCCCCCAACACCCACAGCCTCTGAGCCTGCCCGACCCCCCCCAACACCCAGCCGGGTCTCCTGACCCCCAACACACCCATCCTCTGAGCCTGCCCGAACCCCCCAACACCCACCGCCTCTGAGCCTGCCCGACCCCCCCCAACACCCAGCCGGGTCTCCTGACCCCCCAACACACCCATCCTCTGAGCCTGCCCGACCCCCCCAACGCCCACAGCCTCTGAGCCTGCCCGACCCCCCCAACACACACATCCTCTGAGCCTGCCCGACCCCCCCCAACACGCACCGCCTCTGAGCCTGCCCGACCCCCCCAACACCCACCGCCTCTGAGCCTGCCCGACCCCCCCAACACCCAGCCGGGTCTCCTGACCCCCAACACCCACAGCCTCTGAGCCTGCCCGACCCCCCCCAAAACCCAGCCGGGTCTCCTGACCCCCCAACACACCCATCCTCTGAGCCTGCCCGACCCCCCCAACACCCACAGCCTCTGAGCCTGCCTGACCCCCCCCAACACCCCCAGCCTCTGAGCCTGCCTGACCCCCCCAACACCCCCACAGCCTCTGAGCCTGCCTGACCCCCCCAACACCCCCACCCTCTGAGCCTGCCCGACCCCCCCCCCAACACCCAGCCGGGTCTCCTGACCCCCAACACCCACAGCCTCTGAGCCTGCCTGACCCCCCCCCAACACCCAGCCGGGTCTCCTGACCCCCAACACCCACAGCCTCTGAGCCTGCCCGACCCCCCCAACACCCAGCCGGGTCTCCTGACCCCCAACACCCACAGCCTCTGAGCCTGCCCGACCCCCCTCAACACCCACAGCCTCTGAGCCTGCCCGACCCCCCCCAACACCCAGCCGGGTCTCCTGACCCCCAACACCCACAGCCTCTGAGCCTGCCCGACCCCCACCAAAACCTAGCCGGGTCTCCTGACCCCCCAACACACCCATCCTCTGAGCCTGCCCGACCCCCCCAACACCCACAGCCTCTGAGCCTGCCCGACCCCCCCCAACACCCAGCCGGGTCTCCTGACCCCCAACACACCCATCCTCTGAGCCTGCCCGAACCCCCCAACACCCACCGCCTCTGAGCCTGCCCGACCCCCCCCAACACCCAGCCGGGTCTCCTGACCCCCCAACACACCCATCCTCTGAGCCTGCCCGACCCCCCCAACGCCCACAGCCTCTGAGCCTGCCCGACCCCCCCAACACACACATCCTCTGAGCCTGCCCGACCCCCCCCAACACGCACCGCCTCTGAGCCTGCCCGACGCCCCCGCAACACCCAACCGGGTCTCCTGACCCCCAACACACCCACAGCCTCTGAGCCTGCCTGACCCCCCCAACGCCCACCGCCTCTGAGCCTGCCCGACCCCCCCAACGCCCACCGCCTCTGAGCCTGCCCGACCCTCCCAACACACCCACCGCCTCTGAGCCTGCCCGACCCCCCCAACACCCAGCCGGGTCTCCTGACCCCCCAACACCCACCGCCTCTGAGCCTGCCCGACCCCCCCAACACCCAGCCGGGTCTCCTGACCCCCAACACACCCACAGCCTCTGAGCCTGCCTGACCCCCCCAACACCCACCGCCTCTGAGCCTGCCCGACCCCCCCAACGCCCACCGCCTCTGAGCCTGCCCGACCCTCCCAACACACCCACCGCCTCTGAGCCTGCCCGACCCCCCCAACACCCAGCCGGGTCTCCTGACCCCCAACACCCACAGCCTCTGAGCCTGCCCGACCCCCCCAACACCCAGCCGGGTCTCCTGACCCCCAACACCCACAGCCTCTGAGCCTGCCTGACCCCCCCCCAACACCCAGCCGGGTCTCCTGACCCCCAGCACCCACAGCCTCTGAGCCTGCCCGACCCCCCTCAACACCCACAGCCTCTGAGCCTGCCCGACCCCCCCCAACACCCAGCCGGGTCTCCTGACCCCCAACACCCACAGCCTCTGAGCCTGCCCGACCCCCACCAAAACCTAGCCGGGTCTCCTGACCCCCCAACACACCCATCCTCTGAGCCTGCCCGACCCCCCCCAACACCCACAGCCTCTGAGCCTGCCCGACCCCCCCCCAACACCCAGCCGGGTCTCCTGACCCCCAACACACCCATCCTCTGAGCCTGCCCGACCCCCCCAACACCCACCGCCTCTGAGCCTGCCCGACCCCCCCCCAACACACCCACCGCCTCTGAGCCTGCCCGACCCCCCCAACACCCAGCCGGGTCTCCTGACCCCCCAACACCCACCGCCTCTGAGCCTGCCCGACCCCCCCAACACCCAGCCGGGTCTCCTGACCCCCAACACACCCACAGCCTCTGAGCCTGCCTGACCCCCCCAACACCCACCGCCTCTGAGCCTGCCCGACCCCCCCAACGCCCACCGCCTCTGAGCCTGCCCGACCCTCCCAACACACCCACAGCCTCTGAGCCTGCCCGACCCCCACAACACACCCATCCTCTGAGCCTGCCCGACCCCCCCAACACCCACCGCCTCTGAGCCTGCCCGACCCCCCCCCAACGCCCACAGCCTCTGAGCCTGCCCGACCCCCCCAACACACCCATCCTCTGAGCCTGCCCGACCCTCCCAACACACCCACAGCCTCTGAGCCTGCCCGACCCCCCCAACACATCCATCCTCTGAGCCTGCCCGACCCCCCCAACACCCACCGCCTCTGAGCCTGCCCGACCCCCCCCAACACCCAGCCGGGTCTCCTTACCCCCAACACACCCATCCTCTGAGCCTGCCCGACCCCCCCAACGCCCACAGCTTCTGAGCCTGCCCGACCCCCCCCCCAACGCCCACAGCCTCTGAGCCTGCCCGACCCCCCCCAACACCCAGCCGGGTCTCCTGACCCCCAACACCCACAGCCTCTGAGCCTGCCCGACCCCCCCCAAAACCCAGCCGGGTCTCCTGACCCCCCAACACACCCATCCTCTGAGCCTGCCCGACCCCCCCAACACCCACAGCCTCTGAGCCTGCCTGACCCCCCCCAACACCCACAGCCTCTGAGCCTGCCTGACCCCCAGAACACCCCCACCCTCTGAGCCTGCCCGACCCCCCCAACACCCAGCCGGGTCTCCTGACCCCCAACACCCACAGCCTCTGAGCCTGCCCGACCCCCCCAACACCCAGCCGGGTCTCCTGACCCCCAACACCCACAGCCTCTGAGCCTGCCTGACCCCCCCCCAACACCCAGCCGGGTCTCCTGACCCCCAACACCCACAGCCTCTGAGCCTGCCCGACCCCCCTCAACACCCACAGCCTCTGAGCCTGCCCGACCCCCCCCAACACCCAGCCGGGTCTCCTGACCCCCAACACACCCATCCTCTGAGCCTGCCCGAACCCCCCAACACCCACCGCCTCTGAGCCTGCCCGACCCCCCCCAACACCCAGCCGGGTCTCCTGACCCCCCAACACACCCATCCTCTGAGCCTGCCCGACCCCCCCAACACACACATCCTCTGAGCCTGCCCGACCCCCCCCAACACGCACCGCCTCTGAGCCTGCCCGACGCCCCCGCAACACCCAACCGGGTCTCCTGACCCCCAACACACCCATCCTCTGAGCCTGCCCGACCCCCCCAACACCCACCGCCTCTGAGCCTGCCTGACCCCCCCACAACACCCACAGTCTCTGAGCCTGCCCGACCCCCCCCAACACACCCATCCTCTGAGCCTGCCCGACCCCCCCAACACCCACAGCCTCTGAGCCTGCCTGACCCCCCCCAACACCCACAGCCTCTGAGCCTGCCTGACCCCCAGAACACCCCCACCCTCTGAGCCTGCCCGACCCCCCCAACACCCAGCCGGGTCTCCTGACCCCCAACACCCACAGCCTCTGAGCCTGCCCGACCCCCCCAACACCCAGCCGGGTCTCCTGACCCCCAACACCCACAGCCTCTGAGCCTGCCTGACCCCCCCCCAACACCCAGCCGGGTCTCCTGACCCCCAGCACCCACAGCCTCTGAGCCTGCCCGACCCCCCTCAACACCCACAGCCTCTGAGCCTGCCCGACCCCCCCCAACACCCAGCCGGGTCTCCTGACCCCCAACACCCACAGCCTCTGAGCCTGCCCGACCCCCACCAAAACCTAGCCGGGTCTCCTGACCCCCCAACACACCCATCCTCTGAGCCTGCCCGACCCCCCCAACACCCACAGCCTCTGAGCCTGCCCGACCCCCCCCAACACCCAGCCGGGTCTCCTGACCCCCAACACACCCATCCTCTGAGCCTGCCCGAACCCCCCAACACCCACCGCCTCTGAGCCTGCCCGACCCCCCCCAACACCCAGCCGGGTCTCCTGACCCCCCAACACACCCATCCTCTGAGCCTGCCCGACCCCCCCAACGCCCACAGCCTCTGAGCCTGCCCGACCCCCCCAACACACACATCCTCTGAGCCTGCCCGACCCCCCCCAACACGCACCGCCTCTGAGCCTGCCCGACGCCCCCGCAACACCCAACCGGGTCTCCTGACCCCCAACACACCCATCCTCTGAGCCTGCCCGACCCCCCCAACACCCACAGTCTCTGAGCCTGCCCGACCCCCGCCAACACACCCATCCTCTGAGCCTGCCCGACCCCCCCAACACCCACAGCCTCTGAGCCTGCCCGACCCCCCCAACACCCACAGCCTCTGAGCCTGCCTGACCCCCCCCAACACCCAGCCGGGTCTCCTGACCCCCAACACCCACAGCCTCTGAGCCTGCCTGACCCCCCCAGCACCCCCACCCTCTGAGCCTGCCCGACCCCCCCCAACACCCACCACCTCTGAGCCTGCCTGACCCCCCCCCAACACCCACCACCTCTGAGCCTGCCCGACCCCCCCCAACACACCCATCCTCTGAGCCTGCCCGACCCCCCCAACACCCACGGCCTCTGAGCCTGCCTGACCCCCCCCAACACCCAGCCGGGTCTCCTGACCCCCAACACCCACATCCTCTGAGCCTGCCCGACCCCCCCAACACCCACAGCCTCTGAGCCTGCCCGACCCCCCCCAACACCCAGCCGGGTCTCCTGACCCCCAACACCCACAGCCTCTGAGCCTGCCCGACCCCCCCCAACACCCAGCCGGGTCTCCTGACCCCCAACACCCACAGCCTCTGAGCCTGCCCGACCCCCCCAACACCCACCCGGGTCTCCTGACCCCCCCAACACACCCATCCTCTGAGCCTGCCCGACCCCCCCAACACCCACAGCCTCTGAGCCTGCCCGACCCCCCACAAAACCCAGCCGGGTCTCCTGACCCCCCAACACACCCATCCTCTGAGCCTGCCCGACCCCCCCAACACCCAGCCGGGTCTCCTGACCCCCAACACCCACAGCCTCTGAGCCTGCCCGACCCCCACAACACCCACCCGGGTCTCCTGACCCCCCCAACACACCCATCCTCTGAGCCTGCCCGACCCCCCCAACACCCACAGCCTCTGAGCCTGCCCGACCCCCCACAAAACCCAGCCGGGTCTCCTGACCCCCCAACACACCCATCCTCTGAGCCTGCCCGACCCCCCCAACACCCACAGCCTCTGAGCCTGCCTGACCCCCCCCAACACCCCCACCCTCTGAGCCCGCCTGATTCCCACCCCAACACACCCACCCTATGAGCCTCTCTGACCCCCCCAACACCCAGCCGGGTCTCCTGACCCCCCAACACACCCACCCTCTGAGCCTGCCTGATTCCCCCCCCAACACCCACACCCTCTGAGCCTGCCTGACCCCCCCAACACCCACCTGGGTCTCCTGAACCCCCAACACACCCACCCTGTGAGCCTGCCTGACCTCCTCAATACACCCAGCCTCTGAGCCTGCCTGACATCTCCCCAACCAATACACACACACACCAGGGTGTCCTGCCCCCACCCCAACACACCTCTGAGCTCACTTGACTTCCTCAGCAACACACACCCAGCCTGAGGCTCCTCTCACCCACACACAGTCCCTGAGCTCACCTGACACACTCTACCAACATACAGTCTTTGAGCCCATCTAATACACAGGTTCTCCAGACACCCCTGCAACACATACCCAAAGCCTGAGGCTCCCTCCCAGTTCAACACCTGTCCTGAGCACACCTGACATGCCTTTCTCACTGACACCAATCTTAAACCCTTCCTCACCAGGGCCTGGCCCCGACTCTACCCACCATAGTGGCTGAGAGACCTTCCGCACAGCACTTAACCCCTTCTCTCGAATGCCACTGTGCCTGATGTCCGACCCCACCCGGCATACACTGCCCCAGGTTGCCCCCAACCAACCCACAGCACCTATGGTCCCCCACAGACTTGCTTCCAACACCTGAAATCCCCATCCTAATCAACACATATCCCTCCCGGTGCCTTACAACACCTCAGCCCACCTCGAGTCTTCCATGCCCCCCCATACAATGTCTGAACCCCATCCATGACACCTGAGCTTTTCCTACAACTAGCACCTTTCTACACACCCAGCACTGAGCCTCTCCAGGCCTGTGAAATACCCACCTGCACAACACCTAAGCATCCCTCAAACCTGACCAACACCTATATGCAATACTTGAGTTTCCCCAGCATTGTTCTGGACCCTCCACAATTCTTCAGCCTGATCAATGTGATGCACACACACAGAACATCTGAGCCTCCCCATTCACTTGCTCCACATACGCAGAGCATCAGGGCATTTCTACAAACTTAAGTCAACCTGTCCTAGGTCAATTTCCAGCTACCAAAGTAACTGCTGCAGTTCTGTCAGTGGTGGACATCTTCACCAGGAGCACTTCTGCCAACCGAAGAGGGGCAGCATGGGGAAAGAAAGCCACAGGGAATGCCTGAACTGTGAGCCAGGGTGTTCACAGCAAGAAGTATGCCACCCTTTATTGTTAATTTTAATTTCTGCTGTAGACAGCTCTGAAATTCACAAGAAAATTCTGTCCACCAATTTTTTTATTTATGAGCTGTCTGGTCTCTTAAGCTGTGTCTACACGTGCATGCTACTTCGAAGTAGTGGCACTAACTTCGAAATAGCGCCCGTCACGGCTACACGCGTCAGGCGCTATTTCGAAGTTAACTTCGACGTTAGGCGGCGAGACGTTGAAGTTGCTAACCTCATGAGGGGATCGGAATAGCGCCCTACTTCGACGTTCAATGTCAAAGTAGGGACCGTGTAGACGATCCGCATCCCGCAACGTCGAAATTGTGGGGTCCTCCATGGCAGCCATCAGCTGGGGGGTTGAGAGACGCTGTCTCTCCAGCCCGTGCGGGGCTCTATGGTCACCGTGTGCAGCAGCCCTTAGCCCAGGGCTTCTGGCTGCTGCTGCTGCTGCAGCGGGGGATTCATGCTGCATGCACAGGGTCTGCAACTCGTTGTCGGCTCTGTGTATCTTGTGCTGTTTAGTGCAAGTGTGTCTGGGAGGGGTCCTTTAAGGGAGCGGCTGGCTGTTGAGTCCGCCCTGTGATCCTGTCTGCAGCTGTGCCTGGCACCCTTATTTCGATGTGTGCTACTTTGGCGTGTAGACGTTCCCTCGCTGCGCCTATTTCGATGTGGTGCTGCGCAACGTCGATGTTGAACATCGACGTTGCCAGCCCTGGAGGACGTGTAGACGTTATTCATCGAAATAGCTTATTTCGATGTCACCACATCGAAATAGGCTACTTCGATGCAGGCTTCACGTGTAGACGTAGCCTTACTGTGAAGAAGGGGGAACCTTATGCTGGCCAGCACATGAAGCAACAGTCCCAATTTCGGTACGAAACAATTGAGGTAGTCAAGAAGCTCAACAATTTAGATAGTAAGGCACTGTCTACAAAGAAACTGTGTGGTCCTTACTCCACCAACATTAAATCCTGTGCCTCTTGAGGATTTGGAGTTGTAAGTGCCCTTTTCTACCAACATAACAGCAACTCCTCAAGAGTCCTAGGGGTTTAATTTTGGTGTAGTTAGGGCACATACATCAGGTGGAGCAAGGCTGTAGCACAGACACTGGTATAATTAGTCTGACCTAACTTCGTAGCGTAGATCAGGCCCGAGTCCAACACAATGACCAAAAACCCAACCCTCACCTGAGAGGTTATATCCCATATATACACACACCAGCGCTCCCTCAAACACGCTGACCCCTCATTTGACACAGTGACCCACACACATTCTCGGTGGCCCCCTATGTATCCATCTTGGGCACAGTGTTCCCTGTAAGCTGAGTGCTTCTGCAACTGCCTAGAGAAGTGTCAGGTGCTGCTCAGCTGATTAGCAAAGTGCCCACAGCCAGCAGCATGTTTCTGTTGGCGGTGCACATAACAAAATTTGTTTGGTCTGTGGAAAAAATTAGAGGGAACACTGCTTGAGCAGTATCAAGCATGGACTACTGACTTAGGGTTTTGATTTTTTTTTTATATATTTCCTTACCATTAAGAAGCTTGTTGACTACAGTATTAGGAAAAGCAAGGTGATACATTCATTCAAAGAAGCAAAATATTTCTTTAGAGTTGTTTATTAATTTTTATTGTCACCTCTTCCACTCCCTTCATCACTGTGTTCTAGTTTCCAAACTGAAAATGGCGCATTTCCAGAGTCCTCTGGTTTTGCCGCAGCCGAGCTTGGTTTTGTTGAGGGAGTACAGAAATTATACTAGCTGTTATCTTGAAATTTCATTTTCATTCTTTTTCTTAGCTGTCAGTTTAGAGGCAGACTGTTTACTAAGCTGAAATCTCTTGTCCTTTGGCATTGCTCATAGCTAGGAGATAATTTATTCCTCATTGAAACCTATGATTATTACATAGAGCAGTACTAGTGCTTACATCTAATTCCTGTAAAAACAAGAAGAAGTCAAGTAGCACTTTAAAGACTAGCAAAATAGTTTATTCGGTGAGCTTTCGTGGGACAGACCCACTTCTTCAGACCATAGCCAGGCCAGAACAGACTCAATATTTAAGACACAGAGAACCAAAAACAGTAAGCAAGGAGGACAAATCAGAAAAAGATAATCAAGGTGAGCAAATCAGAGAGTGGAGGGGTGGGGGGGGAGGTCAATTCTAATTCCTGTAGAAATCTTTATTCACCATCCCCCAAAGACTCAGAGGACTTCCTGTCCATCTTGAATTCTTCCATTGTGTAGTGCCACTCTTTCCCAAGAGAACAGCATATCTTTTCCCTCAAACAAGGACCAGATCAGGTAAATAAAGAGATTCACATCTATATTTACATTTACTTGGATGACAGAGGAAGAAAAAAAACACCCTGTTTTCTGGAAAGTTGTAGCCAGAGCTAGGATCCAGCAACTTTGAAAAGTATCTGTGAAAGGAAGAAAAGAATCACACTTAAGAAGATATCCTAAATCTTTCTAGTCCACTAATATGTCAACTCTAGCTTTAAAAACCCCAAACATGAAAAAGGTTATTTAAAATGTAAATCCCTTCTTAAGGTCTGGGAAGTTAGTAGTTAAAAGTCGATTTGTATGTATGGTATTCTTATTAGTTGTGATTCAATTTAAACTTTTGCAGGAGTGATGTAATTAAATTTCCCCACCTAACAACTTTCTAAGTACCTGTTCTTCTGCGTATGCAGATAAGATCAGAAGTGTCTGATTCATTCCGTTGTGTTCTTATTTTTATTGTATTTTATTAAATTTAATTAAAAAGAATAAAACCTAAATGGCTAGATTAGAATACTGCATTAATGCCACTTCAGAAGAAAGGTGCAAACTAAGGATTACAGGCTCCCAAAATTCATTTAAAAAATCTTTAAAGTTTGGAGACAGATTTTCCCCATTATTGTGTTTTGACAGCCAAACACTGCAGCAGCAATACATCTAAATAAAATCCATAACTTGATTTCTTAACAGCTGTATGATACTTCGTTACCTATTTTCATTGTGCTAGAAATAGTATGTACAATTTTCAGAGGAACAGTCAAATATCTTTTTAAAAATAATTTCTATGTATCAGCTGTCTCACTCTGAACACTCACTTCCATATGAGCGTCTGCAATAGGAAAGAAAAAGCTTGTGCCTTTGAGATTGATGTATTGTCCCCTTTAAGTGTCATACAGACCCTGATGATGGTGATGGTAGAGAGAGATTTGCCTGTGTGGCCCCAGCCAGCAGTACTATCTACTGGTGAGTGTCCAGAGCTGCTTGGCCACCCAGCAAAGTTTCTATGCTGAGGGTTGCTACAAGCTGAGAAGGATCACCCTCCTTTTGGGTGAGAGCTTTTAGCTGTTATATTGCTCAAAATAGGTCAGAATGAATCTGCATGTTTGCAGAGCATAATGCCACACATCTCATTTCCCAGTTTTTCTTTCTGATAACCAGTACATTCTCTAATGCAGTAGTTCTTAACCTTTGGTTCTCAAAATATGTTCTTGCATCCCTTATAAAAAGCCAATAATATAGTACAATAGGCATACAAAAAATACACATGTGCTACCTACAGATGTTGCGGAGTTTTGCTGTGGAAGTAAACTGTAACCAATGTACTAACAGTTAGCGGCTAACTGAATACAAACAAAAATGTGTACAGTAATCATTAAAATGTATAATGTTAATAAATACATAGGTATGATGAAATAAGTAGTTTTACTTACATGCCTGTGCTTGCTTAATTTGTGTTTTCGATTATTTACCTTCCAGAAAAATCTGGCATGTCTCGCACACCCAGCAAGGGCATCATGCACCTCTAATGGAAAGATTGTTGAAGGGGTTGTGGAGGGAAGGATCGTATTTTTTTCCCTAAATACCAGCAGCTGGATGGAGAACTGGAGGGAAAAAGGGGTCCTTTCTGGATAAATTTGTAGTTGGTTCCTAGATACACCAGTGATGGATACATTAGAAAAACCTACTGTGAATTGGTAATTAGTTTCAGAGGGAGAGGTGTATGTCTGTAGCTCCGCAAAGAACAAGCAGTCCTATAGCACCCTAAAAACTAACAAATTTATAAGGTCATGAACTTTTGTGTGTCTTATTACAAAAGTTCATGACCTAATAAATCTGTTAGTTTTTAAGATGGTACAGGACTATCTGCCAAGTGTGAACAAATAGCTAGCTGCTTCTTGTTCAATTGCTTCCTATCCCCAGGGGATATAGTGTTGCCCGGTTCCTTTTTATGTCTTGTGCTTTGTGTTATTACATAAACATATCCTAACACGCTATTTATATTACACAGCATTGCTTTTTTCCCTTTGCCTCCTTTCCTCAAAAGGAATTTCCCAAATACACTATAGGCTTCAAATTTAATCTAGATTGCATTTTTTAAAAAATTAGGCAAATAATTGCCACTCTTGAAACACACGTAGTATCCTTCTGTGGATTGCAACTGCACCTACATCCAGCGAGTGGCCCTTGACCACAAGGCTGTCAGTTCCTCCCCAATCTCAGCGCTACAGGGCTCCTTCTCCCATCCCGTGCAGTTACTGTAGTGCCACTGCCTATTCCTTTGCTAGTTCCCAGGTCCCCCCGTCTAGTGCCACTGCCCAGAAGGCTGGAACGACCCCTGCAGCAAGTTACTGTCAGTGCTTAGGGCTGCCAAGCCCCTTCCCTTGTCGCTCCTGCTAAACTGGGTTGGAATGATCCCTGCAGCAAGTGGCACTGCCTTAGGGGGTGAACCCCCCGCCCCGTATGGTCCCTGTTGATTGGGCTGGAAGCATCCTCCCAGCTCGTGCTACTGCCCGGGGCTCCCTTCGAAGGGCATAGCCCCGCCCCGGCCTAATAGCACACGAGCGGGCAGGGGGCGCGCGCCCGGCGCTCTGCGTCACGCGGGCGGAAGCGGCTCGCCCCAGTTCAACCCCGCGAGCGGTTCGGCGGGAAGGGAGCGTCCCGCCGGCGTCACAACTAGGGCGCCCGTTGATTGGCGGAGGCCGGTGACGGGGGCTCCAGCCCTAGAACGCAGGGCGCCGGGGTGAGACAATAAGGGAGACGTGAAGCAAAGCGCCCGCCGCCCGCGCCGCCGCCCCTCTCCTCAGGCTGCGCTGCGACCCTGCCCGGCCCCCCCCCGCCGCAGCCGGCACCTCGCGGGAGAGGCCGAGCTCCGCCCCGACACGACCAGGCCCGGGAGCGCCCTGCTCCGACCCGACCCCGAGCGCTGCCCTAGGTGAGTGCGGGGCGGGAGGTGCGGCTCTCGGGCGGGCCCGACCTGCGCTCGGCCCCGTAGTGCCGCAGCCGTGAGGCGCGGGAGGGGCCGGGCTCCGCCCCGGTGCTTCCGCCCCATCCCCGGCTGAGCCACGGCGCAGCGCTGCCGTCGCCCGGCTCTCCTTCCCCTGGCCCGGGGCCTACGTCGGGGACTGGCTCGGCAGGCGCCTGGCGGTCGCCCCCCTCTAGCCCAGGCAGCCGCCGCCGCTTTCTCCTCACGTGCAGCCATGTTCCTCCTGTCGTCCCCCTGGTGTTGGGATCGCTTCCAATCCTGCGGCCTCCTTCCTGCCCCGCCCCAGCTTCCCCCACTGCGCTGGGCAGAGCGGCGCCCCCCGCACCCCGACACCCGCCCCCCCCCCAGCATGGCTGCTGTTGGGGCAGGACCCTTTTCTGCAGGCCCTGGCATGGGGGGGGCGGGCTTTCAGCTAACACAGCACCCTGAATAGCTCTGCTCCACCCGCTCCTCCTCTTATAACGCTGCACCCTTAAACGGAAAGGTGCAGCAGGAAAGCCAAGGTAGACATTAGCTGTTTTTGCCTGGGGATCCCAGGACAGCTGGTCCTAGCTTTTTGTGTTTCGTTTTGGATCACCCGCTTTAATATTCAGTTTTGAATGCTGTTCTTTGAAAGTGTGACAGGTTCCAGGCTTGTGGGAGAAGACTTACGGTAGAAAGGTATTCATCATTATCATCAGCAACCATCAGCAGTAGCAGCAACCTCAGCGCCTGTTGGTGTCTGGTACCTCTGTCGCTATTGCCTTCCATCTTTCCTTGTCCAGTGCGGAGTGGCTTAGTTTCTGGTGTGGAGCTAGTCTACAATCTACTGTGTCAGAAAGCTCCCCACAACCATAATCTCCTATCAAGCTGCTCCCTGCATCACCTCTGAAAGGTTGAGGAAGCAGATGTGCTTTACCAAGTGCTGTGAAGATCAACCAATCAAGGCTGTGTTTGTACAAATTTCCATGAGTGATGTATCTGCATGTGTGATTGCTAACATACAGTGTTAAACTTGCATACCTAAATCTGTTGTTGCTGATTTTTTGCTACAAGTCTGGTATGACCCTGAAGCAAAACTTACATTTGTAGATATGAACATGAGACCCAGATGTACAGAACTCTCTCAGCTTGTGTACTATGTACATTTTGAATGGTGGCTTCAATACGTTTTAAAATCAAGGACTCTTTGTGTAGCCAGCCTTCTCTCTAAATAGGGGTACATCCAGTTTGTATGTTTCTATTGATCTCCTCTATGGGAGAGTACCACCGTCCCATGCTGTTTTCCAAATATGCATGTTCAGCGCTTTTAGGGCCTTAAAACTTACTTTTATTTCATCTGGAAATAACAAGTACTCAGCCATCGTGGATCCTGGAGTACTGGTGTCCTGCGTCCATGGTAGTACATGCTGCTGGTCAAGTAGGCCACCATCTGTAGTAGCTCAGGTTTTCACATTGATTCAAGGTGGGGCCTTGATCAGAGTGAATTACAATAATCCAGTTTTAAAGTGACAGAGGAGTAGACCACAGAAGGATTTGAGAGGTCTTAACCATATGCAAATTATGGGGTAGGGAGAAGCATTCATGGACTGGTTATATAGGGAGATACAGCTGAAAGAGAATCTACTGGAAAAGGTTATACAATGGAAGTTAGAGCTATTTAGGCATATCTGCAGAATGGATGACAAGCAAAAAGTCAAGTCCCTGGTATTCAGTGTAATGAATGGCTCAAATAGGAGAGGCAGACCCCACAGAGAATGGGTAGATGATGCAGTATATTGGTGCGGTCCTAGTCTACAAGTCTAAGCCACTCCACACCAGAGAGGGAGAGATGGAAGAAAATAGTGAAGGAGCATCAGACACCACCTGGCATTGAGCCCATGGTTGTTGATTATGATGATAACACAAGCACAATAGCCCTGATGTTGATCTCTGAGGTATCTTACTCTTGGCTTATCTGAAACATGACATCTTGTTCATACACATTTAGCAAAAAGAAGGATCAAGTATTGAAATATTTTAAAAGTAACTGATTTATATGAAATTTAGTTACCAAGTAATATCCTTATCCACTAACATTTTGGCTATACAACTCTTAATAGTTATCACAAGTTGGAATTCTTTATTAAACACAGCACTGCTACCCTTGTAATTTCGTATGAACTCATTTGATTATAAGAATTAGATTTGATTAGTTACAAAACTTTGTTATGGGTAGTAAAGGTTGTGTTGCATAGTTTCATTCAGCATGCCAGTTGTGTATCCGTTTACAGTGGAGTCATAATCATAGAGTTGTGGACAGAGGGGTGACTAGATTAGCCTGATGTCACCTGCCACCAGCACCAGACAGCTGTTCCACTTTAGACCCTACAACTGAAATGAGGTAAAGTATTACAGTCCACTAGAGGAGTCTCCTACACTAGGCAGAGAATAGGGACTGAAGCATGCCAGTTGTTGAGGGTCCTGCAATGGCAGGGAAATAAATGGATTGGACTCAGATACTCCTGGAAGG
The DNA here is from genome assembly GCF_033958435.1 of Carettochelys insculpta. NCBI lineage: Eukaryota > Metazoa > Chordata > Testudines > Carettochelyidae > Carettochelys > Carettochelys insculpta. The sequence goes on along the minus strand of NC_134140.1, from coordinate 130,966,987 downwards.
GACCTCACACGGCATATGCTGATCAGTCAGCCTTAGGTGTGTGAGCAGGAACCAGTTAGCACCAAGCACCCGAGCATCTCATCTCAGAGATTTGGTCCAGCCTGCTCTATGTCCAGTACCTAGCTGTGCCTGTTCCTGATCCTTCAGAGGAAGGAGATTAATAAAACCTTCCCTCAATACATTGTGGGGAAATCTCTTCCTGACCCCTGCCAGTGAGATGTAGACAGAATCCTGAAATACTCCAGGAGGTAAATCACCAACAGTTTCCTACAAATCTAATGTAGATGGGCTGTCACAACAGTCTAATTCAGTGGTGTCCACTTCATTTGTAGAGAAGACTGAACCTTCATTTGTATTTACAATAGCGGGCAAAGATATTTCTATGTACATTCAAGATGTCCTGAGAATGCCCATTGCTGGTGATTGGGAGCTGTTGGTGCAAAGATCAAGACAGAATATGGATGTTTTGTATCAGAATTTCAGTTACTTTTATTCCTGTTGTTTGAGCAGTAGATAAGCGTTGGATTCAGCATCGCTCTGGAGAAAATATTTGCCTCTAGCACTGCTGATGAGTCTTATGTAAAATTTCTTTCTCCTATTTTTTTTCTGTCTGTTGTTCTCTTTATGTCATCTATTCCCTACAGTAACTTTATGTAGGAACTAAGCTGTTCATTTTAAAATCTGTATGTCATGTGAGCCACAAGAATACATTAGTTTGCTCGGATCCTACCCACAGGCTATTAGATCTTTGAGATTTATGTATCCCCTGTACACTGCGTTTCAGAATCAATATAATGTAAATATACAACAAACTTAATTAACCTTAATTGTAAAGGTGCAAGGTGTGCTGCCATTCTCTTACTAAATGCAAAACCCAGAAACTGCATGGTTAAAGTGATGTGAGAGATGCAAAACAGGCTCAGCTCTGAGGCCACCCCCCCACCCCCCTGTAAGTCTCATCCTGAGAAGCTGGGGAAGTAGGGTCCTATCATGTTCATGGTCCGTTTTGATCAGTTTCATGATCATGGGATTTTAGAAATCATAAATTCAATTATTTCCACATATTTAAATGTTAATTTCACAGTGTTTGTAATTGTGAAAGTCCTGACCCAGAAAGGGGGGTTGCAAGGTTATTGTAGGCATGGGCTTGTGGTACTGCTACCCCAACTTGTGTGGTGTTTTTGCTGGTGGTGGCGCTGGCTTCAGAGCTGGAGAATGCTGACTGCTGGCAGCCCAGCTCTGAAGGCAGAGCCCCCAGTGGCAGCAACATACAGCTGCACAAACCCCCGGTTTGCACAATGCACAGTTGAACACTACCCTCAATGTTGGCCTCCCCTGTGAAACCTTAACAGTATATGGCAAAAGCACACAGGACTTGCTTAGTGTGAAAACAGATTTCATGGCCCAGGGTGCATTTTTTTTTCATGGTTGTGAATTTAGTATGGCCCTAGTTATGGCACCTTGCCGCCTCCTAAGCTTTCTAGTCCGTTGTGAAATACAAGGACTGCAAGAATTCCCTGGATCAATAGTGCTGCAGAAAGCCTAATGGCCTCCATGTAAGTATAAGAATTGCTGTTCTGGGATTGTGGCCACAGGAAGAATGGCAAATTGCTCGAGGTTGTAATACATTTTGAGGTCTCTTAGCCTATATGGATGAAAATGGGGTTAGAGCTAAGGTGCTGTGACTGTTTAATGGGAAGTATTGCCACCACTTTGCATTTTGTTTTTTGTTTTTTGTTTTTGTAATTATAGCTGTCTTCTAAAGAGACCATAATGCTCCATTTCCTAGTTTAGTGGTGTTTGTTTAATTGAATTCTCCCTTTTGGGAGGGCATAAGGGCTACGGGCTATTCTGAGAAGTACCTTAAATGTTAAATTCACATTTAAAAAACCTCCCCTTGTGACCATGTCAGGATATTCTGACTTCTCCTTCTTGAGTCATGTGAAGTAGCTTGCATACCACACTCAGAGTGGAGTTGGTGAGGTGGGGTGCAGGCTCCCACCTTTGTCTTTTTGGTCATCACTGCTTGACTTCTAACTTCTTAGCTATCAATTTTATATTTAATCTACTGGATGACCGTTCTAGCCTGTTGGGGGTGGGAGAGGAGAGTCACCTTCTGTCTTAAATCTGTTGAACCCTGTTTCCAAGGGTACAGCAGAAATTGTGTGTTCAGACTGGTAATAGTGGTGCTAACCAACATAGACAATCTCTTATGAGTTAGGATCGCTTGCTTTAAAGGGATATAAAGCAAGAAAAAGTGATATATGGTGAAGGGGGAACAGTCAGTTCTATTCACCCTTTGTGGAAATATAAGAACGGGGAAATGGAAAGGGGTAAAACTGCAAATTATGCAGGGGAAACACTTCACACAGTGTGTTATGTGTCTGAGGTACATGGTGTTCAAGTGTATAACTGAGGCTGAGCACAAGCAGGATTCAAGAAAGACTGGACATCCTTGCAGTTGAGTATCCAGAGTTACAGTAAAGATGTTGAAAACAAATCTTCATATTCCAGAGCCTGACCAGTCTTTGACTAATAGGGCTTCTGGCAAAACTTGTTTGGTGGGTTGCTTATTTCTCTTGTAGGGTTCTGTGAACCTTCCCCTCAGAGCTGGTACTTGCCACTGTAAGCAGTGGGATTTTAGGCTACGTGAATGACTAATTTGATTCAGTATTACGTTGTGTTCCTGTGGGCAAACAGAATACTCTACTGTTCGTTTTGTACTTAAAGGTATTTTTGTTGTTTGCCTATGGCATATGAATGCTTTTGGTTTACCATGTTTAAACCTGAGAACTTAGTATTGGTTCCTCTGAATCCTATGCAAACTTCAGATCGTTTGATTTCCATTGACTGTTTGTCCTACAGTAACTTTTAAAAAACACACTGATTATGAAAATATGGCTTGTGTTGACTCTTAGCATGAAGAGCTTTTTAGCTTGGTGAAATCGAGCTGCTGCCTTTCCAGAGTTAATGTCTATGGAGGATTTTTACTTTTGTCTTGTTACCATTGTGAGTTGTGCTAGAGAGCTCCCTAATTCAGTGTTTCCCAAACTTAAAACATTTGTGTACTCTTCTTGGGACTTTGGCCTCATTGGTGTACCCCCTCTCCCACTGTCATCCCATTGCTTATCTCCTAATTTTTATTATTTTCTGCCATGTACCTCTTGAAATCCTTTCGTGTACTATCGGTGGTATGCATACAACACTTTGGGAAATGCTGCCCTAATTCGTTATTTTCCCTTCCCCTTGAGGGCCTTGTCTTACTGAGCATACTCTACCCCAGAGTTTATCAAACTGGGGGCAAGGCCAATGTTCCCTCCATTTATTTCCATCCATAAATTTTATTTTCACCCAGGCATGTGCGAGCATGCAGCAGCAACAGAAACACATGCTGTTGTCTGTTGTGCTCTGCGGCATTTGACTCTATATGGATTGGTTGCCCAAGCCTTCAGTTTACAGGGAAGACGGGTCAGGACTCCTCAGGGACTCATGAGGTTATTGCATGGAGGGCGTCAAGCTGTCAGCCTCTAGCCCAAACCCTGTCTTATCATGGAATTAAATGTATAAAAAAGTGTTTTTATTACGGGTTGGCACTTGGAGGCTTGCTATGTGAAAGGAGTCACCAGGAGAGACGTTTTCTCTAGGCTTACTGCTTTGAAACCCCAGAATGTTCCAGGAGTTTATTTTTATAGGTGATTATCAAGTGCTCCCACAGTTCTAACTGATGCAGCTTATTGCTGCATTGTGTCTTTGGAAGCTTCATGTTTTCTGTGAGGATTCAGCATACATTCCTCTCTCTGGCTTATCTCAAAGTTTTAACTGATTTAGGTATTTCAGGTTCAGCTCTGTACCAGCTGCTTATCTTAGAGCTTTGTTTTTTTTTTAAGCTACTGCTTCAAATGTGATTTTGTTAGTCAGTTTTATCAGTCCTTGGCATTGACACTTGGCTTGAAGCTGTATGTTTGATCCTTGTTTGATGCTTCACTGAGCTAAACTGCCTGATACTTCAATGACTTACAAATATTTTGTTTCACTCCTGTAGTTCGCTGTTGTTGCTGAACCTGGAACGTTTATGACATCTGTTCAGTGACACCTCTGACTTAGCTTTTCGTTTGTCTGGGCAAAACCAGTTGATCAGGTTGTGTCTCTTCTGGCTAGACTTCTCAGTGCTTCTGCAGACAGCACCTCATTTGAGGACTGGCCATTAGCTCAGGACTTGAAAATTAGTACCGTGGCACATGAAGTATGGTGCCTTCCAAAAAAGGAAGGTCATGTGCTCGTACTCTTTTTCAGTCAGGGCATTAGTGTCAGACAAGCACACTGATGGGAAGGAGGTAACTAGTACCTAGCAAGACAGGTGGTGTTATATCACCTGTATTAGGGATGTAAAATCCTGTTTAATTGGTTAAATGCTAGGTTTAACTAGTAAACTGATTAAACAGGTTGTGGAGGGTGTCTGGGGAGGCCACTCTAGCCTCGCTGGGCTGGAGCAGCCTCCTGGGGCTGATATATCAAGGTGACAGTGAAGCTGAGGACTTGTGCTAGGAATGGTTTCAATTGCTATACTGATGTGCCGAGAAATCTTTACCTATCTTCTCCTATTGATATGTCTGCAATTGGGCATTAGAGACTCTTTGAGGCAGGGCATGCTTCCCGGGTTACTGAAGTGTCCAGCAGGTCCCTGTTTTAGTTTTTGTTGCAAGTCTGCTGGTCTCCAGACCTGTTGCCATGCTGCTGAGTCATGCCCTCTGTTTCACCTTGTAAGATTCAGATAGAATCATAGAATCACAGAGCTGGAAGGGACCTCAAGAAGTCATCAAGTCCAGCTTCCTGTTTCAAGCAGGATAAACCTCGACTAAGTCAACCCAGCCAGGACTATGTCAAGCGGGGACTTAAAAACCACTAGGGATGGAGATTCCAGCACCTCCCTAGGCAATACATTCCAGTGCATCACCACCCTTCTGGTGAAGTAGTTTTTCCTCATATCCAACCAACTTCTTCTTTAACTTCAGACTATTGCTCCTTGTTCTGCTGTCTGTTACCACTGAACAGTTTCTCTCTATCCTCTTTAGAGCACCCTTTCAGGAAGTTGAAGGCTGCTATTAAATCACCTCTCAGTCTTTTCTTCTGTAAACTAAATAAGCCCAAATCCCTCAGTCTCTCCTCATAGGTCATGTTTCATCCTCTTAATAATTTTCATTGCCCTCCGCTGAACCTGCTCCAGCACATCCACATTCTTTCGGTGGTGGGGTGCCTAAAACTGGATGCAGTAGTCCAGATGTGGCCTCACCAGTGCCAAATAGAGGGGAGCAACCACTTCTCTAGATCTGCTTGAAATGTTCCTCCTAATGCACCTCAATATGCCATTGGCCTTCTTGGCTACAAGGGCACAGAGTTTACTCATATCTAGCCTTTCATCCACTGTAATCCCTAGGTTCCTTTCCACTGTCCTACTGCTTATCCAATTGGTCCCTAGTCTATAACAGTGCTTGGGATTCTTCCATCCCAAGTGCAGGACTCTATACTTCATTGTTGAACTGCATCAGATTTCATTTGGCCCAATCCTCCAACTTATCCAGGTCACTCTGGATCCTATCTCTACCCTCCAACGTATCTAACTCTCCCCCTGCCTTGATATCATCTGCAAACTTGCTGAAGGTGCAATCCAATCCCTTTTCCAGGTCATTAATAAAGATGTTGAACAACACCAGCCCCAGAACCGAGCATTGGGGCACTCCACTTGAAACCGACTGCCATCCAGATATTGAGCCACTGACTACTACCTGTTGGGCCCGACCGTCAAGCCAGCTTTCTGTCTGTCTGATCGTCCATAGATCCAATCCGTACTTCCTTAACTTATGGGCAAGCATGTTGTGGTAGACTGTATCAAAAGCTTTGCTGAATTCAAGGTATATTACATTCACTGACTTTCCCCAAGTCCACAGAGCCTGTTAACTCATCATAGAAAATAATCAGATTGGTCAGGCAGGACTTGCCCCTAGTGAATCTGTGTTGACTACTTTTGTAGTACCCTCCGTGTACCCTCTTCCAAATGCTCCAAAATGGATTCCTTGAGACTCTCTTCCATTATTTTCCCAGGTACTGAGGTAAGGCTGACCGGTCTATAGTTCCCTGGTTTGCCCTTCTTCCCTTTTTTTTAAAAGATGGACACTTTATTTGCCTTTTTCCAATTATCTGGGATCTCCCAGTCTCCAAGAGTCTTGAAAGATAATGGCCAAAGGCTCGGCAATGACATCTGCCAATTCCCTCAGTACCCTTGGGTGCATTAAATCCAGACCCATGGATTTGTGTACATCCAGTTTTTCTAAGTAGCTCTTAACTCATTCTTTCCCCACTGAGGGCTGCCCACCACCTTCCCATATTGTATTGTCTAGTGCCATAGTGTGGGAGCTGTCCTTGTATGTGAAGACTGAAGCAAAAAAAAAAAAGCACGGAGTACTTCAGCTCTTCTTACATCATCTGTCACTAGGTTACCTCTCTCATCCAGTAGCAGCCCCACACCTTCCCTGATAACCCTCTTATTGTTAACATGCCTGTAGAAACCTTCTTGTTATCCTTTACATCCCTTGCCAGCTGTAGTTCTAATTGTGCCTTTGCTGTCTTGATTACTGCCTGGCATTTTCCAGCCATATATTTATACTCCTCCTTAGTCCTCTGTCCAAGTTTCCACTTCTTATACACATCCTTTTTGAGTTTAAGCTGACCAAGGATGTCCCTGTTAAGCCAAGCTGGTTGCTTACCATATTTGTGTTTCTTACTATGCAGCGGGATGGTTTGCTCCTGTGCCTTCAGCAAGACTTCTTCAAAATACTGTCAGTTTTCCTGAACTCCTTCCCCTTCATCTTCATTTTCTAGGGGATCCTGCCCATCAGTTATCTCAGGGAGTCCAAGCCTGCTCTTTTGAAATCAAGGGTCTATCTATTACTGCTCACCTTTCTTCCTTTTGTAAGAATCCTGAAATCTACCATCTCATGATCGCTGCAGCCCAGATTGCCACCCACTTCTATTTCTCTTACTAGTTCTTCCCTGTTTGTGAGCAGCAAGTCAAATTCTGTATGGGCCCTGGTCTGTTCCGTCAGCACTTGTACCAGGAAGTTATCCACAACATTCTCCAAAAACTTCCTGGATTGTCTGTGTGCTGGTGTATTGGTCTCCCAATAAATGTCTGGATGATTAAAGTCTCCCATGAGAACCAGGGCCTGTGATTTGGAAGCTTCACTTAGCTGACTGATGAAATCCTCATTTCCCTGATCTGGCGGTCTATAGCAGACACCAACTATAACATCGCTTCTATTGCTTCTGCCTCTAAACTTAACCCAAAGACATTCAAGTGGCTTTTCTCCCTCCTTATACTGGAGCTCTGAGCAATCATAATGCTCCCTCACATCGAGTGCAGCTCCTCCTTTTCTCCCCGCCTGTTCTTTCTGAACAGTTTATACCTTTCCATGACTGTGCTCTAGTTATGCGAGTCATCCAAATCAAGTCTCCATTATTCCAACCACTTTATACTATTTAGACTGTGCCAGGGCCTCTAGTTCCTCCTGTTTGTTTCCCAGGCTTCTTGCATCTGTGTGCAAGCATGTTAGAGAAGTGGCTGATTGGTGCACTTTCTCTTCTTCACCCAGGAATCCTACTTTGTTGTTCCCTACTCTTTCCCCAAGGTTTGCGTCATTGTCCTCTGACGAACCTAGTTGAAAGCACTCCTCACTAGGTTTACAAGCCTGCCCACAAAGATGCTCTTTTCTCTCTTCATTACATGGATCCCATCTCTTCCTAGCAATCTTTGTTCCTGAAACAGAATCCTGTGGTGAAAGAAACCAGATCCTTCTCTGCTACATTACTTATTGTAACCACACATTTACCTCGGCAATTTGATGATCACTACCCAACCCTTTCCTTCCACAGGGAGGATGGACGAGAATACCACTTGCGTGCCATATTCCTTGAGCTTTTTTCCTAGGGTTATGTAATCCACATTGATCTTGTCAGGGTTGCTTTTGGTTGTCATTAATGGATACTGTAATGGATAATGTTATTAATGGTTGTTATACATGGATAAGGAGGAACTAGTAATAGTCTGTGGTTTTTTGTTTTTTTGTTTTTTGTTTTTTTGTTTTTTTTTTTTGGAAGAGATTCTGTAACATCCTGGATTCTAAGTAGCAAACTTGCCAGGATTCTGGATCCAGACGGCAGATGGATGACTCCTTCCATCACCCGTTTTCTCTTATGCATCGTGGTCATAGAACCCCTATGCCTTACAGTCTGTGGGGTCATCTTCTGATCCATTCCATGCGAGGTATGTGACAGCTATCTTCACCCTATCACCTGTGCAGAGAGGCTGAAAGTGGTTGCTTATCTCCGCTGCAGTTGGAGAGACCCGAATTTGCTTCTCGTGGAGGTAACATGCTTACAGTTCTCTTCATGGCCTGCTGTTCCTGCAGTACTAAATGGTGATTTCTATCCAGAAAGTCTTCACCTTCTCTGATGGACCTGAGGGTTGATATTTGCACCAAACACGCTTTCAGACTGCCCCTCTTGCAAAACAAGTGCTCAGACACACAGGCAGATGTTCAATCCGCCAGCTCACGACGCAACCCCCTCAAAAGCCACCCTCACCTGAGCATCTCTTGGATGCTTTCCCAGGTAAACTCCTTGTTAGATGCTCCTCTTCGCTGCTCACATTGTTTGCTCTGGCTGCCATTGCGTTTCTCAGTGTTAACTCTTCCTGCAGCCCTTGATTTCTCTCGCCTCTTAATTTCCTTGGATACCAAGTTGAAGTGCCTTTTAGAGATTGTTGTCATTCGCATATCAACTGCTTTCTCATGAAGGTGCTACTTCAGTGTGTTTAATGCTCTGTGATAAGAAGATTAAATTGTATCCATTTTTTTTCTCTTACCAGTTATGACTTTTACCACTTTTAAAATGAAAGACAAGAATGATATTGATGTTTTAGTCAGCTGGCTTCTATGCCTTATAGCCACCATAATGGTGGTTGCGTCCCAAAGACGTTGGAAGTTACATTGCTGTTGGTTGGTTTACTGCTTGCTGCAGTGTGCTTATCCATTAATTAGGGACACGTGTAGACGGGATTTGAAGACGGAAGTGTCAATGCTGATATAGTTGTAGTTTGCATTTAATGACTTCCCCATCAGAATTTCATTAGTCCCTTCTGGTTTTGCTGGAGACAAGTAGCCATCGCAGATGACCCTAAGGCTTCATTGGTCCAGTGACAATTCAGGGACAATAGTTAAAAACAAACTCAGTTTTGGTTTTAGTAGCATCACTACATAGCCTGGTAAGGGAGTTCATGTAGGAAAAAACACACAGGGAGTGTTTTGTCCAGAAGCAGAAACTATGGATATGTAGTTTTTGGCAGTTGGGACAGTTGTGTGCATTTCAAGGACTGCAGTCTGCATTTAAATGGACAATCAGGTCACGTCCTGTCAAGGAATAGGATTGTAAGATCTGCTGGTAGAATTCAGCTGTGTCTCAGACAACGTTGCCAGTTGTCATTCATGGTTAAGTGAAAGGACAGTGAGGCAGGTAGAACTCCTTATCAGTGTTCCCTGCATCATGATTTAAGGATTCAATCTCTGACTGCCTTTTTTTTGAAAGTCAGCCAAGGCAGTCTTCTCAGTTTTCTGCTCTCTGTACTGAGGAGATCGGAATGCTCTTTCTACGGGGAAAGAAGATTCCCATCAACTATACAGCCTACATGTTGTGCTTCTCACCAAGTTTGGGTGTGAAGGGCTCTGCACTTTAATACTAGCCTGAGTGGTGTGCGCACAGTTCAGGAACCTGCTGAAATTCATGACAGAGTCTTAACAGGCTGAGTGCTGACCATAGCTTGTCACATAGACTGGGAAAACTGCACAATTTCAAATTAAGTCTTGGGCTTTACATAGTACTTATCAGGATTACTTCCTGTGTGTGGTGGGGACAGATCATCCTGTTCTACTTCACACTGTTTGTCTCAGTGTAGACAAACGTAAGACACTCAACAAAATTATCTGAAATAATGCAATATGTGAATTTAAAATGGATTAATTAGACCTTGTGTGGATGTTACTGTTCAAAATTAGTGACCTTAATTTGATTAACTTAGTTCAGTAGCTAAAACTAAGACCACTTTAATTCTGAATGAGAGTGCCCACAGAGTGGCTGAATATGTTTTATCAACTTCAGATTAACTTTTCTGCATGTTTCCACATAGACAAGCCCTAAACTGCACTTGGGCTCACACTATCCTGTTTTAATTTGTGAGCCATTTTACCCTCATGTAGAAAGTGTAGTGTAGATGGTCTATGTAGCTGCTTGTGTTTGTTGCATTTCCTTGTGTAGGTTTAGTCAGTTAAAAAGGATTACACTAACATTCCATGACACAAGTTGACAATGTTGTGAAATGTGTTACCCAGTCAGTACTTGTGACCTACAGGTCTTATTCTTGCATGGAAAGTCATCATCTTGAGAGAGTGACTTAACTTTGTGGAGAAGTGCGTTTCAATATTTGCCTCACATTTGTACAGAAAGTCTGTCAATGCTCTTCATGATCCTTTTGAAATCCATTTTCTCCAAAGTCGTGGTGGACTTTCTAGCTTTACCTGATCTGAAGAACTCTGTATAAGCCAAGAAGCTTGTTTGTGTAAACAGAATGTGGTCCAGTAACTGATATAATTTTGTCCACCTTATTGTGCTGTTAAGGCTTTGGTGTAAACAAGCGATTAAATTTCCCTCAGTTATTCACCTTTTGGCTTGAATGCTCTGGGCAAGGCTGTCAAAAGGAGTGAGCATTGAGAGACTGTCTGATAGTAATGCTCAGTGCTACAGCATGAGGGGCTTGCAACTGTATTGTGTTCAGACTGTGTCGCAGCATTACCAATACTTCCAGTGCTTGTTGGGTTCTTAGAAGACATTTACGGGGTAAATTAGATCTAAATAATAGCCAGGACTGGTGGCTGTAAAACTTCGGGGGACCTTGGGGAAACTTGATCATGTCCATTATACGTGGACATCCAGCTAAGTAAAATAGTGCCAGACCATGGATGTTGCTGGACCAAAGAGTGTCAGACTAGAGAGGGTCAACCTGCATAGCCTGCCACTTGTCTGTCTCCACTGAAGCTATTGGCCACATCTACATGAGAAGCATCTGTCAACCGAAGTTGCTGTCAGAAGGGATTTCCTGGTGAAACTTCTGTCGAGAGATCGCATTTATACATAAAGCGGATGGAAAGAGCAGTCCGCTGTGCCGACGGAGCAACCAGGCTTCCCATCCCTCTCTCAACAGAACGGCTTAACAGAAGCTCTGCAAACAGGGCTGCCTGGTGAATTGGAAGCTGTCTTTTGGCAAAAGGGCGCCACAATGTCTACACAGCTGTTTAATCAACAGAACATTGTTGAGAAAGGTGTTTGTACCTGAATGGGGAGAGGTATAATGCTGCCGGCGGATGTGCCAGGTTTTGTCGACAAGCTGTAGACAAAGTTGCATTTGTTGTGTAGCTGCTCTGCATTTTTTCTGGCAAAAGTTGGGTTTTGTGTGGAAAAGTTGCTCATGCATAGACATGGCCATTGTGTTTACCAATTAGTTTGCAAGATTTCAAATTAGAAAAATTTGTCAAGATAATGAGTTATTAAATTTGAGTTACTCGGGTATTTTTGAGTCTCTGACTACATATTGGTGCAGTCTACATAGTGATTCCTGTTTCGGGCACGATTTCTTGTCCATCCGTTCATCTGTCCACACAGATTGTTATGTTAAATGGTAGGGTTGCATTTAAAATATATTTTTTTTAATTACAGCATTTGATACTGTGTACCAAAGAAATGGTGATGGAGAAGCCAAGTCCCCTGCTTGTAGGGCGGGAATTTGTGAGGCAGTACTACACTTTGCTAAATAAAGCTCCTGACTTCTTGCACAGGTAATGATGTATGTATTTTTAATATAAGAAGTAGATTGTATTTTGGATGACTATACTATGAATTTATTGTATCTAAATTTGAGAATTGGCTCAAATCCCTAAACTCATGGGATGTGGTGGGATATTGAAAATTATGCACCATCTCGTTTGAAAGGTAGGTCGTTGCAGCTCTACTGAAAGCTGTCTTTATCTTTTATGAAATGTGTGTGCTTTGAGTAGGTAATTTTATATATAGCTATTTAGGCAGCTTTATCTGCTGTATGTTGATCTGGATATATTTTTTATTTATACACAAGTGAGAGGATGGAGCAAATTGTTCTTGTAAAATGGAGTTCTTGGTGATTTCAGTTTTGTTTTTGGGGCTTACAGTCTGCTGTTCAACACTTATCTGGATTTGTCTGTCTTTTGCTTTAGTGTTTGCTCTCTTCCTGTCCTCAGATTGACACCAGATTTGTTTTAATTCTGTTCCTGTTCTCTTTTAGCAGAAGAAAACCACTGAGCAGATTGCTGAGACACTGCATAATGGACACAAATCTGATTCTTTAGATTGGTGCTGGGTACTTACCAGCTCTAGTCACAGAAACTCAGGGTATGCAGCTTTTGTGACAAGCAGTTCCCCAGCAGCTCCTGTACATGTTGATAGGCAGCAGGAGCTGTTGACATAGAAAGCTCAGGGTCAAGGAAAGGTACTTAACAAATCAGTGTGTCAAGGACAATTAGTCATAAGCCTCCTGGCATATTTTTTAAGAATACTCTGGGATTTTCAGCAGCTGGTGTCCCTTACTACAGAGCATATTCAGAGTACAGATAACACCTTTGAGCAATTTGGGAAAATGCTGGATTGTCTTCTCTCTGAAATGGCACAGTTCTGCAGGCAACAGAACATCTTGGAGACCTCTATCCACAAGCCAGCCCAGTTTTCTTAGGTTGGGACATTGGGATGTGGCTTCTTGTGAAAGACAGTAGAATCTTTGAGTTCCTTGGTGTGTTTGTCTGATCTGCAGCTGAGCTATTACATCTACAGAGGCTGTGATTTTAAGGGCTTGATATTATTTGAGATTTGTCTGCAGGAATTGTAACAGATTCACAGTAACTAGAGAGGAGTTGGATTAGTGTTCAGTCTTTTTTTCAGTAAAAAAAAAATTAGGACCACTCCAGAGATTCTTGCCAGTAGACACCCCCTGAAACTCAAGCCAATAGTTTGGCTTTTTCAGGATGTAGGAGTGCAACTCAGCATAGCTTTGTTTCTTGTTTATTTGCATATGAGTTCTATCCCAGGTGACCTCTGCAGCTTTCATTGGTGCTATAGCTTCTGTGATGTGTCATGGATGAGAATTGTAGATTACTGTATGCAAGAACTAAACTTTTGGCACTGTAACTTATAGACGAAAACCATGTCTTGGATAGGATCAGTAGCCTTAAATGATTAGCAGTTTGGTATGTTTCCATTAGTGGCTTTGCAGGTCAGTTCAGTTGTCCAAAGCCAGGATCTGGTGGGATTGCACAGTTCCACGTGAACAAGAAATGTACGTCTTTCATGAATCTACCTGAGGAGGAGGTTGAGCCTCTTGCTAAGGGAGGGTTTTAACTTAGGTCCATATAGGAAGATGTGCATGTTTTGCTGATCTCTGTAGCTGTGCTTGAAATTAGGTTTTTGAGGTGCTCTAATCTGCTGTGTCCATTACATGTCCTTCATTCATCTTGTAAGCACTTAGGAACCTTATTCTGTTAATTTCAGGTTTAGAATAGATATTTTCTCCTGAAAATGACTTTAAAGTGTGTTTTGGGGCTAGTAAAGTTATGTGGCTCTAGAGCAGGGATGAGCAAATTTTTTACATCAGGCCTCACTTTCCCTGCAGTTAGCAGTCCTCCCCCTCCCAACCCCCCCACCTGCTTAATGTCGTCCCAACTGGTGAATTTCGGTTACGTTCATATTTAAAAAAAAAAAAATCTTTCAGCATGTGTAAGAAAATAAGTACATAGAACCATGATGTCCAATATGTTTGTCACTTGTTACATGTGGCGAGTAGGACACTGCATTGTGGCGCACATAGGGGTGGCCAACCCGTGGCTCTTGGAGCCTTTAAATGATCATTTGAAATTTTGTGCTTTGTATTATGTAGTATGAAATACCTCCCAATATTCTGATACTATTTAATAAAGTTTTGTGTAATATAACATGGCGAATATTGAAAGATGACAACCACTAGTGTGGTGATCTGTTGGACACTGCTGATGTAGAATATAAAAATTTTAATTGGTATATACATGTAAATACACATACCTGAAAACAGTAACATATATTTCAACATTTTTAATGATACATGACCTGGAGACCCAGTTGACAATCATGGTGTGCCCCCTTATGAAATTTTATGTCCCCCTTTTGCCCCAGAGGGGCCTCCCCCACTTTGTACACCCCTGCTGTAGAACGTACCCATTATGGTATAGCCATTGTCCTGGCTTGCAAGAGTTGAAGGATTTTTTGGTAGGATGTATACTGGAGGCACTGTTTTTAGGAGAGAGAATCCACATGGTTATTTTCAGAAGAGCAGGTAGGTGTGTTTTTAATCTTAGATGAGATTGGTGCGTATTTGATCAGTGTGTGCGCCAATGTCCCTGAAAATACTCTGTGTAAAACATCCTTGATAAATCACATGTGAAGAAAGGGCTAGCCTAGTGGAGCAGCTGTAGCAACTTTTTGGGTAAGGTGTTTCAGTCTGTTTTATATCGTCGCTAACTATCTATACCTCATCCAAATCCATATAAAATGACAGATTTACGAGAAAGTGCGCAAGAAAATGTGTTTGGTTAGTTTACAATGTTAAAATTCTCCTTTAAAGCAGACACTTTTGATTTTCAATCTTTGGCCCCTCTAAGTTAAAATCGAAGGTCTGCAGGAAGGCAGAAATATGTGTACATTGAGGATTAAATGTTTCTGGGGAACGTATTTCTTACAGATGACAAAAATAACAATACAGTAAACCCTTGTTATAGTGGACCACATTTTGCTGGACATCGGTGATTAACAGACGGCTGTTTTCCCCCCCCCCCCATAGAGTACTGTACAGTACTGTAAAGGGATCCCTCGCGCTGCTGGCTGGCTCCCCCCCGCGGCTGGGACCGCCTTAGCCATGGGGTCCTTGGCTGGCCTGCTGCCGCTAAATTGTCGCCCCCCCGCCCCCAGTGGCTGGGATCTGAGGAGTCGCCATGCTCAGGGTAGAGTGTGGGCAGCTGTCAGTCTGAGCAGCCCCTGAGTTCTGCCTTGTAAACCCTTGGGTATAACTGCAACAAAGGGTCCTGTGGCACCTTATAGACTAACAGAAAAGTTTTGAGCATGAGCTTTCGTGAGCACAGACTCACTTCATCAGATGCTTCATCTGATGAAGTGAGTCTGTGCTCACAAAAGCTCATGCTCAAAACTTTTCAGTTAGTCTATAAGGTGCCACAGGACCCTTTGTTGCTGTTACAGATCCAGGCTAACACAGCTACCCCTCCGATACTTGGGTATAATTGACTTTCTGTTTTAATGGACTCCCCTCTCCCCCATTAGTCTGTTATATTGAGGCTATGTTGTAACTTGTTAACTGTTGCCCATTAGTTTGCACTTCGAACTGCTGGGTAGATAAAAACTTTCTTATGTTTGGAAGACTAATTTAAAATTAATGTCAATTCTGTCAAATCCAACAAGAAGCAGTAGAAAGATAGTGGTTTGAAAAATGGCTGTAGATAATGTACCATTAAGTTCCATAACTTTTTCCTTCTTTTTTGTATTGAATGTGCCATTACATAGATTATCACTATTTTTTTGTTTAAAAATAAGAGCAATGAAATTCAATTATTTTATCCTTTCTTGACTGCATCAGGAACAGAATTAAAATAGTTTTTACAGTCTTAATTTGGGATTTGACTTTTGAACGGTTTTTGTTGATTTCAGAAAAGTTTAGTAGTTCTGTACAGTAAGAGTGAGTTAAACCTCATTTGAATGGAAACTTTACCTTAAATCCTGTTACTTTTTCATTAACTGAAACATTAAATAACCTCGCCTCCAGTTTTCTGTGTGTTTTAGTGACTGAAGTTAACATAAAATTAAAGTTCTTTCTTGGAGTGTAAATAAATTTTTGTATTTCAGTTATAACGAGGAACGAACAAGGTGATTAATATTGGTCTCGTAGCTGGTTTTTAGTCAGTTGACTTCTGTTACCTTCTTGTCTGTGTTTTTTTTTTTTTTTTTTTTTCCTTCCAATTGAATTGGATCACAGCCTACATATTTTTTTTTTGTTGCTTGGAATAATGGCTCCTTTTAAATCTACACTGTCAAAGGTTTCTGAATTTTTGCAGTGCATTTGTGGTTATTACTGCTGAAAAAACTGAAGGGCAAAATTGAGAACAAATTATCCCCTGTAGATTTAACTTCACCAACCTGTTTGTCGAGTAAACTGCCATAAAAGATTGATTCTTCTTGCCCAATAGCTTTGAGCAATTCATAGAATGTTGATAAGGATCTAGTAAGTCTATGAGAGATGTAACCAGCATAGCCTGAAATTTTAATAGTGCCCTTTCTGACCTGGTGAGATGCACACACTCGAAATATGCTCAAGCTAAATGACAATAAAACTTAACCACAGTTTAAAAAAAAAAACACAAAACCTATGGATGGGCTTATTAGAAACAAGATACTGGTAAATACGGTTCTGGAGGATTTAGAAGGTAAGTTCTGTTCCTCCAGTGCTCAGGAGTTGTAGAAGCAGCTGAAAGTGGAAATACAGGTTGAAACTCTTGTCCAGTAAACTCTAAAATCTGTCATGATTTTAGTTAGCTAGATGACCACTTACCATGAGTGTGGCCAAGTTTCCTGTAGTCCCCCGTAAGGTTTGTTTACACGTATCAGTCCTGGTTCTGTTCTATGCCTTTACTGTAATTAACCCCAAATGTTTTCTAAGAGCCCAGTAAGCACTGGAAGTGTTGGTAATGTGCTAGAAAATATTGACCTCCTGTCATCCGGCACCAGTCAGATCCTGGATGTCAGCCTGTGCTGCCCTCTTGCAGAAGTTAATTTCACCAACACCCCCACCGCCCCTCCCCAACATGCTAATACTAACACCGCTTCACAGGACTTAATGATTCTTGACATTCATTTATTTTATGGTCAGAAGCCTAAACTTGAAGCTTAATTGTTTTTGCAGGTTTTATGGCAGGAATTCCTCTTATGTCCATGGTGGACTGGATGCCAGTGGGAAGCCCCAGGAAGCAGTGTATGGCCAAGCTGTATGTATCTAAATGATTTACACAGTCTTCCTTTTGAGCCATGATGATAATGTTTTAGCCAATCAATTTTGTTTTTTCAGTTTACTTGTGTTATGCTTTTCTTGTACAATAAGTAAGCTATTACAGATAGTAGTGTGCCAAATCTCTGCAATATGAACATTTAGTACTTAATGTCTGTGTATCTCCTGGCCAATGAGAATGCAAGATTGAGTGAAGTGTTTCTGTACACTCCTGGAATATCTTGTCAGGTTCTGCATTTTCCCATTGGCTTTGTACCTATGCTGTTTTGATTATTAAACATTTAAATAAAACCTAGGAAAATAAGATTCTCCCCCACTCCCCCCCGTTTTTTTTTGTAGCTGTGATTTTTTTTTCCCCCAAAAAGCAGGCATCTGCAGTGTGGGAATGTGTGTAACTTGACAGTCCCCACTCTGAGCGCTGTGTGGTCACTTTTCTTTATTGTCCAGTACAACCTCCCTTTGTGGTAGGAGACCTATGTAATTATGAAATAGATGACCTAGTACAGTGGTTAGAATTCATAGTATTCATATACTGCTGTGACAGGGTTTGTACTAATACCTTGGAAGAATGCTAGGGTGTCTTTTTTTTTTTTTTTTTTTTTTTTTTTCCTCTCCTTCTTCAAACAAATGAATCATTTGATTTCATTGGTTGACCTTGGAAACTGAAAACTTATTACTTGCCTTCAGCAGCTTAGCTGGAAAATTAGATAAAAATTTGCTTGTCAGAGCTTTTTTTAAAACTCTTTTGGAGAACCTGAGTAGTGGCTTTTTTTAAGTGATTAGCCTCTTTTTCAACCAGTTAGTGTTTAGTAAGTTCCCTTATCTCCTTCGAGTTGGAAGTAAGTGGGAGTAATCTTATCTCAGGATCAAATTATTAATATAACTAGCCATGTTAGCTCTGTTTAAATTCTCTTTTTGCTTAGTTTTAAAATTAGTCCTTTATTTGTTTCTAGGAGATTCATAAGAAGGTGATGTCCCTACAGTTCAGTGAATGTCACACTAAGATTCGTCATGTTGATGCACATGCGACCTTGAGTGATGGTGTAGTTGTGCAAGTCATGGGGGAACTGTCTAATAATGGGCAACCAATGAGGAAGTTTATGCAAACCTTTGTTCTGGCTCCAGAAGTGAGTATGTATTGGAATGTGATTGCCTTGAAATTTTAAAGACCTGAGAACCTGGGAATTTTCCACCTTCCAGCAGGGGGGTGAATTCAGCTTTTAGATTTTACTAGCATAAATGGTGGATTATCTGTAATCTGAAGTTTTCCAAGCAAGATATGAAGACTTCAAAAACTTTGTCAGAGGTTAGGGGTCTATTACAAGAGTGGGTGGGTGAGATTCTGTGGCCTGCCATGTGGAGGAGGTCTATAGATGATCATGATGGTTTCTTCTGACCTTAAGTTGTGCGACATAAACCTGACCTTGTAGGTAGGATCTGGCCCACTTGATTATAAGTAGTACTTCATGTGGCCTCAATTTTTATAGACTTCTACTGCAGACTTTAATTGAGTGTAATTTGTGCCTTTTGCAAAATGAGTTTGATATTCATCACTTAATGTTATTCAACTCATTGCACTTGTGTAGTTTTTAGATAATGGAAAGCCACTGGAGACAAACACAAATATTTGATTTAAGCATCTCAGGCCACGACTCATGTGATTCTTATAGAAAGGGGTGTGGTACAAAAAATGATTCTTCTTCGAGTGTCCCCGTGGGTGCTCCACCATAGGTGACGGCTTGGCCGGCGCCGCAGATCGGATCTTCCAAGCAGTTTCTGCCGGACCGCGCATGCGCCGGCACGCGCCGCTCCCTGGCGCGCTCCTGGCCATGTGCGCGATCCGGTCCCCGCCAGTTCCTCTCAACCGCCGTCGGCTGCAGACGGAATCCGACTAGGCTAAAGCCACATAGCGTATTCAACGACTTTATTTGTTTTCTCTTTGAAGTTTTTCAGTTCTTTAGGATACCATAAGTAACCGGTTGTTATTTTGTAAAAAAAAAAACAAAAAAACAAAAAAAAAAAAACAAACAACAAACAAGCTATGGAGGGACAGCTCAAGCCAGTCCCAGTAACAAGCGCCGGAGGCCGGGAGCTAGGGCCATCAGCCCTCCTGCGGAGGCAGGCCATCGGACGGGGAAACAGCACAAAGAAGTGCTAAGTACCCACAAACAAACTCAAAGACTCACCAACAATGTCCTCCTCAGGCTTTAAAAAATGTGAGTCCTGCCGAGAGGCGATGCCAGTGTCCGATGGGCACAGTCTATGCATAAGGTGCCTGGGGGAGTCCCATGTGGCACAAAAATGCGCCTTCTGTGCAAAGTTAACGACCAGAGCACGGAGAGACAGGGAGATGAGAATTAAACTGCTGCTTCTTGACAAGACCCTCCAGCCAGACGTGCCGGAGCGGCCGCAGCAGGAGGGACCCTCCGGGGCCCTTAGAAGGAAAGCTGCCTCCCTCACTCCATCAGCGCAAAAACGGAGGAAAGTTTCTCCAACCCGATCCCTGCCGGCAGCAACAGTGAGCGGGACGGGAGGAGCGAGCAGCCCCCAGCCGCAGCAACAGCTGATCGGCGGCGGCACGGAGAGCCACGTGGAAGCGGCTCAGCCTCCGATGATCAGCCAGCCGCCCCGCACCGCAGGCAGGGCGGCGGCTAAGCAAGCGCCGGTACCAGCGGCACCGCAGGCAGCGGCACCGACCCCCGGGGAACCGGCGGTGCAGAGCGCGCAGGCACGTAGCCTGCAGGCGCAGAAGGACTCCGCACGTGCGGCACCGCCCTCGAGCGTGCCTAGCATGGTGCCGACGGGGCCGGGATCCCCCGCCCATCAGGGGGCGGAGTTACCTCCTCAAGGGAGGGGGAAGGCTGCACACAAGAGGAGGCACTGCAGCCCCTCTCCAGACAGGGCTGTGGAGCTCTTTTCTCACAGCCCTCCGCTCATGTTGGAGACTCCAACCAGAAGGCAGGGGCCCCCCCTAGCCTACCCGGAGCCCCCTTCTCCTTTCCTGCAATCAGCCTCCCCATGGCTGGCACCACCCTCGCCCTTCCTGGGATTTGAATCGCTGGACTATTATGCAAAATCGCTCTCTCCAGTGTCTCGACGATCCCCCTCTCCCAGACACACAGGGTACGTGCAAAGGGAATGGTCAAGGTCACCTTCCCAGGAACAGTGCCTATACTGCCATGGTCGTCCCTACCACGCGGGGCATGGACACCATCGGCAATCTACCAGGGAGAGATCCCCACATATTACCTCGTACCCCCGAGGGCAATCACGATCGGGGACGGAGACTCAAGCATCCCAGGGGGGACTGGCCGTGGACCCACGAGATTTTCCCTCGCAAACCTCCAGCGAGAGGGCGCACCATCACCATCAAGAACCGGAAGGGTCCAAAGAAATGTACCCCAGCGGTTCCTCGTTTTCCTCCCCGGATGAGGCCACGGCCTTAGGGGACGTCCATCCCAAGGACGATCTCAAACAGTTTCAGGAGCTGTTTAAGAGGGTAGCTTTCACGCAAGGCATCCAGACAGCACAAGTGCAAGAGAAACATCATAAGCTCCTTAAAAATTTGAGCTCCCCGGCCTCCTCCAGAGTAGCAATCCCGCTTGATGAAGCGATCTTGGAGTCCGCCACTACCATATGGCAGACCCCGGCAACTATTCCGCCTGTCCAAAAGAGAGCGGATAAGAAATACTTCGTGCCGGCGAAGGGCATGGAGTTCTTGTTTAGCCACCCCCAGCCAAACTCCTTGGTGGTGGAGTCCTCGCAGCAAAGATTAAAAACATCTCAATTTAAAACAGGGGGAACGGACAAAGATGCCAAGAAGCTAGAGCTGTTCGGCAGAAAGGTCTACTCCTCCTCCACTTTAACCTTGCGAATGGCAAATTATGCAGCGCACTTGGCGAACCATAATTTCGACAACTATGCCAGATTAACTTCCCTCATGGACTCGCTTCCAGAGGACAAAAAGCCGGTCCTCAAGGCCATAGTGCAAGAGGGCTACGCGGCTGCGAGGATGGAAGTTCAGATTGCTTTGGACGTTGCGGACACGGCAGCACGTTCCACAGCAACTGCAGTGGTGATGCGACGGGAGTCCTGGCTCCAGACCTCGGGCATACCGAGAGATCTGCAGGCGAAGATAATCGACCTTCCCTTGGACTTGCAGAAGCTGTTTGCTGAATCAACTGACTCGGTCCTTCATTCCAGTAAAGATTCAAGAGCCACACTCAGGACCCTGGGGATTTACACCCCTCCATACTCAAAGAAAAGGTACTACCCACAGCAAAGGCGGTACCAATACCAGCAACAGCGCCCCCAGTATCACAGGGGTTACGAGCAAGGGCGGCATCAGCAGCACCAGCAGTACAGAACCCCCAGGCGACGCTCACAACAGGGCCGTCCGTCCTCGGGGCGGGGCCAAAGGCCACAAGTTTGACATACAAATCCAGGGCTGCGCCATCACCACTATTGCACAAGATCATCCGAAACGACTTTTTCACCATCGCCTCCGACCATTCTACGACCAGTGGCAAAGGATCACCACAGACAAATGGGTGCTGGAGATCATAGCCACGGGGTACGCCATCCCCTTCCAGTCGCTCCCGCCGCCGCGACCCCCGCCCAAGCCCCACCCCCAGGAGGCCTCCCATGTAGCCAGGCTCAGGCAGGAGGTGGCCCACCTAGAGTTCATAGGGGCAGTGGAAAAGGTGCCGGAGCAACTGCAAGGGAAAGGGTTCTACTCTCGGTATTTCCTGACGGAGAAAAAGACAGGAGGCTGGAGGCCCATCTTAGACCTTCGTGGCCTCAACAGGTATCTGCGCAAGCAACGTTTTCGGATGATCACTATTGCCTCCATCCTTACAGCACTGGACGATGGAGACTGGTTCGCAGCCCTCGATCTACAAGACGCGTACTTCCACATAACCATTCATCCGGCTCACCGACGTTTTCTCCGGTTCATGGTGGGCAACGAACACTTCCAATACAAGGTCCTACCGTTTGGCCTTTCCTCGGCCCCCAGAGTCTTCACCAAGACCTTGGCAGTGGTGTCAGCCTACCTGCACAGACAGGGGGTGTTTATTTTCCCGTATCTGGACGACTGCCTGCTCAAAGGGACCTCGAAAAGGGAGGTTCTCCGCATGATACGCGTCACAGCAAACACGTTCTCCTCACTTGGCCTGGTTATCAATCTGGCAAAATCAAAGAGAGACCCCTCACAGGACATAGAGTTCATAGGGGCTCGCATAAACTCGGTCTCGGCGAGAGTATACCTACCAGAGGCTCGCTTTCGAGCCATCAGTTCCCTCGTGCAGGTCATCACCTTCAGCCCTACGGTGCCGGTCTTGACGTGCTTGCAGCTGCTGGGCCACATGGCAGCAGCTACGTTTGTGGTACAGAACGCCAGGTTGCACATGCGCAGCATGCAACATTGGCTGGCAAGTGTATACAAGCCGGCAGTACACACCGTTCACAGGGTGGTGTCGCCCCCACCTGGGGTGCGCGAATCCCTGCAATGGTGGGTAAACCCCAGGAACTTGCTAACAGGGGTACCCTTCCATCAGCCGCAAATATCGGTTTTCCTCACTACGGATGCCTCCCTCATAGGGTGGGGAGCGCACATGGGCGAAGAGGTGGCTCAAGGACTGTGGTCACCCACGGAACAGTCTCTACATATCAATGTTTTAGAGCTCAGAGCAGTGTTCAACGCCTGCAAACACTTTCGAGACCGTATACAAGGCAAAGTCGTCGGGATCAGTACAGACAATACCTCCACCATGTTTTACATAAACAGGCAAGGAGGAGCTCGATCCCGTACCTTATGCGCGGAAGCAATCCGCCTATGGAACTGGTGCATCGCCCACGATATAATCCTGAGAGCCTCCTACTTGCCGGGCACGCACAACGTGAAGGCAGACCAGTTGAGCAGACGTTTTGCGCTCACCCACGAGTGGCAGATCCGTCCCGATCTACTACGGCCGATTTTCCACGCATGGGGGTTTCCCCAAATAGATCTGTTTGCCACTCAGCACAACAAACAGTGCCCACGATTCTCCTCCAGAGCAGGGGTGGGCCGGGGGTCCCTGGGGGACGCGTTCGCGATCCCGTGGGGAGGCCCCCTGCTTTACGCGTTTCCCCCCGCAGTGCTGATCCACAAGGTTCTGCAAAAAGCCAGGAGAGACAAGGCTCGGATGATCCTGATAGTCCCAACATGGGATCGCCAACCATGGTTCCCCCTACTCCTGCGCCTGTCGGACCGCCCACCGATGCCTCTTCCGGTGGCGCCGGATCTGCTCACGCAAGCCCAGGGGTCCATAGTGCATCCGCACCCCCAAAGCCTGCGACTGCAAGCGTGGCTAATCCATGGCTCAGCTCCCTAGAGAGCACATGCACAGTGGAAGTACAGCAAGTCCTAGAAAGTAGCAGGAGGACTTCCACTAGGAAAACCTACAAACAAAAATGGACTCGCTTCATGGCTTGGTGTTCTACCAAGCAGCTGGCCCCCCTTTCGGTGCCTATACCTACAATTCTAGAGTATTTACTGGACCTCAAGAGAGCAGGACTCTCGCTATCCTCGTTAAAGGTCCACCTTGCCGCCATCTCGGCGTTCAGACATGAGGAGGGAGGGCACACGGTGTTCGCCCACCCTATGGTTACCAGGTTCCTCAAAGGGTTGGTAAACCTATACCCCCCTCGGAAACCGATTCCACCTTCGTGGAGCTTGGACCTGGTGCTTACCACACTCGTGGGACCACCGTTCGAGCCCTTGGCCACGGTTCCCCTTCGCCTCCTTTCAGTAAAGTCGACCTTTCTTCTTGCAATTACGTCAGCCCGTCGGGTGAGCGAGCTTGCGGCAGTCATGGCAACGCCACCCTGCACTGTCTTTTCCAAGGAGGCGGTAACCATACGGCTGCATCCAGCCTTTGTTCCCAAAGTTTCTTCCGAGTTTCACATCAATGAACCTATTGTTCTACCCTCGTTCTATCCAAAGCCTCATAACTCCAGCGAAGAGGCGCGCCTACACCTCCTGGATGTGAGGAGGGCGCTAGCCTTCTACGTAGACAGGACCAAGTCCTTCCGAAAAACGGATAGACTCCTAGTCTCCCTCGCTCCCAAATCTAAAGGAGAAGGTCTCTCATCGCAGAGAATCTCAAAGCACATTGTATCCTGCATAAAAATGTGCTACGAGCTCAGCAAGACTCCTTTGTCGGCCACTCCCAGGGCTCATTCCACCAGGGCGGTGGCAGCATCAACAGCCTTTTTCAAGGGCGTTGCATTGAAAGACATTTGCAGAGCGGCGACCTGGTCATCCTACGACACGTTCGCCAAACATTACGCCCTTCACAGGGTATTCCAAGAGGATACCCGTCTCTCTGCAGCGGTCCTCTCGGGGACCAGCTGCACATAATCCGATTACCCACCACCTATCTGGGTTACTGCTGGGTAGTCACCTATGGTGGAGCACCCACGGGGACACTCGAAGAAGAAAGAGAAGTTACTCACCGTAGTAACGGTGGTTCTTCGAGATGTGTCCCCGTGGGTGCTCCACTTCCCGCCCATCCTCCCCGCTTCGGATCTCTGTTAGTGTTTTGCAGGGGCAACCGAGGCGGTTGGTCGAGGAACTGGCGGGGACCGGATCGCGCACATGGCCAGGAGCGCGCCAGGGAGCGGCGCGCGCCGGCGCATGCGCGGTCCGGCAGAAACTGCTTGGAAGATCCGATCTGCGGCGCCGGCCAAGCCGTCACCTATGGTGGAGCACCCACGGGGACACATCTCGAAGAACCACCGTTACTACGGTGAGTAACTTCTCTTTTCCTATTCCTGATTCTTGAATTTCTTTTTATAAGAAACCTTTATTAGGTTCTTTGAACTCTGGTGTTTGTGTAAAACTTTGCTGAGTAGCTCTTTTAACTAATGCATATTTTTTCTAAGTAAAAGCAAAAATAAATGCCTCCATGTTAAAATGGCAAAAGGTCACAAAGTTTTTTTGGAAAGAAGTCTCACAAATAAGGATCCAATAATTATTTTTTTTTTCAAGTAATTAAAAAGCATAAAGGTGACAATTTAAACACTCAGGATTTATCTTAATTCTTGAAGTTTCTTTTGAAATCTTGGGCACAGCTATATGATTTTAGTTATTTGTATACATAAGGAAAATAACTATATCCAAACCAGCACTAATGAGATGGGTAGACATCAAAGGTTATTTTTAAAGAACTGAACTTGATGTAATTTTCCTGGTGCTCTTATTGCAGTGGTGACTGCACTAGAAATGTGTATCTGAAGATAGGAGTGAGGCCACAAAGCTTACAGGTCTACTTAGCAGTAAAGACCCCCTCATCCATCTGTTCAAGTAACTTACAAAGGGGTATGTTCTTTTCCCTTTTACAGGGATCTGTTCCAAATAAGTTCTATGTCCATAATGATATATTCCGATATGAAGATGAGGTATTTGGAGACTCTGAGGCTGAACTTGATGAAGGTGAGAACTTAATTTTTGTGTAACTTGGGGTCGTTTGTACTTTCCTTCCCCATTTTCCTTGGCAAATACCCTCTTGAGTTTCACTTGTCTCCAAAACACAGACAAATAAGCACTTTTTCCTGTTGTCTTCTGTATGTACGTATTATGTTTTAGAGTTGGAGTCTTAGGGTTATAATTCTGTTTTTGTGTTACTCACAATTTCTTTTGTAGGACCTCTTATAGGTACAGTTTGTGTGTTGATGGTTATGCCCTCAAGGACTGAAACTTAGAAAATAACAAGTATCAGTGAACTTGGAAATTGAAATATGATAGCAACCTTAGCAGTTTAGCTATGCTGATTGTCAAAAAATGTTAACACAGAGAGAGCTGTGTTAGTCTGTATTCTATCAAAACAAAAAAGCAGTCATGTAGCACTTCAAAGACCTAACAAAATTATTTATTATGTGATTAGCTTTTGTGGGACAGACCCACTCCTTCAGATCTATAGCCTTTCCAGAACAGATCAGAGGTCCAAAAATTATCATCAAGGTTGACAAATAAGAAAAAATTATAATTGTTGGCAAAACAGATAGTAGAAGAGCAGAGAGAGGGAGGTGAGGGATGGGGAAGTAAGTGTTTGGTCAAACATCAAAATGTGTGAAAGAGTCTTTATAATGGGTCAGGTAATTGCTGTCCTTGTGCAAACCACGTGTTAATGTGTCGAATTTGAATATAACTGTTAGTTCCAAACATTCTCTCTGTAGACGGTTGTTCAAGTTTCTTTTCTGCAGAACACAAACTCTCAAGTCTTTTAACAGAATGGTCTGCTCCATTGGAGTACTGGCTGCCAGCTGGAGCTGGAGCTCTTTGATGTCTGCTCTATGCCCTTTGTTCTTTGGTGAAGAGTGTTTTGCAGTCTGCCCTATATACAAAGTGTGTGGGGAATTGTTGGCGCATGAAGGCATATGTGACATTAGTTGAGGAACTAGAGAATGTGCCTGTGATTCTGTAATTAATGAGGTTGGGTCCCGTGATGGTATCTTCAGAATAGATAAGTGGACAAAGTTGGCAGTGGGGCTTGTTGCAAGGAAAAGTTCCAGGATTTGTAATATTGTGGTATAGCCTGTGATTGTTAGTAAGAATCCTCATAAGGTTAGGAGGCTGTCTGTAGGAGAGAATAGGCCTGTCACCTAGGGCCTTTTAGAGTGTAGCATCCTGATTTAGAGTAGGTTGTAGGTCTTTAATGATGTGTTGCAATGGTTTGAGTTGGGGGCTGTATGTAATAAGTGGTGTTCGGTTGTTAGGTGTTTTTTGTTTTGTTTTGTTTTTTTTTTGCGTGGGGGGCCTATCTTATAGTAGTTGGTTTCTGGGTATTCGTCTAGCCCTGTCAATTTGTTTTTTTTCCATTGCTCCCGGTGGGTAATTAAGGTTTATGAATGTTTGGTAGAGATCTTACAGTTTTCTCTCTCTGTCAGTAGGATCAGAACAGATGCAATTTTATCTCAGGGCTTGACTGTAATGATGGATTGTGTGGTGTGTGCAGGATGGAAGCTAGAAGCAGGTGCTTAAGTGTAGTGGTCAGTAGGTTTCCGGTAGAGAGTGGTATTGATCTGGCCATCAGTGACTTGTACTTTGGTGTCCAGGAAATATCTCTCTTCCGCAGAATGGTCAAGGCTGAAGTTGATGGTGGGGTGCAGATGGTTAAAGTCTGTACAATTCTTCTAGAGTCTCTTTAGCATGGGTCCAAATGGTAAAGATGTCATCTATGTTTCGTAAGTAAAGGAGGGGTAATAGGGGATCAAATGAGGAATCGTTGTTCCAAGTCAGCCATAAATATATTAGCATATTGTAGGGCCATGCGGTGCCCATAGCAGTGCACTAATTTTGAGGTATAATTTATCCCCGAATCAGAAATAATTGTGGGTGAGAACAAACTTCATAGGTCAGATACGAGATTGTCTGTGGTAACGTTAGGGATGACATTCCTGATTGCTTGTAGTCCATCTTCATGTGGAATGTTAGTGCGACCTAACACTTACTCCCCCTTCTCCCTTACCTCCCCCACCTCTGCTCTTCTGATTTGCCCACAGTGATAAAAAAAAAACAAACTTCTGATTTGTCAACCTTGGTAACAATTTTTGGACCTCTGTGCATTATATATTGAGTCTATTCTGGTAAGGCTATAGATCTGAAGGATTGGGTCTGTCCCACGAAAGCTTGTCACCTAATAAATTACTTTTAGTCTTCAAAGTGCTACAGGATTGCTTGTTTTGATAGAAAGTATGTCAGTTAAGCAAGTCAGAGGTTTTAATGGGTGTTGAATCAGGGGTGTGTTGGAGTGGAGGACCTGCTGAGGGCAGAGGATGCTCCAATCCAGCAAGAGCAGCCCTGGTCTGCAGCTGTCATCTTATCCCTCTTTAACTGGTTAGCCAGTTAAACTTAATGTTTACCTGGTTAATTAATTTAAATGGGATTTTTACATCTCTAATGGAGAGGTGAAAACCATCCCTGGTGACTTAAGTGTCTGCTGTTCTTTTTGTGTGTGAAATGTCTTGCCTATGGGGTGAAGTATGACTTTTAGTTCTCTTACTACATATCCTGGTTTTGTGTTCATGTCCATTGTTACATGCCATGAAACTGATTTTCACCAAGGAAATTGACTTACTGAATCTCTGCTCTTTTTCCAGCTAGCAGAATTGTGTACTGGAAACTGTGCTTGACATTTCCTTGAACATTGATCACAAGTCTTGTTTTTTCTGTCAGAATCAGAAGATGAGGTGGAAGAGGAGCAGGAAGAAAGGCAACCATCCCCTGAGCAAGTGCAAGAGAATACAAGCAACACATACTATGAAAGTCATCCTGTAACGTAAGAAGTCCATGCTAAGCAGTAGAAAACATTTGCTCTGGCTGTTTTGTCCTGAATAAAGCTAATTCCCTAAAATATATGTTTAACCAGTGCACGTATGGCCAGAAAGGTGTGTGCTGAACTGTGTTTAGATGAGAACTGTTTGCTGGATATTGTAACTCCATTATTTTTAATCTCACCTCTGGTTTGTAAGTGAGAAGTGACACATGAAGATAGAGTTAAACTCCAAATCAGTACGTGTTGACACTTTGATTCCCCTATTTATATCACAAAAGGCTAGATTAGTTATCTGCTACGAATACAGAAGCACCTTGAGACCCTCTTATTGTACAGATACACAGTAAATGTGTGCGTTCCCATACCATTTAAAAATCCGAGTAAAACAGAGGGTGGAACAAGAGATGCATTATCCCTGCTTTACAAATTTGGCACTTAAGCACAAGAAAATTAGATTTTTCAGTTGAGTTCTGCATCTGTTGATGCATCTAGATTTCTGTCTGGCTTCTCAGAAGAGCTCAGGCTGGATGCTGTTCTTGAAACTCTCCCTTAGTGTGTCATTGGGGGTGAAATTTTATGAAAATTCCTATATCTAGTTGCCTAAATGGCAGGAATCTCTTCTAGAAATCTGGCTGTAGGTGACTCGCCCAGGGTTATGTAGGAAAACATGGCACAGCTGAAAAGTGAACTCTGATCTTAGTCCTAGTCCAATGCCTGACTCACAAGACTGTTTTAAATGATTCTTTCGAGTTAATTAGGCCCTTAATTAGCACTACATTTTCAAATGTTGTGTCTTCAAGGGGGTGTGGTAGAGGTTGCGCAGGTGTAACTGGCTGGAATTTATCAAACAATTAATTTTATTCATCTCCATGAATGAAACTGTTCCCTTCCTCTGGGAGTGAAAAAACAGTCAACTTATTTGAGGGCTTTTCTTTTACATTGAGGTCACCAAAGCAGAAAAATAAGGTGCTATTTTTATTCTAGAACAGAATTACGGATAAGATTTTTATTTGTAACTAGTGTTTCTGAGCACATGCTCATGAGATGCGAACAACAAATTTCTGTGTATACAGTCAGTGCAGGTAATAGTCACAGCCCTAGTTTGCTAGTTATCCTTGTGAAAGCAATCTGTTGCCACTTCTAAGTGGCAGTTCTCCAGCTTTTCAGGTTCATTCCTTGAAAATGCATAATGTGGGTTTGATATCATTCACATTGTAGCTAATGATAACATTCACCTTGACTTCAATAAAACCACAAGATGGGGCAAAAACAGTCTTGGCTTATACTGTAAATATAGAGGATGTCATGGCAGGAAAGTTGAAAGTTTACCTTTTTATTTTTTTTTTTAAAAATTGCATGTTAGCAAAACTTCATAGTAAGCACTTGGTACTTTGTTGAACAAAATGCCTCTAATTATTGTAGTAATGGAATGGAGGAGCCTTTAGAAGAATCATCTCATGAGCCTGAGCCAGAGTTAGAATCTGAAACAAAAGCAGAAGAGTTGAAATCTGAAGTAGAAGAAAAGACACTTGAAGAGCTAGAAGAAAAATCTCCATCCCCACCACCCGTAGAACTTGTTTCTCTGCCACAAGAACCACCAAAGGTTAGTTAAAGTTTAACTGTGGATGAAGATGGTAATCCAGAACACTGACTCTTCAGCATTAGCTGAATGGGAGCTGCTTTCTCAAGTGTCACATTGATAGATTTTTTTTCCCAGTGTCCTACTCTATGCGTCACAACAATAAAGTGAGTTCACTTGTCAAAAGGATTTTTGAAAGATTAATGTGAACTGCTGTACAAATGATATGTTTAAATACAGTGCTCGTCTATAAAGTGTGAGCATGGGTGGTTGTGCACTTAAGCCTTTTTAAATGTAGAGTTAGATGTAAAACACCTAAATGAGTTTAAATGGGAGTCCCTGCCCTGCCCTTTACCCTTTTTACCTGCAGGATGACTAGCAGAGTAGCTGTAAAAATCAATTTGGGGGTTTTCGCTGTTTCCCTGTAGGCAGAATGCTGTATTTTCAGCAAAATCATTTGCTGTCTGTTATAATTAGACCCACTTAGTTTAAAAAGATGGGGAAAGCAAACAAATCAGGTAGAGGTTACTTACTTCAACATGGGTTTTCAGTATTGCTAGTCCTTGTCTCTTTTCCAATTTAGCTCTAACTTCTGTCTTCCACCTCTTTGTTTTTCTGCAGGAGACAAACTTAGGACCAAAAATTTGCCCTGTAGTCCTTATGGTTTTGTCTATCCCTGTTGTCTTTCGGAAAGTGGTGGTTTGGGGATATTCGGAGAACTGGGTGGTCAGTTAGGTGGTGTACCTGAGTACACCGCTTGCTCTACACTGGAAGATTGGATAGTTACAATTGCAAACCCTTCAATATCTGTCTTATTGGCTTTGTTTACATTTGTAATCCTGGTACAATGATTGCTGACAGCTTACTTCTGAATCAAAAATATGTTGTCAGCAGGACTAGTTTCCCTCTGGGAATGTCAGTAGTTTGCCATGATTAGTAGCCTAGGTTTGTTGCATTTCTGCAGGCTTTCTCTTGGGCTTCAGTGACCAGTAAAAACCTGCCTCCTAGTGGTACTGTTTCTTCCTCTGGAATTCCACCCCATGTTAAAGCACCAGTCTCACAGGTAACCCATCTGTGAACTCCTTGGATTGTCTCATTACCTCTGCAACTACTTTTAAACTAACAGATCAAATTGTAATGACTTAAATTGCACAAGTTCACTGTCTTAAATGTTAATGCACTTTAATGTTGCAATTAAAAGGCACATACACTTAACGGGTGAGAGTTCTGGGCATTGGTGAGAGATTTGTCTATTCACATGTAATGAAGGAATGACCCCTCTAAATTTTCGTACCTTTTTAAATTTAAATACAACAGTAATTTTATTGTAGCATGTACCATAGTGGTCATTCATTGCCAGAACTACCAAACCAGTTTCCTTGCCAGTGGGAAATGAAATTGTTCTTTTTTCAGAAAGGAACAGAGCCTCTTCTAGTGAGGTGAGGTTTCGCTGCAAAAAGAAATATTTCAACTCTCAATTTATATTTATATGGATGAATTGTACTGCTATGGAACCCTGTACCAACTTATGACTGTGAGAGAGGTGGGAGGGTTCACCTTTGCTTGCCAGCATAGTGGTCTCTTCCAAGTCCCTGAATTTTTTTTTTTTTTTTTTTGGTCGGGGTGGTAGTATGCCATTCAGAGACAAAACGAAATGCCTAGTCGGTGAGAAATTCCTAGACAACTTAATTTGTCCTCTACACATCCAAAAATGTGTTTAAAATAGAGGAGGCAGTTCGAAAATGTTCATGTTCTGCAGTAACCTAATGAGTTACCTAAGCATGTTTTGTGGTATCTCATTTCTAAACTTTAACTGGCTACGATTTTCAGTAGGGCTGTCAGATACCATTGTTGTCATAGCTGTTCCTAGCGCCAGTTTTCTCTCCATTTTACTGTCTCAAGGAGGGAACCCGCTAGGGTCACCCTTCCTCTAGCTTTCCATCTCTTAGATGTGATTTGAGCACTGAGGTTGTATCTTAGCTATGAGGGCAACCATTCTGATTTGCACGGAAGAGTGAGGTGGTTCCTATACAGAAACAAAGGTTGCTTCCTTATGCCCTTTCAGTTTCCATTCAGAAAGCAATCTATGCACGCTTACTTTATTTAGGCACTTTGAAATGTTTATACTCTTCAACAAGCACCAGATGAAGTGTGGCACGTCTCTGTCCCCTTCCATCTTTCAGTCTATTTCCATTTATAATTTACACACAGCAGAAGGCATGTCATATTTTCTTTCTTTTCAGGGGATTCTGTATTTCAGTAAATCTCTGCTCAGAAGTTTTCAGAGAACCAAAGCAGGCTTTTAAGGCAGGTCTTCACTCCATTATCTCTTTTGTCTATATGGGTAAATCTCTCTATAGCCTCCTTTATGCACTTCTTAAACGTCAAAGCTTGGAGGATTGATGAGAAAGACAGTTGCCTTATTCAAGGGGGCATTTTCAAGCAGTAGCATTTCCTCTTACCTATCTTGTTTCAGGCTATGAACATCATGCTTACTCTTGTGTGTATTCAAGCATAGCTGCCCATTTGGGTTGCTTAGACTTGTTTGGTCAAGCCCCGCAAAGTAGTGAATGTGACAAGAACTCACCCGCCAAAGAAGCACCTATGATGACTCTGCCTTTCTTTTAAAAAGGCTGCAATTAATAATGACCAGTTTAGGTTCTGACTGATTTACTTTTGTGACTTAACTAGTATTGGGCAAGTCCAGAGGTGTGCAACCTTTTTTCATCATGGGCCGCATGACAATTGTTTACATGTTCCAGCGTCCAAACACAAAATAGCCCCAAATGCTTCCCATAGCCCCAGTCTGCCCCAAGGCTTACCCCTCCATCCCCAGAGAGGCCCATGGAGCCCCAAGAGCCACATGAGCTGCCCCCGTCCCCAAGAGCTGCATGGCCACCTTTTAAAAATGGCACCACTGCTGGCTCCACAGGCTGCATTCTGGGCCATGGGTTGGACACCCCTGGGCTAGTCCTATTCAGTGTGTAATACCCAGTTTCTGTTTCCTCTTCCTTCATATTCAGAAATAAGAAGTGAATATCTGTCTGCGGAGTATCCTAGGCCTTATCTTCGCAGGTGAAAGAGAGTGGTTTTTCACGCAGGGTAACTATTCCACTTGAGCAATCCCCAGGTAAAAAGCCCATGGAAGGCATGGTGCTATGGCCTTTGTGTGGTTGACCTTGACTAGTGTTTATAGTGACACTGAATTGCCAAACCTCCCTTGCATTTTTTTACCTCGAGCTAGCTCTTACTCACTAGTTACACATTGGCTAAGGCGACACTGAGGTTTCTGTTTTAGCATATATTTGTATAGCAGGGCTATTTCGAGTGCGATATTTCGTTCCTGTTACCCCTTGTTGTGAGAGGGATAGTAGGAATCGTAGAATACTAGGACTGGAAGGGACCTTGGGAGGTCATCAAGTCCAGCCCTCACGGCAGGACCAAGTACTGTCGAGACCATCCCTGATAGACATGTATCTAACCTGTTCTTAAATATCTCTGGAGGTGGAGATTCCACAATCTCCTTAGGCAATTTATTCCAGTGTTTGACCACCCTGACAGTTAAACTTGGAAATAGGCATGAATTTCTAACTTTGGTGCCATGTAGCTGGCACAAAGTTCAAAACAAGTTACCTTGAAATAACTTACGCAGTTTGCATTGTGCAAATCGCGTAAGTTATTTTGAGGTAGGGTTACAGTGTAGCCCGAGCCACCTTTTCTTCGAGACTTCCTGACCTTCCCTTGGAGTGAGTACCTATCAAGGAAAAGGGATTAAGTAGTCCATTTGTATTTAATTTGGAAATTGTTAGTTCAAACCCTTGCTGCTTTTGGTGGCTGATAGAGTGCCTTCATGTTTCCACAACCAAACCTTACAAGTTTTTCAAACTGGAATAGGGTTTCTTCTTCTTGGACATAAATATCAGCATATCTGGGTGAGATTTTCTCTGAATATTGCAAGGATGCAGAGTTAATATCTTTCTGCGCAGAAGAGTGAATATTTTAGACTAGAAGGCTTCTGAAAAAAACTGGTTAGTTCTTCTGGGTTTAAGAATTGTCGGGTATTTGGCTCAGTGAATACCTTAAATCCACAAGATAACAGGGGAAAAACCCTGGATTTATAGAACACAGTTAGGCCTCTACCTTAATTTTTCCTGTTGCATACTAGTAAGAATCCAAGTGAATAATTTGAACAAGTCAATATAAAGATGACATTGTAGCCAGCTGAGGTGCTTATCTGTAACCTATCTTATTTTTTCCCTTTTTTGCTTTAATGTGGTAGTCCTTTCGTCCTCTGGGCAAGACCTTAAACCTTGAGAGGCAAAAGTCAGATCCAAAGCAGATCCATTGTTTAGTGTATCTGTGGCCCATTGTAGGGAATGTTTCTCTTTGATACATGACATTAAAATGTTGAGGGCAAATAAGTCTTGTGGGCTAGCTTCTTATTCTCTTTTTTTGCCTCTGGACCATCACAGTAGCAGAAGACGGCCCTGTTTAGTTGCCATTTCCATTCTTAAGGGGTTTTGGGACAAGGGAAGCATTTAATCTTCCATGGATCCTACACCCATAATCTGAAACAGCTGCAGTCTTACAATTATGTTTAATGGACATGACCAGAAACCAATGATTTACTAATCATTTTACAGTACCAAGGAGAAGGGAATGTATCCCTTTTCTCGGGCACATTGCAAAAATAGTCTGCTGTGGCTTCCAATGTAGTTCATGCACTTTGCAGAAAACCGGTCAGAAAGATTGATGGTTGGAACAAGCAGTTCTCAGTTGCAAGTGCACTATTAATCCTTCTCACAATCTGGTAGGATGCAAGCTTCCAGTAGTGCATCCCCTCTCCTGTGTTAAAACTGTAGACTATGGCTTTGTCCACACTACAAAAGTAACTTGGAAGTTGCTTACTTTGAACTACAACTTGAAGTTGAGCATCTAGGCACATCCTACTTCAAAGTTAAACTTTGAAGTAGGGCACTACTCTGTTTCCAGGAATGGAGTAAGGACTTGAAGTTGGGCTCCCTACTTTTGAAATTAACTTTGAAGTTAGGGAAGATGTGTGTAGACTCTCTGCTGGCTACTTCAAATTAGTGCCTAACTTCAAAGTTAGTTCCTAGTGTAGACACACCCTGTCTGTATGTCTTCTGATCTACTTAGCATAAACCACACACTGCTGTCTGGTAAGGCTTGCCCTCTATTCCTTTGGACAGAGACATCTGAGATTACATGATTTACTATAATAGGAGATATACATCTCCCAGAACTGGAAGGGACCTTGGGAGGTCTAGTCCAGTCCCCTGCCCTCTTGGCAGGACCAAGTACCATCCTGACATCTATCTACCCCAATCCCTAAATGGCCACCTCAAGGATTGAACCCACAACCCTGGGTTTAGCAGGCCAATGCACAAACCACTGAGCCATCCATCCCTTGCCCCCTCCTCCCTTTTATTTTACGTCAGGTCCAGTCCCCTAGCAGGACCAATACTGACTGACTGTCTTGTAAGCTTTCCTGAGGGCAGGGCAGCTTGCTGAATTCAGGAAAGAAAAATTGGTGATAGCAATAAATAGCCTATAATGGAGAGCTAGAAAGGCAGTGAGCTGCTCTTGTGTGTGTAACTTTTTACAGATTAAATCTTCAGGGAAATAAAATATCACAAAGGTGCTATTGTGGGCCAGGAGCAGCTGCTTAAAAAAAGTAGATTCCAGCACTACACTCAGACTTTTTTTATTTTTGTGTAATTCTCATTCCAAAAATTTTGAAGTGTGTGTAGCTGGTAGAGTATCGTTTGAGTGGTAAGAAGGATGAGAAGTTAGTCTACAGTGTAATATTTGGGTAGTTAGCCTGTAATCTTTCCCTGAAAAATCTTCTCTTGGCACACATGTTGAGGTTAAATCATCTAGAGTCAACAGTTTGTTACCAAAGGAAAAGTGTTGGGAAGAGGGTGGTCTCTCCTGGGGGTCACTTGCTTTTGAACTGTTGAATCCCTTCAAATACGCAGTAGTGCCTCTGACTATTCCTTTGGCGTAACATCCCTTTTGGAATTTTGGTCTGCAGGCTCATCTTTGAGTCCCTCATTATATTTGCTCGGCAAGTCCAAAGTGAATTGAGTACAGGTCGCTCCTCTCAAAACTGGAATTCTCTAATCTGGCAACATCAGTCGCCTGGCAGGCCCACGGATGTTACTGGATCAGAGAGCCCCAGCTAAGAGGCTGCTACAAGAAGGGCAGGCGAGAGCCCAGTGACAAGGGGACTGGCAACCCTGTACACGGGAGGCCAGGGACTTGTTTCCCTGGTGCCGGTTCCCTGCTCTGGAGCTGGGAGCCACAGCTATGCAGGTTTGGGGTCTGCGGCATCAGCTCAACAGGGGCCAGAAACCAGCTGCAGGTAAGGGAGTCGCTAGGGCTGGAGTTGCAGGACTGAGGCGGGGGCCTTCCTTTCATTTGGCAAATTCTCTCTTTTGGTATGGACCAGGTCCCAAGGGTGCCAGACAAGGGAGGTACAATCTATACTTGTAGATAATTACAGCAGCAATTTTTAACACACCCAGTAAGATTTCAAAGTCGCCAAGTTTTCTAGCTCTGTGGCTTCCTGCCATTTTTTGAAGACAGTTGTTACATGCAGAAACTAGAAGAAAAGTGCATCGTTTTTAAGGACATGAGGTGTGGAGTTTTTATGGATAGTGGGACGGTTTCTTTGTGCTCCCATGTTGGTAGCAGGCTTGACGTAGAGAAAACAGGAAGATGTCTAACTGCACTTTGAGAATATTTACCTCAGGTAGTTTCTCTTAGATCTCATTGTGTGAGAAGACTCTATTTAGAGGTCTGTCACTTGCTTTTAATGTGACTAGGTGGCTTATCAGTAGCTGATTTGTATTCTGGAAGAAGAATCCACCAGGCAGGCAGTAACTATAACCTTCTCCCATATCAGTCTGGATCCGGTCTGTGCAATCTAAGGTTGGCACAGGAAATGCTGCAGAAATTTCTGGTTTTAGTCTAATTTCTGCAGATTTCTTTGTACCATTTTTGGGCACCTCTTCATGCCTGAAATTATGGAGCTACTTGGGTCTCAGTTCTGTGCCTGGTCAGTTGCAGATAGCTCCCTCTAGCCAACCCCATGGGCAAAATAAGTTTAGCAGGAGAAATCATAGTCCTGATTCTCTGAGGTTTGTGCTCTCTACCTGCTGGCAGAGAAAGGCAAACCCTGCAGTCCTGGATTGGTACAGAGGAACTTGTAGAAAATATTCATGTATTCCCAAACACTAATCACATGGATCTGTATCTTCCAGAATCATTTCTATGCATGTTAGTGGGATGTGTACAACTTTTATTTCAGCTTTTTTGTATCCGATGCTGAACAGTGTGTGTTCTCTTTCAGCCAAGAGTTGAAACTAAACCGGAAGCTCAGTCTCAGCCAACCCGAGTGCGTGAACAGCGTCCAAGGGAGCGACCAGGTTTTCCGCCAAGGGGACCGAGACCAGGTGAATATACCATTATCATAGTTCATCTTTGCACACTGAGAACTTAATTATTTGTTGTCTTTGTACTAGAAAGGATATTTGCTATGGCTGGCTGGTAAAGGAAATCCTACACTAAACAGACCTTTGGTCCATCTTACTTGATGTCCTGCTTCTAGTATTGGTTTGTACCTGATCTTGAGGAAAGCGAGACCTCTGGAATAAAGGATTTTCGAACTCCCAACCCAGGGGCCCTCTTCCGTCCAAGCACTTCCCAGTCCAGTCTGTGAAATATTTTGAAAGTTATTTATCAGACCCACACAGCTGCTTGGATAGGGGATTGGGGGAGAAGGGATGGCACACGGACTCAGCCATGCACACAGCTTCCAGCAGCACCCAGGTCCCCATCACCCCCATGGTCCCAGTCGCGGAGTGTGCTGCTTGGTCCAGGAAGCCCTGCTAGCTGCCTCCACTGTGGTGTGAGCTGTGCTGGCCAGAGCGCCGCTTGGGCTGATGTGCTTCTGCAGCCAGTGGAGCAGGGCTGATGCGTTTCACTTTTGGGTACACTGGGAAGGGGTGGGAGATCTCAGGGCGAGAATATGGAAGTGGAGGTTTTGGGGGTGGGAGGCAGGATCCCAGCATGAGGGTACAGTTGTTGGTGGCAGGAGGACATCACAATGTGGGGCATAGGAAGTGTCAAGGGGAGGACTCAGTTTCATGTTTTTTATAGGATCCTGTTCTATGTCTGGCACAGGGGAGACACTATCAGCTTGCATGTTCTGTATTGCCAACATCAAGAGTTCAGAACTCCATAAATCAGGTTCCCCCACCCCCAGAAAGAGAGTGGCTTCTTGAAATCACAGATAAAAATACACTTGTGGATCTTTTTGTTTGGTATCAGGTATCTGAGGTCTTTAGCTGAACTGGGGGTACGTTTTCTAGCTTTTCTCCATAAACCATGAGACATGAAATCGTCTTTAAAAAATCTGGGATTCTCTTCTAATGCTATGTACCGACAAATCAATATGACTTAAGTCAGAATGATCACAATTGATGATGGTGCATGAGGCATCAAGTACTAAAGTTTTCTGATGTGGCTTAATTCTAATCATGTGGCTGGGCCTTTCCATGGGGTTGGTGGGGGAGAGCCCAAGTTATCAGGAGGCTTGTGATCAAATCAGAAGATTTGGCATCACTGATCATTGATTAGTTTTGCATCTTACACATGTGAATAGGATGGCTCTGTACACACTTCGCCTGGGCCACAGGGACATGCTGGCAGCTGCTCTAGACTCACTGCACTGCCAGTGATGATGGTGGGTCCTCCAGTGGGTATTAAATCACTGGGAGCGGCTGGCAGGGTAGGGGTAGGAGTGTGGGACTGAATGCTCCTGATCCAGCAGAGGGGCCAGTCAACGTGCTGGAGGGAGAATGCACAGAGACTTTTGTCCTCTGTCTGGAGCCCTACCCAGGTGGGTATGTGCTGACTAGCTAGGGGGAGCTGAGGATTATCACTGGCTCTAAGGTATATTGAGTTTGAGACCCCTGCTTTATTCTCTGCAACTACAGGGGGAGGAATGAATGGATACTTTCCTGAACCCGCTTCAGCAATCAGTTGCTCTGAAGCAGGAGGACTTTCCCTAAAAATGCACATTTTTTAAATATATAATTCTTTGTTAACATTCCTGAGCTATTTGCTTCCTCAGATTGTTTAATGCTGTTTAAAAGCTCTGCTCTCTTGTGGCTAAAGAGTTGATTGCTTCTTTTGGAGTGTCTTCTAACTCCTGTTGAACAGAGCGAACAGGAGCATTGAAATGCTTTCCACTATCTCTGTGTTTCACCTTTTGAAACAAAATCTCTTTGATAAGGCATCGTGCCAAATCCTGTTCATTCTATTGTAGCTTTTCTCTGAACATGGTTCAAGTTCGTTTTGCTACTTCATTTACGTGTCATCTTATAATATAGGCAGTCCTACTAATCCATCCCAGCCAACTCTAATCGCACTGTTCTTCTTTGAACTGTGCACAGTATCAGTCTATTCATGGTGATACACCTCTAAAGTTTGTGTAGCTAGGTCTAATGTGTGTGAACTTGCAGTTGTGAACACTACAGTATTGTACTGCGGGTGAGTGACTGTATAGGATTACACCTCTGGATACTAAAATTCAAGTTCTGTCAGACGATAAGTGAACTTATTTTACTTGTTTGCCCAGAAAACCTCTTTGCAACTTGGAACAATGGATTCTCTGCTTAGAGGCATGGTATTAATAGTGCAGATGAATTTGGCTTTTATACAAGAGAAATGTGCATTTGTTCGATGCAGTGCTAGCATAGACCAGACAATTGTTCTCAAAAGTGGCTTAAAGGGGTTCAGTGCTCATTAGTGGAAGTGAGCCTTCTGAAACAGGTCTGTGCTAGTATTTATAGTGTAGTTAAGGTTGGTGGAGCTACACCAGATGAATGTATATATTACTTATTCATGGCTGTTGTAGGTGTGATCATGCCATTGCTTCTGACAGCATAAAACTAAATGTATTCAAATGCCTGTTAGAAATCAGATTTCCTTGATCTGTACCCTGAAAAAATACATCTTCACAAAAGTTTTAAGTCTAGACAGAACAGTTGTTGCGTTGTGCATTTCTGCTATTTCATGACTTAGACGGAACTAAATTTCAAGACTAATCTTTGTCTGGTCTAAAGTTCTGACTTCTCATCTTGTAATCTGAGTAACTGTACAAGTTGGAATTTTTGGAACAGCCTCAGGTTACTGGGCTAGATGAAAGTTACCATCTGTCACCCTTCTGCTTTCAGCCAAAACTTGACAATAACTGTAGTTGCTATAGTATAACTGGTTGCTATGGCATGTTGATTATTTTGGATGTATGCAACTGGTTCATCGCAAATTCTAGTAGACATACATCTATGTTACAGTCACTTTGATTAGTTGGTAAATATTTTGGCCGTGTTATTTGAGAGACCAGGGATTTAAAAAACACAGTAGATAACTGCGGGTAGATACAGGGGTTAAAATGCAGTAGTACACAATCATGTTTTGTTAGTTGCTTGAGGAAAAATAAAATGTCAAAATTCAGGGGAACTAATCCAGCATATTTAAAACTGTTAAGATACCTAAAACATAACCACTGTTTAGGCTCTATAGCAACTATCTTGTGCTGTGGAACTTTTGCTTCCAGAGTTAGCAAGCACAAATTTCACACATCAATTGTGGCTGCTGTAACACTATGTAAAAGCAACACTAACTGCTTAACAGCATCAGCTAATGCAAATTGGAGAATGACAAAGCTAGCAGAGAGACTTCCTTTTAAAGATTCCTAAAGGGTGTTATATGTGGTAGGAAAATAAACCTGAACAACCTTAGAACTCCTAGATATGTGACTCAAATTCTAGTGTGGTAACAGGAAACATGCTCTGCCCTTGTATACAAAATGCTGTGAGAATTATCTGTCTGTATTGAAAAATCCAACACCAAATAAGATCAGGAAGGGCACATTTTCCGAGACTGCACTGCCATGAATTGTTGAAAAATGGGATTGGATAGCAAGCTTGGTATTGTCACATCATAATATATGCCTAGGGCATTGTTTGGCTCTATAGGATACAGGGTAAGATCTTACATCTTCCATTAGATAAACATTAGATTTGGGACTGGATATTAATCACAGTTAATGCATGTGATTAACTCAAAAAAATTACTAGTAAAGTTAATGGTGATTACAGTTTAATTGCACTGCTAAACAATAGAAGATCAGTTGAAATTTAATAAATATTTGTGGATGTTCTACATTTTCAAATATGTTGACTTTCAATTACAACACAATACAAAGTGCTCACTTTATTTTTTTTTTATAATACACATTTGCATTCTTAAAAATAAACAGAAGAAATAGTATTTTTCCATTTGCCTCATATAAGTACTGTAAGGCAGTCTCTTTGTGCTAAAAGTGCAACTTACTGGTGGAGTTTTTTTGAGTGCAATTGCAAGTGTAACAATGGAAAACGTTACAGCCTACAACAGCAATAGGCATCCAAGAATAAGGAGTGGGCCTCATGAGTTGACCCTGCTTTGTCTCAGTGGGCCACAATGCCACTCTGCCTGCAGATCCCCTGTCTACTTTCCTCCCCCATGTGCCTCTTGCACATTGGAGTCCCACACTTCCTACTTTTCCCTGCCTTCCTCTCTCCCAGCACTTTTGGAGCACCACAAATCCTCTGATTGATGCTCTGTTCCCACTTCTCCCTGCCCTCCAGAGCTTGAACAGCTGATTCACAATGCTCCAGTCCTTGGAGGGAAGGGAAAGAGCAGGGATGAAGTGCGAATCAGCAGATTCGTGGTGCCCTGAAAGTGCTGGGATGGAGGAGGAGGAGAGTAGGAAGTGTGGGGTTCCAGTGCCCCTGTGTGCAGGAGGTGGTGTGTGAGGGAGGGGTATAGATGGAGGTCTGTGGGCTGCATGTTACCCACCACTGGCCTAAAGCTCCACTCAAGCCTTCTTGTTGAGCCAATTGTGAAGAGAAACAAGGCTTTTTCTATGTACACCGCTCACTTATTTAAAATGTCACTTGAAAGTGAGAACAAGCATTCCTATGGCACTTGTGTAACTGGCATTGCAAGATCTTTAGGTACCAGATATTTTTGTTCAGAAGAGCACCATGGAGCATCCAGGCAGGGAGAGGTGTTCACCCTCAGGGCAGCAGAACCTCATGCCTCTGCTCACTGATATGGATTCCACATCCTGCCAAGGGGTTACTGACCTGAGCCCATGCCCTTCAACAGCGCCATGTTGAGAGAGAAGGTTTTGTTTTTAGCCAATGTGCCTTCATGCTTTGGCCACCACTCCAGAGGACATGGTTCCATGTTAAACTTCTTTAGGGAGAATTGAATGTCTTCTGCTCTGTGGTTTTTACCTTCCTTCTGCCATATATTTTGTGTTACGGAAGTCTGACCCAACATGTGGTGGTCTTTTTAAGACCACATTTGCTGCTGATTTGACAAACCACAAAAAAGGTACCTATGTCAGATTTCTAAAGATAGTTACAGCATTCAACCCATGGCTTAAGACCCTGAAGTGCTGTCCAAAATCTGAAAGGGACAAGGTGTGGAGTGTGCTTCCAGAAGTCTTGAGAGCAACACCAGTATGAAAACTACAGAACCTGAACCACCAAAAACAAAATCAGCCATTTGCTGGCAGCATCTGACACAGAAGATGAAAATGAGCACACGTTGGTCTGCTCTGCTTTGGATTGCTATTGAGCAGAACCAGTCATTAGCATGGAAGCACGTCCTCTGGAGTGGTGGTCAAAGCATAAGGGAACATATGAATCTTTAGTGCTTTTGGCATGTGAATATCCTGGGGGGGCAGGCTCTAGAAAAATGTGATGTGAACGCTTGTTCTCAGGTGACAGTGTAAACAACAAGCAGGGCAGCATTATACCCTGTAAATGTAAACAGACTTGTGCAGCTGAACCATAGAAGTAGGACTGATTAAAAAATTAGTCATGCGATTATCTTGATAATCACATGACAGTCATAAGTTCATTGCATTCAGGGAGTTAGTAAGTAGTATATTTTAAATCATTGTCGCACAATGGGAATACCTTCCCTCTTGGTCCTGTCTTTTTCTATAGTTCAATAAACAAATTGCATCAGTGAGCATTTATATGGTGGGTAATGTCTGTGGAATGATGTCTCACAGCCATAAATTTATATCTGTTATAGCTGGGATGAAGTAGAGTAACTGGTTGTCCTGCTACCACTAGTTGATGACTAAAATATTTAGCTTTCAAAGCTGTTCTTGTCTTTTGAAATAGGAGGACTAGAAGAAATGGCTGTAAACATACAGTAGTTGTTGTTTGCTTTTCTTCCATTCATTTGGAAGCTTACTAGAAATGTCTTCAATGCTAACTTTTAACACTAGGTTAAGGTGATGGTTTTGTTTTGAGACTCAGGAAAATACAGACGGTAGCCTCTCATGAACTTTAAGCTTTCTTCCTTTCTAAGGAGCATTCAGAGTAGGCCGCTGCTTAATAGCTCTTTCCATGTGCGGCTTCCAGTTTTGAAGGCACAAGCGAACAGTTCTTACATTTCGTGTGGTACAACAAGATGCACATTCATCTGAAAAAAGTGATGGTCAACAGCATTAACAGCTACTCTATTTTTGAAATGCTCCCGTTGAGAGCAGCGGTCAACACCATTCACCATCCTCTTTTATTCATGTATGAAAGCAGTTGGATCTCAGCTTCCAGGTGGTAGTAGAAAGGCTTTTTTTTTAAAAACAAAAAACAAAAAAACCCCAAAAAACTGAATTGTTCCCTCGAGGTCAAGATTGAGAGTGACTGATGGGGTAGCTTGCGTGACTGCAGCTAGTACTGTAGGATCTCCCAGAAAGTCTCTGCAGCTGTCAGTTCAGCACTCTCCGTGAAGGTTTAAAGTGCATCTGAAAATCTTATGTATATTCAGTGGTTATGCTTCTCTTGGAAAATACATAGGTGAGTGATCTAGCTTGTAAGTGAAGAAAACAAGAAGCTTTCCATATTCCAGTTGGGGAAGATTAAATTCTAAAGGCACTAAATATGCCTGCCTTCCCCATCAGAGAATAGTTTAAGACCACATATGAGGAAATACATGTACTGAAAGCAGATCAGTGTGCTGCTAGATGTGCTCTTCAGATTGTTCAGTATGAATCCTAAAACTTACTTGCTTATGTTTTGAATTGACACAGGTCGAGGGGATATGGAGCAGAATGAATCGGATAATCGCAGAATAATTCGTTACCCAGACAGCCATCAACTCTTTGTTGGCAACTTGCCACATGATATTGATGAGAATGAACTGAAAGAATTCTTTATGAGTGAGTGATGGGTTTTTAAATAGTTTGAAATTCATCTACTGGGTCTAAAGAATGGAAGTGAAGCTTCAACCACTGTACATGGTATATGTTAAGGTTTTATAAACAGAGTAATAAACTTTAACACTATAGGAAGTTTTTGGAAATAACTAAAACAAACAGGCTTATTGCTGGGCCTACTCTTTATTTAAATTTGCATAACTTGTTTTTGTATTATGCTTTCACAGGCTTTGGAAATGTGGTGGAACTTCGCATTAATACCAAAGGAGTTGGAGGAAAACTACCAAATTTTGGCTTTGTGGTATTTGATGATTCTGAGCCAGTTCAGA
This sequence comes from Carettochelys insculpta, assembly GCF_033958435.1. Classification (NCBI taxonomy): domain Eukaryota; kingdom Metazoa; phylum Chordata; order Testudines; family Carettochelyidae; genus Carettochelys; species Carettochelys insculpta. The sequence goes on along the minus strand of NC_134140.1, from coordinate 130,922,220 downwards.
GAATCTTAGTTGCGAAAGTAAGTTTGACCATGTAGTATTTACATATTTGTCATAGTGAGGGAAGGGATGCCACTAAAGCATCAGTGATGCAATGTCCCTAGCTCTTTACTAGAGTTCAGTTGAAGGACTGGTACTTACTTACAAAAAACTTTAATTTCAGACTGTTTTGTGAGTAGCCTGTTTCTGTTCCTCACTTTACTTCTGTTGTTTAGAAGTTGCTGTGTCATGATGAATGCTTATAAATTTAAAAACGAAGTTCCAAGTTTTTGACCAGCATTACTTTCATCATTACATCATAGTACTGCAGCTGCTTGGGGAGCAAGTGGAACTTGATTTACAGTACTGGGATTGGGGGAAAAGGAGTTACGTAACTTCCGGGTTCATTAGATCTCAAGTTCCTTGAGAGATGGCAAGTTTTCAGTCTTTAACATTTGAGAACTGCAGTAAAATTGTTATACTTGCAGGTTAGTAATAATTTTGTGGCAATGACCATAGCAAGTTTCAGACCTTTCAGAATCCTTCTAATCAAAGTGGTTTACTAGTATAATCAGTGTGCTAGGATCTCAAAAAATAAGTAGGGTTTGAAGTCGTATGAACGTGGCTTTAAGCTGTGTGCACCTGTACTGCTAATGAGTGCCATGTAGGGGTTACTGTTTCCATGTGCTCTGTGTAGCTGGGACTTTATGAATATGAGACTAACTTTGCCTTGTAAACCTTTCCCCTTCTAAGCCCATTATGTTTCGAGGAGAAGTGCGCTTGAATGTAGAAGAGAAAAAAACAAGAGCTGCCCGTGAAAGAGAAACCCGAGGCAGTGGCGATGACCGTAGGGATATTCGGCGCAATGATAGAGGGCCTGGGGGTCCCCGTGGACTAGTGGGTGGTGGAATGATGCGGGACCGTGATGGAAGAGGACCTCCTCCCCGGGGTGGCATGTCACAGAAACTCGGCTCTGGAAGAGGCACTGGGCAGATGGAAGGTCGTTTCACAGGACAACGCCGTTGAAGTCTTCCACTGTTGGCAGACGGTCTTGGCAGTGGTACATTATTCATCGTGTTTGCATTCTTGTTAATTTTTTGGCTTTGGAATGTGACACAGCCTTTTTGAGCATTTCTTTGATGTGAAAAGCATCCTTTGGTTACCAGTTTAAATTGAGGTGGACGTGCTTTCCCAGATTTCACAACAGGAGTCACACTGTTAATTTATAATTTAGACTTGGAGAATTAAGGACAGAGAAATGACCATAAAACTAACTGCAACAAAAGTGGACTAAAGGACATGCCCAATCGAATTCAGGTCCTTTCAGTCAAAAACCCTCTGCTGCACATTTTGTGTAAGTGTTACTGTTTCTGCTTATTACTGTTGGAAACGCAATTAGTGCAATCTGTGCAATTGGAGAAGTTTGCCTTTTTTCCTTTTAGAACACTTGGCTCAAAACAAACAAACTTGTGTTTACGCACTCATCAAAATGCACTAATGGGTACTCTAAACTCATTTACATTGACATCTACAAGAGGCATCAGGAAAAAAATCCATCATCCTCTTTTTCAAACAGAATAGCTTGTGAAATGATGCTTGCTGTGACCAACATGTACACACACAAACCTTAACAAGACTACAAGTATATTCCAGAAGGAAACCATGTAGTGGCAAACTAAACACAATCCAGAACTTCAAAGTTATGGTCCTGAGTAAAAAACAAGTTTGATAGTTCATATCTAAGATTTTTCTACCTGCCCCTCTTCAATACAGGGATGGCTGGCTGCTCAACAAACTCCTCCTGCCCTTTCCCCTTCTTTAAGCGTTGTACAGTGAATTGTCTTTACTGTATTTGAGTTCTCTAGTCATGTAATAAGCATGATGGTGCCTTCTATTAATACATCATTCCAGTCTTGCTGGTGATTTTGTACAGTATAGTGTATGAATTGCTGTGCTGCGAAGCCAAACAGCTGCAAAATGTTTAAAAGAAATCATTGAAAAGTTATATTAAAAAAAAATTGCAGTATCTTTAAATCAGTAAAAGTTGCTAGAATATCACTCACCTTGCTCTTCAGTTAACTTTGTATGGCTTTATGTAGAGGAGGGGAAGGCGGGGAGAAGGCAACTGAGGAGTCTCTAGATGCTTTTCTCTATCAAGTGTTGCATTTTTGGGGCTATGAAGGTAATATTTCAGTTACACTTCAAAGGTCAGTGAAGAACTCAGTACACTTTGCCAACTTCTGAAGTAGGCTCAGATCTAGAGGTCAAGGCCAAGCTTGTTAAATAACGATACTGCAATTTTCAGAGAACCGACTAGCAGCTCTAAGTATTTGCATTTTCCAGTTTCTTGAACTTCCTTATTTTGCACAAATATTTGAACTGATGTCGACACCCATCAAGCTCTGAACTTAATGGTAGGGGGAGACATCCTTTTATGTATTTTTACCTGTAGATTCTTTAACTCTGTGAGAAGTTTGCTATTTCCGGATTACTGTCTGCCTAGATGCACGTTCCAGTAAACGGCAAATGTAGCAAACAATACTATAACTCAGTGCTGGAGAATTCAGCAAGCGCCAAGCTCTGATGCTTCAGGAGGGAGAGGGCGAAAGTGTGACCACTTAAAAGCTGCTTCTAAGCATGGAAGACCTCATCACATTGTAACTAGCAGCAAATGTGGCATAAAAGCCATTTGTTTCTGGATTGTGCAACCCTTTGTGGTTTTCTTGTGAGCTGGAAGATGTTGCACATGTTTGTATCTGATGTATTAGGCAAAGAAAGATTGCATCTGACTGTTTTTTCCATAAAACTTGAGGTCTTCCATGTTTGATGGTAAGTCTTGCACTATTTCCATATGTTTCTCTGGGACATGTTTCTCAGTTTCCATTTTTATATTTTAGTTTTACTCTTGCATTTTCAGATGTTACTTGGAAGCATAGTACTTGAACTCCTCACTACAAAACATAACTTGACTTAAGTTTGAAGCTTTTACTCAAACTGCTGTCTTCAGTAAATGGTTTGCCACCAGTGTTCATGTAGCTTTTTTCAGTTTTTGTGCTATGCTATTGCCCTGCCATCTTCAAAATTGTTATGGCAGATGGCACTGGGAAGAGTCACAAAAAAGTGTAACTGACCATTAGAGCTACTGAGCCATTTAGCTTTCTGGCTTGCTTCTTGTTTCAATGCCATGAAATAAAAATAATGGAACATCATACCCAAAGTTTACATGGTGACTGTTCACCTACTGTACTGTGGACTCTTTAATGTTCTTGTCCCTCTTTCAGTAAATGTACCTCTTAAAGCAAAGTAACAGATTCATTGGCCATTACTGTTAGTTGCTGATCTGTGGATGGTGGTAGTATTCTATCATTACAATCCTGTTTCAACAAAGTTGGCATTCCGTCTTGGCTTTAGTAGGTATAAAAGACAGTGGATTACCATCTTTATTGCTGTAATGTGTTAAGCATTATATGCTAGTAGAATCTAGTTAATTGTTGCAGGTGGAAAGTATTTTTACTTTTTAAGTTTCCATTCTTGAATGTGTTTTGACTAAACATACCAATAAACTACTGATGTCTGCAGCATTTATCAATGTCCCTAATTCTCTCTTGAATGTAGGTCTATTCTGGTATACGTTATTTCAGACCTTACTATGTAAAAGCCAGTTTTCAAAAAAGGGGTTCCTTAAAGTGATACAGGATCAAAAGCTACTCCCCTTATCTGCTTGTTGTGTGCTTCAGTAGAAGCTGCTCAAGTAAAGCAGTCAAAATTTGATTCATTGCAAGATTATATATAATCACAATCCTACACATTTGGAGGGTTTCAACAACACCAAGCAACTGTTGATGTGTTTGACAGGTCAGTAAGCACCTGCTGGTTCCTCTTTTCTTTTTTTAATAAACAAAGTCCTCAGCTTGCAGTGAATAATTATAGCATTTACCCATTTTTTGTCACATAACTAAATGTCAAAATCAAATTTACTGGGCTTCCTTTGTTGCTCGGGTTGCCTTATGTATAAGTTTGTCTATATAATGTTATTTCTACTTTAATTTTGCTATATTTAGTCTGTATAACCATATCTTTTAAAAGTACTGTTTTTTTCGATTGTGTTCATCTCTTTCCTGCTGCCAAAAGGTGGATAATGGAGCATTATTAGGCTTTTAACCCCTGACATCTGAACTTAAAATCCCTCTGGGGGCATCTGGTATTGGCAACTGCAGGCAGGCTACTGGGCTGGATGAACCTTTGGTCTGATCCAGTATGGCTGCTGTTACGTTCTTACAGGTTTTACACAAATTAGTCTCTGTGTTCCTGTGTGATAAATCAGCACTTTCATAGTGAGTAATTTTAGAGTTCTTCTAACTGTTAAACGTAGTTCAAATCAGGGTGAGAACTGTGGTCAGTAAGCAGTACTAAGTAACAAAGGTGGAAGGATAATTTAATGCCCTTGTCCAGGGTATGGGGAAGGCAGATATTTTATTAAAATTTTTTAAAAAAAATTTCAAGGGGACTAGATTTCCTTGGCACTGGCTGTGCTATTACTTTATAGTGATGCCGGAGGCTTCATTTCCACATTGCATGATCCTTTCTCTTCTGGCATCAGGTAAACTTCCAAATGTTGGCTTTGCCTGTGCTACCGTTAGCTTTTCTTTTGGGGAGTTAACTGTCAATATAAAAATTGGACAAAAACAAAACCAGCTCTTAATGTTGGTATTGAAGCAGTGCGTTTGTCATGATAGTTGTGTATATAAGATTCCTACTTTGATTATGCTACTGGCATCAACTGTCATTTATGCTGGGGTTGAATATTCAGAGTGTAATGCTTTGACTGTTTGTTCATAACGGAGACTAATCAGAGAAGCCTTTTTAAGTGTAGTTGCTTAACTTCAGTTATTGGCTACAGTAAATTATCCTCATGAGCTCAAAACTTGACCAATCTTAAACACCATTTTGACAGGTAAATCTTAAACTTTCTATGTCCTTTTTTAAAGGGCAGTCTTGCTGCCTGAACTCTTAAGACAAAAAAGTGTTTAAAACAGATATTTCTTGCTAGATATTAAAATTCTGGAGGCTTGTGTATGCAGACTTTTCATTTGTTAGCCATACTGAGAGTTAGAAGCAGCGGATATTTACTAAACTTTAAGGACTTGGAATAGCTACTATGATTTGCAGAGCCCGGATTCCATTGCTGGACATGACAGTGCGGTTTGAAAGGGGGGGAAAAATCCCAGTGTGTCTTGCCAGATACTTATCTTGGTAAAGCAATGTAATATTAAAACTCTGTTTGGCTATTATTTATTGTGACTTTGCCCATCAATTTACACAGAATAGTTCACTTTGCACAGATTAAATGAAAGCACTTTTTACCTGAGAACACTGCTATTCTTCAGTTAGTAATAGCTGCTGCACTGTCTGAGCACAAAAATGAAGCCTAGTAATTTTGAGTTGAGAGAAACATAAGGAAGCAACTGAAATATATGCAAGCTCCATGCACTCCGTGATGCTACTGTGTACGTAAGTATTTTTGGTAACCTGCCAACTACAAAATATTCAGACAGCACCACAGTTGCATTCTGAAATTCACATGTACTTTTCTCACGAAGGTCTCTTGCAGTTACACAGATTTAATTTAAACTTTGTGAGAACAACAGTATTGCAATGGAGTCACAGACAGTCCCCTTAAACACTCCATTCTGTCTTGCCACCCAGAGAAGCTGGACTATGTGATAGTCACTTGCACCAAAAATCACAAAATATTCAGACTATACTCGGTCTCAAATGACCGGTCATTCTTCCAGGGCAAATTGCATCCTAGAGCTCACACCAAAGATGATGCTGGTAACCAACTCTGTAGTAAGCTAATGAAATGCACATTAATGTAAAAGAAGAAATGAAGCTTGAGAGATTAAAGCAGGTAAAAATATAGGTATGGGTGAGTCACGATCTATACTACAGCTCTTAAGTGCTTTTGAAGTTAATCTATCAAATTCCCAAAAGTCTCTGGGAGCTATCCAGAGTAACTGGGATTTTCACTTGGTTATTCTGCTCTGTTGAACTCCAGACCCCCCTGAGATTAGTTTTTCCTTGTCCCTCGTTATAGCTTCTGACAGGACACCCCGCACGTAGGTCCACTTCTTCATGATGGGAAAGAGAATTGCATTTAAACTTTTGCTCTTCAATCCCACACAGTGGCAGTTGGCTTTCCATGCACAGGGATTAACACTTCCCTATTAAAGTGTATTTGCATTTTACAAGGCTTCTTGTTTGATAGTAACTTACAGGGGGTATATACAATCCTGTTATATTGTAAAAGGATCCAGCTTACTGAGAACTGTGTGTGCAACATTCCACCAGTTTTAATGGCTACTAAATGCACTTTATACACTTTTTAACATCTACTTTGATACCAACACAGGTGAGCTGATCTGGCTTTCATCCATGAGTGAGTTTGTTCCTAGCTAGCACTTGGCTTACCAGCATCACAGCTCTTGTTTAATCTGTGACTGCAGGTATTTTATTCTTGAAAGCCATGAAAGTGCAGGAAAATTCAACTTTCAGCATGCATGTCTGCCATATTTGGAGCTTTGCTGCCAGCAGAGAGAAATACAGGCTTTAGTTAAACAGTGGTTCTGATATTAGTTTTGTAGCACTTCAAATTTTGCCAGTTTAGTTGAGTCTCTATGAAACCATTCTATTAAAACACGTTTCAGAACAATGTTCATGAATAGGATAAACCAGTGTCTGGTTGTTTTTTTTGGCTGTCCCTGTTCATTTCTTTTAATGCTCTAACATCACAGTAGACAGGGTTCCAATGGCATCTTGCCCTTTACTGAGTTAAGAATTAAAATGTTTAGATGTCTAAACCTGTTTATGTTGGTATGTCTGCAACCTGAGCACTTCCAATTCCTGAACATCTTTGTAGTATCTTCCCCAAGTGTAAGTAGCTGTTGTTAGAAATTTCACTCCAGTTTGTTCCAATACCTTGCCTGAATACAACCAGGCAATCTCAGACTGGCAAATTAGCTGTTCATATTAAAACAATACAACTCATGCTCCTTTAAAAAAAGGGGGTGTTCATAATGGGCTGAAAGATCTCATGAGGTGGCCCTTTTGTAGCATTACAAGTTTTTTTAAAAATGAGTTCTTACAAAATTGTGTAGGATGCAATTTTTAACTGCAAATGGAAGAAGTTTGTAAACTTAAATCTTATTCACTTGTTCATGTGGGGGTGCTATAGTGTATCTGTTTTTGATACTAAATTGAAGTGATTGTTAAAGAGGCTATTGAACAGATGCGTCAGCTCTTTTGTAAGTATCTCCATAATATCATGTGCCAGAACATATAATTATCATACTAGTAGTGTGGTAAATCCTAGCTTTGGGAGGCAGTGCCTGGGGGGCGGGGGGGGGGGGAACAGTACGGAAAACAGTTACTTAAGCTATGTTTTTATTCACTAACATTCCAATCTTCAATATTAAGTTCCTACTTCAAAACCAGTGTAAATTTTAATAGACCTTTGCATCCAGAGGACTTAAAGTGCTGAGCTGTCATACTGCATTCAAATACATAGTTCAAATTGCTGTGCATTTTGAAAAAGTTGTTGACAATGGCAGCATCTCCAAATGTAATCCTGTGCACCATGAATACAGGGTTTTGCTCTGTTTTTCAAAGTGGAAGATATCTCTCTTATCTTAAGCCATGCAATATCTTTTGGATATATAGGGCTAACGTTTAGTACCCTTGGCAATATTGAACATGTTTTCTATGTGTGGACCTTTCTTAAACTCTTGACACACCTTATGCAGGTGGTGGGAGGGTTCCACATGTTAAAATCATAATAAATACATATTCTCAGTCAACAGATAATAGGTTAGTAACATAGAATTGTTAAGTATCGGAGGGGTAGCCGTGTTAGTCTGGATCTATAACAGCAACAAAGGGACCTGTGGCACCTTATAGACTAACAGAAAAGTTTTGAGCGTGAGCTTTCGTGAGCACAGACTCACTTCATCAGATGCTGGTCTTGGAAATCTGCAGGGCCCTGCAGATTTCCAAGACCAGCATCTGATGAAGTGAGTCTGTGCTCACGAAAGCTCACGCTCAAAACTTTTGTTAGTCTATAAGGTGCCACAGGACCCTTCATTGCTGTTATGGAATTGTTAAGAATGAATCATGCCAAATCAAACAGGGTGGATGGATATAAATAGTGTTTTTTCGCCCCCATTTGTCAGTTACTTCAGATGCATTCCTGTGGGCTGATCATTAAAGTGTGTCAACTTACAGTTAAGTAGAGTTTTTACACTTCACACATTTGCTATATCTTCTTGAGACCCAGCACTGTATTGCGTCATATGTGCTTATTTAAACATTTAATGTTTTTGGATTCTAACTGTACGCATTTAGTGTGTTAAGTGGTGAATGATATATTTTAATATCTCAGAGATTTGTGATCTAAACTGTAAGAAGGAAACAGCAACTAGAATAGCAAAAGCAAGACAGTTTGAAGGTGATGAATAAGATCTGGACAAGCAAACTGATTAGCTTAGGAACGAAGCTGAGCATCTTGAAAGTGTGTGTGTTCAGTAGCACGTTGTACGGATGTGAGAGATGGGTGGTGATAAAAGATTAGAAGAGAAGAATATTGGCGTTTGAAGAGGAGCTCTAGAAAGATCCTGAGAATAGGATGGATGCGGAAGGTCACCAATGAGGAATTATATAGGAAGATACAGCTGAAAGAGAACTACTGCAGAAGGTTATATTACAGCTATTTGGGCATATTTGCAAAATGAACAAAAAATCAAGACCCTGGTATTGAGCATAATGGGCAGTTCCAATAGTAGAGGCAGACCCTACAGAAAATGGGTAGATTATATATATAGATTGATGCAGAGCTAGTCTACAGAAACTAAACCACACTGGACAGGGAAAGATGGATGGAAATAGAGAGGCATCAGAAGCCAACAGATGCTGAGCCTATGGTGGTTGATGATATTCGATATGTAGACTGGCCTTCATACTTGTAAAACTAGTAGATCTCATCCTCTGCTTTGTTTTTATTCATTTAAAACTGCTTTCCTTTTTTTAAAAAAATCATTGTTCAAATCTGATTTATAGCACATTCATTTTTTTTTTTTTTTAAATTCCATTTTGTTAACCCACCCTGAAGTCAACTTAATTCCTTCTTTTGACTCGGTTAGTGGCCTGAGACAGGTTGACATAGTTCCACATGATGGTTTCATAAACAAACTAGGGAATGTGGTCTCTATTATGTTACTAGAAATTAGGTGCGCATCTGGTATTCCTCAAATGGAGTTAAGATAGTTTGCAGTTAAGTGGGAGGATAGATCTAGCAGAATTCCATGTGGGTCAGCCTGTGGCCCAGTACCAGTTGATGTTTTAATGACTTATGTCATGTAGTGGAGCATGTGCTCATAAGGTGGATGACATCAAGTGGGGAAGGGCTGCAAATACTTTAGAGGACAAGATTGCAATTCAAAATGCCCTTGATAAATTGTTCTGAAGTGGAGACACCAACTGCACATCTTTAAAACTGGCATAACTTAAGGCAGCAGTACAGCAGAAGAGGATCTGGAGGATCACAAGTGGAATATGAGCTAACCGTGTGGTGCTGTTGTGCCAAAAAGGGCAAGGAGAGTGCTAACATGAGTTAGCAAGAGTCAGATAAGATGCAGGAAGTAACTATTCTGCTCTGCATGCTGAGGCCTAAGCAGGAGTACTGTGGCCACTTTTGGGTGCTGCATTTAAACTGGAGAGAGTCCAGAGGAAAGAAGTTACAAAAGGGTTAGAAAACCTGACCTGAGGCAAGGCTTAAAAGGACAGGGCATGTTTTTAGCTTTGAGGAAAGACTGAGATATGGGAACTGGAGATGCAACTTGATAAGTCCTCTAGACTGGTATAAAGAGCATGGTGATAAATTATGCTTTGTCACTCGAGAAGAAATACAATTAACTTACTTCAGTGGAGATTTGTTAGATACTAGGAAAAAAATCAACAGCTCTGACTAGACAGACAATGGAATAGGCATCCAAGGAAGGTTGTGGATGTTTTCTAAGAAAAGATTAGACAGCAGTCAGAGAGGGACTTGTTCCTCTTAGTCCTGCCTCTCTATAGGGGTATGGGACTAGATTATGATCTCTTGTGGTCTGTGGTGTAGCTCTGTTTATGGACAACCACAGGGGTTACAGTAAGTTCCTCCAAAGGGTGGGAGTGTTTAAAAATTTACAATTGTGCTGAGGTTTTGAGCAAACCAGTCCAGCTACTTCACTGCATAAATCTACTGTAATAACCCGTTGAATTCTTTGCTAGCAGAAAATGTTTTTCAAGTGTTAACTTTCCAGAAACAATGGTGCTATAAACCAGTTCATAAGAGACTTTCACAACTGCAATGTAGACGTAGCTGTGAGCTGTCAGTCGCCTGTATCTACTAGTTCAGTATTCCTTAAACGTTTTGAGACCATGGAACACCCAACAGTAATTGTTACGCAGAACACCTATGAAAATTTTCTTCAAAGAAGTTGTCAGACCAAAACAAACAACCCCAAGACCTATACAGCGAAAACAAAATGAAGTAATTTAATCAAGTATCATAGCACTGAAGTAGTACATTGTATCTGGTTTTAATAACAGAAACTATATACGTGCACCAGTGTTCTGCAGAACGTAGTTTAGGAAACACTACTTGTTCATTGTATGAACAGCTATAACCAGTCTGCAATACTGGGAAAGGGTGACCCGCTTTGTTTCAGCTAAGGCACCTTGATTTTCTGATCTCCTCCAGAACTGCCCTGTGCCCAAGTCCATGTGTCTCTGCTGTGGTTTTTAAAACTGATGCATTTTTGAAGTCGTAGCCCTGAAGTGAGTCCTGATTGCTTTTGCCTGAGACAGCTGCCAGTTTTCTGTCTGTGCTGTTTCTGTAACGTTGGCTGCTTGTGAATCAACAGCTTGGCCTTGGAGGCACTTGGAGTGCCTGTATGCTAACTACAAACCCATGAGACTGTATTTAAACTGACAATGAGTAAGAGTTTTGCTAGCATTGTTCCACTCATCCACACTGCCAGGTAGTTCTCCCACAGGCTCTCTCTGTATCAACCCTTCTTCACAGCCACATTTTGTTTATGTGCTACTCCCTTGCTGCGTGAATGTCCCTTTCATACTATCCTGTCTGCTGCAGCCTTGGGGGAAATCCAGCATTGCTGCCCCAGACTAGGTAAGTGTCTGCTTAGCAATGTCAGAACAATCCTCTCGGTGCCCCAGCCACTGTCCAGCACAGATGCCTGGATGGGGAAGCTGTTTCTTCTCTTTGCTATTCTAATACAGAAGGGTTCATGTTATTCAAGGACAGTGGTGGTGAAGGAGCAGGCCTGGATTAGTCATTGTGAGACCGCCCTGCTCATGGAAACACAACTTCGGGGAATAAAACGTCTTGAATGGTATCGTGGTACGGATGGCCCAGAGCTAAGGGAAATACCTAGGTGAGAGCAGGTGACCTGCTGCAGCGGCGGAGGAGCGTGCATCATCGTTCTTTTGCTTTTGTTGAGCTGCTTCTGAGCTGGGTAATCCCTGATTGCCCACTTAGGCTGCTTGTTCGGATACACATTAGAAAGTGCAACAGTCTGTACTTGCTGACTGATACTGGGCTGTGATCAGTCAATGTTCCTTCTAATCTTTCTTTTTCCATACAAGAAAGAAATAAATTTATGTGCACTGAGGCCTCTGTTAATGTGTTCCTAGAGGTAGTCTGCAACCTAGCTGTAAGCCTTCTATTTTATCAGTGGGGCAGCATTTGAGTTTCTTCTGAATGGTTGCATAAGCTTACCCAGACCACCCATCACAGTTCAGTCTCTTCCTAGCTTTGCTTCTCCTGGCTCTTTGACATGATAGTGGCTGATGATCTGCTGTTCACTTTTTCCCCCGATGGAAAATGACCTACAACTTCTGGATTTCCAAGAGCTCTGGCTCTCTTCCTGCTAGAATGGAACTTAGTGTAATGTTTCTGTTCCCATGCTCACCTGTGATGGGCTTTGAGGCTAGCTGCTTTTTTCCTTTAAATCAAGTTGCAGCTGCAGCCAAAAAAATGTATTAAAGTATTTCCCTGTGTTCCATTTTGCCAGGGGAAAGAGAGGACACTGATATATGTATGCTGGGGGGGAAGGACAGACTTTTTTTTTTAAGCACACTTACACCCTTTGCTCTCCTGGAAAGTTCATACTGCTCTGGTAGTACTTAAAGCTTGGCATAAATAGATTCTCATAGTTTCCAGTCAGGGTGAGGGCCTTCCTCAGGAACCATTTGTATGCAACAAAATGAGGAAGGGAGAAATTTAGCATAATATAGATGGCAGGAGAGCAATCCCAAGGCAACAATGAGGGAAGGATGGAATGACTAAATATACCTAATAACAGGTGTGGCTGATATCACAGCCCTGTGACTGGCAAGCACCCCTGCTGCTGTAGGCAAGCACTACAACAACAGGGGAACTGAACCTAAATTCTGCAGGCAACTACCCTTCACTCTCCTGGAGACTAGCATACAGTCATGGAGAAGCTGCACCTGAATGTAAAGTTTATGCTAATCTCTAATTTGCTGAAACACAATCTGTTCAACAAGGGCTTGTCTCCTCTACTACCTCCTAGGTGGTTGAATTCACTGCTAATGCTGTTTTCTGAGAAAAGGTACAGAATGGGGTTCCCTTGGAAAAGCTGAGCTAGGCTGCAATAAAAGGGGGAATAGATGTAAGGCATCCCCATTAGGGGCTGTGCCCATAATGTTGCAAAAGAAAAGGCATGTGATAGAAAATAACAGTGGTGAGCTTTTAGGTTTCTCTTACTGCCACTTTCTCTATTGTACAGGTGTGTGAGATTTTTAAACCTAATTAGCAAACTGTGAGGGCTTGTTTGAACTCAACTTTTTAAATAGCACTGTCCAACAGCAGCCAGCTTGGCAATTTACTTGTCAAATCATACTAATACCCAAAGGCTCCTAGAGCCCCTTGAAGAATGATGCATTGCAGCGTGATTTAGTTCAGTTACTAGTTCATCCACTTGGCCATAACCGTATCTTCATCCACATCATTTCCTTACTTTAAACAGCTTTCCTTATGCTGCTTTTCTTTGAAGCAGGCCCTGCCTGCCTTTGACCGTTTCCTTTTTTTTTTTTTAAACCCCGGGAATAAATTTCTTCATCATATTCCTGGCTGGGGGTTTCTTTTACACCCAGAACCCAGGACAGGTGTTGGGGGGAGAAAGCGGGCGGAAGTACAGGGCAGTGCGGTGTGGGCTCCGTAGTCTCTTTCCTCTTCCATACTAGTTCATGCCCCTGTTCCTTTCCCGGCTGCTGGTCTTTGCTCTGCGCTGCCTCTCTCTGTGTGACAACGTCTTAGCTCGCTCCTCTGCCGTGCTCGACCCACGCCCCTACGGGGCAGACAAAACAACCCTACCCCGCCCCTGCCTGGCCTTGGCCCCTTACCGTGTACTTTGCTGCGGCCCCCCGGCCCGGGCTTGCAGGAAGCCAGAGCGGGGCCCGCGGCTGGCCCCAGGGGAGCCCTTCGCTCGTTTCCGTGCGCCGGGAAGTGCGGGGGCAGCAGGGGCGCGAGGCGCTGCAACTGCCCCGCACGTGAGCAACGGGGGGTTTGACGGCTCCGGGACGGACGGGCGGGCGGGGGAAGACGGGGGACCCGGCGGCAGAGCCCCAGGGACGAGCCCCAGCTCCTCGCCGCCCCGGCGTGGGGCGAGTGGGGGCGCCCGCAGGCCCGCGGGGTGCACGTGCGAGCGCCGCTGCCCCGCCCCGCGCGGCGCTGTGTACAGCTCGGCCGTTGCCCCGGGTTACCGCCGCCGGCCGGCGCTCCGCGTTCCACCGCGGCGGCGCGCACGTGCTGCTGTCGCTGCTGCGCGCGCGCGCCCCGGCGCGGCCCGGGGGAGCCCCGCGCGCGGCGGCTCGGCTCCCCTTCCCTCCACCCCAGCGCAGCGCGTGCTGATCAGGTGGGTGACAGGGAGGGCGGCCCCGCCCCCGTGCACCTGGGCTCGGCCGCCGGCCTGTGGGGCAGCGCGCGGCGCGGGCTCGCTCTGCACGGGGGGCAGGTGTGTGGCGCGGCTGCATAGAGTGAGGGGTCTCCCCTTGCACAAGGGCAGGTGTGTGGCATGGGGTGGGGGTTGCAGGGCATGATGGGGCTCCCCTTGCATTGGGGTAGGGGACAGGTAGGTGGCGCAGGCGGTGGGGGTTGTAGGATGTGAGAGGGGCACGTCCTGTACTGGGGTAGGGGACAGGTGGGTGGTGAAGGCGGTGGGGGTTGTAGGATGTGAGAGGGGCACGTCCTGTACTGGGGTAGGGGACAGGTGGGTGACGCAGGCGGTGGGGGTTGTAGGATGTGAGAGGGGCACGTCCTGTACTGGGGTAGGGGACGGGTGGGTGGCGCAGGCGGTGGGGGCTGTAGGATGTGAGAGGGGCACGTCCTGTACTGGGGTAGGGGACGGGTGTGTGGCGCAGGCGGTGGGGGCTGTAGAATGTGAGAGGGGCACGTCCTGTATTGGGGTAGGGGACAGGTGTGTGGCGCAGGCGGTGGGGGCTGTAGAATGTGAGAGGGGCACGTCCTGTATTGGGGTAGGGGACAGGTGGGTGGCGCAGGCGGTGGGGGTTGTAGGATGTGAGAGGGGCACGTCCTGTACTGGGGTAGGGGACAGGTGGGTGGTGAAGGCGGTGGGGGTTGTAGGATGTGAGAGGGGCACGTCCTGTACTGGGGTAGGGGACGGGTGTGTGGCGCAGGCGGTGGGGGCTGTAGGATGTGAGAGGGGCACGTCCTGTACTGGGGTAGGGGACGGGTGGGTGGCGCAGGCGGTGGGGGTTGTAGGATGTGAGAGGGGCACGTCCTGTACTGGGGTAGGGGACGGGTGGGTGGCGCAGGCGGTGGGGGCTGTAGAATGTGAGAGGGGCACGTCCTGTACTGGGGTAGGGGACAGGTGTGTGGCGCAGGCGGTGGGGGCTGTAGGATGTGAGAGGGGCACGTCCTGTACTGGGGTAGGGGACAGGTGTGTGGCGCAGGCGGTGGGGGCTGTAGGATGTGAGAGGGGCACGTCCTGTACTGGGGTAGGGGACGGGTGGGTGGCGCAGGCGGTGGGGGTTGTAGGATGTGAGAGGGGCACGTCCTGTACTGGGGTAGGGGACGGGTGGGTGGCGCAGGCGGTGGGGGTTGTAGGGTGTGAGAGGGGCACGTCCTGTACTGGGGTAGGGGACGGGTGGGTGGTGCAGGCGGTGGGGGTTGTAGAATGTGAGAGGGGCACGTCCTGTACTGGGGTAGGGGACGGGTGTGTGGCGCAGGCGGTGGGGTTGTAGGATGTGAGAGGGGCACGTCCTGTCCTGGGGTAGGGGACAGGTGGGTGGCGCAGGGGGTGGGGGTTGTAGGATGTGAGAGGGGCACGTCCTGTACTGGGGTAGGGGACGGGTGTGTGGCGCAGGGGGTGGGGGTTGTAGGATGTGAGAGGGGCACGTCCTATACTGGGGTAGGGGACAGGTGGGTGGTGCAGGCGGTGGGGGTTGTAGGATGTGAGAGGGGCACGTCCTGTACTGGGGTAGGGGACGGGTGGGTGGTGCAGGCGGTGGGGGTTGTAGGATGTGAGAGGGGCACGTCCTGTACTGGGGTAGGGGACGGGTGTGTGGCGCAGGCGGTGGGGGTTGTAGGATGTGAGAGGGGCACGTCCTGTACTGGGGTAGGGGACGGGTGTGTGGCGCAGGCTGTGGGGGTTGTAGAATGTGAGAGGGGCACGTCCTGTACTGGGGTAGGGGATGGGTGTGTGGCGCAGGCTGTGGGGGTTGTAGAATGTGAGAGGGGCACGTCCTGTACTGGGGTAGGGGACAGGTGGGTGACGCAGGCGGTGGGGGTTGTAGAATGTGAGAAGGGCACGTCCTGTACTGGGGTAGGGGACAGGTGTGTGGCGCAGGGGGTGGGGGTTGTAGGATGTGAGAGGGGCACGTCCTGTACTGGGGTAGGGGACGGGTGGGTGGTGCAGGCGGTGGGGGTTGTAGGATGTGAGAGGGGCACGTCCTGTACTGGGGTAGGGGATGGGTGTGTGGCGCAGGCGGTGGGGGTTGTAGGATGTGAGAGGGGCACGTCCTGTACTGGGGTAGGGGACAGGTGTGTGGCTTTGGGGGAATAGTTGCATGTGTCAAGGGTTTCCCCTGCAGAGAGGTATGGGGCAGGTGTGTGATGTGCAGTGTGGCTGTTAGATTTGATGTGGTGGCTCCCTTTATGGAGGAGCAGTGGGTGGGGAGAGAGAGAGGGCCCTTACTGGCTGTGATGTGCGACCTCCCCTCCCCGCATCCGCAGAAGGCTGGACGCCAGTGTATGGGCCTAGGAGTTGCAGTGGGGTGAGTGGATGGTCTCAAATTAAGTCTTTGGGAGATTTGTGCCTGGAAAAGGACTGAATACATGGTACAGCCTCTATTGGGTGGGGTGCGGGGAGTGAATTCAGTCTCTGGGATATTAACCCCTCAGTATGGCTGCCAACTATTTCCCAGCTAGAGGTGAAAGCAATTCGAGCCCAGTGCTACTTGTGAAGGGCTTGGATGTGACGCTGATGGACAGCTGCCCCAGCTGCGGATGGAACGCTTTTGGCTGTATCACAGCCCAGCCTCATCCATGTTAGTTTTCATCAGTCTTTCAGCAGGTTGGTGGGTGTATGTATTTCCTGATCGGGGGCTGTAGCGTGAGCGGGGAGGGAAGCAGCCAGCCACACCTGCTGAGATTGGCTCACCTTCGATAAATGGGGATTCAGTGAGTGTCTGTCATTTCCAAAGCACAGTGCACAGCATTCACATGTTCCCATAGCATTTGGACCTATGGCACATCCTCAGACTCATCAACATCAAAGGCAAAATTCTCATTGATTTCTGGCAGAGTAGGCCCAATCCTAGCAATAAGAAATGATCTAAGCTTTTGGCATCTGGGTTTGGTCCGTTTTTAATGTGTAATAAATTCTTGGCTGTATGGTGTTTTTGAAATATCCATGTTTCTATCTGGCTCCATTAACGAATGTATGAAGTATAAATTAAGTGTGAGGAGCTAAACCTGTGTAACTGCATATTATTGAGGGCTTCATTTAAACAGAAATGCGTGCAAACAGCCAAGTGGTTCTAAATGAACTTATTCCCACTGATGTGCAACAGACAGCTCAAGAGTGGGTGAAGTAGTCTTCTGTTAGGAATGATCAGAATGAAATTGTCAGGTGAAAAAGCTGTTTCCTCCTCTCAGTGATTGAGACAACATGAATTTATCTTCCTAGAACAATGCCAGTTTCAATCCTCTTTTGTTCTGGCTTCAGTCCATCATTCAAAATAGACAAAGCATCCTGTAATCTCTACAGATTGCCATTTGCTTTTTCTGATCAGTGATATGCACATTTTTATTAAAACAAAGGGTGTGTAAAATTCAGAGTTATTTTGCTATAAAGATACACAAATACTTGTGCTTTGCATAAATGTAATGGTTTTTCCAGAAGTTACGCCAGTACTTTAATTTCAGTCAAGGCGTTTGAACTTGTCTTGCACAGACTCTTTTGTTTCCATTCAAAAGCGCACTGAGACGTCAACACGATGCAAATGCTCATCCTGCAATGTTGCCTTTTCTCCTCTGTTTTTCATAAGGACTGTTGGGAGATCACAGCTCACAGCTTGGAAAGATTATAATTAGGTGTGTGTGCTGGTGGGGGTGTGGAGGAGATTCCCAGTAGTAAAAGCAGGGGAGACTTTGTTAGAAAAGTGGACTGATGGAGAAAGGAAACTGTGTTGTTGTGTGTGCGTATCCTGACGTATGGCTTTCAGCACACAGACAGAGCTGCTTCTGAGTTAAAATGGAAAAGTATGAGAACCTTGGACTTGTCGGAGAAGGAAGCTATGGAATCGTAATGAAGTGCAGAAATAAAGACAATGGAAGAATAGTCGCCATCAAGAAGTTTTTGGAAAGTGAGGATGATAAAATTGTTAAAAAAATTGCCATGCGAGAAATCAAGCTGCTTAAGGTGAGTTTGCGTGCAGAGTAACCGGTAGACACAGGCAGAAGTAAGCTCTATTTTACCCAGTGTTTGCAGCAATAACTTTCATAAAGAAGTATATAGATTGTACATCCCAATATTAGCTTAGGCCAGTGGTTCCCAACCTGTAGACCGCTGGGGGTCCGTGAGAATATTGCAGGGGAGCCATGAAAGAAAAAGATAATTAAAAACGATCATAGAAAATAGGTTTTAAATAAACTTCAGAGTTACAATCAATTCATATTTTTACATTAAATATCTTCCAATAATGTTGTTAATTGGTGTCAGAAAATCTATGTGGTGGTTGGTTTCTTCATTGAATGAAGTGTACGTAGTAGCTGGAATTGGCTTTGGGGGTCCACACATGGTTTGTGGGGGGTAGTTGGGGGTCCACACCAGTGAAAAGGTTGGAAACCACTGGCTTAGGAAATTGGTTTACAGTTGCTGAAACAGTTTGGCATAAATGCATGTTTTGATGTATCCTTTAATTGATTGTCCCCTAAGAAAGAAAGCTTTATATAAGAGGCATACCCTCTACTTAGATACATTGTGTTACTGAAACCTAATACAGGAGGTTACTTTGAAAGTGGTGCCTTTTTGGGAATATAGTAGCCTCAGTCCCCAGGTATAACAAAGAAAGTCTTAGAACTTGATTCAGGAAAGCAGTTAACTGCATGTTTAAATATCCTGTCAAGAATCTCCTTGAGTAGGAATGCTTTCAGAAATAAGAGTGTTAGGCTGTCATGTTTCTCAGCCCCAGTCAATTCAAAAATGCACAAGCCACAGTGAAGCTAGTAATTATCCATTATCGTTTATGGTTATGTGTAGAAAATTCATAACTACACATCACTGTACTCTTGGATAGCTTCATAAATGTGTATTAGAGAAAAAAAATTTTAAACCTTGCTAAACCATGCATTGAGAGGTCTGTGAGGAGTATCTCTGCATTGAAATTACAGGATGTTTGCCATCTGAGAATGTGAATTACTATTGAAAAAGATTCAGTTTCTAGTGGTAAGTCATAGCATGTTTACACTTAGAATATAGCAACTGTTGAGATGAAACAATCTAGGTAGGGTCAGTTACTGTTGTTTTTAAAAATACCAGTGGTAGGTGGACTTGGCAGTTAGCCCAGATCATTTGGGAGCTACTTTTCCGTTTGGTTAGGTGCTGCTCTTAGCTGGCACTGAGTTTGTTAGGAATGTGTTTGTGTGTTCTCTATTCAGGAGGGAAAGGAAATGAGACACAAATGAAGATGCAGACTTGATTCCCCTTGGACTGCAGTTAAAGGTGTGCTCCTGGCAGATTCTCTCCTCATCTGCCAGTTGGAAGCGTATCAGTGTTGTTGAACGACTGCAAATGGAGCACACTGCATGCGACAAAGGAAAAAAGGGGAAGCGGTGTGGAGGAGCTCCCTAGAAATGCATAAATTTGGGTTTTAAGTCAAGTGTGAGAAAATGTACATGGGACCAGAGGAGTTGGCGGAGCAGTGAGATCCCATCTCCAACAATGGCCAGCGTAACAAAAAGCAGTCATGTAGCCCTTTAAAGACTACCTGAATAATTTATTAGGTGATTATTATTCTGTTAGTGTTTAAAGTGCTACATGACTGCTTTTTTGTTTTGATAGACTACAGACTAACAGGGCTACCTCTCTGTCACTATTCAATGGCCAGCATGTGATGCTTCATTGGAAAGTGCAAGAAAACCTGGACAACTAGGGAATAATCTACCCAGAGGGGTAAATTTCTTTCCAAGCCTATCAGTTAGCGGTTGAGCTTTGCTAATACACTAGCAGCTTTATAACCCTTGAATTTGTTTGTTCTCTCTCATCTCACTGGATGGTTTGTTTGTCCACATACATTTCTAGTCCTTTTTCAGTCCTGCTGAGCTCTTAGCCACGGTGATCGCTTCTGGCTGTGCTTTGCACAGCCGAACTGTGCATCGTGGGTTATTTAAAATCATTTTCATCCATTTCAAGTTTTGTCACTTTGCAGTTTAATTTACCATATTTCGTATTATGAGAATGTAAATAAACAGTGTTTCCTTGCCTCCAGCAATGTTGGTTAGCCCCAGTGGTGTGAGTCATAAGGGACCGTGTAATTGGCTAATGCCTTGGGCTTGGTTGCCAGTGCAGAATAGAGAGCACAGGCATAAAATGCTGTTGATGCTCTGCCCAGTTACAGTGTGGGCCTTTGAGCTGTGTAGTAGCCAAAGAGAGACTTAAGTACAGGGCATTGCAGAGGCTAGAACATTTCCCGGGTCGGATGGGAACAACCAGGTCCGCTGATGGAAGAGGAAGGGGAGGAAAGGGACAAATGCCTTGGGTACCAGAGACACAAAAGGGCCTGGGGCTCCTGGCTACTGCAGCAGTGGTGACTGGGCCCTTTAAATTGCTGCTGGAGCACCGTGAGACCTGCTCTGGGCAGCTTGTGGGGATGGGGTCACACTGCAGTTCCTGTGACTCTTCAGGCTCACTGCTGGAGCCCCAGCTCTTCCACTCGAGGCTCTGCCCCTTCTGGGACCACCAAGAAGGCCCACCCGTGCTTTGCCCAGGGGCTGTCAGCTCCACTGGCATAAACGGAATACCAGTGTGCCCTTAAATCTTAGGACTGGTCCCCAACAGGGGCAAATTCGTCCATTATTGCGTTTGCTTGTGGTGATAGGGTAAGACTCTGCTGCCTGTTATGGAGGTTTTGCAGGGGTTACTTATTGACTTAAGTGTAATGCAGAAAACATAGCAAGGGGCAAGGCAGGCTGCGGTGTATACTCCTTCTCTGCTGTAAGTGCTTGTTACTGCTGTGCGCTCTGAGCTCTTTTATCCTGTGCAATTTGGCTGTATTTGCTCGTAAACATTCACTCCATAAAAATCCCCTTACGTATGGCCTCTGCTCCCCTCTGACACCTGACTGAAATGCCCTGCTCGCTGCGTTGCGCAGATTTTCATAATGAGCCCTTCCCTGTCTTGTGCAACTGTTGATCAGTAGCCTCTTAGGATCATTAAGCGTCAGAGTCAATGCCCCCATTAAACAAACGGGTACAAACCGCAGAGTTTTTGTTGAGGGCTGTCTGCAGACTCAGGCTGATGTGGCCTCATAACGTACCCCTTGAAAATGTGAAGTGAGTGTAGTCTTCACAGCCGTAAGACACAACTATCCTTAGAAAGATTTGTGACATAAAAGCTTAGCTGCTGGAGCACAAGATACAGCCCCTAGGGAAATGTGCTTGTCCCTACTCTGCTGTGGGGCGAGTTAGTCTGACTCTGGGTTTTGTTGGGTCTCTGAGCAGCCATGCTGTGTGGCATGAGGCCCAGGACATTAACTCTTCTTGCTGCGTGAAAGAGACCTTGTCAAACATCGTTTTATTAGTAATGTGCCGAGGTCCAGGAAATGTAGACTGTCAGGGAAAATAAATACCAGGACAGTTCGTCTGTTTATGTTCTATAGGCTGCAGAGCCCAGTGACTTCTCGAGGTCTGTTCCTTTATCGGGTGATAGTGGGTCCCCTGAGGATGGGAGCGTTGTCTTAACAGCCCGCTATGGCCTTTTCTATGCCACGTGAGGCTGTGACTCTGCTTTTCAGCTCATGGTTGCTACGTCCTTCCAGCAGCTGCTGCTCATTACTGCAGAAAAGCCTCAGACCTTCCAGTAGGTAGGTGCGTGGTGCCTCCATTTCAAGTGCTGTTGATTCTGTGACTTAATGACAACCTAAATATGAACAGGAACTATTTTACTCCTGCTCGTTTTTGTGGTAACGCTCAGCTAATGTGTAGGGCCCTGTGCGGTGCAAATGTCTACTGGCGGATAGCAATTGGTACGTGCTGAGCCACAGGGCTCTGCTCCTGGGAACCTCAGTAGTCGTGGGAGAAGAACATGGTACTGCCACTCCCAGAAGCCAGTGCCCTGCTCCCGCAGCTCCTCCTGGCCATGAGGTTGTACAGCTGCATCTCCTGTCGGGTCATACAGCCCCGCTGGGGGCCAGACAGCTGCACGGCTGGGAGGAGCTGCTGATGTGGGGTGCCGCTCCCAGGAGTGGTGGTACCACGTTCTTCTCCTTTGGCTGATGCAGTACCTGGGAGTACAGGCCTGCGGTTCTGCCAATATCCATTTCTGTCCTCATCTGTGGGTGGAAATTTGTATCCCTTAGGGCTCTACTAATGTGTTTATCTTTCTGTCCTGGGTGTGTGTGTGTGGCCCCGCAGGGTCCCTGACTGCTGTTGGGGATGGCAAGGCAGCTCATGCTCCCTTTTCTACAGACACCAGGTTACTGTCCCCCTTGCCTGCAAGGAGGTGAGACCCCCAAGCTGCCTCTCCTCCTCCACCGGCTACTTTCTGCACCCTCTGGGGACCAGCACCCCAACACCTCCCACAGCTTTCTAGCTGTCATCCTCTGCAACTCCAGCTGTCTCCTGACAGATCCCACGCTGCATTTAGCTGTTGTCAAGACACCATTCTCTGGCGGTGCGAAAACCTGTTGGGACAACTCCACATAACATCTTATTGGGTAACTGGGGGAATGCTGTGCTGATTGAACAGGCACTTTCAGGGTGGATTTTATAGGAGGACCCATAGTTGAAAATGCTTTACTCTGCCAGGAATATTGGCAGAGCTGCGGAGGGCGGAAGCCAGTGGAGCAGTGATGTGGAATTTTAGGACCAGTAGAATCCATAGAGCTTTTCCATCTGTCAGCCACGGGGCTTCGGGAACACATGTTCAGTTGTTGTTAAAGGTAACTAGCATTCGGCGAGGCATAAAGATTTGATTCCACCCCAGCTTTTGGGAAATGCTGCTGAACTGGATTGATTTGATTTTTTTGCTGTGTGGGGCAGACCTAATAAAGATAGTTGCCTCTCCGTCAGTTACAACAAATCCGTCTTGTTAACAGCCTGGTGACTCCATTAAGCAGCTTGCCCAATCACGAGACTGATATATATATATAATGGAGATATACATCTCCTAGAACTGGAAGGGACCTTGGGAAGTTAATCTAGGCCCGTCCCCTGCCCTCTTGGCAGGACCAAGCACCATCCCTGACATCTATTTGCCCCAGTCCCTAAATGGGCCCCTCAAAGATCGAGCTCACAACCCCAGGTTTAGCAGGCCAATGCTCAAACCACTGCACTGTCCCTCTCCCCGTAGGTTTGAAGTGAAGTGCAGGAACGGAGTAAAGGGTGAATGTGCTGTTCTTGGGGTTTTTGTCTTTATTTGGTCGGGTTCTTTTACTTTGCTTTCCCAGTTCCTTATTTAGAAATCCATGCCAGCTGCGTCTGGCTAATCCAGAATTTGTCACCATGGCATTTAAATACCAAGTGCACCATGCCAAAGCTGGAGAGAGGGCCAACGTCCTAAATCTCATTCCATCTCTTAAGCACAACCTCAGTTCTCCCCAGTGAATTTCCCGGTCCAGGCCCATCTGGCACAGCCCTCTGTGACCCATAAAGAGCCAGGAGGAGTTGGTTCTCAGCGGTGTTTTTCCCTGTAAGTGTCACACTTGGACGTTCACCCAGGAGAGATTCAGGGGTCACCCAGTTGATTAGCAGAGCGCCCACGACCAGCAGTGTGTGTTTCTGTTGGTGGTGCACATTCACACATGCGTTAGTGCACATAACAATATTTATTCTGCCAATAGACGTTAAAAATCAGAGGGGACCCTGCCCAGCAGAACAGCTGTCATTGGGCTGGAGCATTACAGGGATATTTTGCACATGTTCCTGCACTCATATATTTGCATATACAACCTCCCTTGTTTCGCTAGGTGTCTGCATCAAGCGTTACACTTGAGACTTTGCTTTCTGCGGGTCTGTAAGGTGGTGCTGTTCAGATGGAGTGTCGGCTTGGCTCACACCCAGTTTTTGTACTAGTATCACTCTGGTAGTTTTTTACCATCACCATTATGGTGGTGTGAAGGTGCTTTATACTAGTCTAATTTATTCCCCTTCCCCAATGGGAATAAGCTGCGCCAGCCTCAGGACTTGTCTGCACTACAGAGTCTTGTTGGTGTAGTTAAGATGGCTGGAAGTGTGGAAAAACATCAGACCCTCTCCAGTTAGGCTGGCAAACCCCCCTGGGTATACAGGATTGTGCCAGTAGAAGTGTGTCTCTGGCAGCCTAGTTAATGTCTTTAGGGCACGTGCTGTAGCGGTGCCTACAGAAGAATTCCTGTCAGCTTACGCTGAGTCTATGCTAGGGGGCTAGACCTGGCAAAAGTGTCTGTAAAAAGCCCGTAGCCCATTCCTGCTGGTGTACTGGCACCAATGGAGGAGGGATCGTACCGCTTTAAGAATGCTAGTGATTGAAGTGCTATGACTTGTATGTAGACAAGGCCCTAGATATTGGGGCTGTGTCTACATTAGCAAGTTCTTTCAAAAGAACCAGCAGAGCGTCTACACACACACTGTGCTCTTTCAGTCTGAAATCGGAAGAATGCAGCACTTTTCCTGGAGTCCCTCGTCCCCTGCCAGATGAGGAAAACGCCTTTTTCTGAGAGATCCTTCCAGGAAAAAGAAAGCATATAGGCGCCCTGGGGGCCCTTTGTTCAAAACAGCAGTCCTCATGGTGCTGGATTTCTGTGCCCCGGCCTGTTCTTTCGAAAGAGCAGGGGCTGTGTGGACACTCTCTATTGAAAGAGCAGATCGATATATTTTTTTTTTTTTGGATCTGCTTTTTTGTGAGTGGACGCCATATTTTGACAGAAGTTTTTTCGGAAGAGATCTTCGAGAAGGGTTGCTTTCGACAGATCACTGTAGTGTAGATGTAGCCTGGATGTTTTGGGCTTGGTGTTGTAGTATGGTAACTTCCAAATAAAACATCTTTAAAATTACTTGTACGAATTGCCTGAGAACTTTTCAGAAATATTAGCAACTGCAATGTGGATTACACCTCTCTTTTAAGGTTGTGGTTTTTTGTTGTTGTTGTTGTTGTTTGTTCTACAGCTAAGCTAACAATACAAAAGTAAAACACTTTACCCTTGGACTCTGGTGGCGAAATGAGGTAGAACAGACATCTCCATGGCTTCATCTGCAGTTTGACGGATTTCTTTTGTATGCCATCATTTTTTTTTTTTTTTTTAAATCTCAGTGCTGCCTCTCTCTTTTTCACGTGTTACTTTTTAACCCAGCTGTGCCATATAAGAGGTAGGTTAGTGAAACCTGTTTAATTGTTAACCACATTTTAGGCAAGATGCTGAAATTTGAACTCTCCCTTCCTATGTTCATTTAAAGGCACTGCAGCATTGTTAGTATTTGGTGTAAATATTTACATTATGGGAATGGCCAGTGACCCCAGTCAGGATTGGAGCCTTGTGGTTCTGGGCCCCAGACAGTCACAGGGAAGAGAGCATCCTTGCTGAAAACAAAAACACATGCAGCTGGAGGGTGAGCCATGGAGTTAACGTTTTCCGGTACGTGAGAACGGTGATGAACTGGCCCAGCTCTGTGAGGTGCTTTATCATAGATGATATTTGCAACTGAGGGTAGTGAAGGGCATAGGAAGAGGAGTGGAGGAGGAGAATTGTCTGGGGTTTTTTGCAACATGTCTTCTCCTCTTCACCCTTTGCAAGATGTGGGGAAGAGGAAAGGGTAAATCATTTTCACCATGTAGGCCCCTCCCTCAGACGCATGGACCTGCCTGTAATGGCCCCTCCAACAGAGCTGCTAGGCTATCTGGGGACTCTGTTCCTATGGGACTTGTGAGGGTGGGTGACTGCACAGCCGGGGCTTGGATTTGCAAGGTCCGTAGAACGCTGCCTCGAGCAGCTGGCTAGCCACACCAGTGTGGGATGTCGGAACAAGCTGTGTTTAACGCTGTGTTAGCTGAACAAACCAGCCGTCCTGTAGCGTGTTAAAGACTAACGAAATAATTTATTAAGTGATGAGCTTTCATGGGACAGGCCTGCTTTTTTGTTTGCTGAAGATACAGACTAACCCGGCCACCTCTCTGTGACTGCTGTTAGCTGTTTGCAGGAATAGTCAGGTTTGTTCTTGGCCAGCTGAGATGGGGTTAAGTAGGACTGCTCCCATCTGCCCTCAGTGTAAAGTCATGATTGCAACATGCTATAAAATGCCATGCCTTGAGGGAGAAATCTACTGTGACTGAATTTTCAAGTAAAAACTCGCCTGCTTGGGGATCCCTTGGGTTTCTGGTCTGCCTCTGGACGGGTCCGGAGCAGGATTGCAGAGTCCTATCCTGGACCAGATCCTCGAGCCCATTCTTAACTGTTCACACTGAAAATAATCTCTGTAAGTGTACGCTTACGTTCATGCACTCTCTGAAGTCTTCGCAGGACTGGAGCCCAGTGCGACACTGGTCCCCATCACAGGGGCAGGTCTCAGGAGCTGTGGAGATCTGAATCCAGTTGCTGTGACCCATGTATGGAAGTGGGGTGGTGAGCTTTGAAAATCCCCTTTTATGAATACAACGAGATTGCCAGTGCCAGCCTTTCTGCTGTAAACTGAAGGTGGATGTGTACTTACCCCTCTGCTTTTTCTGACTACAGTAAACCCTTGACATACATGGCTTCAGGTTGTGCGTAACTTGGTTTAACGGAGTTAAGCACAACTTGTTGCTGTTCTGTGGTTCCTTCCCTGAGCGACGCAGCTGTCAGTTTGACAGCTGTGCCACAGGGAGAAGCAGCTGGGAAACTGACCAGCCCTGGTTGTCTGTTCGGTTTCCCAGGTCCTGCAAGCAGCAGGGAGCTGGGAACCAAGCGGCAGCCTGGTTCCCTCTCCCCCGCCGACTTGTGCAAAAATTCAAGTGTAACTCGAGGGTTTACTGTAAAGCAAAATGAGGGCATATGCCTCTTTGACTTACAAAATTCAAGTTGTTTTCTTTGGAGAAGCATCTGGTGTTGGCAGAGACTGGATATTGGACTAAATTGACTGTTAGACTGACCCAGTATGCCCGTTCTTATGACACTCTCTGGACTCAGTTTTATCCATAAATCTGAATAAGCGTCATTGTCAAAGATAAGAGGTTGTTCGAAAGACCAGATACATTGCAGTTAAGTTTTGGGGCTCTCGCTCTCTTTGTGATGCTGGTAAAAGCTGATATGTTCTCATGAAGAATGTATTGCTTTATAACAGCAACTTCGACATGAAAATCTGGTGAATCTGCTGGAAGTGTGTAAGAAGAAGAAACGATGGTATCTGGTGTTTGAATTTGTGGATCACACCCTCCTGGATGACCTGGAGCTGTTTCCACATGGACTAGATTACAGCAGAGTTCGGAGATATTTATTTCAGATTATAAAAGGAATAGGATTTTGTCACAGTCACAATGTAAGTAGGTTGATTAAGTTAATTTTGCATTTAAAAAAAAAAAGAAATGTGAATGGTTGAGTATCTGCTAAGTTACTCGTTTTAAGTAAAGCTTGAAGTTGAAAGAAATAAGTAAAGTAGGCGAATGTAAATAGTGACAGTATTTCATAGGAATTCCCAGAGTGGCCCAGACCTGAGTTCCATCTATCCTGTGCCCCGATGGTGACCAGCATTCACTGTATCAGAGGAGATTTGAGAACTTAGTAGTAGGCAGATGCGGGGTAATCTGCACTTCACAAAAATCTCATCCAGGTCTCCAGTGGTTAGAGAGTGATGGCTGTAGGCCCTGAAGCATGAGCTTTAATAACGCTTCACGCTTTTTTGTCATTACTTATCATTCTTGATATTGACAGTGTCCCTGTAAATATCCACTTTCTTTTTTAATCTTGTCAAATGGTTAGATTCAACTTCCTGTGATGACAGGTTTCTCAGTTTAATCTCATGTTATGGAAAGAAACATATTCTGGAATATCTAGGAACTAGATAGTGTATAAATAAATTGTTAACTTGCAGCTGGGTGACACACGGGAAGCACTGAGTGGTTTCAGCACAGCTCTTGTAACATTTCTGTTTGAAAGAAACGGTCCAGGCCAGACTTCCAAGCACAGGCGTGTAAATTACACCTGCCAAACATCTGTGCTAAGAACTTCCTGTGCAAAGGAGACACCCCCAGGAACAAAAGGATAATTTGTGTGCAAAGCGGGTGTTTGTGCACACGCTTGTTTTGGCATGTGCGTTGTGCACTGATTGCGTATGTGGGAAGGTCTTTCGAAGACTAAACTTACACATCGCGTGTGCAAGTGAACGCTTGGTTCTCTCATACGCTAGATTTTTGGGTGGGTGCGTCGGTCTATGCAAAGTAAACCATCTTGTGCGGGGGAAACAGGAAGTTCTTTGGTATAGTTTTTGCTTCTCTTGTTAGATAATACACAGAGACATTAAACCGGAGAATATATTGATCTCCCAGTCGGGAGTGGTAAAAGTCTGCGATTTTGGATTCGCTCGGACTCTGGCAGCCCCTGGCGAAGCTTATACTGACTACGTGGCAACGCGATGGTACAGAGCCCCAGAATTGCTGGTTGGCGATACCAAGTATGGCAAGTAAGAAACTAAGCCAAAGAGTTTGCAGAGGGTCACCCCTGCTTTGGAGACAAATTACAGGGAGGCTTTGCCACTGGAAACGTAACACAGCACCAGCAGCCCTTCCTCCCCTCCCCTCCCCTTGCAGCAAACCTCTGCCCTAGGACAGCTTGTGTAACGCACAGCGAGAAAAAAGCCAGAGACTCGGTGAAGTCCCTTAGGAGTCTCCCTATTGCCAATCGATTTTCCATGGAAGTTGCTTGGGTGCTGTAGTGATGGGTGAAGGCAGTGGAGAACCCTGAGCTGGGTAGATAGACCCTTCCTGTCACCTTTGGGAAGGTGCTCGCAGCACTGTGGGGTCTGAAGGTTGCAGGCTGTGAAAGTGGGGGAAACTGCTCATTAGAGGGGTGGGCGGCTCACGAGTTTGACAGATGCGGGGATCCCTGTTGGGGTGTATGTGGAATTAATGGGGGTTTCTTTGCATTGAGGTTGAATTCAGAAGATCTGGTCAGTTTTTCCGTGGACTTCAATGGGGAAGTCCTGTTGTGGGCCCTTCATGTTTCTAATGCTGTTTTGACATGTCTCTTTAAAAATGTGTGCATGTTATCCCCTGTTGTAACCTTCAGTCCACCTTCAGCAAATGCATCTTCTTGAGAACAAATCTCATTGTTCCTACTCTGAAAAAACTGCTCAGCTTCTGCCTGGTCAGTAAGGGGGAAATACTACAGTATGTATATTACCTCTGGGAGGTCAGCATTGTTGGGCAACTAAAGTTTTGATCCAACAGGTTTTCTCTTTTTTTTAATTTGGCACCTGTTTGAAAATGAAAACCAGCCTCTGCAAAAAATCATGTGTGGTCCTGGGCATTGCTGCGTTGGGCCATGCAACCTTCAGGGACTGTCTGTGTAAGGAACACCATGAACTTTGGTATCTTGGGATGGTTTTGCCAGAGCTGACTTCAGTCTCGGTGCTTTTCTTCCAGGGCTGTGGATGTGTGGGCCATCGGCTGTCTGGTAACAGAAATGCTCACGGGAGAGCCCTTGTTTCCAGGGGACTCGGACATTGACCAGCTGTACCATATCATGAAATGTCTGGGTAAGATTATGTCAGCTTTTTTCTGCATTTAACTGGCAAAGGCTTCTGGTAGATTTGGTAGGGGACCAGGGTTCCCTCTTATTATTTCCATCCGTGTATTCCATTATTTCCAAGGCATGTGGGGATATGCACCGCCAATAGAAAGATCTGCTACCGGTTTTGGGTGGGCGTGGGCACTCTGCCAAGCAGTGGGGTGGCACCTGAACTTGTCCTGCGTAGCTGCCCAAGCGCACCCCTGCCAGGGCACACCGGGCAGCAAAGGGAGTAGGTAAGCAAGCACCCCACAAATTGCCTCGTGCCGCTGCGCCCAGGCGGCTGCAGTCACAGGGAGGAGAGATTTGTGAAGATAACTGATTAGAGCCACCAGGCTGTTTTTTGTCACATGGACAAATGTCCTCTCGGGCATTGGTCGAGACCCCCCCGGTGGAGTTCGTTTAATCTCTCGTTTCCCACGCTGGAACACGGCTATTTGTTGTTACTGATTACAGCGATGTCAGATTTGAGCATCCCCCAGTCTGCATCTGGCTGTGACTGGTCAGAGGTGTGCTCACCTCACGTTGTTAGTAGTCAAAGGTTGTGCCACAGAGGTGAGGCCGTGCCTGCACCTGAGGGAAAAGGAGGCAGTTTGTTGCCAAGGGAATATTTAAAATAATTCTCCAGCCCACCCCAGCTGTCTGGCTGTCCAGAAGCAGCCACATTCCAATGGCACTCCTGGACGGCAGATTTCAGTCGCCAAGTGCCCTTGTTAAAGGGATGGGCAGTGCATCTACTATTTCACTTCCATGCCCACACTCCCCTCACCTCTGCCTCCTGTGGATGAGCCTGCACTAGAGGGTGCTCATCCTGGCCAGGCACTGGGGAAGCCAAAAGACCACAAGTCGGAGCTGGTGAAGTGAAGAACTTGTCTAGAATGCTGCAGGTGTTCCAAACTGTCCCCCTGGTGACCTTACGTTCTCTGCCCCCTGAACTGGAGGGTGAGAGATGGACCCTGCCGGGCCCCTGACAGCAGCGCTAGCAGCAGAGGAGGGTGCTGCTGGCTGGATTCTTTCAGGGATCCCTCATATACTCACCCCTTGACTCCTGCGCGCCATTCTGGTCATTCCTCCGAAGCCAGCTGCAGAAATGACAAGGGACATGGAACAGCTTCCCTCTGAGGAGTGATGATTAAACGGGGGATGGAGGGATGGCAGAAGTCTATAAACTCAAGTGTTGTCAAAAGAGCGAATAAGGAAGTGCTCTTTCCCCCTTCAGATAAGATGTGAACTGCAGGTGACGCAGTGAAATTAACAGGCAGCAGGTTTAATGAAGGAAGTTCTGCTCATTCTGAAGCACCTGATGCTGGCCACTCGCAGAAGCTAGAGCCCTGGGCTAGGTGGGAATTGCTCAGATCCGCTGGGGTTGGTCTTCGCTTCTTAGAAGCAGTAAAGGTCAGTCATGCTCAGCTGCCCGTCCGTGCTGAGGTCCGGGGCTGAAGTCCTGGCGTCAAAGGTGCTGACAGAGCAAAATGAACCCTGAGATGTGACGATGGGGGGCTGGGACAGGCAGGTTTTAAGAACGCTAAAATGCTGTAAAAAGGAAAGGGGCTCTCTGCTTAGCTTTAAAATGGAGCCACGATGATATTTTTTGTACAGGTTGAACCTCTCTAATCCAGCACCCTCGGGATCTGACTGGTGTCTGACGAGAATTTGCCAGATCACGGGAGGTCAGTGTTGCCTAGCAGCATTACTAACACTCCCACTGCGGACTGGGCTCTCGGAGGACATTTAGGGGTGAATTACAGCTAAATAACAGCCCAGAACACTGAGAGCCAGGCCTGGTAGCTGGAAACAAACATCATGGGACTATGGGAAACTTGGCCACGCCCGGGATAAGTGGTCGTCCAGCTAACTAAAGTCATGCTGGATTACGGATGTTGCCAGATGAGAGGGGTCCAGATTAGAGAGGTTCAACCTGCAGAAGGGGAGGAGAGACCCTACAAAAGCATCACTGATGGGTCTCTCCGTGCTGTTCGTTAGTCTGGGCCAGGTTCAGGGTAGATTTTCTCAGCCAAGAAAAGCCTCTTCGGATTGGCTGCTCTTTAGGACTAGATCCAAATGTCTGATAGGGTGCAGAAGGGCTGAGACGCCACTGAGAGCTTTAACAAGCGCAAGGAAAAGGCCATGCTTACTGGCGCCGACATCATGACCTGTTCAGCTGAGCGCAGGGCTGTCGTCTCTTCTAAGCTTCCTGTACACGCCTGTGGCTAGCCTAACGAAAAGCCTCTCTATTCCAGGCAGCTTAACCCCTAGGCATCAAGAGCTGTTCTATACAAACCCCCTCTTTGCCGGCGTGAAGCTGCCTGAGGTTAAAGAGGTCGAGCCTCTCGAAAGACGGTATCCCAGGCTCTCCGCTGCGGTGTTAGACCTAGCAAAGGTAATGCGTTCGTTTGTCTGCCCCGGGTCTTCTGTGTTCCCCTTCCCTTTGCTAGTAAGGGTCTGTCATTTACAGCGTGGGCCAGAGGCATCCCATGGGCTGGGAGAGGCTGTGCTTATGGCTGGCTCTCCGTCTGCCGTCTAATTAACAGTCAGCTGGGCTGGCAGTTTATAAAAACACGCCGTGCAGCTCTCCTCTGCCTGTCAGCAAAGCACTTGGCAGCTGGTGGTTCTAGAGTTTATGGTCGCTTCATTCCCTGGTGTATGGTTTCTACTCCCGCTTTGGCTGGCCTCCTTCCCTGGTGCCACCTGTGCCCTGGCCCGCGTTCCTGGCTGTCCACCTCTGTGTCCTCCACCTCTTGTTGGGGTATCATTTGCCCCGGCACTGTTGCCCCCTGGAGACTTGTCCTAGGTCTGCTTGCTCACTCCCTCTTCTCCTTGTCTCCCCTTCCCATCATCAGGGGGAGGGTAGGAGGTCTCCTGGCCCCGTCTGGCCTTGTTGGCTGAATGGGGATGGAACGGAGGCCCTCATGCCCTGGGGCTGGAGTGGCCCCTCCTTCCTGCCTGGAGCCACGGCTCCATGTGCTTAGCTCCCCTCCCACATGGAGCTGCTGCTAGGGTGTGGGGGATGTGGGTCTCACCTGGCTAGGGATTTGGAGGCTCTGCTCAGCACTGGTTCCAGCCCCAAGCACAGTGATAGCTGCCCCCCCACCCCACCTGCCTGGGCTACAACTGTCAGAGGAGGCTTTAAAGCCAGGTGCTCTCCTGGAATAAGTGGCAGCTGCCACCTTAGCTCATAGCCAGGTTGAACTGGGGACCTCCAGAGCTGAAAGCATGAGGTCTGCTAGGCTCTCAAGCAGCAGAGTGGGACAGGGAACATGTGCCAGTCAGTGGTTACGGATACAATCCTAGCAAGGCGCATTTAACACAGCCGTCCCCTCTGGTGTACGATCTTTGTGTTGAGACCAGCCGTCTCTCCCTGTCGCTGGCTGCATTCAGTGAGCACGCTCACGAGCTGCAGAGCCGCTTCTCTGGGACTCCTGGGCCCAGCTGGTCGGTCTGCAGGTGGGATTGAACCTGGGACCTTCGGGGCTAAAGCCATGTGCCTCTACCTCTTGGACTAAAAGCCAGCTGGTTCTCAGCCAAGCCTGGAGGGCGGAGACTTTCTCTTGTCAGTGGCCTCACTGCCTCTGGCTTACGTCTGTAAAGCAGGTCTTTCATTTGGTGGGGAGGAGTAGAAAGGAGTCTGCCCTTCATCTCCCTCCCCAGTGTTTTCTGCTACCAGGGCAATTAGCTGTGGGAAAACCTGCGATTTTCCCTGAGCCGCTTAGGATGGCTGGTTTTGGGAAGCTGGCAGGGAGTGCAGCTGCTGCTGTTGTGTTGTGCACGAACGCCTGGAATACAGGCTTTTTGTTGGCCAAGTAAAATAACCTTCTGGACACGGCTTAGTTGGTTTGTAATGCTTCGTATTGTCCACAATGTAAAATCCTGGCCAAAGAAATGAAAATAATCAAATAGAAGAGAGAGCTAAAATTTAGGAGAAAACAGGTTGATTGTCTGTCTGTCTGTCTGTCTGCAAGGCAGCACCTGTGTGTGGAAGGTTCTCAGGTGTCATTGACTGCTGTAGATGCAGCAAGCCAACGTTGTTAAATTCCTCCCTGGTTACGCTGCTTAATCACACTGCAGCAGAGTTTTCTTCTGTCATTTTGGCCCTTGTTCTTTTGTTTTCTCCCTTGCTCTGCAGTGACTTTCATTTAGAAATAGGAAGGACTGTTCCCATCTGATTGTACCAAAATGTACCTTGGTCTTTTAGAAATGCTTGCAGACTGATGCAGACAAAAGGCCATCCTGCGTCGACCTGTTGCAGTGCGATTTCTTTAACAAAGATGGATTTGTGGAAAGGTACGTGGTCTGTTTGCTTCTTGCTCCAAATGGCTGTGCGAAAGAAGGAGATAGCCTGGGGAGGTGCCATGCTGAGTTGGGAGGGTGGGCAGATGTATGTGTTTGTGTGCGGGGGTGAGGGGGGAAGCTTGATGAGGAACACATTTGATATGGAAGACAGTAAACATGGAGTCCTGTACGGTGCCATTTTTTGTGTAGTCATTTTGCAGAGAAGAACTGGTCTTTCTGACCGACTTTCAGTGTGTGTAGCATTACGAGAGCATAGGACTTTCTTCTTGTTTATCAGACAAAAGGAAAATGATTATACCCAGGGAAAGTTAGATTGTCTGTTATAGAAACATTTATTGAGTAATTGCCGGAAAATGTGTTCAAAGTCGGTGACTGAATTATTTGGCTAATCTTGCTCAGGTTTCTCAACAAAATTTGAGAAATTCCAAAATTTGAGAAATTCTAGAAGGATTAAATAAAAAACCACAATTACACTTCACTGAATTCAGGTTGAACCTCTCTGTTCTGGCAACGTGCGTAACCTGACATGATGTTCGTTAGCCAGATGACCAATTCTCATGGAGGCAGCCAAGTTTAATGCGGTCCCAAAAAGTTTGTTTCCAGCCAGCAGTCCTGGCTCTCAGTGTTCTGTGCTGCTAGTTAGCTGTGATTAACCCCTACATGTCTTCTAGTAGTAAGCAGTGGAGGTCCTGGTGATGCTGCTAGACAATATTGACCTTCCGTGGTTTGACTAATTCATTCAACACTGGTCAGGCCCCAAGGGATGAGATCTCATCTCTCCCAGATGAGAGAGTTTCAACCTGGATCTAAGTGCGACAAAACAATGGGACCTTAGTGAGAAGGATCTTGAGTGGCAGAGTTAAGGAATATCAATACCACATGGGTACATACCCAGCACATTCCATGATCTGCTAACGTCAACGGAGCGCTCCCATTGCCTTCAGCGGGTTTCATTTCAGGCCCCAGTAGCTTTCACTCTTGAGTCTTTTGTGTTACTTGCTAAGTAGCAAACTAGTGTGAATAAGAAGAGCTGAGATGGATCGCCACCAGTTCATCCTTCTGAATTCTTTTGCAGGCAGGTGCTAAAATAGGGGACACAAAGGAGATGACCTAATTGCTGAAGTAGAAATTCCATGCATTTTTTTCCCTCAAGTAACTGCTTCTCCAAAATGCCGGGAGCAGAGTCCTGCCAGTTTAACCTTATTAGAGTCAATGGCAACAGCAGGCCTGTGGGTGGTACAGTGGACGCCCCTTAACAGCAATCTTCATGTTAACGGCTTTCAGTTAGTAGCAGTGTTTTGCTGGGAACTAGTTCTGTTAACTTGCAGTCAGTGAATGGATTCAGAGACTGGCAAGAGGCGTGGTGGTTATTAAGAGCAAGTTTTAGAAGAAGGGCCCTGGCTGTAGGCAGGTGTGTGGCACTGCAGCCAGGAAATGAGCACCAGTCCCAGGCAGGTGGGTTCTGTGGGGCTGTGACCAGAGAAGGCATAGCTCAGTGGCTGCAGCCAGACAAACCTGCCTTTGGTTACTGGCCGGCTTCAGATATTTCAGCAGCTTTTTGCTGGGAATTGAGAGACTGTGAATAAGTGGGCTCCACAGCAGTTCCATCTGTTGTCCCAGAGCACAGGAGCAGAGTGTCCTCTTTAATACTGCAGTAATCTCCATGAACGGCACAGCACTTTGCGTTACGTCATGGGGCATTGCGTGCAGCAGAGAGGCACGGGCCAGGAACACAAGGCTGGCGTTTCCTGCCCCAAGAATGAAGGCTCTACCTTTGTCTCTGAGCTTGTTCAGCAAGAAGTGTCCAGCACTGGGTTCCATTGGGTGATGTCTCCTAACTAACGCCAAACCGCATCACACTATATCCGCCAGCAATATCTAAACTCCAGCCAAATGAGGGCACAAACCTCAGTGGTAGCATGAATATACATGCCACTTGTGAGGCTTTTTAATGGGTGATCCGGTTTGGCCAATGTCTCATTTTAAAAGAGGGCATAGTTGCTCTTGTTCAGAAAAGACGTAATCTGACCGGGACTGGGGTGAACACCAAGTTGTGTAGATTTGGTTCTAATGGAAGATGCTTTATTTGTTTGACTATGGAATGTAGATTTGCTCAGGAGCTTAGATTAAAGCTTCAGAGAGATGCCAGGGATCATCCTTTGCCGAAAAAATCAAAAATTAGCAAAAAGGACAAAGATGATTCTTTGGGAGACGAAAGAAAGATGCTCGATATCCAGGTCAGTAAATCTTGGTTTTGTTTTGCATAATGGCATCCATTTAATCCTTTACAAATCACTCTCTGGGCATTTGCTCCACTTTGGTAACTACGCAGGGAACAGCGTAGCTATGTTTTATACTCCATGATTAAAAACGCTCCCTCTTTCATCACTCTCTGATAAGGCAAGCAGAACTCTTGACAATATGCTTTTGTGACCTGACACTGCTGACGTTTTTTCCCCAAAAAATGTGGTTGGTTGCCTGAAACAGAATTTTTTGTGACACTGCTGCTCCTTGGGAAAATGTTTGGCAAGTTTTTGACCAACTATTTTTACTTATCAGTTTTTAGCGTTTGCATACCCTGTTGAGTTTTATTTTTCTCCATCGCTACGTTTGATTGCTCAACTAAAAGGCATTGGCAACTTTTGATTATAGAATAGAATAAAATCATGTTTTTAAAAATAGGTAAACATTTTAGTTTTGATTGGGTGAAAAACTGGCCAGTTTTATAAACCTGGGAGATGAAAGTCTTGGAAATGTTCAGTTTTTCTCTTAACCTAGTTGCATTTCTTATACCTATGTTAAATCACTGTCAAAGGCAAGACATGGCTACCCTTGCAGGTCACTCTGAACCTGTAACTGATGCAGAAAATCCTTGTGCACCAGCTGGGCGGTGTTAGTCATAGGCAGTATATTAAATCTGCTCCCTATCAACTCTGTTGCTGGGTCACAAGCACCGTATAGGCTGTGATGTGAAAAACACTTAGCTTCGTTCTGGGCTACCTTGTGTGGCTGTTGAGATCTGCTGTGGTGATATTTCACAGGGGTAATTCTCTGGAGGCTGGTGACAAGACATGGTCAGCAGAAGATCTTGGCCAAGATTTTCAAGTGACTGAGGATTTTGTGTGCCTCTGTTCTTGCGTGTCCTACACCTCCCAGGGACCTGGTTTTCAGAGCACGGGATCTCAGTAACTCCTGCACCAATTCTGTTTTTTTATTACATTGTTTTCTTCAGACTGTGGACGGTCTGAGCACCTGCCACCTATTTTGGAAAAAGATCCTTGTGTATAAGTTCAAAAGTATTCCAAGTGAAAGGGCTATACAAATTATGCCATTTGATAATTGTGCCTGTTCCATCTCTGTCACGTGTCTGCAGTTTGGTGTCTGTCGGTACTATTGCTTATAAGTTTTAAATTCTGAGGCAGTTCCAAGGCTTATACATTAACATTTTATTTTCAAGTTAAAAATGTGGCTGGGATAAATCTGATTTGGGTTATTTTTTTAATTGAGAGGCAAACACATCTGTGGATTGCTGATAACATTTTCAAGTGCTGTTCTAATTCAGTACCTCTTTCTTCCAAAATGTTTCAAGAGAATGTGCTACGAAAGCAAAGTGCGTTTTATTTCAGTTAACTGTTGCGTTTACGTTTTGCCTTTTTTGGTGACTTTAAAGGTCTCATAACTAAAAGCTGTGCTCGTGTTATTCCTGGTCTTTTTGAGACCAGTGCATTACAGCGTTGGTTTTAAAAAAGGAATTTTTCTGCCCTCAAGGGAGAAGGAGACTAAAAAACCCATCCACGGCTTCTTCCCTCAAATTCTGAGAACTGGGGGCACCAGATTTCCGCTCATGCTCCGACCCTGCAGTGCAGTGTGAGGGTGTGGGCGCACACTGTGCTTTAGGGCTTCCCCCCCAGTGCTGGGGTGCAAAGTTTGGGCAGGAGGTAGGGGCAGGAGCAGGCAGAAGGTAGGGGTGCAGGCTCTGGGAGGGAGGTGGGGGTGGGAGGAGGTGGGACTGCAGGCCCCACCCCTACTTCCCGCTTGCTCCCGCTCCCACCTAGAGCCTGCACTCCCACCTCCCACCTGCTCCCGCCCCCACCTCCTGCAGACCCCACCCCTACTTCCTGCCTGTTCCTGCCCCCTACCTCCTGCCCAGACCCCACACTCCTGCCTGCTCCTGCACCTACCTCCTGCCCAGAGCCTGCACTCCCACCTCCCGCCTGCTCCCACCCCCACCTCCCACCCAGAGCCTGCACCCCTATCTTCTGCCTGCTCCTGCCCCTACCTCCTATCCCTACCCTCCAACATATCTACCTCTCCCCCTAGCTTGGTGTCATCTGCCCAGACCAACATGGGGGTTTTACCTACAGTAATTTAGTGGATCAGCTTTGTATGCCACTTTCATAATGCACATCATGGCACTCATGTCGCAGGTTAATTTCAAAAACACTATGCTCCATAATTAAATGTACTCTCCTTGCTATTTGTATTGCATGTCCCTTGATCTGATGGGAAGGTATGCTCAGTGGCGTGAAATATAGACACCGGCCTGATCTAAACTTTAAAAATGTGATCAACGTGGCTTTGTTACTGCAGGCTGTGAAAAATGCCACCCCTAACGCGCCATAGCTGGGTTGACCTAGCCATCAGCGCAGGCACAACTGTGTTGATGGAAGAATTAACCTCTTGGGCAAGTTACCATCTCTTGGAGAGGCAGATTAACTACACTGACAGAAAACCCCTTTCCATCAGTATCTGTAGCAGCTACTGCCGTATGACCACTGCCGTGCTGTTCTAGCGTAGTGTCGATGTGTCCTGCCTTGTGCCTGGGCCCTGTTAGGGCTGCTTGACCGCGGAAGGGAAAGAGCACACCCTCAACTTTTCCTGACCACTTACAAACCAAACCAAACCAAAGCGCTTTTGTTCTGTTACTCCCACGTTGACGGGATGTGGTAAGATATCAAGGCTGATTGTCCTGTGCAAATAATTGAAGTCTTCTGTGAATTTTGAACTGTCTTTTGCTGATGGAGAACTGGAGTTTTTCTCTCTAACATGGCGAGGTTGTAGCAGAATCTCACAGCTTTGTCTGAGTGTCCCTCAGGTGTTCTTTCCCCGTGGGTGCTGCCATGAGTTATTGCTAACGTCCATTCTAACCCCCACTCGCAGTGACACTTCTCTTTCTAAACAGGACTTCACCGTTGAGCCAAAGAGCAAAGATTCTAAACCGCTCAAGGTGAAATTATCCAAAGTTGAGGTGGAGCGAGCAGACCGAACGTCCAATAGGAGCTGCCTACATGACAGTGGAACCAGTCAGTTCAAAACCATCCCTCCGGCCAGCCTGAAAGACTCCAGCAGCAGCCTGATTTACACGAAGAACCCCAGCATGCTTATTCCTCCCATTATCCCGAACCTTTCCACCATCACCCCCAACATAAGCCTTAACTCTGGGATGGGGGCGATCCCCGGAGCCCATAATTACAGGTACAGAAGCTAAAGGGAACAGTTAGCAAATGCGGCGGCAGGAGTCACGCTGTCCTGAATGTGATGGAGTGACAGTACTACAAGGAAAGGGCTTGGGGCTTTGGGCAGGGCAGGGTGACGAGCAAAAGGTTTTTCCATGTGGGGAGAGGGCCATGATTGTATCTCGAGACGATGGCATTTGAGGTGGAATCTCTGCCTGCCTGTATTTCTGCCAGGAAGCGAGATGATTTCTCCATGGCCATGACGTAGCTTCGTGGCTGCTGTAATATATGCCAGCAGGTAGCTGTCCCCGTGGGACCCCACCCCGGCTGGAGACACTCAGAGCAGAGCCTGCTGTGACCACACGGGCTCGTCTGACGCACTCCTTCCATCAGGGGCCTGTGAGTGGGATGGCAACGGGACTGGCTCTGACAGCCCCGGGGACCCTGCTGTGTCATTTTCTGCTCTAATTGCATCATGTGAGCAGCATAAAGCAGGCCGAAAATCTGCCTCTCGGCAGGTAACCACACAGGAAGGCATCAGAAGGCAATTATCCGAAACAAATTGATTGGGCTATTTTTGTATATGCAGAGCCTGGAAGCTGCACCTGGTGGACATGAGTTCTTGTTCGCTGTTCCTACTGCTGGGGGAGTTCCGCACCCCTATGCATGTGCAGAGACCCTGTCCCCCTGCAGGTTTTTTTGTCTCTGCAGAAAACACGTTCTGTTTCTGCCTTTCGCCCA
Organism: Carettochelys insculpta; assembly: GCF_033958435.1. Lineage (NCBI taxonomy): Eukaryota > Metazoa > Chordata > Testudines > Carettochelyidae > Carettochelys > Carettochelys insculpta. Next base: position 130,882,204 of record NC_134140.1, on the reverse strand, counting down.
CCAAAGGGCCAGGTGAGGAGGCAGAGCTGGAGGGGACAGACAGAGCAGGTCACACAGGGTTGCTGGGGCACCACAGACTGGGGTTCGGAAGGGCTAGATGGGGGCAGAGGCTGGATGAGAGTGGGGGGTGCAGGGCCACATGGGATGAAGCGGGGCTGAGTGTGCGTGCAGGGCCACATGGGAGTGGGAAGCGGGAGGTGCGTGGGGCGGTGGGGGCTGCAGAGATGCATGGTGAGAGGAGGAAGGGTGTGTGTGAGTCGGGGGGTGTTCAGGTAGACATGGGAACAGCAGATATGGGGGGTGTAGGGCCACGGGGGCAGATGCGTCTGAATGAGAGAGGCTAGGGGTCTGTATTGGGGAGGCTCCCCCCAACCCATTCCAAAAAACCCTGTTCCAGCCTTCTCCCACCCATGCCTGACATCCCTCCAGGGTTGCCCAAAGGCTCCTACCCAGGAATTACAGTTAGCTTCTCCAGTACTCCTGCCTCCCCCAGGCCTTTGCCCTAGTTCTGAGTGGGGCAGGGAACGCAGATCTCTGCTGTTGTTTAAATGAATTGTCCCTTGGCGTCGTGCATTAAGAGTCCGAGAAAGGAACCTAGTTGTCAAAAAAAAGTCCAACTTTTTCTCTGTCTTAACAAGAAGTAGTTCTGTGGCACCTTATAGACACACACAGATTTTGGAGCATAAGCTTTTGAGGGCAAAGCTTATGCTCCAAAATCTCTGTGAGTCTATAAGGTGCCACAGGACTTTTTCTTGTTTTTGAAGATACCGACTAACTCGGCTCCCTCTCCGATACTTGTCTGTGTTGTTACTGGCATACTTCTGGCAGATACCTTGAAATAAACGATCAAAACCATGGCAAGTGACACAGTTATGTTGTGCTACTTTGACTGTGCAGAATTTTGCAGACTTAGGACAGCGTATGCAACATTTTCATTCTTTTGGTGCAGAATTTTTAATGTTGGGGCTTAGAGGTCCCTCGGGAGTACATACTTCTGTGTTAGCAAGTAATGGCTTAGCAGCGGGCCTGGACACAGGCAGACGTGGATCCGTGTTGTGCTCTTGCGTACTCCTTATTGTAACCGATGTTTAGTAATTCTGGATCAGACAGAGCCAAGGGTGTGGGCATGAGAGAGGGAGGGGTGTAAAAACCATCCTTCTTGCCCCTTCTGCACACAGATCTGGGCCTGCGTGTTCCCTTGAGCTCTGCTTTGCGCAGAGCTGTTCCATCCATAGGATGGTTTGGGGCAGCCACCCCAGACCTCCACACGTAGGGGGGCCCCCAAGGCAGCTGCCTCAACCGGCCTATGGACAGGGCCCAGGGCAGTCTGGGGAGGATTTATGGGGGGATCTGGTGTGGAGCAGCAGCAGGGGTTGCCCCCACCCTCTCTCACCGTGACAATGGGTGCTAGAGCAACCCAGAACCCTGCTGTCCTCCCCACAGTGACGCAGAGCACAGCGGGGGCAGCAGGAAGCCCCAGTGCCCCACCACCCACCCCGGGTGCTGTGCGGAGGGTAGCAGGCTGGGAGCGGGCGGCAGGGCCGGGTGCTGCAGAACCGGCTGCTGGCTCGCTCAGGGCAGGAAGAGTCCTGCTGGCGCCCTGAACTTGGCGGGTCCTGTTGCTGCTGAGGGGAAGGGGTTTGGGGGCAGCAGGAGGACGGGATGCAGTGGGGCTGGGTTTGGAGCAGACGCTGGCTGGCGTTGGTCAGAGTCTCACTCCGCCCCCTAGGGATGGCCCTGGCTTTGTGCAGCTGAGGGTGGGAACTATCCCAACGGGTGTGGGCATGGCCGTGCTCCTCCTGCCAGCTGTAGAAGTGCTCACGCTGCACCTCCGCAGGGCCGCAGCAGCAGCTCTGCTCCCTCTGGAAACAGCAGGCGGGGCTGGGCTCTGAAGAGGAATGTTTCTTGGTGCTCCCGGTGGCACAGTGAAAGGGCCCCAGTACAGGTCAGTGCGGAGAAGGCACAATGATGAGCTCGAAGTACAGCTGTAGGCGAGAGAGACTGCGAAGCATTTTGCATCAGAGCGTGAGGAGGGGAGAGCTTTCTAGAATTAACAACGCAGAGCCAGGCAGGCTTCTCGCCTACGGCCAGCAGGATTCCAGGGCTTTGCTTAGGCATGGGACAACGTGTGATAGATTGTAGTGGCTGGCTTCAAAATCTGTAGGGCTGCTCACCAGCCCTCCCCTGCCACTGAAGTGGGTCAGCTTTGATGTCATGCGACATTCTATGGGGAACTCTCCTCTCTGAGCTAAGTAATTCCTACAAACGCAGGAGGCGACCAGACTACACACTAGCCTGAGGAACGGATTGCTGCCCTTTGTCTGTACTACGATGCCACGCTGTTAGGTCAGAGACTGACCCTGGTTTTCATTGCTTGGCAGGCCCAGGGCTAATTACCAGGGCAAACTTCTGATCAGGCTGTAATGTGTTGGTAGTGCAGTGCGTATGTCTGAGACCAACAGCTGGTTGTGTCAGGCCTGGAGGTCTTAGGTTGCAGCACTATTTTTATATGATGATGTTAGCGAGAGATTATTGCTAATTCTGACTGGAGTCCTGGATTTCTTGATTTGTGTTTTATAGAGCTGATGAGAAGACTAAAAAATACTTGAGCCCTTTGTTAAAGCAAGGGAAACTTTCACCATCAGGACATTATAATGTCAGCTTGAGCACATCGGTAAGCGTCCTCTTTCTCTTTTAGTGAAAACAACGTATATACTTTAATACCATTAATACCTTTCATTTCGCCCTCCTCTAGATAGCTGACTTTCAAAATAAATTTCCCTTCCTTTGTTGGGGGACATCAGATAGAATAGTTCACTCAGTTACGTGAATGCATGTACTGGAATATTACTTAAGTTAGAGGGGCTCTCTGAGAGATACAAGTGATGGACATGCGTTGTTCTAGACAAGGGCAAATACAGCTTCTGGCCTGGTTGGAAGGAGAAAGACATCGGCTACGGTGACCAGGAAGTTCAGGATTGATGTTCAGAATGTTCTGTGGACAGACTGTAAAAACGAATGAATCACTCACATAAGTGAGAACAGAACAAACCAGCAGTCATGTAGCTCCTTAAGGACTAACAAAATAATTTATCGTGTGATGAGCTTTTGTGGGGCAGACCCTCTTTTTCAGATCTGGAGATAGTGCTTTACTGATCTCAAGAAGTGGGTCTGCCCCACAAAAGCTCATCACCTGATGCTTTATTTTGTTAGTCTTTAAAGTGCTACAGGACTGCTGGTTTGTTTTGTTATGATACAGACTAACCCAGCGACTCATCGCTGAACAGCGTTGCATCAACACGGGAGGCAACAGATACCGGTTATAAGCTCTTGCTCGATTGGCGTAGAGAACGAGCGCCAGGGGTTGCCTTCGACGGTGGGAGAGATCCTCACATCTCACTGGACAGTCACCGTCCGCCTCAAGCTGGGCAGCCCCCAGCCAATAGGGTACTGTCCCGCCACAGTTCACCTGCCTTGCTGGGTGCGTGAGGCTTAAGGTTCCTGAACCTGACAAGTGACTGAAATTTGGGCACCAGGCAAACCAATAAGAAAATCAACAAGAAATGAGAAACATCAACAATTTAAGCTTGCTTGCTGGAATGTGCGGACCATGCTGATCGGCTTGACTGAAGATCTTCAGGCCATCAGTGACACCCGCAAGACCGCCGCCGTCAGCGAGGAACTGAAGAGGCTCCGAGTTGATATCGCTGCACTGCAAGAGACGCAACTTGCAGATTCAGGATCTCTAAAGGAAAAGGACTACACCTTTTCCTGGCAGGGTAAAGCCCAAGAAGAACCCAGAGAGCAAGGTGTTGGCTTTGCTGTCAGAAACACCCTTCTACAAATGGTTGATTTAGTCATGGGCGGATCAGAAAGACTTCTTCGGATCATGCTTCAAACTTGCGCCGGTCCCGTCCACCTGATCAGCGCTGATGCTCCAACCCTGTACGCCACACCAGAAGTAAAACACAAGTTCTATGACGTGCTTAGTGCTGCTGTAGCGCAAATACCTGCTTGTGAACAACTGTACATCTTGGGTGACTTCAATGCAAAAGTTGGAGCTGATTGGGCCTCATGGCCTTCCTGCTTAGGACACTTCGGTGTGGGAAAAATGAATGACAATGGACAGCGTCTCCTTGAACTGTGCACGTACCACAATCTGTGCATCACAAACACATTCTTCCGAACGAAGCCACAGCACAGAGTGTCGTGGAGACACCCATGCTCGAAGCACTGGCATCAACTAGATGTGGTCATCACTAGGCGTAATAACCTCAAAAACGTCCTTCTGACATGCAGCTATCATAGTGCTGACTGATACAGATCACTCGCTAGTTTGCTCCAAGCTCAAGCTGAGACCCAAGAAGCTGTACCGCTCTAAACCTGCTGGAAGGCCCCGCATTGACGCCAGAAAGACGGCAAACTCAGAGAAAGCTGAAAAGTTCAGAGAGACCCTCCAGGAAAATCTGCGCAGCGGCCCTGGGGGTGCTGATGCGACATCCAAATGGCAACATCTGAGGGATACAGTTTACAACACGGCCTTGTCGGTGTTTGGAAGAGCTAGAAACATGAACGACTGGTTCAAAGCTAATTCCGATGAGATGATTCCAGTCATTGAAAAGAAGCACGCTGCGCTCCTGGAGTACAAATGCTCACCGAGCCAGAGTACCCAGCAAGCACTTAGAGAGGCCAGAAGAACAGTACAGCAGACAGCCAGGTGCTGTGCCAACAACCACTGGCTCCAGCTATGCAGCAGCATCCAGACCTGTGCCGACTTCGGTAATCTCAGAGGAATGTGCGAGGGTATGAGGAAGGCATTAGGACCCACCCAGAACAAGATGGCACCTCTGAAATCCAAATCTGGTGAAGTCATTGCTGACAAAGCCAAACAGATGGAGCGCTGGGTTGAGCACTACTCCGAGCTGTACTCACACGAGAACGTTGTGGTTGATGCAGCCCTCAATGCCGTCGAGCTCCTACCAGTAATGGACAAACTGGATCAAGAACCGACTGTGGATGAACTGAAGAGAGCCATCGACAGCATTGCAGCAGGAAAGGCCCTGGTCAGGATGTTATACCACCAGAGGTAATCAAATGTGCCGCGGACACACTCCTGGAACCCCTACATGAGCTACTGTGCCTGTGCTGGAAAGAGGGTGAGGTTCCACAGGATATGCGCGACACTAACATTGTAATGTTGTATAAGAACAAAGGAGACAGAAGCGACTGCAACAACTACCGTGGAATCTCCCTCCTAAGCGTCACTGGTAAACTGTTCGCTTGCGTCATCCTTGGCAGACTCCAGAAGATTGCTGAGAGGGCGTACCCTGAATCGCAGTGCGGATTCCGCGCAGAGAGGTCTACCGTTGACATGGTCTTCTCTCTAAGGCAGCTGCAGGAGAAGTGCAGGGAGCAGAGAAAGCCACTCTACATAGCCTTCATCGACCTGACCAAGGCCTTTGACTTGGTCAGCAGGGATGGTCTGTTCAAACTGCGCCACAAGGTAGGCTGTCCTCCTCGGTTACTCAAGATGATCCAGTCGTTCCACGAAGACATGAGAGGAACCATCCAATATGAGGGCGCATTATCGGATGCTTTCAGAATCAGGAGCGGCGTTAAACAAGGATGCGTGCTTGCTCTGACATTGTTTGGGATCTTCTTCGCACTCCTCCTGAAGCATGCCTTTGGATCTTCAACAGAGGGCATCTTGCTGCACACAAGATCTGATGGGAAACTGTTTAACCTTGCAAGGCTGAAAGCTAAGTCTAAGGTGCGAGAAGTCCTCATCAGAGACATGCTGTTCGCAGACGATGCTGCTGTAGTGTCTCACACAGAAGACCAGCTTCAAAAACTGCTGGATCGGTTCTCCAAAGCGTGCAAGGACTTTGGGCTTACCATCAGCCTAAAGAAGACAAACATACTCTGTCAGGATGTTGCTGAATCCCCATCAATCAGCATTGACAACTATATGTTAGAGGTCATCCACGAGTTCGTTTACCTCGGGTCCACCATCACTGACACCCTGTCATTGGACACTGAGCTAAATAGGAGGATCGGAAAAGCAGCCACAACTCTGTCCAGACTCAGCAAGAGAGTGTGGAATAACAACAAGCTGTACACTCACACCAAAATGCAAGTCTACAGAGCCTGCATCCTCAGCACCCTCCTTTATGGCAGCGAGACTTGGACCCTGTATGCCCGCCAGGAAAAGAGGCTAAGCCTCTTCCACTTGCGCTGCCTCAGGCGCATCCTTGGAATATCATGGAAGGACAGAGTGACCAACACCGCCGTCCTCGAGCAAGCTGGAATCCCAACCATGCACACCCTCCTCAGGCAGCGTCAACTCCGCTGGCTTGGCCACGTCCACAGGATGAATGATGGAAGGATTCCAAAAGACGTCCTGTATGGTGAGCTAGCCTCTGGCAAAAGACCTCTCGGACGCCCCCAGTTGCGCTACAAAGATGTCTGCAAGAGAGACCTCAGAGAGGTAGACATCGAGCTGGACAACTGGGAAGAACTAGCAGACGACTGCAGCAGATAGAGACGGGGTTACACAAGGGCCTTCAGAAGGGCGAGATGAAGATCAGACAGCTAGCAGAGGAGAAGCGAGCGCACAGAAAGCACAATAAAGACTTGCCAGACACCCACTACATCTGCAAGAGATGCAGCAAGGACTGTCTCTCTCATGTGGGTCTTCATAGTCACAATAGACGCTGTAAATGAAGTCCTCAATTGAAACTTTAAAGGGTGCGATCCATAGTCTATGCAGACTGAAGGATGCCTACTACTACTACTAACCCAGCGACTTCTCTGTTACTATTCACAGTGAGAGCTCTGTAGCTCCCATGGAATTCTTTGGAAGATCCTGTAGGTTTCAAATCTGATGTTACCATTTTCAGGCAAGATACCGTCGAGGTCAATAGGAGTTTTGGCTGAGTAAGGACCACACAGTTGAGACTACTCTTTGGTTTTGGTGGTCTATGTAATTGTAGCTGGTTTCCTTAAATTACTCATTTCCTAAAATTTATGTAGAGGGTTATTGATCAGAATATTTCTAGAAAAAAATACAGGCTGTTTTGGTTCTCTGACACTTAAGTACTCTCCTAGCACAGACTCTCACTTCTTCTAAACCTGAATGGTTTGACTTTCAGTATCCTTTGCTTTGCTATACATTTCTTCTGGAAATCAGTGCCTTGTCCCTTGATCTCAGGTCTCAAACGAAAAGAACATTCTTCAGGCCAACAAGAAAAGATGGGAATTCTCCAAGACAGATGTGCGTTTGCCTGAGCTAAACTACAGCCATCTCCCTGAACTCAAAGGAGTGGACGGTATGCGTTTTAATTTGCTATTAATTAAACTGGATGAGAAATATGTTATAAGGAGCAGTATGAGACATTTATTTTTAATTGGATTAGCATGTAGCGGTTTTTCAGAGGGGAAGTAGTGACACTGCTAAAAACAACAAATCCACAGCCCTTCATGTTTGTCTTCTGCAGCTCGAAATTCTAAATTTGTCAAAAAGGAGAACAAAATGGTCTTGGAGTCTCGCATTCCGTCCCTTGCTGCCATCGATCTTCACAACCCGAGCCTGGCTTTGCAACAGGTGAGGATTCAGTGAAATGCTTTGCACTGCTCTAGTAGTACCTTGCTTCCAAGGTTTTCAGTGTATGTTGCCCGCAGCAATATCCAAAGGGTTCCAGGCAGGCTCTCTGTGAAGCATGTTGCAACCCAGGTTTCTGACAAGCAGCAGCACACTCCCTGGAGAAATCCATTTTAGAATAGTGCAGGAGTTTTGGAGACTACGGGGTAAAAGAACCATTTTGGACAAACTTTTGGCTCAAGATTATGATTCTGGGATTATTTTAGGAGCAAACTGAGACCATGTTTGTGGTTCAGAATAAAACCCCAAATCATGTGAGTTTCCCGTTTTTAGGATTTGTAACACACAGCACAGGGCTTACCTGGTTGAACTGAGATGCAGAGGCTACGGATTAATACCCATAGTTAGGTAGTGGCAGAGTGGGAAATAGAACTCAAAAGTGTGAGCGGATATGGTTTGTCCATTCCAGATAGAGAAATAAAGTGAAGGATTGGAAATAATCATTTTTTAAAAACGTTGTTTTCTTTAACTGTAGCACTGCAACAGCTTGCATTAGAGACTTGTATTTGGGAGGGATGTACTTCCTAGGTGACTACTGGGCCTCTTCTTGGTCCAGTGAAAATTTTATTTAGATTTGGTGTAGTATTGTGGATTTTAAAATGTGCTTTACCCATGTATGCTGATTTGTGATAAGAACAAGACTAAGTACATGTTTTATTGATACTGTACTCAGCACAGGCAGCAAGTTTGATGTCAATATTTGTTCACTTACTGACAGACATCAGGAACATCACTGCCAGATGCCTCCGAAGCCAGCTTCCCTCACGTGGAACGCTAGCTCTGAGAAGAACTGAGGAATGGGGTACTTTTTGCCCCGGAAGCGTATGTATTACGCACTGCAGTTTAGCCTCTTGTTGCCTTTCAAAAAGAACACTTGACAAGGGCTGACACCTTCGGTGCGTTCACTGACGAAAGAGCATTGCGATGTTTGAGATCCCGGTTTGCAGCGTGTTCATGTTCAGAACGTTTCGTGCTGTTGCCAAGCAGGTGAGATCAGTGCATGATTTTGTGAATGGGTCCTCTCTCCTGCATCGTGCTGTGTAGTTCCATTCATGTGTATCTTGATCCTAAGTGGATTTTTTTTTTAATTGACCTGTTGTGTGAGGCATTAGGGAAAGGCAGTGGACAAGATGAAAGGTGGTTACCCAACAGCAAAAATGTCAGTGTGTTGGGATCATCACTAACTCCGGGCCTGTGGAGAAGAGCTGGGCCACCAGCATACAGTATAGTTATCTTGTAGTAAACTCTTTTTATTTAACACCCTCCTGCCCTCATATTTGTAGCCAGCTGTGAGCTCAAGGTGTCAGTAAGAGAACGTAGATTTACCAACACTGGTAAGCCAAGATGGCAGCTACTACACTTGAGTATGTTTAAGGAAAACAACAACACTGGCATACTGAACAGATCTAAGAGCGATAAACTAGAAACCTAGAAAAATATCACCCGAGACTGTATGTTGAAGAAACACTGTCAGCATGAAAACAGTCAATGGAAAAATGTATGAATTTGCTGTTGATAATGCCTACGTTTAAATGTTAAATCCAAGTGAATGTTTAAAATCTCATTTACCATTTTCCATTTGTTTACTGTTGCCATTGCGCTAATTTTGGGTCATGAAACTTAAACCTTACACTTTTGCTGACTGGTCCCCAGGCTCTGGCACAGAGCTGATGTTTTCTGACGTCCAATGCTACAAGTCACTGTTTAAATGTTAATAAATCATGTTTTTGTGAAATCTTTACAAATCAGTGTCGATATATGCATGTGTTTTTCGTAATACTGTTTAATATGAAATAGTAGTTTTGCATCTAAACCACTGACAGTTTCTCTGATATCAAAACTATCTGAAGATAAATATTTGAGTGTTGCCTGTTGTAAGTGGTTCCTCCTGATGGCAGGGTGGCCTCATGGTAAGGCCCCTTGCAGAGCCTAGAGGCCCGGGGTGTAGGTCTGCAGCCCACCCCTAAGTGCTGTGGTCTTAGTTTGGGGCATGGCCCCAAGAGTCTAGCTTCCCCTCTGTGGGGTGGGGGGACAGTTCTCTGGGTTCTTCCCCCCTCTGCCTGGGGAAGAGTTAGGAGGCGCCTTCCTCTGATGGCCGACCTGGTGGCAGCTCTGACTCAGGGCCTGCATGCGCCGGCTCCTGCTCCTTGGCTGGTCAGCCCTGCACTGGGCTAGCTTCTCCTTTTTATATGCCTCCAGGCTTGACACCACTGCAGGTGAACAGGGGTGGGGCTAATTGGGCAAACAGGCTTTATTTAACCCCTGCCTTCCTGTCGCTCCCTTTCACCTGCGTATCCTCATCTATGTATCTCATTCCCTCAACGTCATCCTGCACATCCTGACCCCGCTCCTGAACCAGATTCAGTTGGCTGGGAAGGGTTAAGGTATTACTGGAAATAAAATCCACTGGCGGCATTAATTAAACCAAGATAGTGTTTCCAGCATTTATACTGAGAGTTTTTAATTGGTCTATGATTCTGTAGCATAAGTGACTCTAAATTGTTGAACTGGATCTGCCAGCGGCTTAAGAAAACACTATCAAGTTGAAATCTAATCAATTTAAAGGACATGCATTGAAACTAGTTACTGGTGTTTCAATTTGTACTGTGCCGCACCACTGTAAGGAAAGGGTTAAGGCTGGCTGGAGGGAGCTGCATAGCACCACAAGCTAATGAGAGAAGGGCTCCTGGGGGGAGCCAGTCAGAGGGCAGCTTGCTGGAGCAGCCCTGCATATAAGGAGCCACTCCTGCAGAGCTGGGTCAGTTCTATCCTGACCAGGGAAGGTGCAGGACCAGCTCCCAGCTACACCCTGGTAGAAGAGGACCGGGCAGGCTAAGTGGAACAAGGGAGAGGCTGCTGGCCCTGAGAGAGAGGCCTAGGAGGTGCAAGGGGTTGCGGGAGGCAGCCCAGGGAGTAAGGCAGTAAAGGGGAGAGAAGAGGAGGGCAGGACAAGGCTGCCACTAGAGGGTCCCTAGGCTGGGCCTTGGTAGTGGGTCTTTCGCGCCCCACCCTTGCACCACACCCCATCCAGAGGGGCTGTGGCTTGCCTCCAAAGCAGGGGGCTAGATCAAAACTGCAGCTGGTGCCATGGACAAGGACTGAGACCCCCCCCCCGCCAAACAGAAGGGGCAGGGGATGGTAGTGGGCACTGGTGGAGGACAGCACCCCAAAGAGCAATGCAGTGAGCGATGCAGGTCCCAAACAGCACACACTAGATCGGGGAGTGGTGGTGTCTGACACGCTGGCCGGGGGGAGGGCCCAGCTGGGGAAAATGAGCTAACTTCCTCTTCTACCAGCCAGAGGCGCTGTGGCAGTGAGTTCGCCCTGTGGCACAACTCCACTGGTTATTTTACAGTCACATTGTCCTCTCTCTCTCTCTCTCTCTCTCTGTGCGTGCACACGTGCACGCAAATATCTTCCCTCTTGCTGAAAAAAGACTTGCAGAGATAAGGGACACTGGTTTTGCAGAGAATGGTAAAACTGATCATACACACGGTAAACTGCAAAAAGGAAGAAATCACGTTTGCTGACTTGTTTCAGTTACAACAACTTTTTTGTACCTTACTTATAATTGGGTTATGAGGAGGACTGCAGGGTCTTAGCATTCTCAAAAAGCCTGTTTCTTATTAAAGAAGGACTTTGCCTAACTTTTTAAGCTGATGTCTTTATAAAATTCTCACCATGGGGAACCACAAAATAATCATCCAGAAGCATGAATTTTAAACTGGTGTCCCTGCGTTTTTTCCAGGACAGAGGTGGGTGGTGGTTTTTTTGATGAGACAAGTTTCTGACAATCTTGGTTTGCTTTTTAACTCAGAAGTCCCAGGTGAATTTCTGAAACGCTCCCTCAATGTATACAGTGTAAAGTGTTTGGGCAGGTTGCTCTCCAAAAGGAACCTTTATTTCCTAGTTTGTTCTAAGTAAAATAAAGATTGTTCCATTCTGAACAGATCTGGAACTTGTCCCTATAGTTCCGAGCACCTTCTGGTTGTGCGTTGAGTGATATGACTTGCATTGCGCAGCTGTGCTGCTTTCTCTTTCAGCCTCTCCCCAGGTGGAGGATTGTTTGTGCAGTGTAGTGCCTTGGTTGATTATTTGTGTCAGAGAGGGCAGGTCACAGAATGGGCCTTCCACTTGGAGCAGAAGCTGATGAGGTTTGGAATGTCCATTAGTTCCTGGAGGTTTCTCAGCCTCAGACCGGCTCCAGGCAAAACTCGGTCTCCTGTACAAACAAGCTTTATGCTATGGTAGGAAGTTTTGTTGTGCCGGGGGGTGCCGTTAGAAGCCAGGGTCCTCATCCCAAGGTTTTAGGTGGTCTTTTGATATCCTGCGGCCAACCCCTGGAGTGCCTTGACGAGAAGGACCGAGACTTTGCATTTGATCTGCTATTCTCTGGGTAGCCTGGATAGGGAATGAAAGCCATGTTGCGGAGGAGGTATGCTGGAGCATTCTGTGCTAACAGGAGTTTCCTAAATGCTGAACGTTTCACATGCAGGTATACGGCCTTGCTGTAGTCCCAGATGGGAGGTGAGAAAAGCGTGAAGCCCTGAGATGGGATGTAATCTCCTAGCCAGTTGAAGGTAGTGGTAGGTGTTACTGTTGTTATGCATGAAAACTGCTTCAGCAAGGCATTTAGCAACTAGACTGTATTGACCAGTTGTGGACATGCACCCTCAAGCAAAGGGACGCTTGCACCATGGCTGCAGATTTTTCACAGTGCTTCCTTCAGCCAGTCAGCATCGTCCTCTGTCTTGCTATGGTTCAGCTTCAACCAGCTGTTTCTCATCCAGCAGCTGATCTTCTCCAGGAACTGGGCCATCATGGAGGTAGTGGGTCATATGAGGTGGAACATGGGTAAAGCTGGTGCTTTCAGTGTCGTATGTGTTCTCAACCCAGAGTGGAGGAAAACAAAACAGCAGTAACGCAGCACTTTAAAGACTAACAAAATGAGGAGGTTAATTCATATTTGAAGATGGCATTACGTCTTGGCACAACAGCTAGAAGATTTTACTATACATCTGAGACTAGCAGTTCTCAATGGGATGTGGATGACCTTTGTAGTAAAGGATGCAGGTGTGATGACTGGCCTTGATCTCCCCTTGGCTCTCCCAGTAACCACTCCGCCAACGTTAGTGGATTATGATGCAAAACTGGGGACTGCATTGCTAAATGTGTCAGGACACCCTGCCCCCTTACGATGTGGGGGCTCATTTTCCAGGGTGCTCTGAAAGATCCTTCTGTTGCTCGTTTATCATTGGGAATTGATTTGGGCTATGACGCAGGTGATTACGGAACTGACTTTTCTTGCGTGTTAGCTGCAGCTCTTGAATAGAGCCCTGGGACTTTTGAGAGCCACTGTTTGGTACCGGAGCTCCTCCACTGGGGACAGGGCGCAGGTGCAGAGCAGACTGTCTTAAGTAAGAACACTTGAGCCCTTTCCAGCTGTAGGTCTCAAAACACTTCCCAAAGATGGCTGTGTATGGGGTAAATGAGATGAGCCAGGTGATACACCCAGTTCAGTGGCCGAGGTGGGAATCGAATCGAGGTTCTCAGATCCTACTCTCAGGCCCTGGTGATCAGTGCTGCTTCAGGCTGGTTTGTCATTTTCATTGTGCATGTATGTTCATTCTTCCCCAGCTGAGAATGAGATCTCAGACCCAAGAGCCTGTGACTGAAGCGATGGAAAGTAATGCCGCTGTGACTATAAAAATGTGCTGTTCCATTACCTGCACTTCAGTGTAAATACTGGCAGTATGTTTGTGATAGTCTGTTGGTTTAATGCAGTGTTACCAGTTGTGTATATTTCACTTCCTTTCTTGAATTCTGACCTTGCTTTTCCTTTCTGAGATGGGGCGGTCGCCGTCTTAGACTGGTGCTGAAAACCGTGGCTTGTGTGCCTCAGCACTGAATTGGACAGCTCCTTGCTGAAGAGCTTCTTGATCTTAAAATCAAAGCTGGTTTGCCAAACTGTACTCCCAATGTATGTCTAAGGTGAATGTTCTTGTAGGTACTTTCCTACGATCAGCCTCGATGTATGATTCATTGGGAAAGAGAACAAAATAGGACATGAATGGTATGAAGAACAAAAATAAGTGGGGGACCATTGTTGTGTCAGCTGATCTAGGGCATGGGTAGTTTCATTGCATAGCTTTGGACTGGTAAGTACAAATGAGAAAGCACATTCCTATGGGAAGGCCACTCCATTGATGTATTCTGTCTGTACATAATGGAGTCCTGTCTTCTGCTCTTCCACAGAGAGGGAACTTAGATGTGTTAGTGAATGGGGTGGGGGGGTGAGTTATCCATGCACATCTCACGCTATTTATGATGTGCAGAAGAGAGGTCCATTCCCACCTGCGCGCTCTGGGCAATGCAGCCAGGGTGCAGGTGTCTGGGTACTCAACAAAAATCCATGTCTCTAGCCATCCTACACAGAGTTCCTACCGCTGTCAGTCAGCGGGATCCTTACATGCAAACCCGGCCCTAAATGAGCACCTTCCTGCCCTGGGCCACATCCTGACCGGCTGCTCCAAAGGCAGTGTCAGCCGCGTGCAGCAAGGGCAGAATGTAGACTTCGGTTTTGAAGAAAGGGGGCTAGCTTGTCTAATTGTGACAGGGCAGGATCTAGTTCTTGGTTACAGCCAGCTTGGGGGACCTTCTGCTAAGCACCTTGTGTAGATATTTTCCCCCATGTTGTCCTCTCCACGTCCTTTACAGGCTCATGCAGGCCCATGTTTACAGTAAACCAAAATCCTTACCTACTCTGGAGAAGATGGAAGGGCTCTTCCCCCTGGCAGCTTCCTCTCCATTCCCACCGTGAAAGCCTTGCTTTGTCTCACACGCTGCCTTCCTGTGTCTTTTCTAACTTCTGCCTAATGGGCTAATGCAGGCGTGTCCAAACTGCGGCCTACGGGTCGCATGCGGTCCTGGACAGCTAGTAATGCGGCTCCGCAAGATCGTAAACTTTTAACATTATTATGTGGTTTATATACATTAACTATATTATATATTTTGTACGCGGCCCAAGACTATCTTCACTCAGTGCAGCCCAGGCAAGCCAAAAGGTTGGACACCCATGGGCTAATGCGTCTCTTCAGCTCCTCAGCCCACTTGTCCATCAGGCACAGCAGCTTGTCTTAATCAGGCCCGCTCCAGTGCAGTGAATTGGAGTCACAGTGACCAGAGTGCTAGACCAGCTGTTGTTGCCCAGTGCTCAGTGGGAGTTAGGGGCTTAAATACTTTGAGTCTTGGGACCTCGGCTGATACTACGCTGATAGGGAATAGCTAAGTACTGGGGAAACCGGTCTGAAAGCAGCACAGCCTTGTGAGAGCACTGCTGGGAGGTTGTGATCTCAGGCCTTTAACAGCGTTGATACAGCGGCACCAAAAGCTGCTGCTCTACCACAGGGGAGGGGGCATCGTGCTGCTAACGCCGGCTTGGGCCTTGGCGCTGTTCAGGGAGGCTGCACCGCATGTGTGGGAGCTCTCTGAACTGGAGCTGTAGAGAAATGTGGTGTCCATAGACCCAGGGGTTCAGGTGCACAGGGGAGCAGATTCAGTGCAGGCTGATAGAATAGTTACCAAGGGACTGATCTCATGGCCATAAGTGGACTGCACGGGGAACTCTGAAGTTCTCCCCTTAGTACAACGTGCTGCCCAGGGACTTACTATTGACCATCCAGACGTGTCCCTGGCCACAGCTAACTACCAGTAGAGCTCACGTATATCATCCTTGGGAGCTGAATCTCCCTCTGGAACTTTCCTGGGGAGATGAGTTTTCTAACCTCACCCTGTACTTGTCCCCTTCCAAATCCTCTACACGGCACCAGCTAGCTGTGGGGCCTATGCTGGCAGCTACTGCCCAGCAGGCTGAATGGGGTGGGTGGACATATACCCCAGCTTATTGTGAACTAGGTAGGAATTGTGCAGGCGAACGCTAGGAGCTGCATGAGCCCACGAGCGCTTGCTCTTGCTTGTCTTCCCTCACCATCACCTCCTTTTCCTGCACCACGGTTGAACTAGGCCGAGGTTACGAGCAGATTCATTTTGCTGGTTGCCTGGCTTATGAAAGCACCTAGACTGGCTGCGACTTCATCTCTGAAATAGGACTGTACCTATTCTGTCAGACAAGTTCATGTTGCACAAATGCAAGTGTCATGACAGACCTCTCTACCTTTCTCTGCAGAGGCCCTTTCATGTTGCCAAGCCCTAGGCAGAAACAGCTGTATTTCCTGCCTTGGGATGGGGTAACAAGGCCCTGGCAGTGAGTGGAGGCAGCTTAGGGGGATGTGAGGACAAATCCTAGGCACCTATGTAGTGCTCTGGCTGCTGGGCAGTTCCCACTGTCCAAGCGTCCCCTCTGCCAGTGGGAATGCAGACGTATTTCAGTCTCCCCACTCCAGCTGCTCTTTCAACAGCCACATGCCCCCTCCCTTTTGCTGAACTCTCCACCTTCTACTTTGGGGGTGACCCTTGGAACTCCTCAGTGGTGACAAGCAACCCTGGCCAAGGCATTCCAGCTGATGCCTGAATGTTCTGCCGGCCATATCAAGGTGGAGGCAGGGTGTGTGTGCATGGAACTTGGAGCCCAGCCTAGCACAGCTTTTTACTTGTGTGATGGCTCTGTCTCCAGCTGTCAGTGCTTGGCCAGGAATCATAATAACGCTACAGGGCATGTTATGGAAGCAATGAGAGTCCAAATAACCCCCTCTGATATTGCTCCAGCTTCTACTGTCACTGAGCATCATAAATAGATCATTGTATTAAAAACATCAGTGTTCCCCTTCCCGCTGTCAGCATTTAAGGGTGCGTTTTGTCTCTTCCTTAAACGCAAAGGATTTCTACCAGCCGAGATCCTGAAACTAGAAGCCACCAAGCAAACACTGATACTGTTATGTGTGAGTCATCACTGCTCCTGCACATTGCACAAACTATATGCAGCAGAAAGCCATCAAAGTTGCTCTAGGTGCATTTTACTCTACACAACATGGTGTAGCTCTTGTAAATACATTACATGGGTCTTTTTGTTTCAGTTCAGCATCCACGGCGTGTGTTATTAGCAGCTTCCCTGCTAAGTATAAACCCTGCCTTTGACCACTGCGTTCATGTTATCGTTCAGCAAATGCTGTATTTCAGTCTCCCACGCTGAGCAAACAGTGCCCAGAATATCTACCCTCTTTGCCACCACCACTCTTTGCAAAGGGCTTATGCTTCCTGTTTCCAACATATCAGAACTCATTCCAAATTGATGCAAATCTTAAACCAGGAAAACCCTTCTGGAAAATACTATGTGCAGACTGCACAATTACTGACGGATGCATGGCATCTAATATACTCGTGATACAGAAGAGATCAAATGATCAGTCCATGACCTTAAAACATTGAGGCAAACTTCACCTGGACCCTTGAAAAATAGCTGAATGTGAAGTCACAGGAACACAGAAGTGGGATGGGCTTCACAAGTCACTGAGTCCAGTCCCCTGCTATTGCAGTTAACCACCTCATATAATCCCATTCATAAATGTATCAAGCTCCATCGTGGGAGCTTTGCCCAATGGTAGTAATGGTCCAGATATTACAAAATGCCATTGAAATCCAGGCCACAATGGTCTCAATTGTGGAGAAGCTCCTTGTCTTTCACCTGGTGAACTCTCAGCTCAACTCAGCTAATGCCAAGATTAGCTGTCATTTTCCCAACACTTTCTCCTACCCATGCAATTAAGGGAAGTCCAAGCAAAGGTGAACATATCTCCACAGGCTGCTCATGATACTTTCCCACCCTCTCCAAGTCTCTTGCTGCACATTGTTAGTCCTGATTTATACTATTAGGGCTCCACTAAGGTTCCACATTCTGAAGTTAAGACAGAGGAGCTCCGCTTTGCTAACCCCAACGATTGTTTACATTTATATTTTGCCTTTGTAGCTCCTATTCCGGACCAGGCCCCTGGCCCGCAGAGACCAAGACACATTTTTTTCAGAAGGCGGTGGATCCCAGATGGTATCTTTAGAGAACCTGCTGCTCCAGAGATCTGTTTGATCCTGTCCACTGAGTGCTGATGTCCAGCCCCAAAACATCCCTCTTCTGAATGTTGAGTGTGAGGTGACTGTAGCTACCCCTACTTCAATGACTTCAGCTGGTAGCCTGTTCCCGTGTGCCCACCTCACACCACTCCCAGCAATAAACTGCCAGCTTACAGGCTATTTCAGGGCTGATCAGACATTTGCTCTCCAACTCCTGGATCACCGACCTCAGTGATTCTCTGCGTTGTTGTTCTCGTTCCAGAATGTTCCTCAGGTGTTCCTTGGCATCGTCGAGCTCACTGATTACCTGGTCTAATTTACACTTCAGTGTCTTTGGACTGTCCATTATGCTGTAACTGTGCTCCTAGGAACAATTCAATTCATTAGATGTTCTCACCTTTCCCAAAGCTCTCGTTCTTCCACATGTGCTCCCTGCTCAGCAAGAAGTGGCTAAGAGATTGCTTAAAAAGCCATCCCATTAGCAATTGTCCTCTGCAAATCCACGTGGAGTGCATGTGCTGTTTGCCTTCAAGCCTGTTAATCAACTACAAGAAATGGAGCTGCTCCTACTGCTCTCTCAAGTGAGCAACACGTTTGGCAGATTCTTGAACTGACGCCCTAATTAGGTATGTAAAATCCTGGTTAATTTGTTAACAGATGAAATTGAGGAGAGGGGAAGGTAGACAGGGAGCTGCTCTGGATGCAGGCTGTTCTGGCCAAGCTGTAGCGCCCCTACCCGCTGTGTGCATGAGGCTGCCATGGTCCACAGCTGCACTCTTTCTTTGGGGACTGCTTTGGCTAGGCTGGTGTGCCCAAGCCAGGTCCACTGGGGACTAGGGTTGCTCCAGCTGTGCTGCAGCATCCCACAGCTGCAGCAGGCCCCATGGGGCTGGAGCAACCCTCTGCCCACAGAAGGTGGAGGGGCTGCTCCATCCTCCCCGGTTAACCATAACCGATAGCTTCACGCTAGACAGCTGAAGCTTTACTGATTAAACGTTTACATCCCTAGCCCTAACGCACACAAAACAAGGAGACTGACCAAGAGGATGCCATTCCCTGCAATTACACTGGTAATGAGCGTGCAACACTGTTGAAAATCCTGCTATATACAGGTGGTTCAAATAAGTCACTTTACTTACCAAGATGAATTGGGAATGTAATTCCCCAGCGCTGGAAGCCAAATCCACCAGCTGGGGGTTATAAACTGTCACTGGCAGCGTTTTCAGCAGGTTGTTTCGTCTGCCCTGAACTTTTCCTCGTCTGCTCTGTTATAAATATATATATTTCACACCAGTTATTGAGACAGACACATCAGAGAGAGTGCAGGCTAATGTGTTGCTGCAGTGTGCTGGAAGCAGGGAAAAGAAAGAGGTGAAATGAGAAACCAGTACCTTCCCCCCACCTTTGAATTGGGATGTTAAGAGATGTTCATTAAAAAGTTTTTGCAATGACAACCAGACCTCTAGGCTGTGTCTACACTAGTTTCAAAATATTTTTCGAAAGAAGGGGCTCTTTTGAAATATCCAGGAAGGGGCTCTTTTGAAATATCCAGCGGAGCATCTACACACAAAAAGCGTTCTTTTGAAAGCGCTCTTTCACTCCTGTTTCGGGACGAGCACCTTCTTTTGAAAGAAAACGTGTGTAGAGGGACCGCGGAGTGTCTTTTTCAAAAGAGCTGTTTTCATGGCACCTGATTTTTTGATCCCTGGCCCGTTCTTTCGAAAGAGCGGGGGCTGTGTGCGCACTCTTTCAAAAGAAGTTCTTTCAGAAGAGGTCATCTGGAAGGACATCTTTCAAAAGATTTCTGCAGTGTAATTGTAGCCTAGGAGAAGAGCTCTCCAGGGTCCCATTCAACAGGCGCTTCCCAGCCCAGTCTTTTTGGTATGCTGGGAATTTACTTTGATATTATGATTGATTGGTATGAGGAAGCCCAGTAAATATCAGGCCCTCATTATGCAAGTATAGTATAAAACAAATCCCTGCTCTGATGAGCTCACAGAATAAGCATTTGGCTAGACCTGAAGAGATCAGTTTCACTTCTCATTTTTTAATGTACTAGATCATGTTTTGTTCAGACTCCCACTTTTTTAAAAAAAAGCCTTTAAGGACATGCTCCTGCACTCTTTCCTCAGGTAGTCCTGCCTGAGAAATGAGAGAAGGAACTGGCTCAGAAAGATGTTAACCTTTGGGCACATTTTTCCCTTGCTTCTCTGATCTAGTGATGATAATCCAAAAGAAAAAAAAAAGCTTCTGTGTTCTATGTAAAATGTGGGGACAAGCCTGCCAGTGTTTGCCAATGCAGTTAAATATAAGAAAAATTACTTGCAGATTGTGAAGACCAACCTGGAAGTGAGAAGGAAATTCAAAAATGGAAGGGATGACTCCAGGTTTGAGCCTGATGTTGGGGCCTCTTGTGTCGAAGTCTGACTTCTTAAAGTGCCGTGAACACAACACATCTGCTTTCTTAGGCTCCCACATACCTGCAGAGTTCACGTCGAGCCTTTTCATGGCCACCACCCACCTTCTTTTGGCCTCCTCGTTGGTGGGGAACCTAGGACAAATGTGCAGAAAGGAAGGCAAATTTGAACACATACAGTTGTACCACGCCATAGCCTCTAGCTGTGCAAAAGAATCCGGGACTTGTGATTGTAAAAGGGCACACTTACAGGTAGCCTTGTGACTGTCCTTCAGGCAACGTGTAGCCTGGGTGTGACTATGCAAGTCAACACCTGCACCCCATGCTAACCAGCCATTCCCCTCTGAGGTACAGAATGTGCTGCTCATACCAACTAGCAGCCCCCCTCTTGTGCTCTTGTTACACAGCCAACTATGTTATCAAAGAACACTAGGACTGGAAGGGACCTTGAGAGGCCATAGAGTCCAGCCCCCTGCCCCAATGGCAGGACCAAGTACTGTCTAAACCATCCCTGATGGACATCTATCTAACCTATCCTTAAATACCTCCAGCCATGGAGATTCCACAACGTCCCTTGGCAATTTATTCCACTATTTGACCACCCTGAGAGTTAGGAACTTTTTCCTAATGTCCAACCTCAACCTCCCTTGCTGCAGTTATGACCTTCTGCACAGAAAAAAAGGGGCTGTGTCCTCCTCCAAAACCTTCTGAGTCAAATTATTTCACCTGAAGCCTGTTTACAGCCAGAATTCATAACTCCTTAAGGAACTGACTGGGTAAATACAAAATGACAGAGGTGGGTTGGTTCTGCAGCTAATGTGGTGATTGTTTCATCTGACTGTGCCTTGAGATTACTTCCATAGAGCCTTTCCTTTCAGAGACACCAGACCCTTCACTTTAAGATGCTGAACTGATTTCCCCCTTGATTTTGGACAGGCTAGAAGTAATTAATTCAGACATAAACACTCCTCGCTCAGCTGATATAAGGACTGTTCAGGTTTACAGGGTGACACTCTGCAGTGACTCCGTTGAGGTATAAAAGTCTGTGGATGAAAACAAAACATTAAAGGCGGTCTTTAAAATTCCCCCAGCCCGACTGCAGCGCCTGGGCTATTGTGCCTATTCTGAGCAGTGTCCCCAGGCGCGTGTTACTTGGTGGCTAAGGTGGTGGAAAGGCAACTTAGGTGGGCGGCTGGGATGAGGCAGAGGAACGGTTTCACACAGTTCCCCCCCCAGCACGGGGTCCTATACAGGGCCCCTCAGCGCCGGGATTAGAGGCCTGGCCCTAGGTGGATGTGCTTCTGTAGTGGCAAGTGGCCTAGTGACCCCCATGCCTGGAGCTGCCACCGGCCTGAGCCTTACACATGAAAAGTCAGTCCCCGCAGCTTGGACTTCGGCAAACAGCGGGAGGCGCAGCCGATGGCGGAGCAGCTCTTCACCATGGTGCTGGCTGGCAGCTCAGTACCCGCCTGCAGGGAGGAGGTGGCATGCTGAGCAGGGGACTGTGCCCCTCCCCCCGGGACCATACAGCTGGGGGGGGCGGGGCGAGCAAGGAGCTGAGCAGGGGGCTGTGCCCCTCCCCCCGGGGACCATTACAGCGGGGGGGGGGCAAGGAGCTGAGCAGGGGGCTGTGCCCCTCCCCCCGGGGACCGTTACACCGGGGGGGGGGCCAAGGAGCTGAGCAGGGGGCTGTGCCCCTCCCCCCGGGGACCGTTACACCGGGGGGGGGGGCCAAGGAGCTGAGCAGGGGGCTGTGCCCCTCCCCCCGGGGACCGTTACACCGGGGGGGCGGGGCCGAACAAGGCGCTGAGCAGGGGCTGTGCCCCTCCCCCCGGGGACCGTTACAGCGCGGGGGGGCAAGGAGCTGAGCAGGGGGCTGTGCCCCTCCCCCCGGGGACCGTTACATGGGGGGGGGCAAGGAGCTGAGCAGGGGGCTGTGCCCCTCCCCCCGGGGACCGTTACAGCGCGGGGGGCAAGGAGCTGAGCAGGGGGCTGTGCCCCTC
This sequence comes from Carettochelys insculpta, assembly GCF_033958435.1. NCBI lineage: Eukaryota > Metazoa > Chordata > Testudines > Carettochelyidae > Carettochelys > Carettochelys insculpta. The sequence continues at coordinate 130,860,105 of NC_134140.1, read as the reverse complement.
CCCCCGGGGACAGTTACACCGGGGGGGGGCGAGCAAGGAGCTGAGCAGGGGGCTGTGCCCCTCCCCCCGGGGACCGTTACAGCGGGGGCCGACCAAGGAGCTGAGCAGGGGGCTGTGCCCCTCCCCCCGGGGACCGTTACACCGGGGGGGGGGCAAGGAGATGAGCAGGGGGCTGTGCCCCTCCCCCCGGGGACAGTTACACCGGGGGGGGCAAGGAGCTGAGCAGGGGGCTGTGCCCCTCCCCTCGGGGACCGTTACACCGGGGGGGGGGGGGGCAAGGAACTGAGCAGGGGGTTGTGCCCCTCCCCCCGGGGACCGTTACACGGCGGGTGCGCGTGGTGGGGGGGGAGCTGAGCTCGGTCCGGCACAACCCGGCGACGGGGAGGGGAGGGAGTAAGGGGACGTCGCGGCACCTGGGGGCAGCGGCGCTTCCTCCTCCCGGCTCCTCGCTTCCGGCGGAAGTCGGGCCGGAAGTCGTCACCGGCGGCGGCGCGCGGCAGGTTCCGGCGATGGCGGCGGCGGCGGCCGGCGGGGCGGGCTGCGAGCACTACCGCCGCAGCTGCCTGCTCCAGGTGGGGGCGGGGCCCTTCCCGCAGCGGAGCCGGGCTGAGCCCCCGCCCCGCCTCCCCCTTCCCCACGGCTCGTCCGCGTCTTCTCTCCCCGCCCGCCGGGGCCCTGCTCCCCCCAGCTGCCGGGCAGGGCCGCCCCAGACAGGCTCCCTTTGGCCGCTGCGCCGGGCTCAGCGCGGGCGGCGCCCCTCGGGGGTCTGCGAACCCGCCGCTCTCCGCGCCCGCGATCGTAGCCGCGTCTGCAAAACCCGCCTGGATGTGGGAACTAGCCGGGCTGCAGGTAGCCGCGTCCGCCCAAGCCCCCCGCCGATGAGCAGCGTGCCGGCCACGGCGTGTGTCCCGCCGCGCAAAGCGGTGCCGGGGGACCTCCGCTAACGAGCCGGGAAATTTGTAGTTGCCTGTGCAAAAACCGGTGCCCCGCGGGTGTCCACAAATTCGCGGTGTTCCCGATAGGACACTTGTATCTGCAGCTGGAAAACCAGCCCCACCTGTAGATGTGGTTGTCCCCAGGGGTGAGGTGGATATCCCGCGTTTGCAGGCCTCTACCAATAGACACTTGCCTTTTCTTTCCATGAAAGAGTAGCTTCCTTCCCCCACCAGGCACATTAACGGATCAGACTTCAAAGCTAGTCAGATCACTCCAAGCCTCTGACACCTTATAAAGAAGCTGTTGGTCTTGTGCTATCACTAACTTCAACAAGCTGATCCAATCTACTGTTTTGACACACTAAACCAGTCAGTGAAGTCTAGATGTCCCCCGTAGCTGTGACTTAATTTTTAGTTTCCTCATACTTTGTCTTGTCTTGTCCTTTTTTTTTTTAACCTTCTAGGCTCCTTGCTGTGGTAAGTTTTACGTTTGCCGTCTGTGTCATGACAGCAAGGAAGATCATCAGATGGATCGCTTTAAAGTAAAACAAGTGCAATGTGTAAAGTGTAAAAGTATCCAGCAGGTATGGTGCATACTTAAATCTTATTGCTCTGCTGTGACTGTAATTATTGTCTTCTGAATGGGATTATAAAATGCAGATGCTTAATGGAGGATCTTAATTTTACTGGGGCGGTAGGGGATGGACAGGGTAGATTTCTCCATTCTTTCCGCTGATAAGATAGGAGTACAGGGAATTCCTACATCTTAGGTGGATGATGCACTTATTCTCTTTCTGCTACCTCGCCAGTTAACATTAAAGGTGAAGAAAGAGTGTATCAGTTCCGAGCAAAGCTAAGATGAATGCTTAGCTGCAGAACATGGGTAAGATTATAGACTGGAATTCTTGCACTTAGGTCCCTGGTCTTTGTTGCATTCACAGTGAGGATGGGACCTTAATGTGTCTCTTTTAGCTTCTGATTGCCCACGTTTGACAGCAGCTTTAGTAAGTGCAGAGATGGGTGCTATAGAATACAGCTAGATAATAAAATTTACAGCCATAACTGTTTCATTCTGGATTTGTATCTAGAGTTGATCCCCCTCTTCCAATATCGTGTCAGTTATAAGACTGTGCAGGAGAGGCTAATGGGAGAACATGGGATTCTGTCTCATGTCTACCTGAACTCAGGGATCTAACCAGTATGGCAAATCCTTAATTCCCTTTTACTGAGGGTTATTCTGAGAGTTTGAAGTCTAATTCTCCAGAAAGCGTCCCCAGTGAAGACTCTCTTTGAATAAAAGAATAACGACATTTTATAAGAACCCTGATAGGGTTGGTGGGTGTAAATGTGGATTTACTGTGGCACTAAAATAGCATGCCTAAAACGTCTCAACTTCCCTATATGCATCTTTTTGTGTGGGCAGGAGATGGGGTGGGCACAAAGCCATGTCAGACCTTGAAATTATAGGTTTGTTGTGTAGGATAACATGCTTGCTAAGTCTTAAGTCTAACTGTAGAGATAACAGCTTGGTACAGTGTTAAGTTGAAGAACTGAAAGCTGCTGGTTGTGTCCCCTGTCCCGTCCCCCTCTTCCCCCCCGCCAAAAAAAAAGTTGGTAGTTCTTATTGCTTGTGTAACATGCATTATGTCATGTGTAACTTGTAGGCTCAACAGAGTTGTGAGGATTGCAGCAGTGTGTTTGGAGAATATTACTGCAGTATATGCCACCTGTTTGATAAAGACAAGAAGCAGTATCACTGTGAGAAGTGTGGAATTTGTAGGTACTGTATTTAAAATGAAAGTTTTGCTTTTGATGTTCATTATTCAGATTTAAGTTTTTAAAGCCCTTTCACTTAGGTTGGCTTAAATCAGGGCTATCCAACCTTTTTTCATCAGGAGTCACATGGCAATTTTTTTTACATGTTCTAGGGGCTGAACACAAAATAGGCCCAAACCACAACAAACCTGCCCCTGATCTTAACCCCCCAAGCCCCCTGCAGCCTTGCTTTAAAAAGTTTCCATTATTTGTCTATAGTTTTTTGCATCCATGCATAATGAGGACATGGAAGAAAAAGTAGGGGTGTCCTTTTATCTTGAATTCACATTAGTAGAGGGAGAGTTTTGTTAAGTTTAAAAGCTTTCTTTTACTTTTAAATGCTCTATTAAAATGGGGTTTCATTAAACAATTCTGATTGTTGGTCTTAAACTTCACAATTAACATTTGCTTGCTGAAAATCAATCTACTAATGATGTTGCACAGGTTTAGCACGTTCAGGGAAGGGAAAATTTTCCCCTGATCCTCTGTGCAGTTTCTGTTGTATATTCTGCACTCATTTCACGTGTAGAACTCCAAAAACAGGTGATTCAGATCGTTGGGTAAAAGAACTGTAATATTTGCTTTATGAGGGGGAAAAATGCTTTTTAATTTCCTGCTGCTGCAAAAAATGATGTCTACACAAACATCTTGAAATCTTGGTGGCTGAAATAAGTTGATGCTGTTCTGTGTTTAAATTATATCAGCTTCCTGCAATAGACGTATGCCATATATTTTCATCTAACGCCTTTGTACTGCTAATTAATATTAAAGGAAGCAGTCTTATGATTTCAGACATTCATAGTTATAAAAATGTTGGTGCTCGTTTCTCTTCATTTTAAAGGTAATATTAATATGGTGGTTCAGAGTCTTTGTTTCTGGAGGTTGGGGTTAGATAAAGTTCTGAAATGCAAGATTTTTGAAGAGATTTGAACTGTGGAATAAAAATACTTGGAAAAGGAGCATCTGTTTAACCACTCTTGCTAGGAAAATACAGGAAGAGGCTGCAGGTCCAAGACTAGTAGTGGATTTATGAGATTCAGGGAAGCATGATGTATTTTGGAGATGAGCTTTTATTTCTGATGTGTCTCCAAAATAATGAATGCGTGTTGGTTTAGAAAGAAATTGAATACATCATGGTGGGGAACATATTTAGTCCTGGCTTCTGTTGGAAGCCTTTCCTTGCACTGCACCTATTGTAAATAAGTGCTGAAGAGAGGGGAAAGTTGGTGGCCACTACAAAACAAAGGCCATTGTCTTGAAAATACACTTTATCTTAAAGTCACACTGGATTTTGTTCTAAGTGACACTTCAGAATATTTTAATTTAAAGACTAGAAGGAAACATAGTTAAAAATCTTGTGCTTTTGACAGTTTTTTGTGTAATCACTTTCACTACTTAACTGCATACAATGCTGCAGTCCTCTGAAATAAAAAAACAAACAAACAAACAATAATTTCTTGACCTGGGAGAGAAATAGTCTTTTCTAAGTGTGAAACTTTTCTTGCAGAGGTATTAATATATACATTGTACAGAAATTGGCAAATTACTCCTAACTGAATACTTGTCTTTTAGGATTGGTCCAAAAGAAGACTTTTTCCATTGTTCAAAGTGCAACTTGTGTCTAGCTTTGAGTCTTCAAGGAAATCATAAGGTATGAATGTAATATTCCATTGTTTTGCTTAAAGACAACACAGCCTCCCTCTTTACCCCACTGTGCATATTTTCAGAAGAACTGATAGGTCCTAGCTAAACCAGTGCTGAGCAGTGCATCTCAGCCCTGAATGGGTACATTGATCAGCACTGGGCTTCTGTATTGCTTCCCTTGCAATGTGGATACTCTTTGAAATTGTGCTGTACTTCTGGATTTTCCCATAATTGTGATCAACTGTTCTAACTCTGTTCTAAGATTCTGTCAGTTTCATTTGCCATTTTCCTAGTGTGGCATACTAGTTTTTTTTGGAGGTCCCATAATAATTTTAAAAAATTAAAATAATACATTTTAGCATTCATAGATTTTACTGGAATCCCCTTTGACGGAATTTGAACTGACATTTGGTGTAGTAAAAGGTTACATGCAACATTTATGTATTTTAAGGAAATGTAGAGCTGAGTACTTGTTGAAGAATCCATATTTATTTTTCTTTCCTATTAAGCTGTCTTTTTTTTTTTCCTTTGCATAGTGCATTGAAAATGTCTCCAGACAGGACTGTCCAATATGTTTGGAGGTAAGGGTTTTTAAAAATGTTTCAGTTTACTTGCAAATATATTCTGCGGTTGGCTTCCCTTTTGAAGTATTCTTTTTTTCTTTTGGCTTTGACTTTCACGTTCAGTGTGTATTTGATCATTTGGGAAATACACATTATTTCTTGTGTCTCAAAACAGGACATTCACACCTCGCGTGTTGGAGCTCATGTTCTGCCTTGTGGACACCTTCTTCATAGGTAAAGATGCTTCCATAGAAACATTATGATCAGAGCTGGAGATATGTGCTGTCTCATCCCAGGCCACCTGCCTGATAAAGCAAGCCATCTTGCACACTGCTGTCTTCAGTGGTGTTCAGAATGTCCCAAGCAATGTCCTTTCCCACGTAGACTGCTCCCCAGCTCAGCAGAGCTTTCTCACAAAGAGGCTTCCTTGGTATTCATCCTACATTTTCCGTATTTCTTCTTATTGCTTGTGCCCCAGTGTATCGCCCTAAATAATGTCCTCTTTGGTGCAAACTGGCTTGCCACACCCTCACTGTGAGCCTACGATGAGCAACGTGTGGTAGGAACCCTGTTGGCTCTACAAAGGCACAGGGGTCTGGCTTCATGGCACAGTTAGAGGGTGCGGGGCTCAAGTTGTCTCTTAACTAGTCTATATGCTTAACTCTCAGTTTTCATCCTGCGTTGTCCTTACAGCCACTGAACATTTCTGTGGCTCTAGGAAATCTTTCCTGTTTGTCAATAGTTTTTTTTTGACAAGAGACACAGAATGGAATGGAGCACTCCCAGAAGAGGGTCACAACAGAGTCATGTATTTCCTTCATGTCCAGTGCATTGATGTCTCTGTATGCCAGTACAAAATGCCCTTATCCCTTTTGTGTTTCTGTTTGCTATTGTGTCTTTGAATTTCTTCTATTCCTAGTCTCCTTCAGTGTAGCTGTTTGCCAGGCTCCCTCTCCCCGTGACAATATGTGGTAGATTAATGATCTCCACATGTAGCAGAATGTGTCTTTTCTAGTTGAATCTCGCTTCATTGTGTTTTGACCATTTCCTGACGTTTCTCTTCACGCTTATCTGTCCCTGTTGTTTGGCGTGATCTTAAATGGTCTGCAAGTTTCGTTCCTGTGCTGTTGACTCCTTACTGAAGATGCCAGAATAAGAGCTAACGTGTTCTGGTCTCTGTGAAGCCCTCTGAACATGGATGCCTCCCTCTTTCCACTTCCATACAAGTTACTTTTTTAGCTACAGCTCTTTGGCTAGCTTGCTCCTCTTTTAGTTGAAGCCTCACTTTTCTGTCCTGGGGGTTTAAGCGCTGACTTCACTTTACTTGCGTTAGCTACTGACGTGGCCTTGTGTTTTCTTTGTAGAAACTGTTATGAAGACATGTTAAAAGAGTGAGTATTCTAACCTCACTTCTTTGTAAGTATCGTAGCAGTACAGACTCCTGATGTGGAGAAACAGAGGTTACTGTGATAACCCTGGGCTGAGTGATTTAAAGGCAGCTGTTAACAAAGATATTTCTCATGAGCTGCTGTGATGGGAGTTGGCTCATAAGATTGGAAGGGATCTCAGGGGTAATTGAGTCCGGCGCTCAGCTATAATAGGTTGTACTGTCATATAATCCCTTTCATACACCAGTAAATCACATCTTAAAGCCAGTGAGGTTGTTTACACCGCTGCATCCGTGGGGAAGTTGTTCCCTCCCTCCTTTGATGATTAGAAACCTGGTCATGTCCAGCCTGGATTAATTCATGGCCAGTTTGTCCCTATTTGTTTGGTGCCAGTGATGTCCCTTACTCTTCTCCCTGGGGTTTTTCTCTGCCTCCTGATATAATTAAACTGACTGTGGCAATGGCTCTGTCACACCAGAATCCTCCTGACTTGTATTTTGTCTCTTCCCCAGAGGTTACCGATGCCCCTTGTGCATGCACTCAGCTTTAGATATGACCAGGTACTGGCGGCAATTGGATGATGAAGTGGCGCAGACGCCTATGCCCACGGAGTATCAGAACATGATGGTGGAGGTAAGTAGCAACTCCTTTCTTACTGTGCCTCCTTCCAGTCTCCCTCCATTATTGGCCGCTCTACCATCCTGCTAGCGGGAGCAGAACTTGAGAGGAACGCTTTCTGAAACACAAGGTAATGTTACCCTTTGACGTGATGCAGAAAAATGGTTTCTCATTTTCAGGGGATAAGATGACCAGCTGGGCGAAGAATTGTTATTTCCTACCCTCCAGCCCCTGGTATAGCATTGTACTAGGCTGGAGTTGAAGGATGCAAGGAGAGTTACCCTTCTGAAACATCTTGGATTGACAGACACCACCACATCATGGGGCCAGTGCTCTTTTCAGGAGCAGGAATTGATGTTCTCATCCCAGTTCAGTGCAAACATGCTGTTTGTGCAAACCATGCCAATATTTGCCAGTGCAAAGGGAGCAAATTGAGAGCTGTTACTTTAGCTGAGGGTAACAGCCTTTGAGGTCTGCTTTGGGCCTGGCTTCTGCTTTCTAGAGAGACCTAAATTACGATAAGGGCTATGTAACTTATGCCAGCAACACCTGCAAGGCTAGCCCAGGTGTCCCACTTCCCTAGTGTTTCTTAGATGGAGGACAGTTCTGCTTTTTTATCTGATGTAGAAAAGAATTTATTTCTAATGCTATGTCTACACTACTCTGCAGTAGTTGCAGTCAACTCCTGTAGTCCTTGTGAGACCCGAGGAGTAAGGGAGGTTGACGGGAGAAACTTTCCTGTTGGCTTTCCTCAGCGTGGACAGCCAGGTAAGTCAGTTTCAGATGAGTTGATTCTAGCTACACAATTGCAGTAGCTAGAATTGTGTGTTTGAAATTGACTTGGTTTCCTAGTGTAGACCTGGCCTTAGAAAAGATTGCCAGACTGTCGCGGAGCAGCATCAGGCACACCCCACACAGGGAATAGTGTAGCCAGAGCTTTGTGTCTTCTCCAGTCCTCCTCTGCTGGAACAGATTTGGGCAGATAATCTAGGGAGGGCTTAAAAGAGGCTGAGAGAAAGCAAGGGCCAGCACTTTTGTCTTACTTGTGTAATAAGTTCCATTAACTTACTACAGACACGGTAGAACCTCAGGTTCCGAACTGACCAGTCAACCAGAGTGCCCAATTTGTGCTGTATCTGTTGCAAAAAATAATAAAATCATCAGAGTTGTAGTTAAAGAAAATCATAGTAGGAAATAACATTTGCAGTTTGCAAGGGTGGAAGATCCTGGACCTTGGGCATCACATAAAATCAGTCCTTTAGCTATGCCAATTATGGCTATTTCTAAATGAAGAGGGAATTCTAAAAAAGGTGTTAAGATAAGCGCAATAGAAAATAAAGCCTATAAGCGCATTATCCCAGTGTAAAAATGGCAACACACCCACAAAAAACCCTTGCAAAACAATCACTATGTTGTAAATGAATCAAGCGCAGATGGTTCTGGAAGTGCTCAGCCCGAATAAACCTGACCACAAGCGAGGGAGATTTGGCCCAACTAGTCATTAAAGAGAGAGTAAAGGAGGCGGTACAGCTCGGGGCAAAGTCACAACTTCATGCCAGAGAAGCCTAACTGGTCTTTGTCTGAATTTCACCTCTCTGACCAAGATAGAGGTCCGGGTGAGGTGTAAAACTAAAAACAGAACCACAGTTGTGACAGGCAACACAAAGGGAGACTCTTACTGCACCTGCACCTCCCTTGTCCACTAACACTGCTGACTTCATACAAAAAGAAATAGGGCAATTGGTGCCCATCCCCCCGCAAATAGCCAAGCAATAAAATATTGAAAACAATACTGTACCAGTGGAGGCAAGTTTGCACCCTTTGGTTTGTGATTTAAGCCTAATGTTAATAGAAATTCAAAGAATTGCCATGAAATTAGTCTTAAAACTGGTCTGCTAAATAATAAACTGAAACCCACAGGGGAAAAAACCCCACATAAAGTACAGAAAAAATAAATGCTAATGTAAAACAAAAAGTAAAGTGGAAATCTAATGCAACATAATTAACGAACATACAAAAAATCCCTCACTTCAAAAAATCGGAATCAAAATATTTATACTACATAAATCAAATTATAAAAATAAAATATCTAAACAAATTAAAATAAAACCCAAACTGTTTGCTGCAAATAACAAAACAACCCTAGCCAAAGAAAATACAGCCTTTTGTTAGTACGGTAAACCCTCAAGATATGTGCAGCCAAGTTGCGCGTCTCAGGTTAATGGGACTGCTGTCCCTGACAGGAGCGGGGAAACCAGTCCTGTCAGGGGCAGCAGCTTGACTCACGGTTGCTGACCCTGACAGGAAACTGCTTCTGTCGAGCGCAGCCGAGAGTTAATCTGCTGCCCCTGACAGGAGCACTTTCCTGATCCCTGGAGTGGTGGGGAGCTGGGAAACAAGTGGCAGCCTCCAGTTAGTTTCCTGGCTCCAAGGAGTGAAGGGGAGCTTAGGAGCCAGGCAGCTGCCTGGTTCATAGCTCCCCCTCACTTGCAGGACCCAGGAAACTGACCAACACTCTGGGCGCCAGGAAACTGATCAGCCCTGGTGGGCTGGATGGTTTCCCAGTCCCTGCAAGCCCAGGGGAGCCGGGGACCTGGTGGCAGCCTGATTGCCATCTCCTCTCAGCCTGCACGAAAATTTGAGTTAGGTGGGGGTTGCATTTCTGCATCCCTCATGTCACTCGAGGGAGTACTGTAGTTAGTGTTGTAGCCGCAATGTTTTATCTCGCCTGTTTGTCTTAAGGCCACTCTCTTTTATTACAGATCCTTTGCAATGACTGCAGTGCCCGGTCCACTGTAAGGTTCCATATCTTAGGCATGAAGTGTACAAGCTGTGAATCCTACAACACTGCTCAGGATGGAGGATGCCGGGGGGCTGTGGAGCAGCAGTGACCAGCACACGTTGTTTGCCACTGGACAAGAAAACCATATTTAGCTGATGTGTCAGCTAACAAACCAAGGCCCAGTGTGTTGTCCCTTAGTACAAACGGGGTCTCCATTAACGCATCACAAAACCGTAATTCCTGGTGCCATATCCAGGCTCCACAGGGTATTGTCACTCTGCTGTTAGCATGTCCTACAGTTCGCCCACGTCAGTGGCTGTGTGTCAGAGCGCCTGGGAGATCTCGCCCCCTGCTTTCTGCAGCAGTGGTCCCTGGAGAGAGAGAGCTTGTCTGGGGAGCTTCCCTTCCTGTGGTGCTGGGCATCACATGCAATATTAGGCCTTAAACTGCAAATTCCAGCTGTTTTCTACTGGGTTGTGTGGATACGTATTTCTAATAAGATGATTTATAAGCAGGAGCTGTCAGGACTGAACTGATTCTGTGGCAGCTGAAGGCTCTGGCCAGATACTGTGGAGACTGGTGCTTTCAGGAGAAGAGGGCAGCAAGGCTGGACAGCTACCTAGGGGACAGTCTGGAGCTTGGAGGGCTGTATTTAAGGAAAGCTTAAGTCTTCAGTCTTTTGAGTGAACAGATTTTGTTTTGAAGTGATACTTGTATCTTTGTACGTGGCTGAAGTCTGGGAATTGGAGGTGTTGATAGAGGATGTGCGGGGGGGAGGATAATAAGTCATTTATCTTCTCGTACAACTCACACACAATCTGCACAAAGTGAAAACATGCAGGTGTAGTAATTCAAAGCCAGGCGACTGTGTCTCAAATCAGTGGATATGTATAAAACGTGAAAATCAGGGCTTAGATCTGCCTCTTGTCTCCACCGATTCCCCTGGGGAGCTAGTTTTGCCACATCTTAGTTCCTTTCACCTGCTGCAACTAGCTGTTGATTTCTCTCCAGCCAGAAGGGCTCTCATGCTGCAAAGTCCTGGCAAAGTGCTTCCCTTGAGTAGGCTCGTGGCCTAGACCTTCAGCAAGGGTGGGAAGTTCAGAGTGTGCATTTGTCTTTCCAGGATTGAGGCCAGAATAGCTAATTGTAGGGATTGCAGTTTTGCAAAAGTCTGATTTTGGCCATGCTCTGGTGGTTCAGGCCCAGCCTCTGCTTGGTAGGTATGTTTGGTAAGACCTAGTTGCATGAAAATGGTGTTAAAATATAGTGACAATATCGCCTCCGCCCACACCTCCAAGTATTGGCAGTTTCAGTACTGCAAAATAGCCCTCTTTGTGAGAGCCAGTGTAGGAAAGTAACTTGAAGTATGTGTGGAAGAACCTTCTGTATTTAATTGTTCATGTTCAAGGAAATGCAGAAAATAACAAAGCTAGTTTCTCACGGTGTAGCTGATGTTTTTAAATTTGTTCTGATTCTCTGAAGTGTCACTAAAATATATATTTTCATCTGACAGTGTCCCTTTATGCTCAAAAATACTTCAAATCTAAGTGCTGTATGGTGGTAGTAGTTACTGCTGATGAAATCCAATTGCATATACGTAGGTATCTTTCTAACGCACTTTTCTCAATGCCCTAAATTAATGGATTTTGATGTACAATATCTTTAATAAAGTAGATTCCGGTAAACTCCTCATAATCCTGGTAGTCACTGTTCCAGGAAAGCATCAACAAAGGGGGTGTTGTGTCAATAGGGGGCTGACTGCTAATTTCAATGGTCATGGTGGATTTTTCCCTGCTGGGCCTACAGGCACATGAGTAAAGGCAGGAGAATGCAATTACAGCTGCAGTACTACTCGACTCGGATTGTTTAGACTAGCACCGTGCTGGCTCTTGTGGCCTCGTGTGCACTGTTCTTTGGACTGAAGATCGCTGTCAGCAGGTCGTGCGGTTCCTCAGTCTCCCTGTGGCCATTCCCACAGGCACTATGAACTCTGCCTGCCCCCCCACAAGGTAGGTTGATGTGACTTTCAGCAAGCCAATAAATGTGACTCCAACCAGTTCTCTAGAAAGCGGCGACATCCCTAGCTCGAAGGTTGCAAGCAAAGCACAGAAAGTTACGTTGGCCTCTCGAGAGGCGTGTGCGCTGCGTGAGAGTACAGGAAGCGCGCACCCCTCCAGCGTGGGTACACATGGACGCACAGGCTGAGAGGGGAGTAAAACAAGACAGGCCTGATGGCTGTGGGTATGTATCTGATGCAGCTCTGCTTGCCCAAGGACTGCAGCATAGCGTCTGGCTGCTAGGAAAGGCAACTCCCTGCTGCCGAGTATCCCTGCCTGCTCCCCCGGAGACTTTGGCTGCTAGGGTAGCTGCTGTCCCTGGCGTGGCTGTAGCCTGCTCTGCACCGGGATGTGGCTACCAGCGCCCTGCGTGCCACCCTGAGAGGGGTGAGGTGTGATGGAGCCCTGCGGCACCCCGTTCTGCTGTGTTTAAAGCCAGTGCTGAGCTAAGGCCACCTGACCATGTTTGCTGCTGGACACGCAGTGCTGTGTTAGGCCATTCTTGAGGTTCCTCGCACAGGAGGCAGGATGACACGTATTACTCTGCAGGTCGGGTGAGGAGCCTGGCAGCTGTTGAAGTGGGCTGAGGACTTGGATCTTCCTGACTTTTATTAGGCAGGCGAATGACTTCAGAGAAGTTCAGGCCATCTGTGCTAGTGGTCACCGATCCCAGGGACTCCCCCATCTCTGGCAGTACGGTGGGGATGCTGCTAACGCTGGCTCGCTGCCTGCTGGCCCCACTCTGCTCCCTGGCAGGGCCAGCATGGCTGGGGGCACAGCTCTCACTGGCTGGGAACGGGTGAATGGGAACTGTCATGTAAGAGCACAAGCAGGCCTCAGGGCCAGGATGGAAGTTTCTATTCCTGTAGTACAACCAAGTTCCCATCCCTGTGTTACACCTTAAACCCCACAGACATAAACACCCGATGGCCATATTGGCCCTAACATCTGCAGTCCTGCTGGGAACCCAGGGAACCAGTAAACAGGGCAACCTTGGCTCTAGCCTCACGAGAATGCTAAGAGTGGCAGTGACCCAGCACATGCACAGCCAGTAAAGAGCTAAGGGATAAAATCATTGCGAGGTTCTGCACCTGGTGAGTCTCACCAGGGCCTTCAGCCTCAGGGTGCCCTGGATTCCCCCATCTGGAGCCACATCCCCCCGGCCCCTGGTGTGAGGCACAAGGGATGGGAATCCCCACGGCAGAAGGGATGGAAGCCTTCCAAGTGCCTTTTACTTCTTCACGCGTCGTCCTGTTGTGCTCTCGCTGTGGCGTGGAGTAGCAGCGGATTACAAAGCTTCCTCACGTACATCATCCCTAGTCCTGCCTGTCCACAGCCTGCGAGCTGACAGGAGCCCAGGGGGCAGTGCTGGCAGACAGGAGCACAAAGAGCCATGGGCCCCTTGCCCCGGGGACCCACAGGGCTGCATCGGCCCCTCCCAGGAGCAGCATGAGGCCAGGGCAGGAAGCCTGGGTTAGTCTCACTGCGCTTGCAACGGGCCCATCTGCAGCAAGTGCCACCTGGCAGCAGGCGCTGAACCCCAGCTCCCTCTTGCCCCTGAACTCAGCCTGAGCCCCTTCCTGGAAGCAGGACCCCAAACCACCTCCTGAACTCACCCCCTTCCCAGAGCCAGCACCCCAAACCTCCTGCACCCCAACCTCCTGCCCCAGGCCTGATCCTCTTCTCATAGCCTGCACCCAAAACTCCCTCCTGCTTCCCTTCCCCCAGCCCAGAGCCTGCTCGCACCTCCCCCTGCACCCAACCCCCTGGCCCCATCTCTGAGCCCCCAGCCAGCGGAAAGGGAGTGAGGGGGGGAGTGGGTGGAGCCTTGGGCAAGGGGTGGGGCCTATCCCGGGTTGCCTTTACCTTCAAAAAGTGAGCTTGTCCATGAAGAGTTTGGAGACGGCTGTTCCACACGGCCACTGGGAAGGGTCATCCCTGAGGCTCGGAAAACAGCGGCGTGACTGTGGTGGCAGAGGGAGGGGCTTGCCCGCGTCTGCCACCGATCTCTGCTAGGCTCGTACTTGGATCCCTGTAGCCCATGTTTACTAATGCCAGCCAGCGCCGGCGCGTCAGGCTTTTCGAGGTTGGAGCTGGCACGAAATAGGTATTTTAACGTACAAGGGCCTCTCAGAGTTAAAGGCCGTTAACTTGAGAAAACAGTGTCTGTGCTAAAGCTGCTGTATTAACAGCTGGATTTTCAAAGGAGCAGAGCCCCCCCAGCAGCTCCCACGGGCCTCCAGGAAGCTTGGTGGGGAGATTTTGATTCAGAGTATCCCTGCAGAAAGCTGCCCGACGGAGTGTGAAGCACAAGGTGCTGCTCGTCTCTTGGCTTGGGCTGCAATTCCCGCACAGTCCCTGGGTTCGCGTACTGAGCGGCTTCTCTGCAGGGCTTACCCTGGACCTGTTTGCTTTCCACTCGAATGGGCTGTGTGGAACTGGGTGCTGAGTGTCTCCCTACCTGGGTGCCTGCCTGGTCTAGCTCTGGCCTCCGCTGCAGTGCAGGCAGCGTGCGGAAAAGACGAGGGGTTAAAAACTCACACTCGAGAGCATCTGGGAGGGTGGTCAGGTTAGTTTGCAGCGTCACAAGTAACAAGCAGTCCTGTGGCACCTTAGGGTTAACTGATTTATTAGCTCATGAGCTGGCCTTGGTAAACCTCACTTGCTCAGGTGAAAAGCATCTACAACACCTAATCCATTCCTTAGTCGTAAGGTGCCCCAGGCCAGCTCGTTCCACCAGAGACTACTGTCTGCGCTAGCTGTTTTGAGATGTCTCCTCCAAAGGACTTTCTCTTGAATGACACCATGCACGTTCTAGGCCTCCCTTGCTTAGTCCTGCTTGACTCAAGAACAACCCAAGAAGGGCCTGAATAATAGTGTCCTAGGGATGAGCAGGGGCCTTGTGCGTGCAGCAAAGTGGCATGGATTCTATTCTCCTTGGAAGACCCTGGGTTGTAGCCAGTGTTCCTTCTATTATTTTTTCCATCCATGGGTGGAAAAAATTTTGTGTGCACTGAGGCATGTGTGGATGTGCACCACCCAAAGACACACACGCTGGTGGCTGTGGGGACTCTGCTAATCAGCTTGGCAGGGCAGTGCCTGCATCTCTCCTGGGCGGCCACCCAAGTGCTGAGCTTACAGAGAACCCGGGGTGCAGCGGAAGAAATACAGTAGGAGGTGGGGCTGCGGGTGGGAGGAAGGATGGCAGAAATCACAATGCCAACTTGGAAAGCCAATGGCTGGAGCCTGGAGCTTTGCCTTTATGTCTGTAAAGTATGGACACACCTGTACTTCTGTAGAAACGGTGTGCGGAATGACAGCGGAGAGATGGGTAGGAGGTGACGGGATGCTGCATGCAGAAGCTAAGGGCACCCTGGTCCTTCTGGCCTTCTGTGCGAAGAGGTCAGACCTGCAGGAATCATTCCAGGAAATAGTGGCTGGACAGACTCCTGGTGGTGCAGCGGTTCAAGAAGGGAATAAACATGATGTGAGACCACTTGCCTGAGAAGTAAGAAAACTTAGACACCTCTAAGTGCCGTAAAAACACTACATATTGAACCTGTCTTTTCTGGCATCCGCAGGACCTGACCGGTGCCAGATGGGAGAATTTGCTGAACCATGAGACGTCAATGTTGTCTAGCAGCATTACCCACACATCCACTGCTTTCTGGGCTCTTAGAAGACATTTAGAGGTAAATTACAGCTAAATAACAGCACAGAACACTGAGACCCAGGACTGGTGGCTGTAAACAAACTTTATGGGACCGTGGGAAACTTGGCCACACCCGCGCTAAGTGGTGTCTGGCTAACTAAAATCGTGCTGGATTACGGATGTTGGTGGACAAGAGAGCTCTGGATGAGAGAGGTTTAACTGGTATTTGTCCCCCACCTCAGCCTGCTGGCAGGGCACACCCGGTCGTTTTCTGATCTGCCAATCTATGTGAAGTATCGTACAGCCCATGGGAGAATGCTATTTCCAATGCACAGACAGAAAGCTGGGATTTCGGTGATGAGAGAGTCCAGCTGTTCATATCCTGAAACTGCCATGGTGCTGATGACTCTCGTATTTTGCAGTAGCTCACACACACATCTTGCAGTGATGGCTTAGCATCTCATACAGTCAAGGCACAAATAAATGGCTGGATAACCACATACAGCTATTATCAATGGTTTTTCCACACTGTTAATAATATCCTGGCTCACGGGCAGCGTTCCCTGTAAGCTGAGCACTTGGGTGACCACCCAAGAGAGCTTCAGGTGCAACCCAGCTGATTAGCAGATCGCCCACAGCCAGTGGCGTGTTTCTATTGGTGGTGTGCATCTGCACCTGCCTTGGTGCACATAACAAAATTTATTCCACACAAGGATGGAAAACGTTTGAGGGAACCCTGATGACAGGGGTCAGATGTGCAGGCTTCAGGCTTATTGGATCTGAGGTCTATACGACCTATTTAGACTCTAGCGAATCTGACCTTTTCTTTATGAAAGAGTTTGTTTCTGGCCTGGCTGGCTGCATAACCTGTCGGGTGGGCACAGAGGGCGTCTAAGCTAGTGTGTCCCAACCATCTCAGAAACATGGTGCACTTCAGTGAGACAGTGCCAGAGCACACCCACTTTTTTCAGCTGAATTGATTGCTCATACACATCACATTTACTCTGGATACAGTCCTCCTGGAGAGGATGGCAACACAGCCATGCGTACAACAAGTGAAGGGGATCAGATGCATGAATGTTTCAAATCCACCCCAGAATACACTGTCTTAGGCAGTGAGCACAGAAACGTTCTCAAAATCTGCTCAACACCATGCTAGGGATGTTGAGTAAACACGTCACCACTGAAAGGAGCTCCCCTGCCTGCCACCCCGTTGGAGCCAGGATGCGGTATTTAAACCCTGTCCCATCCCTAACAGGCTCCTGCCCTTCTGCCCCCTTGCTACAGCAGGGATAGGGGGCAGGCTGATGTAAGTTCCTGGCGCACTTGGACAATTCTCACGGCGCACCAGTGTGCCAAGTCACACTGGTTGAAACCTACTGGGCTAAGCAATACCGTGGTGTCTGCCTGCATCTGCAATGATACTAGATCTGCTCTCTGAGGGCACAAACAGACATTGACGCATGCCCTTGGCCAGCTAGGCCCTATGCTGGGTACAGTGTCCCTCTGCCAGGGCACACCTAATGGTGACCTGGTGTCTTTGAAGCAAGAAGGAAAAAGCTGTTTTCAGTACAATACAGCCCTTCCCTCTTTGGCATAGGTGGAGGTGTGTGACTCAGAGCTGGCAATGACAAGAAGGCATTTGGTTTCCGTGCTTTCCTGAACGAGAAAGGAACGCAGCTGGCTCCCCACTCCACGGTGCCCGGTTTCCTTAGAAATAGCAGGTGTTTGGGTAACCTGGGGCCAGTTGCCTCTGTGTCTGGGTGGAGAACACCTGGCTGGCAGAGGGCCATGAATTTTGGTGTAAAAATTCCAAACTCTCTTCAGCTGGCAGGTTTAGAAGAGAAACAGGTTCTTGTTAGCAACTCTTGTAGAGGTGACTCAGGGTTTTCTGCCTGTTTTATCACGGAAGAAAGGAGATGAAAGAGGAGAGGGAAGGACAAAGTGAACCCATTCATTAGCTGGTTTTAAGACACTCTCCCCACCCATGGAACAAACGCAGGCCTGCCCAAACTAAAGTTAGAATGGTTTTTGGAGGCTAAAGTGTGCTTTTGAGAAAAAGTCATTTTTTCAGCCCAAGGAAGTGTTTTGTCTGACCTTTGGAGTGCTTTTGGTAATCAAGGTGCTCTCCGACCTCTTCCCCTGGCTCTGAAGTGCTGCAAGAGGATCTGGACAGGGTCCGCTTAGGCTAGGTGTACTTTGTGAAGATGAAATAGTCCTGAATCAAGGGCTAGACATTGGGTCCATCTGTGCTCCTTTTACCTGGAAAAATTATTTACTGCTAAGTAAATAAAAATGGCAAAAGGGTCTTACTGCATTTCGGCACATTCAGATGTCATCGTATAGGATTATGTTGATAAATAAAAATATGGATCCAAGAATTATCCCTCCAACGACATCAGCTATGCACAACTCTGTCGACAGAGCACTATCGAGAGCAGTACAGTGTAGACACTTCCATCGACAGAGAGGGCTTCTGGTAGCCTGGCAGCCCTGGGTGCATCTACACTAGCAAGTACATCCGAAATTCAGATCAGAAGACCAGGTTCTTTCGAAAGAACCCGTGGAGCGTCTGCCCTGACACGGCGCTCTTTCAAATTCACTGAGAGAGAACTCCCTTTCTTTCAAAGTTGGTCCTCCGTTCCCAGGATGGGCAGAGCTCCCTCCGAAAGATTATTTCAAAAGAGAGCAAGTGTAGGGAGAGGGAGTCCTCCGTGGCCATGATCAGCTGGCAGGCGGCGGTGCCGCTCACAGCACAAGCGGAGCTCTATGGCTCCAGCGTCCGGCCGCATTTCAGGACGCAGGCTCCCAGAAACCCTCAAGCAGGAAGCTGAGAGCATGCAGGCATCAGGGAGCCCACGTTGCTGCCCAGCCAGCCATGTGGTGTGACGCTCCAGCCTGCCTATTGCCCCCCTCAGCACCATGGCCAGCTTCCCTGATCTCCGCCCACTCTAGGGGCTCCCCAAGGTAACCGGGGAGCTCTTCCAGGAGGGGAGCCAGCCCCCCTCAAGCACTGGGCCCCCTCCTGGACTGAGGTAAAGCTGCAGGACCTCCTGGCTGTGGGCAGACAAGGAGGTCCTACACCAGACGGGGGTCTGGTGCTGAAACGCCGCAGCATTCAAGCTCCTGGCCAAAGGCCTCACGGGCCAGGGTCACCCCAGAGCAGGTGAGGTCCGAGCTCAAGGAGCTCCGGCAGGGCTACTGCCAGGCTCGGGACATGGCTGGGCGGTCAGGGGCAGCGCCCACCAGCTGCCCCTACTTTAAAGAACTTGACCGCCTCCTTGGGCTCAAGTAGGCAGGACCCCCAGACGTGTTCTTCGACATGGTGGACCCCCTGACAGAGCCAGAGCTGCCCCAGACCACCAGCCACCCACAGGCGCCCACTCCGGATCCCAGACAGCAGCGATGATGAGGGCTCGAGCAAGGGGACCCTCATCACCGACATCCCCTCGGGACCATCCAGCCTGGCCCCCTCAGACCCTGCCTTGCCCGTGTTCCTGGAAGGACCCACAGGTATGTACCGCGCACGCCGATGGCCGCGGGGCTGGGCGAAGGGGTGCACTGTCCTTCCTGGAGTGGTCATAGCCCATCCACAGGGACATCAGCCCCAGGGCATGGGTGGGTCAGACGGCCCCACTGCCCTGGCCTCACAGGGCTGACGTGTGGCACCCAGCACCATGCGGGCCAGACAGTACCACGGGCCGCCAGACCGCGGAGGGACCGAGGGAGGCAGAGGACAGCCAGCGCTCCCACAAACCGGGGGGGACCCCGGATGCAGGCCCTGCAGGACGCTGGGATGGGGTGGGGGGAATGGGGGTGTAC
This sequence comes from Carettochelys insculpta, assembly GCF_033958435.1. NCBI lineage: Eukaryota > Metazoa > Chordata > Testudines > Carettochelyidae > Carettochelys > Carettochelys insculpta. The sequence continues at coordinate 130,840,829 of NC_134140.1, read as the reverse complement.
AAGGGGTCCCTCACCCAGACTAATGGCCCGTTCCTCTCCCCTTATGTCTCCACAGCTCCAGCAGCTGGACCAGCCCTGTGACAGGAGGGTAGGGGGAGCAGTCCAGGCCCCAGACGGGGACAGCGCGGGGTTGCTGCCGGTCCCTCTACCGGCACCACCAGCTGGGGGGAGGAGGCGGCAGGGGACACGGCCCACATGGCCACCCGGAGGGAGCTGAGGGGCGTCGTGCGGGAGTGGCTCACCATGGAGCGGCAGGCATGGGACCGGGGGCGGGGGGTCCAACCTGGACACCCTCACCCGGGCTGTGGTCAGCCACCTGGCCCCTGCCGCCGCTCCATCGCAGGTCACTCCCACCCCCCCCGTCACTCCCCCACTGCCCCCCCAAACCCCCATTGCCCACGTGTTCCTTCCTAGCGGTTCCCCCCCCGCCCCAATCCCCTACCCCCTGCCTCCCTTACAACAGCCCTCCCCTGTGGAGGCCAACCTCGAGGCCCTCCTACCTTCCCACCCCCCCATCGCCAGCCTCATTCTCCTGGCCCACACCCTGCTGACCAGGGCTGGCCAGCTGGAGGCAGATCCACCCGCCGCCCTCCCCCCCGTGTTGTGCCAGAGCAGCGCTCCTACCTTCCCATGCCGTCAGCCCTGGCCCGGCCCTGGCGGGGCCCCCAGACATGGGGAGGAAGAGGCGGGTGTGGGTGACAGTGTTCCCGGCTGCTGAACCCTGCCAAGGGATGAGGCCCCACACCCAACCCCTCGGGGCCTCCTGGGGGTGGTACGCCCCCCTGATGGTGTCCCCCTGGTTCCCCAATCACCCTCCCCCCACATGTAAACTGTTCCCCTGAGAAAAAGAGGGGCACAGGCCTGTTATTCAGTAAATAGTTTATTTTTATGGTGTATCCTATGTCCCCCATGCAGGGTGCAGGTGGGGTGTGAGTGTGTGGGTGCAGGCTGGGGGTGTCACCATGGCCCCCGCTCAAAGGCCTGGTGCAGGGCCTCCCATACATGCACCCCGTCCTGCTGGGCCTGGTGGCACGGGGCAGCAGGGGGCTGTTCGTACCCGCGCCCTGCCTCGGCGGCCCACCCATGCATATAGGGCTCGTGTTTTGCCTCCACCAGGTTATGGAGGGTGCAGCAGTCCCCAACAGTTGCTGGGACGTTGGGGAGGCCCACCTCCAGCCTGGTGCAGAGGCATCTAAAACGCCCCTTGAGGGTGTTCCGGGCACGGTTCAGCCGCTCATTAAAAATGTCTTGGCTCGGCTGGGTGTGTCCGATGTATGGCTGCATCAGCCAGGCCTGCGGGGGGTAGGCTGCATCCGCCACGATGCAGGGTGGCAGAGTGTCCCCCATGGGGAGCTCCTGCCAGGGGATGAAAGTCCCCTCAGCCATACGCCGTCCTCGCCCTGAGTTCCTGAGGACCCTCGTGTCGTGTGCACAGCTGGACCAGCACCTGCAGATGTCCTGGAACTGGCCATTGGCATTGACCAGGGCCTGCAGAACCACTGAATGGTAGCCCTTGCGGTCGCCCTTGTGGTGCCATCCAGGGCCCCGAAGCAGCTGGGGGAAGCCCTGCTTCTGGAATCCCTAGATGGCAGTGTCCAGGTCCCCGACACGAACCAGCTGCCTCAGGAAGCACCTTGTTGATCGCCCGGACGACCTCCAGGGCATGGTGGGGTGTAGCTTGCCCATCCCTCCCCACCCCTGTCACTGGGGTGCCCATCCATTTCCCAACAGTGCCCCTTGCCAGGCTGCCCCCGTCCCCTGCATGCAGTCTAGGTGTGACCTGGGCATGGCTTACCTCGATGAGGATGGCCCCGGCAGTGGCTTTGCCCACCCCAAATGGGTGGTCGATGGATCGGTAACTGTCCGGGGTGGACAGCTTCCATAGGGCCATGGCCACCCCACTCCTCCAGCACCAGCCGGTCCCCCCAGTCGCTGCTTGTGGGGAAGCTCCACAGGCGGTGGATGTAGCGTAGACGCAGCCAGAGTGACCTTACGGCTGAGTTTCAAACGCTGTTTCTCTTGTGTTTCCACTCTGCTATGGTACCGCTGGAGTGACATCTTTGTACAGGTCTGTTTCGAAAGGACGCCTTTCGAAAGAGAACAGCGAAAGACGGCTTTCTGAAACGGAGCGGCCGCACGCCCGCGGGGACCGACGGTTCGGGCCGTTCTTTCGAAAGGGCCCCCCAGCGCCGTTTAGAAAGAGAGCGGCCACACGTACCAGGCTGCTCTTTCGAAAGAGCAGGGGCAGGAAGTGCCCCGGCAGGGTCGCATGGAGGACGAGCCCTTCCGGGGCCGCTGCCCACTGTCCCTTTAAAGGCCACCCCCTCTGCCCGTGCCTGAGCCTGCACATGCCGACCTGTCCACAGGCATCAGGAGAGAGAGCGAGAGAATGGAGGAGCATCCCAGGCCCCCAGGGACCCCCAGCAGCACACGCCCTGTGCTAGTGTAGACGTAGCCCCTGTGTGTGAAATATTGACCTTGACTTGAAAGCCTGAACTCTTTTTTTTTTTTTTAGCTCTGCCAGTGGCCTGGTTTTCAAAGCTCCCCTGGGATAGATCCAACCACGCAAACGGTAACAGTGTGGAACTCAGCCTGGCTAAATGGGCAGTGATGTTCCTGCAGATAGTGGTGCTTTAATGCCCCTGTGTGGGAGGAACTGAGAGACCGTTTGACCGTGGGTTCAGAGCTCCTGCATTCCCCCCTTTAAACCACAGAAGCACAAACTCCTAGCCTGGGTCGGCCAGAGGGAAGTGGACTGGTTTGGACTCTGCCCAGTAACCCTGATAGCAGAACTGGGCATGCTCAGACTCCCTATGCCTCTTGACGTGGTTCCAGGCCTGGAAAATACAGCCCCTACGCAGCTTTTTGGAGTCAGTTTATCCCAGGAGTTGTAACCACTTCCATTGCGGGTGTGCTGACTTGATCTGTGAGTTGTGTAGGAGTCAGGGAGGGTATTTTCTGTGTCACTTGGTAATCCCAGGTGGAAGGGCCCCGGGTTTGTGGATCTGGTGGTCCCGAGTCTGTGCCTGAGCGTTCACGCTCACTATAAACCGGGATTTACAATGTCGTGAAGCCACACTGCCGCATGCAGCCCTCTGACTCAGTGTCCCCACTGCAGAATGTCACAGCAGGGCCTGGGCTCTGAGCACGCCCCAGCCAAGTGCCAGGGCCCAGGACTTGATGCTTGCTGAGCCAGAGCTGAGCCAGAGTGGTGCATCCGTGGAGGAGCCTGGGGCAATGTGGATGTACCGGTGGTTCCCAGGGCTGTGAGGTTAGCTGTGGCTGCTCCCAGTGCTTAACTCGGGGCTGCCTAAAACGTTTGCGTCCTGGAGCAACGGTTTGGCCTCTCTCTCTTACCCTCCACCCCTTGGGTGGGAACTAGAATGTGCGAGAACATTCCTAAAAGCCCTCGCACAGGGCTCTGCCCACACTGGCGGAGTTGTGCGTGGGTGGCCCTCGCTCCTTACTGGCACGACGGAGCAGTGCTGGCTGGTGCCCAAGGCTTGCAGCATTGCAGGGAAACCCTGGGCTTCCTGTGCAGCCTGGGAGCTGGCCCTCCAGGGCATGTGATTTCTGATCTGTAACTCAGGCTACCACCCCAGCCGCTTGCTTCCAATCGGATCCCCCTCTCCTTGCAGCTCAGTGGCCCACCTATGCCCTAGTGACCTTCTTCCCCAGGGGCTGTAGGGTCTAACCCTGCTGCTCTGGAATCTCCCCCCAACCTGTGGTCACACCCCACTGGCTGGCCTTGCAGTTCCTTCTGCCAGAAATTGTGGGCTCCCCTCCCAGCTTGGCACGGGGAGCTCAACAGGCTGTGGTTGGCAGGGGGTGAGTGGCCCTTTGCCCAGACGGACCCACGGCAGCACCCTCGGTTATTGCCAGCAGAGGGCACCCACATGCTGCCATTGAGGTGAAATGCATTTCCCCGGGCATGGCCCTGCTCTGCAGCCAGCTGCTGCCTGTAGCTTCTTCCTAGTGCTGGCCTGGCTGGAGCCGGATTGCTGCTCTGCACAACAGCGTCCCAAGTGGGGCAGAGGCAGCCCCCACTATCCCATCAACGAGGCCCTGGCTTCCAGGCCCATCCACCGCTGACCCCTTTGTCCTGACTGCCTGCCATGCAGCAGGAGGTGCATCCTTTCCTCCTGGATACACAGGGCAGCAGCACCTGCAGAGAACCTACCTGTGGGGCTCTCTCCAGCTCTCTCCTCTGCAAGGGAGGCAGCTCGGGCTGATAGCTAATGGTGGCTGGTTCGTGATGGTCCTCTCCCATATGGCTAAACGAAGGGCCTTTGCAGCCAGGCTGGGGCTAGCACCCGGATTCTTGGCCTAGAGGTCACAGAGCTGCCAGAGGGACATGGGCCCCCTTCCCTGCCCTGGGTTAAATCGGAGTGGGGGGGCAGGATGGATAGGGGAGTAGGCGTGTCCCAGTGTGGAAAAGACCAAGAGCCAGATGTCTGGCACACACTTAGGAGCATTGGAATATTTCCGTCCCTTGGTCAAAACACAGAGTTTAGTCTGGAGATTTCTCCCTTGGCTTTGCCCTAGGACCCAGGGGGGCCAACCAGTTAGAGACGAAGAGCTGAAATAGTGCTGGACAGAGTGCAAAGAGCCACGTATTGTATATTTATCTCTCGATCGATAGCTCGAATGCCAGGTGCTTCCAGCCCACCGGAGCTGCGGCCGTGCACTTCTCCCACCAAAGGGTGGGGCGTGTGCGTGGAGCAGGCGGCCAGTACTCCCGGCATGCGGCCCTCAGGAGCCACATTTAAAGGCTCAAGGAGCGGAGAGCTGCGGGTCGGCCAGCCCTGCCCTAGGAAGGTCAGGCAGGACCCGTCCTTCATTGCAGAGCTGTCGAGGCCTGTTTGAAACAGGCTCGGTGGGCATTTAAAGTGGCGCTTCCGCTGAGGCTGGAGGGAAGGACAGGGAGCAGGTGCTCTGTTTGTCTGATTGGGGGTGAAGGCCGGGCGTAGGGAGGCAAACCCCAGTCCTGCGCCCTGAACCCCAGCATTGAGCAGCCCCAGGCCCGCCCCCACCCCCGCTCCCCGCGTGGGAAAGCCCTGGGAGCTGCTGGGCCCCAGCGCTACAACTCCAGGCAGTGGGAGTGTGGCGGGTGGCCTTCCTGAGAAGGCAGCGCCTTGCCTTGCCTCTGTTACCCACCACCTACCTCTGCAGCAAGCCCTAGACTGGCTGGGCTGGAAAACCCCCTGCAAAATGCAACGTGGCCGAGGGACCTGTCGCTTCCTCAGGGCCCAGTCGTTCCCGGTGCTTCGACCCTCCCCCCCCAGCCAGGTGGGCTCTGTAATTAGATGGGGGTGGCGACGTGTGGGCTCAGACACCTCCTAGGGAGCATGTGTGTGTGAGGGGGGAGACGAGACCTTAATAATAAACAGGCCAAGTTTATCCAAAGGTCACCCTGTCCGTCCTCCTCTCTCTGCTGTTTGGAGATGGAGCTCGGTGTGCTCCCAGGGAAGGGTAGATGGCAGCGAGCAGGCCCGGAGCCTGGCGGTGCCTGTTGTGGCAGAGACGAGGCGGGCAAGGGAATCTCGTTTACTGGACCAGCTGCTGTGGGTGAGGGAGCCAAGCTCTGATGCTCTACAGGGCCTTTCTGCAGGGTCTCCCGCATCATGGGTGGGGGTGGCTGCTTGGGCTGAGAGGTAGAGTGGTCTGTATACTCCCCTCTGTGGTCCAGAGGTTGGAGGAGAACTGACCTCCCAACCCTGCAGGGTGTGGGGAGTTATGCTGGTGATGCAGTATCACCTCTGCCAGGCAGGGCAGCAGAAAGGCCGCGGGCTGGTGGGGCCCGGCTGAAGGAACTGGCGGAGGGCGTACGTTCTCCAGGACCCCAGCCACAGTGGCAGGACTGCACAGAGAACTTGTATGCAGCAGGGTCAGGCTGACAGAGGGGTGCTGAGATTGGCTGCTCAGCCAAGGGCGGTGCTCTGACCCCTGCAGGGGCTCCGTGCAACCCCTAGTGGTTAGTGCTCCTTGAATGCAGCATTTTCTGCTTCCTTTTTCCTCTGTCAGCTTCCCCACTTCTCCTGGGGAGCAGGCCACCGAACCTGTCTGTGCTAAGGGATGTCTCTAACAAAAATTCCCATGCTGCTCTCTCAATGGATGGATCTTTGCGAAAACAGATACCACTAGCCACAGCCAGGCTTCCACTCAGCTTGAGTACCAGCTTTGTCTGTTTATTAACCACCTTACACACCTGATATAGCAGGTATGTATACCCCTGGAACATGCAAAGGCCATCCGGGGGGGTACATGAACTCCTCTAGATATTTACCTGGTTTTACAATGCTCTACATAAAAACAGCCTACTAGCATAGTCAGTACAAACTAAAATGTCACCCACAGACAATGAATTGTTTATATGACTTTGTATATAATACACTGACATGTAAGTACAATATTTATAACCCAACTGATTTATTTTAGAACTATATGGGGGAAATGAGGAAGCGATTCTTCAGTAACCAGGAGCAGGAGCTGAGACTCTTGTGTGTTTGTCTGATTTTTTTTTCGTAAGCGAGTCGCTTTTAAGGAGCTTGAAATTGGGATATGCTTGAAAAATTGGACTCCTGATAGGGGTACAGTCGCCTGGCCAGGGTGAGACCCACCGACCTCCAGTGAAATCTAGAGGGTGAGTAACATACTGTGGCTGGAGAAGGAGCCTTGGCTCATGCTGCTTCGGCCCCTTTTTCTGGCTCTGGCCTGGCCTCAGGTGGGAATGAGGAGTCACCTGATGCCACTCCTGAGGTGACAGACTCTTTCCATTAACCCTGGGCCCGGTGAGCTGTCCCTGACTGGTCTGTGTCTGTCGCAGCCAGGCGGCATGGCTGCACTGGGAGAGCTTCAGACGCGAGGAGGCAGGCCAAGCTATGGGGGCTTAGAGTGGCTGGAGGCTGTGTGCCCCCGATGGGTTAACCAGCCCCTGGGGCTCCTTGCCCATTGCAAGGAGATGCGTAGGGAGAGGACAGGCGGGGGCTGATCGCTCACTGCCAGCCAGTGCTATGGAAACAGCTGCATTAAACCACTGGACAAGAGGGTCTGATGGAGATGGCCCAGAAGCTCGACCAGGTACGTTGACTCCAGCTATGTCCTTATCTGGAGTTGTGCATCTTAATTCAACCATCCCCATTAGCGTAGCCCAGACTGCAGAGCCATTCTGGAGACGCCGTGGGGCCCTGGCTAGGACGGGCACTCTCTGTGCATTGGTGTCGAGTGGGGGCCATCTCCCTGGCCGAGAGGGAAGCATGAAGGGTGCAGGTCTCAGGCTGAGCGCAGCCACAGTGAGGAAAGGGACAGGAGTACAGAGCCATGGCTGTGCTGTCATGGAAACCAGCTGTAGGGTGTGACCCTGGATGACAGGGGCTCGGGTCCAGTCTGGTGCTTACCCGAGGCGTGGTTCCTTGTGCCCTTCCCAGTGCAGAGTCCCTGGGGGAGGACGGTGTTGTCTGCTCTCCTGGCTGCCCTGGCTCTGGGCAGGATGGCCCTCACCACAGATGTTGGTCCTTCCCTTGTCTCCCAGGAGCTCCAGATGTTTTTGAAGGAGCAAATGCCCCCAGGCTTCGCATCCCTGCCCTAAGCAAACCACGTCAGAGCCTCTAAGGCTCTGATCCGGTGTGGTATGTTAACCCTGCGATGTGCTGGTACCACACTCCCCCCTCTTCAAAATCAAGTCTTCTGGACACACCAGATGGTATGAGGACAGTGCATGAGATGTTCTTGGGCAGGAAGCAACGTGCGGTGGCATGGCCACTGTCTAGGATTCAGGGTATCTGGCAACTATTCCTGGCTCTGCCACTGATTGGCTGTGTGTCCTTGGGTGAGTCATTTCACTGCATTTTCATCCATTGATGTGGGGCATTGATCCACACTTTGGAGCTCCTCAGGCACCACAAAAGATACATGTGAGCACCCTTGCCTCTTGCCCCATCTCCATTGCCCTGTCCTCAAAGACAGGTGCTTTGCAAAAAGCAAAGTGACCTTTTTCATGGGGGAGGAGGCAGGTCTGTAAAAAAGGCATGAATTTCCTTCCGGGTGTGGAAAGGGACTAGAAAGCTGCCCCGTATGGGCCCTGCAATTTGAAATGGTAGCCAGGCCAAACTGCTCACTGAAAAGGGTGGAACGATTTCAGGATGGGTTAATTTCCCAGTGCCAGGAGAATGTGATCTTTAAGCCAATACAGGGCAAACCTCTCTAATCCGGCTCTCTCTGGTCTGGCAACATCCATAATGTTTTTAGTTTAGATTTTAGTTAGTTGGACATCCACTTAACATGGGTGTAGCCATGTTTCCCACAGTCTGACAAAGTTTGTTTCCAGCCACCAGTCCTGGCTCTCAGTGTTCTGTACTGTCATTTAGCTGTAATTTACCCCAAATGTCTCCTAAGAGCCCAGTAAGCAGTGGAAGTTTGGGTAATACTTCTAGACAACATTGACCTCCCATGGGCTAGCAAATTCTCTGGTTTGGCACTGGTCAGGTACTGAGGGTGCTGGATTAGAGAGATTCAACCTGTATTAAATAACAGCAGCATGACTCACTGTTCCAATCCTCCACTTGCATCCATCAGCCAGACCTGTTCCATCTCACTCACCCCACAGAGCCGGAATAAAGCAACGCTGATAAGACACACCTGCAAGATCAACGCTGCCCTCCTCGGAACTAAGGCTTGGCTTGAAGTTTATTTTCCTTTTGGCATTTATCTGCCAGAGATTTTGCTGCAGCAGGCAGAGCTCTGTGACAATGGCCTGTTCCTCTGACGTTATCTAGCAACAGCTCAAAAGCATGTCTTGGTGCAGCAGGCTTGGAAACGGACACTGCAGAAATGCCAACCTTGTTCAGGCCTCCTACAATATACACATCTGTCTCAAATCACTGTAAACTCACGAGAAACTTCCTCCGTGGGTATAAATAAATAAGGACAGCTACTGCTTTGACATCTTTTTGTATATTTGCCAGGCAGGTTTTTTTTTTGGCTCTAAAACACAATGAAATAAAAATGCCTTAAAATAGTCATGTGTATTTAAAGAAAAAGGGCAAAAGGCCGCTGATCAAAAACAAGAATTAAAAAGTAAAAATTGACTGCCTGGAGGAAAGGGGCTTGGGCTCAGATTCAGCAAATCACTTAAGGGTGTGTTTTGGTCCCATTGAAATCTTAAAGTTTAGCGCTGCCTTACATGTTTTGTGTAATGGCGGCTCTGTTCAACCTCTACAAGGTGTGAAAGTTTTGAGTGTAAATGTGAGTTTGATGCTCAGATAAGCTGACAGGCTGCCGGCACAGAAAAATAAATACCGGGCAAATCCAGTCTTCATCTTGTTCAAGCCAGTCAGATTTCTCCACCTCTCGAGAAATACTTTGATTCTCTCTCTTATTCTTCTCAAACTGTCACGGTGCTTTCCATCCAGCTAGGGAATTCATGCAGCTGTTGCTACAAAGCTGCTTAGGTGAGATCACTGCTTGACTGCACGTTGGTTGTATGGGTGTCACAGCCCAAGATGAAAACATTAGCTGACTTTAAAAGTGCTGCATGCTCGGTATTGTGACCCATTGTATCCACATAGTGATGGCTGGAACAGCTCACTTGCTATGCTCTGAAAGCTTCTGAACCTGTTCGCCCTCCTTCCAAAGCTGTGTTGATCCAAAGCTTTCGGGTGTTATTTAGTTATGGGCCAGTACTGTGTGTTTACACTGGGGCCTTGATCTTGTGGCTGAATCCGTCCCTTCTATGAAGCCTTGCTGACTAATGCAAAGCTCATGTGGGTGCAAATATCTGCCCAGGCCGCCTTGTGTGGTCTTGAGAAACGGGAATGGGTGCCTGGGAAGTCTCCCCGTGCGTTAAGGGCTGTTATAAGGAGGTTGGAGATGACTTGTTCTCCAGACCCACTGAAGGCAGGACGAGAGGTAACAGGTTTCATCTGCAGCAAGGGGGATGTAGGCTAGATATTAGGAAAATCTTTTAACGACAGGAGAATTCAAGCAGTGGAAGACTGGAACCCCCATCCCTGGAGGTTTTTAGGAGCAGGATGGAGAAGTTCCCTTCTGAGATGGGGCAGGCTAATTTGGCCCCACCTCAGTGCAGGGGTTGGACTTGGCAGGGCCCTGTGCCTGCAGAACCCAGTGTATATTTCTTTAACAGATTTAGCCAATCCTGACTCTGCCCAGAGCGCTCAATCAAATGCTTAATAAGCTGGTTCCCTGCAGCGAATATAAGGCTAGCTGAACATTAATGTCGTTTCTCACAGGATTTCCACATTCCAGTGAGGTGGAAGAGGTGAAGAGCACAAAATAACAAAGCAGTGGCTGCTGTAACACAGCGGAATTCTCCTTGGCGCTCACAGGCCAGGCAGACGGGACTGAGCTACCCTCGGGGTCCATGTTTCCCTTTAGGAGTGGTTCACATTTGGGGTTCAGTCGGGCATGCCCCAGGGATAAAGTCTACTGCCAAAGAGCTAGCATGAATGGGACCAGTGATGGGGTGTTTGCATCAAATGCTCTTGCCTCTGTATTCATACACCCGATCAGTATAAATGAAGCTGATGTCAGTGTTCCCTGGAAGCTGATTGCGTGGGTGGCTGCCCAGGAGAGAATCGGGTGCCTCCCAGCTGATCAGCAGAGGGCTCACAACTGGCAGCGTGTCTCTCTATTGGTGGTGCGCATCTGCACATGCCAGGGCACATAAATTTGTTCCACCCCAATGGAGAAATTAGAGGGCTCACTGCCTGCTGCTGGTTTAGAGAACATCATGTCAATAATCAGAAATCTCCAGATGAATCTGAGCAGGTTGCGTGTATACTCGTGTTGCGTAGGTGCGATTTTATTCAGTTTACTTTGGATATCTGTTTCGTTGGGGGCTGAGGATGGATTTCACCTGTCTGAGAGGCATGAGGGCCATCTTTGCAGGACTGCGCTGCCGGCGGTTTGACCACGCAGAGTTGCACATCTAATAGAAGAGTCATTCTGCATAGTGATGGGGCTTGACAGGGTAGTGCTAAATGATGCGCTGTGTGTATTTATAGGGACTGTCGTGGGCTGAGAGAAAGCCAGGCTTATGTGTTACAAAGGTCAATGCTGAATTAAAATGCATCTTCTAGCAACCATTTCCATAATATTTTATTCATAAGACTTATTTCCTGTTTGGCTGCGGGAAGAAAAAAAATCCCGTTAATTCATTTATCTTGCACATGATATAATTACAGTCTTGAGCACAGCAGGTGTAAGGAAGCTGCGGGAGAACGAAGAACCCAGTAATCTTTAACTGAGTTTGCTGATTAGGAAACCAAAGTGCAGCCCCAAGCAAGCTTTAAGCAAGGTCTTCGTAGAGAAATTCCTCTGTAGGCTCCACACACACAACCAGGTGCTGGAGGTTCAGTCAGACTGTGGCTCCTTTGGCCCGGGGGCTGGTACCAAACCCCATTTTGTAAGGAGCAGCTTTCTTGCCGGTTTCACCAATGCTTTAGACTGAAAAAGATAAAGACCCGGTTACCTTTCTCCCCGCTGCCCTGTTAATTTTTCACGTGGCCCCTCCAGGGGGCAGGGTGGAAACAGGGCAGTTTCCCGTTGGTTCCTGGGGCCTGGCAATCGCTGCGGGCTTGCTTTGCCCATTGTTTGTCCAGGCTCCAGCTTGTTTTACTCTTATGTGTGTGCATCTCCTATTGTCCTCCCCATGTACAAATACCCATTGGAAACTGACGGCCTGGATCACGGAGGCCACTGCCCCCCAGGCGTGCTGACGAGGGGGCAAAGGGGTCGTTGCCCCTGAGCCCTGTTTTTCATATGGGCTGGGGTGCCGGCTGTCATCACGGCTCTGGTGGCAGCTGGTGCTCCAGACCCCTTTGATGTGACACAGCAATGCTGCTCTGCCGCGCCACACAGCTGGGTGGTGGGCCCGGTGCCATGGTCTGAGCAGCGCTAAAGGCTGGCTGCCTTTGGCCCCACCTCTTGCAGAGGCATGGAGCTGCCCCCACACCTTGCCCCGGGGTGGCTGTTGGCCCCACTGCTGTCGCCCAATGTGCTGATCACACCCCTGAGTCCACCTACCTGCTCCCTGGGGCCCCCCACCACCCTGTCCTGCTGGGCCAGAAGCTCTGGTCTCGCCCAGCTGAGGCACAACATTGGGACAACAGCCCCCCAGCAGAGTAACACAGACACTGATAACAGCTCAGCTCTGGGAGGGCTCAGTCACAGTGACAGCAGCACCCGGAGCACAACCCCCAGTAGGGACCAAACCCCACCCTGGATCCCTTCTTACTCTGTGCAGAGGTTTTATGCATACCCTGGGTTAGATAATAAACACAAGTGTTTTTATTAAGTATCAAAAGTGGGATTTAAGTGGTTGCAGGTGATGAGAGACGATCAAAGTAATATACTCAGCTAAAATAAATAAAACACGCCAGCTAAGCCTAAGACGCTAAGGCCGTGGCTTCTGAAAACCAAATGGGAAGAAGGGGCTTTCAGAGTCCACAGGTCCTTTGGAAAGGCCCCTGTCTACACCGGGGGCGTGTGTTTTGAAAGCGGCACTTTCGAAATGCTCGCGGCTGCCATTATGCTAATGAGGTGCTGCATATTCATGGCAGTGCCTCATTAGCATCTGCTGACGTGGCTCATTAGCATATGCCTTTCGAAAGGTGGGGGCTAGTGCAGCCATGGCCTAAGAGAAATTGTTACGAAATGTAGTTCCTCAGCCTAGTTCTTATTTCTGGTAAAATTCTTCAGACCAGAGCTGATCTTTTTTCTCACCTGGGTCAAACAGCTTCTCCCCTCATTACTGAGCTCTGTGTCCAGGTCCCTTCTCATGCCCTCTTGTGGAGGGGAGCAGTTTGGGAAGCCAGCTGACGACCACTATTATTTGCTCCCCATAATCTTCAATTAAATTTCCCCAGTGCAGGAATCCTCTGTTCCATTCTCCTCCGACCTCGGAAGGGTACAGCATTCAAGATGGATTCCAGCACCAGGTGGCCTGGGGTCACTTGCTCATGTCTCTTTGTGGGATCAATCTCAATTTGAGTTTACAAGAAAAACAAGGCCATTCACAGGTCTGTGTCTTGAGCACTAGGCTATTTAAGTTTCTTACATGCTCTTAATGGCTTTCATTAGAAGCCCTAAATTAAGAAGCAGTTTGACACTTCATATGTCGAACTTCCCAAACAAGAATGACACGTGTACACAAATAGAATATACACGTTCAGGAAATTATAAGCTTTTCAATTGGGGGTTACATGCCACGTTTTGCATAAAGCATATTACAGTTATGTCTAGTCATATTCAAAATATTTCCATACAAATAGGGGCCACCGTATCGCAGAAACAATCACCCATGTGGTGCTAGTTTCTGAGAAAACCCTCATTATGCCTTGTTTGGTAATAAACACAAGAGTTTTTATTAAGCACAGGGGAAGGCAACAAAAAATGGGAGAGGCAGATTTCCTGTGCCTCAGAAGAACCCCAGAACACAAACTCTGCTGCAGGGAATTGTAATCCTGTTTATTCCAGGAAACCATAAAACAGGTTTTTTCCCCCATTCTGTGAGCGTGAGCATATTGTGAAATTAGCAACAGATGGGTATGTTGCTACACTGTGGGAAGCTGCTATTCACTCCCAGAGCTGCAAGGGCTACAGAAATAATCCCGGGCAGCATGACTATTAATGAACCAGACAGATCACAGAGGGCCCTGAAAGCAGGAACAACGACGTGCTAAGTAAACAAGCATCTTGATACACTTCCATTGAGCAGACCTTGGCTGGGACCAAAGATGACAGGAAGGGGGTGTGCCCAGGAGTGCAGCTCCCATGATAGCTGGCTGAGTGGTGGCCAAAGTCAGCAGGGAGCTGTTTAAAGAGCTGGCTGAGAGCTGGGTTGCAACAGGAAAGGGCCTGTAAGAAATCTTAAGTGACTTTCACCCCTGGCTGGGACACTTGCCCTGCCCTGAAGAGCTGAGTCAAGTGGCAAACTCCCCTCAAGCCAAAGTTCAGCTGATGGCCTGCCAAGGAGTTATTAAGGGCATTGGTCTGATTTGCCCCATGTCCAACCCTGTTAAACCAGCAGATAGTTTAGACTATAATCATCCAGCCCTGGAAAGGGAACATGGGCTCCGATCACTGGTATGTGCTTGCAAATCTTGCCTTCCATCGAGCCAAGTGTTTTGCGTGGGCGTATTTGGAATTAATATTCACCTCTTCTGTTGCCTCCTTACTGTTGAAGGCATTGTTGGGTGTCTGACTCCGACCCAGAGAGGTTTGCATGTGGATCCAGTTTGTGAAGGGCTTTGGTATGGAAGATTTTTGCAAGTGCGAAAGTGTTAGTAACTCTGAAGAGGCAGTCTCCAGCAGTGTTCACTGGAGTATTTAGAACTGTTTGCGTCATGCAGGTGTGATGCGAAAGACACTTTTAAACCTATGATAGAAAAATCAAGGACAACTTTCTCGTCTCTGACCAGGATCCTGGATCACTGTAGTCCAGATTCTGCCTACGCATGGGCATGCCTTGGGGTAAATGGGAGCAGACAATGAAACCGAGGAAATCCCCGTGTGAGCTGGAGACTTGAGCTCTAAGAATACACACATGTAATCACTTTAGCCTGCTGTTCCCAAGACACTTGCTGTCTGCCTGGCTGATCTTGCTGGGAAAGAGGGGCCCACTCTTTGGTGAGGAACTTCTGCTGCCCTTTTTCCACCCACAGCACCAGTCAGTCTGAGCAGCTTCCTGACTGCCTCCAAAGTTGTTCCCTGGGAAGTTGTTAGGAGCTCTCATCACAGATGGGAGACAGTCGTCAGCGTGGGTGCCACCAGGACAAGAGGGTCTGTTTCTCAGAAACGTGTTCGTTAAACCCGAGCATCAGCAGACGTCGGTCAGCCTGGGAGCTGTCAGCCTACGGCCGAGCACTGCTTGTGATCAATGTTCTTGGGAAATTCACTGGTGCTGATGCTTTGTCAGAACATGTTTGTAACTAAAGCTGGAGGGAAGTGTCCGAGGGACCTGGGGTTGTGCTGGAATTCGCCATGCAGGCTGCCCCCGAGCTGCACCTCCTTTGGCAGGGAGCGTTAAACGAACGGGTTTTTGTTTCTCAACAGAAGAAAACCAAAGTTCAAAATCCTCCACAAAGCAGCCACTTTCCCCCAGCCCCCAGAGCTCTCCTTAGAATCGAAGAACACTAGAACTGGAAGGGGCCTTGAGAGGTCATCAAGTCCAGCCCCCTGCCCTGGCAGGAGCAAGCACCGTCTATTTCTAGATCATCCCTGACAGATGCCTGTCCACCCTGCTCTTAAATATCTCCAGTGATGGAGATTCCACAGCCTCCCTAGACAGTTTATTCCTGAGCTTAACCAGTTCACTCCCTTTTAGCGGTATTGTACAATATTAAACCTCTCTGACTCCACAAAAGCACCTGTTTTTCCCAGCTAGAGAGGGAGCTGGAATCAGAGCCAGCCCAAAATTCCTAGTCAGCCTCTTCCCCTCTGAGGATGGTTTAGTGCAGAAGGTACTGGCTGGGTACTCTAGAGATGTCAGTTGTTCTGGCTGTGCCAATGGCCTGCTGGGGGACCTTGGGCAAGCTGCTTCATCTCTGCTTGTCTTTGCTATCATCAGTCACGTCTATTTAGACTGCAAACTTTTCAGGACCGGGATTAAACTGTGCGGCCTACTGCTTGCTCCCATGGGATCCCAATGCCAGTTACTGTTTCTGTGCAGTAATAGGGCTGTTAATTTGCATCTGCTTGTTGCAGGGAAGGAGGAGGAAGGTGGGGGCTTTGTGAACCATGGAGCATTGCATATGAAACATTTTTCTTCCCATGAATCCACAGTGAGTGACAGGTTATTTGATATACTTTTATTGAAAGGAATAGAATTATGTGGGAGGAAAATCTCTCAGACTCAATCCTGACTGCTCCTTTGCTGATGGCGCAGGGCATTTTGATGTGCAAGATTAATGGAAGTTGTGTCTGAGTCCTCTAGAGTTTTCGATTGTTTGATTTGGTCAGAGTTTTCAAGCAACTCCCAATCTGTTTTGAAATGGCAGCAAAATACATTTGATCTCTTGGTAGCACTTAGTAAGTTACATGGGCAATTGAAAACAAGTGATGAAAAATTCAGTGAAAGTGACACAACGCAGCCCCTTTGGTGGAATCTCTGTGTGACATGTTGGTTTAAAAAAAAAAAAGTTAAGAACTACAGACTAGTAACTTTTCCAAATAAGGCCAGAAGGGGCAATTATGGTCATCTCGTCCTATGTCTTGTACAACATAAGCCATGGAACCTCACCCAATAATTTCTGTATCTAGCCCAGTAACTTACGGCTGAACTAACGGCTGCCTCTTACAAAGATGTCCAGCTACAGATAGCGAAGCTTCTTTTTGTGAGCTAAAAACCTGAGGTTTAAAGAGCCTCTGGCTTGTTTTGCAACTGAAATGTCCCTAGATCAACCCCATTGCAGATAAGCCTTTTTTCCCCACCTGAAATACTCCTAGGATGTGACTTGAGAGTGTCTGTGGTGTTTACTTCCTGCATCACAATTTGCTTCTTCCCTATTACCCACGTGTTGTAATTGCCCCGGTTCCTACCACTGAATCACTCGAGGGTCACCTGCTCCGTTTACTCCCTCTGGGGCACCTGATACTGACCACTGTTGTAAGACAGGACACTGGGATAGATGGACCTTTGGTGTGATCCTGTACAGCTGCTCTAATGTTTTGATGTTCTTATGCATGTATGACTATAGGACCTCGGAGCCCCGTTATGGATCAAGACCTGTTGTAATACACGGGCTGAGTGAAGGAAGGGGCAGTGCAGGGGCAGTGCAGGGGCTAACCAAGGCCTGTTTGCCCAATTAGCCCTGCTCTGTTTCACTTGTAGCCAATGCCAGGCCTGGAAGGAGGATAAAGGGAGGGAACCTGCTCAGTTCAGGGCTGACGAGCAAAGAGGCAGGAGCTGGTTCTGCTGTTCGCAGGACCTGAGCCAGTGCTATCTGCTGGGCTGGCCGCAGGAGGATGCAGCCTCCAAACTCTGCCCTGGTTGCTAAGGGGGAGAACCCCAAAGAAAACCCCTCTGAAGAGGGGGAAACTGGATTCTTGGGATCATGCCCCAAACCGAAGGTACAGATTCTAGCAAGTGGACCAAAGCCCTGAACCCTGGGTAACATGGGGACCTAACCACTAGGTCACCCTGCCACCAGGGGGACCCAGCTGCAGGCCTATACATTTACCCTGATTGCAAGCACAATGATAAACAGTAAACAAAGTTTCCTGAAATATCACAATAACTTCCTTTGGCATGTGTTGTTATAGAAAGGCACAAAAGGAATATGGACCAAAAAAAAAGCCTCCTGTCATAACTTCAGGCTTGTGCTGAGATCATGCCTGGTAAATGCGAAAATTAGGGAACTGCAAACTAGTAGAACAAAACTGGTGTGTCAGAAATTAGACTGAACTGGTGCACAAAGTAATGAGGGGAATGGGCTATTCCCCACCCTACCTCGTCCCTTTTTGAGGGGCTCTTTAAATTAAAACTTTGGGATGAAAAATTGGCTACTGGAATGAACCTCTTCATGGCTACCATCTCTGCCACCTCCTGGGAGCCTTGGCCTTGGTCTTCCTGACCCTGCGAGCTGTCTGGGCCAGTGAGAAGGAAACCTGACAACATCACCCCCAGCTCCAGCTTAAGCCAAATGCTGCCCAGGCTGTGAGACTTGGTCGCCCCCACCCTCAGGGCCTGTGTTGAGATAAGTGGGCCGACAAACTTACTCTAGTTGTGAGCTAAATTGTAAAATTTATGTAAAGGTTTGCAAAATGTCACAGTAGCCACTGTAACTTATGAGTAAAAAGTCAGGGTGCTACGGCGTTGCAGCTGTGTTGTTCTTAGGCATGGGCGAGCTGTGTTGTTCTTAGGATGTGGGTGAGACTGGTGGATGTGGCCATATCTTTCACTAGAGCAGCTTCTCCTGGTGAGAGAGTTGGACCAGAAGCTGAGCTCTGTGTAAGCTTGAAAGCGTGTCTCTGTCATTAACAGAAATTGGTCGAATGAAAGATATGATCTCACTCACACATTTTGAGCAAGACACAGCATCTAGTTGTTTTTAATTATGTTTTATAAACATGTACTAGGAAACCAGGAGGGTGGTGAAGCACTGGAATGCATTACCTACGGAGGTGGTGGAATCTCCATCCCTCAAGGTTTTTAAGTCCTGGCTTAACAAAGACCTGGCTGGGGTCGTTTATTTGGGGTGGATCTTGCTTTGGGCAGGGCCTGGACATGATGACCTCCTGAGGTCTCGTCCAGCCCTAGGCTTCTAGGATTCGATTAAGTAAAGCCAGACACTGAGTGAGTTAAAACGAGATGCCATTAATATAACTTTAAGAATTGTGGCTGTAATTATAGTTAATGATAAAAAACTAAAACTAAAAATGAATGCGTTGAAGTCAGAGTGGTGGATATTAGTCCTAATTGGTGGCTAAACGATCAGGTATTCCATCCATTGCTTCTTAGGTGGGTCCTTAAAGAAGGAGACTTTGAGAAGAACGGGAAAAGGCCGCTGAAGCAAACTCTTGGTCCTTCCTCCCTGCTTTCCTGGAGCCCTCATCACCCTGACCTTTAGCTTTGTCCTTTTTCCTACTTTTCTGTGTCTTCCATCAAAGTTTTAAAGGGATGTTTGTTTATGCCACAGGGCTATGCCAGTCTCTGTATACCAACCTCTGCAGCTTGTTTTATACTGTTTGAGTGTGACTGGGTTATGTTAACATCTTTGGCCTGTGTATTTTATCTAAATTAATACAATAGTCCTTTTCCTTCCTGACTTTATTTCTGTCTTATATATTTCTCTTACTTTGTCCTTCTGTTCAGTAAGAGCTTGGCTTAGCTCTCCAAGGCTATGTCTACAAGTGAAGCCTACATTGAAGTAGTTTATTTCGATGTAGCGACATCAAAATAGGCTATTTTGATGAATAATGTCTACACGTCCTCCAGGGCTGGCAACGTCGATGTTCAACATCGACGTTGCACAGCACCACATTGAAATAGGCGCTGCGAGGGAACGTCTACACGCCACAGTAGCACACATTGAAATAAGGGTGCCAAGCACAGCTGCAGACAGGGTCACAGGGCGGACTCAACAGCAAGCCGCTCCCTTAAAGGGCACCTCCCAGACACAGTTGCACTAAACAACACAAGATCCACAGAGCCGACAACTGGTTGCAGACCCTGTGCATGCAGCATGGATCCCCAGCTGCTGCAGCAGCAGCCAGAAGCCCTGGGCTAAGGGCTGCTGCACACGGTGACCATAGAGCCCCGCAGGGGCTGGAGAGAGAGCGTCTCTCAACCCCTCAGCTGATGGCCGCCATGGCGGACCCCGCTATTTCGATGTCACGGGACGCGGATCGGCTACACGTGCCCTACTTCGATGTTCAACTTCGAAGTAGGGCGCTATTCCCATCCCCTCATGGGGTTAGCGACTTCGACGTCTCGCCGCCTAACGTCGATGTTAACATCGAAATAGCGCCCAACATGTGTAGCCGTGACGGGCGCTATTTCGAAGTTAGTGCCGCTACTTCGAAGTAGCGTGCACATGTAGACATGGCTCAAGACTGTATTTTTGCATCATGGCTATGAGCTGTGAGCTAAATGCAACAGCCTCTATGGCAGGGGACCTCAAACTTTCCAAGGCAGAGTGCTGAAATTTTACCTTTTGCTGTTTTGTACAGTCTGAGCGCCGGTGATACTTTTTAAAGTCACTAATACTCCTACTTACAGCCGCTTCGTTAATAACGAAATTAAGACGCAGAGCTTTACCAGTCAGGTGGTTGGTAGTATTAGCTGGGTTTTTTTGTTAATCTACAGATGGCCTGGCTTTGAGCAAGCTCCCAGCTGTATGGGGGAGGAGGAGCGGGGCTGAGCTCCCATCTCGCATGCCAATGAAAATCGGCTCACGTGCAACCCTTGGCATCCATGCCGGGGGTTGCTGACACCTGCTGTCTATGGGCGGATGCTGGTACAAATTTGCCTGGAATCTGGGTAGCTGATAACACAGCTGTACCTGGGTTTTTCAGTGGTGAGATTGTAAGTAAAAGTCTCCCTGAGAGATGGAAGCTGCACTTTCTATCTGGGCTGATCTTTCCTTTCCCCATGTGCGTGTTTGTTTTTGTAGCTAGGAAATGGGACTGGATTTTGACCACACGAGAAAGAACAATGGTGCCAGCCAGCGGTGACCAGCGTG
Organism: Carettochelys insculpta; assembly: GCF_033958435.1. Taxonomy (NCBI): domain Eukaryota; kingdom Metazoa; phylum Chordata; order Testudines; family Carettochelyidae; genus Carettochelys; species Carettochelys insculpta. The sequence continues at coordinate 130,820,628 of NC_134140.1, read as the reverse complement.
GGGATTCTAGGGAGGACATTTGCCATGTGCCCCTGCTCTGCCCCCACCCATTGCTTCTGATGCACGTGGGGCAGTCTCCCCATCCCCCGGGAGCAGCGCAGCCTAGAAGTAGTGCTCTCAGGCTGTGCTGCTCTGGGGGTGACCCCCACACCCATTGGAAGTGGGGTGGTGCAGATAGGGGGTGGGGAGAGACGCTGGAAGTGCCTCTGGCCCCGCCCCCCCAGCGCCTATGGCACCAGCCCATCCAAACGATCTTCTCTTCTCGTCCAAGAGGACGACCCTCTTTGAGATCACGGGAGTCCCTCACCCCAGGAGTGTTCACCTCTTTAATTCCAGCAGCCCCCTCGCTAAAGGGAAAGGGAACAAGAGCCGTTGCAATGAAAGCCTAATACTTTACATTTCAAAGGCTTTCCTGGTTTGCCTTCATTTCTGCCTCCCTAATAAAAGGCAAAAAGGCTTTTTTATGGGATGTTTGCCCCAGTGCGAGGCAGGCTGGGGTCTCTGGAAGCCATATTGCCTGGAAACACAGTGGAGGACAATATGCAAAACCCCCCGAGTCAGCCATGGGAGTGCAATGGCCTGAGAGCCATGCTGCTTGCATTTGAGTCAGGAAGCCTGTAAGTTCTGGGGCACCATAAACTCCCCGTTGGCAGTTACAATTTTGTGGGCGTGGTTTCATTGGTGAGAAGACCATATGAGGAATGGCTCTGAAGACTTAGGGGCTTGCTAGGATGCCCATGTGGAAATTCAGCTGCCCGCACTGAACAGGCTGTGGGACAGGATTTCACACTTCCGGGTTCGTTTTCGTAAGGTAGGTTTTCTGGGAGCGCTTCTGAGAGCATCAGATCAGGGCGAATTGCTCAGAGACAGGCTACTGACAGCCCAAGACTGGGGCCCTCCACTCTAAGGCACACAAGCCAGTCACCAGGACCTCCTCTGTTTGCCACACTGGCTAGCAAGAAGGCGCACAAGAAACTCCCTCAGACACTCCACCTTCTTCTGTGCCACAACCAGGCCCCTTCCTTACACAGGTGAGAGGTTGTGAAAATCAGTCTCACCAAACCGGAACAGGTTCTCCTGATCCCAAAGGCCCATCCACATTCCCAGTCAATTAATTACTCGGATCATACCCAAAAAAGCATGTGGTACCAATCCTTTAGACCCTCCAATCTTGAGGTTTATTAGTAGAGAGAAAGAAAGAACAGGTTGAGAGTACAACTGTTAAAAGAATCAAGTTATATACGTCAAATGCAGAGTTCTCGGTGCAGGCTTGTAACTGAGGTGGAAAACTCTGCTGTCTTATAGGTCTCTGGAGTACATCCTTGGTTAGGATGGGTCATCAGCCCTTTGGGCTCAGTTCATACCAAAGATGCTTCAGAAGTGCTGAGCTGGAATGAAGACACATGAAGGAAACTCTACGGGCCTTTTAATAACCTTGTCCGTGTGGAGGGAATGCCATTGTTCTCACTGTGTCCTGTGATGGAGTTGGTCACATGAGCAAGTCAGCTGCCCATGAACGACTCAGTCGTTTTTAGGCAGCAGCCATGGCTTACCTGGTGGTGAGAATGTTCCCAGCAAAGCTCATTAGACATCGATTGGTACTACCTCATGTCCATTGTCAGTCAAGGACTCTGTTTCACTTGACTAGCAATCCTTTCACAATAGGTTGGCCAAGCCCCCTGTTGAGGTCTCCCAGAAGCAAAGGTCTGAAACACAAGTACAGAGCCAATATTCATAACTTCACATACAAAATTGATACATGCCTGAACAGTATAAACAGAATCAGTAAATCATAAGCATTCTATAGACCTCTCATTTGTCCACTTTGTCCAAGAGTTGGTGCAAATAATACAACAGTGGTTGCACCAATGTTTTGTATGTTCACACCAGAATCCAATAACAGCACAGGTAGTCTGTTTCAGCAAAACCAACAAGGAGTCCGGTGGCTGGTGTTCCCTGTAAGCGGCGCACTTGTGTGGCTACTCAGAAGAGATTCAAATGCTGCCCATCTGATTAGCAGAGCGACTACAGCCAGGTTTTTGTTTCTACAGGGAGTGCACCTTTGCACATGCCTCAGTGCATACCAAATTATTCTGCACAGGTGGAAACGGTCCGCACCTGAATGGAAAAGAACAAAGGGAACCTTGGTGGTGGCACCTTAACAATTTTATTGTGACATAACTCACCAAAGCTTAATGTCTGCACCTGCGTTATAAGTACATTTGTAAGGCTTTCTGGGAAGAGTATCTTCCATTAGACATTGGGGTTGTGAGGACCTAATAGGCAAAGCCATGCAAATTCCTTCGGCACATATGGCTTCATCTATTTAATACTGCCTTATCGTGATGCTTCCTACAATGGCTAAAGATTGTTTGCTAAATTGACAGATCCTGAACAAATTGCTCTTTCTGGTGTGTGACTTATTTAATGAGAAGAGTTACACATTTTCTTGTGCCTGGAGAAAGAAACCAAGGACTAGTTCTATGAATAAATATCACTAATATTAACTCTGCTAATTCAGCCGAGATGGATCTGACGAGCTGCTGCGACCACGTGCAAATGAATCGACAGCAGCACGCCTCCATGTTAGGGCAACAAAAGCATTATTGCAAAGGCAGGATAGAGTAGTGGTTAAACTAGTAATAGGCTCCTATAAGGTAGATTTCTCTGATCCAGGAAGGGGGGGATAGAATAACCCAGAGAGGACATGTCACATGTTAAACGGATGCTGCATTTGATTGTAGCCAAAAGGCCCTGAAAAACCAGTTATGAACACGTGGAAAGTGGAATGTGTGTGTGTGTGTGTGTGTGTGTATGTGTGTGTGTGCGCACGCACGCGTGTGCTTTTAGATGTGATTTACGTAGGTGGTTTTGGTTTTGTTTGTTTTTGTCTCCCTGTTCCCAGGCTTTGTTAAGTGCCCCTGGAGAACTGAAACCCAGAGCTTACAGCTCACCGTACGTCTTACAAGAGCTGTCCTACTTTCCAAGACGCGCTGGTTTCATCTCAGTTATCAGTGGAAAATGCATCTGGGTGTGTATGTGTGGGGGGGAGGAACAGTCCTCTTTCCCCCGCTACCCAAGAGAAGATCAACTTTGCAATTTCCAGTGTGGGGAGAAGAGTTAGAAAAAATACCAGAGCCCTGTAATCACTACGTCAGTGGACGTAGTTCTCAAGGCATCTGCTGGGAAGGAACTGATTGTTCTCTAAGGAATAAAGAGGTCAAGCAAGCCTAACTCCTGCTCATTAGAGGTTTTTCTTACATAAGTGCTGCAGGCTACATCTGCTCCCTAGTGTCTGTGCAGCGGTGTACACAGAACATAACGAGAAAATGTTGGAAAGGGGCTGTCATGTTGGCTCAGACAGCTGGACACCACTGCCGGCTTTCTTGCCGTTCAGTGTCTCCTGCTTCCGACAGTAGTGGCGGGGGTGATGATTACACCAGTGCAGTATACCTGTGGGCAGGAGGCAGCTGGAGTAAACCCAGACACAACGTCCAGCATGATGGCTGGCTGGTGGGAGAAGAGGGCATGATGAGCAAATTTAGGTCCATAAGGTTCCATGGTGACGATGAGTTACTCTTCCGATGTGCAAGAGCCTAGGGAAGTGAGTGAGGTTTCAGACCCTGGGCCTGATTCCCTGCTCCTCTTCAATCAAGGGAGATCCATCAGCAGATAAACTAGTCTCTTGCATCGTTAATATGAGAGCAACTGTTGAACCTCTGCGCCTCCCAGGTCGTCTCTGAACATAAACTGTCCCTGTGCTACTGAGGCTGTCGCTAAATCTTGCCACTGAAAGCACATGGCCTGTTACAGCAGCCTAGGGGCGGTGATATCCCAGGGCTCCCAGCACCGCCTGGGGGTGGTCAGAGGAGAAGTTGGTGGCAGATGTAAGAGACTTCTGTGGAGAGGACGTCTGCCTGAAGGAGCGACGCTTTTACAGGGTAGGCCCATGTGCTTTTCATTTCCGCAGCCGGCACTGAGAAGGAAAGGACTGCTGCTCCCCAGGCTTTCACTGCTGGGACTGGAGGAGCCAGCCCTGTCTGGGAAGGCTGCTGGCTACTGGAAAAGGACTTGAGAGCCATTACAGGCAGCCAAGGGAGTGTGAGCACCAGGCATGGTCAGAAGACCAGGCAGATACTGAACAGGGCTGGGCTGCTTGCAGACGTCAGCAAGGGATCCCCCACCCCACTGATTTTTACCTCCTTCCCCTGGAGCAGAGGGATGGCCATGGCTGGAGATAGGCCATGGGGGAGGGGTGCTTGGACATGGCGCTGAAGACACTCTCTCAGGGGCTTGGCTGGCAGGTTCTCACCCACTGATCACCAGCTGTGTGGTCAGGAACGAATTCCCCCCACCCCCCGGGTGCGATTAGCAGTGACCTTTGGGTCTTGCGCCGTCCTCTGCAGCATGCAGGTGAGTCACCAGGGTCCTCTGGGGGCTTCTCCCTTCACCCTTTCCCAGCTGTCGCAGGACTTCGGGTACTGGTGCCCCGAGTGCCTTCTGTTCTCCACCTGGGGCAGAGGTTAGTCTAGTCTCCCACGGGCCGTGATACTTGGGGCTAATTCAGTCGCTGCTGGTGGTGGCCTGTGATCTACAGGGAGGTTAGACTAGATGAGCTGATGGAGAATCCCAAGTAAATGTAATGAGAGGAGAGTAATCCCAGTCCCCATATAATATAATTGAGCCCAACCAATACCCAAGGGGTGGGCAAGATATGGCCCATGGGCTGCATCTGGCCTGCATATGATTTGTAGCCCACTGTTGGGGTAGCAGTGGGGCCGGGAGCTATCGTGCTGGAGGCTGGGAGTCCTTTAAATAGCACTGATTCAAAGAGCTCTGGGCTTGCAGCTCCCAGCCCCCAACAGTACTGCGCTTCCTGGCCACCTTCTGAGGTTTCTGTAGCTATTTAAAAAGCCTGCAGCTCCCAGCCCCAGCTGCTACCCCAGGAGTGTGATCTAAATAGGATGCAGACCAGATGCAGCCCATGGGGTGTGTCTTGCCCACTCCTGCAGCAGATGAATGACAGCGAGGTAAGAAGCATGCAGCCCGTGGATAAAATACATGTAGTGGCTCCCTGGCAAAAATCATTGTCCACCCCTGTGGTGTCCTGTTCGGCATCCACCCTCTTGAAAAAGTAGAAAGACGTTGACCTTGGTGAGCAGTTAGGGGAGTCACTAGTTACCCAAGGACTGGAAAACACACCTGGCAATGAGAGAGTAAAGGTATCTGAGCCAAGTGAGCACTGAGAGGCGATTTCTCGGACTGGAAGTACCTGCACGGAGATAAAAGATCAGTTGCTCATGGGTCCTTTAGTCAAGGAGACAACTTTCATAGCAAACCACAGTGGTGGATGCTGAAATCAGCACAGTTCAAACAGGGAATTTAGGCGCAATTCAACACTGAGGCTAAGCACAGGGCCCCAAAGTTCCCCAGAACTTACTTCAATCTTTTCCTCTTTGGATCTAACATTTGAATTTCCTTCTGAATAGCCCTCTGGCTCTGCAGGCCTTTCTTCTTCACAAAGGAACCAAGCGTGTGCTCTGGAGGCAGCTCTCTGACTTGTGTAGCAATGGATTTGAAACGCCTCTGAGAATTCCGCTGAGCTGACTAACTGACCTGGCTGGCGCTCCTGGCACGTTTTATGAACTGAACAATGTTAGGGTTCTTTAACATTGCTAAAAGGCTGATGGTGAACCTGGACAGATGGGGCTCTGCAAGAAGTTGTTGGAAACCCGCCACAGGCGCCAAAAGGGTTTGAGAGCTGCTATGGAAAGGCTGGTCCCAGGAGGGGTGGAACAAGGGTTTAAAAGCCAGAAATTCTAGACGGGTTTTGGACAGTTGTGGGAGAAAAGAGCCAACTGTGCAAAAGCTCCTGGGATGGGCTGTACTAGGCCTGACTGCTCCCTGGTCCTACCACACCCTGCGCCAGGAAAAGAGCAGAAGAGGTGAATCCTCTGAGTCGCTTAGGGATGGTGAAGGGAAGCAGCCAATCAGTCCAGGAGGCTCATATAAAAATAGTTACTGGGCCTGAGCCGATTCAGTTGCTGTCCGGCGCCAGAAGAGCAAGGAAGGGGAGATCCAGGCTGGCTGCTACAACTCAAGCAAATCTTCAGCCTGAGATAAGGGTGAAGCTGAATGTACTGGGGCCATGGGGAAGTGGCCCTGGGAAGAGTAACGGTAACAGCAACAAGATGGTTAAAAGGATGCAGCAGGTGGCTCCTGTTCACAGAGTCCTTGGGGTGGGGTCCAGTGTAGTGGGTGGGCCTGGGTCCCCCTGCCAGTCACAGGGAGGGGTGGCTTACTCCCCAAGGAAGGATAGCCCAAGGCAGGGGCTCACCACATAGAGGTCAATGTTTATTGAACTTCCTGGGCGGCACTACTCCATTCCAGAGCAGGGGCTATTTGAGCACTAGTCGAAGGAGGGCTGTGGAAGACAAGGAGGGCCCTGGGATAGGCCCTGTTGGACTGTTTACCCCGGCAAAGGTCTGTCTTGTTTCACCCGTGGGCTGAGTTGCTGAAATCCCACCTGGAAGAGAGAGACCGTCGGCAGAGAGCACTGCAAAAGCAGAGGGAGAGCAGGCCTGTGCACGCCCGGTAGAAGGCACTCCTGTGAAGTGAGCGGCCTCATCCCAGCTCCCAAGAGGAACTTCCTGGAAAGTTCCAGGGAAACTACTCTCAAGAGGGTCATTCACAACGCTCTTTCTCCCTCCTATCCCACAGATACATTTAGGCAGCTGACTTGGCACAATGGCCAGACAGGAGGGGTTCACCAAGCCCCAAGGATATCCATTAAATTGTCAGCACAGCTATTCTCTGCCTCTTCCTGGGTTGAGGGGATCTGGGATTATAGTGAGGTAAATTGGGGGGTGGAGAACCTGGTGCCCCGATCCCTTCAATCAGACTGGCTCCCTTGTGTACCAGGGAGAGTTCTTCTTACATAGAGAAGGGCTCGCTGTGTCTTTTCCAGCTCCCAGACAGCAGGAGGTGCCCATTGTAACCTGTGAATTCTGATAGCCTGTCAACACCTGTGGGAACGGGTGCTTGGACAGAGCCTGACAGGATCACTGACGTGCAGTAGGAAGAGGTCTGAAGGAGTCATCAAGTCCAGCCCTCTGTGCTGAGGTAGGACCAAGTACAGCCCAGACCATCCTGGCAGGGGTTTGTCCAACCTGTCGTCCAGTAATGGGATTCCACAAACTCCCCTCGAAGCCTGTTCAGAGCTTACCTCTTTCTTTATGTTAGATATTAGAAAAAACTTTCGGGCCATACATCCCATTCCTGCCTTTTGTGGATATGGGGAACGTTGAAGGCAGAGAAGCGAAGAGACCTGACTGCCAGCTAGAATCACAGAAGTGTCGGTCTGGAAGGGACCTGACGAGGTTTTACAGTCCAGTCTCCTCAAGGTTTAAACATCATCTAGGCCATTCCTGGAAGGCGTTTGTCCAACCTGCTCTCAAAAACTTACCAGTGGTGGAGATTCTACGACCTCCTAGTCAATTTATTCCAGTGTTTAATCATCTTCATGGGAAGTTTTCCCTCCCCTCTGCCCCCAATCTCCAGTCTAAATCTCCTTTTTTGCAATTAAGCCCACTGCTTCCTGTCCTGTCCTCGGAGGTTACACAGAACAATTTTCTTCCTCTTTACAATAATGTTTTACATACTTGAAAACTGTTATTCAGTCCCCTCTGTCTTCTCTGCTCCAGACTAAACAAACCCCTTTTATTTCAATCATCTCTCACAGGTCGTGTTTTCTAGACCATTAATAATTTTTGTTTGTTGCTCTTCACTGGACTTTTCCCAATTTGTCCATGTTTCTTAAAATGTATGTCCAGTTATAGGCACAACTGTTTCAGTAGAGGCCTTATCATCATGGAGTAGAGTCGAAGATTTATGTCTTGTATCTTGTTACAACAGGCCTGCTAAGAGAGGTGGTGGTAATCTAATTTATGATATGTTTTTTCCCTGAGAGTTCCAGAGTGAGTTGCTGTACTGGTGGTGAATGACTTGGCCAACTGAGGATGGCTGTAAATCCAAAAATCCTATAGCGGACACATTTTCAAAGTTCAAAACTAAAATTTAAGCTTCAGAATATCCCAGTCTGTGAGCGTGGAGAGCCACGAGGTGACGGAACATCACGTACGGTAAAGCCATCCAGCTTTGGGCACTTTCCACTCCTTTTGACTTCGGTGAGAATGGAGGTTCCCAGCACTTTGCAGAGCTGCTGCTCACGAAGGCTGCTGTAAGCATCTCAGAAATGATTCAGAAATATCTACTCAGTCGTGTTTATTTTAAAGCCCAAAACTGAAAGCATCTTGACCAGGCACCAAAATAAGGATGCCTTTGCAGTTCTGAAAGCTCCAGGCTGCATTGGGGCCGTAGAGGGCAAGTACGGGGCTTAGAGCCTGACATTGTGGCCTACAGCTTCTAATTTCGTAGCACTGCCCTTGCCGCCTACATCTAATCCCTGCAGACATTTGCATATTACAAACGGCCTGTTCCATTTGTCAAGTGCTCTTGCTATTTCAGGCTCCTTCTGGGCCTCTCTTGGCATACAGCAGTATGTACATAAAACTATCACCCCCACTAAAGCACAGCATATATTACAGCCCAGACTTCCTTGATTTCCTTTACCATTTGTAGACTTCATAAAAACATCATCAATTTTTACACACACACCAAGTACGTGCCGTGCACAGCAGCAAATAGTGTATTTACACTGATTGCATGTGAAAAAGGATAGTTCATTTCCTCCGGACTCTCTCCTGGGATGGATCCTTTATTGGGGAGCTCTGCGGCATGGATTCTGGAGCATTCATGCTGGTTTCCATGACTGTAGCTTCCTTAAACAGACAGAATCAAGGCTGAGAGGAGCAACATTTGAAGTAATATTGATTTGTTTTTTTGAGGTCAGTCTTCCTTAAACAGGGCACATTTGGGGCCCCGCACAACTCATCTCTGTGCAGTCTTGAAAGGGAGCTCTTCCCCTGTCCAAAGCCGTGTCGGTGCAAACAGAGTGCAAACCGGAGCTGCGGTTCAGTTTTGAAGAATGTTGGTGGAGAATCCTTCAAAGTGCTCACAGGATCCAAGCCAAAACGGCCTACGCTCCCTCTCCTGCATGCGTGGTGCGGGAAGCTGGACAGAGAGAACTTGCAGCCCCCAACGGCTTAAATCGTGTTCCCGCTCTGCTCTGTTCTCCCTGCCCAAAGTTCTTGTTCTAAACTTATCTGGCCTCTTTCAGTCCCTGGGTCAAGTTCATCTCAGGTGCAGCAGCGCAGTCAGGTGACCCAGCAGCAAGCAGACCTGGCAGCAGGGCAGTAAGAGAGCCCATGGTGAAGAGCCCCTAATGTACAAACCCAGCGCCAGAGGCTGCCATGTTTGAAACTCCTTATGGCCCTGGAGCGGATCCAGTGTGGCTGGGGCACTCAAATGGGGATTAGGAAATTGGATTTCCCCCGCTCAGCTCCTGCCTCTGGAACCCATGACTGTGCTGCTAGCGTCAGGCAGGGGCTGGCTGGATGTCCCCCTGTGGAAGCGCATCCCTGTCCTTCAACACCCTGCCTGAGGGCTCCCAGCCCACCTGTTGAGCTCTGAGGGCTGGACCCTTGCCCAGTCAATGTTTTCCTCCTGGCTTTTCTTGTATTGCTCTCTCAGAGTGGGGCAGGGACCCTGGGCCCATCCTCTCCCACGAGCTCCAGTCCAGTAAATTGCTCTAATGCAAGCTCCAGCCCTCCTGCTCCCTCCCCGGCTCTCTGTGGTGGGTTGGAGCCAGGCCCGGAGCCTGTGTCTGTGTTGTGAGGTCCTGTGCAGTGCAATGAGCTGTTGGGCAATGCATCCCCCTCACAGCAGGCGTCTGAGACATTTCCCCAGCCTGCCTCGGAGCCGCTCTGCTCCCCTCTCTGTGCAGGTGTGCCCAGATGGGCTGCCCAGGCCCAGAGCAGTTCCTTAGCCCCAGGCTGTGCAGCAGGGAGTGACCTCTCCCTTCCCGCCCACCTTTTGGTCTGTTTAGACGGTAAGTGACTCGGCGCAGGGAGTACCTCAGGCACTGCCTGGGGGCGGGGGGGTTTGTCCACACAGCCCACGGCACTGACCCTCCCAGCCCAGACTTCGCGGTAGTGTCTGCACAGCTGTTTTTAGCCAGCTAGCTCAAGATCCTGGGCTGCGAGGCTCGCTCCAGTGGGTGGCACAGACCGACCCGCACCGGCCCTGGGGTACCAGTAGTGCAGCATAGGTCTGAAAGGAGAGCGTTGGGTTCTGGCCCATGATTGGACGCAAAGCACAGGGCGTGCATGGTGGCCGCCAGCCTGTATAATGAGGCATAACTGTCTGTAGAGGGACCATATCTCTATAACCCTATGGATATGAGTCAACAGTGCGCCCTTGTAGCCAAGAAGGCTAACGGCATATTGGGGTGCATTAGGAGGAGCATTTAGAGCAGATCTAGAGAAGGCCACATCTGGAGTATTGTGTCCAGTTTAGGGTCCCCCAGTATAGAAAGGATGTGGATGTGCTACAGCAGGTTCAGCGGAGGGCAACAAAAATGATTAAGGGGCCGGAGCACACGACCTGTGAGGAGAGGCTGAGGGATTTGGCCTTGTTTAGTTTACAGAAGGGAAGACTGAGGGGTGATTTAATAGCAGCCTTCAACTTCCTGAAGGGGAGCTCTAAAGAGGATGGGGAGAGACAGTTCTCAGTGGTGTCAGACGGCAGAACAAGGAACAATGGTCTGAAGTTACAGAGAGAGAAGTGTAGGTTGGATATTAGGAAAAACTACTTCACCAGGCAGGTGGTGAAGCACTGGAATGTGTTGCCTAGAGAGATGGTGGATTCTTTATCCCAAGATGTTTTCAAGTCCTGGCTTGACAAGGTCCTGGCTGGGATGATTAAGTCGGGGTCAGTCCTGCTTTGGTTAGGAGGCTGGACTAGATGACCTCCTGAGGTCCCTTCCAGCCCAAGGATTCTATGATTCTGTGGTCTCCCTATTCCAAATACGGGACAGGGAGATGTGGGGGGTAGAGGCGGCTTCTCCCGGCTTCACTGAGGCACGAGGAGCTGGGAAGTGGGTGGCAGCCACTGGTACTCCCCTGGCTTCCCTGAGCTGGGAAGGAGGCGGCAGTCGCTGGTGTGTCCCCCAGGCACCCCCAGCCAGGATGTGGGTGGGCCCCAACCAACACTTAACTTTGCAGGGCCCCCGCACGCTCTCTTTTCCTGGGTCTGGAGAGCAGGTGAGTATGTGGTCTCCAGCCAGCAGCTGCACCTGTGCACACTGGCGAGGGAGGTCAGCCCGTGGGGTGGGGGCAATTCTGGCGCCCGAAATACAGGGCTGTCCTGCCCAGTATGGGACGGATGGTCACCTTAATTAGCTGTAAACCCGAAGTTCTCCCCACCTGGCACAGACAAAAGGCCTGTGTGCGCCTAGGGCAGGGGTGAGCAAACTTTTTACATCAGGGCCCCAGTTTTCATCTCTGCAATCAGCAGGTGCCCCCCAACCTGTCTAAGGTTATCCAAACCGATGGACATTTCAGTTGTGTTCACAGGGGGGAAACACCAAACAAACCCCTTTCAGCACATGTACAACAATAAGTCTGTAGAACGGAAAACTCTATTAATGGGCACAGAAATGTGAATACACATCTAAAACTTTTAACCCATGTCGACATTTTAAATGCGATGGATGATCCTGAAACCCAGCAGCCAATTGCTCTGAGCCACCAAATTTCATGCCCTCCTGAAGGGGGCCATGCCCCGCTTTGTGCAACCTGGCCTAGAGACGAGCAGGTGCTGTTTAAATGATCCAGCAGAACAACATTCACGTTAACTATAGGCACAAACCTGCCTCTGTAAACAAGAGGCAACGAAATAATACGACACCAGTAAACGCCTTTTGTGTACTTCATTGCCAAATCACATGAAAACTGTCAGCCCTGATGCTTTCCTTTTTATAGCCTTTTGTAAATGCCTGTAAAATATACACAAAATCAAAGTTAATTGGAGCCAGCAGAGTCTCTGCGTAAGTACGAGCTTTTCCATACGGTTAGAGGAAATTAAATCTAGTTATTCATTCTTTTGAAAGGCCTTGAACATAACGTTGTTACAAAGCATAGTCTGTGTAGGTAGATAACTTATAACTCTGTCACGCTTGTGAAGGGAATGCAAAATATGTAAATTTTCCCATGATATTCACTTGGGCTTAACGGGAAAAACTTCTGAGCAATCAAAAGCTTTTTGCCAAGATGGTGATGCGTGTAGCCCAGTTAAAAGCGTCTCCCATTACTGAAATGTAAATGTTGGCTTACATAATGCATTTGATTATATTTATTCATTGGTATTTGTTGTGTTTTTTCTGAACAGCAGCAGAGAAAGAGACGAAGGGATTTTGCAAATCTTGGACTGCGTTGGATTCAGCAGTAGAACTCCCATTAGGCTCAGCGAAGAGTAAAGTGAGAGCTTTGCCATCGGAAAATGCTGTCACTAACAAAAATGACTAGCCAGGTACAGTGTTTGGACGCGTGCATTTGGCTTGCGCTGACCGCCTTAGAATCGTCATCCACATGACCTCAGAATATGACCTGTGCAAAGCGCTGAATGTGGTCCTGTAAAAACTAACTAGCATTAATACCTCACCATGGCTGGAGGATGGAAACTCGGCCTTGTTTTAAAGTCCTCTAAGAATGGAAGCAAAGAAGACGTCATCGAAACCTGCCACCGTGACTGGGGTGGGCAACAATTTTTGCAGATGGGTCACTCCACAAATTTTGGTACTGGTGGCGGGCCGGCTCCGGGCCCCGAGGGAGGGGCGTGGCCTCAGGCAGAGGGGCTGTGGCTGGGGGCTACCGACAGACACCGGAAGAGTGTGTGTGAGAGCCCGGCCGTGTGTGGGGCAGTGCATGTGACAGTGACTGAGGGTGTGTGTGGCACAGACTGGGCATGGGTGACAGTGACACAGAGTGTGTGCACTGGCTGCTGCTGGGTAAGTTTCAGAGAGAAGCCCCCCCCCATTGTCTCCCCCTGCCCATGTGCTGTGCTCCTGAGTCACAGACCATCCCTGCTTCAGACTGGAGCAGCTTCACTGTGTCTCCCTCTCCCTGATCCCTGTTCTGCAGAGGTGAGGTACAGGGGAGCCCCCTGACTTCAGCATTACCCTTCCCCTCCACCCCCTGGCCCCCTGCACAGCTGGCAGGAGCCTCCTAGGAGCAGCTTGGCTGTGGACGGAACAAGCTGTGGGAGGGGCAGCTGTAAATATCCACGCTCTGCTAATCAGCTGGGTGGACCAGAGAGAAATGCTCAGTGGGCCAGATCCTACCCCGGGCATAATTTTGCCCACCCTGCCCTAGGCGCTCTTGCAATGCAAACCACCGGTGTGCTGCTTCTGCAGCTGTAAAGACTGTGGTGTTTCGGTGGCGTCGTGATTGAGGTTCTGGCCGGCGGGGGCAGAGACCTGAGTTTTCTTGCTGGACCTCCTGTATGTCATTTAAGCCACTTAATTCCTCACTCCCTAGGGAGCTGCCTTTTTTCCTTAAGCTTCCTTACATCAGAACTATGGGACGGCTACATCCTTCACCAGGCGGTGCTCGGAAGTGATGGCGTGGAGACATCACCCCCGTAAAGCCTGTGCACAAACAGAAGGGCAATGTTCTTACAATAATGGCAATGTGTGTCTGTAGTTCAGCTTAGCGTTGTGAGATGAGTATATACCTCTCAGATGGCTCCTGGTGCCCCTGGTTCTCTTGTCTTCCCCAATAAATCAAGGTTCCAGCTATCTCCTCAGCCCTCCTCCATTCTAACCTGAGCCCAGTATTCCTCTGGCATTGTCTCCTCATCCTTGCCCATCTTCCCAGCGGGGTTCCCAGGGGCACAGCTGGCTGCCTCCTCCTTGTGGCTATCCCAGGGATTGAGGATCAGAGTGAGTTCAGAGTGGGGAAGCCGCGGAAGCATGACACCGGATCAGCTGCTTCCAGCAGTAGGGGCTGGGTTAGGAGTTTTACACCGGGGAGGATCCTGACTTGTGCTGCCCTCCAAAACAGCCAGTCTCCAGGGCCATAGGATGGGAACAAGCTGACTCTCTAAAGTTTAACCCAGGCAGTGAAGCATCTCACCAGTGACGTTGACAAAGGAGGCCCAGTTAAAGGAGAGCTGTGAGGGCAAAGGGATTCAGTTGGTCCCAGATATGCCAAGTGCCTTTATTAACCAGCTCATGACTCTGAACTTGCTTTTAAATTCTTTTCACCATCAAAAAGTCAGGATGTCTTTTCTTCAGGAGGCTCTTTATGGGATAGTCCCGTGGCACCTTATAGGCTAACAGATATTTCAGAGCATCAGCTTTCGTGGACAAAGACCCACTTTGTCAGATGCATGAGTGGGGGGGATTCAGAGGAGGGTTTAAAGAGGGACTTCATTTCTCCTCCCTTGATGTTCACAGCTCCACATTAACTGCCAATAATGGGCCACATCCTCTCTGACTGAATAGACCTTGTCAGTTCCGGCCCTCCCCTTGACTGAGGCTCCCTCTGAAACCCCCTCCCCTGCACTCATGCATCTGACGAAGTGGGTCTTTGCCCACGAAAGCTTCTGCTCCGAAATATCTGTGAGTCTGTGAGGTGCCACAGGACTTCTCGTTGTTTTTGAAGATACCGACGAACTCGGCTCCCTCTCTGATCTTTATGGGATGCCTTTGACCTCCGATTTCCTTTAGTCACTGACTTGTCTAGTACCAAGGGTCACCACAACCTGACCCAGACCTGCTTTCTGGGTGGACACTGTCTGGCTGGAATGGATCTCACTGTGAATCCCAAGTGCTAATAAAGCCTTGCACAGCAACTAGCCCTGGGTCTCTCAGGCACGTCCCCAGGTGCTGACCTCAGCCGTATCTACACGTGCACGCTACTTCGAAGTAGCGGCACTAACTTCGAAATAGCACCCGTCACGGCTACACGTGTTGGGCGCTATTTCGAAGTTAACTTCGACGTTAGGCGGCGAGACGTCGAAGTCGCTAACCCCATGAGGGGATAGGAATAGCGCCCTACTTCGACGTTCAACATTGAAGTAGGGACCGTGTAGTCATTGCACGTCCCGCCACTTCGAAATAGCGGGGTCCGCCATGGCGGCCATCAGCTGAGGGGTTGAGAGACGCTCTCTCTCCAGCCCCTGAGGGGCTCTATGGTCACCGTGTGCAGCAGCCCTTAGCCCAGGGCTTCTGGCTGCTGCTGCTGCAGCTGGGGATCCATGCTGCAGGCATAGGGTCTGCAACCAGTTATCGGCTCTGTGGATCTTGTGTTGTTTAGTGCAACTGTGTCTGGGAGGGGCCCTTTAAGGGAGCCAC
Organism: Carettochelys insculpta; assembly: GCF_033958435.1. Taxonomy (NCBI): domain Eukaryota; kingdom Metazoa; phylum Chordata; order Testudines; family Carettochelyidae; genus Carettochelys; species Carettochelys insculpta. The sequence continues at coordinate 130,805,312 of NC_134140.1, read as the reverse complement.
TTGCTGTTGAGTCCGCCCTGTGACCCTGTCTGCAGCTGTGCCTGGCATCCCTATTTCGATGTGTGCTACTTTGGCGTGTAGACGTTCCCTCGCAGCGCCTATTTCGATGTGGTGCTGCTCAACGTCGAAGTTGAACATCGACGTTGCCAGCCCTGGAGGACGTGTAGACGTTACTCATCGAAATAGCCTATTTCGATGTTGCTACATCGAAATAAGCTATTTCGATGTAGGCGTCACGTGTAGACGTAGCCCTCATGTCCTATGTCCTACTAGGGCAGAGGGACCCCAGAACCAGTGACCCAGCCCTCCAGAGCTCCCAGTTGCTTAGGCATCTGAGAGCTCAGCTGGCTGGTGGAGCTCTGGTTTCCTAGGTACTGTCAAAGCCAGGTGGTCAGTGGCTTGCGCGCACACAGCTCGGACACCTCGTTTCAGCCATGAGTCGGAATTGGGTTGAGTTGGGGCGGGATACCATGAAGTCAGGACACCAGGCTGTCCAGGGCGGCCAAAGTGTTCCCATCCAGGTTTAGGTGATGTTGGATTTATGTCCGTTCGTCCTCGGCACAGAGCACGTCCAGTTTGTCTAATAGTTAAAGCAATACAGTGTCATGCATAGGCCATTTTACTGCATGTATGTACAGAACCTACCACAGTGGGCATAGGCAGTGTCTTCTCCTCAAGCCAGGGTTGCTGGATTCCACCCCCCATACCTGCCCCTGCTCCTCTCCCTTCCCATTCCTGCTTGGCCTCCAGCCCCACCTCCACCCCACCCAAGCTTCCTGAATGTTGCAAATCAGCAATTCGCAGTGCTCTGGTAGGGTGGGGAGAAGCTGGTCAGCAAGGGCACCACCATGTGAGAGGTGCTGGAGATGAGGGAAGGGGAGAGAAGAGAGAGAGAGCCTAGCTGCCAATGGGTTCTTAGTATCCACTAGTTTTTCCCCAGGGGTGCTTTGTCCACAGCACACCCACAGAGTCAGAACGATGGTGACGGGGTGATCCAGTCTCAGCTGCCCCATGATGCTACTGTGATCTAACTAACTCCCAGCGTGGCCCTGCATGGTTGCTAAAACCAATAGGTTCTTTTGCACCACCGTAAAGTGGTGGATCTAAACACATTTGTCCATGGAATGTTTTGGGCTGTTGGAAAAGTGACAAGGTGGAAGATGATCCTGTCTGAATTCCTGATGGCCCTTCATGGCAGAACATCTTCATGCAGGTAATTGCTATTGTACACGAGGAGTTGAAATATTACAAAGGGCACAGGAGGAGATGAAGTATTTCCATAAATCCATTTATTTGTGATGATGAGATCATTTCTGGCACGGGAAAGGACCCATTTTAGTTAGTATCAGCCGCCTTTATGTCTGCTGGTGGTGGCGCAGGGAGGAGACAGCCTACTGCTTTGGGGAAGTACTGCACAATATAAATAAATGGCTGCGCTTGAGAATAGAATATGCCAAGTTAATCACGCCAAGAATCTAAAATGTGCAGTGTACTCAATGTGGAACTACAATGAGTCAGCTCATGCATTTTTTTTCATCTCAGGCAGCTGTGTTCCTGACAGAAACAAGACTAGAAATGGCAAACTATTCACCATCTTGTAAAGAGAACCTTCTGAACTAGTGATGTCTCTGGGGGGTTAATTCTTTTTCTGGCCTATGCACTTAATAGGTTATTTTGAGAACCCTGGGGAATGTTTTACACTCCCATCAAAAACCAGCTCCGTGCCTTCTGCCAGAGGCTGATTTGGACGCAAGCAGCAAAAAGCACTGGAATCTTTTTATTTTTCTTTTCCCGCTCCTAGAAGGCATTTGTATGCCAGGGGAATGAGCACCGAGGCTGATTTATGGTTATTAAAATCAAGCAGAATTCACTGCTCATCTAGTTTGGTGGGGAAACTCGGTGGAAATGCAGCGGCTTCCGTTTATTTCCCTGTATGGGCTTGCGTGGTAACAGGATTCGCTGATCACGCCTGCGAACAAGAAGCTGTGTTTGGGATTTCCAGCTAGTCGTCATCAAATTACGGTCCCAGCTTCCTTTAACTGCAGTGTGCTGATAGAGTTACCCCAAGCATGGCCAGCAGAACTGGCTATTTTTAAAAAAGGAAAAAGAAACGTTCCCCGTGAAACATCGTTTTGTCAGAACGGAAATATTTTGCAGCAATGTCCGAGGCTGTCCAGACGGTTCATCTGGAAGGTGTCTCAAGGACGGGGGGGGCCAGAAGAGGAGAGACCTTTGCGTGGCTGTTGTCACCCCTTTTGCCACCCCAGCTCTTGCTCTGTTTAGTGCATGCCAATGTTTTCATTCAAGGCCTGCACCTGGAAGGAGTCGTTCTGAAGGAAACCAGGGGCCCCAAGGTCATTGGCGTTTTCTGACACTGTGTTACTCTGTAGCCTTCTGCAGTAATATCTCGGAGTCAGGGCTGTCCTGAGTGGGGGGGACCCTCCCTAATGCCCCAAGCAACCCGCCCCCCCTGCTCTGACCAGCCTGGCCAAATGTTGTCTGGGGCAGGTAGCCCAAGAAGGTCATCTCTCCACCAGCCTCCCTCCCTGCCTCGCCACCACATGGCACACCTTTGTGACCCCACAGCCCACTGAACCCCACTTCTCCACGGGTAGCTGGAGGCCTCCCAACGGCCCAAGGGAAAGCAGGGCTCAGCAGGCCAGGAGGAAATGGCGGAGTGCCGTGTGGTGAGTGCTGCGGTGGGAGGGAGGCTGAGGGAAGGTCACTACCTGCGGCTTCAGCTGCTGCCACCTGGCCCCACCGCCCTCACCCTGCCCCAGGCCATCCTCTTCCTTATATGGACAGGACAGGTGGGGCAGCCACTGCGGGGCCCCAGAAAGCTCGGGGCCTGAGGTGGCCGCCTCTCCTTGTCCTACGGCTCTGCTTGGAGTGAGCAACTTTCTTTCAGGACTTCCGTCTTAAGGGCGGTGAAAAGTGGCTGCGACAGACGAAGTATTCTGGGCAAAGCTCACGGGGCTCTGACTGAAGTTAGGCCTTCGTGAAGTAGGGCTGGCACCTCTGGGCTCCGTTGTACCAAAAAGGCAGTTGTGTGAGTTGCTGTGGAGTTGTATATCAGAGAGGGGCCATTGTAATTCAGCTGGTCACCACCCCTGGGATGCCAGCGCTGGGCTGGTTCTTGTGTACGACTTCAGACTGGAGTCTCCAATGACCAACAGGCACAGTGAGACTTTGGAGTATTCAGCCTGCTTTTAAATAGGCACAAGGTCCTGTTCTTGAGCCAGCGAGCAGACTTTATCTGCAGAGGGCCCCAATTCCTGAGGAAAGCCTGGGCCTACAGAGGCCCCATGAGACTGCGTACCTCTCGCAAGCTGAAGCTATGATGTACTTGAACCATCAAGAAAACGCTCTGGTGGGGAGGGCTAAAGGATGGCTCCTGCCACAGCCCACGTAAGGTTGGGGCGACCTCTGAGGAGGTTATTGGCATGTGCACAGTTTTTAAGGGTGTTTAATATTTTCTTAGGAGTGCTTTTACCTTCACACTAAGATAATCTTGCTGTGGGGGACTTCCCAAGAGTGCATCATTTCTGTGTTACTCTAAGGCCAAATAACAAGCAGTCCTGTGGCACCTTAGAGACTAGCAAATTTATTAGGTCATGAGCTGTTGTGGGTAAAACCCCCTTCTTCAGGTGGAAATGAAGAGGCAAAAACTGAATCCAGGGTTTACCTAAAAGGGAGGGAGAGGGGCAGAAAGCTACCGGTCACTAGTAGGACCAGTTAATGAAGCAAATTAAGTAGGGTGTGTTACATTCCTGCAAATATCAAATGTGGGGAAATTGCCCTTGGCATGCACTCGGTAGTTAAGCTCTCTATTTAGAAATCTGTAAACAAATTCCAATTCCAATGTCTCTGTGTAATCTTGCAGTACAGCTCTCCTGTAGAAAAATGGCTACATCTGATGAAGTGGGTTTTAGCCACAAAAGCGAATGGCCTAACCAGTGTGATAGTCTGTAAGGTGCTGCAGGACTGCTTGTTGTTTGTGAAGGGACAGTCTGGGGCCTGCTTAGGTGGAGTTTCTCGCTGGGATAATGCAGTATTTTCAGGACATTGTGAATACCCTCCTTCGTGAAGGCATCCTGCGTCATACACGCAAAACCAAAGAAGATCAGGCGCCATGTGATTGACTCTGCCGTAAAACCTCTCTGAATTTGTGAAAAGACTGTGTTACAACAAGAAAAGATTAGTTTGGCTGGATCATTTGCCTCAGTCCTCTAACACGCATCATGCTTCCGATTTCCTCCTCTTAGTTTACAAGATGCACCTTAAAATTAAACCATGGCCCTGGTTAGAACAGGGCACTCTAATTATAAAGTAGAACGTGTTCTGGAAGAGCAGCCCTCGTTCTTGCTCAAACTTCAGCACAAAGGCCTCTTTGCAAACTTTTTTACTATTTGCAATCTGTGACCCGATCTGCTTCTGCATCCACTTCTCGGATCTATTAGTCTTCTGTGTCACCTAAGGCAAGTCCAATGCTTCAGTTTCCCCATCTGTATTTCATTCTTGTGATTTTAGAAAAAGCCCTGCCTTAATGGTGCAAACTAATGAATTAAAGAATATACTTGCGCAGGTCGTAATGGTCTTTCTCCTTTTTCAGTCTCATTTTATGCTGAGTGAGTGCTAAGCGGTGCTCTTCTTAATCTTGAGCGATCTGGAAGATAAAGCATTGGCAGAAAGCTTGGATGGGGTTGGACTGCTCTGTTAACTATGGGATTTTTGTAAGGCCTCACAGTTCTAAAGCCCAGAGAGATGCCAGCCAGCAGCCACTGTAACTAGCTTGTGTTCCGCTACCCATGACTTGTGGATACACCTTGCGGGAAATTCCACTTCCAGGGTTTGGCAGACTGCAGCCTCATGGCTCCTGATTGGTTCCCTGCCCTGTATAAGCCCAAAATGTGTTCTAGAAAAAGTGCAGGTAGCAGCTCCTGTGCCTGCCACGCCTGCCTTTGCTCTTGGCTTGATTTGGACTTTGCTTCGATCTCTCTTATTCTGACCTTTGGTATTGAGTCTGATCCGGAACTGATGAACTCCTTTTCTCCTCCTCCCAGCCTCAGGGCTGCTCCTGCTCTGACCCTTGGACCTGCCTGCCTTCATTGAGCTTCTGACACTTGTGTACACTTGGAGTTGTTCAGATTAACTCCCTGGTGGGCTAGTATTATTGCAGAACAAGAGCACCTTGCTCTTGTTTCGCTTCACCTACCTTGAATACACTCCAGAGCCAGTGCCCACCTACAGCGTTATTCCAGAACAGCTGTGGCACTTTAAATTCGTGCTCTACCTGAATTGAAATTAATTTTCAAGTGTAGACAGGCCCTAAGATCACTTTTGATTCGAGTGGGCTTGGTCAGAGTGACTCTGCAGCAAAACCTGGAGACCTTCATGATGGCAGCGTTGTCTAATTAGCAACGTACTAACTTGTGTTAGTGGTGGAGAGGACGAAGGGGGATATTTTGTGCTGTGTGGCTCATCTTGTGGCTGTATGTAGGGATAGTAATTGAGTACTCCAGTGAAGGGTTGATTTGTGTCAACCCATTAGGTATCCAGCCATCCTGAAAAAATTAGGGGGGACAATTTCAGTTTTCACCAGGTATATTCCCAAATAGACAGGGCAGGGTTCCCGGTTAGCTGAGCACTTGGGCTGTCCAGGAGCGATTTGGGTGCTGCCCAGATGATTAGCAAAGTGTCCACAGCCAGCAGCCTGTGTTTCTATTGCAGGTGCGCATTTGCACGTGCCTCGGGTGCACATAACAAAATTTATTCCACCCATGGATGGAAAAGATTAGAGGGTACACTGGCCAGGGCTGATATTCTTCGGGCCTTTGCCTGTCCATTTTCTTGCATTCTTTCAGGCAAGGTGAAGACCAGAAGGTTTATATATACATAAAACCTGATCTTGTTAATACATGGCTAGCGTGTTAGTCCCACAGAACAATTGTACTGTGAGCTACACTGCCTAACACAGCCGCTGCCCAGCATGGTAGTCTGGTTCCCATGGGCATTGCCTTGCTATGTCACAGCTGGATGGATGCAGCGCTGTCGATGCTGTAATAAAATACCTGTGACATGCGGGATTAGGACAGGATGAAATGAGCTGGGCTCTGCAGGGGCCTACAGCTTTTGGGGGAAAACCAGGGTATAATGTTTCTGGGAATGGAAGAGCTGGGTCCTTTCCTAGCTCAGCATCTTGTTTGCTGCTCTCCCCCTGTGAGCCACTTTGGGTTCCTGTGTTTCTCAGTAAGCTACTGTTCTCCTCAATCCAGCCGGCAGCACAGCTCTCTCTAACCCAGCGGTGTCGCTGCAAAATCCAGGTGCTTGTCTGACCCAGAGTTTTCCTTTTCCCAGACTTCTGCATGGAGTGGTCCCTGTAAGCCGAGTGCTTGGGTGGCCGCCCAGGAGAGATTCAGGTGCCACCCAGCTGATTTACAGAGTGCCCCCAGCTGGTACCAGGTGTTTCAACTGGTGGTGCACATCCGTATATGCCTCAGTGCACGTCACAAAATTTATTCCACCCATGGATGGAAAATATTAGTGGGAACCCTGGTGGGCATCCAGGTCTGACAAGAGCCGTCTTCGGTTGGAATGAAATGCCCCCGTGTGCGCTCCCCATAATCAGGGAGGACTGTACCAAGCCCCATGTTCTCCTTTCCCATCCAACAATGACCGCCCCTCGAGTTCATACCCCATCAGGCATTCGCGATAGGCAGCCTGCATGCTTGGCAAATTCTTCCAATTTTTCAGCATGCTAATGGGCTTCACCTGTCGTCCACCACAATTTTCCCCACTGGAGATGTGACTATTTCCAGGGGCAGCTGCAAGCTTTCCCATGGGATCCTTACATCTGCTGTTCTGATTCAATTAGACCTGCAGAGCTGCATTTCGGGAGTGAGCTTTTCCTTAGTTTTGCACGTCTCACAAGGGACAACTCCTTCAACAAACGTGGCACTGACCAGGCTGGAAAATGCACCGGACTGGGTTTTTTTAGTAAGCCGAAGCTTGTGTGTGTGTGTGCGTGTGCGCACGCTTACTATTGCACATGGCATTTCTGTAGCCAGGAGAGATGTGCGGAGTTGTTCCTGCAAGAACTTAAAATTATAATTGGCTTAAATTACATTTTGGGTTCTTCATACTGGGCTTCTGGAGCTGTTAGGTCTCACTCAGGTTACGCTTTTTCAGGTATTTCTCTCCAAGCATAGGAGCTAATAACTTAAAAAAAATTAATAAAAAATGAAAACTGAGAGGCTCATGTAATCACAGGACTCCAGAAGCTGAGGCTTATTAAAAACACTTGGTATTGTAAGACTGGAAACATAGTTGCGCAAATGAGCAATGTTGTGTTTGAAAGTTGCCACACATGAATACAAAATTCCTGACTTATGTACCAACATATTCGAGAGACAGGGTGGGTGAGGTAATATCTTACAATACAGGGTTTTCTGTTGGTGAAAGAAAAAAAGTTTTTGAGCTACACAGATCACTTCTTTAGGTTACCAACATGTGGCAAATTCACAAGTGTGAGAAAGCATAAGCAGAGATGAGTGATCTCTGTCTTACATAAATTAGGACTTAGTTTGTTTCCCATCTCCTGGATACTACCTTACAGCATCACAAAGGACACAAGCAATGGTTATAGAGCAGGGTCTGCAGCTGTGGTGTCCAACCGGTTCTGAAGCAATACCGGTAGCCATTAGTTGCTACAGCTTCAGAACTGGTTGGATGCCAGAGCTTCAGACCTTGCTCCACACAGGGGCTACTGGATAGTGAACTGGCCATATTATCAGAATAACATATTTATTGTTCAAGCCAACTAGCCATGCTCAACAGGCCAATAGCCCACAGATGCCTAGTGGCCTGTGCGTTGGACACCATGGGTCTGAGGCATATTGGCGAGGCCAGTCCCCACCAGAAGAATCCTTCTGACAAGTTTCTACAATACACTTCCACAGTTTCTTGCGTCAGATTGATCGTATCTGTCTGAGTTACTCACTCACAGAGCTACAGCTCTTAGCTGCCTTCTTCTTTTCTTCATTTGGTCCTGTTTAGAGTCCTACATCCAAAAAGACCCTGGAGACCAGTCCTGCAGCAGCTCTCAAAGGCTGACCTTGTGACAGAGTCTTCCATTTCTACTTCTGTTAACAATACTTAACTCTTCCTGTGGGCATATGTTTCTTCCATTTTTTTTCCCCATGGCGCAGGAGATCCTAGGGGTTTTATAGTGGTGCCAACGGGGTTAAAGCTTAGGCCTATTTTAAATGATTCCATGAAGCAAACAGCACTGACTGCTCCGAACAGAGATTCGAGTCCTGTCTGGTACAGCTGGCGTCTATCGCACAGATGTCTCTTTCAGCTGCCAGGGTCCCATCCATCTGACAGCAGAACATCAGATCAACGAAATCTCCTTTGACGTGTACAGTTTTATTCAGCACTATGTGTGGGGTGCATGAGCGTGAGGGTTTGTAGGGACCTGCGGTCCTCGTGGAATTCCCTGAGCTGCCTACAGAAGTGTCCCATGTTGCTAAGGGCCTGCCAAAATGGAGAGGTTTATTGTTAATTCACAAAGGCTCATGGGGGTTTGAAGTCCATTGGGGTGTGGACAGTGGCCGAGACTCCTCCTGGCCCCTGAAAAGCGGTGACTTTTCTGAAGCAGGCACTGGTGTTTCTGCCTCCATGCTGAGGCCATGCAGTGGGGCAGGGATCAGAGCTCCCCTGGCTTGCTCTGGGGCGGGCTGTGGCCAGCCTGTCCCACAATGGCTCCGCAGCACCAGCTGGGGAGGAGCTGCAACCAGGATCTGACCACTGGAGCATGAGGAGATGTATGAAAGGAGCCTCTTTCTCAGCCTCCTCCCCAAACCTCTGCTGGGGCTCGGCTGGAGGATGGGCAGGGAGATGCTTCCCACACCCCAACCTGCTGCCTGCCCCCTCCCCAGTCTACTGCTGAACAAACAGCCAAATGAGCCTGAGATTTCCTAGTCCTTCAGTTAACTCACTTACTCGTAAAGGGTGTTTGTGAGCAGCTGGGTGAGCCAACGGGAAGAGAGAGTGGGATTTTTGAAGGGACGAAGTGCGCTGCAGCAGCGTCTTTTGTGTGAGCACAGCTGAGCAGGGGAAGACAGATTAAGGTAGGAAGCAGGTATGGAATATTTCAGTATTATCCATGCTCAGACGACTAGAAAGGGGATGTTACTCAGACACAGTCAGGTCGGTTTTTTTCAGTTTTGTGGGACTTGGCTGCCTGATTTATGTACCCCCCCATCCACTGTAACTTTTAAAGTGAATCCCAGAGACGTGATTCTTTGTGGTTTAATTTCCATTTTTTTTTAGTTGCTCTGTCACTCCTAGAAACTAGGTGTCCTGACTGAGGAGGCTGTCTTCATTTTGTTAATAAAATCACCTGTGATTCGATTTCTGTGTCCTGGAAGGCAGGAGGCTCCGAGTGCACATGCCTTTACCGGAAAGGTCAGCTATTTAAGCTGCATAAGTTGCAGTTGTTTTCAAGCTCTCTTCTAAGGGAGTGTTAAAAGCAGGGGGTTACCCCCAGGGAGAAATGCCAAGTGTGCCTTCCTGGGTTTTCAAGGGCACTTTTGCAGTTGGGTGGTGACCGCATATCCCCCAGGGTCAGGGAATCTGTGACCTTGGAGAGTGTTTTTAAGCAGGAGCCTTTAGCGGCAGGGTACTTAACAAGTTCTTGCAGGCCCCCATCTCCTGTGCTTGATGTGCCAGAACAGGGAACAGCCTTGATGGAAGCCAACACTGTGATGTTTCCAGCAGGGAAAGGCCGGAAGGGGGATGCCGGCTTCCACCTCCCCTTTGCTGAAAAATCCTGGTATCTGGGAGAATTCATGATTCTTGTGCAATCTCTGAAATGGTGATTTGCACAGGGCCTTGCTCATCAGCTTCCAGCTTCTGCAGGCATTCGGCTTTCCTTATGTCAGCTAGTGACTAGGGTTTGGGACTTTGGAGTTGGGAGACCTGGGGTCTGTTCCCAGCTGTCCGCCTAACCTGCTGTGTGGCACTGGGCAAGTCACTGCCCCTCTCTACATGGGTTTCTCTTCCCATTGTTTGGCCTGTCTATTTAGAATAGATCATGAACACTCTGGCTACGCCTACACTAGCACACCACGTTGAAGTAGCTTATTTCGACGTAAGAACATCGAAATCAGCTACTTCGACGTGTATCGTCTACACGTCCTCCAGGGCTGGTGCCATCGATGTGCAATGTTGTCGAAGTAGCGACAGAGAATATCGAAAGGAGCCGCCCCGGAAGGAAATGCGGAGCGTCCACACACACAAATGCTCCCCATCAAAATAAGGAGCCAGCAAAGCCCCAAGCCGCTCTCTTAAGGGGCCCCTCCCAGACACACTCGCCCTACACAGCACGAGATTCACAGAGCCAACAACCAGCTGCAGACCCTGTGCACGCAGCATGGACCCCCAGCTGCAGCAGCAGCAGCAGCAGCAGCCAGAAGCCCTGGGCTAAGGGCTGCTGCACGTGGCGACCATAAAGCCCTGCAGGGGCTGTACAGAGAGTCTCTCTACCCCTCAGCTGATGGCCGCCATGGAGGACGCCGCTATTTCGACATAGCGGGACGTGGCTCGTCTACACACGCCTTAGTTCGACGCTGAAAGTCGAAGTAGGGCGCTATTCCCATCTTCAGATAGGAATAACGATTTCGATGTCTCACCGCCTAATGTCGATTTCAACAGCGAAATAGCTCATGGCACATGTAGATGCAACGCGTGCTGTTTCGACGTTGTGCCAGCTACTCCAAAGTAGCTGGCTAGTGTAGATGCACCCTCTGTGGGAGAGGAGCTTATCCCCTGCTGGTTTGTACAGGACATAGAACAATGGGGAGGCCATCTCAGGTGAGCTCTTGAGGCCATATTGTAATGCAATCGAGTCATTCTTGTGCAGAAAGCCTTTGGACCATGCAGACTTCCAGAGTCTGAAACAATAGTCGAGTGACAGCAGGGATGGACTCTGGTGCCCCGGGTTAACAACTGGAATATTCAAATTAAGCTTCCCATAGTAGCGTGTGGAAACATCTCATGTGTGTAGCATAGGTATCCCAAGTGGGGAAGAGTGTCTGCTCAGCCGTGAGGTGTAGAACCTGGGTGCCTCTGGGAATGCCCACTTTCATTTGTTCCTTTGAGAGGAGACTTGTGCTAGGTAGGCGGGCCTGGTGCGTCAGCTGCAGCAAGCCAGAAGACCTTGTGGAAAATTCATCCCGCAACTAGTTCTGCAAAGACTGCAGCCACTTTTTGACTCTCCCAGAGGCTGGCATGCAGCAAGAACTGGGCAGAAGGATGTACAGGCCTCTTCTCACAGCTGTGGGGTTTCCCCACATCTGGGTGTGGCCTCTTCTGCTTGTTAAGAAGATCTGCGGATGATTTCTTCCCGTTGTGAGACCAATGGACTCTGGGTGTCTCAGCAGGAGGAACTGAATGTGCAACTTTGAGGGCTAAAGCCTCATCCCTCTATTGCATGAGCTAAAAGCCAACCCTTGCTCAGCCAAGTCTGTAGAGAAGGACCCTTTGAAATGCAGGGCCCAGGGGCAACAGTTGTCTTTTCCCACCCCACCTCCCATTGGGGCGGGCCTGTTCACAGACACACTTTCTACCACGTCTGGCTAGGAGATTCCGTCCGAGCCTAGTGGGTGATGATGTGGTTTCCATTATACAGGTCTACCATAGCCTCTCTGGGTAGCAGTCATGGAATATACCAGGGCATTCTACCTTCTGCTTTTGAGAAAGCCCCAACCGGAACAGAACACTGCAGTGTGACTCCTTTGCCTCCCACGCCATGTGAGTGCCTCAGACCTGTTTGCTTCCAAATGTAATCTGGTGTTCAACAGAAGCCTGTGGCCAGGTATCTCCTTACCTGGATGATACTCAGTGACCTAAATCCAGAATATCTGAAATCACCTGAAGCTCTGGATGAGCAAAGAACCATGTAACCCTGCTCACAGGCAGAGTGGAGCTTCTCACTATAAGGGTGAAGCTTGTCTGCAAGGGGGACAGTTTTCTCAGGAGCCAGCCCTAGGTATGGCAGCAAACAGGAGCGAAGGAGCCTCACATGTCTCCTTACCTTTTACTCCCTATAGCGGGGTGCATGCACCTTGCCTCATCTAATGTGAACAGAGAGTGGCATTTCTCTAAGAAAAACAAGCAAAATCTACCTTTCATGCACTGTTCTCTTCCTGGGGAGATGATGAGTGATTCAATGACACAGGCCAGATGTTGGTCTCTTTCACGGTGTGCCGCTAAAGATGTTCAGATTCTCTGGCTGTGAGTGCAATGTGACAAGAATTCTCATACAATAGAAAAGACAGGACAGAGAATGGAGGCAAAATGGGCACAAAACGATGAAGTGACAAGACAAAGGTCACCCACAACTCAGTGGCAGAGCTGGGACTAGATTCTGTGCCGCAGCCACTGGACTATTTCAGTTCCGAGACAGATGAGCCATATTATCTCTGTTTCATCTGGTAAAAAGCTGTGGTTGAAATGCTGACCAAAAAAAAAAAAGTTCTGAGACAGTCGTGCAGAGCTTTACTTCCTGTTCAGAACACAGTTTTAGCTGGAGCATCTGATGTTTGGCTATTAGATGTGACTTCACTAATTGGTGACAGGAAGGAGTTTTATTATTTTTTTTCATTTGTTGATGGAGAGAGAGAAAGTGCGAAATGAGACATGGCATAGGAACAAGACACTCAGCCTTTTTACATGCAAGCCATTCTGTCAAAACCACTTTGCCTCTGACTCAGTCATATAAATTGTGTTTGTAGTCAGGGCTTAGGCAATTGGATGCTTGTAACTCAGTTTGGTCATTGGACACATTCAGAAGAGAATGCCTGTAAAAAGTGACTTGTCTGGGCTATTCAGGTCCACTAGTACACTTGATAATTGAGTTTTTACTTTCAACTTCCAAGATCCTGATTGGACTTCCTCTCCCACTGACTCTGCTGGTTTGCATTCCAGATGGCTTACATCATGCTGTTTCATCTCATATAGTGCTAATTAGACATAGGCAAAATTTTGACTCAGAATTTTTTACCAAAGCCAAAATGTCCTGCAGCTAAATGCACAAAACAAGTCCCTTTGTGGTCCAAAATAAATTTTGTGTCCACATTGGGTTTGAAAACAAATTCTCAGACTTTCCTCTCCCCTGTTTTCCTTTGTTTCTGACTGTAACAATGAGCGTATAGTATTTTTTTTACGGGTTCCTTTTCTCTTTTTCCATTTCAACTCTCTAAAACTTGGAAACATCAGTAACAAAAGGAAAAATGAAACATGAACTTCTGAAGCTTTTCAAAGTTGGATCAGAAATTAACTTTTTTACCTAAAACAAAATCACACCTGCCCTCATCCTGATCATCATCTGATTATACTTCATAGCACGACGAAAAGGGGTGTGTGGAGAAGAAGGGGGAAGAATTCTGTTTTGCAGGCTGGAAAGGGAACGAATACTTTTTTGGGAGCAAAATGTTAATTTTTCCAGTTATGTCTATTCTCTGAAAAGACTGTCTTTATGGGGCGGGGCGGGTAGATTATCTTGCACGCTTGCATAGTTTGCTGGCATTGGTTTTTAGATATCGTGTAGGTGGCTTGATGTCTTTCTGGATGAAAGATGTGTGTGAAAAGTCAGGTCCAGTAACACTGCTAGTGATGCAAATCCTACATCAAAACTTCTCACTGCAGGGGCTCCACTATATTAGGTTTGAGGTGTGGGCTTGGATCCAAACACAGAGTTGGAGCATCCCTTGCCCATGTCTGTTTGTCTTGTGGGTTATGTAGAAGCTCATTACAGAGCTAGTGCATGGTCAATTTAGGGAAATCATTGCCTGTAGAACCAGTTCTCTGGGTATACAGTCTATTTTTCTCCCCTGTCATTTTTTAACTTAAAGGTCTCTGCATGAGAATCACCTGCATCTGACGAAGTGGGTCTTTGCCCACGAAAGCTCATGCTCATACATTTCTGTTAGTCTATAAGGTGCCACAGGACCCCTCGTTGCTTTTGCAGATCCAGACGAACACGGCTACCCCTCTGATGCATGAGAATAGGATCTCTGGCTTTGATGAGCTAACATTTCTGTAGGTGTTCTCCACCTGAGACCATGTCATAGTCACTTTGTGACAGTGGCGTTCTCTGCGCATTGAACAACTGCAGTAATGGAGGTGTATGTGTTTTCAAGGGAGGATAAGCAGTGGAAGAAGAGAGAGATGATGCAGAGGCTAGGCTGTGAAAACAGTACGTTGGCTTTATCATCTCATGGGGTTTCTTTGTGGACTCAAAACTGAGGTTTAATAAAATGGATTGTTTGGGCCACTCTGATCTTTGCCTTCTCTTTCCTTCTTTCTCACAGACGTGCAACGTCTCCTTGAAGCGGCTAGCCATGGCCACCTTGTGGCATCTCAAGGTGAGCGTGTTGGAAGCCCAGTGAGTTGGGGGGCAGAGGGGGGGCAGAGCAAGGTTCTGTGTGGTGCTGATAGGTAGCCCAGCGTCCCCTGATCAAAGATTGCTGTGGAATGCTGTGCATCCCACTTCTCACACAGAGTCCAGTGGATTCCCGAGGGACGCATCCTTCTGATAGGTACCAATCAATATGAGTGATGACAGCCAGCAAATGCTTCCTAGAAGTCCTGTTGCGTTGCGCACTGCTCAGCTCTGAGTGCATTTTCAGCACTAAGCAAGCGTAAATGCTTCATTCAGGGTCATGGAACTCAGTACCCTGTGGCCAGCTGACTTAGGCTGTAGACTTGAGATGACAAGCTCCGAGCATGCCTCGAGCTGGGAAGATCACCATCCCTTCCCGTCAAGATTTCACTGCGTTCCGTCGCTGCCCAAGCCATGCCTTGCAGAGGCAACGGAGCTGCACCCACCAGTCAGTGTTGGTTGTGGTTGTGAGCAGTGGCCTGATAAACCCACAGTTGTGAGCTCAATCCCTGAGGGGGCCATCCAGGGATCTGGAGCAAATAGGAGGGGTGTTTTTTTTAAAAAAAAAAAAAAAAAAAAAAGGACAGTGCTTGGTCCTGTTAAGAAGGAAGGGACTGGACTCAATGACCCCCAAAGTTTCCTCCAGCTCTATGAGATGTGTATCTCCATATATTATTATGAAAATAAAGTAAATTGAGGGTGTCGCCACATACGCTTGCATCCCATTATTGGCCCTCCAGAAAGGAGGGATTAGGCCTGGATAAGAAGGTAGTAGATGTTTTTACAATTTTATGTAACTACACAACTTGGCATTGCAGCTTAAAATCTGCTCTTTCCCTGAGCTGAAGTTGGCATGTTTTATACCCCTCGTGTGGTGCTCGGTTGCCTTTTCTCCCTGTATCCTTCCAGGAATTGTGCCACCACCCCAAGCAAATTTTGATTGATTTTCATGCTGAGAAAACTGGCAACTTTTCAGCATCAGATCTGAAAGTAGGTTCCATTGCTAATACTAACTGGTGTGAGGCAGAGCCCTGAGCAGTGTGTGTCTAGGGTGACATGTGCCTGTTTGTCCAAATAAGGCTTTCACGCCATTTTGTTCTGGTCACAATTGCCTTCTTTGAAGAACTATCCAAATTGCACTTGTCTTTCCTCCCAAGGCACTGCTGTTCTCCTCTTTACTCTGGGAATCATCTTTGGCTTCCTGTGTCATCTGCTCTTTCCAAGCCTCCCAGGGCGTGGCCACACTAGATCCCGCAGCTTTTTCTTTCACCCTATTTCTGAAGTCTATCCCGACGCCCATTCTCCCATTATCTTCCCATTCAAGCACTGCATTCTCTTCTCATTCAGTTCAAAATCTTCTGGCTATTGCACCCTGTAACTTAGGAGTCGCTCCATGTTAATGCAGCATCAAACTGATGCAGGATCAGGCTCCAATCCTCTATCTTGTTCTGGGCATTCATCTTTCAGTTTTGCACCATCGGCTTCCGCTGTAATGGGTGTAAGTATTGATCTAAAGAAGTCAGATTAGTGTCACCCCTTCCACTCTCATGATGTCGCACATGGTTCTTTATTTCTAGGTCCTCCTGGATCAGTGTGGAGTACCCAGAAGTACTAAGACCTCATCTGGGGTGAGTGAAGTCTTTGCTCTACAGCCCAGGCTCAGAGGCAGTTGGCCTTTAGCTCACATGGTAGAGCACAGGGCTTTAGACCCTATACTCACAGGTTCTATCCCTAAGGCTGGCAACCTGGGTCTCTCAGCATTACAAGTGCATGGAAAGTCACAGGGGATTCTTGCTTCAGGAGGTATGGAATGAGATTACCTATGGTTGGGGTTGCATGTGTGTTAGAAGCCTCAGAGTTTCTGCATGGGTGGTCTTATTCTGCATCGTCTCTATCTCCTCCTGCTCCTTCATCTAAATAAAAGCCCTTTAACCATTTTCAGCTAGAGAACAAAGAGGGTCCAGGGGATAGGGCATTAGTCTAGGTTGGACCTCCTATTGTTAGCCTCTCCTGGGTAGAGCAAGCCGCATCTGTCCTGGTGCTTCTCTGCCTCAGTTTCCCTGTGCACGGCCTGGAAATAGTGTTCACAATCACACAGCAAAGCAGCTAAGACCTAGTGGATTTTCAAGTCATGGTGACAAGATGGCAGTGGCGCTGAAGGGGATGTTCATAACATCTATTCATTCAATGGCTCTGATCTAGTTTCCTTAGCAGTTGCCCAGTGTTAAAGGCAAGCTCCTCTCTGTGTAGAAGTAAACAGACAAGAATCTGGTTTCATGAGAAACTGAGGCCAGTTGATGAGGAGCAGAGGTGGGAAAGGGCCTGAATTTCTGCAGGCTGAGAGGAAATACCTTCACCTCCTTGTTTCTTAGTGAGCCGAGACTGCCCCAGCACAGTGCCAGTTTTGCGAAGAGGGCATTGTTCTGCAATGCTTGTCAATGAGGTTTGTGACTGGAAAAGGTTTCCCCCAACTAACAACAATAAGCCTACACTTGAGAAAGGGCGGGGCTCTGCCATGGAGTTGGCCGGTGGCACAGAAGAGTTCTGGAGAAGGGGGCAGGGCTCTTTCGTGGAGGTGGCCAGTGGTACAGGGGTTCTGGAAGAGGGGGCGGGTCTCAGCTCCATTGTGGAGGTGCCAGTGGCACAGAGGGGTTCTGGAGAAGGAAGCAGGGCTGTGTTGTGGAGGTGGCCAGAGGTACAGTGGGATGCTGGAGAAGAGATGGGGCTCTGTCACCGAGGTGGCCAGTGGCAGAGTGGGGTTCTAGAGGAGGTGGCCAGTGGCACAGTGGGTTTTTTTAAGCATGCCAAGGCCAAACTCTGAATACTCACATCTTTAAGGAGGTGCATTGCTGGACAGTTCCCCAGCGACGTGAGCAGAACAAAAGCTGAGGTGGTAGCAGAACCTTCTTAGGAGCTTTGGAGCACTTGGGTCTTGGGTTTACCATAGCTGTGCCCATGCAGTGAAAAAAGAAGTTGCAAGGCAGAAAGCTGTTTCAGTCCTCAGTTATTGGGCCATTTGGACTCTGCTTAAATTTAGCCTCTTCACCCTTGGACCGGCCTTGGGTGTGTTAGCCCATGGAACCCCACACCTACTTTAACTGCAGGCTGGTTAACTAAAACGTCAGCTGTAATCGGGACTGACGATGTCTCTTCGTGAATTTGCACCTCCTATGTTACAAGTACCACTTAAAGGTCAAATTTAAAGATTGTTTTTCCTGTTTGTTCACACGGCGCATTTTACAGGGCTCCGCAGAACTGGTGCCACTGGTTCACCTGGGCCCTTGGTAGCCAGTTTCTCCTTTTGGGGAGTTGCCTGTTTAAAAAGGTGATTGACTGAAGTACAGAGATTTTGGCAGGTGGATGGGCTGATGTAGAGATTTTTGAGCCCTCTCTGTCAAAAAACTGACTGCAGCTTCACCCATTGTGGCTGGCAGGGGCTCAGATTAGCTAAGTTTACCCGCTCCTTCCAGCAGAGGATCAGAACTCCTCCGTGGTGCTTGCTACTTGCAGTGGCTTCTCCCTACTCCTTGCTCAGGTTAGGTCCCGGGTTTGTTCTTGTGATTCCTGGTCCTTCTACCCACAGTGACTCCTTGCTGTGCCCAAGATACGGGGGGTGCTGTCCCTTGGGAAAATGAATAATGCTGCCACTGCAGGCAAGGAGTATAAAACCCAGTGCACACGAGCCAGGGAAGTGCATCAGCATAACCCCCTGCAGGGACATGGACACCTCCAAATAATCATATAAGCTGGTGGGGGAGGGGGGGATTTCCTGGGAGCAGGAAATAGAATTTGAGGAAGGAAAGGGTTAGAGTTAATGAATAAGTACTGAAGGTCCTCAGTTGGACCACTTCCCCACCTCCCACCCCATCAGCCCCCAGCACTCTGCCGGGCCCTGTACCGGGCAGAGGATATGCTGAGGAACCAGTGAGGGCTGCAGCATCATTGACTGGGCTGGCTTCCCAAAGGGGCCTTCTTACAGCATCTTTGCCCCTCAGTGGGACATGATCTTCTTCTTAGTCTCTGGCCTGTGTGGGTCATCTGCCAGTCTCGGCTAGTTCTCAGTAGCTGGTGCCAGGCTGGTCTCTGTTGGGCTGGGACTGTCTGAGCCATGCACTTGATCCCTTTATGGAGAAGAGGAGACTTCCACAGTTCTCCAGATTTTCTCTGTTGCCTCCTGGGTTCGGACCTGAAATCAGTCTTTGTCCCTGAGTCCAAAGAAGGGTGGCACAACCCTGGCTCTTCAATAGCCCGGCAAACCGCTTGCCCAGATCACCCTGCACATGCGTAAAGTAACTACAGTCCAAGTCACTACTCCAGGAATCAAGCATCAGAGGAGTAGCCATTCGTGTGTGTCCGCATCGGACGAAGCGGGCCTTTGCCCACGAAAGCCTCTGCTCCAATAAATCTGTTAGTCTTTAAGGTGCCCCAGGACTTCTCGTTGTTTTAGTCCAGGAATTACCTACATTGCAAAAATACATTTTCCTGAATTCACATGACTGAAAAGTGACGATTCAAAACTAAGCCAACAGTGTCTGTGTTGAACGAATCAGGTCAGGGCGGAGAGCTGGTGTGCGATAGTCCATCTAGAAGGAAACATCCCCGTATGGTGCTACAGATTAGACTTTTCTAGTCCAAATCTCAACACATCTCATTTTAGCTGAGGGCAGGGAACAGCTCCGTGCTTAGTGCATTGGCCTTCTTAACCCAGGGTGGGCAGCTCAGTCCCTGAGGGGGGATTGCAAGGGTCTGGGGAAGGTTAACTTAAAATAAAAAATCTGCAAGGGATGGTTAGGTCCTGTTGTGGAGGGAGCTGGATTTGATGATCTCTCAAGCTCCCTCCCAGTTCTATGCTATGACAACATAATCAGGTTAATACCCTTTTAAGCCAGAAAAAGGCCTATCAGATCTTGTGTATATCACAGGACACAGAATTTCATCCAGGTCCTCCTGTATTAAGCCAGATAACTTGCATTGGATATGAGCCTAAAACACAGCAAAGAAACACTAATTAAAGTAAAACACACCTCTAAATTATTGTACAGTGAGCTATTCTTCATGGTGGGTTAGCTGTCTTTCGTTACCACAGGCAGAAAGATGAAAGGAGGCAGGGAAAGGAATGAACCATTGGTGGCGTGTTTTTATTTGCTGCAGCGGAGATTGAGTAATGAGCATTTCCATTTGACAAATATATAAGTACCTGAAAAAGAAATGTCCTCAAATGCTTCCCTGTTTGTATGGAGGTGTCCATGTTGGCTCACAGCTCAGGGGGAATTGTTTCAGACACTCTAACAAAAACTGCTGAGGCAGCTTCGAGAGTGAAGATTGAGTGCGTGTTTTTCTGAGGGGAGAGAATATACTTGTGCCATTATAAAATGCGCCCATTTTTTGGACAACGGTGGAGTCTTTAATGGGTTACGGCTGCAATTTGAAAAGTGGCAGGGCAATAGCATTGGAGGTGACATTTAGGGAACTGTTATTTAGATCTCTAAGTACATGGCCTGGTTTTTCCAATTTGCTGAGCACCCAACAGTACCTCTGTCGGCCCTCATCTTGGCACATTTTGGCCATGGTGTCTAAGTCACAGCCAGCTCCTCTGGCCTGGGGATGATCTGCTGAGGACCGAACAAATAAATGTTTCTAAAGCATATGCTGAGCATACCCTCTGGTTTCTGTGGTGTGAAAGGTTAGTTACTGGCACTGCTTGAGTGCGCTTTGAAAGCTGCACGGTGTTGTATCCAGTCTACAATTGGTCAACTTTACCTGAACTCTGGCCAGGGGTGTAGGGGTGGGAAAGTTAAGCAGGTTTTCACCTTTCCTCCGCAGAAGAAATCTGGGAAGCGGTGTGCAATGGGCTGAGTCAGGGCTCCGTGTGATGGGCTTCCAAGTGACCACAGGCCGCAAGTCTATTTAATTTGTAAATATTTATTATGCCCAACAATGACAGACCACTTTGGAAGAATCCCATGTTCTGCTGCTGTTGACTAGTGGACTGACTCAGCCAACACCAGCTGTAATCTGCAGAGCATGTACTACAAAGGTGGGTACTTCTAATAAGGAAATAGAATATACCAAAACCAACCGGAAAGTAAATGAAACTCCTCCCTATTTAGGGATCTAGCTCTGTTGGTGTTACCTGGGGTATGGCGTGTGGTCTTACCAACTAATGAATTTGCTTTGTCTCTGAGAATCTGGGCTGCACAAACGGTGGCTGGGATAAGAGTGCAGGACAGAGGCCACCCGCAATCCAAGAAAAATAAAGAGGCTTTGATGACTAAATGCTGATGCAGGAAGAAATGCAAATGGGAGTCTCCGCTAGCCTTTGCTCACCTGAAAGCTGGACTGTGCTAACTGTGTTGCTTAAAACCTGAGATCTCAGTGCAAGGTGGGTTCTGTGCAGCAGGCGGATCTTTGTGATTTAGAATATGATGGGCACCTTCAATTTTTTCCCCCGCTTTCAACTCATAAGACTTAGTTCCAGTGGGGATGCCCACATTTCCTTAATGTGTGGAAGCTGGCACACTGAATACGGCACATTTCAATATTTGAATGGTACCAAGAACGTGAGTTCGTAGAGCAACCGACTTCCTTGTGGGTTTCATAGGAGGTCAGATGGCCTCAGACCAACAGGATGCTACGGAACAAGGTGGCAGAACTGAATGTTGGCAAGAAGTCATGGCCACCTGTGCCATAAAGTTAAGGCTGAAAAGCGCCATGATCCTAGTCCTGTGGTGTCCAGCAAGTTCTGAAGCAGGAGCCATTGTCATTCAATGTCACATTATAATAGCAACTGCTACAGTGAACTAGCCACATTATTCTGAGAATATATTTATTGTTCAGACCAACTAGCCACGCTCAGCTGGGCAAATAGCCACAGGTGGCTAGTGCTTAGTGTGTTGGACACAGATGATCTAGCCGGATCTCCTGCAGGAGCTATAAGATTTCACCTACTCATTCCAAGCTCTCCCCACTCCCCTCTGTCTCCCATGCAGCTGTTCTGAGTCCTTTCCCTGAACAACCCTGTGCCAGCTGCAATTAACCCTCTGTTTTCCAGAGACTATGTAGTGGCTTTGCTCCATGAGTGGGCTGAACACGGATGTATTTTTGAAAGGACCCTGCACATTTCGAAATCCCCTTATTCCTATAACCAAATAGGTATAAGGGGATTTTGAAATGTGCAGCGTCCTTCTGAACAGGACACCGTGTAGACTGCTGCAGCACTTTTGAAGTGCTGCGGTGGCCATTATGCTAATGAGGCACTGCATATTCATTGCAGCCTGTCATTAGCATATCCCAAAGTGTCTCGTTAGCATCCCCTTTCGAAAGGGGGGAGGTGCTAGTGTAGACATAGCCTTAATTAGAATAGTTCACAGTCTATGTGGCATGATCACTTTCCCTGGTGGTAATCCTAGAACAACAAAAAACATATTGTAGTCAGATTTAGGATGGGGAGAGGCCAGAAGACTCACCTGGACTTTATTTCAAGTGTTGAATGCTCTCATTTTTCTAAGTCCTAGTAATCTCATTTACTTCTCTGATTGACCTACATTGCTGTGAAAGCTGATGATGTCCTGCTGAAAAAGGTAATCAAACATGAATTTAAAGAACGCTGTGAAAAGTCATTGCAAGACAGATAACTGCTGAGTTCAAAAGGTGCTGGCTGTACTTCTCCCCCATTTTTGATGTCTGCTTCTCCCGCTTAACGTTGCGAACATCTTGTGTGTGTTGCACCAGCAAATGCTTCTATGGCCACCGATTTCTTCTCATCCTACTGCCTCTGTCCTGTCATAAACACTGATTTTTGAGGTGGGGAGGCTCTACCATGAAAATTGAATGATTTGCGAGCTGGGTTGTTTGTCAGGAAGAAGGTAATTGGGCATACAGGGCAGTCCTGGAAGCTTGGAGCATTTCAGGTGATACACAACCGCTATTGTTTCTTTCTCCTGGTATGACAATTCCAAAAAAGCTAAACTTTGAAACTTCAGACTTGAGGTGTAACGCAGCATTTGGTTGGCTGTTAAGCGTGAAAAGGAAACAGTGGCTGGATAATTGTTAAGCATTTGAAAAAATCACTTCTAAGGATTTTCATTTGAGTGTGTGAGAACGTCTGTCTGAATGACGTCATTTGTGAGGTATTTGCTCTTGGGCCTGATTGGGATAGATTGTTCCTGTAGACATTGGCTTGGCTCATTCATGTTTCTAAGATGTGAGGCCTTGAGGAAATGAGAAATTGCAGAGCAGTCAATCTTTGGCTCCTAGAAAGTAAAGAATATTGTAGCAAAAATCCCAGTGTTGCAAAAATGTGGTGCTCCTGTTTGTTGGTAAGATATGGTGAAGGTAATTGTCCTCCGCCACCCATTTAATCCGGTCTTGGGGTCACCTCATTTCAGGCAAAGTGGAGCAGTGGCTGGAATTCCTCCTTCAGTCAATGAGATGAGAACTTCCAGGCGTTTAATAGAAACATTATATATCTTGAGGAACGAGGTGTATAATTAAACCCAGTAGGGTTGTAATACAGCGGTATACAGAACAACCTCTGCCCACACGAACGTCATGTTTGGCAGCTGCTTGGTCATTGCTATCTCTATAGCAGTTTTTCCCCTGTGTTCTTCTTCCAGGGTGGGCTCTTTTTATCTGGGCGAGACCAGTGCCTGAGTGTGGGTATTTTGTAGCATCCATTGTGGCATGATCCCTAACTTTTGTATTTCCCAACTTCTGTAATGGTGCTGCCTGAATGTTGCAGTCACATGTCTTGCTCATCACATTCACTTAGGCTGAGAATTTAAAAACTGCCTGCCTAGGAGATTTGGGTGCACAAATTGGGTTAGGTTCATTGGGGATTGTGTCTAAATCCATTGTGTGGGTTTGCATATCTCGGCTGTTACGTCAAAGACTTCTGCTTCTGTTGGAGAGAGGGTTCTGCTGAAGGTACTGGGCTATCATTATGAGTCACACCATGCACTTGAGAGAACTTAGCAGAACATCCAACTAGCACAGTGGTTTAAATCTGGCCTACAGGAGGAGGAGGGAGAGTTTCAGGTGCCTCCCCCAGCAAAATCTCTCACTTCCCATTGGCCTCCCCTGCCCCAGGCAAAATCTCTCAGCTCCCATTGGCTGGTTTCATGCCTTCTCTCCACCCAGCAAAATCTCACAGCTTCACTGGCCAGCCAATAGGAGCTGAGAGATTTTTCTGGCAGAGGGGGTGGCACGTAACTAGCCAATGGGAGGTGAGAGACTGGCACAGTGTCTCATCTCCCATTGGCTGGTTTCTGAGCCTCATGGACAGATCAAGGCAGATCTCAGAGGTCAAGAGTTTTAGTTCATGTGTCTGCTGACTTCATACAGTAAACTCTTTTATACCTGCAGCCCTGGGACTGGGAAGTTGCTGGGTATTCATATATTCTGGGTAACAGAGTGGTGTGCTTAGCAGTGAAAGAAAAGCAAGATTAGATATTAAGAAACAAACAAAAATGCATGCAGAATACTTTATTTACTAATAATAGTAGTATTGTACACTGCAGATTTATACTGTATCTGCTGTATTTATTGGTATTTGCTTTCACTACACTGCGCTAAAATTTATTTATGGTTACAAGGCCGGTTATTGGAGAGCTCTGGATGAGAGAATGCCAGATATGAAAGAGTTTATTGTACTGTGCCTTAAGGAAAAGGCAGGGGAACGGAATGGGGAGAGAGAAAAGAAGAGGTGCTGGTGGTGGCAGGCTACCAACCAAGGTTTACACACACTGGCTCCTTTGTCCTCTATGGGGTAAGGGCAGGAGCCAACTTCTTGACTGTAGCTGGGGCTGCTGGAGCCTAGCTGTCCGCATGGTGTGGGGTGTCGCTGTGGACGCGTTCTAAGAAGATCAGGTGTACCTTGGCTCCTCCAGCTCATCATGTATGGACCACGTGTGAGTGATAACCTCCCAGAGCTTGTCTCCTCTTGCCCACAGCCAGGGTTAATTGGGAAGCAGTATAAGCTTGCTGTGTGGGTCACTGCAGAGGATGCAGTGTGGGTGTGAGGTGGGTTTAATTAGGAGAGGCTCAGCTAAATGAAATGGAGGGACAGGAGAGGGAACATCGAAGGGAAGGGAGCATGGGTATGAGGCAGTGGGGAAGAGGGGGAAAGGGCTGCGAGTAGAGTGGAACTGAAGCTGAGGCTGGGTGAGGAGGAGACGTGGAGGAAAGAGGGAATCGGCAAAAGGCAGAGTGCCTGAACCTCTCAGGGTTTCTGCTCTGACTGGCAGGTCTCTGGCAGCTGTCATGGCTGTGTGCACGTATTTGTCTCAATACGTTGGGCCAGCTTTTCCGAAGTGGCAGCGTGATGTGCTGAGTCCCCTGAGCAAAGCCTGGTTGGGTAGCACGCCTGGTCCCTGCTGTCCCAGGAAAAGAGCTGATCCGGGCGGGGAGAAGGTGCCTCACAAGTGCTGGCGGCCTGTGTGATAAGATCGCAGGAGCGTAATTGTTTTTCGATGTGTCTGCCTGTCTTGGGTTTGACACATCTCAGCCTTGGAGATAAATGCTGACTTTGATCAGCAGAGTGCAGTGACTCTGACCTACTTTTGCTCCTGGCTGTGAAACTGAGCCGTCCTGTGCAGCACAGGACTCGAGTGTGGCCCAAGGGCCGGGTACTCACGTCACCTGCAGCCTGAGGCGGCTGGGGTAGAAAGCAGCCCCAAAACTCAGGCGTGCAGGAGAAAGGGTAGCTTGAAGTGCCTCCCCCAGCCAATGAGGCAGCCTCCCTGCAGTGGGGCTTGATGTTTTGAGCTAGTATTTAATGGGGATTTAATGGGTTCTGGTCTAATAGGGTCGCTAATCCCAGCCTTCAGCAAGTCACTCCACCGCCCCAGGATCCACTTCCCCCCAACATGGGTGTCATGGCCCGTTTGCGGGGCACTGCTAAGTGTGACTCCTGAGGGAGCTCCCTTCCTCGCGTTGCCAAGCCCCTTGCTGCTCAAGGAGCCGTGCGGCCGACAGCTTTGTCCGCAGACTGGGACGCTGCTTGGTGTGAATGAGGTAGTTGGGACCGGGTGAGATCTGGGCCGAGCCTGTGAGAGCTCTGTCTGCAAGGCACCAATTCAGTACCGTCTAACGCCCACGCAAGCGGAGCTGGGATAGGACCTCCAGTGGGCCGACAGGTGGGGGGCAAAAGGGGGCAATGGCCCTGGGGCCTGGCACTACAAAAAGGCCCAGTGCTCCCAGTTGCAGACACCAGAGCCTCAGTGGCATCAGCTGGGACCTGGACTCCTTAAATCATGAGCCCCATGTGGTGTGCTGTAAGTGGTGCTGAGGGCTGGGGGGAGAGTGCGTGCTGCAGCCCAGGGGGTGCTGAGGGCTGGGGGGGATGGGGGGTGCTGCGGTCAGGGGCTGCTGGGTGGAGGGGTGAGTGCTGCAGTCAGGGGGTGTTGGGTGGAGGGGTGGGTGCTGCAGCCCAGGGGGTTCTGAGGGCTGGGGGGAGGGTGGGTGCTGCAGTCAGGGGGTGCTGAGGGCTGGAGGGGAGGGTACATGCTACAGCCCAGGCAGTCCTGGGGGGATGGGCACACCGCAGCCTAGAAGGTGCTGACGGCTGGCATCCCCAACCCTGCCCCTTCCATCCGGAGGGTGCAGAGGGCTGGAGGCATGAGCAGGGCCCCCCACCCCCTTGCCCAGGGGCCCGGTGGGGCTGTTGATCCCACTGTAAGCTGACCAGCTAGCACGTGTGAAAAATCAGGAGAGGTGTGACAGAGAATAGGTTTGTGCATAAGAGAGAGTCCCAAATAGCGGCCTGCCTGCAAAATCAGGGCATTGGGTTAGCCTAGCCATGGGGATCTGCTAAACACCCCTTGAAGCGGAGTGAGTGCTCCACTGGGGAGCGGGAGGAGGGGGGGAAGTGCATAGAGTTTGGAGTGTCAAAGTGGCCTGGCGCTCCCACCTGCCACCACCACCACTACTACAGTGGTAGCAGTGGTGGCCAGAGGCCCAGGCCCCTTTCCACCCATGCTGGAGTGCTGCTCTGTGGAACTCTTGACTGGGGGCTGAGGGGTCCAGCTCTGAGGCTGACTCCCCGAGGCCCCGCCCCTTCTGACAGAGGCCCCGCCCCTTCTGACAGAGACCACACCCCTTCTGCCCTGGGCTCCGCCCCTTCTGACAGTGACTGAGTTGAGGGTGTTGGTGTGAGGTGGACTGGGGAGGGGAGCCATGTGAGGGGGCAGGCGGCAAATAGAGGGCAGAGGAGATGGTCTCATGCAGCTCACAGGGTGTGTTCCTGGGGGATGCCCCCTCCCTGCTGCTGGAAATATTGCTGCTGTTTCCTGGGGGGGGCAGAGTAACCGGCAGCACCCACCACCCCCTGAGCCTGCAGATAGGGAGCCTGGAGAGAGGTTCATGATGGTGCAGTCAGTGGGGTGTGACTGCTGGGGTGAAGGCCCCATGTCCTCCTCCGGGCGGTCTCTGCTGCTGGGGCCCCCGGCCTGGCTTTCGTGGGCGGCGAGGCACCCGGCCCCGGAGCGCAGGGTCAGGCTTTGACAGCGCTGTGCGTTCTGAGCAGGCTCCACCCCCAGCACTTGTTCCAAGGGGCGTCCGGCTTTACGCAGGGGGCGGGAGCCAGGGCCGCTGGCACTCCACGAGACCAGGGCAGGCAGAGGCCCCCTTTTGCCCCCCCCGACAACGATGGGAAAAATCCTGGGACGAAGCAAATTTGTGTGCAAACCCCCTGATCTTCCTCCAGGCCCCCTCAGACGCGAGGCTGGCGGGCTGTCTGGGAGGGCGATTAAAGTCAATGCAGGCCTGACCCCTGTTGTCTTCGGTGCTCTGCTGTGGGGTTTCAGTCCCTGTCCCAAGCAAGCATGCCAGGAAGCTGCTGCTCCCAGGCTCCACGCCCTAATACCCACCGTGTTTTTGCGCAGGAGCTGCTCTGCGCCAGGGGAACGGCAGCTCTTCGTGGTTGGCTGCTGCTCCCCATCACTCTTTGAAGCTCATCACGTGTTGACTCCTTTCTGCCAGCGAAATGGGTGGTGTGCCTGGGAAGGGGTGGCCATGACCTCCAGGTCAGACTGTCCCAAACGACAGCCTACGATACCATAGTGCATGCGGAGACTTTCTGGAACGCCTGCCTCTTCCTTCTGCTTTCCACTCACAAACTCTGTGCTTTGTCTTGGATATCCAGATCAGGGCTTCGTTCTCGGATGACTTACATTCTCCTCTGTATTGTTGTAGCATGTGGGCAGCCCTGGGTTTACCCACTGAAATATCCCACCCCGGTATCGACTGCCCTCAGAAATCAGCCTGCTTACAGCACAACCCTTTCTAAAGGTGCATTTGTGTCCATAGAGCCGTGCTGTCAACTTTCTTACTGCCCCCAAATTTTGTCATATTGAAAAGAAGATGGAGACAAATACCTTGTTATTTTTGAAGCATTGGCCTTTGAGTCCGTATTTTGCCTTTGCTCAGGCTGGTTAAGGTGCATGCCAAGTTCTTGTCCTGACCTTCCCTTTGTTCCTTGTATTCTTGGAAGAGTCTTAATAGTTAACTTGTCTTATGTAGTATTCTTTTTATTCTCTACAATTAACTTTTATCATGTGTCCCGGCTCGACGTCATTCTGTTAACTGCAGTGCCGCCTCTTTATTTAATTTTGCATCCCTCATGTTCCTTTATACACCTAACTATTCTTTGTTCTTCCACAGTGGCCTTTACTTGGTAGCACATAATAGGCATAACTCTTAGCTGTCATCCTTACTTATCTCAGAATGCTTTGTTATTTCACTTGGTGCAGTTCTCTGTGGGTGTGGAATGGACTTTTAAGTCTTTCTTAAGGTACTGATGCAGAAGTAAGCTACCAATGGGTGCTAGGGGGAAGCTAGTGGGTTGCATGGTATGGTTCCCTGAGTACTAGCCTGAGATCTACTACAATCCCCCCTATGTGGGGGAGTGCTGGGATTAGAGGGGGACTGGAAGGGCCAGGAAATATTTGAGGAATAGAAATACTGCACCAAAGCTACTTCCACACCCATGGGGGCTTATGGCAACTGGGACACACACTGAAAGGGCCCCTGGAGGCCTTGGTTCTCTTACCTGCTCTGGGCCAGCACAGAGATACATTGTGTGGCTTCTGAGCTTGGTGTGTAACATGCTGAATTAATCCAGGTCTGCATGGGGTGCAAATTTGCCTTTTCTTCACATCCTTAGTGCAAGATGTCTGCAACTTTTCAGGCCCAGCTCTCCTTTTTGGCAGGGCCTTGTGACAATCTGTGCCCTCACTTAGCTGCCCCTCCTGATCAGATGGCAAAGGCCAAATGGACTCATGAGTACAGTTGGCACAAAGTCAAGCTGGTAAATCTGTTGTATGGGAGGAGGTTTAAAAGAATGGTTGCTTGGCTACTTCTTGGAGTTGAGTCTAGCAGGCTGTCTGGGTGATGGGTTCTTGTCAGTGATGAAGGCAGTTGTCCTCCCTCTAGAAGGAATGTGTGGTTTTTGTTTTGATACAAAGCTGCTAGCCATGCAGGTAAAGGCAGAAACCAGGAAAAGCAAGAAACACCTTGGAAACTCAGACCATGCTCGTCTGTTTCAGTTGAGAAACATTTTACGTAAATAAAGCTGCAAGTGGCTGACATTTAAACCCCCATTATTCTGCCAGTAAAACAGGATGACCTGTCTTTCCACTCTCATACATGAGTAAAATGTACTTGATTAATAATGAAACTGGCAAAAATCCAAAGCTGTTTCTCACCCACTATTGTTAGGAAAAGCATGGAAGGGGCTTCCTGTCTTAGCTGTGTTTGCTGTAGCAAACTTCTGATTGCAAGGACGGAGCCCAAACAAAGGGCTATTCAGAAATAAGGCTCCCAAAAGATGGATAAGTTGACTCCTTCTTCTACCTAGGTGGCAGTTGTGTGAAAACCACGGACTTGAAAGGATGGCTGATCAGGCAGTTACATGGACAGATTGGTGTCTGCTGTAAGCCACCAAAGGGTCTGGATTCATGATTCTGTGTGACAGGTTATGCTGTGTCTGTTTGTGTTCAATAAATGTTGTTGAACCAATTAATTTACAGTGAAATCAGGACTACATGGCTAGAATGAAACTAGTACATGTTGAACCTCTCTAGTCCAGCACAGTCAAGACCCAACTGGTGCTGCACCAGAGAATTTGCCAGCCCATGGGGGGGTCAGTATCGTCTAGCAACATTACCAATCCTTCCACTGCTTACTGGGCTCTTAGGAGACATTTGGGGTAAATTAGAGCTAAATAACAGCACAGAACACTGAGAGCCAGGACTGGTGGCTGGAAACAAACATTGTGGGAAACTTGGCCACACCCTTGGTAAGTGGATCACCTGCTAACTAAAATCATGCCGGACCATCGATGTTGTTGGCCCAGAGAGTGCCAGGCTAGAGAGGTTCAGCTGGTAATATTAACTGCTGTTAAATGAAAATCAAATCATCCCATCAAACAAGCGAGGCTCCATAGTAAGTTGGAACTGAGTCATCAGATTAATGCCAAACATAATCGTACGTCTAAGAAGTGGCTGGCTGTTTGGGTATAAATCCTCACTAACACCTTTTACCACAGGCATCAGGCCTATCATTTGAATTTGGTTAAATACCTTAATAACGAAACTAAGTGATTATTTTCATGCCTGAGCCACAACCTCTGCGCCAATTATAACACACCCTGTCCTTTATGTGGTTTCCTTTCCCCAGCAGAGAGCTTATAATGCAGATTTTACCAGAACTCTGTTGATGATAAGCAGAAGTTTTCTAATTCTTACTTATAGGAAATTGGAGATGATTGTGTCAGGTCTCACGACATCACTGAGTTTCTTTATGAGACTTGTTTAAATCAGGACTAGTAACAGAGAGGAAGCCGTGCTAGTCTATACACTATCAAAACAAAAAGCAGTCAAGTAGCACTTTAAAGACTAGCAAAATAGTTTATTAGGTGAGCTTTCGTGGGACAGGCCCACTTCTTCAGACCATAGCCAGACCAGAACAGACTCAATATTTAAGACACAGAGAACCAAAAACAGTAAGCCAGGAGGACAAATCAGAAAAAGATAATCAAGGTGAGCAAATCAGAGAGTGGAGGGGTGGGGGGGAAGATCAAGAATTAGATTGAGTTAAGTATGCAGACGAGCCCCTATAGTGACTCAGAAAGTTCCCATCACGATTTAAACCATGTGTTAATGTTCCGAATTTGAATATAAATGTCAATTCGTCCACTTCCCTTTCTACAAAGGAGCGATAATTTCTTTTCAGTAACACACATCCCTTGAGGTCATTGACAGAATGGCCCATTCCATTAAAACGTTGACTAACTGGTTTGTGGATCTGGAGTGTTTTGATGTCTGTTTTGTGCCCGTTGACCCTTTGTCTAAGGGAGTTAGAAGTCTGTCCAATATACAAAGCATCTGGGCATTATTGGCACATGATGGCATATATGATGTTAGTAGAGGAGCATGAGAAAGTGCCCATGATTCTGTGAGTAACCTGGTTAGGTCCAGGGATGGTATTTCCAGAGAAGATATGTGGACAAAGCTGGCAGCGGGCTTTGTTGCAGGGAAAGGTTCCAGGACTGGTGTTCCTGGGGTATAGACTGTGGCTGTTAGTGAGGATCCTCATGAGGTTGGGAGGTTGTCTGTAGCAGAGAACAGGCATGTCACCCAGGGCCTTCTGGAGTGTAGCATCCTGATTAAGAATAGGTTGTAGGTCTTTAATAATTCGTTGCAGTGGTCTGAGTTGGGGGCTGTAAGTGATGACCAGTGGTGTTCTGTTCTTGTCTTTTTTGGGCCGATCTTGGAGTAGCTGGTTTCTGGGTACGCGTCTGGCCCTGTCGCTTTGTTTTTTTACTTCTCCTGGTGGGTAATTCAGGTTTATGAATATTTGGTAAAGTTCTTGTAGTTTTTGGTCTCTGTCAGTTGGATCAGAGCAAATGCGATTGTACCTAAGAGCTTGACTGTAAACAATGGATCTAGTCACGTGTGCAGGATGGAAACTAGAAGGGTGTAGATAAGTGTAGCGATCAGTAGGTTTTCGGTACAGTGTGGTACTGATCAGGCCATCCTTGATTAGTACTGTAGTGTCCAGGAAATGTATCTCTTGCATGTTGTAATCGAGGCATAAGTTGATGGTGGGGTGTAGATTGTTAAAGTCTCTGTGGAATTCTTCGAGAGCCTCTGTACCATGGGTCCAAATCATAAAGATGTCATCAATGTATCTTAAGTAGAGGAGTGGTAATAGGGGATGAGAGCTGAGGAATCGTTGTTCCAGGTCAGCCATAAATATATTAGCATATTGTGGGGCCATGCGGGTGCCCACAGCAGTTCCACTAATCTGGAGGTATAAATTGTCCCCAAAACGCAAATGATTGTGTGTGAGAACAAAGTAACAGAGGTCAGACACCAGATTGGCTGTGGTGGCATAAGGGATGGTGTTCCTGATTGCTTGTAATCCGTCTTGATGTGGAATATTAGTGTACAGAGCCTCTACATCCATTGTGGCAAGGATGGCGTTATCAGGAACTTTTCCAATGTTTTGTAATTTCCTCAGGAAGTCGGTGGTATCTCGGATATAGCTGGGAGTGTTGGTGGCTTAGGGTTTTAGGAGGGAGTCCACGTAACTGGATAGTCCTTCAGGTATTGGCACCCTTACCACTGGACTATCCAGTTACGTGGACTCCCTCCTCAAACCCTATGCCACCAACACTCCCAGCTATATCCGAGATACCACCGACTTCCTGAGGAAATTACAAAACATCGTAAAAGTTCCTGGTGTTCATGGGCTCCAGCCAAGAAGCCAGATGGTGGCGAGCTCCTGGCCCAGGGAGAGAGGGCTGAAGGCTGGAGAGGCCAGTGGTGTGGGAACATCCCCGTGCCCTGCCTCCCCACAGCACGCAGGGCCGCAGCTGAGGGCTGGCCTCAGAGGCCCTGCAGTAGATGGAACTTAAGCACCATGCACGGGCTCGCAGGACCAGCAGCCAGAACCCCAGGCCCAGAGTCCTGGACAGGTGGGGCAGCAGCTGAGAGCCTGGGGGTGGTGAAGCCCCCTGCACCCTGAGTTCACTCACCTTTGGGAATGGCCTGTCGGACGCCATGCTATATTTCCCCTAGCTGGGATTATGGAACATCCCTTTCTCTTCTCTGATGGCTGGTTGACACAAAGCAAGGTGTCAGCCATGTTGGGATTCTTCTGGGTGATGAATTTCTCTTGCTCCATCGTACAGCCTCCATGGATTCCAGACAAACCAGGGGCAAGGCCTGATTTGGTGCCATACAGCTTGATCCGATCAAGCCTGACTTAAGTCACCGTTGGCGTCCACTCAAACAGGTCCTGTTTAAGATTGCCTGGTTGGCAGGAAGAGGTGTCTGTTTTCAGTGTGGGGAGGAGAAAGTAGAGACGACTGTTATCAGATGTCTGCATTTATTTTTATTTTGTTGACAAACAAGTGCTTGAAAGCCTGACTTTTTTTTTCCATGCTGGGTTTTGATTTTTATATTGAACTGGAAGAATTACCCAGCGTGGCTCAGGTCTTTAATGCAAATATGTTTTTGTTTTGTTTTGTTTTTCATTTAAATCATTGCTCTGGGGTGAGTTAGGAATGAAGGGTGCAAAGGGAGAAAGAAGTGGAAGGAGGAAAGGCAACCCAAGGCCTCTCGCACTGCAGCAGCTTGCAGCCAGGTGAGAAATGCCTCTTCATGGCCACTGCAGCTGTTGTGAGCACACCTGGGGGAGAAATGCATGTCCCTCGGCTGGGAAAGACAGACACACAGACAGACAAACAGAAAATCTCTGAAATATATAGTAGATTTTAAAAAAAAGTTCAGTATTTTCTATAGCACAGAACCAGTTGGTCTGTGACTACAAAGATCCAAAATCCAGAAGACTTTGGAGGAAGCTGGCATGGTCTAGGTCAAATGACTTAAACTTTGATGGGAAATTCAGAACAAGCCCATAAAATAATCTCTAGCCTAGCAAAGGCAGTCTCTCAAATCCTCATTCATGAATAAAATCAGACACCTCACAAAGGTAGTCTTCTCCACTGCTGACTGGCAAATCATCTTCTAAACGGGACAGTCGTGGTCAGTGATCTCATCTGGGACTGGGCTATAGGTCACAGATTATTTTCTGAAACCTGAAGCTTGTTGGAGAAAAACTTGCTTTAAAGGGTGTCAAGATGAAACCCACTTGAAATAAACCTTTTGTCAGGGTCTGTACACCCATACAAACTCTGTGCCTTGTATTGGCCCTGTGAGGTTAGTAGACCCACTAAATCAACCTATGGGATCATCCATCTCCTCCTCCCAAGTGTAGACCTGCCCTTAACTAATAATTTCCCATGTGGATCTGTATCGACTGCCTTGCTGAAATACAGCTAGCTTAGCTCTACTGCATTTCCTTTGTCTAAAATATGAATCAAAGAAAGAGATCAGGTCGATCTGACAACTGTTTCCTTGTCTGACTGTTTGGGTTTTGTATATGCTGTGGGGATACACTGTTGTCACTTAGAAATTTTGAACTGGGTTTTGAAACACCATAAATAGCAAGCTCCATGGTATAATTTCGATCTTCCTTCTGTTTCCTGTGCTTGGAGAATCCTGTGGCAATGAGGTGTTCAAGCCATTTCCCCGCCAAAGTGTTAGGCTGGGATTGAGGCTAAAACTAGCCAAATTCCAACGCTTTGCTCTGCTCCCAACTTATGTTCCGACACTGTCAGATGAGTGACGTGGTTGGCGAAGTCCCTTCATGTGTGCATGGGGGAAGCGGGCCTGTCTAGCTTCACATGCTGAATGGAAGAATCAATGAGAAGGGTGTTTATCTCTGGGAATGTACACAGTGAGAGTCTGTTGTTCATCTAATGCACAAACATCTAGGAAATCTAGATGTGTGTAAGAGAGACTCCCTAAAGGAATTCATGATCATATTTCCATGCCACAGTGAACATTAGATTGGCATGAGGCCTTGCAGACCTGGTCTTGGTGCTAATTCGTTCTGACCTTCTCAAATGACTATGGTGGTCCCGGTTGCATTTGTAAAAAGTACTTTATGAAAGTAAGAGATCATGCATATATTAAACGAAAGCAGTGAATGAAACAATTATGCAAATAGAGCAGGCTTGGTTGTGATCAGAATGCTTGATTTCCTGGTGGCCGCCGAGCCGAAGCAAGAAGCAGAGCTTGTGTTGGGAACCAGGATTAACTGAATGTGTAAGTGAAGCACGTGGTGGTTCAGATCTGCCTGATGCTACAGTGACAGATGCGGTAAATGTGAAATAAACATTGGCAATGCCCGGAGAGGCTGGGGGACAAGAGACGGGGCTGTTTGTGGGTTCCCATTGCTACTTCTGATCTGGAAAAGAAACGGTCGCTTGTCAAAGGAAATAGTTAATGTCGTTATTCCTCCATAGCAGAAGGTTTAGGTGGTGATGTAGATTTTGTTCATTTCACATTTCCCCCCCGACTCTGCCACTGAGACGTCCACTTCCCATGGATTACCATGTCTCAGAGCACCCAGTCCAGCTCCTTGTAACGTAGCTGAGAGTTGGATAAAGCCCTCTCAGAAAGCCTTGGCACCCACTCCTCTGCATTGATGAACAGACATGAGGGGAGGGGGTATTGGAGGGGTAGCTGTGTTAGTCTGGATCTGTAACAGCAACGAAGGGTCCTGTGGCACCTTATAGACTAACAGAAAAGTTTTGAGCATGAGCTTTTGTGAGCACAGACTTACTTCATCAGCTGCAGCATCTGATGAAGTGAGTCTGTGCTCACGAAAGCTCATGCTCAAAACTTTTCTGTTAGTCTATAAGGTGCCACAGGACCCTTCGTTGCTGTTACAGACATGGGAGGGTGATTCCTTCACGTGTCGAAGTGACTTCTGCTGACTTACCAGTAAGTGACCAGAATTTGTCTGGGCAGGAAGAAGAGCGTAGGGGCCTTGGTTCATAATGCTTTGGCAGCTGTGAACACAGTCATAGGATATTCTGGCTAGCCGTTTCTCTGCATCGAAGCTTTGTCCCAGTTCAAGAGCCCAGTCTGGTGTGTCTGACAGATGTTTGAGTAACCAGATCTCAAAACCAGCCAGAGAGAGAGATTAACAGTGGAGGGAGTCAAAGGTTGTCTCTCATGGTGTCTTCCTGCTTGGGATGAAGGCAGGCTCCATGCTGACCTCATACATGGGTCCCTGGGAGTTGGCAGTGCTGTGATTGAGTCCTGGGGCAGAGGCAGCCAGTTGGCTGTGCCTCATATGCCTTATAGCAAGTCCATGGGGGAATAGGAAAAGTCCCAAGGCCTCCAAGGGGCTCAGGCCCTGGATCGCACAAAGACGAGCGGAGGCTGTTTCTCAAGCTCTCCAGGGAGTCTTGGTTCCCGCTGCCCTGCCCAGACTAACCCCCGGGAGTTTTAACTGAGTAGACAAACTGACCGGTGTCTTCTCTTGGTGGGCTCAGGCTGGGGGAGCTCCCAGGCCATTCCCCAGTGCCCTAGACAGGCAGCTCTGGCTCTTCTGGGCTGGGTTCTCCCTTTTGAAGGGTCTGCCCCAGGCCTGACAAGCTGCTGATTGTCCTTTAGTCCCTTCTTCACTGTTGAGGTGTTACCTGCCCCTCACAGGGGACCAGCTAAAGGCTGCAGCATTAAACTGGTCCCTCAGATAATGGCTGTTCCTTGTTTAACATGTCACTCCAAAAAGATGCCAAGCGGCTGCTCACGCCCCATGAGATTGTCGGTGATGGGGAGAGACAGTCAGTCATTTTGTGCTCGAGTGGGCATTCTGCCATTCCATTCAGTGGGACCATGATGGGGCTCTGAGGTCTGGCCTCTGCGATCACTGAGAATAATGAGCTGTCCTGTTGAGGGAAGCCCAGAACTGCTGGGGGTAAGGGTCTAGGACTGAAACCTGGTGCAGACGGTGGGCCTGGGTTCTTCTGCCTATCACTGAGGGTGTGGCCGAGGCGGGGGATGAGGAAACAGGTCGTGTGCACAGTTTGCCTCAAAGGGCTTGTGAGATCCCGGAATCGGGGAGCGTTTCAAAACCACGTGTCTGGAGGGCTGAGCAATGGGCAGGACAGCGCTGTAGAGGGGCTGCAGAGTGAAGGACTGAGGGACCACAAGAACTGGCCTCCAACCAAGTGGCAGAGCTAATTGCCCAAATGGGCTGCAAAATAACTGGCCTTGCTGGGAGCTGCTGATCCGTGCAGCCAATGGGATGTTGTTGCACCCGTTTTAAGCACCAGGGCTAGTTTTAAGAAGTCACTGGCCACTGGGATGCTGACATCTTTGCTCCGGCTGCGCCAATCTGTGTTTTCCCTTCCCCAGGCATGAAAGGGGTGTCGTGCCTGTGCAAAACCAACACAGTCAGCTAGGGAGCTGGGATGACAAGGTTACTGAGCCCAAGTTTGGAGTATAGGACAGCGGGAGGGCAATGCTGGTGCTACAAATGACCTGTATTAAATCATTCATGCTACTGCCGCAGGAAGGAGAGCAACAGGGCTGGGGAGTTACGACAGGAGCTACGTGTCTTCAGTCAGATGCGCCGCCAGGTCCCTCACTGAGAGATCTGCCACTGTCAGTCAAACTCTGACTGCAGCAGAGTCCATCCTGGTTTGCTGCACTGCAAGAGCCGAGATGAATCAGTGATGGGAGGCCTGCTCCTAGCACATTTTGATTGTGCTCTTTCTTATTCAGACAGTGCATCCTCTAGAGACTAAAATCCTGTTTTCCTTTAATGATCCAGGGAGCGCCATCCTGCTTCTTGACATACTGGCTACGTCTACACTAGCACACTATGTTGAAGTTGCCTATTTCAAAGTAAGAACATCGAAATAGGCTATGTCGACGCGTATCGTCTACACATCCTCTGGGGTTGGTGCCATCGATGTTCAACGTCGAAGTAGTGACAGGAAACATTGAAAAGAGCCACCCTGGAAGGAAATGCAGAGCGTCCACACACACAAGCGCTCCCTGTCGAAATAAGGGGCCAGCAAAGCCTGCAGACGGGGTCACAGGCTGGACTAGCCCTTCTGGGGCAACAGCAAGCAGCTCGCTTAAAGGGCCCCTCCCAGCCACACTTGGCCTGCACAGCACGAGATCCAGAGAGCTGATAACAAGTTGCAGACCCCGTGCACACAGCATGGACCCCCAGCTGCAGCAGCAGCAGCAACAGCAGCAGCCAAAAGCCCTGAGCTAAGGGCTGCTGCACGGGGCGACCACAGAGCCCCGCAGGGGCTGGACAGAGCGTCTCTCAAGCCCTTAGCTGATGGCCGCCATGGAGGACCCCGCTATTTCAATGTAGCAGGATGTGGATCGCCTACACACGCCCTACTTCGACGTTGAACATCAAAGTAGGGTGCTATTCCCATCTTTGGATAGGAATAGCGATTTCAACATCTCACCACCTAACTTCGATTTCAACGCTGAAATAGCGCACGGCGTATGTAGACGTGATGCGTGCTATTTCGACGTTGTGCCAGCTACTTCGAAGTAGCCGGCTAGTGTAGAGGCACCCACTATGTTCAGCTTCTGAAGGCCGATATCTCAGGCTGCCCTAAGTAGCATGCAAAGTAAGATGGAAATGGAGAAGAAATGTACAACAGTGATCCAGATAATCAAGAAAAGGTGCCGTTTTCCTGTACATTTCACTCTTTTCCTTTTCTTCTTGTTTTGGACACCTGCAAAGTCCAGACCCTCTTGATTCATAAGCTCCTGGGTCTGAGCCCTGTGCTCATGTGGCCCCAGTAAGGAATCAAGTATCGGAGGGGTAGCCATGTTAGTCTGGATCTGTAACAGCAACAAAGGGTCCTGTGGCACCTTATAGACTAACAGACAAGGTTTGAGCATGAGCTTTTGTGGGCACAGACTCACTTCATCAGATGCTGGTCTTGGAGATCTGCAGGGCTTATTTATACCTGGCCCTGCAGATTTCCAAGACCAGCATCTGATGAAGTGAGTCTGTGCTCACGAAAGCTCATGCTCAAAACTTTTCTGTTAGTCTATAAGATGCCACGTTCCAGTAAGGAATGTGCTTGGTACCATTCAGACATAAGCCCAGGTGCCATCGACTTGCTCCATATAATCAGTAACAGGTGGGTAGGAGAAGCAAGACCACATACCTACAGCCCTACTCCCATGCTAATCTTAGTATCAATACCACCTAGGAATTTAAACACACGTATTTTAAAATCTCAGAGTTCATGAGAAGAGAGTTTGTGTCTTTTCTCACGGGGAAGGTCTCCCTGTACGGATGCCTCATTCACAGCAGAGTGCATGGTGGAGTGTCACACTGGCAATGGAGAAATGACCTGCAGACATAAAACCACTGCTCAGACATAAAACCAGACTCCACTGATTGCCTCACACAGGGCCAGACTCCTGAAGTCAGCGGAGGTCCACCACTGTCTAGTCACAGCTGTGGTCACAGGGTGATTGACGCATGTCACTGTTTCTCTTACGTAGTCGGGTTCCTTTGTTCCATGTGAGTGTTTCCCACCGTAATGGGCAGAGACATTCTTTGCGGATGTTTTTGTATCTGACTCGCTGGCAGATGCGCCACCTGAGTTGAAGACAGTGTTGTAGCTGGCCAAAAAGCCCACAGGTCTTTGCAAAACCTCTTCCAATTTGTCAAGGTTTGAAAAGTGCTAAAAGGATAAAAGTATTTTAGTCAACTAGCTTTCCAGCTATTCCCTTTACCTCTAGACATGGTGAAATTCTTCTGTTTAAAATGTCGGGCATTCAGCATTTATCCAGAGGGTGTCCAATGCGGTGTGCGTGGGATGGTTTAAAGAGTCTGTTCAAGTCTAGGAACAGGCACCCAAGCTGAGTTTTGGCTTTGTCTACCTCGAAACACATTTTCAGGAGTGAGTTTAAACAGAGTGTTACTGGTTCAATATGCTGAGCTATGTTCTTTTCTGGAAGTAGAGTATTTCCAGCCTCCTCACATCATACAGCCAACCCCTCCACACCCAAACCCCCTCTTACATTGAAGTAAGTGTCTGCATGGCACGATCGTACCTGCAGAACTGGTAACATTTTCCCATATAAATAAGGCCTCAAAAGACCCACCATAAACTCTGGTGTGATGTTATTGGATTTTTAAATTGACTGTGGAAGCCATTTACGTGACCACTGTATACAGTGGCACCAAATCTTGTGCCAAGTGAGGTGTCTACTGAGAGCTGGTAATGCCCTGAAACTGTCTGTTTGTTTCTCTGTGACAGGTTTGTATTCGAAGTTATAGATTTCTGTCTCTATAGCTGTATTAGAAATATTTTAGTGATGTGGTTCACAGCTGAAGGTGTGATCAGCTCCCCAAGCCAGGGTGAGGGACTAAACAAAGGAACAGATTCCCAGATGTCCAATACACATCTCAGTCATTTGGGACCATCACCTGGAATGCATCCAATGGCGGAGTGCCGTAGCAGCCTATCTGGGTCAGGTGATCCTGGCCCACAAGGGCGTATGGGAAGAAGAAAGGACTTTTCCCCTCCACTGGGAAAATTAGTAGATGACCCTGGCAATGACCATCTTGGTTCCAGTTCTGAAGTCAGTGTTCCAGTTCCCCAGTAACCAAGACTGTGTAACCTGGATATACCTCTTATGGGTCGTACTTTAAGAGACTTTCAAGAATCGGCATATAACATCACTGAACTGTATCAACAACTGTAGTTGATGTATGTACAGTATCACTTTTAACAATTTTTCTCTCTTAATGTATTTTTTCTTTGTTAATAAACCTATAGATCTTAGATCCTAAATGATTGGCATAGTGGTGTGATTTGGGGAAGATTTAAGTATATGTTGGCCTGGGACTGTGGACGGACTCTTTGGGGTGCGGAAGAGTCCGTGTGGAATTGGTGAAATAGTTTTTAAGAAGCTCTCACCTGAGTAGGGGACTGTTGGACTGGGCATTTTGGATTAGCTGGGAAACCTGGCTTCTGGCTGGCCAGTGGGGCTGGCAGAAACACTTTAGTGGCTGGTTTGATTGGCCTTAAGGAGAAGGAAATCACAGCCTGGGCTGTGAGTAGCCCAGATTTAAGCAATTTTACCCTGGCTTGATTTCCTCGGCAGTGTCCAGAAACCCCATCATACGGTTCGTAGCCTTCCTGTCTTCTTAAAGCCTCTGAAGGGAGGCAGGGCTATTGGTGCAGCTGCTCCTGCCAGATGCTGTGTGCTCGAGTACCAGGTGTTCGTGTCTCAGACAGATTAGGTCTGTGGCTGTATTATGCTGCAAAGTACGGATCAGAGGCTTTTGGATTGTGAACCAAAGATCAACTCACTGGTCCCTGTGCTGCAGCTGCCCTGGTGTTGGAGGCTTGTTTAGGGCAGACCGTACCCAGTACCATTCTTCCCACTAGGCTGGAAAACAGCCACGAGCAGGCAAAAAATCAACAGCTCCTCATGGTCACCCTACCTTATGAATGCAGTAATGAAATGGGTATATTAGGCTGTCCCTGATTGGGGTTAGGCCAAGAGGGAGAATAGAGTCTACTGTTCTGAAAGCAGCCTGTGGCAGTGCAGCGCGTCCTAGATTTTACTGGTTCACGTAACACCTTCTGAAATTGTTGGGAAGTGACTGATTGAAATGTCACACTGCAGTTTGGGAACTCCTGTGCTCAAATGTACTTGGCTACGATGTCATCTTCAAGCTCTTACAGAGATGACAAGCTAGGATCTATATGAGCCCCCTCAGCCACCTCTGCTGCCTTTCTGTTGGGGCTGGGAAAACCCCCCAAATTTGAGAATCATGAAGGAAATAACAAATGTTGCTACCTGCTGAATTCTTCATGGAAATCTTTGAGAGAAAATTCAAGCCAACGGTTGTTTGCTCTCAAACGTGACAATTCCACAATGTTTTTTGACAAAACAAAGTACTTCAGTTTTTACCTTTCTCGCTTCTTTTACTTATTTGCCCCCGCCACCCCTCTGGGAAAATGGAGAAAAGGAGAGCAAATGGAAAGGGGAACCTGTCTCCCTAGCCAAGAAACCAAAAGTTACACAAACCAAAACACATTTGCATTTCTAAATAACGGCTTTGTTTTGCCTTTGAGAATTTTCCAGCAACTCTCATAGAATCAAACAATTTTCCTGAAAGTTCAACCCTGTCAAAATAACTCTCAAACCACACGTTTAACCAGCTGTTTCTGACAGAAAAATACCATTTCAGATGTTGCTTTACATCATTTAGACTACGTCTACAGTTGGGAAAAACTTTGAAATGGCCATGCTACTGGCCAAAGCGAAGAATACTAATGAGGCGCTGAAATAAATATTCAATGCCTCATTAGCATGCTGCCAGCTGCAGCACTTGGAAAGGGCTGCGTTTCACTCTTGCAGCTCGTCCACACAGGTCCGTTTCAAATGGACCCTGCAAAGGTCGAAATCCCCTTATTCCTATCTCATAAACACTAGTCGATAGGAATAAGGAGATTTTGATGTTTGCAGCTTCCTTTCGAAAAGGACCCCCAAGTAGATGAGCCGTGCATGAGTGAAGCATGCTAATGAGGTGCTGAATAGTCATTTCAGTGCCTCATTAGTATTCTTTGATTTGCCCATTAGCCTGGCCATTTCAAAGTTTTTCCCAAGTGTAGACATGGCCTAAGTGTCCCCTCTCTCAACCAGCTGCCAGCCTGACGACAGGGCTGACAAATGCAGGGGAGAGAGAGAGAGAGTGTGTGTGTGTGTGTGTGACCAGAGAGATTTTGAGTAAAAGGTAATTTTGTAGAAGGTTGGGGATTTATTTCAGGTGTAGGGGCAACACAATGCAAAGCACAAGAGGCAAAGGGGACCAGTGAGAGGGGAATAAAGGCAGACAATACAGGGATGTGGTTCTACATCAGCGTAGGATTATGGCGTTCACTGGTGTCAATGTTGCAGCTACTGGATAACCACAATTTTCTCGCAAAACGCGTCACCCTTTCTATTTAGTAAAAGTCAGCATTGAACGAGGCTGCAATGAAACCTGGTCAGTTCTGAACTGGGGAAAACATCCAGACGTCCTGCGGCACTTTACAGACTATTTTGGAGCATAAGCTTTCGTGGGCAAAGTCCTGCTTCGTCACGTGCATGAGTCATGGGGAAACCAGGCAGAGCCGGTTTCAGCCTCTTAGAAGAGCACATAATTGGAAGATACTGGGGCTGCACAGGGATGATTAGGAGAAGAACAAGAACTGCAGAATCTCTAGCTGAGCCCCCACGAGTCAAAGACCCTCGCCGGGGCTTGGATCCCATGCTGAGTTTGCGGTTAGTTGAAACACCTTCACTTGTGGACTGGACAATTTGATTTGTAATTGGTGGCACCGGAAGCACAGAACCCAGAGACATCACTATGGGGAATAATTCCGGCCACTGCTTGAATGTCAAATGCTTCAGGGCAAGTCTACACTATGGGGAAATGTCAACCTAAGGTACGCAATGCCAGCGAGGTGAGTAACGCAGCTGGCAGCCCTGAGGGGGAGGGATGGCTCAGAGGTTAGAGCAGTGGCCTGCTAAACCCAGGGTGGTGCATTTGGCCCTTGAGGGGGCCATTTAGGGATCTGGAGCAAATAGATTTAAAAAAAAAAGATTGTCAGGGATGATGATACATCCTGCCAGGAGGCCAGAGGACTGGCATCAATGACCGCTGAAGGTCCTGTTCAGCTCTGTGAGATAGGTATATCTCCATATTATTATTATGATGTACTTTCAGTTGAGCTGCTGTGAGGTCAATGGGAGAAAATCTCCCATTGACTTCCCTTATGCTTCTACTTCCAGTGGAGTAACAGAGTCAATGAGAGAGCAACTGGCAGTCAATTTAGTGGGTCTTTACTAGACTCACTAAATCAACCCCCAGGAAATGGATTACCAAAGTGCCACTCTCCAGGTAAGTGTAGACCTACCCTCAGGCTGGGGTTCTCGAGTCCTTCCTTTAAAAATGTTCCAGGGAACAGGATGGAAAGGAGCACACCATTAACACAGCTCAGTACAACAAGGCACAAGCTTTGTACGACTTTAATTGGTGTAACTGGTATAGCTTACAATGAATGTGGTCACGCTGACATTGGCTATTCATTAGGCTGCACTTAAATCTTCCCAGTTCGTTGTCCACCTGGTTCCACCCCTCGCAAGTAAAAATGACCACTGTCACAGAGCCAGTGTTGGCATTGCTGCCTGTTGCTTTTCATAAAAACAGCCTTCCCGATCCATTCATTGCCAGAAAGCTAAAGGCAAAAGGTGAATCTCTGTGCAAATTACCATCCTAACTTGGTGTGAATCCCTTTTCCGAGGCCCACGGGCAAGGGGGATATGCTAACGTGGGGCTCAGAGCCAGGTCAAGTCGGAGGAAGGAGAGCTGACGGACAGCTACCCCTGCTGAACTGAGACGTCTCAGAAGCTCCCTTGCTACTGATGCCAGACAATCTCTGCTATTTTTCTGGCATCGCAGCAATTGGTTTAATTACCGAGGCCATGGTTGTGATGGCCCATTCCATGACTTTGGCTGGCATTTGGTCCCCACTAGGACATGTGGGGTCCTGCCATTAGAAATACCCTGTACTGCTTTTGATATGCCAGCCACGGGTTACTTGGATTGAAAACAGGGGTTCGCATTCGCATTTTGTGTCCATAAAGTGCAACATCCGTCCACTGGGTGACAGGAAAATGACTGGGAAAAGATCATTAAAAATACCCCATGAGGAGCTGGTGTATAAGCTCCCTTCTAAAGACTCATAGCTGAAGTTAGGGGTGAGATTTTCCAGCCATCGTTACCCCCCCGATATAAATTCCCACCTGATTTTAGGCTGTGTCTGTGCTTCCAGAGATTGACTTTGCATGCCTGGTAGAGATGCACGAAATCGAACTGTGTGGGGTCCGCAGTCAACCCCTGTACCCCTTGCTATCACGAGGAGTAAGGGAGGTCAAAGGGAGGAACAATCCAATTGCCCTCTCTCGGTGTGTGGACAGCCAGGCAAGCGGACTGCAGATAAGTCAATTCCAGCAAGGCGATTGCAGTAGCTAGAATTATGTGTCTGCAATTGACTTACCTAGACCAAGCCTTAGTGAATGGGAGCAGAATTAATTCAATGTTGAGCTGCTTTGAACACCCAATTCCCCAACTTTTTCCCAAGCTTTTTAGAATCGTTTCTGGTTTGTGATATGCTAATGGCAGCAGGAGGGCCAGACCAAAACAGATGATTTTCCTTGAGCGGGCCACCTCCAGCCTTTGATCTTGAACTGGTTCCTTCCTTGGCCCATTAAGACGTTTCAATGATATCGGATGTAACTAACATAACAAAGTGAAAGATCTTTAACACGAGGGAGGTGGGCAATATGAAGCAGATATAATCTTTGGGAGTGCCAAGATAAGGTAGGG
The DNA here is from genome assembly GCF_033958435.1 of Carettochelys insculpta. NCBI lineage: Eukaryota > Metazoa > Chordata > Testudines > Carettochelyidae > Carettochelys > Carettochelys insculpta. The sequence continues at coordinate 130,760,563 of NC_134140.1, read as the reverse complement.
AGGATGTTCTAATGGGCAGCATGCAGGCAGTAGAACTGATTTGTTCTTGCTGTACCGCTCCTTGGCAGCCTCTGCGTGTTTCCCCGACTGTAATGTGATAACACTTAGCTGTTCCAAAGGCGCTTGTGAGGCTTAATTTATGGTCATAAAACACCACAAAATCCTCACTGGAAAGTCACTACAGAAACACAACGTATTTTAAACAATCCATAATCTGTACTTTCAGTGGGAATCCCATGTAATGGCCCAGAGCAATATGAACGGCCCCAACAAAGGGACTGTTCTATGGTTTCTCATATTGGACCATCTTCTGTCTGGCAAAGAGGGAAGCTTTTGAGGGCTCTTCAGGCTTAGGAAGAGGTACTTAAGAATGCTGCAGCTAAATACAAAGCGAACAGATTGTTATGCATAAGTTCACACAGGCTGGCTTCTTGGGAGCCTTTGTATTTACCCAGATCACACTTCTGAGGCTCTCAAAACAGTTTAAAGCTCACAAAAGCCATTAAAGTTCTGTTATGTAACTTATGAGCCTGGTTTGACTGAGGGAGACCAGACTGATACACAAATTCCAAGTGTCCACTAGTTTTAGGAGCTTCTACTTTGTAGTCAATTTTTGTTCTGCATCTATACAGCACAATCCATGACCGGAACGCCTGCAGTGCCAATAATTAATTATTATTGATTGGTTTGCAAAGGTGGTCTGTGCTCTCCAATATGTGACTTTATTCCCCTGCACCATTGTCTCATCCAGCGGTACTAACATGACTATTGCAACATGTCCTGCTGCACTCAAGCAATTAATCCCTGTACTGTCTGCGTGACATAGCAGAGTTAGAGCTACGAAGTAAGTTTCCATCCAAGCTTATGTTTCAGGTGTGCAGCTGTTGGTTTCCCTTGCAAACTGGGCCAATGAAAATGCATGCCAGTCATTGTAGCCTTCATGGAACAGACACACTTCTTCAGAGCTGGAAATTCTGATACAAGTAAACTGGCGTGATGAGAATTTACCAGAAAGACAGAAGAAAAGTGTAATGAAAACGGCTGAATCAGCTACATAGGACAAAAGGGGGGCGAACGGGGGAAGACAATTACTTGCTGCAAGTATTGGAATTTCCAGACCTGAAGATGTGGGTCTGTCCCACGAAAGCTCATCTCCTAATACAACATTTTGTGAATCTTTAAAGTGCTACAGGACTGCTGTTGTGTGTTGTGACATTACAGACTAACACGGCGACCCCTCTGTGAGCTAATGGAAGTTAACCTAACGATAATGTGCTGGCTTTTTAAAATCAATCAAAAACCTACTCTGAAAAATTCAGGGTTTGGAGTTTGATAGGTCTGTAGGTCCATGTGCTCCAATCGGAAATGCTATTGCATATTTCAAACCAGCCAGGTTTGTTTTGATCTCAGCATAAATGAACCCATATGGCTTTGTTTACTGGTAGCTGCAGAGGGGTTTGTAAGCGCAAACTCGGGATTAAAAGTACGTACTTATTTTAGCAAATGACTTTAGTGGATGAAAATAAATGGTAGGAAAATAATGCAGTAAAACACTTTATGTAGCACATGACAACATCTGTATCTCTGCTTCTATAGAAACCAGCGATATATTTGTTTCCTTATAGCACTGGTGATCTCTCAAGTTTTTTATGTAATAAACAAACCAGACTTGTTCACGCAATTAAAAAAAGAAAAGGGAGAGGTCAGGGAGAGGGGGGTGATTGACTTGCTGCAGGAAACAGCTATTAAAATTTAAGGTGAGACTTTCAAAGCAAGCATCCCCGGGGTTAATTTCAAAGGAAGGTGCGTGCTGTTCCCATTGAAAATCCATCCACCACATCTTCTAATCGTGGGTCTAATTCTGCAATATTTACCTCAGGTTAAACAGTAGTAGGCGAAAATGAAAGGACGGGTACAGAACTGCCTTCTCCTCTGTGCAGTTTATTGCAGGCACAACAACCTTCTTCCCCAGGGCTCCTTCTAATTTTTTCCACCCTTGTGCAGAATAAACTTCGCAACGTGCACTGAGGCATGTGCGGATGTACACCACCAACAGATACACAGGGCACCTGCTGTGGGGGGCATTCTGCTAATCAGCTGGGCAGCACCCAAATTTCTCCGGGGTAGCCACCCAAACACTCAGCTTACAGGGACCACTGTGCTTCCCTAGCAGCAGTCAGATTATAGAACACTAGAACTGGAAGGGACCTCAAGAGGTAAAGTCCAGCCCCCTGCCCTCATGGCAGGACCGAGCACTATCTGTATCATCCTTGTTCGATTTATATCCAACCTGTTCTTAAATCTCTCCAGTGACTGAGATTCTACAACCACTTTAGACCCTTCTTCCAGCAATTAACCACCCTGACAGTTATGGAATTTTTCCTGATGTTCAGTTGCAAGCTTCCTTGCTGCAATCTTAGGCCGTTCTGTTTTGAAGAGAAATGTTGTGCCTCACACTGCAATGGTGCTGGCAACGACTGGGGTCTCTTCTAACAGGCCCAGTTCTCTGGAACGTTCCCAGCCCCATGGCCTGTCTCCCATCTGCCTTTATCACGACCTTTGTTACCCCTTCCTGGGAAGCACTACTTTTCCACTTCACCATGCAACACGTCGCCGTATAAACTGGCCAAGCACAAATGACACGGGGCAGATTTCACGCATCAGTTGGATTCATAGTCATAATACTCAAAGTGAGACACCCTAGGAAAGATGATTAACAATGAAAGCATCAGTTTCTGACATGACCCTTCTGGGCCTCCCTTTTCTCTGCTCACCTCCCTCCCTCCCTCCCGCGCTCGCCAGGGTAATTTGTTTTGATCTTTTGGTAATAAGCAGTAGAAGCCTTGTACTGCACTGCACAGCTCTGACCAGAACTGCGTCAGGTCTGCACAGCCAGGGAAGATTAAAGGCGAATCAAAGGAGCAGAAGCCACACAGATGAAAACCTTTCCCTGATCACTTCCTTCCCCTCATGGAGATTGAATATTGCTTCCTACTTAAAAGCCTAAACTCAGATTTATGGCGCTCGTGAAGTGACTGCTGCTGGTGTCGAGCCCAGGACCGCAGGCTGTCAGCTTCCGTCGGGTCCCATTTCAGTAGTGCATTCGGCTTGTCGGCATATTCTGATTCCACTGAGTAGCAGAGGAAGAAGCAGCAGGAAGAGAAGACCATGGCATGGAACTGGGATTGAATCACCTCCCAGGGGGACTGCTATTTGTTCTACCATATGAGCACTTCATAAATAAGAACATTGATTTCTGGTCCCAGTGCACTTCCCTCTGCTAAGAGTCATCATAGAGAGGGTTGTTGTAGTTTCCCCAGGAGCCGTAGTCATGATCATCCAAAAGTCTTCCGTACGAAGAATGCCTGGGAAGGAGGGAGGGAAAAAGATAAATCTGGAGTTATCCAGGGTCAGTTCAGAAAGGCCCAGCACACACTTCCAGGCCTATTTCTACTCAGTGCACAGCTCTGCAGCAAGGACCCCCTTGCTCCTGCAGAAACTGAAAAGCAATTACTGCAAAGGCCCGTCTCTGTACCCCAGGGTCTGGGACCATACCATGAACGAGAGAGTAATTTGCAGGTGGTTAGATCTGGATGAATTTTAGTCTAGGGTTTTGATTCTGACTTGGAAACACCTAAGCTCTCAGTTGATTTTTAAAGATCAGCTACCTGGGCCAGTGAGAAGTCTTATACAGGTTGAACCTCTCTAATCCAGCAATCTCTTGTCCAGCAACCTCCATAATCCAGCATGACTTTAGTTAGCTGGATGTCCACTCATCACGGGTGTGGCCAAGTTTCCCACAGTCCCATACAGTTTGTTTCCAGCCACCAGTCCTGGCTCTCAGTGTTCTGTGCTGTTACTTAGCACTTATTTACCACTAGAAGTCTTCTAAGAGCCTGGTAAGCAATGGAAGTGTTGGTAACGTGCTACACAATATTGACCTCCTGTGGTCAGGCAAATTCTCTGGTTCAGCGCTGATTTGGGTCCCGAGGATGCTTGGCTAGAGAGGCTCAACCTGTAGTAGCTATATATTGTGAAGCAGCCTCCTTGGCCCAGCTGAGGGACACACTTAGAACACAGGTAGATCCTGTCTGTCGTATAGGAATGGTTTGATCTTTAATGATATCAGTGGACAATCACATCCCTGGCTGTGCACTCCAATACAATTGGACCCTTTTCATATTATTTTGTAGTAACCCCATGTCTTCTCGTTTCTCCTGCCTGTGAGCAAGCAACGATTCTGCATGGTGGTACGAATATATGCAGTAGATGGCCTATTGATTCTCTGCAGAGGGTTAGTTAAAACCCAGCGGCTTGTCTGAAGATATTAATGTTGCTGCTTGATCAAGAGTTGGATCTAGTAGCGTGCTGAGTGCTACGGGCTTTTAATAAGGTAGTTTATTAAGCTCTGAACACTGAGCAGTCTATGGGCTGGATCTCAGCAGTGCGAGGAGAGAATGAACGCCTATGGACATGGACTTGTCTCCCCTCTCTCAGGGCTTTGGGATGACGCCAGTGGATAGGTAGGAAAAGCTGGCTCAGCACTGCAAGGAGCACAAACTCATTCACCCCCTGAAACAAATGTGCTTTCTGACTGTTCCCATCCCTTTCCTGCTGGCCTTGGGTGACTGGTAGAGCCCATGGGATTATAGTCAGGAACGACTGTGGAAAGAAGGCTTTTTAACGGACATGTTGGCAGAAAGCAAGTTTTGTGGGTGGGCGTGCAGGCTTTTCACACGCTTTTGCCAGGCTGACGTCAGGGCCCTCAACTCACCCCTCAGAGGCAAGAGGAGGCTTCCGTCCAGTGGTGCCTGGGAGACACAGTTGTGGTTGGGAGATTGGCTTGGAGCCTGGTATGTGTGTGTATGGAGAGTGGGACGGAACTTGCTTTCATTTTATGTTTACGAAACGTTGGCTCTTTATTTGCGTGGGCTGAAGCGTCCGTGTGACATAGCATGGGGGACACGGCCGTTCTGCTGCTATTGTAACAGAAATTCCATTTGCCCCCTGCAAATTCCACATCAACGCCGTGCCAAAAATGCCCCTGGAATTTAATTCTGAAATCCCTTAATTTCAATGGCATCTGAGCTTAGAGGCCCTTCCCGGGGCCCTCCTGCTCACACTGAACTCTACACGGTCAGGCAAAAACCTTTCCTTTCGATTTCCACAGGAGGATGTTCTTGTTCAATGCAATCAACTCCCTTCTTCAGCCACACTGAAAAAGTGACGCTAGGCAGAGAGAATGCCAGACACATGACTTGCAGGAAATACATGGCCAGGGAGGCCTGTGCCAGTAAAAACAAGTCATTTATTTTTACAGCGCAACTTGCTATCTGTTTGATTTACTAATCCAGCTCTTTCAGAGCGTCCCTCCCTAACACCAGCTGGTGCTCTCTACAGGGCTATTTTGGATATGCCTCGGCCTAAAGTGGCAAGAATCACTCTGAAGCAGCTGGAACAGAAACCCTGCTTACTCACCCTTAAATTAAACCCAATTCCAGATGCATAGGCTGCTCTTATTTTAAGGCTGCTGATAGGGCTGTGAGTAAAGCTTGCAGAGGGATAATTACTGTTTATGGTCACAACACGCTGGGGTGCTGGCTCTGGGGTGTGAGTGACACCTTTGTCATGGGAAAGGTCCCGCCTTGCAACATTGAAAATGACACAAAATGGGACACCTCCCACCCCAGCACACCTGCAACTGCCCCCTGGCATTGGTGCAGGAAGGCCTGGGATGTGGTACTATCACTCGCAGGGGAGGAGCTTGTATCTCAGCCAGCTCCTCAACACCATGATCAGTGGGGAGCTGCCTGGGCTCTTATTCCTGTGGCCAGGCGTCTGTGCAACCCACATGCCTGCTGGCTGTGGTTAATTGTATCCGTAGTGGCAGTTCAGAGAGAACGAGCATCTTCTACAGCCTCAGCCACGAGCCAGCTGGCTTTTAGCTGGGGCTGTAAAGGCTCCTGCACTAGGCTCCAGAGGTCCTATTAGCGTTACATCTACATGGCCACCATCTTGTGGCTCCCTGGTCCAGAGGCTGAAAGGCAGGTCTGCCCTGAAAGCTGGGCTCCCTGGGTTTGAGGCACAGTTGTGAGCCTGCTGCTGTGGCGAGGCCACAAGCTGTCCGAGCAGTCCGGCTTAGCTCTGTCCTGAACACTTACAGCCACTGCCACACGGTCCGGTGTTTCCATCTGTCAGGCAGCTCTGCTGTGTTAGCAGCGGCAGTTGTACTGGGGGGGGGTGAGTCCCATAGATGTTAATACGTGAAAACATAGGGAGAGGAGAATGTATTCCTGTCTGTGCCAGTAACCCTGTTTTTGGGGTGAGCGTGCTTTTATGAAGCAGATACGTACCTGATCTTCAGGAATGCTGCCACCCCAAACACGAGCAGGACCACCACAATGACAGTTACCGTAATGGCTGCAATGCTTCCTGCAAGGGGGGAAGGAGAGAGAGAAAAGGGCATACGAAGACTTTTGAGTGAGGTCATAATTGATCAAAGCAGTTCCCTCTGTCCCCGTCCTGCTCACCTGCTTCCAGTGCAAGGGGTAACACTAGGGTGGCCACATGTGGAGCAACCCCAGATGCCTTACCGAGAAGGAACGCCAGTCAGTCTCTGCCCATATGGGAGACCACGGCCGCTTCGCCCAGCAGCTAAGATCTGCCCTTGTTTGTAAATGAGGCCTGAAAGTGACGGAAGCCTTGCCTTGGGACTGACTCAGAAAAGGGGCCACCCTTTAGCCGAGGCTCCACCTCCCTTCCCAAGCAGTCCGTTCCCAGGGCAGGTTCGAGTCCTGCTCTTTACAAACCGTAACCTTCACCCGCTGACATCAGGCAAAGTGAGCGAACCAGGAAGCTGGTTCTCTTCTGCTTTCTCCAATCAGGAGCACCCCTCCAAAGTCCCTGACACAAACCTGCGTGATGGGAATGGGACCCTAAGACTAGATTTTTCTGAAGCACTTGCTGCCCAGGTAGGTGCCAAAATAGGTGGCCACGCTGTCAAAAAGGGCAGGCCTGGGTGCTGACCTGACCGTGTCTCGAAAGAAGCTGCTGCAGACTTTGGAGAATCGGCTGCACTACAATGAGAGCTGAAAATGAGGTCCCCCACCCCCTTGAAAGTCTGCCTGCACGTCTCCTTTCGGCTCATCCAGGCATGCTGCTTTGCTCCTGGGAACGGCTCATGTCTCTTATTTAAAAAGCTGCACGTGGCTGTGCCTGTCCTGCCTGCAAGGGTAACTCTGTACAGGAAGGGGAGTTACGAGTTTTCCTGCTGAAGGAGGAAGCTGCAGTGCAGTTGTGACAGGAGCGTCCCTGCTCTCTTGGGGGCATGTTTACAAGCATGACTAAGCAGGCTTCTGGATGGGTGAGCAGAGGGAGGCTTGGTCTCTGCCGACGCCCAGTGACTCTTGTGAAGCTGCTCTCAGAACCGATCTCATTTAAATCCCCCAGGGGACAAAGGAGGCAAGTTTTCAACACTCCTTCAAGTTACAGGTTTACTCTTAAGTAACTAACTTCTGAGCGCAGTGCAGCCTTTAATAACTTATTCAACAGGCTACAGGCCGTGGGGGATTCCTTGCAGTTAGTCAAGGGCTCCTGCTATTTAGCACCTCTCACCGTTAGACTGCAGTGCCAGTGCTAGGCTGAGTCCAGCCTGCAGCCGCACCCTGGGAAAAGCAGTCACTGGTAGCTGAAAAAGATAGGGCCAAACTTCAAACAAAATCTTTACTTGCTTCCTTTCATGCTCTTGACTGCTTGGTAAGGTAGCATGCAAGACCCCCTGGGGTTGGGGAACACACATCCCATCCTCCCAATCTTCTTATTTCCTTTGCACCTGGGAGATATTTGCTGTGAGGTGGGCAGGTTTAGGGTGTTGTAACAGGGATACTGTGGGACAGATGTAACCCACACACCTGTGTGTGGTTAACTGTCCCATGTAGTGGTACTTAGACCACCTCACAGAGAAAGAATACATGTCCTCTACAGCCTATGCTAAGAGACACCTCTCCCTTAGCTCAAGTTGTTGCAGGGCCTGTACTAAGCTGCAGAGGTCCCAGGTTCAAATCCCCCTATGGGCAGTTACACAGGCAGCAGAGTGGATTTGGATAAAGCAAACAGTGAAAGTGAGCATGGTCTGAAATCCCGGCCCTGGGATTGGCAGGTCGCTGCCTGGCTGACAATGAAGATGTGGTGTGTGCTTTTTTTAGCACCCATGAAGCACAGTTTCAAATGGCAGAGATCTGAGACTTCAGATCCCCCCTCTGAATGATCCAACAGCAGCCCACAAAAGCACAGTCCTCTGCAGAAGCCGTAATCACTTCACAGACCACGAGGGAAAAGTTTTGCTTCTGCAAAAACACTGCTGGGTGCCTAACTGCCCAGTTAGACAAAGCTTTAAGCATGTAGGAGCGGCCCCTGAAACACACACACACTTTTTAAAACATCTCACTAAAATTCAGGCCAAGATTTTCAGAAGCCCCAGGAGAGGGCGGGTGGCCAGCACAAGCTGCTGTGAAGGGCCTGATTTTCAACAGGAAGGCGAGCAGGAGCTGCAACTTCGCTGTCAGACTCACCAGCTGCTTCGGAAAATCTCCAACACAGGTGAGTTCTGCAGATCTGCACAGATTTCTGCCCCTGCTCTCCAAATCTGCCAGCAACTTCCAGGTCTGTGGGGTCTCCACACCCCATTCTCTCTCACAAAGCTGCTTCTCTGCTCCGGTGTTTTTGAGGGATGTCTCCCTTCTGCAGCTTCTCCACCCCCCTCCTCCCACGGCTGGGGACAAAGATTTCTCCGTTGACAGGGTGCAGGCTTCTGACCGCAGTGCTGGGATGGGCAGAGGGCTCACCCCGGGCAGCACATGGGAGTGCAGTGCCCATGACACCATGGTTAGCAGGGGGTGTGCTGCTACAACCCTTAGCTATTGCGTATGCTAAACGAGGGAACTTTTGCCTACCGCTGCCAAGGGCTTCCAAGTCCCCCTCTGACCTCACCCACATAGGCAGAGCACAGATATTATTGCCCTATGTTCTTTTCAATCGCTCCTACCCCCGTTGTAGTCTTGTGCCAATGCTGCCACTCTGTTTTACCAGGATAGTAAAACTCATTCTCCCCCGCACCACATACTGGGCACACCCCCACAGCCAGCAGCAGCCTCCGTCCAGCTGAGGGTGTCTCTCCTTCAGCCACCTTGGCCTTCCAGCCCCAGGAACTGTCTGCGTGTAAGAGAGATCACTGATCCCGGCTGTGTATGGCCCTCGGTCCACACTCTCAGCCCTCACGAACAACAGCTGCAAAGACGGCGAAGCCTCCGAACACAGGTGACTGGGCTTGTCGGGGGAGAGGGTCCAGGGAGGGTCACCCAGAGGAACAGGACAGGGGCATGGGACGGTAGCCCACTTAGCAATTAAAGTGTTGGCGGGGGGCAGCGCACCCTGGGAGTGCAACCGTCTATGCCTCCGAATATAGCTTTCTGATGACACAGGAGGGAAAACAACCTCAGAACAAGGCTCCAGACCCTATCATGGCAGAATCCGGAGACTCTTCTCCAGAAAAAACTCAGGCCAGGCCTGCACTGGAGGTGAAAGTCAACTTAAGATCCACAACTCCAGCTTCAAGAATAGCACTGCAGGAGTCGATGTACCTTACGTCCGATTTCTCCCCCATCCCCACAGTAGGGGGGTTCATGGAAGGAACTCACGCATTGACTGCCCTTACGCCTTGCAGCTGCAGGGAGCACCTGGATCAATGGGGGTTCCCTCGGAGTTCAATGCAGCAGGTCCATATTAGGCCCACTGAATCGAACCAGATGATCAACCTCTGGCGCATCGAGCCGGTGCCAAGTGTAGACAAGCCCTAGGACTGCCCTCCCTGGATGGGACGTCTCATGTCCTCACACCACCCTTTATCTGCCAGTCAGCACCTGCCGCCTTGGGGGGCTGCAGGGAGGCTGAGCGGAGACCCAGCATAACTGGCGAGTCTCACGCCACTTGTTTGCGTACCCGGCGTTCCAGAGGAGCTACAATTACCCACCCCTGGTCTTGTGGGTGGGGAAGAAAAACGGTCTGAGAATTCCTCCGATGGGAGCTGCTCTTACCCATGGAGAGAGAAAATGCTCACACACAGCAGCATGGACCCAACAGCCACTCAGACCCGGCTCGGAAAGATGACCGATGGAGGGATGCAGGGGATTTAATCTTTTGTATGTGCCACCCCCCAGTGCCAGGTCCTGATGAGCCATGGGAGCAGAGGGAAGAATCAGCAGGTACGTCTGCTAGCTATGTGGAGGCGGCACATGCAGTGGCTTGTGCTGATACTAAGCACGCTGGCCTGGGACTCAGATACTCGGCCTGTGAGTTCATCTTGCAAAACCAGCAGAACTTGAAATCCCCTCCCCAGATAGATCACTCACAGACCCTTCCTCCTCAAAACAGCTTTTATGCAACAAGAAGATGCGGCATAAAGTTACTTTGATCTGTGTTGCATGTAGTGAGTGGTTTGTACTGCACTCGCGGGTGTACCCATAACACTAGCAATGTGGGCCATAAAACATGCCAGGGATCAAAGGCTGGGCTGGGGCAATCAGTGCATCTTGGCTTACTGTTGAGCCTGCAGCCTTGCTGTGCTGTGAATTCGCTAGATTGGGGCTTTTAAACAGAGCTCACTCCCACTTGTCCTGCCTACTGAGGGGGAAGGAAAGTTAATGATGAACAGAACCAGAGGAGAGAAATGAAACCTCAGGAGCCTGATTTGTAATAAAAGTCGGGACTAGATCGCACCAACTCAAACAACCCCTCAACTTTGGGGACTTTGGCACCCAGGGCCCTTGTCCCGTTGAGCATCCGTCTCTTCTTTCTTTACACAATTGGGACGGCTCACAAGTACACCTCCTCATCTCTAGTCTCAAGGCGCAAGCTCCCTGGGGCCGTAACACAGGGGAGTGCTGAATGAACCCTCCTAGCACTTCACAACTGAGATGCTTATTTTAGTGTCTTTGTAGCACTGCTGTTCTCTGGCCCTCTCTCAAAGGGTCACTTTGCATAACACCTCACAACCATCCCTGCAGCTGGTGTGGCATGTTGTGGAATACACTTCAGAGGCTAAACAATGAGAACACCACAAGGAAACCCCTCCCCCAGCTATGTAGGACTCTCCCAGATGCCAGGTTGACTGGGACTGATTTTTTTGCTCGAGAGAGGGTCACCTGCTCCACATACAGTGCAGTCGCTCAACAGTCAAGGGAGCAGGAGAGAATTCAGTTTGGCAGAATGATTATATTATTGTTTTCCCCACCATCGTTGGTCAAAGTAAACGATCCTGACTCCAGCTCCTTGACCGAGCTGTGGTGACCCCAGGCCACACCGACTCCCCTCGAGATGAGATTTTGGGCAGGGGGAGGGGCACCACCAGAGAAGTTTGTAAGGGTGTATAAGGCCAGGCATAGCCTCAGCTTTAAAATGTCCCGCTCTGCACATCAAGTTACCAGATTAAACAGCGCTCCCTGGGTGGCGTTCCCGGTCTTTTTTCACAGCCACGTGTGGAGTGAATGTTGTGATGTGCACCGGTATGAGGGGATATGTTGTGCGCCTCCATGCTAGTGCACTTAACAAAATTCATTCCGCACATGGACAGGCCGGGGCGGAGGGGTCTGGATGGTGGGAGATGGCTCAGGGCTGGAGCAGCATTGGGGTATAGGGGTGGTGTGAGGGCTGGGGGGCAGAGCTGAGGGATTTGGGGTTCAGGCTTCTACAGGGAGAAAGGACTCTCCCATCACTCTCACCACAGCTGCTCAAGGCCAGGAGACAGACACCTCTTTACAGCTGGGTCAGCTTCCATGGGATGGTGGGTGGGGCGCCTGTCCCCCCGCTGCAGCAGGTTCATGCTGGGGATGGACTGCAGCCAGCACCGCAGTTTCTTCAAGGAACTGGGGTCAGAATCACTCATCTCCTGCCTCTGCGGCAAGTCCAGAGCTGCCCTGTGTGGGGCCAGCAGACAGAGGTGCCTCCCCCCACGGCAGGTGGCAGGAGAGGCCTCTCCTATCACTGCAGCCCTGAGCCCCTGCACAGGGCAAAATAGGCAGGCACACAGCCTAGAGGGAACTTTGATGCCATGTATGGAGAGGACAGAAAAGAATGTGTCTGAAATGAGTACGGTAGCCCATAGTGAAGGGCATAGAGATAATACCCTGATAGTGGGAATCTACATTGATTCACACTGTCACCAGTCAGTTCTTTCACTAACCCTTCCTAGGGCAACTCACCATGCTCACCTCACATCACTGTCAAACACACACGCATCTTGGGCCACTACTCAAAGATAAGGGATGAGTAGGTGACTCTGTCGGATGTTCCAAACATTAAAAGCCTGTGCCAGAGTGGTAGCGTGTTATTTCTTCAGTAAATGAGGAATTTCCCTTGTACTGTCGAGTTGGGGCAGTGCGTACATTTAATCCTGACCAGGGGTTTGTTTCAAGTCCAATATCTCATCCATCAGGACAAGGAGTTGGAGGCTGTTAGAAAGCAAGGAATTCTTCACTTTTTCTAGTAGGACAGGGCACGTCTCTAACCATGACAGTTTGAGATTTCAAACGTTAAAATTATGTGTAAAACTGTACGTGGAAAACTTATTGGGCAACTCTCGGAGAGACTTCTAAATTCACTGGCCCTTGAAAAAAGGAAAAGTGACTAACCTCATTAGAAAATGCTGCATCTATGCTCAGCAGATATGGTGTGGTCACCTAGCGTAGGGTGTACAAAGTGAAATTCTTACTGAAATGTAGAGTTGTAAGTGTGTATTTTTTCTTTGGTGCCAGGCGTGACAGAGTACATCTAGTCATTGTTGTAACACCTTGCTACAAAGGGATCACAACTATAAGAAAGAGTCAGCATAATGTCATATGGCCCGTGTCTACACTAGCCAAAAACCCATCTTCTCATACGAATAAGGGGACTTCGAAGTAGGTGGGGTTCTTTCGAAAAGGAACCCCGTCTGGATGAGCCGCCCAGCGGCAAGCCGCATCAATTTCGAAGTGCTGCGGCGGCCCGCATGCTAATGAGGTGCTGAATATGTATTTCAGCGCTTCATTAGTAAACTTCAAAACGGCCATTTGCATGGCCTTTTCGAAGTTTTTGGATAGTGTAGACACGGCCATGGTGTGAGGTACAGAAAGAACGGAGCCATAGCTCATGGATAACTTTGTTACTAGTAACACAAAAACCACTTACTATGAACTTCCAACCCCTCCCCCAAAATATAACAGGAGAAATGAAGCCTCAACGGTGGCAGCTTGAATAATGCACACACTAAATCATCTGCCTCACCTGAGCTTAAAGCGCGCTGAACCTCTTCCATGGTTACTCCTGTGGAGAAAGTGGTGCTCTCTGTGGAGGCAGTCTCAACGGCAGAGTTGGCCGAAGTCACTGGAGATGTCTGTTTGATCGCTGGGCTTGATGAGAGGGACTCGGTGGGCATATCTTGAGTAGAGGCACTCTTTGTAGTGGGTGCTGCTGGGGATGTGTCAGTGCTTGGCAACTGGGTTGTGCGTGGATTTGTCACTGTGGTCTGTGTGGAAGAAGTTGATGATGACGAGGTATTAGCTGGGTGAGAAAAGGTGGTTGCTGGGGTTTCTGTGGAATGGGAAGCTGTCTCTGGAGCTGTTGTGGAAGGGCTGTCTGTCTCTGGAGCTGTTGTGGAAGGGCTGGCTGTAGGCAGAGCTGTTGTGGAAGGGCTGGGTGTCTCTGGAGCTGTTGCGGAAGGGCTGACTGTAGGTGGAGCTGTTGCAGAAGGGCTGACTGTAGGTGGAGCTGTTGTATTTGTCAGGTTGACAACTGGAGTTCTGGAGATGTGTTCTATGACTGTTGATCCTGACCCAGTGTTCAATGATGGTGATTGACTGGTGGTTGAAACATTTTCACTTTTTGTATGTGAGGCAAGATGTGTCGGGGTAGCTGACAACTCTTTTGTGGTTCCTGAGGAGACTGTGGTGCTGTGATGCTCCGTTGGTCCTGAGGTGACATTTTCACTGGTCACTGTTGTTGCCGATGATTGTAGCTTGTTTGCTGGTGTGGTGGCATGGACAGTGGCTTGAGTTGATTGTGATCCATTATTTCTCTCAGGAGAGCTGGAAGAGGTTATAACTGTTGAATGTGAAGAGTGAACATTCAATCCTGAGGAGAAGACGCACATGTTAACACTGGAATATCATGATGACAAACTGCCCCCGAGCACATAGCAACGAGTCCAGAATGAGCGGCCAGTCAGTCACTGTTTTACACTATACTTTGACAGGGATGTTTGCCTGAAGTAAAACAGCAGTTACCATTGAAATAGATGGTACAAATAAAAATCACGTGTAGAAATAAGAAACCCATTTGCTTCCTACTACACTCTAATTGGTGGCACTTATTCAAAAGGACACAATATACCCCAAACACAGTTGATAACAGGACAATAACGTGGCATTGAGCAGTAGCTTTGGGAGAACTTTGTTCACAGGTGTTGTATTGGGTTACACCGTAATATCCCTACATCCTAATCTGTATGTCACAGACCCTTACAAGCTCCTTCTATAGGACAATGACCTGTGTTCAATGGCTGCCAGTAACAACTCTGATGAAAGTTCAAGGGACCAAAGGAACTCAGAGCTGATTGAGATTTTAAAATTACAGCAGAAGAACGATTGCTTTCTCTTCTGACCAGCCCCTAACACAATGGATCGATTACCAGCAAACACCACGGCAAACATCATTTTCCACTGTCCAGGAGACAATGAGAAAATCTAGGAAGTCACATCATGTCTTCTGTTGACACACTAGCAGCCAGCAGACGAGGCCAAGGAGACCTCCTGTTGACAGTAACGAACAATGAGTCATTTTCCTGGTGTAGCCAGACCCTGAGGGGGAACCCTTGATCCTAAGTTAGATCCTGAGCCAGTGTAAGGTGCTGCAAGGCACTGCCTGGCACCATAGGCTGACTGAACAGCAGCTGTGTTTGGTTACAGAGTGCAGTATTTGGATTAATTTGCCCCGTTTTTATTCTGGGACCACCTTCCACTAGGACGTTTAGGCACCTTACTTTCCACAGCTGTTGGTCATCTTCAGGCAAGACGCTCTTTAAAATGAACCACAGTTGTATGGAATGAGGTAAAGATAGGTTTGGAAGGGTTTGGTTTTTACTGGTAAACGCCTGCACAGACTGAACCTCTTGCGACCTGACTCCTCCTGAACCAGGGAATTTGCTGGCCCCGCTCCTTGCTGCCAGCCCTGGGGCTCCAGCCCCCACCGCATCAGGGCTCTGCTCTTCCCTAGCCTGGCAATGCTCCTGCTCCCAGCCCGCCTGTTTTTCCTGAGTGCTCCAGTCCCAGAACACCTGCGGGGGCACCAATGATGTCAGACTAGGGGCACTGCTGGAAGAGGATAGCCCATATTAAAGAGCTGCAACCTGTAAAGGATTTCACAGTACACAAACTGACAAAAACATATTTGCACAGACCAAAATGTGCGCTGTCTCACCACCGCTGCTAGTGCACCAGGTTGAGCATTGCAGCTGGATTTAAGGATTCTTACTTTGTAGAGTCTGAGATGGGGTGTTGCGAATTTAACTGTTATCAAGCCTTAGACTTTTGAATCTCACACGTAATGTCCTTAAATAAGAGTCAGATTTCCACATGGTCTGACCGCCTCATAATTTTATACAAATATTTAAAAATAGAAACATTAACTACTAAATATTCTGCCCATTCTAATTCTGCTCCAGTAAACTTATACCTCTGTTAATTAAGATACATGAATGAGAAATAACTTGTTCCAAATGTAGGACAAAAGTATTGTGGTAGCATTAAGAAAGCTACCACCACGTTGGTTCTAGTCTCTCTGGAACACAGTCACTTACTCAGTCCAGCAAAATCAGAAAGCAGCAAATTATTTATTGAAATATTTCTTCCGGTTTCAAGTTTAAAAATAGAGACATTTTTCTCTGCCGCTTGCATTGTTTGCTCACTGCAGGTAAAGGAGGAGAGGCTTAGTTAAACTGAATGTTATCAATTTGACTTTCTAGGGACTACAGTATTTTTTTCCCCGCTGGAACATGGAGGATATGTCTACACAGCCAAAAGAAGCCACTGGCATTAGCACAGCATTAGCTGGGAGTTTAACACATCTGCCGTATGATGCTGGTGTGTTTCTGGTTGCACAAAGGCCAGTGTCACATACAAATCCAGATGGTATTTGGGTATGCTGGTTTGGCAGTATTTTTTGTTTGGCTCAGTGAGAGCACACCTATGAAAAAAGGCTATTGCTGTTGCCACTTTGGGACTGCGTGTTCGAAAGCGCCAGCTGTTAGGGAAGTCATGACCTCTGTGGGACTTCCCTCTATGCTAGCTGCAAAGTCACGCGGGAGAAGGGGAATGAAACAGGAATATGAGCCAGGCTGAAAAATATCTGAGAAGGCTATGCTGCCTGTGACACAACGATAAGCTCAAACCTATCAACAGTGCCACAGAAAGTCTCTGTTCAGGGGAATGCACGGATGTGGGGAAATACATGGGCTTATTCCTGGTGTGCCTCAGAAATGATTTAAACACACTTTTCTAGAGCATCTAATTTACCAGTACCCCCTCCTTTGGGCTCTCTGGCCGGCTGCTTCCTTAAGCAAACAGCACGTCAGCACCTGTATAGCAAACAATCGATACAGGACGTGTGGGGCACCTGGGAGTAACAACATAGGCTGAATCTTTCCTCCCTGCTCCACTTCCTGTTTCTTAGCAGAAAGATGAGTCAGTCTTTTTTTTTCCTTCTCAGCTGCAGATTTCAATTTTGTATCCTCATCTACTATAGGCCAGAGGTCAGCAGCCCTGGCACGGGTGCCAAGGGCGGCACGCAAGTCAAATTTCATCGGCACACAAGGTGGGAGTTCAGCCCCGCTCCTCATCCCCCGTGCAGCTGGGAGCTTGCTCAAAGCTGTACCGCCTGTGGGTTAACACAAGACCAGCTCATGCTACCAACCACCTAACGGGTAAAGCTCTGCCTCTTTATTTATTAGCGAAACTGTTGTAAGTTGGACTGTTGGTGGCTTTAAAAAATATCCCCAGCACTTGGGCCATCCATGGAGGTCAAAAGGTCAAAGTTCGGCACTCTGCCTCGGAAAGGTTGCTGACTCCAGTACTAGGCCAACTTCAGTGTTGACCAATGTCTACTGTCATCCTTTGTGTTAGTTTGGCTACAGGAAGAACATGCAGACGATACCCAACAGCAGCATAATTTGTATTCTTGTGGCATTTGTTTCTATTCACAGAGTAGATCTTCAAATGCTGAGGAGTCACATTCATTTGAGTATCCATAAGTGACACAATTCATTACAATACACGACAAGTCAGACAGTGTGTGGGAGGCTATTGCTAGCTTAAATTTCAGCATCCTTTACAACCTCCTCCTTTTCAGTTGCTCATTACAAATTCTTTGGGAGCAGAAATCTTTCCATGCAAAGTCTCATCCGAAGGTGAAACGCCTAAGCAGAGCTGGTTAGAGAAAACTTCCACGGTTTTGAAACGCTGACCAGAAATGACAGCAGGGGAACTGGGGAAATGGTCTAGAATGAACACACGGGTGGTTACTGCTGAGTCATTTTTCCAGCCAAATATGGAAAAGGTTGCAATGTTCAGCTCTCTCTCAGATAACTCAAGTGACAGAAGTTAGAAATATCAAACCTGTCTTGGCTTGATGATCTCATTTAGACTTGGAGCCAATTAGGTGGGAAGACGCACAGTAGAACAGTTCCAATGCGTGCAAAACCCATGGGACTTTCAGAGTTCCTCTCTGCTTAGAGGAGCACCATAAAAACCTACTACCCCAGGGCATCCCTGCTGAAGAGGTGTTGGCTTTGGGGTTGGGAGGCAGGTACGCTCTATCCTGCAATTCTTAGGCACCTGGGGTAGCATTCATACTACTTCGTTGTTAAGCATCCAGCAGTAGAGCGCCTCTGTATCTGTGCATGGCCATAGCCTGAACTCCTCTGTCCCTTTTGGGGATAGAGTTTCTGCTCTGTAGTTGTACATGACTACCACACTGGGAGGGCTCCTGGGGGAGAGAAGCTCTTTGTATTCCCCCACCAATGCCCCTGCTGAACACAGGCTGGCCCTACATCTCTCTGCTGGTTCACAAAAGTAGCTGTGTTGAGTAGTCGTGGATGAACCTGGAAATCTTGAGGTTCAGGCATTTGCAGAAGCTTTGTGGTGATCCCCAAACCAAACTCCTCTCTGGGCTCCAAGGAAGGGGCCCTAGAGCTCAGTGCATTTTATGGGAACATAAAATGTTGATGGCGAAGTCGCAGTGCACGTCTGTTACGAAGCTGTCTCTGAACCAGAGTTTGCATGTGTTGTGGTTTGGATGCAGCGGTCTGGAAGGCTGCCAGCTCAGGCTCCCACCCAAACCGTTCACCCAGCCCTTAACAATGTGCCTTTAGATACTGCAACCTGCGCAGCCAGATCTTCAGCTTTGCGGAATGGTAGGCAGGCAAAAGGCATTCTAGTGGGAATCCTGCGTTACCCCTGCTAAGGCAGGAATCCAGCAAAGCAAAGGGGAAGGGTGCTGTTCCCCCTGGGACAGCAACATGCACAGGTGTTCAAATGCTGGGCACCAAATGAAAGGGGTCAATACTCCCCTTTTTCCCCGTGTGTGTGTGTGTGTGTGTGTGTGTGTGTGTGTGTGTGTGTGTGTGTGTGTGTGTGTGTGTGTGTGTGTGTGTGTGTGTGTGTGTGTGTGTGTGTGTTTCTTTTAGTGCAAGTTTGTTCCTCATGAACCAGAGAGAGAGTCTGGTTGGAGACAGACTCCAACAGGGGGAATTAACCATCTCCATGCTACGGTTGCTTGTGGCACACTAATGAAAACAGTGTTTGTAGAGCCCAAGGGCTCTTGAAATACAGAAGTGCCTCGAGCTATGCCAGGGTTGCGTTCCCACACACCCTCACATAACTCGAATTTTGCAGAAGTTGGGGGGCTGTTTCCCCAGCAGAACCCACATTCTGCAGCTGGGGAATCAGCAGGAGCACCTGGAGCTCCTTTTGGACAGGTAAGTCCTGGGTGGAAGGGGGCAGTTGAGGAGGGTTAAGCCTGGCAGTGCATTGGAACCATGGGAGAGGGGTGGTGGGGGTTAAGCCTGGGGTGGGTTAGGGCGTGTGTGTGTGTGTAGAGCTGAGCCAGAGCTGCGTGTGCGGGGGGTTGAACTGGGGCAGAGGTCGGGGGTTTGAACTGGAGCTGCGCACAAGTGTGGTGAGTGGGCTGGGGGTGGGGGCGGGGTGAGCCAGAGCCAGGCGTGGGGCTGGGCCATGCGTGGGTGGTGAGCGAGGCTGGGGGTGGGGGGTTTGAACCAGGGCTGAGGGGGGAGCAAGATTTTGAGTTGCACTTAACTTACGTTAATGCAAGTTAAGCGCAACTCGAAATCGTGCATTTTGAGGCTTTACCGTACACAGAAAGCTTGCAATTAGGTAGGGCCCATTGAGGTGGAAAGTAGCATGTCTGTTCTTGGGTCCCCACCCACACAACTGTTATTTTGTGGTGAGGTCTGAAGCAGAAAGTCCCACAGGCTCTCTCATTTGAGGTGTCTACGGGAGACCGTGTGTCTCAGTGGACAAGCCACTGTGACCCTCAGGACTCAGGGGTAGGTAACCTGGGTTTTAATACCTGGGCAGGTCACCTCACCTCTCGTGCCTCAAGCACTCCATCAGTGAAATGGGGATATTTGCCTCTTTGTGAACTGCCTTGATGTCTGGATGAAAGGTACCGCAGGATTCTCTTCTCTCTATCCTCCACTCCTCCTCAGCTAGTCCTGCTTGACCGGTCTGCGCATGCTGTGCTACTGCCAGTCTGATCCATCATGCTATCTCCACCGAAACGGCGTCACATCGGGCTGGCAGGGCTCAAAAGCGTGAGGGCCTCTGCATTATTAGCTGTGCTGTATGCCTGCCGAATTCATTCGCAGTCCCCACCGGGTAAAGTTATTATCATAGAGTCATAGAACACTAGAACAGGAAGGGACCTCGAGAGGTCATTGAGTCCACTCCCCTAGCCTCATGGCAGGGCCAGGCACCGTCTGATCATCCCTGACAGATGCCTATGCAACCTGCTCTTAAACATCTCCAGTGATGGAGAACCCACAACCTCCCTAGGCAGCAGGGTGCGTGAGCTCTCCTCTCCCTATCCCGCTGTGAAAGTTCAGACTCTGAGTCTTTAAGCTTAACGGATGAACAAGAGTGGAGTGGTTTCAGGAGGGTAAAAAACAGAAGACAGCTAATCAGAGCACTCAGATTTATATGAAAACGGTGATGTGCAAACAAGCATGGACTCATTAAGTGGCATCTATTTTAAATCCTCAGCCTCATGCAAACAAAAGGCCACAGACTTATAATGGGGCTCGACTTGCTTTTTCTGGTTGATGCAGTTAAATGTAGAATGGATTTTACTAGGCACCAATTTTGAATTCCTCCTCCTTCCTGGAATGTGTGCTAGGTAGTTGCTCTTTAATGGTCTTCTACAAGCTAACGCTTCCTCTCGAAATTGCAAACACATGTATATGGGGGCCAAGGTTTCAAAATGGGTTGATTTTTTCCACAAGCTCCTAAGGGATTTAGGCACGAGTGCTATTGCAAATCATGACTTTGCGAGCCTAAATTCCTCTGCTGCTTCTGAAAAGCTCCCTGCCAAGTAAATGGCCTGATGCGCTGAACAACCTAATGGCTTTAACTCAAGGCAAGCTGCATGTGCAGAGACCTCTAAAAATCAGGCCGCTTATGGAGATGTCAAAACAGGGGTATTAGGCACCTGTTGTTAAAAGTGTTGCTTTGCCTGTGTGTGACAAAATATTTTCTTTCATTTCTAAAGCTGAAGTCCCAAAGGGCCTTTCATCTCCTGCCTGCCACATACACACACGACAGCTAATTTTGCCATCAGTGACCGGACAGAGGCCAGAAGCAGGAGAATCAGCTGAGGAGGATTTTAAATGAGTCCCGTCAATGGCCCAGGAGGAATGTGTTATGGCCGGACACAGGAAAAGGGTCTATGCTTTCCCCTGCTGGGGTGAGATTGAAAACTCCCTAGTCACATTGTGGAGGTGTAGCTCCGGCTGATGAGGTCCATTTGTGGCCTGTTGAGTTTCTAGTTTGCGGTGCTCAAGGGAACCCAAGGCCTGAAATAGTAAAGTCTGCTAGTTGGTCTGTTCCCAAAGGAAATCGCTACCGGGGAGCTCCCTGTGAGTGGATGGGACAATCTCCTGCTTTTTAACTTGACTTTCACCTTGGTGATGGATGCAGAAAGATGCACCAAGGTTGAGTTCCAGGAGGCAACAGGGAGCAAAGCGGACTCGTGACTGGAGAGGGTCCAGTGGAGGGCAACAGAAATTATTAGAGAGCTGGAGCACATGACTTACAAGTAGAGGCTGAAGGATTTAATCTTATTTAGTCTACAGAAGAGAAGAGTGAGGTGGGACTTGAGAGCAGCCTTCAACCACCTGAAGGGGGGTTCCAAAGAGGAAGAAAGAGGCTGTTCTCAGTGCTGGCAGATGACAGAACAAGGAGCAATAGCCTCAAAGTTGCGGTGGGGAGGTCTAGGTTAGATATTAGGAAAAACAGTTTCATTAGGGCAATGTCTAGACTGCAGGTTTCTGTCAGGAGACCGGAGGTCTCTCGACAGAAGTTTGCCACGTCGGGAGTGTTCCGACAACATCCCTGTACGCCTCGTTCCACGAGGAAGAAGGGATATCTCGGCAGAGGGGTTTTAACCTGACATTTGGCCCCATGTGGATGGGCCAAATGCTGGGCAAGCTTCCCCTGATGGAACTGTCAGCAAGACATACACAAATGCGGTGTGCATTTTGCGTATTTTTTGCCGACAGTTCTCGGCAAGCAAGACACAGCCTAGGGGAGCGGTGAAGCTCTGTAATGCGTTACCTAGGGACGTGGTGGCATCTTCTTCCCAAGAGGTCTTTAAGTCCTGCCTTGACAAAGCCCTGTCTGGGTTGGTTTAGTTGGGATTGATCCTGCTTTGAATAGGGGGTTGGACTCAATGGCCTCCTGAGGTCTCTTCCAATCTTATGATTCTACAGCACAAAACTCCCTAGAGCAATGCTCTCTTCTGGATTCTCAGCTTGCTGGTCTGAGAAGCCTATTTGGTGAGGGATGGGAAACAGGAGCTACCTAGGAAGACAGCATTTGATTACTAAGATTGGTTGTGCTCTTAGAGCTCTCCAGGTAGGTGCTCTTGAACCAAGACTGGCCACCCATCTAACACCTCCATAGTGTAGGTTCTATCGTCACCGAGATTTTTGTGGACCCCTTCCTCTCCTCAGGGTGGCCTCTCCTCTAGCTTGCGAGCCATGCAACATCCCTGTGTGAACTGCTGTGGTTGAATGAGAAAGAGGCATGCTGCTACATTCCTGTCTTTGATGTATAAGGGCTATTCCGATTTATAATAATGTGTGGCTAGTTAATCATGAATTTGAGTAAGTAATGATGGTGCTTCTTCCTAATTTTGTATTAAGGGAGAAAGAAGCTCCTGGCCTGTAGCTGCAGATCAATGCTCCTTCTAGTTAAGAGATTCCAGTGCTGCCCAGCTGATTAACAGAATGCCCACAGATGGTTTTGTTTCTGTAGGTGGAGCACAATCACCCCCTCTTGGTGCACGTGATGAAACTTGGATGGAAAAAAAGGGCACATGGATGGATAAGATTAGAGGGAACATTGCTGCAGATATGTACGTACAGCGAACACAGTTAGCAAGTGAAAACCGGCAGATGGACCTGCAAATAGGCAGTGCCACGGAGAAGTGGTTATGACGGAGGTCCGCTCGCTTTTCTTCAGCATAAGGAAACAGCTGAATAAAACTCTCCTATTGGCAAACCCGGAAGAATACTAGTAGCCAGGCGTCCTTTTTCCCCCGACACTGGCGGTGATGAAGAGTCCTGCAGAGTGTAAGATCTGCAAAAAGAAGCAGGGTCCTCCTGGGTTCTTGTCCAGTTCTAGAACTGAACATTCTGGCTTTTGAAATGTGAGTGAGTATTCATCCAGGGACAAATGGGAATCAATACTGGCTCTGGTCAACAGCTATAATTTAACAAAACGGCTTATTCCCCACAGTCACCTGCTTTCCCACTTTTGCTGAAACACAAAGGGTAAAAATTCATTACTAGAGAGCTCACATCACCCACTAATGAAAAATCATGTGCTGCCATAATTTCTTTATTTGTTAGACGCCAACTGTTTGTGCGGTGCAAATGGCAACTGCCCATACTCCTGTGATATTGGCAAACCTAACGAGTAAGTCAGTAACGTCCTATTGGAGCCACTGCTGGAGCTCTCTTTTCTGACCACACTGTTGCTCCCCTGGAATGCTGCGCTACATCCGCTGCAGACAAACCCTATGAAACACAGTCCTGTAGCAGTTTAAAGACTAACAAAATGATTTATTAGGTGATGAGCTCTTGCGGAACAGACCCACTTCTTCAGAATTTCCAGATCTAATAAATCATTTTGTTAGTCTTTGAAGGGCCACAGGACTGCTTTTTAGTTTTGTGACACTGCAGACTAACTCGGCGACCTCTCTGTGACTATTCACTGTGACATACATTAATCCAAGGGGCCAAAAACCAGCCGTAAGAACTTACTGCTGCACAGTGTTAATGTTGCACAAACATTGGTTCAGTGAATAGTGATCCTTTATAGAGAATCTCTTATTTTCAAATGAATCATTGCAACATCGTCTTCTTCCATAGGCAGGATTTGAGGTTATTAAAACAGATTGTTCCAACGTGCTTATTCAGGGTACAAGCGACTCTACTTTCAGGGAGAGACAGGCAGGCATACAGTTTTCGGCTCTGTTTCCTTTTCTAACACCGGGATGCTAATAACCCACTTCACAGCAGACATTGTTAGCAGCGATCTCCTGTGCTAAAAACTGCCGGGAGGCCGGCTGGCTGCGTTTGTGAGCAGCTTGTAAAGAACAGAATGCACAGCAATTTAATGACAGCGGGTCAAGGAAAAGGATGGGATGTGAAGTCTCACACTGCTTTCATGAAGTCTCCAGCAACTAAACAGAGGGAAGGGGATATTCTGAACAAATAGGTGTCCTGATACAGCAGAAGTATATGTTTTCACCAGATGTAGACATCGCGTATCTTAGAGACAGAAGGCATCGTCTGCACTCTGCAAATTGAGGTTGTAATTCACTGTGTTTGGTTTGCATTGGCTGGAGGTGTGCCTGGATCGAAGAGCTGCTGTAACATATTTGATCCAAAGTTGACCAGGAACCAGTTTCACTGAAAAAAGAATGAGAAGTCCTGTGGGACCTTAAAGACTAACAACTTTATTGGGAATATGTTTTCATGGGCTGGAGGCCGTTTTGTCAGTGGCTTCCAACCCACAAAAGCTTCTCCCCAAATAAACTTGTTAGTCTTCAAGGTGCCACGGGACTTCTCGTTGTTGTGCTGAAACAGACTAACGTAATTACCTCTCAGAATTTCTCTGTAGTTAGCTCTGGATTGGTTACAGCCTCCACACTCGCTTTGGAGGCTGGGTGGTAAGGCTTTTCACAAGGCAGGCTGGCACCTTCCCAAGCTCGCTAATGAAAAAGGCATTTTTATGAAAAGCAGAGGTGGAAAAAGTAACTCGAGTAAAAGTACTGTGGAGGGATGTACTTAAGTACACATTACAGGTGTTGCTCTGGAAAACACTTGAGTAAAAATACACACACATGCATGGGTGCACACATGCATAAACACACAGAGCTCACGTCTAAATTGTACTCAAGTATCCAGAAATGAAAGTAGCCTCACTTTTGCTCAAGTAAATGTTTGGGTACTTTTCCCACCTCTGGTTATAAGTGCTATTACAAATGCTCAGGGTAGTGATACGAGCTGTCTAAAGCCTCACGTGCAGACCTATCTCAGAGAGGCGATAGTAAGTGAGAAGGACCGTGGGTCATGCTCTGCTCCATCAGGGCTGGCACAGAACCAGAGCTGCAGCTGCTCCTCAGCAGCAGGGTGCAGTAAACAGGAGCACTGATTAACTTTGGTGCAGGTGGAGGAGGAGGAGCAGACAACAAATATTTCCAAAGCAAAAGGGAAAGTGAGTTGCGGGGGGCGGGGGGGAAGAGCATGATTGTTTTTTTCCTCCCTACAGACAAAACGAGACACTCGGCAAATCTCTGGAAAGCATCCCGTGTTGGGGGGGGGGGGGGGGGCGGCACCGTTGACTGCCCTCAGCCCCGCCCCTTCCAGGGCCCAGAGCCAGGCCCCCTTCCTACCTTACCCCGGGTCCCAGGGTGGCTGTCGGCCTTGTAGCTTGCGTTACACACTCAGCGTTGAGCACCCATTGATATCTGGCCCCTAGATGTTGCTCTTAACCAGGCTGGCTGATGCGCGGGAGGGGGCAGAGGGAGCAATTAGCAGTGGCGGACGGAGCTCTGGGCCCCTTTGAATCGCTGTGGAAGTGGTGCTGCACGTGGTTGTGGGAGGGGGGTGCCCAGCACCACAGTCTGGGCTGTGCTGAGGGCTGAATGTCCTAGGCCCCACCCCTTCCACCCTTGGCCCCGCCCCTTCCACTCCAGGCCCCGCCCCTTCCAGGGCACAGAGCCAGGCCGCCCTCCCACCTTGCCCTGCAGACCATGGTGGCTGCGGGTGCTTCTGCTCTTAATGCTGGAAATGCTGATTAGGTTTAACCTAAGGACCCTGTCTTGACGCTCGTGAGGTCCTCTCATTGTACACGTTGTATCATTTCAAAATAACACCTGTACATCCCACTTCCACCTTGCCAATGGCGGCACCTTTCCTAGCCACTTAAAGAGATTGCTGTGCCTTGACTGACCCGGCAGGAGGCACAGCAGCTGGTGTCACTGTCTCACTGAGCAGGCAATATCTCTTGAGAGCACAGCAGTATGATAAACAGATGCCAAACCTCACCCTGTCATAAAATGCTGACGCTGGCTGCTTCCAGCTTCCCCAGGAGTGCTGACAGAAATAAACTGGCGGGTGTGGCTTTCCCTAGATCACATCAGTCTGGATTATACACACAGACTGGCCAATCTGTGCTTGTCTGCTTCTAACCAGTGGGTCTGTTGCCTTAAATACTGAACTGCCTTCCTTCTGCTGGTGTAAGAATGGACGGTTTAGCTCCCAGCTGCCTCCTACGTATGCAAGTTACCACAGATGTAGGCGACTGGTGCCCGCTGGCCTCTGTTCTGTGCATTTGCTGCCCAATGAATGCCTGAGACTTGAGGTAGGAGCCAGATGCTGATGAATGCTCAGATCACTCCATCACAAGTCGGGTGTTCTCTCTGATGGCACTAGCTAATAGCCAAGGGAGTGTGTCAGACTCTCCACTTTGTTTCACACCCCTAGCCCTCATGGCTGCAGAGGGCAGCTTGAAAACGTGACTGGAGTGTGTCCTAAAAGTGCCAATCGAATAGGAAAAAAATCCGTATTGAAAAAAACCCAACAAAACCTTCAGCATTATTTTTTCCTCCATCTTAGGGTTTTGTGCAGCTTGATTCACAGTTTGAGCGTGCTTGGGGTGTAACTGCTTGGCTGGACGGGGGAGGGAGACACACAGGCCCAAGGTCCGGCTTTTCCAAATCTTAAGGGACACCTTGGCTGACCAGCCACAGCCCCTATCCATATAGTCACTTCAGATCCACTGAATCTTCTACAGTTGATTGGAAGTGCGTGTA
Source organism: Carettochelys insculpta (assembly GCF_033958435.1). Lineage (NCBI taxonomy): Eukaryota > Metazoa > Chordata > Testudines > Carettochelyidae > Carettochelys > Carettochelys insculpta. The sequence continues at coordinate 130,733,863 of NC_134140.1, read as the reverse complement.
GTGAGAAAAATATTACTACTGTGTCACATGCCTCCACAAGGGACTGTCCATTTCTCAGGCTTCTTAAAGATCCTTGTCTTAGGCCTAGTCAACAGAGTTCTGACCCGCTGGGAGGGCGTAAATTCCTTCTGAACAGAGTTAGTCAGAGTTTAAGGCCAGACGGGACCAACAGATCACAGCTGATCTCCTGTATAGCACAGGCTGCCAAAGTATGAAAATAAGACCTCGGCATGTCAGTGGCCAAGGAAGCCACACTGCGATACCTACACACACTTGCTGATAGCTACCCTGGTGGGGATGTGTACTGTCACACAATTTTGTATGTTCACTTACTACTCCTGCAAGTAGAAAAAAAAAATAAAAAAAATAAGCAGTCATGTAGCACTTTAAAGACTGACAAAATAATTTATTAGATGAGCTTTCGTGGGACAGACCCATGTGGGTTTGTCCCAGTAAAGCTCATCACCTAATAAATTATTTTGTTAGTTTTTAAAGGTCTACATGACTGCTTTTTTGTTTTGATAGAATATGGACTGAAGTGGCTATCTCTCTGTCACTGCTCTTGCAGGTGGCACTTGGTAGGAGATGAGGCTAGGCGAGTAGCACCCTGAGTTTTGCATCAGGCTTCAAACAGGGAACTTTTACTGCCACTTTTTTTTTTTAAATGCTAAATTAAAATTTTTCACATTCTCTTAATTGGTAATGGCTGGCAGCAGTGTCTTGATCAGTCATGAAGAAGGAATAATAAAATCAAGTTGCCGAATACCTCTAAAGTTATCTGTCACATGCTTATTCTCCCCTGTAGTTTATGAAAATTATACGTAAAAGAGACCTGAGAACAAAGAACTGTAGCAAACAGGTGAAGGCAAAGCTGCTGGGCTCTGGTCAGAAGATGATCAACTCTGGCCTGAGATAAGAATGACTGGTTAGGGTAGGAATGTGCATGTAACAAGTTTTATTGTCTTAGAACTGAGCTGGCATTTTTTGTTTATTTTCACTTACGTACTTACTTTGATCAGTCTGTTTTCACTTGACACCACCTAAATCCTACTTTTTATGCTTAATGAAAACACTTTTGTTTATGATTCAGCTCAGTGTAAAGAAGTATTACAAGGTGAGGTGGGGTGGAGACAGCAATCACCGTGCATGTCTCTCTTTCATTTACAAAGAGGGCAGACCTTGTGAGCTTTCTCTGCGTAAAACTTTTAAACAGTGTTAAGATGGATTTATTTGGGGGTTGGGTTCCTGGGTGTTCTCAAAAACCTTATAGCTGAGTCCTCCTGGAGCTGATCTGGTTCAGTGTCTGTCTTCCTGTGCAGGGGAGCAGTAACCCCAACTCTGTGCCTTGGCTGTGGGGAGGGGGGAGACCAGAGCTTCTGGCCCAGAAAGACAGGGTAGTGGGGAGCCACAGAGAGCAAGAAGGTGGAAGTCAGTGGCTTGATCAGCACATCAGCTGACAACCTCAAGAGGACTTCACAGTATCTTTCTACAGAAATGGTTTTTAAGACTTAAAAACAAGTAGGCTTGGCCAAGAGGAATTAGGCACCTGAGAACTTTTGGTGGGAGCTGGGCATCTAATTCCCTTAGGTCAACTTAAAACAAAAAAACAAAAACAAAACCCAAACCCAGCCACAACTGTACTCTGACTCTGGAATGGGAAATGTAGTTGGCAAGGCATTGCAACTGGATAGACAAGCAGCGATGGAGTAAGAGGATTCTAATACAGCATGCACATCAGCCTAAGAACAGCTACTTCTTGCCAACAACGACTGACAGCTTGATGCAGGCTGGAAATGCAGACTATTAGGCTCCTTTTCTATGTCCTCTCCTCTGCTGGAAATACAGTGACATCAGTCACGAAAATTGATGCTTGCACCCCTGCTGACAAATGACGATGCTCTCGGCGCATACACGCATAGGTAATCAAACTGCACCCACCTACACTTCTACTCTCCTTTCTAACTTGTCTTCATGCGAGCGAGTGCAGCTTCATGCTGCCCTGTCCCTAGGTGAGTTGAATTAATTATTTTCACAAATGTTAATGGAATTTCACGTAGCCCTGGTCCGTGTTTGAAAATTAGGGTTACGTAAGACAGCTTACATTGCCCTAATGCTAACACGTGGTTCCCACAGGTGTAACTCACCTACTATGGCCAACCTAACTCCACGTCTGTGAGAGGCACAGTGCTTAGGTCGACGTAGGCCAGTTGACCCTGGGTCAGTGCAGACACTGCGTTGCTTACACTGGGGGAGGGGAGGAATCTGTTTTGGGTGGGGGCCAACTGATAAACAGAAATAAAAGGCGGACACTCACCACACTCAGGGCTCCAGGGTTTCCCTTGCACTCCAGCAACATGCAGGGGGAGAGGCCCCAAGGCTCAGCTCCCCCCTGGACTGGATTAACTCTTCTAGGGTGATGGAGGGGTCTGGACAGGAGGGCAGTCTGGAAGGCGGGTGGTGGCTGGGCAGGAGGGGCAGGAGATGGGGACACTTACCTGGCCCAGCTCGGGGGAGGGGGGTGGCGCAGGTGGTTCCATGCCACCCTGCAATCTGGTACAGAGCTGCGTCCTTCTTCCACCATGCAGAGCCAATGGGTCAGATGCAGCCCATAGCTTGCCTTTAGTCTAGCCTGCAAAGCTCACCCCCACCCCCGCCAACCCCAGCAGCTGGGGCCCGGCCATGGTGTCCAGCCACGCTGGGGGCGCTGAACCTTGGTGATGCCCCACATGTGGCTGAAGCACCAGCACTGGCTCACCCTGCTGCGGTTGGGAGCGGGGCGTACCTCACAGGCTAGATCAAGGCAAGGCATGGCTGGATCTGACCTGCAGGCCACTGGTTCCCCACCCTGCTGTCAGAAGCCGCCCCATAATGCCCCACTCAGAGTTAAATCGGTGCAAGATCTCCTGGTGAGGAAGTGTAGTGCCAACAAAAGGAGTGTAGTGTGGCTATGCAAAAGTAATTTAATTCCTGGGGCAAGGGGATATCAGCGTAACTTGGGTTGCCTTAAGTTTGCTGTGTCGTCTTAGCTTTCTAGTCTGATTTGCTCTCTCTCTCTTTTGCATTACTTCTGAAGATTCCATGCCGATTGGAAATAAAGCTTTATGACCTGGAGTTAAAACCCCTGTGGAAAATGACCCAGTATAATAGCGTGCGAGTATCTGGCTCCAGAGTGGTACAAATCGCACATAATGGGAACCCTGCCACAGCAAACAAGCTCCCCGTGATAAGCCAATGACCCACATTTAATTTGTTTCACTTCGTGACCAGGTGACGTACGAGTACAGCTGTGGGGGTAAAACAGTTTTCTTGAACGTAACACCCCTTCTTCTGCCTGTGAATTGACTGTGATGATGCTGTTTCCAGGCCGGAAGAGTTCTGAATCTGTTCGAAGGTTTGTCTGCTTCACAAACAGAAGCTGGTCCAAGCAAAGACAGTCCACCTCCCACCTTACCTCCGATTTTCACCCAACCCCAAGCTCCTTCAGCCAACTTTCCCTCCTACATGGAGGCAAGGCAATGCAGCTAAACTAAGCAAGTGGGAAGGCATTTGATTGTGGTGAGAGTACCTCCCCTTCTTAGGGAGGCATCTGCTGTGACTGCTTTGTCTATTTGCAGCATGGGGCCCACAGGTCACCAGTCAGTGCATTCAGGAAACGGTATTTGGGGAAAGTTAGGCTCTTCCAGCCAGGCAAGCAACCAGATGAAGGAGGTGCTGGAGAGCACCTTCTCAAAGCACCCTCCTTCGGTCGACAGTGCGTGCTGAGGAGACAGGCGACCTGCTCTGTCTGGGCAGTTTCACAGCATGGTTAGAGCACCCTGAGGGTTGGTCAGCTGGCGCCACTCCAGTCCCTGGGGCACAGCGAATACAGCCCGATTCCGTAACCCACCTGGGCACAACTACCTGAGCAGAGGCTCTTCATACCCCATCTCACTCCCAAGGCACTGCTTTTTCCAGCCCTGTGAAACCGACCTTCTAATGGGTGTTTCCCATCCCAGCAGACGTAATGCGAGAAGTACTGAGGTGGGCGGGCCCTCAGCAACGCCTGCTCACGAGCCTTCCTGTACGCAACTCTGGTCTGTCCCCTCCGAAGCGCCTACCGCTGTGCTCTGCGGAAGGGCAGGTCGGACTGGATTGCGTAGCTCTCCGCTGACAACACAGGATACGAGACCTGACGTTGTGCGGACACTTCCTGCGAGACTGGGTGCATTAGAGAAACAATTTCATTGAACTGGTGTGCTGAAAACAGATGTGGATGAATCTAGGCTGACTAATCCAGGTCAAGAGCCTTCTGCACATGAATAGCTAGGAAGATACTCAGTTACGCTAGGAGAACAGCCTCTGAAAGTGCACAGAGGTGTGACAGAAACGATAGCTCAGCTCAACCTCTGGTTCACTAGTGCCTCTCTCTAAACAGCAGCCACATGGCCTTTCCTACCTGGTGTTAATTGAGGTGGGTAAAAAAATCAGTCCAGTCATACCCCGAGATAACCCGAATGGGTGTATGAGAATTCACGTTTACGAGGAGTTTGATTTAAAACCTCTACCTCGTCTTACGAGGCATTTCCTCGAATTTATGAGGACTGATTTCAATTTCGTGCCCCTGCAGTGGGAGAAAGGCTGCGGCTCCAGGCAACGGCTGCCCGCAGCTGCATGCTGCCCGGTGGCTGTTTCCTGGAGCCCCCGGCCCAGCCTTTACCTGTGGCTGGTGTGGGTCTCCGCCTTGGTGCTCCAGCAGCGGCGCACCCTGACCCAGCCAACGGCTGCAGGCTCCCAGGTGCACCCGCGAGACGTGGCTGCTGGGCACGCAGCCCATCCCGGCCCCGCCCCTGCCGCTCGCTCCCCAGGCAGCTAGTGGCCGCCCCTGCCCGCCCTGCGCAGCTGCGCCTTGGGCACCACTTGCCACCTGTGGCGTTCCTTTGCATTTAGCGCCTTGGCTGCTGCCGGCGGGGCCTCTCTGCCACGCAGCCCCGCATGAGTGAGGCATCACCCCCTTGCCAACTGGGGGCCTCCTGTGCCTGCCTAGCTCCCTGCGCGGCCAGCCCCTGACCCTGCCCCCTCCCCATTTAACCTAGGCTGCGCTCAGGCCAGGCTGCCTCCCCATGCCCTGCTCTGCCCTGCCTGCCCCCTTGCACCGGCCCCGTTTCTGCAGCCATGGGCAGCTACCTGGCTTTGTGCCCCCCCCCAGGTGCTCTTCCATTTCCGTTCCCCTGTCTCTGCAGGTAAACAGACATATTGTAGAGTAATTAATGAAGGGAAAATGCCTTGGTAGGTTGTGTTATGATAACTAATGTTAACTTTTGAAGTAATTGTGTTCATTTTAATGGGATTTGGTGGTGTTTTAGTGTAAATGGGTGTAAATTTTGGGGCTCAGGAACGCATGAATTTTTTTTCTCATTGAAATTAGTTACATTTTACATTAATACATTTTCGACATACAAGAATTCGCCCTAAGAGGAGTTTTTCAGGAACCAATTACCCTCGTCAGATGGGGGAAGACTGTATTTGTTTTTAATTTACAGCTTCATTTTTATGATGACACCTCGGGCTCTCAGAAAGAAGCTAACCAATGCCTTAAGCATGGTTCAGCTGTAACAAGCTTTCATGCATCACTCAAAATGAGTGTCAGTCTCATTAGCCAGACTCCTACTGGGGTGGGATACTGTTTTGTATCATTTGCTAGGTGAGAACTCAGCCAGGCTTGGATTTCAACAAGCAAAGTGACCCTTTCACAGCCCTGTGTAAAACGAAGCCAGTGAAATCACTGAGATTCATAGAGCAACGAAGGGTCCTGTGGCACCTTATAGACTAACAGAAAAGTTTAGAGCTCTAAACTTTTCTGTTAGTCTATAAGGTGCCACAGGACCCTTCGTTGCTCTACAGATCCAGACTAACACGGCTACCCCTCTGATACTTGAGATTCATAGTCATCTGAACACTGCATCATTAAGGACAGGAAGTGGCGATGCCAGGATGGGGACTTTTATGGACAGTGCTACAGTCGATGCTCTCCACCATGTGTGCTGGTGCGCCACTAGATAAAGAGAGAACCCCACTGAATAGGAATACATTCATTTGCAGGTTGAACTTCTCTAGTCCAGCACCCTCAGGACGTGACTGGTGTCAAACCAGAAAATTTGACAAACCACGGGAGGTCAATATTGTCTAGCACATTACCAACCCTTCCACTGCCTACTGGGCTCATAGAAGACATTTAGGGGTAAATTACAGCAAAAAAACCACACTGAACCCTGAGAACCAGGACTGGCAGCTGGAAACAAACTTTATGGGACCACGGGAAACTTAGCCACACCTGAGATAAGTGGATATTCAGTTAACTAAAATCGTGCTGGCCACCGATGTTGCTGGACTAGATTGTGCCATTCTGGAGATGTTCAACCTGTACAATACAGGGGGAGTGTAATAAAATGCTACATTCTAGGTTTAGCCGAGAGTACGGCTTTTACACAAGGTTGCCCAATGCTTCTCATTATATGGTTCTGCTTTCGGTTGCATATAACACTACCAAACTTTGAAGGCTGCCCAGAAAACAGATTTCCGACATTTTCTTACTTTTGAGTGCTGAACTTTGGAAGTTGGCCTTAATACCGCAGTGTGTGTGTAATACAGAATAGTGTATGAGGATGATGTAGAGTAGGAGGGAAGCTGACTCAGAAAGTAAGCAAGCACCAACTCAGCAACAAAAAGTTGCAGTCGAGCAAATAACTGGATACAACTGTCATGGGAGAAATACCTAATAGTCTGTTTGTTTGATTTATGAGCTAGCTGAGTAGGTTTCTTGTGTCACTATTTTCATGATGCTGCATGGCTGCCAGATGATCTAAGTTCAATTTTAGGGAGCACTGAGCTTTTCGTATTAAAAGAGAAGCAAAAGTTAGAGTTAACTCACCCAATGAACTCAAGAAATTAATCACAGTTTTAACTGCACTGCTAAGCAATACCAATTGAATTTATTGAATATTTTAGGTGTCATTCTACATTTTCAAATACACTGATTTTAGTTTCAGCACAGAATACAAAGTACAGTGCTCACTTTATATTTCTATCACAAATTTTGCACTGTAGAATTTTTGAAATCATTTCACACAAGTAATGTAGTGCAATCTCACTATTGTGAAAGTGCAACTTACAAATGGAGATTTTTTTTTGTTACATCACTGCACTCAAAAGCAAAACAACGTAGAACTGTAGAGCCTACAAATCTGTTCAGTCAATCGCTAAGACAAACAAGTTTGTTTGCACTGATGGGAGATAATGCTACCTGCGTCTGTCTTTACAGTGTCATTTGAAAGTGAGAACAGGCATTTGCATGGCACTTATATAGCTGGCACTGCATGGTATTTACCTACCAGATACACTAAATATTTATATGTCCCTTTACACTTTGGCCAGGATTCCAGAACTACATTTCCATAGATAACCTAGATTGTATGTTCAGTTTTCCCACCTCCTCCAAGGGAAAGCATCTCTATCATCTAGAACACATGTAACCAGATCCCTTGTAAAAGCTGCTTTCTGAACTCCCCAAAGCTGCCCCAGGGTGGGAAACTATCAGGGGGTAGTCGCATTAGTCTGTATCTGCAAAAAACACAAGAAGTCCTGTAGCATCTTATAGACTAACAGATTTACTGGAGCATAAGCTTTTGTGGGCAGAAACCCACTTCGTCAGATGCATTCAATATGCTCCAATAAATCTGTTGGTCTATAAGGTGCTACAGGACTCCTCATTGTTTTTCCGGAAGGGAAAATGTCTTTGCTCATTCTGAACTGAACTGAAAAATTAAAGTCTCTTTTTTTAAAAAAGAACCAAAAAACACTTTTTTGCTTGGGTCAATGAAAACACTTCATTTTGAAAAGTTTGAAATGTTTCGTTTCAGTTTCAAACGTTTTATTAAACGTTTAAAATTTTATCTTAAATTTCTAATGGAAAACTTGCTGTGAGCCAGAGTTATTCATTTCAAAACTTTTTTCCAACATTTTCTTTGAAGCGAGGAAATTCACTGAACAGATTCTTTCCCATGCAAAGTTTCACAGTTTTGAAACCTCTACATTCTTCAGTGAAAAAAAATGTTCCATCTAAAAGTTCCCAAACAGTCCAACTTAAAGCCCTCTCCCAGATCTTTGACCTTTAACTCAAGGAATATCCCTGCTGGAGAATACACTCAAAAGGCAGGGCCAAGAATTATTAGATCATCCTCAATAGATGTTTATCTAACATGTTAAAACCCTCCAAATATGGAGACTCCAGCATCACCCTAGGCAGTTTATTCTAGAGTTTGCTTCCTTGACAGTTCGGAAGTTTTCCTAATGTCTGAGCTAAACCCCTCTTGCAGTCATTTAAGCTCATTGCTTCTTGTCCCGTCATCAGAGGTTTGCTCGATTTTGCTGCATGAAGGCGTGGCAAAACTGATCTCTCTGGGCTCGGACGTCGATCCGAGTACTCCATGCTATTGCTTGGAATAAGAGACATGGCATAAACCCTGATCTACACCAGGGAACAAAGATGATCCTGATATGTTGATTCTAGCGATGCTAATGACACAGCTAGAACTGCGTATCTGGGATTGACTTTGTTCCCCGGTGTAAACCAAGCCTAACAGAACTCTTCTCCCTCCTCCTTGTAACAACTCTTTATGGACTTGAGAACTGTCTTCATGTCTCCTCTCAGTCTTCTCTTCTCCACAAAGCACCCATTTTTTCAACCTTCCATCCTAGGTCATGTTTTCAGACCTTTAATTACTCTTGTTGCTTTTCTCCAATCAGTCCACATCTTTCCTGAAATGTGGCACCCAGGACTGGACACAATACTCCAGTTGAGGCAGTATCAGCTCAGAGCAGAGTGGAAAACACAGAGCTTCCTGTATCCCCACTACACTTTTCCCATAGAAAAACTGTCCTGGCTTCTGGCTGTGAAGGAGCCCCTCTCTGGGAATATTCTGAAGCAATTAATTCCCTGGGTAAAAACAGAACTTGTGTCAAGCTTGAGTAATGCAAGATGTGATGCAGGGCCTAGTTGCAAGGATGAAACATCATCAGGAAAACGGCTGATTGGGAGAAAATGAAGTGGAGATGGGTGAAGAATAATGTGGATCAACTCTGTAATGCATCAGTCTTCAGGAGTCTCTCTCTGTGCTTTTAGTATAAATGTGAACTGGCAAGTAAATTCCCAAGCTGTTTGCTGTGTTGGATATTGCTAGAAAAAAAAGTTTCTTAGCTAATCCTTATCGCTTGTTTAATGAGTTAACTAGGTTTAGAATCTATCACTCAATTACACAGTACAGAAAGCTGCAGTAAGAGAAATCTGGAGTTGTCAGCTGCCACAGAGGGTCATTTTCTTATTTCATACTACATAACACATGTCCCTTATTTTGGAATAACATGCTCACAGACCATAATGGTGATGCCATAAATCTATTCTCTATTTCACTTCTGAATAGCTCAGCTTTTCCAAAGGAACTCCATCCTATCCTTGTTTCAATGGGACTTAAGTGCACTCTTAGCATAGTCATTCTTAGCTTTTTTGTTAAATTGGAATCCGATCTGCATCAACATGAGAGTGGGAGCAAGGATGAGAACTGTTTTTAGTTGTAGGGATGCTGTCGATTTAGTGTTCTGAGGACTTGTCTGTTAGAGTTAATAAAATTTGAAAATTTAAAGTAACAGAGGTTTAGGACGGCCATCAGCTGGCAATGCAGGAGACTGCTGCTATTGAATATGTGAAACATTTCCGTAACATTTAAGACTGAGTTTAATAAAATGCAAGTGTCAATGTGTTTGTGTGTGAGATTTAGTTCTTACCACTCCTAATCTGCATCTGCAGCTTGACACAAGTAATGAGCCTTATGTACTATGTCCTAAATTAATAAAAATCAAATCAGCTAAAACAATTACACAAAGCACATCCTCCGAGAGGCTGTAAAATGCTGTACTGAGCTCTACATGTGCATGTCTGAGTGATCAAATTTGTGCCCTTGTTTGAAGAAATATGGGAAATATCAGTGGGAAATGATTTAAATAAATGATTTTAAAAATAAATATTGATCCACCCTAATTGCTTTGTAGCAAAACTATGCTTTGGCTACGTTAAGTTTCACCAGCAAAAGCGCTGCTGTGAATAGTACAGTGTAGGCAGGAGAGCCTCGTCTGCAGACGCAGCTGTTGCCACTTGAACGGTCCCATGAGGACGGCCATACTGGGTCACACCAAAGGTCCATCTAGCCCAGTATCCTGTCTGACAACAACGGCCTATGCCAGCTGCCCCAGAGGGTAGGAACAGAGCAGCTCCTCAAGTGATCTATTCCCTGTTGCCCATTCCCAGCCCTGACAAACAGAGGCTCAGCACACCATTCCTACCCATCCTGGCTAACAGCCATTGATAGACCTAACCTCCAGGAATTAATTTTGCATTTTTTTTTAAACCCTGTTAAAGTCCTGGTCTTCACAACATCCTCTGGCAAGGAGTTCCCATGGCTGACCATGCATTGTATGATGATACACGTCCTTCTGTTTGTTTTAAACCTGCTTCCTATTTCTCTCTCCTGCCAGCAAAGTGCCGCTACAAAAGACGACCTAATAGTGGGAGAGGGTAGTGATACAGCTGTGCTATTGTAAGGGCCATAGTGTAGACAAAGCTGAAATATATATTATATTAAACAACGTAGGATTGAGTGACTTCTTGGGAGAGAAGAGATGAATCCAGGCTTCGTTTGTAAGCTGTCTAGTGACTAAACATAACTTCAGCAAGATGCAGACTTGGTGGAAATGGGTTTCTCACCGATATTAAGTCTCAGGCTTTCTACCCTCTTAGTTGGAAGGTGTCACTTTGCTCACAGGTTCAAGAAATGTGGACTCTCGTATCTTTCCATTTATGGATGCCATCACGGCCTTCTCTCCTTGCTTACATCTTCCAAAGGTTGCTGAGCTTCTTTCAGGAGGCAGAAACGTTTCCTGAAGCCAGTTTCCCATACCCCCACCTCCCCTTGCGAGTGTTAAGTGGCCATCTTCCTCTGTGATTTGCCTGATATAGTTTGTGTCTACACCTCACGTAAATGTAGAATAGTAACAGAGAGAAACCCTATATACTACCAAAACAAAAAAGCAGTCCCGTAGCACTTTAAAGACTAACAAAATAATTTATTAAGTCATGAGCTTTCGTGGGACAGACCCACTTCTTCAGATCATAGCCAGACCAGAACAGACTCAGTATTTAAGGCAGAGAACCAAAAATAGTAATCAAGGTTGACAAATCAGAAAAATTATTATCAAGGTGATATTTGTGATCTGATTTGCTCACCTTGATGATAATTTTTCTGATTTGTCAACCTTGATTACTATTTTTGGTTCTCTGCCTTAAATACTGAGTCTGTTCTGGTCTGGCTATGATCTGAAGAAGTGGGTCTGTCCCACGAAAGCTCATGACTTAATAAATTATTTTGTTAGTCTTTAAAGTGCTACGGGACTGTTTTTTTGTTCTCATGTAAATGTAGTTTCCTGGTCTCTCCTTGCCCGCTTCACACTGGAGATCGTTCCAAGAGGACGAAGCACACGGCATTGCCTAGCGTGGGGCGAATTAACTCTTCCCTGACAAACACATTTAAAGAATAGTTCTACCCCATATTTCTATTTGTTCATATATTGCCCATCCATATACTATACCATAATATTTGCAAGGTATCAGGGAGGGAGCCGCGTCAGTCGGTATCTTCAAAAACAACAAGTAGTCCTGTGGCACCTTATAGACTAACATATTCTGGAGCATCAGCTTTCGTGGGCACAGACCCTCTTTAACTCATGCATCTGACAAAGTCGGTCTTTGCCCACGAAAGCTGATGCTCCACGATATGTTAGTCTGTAAGATGCCGCAGGACTTCTTGTTTCTGATAATATTTGACCACTTATTATGATACCTCATAGTGAACTGGGGCAACGAGCATCCTGATAAGCCATTATGTTAGGCAATTCCCTCTATCAGCGGGCACTGAAGGACTCTCGTTTCCACATTTTTATCTCATACGTTATAAGAGCAAAGTCAGCTTTTAAACAAGCGCTAAGGCTGGCGGCGTCTAAGTGACTCACCGCTGGCAACTCTTTCCAAGACACGGGCAATTTTTCTGAGTCATTCTTGAATGCTTTACGACCAGATTACAAAAAGACTTTGCCAGTGGACCATACCCGGACCCCAGCCTTCACATCAGCTCCCACCTGCTCAGGGCCCCAGAGTGACCGCATCAGATGAAAGGATGGAGTCCCCACAACGGCAGACAGCAAAGACCTATCTGATCATTAGCAAAGCTCTTGACCTGAAAAGTGAATAGAGGTGGGAGACCCCAGACAAGACATCAGTTTGCTGCCCACGTGTGTGTTGACACAACAAAAGCTAATGTGGTTTCTTTACAGTCATGAAGGTTAACCATCACATCAGCTACTGCAGAAACTAAAGAGCTCTCTGCTCGCTGTTCTCTGGGCTCGTCTACACTGGCAAGTTCTCACTCAGGGGTGTGAAAAAACTTCCCCTCCACCTGTTCTTTTATCTGGCTGAGGAGTAGTGTCTTACTGTGAAGATGGCTCGTACCAAGCAGACAGCTTGTAAGTCTACTGGCGGCAAAGCGCCCCATAAGCAGCTTGCTACTAAAGCTGCCCGGAAAAGCGCCCCTGCTACTGCGGGGGGCGTGAAGAAGCCACATCACTATCGCCCTGGCACTGTAGCCCTGCGGGAAATTTGCCGCTACCAGAAGTCTACAGAGCTGCTGATCCATAAGCTGCCCAGGACTTCAAGACGGATCTGCGCTTCCAGAGTTCGGCTGTCATGGCCCTCCAAGAAGCGAGCGAGGCCTACCTCATAGGTCTCTTCGAGGACAACAACCTATGCGCTATCCACGCCAGGCACGTCACTATCATGCCTAAGGATATCCAGCTGGCTCGCCGCATCCGCGGGGAGAGGGCTTAGGTCACTCCTCAGCTCCCAACAACCACCCCCCAGGCACAGCAAATTACAGCAATGTAAAGCGCCGGTGTAAACAGGATCTGTGCACCGTTAGCTACTCTGCTGGCGGTTTACCTAGAGTGCCGGGAGAAAGAGCAGCAGCTGCGACCACAAGATAGAGTTTTCACGTTCGGAGTGTAGACAAAGCATCTGCTAGCCCGTCTGAAGTCACGAGCTTTCCCCACGCATTGCTTTGAAAACAACCTGCTGTACCCCAAGAGCAAACCAGGCTGCTCTCACAATAAGAAACACAAACTCTGGCTCTTTTTTCCAGTACGAGGCAACTTAGCAAAGTCCAGCTTTGCAATGTGAAATACAGCCGCATTTCGCTCAGTATACAATGTACCGCCATTCGAATCTCACAAGCTAACCCAGCCTCAATTAATGTCTCTTCCTTAGCTCTGCATATCCCTTTCCTCTCTCTACCTGCTGTCACACAGATGCTTCTGTCAATACTTCTGACGATGGAGAAGGGCAATATCCGATCTACATCTGCTGTGCTGCTCCGGCAGCAGCACAAATCTTGAACTCGGGAGATCAGCCTCTCCGTAAGGATTTTCCAGAAAGTTAGAGAAACGGGCAGTCGCTGGTCATCCGGCCTCTCTTCTCTCACTCTCCCCGGCCGCAGTCAGAAACATCTGGTAAGGGTGAAAAGCCATCTTACGAATGGTGACCTTTTGACAGCTGCCAACCCCTTGCAACTGCCACGTGCGGCGATCTGGCATCCTGTCACATGGCTCGATCCCAGCTACACCGCGGCTGACTTTTCAATGTAATGAGGCTGCCGGCTCACTGGGTAAGGCTTTCTCGCAGCGGGAGCTCTGGTCTCATTAAGACAGGTTGTTTACTGCCTCGGGACTTTCTCCGGCAATGATTTTCCTCCCCGATGCAGAGCTCTGGCGAGAGGCTGGGCCTGCTGCATTTCTTACAAGCCCCAAAGGTCTAAATAATTAAAACACGTTCCTGTCCCAGGGATTTCAGCCACTCTTGGCACCCGCCGAGGAACTAATTCCGTCCCACCACAGCGGTAGAAGAGCTAGTTAAACTAAAGGGCACAAGTGGCACTAGAACACACGCGTATAAACTGGCCAGGAATAAATGTAGTCAGGGCTGGCGGCAGGAAACAAGGTGCCCTTGGTCCCTGTGGGCTCCTGCCACCGCTCCAGCCCATGCATCCTGGATCCCCTCCCGTGCCCCAACACCTGCACAGTACCCCTTGCATCCACGTGGGGAAACTGCCCTGGTTGCAGGGGGCAGCTGGCTTTGCTGCTCATTCCCCACCCCTAGAGGGTTGTGATGGGGCAGCACGGACCAGCTGCTGGCTCCCTGTATCCAGGGCAGGTGGAAGGAAGGGAAGCAGTGGCCCAGCAGGGGAAAGTGATGTGAACGCAGGGAGTCAGCAGGAAACTCTGGAGGGAGGTGGTGGAGCAGTGTCTGTGCATCCTTACTCGCCTCTCGCCGCCCTGTGTTCCTCTGCTGCGAGGGGGCAGGGAGACATCTGGCACCCCCTGGCGCGCCCCTGCCAGCCAGGGGCAGCTGCTACCTCTGTGCTGGCAGCACGTGCCTCCGTGCCGTTGCAGACTTCCCCGGGCACGCAGGGGCAGTCGACCAGATGGCTGACCTCTACAACCAGCCCTGCGGAGCCTGGAAATTGGGTTTCTAACCATCAGAGGAGTGAGGTTCTGGAATCAGCCTCCTGCAGGAGCTGCGAGGGCAGACAGGCTAACTAGTCTGCAACAGTGACTGGCTACACTTACAAAGGGGGTGATCTGATGGGGTTGCCTGTGACAGCAGGTGTCTGGACTTGAGGACCCAGTAGGTCTCGTACAGTTCTACATTTCAGATTAGATGTTCTTGGAAACCAACCCCACTGTCAAGGCTTTGAACATTAGGTGGGAAAATATCAGTGAATTCAAATCGGTCAGCTGCTGGATCAAGAACAGCACCAACTGTTGGCCTGTAAAACGACTCAACTCTGGGCTAGCACTGTGGGAAAGAAGGAACAGCAGAGACTAAAGATCTTTTAGTCTCAGAGACAGAAATGGTATAAGAATCGCCTGCTGCTTCCCCACTCAGATGGAGAAACGCTCACGGCAAACGTGTCATCTTCATTCTCCGACGATGCAGCGTCCTGATTGTTGTTTCAAACCTCAAAGAACGAGCAGGACCAATGTGTCACAGGAGTCTTTCGGTTAAAGATTTTTGTGGAGCAATTTATGTGTTAAACTAGGAAGCACCTCAAAGACTCACTGTTTCTGTTGAGTATTTGATTTTCTACAGCTAGGGTGAGATTCACAACACTAGTCTGGATTGCTCTCTGGGCCTCTGTTTATTAGACCCGGTTGGAGGACTCCACAAGGCATCTATACTTAAAAATTGTGACCCACTATCTTCCACCATTAAAGGGGAGTAGTTCGTTGAGAAGGAACCTTACTTCCTTTTCAATAACCATGAAATATTGATTGTCAGTCGAGGACACCGGGTGAATTTTCCAAACAGCAGGTGTCATGTGCGAGTGTATTAAAAAAAACCTGCAGGCAGCCCTCTCTTTTAATAAAAGGGGAACCAAGTTAGCATATAGCACAAGCAGGCTCCTTGATGTGAGGGGCAAAGGGGGTAGTTGCCCCCAGACCCTTTGGAGTGCCCTGGCAGTGCTGGTACAGAATTAACACTCGCGTCTGCAAACAGTCATGCAGGTGGGCAGATTTAGGCCTTTGTTGCAGTTAGTGCAGAACTGCTTATCAAAATAAGGCACTTATCTGCTGCCCTGAGTGCAAGAGCTGCTTCCAGCAAAGTGACCCTACAGCAGAGGAGGGAGCAGGCTGAAGTCAGGGACTCGGGGGCGCTCTGTGCAGCCTCCTAATGGACTTTAAAACTGGCAAGTAAATTCTTTAGTTGCTAAACCCCGGCACGGAGAGGGAAAACTGGCAAACGTCAGGACGCCCAAAGCTTTGGTCAAGCCTTAGTGGAATTAGCGGCCCTTGAACAAACTATTCCCTTTGCACATTTCCTTCTGGACAGTGAGTAACACCATTGAGTTCTGCACAGTTCCACTAACTAGGACTCATTCAGGGCAATGACGCTTGGTCAGAAATGTGTCCGAGCTTGGGTCCTGTGTTCTTCACTAGGAGCCTTGCACATGTGGACAGATTCAGTGGTGCCACATGCCATTAATTACACCCTCCTTTGCACCAGGATGCCTAAATACAAAACACGCAGGGGTGGCAAGGTGCAACCTTGTTCCCGGAGCAGCAGCTGATTTCCCTACGTGCCTGCTAGCCAGGGGGGAAGGCGGGCACCCTGGGCCCAGGGAGGTTCAGCCTCACAGATGGCAGCTTGTGCTATGCTGTCCACCTTCTGTCCTGAGTGCACTGCTTCCATGCACAGGCTGAGCTCCCTGACAGCTTGGCTGCTGTTCGCTATTCAGGAGGAGTCCTGCGGAGCGTGGGGGCCCGAGGTAATTCCCTTTGCTGGGCTTTACTCCAGAGCCTGGATTGCCAGTGGTGGAATGTAGCAAATCATCCAGCCTCATGAGGCTGTTAAAGGTACCAGGGTTCCCCTGGTTTTCAGCAGGCGTTGGAGTGGGCTCTCTCTGAAATGCGGCCACATTGAGGTCTCCCTGTAATGCTACTTCTGGGCCTACGAGAAGGCCGATGGCCTCTACAAACGAGCCCCAGAAGCACTGTAATGTCCACAGTAATCTGAGCACACACTTTCATCCTCCAGCTGATTCACCAGCTTCTAGGGTGGCCGATGCAGCAGAGAACCCCAGGAGCGCGGTACAATTTCTGTGCTCATTTTAACTCACAGAAGCTCTGCAAGCCAGTGGCACTTGCCTTCTAAACATGGCCCTAGAACCAAGGCACTGGGACAATTTGAATAGCGGGGTGGGGGGAAAGACACTGAACCAGACTATAAACGCCATATAGCAGACCCAACAGCCACAATTTCCCCGGGACCAGGTGAGAGGGAGCCCCCAGCTCTGCATCGGTCAGAAGGGGCAGGGGCTAGGAGAAATCAGCCGTTAACACTGTTCAGACAACGGGGCTGCCCTCCACCCCCCTCAAGCTGCTTGGAGTGGCAGAACAGCTCTGCCGTGGCGTTTCAAAGGGGGCCAGAGCTCTGGCCACCACCAAGGTTACTACAGCATCAGTGGGAGCTAGGGCCCTGTGCAGCTGCCCCATCCCCATCAGTGGACCTGACCTCGTAGATAAGGGAAGCCACTTCAAGTCAAGGGGGTGCAGCAGAACCCCTTGTTCTCGCACCTTTGCATATAATGTGTTTTTCAACAGGTGACTGGATGTACTCCAGGAGAGGAAGCTACACCTGAAATAATGATCACTAAGGTAAGAGGGTACGGGTTAATTAACTGTTAATTAATGGTGTTATTAACTATTAACAAACAATGTAATTAACTAAAGGAAGCGTTGTGGGCCTAGAACAAAGCTCATAGTTGGGCCACTATTCGGAACAGTAAAGTGAGGGCGCTGTACCGTAGTACCTAGAAGCAGCCTTCCCTGTAACCTGAGCACTTGGGTGGCCACCCTGGAGAGGTTCAGGGGCTGCCCAGCTGATAAGAGGAGCACCCCCTGCCCCAGCATGTGTTACTATTGGTGGTGCACATCCACACATACTTTGGTGCATGCAACAAAATTTATTCCATCCTTGGAATATGAGCAGGAACACTGCCTCCAAGCAAACTAACCGGCAGTCCCTCCGAGTGTCAGCTCCTTCTCATTAACCTCATGGGCAGGGCCAGCTTTCTCTGCTCCCATCTACACCTCACCAAACAAACAAGTAACGGAGCCTCCGCTCTGACTCTACGGTGACCCTATTTCTCTCCACCAAATGTGGGACACCTGGTCACATTACTTGTAGTTCAGTGAGTTCAGCAGCAATGACTAAGTGCTCTGCAGTACAAAGGTTCAAATTAACAACAAGCTAACAGAGCCCCTGTTGGATTCTTCTGATTTCTTGTCTAGGCACTAGGGCTCCCCAAGGGAGGGTGATGCACGCAGGGAAGGGTGACGCACACACCTGTAAACTTCTCTCAGCCGGTGGTGGGGTGGGGTGACTGACAGGGCCCTGGCTGCCCAGTGCTCTTTGCCCTTTATGCCTGGCTGTGTGCCTGGGATGGACCCGCTTCTCCTGGTGCCGCCTCTTCCTGAGGCAACGTGTGGGGGCCACAGAGGGTCATATGCCCATCCCTCAGATTTTTGCCGTGGTTCACACCTGAATAGGGCCAGCAGCAGCCTTTCCGGACTGTGTGGGAAGGAAGGGACAGCTGCGGGGGCAGGGAGGAGGGAGTGGCTACTTTGCCCACGTCTTTGCAGAGATCTTGCCTTCCTGCCCACACAGTGGCAAAAGGCAGCTACCACCACGAGGATGCTGCTGGCCACGGACATAACCCGACCACCTCCTGCCCCTCAGATGCAGCACGGGCAGGAAGGGGTTAAACCCTAAGGACGCCTGACTGCAGGGGCATCAGCACCTCCAGCCGGAGAGGGGCGGTGAGTGCCTAGGGACGGAACAGCCCCGTGCCCCCGGGGCAGGGTGAGGCGTCTGAAACGGGTGCTAAGCTCCTGCCCCAGGGGCTTCCGTAACGCCCACAGGTTCAGGAGACGACCAGGCGCCAAATACGTTAGTGACGCCACACAAGTAATATCAGCGGTGCTAACTCACACCTCCCTCCGCAGCCTGAAACTTACTAGAGTCGCAACCCCCTGCACCTGCGCTAACTACTGTACAAGGTGCCCAGTCAGCTTATGAGGAAGGACGTGATCCCTGGTCCTGATGGCTCATCCCGCTCCCTAGCAGCACACCTCCATGGGGCTGTTAGCAGGACCTCCACGGGGCCCCTGTTAGCCCCAGGACGGCTCTGGTGAGAGGAGATGGAACTGGGCAGAATACTGCCTGGAACCGAGATTCCTCCCACACCGAGAGGTCTCTAAAGGCTGAGCTGGTTCATTCTCACCTACCGCTCGCTCCTTCACTCACCTACCCCGGCTCAAGCTGCACAGCGAGGGCTCGGCCAAGTTGACCGGGGAGGGCAAAAGATTGGACTTCACAGAATGAAGTCCCCCCGTCCTCTTCTGCGCGAAAGGATTGGGGAAGTCCATGCTGAGAAGGACCCAGCCAGATGCAGTCATTACCGGTTAACAGGGATGGGTCGGAACAGCAACGTCTGGGCTCGGGAGCATCTCAGACTGGCTCCAATTGCAAAGTTTGGGGCTGGAGTTTGCTTCCCTGGCATTCAGGGGTGCCTTGGCTCATTTTACGCCTCTCTGCCAGCAAATACTTTTAAAACACACACCCACCCACCCAAAACCACCTGCAACATGCTTCCAGCCATGTCACTTATGGTGGAGCGTCACGTCCCTGCCTCATTATCATTGTGTTCTTCCCAATGTCATTTTTCAGCTCCCCTTCCCACCTCTATCCCCCTCCCCGTTTGCAGCAGCAGCTATCACAGGGCTAGGAAAAGAACTTGCTCCCTGACAGAGGGTAAGGGCTGTAAAAATACTTCTCGGAAAGATGTTAGACTCTTTCTCCTTAATCAGCCCTGCAGTCCTCCAATAGGAAGGCAGCTTTAACGGTAGACAAGTCTTTATTAGGAAACAGAACAGGGCAGTTTTGGGAACTAGTATTAACAGAAGGGATTTCTGCAAGAGCATGGCTGTAAACCAACGACCCTTTCAAGCTGACTGAAGCAATTCCAACGTATATTGTAGCATTCCCCCGACTGCTGAAATACCTGTTTAATGCCATCCCCCAAATGTACTAGATAAATTATATATTTCACTGTAGAGTCCTAAAATAGCAATAGGTAGATGTACAGGTCACACTCCCATGTTTTCACCATTACAATCTTTATTCCCTAGTAGGAGCATAGCCCATGGTTTACTAATGGACTACAGACGCTCAATTGCAAAACCATTGTCTATGGAGGTAAGATCCACTCCTGCTGGGGGGGTAAAGTAATGATCGCCCCCGGAAACGAGATTCCCATCAGCAGCAGCACGCAAGTGTCACATGTCCGAAGTTACAAGGGATCTCTCAGCCTCTGAAAGGCAGCTGCGCCAGAGGAGCGGCGGATTCTCTATCACTGACAACTGGCAAGTCAAGACCGGATGGGTTTATAAAAGATCTGCTCTAGGAGTTATGGAGAGGAAGTTTTATGGCCTGTGCTATCCAGGCGGTCAGACTAGACAACCACACGCTCCCTTCTGGCCATAGTAGCCACAATTCCCTCTGAGCTTCTGGTTTTATTGGTAGATCGATATGCCGCAAGGGGAACGGGACTGGGGTGCGCTGCATTGGCACGGTAACCTCAGCAGGCAGGCTCAATGCAAGGCCCACCCGAGGCAGGTCAGAATCCTCCCTAACCCTTCCCCGGTCTAGTTCCAGCCTCCCGCACCTGCCCGGCCAGCTCCTTCCACTTCTGCACCCGCTGGGCCCGGACTGCCGCGCTCCCTCCAGCCCACACCGGTGGGCACCGAAGGGGCAGGAGGCCGAGCCAGCCAGCGGGAGGAGCGGCTCTGCGGCGACCTCCGCCCCGCGGCTCCCGGGAGCCACCCTGGGGTCAGCCGAAGGGCAACGCGCGCGCCGGGCTGAGTTTGCCGAGGGGCGAGCCAGGACAGCAGCAGGGCCGGCGGAGGCTGGGGGCTGGCTGGGAACCCCGCCCGGGGCGCCCCCCACCCTGGCCGGGGCCTGCGGGGGAGAGGGGCCCCCCGTGTAGCTATTGCAGGCGCTGCGCCTCCCCAGCCAGCCGCTCCCGCTCCGGGCCGGGCGCCCCCGCTTACCTGCGGCGAGGAGGAAGAGGAGGAGGGCGAGGCGGGCCGGGCAGCCCATGGTCGGTCCCCGCAGCGCGCCGCGGCTGCAGCCCGGGCCCGGCGGCAGAGCAGCAAGCGCCGGGCGCACTCCGCGGCAGCCTCCGCGCGTCTGCTCCACGCCCGGCCCCTCGGCTCCCAGCGGCCGCCCTGCGGCCACACCCCTCCCACGCCGCCCACCTCCCCGGGGAGCGGCCGCGGCCGCCGGGCGGCCTCTGCTGGCCGGGGGCCGTGCAGGTGCCGCCGGGGCGGGGCGTCCCACGCCGGCCGGAGGGGCTGCTGCACGCGGGGCCCCTACCGCCCCCTTCCGGCTGCAGTCCTGGGCGCTCTGGCCCCGCGGCCCCAGGCAAACGTGTAAACGTGCAAAGACAAGGGACAAGCCAGGGCCTCTAGCCTGGTGGCCTGGGAGGCGATGGGTCCGGGACACCCCCTGCTGCAGGTCGCACCCCACTTCTCCCCCCAGCCCCTGCCTCCCCGTGCTGGGCCGGGGGGGGTTATCAGAACCTCGTACCGGCCCCAGGGGTCACCCCCACCCCCATTCACTGCAGGGATGGGCCAAAGCTCTGTGCTCCCCACGCCCGGATCCCGCCACCTTGCCGGGGGGAGCGGAGTGGGTGAGGATGGGGGCACGCTGCTTCCTGCCACTGCGGCACAGCCGGGCAACCCTCTGCCAGACGGGAGAGGAGCGTAGGCCGGGTCAGGTCGGGTCGGGTCACGTCACTCCACTTCCCATGCCCCCCCCCCATCGCAGGGGTGTGTGAAAGCCACGCGCCTGGGGTCGTTCGCTGTCCCATGTCGTGGCACCTAGACTACAGCACAGAGACAGAATAAGTGCCCTCTGCATTCTGGGCACCAGCTGGCCTTTAGCTCAGGCTGTAGAGGGGCCTGCACTGAGCTCCAGAAATTTCACCCTGCGAGCCATCTAGAGCCCATGTTGAAGGGTGAAAGTCTTTTCTGACCCCCAGAGGTGGCAATCAGACCCTCAGCAGGTGGGCAGAGCCCACCAGCCAGACCCCTGGGAAAACATTCTCTGTACTAACTCAGAGCCCCCCCTCTCTAGGGTCACCTCATCCGCTGTTACATGAGGGGCTTAGAGGATTTCTGAGTAAAGAACCATGAAGATCTGGATTGAGAAAGTACAGCACAGGGACGTGTTATCAGCCCAGTGTTCTTTAATACTAGGATAACTGAACTTGCCAGGGTAAGTGTCCTTCTTCGTGCCAAAAACTGTGCTCTAGAAACCAGGAGTTCAGAGGTGGCAGAAAAGAGGATTGCTGCAGAGTTAAATGTCTCTGGAAGACTTTGTAAGACCATTTTAATAATGAGCCTGTGTAATACCAACAGGCAAAATTGAACCTGGGACCTCTGGAGCTTGGAATATGAGCCTCTGCTGCAGAAGCCAAAAGTCATAGTCTCTACTAGCTCAGGTTGCAGAGCAGACTCATTACCCTCCGTCAGTGGTCTCAGTGCACCACATCCAGAAATAAAAAAGCAGTCCAGTATAAAGACTAACAAAATAATTTATTAGGTGATGAACTTTTGTGGGACAGACCCACTTCTTCACACCATAGCCATACCAGAACAGACTCAATATTTAAGGCACAGAGAACCAAAAATATAATCAAGGTGAGCAAATCAGAGAGCAGAGGGGCAGAAGGGCGTGGGGGGAGTCAAGAGTTAGATAAAGCCAAATATGCATAAGAGTCCCTATAATATGCATACTTGGCTTTATCTAATTCTTTACTCCTCCCGCCCTTCTGCCCCCTGCTCTCTGATTTGCTCACCTTGATTATATTTTTCTGATTTGTCAACCTTGATTATAGTTTTTGGTTCTCTGTGCCTTAAATATTGAGTCTGTTCTGGTATGGCTATGGTCTGAATAAGTGGGTCTGTCCCATGAAAGCTCATCACCTAATAAATTATTTTGTTAGCCTTTAAAGTGCTACTGGACTGCTTTTTTGCTTTGATAGTACATAGACTAGCACGGCTATCTCTCTGTTACTATTCAAGTAGGAGAAGTTTGTTTGGATGTGTGCGACCCAAGGAGCAAGTGGTGAAAGAAAACTAGCTTGTTTGGGGGCTTTGTGATGTACTTGAATTTCTTCCTCAGGTTCCCCCATGGAGCACCCAATGTCTGAGAAGGGTTGGCTGGAGAGAACCCAGGAGAGGACGGGACCTTTTAATTTTCTGTAGGTTTTTGGGTGACTTAATTTCTCTGGAGGGCTAGAAGCTGCTGAGCCAGAGAACTTGCAAAAAGCCGGATGTCAGAAAGTGGTGAAGAAGTAGCCTCAAGCTGACAAGGAAGCTGAAGAGGGCTGGGAGACTGGCTAACTATTGGCTTCTCCTGTTTGTGTGCGGGGCATTCACTCTTCCAGTAAGGCGCTCCTGTCACGCTCCATTGGGCTCTGGGTTACTACTAGGGGCAGCCTGAGCTGACTGACCTATTGCAATGATTATGGTAATATTCGACCCCCTGACGCTGAAATGCAGCTCCTAGCAACTCTTCAGTCTATCTAGTGGCGAGAATTTCTTTGGCATGATTGTAGTTTGTGAGCAGGCTGGGAATTGTTTTTAACACAACCCGTGTATTCCTCCTTGACCTGATGGGCGATACACGATCCTGTCAAGCAGCTGATTGTTTCCAACGAGGAGCTAGTCCTCGGCTCTGAAAGCCGGAGCTGCATTAGGGCAGGAATAGGTAGAGCCATTCAGCTCTTGATGCAGGCAGACTACCTGCCAGGCACTGGGAGGGGGCAACATTCAGGAGTTACTCCCTCCTCTGGGAGGTCCAGCACATTCTCCTCCTCTGTTGGTCTTGCACAAACAGCTGGCATGCAGGGGCAAGGGAAACACGGCCATACACTTGCTCCACCATGGCCACTTTGTGCTTTTTCATAGCACCTCTGGCTGCGCCACAGCTCTCATATGCAGTGCTGAGGATTGCAAGCCCTCAGATAGCCTGTCTGCCAGTGGTAGGAGATGGTGGCTGCAGACATTAGAAAGGTTCCTGTGTGCGTGTGGGCATTAGAAAGGTCCCTTCCTTGTGCACATCACCAGAATTTGGCTCATATTGTGGACGATTGTGTTCCCAGTCACTTCTAGCTGCTGCTTTGGCACCTTTAGGCTGTTGTAAAAATGTCTTTGGGCAAGCAGATGCTGAATGCGCCAAGGCACCCGATCTGAGAGCTGTTCTTTATCAAGTAAACAAGAACCTGGCCAGCTGTCTGTGAGCCTACTGGTGCACTCTGGAAAGCAGTCACTGGGCAGGCTCTGCTCCTTCCCAAATGGAAGTAAACATGTTTTCCAGTTTGGGGCTGTTTCATTTTCTTTTTACACTCCTAAAAGCACCTAGGTGGAGGTGGATTAATGGCTTCCCACATTTCATTTCCCAGTGTATTTTATACAGGCACTAAATGTCTTTGAACACGATACGGATCGGACATTTATAATTAAAAATAATTGGCTGCCAAAACCACTCCTCCATGTTTCACCCTTTACCCTGGAAAGTGATGCACTCTGCTGCATAGTAAATATACAGTGGAACTGGAGCCAGGAGTTGCCGGCTGAAATTGCTAAGAAAGGGTGGAGAGAGCTGTTAAAAATGCTGAGACAACCACAACCTCTCCAGCATGGAAGGAGGACAGGGACAGGGTGAGCAAGCAGCCTGCTGTCTGTGGGTGAACTCCAAGCCTTGTTACTGGGGTCTGGCTTTCCAGAAGAACCCATTCGAATCAGCTCAACCTTCCTCAGCTTTGCTGCTCCAAGGGGCCCTCCTTCAGGACTGCTCAAACCAGAGAGTGTCTCTGTGTCCTGAGAGTCATTTCTGCTTCCTTGCTGTCCCACCAGAGCAGGGTTCCCTGTGAGCTGAGTGCATGCGTGGCCACCAGGAGAGATTCAGGTGCTGCCCATCTGATTAGCAGACAGCGCCCACAGCTGGCAGCATGTGTTCCTATGGGTGGTGGACATCTACCCATGCCTCGGTGCACATAACAAAATTTATCCCGCAAATGGATGAAAAAAAAATTAGAGGGGATACTGGCAACAGGCCACCTAGGAGTCTGCAGAACCTGCATGATCCTTTCCTCTGCTCATTGAGTGAGTTGTTTCAGGCAAATCCTTTCAGCTTGTGTCGGGGACAAAGGTGATCTGTGCACTGTGTGGATGTCCCTTGTCTTGCTGTGGTTGGCTCACAGGTCTGCTTCCATGGCTGTCCCTGAGGAGCAAAGCGGATGAGGTTGACTAGCAGTTTTGAAGGGCAGAGGTCAGTACTGGAATTCGACAGTTTCCTTGACTAGTCTTTGATGTACGAATGGATTATGCCAGACCATGGGGCTTGCTTGGTTGTTAAATGAGACCAAACCACAAAGCAGCCCTGCAGCACTTTAAAGACTAACTACGTAATTTATTAGGTGATGAGCTTTCATGGGGCAGACCCACTTCTTCAGGTCTGGACCCGTGAAAACCCATCACCTACTAAATTATTTTGTTAGTCTTTAAAGCGCTGCAGGCCTGCTTTGGGGAAGGTACGGACCAACAAGGCTACTTCTCTGTGCCTGTTTAAATGAGGAGTGTGATGCTGCATTTGCTATTCTTTATGGACAATAGGCTTATGAAGATGCAGAAGTGGAACATGTTTTGTGCAAAATACCCTCTGGCCGTGTCTCCACTAGCCGCCTTTGACGGGGGCATGGAGATGACACAGACCGGGGAATATCAGTGAGGTGCTGCCATGCACATGCAGTGCCTCATTTGCATAATAGCAGCCATGTGAATTTGGAGTTGGGAGTAAGGGAATTTCTAAGCTGGGTGTGTATTTTGAAGCGCCCGTGTCCAGACTGCCCGTCAGACCTTCAAAGTTAGCAGCTTCGAAATCTGCGTGGCTGCCATGATGCTAATGAGGTGCTGCATATGCATGACCGTGCCTCATTGGTATTCCCTGGTGCGTATCATTTCCATGCCCCCTTTGAAGAAGGGGACTAGTGTAGATGTAGTACCCAGAGATACGGAGAGCTCATTCTAGGGTGAGTGAAGTCTCTGCTCTACAGCCTCGGCTGAGAGCCAGCTGACCTTTAGCTCATGTGGTAGAGTGCAGGGGTTAGACCCTATGCTTGCAGGTTCTATCCCTGGGCCCAGTAACCTGGGTCTGTTGGTTGGTGTTACATAGACACGGCCTACGTGAGGGATCATTCAAAGAGCTGCAATCTGGTGAACAAAAAGCAGTCAAGTGGCACTTTAAAGACTGGCAAAATAGTTCATTAGGTGAGCTTTCGTGGGACAGACCCACTTCTTCAGACCAAAGCCAGACCAGAACAGACTCGAATGCTCACCTAATAAACCATTTTGCTAGTCTTTAAAGTGCTACTTTACTGCTTTTTGTTTTGATGGTGTATAGACTAGCACGGCTTCCTCTCTGTTACTATTCAATCTGGTGAACGTGTACATTCTGGCTGTATGCATGTGCCATGTCTGTGTCTGAAATTAGGGATATTGACTTTAGGTTTATAATCTGTGTGGTCATGTTGGGGGAAAGCCTATTTCCAGCCTATCAGAAACAACAGTGAAAAAGACAGACACAGATCTAGTAGGCCATTAGCAAGAGACAATGGAGTGATACACTGCTGCAGCTTAAACCTCTCTAATCTGGAACTCTCTCAGCTGGCCACATCTGTAATCTGGCATGATTTTAGTTAGTTGGATGACCACTTATCATGGACGTGGCCAAGTTTCCCGTGGTCCTGTAAAGTTTGTTTCCAGCCACCAGTCCTGGCTCTCAGTGTTCTGTGCTGTTATTTAGCTGTAATTTACCCCTAAATGTTTTATAAGAACCTGGTAAGCAGTGGAAGTGTCGGTAATGCTGCTCGACAGTATTGACCTCCCCTGGGCTGGCAGGTTCTCTCATCCAGCACAGGTTCTGAGGGTGCTGGGTGAGAAAGGTTCAACCTGTATTTGAGTGTCTATATAATAGCTTGTGTACGTAGGTGTATTTCAGAGCCTAAACAGGATTGTGAAAAAAGCACTATGAAAAATTAGCCCTCCACGCTGATTACCCTTTACTGACGAATCGGTACTGCGCTGGGGCTAGCTACAGGTGTGGAGAAGAATGGTCCACGGTCGCTGGAAACACAGCTTGTTTTAGTCTGAAATTGCAGTTAAACCACGTTCAGCCACACCTGTCACTGACACCGGTTGCCAGCAACAGTCGACTCTCAAGGTTAGCTAGCCTTGAAGCTGTAGGACGCTTCAGTCTAACCTGAGGGT
The DNA here is from genome assembly GCF_033958435.1 of Carettochelys insculpta. NCBI lineage: Eukaryota > Metazoa > Chordata > Testudines > Carettochelyidae > Carettochelys > Carettochelys insculpta. Next base: position 130,706,776 of record NC_134140.1, on the reverse strand, counting down.
TGTTCTTCTGCCGGCCTCTTATGCATAGTTGGTTATAGGCTGCCACCTGCTGGCCAGTACAGTTCAGCCCAGTTACAACTAATCCCTTTGCAAAGCCACACATTTCCTACCCAAACAAAAAAGCAGCCCAGTAGCACTTTAAAGACTAACAAAATAATTTATTAGGTGAGCTTTCGTGGGACACGAAAGCTCACCTAATAAATTATTTTGTTAGTCTTTAAAGTGCTACTGGGCTGCTTTTTTGTTTTGATAGTACATAGACTAGCACGGCTTCCTCTCTGTTACTATTTCTTACCCACAACGAACATTTAACTTGCATAAAGATTGGAGGTTTCCCCACATTGTGGTGCAGGATATCAGCGCTGTGCGTCCAACGTGTTACAAGATGGCAAAAATCCCTGTGAAACATTCACCTCAGCATGACGTTAAAAGTGGGTTATTTTTGCATTTTTTTCTTCATTTCCCATTAAGACAGTGTTGCCATTTCAATTGCTTGTTGTCACAGCTGGGTGGGGCAAACGTTGATATTTTCTAAGTTAAAAAAGCCACAAGAATAAAGAAGACTCTGCTTCCTGCTAAACATTGTATTCCGCACAGAACAGTATTAAAGTGCTTTATGTTAAACAGATTGTGTCAAGTCACGTAGGCTAAGAGAATGACAGACGGTTAATGGCTGACTTTCAAAATTTTGCTCCCATAGAAATCAATGCAGGGTTTACCATTGTCTTCAATGGGAACAGAGTTAGCACAGCAGTAAACGTTCTTTGAAATCTCTTCCCTTTTCCTCAAGCTTCCGGTTTTTTTATTCTCTAAACTTTTAATTATTTTTTCTCCACCCTGGAAATATCAACATTACAAAGAAAACTGGAGGGCTGAGTCAATTCCAATATCACATTTCTGAATGAATGCTAGCCTGGGCGGAGCTTATACATTCTTTGATGCATTTCTCTGTTATCAGGTACAGGAACTTCACTACAAATAGTAGTGACTACTTAGGTTTCGATGTGTATTATCCACTCCTGTGCTTTCCATATAGACAATGCAAATTACATGTGCCAACAAGTTTCAAACAGTCTCCGAGTACAGCCAGTGCCGAGGACTTAAACTAGGACGTGTGGGGCACACTCAACAGATTTGTTTTTAAGGTTATCGGCTGTCACAGAGCAAAATCCCTCTGATTTCTTTTTGTTGCTGAGGAGCTCCTCTCTGCAGCCCGGGCCCCACTTTTGCATCTTCTGCTTACATCACACACTGGTACCACCAGTAAAGGATTCCTGGTGAAGAAACATGCCTGTAATGTGCATATATAGATTTCTCTTGGGACATATTTAGGAGCAATAGAAAGTTCATTCCTTCATGAGAAATAACAACCTTAGAAATCATAGAGCAAGAGACAGACACATAAAGATGCCAAAGTTCTGTTTAACGATTTTGTCTTCACTGCTGTGGACCCAGGGTTTTCGGTGTATTTAAAGACAGGTCACTTTCCTGGTTCTTCTGCATTTAAATACTTGTTCTCATTAGCCCATTACCTGCTTTGCACAGAGTTTCTAGGCATTTACAGCTCTGCTGGGATTTTCAGAAAATGCCACTTGTTACTTCATCCTGAGGAGCCAGCACTCAGAGAGACACCCCTGGACAGTCACAGGCCAACAGCAACCTGGATGCTCTTTTTCCTTTTAACCTGGTGGACTCCTCAAACACTTGCAGGATGCCTTTCGATGGGTAGGTGCAGGCCCATATGTGGGTGTGTTGGGAAGGGTTCAAATGCTGCTCCCCCAAGCCGGTTTCTCCCCCTTCCTCCTTGCTGCACTGTGTATATGAAACGTGCAGGACATGATGGGGGAACCCAAGGCACTTTGGGAGCTGTAGTTGCTTGGCCAGCTCCTTGCCCACAGAGCTGGTCCTGAAGCAGGGAAGGGACTACATTTCCCATCATGCATTTGGCTCCTAGTACCAGGAAAGAGAGGGGGATGAGGGAATATTGTTTTTGACTTATGATGTTACAGCATGATCCCAGAAGGTAATTTCAATAAAACCTTTTACTGTATAAATTTTAGTGTGGTGTAACAAAATCATTTTACCCATCACCACTTTCACTCAAGTTTTTCACTAACCTCTCTTATACACGCTCATTGCATCAGTATTTTGAACTCCTTTACATTTAAAAAATGGCAGCCCAACTTACGAAAAAAGCACCCCCCCCGCACAGAAAATCCTGTGTCCAGGCCTGAGGTGGTACTTGGAGGGGGGGGAGGGGAGCCAAAAGGTTTGGCAAGTGCTGTAGCTCATTGCAAGTGTGACTGCACTAAATAAATTAGCTTTCCCAGGCTTCCCTGTACCTCCCCAACACTGAAATCAATGGAGAAGGGTGTCTAAAATAGGTGACTGAAGTTAGGTTCCTAAATCCATATCTAAGTTCCTAAATCAGGGCCAGATTGTGAAGTCCTTACTCGGTGAGGAGCCCCATTGACTACTTCTGTGAGTAACACTCTCTCCCTGAGTAAGTATCGGAGGGGTAGCCCTGTTAGTCTGGATCTGTAGCAGCAACGAAGGGTCCTGTGGCACCTTATAGACTAACAGAAAAATTCTGAGCATGAGCTTTCGTGAGCACAGACTCACTTCATCAGATGCTGGTCTTGGAAATCTGCAGGGCCAGGTATAAATAATCCAGAGCAAGGGTGGGGATGCTAACCTTGTTATCCCCACCCTTGTTTTGGCTTATTTATACCTGGCCAGGCAGATTTTCAAGACCAGCATCTGATGAAGTGAGTCTGTGCTCACGAAAGCTCATGCTCAAAACTTTTTTGTTAGTCTGTAAGGTGCCACAGGACCCTTCGTTGCTGTCCCTGAGTAAGGTGTGCCCAACCTGACCCTCATTTAACTCCTCACTTGGTGATGTTGTTACTATGTGTAGTCAATGGAGCACATCACCATTCACAGTCTGGCCCCATGTGGTTTGATTCGCAATGCTGAACCCATCCTGAGGGACCCACTCTCGTCAGTGAGAGCCCTTGGGTGATCAGGCTGATTAACATCCAACTTCTGAATGAATGAGCTAATTGCAGGCTCCCTTTCCAGAGGATCTTGCCCCGAATTTCTTTTCATACTTTCCCAGAAGGGCTTAAGCAGCAGCACAAGAGAGCAGCATGATTTCAAATGTGCACAGCACACATCATGTTATCTGCCCTGGGGAAAACCTGCAGGCGTGTGGCCGAAGTTCTCAAGTGTTCACTAATGTAGTCGTGGATATCTGGTGAGCACTAGCAAAGCCTGCCTGGGCAGTGTGAGCATGCCCTGAAGTGTGCATTATTAGTTTGTGTAAACTAGCTTGCATGAACGGTGGCATCTCTGTTTCTCCACTGGAAATGGTGATTCAAAACCTGGCACTACAGACAGTGGGGCTGTTTGGCTGTATTTTTCTTTTTTCTCCAAGAATGTAACATGGACCTAATTGGCGACGAGGTGCTTTAGAGACAACGAGGTGGCTATTTCAGTGCTACTGAAATCAGTGTTGGATACAGAGGATAGCCTGAAAGATATTAGGTTAAGGATATGGAAGCCATTGGGCAATCGGCTACAATGCACTGTCAGGCCTGGATAGAACATGGGGCTAGTGAAACCCTTTGCTCTCCAATATGACGCCATTTGTAAAAGGGCACCTGTTAGAGGAGAGGGAGATACTTATCTCTCTTAGATCAGAGATTACAAAGATAAATGTCCCCTCTCACATGACAAGGGGCATTGTCCTTTCCCTTCTGTGGTGGTGGTGGTGGCGGTTGCTTCTCCACTACAAATGAAACTTAATAGAACCCACCACCACCATAAATGAAGCCAGCCAGTTAATAAAACACAGCAGAGAGGTCTAGGGTGGGGGCGAGAGTGGGCTACTGTCGGAAAAGAGGAATTTTCCTCTTCTGTGCATCAGCCTGTAACTACTCAGTGGTTACCTCAGCACCCTGCTGCAGATCGAACCAATTTGCTCTGCCATGGCCTGTGCAGTTGCTGAGTTGAGTCTACCACCTGGAACTCATTTGCTGCCCCTGGGGTCTGTCCTTGTCCAGAGCTATGTTCTCTCAGCACGTGGTGCTTTCAGAAAAGAGGGATTGTCATGCTTCAACTTTATTTCACGGCCTTCTGGAAGGCTGGCCCTGTTGGTGAAGAGCCTTGTTACAACCAGCATGGCTGCTACTTGCTTAGGTTTGGCATAGAAAGCAAGTGGCAACCCGTCATCGTCTCCCTCATGCAAAGGAGATCGTTGAGCTATTGTTGTCAGGTTTGCTTCCCCAGCATAAAGGGTTGGTTGAAACAACTTCTGGCGTAATTGTCTTTGACCAAAATGCTTGTTATATGTTGGCACGGAGTGTTTGTCTTGTTCCCGTGCATCTCTGGACTAGGGATCCTGGTGAAGCACTGACAGGTGTGTTATGAGGTTTGGAGAATGCTAAAGTTGGCTCCCTGCAGCTCATGTAAAGAGAGAGTTCTTTGCTGTTTGCACTAGCTTCTCTGTATGGCCTCTGTTTCTCTCTGTCTGCGCCTTGTAAGGGCTTGAGCCCATGTGGCTGAGCCAACCCATCACACCTGCTGAATGGGTGGTTGCTTTGTGATTCAAGGCATTGTGTGATAGTCAAGTTCCCAAACACATGAGTTGCAATCTACTCACAGAGAGGCAATCGTAGCTTTCCCTTCAGAATTCAGAAATGTGCGTCAATATTTAATCAAGGTGATTCCAAATCTCCCACCCACCTGTTCTTATGCTGGTATGTACTGCAGATTTTACACTTGGAACATCAATGGGTTTTAAAGGGCTTGGGCACTTTTGAAAATGTTAGCCCTTCTATGATATCTGCCTGCTTGTCTGCATCCAGCTGGGTACTGAAGATAATGCTGGACGTTTCTAACGTCATGCCTTGTGGTACGTGGCGTGACTCTCTTTATGTAAAATCCCATCGTATGTGGCAATTTAGCCCCTGAACCTGTTACGCATGGAAGTACCTGGCCTGTTTCTGGTGACTGTCCATTTAGTATCCCTCTCTCCAGCTGTTCTAAGACTGGTTTAATTTGCATCGAGGCTATTGTGCCATTTCAGAAATGGGTAGGACAAGGACCATATTTACTTCACATCCCTTGTCCAGAAGCTTTTTGCGAGTGCTGTTTATGGAAGGCATTTTAGCTCTAAGAAACCCTTGAGAGCATTTTAGCTCTAAGAAACCGGCTAACCAAGCTTGTATTTTAATGAGTACTGCTGCAATTACACGCATTGGGAGATCAGTTTGTGCTTTACACCACATTTTTGGTAATATTTTCTTCCAGTGGTTTACGGTCTTCCTGCCTTGATCGATTGCTGCCCATAAGCTAATTACTAAAGCTGCTTGACTCTTAAACTGAATGTCAGGCTTTCTGTTTTCGTGGGAGCACTCACCACTCTGTTGTTTTAATTCCCATGCCGGCAGTGATCACGTGCCAAGGCCACCCCAGATTCATGGGAGGCCTTATTGTGTAAGGAAGTCAGCGTAGGGAATTTCAAATTGAGTTCAAGGTCTCAGTCCTGGTCTTCAAGGCTCAGCGACCTGTCCTTGGAAATCGGAAATACCCCATAATGCTCTGCTGAAGATCGGGATGGACAGCTGCCTCTCCAGCACAACCGCACTCTCTGCCATGAAGGGAAAGCCCGACAGGCAAGAGAAAAAACTTGCATCGGGAGCTGATCTCCAGCTATGCCTACGCCATCCTAAAGGCGACTTAAGATACGCAACTCCAACTGCATGAATAATGTAACTGGAGTCCTTGTACCTTAAGTCGAGTTACCACAGGCTCTGCACTGCAGGCGGTTGAGAGGGGAGACTCTCCCATCGACTTCCCTTATTCTTATCATCTTGGGTAGAATAACAGGGTCAATGGAAGCAATGCCTGCGGTCAGTTTGGCAGGTCTTCATTAAACCTACTCAAGTGGCTGCTGGTGTATCTATCTCAGGGGCCGCGTCTACACGTGCACGCTACTTCGAAGTAGCGGCGCCAACTTCGAAATAGCGCCTGTCACGGCTACACGCGTTGGGCGCTATTTCGAAGTTGAAATCGACGTTAGGCGGCGAGACGTCGAAGTCGCTAACCCCATGAGGGGATGGGAATAGCGCCCTACTTCGACTTTGAACGTCGAAGTAGGGAATGTGTAGACGATCTGTGTCCCACAACATCGAAATAGCGGGGTCCTCCATGGCGGCCATCAGCTGAGGGGTTGAGAGACGCTCTCTCTCCAGCCCCTGCGGGGCTCTATGGTCACCGTGTGCAGCAGCCCTTAGCCCAGGGCTTCTGGCTGCTGCTGCTGCAGCTGGGGATCCATGCTGCATGCACAGGGTCTGCAACCAGTTGTCGGCTCTGTGGATCTTGTGTTGTTTAGTGCAACTGTGTCTGGGAGGGGCCCTTTAAGGGAGCGGCTTGCTGTTGAGTCCGCCCTGTGATCCTGTCTGCAGCTGTGCCTGGCACCCTTATTTCGATGTGTGCTACTTTGGCGTGTAGACATTCCCTCGCAGTGCCTATTTCGATGTGGTGCTGCCCAACGTCGAAGTTGAACGTCGACGTTGCCAGCCCTGGAGGACGTGTAGACGTTATTCATTGAAATAGACTATTTCGATGTAGCGTGCACGTGTAGACGTAGCCAGGGGGTCACTTCCTTCCCCCTCTCCTCCCCTGCCGGTTGTGTAGATGGAGCCTGAGACTGGGGAAAAAAAGACCATCACAAACCTCCCCACCTTTTGTTTCTTGTGCAAGGTGTGTTCCTTTGACCTTGCCATTGCTAATGTGAGGGGACTGGTAGTCCCTTACTAAAACTCAGGGTTTTTTGGCTGGCTGGCCCCTGTACCAGAAGAAAAGGGAGAGTCCATGAGAAAGCAGGACCCTGAGACTGATAGTACCGAGACACAATGGGAAGAGGCCAATGCCCCAGGTCAGCCTGATCGACAGACTAATGAGGGAGTCAGCAGGGCAGGGGAATCCCATCCTTTGTGTGAGCTGGATGTGCCTGGGTCGGGCGGTGTGGGGCTGATGTGAGGAGACAACACGTGCCTGAGCTGGAAGCAGAGCCAGGCCAGCCAGAGACACAGCCAGCAGCAGAGTCATGCTGCGGGGAGAGCTGCAGCCCGAGACCGGGCAGAGAGCGCAGTCTGAGCCACAGCACAAAGAGCAGATCCACACTGGCAGTGGGGCTGCACCCGCAGAGCCCAACGGGCCAGAGGAGCTGAAGGCAGCAGAGCAGAGAGAGGACCTGGGGCTGAAGCTGGGGGTGGTGAGCAGGGGAGATTTTTGTAGAGGCCCAGTGCAGGGAGATGCCACCAGCCAAGAGGCCTGGCAGGCCAGATGGGGGAGGGGCTGACACTGGGAAGAAGGGTCCTGCCACCTGGAGCAAGTGTCTGACCTGCAGCACGGCCAGGCCTGGCACCTGCAAGGAACAGACTGTGACCTGCCCTGATAGCCCAGAGGCACTGTGAGGCCTCTGCATCATAGAGCGGAGTGATGTGTTTTCCGTTAACTTTTCCCATTTTTCCTGAGTCTCTCTTTAAAGAAAAAAAAAAATCGACCATTTAATCAGTCGTATTTGCTTTGAACTGTACGTAACCACCTGTAGGACAGGGACGTGTTCAGTGTGAAGATCGGACCCCAGTGTAGGGACACCGAAGCCCCTGCCATAGGTGATCACAACAAGGTTGGGGGTTGAGCCCTCAGGAATCCTAGGCCCAGTCTTGTTGGGGGTCACAGGGATTATGCCTCGCAGGAGAGTGGAAGGGGAGCCATGGGGTGAGGAGGTAAAGGAAGTGGGAGTCCATTTCACTGGGTAGTGTAGAAGCCAGGAGCGTTCCCCTCAATAGTGGGACCATTCCCCTACGTACACGAGCATAACTGCAGAGCAAAACGGCCATGAGAAAATCCCAAATCAAAACAAAGCCAGCCTCCTTCTGCTCCCCAGCCAACTCCCGCTCCCCATGTCCCCTTCTACCAAAACAGGACCCTCCGTTGCACTCACTTCTCTTTCTGCAGGGGGACAGTGAGCAAGCAAACCACAGGAAGGGTGTGTAGTCATGTTGCTTTATGCTTTGCTAGAAGGTGCGGGGACATTTCAGATTCGATGGTGATGAGGGTGGGGTGGGAACACCAGTAAGTCAATGGCCTGGTATCTGGTAAGCTGGCATTTGCTGAGTCTCCTGGAGCAGAGGCCAGGATATGGTCCCTTGAGTCTGAGAGCTGCGGCTGCTTCACCTGCAGCTGGAAAACCCTGACTGGAGTAGGACCGGAAGCTACAGAGGCTGCGGGTCATTTGTGCAAAGGGTTTGTTTCACTGTCTGCTGTTTCACGGGTGCACTCGCCGATTAGGGCTTGTCTTCTGGCAAGTCACCCGGCAGCTCCAAAACTTCGAATTCTTTACTGCAGCAGGTAAGGGCTTTGCTCATCGTGTTTAACTCGGCGTCATTCTGCAACTGTCCAGTCATTTGCTGAACAGGAGCTGGCATTTCTTTATGGCTGTGCACCACATGCAGCCTTGATTCTCAGGCATTTGGGGCCCAATTGCATCCTTGGAGCCTTGCCAATGACTGTGTTAATAGTCTTCATCTTCAAGTAATGTCACCGTTCCCGATGTTCTACCACTCCATCAGGTTCCTTCTTTACCTCCACTCCTGTGACCAAAAGGGGTAATTTGCTGAGGGTTGGGGCTTGAAGCCTTACTAGAGAGTCCAGGGGTTGTTCACCTTGGAAGTATTTGTGAACATTTCTCATGTGGTGCAGATCAAAGGTAAAAACACACATTAATGTCAGGAGCCGAAAGCAGGTGTTCTGAGCGGGGATAAAATGAGCAGCCTGGCGGGAGGGGTTCTCAAATGAGGTGGCAAAGGAGGGAATATATAAGAAATAACATCAAAAAGGGATACACTGGTTGAATTCCATCACGCACAAGGGACTCTCCTGTTTTACTTCAGACCCTGGAATGGGTATCTGGATCCACTACAGATCGGCTCAGACACCAGCTCTCAGTTGCTGGGCCGGATCCCTCCAGGTGTCAATCTACGTTGCTTCTATGGAGTTGACACTTAGTATCAGCTGAGGATCTGGGCCATTGTGTTTTGCTTCTGGCAAGGACAAACCACCCTGGGTTTGGCCCCTGTGAGGAAGGACAAGTATTCTTTGAGTTTTTTCCAAGTACACACAGGGTATAATCAAGCTGAAATGATTTGCTTCCTTTTTAAAAAACTCCTGCCCTGTTTGCAGCCGGGGAATGGAATAGATGCACTGCAAACCCAGGCTCAAGATGACAGAGCATGTAGCAGAGTAGCCCCTAGTACAACAGTAGAAATGGCATCCAGCTGTATTACAGATGGGATTTTCAAAAGCACTAAACATTGGCTTAACTGTGCTCCCACTGAAACCAAGAGAGTTTCACCATTGACTCCAGAGGAACGCTGTTGAGTCACCTGAAAAACTCATTTGCGATATATAGACAATCACCATTACACACCAGCCCTGAGAGCGGGGCTCCCTCTAAATTCTTCCATCCGTGGGCAGAATAAATTTTGTTGTGTGTGCCGAGGCAGGTGCGGATGTGCACCACCAATAGAAACACAGGGCACCTGCTGTGGGCGCTCTGCTAATCAGCTGGGTGGCACCTGAATCTCTCCTGGGCGGCCGCCCAAGCACTCAGCTTCCAGGGAACACTGGTCCTGCCCCTCTGTTCAGAGGTGGTGGCACGGGCTGGACCTGGTCTCTGCTGGGGAGTTGGGCAAAATTTCACTGACCCCCACTCATGAAATAGCAGGAGTGGTCTCACTGCTACACACACCCTTAAATTTAGCCATGTGTGTAAGGATCTTGCTTACTCCTTTTGGTCACAGGAGTGGAGGTAAAGAAGGACCTGGGTGGAGTGTCAGTACATCAGCTGGAAAATGGCTGCAGAACAAGCTGTTAGCTGCAGGGGCCAGGACGCCTCCTGGGAGCAGAGCTCACTGGCTCCTTTCTGAGCACTTGGCAGCATGCCAGACCTAAGGGGCCCTGCAGGACCCCCTGGGGGCTGCAGCAGACTCCGACTGGGGCGACGGCCTCCTCTGGAGACATGAGCATGCTGCTGGCTCACCCGTCTCTGGGAGCTCAACGACACCGTCCCTGCGGCGGGGCAGTGTTCCAGGAGTGGCAGGAGGACCATACCAGGAGAGGGGAGGAGCAGAGAGGCCCGGATACAGGCTGTGACCTGTCGGACAGGTTGCCCTGCTGCGGTTGCAGCCCGTGGGTGGCCCAACCTGACTGTGCCTTGCGTTAGTCACCCTGGGAAGAGGCCTGGGTGTGAGCTGGCACCCTCGCAACGCAGCGTTGTGAAAGGCAGCTGTTAGGATTGCCAGGCCGTTCCCATGGCCTGGGCGTTAGCAGCAAGCGCATGGGGAGGGCAGATGTGTCTCTGCCGCCTAGGAAGCCGGGAGAGGGAGGAACAAACGTATCTGTGTTACAAGGCCTGAGTTTGCCACTTCCCCCTGCCCCGCAACTTGGGGCAAGCCTCAACTGCTGCAGGCCAGCCTGTCTGCTGGTGTTTTTCCCCCTCCCCCTCGCCACTGGCATAGTCTGAACAACATCTTCCCAGGGGTGGCCACCAGCTGTCCTGGTGCTCTAGGGAAAGTCCCAAATATTCAGGAATTTGTCTGATATGGGCACCTGCTTCCCACCCAATTTTTCTCACTTGATATCTGCTCACTCTACCTCCCCGCCATAGCTTTCTGGCTCATTTCCATAATGACTGTTGACCACTGTTGTGATGCAGAGGCTTTTTGGCTAGCTCTCTGTACCTGGATGAAGATGGTGCCAGTATACAATGTGCAGCAATTCTGCTCTGTAATGGGCCAGCAGCAGCTGCCGGCTACTGGACAATGCACTGTATTAGGACTCACAAGATTGGGGTATTTTTTACAACTCTGGAGCTGGCCCGCAGGGAGACCATGGGCAAGTCATGGTGCCACCTCCCTTACCTCAGTTTTCCCATCTGTGAAATGGGGATAATGATAGTGCCCTAATTTGCAAAGAGCTTTGTGAGCTATGCATGAAAAGTCTCATATGGGAGCTGAATATTATTTATTTTTAAGTGGCTCTGTTTAATTAGCACCAAATAAGACTGCTAAGAGACAAAACTCAACTGGAGGAGAGGTTGTCTTGGTGGTGTTTGTACCTATGGTGCCCTGAACACTGGGGACCTGTTCTCTAACTGGGGCTCCTAGCCATGTCTGTAACACACACAATTTAAAAGGCTTTCTTCAAGTTTCAAATACATGTGTTTAAAGACAAAGTTTCTCTGGTTGTAATTGGTAGAAGGACCCACCAACCTTTGCTGCTGCTGTTCTGGAAAGACAAGAATTGCCATCTGGGTGGCTGTCAGAGGCCTGTTTTCCTGCCCATTGGAAAGGGAAGAATGACCTTACAAAAGAGATCTTCAGATTCATTGCTGCAGAACTTGTTTGTAGCACGGCAGCAGTGAGATGAATCTTACACCTGACAGGAATTCAGGTGGGACACCCGCTCAGGTCACATGGCTCTTCGCATTCCTTAGTTCAAAGGACTGAAGGAGAAGATGCCTCTGAGCTGTGACTACCAGCAAAGGCACTTCCCCCAGTCATTGCCCATGGCAACCCCTCAGAAATTAACCCCCCTCAAGCTACAGCGTTCTTGTTGATATAGCCATGCCCGTGCTGCATCTGCAAAGAACCCCATAAAACATGCACCCGTGTGGACAACCTGGTGCAGGCGAGACCCCCACCACCACCAACTTCAAACCCTGCGTCCCTCTAGGCCTGTGGTGTCCAACCAGTCTGAAGCAGTAGTCAACGTGTGGTGGCTACTGCTAGAGCAAACTAGCCACATTGTTCTGAAAACATACTTATTGTTCAAGCCAACTAGCCACGCTCAACTGGGCAAATAGCCACAGTTGTACACCCAGGCTGTAAGCTGCCATCTACTCCCAGCCCCACCTCACTATTTGGGTATTGTCCTGAATGCCCAGCCTCAAAGGCACATCAGTGGACACCCCATGAGGGAAGCATCAGGCCTTTGAACCCTCCAAGGGCAAGAAAACCCCCACAATTTTCCCCTGTCCACCCACTCTGTATTTATTATCTTTTTCCTTCTTCTCCAAGCTGAACAATGCTCGAGGCGTTGCTGTGTGTTCCTGGGTTGGCCAATGCTTCAACTTCCCTTTGGAGCTGAATCAGCTGCCACCGCCCTTGGTGTATACACCTATATGCTGATCGTTAGGATGCAGGGTTTGGTGCACGGGTCCCCTTGCCCCCCTTCAGAGTCAATGGCTACTTCTACAGTAGAAGCATCTGTCAACAGAAGTTACCGTTGGAAGAGATGTCCTGATAAAACTTCTGTCAACAAATCCTGTCTACACATGAAAGCGGATTGACCTTTTGATCCGTTCTGTCAATAAAAGGGTCCCCTCGAATGCCTACATGACTTTTTTGTCAAAAGTTTCTGTTGACAAATGCATTTTGTGTGTAGATGCTCCATGAATTTTGTTTCCAAAACCCTGGTTTTGTCTGCCAAACTCTCTAGTGTAGACGCACCAAATGAATTTTCACTTGTTCCAATTTACAGAGCTTGATATAATATACCAGTTACACATAATTGCATCATTTAGTACCAGACCAGACATCACTGAAACCCTGCTGGAGACAATTTAGAATCTGCTGTCTTCAACCTAGAGCTTTTGGCTCCAAGTATTTTTATCAGAGATTTTAGCCCCTATGTAGTAAATCGCTGTAATGGCAGGACCTTGCAGTATCTGAAATTTGTATTATCTACACACACAGGAAGCTGCTACCCCATGGAAGGTGGCAGAATTCAGGTGCTGCCAACCCCAAATGTTCAAAAGTCACAATCCAGTCCCTAACAAGTCAAGCAATTCGCCTAAAAATCCTGTGATTTGAAAACAGCATCTTTTTTTAATTTGCCTTCTTGGTTTAGCCTTGCTTCATACAGCTGTGAATGACTGCATCATAGTATAGTAGTAGTGCAAACATGATGCCATTATGTAAGAAATCAGCCCTTAGCATCTCCAGCCCCCTGTCCTCCCATGCCTACTGAACACCTTGTCTATTGCTCCCACCCTAAACCTACTCCAGCCCCTGAAGGAAAAAAAAATTACCAGTGTCAAGCCACTTTTCCTTTCACTGTGATTTTCAGCCCCTCTCAGTCCCTGCAGAAGGCTTTGGGCTGAAACACACAGAGGGTTTTCATTAGCAGTTTGCCATGAATAAATCACCCACTTCCTAAAGTGCTGGTGCAGGAGAAATGGCTTTTGGGGAGGTGTGGTTCATCATTCATCACTTTAATTACAGTCTAAACAATCTACACCCAGGAGTCCCCAGAGGTGGAAAGGGGTGACCCAATCTGATGGCAACTTGCAAGCCAGATGGTTAGACTGTTGAGGCAGTGACAGCCCAGCTACAGGAGGGCCTTGGCACAGGCATGCAAGTATCCTCAGAGCATGGCTTTGTCTGTGCATGGTGACTCTTGAATTTAGCTGTGTTTCCCTGTCTGTATTCCATTTCTCAAGGAAGGCACCTGTCTCACAGAACAGGAAGGGACCTTCAGAGGTCATTGAGTTCAGTCCCTGCACTCACAGCAGGATCTATCACCCTTCCTGACATTTTATTTTAATTATATTACCCAGATCCCTAAATGGCCCCCTTAAGGACTGAGCCCACAGCCCTGGTTTTTGCAGGCCTATGCTCAAACTGCTGAGTTATCCCTCTCCCTGCACGTAGCCTACCCCTGCCAATCCATCTTCAGGAGCATACTCCACCACAGAGCAGCTGCAGCTTCATTTAGGGAGGGGAAATCTCATTAGTGAGAGAGTCTAGATTGTAATTAAGAAATTATATCGTTTGGGTTGTGTTTTGTTTTCCTTCTCTGTTTCCCCCCCAGCATTACAAATCTTCACTGAAGCTCACAGAGGGCACTGGAGCCTAGTAAAGTCTGGACCTCACGGCCCACAGCTGATCATTACTTTCTGGCAGTAGTGTGTGAAGAAGAGGAATCGGTATGGTTGGTTTGGTGCACTGTGGCCAAGTATCAAACACCTCAGATAGCTCCTTCTCCAGGAGTAAGTCAGCAAAGGGGGGAACAGTCCCTGCTAAACTGTCCATCCTGCCCCATCCCCTTGCTCCAGAAGGGAGATTTGGTACAGATCGAGGAAGGCAGGGCCAAGCCCTCATGCAGGGTACAGCTCTGCTGCGGAATCTGAATCAAAATAGGTGGGAGTGACTCTCATTTACACCAAAGCCTCTGTATGTTGCCTCTGCGGTGCCAGAACCCAGGGCGTACATGTGATTCAGGGCAGTTGGTTCACTGCAGTAGCTGGCCAGTGAGTTACAGTAAGTTAAGGGTGTGATTTCCAGTCCCTTGGGTGATTCACTTACACCCACTGCAAATGAGCATAACACCCCATCACACCTGTTGTGCCTTACATGCACTTCACACAGGTGTGAGTGATGCACTAGGGGCCCATGCAGTGGAGAATCAGAGCCTGGGGATTGCTGATTGCAAACTGGCACACAAGAGAGCCCAGCTGTCTGGAAGTATCCCCCGTTTACCCTGGTGTAGCTCCACCGGCTTGAGTGGAGTCCCTCCTGCTTTAGGCTGGGGTAAGAGAGAGGGGGACCACCTGGCAGGCATTTGCCATCTTCTCTCCCAGCACTTGATAGGGGAGGGATAGCTTAGTGGTGTGGGCATTCACCTGCTCAACCCAGGGTTGATGAGCTCAGCCCTGGAGGGGGCCATTTAGGGATATGGGGGAAAAAGAAATCTGTGAGGGCAGGGGACTGGACTAGCTGACCTCTGAAGGTCCCTTCCAGCTCCATGATGTAGGTCTATAAAAGAGCTGATTGAAAATGACTTTGGCATCGGATCCCTTGGGAATGACTTTAACTAATCTCTGCCAAGGAGGAAATCAAAAGCAATGTTAATCACCAAGGAGCCACTGGAGTCAGCTAATGAAGCAGCCTGCGTCTTGGGTAGCACGTGTGACCTTCCTCTCAGCAAGCTGCTTAACCTGCTTGCTCCTAGCAAACACCCAGAGACAGGCCCTGGAAAGCTTTGCACTCCTGTGAATGCTGCAGTGCAGCTGCATTGTGCCAGTGTAAAAGAGGGGCTCAGCACTCGCTAAGGAGCGAGGAGGGGTCCCACCATGGGGTTGCACTAGCAGTACTTAGCAGGTGCTCTTGCTCCGGGCTGAGGGGCCTCAGTGGGAGAAGCAGGCCTGGGATGTGTTCTGAGCTTTGCTGCTTGTGCCTGGCTGTCCCCATGGCTGTAATGGTGATGATAAGGCTGAGGTGACTCTAGGGCTGAAAAAATCTGTACTTTCCCTGATTACATCTATTTACCCCAGCTCAGCATCTGGCCCAATACTATTACTATCCAGCAAGTTTCACTGCATGTCCATGCAGGGCCTCTGTCTGAGTGGCCCACTCCTTAGGAGAAGCCATGTGAACTGATACAGCTGCATTCGCTTTAGAAGGTCACACCCCATCACATGATTAATAATGTAGTGGGAAATCACATCATGCTCCTAGGTTATGCTTGGAATCCCTTCCAGGGTTAGTACCTCTAAGCCAAACGTCTGGCTACAGCTCCTCCTCCTCCAACCAGGCATTTCTGAGTGATTTTATTTGTTAAAAAAGTTCTGAATGTGTGGAAAACACCATCTCCCCTGTGGAGAGGTCAGAGTTCTCAGAAGTCAGCATCCTGAGGGGTACTCTTCCACCATTTTGATATAAAACCTCCCATGGCCCCTCCCTCTCAGCCCCAGACCTCATCCCCTTTCCACCCGTAATGCCAACAGGCCTGGGATAAAACCTGGGAGCATGGGGTCTAAAGCCCTGCACTCTACCACATGTGCATCTGGCTCTCAAGCAGAAACTTCACTCACCCCAGATGAGGTCTCAGTGCCTCTGGGTACTACACGCTTCCCTGGGCTGAGGAAGCACATCCCAAGTTTCTGAGACCTTCCAGCAGTTCTTCGCCATCAATGCACCAGTTATAAAGCTGACAGACCTGGGTTGCCGGCCCCAGGGATAAAACCTGCAAGCATAGGGTCTAAAGCCCTGCACTCTACCACATAAGCTAAAGGCCAGCTGGCGCTCAGCCAGTGCTGTAGAGCAGAGACTTTACTCACCCTAGATGAGGTCTCAGTGCCTCTGGGTACTACACACCCCTTCCCCTTGGGCCTCACCCCACCGTCCCACCTTTTCCTACCTCCACTCCACCCTGGCCCTCCTTTTCCCTTCCCCAGTCGCACCCCATCTCTGCTCCTCTCCCACCCTCCCAGCTCCTGTTGCACGTTGGTTCCCTCATGAGTGGGACCGGAGCGCTGGGAGGAATGGGAAGGAACAGATCAGCAGTGCTGGCAGACCCCATAGAATCCCCTCGTGGATCTGCCAGGCTCCTTGAAGCCTTCTTTGAGAAACACTGACTTAGATGATTCAGACTAACCCCAAACGGAGTTCAGCAAACTTCACCGAAGGAGAGCACCGCTGGTGTGAGATCACGAGATAAAACCTCTTTCAGAGCCTCAGTTTCCTTCCAGGTTGGTGCCAGAAAGCAATGTTTTATGGTGCAAAAGCTTCCCGTTACCGCTTTAGGGAGCTGAGTGGCACCTGTCACCACCGCCATTGAGAACCTCACAGGCACTGAGAGATTTTAGTCTAAATGCCCCAGGCAGCAAGGGAAGAGGTGGTATGCCCATTTTACAGCTGGGGAACTGAGGCACTGAGGAATTAATTGACTTGCCCGAAGTCCCACATGGGGTCTGTCATAGGACCAGGAATTAAACCAGGGTCATTTGAACCCAATTCCCCTGGCTTGAAGGGGTTTCCAGCCTATGCAGGGTTTACTGTCTGGTACAAAGGATTTCAGCACCCCTGTGAAATAAATTGCTCCTGTGCCCCTGCCCCAGCCTCCAGGCCATTCCACACTCCCAACTGAAACCCTGCTCTGGACTATAAGTGCTGCCTATGAGGGGATTCAGGAGTGATATGGTGCTCTATTAAGCCAGTTCTTGCAAACTGCTCAAGGTCCCTGTGAAGTCAGAGGGGCTCTGCCAAGCACAGAGTAACTTAGAGGCTGGGGCTCGTAACAACACACAGGAATGGGTTTTTGGGTGGCTGGCTTTTTCCTGAGAAGCCTGCTCTTTTTTCTGGCACTAAGCTTTGTGAACAGAACTCGGCACTCACCAAAGCATTTTTAAAGGTCAGATTTCAACGGCACCTGTGCTTGGCCTGATTCTGCTCCCTTTGCAGTGAATAGTAAATTTGTCATGGACTTCCCATGTGGTCCTCCTGTTACGCAGTGGGGTGTGTGAGGATGTAATTCCCTTGATGAGGTTGCTTGTGTTGCCTACTGTCCTGTAGTAATACCAGGTGGTTGCCTCAGTTTCCCTAGGCACAGCCTCAATGCATAGCTGGTGATGGGAGTTTTGGTGTGATGACTTCTCACACCTATTCAATGGCCCTCATGCCCTTTGTAACCTAGGCAACCAGGTGATAGCTTTCTTGGGGTGGAAACAGGACAAAGGAGGGGAGGAGGGGCCTGGCTGGTTTCAACTGGAACTGGGCAGCTGAGCTGGGGGAGTCTTGGTGGACCTGAGGGGCAGCGAGGAGGGCCAGGGCCCCCGCTCAGCGACCCCTTTCCCCTAGGTGGGTTGTACTGATGGCTTCTGGTTTCTGTGCTAAGTCTGTTCTAGGCTGTATCCCTGTCGCCTAATAAACCTTCTAAATATGAAATGGGGATACACATCTCATAGACGTGGAAGGGACCTTGGCAGGTCATCAAGACCAGTCCCCTGTCCTCTTAGCAGGACCAAACACCCCCCCACCTTTTTTATTTTTTTAAATCTATTTGCCCCACCTCCCTAAATGGCCTCCTCAGGGATTGCGCTGACAACCCTGGACTTCAGCAGGCCAACTCTGGAGCCACTGAGCTGTCCCCTCTTGCCCCAGCTCCCTAAATGGCCCCCTCAAGGGCTGCGCTCACAGCCCTGGGTTTAGCAGCCCAAGGCGCCAACCACTGAGCCAGCCCTCCCCGCTGAGCGAGTCACATCTGCCCGCAGTGCGGGGGGGACCCGCACACCCTGCACCACTTGGGGTGCTGAGACCTGGCACCCAACCTGGGATCGGCGTATGGAATGGAAACCAGCGCCCCTCCCCATTCCAGCCCCCGGGGCCCCCCTCTCCTTGCCCAGGGCAGCCCCTGAGCTCCGCCTCTGGCCAGCCGAGCAGCCCAGGGGTCTCGGGGCAGGCGCAGGATTTCCCAGCCCCACGCGGGGCCAATGGGAACCGGGCGCGCGTGGGAGAGGCCGCGCTCCAAGGGCTGCCGCCAGGGGGCGGGCTGCGCTGGCCGCCGCTTTGCGCCCGGGCGATTCGCGCGGCGGGGTGGAACGTGCCGGGCTGGGGGAGACTGCGGCTCTCGCCGGCCCCGGGGCGCGCATGGACGCGGCGGCGCTGGGTGGCGGCCCCGGGCTGCTGCTGGTACTGGGTAAGGAGGGGCTCGGGGAGGCTGGGGGAGGGGAGCTCCCACCTGTTGCTGGTGCACTGGGAGCAGAGTGGCGCCGCTGGCTGCATGGGCCCCTGGGAGCAGAGGGGGGGGCGCTGCAGATGGCTGGGGCAACGCCCTCGGAGCAGCCCCGGTGCCCGGGCAGAGAAGCAGGTGGTTCTCCCCACTGTGTGTCCGCGGGATCCCCACTCAAGCGTGGCGCAGCGCGTGGGCCCCCCGGGGCTTGTCCTGCTGCCCGCTCTCCCGCTCCAGTCCCCGCCTGTTTGCAGGGGGCTCTCACTGTCTGGGCTACAAAGCTGCTGGGAGCAGAGCTCGGCGCTATATTTAGCTGTCGAATAAACATTTTCTTCTCCGGCACTCGAGGAGTCAGGTTCTTTGGGCGTGAAAATTACAGCCCCAACCGCAGCGTGGCGGGAGCAAGAGACCTGAGTTCCTCCCCCATGCGCCTGTAGCTCGGATCGGGGTGACCCTGGAGCAAAAGTCTCTGCCGTGATTTCCTTTTTCATTTCACGAGGTGTACAGAGTGGCTGGAACTGACTTTGATGGGGGCTCACCAGGGTTTGAGTCGGGTGACTGGGGGTCTGCACTGGCAAAAAGGTTGGAAACCACTGACCTGGAGGGGATGGAGGGGGTGTTTGTTTTCTGCAGGCTTTACAAAGCACACGTTTTGCGTGTAGAAGATTTTGGGGACCTCCTCTAAAAAAGTAGATACGGATCTTCAAACTACATAGTTAATAAGGATTAAGAGATGCTACAAGCATGTTACAAGAGTGAGCCCTTTGTTCTGCATCTTTATAAGTGCATCCTTCAGAGCTGTTCTTGATCATTATAAGCCACCTGTTGGCTAGAATTGATCAACCACTACTATCAATCACTGATTAACATCTCTCATACCATGTATAAAAGCACTCAATATATGGAAAACAAAAAAGCAGTCCTGCAGCACCCGAAAGACTAACAATATAACTTTTTAGGTGATAACCTTTCATGGGACAGACCGGCTTCTTCGGAGTGGGTGTTTGTAATATACAGCGTGACTGATTTTTTCACTTGCTTGGTCAAGGAGTCCCATGCTTGGAGTCTTCTGCTTGGCCAGCTAATAACTCTTACCACATCCTGCCACCAGCTGCCATTAATAACATTACTGGACAATATTTCATTTGAAAATAATTGAGTGTAACATTGCAATTTAAGTAAAATTTATTTTCTATGACCATTTTATTTCTCTTTTTTTTTTTTCATGCACCCCTGCAATATCCTCTCAGATCCCCAGGGTTCTGCAGACCCCTGCTTGGGAACTACTGACATTCGATGGGTCTTAATATCTGAGAATAAATAGTGAAGACATTGTTTGAGTAGCATGAAAGTTGGTAAATAATCTGTGAGTTTTTTTTAAATAAAATACATATTTTCTGGTTAATGGTTGGATTACTTCTTGTTAGCTTAAAAGGTAGGCTTGGAATGTCACAGTCATTCCAGTCTTCTTTTAATGGGCCTTATTCTGTATTGTAGTGGATTTGTTTGAAGGACTGTTCATAAAAAGACCAAAAAAAAAAATTTCCCTGACGAGGGAGAGGAAGTTCTACCCTAAAATAAGATGGTGGCACAAATTGGGAGAGGTGCGGTAACTTTGAAATTAAGCCTCTCAGAATGGGCTCTGTAGTGATTCAGAGTTAATGGGCCACCTAATGGGTGTTCCCTGCACATATCTGAGAGATGGATAGATTTGTTATGGTATTAACAAAAGTTGTGGTTTCTTGACTGCCCTCCCCTTCTGCTATATCTGTTCACTGAAGCTGAACTGTGAAGGATGTTTGAAAGACTTATCTTCTCCTTTAGTCCTTTAAGATACATACAGAGCATCTGAAAGGATTTTTAAATAGTTTTGTTTTGATTTTAAATAGTTTTGTTTTTCAGCTTTAGGCTTTGACTAACTTAAAAGTTTCACTGGTACAAAGGGGCCTGACTTTTGAGGTGGATTTTCTTAACCTTTCCATGTGTATAAGGGTGACATATCGAGGTAGCTTATTCCTCATTCTGAAATGGAGTGAGCTAAAGTAGTATTGGTACATTTATACTGGTATAACAATGTCCCACTAGTAACAGAAAGTAAGCCGTGCTAGTCTATACACTATCAAAACAAAAAGCAGTCAAGTAGCACTTTAAAGACTAGCAAAATAGTTTATTAGGTGAGCTTTTGTGAGACAGACCCACTTCTTCAGACCTGCTTTTTGTTTTGATAATGTCCCACTAGGTTTTTCGTCCCCGGATCTTGTAAAAAGCCCAGCCATTTTCTAGCATTCACAAGAGCTATTGTGGTACATAGAGGTTAGCAAAACCAGAGTTTGCTAAACAGATGTTTTAATTACTTTCCTTCACAGTTGCTCCACTTGGCCTCTTGTGCTGTCATTTAACTACCTGCGAGGTATGGTATTTTCTCATGGGAGGAGAGGCAATCAATTCCCAACAAGAAGCCCTTTAAGCCATCCTGTACATCAGTGCTTCTCAGGCTTTTTTTTTTTTAAACTAAAGGGCCCCTTTTTAAAAAATTTAAGTACCTCCTGATGGTACATGTACCACCAGTTGAGAAGTACAGTTCTAAAGTAATCTGAAGTCTTGAAACAAATGCCAGTCAACCTCACCAGATTACTGCACCCGTTTCCAGAGTCAGATTTGTTTTCCATACCACCAAGGTACAAAAACATACAAAACGATCACAGAAGATGACCTCTGAAAACTTGCTGACTTTAGGTTTTTACTATCAAATACATGAATTGGAATAAAATGTACTTACATTTCAGCGTAAGACATATGAAGCAATAGAAACAAGTGATTGTCTGCTTGAATTTTTAGACTGGACTGACTTTACTGGTGTTTTTTTATATAGCCTGTTGTGAAAGTTGATGTATTCCCGGAATGCCTCAGTGTACCCCCAAGGTTGTGAAACACAATTGTACGTGATAAAGAAGCTAGAAAGGGGATATGTCCATAATATCTCACCTGTGGTGGGTTGGTTGCCCTCACTGTTTGAAGAGATACAGTTTTCAATTTGTTGCATTGGGGGCTTTAAACCTTCAGTTCTGTCCATCGTTAACGTGAGTTGTGGGTCTTCAATGCTCAGCTGCCCCATCAGGCTGACATTCCGGTCTCTGAGCTTGCGTAGCAATACATAGGGAAACTCCCCTGTCATTTTGAGGCTGTACCATATGCAGTGTGAGACGTGCATTCTGGGGCCTCCCTCACCAGGCACTTGGGAGGGAATTAACCCCCATTGCTAATCTTCTGACGGCTCCGATTCACAGGACCCTGCCCCAAGACTGCAGACTGTCGGTAGTTCTGAAAATGCCTCCCTTGTTTTCTCTCGGGGTGTATATAACAATCAGTTTTATCAGTGGGAATGAAACATGCAAGCATACTTGTGTTTGTGTGTTTTCATGGAAGTGTCTTCATTTTCAAAGGCTTCGCTTTATCAAATGATGGATTGCAATTTTCTTGGCGTGCTGATGAAGTAACCTTTAAAGGGCCTGTATTTTTAAACCCCTCATCAGCAGTATAATATCCTGATAAAAGTTGTCCTATACAATATTTTACCAATCTTCAGAAACGTGCTTTATGGGGCGTGTGAATACCGTACAGTACCCTTCATTGCCCAGAATTCTGGGCTTCTCAGAGGTGTAGGACAGCCAACAGCTGTTGAGACTATGACACGGTTCCTAATCCTGGTGTAGCAAGGCCATTTCTACAAACAAGCACAGCAGTTTATAGGCACATCAGCAGGGTAGCACGAAGCCTCTTAGAGTGAGTTGGTGGCTTTGTCAAGCGAAAGATTTTGCTGATGACAAAAGCTTCATCTGGAGAGGCAGTGGGAATGAGTGGCGGGGGAGTCACGGTTGGATTTTTCAACAGGATTTCACGCCTGGTACCTGCCGGATCCGTTCACCTTATTTAGATGTCTTGCTGTCAGCTGCGTTGTTTCTGCCTGTGCATCTCCAGGCCTCAGGGTTGCAAAGAGAACAAGTACAGGGCAAGCCCATGCTACCCAGTCTGTGTGACCTGGCAGGGAGATGACCGCCTGGCTGGTGTAGTGTTGGGTTTGGTGGCAGCTGCTGCCCCTGTTAGAGTGGCAGGAGGGAAGGATACCAGCTCATGGAGCAAGGACCCAACCAGGTCAGCTCAGGGCTCTGTGCACAGGGGACCCTATAAGCTGAAACAGCTGTCACTCCAGCACGCAGAGTTATTGGCAAGGAAGGGGCAGTCCAGTACTGAGTAACTTGGGGAGGCACATTCAGTTAGCAGGAGAGCAAGGGCTTCTGGGCCAAAGCAGTGGTGGGCCCCACCAGGGTCCCCTCTAATTTTTTTTCATTTGGGGTGGAGTAAATTTTGTTCTATGCAACAAGGCATGTGCGGATGTGCACCGCCAGTAGAAACACAGGCTGCCAGCTGTAGGTGTTCGGCTGGTCAACTGAGTGACACCTGAATCTCCCCTGAGTGGCCACCAAAGTGCTCAGCTTACAGGGGACCCTGGTGCCCACCCAGCAGGAGGTGGAGCAGGAGAAGGTGTGCGTTGGCATGGAGATTTGGGGTCTGTGATTTTGGGGTTTCGGTGTGTCTTGACCTGATGATTAGACTTGATAAGTGTCTAGTAGATATGGGGTAACTTTTCCAAGCCCTCTGTACAAGTGGTCACTTACTTTCTTTTGACGTACTGTGCAGTGTTGTTTTCCCTTGGAATGGATTTCTGTCTGAACCTGACCTCCGTCCTAGGCAGAGGGTCAGATATGATTGTGTCCAGGCTTTTCTGCAGCGAGAGTCTGCCAAGATTGCAGCCTACATCATGAATTTGGATCTGGGTCCTAAAAAGCATTCAGTAGTATTGAACCACAGACAAGCAAAATGAATTCTTATTGCGGTCGGTCCCGGTTTTTAGTGAAATTGGTGCAATGCGTATTTTAACGCTTTGCTGCCTTTGGGCTGCTTTGGCCGCTACCTTGCTTACTTAAAACAAGGGAGCTGAAATTTAGCCAGGCCTTTGTAAGGTGAAAGTCCATTGCATTAGCAGAAAGGCTCCATGCATTATTTGTCCAGTTTCAAGTGGAAGATACTTGGCCTTGGCAGATCTGGGTCTCTGGGGTGTATGTGGCAGGGGGAAAAATATCTACCTGTTAGGGATCTGATGGGAGTTTTGGGCAATTAACATGCTGGGAGTGGAGTAGGGTTGGGGGGGTGTCAGATGTATTCTGAGGGGATTCTGCCCATCCAAATTATCACTGCTGTGTAGCCATAACCCCAGAGTGTTTCCGGGGGCTCTAGTCTGCAATAGCTGTACTGCACTGTAGACATGCTATTTCAGAATGTTTTGCTTAGTTTGGAGCTTAGTGTGGACGAGTTATTCCAGAATAGTTTATTTTGCAATAATAACTCTGGAATAAGATATTCCAGAGTAACTCTGTAGGGTAGGCACACCTTACCGCTTGGGGATAGACCCTTGTCCTGCTCGCTGAAGATCATGCTGCTTCCTTGTTGCTGTATTAACAGTTTGAGAGAGAGGGAGTTCTGCACGGTTTCAATTACATTTCTGTGATGGTTTTATTGGCCATTCTGAGATTCCTGCATTTGAGTCATATTTAGATGTTTAAGCCAAGATTTATGTAAGGGACTAACAATACTGGCTGCCTTCCATTTTAGAGACCCCACTAGAAAGGCCTGGAGAGGGGCTCAGTGTTCAAAAAAGGCGAAGTGCTCCCCTTTGAAAATCAGGCGGCGTTAAGGTGCCCTAGCGTAGGCCTACAAGATCTCTAGTCACTTGTCTTTGTAAGGCTGCAAGTGCGTTGAAGATAATGATTTAGGCCCCAATCCAACACTTGCTTAGACGTATGGTGAACCTCGCGCGCTGTACACCAAGATCCTAAATTCCCTCTTGTTCCTCTACTTACTTGGCCTGAGTGTTTAACTTTTAAACTCGATAGCCGTTTTTAAAGGGTGACGCTCAGGATAGTTCTGCCCCTGTGACTTGAGCAGCTCCCTGTCGTGTTGCCGACTGGGGAGCTGTGCCCCCTGGGCACCTGGGTCTGTGTACCAGTTAGCTGGAGGCTGGTGGGGTGGTGATAAGCCAAGAGGGTATCTTATCTACTGTTGTGCAGATCGACCCACCTCTTTTCCCCTGCTCCAGCCCAGGTGGATGGGGTGTGAGGAAGCACACAGGACCTACGGCAGGCTTCCGACAAGTGGAAAAGCAGATCTGCCAGTGGAGAGAGATGATTCTTTCCCCACGCATGTCCTTCAAAAGCAGGCATGTGCCACGGTGTGCATTGCTCTGGCCATGGATGTTGGTGGTATGGAGAAGCTCTGTGTGCTTGGAGCAGCCTCCTGCTTCCACAACCCACTGGCTACGTCTACACATGAAGCCGACATCGAAATAGGCTATTTCGATGAATAACGTCTACACGTCCTCCAGGGCTGGCAACGTCGACGTTCAACATCGATGTTGCGCAGCACCACATCGAAATAGGCGCTGCGAGGGAACGTCTACGTGCCAAAGTAGCACACATCGAAATAAGGGTGCCAGGCACAGCTGCAGACAGGGTCACAGGGCAGACTCAACAGCAAGCTGCTCTCTTAAAGGGCCCCTCCCAGACACAGTTGCACTAAACAACACAAGATCCACAGAGCCGACAACTGGTTGCAGACCCTGTGCATGCATCATGGATCCCCAGCTGCCGCAGCAGCAGCCAGAAGCCCTGGGCTAAGGGCTGCTGCACACGGTGACCATAGAGCCCCGCAGGGGCTGGAGAGAGAGCGTCTCTCAACCCCTCAGCTGATGCCCGCCATGGCGGACCCCGCTATTTCAATGTTGCGGGGCGCGGATCATCTACACGTGCCCTACTTCGACGTTCAACTTCGAAGTAGGGCGCTATTCCCATCCCCTCATGGGGTTAGCGGCTTCGACGTCTCGCTGCCTAACGTCGATGTTAACATCGAAATAGCGCCCAACACGTGTAGCCGTGACGGGCGCTATTTCGAAGTTAGTGCCACTACTTCGAAGTAGCGTGCACATGTAGACACGGCTACTCTCTCTCTGGCCACTGGACCACGCTCCTTCACAAGAGGCATGCCTGGAGATCTGTTCCCAGCAAGGCCCAAATACACCCAGAACATTCATGCACTGTCTGGACTTTGCACTGTGGCCATGGTGCCGAGGAAGGAGAAGGAGCCCTCTCATAACTGGTGTAACTCATCTGTTTCCCCTCGGCTGCCCCAGATGCTCTTCTGGCGGGCTTAAAGCAAGGCAAAGAATTGCTTTTCTTGCCCTTCACCTGCAATTCCCCAAGATCAGAGACTGAAAACAGCAAGGCAGGCAGGGGCTCAGGGGTGTGTAAACGGGGTTGTGTAAATTAGCTGAGTTCTGTGTGGTACATTTCCAGGGCACGAAGTTGATCTGGTCGATCTCTTTTTGTAATGGTGGTAGTCTAGGCTCAGAGGGGTAGTGGTGTTTGGTCTGTAGCTTCACAATTAACAAGCAGTGCTTTTACCCACAAAAGCTTGTGACATAATAAATTTGCTGGTGTCTGAGGTGCTGCGGGACTGCTTGTTGTTTATGCTGGTCTGATTGTGCCAGGCCAGAGGGAAAGTGGAAAACGGATCTGGGACTGTCTCTATTGACTTTTAAACAGTGGTATGATTAGGATAACCAGCTCTGGGCAAGGAGCTCTGGGTTGGATTTTTCAAACGCACTCACTGTTGTAAAATTCCCATGGATTTCAATAGGAGTGGAGCTGGAAATACACTTGGGGGTAGGATTTTAGAAGTGACTGCTGAATAGCTCCGTCTTTAGGAATCTCAACTTTCAAGATGCTTTAAAATGGTTTCATTATCAGAGAGTTGGCGCTCGACGCATCCTGAAGGTCAGGCACCTTGTAGCATCTGGAACCAAGGTGTCAAAATCACAGGTCATTTGCAAACCTCCACTGTGTACAGTCCTGCCTCATGACTTCCTGCTGCACTCCGCTCCCACGTCAGCTCCACGGCGGCAAGTGAGAGGGTTGTGTCAGTCTCGTCCTTAATCTAACAAAACGAAGCAATGGGCTCACTGATGGAGCAGACCCTCCGGCAGCTCTCAGACAAAGCCTGGTGGGCAACCAAAGGCCATTGTGCTGTCTGAAAAGCCTCAAGAGCAGTCGCGTAGTTATCATTTGGCTGTGAATGGGTGACCTGACCACCCCCCTTTTGGGTGGGACCAATGTTCCCTCTCTCTTTTTCCATCCGTGTGTGGAATAAAATGTGTTATGTGCACCGAGGCATCTGTTATGTGCACCACCAGTAGAAACACAAGCTGCTGGCTGTGGGCCCTGTGGGTACTCTGCCAATCGGCTGTACAGCACCTGAACCTCTCCTGTGCAACACTGTGCCCAAGTGTACGCGTTACAGGGAACGCTGGTGGGACCCCCAATACCAAAAATGCTGATTTAAGGGCTTTACCTGTTTGTTTTGCTGGTTTTAATACATATTCTGACGGGCAATGCGTGGGGGATGCCTGGGGGCCATGAGCACCCCCAATGTCACCCCACACTAAGAGTCAGGGCCCTGCCAGTTCTGATGAGTGTGGGGGGCAGTCCCCCCCCCACCATTCCCCTGGAGTGGTGTGGCCCCAGAGCAGCGCAGGTTTCTGCAGGAAGAGGTGGGCGTGTGCGAGGCAGGGGCAGTGCCAGGGCGAGGCACGGGCAGGGCATGGGTGGGGAGGGAGAGGAACATGGGGAGCGGTACATGGCCAGTGCCCCCCCTCCTATCCCCACCCCAGTTGCCTCTGCGTGTTCCTGTGCTGGGATCTTTACGCTGATGTTCAAGGTTGGCAGGACATGACCGTTCCCAGCCTGGAGTGCAGAGCCCTGGTAATAAGTAGTAGAGCCCTGCAGTGGTGCCCTCTCGCTGCTTGAGTTTCCACGCCAGCTCCTGCCCTGAGGGAAATCCGTTATTCCTCTTTGTGTAAAAAGCCTGCGCCAAGATGGAGACTGTCGCATGAGTGCAATCACCTGCCGTTTTCCTTCGTAGGCAATCAGCCATTGCCTACTCACTGGTCTGAACAGTTCTTCAAATGTGGCCTGACACCCATTCAAGGTTCGCTGTTGGCTACGTACCACCATCCCCTCACAAGCCATACTTTCACCATAGGGTAGACCCATCTCCTGCTGAGCTCTTCAGACACAGCCAGGTGCGTTACAAATGTGTAGACAATGTTTAGAACTTCAAATGCAAAACCGATCCATGCAAAAAATAGGACGCACAGATACAGCAGGCTGGACCACGGAACATGGTAGGGTCCAAGAGGTATTTTGTCCAAAGCATGCTTGAGTTATGTCTATTGATATTCAGAATCCCTTTGCCATAAAGCAAGCGGTGGGCTCTTGAGGCCCTCCAGAACAAATGGAACCCTTTGGAGACCCTGGCATAATCTATTTTTGTTTTCATTGAAGGCCTGGCAGTTTTCAACATGGTGGGGGCCAGCTGGAACGTGACTGGTGACTATGGAGTGAGGAGGCCCATATGCAGCTCTCCGGAGAACTGTACAGGTAATATTCATTGCATTATGACAAGACACAAAGCGTTGAGCTGCTGTGGTCCAGTATAGGTATAGGTGTCAGCGGTGCTGCAAACTTGTCTTTGTTGGGGACAAGTAGGGAGAACTTAGAATGGCTTTCTTGAAAGAAATACAACCAACTGAAAACATCATCAATAACTGTGGGCTCAGCGCCCATTGGGGTCTGATGCCTCTCTCACTATTTCCTTTCATCCTTCCCTATCCAGTGCAGAGTGGCTTAATTGCTGTAGACGAGCTCTGCACCAATCTGCTATATCATCTACCCATTCTCTGTGGGGTCTGCCTCTCCTATTCAAACTGTCCATTATGCCAAATACCAGGTCTTGATTTTTTGTTCGTCGTTCATTCTGCAAATATGTCCAAATAGTTGTAGCTTCCATTTTATAACCTTCTGCAGCAGGTTCTTTTTTGGCTGTATCTTCCTATATAATTCCTCATTGGTGACCTTCTGCATCCATCCTATTCTCAGAATCTTTCTATAACAACTCTGCTCTGTAAAGTTAGGTTCATTTCAGGCTTATAAGTGGTGAATTGTGATGGCAGGAAACTTTGAGTAGGGAATGCACTGATAACGGGGGCTTAATCACTTGGAAAAACTCACTGTGTTGATGGTAATGGAATGATTTTAGGGGTGGATTTTCAGCCCATTTACCACGCCCACTCTAGAACAACATTCCTGTGGCAGCCTGGGATTTCCATGTCAGATGTCCATCCATTCTGCCGCCTCCAGTCCCGTACTTGTAGCAAGGTCTGGTGCTTGGCTTTCTTTCTGGGAGACACAGACATGTGACTGCTGTTTTGTAGGCTGGTATTGCAACTTGAATGAGAACAGCTTCTGTCGGCTGTCTCTTGTAAGACAAACTCATTCCTTTCAGATGCATCCAGCAGTTTAAAATACCCCTGTACGCCATTCCCGATGTCACTGGGATCTGTGATCCAGTGGCGACCTATTCGATTTCAGTAGTCAGATGCCAGCTTGTGTGTGTGTGAGAATTCTGAATTTCAAACCCTTAAATTCAAAGAACCTGCCAGATGACACATCTGTGTTGAGCATTTTGAGAGATGAGTCCTTATTACACACTCTGAGTGGGCCCTGTAAACTGAGTGCTTGGGAGAGATTTAGGTGCTGTGGAGCTGATTAACAAAGCGCCCACAGCTGGCAGTGTATGTCTCTACTGGTGGTGCGCATGCCCTTATGCCTTGGTGCAGATAACAAAAATTATTCTGCCCATGGATAGGAAGAATTAAAGGGAACCCTGCCACCTCCTCCTGACGCATAAGCTAGTGAAACTACATTTGTTGGATTTCAGTTGTTTTTGCTGACTTGTGGGTGTATGTTGCAGTAACCTGACAAAATCAGCTTCAGTGTTTGCAGATGGGGTTGACTGAGACACAGTGGCCTGTGTGAATCATGTCGGCTCACTTAACTGGAGTTTGAAGGAGTTTGAAGGAGAGAGAATTGCTCGCAATCATTTATGTTGCTAAAGGAAGTATTTGGTTAATAGTATTATTAGAATGATTGAACTGGGGCTTGTGTGTGCAATATTTGACTGGTTTTCACTTTAAAAGGAGCTTGCACTGTTTCAAATTAAGACTGATCCCGAGTCCCCTCCTTTATGTACCCCATTATTTACATGTGTTATTGATATTGAAAACGTTAAATAAGTTGATTGAACGTTGCCATGGGGTTTGGCCGTCCCATGATCCCACTTTCCCTTCTGGGATCCCATGTACCCTGGGCACCAGTCAGTCCGTGGCCCTTGCAGTCAGGGCAGCGAGGTCCAGCAGCTAGAGTCAGTAGCTGCAGCACCCATTTCCCCATTTAGACCTACCCTAGGGCCTTGCTGGCAGAGAGGTCCCTTCCCCTGCCCCACTGGCTCAGTTGTGAGTCCAGCTGCAATCTCTGAGTCAGCAGGGCGTCCAGTTGCAACCACTCCCTCCCCTTCTCCGGGCCCCCTCTTGCCTAGAATGCTGGGGTCAGCAGTTGTGGGCTGCTGGAGTCATGGGATTTGACCAGGAAGCGTTATCTCCAGGCCTTTCCTGGTTCTGGGTTTGGGTTTGGTTGGCCAGCTGGGTCTTCCCACCCATGTACCTGCAGTTCCACAGCAGGAGCCTCTGCCTGTGACACTTCCTCTGCCGCTGGCTGAGCTGGGTTGCTCCCTTTTATAGCTGCCCTCCAAATGGAGCATGCCCAGAAAGGCTTTGAGGGAGTGGCTTTCTCAGCCCGCAGAGCCCGGTTAACCCTCTAATTGCCAGCGAGGTGCTGGTATGCCCCATCACAAATGTATTAATGCTTCTGCCTTGATTTTTCGTGTGCCTCACATGCCAGTTCTTACTGATGATGGGATGGGGAGAAAAGAAAGAAATGGCAACGCAGGTTTGACCTCTTTAGTCTGGCACCCCAGACCTGTGCCGAATGAGGGAATTAGCCAGACCACGGGAGGCCAATATTTTCCAGCACATTTCCATCACTTCCACTGCTTACTGGGCTCTGAGAAGACATTGAGGGGTAAATTAGAGCTAAATAACAGCACAGAACACCGAGAGCCAGGACTGGTGGCTGGAAACAAACTTTTGGGAACCGTGGAAAACTTGGCCACACCCACGATCAGTGGTCACCTGGCTAACTAACATCACGTTGGACAACGGATGTTGCCGGACGAGAGAGGTTCAACCTGTATGTCAAAATGCTCGGCAGTGCCGGTGTCATCTGGCAGATTGTTATAATGCAGGACCTTGGTGTGCAGAATCCACCTAAAATCTTCTTCTGTGGCAGACCCCCTGGTCAGCTGTGCCCGTCCTCCTTGATACACTGTCTTGGACTCTGATCTCTGTCTTGCAAGTGGCTAAGAGAGTGATGAGGTTTCGATGTTCTGGGTCTTGGGAACATAACCCCCGCCCCCCGGCTGCTGGTATTTTTAAGAGCATCACTTAGTGCCAGCAAGGTAGGGTGACACTCGAGACTAATTATTCTTTTGTACCGGAATTAACTTTTAACCCCGGTGATGAGAGCTTCTGGGAGGGAGAGAGCTTGCTTTCTGCTCTCTCTGTCACTTGCACGCTGAGCCTGGCAGGGCCGTTGAGGTGGTGGTTCCTGGTGAGGTTGCTTTAGGGAGTAGGAGATTGAAAGAGCTTGGCATTCCACGCCTGCCCACTGCTGCTGCGGCTCAGTTGCTTAAAGCTGCATAGGACCTTCTGCAGTGTTGTTGCTTGTTAAATATTAAGAATTACACCAAAAATGGTTGTGGGTCAGAGCTTCAGAAACCTGAGCTGGAAGGTGTAACATGACTCACATTCAACATGTTTGTGGAGCGTATTTTTAACCCCCTATTGGCAAGTTGCCCACGTCATATTGCGAAGCCCTCAGATAGCTCTGTTTTGGAAATGCTTCCTGACTCTCCAAAGAGTCAATTCGTGGTCCGGGCAGCTTGTCTGTGCGCTGGGCTCTGCCGTGTCTTTAAATCCCCTGCCTGGGCGCCTCGCCAGTGGGAGCACCCTAGGACTCTTGTGACTGAAGGTGCAATTCGAAATAGGCGTTGGGTAAATCCGAACTCAAACAATACCTTGGCCAGGAGTACCTGCAGTAGTGTAATTAAGGCGTTTGAATATTCACGATTCCCATAACCATTCAGCTGTGTCCCATGTAATTTGTTGACAGTTTTTGCTCTGCCTTTCCCTCTATCGCTCCCCCTCCCTTTCTGTCACTGCTCCGCCGCCACCTTTATCCTTAGTGTTCGTTTCTGTGCCCCCAGCACCGTCTCCCTGCCCTGCAGCGTGGTAGCACTGCTGGCAGGGCCGCATCCCAGTGGCGAGGTGGGAGGGCAGGGTCTGGGGCACACCCCCCATGCTCCCCCTTTACTGCCTCCCCCCCAGCTTGGCTGGGGGTTACCCGGGGCAGGGCAGGGCCAGGCAGTGGCAGGAGCAGGGGGCTGCTCCGCACCCCCTTGGCCTGCTGAGCCCTGCTTTTCCATGCCACTGCCTGCAGCTGGCCCCAGGTCATCCTCCCCCTCTCCTGTCAATAGGACAGCGGTGGTGGCCTCTGCGGGGGCCCCAAAAGCGTGGGGCCTGGGCAGCCCCCTCACCTCGTCCCACGGGCAGTGTTGGCCACAGTAGTTCTAGCGCAGCCAGCTTCAGTTCTGGCCCCTTTAGCTGTTCCTCAGCTCCTTTACGGGAAGCTGTTCAGCCGGAGGAGCTTTCAGGCTCAGGTGACACCGACTGGTCTCCGGACGCGTCCGTGAGCGATGGGCTGCACAGGCCTTTTCTCAGTCACCGGCGTGCAAAAGACAACCCTATTCAATCTGCTAACGTTCCTGCTTGGCCACGGCCTCGGTGCTGACCAAATAAGGAGCCTCGTTCCCTTAGCCAAGTGAGTTGTTGCATAAATCCTCTGCCTGCCAGCTCGAGCCCTTCTGTGCCTCCGCTTCAGCCAAACAGCAGCCAGGCTCTGTCGGAGCAAGGTAGACACTCGGCTGCCCTAACCACCTCGCATGAACGTTGCATTCCAAGGGACGCAGCTTGGGGGAATCACAACAAATATAAGAGGCTCTTCCGAGCGTTTGGAATTAGCTCACCACACTTAGGGGCCTCACTCGGTGATCCTCCAGTTTTGGGCGCAGGCAGAATTCCTCCGAGAGTTGAGTCAAGTGCCACTGACCCCTCAATCTTCCCACGTTCTTCAGGAGTGGAAGCCGTTGCTAGAGACGGGTCAGAGACGGTCCCAGCAGCACGAGGAGTCAGAGCCGTCCCATCCGTTTTTACAATTACAAAGCCAATGTACGTTGTACCCCGTAGCATGGAATGCAGAAGTTACCAGCGAGAGTAATGCAAGCAGCAACTTACAGCGTATCATGGATTCTAAACGCATCCTTACAATTTTCACACCTGCCTTGAGTGATGTGAACACACAGGCGAGCGGGCCTGCTTTCCAGCTGCGAATTTGTCGGTGCTCAGCTGATGCTATCAGACTTGACAGGAGCTGGCACCTGCTTTACCCGCATTGCAGGACTGCATCTCCTCCCCTCTGGATGGTGGTGTTTAAGGTTGCATCTCTCTGTCATTCGTTATGCCGATTCCCCCAGCAGGTCTGACCTCAGTCCAGCACATGCGGTTCTGCTCTCCCAGCTGTATGGCAGGGTTGCCAGCGACCTGCCATCTCTCACAGTTTCCGCCTGTGTAGGATACAAGCCGTTACTAAGCAGTTGGTGTGTGTGCTAAGCTTTGTCTTCCTCTTGGAGGCATTTGCAGGTTCCAGTCCTCCTAACCCTTCTAACAGGTGTTGCTCTCTGTTAGTCTCGCATCAATTTGAGGATCAGACAAGAGTTCGTGAGTCAGCTCACGTTGCTCATTTATCTCAAAAGCCCATTCTTTCCTGC
Source organism: Carettochelys insculpta (assembly GCF_033958435.1). NCBI lineage: Eukaryota > Metazoa > Chordata > Testudines > Carettochelyidae > Carettochelys > Carettochelys insculpta. Next base: position 130,673,242 of record NC_134140.1, on the reverse strand, counting down.
TGGGCCCCTTGAACTCAGTCTGAAAGAACATAACGGCCACACTGGGTCAGACCAAAGGTCCATCTAGCCCAGTCTCCTGTCCTCCGACACCGGCCCATGCCAGCTGCCCCAGAGGGAGTGAACAGAAGAGGGAATCATCAAGCAATCCCTCCCCTGTCATCCATTTCCAGCCTCTGACCAGCACAGGCCAAGGACTCCATTCCTACACATCCTGGCTGGCAGCCACTGATGGACCTAACCTCTGGGAATTTAGCTAGGTCTTTTTTGAACCCTGCTAAAGTCCTGGTTTACACAGGCTCCCCTGGCGAGGAATTCCACAGGCCGCCCGTGTGCTGTGGGAAGAAAACCTTCATTTTGTTTGTTCTAAACTTACTACCTAATCATTTCATTGGGTGACCCCCAGTGCTTAGGTTCGGGGGACAAGTAAATAACTTTTCCTTATTCACTTTTTCCACATCCGGCACGACTGCACAGACTGCTACACATTCCCCCTTGATTTCCTCTTTTCTGAACTGAAAAGTTCCAGTGTTACTAATCTGTCTTTTTATGGCGCCTGGTTCAAACCCCTCCTCGTTTTTGTAGCCCTTTTCTGAACCTTTTCCAATGCCAAGTTATCTTTTTGGAGATGCGGCCACCACCTCTGGACACCGTATTCAGGATGTGGGCGTACCATTTGCAGCGCTGCCTAGGGGCAGTGTATCAGTGGAGCTGATTACTTGACCGAAGACCTCCCTGCTGAGGTTCGTTCTTGGCGGAAGCTGTGTCCTTCTCCCAGGCTGCTGGAATACAATCCCCAGATGACACAAAGACCTCGGTGGTTATCGTGATGTAAGTTGCTGGATATTCTCGGCACAGAAGTGACATGTGGGGGTGCACAGGGAGTCGCACGCAGCCCCTGGTATCGCCTCCCGCACGTGCTGCGCTGCTTACAGTGAATGTGGGAACAGTCCTGCCTCTCCCCCGGCGAAGCTACTCCTGGCCTGTGCTGCGCTGGGGGAGGGAGGGGAGAACTGCCCCTATGCAGCGCTTCCACAGGAAGAAGCGGGCGGGCGCGGAGCAGGGGGTGAAGCATGAACAGAGCAGAGATGGAAAGAGAGGCCTGGGTGGAGCTAGGGGAGAGACGGCTGGGGCACATGGCCAGTGTCTGCCCCTGGAATTCACGCACCAGTTGCCCCATGTTTGGGGATGCAGCTTCTGGCACCTCACTAGCCTATTGAAGCTTCCACACTTCAAGTGGTGGTTACTCACATTGCTGTAGTGCCTGGGGGCCTGAGCTGTGGATCGGCGGAGCCCTGTTACGCTAGGGGCTGTGCAAACACAATGCAATTGGGGTCCCTGCCTCAGCCTGCCTGCTCTGTAAATATAAGCCAAGAGACAGCACGTGATGACAGACTGGGATGCACAAGGAAATGGTGAGAGAGCAGTGTCCAATCTCCTTGGCACACCCACTGCCTACTTTTTTCCAAGTCTTCTGCCATGACCGCAGCAGAGGAGCGTTTGAAGGAGGGATGAAATGGAAGTGTGACATCATTGGGGGAAGGCAGAGCAAACGTCATCCTGGGATGCATTAACAGCAGTGTCGTAAGCGAGATGTGAGGAGTAAATCTTCCCCGATTAGGCCTCCGCAGGAGTTTTGTCCAGTTCTGGGCACCACGTTTCAAGAAAGGTGTTGAGAAATTGGCGAGCAATAAAAACGATTAAAAGTCTAGAAAACACGACCGGTGAGGGACAACTGAAAGAATTTGGGTTTCTTCAGTTAAGAAAAGAAAAGACTGAGGGGACATAACAGCTTTGCAGCACCTAACAGGGTGTTACAAGGAGGAGAGGAAGAAATTGTTCTCCTTAACCTCTCAGACTAGGACAAGGAGCAAAGGGCTTAAATTGCAGTGAAGGAGGTTTAGGTTGGACAGTAGGAAAAACCTCCAAACTCTCAGGGTGGTCAAACACTGGATTAAATTACCTAGGGAGGTTGTGGAATCTCCATCTTTGGAGATATGTAAGAGCAGGTTAGATAAACGTCTGTTGGGGGTGATCTGGATGGTACTAGGTCCTGCCATGAGGGATGGGGACTGGACTTGACGACCCTTCGAGGTCCCTTCCAATTCCGGTATTCTGTGCTTCTGCGAAGGACAAACTCTGCAGGTGTTTATTAGGAGCACCTCCCAAGCATAAGGGTGGATGTGCTGTGGGATCTGTTTGAACAAATGGGCAGCAGAGGAGGGTGTCCTTGGAGCGCAGGATTGGCAGGCCGTGTTTTGATAGTATGTGCAGTGGTGAGTAGCACGGGGATAGGCCAAGAATGGTCAGTGGTTGTCTGACCCTGTCTTACCCCAGGAGAGGTTGTTTTCAGCCAAGCAGAGACCTCGCTGTGTCCCCAAAGTGCTCTTCAGATTCCCTCTGAGCCCTCTTAATTTTAGCGTATCTTTGTTTTGCCGTACCTGGATCTCCTCCTTGAGAGCCATGACTGTCTGCGGTGATTGTTTCATGGCCTCTGTCCTCGCGTTTGAATTCCCATCCTCTCTTTTGCCTTTGGGGGTCCCTTTGATTTTTCTGACCTTTCGGGTCACTGTGCTACTTGGTTCACAGAGTTTCCCCCAAAAGATCTGGAGCTTAGTTATGTAGCCATCACTGTTGTGAATGGCCCAGCCAGAGTTAGTTATTGAACCAAATCCTGTGTTACGTATGTAGGGCTCCGTCGATAACAGCCTGTCCTTTTGTGGACTCAAGAACTAGCTGTACCAAGAAAGCTGCTGTTACCTGTGTTGAGAAATTTTTTCAGCAAGCTTTGTCCTGCTGCGATATAGGAACGGCTGCTTTTCGAGAATTTGGAGTCACCCATTATAATGGTCTTTCCTAGTCTGGACCTCTAGTAGCCTGTGTATATTCCTCTAACATGAGCTTTGCAGTGGTACACATTCTGCTGTGCGACTGTGATTTCCCCCTGTAAAGTCTATGGAATCCTTCATCTGTGTTGCTGCTCCCAGACCTGTAACTGATCCATCTCACCACCTGGTATTGTATCCCATCAGTTCATGCCATTCCACCCTGTTCCCACCAGGCCTGCTGGATCAAATCCCTCGTGGGTGGCCAACTATTCTAGCTCACCTATTTTTTGCTTTTAATCACCTCGTGCAACTGCCCACGGGGGACTCGGACGTGGGACCTCTGAAGCACAGTATAGCGGCCTCTACAGATTGAGCTAGAAGGCTCTCCGCTAAGGCTGCAGAGGACACTCCTCCTTTCTCTCTGTGAATGGTCTAGACACCGCACCAAGGGACAGTGGACCGCTCCCTGGAGGGGTGGGGATGACTCTTGCAGCGGTATGAACTCATCTCCAGCAGTGGGGCTTGACTGTGTGTGGTGTTAACTCCTTCCTCTGACCCTTTTTGGATCTCCTGGGATTTTACCTTTTGGGTTTGTTTGTTTTAAGGATGGGGATGTCAGAGAGGAGCTAGACCAGTGTTTCATCCACCTCAATAACACGGAGAAAGGAACTCTTCTGCACAGTGCTTGGCCGTGAGGTGTGCCCTCCGCCGCTTTAAACCCGGCTGTGTCCCCTCTAACGCTTGCTCTTGTTTTTTGCAGATGATCTCACCGATCTGCAGCGCAGTGGCCACTTTTCCAAGTGCCCGGAGGAATACAAGCATTTCTGTGTCAAAGGGAGCTGTCGTTACCTCATGGCAGAAAAGACACCATCTTGTATGTAAGTCAGACTTCCAAACCCAGGGGAAGGACATAACACTACGCTAGCTGGGGCTTGACGGGATGGAAATGTTTAGTTCTTGGCTCATCAACGCTGAACTAATTTGGTCTGCATAACCCCACCTGCTTTCTCTATTCCAAAGTGGCAGAAGCTTTGGAGCGGGTGACGCAGACGCTCCTACGGAAATGTGATAGTGTGAAAGTCTTGAATCTGGTTCGAGGTTGGACCCTTTCCCAGGCGGGCGGAAAGTACGCAAGCAAAACCTTCTGTGTCCAATCGTGTTTAGGTTTTCCACTGAAATGGACATGCGCAGGTGATGGTCGTGAGCAATGGCCTTTTGGGGAACTTTTCATTGACACTGGAAATGTAAATAGGAAGCTTCACTACTTGTCTTTCTAGGCACTTTGAATTCCTGAAAGATGCTGTCAGTGGACTGATTCCCAGTAGTTCCCTAGTAAAGCTGCCGTTCTGATCTCTGCTGGGAGAAGCCCACTGGCTCAGCCGCTTCTGAATCGGACCTGCAAGTGCGTGGCCAGCTTTTGCTTGCATGCGTGCGTGTTTAAACACAATTTCATCCTTCCTTCAGTGTTATCACTACACAGCACAATACATTTCCCCTTCCGTAGTAATTAGCTGCAAGGGAGAGTTGTGCAGCTCACATCCAACAAAATTAGCCCGGCATTTTTGGTATTTTTGGCATGTTAAGAATTGGATGTGAGCGGGGTGGAAATACTGTGCGTGGCAATCTCCAGAATGTGTCCTCCTTTCATATCCACTTCCTGCTCACGACTGTGGCCCATAATGCCCAGTTTTACTAGCAAAGTGTCCTGCACGCGTTTGCTCTTACTTGCGGCAGACAAGTCCAGTGCACTACATGTGCCCTTGGGAACACTGGTGAACTCCACAAGAAGCTTGTGGTGGTCTCTCTGATCTAAGCTTTTATCTAATACTGACATAAAAGCAGCCTGGAAAGTCAACGTCTTCGTACGTCCAGGGCCCCATCACCGTCGTGCGAGTGCGCCGCGTTCTTTAGTGCACGTGGGTCTGAAGGAGTCTGCACGGAGCGGGGAGCTGACCCTGAGGTTTCCCCAGGGTTGGTCTGTGGGAACTGATCGCTGTGCGTGTGCCCTGGTGATTTTGGGGAGGTGGGGGAAAGGTTTTCTGCTGTCCCAGCTGAGCCACCGTCGGCTAAGATCTCGTTACCGAGGCAGCAGCTCGGCAAGATAGTAAACACCTGAGCCCACAGGGTGTGACTGATTCCATAGGCTTAGTGGGACAACTTGTGCTTCGAGTGAGGGATGACGTACCGGCTGAAGTGAGGGCTACAGAGCGCGCTAGCCTCATTCTGTGCATCTCCCATATGCCTCTCGTGCACCGGGATGCTGGAGCCCTGTCCTTCCCTTCCCCAGCCCCCACGGCACCTTTGGAGCTGTTCACAGCTGTGCCTGCTCCGAAAGGGGGTGGAGCAGTAGGAGGCGTGGGGCTCTGGTACACAAGAAGTGCGTGGGGGAGGGAGGGCCACAGACCTGCCAGTGGAACCCCAGGAGGCCGCAGGTTGCTGCAGCCTACACACCATATGTGGTTGCTGCTACAGAGGAAGGTCAAAACAGGACAGCTAACGTCACCTTAACTTTGGAGGTGTCTGTGGTGCCCCATAACTGCCCCACGGTGCTGGCTTACTGCTTCCACCTCCACGTGTGGCCTGGACCCAAAGTCCTGGCTGTTTGCTTGACACAGCATCTGTGTGGCCGCTGGCTTGCTTGTGCCAACTGCTACCGGCCCTCAGGAGTCAGCCCACCCTGGCAGTGCCATGCCGCACACCCTCCCGGCGTGCACGTGTACTGCTGAAATACGGAGCAAGAGGTACCTACCCAAGCGAAGCCGTTACCGCGGCAGCAGTCGGCCACTGTAAGATAATTGCAGGGTGGAGGCGTGGCTTTTGTGCACCTGGCAGAAGGCAATTACTGGCTGACCCCTGAAGAATTGGGGTGGGAGCAAAAGTCACTGTTCTTCCTGCCCTTTGCACGTCCCCATTGTTTCGGCTGCAAAGGTACCAGGAGAAGGTGGGATCTGAGGCTGGAGTAACTTTTACCTTCCAGCCAGGAAGGTGTTCGAGTCGGTCCTGTGTTGATAGCGTTTCACCCGGGGGGTGTGGGGAGCTGGGACTCAGCTTGCAGTGCTTGGCTCTCCAGTTGGCTCCCGGGGTTACCCTGCCATCCGCTGCTGCTGCAGAAGGACTTTGAAGTCCAAGTGTGATTTTTTTCTTTGTCTATTTGGAGCCTTGCCGTTCCACACAGGCGGAGAGGGACTCCATGTGCTCCAAGCTGGGTGTACCTCCGCGCCGGGCGAACGCGGCAGTTAACGGCTAGAAAGCTGAAGCCACACTGAAATCTGTGTGAGATAATGACCTGTGTCTAGCTGGGCTGTTGCCTAGAACGCATAGGGTGGTACCCCGCTGCTTCTCCTGCAATAAGAGCTTCTCTGCTCAGCGTCTGATTGGTGTGGGGGTCTCCGGGGGGGGCTTGCACGCTCCCTGCCTACTGTAAGGGATGCTGACCCCAAGTATTTCCAGGGCGGCTTTCCTGGGGGAGTCAAAGCCCAAGAAGCTGCAGGAAAACCCGACCCATCTGTCTCTGATCACCCTCACCCTGCTGTGTTCTGGGGTCACCCTGTGCTCAGTGGTGGCATGTACCTGCTCCACCAGGCTTACGTGAGACAGGCTAGGCTTGGCTTTAACCTATCCCTGACCACAGCTGCAGCTGCCTGGGTGGCAGGTTTGCCCAATGGCTCCTCTGGGCCCTGGGTTTCGATGCTGTAGACAGGAACTTGGGGCCTGGTCCTGCAAAGCCTTGCTCTGTTGTTTGCAGAGTCAGGACCAGGGTTCCCTCTAATTTTGCCCATCTGTGGGTGGAATACATTTGGTTCCATTCACCGAGGCCTGTACGGAAGTGCACCCCCAGGAGAAACCCACGCGGCTGGCTCTGGGCGCTCTGCTGATCGGCTGGGCAGCTCCTGAATCTCTCCTGGGTGGCCGCCCAAGAGCTCAGCTTCCAGGGAACGCTGATGAGGTCCCATCTCTTGCTCCCTACTCAGACTCCGACTCCAGATCAGTGGCCGCTGTTCTGCCTGATGTCCCCACCAGTGAGCCGAAGGCGGGGGAGCCACGTAGCACTGTACCCGGGCTGCTGTGTCAAGTCTTTACCTTTCCTGCTTCCTCTCCCTCTTCCAGCTGCGAGAAGGGCTACACCGGAGCCAGGTGCGAGCAACTGGACATCTACTACTTGAGAAGTGACGAAGGGCAGGTCGTGGTGATTTGCTTGGTTGTTGCCATGGTGGCACTGGTCGCCCTGGCGATATGCATATGCACGTGCAGTCAGTAAGTAGCTCCCTGTGTGTTGCATCCCTTGGCTGTGCCCGTGGTCCTGAATGCTTGGGAGGTCCGTCCGCCTGCCTGCCACTGGCGTACGGCTGCTCCAGCAGCGGGGTTGGGCCTGGAACGAAATGTGTCACGTCTTTAAATGTTGCAGGTAGCTTCACTTCCAGGGATTGATTTCTCATCGGTCCCGGTAAGCCCAGGGTGCGTCTGCACAGCGCGAGAAGATGCATGGCGTGGCATCGCGTCTCTGCACCTGAGGCTTGGGCTGTGAGGCTGAAAACAGCAGCTGAGGAGTTTGGTCTCAGGCTGAATCCCAGACTCCGAAATCCAGCAAGGGGGCAGGTGGCAGTGTCTGGGCTCCAGCCCCGGGCCAGCTGTCTGTGCTGCTCAGTGTAGCCCCCACACCCCCAGACTGAATAAGCTGGTGCTGCCTTCGTGCTCTTGAAAGACCAGCTCTGCTGCACTGTGGTTGTTAGGCACTTTGCTGTTGATTTTAAGGTGCACAGACCCAATCTCACATGTGCAAACCCAGCCCCAGTCCTGGCCGGAGCAATTCTGCCCCACAGATCTTACGCCTCTGTTTTTCTGAGGACAGTGAACTCCCTTCTGCTCCATTGAGCAGCTCTGGCTGATGGCCAAGGCCTGGTGCAAAAGGCACAGCTCTTGCTAACACCCAGACCCAGGGCAGACGTTCTCCGCCGATTGGATACACAAGCGCGTGGTGACTGAGAAATTTGGCTGAGGGTCTGTGTACACAGCTGGCGTTCTAACCCTTGCACGAGGCTGACCAGCAGAACTGAACCTGGGACCTCTGGAGCTTAGAACATGAGCTGGTAGCCCGCGAGCTAAAAGCCGGCTGGCTCTCAGCTAAGGCTGCAGACAAGAATCATTATTTGCTCTGTAAATGGTCTCGGTTCCACTGGAGGGTACTGTGCACCACATCCAGAAGGTGTGTGGGCTGCACTTGTCCAAAACCACAGAATCCAGGGAAGTCAATTCGCTTGTCGTCTGGAAGGGCTGGTCCAGGCACCACATTCGTATCGATGTAATTTCAGCTGTTTCTAGGGAGCGCTAAGATTTTTGTACTCTACTGAGCTGAAGCTTGGGGGAGGGCCCTTTTCAACAGCCATCCTGGTGCGCGGGAGGAGACGTTGATTTTTTTCAAGGGGCCCTGGAGGAGAGCTGACCTGATTCATCCATCTGTGAACTGCAGAGACTAGTTAATGATCTCCTAGGAGGACTGGAGGGTTCATCCTGGTTCATGCAGGGCTCTGGAGCAGGGACGTGCTTCTGTGGGCGTTAAATATTATTTTGAAGGGGAGGGAGGGGGTGTGTGGTATGCGTCTGATTGGAGGAAGTGATTTTTCTGCTGCAAATGAATGTCGGCTAATGCCTGACTTTTTGCTTTGCCAGTCGCTGTCGGAAGCGACGCAGGAGGAGGAAGGAAGAAGAAATGGAAACGCTAGAGAAAGATTTGCCTCCCAAACATGAGGCCACCCTAGAGACAGACATTGCATGAAGGTGAGTTTGCATGGGCAGAGGGGATGCAGAGAACCGAGCCCTGGACATGTTGGGTTTAAACTCCTTATGCAGCAGCTGGGCTAGGGGTGACTGTGTCAAAACAGCCCTGAGGGGCATCTCTGCTTCCCCGGGACTCCGTACCAGAGCTGCTCAGTCGAAAATGAAGAAGTAGAGATCTTTAAAGAGATCTTTTTCACTGCTAACCCCGGCCGGGCTGTGAAAATCCAGTGGTGGTCTTTCCAGCTTCTGCACAGTCCCCTCAGGGCTTCTGCAGGCCAGCCACCCCTGCAGGGTGCCCCTCCATAGCTGGCTTTTGGGGGGTGGGTATGGACAGGAAGGACAGCGGGTGGGTGGGTCAGAACACGGTGAAGTTCTGCAAGGGATGAGTAGAACAGGGCCCGCTTAGCTCTCCCGGGGGAGTGGAAGGAGGCGCACGTGCTGGTGTCAGTAGTGTGGAAATACGGCTGACTAGAGACACCTCTCCCACCCCCCAAGAGCAACCGCAGGTGGCAGTGTTGCCTCGTCCTTCGTTGGAGCAGAGGCGCCCGTCAGTTGTGCCTGTTGTTGGCTGGTTCTAGCCTCGCTTCGCAGGATGGCCCTGCCTGCTCCACAGGGTTGGAACATGGGGTGCTCACACGCTCCCGCTCGCCATCTTCCAACCCTGGGTGGGGGGCATTAGACAGCTCTAGATCTGTCTTCTCTCTGGAGGTCAGGAAAGGGGCAAGAGGCCTGCGCCAAGGCACGTGTTGGAACACCACCGGGCCTCACGTCTGTGCGAGTGCAAAGAATTCCTGGGCCTTGCACTCCCGCGTGCCGGGTAATACACCCCCGACATAGGTACGGAGGGGGAGTGTGGCCCAGACTCAGTGCGAGGGCACTGCAGAGCTGGGCTGGGGGACCAGGGAGTTGAGAGAGCAGAAATCCCTTGAAAATCCCTGTAGCAGTTACTGCTAGCGGCAATTCCTCTAATTGCAGCTGCGCTCGGAGGTGCGGCTTTGTAACAACCAGGGTCTGTGTTAGCAATGTGCCCGTTGTACTGGGCGCCATCTGCAACCTTGACGACAGACCAAGTCCCGCTCTGCAGAGCGCGTGTTCAGCCTGGTACCAGCACTGGGCTGAGCCAAGCCCCTCAGTCCCTACCGTGGGAGTAGGGCCCAGTGACGCATAGCAGGGGTGGGTCCTGTGCTGGCACGAGCCAGGCTCTGTGCGGGCTTCCCGGCTCTGTCAGTCTTGCCTGCTTCCCGTTCTCCCACCCCGAGCACTCAGCATTGGCCTCGCACGGCTCCATGGACGCTTTTATTGTCCAGACCAGAGAGAGACCAGCACCGAGTGACTCGAAAACCGCTACACAGGAAACTCAGCTCTGCCCTGTAAAGCATGAGTGCTCTAGTTCTGGCTGTGTGTCTTGCCTTCTGGCAGGATTCCCTGTGCCAGGGTCGTCTGCAGTAAGCTGGTATTTCCCTCAGAGGCTGTGGAGAATCCGGCTGCTATTCAGACATTCCCCGCCCCACCCCCCCCACTCCCACCCCAGTAGTTTCGCTCTAATTTTTTCCATCAAAGGGTGGGGTAAATTTTGTTATATGCACCGAGGCATGTGCAGATGCGCACCACCAGTAGAAACATAGGCTCACTGCTAATGTGCTGGGCAGCAGCTGAATCTGTCCTGGGCAGCCACACAAGCACTCAGCGTACCGGGAGCCCTGCGTGCCAGTTTGTTTATTTCAGGTGTCATATTTTGACCCCAAGCAGTTACCTCTCCCCATGAACCCACTGAGAAACTTTGGGATTTTTTTAACTCAGCAGTAACACAGTTCTCATGAGCCAGCTTCTCATGCTGCCATTAAAACATCTTTCTCATTTTTAACCTCTCTAGGTTGCTGACGGCACCTGCAGGCAGGTTCCAACCAGCACAAGAGCTCTGGTGGACAGGGACAAAGAAGGCAGTGACCAGAGTAATAAAAGCAGATGAACAATAGCCGGCCTTTTTATATTGTTTGTAACTATGTCTTGTGCCAACAGAGGACATTGAGGGTCACTGAACGTCTCCTCGCCTTAATGCATTTTATCAAGTGCAGTTAACATGCATCAGGATAACCAACAGGTCTTCAGAAGCAAATTCATGAGTTGAAGTGCTGGTCTGCGTCATGAGTGTGGTATGTTGGGGTTCCCAAGCCATGTTGCTGTTTAACCATGTGCTGTGGCTTCCACAGGACCCTGCCTCACTTTGTGCTCTGCAGGACCTAGCACTAGTAGTGAAACAGGGTTGTGTGGTGAAAGAGGCTGTTGTCTGTCAGGCCCCTGTCTCGTTTTGGTAGTGAATGAGGCAGGGACTTGCAGGGAGAGAAGGAAAGGCTCCTGATTAAGGCAGTGGGATGCTATCCTGGGGAATGGGATTCTAGCCAATGTTTCCTCGTATGTTTTTTTTCCATCCATGTGCAGAATAATATTTCTGTGCATCAAGGTGTGGGTGGGTGTTCTCCACTAGTAAAAACACACGCTGCTGGCTGGGGGCACTCTGCTAATCAGCTGGGCAGCACCTGAATCTCTCCTGGGCAGCCGGGCAAGTGCTCAGCTTGCAGCAAACACTGACTCGATTCTAGCCCTTCCTCTGCCACACAGTTCTTGCCTGGTGCTAGGCAAATCACTTTCACCAGCATGTTCAGTTGGCCACAAATTGTGTTCTCAGGCAGGGTACCCAGAAGACAAGAACAGTTGGGACCAATTTGCAGAGATGCTGAGCACATGGATCTGCTGCAAAAGTGAATGAGAATTGTGTTACAATGTGAAGTTCTCTGCAAGATCGGGGAGCACCTGTCATACTGGGCACTTCAAATTAGTGGACACAGGCCTGGAATCTTGAACGGTAAAATTCTAGTCGTCGTCCCGAAGCACAGAAGCACTAGGGCAGGTCAGCTTAACAGCTGTAAGAATTAATTAATTAAATTTATTTTTTTAAATTTGGGCAAAACGAAGTTCTTCCTAAACTTGGCATCAAAAACAGCTGAATGATTTTTAGCTGAAACTTTCCAAAATAGAAACACCCACCAGGGGAAATCTCAGACCAAACACTTAATCTTACCAAGTTACAAGTGACTGAAAATAGTCCTGTAATGACAAGTGGCAGGCTTGGCAGCGTTAGATTTTTATTTTTACAGTTTTGATAGGTAATGACTTTATTTTTAAAGCTATTTTTGTCCAAGTTTTCCGTTGTGGGAAATCATGGCCACGCAGTAAGAGAGGCCAGACAATAAATATTTGATCAGTAGACACTGAGGTGCAAAAGGCCCATTTTATAACCATTACAACACATTGTCAACATCACATGTCAAAATGTACAAAGTAAATATCCTTACATCCAAGTTCTCAAGCAGTGGTTTTCTTTCTTTGCCTATCTGGAAAATTAGATGATTTTCAAAGGATATTACGTTCTCTCTCTCTCTCTCTGTGTGTGTGTGTGTGTGTGTGTGTGTGTGTGTGTGTTACAGGCAAAAATCGGATCCTTCCAAGTTGTGTGTGTACGTGTGTGTACAGGCAAAAATCGGATCCTTCCAAGGTGAATTGCAAGAGCTGCTATAAAATCCATCTGTAATTTATTTTCCTTTGGCGAGATCTCACTGAATGGAATAGGACTCTTGCTCTTTTGATTCATCAGTGATGGTCTGCCTAGCATGGGTAAAGCACACGGATCCGGCCTAGAAGAGCCAAAATAATGCAGTGGAGTGGTGCTCGTATGGAAGAGAACCCTGCTGTTAGATAGTGATCTTCTCCAGCACTGTGAAAACGATGCACTCAAAGCACAGGTGTACTACTGCGGCAGTTGTCGCGCTGTCTGCTGCAGCTATACAAATCACAAGCAATCCTGTAGCACCTTAAAAGCGAGTAAATTACTGTATTAGAGCAGTGGTTCCCAACCTTTCAGTAGAATAGCAAACTTCAGTGAGGGACAATTCTACAACACAGCCACTTTCCCTCACGGGGAGAGGGATGGAGGGAAGGTGTGAGCACTTAAACCAGGTGGCAGCTCCAATAGGTTCCTGCCCACCCTCCCCATGTGCCACAGCAGGGAGTGGGCAGGGTCCTCTGGGGAAGGGGACTGACCCCTCTGCCCATCCCCAGCTCTGCCATCTGCCCCTACCTCCCCCAGGGACAGGGACTGAGTCCCTCTGCCCCCACCCCTCACCATCTGCCCCGGGGCAGGGATTTTTTAGTCCGTCTGCTCCTTGCCCTCTGCCCACTGTCTGTGATGGGGGGTGAGCCCTCTTGCTTTCCATTTCTGCTCTGTCTTGCTACCTCCCCGACCGCTGCCTGCATCCTTTGGGCAGGCGGTTAATTCCAGCGAGGGGCTTGGAGGTCCTGGTTCCCCAGGGCCACCCAGTTCCTCCCCCTCAGCTTGCTTGTCCCCAGCACATGCCAATCCCACTGCTGCATGCCACAGTGTGTTCTCCTGCCATCAGCCGCACCTACAGCTAACCGGCAAAGCTCTGCATCTTTATTTATTTCTAAATGAAGCTGTTGTAAGTAGGACCATTAGTGACTTTAAAAAGCATCACCCGCAAGGGACCGTACGCAGCCGTCAAAAGGTCACTTTTCGGCCCTCCGCCTCGGAAAGGTTGCTGACCCCGGCTGTGTATAATGGTAACTTAAGCAATAGCTCTGTGCTCCCTACGCAGAGGAAAAACCCAGGTCTTTACTGGCTGAACTCTGCTGCGTGCAACTCGAGGCAGTGCCCCTTGTAGTATTTTGCCACCTGCTGGCTCTTAAAACGCTGTTTTGCGAAGGATTCTGCGGGCGTGCTTGTGGCTGGGTTTTCGAATCCTAGAGAGGCCCAGCTTCCTTTCGGGAACCTCACCTTCACTCTGTCAAGTTTTCACTGCTTGGTTTGGTTTGGTTTGGAATGGCGACTGCTAGCCTCTGCTGGTGCTAGCCCTGACAGTGTTCACTGCTGTTCTGTTTGGACGTAGCGCTAGGCAGATACAGGCGCTGTAACTCAGCCCTGCTTACCCCAGCGTGTACATAGTGCAAATGTTTATATTAGGAAAGTAATGGGGCGAGTGCAGTACAGCAGTTTATTTTAACAGATAAGTTCTGCTGTAGAGTCCATCAGCCCTTTCCGATTGTTTATCTTGGTGCGGTCTGCGTTATATATGATCGTGCTGTCATTGGTGGAGATGAACAAAGATGCAAGTCCATAGTCCGAGCTAAATTAGATGGTATTCTGGTGTCTTGTTCTTACGCAGGAGCGGTATTATAGTGTGTGTGTGTGGAGGGGGGGCTGCAATCAGCTTTATGGATAGCGTGACCATATTTCCTTATGTCAAATGCAAGATACGCTGTGTGTGTGGGTTGCGGGGAGCAGCTCCCCGGGTGTGGCTGCCCAGCAAGTTGCAGCTTCCTGGCTGACTGATGCCCCAGGAGGAAGCTCCCTGGTTGCAGGGACAGTCGCCCTGTAGAAGGCAGGGGCGTTTGCTGGCTGCTCTGTGCCGCTGGGCTCTGGGAATGGGGCTGCCACCCTGTGGAGGGGGTGCTCCGTGGCTGGGCAGGGCAGCTGCAGCTCTGGAAACGTGGCTGCTGCCCCACTGGGGATCTCCTTGGCTGCTCCTTGGCTTAGGAAGGAGGCTGCAGCCACACCGGTGTGGTTCCCAGCTCCCCCCTGCCACCAGGATGCAGGTGGGAGACATGCTGGTGCGCCTCCTGCCCTCCCCCAAGCTGCGGGGAGTCGGAAGCCAGGCAGCAGCTGCGTCCCCAGATCAAACACGAGGCAGTTAGCCCCTTTGTCGAAAGAAGTCAGGACACCTTCCTGGTGCCCGAAATACAGGGCTGTCCTGGCCAACAGGGGACAGGTGCTCACCCTATTTATGGAAGGAACAGCCCCTCCTCTGAAGAGCCCAGAAAGCAGCTGCGTTCACCTCAGCTGGCTGAACATCAGAATCTGTCCCAAACGCCCACGGCCGAAGCTGACTGCGCCTCGCTCTTCAATTCAGAGGCGATGCCTGAGGGGGGTCGTTTTTGTGCTAAGGATGTTGTACATGAGCTGCGGCCTCATTATAAACCCGAGTTAGTTTTAACAGGACTCAGGGCCTGTCCAGTAAAGCCATTTTTCTTCTTTCCCGGATTTCCCCTCCAAGGTTGGTTAGGCGGTGGAAGAATGCTACCGCCATGCTGGCGTCATCACGTTGGCGCTGGCAAGTCTGAGGAGCGCGCGCAATACAGCCAGTCCTTTGTGCAGATCTACGTATTCCATCCTCTTACATAAGCTCGATGGTAGATTTGAGGTGAGGGGGTGAATCTGGAGAAGGATTTAATAAAGCTTTGACTGAGTTTAACTCTCGGGGAGGGGATTCAGCCACCCCCTGATGGTTTAACTGATGAATTGCTACAAAATATACCTGAAACTTACTGAATGACCCACTGATTACAATAGAACCTCTGTTTCAGAGCAGCAACGCAGGAATATGCACAGGCGGGGACCCTGGGGTTGGTCAGGGCGAGGGTTGCCTGGTGTCCCACAATGTTCAGGACAGGCCTGTATTTCCTTGATGAGTCCGACATTTAAAGTCCCACTGGACGTTTTTGCGTAAACGGTGGATGGGGGATTTGTCGGGGAAATTCCATCCCAAGGCTGGCGCTGCTGGCCAGGGGTCCACACTCCCACCGGTTCCCGGCTGCAGGATCCCCACCTCTGCCCGCCATTCCAGGGCTGGAGTTGCCATCAGGGCTCTGCACTCTAGCCAGCTCCCAGACACAGGGCTGTGGGGTCCCTCTGCTCTGCCAGTTGGGGCTGCTGGTCAGGACTCCATGCCCCATCCGGTTCCCAATTGCAGGGCTGTGGATACTCCTGCCCCTGGTTGGGGACCCTGTTGCTGGGGCTGCTGGACAGGGGTCCCTGCCCCTACAGGGTCCCAGCTGCAGGCCCCCACCGGCTCCTCCCTGTTTCTGGAAAATGTACGTGGGATAGGCAGCCAAGCTGGGGATCCAGCATAGGTTTTCCAAAAGTCCGGCAACTCTAGTTGGGACTAAGGGGAACTCGAGCAAAGAGCTGTGTAAACAGGTGTCTCTTATCAACCTAGGGCCATGGGACAATTTGCTGTGAGATCATTAGTTAACTGGAACAGCTGTGGGGATGTTATGCAGCTGATTGCAGGAGGCCATACCACCCCCACAGCTGTCCCAGTTAACTGCTCACCTCACAGCAAACTCTCCCGTGTTGTAAGTGGTATGAACAAGGCCCAAGTCTGGAGCAGCTAAGAGGAAGAAACCTGCAAGACTCATGCCATTTGGTGGAAATCTTCCATTGCTTCTCCTTCCCCGGTAAATGCAGGTATACCCGTGTTCCTGGTGAGTTCACCCCCTACCCTGGGGAGAGTGGCACCTCAGTGTTGTTGACTGTGCGATGGACTTTTGCAGCACGTGTGGTGTTGCTGATCTGTTGTGCACTCACATACCTGGTGTAACACAATAGGCAAGGTCAGGGGGAAACCAGTTGTGTGGTGTGAGATACTTAGTGGTAATACATACTTGTGAAGGGCAGGCAATGTTAGCTATTTGCTGAATCTGTGGGGTGCTTCCCTTTGTAACTCTAAATTGTTATTGCCTCTGTGGGATGTTTGAAAATAGTCGTTCTTATCACGTTTTGCTCTGAAACAAGGCGTGCCGTTCTGCAGTCTGGTCCAGCACAGAGAGGTTCTGCCTGAGCAGCCTCAGAATGAGCACAAGTATATTATTTCCTCATACACTTAAGCTTCAGGAAAGAGCTGTTGAGTTTATGCTGTTAGAGTTCGCTATGGTTATATCCAGTGTATGTGTTCTTAGATAAGCCATTCAAGACTGCTTCAAAGAACTTTGTGTCCTATGCTTAATGAATTCTCCTGAATGGCCTATGCAACACACGTATCTACTGTAGCTTCTCTTACTTCCCACAGTGTTTCCTTTGTTCAAACCCCTGACTCTCTTTTCTCAGAGCTCTAGAAAGCTTCCTAAAGTAAATGCAGGATTTGGTGGAAAGACTGACAAGTGAGGGGCCAGAAGCACAACCCCATTGTGTCACTCTTGTGATCATGACGACTTGTGCGTGTCCTTGACTTCTGTTTAGGAGAACCTCTTCCAGTCCCACCACTCCTGGCTCCAGCTCTGCCTTCGTGGTGGTGGTGGTGGAGGGAGAGAACTGCAGCATGCTACAGCTATTAGCCAAACCTTTTGCTGCCCTGAGTGGGAGGGCTGGTGATGTCTTCTCACTTGAGTTCAGAGCAAGTCTGCAGCACTTGCCCAGACCAATTTTCTACGTTGTCCTCAGGTGAGGTGGGCCACTTAGCCTCCGCCTTGCGAGCCTCTTTCCACAGCTCTTCATAGTAATGCAGAGCCAGAGAGCAAGCTCTTCAAGCAAGTGACTTTCTTCCAGAGTGTCAGCATCTTCCTTCAGGGCCGGATGCTGTTACCTTACTATTACTATGACCTTACTTCTCCAGTGAGCACACTGGCTTGTATGAGGTGGCTAGGGAGAGTGATATGATCCTCAGTATCTGAGGTGTTTGAATCCAGCCCTACGCACAGGAGCTTTGGCAACCAGCACCACCGGTATCGGTGAGGTAAATGTCATGTCCAAGACGTGAAGTTTCAGAGCACTCGGTCACGCATAGTCAGTCTAACGTTATATCTAAGTGTCTCGTCTCCAGCATCAGGCCCTTGCAGAATCATAGGGCTGGAAGGGACCTCAGGAGGTCATCTAGTCCAGCCCCCTGCTTCAAGCAGGATCAACCCCCACTCAGTCATCCCAGCCAGGACCTTGTCCAGCTGGGACTTAAAAACCTCAAGGGATGGAGAATCCACCACCTCTCTAGGCAACGCATTCCAGTGCTTCACCACCCACCTGGTGAAGTAGTTTTTGCTAATATCTAACCTACACCTTTCCCTCTTCAACTTCAGACCATTACTCCTTGTTCTGCCACCTGACACCACTGAGAACAGTTTCTCACCCTCCTCTTTAGAGCTCCCCTTCAGGAAGCTGAAGGCTGCTATTAAATCACCCCTAAGTCTTCTCTTCTGTAAACTAAACAAGCCCAAATCCTTCAGCCTCTCCTCATAGGTCTTGTGCTCCAGACTCTTAATCATTTTTGTTGCCCTCTGCTGAACCTGCTCCAGCAAATCCACATCCTTTCTATACTGGGGGGCCCAAAACTGGACATGATATTCCAGATGTGGCCTCACCAGTGCTGGACAGAGAATAACTACTTCTCTAGATCTGCTTGAAATGCTCCTCCTCATGCACCCTAGTATGCCGTTAGCCTTCTGGCTACAAGCGCACACTGTTTACTCATGGAGTTGTCGTTACAAGTTATGACTGAGTGATGCATATAATAAAAGAGAAGGTTGCTCTTAGTTCTTCACCTAGGGCATGTTAAATACACTGCATCAGGCACTGGGCACTCAGTCAATGGAGCAAGAACGGGAAATATTCTGGTGACAGCCTACTGTTTCTTACCAAATGCAAATGCAGCCAAGATAATGCCTGATGGCAGCTCTAATGAGAGAGGTGGGTGGCAGTCTCTTCTCTGAGTCAGGTGCGAGTGTGGCAAATAGAACCTCTGAAAAACTTCTGGCAGTGATGGCTCACTTTTGTCCACCAACTTAACATCACTATAACATTTAGAGTCACAACACTGGGATGCTACAGTAAGAAAAACCTTTTCCTCAGAAGCCTCTGACTTTAGTTCTTGACTCCATGAATGCTGTCACCGCTAAAATCCTAAAACAAGATCTAATTCCAGGAGGTGGGTTTTTATTTCTGTGTGTAGCCCCGGGGAGATGCCCCAAAATTAGCATTGGTCCCAAAAGGTTGGACCTCCCTGAATGGGAATCAATTACTACAAGTTGTTAGAGATGAATAAATGGCTTGTAAGCACCAGAGCACACACCATGTACATAACATACTGATAACATTGGTAGGTCTTTTATATGAAGGTTCTGCTTACATATGGTTTCACAAAGTGTAACTCGTGAGTCATTACAATAAGATATGAGGAAAAACAGTGGAATTAATAGCCTGGCCCTTGGGCCTTATTTATTCTAAATAGCATTAGAACCCAATATCTAGTTAGAGAAACATATCTCATAGAACTGGAAGGGACCTCGAGAGGTCATCAAGAGATGGTCAAGCAGCATGAGTTAAAAGGGGTCTGTAAAGTTTCTAATAGCTGAGGAGTCCCTGGACATGATCAGTCTTGCTTTAGGCAGCTCTTCAAAATTATAGAACGGTAGAACTGGAAGGTTCCTTGAGAGGTCATCAAGTCCAGTCTCCTGCCCTCATGGCAGGACCGGGCGCCATCTAGATCATCACTGACAGTGTCTGTCTAACCTGCTCTTACATATCTCCACTGATGGAGATCCACAACCTTCCTAAGCACTTTAATCCAGTGCTTAATTACCCTGACACTTAGAAAGTTTTTCCCTAATGTCCAACCTAAACCTCCCCCGCTGCAATTTAAAGCCATTGCTGCTTGTCCTGTCAGAGGTCAAGGAGAACAATTTCACTCCCACTCTTTGTCACAGCCTGTTAGGTTCTTGAAAGCAGCTTTCACATCCCCTCTGACTGCTCTTTCCCAAACTAAACAATCCCAATTCTTTGTCTTCCTTCTTGACCTTCAGTTGTTTTTTGTTCCCTTGACCCTCTCCAGCTGTCTCCACTTTTCGTGATATGTGCTGCCCAGAACTGGATGCAATAGCCCCACTGAGGCCTGATCAGAACAGAGTGGAGTGGAAGAAATACTTCACATGTCTTGCTCACAGCACTGGCTTAAGTTTTGCAAGTGTGAACAGTTTTGTGTGCCCAAGATAAAACCTTCAGAAAGAGATGAGCACTGTGCCCTTGACCGGCCCTTGTGCTTTGAGGCACTGGCCACTCTTATTAAGGCTTTGCTTCTGCTACACACCTTTTAGACAGACTGGGTGTGTCTACACTAGCTGGCTACTTTGAAGTAGCTGGCACAACGTTGAAATAGAGCACGTCACGTCTACACGCGCCATGTGCTATTTTGACGTTGAAATCGACGTTAGGCGGCTAGACATCGAAATCACTATTCCCATCTGAAGAACATCCCATCGATGTTCAACATCGAAGTAGGGCGTGTGTAGACGATCCGTGTCTCGCTACTTCGAAATAGCGGGGTCCTCCATGGCGGCCATCAGCTGAGGGGTTGAGAGACACTCTCTCCAGCCCCTGCGGGGCTCTATGGTCACCGTGCGCAGCAGCCCTTAGCCCAGGGCTTCTGGCTGCTGCTGCTGCATCTGTGGGTCCATGCTGCATGCACAGGGTCTGCAACCGGTTGTCGGCTCTGTGGATCTTGTGCTGCGCAGGGCGAGTGTGTCTGGGAGGGGCCCTTTAAGGGAGCGGCTTGGGGCTTTGCGGGCCCCTTATTTCAACGGGGAGCGCGTGTGTGTGTGGACGCTGTGCATTTCCTTCCAGGGCGGCTCCTTTCCACGTTCTCCGTCGCTACTTCGACGTTGAACGTCGACAGCACCAGCCCTGGAGGACGTGTAGACGATACGCGTCGAAGTAGCCTATTTTGATGTAGTGTGCTAGTGTAGACGTAGCCACTCAGAGGTAAAGTAACTTAAATTTCTTACGGGTACAGTTGTATCACAACCTCTTCCCCTGGGGGAGGGTGGGCGGCACTCAGGGGAGGAGGCTGGGGTGAAATACGACTGTACCTGTAAGAAATTTAAGTGCAGAGGGTACAAGGCGGGGGGGGGGTTGGGGAGGTTTGGGGGGCTCAGGGCATGTGGTGGCGTGTGTGAGGCTGTGAGGCTGGCACAGGGGCTGAAGCCCCCTGAGACTTGTATGGTGGTGCCACTTTTCCCCCTTTTGTCCCTGTCAGGGAGCAAGAGAGAAGTGCTCAGCTGGGCTAGTCCTGGACTGACGGGGGCGTGACACCAGCCAGCTCCTTTCACACGCTTGACTGTCTGCTTCTTAGCATAGGGCAGCCTGCAGGGCCCCCAGGAGCCCAGCCGAGAGGGTGGCCTGACGTCTCCGGCAGCTGAGAGCCCCAGTGGCTGGCTCCTTCTCGCCAGAGCTTTCGCCTTCGCCTCTGGACACGCTGCCGTGCTGACACAAGTCTGTTGCTAAAAGCCAGGCAGGGTAGTGGGTGGCCGACAGTACTTTCACCCCCACTGAGCTGTGTTCACAGTGGCGCCAGGAGAGCTCTCCTGCCACCCACATGCTGTTCACAATGGTACTTGCCACCGCAAAACTTTCCAGAGGGATGGGGGGTTTAGCAACTCGGCAACGCTGGTGTAGACACCGCCTTAGTGGTCAGGTCCCTGCAGCTGCCCCCCAGGAAGTCGAGCTGGACAATGAGCTGCCGTTTCAAAGGATCACCCCACCTAAGTTTCTTCTCAGGGCAGGGTGCGAGGGTTTCTGGCTAGGGGCCAGTCTGGCACCCCTCTGTGCAGGGCAAAGTCCTCCCAAGCCCTAGGGCTGTAGCCAAGGGGTGTACGGTAGGAACGAGGACAGCAGAATCCAGGCTTAGGGCCAGTAATTACAAATATTTCACCACTCGGTTGTTTGAAAATGAGACTCCGGCGCTTGATTCCTGTTTTATTCTTCAGTGGTGCTTGTTTAAGTCACTGCTGGTGTTTCTACAGTGCTGCTCCTGCAAGTTTTGGCTGGCTGTGTTTGACCAGAGTGTGGGAACCACACACACCCCTCACAGAGCTGGAAGGGACCTCAGGAGGTCATTGAGCCCAGTCCCCTTCCCTCTTAGCAGGACCAAGCACCATTCACCCCCACCTTTTTTAATAATAATAAATAAATAAATAAAAAGAAACTGGTTGCCCCAGATCCCTAATTGGCCCCTTCAAGGATTGAACTCATAGCCTTAGCTTTAGCATGCTAATACTCACACCACCTGGGGTGTATGGGGTGTCCAGGGAGGGGTAGCACCTCTGGTGTGGGGACTTGTCGTGTCTCTTCGGGGGCAGTTCATGCATCTTTGGTCCCCACCTGGCACCCAGCTCTCACCTGTGGCTCCAAGAAGCTGTAGCATGCAGCGGCCACACTCTGATAAGCCGCTTCGACAGGCGGGCTAAACCAGGTGAGGGTAGCCGGCAGGTCTGAAACCTGGGGTGAGATAGGGAATTGCCTATCCCAGCATGCAAAGTCAGCCCCAGCAGACTGGGCACATGAGATCAACAGCAAGATCCAGCGACCAGGAAGGCGGTTCTGCAATGCTCTGTGGAGAGCGAAGGGCATGACAAGGCACCAAAGACGGCCTGGCCATCCGCTGTAGCCAAGGAAGTCCCAGCTGTGACGACTTTTAGTTCCACTGGAACCAGGCTGCTGAGGTCGAGAGAGTGGACCTGCCCCTGTGCAACGGCTTTTCCACTTAAAACATTCTCCTGCACAGGTTCTTTGCACATTATTTGTACTGACACCACTGAGCGAAGCCTCTCAGCTTCTTTCGTCTAACCCACCTAACTTCAAAACAAGCCACCAGTCATGGCGCACTTTAACGACTAACAGAATGATTTATTCTGTGATGAGCTTCCCTGGGACAGACCCACTTCCTCAGCTCTGCTGAATCACCAGGCCAGACCCAATTATATAGCACAGAGGTCCAAAAAATGCAATAAAAACTGACAAATCAAATACATAGAACTGAAGGAGGGGAGTGAGGGTTGGAGGATGTTAAGTATCTTCCTTCAGTAGCCGTAGCGTCCCCACCTGGAGCTCCGAGTCCTCTCCTGAAGTGCCACCTAGCGGTTCACTGGGGATAAGACAATGCTTCAGTGCTCTGGTTAACGTGTGTGAGGGCCCCGGGGGGGAGCTGCACCAGCAGAGCATTGTGAGGCACCCAAGGTTGCAGGCCGTGTTCCCTGTAAGCTAAGCCCATGGGCAGCTGTCCAGGAAAGAGTCAGGTACCACACAGCTGGTTACCAGAGCACCCACAGCTGCCTACAAATGCCAGCATGTGTTTCTATTGGTGGTGCCTGGGGCACCTGTAACTCTACTATTAACGTCGGGTTCAGTTCCTAGGGGTTTTCTGTCAGTGACACAACCAACCTGCTCAAGGCCCCACCCAGTAACCTGGGACAATCTCACCCCACCTGCTGGGTGCCTGTTCTTCTCCTCTCTCAAGCACATAGTCTGAGATAGAAACAGCTCGTTTAATAACAGTAGCCAAATTAAATTTACACACTGGTACGTGCAATATGCCTAAACGAAGGAAAGAGAAACCCCAGTAAACGAGGTACTGTCCAAGAGTCTGTAGGACCAAGTCTCCTGCTGAGAACTCTTTGTCTTCAACCCTCACACACTTATCAGGTGTACTCCTCACAGTGCAGTCCAAAACCGAGAGTCCATGCGTACATCACCATGGAGGTGTTAGCTGCTCACTTGTCCCACCAGCTGCCTCCTGCTGGCCACATGTTTGCTGCACTTCACCACGTGATGTGGGTTTGGTATGAGGCAAAATCCTCTGATTTCAGTTCTCAATGGCTTCACCTGCCACCCTGTGATTTCAGCTCTTAAGCTCAGCATCCACCAAAGTGAATCCTCAAAAAAATACAAACTCTAGTATCCAGTGACATTGTTGGGGGGGGGGGAGGGGGAGGGGGAGAGAGAGAGAGAGAGAAGGAGAAGGACTAGTCAAACCAGGCTTACAGCTATATAGCCAAGGCTCAAGCAAGCCTGAGGCTCTCAGCTAGCTAATTCAACCAGTAACCCCTCCCTCTTGCTTTTTCACAGTGCTTAGATTCAGGGAGCCCTGTGCAATCCACATCTTATGCAGTAATGATGACTGCTCTGTACCCCCACAACAACTTCAAGCATTGGTGCATCTTCACAGTTCTTATACTGGCTGATAGCACAAGTTTACAACACCACATTGTTTACAATAGATGAAACTCCATTGCTTCCTTGCTACCCATCAGGCTTTGTTTGCAAGGTATTACATATGCACACCTTTGCATCTGCATGCAAATAATCTCTAAAAGACACATTCCTCTGATCCTTCAACAGCACTGAGCTCCTGCTGACCCATTTCTTACACACATAACAATGTATTCTGCTCACGGATAGAAAAAAAATAGTGGGAATTCTGACTGCTGGCAGGTGGTGACACGACCTGCTTTGGACTATACCCTGGAATGGGGCTGAAAGTTGTTGAGGAATGGAAGCAGCGAAGCGGGAACTTGAGCTTAGAGTCACTTCCGTGGCTGCGTCTCCATGTGTCACCACAGTCAGTGAGTGAGTGGGTTTTGTGCAGTCAGGAGGTGGGCTTGAGATAACACCCAGGCAAAAGCCTCACTCCATGCTGCAGCCTACTTTTTGGGGTGCTGAACACCCCCAGTGCCCACTGACGTGGGTGATCTACAGTGGGGGGGTGGTAGGGAGATAAAGTGAGCTCTCATTCCCAAGGAATCAGTGGTAAAAGCTCTCTGGCAGCCATAGCAGTGGCAGGCGCTTAGGGCTATGTCTACACTGCAGCATTTTTTCAAAATAAGCTCTATTGGAAGAGATTTTCCAGAATAGCTTATTTCAGAATAGTGCATCTACACACTCAATGCACATGGAAATGGCTCTCAGCCCATGGATGCAAATTATTAAAGGGAACGCTGCTTGTCAGTGTTAATATTTAGCAAACAAACCTCCATGACTCCTCATCACTTCAGTCTGGCTGGTGAGAATTAACAAGCTGCTCTTAATAAACTGACTCCATGCTCAGGGCTAAAAATACAGCAGTCGCTCAAGCGACAGGCATGGCCGGAATCTGTCTCTATGAGAGCAGTGCCGTAGGGCCTGGCTTACTGTGCCACAGGTGCTTACAGGAGCCAGCAGAGCTGCTGGGTAGCCCAAGTATGACTTATTTTCGTGAAATAAAAATTAGAGTTTGGGAAATCAAATTTAAAGTGATAATGACATGGGGAAAATCATGGCCAAGCTTTTCAAATACAAGGCCTCTATATGCACATTGAGGCATTTGCATGAGTGGCCTGCTAGTTGTCCTCCCCTGAGCTGCTGAACTCTCATCAGTTCCTGTTGAAGTGAATTAGAGCGATAAGTAATAAGTGATTTTTTTTTTTTTGGCTGCTGAGCCTGTTCAGTAGCACCTGCAGTTCACGTCAGTGGGTTCTGTGTGTGTGCTGAGCATCTTTGCACATCACTCTTCGCGGTACCTAAACAATGAGCATTGGCCGTTGCAGGGGACAGATCCAAATTTTACAACTTGTGGCCCAGGTATTTTCAAAAAGTTTTTACCCTCATTGTTAATAAGAACTCCTAGGTCAGCGCTGGGCAGCCTGTGGACCCCACCCCCCGTCTGCCTCCCTCCACCCAGGCACCCCTCACGCACTGGTGGACTAGAGGCCTGCTTTTCCTACACCTCCCCATCCCTTCCAGCACTTGTGGAGGAGCTGCATATTGACAATCTGTCCCTGCTCCTCCCTCTCCCTTCTAGAGCTGGAATACTGCAAATAGCTGATTTGTGGCATTCCAGCTCCAGCAGGGAGGAGGAGAAGGAATCAGGCAATTTGTGGCACTCCAAAAGTGCTAGGCGGGAGGGGGAGCAGCAGGTTAGTAAGGGGCTCTGGTGCCCCAGTCCACAACAGGCACGTAAGAGGCAGGCTGGGGGCAGGGGCACAGGTGAAACCCCAGTGGATCGCAGCCTGCTGAGGCCCACTGACCAGTTGTGGTTGCCAACCCTTGCCTCAGATCAACACGGAAAGACTTGAAAATAGCCTTTCCCCTTTGCTATTATGCCCTGCTTCTCTGCCATGCAGTTATGAGCTGGCCTCTTGCACGGTGCCTGCAGTGTGAGCCTTCGAGCGCAAAGCCTGCTTACGTAACGTAAAACGGCCTTTTCATTTTGCAAGTTCCCAACTCCAATTTTAGCTTAAAAGAAAAAGGGATTTTCATTTGCTGGTTCACCGCACCGTCTGGGGACCCGGAGGCGGTCACTTTCACAGCTGTAAAAGGCACTAACTGTTCTAAGTCTGTCATCCTGTAGTCTGTCCTGTAGTCTCTTTGCTAGGGCCTGTTTTACGGTGTGTCTGGAGAGGACCTACAATCCTGTGGCCCTGATCTCTCATAGGCACCAGCTGCTTCTATAATGTAAAAATAATAACCCCTTGGAGTAAGAAATTTCAAAACCAGACTGCAGTGAGAAACCGCTGAGCTGGAATGCATCTGCAGATTTGATACTGTGAACCCAGGATTAAGCAGACCCCTGGAGTGGGATTCACATTGCAATAGGTAATTTCCCATTCAGGTTCTCCCACCTTCTCATCTCCATTGGAGGTGAGCTCCTTCTACTCTGATTTTATTAACGCTGATGTCACACTCCCATCTCTGCATCCCTGCTTGTTTCTTTTTCCTTCGGCATCTGAGGAAGTGAGTTGTAGCTCACAAAAGCTTAGGCCCTGACCCCCCCAGTATATTTGTTGGGCTTCAAAGTGCCACCAGACTGCATGTTTTTTGCCCAGGGAGAGCAGGTCTGCTCACCATACTGCAGGGTCTGCAACCTGCAGCTCTTCAAGGAGTTCTTGGTGGCTCCCAATGGTGCAATTGCAAAGTTTAAAAACAAAAACAACCAAACCAACTCCTATCTAAATAGCAGACGAAATGTGATCTTGAAGAGTTGGATAATTCCCCCAGCATCCTCCAGAGAGAGAGAAGGTTCGGGAGTGAAAGTCAGAAGGACGGTGGTACAAACACACGTCAACTGTGAGGACATAGTAGGTAGTCTGTTGTGTCCAAAGATGACGTAAGTGATGAGAATATGCAAAGAACCTGTGTGGGAGAATGTTGAAAGTGGAAAAGCCGTTGCACGGGGGCAGTTCCACTCTCTTGACCTCAGCAGCCTGGTTCCAGTGGTACGAAAAGTCGTCACAGCTGGGACTTCCTCGGTTGCAGCGGATGGCCAGGCCGTCTTTGGTGCCTTGTCATGCCCTTCGCTCTCCACAGAGCATTGCAGGACCGCCTTCCTGGTCACTGGATCTTGCTGTTGATCTCATGCGCCCAGTCTGCCGGGGCTGACTTTGCATGCTGGGTTAGGCAATTCCCTATCTCACCGCAGGTTTCAGACCTGTCAGCTACCCTCACCTGGTTTAGCCCGCCTGTTGAAGTGGCTTATCAGGGTGTGGCCGCTGCATGCTACAGCTTCTTGGAGCCACAGGTGAGAGCTGGGTGCCAGGTGGGGACCAAAGGAGCACAAACTGCCCCTGAAGACACACGACAAGTCCCCCCACCAGAGGTGCTACCCCTCCCTGGACACCCCATACACACCGTGTGAGGACATAGATTATATATAATTTGTGAACATCCTGCAGCAAACATATATCACTTCACAAATCAGTGCGTGTGCGCTGGCCTTAAAATATAGGGTTTACAAAAAGTCTGTTTTGACATTATTTATTAAGGACCCTCTCGTATTCACATGCATTGCAGCTCTTAAATTATTCAGTTTT
Organism: Carettochelys insculpta; assembly: GCF_033958435.1. NCBI lineage: Eukaryota > Metazoa > Chordata > Testudines > Carettochelyidae > Carettochelys > Carettochelys insculpta. The sequence goes on along the minus strand of NC_134140.1, from coordinate 130,646,189 downwards.
TTACTGAATTGGAAGAAATGGCTCTTCCTGCTATACTGGGTGCTGACCCCTGCCAAAATGCATTCAGCATCTGGGTCAAAGTTCTCTATTGCTGGCTGCCGCTGATCAGGGGTGGAGCATGCCTCTGAAGGACCTAACTTTTCGCTATGGACTCGCCAACCCTGTAAAAAACTCAGATTAAGCATGTTTAGAGGAGTATGCCGGGACATCAGCGGTGCTTCTACAACGTTAACGTGCGGTGTTTTCCAGTGCATCTTACTGTACCTGGCAGTAACGTCAATGCTTCTGGTTTGTGTCCTGGTTACAACTAAACAAGGAAGCCTTAGCCTTAGCTAGTTTCTGCTGAACATCTTTCCTGCAGTTCCCAGCTGCTCTGACATATGGGATCATTGTTCTACCTGATGTTTGCCAACAGTGCAAGGCTGTTGCTTCTTCAGCTTGAAATAAATGAAGGGGAGATGTACAAGGAGCCAGTTAAAAGTTGCCAGGAGTCCATAATAGCAGCATGACTATGCTCTGGGCAAGGGAGTCGGAAGGTCATTGTGAAATACAGCAGTTCTCCAGAGTGGTGGCTGTAGCTGGAGGTAAACTGTCCCTAGAAGAAGGGCATTACTAGCTGTGCGGGTCTGGCTTATTGGGTGTATTACCTGCTTTACATGTGGTCTGAAACCCACTGAAGAATCAGACTGCATCCATGACCTCTATGTTCCTGTAAAGCACCTATGGCCTGAAGCCTTAGGAGGACTCTCTAGGCTGGTTAGCACAAGGGCCCTATGAAATGTGGATACAGTACGAGCCTTGTTTGTTTTGGCTGGTACCTCCTGACTTTCACTGAGCTTCAGCCTAACCTCATTCACAGCCTGGTGTACAGTCACCCTCCTGTGAAACTGGTGAGCTGTAACGTCAGTCTGGAAAGTCAGCTCCCTTCTCCCCACTTTCCCCTCCTCGCTGCCTGCACCTGACAGATCCTGGATTCCCTTTCATCTCCATGGAGTGCTGGCTGGGGACCTGTGATGTGAGCATGGAAGAGATTGCTGAGTACATGGCAGCCAGCGTCGTCCTCCCAGTGGCTTTGTAGGGTGGCTAGCTGGCCTCTCCCAGGCACTGGAAGTCTCTGTCCATTTTGCTGGTGTTTGAAAAGACGGTCAACTCATTAACTAAGTAAATAAAATCATGGTTGAGCTCCAACCGTCCTTCACCAGCCTGAGGCCTCTCAACAAAGGCATGGAGGAAAGTTTAGCTGTCTACTCCTGGGCAGCCTCTCTTGAATCTAACAGGCCCTTCTCCTCCTCCCCTTCCAAGTTAGATGTTTATCTAAGGGCAGGTCTATGCTAGACCTGAAAGCCAGTCCTAGAGACACAATTCCAGCTGTAGCAAGTGTGTAGCTGGAATCAGTTTATCTAGGATCGACTTATCTGGCCATCCTCACTGAGGGAGGATGAAGGGATAAAATTTCCTATCGACTTCCCTTGCTTCTCCCAATAACGAGGAATACAGGGGTCAACTGTCAAGCTCTGATAGTTCGATTTCACACATCCCCATTAGGTGCACGAAATCAAACTCCGGAAGACCAACCCTGACCAGGTCGATCTCCTGGTAAGTGTAGAGGGACCTTTTTACAGCTTGAAATAAGGAAAGTGAAGATGTACCATGAACCTGTTAAAAGTTGCCAAGAAGACGGAATAGCAACATGACTGTGCACTGGGCAAATAAGTTTGAAGGTCATTGTGAAGAGCAGCAGTTCTCCAGTGTGTTGGGTGTAGCTGGAGATGACCTGTCCCTAGAAGGAGGTACAAATTATTTAATCTGCTTTCAAGTGTGTTCTATGATCTAGGCAGTGCCTGGTCCTGCTGTGAGGGCAGCAGACCAGACTTGGTGACCTCTCGAGGTCCTTTCCACCTCTCGTGTTCTGTGATTCCTCCCTTTGTCCCCATACTCGCACCTGCCTTCTCATCAGCCCATGTCCTTGTTAGGTGACCTCACCAGACTCCACAATGGGTCACTCTGATCAGTTTGCCACCAGCTCTCACTTTCTTCCCCTGATGACTTTCCCCGGCCCTCCAAGGGGAAAGATTTGCCATTTTTACTTAGGTTTAACTCCCCCGGCTGGTTGGGATGTGATTTGGGCATTTAAGAATTGGATTTATTTGGGGCGCAGCAGATTTGATCTGTTTGCTGCTCAGAATCCTGGGGCTGGCTCACTAGGCTCCCTATGAGGTCTTGTTCTTGTGTCTGGAAACGCAAATAACATCTGGGTAACTTGTGGATCCCAAGAGCTGTAGGAAACTGTCACTGGGTGAGAATGCAGAATTCATTGCCGCTAGGTGACACAGCAACCAAGGCTTTGTAGGATCTAAAAAGAGCTTAGACACTTCCCTGGGAAAAAAATAACCTGCGTGAAACTGAATACTACAAAACCTAACAAGTGCTGGGAGAAAAATCCAACCCTCTTGTTTCAAGACCGAAGCCACTTTCTAACCCTTGGTGGCTGGAGGAATGCTCCTGGGACTGGTGACTGAAAACTGAATTGTTTTGTTGCAGCTTCTTTGGAAGCAGGGCTGGTGTTAGACTTACTGAGCCTCAGGACAGAAGCCGAGCCCCACCACTCTGGGCTAAAGCCAAAGCCAAATAGCTTCAACCCTGGAGGGCGAGGCTCCAGTCCAGGCCTCCAACTCAGGGCTGAAGCTTCTGCTTTGCTCTCCGACAGCCCTGCTCTGGGCTGCAAGGCTCAGGCCTGTTGTCAATGGCAGTTGTGGGCCAGTAAAGGCCAAGGACCCTGCTCTGTAGCAATTTATATGTTCAGGTGATTCTTGGCTCTGCCGCTTTCTCAGGCAGACTTTGACCTTCAGATGAGCTCTCCTGCAGGGAAAATACCAGTCGGCATCATTCTGCAGCAAATCCATCAAATAACTGGTGGTACTAAATAATCCACACTAGGTTGCAAATCCAGGAGCTTTAAATTGATCCTTTAACCCCAACCTCAGATCTCCGCCCCTCGAGCTAAAGCCAAAACCTCTGCAGTGGTGCCTGCGGCCTGGGAGGGCCCCACAGAGGGGCAAAGAAAGGGCATATGGGGGCACACCACAGAGGCTACCATGAATCGCCTGTAGTGATACGCAGGGCTGCCAACAGTGGGGGAAACTGCCCTGGGACCAGCGATTCAAGTGGTTTCTCCTGCTGCCTCAGCACCTGCTCCGCACGGCTCTGAGGGCTGAGGAGGGAGAGAATCCCACAGTCTGTGCGGCACTATGGACTGATCTCCCTCTGTTCCCATGGAACTGACCCCCCCCAACACCACGTCCTGGGGCACACGGTGGCTGTCTGGCCCCCGGTGACATGGGACAGACAAATCCATGTGTTCTTTAAGGCTCAGCCTCAAGCAGTCAGTCTGTTCATGCACATCTCGGATCACTACAACGAGCTGCCTTAATAACTTTTCTTGATTGTGAGGAACTTGCTTCACACGCAGCTGTTGGAGAAGTTTTCCAGGAGACACAAACAAGCTGAGCTTGTGGGAAATGAAAGACTGAGACAAGTCAAAGTTTCCTATTGGAGTTACTTTTTAATTTTTTTTTCAAATGACATTTATCTCAAACACGAGACCAGTTCCAGTCAAGCACAGCTGAAAACGTCTGCACTGAGCAGAATAAGCCTAGCAATTTTCACTTGCTTCAGTCAAATCTGTGGGACAACAGGTTTATCTGAAACTAGGGCAAGTACCGGAACCTGGTCACAATCTTTAACTCCTAGAGAGCTTCTTGTTCTGACAAGTTAGAAGAACCTGTCCTGGGGGAGGCAGTTCTGTCTTCTGTGAGGAGTAAAGGCTTTGGCATGCTGAGGTGCAGGTCACAGCTGGGTTATTTTCTATGGCCTCTATAAGTCCTGTAGGGCTGTCATTTACCACAAGAGGGTACTGTAAGATAAGCTGCACTTTCCTTTGCCTGGGGTGAACATGCCATTAACCTGTGTCTCCCTCCGACTGCTGGGTAACTTTTTTTTTTTAAAGTGAACAGAAATCTTGGCTAAAAATGCATTATCGGGGACATCGAAATTATTTGAGATGGGGCGTGTTCTGCAAATAGCTTGAGCTGAAGGAAAATCTCAGCCACGTTAAAACATGTCTTGGATGATGAAACATTTTGATTTTTTTTGTTTGAAAACAGGATTTCACTTAGAAACGTAGCTACTTTTTTAAAGTTACGCCTCCAAAATGAAATGGAATACGGAAACGATTTATTTTCTGCTGTGGCCAGGAAAAATGGAAACTTCAGCTTTGGTTTAAAACTAACACTTGTTTTGCCAGATCTTTTTTTTCCCCGTGGTCTGACCACCATGCTGAAAAATCCATGATTCACTCAGCTCTACAGCCTCTTTATCCAGCTGAGCCTTCAAACACCAGCACAGTGGTGCGAAAGTCAGATAGGAGACTGAATGAGAGAAGCTTAGTTTCGCTGACCACAGATGGTAACCCACACGCACGTGATGTGGCTGCAATGAACCCTGGCCCAGTGAACTGCTGGATGGTCCTCAGCTGAGCGTAATAGTTGGCTGTATTTGGACTGAACATGATTAGCCATGCAGGCTGCTCTCCTGGCTATCCTATTGGCAGGGGTGACCTGGAAGAGCAGCTCTTTCTGTGGGCCGGGCTGGGGAGCCAATCTTCTCCCTAGACATGGTTTTGGTTGTTGTGGGGCTGGAAGGGTGCCTGGAGGGCAGACTATTCTCTGGCATGCTAAGAAACTGCATGGCTGCCTGTGGCTAGCACTGCCGAATCTGTGGCCTTGTGTGTGTCCTTCTAGTCCAAGCTTGCATAGCCAGAAGGGACCACCAGGTCACCTAGCTGTCTCCTGAACACCACTGGCTACCAATGCGACCCAGCTCCCACATACTAAAACAAGACAGCCCACAGGGGACGGGAATAGGTGGAGCCCTCCCTGCATATTGAGCCAGTGGGACTCCGGCCCATCCCAGCCTTCTGGCTTTTGTCTGCCCTGAGCCAGCTGGCTTGCCAGTTCCAGTGCCACGGGCTGCCTAGCTGCAGAGGCAAGGGTGGAAGTCTCTCCTTCAGTTTTGGGTGAGGAAAGCTTTGCTTTTACCATAGCATTGAAAAAGGATCGTTCCAGTGGATGCTTGCACTGGCTTCCTCTCTCTATGAGCCCGGGTAGGCTTAAGGTTTTCACACCTAGTCATGTTAGTTGCAAGATCAAAGGCACATTCTCGTGCACTTCCAGCAGCGTTATATATGCCGTTATGTGACCACAATGCCCCAGCATTATGCACATGGGACAGACTGGGCAAAACCTTCGCCAAAGAATAAATGGACACAGAGCAGACATCAGCAATCTCAATACACATAAGCCGGTCAGTGAACACTTCAGTGGAGTGGGCCATTCTATTAAAGACCTGAGCATTTGCGTCCTGGAGCACAGAGAATTTAAAACCAGATTAGAGCAAGAGAGTTGTGAATTGGAGTTCATATTCAAATGCGACACATTAACACGTGGTGAGAACAGAGACATTGATTACATCACCCATTACAAGGACTGCTTCCCTTCCTTTGATGCTCGTAATCATCTCAGGCAGGACACTTAACATCCCCCCACCCGTCCTTATCCCCCTCCCTCAGTCCTATTTGATTTGGCAGTTGTTGTTTCAATTTTTTTGGTCCTCTGTACCTATAAATGTCAGTCTGTACTGGAAATGAGATTGATCTGAGGAAGTGGGTCTGTTCCATGAAAGATCATCACTGAATAAATCATTTTGTCAGCCTTTGAAGTGCTCCATTTCTGCTGTTTTTGTTTTGTTGAAGTGCAGACTAACACGGCCACCTCTCTGTTGCTGTTCTGGCTAGTTTCCAAAGCCATGGTCCCAAACAGCCTTTGGTAAGTCCATGCAGACTACCTACTACTGTGTGCTAATCATCAACGGTGACCTCTTCACCTTTTGCTGGTTGCCTGGGTACAGGTGACCATCAGTTTGCTTATATCCTTGCATCACCAGGTCCTTTGGGCTTTAGCCTGAAGAAACAGAAGCCTCTTTGCTCTTCTTACCCAATTCCAGTTGGAGCAAGTGCTGCCGTCTTTGCATATTTCAGCTCTCGCCTGGGTTAGATAGATTATGCTGTGCCATGAGGTTCTACTGGCCCCATAGACAGGAACTTGGGAGCTCCCCCATGGGTTTAAACCAGCACTGGGTGGAGTCATGCTTAGCAGCAGCATGCTCCAGAGAAAAGTAAAGCATCTGTGGTGACGGCCAGTGGAACAGTAAAGAAGCCTTTATGGATGGGGAAGAGTCGGGTCAAGTGAGCAGGGCATGAGATGAAGAGCACGTTCCTGCGGAAAGGACACTAGACAACTGGGCTCATCCCCACTTCTGCCACTGACTTGGGGTGACCTCACTGTGCCTCAGTTCCCCTTCCTTTGAAATCTATGGATGAGGCGCACCAAGGAAGTTACGTATTCTTCTCCAGCTGCCTTGCGCTGGTCCCCACTCAATCTCCTGCTGCCTGGTCTCTCTCCTCAGACATCATCTTACTCTCCGGCATCAGCTCCCTGCCGCAGCTTCGGTGACTCATTGCTTCCTGAGTTCACCCCTTCCTGCCGTGCAGCGGCAGTCAAAGGGGATGAGTCAGCATTCGAGAGGGGCCGGCTGCCAAATGACTGTTGCTTTGAAATTGACAGTTGGCGACTGGAGGCAACAGACTTTGGCCTGGAGACACAGCAGGGCGGTGTGGCGGCTGTACTTGGAGGAGATAAGGTGCGGAGTGGCAGTAAGGGAACTGTTTGCATCAGGTAACTTTGTCCCTTTGCCCCATGTCTCCGGAGGGATGATCTTCCAAGTAATCACCTAAGCAATTAATTGCACAGATAGGAGAGTGATTCAGTAGACCTTTGACTAAGTGTCTTTCAGCAGATTAACTTGTATGGGCGAATGATCCATTGTTTGGAGGAGGAAATGAGGCTGGTGCCAGCAAGCCCCAACTGGACAGGCCAATACCACAGTGAATGTGGCAGCAGGCTGATTTCGTCCACTACTCCAAGAAAGCCCTGTCTGAATGACCATATCTCTTGTCTTCCAGACTCCCACACTCAGCTTTTATCACAGGTTGTCTGGAGCTGATCTTATCAGGTCTCTCCTTCCCAGCTGTGTGCTTCAAGGGACAGGAAGGGTTAGGCTTGAGAAATGGGTGCAAAATGACTTTACCTCCTGAGCCTAAAGGAGCGTGCGTGTGCGCAGGAGCTGCCAGCCCTGGCAAATCCAGAACTGTCGGGACCTGAATGGGGGTCTGAGCCGGAATGCTAGCACTTCCCGCTCCCACCAGCAGCCACGTGGAGGTTACGTTTCGCAGAGGTGCGTTTATGAACACCTTCATCTCTAGGCCTGGGAACAATTCTAAAGCACTCAGGTAGTTAAAACCAAACTCTGTGGAACACGGGAGTACTTCAGCTTTGCCTTTTCCTCAGCGTAGCTGCTAGCGGCTTCAAAAAGCAGCATATTTTTTGGAGGGAACTGAATAGCTCCCAGGCCTAATTATAAGAATCAGAGTCATTTCTAGGTCACCTGCTCAAATGTTGCCTCCAGGCAACGTTCCTGTGCTTCAGAGAGTCTTTGCTAAGGACGGTTGAGGTAGCTGGCCCCATGTTGGCACTGGGCAACAATCGGTGCTGTGTAAGTGGCCCGTGTCGCACAATTAAACGGGAGCTGGCATGAGCCTATCATAGAAGCAGAAGATGGGATGAGTCTGGAGATTGGAGTCACCTGGGCTCTAGGGCTAATGCTTTCATTCTATTGTTGCAGAGGTTGCATTGTTGTTAGACTGAGCACCTCATTCCCATTGCAGGAAGCCTCCAAGTGCTACCCTGACTGTATCTAGAGAGGAACATTTTCGAGCTGGAGTATAGGAGCGGACCTCCAGCTCGGCACACCCTCCAGGCACTGATTTGAAAGTCAGACCATGCACTGAAGCCTGAAATGGGAAGTGCGTCCCCTCCCTGTCTCCAGGGACAGCCTGAACGTGCTGAGGCCCGAAGCTATGTCAAGTTTGAGGCCCCAGTCCACTAACAAAAATGTTTGGTTTGTTTTGTATTTAGATGCTGCTCATGATCTGAGGCCCTTTGATGATGGAGTTTAAGGAATTCAGGTAGAATCTTTATCTCCAATCATCACATGCAGTGACCATGGGCTTTGAAATTCGCACTTTTCTGTTAAAACTAAAAAGCAGTCAAGTAGCACTTTAAAGTCTAGCAAAATAGTTTATTAAGTGAGCTTTTGTGGGACAGACCCACTTCTTCAGAAAAGAAGTGGGTCTGTCCCACGAAAGCTCACCTAATAAACTATTTTGCTAGTCTTTAAAGTGCTACTTGACTGCATTTTGTTTTGACAGTGTATAGACTAACACGGCTTCCTCTCTGTTACTTTTCTGTTTAAAGTTCTTTTTCATCCCACCAGGCGTCATTCTCATGATAAGGGTGACTTAGTTCCCATTCATAAACGTTTGCTGTTACATACAAGTAACATCTCATTAGCCTGTCATTGAAACACAAAGTACACTTATACATTTAGCAATCGCTTTGATCTATGGAAATAGGTAAGTGAATCGGGCTGGTGCTTTGGTGTGTGCCAGCAACACAGAAATACGTTAATTTTTTAAAAACTAAATTTCTGCCTAGCTTGGAGCGCCGAGGAGTGCAATTTTTCATTCTGACAAACAAAAGTTCACCCAGCTGTAACTGTGATTCCCATCTCTGGTGTCAGGGAAACACCTGCCCCAACATCCTGTGCGGGTAGTTTCATGGCACGTGTATGGAGAATGAGTCAAGGAATTCTCTTGTGACGTGCCAGTTCCAGGAAGCGGTAAACTCATTGGCATAAATGTAAAACCGAAGTCCCATGCAAGTTGAGTTCTTGCGGTGTGTCGATTTCCAGTCTCCAGGCTGAATGGGTTTGGACAAGATCTGAATCAGGTGGAGAGAGCCAGGCGCGTGTCTTGGCTAGCAGAAGTGCTCAGTCCCTCAGAGGCAGAGTTCAGCAGGATTCAGCCAGACAGTTCGATGAGAACAGAACCTTGTGCATGGTTCTTGTGCATGCAGTCTAGCACCAGATTTTTTATCAAAAATCCTCTATGTAGAGTAAGACCCTAGACCACTTTGTAAACACTAGGGACTGACTTAGACCATTTATTCCACTTTTGTAGCTTTAGGATGATAGGTCTAAAAAGATGTGTGTGTATGTTGCCTTCACAGACTGACCTTAAGCATTACTCTGTATTCTCTGATCCCACTCACACCACAGTCCCCGCGGGCGCTGAGGGGAAAGTGAGAGGGAGCCCAGCTCCATGCCCCTGGAATGGGCAGGACCAAGGGCCTAAGGGGTGGGGTCAGGGGCAGTTAGCCCTTAGCACTGCAGGGACTGTGGTGCTGGGTCCCCCACCCCCATGCATGGAGCAGGGCTACCAGGTCACTTCAAAGGGGCTCTGGGCTCCTTCGAAAGGCTGAATCCCTGCACGCCTGCCCACCTGTTCTAGACAGGATCCCTGGAACTGAGCACAATAAAGGGCAGAGCTTGGCACTGAAAAGAGGAGTGCCTGAACATCTCAGAGCAGTGGCAGATCAAAGGCAAGCAGTTGCCTCTCCCAGCATCTATTAGCGATCACAGGCTGCTAACAAATCATTCCTGGGTTTGCCTAAAAGCAGCCATGTTGGCTCCCAGAGCTGGTTCACCTCTTGTGCAGACCAGTGAATAAACTCTCACAGAATAGCTGCCATGTGCTATTCCAAAGACAGCTGGTTGGTTTCCTAGCGGAGGATACAGGGGTCGAATGGGTAGGGATGGGGTGGGGGCGGAAAAGAGAGGTGGTGCTGCTTTTCCAAGCTCCACCCACAAAATAAGCTCCACCCATGTGAGTCAGCACAATGAGATGCATCTCACAGTAGACTGTGCAGATGTTCGTAGTACGCTGATGGGTCACTGAATGCCATCTTGTTTGGAGCGGGTGGAGATGAGTGGTGTCTGCTAACTGCCTCCTACTGCGATCACAAAGCGATATCTCAGACATGGCAAATTGTGCCCATCTGTGGCCATCCCTCTCCTTTTTATACAGGTGGGACCACATACAGGGTGGACTTCCCCAGTCCAGCACCCTGAGGAGCTGAGGGTCCCAAAGGAGGGAGTTTGCCAGACCAGGCAAGGTCAGGCCACCCCGGGCTTCCCCTCTCTGACCAGTGGGGCTCCCTGCTCCACACCCTGGGACGGAGGCGTTCTACTGTTGGCCGCTGTGGCTCCTTACCCTAGGCTGCTGGTGCCTCCAGGGCTCCTTTCCCCCAGGAGTGGCGGCTCTACACTCCCAACCACCTGAGCTCCCATCTACTGGCAACCTCTGTGGCTGGGGCTGTCTGATCCAGCATCCGTGGACCATGAGTGTTGCTGGGCCAGAATGTTGTAGACCTGAGAGGTTCAACCTGTAGTCAGTCAGCAATGCTGCTCTGTACGTTAATGCGTGAACCCCCCAGAGAGACCAATGGTTATTGCTCCGGGTTCTCTGCAAACGCTCAGGTCATGTTTTTGCGGGCTAGTCCCTCCAGAACTGTAGCACCCAGAGAATTTCTTTCTTTGAAGTGAAGCTGGGATGGTGGAGCAAAAGACAGCAGAGTGAGAGAAGTTCCCACCCTCCGTACCTGGCTGCACTCAACCAACCCATGTCTTGGAGGGTACATTAGACACTGGAGTTAGCAGTTACGGCTCAGCAGGTTGTAGCCTGTTATAACCTAAACCCTGGGCATGCAATTAAATAGGACCCGATTCACCTTGGCATGATTATGATTTTTACACTGCTGTGATGGCTTTGAAGCCAATTTGGCCTATGCTGTTGTTCTGCTTCCTGAGTCCTGCAGCAGGGGCTGGTGGCCAGGCAATAACGATTGGGTACGTGCCACGCTGCCTGCTGGCCACTGGCTCAATGCTCCATTTGGCTGGAAGGACCCTGCCGCAATCTGCCATTAGCTGACTGTGTGCTGCTGATGGCTCCTGCCAGTGATTCTGGGGTTATCTGGCTGGAGCTGAGAGGTGGTCTTCAAGAGTTGATGGAAGTGCCTGGGTCAGGTCTGACTGCTCACATACCTTATGGCTCACAAGAACAGTCATATGGGTCAGACCAACGGTCTATCTAGACCAGCATCCTGTCTTTCAACAGTGGCCAATGCCATGTGCTTCAGAGGGCATGAACAGAATAGGGCCATGACCAAGTGCTCCATCCCTTGTTGTCTAGTCCCAGCACCTGCAAGTCAGAGTCTTGGGTCAGAGCACAATGGGTTTACCATCTATGGAGACAGCTGATTCTTTTTTTGAACCCATCAGCTTTACAACATCCCTTGGCAAGGAGTTCCACAAGTTGGCTGGGCGTTGTGAGAGGAGATACTTCCTTTTGTTTTTAAACCTGCAGCCCTGTTAATTTAATCAGTGACTCCTCTGTTCTTGTGTCACAAGAAGGGGTAAATAACATTTTCTACACCATTCATGATATTTGTAGACATCTCTCTTTTTCCACCCCTAACAGTCCAGTCTTTTTAATCTCTCCTCACACAAAAGCTGTTCCATACCCCTGTTAATTTTTCTTACCCTCCTCTGCCGGTTTTCCATTGCTAATATGTATTTTTTTGAGATTGGGTGATCAGATCAGCCTGAAGTATTCAAGGTGTGGGTATGCCGTGGAGTTATATAGTGGCATTGTAATACTTAATGCCTTTTTTATCTATCTTTTTCCTCGTGGTTCCCAATGGAGTTAGCTTGTTTCAATGCTTTTGCACATTGATTAGCTGTTTTCAGAGAACCATCCACCATGACTCCAAGGTCTGGTTCCTGAGTGGTAAGAGCCAATTTAGACCCCATCATTTGGAATGGTTAGATGAGGTTGTCTTCCAGTGTACCTAACTTTGCACTTGTCAACGCTGAATTTCATAGGCTGTTTTGTTGCCCAGTCAGCCAGTTCTGAGAGACCAGTTGGTCACGCTTCAAAGGCTGCTTTGGACTTCACCATCTTGAGTAATAGTGAGTCCTTTGTAAATTTTGCACTTAATTCTTTACCCCTTTTCCAGATTGTTTCTGAATACGTTGAACAACACAGTTCCCAGTACAGATTTTGGGAGAAGTTACTATTCACTTCTCTCCATTGTGGACAATGACTGACTGTATATTCCTGCCCCTGGTTTCCTGTCTTTTAACCAGTTACTGACCCATGAGAGGGTCTTTCATGACAACTTACTTTGCTAACGAGCCTTTGGCGAGGGACTGTGCTAAACGTGTTCTGAAAGTCCAAGTTCATGAACTACACAGTTGATTCTGTAAACCTGTGATGTCACCTAAAGCAGATGGTCTTGTGACAAACACATGCCAGACACCAGGTCGCTTATGAATGGGTTAAAAGATAAGCCATGAGATGAGCCTTTGGCCTGTTGCATCACCTGGGAAAATAATTGCTCAGGCATAGAGGAAGTGGTGCTGTTGCTGTGCATGCAAAAGGTAAATGAGGGCCCAAGCCAAGGTCACTCAGTGGACTCTGTGTTTCATTCCAGTGTAATGAGAAGATTACTGTGGGCCCCATGATCATTTCCTGGCAAAGTGCTTCAGAGGCTGTAAACTTTCCATTGCACCACTCCTGCACTTGGGTCTGGAAAGCCCCTCGCTGACCCCTTGGGAAGCAGCAGGAGGGACAGAGGGAGATAAGCCAGAATCCTCGGGCCACTTCTGCTGTCGCCATTGAAACTGAGGCTGTTGTCTCATGCCTGTCCCTGAGCGAGGCGGCCTCTTCCTCCTGTCTCCGTTTCCCTTCTCCTGCAGAGCCCACACTGTGGAGCTGTTCTGGTGCCTTTTGCCACCTCTGACTTGGGAGCCTCCCTTCCCTTCACCGGAGGCTGGCACTTCTTCTTTGGAATGACAAAGGCTACCATCGGCCTTCATTCCCTCTTACTGTTCTGGCTCTCGAGACAGGGCCTGACTAGCCAATAGGCCCGTGGCTGTGGGGCACTGTCTTAGGAGGAACCTATCCTGGAAGTGACTCCAAGCCACTTTCCCCCCACTCCTGACTGGCTTGTTGTTGCATCTGCCTCCAGCTCCTATAACCAGCACTAGCAGGGAGGTGGACTCAGAAAGCAACGGTTCCAGAGGCAACCTGAGGACTGTGTTCCTTTCCTGAGTATTTGCTTCATTCCCTGGAATGGGCACTTTATTGGTGCTTCTTGCTTCCTGAGGGTCACCAAGAGGTTTTCTTTTCCAAGAGACGTGCCCCACCTTCAGGCGTCCGTCTGTGCCACTCCAGAATCCCCATCCATAGCTGTCTGGGCAGAGTGTAAATTTGGGACAGCAAACACTGAGTTCCTTACCTGCCTTCCCACTCAGTGGGAGAGGGTGCCAGAAGCTGCAGAGCCTCAGATGCGCAAAGGGGAATTGCTAGTCACTGAGGGAGGGTTCCCGGTGGTGGTGGGACCTGCCACAAGTGCGGAGAGAGGATGGGGTCATGCTTTGCCCAGGGCTCTGCAAATCCTAGGCCTGTCCTGACTGAAATCTCTGGCATGCTCCACAGAAGTAAACACACAGTTAATTATTAGAAGGCATCGGGCCAGAGAAAATCGGTTTTCCGCAGCAAACATGGCACCAGTCAGCACACAGACGTGTATAACTGAAACAATCGGTAGCAGTGATAAACAGAGCTCTAGTGTTTCTGGCTGTGGACCAAGTGGGCCAATAATGCTCCTTCCCTTGGGTAAACAGAATGTAACCTATTGCAATATGCTGGCAATCGGATGCAGGAGATGAAACCACTGACTTGTGAAGCTGGGGTTTAAGTTTTTTCTGCACTGGCTGGACTCTGTATATAGGTTGGGCCAACTGGGGAGGCCTGGGGGAGCAGCCTGAGCTGGTGGACTGGAACAACACTGGAAGTCAGGAGACTTTTTATGTGGCTTTGATCCTTGCAGGGAAGTTGCTCACAAACTTCATCTGGAGCTGGGGGGAGCGGCTCACCCTAGGCTGTTGGGCCTGCCGTACCGCTGCTCCGGTGGTCTAGGCTCTAAAACAGAGCTTGTGGCTTTCTTGCTCTGTACAGAGCATGTATCAGCCATGGTATGTTCGTGATCAGTTCTTTGTAAAGCAAAGCCCTCTAGACAGCAGTGGCTAAAGTTATTAATGCCTCTGAAGAGAAAGCTGGACGTAGGGTTCTGAGAAACGGGGTGACGTGGGTCCGTGGAATCCTTTCCTTTGGGTTTGCCGTGTAGTCTCTCAACTACCCTTGGAGTTTGGGGGCTGAATGAACCCAAACGTTCATAGTGAGTAAGTACTGAGTTACTGGGGAACCATGCGTTGACTAGATTTCCTCAAGCCCCGGGCCCATGACTGTTGGAGAGGTGATAAGCTTTTAAAATATGCAAGGCTGAGTTTTACGTTCCTAACCAAGCAGAACACCAGATGTAGCTTGGCTGGAAAGTCCAAGATCAGGGGCCAAAGAGGCATTTCCCCCACAGAGGAAACATTTCCTGGCCTCCACCAACTTTATCACTGTAACTGTGGGCTAGGAAAGGCAGTGACCTTCAAACTGAAATGCTGCTCATGGGAGTGATGCAGTTTTCCACAAAGTCTGCTGAGTCATGGGGTCTGTGGTGCTCCTGCTGAATGGGGAAGGCTCTTGGTGACCAGCAGAAAACAGGAAGCAGCGGTACAGTGCACGTTTCGGGAAAGGAGGAAAATCCCTCTGGAAGGAACTGCTTGGGGAAGGTGCCTGTTTGGTTGGCTTGTCTACTAGCATCCATTGCTTTACCACCAAGCCACTCTTCTTTCTAATCCACTTTAGCAATATTTGGGTGCTTGCTTATGGCCCAAGCTGGTGTGATACTGACCATCTCCAGTTCCCAATGGACCCAGTCCAGTTCCCACTGAAGTTCAGAGGGAGCCGTTGTATTGACTTGAATGGGTGTTGGATCAGACATCTCTTGCTTGAACATTTCATCGCCTCTTCTCTTACACAAGAGCATCAGACCTGAGGCAATCTTTCCTTGCTCCCTTTGCAGATGTTTATACCTGGTGTGGCGGGGCCAGGGCGGAGGGCCCCCTCAGAGGGAGCCTAAACAAGCAGAAGGACCTGCAGAACACCAGCAGGGCACTCACAGGCAGCTGGGCGGGAGATGGCTCAGCCCAGTTAGGGCCAGCTGACTCCATGACTGGGCTAGTAAGAGACCTTTAAAAACCCTCCAAAGTGGGAAGGGTGGGGAGAGAGCATGAGGGGTGAGTGGAGAGACAGAAGCAGTGAGAGAGAGCAGGTTTGAGAGGAGCAGAAGAGAGAACCAGGAACACCAGAAACCACAGAGGGAGAGTGAGGAGCTTCAGCAGATTAAGAATAGGAACTTGCTGTTGCTGCAGCCTGGAGAAGGTGCCGGGGCAATCATCTGGGGAAGTGGCCCAGGGAGAAGGCCTGCTGCACCAAGGGATAACAGAGCCAGCCCTTCCTGCTAGCAGCTGAGTTAGCGGGGGCTGAGTTCCCCCCAGACCACCCCTTGTCCCAGCAAGGGCAACTGGGCCCTTAAGTGGGACCAGTGGCCTGAACAGAGGCCAGAGGCCCAGGAAGAAGACTGACTTTGTCACACTGAGCAAAGAAGGAGTAAGTGACCACATGAGGTACAAGGCAGTGGAGAATTACTCTGTGTGATGAACTATGCTTAGGACTCCTTGGGCTCATCTACGCTAGCCTACTCCTTCGAAGGGGGCCTGCTAATCAGCCCGATTGGAGAATAGCAATGGTTGCTGTGCTGCATGTGCAGCACCTCGTTAGCGTAATTCCTGCTACACGAACTTCGAAGCGGTGGCCAGCAGCGTAGCTGCGGCACTTTGAAGTTTGGGAGGGACTTTATTTGGGAGTAAGGGAACTTCAAAGCATGGCAGTACTTCAAAGTGTGTGCAGCTACGCTGCTGACCACCGCTTCAAAGTTAGCAACTTTGAAGTTCGTGTGGTGGGAATTATGCTAACGAGGTGCTACGTACTCCGCACAGCACCTCACTGCTATTTTCCAATAGGACTGATTAGCCCGCCCCCTTCGAAGGAGGGCCTCATGTAAGCAAGCCCCTTGTGAACAACAACAAGTCTTGTGGCACCTTGTAGACTTACAGATATTTTGGAGCATAAGCTTTCGTGGGCAAAGACCCGCTTCATCAGATGCATGAGTGGGGAGGTGGTTTCAGAGGGGTATTTAAAGAGTGGGGTCCCAGTAAGAGTGAGGGCCAGAGCTGACAAGGTCTATTCAGCGAGGTGGAAATGGCCCAGTATCAACAGTACTTATCAAAAGAGGGAAAAACAAGTCAGATCAGACAGGGGGATGTGAGCCTTTGTCAGAGTCTAATGGGGAGCTGTTAGCACCCAGAGCACAGAAACTGCCTTTGTAAGCTGCAAGCCACTCCCAGTCTCTGCTTAATCCTTGGTTAATGAGTCAAATTTGCAAATAAATTGCAGCTCAGAGATTTCTCTCTCCATTTGATTTTTAAATTTTTTTTTTGTTTCAGGACTCTCACCCTTAAATCTGCCACTGAGTGTCCAGGGAGACACTCACGCTCACCTAATAAACCATTTTGCTAGTCTTTAAAGTGCTACTTGACTGCTTTTTGTTTTGAGAAGCCCCTTGTGTTTCAAGAATCTGTGACCAACAGGCAGGGCACATAGTCCACACAATGCAATGCAATTGTGCTCCTGAAGTGAAGCTTTCATTTTAATACATTTTTCCTCCCCCTTCTGGTTACAAAGAAAATCTTGTCAAGTATCAGAGGGGTAGCCGTGTTAGTCTGGATCTGTAGAGCAACGAAGGGTCCTGTGGCACCTTATAGACTAACAGAAAAGTTTAGAGCATGAGCTTTTCTGAAGAAGTGAGTTAACTCACGAAAGCTCATGCTCTAAACTTTTCTGTTAGTCTATAAGGTGCCACAGGACCCTTCGTTGCTCTAAAGAAAATCTTGTAAGCATGAGCCAAGTGTACCTGATGTAGACAGTTTGAAAGAGACGGACATAGCTGTCAAAATTTCCCACCGGCCCTCTGACGCCAGCTGGGGCAGTGACATGCTATCAATAGACAAGCCTTTGACACCTCAAAAATGGAAGATGTGGGGCCAATGTAAAATAAATGGATTTGACGAGGAGGGCGACCACTCGCTGGTGAGTTTGATTGTCTTCCATGGGAGTTGGGGATCCTCAGGTGGCTGATAAGCCTATCCTGGAACCACAAGTTCTATTACAAGTATCAGAGGTGTAGCCACATTAGCCTGTATCTTCAAGAACAACAAGAAGTCCTGTGGCACCTTGTAGACTAACAGATATTTTGGAGCGTGAGCTTTCATGAGCAAAGACCCGAAACGGGTCTTTGCCCATGAAACCTTATGCTCCAAAATATCTGTTAGTCTATAAGGCGCCACAGGACTTGTTGTTTTTGAAGTTGTATTCCATTGAGGGAAGATGTCTCCTGGTATGGCAGGGGGTTGTTGACCATGATTAAAAGCCAAATCTTTCCTTCTTCCTGCACCTCTTTTCCTCCTCAGCTTGTCGGTGGCAAGTTCAAAATGCAAATGGCTGTAACATCAGGGCTACGTCTACATGTGCACGCTACTTCGAAGTAGCTTATTTCGATGTTGCGACATCGAAATAGGCTATTTCGATGAATAACGTCTACACGTCCTCCAGGGCCGGCAACGTCGATGTTCAACTTCGACGTTGCGCAGCCCGACATCGAAATAGGCGCAGCGAGGGAACGTCTACACGCCAAAGTAGCACACATCGAAATAAGGGAGCCAGGCACAGCTGCAGACAGGGTCACGGGGCGGACTCAACAGCAAGTCGCTCCCTTAAAGGGCCCCTCCCAGACACACTTTCATTAAACAGTGCAAGATACACAGAGCCAACAACTAGTTGCAGACCCTGTATATGCAGCACGGACCCCCAGCTGCTGCAGCAGCAGCCAGAAGCCCTGGGCTAAGGGCTGCTGCACACGGTGACCACAGAGCCCCGCAAGGGCTGGAGAGAGAGTATCTCTCAACCCCCCAGCTGATGGCCGCCATGGAGGACCCCGCTATTTCGATGTTGCGGGACGCGGATCGTCTACACGTCCCTACTTCGATGTTGAACGTCGAAGTAGGGCGCTATTCCCATCCCCTCATGGGGTTAGCGACTTCGACGTCTCGCCGCCTAACGTCGATTTCAACTTCGAAATAGCGCCCAACACGTGTAGCCGCGACGGGCGCTATTTCGAAGTTACTGCCGCTACTTCGAAGTAGCGTGCACGTGTAGACGCAGCTCAGCAGAACAAAGGCACACTTGTCTGTCGCACATTACTCCCTAGAACAGTAGAACATGTTTTTTTTTTTTAATGTACATGACACTGCCACAGAGTTTCCCTCAAATGCACAGGAGTGGCACAGAATTTTAGCTCTAGCTTGCTACAGAGCCTACAGAACAGGATCGCACCTGACGGAGCTCAGCCTAATCAGAACCATATGATGGTATGTATGGTTGTACCTCCCTCATCTGGACCGGAGCAGTCCCGAACAAGAGAATTTGCCAGACCAGAGGAGATGTCCTACCTCTGGCCCCCAAGCCTGCATCAGACACCTTGCCCTGCCCCTTTGCCCTGCTGGGCTGCTTGCCCAGCTGCCGTGGGGGTGGCCAGACTTTGGCTTCTTCTGCTGGGCTCTGGCCATGTGTTTCCGATGGCTCCATGGCCCTGGCTCTGCACTCCCTAGAGCAGCTGGGGGACTCCAGCCCCAGTCGTGTGCTGCCATGGGGCTGCCAAGGGACAATGTTGTGCTGATTTTGGCTGACCTTCCTGCTCTTATGCTCCCAGACTCTCTAGTCCAGCAGCATCTGTGGTCCGACCTTGCCAGACCACAGTGCCATTTTTAGGAGGTGCAACCTGTAGTGTATCTGGGCTCAGCCTTATTACTGAATGTATTCAAGGTGGCATTAAGTAGTTCAGGCTAAATTTTGGCTGGTTTTGATTCCAGCTGATAGAAGGCGGTTCTGGGTCATGACAGCCGAGCTAGCTGGAAAAGGGTTTATTTTACCTTGGAAAGTTAAAAAGAGAATTGCAGGGGAGGGGAGATTCTTAATTTAAAATTCCCACTGAAAAATTCAACTTTTTCCCTTCGGGTTTCAGGTCTTTTCAATGAACGCTCAAAGCTTCTTGTAGAAAGCAGCTGCTAGCTGCTGAAACCCCAACCAGCTGTCAAAAAACAATTCAGGTGGAAAATTTTCAGCCGGCCAAAGTTGGAAGGTTGGTGGTGTTTGGAATGGTTCTCTTTAATCCTACATAACGCTTTTTGTTTTATTTTTGTTGTTGTTATTGTTGCAGGTTTAACGTGCCTTTTGGTGTATTCAGAATGATCCTACTTGGTAGTAGTCCACACCCAGGGTCTGGCAGCTGGAGCACCTGTGGAGGAGGTAAGTTTTGATTTGTTCTGTCTGCTCTGGATACGTTTTTAGTGTGGGGGAGTCCTTTTCTGGTTTAGGCAGGTTCAGATGTCTATTGGGACTATTCCAGCTAGGTCAAGTCCTTTGTGAGGTTGTGCTTTTACAGCCTTCAGAAAGAAAACCCCTCTTTGAGTAACCCCTCAACATGGCTACAAACCCTTGTCAATTTTATACTGTATACTTTCTTTTTCCTGGTGTGGTTTCATCTCCTTTTGTTTTGCTTTTCTTTCATATATTTCCACAGTAGTTCCCCCAAATGATCTGCATGTAGAAACATTCAGAGGTGGAGTAACAGATGTTCAGTGTTTAAGTTCAATTTGATCTGACTTGATGAATGTCAGTGTCAAAAGGAAAAAGAAAAGAAAAATGAGCTGTCATAAATGGCAGCTTCTTATTTTTTCCATTTGAGGAATGCAGGAGTCATCTTCCCAACTCTGAAATAATGCTGCTAACTATACACCAAGTGATTTCAGAAGGTGCAAACCTCAGGCTCTGGAATGTGTACAAACTAAACAAGACAGGAAACCACTCACCCTTCCAGTAGGTGGAGGTTGTTTATTCTTGAGAAAGATAAGTGGGTTTGGTTCACCTTGGGTCAATGACCTGTGAATGAGGAAGTGACATTCTTTGCCTGGATATTATCACTTTTACATACAGAGGTGGTGGAAAATCAGTTCTTGCCTTTCTTTCCTGGCCAATTTCTTTGCTACCTTCACAAGTAAGGGGTTTCCTCCCTGAAGGCCTGGTGCTAGTCTCACTGAGCTCAGTGGGACTTGGATCAGACCCTGAAAGAGCATCTCTGCTAGGAAGTGCTGCTGTAGAGAAATGGTGTTCAGTCTTCATGGACCCAGATATGTTGGTGGCATCATGCGGGTGGGATTATATCAAAGAAGTCAAGGTGGAGAGAACAAGCTCTTTATCCTTTGTAAGGGTGGGTTGCATTAGTCAGAACCATCACCTCTTGTGGTTTCAAGGAGGCGTTACTTATGTCCTGCTAGAATTGTGGAACATACTTTTAATGGCCCTTTGCCAGAGATTAATTGACTCAGCTGAGTTTCAGGGTTCTCAGAAAACTGTGGTCCATGTAGTAGCTGGCATCAGTTACGGAGAAGGCAGCTCTTAAACACCATGGTGTTGTGGCATCTTCACATGCCACCTTGGTAGACATGCGGCCTCCAATAAAGAAAGGGCAAGGGAAAGAAGTGAGAGGGCCAGTAATAGAATCATGCTCCAAACTTGACCATTCATGATTAGAAATGGGTGAAAAAAGGACAAATTCTTGTGCAAACATTGCCCTTCTTTAAAACTGAAATTTTGGACTAAAATTGTCACCAACATTGTGAATTTTGAACATGTCGACTTGCCCTACTCACCACACGAGGAATTTTTCAGAAAGTTACTTGCTAAGACCTTTTTCTCCTTAGCCAATAAGCAACATGCTTTGGGTGGTCCAAGACCAGGATTCATCATTAAATGTGGTTTGCTGGTTGGATCATTAGCTTCTCCAGCCCAGGTTGGTTATTGAGGGGGATGCAACATGAATGATGAGCAATTCCCTCCACCCCTAAACACACACGGCGCTGTGGCTTTCACGCCAGTGAAAGAAAATATTTTCCCTTGGTTACAGTGTCAGTGAGGAAGTGCCCTCCAGCTGAACTGATTCTCGCAGGAGACAGCTTGGCAACTCTGATAACTGTCTTCTGTTGGATACAGATGGAGTCAAGTGTTTTTTTTCTCCATAAAGGACTTAGGCAGGAGGGGTTTGGGGGTTGTTCCTGGATAGGCTGGTAATTTGTGAAGTCTTCTCTGGCTAAACCATAGTTCTGCTCAGTGTAAACATCTCTGTAAGGGTTGGGACGGGGGGAACTATCAAGCCTTCACAAAAGACCCTGTAAGTCTCGTCAGCTTCATTCTCAAACGTCATGCCTGGGACAAGGCTACAACGATCTACCCACAAGCTTCTTTCTTGAAGTTTTAGTGCTTGGAAGGGAGAATGATTTCATCTCCACATCAACAGTGAGAGGATTGTACTGATCATATCATTAAAATATCGTGCCAGCATTTTCATAGCTGGGGAGTGGGGGTTAAGGCAACATAGGGGATTAGCACTTCTGAAACTCAAGACAATCATACATGTTTAACTGTGGAGTCGGGTCCCTGACTTTTGACACCCAGGTTTGGAGGGGTGTGTACCATTGATCTGCTCCGCTAAGCAAGATAGGATCTGGAATGGTGGAAGGCTAGTGTTCCAGTTAGACAACTGTTCTGGCTAGACATTGCTGGGAAATGGTGGGAAAACCACACTGAAACTCCTCCAACCCTCAGCCTGTGCCCTGAGCCAACATTTTCATAAGTGTCTGGTGTCTTCAGATGCCTTAATTTTCAGGTTCCCAAATGAAAACACCCAACAGGGGTCTGACATTCATTAAGTGCTGAGCACGCCTCTCCGAAAATCAGGCCTTTTTTTTTTTTTGATGCCTCCAATTGACTCTCAAAATGCTGGTCCTGGTTCCAAGCTATCTGCTTTTATCTTTTGGCAAAGGAGTGGAAAGGAGGGGCGTGACCTCGGCTCCGATGATTTCCATATTCTCCCTTTGTCCTAGCCAATCCACATCTGCCCCTGTTTCTATGACATGTTTTCCTTTCTTTGTACAGCTCACAAGATGAAGCTCAGTAAAATTGTCCCACAGGCTGTGGGCATTGGATGCAAGTCAACAAAGGCAGTGTTAACTTGTAGGGTTTATTGTCCGGATAGATGTATAATTCTAGCATAAGTTCTATATCGTGATTCTTCTGCAATGGCAGTGCCTGTAATCTGATGACTGATGTAGGAACTAGGATCACCCAGTGCAGGAGTTGACCATGCAGATCTTGTAGTTACACATCTAACTGCCCAACTTGCAGGCACAAATTGGTAATTGCCTGTGCAGATTGGTCTGATTGGCACATAGCTGCTGTACATCTGCTGGCCTGGCACAGATATAGGTTCTACCTGCATGCAGAACCAGAGCCGCTTTGAGCACTTTTAGCAAGGCAGGACCTTGGTTTGGGACTTCCCATTTCACCTCGCTCACACACGACATTGAATGGAATTGGTCAGCTTCAGGACTGAACTGGCTTTGAGAGGATTGGAACCTGGGATTCTGTGGAATAGACTGTGTAGACCTCACTGAGCTGTAACTCCAGCAGACTCCTGTCATTTTCCATAGGTGTTTACCTCCATGAAGACTGAATAAAACAAGATTTGGCCCTATATTACAATCCAAGCTTCAGCCCCTAGGAAGTCACTTCTAGTTGGTGTTAGCCAGTAGTCGTTATTGTTGTCTGCTCCAATAGCTACTTTTGCTTTAACAGGGACAAACTACATAGAGGGAACTGTACTTGACCATTGCATGAGGGGTCTCAGTAACCTTAAATATGGGCCAAAATTTTCTAACCAGCAAAGTGGGGGAAAGGAAGGTTGGGCCTGAAGAAGTGGGGGAGATGACTGGAAAAGAGGCCTTATGCCAAGGCATGACACAACTCTGCTTATATATGACTAATTGCGTAAGAATGTATCCTCGGGTACCTTACACTGACAGAGCAGGGAGTCATAGCCTCATGCAGACGGCACTTTTAACTTCATCGCTCCACATCTTTAAAATTTATTGGTTCAGTTACCGCGTCCCAGCCCCAGCGTCAGTGTGATGCTAGTGCCCCTTTGAAAAAGGACTCAAAAAACCCAGCTGTGAACTGCTCTGCCTCTTTCTGGTGGGTAGAATACTTGGGGTGGAACCCATCTGGGCCAGGATGGCATCAGGACACCCCAGGACCTCTCAAGCCGTACCCTGAGGACTTAAGGGCTACGTCTACACGTGAAGCCAACATCAAAATAGCTTAGTAGCAACATCGAAATAGGCTATTTCAATGAGTAACGTCTACACGTCCTCCAGGGATGGCAACGTCGGTGTTCAACTTCGACGTTGCGCGGCACCACATCGAAATAGGCGCTGCGAGGGAACGTCTACACGCCAAAGTAGCACACATCGAAATAAGGGTGCCAGGCACAGCTGCAGACAGGGTCACAGGGCGGACTCAACAGCAAGCTGCTCCCTTAAAGGGCCCCTCCCAGACACAGTTGCACTAAACAACACAAGATACACAGAGCCTACAACTGGTTGCAGACCCTGTGCCTGCAGCATGGATCCCCAGCTGCCGCAGCAGCAGCCAGAAGCCCTGGGCTAAGGGCTGCTGCCCACGGTGACCATAGAGCCCCGCAGGGGCTGGAGAGAGAGCATCTCTCAACCCCTCAGCTGATGGCCGCCATGACGGACCCCGCTATTTCGAAGTTGCGGGACGCGCAACGACTACACGGTCCCTACTTCGACATTGAACGTCGAAGTAGGGCGCTATTCCTATCCCCTCATGGGGTTAGCAACTTTGACGTCTCGCCGCCTAATGTCGAAGTTAACTTCGAAATAGCGCCCGGCGCGTGTAGCCGTGACGGGTGCTATTTCGAAGTTAGTGCCGCTACTTCAAAGTAGCGTGCACGTGTAGACACGGCTAAGTGGTGTATAGACTTGGTGCTGCCCTTCTGCAGAGGGCTGAAAATCGCCCCTGGTGACGATGGAGTATTTTCTAGGGTGTGACTAATAGATAAGCTGTTTGCCTCCAGAGACTTATTAGCCTCTTTTGATCGCAGTATACAGTGATCACCAGAAATTGTGTAGCTCCATTTCACAGCCACCATTGCTTGTCTGGGCTCACAAGAGCAATTCTTGGCTTATGGCCAGGGCTGCCCCAAGGGGGGGATGTGGCCTGGGGTAAACCCCCCCGCAAGACTCCAGGTGTGGGGCCCAGGGCAACTTCCCACACCGTAGGCCTTGCTCCTCAACCTGCTCTGCCCACACCCTGATCTACTTGTCCCTACCCTGAGCAACCGGGCCAGGGATTACCTGGGCCAGGGTACAGTGGGGGTGGGTTACAGGTGGCAGCAGCAACAGCAGGGGGTCACCTCCCTTTAGTCTCCCCCCACCACAACCACCATGCAGTGCCGGTAGCAGCCTGTTCCTTTCTACCACGCCACACCCTCCCTGCCCTTCTATGGCATCCATGTGGCTTGGATTCTCAATCTCCCCTGGAAATTTGGGAATTTTCAAATTTCACATTCCAGGTCAGGTCCCTTTTTAGCATAGTCAAACAAACACACATGGAAACATGCCCCAACACAGTGAAATTCCCCTGCCCTAGAAATGGCGTGTTACGTGAGCGAAAGAGCTTCTACGCAATAGAGCTGCAATATTTCCTGTATGGACTAAATAAGTGGGCCAACTTCTCCAAAATGACTTCTTCCATAAATAATCCGTCTCTCTCATTTCCTGTGCACTCCTCTCTTGCGTGACTGACTTGCGTCAAATCACGTAATGGCTATTTTTGTGGTGGAATTTACCATGACTGTAGCTCCCCAAGGTTAATCCATACCGCGTGGAAAAGAAAAACAAAGGAAGCAGGAATTCTAAAGCTAATGTGAATCAATTCCTTGATGAAAATGGCCAATCCCCTGCTAACTTGCAAAAGGTTACGTATGAGACAGTGGCCTTTAAAGGTGTCATGAAGGACTGGAGAAGAGTTTATATTTCATATAAAGAGGACAGTGCTTGAAATAGGCCTGGTTTATGACTCAAGCTTTCTGGTGTCATTAACTTTACAGGCTCAAACAGGGAAAAGTCGCCAGTTTGTGCAGAATGAAGGTTGGTTTGAGTGTACATTCAGTAGGTAACCCCCTGCTAAGGTAAATAAGCAAAGACATCCATGTCTGTTCTCCTTCATCCCCCACCCCTGGGGAAAAAGGTTAGGGATAAATACAATTCTTCGCACAATATGTCAGGTCTTCATAATGGTCACAAGACCAATGGTACATCTAGCCTTCCAATTGTCTGTCTTGGTGCATGGCCACTGATGAACTGATTCTCCATGAATTGATCTCATTCTTTAGTGAATCCCGTTACGGTTTTGACTTTCATCACTTCTCCCGGCAGTGAGTTCCACAGGCCAACTGTGTGTCCTGTGACATAATCTGCTTTTTGTTTGTTTTTAAACCTGCTGCCTGTGACTTTCATTGGCTGCCCCTAGCTCCTGTGTTTTGTGAAGGGATAAAAAAATACCTCCTTGTTCACCTTCTCCAACATGCATGATTTTATGGACCTCTACTGCATCCATCCCTCAGCCACCTCTTTTCTAAGATGAACGGCTCAAGCGTTCTTTTTAAACTCTCCTCATATGGAAGCCGTTCCATACACTCAATTGTCTTTGTTGCCCTTCTGTCTCTCTTTCAATCATAATATCTATTTTGAGAGGGGGGTGACCAGAACTGCACCCAGTATTGCAAGATGCAGGTGTAGCAAGGGTTTATAGAATGGCATGATGATGTTTTATGTCTTATTATTCATCCCTTTCCAAACAGCTCCTAACGCGTTTTTTTTTTAAATGCTTCTACACGTTGAGCAGATCCTGTTGCAATTTTGCATTCAGTCAGCATGTAAAGCTTGCACTGAGGCCAGGGGAAGGATCATTGACTGTGCAACAGGTCTCCGCAGCGAGAAGAAGAAAGAGAAGTGGAATGTTTTCACTGCATGTAGCTGGTGAGGACCAGATGTTGGACTGAACTCGAAGTCTAGATCAGGACTGTTCTCTTTCTCCTCTCCTCCCGCTGCCCCACTAAGCTGTGAATAACTTGTTTCTCATTTTGAGTATCTCTCTGACGAATGGGAACAGCTGTTTTATATTGAAGCAAACTTTGAGGACATTTGGATTTCGATCTCCATTGAGAGTTGTGGGCACCTCTTTAGTAGAGTCACGTGCCACAGAAGCTTCTCTACCCATTAGCTGCATTGTTTTTGATTTCAGAAATAGGACTCTGAGACCTGTTCTTTGTGACTGGCACCCAGATCCATTTCTACCTGCTGGAGAGTTCTGTTAGCATCTTCCCTTTGGATTCCCCCTCACACACAACACCCTTGTTGCACGTACGATCTGAAAGCGGGGCGTTTGTTTGGATTACCTCAAGCAGAGCAAACCACGCAGCTACCATCTCCTCTTGCAGACTGATACGTCGCCTTCCACAGAAATGGTCTATTTTTCTCTTGAACCCAGTGCGGGAGCTGTGAGGACAGGAATCCAGTTTGTACACAAGCTTCCGGCGAAAGGACTTAAAGTGACTCTTGTTGCCGTACCCTATTGATAGCACCTGCACCTTCTCTCCCCGCACCTGACACGCTTGTGCAAACCGAGCTGGCGACAGACTTTGCCAGACCCTGAGCAATGGGGTTGAGGGAGACTTGGCAATGGGCAATGGGGTTGAGGGAGACCACCAGAAGATGTGGGGCCTCAAGCAGAATGGGTGGGGCTAAGGGTTAACCTCCACCCCTCAGTCCTCAGCACCACTTGGATCATGCCGCACAAGGCTCTGGTGGTGATTTAAACGGCCCAGGGCCCTGGCCGCCACTGCTGCTGTGGTAACAGCAGTGGTGGCCCAGAACTCCAGGCCTTTTTTAATTGCAGGGCCCCAGTGGAACTCCCCTATGCATCCTTTCTTCTCTCCAGCCAGTGGCCCTAAATGCAAACCATGAAGAATACACTCTTCAAGCTAGTTACCCTGTGAGACCCCTTCTCCGTGGTGCGGGGAGGAGGAGTGCATGAGAGCTCTTTGCTCCACAAGCATCTTTCACTGGCTGATTCTCAGAAGAAGTTGCTGTTTAAATTCAGAAGCTGCCACAAAGGGAGAGATGGGGAAGATGCCCCATGCTCAGCTGGCCACTCCATTCTGAGTGCAGCCGCCCCCCAGTGGTCATTCTCCAGTACAACTGTCCCTGCTAAAAGACACCTCCCATGCTGTTTTAGGAGAAACAATTGAATTCCAGGCACTTCCCATTCTCATGGCACCACCAAACCCCGACCATGCTATAAGTTATGACGAGGAAGCAGGACCACCAAATTTGGTGTGCAGACTCTTACAGTTCAGAAGTTCTTAAACATGAAGAGTCACAGATGGGTGGACAGACAGTCATGCACACAAACACAAAGATATAGTAGATAAAAAGATTTTAGCTACACGGTAGAGAAAGATAGGGAATAATTTATAGCTGTTAGTCAGAAGGGGCTATTTTGATCGTCTAGTTGGACTTACAGCATGGTACAGGCAATAAGGTTGTACCCAGTGCTTGTTGCACCCTACTCACAGCATGTGCTTGAGCTGGAGCTTGTCTTCAGTTAGTGTGGGTAACAACTTCCCAACCTGAGGTCTAAGCAAGTGTATGGTTGTCGTCGTCGTCATCATCATCAATAACGGTGGGCTGAGCGCCTGTTGGCGTCTGATGCCTCTCTCGCTATTTCCTTCCATCTTTCCCTATCCAGTGCAGAGTGGCTTAGTTTCTGTAGACTAGCTCCCCACCAATCTACCCCATCATCTATCCATTCTCAGTGGGGTCCGCCTCTTCTATTCGAACCATCCATTATGCCGAATACTCGGGTCTTGATTTTTTTGTTTGTCGTTCATTCTGCAAATATGTCCAAATAGTTGTAGCTTCCGTTTTATAACCTTCTGCAGATGGTTCTCTTTTGGCTGTATCTTCCTGTAAAAGTATACACTTGCTTCATCGATATTCAAAAGGCATTTGACAGTATAGATCAGAAAGTGACTTGGGTGGTGTTGGAGTCATACGGAGTGGACAGTAGACTAATATGGTTGTTGAAAGATATGGTCATTGGGGGAACTATTAAACGATACTGATTGACTCTTGTGATGTGACCTGAGAAGCATGCATGCTCCAGAGAGCCATTCCTGAAGGCCTATAGGAAAAAGGGCTTGACTTCAAAATGGGCAGGAGGACAGGAGAATTGGTTCATGAAAGGAATGTTTTCTTATGAAGGAATCCTGGGCACGGGGAATCTGCAGGTTCCACTCCAATATTGCCTACCAGAAGAGAGTCTTGAACTTGGGGCTCTTCGTTTCCTTCACTGATGATTTTCCTTTCAAAGCGTACGATCCAATCTTGGTATTAACTTTAGAACATGTGATGTCCTCTGCCCCAACCTATAAATATGAGCTAAGATCCCTTGACAGGAACGGCTGAGTTAGTGGTGTCACCAGTCAAAAGTAAAATGATCAGTTACTGTGCTGAGTGACTCCTTGAAGCACCTGTCTAATTTCTAAAGCCACCTACACTCATGAGGTTTCACTGTTCTTGGAGGAGATTAATTTGGTTGCACTTTCAGGAGTTCTGTGAGTCTTGGAAATTGCTTGGAAAGCACTTTAAAGAACTGGGCATGAAAGATGACCACAAAAGTATTCTGGCACATTGGTTCTTCTTAAATGATACACAGTTAATATCCACCTTACCGTAGTAATCAAGGTGAGCTCTGACTCTGAAACCCGGCCTGCGGTCACACCCAGCCGATGCGCCGACGTTCAAGCTGCTATCACCAAAGACCAAGGATGAGGAGATAATTCATTATCACTTCACTACAGGCAAGGCTGACCCTGTCACAGTTGATCTGGAGTTTGATTTAATTCACCTCGTAGGGATGAGCTAAATTCAACTTACAGAGCACCTGCATCTGTGCTGGTACTTCTGCCCCTCTCTAGGAGTATGGGAAGTGGACAGGAGTGAATGCACCCCTCAACCTTCCTTAGCGGAGCTGGTACAGAAGCCCCAATTAAGGTACCTTGACTTGAGCTACACAACTGGGACTGTGTAGCTTAATTCAACCTTCCCCCGTAGTGTGGATGCCCATAGTGTTAGAGTGTTGGCCTTTGGCAGTGAAACATTTAACATGTCCCATCTGTCTGCGTCTCCAGAGTTGTTCCTTGCTGTTTGCTGGTGTGTGACATAAAGGACAATCAGCCAATCATGTGCTGACAGACAGAAATAGTCCATATTGCATGGGAAGCCTGATTTAAGCACATGCCTGTCTTTAAGTATCTGAGTAGACTCAGTCGCATCAACAGAGCTAGTCACAGGGTTCAAGTGGGTCTTGTGTTTAAGTACTTTGCTCAACCAGGGCCTAGGAATAGGTTCCCAGGAAGAGCAGAACTTGTCACAGAAAAAGGGTACAAACTGACAGAGAAAACTGCTGACAGAAACCTGTAGGGGGAAATTTTTCAAAGGTGCCTAAATCCTTTGATCCTTGGAGGGAGGGAGATGCTTAATGCCCATTGATTTCAATTGGAGTTAGACATCTTGGTGTTTTCAAAAATCCTGCTCTATGTCTGTCTGACTCTTCAGGCACTTAAATACTCTTCCTATAAAAACCAGGACCTTAGATCTCATTGATTTTTTAATGATACTTAGGCCCCTAAGTCCTTAAATCCATTTTGAAAAAGGGGATTTAGGAGCTTTTAAAAATTCCCTTCAGCCAGAATCTCAGGATGCTTCTTTGGTTTCTTAGGCAGCTCCCTTTAATAATTTTTCTGCAACCAATTGGTCACGTTTTGCCCAGTCCTCTTTGAAAGGGTCACCTAGTGAGAACCATGGTGAAAAGGATTTGCAAGTAGGTTTTAATTACAGTTGGGACTTCGGAGCACAATGGTGGCGGAGGAAGTGTTGCTAAGAAAGTGAGATGAGCCACATGTGGGTTTCCTGCTTCCTGTGGCACCTGTTCAAAAACTGAAAGAGAAATAAGATTCTTATTGAAATAGAATAATAAGGACTTGATTCATAATTGTAGTGAGGTCTCTTCGCACCTTTCTGGCTGTGTAAACGGCTCTTAAAG
The DNA here is from genome assembly GCF_033958435.1 of Carettochelys insculpta. Lineage (NCBI taxonomy): Eukaryota > Metazoa > Chordata > Testudines > Carettochelyidae > Carettochelys > Carettochelys insculpta. Next base: position 130,615,957 of record NC_134140.1, on the reverse strand, counting down.
TGAGTATAAATTCAGCATACACTTAATTTTTTAAATATTAAGGTCAAGATTTTTAAACAGTTTGTGGTCTCGGGGTCCTCCATTTTTGGGGTGCCCAACTTGACCCCCCTTAAAAAGACTGATCTTTAAGAAATGCTGAGCACCCCTATGGGGGAACATTAATTGCACATTCACTTGTGACAGATGCACTTGAAAAGTCAGGGATTTCCAGTTCCCACCGCACTGACTTTATAACATTAATGCAAGAAGTACCCACAGATTTCCTTTTGTCCTGAGCCAATCTTTCTCAGGGTCAACAATATAGTGGAATTGAATGGATGTTGCAAACTCTTAAAAGGAAAAAAATCCCTTTATGGATGTTATTAAGGGAAATTTAAATGCACAAAGATAAGAATGCCTACAGATAGCATACCTAACTTCATACTTAATACTGAGGCATAAATGTATCAGCCTCATAATAATTTATTATCTTTGTGTCATTGACAATTTTATCTGCAGTGATTTTTTTATGTCTACTTCCTGATTATTATTTCATTTCTTACTATTTCTATCTAACTCTCCTGCAGATACTGACTTTGGCCTCTCCGTCATCGGGTTCACCAATAAGTGTTGCCATTAAGTTCTAGATGTTGGCTTAGGCCAGGGGTCTGCAGCCTGCAGCTCCGGAACTGCATGTGGCTCTGTAAAGGCTCCTTTGTGGCTCTCGATGCTATAAATGCAAAGCAAAAAAAAAAAAAACTTCTTGATTATTTTTGATAAATAGTGAATCTCTAAAAGCCCCCAAACAAACAACTCCTATCTAAATAACAAACATCATGTGATCTCAAAATGTTGGATAACTCCCAGCATCCTTCAAAGAGAGAGGGTGTTCGGGAGTGAAAATCAGGAAGACAGTGGTACAAACACACACATAAAGTGTGAGGCAATAGAAAATGTAAAAAGTTTGTGAGCATCCTGCAGTAAACATGGGTCACATTACAAATCGTTGAGTGAGCGCTGTTTTTAAAATAGGGGTTATGAAAAGTACGATTTGACTTTATTCATGAAGGACCATTTCATATTCACATGCATTGCAGCTCTTGCATTGAGTCTTTTACCAAATTGGAAAAAGTGGCTTTTCTTGCTCTTTTGATTGCCTAACCTGGGGTCAGCAATGTACTGATCCAAATTATATTTGCATTTCAGTGCTAAGTCTGCTAATTTTATGACTATAAACCACAGTGGGGGGAGATAAGAGTACGTCTTGAAAATACCATGCTTATTTCTGTGGTGTTTCCTGATGATTATTTTTTTAAGGTATTGGTAAGAGTGGTTTTATGGCAAGGGCAAAGGATTGCAAAGGTTTCCTGACCTGATTAATCATGGGTAACCACTGCCACCTAACTTGCAGCTGATTAATTGTCAGGCAGTGACCTAGTTAGCAATACTGGCATATGCTACGGTGTAGAAATCCTGCAACTGATTCAGATGGAGCACTATGGAGACAACTCTCATTTGCTGGCATGCAGGGAATGTTTTAAGCCTTGTCTACACCATTGACCTAATAGCATAACTGAAGACATATTGCAGCACCTTGCTTGCGGTGGGATCAATGGCGACTGCTCTCCCATCGATGGTAGGTACTCTTCTTGTCTAAATGGAGTACCGGCATTGACGAGAGTGAGCTCAGAGATTGATCTATTGTGTCTGCAGTAGACATGATAAATTAACAACCAGTGGATCAATCGCTTCATTGTTGACCCATTGCATAGTTTAGACAGGGCCAGGTTTCAGGGCATGTGGTGTGCCTCTGCTTCTCCCAAAAACTACTCTACCGATGTAACTAACGGGAAGGTGGAAATGAAGTCAGCTGTGTACAGCTTATCCATGGACCTTCTCAGGTGCATGGGGTCATGGGTGTGATGGATCTAGCAGCCCCTTCTGGCCTTTCAACTTGGAATGACTAACCATTGACTCTCTGCATTCGGCACGTGGAGGTGCATGGGAACCTAAATGACCATCTGTCATTGGTGAGGCCAGTGCTGAGCTGAGGCTTACACTATTATCTCCGAACATGTGGATGAGACTTATGCCGTAATACTCGATGAAACTCAGATCCAACTGAAGTCAGTGGGAGTTTTGCCATCGACTCCAATGGGATCAGGATCCCCCCTTTCTTAATTTTACAATTTCCTCATTCCATCCTCCTTCCCTACCAACCTCCATCCTTGTCTATTTTGTCCACCTGTTGCAGCCTGTCTACTTACATATATTGAGCTCTTTGGGGCAGAGCTGGCTTGTTTGCATAGTGGCCAACGCAAGGAGGCCCAAGATGCGATGGGGTTCCTTGTCACCTCTCCATTATAAATTGTCCCTAATAACTAAAGTTGGAGTTTCTGGCTCCTGTACAGGACTATGTAAAATGTGTTTTCAGGTTTCCTGGTTAACAGGTGCCAGGCATCTGTGTTTCTTTGCTGTTTATAGGTGTGCAACGGATATCAATGTTGTAAGATTCTGCTCCTGGTTATTACAAATGAATAATGTATGTCAAAGTACCTTCTATTGCTCTGTTGCATGCCAGACCCAAGAAATGCAGCTAATGGTCAACCATTTGTTGGCATGCAGACATATTTGTGGTTGGTTGTTTGCTTTTTTCAGTTTGGAAGCTGAGAGTTAAGTAATCCTCTGCCTGCGTCAAAAGTGTTTAGAAATAGTGAACTGAACAGGATGACTGAAGTAAAGGGTTTCAGATGTTGGCACTATAGAAAATAGCTAGGAACTTGCGACCTTTATTAGGTGACCTGTTTGGAAATAATGTGCCCTTTGCTCAGGGCCTGGCTGTCACTGGTATGACCGCTGTATTTACTCCTGACTGTTAGTATGTGTGAGAACAGAAGGAAGTTTCAGGAGCCGTGAAAACTAGCAATGCAAAACTAATAACTCCAGTGTTTGGTAATGAGCCTTTGTGGGAATGCAAACACTGGCTACAATTGTGCCTGCAGAATTACAGCTCCTGGCTTTTTGATTTTTTTTTTTTTAAAAAACACCCTTTGTAGTGCCTACCCCCTTGGAATGAGGCCCTGGACAGTCTTTCCTTGGATGTCAGTGGGATTTAACTGGGCCATAAAAAGAAGACCTTCAAGACTGGAGATCAAATTATTTTACCTTTTGTCTAGGACATTCACACGCAGGAATGGCGAGAGGGTTAGCAGACGTTGAAAAGGAATGACACCCACAGAAGACAAATCGTTAGTTATGTCGTCATTAAGGCTGGTTAAAATTTTCCCATTGAAAGACTAAACCCAAACCTGACCAGTTTGTTTTACATCTGTTGTCTGCTGTGGGCTGACTTCCCCACTTGATGACATTCACCTAGCTGCAGGGTGGGCTAGGACTCTCACCAGGCACCAAGGAGGTTCAGTGAGATGGGGAGAGTGTGGTGCATCATGGGAGTTGTAGTTTAACCAGGGATTGTAGCCCATAAAGGAGAATGAGGTCATGAAGTATCCAGCTACAACTGCTATTAAGCATTACAGCAACATTTCTGAACTGAGACTTTTAACTGAAAATGATCATCTTCCTCCCCTTGCTGGAACCTAAATTAAAGGAAAAAAAACCAACCCCAACCCAAAAGGCCTATTACTGAACAGCTCTAGCACTAATGAAATCAATGCAATCATGTTCCCTTATACCATAAAACTGGGATGCTTATACCCAATGCCTTTTTTGTGTATTTTATTTTTTTTAAAAAAAAAGGTGCCAGTACTCAGCCAACTCCCTGCTCCACTTCGCATGGCTGCGGCTACCAAGGTGCCACTACTCAGTACCAGCACAAAAAACAAGTACTCCTTACACTGTGAAAATAACTCTAGGAGCCCTTTAAAGTTTAAAATTTCTTTTGCTGTTTGGGGGAAAAAAAAGGAGAAAGGTATTTAAGTACTGTAACTCCTATTGTCCTTTCTGAGCCTGCTACTGGCGGGAAGGACCTCTCCTGGATAAATGATCTTCCTTCCAGGCTTGGAAATATGGCAACCTCACTGAAAACAGGCAGTAACTCTGTCTGTTCTGCCTGAACAGCAGCTGCCTCTGAAAAATAATTTGGACATGGAGATGAAATATTCAAATGTGAACCCTTGTTTTAGCTGTAAAACTAATATTAAAACCAGGGTGGAAAACTGGTTGCAGTCTGTGACAAGACATGCTGTGGGCACGTATTAATTTAGATGGACTCACTTTGTGAACATTAGAATAGGAAACAAAGCTAGAGGGTAGGCACTGAACTCTGACGGGGCTGATGCAAAGCCCCAGCAGCAACTGTATCACCATGCTGCCACCATGATGATGCCAAATGTGATGTCCATCACCCTGAGCCACACCCCGAAGCCGTCTGTCAGCAACAGCCAACCCACCTGACCTGAAAGTGCCAGGACGCTGTCGGCAACAACAAAACCACGACACAGGCTGTCATCTGGTTTTGCTGAGCGTGCACAAGCACAAGCACGACAGAGGTATGGCGGCCCCTTCAGCAGATGAAGTGCAGACAGCAGGTTGGGTGGCTTCCTCGTTGTCTGTGCGCGTTGCGCTACACGGAAGAACTGTGTGTGCCACGCCCCACTCACAAGGCTGGATATTGCCTGGAGACTACTAGACTCACAGTTTGCAACATCTGCCCTGGACATCAGTCAGTGACTTGGCTGTGAGCAACATGAGCCACACAACTGCCACCGATGGTCATCCTGGAGACAACAACATTGGTGGGTGTCTTCTCTGTCTTCTCCAGGCACATTCCTTCTAGCCATGCACAGCACTGGGTTCCTGGCCCAGTCCCGCCATGTCCCACACATAGCTGAGAAGTAGCATGGTATTTACATGCTTTAGAATAAGCAGGAAGAAAGCCTATAACTCGTAGCCTTCATTAGGTTGGCCAGAAGGCTAGCAGGGTGGGCCAAGAGGGTCTGGCCTGGCTCCTGGCCTCCAAAGAGATGTGTGACTCCCAAGATCACATAATCAGTATAATAATGTTATCAACCTCACCGCTCTTGATTATTACCATGTACCCTGGGACACTGACTCCACAGGGACAGCTGCTGCTTGCTTAAGGAAAAGACAAGAAACACACCTGTAGGATGCCATTTGTGACTTTCTGGATACACTGTGCTGAGGCTTCAATTTGTATCCTACAAGCATGTAAAGGAGGAGGGCTGGCTTGTTGTCCAAGCTAATCCAATCCCACTGCAGATGTGAGTGAGTTGGGTTGGAGGTTTTCAGACAAATAAACCCCATCCCGCTGAACATTCAGCTATTGTGGTTCTGAAATATTTCCCATCTCACTCTTCAGAGCACCTGAGAAATGCCTATTTTGCTGGAGATGGCTGCTATAAAGATCTGAAAGGGTGAGTTAGACGGCTGTTTGGCCTCTCTGCCAAATCAGGTTTGCAACTACAAATGGGTGGCACAGATCCAGCTTGGGGGTGGGGGTGAGGCTGTGATAGTGATGGGAGCAGATGGCGGGGGGTGCGGGAGGTCACTCAGAGGGCATGGTTGCAAAGATTCAGGGGACTTCAGCTAACTTTTGCCTAAGCAACGATTTTCTGGATCTTTCTTTGAACTGGTCTTCAACTCTGAACTGTGCCCATCCTGAAGGAACCTGCCCCCGTTCTGCCCATGCAGTCATGATTCATTGTTGTTTTATGCTCACTCACACTTTTTACTGCCTGGGGAACTCTCCACTGGGATGATGACTCATTCTCTTCCCACCCATCCAGGTGCATACCAAGGATGCCAGTGCTCTCTGCTAGTCCTATGTTAGCACCCTTGAATGCCCCCCATTTTTATAGGAGCTTGACATTAAAACCTAGTTGCTCTAGAAAAGCTCAACAAACGTTCACAACAATGCTTTCTATTGTGAGTGTTCCAGAATGGCGACTTGGCAACACGTTTCCTGCACACTGGAATTCTTGGTTCTTGTCATTCCGTTTTAATCTTGCATTACATTCAGCAGCAGCAGCTAGAGAATTTTAGGGGGAAATGGGTAATTCTGTTTTGTTTTGTACTGTCTGGGTTATTTAGTAGCACAGGATGAATTGGTCTCATCCAGCGCCCTCAGGACCTGACTGGTGCCGCACGAGAGAATTTGCCGGACCATGGGAGATCAATTTTTCTAGCACAGTGCCAACACTTCCACTGCTTAGTGGGCTCTGAGGAGACATTATGGGGGTAAATTACAGCTAAATAACAGCACAGAACACTGAAGTCCAGGACTGGTGGCTGGAAACAAACTTTATGGGACCAAGGGAAAGTTGGCCACACCCCGAATAAGCAGTTGTCTGGCTCAGTAAAATCATTCTGTATTACAGATGTTGCCAAACAAGAGAGCTCCAGATTAGAGAGGTTTAACCTGTAGTAGGTTTTAGGGAGGTTCTTAAATGTATTTTTAGATATTTCTCCAAGATCCCTTGAAAGTTCAGCTCTCTTTTATTATTGTATTGCAAATCCAATGAATGGAAGTCCCAGCTCCTATGGGCCAGATTATGGTCCCTTTTCTCAGATGGTGCCCTTGTAGATTAACTGCTGTAATCTTACATTCCCTGGTGTGCTGGTCACCAATGACAATCAGTCTGCAAGGTGGCTGGAAGTGTTAACTTGGCTTTGCTCTCCTGGACTTTACTCCCTTGCTTCACATAGGCCTACTCAGAAGGGCACGTCTTTACCCAGTATGCATTAGGCTGTGATGTCTCTCTTAAGGGCTATAATGCTGGCCTCTTCCCAGTGCGTGGAAGGGAGCAGAGCCCAGCCGAGCCAAGATCGGGGCACCTAGCAGGAGAGAGCAGGAACTCTGGTATGCTCTTCCCTTCCATGTGGCACTCACAGAAGCTCATGGACCAGAGTAATGGGCACTGCCTGGGCCTTGGCCTGGCCCTTTGCAGAGCAGATAACAGGGTGGGACATAATGCTGCTCCATACTGCCTTGGTCTTCCTCCAGCCTGCACTCGCTCAGCGAGGGGAGGTGTGGGGGCAGGAGAGACGTAGGAATGGCTGCTGTAGCAAGGTCCATGGCACTCCTAGTCAGCCACCACGGACCAGGATTCGCTCTCTGTGGGGAGGCAGCATCCCTTGTGCCACAGAGCACCAGGACAAGCAGCCTGTGTAGGCCGGCCCGCTCCAGACACTTCCCTCCTGAGGGGAGAACCAGGATGGGGAGTGTGCAAACACAGTAATGGCCTTTCAAACTCTCGTTCACAGGCTCAGCTTGCCTGACAGAGCCACTTCTCAAGGCTTGGTGGTGGGAGAGACCGAGTCACTGGGCAGGGAGATTTAGCCATGGGCTTCTGTGGCTGGTGTCAACAGGGCTTAGTGTGGCAGGAGGCGACGTGCAGTGTCCTGCTATCTGGGGAGCATAGTGAGTCACTGGTGGGGATCACAGCCAAAGGGTGGGAAGTCTTCTTCTGATGCTTTCCCTGGATAACGTCACAGTCACCAGGCAGAGGGCTTGAACGTGTTGGCTCCCTGCTTCAGAACCAGGGCTGACCCTCTGCCCTCCCCACCCAAAGGCAGCCCTGCTCTACAGAGCTGGTGTCAGACCAGTGCAACTGGTCAAACTGGTACTGTAAATGAGCAGTACCATGGTCTGGGCGGTGTTAAGGGCTGATTCCCCTTCCACCTCCCAGAACTGCCCACCCCACCACCTTGCCCCGGGCCTGTGGTGGCTATTGGCCTTGCTGCACAGCCCCATAATTTCCAGCCCATTTCTTCAGGAGGAAGGGTAGCAGCCTGGTGAGAGCTGTTCTCCTCTGTAGTGAGACCTATAACGCAGCACTCCAAGCAGAGGAGGAAGAGGGCCCTTTTCACCCTCCCCTTATTCCCCTGCACAGACTCAGAATGGAGCCCAATGGGACAGTTTCCAGAGCGTGCGTAAGTACGTTGGACCCACTGCTTACTCAAGCTCTTTCAGTACTCCTGACTGTTCCATCCCACACGCTCCTCACCTGGTTACACCCCACAAGCAGTTTCCCACAGATTGCTCTATTTGTCTTTGAGGCTTGTGCTGGCACCTAGAATGCACCCAGGATCCAAGGCAAACACAGCACATCCACCAGGGAAAAATTCCTTTCCCACCTAGTCAAACAAGCCAGGATGTAATTTTTACCCACACCTTGTGAGGAATGAAACCTCTTTATTGGAGAGGCACGTGGTTAATGGGATGTGCTCCATTTCCCCAAATCAATTGTGCATGTAGCAACTTGCTTCTAGACCAATGCCTTGAATCACGCATTGGTGGTGTGTATGATGAAAATCCAAACTAATTTGCTAAGTCTTTGGCACAGCGTTTTACTTTTCTTACCCTTTAAGAAGTTGTATAAACTTGCTCTGTAATGGGCTTGATGCAGAAATTACTTGAATTTCTCAAGCCCATGTTATATGGGAGATTCAACTAAATAATTGTAAGACTCTCTTGGCCTTAATTGTCTACCGGCTTGTAAAAATCGATCCTTGGCTGAAGAAATTAGAGTAGGGAGAGAGATGGGCAATCTAAGGTTGATTAAACTGATCTTACTATTTTATTTTAGTTGGGGTCTCAAATAGTAGTGCTAGAGCTGGTAAGAAAATAAAGGTTTTTTCCAACAATTTTTTATGAAAATTTTTTTTTTCATTTTTTGTCAAAGTTTTCAGTGGACAATTTTCCCTTCTTTTTCAACCCTCCTGAATGACTTCCGCACACACAAAGTCTTTGCTACTGCACATTGAAAGTTTTCAGTCCAAAGCTGCTGAAAGCAACCAAAAAAATTAGCCAAAACTGTGGCTGACTGGACATTTTTCAGGTTTAAAGCATTTTGCATTTTTTATTTTCAGTTTTCTGATGCAAAATCAAAAAATTATTTAAACAGCAGCTATAAGTGAAAATGTTCATTTAACTGAAACCCAATTTCCCATAGGGAAAAAAAGATGATGGCAAATTTTCAAGTAGTCCTGCTTGACTGATAGAGGTTCAGATCCATAAACGTGTTTGTGGTTTGACACCAATTAAAGGATATTTCATACAAAAATGTTTCACTCTGAGGCTTACCCAAGCAACATGATTTCCACCCATGTTCCATTCTTGTTCTTCGTTATTACTATTGAGTGTCATGTGGGCTGTTTTTCCAGGGTTTGAATGGACAAAACTGCAACAAAGTGAATCTACCATTTTTGTGTACGCTCCTGGAAACAAGCCGCAAAGATAAATTTTCAGAGGTACCCAACTCTTCTGAAAAACAGCTTCTCCTTTCTTTGGACTGGGTACCTCAAAATGGAGGCATCCAAAAAGAATGGGCAGATTGGAAAACTTATGTGTATAAGTAACTCCATTAAAGAGACCTAGAGTGTTTAGGAATTTCCGCAAACGGTGAGAGTTAAACTCTGCAGGTACCATTGGGTTGACAAGATTTAGGCTTTGAGTTTGGTGTGCATAAAACTAAAAGATGGGGGAAGAAATTAAAAAGGGAAATTAAGTGTTAACTCTTTTTGACTTTCTGTGGGAATTAGGCATCTTAACGGACCACTGTGGCTTTGAAAAATCGCCCCTTAAATCATGCTACCACAGTCACACAACACCATATTCAACAGAGGGATAGTCATGTTAGTCTATAGCTGCAAAAACAACAAGAAGTCCTGTGGCACCTTATAGACCAGCAGATACAGCGAAGCATAAGCTTTTGTGGGCAAGATGCAACTTCATCAGATGCAATGGAGACACAATGTTTGGCAGACTCCAGAGCCCTGACTATACCCTTCTGGCAGTTAGCAGTGCCCCAAATAAAATGAGGTTGAAATGAAGCCCAGGGACCGGCACTTTCAAAACACAAATTTTTCTACTATTATATATCCCAGTGTGACGTGACTGGATTTTTATATTGGGTCTGGAAGTCATGTTAATGCCCAGTGTGGCTATTGGCCCCCAATATGTTGCTGGGGGAGGGGCCGGATGAGGTGTCTAATGAAAGCTGGTGATGCCCTGAATCTAGGTGTGCTATGCACATGTCTGTATCATGTATGCAGGTAAAGCTACAGATTTTAGCTGTGTAGCTGTGTTAGAAGATGTTTCAGCGCTAAACTTCACAATCGGAGGTGTGAACTCAGCCCCAGCCAGGATGAACAGACTATAAACAAGTGCTCAGATGTCCAATCCACAGCCCCGAGGCTTGGGATTTGTCAATGGGATGCAGCCTACTGGTCAGGTGACCTGAACTGAAACAAAGGAACAGGTCCATCTCAGAAATCTGAGACTGTCTCCTGGGATTCATCCAATGGCAGTTTGCCACAACAGCCCACCTGAGTCAGGTGGGGGCGGACCCTCAAGGGACTATGGGAAGCAGAAGGGACTTTGTGCCTGAACACAAGAGAAAAAAATGGTGTGGATTTAGCAGTGTCTATCTTGGATCTTTTGTCTCGTGGTCTCCAAGGGGTCATGTCTCACCAGGTGGACCCCAGTGGGCTGGATCTACAGTGCTTTGATGGCTGAATCTACAGAACCTGAAATGAACTTTCAGAGACATTCAAGAATCAACAAATAACATCGCTGGCCTGCATCAGTAGTTATGACTGATGCAAGTAAAGTATTGCTTTAACAATTCTTCTCTCTAACCCTGTTTTCTTTTTTTATTAATGAATCTTTAGATACTTAGATCTTAAGAATTGGTGAGCGTGTTGTTTGGGAAAGGTCCAAGTATATATTGACTGGGGGCTAGGGCTGGGCCTTTTGGGGTCTGGAAGAATCTGTGTGGTGTTGGGTGAAACTGGATTAATAACTACTCACCTTACTTTGGGGTTGTTGGTCTGGGCTGATATAGCAGCTGGGAAATCTGTGGGTTTGCTTGTTTGGCTTCTGGCTGGCCAGTGGGGCCGGCAGAGGTGCTGTGATGGCTGGTTGGATTTGCCTTAGTGAGAAGGAAATCCCAGCCTGGAGGTGTAAGTAGCTGGGTTTTTAAGCAAAGGTACCCTGGGTTGATTTCTCTAGCTGCGCCCAGAAACCCCATCAGGTTGGGAGCACCATAATCACCTTGGCGAGCCGTTATTTACACAAATAGTCTCCTGGACTTACATGGAATGACTCCTGTGACTGTTCATCAATGGGAGTACAAGGCTCACAACATGGCCTGTAGCCAATGGAGGCAGGAGTTTTAAAGTTACTGAGGGGAACAGCATTCATCCAGTGACAAGCAGACACAAGTGAAATAGTCTTGATACACTAAGGGTCTTACTTGGGAGACTAACACATCCCTGGCCTTTAAGCAGGCCTGTGACTGTCTACAGCCGAAAGACTTTCTTGATGGCAGCCATCAGCACTTTTCTGCATTTCAAAGATTCAGCAGGAGGTGCAGGGAACTACTTTATGACAATGCTCCCAGCCTGTAAATCACTTCCATGAAGTATGCAACCTGACCTCCCTTATTGTGATCTTCCTGGCAACCTCATGGCAAAATTTGCTCCAAACATGCTACGTGAATCAGGTCCAACACTCAGCTACTTGTGGCTGGCACAGGCAATTCACAACCTCACAGAGCTGCCTGCCCACCCTGACAGCTCCGTAATGAATTATGCAACTTAACCTTGATCAACTTGTGTTGGAGAATGAAGCCGTTAACGCTCATGGGGTATATGAAACCAGTCAACCACCAACCTGCTTTCCTGCTCCAAACCGCCCCCCAGAGTCTCCTAACTGGCGTACCGCTTTCTACTAAAGAGACATAACCCACCTAGGTTGAGAAGTTTCCATCCATTTCAGGAGAAGGGTTGATATGATAAAGACAAAGGGCCTAATTCTTATTTACATCACTCTACATCAGTCTAGCTGTGCAACAGTGTATGTTTATACTGCCTCTGGGAGAATGAAGTCATTGTGATGACTCAGGAGGGGTGGTGGTTTTCCCCTCGAGTTTGTACCAAATCAGTTTGCTCAGATGATCGAAGGTGATCACTTAATTGAAACATTTGGTGGGTATGGTTTAGGAGGGATCAGAAATTACCCGCTTCTAAATACATTTACACCCAAATACAGATTGAACCATTCTAGTCCATCACTCTCCCATCTGGCAACATATGTGGTCCGGCAAGATTACAGTGACGTGGCTGTTCACTCATCATGGGCATGGCCAAGTTTCCTGTGAGCCTGTGCTTGTTTCCAGCCACAGGTCCTGGCTCTCAGTGTTCTGTGCTGTTATTTAGCTCAGATTTGCCCCCTAAAAGTCTTCTAAGAGCCCAGTACACAGTGGGCGTGCTGGTAATGCTGCTAGACAACATTGACCTCCTGTGGTCCAGCAAATTCTCTGGTGTGGCACCAGTAAGGTCCTCACGGTGGCAGACTAGAGACACTCCACCTGTTTTTGAGGGGAGGGGGGGATTGTGAAATGTAACGAATGTTTATTAATTAGTGCTTTGGGATCATTGGGTGAAAGGAAGAATGATTTACTAATTATTATCTTTCACGACAACGCAGACACCTGAGGCTTCACGATGGTTGCTTTATTGTCAATATCCTTATTCCCCATCAAGCCCAACGATGTGATTAGTAGCTTTATTCTCTGGGGAAAGAAATTGCAGGATTGAGTGCTTTAGACTAGGGAGCTGCTGGGTCAGCCACAAGGGAGAACAAAGACCATTATTGGTTGCACCAAATAGGCAGTAGTTGTGGAATTGCAAAGTCTACTCATCACACCCAGCATGGTTGTCTCCAGGCTCATTTGATCCTTGCAAGCAAAGGTGCCCTCAGGCCTTGCAGACAATGCTCATGGGGTGCAGATACTTCTACAGCCACAGCTACCAGCACCAAACCACCTGAGAGCTTTGAGAACTGACTTCTATGGGATTGGCAAATTCCTTTGGGAAGAGACTGTTGTGCGGTCAACAACTTATCTGTAACTATATCCTGCATTTGCATACATGGACTAGAATGAGGCATAGACAATAAACTTTAACAATGTATTCCTAAAAACATTCCATAGAGATACTCAACAGAACATGTTTTGTGAAGATGCTAACGACGCTTGTAGACTAGAACTATGTGCAGAGAAATTTCTCAGTTGGTGTCAATATAGGCACCAAGGTACTGACTTTTTTAGGAATTTCTTCATTGGCTATTAAAAATGTAGGCTCTGATACTCATTCACACGAAGGTCATCTGGCAATGGCATTAAAGTGTGGATAAGTAACATCCTCTCTTTTAAACATCTATTTCGAGGCTCAGTGTAAAATCATCTTACTTATACGAGAATCAGTCTGTGGTGTGCTGAGGGCTGCATTCAAATTGAAAGCGTACACGAGTCTTTCTCGCAGGTTAGAAGCTCTGCAGCAGAAAGTCACAGGTAGCACTTAACACAGTTGGGTTGAATTATGTCTTGCTGAATTAGGGAGCAGCCCATTTTGTCCCTCTCTGTTTTTGGGATCTTCTAAGTTCTGCTTTTAAACGTGTAACCCGTCTGCCGGAAGGAGTTGGCAGCAACCAGGGCTGGGTTCAACATCTAGGGGTTCCTTTTTATCCATCTCACACAGAACTGGCTCAAGCCCCCACCCAGTAGCCTGTGAAATTCACATACCCCAGGCACCTCGGAGAGGCAATGCTTCCCTACTCACAAGCACAGAGTCTGAGTGTAGAAAAGAACTTTTAAAAGAGGCAGAAAGGTCAATTAGCATAACCTTGGGAAAACATGACACCCAGAGTTCCTAACCAACCCTCAAGTAAGTGTCCCAGCTCAAATGCATTGAGCAATGTCCTTGGCCTCTAAGGCTCACCAGTCCAATACTGTAACCAGCCAATCCACACAACCGACTTTCTCCCCACCCCCAATTCAAATGCCCCATTATAACTTGGTCCAGTCACTGCAGGCACTGACACCTCACGCTGATGCATTCCCTCACGGAACCTGAGACAATGCCACCTTTGTGATGGTCCAGTGTTCTGCTTGCTCCTACAGGCCATCTGCCAGTCATGCCATCTATCTGCTGCTGCTCCTCCTACTGGCTATCCACCAGTTGCACCATCCATCAGGCACTGTGATTTCAGTCTGAAGCAAAAACCTGTGATTGCAGCTCTTAAGGGACTTAAATGCCACCCTGTGATTTCAGCTCAGAGCATCTACCAAAGTAGAGTTTCATTCAAGATGCAAACAGTAGTACCTAGCTCTAAATAGGTAGGGAAAACTAGTCAAACCAGGCTTATAACTATTCAGCCAAGGCTTAGACACAACCAAGACATTCAGCTAACTCATTAAACCCATATCTCTCTCTTTCTGCTTTACAATGCTTTAAACCAGGGGAGCCCTGTGTAATCCATGTTTTATGCAGTTATGATGACCTGCCCTGTTCCCCCAAAATGACTTGGAGCATTGGTGAGATTTCACAATTCTTATACTGAGTGTTAGCATAAATTGTGATTTTACAACAATGTGTTTACAATAGACAAAACCTCATTGCTTCCTTGATACCCATCAGACTTTCTTTGCAAGGTATCACATATGCACACCTTTGCATTCTCATGCAAATAATCTCTGGGAGACACATTCCTCCCAGCCTTCAGCAGCATTGAGTTCCTGCTGGCACATTCCTTACATCTGCTTAGAAATAAAGTAGTGTTATATTGCAATGATTTTATCTACTGTTTATGTGCTGTGAAACATATCAACCCCTCTTTTGCTACCTCTGCACTCAAGCAGCACTTTTGTTCTGCTTCACAGAAAAACTCTTGCTCTCAGAATCTGGCAATTTTCAATGAAAACCCACCTTTCTAACCAAAATAAAATGTAAGCTAAAGTGAAGGTCATTGGTAGGGCCCGAGAAATTTTTCAAATGTCAACATTTTGATGAGAATTGTAATCGGAATCTCCAACTGCATAAAAATGTGGACTACCTGTTTTAAAAAATAAAGGTTTTGAGCAGTGTAGGGATGGCTGCAATTTTTCAGATTATGAAATAACCACAAGAGAATTCATTGCCACTTCAAATTTTCATTGAAATATTTCATGGATTTTTTTAGCACCCCCTTCACTTAAACCCTCACCCCTCCACCCTCACCTATTTTACCAGCTTCATTTTGGGTGAAACCCAGTTACCGCAGAAACTGAGGATCCATGCACATGGCTTCATAATAATTAGAAACAGAATTTTATCTGGGCCTGAGTTGAAGACTGCATCCCTATTCAAGGAAGCACTTAAGGATGTTCTTAAACCCTTTTAAGCACATAATTACACAAGAGCTAATGCGCTGTTGTGAATATTGATGGATTTATGCACATGCTTTCCCGAGTAGCCCTAGATTTATGCACATTTATGCAGGTGTTTTCCTGCATTGGGGTCCTGGCATATTCATTAGTTGTGTCTCATTATTCTTCAGCAATGGAGGCAGCTATTGACAATGTCCACAATATAGTTCAGTCATAATGGCTTGGCATCCTTTGTGCACATGCAAAACACATATATTTTCACTTGAATCTTGCTGAAAAAAAAAACTAGGTCAGTGAAGGATACAGCCAGCTTTTCGAAACTCTGAAGAGCTCTGATGAAATTCTGGTCCGACTGAAGTCAGTGGGAGTTAGTTTTTTGCTGTCTCAGAGATCTAAACGATTGAAAACCTGTCTGCGAACTTGATCACAGCCAGGGCCAAACACCTGTTTTTTCTTCCCAGTTCAACAAAGAAATGTACATTTGCTTCTAGCCTCATATTTGTTTTGTAATTTTTGTAGCTTCTGACACGTTACAAAACTGCACCTTTTGTCTGCAAACTAGCAGTTGCCTCTGTAAGGCCGTGTCTACGTTATCCAGAAGATCAACCCTGAGCGGGTCAATCTGCTGAGGTTCAGTTTCACACACCTGGTAGGCGCACGCGACAGCAACCTATCGGGGTCAGCAGTCCACCCCTGCATTCCTCACTATCGCAAGGATCTTCAATAAGATTGGCCCATTAAGCGGGTTGCAGATAAGTTGATTTGAGCTACGCAATAGCCATAGCTAGAACTGCATATCTGCAATCGGCTTACCAGCCTGGTGTAGACCACACTTAGGTGACATGCTGTTCTCCCATGGGAAACAACATGTCTGTTGGGAGATTAAGAGCAGTTCCGCTTGCATCACATATATTTTAATTAAATTCTTCACATCTCTTTAGACAGATTTAAAAACAAACAAACAAACAAACAAGAAAAAACCTGTTTTTCCTTGGGCTAAAGCTGCTGCATCATCCTGCAGTGTCTAGAAACCAAGGCCGCATTCTTATGCTCATCAGTAAGCAGTCAGTTTTGACCGGATCCAGCCTTGGTTTTGCAATGTGCTTGGCAAACATTTAATTAAAGAAGCATCACCACAACCCATTGTGGCTCCCACCCATTTCTCACCGTGGGTGTTGGGGCACAGACAGGTCAATGATTTGTTGAAGGTCGCTCAAGAACTCAGTGGCAGAGGAGGGAATGGTTGGAGTTCTGATGCCCAGGAGATAGGAGAAAAGGTGGAGTTTGTGAAGCCCTTGGAGGGATGTAAGGATGGAAAGAGCTAGCAGCAAAAGGAGGAAAATAAATAAGAAAAGGATGAGCTAGAGTTACGGTCACCAGCTCCTCAGGGTTGTCCTGGAGTCTTCAAGAATTAAAGATGAATCTTTAAGATTGTGTCATGTGATGAAGCCTCACAGAATATATCCATCCAAAATGGGCAACCCTAACTCGTATGAAGTCTGGTCTTGTGGTGAAGCCTGACCTGAGACTCAGGAGAGCTCGACACCACTCCTGATTGGCTTACAAACTTTCTATAGGATTTTGAGTCATCACTGAGGGGCTAACTTCCAAAGACACACCTGACAAGCAGGTTCTGAAATGAAAATCTCCCCATCAATCTTTCTGTGCCTCAGTTCATTGTTTGTAAAAGAGGGACAATAATGCGTACTCATTGTTGATTTAGACTACCTCAGTCTTGGCATACACACAGCCCCTGGTAGACTGGTCATGATCTCTGTTGCAGCTTCTCAGCTCCACCAAAACATAAGGTACACACAGCTGATGGAGAGGGCCTGAAGGACCACCATGCTAAATCATGGAGAACTTTGCAGCAAGAAAAATAGAAACTAATCCATCAGAGTAGAAAACAAGCTATTGGTGGGTTGGCCAGCCCTGGGAGATCTACCTAACCATGGGATTGACAGTGTGCTATTTCATGCTTTATACCATAATAATTATATCCACTAATCAATCTGCATGAACTAGCCCGTTTCGATTCACCCTCAGGAGGGAGCCATTCACAAAGTCCTATGATAGGTTTTGTCCACTTCCTAATCCCACCATGTTCTCCCATCCCGATTGGCTGCCATGTGAGAAGGATTCTGTTAGACTGTTCGGGAACAGGGCCTGAGTGGTGAGTGATTTTGGGTGCCTGGGTTGCAAGAAACTACTCAGCACCTACCCTCTGAAAATTGGGCTGGTAGAGTTGCAATACTCACCTGCCTTCACCAGGGACATTTCTTTCTGCAGCACTCGGAAACTCCCAGTCTTGCGCAAAGATGAAAGGATAAGGGATGTCCCCTGTAGTAAGGAGATGTTGGCAACTACATCAGTTGGAAACCCAAACTCACTAGTCAATTTTCAAATCAGGATCATAGGAGTTGCCTGAAAGTTCAGATCTGGGGTCAATCTGCTCCAGCTTCTGGTCTCCAACAGAGGTCAATATGAGGGCAAGTATAAGAAATGCCACCTTCCTATTTTAGGACGGTCCCTCTGACTGCTATTGTCAGATGCATTATCCTGCAGCATTCACCCAGCACTACCAATGCCCTAGTATTGGTGATGCTTCTCATGGCTCATACCAACAGACATTCAACACATTTAAAAACTGCTTAAAAGTGATGGGAAACAATCCCACTTTCAAGGATTACACTGACCACACAAATACTCCATCTCTGATAACGAGAAAGCAATGCCCAATGATCTCACTTATATAAATAACACTCTTCTTTTTTGAAGGGTTTGGATCTGTCTCACAGGCCGCGTCTACATGTGCACGCTACTTTGAAGTAGCGGCGCCAACTTCGAAATATTGCCCGTCACGGCTACACGTGTTGGGCGCTATTTCGAAGTCGAAATCGACATTAGGTGGCGAGACGTTGAAGTCGCTAACCCCATGAGGGGATGGGAATAGCTCCCTACTTCGAAGTTGAACGTCGAAGTAGGGCACGTGTAGACGATCCGCATCCCGCAACATCGAAATAGTGGGGTCTGCCATGGCGGCCATCAGCTGAGGGGTTGAGAGACGCTCTCTCTCCAGCCCCTGCGGGGCTCTATGGTCACCGTGTGCAGCAGCCCTTAGCCCAGGGCTTCTGGCTGCTGCTGCTGCTGCTGCAGCTGGGGATCCATGCTGCATGCACAGGGTCTGCAACCAGTTGTCGGTTCTGTGGATCTTGTGCTGTTTAGTGCAAGTGTGTCTGGGAGGGGCCCTTTAAGGGAGCGGCTTGCTGTTGAGTCCGCCCTGTGACCCTGTCTGCAGCTGTGCCTGGCACCCTTATTTCGATGTGTGCTACTTTGGCATGTAGACGTTCCCTCGCAGCGCCCATGTCGATGTGGTGCTGCCCAAAGTCGAAGTTGAACGTGGACGTTGCCAGCCCTGGAGGACGTGTAGACATTATTCATCGAAATACACTATTTCGATGTAGCGTGCACGTGTAGACGTAGCCACAAGCACTAGCATCCTTAAGACAGGACCTTCACGCCAGATAAGCCCTGAGCTGTTGAACTGGGTCAGAAGGGGCCAATTAGCTTTCTGTGCATCAGCTGGAAGGCAGATACGTCCTGATAAGACCTAGTGGCATTAGAGCCTGGGGTGGGAAGGCCCTGGGTTAGGATTAGAACACAAGAGCAGGCATAGGCTGCAGGTAAGAGGCCTGTAGTCACTTCCTAGGGAGAAAGTGAATTGGTCAGGGACAAGGGGGCAGTCCAGGGGGAGAGCAAGCCCAAGGGTTCCAACTTGGACTATGCAATTTGGCAGGAGGTCAAGAGGAGTGAAGTAGCCACAGGGAGCAGGGGAGAGTCTGGTGGTTAAACCCAGAGATAGACCAGGCGGCAGAGGAAGGTGCGACAGCAATGGGGACTGAGGTTGAGCACATCTGTCTGCCTAGTCATAGGGTCACGGGGTGGAACCTGGTATTACGGTTCCACCAGGGGGTGGCACAGACCTAGTGATGGAACAGAAGATGGTCTGAGGTGGGCTCTGAACTCTGCCCTGGCAGGGGACATGGTGCCGTGACTAGCTGGAGGACTGAGTCACAGAGAGGGAGCACTTCCAGTCACAAAGGGAAGAGAGGGGCCATGACACATCCCACCAACGAAGGGGCAGAAGCCTGATTCCAGAGTTGGCCACAACAATGCCCACCTGCAGTATCTGGAGCCTGGTGCGTTCCTCAGGGAGCACGTATCCACCCAGTGCAGACAAGGCCCGCTATCATTTAAGAGCCTCCTCACCCTGGCATCGCTTTAGGAGGTGTATCGAAGACAAGGAGCATTACAGCAAGTGCTGAGTCAGGAGTTAGCGCTCTGGGCCAAGTCGCCATTCCGGATCCTTACAACAATGGGGAACCCATCATTAAAAGACAGAACATCAGCATTTTTTTTAAGCTGGGTAATTTAACTTGTGCCAACAAGCTGCTGTCTGTGAACTCAGCTGTCTGATGCAGCCAGCTAAGAATCTACCTCCAAGCCAGGGCTACGTTTTGCCTGTTTTGACCATCTTCCTGCAAGCAGAGAAAGCATTAGGAGGGGTCAGGCTATTTACAGCCCCAGGCTGGGATTTCCTTCTCACTAAGGCAACTCCAACCAGCCGCCACAACACCTCTGCCAGGCCCTTGGCCAGCCAGAAGCCACAGAAGTAAACCCACAGACTTCTCAGCTGCTGTACCAGCCCAGAACAACAACCCCCAACTGAAGGCGAGATGCTCTTAAGCCTGTTTCACCCAACACCACACAAATTTTTCCAGACCCCAAAGTGCCTAGCCCCAGACCCCAGTTGATGTACAAGTGGTTCTTACTCAAACAACACGCTCACCAATGCTTTAGCTCTAATATCTAAAGATTTATTAATTAAAAAAAGAAAGAACAGGATTAGAGAGAAGAACTGTTAAAGCAATACTTTACATGCATCGGTCAGAACTACCAATGCCAGTGATGGTATTTGCTGATTCGTGAAAATCTCTGGAAGTTCATTTCAGGTTACATAGATTCAGTTATCAACACATTGTCGATCGGGCCGGCTGGGGTCCACATGCTGGCACATGGACCCTTTGAGACCAAAAGACAAAGGGTCCAAAATAGACACTGCTAAGTCCACATCATTCTTCCCTCTTTTGTTGTCTCCTGTGTTGTCCTCCCACAGTCCCTTGAGGGTCCACCCCCACCACTTGACTCAGGTGGACCGTTGTGACCAACTGCCCTTGGATGAATCCCAGGAGACAGTCTGATTTTTCGATGGACCTGTTCTTTTTTTTCAGTTCAGGTCACTTGACCATTGGGCTGCCTCCCAGTGACAAGTCCCAAGCACTTGGAATGTGGATTTGGTGTCTGAGCGCCTGGTTTCCACCCTATAGTTCAGCCCAGTGTCCTGGCTGGGGCTGATTTCACACCTCCTATTGTGAAGCTTAGCACTGAAACATTTTCTTACACAGCGAAAACCTATAACTTTACCTACATACACGATACAGACCTGTGAGTAGCATGCATAGATTCAGGGCATCGTCAGCTTTCAGTAGACACCTCACACGGCTGCTCCTGGTACAATGTTTGGGGCTTCCAGATCCATTATAAAGAACTGGTCACATGACCGGGGTGTACCACTCTCCTTTTCTAGCTCTGCAAGGAAAACATGCTCCTCGATGAATGGGATTTTCCTCAGTTAGCTTTGTGCTAACACTTCTGCTTCACTGACGTGAGGTTTATCATTGGTTTCAGTGGGAGCAGACTTCCACCATTGCTGGACCCTGTAGAAATTCCCATCCCATTTGTTCCTCCCAGTTCTAAAATCCATAGGTGAAACTGACCCCAGATGAAAGAGGTCATTGCAAAGCGGGGTGGGCTACTGCTACTCCTGAGGGAATTCTGGGCCCCTGTGCAACGCCGAACTTGCAGAAATGAATGCGGGGAGTGCGGAATTACCATCCGTCTCCACCAAAATGGGCTGCACAAGTATTGGCTGCCGCTAGAGGCTGCTGGGTTGGAAGAGCCCCGCTCACAAATGCAGAACAAGGCTGGTGGGAGGGGGATGGAAGGAGACAGTGGTGTGCAGAATTCTTCCTGAGGGAAGCTGTTACTCCAGTGATCTATGCATTGTAGGTACTTATCTGGCCTCCAGTACCACAGTGTCTGAGTGCTTCAGTTTTTAATGCATTTATCCTCTCAAAATCCTTGCAAGGTATGGAAGAGCTATTATACCCATTGTGCAGATGAGAAAAAGAGGTACAGAAAGACTAAGGGTATGTCTAAACAGTAACTTACTAATGTTCCCTGTAATTTTTCCATCCACATGTGGAATAAATTTTATTGTGTACACTGAGGCATGTAACTACCAGTAGAAACACATACTTCCATCTGCGGGGGCCCTGCTAATTAGGTGGACAATATCTGAATCTCTCCTGGGTAGCTGCTGAAGCACAGAGTTTACAGGTAACACTGCTTGATATCCGTGTCCAGCTCAGGCTGTGGTCTGTTCTATTGCTGTGGAGTTCTTCGGGCTCAGGCTGGACTCTGGGAGATGGAGAAGTCATTTGAAAATGGGATTTAGGGCCCAGATAAGTGTTTGTTCCTGAAATACCTTTGGGGATCTGGACCTAGGCTCCTAAGTCTCTTCAGTGCCTTTGAACATTATATCCTAAGTGACTTGGCTGAGGTCAGGCAGGAAGTCTGCAGCAAAGCTTAGAACTCAACCCAGGTCCTCCTGAATTTCAGGCTAGAGCTCTAACCATTTGGCAATCCTTCCAGCAAGGCGGGAGCTTGCCCTTGAAGCATTGAGAGGTTAGAACAAAACTCAGTCATGGAATATGCAGGGTTGCTCTGAGCTGTAATTGTAGTAAACCCCTCCCCTCAAACCACCACACAGACTTGAATTAAAATGCCCCTTTCAGGCACTGTAATGCCAGTCACCATAAAGCAGTCTGCTGTCAGGGTTGTGGCTTCCCCAGGGAACGGGATACAGCTTTCATCCAATGAAGTCCAAGCATGCTTTAAAAAAAGCAAATGTTGGCACCACTCCCATGCTTTCATCAGCGACTAGGGAAGTAGTGCTGGTCACTCGATAACAAAAATCAGACTATCCAAATATCCTGCTTTTGAGAATATTCAGCAAACCCTACTTGGGAAAGATTCTGAAACTGACCTGCAGCTATTACTGTGCTAAAGAGCGGGGGGGGGGGGGGCAGGTTCAAGGGATCATGCACCTTAGCAATGGGGACCTCTAGTCCGCAAGGCTTCATGCACCAGCAGCATGCTGGGGGACATGGGAGGTTTTGACCCGCAGGGCTTACTCCAAGTCTGGTGAGAAGATGGAAGCTACAGGAGAAACGGTCTCCTGCAGGATAGGCTCTGTGCTACCTTTGTGAAAATAGCCTTCCTCTGGATGTTGTAGTCTTTATGCTTTTGGCCAAAATCAGGAACTGAAGAGATGCGCAACAATGTATAAACAAAAAAAAGTGACTCAAACTTTTTCTAAGAGCAAACCCCCCCATATCTGCAATGCTAGCTCTCAGCCAGAGCTCCCATGAGCTCTCACCTGTGGCCCCCTTTTGCACAGTGTAGGCTTTCTTTCGCAGGTGGCAGTTTGTAGATGTTAGCTGCCTCTTTAGTTTTGCACCACTGGCTAATGACTCTGCATGTAAGCCTTATAATTGAAAGTCCCTAATACTCTGATTCGCAGCTTCTTGTCGTTTTGCAGGTGCAAATTTCCCATACAAAAAGAGAGTCCTGATAACCACCTTTGAAAGAGGTTTACCAGCTCCTGTTAAAATGATGGGAAAATATTCAAGCATTCTCTCTTGGCTATCCTTGTATGTGTAATATCTTGGGCAATGCACAGAGGGAGACAAACTTTATGCTCAGTGAGAGATTATCAGAATTCAAATATTTTCCGTATCTGTAAATGACCATCTAAAAGTCCAAATCTTGAACATAAACTGGTAACCTGGGAAAAAATTCAGATTGCATCAGCTGAGATTCTTTATTTCAATATAGATGATCTACAAACCCTTTTGGGCGTCAATTAACTATGAAACTTCAAGTTGGTGTGAACCAAGCCCCAAAATTTTTTTGTTGAGAAACTGTCAACAGAATGGCTGTGTCTACATTTGCATTCCTCTTTCAAAAGAGGTATGCAAATGAGGGAAATCGAAAATGCAAATAAGGTTCAGATTTGCATATCTGCCACCTCATTTGCATATTTTAATTTCAAAATAGCTTCTTTCGAAAGAAGAAAACAAGCGTAGACACTGTTTTGAAAGTAAACCCCATCTTCGAAAGAATGCTTCTTCCCTTTTTTTATGGTCACATATTGGCCACCTCCACTCACAGGCCGTTTCTACACAGGCCACTTTCTTCGAAAGTGGCATGCTAATACACGGCCTGAAATATGCTAATGAAGTGCAGAGGCAAATTCTCCGTGCCTCATTAGCATCCAAAACTCCGTGTAGAAGCGCGGCCCTGGGGGGGAGCTTCCGGAAGGAAGTCCTTTTTCCGGAGGCCCCTTCTCCCCAGAGTACCACACTTACCTGTTGCTCCCTTACCCTCTCTTACCCTTTTGGAATGTCCGAATCACCTGATTGATGCTTCTGTCCCCGCTCATTCCCCTCCCTCCTGGAGATGGAACACTGCAAATCAGATGTTTATGGCGTTCCAGCTCTGGGCGAGACGGGGCTTAGCGGGGACAGGGTGAAAATCAGGTGATCTGTGCACTCTGAAAGTGCTGAGAAGGCAGAGGAGGAAGAGGTAAGTGCAGGGCTCTGGTAGATGAGGGGCATGTGGGAGAAATGGGAATGAGGGAGATCTGTGGGGCTGCAGGTGGAGCCCCGTGGGGCCACATGCCGCTGCAGCCCACTGAGCTGAAGGAGAGCCATGCCCCCATTGGGGGTCTCCCATTCCTGCTCTAAGAGCAGGCACATAATATGTGTAACGCTGACAGTCCTGGGTTGCTGTCCCCAGGGGTACAACCTGTGAGCAAAAGGTCTAAACCCCTGCACTCTACCATGAGCTAAAGGCCAGTTGGCTCTCAGCCAAGGCTGTAGAGCAGAGACTTCACTCACCCCAGATGAGGTCTCAGTGACTCTGGGTACTACATATGCACGAGCAATACAAAAATACAGCCAACATAAGCACACACTGGCTACGTCTACACGTGAAGCCTACATCGAAGTAGCTTATTTCGATGTAGCGACATCAAAATAGGCTATTTCGATGAATAACGTCTACACGTCCTCCAGGGCTGGCAATGTCGACGTTCAACATCGATGTTGTACAGCACCACATCGAAATAGGCGCTGCAAGGGAACGTCTACACGCCAAAGTAGCACACATCGAAATAAGGGTGCCAGGCACAGCTGCAGACAGGGTTACAGGGCGGACTCAACAGCAAGCCACTCCCTTAAAGGGCCCCTCCCAGACACACTTGCACTAAACAGCACAAGATCCACAGAACCGACAACTGGTTGCAGACCCTGTGCATGCAGCATGGATCCCCAGCTGCAGCAGCAGCAGCAGCAGCAGCAGCAGCAGCCAGAAGCCCTGGGCTAAGGGCTGCTGCCCAAGGTGACCATAGAGCCCCGCAGGGGCTGGAGAGAGAGCGTCTCTCAACCCCTCAGCTGATGGCCGCCATAGCGGACCCCGCTATTTCGATGTTGCGGGACGCGGATCGTCTACATGTGCCCTACTTCGATGTTCAACTTTGAAGTAGGGCACTATTCCCATCCCCTCATGGGGTTAGCGGCTTCGACGTCTCGCCGCCTAACGTCGATATTAACATCGAAATAGCGCCCAACACGTGTAGCCATGACGGGCGCTATTTCGAAGTTAGTGCCGCTACTTCGAAGTAGCGTGCACGTGTAGACACGGCTACTGTTAGCTGGTGGCTGGGTAATGTGCAGTGGGGTACCAACTATGCCCTAGTTACCATCCGAGTCTTTAACTGCTCGAGCGCAGGGCTCCTTCGCAGCGGGCAGCCTGGGCCAGGCTGATGGATGCCCCAGGGTCCTGAACACCCGAGTCTTTTACTGCTAGAGCAGGGAGCTCCTAGCACTCTCACCTATGGCCAGGCTGTGGTAACCAAACGGTTAAAGTTCTTTTTATTGTGCCGGCTGTGTTGTAGTGACAGAGAATAACAGCAGTCAGGCTTAGATCTTAACTAGTTACAAGTTTATTAAGCTATAGTTATAAGCGTGCGGTTACAAAAGGCTATTGTCTACTTCTTATATGCTGGCAGAGTACAGGTGTTAATGGGTTACAATTCAATACCACGATGTCTTAATGCAACACCATCTATCTATAGAGCTCTAATTCTTTAACTGTGCACACCAAAAGGAGACCTTAATATGGGTACATCTTACCCTCCTTGCGTCTCTTGATACCAGTGTAGCCAAGCCAGGACTGGTCACTCAATTCCGCGGAAAGACAAATACGAGGTTGGGCGTCCCCAGTTGCGGACCTCAGGAGGCAATCACCTGACCCGACCAGCAGGTAGTTGGTGTCAATGCACTCAGAGTCAGAGTGCTGCTGAGTCCATCTTTATACCCCTTGGGTCACGTATCCTCTTTCTTATCTATGGTGTCAGATTGTACTGGTCTGTCTTTTGTGATGCCAGTTTTTACAAGGGCAATTCTTACTTAATTTGCACTTGTAAGACAGGAGATAAGCAATTTTGGGAGTACAGGACTTTCTCAGATTTTGGGAGTACAATTTTGGGAGTACAGGACTTCCCAGATTTCTCTTCTGGGATAACTGTGTGGGTGCATCACTCCATTAATGCCAGCCAAGGGCAGTTCTCTGAGGCCCTTTGTTAACGGTTAGCCTGCTAGCCCTCTATCTGTGTTTTCAGTTCCTCAGGGTCACGATGAGCCAGCACATCTGGGCCCCTTTAGGAAGGCATCAAAGACTGTGCTGTTTAACTGCTGTTCAGTGCCCTATGTGCTCTGAGGCACCTTAGAGGGGAGGCAAAAGCTGGTCTGTAGTGGGGAGATTTTGTCTGGTTACACACACTGAACTTAACTTTTTAAAATGATAGATTATAACATATTCATCTTACACCCACAAAGCCAGCATCAACCTTAAAGACAGAGATGAAATGACCAAGGCAAGAAAGGACAGCGTTCCAGTTTGGAGAGCTTATAAATATTGCCTCCGGGCCCTGTTATTGTCAAAAGTCCGCTCTGCCTGATGTGTTAGGGATCTGAATTCCATAGATGGGTTCTCACTGCACTATTGCAAAATTGCATCCACAGACATCGCAGCTGTTAATGCAAACTGGGAGTTTGTTTACATGGCTCATTCTGTGTATAAATGGTTATATACGTACACAAATATTTGATTTGCAGGCCTAGTCACGCCATATTTTGGGCACATGTGGTTGTCTTCGAATTCTCAGCTGTTAAATGTGTTTACTTGTTGGAGTTCCTTATTTCTTACGTAATCTGCAAGCGTCCAACATACTGTTGCGAAGGCTTCATTTGTGGTTTGTTCAATACGAAGACATAGGATTGAGTATCATTGTGCTGCATGAAAAGAGGGACCAGACAATGTAGGCAATGAGGTCTTTGGAAAGTCTGAGAATGAGATCTGCTTCCTGGACAGGGGATTGTCACAAGAAGAAAGGTACAAACAAAACCCCCGCCCGCGTTAGCACAAAAACATTTCACCATTAGGTAAGACTTTGGGTTCCTAGCCTGGTGTATGATTTGAAGACACTGAATTCTGATCCAGGAACGAGAAGGGCTGTCACATGAACCACCGTGATATTCTCCCCCTTTCATGAATGTGGACCTGCTTTATCTCAGTCACGTTTTTCCCCAGTTCATTTATCTTTTCCCCATTTATTCCGGATGGTTTAGGGTTCCAGGGTACTTGTCCTAATTGTGTGGACATACTCTATGACCGGGTGCATCCTTAGTTAGCTACAGATGCAAGCTCTCCTTGTGATTTAACGAGGCAAGATTTCCCTGTGACGTTCCCTACGCCCAGGTCTCAGAGTGTCTCTGAATACAGAACAGACATTCTAGTCCATACAAGGAAATAACGTAACTCTTGGCAGGACATATATTTTTCCAGGGGTGGGTCTTTTCAGATGAATGGTTCAGTATGGAAAACTCTGAACTCCAAAATATTGCGTGGGGATGCAACTCACTGAGTTCAGGGCTGCGGAGGAAAACGCTTTGATGCATGTAAGTAGCCATGTGGCTTACAGTGACTCAAAATAACATATAATTGCCTGTTGTTATTCCACCTGTCCTCTCCCTGTTCCCTCTCTCTACTAGCCTGTCTTTCATTAGACTGTGAGCTCATCCAGTCTGCAGTGTCTCTTATTTATTATTGAGACGCAGTCACAGCAGCATCTCAGTTCCTCATAAAGGCTATTGATTTCAATGTCATTCTCCTTCCATTGTCACAGCACAGCCTCAGCCGTTTCTTGGGTGTCACATCTGTTGCGCAGCCCTTTTTTTGTGCTTCTTAAGTAAATATAAATTGCCATGCGGGTCATAGTGACCTGTCAGCCAATAGAGTTTTGTAGCTAGTCCGTCGTGTCTGACGATCACGTCTTGAGCTTGCACAGGCTCATCGGTTGTGGACTCACATGTGGCTGAGGAGTCCAAGCTTTGAACGGCATGGGCGTTCACAGTGGGGGCAAGGGAATTATCTTGGCTCTGTTGGTGAGGCTTCTGCTGTTGCTTTCTTCCTCTCACAAGCATCAATGAGGCGTACACATCGCTGCTCTTCAAAGTTGTCATACGCGTGTCATACGAGAGCACCCCAGCCTGTTGGGTCTTTTGCATGCTGCTCTAGCTGATTTGGTTTTACACCACCATGAGCAATACTGGCCTTCACGTCGTCTTTATACCTCTTGCGAGGCCTGCCTCGATTCCTTTTGCCCTGGGAGAGTTCACCAGAGAGGAGTTGCTTAGGGATTCTTGACTCCTCCATTCATATGATGTGCTCTGTCCAGCGAAGCTGGGCTTTCAGAATCATGGCTCTAATGCTTGTGGTTCCGGCTCTGTCCAGGACTTTCAGGTTCATAACTCTGTCCTGCCATCGAATTTGCAATATTGACCTCAGGGTGAGTGTGTGGAAGCGCTCCAGCAGTTTTATATGTTTTCTGTACAAGGTCCAGGTTTCACAGACATACAGGGGACTGGTCAGGACTACAGCCTTGCACATTTTCAGTTTAGTGGACTGTCGGATATTTGCTGATTCAACACTCGTGCTCTCAGACGTCCTAGTGCCCGGCTGGCCTGGCAGATTCTGGCATTGATTTCTTTGTCAAGGGAGCCATCAATGGCTATCACACTGCCAAGGTACTTGAACTCCTCTATTGTTTTTAACTCTGTTCCTTCAATAAAGATTGAAGCAGGGAGAGCAGCTGATCCTGGAGCAGGTTGAAACAGTACCTTGGTCTTTCCTAGGCTGATGGTCAAACCAAAGAGGCAAGTGGCATCAGCAAACTTGTTGACAATGAGCTGGAGATCAGATTCCTTGTAAGCCATAAGTGCACAGTCATCAGCAAAAACGGCTTCAAGGATGAGCCTCTCAAGTGTCTTAGTTTTAGCATTCAGAGGACGAAGGTCAAAAAGTGACCCATCAAATCTGTATTTTATGTAGACTCCATGGTCCAGGTCCCTAACTGCATGGCTGAGGACGCACTTGAAAAAGAGGTTGAATAAAACTGGGTCAGCACGCACCCTTACTTCACACCGTTGGATATCTCAAATGGATCTGAGGACTCACCATTTGAAAGAACAAAGCCAGTCATGTCATCGTGGAACAGGTGTATGAGGTTAACGAATCTTCTTGGGCAGCTGAGTTTTGACAGGATAATCCACAGGGCTTCTCTGTTGATGGTGTCAAACACCTTGGTCAGGTCTATAAAGACAGTGTACAGATCCAAGTTCTGCTCTATGCACTTTTCCCGGACCTGACGAACAGCAAAGATCATGTCAATGGTGCTGCGACCTCGTTGAAAACCACATTGGTAGGTTCTCCTCTGAGATGCTGGTGATCAGATGGTTGAGGATGACTTGAGCCAAGATCTTGCCAGAAATAAAGAGAAGGGAGATGTCCTGATCATTTCCACAGTCAGCTTTGTTGCCCTTGTTCTTGAACAGCAAGATGATTGTGGCATCCTTTAGGTCTTTGGGCATGTCTTTTTCTTCCCAGGCTATGTCTACACTAGCCTAAAACTTCAAAATGGCCATGCAAATGGCCATTTCAAAGTTTAGTAATGAAGTGCTGAAATACATATTCAGCACCTCGTTAGAATGCCAGCAGCCGCGGCACTTCCAAATTGATGCTGCTCGCCGCAGCACAGCTTCTCCAGATGGGGCTTCTTTTCAAAGGACCCTGGCAACTTCGAAATCCCCTTATTCCTAACGGCAGAGAGGAATAAGGGGATTTCGAAGTTGCCGGGGTCCTTTTGAAAAGGAGCCCCGTCTGGACGAGTCGCGTGGCGGTGTGCCGCATCAATTTCGAAGTGCCGTGGCTGCCGGCATTCTAATGAGGTGCTGAATATGTATTTCAGCGCTTCATTAGTAAACTTCGAAACGGCCATTTGCATGGCCATTTTGAAGTTTTGGGCTAGTGTAGACACGGCCCCAGATGCTGATCAAGATGTTGTGAAAGGCTTCAAGTGACACTGGTCCTGCCGCTTTGAAAATTTCAGCAGCGATACCGTCCATCCCAGGGGCTTTGCCAGAGCTGGTCCGGCTGATTGCCTTTTAGATCTCATCCATTGTAGGGGTCAGGTCAGGACTGTCTATTGTGGGTTTCTGAGGGATCTGGTCTAGGGCCCCAGGGTCGACAATGGAGGGTCTGTTGAGAAGGCTGCTGAAGTGCTCTCTCCACCTATTGTTAACGCTGTTCTTCTCCCTCAGAAGGGTCGTGCCATCTGCAGACAGGACAGGTGTGGCACTTGGCTTTGAAGGTCCATACACAGCTTTGATAGCACTGAAGAACATCTTGGGGTTCTTGGTGTCAGCGTAGTATTGGACTTCACCAGCTTTACTCTCCCACCACTCATCTTGCATTTTGTGATGTGCCGTTTGCGCCTGGCTCTGAAGGTGTTTAAACGATCACGTCTGGAGATTGAGGACTGATCGTTTTGCCATAGCAGAAATGCGTTCTGTTTTTCCTCTAAGACCTTCATGATGGCTTCGTCGTTTTCATCAAACCAGTCGTGGTGAACTCTCTTTTTCAGTCTTAGTGTTGACTTGGCTGACTCCGTAACTAGGGTTTTGAACTGGTCCGACTTTTGTGTTGGGTCTCCAGTCAGAGGTCCATGGGATGTCAGCACTTTGTCAAGGCAGGCTGCGAATTTCTCATGATGACCAGTATGTTGCAGCTTCTCAATTTTGAAGGAGGGTCTGACAACCTTGAGCTTCTTGAGGTGCAGTGGTGTGATGTGCAGCGTAAAGACTGATCTGACGAGTTGATGATCAGTCCAGCACTCAGCTCCCTGCATGGCCCTGGTGAGCTTAACATCTTGAATGTCCCACCTGCGACTGATGACAGAGTCAATCAGGTGCCACTATTTTGATCTTGGGTGCATCCATGTGGTCTTGTATTTATTGGCTTGCCTGAAGAGCGTGTTGGTAATCATTAGGTCGTTTTCTGCACACAAGCTCAGCAGAAGGCGGCCATTGGCATTCATGTTACCAACACCATGATGTCCCAGCACCCCTTTCGAGGTCCTACAGTCCTTGCCGACCCTGGTATTGAAGTCACCCAACAGGAAAAGCTTGTAACTAGGAGGAGTTGCTTTCACAAGATGGTCAAGGTCCTTATAGAAACTTTCTTTTGCTTCATCGCTGCTAGTCAGTGTGGAGGCGTAAGCGCTGATGACTGTAACGTGGCAAGAGGTGTTGAGGGGGAAGTGGAGCTTGATCAGATACTCACTGATGCAAGTTGATAGGTCAGGATGCTGGTGCAGAAGTGATGTCTTGATGGCAAGTCCCACTCTGTGGATTCTGTCTTCATTTTCTGGCCTGCCTTTCCAGAAGAAGGTGTAACCTCCTTTTGGTTTGCAGATGGATCCTTCCTCTGCCAGCCTGGTCTCGCTCAGGGCACCTATGTCAATGTTATAGCATGCCAATTCTCTTGCTACGAGGGCCATTCTTCTCTCAGGCCTCATAGCATTCTCCCTGTCCAAGAGGGTGCAAACGTTCCATGCTGCAAATATCATCTTTCTTTTCATTGTTTTTCGACCACTGTGAGGGTAAAACTGCCAGCTGCAGCATGCTGGCCATTTTGGTTGGGACAAGCAATTTTTGGGACACCTTTTCTAGTCCCCTCCCTCATTTTAAGGGTGAGCAGTGCTGTTCCTAAAAAGGCCTGCTCAGTCACCTGGGATGCTGCTGTCGAGAATCGCTATGAGACTGGGTATGCCAGATCTTGACAGGACATCTGCATTTTTGTCATAGCTATTAAGTATATCAGTATGGTAAAGTATAGGACTTATTTCATGGAACCTCCATCCTCTCCTCTTTGGTCCCTAATTCTTGACAATTCTTCGCCAGTTCTCACTTAGCCAATTTCTGAAGTCCTGTCTGCTTGGCAGGATCTCATATCAATGTCCTCATTTTGTGTGGCAGCATTTTGCTGAGTTATCTGCCATTTCATTGCCCAGTAGCCTGACATGCACTGGAATCCACACCATTATTACACTGTGTTGAGTTTCATTGTGTGGTCTACAGTTGCGTTCTTCAATTTATGATGATCCCTTTGGATTTTAGCTCTGTCCTCCAGAGTCTTTGAGCCTTGTGTGTAACTGGCACAAGAAAAGTTGAGGGGTAAACGCTCCAAGAGCACTGCTACACTGAAAGAGAAGCATGACTCTAGACATACAAACGTAGCTTCATTTTTGCTAGCCAAGGAACTGCTAGGAAAGTAAACACAGCAGCCTGGCCTGCAGGAAACCCTGAGTGTGTTCCTAGGTTGCTAGCTTGTGCTGAAAGCCGTGGTGTCATGTCTTCCCTACTATTAACAAGCAGTCCTGTAGCACCTGAAAGACTAACACATTTATTAGATCATGAGCTTTTGTGGGTCTTAAATGTATTAGTCTGTAAGGTGCTACAGGACTGCTTGTTATTTGTGATGCTACAGACTAACACAGCTGCCCCTCTGACACTATATTCCCTGCTGTTGTTAGGCTTGCTACATCCACTCTTTCACTTGCAGTGATCTCGGTATGAATTAGGCGCCTCTGAGAATCTGGGCTTCAGAGTTAGACTCTTGGGTGCCTGAGTCCCATTGTCTTTAATAGAATAATAGCCAATAATGCTTCAAAACTTCAGCGCATAATTTTTGAAGGCATTTAGGATTCCAAGGAGGCAGATAATCACACACTGGGATCTTCCAAAGAACATGGGTGCTAACTCCCATTGGAAGCTGGTTGCCTCAGCTATTTAGGTATTTTAGAAACCCCAACAACTATCTGTCTGCATCTTCAAGTGCCTAGATACCTTTACAAATCTGTCCAGATGTCCCTTTTGAAAATGGGACTTAAATTTGGGTAGTCTGGAAAGAGATTTACCTCTAGCTCTATAAAGCTACTGCATAGCTAAGCTGTGGGAAATGTGGACCGGCTTATTAAATACAGGTTGATCCTCTCTCATCTGGCACCCTTGGGACCTGAGCAGTGCTGAACTTGAGAATTTGCGGGGCCAGAGGAGGTTAATATTGTCTAGCACGTTACCAACACTTCCACTGCTTACTGGGCTCTGAGAAGATGTTGGCTGCGTCTACACGTGCACGCTACTTCGAAGTACCGGTGCCAACTTTGAAATAGCGCCCGTCACAGCTACACGTGTTGGGCGCTACTTTGAAGTTGAAATCGACGTTAGGCGGCGAGACGTTGAAGTTGCTAACCCCATGAGGGGATGGGAATAGCGCCCTACTTCGAAGTTGAACGTCGAAGTAGGGCACGTGTAGACAATCCGCATCCCGCAACATCGAAATAGCAGGGTCCGCCATGGCGGCCATCAGCTGAGGGGTTGAGAGACGCTCTCTCTCCAGCCCCTGCGGGGCTCGATGGTCACCGTGGGCAGCAGCCCTTAGCCCAGGGCTTCTGGCTGCTGCTGCTGCAGCTGGGGATCCATGCTGCATGCACAGGGTCTGCAACCAGTTGTCGTCTCTGTGGATCTAGTGTTGTTTAGTGCAACTGTGTCTGGGAGGGGCCCTTTAAGGAAGCGGCTTGCTGTTGAGTCCGCCCTGTGACCCTGTCTGCAGCTGTGCCTGGCACCCTTATTTCGATGTGTGCTACTTTGGCATGTAGACGTTCCCTTGCAGCGCCTATTTCGATGTCGTGCTGCCCAACGTCGAAGTTGAACGTCGACGTTGCCAGCCCTGGAGGACGTGTAGACGTTATTCATCAAAATAGACTATTTCGATGTTGCTACATCGAAATAAGCTATTTCGATGTAGCGTGCACGTGTAGACGTAGCCGTTTAGGGGTAAATTACAGCTAAATAACAGCCCAGAATACGGAGCCGGGACCGATGGTTGGAAACAAACTTTCTGGGACCACAGGAAACTTGGCCACACCCATGAAAAGTGTTCATCTGGCTGGCTATAATCACGCCGAATTCTGGATGTTGTCGGACCAGAGAGTTCTGGGTTAGAGAGGTTCAACCTGTAGTATGTCACCATGGGCTGAAAGGTCAGGGCTCTGAGTCTCTTCCCGTTCAGACTGGCATAGCTTCACAAGCTCAGCTTCAGTGGAGTTGCTTCTGGTTTCCACCAATATAAGGGCTGGTCAATACTGGGAGCTTACATCAGCATCATGACGCCTCCCCGGGATGTGAAAACTCCACATATGTGAGAGGTGCCAACCTAACCTCAGCGTAGCCAGCACCAGGGTGCTGGAAGAATTGCATTGACCTAGCCACCTTTTGGAGAGGTGCTTTAAAAATAGCAATGGGAAGGGTCCTTCTATCACTGTAGTGAGCGCCTGTACCGAGGCACTACAGGGGCACAGCTGTAGCATTTAAAGGGTAGCAGTACCCTGAATCGGATGGGGATTTAGGCCAATGATTGTAAGCCAGAGGCAGCGGGGGGCGGCATGCGCACACACTAGCACAGCACAGGGCGCATGAGAACATCTTCATGTCTGTCCTACCTTGGTATCCTGGATGAGAAGTTGAACGGTGACGTGGACTTTTGGCACAGGGAGGGAAAACTAAAGACAAGGCATCCGCACAAGCCTAGTTCTAGGGTTCCATTACTGTGGGTGGGGTTATATGGGTTTGGGATCCGTGGGGGTCACTCTTTGGGGGAAAAAACATTTTCCAGGGGATCAAGGGACTAATTAGACCTTGGGAAAACCTTTGATTTGAAGAGTACAGAAAGCAAAATATGGTTACTGTTGTCCATGGTTTGCTGTGTTTCCTCTCCAACAACAAAGACCTTCATAGATTCATAGGGCTGCAAGAGACCTCAGGAGGTCACCAAGTCTAGCCCCCTGCTCAGAGCAGGACCAACCCGAACTAAATCATCCCAGCCAGGGCTTTGCAAATCTGGATTTAAAAATCTCTAGGGAAGGAGATGCTATCACCTCTCTAAGTAACTTATACCAGTGCTTCACCACCCTCCTAATGAAATAGTTTTTCCTAATATCCAACCTAGATCTCTCCCAGTGCAACTCCAGACCTTTTGTCCTCATCCTGTCATCTGTCTCCACGAAGGCTCATCACCTAATACGTCATTTTGTTCGTCGTTAAAGTGCTACATGACCACTGAAAACAGTCTCTCTCCACCCTCTGTAATCAAGGCTTTCCTGTCTTGCTGTCCCGCTGCTTCACTTTGGTAACTTTTTACATATTTTGAGCTTCCTGACAATGATTTGGGGCTCCTGGAAGATCATTTGGAAGGGGACTGTCCCCTTCCCCTGACCCTCCCTGGCCTGGCCTGGCCTGCACTCCTGCACTAAGGACAGTTGCAACATTGAATAGTCTTTAGCTTGCATATGATAATTATCACCCTGAGTTGCATGACTTGAACACTTCCTGCAATGCATCATCAGTTGTGCTGTGAGAATGTGTGTCCAGCCTCTGCAATGCCACCGCCTGCCCAAATGCTTTGCCAGGAAAGTGTGGTGCTGTCTTACCCAGTAGTTACCATTGTCTCAACATTGTGGGGCACAGGGGGCCAGGGAGAGAGGAAGGTTTCCCTCATTAGGCTTGTTTGGGCTTGAACAAGAACCTTAGCCTTTATTCAGCCTTTATTCCCTGAATACTTATCATTTCTGAGCTTGCCGTCCACCTGCTCTGCAACATGCATTCAATCTGACGAGGAAACTTCTGCTTCCTCTAGTTGGTCCAGACAGTGCTTCCAAGTTGGTGCCCACCTGAGTTTTGCAGTTTAGTACGTGCTGTGTTGTGGAGCACCTGGCCAAGGCCTCTATCATCCAATGCTCATATGCATTCCACCTCTGAGTCTAATGTTACTGGGCTGTCTGGGGCAGCTGCCCGAGTGGTGGACATTTTGATGTCTCATTACAGCCACCTCTTCCTTCTCGTAGCCCATTCTCTCATGCAACTTCAAACCCTGATGGGTTCCTGGAAGCTAGTTTTGAAGTATGATGAACGAACTCATTGAAATTAGTCCAGCAGAGGGCAACAAAAATGATTAGGGAGCTGGAGCACATGACCTATGAGGAGAGGCTGAGGGCTTTGGGCTTATTTAGTGTGCAGCAGAGAAGAGTGAGGCAGTCTTCAGCTTCCTGAAGGGGGGCTCTAAAGAGGAAGGAGAGAGGCTGTTCTCTTTAGTGACTGATGGCAGAACATGGAGCAATGGTCTCAAGTTGCACTGGGAAAGGTCTAGGTTGGATTTTAGGAAAAACTACTTCACTAGGAGGCTGGTGAAGCACTAGAATGTGTTACCTAGAGAGATGGTGGACTCTCCATCCCTAGAGGTTTTTAAGTCCCGGATTGACAAAGTCCTGGCTAGGATCATTTAGTTGGGGTTCATCCTGCTTTGGGCAGGGGTGGACTTGAT
This sequence comes from Carettochelys insculpta, assembly GCF_033958435.1. Classification (NCBI taxonomy): domain Eukaryota; kingdom Metazoa; phylum Chordata; order Testudines; family Carettochelyidae; genus Carettochelys; species Carettochelys insculpta. The sequence continues at coordinate 130,579,763 of NC_134140.1, read as the reverse complement.
GACCTCCTGAGATCCCTTCCAGCCCTAGGATTCTATGATTCCATGGAAATCTCCAGTTTCAGCTGTGATTTTCTGTGGCTGTCTACAAGCTGCACATGTGAATGGGTACTCGTCTGTGTATGTGAGCCGAGCAGTTGTCTGTTCATTTGCAAGTGCATTCATTTGCAAGAGCAAATACTCATTTGCTAGAATAAATGTGGCTCCTTTGGTGCATAAAGTTGATGTGCATCCAAAATTGGAAGCCGCAGCCTAAGTTTGATCAGCTTTTGAAAATTGCTAGTCCAAAAAGGAAACCTGTCTCAAGCATGCCACGAATCAAAATAAGGTTCTAAAAGCAATGATCTCCAAAAAGCAGCGGAGCAGAGTAGGACTCAGGGCACTTGTAAATACTCTGTGGTGGTTTCTTCATTGGGATGACTTCAGAGACCTTTTTCACTCAGTTCCCTGGAACTCCAAATGCATCACTGAAGGATTTTTTTGTTGACATACAGTCAAATACATTTTATCAGGGTTAGTTGTAGGGTGTGGGTAGAGATCCAGCATACAAAAGCACAAATTGGCTTATATTCACCCTTACACAAAACACAGCTGGTTAATACAGGGTGTCACACGCTTTATGTTTGGGCTCTAATTTTTGTAATCAATCCCTGTGCAGATCACAATCTGTCTGTGAGCTTCAAAGTATGCTAGTCTGCACAGCGCTCACACGTTACTACTCTTCTTAAGATTTTGTTACCTACTAATTCAGCTCTGGTGAGGCCACATCTGGAATATTGTGTCCAGTTTTGGGCCCCCCCAGTATAAAAAGGATGTGGATTTGCTGGAGCAGGTTCAGTGGAGGGCAACAAAAATGATTAAGAGGCTGGAGCACAAGACCTATGAGGATAGGCTGAGGGATTTGGGCTTGTTTAGTTTACAGAAGAGAAGACTTAGAGGTGATTTAATAGCAGCCTTCAACTTCCTGAAGGGGAGCTCTCAAAAGGAGGGTGAGAAGCTGTTCTCAGTGGTGTCAGATGGAAGAACAAGGAGTAATGGTCAGAAGTTGAAGAGGGAGAGGTGTAGGTTAGATATTAGGAAAAACTACTTCACCAGGCGGGTGGTGAAGCATTGGAATGCGTTGCCTAGAGAGGTGGTGGATTCTCCATCCCTTGAGGTTTTTAAGTCCCGGCTGGACAAGGTCCTGGCTGGGATGACTTAGTGGGAGTTGATCCTGCTTGAAGCAGGGGGCTGGACTAGATGACCTCCTGAGGTCCCTTCCAGCCCTGTGATTCTGTGAATTACAAGTTATTTACGAGGTCACTTGTCAGTTTGTGTCTTGTTTTTCCCTTTGTCTGTTTTCTTTCATTCTTCGTGTGAAGCCTGTAATTCCACTTAGTTTTTTCCACCTTTTTTAGTACAGAAGGATTTTTCTCTTAGACTTTTGTTTGCCTGATTTTTAAGGCTTATTACCCAGAGAAGCATTTTTAGGACTGGGGATTACTAATTGCACACTTACTGGAAACAAACATAATGGCTGAACTACAAGATGAAGACTTACTTTCTCCACGGGGTTTATATTTTTTGTAGTGCCAGCGTCTGCTTTGTTATTTTGTATGGGTAGGAGCTGGTTGATATCCACTTGCCCTTTGCAAGTGTGTTTTATTCACTCCTTGGTTTATTATTTTATTTTTTGGACCAAATGAATTTCAAGTTTCTTATTGCATCTGTTCCATGCAATAGCCTTGAACATGTTTACTTTTCTTTATTTATGTTTAGTATTTACTATTACTAATAAAATGCTTGGAGATTCTGTCCATTAAGATTCAGGCTTAAGGGAGAAATATGTGGTCCAAACTTGGGTACTCCTTTTAAAGCATTTTTTACCATTTCAACTTTGCCTTCATTTTAATGGCATTATAGCAAAAATGGCAGTGGCTGTCATGTTTTTATTTACCACCCCAGGAGCTGGCGGTATAAACCAGAGCATCAACTCGTTGCACTGAAATATGATTTCGGGGGTTCATAGCTGAAGTGGTCCAGCACAAGTATCTTTTATGTTACCAATGTCTTAGCGCTTCAGCGGAGGTGTGTGGGTTGGAGATTGTTCCTCAGAAAGACTCCACAGTCTGGCAACTTTGCCTGTAAGACATGACATCCGCCTGTGTCAGAATCCCCCAAGTGCAAGCGGTAGGGCAGGTCTGGGGCTTTCCACGCCTGGCTCTATCTTGCAATGGGATCTGAGGAGGGTAGGAAAACCCAGAACTTTGTTCCACACTGCATGGGTCACAGTGGTGTTACTTTTAACTTCATGGCACTGAGCCTTTCGGTAGCTTCCTTACTCCATACTAACTAGCGTTCCTCTGTACCCCATTTTTAATTATTCAGTGGTGATAAAAATGATATTTTTTTTGTTTGGTTGGGTTTTGTTTGTTTGTTTTTCTCCTAATTATGTAAGGCCCCTTTTACTTTGTTCATATATAGAGCAAAACCCCTGAAAAGTCATTTTCCTATGCCAGATGCCCACAGAAACAGATGTGTAGGGTTCCTGCTGTACCTGTCTGGTTTGTATCAATCGCTAGGCAATCTAGTGCTGCTGTATCTAATTACTGCAGGTTCACTGCAGAAAGGAGTGGTGGCTTCTCCACTTTTTGATGTCTTTGAAGACTGGATGCTTTTCTGGAAGATTGGCCTTAATCCAACACCAGTCATTGTGCTCTGCACAAAGGTCACTGGGTGGAATTCTTTGGCCTGTGACACAGGAGGTCAAACTAGCTCAGTAGCTCTTGGGCTTTCCAGACTCCTGTATGGTTTTCAGGAATCTCATTTGTGTTGCATAAGCCACGTGTCTGTTCAATGAAAAACGACTTGCTTTCAAAGTTAGACGTGAAACTACAACAGAGTCACAGGGCAGTAATACTGAAAAATGGCTTTTTCATTTTTAACCACATCATTATAAAATAAATCAATTGGAATATAAACGTACTTACATGTCAGGGTATAATAGAGAGAGCAGTATACACAAGTCTTTGTGTGAAATTTTAGTTTGTACTGGCTTTGCTAGTGCTTTTTTAATGTAGCATGATGTGTAATTAGGCAAATATTTAGATGTGTTAAGAACATAAGAATGGCCACACTGGGACAGACCAAAGATCCATCTCACCCAGTATCATCTCTTCCAACAGTGGCCATTGCCAGATGCCTCAGAGGGGGTGAACAGAACATGTGATCATCAAGTGATCCATTGTCTATTGCCCATTCCCAACTGCTCACAAACGGAGGCTAGGGACATCACTCCTACCCATCGTGGCTAATAGCCATTGATGGACCTAACCTCCATGAATATGTCTAGCTGATGTACCCCTTCAAAGACCTCTGAGTACCACCAGGAGCGCATGTACCTCTGGTTGAGAACCACTGGACTAGTTGTTTTAATGGTCCCATCTGGCCTTAAACTCTATGAACCCATGAAAGTCTTTTTCCTAAATAGCAAGAAACACGGCCATACTTTGGTACCAATACCCTACGAGCTTGCAGGACAGGGGAAGATGTTTGATTTCTTGTTCATAGTCAGAGTGGGCTCGGGGAGGGTGGGGAGAGGAATAATTGTGAGTCTTTGTTGACCCAGGGTAAGAGAAAGTGTGATGGAGACTTCATTGGTTTGGAGAACTGAGTTGTCTGATCCAAACTCCTGGAAGAGAGGGGGAGGAAAAGTTTGTGGCTGTTGTTCAAATTTTTGTTCTAGCTCAAAAGCTTTGGTCAAGGCACATTAGCTGGTGTAAACAGAGAGGAGATGAATGACAGTGTTCTCATGTTGGTGGGAATTTGCCACCTTGGGGCTACGTCTACATGTGCAGCCAACATCGAAATAGCTTATTTCGATGTTGCGACATCGAAATAGTCTATTTCGATGAATAACGTCTACACTTCCTCCAGGGCCGGCAACGTCGATGTTCAACTTCGACGTTGCTCAGCCCAACATCGAAATAGGCGCAGCGAGGGAACGTCTACACGTCAAAGTAGCACACGTCGAAATAGGGATGCCAGGCACAGCTGCAGACAGGGTCACAGGGCGGACTCAACAGCCAGCCGCTCCCTTAAAGGGCCCCTCCCAGACACAGTTGCACTAAACAACACAAGATACACAGAGCTGACAACTGGTTGCAGACCCTGTGCCTGCAGCATAGATCCCCAGCTGCCGCAGAAGCAGCCAGAAGCCCTGGGCTAAGGGCTGCTGCCCACGGTGACCATAGAGCCCCGCAGGGGCTGGAGAGAGAGCATCTCTCAACCCCCCAGCTGATGGCCGCCATGGAGGACCCAGCAATTTCGACGTTGCGGGACGCGGATTGTCTACACGGTTCCTACTTCGACGTTGAACGTCGAAGTAGGGCGCTATTCCTATCTCCTCATGAGGTTAGCGACTTCGACGTCTCGCCGCCTAACGTCGAAGTTAACTTCGAAATAGCGCCCGACGCGTGTAGACGCGACGGGCGCTATTTCGAAGTTGGTGCCGCTACTTCGAAGTAGCGTGCACGTGTAGATGCAGCTTGGGTGAAAAAGACTGGTAAGCTTTAAGTCAGTGGCGAGCAGCCTTTGGCTTGGGGGGCATACATAGCCCACAAGGCATTTTGTTTACTGTAGTTCACACATTGAGGCCAGATTCCACTTGGTGGCTGTCATTTTTTCCCTACCCGTTTTACTGAAGTGATGCACATGTAAAGCAAGGACTGTGAGAACTGGGTGCTCCCTCTGCATCCAGTCAGAGCGCGGCTATGGGTCAATTGGCACAACCCACAAACTCTAGGCAGGCAAGTGACGTTAGCAAAACTACCCTCTCCTGGGAGACTGTCTTGGTTATGACAATGTTGCAGGCACAGAACACGAGAACCAGAAGAGACCTCAAGAGGTCATCAAATCCAGTTCCCTGCCCTCACAGCAGGACCGAGCGCTGCCTGTATCATCTCTGTTAGATATGTATCTAACCTACTTTTAAATATCTCCAGAGATGCAGATTCTAACCGCCCTAGGAAATGTAGTCCAGTATTTAACCACCCTGACAGTTAGCTTATTTTTCCTCACGCCCAATCTAAACCTCACTTGCTGCAATTTTAAGCCCATTGCTTCTTGTCCTATCCTCAGAGTCTAAGGGGACTAATTTTTCTCCCTCCTCCTTGTAGCACCCTTTTAGGTAGTTGAAAATTGCTATCATGTTCCCTCTCAGCCTTTTCTTTTCCAAACTAAACAACCCCAGTTCTTTTAATCTTTCCCAGGTCATATTTCCTAGACCTTTACTTTGCAGCCCACTGATGCAGCCCACTCATTAGCTTAGGTTGCCCATCGCTGCTAGAAGTTGAGTGGAAAGCTTCAAGCCGGAAAGGCGCTGCATCCTGTAATTAGTGCCACGCCTTCCATCCAATTAATTAGCGCCACGAGGGAGGAGAGAGAATTAAAAAAACTGGGTCTAATAAAAACCAGTGGCACGTTATGGGCGGTGGCTGCATTTTGGGGTATTTAAACCTTCCCATTGCCAACATACTTTAACATTAGCTCGAAGGAGGCCAGGAACCAGTTGCAGGTGAGGTTATGGCATACAACATACACCACAGCAAAAAGCTGGCTGTGTCCCCCACTACAGCGGTTAGCTACACATGGCAGTGAAGGCACAGGGCAAAGGCACTTCCCTGCTGTGTGTGGGACATCCCCACAGAGGTCAGGCATGTCTTTTTCACAGCTATTCAGTACCCCGGGGTCACGGCTGCTATTTATACCCATGCTAGGGAAGGTGTACAGTACAGTGCATGGGCAGGACTGTGCCATGCAGATGTATGTGGAGACATGAACTAATAAAGTGGTCCCCAAATTTTTTGCCTCACATTTATCCCTTTCCATGCCCCTCCCCTCACAGGGCAGGACCATGGCTTCATGAGGTGGGATATGGACACAGAGATTGAGGCTAGGGAAGAGAGCTGCAGAGCTCAGGCTGGCATTCACAGAGCGCCCTGGAGATACACAAAGAACTGGAAGGGGCCTCAAGAGTCCCTTGGCAGGGCTAAACAGCATCCTTTTTTTTTTGTGTGTGTGCTCTAGACCCCTAACTGGCCCCCTCAAGGGCTGAACTCACAATCTTGGGTTTACTAGGCTATTGCTCAAACCACTGAGGCATCCCCAGCAGGCAGGGAATGCTAGATGTGGGAGTGGAAGCCAGAACAGGGGCCAAGAGCAAGGTGACGCTTCCTCCCTGCCCACCATGGCGGCTGGCCTGGATCCCAGGCAGGCCACCCAAAACCTTCTTTGGTGCCCCCTTGGAGAGGCGCACACACAGAGTGGGGGTGTCTGGGACAGCTGAATGCAGCATTACATGTCCTTGAGGTTAAGTGTCTCCCCCAGCTCAGATGTTCTGGGCAGTAATCAAGATAACCCAATACGCACGGTAGGAGTAAACAAAGGAATATGAGTAGGCTGTAAATCAGAATGAAACTAGAGAAAAAACAGCAGCAAATGATGCCAGCAAGTGATCGCCAAGAGAGATGCATGCCATGGGCAGCAGCATTCTCCAAGCATTAGGGCTCATGATGGTCTGTCATCTCCAGATTTTCCATCCTTTATCACTGGATGAATCAGCCACTTCATCCCCATCCAGGGAATTCCCGAGACACAGGATTTCCTCGTGACTCTTCTTTTCCCCTGCACACAGGAAGTCAGCCTGTGTTTTGCACAGCAAGTCTGACATTTCATTGACTTGAAACGCCTTTGTTCTCTGCTCAGGGAGTTCCTGTTCAAATATCATTCCAATAAGAGAATCATCTGGGCTCACGGCAGGTAGGATTAGAAACAGCCGTTCGAGCTTCTCAACGCCAATGTGAGTTGGGTGCCTAAATCCCTTGGGCCTTTCTGAAAGACCCAGCAACACACACAGCCGGATTCAGCACACACTAACTCAATGGAAAGATTCCAGCTGAGTTCAGTGGGCTTTGGACTGAGTCCATACAACACAGGAAACAGCTCTTGAGATTGCCTGCTCCAGCAACACCCGCCCCCAGCGCTTGTAATGTTACGTACAAAACTGCTCCTTTACAAGAATGTGAAGGATGCCAAATGAAGCTCTCAAAAGTTAGGACATGTCAGAATTGCAAGGATGCCTGTGCGATGTTGATTACCCCCACCACTTGTCTGCATTACATGATCGCATGCTATTTTTCTCAGGACACCTGCCACATTAGTCGTTACTTAACTTTCCACCAGATCAGCGGATTTCCACCTTTTTTCCCTCCTGTAAAGAAGTTGAATGGAGGTGCCGGCCCCTTAGACGTGGTCTCCAGGGGCCTGCCTGTGGACCACAGGTTGAAAACCATTGCATGAAATCACTGGAGACTAGCCACTAGAAGGCAGCATGGCTTGGAGTACTGAGGTGGATCTGCTTTTGTGCCTGCAGCTGGAGCGGGTGTATTTCAGCAAGGGGTGCATGGGGAAGGAGGAGACGATATTACCAGTCAGTCTGAAGGCAACTAGTGAAAGGACCACAGAGGGGGCACCAGCCACGTGCCTCTGCTCTGCCCACTCCCTGTCCGTGCTCCACCCCCTCACCTCTGCTCTGCTCTGTCCCTGCTTTTGCCCCTCCCATGCTCCACTCCCTCCCCACCAACATCTCACCCTCTTTCTGCATCTGCCTCTTCCTGCAAAATGAGCGTGGGAACAGTCCCCCCTCACAGGCCCGACCCAAGAATAGCGTAAGCTAGGAAGCTTACACTGCTCTCGGGCCGTGCCACTCCAGCGGAGCAAGGGGTTGCCCTGATGCTGGGCAGGGGGGAGTACATGTGAGCCCCCCCTCCCCCCGTGCACCCTCATATGCTGCCTTTGTGGCACTCCCTCTAGGTTTGTTTCATTGTCAGTATCTGGTCGTACTTGGCCAGGATGACAAGCGGAAACCAGTGAGCCGACAAACAAAGGGATTCCAAATGTGGTGGCGGAAACAATGTTAATTTGGAGGATAATGTTAATTAAGTGCAACCATAAATTTGCGGTCCCTGCATGGCTATGAGACATTCAGGGATTATCAACCCAACGCATGACTAAGTCCCCTAAAGCACTAAGATACCTTCAGTGATGCCAATCTCTTGAGCTCCATAATTAACTCTAAAGCCATGAGGCCAGATCTTCAGCTGATGTATGCCGGCATAGCGCAGTCGTCCTCATGGGCACACCTGGGGACCTGGCCCTTTACGGGGGAGCAGTTACCAGTCTGCACTCTGAAAAATTATGTGACCAACCCGCGACTGTCCCTTTAGGGGTCCTGCGCTTGCAGGCGGCTCCTTGTGTGCCGCGGAGGCTCAGGGAGGCCCTTTTGTTGCCCTGGAGCTTCCCAAGGGCCAAGGGTCTCCCTTTACTGAGCCGTTTTCATCACAGGCCAGGCTTGAGTGAGGGCGGCGTTGGGAAGTGTGGGGGAAGTCCAGTCCCACCCACTGCCCTGGACTCCGGCCCAGGGACCCTAGGACGGAAGGGAGCTAGCAGGGCTTTCGCCCCTGCCCCACAGCAGCACCCCTGCCCTGGGCCTCTGCACCCACCACTTCCCTCTAGCACCTGGTGGCTGGTGTCCCTTGACGTCACTCAGCCTGTCCTGCTTCGTATTTCTCTTGGCACTCCAGTCTCCTTCTCCTTAGGCACTGCTCTTTCCCTGCTGCCTGGGAAAACCTTTTAGAGGGAGCCTGGAGGCTCTACCTGGTGGCAAGGGCTTGATTGCAAGCAGTGGCTGGCTGACTCCTAACGAGCTCCAGCTGCCCATCCAGCCTGCAGGTCTACGTCGTCTGGGGATTTAGGAGAGGAACAAAAAGGCATTCCTCCAGCTTCCAAAATGTTTGGCCTCTATTAGACCCTCACTGGCAGCCACCTCTGGTCTGCCACAATTAATTAGGCCATAAACCAATTTCTGACATTGAAAACTCTTGGGACCAGATTCTCAGCTGATGTAAATGGGTGTAACACCATTGAAATCAATGGGCCGGATCCTCACCTGGCATAAATGAGTACAGCACCACTGAAATCAATGGGACGGATATTCACCTGGTGTAAATGGGTGATAAAACCACTAAAGTCAATTAGCAGAGAGGTAACCGAGTTAGTCTGTATCTTCAAAAACAACAGGAAGTCCTGTGGCACCTTATAGACTAACAGATATTTTGGAACATAAGCTTTCGTGGGCAAAGACCCGCTTCATCAGATGCATCTGCTGATGCTTCAAAATATCTGTTAGTCTATAAGGTGCCACAGAACTTCTTGCTGTTTCACTAAAGTCAGTGAGGCTCCTGAGCCGATCCATGGAATATTAAGGCTGGAAGGGACCCGGATTAGGTCATCTAATGCAAGGGGGAGCAAACTTTTTATGCTGGGCCCTACTTTTCATCCCTGAAATTATCAGAACCCCTCAGCCTGCCTAGTGTATTCCAAACCCATAGAAATTTCAATTATGGTCATATGGAAAAAACAAACAAACCCTTTTTGCACATGTAAGAAAATAAGCCTGTTCAATGGAAACTTTGCTCATGGGAATATAAATGTGAACACACAGACATAGAAACAATAACACATTTCAACATTTTTAATGAGATGAATGAGCCTGAGACCCATGGTGCTGTGACCCCCCCTATGAAATTTCACACCTGCCAAGGGGGCCTGCCCCACACTTTGCACACCCCTAATCTAATGCAATCCTCTTATGGGGGTGTGGAGAGAGCATTGCTATCTGTAGACAGGCCAGGACTTGAAGAGTGCCTGTGATTTTATTTCATTGCCGTCCTTGGCTCCGTTCCCAGTGAGCTGGATTTCCTTGGTGCTCAGTTACTAGCCACGAGATTTCTGCAACACATCATACAGTTTTAAAAAGAAATAAAATAATGTAACAACTCAATGGAAAAAAGCTTGTGCTGCCTTAAATAACACTCAGCATTCCCGTCACAAGCACCACAGCCGCAAAGGGCACAAGCCAGCCACCTGGCTGGCTAAGAGAGGCTAATGACTGACTCGCCCTCTTGAGCAGCAACGGGTGAAATTCTGGACCCGCTGGAGACCATGGCAAAGCTCCCATGGATATCAGGCATCCAGACTTCAATCCTAGGAGTGGTCTCCAGGGGTCAAGATGGAGGAATGCTGGCAAATCCGTTAGGAGAAATACTGTAGTGTTTTCCCACTTACCTATTTCCTTCCATAGTAGTGCTTTGCAAATGTTAATTTAGGACTTGTCAACACATTGCCCCACCATGACACCATATAGACCAGCATTTCTTAAACTTTGTGGACACCCTGGAACACCAAACAATAATAGTTTTAAGGCAGAACACCTACGAAAATTTTCTTCAAAAAATTGTTGTGAGACCCCCATCATCCTCCCAAAAAAAAAACCAAAACGCAGCACTTTATACACAAAACCAAAGTAAAGGAATTAAATCGGGTATCGTAGCAATGAAGAAAAAATATAGTATCTGGTTTTAGTAACAGAAAATACATACCATCAGTGTATTTTTCCAAATGCTCAGGGCACACCTGTGAGTTGTTCACGGAACACCAGTGTTCTGCGGAACATAATTTAAGAAACTCTGGTGTAGGCAAGCCCTGAGTCAGTCTGGCAACATTGCTGTGAGCTATGGACGTGCCTTCCCCATTTTACAGATGAAGAAGCTGATGTACCGAGACAGGGATTTGTTCAGCACCACATAGGAAATCAGCCATGGAACCAGGCGTTCAAGCGTCCTCTGGACATGGTTTCAGAGCCTGCTGACCGCAATGTGGATGAAAAGGACTTCAGTTCTCAGGGCTGTCAGGCGAGCACATCCCACTACAACTGGATCCATTTCATCAGCCATTCTAACTAAAGTTGTTTTGCTGCTGCAAGTATGACAAGTTAATAGAAACATATTTCTATTGCCCCCGGGGACAGAACTGAGAGCTAACAACTACCTGACAGATATAGAAGGGAAGATAAAAGCTTATCACTTTTACCTACTAAATAAGCCCAGGTCTGAGGGAACTGGATTTACCTAGGCTGCAAAAGAGAAGAGTGAGGGGCGATTTGGTAGCAGCCTTCAACTATCTGAAGGGGAGTTCGTGAGGGGATGGAGCCAGGCTGGTCTCAGTAATGGCAGATGGCAGAACAAGGAGCAATGGGTCTCAGGCTGCAGAGGAAAAGATTTAGGTGGGATAATAGGAGAAACTATTTCACAAGGATGGTGGCAGGGAGCTCCTGGGCCTTTTGTATCATTGGGCCCTGGATCAGTTGTGGGCCTGGGAATGGGTGCCCTAAGGAGGCAGTGGAATCATGATCCCTGTAAGTTTTCAAGGTTATAGTGGCTGGTTGGGCCTGCTTTGAAAAGGGGGTTCAACATGATGCCTCTCAGGATCTCTTCCAACCCTAACCTGTGATGGTGTTATCCCTCTGGAGTGATTTCCCCTGCCTGGTAGCCCTCACTTTACACTGAGATATCCAGCACTAGTAGTAATGCCCAGACTGCTCTTGGGGTGGCGTCTTCGCTGTATTAGTGATCTAAACTGAAGGCTACGTTAACGACTGGGTTCATGTTTCAGCTCACCTCAGACTAGAGCAGGAAGTTCGGAAGGTCTTGGGGTCCCGGCCTTTGTGGAGGAAACAGTGACTCAGAACTCTTGGGTGCTAAGTCTCTTCTTCCCTATGGTGAATTCACTTTCCTACACCTCAGGGGTATGTCTGCACAGCAGCCTTATTCCAAAGTAAGCTATTCCAGAATAAGTATTTCAAAATAACATTGCGACACACAACAATGCATTTCAAAACAGCTCTTTGTTATATCAAAATGTATTGTCTACACACACGGTAACTTTTGAAACAGTGCTTCTTTTGAAACAGCTATTTCAGAATAAGTGCTATTCCTCATAGAATGAGGGCTACCAATTTTGAAATAACTCAGCCGCTATTTTAAAATGATTTAGAAATAGCGGTTGCATCACGTAGATGCAAGGATAGTTATTTTGAAATAATGGATGTTATTTCAAAATAACTGTGCTGTGTAGACCCGCCCCAGTTTAGCCCCTTGAAAAATCAGTGAAAAGCTCCTAAGGCTGTCATGTGTTCTAGTTATTGAGGACCAGGGTTTAAAGCCCTTGTCTGCACATGGATTTCGCTAACATTCATGGGCGCCTTTGTGTACCTAACAGCAATGGGAGCAAGGAATTCATAATCTGAGTGGGGCTTTTTCAGAGTTGTCTGGGGAAGGCAAGTGATCAGTTCCAAGGAATTCCATTTAGCATACCTAAGAATCCCACCCCTGGCTTTTAAAGTGGCCTGTCTTAGGACAAGTAACCTGCTAAGCATACGCATTATGGACCTGGCTAGATAGCACCCTGGGCAATACTCAATGCACGAGAGACTGCGTCCCCATGGGGTGTGCTTTGGCGGTGATGCTGATTCACTTCACTAGTAAACCCTACTTGTTAGGTTATAGGGAAACTTTCAGAAGGTGCATCTAGAGGGGAAGGCAGTTAGTCTGATTTTTCCTGGGGAAAATTTTCTTATTTGACTACTTGGGCCTTCTGATAGAGGTGATGTTTTCTTTAGCCCATTCAACACCGGAGTCTGAGACAGAAGTTCTTCCTACTCCCACTCACCCCATAAACTGCTTGTGCATTTACTCGGAGGGATGGAATGGTTGTTGCACCAAAATGGCCTTTGCAATAGATGAAAGTTCAACAAATGTTATAAATAGTAACTGGAGCATACGTTCCTGGAGCACACAGATCCTCCACACCCACTCCCTCTTGTCTGCCATTGGCTGCTAGAGGAGAAATGCAACAGTTTTCTTGCGGTTTCTGCAGCACGAGCAATTAAAGCAATAAAGAGATCAAACAATTCCAGGAAAGCTCGTGAATTCCTATAAAGGAGATGATGAGAGCCTTCAGTTTTTTTTTGCAACTTCTCTCTCTGCTCAGCAGGGACCTTCTGCATAGAATGCCTTCTCCTGACACTGCCACCAACCCTCTTTTTTGTGATGTGGTGGTATTTGTCATGGGCCCAGGGCCGCTCAGGCTATGTGCTTTGTACCAAAGAGCTTGTGATCCCAACATAAGACAAGAGATGAGGTGACCGAGAGACAGGAGCACAAGGAAGCAACGAGACCTTTGTTATCTGTGCTAGTAACTTTGTAAAATGTTATGAAAAATCCAACATCTTTCTTGCTTTTGAGAGGATGTACTTTGTTAGTGTTATTCTGCCACAACACACAGCTCTGTTCACAGCTACTCACTGTTGTCATCATCTGTGTACAAAACATGCCTATTTGAGGTATCATTTGAAAACTAAGAATTCACTGATAATTAGTCTCGGAGAGGTAGCTGTGCTTGTCTGTAACTTCACAAAAACAAGCAGTCCCGTAGCACCTTAAAAACTAACAAATGTATTTATTAGGTAATGAGCTTTTGTGAGTAAGACCTGCTTCATCAGTTTCATTAATTCATCATTAATATTCTTGTCTGATACATGTACATTGTACATGGTAGGTATGACGAGTTAGTGACATACGATGGAATCACGACAAGAGTGTCAAGCAAATGTGTTGGGGGAGTTGTCAAATGGATCTAGCCCAAACAAAGGAACATGTTTACTTTAATTTACATGAATGCAGCAATGTTCCCTCTAATCTTTTCCACCCACATGTGGAATAATTTTAATGGTCACCATGGCTTGCGTGAATGTGCACCACCTGTAGAAATGAAAACCTTGCTGTAGGCGCTCTGCTAATCAACTGGGGAGCTTCTGAATCTCTCCTGAGGGTCTGCAAAGCACACAGCTTACAGGGAGCTCTGATATGCTATAAAACGAACCATCAAGATAACAATGGGAAGAGATGGCAGGAAACAAAACGATTTGTATTCCAGCAACCAAGCAAGGGAAGACAGACTTGTCCATCAGACTACAAGTCACCCTTCCGCCAGCTTGAATAGACTTGACTTTGCGGGGTAACTCTCACCAGAATTTAGATCAATAGCTCATTGGTCTGTAAAGACAGAGACCTGAACCTCAAGTGACAAGCAATTAATCAACTGGTGTTATATGTTATTCATGTATTATAAAAGCATATAGACTGAGGGCTTCTTTGACAGCTAATGAAATGCTGGTGATTAATATTGTTCCAATAAGTCTATAAACATCTATGAGGAAATGCTTTAAAGTCTGTGGCCCAAGAGGAAGAATCAGGTTCCATCCCAGACAGGATGGAAGGCAGATATTTGCTGATCTCCTATGCAAATTAAGCATGGTATAATCAAAACAATGAACTGTTTATTTACATACAAAGTGATGGGAAGCCCGCAGGAAGGGAAGAACAGCATGAGGTCATCCTACCGTAGGAACAAAGAAGCAAAGACAGAAGCCATCTTTAGCACCTCTCACTGCACGAACTCTTGCAGCTGAGATAGAAGTGTCTGATGGACCCCCACACCAGGCTTTATGGCAGATCGGTGCAGGCATAGTCCCCTCACTGCTACAGACATGCACGCACTCCGTGCATGAACTGTATGTAAAAATAGGCCTCGTGATCCAGTCAAAGCCCAGCATGTATTGACAAATACCCAAAAAACAGTCCAAACCACAACCTGGTGTGCTAAGCAAACTGCTAAAACCCAGGAAGAGAGCCTAAACCACAGACTGTCGGGGCCATCTGCACCATTGTCTGGTCCCAAAAAATGGACACGGGACTGCTCCAGCAACCTAATTGGCTCACATGTTTGCTTTCGTGTCCAAACCCCTATAACAGCTGGCCTCCCCCTCCCCAGATTGGAGACCTGACGAAATTAACAAGCCTGTCGGCTGGCCCAAGTTGCTTGTCCCTCCTGCCAAGATTCCAGACCCTCTCTGCCAGATGTTGGTGTGGGCTCTGCTCGCCCTCTGAGGATTGGTATCTGCCCCATAGGTATTCCCCTCCACCCCCTTGACAATGCGTCGGGTTGGGTGGCTAGAGTGCGCTAAGGAACCCTCTCTTTCTCTTTCTCTTTCCCCAATCCTACCCTCATCTTCTCCTCCCCAACTCCCCATTAAAATCCTAAGGACAACAGAATTAATTAATAAAGCTCGCAGGATTCACTGTCTGCCTGGTCTTGGTCCGCCTTCCATTCCGTGAGCTAATTTCTTTCACCAAACAATGTTATGAATATAAACGTGAGTAATTTAGAAATGTTTTGGATGAGGTGTAGCTTGCGTCCCATCATTTTTAATGTTGTAACCTGCTGGATCAGTAGATCTTATTTTTGTGCATGTATCATTTTTGTAGTTGAAGTTATGAGTATTGTCTACATATTTGTGTCCCAGATGTTTTTCTCTGTGAAGACCTCAACAGGATGAGTGGCTACCCTATTGTGAGAGCATGGGCTGTGAAGGGGTAGCTGTACTTAGCTAACAATGAACCTTTAATAGATGTCAATCCACATCTAAGGAACTTGGTTGTGAACACGCAACCCAGCATATGGGCAATGGCTGATTGCCTAAACAGAACTTGGATAGGCAACCTGCTAATGTGACAGTCTCCAGCTTGGAGTATACTCTTTCACAAAGAGAACAATGGAGGCGGGATGGTATAAAGAGGACCCTAGGGTTCCTCCATCTTTTATCTTCAACTTCCTCTATCTTTTGTCTTCAGCTTGCCTTGGAAATTGCTTGCCATACCATAAGGCTGTGTCTGCGCTACGCAATAAAATCAATTTTTAATAAATTCAACTTTTCAACCTCGATCTTATAAAGTCACATTTAATTGTCCACAAGAGTTCTGGAAGTTTGACTTACCATTCTCCATGTCAACTTACTATGTCTCCATTGCCTTATCCAAGTCTGATTGAAAGAGCAATTCATTGTGGGTACCTACCCCACAGTACCTTAACCCTGTTGCATTCTGGGATTTTTGCACCACTGGGTTGTTGGGAAAAAAATTGCTGCAGTTGTTTGAGGGTGTTTGATGCCACTATCCCAAAATGCAAAGTACTCTCCCAGAATTCAGAGCACCTACTAACTGCGCTAAAAATGAACGGGAGATCACAGCATTTTCTGTGACACAGCACTAGTTTAAGCAAGGATGCTCAAATACTTCAAGTCATTGCACAGGCCATTACAGCAACTTCCTAGAATATCCCACAGTTTATCTTTCAATGATGAAGGCAGTGGGCTGAGATGATGATTGAGTATGGTGATGAAGACGTTGGAGAGGAAATTGCTAAACTATGGATCAGGAAATTACAAAAGCTGGCTGCCCTGGATGAATTGCTGACAGTGGGGCAGTGGTTTTGAACTCATGAAAGCAGCACACACTGGTGGGACCATGTCTTTGTAGAGTCCTGAGAAGACCAGCAGTGTGTGCAGAACTTTCACACGTGCAAATCCACTTTCATGTGCAGCAATACAAGAATAGACTGGCTTTAATGGTTCACAAGTGAGTGGCAATCGCTCTATGGAAGTTTGCAATGCCCAACAGTTACCAGTCAGTGGCAAATCAGTTCACGGTGGGCAGATCTACAGTGGGGGCCATGGTGGTTCAGGTAGCCAGTGCAATCTGTTGGCCTCTCCTGAGGAACACCAGGACCCTGGGAGAAGTACAGGCCAGAGTGGATGGCTTTGCTGCCATGGGGTTTCCAAACTGCAGCAGGCAATAGATGGCATGCACATCCCCATCATGGCCCTGGACCTCCTGGCCTCTGAGTATATAAACAGAAAGTGATACTTTTTGATGGTGTTGCAGGCGGGCATGGATGACAAAGGTCATTTCACTGACATCAACATGTTGTAATAAGGAAAGGTTCACCAAGCGCACATCTTCAGAAATTCTGGGCCGTACAGAAAGCTTTTGGATGGGACTTTTTTCCAAGACTGGAAAAATCAAGACTGATGACGCGGAGATGCCTATAGTAATACTGGATGACCCTGTTTACCTTCTGTTCTCATGCCTCATGAACAGGTGCCTTGCATCGCAGCAAGGATTACTTCAATTACAGCCTCAGCATGTGCAGAATGGTGTTGGAATGTGCCTTTGGCCTTTTAAAAGCGAGGTTCAGGTGCCTATTGACCTGTTTGGACCTTTCAGAAACTAAAGTCCCTGCTGTGGTTGCAACATGTGTAGTACCCAGAGGTACCGAGACCTCATCCGCGGTGAATGAAGTCTCTGTTTACAGCCTTGTCTGTGAGCCAGCTGGCCTTTACATCATGTGGTAGAGTAGAAGGCTTAGACCCTCTGCTCACAGGTTCTGTCCCTGGTGCTGACAACTTGGGTCTGTCAGTATTACAACTGTTATGTTGGCTGGGAAGAACTGCTGGAAGGTGTCAGAAGCTCAGGATGTGCTTCCTCAGCTCAGAGAAGCATGTAGTACCCAGAAGTACTGAGACCTCATCTGGGGTAGAGAAGTCCCTGCTTTATAGCCTTGGCTGAGAGCCAGCTGCCCTTTAGCTCATGTGGTGGAGTGCAGGGCTTTAGATCCTGTGCTCACAGATTCTATCCCTGGTGCTGGCAACCTGGGTCTGCTGGCATTACACATACATGCAACATGCATTTTTCATAACTTTGTGAATCCAGGTGGGAGAATTTCATGACATCATGTGAGTGCAGAGGCGATGCCATAAGCTGGGCTTATTCATAGCTGCCCAGAAGGGCATTCTCCAATGTGAATGCAGAGACAGCAGCAATCAGGGAGGCGTGAAAAATAGCTTCATGAATGAATGATCAGGCAGCCACATAATTCCGCTTTTTGACTGTTGTAATACCACCCCTCCAACTCTCTCAAATGATTTGTGCACCCCACCATAGCCAACGGCCTTATGGAATGACAAATAAATCAGAGTGTTCTTTTACAGAAAGAATACTTTTATTTGTGGGAGGAGGAGGGGGTCGAGATGCAGGAAGAAGAATGGATGTAAAGGGAGAGTTATTTTCACAAAAGGAATGTTTGCATTTTTGGGGATTGAAAGGCTAAGTTTTTTTTTTTTTTTTAAATAAAGCAAAGGTGCACACATGCATGAAATAAGCCAGGTTTGGCACCTGGCTTCCCTGTACCCGGGTGCAGGCACCACCAAGAAGCCACTCTGGGACCCAATCCTGGACTCTGGGCAGTGCCTCCAGAGTCTCATCAGCCCCATTGGCTATGGCAACCCCCACCCCCACCTGGGTCCCTCTGCTGCAAGTCCTCTGTGGACCTTTGTGTAGTGGCAGGCAGCTGGGCTATCAGCCCCTCCACCCCTGCCTGGGTCCCTCTGCCACAAGTCCTCTGCGGACCTCTGCATAGCAGTGGGCAGCTGTGCTCTCAGCCCTCTCCACCCCTGCACAGGTGCCTCTGCTCTGGATCCTCAGGGGATCTTTGCATAGCTGCAGACAGCCTTGCTATCAGCCCTCTCCACCCCTGCCTGGGTCCCTATGCCGTGAGTCCCTGCAAGGATTTGTGCACCCCACCACGTATGTGAACCAATATATCAGACCACGGTTGTCATCAAAAGAATACGTTTATTTGGGAGAGGAAAGGATTAAATATCAGGGAAAAGAAGGGGTGTCAAGGGAGGTGGAATAACTTTTTGCAGTGGGTCTGGGGGGTGGAGCGGCAGACTGTCCTTGCTGTACCTCCCTGAGTGTGGGGACCATGATGGGGGCATGACCTGGATTCTGGGGAGTCTGAGCAGCAGAGAGTGGAGCCCAGAAAATGACTGCTTCTGAGGGAGCCCCTCTCCAGCTCCAGCATGGAGCACAGGACCTCTGTTTGATCCCTCACAGCAGCGAGGAGCTGTCCTGTGTCCTCCCTCAAATGCGCTGATTGCTCTCTCCTGAACTCCAGGACATTCTGCCGCCACTGTAATGTGGCCCACTGGCTGGCAGTTGATACTGTTTCAGCTCACTCCAGCTGCTGCAGGATAAGGTCTTGCTTGGACCTGTTGTGCTTCTTCATCCTGTCTCCCACAATGGGGACACCTGCTGGAAAGTGAAGGTCAAAACGGAGATATAATCCGCACAAAGCACATGCCCATAAAATGAATGGGTCTCTGTCTTTACAATCAGTGAAAGTTTCTTTTTGCAAGGCTGCTTTTGGTTTTTTTAAAGATGACAAGGAATTAAACTTCTGCGTTGCACAAGTCGTCACTTATCCTGACTGTTTCATTGTGGACATGGTCGGTTATTGTCTGCTTTACAAGGGGACCGGGGAGGGGCATTGTTTAAAGCAGGGGTAGGCAGCTGGTGTCTGGGAGCAGGGGAAAAAGTTTTCTTCATGGTCTCTGGAGCAATCCTCTGCAAGGAAAACCTACCCGCACTGGACACGCAGATGTCTGCAAACAGGGTCCCCACAGCCCGCGTGGCATGGGGGAAGGGTTTGATTCCAGCCTCATGTCTGACTGGGTGGGGAAGGAGCCATGTAAAGTGCAATGCAAGATGGGGAGAAAGTTTTCCAGCTGCAAGGCAGGGGAAAAATGTTTCTCAGTGGTCCCTGGAGGACAGGATCAACCTCAGGGGTGAAGAGCTCCGGGCTGTTGGGAACAGCTTCCTCGGGCCCCGTCTGGTTGCCCCTTTCCTCTCCATTGCCCTTTTCCTCCTGCTGGGGGAGACCAGAGGATCTGGCTGAGCAGGACAGGGTGGTTGGGGAGCCCCAAAGAGCAAGGACGTGAGTGTCAATGGCATGATCATCAGACCAGGAAACAGCCCCAAGAGTCTTCTGTGACCTCCCCCATCACAATGGGTCTTCCAGCAAAGGGTGGTCTGAAGTGTCTGGGAACTGAATATAGATGAGAAAAACATCCTAATAAAAAGCAGAACCTTGCTGGGCTAAGTGAGAGATATTTGGGGGTGCGGGTATTCACCTGTTTTGGTTTAAGTCTTTCTAACTTCATCCCTATTCCCTGGCATCACCTCACTTATGTCCTATTGTTAAGAAATGTGTGTAATTTTCACTGTAAACCAGCGGTGGGCAAGCTATGGTCCATCAGGGTTCCCTGGGTGGCCCATGAGGCGTGTGGCTTACCAGGGCCCACAGACAGGATTGGCAGATTCCACTGGCTCCCATCCATGCCGGCTTTTTTCCCTATCAGTGTTACTAAAGTGACCTGCACGTAAAGCACGGTGCATGCCGATGGCACGCAACGCTAACTGTGAGAACCATGCGCTCCCTCTGCTTTCAATCAAAGCACTGCCTGCACAAAACACCCTATCCTGGCAGACCATCTTGGGTAGAAAGGTCTTGTGGCCCAATGAGATGAAGCAGGGCCACATGTGCAGCCCACTCCCTAGCCAAGGTTGTCCATTGCTGCTCTAAAGCAATTCTGTGCTGCGTTTTAAAGGGAAGGGTGTGGTCCCATCAGTTACATTAATAAGCAGCCCTGTGTTTTTGGACCTGCGGAGCAATAATAACGTTCATTTATTCCTCTGAACTGTGCAGGAGAAGGGCGGGAAAAATTCAGCACTTGCACGTGCATGCGTGTATGTGGGGGAGTCATCCAGCAACTAGTCACCAAGGCTGATAAAGAAGGAGGCATGCGGGTGGTGAGCTGGCAGGCTAATAGGTGCCAGACCAGGGCTGTAGCCATTCTCAGACACTCAGTCTGTGACGTGCAACCTTTTTACTGCCTGTGAGTGCCCTAGGCTGGAAATTATAGTAACTAGGTATAGTCAGGCACCCAGAGTTACAGGATCAGAGGTGACACAACCCCTTGCTGGTGTGGATTGCACCCCAAACACCATCACACCTATAGTACTTAAAATAATTTACTCGTAAACAATTACAATTAAGGGGGAGGCTGCATTTATGGACTGGACTTCCTTTTTAGTGCTTCAAGGGCTTTCATCAGGTAGGCATGGTGCTCCCAGCCATGCGAGCCCTGAAGGTTCAACAATCACAAGATTGAGAACCAGTTAGTTAATTACCAGTTTGGGGTCTTTTGGTTGGCCTTGTGGTTTTTGAGCCTTTAAGTCTCTCTTGGGTCACACTTTCAAGCTTCTTTCTGCAAAACTGACATATGTTCTAAAATTAAGGCTGAGAACCTAGCTGGTGTACCATGTGGAGGCTTTAAGTAAAACACCTAATACCCTGATGCTGGTGATAAAACCACAAGAGTTGGCATCACTGGTCTTCTGAGACACGGCATGGCTTTGTGGTTACAGCCCTGGGCTGGGATTCAGGAGAGATTGGCCCAATTCCTCTCTGCGGCAGCCATCCTGGATGGCCAGGAGTAAATCACTTAATTTCTCTGGCCCAGTTCCTGAAAAGTATTTTGGTGCGTAACTCCCTTAGGATTCCAAGGGAGTTAGGAACCCAAATATCTTTGAGAATATGGCCTCTGTACCTTCATTTCTCTTCTGCACTATGGGAATAATAATACCTCCTCCCTCGTCTCCTTTGTCTTGCCTACTTAAACATTAAGCTCTTCAGGGTGGTCACTGTCTCCTATGAGGTATCTACCCAGTGCCCAGAATAATGGGGCCCTGTTCTGAGTCAAAAGTTGTAGATGCTACAGCTGGGTACGACTGACAATGAGTACAGTGGAGTCTGGAGATGACAGAATGCAATGACTCCAGATGGGATTTGGTTTACCACTTGTGGGTTAACAGTCCTCCTCACCTCAAGTCCCTTATGGGGGGTTTTCAGGTCAGGATGCTTAGATATACCCAGTCACACCTTCCTAGTGGGCTCTCCAGAAGTGAGCGGTGAAGGAGCTGGGGACCACACATCAGCAGAGTAAAGGGTGTGAGAGAAACAGAATGGGACAGGGAGTAAAATGAAGAGAAAAAGCAGGCATTGCAGGTCATTTGTCTTCCAAAACAAGTTAAAGCCCTTGGCCCGCTGAAGGCAGATTACACAGCCACTTCCCAGCCATCATTAAAGAATACCCTTGTGGCGACAACAGCAGTGATTGATGGCTACCTCAGGAGTGGGGGGAAAGAGTGGCTCCCCTCACACTCCAGCCGTGTGTGGGGGGGATGCCAAGGCTCAGAAATTCCCCCATCTCCCAGCCCAGGACCAGATTAACTCCTCTGGGGGCCGGTCTCTGGTTTGTGTGAGCCCTCTCTAGACTCCAGGATGGGGTCCAAAAGGCAGGGTTCCATGTGTGGGAGGGTGGCTGTGGGGGACTGGGGTGGTGGTGAGCTGTGTTGGGTCTGGGAAGGTGATAAGGTGCAGGAACGGGCTGGAGTGGGGGTGCAGAAGCTGGGAGGGAGGGAGGTGCAGGAGTGGGGTGGGGGTGCAGGGTCTGGGTGGTGGGAGGGTGCAGGAGCGGGCTGGGGGTGGGGTGCAGGGTCAGGGTAGGAGAGAGCAGGAGTTGGGTGTGAGGGCTGGATGGAAAGGAGCAGGGGATGGGGGCACCTGGCTGGTGCAGCTGCAGTGGGAGGAAGGGGCATGTATCTCTCCACGCTGCCAGGTGGGGGCAGGCATCCCCCCACACTACTCCTATTGGCTGTGATTTCCGGTCAATGGGAGCAACAGGGTGGAGCCTGTAAGCTGCACAGGGGACTTAGTTCCCTGCACTACTGTTCCAGCACAGAGCCTGCAGGTTAGATGCCAACTGCAGCTTGCTTTGATCCAGCCTGTGAGGCTTGGGGAGCTGGCACTGGCACGCTAACCACCCGGAGGAGTGGGGGAGGTTTGACACCTCTGCGCATAGCTAGAGGGCCTGCGCTCGCTCCCCGCTGCTGGGGAGAGGAAAACCCAAGCCTTGTGGGCTGTATCAAAGCAGGCCAGAGGCCCTAGGTTCCGCACTCCAGCTTACCTATAGAGGTGGGTCCTCCACCAGAGTGTGAGTGGAAGGGAAGGTGGTCACAAAACAATTTCTATAACGAGTTGTTGCACAGGCAGTCTGAACACCTGTGCACTAGATTTTGCATTTTTTCTTTGTGTTTCCTCATGGACTGGTTTCCCTTGAACTTGTTGGCTTTGCTGTGGAATTCTGTTGGTATTTACTACCTGGTACAGTGATAAAACCTGGAAAACACTGGCGAGTTAGATTAGATTTGATGACTGCTTGGTATTTACAGCTGTCAGGAAAATACAAGCTGATGCAATTCTTTCTGGGAAGAAAGTCCTTCATGCATTTCAGGTTCATAAATAGCTTTAAAGGTGGGAGAAGGTAATTTTATTACAATCTCAGTGGGCGACACAAGGTCAGTGCGTGCCAGTTATGTCCAACTTTTCTTATTTCACAGTAAAAATTGCTGGAGATGGAGAATCCACTACGTGCTACGGTAAATTGTTCTGATGATTAATTTCCCTCTCTGTTAACTTGTGCCTAATTGCCGGACTGAATTTGCCCAGCCTTAGCTTCCAACCACTGGATCATGTCAGATCTCTCTTGGTTAGCGTGCAAAGGCTGTTATCAAATATGGGTTCACCATGTAGATACTTATGGACTGCCATCTAGTCACCCCTTAATCTTCTTTTTGTTATGTTACATAGATTGAGCTCCTTGAAATGGATTGAGCACCCATTCTTAATATCTCTTGGCTATTGAGAATTTAAGCTATCCAGGGCAGACAATTTTTCCATTGTGTGTACCTCCAATGCTTAGTATAATGAGGTCTCACTCAGGGCTGGGGCTTGTAGAGGCTACTGTAAGAAATGGATCAATTGAAAAAAAAAAAAACACCTGAAATATTACAAGATCCTTTCCTGGGATGTGTCTCATTCTGTGGAGAATTCCAGAAGAGTTCTGCAGATTTAATTTGCTTGAAGAAGCATCTAAAGGTTGGGTGTCTCTCTGAAGCTCACCCTTTAATGCCCAGTTCTAGAGCTGCTAAAAGAAAGTCTTCTAAAAATCAGAAAAAAATTGAGGAAAAGTGTTTATCGAATTCTTTTTTCCCCCACCTTTTTGGAGTAGCTCTAAAAATGAATCCTGCAAGTATGTACATTTGGAATCTTGTTTTCTCATCTTGTTCGCTCTTTGTAGTAGTGTATGTGGTACTACATCTTCCGGATGATTTACAGCTGATACCACTACAGAACCCTGGGTTCAGCAGGGTGCCAGATGAACTCAGACCCAGTGAGCTGGAGGTTACACTGTTTAAAATAAATATGGTATGTTGGCGGTAGCTGCACCTTGTTCTTCCAGAAACCCCCCGAGCCTTGTCCATCACTACAAGCTCTTACAATACAGCCACCATGTTAAATACACTGATTATATCATGGGCTCTGGGCAACTTCCTGAACTTTAAGCTCACAGATCAGGAACTTATTCTGCTGCAGGTAGCAGACTCTGGGAAATTCATTTACGCACTGTAGGTTTTACATATGAGCTAACAACAGCTAATAAGTAACATCTGGCCTGCCCGGAATTACAGAAAAGATAGAGTTGTTTTCAATTTCTATAATTGGTCCAGATTCTGTTCTGAATTGCACCAGAATTGATCCAAAGCCATTCCTTTGACTGCAGTGGAATGGCACTGAATTTACACTGCTAGAAATGTGGAAATTGGCCCCAGTGTGTGTTTTTCCCCCTCCCCTTTCCTGGTATTCCTGTTGCTAGTTTCTGAATTGCCTGAACTGGGAGGGGGACAGGAAATAGTTTTCCTGCTCTGAAAAAATTTTCACAATGCCATTTTTTCTCCTATTCTGAATCAAGAGAAACCTGAGACCTTTTGACGTTTTTCAACAAAAAGGACTCACCCCAGAGTAGCCGATAGCCTGATAGTTAGGGCACTTGGCTAGCATGTGGTAAAACCAAGTTGAGTTTCCTCCTCTGCTTGCTTGGGAGCTGGGGGTCTCTCTCCCCATTACCTGTGACATCAGTAGATCTACTCCTGGAATAAAGTACCATCACCTTGGTCTCATCCATGAGTAATAACAATCCTGCTTGCTTACTTACTATATATGCCTTTGTGCAAATCCGTCCAACTCCCAATTACTGAGCCCCACCCACCATGTAAGAACTGGGTAGATTATTTAACGGTTTGGACACGTCTACACTAGACTCCTTAGTGGTGCAGCTGCACTGTTGCTGCTAGCTACAGATGGGGTCTTCTGTCACTGTATTTAACCTACCTCTCCAAGAGGTGACAACTAAGTTGATGGAAGAATTATTCCAGCAACCTAGAACTATCTTTACTGTGGCTTATGAAGGCTTAACTACGTCTCCGAAGGGCATGAGCAAAGTAGCTGGGTCAACCTAACTTTCTAGGGTAGATCAGCCCTTACTCTACCCGCAATTAGAAATTTTAACCTAGGCATGTGTTGTGTGAAACGTGCAGAGTATTCCAAATCTGTCTGTCCATTCGTTGCCTGGATTCCTTACACTGGTTTGCACTCTGTAGCAATTTTAATGATACAGAAGAGATGTCTTAGGCTAAACAGCCTTTCAGAAAAAATACGTGGGTTGTATATGGACCTCGTATTGCAAAGAGTCCAGACGCACACAGAAAAAAGATGTCCTGAACACAATATAACATTGTAACCATATCAGTTTGTGGCCTGCTTCCTTTGAAGACAACGGGAGCTTTGTCACTGATTTCAGTTGGCGCAAGATCAGGCCTCAGACCTGGAAAAGAACACAATCCAAAGTATCAAATCATGCAATGGTATTGAAAGTCAAGATATTTCCATTACGTTGTTATTAGGCAACCATTGCCTAATAGGGATGCTGCTGCAGGAGTGTGTAATAGTTGTATTTATGAAAAAGAAAAGCGACACTTATAACTTAGATCAGGAAGACCAGGTTCTATTCCTGTTTCTGTTAAAAATTACCTTTGTAACCTTGCGTAAATCACTTAGACTGCAGACTTGCAAAGAAATTAAATTTATGCACCTTATATAGCCCCGTTGATTTCAAGCACATACTTTAATCATAAAGTCCCACCCTTCTCTTGAGTCCAAAGTATGTAAAGTTATGTAAAGCTTTGCAGGACTGAGGCCTAAATCTCTCTGGGCCTTAGTGATCACATCTATAAAATAAAAATAAGAACACCTGCCTCTAAGGGACCTTGTGAGTTCACGTTCATCAAAGCATGTAAAGTTCTAGTTTATCAGTTTCTTAAGGTTTTAATATATTTATAAGAAAATTGCACTTTTTGTGCTATTTCTATTGTTTGGATCATAATTAATCTTTATTAGTTAATAAGATATGTTAGCAAGTGTGCAGATGTTTTGAAAACAGTTACTTGTTACTGAATTAATTGGTGCATTGACCATCCTATATTCATACGTCTACATCAATCACCACAGAGTTCTTAGAGAGCCACAGAACAGAGGGACCAGGTAGAGCATACTATAATAAAAACAAATTACTGTCACTCACTGTTCAAATGGTCTTTCAATGCCTCCATCAAGGGATAGCTCTGTGTTGAGCTCTTTTAATGCCTCTTGCGTCTTGCTGTTCAATCTCAGCAGACAGTTGCTTCAACTCTGCACTGGTGCAATTTTCCCCTCTTTGCTTCACAAATATATTGCAGGACACAGCAGGCAGCTATAACTATTTCTCACTGGGGTCCAATGTTGTGAATAAACAGCACCAGCAACCCTTCAATCGACCAAAAGCACATCAATCAACCAAAAGCACATCCAACTATTCTACATCTGGTGATCCAGTATTTGAATTTCGCCTAGTTGCTGTCAGTGTGGCCAGAATACTGCTTCATGAACTAGAGGTAGGCTGGGTCACGCAGGATGTTTATTGGCATTTGAACATCCCCAATGTTAATCTACCAGTCAGGAAAGAAAGTCCCCGCTATTAGCTTTCTGAAGAATCTTGTGTTTTTAAAGATTCATGTGTGATCACCTTCGCTGTCCAGCTAGCACTGATGTTAGCAAAGCATCCCCATTAATCCACCGATGCTTCTGTAACCATAGTAAAGTAAGCCTTTCTGTTGATGTGCTCTGTGTCTAGGTGACGTGGTATCAAAGTAGGAATATATGCGCCATCTAACAGTCCACTTTGGTTTGCGAACTCCACTGGTGCAGATCCAGATACTATGTCCTGCACATTGCCAAGAATTACAGTCCTCCTTTGCAGGAGGCAATTAATGGCCCTGCACACCTGCAAAACAACAGACACCACAGTGAATTTTTCAGCACCATATTGATTTCCAACAAGCTAGTAGGAATCTCGCATTGCAACCTTCCATGTTCCAATCTTCCCTCTCTTCTCTATTGCCATTGCAGCTTGTGTTTTAGTGTTCTTGTGCTGGAAGGCTGGAGTTCACATGGCGCACAGACCCAGCAATTATGAGAAATCCTGTAGCACCTTATAGACTAACCGATTTATAAGCTTTCATGGGCAAAGACCCACAGAAGGTGCCACAGGACTTGTCACTCATGGTTTTTGTGGATATAAACTCACATGGCTACCCCTCTAATACTTGAGACCCAGAAATGTAGGTTTGCAAATCCAAAAGTTTTGCAGCTGCTGCTCATCATCCCAAACCTACATCACAATCACAGTCCGTGATTGTTTCTTGGGCCCAGAAACAGTGCTCCACCTTCTACAGCTTCTCCATAAATGCTACCTACAACCTCAAGTTGTTTTTCAGTATGTCCCAAATCAGTTTGTTCTCCAAGGAATCATGTGAACCACTGATTCATTTTTTTTTTAAGGTACAAATACCAGAGGGTTATGTGTCCTGTGCTTATGACAATAGTACGCAGTTGGACAGGCCCAATCTTCTGTCAGAGTTGGTAGACAAAGGGAAAGGCCATGTAAAATTGTGCAATTTGGGGGTAAAATGCTAAAACTATGGGCTACGGATGACATTTTGGGATGGAGACAGTTTCACCCTGGAAACAGGACCTCTTGACCCCTCCATGAATCATTTCTGTCTCACTGTGCGTTCACCAAATACACAGCACTGGAGAGTGGGTGGTTGCAGAGTGGGATGCTTACCTAAGATGCAAGTATCAGAGAGGTAGACATGTTCATCTGTATGTTTGAGAACAACAAGAAGTCCTGTGGCACCTTATAGACTAACAGATATTTTGGAGCACAAGCTTCCGTGGGCAAAACCTGCTTCATCAGATGCTTCTGATGAAGCGGGTCTTTGCCCACGAAAGCTTATGCTCCAAACTATCTGTTAGTCTATAAGGTGCCACAGGACTTCTTGTTGTTACCTAAGGTGCAGTGCATTACACAGTGGTACAACCATCCCGGTGGGAACACACACCACCAACACAAGCAGCCAACCAGGCATATGCGTGAGCGATGTGGTAGTTGTACGACCATGTAACTTGTGTTCTTGTAGGGCTGGCAGAATCTAGCATATAGCAGGGACAGCATTTTAAAACAGCACAGATTGTAAGCTAACCAAGGTGCGTGTATTCTTGTCTGAAAATTTGTTCTATTGCAGCCCATGCTGGGCGGGAAGTAACTTGAGCGATAGTTTTATGTAAAGCGGTATCTATCTGCCTGCCCTTTATGACATCTTCCAACTGTAGAAAATTCAAAGGTTCCTTTGTTAACCTTATTGTTGTTTATGAGCCAACGAGCGTGATGAAATGCCATCGACACACAGTCACTCCACAAACATTGCATCATGAACGGTACAGAAAATACAGAATAAAGGTGTCAAGAAAGCAGAAGCTCTGTAATACAGACTTGTGCGGAGGCATGAGAACGATGATGAGTAATACAAAGAAGACCTGAAACATAATTTTCCCAGGGCTTACACAATAAGAAAGAGAGATAAAAAGTGTCAAAACAGTAGAGAAAAGGAGACAAGTCTGAGCTTTGTCAAAAGCAACATGCAAAGTGAGGGAATCACGTGCTGTAGATATTTCAGGAACAGGTAGAGAGTAAAGGAGGTTTTCAAAAGCATTTTAGGGGTTTAGCCATTTCTGAGAGTCCCCATCAGTGTTCCCTGTACACTGATCACTTGGGCTGCTGTCCAGGAGAGATTCAGGGACTGCCCAGCTGACTAGCACAGCACCCACAGCTGGCAGCATGTGTGGCTATCGGTGGGGTACATCCACACATGCCAGAGGTCACATAAGATTTATTCTAACGATGAATGGAAAGAAAATTAGAGGGAACCCTGGTCCCCACCTGAGAGCTGTTTAGAACAAAGCAAAACTAAGTGGAAATGTTGTAAAAATATTTTTTCTTGTTCGTTTGGTGGAAATTTTGAAATGTGGCAAGGTTTGACCAGTTTGACACTGGTGGAAAATGGAGTGGGAAAGACAAATTTCACCCAGATCTGCTAGAGAGCTTCTCCCAGCTCTCTGACTGCATTGCCTTAACTCAGCATTAGGAAAGTGTGAGGGTCTTAATGGCACAAATGAAGTGTTAGGTACTTCACTGCCATGAGCTTTCAGTGCATAACTCCCACCTGTGTCTTTAAAAAAATCTTCCCCTTATGTAACCAAAGCACTGGCTTGTTGTGTGTTATAATGAAATATTGGACACACCTATAGCCTTCCAGCTGTCTGTTAGCGCTGCCATATCTTTGTCAATAAGGCCCATGAGTCTGGCTGTCTTACCTGTCTAATAACAGGAGGCTCCAGTTGTACTGGTAAAAATGCTTTTGTCAAACTGGCTCTTAATGCAGGCCAGAGAGAGGAAATTTTTCTCTCATACCCTCTGAAAGGGCATCCGCTTTAATGCTAGGTTCTGGGAGGTCCCAGTCCTGTTTATTGTTCATAGATGCCAGTTAGCTTTGCTTAATCAATCCCACTTTCAAATTCAATTGGGGTGGGGTAGTGTTGGAGGATTGTATCACTTCTGGGGGATTGGGCGGTCTATGGTAACATCTTATTAAATAATTTGTTTTGTTTTTTTTTCTACAGGCAAAATGGATACATTTAGTTAGACATTACACATGGGCTTTTTAGAACCTACCTGGGTCCAGCCCTTTGTGTCCCCTGTTGATGGCCTTGCTGCTCTTCTGCGTTTAACCATAGGAAGTGGTGAGTTGAGAAGAAAAGAGAAGCAAAGGTGGTTTCTCCAGGCCTGACTAGAGGGGCCTGACTGGAACAGCCATTTTGGAAGCTAGAGAGACATGGTCCTCCAAGGGCTAGAAGGGCTGGCAACAACCCGTCAGAACCTCACAGGATCAGATGAAAGCAGCTTCAGGGCCTCAGCAGGTCAGTTTGTGGCTGAGAATTGAAGTGTGGACAAGGGAGCTTTGTTCTAGCCAAAGAATAAGTAGCCGGAGTTTACGGCTGGCTGAACTTACACAGATACTACAGAGGGGCAAGGAGCTGAGAGCGCAGGCCCTGAATGAAGGCTCATGGTAAGACATTCTGTAGGAAGAGGACCAGAGAAATAGCAACAGGGGTTGCAGTTGAGCCAAACATGGTGGCTGTGTTCAGTGTCTCTTGATTGGAACCTTGAGTAGTAGGTGGGTCCAGGTTCCTCCCCTAGCAAAGAAATATACACTCCAAAAAAGGATGGGGTTTAGTTGGGAGCCTGGGAAAAGGCTGAATTTAAGGGGCCCAGAGACAGGCTTAAGATCCTAGGGAGGGCAAATAGACTCTACATGGAAGGGTTTCATTTGGAGGCCCGTACCAATGAAGATCCATCAAGATTAGCCAGCAGCCTGCAAGGGGCATTAAGTGCAAGAAAAGAATTGTAGTACCATGGCCAACCTCTCAGAGGTGCTTAAGAGATCAGTGCCCCTTTACATCATCCATGTCCCTTCCCATTCGGAGTTCTACCTTGACTCTAGTGGGAGCACAGTTAAGCTAAAACCAAACACTTTTGAAAAATGTCACCCAACATGTACATTTGAAGATACTGCCAACAGAGAGCAAACAAGGTACAGTATATATGATAGTCCATTGACCAACAGCCTTCTTAAATATTGTGAACTTACCTGCTAGGAAATGCAGATGTTTTCTTGAGAGAAATATTGGTAATGATATGTACCAGAGAGGTAGCCGTGTTAGTCTGTAGCTTTGAGAACAACAAGAAGTCTTGTGGCACCTTTTTGACTAACAGATATTTTGGAGCATAAGCTTTCCTGAGCCAAGACCCGCTTCATCAGATGCATGAGTGGGGAGGGTGATAAGTCTCAATAGACACACGTTGGTCCTTTGGTGCATAAACCATTGTGTCCTATTTTGCTGGGGACTGACCTCTGCTACATACAAGAATTCTGAAAACAGCTTTTTAATCCCTCATTCACATTGGTGCTAGTGTTTCTTTCTCTAGAAGATGATACTTTTAATGGCAAGAATACTGTTAGGGGAAAGTGTGGTACATTCACTGGATCTGTAACAAAACATTGCTAGAGCATTGTGCTTCTGAAGGGCATTACTTGGCATGTGCAACACCAGGAAGTTACTCCCTGAGCTTTCAGTATATGGGAAGGGAATAAATTATTCTCCAAAAGCACTTCCCGCTGATTCACTGCCCTTTATCATCCCATTTACAGGCCTGATCTTGCATACCAACCACACCCAGAACTCCCATTGACTTCAAGGAACAGGATAAGTTTATCGTGGGAGTCGTGTAAGAGCCACACAGGCAAATTTCACTGAAAGAAGGTCCTGCATTCATCAGCACTGGAACGCACACGGATTGGAGGTTACCACTGCATCTTGTATCAGGTGTGATGTGTCCAGCATGAATTCAGCAGCAGGTTTAGATGGAAAAGGACTGGTTAGCCTGTACTTCTGCAGTTTGCCAACACAATACTTCAGGCTGGCTGGATCTCTCACCTTATTGTAGAGCACTGGCATTCCAGTGCTATAAACCACTGCTGCTGCCTCTTGGAGCTCAGCGATGCAATTAGCACAACGGAGACGTTGTTATGCACCCGGCAAACTTTATTTATGCACTAGAAAGATCTGCTATAGTATTAGTGTAGTTCCACTGCTGTTTAAAAACCCATTCCCCTCCAACAAGCTAGATGAGAAGCGGTGGTGCCTGAACTGATCACATACGCTGCATTTGGTAACCGAAACACGACCACGTGCGATTTTTTTTTCCCACAGAGGGCAATGCCTCAAAGCTGTTTTTATTAGTTGTGCTGCACCAGGGCCCCTACAGGACTTGAAGCCCCGTTGTGTGCTAGGTGCAGTGCAGATGAATAATGAGAGACACTACCTGCCCTGAGGCTCTTATGACCTTAATAGGCAAAGGGTAAGAAGGCATAACATAGCAAGGTATGGCTCCTAATCCCATGCCCTCAGAGCCATCCTTAACCATGTGTAGAATACACAGTTGCACAGGCTACCTGAAAATTTGGGACACCACTGGGTCTTAATGTCTGCCCATCTGCTTCCTCTTTTCCCTATTCTCTGGCACTGCTTCCTTTGGAGAGGATCTACTTAACTTAAAAGTGAAAAAAAAAAGCCTGCCAGACCTATTGGCAGAAGCTGTGAAAGAACCACTCCAGTGGTAATGAAATGCATCTGCTAACTCTTGTCAGTTTCTGAATTTGCAGTATTAGTCGACGGGACCTTAGTTTAAAATTTGGTTTAAAAATATTTCATTAGTGAGTGGCTGAAGATAATAAAATCACATCTCTAAAAATTCTCGTCGTCCCCCCTTTCACTTACTGGGCTGCTGTCTGGGTTAGGGGCAGCAGTTTAATAGTACAGGCTGAACCGCTCTAATCCGGAACTCTGTGACCCTGCGAACTCTGTAATCCAGCATGGTTTTAGTTAGCCAGACAACCACTTATCATGGGTGTGGCCACGTTTCTCATGGTCCCATAAAATTTGTTTACAGCCACCAGTCCCGGCTCTCAGTGTTCTGTGCAGTTACTTAGTTCTAATTTACCCCTAAATGTCTTCTAAGAGCTCAATATGCAGTGGAAGTGTTGATAATGTGCTAGAAAATTGTTACCTCCCATTGTGTGGCAAATTTCCTCGTCCGGCACTCCGAGGGTGCTGAACAAGGGAGGTTCAGCCTATACTGTGGAGGGCTCTGTAGGCTCTGCCCACACTATCCATTGGCCCACACAATCTCCAAAGACTCCTCCGATATACACTTAGGATTTGTCTACACTGCACAGGTTTTAACAACATGGCTGTGTCAATATGGCCATACGGCTAAAATTCTGGCAGTGCAAACGCTGACAAAATACTTTCATCCCTTTACGAGCAGGGCTCACAATGCAGACAGGAGAGTGCGCCTTCTGAGAATGAGTGAGTCCCACTGCCGCTTGCCAATGGAAAACTTTTGTCTTTCTGGGTGGAAGGGTTTTTTTTAAGCACCTGTGAAAGACAACAGTTTTGTCATTCAATTCGCAGCATAGACAAAGGCTCAGGCATCTGCACTCAGCGAAAGATTGTCATTTGCGCCATCAGCACGTGGTAAATCCATGGCAGAATTATCCTCTGAGTATTCTCACGATACCACAATAATTAATGGTAAGCCCTTGGCTGGACCAATAGGGATGGAGCTCTCTGTGTCCTGTGCTGGGGGGAAGGGGAACCAGGTAGCTTCATTGAAATGACTTATAGTGTTGAGTCCTGGGATTCCACCTACGAAGCTTTGCTGTGTGGGTTGGAATTTGTCTATGTTTTGATGTGTCATGGTGATAATGGATTGTTATTACTGTACTCATGGAAGGGCATGGGAATTGTGCAGGATAGGCCTTGGGTGACGTGGTTATTCTGCACAAAAATGGATGTTGACTGGGTAACAAAGGGTTGTCATAGGGACTACGGGCGCTATTTGGTGGCGCAGGGGTTCTGCCCAAGAGTTCTGATGGCCCCATGCAGTATACCTGGACAACAGTCATGATACTGTGGTGGCCTCTGGTGTACGGGTGCTCTAGGCTACCTTGTCATGGGGAGCAGTGCTCAAATTGCTGAGCTGGGGCAGATGGCCAGGCAGGCTGAGCAGTTCTTTCCCGGGACGGGAGCCAGCATGCAGAGGAGAGACACCTCCAGATGCTCTTGGCCACTGCTGAGTGTGTTTCAGCCTGAGCACGGGATTTGGATGTGGGGGACTGTGGTGAGAAAGAGTTCTGGGCCTCCGTGTTATTTGCGACCAGGCGATTGCTCGAACACTGTTGGGTTGGTTAAATGCTGGTTTTTTCGTGCTTCTTTTCACTGTTTTCCCCTTTTCTGCAGTGTAGCAAGGTCAAATCACCGGTGCGGAGCCTCCCGTTGGTCTTCTCTGGAATTAGCTCGTCCAGCCCTTCTGTGCTCGCTGTGCACCAGGGTTTCACCTCAGTTACTTGTCTGTGCTCCTTTAAGCCCCGTGTCACTTCTGGCTCCCTGTGCCTTGTCCCACTGTACCGCCCCACAGCAGGGCCAGTTACACAGGGTGCTCCCCTCCCAGGGAACCCCAATCCCATATATGCGCATTGCCTCAGTGGCCCACTGCCAGTCATCCTCTCACCCCTGCCTCAGGGGCAAACTGCAGCCTGAAATGGCTGCTTACCATTGGCCAGGGGATGTGGACCTGTTGCCTTCTTCTCCCTGCAGCCCTAGTAACCCTCAGGCTCCTGTCTCAGACCTGGAGTCTGGGAATGGGGCCAGGCCAGAGCTTCCTGGCTCTGCCTGCCTTTCCCCAGCACTGCTCTGTCTCAGGTATTCTCCGTAACTTCCCTGCATCCATGTCCTTCCTGCCCCTATTTATATTGCCCATGCTGGGCCCTAACTGGCTGCTGCCTGCCTCAGCTGCTTGCTTCACAGTACCAGTCCTCTCCCAGGGCTGGGTTTAACCCTTGTTTCGCCAGGAGTGGCGTGACTGCTCCACTACATCCAGATAGAAAGTCACTTGTATTCCATGCTGCCAACAATCTCCTTAGTGCTCGTGAGTGGAGACAGTCTGCGTGCAAGTTCTATTTTAACTTCCCAGATTCAGAAGTGAGAGAGCCTCTCCAGCCAGCAACCCGAGCTAGAAGGTGATTTGTCTTAGTGAAAGCACCTCAGTTGCATGGAACCAGGCCCTGGGTTCCACCCTGGGCACCTGGCAGCAGAGTTACATAACAGCACGCTGTGTTCAAGCAATGGCTATCAGTGCTCAGTGTTGAAAGGGAAGGCCAGCGAGCTCTGAGGAGAATGTGTGACTGCGAGCTGACGGCCAGGTAGGCCCACTAATATGCTGTCATTGGAAAGGATACAGTAAGGAAGTGTGATTGACCCAGCCTGCCCCCACAGGAGCGGTTTGTTGTTTTCCCATGATGGGAGCAGGATTATGTCCAAAGCAATAAATGCATCTCAGAAAAGAAAAGGAAATAAAAGAAAAAACTAAGAAGTAAGTCCTAAGGTTTGAGTTTCCCAAGGCCATGGATGGGCCCCTCACAGCTCGGGGCATCTCAGAAACTAACTCACAGGATTACTGACTAACATGGTTTTTAATCTAGTCTTGCAGTGTTTACTTTGTTTTCCCTTTCAGCACAGCTCCTGGAGTCAAGTGAATAAGTGAGGTCCCAGCGTTCATGTAAAATAATGGTTCTAGCCCTCGTGGTGGCAGAGAGATTTTGGAAAATGTGGCCGCCGACATACCAGAAGACAAATTTAAAGCCTGAGTTACTTAAAACACAACGCTGTATTAAAAACTAGATTTTTTTTTTTGCCACAGGGAGGGACTCTTTTTTGTGTGCTGGAGTAAGGACATAATGCAACTGTAAAACACCATTGTTTGGCTCCATCTTTATTGTCCCTTGGGGATTCTATGCCCAGGCCTGCTGATGAGGAGCACACAGGGGGCAATTGCATTGTTTCAAAGGGGCCTCGAGCTCCCAGGCACCTCCACTATTGCTGTGGCAACAGTGGCGGCTGGAGCCCTGCCAGAAGTGCCACTCTGCATGGCACTGAGGCCTGGTGGGGAGGGCCTGTTGCCGTCCTCCAGGCGGAACTAACGGCTGACTGCCCTTAGCCCCGCCCCTTCCTCCCAAGGCTCTGCCCCTTCCAGGGCATGGAGCAGGGCCCCCCACCACACACCTTGCCCCCCAGCCCACGGTGTCTATCAGCCCTGATGTCTGTGTCAAATATGCTCATTTTTGAGATAAAGTGGTGGTAGTTTGAATGTAGCTGGTTTAACACTCAGCTTTCCAAACTCAGCCTGCAATCTCAACAGCAAGCCGGAGTTGTGCACCAATATTAAAGATTCTACCGGACAAATCCTGCCTTCGCTTATATCTGCGCAGTGCCTCCATCTTCAATCAGGCCTTCCATATGGCAACCGCCCTGACATAGCTGATTGGCTCTCTGACTGAAACGTTGTCAGCCACCCTGCTGGTGATGCACAAGAAGGGCTGGATTCCAAGTCACTTTCTCTTATCTGAGGTGGATTTACTGGGATACCAGGAATGAAGACTAGTAAGAAACTTGATATCAAGAGCACTGAGCTGAGCCTCCATGCACATAGAAAGCACATCCATATGGCAAGAAGTTACTACTTGTCCCATAGTCAGTCTGCAAATAGGCCCCTACATTAAGAAGGAGAACATTTCAAAAACCCAGCCCTGGATGTTTCGGTGTCACCCTTCCTATCTGCTCACCTCTGCACCATAAGAAAGTCAGGGCTCTAATAAGCAGTGGAAGTAACCCTTTTCATTCAGTGCTGGTGTAGTACCCAGAGGCACTGAGAACCCATCTGGGGTGAGTGAAGTTGCTGCTTTACAGCCTAGGTTGGCAGCCAGCTGCCCTTTAGCTCATGTGGTAGAGTGCAGGGGCATATATCCTATGCTCACAGGTTCTATCCCTGAGGCCAGCAAGCCAGGTCTGTAGGTGTTATGCTGGGAAAATGTCTTTGCATCTGTCCTGCGGTTGAGGTTTGCACCCGACTTCCAGATTTGGGGTGTGTGTGAGCAGAGGCATTGTTTGCACATCCCCACAGAGTTGGGGCAGGCAGTATGATGTGAAGGATACTTGATGTGGTGCCATTGTGTTAGTTTCACATCTGTTGACATGGTGACCATCCCAAACAATAATCCACCCCGTGTGCTAATGGAGCTATAGAGGAGTAACAAATGTTGGTTAGACTTGCGTGTCAGCAGGTTGCATAACGCTACCTGTATTCCCTGCTGGTATCTCCAATAAGAACTCCATCGTTGGTTAAAGTCCCCGCCACCCAATCAGGCAAGCCATCACCGGGGCATAGACTTTCTGCATCTTCTGGTGGATTGAGAAAGGAAGGGCAAATAGCGTGTGAACATTTCCATGCAAATTTCATCTCAGCACTGAGGGTGCCTGTCGTGTCTACTTTGGCAATTTGCCCAGGAAAGTGTGGTAAAATTGTCTGGGTGCTGTCGCAGCACATCCAGAGACCCCAGTGGCACAAAGCCAGGTAGGGATGCTGTAATTCTTGGAGCCACACGTGTATAATAACTATTTAATTCCTCTTCTCCAATTTTTTTCCTATCCCACTTTTCTACTTCCATGACATAACTCCAAGCTGCCATAAGGTGGCAGTATCCCAGAATGCTGCTGAAGAGTCTGCCGGTTTCTTCAGCCTGGATTGACTCTTGACTACATTGAGTAGTAACAGAGAGAAAGCCGTGCTAGTCTATATACTATCAAGACAAAAAAAGCAGTCAAGTAGCACTTTAAAGACTAACAAAATAATTTATTAGGTGATGAGCTTTCGTGGGACATACTGCTTTTTTGTTTTGATAGTATATAGACTAGCATGGCTCCCTCTCTGTTACTAATCCGCACATAATAAATTATTCTGTTAGTCTTTAAAGTGCTGCTGGACTGCTTTTTTGTTTTGACTACACTGAGGTGTTCATAACGGTTCAGAGCTGACAGTGATGTGGTGGGTGCCTTCAGAAAGTAAGTTTTACCTAGTGAGAAGGTGTGGCTATATGCCACATGGTTGCAGGCAGGTCTGATGTACTAGGAAAGGCAGGCACCAACAATAATTGCTTCATGTCTTCTATTTGCATGTGTGCATCAGAACATTTCCTTCTTCTTTCCTCTTCACAGGTCAATGTAATGCTGCCTTGGGGTGGTGTTGTAAGCCAGGAAGATATTTGAGCCGCTCAGCAGAGGCGACCAAGTTCAAGCATCAGAGTTTACAAATCTAATGAAGAAGTGTTTTAAAACGCATGTTAATTTATTTCTCCACTAGGCCTTACACTAAAGTGACAAGGTGGGTGAAGTAATATCTGTGAGTGGACCAACTTCTGTTGGGGAAAGTGACAGGTATTTGAACTTAGACAGAGCTCCTCCTCAGGTCTGGGAAAGCTACTCACTGTGTCACTGCTAGCTACGAGGTCTAGCAGATAGTTTAGGATAAGTATTTACTGCATATTCCCAGGGACCAGGCGGGGTGAAGTGACCTGCTACCACCCCTGGTGTGAGAGGGCAAAAATGGAGGTTAGCGAGTTAAAGATTGTAGAAATAAGTCATAAATCCAGTGATCTTTAGTGTCTTGCAAAGTTATGAAGTTAAGTGCCCAGACTCAGGCTTTGAAGGTGTCCCTCAGGTTTCGTTTGAGGATGAGGACTGGGAGGTCAGATATGGAACGAATGCTGTGTGAGAAGTGTTCCCACACAAGGGCAAGGGTGTTTGGTCTTTTATAATGTTTCGCATGAGTAATCATTTGAAAGCATAGTGGTTATCCATTTTCAGCCACACATTTAGGGCACTGGAGGTGTGTTGTGGGCAGTGCGTTGATCATTGTAGCAGTGGAGACATGTCTGGAGTTTTTGCGTTTGTTGTTCTGGCAGGGGCTGGTGTTGCTTTGAGTTGGTGTGTCCTGGGTCTGGGGGGAACTTCCTCTAACTATGGAATCAGAGAGGTAGCAGGGACCACAAGAGTCCTCTAGTCTAACCCATGCTGAGATTTAGAGCTAGAAGCATCACTGCAGAAAATGGCAAGGCCTCACAGCCATGTACGAGGAAAGATTACAGGTCAATAGATTACAAGGCCAGAAGGGATCATTATGATCATGTAGTCTGACCTCTGGTCTAGCACAGGCCCGAGACCTGCCCCCAAACAATTCCTTTTCTGATTAGAGTGCCACCTTCAAAAAAAAACATCGAACCTGGATTTTAAAACTGCTGTTGATGGAAGATCTCCCTCAATGCTTAGGAAACTATTCAGTCCCAATCCGCCTCTGAATATAGAGTGTATGAATATAGCACTTGTTGAGCAGCCTTGTTATATGTTGTGGGAGCTCATGAATGTAGCAGGACATAGAAGTCCCTGCAACATTAGGGAAAGCCCAGTCACTAGCCAGCCACAGTGAGAATGTTCACGGTTTCCTAATGGCTTTGTTATTTTTTAGACAAATACTTCAATGCACAATGGAAGGTCGAGGCGAAGGCCAACCTTGTACCTGAATTCGAGCGGCCAACAGGAAAGGTAGCACCACCTTCCTCATGGACCGACAGGAAATTAATCTGGCGATGGGACGTATCCCATGATTTCATGCCTGTGAACTGGGGTGGAACCTGTTCAGCTAGAACAACAGGAAGGCTTTGGATAGGTCCTCCCTACCACCACCCCACTTACTCCACTGTTTGGGAAGGAAGAAAGGTTTGTCCTTGCTGATGCTTCCAACCGGATGCTCATTTGTTTATTTTTTCTTTAAATAAAGTCACTGAATTCCGTGCAGAATGCTAGGATCCCATTCCGCATGCACGCGCAGAGGGCTCTGTTTCCCAGGGGCAGGCAGCTAGCAGAGCAAAAGGGAGGGAAACCTGGTTCAGCTCACGGCGTGAGACCTGCCATGCTGTCACATTATGTATCTCAGCTGGAATAGAAACACGTGCTGCTACTTGGCTGGGAGGCACCAGGATACGGGGCTGTGAGAGGCAGACACTGGGTCTCTATTTTTAGCCTCTCAAAGCTAGGCTGGGAACTGTTGTGTTGAGCATTTTTGCCACAACTCTCAGAGTGATCATACCCAGCACATTTGCACCTTTTATTTTTTTGGCAGCCCCAGTAAAGGACCCTCGGGACCTGACTGGTGCCAGATGAGAATATTTGCCGGACGACGGGCGGTCAATGGTTTCAGACCCAGAGCAAGACAGAATGGAATGGCTGTTTCAGAGGCAGCGGGAAAAAGCAGGAACAGACCTGGCTAATTAGGTATCATCCCAGGCAGAGTGGGAGCAGCAGGGGAGAGGCTGCTATGAATCAATTAATGGCCAGCTGCTTCTGCAAGAGGCAGCATACAGACAGGCCTTTTAAAAAGTGGGAGAGTGGAAGAGGAGGTTGGAGAGAGAGGTGAGGAGACTAGAGCAGATGAGGAGAGAGTGAGAGAGCACCAAAGAAGAATACCAACAGCATCAGAGACAGTGGGGGAGGTGAGGAGCTCTGTAGGGAGTGTATGGCCTTTCCGCCCCGATAAACTCCAGGGCTCAGCTGGCAGCTGTGAGGGACTGGTCACTCAGCCTGATCAGACCAGGGGCCTCTTACCTCCTGCCTTTGGGGCCAAGGGACCAAAGCCCAAACTGCAATGAGGGCAAGCAGGCCCCATACTGTGGGACTGTGGACTGAGCAGAGGTCTGGGGTCCAAGAGTGACACTCATCCTGCCACAGTGCTTAAATAAGGATCATAGGAGCTTTTTGTAGGCGCCCAAGTTTGCAGCTGTTGGACTTCGTCAGTAAACACTGCAATTCGGATACCTGGGCTCTGATCCAGCAAAGCTCTTCTGGTCTGATTCAGAGCCCACTTCTTCTTTGGCTATACCCAACCAGCAACATCGATTGTTCCCTGAGTGTAGGCATGCCCTTAGAGATGGCAAATGTGCATAAAACCAATGATCAAGGACTTCCTGAGATGACCCTGTTTTGTGATAAGATTCTATTCCCATGGGAAGCTTGTCTAGCCAGGTAAGGATGACAGTTAGCAAGGGAGGTGAGAGAGTGGGTCTAGGAATTCTGTTGCATGGGTAAGAGGGATGTTTTAGGGCAGTAATGCTAGTGGGGAGAATAGCAAGAAGGGGACATACTACAAGAGGGCTTCTGGGAAGAAGCTGATGCCATTGCAGGACAGATCTGAAGAAATGACTGTAAGACATGATTCCATAATATGCCACTGCCAGGAAGAGTGAGGAGTTACCATAATATGCCACTGCCAGGAAGTGAAGGTGAGTGAAGGTTACTCTGGCATTGCAATCACACAGTAATGGAAATGGTTGTCATTTTTTCAAGTTTGCCTTAGTTTAGGGTGGGACGGGGTGGGGGGGATGAGCACTGAAAAAGCGATTGCCTTTAGTTCATATATCCAAACCAAGCTGCCACTGGACAAATATGTAAATACAAGCCACGGCACACAGACAGTTTCCCAGTAATAGCCACATTATGGGTTTATACTAAACTACACTGCCCGATTAACTGCAAACTATCTCCCAGGTGACCAAAGATCTTTACAGGCAGGCTTTCTGCAACAGCAGCAGGGTTAGCACTGGCTTTACACAGTCGTACTTTAGCTTGCCATTATCATTCCTATTTCCAGCCAAATATTTGTAAAAGACTTATATGCTGAGCAAATAAAAACCCACAGGCATGAAAAAAATAGCAGCTAATTAGAGGGAACTTAGATCCTCTCTGCAAATATTGCTTTTGTCTCTAGAATGTAAACTTGAATCAAGTTTGTAGATGTTCAGGTTGCACAGGTAGCCTGAAACAAAAGCACTGGAAGGAGGGTGAGAGTCACACTTCCATCTGAACAGGGTTATGTTAACTTTGAAAAACTTACTAAGCACCAATTTTATTAATCATTTTCCTGCTGATCAGTCCAGAATCGAAGTGTGGTGAATTTTCTATCCCCTCTTGCTGGTCGTGACTGTCATGTAGGCAAGACATATTCCACTGGAATGCCAACAGGTGGCAAATTCTGAATGGGTGTAACCTGCATACCTACTGGGTGTGGTTCACCATCTCATGTACTGGCACTTAGACCAGTTGTAGAAAGAAAGACTGAATCGACTCTACAGCCTTAGCTAGGAGGCAGCTGGCTTTTAGCTTGAGCTATGGAGGCTCACGCACTAAGTTCCAGAGGTCTGAGGTTGGTGTCCTCCTGTTTGTGTCTCATGGGCACTAATGAGGAGCAAAGCATCGGGTGCAACTTGTGGATTTCCAGCTTGGTACAGTAGCAGGAAAGAGGTTGTTATGTGAGAACCTGATCAGACATGTCATGCAGGAGTAGTGTAACCAAGTAAAATAAGTCACAGCAGACCTTTCCTTTTGCACATCAGTGAATGTGATAGATGATTCTGGGTCCTGTAAGCATGGGGCACTTGTTTAAAAACAAAGTGTTATGCGTATTAGCTACAGAAAAACAGACTCCCAGGTGTGAGAGAGGAAACTGCAAGCTAAGGGCATGAAGCTGGGGAGACTGACATCACCTGAGAATCTGGCAATGTATCTTCAGTTCTCGTGGAGTCAATCAAACTTTAAGGTGAAGTGGTTACAAGACCACTGGCCAACTGACTCAGCTGTGTTGGCAGCAGAGGTGAAGAAAGTGGCTGTTAAGTTCTGGTACGTAGTACCAGCTATTTATTTAGGTTTCTGTTCTATTTCTCTATCCCTCACCCCAAGCTGTGGCCTTTTTCTAAAAATTAACATTTTTCAGTAGGTTCTAAGGGGGGGGGGGTTAAAAATCGATACAATTTTTGTAATGAAGAAAAATGGGTTCACTTCAACTCCTGAGGAAAGAAACAAATGTCCAAGTACTTTGCGATACCGCGTTCTTATGTTTATTTTAAATGGCTTTTTAGCAGGCATGCTGGACTTGGTCTACGCTTAGAAATACTCACAATATAACTATTTTGGAAAACTATATTGAAAACTTTCTGCTACTACTCACAGGACATAAAGTTGCATAGATATAGGTCTATGTAGGATCAGGGCTTTATGGCTCAGTTGTAGTAAGGATTTGCAAAGATCAACATAAAAATTTCCAGGTTGAAACACTTCAGACAAAGCAATTGGCTGAAGTGGAATTAAAATCTACACATCAAATATTTGCCATGATTTCAAATGTATTGTTTGTTCATCTAAAATGTATACAATGATAAAGAGTATCAGAGAAAGAGGAATCCTAAAAGTCAGCAATGGAAACATCTCACAGGTGATTGTTACTGGGATTGTTCACATCTTCCTGGCAAAAAAGCATGTTTCTTCAGGATTGTTCTTCACCAGCTTCTCCATAACTATTTTTAACACTGGTATAGCATAAAGTTAGCCAGTGGAATGCAGAGACCTAAATAACTGCTTAGGCTGAGATGTGGACTGATCTGAGAACTTGATGCTCAAGATGAAACATAGATTAAATTCTTTGGAAAGCTTTCACAATCCTGATGAATAGAGAGCTCCATACAGCTTGTCTTTATTATTCTAGTTGGGCCC
Source organism: Carettochelys insculpta (assembly GCF_033958435.1). Classification (NCBI taxonomy): domain Eukaryota; kingdom Metazoa; phylum Chordata; order Testudines; family Carettochelyidae; genus Carettochelys; species Carettochelys insculpta. The sequence goes on along the minus strand of NC_134140.1, from coordinate 130,536,641 downwards.
AGTTCTGGCACCTTTATTCCCGGTCAGGAGTCCCTTTTTCCATTGACTGAACCAATCTTTAACCATTTCATTGATGGACTTTACATCAAAGAGTTCCAATTAGCTGCCCCCAGAAGGAGCTGATACTAAAAACAGCCACGTTGGTACTGGGTCACTGCTTATAGACCAGATCCTCCACCAACTGAAGTCAATGGGGATTTTACTATTAACGTTAGTAAGGCCCCAGTTCAGCAAAGCACTCAAGCATATGCTTAAACACTTTGAAATATAAGTGCGCACTGAAAAGATAGATAACCAAATCGCTTGGATGGTTGAGACATGATATATCCTGTCTTGGCAGGGGGTCAGATGAGAAGATATTTGCATGCTTTTATGTGCTTAAAGTTAATTGCTTTTAAGTTATTGATTATTAATAGCACTTCTTCTGCCAACCCCAAAGGAAAAGATTTTACGAGCTTTTTGTAGAGAGGCCCTATATTAGCTTTCTTTTGTTGTCGAGAAAGGCCATTTGTGAGTTGTAAACCTTTGAAAAATCTGGCTGAACTGTTCTATGCAGTAGGTGTGTACTTTTCTCTTAATCAGGAAGGCCTCCAATTAGCTGTAGTGTAGAGGTGGCTGATTTTGACCCATTTTTAATTTGTTTCACACCTACAAAACTTCTAAATTGAACTGTGCATAAACCGACATTTTTGCTTTGCAGTAAATTCTACAGTGTTGAAATATGTTCTTTTGGGTCCAAATCTGAATTCTGGGGTAAATGGAAACTTTTTGTTTTGACTGTTTTTTTTTTCATTTCAAAATTACTTTTTTTTGGTTATAAATTTATTTCAGATCATAAGCATTAGTGTCTACCTTTGGAAAACATCCAAGTTTCTGGTCTGATAAGGCTGAAATGAAACTGGTTTAGTGTTTCATTTTGAAACAAAATTTGGTCAGAGTTGACAAGTTCCTACGGAACATGTCTTGATTAAACAGCAGTTTCCAGTGAGTAAAAGCTCTATCATAAATTTTCATTCAGCTCTACCTGTGAAATGGATCCACAAATAGAACACCAATGGGCTAGTAAAAAAAAAACAACAACAAAAAAAACCATATAGCTAATAATAGTACAAATTCAGCTTCCTACCAGCCTGAGTATTATCATCACTAAGAGCAAATAGCAACAAAATATAAACAAATGATAAAGTTCATTTGTCTTCAAATTTTGTTAGCATTCCATGTGCAACTGTCATGTACATTGCTGAAGGTATAAAAATTCCATGGCTAATTTAAATAGCTTTTCTTACCGATATGCTCTCTTTAGATCCCTGCATTGTCACAGATCGCTGAAAGACAAATGAGAAGTGGCATGGTTTTCAAAATTAGACACATGGAAGTGAATAGTAACAGGGAGGTAGCTGTGTTAGTCTGCAGTCTAACAAAACAAAACAGCACTCATGTAGCACTTTTAAGACTAACAAAATGATTTATTAGGTGATGGGCTTTCGTGGGACAGACCCCAGTGGGTATATTTCTTCGGTTGTGCCTTAAAAGAATTTCCTTTTTCCCAAGATTCATGCAATGTGCTCACTAAAAGAATCATATTTTGACTATGTTTGAATACCTGTTAATGACTCAGACATAACATTCTCTAAAAAGATCATGCTGAGCAGGATCATATTATTGTGTTTCCTTGACTGTGGTGATGGTTGTTTTTTTCATGCTGTTTGCTATTAAGAGTTCATGTGTTCCTGTGCTCTAAACTTAATTTGAAGCCATAAATCTCCATTTGTAAGTCACAACCTGTTGCTATGGAGGTGATGATTATGTCACAAACAGAAAACTATGACTGCACATAGGGAGCAAATAATAGAAACTGATAAATTCAAAGGTGTAAGCAAATCTCTTGCTGAGAAGCCTGTTGCCACAGTTTGGGTGTGTCTACACAGCAAAGTTATCTCAGAAGTAACTTAGTGGTTGTGTTGTGTAAATTCTTGCAAAGTTATTTGGAAATAATGGCCATTAACACAGTACAACCACTACTTCAAAATAAGTTCAAAATAGCAGATGGCGTATTTTGAATTTGGTAAACCTCTTTGCATGAGAAATAGTGCCTATTTTGAAATAGGGGCTGAGTAGACAGTGAATAGGGGCTATTGCAAAGTAAGATACAGTGGCCATGTCTACACTAGCAAGCTCTTTTGGAAAACCTGGCCTCTTTACGAAAGAACATGTGGAGTGTCCACAAAAATGCACTTTTTTTATCTGAAGCCAAAAGAATGCAGATCTTCTTCTGGAAGCCATCTTCTGCTCCCAGATCAAGAAGAGCTCCTCCTTTCAGATGGTATCAGAGAGGTAGCCATGTTAGTCTGTATCTTCAAAAATAACAAGAAGTTCTGTGGTACCTTATAGACTAACAGATACTTTGGATAGTAAGCTTTCATGGGCAAAGACCTGCTTCATCAGATGCATGAGTCATGGGATGAAGCGGGTCTTTGCCCACGAAAGCTTATGCTCCAAAATATCTGTTAGTCTACAAGGTGCCACAGGACTTCTTGTTCCTTTCAAATGCTTCTTTTTTTAAAAAAAAAGCATGCTTAGATGCTCTGTGAGCCCTTTTTTCGAAAATCAGTCCTCATGGCGATGGCTTTTTCGATCCCTGGCCCATTCTTTTGAAAGATGAGGGGCCATGTGGACACTCTGTTGGAAGAGTGGATTGATTTCTTGATCTGCTTTTTTGTCTGTGGCCGCACTCTTTGGAAAGAGTTTTGTTTGGAAGAGATCTTCTGGGAGAACTTCATTTGAAAGAGCGTTGTAGTGTAGAGGTAGCCTTTGTGCGTAGATGCACTGTTTCAGAATAAGCTATTCCAAAAGATCGCTTCCAGAATAGCTTCTTCCAACATAACGCTGCTGTGTAGACTTAGTCTTTCAGAAACATCTCAGAGAGGTTGCCACATAAGTCTGTGTTTTCACCAAAGAACAAAGCAGTCCTATAGCACTTCGAAGACTAACAATATAATGTATTAGGTGAAGAGCTTTTGTGGGATAGACAGCTAGCTGATTTGTCAGTTTTTATTTCATTTTTCTGTCTTTCTGTTAAATTCTTTGGCTACATCTACACTAGCACACTATGTCGAAATAGCTTATTTCGACGTAAGAGCATCAAAATAGGCTACTTCAACGTGTATCGTCTACACATCCTCCAAGGCTAGTGCCATCGAAGTTCAACGTCGAAGTAGCGACAGGAAACGTCGAAAGGAGCTGCCCCGGAAGGAAATGCAGTGTCCAGACATACAAGCACTCTCCGTCGAAATAAGGGGCCAGCAAAGCCCCAAGCCGCTCCCTTAAAGGGCCCCTCTCAGACACACTCGCCCTGCACAGCATGAGATCCACAGAGCCGACAACTGGTTGCAGACCCCGTGCATGCAGCATGGACCTCCGACTGCAGCAGCAGCAGCAGCAGTAGCAGCAGCAGCAGCCAGAAGCCCTGGGCTAAGGGCTGCTGCATGCAGCGACCATAGAGCCCCGCAGGGGCTGGACAGAGCATCTCTCAACCCCTCAGCTGATGGCCGCCATGGAGGACCCTGTTATTTCAACATAGCGGGACGCGGATCGTCTGCACACACCCTACTTCGACGTTGAACATCGAAGTAGGGCGCTATTCCCATCTTCGAATATGAATAGAGATTTCGACGTCTCACCGCTCAACGTCGATTTCAACATCGAAATAGCTCACAGCACGTGCAGATGCGACGTGTGCTATTTCGACGTTGTGCCAGCTACTTCAAAGTAGCCGGCTAGTGTAGACACACCCTTTTTGTCTCAGTTATCATTTCCCAGAATTTTCCAAAAGCTCATCACCTAATAAATTATATTGTTAGTCTTTAAAATTAGTCTTTTTCCTTTGAGAGTTGTGGCTTAGGTTTCTAGCCCTGCTGACTGCAAAGAAAACCATATGCAATGTGAGGCGATGTAGTCAAGGCTGACATTTACTGCCTTTGTAAAATGTTTCGACATCTATGAGTGAAAAAGCAGTATCTGAGAGCTAGGAATTATTATGTTGTTGTGTTACATAGAAACTTACTTAGCCATTGGCTCATGAAGGTGTGATACCTGTGCACTCCTCTCCATGTGTTTCACATGTGGCCCTGTTATTCTTTACAAATCTGACCCTGTTAAGGCTGCTAACCATTTCACTGTCATTCACAAGAGCAGAAAAATCATCTAGGGGTACAGGCAGCTCCAGATTGTTCATGGAGCAATCAGCATTGTTTCTGTTCCTCTCTAACCCTTACCACGAAGTCTAATCAACATTAATCCATGGATCTGATCCAAAGCCTATTGATCACAATGGGAGTCGTCCCAATGACTGGTATGGCCTTTGGGTCAGGTTTGGTATGTTCTTTGGACACTAAATATAATGGAAAGGAAAGTTGATCCTGAGTACCTAATAATAATGGCTAAAAATAAACTAGGCTATGTGCATTCAGAATTAATAGAAATTGGGCATTTGTCCTTTTCAAATAATGCTTTGTTAGTTTAAGTGCTGTACTTGACATTTACAAACATAACATTTTGACAGTCGGTTTTTGGGATGTTGAATGAAGGAATGTGAGAACAAAGGGCCTGTTTACAGGAACAGCCTGTTCGCAATGCTCCAGTGGAAATGGTTCCTAACATTTTACGGAATGAACCTCACGAGAAAGGTTAAGATTTAGCAAGAGAAAGGACGCAAATCAACTCTGAATGAAGCTAAAGAATGCGTGTGACCCTGGCACACACTAGGGTGGACAGATGTATATATATTTAAGGAGGAAAACCACATTCGTACAACTCAAGACCAAAAATAGGTAGCCCTGAGAAGGTCAAATTAGAGCAAGGATGAAAAGAAGAAATCAAAGTGTAGAAGTGTGCATAATCTGCTCCAATTTTCAATAGCTTTGATCCTCAGCAGAGGAGTAAATCAAAGACAAAAACCACATGTCATTGAGTTACCTTCTGTCTTTGTTGGATGTACTTAGCTCTGTGGTTCTCACGAATAGCATGCCATGAATGCTCTTTGGAATACCAAATACCATTGCTTGTTATTTGAATTAAAGGCGTGCCGAGAGGCTCCATTGTGTTAGATGCCTTGAATGCGCATAATGAGGCACATCCCTGACCCAAAGAATTTACAAACTAAACAGGCAACACACAAAAGCTAATATTCTTTTCATTTTGTAGATGGGGGATTGAGTGAGGCACGAGAGAAATTAAAGCCAGGTCTACAGTTACCTTAAAGTTGATTGTAGATATGCAATTCCAGCTACGGGAATTGTGTAGCTAAAATCGACTTATCTAAAATTGACAAGAAGTCCTGCGGCACCTTATAAACTAACGGATATTTTGGAGCACAAGCTTTCATAGTCTATTAGGTGCCGCAGGACTTCTTGTTGTTTTTGCAGATACAGACTAACTCGGCTCCCTCGCTGATACTTATCAAAAATTGACTTACCTGGCTGTCCTCATTGAGGGAAGTCAATGGGAGAAACTATCCCGTCGACCTCCCTTACGCCTTACGAGATTGAGGAGTACAGGGATGAACTGTCGACCCCAATAGTTCAATTTCACGCATCCCCACTAGGTGTGTGAAATTTAACCCCAGAAGATCCACCCTGAGCAGGTTGATCTGCCAGGTAGTGACGACATACCCCTAGTGATTTACAGCACACACCACGGAACTGAAATGAATCCCTGATCTCCTTAGTTGCAAACCTGGGCCTACAGTATAGAGCCATCCCAGTGGGGCTTGGCTAGTGGGTAGGACCCAAGGTGCTATGCTGATAGTGGGGACCTCTGGTGGGTGGTGGATGCTGAAATCAATTATCATGTGGGGTCCTGAAGGTGCAAAATCCAAGGTAACCTCCTTGCTTACCTTTCTCTAAGGCCAGACCTGCCTACAGCACTAGTTGGTAGACTTCTCCAGCTGTTCAACAGTAAGCATTTTCCATGAGGAGGTGCTTCATTAAGCTACATCTACAATCATCCCAAAACGTTATGTGATGTTTTGGCCCCTTTGTCTCATACCATAAATACGGAAACAACTCAGGACACAAACAGCCTCCAGTCTTTTCAAAGAATGTGAGTGGAGGGGGGCATAAAGGGCAATGCTTTATACTAAACGCCTGAATCGGCTGCCAAATGGGATGGTAACTGTATTATCATCCTTATTTAAGAGGATTTTTTTCCTCCAGGACAGCGATTGTCCTGAAGCAGGACAAATTTTCTTAGACCAACCCTGACTGTGGATTGTTTCCCTAGCAGCTTTACAGGCTGTTTAGTTCAGAGCTTGCTAATAGTGAACAGGCACAGGGAACAACCCTTGGGAGACCAATGAGATACTTGACTGTACTTCTTTCAGTAAAAACGGATGTTGGAGCAGACAGCACATGATCAGAAGGCTCCTAAGGCTATATCTACACTACAGAGTTATTTCAAGATGGTTACGTCTATACTAGCACACTACATCGAAGTAGTCTATTTTGAAGTAAGAACATTGCAATAGGCTACTTTGACGTGTATTGTCTACATGTCCTCCAGGGTTGGTGCTATCGACTTTCAACGTCAAAGTAGTGATGGGGAACATCGAAAGGAGCTGCCCCAGAAGGAAATGCGGAGCGCCCACACACACAAGCACTGTCTGTCAAAATAAGGGGCCAGCAAAGCCTGTGGACAGGGTCACAGGCTGGACTAGGCCTTCTGGGGCAAGAGCAGGCCACTCCCTTAAAGGGCCCCTCCCAGACACAGCACAAGGTCCACAGAGCTGACCCCATGCACACAGCATGGACCCTCAGCTGCAGCAGCAGCAGCAGCAGCAGCCAGAAGCCCTGGGCTAAGGGATGCGGCACGTGGTGACCATAGAGCCCTGCAGGGGCTGGACAGAGTGTCTCTCAACCCCTCAGCTGATGGCCACCATGGAGGACCCTGCTATTTCGATTTAGCGGGATGCGGATCGTTTACGCACGCCCTACTTCGACGTTGAACATCGAAGTAGGGCGCTATTTCCATCTTCGGATAGGAATAACAATTTAGATGTCTCGCTGCCTAAAGTTGATCTGAAAGTCGAAATAGCGAATGGCGCATGTAGACGCGACGCGTGCTATTTCGACGTTGTGCCAGCTACTTTGAAGTAGCTGGCTAGTGTAGACGCACCCAATAACTTTGCTAGTGTCTATACTATGCACGTGCTATTCCAAAATAAATTCGAAATAGCGGGTACATTATTTTGAAATCGGTAACCCTCATTGCAGGAGGAATAACGCCTCTTTCATAATAGAGATTTCAAAATGGCACTATGAAGACACAGAATAGCGCTTTTTTGAACTAAGCCATAATGGCATCCAATGGCACTATTTCAAAATAGCACTATGTGTCTGGAAATGCCAGGTGCTATTGCAAAATGCATTTTGCATGTGGTTCATGATGTACCTGCTCAATGAGCCAAAGCCTTTGGAAAATTGACCAAACGCCTATGGAATGGCCTGGTATTAAACTCCATACAAAGGTAGCAGTTTATCAGGCAGTTGACCTGAATATCCTGCTGTTTGGCTCGGAGTCATGGACAATATATTGCCGCCATGTTTTGAAACTCGATCAGTTCCATGTGTGCTGTCAGAGGAATATTGCCACTGTGAATTGGTGGGACAAAATTCCTAACACAGAGATTCTTAAGCCATGTGGAGACATGGGTATAGAAACAATGCTTATGAACAAACACTTTTGCTGGATTGATCATGTTATGAAGATGGATGATACATGGATATCAAAGATGGTCTTCTATGGCCCGCTTGCTCATGGAAAGCGCTCTATCGGTGGTCAGCATAAGCACCATAAAGACATCTTAAAGGCCAATGTGGCCTATCTCCCAGTGATCTGGAAACTCTAGCTCAAGACAGATTGTCCTGGTGCCAAACCGCTGCACAGGCTCTTGATTGCATAGGATCCGAAAAGAACGTACAATGCCTGCAGTTGACGGGTTTTTATGTGACATCTATAATCAGCTCTGCTGATCGAGGACTGGTTTAGTCACTTACCAACTTTGTCATAGAAAATGAGATTTGTCGATCGACAGCTCAGTCCAAGAAAACATGAAGATTTTGAAATGTATTTTGCATGTGGTTGTGTTAGTTCAAAATAAGATACTTTGAAATAGCTGTTGCAAAATATCTTATTTTGAAATACTTCTGTCGAGTAGACATAGCTTAAGAAAGCTCTTACGTTTTCTAAGAGAAGCTTTGCTTCTAAATGAGAGGGGGGATCAAAAAACAAACTCTGGGACTGCGATAGGATTTTCACTCTGCCTACCTACCATGCAAATATGTCCATACAGCTGCTGATCACTACTGTTTTCATTCCTCAGAAGGCAAACACACACTTTCCATCCAGTAGAGGGCAGCGGTATACTCACTGTACTAAAGGTGGGAAGACAATAACCTAGTTTAGTCATTTTCAAATGGGAAGACCATGATCAGGAGACGTTTGGAATCTCTGCAGAGCATTTCAGAAGTGCAATTCAATGACCAGCCATTAAATAGGTAAATAATATTATCTGTTTGTATAGATGGGGATAACTGAGGCAGAGAGGTGGCTGGGCTTTGCAGAAAGCCACCCAATTAGTAGGTGACAGAGCTCGGATTAGGAATTTCTGGGACCCAACTTTAAGCTCATTTTTCCAATCTGCAAACTGATACCTTCTGCTGCTAGTAGCACTGCTGGTTAGGTCACATCAGCTGTACTGCCAACCCCAACATTTCAAAAATCACGAGACTGCCTTAAAATTGTGCCATTAGAATTCTTTTAGTTTGCTGAGCTGTTAGGGGCCACCTCACATGTCTTCACACTATTTTGCAGTTATGAGAGCCAGACATGCTCTTGCTTGTCAAATGAAAGTTGTGATTCTCACTTGACTCCAGGAGCTGGTACTTTAAGAACTCACTTCACTCCAGGAGTTGATACTTTAAGAACCCCTGAATATCACAAGAATCATGGTAAAAATCACAAGAGCTGGCAATGCTGCGGTAGATTAGAACTGGGGTTACCCTGGCCCATCTGCAACTTTTAGCCCAGGGACATAATCAATCATTTGAAGAGTTTAATGCAGGAAGTGGTAAATACATTATCGCCTGAAGTCTTTAAATGAAGATAGGATGTCTTTCTATTTCACTCACTGATTAGGTCCAAAAGAGTTCACTTACGCCCCAGGTCAGCAAGGCATTTGAGCACAGGCTTAACTTTAAGCACCTGCTTTGATGAATACCTACATCAAGCCTTATATAGCAAGCAAGAATAATTCCCTTCACTTGGAATTCTCTGGCCCATATTATGCAGGAGGTCAGAGCAGATGATCACAGTGGCTTTAAAATCGAAGAATCTCTTATTAAAACAGCTCTTGTGATACATTCAAATATGTAGATTTACAGGAATTGGTGTTGGCAATGTTAAAAACTCACTCACATAGCAAACCCTATGAGCTTTTTCTCAATTTCTTATACACACATCTCACTAAGCTTGCAAAGCTTCTTAGAGTGCAGTAAAATTGTAAAATTCCAAAAAAAAATCAGTTCATAAACACTTCCTTCCCCATTTTTGTCTGGCCAGATGGCAGTGCCAGAAAGGCCGGAGAAAAGGAACCAAACCAAAATGGTCCCCAGGTAATAGAGGAAGTCACATGAGATAGTCACATGGGTTCTGTAAGGCTAATGATCATTCTTGATCAATAACAACAGGTACTCTTCAATAGAGCTTTAGAGCCCTTCACAAACATGACCAAAGTAGCCCTCAGTGTGCCCTTTTGAGACAGCTCAGAATGCTTAATTAATCCCCCTTGCAGAGATGGCCATACTGTCAGGGGATGTAACTTGCACAAGGCTACTGAGCAAATCAGTGTACAGTAAACCCTCAAAATGTGCAATTTTGAGTTGCACTTAACTCGCAAAATCCCACTTCCCCCAGCCCTGGCTCAATGCCCCTGGCTCAGACCCCCACCCCCGTGTACCCCACACACGGTTCCCGTTCCATCCCCCTACCCCGGTTCAAACTCCCCATGCATGGCTTCGGCTCAGACTTGCGCTTTGATGCCATTAACTGACATAAATACAGCAACCAAAGGTTGTCTGGAGGCTCCCGCTGAGAACGGGATTTGCGCTTTGATGCCATTAACTGACATAAATACAGCAACCAAAGGTTGTCTGGAGGCTCCCGCTGACAACAGGAAGTGCAGTTTCTCCTGTCTGAAATGCACGTGTCCCGGTTCTCTTCTCGCCTGTGCCTGTCGTGCTGAGCTGCACACCCATCTCCCATAGTGCGTCCTCAGCGTCCACAGAACAGCTCTGACAGCATATTTAACCAGATTGGAACCACGCCTGCCTGCTGTAGCAGTCATTAGATCTCCGCGTGCCTGACATATTTCAGCAGAGCCAGATTAAAGGAAGTAGAGGCCTGCTGGTGACAGGTAAACAGTCCCAGCTATTTAACAGTGACGGTCATTTCAGCTGAGCTACGCCAGCTTCACAAAGGTGTCTGAAGAGACTCGCGCCTCAGCTGTTTGGTGTAGCTACGGAGCCATTCGTTCCTGGGGTGCAGAGTCTCCCTCTACTCAGCCCTGGGGCAAGCAGGCTCATGCTTTAGTGCAGGCCAACGTGGTAATGGAGGTCTCAGAAGAATCTCCTTCGACCATCCGCAGCCATCACGACCTCTTCCTAATGCAAGATCACGGGGGCAGCTGGTACTGAGCAGGAGCCACCTGTAGGGATTGGTCATGTGTAGATGCCACTTCATTAGATCAGCATATTTCAGGACCCACCCAGGCCGGCCAGCTATGCAACGGCACTAAATGCCCGTCACCACTTGTACAGTGTTGGGTGTGTGCAGTGTTCTGGGGGCACGCGATTAAGTGTCGGGTCCACCAGCACCTGGGCGTGTAGGCTGCATTTCCTATCGTTAATGATGGGTTCACAGCGGGTTAAACAGATGGGCTGACTCCTGGCGTGTGCGCTGAAGATTCCCCACTCCGTGGCATTTTTCAGAGAAGAAGAAAGAAGAGAGGAAGACGCCTGGGAGGGGGGACAGACCGGTCAACAGAGGGGGCAGCCTGGTGATGAAAAGAGCCTGGAGCTCCCAGCAGGTGCCACTGCTATTGCAGCAAGTGCCAGAGCTGCAGGCCCTTTAAATCACTGCTGGAGCATCACACAGAGTGCTGCGGGAGGCTCTTAGGGATGCCTGGGGAGGCAGGCACACAGGGCAGTGTGCTCCAGGCACCACTGAGGGCTGGGGATAGAAGGACGTGCTTCCGTCTGGGCAGTGCTCAGGATTGGTTGCCCAGGTCACACCCCTTCTGCCCCAGGCCACGCCCCTTCCAGGGGCATGGAGCAGGACCCCCTGCCTTGCCCAGGGACCCAGCGAGGCTGTTGGCCTCCCTGGATAGGGCACCACGTTTTTCCCCAGTCTGGGCTCCTCAGTATAGAAAGGATGTGAATGTGCTGGAGCAGGTTCAGCAGAGGGCAATGAAAACGATTGAGGGGCTGGAGCACATAACCTGTGAGGAGAGGCTGAGGGATTTGGGCTTGTTTAGTTTACAGAAGAGAAGACTGAGGGGTGATTTAATAGCAGCCTTCAACTTCCTGAAGGGGAGCTCTAAAGAGGATGGAGAGAAACTGTTCTCAGTGGTGTCAGATGGCAGAACAAGGAGTAATGGTCTGAAGTTGAAGAGGGAGAGGAGTAGGTTGGATATTAGGAAAAACTAATTCACCAGGAGAGTGGTGAAGCACTGGAATGTGATGCCTAGAGAGGTGGTGGATTCTCCATCCCTCCAGGTTTTTAAGTCCCAGCTTGACAAGGTCCTGGCTGGGCTGACTTAGTGGGGGTTGATCCTGCTTTGGACAGGGGCCAGGATTAGATGACCTTCTGAGGTCCCTTCCAGCCCTAGGATTCTATGATTCTATGACTATTCTTTCAAAGTGCCTCTACCTAGTTAATCCACCTGCCGGAAGAGCCCCGATATCTCAGGTGTCACTTTACACAGGGTGTGGAATGTACGTTATAGCAACGTATGGTAACTAGCACCAGCTCGTGTTTTCTATAACAGAAAAGGGGAGGGAGCAGGAGCAGGGTGCAGACAGCTTTCTAAAGGGAAATTTTAATTTTGCCAAAATGGAGAACTGAAACATGTTATTTGGTCTCAGGTGGACGTGAATCAAAACACTGGGACTGAGTCACCATTAGTATGTGTCCATCCATGCTCCATGGGATGTAGCTTAAACGCCTCCTGCTGCCATTTGCCTCTGGGGGCTAGGATGTCTGGTTAGATATACATCTCCCATGATGCACTGCAATGTCCCTTCTAGCTTAACCACTGTGGGGCATCATTGGAGTCTCATGATCACAGTGCATGTTGGGAAATGTAGTCTGAGTGGGAAGCCCAGGCCATAGAGGAGAACTGGGGCATGAAGCATTTGAATGATAGCTCCCATGAGGCCCCAAAGGCTCTGGCTGACTCAGTGCAGTGTCAAACCAAGTAGAGACCAACGTTTCAGCATTTCCCCCTTCTCCCAGAAGAGTCTGAACTTTCTATTCCAAGAATTTTCATCCCAATGTGGGACAAGAACGAACACGGAAATATCAGACTGTGCTATGGGCCTGGAACCCACTGTTACAAGCCTGTGCACAGCTGCAAACTGTCTTACTTCACGGGTCCCAGAGTCACTTCTTCCTTTTTCCTTAGGTCTTCTCTGCAGATTTGTCTCAGCAGTTCTCTGCCGAGCCATTCCTCCATTCTGGTCCCTCTCCCATGGGAACTACCATTGGCCTAGCTCCAGACACATCACTTCTGCTTTTCCCCCAGTCTCCTTCCACACCTTCTCAAATGGCTTCTGCCACAGGCATGGCAAGCAGGTGTTGGGGGTGGGGATTACAGCACTGCCAGATTTTTGCACCCAACTTGCCTGGGCCAGGGTTGGCGGGGGGTGGGGGAGGCATTGGCCCACTGCTGGCTCCTCCAGGTTGCAGCTCAGCACCCACGCCCCAAAAAAAGTTCAGCCAAACCTCTCCCACTATCTATTACCGGCTTCCTTCCCACTAGAAGCTATGGCAACCCTGACCCACAGCCAGCAGCTTGTGTTTCTACCGGAGGTACTCATCACCCATGCACATAACAGTCATAGAACAATAGAGCTGGAAGAGACCTAAAAAAGCGATTGAGTCCAGCCCCCACTCTAAGCAGGACCCAACCCATCAGATCAGCCCTGCCAGGGTTTTGTCGAGGTGAGACTTAAACACCTCCAGGGATGGACACTCCACTACTTCCCGGGGTAGACCCTTCCAATGCTTCACCACCCTCATAGTGAAAAAGTTTTTCCTAATGTTCAACCTGGATCTTCCCAACCGCAACTTGAGACCATTGTTCCGTGTTCTGCCATCCATGACCACTGTGAACAGCCTCTCTCCAGCCTCTTTGCAACCTCCCTTCAGTACATTGAAGGCTGTTATCAAGTCCCCCCTCAGTCTTCTCTTCTGCAGACTAAACAGTCCCAATTCCCTCAACCTTTCTTTATAAGTCATATGCTCCAGCCCCCTAATTATTTTGTTCGCCCTCCGCTGGACCCTCTCCAGTGTTTCCACATCCTTCCTATAAATGGGGGCCCAGAACTGGACACAGTACTCCAGATGGGGCCTCACCAAAGCCGCATAAAGAGGAATAATCACTTCTCTGGATCTACTGGCAACACTCCATTAGCTTTCTTGGCTACAACGGCACACTGTTGACTCATGTCCAGCTTCTTGTCCACTACACCTCCCAGATCCTTTTCTGCAAAACTACTACCAAGCCAGTCGGACCCCAGCCTGTAACAATACTTGGGATTCTTCCAGCCCAAGTGCAGGACTCTGCACTTGCCCTTATTGAACCTCATCAGGTTTCTTGCAGCCCAGTCTTCCAATTTGTCTAAGTCAGTCTGGACCCTGTCCCTACCCTCCAGCATATCTACCTCTCCCCCTAGCTTAGTGTCATCCACAAACTTGCTGAGGGTGCAATCCAATCCCTCATCCAGGTCATTGATAAGTATGTTGAGCACAACAGGACCCAGAACTGAACCTTGGGGCACTCCACTAGAAAATGACCGCCATCCCGACATTGAGCCGTTGATTACTACCCGCTGGGCCCGACCTTCTAGCCAGCTTTCTGTCCATCTTACCGTCCATTTATCCAATCCACATTCCTTTAACTTGCCGACAAGAATATTGTGGAAGACCATATCGAAAGCTTTGCTAAAGTCCCGATAAATCACATCCATTGATTTTCCCCTATCCACAGAGCCAGTTATCTCATCGTAGAAACTAATCAGATTGGTCAGGCATGACTTGCCCTTCATGAATCCATGCTGACTATTCCTGATCGCTCTCCCCTCCTCCAAGTGCCTCAAAATGACTTCTTTGAGGAGCCCCTCCATGATTTTTCCAGGGACTGATGTAAGACTGACTGGCCTATCGTTCCCTGGATTATCCTTCTTCCCTTTTTTAAAGATGGGCACTACATTTGCCTTTTTCCAATCATCTGGGATCTCTCCTGATCTCCACGACTTTTCAAGATAACGGCCAACGGCTCGTCAACAGCATACGCCAACTCCCTCAGAACTCTAGGATGAATTAGGTCCGGGCCCATCGATGTATGTACATTTAGCCTTTTTAGATAGCTCCTAACCTGTTCTTTCCCCACCAAAGTCTGTCCACCTTCATCTGACAATGCATCACTTATCGCATTAGTCCGGGAGCTGCCTTTGTCTGTGAAGACAAAGGCAAAGAAATCGTTAAGTACTTCAGCTTTCCCAACATCATCTGTCACTGGGCTACCTCCCTTATCCAGTAGGGGCCCCACACTTTCTCTGACCACCTTCTTCTTGTTAACATGACTGTAGAAACTTTTCTTGTTATCCTTCACATTCCTCGCAAGTCGCAATTCCAGTTGCGCTTTTGCCTTCCTGATAACTGCCCTACGTTCTCGAGCTATACATCTATATCCCTCCCTAGACATCTGTCCAAGTTTCCACTTTTTGTAAGCTCCCTTTTTGTGCCTAAGTTTTCCAAGGATTTCCCCATTAAGCCAGTCTGGTCTCCTACCATATTTACTTCTGTTGCTGAGCGTCGGGACAGTTCCTTTCTGCACCTTCAATAGGACTTCCTTGAAATACTGCCAGTTTTTGTGGACTCCTTTTCCCTTCATGGTAGCATCCCAGGGGATTCTGCCCATCAGGTTCCTGAAGGAGTCAGTCTGCTTTTCTGAAGTCCAACGTGTGTAATTCACTGCTCTCTTTCCTTCCTTTGGTCAGAATCCTGAAGTCTACCATCTCATGATCACTGCTTCCCAGGTTGTCACCCACCTCTACTTTCCCTATTAGTTCCTCCCTGTTTGTAAGCAGCACGTCGAGCCACGCAAAACCTCTGGTTGGGTCCTTCAGCACTTGTACAAAGAAGTGATCCCCAGCATTCTCCAGAAATTTCCTGGACTGCTTGTGTACCACCGTATTGGTCTCCCAACAGATGTCAGGGTAATTGAAGTCCCCCACGATAACGAGAGCCCGCGATCTGGAAACTTCTCTCAGTTGTCCAAAAAAAGCCTCATCTACCTCATCATAGAATCATAGAACACTAGGACCGGAAGGGGCCTCGAGAGGCCATCGAGTCCAGTCCCCTGCCCCGACGGCAGGACTGACCACTATCTACACCATCCCTGATAGACATCTATCTAATCTGTTCTTAAATATCTCCAGTGAGGGAGATTCCACAACCTCCCTTGGCAACTTATTCCAGTACTTGACCACGCTGACAGTTAGGAACTTTTTCCTAATGTCCAACCTAAACTTCCCTTGCTGCAGTTTAAGTCCATTGCCTCTTGTTCTCTCCTCAGAGGCCAAGAAGAACAAGTTTTCTCCCTCCTCCTTATGACACCCTTTAAGATATCTGAAAACTGCTATCATGTCCCCCCTCAATCTTCTCTTTTCCAAGCTAAACAAGCCCAATTCTTTCAGCCTTTCTTCATAAGTCATGTTCTCCAGACCTTTTATCATTCTAGTTGCTCTTCTCTGGACCTTCTCTAATTTCTCCACATCTTTCTTGAATTGGGGTGCCCAGAACTGGACACAATATTCCAGCTGAGGTCTAACCAGCGCAGAGTAGAGCGGTAGAATGATTTCTCGTGTCTTGTTCACAACACACCTGCTAATGCATCCCAGAATCATGTTTGCTTTTTTTGCAACAGCATCACACTGTTGACTCATATTTAACTTGTGATCTACTAGAACCCCTAGGTCCCTTTCTGCTGTACTCCTTCCTAGACAGTCTTTTCCCATTCTGTATGTGTGAAACAGATTATTCCTGAGGAACCCCACTTGTTATGCTTTTCCAGCTGGATTGAGCACCATTAACAACTACTCTCTGGGTGCGATTAGCCAGCCAGTTATGCACCCACCTTACTGCAGAGCGATTTAAGTTGGGCTTGCCTAGTTTGTCGATCAGAATATTATGTGAGACCGTATCAAATGCTTTACTAAAGTCTAGGTATACCACATCCACTGCTTCTCCCTTATCTACGAGTCTCGTTATCGCATCAAAAAAAGCTATCAGGTTGGTTTGACATGATTTGTTTTTTACAAAACCATGCTGGCTGTTCCCTATCACTTTACTACCTTCCAAGTGCTTGCAGCTGACTTCCTTAACTACCTGCTCCATTATCTTTCCTGGCACAGAAGTTAAGCTTACTGGCCTGTAATTTCCTGGGTTGTTCTTATTCCCCTTTTTGTAGATGGGCACTATATTTGCCCTCTTCCAGTCTTCTGGAATCTCTACTGTCTCCCATGACTTTCCAAAAATGAGAGCTAACGGCTCAGCTACCTCTTCTATCAGCTCCTTGAGGATTCTAGGATGCATTTCATCAGGCCCTGGTGACTTGCAGACATCTAATTTTTCCAAATGGTTTTTAACTTGTTCTTTTTTTATTTCAAAAACTAACTCTACCCCTTTTCCACCAGCATTCACTATGTCAGGCATTCCTTCAGATTTCTCTGTGAAGACCGAAACAAAGAAGTCATTAAGCATCTCTGCCATTTCCAAGTTCCCCGTTACTGTTTCTCCCTCCTCACTGAGCAATGGCCCTACCCTGTCCTTGGTCTTCCTCTTGTTTCTAATATATTTGTAAAAGGCCTTCTTGTTACCCTTTATGCCTGTAGCTAGTTGGAGCTCATTTTGTGCCTTAGCCCTTCTAATTTTACTCCTGCATTCCTGTGTTATTTGCCTGTGTTCATTCTTTGTAATTTGTCCCAGTTTCCATTTTTTATAAGATTCCTTTTTCAGTTTGAGATCATGCAGGATCTCCTTGTTAAGCCAAGGCGGTCTTTGCCCATATTTACTATCTTTCCTACATAGGGGAATAGCTTGTTTTTGGGCCCTTAATAATGTCTCTTTGAAAAACTGCCAACTCTCCTCAGTTGTTTTTCCCTTCAGTTTTTCCTCCCATGGGATCTTACCTACCAGCTCTCTGAGTTTACCAAAATCTGCCTTCCTGAAATCCATCATCTCTATTTTGCTATTTTCTTTCCTACCAGTCCTTAGAATTGTGAATTCTATGATTTCATGATCACTTTCACCCAAGCAGCCTCCCACCTTCAAATTCTCGACCAAGTCCTCCTTATTTGTCAAAATCAAATCCAGAACAGTTTCTCCCCTGGTGGCTTTTTCAACTTTTTGGAATAAAAAATTGTCTCCAATGCAGCCTAAGAACTTATTGGATAGTCTGTGCCCCGCTGTATTAGTGTCCCAGCATATATCTGGATAGTTAAAGTCCCCCATCACCACCAAATCCTGGGCTCTGGATGATTTTGTTAGTTGCTTAAGAAAAGCATCATCCACCTCTTCCACCTGGTTAGGTGGCCTGTAGTAGACTCCTAACAGGACATCACCCTTGTTTTTTACCCCTCTTAAACTAACCCACAGACTCTCAACACGTCCATCTCCTATGTCCATCTCCACCTCAGTCCAAGTGTGCACATTTTTTATATATAAGGCAACACCTCCCCTCTTTTTTCCCTGTCTATCTTTCCTAACCAGGCTGTAGCCTTCAATACCAACATTCCAATCGTGTATTATCCCACCAAGTTTCTGTGATGCCAATGATATCATAGTTGTATTTATTTATTAGCACTTCCAGTTCTTCCTGCTTATCACCCATACTTCTTGCATTGGTATATAGGCATCTCAGATATTGATTTGAACTTGCCCCCCAGTTTTTTCCTGGCCCTCTTTTTACTCTGACATTGTTGCCCATGCTCCCTCCTACTTCCGACCCATCTCCCAGGTTTCCATGTTCTCCACTTACCTGCGGGCTTTGCTCCCCTGTCCCCGGCAAACCTAGTTTAAAGCCCTCCTCACCAGGTTAGCAAGTCTGTGTCCGAATACAGTCTTTCCCCTCCTCGAAAGGTGAACTGCCTAGCAGTCCTTCCTGAAATAGCATCCCGTGGTCGAAGAAACCGAAGCCCTCCTGGCAACACCATCCACGCAGCCAGGCATTCACCCCTAGGATGCACCTGTCTCTGCCCGGGCCCCTACCCACAACAGGAAGGATTGAAAAGAATACCACCTGCGCCCCAAACCCCTTCACCTGTGCCCCCAGAGCCCTGTAGTCACTCTTGACCTGCTCAGCATTACACCTCACAGTATCATTAGTGCCCACATGGATGAGAAGCATGGGATAGTAGTCTGAGGGTCGGACAATCCTCGACAATGCCTCTGTAACATCTCGGATACGGGCCCCAGGCAGGCAGCAGACCTCCCGAGCCGAAATGTCAGGGCGACAGATGGGTGCCTCCGTCCCCCTCAAAAGAGAGTCTCCAACCACCACTACTCTGCGTTTCCTTCTTGCAGTGGTGGCAGGAGACTTCTCAGCCTCGGGGGTACGAGGCTTCTCCTCTTCTGTACTGGGCGACTCATCTCCTGTAGCAAGTACAGCATAACGGTTTTCCAGTACCACAGTGGGAGGGTTCTGTGCAGGGGTGGAACACTGCCTGCTGCCAGAAGTAACCAGCTGCCAGTGCCCACCCTGGTCTACCTCTTTCTCCACCAGTGGTTTATCAGCCTTCCTGTACACTGGGACAGTCACCTCAGCAGACTCCAGATGAATACTATCTAGGAACTGCCCATGGATTCGGATACTCCTCAGCCTGGACACCTCCTCCTGTAGCTCTCCCACCTGCTGCCTGAGAGATTCCACCAGCAGGCACCTATCACACTGAATGGTCCCCCCAGCCTGGATGTCTGTAACTGGAACTTGCAAGGCACAGTCCTTGCAAGGCCGCACCAGGGTCTGGGTAGAGGCATCCATGGTCAGGCAGTCTGTCTGGCTACAGGCACAGGTGGAGGAGACAGCAGTAGTGGTGGCACAGGTGTTATGGGTCTTCCTGACCATCGTAGGCCTCCCTTCTGCCAAACTCCCTCTGTCAAACTCCCTCTTAAACTCCCCGTCAGCAGCTCCCTGTCCGCTTCGCTCCCCTGGTTGCTCCTGCCTCTGGCTTTTACAGCCTGCTAGCCTCTCTCAGGCCCTCCCCCTATGAGTCACACAGGGGAAGGCTGCTCATCCTGATTTGGCGGCCTGTAGCAGACACCAACCACCACATCTCCAGTGCTGCCTACACCACTAAGCTTGACCCATAGATTCTCAACAAGCTTTTCTCCCTCTATGTCCTGGAGTTCCAAGCAATCATAGTGCTCTCTTACATACAGTGCAACCCCCTCCTCCTTTTCTCCCTCGCCTGTTCTTCCTGAACAGTTTATACCCTTTCATGGCAGTGCTCCAGTCATGCGAGTCATCCCACTAAATCTCTGTTATTCCAATCAAGTCATAGTTCTTGGACTGGGCCAGGGCTTCTAATTCCTCCTGCTTGTTACCCAGGCTTCTGGCATTGGTGTACAAACACCTTAGATAACCAGTCAATCTCCCTGCTCTCACTACTCGAACCAAGGGTCCACTTTTGTTGTACATTCCTCTTTGCATTTCTTCACGGCCTCCAAGTTCCTTTCTACCCACAGGGTTTTGGTCACTGTCCCCAAGTGAGCCTAGTTTAAAGCTCTTCTCACTAAGTTTGCACACCTACTTGCGAAAATGCTCTTTCCTCTCTTGGTTAGGTGGACCCCATCTCTTCCCAATAATCCTTGTGCTCGGAACAGCATTTCCACCCATGGATGGAAAAAAAAATTAGAGGGAGCCCTGCCCAGACCTCTACCTCTCAGAGGATTTCCTCAGCCCCCTGCTGTCCCTCTCCGATCTCTCTTCCCTACTGAGAATAGAAAGCACTTTCTGTCCTGCATAATTCTGACATCCCAGCCAGCCTTGCTGTCCTCCATTCCCTGGTCCCTGGAGCACAAATCCAAGGCCTGGGAGGAGATCCTGGTCCAAGTGGGAACCGGGCCTGACCGCCTCCCAATGATTGCAACCTTGTGTCAAATCCATTTGCATGCCGGTTGTGTGACTGTAGCCCTGCAGCTTTGCAGGCAGAAGCAATCATGGGCAAAAAGGACCCGGATTCTGATGGTGGATGTTACAAACAGGCTGTGTGGCCTTGGAAGAGCTTCCCCAAAATGGCAGTAGCATCTGTTTCCTCCCTCTCAGAACGTGGGGAGGATGCACCTGTAACTCCCTGGCAGGTTCTCACATACTATGGAGAACTTTGCCGTCTGTGGGGTTTAAGTTGCACATTTGCATTGGGTGGGAACTGACTGAGGTCTTGTAGTAAGTTGCAATGCAGAAAAGGAAGGATTACATAGCGGGTAAGTTACTTTGAAGTGCTCAGCACTGGCTTACTGCTGCTTGGTTGAAAGCAATGGTGAAACTCCCATGGCCCTGGGTTGTGGTGAAGGCTGGGTGTTTTTAACTATCATCATCTTGGTTGTTTAATCACAGATTTTTATGAGCCTGGTTTTGCATTGTAAATGCTATCTTGATCAAATGCCATGGCTCCGAGTTAGCTGAGCTTTGTCCTGCAGGCTCCCAAACCATGTGGCTGCTTAGAGGCCCTTGCTTTTGTCTTTGGGGTGTGCTTGGGATGGGTGAGGTCCAAGGACCATGCTGTGCACTCAGGAGATCTTGCTAGGAATGAAGGTATTTTTACATCCCAAGCAAGCACTGGCATCCACCACGTCAGGCGGAGCTGCATGCGCACATCCAGAGGCAGATCTGAGCCCAGCATGAATACACATATGCAGTACATGAGTGTAAAATAAATAAATATATGTACATTAACACAGGGCCATCCTGGGCTTTTTCTGGGCCTCCTTCCACCAATGAAAATTACAACACTTGTGTAAGTCACGCCCGTAGCAGTGTCACATCTTTATAAAAAATAAATAAAGACAAGTGCCCCCTGGCATGCCAGACTGTAGCCCATCCCCTCTGACTCTGGACGGCTCTTGGATGAAACTGAAGTAGAATTTGGGGCGGGGAAATTTATGGCACCATGGGAAGAAAAGGGTAGCAAGGCAACCAGTCCTGAAGCAGAAGCTATTCTGACAAATGTGAGTCACTCAGTACCTTCACTGCCAGCCATAGGCTCTGCACCATAAGCAAGAAGCATGTCCTCAGACTTGATGCGCTGCCCCAGAAGGACAAACCTCTGTAACGTGAGCAATGGGAAATCACACCATACCTGTAAGCAGTATAGGGCACATGACACTCAGATATGCTGTTCCAATTCCATTCAGTGGAAGGGTGCGATAGACGTTATTATCAGCAGTAATATTATTTATTCGCAGTAGCACTCACTATGCGCTGGACATTTGCAAACTCTTTTAAAGGAATCCTGTCTCCGAGAGACTCACCGTCTAAAGACAGAGGTCAGGAGAAAGGGGATAACAGTAGACAACACAATCCACTACTATACTCCTCGGGCACATAGGCTCACTCAGAAGCTGGTTGCTCATGGCCCAACTACTCCATGGAAATGAACTTTGGATATATTGCAAAAGGACGGCTCTGACTGGGCTCTTCTAAAACACAGAATGGAGTACAGGAGGTTGACCCACAGACTATGTGGGACCATCCTCTGTTTCCTACATTATGCTCTGGGGAGCTCTGTCAGATGGGCAATGTGCTTTAGAACAGGGGTGTGCAAAATGAGGGCAAACCCCCTCGAAGGGGCATGAAATCTCAGAAGGTGGCACCACTCGCTTGCCTGCTGGGTCTCAGGCACATCCATCGCATTAAAATGGTGAACTCTGTTGCTGTGCGTACGTCTGTGTATTCACATTTATATACCGAGTCATAACGTTTTTACATTCTACGGACTTATTTTCTTCCACGTGCTGGAAGGGCTTTTTATATGCACATAGCAGACCTTTCCATCGGTTTGGATTACATTCGACAGGCTGGGGGCTGCCGGCTAATTGCAGGGATGAAAAGTTGGGCCCGACCTAAAAAAATTTGCTCGCCTCTGCTTGGGAGTAATAAAAATCACATGTCCTCTTTGTATTAAAGCCAAAGGAGGCATCATGGATGTGCTTCAGCATAGGCTTGAAATTCCTTTCTCCGGGTACAGTCTGGCAGAATAATCAGACCTATACAGCTGCTGCTGTAAATGCTTCTGGACCAATAAAGGCAGCCATACTCCTGCCCGAGCAAACACCGAATGCTAAAGCACTCACAAAGCAAATATCCGGTCACATGGAAAGAAAGCTTTTCACTGGTCACTCCAAGGCTCTTCGCTGCCCTAGGCAAACTGGCATATCTATGCCCCTCACAGATTGCAGCCACACACGCAACGAGCAACATATTTTGCTGCCCCGGGTATGTGTGTGACTTAGGCAACTGCCTGAGCTGGCTGCAAACCGGAGCCAAATGCCAGGACTGCACCTAAGTAGCCAAACACAGTTACTAATTCAGGAATTTGATTGCCACATAGGGTATCAATAGGTTGTGTCGATCTACTGGCCACAGAGTTCTTTCCATTCCTATCATATGGTTCCCCTCCTCCCTGGTTAAACAAATGAACTGCTTTGATTCTGAACACTGATGAGCCTACAGGACTGATTTTCATGCCCTGGAAAGACAAATATGATCCACTGTTGCCTCGCTCCTCTGATTTCAGCACAAGGATGTCTGCATAAAGCTGGAGGGAGGCAGTGGTGAGCCAAGTCTCAAGAAGGCAGGTTCAAAATCAGCTATTGCGTGCGCACAGCCAGACAACATTTCAAAGCACCCACATGATTTAGGCTTCCTACTCAACTGGGGACAGCCCCACGAAACCTACATTTAGCTGTTGCTCACAGTACAATGGGGACCCTAATGTCAATCAAACATTGATCCTGCCCTCTGACCTGTCAGGTTCCGCCCAGCCATCACCTTGAGATCTGCTTCCTTGGTATTCCTTCTGGGTCAAGAACAATGCGTGACTGGAAGCAAAGGATGCCATGTGACTCCCCGTCACCAAGAACTCCTCCCGTCACCCTCTACCTATCAAGGTGGTTTCACAAATCCTCCAGGACTGCCCGAGAGCAGATTTTACCAATCTGAGGGTTTATGCAGTGGGTCCGGAAGTGGGTTATGTGACCCCTGTAAGAATTCATCCCATTGCCCTCCAACAATCAGGAGGGAGTTTGGCCACAGATGACCACCCCAAGAGCAAATCTGATCATGTCTGACCAACTGGGGGAGTGCTGGGTTGGGATAAATCATCTGGAAGTAGGTTGTGCGAGTCCTCTAAGAACTTCTTCCACCCTTTAGCAACCAGGATAGGTTTGCCCCTCCCACCCCTTCCCCAAGAATCGCTCCAAGAGCATATTTGACTAAATAGATCAGGTTCTGGAATGGGGTGACCCACTCCAAAGAAGGTCTATGACCCCTCTCAGAGCCTCCCTGCCTTCTGTCCCTTCCCAACCCTACTCCAGAAGTGCCAGCACCATGCAGAAGAGGCCTTTTCACTCTAAGAATGCGTGTTTAGCAAACGTAGCATTTCTGTGAGGAAACATGGTTTCCTTCACCACCCCCTTGAGAATGTCAGAATTTGTTATAGCACCATCCATGGAGAAAGCGCTACTTCAGCAACAGTTCCGAAGAGGAGGGAGCCACCGGGCAGGCATGGGCATGTCCTTTGGCCTAGCCATTGATGGATACACCAGAATGCAACCCTGAAACCCAACAGCTCAGGAGGAAGACCAATGAGCCCCCATAACAGCCAACAGAGGCAGCCCCTCACTGTTGATGCTTTTCTTGAGGCTGGTCTGTGTAGGGTTATTTGGAACAAGTCTAGTTCAGAGTTGATCCACAGTGAACAAAAGCCACTTTGATGAAAATGGTATCTCTTACCAGGTAGAGAGCTCTTGGACCTTGGCTTGCTCTTGGACTTATGCTTATGGCTCTCACAGCACAGAAAAGCCCTTCTAGGAAAAGGTTTTCAAGAACCACTGTGTCACGGGCATGATTAATTTTTCTTCTTCCTTTCAACGTACACCAGACCCGATCCCTCCTGTGCAGCTGGATTCCACAGAGCAGTGTGAGAAATGTGGCTTACCACATCCCCAGCCATGTTCCGGGCAGCAGTGGTTATGAGGGGTTTAATAATTCTAGCTTCCAGCTCAAAAGCAGAATGAAAAGCAGCTTTTCAAAAGAGGCTATGGAAAATTCCACCTGCACCAGCTGTGCCCACCACGAGGCCCCTGATGGTTGACAACATATAAGTGAAATTGGAAGATTTAAGTCTAACTTCTCTATTCACAGGTTGATAGGTCATGACCACCTCAGGCGGTTCTGGTCTGAGATGATGAAGAACAATGTGGTTCATATGATCTAGTAATTTGGATAAGGATGAAACTCCATGTCTTATCTCCAAAGGTGATTTTGGAAAGGGGTGTTATCAGTGATATTGTTCCAGCTGTGTGGATATTGTATTTCCACTAACCCCACTTCCCAGGCACCTGGGAGAGCCAAGCGTTTATTACTTGTATTGTAAAGTCTGAGCTGGTGTTCTGGAGCTGGTATTGCTGGGCAAAGTAATGCAAAAGCCACTGTGAGACATGCTGTCTCTCCCTCTTTCTACCTTTGCAGAAGGAATCAGTTTTCTTTGCGTCTGAATATCATGGTGTTGAGAAGTTTCCACTCGGTTGGTAAACTTATTGGGTCTCCCAAACCAACTCACCAACAGCTGCTTCCCCCCCACCCCCGCACCTTTCTCTCCTCCACTGTAACTCTTTCAATCCTTCAAATCCTGCCTCGTTTGGGTTTTGCTTTTCATAGTTCTTCTGGGTAAAAAGATCCAGTCACTGTCTCCTCCCTTGTAGTCTTTTCATACAGGTCTCTGGACCCCGGCGAAGACTTTATCCACTATGAATAGCTCATCAGTAAATGTTTGTTCATAACCTTTTTCAAAAGAGCCGGTTGGTTTTGGATGGTCTCTCATGGTCGCCTTTTTGGAAAGGGGCAACAACCAGATTTATTTTAAAAGCATCTCCACAAATCATTTTCTATACCTTCAGAGACTTTGAGGGGTTAACATCAGTGGGCCTGGTACCACGACAACTCTGTGACAACTCTGGTTGCAACTCCCTATAAATTCAGGTAACAAGCTGAGCCAGCAAAAGCTATTGTGGGCTGTACAACGTCTCCATGTCCGAGAGCTTAAAGTTCTGTTAAATCGTGTCATAGCCGCGTGCTTTGACTTCACAATTAGTAACAAAACAGTGAACACTGGGCCGCTTTAACAAACTGCTTAAAAGTTTGTTTAAACAATTCTTTTCCCTGATCAGTTTGTCATTTTTAGCCTCTCCCATCTTCCCTGCAACTTCTTGTTTTTAGATCTATGCAGCCCTGAGTGGTTCCTAACCCCCATTAAACCACATCTTCAGCTGTCACTTCCTAATCATTCATTTACCTGTGCTAATCACTCACTTGTGTTGCCTGCAGAGCTGTGACACTGGCTGCTCATCCACAAGATTTCTTCGTTTGGAGGTGTATCCAGGAGCAGGCCTCCAGAATCACATGTCTCTTACTGCCAGCATCTTTGAAATGTGACCAGGATGTGTCAATCTCTTGGTGCATTGGCTGCTTTTTCTTTCATGTGCTAATATGGTCCCTGGAGCGTATCTCGTTTCTTTGATTTGTGGCACATCTACATGCAACCTTTCACACTGCCCTGATCCCCATTTGCATTTGTGTTGGAGATTCTCAATGCAAGAGAACACTCTAACCTGGCAGTGCTGGCAAATACACCCTTAGGAGAGCTGGCCAGATATAGCTGGAAGAACCTGGGCCTGCCTCTTGCCAGGCTGTGGCAAAGTCAAAAATTTAACTGGACCTAGGGATCAGCCACTAGCAAGGAGAGTAGCTGCGTGACAGATGTAAGCATGTGGTGGTTCAATATTGCAATGTGCCAAACACACCAGTGAGATGCAGCCCATCCTTAGACTTCCACCACAGTCAGTGGCAGTGGATGATGCTAACCAACGTCCCACAAATCATTTCCATCCACGTGTGGATTTTTTCCACTTGTGCAGAATATTTTTTTACATGCACCGAAGTAGGGGTGTGAATGTGCACCACCAGTAGAACCAAAACACTAAGCTGTGGGCACTCTGCTGATCAGAGTGGGCTGCTAATCGGCTTTATTGGCAATAGTTTCATTGGGATGGAACCCAACCTCAACTAGCCCCTAATAAGTGACTCTCTCCTGGGCACATCTGAGCATCAAAACACAGCTACTAGGCCAGTACAACATGGGGATTTCTTTCTTTTTTTTTTTTTTTTTTTGCATGATACAGGAAGCTATTTCCTCTTGCCATCATGTGTCAGAAGGTTAAGACAATCTCAGGCCTGAGTGGAGTGCATTTGCTTTGAAAAAGAGTTAACTAGGTAGCAGGTATACTTGGGCGTGTGTTCATTTCACTGGTGGCAATGATGCTTAAAAGGAGGCACCTCTCTTTGTTCCTTTAATGATTCACTCCTTGGGAGTGTGGGAACTAACTCATACAAAATTTTGCTAGTGCTTAGAGACACTTAGAGCCTGAAATAGAGGATTGGTGAGAACCTGTTACAGAAACTCTGTGCATTGTCCTGGTGGCACAGAAAAAACAGAAGCTGGAAGCAGCTACGTAGCACTCCTCCTAGATATGAGGAAATAGCCTTTTGTCATTTTTATTTATTGCTTTTTGCATCTTATTTAAAAAATCCCATGGGCCGTCAGTAGAAATGCACATGAAGAAAGGCTTAGTTTTGAATGGGACGTCATCCCTGGCTCACTTCCTCATTGGGCCTAAATTTTTGCAGCTGGAAAATGATTATGGGTGCAAATGGGGCACTTCAGACACCTTAATTACACCTGCGTGACAGCTGGTTAAATATCAGTTGTTTCGGTGCATAATTACAGGTGTGAACCTGTTAGTCTTTATATCCAGCGCAAGAATCAAGGGGAGGGGTTAACGAGCTGCCCTGCGGCGCCTTTGTGAGGCGAAGTCTGTCCCTCATTTGGGTGGGGAAGTTGGAGAGAAACCTATCCATGGGGAGGTTTTAATCTGTGTACATCAGTGATGATGATGCTCCCAAAAGCCCAGAGTTGAGCTGAGAAGCGATTCTTCCTTGAGTGCACCTCCAGCTGGTTTAGATTCCTTTTGGGCAGCTGCTGTGCAGGGATCATAAGTTATGCTTTAGCAGCCTTTGACATGATACTTCCCTTGCGATGGACCATAACCTTAAATAGCCACTCGCAGGTGAAACCTTTATCTTTCTGGGGTGTATATATAAATCACTGTAGCATGCAATTCACCACTGTGTCTTTTCCCAACCTTCGAATTTGCACTGGGAGATTGTTTCTGAATAGCACTGAAATCAGGGGCCATTTAGAACCAAGGGTCATATTCTCGGCTGGTGCTTGAAGTGAAGCTTCTTACTTGTGGGTAATCTGTGGTCTAGACATGATAGACCTGCTTCTCATTTGCAGCAAGGGCTCTTTGCAGCTCGAGGGCAGATTAAAGACGTGGTGCAGAGCATTACCTTTCTGATGCCAGAGTGGCCTAGCAGGAGGAGAATTAGTGACAAGAAGAATCAGGCTGCTTCATCTGCAAGTCAGGCTACACACACACGGTAAGTATCTTGTATGTATTAAATTACTCCTCTGACCCTAAAGGATCGCTGATGCTTTGCAAACATAGTCAGTTATCACACAGAGGTTATGTCACCTGTCGTCCGACTGCATCAGCAATGCACGACACCTTTGAAGTTTAGGACTGCAAGTGAAGTATGTCTTCACCATTAAAGCTCTCGGCCGGCAGGCTATAATTAGCAAGCATGCAATTTGGCCAGGACACTGGAGATACACCCTTACTCTAGTGAAAAGCATCCTGGGACCTTTAATGGTAACAGCCTCCATCTGATTTGCCAGGGTGACACGCCCCTTCTGAGCAGCTGTAATTGACTACACAAACTGCAATGCCTCCACTGCCCACTGAAGACCACGTCCTTCAATACCCAGGAGCAGAGGTGCCATAGGGATGCTGAATCCTGGCTGGGATCAGTGAAAAGCAGCTGAGGACACTGGAATGCCTAGCAGAGTGGGCATAGAGCAGAAACACCCACTCGGTTGCATGTTGGTAGCTGCCACCAGGACTGTCCACACCACATCAGGGACAGGAATGTGGAGAACAGGGCAGGTGTATTCAGGGAACAGCCTGGCATGAGGAATGCTGCCCTGACCAAGCAGTAGAAAGTTTTAACATGTGCATGTGAGCTATCAGGAGCTGAATCGCTCTTACTGGAGGCAGCACAGCTGTGGGTGCGGTGGCAGCTGTATGCCAGGCCACCGAAGTTATCTACTCCACGGCACTGAATGGTGTGGCCACACCTGCTGCCCACACCTGTTCTGCAAAGACAGCTGAGCAGGAGCTGTGGCCATTCTGCAGCATTACCCTTGGACGTCCTGTTTCATAGTCAGGCTCCAGACTGCAACACCGTTCCTGATGCATCATTTCAAGACAGCTCTTCAAGGGGTAATGTCCGGGTGGGGAAGCCAGATGCTTCCTTGCAGCCGCTACGGGCCATGGCACATCTGGTAATGGGAGGTGCTGCACATGTCTGTTTCGCAACCCCGGCCCGAGGCCTTGTTTGCTGAAGGTGGCCCTAGTTCCTGCCACTGAATATGAGATCGGCACGCTGGGAGCTCCGACGCTCCAGGGCCTAATGCCAACTGGAGAGGAGATGGGAATATCTCCTTGGAGGTGCCCTGGTTCTTTCCTGCTGCATCTAGCTGCAGGGATGGCCCAGAATTCGAACATAACGATGTCCCCCAAAGCCATGAGATTGGCTTGAAAATCATTGTCTGCTGAGAGTGCCTTTGATTTGTCTTCTGGTTTCCCAGCCATTAAGGTGCACGCTCGTCACAAGCTTTCCTGCACCATCCTGCAGGGAGAAACGTGTCTTGTTAATGACAGGCTGCTAGGGCCAGGGCTTTTGGAAACAAACCGAAAGGCATGAGGCTCTGACTCATGAGCATATCCCATAGGAAATCAGCCATCCGGCCTGACAAAGCCAAAGTGGGTTTCATGTTTGGGGCCAGACTGTGAAGTGGTGTAAATCAGGCCATTGACGTCAATACCACCTGAGGATGTGCCCTGTCGTGTTTGTGATGGCGCAGCTATCACCTTGGGGTCATTGCCTCAGATGGCAGCCCCACTCGAAGGGAGCCCTTTGTTAGTTCATCATGTTGCCTGTGGTGTAACTAGCAGCTAGGAAAGGGTCAGTCTCCTTGCTTGGGTGTTTTTAAGCTCCGGTGACACTGTTCTACTTTCAGCCACTCAGAATCTGGCCTGAACTCGTCCTGCTTATAATGCTGGAGACTCCTTGGCGAAGTCTTGTAGGCTCCGTCAGAACTGGTCTCTCCTGCTCCAGCACTCCTGCCATCGGAGTCAATCTCCTAAGGAACCAGCCAGCTCTTCTCTAGCCTCTGGAAAGGCTCAGACCTTGGCAGCAAACGCCAGGTTGCCAATTGGAATCTGGGGGAGGCGGGTAGCTCGGAGCAGTGGGTCGCGTCTCAGGCGTCACAAAAGGTTTCTGGCTCGAAACGCCATAGAAACCAAAATGCATGAAGTGGTGCGTGGTGACAGTGGGTGCTGTTAATCAGCCCCTCCTCGCAAATAATGGACTGTGTGTATTGCTTCCTACAAGCTGCCTGTTCCATTGGCTGTATCTCCAGCCAGTAGGAGCAGCTGCAGAAGCAGCCAAAGCAAAAAACTGGGGAAGGGGAAATAAAATGGAGCCCAGTAGGGGCCACCTTTGCCTGTCAGCCAGCCAGCCCAACAGGGTTCCCTGGAATATTTTGCCATCCAAGGGTAGAATAAATTTTATTATGTGCACCGAGGCAGATGTGCACCGCCAATAGAAACACTTGTTGCCAGCTATGCACATTCTGCTAGTCAGCTGAGTGGCACCTGAACCTCTCCTGGCGGGGGGCTGCCCAAGCGCTCAACATACGGGAAACATGGCAGCCCAGGACTCACAGCTGTGCAGGGAAGACATTCCCACACCCTGAGGAAAGTAGGACGGAGGTGGTTCTTCCCCTTTCCCACACTCAGCAACTGTGGGAAAACTGCAGAGGAACTGGCAGGAGCAGCCAAGGAAGGGCCATTGCACATTCAGAGAACTTCACGGTTTGGGCCAGACTTTTTTTGCCCTGTGCTGATTGGCTGTTTGCTGCATCCCCGCCCAGTCTCTCCAACTCATCATTCCATGCCTGCCCCTTTCCCTCACGCCCCTGATCTGCCCTCTTCACCCCCACCCCACCATTTCACCCTCTCTGCTTTCCTCCCTTTTCTTTCCGTTTAGCGGCTCCTCCCCTTGCAGAATTTCAGGCTGGAAGGGGCCACTGGCTCAGCTCTTCATTAAACCCACCTTAAAATAAACTCATGGAACTAAAAGGATATTTTCCTCTGTCATCTAATTAGTGCTGCGTGTCTGTTTTACTCCAGCCCCGCACCTGCCCTCTGGCTGGTCTATGTCAGCTGAAAGCCTGGCAGGGCAGAGCCTGCCTATTATTCTGTGCCTGTCTAGTGCATTAGCACAAGGCCTCCTTCTTGGTTGAGCCTTGGCAGGGATCCCACTGATTTTTGCTCTCCATGGGTGGAATAAATTTTGTTGTGTGCACCGAGGCACGTGTGGGTGTGCACCACCAATAGAAACACAGTCTCCCAGCTGTGGGCAGAATAGATGCTTTGCTAATTAACTGAGTGGCATTTGAATCTCTCCTGGGCAGCTGCCCACGTGCTCAGATTAGAGGGAACGCTGGCTTGGACAGTACTATAAGAAACGTGTTTAATAATAACAACGCTATACACATGGGGCTTTGCATTCATGCACTATGCAAATGTGGCTCTCATTTAACGTTTGCAATTACTGTTATGCAACAGCCATGTCACAGCTAAAGCACTGGTTTGGTTTGATGACCCCTATTAATCCCATTCTCGGGCAGGATTACTCAATATTCCCTGTCTCTGAATGGGGGTTTACATGCAACCTGAAGATTGTAGGTAACAGCTGAACTGTACCTGGTTGAAGCCTGTTCAGTGAGATTTTGCACAAAATGGTCTATCAAAAGACAAGGTTTTCATAGACAATTAGGTGTGCAAATTAACACAATGAGTGGTGTGTGAATGCTCTGTTCCGACACTCAAGCCCCTGGCTCCACCCCTTCCCCTTGAGGCTCCTCCCCTCCTCTGCGCCTTCCATGACCCTCCCTCACCCAAACCCTTAGCCCCCATTGTGGCCAGAGAAGCCCTACTCCAGCTGCCCCTAGCCAGAGCCAGCCAGCTACCCCAGGCCAATGGCCAGCCTGCCCCAGCTGCACTGAGCCACCAGCTGGCCCTCCCTGCCCATGCAGCCAGCCAGTCTGCCCCAGCTCTTCCAAGGCCCTGGCCACCAGCCTACCTTAGCCCCCAGCAGCTTCAGGGGAGATGGTGCCTGGGGGCACGAAGAGGAGCTGCACGGGCCCAGGGGAAGAGTGGGCCATGGGGGGGGGGCTCCCCTCCCCTGGCCTCCTCTACCCCTGCCCAGGCTTAAAACTGTGTGGTTAAATTACATTTGAGTGCCACCGAGAAGCCTCACCCAGCCATGTATATTTTCCTGAGTGACATCAGCTGTGGCACACGAGCGGGATGCTGGCCAGAGGCGAGGCCTCTGGAGGGAGTTTGTCAAGCCCTGAGGGAGACTTTGCCAGGGAAACGCAGGAGCCGGGGGCGAGATCTGCAAAGCAGTCAGTGCTGGGCCTCTCGGAGTAAACGGTAAAACTCCTCCGGAGTTTAACAGGACCAGCCTCAGGCCAGTGCTCGCCCGGGTAGCAGAGGTGCGTTGCCAGCTCTTGTACTGGTTGCAGAAGGCTCCTGCCAAGCACAACAGCCACTGTGAAACTCATTTAGGGCCAGGGGCTCTGCCAGCGTGGAGCCCTCTCTGTGTGTAGTGTGAGCAAACCAAGAGACGGCTGCGTGATCGCACAAACATCAGGCGTGTGTCTGCACGGCATTTAAACACAGCCAACTGGCCCACGTCAGCATAGGCTCAGGTTATGGGGCTGGAAAACCGCAGTGGACTTTGGGGCTCAGACTGGAGTCCAGGCTCTGGGCCCCTCCTCCACTGGAGGGTGCCAGCCTAGGCCCAAATATCTCCCCCAGTGCACTGCAACCAGTGTGCCACGGCACACTGGTGTTACGTGAAGAGGTGCTTCGTGTGCCTCAGAGCCACGCGCCAGGAGCGCCCTCCACTGCTTTGCACATGTGCCCCATGGCTTGGTGGGAGAAGCGTGTGGCGATGGCGGCAGCTGTGCTGGGGAGGCAGCAGCGGTGGTGGTGGCAGCTCTGGGGAGATGCTGGCATTGAGTCAGAGCAGGGGGCTGGGGGTTCCTGGCTCTGGGGGAGGGATGGGGGATTGGGTCATAGTCGGGAGCTGGGGGTGCCTGGTTCTGGAGGAAGGGATTGGGTTATATGTACTGGGCATGTCGTGGAGTTATAATGAGTGCTGTAGGGTGCCACAAAGTGCTAAGGGTCTCTGAGCGTTGGTCTACCCTACAGTTTTGCAGCTACGTAGCCCAAGACTCGTGGGCCAGAGGCAGCTGCCATGGGGCAGCTGGAGGTGCTTGATAGCAATGTAGTCAAACCTTTACAATCCAAATTTTAAAGCAGAAAACCCAAGTTGCATATATCAAAAGACGCATTCAGTAGCAAACCTACAGCTGCAAGCTGCACTCCAGCTGTGTGCACAAATGCGGTTATTGCAAACACAAGTTCACCTAACTACCTATTTGCGCATGCAGACGCTAATTTGCATGTGCAGTTGCAGTGATTGGGCATGCAACCTGCATCCAGACTGACGTGTATTTTGGGACATCAGACCTGTTTAAAAACTTAGCTCTGAAGTGTCATTGAGAGGTAGTGTGGTTGTGTGGATGGCAATTACTTTTCATTTTCCATCTGTGTAGATCTTTAAACTTTCCAGAACTCCTCCAGAGCAACCAAATGCTCTGGGTTTCCCTAAACCTCTGACTGGGAGTGGGGAGAGGGGGTGTGGGCGGGGTGGGTAGCTCACTTGGTAAGTGTTCTCTCCTGTTCATTTCCCATTAAGAAGTTGCCACTTGCCATTGTCAGAAGACATATCACTGGGTAGATGGGATATCAGTCTGATGTAGTCTGGCCATTGTGATGGTCTTACATTAACTGTAAACCAGCAGAGCAAAATGTCTTCTCACCTACGTGCCAGTTAGCAGCGCCCAAAAGGCTGCATTCTCTATGGGGCTTCTCAGCTTTTTTAAAAATCCTTTTTTAATCTCACAGCTGTTTATACAAATTTCTTGGCAGCTCAGAAGGTGTCTGTCTTCTATGTCACAATATACACTACCTTTCCACATTCCCATAACGCAATGCAATTCTGCCCTTGCACAGAGTTATCAAGGTCACTGATGCAGGGTGTACCATGTATATGGGAATTCTGGCATTGTTATAGATGCTTTGTTTTATTTTGAAGGTTGTATGTGGCTTACTGGTGGGTTGTCATTTTTTGGTCATTCATCATGTAAAATGTCCCTGTAAATCTGATAACAGAATTAATTCAAATTGTCCCTTGGTTGTATTTGGAGACTGAAAAAGCCTTTGTCATTTTTCACGTGAGTTCTCTTGTTGTGTCTCCAAGAAGTAACACCTTGGAGTTATTTTTGATTACTGACTGTTTTCTTTTGTTCACTCACCTCACTCCACCTGCAAGATTAGGAACAGTATAATATCCCGAACTCTGTTGTCTTAAGGCTACATGCTCACATAACATTTAAATAAGAATAAGACTAACCATTCATGTTCATGTTTCTTGACGTGATTTTCTTCATCTATGACAATTTGGGAGGCTGTTTCTTCTTCAAAGCCATTGTGCAGTTTTGTTCAATTCTTTAATGCAGTTGCTGTGCCTCACCCCAGAGGTGGCTGCATTTCAGAAGTGGTGGAAGTGCCCAGCCTGTAAAGTGGTCTGGAAGCCTTGTGACTGAAAGGAGCCCTAGAAATGTGAATTCACCCTCATTCAAAGTGTTCAGCCAAAAACCCACACAGCCAGAAGGGTTTCAGTGAAGATCTCAGAATGCAGACGTAGGGACGGAGGTCAATAGGGTCGGCAGATGCTCAGCACCTCAGAAAATCAGCTCAGAATCTGGGCTTGCAATTATGTCCTTCTGCGTTTTCACGCTTGTGAGAAGTTCTGAGCACAGATCATGCCACTCACCCTGACGATGTTGGGAGAGGATGGAGGGTCTCACAGTTAGGGTTTTGGACAGGCACAAGGTTCAACTCCTGGCTCTGCTACAGCCTTCCCGTAAGACCTTGAGCAACTCATGTAATCAGCCTGCACCTCTGACCCCACCGGTGAAACAGGGGTGATAACACCACCCTGCTGCACTGTGGTTTTGTGAGGAGAAAGTCAGGAATGTTTTCAAGGTGCTCAAACACTACAGTGCTTGGAGCAGTGGGGACAACAGACCCCAAGGCAAGGTGGGAGGTGAAGCACAGCCCCGCCCCCCAGAAGGGGCAGGGCCAATGGTGGAAGGGGTGGGGCCTGTGACAGTCACCCCTTAGCACCACTCAGAGTAATGCTGCCCCCTACTGAGCAGTTCGTAGGGCCCTGGAGCTCCAGCCGCTGCAGCTGCTTTTTTGGTTGTGGTGGTCAGAGCTCCAGGCATCTTTGAAACTCCAAGCCCTGGGCATTTCCCCCTTCATCCCCCCTGTCGGCAGGCCTCAGCGGGAGCCATATAATAACATTACCTCACTTGTATTGAGTGCATTCACCCATCACTCTCTAAGCACTAAGTAGATGCACTAGCCAGTTGCGACCGTTAACAACTTGCTAATTACCGTAGCTAACCAAATAAATATTGAAATTAGTTAGCTGCAGTAATGAAGGGCCTGTCTCAATAAGGACAAGGAACTACTTCTGCGTGAGGCTTGGGCTAGCTTATTTCTTGTCTTTTTCCTCATCTGGTGAGCTTTGAAGGGCCACCCCTTGGAAGTTCTGATTTGTACGCCAATCTGTCACGTGATTGTGGTCTTTGCACTTGTAGCTAACTGCAGGAAGGATCATAGAATCATAGAACAATAGAGCTGGAAGAGACCTAAAAAAGCCATCAAGTCCAGCCCCCTGCCCTAAGCAGGACCAAACCCATCAGATCAGCCCCGCCAGGGTTTTGTCGAGGCGAGACTTAAACACCTCCAGGGATGGAGACTCCACTACTTCCCTGAGTAGACCATTCCAATGCTTCACCACCTTCCTAGTGAAAAAGTTTTTCCTGATGTTCAACCTGGACCTTCCCAACCGCAACTTGAGACCATTGTTGCGTGTTCTGCCATCCGTGACCACTGTGAACAGCCTCTCTCCAGCCTCTTTGCAACCTCCCGTCAGTAAGTTGAAGGCTGTTATCAAGTATCCCCTCAGTCTTCTCTTCTGCAGACTAAACAGTCCCAAGTCCCTCAACCTTTCTTCATAAGTCATATGCTCCAGCCCCCTCATTATTTTGTAACAGCAATGAAGGGTCCTGTGGCACCTTATAGATGAACAGAAAAGTTTTGAGCATGAGCTTTCGTGAGCACAGACTCACTTCATCAGATGCTGGTCTTGGAAATCTGCAGGGCCAGGTATAAATAAGCCAGAGCAAGGGTGGGGATAACAAGGTTAGCTCAGTCAGCAAGGGTGAGGCTTACTACCAGCAGTTGATCTGGAGGTGTGAACACCAAGGGCAGGGAAGCTGCTTCTGTATTTAGCCAGCCATTCGCAGTCTTTGTTTAAGCCAGAGCTGAGGGCGTCGAATTTGCAGATGAATTGTAGCTCAGAAATTTCTCTTTGGAGTCTGGTCCTGAAATTTCTTTGCTGTAGGATAGCTACTTTTAAGTCTGCTACTGTGTGGCCTGGGAGACTGAAGTGCTCTCCTACAGGTTTTTGTATATTGCCATTTCTGATATCTGATTTGTGTGCATTTATTCTTTTACGTAGCCATCCACAGCCTCAGAAACAACCCTGACATTATAATCAAAGAGGCAGATAAAGGAGGAGCTACTGTCATCATGAACAGGTCTGACTACCAGAAGGAGGCTTCCAGACAACTCTCCAATACCAAATTTTACAGGCTACTTTCCTCAGATCCCACCGAGGAATACACTAAGAAACTACACCATCTGCTCAGGACACTCCCTACACAAGCACAAGAACAGATTTATACCAACACACCTCTAGAGCCCCGTCCGGGGGTATTCTACCTACTACCCAAGATCCACAAACCTGGAAATCCTGGACGCCCCATCATCTTGGGCATTGGCACTCTCACTGAAGGACTGTCTGGTTATGTGGACTCTCTCCTCAGACCCTATGCCACCAGCACTCCCAGCTATCTCCGAGACACCACTGACTTCCTGAGAAAACGGCAGTACATTGATGACCTACCAGAAAACACTATCCTAGCCACCATGGATGTAGAGGCTCTCTATACCAACATCCCACACAAAGATGGAATAAATGCTGTCCAGAACAGTATCTGTGATGATGCTACAGCACATCTGATGGCTGAGCTCTGTAACTTTATCCTCACACACAACTGTTGCAGATTTTGGCGACGATATATACCTTCAAATCAGCGGCACAGCTGTGGGTACACGCATGGCCCCTCAATACGCCAATATTTTCATGGCTGACCTGGAACAGCGCTTCCTTAGCTCTCGTCCACTAACACCCCATCTCTACTTACGCTACATTGATGACATCTTCATCATCTGGACCCATGGGAAGGAGACTCTGGAGGAATTCTACCGGGACTTCAACAACTTTCACCCCAACATCAACCTCAGCCTGGAACAGTCCACACAGGAGATCCACTTCCTGGACACCACCATGCTAATACGCAACGGCCACATCAATACCACCCTGTACCGTAAACCCACTGACTGCTACGCCTGCCTTCCATGCCTCCAGCTTCCATCCCAGACACACCACACGGTCCATTGTCTACAGCCAAGCACTAAGATATAACCGCATTTGCTCCAACCCCTCTGACAGAGACAAACACCTACAGGATCTCTACCAAGCATTCTTGAAACTGCAATACCCACCTGAGGAAGTGAAAAAACAGATCAACAGAGCCAGACGTGTGCCACAAAGCCTCTTACTACAGGACAAGCCCAAGAGAGAAAACAACAGAACACCACTAGCCATCACCTACAGTCCTCAGCTAAAACCTCTACAGCACATCATCAGGGATTTAAAACCCATCCTGGACAATGATCCCCCACTTTCACAGGCCTTGGGAGGCAGACCAGTCCTTGCCCATAGACAACCTGCCAACCTGAAGCAAATCCCAACCAGCAACTATGCACCGCACCACAGTCACTCTAACTCGGGGACCCATCCATGCAACAAACCTCGTTGCCAGCTCTGCCCACATATCTACACCAGTAGGCATCCTTCAGTCTGCATAGACTATGGATCGCGCCCTTTATAGTTTCAATTGAGGACTTCATTTACAGCGTCTGCTGTGACTATGAAGACCCACACGAGAGTGACAGTCCTTGCTGCATCTCTTGCAGATGTGGTGGGTGTCTGGCAAGTCCTTACTGTGCTTTCTATACGCTCGCTTCTCCTCTGCTAGCTGTCTGATCCTCATCTCGCCCTTCTGAAGGCCCTTGTGTAACCCCTGCCTCCATCTGCTGTGGTCGTCTGCTAGTTCTTCCCAGTTGTCCAGCTCGATGTCTACCTCTCTGAGGTCTCTCTTGCAGACATCTTTGTAGTGCAACTGGGGGCATCTGGGAGGTCTTTTGCCAGAGGCTAGCTCACCATACAGGATGCCTTTTGGAATCCTTCCATCATTCATCCTGTGGACGTGGCCAAGCCAGCGGAGCCGACGCTGCCTGAGGAGGGTGTGCATGGTTGTGATTCAGCTTGCTCGAGGACAGCGGTGTTGGTCACTCTGTCCTTCCTTGATATTCTAAGGATGCGCCTGAGGCAGCTCAAGTCACTGGACAGTCACCACCTGCCTCAAGCGGGGCAGCCCCCAGCCAATAGGGTACTGTCCCGCCACAGTTCACCTGCCTCGCTGGGTCCGTGAGGCTTAAGGTTCCTGAACC
The DNA here is from genome assembly GCF_033958435.1 of Carettochelys insculpta. Lineage (NCBI taxonomy): Eukaryota > Metazoa > Chordata > Testudines > Carettochelyidae > Carettochelys > Carettochelys insculpta. Next base: position 130,497,992 of record NC_134140.1, on the reverse strand, counting down.
TGACAAGTGACTGAAATTTGGGCACCAGGCAAACCAATAAGAAAATCAACAAGAAATGAGAAACATCAACAATTTAAGCTTGCTTGCTGGAATGTGCGGACCATGCTGACCGGCTTGACTGAAGATCTTCAGGCCATCAGTGACACCCGAAAGACCACTGTCATCAACGAGGAACTGAAGAGGCTCCGAGTTGATATCGCTGCACTACAAGAGATGCGACTCGCAGATTCGGGATCTCTAAAAGAAAAGGACTACACCTTTTTCTGGCAGGGTAAAGCCCAAGAAGAACCCAGAGAGCATGGTGTTGGCTTTGTTGTCAGAAACACCCTTCTACAAATGGTGGAATTAGTCATGGGAGGATCAGAAAGACTTCTTCGGATCATGCTTCAAACTTGCGCCGGTCCCGTCCACCTGATCAGCGCTTATATCTACACCAGCAACACCATTACAGGACCTAACCAGATCAGCCACACCATCATGGGTTCATTCAGCTGCACATCTACCAATATAATTTATGCCATCATGTGCCAGCAATGCCCCTCTGCTATATACATCGGACAAACTGGACAGTCTCTACGTAAAAGAATAAATGCACACACATCAGATATCAGAAATAGCAATATACAAAAACCCGTAGGAGAGCACTTCAATCTCTCAGGCCACACAGTAGCAGACTTAAAAGTAGCTGTCCTACAGCAAAGAAATTTCAGGACCAGACTCCAAAGAGAAATTTCTGAGCCACAATTCATCTGCAAATTTGACGCCCTCAGCTCTGGCTTAAACAAAGACTGTGAATGGCTGGCTAAATACAGAAGCAGCTTCCCCTCCCTTGGTGTTCACACCTCCAGATCAACAGCTGGTAGTAAGCCTCACCCTTGCTGACTGAGCTAACCTTGTTATCCCCACCCTTGCTCTGGCTTATTTATACCTGGCCCTGCAGATTTCCAAGACCAGCATCTGATGAAGTGAGTCTGTGCTCACGAAAGCTCATGCTCAAAACTTTTCTGTTCGTCTATAAGGTGCCACAGGTCCCTTTGTTGCTGTTACAGATCCAGACTAACACAGCTACCCCTCCGATACTTGACACTCATTATTTTGGTCACCCTCCGCTGGGCCCTCTCCAGTGTATCCTATTGCTGCAAATCTGGCCCACAGTAACTCTGGCCTGGGAGCCAGATGGAAATGATGTTGGTGGTATCTGTGTCCGGGGCATCTGAATTAACATAACAAGAAGGAGAACACATGGGAGCAGAGGAGAGGCTAGCATGGAGCAGACCAATGGGCCCTTTGGTTTAGCATCCTGTCCCCAACAGCGGCCAGTAAAGCAGCTGAAATTTTTTCCAATAAAGTTATGGCCACGCTGTGGCATGGGCTACATCAGCGTGGGTCTCTCGCAGGTTGTAGGGCAGGTAGGCGTGAGAACGCCGCACATCTCTCGCGCCTACATCAGGCTGTAAATGTACAGCAAGGAAACATGGGCTGCTCTGCCACCATTTCCCTGCAACCTTCCCAGATGCAGCTCTGTCAAATGAGCAATCTTCAGCCACAGAAGCAAAGCCAGCTCTGCAGTAAAATGAAGGTAGCTTGCTTAAGGGCATTGTAACCAGCCAGGGAATGCTAGGTATGCACGGCTTTATCCAGCCAAGGCGGAGTGATGCAGGTAGCTTTGCTTATTAAACACTGCCTGGCACTTTTTGGGACTGACTGCACTGCTGTGACTATGTGCAAAGTGCTCCCCTTGCTTATTTCTTCTGTTAAACTGCTCACAAGGCACCGCATCACATTAGACGTGAAGCTGCGATCGCTGCAGGAAAATATCTAGCTAGGTGTCATTTGATCTACCACTGCTGTAGGTTCCCAGGCAATAGATTCCTCCCTAAACAGTTCTGTGACTCTCCAAGTGATACCAGCAAGAGCCCTGTGTGCTGCGGAGGCTTTTTTCTTGTAGCATTTATATCACGTCTTGCGTTTTAAAGGCCCAGTAGCTAGTAGACAGCATCTTTACTGATGAAGCAAGATGGCAAGGGCTCTCTCCCTGACAATAATATGGCATGTGGATGCGCTAAATCTTTGGCCTACTGATTTCAAAGTTGCCTGAAGCTATTTAAGGAAATCGTTCCAACACCCCATGGTGGAAATGGCATCACAGATACCAGACTAGCAGCTCTCGCTGTTGCATTTCTAGGTAGAAGCTGCCAAAATAAATACGTGATGGGCATCGTGGGAAAAAGGGAGTAGCCCAACACTTGTGAAACCTGAATCTTTTCTTTGTGTCGGGAGTGAATCGGGCTTTCAGATGCTATAAAAAAGCAAGTGTGTGTATATTAAATTAAATGAGGCTATTGATTTAGACCAAGTATTGCTCAAACAGTGAGATTCCAAAGGAAAGATTTGCAAGGGCTTTGTCGTCAGCCAAATATTACTGCCAATTTGCCTTCACTTGAGGATTGGTTGAAGATGCTCACCACAGCCCCTGTCAGAGCCTCTCTGAAAACCTCCACAGCCTGCCAAAAGCTGACCTGGTCATGGTCAGTGTTCCCTGGCAGCTGAGTGCTTGGGCGGCTGCCCAGGAGAGAGTCAGGTGCCATTGAGGTGACTAGCAGGGCATCCAGAGCCAGTAACATGGGTGTCTATTGCTAGCACATCCACGGGTGCACATAACACAATTTATTCTGCCCACATACATAAAAAGGTAGAGGGAGCCCTGATCATGATATCTACTTACACACAAATAAGCTGACGGGAGGCAGGTTAGTTTTCTTGTCAGAAACCAGGGGAAATATTCTGGACAAGAGTCTTAGCTCTGCCATCAACTTGGGCACGTAACGAATCTCTCAACACCTCCCTTTTCCTCTGGTTCAGCCCTTCCCAAACGTTGGGGCCACAGCTTTGGGTGACGTGCTGGGTGGTGACAGATGGCTGTATGCCCTGCTCCCGCTGGCCCCTGGCTGTGCACACTGTGACACGTAGGCAGACGTACTCCGTGCCATGGGGAGGTATCAGCTGCAGCAGTGTGGACCCCATGGGCTGGGAAGAGAACCCAGACAGGCCTCACCTGAGCCTGCTCAGCTGACAAGGAACTCTGGTCACGAAATCACAGAGTCTGGAGATTAGTGCTCTGGGTGAAATGGAGGGGGATCTTCCCATGTCAAAAGTGCTTCCTTGCAGGTTTGATTGGTGGGCTGGCCTATCGTAATGATCGCCTGCTTTCACGCAATCAACCTCGCCATCGTGTGCCTATCTGATTGACCGTAAGTGGTCATAAATCCTTCAATAGGACGGGGGCAAAACTAGCACATGTTTAAGAAAGAACTCTGTGGGCATTTCCTGGAGGAGATATTGGTACATCTCACAGAGCTGCAAGGGACTGCTAGAGGTCACCAAGTCCAGCCGCCTTGGCAGGAGCAAGCACCATCCAGGACGGACTTTTGAAGATTTATTTGCCCTAGAACCCCTAAATGGCCTCCTCAAGGGCTGAGCTCAGAACCCTGGGCTTACAAGGCCAATACTTAAACCATTGAGCAATCCCATCCGCACACCTGAGCTTGCGTGCTCCAGGTGTCCTTAATCCAGAGCACCGTGGTACAGCAGAGGAAAGCACTCTATTCCCTGCTACTCCTCCCCCTTCCCCTAGCTGGGGAAGCAGCAATGCAGTGACACCTTTCCCTGCTTACTCACCGTGTTCCTGGTGGAAGCCACCCAAAGGACATGTTTGGCTAAGTATGACACACACCTCAGGGGGCTTCATAGAAGCCGCCTCTAAGTGTCAGGCTCACCAGGAGAAATACAATTTACTGCATTGTGTGAGACAGCCAGCTCACCACACTTCCTGCTGCTGAGGTGACTGTTTCAGCTGCTATGAAATCAGGGGAGCAGGTTTCCCAAAGAGCTTAGCTGCCATTTTAGGCACCAAAATAAAGTCGTCTTTCCGCGAAAGTCAACAATGATGCGGAAATCCAGTGTCATCTGAGCTGTGCAAGCTCTGCTCTTGCCTGCCTGAGACAAAGGGTAGTCGAGAACCAGGACAGCTATGCCAAGAATAAGCCCTCTGTATGCCATGCAGTGGTTATTCCAACGCTACTGTACACGTCAAACTTGGACAATATACAAGCAGCATTTAAGTACTTGAACAATATCATCAACGCTGCCTCAGGAGAATCCTAACTATCTCTCGGGAAGATAGGTGCATGAACGCTAGCGTCCGGGAAGAGTTGAACATGACCAGCACTGAAGCCATTATCATTCATTAACAACTTTGTTGGACTGGTCATGTGGCTCAGGTGCCTGATCAGCGCCTCCCGAAACAGATTCTGTTTTTGGAGTTGAGGGAAGGACAGAGGAGCACTGGGGGCCAGCGGAAGCCATGTAAGGACATGCTGAAGGCGCACGTGAAAAAGTGCAGCATTGGTGTTGACATTTGGGAGAACCTTGCCCAGGAATGTCCCCAGTGGAGAGCAGTAATCTGTGAGGGGAGTGACACAATTTGAAAGGTCCCACCGCAGTGTAGATGAGGCAAGGCGGAGAAGAACAGAGTGGCAAAACCTGCCTTGCTCCCCTCCAATAGCTACCGACACCTGCCCTTCCAGAGTCGGGCTGATTAGCCATCAATGGACTCACAAATAGGAGGGTGATATGAAGACATCCTACTCCTTATTGAGTGACTGCCATGAAGGAGAAGTCTCTCAATGAGACCTGCTGGTGCTCAGTTCTATTTGACAATTGCTCTCTTATTTACAGGCCAAAACGGAAGCAGAGGTCTTTGGGAAACTTGGCCACACATGCTTCCAGGTGTTCTGCTGGCTGTGGAAATATACAGCCACTAACTGCAGCTGTCCGAGTCAAAGCACCGTGAAAGGAGCTTGCTTTTCTGGAGACGCTGAACACGGTCCTGAGAAAAATCAGACTTCTTCACTGTGACTCAGACTAGGCACCCAGAACCACTAGTCATTTAAGCAAAACCTGGTCACGTGCCTTTGGGAACTATGTTCAAGTCACTCTACTTGTTTGTGAACTAGGCAGGTAACATAATTCCTGCCTCTGAGAGGGTGTAATAAGCTGGATTTACTGAAGAGGAATCCTGCATGAGTAATGGGTGCAGCGCTAGCCTGGGATAGTCCATTCTCAGGCAGTTGCAAACAGTCTTGATTACACAGTGGAAATTTTCCTTGCATTGCCCACAATTCTCAACAAGGACAGGCAAAAATGCTTACTGCTTTTTGTTGCAAAATGGCTGGACCACATCGATTGTATCGAAAAACCAGTTCCAGCCTCCCTTGAAAATTGAGTAAGTGCAGAAATGCCAACATTTGTTTTCTGCCATGCTTGGGAGACATTCCCCATCCACACTGCCACCTCATGATCTACAGAACTTGACAACAGATAGGCCAATGGTGGGTGGAGACCATCTATCATGCTGGTTTGTCTCATTATTGTCTTATATTGAGAGCCCTGCAATGCTGCAGATATCTGCTTTGTGGCCCCAGGTATCTGCATCCACGGATGCAGATTCAGATATCCATGACTTGTTTTTTGCAGATGCAGATACAACTTTTGCACCTAGCACTCTGAAAATTTGCAGATCATTTGGAGATGCAGATACCAGTTTTGTATCTGCACAGGGCTCTACTTAGCTGTCTGTTGATATCCAACTGTTGTCTCTGGCCTTATACTCACAATGTAAGCCCCCTTGGCAGAAGCCACCTTTGTGTTCTTTGTGACAAGATCCTTGGTCATGACTAGGGCTCCTGGGATGCACAGGAATACGAATAAATTATGAGACTTATTCTGCAGTAGGCATATGAATTGCAGTTCGTGAGGTTCCTGGAGCTTATGGGGAAAGAGTCATGTCACTTATTAGAATACGGTTCCGATGACACCACATTAGCAAGTGACCGGCTTCGTTCTTATTGGAATTCATCAGACGTGTGTAAACTGATGTCTATAGCGTCATTCGAACCCAGGACGCCTTCACCATGGCACTGGTCAACTGCTAACGTGGTTTCATTGGAACCTTATTCTAACAAATACAGTCAAACCTGATTGGGGCATGCTTACAGTTCACTCACTTGTGAATGTAGCACACATGGCCAACAGTTGTTGGTCTCATTATCTAGGAAAGCGATCAATCCAACTGATCTACCTGTCACTTACTGTGTACACTAGCGCCTGTGTTTTTACAGCAGAGGGTTATTTTTGTTACTTTTTTTTAAGCTGCATATTGCTGGCACAACTATTTAGGCCCAAATGGAAAGGAAGACAAGAACAGCCATACTGGGTCAGACTAAAGGTCCAGCTAGCCCAGTGTCCATTCATTTTATTTGGTGACCTTTTGTTCTTATGGGAACAAATAAATAACTTTTCCTTCTTCACTTTTCCCACACCTGTTATGATTTTATTGCCCTGTATCATATTCTCACCACCCCACCTTAATCTCCTCTTTTATAGGTTGCAATGGCCCTGTCTTTTTAAATCTTTCTGCATAAGCGTCATTAAAAGTCAGTGAAATATCTATAAAAGCCGCCAATATCTTCAGTCACTTTTTAATTTAAAAAACGTATACCGTACCCACAGCATCACAAGGGGGAAAAAAGGGAAAGGCTCACAAGGACAAGACAGGCCCACAGGCTTTTATGCCAGTCATGGTAGCAAGTCCTATTAAAAAAGCCACCCGGCAAAAAGTGCTGTTTACTAAGAGGCAGCTTACACATAACAAAGTGCTGCAATCTTAACCATAAAATGTTGCAATCTGCACTGGTCAGGCAGCTGTCTCCTGGATGCTCAATCCAATTTCACACACGCAAGTAGGACAGAAAGAATGAGGCAGAGGGCTAAAACTTATTACCAGGAAACACTGAGCTAATTAGGGCCTTACAAGTATGTGAAGAAAAAGAGGAATTTATTTTCTGCTGCTATGGTAAAGGGCATTGGGCAGTCCTTAGGGAATCACCTGCCAAACAGCCATCTCCAAGGACATGCTAGCTAGCCAGTACTTCTAGAACAGGGATTCCCAAACTATGGGGCAGGACCCAAGCATGGGCTGTGATTAGATTTGATAAGGGTCACCGGTTGGGCGGCTCCGAGCCACATGTGTCTCTTAAAGGAGCCATTTGTGGCTCTGCCACCGCTCACTCAATGCCACGCTTAAATGTAACTCAATTTACTTGGCTTAACGGCCAGCAGGAGGGATATCTGGCCATTAAACCAATTAAAGTGAGTCCCATGTCAGCACCGTAGGGCAGGTAACTACCCACGCAAGTGCGGGAAGGGAGTAGGAGAGCTGGCGGGAGGAGCCGCACAAAGGTGGAGGCAGCAGTGGCCCAGTGGAGGAGCAACAGGAGGGGAAGCAGCACATGGAACTTATGTGTGGTAGGAGGAGGAGGGGCAGGTGAGGCTGGTCAGGTTTTAAGCCTGGGGATGAAGTGGGGGCAGCAGGGGCTGAGAGCCAGCCAGGGCTCTGCACCCCAGCCAGCTCCCAGCTGCAGGGCTGTTGGGTCCCCCCTATGCACCCAGCTGGGGATCCCACAGCCAGCGCTGCCAGTCAGGGCTCTGTGCCCCAGCTGGCTCCCAGCTGCAGGGTTGCCAGGATTCCCCCTCCTCACCCCAGTTTCTGGCAATCTTATGCAGGACAGGCAGCCCTGGCTGGGGATCCTGCAAGTGGCACAGCCTGTCCCACATATGCTTTCCAAAAATCTAGCAATCCTAGCTGCGAGGGGGTTAGCATGGGGGTGGGGTGAGGCAGGTTTAAGTCTGGGGCAGGGGGGTGTTTTGGGGCTGAGCAGAGGTTAAGACAGAGAGGTGGTGGGTGCATTATTTCCAGGTGGAACCTCCTCCCCACCCTGCCCCTGGTTTTGAATGGCCTTGGGTGACAAGGTCTCCCTGAATTGTCTAAACGTGTCGCTATCTGGAAAAGGCTAGGAACTGCTGTTCTAGAATGAATTTCCCTAACAATCCCAGCCCCTTCCAGAGAAGTTGTTTGTAAGGGCAGGCGTGAGCAACCTCCAGCCACTAACTTAGCAAGCTCAAGAGACCTGACTCCCCCAGCATCCATTCAGAGAAAAGTTTCCCAGAAATCTCTCTTATCCCTGCCCTCCAGGTCCCAACACAAGCGCCTACATTTCTGTTTTGTCAGCTGGGAAAATCTTGTCAAGGTAGGCTAAAGGAAGGAGGCAGACTCAGGAAGCAGCACACAGAGACAGAGATGGCTTTAAGGCAACGCCGCCGAAGACTAAGAAGCTTCAAACATTCTGTTTTTCCTGTTCTAGATGCCATTTTAAGCCCATGATGAGTCACAGTAAAGTGTGCCACTAGACTCGGGAAAGAGCTGCAGGAAGGTATTAACTAGACCATATTGTCTTGCTTTAACTTTTAGCACGCCTAGGTTTCCTCCCATTCCATACTGGCACGTTGATGGCTCATCACCCGAACTAGACTGCGGACCTTCTTTTCCAGAAAGCAGCTACTCAGTTCAGCTCTACCTTTCGCTAATGCTAGGCTTGGAAGAGCCGGTCAGGAACTATGCTGAAAAACAGCCAAGTGTTATTTTACCAAAGCCATAGTTCCCTGCCCCTTTCCATACTTGATTAAAACTCAGCATGCAGGCAAGGTGACATGCCATTGATGAGCTGTGACTGTGCACAACTGGTTTACTCTTGAAGTTCTTTAGATCTTTGGTTTGCAGAGCTGCCCATGGAAAGGAGAGATCACAACCAAGTGTGTGTGTGTGGCAGGGGCAGGGAGGGATTATATCCCTCTGCCTTTTTGCAAGCCCTAGCTGATGACTCAAGTTTTGGGTTATCCCAAAGCCCCTTCATCAGAGTAACCAGACTCCTTATGCAAAAAGTTGTTTTTTAATTATAAAATAAATAGGATTCCTTTATATTGTGCACATATATTAAATACAATAATAAATATTTACAGCAGTACAAAATTCAAATTACATTTTTCTTCTGAATGTGAGTAAACAGTTTGGCTTAATCAGACAAGATTTTTTACTGAGCTTTTGAAATAAGTTAAACATGAATTTGTTTCAGGAGTCTGTAGTCCTTCATGCAGAGGATTTGGTGTGAATCTGTTCAGGAAAGTTCTCACATGAGAATAAGACACTTCAGTCAGCAACACGGAATTGTAAGGTCTAAATAGTGGAGTGGCAGCACCACAAAAGGTATTGTCCCTCCTGCTTGCTGAATACTCCATTCTCCGGCAGAGGAATTCTCTATTACTGAGACCACAGTATTTTATCTTGGACTTCATCTTTTATTACGTGAGGTTGAGTTGCAAGTGCCAAGATCTGGAAGCCCAGGGAGGAAGAGAAGAACAGACAGAAATGGCTAATAAATTAACTCACAAGGGTCTACCAAAAGACCCAGGGAATACCTGAAAACTAAGTGTCTGTTTCAATGTTATCTGCAAGCTCAGAGTGCTGATGTGTTCTTAATGAGCGTTCTCCACTAAGGCAACACCACCTAGGTCTGGATCTTATCAACTTCAATAAAACCTTTGTGCTAGTTTTCTCAAGTACGGTAAGAAAAGCTGGAGGCCATCGAATTGACTCCACAGCAGCCCAGGAAACGTGTGCCTAACTTTACTCATGTGAGCAGTCACACTGAAGTCAGTGGAACTACTCATGTTTAAGTGTTCACAGGATAAGGCCCAGGTTTGCTACAAAGGGGATCTTCAGTGAGATAACACAAGGAGCTTGAGATGAAGAACCAAGTCAGGACTTGTCTACACCATGCTTCAGTCTGGGCTAGCACACTGCACTATGTGGAACCCAGCGGGCATGTCCCACAAGCCCCTCAGCACCACTGCTGCTTGCAGTTAATCTGCACTAGGGAAGTTGTAGCCTGCACCAGCAAGGTCACCATGGGGGCACAACTCACTAGTGCAGACTAAACTCACAACGCTCTGGTGCGGACAAGCCTTCCAGTTCCTGGTCTGCTGCTAATGAACCAGATGCAGCACGTTGGGTCACACAGGTGGGAGACTAAAACTCTTCCCCCACCCCAGTCAAACACCTGGGGAACAAACTGAGTCAAATCTCACCCAACTCCTTTTGTGGAACCTGGGGTAGGGAGAGGGAATAAGCCTCTGCTCCCCTTCACGCCATGATCTCCCTTCAACAGGAGGCCTTCTACAACAAGCTTCACTGCAGGGCGTTTGCAGCAAAGTAGCCAGAGTCGCCCAGGTAGCAGCAGAAGGATGGTAGTCTTCCATCCATGCCTGGATGGGCCCAGTGGCAGCAGTTCCCACGTTGCTTTTGACCGTGGTGCTTTTAACCCTCTCATTGCATCATACTCCACAGTTGTTCCTTGGTGGCATCCTTAGGGAGATCCAAGTTGCTTGAGCAGGGCCTTGCGGCAGCAGCAGCTCCTCATGGTTTCAACAGCGGCCATCTCCTACAGGCATCTACACCAAAGAGCCACTCTGCAGCTTTGGCACAGGTCATTTCAGCTTCATGTTCTGCAAGAGACCCAACAGATAGATTCGTACCATTTGAAGGACAAGGGAGGATACGGCTCAATGTGAAAACCAAGCCATGGCAGACTGAGCATTTGGTGTTTGTTGTCAGTCTACACCCTCAAAAACTGAGGCAGTAAGAAACCAACGATTTATCAAAGGAGCTTCAAGGCTTGGAGAAAGCAGTAAGCACCAACTAGCCTAGGCCTAAATCTAAAGCTATGGGGCCAGATCCCCAGCTGGTGTAAATCTGTTTAAATCCAACCACAATTTACACCACTTCAAAATCTAGTCCCAAGTTCTGTACTCAAAATCATTATTTTCCAGATTTCCCACCACGTGATCCATGCACAATTTCTTCCTCCGTCATGACTCAGCAGTAGTCTGTGGCCTCAGAGGGAGGATGCTCTTCAAAAGTCCAGAGAGCACACAGGGAGGGAAGCTCTGAACTGCTCCTATACTGCCAAGGTGAGGCTTTCCTGATGCCCCAGCCCTTCTGCAACCCAGGGAAAGGAGATGCAGAATACAATGTTGATGCTGTTAAAGCAGCAGGAATTTCTGAACAATTCTAAGCACCTCCAAATCCTGACAAGCAAAGAAGCCACTGTCTTGTTCACCTGTGACCAGCCCTTTCAGAGTCTTCCCAGAGTTTGCCTCTGCATAAGACGAGGAACAGGTACTGCCAATACCCACAAAGGCTGTTATCCACACCAGGAGTTTGGGATCTTGCTTCCAAGTCTAAAGCTCCCATTTACACACAATTATAAAGCGCACGCGTAGTCTGCGGCTGGTGCAAGCTTAGAGTATCACCGCGCTAGCTCCAAAAGTCAGGCTGTACCTGTGCCCTCCTTTACACGCCAACGTGGCCAATGCCGTTCTCTTGTCTGAGTTTTTTTCTTTCCTCCTTTTCTTCATATTGAGGACATGTTTTCCTGACCCTGTGGAGTCACAAAGCATTAGGGTTTAGAGCTCGTTCTGTGTTAGTAAGTTTGTCCCCCTAAACCTCAAGCACATACTCTAATACCAGATGGTAGCCTTAAAGTAGCCAGCTTGCGGAAAGCAGGAGCACTTTGAAGGGGGTAGGAGGGGAGGTTAACTGAGCAATTTCTGGCTCTGAACAGACACTGCTGTAATCTATGCCCATCTCCCCCAGGGAGAGATTCAGCAGAAGGAGATTCCAGTTGTAGAACACTGGACATTTCCACAGGGTGTTTCATCCAGGTGCTTTACAAGAAGGGGTTAGTCATCACCATCTTCATTTTGATCCATATTGCCATTGACTTCAATGGGAACTGGCCAAGGCCGGGTGCTTTTGATAAACTCTGTGCTAAACAACTTGTCCAAGATCACAAAACAGTTCTGGAACAGAAGCCAAGAACTCAACCCTCTACCTCCCAAACTCCCTGCTTCAACCACGGGCTTTTATGATTTCTCACCCAAACCACAGGCCAGCAGGAGAAGGTTAAAAAAGCCTATTTCAGAAACAGAAGCAGCTTCCACATCGGATGGAAAATTAAGTGGCATTTAACTACTCCACAGCATTATTAGGAGGGATTGCTAGTACTTCGTTTTCATCAAGCATAGCGTGCTCAGCGAGCACTTAGCACCCCTCTGCAAACCTTTAAGGCCATTGTTCTACAAACCTGAAGTTTATGCCTAAAGTTCAAGCTTGCAGAAGGTCCTGGTTGGGTAAGACAAGTTGAGTTCTATTTTTAATTCCACACATTAATACATCATCCCCTTTTTAATCCTACTCCAAGCTGTGCACTACTGACTCTCTACCACTGCCCTGTGAGCATGACAGTGTCCCATCTGTGAGGCAGTGAAAACTTAAGAGCCCATTATCTCTGCCTCAGCATTGCTCACATGAGGCTTAGGGATGAAGCAATAACAAGCAGACGGAAGCGCACGCCTTTGTTTCTTGACTTACAGGACTGGGTACGGCATGTGCCCAACTCGGTTACTAGAGTGTAGTCCGTCTCGTCTAATTTTAGATCTTGGCTTTGGGGTTTGCTTTGCATTACCCAGGCTGCAGCGCCGCATGCTCTACTGTGTAGCCAGCCCCAGCCCCACAGAGGCGTTAGGCACTAGTGCGCTCTGTGCCCTATGCAGCCTGCCCTCATCGGAAACGTGCAGTCAATGCATTTCCCACACTACGAGCACTGCTTGGTAACCATCTACTTGTGCAGAGGAAGGAAAGAAGGGCTTTCAACTGGTCTGCTCCTGACAGAACTCCAATTTCAGACTACATTCGATGCCCTCTCCACCTTTATTTGGGAAGGGCGTTTCTACAAGATTTAGGGGAACAGAGGAAAGGTCAGATACTATCTAACTGACATTTGCACAGGAGCCCAGTCCTCAGTGAAGCTTTCCTCTAGCTCATCGGTGTAAGGATGGAGTTACTTTATTTGTGGTCACCCACTTGCTTCCATTGTCATCTGTGGTTACTCATGCAACATGCTATAGCACAAGTTCACTGGGCTGTCTGGGCAATACCCTTGAAGACGTGACCTTGTATACAAGGAATTGGGGGGGGGGGGGGGGAAGTCGACCACAACCATTTCCTTTTAATTCTCGGCACGTTCCGATCCAAGATAAACATCATTTAGAGCACGATTTAACCCAAATCCTGGTAAAGTCAGGGAGATTTTGTCCCTCAAATGGAGTTTCCCTGGAAGTTGCTGCTAATGCAACTCAGTTTTTTTGCTTGTAAACTGATGCGGGTTGCTCTCGACTGGAATGACTTCTGTGCAGTCCTGGTACGTATCCAATATAAAAAGGTTTGGTTCTGAGTAGAGGTACCATTTTGCCCGCGTTCCTTGCAGGTCAACCTCTTGTCCACAGAGATTATACTGTGCATATACATTGTTTTTTTCTGCTTGGGGATTAGGGATCTAGATGGCCTACTCTTATGGCGTTAAGAGTACATTTAGAGATCCGTACATTCATATGGCGCCTCCACTTCCCAGCCTTGCCACAGACATCAGTGAGAGCTCCATATTCTGCTACCGGTTTGCAATGGAGACCATTCAACTAAACAAGTTAACATTCACCTTTTTCCACTTCTAGTCTGCACTTCTGGGCCCTCCAATACTCTCAACAGTGGTAACAGAGGAAGCCGTGCAAATCTATACACTATCAAAACAAAAAAGCAGTCAAGTAGCACTTTAAAAAGGCTAGCAAGCTACTTGACTGCTTTTTGCTTTGACAGTAATAGTAACAGTCCTCTGTTACTATTCAACATGCAAGGCACTACTTTTAGCCGTTTGGAATGGATACCTAATAAACTATTTTGCTAGTCTTTAAAGTGCTACTTGACTGCTTTTTGTCTCAACAATGGGTAAAGTCATACAACATAACCTGAGTGACTGAACCAGACCAGCTGGGCTCAGCAAACGCCGACCCCCTTCTGGTTCGCCTCACAAACACATCTCCATTCACCGATCAGTTTATTTTTTTAAATCCCCACTGGACTGGAAACTCCAAGGCAAGAACTGGTCTTATTTTATGCATGTGAAGGGCCACACCTACTTATAATGCTGCAGAACGAGTTAATCCCACACTACGTTTCTGACATGCAAGCTAGAAAGACAGACATGGAAACGCCATACTCACTGCATTATAACGATGACAACAATTGCAATAAAGCTGATGCTGGACAGGAGGACAGCCACCACCACCAATATTGTTGTGGAATAGTTGCCGATATCATTCCTCTTTTGAGTCTTCATGAACTGCTCACCACAGCGTTCACCAAAATAATCTTGATGACATCTGAAAATAACCCAGAAGAACATCAGACTTATTTCCAGGAGCACTGGATGACTTGGCTGAAGTCAAGGAAACACACTCAGACATCACCTTTCAACCAATCAATACCCAGGAGTCACGGTTCTAGGAAAAACCACTCAGCCTATAGCCACAGGTTTGCTGGAATTAAAACAAGTTGCAATCAGCCTGGTGTGATGTTTCAGACCCACCCACCCTTCATTGTTTCTGCTACGCAGCCTACAAATTCCAACAATACTTATTTACATAACAAAAGGAGGAGTCCCCATGAGAAACAGAGGCTGAACCAAGTTGATTTCCCACCCAGTACCTTGCCATGGATTCAGACACGCTCTTATAATCTAAAAAACATCTGAGCTTGAACTTACTTGCATGATACTTTTTTGAGATCTTCTAGATACTTGCATTCTCCGTGAATGCAAAAATTTTTGTACTCTCCGTCACAGGGTGTCCCTTTCTTCTTTTTGCTTTTCTTCCCTTTGTTTCTCTTTCTTTTGGTTTTGTCAGGATTCTTTTCCTTTTCTGTTTTTGTTTGCTTGGGGCTAATCAGAGGTTGGACTGGGGAAGAGAGAGAGTCAAGTTCAGTCCAGCATCTATAACAGCAAATCCCACCTCAAGTGGACTTATACCTTAAGCCTTAACTCTGCCATTAAAACAGGGGAGAGATAGCTCAGTGCTTTGAGCATTGACCTGTTAAACCCAAGGTTGTGAGCTCAGCCCTTGAAGGAGCCAAAAGTCTTTCTGGGAAGGTGCTAGGGTCTGCTCTGAGTGCAGGGATTGGACCTCATGACCTCTCAAGGTCCATTCCAGCTCTATGAGATACGTGGAAGGGAGTCTTGGAAAAAAGCAAACGCTTGTATGCAAAGGAATATTTATAGCTCGGTAGTCTGTGGCCAAGACAATTTCATTTGGCCTCAAATACAACCACTCTAGAAGAATGATGGTAAAAGCATAACTAGTGTTTCATCTGGTATTTAATTCTGGTAAAACACAGATTTAGGTGCACTTCACAGGTGCACGTTTAAAACAAGATAAAGATTTGGCCCAAATGGACTATTCACAAGAATTGCAAGAATCTGGCCCACTAGGAGGAAGTGCAGCAGCCACTAACTTAGACAGTCACGTCACATCAACGGACAGAGGTGGCTTATGTTAACCAGGGGCCAGTATGCACCCATAAAGGCAGAATTTGGACTCATCCCTTTGAAGATCCCCCAAAGGCTGTGTAGAACACACGTTGGTAGAAAATCAACTTGTGCAATATGGTAGACTGTGTAGAACTGCTTGTACTTTGAAGCCCTTTGTGTCTCATATTGGAGAGAGCTGGAAAGGAGATTCACACCAGAGCTGAAGTCACTGCAGTTCTACCACTTCTGGTATTGTCGTCCCAGGCTAGGTATGTTTCAGGAAACATGGAACTACGAAGTTATTTGTTGTAGTACCTGTGCAGATGGGTTCAGACATTACACCACATGTTGTAGGAGAAATACTGAACTCTTTTACAGTGTGATGTAACTTCCACACCAATGTGATAAGCCACAGATTGTGAGTCATTGAGTTCACGACCTGACAGTTCTAAGAAAGGCTAGTTTGCCACCCTGGTTATCATAAAACCAGAGTAGGTGAAAAACCTCTGAAGAGATACCTGAGCATATGAAGTTTTCATTAACTACATCTGTCACATATATTGGTCCCATACATCCTCAGCTAGCAGTTGTTTGACTATGAATTGACATACCATCAAGCAAAGGCAAGAGTATCAGCTCACCAGTAAGGTTTCGTTTCTCAGGAAACGAGGCCATGAATAATTACTTTGGAAAGGGCCAGGATGTCAAGTGTTCAGTTAACTAGACAGTCAGCTTTGGCCAACTGAGACAACTGATCTAATTTGACAGCAGTCCTTCTTTCAAGGCTCACCCTGCCAGTTTGGGTTTAAAAGGCCGTTATCCAATTGCCCTTGTAGCTTTATTAATACAAATGATAGTTTGCAAGTTTTATATCCTCATAATGTTGCCCAGGCATCTTAAGACATGAAGTGGGAAGCAATCAGCTTAAGTTATATTTATGGAGCTTTCAATTCAATCACTTTCAATTCAGTGCAAAAAATCCATAGCCCATCGATGGAACAGTGGCTTCTGGTTAACAGCCCAGCTTTGAGTTCAACAGTTCATAAGCCCATGAAGCAATAAACTTCAGGCCCAAACTTAAGATGACAGATTCATTTTCTCATGGACACTTGGACCGTTCCACACAATGTACTAGAGGTGGTCCAAAACAAACCCACACTGAACGGGCAGCAAGTGCCTTTGTAGCTTAGATCCATATCCAGAAGCCTGATCCTTTGAGCTACCAGTGGAGTCAAGGATAGGCATCTTTCCTTTGACAAATGACAACCTGATTATGCCCAAACCTGATTATGTGCACACTGGAGCTTGCAGGCTATAAGGTGACAAATACAAGGGGACAACCACGTGGCAATATTTTCCTTTTAACACAAATACAGCTTACATACCAGAAATCTGAACTGAGGTCCTACAAATAGCCTTCTCAGCTTTTCCACTCCCATGACCTATTAAGCCTCATTAACATATGGGCCAAAGTGGAGAGGCCCATGTACCATTTAATCACCATTTAAGATATTCAAGTGTTTTCATGCATACCAGGCCTACAAGATCATTAGGGGCAAACTTGGAGGCCTCATCTAAACAGAAAGACAACTTTAAAAAAAAAATCTCATTTGCAAACATTTTACAAACTTTGGTGTGAACAAGTTCGTAAATTTAGGATTCCCCTCAACCAGCTAACATATTAAAATGCAAGCTTGCCCTACCTACATGAAGAACTTAAGGCTTTCAGAACATGTTGGAGAAGACAAGTTGCCACCAT
Source organism: Carettochelys insculpta (assembly GCF_033958435.1). NCBI lineage: Eukaryota > Metazoa > Chordata > Testudines > Carettochelyidae > Carettochelys > Carettochelys insculpta. Next base: position 130,480,862 of record NC_134140.1, on the reverse strand, counting down.
TTAAAAAAAAAAAAACAAAAAAACAAAAACCCTTTTATCCTAATCTAGGCATACTCCAATCACAGCACAATAAACTGGTGCTCGGTAGTCATCCTGTGTTTACTTCCCAGTGGAGAACCTGCACTGATTTTACTGCAAGTCAAAAAACAGAAAGCCAGATTTTTCGAGTCCACTCCACCAATTCCCACCAGCTGAAAAGAGGAAGCATAGGACACATATGGAATCTGTCCTCTTTACTCATCAGACTTGGATGAAAATGACACAGGTAGAGGATCCTGGCTAGAAATTTCTAGACTTTTGGGCAATGCTAAAACTCTTCAACCTCCTGAACATCACTGCTCGCCAGTATATTTGGCAAACCCAACCGTGTAATATTAGGATGCAAGAATCACAGGAAGACAAATTCAAGGCTTGTCAAAATAGCCACCTTTAGTACAATTAGGTTCTCCGTGTAATTAACAGGCAGTAGACAAGCAGAAGCAGAGAGACTTCTCTCTCTCTCTCTGACATGACCATTGTCCATGGGCAAGGGAACAATTTGTACGGGGGCGGGGGGGAAGTGGAGAGCCACTGAACCCAATCGTAAACCTTGCGTGTGATGGAAACCGCCTCAAACCAGGCGTGGGCAGCACCTGTGCCAGGCCTAGTTCCAGCACCTCTCCAAGTGTCTGTGCCATACATAATCCCAGTCCAATACAATCGCCTCCAAGGCTCCCAACAGGCAGAAGACGCACTGTCACTCACCTCTAACTGAATCATCTACTATATTTATGGGCGCTGTTAGGTCCTGCTCCTCCTCCTCTTCTGTATCTTCATAGTCACTTCCTGAGGTCGTCCCATGCCCCTCCACGCCGTGGTCCCACGCCACGTGCACATTTTCCTCTGGCTCCGTTGCATTTAGTCCTAAGCCAGCAGCATGTTGGCAAGCTAGGGAGCAGAATAAAGACGGGTTAAAGTGACTCAGCACATGAGACAACCCAGCCAAGCCACTGGCAGAGCGGCTAACCCGGGAGGACACATTAGGCAGCTTAGCAAGTGTCTACTCTTGTTCAGAAGCAAGTCACTGAAGCAGCAGCTCTGAGCTTTTCAAATGCACCAGTCCGAGGAGTTAAAAAAAGCTTTGATTTGAGTTTTAAGTCCAGCTGGGGCAGACTCCAAATCTAAGGAGACTCCCGGGGGCACTCTCAGCCTGGCACCTCGCCCCCATGCCTGGACTGCCTCAAACCAGAGGTGTTGGAGAAGCCGGGGAAGTGGAGCAGGTTGGTTGAAGCCAGAGAGAGGAAGAGAGTTTGCTAAAGAGGGTTTGTAACCCACCCAGGCGTCCCCCAGCCAGCGCAAACCCCTGTGCCAGGGGTTCTCAGAGGACTCCCGCCTCTCTGCTCCCCCCAGAGCTCTGGGGTGCTCAGTCGACCGCCAAGTCCCACGGGGGGGTCCGGGCTCAGGTGACCTGGCCGCGGCGCCGTCCTGGCGCCCCGCCGCGCACGGACGGCGCGCCACGCAACCCTCTCCACGCCTGCCTGCGCCGCAAGGCAGCGCGCAGGTTGCGCCCCCCGCGCAGCGCCCCTCGCTCACCGGAGAGCCAGGCCAGCGCGGAGAGCAGCAGCAGCCGCAGCAGCAGCCGCACGCGCCGGGCTTGCATTGGAGACGGGGGTGGCGGCGTCCTGCTCCATGGGGAGCTGCCCGCGGCCGCCGCTCTATATAGGCCGCGTCCGCGTCAGCCGGGGCGGGGCAGGGCGGTGGCCCGGAAGAATTGCGTGGCCGGGAGCGGAGGGGGACCCGCTGGCTGGGGCTGGGGAGGGTTTCCCTCTCCACGTGCCCGCTCCGCCCGCAGCTCCCCGCGCAGCGCCTGTGCGCACCGAGCCGCTCCCCGCTACTCATGTGCCAGTGCCGCCTCCTCCGCCTGCCCCAGCCCGGGGGGCTCCTGGCCCCCACCTTCTCTCCGCCCTGGGGGCGGCTCTCGAGTTGCCCAGACCAGGCACTGGGAGGGCAGCCGGCAAGAGCCCTCGGGTGGCTGGGCTGGAACCCTCTGCCGGCTGTCCCCAGAGGCCAGGCTTGCAAAACCTCTGCGGCACATCCTTGGCTGGGATCGCCTTGCCACTGCCTGGCTGTGTGGAGCCAAGCGGGGAAGAAGCAGTTGGGTGGTGTCTTGGAGGGTAACACATTTATTAGGTCACCAGCTGTCGCGGGCCAGGCCCCTGCCAGCCTGGCCTTGGGATTCAAAGCACAAGGCTGCATCCCAGTCACTGGCTAGAAACCAGCGTGGAAACTCAAGCAGGTGTGGATTCGGAAGAGGACTTTGCCAACTGCTGACTTAAGCCTGCAGGGACATCCTGTGAGCTTGGTGCGGGTGCTGAACCAGGGCCTGTATTATTAATGTTGCCACAAGGTGCAGCAAGAATCAGGTGTGAGAAAGTCTGCTGAAAAGTTCTCCCTGCCAGTGTCGCTCAGCCCCTCCCCGCTGGCTTCCCATCCAGCCCCAGGTTTCTGCTGTGACACAATAAAGTAAAAATATTGTGTCACCACAATGTTGCCATGGGGACGGGGCACGTCATACAGACGAATGAAGAGTTTATTGCAGGGACAATCCTGGGAAGTCACCCGACCCCCGCTTTCCCTGCCCCCCACGTGGGTGGAAGCAGGCTAGCTACGACAAGGACTGTAATTTTACAGCAGCAAAAGGGCAAATAAAGGAACAGATGTTGAGCTCCTTACTCAGCCAATGAGTGTTTGCCTGAGTAAGGGGTGACTAACAGCTGCATTGTGTCACTTAGATTGGGGGGGGGGAGGGTATTCACCCCTGGACAGGCAGCAAGCTCCTTAGAGCTCCCAGCTGCACACAAGCCAGGGAATTGCTACTATGCCTCTGTATAAGAGACCTACAGCCTCAGCTCTCACCTTCTCCTCTAGGGCGCTGGGGTCCCCTCTAGCAGGAAGGGAGCAGACCACGTGCTCCGAAAGGCCAGTGGAAAAAAACACAGGTCTTCTGACCCCATCAGGCATGACATCAGATCCCTAGAGTGCATGGACCACATAAAGGGGCCCAGGAAGGCTCCTTGTGTTTCTGCACCACAAATTTGCACTTCCCAGTGGAGGGCTGGCAGAAGCTGGCCATGGGAATATGACCCTACGCTTTTTCATGACTGGAGGGGGTGTCACACGTTGGATTCCTTTTGCTTAGCTTACGGAAAAAGAGGTTTCAGCCCGTAAAGTTTCAGGTCTCAAACAAGGGCCTGCTTTCCTGTAAACGAACAATGGGGACCGGACAGCCGTGTGCTACGAAAGATATTTTCCATTGGTCCACTGCCTCCAATCTGCATGCGTTGGTATTTTGTTTATAGTTCAGCAAACTGATAGAATGCTTTGTTGAACTTGGTGGCGTTCCAAGTTACTCATTCATACACCCAGCCTTCTTCCCTGTCTTACACACTGCAAAGGGTAATAGCCAGGGCTCAGACAGCCGACAAACTCAGGTTAGCTCCACATTTAGATCCAGGACAGTCTGTGATCCCAAGACAACTGACCAAAAATGTCAACCAGTGTCTGCTGGTTACTGTCACCCACCAAACATGAGCTCGTTAAAAGAGGGGGACCCAAAGAGCGGGGATCCCAACCCAGTTCATGCCCCATGTGGGTGTAAATGATTACACAGGATGAAATTTTTGAACCAAAAAGGAAGTTACCATCCAACCTGCATTAAAAGAACATGAATGTTGAAAAATCAAGCACTCAGATGTTTGGACATGGCAAAATTAAGGTTGTCTATGCAGCCTTTATGTGGCTTCCTTGTGCGTGTACACTTTGATAAAAGCCTTTAAGTATATGATTACATGATTTTTTTTCACAGTCTCTGTACTCAGCTGTGGTGCCCTGCTCAATGGCAGACAGGAAAGTCCTGGTCAACCCCTGCAGCCTGCAGATGGCACACACTCAGTTTAGACAGAAACTTCAGAGAATTTAGTTGCCAAACCCTAACCAGTCCCTCCTGTGTGTGTGATCTAATGATTTCTGTACATTCCTAATGAAGCCATCACCACCCCACCCTCCAAATTTCAAGTCCCTGCTGCAGACCATGGGGGTGCTAGAACTTCTTGAGGAATGACCTGTGCAGATTTTTTTCAACACTATATGTTTTTCCTACTTAAATGCTTGAAACTTTTCAGAAAAGTTCAGCCAGAGACAAACACTTGCCGTGGAAAATATGAGCCCAAATGGGAACGTTGAACAATGTTACAAGAACCAAAAAGCTGGGCAAATTTAGCTGGTAGCTCTGCTTGGAACTGTTTGTATAAAAGTAGCATCTTGAGGTCCCAGCCAGCTCCAAGGCTCTGCTGTGCTAGATGAAAACACATACTAAGAGACAGTCCCTGCCCCAAAGAGCATGCAACTCTTATGGCCTAAATAGGCAAGGTAGACAAAGGGTGGGAGGAGAAAGAGAAAGGAAGTGTTTTCTCGAGGTCAGGCAGCAGATCAATGGCAAAGTCAGGAATAAATCTCAGGTCTCTTGACTCCCAGGACAGCAGGGTTCCCTGTAAGTGGAGCACTGGGGCTGTCGCCCAGGGGAGATTTGGGTGCTGCCCAGTGGGTTAGCAGAGGCTCACAGCTCCCACTGCTGACAGCATGTCTTTCTGTGGGTGGTGCACAGCTGCACATGCCTTGGTGCACATAGCAAAATTTATTCTGCCAATGGATGGAAAGCAATTAGAGGGAACACTGGTTACCAGTACAGCTAAGGCTGCCTCGGGCTGGTAGTGAGTGAAAGTTATTGTTGCCCAGTGGTCAGATATGTACACAAAATGCAGCCTCACACAAAAACACCAGCTCCTGTCAGCCCTCCACTCTTGCAGCCAGTCACTGCAGAGAAGGCAAAACTGAAATGGGCTTAGAAGCCAAGTTCCGCTCTCATGCTGTCATAGGGGGAGGACCAGCTCTGGATGGGTCAGGGCCTGGAGCAGAAGGGCGGGGCCCCACAAGCCCTGCAGAGCTGCCCAGAGCAAACTGCCCTTCACTCCAGTGGCAATTTAAAGCGTCCAGGACAACAGCCCACTTTGCCACCCTCCCAACTTGTCGGTGGACCTGAGCAGGGACTCTGGGACACGTGCCCTGCTGTTGCTCATCCCATACTGGATTTATGTTAAAAGCGCTACTGCCTCCTATAGCCCCCGACTCAACCCCCTCCAGGGCATTATTGACAATCTACAACCTATATTGGAACATGATGCTGCGCTCTCACAGGCCCTGGGCGAGAGGGCTGGTCTTTCATACAGACCAACCACATAACCTCAGGAAAATTCTCACAAGCAACCACACACCACACCACAGAAATACTAATCCTGGAACTTTTCCTTGCACCAATCCCTGGTGCCAATTCTGTCCACATATTTACACTGCAGACACCACCACTGGGCCTAACCATGTCAGTTGCATGATCAGGGGCTCATCTTCCTGCACTTCTGCCAATGTGATATATGCCATCATGTGCCACCAATGCCCCTCTGCTATATATATTGGACAAGCTGGACAATCACTTCCCCAAAGAAGGAATGGACACAAATCAGACCTTAGGAACCTGAATACACATAAACCTGTCAGTGAGCATTTCAGTCTAGCAGGCCATAGCATTCAAGACTTGAAAACCTGCATTCTAAAACAAAGGGACTTTAACACCGGACTACAAAGGGGGACATCTGATTTCATTCTCAAGTTTGACGCCTCACCTGAGCCTCAACAAATATATCAATTACCTTGCTCATTACAAGGACAGTTTCCCCACCGTTGATATTCACAGTAACCCCAGGAAGCCCACTTGTCTTAAATAGCCACTTGCAGTAACTATTTTTCTCCAACACTCCTTCTGTCCTTTCAGTTTTTATTTTATTTTTTTCTATCTGTTAAATTCTCGTTGTCTCATGTACCATTTATCAAGACTTTTCAGATCGGAGGAAGTGGGTTTATCCCACAAAAGCCCATTACCTACTAAATTATTTTGCTAGTCTTTAAAGTGCTACAGGACCACTTTTTTTGCTTTTTTTGTTTTGTGAAGCGGGTCTTTGCCCACGAAAGCTTATGCTCCAAATTATCTGTTAGTCCGTCAGGTGCCACAGGATTTCTTGTTGTTTTTGAAGATACAGACTAACTCAGCTACCTCTCTGAGACCAACAGGGTTGTCCATCTGGCATATTTCACCAGGGACAACTCAAAGATCTGAAGTGGAATACTGGCTTTGGTGGTATTCTTAAAGAACTCTTCTCCCTCATTGCAGGTGGCGGAAGTACGGCGCACTCAGAGGACAGTGACACCAGCCTTCTGGTGGGAGACGGCTTCCAGGCTGGATCTGCTAGAGGGAAGAGTGCCACCTATTGATTTCTACAGCATCTGCATAGCTCAGGACACTCCATGCTGTGGCTGCAAACCAGAATCTCTCTCACATCCCAGGAGAAACGTCACATTGGAGCATGCCTCTCCAATTAGCATAACAAAGCATTTGCTGCAAACCAGTGGCGGAACTTGGGCTGCTCTCTGCTAACAGCAGCAACTCTTCAGGGGGACGGTACAGAGGAAGGCAAACAAGCAAGAAAGAGCTGGGAACAACACATGCCTGTCTTATGTCCTGTTACTGGAGGACCTGCCCTCCTCACACTTTGGTGGCTGTATCTTCATCGCCATCCTCCGAGGCGGGGGAGCAGTATGGTCTTTGTTTTACAGGCAGGGAGCTGATTCAAAGTAAGATTAAAGTGACTTGCTCCAGATCCTGCAGGAAGTCTGCAGCAGAGCACAGGACTGAACGTGGCTTTGCGGAGGCCTTGTGCACAGCTGTAGCCACTGGGCCGGCCTTTCACAGGGAAGGAGGGAGGACGGGGAGGGTACAGCATTTCTGAAACATGCGCCTTCTTCTGAGCCGGTGGAACGCTTCTGCCTCAATACCTTGTGATGGGGGCTTTGCTGGCTAGGGGAGTGAGGCTGACTGGAGGAGCAGGCAGAGCCAGCGAGCAGCTGTTCTATACACGTCACAGCAGGTTGTCCCAAACATTAATGCTGTTGAGGCTTGCCTGAGCCCCTGTCCTTTACCATTAACCTTAGGGGGTGCGCGGGAATGCCATTGCCACACGGTAACCAGCTGTGCTGTCAGGTTTGAAGCCAGGGTCTGGTGGCTAAGTACAGGTTCTTGGGAGCCACCTGTGAGTCTAGTCAGGGATACAGCGGGTCCATCCTTTGCTGGCGTACAGACCCCAGTCCTCTTTCTGCTGGGCCGGCATTTCCCCAGCCTTCCACTCCCACAGCAGCTTGTCCCAGGACCGTGCAGGAAATGCCACTACTTTTACTATGGCTTTTTTAAATCCAGGGCATATGAAACGTCAACACCACATTGCATGAGTGTGTGTGGGTTAGTTCAGAGGAGGATTTAAAGGGGGAGTCTCGGTAAAGGGGAGGGGCAGAGCTGACAAGGCCATTCCCTTTACTGAGACTTCCTCTTTAAATCCTCCTCTGAACCCTTACCCCACTCATACATCGGACGAAGCAGGTCTTTGCCCGCGAAGCTCATGCTCCAAAATATCTGTTAGTCTATAAGGTGCCCCAGGACTTCTTGTAGTTTTTGTACATACAGAGTAACTCGGCTCCCTCGCAGATACTTAACAACACATTGAGAGCAACAAGAAGTCCTGGGGCACCTTATAGACTAAGATATTTTGGAGCATAAGCTTTTGTGGGCAAAAACCCGCTTCATCTGCTACAGCCCCAGCCCAACATGGCCTCCCCCCACTCATTTTTTAACACCACCTGCCAGCTCGGAGAGAAAGGCAGGTTAACACCTATTAGCCCCTTAATTATTTATTTTGTTTCTTTAGAGTTACTCCTCACCCCATACCATACACCTTCCTTCACCTAGTGAGATCTGGGAGCCTTATATCCATCCCAGCAGCGTCATCTGATGAAGTGGGTCTTTGCCCATGGAAGCTTATGCTCCAAAAAGTCTATAAGGTGCCACAGGACTTCTTGCTGTTCTCCAAGATACAGGCTAAAACAGTGACCTCTCTGATACTCAGCAACACATTAGCCATGTCTACACGTGCACGCTACTTCGAAGTAGTGGCACTAACTTCGAAATAGCGCCCGTCACGGCTACACGTGTTGGGTGCTATTTCGATGTTAACATCGACGTTAGGCGGCGAGACATCGAAGCCGCTAACCCCATGAGGGGATGGGGATAGTGCCCTACTTCGAAGTTGAACATCGAAGTAGGGCACGTGTAGCCGATCCGCGTCCCGCAACATCGAAATAGCAGGGTCCTCCATGGCGGCCATCAGCTGAGGGGTTGAGAGACGCTCTCTCTCCCGCCCCTGCGGGGCTCTATGGTCACTGTGTGCAGCAGCCCTTAGCCCAGGGCTTCTGGCTGCTGCTGCTGCAGCTGGGGCTCCATGCTGCATGAACAGGGTCTGCAACCAGTTGTCGGCTCTGTGGATCTTGTGTTGTTTAGTGCAACTGTGTCTGGGAGGGGCCCTTTAAGGGAGCGGCTTGCTGTTGAGTCCGCCCTGTGACCCTATCTGCAGCTGTGCCTGGCACCCTTATTTCGATGTGTGCTACTTTGGCGTGTAGACGTTCCCTCGTAGCGCCTATTTTGATGTGGTGCTGCGCAACGTCGATGTTGAACGTTGACGTTGCCAGCCCTGGAGGACGTGTAGACGTTATTCATCGAAATAGCCTATTGAAATAAGCTACTTCGATGTATGCTTCACATGTAGACGTAGCCATTGACTCTCTGAAGCATGCTTCCATGTGTGACATACCCAGCACTGCCACCTACTGACTGATTTTTACCCATCCTCTGTTTTCAGGAAAGGCAGACGACAGCTTTCAGAGTCAGTAGATCAAATTCGCAGGGGAGTCGAAATGAAGCTTCCCATCAAGTCTCAGAGAGGTAGGCATGGTAATCTGTAGCTTCACAAAAAACAAGCAGTCCTGTGGAATCTTAAAGACTAAAACATGTATTTATTAGGTAATGAGCGGTCATGGGTGAGACCCACACGCTTAGCCCATGCACACCACCATATAATAGCTGAGCATTTAACAAAATGATTATTTTTCATAATAAATAAAAAAGCCATGAAAATAAACAAACTGGCATGTCTGGGCAACATTCCCGCTCATCTTTGCCATTCATGTGCAGTTTTTTTGCCATCCATGTGCAGAATAAATTTTTCCTGTGCACCATGGCATGTGTGAATGTGCACCACTAGAAGAAACAAAAGCTGAGCGCTTGTGCAGCTGCTCGGGAGAGATTTAAATGCTGCCCAGCTGAGTGGAAGAGAGTGCTCTGCTAATCAGCCAGGCACCATTTAAATCTCTCCTGAGTGGCCGCACAAGCACTCAGCTTGCAGGGAACTCTGTGTCTGATACAAACTGGCGTGATGGAATGAAGAGTCACGCATTGTTCTGAAGGAATATCCTGTCTGGATGGTGAATTCCAGTGTTCCCTTTTCTCCCAGCCTGCTCAGCAGCTCTGATCATACCTCAGCCACAGCTGAGAGTCAAGCCCGGCGTGTCCCCTGAGCTGCCTGTTTAATTTATTGCTCCCAACGACAATGCAGATCCAGTAGCTACCAGGGCACAAGCTAATCTGCTCTGTTTCACAGCCCATTCACGAAGAGTGTCAAATGTGTGGCCGTAAGTGGTGTCCATGTGAGCTCTTGGTAACAGTGTGGCGTGATGCAGAGGGTTCGGCACTCCAGCCCCGAGACCAGGACATGTGCCAGCTGATGGCTCTTGTTATTTATCACATTTACTTTCACTAAAGTGCTGCTGCAGCACATGAATCTAATGGAAGTGGAGCTAGTGCGTGCACATGGATTGCTCCGGCAGAATAAAATGTATATTTTAAGGGTGTGGCATGACTGGGCTGGCCATTAGAGTGTGATTTATCCTTTCTCACCATTCTAGTATGTGACTTATTGTATAGGAACTTGGGAAAAGCAATGACTCAAAAGGAATTCATATTTGTCTGGGTGACTGTCTGGACTTTCACTTGGCTTTTGATTTGCAAATGTCACTATCTTCTGGTATGGGCATGTCCATCACACACTGGGTGAAAGGGCTGCCATCTGCTTTGTGACCTGCCTTGCCAATGCTCAGTGCATGTAAATCAGCACAGTGCCAGTGAAGACAGTGGTGTTACACCCTTTTACACCCTGAGGGTCGTAGTGAAAGTCTGGACTTCTACGTACAGTGCTTCCGCAACCGTGCTCAGGCTGACATTATACACAAACAATGCCAAATGAGACACAATCTCAACTATGCTGAACACCATGCTGTCCAGAGTCTCAAAAATAACCCAGACATCGTAATCAAACCAGCTGACAAAGGGGGTGCAGTTGTCATCCTGAATAAGTCAGACTATGAACAGGAGGCAGCCAGACAACTCTCCAACACCACATTTTACCGACCTCTCTCCGCTGATCCCACTTTGGAATTCCAAAGGAAATTACAACAACTACTGAAGGAACTCCCTGCTGCTACTTGGGACCTCATTCACTCAGACATACCATCTGAGCCGCAGCCTGGATTATTCTATTTACTTCCCAAAATCCACAAAACTGGAAACCCTGGACGCCCTATCATTTCAGGTATTGGCACCCTTACCACCGGACTGTCCAGTTATGTGGACTCCCTCCTCAAACCCTATGCCACCAACGCTCCCAGCTATATCCGAGATACCACCGAAATTACAAAACATCGGAAAAGTTCCTGATAATGCCATCCTTGCCACAGTGGGTGTAGAGGCTCTGTACACTAATATTCCACATAAAGATGAATTACAAGCAATCAGGAACACCATCCCTGATGCCACCACAGCCACTCTGGTGTCTGACCTCTGTAACTTTGTTCTCACACACAATCATTTCCGTTTTGGGGACAATTTATACCTCCAGATTAGTGGAACTGCTATGGGCACCCGCATGGCCCCACAATATGCTAATATATTTATGGCTGACCTGGAACAACGATTCCTCAGCTCTCGTCCCCTATTACCACTCCTCTACTTAAGATACATTGATGACATCTTTATGATTTGGACCCATGGTACAGAGGCTCTAGAAGAATTCCACAGAGACTTTAACAATCTGCACCCCACCATCAAGTTATGCCTCGTTTACAACATGCAAGAGATACATTTCCTGGACACTACAGTACTAATCAAGGATGGCCTGATCAGTACCACACTGTACCGAAAACCTACTGATCGCTACACTTATCTACACCCTTCTAGTTTCCATCCTGCACACGTGACTAGATCCATTGTTTACAGTCAAGCTCTTAGGTACAATCGCATTTGCTCTGATCCAACTGACAGAGACCAAAAACTACAAGAACTTTACCAAATATTCATAAACCTTTTACACCAGCTGAGGATCTGGCTGTCTAGCTAGGGCAAATGAACGGTGTAACAGGTTTGCATACATGCCCGTCAGCCTTTGGGACCTTACTACTTGTGCAAACACCTGTGTCCTTTACTGGCTGTGTCAGTTCCCACCATCTTCTCTAGTAATGGTTCCCAACCTTTTCGACAACGTGACACACTTCAATGAGACGAGCAATTCACAGCACACCCACTTGTTTCAGCTGAATCGATTGTGCATAAACACCACATAAACACCTCTCACCAGAGAGGTTTGCAACATAGTAGGGCATACAAAAAGCTAAACCAGGAGCAGATACATGAATGTTTCAAATTCACCCCAGAATACACCGTCTTAGACAGCGAGCACAGACACAGTCTCAAAATCTGCTCAGCGCCGTGCTGGGGATGTTGAGCAAACACGTAACCACTGAAAGCAGCTCCCCTGCCCGCCAGCCTGTTGGAGCCAGGACGTGGCATTTAAACCAAGTCCCATCTCTAACAGGCTCCCACCTTCCCGCCCTCTTGCTACAGCAGGGGGTTGGGGCGGGCTCTTCGGCGAATGGCGTCCTGTGGGCTAGCATTTCCCACTCTGCAGTGGAGGGGAGGGACATTGACGAACCTCAGGCCCACTGGGACTCAGGCAGCCATGGTGTTGCAGCCCCAGCTGGTGCAGATTTTGTCAATTTTCCCGTCCAGGTGGCTCTGCAAAGAACCAGAGAGAGGGGAAATTGACAACATTTCATGGCACACTGGGACTGCTCTCATGGCACACCAGTGTACTGTGGCACACTGGTTGAAAGCAGCTGGTCCATAGACAGAGGTTTAGTCCGGTCAGCTTATGAACTGCTAGCTCCTGCAGCTAGCTGGGGAGCGCAGCCTTCCACTCACTGGCTCCTCCTCTTCCTGCTAGGCTTACATAGCCTTGTGGCCAACGTGGTCTGCAGCTGGTCCCCATTTACCCCTCAGGTCGCGGCTTACACAGCCAGCTCCAATTACCCTTCCTGCTGCTGCGGCAGAGCACAGGCTCATTCCTCTTAGCCCGCAGCCTGCCACAAGGGCTCAGGGTGGCTGTGTTTCTGCTCAGTGCAAATTCTCACCTGCAGCTCCACATGAGGTGCGTTTTGGAGATCACGGCCTCCGAACAGGCCTGGGAGCTGGCCCCAGCAGAGATGCAGTGGCTAAAACATCACCCTTCTTTCTATGCTCCCGTCTGTTCTGAAACGGTGTGGACTGGAGGGTGACTGTATAATTGAAAACTGGGTGGGGAGGAAATTATTGACGCCTTTGAGCACCCTCGTCTGGTTCATCGTCATCAATAACCGTGAGCTCAGCGCCCATCAGTGTCTGATGCCTCCCTCACTATTTCCTTCCAGCTTTCCCTGTCCAGTGTGGAGTGGAGTTGTAATTTTCTTTCGGTAGCCAACTTATCAACCCAACCCTAATCGCTCAATTGGTATCGCGGACCTTGTTTAACCGGGCAACGTCCAAGCCGGCATCTTTTACCATTTAGGTGTACTGGCATCAGATTTCATTCGTATTGTTGTTTGACGGTCAGCGCGTCGACACACATCTGACCAACCCTCCTCCTTCATCCAGGCTAGGGACTGGCATGGAGCTCATAGAGGCTTCATGGCGGAGTTCTCATCAGGTTGGCCAATGGGAAGTTGTCTGGCTGCAGGCACGATTAGCGTCTTAACAATTAACTCCCCACCCCCACAAAAAAAGTAAATTTTGTGGCATTCTCCAGGAACACAATGGAAGCTCTGCAGCTAGAAGTCTACTTGCCAGACAGGGCTAACTTCCTTGCTCACAAGAGCAGTGTAACTCAGGGTATAGCCACACAGCAGAGATATTTCGAAATAGCAGCCGCTATTTTGAAATAACTGTGCAAACATCGACACAATGCAACTGCTGTTCAAAATAATTTCCAAATAGTGAATGCCTTATTTCAAACTTGATACAGCTCATTGCAAGAGGAATAGCTCCTGTTTCGAAATAGAGGCTATGTGGACAGGAAATAAGCCATACTGAGTCCAATGGCTCTGTTTCAAAATAGGCTGTATTGTGTGCTGAGCACTGTTTTGAAAAGTATTTTGCGTGGAGCTACGCTCGCTCAAAATAAGCTGTTCCGGACTATCTCTTGTGGAATAGTTTATTCAGGAACAAGGCTGCTGGGCAGTCACAGCCTCAGCCACAACTCCTTTAAATCATGGGCCAGCACCTCAGCTGGGGTAAACTGGCGCAGCACCAGTGGTTTTGCGGGAGTAATGCTGATTTACACCATCGAGTGATCTAGGCCTGCGGGGTTACACTGGTGTCAGCCGAGGATTTGGCCCGTAGTTAAATAAAGCAGCAATTCATTCAGATCATTTCTGTCGGTGCAAAGTGGGTGTAAAAGGCTGCAGGATATTTAGCGTTGGCTTCGTATGGGTGTAAACAGCCACACAAGGGGCAGCACACTGGGAATGATGCCTAATATCTGCATATTTTGGGGCACATCCCAGTCCCTCATGCTATCCATTGGCTTTCTCCACCTGCAGCTGGGAGGGAGGGTTGGTGCAATTGGGGGCCAGGGTGTGGGAGCTGGCTGCTCTCTCTGCCAGCCAGCAGAGCCCCTGAGTGGCGGTCTGCCCACACTCCAGCCACATCCCCGTCTGCTTAGCTGCCAGCTCTTGCTGCCTTGGCTGCAGGGGCGGGGGCATGATGGAGGAGCCAGCTACTTTGGCTGTAGGCCTGCACTGGGGTCTCCATGCCAAGTGAATCCCTGGCTGCTTTCCACTCCCTTGTGCCGCAGGAGCAATGCAAAGGGACCAGGAAGGCAGTGCCTCCTTGCAGAGCCATCCAGCCATCTCTTCCGTCCAAACCTCCACGTGGTCTAGCAAAGCCCCTCCAGTGGATCACCTGCTGCCCTCCCAACTATGCTTCCTGAAGCACCGCACATGGGACAAAAGCTGGCAGAACTTGACCACCATGTATATTTAGTGCTCTTCAATCCAGGCTGCAAGGCTCCCCTATTCTCTCAGGAATGAGGGGGTGACAGACACCTTGCTGGAGGCCAGGACAGGTTTTAGAGATGCTCTGTTGTATTGGAGCTAAGGCCTGCAGTGTTATCGCTGTGTTTGCAGTGTGTGTGTTTATTCTATGCATGCCACTCAGAGCCTCTTTTCATCCAACCTGTAACTAAGTACTTTTATTGTATGGCCGTCAAATTATTAAAAATCTTAATCATGATTAATCATGAGATTGCAAATTAATCTCTGCTAGTTGCACTGGTAAGCAATAATTGAATACCGTTTATTTAAATATGCTGGATGTTTTCTACATTTTCAAATACATTGATCTTGATTACAGCACAGTGCTCACTTGATTTTTATTTTTGATTACAAATATGTGCACTGTAAAAAAAGAAAAGAAATAGAATTTGTGATTTGCTCTTTCATGAGAAATAGCAGAGATGTAGCCGTGTTAGTCTGTATCTCCAAAAAAAACGAGAAGTCCTGTGGCACCTTATGGACTAACAGATATTTTGGAACATAAGCTTTCGTGGGAAAGACCCGCTCCATCATGCTACAGGTCTTTGCCCATGAAAGCTTATGCTCCAAAATATCCGTTAGTCTACAAGGTGCCACAGGACTTCTTGTTGTTTTTCATCGTAAAGAGATTGCAATATAGTATTTGTATGAAGGTTATTGAAAAATTCTCTTTTGTCTTTTGTTTTCACAGCATAAATATGCACATTAAAATAACCTGAAGGGCTGACAGCCACTGGAACTTTGCGCGAAGTGGGAGCAGGCCCAGCTCCATGCTCCAGAAGGGGCGGGGCCAACATTGGAAGGGGCGTGGCCACAGACAGTCCGCCCTTAATCCTGGTTCCCTTCACACACAAAGTCGCGCACAGTGGCAGAGCAGAGGCCCAGGCATTTCAAACAGGCCCAGATCTCTGGCAGCTGTTTCTGCTTTGGCAGTGGTGGTGGCTGGAGCTCAGGGCCCTTTTGAAATGCTGGGCCTGGGGACAACGGATCCCGTTACCTGAAAATAATAAGATAAAGCGAGCACAGGACACGTTGTAGTCTGTGTTGTAATTGAAACCATTATCTTTGAAAACACAGGAAAACAGCCAAAAACACTTCTTACATTTCAATGGACAGTCCGTTGTTTAAGAGTACAATTAATACTGCGATGAGTTGACTTACTTGACTTAAAACCTTTACTCTCAATATGTCTCCTCCGCTTCACTCTGTCTTGGGACAAAACTTGTAGCTGGCTCCAGTTGTTGTCCTTCAATCTGAGTAGATCTTTTCCCTGTTGTCTGAGGTCTTCCTCTTCTGTGTTTTCCTTACAGGTTCCATGTAAGAGCTTCAAAAGCAACGAGGGGGTCCTGTGGCACCTTATAGACTAACAGAAATGTCTGAGCATGAGCTTTCGTGGGCAAAGACCCACTTCGTCAGATGCACGTCTGGTGAAAGCTTGATGGACTCCGCAGGATGATGGTTTTCTGTGGCCCGGCCCCTCCTACTCTCTTCTCTTGATACGAACACCAAGTGGTTCTTATCCTGCTCTGTTCCAAAGCTCATCCTTTGTGACTAGGTCTTGCCATTTGATGTGACGGATGTACCTCTGGCACCTGCTTTTGAATGTCTGTAGCTGGTGCTGTGAATTACAAATCAAATCACAAGCTTGAGTTAATGGCCATCAATCAACAGCCCAGTCTACCAGTGCTGAACCAGCAGCGTGCGGGGCCATTTGAAGACATGCAGGGTCACAATCTGACCTCATTTGTAACCGTGCATATCGAAGGGGAACTCCAGCAAGTAATTTGGTGAAGATACACGGTGCCGATTTAGAACTGAGATTAGCATCTGGCCCTCAGCCAAGTTCTGCCAGAGTACTCTGTGACACAGACTATTGGTATGTTTGAGAGCAATATTAACTGTGCCCTTTCTTCCAGTCACTACTAGATGCAGACAGGGTGGTGCAGGGAAACTTCGTGCCAGATCTGCTGGGAACAACTCAGGGCTCAGCCCTACCCCTGGGACAGAGTCCACAAGATCCATCCCTAGCTCAGCTCTCCATGGCAATAATACACAATAATGCTCCCACCTTAGTGCCTGAGCTGGCTTGGCACCCTGGCACTTAAAGAAATAGTCTAATGTAATGTTTCTAGGTTGTATGATTACCGGGACTATTTCCTCACTAGGGTCCCTCTAATTTATTCCATGCATGGGTGAAATAAATTTTGTTATGTGCACCAAGGCATGTTCAGACGTGCACCACTAACAGACAGCCGTGCTGCCTGTGGTGGGTGGCTCTGAGCGCTCTAAGCAGCTGGGTGGCATCAAATTTCTCCTGGGCAGGAAGCAATTCAGAGAACACTCGTCCATGGTTTACTGCAGTTTCGCTGACTCGCTGACTATCATGCCAATGGCAGTTGCTGCTTTGAAAATAAAACAGCAGATATGTGTACCTGGTATAATGATAGTACTGTTTTAGTTGCTAGAGCCTGACAGCAGTCATGCATTGCGTTCACCCTATAAAATTTCTGTGCCATAATCACCCAGTTGAAGTCCAGACTACAACTCACATACCACAAGAACCTCTTAGTTTCCAAACTATCAGGTGGCCACCAAGTCACTTCCTAAGTGCTCCTCCATTTAAATATGGCCCTCTGCTGGAAATTTTGAAGGCCCGGTTTTCTTTATGGCAATTCAGTAGATCTCGAGGTTCCCCCGGTAAAGCTACTGTACAGAACATAATCGGTTTATAGATCTAGTGCAATTATATGCTCGGCACAAGCATGATGAAACTCAGAAGCAATAGCCATTTTTTCCACGCTGCTTATGGGTTGATAGCTAGTTCCTGAGCATGGCTCTGAACTGTGAACTTGTCACATCAGCTAAGGGCTTGTGTTTGATTATTACTTAATTCCTGGGTGGTTAATCATGTGGCTTCTATTCCACGCATCTCCCGCTACTTCCTGATGATCATCTTATTTGGCACGATGATAAAAAAAACTTTCTGTCCATTTATGTGCTTAGTGCAACTGCCATTAATACTCTTCAGATATCGCCAGCCAACTTTAGCCTGAGTTCACACAATGGGGCTAACTATATTTCTATATCAGTGGCCTGGATGTGAAGCCACTACAAAGAGGCATCAGAAAATGAGCACCCAATAGCGTAAAGGTCCCTGTGCAGCCATTGCATGGGAGCAAATTCTCGGGCGTTTGTGAATGCTGGAGATTGTAGTCTTAGGCAATTGCCTTTGACAGAGCAAACACTTTTTTTTTTCCTGTTTCCTACCTTTCATGCTATTTAATGAGAAGATGAACACTTTCCCCTCTGATAAACATGGTGGGATTTCAAAATAGAACCCTTTCTCAGCAAGGAGCAATGCAAAACCATTGACACCCTGCCTTGGCCTGTCCTCTTTGAACTGAACAGGAGAACTCCCCATGACTGCAGTAATGCCAACCATCAGATCGGAGAATTCATCTGGAATCCTCTTTTGGTACTGTGGAGAGTTTTATCTTTACCGTTGCTTAACAACTCTGGGGGTGATTCTCCTCTTGGCTTGCAGTTTTAGATGTGGCCTTAAACCCTATCAGCTTCTTTGAGACTCAAGCATGGGATTAAAAATAAAGCCCTGCTTGAGGACTCAGTACCCAAGTGCTCTTCAAGTCCATTGTCTACACTGGAGGGCTAATGGCTCATTGTCCCAACACCAGATGAACCAGGGCTACTCTAGTTTTGCTGAACTCAGTGGCCTAACATGAGGATGACCAGAACTGGGCCTGGAGGGTACAAATCGGTTAAGAATTGTGCATGAAGTGTTGATTTTCCTCTTATTCGATTCACCTTTATATTTACTTGTAGGAACCTGACTCCCTCATCTCCTCTGGGAGTGGCCCTTTAGTGTCCCTTCCTGCTGCTAGCGCTCTAAAGGAGCATTAAAGTGAATGTGGCTCATACATCTCCACTGCCTTGAATGGCTTTCTTCCTGATTTACGCCCTTTTCAGAGAGGCTCAGCCACAGCATTGTACCGTAACCCCCTGCATTTCGCGTTTCCTGGACGAGTATTGAACGGCCAATTTACTTTACCTGCTAAAGGAGTTTCACATGTTTAGAAACAATGAATCACAAAGCGAAGCCTGAAGCAATTAAGAATTCCTTTCCTCTATATCTTTGCCAAAACTAGATTTTTCTCGCTGCATTACAAAAGTAGAAACCTGACCAGAACAAAGCCCAGCAAGCCTTTTTACGTACTTAATGATTACACAGACCTCACTGGATTCTGTTGTTTCATAAACTGTGAATAAGCAAAGAGACCCAAGAGAGCATTACATTTAATGGTCATGTTTGTTTTGCTTCCTTGGAAATCCAATTGTTTGCTGGTAATACCTGTATATGCTTACATAGGAGTCTTGTGACGTCGGTGGCTTTGAAGGAATTATGCCTGGGCCCTACTAAATGTGCTCAAAATGGAAAAGTGTCATTGGAATAGGTCGACCGCGGCGGTATGGCTGTGGATTTTGACGAGCCAAAACGGCATTGAGGAGTTACTGCTTTGCAAGGCGGTCCCCATTGGTTCTGTGCAGTATCCGAACTTCCTGATTTACCAGGAACCCCTCCTCCACCAAGCTCTGCTTGAACCAAAACGGATAAGACAACAGACTTAGAAAAGGTAATGAGAAGGCAGCAAGATGCCTATAAAGATGCATATAAAACTATGGTACGCCCACATCTTGAGTACTGCGTGCAGATGTGGTCTCCTCACCTCAAAAAAGATATATTGGCATTAGAAAAGTTTCAGAAAAGGGCGACTAAGATGATTAGGGGTTTGGAACGGGTCCCATATGGGGAGAGGCTAGAGAGACTGGGACTTTTCGGTCTGGAAAAGAGGCGATTGAGGGGCGATATGATCGAGGTATATAAAATCATGAATGGTGTGGAGAAAGTGAACATAGAAAAATTATTTACCTTTTCCCATAATACAAGAACTAGGGGACACCAAATGAAATTGATGGATAGTAGGTTCAAAACTAATAAAAGGAAATTTTTCTTCACACAGCGCACAGTCAACCTGTGGAACTCCTTGCCGGAGGAGGCTGTGAAGGCCAGGACTCTATTAGGGTTTAAAAAAGAGCTCGATAAATTTTTGCAGGTTAGGTCCATAAAGGGCTATTAGCCAGGGGTAAAGTATGGTGCCCTAGGCTTCAGTACAAGGGCAGGAGATGGATGGCAGGAGATAAATCACTTGATCATTGTCTTCTGTTCTCCTTCTCTGGGGCACCTGGCATTGGCCACTGTCGGCAGACGGGATACTGGGCTGGATGGACCTTTGGCCTGACCCAGTATGGCCATTCTTATGTTCTTATGTTCTTATGATACCTCTAAGCCCACCTTGACAAGGGTGATAGGATTAAGGCAACTCCCTTATCCTCATTTGCATGGAAGATGGGAGAGGGAGGCACCCTCATTAGCATGCAGAAGGAAGCACAGAAACTCCAAGGCAAGAAGAGTACTGAATTCTGGGACCAGAAAAGCAGGGGAGCGATGCATGATGGGGCGAGGGGGCTCTCTGCTCCAGATGTTAACCCACACCTGTGTGCACCCAACTCTGTAGTTATCAGATCAGTTCTACACTTTGAGCCTATCTGGTCTGGAACTCTCTGGTCCAGCAATGTCCACAGGCTGGCAGGACCTTGGATGTTGCAGGACCAGATTGTCTCTGGACCGGATAGCCCCACTGGCTGGGAGCAGGGGCTGGCTGGGAGTCAATCGTGGAGGGCCTGGCAGCCAGGAGCAAAGCCAATCCCACAGTCATTTGAGATCCTGGACTCCCAGCGCAAGTTCAGGTCCCGAGCACTGGGTTGAGAGGCCACAGGTCCCCTTCCAAGCTCCTGGAGGAGAATGCACATTTCAGAGCAATCAGTTGGGTGATTAAACAGAAAAGCGTTTACCTAGAGTTACCACACTGAACCGAGGAATGTGTAAAACACAGGGTTGGACTCCCCCAGCTGCAACATTTTTCCACCAGGTTTGCTCTCCTGGTAGCACAACAGTGGGCCCCTCCTCCAGTGCTTGGGTCAAGTGCCTGCAGGCCCCATGGCTTTGTTCTTCTGGGAGGTCTTCCCACCCCCCCAGCATGGCTCACATGCAGCCATGCTACTGGCCTGTCCTTGGCCCCAACACTGCTTCTTAAAAGGGGATCCTGCCTCTCAGGGAGTTCAGTGGAAAACAATACCGTATTAGCTTTCCTGAGTAAGGTTGACAGGGCTGGAGAGGGCCAACATGTGACTCCATCCTGGTCCAACCTTCCCTCTGCACTCCTTCTCCTGCTGCACACACGTCCCAGCAACAGAGGGGCTAGGACAGAGTTCAGGGAGAAGGCCGAGGAGTTGGCCGAGCCACCCTTCCCTGCAAGGTGGCCCAGCAATCCATGGGCACTAGGCATTCACTGTGCTCCAGTGCTGAGAAAGTACATCAGGATCACTGCAGGCTGCCCTCCAAGAACCCCAGCTTGCCCCTCCCCTTAGTGCAGCCTGCTCTTAAGGCTATTATGAACCTCGCTTTGCACACAGCAAGGCAAGAAAGGAGGAAAAATAATTCCCTTTCAGGTGCTACTGATTTTATACCTCTCCCATTAACACCCTCCCACAGCCAATGAGGCCCCAATATTTCCTTAGCAACACTCCCCAGTTTTACAGGTCTAAGTACTGGCTGGTGGCCTGGGATGTTAAATGTGTGCCAGCTGATGTCATGCCAGGAGTGTCCAGGAGCACCCAGACGGTGATTACTACATTCTCAGATGAGAATGTAGCAGATCACTTTGAAACTGAGTCAGCAAGCCGGACGTGGGGTGAATAAAATCAATCGCATCATATGACGGGGTTCCCTCGAATTTTTCCCATCCCTGAGCAGGATAAATTTTGTCATGTGCACCGCACCACACTAGAAACACACACTGCCGACTCTGGGTGCTCTGCTAATCAGCTGGGGGGAACCCAAGTGCTCAGCTTAGAGGGAATGCTGTCTCCAACTCCTTTTGAAGAGAGGCTGAGATTTGGGACGGCAGTGGTCTTGGGGGGGGGGGGGGTGTCAAAATTTAGAAGCAGTCAGATTGGTTGCACAGCACCTACTTAACTATTAGTTCTTCTGTATTGCAGCCAATCAACTGACAGCCAGCCAGAAAGGTCTCGTAGTAAAATGTGGAGGCAAATGGTATTGCTGAAACAGGTGTAATTAAATTGAGGTCAGGATGCATAAAGCATAATGAGATGTTCACAGAACGATTATACACTTCAAAGTAGAGCGGGAAATTCCCACATTTCAACTTTTGTTTTTACCCTGAAGTAGAACAAAAAGTTGAAATTTCAAAATATTCTGGGGGCGGGGGGTTCAGACAGTCTAAAAAAATTCTCCTGGGAAATGTTGAAACATTTCATTTCAGAATTCCAAACCTGAACTGTTTCGGTTTGCTGATCTGATTTTGGGACCCTTCCTTTCAAGACGTTTCAATGGCACTGTCTGTGATGCAATGCATTATGGGAACTGGTGTTCCAGGCCCCGTTCTCTCCTGTGGCGGGGCTTGTCTCCTATCCAGCGTCATGTGACTCTCTTGATGCACTGCACAGGAAAAATCTTCCAAGGAGAATGGGTAGCCAGGACTGAAAAAAATCACATAAGATGATGTGCAATAGGGTAATGCAGGTTAATTTTTTTTACACTGATTTGCAACAAAACGGTCAGGGTCAGTCCGAAAAACTGAAATATTCTGATTCCCGTCAACCCAATCCAAAATAAACACTTTGCTTTGACCTTCCTGACAAAGCCAGAAATTTCTAGAAGCCGTATTTTATCTCAGAAAAGTCCCAAGCAGCTCCATTTCAAATGAAAAGCGCCACCTCCTTGGTGATGGAGCTACTGGCTTGACTAGTTTTGGGGTGAAGCACATCATGGAATGCATGGTGAGATGAAGCTGCGGAGGCAGCCGCAGAGCTGGAATTCAGCGAGTCAGCGCAAGGTAAGGAGAAGGGAAATAATGGCACTGGCAGAGTTAGCCCAGCCCGCTAGGGAAGTCAAGAAGAAGGGAGAAGTCTGGTACTGGTGACAAAACGTCTGGTGCCCTAGATACCAGCATTCCTTCTGGTGGCTGTATGTTGCTCAGCACTTTCCTGGCTGCGAAGTAATCAAGTAAAAGCCACCACGGAGCTGGTCAGGATTTCAAACCCATTACACATTTGCCTGCTGCTTCAAAAACTGGTACAAAGGGGTAGTTATTTGAGACTGACAACTTTCAGATTGGGATAGCTGCACAGAGGGCGAGGGGTGATGGAAGCCCAGAGCTTGTTGAGGGTCGTCTTGAGTGATTACAGCTTCCACTGCAAAGGTTATCAGAGGGGTTGCAAAAATGATGGTTTAACTTAACCCCTTCCTTGTGCCAGATCTTCATTGGGTGTAAGTTGATGTATATCACCTGTTTCATTGCTTCCAGCTGGGGAGTACAGCGATGGAGCAGAACACCTGAGACCTGGGTCTACTCTTCCCTTTGCCACTGGCCTGCTGGGTGGTCCTGGGCAAATCATTTCATCTCTGGGCCTTGGACTCACCAGCTGTAAAGCAAGGGTAATGATACCGGACTCCTCTATGAAGTGCCTCGAGACCTACTGATGGAAAGTGCTAGAGAAGAGCTGCGCAGGTAGGAGGATTAGGTTGCTGAAAAGTTTTCTTTGGGACTTAGACTTCTCACAGTTGTGCTTGTCATTTCAGACCAATGATCATTCGATTTGGAGTGGGGGAACCAGGAGAGGAAGCATGGAGAAATGAAAGTCAGCTATCTGGAGCTCAGCAAGGGTGTTGTCATGTGTTCACAACCCACTTGTTCCAGTTTTGCTGTCTTTTCCTTTCATCATTTATTCCTCCTCCCATCTGCTCTCTTCCTCAGTTGTGTCCAGCTCCTTCAGACATGCTTCCCCTGCTTGGTCCAGGACCTCCCACATTCTCAGTCTCACTTGCAGATTAACCCAGCTGTTTGGTTCACCACTGTCTTCTCTACTGTCTTGGTGGACATCCATCTCCCATTGGCCCCACTGGCTGACAGCTCCAATCCCTGATGTCAACTCTTATTTCCTCTGCTATTCCAGTGATGCAGCAGCAGCCTCTGGTGGAGGCACGTAAGATGGTTTCTCTTCCTGGTTTCCAACTCTTTTTACAGGCATCCAGGATTTTCTTTGCAAGGAAGACTTGACTATGAGGTCATAGAAGCAGCTGTGGGAGTGGAGGGAAATGTGTGTGTGTGTGTTGGAGGGAGGGCAAGTATCGTTGTCCTGCCATCTTTCTGTGCTCTTCTAAGAAATGCTTCATTCAATGCAGTTGGAGAACCACTTTCTCATATCATTGTTAAATCTGGACGATAAAAGACTTAGTAACTTATGGACAGGTGGTGCTTTCAGCTGGCTGGCAAGGAAGGATCGGGCTGGCCTTATTCCAGGCAGTGCATAGGGATTGCCCAATGTTTTTAAGCTCTCTGAAGAATTTGCACCATCACCGTGTTTTGATCTCTGTGCTTGCTGAGAAGGCTTTAATCATACCGAATGGAATTATATAATGGGAGTGCCTGGGTAATTTAGGTTTGGCAGCAACTTCATTAAATTAATTATGGCTATTTGTGCAAGAGCAAATTCTTCTATAGTTACTGATTGAGCTATTCTTTCTTTCCTTTAGTGGCCATGAAAGAGGGACTACTGGCACTGAAATATCCCAGTCCAACCCCCTGCTCAAAGGACCAATGCCAACTAACCACCCCAGCCAGGGCTTTGTCAAGCCTGGCCTTAAAAATCACAAGGGATGGAGATTCCAGCCCCTCTCTGGATAACTCATTCCAGTGCTTTACCAGACTCTTGGTCCAATAGTTTTTCCTAATATCCAACCTATTGCTCCTTGTTCTGTCATTAGGCACCACTGAGAATGGTTCATTGTCTTTGGAGCTCCTTCGGGTAGTTGAAAACTGCTATCATATTTTCCACTCGCTCTTCTCCTCCGGAGACTAAACAAGCTCAGTTCCCTCAGTCTTTCCTCATGTCATGTGCCCCACCCCTCTAACCAATTAAGGATTTCCAGTGTATGATTCCTTGTCCCACCTCCTGACTCCTTGGAATCCCACTGGCTTTCTGAGCTTGGGAAGTGTGGTGCAGATGATTTAACAGGCTCTGTTGTTAGCATCTGTCCCTCGTCCCTCCTCTACCATATACCAAAGCAAAATGAGCACTTGCCAGAGCGAGTCTGTCCTGCACCGTGCACACCAGAGGCCCTACCTCACCATGCCACTGGATGCCCCCATCATGTGCTGCACAATGCGCCCCAGTTCCATGTTCTCCCTGGGGTGTCTGCGGACCGCTGCCTCCAGCCCCCTGAAAGAAGCAGTAGGACTCATGTTGGTGGAGGTGTGGTTGCTGCTGCGGATGCCCTGCACTCCTTGTAGAAGCAGCAAGTCATCAGCACTGCACCAGGGCGACCACTGGTTTCTCTTGCCTTACGGTACGCCTGCCTTAGCCCCTCGATTTCAGCCTGGCCCTTTCACACTCCTTCTTCTGCATGCCACTCACAGTTAGCCACAGGTAGCAGAGAGCCAACAGCTGCAGCACAGCTGGGACTGTTCAGCCTCCTCTCCCCACAGGCTGGGCAGCTCCAGTGTGGTCCATATGGGAAAGGACTGCTGCAGAAAGCCGGCCTGGTCAACTGGGGGGGTGACTGTGTGAACTATGCATGTAGTGCAACCTAGACGAGGAATTTCAAAAATTCCTGGGCCTTTAAATGGGGGAGGGATGCACACCTGTGTGCCTTCAGGGCAGCCAAGTTCAGACTACTGGTGAGACTTGCCAGGATGGGAGATACCTCTGGAGGCCAATTAGGGTGACATAATGAAGTGCAGCATCTATACTGAGGCTGGGCCACTTTAATTACATTGCAAAAAGCTCTGTGCTACCTGTGGAGGCGGTTTTATTGTGTTGAAGTAGCAGGGGAGTTACATGGGTCAGAGGAGCACCTCGGTGAGTACACCTCCATTGTCTTGGGATGGAAGCTGAATTTTGTCAACAAAGCCGTCTAGCGTAGACAAGGCCTTTGCCACTGCATTGACAAGTGGAGGTGCACCTGCTTTGGTAAACTGGTTCGAGATTCCCAAAGCGCAGCAGACAAGCTCACTGGAAAGGATGAAACATTAAAGTAAGTTTATTAACTACTGAAAGAAGGATTTTACATGGTTTTAAGTGGCAGATGTAAAGGTCAGAGATAGTTACCTGACGAAATCAGAACGGAAACACATTCTAAATCCTGAACTTTTAGTCTAAACAAGCGTTTCTCATGCTGACAGATGTAAGAAGTAGGTTACATTTCCTCAGCACAGTCTGCACTCCCTTTCAGGCCTGAGACCACGATGACCCTGTTCAAAGCCTTTGTTCTCTACATGTTCCTCCACATGTGGAGAGTGGGGAATGGAGGAGACAGGGAGAAGCCAAGTGATGGCGTCATTGTCTCTCTTTTTCACTTTCTTCCAGTTTGCTGGAAAGATCTTTGCTGTGATGTGTTTTAATCCTGCCTCATGGCATATGACCTTCTCCCTGGGTGATGTCAAGCCATTATTGGCTACTCCTGTATTGTCACTGGAAGGCTAGTTGTGGGTGTTCCCAACCTCACAACCTATTTCAGCAACTCATAATAATACTTCATAACTTCACATGTAATAGCACATACCAGCCAACAGCATATTAAAGTTCAACAGATAAAGAATGAGGCACAAGGTATACTTTGTACAAGATGAATAATAAGACAGCAGTGAATACGGGAATTCCAGGGTGCTACCTGGAGATACAAGGTGTCACAAACTCCTTTTATGTAAGCTCTGTGGCCCTGCAGCCTCTCTCTGATTGGCTGCGCCCTGCAGTCTCCCGAGGCTGCTGTTAACCCTTTCCTTTCTGGTGTGGGCTGACCAGCTCGTCATAAGGCTTTTTTTTTATTAAAAAAGCCCCAACTACACAACATTTAAAACACTGACAGTGTGTTCATCACGAGAACAGTATTTGACAGAAAAGTCTTTCTAGCGTGTGAATAAATCCAAAGATTAGCATTATAATTGGCTGGGTTCATGTTCAAATTAATAATGTACTAGCTCTTCTAGATTGTACTTTTCAGGCATAGACCTCCGAGTGTTTCACATCAGAGGGCAATAGCGTAATCTCCATTTTATAAACAGGAAAACCTAGGGCTCTAGAAGTGAAGCAACTTGCCCAAGGTCACTTAGCTAGTCAGTAGCAGAGCTAGGCCACCTGAATCCCAGTGCCGTGATCTACCCAGTGGGCCACACTGCCTGCTCATTCTGCTGTTCCTCATTGTGGCCGTTTAGCATGAGCCATAATAATGCCAGTAAAACTGACCCCTTCCCACCGTCTGTTACTCTATATAACATCACTCCTAGCCCATGCTCCCACTGCTTTTTCCCCACACCCATAAGCGGAATAAATTGTATGTGCACCAAGGAATGTGACTGTGGAGCAACACCAGGCACTCATGCTTCCCATCTTAGGGAGCTGTGGGTGCTTTGCTAATCAGCCTGGGGGGGCTGACTCTCCCCTAGGCAGCCACCCCCTGTACATGTCTTACAGGGAACACCACTACTGGCTAACTGTCAAAAGGCAGAGCAATAACATCATGACATTCTCAGGGAAACAGTCGAACACAGGGGGCTGGATTCTCAGCTGCTGGAAATCGCCCTATTTCATCTAACTAAACTTCCATAAAGAACAACTAACTGCCCATGGCCCAGGTCTGCTTGATAATCTTTCATGGAAGGTTTTTGTTTTTTTTGAGGGGTGGGGAATTGTTTTACTTGATTCCTATCAAGACACAAGCAGCGACAAGTACAAAAAAAAAGCTAAGAGCCTTACAGCTGGTCTGTTTGCCCGCACCACATGCCTTGCAGGGGTCTCGCAGTTGAAAGCTGCTGTTCTAGAGCTTGTCAGAGCTGCACGCCCAGACATTACGATTCAGCCACAGCATGCAAGGGTGGGGCCAGGGTCCAAGTGCGCCTGTGGTGGAAGTGGTGTTTGCAAGGGGCTTGCTCTAATGGCAGGATGGGGCGCTGGGGGAGGGGTTTGTCGGGACTGGGCAGGGGGCGGCTGGCTGTGGTGCTTTACTGTGCTGAGACCAGAATCACACATGGCAACTGATGAGCTAGAGGGTTCTGAGCCCCTGGCTACAGCATGTCTGGATGAGGAAGGAGATAATCAGGGGGGCGTTTGCCCTGGCCACTCGGAAATTTCTGCACACTGTGGACACCGGTAAACCCATTTGGGTGGGCAGCTCAGTGAGAAAAACTGGGGGCCGAGGAAGCTACGTGCACAGTCTTTTGGAAGGGGTAGAGGGCACTAATAGCAACTTATCATGTGTCAGTTCCTTCTTGCTCTCGGCCATTCAGTCCCCAGCTGTCTCACCTGTACTGCGGGGGTGGGGGGGGGAAGATGGGTCTGCCTCCTCTCTTCCTGGGCCCAGCCTCTCTAGGGGGGATGGACACACAGGGACAGACGGACTTGCTGCATTGTCCACCCCTCCACACTTTTAGGTGGTGCGGGCAGATGTCAAACCTGCCGACTCTTTCTTGTGTGGACAAGGCCTACCTGGCTCTGCCTGGCGAGGGAAGAAGTGGCCCTGGGCTGCCCACCTCCCTCCCACTTGCCCTGCTGGAGGAATGGCAGCACTGAGATGTGCTACCTGGGCTACGTCCACACAAGCCCAAATCTTCAAAATGGCCATTTGCATGGCCATTTTGAAGACCTGGGCTCGTGTAGACACGACCCAGGAGAAGCTTACGCCCCCGACCCCCCTCCTCAGATTGGACGCAATTCCAGCCAATCAGCAGCAGCTGATAGTGTCTGTTTCTCCGCTGCTCCCAGGCACTGGTAAGTACCTCCCACCGCTGCTCTCCAGACTCTGCACCCCAAGCCCATTCCTGCACCCCCTCCTGCCCAGACCGCTCACCCCCAACCCCATTACTACCTTCCCTGATGCCCTCCCCCAATTCCCAGCCCACTCCTGCACCCTTCCTCCCTCCCGGACCTCCCATCCCCAGCCTGCTTCCTGGCAGCCTTTCCTGATACTGAACCCCTCATTGGAGACCCCACCTCAGAACCCAGAGGGCCCCACAAAACGTACTAGCCCTGGCCCTGCTAGACTCTAGGGCTGGCGCACAAGGGGAACGGTTTTTAAGTTGGGGACCACATCAGCAAGGTGGATTTTTTTTGGCTTCTCACATTTACGGTCCCCAACTGATTTTCCTGTGGGTCAGTGTCCCCACCCCCCCTCAAACCAAAAATGTTTCCTGGGTTAATTAACCCATCTCAAGAGGCAGCACGTAGAAGTAAGAACATCTCACACCCCCTTCCTTTCCCACATGGGCAAGGAATGGCCAAAGTTGCACCAGAAACAAAGCCTTCAATGAAAGGGGGATATTTTACCTCTGGTTTCATTATTGGTGCAACCTCCTCCCACCCTGCCCCCACAGGTAAGTGACCAAACATTGTGCACACCTAGAACTGCACACCCCAACTGCAAACTGGCAATCAGCCCCTGTCTGAACAGGAAGCAACATCTCCTGGGGCTGGTGGTCTTTTCCTCGGGTTCATATCTAATTATCCAAAACGTCCCTGAAGGCTAGCGCGTAGCTCAGGTATACGGAATACATACCTAAACGTCAGTACACAGCAGAGACATACAGCATAGGAGAGTCAACTCCACGTAGATGATTTAATTTTAAGAAACATTAAGTACATTCATCACACGAACAAATACAAAATCGTATTGCCCTTTAAAAAAAACTCACCAAGTATTTTGGTAGACCAGCTATTGCTGGCAAGAATCTTACATGTCTTATAAAAATATATATATATATATATATTTATATACACATCTCTATATTCCTACACACGTGAAGAGGTAGGATTTTCTTTTTATCTCCACCTTGCAAAACATTAAATATTCAACAATAAAATAAAAGTTACAAATAAAAATATTTATACAAAAAAAAAAATCCATTTTTGACCTGTAAATTGAATTTGATCAATGCAAATTTGAAATTTTGTTTAGAACATATAAATAATAAAATAAAGTAATATTAAACCAGCAGAAGTACCTGGCATTGGTTGGGTCCTTGTGGGGAGCTCAGGGCAGGGAGTGCAGGAATAAGGGCAAGGGGCTAGAACATGTGGGTGGGCCGCGGGTCAGGGTCGTCCTCAAGATTAATGGGGCCCCCCCAAGCAGGATTATAAAATGGTGCCCCATTGATCCCAGTGTGTCGAGGGGGATTGCTCCATGCCACCCTGCCTGCTCGCTCACCTGCCCCACAGCACAGCCCTTTGGCCGCTGGTCAGAGCGAGTCCCCCACAGCTTGTGTGGGCAGAGAGCCAGGGCAGGAAAGCAGCATGAACCTGTCTTGCCCTGACTCCTAGCCACTCTCCCTTCCCTCCTGTCCCAGTTGGGGTCCTCCACCCATTGATGTTTGCAGGAACTGTGTTGATCACACCTGGTAAGAGCCAGCAGGGAAGGAACAGGCAGCTGGCAGCACACACATAGACAGGCCTGTTGCCCCTCCTGCACCCCCCACTCCCTGCACCCCTTCACTGCTAACCCTGTACCACATGGGGACATGGACTTCCATGCACAAAGCAGCGGACGTGGCTGCTGGCTTCCCCTGGGACCACCGATCCTTTGCCCCACACACCCCCGCCCCAAGGGCCGCAAGTGGGGAGCAAAGAGCAATATCAGGGCTCCCTGAATCCAACTCAGTTTCTCTGCCTGGGCTGCAGAGGGAGAGGGCAGCACACCCCAGGGAGGCCGAATGAGCTGGAGGAAGGGAGAGCGAGTGAGCCAGTTTTAACCCAGCTCACAAACCCCAAAAATTGGCCAAGCGCCAGGCAGGCGCTGCCCCCTCTAAAAGGGGACGGTCTCACTATCTCGCCCTTCACACTTCTCAGAGGTATCCCCGGGCCCAGACATACTTGCCTGAAATGGGGGCAAGCGTAAGAGTGGTTTAAAAACATTTTAAAAATAAAAATATGAAAAAAAAACCCAAAACCCTTGGTTACCTTTTATTTATTTAGTGTCTTTATTCAGACTAGTCATCTCTCAACCCAGGCAGAGAGGCACAGAGCACCTAGAACCAGGCCTGCTCTCCAGAATGGACTCATCTCTCCCCAGACCATTGGCTGGGGGGTGGGGGGATGGGGCAGGGTGAGCTGGGTGAAGTCCAGTCCCTCCCATGGATGCTAGTGGGGCTGGAATTGGGCAGTGGGAAGAAATTGGGGCACTGGCCCAGGGGTATTCCTGATGTGAGAAAAATGGGGCAGGGGCTTGGGAGCTGTGGAGGCCCCCCTGAGGCCCAGCTGGGGCTGAGCTGCCCAGCTGAAGTACAGGCAGAGGGCACGGGGGAGCAGTTTGACCTAGGTCATCGGTGCGGGGTGGCCTGCAGCATGCAGAGCCCATGCCCCTACTAACCACTCTCTTCCTGGTGTCCTCCGTGGCCACTCTGCAGTATAACTATCACCTGTACTTGCTGCCCCTGTGGTTGCTGCACAGCATGACTGTCCCTGCTGTCAGAGCCCTTTCTTGCCACGTGATGAGAAAAAAAAACAAACTAACAGACAGACAGACAAACACACCCACCCCATGGTCCTGGCACGACCAAATCTGACCTTGCCTTAAGTTGCTAAACTTTGACCTTTATAGGAAGGACCTGCATACCAAATTTGGTGGTCCAAGCTCTTATGGCTTAGAAGGAGTTCTTGGACTAGACGGACATAGTGACGCTCAGACAGACACACAAATCTGAAATATATATAGTACATAGCCAAGAGCTGACAAGTCCTTGGACTGTGTGTTTGTCTCCTCCTTCACAAGTGAAGCAGCGTTGAGTTCTTCTCATGGGTATCAACCTCCTTGTAGTTTTGGCTGTTGGCTTGGCTCTTTTTGTGTTGGTACCTGGAAATGTTAAGATCAGAAAAGTTGTTAAAACGTTGTCGGCAGAGGAAAAATATGAAATTCATAACTGTGCCTGAACAAAAAGGCTACTTAGAAGTTCTACCACTTATCCCAGTTCTTCACAGAATCTGCCATTCTACAATGGGCTGAGTAAAACTTCCTTGTTCAACAAAGTACGTAAGCTTTAGCCAGCCAGCAGAAGGTTAGCGCTTCATGAGATCTAAGAAAACGCTTAAGCTGTACTCCCGAATTAAACAGTGATAGCTCTCCTGAGCACATATGGACCCTCTGGGGTTGTGTTTTCTTGTTCCACCTTTTCTTAGTAGAAGGATGCTTCCATCTTAATATTTTTACACCAGCAAATTTTTTGAACACCAGCAGATAGCTGGCAATGAGAGTGAAGGCACGTTTGCATGCCAAGAAACCACAGAATTTAACCACGAACAGCATCCAGGGAATCATTAAAACACCCACCATCGCCTTAGGTTAAACAATCTTGCTGTTTGAAAGATGACACATTACATATGGGAAGTTGCGTATTAAATGCTGAGAAACCCTAACGGTGGTGTTTTCATCACCTGCGCTATTCCTCTGCATTTTAAAGTGCTACCGATTAAGTCCTCAAGTGATATGATATGTTCCAATACAGCCCTTCCTAGACACAGAGGAAGATTGGTCACCTAAGCTTCCATAGCTTGGAGAAGCAGCCTGAATGGCATCAGCGGTGTGCATCTCCCTGTCTCAGCCGTTTTACTGTAGAGTTGGCTCAGAGATGGATAATGCCGACTGCTAAATAAGCATGTCTTGCTCCCAATTAGATAAGCTTATTAAAACACAGTTGGTTTAATGGTTATGGCTGGACCCACCTGGATGAAGATGGTTATTTGATATTAGACCCCTTATTCTTTTTGCTTAGTTATTTAGATTAATGAAATATGTAAACCGGAAACTTGTCTGATTTGGATGTTTCATCACCAGGAGCCAGGACCGGAGTAGTTTTGGGGGAAAACAACTGAGCCAAGTCGGTGATCCACCTACTGGTGGTTCCGTAGGCCTGCCCCTCTAGTCCTTACATCAGTGATGGACCCCTCCCCCCACCCCGGTCTCTATGCATGACCTTATGAGACATTTGGTTTACCCTGGCCCATGCACAGGGCTGCCGAATGGCACTGTTTCCAGCTGCAGAATTTTCCCCTTCCCCCCCCGACTGGTATTGCTATTGTGACATGCCCTCAAATAAAGGGTACGTGAAGTGATGTGTGTGCTGATTGAACCATGGCCACGCTTTGATTGGATGCAGAGGGAGCATCCGGCTCTCACTCAACATTGTGTGCAATTAGCACACCCACAAATTCTAGGTACGCCAATGCAGGAAGTGAAACTAACCTCTGCCGGGTGACCATCTTTATCATTACAATCCTGTGGCCCACTGAGCTGGAGGAGGGCCACTCATGCAGCCCACTCGCTAGCCTGGCTTGCCCATCGCTGCCTTACAATTCTTGTGGTCTGGATTGCTGGCATAAGGGAGGGGAAAAGGGGGCAGTTGCTACAGGGCCCAGTGTTTCAAAGGGGCCCAGAGCTCTGGCCACTGCCACAGTAGCAGCTCGAGCTCCAAGCCACTTTGAAATGCCACAGTCATGCTGTGCTCCCGTGGGGAGGAGGGAAAGGGGGTGCAGGTCAGACTGCCCTGGGCCCTGCCCCCTCCACCCAAGGCTCTGCTCCTTCTGGGGGTGGGGAGCTGGGCCTCCCTCCCATTTTGCCCCCAGGCATGGGGTGGCTGTCAGGCCCCACTGGGCATGGCCAAAATTCTCCTGGTAACTAGCAAGATTTAGAGCAACAGGCAGGGAGCCAGGGATAGAATCATAGAACACTAGAGCTGCGTCTACACATGCACGCTACTTCGAAGTAGCGGCACCAACTTCGAAATAGCGCCCGTCGTGTCTACACGCGTCGGGCGCTATTTTGAAGTTAACTTCGACGTTAGGCGGCGAGACGTCGAAGTCGCTAACCTCATGAGGAGATAGGAATAGCGCCCTACTTCGACGTTCAATGTCGAAGTAGGGACCGTGTAGACAATCCGCGTCCCGCAACGTCGAAATTGCTGGGTCCTCCATGGCGGCCATCAGCTGGGGGGTTGAGAGATGCTCTCTCTCCAGCCCCTGAGGGGCTCTATGGTCACCGTGGGCAGCAGCCCTTAGCCCAGGGCTTCTGGCTGCTTCTGTGGCAGCTGGGGATCTATGCTGCAGGCACAGGGTCTGCAACCAGTTGTCAGCTCTGTGTATCTTGTGTTGTTTAGTGCAACTGTGTCTGGGAGGGGCCCTTTAAGGGAGCGGCTGGCTGTTGAGTCCGCCCTGTGACCCTGTCTGCAGCTGTGCCTGGCATCCCTATTTCGATGTGTGCTACTTTGACGTGTAGACGTTCCCTCGCTGCGCCTATTTCGATGTTGGGCTGAGCAATGTCGAAGTTGAACATCGACGTTGCTGGCCCTGGAGGACGTGTAGACGTTATTCATCGAAATAGACTACTTCGATGTCGCAACATCGAAATAAGCTATTTCGATGTTGGCTGCACGTGTAGACGTAGCCTAGGACTGAAGGGACCTCCAGAGGCCATCGAGTCCAGTCCCCTGCCCCAATGGCAGGACCAAGTACTGTCTAAACCATCCCTGATAGGCATCTATCTAACCTGTTCTTAACTATCTCCAGCGATGGAGATTCCACAACCTCCCTTGGCAATTTATTCCACTGTTTGACCACCCTGACAGTTAGGAACTTTTTCCTAATGTCCAACCTAAACCTCCCTTCCTGCAGTTTAAGTCCATCGCCTCTTGTTCTCACCACGCTCTAACCATCTGAGCTAACCGGCCACTGCTCAAAGTTGATCTCAAGTTCAGGACCGCACAAAGGCTATCTTGCATGTGTGTGCTATGCTTTACAGTAGCCAAGTATCTGATGAGGCAAGAGTACAATTCTGGGGAAAGCTGTACAGTTAGGCCACAGTCTGATCTCATGGGCATGGGTCAGAACCTGGAGTAATGCCGCTGAATGATAAGTGTTATATTGCATAGATTGCATTCAGGCCTCTCATTTTCCCCATCTGTTCCATTCATTTAGCAGAACAGTCCCTAAAGCATTTTGTTATTGGTCCCAGGAGTTTTGCATTCTAGTTTCTAGCTGTATTCATTGGCTATCCCTAGGAATATTAGTATCTTGTTTGAACAAGTGCAATTAACGATGCCAACAATATATCATGTTCTAGCAAAGACAAAAATTTCATTTGCAAACCTGTTACCAAAACAAACACACTTTTCAAATGTAGTTAAGTAAACAAGTGCAGCAAAATAAGCATGCACAGAATCTGAAAAACATAATGTGATCAAGCAAAATAAGAAATCTCCACGTGACTTGCGAATGCCACATACGCAGACATCTTGGTTAAAACCAAAAGCTTCTCTCCCTAACACGAGAAGCTGAGGCTAAGTCTATACTAGACCAAGAAAGTTGATCACAGATTGCAATTCTAGCTATGTCAGTTACGTGGCTGAAATAGACGTATCTGCGCTCGGTTAACCCACCAGTCTATACAGGGGAAGGTTGACTGGAAAGTATCACCTGACTGCAAGGAGTACAGGGGTCAACTGGGACCCCCCAAGAGCCATATGTTAAAAGCACACAGTAAAATACAAGAGTGCCTTACCATTGGTAGAAGTAGTAGGTAGCAATGAAGGCTGCAGTGAGGAAAAACAGGACGAGAATGATAGTCAGTGCCAAATATTCTTTGCTCAGGCGCTGTGTGACAAGTTCCGAATGCATACATCGGACACCAGAGAAGCCTAAGTCACACCTGGAAAAATGAAGAAAGTCATTGTTATAATAAGGTCACCACCAGTTTGAAGTATGGACAACAGCAAAAGCATCTTTCAGGCTGGGAACACTCCAACCAAGTTTCCTGCAGAGAAGAATCACGCAATGGCACATATGAGACCAGATGATCTAAAAGCTCTTTCATTTCTAGGGATTGGTTTGTTTAGAAAACCCCCTCCTCTAGCATCTCTGGGAAGAGGGTAATGCCTTCCTAAGATATCCAGGATCCCAGCCTGCCAGGCTGTGTGGGGGCAAAGTTCAAAAGAAACAATAGGCAGTGTTGTGGGATCAGAGGTGTAGGTAGAAGTTGTCAGATTCTCCTGCCTCTAAGGAGTTACTTCTCATTTACAGCAATGTAAAATGACCTACACATTGCTCCAATGATGCAACAATGACTAGTTTAAGATCTATGAACATAGGCAAATAACACAGGAATGCAGGAGTAAAATTAGAAAGGCTAAGGCACAAAATGAGATCCAACTAGTTACAGGCATAAAGGGTAACAAGAAGGCCTTTTACAAATATATTAGAAACAAGAGGAAGACCAAGGACAGGGTAGGGCCATTGCTCAGTGAGGAGGGAGAAACAGTAATGGGGAACTTGGAAATGGCAGAGATGCTTAATGACTTCTTTGTTTTGGTCTTCACAGAGAAGTCTGAAGGAATGCCTGACATAGTGAATGCTGGTGGAAAAGGGGTAGAGTTAGTTTTTGAAATAAAAAAAGAACAAGTTAAAAACCACTTGGAAAAATTAGATGTCTGCAAGTCACCAGGGCCTGATGAAATGGATCCTAGAATCCTCAAGGAGCTGATAGAAGAGGTAGCTGAGCCGTTAGCTCTCATTTTTGGAAAGTCATGGGAGACAGGAGGGATTCCAGAAGACTGGAAGAGGGCAAATATAGTGCCAATCTACAAAAAGGGGAACAAGAACAACCCAGGAAATTACAGGCTAGTCAGCTTAACTTCTGTGCCAGGAAAGGTAATGGAGCAGGTAGTTAAGGAAGGCATCTGCAAGCACTTGGAAGGTAGTAAAGTGCTAGGGAACAGCCAGCATGGTTTTGTAAAAAACAAATCATGTCAAACCAACCTGATAGCTTTTTTTGACACGATAACGAGACTCTTAGATAAGGGAGAAGCAGTGGATGTGGTATACCTAGACTTTAGTAAAGCATTTGATATGGTCTCGCATAATATTCTTATTGACAAACTAGGCAAGTCCAACTTAAATGGGGCTGCAATAAGGTGGGTGCATAACTGGCTGGCTAATCGTACCCAGAGAGTAGTTGTTAATGGTGCTCAATCCTGCTGGAAAAGCATAACAAGTGGGGTTCCGCAGGGGTCTGTTTTGGGACCAGTTCTGTTCAATATCTCCATTAATGATTTGGATATTGGCATAGAAAGGACACTTATTAAGTTTGCAGATGATACCAAGCTGGGAGGGGTTGCAATTACCTTGGAGGATAGGGTCATAATTCAGAATGATCTAGATAAATTGGAGAAATGGTCTGAAGTAAACAGGATGAAGTTTAATAAAGATAAATGTAAGGTGCTGCACTTAGGAAGGAATAATCTGTTTCACACATACAGAATGGGAAAAGACTGTCTAGGAAGGAGTACAGCAGAAAGGGATCTAGGGGTTCTAGTAGATCACAAGTTAAATATAAGTCAACAATGTGATGCTGTTGCAAAAAAAGCAAACATGATTCTGGGATGCGTTAGCAGGTGTGTTGTGAACAAGACATGAGAAATCATTCTACTGCTCTACTCTGCGCTGCTTAGGCCTCAGCTGGAATATTGTGTCCAGTTCTGGGCACCCCAATTCAAGAAAGATATGGAGAAATTAGAGAAGGTCCAGAGAAGAGCAACTAGAATGATAAAAGGTCTGGAGAACATGACTTATGAAGAAAGGCTGAAAGAATTGGACTTGTTTAGCTTGGAAAAGAGAAGATTGAGGGGGGACATGATAGCGGTTTTCAGATATCTTAAAGGGTGTCATAAGGAGGAGGGAGAAAACTTGTTCTTCTTGGCCTCTGAGGAGAGAGCAAGAGGCAATGGACTTAATCTGCAGCAAGGGAAGTTTAGGTTGGACATTAGGAAAAAGTTCCTAACTGTCAGGGTGGTCAAGTACTGGAATAAGTTGCCAAGGGAGGTTGTGGAATCTCCCTCGCTGGAGATATTTAAGAACAGATTAGATAGATGTCTATCAGGGATGGTGTAGATAGCGGTCGGTCCTGCCGTCGCAGCAGGGGACTGGACTCGATGGCCTCTCGAGGCCCCTTCCGGTCCTAGTGTTCTGATTCTATAATAAGGGACCATCATATGCGCATGGCCGTAATTCCTTCCCCTCTTCCAGGTTCAGGCCCTGATTCAGCAAGATATTTAAACGCATGCTTAAGTTTAAGTGCACGGAATGCAAGTCCCAGTGAGGTCAAGTTTAAAGTTAGGCAAGTGCTCAGCTACCTGGCGGCATCAGGGTCCTCAACTGGTTTTGATTTTGATGTCAAAAAGCAGGTGAAAGGAGTGATCCAAGTCAGTTCGTACAATTGCATGTAACACACGTGCACTCGACTCCAGGAAGAAATGTAAAATGGTATTATACAAAAATGTCCTCTTACCGACAGTAATATTCATCCAAGTCCACAAGGTACATGCACTGCCCGTGGAAGCAGTACTCCTGCATTTCAGGCTTGCATCTGCTTATCCCGACTTGTGCTGCCCGAGGAGTGCTCTCCGTCTTAACTGGAAGTAGATTTGGTTAATGCCGTTAGTCCTTTTCCTCCCAGTCACTTAATGCTGCTCAGAGTTTCCCAACCATTTCCATTTATTCTTATGGAACCTACGGCTGAAATTTTCAAACCCGTCCCCTTTAGATGGGCTTTGAAAATCCCACACATATGGTTTTTTTTCGCCCCCACTGGGAATTCTTGGCACAAGATACAAGGATAGCTATATCAATGGATGGCGTAACACAGAGAATTGCTCCCTGAGGGATAATTATTTAACACCATTTTAGTTTAATAAGAGGCAGTGAAGACTCAGGGATAGATCCTGCCAGATGCTTAGCACCTCTTGGGACTCCTCTTGCCACCCCACTTCACAGACGCTAATACCTTAACTTGTTTTGTTTTTAAAATGCAGCTTAAAATTTATAGGACAGATTTTGAAAAGGCACATCAATGAGGTGGCCAGATTTTCAAGAGTGCTCAGCTCCTGTGGAGAAAGACAAATTGCCACACTGAAGACTTCTGCTGGACAGGCTGTGTGTTTCAAGAGGCAGTGTTAGAGTATTGTACTTACCCAGAGCGGTTGTACAGTTTTCCGAGTCATTGGGTTCACATAACGGGATCACCGTTGTACCAGAGGCAGCTTGCAACAGAAAAACACCTGGGGAACAGACAGACAAAAATGCCTCTTAACATTGCAAAGAAATAAAAAAGAAAGTTGGAGGAATCTCTTCCAGTTACTGTATTTGGAGCACTTCTGAATTTGGAGAGAGATTCTTTACTTATTTGGGGACTTGACCATAATCTCAGCATAACCCTGGCAATACATCCGGAGAACAAATACAGATATAAGCCTTAGTATCAACTAATCCAAACACACAGTATCCCTATTAAAAACAATGTGCAAGTCCTGGAGCTCCAAAGTCAGCAAAGTACATAGAGATATGAATAGGGATTAATTTAAGCCTGTGTTGAACTGCTAGGCTGAATAGAGACGAATTTAAGTATGTGTTTAAGTGCTTTGTTGAACTGGGATTAAGTGAATGGCAAAAGGGAACAGGATTCAACCCATACTAAAGCTGCGGTCTTTAGTTACTCAGGCCTGGGATCTGAGTAGCTAAACACACTTAATCACATGCTTAATTTTTAAAGCACACTGAAATCCCATGGACTTCCCTGGGATTACATGTCTTGGTGATAGGGGCTAAGGATCTCACGCTGATCTAATCAAGTGGCAAATGCCACACAGGAATGTAAATATTCCAGTGATGCAACAGGAACGGGTCACACAGATTTTGCACCCCAAACAGGAGGAAGTAGTAAGTTTCTACTGCCATTTACCTTTGAAAGCTTTTGCTGACCTGGTCAGGAAATTTGTTTTTAAATGCTAATTCTGGGGTGTGAGTGACTGAAGATAATGAAAAGACTAATTTTGTTCGAGCTCAGGAACCACACAAGATCAAGGCTGGTCTATAACCGGAGTTTTTTAAAGAAAAAAAAAAAAGCCAAACCCCAGGGGGTGCAGAAGTGTTGGTGACTTAGTAGATGGTACTTTCTGCTGACTTAGTACTGAATGTTTCCACCCCCTGCTCTGGGGTTTAGGGGACGCTATCTGCCCAGATGATGCCTACCTTGTCATAGAACACATACAGTGGTCACACTTGAGCCCCACACACTGGGTATTTGCTCCTTCAAGTAGCAGTTAGACACTTAATTGGCCCTCTGTGTGCATAACCATGCCATTTGTGCCTGCAATCACACACAGGGGCTGAAATTATCAGTATTACCCAAGGGAGTCAGGCACTCAGCTACCACTGAGCTTCGATAGGTTTTAAGTGCTGTATTATCTTCTATGCCTTTGGAAATCTCCACTGTCCTTGCATGGGTATGTCATTTAGAAACAGGATCAAGATCCCAGGGAAAGTCTCGCTAGTCTGTCTCGGTAGCTTAAATGGTGTCCATTTCCCATCAATTTGCCTCCAGAAAACCACACAGTGCAGTATGGCTGACGCAGAGTAACGGTTACATTTGCACAGCAGAGGTGGCCAGGTTACAGCAAGGAGGGGAAATCCTAGAGATACAGCTTGTAAGACACCCTAGCATCCTGTTAGCCCCAAGGGGCTGCCTAGATAAAGTTTTCAGGTGGTCAATCAATGAAACGTTCATCCCAGCACAAATTTCTGTATTAATCCCTGCAAATATTCCAAAATCCCATGGTGAATACTCAATCTTCACTCAAACTGACCCTGAAATCCACTTTGTTAACACTTCTGCTGTGGTCACAAGCTAACCCACTCATGAACTCTGTCAGCCCCATTCCGCTGCAGGCTGTAATTTTGGTCTTTGCCTTTGGGCTGCTAGCATCTTTTGTCTTGTCGGGTCACGCAAGCCCCAGGGAGGGAGTGAGCCTTCATAATTCCCTGCTCGTCCTTTGTACTAAACCTCCCATTACTAAAAAGTTGTTATGTTTTATCCAGAAGAGTTACAGCCTATGGCCACACCCTTATTCCCAATAGGATTCCCTTTTCTACTTCCTTTCGACAAAGCAAGACAGCAGAAATGGAGCACTTAAAATGATTTTATTTGGTGATCATTTTGTTAGTCTTTAAAGTGCTTCATTTCTGCTGCTTTGTTTTGCTGGAGTACAGACTAACACAGCCACCTCTCTGTTACTTCACTTCAGCCCAACAAGCTCTTCCAAGCGCTATGTATTTGAAATAAACCATGGAGTCATGTCAGTTCTTCCCCCTCTTAAAATATGTATTTGTCACTTTCTATTTGGAAAAAAACAAATTT
Organism: Carettochelys insculpta; assembly: GCF_033958435.1. Classification (NCBI taxonomy): domain Eukaryota; kingdom Metazoa; phylum Chordata; order Testudines; family Carettochelyidae; genus Carettochelys; species Carettochelys insculpta. Next base: position 130,440,064 of record NC_134140.1, on the reverse strand, counting down.
TAATTAAAGATAGATGATTGCTCAGCTCACAACTTCATCCAATACAGGTAGTGTCAAAGGGAAAGTGGGCATCTGCTCCTGTTTTCCCAGAGGGGGATAAAAAAGCTACAAGAACAGTGTTATATCACAGGAAAACAAATTGGTTAAAAAAGAAAAAAAAATTAAAAATATTCTACATCAGTGCAAATGTCGATGCATTGGAGAGGGTTCAGCAGAGGGCAACAAAATTATTAGAGGGGGTGGAGCATATGACCTACCAGGAGATGTTGAGGCTGGGTCTACAAGTGCCACTTCTTCTGGAAGCGGCATGCTAATGAGCCATCTGGAAAATACTAACGAGGCATGGATGCAAATTTCCCATGCCTCGTTAGTATATCACCACATGGTCTGGAGCCCAGAAAGAGCTCTTCTGGACTCCGAAGCACACACGCAGACGCATGGCCTGCGGGGATCTTCCAGAAGGAAACCCTCCTTCCTGAAGCCCCTTCTTCCCCAAAACTCCTGTTGCCTGAGATGGGAGGGGGAAAGGGCTTCAGATGTGTTTCCCTTGCATGCCCTCCCACCCCCCAACCACTTTTAAAGGCAAAGAGTGTTGGCCATGGACTTCAATGGGATCATTTAACTAAAGCCTGCTCTACATGAGGCAGTTAAGTCAACTGCAGATAAACAATTCTAGCTATGGCAATTGCGTAGCTAGAATCAACTTTACCTGCAATCGACTTACCTGGCTGTATTCACATAGAGAAGTCAACAGGTGAAGACCTCCTTGCGACAGCAAGGAGTACAGGGTTTGGCTTCCAACCCCAGATCATTCTATTTTGTGTGTCTCTACCAAGCACACAAAATCAAACTCCAGAAGTTTGACCCTGACTGGGTCGATCTTCCACATAGTCTGGATGTACTCTAAGTGGAGCAGACTTAGCCCGATGCACAAAGCTTTCATGGAAAAAAGAAAAACCTGACATTTCAAATGGATCCAGACCAAGAAACCAAGAGCAAGAGACAAATGATGTCAAAACAATGTTGCTTTGTTTATTACAGTACCTCTATGTTTATCTACACCAGTGGAGAACCAGGGCAGAAACAGACCAAGTCCTGAGCGCCTCACCCAGCTCTCTCTCTCCGTGACTGTGAGGTTTACCTACGTAAGGTCCTTGAGTCACAGGGCATTGGTAGTTGGGTGTTTATGTTGAGATTTTCAAGAGTGCTCAACGTTAGTCTAACTCTGCTCCCGCTGAAAGCAATGGTCGTGCTTTCTAACTCCCCACTCATGGTAGTGTACGGCCCAGTACTGTTGAATCTGTAAGTGTCAAGGAATGCATCTTTCCCTCCACTATGCACCCCACTGTCATTCTACTTACACCCACAAAAAAATATCTGGGAACTTATTGGGAGCGTCTAGAAAATAACAATGCAAATTCTGCCTTATAGGTTCAAACAGATAATTCCCCCAACGCCAGTGGGGGTTGTGTGCCTATACCAGAAAGCAGAATTTAACCCAAGACATGATGCTTGTTGGGTGAAAAAGTAGGAATAGGTAGGATTCTAATATCATTGACATTACTGTAAGTCCGGAATGACTGTGCTAATATTAGGAGACTTCTAAAGGATTTACACTCATGTAAATGAGAGCAGAACCTGGCCTTACTAGAAACCCTGAATAAAGAGTAAGAAATCCCTATGTTTGCAAAAGTAAGCTGCAACTTCCTTCAGTCCTTTGTGATGTAGCAGGGGTCTCCCAGAGACGCTTTCCTTCAATGTGGAACAGCGCTGGGCATCCTGAGACAGGGAACACATGCATGTTTAAGCAACAGAAGGACAAAAGTCACCATGTGAGAGCCTAGGCTAAAACATGTCACATTCTGACTTTGAAAGATGCTCCCAGACTCCTTCATTAGGCAAGTGCAGATCAGCAGATGAGGTAAGTTCATTACAAATGCCCAACCAAGCAAATAAGTTTTGACATACATCTTGGTATCAGGATAGAATTCTCCTCCCAACCCACAGATCTTTGTTCACATTCTGGCCTTTTTCCAGGCACATAATTCCCAATGACGTCAATGGGAGTGCAGAAGAGATCCGGTTTGTGCATAAGGGGTCTGTATTGCGTACGGAAGCAGACAGTAAAGGTTACTGGCAGATGGTTGTTAATTTCACAGTGTGCATGTGTCTATTGCTACTATGGCAAGTGTTGAATGAGGAATCTGGGAAGGTGGGGTTCTCTTTGTATTAATACCACTACCTTGATCAGGAAGCAAATACTGTTATCTTGTACAGCAGAGTGTAACAAGATGCTGGGTATTTATTACTGATTCATTGGAATGTTAGTTTTGCATTTCTTGCTGCCCGGCTGGAATGTCAATGGAATGGTTTGTCCTGCTGTACAGGAAAGTTAGCATTGTCAAACTTGCAGGCTGCCTTACTGGAGTCTTAATACTGTTGTCCACTTGTACCTTCACACCACAAGGGGGATTGAACAGAATCAGACCCCATGTGGAATACCAGGGATTTTCCATACTAGCTGTGCAATATTCAACAGCAACCAAGAGTGGCCAGTTACAAGTAATTCCATAGATGCTAATTACAAATGGACCTGATCTAGGTCACATCCTTTCAAACTTAAAATTTAAGGCAATACAGGCCAACCTCTGTATTTCTGAAATAGTTCCTCAGACGTCAATGTATCACTTTCAGGTTTTATTAGCCATCAGTGATCTACTAAGTTAACATGGAGAAACATTCCCAACCAGGGTTAGCAAGGTCACATACAGGTTGAATCTTTCTAATCCGGCACCCTCAGGACCCAACCTGGGCTGGATGAGAAAATTTGCCAAACCACAGAAAGTCAATATTGTCTTGCAGTGTCACCAACACTGCCATATCTTATTTGGCTTCTACAAAATGTTTTGGGATAAGTTACAGCTAAATAACAGCACAGAAAAATGAGAGCCAGGACTGGGGGGCTGGAAACAAACTTTATGGGACCTCGGAGAACTTGGTCACACCCATCATAAATGGTCATCCAGCTAATTAAAATCATGATGGATTACGGATGGTGTCAGATGAGAGAGTTCTGGGTTAGAGAGGGTCAACCAATACAGTGAAAGAGACACAAAAATAACTGTGTGCCTGTGACTTAGCTACGCAAGTTCAAAATGTACATGTTGTAGACACATCTGACATTTGGGTGCATAATCTGGCCAGGCACAAATGAGTGTGTTTTTCTGCAGCGTTCTGGGCCCTGCTGCTCACAGAAGGCAATGAGCTCATGCTCATTGTTCATGGAAGGCATAATTCAAACAGTCCCTTTATTTCATTTGTCTTTTGACCCATTGATGTTAATGGTGAAATGATGTCATAAGGGAGAAGGATTGGGCCCATTAAAAGTAACTTTGTGTTTCATGATGTCCACAGTTGGGACGTGCTCTCTGAACACCTTCCTTTGCACCTCTGGGAAAGTGTCTTTGGAGAAGAAAAAAATTTTCCAGTGTTAGTTTATAATGTTTGTTAGCATATTTGCAGGCGACCATAGATTACAGTGGAGATCAGAGTTCCCTCTAGCTTTTTCCATTCATGGGGTCAGGAAAACTTTTTTTATTCACACCAAGGCATCTGCAGAAGTGATTCACGAGTAGACACACATGCTGCTGGTTGTGTGCAGTCTGCTAATCAGCTAGGAGGCATTTGAACCTCTCCTGGGTGGCTGCTCAAGCACTCAGCTCATAGGGAACACTGGTGGAGACCACCATAATCATCATCAACCACCATATGCTCTGTGCCAATTGGCATCCAATGCCTCTCACTATTTCTTTCCATCTTTCCCTGTCCAGTATAGAGCGACTTAGTTTCTGTAGACTAGCTCCACACCAATCTACTACATCATCTACCCATTCTCTGTGGGTCTGCCTCTCCTATTTGAGCCATCTATTATGCTAAATACCAGTGTCTTGATTTTTCATTCATTCTTCATTCTGCAAATATGCCCAAATAGCTGCGACTTCTGTTGTAGGTTCTCTTTTGGCTGTAGCATCCTATATAATTCCTCATTGGTGACCTTCCACATCCGTCCTGTTCTCAGGATTTTCCACAACAACTCCTTGAACGCCAATATTCTTCTCTTTGAATCTTTTGTTATCACCCATTCCTCACATCCGTACAACATACTGCTGAATACACACATTTTCAAGATGCTCAGCTTTGATCCTAAGCTAATCGTTTTGCTTTTCCAGATCTGAACCACCGCCTGCAAACTCGCTCTTGCTTTCGCTATTCTAGTCGCTATTTCCTACTTACAGTCTAGATGATATGTTATGTTGCTCCCCAGATACCATTGGTTTTGTTTTATCGATGTTCATAATCAGGCTGTGCCACTTCCCTTCCTCATTTAACACCTGCATTGTTTTCGCGAGCTTCTCCTCATCTTCCTCAATAATAAATCATCCACAAACCTCAACTTGTTAATTCTTATCCCAAGATGACCTAATATTTTAGCTCAATACAATTTGGTGCATCTTTAAGTGGGATTTACGGGCAATCAAACCAAGGGCATTATCATAGTGACGCTGGCAGATCAAGTCTGCTCCAGTCAAATCCACTCAGCCTCACTGAACAATGACAAACACACAGTTGTCTGGCTTACCTTAGTGCACTATTGTTTAATTAGATATTCAAGTTCTGAGAATGAATTTGGACCTCAATACATGTAGTATCCTATTAGCATTCCGTAATTTTACTTCTACCAGTGTCCCATGTAATCAGGTAGGATTTAAGAGAAACATTACTGAATGTTAAATACCCGCGAAAGGGATTCTCTCCTCCCTGACAAAAAGGAGGCCTATGTACTGTGGAGCGTAAGCAGACAGAAGACTTCATTGATTGCCTCCCCACATCTCTGAAGAGGGCAATGCCCAAGACCTCATTTCACCAAATCCTGAAGGCTGGGGAAAGGAATAAAAATCCCTGTCAAGAAGGAAGTATTATCTGATGCTGCTTGACTTCTGGGAGGTCCAGATTTCTAAGCATAAGCAGGCGGTTCCCAGATGTTTCATTTGAGTTAGCCCTAGAAGACATGCATAAAACTTGCACATCATTGCAGCTTTCAAAATCTAAGCTCTCTCATTTGTATGTATATTTATGGTGTTTTAACCTTGTAAACAACAACATTTCTTTTCCCTAGTTCAGCATTTCCCCAACTAATTTGGGCATGGAACACTTCCGGGCTTGGAATATATTGACACAACATACACAGGCTGGTCGGGGTGTGTGGAGGGTTTCATACTGAAAAACTGCCACATGTAATGCTCACAGGTTACTATTAAAAAAAGTTTAGATGTCTTATTTCAAAAACCAAAAAAGAACAAGAGAAAAGTCATCTGAACTAATGCCCTTCTGATAGGAGGAGGATAGCAACTCTATAATGGAGTATAAAAATGAATTACAAACCCAAAAACCAAAACATCAATATAACCACCAAAAGAAGGCTAGTTAGTGTGGTTCCTTTGTACAAAGATAGAAAGGACAATAATGTTCAAAGAAAAGGACCATCCTTCCTTAAGTCTTAAAATATTTTTATGGAAAAAAAACATGCAAAACAAATTTGGTAAGGAAAAATATTTTAGATACTATGTTTTTGTAAAATTTTTTTCAGAAAACTATTAGACAATAAATTTAATATTTTAGAAAGGAAAATATCACGAGGATTGATTTTTTTTCTTGGAACACCACTTCACATCGCACAGAACACCAGTGTTCCATGGAACACAGTTTGTGAAACGCTGCCCTAGTTAATAAAGCTGTCACTCATTTTTACAGGTCCGGCTACAAGCCTTGGATGTGGTTTGAGATTGGAGTACAACTCAACTGGGGTAAGTGACGGGGCTTAACCAGATTATTTAGGAGGTTATTGGTCTGAAGGAACATCTGTCAAAAAGACAAGCTTGCCTGGATGGCAAGATAAATTGGAGTGGCTACTGGGAGAGTCAGTGACTCCATGTTAAAGCTGTTATGTTGCTGAGGAGTTTGCACTTCATAGTTGGCTTGGTGAAATCTATGTACAGAGTCCACAACCAATTTGGGGTTTATGCCAATCTAGCCTGAAGTTAACACCTTCAGGCACAGGTCACTGCAGACAGCTGGATAACGTGGCACCTCAGGGTACTGTGAAGAATGTGAAATTATTTTTTTTGGGGGGGAGGGTGACCCTTACCTCACTTTTAGACCTCTGCATGGGAGTTGGCTAAGGGAGATCATTTAGCACTGGTCAGGAGCACATCATTATCAGGTTCTCTTTTACTTAGGGCTTTTCTTTTTTTTTTTTTTTTTAAATATATATAAAAATTTGGATCCAGATGTTAGGAACCCAGAGAGTTTCCAGATATTCCCTGCTCAGATACATGACCAGCACCTAACCAACAGCAAGCACCATTTCTGCAGTTTGTCATACCTACCCATTGTTCCCAACTTCCACATCGTCTGTGGCTAGGCACAGTTTGGTGCTGATGACTTGTTCTAGCTACCCCACATGCTAAAAAAAGACCACAGGGTGAATTTACGCAGAATAATCTAACCTTCGGTCTCAAAGACTGGTCTACACAAATATCCCAGACAACATATTACATACTTGCTCCAAAGATTATGCAATTCCTTTGTCTGTTGAGCAACACACACACACACACACACACACTCTTTTATGCACTGACCAACTCAACTCCAAACTGCTGCTATCCCACTTTGCCTTAGGGCCCACAGTGGTGGTTGTCCCTGCTATCAGAGAGAAACATTTGCGCTTCCTTAGGTTAGGCTGAAATATTCTGTGGACTCTCAGTGAGTAAGTAGCATCCTACTTCCGCAGGCATCAACAGGGACATTTGTACAGCAATGTGCTGGTCAACACAGTATAATGTGGCATATTGCTATCCAGCCCTCTAAGTAAGAGTGGGGCAAATCATAGTCTGACACATGCCACAAGGGAAACAAGCTCACAAACATTTGCATGACACGGTTCCAGGTCATCCTTGTGCTGGAAACAGTCCATGCCCAGACGACAAAGGCCGAGGCTTATTTGTAACACGTTGGCAAATGAAATGGTTGTATAATGGCTGGAATGTAAAGTGCCATAGAGGTAAAGGTGGAATACAGAAACTGATGAGCTCATGCTGAAATAGGCTTGGCACATAATTACAGTCCAGACCTTTCAAGTGCTTCAATCAAGTGGCTAAGCACCTTTGCGAAGGCTCAAAAGCCGAGGTGGATGGTAACGATGGAATTCTCTTATTTAATGTCTCAGTTAACCACCCATTGCAGACATTAAACTGGACTTTGGAATTACAGAGCAATGCGTGGCATTTTCATGCCCTTTGGGCCCAGCTGGGCCTGATTCTGATCTCCCTTGCACCAAATCTGAGCCATGCTCGTACTTGGTCACCTTCCAGCAATAATTACGGGTCACCTCTACAATCAAGGTGCGGCGCAAGCAACATTCCCTGTAAACTAAGCACTTGGGTGGCCACCCAGGACAGAGTCAAATGCCGCCTAGCTGATGAGTTGAGAACCCACAGCTGGCAGCATGTGTTTCTAGAAGTGGTGCACATACCTTGGTGCATAAAATTTATTCCACATACGGAGAAGCAAAAATGATAGGCAACGCTGAGTCCAGGCGCATGCTGGTGCTCCAGCAACACCGCTCCAGGCTCTAGAAATGCACTGCCTCGGCTCCCTAGACGTGGCTGCACTTTCAAAGGCACAGGGACTTTGTTACCTAACAGCCCCACGCTGACAAAGCAAAGCCCCTGGAGGTCAGGGAAGCGAGGCACCATTTTACTCGGAGAAGCCAAGCCCCCGCTCTCCAGGCAGCCCGGGGAAGCCACTCAGCTTGCCCGATTAAAGACACCAGGCTCTTTTCCGAGGGGCAGGATCCCACCGCCCCGGGGGCGGCGCAGCAATCTCGGAGATCAGGAGGAGTTTTGCTTTCCAGAGATGCCCATACACAGAGATGAGATGGGAGGGAAAGTCTTTGAGTGACCCAACCTCTGCGCCTGTGAAAGAGAAGCTGCTGCGTGCCCCCCGTGGGGCCAGCAAAGGGGTTCCCCATCCACCCCCTCTCTCTAAGGCCCTGGGAGCCCGGGCTCCCGCTATGTCGCCCCCAGGCACTGACACCACGGGGCCGACTTGTTTCTTCCCGGATCGGGATCGGCACAACGTGGGGACCCCCCGCGCCACGCGACGCCCCCTGGTGCCCCGGGAGCCGTTCCGCGAGCAAAACCGGCCCTGAGCCCGATGTCATCGCCGGGGCGCAGCCCCAGCAGCAGCCGCGGAGGAGCGGGAGCCAGGAGCAGGTGCGCGCTGGGGGACGGGCGGGGACAGGGGCTGCGCGCAGGGAGGGAGCCCTCGTGCTGCGCCCCGCTCCACGCGGGACAGCGGGACACGCGTGAGCCCCGCGGGGGAGAGGGGCGAGGCGCTTACCCAGGCACAGCAGCGCGCTCCGCACCCGTGGGCAGCGGGGCTCCATGTCGCTCGGGCTCCGGGCGGGAGGTGACACAGGCGGACACAGGCGGGCAGCTCGCAGCCGCGCCCCTTTATACCCTGCCGGGCTGGAGGCTGAACCGCGGGCGCTGCGCCGCGGCTTCCCGGGTGACGAAACCCCGCGGAGGCCGGGGCAGGCCGCCCACTCCCGGCGCCGCGGGGCATTGCCCCTGGGAGCGGCCGGGAATCCCCCGGCGCCCGCGGCTTCCCTCGCCCGCCCCCTGCCGGCCGGCCGAGGCGCAGCCGGCCGAGCAGACCCGGGCTCTGGGCAGGCGGGGAGACCCTGCTGCCCGCCTCAGGGCCGGAAGGGAAGGACACATGGAAGGACGCAAGGGCCAATGGTTAGAGCTGGAGTAGGCCCCCCGCCGCCCCCTCCCGCAATGGACTGGGTCTGGATTTGCCCCGGGGAGAGCAGGACACCTTCTGGGCCAAGGGTGGGCCTGTCTCTCTGGAGACCTGCAGAGAGGGGCTGCCATGGAATCGCTCTGGCTTCACAGCCCAGCCAGGAAAGGGCTGAGTCTGTCCTTGGTCTTCCCAAGGGTCAGCACAGCCCTGGCTTTCCTCCTGTCAGGGCTGAGTAGCACCTCCAAACTTGGCAGTTCATAGCCTCTGCATCCCTGGCCCCTGCATCAGATCGGAGAGTAAAAGTAGTGCTTGAGCTGTGGCACCCAGCGGCATGAGCTGCAGCGCCTTTTCCCTTACAAAGTACAGCTCTGACTACGGTGGAAACATTGGATCTGTTTCATTGTTTATTCTACACCATCAGGTCACTTGCAGCTGTGACCTACATCTGCTACTGCAGAGAGGAGCCCAAACCTCCCACAATGCACCTCACCCATTGATCAGCTTTGTACTGTACTTGGGTGGTGGACAAAGAATTCCTTCCTGACCCTTGTCATCTGCGGTCCTGAAGCATGTGGTTTGCTTGTCCTTATTCTTAGCAAGCATTATTTTAAATGTTATTATTGGTCTAAAGATTATCCAGCCTGTTAATGAACTCCAGCTCCACCATAGGACTCTGCAGCTTCCTGCAGCAGTAAATTCCAGTGGCTGACTGAACGCTGCCAGGAGGGTTTCCTTTTATTTGTTCTAAATTTACCTACCATGAGTTTAGTGGCATGAGACCTCATTCTGGCAAGCTGGACCAATGGCTGATCATTCTCTTTCTCTATCATGTGTAGGAGGAGCTGTTTGGCTGTTGTGCTGCCAAGAGCAAGCCTTGAATGGCTTTGAAAAGAATGAGGGCTCCTTGCTGGATTGGCAGCTGTCTCATCTAATCTCTGGTCTATCTAATCTCTTATGTTCCCCATCAGGGCACTACAGCATCCAGCTGCCATGAAATCTAAGATCAGGAGTCTGAATTGCTCCATTAAATTAGAGCACAGGCAACAGGGATGCCGGGTTACCTCACCCTTGTGTCTAACCTTGACCTGAAGGGCTCATTCTCATCCCCCTCCAGCCTTTTACAGTCTGCCGGCAATGGTGATCATTCGTGTTAATACTGGTTGTGAGGTTTTCGTGCTGGATGTCCACTAAATACCCCTGAGACCTTCAGTTCATTTCATGTGTACAGTAGAAGAGTATGTATTCTGTTACCATTCCCTTGAACCATCCAAATCAATGGAGCCTTCATTCTCCTTTCAAACTGGTGCAAAGTTTTCATCTAATAGCAGAGCCAACTTGCTCTGGTTTGCTTTCCAATACTCCCCTTAAGAGTGCAGGAGGAAACACTGTTTTCCTTCATCCAGAACATCTTATGTGACAGAGTTTAAGAAGTAACAGTGCATGAAATTTAATAGCAGATGGATTAAAAAACTGTGATGGGATTTCTCCATTTTTGAACAAACTGTTTACACAGGGAAATTGACGAAACTAGATATTTTTGGATAAGTTATTCTGCAAAAACTCTCCAGGAATGACTCTCTATTTGTACACTTACTCCACAATAAGGGCATCTACACAGGGCATTATTCTAGAATATCTATAGCACTTGAAACTAACTCCAAGCCTTACTTAAGAATTACTGTCCTATGTAGACAAGTTTCAAGGAAGTGTAAGAATGCTGAAATTAGGCAAAAGTGGTTGGTTACTGACAGGTGCTTCACATACTAACAGGACAACAATAATTTCTCCATGTGATTTCTCCTCTTCCCTTCCCCCAGCATTAGGATGATCACTTATCCCAATAAGCTCAAACTTTTGCTTTGCTGTCAGTAGATGATAACTTTTCTGATCCCGCCTCACTGTTTCTTCTTTCTAAGGGCTGATCTGCTTAATTAAGTGTGTTATTTTGTATGCCTCCACAGGAAGTGCCATGGGTAAAAGGAGAGCTTAGAATGATTACAAAACCATTTGTTCAGAAAGGAATTTTTGAAGTTGCCTGAAAGCTGTATCACCACACCACTTCTACTGACTTATAGCCTTATAATTAATCTCTTTCTCTTACACTCTCATAATGGTTTATGGTTGCTAGGAGAGCATTTAAGTACAGCCTTGTATTGGTCCCAAGTAGTATTTAAATCTGACACGATCCAACCAATTTCCTGGAATTTCCTCTTTCAAATTCTCATGTAAGCAAAACAATGGCCATATAAACATCTTTGTTTAGTGTTCTTGTACACTTCTTTGTCTTGTGGTGTCTAATTTCTCATCACTCATCCTAGCTGCCACTTCTCTTACACTGTGCTCTCTACAAATGTTACTGGGAGAAATGGAGTTTGCCTCTTTGAATGTACTTCCCAACAGTCTTCTACAAACTAAATTTCCATGTGTCAGTTGATGTAGATTTTTAGCTTGTGCCATCCCTGCTCATGATGAATAGTAGCTTACTAAGTGAGCAGGCTCACGGAAATCACAAAAACAAGTCCTGTGACACCTTATAGACTAACAGATATTTTGGAGCATAAGCTTTCGTGAGCAAAGACCCACTTTGTCAGATGCATCTGGCAAAGCGGGTCTTTGCCCAAGAAAGCTTATGCTCCAAAATATCTGTTAGTCTATAAGGTGCCACAGGACTTCATGTTGTTTTTGAAGGTACAGACTAACTCAGCTCACTCTCTGGAATCACTAAGTTTGTGTTTGTAGCAAGGCACTATTCAATATGAGTAGGGTAGCACAGCTGATCTGAGAGGGTGTACTTCACCCACTGGGTTAGAGCTTCAGCTAGTATAAATTGACATGATTCCACTGAAGACAGTATTGGAGCTACAGCAATTTGCTCCAGTTGAACCTCTTGAATTCTACAGGTTAGGGTAGCAATATTCTCTTGTGATGTCTATTGATGGGGTCAGTTATCATACTGTCTACAAATATGCAAAGAATATGTAAAAGAGATGTACTATGGCTTATTTTCCTTCCTCTCCATTTCAATCAGGATGTATGACATGTTTTATGATTACAATAAACTGATTGTTGCCAGGTGCTTTCAGTAACAGAAAATTGAATTATTAACCATCCCTCTTTAACAGAAACCCATGTTCAAAACTCCATTGGCTCAAAACTCATGTTCAAAAGTATATTGACCCAAAACTGTGTTTGATCATATCTGTGTGTGATTCTACCCTGGAGCTCTCGACTGTAGTTATTTGTTTTTAACTTCGGCCACTGCGCCTCTCAGACAGCTCAACAGCTGCCTATCCATGAAAAAGCCAAAGGTCTGGGCCCGCCTTTAGAGAGGGTTTTTTTATTGGTTTATTTATCATTGACATCCTGGAGGATTTGGCGGCAATGGAGAAATGCCCTCTCTAGCTTATAAAGAGAAAACACAACAATGAGATTCAATTTTTACCTGGGTCCCAGGGATTTTACACAAGGCAGAGAAAGTTTTCTTTCACGGTGATGTCCTGTAGGGGGATTAATGGAGTCGAGATAGCTGAATATATGGTCAATGGTCACTCTAGCTGTGTCTACACGTGAGCGCCCTTTTGGAAGGGCGAAACTCAAAGTTCGGCAGTCGAAATAGCGGCCGTCGAAAGGGAGCCCCCCACCGCCATTTTTCAGATGGACACTTCGATCCGCTTTTTTGAAGTGCCGCCCTGGTCTTTCGAAAGAGAGTGTCCACACGGCTCCAAGCCCTCTTTCGAAAGAAGGGACTCAGGAAACGCTGCGGACGGGGTCCCATAGCCGACGCCCTTCCGGAGCCGCAGCCGGCCGCCTCCTTTAAAGGGCCTCTCTCTCCACCTTCCCTTCCGCATGAGCCGAGTGCTGCCCAGCCTGTCCCAGCCCGGCAGAGCCCACTCGTGCCCACCATGGAGTCCCAGCAACACCTCCTGCAGGAGGACGCCCTTATCATGGACGCCCTACTGGTAGTGCTGTCCACCATCACCGCAGCCGCACCTGATCTCATTGGGTGGCTGGGCGGTCCCCCGGGGCTGCAGGGCTCCTCCCCGGGGCACTGCGGTGCCCCGACTTCTCTGGACCCATCCCAGCAGCACTGACTGGTGGGAGCGCGTGGTGCTAGGGGAGTGGGGTGAGGAAAGGTGGCTGTGGAACTTCCGCACGTCGAGGCAGACCTTTGACGAGATCTGCCACTGGCTCGCCCCCGCACTCCGGCACCAGGACACCTGCATGCGGCCAGCCCGCACCCTGGAGGAATGGGTCGTGATTGCCATCTGGAAGGTGGCCACCCCGGACCCCTACCACTCCGTGGGACAGTAGTTCGGGGTGGGCAAGGCTACCCTCAGGGCTGTACTTATGGAGGTGAGGTGGGGCTGGGGCAAGGGGAACCCTCCGCTGCAAGTGGCCAGATGGGGCAGGGGCTGAAAGGGTGGGGGGCAGGGGGCTGGACAGGGCAGGGGCCAGATGGGAAGGGGGACAGAATGGGCCCGAGGCTGGGGGAGACGGCCGCCACACCCGCATTGGAGCATGTGTCCCCCTTCCCCCTCTGCAAGTCGTCAGGGCCATCAACGTGATGCTGCTCCATGAGGTTGTCCGCCTGGGTGATCTGGACAACACCGTTGCCGGCTTCCAGGACCTGGGCTTCCCACACTGCATCAGCGCTTTGGGTGGTGCACACATCCCCATCCGCGCCCTGCCACACAGCGCCGGCCAGTACATCAACCAGAAGGGCGACCAGTCGGTGGTGCTCCAGGCCCTGGTGGACACGAGGGGCTGGTTCACCGACCTCTACGTGTGCTGGGCCGGCCGCACCCATGATGCCCGGGTCTTCCGGAACTCTGGCCTCTGCCGGCGCATGGGGGCCGGCACCTTCATCCCCCAGCGGGAGATCCCCATGGCGGAGGACGTCACCATGGTGCTCTGCATGGTGGGAGATGCAGCGTATCCCCTGCAGCTGTGGGTCATGAGGCTGTAGACGGGACACCTCGACCCCAGCCAGGAGACATTCAATGAGCGCCTCAACCATGCCCGCAAAGGGGTGGAATGGGCCTTCTGGTGCCTAAAGGGGGAGTAGAGGTACCTCCTCACGCGGCTGGAGGTTGGGGTCCTCAACGTGCCCCAGGTGGTGGGCACCTGTTGCGTCCTCCACAACATTGTGGAGGGAAAGGGGGATGCCTATGTCCCCGAGGGGGGGGGGCCTCTGGCCGGTGCCAGCTATGAGCAGCCGGGCGCCACCCCCATCCGCCAGGCCCATCAGGATGGCCACCGCATCGGGGAGGCCCACAGGCAGGCCTTTGCCGATGGCCACCTCTGACCAGCATGCATACCCACATCCCATGCACATCCGCCACCCACCGTCCCCGCCACCCCCATCCCCACCAGCATCGCACCCACACATCCACCACCCACCATCCCCCTGAGGAGCACAGCGTGGAGTGGTGAACAATAAAGAAATGTTTATATAACTGGTTGTGTTGGTAACTAAGTAGAGGGGGGAACCTAACTTGGAGGGCGGTGAGGAGCTCATTCTAGGGCGGGGTGGTGGGCTGTGAGCCCCGTCGGCCCTTGGAGCCCCTGCCCCCGCAGATGCAGGGTCCCCGGCGGGGAGCGGAGGGTGCTGGTAGCACCGGCAAGTATTGCCGGCGAGTGGGCCTGGTGGGGGTGGAGAGGGCAGGCTCGGTGTGGGCGGAGGGTGCGGGCTCAGTGGGGGCGCACGGGCTCCAGGCGCCTTCCGGCACTGACTGGCCACCACCCCTGTGCAGCTTGCGGCGCTGTCCACTGAGGGCGGGTGCTGGACATCGCTGGTGTGCCATCGTGGGGTGCTGCATCCCATGTGGGGGCTGGCCTGTGTGCGGTTCTGTTGCGTCGCCCCCACCCTGTGCCGCAGGTGTCTGCCCCTCCCTGGACGTACCAGAGGGTCCCTCAGTGACGTCCAGGGATGTCCGGCTCCCCGTCGCCCGGCTGGAGGAGCGGGAGGGGATGACAATGGTGAGGTCCCCCTCCTCCCTCCACCACTCGGTGGTCCCCTCACCCTCCTGGGTCCCTGGTCCGGGCTGCTCCTCCTCCTCTTCCGGCTGCAGCTCCTCACGGGGGGGTCCAGGAACGCTGGGGGTGGGGAGCTCTCTTGAGGCATGTTGCTGGAGCTGCCCCAGAGTGTCTGGCCTGGTCCCTGGCCTGGGCATATCCCTGGCACAGCTCCTTAACCTTGGAGCGTACCTGCTCCATGGTACGCTCCTGGTGGCCCTTGGTGTGGAGGCCCTGTGCCAGGCGGCCGAAGGCTGCGACATTGCGCTGCTTCACCCCATGTGGTGCAGGACCTCCTCATCCTTCCACAGGCCGAGGAGGTTCCACAGCTCCATTTCCACCCAGGAGGGGGCCCTTTTTTTTCCCCCTGGTAGCCCTGTGGGGGCTCGGAGGTGGGGCCGTGGGGGTCACGGGGGGGCTGGTTGCTGGCCATGCTGATGTTGGTGCGTGGGGCTGGAGCACGTGCGCAGGCTGCTCCTAGCACGCTTTCAGCTTCCTGCCACGGGTTTCCTGCGTGCATGTGGCTTTAAGGCAGCCGAACGCACGGACCATAGAGCCCTGCTGCTGCCAGCTGGAGCGGCCCCACGCTCCAGCTCACCAGTGCCATGGTGGACCCGTATTTCGAAAGAGTGGACTGTGGAGCGTCTTCACGTGTACTTTTTCGATTTCGTATTTCGAAAGGGAGCGATCTTCCTGACACGGGATTGGGGGTCGGATTTTGAAGTCTGCACCCCGTTCATTCGATTTCTTTCGAAAGACGGGTTTACACGCGTGGACGCTCCTCCTGCTCTTTCGGAAAAAGGCCACTTATTTCGATGTTTTGTGCACATGCAGAGGCAGCTTCTGTGTCTGGACTTTCTAAGAACTGCATCCATCATGGGATATATCATTGACTTGTATATTTTAATTGTACTTAATGCTTACATAATGTGGTTACTTTAGACCTGACCCTTTATTTCTTAACCAGGCAAAACTCCCATTGAAGTCAATGTGAAATACGTAATTACAAGAGCTCAAAAATGTCAAAGATTTCCATTCCCAATCCAACATTTTTAAAGTAAAAGGAAAGGCTCCTGCAATGTTTGAAGGGAATTGAATCTGTTTCTTAAGGAGGAAAATCTGGATAAGATTGAGTGTTGTATCCAGTTACATGTCCATTTTATTTGTTTTCCACCCTCTTTGTAAAATCCCATCACCTCCACACAGTAAATGGGTCCTGAGAGAAGTGCAATATTCAATACTGACAAAATAATTTCCCATAATTTAACTGAAAGCCCTTTCATTGGAATTACGCAACCATAAAGTCTAACCTGTTGCAACAGAACACAGGGAAAGTTTGGAAATTTGTAACATATACAAAGTAAAAAAAAGTAGTCCTCAGCTACAGATTTAGATGTGGAATTTATATTAGAGCTGGTTGAATTCTTTTTTTATTTAATTTTTCTTTACTGATTTTTTCCATTAAAGGCTTGTCAACCAAATAAAAATTTTAGCAGAATATTTTCATGTTGGTCAACATTCTCCAGACCATAAACCAAATAAGTTTTTTTCAGAAGCTCAATATCATTCATTTTTTTGTTCGCTATTGGGTTTGTGTTTGCTTGTTTGTTTTTTGAAAAACTGAATATATTTTTGGGAAACTTATCTAATAAAGGAATGGTTTTTGTCAATTCATGAAAAAATAATTGGCATTTTCCAAACTGCTCTGTCTCTCTGTGTGCGTGCACAATATCAGATGAGTGTGCTTTCATTTGAATTACAGGAAATTGTTATTATGCGTAAGTAGTGTAAATGGGTTTTAGTGTACGTGAGCATTATGCCCACATATGTTAATCTATTATGTATTCTATAAGAAGCTCAGTGGTTTGAGCATTACCCTACTAAATGCAGGGTTGTGAGTTTGATCCTTGAGGGGGCTACTTAGGTGTCTGTGGTGAGAAGGGGAGGGGAAAAAGAAGGACTGATGGACTCAATGACCTCTTGAGGTCCCTTCCAGCTCCATGGGATGTGTATCTCCATATATATATATTCTAAGAAGGAATAATTATGTGGGATGGAAAGAGAGAACTGTTTTTCTGCGGAGGAAGGATGGATGCAACACATTAAATCAAAACAAAAAGCAGTCCCGTAGCACTTTAAAGACTAGCAAAATAATTTATTAGGTGATGAGCTTTCGTGGGACAGACCCACTTCTTCAGACCAGAGCCAGACCAGAACAGACTCAGTATTTAAGGTACAGAGAACCAAAAACAGTCATCAAGGAGGACAAATCAGAAAAAAATGATCAAGGTGAGCAAATCAGAGAGTGGAGGGGTGGGGGTGGGGAAGGTCAAGAATTAGATTAAGCCAAGTATGCAGACGAGCCCCTGTAGTGACTCAGAAAATTCCCGTCCCAGTTCAAACCACGTGCTAATGTGCCGGGATGGGAATTTTGTGAGTCACTATTGGGGCTCGTTTGCATATTTGGCTTAATCTAATTCCTGACCTTCTCCCCGCACCCCTCCACTCTCTGATTCGCTCACCTTGATCATTTTTTTCTGATTTGTCCTCCTTGATGACTGTTTTTGGTTCTCTGTGTCTTAAATACTGAGTCTGTTCTGGTCTGGCTATGGTCTGAAGAAGTGGGTCTGTCCCACGAAAGCTCACCTAATAAATTATTTTGCTAGTCTTTAAAGTGCTACTTGGCTGCTTTTTATTTTGACAGAATATAGACAAGCACGGCTCCCTCTCTGTTACTATTCAACATTAAATCAAATTTGTCCCAGCTGAAAGTTGGTTGACTTGAAGTTGATAGATATGTACCTGGGTTGGCCCATTGTTCTTAAGTGGATGGTTTGCTGTGAACCAAGAGAGTTCGAAGTGTGACAAAAGGTCCAATATTAGGGGTGGCTCTGGGCCCCCAGAGCAGTCAGGGCCTCAGGCAGAAGGGATGGGGCTGAGCCCTAGCTTCCCTCAGCCAGGCCGTCAAACCCACCAGCTGTTCATTGCCCAGGGCAGCGGCACCAATTTAAAAGGCCAAGAGCTTGGCCTCTGCCATTGCACTGAGGTGGTGGCAATACCCAGGAGCCCTGGGCCCTTTTAAATTGCCAGGCCCCCGAGCAGCTATCCTTCCCTTGCCCCCATTGGCAGGCTCGCAGACATAAAAGGCTTATTGCATCAGCCTGGTTATGCTAGAGTGCTCCGGACAGGATGTTTTCTAAAGCACTGTGCTACCCAGTTTTTACAAATCTCCACCCTTTTCCCTTGGGAGACTGTTCTGCAGCCCAGTCGCAGATAGGAAGCTTCTCTTGGAATTCGGTCCGTCTTAATTTAATTCCATTCAGAGGATTGTAGAACTGGAAGGAACCTCAAGAGGTCATCAAGTCCTGTCCCCTGCCCTCATGGCAGAACCCAACACCATTGAGACCATCCTTGACAGGTGTTTGACTCATTTGCTCTTAAAAATCTCCAGTGATGGAGATTCCACAGCCTCCCTAGGCAATTTATTCCAGGGCTTAACCATCTTAACCCTCCCTTGCTGCAGCTGAAGCCCGTTGCTTCTTGTTCTATCCTCAGATGTTCAGGAGAGGAATTTTTGGTCCCTTCTCACAGTAGCACCCTTTTAGGCATTTCAAAACTGTTGTGTCCTTGTGGCCACTGTTCCCTGGAAGCTAAGCATTTGGGTGGCCACCCAGGAGAGATTCAGGTGCCGCCCAGCTCATTAGCAGAGTGCCCCTGACAGCCGCTCAGAGCTGGAAACCTACCAGCGGTTCATATCCACAGATGTGTTGATGTGCCTAGCAAAATTTATTCTTCACATAGGTGGAAAAAGTTAGAGGGAACTTTGTTTATGTCCCCATTCAGTCTTCTCTTTTTCAGACTAACCAAACCCAGTTCTTTCAGTCTTCCCTCCTGAGTCGTGTTTCCTAGATCTTTAATCATTTCTGTTGCTCTTCTCAGGACTTTTTTCAATTAATTATCCACATTTTTCCTGAAATGTGGCCACCAGACTGACTGAGGGTTAATCAGTACAGAGGAGAGCGGAAGAAATGCTTCTCATGTCTTGCTCACAACACTACTGTTAACACATCCCAGAAGGAAGTTAGCTTTTTTGCAACAGCCTCACACTTTTGACTCAAATTTAGCTTGTGGTCCACTGTGACCCCTAGATCCCTTTCTGCAGTTCTGCTTCCTCAACAGCCATTTCCCATTTTGTATGTGCGGAAGAGATTTTTTTCTTTCTAAAGTGGAGTATATTTCCATTTGTCTTTGTTGAATTTCATCCTAGTTACCTCAGACCAATTCTCCAGTTTGTCCAGATCATTTTGAATTCTAAGCCTAACCTCCCAAGCACCAATGACCCCTCCCAGTCTGGTATCATCCACAGACTTTGTAAGTGTACTCTCTCTCTTTCATTATCTAAACCGTTCCTGAAAGTATTGAATGGAACCAATCCCAAAACAAACTCCAGTGGAACCCAGCTTGTTCTGCCCTTCCAGCATGACCATGAACCATTGATAGCTACAGAGAACGAATATCCAACCAGTTATGAACCCACCTTGTAGTTGCTCTATCTTAGTTGTAGCTCTGTGTCCCACCCTGTATTATTCCTCTCCGTCCCGGAGGTGAGAGGCAGTGTAATCTTGTGGATAGAGCGCTAGAATGGGAATCGGAACCTGCAACCTACACTCAAGTCTGTCACTGATCTGCTAGGCAAATCGTTCCCCCTCTTTGTGCCTGTTTCTGTGGTTGGTCTGTCTGGTCTCAAGATTACAAACTACTGCCGCTGAGCTGTTCCGCAGAAATTAATCCTTCCCACTTGCAGGTTTCCCACCTCCCACCCCTGGTTTTTCTTACTTTTCTCTAAGCTCTTTCCAGTTTATGAGTACCTTTCAAGGAAATGTGATGTGCAAACATGGGGCCTGACCCAAAGTCCGGGAAAATCCTTTCGATTGACCTCCGAGGGCTTCAGATCATGCTCTCAAGAAAGATGCATTTTAACCTGTCCAGGAAGACAGAGTCATTTGCAAATATTCTGACTGTTCTATAGCATGAACAGAGATACTGTATGCAGCTTGGGTGCAGCCAGCAAATTCCTGACTAACAGCCAGTATAACCCTTGGGTCTGGTCCTGCATCAGTGAAATCAGTGGGACCTTTGCCACAGACTGCCATGGGGTCCATCCTATCATCCATTTGGGTTTTTTTCCTGTAGAGAGACTCCATCCCTCCGTGGTGCCTACAATCAGTGCTTCAGTAGGCTTGCTCCTGTCATTTTTGCAGTCCCTGTCTAACGAAGGACACACATTTTATTTTTAACAATGAGCAAATAAAATCATTGCCTTAGATGAACAACAGCATTCTTGCAGTGTTGTGAAGGGAAGTACAACCCCAAGCAGGGCACTGTCCTCAGCCGAGTGAAATGATATCAGTGGGGCTGCTGGAAGGGTCCATGATGACTATAAGAATCTTCACTTGGTGGAACTGGCAGTTTGTATTGTCTGGCCTTCAGCACAGCTGACATCCCTGGGAGTGGCTGTCCTCACTTGCCTTGGGTTCCTCTTCTTTGTTTGGGAGCCAAACAGCTGGCTTGGAGGTTGACAGAGATGACTGGTGCGTTGATGATGTTCTGTAAGGTAGCCTACCAGTCTGCCAGCCCAGAGAGGCAGATAAGAACCTGAGCCTGTGTAAGCCACACACCTATGGGTGGTCCGCTGTCCTACGTAATGGTACCTAGACCACGTCACAGAGAAAGACTAAGTGTCCTCTACAGCCTAAGCTGTGAGCTAGCTGGCCTTTAGCTCAAGCTATAGGGGCACCTGCATTAGGTTCCAGGTTCAAGTCTACCTCTGGGCAGTTACACCTGTACCCAACTCGAACCAGGGCTTTGGCCTCAGAAGCATTTGAGGGGATATCTTCTGTCACATAAACTGAGGCCTGGATAACACATGCTGAGCTCTCTTGACAGCACTTTGTTCATTTCTGCAGAACAGCTCTGTTAGAGTAAAGAACTGAAGTTTGACTCCATGCTCTCATTTTTGAGCAGCAACAGACCCCATCTTTTTACACATGAAGTGGGGGGTTATGTTTCCCAATGTGCATCACTCTGCACACGGTGACCTACCTGTGTTGCTGACAATGGTGAGGGACCTGCAAGGAACACCTCACTGTCTCCTCACTCCGGACTGAAGCGGGTGAGGGAATCCGGGGAAGGAGCAGGAAAGTTTAGAAATTTCAAAGACCACAGACTCTTTTGAGACCCTCCCTTCCTGGGCCCAGCCCTGTACTGCTCCCGCATTATTGAGGGAACTAAATAGTGCACATTTTACAAAGAGCAGGGCTCTGGCCTGCCAGCAGGAATGGGCACAGGGAGCAGTTGCCTCCAGGTCCTTTTGAAGGGCTGTGGCTGTGACAGAGTTGGGGGGCCCAGTGCCGCAGGCTGGGTGGTGCTAAGGGCTGAAAGCCCTTGGCCCCATCCATTCCACCCTGGGCCCTGCCCCTTCCGGGGCGTGGAGCTGGGCCCCACACCTACTTTGTCCAGGGACACGCTGGCTGGGCTTCCCTTTTGTGCACCCTAGGTGGAACCTGGCTAATTTGACTGAGGCAAGCGTCCCTGGGAAACCATAACACTTGAACTGGGACAGCAGCCTATCATACAGCATCTGGTCTTTGATGTATACTGGTCTGTTGAAAGCTCTGGTGGTGGGTACAATTTTTGTGTCCCTTCCTCAGCTAGCCATAACCCTCACATCTTGTCTCCAGGTAGGGTAAACTTTGACTTATTCATCTGACAAAGTGGGTCTTTGCCCACGAAAGCTTATGCTCCAAAATATGTCAATCTATAAGGTGCCACAGGACGTCTTGTTGTTTGGTAGCTTATGTGCTTTTTCTTTGGCTGTCCAACCTCACATGAGCAGCCGAATCTCAGCTGGACATCATGGAAACTCTGACTATGTAATGACAGGTGGAGGAATATACACCATTCACCTGAAACTCTAGGGTCCCGACAGCTAAGTCAACGCATGCATTACCAGGAAATGAAATGTCTGTGCCTATTGTATTTGTTTTGCCTAGTAACTAGGAGCTCAGCACTGGAGCAGACAACCAACTAGTGGAATTCCCCCATCCAGGAGCATTATGGGATACTCCTCATGTTATAATTACCAGTAATCATTTCCATTTCGGTAGCATCCAAAGGCCTCAATTAGGCTTGGGCCCATTTGGGTGAGGCATTGTCACGCACAGGTGAAGAGGAGTCCCTGCCCTAGAAAGCGTCTAAATCCATGTGTCCTCTTCATCACAGATGTCACAATGCCAGCAGGTACTTCTGTCAGTGTCACCAGCTCCCAGGAGGCCCATGGTAACCGGCACCTCAGTCTACAGTTGTACTCAGAGAGCAACAGAAGCATTTGTCATCCCCAGCCAGCCTGTGGCGTCTAGCCTCATCAGAGGTACAGTTGCTAGGCTGAAGTCTGGAGAGAAGGCATCACCCTGTCTGGCTC
This sequence comes from Carettochelys insculpta, assembly GCF_033958435.1. Classification (NCBI taxonomy): domain Eukaryota; kingdom Metazoa; phylum Chordata; order Testudines; family Carettochelyidae; genus Carettochelys; species Carettochelys insculpta. The sequence goes on along the minus strand of NC_134140.1, from coordinate 130,417,704 downwards.
TGGCCGGGCCCTAACCATGCCCTCGTAGAAAGGGCCACATAAAACCTTGGGACCTGGGAAGCCAGCAAGGCCACAGCCTGCTTCCTCACACATGGAAACCAGCTCCATGAAGCACACGTCTCCTGTCTCCCATCCATTGCAGGCTGGGCTGCTGCCAGCTTCCAGGAGAGAGGAAATAGGTCAAAGGTGTTAGGCCAGAGCTTCTCCCACTGAGCAGCCTTTTACTTCAACAGGAGTTCTGTGCAGGTGTCTGAGGCTAGCTCTATACTAGACATAGACAGTTGACAATCAATGTATCTCTGCTGAGCTAACTTGTCTGTGCAAGGGAAGGTCAATGGGAGAGTTTCTCCCTTCGACCTTCCTTACTCCTCGCGTTTTGTGAGGAATATAGGGGTTGACTGTGCTTCCGGAGAGCTCCATTTCGCACGTCCAAACTACTTGTATGAAATCAAAGCCCAGACAATCGACGCTGAGGAGGAGTAGCTCAGTGGTGAGAGCACTGGCCTTGTAAACCAGGGGTGGTGCGCTCAACACTTATCAGGGCCTCACATGTATTTCATAACAGCTTTCAAGTACCTAAGGGCAGGTTACATAAGCATCTCTCAGGGATGTGCAGGGGATTGGACTCAGTGGCCTTTTGAAGTCCTTTCCAGTTCTATGACTTGATTCCAATATAGCCTGGTCCAACTCCATCATCATCAGCAACCATGAGCTCAATGCCCATTGGTGTCCGATGCCTCCCACATTATTTCCTCCCATCTTTCCATGCCCAGTGCGGGGTGGCTTCGTTTCTCTAGACTAGCTCTGCACCAATCTACTGTATCATCTACCCATTCTCTTTGAGGTCAGCCTTTCCTATTCGAACCATCCAGTATGCCAAATATTCGAACCATCCATTATGCCAAGTTACAGCTATTCATGCATATCTTTATTCTGAAGCTGTGCCTGAATAGCTGTAACTTCCCTCGTATAACCTTCTTCAGAAAGTTCTCTTTCAGCTGTATCTTCCTCTGTAATTCTCATTGGTGACCTTCTGCATCCATCCTACTCTCAGGATCTTTCTATAACAACTCTTCTCGAATGCCAATATCCTTCTTTGAGTGTTTCGTTCTCACCCATGTCTCACCTCCATACAATGGTCCAGCTCCACACCCATGTTTATTTGCCCTGCTTGAGACACACATGCACAGCCTCAGTTCAAAATCAAAACAAAACCCTTGGATTTAGTATGATAGATTAGCAGGAGTAAACCAGGGACATGCTAATCTTTTAGTTCCCTGGAACACTTTGTAACTGAGGGCTTCTCTCTCATACCCACCTCATCTCCTATCACATCCTCTACTTATACCTTGCACTGTTCCCGTCTGAGAAGTACCAGCTAGCGCACCACAAATTGCTGGTGTTCAGGCCTCAGTGTACAACACTTATGTCTTATCCTGACAAACACATTGTTTTAAAGGCACGGAGGTTTAATGCACTTACAAATGAGCTTTCAGAAAAGCTGCTTCCATTCGTCTTGCACATCATTCTTATGTAATGCAGCACAAATTGCAACATTCTTTTGGTTATCCTAACTAGGGCATCATTTGATTACGGTATGCATCTGTCTTACAAACATTGGCAGCATCCTTTCTGGGGCTTTTTGGGGAATGGGTTTCTACTGTTTCAGTAGTTTTTGTAAACAGGATGTTCACTAATTGTAAACATCCTGTTGGAAATCTCACCAGCTGTGAATCTGCAGCATCAGAATAGATTACATTAGTTTCTTGCCTCTGTTGACTGAGCATTCCCCGGCAACATTGCACAGTCATTGCTAATAATGACATCTGCCTTCAGGTTTACATGTTTCACTGTTTTAATTCGTGAATTGGAAAGGTTACGTCTCCTGTGAGTCAGCAAGCCTGTGCAGCGTTGCAGGGGATTATAAATAATGACTTTATTAGTTAGCTGGGGACGATAACTTCTGGCTTTATTAATTACCCCCAATAATCTAATACTGTTGCCCTCATTCATCAAGGGTTTGCACAGGTGTAGTTAATTTCTGACCATCTCCTACAGAGAACACTTGGCATCCTGCTTGTGCTGAGTTAATTTTAGTACACCTTGTCCTCAGACCTGCCGTGGAGATATTAAAGGTTCTCTTCAATGTGTATGTGAAGGTGAATTCCTGTTAACTCATTGCCCTTTAAGAATTTGCCAGAGGTGACAGTAAGGGGGTGAGCCCCTGTGTGCCACATTGGCAAAAACTGACCAGGTGCGCTGTTTAAAGAGCCGTCAGGGCGCCGGCTGGGCATGCTGCACAGAGCCCGCTGGGATGCGAATTGTGATGTGTTCTCCAAGCTGCAGGCTGGCACTGGGGATTGGGTGTGTGCAGCCAGCAAGGCAGCAGGCAGGTTAGAATATAAGAATGGCCACGCTGGGTCAGACCAAAGGTCCATCCAGCCCAGTATCCTGTCTGCCAACATCAGGTGCACCAGAGGGAGTGGACTGAACAGGTAACGATTAAGCAATCTCTCTCCTGCCATCCATCTCCAGCTTCTGACAAACAGAGGTGAGAGACACCATTCCTTACCCATCCTGGCCAATAGCCAGTAATAGACCTGACCTCCATGAATTTATCCAGCTCTTTTTTAAACCCTGTTGTTGTCCCAGACTTCACAGCTTCCTGTGGCAAGGAGTTCCACAGGTTGACTGTGCACTGTGTGTGCTGTCCTTGGCTTGTGGCGTTGCCAGCAGCCCCTGGGAAAAAGCCAGGGGGTCTCTCACGTGGCTGCCAGTTCCCCTGCAGCAGTGCCCCCTCACAGATGGCCCACAGCTTCCTTGTGGCCAGGTAAGGCTACCCATGATGCAACAGGGCCTCCTGACAAATGAGGTGAAATGTTTCTTCAGGATGGAATTCCTGGTGTTGGTCCAATAAAAGCTACTCCCTCAGCCATCTCATCTCGCTGCTACTGAGTGTATGAATAACTAAAACAGAGCAGAGTCAGCCTGGATTTTTGGCAGTTACCACTCAGCTTTGGAGGCTCTGAGCTGGCCGCTCCCCACCTCGGCAAAGGCCTTCCTTTTGTTTCCACTCACCACTTCATACGCTGTGCCAATGAGACTGCTGGTCCTACCAGCTCCACCGGTGGCCTGCAGCAGCCTTTGGCGTCTGTCTGGGCCAGCTCCCAGCAGCTGGCCACTTTCCTTTCCTCCCCCGCAGTCAGCTACTCACCTGCTTAAGCTTGCCATAACATCTCGTCCCTCCAAGGGCTGCTCCTACAGCTCCCCATGGTGCTTCCCATTGCTTCTCCAGTCCTTCCTCTCAGCTACCTGTAGTCACTGTGTTTGCCACAGCTCTGCACCACAGCTGCCCGAGCCACTCACAACGCTGTCATGATGGGCCCATGTAAGTACCTAGACAGACAGAGCCTTCTTCCTGGCTGCGCTGGGCCCTAGGGCGTATGCTTTTGATCTTAGATAGGATGGGCCTGGGGAACTGGTCCTGCCTAATTCCTGTTTCTATCCCCAAGGCGAATGGCTTGATTTGGAACTCAGACCTAGGGTCTGTCAACACAGCATTGTTAACCCAGGTCTACAGGCCCCAGGTGTGTGGCCACAGGGTTCCCACGCCCACATGTAAGTGTCTGCTCTGCATTGTACAGCTGGGTTTATGCTTGCAGGACCTGGAGCTCACACACATGTTAATGCATCCTTGGGCCCCTATCTAGACCTTCTGACATGAATCTGGGGCTTGAGCATGTCCATCCTGTGACTAGACTGGGCTGGGACTGGAGTCACACAGGCCTCAGACTCCACCCCCCAGTAGAGTTCTGGAAGTCAGATCTGGAGGCTGGCTGGCTGATCTGAATCAAACTGAATTGTGTGAGAAGGGAAAGACGGCCTGTTGCTGAAACCTGAATCAGAGCTGTGGCATAGGGCAGTGCTACTTAAGGCCCTAGGAAGTGTAAGGCCTCTGGAGGTATCTGCCACCCACCTAGTTCTTTACTGGTGGGGATCATCGACCTGTCTTTCTCTGCTCCCCTCCCCTCCACACCCCTGGAATGAAGTGTGTTTTTTCAGAGCATTCACCAGTCATAATTCAAAATGACCTGGATAAATTGGAGAAATGGTCTGAGGTAAACAGGATGAAGTTTAATAGGGACAAATGCAAAGTGCTCCACTTGGGAAGGAGCAATCAATTTCACACAAACAGAGTGGGAAGAGACTGTCTAGGAATGACTGCAGCAGAAAGGGATCTAGGGGTTATAGTGGACCACAAGCTAAATATGAGTCAACAGTGTGAGGCTGTTGCAAAAAAAGCAAACATGATTCTGGGATGCATTAACAGGTGTATTGTGAACAAGACACGAGAAGTCATTCTTCCACTCTACTCTGCGCTGGTTAGGCTTCAGCTGGAGTATTTTGTCCGGTTCTGGGCACCGCAGTTCAAGAAAGATGTGGAGAAATTAGAGAGGGTCCAGAGAAGAGCAACAAGAACGATTAAAGGTCTAGAGAACGTGACCTATGAAGAAAGGCTGAAAGAATTGGGCTTGTTCAGTTTGGAAAAGAGAAGATTGAGGGGGGACATGATAGTGGTTTTCAAGTATCTAAAAGGGTGTCATAAGGAGAAGGGAGAAAACTTGTTCTTCTTGGCCTCTGAGGGTAGAACAAGAAGCAACGGGCTTAAACTGCAGCAAGGGAGGTTTAGGTTGGACATTAGGAAAAAGTTCCTAACTGTCAGGGTGGTCAAACACTGGAATAAATTGCCAAGGGAGATTGTGGAATCTCCATTGCTGGAGATATTCAAGAACAGGTTAGATAAGTGTCTGTCAGGGATGGTTTAGACAGTACTTGGTCCTTCCATTGGGGCAGGGGGCTGGACTCGATGGCCTCTCGAGGCCCCTTCCAGTCCTAGTATTCTATGATTCTATGATCCTGGACAGTGCGTGCACCCAAAATGAGAGCCTGGCAGCTCTCCTTGAAGTAAAGCCCTTTGGGAACGCAGCCTTCCAGGGGCAAAGGTGAGAGCTTCAGTACCGGCCCTGTTCCTTGGGGATACTTTCACTCCAGGGCTTCTAAAACACGGCAGCAGGTGCTGCGTGCGTCGGGCTGCCCTGGATACTAGAGCTGGGTGAACAGCTGAAGGGTCCGACTGGCAAAATGTTGTCACTTTCAGAATGGAGGGCGTGTGGAAGGGGTCAGAGGGACCTGTTTTTGGCTGGCTAAGTCACATGGAAGGTGAGCAGAGTTGGCTTCCTATGTTCACACAGCCACAGTGCTGGGTTTTATGTTCCCCAGCGGGTCCTCCACCTCTGCTCCACCTTGAGGCTCCACCTGCACTCTACCCTGCCTGAGGTCTGACCCGCACTCCGCCTCTTCCCACCTCGACCATTCCCTAGTGGTCCCCCTTTCGTTCCCCCTCCCTCGAGGCCCCTTGCCACCTGGCTCTTGCCACTCTCTGCCCTCCCCTGAGCACCTCCACGCAGCTATCAAACAGCTTATGGACCAGCGGTGGCTGGTAGGGGCTTAGTACCCTCCCCACCCCCGTTTCCTTTGTGTGTGTGCCTCAGCCTTGGAGCACCCTGGTGTTTGCAGAATAACTCAGACCATGCTTGCCTCCTTGTGCGAGCCAGAGCACCCTCAGGGAGACCCTAGCTTCCAATCTGGCTGTCTGGGGGTCCTGTGGGCATCTGAGAACATCCGGCGTGCTCTGGCCACACCCTCTCCATCCCTCTCAGGATGGAGGATGAGACCAGGGGCCTGGTGTAGAGTCTTTCCAGCAGGTCTCTGCTTCCAGAGGAGCTACCATAGACAGCAGCGAGGTCCAGGCTCTTGCCTCAGCTTGTATCACCGCTGACCTGCCCAGCCCAAGGCAACCGATTGGTATTCATTATTAAAGGGGGGTGAGTGTCTCTTGCTTTTGTAAAACATCAGCGAAAGCCTGGCCAGAGCCAAGGCTTTGTGCAGGCACTGCCTCAGCTCCAGAGACAGGGTTGTGCATTGTCTTGTGCACCACAGGCTGGGACAGGATGCGTTTCCAGCTAACTGCTCAGGAGCGGCAGGAGGAAACAGTACCATCTCACCCACTTCAGTGCAGCACGAGCCAAGGGCTGGCATAACCCCAACCCCCTCGGGCAGCAACGGGAGGTATGTGAGACACACAGGTTACTTGCTTTTCCCCTTGCAAGCCAGAGCGAAAGATTAACAAACCTCTCTGTTCAAACAAGGTTCCTGGACTGACGCAAGCTCACGGAAGAAAGGAAATCAAGGCTTAACCACACACTGCAGGGACCCACAACCCAACGGAAGGAGTGCGGCCTGCCAGCTCAGAAAGCTCGGCTGTTTGGGAATCCCACAACAATGGGAGAATGGGGTCGGAGGAGCCGGAGCGGCAAGCTGCCCTGGGTGTTGGCAGGAAGGCTCCAGCGTTTCGCCCCAGCCACCCAGGAGCTGCTGGATTTAGCCTCTCCGGCCCAGGCGCCCCTGGGGCAGACACAGTGCACTGTACATTGTGTGCTGAGGGAGGGAGGGAGCAGTTTGCTTTACTGCTCTTGCCAAAAACCTGAGTGTTGTGAAAGCTCCCAAGGCAAACATTAACCTAAACCCGCCCGGTGCAATTCGGAGCACTCGGAAACTCCCCCGCTGTGTGGTGAAGGCGGTGCTGGAAGTGATGTGAGAGAGCAAGCCAGGAGCTGCCAGCCCCTGCCAACAGTTGCCTGCAGTGCCAAGGGTGGAGGGTAACGTGAGAGGGGTTTCAGGGTACCAGGAGGGAGGACGGAGTCAGGATGGGAGATTTCAGGCTGGCTGACCATTGGTCTGAGCTCTCATCAGCAGAGCCGTCCTGTCCCTAGGCTGAGGCAGGGTGGCTGCCCCCCCCACCCTGTGCTTTAGGGGCCCTGCGGCAGCCATCCCAGCTGTCCCATGGATAGGAGGGGAAAGATTCCCTGGGCCAGGGTGCGGAGGAGCAGGGCTTAGCAGGCTGGGAGGGTGCAGCACAGTGAAGGGGATCAGGCTGCCACTCACAGCATCTGTGTGGTGAGTGTGGGGGGTGTGAAGGGAGGGGACCCCCTGCTCCTGCTCCCCACTGCCAGGCCCTGCGCCAGGTAATCAGCTGCTCAGTTGGTTTGTTGGTCCAAGGGGACAAGGTGGGGGCAGAGTGAGGGAGGCCAGGGTGGGGTCTGCAGAGGGGGAGGGGGATATCTCAGTCCCACACCTGGGGTACTGGGGGAGGTTGCGCTAGACCCCAGGCTCTGTCCCCCTTCTGTACAGCCCTTCTCATTGGGGTATGCGCTTCTTAGCGTCACAGCATCAGCCTCAGCAAGCCAATCGTACGTCTCTTATGAGCTGATCTCAGCTGGGGTACATGGTAGACGACGTTATCTGGGAAGTGGGAAACACAGCCCAAAAAACATGAACCCCACTGCACTAACTGCCCCCAGCATTCCCTCACCACAGGGCTGGTGCGAAGGCAGAACAGGAGCCGGGGGCTGCGGGTGTTGTTACCCGCACAAATGTCTCATCCGTTCCACACTCAGGGAGATACACACCTTTTCCCAGTCCGTAGGGCTCAAGGTGTGACCCTGTTAATTTAAACTCCCACCTTTACCCAGTTCCTAGGGCTCAGGGCGTAATTCCCTGCAGGTATGCAGGGTCTGTGCCACTGGAAAAGCCTTACACAGGAATATTCTTATTCTCTATTTATTCACAATTACCGAAAAAGCAGAATACGTGCTAAGCACACAGTATCACGCTCACCTATGCTGATAAGGCAGGCGGGCAGACTTCCACTGTTGGGCCAGACAAAGTCACTCTCTGGATTCTGGTTGCTGCACCTCAGGGTCTCGGGGAGTGAGTCCTCCTTACGGTGTTCCTTCTTCCATCTGTCTTGCTTGATGTTCTTTCCTCTCCTTCCTGCTTGATGGTCTGTTCATCTGCTTCCTCTTTCTTGGACCCCAGTTTAAGCAGTGAAACTTGAGTCCTGCTTAACTATACCTTGCCTGATTATTTTAGTACAATTTTACTAACCAATCATAACCTGGTGTAACAGAATTACCTGACCAATTCTAACCCACGACCTTAACTGATTTACACCTAACAAAATTAATTAGACAGGAGATGGGAGCACTTGCAAACCAGACAGAGATTGTACTGAAATGTAGATGGAACATGAGTCTGCGACTTGTAGCTTCAGAGTTACTGGTGGCTGCTCTTTAATCTGGCTGCAGATGAGCTTTAGGCTTCTCGATATGGCTAGAGAAACCGTATTGCTTATACTGTTACAGTGTCAGCTGAATGGCCAGCACCAGCCTGAGTGACTTGGCTGAACAGTACCATGGGGGAGCTGAGGCTGATGGCTGCCTGGCCCCTGTCACCACAGCAATTAGCGCCTCACAACCTCTTGCAGCCATTGCCTCAGCTTGCAGCAGCTTCCCCTTTGCAACGCCCGCAGCAGTAGCTACACAAAGGCATTGCAGTCCGGGCCCACTACCCAGCCTCTCACAAGGGCACAGGCTTCCCGCAGGGCTGCCAGAGCCTGATTTGGCCTGCCGGGCTCGGCCAGCCTTTCCGCTCAGTGCCGCCGTGGCACGGGGCTGTCCGGCATCTTCCCAGACCGTAGACGTATGTCCCCATTACAGTAGTTAGAGGGACGCCTGGACCGTTTCTGAGAGCAGGCACCAAAGCTCACGCTGGGCTGATCTGGAGGTGTGCAGCGCCGGGCTGTAGGCCAGGAAAGTCTGCTCCGGAGCCGGGGCCTTACCTGGCAACTTCTTGCACAGGGTTGCAGTGGGGCGGGGGGTGGTCATTAAGCACAGCGCTACGCCTGCCTGCTAGAGGATCCACACTGTAGCCTCCAGTCCTGCCGCTGCTTTGCCCCCACTTCAGGGGAAAATAGAGCCCCCCCCACCAAGGAGTCCCCAGGAGCAAAGGCTGCAGCTGCAGAAGCCAGCTTTGCTCAGGCCTCTTCCCCAGAGATGCTGGTGCCGGGAGCTATGGCACAGACACCTCGTCCCCCAGCCCCGAGGAGATGCCAGGGCTGAGCTGCACAGCCCTGACTCCCCATGGACCAGCTCCACCTTCGCCACTGGGGCCACCCCCAGTAAGGCCCTGAGACCTCCCGGCCCTCTGCCCTAAGCCCCCAGCCTGCCACCCCTATCCTTTGGCTGGTCCCCTTGCCCTTACAGACCCCACTGCCCTGGGTCCTCCAGCCCGTGCACCTCTGCCCCTAAGAGAGCCCCCACAAACCAAAACCCCTGATGTGATGTCTCCACTCCCACGATCCCCCCACCACCAAACCCTGTACCAACACTTCAAGCAAACAAGAATGAGGAACACAGGGGAACTCAATGGATTACTCTCAGGCGTTTAGTAATACAGACTTCCTTCCTCCACTTTCCAAACTTAGTCATTTACAAAAACCATTTCCAGAAAAGGCAGCAGGAAACCTTTACTTGACTTACACACATGAGGCACGCTGGGTAAATTTGCTAGTACACCTCTATTAGTCAGTGTAGATGAACTGCAGCAGCGCCTAGGGATCCCAAGTTCAGGGTTCTGCCTTGCTAGGTGTTGTAAAGAACATATAAAGAAAAGATGGGCCTGCCCCTCAGAAGAGTTACAGTCGTAAGAGTCCTCACTTGACCATTTGGCTGTCATACTTTATATAACTGCTGGATCCATTGTGTATGAGCTGCAAATATGTGCTTGCATCATTCTGCCTCCGAAATGGGAAGCCCATTAAAGCTAGGCTGAGGAATTCATATTAAAATAGACATATTGGACTCCAGTTGTGAGGCGAGGGAGAGCTCAGTGGTTTGAGTATTGGCCTGCTAAACCCAGGGTTGTGAAGTCAATCCTGGAAGGGGCCATTTAGGGTCCTGGGGCAAATAGAAGGGGGTGGACTGGACTCAATGATCTTCCAGCTCTGAGATGTGTCTCTCCACATATTATAATGCATCTTAGCACTTTATACTATGCAGTTGCACATCAGGAACCCATAACACTCCAAGTCATTGGGCATAGCAGAAATCACACAGGCGCAGCATCAGAAATTGATCAGAGTGCCTTTTTATTATCCCTCTCGATGGTTTTCCCTTGGATCAGTTCCTATACCATACAGGTGTATTGCTTCAGAGCCTAGAACGATACGCAAGTATGATAGCACTGTCTTTTTTAGGCTTACTGAAATAAAACAGAAAGCAGTCCTGTAGCACGTTAAAGGCTAACAAAATAATTATTAGGTGATGAGCTTTCATGGGACAGAACCACTTCTTCAGCTCTGGAGATGGTGCTATGGTGGAAATAGTGCTGAAAGTGAATTGGCATGACAATTATTCTCCAAGTGTAAAAAGATGGACATTGTACCCAAAGGACTGAAAGTGAAAAACCAATTACAATCAACCTAAGAATCGGCATGACCATTCACTTTCAGCGCTATTTCCAGCACAGCACTATCTCCAGAGCTGAAGAGGTGGGTCTGCCCCACGAAAGCTCATCACCTGATTATTTTGTTAGTCTTTAAGGTGCTACAGGACTGCTTTTTTATTTTGTTAAGATTCAGACTAACATGACTACCCCTGTGTTACTGAAACAAGTTACTGCTTAAAGGATGGCATCATTCTCTACTCCTATGTGATAAATAGGCTTAGTAAGAGCCAATGGGTCAATGGGATTAAGATTACCTATTAAACCACTCGAGATACATAAGGATTTTGGACCCCCCTTTTATCATTGTTCCATCCACTTGAAAATGGAAACTGCAAGCACTTTGGCCGTGTCTACACTAGAGGGTTTGGTAGCCAAACTGGGGTTTTAATGACAAAACTCGGAGCATCTATACACAAAATGCATTTTGTTGACACAAACTGTTCACAAAAAAAAAAGCCCGGTAGATGCTCCGGGGGGCCTCTTTTGTCAACAGAGTGGATCGAAAGATCCATGCGCTTTTATGTGTAGACGCAATCTGTCACCACAAGTTTTGTTGGAACGTCTCTTCTGCTAGTCACTTCTGTCGACAGACGCATCTCGTGTTGGCATAGCCTTTGATAGATGGGCGGCAATATGGTTTCCTTTCATGGAGGATACTGGGATGAGGAAGAACTTGTAGAGTTCCATTGGAGGGACAGACATGTGAGGGAAGGGGGCAAGCCATAGCATCAGTAGCTGTAATAGGCATAGCTGGACTGCCGTCACTGGAGCTATCCCAGCTGGAGATCTGGCTGTAAACTGACTAAATAAGGAGAGAGACGTAGAGAGACCGTATTCCTGTGGGAAAGGCAGCCCCTTTGCCACATTTAAGTCCCTGCTCCAAAGCATGAAGGGGCTGGAACATTCCATTTAACAATGGTAAGAATTATTTTTTAACGTGGCCAAATAACGTTTTTTCCCTAATCTGGTTTTCTGAAATAGTGGGACATAGGGTACAGGAGCAGGCTGGGGATGAGGAGGGAGGGTTGCAGCATGGGTGTGGGGGGTGCAGGGGTCTGGGTGGGTGCATGGGTGGGATCTAGGGTACAGAAGGGAGCTGGGGTGTAGGGTTCTTAGGGAGTGTGCTGGGGTGAGGTGGGGGTGCAGGGCTTAGAAAAGGTGCAGGGTATGGGGGCACCTATCTGGCACAGCTCTGGGGAGGGCTCTGCACTGCTCTGTGCACTGCAGGGAACCCCCCCGCCCCCCTCCCCACTTGTCTCATTTGCCACAATTCAGCCAATAGGAACACCAGGGGCAGTTGCCTGAAGAAAACAGGAGTTGCTTCCACCCCTCAGCCAGGTAGGGCCTGTAAACTGGATCTGGGCCAAGCCTTCTTGGATTGGGCTCATGAGGTTTGGCCTCTTCCATGCCAGTTTGCACCCTGAGGGAAGTGGTGAGCCCCAAACCTCATGAGCTGGATGAAAGCAAACCATGGGCTGCACCTGGCCCACCGACCGATAGTTCCACATGTCTGGTTAAAGTTTGGTTGTAAAATATTGCATTCATGTGTTGCTGAAGTTTATAACATCACATCTCAAAAAAATTGTTCCCTTCCTTTCAGCCACCGGGCACACGAGTTTAATAGCAGTGTCTAAATCATATTATAAATATAATACACAATAAATAAATAGTAAATAAAATATAAATAATAAATCCCATAAAGCCTAAGGATAATGACATGGAGAGTGCATTTATAAAGTCTGCAAACAATACCAAGCTTGGAGGGGTTGCAAGTGCTTTGGAGGAGAGGGTTAAATATAAAAATGATCTGGACAAACTGGAGAAATGGTCTCAGGTAAATAGGATGAAATTCATTAAGGAGAAATGCAAAGTTCTCCAGTTAGGGAGGAACAATCAGTTGCACACAGACAAAATGGGGAATGAACGCCTCCAAAGGAGGTCTGTGGAAAGGGATCAAGGAGTTACAGTAGACCACCAGCAAAATGAGTCGACAGTGTAACACTATTGAAAAAAAAATCCACACACCATTATCCAGGGACATGGAAACAAGAATTTTGCAAGCCAGCTGTGATCCACTCCATGTTACTGCAGTATTGCGTCCAATTTTCTGCATCACATTGCAGGAAACGTGGACAAAGTGGAGAATCTCCAGAGATGAGCAGCAAAAATGATTAAAGGTTTGAAAAAGTGACCTGTGAGGGAAGATTGAAAGCATTTGGTTCGTTTAATTTGGAAGAGACTGAGAAGGGACATGATTCAAGAATTTTACAAAGAGGAGGGAACTCAGTTGTCCTTCTTAACCTCAGAGCAATGGGGTTAAACTGCAGCACTGGCAGATTGGGTTGTACATCAGGAAAACCCGTCTAACTGTCGCAGTGGTTAAGCATGGGAATAAAGTATCTCGGGAGCCTGTGGAATCTTCACGGTTGGCGCTATGAAAGAGCAGGTTAGGCAAACACTTCCAAGGGGTGGTCTAGATAACACCACGTCCTGCCACCAGTGCAGGTGGATTGGCGTGGGACTCCGGCCCCACTACAGAGTTAGTTCAAGAGAACAGCCGTTATTGCGAAATAACTTTGCTAGCGTCTACGCTACACGGGTGCGATTTGAAAATAAATTCAAAATAGCAGATGCATCATTTGGAAATCGGTAACCCTCATTGCAAGAGGAATAATGCCCATTTCCAAATTGCTATTTCAAAATAGGTGCTAATAAGGTATGGAATAGCGCTATTTCGAAATAAGCCATAATGGCGCCCAGTGGCACTATTTCAAAATAGCGCTATGTACCCAGCAATACTGTTGCAAAGTGATTGGGTGCTATTTTGAAATGCATTTTGTATGTAGCTGTGTTGTTTCAAAATAAGATATCTCAAAATAGTCGTTTCGAAATAACTGTAGTGGAGTCGTCGCCTAGATGACCTCCGAAGACTCCTGCTAATCTTATGGCTCTGTGATTTATTTTTTTCCTCAGAATTAGGCTGGGATTTCAAAAAGCACTTCACACTGGCCTTTTCCTGTTCCCTGTGAAATCAACAGGAATTCTATGATTGCCTTCAGGAGGGCAGAATTAGGCCAGTGTTGAGAGCTTGCACAAATCGCAGACTCATGTACAGTTTATTTAAAAAAAAATCCTAAGCAAAGTTAGATTCTTACATGGCCAAATTCCACAAACACATGGTTTAAAGAAAAGCAAAGCTCAGAATAAAGCCTTAGCCACATGCCTTATCCATGGGCGTCCATGTTTCAGCTTACCTGCGCTGAATACAAACCCTGACTCATGGAAGAGTGAAAGGGCAGTTGCTCTGAGGCTATCACTTAGCATGAGGTCATTTGCTTCCTTCTGCTACAGTTAGCAGAGTGGGAGTCACAGCCAGTGGAAACTGGCAAGGGGGTCACTGAAGGGTGAAGCTGTAAGTATATGGCCTGTGCAGGCCTTCCTCCCAACACTGAAGAGATTTTCTGCTGTCATTCTACGGTGGCATGACTCTGCTGAAGGCATGCAACGGTCAGAATCAGGGCAAGGCGGATGTCTGCAGCGTGCCAGTCCCACTGCATATCCTCATCAGAGAGGAAGAGGATCCACTAAATTGCCCTGTGCAAAGAGACATCTGCCTTCGGTGGATCCAGTGCATTTCCTTGTGCCGGGGCCATTGAGCTCCATGGCTCCCAATCTGATTCACTCTCACCCTTCGGAATGAAGCTGGAGGAAGCTGATAGAATTTGCTGGTTCCCACACAAGCATCTGACCCGTAGCCTCAACAGAGAACATTTTTGTGGCTCTAATCTTGATGGAAAAGCAGATAGAGACGGAGGAAAAAAATCCACAGGTTTTATCAACGAGCCTGAGGGAAGAGAACCATTCTGCTGACGTGCTTTCAGAAATGCCGGTGTGTAAGAGTAACAAGCGCGTGATGAAAAAAAAAAATCAAGCAAAGTCCTAATGGGCCAGGGAAAGAGGGTCAGGTGAGAAACAATTTACCGTTTTCAGCTTCTTTAGACATCCTATTTTCATTATGGCTGTGCTTTCTGCATGCTGGTCCATGCCAATGCCTGAGGGAGGGAGGCTTGTGATGAAGGTTAGGTAGGCTGCTCAGCTGTGACTCAGGTGTTTTTACAGTTTGCAGTGTTATCGTAGCTGGATGTTGGAGATATAAAGTTGATGAGGTAAAAATCTCTTTTACTGAGCTTACTTCTGCTAGCGAAAGTGACCCGCTTTCGGGCCTCCACAGAGCTCTTATTCAGTAGCAGCCATGAGCAGGAGCAATCCCATTTTAGCCTGTGTTCACCAGTGATATATGCACAACAAAGTGCCCAGGTCATATCCAAATGGTGAGCGGAAGAAGCGAACGGCAGTCAGTGGGTAACTGCTGGTATGAGTGGGAAGTCAAACCAAATCTAACTTGTCTTTCCTCAGCTTGTGCTTTTGTGATCACACCTCCACAAACAAACCCTACACTGAGGGGTGCAGGCTCTGTGGGGGGCACCAGCCACAGGTCCCCTTCAGCCCCCCTGCTCTTTTCCAAGCCCCGCCCCCTCTGCCCTTGCTCCGCCCCCATCCACTGCTTCTGGTGAGTGCGGGGATGGTCCCACCTTTCCCCTGCAGCAGTGCAGCCAGAGAGCAGGGTGGGGTAAAGCCTTGTTCTGCTGCTCTGGGGGAGGAGTAGGACCACCCCTGCATTCACCAGAAGTGGCAGTGATAGTGGGTGTATGGAGCAGGGAGGTCCAATTTGTGGCCACTTATTTCATTAGGTGCCTTTTAGTTCTTGTGTTATGAGGAGTGAATAACACTTCCTTGTTTACTTTCTCTACACCGGACATGATTTTATAGGCTTCTATCATATCCTCCGCTTAGTTATCTATTTTCCAAGCTGAAAAGTTCCAGTTTGATCAGTCTCGCCTCATGTCTTTCAAACCTTTACAATTTTGCCTTAGAAACATGACTGCCCATATGATGGTAATAGTTATGAATGGCAACCATAACTGTGAAGATTTTAACAGCCACCCCTGCACCAGTGGCAGCCATTACACCTCACAGATTTTGCCCGTATTGCTGCCTAAGGATTTTAACAGAAGGATCAGGCCTGTGGTAAACAAATACCATCCTGCCTGCCTGGCAGATAAGAAGCTGGGACTTTAGACTGAGGGGTTTTTCCATGGTGAGAGGGAAATGAGTGGCACAGAAACCCTGGATACTTCTTGGTCTGTAGTATTCACAGTGGGCCAGATCCTGCCTGGGGACAGCTCAGCATAGCTGTTGTGATCGTGGTGGAACGATGCCGACGTACCTCAGAGGATCCTGGTTGATGCACACACCAGTCCTGTTCGCCCAGCCAAAGCCAGAGAAAAGGCTTCAGAACCTCACAGAGCCACATCCCTTTTGCCAGCTCCAGTTACAACACCTGTTTGTTTGCCGGGAGCAGCAGCCTCTCTCCCTGACTGCTGTGTCTATACCAAAAGTTTTCAGATGCTTGCCCCGTAGCTCTGGCGGTAGCATGGTCAGAGCAGCCAGGATGCAGCTGTTGAAAGCACTGAGTCACAGCAGCCAGCTCAGAGCAGGTCTGTGTGTCCGGGTGGTGAAATGCATTGCATGCTAGCACTCCTTCAGCTAACATCACAGGCAGGGCCTGCCAAGACTGGAAAGGTTCGGAAGGACACAAATGCAGACAAGGTCTTTGCCTTCTGATGCCAGGATGGTGCGTCCTCAAAGCCAGAGCTGTCCCACGCCCATAGGATGAATGGGTGCAGCTGCCGCAGGCCCCACAGCAGCTGCTGCAACCATCCTAGGGTTGGGAAGTTACCGGAGGGCGAGGGCTGGATGGCAAAGCCAGCAGAGGTCACCTCCCTTCCACCCGCGCTCCCCACCTGGGCAGCGGGCGTGGCAGCCTGCTATGCCCTGCTTTTCCACACTGCCTTCCCGGCCCTCTGCACCTCGCTGCTCCACAGAGGTTCCTGCCACCTGCAGAGAAATGAGGTGCAGCGGGCTGGGAGGGTGGAGGTGAGCGCGGGGCGGGGAGGCAACTTCTGCTGCTGGACCATTCACCCCATGTAACCCCTATGCCCTGTTTCCTGGAGGGGGAAGGGAGCAGATCAGGAGCTGGGTGGAGCCTGTGACACAGGGAGGGATGCCTTAGGCCCCAGGCCTGGGGTCTGGTGGGGGTTACCCCAGCCCACCCCCACCCTTGGGACAGCTCTGCCAATAGCTGCCCTCAAACACACATGCAAACCCCAGAAATTCACAAAGATGTCAGCCAAATGTACGTCCCATCCAGAGGCCCTAGCTTGGGGTTTATGGATAACAGCCCTCCCATCTTCCACCGAAGGCTTAGCTTGCCCCTGCTCACCCAGCCTCACACGCTGTCTGGCTAGTGCATGTTCTGTGAGCATGACCATGCTGACAAAATAAGGACCCATTCACACACGTGGATCCTCCCTGCTACCTAAAGCTGCCTGCAATATCTACCTGTTCAGTCCTCTCACCCATCTGTTTGTTGCCTAGCTACCATTAAATTTTGCACTCGTAATCCCTGGGAGGGTCCCAGGAAGGTGTGTCATAGCCAAGTCCTCTACTGGTCCATATCAGAGTTCAATAACACCCAGATCATTATTGTCGTGCAATAACCATGAGAGACAAATACACTTTATCTCTAGGTAGCTCAATTTAAATACTCCGTCATAACATAATTGGCTTTGCCAGGGCCAGTCATACGCTTCTAGAGAGCAGAGTCATCCCTCCTCTTAATGTGCCCGGCCTCGGATGCTATATTTTTCTGTTTTCAACCTGCATTCATCTTTCCACAGCATCCTTGAATAGGACTGATTGGGGTGGATTTCTAGTTCTTTTAGAAACAAGCACAAGTTACTTTTCTGCAACACCACACACTGCAAAGGAAAAAGGTACAGGACTCCCTATCCAGGGGCCAATGGTAATTTGGTTCCAGCCCTGGGAAGTGGAAAGGCTGGGCAGCTAGCCCAGCCAGCAGTGGCAGCCACTCCAGAGGGGGGATTTTTAGGCAGATCTGTGATCCTTGCTGCACTCCACTCGGGATGGCTGTTTTTGTGTGTTGGACAGGGTGGCAAGGCAGCCTTCCCTGGCCTCTTGATGTATTATCATCAGTGCATTTCAAAGGCATAATACTGCCTCTTTACCCACGAGGAGTGCAATTACTGAACCTTTCATCTATTGATATTAATAGCAACTTTCAGTATTAATAGCTACTGAGCTTTGCTCAGCACTCACAAAGTATTTCAGTCTTTAAGCACTAAACTCTGCCCTCTGACACTGCATCCTGGCCCAATTCAACCCTCATTAAACTTAATGGAAAGACTCCCATTGATTTTAAATGGGTGTTCAGTAAAGCATTTAGGTACATGCTTCATTTAAGTACATCCTTAACCCCAACTGAATTATGTAGGATTTAAACACATGCTTAGCTTTAGGCATGTAATTACACGCTTCCAGTATTCAGGATTGAGTTACATAGGACATTTCAACGCCAAAAACTGGGTGGTACTTATCACCAAGGGAAGGTAGACACTGTTTTTTAAAAAAGGGAGAAGGCACTGAAAGGTGAACAGGTTTGGAACTTTAAAATCATTTTGCTTCTCTTTTGTTTGAGCTAGGAAAGAAGAGAAAAGAAAAAGAAAAAATCCCCCAGAGAGAGTCAGATATTTCTGGGCAAAAAAGGGAGTTGTGTGTGTGTTCAAGTGTTTGAGGAAGTCAAAAATTGCATTTGATAATAGGCTGCAAGTTTACCTGTTATTAGGTTATGAACTCAAAGCCAATAATTCCCATTTTATAGTCTAATCTCTTGTATAACACAAGGCATCAGACTTCCCTGAATTCATTTGTATTTGGACTAGAATATATATTTTAGAAAAATGTTCAGTACAGAGACGTTAGCTCTACAATACCCCTGCCTGTCTCAGCAGCTAATACAAAAAACTAAGATCGATGGCAAACCATTCTGATACTAACATAGAAATTCAGATCTTCTTTAAAAACACAGCGTGAAATATGTCCCCCTGTTTTGTGACCCACAAACCTCTCAGTTTTGAAGAATGTTTGCAGAAATCAAATTTCAGTGACCCATCTCAGTACTTGTGCTGGAAGTGCTTAGATGCTCATCTAACCAGGGAAGAGAAAATACTATTTGACTTTTCTGACTAGCCATGACTAAGACAAGTGGCTTGACCTTCAAAAATCAAGAGGTAAATATGCACAGTGAACTATCTGCAGTTCACCCACTGGGCAAAAGAAATGGGGAAAAGCTGAATAGATGTGAGTAATAAGTATTAGTAAACCACAATCTGTTGCAGGACATTCATCAGACAGATTTATCACAAAGTCTTCACTGCAAAAATTTTTGTGAACTGCAGCATGTAAGTATCGGCCTGAAGCAAATCTTCAGATCTGGACATCTCTGAACTTCGTGTAGGTTAGGAATTCAACTCTGAATCCACATGTGAATTCCACTGATTGCCTAATTTCTATAATGGCGCAAACAAAAACCTCAGGTTGAAACCCTTTCTGGAATCTGGAGCAGCGAGCCACATTTAAACCCATCCGTAATTCTTCTGAAGGATGGGCATTTGAAACAGCCTTTATTCTGACTTGTGTTTGAGAATCTTATCCACCAAAAGCAATGAATGAGTTACACAGCCTAAACCAGCAGGGCCCCTGTCTCACCATGGGAACTTTGGTGGGTCCATGTGGAAGTGATAGCAGGATTGGGACTGTAATGCTTTGCGGGGTATGGGCAGAGCAAGTGAGGGGGAGAGGAAGGGGTGGAGTGAAATGAACTGAAAGGACAAGAGGGGATAAATCACAGGCACCTTGATGCTTTTCATACTCATACTCTGAATACCTGCCATTTGACAACCTTTCTGTAACAAAAAAGCAGTCCTGTAGCACTTCGAAAGACTAACAAAATACTTCATTAGGTGATGAGCTTTCCTGGGACAGACCCACTTCTTCAGACTGTGTTTGTCAACTTGTAGTCCCAAGGAGGAAGCAACTATGACAAGAATTTTGTTCTGGATGATTTTAAAGAAATGCTGTCACTGGACACTGCAAAATCCTGTTTGTCCTGCCAAGACCTCCACAATGTTCAGGTGGGTAAGCAGCAACTTTGGTGACCAGAGGATGCAGGTCCCGATTTATTTTTAAAGTCCTTACACTAATCTCTCCTGCAAAGCCTCAACACTGGCAGTAGGGTCAGCAGACAGGGCCCTTGACTGGGCAGCAGAAGTCCTGGATTCTCTTCCTAGTTCAGTCATTGTCCAGCCCTGGTCACTTTACTTCTCTGTGCTTCTGTTTTTCCTCCCAATGTTTGTCTGTCTTGTATACAGAGACCGTAAGCTCTTTGTGGATGGGCTGGTCTCCCTTTAAATGGTTATGCTTTGGGGGATCTGAGTCTTGACTGGGGCAGCTAGGTGCTACCATAATTTTCATTCTGCTATGACTCTTCTGCAGAATGCACTCAGAGTTCAACCATGCTGCTAATCCAGAGAGGGCAGCCTCCTCCCCATGAGTCAGGGAATGTTCCAGCTCCCCTGAATTAATAAGGATTCATTCTAACAGGCCTTGCTCCCACAGAGTTCGGAGAGAGTAGCATCAGGTCCAGAAAGTAGTCATTGGACAAGATTTTATTACTGGTATGGTAATCAATGACTATTTAAACTAAACTCGTAATGAGACATCCCTTTTTAATCCTGGGTTTTTCCAAATCATTTACCTAAACTTACTGAACAAGGACCTTTACAGGTGTCTCCTTGATCTCAGCAAGGACAGTAACATGTTGGGCGTGGGATGTGACCAAAGAGACAAGCACAACTACAGAAAAAAGATGCTGCAAACACAGGAGATGGATGAAGTTCATGGCTGTCAGATTCATATCGGCTTTGCAGGACATAGCATGCTGTATATGTACTACTGTACCTCTGGGTAATGCTAACCTGAGCATGTTTCTTTGTCAAGAGCCGGATTTGTGAAACGGAACAGAATACCGCCCTGTTTTATTTTCTTCACAACTTTTTCATGCTTACTTTTTAGGGGCCACACCAGCAACCCAAACCCCTTCCATGTAGCTTCTTTTTGTGGGTGTAGCCCTTGAACTGGGTGAGGCTACTTAGAGAGTAGGATTCTATTCAAGGAGTGTAGAAGTGGTTGAATCCAGACTTCAGGTTATTTCGCTAGACCAGTGAAGTGATAATTTTGATACATCTTGCAGTGTGTCATGACAACTCCCTGGAATGGTTTCCTAGAATCATAGAATACTAGAACTAGAAGGGACCAAGAGGTCATCAAGTCCAGGCCCCTGCCTTCACAGCAGGACCAGGCACAACCTAGATCATCCCTGATGGATATTTAAGAGCGGGTTAGATAAACATCTCCAGTAATGGGGATTTCACAACTTCCCAAGGCAATTTATTCAGTTGTTTAACCATCCTGACAAATAGTTTTTCCTAATGTCTTACCTAAACCTCTCTTGCAACAAATTATGCCCATTGCTTCTTATACTATCATCAGAAGTCAAGGAGAACAATTTTTCTCCCTCCTGCTTGTATCACCCTTTTAGGCAGTTGAAAACAGCTATTAGCCACGTCTACACGAGCTGGCTACTTTGAAGTAGCCACGCCAACTTCGAAATAGCGCCTGCCATGTCTACACGTGGCGAGCGCTATTTTGAAGTTGAAATCGATGTAAGGCAGCGAGACGTCAAAGTCGCTATCCCCAGCAGGAGATGGGAATAGCGCCCTACTTCGACACTGAACGTCGAAGTAGGGCACGTGTAGACGATCCGCATCCCGCAACATCGAAATAGCGGGGTCCGCCATGGCGGCCGTCAGCTGAGGGGTTGAGAGACGCTCTCTCCAGCCGCTGAGCTCTATGGTTGCCACGTGCAGCAGCCCCTTAAAGCTCCCCGTCCCCTTATTTCCTGTGCAGGAAGCTGAGAGCGCGTGCAGGCAGCAGCACAGCCACGTGCACAGCCTGCACATCCTCAGCATCCCCAACCCACCACCCTGCACCCCATGGCATCCAGCCAGCCCCCAAGCGCCCACAGGGCACCCCCCACAAGGGGACCCAGGGCTCCCAGCCTGCCAGCCAGCGGGGGAAGAGGCAGCGGGGCCCCTCCTGGATGGAGGCCGAGATCCAGGACCTGCTGGGGCTCTGGGGTGAGGAGGAGGTGCTCCAGGTAATGGGGAGCAAGAGGCGGAACGCAGATGTGTTCGCTCGGCTGGCCGAGGGCCTGGCTGCCCGGGGTCACCCTGCCCGCACTCCTGACCACGTCAGGAGTAAGTTTAAGGAGCTGCGGCAGAGTTACGCCCAGGCCTGGGATGTGGCCGGCCAATCTGGGGCTGCCCCTGCCACTTGCCCCTTTTACAGAGAGCTCAGGGCCATCCTGGGCCCCTGGCACACCTCCTCCCCCCCGGCCACTCTTGACACCTCGGCCGAGGAGCCCCAGCAGGCCCCGGAGACAGAGTCCGCCCTGGAGGCAAGCCCCGCACCCCAGGGGCCCCCCCAGGAGCCCACCCCTGGGATGCCGGAGGAGGAGGAGGAGGAGGAGGGGGAGTCCTCCAGCAATGGGGGGCTCCACATCGCCCTCCTGTCCCGCAGCTCCAGCAGGGCATCCGCCCAATGCGTGTCCCCCGACTGTGGGAGCGGACCGTCAGGTATGTACCCCCCCAGTGCACACCCCCAGGGTTAAGGGGCAGGGACAAGAGACATGACCAGGGCCCTCCACATGCCCAGATGACCATGGCCCCAAGGACAGCAGTGGCATGTCCCTCAGAAGAGTGCATCAGCCCCTGCCCCCCAGCAGGACAGCGCCATGCCCCATCCCTGGGGATGGGGGGAGTGGAACCTAGGGTCCCCGTGGGGGGGGGCACCCATCATCATCAGCAGCAGCATCTCCGGGGGACGGGGATGGGGAACCAGCAGCGGAGGGGTGTGGGGACAAGGGCCACAGGTCAGGGCCCACACTAATGGCTGTCTCCACTCTTCTTCCCCCGTGTTCCGCAGCTGCACCATCAGACGGACCGGAGAGCGCTGGCGAGGTGTCCGTCGTCCCGGAGAGCCCACCAGGGCCATCCCAGCAGGCCAGCCCCTCGGCGGAGCACCGACCAGCCCCAGGACGAGGCTGACAGAGGAGCCACCCGCAGACAGCCACGGACCCCCAGCTGCTCGCGACCCTCCGGTGTCAGCTGGAGGTGTCGGAGCAGTGCCTGCTGGTAGAGGAGCGGTGGCTTGAGCTCCAGGAGCGAGCGCTGGCCTGGCGCCAGGAGGTTTGGGGGGCCTTCATGCGCACCTTCGAGCATATAGCACAACACCTGGCCCACCCGCCACTCCGCCCGCCGCTCCACCTGCCGTCCCTCCACCGTCTGCCACCCTGGGGCCTGCCGCCGAGGGGGACCATGGGCCTGCGGACACCGGCCGGCCATACTTGCCGGTTCTCCCGGCCCCCACCCAGCCTCGACCAGGGCTCCGGATGAGATGAGGGTCGCGCCCCCAATACCGGGTGCTGGACATTAGAGTGCAGGGCTGAGGACGTGGCCCCGCCTCCTTTGTACATATCCCCCATTTGTAAATAGTTTTTGTTGGACCCTTGTTTTAGTAGCTGCCCCCCCATGTAAATAGTTCCCCCCTTTTCTTCTGTGTTAATAATAAGAGGTTGCACTGTTTTGTTTGAAACAACATTTCCATTTATTTCAAAGAAAAGTGTGGGGGTGTGTGTGCTCTCAGGTGCTCTGTGGTGTGGGCGTGGGGGCAGGGAGTGTTGTGGAGAATGGGGGGCGTGCAGTGGGTGGCTCGCCTGCAGCTGGCCCTGCCAGCGTTCACCCCGCAGCCTGGTCAAAATGGGCCTGCAAGGCCTCCTAGACCCGGATCCCCTCAGGGTCAACCTGGCGACTGGGGGCAGCGGGTGGCTGGACGTTGGCCCTGCCAGCCTCCACAGCCCAGCCCTGGAAGAAGGCCTCTCCCTTGCTCTCCACCAGGTTGTGGAGTGCGCTGCACGTGCCCACAACCTGGGGGATGTTGGAGAGGCCTGCATCCAGGCGGGTGAGGAGACACCTCCAGCACCCTTTGAGGCAGCCGAAAGTGCGCTCGACCACCTGGCGCGCATGGTTCAAGCGTGTGTTGAACCGCTCCTAGCTGGCTGTGACATGGCCCATGTAGGGGTGCATGAGCCAGGGCCGGAGGGGGTATGCCACATCTGTGACAACGCAGAGGTGCATGGTGGTGTCCCCCACAGGGATCTCCCGCTGGGGGATGTAGGTCCCCGCCTCCAGCCGGCGGCACAGGCCCGAATTTCTGAACACCTGGGCGTCGCGGGTGCTGCCAGGCCAGCCAATGTACATGTCCAGGAAGCAACCCCGGCTGTCCACCAAGGCCTGGAGGACCACGGAATGGTATCCCTTCCTATTGAGGAAGCGTCCTCCGCTGTGCTCCGGGGCACGGATGGGGCTATGGGTCCCATCCAGAGCCCCAAAGCAATTTGGGAAGCCCAGGCTGGCAAACCCCGTGATGGCAGCATCCGGGTCCCCAAGCCGCATGAGCCTGTGGAGGAGCAGGGCATTGATTGCGCAGACGACCTGCAGGGGAAGGACATGAGAGAGCACCAGTGAGGGGTGTGCAGGGTGTGTCTGGCCCTCCACCCTCGGGCTCCCCCGAGGGCTTCCCCCCCCGGGCTCCCCCCAGGCCTCCTTCCCCCCCGAGGCTCCCCCGGGTCCTCTTACCTCCATGAGGACAGCCCCGACGGTGGCTTTGCCCATGTCGAACTGCTGCCCTACGGATCGGTAGCTGTCTGGAGCGGCCAGCTTCCAGACAGTGATGCCGACCCGTTTCTTGACAGTGAGGGCACGTCGCATGGAGGTGTCCTGGTGCCGTAAGGCAGGGGTGAGCCGCTGGCAGAGCTCCAGGAATGTCTGCCGGCTCATGCAAAAGTTCTGGAGCCAGCGGTCGTTGTCCCACTCGCCGAGCACCAGCCGCTCCCACCAGTCCGTGCTTGTGGGGTATCTCCACAGCCAGCAGCGTGTGCGGCGGGCGGGGGCTGGGAGGGCAGCAAGGTCTGGGGCTGCTTCTTCATCCCCTGGGGGCAGCTCATCTTCCTCAAATAAAAGATGGTCAGCTGCCTCCTGCATGCCACTGAGCAGGGCAGCCACTGGTCCTCCAGGGGTGGGTGTGTCAGCCTCTGGCTGCTGCTGCTGCTGCTGCTGGGGGTCCATGCTGCTTCGACGGGTGTGCGTGCCTGTGGCTCTGCAGACCGCGTGCTGTGCAGGCTGAGTGTGTCTGGGAGGGGCCCTTTAAGGGAGCAGTTTGCTATTGCCCCGGAAGTGCTAGTCCGCCCTGTGACCCTGACTGCAGCTGTTCCTGGCACCCTTATTTCGATGTGGGCTGCTTTGGCGTGTAGACACTCCCCTGCAGCGCCTACTTCGATGTAGTGCTGCCCAACGTCGACGTTGAACGTCGACGGCACCAGCCCTGGAGGACATGTAGACGCTATTCATCGAAATAGCTTATTTTGATTTCACTACATCGAAATACAGCTATTTCAATGTAGCATCCCCGTGTAGACGTAGCTACCATGGGAGAAAACAGGATTGGTGAGAAAATGTCCAAGCCATTGTCTCAGGCCTGATCATAAGTTTCAAAACAGAAGCCTACACGCAGTATCTGCCCAAATGACTTCATTGTTCTGAGCCAAATTTTGCTTTCTCTACAAACGTAGAGAGCCAAAGTAAGGTGATTCAAGCCGATAAACTTACTCCGAGTGGAACAATTGTCAGAGCTGAAATTGCCCTCAAGGTATAGAAGAAAAAAGTAAAGATAATTTAAGATGATTAACAGCTGGAGAGTTTAATGAGGTTGATCTTGAGAAAAAGAAGACTGGCAAAACAGATATGTGGAAATATCAAACCAATCTATCTGAAGGAATGTTCTCTTTGGCTATGTCTACACGACAAGCTAAATTCGAAATTAAGGCTGTTAGCTCGGTATTACCACGACTGTCTTCACCGTAATCACCATTAGGGAGCACTAATATTGATATCAGTTACTGATGTTTGGGCATATTTGCAAAATGAATGGTGAACAAAAATCAAGACCCTGGAATTCAGCATAATGGATGGTTCGAAAAGGAGAGGCAGGCCCCACAGAGAATGGGTAGATGATATGGTAGATTGGTGCAGCGCTAGTCTACAGAAATTAAGTCACTCTGTATTGGACAGGGAAAGATGGAAGAAAATGGTGAAGGAGGCATCAGACACCAGTGGGTGCTGAGCCAATGGTTGTTGATGATGATGAATATTGATATCATATCATCTTCGGAACCTGCTGGGTGTAGCGTCAAGTTTGAATTTAAAAGTTCAAATAAAGCCAGTGTGGAAGTGCCATGTCTTAAAATCAAATTTCTTAACCTCCAGGGGTGTCCCATATGTGACCCGCAATGCTCCACAATGCTCCACTCTGGCTGCTGCTCTCCAGGGACACAGGAATTAGGTAACAGGAAGACCGTGAATTTCAAATTGGGACCAGGAAGCCTGTGGCTGCAGGCTCATGTTTGTATGAGAGGCTGAGAAATATCTTTCTTCCTTTGTTATTAGTGCTGGGAGTGCATCTACCCATTACAAAAAGCCCCACCACAGAGTTAACAGTTCTATCTCTACACTTGGTATTTTTTTCTGCACTACCTGGCGCCAGCGGCTGCCCCGTTGCACCACATGGTAGGAAAGCTGTTGTGGGGGTCGTGCTTGCATAAGAGGCCGAGAAACTTTTTCAGTGGCTTACATTTGTGTGCACCCCTCCCAGAGCATTCTCCCCAAGCGCAACACAATTGGGGTCTTTCCCCCCACACAGCCACCACATTGTATGAGTAGCCCTCAACCCCATAAAAGGACATGCCTGCCATTCACTGCTGACCATGGTGCCAGGCAGTACCATATCTTGACTTGCAGGTGGTTAGGGCTCCAAGGGAGGGAAAGATTTTCGGAGGCTTGCAGCTGCTGGGTGGCAGGGGCACACTTCCCCCAGTGGCTAAAATTTTAAGGGGCTTGCAGCCACCTGGGGGCACTACTTCAACTGGCCCCCCACTGAACGCCCCCCCCATGTCTCTGCCCCAACAAGGAGCTGGGGGGCTAGCTGCCACTGGTGGGGAAGTTTCCCCCAGTGTCCAAGATTTTCAGGGACCTTCTGCCACTGGCTATGAATTGTGGGGGCTTGCAGCCACCTGGCAGGACTACCTCAACTGCCCCCCGCCAGCCCCCCACCTACCCTACTCCAACAAGGACCCAGGGGCTAGCTGCCATGAGGGAGAAGTCTATGAATTGCAGGGCCTGGCTGCTGCCCAGGGGAATGGGTCAAGGTGATTCAAGTCACAGACTCCACAACCCAAAGCCAAAAAAGATTTTCGGGGACCATGTCAATTGGCCATTCAACCTCCCAAATACCAAACCACCCCACAATGGCGATGACATTTCCTGAGCTCCATCCCCTGTGTTGGCAATGTCTGTGTAGTGAAGAGGGAAGACAAACCTTTTCCTAGCCTTTTCTACCCTCTTCTAACTTTGGACCCCTTTGCACAGGGCAGAGTGGGTGAAGGGCCAGTTGAGAACACAGACCGTGCACAGAAGCTGTTTAACGGATGGGAAAGGCAAATACGCTCCCCTCAGCAACTCTCGTGTTTCAAAAACTTCACTATCAACTCTTTCTTCATGCTTTTCATCGTCCCTGTGTTATTTTGAGGGATCGGGTGCAATCAAGGGACGGGGTCAATCAGTGGAGGGAGAGTTGAGAAGAGACACACCTGCTGATTTTGATAAAATCCTTGATAATTCAGTTAAAGCTACAGTTTTAAAAAGCAATTCAATTATAGAAGAAAGATTTCTGTTAATTTGGTGATCTTTGTTGATGCTCTGCTTTTCCTTCCTTCTGCCTGGAAAAATGGATGTTTGCTTACCATGGGAGGGGAATGAGGGCAATGCAATGAGGGAAGATGATGTCAAATACCAGCGAAAATGCCCAAAATGCTATGGGGATGAGGGAACTGTGGGATAGGTTCCCACAATGCACTGCTGCAACAGTCGATGTTTGCTGATTGCAAGGAGGAGGTGAGGATACTCAAATTCAAATTTATTAAATCCAGTCTTACAAAAATCGATACTAATAAATTCAAACTTTTCTCACAGCGTAGCTGTAGCCTTTGAAACCTAGCGGAAATGGATGGTGATGCACCAAAAATCAACTCCTTGTCATTATATTCCTCCTATATTAGCACGTCACAATAGTGCATTTTGATCTAAGTCCACATTTCCACTTTAACTGGATCCTTTCTTACATAGTTTGTTGCAAGCATTTTGGCTCATACTATTACACATTATATAAATAAAAGATGACACACATCACTTGGAAAAAGCGACTACAGATCCCAAGAAAGGCAGATTATCAAAAGACAAATAATGTCCATAAATCAGCCCTTACACATTTAGACGCTTGAATGCCCTTTTTACCCCACGGGTGTCTAAATGAAGCTGAAATATGGATCCACAATGACCAGCATCTGAAATGAAAACCCTTCTGAGCAATGGTCAGTACGAGTATTCCAAAAACTCACAGATGGAAGACTTTGTAGCTTCTAAGAGCCATTGTCCTCTGAAACTATTTTATTTCATTAGCCCAAGAACAAATCTCCTCATCTGAAGACATCTTGTGGGGGAGAAAAAGAAAGCACATAATAGTAGCATGGTAGGATAAAGCTGAGCAAATTTCCTTTATCCATTTCATTCTTGTTTTAATGGTGATATACCATTAAAGAAGAATGGAGCCAGTTGGATAGTACCATGTTAATGAGTCTTTATAACAAAATTGCAGTGTCCATAGCAGCTACAGTCTTGTTCCTTTTGTCCAGCAGTGTATATCATGGGGTAAGATGATGTCTGACTGACAAGTCTGGGAATGTGGGGAGTTGCTCTGTGTGTTCTGGAAGATCAAAGCGGGCCAGCATGAACACTTTCAGAGTCCATTTGGAAAAAAAAAGAAGATGTATTTGAGCTCTACTCTTGTCAAAGATCAGGAGCCCTTTGCACCCTCAGTATTATTTTCCAAACTCATCTGCCTTTTAGTCTTCTTAGGTTCAATTATATCTCTTTTGAGTCATTTATTTCCCAGTCCAAAGCCTTTTCTGCCTTTGTCCATTGTGGCAAAGAAACACAAATTACATTTAACCCACTTAGCAGACCCAAAGTAATCATGTCAGTCCAGGCCCATTCTATAGGCTCCTGGGAAACCAGAAGTGGGCTAGACTGACGACCTGGCTTTGGCAGAGTGTGAACTCCATTATTTGCCTTAGCACATTGTGAGACATATCTTCATTTTCCTCCATACAGAACATCCTTCCCTGTTGAGCAATCCAGGCCTGAAGTTACCAAAAGCAGCTAAAAGAAGTCAGATCTCCACCCACAAAGGAACTGCAGTCAAACAACAGGGAAAAGGATCCTCAGCCGTTGCAATCCACTCCTATAAGTTCCCCAACAACCTTTATAAAAGCTACAGAGGCTGTCACCAAAATGAAGGAAGCCAGTCAGATCTGCAGGCATTCCAGTTATGTGCCAGATTTCTGATTCCCATTGTCTTATATTATCAGTCCAGGTGTGGCACCTGCTTGTATTTTGTTGGCAGCGGTAGTTCGTTCAGCTCCGACCCTCCTCCAATTCACAGGCAAATCAGTAAGTGTCTTGTGCTGGATCGTCACAGTTTTGTCTCCTGGGTTCAGACTTTGTAAGGCGATTTCAACTTCCTGCATCTAAAATGGATAACCAATTATATAAATTTAAACACACAATGATAGAACTGTAATGACAGAAATAGACCCAAATCATACTTGGGTTAGTCATGGAAGTAGTCCCCAGGAAATCAGGGCTGGTGGGCAGCTTCCAAATAATTTTATGTTACCGATGGAGAAATAGTGGCAGAGAGCAGTTTAGGGACTTGTTTAAGTTCACACAATAAGTGAATGACAGATCAGGGACAGATCCCTGTGCCCTCTGCTTTACCCATTATACAACTGTCCCCCAAAAGTGTCAAATTATTCAGATAAACATAATGCAAAAGGACCATATTTCATTTAAATCCTTGTCGGAAGAATGCACATGCTTCAAGGTATTCTGAACAGTTTAGAAATCCTTTTAATTTTCATGCCCCAGAAGAGGCTATTTTCCATACCTTTTTCTTACATAGCAATAGATTACAGCAATGATCCCGCTCAGTACCATTCCAGCACCAATTCCCACTGCAATATAGTATTCATAAGAATAAAGTATGTACGAATTTAATGTCAAGTGTTCACATCTTTCTCCATTGTAACCTGTCAGGCACCTAAAAGGGAAAAAGAAATTCACAGGAGTATTCAGCAAATCTTAACTTGACGCTGTAAGCTACTTATTACATTTGATTCAACAAAGAAAGAAACTAAACTGGTGTGGGCAGATTCTGTTCTGCAGTCAGAAAGCTGCTGGATCCCTCCTGCTGAGAATTCCCCAAGAAAGGGTGCAGTAAGAGAAAACTGCATTCTGGTGACACCTAGAGGTTGTATTAATCATTGGGCCCCTAGGTAGCCAATAGTAATTTTAAGAAACCCTGAAGTGTGTCAGAACTAGATTTGGTGCAGAACCGCAGCCAGACTCAGAAAGCCACAGATGACTCCGTTGTGGCTTCTACCCAGAGCCCAGTCAAAAAATGGGCACAGATGGAAATTTAATACAGGTTAACCCTCTCTAATCTGGAATTCTCTAGTCTGGCAACATCCATAATCCAGCATGATTTTAGTTAGCCAGAGGATCCCTTATCATGGGTGTGGCCAAGTTTCCTGTGGTCCGATAACATTTGTTTCCAGCCACTCGTCCTGACTCTCAGTCTTCTGTGCTGTTATTTAGCTGCAATTTACCCCAAAGTTCTTCTAAGATCCCAGTAAGATGAGAAAGTATAGGTCATGTGCTAGACAATATCGACCTCCCATGGGCCAGCAAATTCTCTCGTCTGGCACTGGTCAGTTCTCAAGTGTGCTGGATGAGAGAGGTTCAACCTTTACTCCAGCTTCAGATTTTAGCTCGGTGCTGCAGTTCTGACATCAGAATATGTCAAAAGCAGCTTCCGAGCATGTCATCTTCTGCTTTTGCCTTCTCAAGTAAGCCTTAATTCCCCTGAGTAGGGAGTTGTCACAGTCCATTGTCTTGCTAACAGAGAACCTGAATTTGCAAGGTGCCTAAATTAAAGCATGTGCACAGGTCCCATTGGATTCAGTAGAACTGTTCAGGTGTTAAACTGATGCCCACATAGACAGCAGATTACATATCAGGATAATATCGTTATGTGTAACATACATAGAAAAATATCGAGAGACTTGTCTTCATCTCCAAGAATGTGGTTAAACACATAATTTATTTACCTGCATATGGGTTTCTTGAGTTCATTATGAAAAGCACAGAGGCCATTAATACAATAACTACTGTGCTCCTCATGACAGGATTGCAAAAGCTTCAGAGCAATAGGTTCCTCTGTGTAGTCTATTGGGAAAGATGTAGCAGAGGAGGAAAAGTTACATTTGAAGAAATAAAATTGTTTGAAAACCTAAATCATGTCATTTTTAAAAGTGCAGTCATTCACAAGACAAACACCCCACTGCATGCCTGTTTAATGCACTGTAAATGTCACTGATTAAAACACGGCAAAGACACTACACACCTTAGCATGGCATTTTTTCAAATACCAATTTTCTTTACAAATGATTTCGTCATAATAAATGTGCAGCAGTTTAAAGAATAGGTTAGATTCATTCCAAGTTACTGTCGGCATAAGGCAGCCTGCAGGCCAATAAGAAAGGGGCACAAGGAGATTAGCAGGTACAGGGAGTTGTAATTTATCTTGCTGTCAGTCATTGCTTCTGAATCTGGCTTGCTGAGATTAATTTTTAATCAAAAGGACAAAACACCATTGCTTCAAGGCAGCTTGCCCTGAGTTTGTTCCCAACACTAACAGTGAATGCTTTTAAATAAATGGCACAAATCAGGACCATTCTTCAGGACTGTGGATAGAACAGAGTCAAGGGCCAACGGTTATGGGTCAGAGCAAAAGCTTGCCAGTTGCAGGAAGTATTTGTTTAACAAGCCTTCTGACTGAAGAAGTTGCCAATTGGATATAGCAGCCAAACAATACTTGTTATTTCAGGGGATTGGTTTAGACCAGCAGTTCCCAACCTTTTCCAGACAAGGACCCATTTTGACATTCAGACTTGGTGACCCAAGGCAATTCAAAAATGGGGGGGATGGGGAGCAGAGCTGTAACTAGCTAATTTTGCGCCTGAGGCAAGAATATAAAATGGCGCCCCTCATGTTTATATGTTCATAGTAGTTGCGTCATAGAAAAAGGGAAAATGCATTAATAATAAAATAATAGCACTACATTTATTATAGTTAATTATTTTATTATTATGATTGATCTGAGTTGTGGTGGTGGGGGAAAGACCCTCGTCCCCAAACTGCTTTCCCCTGTGCCACCCCAGCTTAAACTCCACACTCAGAGGCTGGAGGGGCTCGGGAGGGTCACACTCAGGGGCTGGGTGCATTGGAGGTTTGGGGAGTCACACTCAGTGGTTGGGAGGGTCACAGTCAGAGGCTGGAGGGAGATACAAACAAAAAAATGAAATCTGACAAATCAGCTACACAGAACAGAAGTGGGGGGGCAAAAAGGGGAAAGGATGGAGGGGAGTGAAAATGACTTACTTCAAGAGTGTATTAAGTGGCTTGCCTGGGATGACTATGAATAGCAAAGGTGGAGAAGCTGCCTTTGTAACGCACAATTACTTCTCTATTGGTAGAGACAGCTGCTGGATGTGGCAGCATTAAGGAACTGCAAATGTCTCCTTTAAGAGCCACATGCAGGTCCGAGCTGCTGGTGACCCTTAACAAATCTAATCCCGACCCACGTTTGGATCCCAACCCATAGGTTGGGAATTCCTGTTTTAGACATAGTTGAGTGAGTTCTGACCTGAATATTTGACAACACTGGTTTTCATTCTTGACGGCAAGAAAAGCAAAACCATGAAGGACGACAACAGTCCTGCTTCAAAGTAACCAAAGTCTGATCTTGTTCCTTCGGCAAGCAGAAAGCTTCCCACTGACTATGTACTGAAACAAGGCTCCAACAGAGTGTTCATGCACTTTACATCCTCAGAGGTGCTGTCACAGATATAAGCCCTGACCATTTGTGATCACTGCTAATCCCATGATGGTATATTTCTCAAGAGTAACATTATTAACCCCATTTTACTGACCAAATTCCATTCTACCTGGAGCTCTTCCCTCTTCTCATCTGATTCAAAACAAGTCTAGACGGATCCTCCATGCTAACATATTGTAAACCATTTATGTCTGCACATCAGTGATGACTACAGTGATTCTGTCCCCATTACTCAAGCTGAGCAGCATCTTCCCAAGGGAATAGTCCCACTGCCATCCAAGATACTGTTATGCAGAGAGATCCTGGTGACTGCATCAGTCGAGTACGTCTTTGAGATTGGATGTCAACTAACCCTGTGAATTAACATCACCACAATGATGGGTTAGTTAAAATCCCCTCCAGCATCACCCCTGAACCTAAGACAAAAGGAGATTGTGAATCTGCCCAGGAGTTTGGACTGAGTGAGTGGAGAAGAGTTTGCCCGAGAGAGAACAGGTGGGACACAGAGAGGCAGGAGGAGATAAAAAGAAAGCCAGGCAGTAGCTGGAGGGTACAGTAGAGTTGCCATCCAATCACCCTTCCAGGTTTTATCTGGACAACCCTGATTTTGGCTTCTGTGCCTGGCTGCCATTTACAGTTGCTAGGTGCTCAGTTTACACTAGAAACTCCAGTTCAAAAGGTGACCTGTCACTGTCCAGTCAGAAGTACCAACGGGACACTAAAAGACCAGATACCTCAGGGAAAGATGAGGCACTGAGTCATCAATTAATTTGCACCAGCGTTAGGTCAGCTGGGGCTGCCTCCTACCTGCAGAGAGGCTTATTGTCAGGGGTTAGCAGCTCCCACCCAGCCCGGCTCTGCTATGAAGTCTCTAGGGGTTCTATGCCAGACCCAAACCTGGATAAAGGAGGGCTGGTCAGATGAGTGAGATGGGCTCACCATTAAACTACAATCTGAATGAAATCGGATGCCAGTATGACTAACTGATAAAAGATGCTGGCTTGGATGTTGCCAGGATAAACAAGGTCCACAACATCAGTCGAGCGATCGGGGTTGGGTTGATAAGTTGGCTACTGAAAGAAAATTACAGCGAACACATATGCTGTCAATTGGAATGTAGAATGTCCGAAAACTGAGGGCGACTGGAAAATTAGAGCTGCTTTGGAAGGAGATGGAGAGATACCGATGCAATATACTTGGATTGGCACAGATGCACTGGATGGCACCAGGAAAGATGTGCAGTTGTGAAGTCATTTGGTCAAAGAATAAAATGAAACATGAGGCAGAGGTTGGATTCCTTCTTAATAAAAGACCTAGAGGAGCATTCTTAGGATACAAACCGGGGAGGGAAAGAATGATGGTAGCGAGATTCAAAGTGAAAATGTTCAACATCAGTACTTGAAGAACAGATCAGGAAAGCGGGCACAGAGGAAGACATAGATAAGATAGTCAGAGGGATAGCCTTGG
The DNA here is from genome assembly GCF_033958435.1 of Carettochelys insculpta. NCBI lineage: Eukaryota > Metazoa > Chordata > Testudines > Carettochelyidae > Carettochelys > Carettochelys insculpta. The sequence continues at coordinate 130,383,603 of NC_134140.1, read as the reverse complement.
CGATAGAGAGGGCAATTGATCAAACTGTTCCAGAAAAAGAGAAGTGGATTACGCAGGAGATGCTGAAGTTGGTCCAAGAAAAGAGAGGACTGAAGATCAGAAGGGAAGTTTCCGAGAGGGTGGAATAGCAATATAGAGTGAAATGCAACAAGGTGTGGAAAGTGGCCATAATGGTTAAGGCAAAATGATTGGAGGAGCAGTGTGAAGATATGGAGAGGTATTACAGTGAGTATTAGGCCCAGGAGATGTATAAGATGATCAGGAATATTAATCAGAAGTGGCAGCCGAAGCAGATGGTGATCAAAGATGAGAACAAAGACGTGCTCATGAACAAGGAGAAGGTTGTGCAGCAATAGGTGAGATATTGCACTGGTTTGTACAAATCAGAGTTGGACCTGAGTGTCTCAGAGAGACTGATCAAAGAACTGAAAGAGATATCACTGCCAAGCATTGAGAGCAAGACTGATATTTTGAAGGAGGAAGTAGAGAGAGCAGTTAAACGACTACAGAACAAGAGCCTTGGAAATGATATGATAAGATCACGGAAGAGTTGATCAAATATGGTGGTGAAAGTATGATTCAGGAAATACACTGAGTATGTAATATAGCATGGAAAGAAGGGAAGGCACCTGAGGAATGGACAAGATCCATGCTAATTACAATAGATAAGAAAGGAAGCGCGTTGGAGGGCAAGAACTACAGAATGATTGCCCTAACAAGTCATCTAGGCAAAGTGCTGCTGCTGATACTGATGGAAGGATGATCGCAGATAGAGGAACATCTAGTGGATGAGCAAGTGAGATTCAAGAAAGGTAGAAGTACCAGACAGCAGATATTGGCACTAAGATTGATAGCTGAGAAAGCTCAACAATAGAATGATCTATGATTGCTTTGTCAATTTTAGAAGGCATTTGACAGTATAGATCATAAAGCAACTTGGGTGGTGTTGATGTTGTACAGAATGGATATCAGACTGACATAGTTACTCAAGGATATCAGTGACAATGCGGAGGCAGTGGTGAGAATGTTTAGAGAGTTGGAAAGTTGGATTAGAAGGAGTACAGGTACCAGACACGGGGATCCAATATCACCGAGTGTCGTCATCACGCAGCTAGAGACAGTGATGGACAAGATCAAGGAAGAGGTAGAAGGGATATCAGTGCATGGGATGAGAATTAACAACTTGAGGTTCACTGATGACATAGTTATCATTAAGAAGATGAAGAGAAGCTAGCGAGAACAGTGCAGGTGGTAAATGAGGAAGGGAAGCAGTACAGACTGATTATGAACATCAATAAAACAAAGACAATGGTATTTGAAGGTAAGAAAATAGGAAGGAAGATTAGTGTAGACAGGATCAAACTAGAGAATGCAGAGAAGTTCATGTGTCCAGGGAGCAACATGACGTCTGATCTAGACTGTAAGAAAGAAATAGCAACCAGAGTAGTGAAAGCAAGAGTGAGTTTGAAGGCAATGGATAAGACCCGGAAAAGCTAAGTGATTAGCTTAGGAATGAAGCTAAGAATCTTGAAAACGTGTGTTAGCAGCATATTGTATGGATGTGAGACATGGGTAATGATGAAAGATTTGAAGAGAAGGATATTAGCATTCTAGAGTTATGGAAAGATCCTGAGAATAGGATGGATGCAGATGTTCACCAATGAGGAATCACAAAGGAAGATGCAGCTGAAAGAGAACCTACTGCAGAAGGATATATAATTGAAGCTACAGCTATTTGGGCATATCTGCAGAATGAATGACAAGCAAAAAGTTGAGACTCTGGTGCAGTAATTCATAGAATACTAGAACTGGAAGGGACCTTGAGAGGTCATCAAGTCCAGCCCCCTGCCCTTATGGCAGGACCAAGTACTCTCTAGACCATCCCTGACAGACATTTATCTAACCTGTTCTTAAATATCTCCAGAAATGGAGATTCCACAACTTCCCTAGGCAATTTATTACAGAAATTCCTCAAAATGTGTCACTGTGATTTAAGTGCAACTCAGAATCTACCCACCCACCCCTGGGGCCTCAATTCACCTCCCCACCCCCCCGTGCCAGGCTCCGGCTCACCTGGCTCTGGCTCAACTCCCCCTGCCCTGCAGGGCAGCACGGCCCCAGCTCAACTCCACCCCCACCCCCCTCCAGCCCTAACCCACCCCAAGCTTACCCCCTCTACCCTCCACCCCCCATGGCCCCAATCCACTGCCAGACTTAACCCTACCCAACAGCCCTCTCCAACCGAGGACTTATCTTTCAAAAGGAGCTCCAGGTGTTCCAGCTGCTTCCCTGGCTGTACAACGTGCATTCCGCTGGGGAAAGAAGCTGCCTCTCTGCCCCTGACTTTTGTGAAATTCAAGTTATGTGAGGGTGTGTGGGAATGCAACCTTCACATAACTTGAGGGACTGCTGTATTCAGCGTAATGGACAGCTCGAATAGCAGAGGCAGACCCCACAGAGAATGAGTAGATGACACAGTAGATTGGTGTGGAGCTAGTCTACAGAGACTAAGCCACACTGCATTGGACAGGGAAAGATGGAAGGAAATAGTGAGAGAGGCATCAGACACCAATGGGCACTGAGGCCATCGCTGTTGATGGTGAGGATGATGGTGATGATCCCAGCCCTCGAACAGTAGGGGCCCAGCTGGGCAAAGTGGGGCATGGAGACAATTGCCAACATGAGAGGAAGAGAGAGGAGCAAGTGATGGGGGTTTGGACCTTGAAGGTAGAGGCAGAGAAGGGGAAGAAAAAAGTCCAATTGCCAGCGACTGGAAAATGTGGCAAACCTAGAGAACAGAGTGACTCTGGAAAAGCCACAGAGTGTTTTTGGCTGGCTAAAGAGGCTCGGAGCTGTAACTAAGAATCTGTTTCCTGCTATTTAATGTCTTCCGCACTCAGAGGTATAGGACTTCTACATTCTCTGCAAACGAAACTACATCAGTTAAATTTCTGATATCATCAACTTCATCTCCCAATGGAGCATCCACAGGGCTGTAAATTGCTGCTGCAGACAGAGAGAAAACAATACAGCTAAACTTGAGTCGCAGAATCAGGGCCCTGCTTTGGGAATTGCTGTGGCATTTAGAGGATGAAAGGACCTATATACATTTGTTCTTGAAATAAGTATGTGGTTTATTCCTTCCCTTCAGGAAATGTTCTTGGAGTGGGAAGAACCCACCTGCTTTAAAATGAACTTTTTTAGATGAGGAAGGGAAATTTCTCTGCCGCTAACCACTAAAGTCAGTGACTTACGTTGGCCAAGAATTTGACTCTGTACCTTAAAATTAGAATAAAAAGTCACATGCCAGAGAGAAAAATGAACTCTGCCTTGAGCATTTTACCTGAAATCCAGACAACAGGTGAGGAATATGCTTCGAAACAATTTCTCTTAGGCTACGTCTACACGTGCAGCCAACATCGAAATAGTCTATTTCTATGAATAACGTCTACACGTCCTCCAGGGCCAGCAACGTCGATGTTCAACTTCGACGTTGCTCAGCCCAACATCGAAATAGGCGCAGCGAGGGAACGTCTACACGCCAAAGTAGCACACATCGAAATAAGGGAGCCAGGCACAGCTGCAGACAGGGTCACGGGGCGGACTCAACAGCAAGTCGCTCCCTTAAAGGGCCCCTCCCAGACACACTTTCATTAAACACTGCAAGATACACAGAGCCAACAACTAGTTGCAGACCCTGTATATGCAGCACGGACCCCCAGCTGCAGCAGCAGCAGCCAGAAGCCCTGGGCTAAGGGCTGCTGCCCACGGTGACCACAGAGCCCCGCAAGGGCTGGAGAAAGAGTATCTCTCAACCCCCCAGCTGATGGCCGCCATGGAGGACCCCGCTATTTCGATGTTGCGGGACGCGGATCGTCTACACGTCCCTACTTCGATGTTGAACGTCGAAGTAGGGCGCTATTCCCATCCCCTCATGGGGTTAGCGACTTCGACGTCTCGCCGCCTAACGTCGATTTCAACTTCGAAATAGCGCCCAACACGTGTACACGTGACGGGCGCTATTTCGAAGTTACTGCCGCTACTTCGAAGTAGCGTGCACGTGTAGACGCAGCTTTAGTGCATTAGGCTTATTTGGCATTTTATTTGTTTTAGCAAATAAACTTACTTTGATCTGTCTGGTTTCACTTGCGATCACTTAAATCCCATTTTTTACACCTAACAAAACCACTTTTGTTTAGTAGTAAGCCTAATGCAAATAATTGTTACACAGGCTGGGGAGGAGAGAGGGGAAAGCTACCACTGTGCATATCCCTTTTTCATTGATAAAGAGGGTGAATGTATAAGCTCACCTGGGTAAAACTTTTATACAGAATAAGAAATAAGATAGATTTATTTTTGGGGGTTTTTTGGGGGTTGACAGCCAGCTGTGATGGCCAAGTGGTTAAGGTGGTGGACCTGAAATCCAATAGCGTTTCCCTGTGCAGGTTCAAATCATGTTCATAATAAGGTGTGTGTTTTTTGGGGGTGGCAGAGGAAGGATAGCTCAGTGGCTTGAGCATTAGCCTGCTAAACCTAGGGTTGTGAGCTCAATCCTCAAGGGGGCCATTAGGGACCTAGAAAAAAAGGTCAAAAAAAAAAAAAGGAGGGTGTTTAATCCTGCCAAGAGGGCAGGCAACTGGATTCAGTGACCTCCCAAGGCCCCAGCTCTACAAGATGTATATCCTCTTTTGTGCTATGTTCATGCATGCTGTGAATGGCCTTATAGCTGAGCCCCCTCAGAGCTGAGCTAGTTCAGCACTGGTGTTGCTCTGCAGCAGGAGGGTGTTACCTCTGCATCTTGGATGGGGGAGACCAGAACTTCTGGCCCAGCAGGACAGGGTAGTGAGCCCCCAGAGGACAGACTGGCAGGCTCAATGGCATGACCAGCATACTGTGACAATCCCAAGGAAAACTTCATGATCCAATCCTGTCACACCAGGGAGGAAGGATTGTTCTGCTAAACAGTTCACTTAAAGCCATGGCACAATGGTTAAAATGAATTAAAACTTATCCTTAAGATTTACTAAGCCACATTGGAAAAAGCACAATATCTGGTAGAAGAATAAAACTAATATTTTTGCTCTGCATTTAAAAAGTAAAAAAATTCCTGATTTTGTACGCAAGTATCACTGTGAGTTGCCAGAAGGTGGCAGCATTCCATTTTTAGAGACGACAAAGTACAAATTAGCTTGATCAGACATCATATTGTTATTGACACACATTTAGAACAGGAGTGAGACTCTTGTAAGCAAGGGGGCCCAGTCCTCCAGTAATTCTTCACACACACATGGCTATCCTGAAGGGTTGGAGGGGACAACTCTTGGGCAACACCTCCACCCAGTGCCCCAGGAGTGGGGCCCAACACAGCTTCCTCTGTGCCGCAGAACCCATTGCGTCGCCCTGCTGGCCTCACTTCTCCGCAGATGGCAGGAACTGGAGAGCTGCTTCACTTCCTGCCCCTGCGGAGAAGTGACGCGCAGCGGGTCAGGAGGGCAGTGTGATGTGGCACAGCAGGATGGAGCAGGTTGCTGAACACACTGTCCACATGATGAGTATGAGAGGGAGGGGAGACGACCCCCGTTGTCTCCGCCACATCTGGCCCTCAGAGCCAGGCAATCGCGCCTCCCTCCAGTCCATGGGATGGCTGCAGCGGTTGCCTTGGAGCCCCAAAAAGCTGATGGATAGGACAGCTCTGCACACAGGCAGACATGCAGCCCTTGCTGTCGAAGGTCAGCATTTTGTCTAACAAGGGCTGCAAGCTCAGATCTCAAACCAAGACACAAAAATTAAAAGCATTAAATACTGTAAAACAATTAAAGAGTAATGACATTCAAACGAATTATAAAATCTGAAACAGAGACACACTTTTTTTTTTCCTAACCCAGTACTGAGACTAATCTATTAATTTAATTTTCAGATTATCCACCTGGACACTGGATACACTGTGTAAAGAGCACATAATGCTAAGCAGTTTATGATGTACCCATGAAAGCCCTCACCTAATAGCCAGATCTTAATGCTTGTTTGCCCTTTAAACCATGGGAAGAAGAAAATATGCAGTATAAGAATACAAATGGATGTCTGCCACATGTTGAGTCATACCAAGAGATGACTCTGACCCCATCTGACATGAAAGCAAAATAATGGATGATTGAAGGGATTGGTCACGACAAAAAGTGAAACACTTTATAGTGCTGCTACAAAAGAAAAAACTAAGTGCGAAGTGTAACAGTTGCCATATGTACCAGCGCACACACATTGTGAGTCCACATGCACATATGTATGTACCTGTGCGGGCACACACAACCAGCCTGAGTGCTGGCAACACTATCTTTGTGTAAATAAACTACAAATGATCAGCTTTAGCTCCAGGCGGCAATGGCCTTAATAAAAATGGCATCCATTAGAGACTCATTGTGTCTTCTGAGTTAACGTCAATACATAGTCCCATTTCTGAGAAGATGAGATACTCAGCATCCCCACCATTGCTGATAAATGCATCAAAGAACTCACCTGACTTCAGTAGTGGGTGCCTGGGAGGGGGTCAAGCACCTCCTAGGAACTCAAAGTCAACACCTCTATATTCAACCGCAGCTACTGGCACTGAGATGCCGAAAATGAGTCCATCCATTTAGATCTTCTAGCTCTCCCTAAGTTCTCACCTGCTCATTCCACTCTGAGTAAAACAAGATCCTTCCTACCCCGCCCCCCCCGCTATTCCTTCCTACCGAACACTGGTAGATGTTCCCCTCAAGCAGAATAAAAAAGCCTTCATATTCCCTCCCAGTTCAGCCACCTCTCTCTCCCATGTTGTTTCTTTCTTCTCACTGACCTTGCCTTTCAAGGTGACCCATCTCCTGCTACTCTTTGCAGTGGATAATGACTTCATAGGACATGTGGACTAGGGAAGAAGGAAGGTTCTTGGTTGACAGGATGGGAATCAGATCACATTTGCCTTTCATTGGCCAGATACCTGCCATTTCCCTCACGCAGCCCCCTGTTGTGGAGCCACAAACCCTCAGGACAGTGCCATTTCCCATCAGGCATTTGCTTGGGAACTAATTAATTTCCTATGGGTTTGTTATTAACATGCTTTGATTATCAGCTTTTTTACATTGGTACTTAATGACTTTGTTCTGCCTAGAACACTTCCTTCCACCCCTAAACCCAGTCTTCTAACTCTTAAAGGGTTGCATTTTTTAAAAGCAGAGGACCACTTATACCTACAAAACCAAACATGCAATTGCATGCCTGCATTCGTGAGCAATCGTGAGAGCCAATGTCTTGCTGGCTGCAAATATCCATTTTATATCCATAATGACAGTAAGAGCACATTGAGGTCAGCACAGTTGCACACATGGGTTTGCTCATGCAAGTGAATTTATAAAAATGTGGTCTATAATACATCATAACAGTATTTTACACAGCAAGACTACTCAGTGGATCACAACATAAATATCTATAGGGATGTGAAATGAAAGAGAACCATTTTTTCTTCTATATCCAACGCTGGAAGAACAGACACATCACAGAGACACACTCTAAGCCAGATCACAGGCTCCATCTACACTGATACAGAAAAAGTACTGCACTTACAAAGCAGGCCAAAAAGTACTATGACTGCCTTTCAATGCTACTTTCTGCAGTCAGCAGAATCAGTATTTTGATTTGCTGTGGATGATGGGGGAAGAAGAAAGCTCACAAATGGAGCAAAAACCTACTTAGAACTGTTTAGATGACTAAGTATCAATAGAATGCATATGTAGAGTTAAAAATTAAAGGCAAATTCATCTTAAAACAGAATATTTCAAAATCCATTCCTCCTTTATTTATCTGCCAGGACCTGAGTTCAAGATTCCTCATTTCCCTAACAAGTAATTACATTGCTAATTACTAGGTTAGTATCAAGACTGCAGAATCCATGGGTGGGGGAAGTGGGGGATGACTTCACAAATAGTGTGCTGAGTTCTTTGCAGCCTTTCAAGCAGATGCACATTGAACAGAAACAAGAACAAAAGGATACCATCAGCAGTAGCTGCAAAGGTTTTGGCAATCAAAACCATATTACAACAAATAAAGAAGCTATCTAATAAGAGGGCTGGGAGTGAGAAGTTTTAATCTCACTTGACATACAGGGAGATACACATTGCACAGAGATGGAAGGGGCCAGGAGAGGTCATTGAGTCAAGTCCCCTCCTGGCAGGACCAAGCACCCTCCTTCCCCCACCCTTTTTAACCTGTTTGCCCTGATCACTAAATGGCTCCCTCAAGGAATGAACTCACAACCCCAGGGTTAGCAAACCAATACTCAAACGACAGAGTTATCCCTCCCACACTTAGCAGGTATGACAATTGTGATTTAAGAAATAGCTGCTGATAGACCATCAATAGTAAATCAGACTACAAAAGCTGATATGAAACACTACAGAGCAGAGAAGAAATACCTTGCGTGGTGTTTTTGGCCCAACTATTCCGTAAATCTGGCGTTAGCGATGAAACAGTAATAGCTGTCTCTTCACCCAGTGCTACCATCGCTGTATAATGGAAACACATATTGATTTTAATAGGACAGCACTTCTGCAGGAAGCTTATTTCTTCTTTACATTTACATCCATTAAATGGGCTTCTGAATTAATGAACTTAAAGAATGAGGATATTTTTATTATGTTTTTGCCTCTTTGAATTGCTTTTGTCACAATTTAATGATGACTATGGGGAACAGATAAAACTAGTGTTTCTACAGTCTCAGAGTACATATCAATGCTGCTATAAATCCCACAATAATTACTTTACATTGGATACAATACAGCTTACTATAACAGGGTGTATAAAATTTATCTACTGACAGATACATTTAGAATAATTTTAAAGGGAATCTAATTGTAGCTATCCAGAAATTGAGTGAAGTCAGAAACTACTAAAACTAACTTACGTTTCTGGATTCCTTTGAGGTTTTTAGACCCGCCTCATTTCAGAAAATACAAGTGAACTGAAAACAAATGAATAAGTACAAACCCATCTCTACAAGACGCCAATAAAAAACCCAGTAAACCTACCTTTTAGCAAAATATATATTAGCATTCCAAATGCCATGTCTAGCAGAAGCAGATTAACAGTGTTCGCTTCTCTTCTTTCCAGACGGCTGGGTTGCTCTGCTTACCTGTGAACCTGCGTCTTGCTTGCACTTATATACTATGAAGCGTCACCAGCTGCTCTTACAAAAAAAAAACAAAAAAAACAAAAAGTGCACCTGGCAACAACCTAAGCCTCAAGGCAACCACACTTTCATTTAGGAAACTGCCATTATCTAGCAATCTGTTTGGGTTTTTCTTTTTGAAACATCAGTTTCCTATTACCTGTAGGCATCATTGTGCATGCAAGGACATTATTTTATGGAGAAACTTGGGATCTGTCAAAGCAATGTAAAAAGGTGCAGTGAAGTGGAAGTCAATGAAAAGAAATATATGTACAATTCAAAAATATGAGATAATTTCTACATGGCTTGCATTATGGAGGCAGGTCTTGTACTACTACTGGACAGGATGGACGTGCCAGTCGGTAAGGCGCTGTCTGAACATACTGAAGTCGTCAATCTCTCTGAAGATAACGGGAGTGCTAGTCACCTCTCATGCAAGCTAAATAAGGAAGCAATGAAATATCCTTTTGTTTAGTGATAGCTGAAACAATGGGAGACCACCCCACCACTGGCTGCATATAAGGCAGCTCAGGCCAAAAGGGCACTAGGAACCATGTAAGTACCTAAGATGGATAAGACATCTAGAAGATGGTACATCAATTGCATTTCTGTTAGGATTTACAATTGACTAGTCCTTGCCAGGGTCACTAATTTAATCAGATGTATGGTTTAAAATACAGTGGGCCCAGATCCAGCAAAGCATTTATATTTTTAATTAGTCCCATTGCTTCTCTTGCACAATGTTATCTTCACAAAATATTAACAGCCACTTCCATAACAGAGTGAGTGTGAGGGATTAACATTTCACCATGTAAATATATTGTGGTACATCCTTAACATGTCTCACTGTCTCAGGTTATTCACCTGTGTTGTGCTCCTCTCAGCAATGCATGGGACTAGATCCAGGAACATTGCTTGTCAGGAGAGAAATGCATGCTAGTTTTGCCAATTCTAATTCACACTCCTGGGAATCCATTATAGTCAGTAGGTTTTTACCTTCTCCAGTTTTTCAGTCACTGCACACATGCACATATGTGGGGTGCAAGTTTTGTTCTCTATCTGGGTGTGTAACCCTGGATAATAAATCCCAACTCACGAGGACAGCTGAGCCAAGCAAGCTTTGTTTTCTATATCTATCCGTCCACCCACTTATCCATGCACCCTTCCAATAGAAACTTAACTATACTAGTACCCACAAGATGGCTTCTTCATTACCAGTAGATTCAATAGGATTTTTCCTGATCCTCCAAACACTTATGTGTGTGTTTAAATTTAAGCATATGCCTAAGGCTATACCTACACTTAACAGTGGTACAGGATAGAGGCCTCCTGCCAGAATAATTAAACCACCCCCAATGAGCAGTGATAGCTAGGCTGACAAGAGATGCACTTGGAGAAACCTGTGTCAGTCTGGGGTATGTTTTTTCACACCCGTAACTGACAAAAGTTTTGCACACAAAAGTGCTAATGTCAACAAAGCTTTATTGTCTGCAGGACTGGGGCTTTACTTGTACATGGTTGTTGACACTGTTTATTCTGAGACTTCAAATGTTCTCCCTGTTAAACCACATTATAAATATTAGTATTTTATTCTCTTCGTTTGGCAGACCAATTTTGTTTAATTGGTTTATACTATTTTGGCACCCATTAATTTTTCTAAATACATAGAAAAATGTTAGACGACGTATATATGCTTTCCTTTTTTTTTGTATTTTGTGTACCTTTAAAGCAAATATCAGGCATTTCGCATTTAAAAACAAAACAGAAAAAAACTGCTGTAAAAAATCAGTACAAATGTAATTTTCCAACTTTTTATTTAGAAAGCACATTTTTAATTGAAGAAATATTCAGCATTTTATTTGGGCTTTTTTCATTTACATATTCTACAAACTACTGGCAAACATCAGTGTAAATAATCAAAACTATCAAACTGAGGTTCATGTAAACAATATCCCATCCTGACTCCCACTGACTTTAGTGGGAGCTGGAGTGGGCACTCTGTATTAATAATATGGACAATAATCATCATCAGAATGGCTTATTATTTGTACTTACTTACACTCCCATTTTGAATTTTTACAATTCGTTTACTCTAATCCAGTGTTTCCCAAACTGTGTTCCGTGGAACACTGGTGTTCCCTGCGATGTGAATAGATGTTCCATGAAAAAATGTTGACGCTAATGATGTTTTTCCTTCTAAAATATTAAATTATGTGTGTATCAAAAATACTAAGGTATTTGAATAGTATTTAGATTGTAGGGATATTAATATTTATAACACAATCATAATAGCATCATTATGTGACTCGTGCAAAAACAATCAAAGTCGTTCGGATTGTTTTAGCATGAGTCGTGTTCACAGAAATCAAGTGATGCAGCACCTGATATGAGCAGCCAACACTCCAGCATCGTTCCTAATATTAAGTGGATTGTGATTGAAAGATGTAAACACACTCTTCCCATTAAAATACAGTCAAATGTTATATTTATTTTCCAGTAGTTTTCTGTAAAACTAACAAAATTTATAAAAACACAAAATTTAAAAATATTTTTCCATGTCTAATTTGTTTTGCATTTCTTTTTCCTAAAAATGTTTTTAAGCTTTAAGGAAGGACATCATCCTTTTTTAATTTTTATACTTAATTGTAGGGTTGCTAACTGTCCTCCTATCAGAAGGACATTAGTTGTTCATTCAGATGATTTTCTCAGTTATTTTTTGTTCTTGGTAAAAAAAAAAAGACATCTGAAAACCCCTAACTCTTTAAAATCAACTTTTGAACTGTACATGCGGTAATTTTTTGGTATGAGACCCTGCACTGCCCCTTACCCAACCAGCATGTATGTATTTCATCCATATCTTCCAAGCCCAAAAGTGTTCCATGGTCACATTAGTTTGAGAAATGCTGCTTTAATCTATCTTTAGAGCAAACTCCCTCTCCCATTGAATGAGTAAGTGAGTATCAGCATTTCTTCCTTCTTTGCATGCAGATAAATATTCCCTGTTTTCCCAAGTTTATCTTTTATTTTATAGCAATAGTGTCCTCTTCTCAGTATCACTCTTCTGTTTAGTTACTCTTCAGTATCACTCTTCTGTAAGTGACTGTGGTCACTGAAGTTAATAATGAAACTTCCATGGGACTAGGATTGGGCAGAGATTAAGAACATAAACTGATCTCAGGAGGGAGGGGGGAATGTAGGTTCATAGTTTTAATACAGCTATTTCATTCTGGAGAATCTTCTTCTCCTCTTTATGTTACCAGTGACATTTCCATAGTAGGTTTTTCTACACACTTATTATCCCAGTCCTGATCCTGTTAAGACTAGTGATCCAGGCAGGGTCACATTGTAGGATCATGGCACATCAAACAGTGAGCATGATCAACATGAAACACATCACACCACATGTGTATCAATGTAGTTATCTAACAAAGCCCAGATTTTGAAGGAGACAGATTCTGATTTCCATTCCAGGGCACATAGCTCCCTCTTATTTTTGGGTACATACAGAAGGTCAGAATTTGGTCTTTTGTGCATAAGTTTATTTTAATATTAAAAATGGCAAACGTGAGCCCTTTATGATTTCTGCATGACTGGCATGCAGCTGAATCTTAGGTCTGAATCTTGCATTCCTTGTGCACGCAAAACTTGATTTGCATGGAATTCAAGATTTAGAATAAAATTTTCAAGAGTCTGTAAATAAGCTGGGAGCCTAAATTCAATTTTCAAAAAGCACTTAGAGGCATAAACTTCATTAACTTTCAATGATGATTAGGGTCCTAACAGATTAAGTCACTTTTGAAACGAGGAATTAGATGCTTCTGAAGATTTTACTGTGAATCCTTTTATTTCCCTTTATAAATAAGATTGACCCACACAACAATACACATGTGAAAGCTGTCACTGTGCTTTGTTTTACTCACAATTCAGCTGCAGGAGGTAACATAAGGTATTGTAATACTTTGTAAAGCAGAGTCATAATATTTTACATGAAAAAATAAATACAATGTAGAAATAAATATCTTTGTAGTAAAAATAAACACTTTGTGCACCAATAAATAGAATGACTTGGACTCATTTTATAGTGTAGTGGTAGGTTGCTAGTAAATGAGTTTTTTAGCAGTAATGAGCGTGTTTTTCAACAGCATGGCAACAGTCATAGGTCCTACTCCTCCAGGGACAGGAGTGATAAAGCCAGCTTTCTTCTTTACCTCTAATATAAACAGAAAAACAGAAAAAAAAAAAAGATACTACTGTAAAATATTTCCAAACAATACATTTTCAAAAGCCATGATATTTATTGTGTCATCAGCCGGAAATCAGTAGCACACCTCAAGAAACACTGGGAATTTCAAACCTGTGTCTGGGGGATGGAGTAACAGCTGGACTTCCACCACCACAGTTTTGAAAAGGAACAAACAGCAGGGCTGCAGCTGATGATTGAGCCCTCTGTGTTCAACCCCACTCCACTCTAGCCTGTGGCCAGAATACTTAGTGCCCAAAAACAGAAAGGGAGGAGTAAAAAGAGAGGAATTTACTGGCTAACATGGCTTAGAGATCTGGGATAAGAACAAAAGGACAAACTTGGGGCTGAACATATCCAGTGGCTCAAGTAATAAATTCTCATGAGGTTATCAGTGTTACATGATCAGTTTCTGCAGAGGAGACTATGTGTGCAGACAGGACCCATATGCCTGTTTAGAGTCCCAGTGAAGTTTCAAGTCAAAGAAACTGCTGAAAACTACACCAACAGCCCAGTCAGAAGCCTTGAAACTTTACACTGAGTTGAGACTTCTTTCATTATTCATGAGAAACACAATTGTCAGCATCCAGGACATTTAAAAACCGCCTTTAAGTATACAGGTGAAATGGACAACAGTGTTGCGTTAACCTGTTGGCACGGGGAGATGAAATTTCTTGACACAATGTGCTACTTACATATTATGCATAAGGTTAGCAAATGGGACTCCAAGTTCACCATTTATAAGGGATTCACTTAACTTTCTGAAACTCATCAAATGACACAAGTCAATAAATTATGTGCTAATTCTCATCATTCTTTATGGCATGTCTACTTCTGCGCACAACTGTCCAGAATGCGGTAGAGCTTGTTATTTTTTTTCAGGTTGTACATCTTCATCCCCCCACTCCCAGCTTCAGAAGTGACAGTGCTGGCTCTTAAGTAATTTGACCATGTTCACCTTTGAGGTGAATGAGACTATCCCACTAAAGTCAATAATGGGCTAAAATTGCACCATTATTTTCAAATTAAACATTACATGACATCCATGGAGATTAAGGGCTACAAAATTAGGCAGCTAAAATATGAGGAATAAAATTAAATTTAAATACATCTGGTGCTCAGTTGTTAACCTCTTGGAAGAAGAGCCACTGTGAGGGAGGAAATGAAGGGTTGCTATTAGTCTGACGAAATATTAATTTTCTAGTTTTAATGCAACAAACAGCTAATTACAGATGAAGATACATCACCACACTATAGACTGAACCTCTCATCTGGTACCCTTGGGACATGACTGGTTCCGAACAAGAGAATTTGCCAGACCACTGAAGGTTAATATTGTCTAGGGCACTATCAAACCTTCCACTTCTTACTGGGCTCTTTGAAGACATTTAGGAGTAAATTAGCACTAAATAACAGCACAGAACACTGAGAGCCAGGACTGGTTGCTGGAAACAAACTTTATGGGACCATGGGAAACTTAGCTACACCCATAATAAGTGTCATCTTGCTAACTAAAATCATGCTGGATTATGGATGTTTCTAGATGAGAGAGTTCCAGATTAGAGAGGCTCAACCTATGTTTTTTGTGGTTTGGATGAGATGCCGACATAACCAACAAAGTTCCCATTGATTTCAGTAGCTCCAAATCAGGCCCTTAATGAGATAAAGTCTAATAGTGGTAATTAATAGTGGATTTTCATTATTCAATTGATTGATGCCACCAGAACTGTTAAAAGCTTTTCAAAAGGTAAACAAAGTGCAATGTGGGTTTTTTTTTTTTGATAGTTACATTATACAAGAAGAACGAATTTGATGAAATGAGTCACTTAAAATTGTTGGACACATCATTTTCCCTTTCTTTACTTCGTTTATAATTTTACTACTTATAATCATTTATTGATTTCATTTGGTATGTGTGGATCCAAAACTGGAACCTCTGGAGCTCAGTGCCTCAGCTAAAAGCCAGCTGGCTATTGATTATGGCTGTTTAGGACACTCATTCTCTCTCTCTGTAAGTGGGCTAAGTGCCACTACATGGGATGGTGAATCACACCCACCAAGTGTGTGGGTTACATGTTGCACTCTCCCAATCGATGTCATAATCTCCCAATCAATGTCATAATCAGTGAATGGAACTCTACCCACACCTGAAGCAATCTTAGGACATAGCAAAACGGTTATCCTGTTTTGGGGAGAAAGAGAATATTAATTAAAAACAGGATGTATCTCAAATGGAAACCAATTTGTTTCTAAATGATAGTATTTCATGGATTTCCCTGTGGCACTATTTAGAATACAATGTATACCATCTTATTTACAAAGAGATACAACCTCTAACTTGAAAACTGTTTTTTCCTGTAGAAAGCTTAACAATGAAGATCATGCATAGTATTAATTATCTGCAGTCCTGGTGCCCCTGTTAGGGCTAAGCATATGTGATCCTGATTTTTCCAGATTATGGGCAGTTCCTATTGATACACTGTTTGTATGTCAATAACATTACCCTGCAGAATGGGTTAAAGGTTTATTGTTACACTGCTTTACGTAAGTAGCTACACGGGGGCAGTTTGCAAAGGGCAACCCCCAGGCCGCATTTTTAAAATGAACAACTGTGCTTTAAATTGAAAGCGTGGCCATGGCACAAGCACTGAGAGACAGCTCTCTCAGTGCACTGTATGACCCTCCTATACATGGGGAGTAGCTAAACGTGCACAGCTCCCAGCACCGCAGCCTGGTTCACATTGGTGCTTTACAGCTCTGTGACCTGTTGCACTAGGCTGGGGGTATGAGGGTTTTTTTCATGCATCTAGGCCAGAAAGCAAAGGCACTGCAAAGTGCCAGTGTAGACTTGGCCTAAGTAAAGCCATCTAAAAATAAGTCTGTCCTTGCGAAGAGCGATGGCAGCTTGGTAAATAAATCCCTCTCTGGTGGGGTAAATGTGGATGTGTGGGATCTGTTTACTGCAGACAAACTGTGGTGCCCAGATCTGAAAATTTAGCCCTGGAAGTTCTAATGTAAGTTTGGGTTGACTGTGAAGCACAAGTCAATGTACAGTTTCTGAGATGGTGTTTGGATAGGACAAACCAAACATCAGCAAATGCGATGTTACGTTGTCTATTACTTTGTCTCACCTTCACTTTTAGGGGACATAATATTATCATCTCCAGGATCTGCTTTAACTGCAAGGAGAGTCTTGTAACACACAGTGCCCTGAGCATTTATTTGGCCATCTGGAAAATGCCAGTATTCTAATTAAGTGCCTAAGGGTGAATGAGTTGTCATTTTGCAGCTTCTCTAGAGCTTTCCTTGAAAAACAGGATCCCCTACTTTGGAAACAGACTTCATCTGCTAGGTTCCTTTAGAGTTAAAGAGTTCAGATATCTTAGAGGATTAAACACGCAAACTAAGAGTACATGACAGTGCTTTTATGGTAACCAACTAGATTCACTCTTGTGAGCAACAGCCAGATACAAATATAGCTTCAGTCTTTGAACTGCACATGTATGGGAAGTGTCTCAAGGAGCAGTCTGCAACTTTTGTAGCTAAAAGACACATCTCGATCTATGTACAATAGTCACAATAGCACCTTGGCACAAACATTATATTTAGCATGTTATTGGCTCCAAATTCTCATTAATTTAAAATGTATTTTTTATTAAATATTTCACACACAGTACTATTTCTTTCCCTATGAGAACATCTAGGCTGATTCACCATTTTTGTACAGGTGTTCCACACCAGTGGAACTCCATTGTTCCTAATGGAACAACTTCTGATTTACATAGGTGAAAGTCAGAACAGCTTTTATGGGCTGGCATTCGTCTATCTTCTCTGATCTAGCTAGCCAGCTATTTCTGCAGTGTCTAGCACCACGATATGTAGGTGTCCTGTGAAGTAACTGGGAAGAATCATTCATTGTTTGCCCCATATTAACTCTACTCCTCCCATGGGTGGAAAGGAAGTTCTGGTTTGTAGGAGGAGGTTACAGATTTGTGTATGTTTAGGTCAACATGTAATCTCATGTATTGAGCATACTTTGCTCTGACAGAGCAAACACATAGGCTCAACCTGACCTGCAGTGTATAGGATGCTCCACAGCCAAGCACCTCAATCCACATGAAAGAGCTGCTTGCAGATAATGTCCAGATTTTCAAAATATCCACTAATGTTGAATGCCCTCATTCAGACATGTAGGACACATTTACACAAGTTGAACAGTGACACAGAGGTTGCCGTGTTAGTCTGTGTTCTATCAAAACAGAAAAGCAGTCATGTAGTACTTTCAAGACTAACAAAATAATTTGTTAGGTGATGAGCTTTTGAGAGAAGAAGTGGGTCTGTCCCACAAAAGCTCATCACCTAATACATATTTTGTTAGTCTTGAAAGTGCTACGTGACTGCTTTTTTGTTTTGATGTTTACACAAAGAGTGCTTTGCTGGTCTGGCTGCACTGGTATACCAGCCTGGCAAATTGCTCCTAGTTGGAAGTCAGCTTATATTGGCAATGCGGAGCTTTTATCTTAGTTGGTTTGGGAGTAAAGGAGTGTGGGTAAAAGGGGAGGGCTAATAATCTATAATGGCAAAAGAGCAGTTTTGTCAGTATAGGGATGTTGCCAGCCCAACCCTGTCTGGGTTACACCTCATGCTACAGAGCTAGACCAACAGAAGTGTGTTCCGAAAAATCAGGCCTTCGCTCCCAAAGAAGTTCAGAGTGCTTGCAGCTCTGACTGCCTTCAAAAGTGGCGTTTTCTTTTGGTCCAAAGTGGCCAATCCAAAACACACCAGGACCACTTGAGTGAGTTTGAGGAATGACTGACTATAACAATGGATTTATTAGGTTTGGGTTGTAGTAAGAGTACAGAGCCAAAGTGAGCATTTGCACACACACTGATGGCAATGGATAACAGCTGTTTATACTAGGATTAAATTTAGTTCAGAGTCAACAGCAGTTAAAGACATAATCTGGATGGAAAGAGTCAGGCCTGATTTCACATTGGCACTGTACTTGTACCAGCTAAAAACAGCCTAGAACAGAGTCCCTCATGGAGCTATGATGTGTATCTCTGCATTGTCTGTAACTCTAGATGTTTTGCATAGAAAATATGTTACAGGTACTTCAAAAAAACTGTTGCAACCATTGAATTTACTATCTGATACAAAATGCTTATTGACATATGCAGGCTCTGCTGCAGCCTTCCTGCCAAGTCTATGATACCATGGACTCTGGAAGAAGGAAGGAACCTCAACTTTGAAGTGCTACAGCAGTGCTGGGTTGTACGGCTTGGGCAGGGGCGTGGAGAGGGAGGAAGGGCTGCAATCTGAGTAGCACTGAGGGCTGGCTGCTCTAGGAACTATAGGAGCCCATGTTTCACTAACAGCCAGTGGAAGCCCCTTAGGTGGTTTTGAAAACTTCTCCCAGGACTAAAAAGGGGGAATACGTAAAAATTCAAACAGTGATTAGCCCCTTTGACATGAATTCATGTACCCGAAACACCTGGTACATGATAGAGTGCAGCATAGCAGCCCCAAAATGCACATTAGTCTTTTGAAATTTACTAAGCTATTTACTTTAATGGCACTCTGTGCCACAAGCTAATCATACAATATTTTATTTGTTGCACAGCTATTCCCTATTACCATTCAAATGTTTGCTTCCTTTGAGTTCCATCAGACATCTGTTTTTCCTTATAGTCCAGGGAGATATATGAACACCCACCTCATCCTGATACTTATCTCTGCTCAGATTTGAAGCTTGAAAGATTTGTTTTACTGTAGTTTCATTGAGCATAGAGAAACTTTATGAGAACCATAAAGTAAAACTTTGTAAAGCATTCAAAACCAGCGCTAGAGAGCCATCTTGAACTCCATCCATCAAAGGTGGGAGTTTGCCCCACTGTGTACTTTTAAAGCATTAAAAGCTTATTTTACTTTAAAATAGCATCTTTCAGTATTTTCAGAGCAGGGAATCTAAGATGTTTATTGTGATACGGCAACTGAAGTTTCTACTCTATCATTAAAGGGCATTAACACCACATGTGACCAAAAAGCATACTGCTTGATTAATCCAAGTCACATTTATACATTTTTCTTATAAAGGAAATATAAATTTGTATTAGCAAATGACAGTTAATGTCCTGCTTTAAACTTCAGTGCATATTTTTCTACAGAAAGGGCAGATTAATAGTAGGGAACTGCTGAGATCACCTAGGGTGGCAGGATGAAGCATGACGACTCTAAATTGTAACTGCATATTGCTGCTGGCTGTTCAAAACATTGAACACTTAACGTTAAAAAAAAATCTGATGTGTATAAATATGCATTCAGCCAAGTGGTCAGATTTCTATATTAAACAATTATAATTCAGGGAATCCTTAATTTAATCTCAGCATGATACTTTACTCAATTCAGGATACTATCTGTTAAAGCACACGTAACTTAAGTACGTTAAATGAAATGCAAATATTTAATAACTCAGATAGAATATACGATATGATAATCACACTTGATAGAATGGTAACAAAGAGGAAGCTGTGCTAGTCTATACACCATCAAAACAAAAAGCAGTCAAGTAGCACTTTAAAGACCAGCAAAATGGTTTATTAGGTGAGCATTCGTGGGACAGACCCACTTCTTCAGACCATAGCCAGACCAGAACAGACTCAATATTTAAGGCACAGAGAACCAAAAACAGTAAGCAAGGAGGACAAGTATGGCTCAGTCTAATTCTTGACCTTCCCCCCCCACCCCTCCACTCTCTGATTTGCTCACCTTGATTATCTTTTTCTGATTTGTCCTCCTTGCCTACTGTTTTTGGTTCTCTGTGCCTTAAATATTGAGTCTGTTCTGGTCTGGCTATGGTCTGAAGAAGTGGGTCTGTCCCACGAAAGCTCACCTAATAAACCATTTTGCTAGTCTTTAAAGTGCTACTTGACTGCTTTTTGACTTGATAGAATGGTTTGCTCTATTCTTAACTGCTAATAATTTACAAGTAAATGTTTTACTTTACAGTCTATATGCATCAGATTGTTGCTGGCTCACTAGTATCGGTGAAAGTTTCACCAAATCATTAATCAAAACAAAACAATCTCCCTATGGCAATGTGCAGCTAAGCACTACCTGTAACTTCAGTGGCATAACCCAACTTTAACAAGTTCCTCCCTCCTTCTGGGATCTTCCCTCACCCCAGGTAAAATCCTGGGGAACAACCCACAGCGGAACTTGTCAAGACACACACAGCACAGCCATCTGTCTGCATACACATAAACTGAAGCACGACCTGGCCATCCGGCTATAGCTTTATATTATATTAAGTGTGTCAGGCAAATCTTTCAAGAAGTCAAGAGGAAAGCAGCACACAAATTTAAAATGCGTTTATACAAGGAAACAATTTGCCTGTATTAGCAATTTGTGGAATACTCCTTTGCATTTTGTTGTTCTGAAAAAAAACAAACAAACTATGTAACAGTTCTTGTATCATTTTACTATCCTTTACTTACTACTGTACAAAGCAGAAAGTGAAGAGAGCAATATTACAATAGCATTTTCATAACAATTGCCTGTATTTTGCTATTTTAAACAAGCCATTATACAAATGCCCATGTCTTAAATATATCTAGGATCAAGCCTGTTGCTCTACTCATGAGAACAATTTCATTGACTTTGATAGATCACTATGAATAGTAACAGAGAGAAAGCCGTGGTAGTCTATATACTATCAAAACAAAAAAGCAGTCAAGTAGCACTTTAAAGATTAACAAAATAATTTATTAGGTGAGCTTTTGTGGGACAGACCCACTTCTTCTGTTCTGGTATGGCTATGGTCTGAAGATGTGGTGGGTCTGTCCCACGAAAGCTCACTTAATAAATTATTTTGTTAGTCTTTAAAGTGCTCCTTGGCTGCTTTTTTGTTTTGATAGATCATTTTGCGTGAGTGAAGCATGAAGGATTTTATCTAGTTTATGTAGTTTTTAAAAAAAATTTGAATACATTTGTGTGGCTGGATTTGGAGCCTGTATTGCTTCGACTATTTAAAAAATGTGAATGAACGCCATGCATATCAAAATGAGGGACTTCAAAATGTTAGGTGCAAGCTTCCCACATGTAGCTCTGCCAATAAAAACTTTAAATTTTGAACTGTAATGATCCTGCTATTCCAGTCTAGAGCTTCTCTTGAGCAGACACTGTCAATGAAGACCTATTGTGCAGATGTTTGGCAATGCATTGCACAAAAAAGGAAACTAAAACGAGATCAGTGCTCACATTGTCACTTGTGATCTAAGATCATTTGCACCTATATTTTCAGGATCAAATGATTTCAATGTAACAAGTCTTAGCATGCGGAAAATTACTTAAGCAAAATCATCATCATTTTAAAATACAAGATGCCAGTGCTACTGCAGAAATAGCCTTGATAACAGCAGCTTGACCAGTGATACTCTAGTTCATACCATACACAATTGGAGTCCCTAAACCTATTGAGGTCTGGAAACAGCTCTCATAGGTAATGTCTACACCACCTGCTGGATCAATGAGCCTTGGTAGATCCAGAAAGGGTTGATTTTTCACATCTAGTACAGACATGTTAAACTGACCACCAAGAACTCTCCCATCAGCTCAGATACTCTACCTAAACAAAAACCACATGTGGATTATACAGGACAGCATCTACCATTGACTTACCGCAGTGAAGACAATGTGATGAGTAGATCTAAGTATGTTGACTTCAGCTATGTTATTCGTGTAATTGAAGTTGTATAACTTAGATCAATGGCCTGCAGTAGTGTAAACTGGACTTCAGTGGTCATTGACACAAGATGCTGAAAGGGAGCTGGGAAACTTGGGGAGCAGGTGATTTCACAGCTTCCCCTGCACCTGTCATCAGTGCTGACATGCATTTTATAATTACGCTTACCAGTCTCCTTTGAAAACATACTTTGCCTCTTTAATAAAAGTACCTATTAAGTTTAGAAGCAACTAGTCACTTCTTCAATATGCTTCTTCAGATGAGGAGAAAAGATTTGATTTGACAAATTTCAAATAATCAGACACCTTAAATCCAACTTATTCAGTTCTTACCTTCGAAGTCCACATCCCCTACTAATTTGGTTTTCCCTGTCAGAGGGTCATGGAGATGGTTGATGCCTACATCAATTACAGCTGCACCTTCTTTAACCATATCAGCTGTAATCAACTTTGGGATACCTGAAATCATGAAGAAATATTGTATTAACACATCCAGATACAGAAAGACATCTTCTGCTCCTCATTATAGAAAAGGCAGGAAAGTGGTTTATTTTTTCAGCTTCTTGGTCACTATGGGGGTCAGAAACAAAGCTGATGTCAACCTACTGTGTCTAAACTGAGTAAATAATTTCAGTTAGGTTATATCGTGTTTCTACAGCACATCTCTGGATTCTTTGATTTCTCATATATTTAATTGCTACGTATTTGGCATTAGAGCCATTTACCTAAATAATGTGCAAAACATACAAAACATTGCTAATACAAATTTTACTTTTCGAAAAGCAAAACAAACAAGCTATCATGTAGCACTTTAAAGATTAACAAAATAATTGTTTTGATAGAATGCAGACTAACACAGTTATCTCTAAAAGCAGATAACCTTTTGTAATTCTTTGACATTTACATGCAGCTACTACAAGATCTAGCAAGACATTGTGGACTCAAGATATTCTAGCTTTCACTACATATGACACCACCACCACCACCACCACCACCAAGCTCACCCAGCTCTTGAGTGAGATTAGCTCATGAATGAGCAACTGCTTGAGGTTGAACCTGAGCAAGTGGAGGTTGTGCTGCTGGCGGAAGTAAACACAGAGAAGTTTGCACCTATGAAACAATTTCCTCTTGCTGAACACACACACACACACACACACACACACACAGGTTAGTCAGTTCACATTTTAAGTTTGCTCTTGGATTCCTTGCTGATAATAAGCATATCCAGAGTATGTCCTCTGTAACACTAATGAATTATTCTGCTTCCTATGGCTAGTTAGAAGATTGCATTCCGATCTGTTGGATGCAGATCTCAGTAATATGTACCTTCATCAACTTCTAGCTGTACTATAGCAGTGCAGTCTACCAGGATATGAAGCCCATTAGCAGTTGAGAAACTCAAATTCAACTTACATGCTAAGCATACATCTTCAACCAGGCATCACTAATAAAAACACATTATGGAATGTCCCACTTTTTAAATGAGAAGACAACCCATCTTTAAAATAAGAAGCCACTTGCTTCATGAGTTATGGGGACACCTTTGCTCACGTCTGACTCTGCCACTCTTTAGTAATATGGTCATGTTAATATAGCAGACCCTCGCTTTACATGGACTCAGTTTACGAGTTTTCATATTAACGTGAGTCGAGCCCGGGGGGGCGGGGGGAAGCATTTGTAGTTTGCCTCCTCCGGGGCTTGCTAGGATCCAATCTGTAATTTCGGGGATTATTTTCGGCAACCAGCTTTGCACAGAAGAAGCTCTGCTTGGAAGAAGCCTCTGAAAAGCAGCCACGAATGGGGATGGCACGCTGGAGCAGCAGTGTTGGCATGTCGCTTCTGCTTGCCTTGATATGAAGCAAGGCAGAGGGTGTAGCCCAGGAGCCGAGGAGGGCTGACCCTGTCCCCCACCTCGCCCTGCCTGCATGTCTCTCGGGCACTGGAAAGATTGTGGGGGCTACTGCTGCTGAGCAACACCCCATTGCTTCAAACTGAGCTCAACTTCACGTAGCAGGAATGGTAAAGTACTTCTCACTTGATTAACCCAGGAAGTTGCTGCTGAGCTGGGGAAAGCCGCTTCTCTCCTAATAACAAAAGTAGGGCATAGAGATCTGCAGCAGCTCATGGACTCAGAGTGTTCTTGGCAAAGGCAGATAACACAAGTAAAAACCCTGGACCATTCCCCTTACCTGATACACTTGTGCTGCTGGGGGCACAGCAAAACTAAGGATGGCAAAATCCAGGTGAGAAATTCCATTGTGGTCCCAGGCCTTCAGACAGTGGCAAAACAAATCCTGGCACTCCTGCTGTCCTGGAAGCACCAAGGAGGCTGCTGCAATGCCTTGCTTTTGTTATTGTTATTAGGAGAGAAGCGGCTTTCCCCACCTGAGCAGCAGCGTCCCAGATAAATCAAGTGAAAAGTATGTTAAGAGGCACACAGCAGTTAGCTCTAGGGTAGAAATGTAGCACTTTAAAGACTAACAAAATGATTTATTTGGTGATG
Source organism: Carettochelys insculpta (assembly GCF_033958435.1). NCBI lineage: Eukaryota > Metazoa > Chordata > Testudines > Carettochelyidae > Carettochelys > Carettochelys insculpta. The sequence goes on along the minus strand of NC_134140.1, from coordinate 130,358,922 downwards.
AGCTTTCGTGGGACAAACCCACTTCATCAGATCAATCTCATTTCCATTACAGACTGACATTTATACGTACAACAGAAAGGGGGCCGTGTTAGTCTGTACTCCAACAAAACAAAGTGGCAGAATTGTAGCACTTTAAAGACTACCAAAATGATTTATTCAGTGATGAGCTTTTGTGGGACAGACCCGCTTCATCTGATGAAGCGGGTCTGTCCCATGAAAGCTCATCACCAAATAAATCATTTTGTTAGTCTTTAAAGTGCTACATTTCTACTGCTTTATTTATAAGTAGAGAGGACCAATAAATAAATAAATAAATAAATAAATAAAATTGCAATAAAAACCTGACAAATCAAACACATAGGAGGGGGATGAGGGGTTGGGGGATGTTAGTTGTTGCCCGAGATAATTATGAGCATCAAAGGAAGGGAAGCAGTCCTAGTAATGCATGAGGTAATTGATGTCTCTGTTCACACCATGTGTTAATGTGTTGAATTTGAATATGAATTCCAACTCACAAAATTTCTCACTCTAATCTGTTTTTAAATTCTTTTTGCTCCACGACACACACTCTCAGGTCTTTAACAGAATGGCCCACTCCGTTGAAGTGTTCACTGACGAGCTTATGTGTATTGAATTTCTCGATGTTTGCTCTGTGTCCATTTATTTGCCAGGTCTGTCCAATGTACTTAGTGGCAGGGCATTGTTGGCATATAATGGCATATATAATGTTGCCGGAAGTGCACAAGAATGTGCCTTTGCTTTTGTAACTAACATGGTTAGGTCCAGTGATGGTATCCCCAGAATAAATATGTGGATAAAGTCAGCAGCAGGGTTTGTTGCAAGGAAACGTTCCAGGATTAGTACTACTGTGGTGTAATGCGTGATTTCTGGTTAGAATCTTTTTTAGGTTAGGAGATTGTCTATAGGAAAGGGCAGGCCTGTCACCTAGGGCTTTTTGGAGTGTAGCATCATGGTCCAAAATAGGTTGTAGGTTGTTAATGATGCCTTGCAGGGGTTTGAGTTGGGGGCTACAGGTGATGACAAGTGGTGTTCTGTTATTGATCTTTTGGGGCCTATCTTGAAGTAGCTGGTTTTTGGGTATTCACCTGTCAATTTGTTTTTTTTTGTTTTTTTTGTTTACTTCTTCCGCTGGGTAATTAAGTTTTATGAATGCTTGGTAGAGGTCTTGTAGTTTTCAGCCCCTGTCAGTAGGATCAAAGCAAATGCGATTATATCTAAGGGCTTGACGATAAACGATGTATCATGTGGGTGTGCTGGATGGAAGCTGGAGGTAGGTAGGTAAGTGTAGTAGTCAGTGGGTTTCCGGTAGAGGGTGGTGTCGATGTGGTCATCAGTGATTTGTACTGTAGTATCCAGGAAATGTATTTCTTGTGTGGAATATTCAAGGCTGAGATTGATGGTAGGATGCAGGTTGTTAAAGATCTCTGTGGAATTCTTCCAGAGTCTCTTTACTGTGGGTGCAAATGATAAAGATGTCATCAATGTAGCTTAAGTAAAGGAGGGGCAACAGGGGACAAGAGCTAGAAATTGCTGTGCTAAGTCATTCATAAAAAAAAAGCAGAATTTAGACAGAGCCCTTCTCTGCAAGATATCAGAAATAAGAACACCCATGGAAATAAATAAGCAACTGGCTTGAAAAAGTGCAGGCTTCCAAAACTAACAACTAAACTGAAGATAGAGTATGGCAACATGAACAGTGTTATTTTGTGGAAAAGATATCAAACCAGGGGCCACCTGCAAATGGCCTTTCCACAGGTTCTCCTGCTGGCACTTCCCATATACAGGCCTGTCACAGCTGCAGTCCCACCACAAAAGGGGTGGGGAAGAAGTAGGTTCATGCCCTGAACTCCCTTTGTCCTAGCAGCAGAGCAAGCCAGGCACATCAGTGAGAATCTTGCACCATCCCAGAGAAAGGTGGAGTCTACGTAGCTCCTGTGAACTCCGGGAAACTTAAAGGGATAATACCTTCCGGAGGTGTGCTCTCTCCCTGAGCTTCCACCAGGGCTGTGCAACTCCGTGCCACACCCAATGCAGGGCTTTCTGTACTTTGCACAACCCAGCCCAAGGTTTTTTCATCATTCCAGCTATACCTCATATTGTGTAAGGAGCAATAGATCATGTTCCTCCAACAGGCAACATGAAGAAAAAGTGTAAAGAACAGGTACCGCTGAATCGATACTGAATACAGTTTAATTGCATGCATGGCCAGCAACAAACGCTGTTTAGAAGCTGTAGTTCAATCCTGATGGTAAGTTCTGATGACCTACTGAGTAGTTTTTATCTATACAGACAATCTAAGGAAAATGGATTCAATATTCATTATTATTTTTAATTTGTGAATTCTGGTTAAGTGCACAGTCTAGAAATTATCACGTGCGAGATATAAACTCAAGGCCGAAGCTCATTTTCTTACTCCTAAACTGGCATGTGAAGAAGGAAGTACATTTAGCCTGTGAGGGAAAGTAGCATCTCATTCTACATCGAAACAGCAATCGTAAGTGTCAGAGTAAGTCATACTTTCCCTATTCATCTGGAAGGCAGTTAGCACAACCTGTGGTTTAGAGTATGGAGGAGAGAAGAGGGAAGCAAAATGGTAACATCATGAAAAAAAAGCAGAAGAATTACACATACATTGACCAAACTGTTTAGGATGTATATTAAAAATATGATTAAAACAAAACATCTGACATACAGAGCTGATTACTTGTATAATAAAGCCAAATCAAAATGCAAATATTTCGATCTCTGTATCTTCAGTAATATCAAACCACTGAACTTCCCAGTTACTAATTATAGAAACTCCATTCTTTCTACAGCCCATTCTTCAATTTACCTCTTTATGCAACAACTATGCATAATACATAATATCAAAACAACGCCATTTAATTTGCCAAGGCCGTCCTTAATTCTAATAGCAAAAGAAAGATCCTATTGTTATCCAAACATGGCCTCTAGCTGTTAAGGAAACGATACTGTCAGAAGCCAGATGACTCACCATTTTTACAGAAAATGGTGCAGTTTATATAATTATACCCATGTAAGCTGTGCACTGACTAGTTTCCACTTCTGAGTTCACTCTTAAGTTTCCTTAAGAGAAAGGTGTCATTTGTGATGAGAAACTAGTTTATGAGTCCTCAGATATGAAGGCCGAAAACTAAAGGCCAAATCTCTTCCTTTACTCAGAACAATCAGACCTACTGAAGCACCCTCAGCAAGCACGATCATAACCCACTTAGGTAACACATTTAAAACAGATATCAAAGCCACAGCTGTAGAAACGGAGCACTTTGTGAATTTTCAACATTTGCCACTGTAATATTAAGGACGTTTAGTTTTACCTGCAGCTACTATTATAATGTCAGCTAGCTGGGTATGGATCTTCAGCTGCTCTTTTGGAGTGTATCTGTGAGTAATTGTCACTGTAGCATCACCTGTAATGTACAATATTTGCAATTGTTATTCATAAAATTCCAAAAAAGTATTCATTAATAATAAATTCCTGCCTTATGGCCTGATAAGTCATTTTACTTACTTACACACACACACACACACACACACACACACACACACACACACACACACACACACACACACACACACACTCTCTCTCTCTCTCTCTTTATGAACTGATACCTTTTTCAGCATATGCAGAATGCCACTGCTTGTCTGCTCACATCAACAAAAAAGAGCAACCACATCACTATCAGGCTTAAACAATTGCACAGGGTTACGTGTTATGTTTTTGAACAGAGTGAACTAAATTCTTTCCTTGCTTAGCCTCAGTGAGCTTCATGGCATTAGGTAGGAATGAATCTGGCCTCATGTATCTATCCTACTAAATGTGGTATGAAGATAACTTTATAAGACCCTTTCATTTATCGCAACCGAGAACACTAGATATAAAGGGATTATGTTTATAATTTTCTCCTCATCTCTGTTTGGTCATTCATTGCTTTCTGTGCCTACTATACGCCTCTTTATGGCACAAATTCTGAGGGACTTCCCTATCTCTATAACCTGAGGAAAGAGCAGAGTTACCTCCACATCTCTGCATTTCCTGCAGGTCAGTTTAGTTTCTAATGTTTGTTTTGGAGAGGTTTGACTATACAAAAGGAAAATCAATGGTAATTAACTAATAGCAGCAACATTCATTTTTGTTGATATTTCCCTTCAGGTCTGAAAATGGTTCACCATATAGAAAGGGACATCCATGGCTCTGCCGTTGTTCTAGCATGGATTGCATGGGGATTACTGAGAGTTCTGACAACAATATGGAAGCCTACCACACAGATAACAGGAGATAATGGAACAGGGCTTTTTTGCAGCTGCAGTGAAAGAAAAGCAGATTTGGGAGACATTTTCCTTTCTACTTTTTGGTATCCATATTAATGGAATTGTGTGTGTCAGAGTGTTGGACGAGACAGCCTTGTGCTACTCTTGAGCTAGATCTCCATTTCTGCTTTTCTTTCATTGCAGCTGCAGAAAAGCCTTGTTCCACTATCTCCTGTTATTTGCTCTTAAACAAGCTTCCTGACTGTCTTCCAAAAGCAGGGAGGAGATAACTGGGAAGTCCGTGAAGGGAACAATGAGCAAAGGCCAACTCTCTTTCACTTTGCTATCTTCTCTGCATACCCTGAGCCTGTTACACGCCATGTTTTTCACCCTCCATCCACCTCAGGTCCCTGGCTACAGTGTCTTATTTTAAATTTCATATTACAGTTTTCACTATTTCAGTCTGTGCCACCTGCTCTGATGCCTCAGGAACATTTATTATTGACCAATTCTGCACCTTGTCTCATTGACACACTTGTCTTCTTATACCTTCAAATTGTGCCCTTGCTCGATTCCTTGCTCTCCTGCCTAATCCACCCTTCATGCATCCACCCTAATGTAAAGGTCACTCCCTCTTCCAGTATTTGCCTGTACTGTATGTGCTCTCCCACAAGAGAAATGAATCATGAACACTACAGTAATTGGCAGCAGGGAGACACCCAGAGTGTGGGAATAGCTTCATTGAATCAGTGGACCTGAAGAGTTTACACAGAGTTTAAAAAGCTGTTGCAAAACCCACCTATCTGCTAATGCCCAGGGCTTTTTTTCTTGCAGAACACACAGGAATGGAGTTCCGGCACCTTTTTTCTGGTAGAACAGCAGAAAAATTTTCACTGCCAGTTCTGCAGCAGTATGGTGACCGGGGCAGGAGCCCCTGCTGGTCCCACAGCAGAGCACAGACTGGGGCAGGAAGACTTGCTGGTTCCGCAACAGCGTGGGGACCCAGGCAGGAGCCTCTGCCATCCTGGGCAGGAGCCCTTATTGGTCCTGCAGCAGAACGGGGATTGGGGCAGGAGCCCCCGCTGCCCCACAGCAATGTGGGGACCGGGGCATTAAAATTTAATACCCTAACCCCTATGTGGAATCATCAGACTTGAATTCCAGCACCCTTTTTTTTCCCTAGAAAAAAAGCACTCTTAAAGCCTATCCATAATCAAAGTTAAAAACAAACAAGGAAAAAACAAAACCAAATAAGCCTAAAGGAAACAAGCATAGATTCCTAGAAACTGGAAAAGGTGAATCCCCTAAAAAGTACCCTCTGGACATCAGCATACAGATCTGATCTAACTGCTCAGCACTTAGATTCTTTGTTGGTGCATTCCCTGAGGGAGAAAAACTGGCTGTCTGGCTGAAACACAATTCTAGGTGACAGGAAATAAACAGAAATAATGTTTAAGAGTCAAAGGGAAGGCAGTTGGTTTCCATAATCAACTTCTGTCTCCAAGGACGAAGAGCCAGGCTGCAGTGGATTCTGATCATGACATGGACCATTCTTCTAGAATCTCCTAAGTAAGAGATCTGCTGTGATAGCAGCACCCCAAATTATTGTCATCAAGAAGCATATAGGGAAATGGTAGGCCTTGCGTTTACTTAAAGCTAAATTCTTCTCCCTTAGCATCCTAGGAGTGAATAAATGAAAAGAATACACAAAACAGAAAGAAGATGCTGTTTGGCAAATCTGCTGCAATATCTTTCAACTACTGATTACTGATGACACTGAATGATTTCATGAGGGAGCAATTCAGATGTTCAGATGACAAAAGTTTATCTTCTACAAGAATCTCTCACGTTAGTGAACTGATATTTCAGCTGATCTCGTTGTATTCTGAGATGCTTATTTGAGATGAGCCACTTTTATAATGAATATTTTCCCACTCAAATTGCTGAGGAACCAGATCTTCTCTTAGGAAACTAGCTCTATGGATTTCCATGTTCATTCATATAAACTGTCTGCATTGATCCATAACTACTGGGATGTCTGGAGAGAGCACCGAAAGAACTCATATTGCCAGCACAGCTTAGATTCTGGAAAACAGCCTGAGGTGTAGATGCTATCCTGAATGAAAAAGCTTTATGCTGGTACTAATCATTCTACATTACCAAGTACAGGAATTGATAATGCTATCGAGCTATTGGAATGTGTAATACAACTCCTAGAAGCATAAATTATGCCCCAGCTGAGCTGCCCTCCCTTCCCGCTCCCCTGCAACAGTTCTAAAACTTTTTGTAAAGAGCAAAAGAAGTTTAGGAATTTTACATCATTGCTTGGTATCCTTAAACTTCAGTTGAACTGTGAAGAAAAGGCTTGAGTGCTAAATCCATGCTAAAATCGCAATACCAGAGACGCAGAGCTGTAGGTGTTCACTCTTTCTTGGTATTATGGGGAGATCAAATGGGACAAAGACAGAGAAGGAAGTGACTATGATCAGCAATTACAAACTGATGTTACCAGTTCCCATTCCCTTAGGGAAATACAGACCCTGAGTGACAAGAAACAGATGTATAGCTGAAAGTCAAGAGTAGGCTAAAAACGTAATCAGTTTTTAAAGGATGAACATTACAGACCTTCCCTAGAGTTTATGATGAAGGATCCCTAGAGTTTTTTTAAGTCCCAGGTTGACACAGTCATGGCTGGGATGACTTGGTTGTGGCTGATCCTGCTTGAAACAGGGGGCAGGACTCAATGACCTCTCGAGGTCGCTTCCAGCTCTGTGATTCTATGATTCTAAGGATTTGTCCTTATGTAATTCCTTAAGAAAAAGGGCTAGGAGCTGGACTGAAGACCAGGCTTCACATCCACAGCAGTTATCCTGAGATTCATATGAATATCAAAGTAAGGAGCTTTCTGTTTATTTTGTGGTTTGGTTAAAATAATATTTTATATATCGTTATCTAAGGCTCAATAATAAATCTGGTGGAAAAGACTTCGCTGACTAAGTTTTGGTGTGTGCTCCTGTTGAGTCACTCCACCAGCCTGCAAACGTAATTAGGATTGTAGCCAAGCTTCTAAAGAATAAAATTTCTTTTTTGAAGCCACTGGCAACTTTCCTGTCAGAAGGATCCGATAGGGAGGTGTTGCCATCTGCAGGACAGAAGGATTTCTAGAAACACATCTTTACAATTGACTCTAACACAGGGAAAGAGACCCGTAATTAAGATATGTTTGTAAAGAATGTGTAGCAATTTATCAAAACTCTTAGATAGGCCAGATTCCTTATCAAGTAAGCCTCTGATACAAACTAATCCAGAATGGATACAGCTAGACGACTTCCGTATTTCCTCTCAGCATCTATAAAGATTCCCCCTATGTCCCTAACTTTTTTCAGCTTTAAACGAAGACTGTAAATACCTAGAAAATAATTTAATCAGATTACTGATACCATCCTGTTTAACCTTCCTCAAAGACTCAGTGTTTGAGCATTTGTACATATTGTACTCACTGGATTCCTAGGAGGAAGAGAAAAGACTTTTAAAATGTTTTTTGATGGTCTGTGGGTTTTGTTTGGAAGATTTTGGAGGGCAGATATCTTATTCTTAGAAGAAACTGAGGGGTCTGAGTGCCCACTTTTACTTACTTTTGATCTTTGCCCCTTATTGGTAGAGGAATCACTGTTGTCAGAGAAAGAAGCACTCAAGAGAAATATATAATGGGACTTGATTTAGTGTTATGACCTCCAAACTCTCCATGAGATCTGGAAGTCAAGCTTTCCTTCTTTTCCTCTCACTCATCATCACCAATCACCCTGACCTCAAACCACACATGCAGGCTGCATCTCCACTAGCAAGTACATTCGAAATGGAGGTCAAAAGATGGCCTTCTTTTGAAATTCCCTGCAGAGCATCTACACACACTCCGCAGTCTTTCAAAATTAACTTTGAAAGAATGGGACCATTCCATCAAAGTTGGTCCTCCGTTCCCATGGTGCGAAGAGCTCCCTCTTTTGAAAGACTATTTCGAAAGAGAGCAAGCATAGATGCACCGCAGCTGGCTATTTCGAAAGAGGGAGTCATCCATGGCACCGACCAGCTGGCAGCGCCACTCATAGCACAAGTGAAGCTCTATGGCCCTGGCATCCGGCCACGTTTAAAGAAGCAGGCTCCCATAAACCCCCAGATAGGAAGCTGAGAGCATGCAGGCAACCGGGAACCCACGCTGCTGCTCAGTCCACTGGCACCCAAGACGCTCCAGCCAGCCCACCATGCTCCCCAGCTCCATGGCCAGCAACTCAGACCCCTGCCAGGCCCCGAAGCACCAGGCCCCCTTCTGGACAGAGGCTGAGCTCCGGGACCTCCTCGCCCTCTGGGAAGACGAGAAGGTCCTGCACCAGATGGCGGTCAGACACCGCAACACTGCAGCATTCAAGAGCCTCTCCGAGAGCCTCATCAGGCAGGGTCACCCCACCCACACCCTGGAACAGGTGAGGACCAAAGTCACGGAGCTCCACCAGGGATATTGCAGGGCCCAGAATGCAACCAGGCAGTCAGGGGCAGCACCTACCAGATGCCCTACTATAAGGAGCTGGACTGCTTCCTTTGGTGCAAAGAGGCGGGACACCTGGTCAGGGTCCTTGACACAGTGGACCCCAACACTGAGCTGGAGCCTGAGACAGGGACAGAGGGAGAGAACCGCCCAGAACCAGCGGCTGGCACCAGGTGCCTGTGGACAGTCATGCTACTCCAGACTATCAGCGATGATGAGGGCTCAAGTGAGGGGGCACTCATCAGTTGACGTCCTGTCCAGCCCGTCCAGCCAGGCCCCCTCCGACAGTGCCTCGGCTGGGGTCCCTCCAAGAACTCAGGCACATGCCATACATGCTGGTCACCCCAGGGCATGGGAGGAGATGTCTGATCCTGCCCAGGGTGGCCGTAGCCCACCCACATGGCTATTGGCCCCGGTGCACATGAAGGCTGGACGGCCCTGCTCCCCCAGCCTCGGAGGACCAGTGCACAACACTCAGCACCACACGGCCATGACAGCACCACAGGCTGCCTGGTTGTGGAGAGACAGGAGATGGGAGGTGGGGGCAGAGGGGAGCTCACCCTCATGGCACCCATATGGGGAACCCTGGGATGCAGTCCCCGCAGGGTCCCTGGGATGGAGAGAGGATGAAAGGAGAGGGGAGGGTGAGGTTTGCAGGGCACAGCACTTGGGACTAATGGCCTGTTCCTCTCTCCTCTTCTGTCCCCACATCTTCAGCAGCCAGACCAGCCCTGTGTTGGGCTCAGGGAGCCCAACCACCAAGGGTGAGAGGAAGCAGCCCAGACCCCAGCTGGGGACAGTGCAGTGCAGTGCAGTGCAGTGCAGTGCAGGGCTGCCACTGCTGGGCCATCCACCAGCACCACAAGGGTCGGGGTGGGGGGGGGGGAGAAGGAGGCGGCAGCAGCAGCAGAGGGGAACGCAGCCCACACTGTAGCCCTGTGGGACCTCACGGGTGTCCTATGGGAGCGGCTCGCCATGGAGCAGCAGGCCTGGGACCAGGTGGCGGCCAACCTGGATGCCCTGACCCAGGCCATAGTTGGTCATCTGGCCCCAGCTACCACCCTATCGCGAGCCACTCCCACACTCTCCCCTCCCGCCCCACCGTCTACACCACCTCCCATCTCCCCATCCCAATCCACTCACCCCCTGCAGTACCCCCCCACCCCACCCCCATGAGCCTGACCTCGCTGCCCTGGTCCCCCCGGCCAGCCTCCTGCAGCTGGTCCACATGTTGCTGGTCAAGAGGAGGACACACCCCCTGCTCCACCTGTGCTGACCCCCAGAAAGGCCATGGGGGGCCTCACCCCAGTCGCATCCTTACCACCCCATGCCGCTGGCCCCGGCCCAGCCCCAACAGGGCCCCTGGACATGGGAGGGGGAGAGATGGGGTGCAGGCAATGGGGATCCTGGCCATCAAAACCCATTGAGGGGTAAAGCCCTCCTGGGGCTCACAGTGCACCCACCCAGGGCTGCTATGCCCCTGTATATAGCTCCCCTCAGTCTTTCATTAGCTGTTCCCCCGCCCACCTGTATATAGTTCTCTGGAGTTGGCAGAGGCACAGACAGGTTTAAAGTGCAAATAAACAGTCTATTGGTGTGATTAACCCCATGTCCCCTCTTCATGTATGGGGATGTCGGTGGGGGTGTGTGCACATGGGGGTGGTGGTGGGCTGTTTGTACAGGGTGTGTGCATTTGGGGGTTTCACCGTGGCCCCCCGCTCAAAGGCCTGGTGCAGAAACTCCTGTACTCACACCCCATCCTGCTGGGCCTAGAGGCATGGGGCTGCTCATACCTGCACACCACCTTGGCGGCCAACCCCTGTGAGCGCAACTTGTTTAGCCTCCACGAGGTTGTACAGGGTGCAGCAGGCCCCAACCACTGCTGAGACACTATGGAGACTCATCTCCAGCCTGGTGAGAAAGCATCTGAACTGCCCCTTCAAGCGCCTGAATGTCTGCTGGATGGTACTGTGGACCCGGTTCAGCCACTCATTAAAAATGTTCTAGCTAGGCTGTGTGTGTCCCGTATATGGCCTAATCAGCAAGGCCTGCAGGGGATAGGCCATGTCTGCCACGATGCAGGGTAGCCTCATTGTATCCCCAATAGGGAGCTCCCGCCAGGGGATGAAGGTCCCCTCGGCCATCTGGCAGCCCAGCTCCGAGTTCTGGAACACCCTGGCATGGTGGGCGCAGCTGGACCAGCCCACGCAGATGTCCTGGAAGCGACTGTTGGTGTCGATGAGTGCCTGCAGGACCACAAAGTGGTAGCCCTTTCGATTCACATGTTTATGTCATCCAGCACCCCAAAGTAGTTCAAGAAGCCCAAGTCCTCAAAACCCCATATGGCGTTGTCCAGTCCCGACGTGGATCAGCTGCTGCAGGAGGACCTTGTTGATGGCCCAGACAGCCTGTAGGGTGTGGTGGGGGGAACGCACTCATGAATATGGGGTAGGTTGTGGCATGCCTACCTGTCTCTGCTCCCGTCCCTGGTGGGCGCCACACCCACAAGCAGTTAATGACCCAGGGGCCTGGGAGGGGGCATCGTGCCCTGAGGACGGCCTCCAGGAAGGTGGCTACCAGGGTGGCCACCCGGAGCCACTGGTGGACAGCAGCCAGGATTGCAGCCAGTGCGCCGGCCACAGCCTTGATGGAGGGGGATCTGCTTGAGGTCCATGGGGGCCCAGGGTGCCTCCTCTGCTCACTCGTGGTCTGTGTGCCTGGGGACAGGTAACTGGCTCGCAATGTGTGCAGGCTGAAGCTCGAGGAGGGGGCCTTTAAAGGAATGGCAGGCAGCAGCCTCGGAAGGGCTTGTCTGCCATGCAACCCTGCCTGCGACGTTTCCTGCCCCTGTACTTTCAAAAGGGTACCCTGGGATGGTTGGATGCCCTCTTTTGAAAATGCAGTGGGGGCCATTTGAAAAGGCAGGTGGCACCTTTGTTCCCCGTTTCCCTGTGTCGACGCTCCCTTTTGAAAGGCCATCTTTCAACATTTATTTTTGATAGCAATCCTTTCGAAATGGAGCTGTAGTGTAGATGCAACTGCAGTTGCATTCCATATGCTCCCTAACAACAGGTTGTTGTATGTTGAGTGGGGCATCACTGGTGTGGACGGTCTTAGGGCAGGACTGTGAGGTTTTTGATTTTTCATGTAAGTGGGGGTCAGAATGAAAGAAGAGTTCTGAATAGTATCTTGCCTTTTAGAAGGCAAATGGTAAGAGGCAGCTGGTTTACGTGGGAGGTTCAAACATTTTGATACAAATTATAACCCTAAATGTAACCAGGAAACAAAATACTTTTATAAACAATTTATACCATTTTATGATTTCACCACATATAGTATATTCACTCCTATTTATAGATTAAAACCAGGAAAGGGTATTTAAAAATGTATTCCAACTGCTAAATTTGAGATTTCAAACTAACAATAGTTTCTACGGGAATCTTCATTGAATTTTCTATCTTCCTGCTCTCAGGAATTACAATTACAGTTTCTCCGCTCTGGATGGTCACACCTCCACATTAGCTACTGATAATGGGCCACATCTTCTCTGACTGAATTAACCTGATTTCTCCTCTCTTGATGTTCACAACTCCACATTAACTGCTGATAATGGGCCACATCCGCTGTGACTGAACAGACCTTGTCAAGAGAAGGGCCAGAGTTGACTAGTACTCTGACCTCTTCATAAGCCCATATATTTAATCCTCCTCTGAAGCCCCCACTTATGCATCTGAAGAAGCGGGTCTTAGCTGACGAAAGCTTATGCTCCAAAATATCTGTTAGTCTGTAAGGTGCCACAGGACTTCTTGTTGGTTTTGAAGATACAGACTAACTCAGCTACCCCACTGATGCAATGTTAAAGGTTTCTTTAGAAGTTTTTTACTTTGCGGTTACATCACTTTGCAAGAGTCAAAGGAAAATTTCGTCATGATTTCTCTGAAAGGAATATGGAGAAGATATCTGAAATACTCTGAAAAAGTTCTTGTATGAAGTTGACATTGATCAGCTGCTTCTGTTGCCAATGGTGGTGCAATGAATACAACAGCAAAGGACAGAGTTTAAGAACTTTCTGTCTGTAAAAATTAACCAAAGTGAGTATTTCATTGTATTACGCATCAGAAAGTAATGAATGTCCTCATTTAAAGAAAAAGGTTTAACATTAGTTATGGATGTAACTGTGCAGTTTTTTAAATTATGTTTTTGTGTAACTAGCAATTCATGTAACCCAAATGACAGCAGTAGTTAGAAACTGGATGCTCAGGTGGCAGGCTAAAAAAATAAACTCCGATGGCAGCTGCTACAAAAAAAACCCACACTGGAAGAACTGATTCATTTAATATTATCAATTCTAATAGGGAGAAGAGAGGCAAATCCTAGAGAGAGGTGAGGGAAACTGACGTATATAACTGACCCGAATATCTAAGCTGTGAAACAGGTCGCTAACTAAATTCCGTAGCAATTACTTTTTGTTTTGCAATCAGAAGGAGTCTGACATCACTAATTCTTATGAGTCTTGGATGGTAGAAGACAGAAAACTGCAGTGTTTTTGCTCACCAAATTTCACTGCTCTAATTAGATCTGCACTGCAGACAGCAACTTGGAAAGTTAATCCTGCTTCATTAAACCTCAGAATTAACAGTACTAGAGAACTAATTCTTCTTCCAGCACAATGAATGGCAAAAAAGTCCCATTGATTTTCATGAGAACAGGATTGAGCCCAAAGCTTTTCACTAAGTATAATTACTACATAAACATACAGAGAAGTTCCAAACGCTAACTTTCCCACAGAGGCTTCACGGGAAAAACTATATGATTAGCAAGAAGCTTTCAACATTTCATTATATTAATAACACATTTTGCTACACTCCAATTAAACATGACTGAAATTAAGTAACACCCATGTTTACTTAATTTATAAATGACACTTCTTCAGTTCTAAGATATCACACTATTGCAACATAGTGTTGATCTTACTTAAAATTAAACAGCATTTGTTGTTTTTTTTTTTTTAAACTGCAATTGTAGTGGCGAATCAATTCTGCTATAACTAAGGAACCATCAGTATTTCTATTAACACCACTTCTTTTCCTTGATTTTTCAGGGTGGTGGGGAACAAAGGCCACATAGCCAAGTTATTTCGAGATAACAGCTGTTATTTTGAAATAACCTGTTGCCTACACTACACAACCACTGTTTTGAAATAAATTCATAATAGTGTGTGTGTTATTTCAAAACTGGCAAACCTCACTGCAGGAGGAACACCACCTACTTCGAAATAACTACTTCAAAATAGGCCCTGTTAAAATGTGGAATAGCACTTTCAAAATAAGTGCTATTCCCTGTCTTAACAGCACCTATTTTGCAATAGGCGTTGTGCGTGCAGACTATGTATTTCAAAATACCTAAGTACTATTCTGAAACACACTTTAGCTAAGTGCTATTTCAAAATACATTTTTTATGCGAAGCAGCCCGATTTTGAAATAACTGTTTCGGAATAGCTTATTTCAGAATAGGGCTGCAGTGTAGAAGTAGCCAAACTGAACTATGGCATCCAGGTTGAGAATTATCATTAAAGGTATTGGGTTGAAAAGATACTTTGTTTTTCATATATAAATGTTGATTGGTACAACTTAAAATAATACAGTATAGTGCAATACAGCTATACATATCAATAATTTAAAACAATGAAAAGTTAAGAAAAACAAGTTTAGAGAATGAGGGATATAGCTGTGTTATTTTTGTATACCTATCATATATACCTCAATTTACCTCTGGGTTATCATCCTGCCTGGCTCCACAGAACTATATCGAATGATGCTGTTAGCGGGAAATTAACAGGAAATGAAACTATGACAAAAATAAGGTACTGGGGAAGCAATGAGGAAGCTATCGATTGGGAAATAACATTGGGCCAGAATCCAGCTAGTCTGGCAAGTTCACTCTCCCCAGACCATACCTAGGATCATGGGGGATGCAAAAACCTTAAAGATGGTGGCTTAAGAAGTTGGGTGTCAGCAGCTGTCTGCGGGTGGGAGGCTGAAGACTGACAGAGACGCACAAAGAAAGCAACACAGAAACTTGCAGCAAACCAGCTCTCTCCCTCAACCCAGAGATGGAGAGAGTCAGGCAGAAAGGAACTAACAAAAGCTTGCAAGGAAAGATTACAGTTAGGTAAAGAACTATTCATATACATTTTTGTTATCCTTTGTTGTGAAAGCTCTGTACATTTCACTGAATAAGCAATGTTTTCTTTTGTAAAAAATATTTTTGAGTCACTTTAATCAGCTGTTTGTTAACGGCTCCCAGAGGAAACCAATTTACAGCTGTCAAACGTAGTTGGATGTTTTAGGTTAACATGGTTAGTAAGCAAGGGACTGAAGAATAGTCAGACCACGTGTTTTCACCCAGAGAAGGGTGAAAGTAGTTAAACTTCTCCCCACAGAGGTGCAAGTTAAGAGATTGAAAGGGGTCTGAAGTGCATCCTCCCCCTACATGAGGTAGCAGAACTGACAAGAGAAACTATTTTAATATGCTGAAAATTATCAGTTTTAAAACTATACTGGAGCAAACAAAGTTGATTTATTTTGGATGCATTTTCCCATTAATTTAAATTAAAATCTCATCCTTTTTTGAAGTCAGTGGAACTATTTATGTGGTTAAAAGTTAAGAACATGTGTAACTACTTTCTTGAACTAGGGCCTTAGCTCTTAGGTTTATGGAGGCAAAAGGGGAGTGCCTGATTCTAAAACCAGTGGTAGCAGCAGGAATTCAAGAGATGCTCAGACCCTTTCAGGATCTGACCCTAATCAGTTGTGTAAATTAATATCACTCAGTAAGATGAAGTCCATATTAAGGTCTTTATATGGACTTAAATTGGACTGTTAGTGTAATTATGTGCATGAGAAAAACTGCATTTGTCACACAGCTTTGAAATCAAGATGAAATTTTTGCTGCTGAGCTTGTTCACAACAATGAAATGTTGTGATTAGTCCTGAACAGACAAGGCAGGTGGGAAGAGAAGGAGAGTTTGGATTATGGATTGTTTGTCTCACTGAGTGTGAGCTTTGAGATTTGTGTTTCTTAGCAACCTTTGAGTAAGTTCCTAACTATGGACATGGATAAACATTTTAAGTCGGAGTTTTACAGTGCATTTCAAATATGTTTATGACTGAATACACAGCTGGAAAAAGCTATATGCAAAATCTCATGTAAGGTATCATTTGAAAAGTTGTAATCTGATGAATGTGCATATTCTATTTGTGTGCATATGTTATTCCTGTATTTGAAGTTAAAAATATGAAATATAAATCTGTTTAACTAATATATACTGAATGAGGGACAAAGGATATTTCAGAAAGTCGATGACTTGTGGATAAGCGTAATAATCTGTAAATGGGTTTGCTTTTCCTATGGACCTGTCTGTAAGAGGCTCTCAGAGTCCTCACATGGACATGCATTTAGGCAACGAGATGCTGAGACCTCTATCTTGGTCCTTGTACTTTTCCACTGAAGGTGAGAAAAGCTTAAACTGAACACAAAGGATTCCTACCTTGAGCAAAATCCATGTAAAGGTGGAAAATCAAAAATAGGAGTGCTTGGCAAATGTCAAGACACCCCTGCTTACCACCCAAGATGACTGTTGGAAGCATCTAAGACTGAACAGGGGTAAGGTTCATGCCCAAGCAAGGAGGCTTTCCAGCCTGTGAAAAAAAATGTCTAACGTGTTTATTTTAAGTAGGGATTGGTGAACCTAAAAAGTGCAGCATTCAGGCTGAATCTGGATACATATCTAAAAATTCAGATTCTTATCTAAACAATCAACCTCCTGAGTTTAATCAATTAAGCTAGAGATTTTTGAAGAACAAACATTTTCATAAGATTATGAGCATTGCGTCTTCTGCATGGAAACTAGAAGGAAACTTCATTAATCCAAACATATTAGGAACACAGAAAAGATTGTTTAAGTAGGATTCTAAAAATAAAGTGATGGTACTAGGGATGAACTGTTTCATTTTCTCTGCCCTCTTCCCCTATCCCTTATTTTGGCTATTTTCACTCACTATGTTATTAAAGCAAGTAATACCACTCTTGGACTTACCTCCAGGCCTTTCATGTTCTCCATCCGTATGTAAAAGCATTGAAATAGGCATTCCTACGTTCTTGGATCTTCCAGCTACAACAACATTTTTTCCAAACGTCTGTATTCCTTGCGGGGGGAAAAAAAATAATTCAGCTAGTCTAAAAGACCTTGAAAACCTCACCATTTGAGCATCACGTCAGCCATTTGAAACAGTAAAGGAACAAATTTGATCACTTATTGAAATTTCCTCTCAAAGTCAGAAGGTAGTATTTGTATAGTTGATCTACTCTAAACCAGCATTTTAATTTTTCTTTTAGATACATCTATTGTTTCCTATTTTAATTAACTGTTTTGATTATTCTCTCTGTGCTCAATTTATTGTACATCTACTGGCTCTAAATATCTTATTCATCTGCAGAATACTGTTCCAGCTATCTTTGTATTCTTTAAATGTTCTTTTATTATTTCTACTCCATTCAGTCCAATCCAGCAACAAATAATATGATACAGTACATGTTTGCTGCTAAGTTTTGAAGTGCCAAACACACTTTGAACAGCAGTCGTCTTCTGCCCTTTAGAGGAAAACTTTTCACATTTCCATTTACTCAAACAGTTAAAAATCAATGACTAGTTCACTGAAAGTTAAGACAGCAAGTGGGAGTTGAAAACAATGGAAAGCTTCTTGAATAAGGCAAAGCCTCTATGAATAAAGACTTGGTGAAAGCCTGTGTAATCTACTAGCTCTAAAATCTGGAAGCAATCTGTTTAAGTCACTAACTATAGACAATATTTACTTTGTTTCAACAGTTACTTTATCACTTCAGAAAAAACTTCATTTTACATTTAAAAATTTTCTTATGCATCAGGGACATTTAAGGTAGCTTTATCTTTGAAAAATGAAATTCAGTTTGTTATTTTTAAATGAATTGTAATTTCCATGTAAATAGAATTTGATACAAATCACAAGTAAAATATTGTTTATTATGTAATAAATAAGAAAGGCATAATCTATCATTTTGCAATATAATATATAGAAGTTAAGAATCTCAAAAATAGATGTCAAAATAAAAAAAAAAAAATCACTTAAATGTGGTATAGGCCTCCTCCTGGTTAGCAAAAAGATGCACCAAAGTTAGTAAAAGACTATTTAGCTGCAATTCAACATATTTTAAAGGTTATCAACTAATAAGAATGTGGGTTTCTTAGAAAATAACTAAAAAATAAAATAAAATAATTTAAATAGTTTATTTAAATCAAAGTTTCCTACTTGCCAATTAAAACTGACTGTTTATATCGTTTTGATTTAAAAACAATTCACCCTTCTGTATTGTATCACATAAATTTCCTTGTAATTATATATGCCTTCTTGCCAACATTCATTTTTCTCCTCCAGAAGATTTGGTAGACATTCAATTTCCTACCTGTTCTCTTTATAATTTCCCAAACAGCAGCAGCAGTGGCAGGTATTACAGAAGGCTGATCAAGACATAGTCGTCCAACATTGATAATATGGAAACCGTCCACATCCTTTTCAGGTGCAACAATGTTGCAGACTGTTCTCTCATCTATATGATCTGGAAAATTGTTATTTTAAAATTATATTCCTTCATGTCAGTCAATAAAAGTGAGTGATCCCAGACCAGTTATTTTATTTTTAAGGAAAGCCACATGTATTTTATTCGTTTCAACAGTCTGTGAGGTCACAAAGTTAGATATTATTCATCAGAAGTAAATTACCAACCTAATCTGGAGGCAAATTCCTTCCTAACCACCCCCACATGATGATCAGTTCCTTAACATAAACGTAAACACTTTTCTAATAGAGACAAGACCAGTTGTTAAAATACATCTGTCCGTTCACTGGTCCATGTGAAAATAAGGTAGTGGTCTCAGTCCAGGTTTGGACTGATTGCTGAAATCACCACCACAAATGGTACCAAATGACAAAACTCGTTGACAGTCTAAACAGAGTAGCCAAGGCCCAAATGGGAAAGGAGAGTGACTTATCCTTGCACTCTTGGCTATCAAACATGTTACCACTTATAGGCTGTGTCTATGCTACAAAAATAACATCAAAGCATCTACACAGAACCTATTTCGAAGTTAAAAGTTAAACAGGAATGGAGTAAGGACTTCAAAGTTGGGCTCCCTATTTCAAAGTAAGGTAAAACGTGTGTAGTAGCCAGCAGAGAATCTTCGATGTAGTGCCTAACTTCAAAGTTAACTTCAACGTTAGTTCCTAGTAACAGAGAGGGAGCCGTGCTAGTCTATATACTATCAAAACAAAAAGCAGTGAAGTAGCACTTTAAAGACTAGCAAAATAATTTATTAGGTGAGCTTTCGTGGGACAGACCCACTTCTTCAGACCATAGCCATGCCAGAACAGACTCAATATTTAAGGCACAGAGAACCAAAAACTAATCTAGGAGGACAAATCAGAAAAAAAAAATGATCAAGGTGAGCAAATCAGAGAGTAGAAGAATATGGGGGGGGGAGAAGGTTAAGAATTAGACTAAGCCAAGTATGCAAAAGCTGACCTCGTTTTTGGTTCTCTGTGCCTGAAATATTGAGTCTGTTCTGGTACGGCTGTGGTCTGAAGAAGTGGGTCTGTCCCACGAAAGCTCACCTAATAAATTATTTTGTTAGTCTTTAAAGTGCTACTTCACTGCTTTTTTGTTTTGTTAGTTCTTAGTGTAGACGCACCCATATAGGCAGAACTTACGTTGCTTGACAGCATGGAGAAATAACCCACCTCCCTGAATGACATAAGTCACGCTGACACAAGTGTCGGTGTGGATAGCATTGCTTTTTGGAGGATGTTTCAATTTTGTTGACAGGAGAGCTCTCTGACATTGTAATAGGTACTGAGCCACAGTGGAGCAGCTGCATCAATACATCTGTGCTACTGTAAGCTCTCTAGTGCAGAGATAGCTTTAGAGGTTATCCTTCCAGATCAGTAGGGGCCTTTAGGTAGGGCCCTGCAAGACAGAGGGAAGTTTGCAAAGCTATTACACACACTATAATGTTTCTGATTACGCACAGAGGACACCAATCCCCAGACTTTGATGTGGCACCTTTCACCAATTCTAAATTCTCAAGAAATATTTAATGCACCCTCACCTCAACCCTTGAATCTGTTAATATCTCAGCTATTGCTTTTGAGACAAAAAACAGTCGGCACACTCCAATTATTCCCAGAGTCAGTCCTTACACAGTGAATCAGACTTTGTCCTCCTGAGTTAATGTGACGCTGCCATCATGTGGCCAATTAATTTTGCTGATTGAAAACTGCTGAGAATATTGGATAAAAACTTTTTTACTTAACGCCCCACCCCACTTTCCAGTCTCAAATCTCATAACAATTTATAGATATTAAACCCCCAAGACCCTGGTGAAGTATACATTATTTATCCCCATTTTACAGATTGAGGAAAATAAGGCATGGAGAGGTGTCCAGGGTCAAAGATCAAGACTGGTACTAAAGGTGGAAACGTAGGCTACGTCTACACTACAAACTAAAATCAATTTATTAACGGTGGGTTTTATCAATTCAATTTTGGGCATCCCACATACTCCCCACAAAATCGACTTATTGTTGCCACCCACAAGTCACCAAAATCGACTGTTGCAGCAGTATATTGTGGGAACCTATCCCACAGTTCCCTAAGCCCTGTAGCATTCTGGCTATTTTCACTGGTGTAGGATGGGGAAAAAAGTGCCCCACCCACAGTCACTAGTATCTGATGGCATCTTCCCACATTTTATTTTCATTATTCCCCTGCCGTTCTAACCAAACGTCCCTTTTCCTCAGGAGGCATCTGGCTTGCCTGTATAAGAGATGTGTTTTTCATAATTGAGGGGAGAAGAGGGGTTGTAAAGGGCTTAAAGGTTAGAAAAAAAAGATTTCGGGTTTCCAAACCAACAGGTTTTGGAAACAGAATGCAAAAGTACTGGATCTTTGCAGGCTCGGTTCTGGATTTAGACCTCCTGGCAAAGAAGATCCTCAGATCAATAATTTTGTCTGAAAGGCCAGACGCTGTAGTGACAAACTTCTGAGTCTGCCTGAATAGCAGAGCTACAATCTGTTGTGCAAACACCCTTGCACCCACTCCTTTTCAGCCAGCATTTTACATGGCACACCAGGAGGGAGTCTGAGACTCTCTGGCCCCTCATGGAATCATCTGGAGAGGTCTAAGCCTCGGGCACCAAGATGCGGGTCCCTCCTAGACGGGGCGAAAGGTGTTCACCCTCCTTAACCTGTGGGGTGAGGAGGATCTACTCCAAGACCCTAAGGTGAAGTGCCATAGTGTCCAAACTTATGCCAGACATCCATCACACTGGCAGAACGAGGCTGCCCTCCCCCACTGCAGCATGGAGGAAGTGAAGGTGAAGGAGGTCTAGCAGGGCTACATCCATGCCCAGGATGCTGGCTGACACTCCTGGGCAGGACCTACCACCTGCCTCTGGATTTAGACCTCCCGGCAAAGAAGACCCTTAGAACAAGAATTTGTTTAAGCAGATGTCGGTGCTACACTGAAAATTCATAAATTCAGTTATGGCACGGGGCGGCTAAAAGACCACTGACTGTAACCAGCCCCAAAAATCGTGACTGCCCAGGAAGACTTCCCCCAGGGAGCTAAAAGACCCTTGACTACAGCCAGCCCCTTGGCCTTTGGATAAAGCCCATACAAGAATTTCATCTGAGAGGAGAGCGAGTCTAGTAACAAAGTATTATCTTCTGTTGCCCAAAAATCATGATCGCCCAGGGAGACTTCCCCACGATTGCCAAAAGACTCCCCCGACTATGCCAGCCCCCAAAAATCATGGCCACCTAGGGAGACTTCCCCGGGTGGATAAAAGACCCTTGAATAGCAGACAGCCCCCGCAATATCCAAGTCGCTGAGAGAGACTTCCCTTTGCTGGCTACAGGACCTTCACTGCATGCAAACTGCACGGCACAGCACGTCCTTTCACTGGCTTGGGGTCAAGCCACAGGATGCAGCTGGGTGCTGGAAAGTCCAGATGGAGGGAGGGAAGGGACAGGATGTGGAGGTCAGGACAAAATGTAAGAGGCTGTAAAGAAGTTTCTCATCCAAGAATGACCCCCACCCACAGACAAGGTGCCACATGATGCAGGCGAGGGAAAGTTCCAGAATGCATAGCACCTCTCGGGGAGGGTAGGGAGGGGATGTGGGGGGGCAGGACACGTAAGCTGAAAAGTTTCTCGTCCTATCAGACAAGCACAATCTGCACCCACAGCCCAGCTGACACATGGTACATGGGGCCAGTGGCTGGCGCCAGGCAGTGCAGGAAAGTAGACACAGAGCCCACAGCTGCGCTAACATCAAAAGATTTTTCAGCCTCTCATGACCCTGCATCCTCGGGCTTCCAGGTGCCAAATTGTAACAGTCTTCCTGTTGCCTATTTCCTACGCACCTGAGCTCAGTGGAGATGGAAGAGGCCAGAGAGGAGAACAGTGGGGCATCATGGGGCACATAAGGGACATCTCTAGAGGCTACTGAATTTGATTTAAAAGACATGGCACTTCCTGACTACCCTTCATGCAGACTTTGAAATTCGAACTGAATGCTAAACCAGTCAGGTTACTACGATATTATGTCAATTTTAGTGCACCATAAATTGAGCTAATGGAATTTACAGTGAGGACAGGCACTTGATAAAATCAGGCTAAATGACTTAAAATTGATATTATCTCATAGTGTAGACATAGCCTTAGCCTAATTCACAGTCCTGTGGTGCATTATTATTATTTGTATTACAGTAGACCTCAGAAACCCAAGTCAGGACCAAGTTCTGCAAGGAACTGTACAAGTATAACAAAACCACAGTTCCAGCCCATCAGAGCTCACAATCCAACTGCAGGCAGGGAATGTAAGGAAACATTATGATTAGCTCAGTAAGCAATAGGCATAGAATCACAGAATACTAGAACTGGAAGGGATCTTGAGGAGTCATTAACTCCAATCTCCTGCCCTCATGGCAGGACCAAGCACCATCTAGATCATCCATGGAAAATGACTATAAAATCAGCTCTTAAGTATCTCCAACGATGGAGAACCCACAACCTCCGTAGGCAATGTGAGTGTGTGTGTGTGTGTTCTTCTCCACCCTCCCTGTGACCCCAGGTGTCCCCCACCACCCATGCTGTGAAAGTTCAAACTCAGAATGAATCTTTATGCCTGACACATGAACAAGAGCAGAGTGGCTTTGGCAGGGTGGCTTTGAAAAACAGAAGACAGACAATTAGAGCACTGATATTTTAATATGAAAAAAGTGGTGAAGTGTAAACAAGCATGGACTCATTAATTGGCATCTGCTATTTTAAATCCTCAGCCTCATGAAAATGGAAGGCTACAGATTCATGATAGGGTTCAACTTCTTTTCACCTGTCTGACTCAGTGTAATGTAGAAGGAATTTTGCAAGGCACCAGTTTTGAATGTCCCTCCTTACTGGAATGCACGCTAAGGAGCTGCTGCTTAACAGTCTTCTACAAACTAACACTTCCTCTAGAATTTACGAACACGTGTATACAGGGGCCAAGATTTCAAAGAGAGCGTTGGACTTTTCCCCCGCAAAAGCTCCTAAAGGATTAAAGGACATAAGTGCAAGCCTAAATTCTTCTGGTTCTTCTGAAAAATCTCTCTTAAAAGGTCTGATGTGCTGAACACCTAATGTCTTTAACTGAAGGCAAGATGCATGTGCAGGGACCTCTGAAAATGAGGACATTTATGGAGATGTCAAAATAGGGATGTTAGATGCCTCTAGCTGGTGACATGCAACAGCCCTGTGTCAACTGCTGTGACTTCATGGGAAAGAGGCATGTTGCTACATTCCCATCTCAGATGCTATAAAGGCTATTCCTGTTTGTTATAAAATGTGGCTAGTTAATTATGAATTTCAATAAGTAACAAAGGTGCTTCTTGTTAATCTTGTAATAAGGGAAAAGTTCTTGGCTTGTAGCTGCAGATCACTGTTGCCAATATTTTACAGATTCCAATGCCAAGCAGCTCATTAGTGGAATGCCTAGAGCTAGGTTTTTTGTTTCCATTAGTGGTGCACATTAGCACATGCCTTGGTGCTTATAAAATTTATTTTGCACATGGATGGATTAGTCCCAGGGGCTGGTTTGGGGCTGAGAGAGGCAAAGCCTGGAGATGGGGCCTGGGTTCAGCGGCTGTAGGGGACAGAGCCTGGCAATGGGTTTCTGCAAATTCTTCTGAGTATAAAAAGGTTCCATCAACAAATAAAATTGGGAAACACTGGTTGAGACACTAGAAATCCTACATTTTAGTAGACTGGTAGACTAAATTGCTCTTGGAGTCTCTTCCAGCCTTATGATTGTATTCCGGTGGCAAATCTGGAACTGGCAATGTGTTGGGCTCACGAATGCTCACCTAATAAACCATTTTGCTAGTCTTTAAAGTGCTACTTGACTGCTTTTTGTTTTGATAGGTGTATAGACTAGCACGGCTTCCTCTTTGTTACTATTCAGACATAGTTAGAAGTGACTTACATGCTGGAAGCTGTTTGTGAGCAGTCCAATGTGGTGGGTCAAACAGCAGAGAATTGGAAAGGACACCTCAGGCTACAGGGCAGAGTGTCATAGCTACTCACCAATCTGGACTGTATGCAGGTATGTCACAGCTTCCCCATCCATTGAGTTTACCATCACCACCTCTCACACACATCATGAGTGGGAGAAAGTCTGCCCAATTTATAAAGAGACTGACATAAAAATAATTCCTGTCTACCTTTGCGAAAATGACAGATGCACAATATTCCAGAACATTAACAGACACCTATCCTCAGTCAGATTAAAAGGAAAAGTTGGGCCTTTGATAAGAAGCCTAAGCTTCACTAAGAATAATCCGCTCTGTTTCAGTCCGAAGATATAGGACAAAATAAGGAATCAGTATTAAATAGCAGATGTAAGCACCATACAGCAGACTTGTTATAATCAGCAATTTTTAAGAGCTTTTACAGCAATGGCATACTGCTTGTATACACAAGTGGTTTCCAATTTCCTTCTTACAACTGTTCAGATTTAAAGCACATAATGAACATTGCATCACTTACCTGGTAGAGGTAGCTGGACTAATATACCATTAACTCTTGAATCCTGGTTTAATTTGGCAGTCAGTTCTAAAAGTTCTTCCTGAGAAATGTCTTGAGGTTTCCATATTATCTCGCTATAAATGCCTGAGTAAAAAATCAAAACCAAAAGTCATTTGCACTGTACAATTTTTTTTCTAAGGTGAGCTATTCTGGGTGACATTTTTAAGAAGTGCCCAGAATTCCTCCAGCTCTGCTCCCATTGACTGTCTTCAATGAGCAATGCGCACTTCTGAAATTCTCACCTTTTCTGTTCAATATTAACAGTATGTGTACATAATTAATGTCTAATATCATAAAAAATTCATGTTTCAGTCGTCTAACAATATTAAAGCACATTTTATAAATGATTGCAAAATCCTAATAAATAATATGTCAAGCAACATCATAGAACTGCAGTTGTATTGATATCAAAGTGACTCAGATTTCTATTTAGACCATTGTGTTAATTCAGTAGGATTGCTTATTCTTCTAATGTCCTCGTTATTAAAATATCTTGCTCATAGTGGAAAGATTTATATAAAAACAGCAATTCTTCTATTGATCAGACAATATAATAGAATTCTAATTTTGTTTTATATTCCCAGTTCTCCATATTCCCTATGAAATGAATAAATAAAATTATAAGGGGATTTTTGCAACATATAATACACACAAGCAGTTACTTTTTCCATTGCTATTGAATTTTCACTGCAATCAAAATACTGATGTACGTAAGGCAGGAGGTAAAATTCTGACTCTGGAGAAGTAGCGTGTCTATTATGTAGAACAAAAATATTGTAGCTGAGCAACCGGCCACAATTCATATAGGCCATGTCTACCCTAGCCCAAAAGTTCAAAATGGCCATTCAAATGGCCGTTTCAAAGATTACTAATGAAGCGCTGAAATACATATTCAGCGCCTCATTAACATGCGGGTGGCCACAGCTGATAGGAATAAGGAGATTTCGAAGTTCCCAGGGCCCTTTTCGAAAAGGACTCCTGTCTGGACAAGCCACGTGGCAGTGAGCCATGGCAATTTCGAAGTGCTGTGGCCGCTCACATGCCAATGGCATTTGCATGGCCATTTCGAAGTTTTGGGCTAGCGTAGACGTGGCCATAGTGCTAGCAATGACAGTTTTCTTTATATCAAGATGTAAACGTATTTCTTGTAGTCACACTAACTGAAAGATAAAAAAAAAGTGATTTTAACCTATTTTTAAAACTTTGTTAAGGAAGAAACGGATCATTTTCCTCCCTTTGATTTTTCAGGAAGAAGGTCTAGATGACCTTATGTACTTTATTTTTGCTTGAGAATGATGAATACTGATTTTTCTGAGGTTCTTTGTGGTTTCTATCTAATTTCTTATTGTTATAAGGAAGATATTTGAACCAAAGAATGTGCTTTGTCTAAGTATGTACCCTCCTAAGACCACTCTAAGGAATATTGAAAACAGTGTTCCTTGGGAAATTTGGACAACTTAATCCTAGCCAGTGATATGACACTTGGTTGAAGCTATTAAATGTGATTGATTCCAGGAAGACTGTATAGCTAAAGGGATGCATTTTAAAAAAAAAAACAAAACAAAACAGGTATCTAAAGTTGGGCAACCAAATCATTATGTAAGTCACACCGTTTGGACCTCTCTAGTTAGGACTTCCATAGTCCAACATCCCCAAGGATGCTCCCAGATTGGAGGGGAAAAAGTGGCCCCACACTCAGCCACTCTTCCCCACCCTCCCAGAGCTTCTGGAGCACCACAAACATTTGTGGTACTCAAGTTCTGAGCAGCTCCACCCTCCCTGAAGAGGAGAAAAGGTGGCAGCAGAGCTCCATGTGGACGTTCTCTACAGCCAGCTTGCCTTTTGCCCTGAGCACTACTCCAGCACCAGTGGAGGGTCTGACATTGACCAAACAGGAGTGTGCGGATGTGGAGCACCAGACCCGCTGGCAGCAGAGGGGCTGGCAGTGATCCTCCTCTTGTCTGGCAGATTCCCTGGTTTGGGACCAGCCAGGTACTGAGGGTGCCATACCAGGGAGGTACCCTGTACAAATAGTGGCCTGAATTTCAGTATTGAATGAGACAAGAGCATGCTTAGAACTTACATTTGAAGACCTAAAGCATCATTAGCACTGTGGATCCCACTGACAAATAAACAAACAGACTCTAAGGTGGAAATGCTAGTAGAAGCTTACCAGAATTTTGATAGTGCAGAAGAAAGGCTACGTCTTCACTTCCAGGAAGATAAACATTGCCACAGTTTATCTTCTGGAGTTCAATTTAGAATGCCTGGTAGCAATGTGCTAAATCTAACGCACAAGGCATCTGCATTGGTGCCCATAGTCCTGTCTTCATTAGGTGAGTGAATACCAGCAGTGGATATGGCACAGAAGCCTGAATTAAGACGCATTGACTCCAGCTACACAATTAACATATATGGAGTAGTGTATCTTAATTCCACCTTTCACTTTATTGTGGACCTGCCCTTGTAGTTATGTGGAGTAATGGTGAGGCAGTGTAGTCTACTGATTGGCCACTAGACTGCGGCATTTATGAGCTATTTACACTGTTCTTAAGGCTGAGGCTGCCGCTTTTTGGATTCAGAGGTGTAACACAATCACTTTTATTTTAAATCTAGAGTGAAATGGCAAACGGAATTCCAAAAGACACCAGGGCTTAAACATTATAATATCATGAGTGCCAGACATTATAATGATATGAAATTTTCCTACAAAATGTAGCTACTTTTTTGAGAGGTGTCAATTCACAAGCAGAGTTTCCTCAAATTCTAGGGCATCAAAACTTATTTCTAAGAATTCAGGTGGCTGTACTAGTTATAGAGAAAGATTAATTCAGATTACCTTTCCAATCTCTTACTTTATCTATAAGTTTTTTTAAAAAAAAGTTATCCTGGGGTATCTTGTGGGAAGGACCAAAACCTGAAGTAATTTCCACTTAATAACCTTTAATTACCTTGATTTCCAGGACAGGCACATATAGGCTGCACCTACACTAGCAAGTTCTTTTGAAAGAAGGGGGCTCTTTTGAAAGAGCCATGGAGCATCTACACACAAAAAGCATTCTTTGGAAAGTAAATCAAAAGAATGTGGTGCTCCTTTCAAAAAATCACTCTTCATTTCCCGTTTCAGGAAGAGTGCCCCCTTTTGAAAGCCTCTTTCAAAGGGAAATGTGTGTTGACACTCTACAGGGCCCTTCTTTTGAAAGAACGGGCTTCATTTTCAGTCCCTGGTCTGTTCTTTCAAAAGAGCAGGGGCTGTGTGGATGCTCTCTTTCAAAAGAGCAGATCACTCTTTCTGTCCACTTTTGTGTGTGTGGATATGCTCTTTTGAAAGAAGTTCTTGCAAAAGATCTCTGTAGTGTTGACAGAGGGTATGGACATAAAGCACATACAAAGAGTTGAAAAGCCATGCTTCCCTCCTGCCCCATGCTTTCCCTTAGTTTCTGGGGAAACCATAAAAATAATTTATTAAAAACATTCAAAGTAGAAAATCACTTCACAGAAGACCAACACTATGCTCCCGCCTTGTGTTAATATAATATGAAAATAGTTCTTTGTTTGCCTTTTGACTGTATTCCTGCAGTATGACTATGAATTTTCCACAGCATATAAATCATGGGTATTCAAAAAGGAAAATGATACAAAATGAAACTAAGATACTGGTCATTCTGAACAAGAAGAAAATCTTGTGTTTAAATGCACACATTTGTTTTTATTCATCACATACCTACAGCAGCAGCTGCCTTCATCTTATTTCGTACATATGTATGACTAGCTGGGTTGTCTCCCACTAAAATGACGGTGAGATGAGGTCTCTTATTTCCAAGGGACATCCATGAGTCTACATCTCTCTGGACTTCTCTACAGACTTGTTTAGCAAGCAGAGTCCCTGAGATAATAGTTGCTTCATCACTACAAAGGCAAAGATGTAAATTCAAATGTTAAAAATCTACAATCTTAAGTCAAACATTTAATAATCAAAACACTTACAATATTCAGCTCTACTGCATTATATATTTACCAATCTCAGAGCCAATGGATATTGGGCTATTGTTTGAATGACGTATAAGTGATAGTATACAGTTCATGCTTTGTACACCATAAGGAGGCAGAATATCATGAATCCAGAGAATCGCCACACACATAGAACAGCAGCTCAGCAACCTGCGTGGTTCTGTCACCCCACTTTCCTAAAATGCAGAGCTAAATACACTATCATGTTAACCCCTCTCCTCCCAGAAATCCAAGGGATTGAGAGCAGAGTCCCAGGGAATCTTGTTGGTGATATCTGTCCTATGACTCCCCTCCTTTGCACACCCCCAGTAGTGGATAGCCCTGTTCCATATTTAGTTCAGGGTTATAACTATCCTGTTATTTATACTATAATCCCTTTTGTCAAATCAAGCTAGTGCCATTGCTCTCCCAGGGCCTACTTGAGATAAGGTGCTGGGTGAGAACAAGCTGGTGAAAAGGGATATTATTTCATAGGATGAAGCAACTCTGGGAAAAGAAATCTGACCAGGGTATTGTTCCACATACATGAACAGTTTGTTTACCACACTTATCAAAATTGATATAGGTAAATGTTGATAATGCAAAAACAACATGAGGAAGGAAAAAGTAAATATAGGCCATAGAGCAGCTGGAAAAGATTGTACTAAACTCTTCCCTAAACAATGAGGCTGTTTCTACACTACAGAGTTTTGTCAACAGAAGGGGACTTCTGTTGACATAACTCAGGGAGCATCCACACACCTAAAACCTGCTGTTGACAGAGTCTCTACGGAACTCTGAATGTGTGCCGACAGTGTGAACCCTTGAAAGTCCGAGGAATAATACTTCTGTCGACAGATGCTTCACAGTAAGTGGGCTGTAAAACACTGTATTAGAAAAACAACTTTACTCTACCCTGTTCACATGCCCAACATCTTGAGGTCAGACTTCTACAACTAGGAATAACATTTTTAAAAATAACTAAATTTCTTTCTTAGAACACAGCTAGCACTTTACAAGCTGAAGTAAAATACTGCCTTTCAGAGAGACAGGACAGCAACTTCCTAACCTTCAGGTCTCAGTCCCACACATTTTTACACAACCAAAACCCCCATTGGATTTCAAAGGGTGCACAGGGAAAATATGATCTGCATTTTATAAGTAGGGCAACATTAAAAACTTGCCCAGTGTGTCATTCAACGGTCTCTGACTGTAACAGAAATACTCCTTTTTAGATGTAAAATTGACTGTGCCATTTGCAGTAAATTAGTCATCAAAAATGTCACATCATGAAACTGAGCTTATCAATAGCATTAGCAATGCTAAAGAGGTCAGTTCCACACTGTTTAGTATCTTGAAATCTTAGTTTGTTCTTTTCCTTGTTTAGGGACTTTCTTTCCTCTAGCATTTCACATCTGGGCCAGCCGGTTACCAGTTACATTATCCAGGTCAGGCACTTTTTAATGTCTTGTGCTTGTAATCCAGCCTGTTGCTTTTTCACAGAAAAGCTAAAGTCTGCAACTTTTAGATATTAGATGATTTTTTTTAAACTGTAAGACAATGCAGCCTCTGAATATTTAGAGCAATGAAACTGTTAATCAAATGAGAAAACTTGACTCATTTATCAGTTTGAAGCAAGATGTTTTGTATGATCCAATCAGTCCAAGACCATCATTATGTATATAAATGAATCACAATCCAAAACCATAACTTTTATCTTTGCTTAAGATACAGAATTCCAGATCTGACTGCCTAACAAAATATCCAACTGCTCCCTCCTCACACCAATCTCTTACTTACAACCCTACTTTATCTATGTACCCTCTTTGAGCTCGGAGAACTACCACATACATAACAATACATACTAATATGGACTGTTGTCTGAACAGACCTTAATTCTTCTTCTAACTGAGCTCACTAGACTCACACAGGAAGCCAAACTAAACCACCAGAAACACAGAAATATGGAGAAATGCAGCTTCTATTTTTTTTCAAACTAAAGACTCTATAACTCTTTTCAGGATGCCACTGTAAGATCACAGTGACAGTGTAAGATCTGGGACAGTGGGGAGGAAAATTACAGACTCTAGGGAACCACTTCCCACCAGAACTCCAAAATTCAACTTAACACATCTCTGGGGACAGAAATTACAGTGATTCTCAAACTCAAACCTGCCACCATTTATTCGCTCTGAAGAGAATATATGATCATTAAGTAACTATACCTTGAATTGTACTTGAAAATAGTAAAATGGACTGTGGAGTACAGAATGGACTATGGAGTACAGTTTAATAGGTGGTCTGACAGAAACACTGCTACGCCTGTGAGCAACTGAATTTCTCACTGGCTGCAGTTTTTGAGTAAGTTTTAACCTTCTCTCTATTGGTCTTATCAAAACTATCTTTAATTTTAACTGCTGATCTTATGCGGCTGATACTCAATTGAATTTCTGTTTTAATAGCTTTAGTGACTCCTTTCTGTTGATTTTCTATCCTTGTCTCAAAGTGAGTTTGCAGCTTTCTATCAACAACTCTCAGGTAACTGTTTGAAAATGGAAGTAGTACAGGATGAACCTCTCTAGTCCAGCACCCTCATGACTTGTCCAGTGCCAAGCCAGAGAATTTGCTGAACCACAGGAGGTCAACATTGTCTAGCAGCATTACCAGCACTTCCGCTGCTTACAGGCTTTTAGAAGACAGCTGGGGATAAATAAGAGCTATATAACAGTACAGAACACAGAGCCAGGACTGGTGGCAGTAAACAAACTAAGTCCACGGAAAACTTGGCCGCACCCACAATAAGTGGACATCCAGCTAACTAAAATTATGCCAGAACACGAATGTTGCCAGACCAAAGAGTGACAGGCTAGGGAGGTTCAAACTGTAGGTTGCTTGGACAAGAACATTCTCAGGTGCAATTCCATCTTCCTCATCCAACACTCTTACTGAACTCATCTGCCTGTACCCTCAGTTTTCTTTGACTTTGGATTCTCAGTCTCACCTGTCTGATGCATGTAAATGTGCGTATCAGCTCTGCTCTAATACTACATGGATCATGACCCTGCTTTGTCTCTACCTCCTCTGAAGCTATATACGTTCCCAAATATTTCAACTCCTTGTCTTTTCACAAGTTTCAAGGAAAACCAAGGAAGCCAAAAATTTATATATTTAATGTTTCTACGAACAAGAATAATATATCTTTGCATATTAAATAATATCTAATCAAGTCTCGCTGAATTTTTACAGATAACATTTAAAACTCTGAAAGTAAGATTGATACATGAAGTGCCAGTGGACACATCTACTCTTCTTCCAAAACACAGCACAGTGGAGGATACTAGCGTTCTGTTTTTATATACAGCATTATCAGAATTACCACTGGTGGTCCACATACTCATGACACAAAGATCTTATCCTATAAGATGCTTGATCCCACTTTTCCAGAATTGAAGCATGATTATGATTATGATCAACTAACTTTCTTAGTCCTACATATAAAGTGTAACCTTCTAAAATGTCTAAGGGCACACTTTTAGCTTTCCAGAGTCACACCAGCTGCCATCATTCAAGTCTGACTTTGCACAAAACAAAATATTTAGGACTCCATAACATCCTTCAAGCTGCTACTGGAGGTATGAACTAATATGTTTTAGAGCGTGAAGTGCCAAATTAAAAGGTCAACAGCTCAATACAGTTTGTTGACCTTGGTCAAGAAAAATGTATGTCAATGCCTTGTGGCTGACAGTTACCATACACTTCTTAGAAGATATGATATGCCTATACCTATTCATTGTTCTCCTAAACATAATATAAAGAAATTCGTATAAGCATAAACAAGAGATCATTTTAAATGGTAACAGCTCACAGGAGAAAAGCAGCTTTTCAGTGTATTTTAACAACTTAATGCAGAGCTGTTCCTGCCTAGCAGATCATTTTCCTGAAGTCACTGACATACAAAAATATCATTAATGTTTTAAGCCAGGGGTCAGCAACCTTTCCTTGGCAGAGTACTGAAATTTGACCTGTTGATCTCTATGTACCACCTAAGGGCCAGTGATACTTTTTAAAGTCACTATCCTACATACAACAGCTTAATTAATAAATTAAGATGCAGCACTTTACCATTTAGGTGGTAGTTGGTAGCATCAGCTGGTCCTTTGTTAATACACAAGCAGCATGGCTTTGAGCAAGCTGCTGGCTGCATGAGGGAAGAAGGTTGGGGGCTGAGCTCCTGCTTCATGTGCCAATGAAAACCCACCTGTGCCGAGGGTGGCTGACCCGTTTTAAGCACAAGAGTAACCTTCAAGAAGACCCAAATACAATAAAGGAGTGAACTATAAGACAGCTAATGAGATATATTGCTTAAAATTTGTAATGCAAAGCAATATCACGTACGGTAGAGTACTGGAATGTATTGGCAATGAAAGGAAGTTTTAAGTTAGCACTAATACAAAATGGACACAGTTTGGTCCATTAATGCACAAGATGTCAAAATAATTCTAGACTACATCAGAAGCTATACACAAACAAAAGCAAAGCAGCAAAATTATACCATTGTAGAAGACCACTGCAAGGCCCATCTGGAATACTGTGCCCAGTTTTGCACATATTACTTCCATGACTTATATAGAAACACAGGAGAAAAGTCCTAAGAGGATGTAAACTGGAACAGTAGTGAGGCTCTTATCTAAGGCAAACCTCTCTAAATTGAAGAGAAGGTTATTGGGGGAACGAGAGCTTATTGCTATTTGTTTGTAGAAATGACCTTTACATTTTGGGGAAGAAGGGTCTTCAGGAAGGAGGGTTTCCTTCCGGAAGATCCCCACAGGCCATGCATCTGCACATGTACTTCGGAGTCCAGAAAAACTTCTTCCGGACTCTGAACCATGTGCTGATACGCTAGTGAGGTGCAGAAAATTTGCATCCAGGCCTCATTAGCATCTTCTGGATAGCTCACTAGCGTGCCACTTCTGGAAGAAGCGGCACATAGAGACAAGCCAAAGTCTCGTAAAACTAATAGCGCATACATTCCCTACTAGACTAAACACTTAACCATTACCTCCATTGCCCAAAGCCACCTTAACAACAAATGAGTACATGTCCACAGACATGAAGAAGTTTTAGCATGACAATAAAATACTAACATAACATGAAAACTGCTGATGATTCAAGATATATATAAAAATATCTAAAATCGTCAGTGACGACAGATGGTTAGCCTTCTAAAAAGATTAAGTGAAAATGAACACAATTTAGGATAAAATTAATATTAAGAATAATTTTAAGTACTACTAGGCAGTATCCTATGTAATGATTAAAAACAATTCTAGGGGATGTGAGTGGAGCGGGGGGAAGCAGACACTGGTGAATTCTGTAGATGGAACAATTTTCTCTCAGCCCGTATCCAAGAAAAGAGAAACCAATAAGCATAATCAGTGTCTCATAACCTCCCCGGCCTTGATCCATAATTCAACATCACTCCATTTTTAGTCTGATTCTACTTCTGCATGGCACTGTGCTTTTTTTTTAAATGAAATATGTTATATAGTACTTTTATCAGTGCACCATTATTCTAATTGTAAGCAATTTTTTTTTCAGCAAGCCTAAACGACAAGTGTTTTACTCTTGTTTCGAAGCCTCCAGCTAATATCTGCCAGCTTGCTGAGCGCAGGAGTTAAATGGGTTGGGAGAGCAGCCCTCCTCTCATGGATAGGGTGTGCTCTGGTCCAGCTGGAGCGCTCTTCCTCACAGCGCGACAGAGACTGAAGCTGCTCTGGCCCAACTAGAACATCCCTGACTGCAGCACTCCCCTGGGTGGGGGATATTTAAATGCA
This sequence comes from Carettochelys insculpta, assembly GCF_033958435.1. Taxonomy (NCBI): domain Eukaryota; kingdom Metazoa; phylum Chordata; order Testudines; family Carettochelyidae; genus Carettochelys; species Carettochelys insculpta. The sequence goes on along the minus strand of NC_134140.1, from coordinate 130,324,047 downwards.
ACCAGAGCAGCCCATGCTCACAATGGCCTGGTCCTGGGCACGCTGAAGACTAGGGCACTCCAGCCAGGCCAAAGCAGCCCCATCCAGCACACTGTGTTGGAGTTGCTCCAGCTTGGTCAGAGCAGCCCCTGTCTACAGCTGGAAACGGAGGGGGGATGCCACTCCAGCCTAGCTGTGCAGAAGTGGTCCCCCTAGCTGCTCTTCCCCCACAGGGATGCCACAGACAGGGCTCTGCCCTTGCCAGCGGCAGCCCCGCATCTGCAAGCAGGGTGCTGAAGTCTAGCCCATACTGGTTATCTGTAACTGGTAAACCTCATCCATTTAGGATGAGGCTTAACAGGTAATCAGGTAAACTTTATCCTCCTGTTGGGAGTGAAAATCCATACACCCAAATTATATATATGCCTCAAAATGGAGGATGGTCAGGTCTCTAAACTGAAGCCCTTATCTTATAATGGATCCCAAAATGGAAGGCCAAAACTTGCTGAGTCATCCTGATACAGCAGGTTTTTCCCACCTTTTCTAAGTCACCTCAGGAGCTTCCTAAGGGGTCCCCCTGGCAGGGGCTTGATGACGTCAGTTTTCCCGCCGCAAAGGCAATACAAAGACAGCATCTAGCCTTTAGCAAGGACCACCCATCTGAGTGGCAAAGTGGCGCGGGCTTCTAACAGCATCAAGACTAACACCGCAGGACTCACAGCAAGGACCATCGCTTGTTGCCACCAGAGAGATCACCACTACAGATACTAGACATCGACTTACCATCTACTTTACTCACCATCGAGGGATCACCCTTGAGTTCCTCCCAAAGGACTTACAATTAGTCCGACAGTGGAAGGTCCTGGGCAACCATCAGGAACCTTGAAGGGTAAATATAAACTAATGTGCATATTAATTTGGGAATGGATTGCTATGATCAAGGGTGTTTATGTCATTGTCTAGCTTCTTTCTCTCTCTCTATTCATTGTACACCCTCACTTCTTAATAAAGGGTTTTCTGTTTGGTTTACATAATCCTTGGTTTTTTTCATCATTGGTTAACATAATTGGTCAACCAGATGCTAGACACTGGCAGGCAGTGACACAAAACTAGAGGGACTATCTTATTAGGGGTCCCCAACATCGCCTTGTCCGGGCAGAGAGAGAGACACCTAACACTTCCTAGTTGAAAGTGATTATTTAGAACTATAGTATTATGGGCAAAAATGACTAATCACACGGATGTTACTATCCAAAGAATTATTTCAAAATATTACGTGACAGTTTCCCTTTAAAGATTAAAACACCATTTAATATTGCTTAAAATATTAATATTTGTGTATTTTTCTTTAATAGTAGCCTGTATTTTCACATCTGCAGCACTCTAAGTTTAAAATACCAGTTATATTGAAAGCAAAGATCAAGTAATGTCAATTATATTTTTCTTCTAAAAGATAAGGTTTTCCACCATTTGCTCACTAGATATCCATAGAATCTTATTGAGTACATTCTTTTAGTTTATGTAATTGCTATTGTTGCTAAAACATGTCTCTGTATACACACAAAGAGATGGTGACAAGTACACTATGAAAGATGTACAAAAATAGTAACATATACCTACACACACTCTCTTCTATTAGTCTGCCTAATACAAAAGATATTCCAAATAAATCCATCTCCTAATTCAAGAGACCATCTGGGAGACTAATTCTCCAAAGTAAAACAATCATGGACTGCTACAAAAAACCTTCAAACAGGATGATTACTTTTGCATGAGATAGCTCTACATTTATTCTTCTGAAGAAAGGCGATTAGTCAGAGATTTCCAACATAAACAGAGGCAACTATCTGAACCCTCTTATATTAACAAGTAGTCCTGAGGCACCTTAGAAACTAACAAATTTATTAGGTCATGAGCATTTGTGGATAAAACATGAAGTGGGCTTTACCCATGAAAGCTCATGATCTTAATACATTAGCTAGTCTCTAAGGTGACACAGAACTGCTTCTTGTTGTGAAAGCAACAGGATTACGTGTCTCCCCCTCTGAGACTCTTATAACAGTCAGTGAGTCACTTTTGCATTTGGACTGGCAAACTCCTGTAGGCTTTGTATACACTAGCTCCCTACTTCGAAGGGAGCATGGTAAGTAGGGTGTCAGGAGATTATTAATGAAGTGCTGCGGTGCATATGCAGCACTTCATTAAGCTAATTCCGCCCTGGCCCCCCCCCCAGCCCCAAGGCAACTCTGAAGTGTTAAACTTTCAGGTGCCGGCTCGAGTGTAGCCGCAGCTAACCCGATGATAGTTCGAAGTGTCTGGGCAACTTCAAAGTCCAATAAAGTGTCTACACACTCTTTCTTTCGAAAGAAGCTTCCTGATCCAGAAGCAGAAGAGGACTTCAGGAAGAAGAGCTGCATTCTTTCAATATCAGATCGAAAGAGCACATTGTGCATATACTCACCACATGTTCTTTGAAAAAGCACCAGATTTTCCAAAAGAAATGCAGACCTTCCCAAATAACATAAATCAAGCCAAAAAAGACACTATTATGCAAGAGTGAGGTGTTCTACACAGGGAGGTTAAACTATCAGTTTAAGCCTCACAATGTCATTTATACCATGATTTCTCCACCACCCTTTAGACAAGACCAGAATGACAGAGCTCTGAGAAAGCCTGTATACATTTACAGCACTACAGTACATGTACTGAATATTTCTTCTTAATAAATGCAGTAGCTGACCAAATAGAAAGATAAAAGTTGCCTGGCATCAATTTCAGAAGATAATAGAAATACTACGATCCCAGGAGGAACACACAGTCCATTATATCCCATCCTTTTCAATCCTTGACATATCAATGCCCCTAAAAATCAGTGCACTCAGAACTATGCGATTTGTTGAATTTGTTATCACAGGAGCAATTATTTTTGGAAGACCGGAAAAGGATAACATCCAAAGAGTCATGGACACAAAAAGCAATGTTTTCAGACCTTCATCTCAGGAATAATTGGATCAATTGTCTCTACTATTTTCTAGAACAATGAAAGAGATATTTGGGTGGACATTTACTTAGTACTATCACAGTAATGCTGGCAGCCTGTTTCCTTTTAGAATTAGTGGACAGCAAGCAGCATTGTTTCCAGGTAGAGTATTTTCATACGATGTATTACAGTCCAGTGTTACTAATGTTTATTGTGGAACAGACACTTTAGTTAAAAAGGGTCTTCTGATAAGAGGATGGCTAAAATCCCCTCTTTCACACACAAGAACAGCAAACAATTGTCATACTGTGGTACCAAGAATACACAGGCATTAAGTAAGCAAATCAGCAGGTGAGCATGTTAAATTATGTATTATACAGTCAAGATGGGAGACTTGACATGGCTTTTTGTTGATCGTTGTGCCCTATTCAACAAACTCTGTACAAAAAAAAAATTCATCCTTTTTGGTACAACATTCTTGAACAAATAATACTTAACCACAAAGCACTGAACTACAGTATCTTTCAATTCTTTTCTCATATCCCATGCAAAAGGAAAAACAAGCATTACAATACTCTGCAGGCTGAACATCTCTAGTCTGCCACTGTATGGTCCAGAAACATCTGTGATTTGGGATGATTTTAGTTACCTGGATATCCACTTATCATAGGTCCGACCATTTCCCACAATTCTATGAATTTTGTTTACAGCCACCAATCCTGGCTTGTGGTGTTCTGTGCTGTTATTTTGGCTCTAATTTACATCCCTGCCAAGGTCTTCTAAGCGCCCAGTAAGCAGCAGAAGTGTTGGTAAAACTGAAATGACTTCCTGGGGCTCAGCAAATTCTCTGGTTCAGCAATGAGAGATTCAATCTGTAGTGTCTTTCTATAAAGAACACTCTTTAACAAAGAGAAAATATTAGATTGTGGGCTATTAACACAGAAACAATTCTGGGCTCAGAACAAATGCTAGCTAGAAGTGGCTCTTGGTCAAGTAAAAACCTTTTAAAAATACAAATCAATCTCCACATACCTCTCCTGCACAGGCAATTATTATTCAAGGCACCTTTACAGTATCTGCTTCTGAGCATTAAGGATTCCCTTACGTTAAATTTCAATAAATCCATTAAAATCTCCATTTTCAGAATAAATATTTTGTAATTCTCTTCCCCCTCATTCAAACTGTCTGAATGGCTTGTAATACTGGTCTACATTTAAAACACGGCTACCCCTCTGATATTTAAAATGTCGATAGACATAGCTATGGAAAATCACTCCAGTGATTCAGGTAGCTCTGCTGATCTAGTTCCCTACAGATACAGCTAAGTCAACAAAAATGCTTTTGTTGACTTAGCAGCCATCATTTGGGGAGGTACTGTTCCCACACTAACAGAAAAAACCTCTTCTTTACTGTAGGCTGTCTACACAGTGGAATTTTGCCAACACAGCTATAGTGATGTAGTTATGTCAGTATAACACCTGTAATATAGACCTATGAAGTGACTACATGCAGAGATTAAACAGGGAGCTCAACTGCCAAATGTAGGTGCTTACATAGATGCCCCGCTCCTATATTTTAGCTCTCAGCCAGGCACTGATAACTTTTATGATCTTATTGTGAGTCCAGCAACGTTTGTAGTTTTGCTTAAAGCCCCATCTGCTGACATCAGAGGTGTGCACACAAACCTCAGCTGTCACGAGGAGGAGGGAAGGAGTGAAGCAGCCCCCATTATTTCAGGGCAAAGTTTGAGGAAGCACTAGGGAAAAATGCCTGAAGAGAGGAACCCACAAGGGAAAAGAGACAGACTCGTATCTGAAGCAGGTCTTACCTATGAAAGCTCATGACCTAATACATTTATTAATCTCTAAGATGCTATTGGACTGCTTGAGACTTACATTCAGGTGGAAAGAAAACATTGATTACCAGACTGAATCTCAGGATTTCCCAGATCTGGTGAAGGATCTTTGTGCGGCGGGGCTTGGCCAACCAGCACCGGCTCTCCCCAGGGCACAGCCAGAGCCGCTGTCCCTTGAAAACTGAGAGCCTGGCCAGTCACCCAGGTGCAAGTCAGGCGCTGCTCAGCTGATTAGCAGCGGGCCCCCAGCCAGCAGTATGTGTTTCTACTGGCGCTGCACAAAATTTATTCCGCACATGGCTAGAAAGAATAGGAGCTACATTGCACAAAGCTCTGCCAGCCACCCAGGTGCTCTTTGGCTGGACAACCGCCTCCCCGCTTCCAGCCCTGGGTGCCACCATCCCAGCAGAGCTCCCCCGAGCCACTGGAAGGGCACATAGCTCCTGGGGCTGGGGCTGGGGCTGCCCCATCGCGCACGCGCGCGGAGAAGCCGTTAGGGTCGAACGCTCAGCAGCCGTTAACCGCCACCGCTCTCGAACCCCGCTCCCCACCCGGCGTCTCCTGGCTCGGGGCCAAGCTGCGGGAGCGCGCGGGAAACGACCTTCCCACCCCCGCAGGGGCCCGTACCTGGCGGCTCTCCGCGGGGAGGAGCAGCTACTGCTGGAGCCGGCTCTGCCGGCGGGCGCGGGTCGCCATCTCCGCGGACGCAGCAGGCACGAGCGCAGCGCGGAGACGCCAGCCGCCGCCGCCATGTCCGCTCTTCATCCCCTCATCCAGCGCGCCCGGCCCCGCCTCCTTTCCACACCATGGGGCTCCAATGGCGAGGCCCCGTCAGGCAGGTGTCAGCGGCCGGTCACCAGGCAGGTGAGGCTCGGGGAGCTACGGGCAGGTCGGCTTGGCGCCAGTCGTCACAGGCGTGTGGGCCCCCATGTCCCCTCGCCCGCCTGCAGATGGACCTCAGGACCGTTCTGGCTGTGAGTCCCTCCTAGGCCTACACCGGCCTAACCGCACCAGCCCACCCGTGGGTGCCCTGGGAATAGCCTTCTGAAGAGGGTGAGGTGTGCATGTCCTGCGGCAGGGAACTGCAGGCTGGCTGTGCCATCCATAAGCAGCCCATGCCTCACTGAGCTGAGCTCCCTAGAGCATTTGGCTATGCTGCAGTGAAACACCTTTCCACGGGTTCGGGCTTGTGGGACTACAACATTGGCTCTGCTCTGGGGCCCTGCAAGGAGGGAAGGGTCCCGGAGCCCAGGCTTTGGTGAATATGCACGTTGCAGTTATCAGAGGGGTACCCAGGTTATTCTGCATCTTCAAAAACAAAAAGAAGTCAAGTGGCACCTCATAGACTAACACATATTTTGGAGCATAAGTTTTCATGGGCAGAGACCCTCCTAAATATCTCTTAGTCTATGAAGTGCCGCAGGACTTCTTGTTGTTCTTCACATTGCAGTTGTACAGCCTGGCATCGTGAGTCAGACACAGATCTGCTGCAGGTGTTTTGTTGGTATGTGGACATATGCTAAGTCACTGAAAGATCAGAGAGAGGTGTAAAATACCTGCTCAAAACCACCCCCTCAGGCATAGTCTATAAACTCCTTCATTCTCGCAGGGGAACATATCCCTCCAAAGCCAGGACAGCTTCCTCCAAACTAGTCCAACTCCACTGGCCTGCTATTGTAGAAATGCATGGCTAAATAAGATGGTGAGATTCCAGGAGTCATCTAGTCCAGCCCCCTGCATTGTTTTAACAAAATGAAATAAGTAGGCAAGATCAAAATAAAACCACATGATATGTAGGGTAAAATTTTCTTATCATTCCTAAATGTCATAGTCTGGTGTGAGGCTTAACATGTATCATGGTTCACAGGCAGTCAGTGTTAGTGAAAATCTGCTGTCTCTGCCCTTTATCGTACATTACAGGCCTCAACAAGGCCACAAACAGAAATGGTGCCTTGAAGTCTAAAACAGAGATAACTTAAACCAGCAGCAGCTACATTCAAGGTCTCAGAACTAAGCTAGAAGAACATTTTCTCTCTTTCTTTCTACCCAAACACCTCCTACTGTTGTCAGCCCAGGCTGTTAGAGATATAAACAAATGTATACCAAAATATAACAAACTCAGTATGCTTGCCATTTACCTTTACTGGTTTTGCTTTAAATTCCTAGGTATGCGTAATTGAATCATACCTATCTGGGAAGAATCACCATCACACCCTTGACCTCATGATTGGAATTCCATGCATGCATTGTTTAATTAAACCGTTAAGTAGTAATATCTGTGTATTTGGTAAACATTATTTGAGCTATGGGCAGATTCATTTGTGTTAGGTGTTAGATTATTGGTTTATTGTGCTTATTTCGTCTTGCTGCTAGTGCCTATACAATTGCTTCTCTCTGCCCATTGAAATTCTATATAATCAATTGTAAGTAATTGCTTTACAGTGCCCCACTGAGTCCTGATGGGCAGTGTGGCACTCCACCAGTTGTGTGTAATAAATCTTCCTGCTTGCTTCATACATGGTGTCCAGACTTTGTTTCCAACATGATATGTCCATATCATGGATGTGACAGGATAATTACCAGTGGGGTAGTAGCCTCCAACACGAAATGGCCCTGTTGTTTCATGCATTGGGTGATGTGCAGTTGAAGCTTGGAACCTGCAACCCGTGAGCTAATTTGAAGCTCTTGGGCAGGAGAAGTCCCAACAAAGATGATGAAGATGATGTGTCCCCTCTCTCGATGCAGCAGCTCTGGTGGCCTGTTTTCAGATGGAGCAGTAGGTAGAAGTGACCACACATGAGTAAATGGAGAAGGCACACACTGGTAGGTGGAAAAGCCAGGACTTCTCTCTAAATGGAAAGGCTAGGTGGTATATATAATCTCTGGGCCATGTGAAACAGCTGTGGGCACAAATCCATGCAGTGTGCAAAGTTGTGCACCCTTCTGAGGTGATGGAACTCTCTGTCAGTCACGACTGGCTTAATCCCTGACCCTGAATTCCAAAATAGATTCCTTCCTCTTTTTTAAAATGGAGTCTTTTCCTCATGATAGGTATAAGAATCCAAATACTTCATAACCATTGTTAACATTAACATACAGCTACTAATTATAATACCCCTCAACACCTTGTCTATCTCAGCCCCCCCCCCCCCCCCCCCCCCCGACTGGGTAACCGTGCCCTGTGTCTTCAACTCTAGGCGATAAAAGTCAAATGGTAAACTTTGGGACATGGAATATGCGGACTCTAATGGACAATCAAGACAGTGGGTGACCCGAAAGGCACACAGCAATTGTTGTCCACAAGCTGCAACAATTTAACATTGATATAACTGCCCAGGCAAAGTGTGTAGACCAGAAGAAGAAGAGCTAAGAGAAGAAAGCAGACGGTATGCATTTCTCTGGATAAGAACCCCAAGGGAAGAAAAGTGAATTCTGGAAGTAGGATTTGCTATCAAGAACTAACTGACAAAGATCTTATCTTAAGTCTCTGTTAGCATCAATGTGCATCTCATGCCTCTCTGCCTAAAACTTGCCAAAAACCAACAGGCAACTGTCATGAGTGCTTATGCACCAATTCTAGACACCAAAGATGATGTGAAGGAGAATTTCTACACCCATTTGGATGCAGTCTTGAAAGACATTCCCAAAGAAGACAAGATTATTATCTTGGGAAATTTCAATGCCAGCGTTGAAAGAGATGTGGACCTCTGGCAAACTACCATTGGGAGAGAAGGAGTGTTCCTTTTTATGAAATGTGTGGAACTCGAACATGTCATCATGAACGCCCTTTTCTGGCAGAAGAACAAATTCCACAGAATCCTAGGGCTGGAAGGGACCTAAGGAGGTTGTCTAGTCCAGTCCCATGCCTGGAGCAGGATCAGCCGTGGCTAAATCATCCCAGACAGTACTTTGTCATGCTGAGACTTAAAAACCTCTCAGGATGGAGATTCCACCACCTCTCTAGGTAAAGCATTCCAGTGCTTCACCACTCTCCTGGTTTCCTAATACCCAACCTACACTTCTCCCTCTGTAACTTCAGACTGTTGCTGCTTGTTCTGCCATCCATCACTACTGAGAAGACCCTCTCTCCATCTCCTTTAGACCCCACTTTCAGGAAGTTGAAGGCTGCTATCAAATCACCCCTCACTCTTCTCTTCTGCAAACTAAGTAAGCACAAGTCCCTCAGCCTCTCCTCATAGGTCATGTACTCCAACTCCCTAATCATTTTTGTTGCCCTCTGGTGGACTTTATGGCAACATCCTTGATCAATGCACTGGTGCCTTTTAAACTATGTCATTGTCCGCTCTTGGAATCAGCATGATGTGCTTCTCACATGTGCAGTGCTGGACCAGTCACTGCCTTATTCAGTCCACAGTGTTGATTAGGATTGTCACCAAACAGAGAAGTCAGAGGAAACTGATTTGACAAAAGATTAATGTGCAAGGCTTGAAGTGATTTCCACGTAGTGCTCCAAAGGAGGCTGCCCACAGTACGTCCTGAAGATGTAGAATGCTGGTATCAGTTGAAAAATGCCATCATTGGTGCTTGTGGAGAAATCATTGGCTACCAGTCCAGGAAGCATCAGGCCCGGTTTGATGAGAAAAATGTAGAAATTCAATGCTTGATTGAGGCACAAAGGAAAGAGTTTACGGCCTAGTTGCACAACAAAGAGAGAAGTGTATATCAAGGCAGAAGTCCCACATAAAACCAGAACTCTGAAAAACCAATGGTGAATTGAGAAGGCATGAGAACTCCAGCATCTCTCAGACATCAACAATACATGAGGTTTCTTGAATGCCACCAAAGCTGTTTATGGACTGAGAAACCCTGTAATCAATCCCCTGAGATCAAAGGATGGTATCCAACTCTTGAAAGACAACGAAGCTATTGCTTCTTGCTGGAGGGAGCACTGTAATGAGCTCTTGAACTGCCCCTGCACAATGGTCCTTGAATCCCTTGACCAGATCCGTCAGCTACTTCCTAGGGATTATCTTGCAATAGTTCCTACCCTGACTGAGATCCAAGATGCCATCAAAGCAATGAAGTGCAACAAGGCAGCCGGATTAGATGGAATCCCCACTGAAGTCTTCCAAAAAGGTGGTCCAGAGCTCCACAACAACTCCACCTCCTGATTCTCAAGATCTGGGGTAGGGAGAAGATGGCTTAAGAGTTCAGAGAGACACTGATAGTAAGTCTCTTCAAGAAGAGCAGTAAGTCAGAATGTTTAAACTATCCTAGCATGTCCCTTCTGCCAGTGGCAAGGAAAACAGCTCAAATCCTTGCAAACCAAATCATGCCACTCAGAAGAAATTCTACCAGAAACCCAGTGTGGCTTACAACCATTCCAAGGAATAGTTGGCATGATTTTGACTGCCCAGCAACTGCAAGAAAAAATGTCATGAACAAAACCAAGCCTTACACATGAGTTTCATTTACCTGACTAAAGCATTTGACTCAGTCAAATTGTAACATCCTGTGGACCATTCTCTCAATGATCATTTGCCCCCAAAAAATCATCATCATCTTGAGGCTGCTTCACGACTACATGACTGCCGCAGTGTTGAGCAAAAACAGATCTCAAAGTGACACCCTTGAGGTCAAAATGGGAGTCAAACAAGGCTGCATCATTGCTCCGGCACTGGTCTGTATCTTCATCACCATGACCCTTCTCTTCATTGAGGGCAAGCTTCCAGATGGTGTGAAGATTGTCTATAGAATGAATGGGAAGCTTCTTAATCTCAGGAGACTTCAGGCTAAAACAAGAGTTCCACGACCTCTATCGTGGAGCTCCAGTACACGGATGACAGTATGGTTGTTGCTCTTTCTCCCATAGAGCTTTGGACCAACTTAAGCACCTTCACCAGGGCATATGAGCATTTCGGCCTCACACTGAACATCAAAAAGAACAAGGTGGTGCACCAACCCTTGCTGGCAGGACAATCTCATATACCTTCTGTTGAAGTCAATGGAGAACTGCTGGAAAATGTGGAGCATTTCCCATACGTTGGAAGTCATCTTTCCCCTCAAGTTGACATTGATGCAGAAATCCAGCATTGTCTGAGCTGTGCAAGCTCTGCTTTTGTTCGCCTGAGACAAAGGGTCTTTGAGAACTGTAACATCTGTACCAAGACAAATCTCATTGTATACCACTCAGTGGTTGTTCCAGTGCTACTGTGCACATGTGAAACCTAGACAACATACAAAGTCATTTGAAGATACTTGAACAATATAATCAACGCTGTCTCAGGAGAATCATAGATATCTCTTGGGAGGATAGGTGCACAAACGCTTGTGTCCAGGAAAAGTCAAATATGATCAGCATTGAAGCATCCTTCACCAATAATTTGGTTGGACTGGTCACATGGTTCAGATGTCTGATCAGGGTCTCCCAAAACAGATTCCATTTTCCAAGTTGAAGAAAGGACAGAAGAGTATTGGGGGCCGGAGGAAGTGATTTAAGGACATGCTGAAGGCACACATGAAAAAGTGCAACATCAGTGTCAGCACTTGGGAGTACCTTGCCCAGGACCATCCCCAGTGGAGACCAGTAATCTGGGAGGGAGTGCCATAATTCGAGAGGTTCCACCACAGTGCAGACAAGGAGAGGTGGAGAAGGAGAAAAGAGCGAAAAAACTGCCTCAAACTGCTTCAATAAGCACTGTCTCCTGCCCCTTTGATAAGACCTGTAGCTTCAGAATTGAGCTGGTCAGCCATCAATGGACTCACAATTAGGAGGGTGACATGAAAACATTCTACTTGTTGTAAAAAAAAAAAAAAAAAAAAAAAAAAAATGTCCTGTAGCACTTTACAGACTAACAACATTGTTGGAGCATAAGCTTTCATGGGCAAAGACCTAGTTTGGCAGATACCCACAAAAGCTTATGCTCCAAAAATCTTAGTCTATAAGGTGCCACAGGACTTCTTGTTTTTGCAGATGCAGACTAACACAGGCTGTGTCTACTCTATGAGTTAAAATCAGTATTTATGAGAAGCGATTGCTTAAATTTATTTTTATAATTTTGATTCAAGCGTCTACAAACATTCTAGAAAATCTACCCTCCATATCGAGTTTCTACATCCTTATTTACATACCCAATTTTGATTTCATGAGCAATCCATTCTGGGTACCTATCCCACAGTGCCTTAGCCCTGGTTGCTTGTGGGTGTTTGATGTCCGAATCCCATAATGCAAAGCACTGTCCCAGACAGAAGGGAGGAGATGTGATGGGTTCAGGACAAAATGTAATCGGAAAGAAGTTTCTATTAATATTACGCAAGAATGACCCTTACACTGCCTAGCTACACCGTGGCAGCAGGTGGGAGTTGAAGGGATGACTTTGTGTCCTGATAAGTCAATGGTGCGAGTCCTAGTGAAATCACTAAAATATTACAAAATTAAAAATTATATAGCCAGAAAGATTCTTTGAAAAAAACCCGACAACTTTGAACATACATTATATCTGTATTGTATGAAAATTATTTGGATAAAATCTCAGGAAGAAACATAACAATCTTAAGAGTATGCAGATAGGTATTGATGTGATTGATACCTGTGGGGTGAAATGTAATAGACAAAGAAATTGTTATGTTGTGCACGACCTCTATATTTGCAGCACTGGTCAGAGCAGAAATCAAATTCAGTTGTGACCCTCTTCCTCTGCACTGGGATGGAAGCGGACATACAAAGAAGGTCAACACGTAGCTTTGTGGGATACATATGGGACACCTCTGGACACCGATGAATTCGAATTACAGACATGGCTAGCCTGCATCCCTTAATATCCATATTTTTATCAATATTAAGGCAGATTAGATCAAGCTAGTGACCGTGAAGACAGTAATATCATAAGGTCGAGATAAGTTGTTTAAATTCTATTTTAACTCATAGTCTAGATGCAGGCACAGCTACCCCTCTGACACTTGTTATCAAATGACCACCAAGAGAAGACAAGGAGACAAGCATTGGAGAAAGTGGATTGGTTTTCTGTCCTCAACCTGCCGGATGTTTATTTTTCTCTTAATATACAACTGCCCAAAGGTGTTTTCTGAGATTTGCTTTGGACATAGACCATTATTAATAAAAAGTTTTACCTTTTGGCCTTTCAGCTGTACCCTGCATTTTCTTAAATATCCTTGATGTAAGGATACTGAGAAAACAAGGCAGAGTAATGTTCCCTACCAGGAGGACTGTCTCTTGAAGACACACATTTGATTAGACGCCATTTGCTCTACTTGAACAAGGATAGATTGCTTCCCAGGGTCTTGATGTACAAATAAACAAAAAAATCAACAATGGAACCAGCTCAGCTGTTAGAATTTGTCTGTACTTCCCTCAACTCAATGGCAGTGAAAGCATCTCTTCCACAAGACAGATTCAGTATGATAAATTCACTCATAGCCACAGTGTGGAATAGTGCACACCTGTCTACAACTGTCACGCCAAATGGCAGCACACGTGTGCAGTCAGATGTGTGCACTTTTTCATGAAGTGCTTGCGAGAATAGCTAGAAATCATCTACAGACCAAAACAGCACAGGTTAAAGATATATTAAACAATGTCTCACAAGAGCTGTGTCTACACTAGCCCCTTCCTTTCAGAAGGGGCATAGTAAGGAGTGAGGTCAGAAGATGCTACTGAGGTGCTGCCATGAATATGCAGTGCCTCATTAGCATAATGGCTGCAGCAGTTCTAAAGCACCGCTTTTGAATTGTGCACTGCCAGTGTAGACAGGGGCCTCTCGAAAGGAACCCCCCAGTCTTCAAAAGCCCTTTCTTTCTATCTGGTGTTGGGAAGAAGGGGCTTTAGATTAGGAAGAAGGGGCGTTCGAAGACTGGATCCTTTCAAAAGGCCCTCATCTACACAGGCAGCGTGCAATTCCAAAGTGGCACTTTTGAATTGCCACAGCTGCCATTATGCTAATGAGGCACTGCATATTCATGGTAGCACCTCATTAGCATCTTTCAACCTCACTCATTACCATGCCCCTGCCCAAAGGAAGGGGCTAGTGTAGACACAGCTAAGGTCAAGGACTCACTAATCTTGTGGATTCAAAATGCATATAACTCAAAATAATCTCCAGATTTTTGAATCTTCAGTCTTAAGAGTTATGTCAAAGCAAGGTCTAAAGGTTCCCATTCTGCACAGTCATTGTGATCTCTTATTTACCAGTATGCAGGATCCTGTATAATGGTGTAACAGCAACTCTCCTGTCACCTTCTTTCCCCCTTCTTCCCCCACATTAAGCCAACTTCTGTTAGGGGATAATTACAAAAATCAAAGTACTTGTCAGATTTTAGAAGATAATGCATGGGGTAAAAATAAACACTAGATGGCAGCAGCTACATGAGTTCAGAGGCTATGTTGGTTAACAAACAACAGGCACTCCTGTGGCACTTTAGTCTATGGCACTGTTGTTACAATTGTATCCCGAAATAGCAACCCCAGGGATAAATGCTGCACTCGAAATACCACGCTATTTCAAACACAGTATTCTGTTTCTGGTACCCCTCATTGTGAGACAGGTAGCGGAAACTTCAAAATAGCCCCTTATTTTGAATTTTGGCACTGAGTTCCAAATAAGTTAACTCAAAATACATTACACAACTTGTGTTGCACAAATTGCATAAGTTATTTCAAGTTACAGCAACAGTGTAGCCGTATCCTTAGAGAATAACAAATGTATTAGATCATGAGCTTTTGTGGATAAGACCCCCTTCTTCTGAAGAAATTGATCTTACCCGTGAAAGCTCGTGACCTAATGTATGTGTTAGACTCTAAGGTGCCACAGGATCCCTTGTAATTTGTGAAGCTACAGACTAACAAAGCTACCCCTCTAAGACTTTGTTGGTTAAATGTTATAGGTGCACACTATTGCATATTTACAGTTCTTATGCAATTTCCTGTGCATCAGTATTTAGGGAAAAAATGTGAAATGCACAAATTGCTGTAGTTTGTGTGACATTTTTAAAGACCAGTGTTTCTTAAACTTTTTGAGACCATGGATCACAAAACAATAGTATTTTTTATGCAGAACACCTGTGAAAATTTTTGTCAAAAATTGTTGCCATACCAAAACAAAAACAACCTTCCTTCCTTCCTTAAGTGCCATGCGAACTGGTGTAGGCGATCATGGCCCTCCACCCCGTCTGTTCCGAGTGCTTTCTAGCATTTTTACAGTGCTTCCACACCATAAGTAGGAAGTAATACTATCCCATAATTTCTCTTGCTGCCTACCCCTACCCCGTTTACCATCTAATTTCCCCATGTTCAAGTCCTAATTTCTTTATTACATGTCCTATAAATTTTGCTTGTCTTGTCCTTGTTCTCACGAGCAATGATCTACACAGTGCTTCAATCAAAACAAAGTCATTTGTCCTCTCAGCTGGCCATGGAATATGCAACATCCTCCTTAAAAAACACATTTCTGTGGCTTCAATGGACTTCTCAACTTGCTTGCTCATTGTCCATGCTTCAGACCCATATAATAATATTGGCTTAATAGAACTTCGCAACTCTTTTCCTAACGTCTAATGATAATAACTTGTTAGTGAGCATACTCCTCATTCTCTGGAATGCAGACTTCGCTTGTGCAATTCTGCATTTAACTTCCATCGTACGCCTACGATCTGATGTGATATAACACCCAAGTATTTAAATTTAGTCACCTGACGTATAGCTATCCTGTTCGCACTTATGTGGCACCTGGGCATAACTTTGCTTTTAGTTATTACCATTGATTCCATTTTTGGAAGGTTTAACGTAAGTCCCTTCAGCTCACTTTCCCTATTAAATACATTGACTAATTCTTGAAGATCCCTTTCATTTTCTGCAATTAAAACTGTATTGTCAACATATTGAAGATTATTTAAGTTGTATCCACTAATATTTAACCCAGGAAGACCCTCTATTTTTACAAGTGAAATGATTGAGGCATTAGAAGACTTTGGTATTGCTGTAGTTACAAAGCTTTTAAATGAAATATACAATACAGGTCATATCCCAGTGGACTTATCAAAGTCAGTTTTCATTGCTTTTCCTAAGAAATCAGGGGCTACTGAATGTGAGCAACATAGGACAATAAGCCTCATGAGCCACATTACCAAACTACTCTTGAAAATCCTCAGGAATAGGGCACAAAACAGGATAAAATCAATTATCTCTGAAGAACAGTGTGGCTTTGTAGAAGATAAAGGTACTACCAATGCTATTTACATCTTACAGTCATCAGTAGAAAGAGCATTAGAAATACAAAAGGACATATATTTATGCTTTATAGACTTTGAGAAAGCATTCAGTAGGGTAGAGCGTGATGAAATGATAAAAATCTTAGAGGAACTGGACATAGATGGAAGGGATTTAAGAATAATTGGGAATATATACTGGGATCAAACAGCAGCTGTAAGAATGGGTGGCGAACTAAGTGACTATAGGAAAATAAAAAGCGGGGTTAGACAGGGTTGTGTTTTTTTGCCAGATCTTTTTAATTTGTATAGTGGACAACAACATGTACAGCAAAATCAGAATGAAGTAATTTAATCAGGTATCATAGCCATGAAGGCGTAACATTGTGTCTGATTTTAATAACAGAAAATATATACCATGAGTTTATTTTTCCAAATGATTGTGGCACACCTGCAAGTTGTTCACAGAACAACAGCATTCCATGGAATGCAGTTTAAGAAACACTGTACTACAGTAATAGTGGATTTAGCTAAGACAATTATGATATAGAACAGAAACTTAATCACAAGAAATTACATCCTCAAGTCTTTCTGCTAACATTAGTATTATATTTTCCACAAAGGTTTTTCTAATAGATGATGGCAATATATCTAAATGTGAGGACAGCTAGAGACCACATAACATGCACATAGCTTATGGACCTCTGATGGTGCAAACACATGCTAAATTCCTCTGCAAGACCTACATTTGTGAAATAACAACTATATTCAATTGGAGTTGTGGGGAGCTCATAATCAGACCACCTATTTAGGAGCTTAAATCAAGATGTAGGTGGCAAACTTTGGGCACATATTTTCAAAAATCTTGGTCTCTGTAACCACTAATCACTAAGGCTATGTCTACACTCGGCTAAGAAAGTCGACCGCAGGTACACAGTTCTAGCTACAGCAACTGAGTAGCTAAAATCGACATATCTGTACTTGAATAGTAACAGAGAGGAAGCTGTGCTAGTCTATACACTATCAAAACAAAAAGCAGTCAAGTAGCACTTTAAAGACTAGCAAAATAGTTTATTAGGTGAGCTTTCGTGGGACAGACCCACTTCTTCAGACCATAGCCAGACCAGATTATCTTTTTCTGATTTGTCCTCCTTGCTTACTGTTTTTGGTTCTCTGTGCCTTAAATATTGAGTCTGTTCTGGTCTGGCTATGGTCTGAAGAAGTGGGTCTGTCCCACAAAAGCTCACCTAATAAACTATTTTGCTAGTCTTTAAAGTGCTACTTGACTGCTTTTTGTTTTGATATCTGTACTTGGATAACTTGGGTGTCTATACAGGGGAAGGTCAATGGGAGTGTTTCTCCCATCGACCTCCCTTACTCCTCATGTCTTGTGAGGTACAAAGGTGTCAGCTACAACCCCTGAGAGGTCAATTATGCACGTCTCTACTAGATGCATGAAATCGAACACCAGAAGATCGACCCTGAGCTGGTTAATCTTCCGGGATACTGTAGACCTTCCTTAGGTGTCATCAGAGTTTACACTAACAGGAATTCATTTGACCATTTTGTGGAAATCCTACTCATGGAATTAAATTCTCTTGTAAAAAATGCATGTTTTAAACTGTCTTGTGAAAAATGCATGTTTTTTTTTCCAAGAATTGGAAATGAAAAAATTCTTGGGCTACAGGATAGATTGGAATCATCTGCACATTTTAGAGACTGGCAGACCTGCTACGTTGACTACTTACAGATGTCTTTCTTTAGTCACAGAACTACTAATGCTAAAACATCAGCTACTATCCTCAGGGAGCCAATGTTTCTGGGAATGATGTTCTAGCAATTACTGAATTAGCAGTGTCTGGCACAGCAGTATCGTTCAGGGGATTAGAGCACTGGAAGTGATGACGTGAATGAAGCAGATCAAGTTCTTATATGACAGCAAACTCTGCCTATGTTATGTTCTCATCTGTATGTTGATCCAAGAAATACATGAACTGTTTTCCCATTTAGTTTTATTTCTTACTAAATATGAGTCAAAAGTGTGATGCTGTTGCAATAAAAACAAACAAGATTCTGGGATGCATTAACAGGAGTATCGTTGGCAAGACATAAGAGGTTATTCTTCCACTCTACTCTGCACTGATTAGGCCTCAGTTGGAGTAGTGTGTCCAGTTCTGGGCACCACATTTCATGAAAGATGTGGAGAAATTGGAGAAGGTCCAGAGAAGAGCAACAAGAATGATTAAAGGTCTGGAGAACATGAGCTATGAGGAAAGACTGAAAGAACTGGGCTTTTTTAGCTTAGAAAAGAGAAGACTTAGAGGGGACATTATAGCGGTTTTCAAGCACCTTAAAGAGGGTTACCAGGAGGAGGGAGAAAGGTTGTTCTCCTTGGCTTTTGAGGATAGGACTAGGAGAAGTGGGCGTAAGCTGCAGCAGTAGAGGTTTAGATTAGACGTTAGGAAAAACTTCCTGTCAGGCTGTGTCTACACTAGCCCACTTCTTTGAAAGGGGCATGGTAATCAGCCCGATTGGAGAATACTAATGAAGTGCTGTGATGAATATGCAACACTTTATTAGGCTAATTCTCCCCGCAATTTCGAAGTGTCAAACTTCGAAGCACCAGCATGCCATGTAGCTGCAGGCACTTTGAAGTGCCCACGCTATTTTGAAGTGCCTTTACTCCCAAAAATTTTACAAATTTATGAACACTAGAGGTGTTAGATATATTCAGCCATTTAGTCTGTCTCACTGCTATTACAAAATGATGCCTATAATGTAATTCCTTAATTTTTCTCTTACTTTTAAGTCTCAAGTGGTGGTGTTTCTTCCATTTTTATTGCCAGCCTAATAGAGTGCAGTGTCAGAAAGTTTTTTTTCTGATATTCATTCAAATTTTTTCTTTATAAAACATCATCCCATTATACCCTTTGTACCGCCATAAATGTTTTTCTCCAGCTTAGTTTTTGCATACTTCCACTATTTATAGGTATCCTGTCTCCCTGCACCCTTAGTCATTGGTTAACCAAGAAATTATATACATTTTTAATCTTATACATTAAAATCAAATGTTTCCTAGTTGCCTAAAGTGATCCTGCCAGCTAAATTAAAGCTGCTTCTTTTCCCATCTCTTTTCTTAACATGGGAGTTATAGGACTCCCTTTAAAAATACAAAATAAAATATTCTGTATGATATATAAAACATTAGCCCTAACTTTGTGGATTCAGATAGAGCCTTAGAATGAGTTGGGTTGAAGATTGCTTAAAAATTGCAGTCTATCCATAACATAAGTTTCTATAGTGTTCTTAACAAGAATCATTGGATGCTTAGAATAAACAGTTAAAAGCAACAGCAAACATATTCCTTCAAATCAATGTTAAGTGACATCATGGTTTGGGTGTTATAAGAGGTGGCAGGACCTGAGTACCATAATACATGGACACGATATAAAGCTGTGATTTCCCTTGCCATGAGGTTATTACAAGAACAAACCAAGTAACATAACAGTACAGTTAACAGTGAATGCTTAGAAATGTGTAATGGAAGAAGATGATTCTAATATGCTGGACCAATACAGGGAGACAGGCATCACTGGGCCAATATAAACATGAAACATTTCATATTTAATTGGATATGAAGGTATAAAAAAGCTTGAGGGACACTCTGGGCATACACAGTCTCCATCTCCAGGGATAGGCACAATATCATTTGACTATTCACCCAGTAGAGTGAAGGCTGTTTCACATCAGAGAGATTTGTATCCCTACATCCCAATGGGATGATCAGGGCTCAGGAGCAAAGATTGTGGAATGATAAAATAATAAATTTTAATCATACATGTTGTCTGATAATTTTTTTATGTATTGGTTGGTTGTTTATGGTTTCTTAAATTAGATTGGCTGGGATAATAGATTATAGCACTTCAATGTAATGTGGGTGCTAAGCAACTAGGTATTTTTATAATCCCACTAGTTGTGTAATCCACCTTTTAGATGCTTAATACCTTTGAAAATATGGCTTAAACCCACAATATTTTGGTCTCCTTTGGGTTAGTCAAATGTATAATAGTCAAATAGGTTCAAGTATTCCAAATTTTTTGCTCATTCAAATCCATTTACTCTTACTGTGCAGACTGATAGGAAATTGAACATGAGATTGCTATTGGGTGCTTTAGCTCTTTGATGTTAGTAGAAGAGTAAATGCTATGCACTCAAAATTCTGTAAGGACTTCAGGCAAAACATAAAACAATCTCCACATGGATGACTATACGTTTTATTTTGTAATTTTTTCATCATTTTCCTTTAATGAATGCAAATATTCATGTCATTATTTTAAATACTTGATTGAATTATAGGCTAAAATTGTGCAAATAAGCAAGACTCTCATCAGGACTCAAGTTACGCAATGCAAGCAGAGTTTGTTGTCTCAACTATAAATGTCAGAGAAAAGGCATAGTGTAAACTAGTAGACATCAATGAATCCACATACTACTGTACTGATACACAAATGCCACCAGCATTATTAACAACATGAAAGGAAGATGTTGTGACAAATGTTACACAGTTAAAATACTGCTGAAGTCAAACTCATGTCATATTCTCCAGCCAGACCCTTTTTCTTTTTATCCAATTAGACTTTGTTTCCTGCAAAGCATGCAGTAGATTTCCCCTAAAACTGTTTGGCTGTGATAAATCTAATCACAGAAATCCTGTATCTTTTGCCAAAACATTCACTTAAAAAGTGGTTACTTGGAATGAAGACCTCAGCATTATCTCACAAAGAAGGTTGTCTCCAGCTCATTTGTAAAGAGATCAGCTCTAACACATTCAATATTGAAAACAATTACAAAGGTCTGTTTTCCAGAAAGAGGACAACTTCTATGTGTGACACTCATCAAAAGCTGTTTGTGTTTCAGAAATTGTCATGTTAATCTTTGGGCACCAGATGTTTTTACATGAAACTATGTTTATTGTTCCAAACATCTCTGAAAATTCAATACATTTTTCAAAACAGTTCTCATTCCATATGCAACTATCTTGTTCCCATCCTTAGTTGTTGTCTTGCTCTATCACAATAAAGTGTCCGTCTCTTTAACATACAGACACTGCTATTGTTCTTTAGCAAGAATCTCAGTGACTTCTGTCCAATTCAGAATCAAAATTGTCCATTTCTCATAGCCATCACAGATAGCTTTTTATACAAAGGCTGCTGAGTCTTTGCTTAGTTCTTTTATGTGGGGAATGCCTTCATGAAGAGATTGACAAAGTGGATGAGGTAATACCTTTAATTGGACCAACTTTGGCTGTGGAAAGGGACAAGTTTTAATGCTTCACAGAACTCTTCTTTAGGTCTGAAAAATGTAACCAGAGCGTCACAGCTAAATACAGGGTGAGATAGGTTGCTTAGTATACACAGTTAACACATGTTGCAAAAATTATTAAAAAGAAATTGAAAATTAACACCTCCGAATCATAGGACAAATGAGAATTAGTAAGTCACAAAATGTAATGAGCCATAAAACACGTCAGTTTTGAAAATGTAGATTTAGTGTCTAGTAAAGTTATAAATTCAAGTTACAGACAAAGTATTTTTCAAGGTTTTTGCGGGACCCCACTTTCTGCACTTGGAGCATCAGAGGGAGGCAAGCCTGACATGGCTAGAACCGAGAGCCATGCTGTTGGCAGAAAGGAGAATATGAAGGAAGGAGCTGAAATAGTGAGGCCTCCCTCTCTGGTTACTATGTGAATGCAGAGCCAGAAAAAATAGGGGCAAATTCCTCTGTAATAAAGTTCCATTCCCAGAATAGCTTCTTTGAAAGCAGTAGATGAATTTCACCCTCACTAATTGTTCTACAGTGAAAATCCATACATATTGATCACAGCAATGAAGAGAATGAGAATCAGTCTGATATGCTTCCTTACTTAACTCACCCGGACCAAGAACTTGACCCCTTGTTAGGGCTTTACTGGGAACTTTTACACTGCGTCTGAAGAAGCAGGTCTTTGCCCATGAAAGCTTATACTCCAAAAAATCTGTTAGTATGTAAGGTGCCATGGTACTTCTCATTATTTTTGTGGATACAGACTAACACGGCTACCCCTCTGATACTTTAAACTTTTTCTTCATTTAAAATAGTGGAAAAAATTAACATGCAATGGTAATTCATTTAAAATTAATCAATTTTTTTTCCTGGAAAGATTTTTATAAGCATCATGTATGCCTCAGTTTCTATCGTTTCCTTGTCGTGCAAGGATTCAACTGTTTTTTTAAAATAAATATTCACTCAGATAGTTGCAACAAAAATATATTCTGCATCATTAGTATCCAGCCTCAAAAACATCCCTTGTAGAATTAGTAATTTATAGTTTGTCATTTATAGACACTTCCTTAGCTTCCAGTATTGGCAACTAAGGAGCCAAGGAGTATCCAGTCTTCTTTTCAGTTATTGATCCACATCTTTTTATGTTATAAACTTTCTTTTGATAATGGGGGTTGTTATTGACCATCTATATTATCATATTACCTCAGGACCAATCAAGAATGGCCTCTATTACATTAGTTAGAACCATGACCAGAAATACTTGCCAATTACACCAAATTTAGACCAACAAAAGTGACTACAGGTATTAATGATATTCAGCAATTGATTTCTAGTCAAAAGCCTCATAATTCCATGGACTACATCTATACAAGAGGGCTTTTCTGGCAAAACTGGGCTTTTGTCAGGAAAACCCTCAGAGCGTCTACATGTAAAATGTGCTTTGTTGACAGTTTGTCAACAAAACCCAGCACATTTGCTGGCAGCATTATACCTCTCTGCATTCAGGTATAAAACCTTTCTCGACAGTTTCCTGTCAACAAAACAGCTGTGTAGATGCTCTGGGACCCTCTTGTTGACAGACAAGGCTTCCAGTTCACGGAGCAGCCCTGTTTGCAGAGCTTCCAGTCAGCTGTTCTGTTGAGAGAGGGCTGGGCAGTCTGGCTGCTCTGTGTCGACAGAGCAGATTGCTCTTTGAATCTGCGTTTATGTGTAGACGCAATCTGTTGACAGAAGTTTAGCTGGGAAATCCTGTCTGACAGTCACTTCTGTCTACAGATCCTTCTCACGTAGATGTAGCAATGTATTCAAATGGGTTCCCAAGCTACCTGTGCATGCTTTCTGTGTATGACAAATGTATGTTTTATATATTTTTGCTAACACTTTCCCCAAATATTGTATAGATATGAACTTTTAAGAAAGAAACTAAAACTGTTAGGAACTAAGAACTTTTTAATTAGAGGCAATTATTAAATGGGAGAACTTATTTATGTTTCTGGTGCCATTAGCTCTTTTTTCTCTTGGGTTGTGAATATCTGTTCCTGAAACAATATTTTACTATGGGAAAGGAGATGAAAATCCAGAGTTGCACAACAATTTACTGCCTGACAGCAAACTAATCTGTTAAATAAGCTAAAATAAAGAACATATGATCAAAAAGGAAGAAATATGTCTAAGAATGATCGGTGAGCCACTATTTTTTAAGTATAGTAGCCTCAGAGAAGCAAAGTGACAGTTCCAAAACCAAAAAAGGGCTATTTTTCAACATTTTGGCTCAAACTGTTACCAGTACATGCACTTGAAAGACTGTCCTTTGGACAGGTTAGGTTTGCGTATGTCAATTCTGTTACCTATCCGCTCCAGTGAAAATGCTCAAAATTGTACCTATGCAAAGATGGGCATGTATATACTGGCTTATGCTGAAGATGTGTCAGTTTGGGTCGCCTCCAGTAGCTCCAGTGTCTTCCTGTTTTGTCCTCTTTGTTTTATGTTCTATGATGCTTATTTTAAAATAAATTTGTGCTCTTTTTTGGCCTTATTTTGGAATAACATTGGTATTTTGCTACTTATTATGTGAAGATGACATCATAAAAAAGATGCTATCCTTTTTTAATGTCCACTCACACTCATAGCCCTGAGATTTTCTACTTATACCTTCGCTGATGCAATAAGGCTAACCATAGGTCCCCCTGAAATCCAGCAGTGCCACTCCTGTCTTGAAACACATAGAAAGTTTGCTACATAACAGGGTGAGGCCCTTCACCAAGGAGTGAGTGCTATGTGCTTAACAAATCTGAGCATTTGCAGGTGTAATATTGTATTAACCTCCTGTATTGGATCTTCTCTGTAATTAGCCATAGGTTTATAGCTTTGAAAACAAATTGTCTAGCCTGCAAGTAGTAGCAATTAATTTACAAATACTTCTTTTAATTGAAAATAGGAAATGATGCAAAAAGAAGTAGTTTAATACACTGCCATTAGTTACAAAGGCTTTACGGTATTTTAGTGGCAGCTGCAAAGGAAAACAAGTCAATGTAACAACCTTACAATACCAATAAGTCCATATGTCAATTCACTAACATTGTAGGAACACTACAATATAATCAAGCCATGATACAAAGGATATTGAGGTTCTTTCAAGGGATGTGGGAACTTGGTTCACATCTTATGCTAAACTACTCTAACATCAGTTGGGAAAAAATCTATGTGAAAAAATAAAATCAGTTTTGTAGCTTCAAAATTTAAGTTTCACTGTGCACCAAGACCAATGTAGTGCATATTAAACTTAGAAAATATGTTTCAGCAACTACAATAGCAAAAGTAATGCTTTCAAGGAGCCCTGTTTTTAAAAAGCTAACTACAATGTAGTGGTCGATATGAATGGGACAAAAAGGAAAGATCTTTTGAAGAAATGTGCATACCCTCTCACAGAATATGTTTCAAAAAACACTAGTTGCATTTCTTGCAGTCTAACACATGCCAGATTTTAAAGATCAGAAGTATTTTTTTATACCCAGAGCTCAGACATCTCTAGCTGGAATGGTTTTGCAACATCCATAGAGAAGGTGACTCGAAAGTCTGAAAAATCAGCCTAGCTGTCCCTTTGATCTGAGAGCCCCTCCAGCATGTCTGTGATCAGTGTATTGCATAAGAGTATTCTTGTTTTACATATAGGCATCTTTTCGAAGTACCGAGATTATATATACATGTGTTGTGCTGAAAACCATGTAGTTACTACTGCTGTCTGGACCAATGCAGGAGAAGCTGCCAGTTTTGCTGCCTCAGCCACCAAGATTGTTTAAAATTATATATGATTTTTGTTAAGACTTGCCTTAGGAAACCATTTTAGTGCATTTCAACAACTTCATTGAACCTACATACCAATGACATATTTCTGTTTGCTAGTGGAGGGTATTCTTTATATAAGCTGTCTATAAGTCCAGAAGTGTCTCTTTGAGCTAGATAAGTCATAGTATTTGGAGCTCATACTTCAGAGCTGAGTGATATTGAATGTGAGCTCAGCTGCTTCAGGCTGAGAGCTTCGTGAAGATAACTTGAATTCACTGGGGAATCAGAATGCATCCCTGTGGCTTTTCTACATGGGGAAATTGATTGGAATATCTATTTTGCAATAGCTATTTCAGTGAATTTCCCTGTGTAGACAAGCCCTAAACTAGCCTTGATTGGAACCTATGTGTGGAAAGGTTTGGCTACTACACTCTATGATTCAGACCTTAGTTCTAAATATTATCATTTAATGAGTGATATTCTTATGTGAAAGCAGTGGGACAAAACTCAGAAGACCTGAACTTCAAAAAAAAATTGCCAACTTCGATTACTTTATCATTAGCCTTTTGTCCTAAAGCTTGAACTCCTGGGGTCAAGTGATTATGTGGAAATGTCAGCATTCGCGTTTAAAAACTACATTTCTAGCCCTTGTTTGGAAACTTGAGGCTTGAGTTTGGAAATCTTGGGGTTAGTATTACTACATTAAGTTCCAAAATAAGCAACAAATTCTTCTGAAGTGTTCATGTTGAGTTCTTTGGAAAATCTTATCATTAATGTCTCAAGGGGTCCTGAGTCCTACTGAGAACCTGTCCCTTATTGGCTACGTCTACACTAGCCCCAAACTTCGAAATGGCCACGCAAATGGCCATTTCGAAGTTTACTAATGAAGCACTGAAATGCATATTCAGTGCTTCATTGGCATGCGGGCGGCTGCGGCACTTCGAAATTGATGCGCCTCGCCGCCGTGCGGCTCGTCCCGATGGGGCTCCTTTTCGAAAGGACGCCGCCTACTTCGAAGTCCCCTTATTCCTATGAGCTGATGGGAATAAGGAGACTTCGAAGTAGGTGGGGTCCTTTCGAAAAGGAGCCCCGTCGGGACAAGCCGTGCAGCAGCGAGGCGCGTCAATTTCAAAGTGCCGCAGCTGCCCGCATGCTAATGAAGCGCTGAATATGCATTTCAGCGCTTCATTAGTAAACTTCGAAATGGCCATTTGCGTGGCGATTTCGAAGTTTGGGGCTAGTGTAGACACAGCCATTTAGATATCTAAACAGAAATAGAGCTCTTTTGAAAATACAGCTGCCATGGTATGCACAGAGCATTTAAAAATTTGGCCCTATGTTGTTTGGAATATTTGTCTCATACTGTATATGTTCCCTGTTGTAAGACTGAGATTAAATTTCAGTCATTAGCATTTGTGAGGAGCACAGATCTGCAGTGATAAAAAGCTTAAAAATATATGGCACCATAGCCTGAACCTTCACCTATTTTCCTAACTGGCATATCAGAGCTCTGAATCCTGGGCCGCACAACAGGGAAGACTGAGCAAATGGCTTTTGCAGTATATCCCCGGAAGACACGCCATCTTTGATAGCTGCATAGCATCCCATAGAACACCCCTGAAATTCTTAAGGCAGCTACAATCTGAAATTAATGTAACCATCAAGTCTGGGATATTTCCAAAGTGTCTAATGAAGATAGATGGCCAGTTTCCATTAAACTTCAACACCCAAATAAGGTTGATCATGCCAAGTTTACAATAATAACACTAAGGCAGGGGTGTGCAAAGTGGGGGCTGTGACATTTGTAAGAGGGGTGCAGTGCGATTGGCTCCCCACCCCCCATGGTTTCCACTGACTCCCCAGCCCACTGGGCCAATCAGAATGTTCGGAGGCCCTGAGCCAAGCAGTGGGAGCAGCTGGTGAGTTGCCAGCATGGTAAGGTAGCCACATTGGTCCACAGAGCCTGTGTCACACTGGCCCCCTGACCCCACCCCACAAATGCTGGTGTGAAGTGAGTGCTGCTGGCTGTGGGGGTGCAGGGCTGTTTTCAGCCTGGTGTCATTGCCACTTCTCAACACAGTGCAGCCTGTGGTCACCACCTCCCAGCTCTACAGCAGCACAAATATGTGTGGCCAGAAGCGCCACAAGGGCAGCACCTACAAGGTAGTGGTGGTGATGCAGCTGAGCCCCCAGGGTCCTCCCTTTGAGGCATTGCCCTAAGCACTGCTCCCCCTTTGGAGCACCCCTTGAGTCCCCCATATACCCTCCTGAGCATCCCACCCCCTTCCTGAGTACACCCCCATCCCTTCCTGTGGTCCTCCCATGGATTGGGGGGGAGGTCACAAGTTAATTGGAGGTCCAAAAAGTGGGGCCCAGCATAAAAAGTGTGCTCACCACAACACTAAGGCATGCCTGGCAAAACATTTAATGTAAACTATTGCATTTTTCAGCTTAAAGTCACTTTGCCTCTAGCCTCCTGCACGGAATGTCATAGCACCTAGGCTTTCTGTAATTAAGTAGATATGCATAGCCTCAATAGACTTATTATGTAATCAGAAAGCCATGGTATGTTAAACCAAGTGATCATTCCAATTGAGCTGAACATCCTTACCTGCTTTGTCATGGAAATTACACACCTGGGATCAGTTTAACTAGCTTCTTTTGTCCCATTTAATTAAGTTAAAGGATTCTATGGCCTTTGGTTTGGCCATAGTGCCTGTTACAGGCCCTGAGGCATCCAGTGAAAAACAGAAATCTGAAAAAAAAAAAAAAAAAGCTACTTTCAACATATTTATAAAAAAATCAAGAAAAAATAGTGAAATGTAATGGCTTAATTTCAGAGTATGTTTAATGTTGCTCTGTGAATGACATATTTTATTTGAGAACAAGAAGTCTTGTGGCACCTTACAGACTAACAAATATTTTGGAGCATAAGCTTTCGTAGGCAAAGGCCCACTTCATCAAATGCATGAGTGGAGGGGGGTGGTTTCAGAGTGGTATTTAAAGAGTGGGGTCCCAGTAAGAGGGATCTGAAGTGCAATTTATTTTGCAAATTTGACTCCATTAACCATGGATTAAACCAAGACTGGGAGTAGCTCACATCTTACAAAGGCAGTTTCTCTGCTCTGGGTGCTAATAGCTCCCCATTAGACTCTGACAAAGGCACACATCTCCCTGTCTGATCTAACTTGTTCTTTCCTCTTTTGATAAGTACTGTTGATACTGGGCCATTTTTTTTTTTTTGTTTGAAACTTTTTTTGTTTGAAGCTAGAAACACAAATGACTGGTTCGAAGCTAACTCCGATGAGATGATTCCAGTCATTGAAAAGAAGCGCTCTGCACTCCTGGAGTACAAACGCTCACCGAGCCAGAGTACCCAGCAAGCACTTAGAGAGGCCAGAAGAACAGTACAGCAGACAGCCAGGTGCTGTGGCAACAACCACTGGCTCCAGCTATGCAGCAGCATCCAGACCTGTGCTGACTTTGGTAATCTGAGGAATGTACGAGGGTATGAGGAAGGCATTAGGACCCACCCAGAACAAGATGGCACCTCTGAAATCCAAATCTGGTTAAGTCATTGCTGACAAATCCAAACAGATGGAGCTCTGGGTTGAGCACTACTCCGAGCTGTACTCACACGAGAACGTTGTGGTTGACACAGCCCTCAATGCCGTCGAGCTCCTACCAGTAATGGACAAACTGGATCAAGAACCAACTGTGGATGAACTGAAGAGAGCCATCGACAGCATTGCAGCAGGAAAGGCCCCTGGTCAGGATGGTATACCACCAGAGGTAATCAAATGTGCCACGGACACTCTCCTGGAACCCCTACATGAGCTACTGTGCCTGTGCTGGAAAGAGGGTGAGGTTCCACAGGATATGCGCGACGCTAACATTGTAACGTTGTATAAGAACAAAGGAGACAGAAGCGACTGCAACAACTACCGTGGAATCTCCCTCCTAAGCGTCACTGGTAAACTGTTCGCTCGCGTCATCCTTGGCAGACTCCAGAAGATTGCTGAGAGGGTGTACCCTGAATCGCAGTGCGGATTCTGCGCAGAGAGGTCTACCGTTGACATGGTCTTCTCTCTAAGGCAGCTGCAGGAGAAGTGCAGGGAGCAGAGAAAGCCACTCTACATAGCCTTCATCGACCTGACCAAGGCCTTTGACTTGGTCAGCAGGGATGGTCTGTTCAAACTGCTCCACAAGATAGGCTGTCCTCCACGGTTACTCAAGATGATCCAGTCATTCCACGAAGACATGAGAGGAACCATCCAATATGATGGCGCATTATTGCACGCTTTCAGAATCAGGAGCGGCGTCAAACAAGGATGCGTGCTTGCTCCGACATTGTTCGGGATCTTCTTCGCACTCCTCCTGAAGCATGCCTTTGGATCTTCAACAGAGGGTATCTTGCTGCGCACAAGATCTGATGGGAAACTGTTTAACCTTGCAAGGCTGAAAGCTAAGTCTAAGGTGCGAGAAGTCCTCATCAGAGACATGCTGTTCGCAGATGATGCTGCTGTAGTGTCTCACACAGAAGACCAGCTTCAAAAACTGCTGGATCAGTTTTCCAAAGCGTGCAATGACTTTGGGCTTACCATCAGCCTAAAGAAGACAAACGTACTTGGTCAGGATGTTGCTGAATCCCCATCAATCAGCATTGACAACTATACATTAGAGGTCGTCCATGAGTTCGTTTACCTGGGGTCCACCATCACTGACACCCTGTCATTGGACACTGAACTAAATAGGAGGATCGGAAAAGCGGCCACAACTCTGTCCAGACTCAGCAAGAGAGTGTGGAATAACAACAAGCTGTACACTCACACCAAAATGCAAGTCTACAGAGCCTGCACCCTCAGCACCCTCCTTTATGGCAGCGAGACTTGGACCCTGTATGCCCGCCAGGAAAAGAGGCTGAATGTCTTCCACTTGCGCTGCCTCAGGCACATCCTTGGAATATCATGGAAGGACAGAGTGACCAACACCACCATCCTCGAGCAAGCTGGAATCCCAACCATGCACACCCTCCTCAGGCAGTGTCGGCTCCGCTGGCTTGGCCATGTCCACAGGATGAATGATGGAAGGATTCCAAAAGACATCCTGTGTGGTGAGCTAGCCTCTGGCAAAAGACCTCCCGGACGCCCCCAGTTGCGCTACAAAGATGTCTGCAAGAGAGACCTCAGAGAGGTAGACATCGAGCTGGACAACTGGGAAGAACTAGCAGACGACCGCAGCAGATGGAGGCAGGGGTTACACAAGGGCCTTCAGAAGGGCTAGATGAAGATCAGACAGCTAGCAGAGGAGAAGCGAGCACACAGAAAGCACAATAAGGACTTGCCAGACACCCACTACATCTGCAAGAGATGCAGAAAGGACTGTCACTCTTGTGTGGGTCTTCATAGTCACAATAGATGCTGTAAATGAAGTCCTCAACTGAAATTTTAAAGGGCGCGATCCATAGTCTATGCAGACTGAAGGATGCCTACTACTACTGGGCCATTTCCACCTTGCTGAATAGACCTTGTCAGCTCTGGCCCTCCCTCTTAATGGAATCCCACTCTTTGAATACCCCTCTGAAACCACGCCCCCACTCATGCATGTGATGGAGCGGGTCTTTGCTCACGAAAGCTTATGCTCCAAAATATCTGTTAGTCTGTAAGGTGCCACAAGACTTCTTGTTGTTCTTGAAGCTACAGACTCACACGGCTACCTCTCTGATATTTTATTTGGAAAAAATTAACCATTTGTCTAGACCGGTGTTTCTCAAATGGTGTTCTGTGGAACCCTGGGATTCCACCGAGTGAAAATAAGGGGCCTGCAAGAACATTCCATTACAATAACATTTTATGATTTAAAATGGTAATAACATTTATGCATTTATGAATTTTATTAAAACCAGTTTTCATTTGTCTTTGCCATGACAAATGTCCCTGTGTAATGCCAGCTTAGCCAGAGAGTGGGGCTGATGATGTCACTACTCAGAGCTGCGCACACTGTCAGTGATGCAGTTGCCTGATATTTACCACCATAAAGCCCCATACTCTCAAGGAGCGTGTATCATTTTGGGGCAGGTTATGTCAAGAATATTCAGCTTTATCCATATAACCCATATGTTTTTGAGCTTTATTTTTTGTACACATTGACTGTGATTTTTATTTTTAAACGTGCAATTAAACTGAATGTTGATCTCATGACTTTGTTTATTATTATCCTTACTTAGTTGTTGTCTACTTTTTTAGTTCCATATGTAAGACCATTATTAGGGGTTCCACAAAATTATTTCAAGTTTAAAAGGGTTCCAATGGCCAAATAAATTTGGGAAGCACTGGTCTAGACATGAGATAGAGCCCTTTCCCTTATTTGCATACAAATGGAGACAATAGCTTGCGCTATAAGTTTCTTTGGTATTTTGACAGATACAACAAAGTTCTGAGAAGACCTAAAGGCAAAGTCACGTTTACTCTTTATGAAACACCACACAAAGTACAGGCTAGAGTCCCATTCCCACTCAAGCTCTGTTGAGTCACAGTAGGGTGGCTACAGGCATCTGATTATGGTTCCCTGAGTGAGTGCTGGCCAGCTCCAGCAGAAAGTAGAGAAGATGCGTATTGCTCCATTTTATATCACAGCAGAATTGTTTTCACATAGTACTAACACCTCCTTTCCTGCAACACCCTATATTAGCTGAGTGTATGTCACCTCAGGATGAGATGCAGAGATAAAATTTCTTGATGCCTTAGATGACTACTTCTTGGAGCAGCTGGTAGAGGAAACCACCAGGGAAAAGTCAGTGCTTGTTTTAGTACTGAGTGGAGCACAAGATCTGGTCCAGGACGTAACTATTACAGGACCTCTTGGGATAGTGGCAATGATATAATAACATTTAACATTGCCCCCGTGGGAAGAACACCTCAGCAGTCCAACACTTTGGCATTTAATTTCAAAAAGGGGAATTACACAAAAACGAGGAGGTTAGTTAAACAGAAATTAAAAGGTACAGTGACTAGAGTAAAATCCATGCAAGCTGCATGGAAACTTTTCAAGGACACCATAATAGAGGCCCAACTTAAATGTGTACCCCAAATTAAAAACATAGTAAGAGACCTAAAAAAGAGCCACCATGGCTTAACAGTCATGTAAAAGAAGCAGTGAGC
Source organism: Carettochelys insculpta (assembly GCF_033958435.1). NCBI lineage: Eukaryota > Metazoa > Chordata > Testudines > Carettochelyidae > Carettochelys > Carettochelys insculpta. The sequence continues at coordinate 130,291,784 of NC_134140.1, read as the reverse complement.
GATAAAAAGGCATCTTTCAAAAAGAGGAAGTCCAATCCTAGTGAGGTAAATAGGAAGGAACATAAACACTGTCAATTTAAGTATAAAAATGTAATAAGAAAAGCCAAAAAAGATGTTGTGGAACAGCTAGCCCAAAACTCAAAGAGGAATAGCAAAATGTTTTTTAAGTACATTAGAAGTAGGAAGCCTGCTAAAAAACTAGTGGGGTCCCTGCACAATCAAGATATGAAAAAAGCAATAAAGGACAATAAAGCCATTGCAGAGAGACTAAATGATTTCTTTGCTGCCGTCTTCATGCCTGAGGATGTTAGGGAGAGTCCCAAACCTGCACCATCCTTTGTGGGTGATGAATCTGAGGAGCTGTCCTGGACTGAAGTGTCATTAGAGGAGGTTTTGGAACAAACAGATAAACTTAACAGTAGCAAATCACCGGGACCAGATGGCATTTACCCAAGGGTTATGAAAGAACTCAAATGTGAAATTGCGGAATTATTAACTGTGATTTGTAACCTATCATTTATATCAGCTTCTGTACCCAAGGACTGGAAGACAGCTAACTTAATGCCAATATTTAAAAAAGGCTCTAGAGGTGACCCTGGCAATTACAGACTGGTAAGTCTAATGTCAGTACCAGGAAATTTAGTTGAAACAATAGTAGAGAATAAAATTGTCAAACACCTAGAGGACCATAATTTGTTGGGCAAAAGTCAACATGGTTTCTGTAAAGGCAAATCATGTCTTACTAATCTATTAAAATTCTTTGAAGGGTTAGCAAACATGCAGACAAGGGGGATCCAGTAGATGTAGTATACTTAGATTTCCAGAAAGCCAAGTCCCTCACCAAAGGCTCTTGTGTAAATTAGGCTGTCATGAGATAAGAGGTAAGACCCTTTCATGTATTGAGGGCAAGTTAAAAGACAGGAAACAAAGGTAGGAATAAATGGTAAATTTTCTGAATGGAGAAGGGTAATGACTGGTGTTCCCCAAGGGTTAGTCCTAGGACCAAGCCTATTCAACTTATTCATAAATGATCTAGAGCAGTGCTTCCCAAACTTTTTGGCATCACATTCCCCTTTTGAGTTGTGAGAAACCTTCATGCCCTCCTCATCTCTTTTTTACCATGGGACTACCCCAGCCACCTGTGAGCCACCTGCCTGAGCTCCTCCCCTCCCACAAAGCCAGGCACCACCAGCACCTCATCTAACTCCATCCTCCTCCTCCTGCCCCGAATGCACACTCACTCACCTTTGCAGGAGGCAGCTGGCTTCATGTGGACCTTCACCAGCTGCCTGCTTTTTATAGAGGCTGTGCCAGGTCACCCACATGAAATGGCAGGGGCTGAGAGCCGGAAGCGAGGGATGGCTTTTTCTTCCAATGTGGGGAGTGAGTGGGGTGAATGGGCTGGGTTGCCTCCCTCCCTCCCTGGAATTTCTTCACAACCCCCATGCGTCAAGCCCCCCAGTTTGGGAAACCATGACCTAGAGAAAGGGATAAGTAGTGAAGTGGTAAAGTTTGTGGATGATACTAAAGTGTCCAAAATAGTCAAGATGAATACAGACTGTGAAGAACTTCAAAACAAAACATCCACACAGTGTGCAGCAGCAATCAAAAAATGCAAATAGGTTGTTAGGAATTATTAAAAAAGAAATGGAAAATAAGACAAAGAATATCTTACTACCCGCTATGTAAAACTATGGTAAAACCACATCTTGAATACTGCATACAGATGTGGTATCCTCACCTCAAAAAAGATATTTTGGCATTAGAAAAAATTCAGAAAAGGGCAACTAAAATGATGAGGGGGTTGGCTAAAGAGACTGGGACTCTTCAGTTTAGAAAAAAGGAGACTGAGGGGGCATATGATAGAGGTCTATACAGTCATGAGCAGTGTGGAGAAGGTGAATAAAGAAAAGTTATTTACTTGTTCTCATAATATAAGAACTAGAGCACACCAAATGAAATTAATGGGTAACAGGTTTAAAACTAATAAAAGAAAGTTCTTTTTCACATTGCACAGTCAACCTGTGGAACTCCGTGCCAGAGGAAGCTGTGAAGGCTAGGACTATAACAGAGTTCAAAAAAGAGCTAGATAAATTCATGGCAGTTAGGTCCGTAAAACACTGTTAGCCAGGGGGTAGGAATGGTGTCCCTGGCCTCTGTTTGTCAAAGGCTGTAGGTGACGGCAGGGGACAAGTTGCCTGATCATTGTCTTTGGTCCATCTTCTCTGGGGCACCTGGCACTGTCCACTGTCAGCAGATGGGATACTGGGCTAGATGGAGTTTTGGTCTGACCCAGTAATGGCCGTTCTTATGTTCTTAAGTCACCAAGAGGACCCTGTCCATGTGAAGATACAGTCCTGTGTCATTTGTGATTTATTGACCTTATTCCTTTGCTCTTCTTTGGCTATACACAAGAGAAGATTTGTGCCAGTCTTCATTTTAGGTCAGAAAGATTAGCAAAACTAGACTGGAGTGCAGTAGAAGCAGCATCCTGAAAACCTAATATAATCAGGAGTATACTTATTTGAGATGAGATTGTTATAATGGGGCCACGGGAGAGGGGAGTCAATCTAAAAGTATTGTTACAATGGTGTGTGTGTTTGTTTTTAAAGGTCAACAAAAGTAAACAAAAACAAAAAAACCCTAAATGTTTAAAAATGCATTGTATTGTGTTCAGACCTACAAGACGTTCCTGAATTTGAGACATCATAACTTTCTAGAGCACTTAATAAGAAAAAGAAACTCATTGGAGATGCACCTCTCTTAGACCTGGAAGGGAGCTCAGGAGGTCATCAAGTCCAGTCCCCTGCCCTCTTGGGAGGGCTAAGCAACATCCCTTACATGTATTTGCCCTAATCCCTCAATGATTGAACTCACAACCCCCAGTTTATCAGGCCAATGCTCAAACCACTAAGCTATCCCTCCCCCACAAATAGAGAGCTCAAAGGGACCTTTAGAGGTTATCAAGTCCAGGCCCCTGCCCACTTGCCAGGGCCAAGTGCCATCCTTTCCTCCCTGCCCCAAATCTATTTGCCACACATCCCCCAGTGGCTCCCTCCAGGGCTGAGCTTACAACCCCAGGTTTAGAGGGCTAATGCTCAAACCACTGACCTATCCTTCCACTTATCTGGGTTAACCCTGACACAAGGTAGTGGAGTACATGGTTCCATGTCCCTTAGCAGACTTAAAAGAGTCCCTTAAAGCAGTCCTTTAGCAGTCCCTTAAAAGAGCTCTTGTTGAAAAAAGCTCGAGAAAAGCACTTGAAGAAAAGTTAGAAAATATCAGCTATAAATAGAAATACAATTCTTGAAAATAAAACTTTGAAGAAAGACTCTGATCTCAGGTATAAAGGTTTAAATCCACAACAACTCCAGAGAAAAGTGTTATTGAGGATTACACTGGCATAATCAAAATCAGAATTTGACTTTCCTGTTGATTCATAGTAAATATACATTAGAATTAATTTTCTGCAGAATGCGCATGCCTGAACTGAATTACCACATGAGTTAGTTTTTGTGAGTTTTGTCCTGCTTTTGTGTATTACCATATCCAAATTCTAGACTGAGATTTTTGAGGCAGAAACCCATCTTTTTCCATAAAGAGCTAACACGCTTTGGGATGCTGTACAGAAGATAAATAGTGACATTCTTTAAGATGATGTTTTCTAATATTTCACCACTGTTGGTACTATTCCCTTTTATGTATTGCAGACACTTACGTTTTGAAAATGCACTTCTGTGCCATTTCAGTACACTGGTTAATACCTCTGCAGAAGATAGCTGGATTGTCTACGTATTTGTCTTAGTGTAGCTACCTCTATAAATCTGACCCTCCTTAAGTGAAGCTTCATTAACCCATCTCACCACCCAGACTTCAGCAATCTTAAAATTATGGACCACCTGGAAGATTTCGGGATGTGGTTAAATTTATTCTAATTCTGAATTTATGTAATGAACGTAGATAGTTATAATGTAAGCCAATATTTTCAAAGGCAGGAGCCTATATCCTGTTGACTTTCAATGGGGCCTTTCAAAACTGGGTTAATATTCCTAAGTCATTTGTGCATCTTGACAATTTTACCCTAGTGAACATATACATATATATTTTCTGATGTGACTTACCTCAAACTTGGTGCACAAAATATGACATCTTTTTACCATCCAAGCACTATATTCCTAAGTGGAAACTCTAAGGATTCCATATATGTTCAACCAACTGAAATCATTTGGCTACAACTTTTTACACAGAAGAAATCAGTTGTGGTGTGAGAGCAAGCATGGAAATTTGCATATTTAATACTAGCAGAAAAACTGAATTCTTTAGATTACCTTTGTTATGAGATTATAGTGATGTCATAGTTTATGAGCCCAACAGAAAGGTTTGGAAAAAGATGACAAATGCTTGTAATTATAAGATGTTCACATTTTAGAAAGGTGAACTTTACTGTGCCAAAAGCCACAAAAAGAGAGCTCAGAAGACATTTCTGTCCAAGCCCCAGTAAATACATTAGCTACCTTAACCATGCCACTTCCCTTAGCACTGTGTGACAGTGATGTAGTAGGTGGAAAGGACTGTTCGCTGCCACCAATAGCACCTGCTCAGACAGCAGGCTACCTGCAACTGGACACACAGAGGGTGCCTATGTATAGTCCATGTGGCAGAGCACAAGAAGAGAAGATATAGGACAATATAAGGTTTCTAAGAAGCCCCAGAAACCGACTGAGGAAATAAGCTGGGATACTGAGTATGGAAAGTTGAGACTAGAAGAAGAGATAGAGTAGATCAATACAATTACATACTTTCCATATATTTTGTTGCATTGTTTCCTTGAGGAATCTGTTTTGCAACTTATCCCTAGAAAACAACAACAAAGATAAACAAAAAGCCTATGAAAAATTGTCAGATGCAGGGCAAAAAATGGTAGCTATCCTTGCAAATGCACTACATTTTCTAAATCACATTACCACAAAATTGTACTGCTTCTACTGGAAAGTATTTGGTACTGTTGGAAAACTTATTGGAATGTTGTAATATGAAATGTACTTGCTGTTTTAATTAAGAGGGGAAGCAAGGCCCATTGGTTCTGCCCAGTACTAGGAAACAGAATGCCTGGGTATCATTCATTACTCTACCAAAGAGTTATTTTGAGCAAATAACTTAATCTTTTAGTGTCTCAGTTTTACCATCTGTGGAATGGGAATGGTTCCCTACTTCACAGGGTTGTTGTGAGACTGGCATCTTGAATGCTTGCAAAGTGCTCTGCTGTCACCAGACAAAAACTCCGTTGGTTTATTGGAGCACCTGACAACAGAACCTGATTTGCATGCAGTATGTATAGAGTATTATTTATTATAATTAAATTCCCTGTAAAACTTAAGGCAAATACCAAAAAAGGACTGCTTCCTTTTGTAGTAAAATAGCACATTACAAAGAGGAAAAGTTATCCTTCCAAACAGCAAGCTTTTAGAAAGCAAAAGTTGAAAAACTGTTAAAAATCCCAAATCAATAATAAAAGTGCACATTGAAAAATGACGAACATATACTGTTTTTAACATTTTAAAAGTTTGCCTTTCCTTGAACCTGCCAGGTGCTCTTCCGTTGAATTTGAATGTGTGCAGAATATTTTCTCCCAGGTATATCAGTGCTTTCCTACTATTTCTTTAGTCAAAGAGAAAATCCCACATTTCTTTGCAACATTGATGAATCAATGAACAAGTTATCAAGAGCAGTAAAACTGATGATTGTGTGAAGCAGGGCCACTGTGAAAAGAAACAGAGAAACTCCACACTCTTTCATGACCTGGCTAAAGCCTACATTCCTCTCTCCCAAATTCCCTGCTAGTTTGATTTCTTATCCTTCTTCGTCTTCCCTCTGATCTGACCCTCTCCAATCGTTTTCCCTTTTATCAGTTGCTCTCCAGTTTAGCTTTGCTAGAAGGAGAAAAAAAATCTTGTGATGCATATATCAGCTTTTCTGTGGCATTATCAGACAGAGGCAGACTCTGTGACCCAGATTGAGTGTGTGCATGCCAGTGACTGTGTGTGGCACAGACTGGGTATGTGTGACAGTGATACAGTATGTGTGTACACTGGCTGCTGCTGGGTAAGTTTCTGAGAGAAGCCGCCTCCTGTGTTTAAGAGGGAAATTAGTCATGCTCGGTTGTCTCCTCGCTCCCCTGCTTTGCACTCCTGAGTCACTGACCATCCATGCTGCAGACTGGAGCAGCTTTGCTGTGTCTCCCTCTCCCTGATCCCTGCTCTGCAGAGATGGGGACAGAGGCAAGGTAACATCCTGACTTGAGCATTATCCTCCCCCACCTCTGCCCAGCTAGCAAAAGAATCCTAGGAGCAGATGGAACAGGGTGCAGGGAGAGGCAGCTGAATACATGCCGCTGGCTGTTAAGTATGCATGCTCTGCTAATCAGCTGGGTGGGCTGGAGAAGAATGCTTGGTGGACCAGATCCAGCCCCCAAGTATGATTTTGCCCAGGCCTGCCATGTAGGAACAAGCTGTCAATTACTACTGTTATGAGAATCCCAAATTTCATTTTTAGCCAGATAGCAAATAATTTGCATCCAAAATGGGTAGAATGGCATTAGCTCAGTGGCAGTAAATGTGTGAGAGAGGTGTCAGGAACTGACTCGGAAGAAAGTAATGAGCATTCAGGGTTTGTCTTCACATACAGTACCGCTGCAGTGCCAGTGTAGGGAAAATGCTACCACGCCAACAGGAGAGCTTCTGCCAGCATAGTTAATCCACCCACCCAGGAGGCAGTAGCTATGTCAAAATAGCTTATCTTGTCAACATAGTTGTATCTACAGTGGGAGTCAGGTTAAGATGGCTACATTGCTCAGAGGTGTGGGGTTTTCACACTTTGTGAGCAATGATGTTATACCGATACAGGTCACTAATATAGTCTTTCCTAAGACTTTAAAACAAGGGAAGATGTCAGGCCAGTAGGCAGAAATATAAGGAACTATATATCTTTATTTTTTGTCTTGAAATGATCAAGAAAAATGTATCTTTTCTAGTATGTCTTCTACTGTTCATCACCGGTGATGCAATGCAGTATGGGGTGGCTGGTGCCCCGACCATTATGGCTAATAACCATTGGTAGTCTCCATGAACTTAGCTAAGGGCTCGTCTACACTTGAAATGATACAGCGGCACAGTTGCGCCACTATAGCACTTCCTTGTAGACACTTCCTATCCCATCAGCCTAGAGGGGCTGATAGAAGAATCCTTCTATCAACCTAGCATTTTCTGTGTGGGGACTTAGGCTGGCTTAACGGTACCTCTTGGAGAGTGTTGATTTACACATCCATGTCCAATGGAAGATATACTGACCTAATTTTCAAATGTAGACCAGACGCTAAAGGTTTGGTTATGTGTAGGTTCCCTACACATATGCAGAGCAACCTTATATATAAAGATCAGCCAAACTGTTGTGTATTCCAGCCCTCTTCCTGCTCCCCCCGCATCATGTCTCATCTCCATGTGCTGTCACATGGATTATACAGAATGGTGGAGAAGTCTCCGTCCTGCAGGAATCCTTGGCTGCTTGAGGCTGTTTTAAAAGTCCTTTCTGCCGCTTCTGCTGTGCTTAAGGCAGATCCAAAGATCTGACCTTTGAAGTGTTTGGTTTAACTTGTAGAAACAAGCTAAGTATTACATTGAGACAGCTACAGCATACCCTAGTCTCATCCTAGTTTTGTACCATAATTGGTTTTCTCCAACACTCCACAGGAATGTAGTAAAAATACCACTTGGTAATTAGAGATTGGGTTTAGATAAATGCACTGACCTCTTCAGTGCAGAAGAGAAAAGGGGAAGGTTGGTCTGCATGTTCATTGAATAGCACAGCCCAGTTCTTTCATCACATTATTAAACATTGGTCAGATCCTCTAAGGCAGCCTAGGTTCATTGTGGGGCCATGCTAGCGTATACTGACTGAGGATCAGAATCAAGGTAGTATCTATATTAGATTTAATGTGTAGACTGTTCCAGTTCCAACCTCATTAGTGTTCATTTAAAGAACAATATTTGCTACTCAGTGGCCCAGCATTCAAAATGCCAGTCTTGGGACACTGATATCTTTAATATTAATAAAATAATTATTCTAAAAAGGGAGATGTTCCAGAAACCCTGAAGTCCCCATGGGATTTGTTGTTGGTTTTATGTGATAGGTGCTCAGATGCCTCAAAGATGGGCAGCAGTTTATCATTTAAGACCAACAGAATAGTAATATATTTTTCTAATGTTTTATATCTTCAAACTGTCGTAAAAACACAAATTGATCTTCACAGCATCCCTGATAAATATATTATTTTCCCCTGTCTCACAGCTGAGCAAGACTGGACACAAACAGATTGCATAATTTGCTCAAGACTGCATAGCAGGACAGTGGCAAAGATAAGATCTCATTATTACAGCTGTCCATTAGACTGGGCTGCACTTTTCAGACACACCTTCATACGGCACTATGCAAACACATCTGCTTAAAGCACGTTGAACATAGGGCTGCATAATACCTATAGATTAACTATTTTAACCCCAGCTAGTAGTAGCAGAGAAAGCAGCAGAGTGTTTTAGAAGGATTGCAGGAACCTCTATCATAACTACATAGGAGCTACATGATGACCCCTTTGATGTGTCAAACTTCCATCAAAGTAAAATGCAGGTTCTTTGTGTTGCCTGAGGATCAGTTTAGGGTGGTGTATCAGTGTCTTCTCTCACCTAACAGTTACACTAAGGCTCCTTTCCATGTCTCTGACTTCAAGAAAGGGGCCCCCAACTGAGTGTAAATGTGAAAAGTAGCTTAAAAGTGTCCTAAGATAACTGAGAATCAGGTCCAATGACTCTCAAAGTAGATGGCACTCCTAGAACTTCAGATCTGGAGGAAGTTATGCAGGTTATCTGTTCAAAGGTAAAAAGGCTTTTGGCCTTGTTCAATTAGGCTACGTCTACACGTGAAGCCTACATCGAAGTAGCATATTTCGATGTGGCGACATCGAAATAGGCTATTTCGATGAATAACGTCTACACGTCCTCCAGGGCTGGCAACGTCGATGTACAACATCGACGTTGCGCAGCACCACATCGAAATAGGCGCAGTGAGGGAACGTCTACACGCCACAGTAGCACACATCGAAATAAGGGTGCCAGGCACAGCTGCAGACAGGGTCACAGGGCGGACTCAACAGCAAGCCGCTCCCTTAAAGGGCCCCTCCCAGACACACTTGCACTAAACAGCACAAGATACACAGAGCCGACAACGAGTTGCAGACCCTGTGCATGCAGCATGAATCCCCCGCTGCAGCAGCAGCAGCCAGAAGCCCTGGGCTAAAGGCTGCTGCACACGGTGACCATAGAGCCCCGCACAGGCTGGAGAGGCAGCGTCTCTCAACCCCCCAGCTGATGGCTGCCATGGAGGACCCCACAATTTCGACGTTGCAGGACGCGGATCGTCTACACGGTCCCTACTTCGATGTTGAACGTCAAAGTAGGGCGCTATTCCGATCCCCTCATGAGGTTAGTGACTTCGACGTCTCGCTGCCTAACGTCGAAGTTAACTTTGAAATAGCACCCGACGTGTGTAGCCGTGACGGGCGCTATTTCGAAGTTAGTGCCGCTACTTCGAAGTAGCGTGCATGTGTAGACACAGCTTAAGAGTGATATTTGGCTCATCACTAACGGCAAGACTTTTCAATAAACATGAAATATATATATGAAGAAATGCAGGATATAAGTCACAGCTGCAGTAAATCCACCAGTTCCGTACTGGAGTTATGTCATACCAGAAGTGTAAAATAAAACTGAAAATACAGCTCCATAACTATATGGATTTGAACAGCAAGAAAAGTCTTTTCAAATCCATATATTTATATTTAGACTGTAGGAGAAGCTTTGGATGGCATCGGGAGATATGTGTGATTGCAAAGTCATTTGGTCAAGGAATGAAATGAAGCACGAGGCAGGAGTTGAATTCCTTCTTAGCATAAGAGCTAGAGGAGCACTATTAGGATACAAACTGGTGAGTGCAAGAATGATGGTAGAGAGATTCGAACCAAAACCATTCAACATCTCAGTCATATGCACCCATGTTGGACAGTATGTAGAAAGAGATTGAGCTATTCTATAAAGACTTGACAAAGATGCTGGAGGAGATACTGAAAAGAAAGGTGTTGATCCTCAGAGGAGATTGGAATGCGAAGGTCAGAACAGATAATGAAGGTTGGGAGAGAGTCATGGGAAAGTTTGGATGTGCAGAAAGAAACAAACAAGATGAGAAACTACTAGAGTTTGCTACGGAGCACGAGATGGTGATCTGCAACACAAGATTCCAACAAAAGGACTAAAGGAAGTGGACATGGTGATCGAATGATGGGAAATCCAAGAACATGATAGATATGATTTAGATAAGAAGAAGATGGGTAACGTCAGTATGGCAGTGACAAATTTTCCAAGGAGCAGACATAGACTCAGATTACACTCTAGTGTTTGCAAATATCAAGATGAAATTCAAGAGAAAGTGTAAGACACGGTTTAAGAAAGGAGAGATGTGGCAAAGCTGGTGAGGAAGAAACAGGGAATGAGTACAGAGCAGTGCTCAAAGAGAAGATTAGGAATATGGCCACAGAGAAAGACCTAGATAAGAGAGTTGAAGGGATAGTCATGGCAATAGAAGAGACAATTGAACAGACTGTTCTGGTAGAAGAGAAGGTCAATAAGAAGCGGATTATGCAGGAGACCCTGAAGTTGATCCAAGAGAAGGTAGGTTGAAGATCAGAAGGGATGTTTCCTAGAGGGTAAAACAGCAATATAAAATGAAATGCAATGAGGTAAGGAAAGCGGACAGAAAGGATAAGGCAAAATGGTTTAGGAGCAGTGTGAAGATACAGAGAAGTATTATGGAGACTGTAAGACCAGGGAGGTGTATAAAATGATTAGGAATATTAATAGGAAGTGGCAGCCAAAGCAGATGGTGATCAAAGACAAGAACAAAGGGGTGCTCATGAACATGGAGAAGATTGTGCAGCGATGGACGAGATATTGCACGGATCTATGCAAAGCACAGTTGGACCCAAGAGTCTCAGAGAGATTGATTGTAGAACTGAAAGAGATATCTCTGCTGAGTATTGAGAGCAAGACTGTATTTTGAAGGAGAAAGTAGAAATAGTGAAATGAATAAAGAACAAGAGCCCTGGAAATGATAAGATCATGGGAGAGATGATGAAATATGGCTGAGAAAGTATGACTCAGGAAATATACTGACTATGTAATATAGCATGGAAAGAAGGGAAGGCACCTAAGGAATGGACAAGATCTGTGCTAGGGACAATATACAAGAAAGGAAGTTCATTGGAGTGCAAGAACTACAGAACAGCTGCCCTAACAAATCATCTAGGCAAGGTGCTGCTGACGATACTGATGGAGAGACTAAGATCACAAACAGAAGAACATCTAGTGGACAAACAAGCGGGGTTCAGGAAAGATGGAAGTACCATACAGCAGTTATTGGCACTAAGATTGATAGCAGAGAAAACTCGACGAAAGAACAAGAACAGCTACGCTTACTTCATCAATTTTCAGAAGTCATTTGACAGTATAGATCAGAAAGTGATTTGGGTGGTGGTGTAGTTGTATGGAGTGGATAGCAGACTGATATGGTTGTTGAAGGATATCAATGACAATGTTAAGGCAGCAGTGAAAACCTAAGGAGAGTTGGGAAGTTGGTTTAGAACAAGTAGAGGTACGAGGCAAGGGGATCCAATATCACCGAATATCTTCATCATGCATCTAGACAGAATGATGGACAACATCAAGGAAGAGGTAGAAGGAATATCTGTGCACAAGATAAGAATTAACAACTTGAGGTTCATGGATAAGATAGTTATCATTGAGGAAGATGAGGAGAAGCTCGTGAAAACAGTGCAGGTGCTAAATGAGGAAGGGAAGCAGTATGGACTGATTATGAACATTGATAAAACAGAAACAACGGTATTTGGAGATAAGGAAATAAGAAGGAAGATCAGTGTAGATAGGATTGAACTAGAGACTGTAGAGAAGTTCACATATCAGGGGAGCGACATAGCATATGAGCTAGACTGTAAGAAGAAAATAGTGACTAGAATAGTGAAAGCAAGAGCAAGTTTGAAAGCGATTGATAAGATCTGGAAAAACAAAGCGATTAGCTTAGGAATGAAGCTGGGCGTTTTGAAAACGTGTTTATTCAGCAGCATGTTGTATGGACGTGAGACATGGGTGATGACGAAACATTCAAAGAGAAGAATATTGACATATGAGAGAAGTTGTTATAGAAAGATCCTGAGAATAGGATGGTTGCAGAAGGTCACCAGTAAGGATATATAGGAAGATACAGCCAAAAGAGAACCTACTGCAGGAGGTTATACAACAGAAGCTACAGCTATTCAGGCATGTTTACAGAATGACGACAAACAAAAAATCAAGACCCTGGTATTCAGCATAATGGATGGTTCAAACAGGAGAGGCAGACCCCACAGAGAATGGGTAGATGATATAATAGATTGGTGCTGAGCTAGTCTACAGAAAATAAGCCACTTCACACTGGACAGGGAAAGATGGAAGAAAATAGTGAGAGAAGCATCAGACACCAGTGGGCGCTGACCCCATGGTTATTGCTGCTGATGACGATAAAACGTATTTTATATTAATAGAAACTTGGGACTCCTGAAACCACATTAGTTTCCTAACCCAGCTAGCACAATATCTTCCTTTTATATAGGAGTCAGTTTATACATACTATGACTATTATAGAAATTTTAGCTGGCCAAACAAAACCCTACAATAATATGATGGCATTTCTCTGCCTGTCTGTCTTAGGGTTGCCAGTTTTGATTGGATGTATTCGTGGAACTTTTATCACGTGATATAACTGTTAACTAAATATTAATATTTAATTCCTGGAGATGCCAGTGCAAGCCTGGAGGGTTGGCAACCCCCATCTGTCTGCATGTAACATAATTGGTGACATAGACATGAGACACCCTCTCCAGCACGTGCCCTTGTGGCAGGACATGGCAGACTCTCTCCTTGTTGCACCTGCCAGCTCTGCAGGGGTCAGCTTGGCTTGTTGCCTCAGTTCTACAGCCAAGGCACTGTCCTGGCCTTGGCAGTTGGGAAATATAATTAAAGCTTGAGTTTCCCCAATGTCCTGATAGACATGTTCTTCAGTATGGAAGAAAATCACTGACTGGAGTTCTTGACCTCCAGGGAGAGGAAAGTCGGTGTTGTGCATGCTGATTGAGTTGCTGAGGATGGAATGTCAGTGTAGGATGCCAGGACTGGAGAGTAACCAAATAGAGTCTGATTTTCATAACTCTCACATGTAGGTACTGGAGAGGCAGGAGGCATGTTAGATCATATTCTGCACCTTTTGATTCAGCAGATCTGGCTGTAGGTGGGCTTACTGTAATACTACTTCTGGCAAAAAAGTTCCACATGTACCTGTGTTTTTTACATAGGTCTCTGAATTTTTGGCCTTCCAGGTATTTAATTCCATTTCTCTATCCAGAGCAGAGTTTCCTTTCCTACTCTTTTTTCAATGACTAGAATGTAGAGTAACAGAGCAACTATAATTGATTGTAAGACCCCACTGTAAGAAAGTACTAAAGCGCCTGTTTAACTTTTGACTTCAGTGGGACTAAGTCATGTGTTTAAAGTGACCCCAAATCCAGCGCGGCACTTCTCTGGTTATCTGTGAAGAATAAATCCTCTGAAACTGCATTGGCTGATGGTTTTTGGGCACTGTACTGGTATGTATGACCAAGGAATAACACATTTGTCCTGCATTTCTCATATCCTGTGTCAAGCTAAAAATGCTCTGAGAGCATGATCATTTTTGTTGAATATGCGTCAGTAAAATGAACAATAGTGAGGGAACAATTTTTATAGTGGGGGGTGCAGAAGGCAGAAACCATATATTTTGATTGTTACTGCTTCAAGCCCAGGTATGTGGGAGCCCACCTGGCACTCCTAGTTCCTATGAAAATGAGCAAGTTATCACATTACAGTTTTTCTGCTGAAGAATTACCTAAATTAGCTGACTTGTTGAAGCTGGAGTGTGATACTTGCTTCAGTGAACTAAGAGGTCAACCACACCCCAAAAGAATGTTGCAACCCTAGCAGCCGAATGCAAATGTGGGTACCATAAAATAAAGTGAAAACCTTTCTCATTTATATTAGTAAGCTGTTTCATGCATATATTGACAGAAAGATAGCCGTGTTAGTCTATATACTATCAAAACAAAAAAGCAGTCAAGTAGCACTTTAAAGACTAACAAAATAATTTATTAAGTGAGCTTCTGTGGGACAGACTCATTTCTTCAGTCAATAGCCATACCAGAACAGACTCAATATTTAAGGCACAGAGGACAAAAATAGTTATCAAGGTTGACAAATCAGAAAAATTGCAATCAACGTTGGCAAATCAGAAGAGAAGAGGGGTGGCAGGAGTGGGGGAAGTCAAGAGTCAGATGAAACAAAGTATATAAAGAGTCCATATAATGGCCCAGGTAATTGGCGTCCTGGTTCAAAATACATGCTAATGTGTCGAATTTGAATATAAAAGAGAGCTCAGAACTCTCTCTTTGTAGGTGATTCTTACAGTTCCTTTTCAGTAACACACAGACTTTCAGGTCATTAACAGAATGGCCCACTCCATTAAAGTGCTGGCTGACAGGCTAGTGAGTTAAGAGCTTTTTGATGTCTCTTTTGTGTCCATTCATTCTTTGTCGAAGCATATTTACTGTTTATCCTATATACAAAGTATGTGGGCATTGTTGGCACATGATGGCATGTAAGATGTTAGTGGAGGAACATGAGAATGTGCCCGTGATTCTGTGAATAACCTGGTTAGGTCCAGTAATGGTATCTCCAGAATAGATATGTGGACAAATCTGGCAACAGGCCGTGTTGCAAGGAAAAGTTCCAGGATTGGTATTTTTGTGGTATAGTCTGTGGCTGCTGCTGAGAATCCTCATAAGGTTGAGGGGTTGTCTGTAGGAGAGAACTGGCCTGTCACCTAGGGCCTTCTGGAGTGTGGCATCCTGATTAAGGATGGGTTGTAGGTCTTTAAAGATGCGTTTCAGTGGTTTGAGTTGGGGGCTATAGGTAATGACCAGTGGTGTTGTGTTGTTGGTTTTTATGGGCCTATCTTGAAGTAGCTGGTTTCTGCGTATTTGTCTGGCCCTGTCGATTTGTTTTTTACTCCTCCTGGTGGGTAATTCAGGTTTATGAATATTTGGTGGAGATCTTGTAGTTTTTGGTCTCTGTCAGTAGGATCAGAGCAAATGTGAATGTGCCTAAGGGCTTGACTATAAACAACTGGATCTTGTTGTATGTGTAGGATGGAAGCTAGAAGTGTGTAGGTAAGTATAACGATCAGTGGGTTTCCGATACAGTGTGGTACTGATCAGACCATCCTTGATTTGTACTGTAGTGTCCAGGAAATGTATCTCTCTCATGGAGTGGTTGAAGCATAAGTTGATGGTGGGGTGTAGATTGTTAAAGTCTCTGCAGAATTCTAGGGTCTCTGTTGCCTCAAGAATATCTGTTCTCACTTGTGTCCCAGCCCACGTGCAGTGCAATTACGCATTTATACAAATAACTGTATAGTTCTAAGTTTTCAAAACACTTAGGATGTGTCTACACTAGCTCCCTACTTCGAAGGGAGGATGGTAAGTAGGTTGTTGGGAGATTATTAATGAAGTGCTGTGGTGCATAAGCTAATTCTCCCCTGCGGCAACTTCAAAGTGTTAAACTTTGAAGTGCTGGCTTGCGTGTAGCCGTGGCTAACCTGCCGGTACTTGGAAGAGCCTGGGCAACTTCGAAGTCCCTTTACCCTTCAAAGGGACTTTGAAATCCCTTTACTCCTCAAAAGTTCAAGGAGTAAAGGGACTAAGTTATTCAGGCACTTCGAATTACCAACAGGTTAGCCACGGCTACACGTGACCTGGCACTTAGAAGTTTAACACTTCAAAGTTGTCGTGGGGGAGAATTAGCTTAATGAAATGCTGCATATGCACCACAGCATTTCATTAATAATCTCCTGACACCCTACTTACCATCCTCCCTTCAAACTAGGGAGGTAGTGTAGACACAGCCTTACTGCAAAATTTTGTTCCAGAATGTAAACTTATTTTTTAAAAGTCCCTAACTTGCTTAGTTATGAAATAACACTCAAAATGTGCCTGAATCTTCAATTAACTACAAAATATCTCTCAATGAGGTGTGAACTATCCTGTTCAATTAAGATGTTAACCTGGAAGCCTAATGATGAGAATTTAAATGTCATCTTCAATGACATCAGTCATATCCTATCAGCAGAAATGCTAGGCTAGTGGCATTCCATTCTTGCTGGATGTAATATCAGTTATCAGGAAGAAATGCAATAAGGCAGCTAGTACTATCAGGGGTTGCTGAGATGGATGTGAAGAGCTCTAGCCCTCCTGCCAAAAATTTTTGAAATTCCTGTTTCCCTGGTACAAAGAGGTAGGCTGCGTCTACACTAGCCGGCCACTTCGAAGTAGCTGGCACAATGTCGAAATAGCACGCGTCGCATCTACATGCGCCATGTACTATTTCGACGTTCAAATAGACGTTAAGCGGCGAGCCGTTGAAATCGCTATTCCCATCAGAAGATGGGAATAGCACCCTACTTCGACATTGAACGTCGAAGTAGGGTGTGTGTCGATGATCCGCGTCCCGCTACTTCGAAATAGAGGGGTCCGCCATGGCAGCAATCAGCTGAGGGGTTGAGATGTGCTGGCCAGCCCCTGCGGGGCTCTATGATCTCTGCGCCCAGCGGTTCTTAAAGCTGCACGGACCTGGAAACCCTGTAGCAGGAAGCTGATACTGTGCACTCAGCAGCCGTGCCACGAGGTGTCCCTGCACAGCCCAGAGGGACACCATGGCAGCCAGCCAGCCTCCCGAGCACCCCCAGAGCTCCCCCTCCAGGCCATCCCAGGGATCCCAGGCCTCCAGCCGGCAGGGTAGGAAGCGAGGCCCCTCCTGGACTGACTCTGAGCTCTGTGACCTGCTGGGGCTCTGGGGTGAGGAGGAGGTGCTGCACATCATGGGGATCAAGTGGCGGAACGCGGAGGCATTCGCCCGGCTGGCCGAGGGCCTGGCTGCCTGGGGTCGCCCTGTCCGCACTCCTGACCATGTCAGGAGTAAGGTCAAGGAGTTGCGGCAGCGTTACGCCTGGGCCCAGGACTCAGCCAGCCGGTCTGGGGCTGCCCCTGCTGCTTGTCCCTATTACTGGGAGCTCAGGGCTATCCTGGGCCTCTGGGGCACCTCCTCCCCGCCAGCCACCCTTGACACCACAGTCGATGAGCCCCAGCCAGCCTCGGAGCCAGGGTCAAGTTTGGAGGCCAGCCCTGCCCCCCCAGGGCTAGAGCTGGGACCCTCCATCCCAGCCACCGAGTGGTCCAGCGAGGAGGGGGAGCTCATGCTGGACATCCCATCCTGCAGCTCCAGCCAGGTATCCACTAGATGGGCATCTCCTGATCCTGGCAGTGCACCATCAGGTACATACCCCACAGGGCACAGACCCCCTGAGCATGGGGCGGGGGCACCACACATCCCCGCAACACCCCAGCCTTCCATGGCCCGGGCACACCACGGCACAGGAACGGTGCCACAGCCACCAGTGCCCAGCAGCACCTCCACCCATGGACAGTGCCGTGCCCCATCCCCGGTGGGAGGGGAGGGGGCGGACCACTGGAAGGGGCCACCCACAGGATCACTGCACGCACCAATGGGGGATGGATGGGGGTGGGACACAAGCCCTTGGGGGGATGGAGGGTGGGCCATGGGTCAAGCCTGGGTACTCACGGCCTCCCTTCTCCCTTTCCCCCTATTTCTGCAGCTGCACCATCCCTGGTCCCAGACAGCCCTCCGAGGCCACCGGAACACCAACGCCTGGGGTCACCACCTGCCCTGGGACGGGCCCACCCCTGCCGGGGCCACCACTGCACCACATATGACCCCGAGGTGGCTGCAGACCTCCGGTGCCAGGCGGACCTCATGGAGCGGAGTCTCCAATTCAAGGAGCAGGAGGCCGCCTGGCGCCGGGAGGCCTGGTGGGAGTTTATGGCCACCTTCAACTGGGTGGCCGACACCTTTGAGGAGCTGGTGGCCCGTCTGCTCCCCCCCCCCGATGTCCTCTGTGCTGCCCTCCCCACCACCCCGCCTGCTGCTGCCCTGCCTGCTGCCCCACCTGCTGATGTCCCACCTGCTGCCCTGCCTAATGGTGTCCTGCCTGCTGCCCCACCTGATGTCCCACCTGCCGCCCCATCTACCAGCTCCTCAGGCCAGGAACCACCCGGGGCTGAGGACCCGCCTTGGCCATACCTCCCCGTCCTCCTGGCCCCCAGCCAGCCTCTCCAGGGACCCCAGCTGAGAGCGGGACCAGCCAGCCAAATGAGGCGGGGCTCGCCCTCTTCCACCCCCGCCCCAGAATGATGAACTGATGTGTAGCCTGCCCACGTCTCCCCCCGTACATAGTTGTCCCCACCTTGTATATAGTTATTTATAGTTGACCCCCCCATACATAGTTTATTAGCGATGTCCCCACCTGTATATAGTTATTATTTTCATTGAATCTGTTTTATTTGCTAATATTATATGCCGAAAAGAGGCAACATTTTTGTTCCTGTAAATAATTATAGTTTTATTTTTCCAAAAACCTGTGTCCCGTGTGCTTTTGGTGAGGGTGGGGTGTGGGTGCTGGGGCGGGGTGCAGGGATGGCCGGAGGGTCACTCACTGGGCCCCCTGGTCAAAGTACTCCCTCAGGGCCTCCCGGACCTGGACCCCGTCCTGGTGGGCCTGGCGGCTTGGGGCGGCGGCTGGCTGGGGGTAGGCTGTTGCGGTCTCCTGTGCCCAGCCCTGCACGAAGGCCTCCCCCTTGCTTTCCACCATGTTGTGGAGTGTGCAGCAGGCCTCCACAACCTGGGGGATGTTTGGGAGGCCCAGGTCTAGGCATGCCAGGAGGCAATGCCAGCGGCCTTTCAGGTTCCTGAAGGCTCTCTTGACCACTTGTCAGGCATGGTTGAATCGGGCGTTGTAGCACTCCTGGCTATCAGCGAGATGGCCTGTATAGGGCCGCATAAGCCAGGGCTGGAGGGGGTATGCCACATCCCCCACAAGACAGAGGGGTATGGTGGTGGTATCCCCCAGAGGGATCTCCCTCTGGGGGATGTAGGTCCCGGCCTGCAGTCAGCGGCATAGTCCCAAATTCCGGAAAACGCGGGCGTCGTGGGTAGAGCCAGGCCAGCCCACATAGATGTCCTGGAAGCGGCCAGGGCTGTCGACCATGGCCTGCAGGACCACAGAGTGGTAGCCCTTCCTGTTGATGTAGCACCCACCACTGTGGTCTGGGGCACGGATGGGGATGTGGGTCCCATCAAGGGGTCCAAAGCAGTCGGGGAATCCCATGGCGGCAAATCTCTCGACGGCCACTTCCAGGTCCCCAGCTCGGATGACCCTCTTCAGCAGCAGGGTATTGAGTGCACGCACCACCTGTGGGGAGGGAACATGGGTGCCTGTGAGGGTTTGCAGAGTGTGAACCCCTCACACAGGCCCCCCTCACACAGGCCCCCCTCCTCAGCCCCCTTCACCCATAGATCAGATTCTTCTTGTACTATTCAAGGCTAATGTGCCGATTAGGAAGTGAGATTTTGATCATATGCAGTATATATAAAATAATTACATAAACAATCTCTTGGGTGGTTGCAAATTTTTATCAGTGTGCCATACAGTCCATACTGCTTACAGCTGCTGTCCGTTCACTGCAATTATAGAAGTCTGGCCTTTTAGAGCCAAAAGACCTGTATTCTCTCTATATTCCCAAGAAGTTATGAGTGGCCAGTGTGGCTGCAAAGTTCCTAGGTGACCATAGATTTGTTGATGTCATTTTAAGCAGGTTTGTGCAAATCGTCAGTGGACTTAAACCTCCTCGTTTTGCTAAACACCTTGGTTCATATTAATTATATCTGAGCACAGGTTATAGCCTGTATTTTATCTACGGCACCATTTTTGTAGAGTGGCATTACCTGGCAAAGCAACAAATTGAGATGAAGTTACCACTTGCTTTTCAAACACAGAATAAGCTCTCATCTAATTTATAGTGATATCAGCTGTTTCCTGAGAGGGAGTTTTAAGAATGACCTGTTAATGAACTCTACATTTTAAAAGGGTGCAACAGGGCAGTGGCCTTCTGAGCATCCCCCATGTCCAGGAGTGGTCTGCAAATCTCTGCCTCTCTGCTTTTCAGAGCCCCTTAAAATCTCCACAAAGTAAAGTCCATCACCACATGTTTATCTGACAAAGTTTGCATAGAAAATTCATTTTTTGTCAAGTAATCTTTTAGGAGGCCCGACAGTTCCTCAAGTGATACTTAAGGGCCCAGGGAATGACACCTGGGGCACAGTCAAACCCAGTATCTTATTGGAGCAACTGTGAACTAGTCTCTCCCATGTGTTTGTATGCACATGCTGTATGTTTTCTATCCATGGCAGTCACCGTGTCAAGGTTGCCATTGGCTGAGGTAGCTGGGAATTTAACTGATTGTTAATGGAAAATGTTCATGGAAAAGGTGTTCAGTGACTTTTATGCCATTTTGAAAAAGAAGAAAGTTATACCCAAACTACTGATGCACAGTGCAAATGAAATTGACTTTCACAAAATATTCTTTATTACTAAAAATTTGTAGCCAACATTACTGTCATTGGCAACAGGCACAGCAATTCTGATAATTGTATACAGTCACAGAGAACTGCATCTGTCATACACTCTTATTCAGTTTTCGCATCCTTTTTGCCCATGAAATTTTACATATAAGGTCCTGGATGCAACCTGCCAAATTATGAGCATGTATTATAATTTCAGCAAAGATATAATATTTTAGATGATGGTAGTATACTAACCACTAACACAAATGCCCAGGAATAAAATAGAGGAGAAAGCATAAAAAACATCTCCACCCTGGCTGACATCTTCAAGCCTGTCAGCATGACACATGAAATGGAACAGGTGTGTAATGACAAAAATAGTTATCATTCTTGTTGGTTTGCACAATTTTATTGTAATTGATGAAGCTAATGTTATTAAGCATACAGTCAAGATTTCAGCATTTAAAGCACTGAAGAAACTCTAAGTCCAATTATTGCAGTCATCTGTGACATTGCTTCTTGCTATTAACTGCTATTAAGAGACATAAATATTTTTGTATTCTGAGACATTCCACCATGCACTTTTGCTTCATTCATATTTTATAACTATTACCTGCTTACACAAATAAAGGCTAAACTGCGCCATCTTTTAAGCCTGAAACTCACATGTGGCATTGTTTTAAAGGCCAATTCAACAATGGCTAAATCCTTGACTCTTTGAAATCAACGCGAGTGTTTCCTGTTGAGTGTTCTGAGCCCAGGATTCAGCTCCAAATGCCACCTCAGTAAAGTACACAGAATGATTGTGCCATAAAACTCACCAATCATATAAGTGGTTATAGTGCAAGGAATCTGGAGGTTACTTTTCTTCAGAAGATCTGCAGAAACATGCCCTTTGGTGGAACAGTTCCAGTAACAGGATCATTTCAACAGCTAACTGTGTGTAATTCCTGTCAATCGTCATCATCTTGATTCAGCTGGCCTTGGGATCCAAACTGGTTTGCTGGCTAGGCTTCATTGGCCTTCTGAAAAGGAGTGAACAATTTCTTCACTGAGAAGCTGTGTCTACATGTGCACGCTACTTCGAAGTAGCGGCACTAACTTCGACATAGCGCCCGTCGCGGCTACACGCATCGGGCGCTATTTCGAAGTTAACTTCGACGTTAGGTGGCGAGACGTCGAAGTCGCTAACCTCATGAGGGGATCGGAATAGCACCCTACTTCGACGTTCAACGTCGAAGTAGGGACCGTGTAGACGATCCGTGTCCCGCAACGTCGAAATTGCCGGGTCCTCCATGGTGGCCATCAGCTGGGGGGTTGAGAGATGCTCTCTCTCCAGCCCCTGCAGGGCTCTATGGTCACCGTGGGCAGCAGCCCTTAGCCCAGGGTTTCTGGCTGCTGCTGCAGCAGCTGGGGATCCATGCTGCATGCACAGGGTCTGCAACCAGTTGTCGGCTCTGTGTATCTTGTGTTGTTTAGTGCAACTGTGTCTGGGAGGGGCCCTTTAAGGGAGCCGCTTGCTGTTGAGTCCTCCCTATGACCTTGTCTGCAGCTGTGCCTGGCACCCTTATTTCGATGTGTGCTACTTTGGCGTGTAGACGTACCCTCGCAGCGCCTATTTCGATGTGGTGCCGCGCAACGTCGAAGTTGAACATCGACGTTGCCAGCCCTGGAGAATGTGTAGACGTTATTCATCGAAATAGCCTATTTCGATGTTGCTACATCGAAATAAGCTATTTCGATGTTGGCTTCACGTGTAGACGTAGCCAGAGAGGGTCAAATCCTTTGCTTACTCTTCCTCATCTACTTACCAGTAAAATCACTGGTGTGTCACAGCCGAAGCTGAGTGCAGAATTTGGCCCTAGTAGTTAATTTTCAATATACTCTCTATGAAAACACATACTTTGTTCAGATGACATTGAGATGGATTCTGATCTCATTTGCTCCCATTATTCACCAGTGTAATTCCATAAACTTCAGACCTATTACTTCAGCTTTATGCTGAGTCCATAGAAAGTTCAAGGATGCCCTTGTACCTTAAAATTCCCTAACACCCATGATTTGGTGTTTCCAGTCATCTCTAAAAATTTCCCAAAGGGTCAAATACTTCCAAAATAAATTCAGGCAGTTCCCATTATCTATAAGGAGAGCTCTACTAAACATCAAAGGGTAACCAGGGTGGCCCTTGAAGTTTTGCTTCACCATTTCTGTGAAGGAAATAGTTGGAAATTGTAGGGTATCTTTCTGGTGGGTAGGACACAGGTATACTGCCCCTTTATGGAAAGTCTGATGCTTACAGCTGAAGTACGCCTAAACTCATTCAAAGACACTCAGTGGCTGGGCAGTTCAAAAAAGGAAAAAGAACCTGGAATGGACTAGAAGCTATGCAGGCTGTTGTGGGGTGTTGTCTATCTCAGACTCAAGGAGACTAGCCTGGTGAAGGACAAGCCTCTTCTGATTCTTTTTGGGAACCCTGAACTGGGGCTCTGAGATAAGGAAGGACCTTATGAACTTTTGTTCACCCTGCTCCTTCCTGTAGGTTGTCTTAAAGGGGAGATGGGTGTTACTTTAACTTCCCTCTGGGTTGGATTCTTTACGCCATGTAATATGTCACTACCCTGTAATTAGAGTAACCCAATGTTAAAATCACTGGCAAACACAAAGGCAAACTGCCTGAGTCTGCACTAGAAAGAAGCCTCAAACTATATGTCTACATGTACTTTGATAGTGTGAGTGTCAGTTCCTTTAGCAGCACTGTCTCTGGCCCACACGCATATGGAATCTGATGTGCTGGGGCCAATAACTAGCTGTTTGATGTATATCAACAGCTTCCTTTACCACTGCAACCAGAGACAGCTTGGTTAGGAGGCTGAAGTAGCCAATGATTGCATCAACCTTTCAGCAGAGATTTTCAGTGCTGTGCAAGGCTAATCCAGCATAGGGATGGGAGCTGAGGAGTCCTGCAAGTGTCAGCAAGTAGGGAAGTCCCTGTCAGTGCATGATGTAACTTGATTAAAATGTGGTCAAACAGATCATTGCTGCACCCACTGTTACATAGTTGCAATAAATGTTGTGACTAATACAACACATGCGCAGAAAAGGTTAAACAATCCCCGGCCAAATGACCTAGAGTCAACCTGTAGAGGCATATAAAAACAACAAGGGCTGAGTCTACACAGAGATGTCCTGTTGGCAGCTTCATGCTAATGAGCAGTCTCACAATTGCAAATGGCTGCTCATTAGCATATTCCCATGGCTCATTAACATAGCCATGTAAGATCTTGCTGTCGGTGGGGGGTGGAGGGAGTTTGCCAGCAGTACAGAGACCATGTGCATGTGCCTTTTCTGGCAAAACCCCCCTCTGCTGCCAGCCCCTTATGCCTGAGAAAAGTTTGCAAATGTTAATTAAGGCCGTTCACTGCTAGTTAGGCTAGAACTTTGAAATGCAAATTTGTGTTGTTAGAAATTAGAGGGAATGCTAGTCTTCTAGAGACAAATCATATCAACAGACAGTTCCTCTCTGTCACTATGGTTAGGGCTACATGGCATCACACAAATTGCCCAAGTCGTTTCAAAGTACCTTATTTTGAACTCAATGCTGGCTACTGGCACTGAAGTCTGAAATAAGTGCCTATTTTGAACTAACCCTAACCTTATCCCGCTCACAACAAGGGGTAGTGGGAATGAAATACTGTGCTTGAAATAGCCCTACTATTTTGAGGGCAGTGTTTGCCCAGGGGTTTCTGTAAATGTATCCTAAAATAGAAACCTCAGAGTAGTCTTAGCCCATAACTGTTACTTCAGAGATCAAAAGGGAATATTAGTATTTAAGTGAATATTGGCTGGAATATTGTCATTGTCAAGATGTCTTTTTAAAGTTCATGGCATACTGCCTTATGGATAGGTTTTGGAGGTAGCCATGTTACAGTCCACTAACATTTTTATGGCTGACTCAGAACAATGCTTCCTCAGCTCTCATCCCCAAGTGCCCCTCATTTACTTGTGCTACACTGAGGACATCATCATCTGGACCCATGGGAAGGAGGCCATTGAATAATTCCACCAGGATTTCAACAGTTTCCACCCCACCATCAATCTCAGCCTGGACCACTCCAAGAGATACACTTCCTGAACACTATGGTGCAGATAAGTGATGGTCACATAAATACCACCCTATACTGGAAAACTACTGGCTGCTATACTTACCGACATGCCTCCAGCTTTCATCCAGAATGCATCATAAGGTCTATTGTTTACAGACAAGACCTAACATACAATCACATTTGCTTCAATCACTCAGACAGAGACAAACATCTACAGTATCTCTAGCAATTCTTCTTAAAACTACAATGCCCACATGGAGAAGTGAGGAAACAGATTGATGGAGCCAGGTGAGTACTCAGAAGTTACCTACTACAGGGCAGACCCAACAAAGAAAGCAATGGAATGTCACTGACCATAACAGACAGCCCCCAGCTAAAACCTCTCCAGTACATCATCACATCTACAGTTTAGTCTAGATGATGATCCCTCTCTCTCACAGACCAGGCTAGTCTTTACTTAGAGACAGTCTCCACAATCTGAAACACATACTCACCACCAACTACACTCTCCTAAAAGAAACACTAACCCAAGAACAAATCCCTGCATCAAACCCTGTTGCCAGTTCTGTCTGTACATCTACCTTAGTGATACCATTGTAGGATCTAACCACATCAGCTGTACCATGAAAGGCTTGTTCACCTGCACATCTACTTATCTGATATATGCTAACACATGCCACCTATGCCTCTCTGCCATGTACACTGGAAAAACTGGGATATTTCTGGGCAACATAATAAATGTACACAAACCAGACATCAGGAATGGAAACATACAAAATCAGCAAGAAAACATTTTAACCTCCCTGGACACATAGTTACAGACTTGAAAGTTGACATCCTCAAACAAACAAACAAGCAAAAACCTTCAAAAATAGGCTGCAATGTGAATCAGCACAGCTTGAACTCGTGCAAATTTGACATAATCAGAATGGTCTGAATAGGGATTAGGAATGGCTCACTCACTACCACAAATATTTTTCCACTATAGGTATTCTCACCTTCTTATCCACATCCACACTGACTGAATTAGCTGTGATGTAACAATCCCAACTCTGTATCCCTATTATCTGCTTCCTTTGTCTTTCATTTCATACATCTGAGGAAGTGAGTTAGAGTTCATGAAAGTTTATGCCATAATAAAATTATTAGTCTCCAAGGTGCCACCAAACTCCTATTTGCTTAACGGATGAATTACCTAATGTTAATTGCCATGATTTTTGGGAAATTGAAGGTTACATCAAAAGACTATTGTATTCTTCCAGGCCAAGAGGCTTCTGCAAAAGTATCAAGGCTCTTGGGTACTGATTCTGTTTGTCTTGTATCTGATTGGATGCTCCTGGAGAAAGCTGCAAGCTATAAGAAATTAGATCGCAGGATATCCTGATGCCCCCTTTTAATTAACACTAAGGTCTCACATATGTTTGAGGTTTCCTAAGCCATATGGACTGAGATCCCTCCCCATTTCATTGTCTGGAAACACCCTGAATATGGTGTTGAATTTTGGACTATAACCATGAACTAAATTCAAAAGAACTTTTTGCAACAACAGCATCATCATCTCTAGTATGTCTCTGGATCTGGGGGAGCAATAGCTCAGTAGTTTGAGCATTGGCCTTATAAGACTAGGTTTGTGCTTTTAATTCTTGAGAAGGCCATTTGGTGGTTGGCTGCAAATAGATTTAAAAAATCTGTGAGGGAGGGTGCTTGGTGATGCCAAGGGGGCAGGGGACTGGACTCGATGACCTCTCAAGATCCCTTCCAACTTTTTGAGATATGGATACCTCATGTTTGTATGTATATCGAGGTTTTAACCAATACGCTCTTTTCTCTTTTTTAACAGATTTAATTGAGTCAGTAAAAATTGGCTGTAATGTGAGTTTAGGATAAGATCTGAAATACTTATTGACCTAGCAGGTAATATGTCCGATCCTGTGAGTTTGGTAGACTTTTATTTGTCTGGGGTGTCTGGGTGGTGGCCTGAGGCTGAGTATTTTAGGAAACTTGGGGTTTGAACTTCTGATTGACCAAAAAGGTAACAGAGAAGCTTTTTTGTGCTAGCCTGGTAAATGTAAATATAGTAATAAACCACCAGCTTCTGCAGTGCACCCTAACTGAATGGCCAGCAGCTGGCTCCTCTGGGACCAAGCATATCGCACACCTTGATTCCAAAGGAGCCATGCTATCAGAGAGCTTGAGGGAGACTCCGAATGGCAACCAACTTATTTGGCCTCTGTGATGATTTTGGCCTCTGGGGGATTCACTGGAAGTTACTGAAACTGGAGTGTGACCAGTCAGGCTCTTGCTAGAGCAGATGGAGCCATGCAGGGCTCCTAACTGTGCAGAGAGAAATGCTGTGTGGGAGATGCCCTCCTCAGCTGTACACAAGCAGAACTTTGCTCTTGTCAACTTTAGGGACTCTGCATGTCAGCTGCCTGTTGTTCCTCATTCATAACCATGTATCTGGCATGCGGGTAGCCAGCTTTTCCAAGCTGTGGTGGAGCTCCTAAAATGGTGGATGAACAAACAGAGTAGCTAGGAAATGGTAAGAGAATGGTCTTCAGGGGTTAAATCAAGGGCTTCTTTCTCAACTGCTATCAAGCTTGTAGATTTCACAAGCACTGCATTCACATGGCTTTTGGCTTGTGAAATCCTGTGGTTTCAACTGACATGACTCCCACCCTGGGGGCTTTTGGGAATGATTTCCACATGTACTAAGGGCTTTTTTGATATAAAGCCAGAGACAGTCTGGAGACATTGATATGTAATTCTCCACCCGGAAGTGACTTTATCAGGGAAGGAAAGTGAGGGACATCACCAACCAAAGGACATCACCAATTAAATTAATGTTCCAAAAAAGTATATGTAAGGAATAAAAACATGTCATAGGATTTAAGATAATCTCTGCCTATGTGCATTAGGATAAAATCTTAGGAGACACATTATACTAGGTCTGCCAACTGTAGGGTTTGTGCATCTGGTACTGTCAGACAGGATATCATCTACCGTGGGTATTTATTTGGGCTGTGTACCATAGTAGCTCATCATCTTTGATGTATTTTTCCATGTAACACATCTGTAAGGTAGAGCAGTCCCATTATCCCCATTGTATAGAGAACTGAGGCACAGAAAGAATAAGTGTCAAGTCTGAGGTCACATCAGAAGTCTGTGAAATAACTGAGAACAGACCTGGAAATCAGTTCCCCTTCTAATAACAAGCCAACAGTTGAGTTTGAGGTGCTGTACCTCTCCTGGAGTGGCTGATATAATGGATGACTCAAACTGGAGAAAGACTTAGGCTATGGCCACACTTGGCCAAAATTTGGAAAGGACCATGCTAATGGCCAAATCAGAGAATACTAATGAGGTGTGCAGCTCGGCTACACGGGGCCCTTTCAGAAAGGACCCTGCAGACTTCAGCTGATAGGAATAAGGGGATTTTGAAGTCTGTGGGGTCTTTCGAAAAGGACCCCCGTGTAGACGAGCCACGCGCAATCGAAAAGTGGCACTTTCGAAGTGCTACAGCCAGCAGCATGCTAGTGAGGCACTGAATATTCATTTCAGCACCTCATTAGTATTCTCCGACTTGGCCATTAGCATGGCCCTTTCAAAATTTTGGCCAAGTGTGGCTACAGCCCTGGTGTACATCTACGTTAGGAACTAACGTTGAAGTTGACTTCGAAGTTAGGCACTACATCAAAGTAGCCACCAGAGAGTCTACACATATTTTCTGTTACTTTGAAGTTGAATAGGGAGCCCAACTTCGAAGTCCTTATTCCATTCCCAGGAGCGGAGTAGTGCCCTATTTCAAAGCTGAGCTTCGAAGTAGGGTGTGTGTAGACACTCAGCTTCTAAGTTGCTTACTTCAAAGTTGTGCTTTGAAGTAAGCAACTTCAAAGTTATTTTTGTAGTGTAGAGACAGCCTCAGAGTACCAGAAATGCAGCATACTGCTCCTGTGTTCAGGACCTCATTACGACCTCACTTGCATCTGTGTGAATCAGGAATGATTTCACCAAAGTCAGTGGAGCTCTGTTAATTTAAAAATGGTCAGAGATTAGAAGTGAAGCAGTAGCTGGTCTTATTTTAAACTATGTGTGCATTTTATGTGATCTGTTACCATCGGCAGTGTGGGTAGTGAGTTTAAAGCAGTTCAGTAATTCCATACACCATTAAAGTAAAACACTAATTTCTTTTCTGCAAATACTATAAGAGGCATTAATGCAAGAGGGCATGGAAAAAGGCTAAAAGCTAGTGAGTTGCTTACCACGACAGAAGCCCGTGAGAGTAAACATCAGGAAGAAGAATGTGATCTTCTTGTCCTTGGCTGCCTTACTGGTCTGTTTCTTGCCTTGTTTACGATAAACAGCTACTTAAAATCAACTGTATCGCAACTACAAACCCACATAATAGCGGTGATGGTTTTATGTTGTGTGCGGGAGGATCTTAGGTGAGACAGAGGTTACACAGTTCTAACAGCCTAACAACCCAGAAGTAATTTGGTTTATCTTGCTCTAATTCCTTCCTGGCTCTAGGAAAACAGTAAAATGATGTGATGAAAGCAAATAAACTTTGCGCTGTTTGCCAGCTGCAGAACTTTATACATCAACTGTCAGTTCACTCCTGGTTCAGTGATGTAACTAGGAGTAACTGCAGGCAAATCTGCTGAGTTGTAGGCACTGATGGTGTAGGTCAGTGAAGAGCCACAGGTGATGTATGAAGCGGAGTACATGTGATGCCAGGCAATGACACAGGAATAAAAAGTAAACAGCATTGCTACCCAATATCTCAACTTTTTTTTTCTAGTATTGTGGTCTGTCACTATGGGCTTTTAAAAAAGGCTTTTAAGAACTTTTTGTCTTCTTCTGCATTTGATTGCCTATTTTGCTCAACAGTGGTACAGTAGTTAAATAAGACATATGTGAATTTCTGGAAAATTAAATCAAAAACTTAATTCAGATGGATGAGTTGCCTAATTATAAAACTTAGGCCTTGAGCCTTCTAACACAGAACTATGTTCATATTTGTATGTACACCTGATTAGTCACAGGAGACTCTGTGAACAACAAGAAGTCCTGTGGCACCTTATAGACTAACGGATATTTTGGAGCATAAGCTTTCGTGGGCAAGGACCCACTTCATCAGATGCATGAGCGTTTGCCCACGAAAGCTTATGCTCCAAAATATCCTTTAGTCTATAAGGTGCCACAAGACTTCTTGTTGTTCTCAAAGGTACAGACTAACACAGCTACCTCTCTGATATTTGTCACCATGCAGGAGACTCTCTGTGGAACTGCTCACTGCACAAATTTAGACGTGCATACAATCAGGATGTAGAATCACAGTAATGTGGGGTAAGAAAGAAGGTCGCTTAAGAGGTGATCTAGACAAGATTGCTAGGCTGATATATACCTACATGGTCAAGTAAACCTAGACCATCCCTTACAGGTTTGTTTAATCAGTTCTTAAAAACGTCCAATGATGGGGATCATAATAAATAATAGCACAAACTAAATTCGGCACATTAACACATGGTTTAAATCGTGATGGGAACTTTCTGAGTCACTATAGGGGCTCGTCTGCATACTTGGCTCAATCTAATTCTTGACCTTCCCCCCCACCCCTCCACTCTCTGATTTGCTCACCTTGATTATCTTTTTCTGATTTGTCCTCCTTGCTTACTGTTGTTGGTTCTCTGTGCCTTAAATATTGAGTCTGTTCTGGTCTGGCTATGGTCTGAAGAAGTGGGTCTGTCCCACGAAAGCTCACCTAATAAACTATTTTGCTAGTCTTTAAAGTGCTACTTGACTGCTTTTTGTTTTGATAATGCCCCAGAAAATCACAGTAGTTGATGGTGTCAGATAGGCAACATGAATTCTTGCATGAGAGACAAGCTTACAGTACAATATGCATTTTACCTCTCAAGGCTAGAAATGTGACCCGTATGTCATTGAGTACCCCTCTAAGAGAGTGAGCATTTACTTGTAACCTAAAAAAGACTTCTAAATGTTTGACCTTAAATTAGGTTATTCATAGAAGACATTGTACATTACTTCAAGAAATGCCCAATATCTGTTAGAATTTTTCTCTGTTCAATCGTGAGAAGTTTGGCTATATTGTGCTAGCTCTCCAGGTACAAGGATACACTAGATGGTGCTTGGTCCTGTCGTGAGGACAGGGGACTGGACTAGATGACCTCTTGAGGGCCCTTCCAGATCTAGTATTCTGTGATACATAATAGCTGCATCTACACAAGCCGGCTACTTCGAAGTAGCCGTGCCAAATTCAAAATAGCGCCCGCCACCTCTACACGTGGCGAGCGCTATTTCGAAGTTGAAATTGACGTAAGGCGGTGAGACGTCGAAGTCGCTATCCCCATTAGGAGATGGGAATAGCGCCCTACTTCGACGTTGAACGTCGAAGTAGGGCACATGTAGACGAACCATGTCCCACAACATTGAAAAAGCGGGATCCGCCATGGCAGCCATCAGCTGAGGGGTTGAAAGATGCTCTCTCCAGTCCCTGAGCTCTATGGTTGCTGCGTGCAGCAGCCCCTTAAAGCTCCCCACCCCCTGGGTTCCTGTGCAGGAAGCTGAGAGCGCGTGCAGGCAGCAGCACTGCCACACGGTCAGCCTGCACGTCTCGCAGCAGCTGCAGCCCAACAGCCTGAACCTCATGGCAGCCAGCCAGCCCCCCAAGCGCCCCCAGGGCACCCCCCCAAGGGGAGCCAGGGCTCCCAGCCTGGCAGCCAGCCAGGGAAGAGGCAGCGGGGCCCCTCCTGGACGGAGGCCGAGATCCGGGACCTGCTGGGGCTCTGGGGCGAGGAGGAGGTGCTCCAGGTAATGGGGAGCAAGAGGTGGAACGCGGATGCATTTGCTCAGCTGGCCGAAGCCCTGGCTGCCCGGGGTCACCCTGCCCGCACTCCTGACCACGTCAGGAGTAAGGTTAAGGAGCTGCGGCAGGGTTATGCCCGGGCCCGGGATATGGCCAGCTTATATGAGGCCGCCCCCGCCACTTCCCCTTTTACAGGGAGCTCTTGACACATCGGCCAACAAGCCCCAGCAGGCCCCAGAGACGGAGTCCGCCCCGGAGGCAAGCTCTGCACCCCAGGGCCCCCCCCAGGAGCCCACCCCTGGGATGCTGGAGGAGGAGGAGGGGGACTCCTCCAGCGACGGGGGCCTCCGCATTGCCCTCCCGTCCCAGAGCTCCAGCAGGGTGTCCGCCCAGTGGGTGTCCCCCAGCCGTGGGAGTGGACCGTCAGGTATGTACCCCCCCCCCAATGCACACCCCCGGGGTTAAGGGGCAGGGACAAGAGACATGACCAGGGCCCTCCACATGCCCAGATGACCCTGGCCCCAAGGACAGCAGTGGCATGTCCCTCAGAAGAGTGCATCAGCCCCTGCCCCCCAGCAGGACAGCGCCATGCCCCATCCCTGGGGATGGGGGGAGCGGAACCTGGGGTCTCCCATGTGGGGGGGGACACCCATCATCAGCATCAGCATCTCCCGGTGACGGGGTTGGGGAACCAGCAGCAGAGGGGTGGGAGGACAAGGGCCATGTGTCAGGGCCCACACTAGCGGCTGTCTCCACTCTTCTTCCCCTCTGTGTTCCGCAGCTGCACCATCGGAAGGCCCGGAGAGCACCGGAGAGGTGTCCGTCATCCCAGAGAGCCCACCGGGGCCATCCCAATAGGCCAGCCCCTCAGTGGAGCACCGAACAGCCCCAGGATGAGGCCGATAGCGGAGCCACCCGAGGACGGCCACGGACCCCCAGCTGCTCGCAACCCTCCGGCGTCAGCTGGAGGTGTTGGAGCGGCGCCAGCGGGTGGAGGAGTGGCGGCTGGAGCTCCAACAGCGAGCGCTGGCCTGGTGCCAGGAGGCTTGGGGGGCCTTCATGCACACCTTTGAGCGCATAGCGCAACACCTGGCCCCCCTGCCGCGCCGCCTGCCGCTCTGCCCGCCACGCCACCCGCCGCTCCACCCGCCACTCTGCCTGCCCCTCTGCCCACCGTCCCTCCACCGTCAGCCACCCTGGGGCCTGCGGACACCGGCAGTCCGTATTTGCCAGTTCTCCTGGCCCCCACCCAGCCTCGCCCAGGGCTCCGGCCGAGGCGAGGGTCACGCCCTCTAACACCGGGCGCTCGACATTAGGATACGGGGCCAAGGATGTGGCCCCCCCCTCCTTTGTACATATCCCCCATTTGTATATAGTTTGTGTTGGACCCCTGTTCTGTTCTGCTAGCTGCCCCCCCATGTAAATAGTTCCCCCCTTTTTTTCTATATGTTATTAATAAGAGGTTGCACTGTTTTGTTTGAAACAACATTTCCATTTATTTCAAAGAAAAGTGTGGGGGGGTGTGCTCTTGGGTGCTCTGTGGTGTGAGCGTGGGGGCAGGGAGTGTTGTGGAGGATGGGGGTGTGCAGTGGGTGGCTTGCCCACAGCTGGCCCTGCCAGTGTTCACCCCGCAGCCTGGTCAAAATGGGCCCGCAGGGCCTCCCGGACCCGGATCCCCTCAGGGTCGACCTGGCGACTGGGGGCAGCAGGTGGCTGGACGTTGGCCCTGCCAGCCTCCACAGCCCAGCCCAGGAAGAAAGCCTCTCCCTTGCTCTCCACCAGGTTGTGGAGTGCGCTGCACGCGCCCACAACCTGGGGGATGTTGGAGAGGCCTGCATCCAGGCAGGTGAGGAGACACCTCCAGCGCCCTTTGAGGCAGCCAAAAGTGCGCTCAACCACCTGGCACACATGGTTCAAGCGCATGTTGAACCTCTCCTGGCTGGCTGTGACATGGCCCATGTAGGGGTGCATGAGCCAGGGCCGGAGGGGATACGCTGCGTCTGCAACGACGCAGAGGGGCATGGTGGTGTCCCCCACAGGAATCTCCCGCTGGGGGATGTAGGTCCCCGCCTCAAGCTGGCGGCACAGGCCCGAATTTCTGAATACCCGGCGTCATGGGTGCTGCCAGGCCACCCAACATAAATGTCCAGGAAGCGGCCCTGGCTGTCCACCAAGGCCTGGAGGACCACGGAATGGTATCCCTTCCTGTTGAGGAAGCGTCCTCCGCTGTGCTCCGGGGCATGGATGGGGATATGGGTCCCATCCAGAGCCCCAGAGCAATTTGGGAAGCCCAGGCTGGCAAACCCCGCGATGGCAGCATCCGGGTCCCCAAGCCCCACGAGCCTGTGGAGGAGCAGGGCATTGATTGCGCAGACGACCTGCAGGGGAAGGACATGAGAGAGCACCAGTGAGGGGTGTGCAGGGTGTGTCTGGCCCTCCACCCCCGGGCTCCCCCCCACCAAGGCTCTCCCCAGACTCCCCCGCCCCCAGGACATCCCCCCCACGGGTCCTCTTACCTCCATGAGGACAGCCCCGACGGTGGCCTTGCCCATGCCGAACTGCTGCCCTACGGATCGGTAGCTGTCTGGAGCGGCCAGCTTCCAGACAGCGATGCCGACCCGTTTCTCAACGGTGAGGGCACGTCGCATGGAGGTGTCCTGGTGCTGTAAGGCAGGGGTGAGCCACTGGCAGAGCTCCAGAAATGTCTGCCGGCTCATGCGGAAATTCTGGAGCCAGCGCTCGTTGTCCCACTCGCCGAGCACCAGCCGCTCCCACCAGTCCGTGCTTGTGGGGTATCTCCACAGCTGCCCCCGGCGTGTGTGGCGGGTGGGGGGGGGAGCGGAGGGCAGCAAGGTCTGGGGCTGCTTCCTCATCCCCTGGGGGCAGCTCCTCTTCCATAAATAAAAGGTGATCAGCTGCCTCCTGCATGGCACTAAGCAGGGGAAGCACTGCTCCTGCAGGGGCGGGTGTGTGGACCTCTGGCTGCTGCTGCTGTTGCTGCTGGGGGTCCATACTGCTTCCACGGGGCATGCGTGCTTGTGGCTCTGCAGACCGCGTGCTGTGCAGGCTGAGTGTGTCTGGGAGGGGCCCTTTAAGGGAGCAGGTTGCTGTTGCCCCGGAAGTGCTAGTCCGCCCTGTGACCCTGTCTGCAGCTGTTCCTGGCACCCTTATTTCAATGTGGGCCGCTTTGGCGTGTAGACATGTCCCTGCAGCGCCTACTTCGATATAGTGCTGCCCAACGTCGACATTGAACGTCGACAGCACCAACCGTGGAGGACGTGTAGACGCTATTCATCAAAATAGCTTATTTCGATTTCGCTACAATGAAATAAGCTATTTTGATGTAGCATACCCGTGTAGACGTAGCTATTATGAGCAAGAACAAAGCCTCTCCATGATAGTTCATTCTCCCATGAAAGTATCCAAGACTGCATCGTGGTAATCTAATGGCTCTCTTAGCATTGATTTGCTATCCTGAGCAACCATCCTACACTCATAGTTTTCTGTACCACACCATCATGTGGTCTCGCTAATATTTAATAAAACAGCAACACTCCAAATTCCTTCCATGTATTTTGATGGATCCCAAATTACATGAAGAAGCAGCAAATTACTTTTCTATCCACTTAAAGAAATTTCATGCATGAAGTTCTAGGTCTCACTTCCTCCTGAAAATACCCCCTATAGAAACAATTTAATATGTAACCAGGCGGAGAGATGCTGCCCTCTTAAGATAATGTCTAGACTTAAAAACATTGGTTTGTTTGGTCTGCAGATGGCTAGAAAACTATTTATAGATATAGTTATATTTTCTAGACCTCATTTTCCCCCATATGGATTCCTATCATAGCAAAAAACCTTTACGTTCCCAACAGCGAAAAATGATGTAAGCACATATGTAGTGCCTTTGAAACTTAAGGAAATATGTAAGTCCTGGCTGCATCAGGACTTACACAAAGTCATGTTCTTAGGTGCAACCTCTCTGCACAATGAAGTATGCACATAGAGAATATATATAAATTCTCTGTATTGGAGCTCTGGGTCTGGATCACTTGTCATAAGCATACCGAAAAAGAACCGCCCCCCCCCCCCACAAACTTGAATGCATATGAGGCTATGAATTGCTACGGTGCACACAGGACACATTATTCAACTGTTTCTCCCCCACCCTCCCATTAGCCCAACTCAGACATGTTCATTTTCACTCCGGAATGAACAGAGTACTCAATATATTTTAATAAATTAAATATTTATTTTAAAAACCACCATTGTTACATAAATTCTGCATTTTAAGTGCAATAGAATTATCGATACCATTTATTTTACAGAAATGTGACATTGTGTCATACAATGAAGACATAAAATGTCCAAGGATGTTCAAAACATTACTGTTCTGACACCTTCAGCATAAATATCAAATATATAAATGTCATATATACTATTAAAGAATATTCATATCAAAAGACAGCCTTTTTATGGCTATAACATTTTAGTGACTGCATGAAAGCTACATTTACAAGAAGATCACTTATCTATTAAGGAGAGACTGGTTATATGAAATAGACAATAAATCAAACAGCTGATACAATTTCCAGAACCCAGCAGATTTCAGTACTTTGGTAAGTTACACTTGCTCCACCTGGCTTTTACTTTGTAACCCTGAATATTTGGCAGCTCCAGAGGCTGAGGTTCTAGTTATTCACAAGCCAAACCCTGCATGACAGCACAATGCAGAAGGCACAGCTTCACTGTGCTATCCATCCTGACCTGATGTGTACTGGATTAACACAGAGCCCTCTCAAGTCCCTACTGCTCATAATCAGTTCATATAATCAGGGAGAAGCGAGACAGGGTGGGGCTTACCCCAATATTTAGCTGCTGAATAGAATTCCTAATAGCACACACTTGGATTAATAAATACATAAATAAAAACACATTGCAATAAGTTAGTGGACCAAGAAGCTGAATGCCATACAAACTGCTCTAGCAGACCTTCAACAGGAAAGAGTTGCCATGGCTGTTCCTTCAGGGCTCAGGCAGGGGTACTGGAACAATTTTCCAATGGGGTTGCTGAGAACCACTGAACCAAACTGCAAACCCTGTGCATAATGAAAACCACGCGAAGCCTGAGGGTGCTGAAGCACACGCACCCTGCCCCCTTTAGTTCCAGCACCTGTCGGCCCAGATTCTCCTCTCTATCACATTTTTGTCTTTTAGAGAAACTGTTTGTTGTCGTTCCATGTTCATTTCCACATCTTCTCCCTTCACACCTTGTTAGATTTACTGTAACAGTCAGACAAGAGAATACAGATTATAAGGGAAATCCTGAAAGACAGCATCTGGACTCATTTCGTCTCTTGCTTTCCCTCTGCAG
The DNA here is from genome assembly GCF_033958435.1 of Carettochelys insculpta. NCBI lineage: Eukaryota > Metazoa > Chordata > Testudines > Carettochelyidae > Carettochelys > Carettochelys insculpta. The sequence continues at coordinate 130,254,764 of NC_134140.1, read as the reverse complement.
GGTCCAGGTTTACATTTCCTGTGCACCAGACTACAGAGCCCTCTCTAGGAGCTCCGTGTGTGTCATGAGGAGCAGAGGACAGTGATGAATCGAGGACCCCACCAGCGTACCTGTTGCAGCCTACCTTCATGGGTAAGAGTACAAATAGTGCATGTAAACTGTTAGGCTGTATGTATTCCTGCTGGGCTTTCTCACCCCAGAATTAATCTGACCCCCACTGCTCCGTCAGTCAGTCTTAACCCATGGAAAATATAAATTACAAAACTAGGGACCCAGCACTGCAACACAACCACCTGCCTCAGACTGACTGCTGCTCCCATGCCCCTGGCCAGCGCTTGCATTAGTGACCCAGCCACTAGCCATGCACACACACCAACAGCCCAGGACAGGTACCTGTTCAGGATCCTGATGATGATGAATTTGACCCAGGGCGCGTTGGGGTCCAGACACACTTTCTTGCCGCGCTTCAGGGTGGCTCTGCAGGGAGACGAAGGGGAGAGCCAGGTGAGCATGGGACTAGTGGGGGGCACAGAAGGGGAGGAGGCAGCAGGACCTGGAAACTTACATGACTTCAGGCACCCCGCAGTGGGGCCCCTCGGGGATCAGCTCCACTTGGGCAATACGCTTGGGGTGGATCACCTCGGACACGGTCTCAACACACTGGCACCGCAGCTCACCAGCCATGGGGGCTCCTAGGGATGGGGAGAAAGGCTCAGCTCCTGCCGGCTGTCAGATTTCTGCAGGGGGTGGCCAGGGACACGCCCCACCTACAACAGCCCTGGGTCCCATCTTTCCCCCAGGGTCTGCCTGCATACAGCCAGCTCCCGGACACCTGGGTTCCATGCATCCCAACCTGCCTAGGTCTGGCTGACAGGTAGGTCCCATCCGTGCAGCCAGGGCTCCCGCATGTGGCCAGCTCCCGGACACCTGGGTCCCATCCATCCCACTGGGGCCTCCCGCATACAGCATGTCTCTCAGACACTGAGGTCCCATCCACCCTCCCCGGACACCTGGGTCCCATCCACCCTCCCCAGCTCAGTGGGAACGAGGCTCCCCACCCCGGATCCCGGGGCCCAGCGAGCCCTCACCCCGGCTCAGCGCGGCGCAGGCGGCCAGCAGCAGCAGTAGCAGCAGGGGGCTGCAGGGGGCGAAGCTCCGAGAGTGGCTCATAGCGGATGGTGGATGTGGGATGCTGATGCTCGGCCGTCTCAGCTCACCTCTGCCAGTGCAGCGCCCGCCGCCGCTTTTATCCCGGCGGGAGCCGGGCCGGGAAGTTCCCGGGGCAGCGGGAGGCGGAGCTAGCGGCGAAACGTGACTCAGCCGGGCTCCGCCTACGTCGGCCCCGCGCCAGGGGCTTTGGCCGGGCTCGGCTTGGGCCCGGGGCGGCGGGCTGGGAGCCAGGGTCTGCGCCCGGACGTCACAAATCTACCTTTACAACACCAGTTCCCTTAGCCTACGGCTCCAGGGCAGCTTTGACATAATCCAGCTGCACCAGCAGCGTTTCCCGGTGCTGCTTCTCCGATGACTTCAAGTTTGTATGGTGTTTGCTCAGCGCGCTGCAGGCTTGCGGAATAACTTACTTGAAGGCCTTTCGCAATCAAGGGGAAGTTAAGAAAGTCAACATCCTACCAGCCTAGCGAGATTTGCAGCAGCTTCCCGGTTAGCAGTATCAGGCGATAGGCGTCCTAGTCTGTATCTTCCAAAACAACAAGCAATCTGTGGCAATGTATAGACCAACAGATATCTGGGAGCATAAGCTTTTGTGGGCAAAGGCAAAGCAGGTCTTTGCCCACAAAAGCATATGCTCCAAAATATCTGGTAGCCTATAAAGTTCTGTAGGATTTCCTGTTGTGTCTGCAGTTGAATTAATCCTTTACACACCCACACACATACATACCCACACAAGGGGAGGGATATTTCAGTGGTTGGAGCATTAGCTTGCTAAACTCAGGGTTGTGAGTTCAATCCTTTAGGAGGCCATTTAGGAATTGGGGCAAATAGATATCAGGGATGGTGCTTGGTCCTGCCAAGAGGACAGAAGGCTGGACTAGAGGACATCCCAAGGTCCCTTCCAGTTCTAGGAGATGTGGGTGTGTCTCTTACACACACAAACTTGAGCGTGAATTCTTATGTCAGTTTTGGAGCACAAGCTTTCATGGGCAAAGACCCACTTCATCAGATGCATGAGCTACAGACTAACATAGCTACCTCTCTGATTCTTATGTCAGTGTTGACTCTCATAACATCAGAGAGGTCACCATGTTAGTCTGCAGTCTTAACAAAACAAACCAATAGTCACGTACCACTTTAAAGACTAACAAAATAATTTATTAGGTGATGTGCTTTTGTGGGGCAGACCCACTTCCTCAAATCTGGAGATATAACACTTCCAGTACAGCACAGATGGTTTTATAATACCAAGATCCATAAAAAAAACCCAAAACCCAAATCTGACAAAGCAGATACACAGAACAGAAGGGGTGTGTGTGAAATATTCTGTCCTGCCTGAGATCATTACAAACATCAAAGGTAGGGAAACTGTCTTTGTAATGCATGAGGTAATTGCTATCTCTAGTAAGGCCAAGATTCAATGTATCGAATTTGAGCATGAACTCCAGTTCACACATGTCCCTTTGCAATCTGCTGCTAGAGTGTGTTTGTTGGACACATATTCTCAGGTTTTTAACAGAATGGCCCACTCCATTGAAATGCTCAGAGATAGGTTTATGTGTATTCAGATTCGTAATGTCTGCTCTGTGTCCATTCGTTCTTTGGCAAAGTGATGTTCCGGTTTGTTGGATATACATAGCAGAGGCACATTGCTGGCACATAATGGCATATATTACATTGGTTGAGGTACAGGAGAACGAGCCCCTGATCTTGCAGTTAATGGTTAGGTCCAGTGATGGTATCTTCAGAATAAATATGTGGACAAAGTTGGCACTGGGGTTTGTTGCAAGGAAAAGTACCAGGTTTAGTATTACTGTGGTATAGCCTGTGGTTGCTAGTGAGAATTTTCCTGAGGTTAGCTGTTGTCTGTAGGAGAAAACAGACAGTGTCCATCTGCTTTTTATTTCTCCCAGTGGGTAATTAAGTTTTGCTGTCTGTCAGTAGGATCACAGCAGACACGAAGGGCTTGAGTACTCTGTCATTCTTGGAACCAAAATTCTACAGCTGGTTAATTTCATCTGCCTGAAAGCAAGTGGTGGGAGAGACAAATCCTTCAGTGCAGCCCAGTGCTGTGAGGTTTGTGTTGGGATGTAGCTACATTCACTGACATCTGGCATGTAACTTACCAGTGAGTGAGACCTTCTATCTGTCAAGTCCTAAAGCGAGAGCCCTGATAAATAATTCTGGCTCTGGAGATTATCTGGGCAAAACAATGAAGCAGTGAAAATGACCCAACCTTCAAAACAGTGGGAACAGTAACACACATGCAAGGAAGAAACAGCTGTGAATAAAACCCAGGAAATACATTATTCAACATCTTAAAATATGAAGCAATTGTGACTGGTTTTTTTGTTCAAAGCATACAGTATATGTCTCTTACTCCACTCAGTCCAGGAAAGAAAAGAAGCCCAATTATCCAGATGACAGACCTAGTACATCATTTGACTTCCACCTCTGGCTGCTTTGCCAGGAGCACTGGGGTTGTCACCATGCAAGTGTCAGCTAAGGACTGCATAAAGAACCATGAGGATCTATTTTAAATGTAAAGAACATAGTCTTGTGTTAGGTGTTTTCCACTAGCCCCAGTGGCCCCTATTTTGCCATTATCTGGTAGGAGAAAAGTGACATAATTAAAGAAACGCTTTCTGTTCCATTTATTTTTCTCTGTACATCAAGTAGGCTGTGAAAATACATTTCAGCTATTTTTTTAAAAAGACAGCTTAATAGCAGCTCTGTTCTAAGACTCAGTCTTGCTCCAGTTGAAGTGAGTGCAGAAATTTCCTTTGACTTCAGAGGGTTTCACCATTGACTCCCCTTGGTATTTTAGGTGGACAAGGAAAACAGAAATGACTGCAGTGGGTATATATACAAATATATCCAGCATGCATCAGTCCTAACCTACATATAGATTCCTTTTAATGAGATGTTACCGGCTCGTATTCTTGAAACTCTCAAAGCTGGTTATTAAAATCAGAACTGATTTTACAGCCTGGTCCACTCTTTTATTTGTTGATATAGCTTTCCAATGTTATTTAGCATGTAATGGGGTGAGTTACAATAGGTAGTGAATGTGCATTTGGCTGGGGTCCTTCCATTGGTGCTTCCATGCATGGCTAAAAATCTCCTTGTTCAGAGATTCTCTGAAATTAAGACACTGCCCATGAGCTCCAGGAGAACTCTGCTAAAGCAGTGTGCTACTCTTGTGAAAGGAAGAGCTCAGAATCTTTCTGAATGTATGTACATGTGGGAGCTGGCAGGTGTAATTTCCAGTTCCATTAGCTATACTCTGCCTGTTCTGATCAAGCCAGTGTGCTAGCAATAAACATGTAGCCCATGGAGCAAGCTACTAGGTACCCAAATTCATGCCTGTTGGTGTCAGAGTAAAAGCACACCCTTCGTTATCACTCCTTTGGGTAGGACAAGCACATTGATGTAGCGTCCTACTCCTTTAAGGAACACTAAAGCTTACAGCTCAAGCAAGCTTTGATTCAGTGAAGGATCCTCAGTGCCTTGGGCCTGAGTTATTTAAAAAGGATAAAGAAGCTAGAGTTGACTGGAGGCTATGTAGGCTGTTATGGGCTGATAGCACAGTCAGGCTTCCTGGGAACCTTTGCGTTGTTGACTCAGCAAGGGGACTCTGAAGCAGTCTCAGAGTGCCTGATGAATGTTCCTTCCCCGAGATTTCCTGAAGGGGGCGTATTTGTTTTGCAGTTAGTTCTAGCTACCCCCCTTTACAGCAGGTAGCATAGTTATCCTATAATTAGAACGATCCTATATATGATAACATGCAGACTAACTGGTACATATTATTTGCAGGGTTGTTGCAGCAGTGCTGTGCCAGGATCAGAAAGAGAGGAGATGGGTCAGGCTGCCACTCTTTATTGGACTAAAGTCAATTGGTGGAAGGACAAGCTTTTGAGTTTCTCAGAGTTCTTCTTTAGAAGAAAGAAGGTCTGCAGAAGAAAGTAGAGTGCCAAGCCAATGCACAGTGTGCTGTACTGTTAAGCATAAGGCATTAACACGCATAGGAGATGACTGAAAATGAAGTGGGAGTTATCTAAGTGTTAGGAGAATGGAATTAACTTTTACCTGCAGGAGAAAGATGAGCTTAGGAATGTAAATTCATATCTCTCCTGGACAGACTGGCTGCATTCACTTGCTTTAACTCCATTGTGTCCCTAAGAAAATGGAAAAATACTACAATGAAAGGGAATGAAGTTGGTGTTGTTTTGTTTACAGAGTGTAGAGCAACATGGAGTTGATCTCACCTTACTCCCTGCCCTGGTCACTGATTTGATTCAGCTGTAACTATAGAATCAGTAGAATTAGGATGATGTAAAATTGGTGTAGGCGAGAAGAAAATCAGTTTCCATGACTGGTGGAATAGATGTCATGCAAGAAAATGCCAGGGAAATAGATGTTTGCAGTATGTTGTAGCCATCTTGATCCCAAGATATTGGAGAAACAAGGTGGATGGAGGAATATGTTTTATTGAACTAACTTCTATGGGTGACGTGAGAGGCAAGCTTTTGAACTACACAGAGCTTATCAGATCTGGGAAAGGTAATTAGAATGTCACAGTTAAATGTAAGGTGGAATAGATTGTTTAGCGTAAGTAGTTAGCGCATTATAAGGGACCATAGTACATAAAAAGGCAGATTATTGTAATAAAACATAAAGGTGTCTTTATTAAGTCTGTCATTTTCAGTGTCTAGTGAGGTTAAGAATGTAATATCCCAGGCTCATCTTGTGAAAGTGGTGCACTGGTTTCCTTTGAGGATGAGGACTGTGAGGTCAGCTATAGAGTGACTGCTTTGTGAAGACTGTTTGCCCACCAGTGACATGGTGAATTTTGTCTCCTTTTTTTCTGTGGGAGTTCAACTGCACAGCAACGTGGTTTTACTAACATAATTTTTGTGAAATAGATTGGAAATGGAATCATTAACCAAGACCTGAACTTTTTTACAAATGTAGTGGTACAGATTGAACCTCTCTCGTCTGGCACCCTCAGGACCTGACTCGTGCCGAATGAGAGAATTTGCTTGACCATGGGAGGTCAATGTTGTCAAGCAGCATTACCAACACTTCCGCCGCTTAATGGGCTCTTAGAGATGTTTAGGGGTAAATTAGAGCTAAATAACAGCACAGAACACTGAGCATCAGGACTGGTGGCTGTAAAAAATATTTTATGGGACCCTGGGAAACTTGGCCACACCTATGATAAGTGGTTGTCCGGCTAACCAAAATCATGCCAGATTATGGATGTGGCCAGGTGAGAGAGTTCCAGATAGGAGAGGTTCAACCTGGATGTCAAAGTACTGAAACAGAGTATTAAAGTCCTTAATTTACTGTTTTCTTCTGTACCTAATTACCTATTTTGCATGACAGTTGTGCAGTAATAAGCAAAACTCAACTAAAATAGGACTGACATGAGTCATCGGGAATTTTAAATTAGAAATTTAGATCAATGGCATGGTTTAGTTTCCATATTATTAGATTAAGACTATGATCCCGTAACAATTCAATATTAGGCACTGACTAGTTCTAGTAGATTTAGTGGAACTACTTAATGTGTCAAGTTAAACCTGAACAGGATGTCTTAATAGTCATAGTAGGTTTAGTATTGATACTACCTACCTCTTGTACTTAACATTTAATCCACTTTGTCAGTGGAGGCACAGAGGAGGGAAGTGACTTGCTCGTGCTTACCTGTCAGGCCAGACAACTGAAACACAGGCTATGTCTCTACTAGGCACAGAAGTTGGCTGCCGATATGCAATTTTAGCTATGCCAGTTGCGTGGCTAAAATCGATTTATCCATGGTCAACTTCCATCTCTGTCCACAAGGTGGGAGGTTGATGGTAGCATTTCTCCCATCGACATTCCTTATTCCTCGCCACTCGCAGGGAGTACAGAGGATGACGTTGGCTCCTGTGAGAGTCATTTTGCATATGTGCAAAATGAAACCCTGGAAAATCAACCCTCGGCGGGTCGATCTTCCATGGTAATGTGGGTCTAGCCTCAGAGCTTGAGTTCCAATCCAGTTCACTGGCCCTTAGGCCATGCTCTTTCCCATCAGTCCAGTGGTAAGGTGAACTGCAACCTGGATCTTGGTTCTGCTGTGATCAGTGCTGCACTGACAAAGGGAAGGCTCTGACCCCACAGAGCTTAAAATCTAAAGACAGGAGTTAGATAATCATAACTAAAATTAACAGTGATGAAGCTGATGGGAGCTGTGCATTTTCAATACCATTACTGTCAGGCTGTGTTACAACAAAGCACTAATGCACACTGTTGACCTATATGGTTAAAGCCAAGTCACTCAGCTTCATTGGGAGTTGAGCATGCTCTCGGGCGCTTGGCTAAATCAGTACCCTAACAATTTCCCCTGCCCGTGTCTCCAGCTTTATCAGTCTACCTGTGTAACAGAAACCAGCTCTCCTTGATCATCCTCCCCCATTCTGGTGCCTTAACTACTCAAACATCCTTGGTCTTTTTCTCCACCATGCTTGTTTAATGCTTTTCAAGCCCCATTTGGGCTCCTGGTTGAAGTGGGCATCCCACAGGGAATGACTTGTTCCAGCCTTGAGCACAAAGATGACAATGACAAACGTGCCTCAGATTTAACACTTCTATGTCTTTTCCTAGTCTTCTCTTCCTGCATCTTTCCTTGTGGCCATGGAGAAAGGTACGCATGCCTGTGCTGGGGGTGGGGGAAGCAGGGAAGGGGCACTTGAACACGGCATCTGGGCTGAGGACTTGAACATGTATCTTCAAGTGATACTCACTGAATAATCTCAAACTCAACACACTCTGTCTTAGTCGGTCAGGCTAGCCCATTTCACAGCTGGCAGCTCGCAAAGTGGCCACACATGCAGCTGCAGGTCCAGGCCGCTCATAAGTGGTTGTGATACTTATGTGACAAACCACATTTGTTGTGTCCCTCTGTCCAACTCACCTGCCCTCTGTTCACTCAGCTGCTCTGTGGGAACAGTTTGTCATGGTGCCATCCACTTAGCAGCCTCAAACAGGCACATAGGGGTCTTCCTTTCCTACAGGATGTGGGATAGCTTTCTCTCCCTCCCTTCTCCCATCCCCAGATCACACTGATCTGTGGTTCACACTGATCTGTGGTGGAAGAACGATATAGCTTCTTGCAGCAGAGATGGGTTCCAGGTACAATAAGCATTCTGCCCTTTGGGGCTAGAAATAGGACTCCTATGACATTAAGAAAGGGGGTGCCCCTCTTCTCTGAGGGAGGCAGTATTTTCACTTAACCTTCGAAAGCTCCTATATTTTCAGAAAGCCTTTGACAATGTCCCTCACCAGAGGCTCTTAAGTAAAGTGAGTTGTCATAGAAAAAAAAGGAAGGTCTTCGAATGAGTTGGTAACAGTAAATGTTAGGAAACAAAGGGCAGGAATAAATGGTCAGTTTTCAAAATGGAGACAGGAAATGGTGATGTTCCCTGGAGGTCCGTACTGGGACGAGCTCTATTTCTCCTATTCATAAATGGTCTGGAAAGGCAGTAAACAGTGAGATGGCAAAATCAGCAGATGATAGAGCACAGGGCTTTAGCTCTCCCGATCACAGGTTCAATCCCTGGTGACAGCAACCTGGGTCTGTGGGCATTACACTTGGATGGCTGTTGCTAAAACAAATATATGGCACACCCATAACATCACCAAGGGCAATCCAAATCATTGTCACTTGGACCCTACCAAATGCATGGTCTGCTTGGGAAGGGATAGCTCAGTGGTTTGAGTATTGGCCTGCTAAACCTGGGGTTGTAAATTCAATGCTTGAGGAGGCCATTGAGGGACTGGGGCAAACAGATGGCAGGGATGGTGCTTGGCCCTGCCGAGGGGGCAGGGGACTTGACTAGATGACTTCCCAAGGTCCCTTTCAGCTCTAGGAGATGTGTGTGTGATACAGAACTACTCAAGATAGTTAAGTCCAAAGCAGACTACAAAGAGTTAAAAGGGATCACACAAAATTGAGTGACTGGGCAAAAAAAGGTAGATGAATTGTAATGTTGACTAATGCACAGTGGAAAACATAATCTCAATAATTCATGTAAAATGATGTGGTCTAAATTATGTGTTCCACCTAGAGAGATGGACCTTGCAGTCACTATGAGTAGTTATCTGGAAGCATCCACTCAATGTGCAGTAGGCAGCAACAGTAAAATAGCTAACCAAATGTTGGGAATCATTAAGAATGAGATAGAAAAAACAGAAAATATATTGCTTGTAAAGAGATCCATGATGTGCACACATCTTGAATATGACTTTAAAATCTGGTTGCCCCATCTCAAAAGAGATATATTGGAACTGGAAATAGTTCATAAAAGGACAACAAAATTAAGGGTCTAGAACTGCTTCCATGTGCAATTAGTAAGACTGGGACCTTTCAGATTGAAAATGAGAGGTCTAAGGATGCAAATAATAGAGATCTATAAAATCATGACTGGTATGGAGAAAGTAAATAAGGAAAATGTATTAACTCCTCATAATACAAGACCTAGGGGTCACCAAATACAATCAATAGACAGCAGATTTAAAATAAACAAAAGGAAATATGTCTTCACAGGAGGCATTGTGAACTTGTGGAACTCTTTGCCAGAGGATTTTGTGAAGGTCAAGCCTATAACAGAGCTCAGGAATGAACTAGATAAATTCATGGAGGATAGGTCCATCAGTGGCTAGCTACTATTATTATGGGCAGGGATGGTGTCACTAGCTTTTGTTTGCAGGAAGCTGGGGATAGGTAATGGGGTGGTTTCCCATTCTGTTCATTACCTCTAGGGCACCTGGCATTGGCCATTGGTGGAAGACAGGATACTGGACTAAATGGACTTTTGGTTTCACCCAGCGTGGCTATTCTTACATTAAATAGCATGTCCTACAAATGTCACATGCAGAAAAGCTAATGGAGATCATTGGAAGAAGGCCACCACCCTTCATTAGAATTTTTTTCCGTATGAGCCTGAGAAGTTGGGTGCATCACGCCAAGGCAAGCCACTCTCTAGGGTAACTAGGGACAGAAAGAGGAGTAACAATAAATCAGCTCCAGGAGAGCTACTTGTCAGCTGTGGGTTGTAGCTTAGACCATAAGCCTGTGGAGTTTGTTCTCAAGATTCACAGGTACTGATTTGCAAGGCAGGGGGACAAGTTCTAACTGCATGCCCTGCTTTTATTGGTTGTTCTCTCATTGCACTGGTGGGGCTGTGAAGCGAGGCCCCCATACCATGGCGCTCAGTGTAACAAGGCAGCAGCAGGCTTGGTTTGTAATGAAAGAGGTGGTGGACTCAAGCACTCAGGTACTGGAGCACAAACAATCTCAGCCCCAGCAAAAATTAAGCACTGGGCAGTGGCCAGCAGGCCCTAAGCCCAAAAGTCTCAGGCAAGTAAATCCAGACCCAGCTCATCCCTCACACATGTAGTCAGGTCCTGTCTGGGTTGGGGCATAAGGCTGTTGAATATAACCAAGCATCAAGCCCTCCTTTGCTTCAGTGGTGGGAAGAGGGGGCCCCTGGCGTGTGTTTTAGTCCGGATTTCATAAGCTAGTAGCACCCCCTAAATGAGAGGTCCATGCATGTTATACTGAATCTGTGCCTCTATCTCTAACACTTCTGAGAATATCCTCCATGAAGTGCAGTTAGGATGTAACCCGGTAGAAGGATACTGCACTTGTACAGATTATCTACACGTAAGTACCCACTTTTGTTTTTACAGCCAGAGTGTGCGCATGACAAGCAAAGTACTTTATATTTAAACAAGCGCCTTCTATGCTTTCCTTGGCGCTGTCTTATTGGCTGGAACGGCAAAGAATCATTATACTGCTTCTCATGGGTGTGAGGAGAAAGCAGAGTCCTTTAGACACAAGTACTCCCATGGAGAGTTAAGCAAACGTGACAGGTCTTGCAGCTTCCATAGCCGCAACACCACGCTTCAAGACTAAATTGGGTTCTTCACACTGCGGTCTGCAGACGATGATTTTAAATATTGCAATTCTTCCCCAAAGAGACTGTTAAATGCAGAAAAAAAACCTCTTAAATAAAATGAGGAAGGGGATGAAGCTTGAAGACTGTAGACATTATACCAATTCTTACCCACACCACACTTTTTCCGAGGTCCCACCGTGACAGATGCATGTTCATTAAGTTTAACTGAGCAGAAGAGACAACCAATTTTAATCAGAAACAATTTTATTTATAATCCTTCCATTATTACAATTACTTCATTTTAGTACAGTATAATTAGTAATACCACTTGTACACAAAACATGACAGTGTGTCATACAATGAAGACATAACATGTCCAAGGATTTTCAGAACGTTACTGTTCTTAAACCTTCAGCATAAATATCAAATATTTAAATTGCATAAAAAGAATTTAACATTCATCTAAAGATACCCCAAAAGAGTTTGCAAAAAGGTCAGCTAGGGATGGAATCCACACTTTCATAAAGATTGCTTCTCTGTGACAGGAGAATAGTGGCTGGTCTGCTTCACCTAACCAAACAAATGATTCTGTTTCCTGAGGACACCTGCTTTGACACCACATTTCAGGATAGTACCAAGTTACTGTGCTTGTCCTAATTGGATTTCATTTTGTAACCCTAAATATCTGTGTGCACAAAGGCTAAATGCTTGGCTGCACCAGAATCTGAAGCTCTGGTTATTCACAATTTGCTAAGCACAGTCTCCCAGTGCTATCCAGCTTGACCTGCTCAGAGTGTCTGAGGTAGAGTTGTTTAGAATGTGGATTAGGTTAATAACACAACCTCTCTTGAGCCATTACTGCAGCATTGTCCAGTCAGGTGAACAGAAAGACATAAGGTGCTTAATAATAATAATAACAACAACAACAACAGTACCTAGCTGTTGAAGTATATACACAGATCTATTAATAAATACATAAATAAAACCAGTCAGTGGAATGCGTTGAAGTCGAATGCAGAGCAGCCAGGTCTATCAGACCTTGAAAAGCAGAGCCTTAACGTGGCTAGTTGTTCAGCCTTGAGTTCCCACTCTCTGTCATGCTTTTTCCCCCCTCTACACATAGGTAGTTTCTGTTGTAGTTCCTTGTTCATTTCCTCTTCTCACAGCTTCTTTGATTTACTGCAATGGTCAGAGGAGAGAATAAACATAAGTGAAATCCTGAAAGATTTTGCGGGACCGATTTCCTCTCTTGCTTTATTGTATTCCCTGGGTGCTAGAGCTGCCTTCCATGGGAGGGAGCCGTGTGTCACAGGAGTAGTGGACACAGTTAAGATAAAAGGCACTTAGTGTAACGGACCCAACCAGCCACATGTTGCAGTCCAGTAGGGCTTTGGGCCAGCTTGGGTCAGCAGTTAGTACTGAGAAGCCTCCAGTGGTTGACTCAGCAGCCTAGTCTGGCCCATTGTCACTGCAACACAGACACCTGCGCCAGACTGACTCTGCTGCTCCCATGCCCCTGGCCAGCGCTTGCATTAGCGACCCAGCCACTAACCACGCACATATGGCAACAGCCCAGGACAGGTACCTGTTCAGGATCCTGGTGACGATGAGTTTGACCCAGGGCGCGTTGGGGTCCAGACACACTCTCTCGCCGCGCTTCAGGGTGGCTCTGCAGGGAGACGAAGGGGAGAGCCAGGTGAGCGTGGGGCTGGTGCGGGGCACAGAAGGGGAGGAGGCAACAGGACCTGGAAACTTACATGACTTCAGGCACCCCGCAGTGGGGCCCCTCGGGGATCAGCTCCACTTGGGCAATACGCTTGGGGTGGATCACCTCGGACACGGTCTCAACACACTGGCACCGCAGCTCACCAGCCATGGGGGCTCCTAGGGATGGGGAGAAAGGCTCAGCTCCTGCCGGCTGTCAGATCTCTGCAGGGGGTGGCCAGGGACACGCCCCACCTACAACAGCCCTGGGTCCCATCTTTCCCCCAGGGTCTGCCTGCATACAGCCAGCTCCCGGACACCTGGGTTCCATGCATCCCAACCTGCCTAGGTCTGGCTGACAGGTAGGTCCCATCCGTGCAGCCAGGGCTCCCGCATGTGGCCAGCTCCCGGACACCTGGGTCCCATCCATCCCACTGGGGCCTCCCGCATACAGCATGTCTCTCAGACACTGAGGTCCCATCCACCCTCCCCGGACACCTGGGTCCCATCCACCCTCCCCAGCTCAGTGGGAGCGAGGCTCCCCACCCCGGATCCCGGGGCCCAGCGAGCCCTCACCCCGGCTCAGCGCGGCGCAGGCGGCCAGCAGCAGCAGTAGCAGCAGGGGGCTGCAGGGGGCGAAGCTCCGAGAGCGGCTCATGGTGGATGTGGGATGCTGATGCTCGGCCGTCTCAGCTCACCTCTGCCAGTGCAGCGCCCGCCGCCGCTTTTATCCCGGCGGGAGCCGGGCCGGGAAGTTCCCGGGGCAGCGGGAGGCGGAGCTAGCGGCGAAACGTGACTCAGCCGGGCTCCGCCTACGTCGGCCCCGCGCCAGGGACTTTGGCCGGGCTCGGCTTGGGCCCGGGGCGGCGGGCTGGGAGCCAGGGTCCGCGCCCCCCCATCCCATCCCGCCTGCTGGTTCCAGGGTGCAGGTCCCGGCCCCAGGCCAGGAGCGGGGCGAGCGCAGGAAGGAGGGGGCCAGCTTGTGTCACTTCGAGGCACGAGCTGCCGGGCGACCTCTTCCCCCGGGGGGGCCCCCGGCGGCCCCACCCTGCTCCTTCTCGGGGAGGCGGGAGCGCGGGGCTTCTGCCCTGACCTGGGGCGGTGGGGCCAGGGGCTTCTACCCAGTGGGCAGGGGCTCTGCCAGAGGCAGCCTCTAGGATCTATGGGCCTCCAGGGCGTGCTCTGAAATTGGTCGCCCTGAGCCCAAAAGCAAGGGGTGGGGTGGGGGTTGAGATGTGGTTTTATAATCTTCAGCAACATGCTAATGCTATTTTGAAAACGGATGTTAAGCGAGCGTCGTGTAGCCCTGTGGTTTGCCACCGGCGTGTGCCGTGGGCGTGCCATGAGAGCTGGCCAAGTGTGGGCTGAAATTCCATCCAGTTCCCCTGGCTGGGGCTCTATGCAGAGCAATCGCTTGTGGGAGGAGGGGGGGCCGTGACAACCCCATGCCCGGTGGGGCTCAAGCAAGGCTGCCTGAGTCCCAGCTGGCACGGGGGTCGTCAGTTTCCCTTCGCAGGAGCTCTGCAGACAGTCACGGAAGCCAGGGGTGGGAGAGAGTCACACCCCATCTGGAACTCAAGCAGCAAGACAATTGAATCAGCTGAAAAAAGGGGGTGTGCCATGGAATTGTACGTCTTAAAGTGCACCATGTTACTGATGTAGTACCCAGAGGCACTGAGACCTCATACGAGGGTGAGTGAAGTCTCTGCTCTACAGCCTTGGCTGAGAGCCCCCTGGCCCTTAGCTCATGCAGGACAGCACAGGGTTTAGCCCCTCCAATTGCAGGTTCAGTCTGTGGTGCTGGCAACCTGGCTCTGTTTGTTGGTGTTACAACTGGGGGTTTGTCTGGGATGAACTGCTGGAAGGTCTCAGAAGCTTGGCATGTGCTTCTTCAGCCCAGGCAAGCATGTAGTACCCAGAGGCACTGGGACTTCATACTAGGGTGAGTGACGTCTCTGCTCTACAGCATTGGCTGAGAGCAGCTGGCCTTTAGCTCATGCAGCAGAGCAGGAGGCTTTAGCCCCTATGATTGCAGGTTGAGTCCCTGGTGCTGGCAACCTTGGTCTGTCAGCATTACACTGAAAAGGTTGGGAACCACCGCTATAGGCTAACACAGTAAACTGCCAGTCTGTACCTGACATTGGCAAGCTCCTGCTAGATGGTTTCATTACTCCTTGAATGCCTCTTTCACAGGTCCAGTGCCCTGCTAATTGGGCTGGCAGGCTTTTCACTTTTAAATTAATTCTATCCTTTCCAGAGGAAGCAGAGCCACAGAAGAGGGGCAGGAAGAGGTGGGTCAACATTAAGACTGCATGGTGCCCCAAAATTTTCAGGCACCATAGGCAGCTGCCTGTTCTGCTTATGCCTAAGGATGACCCTGGATGTCAGAGCTTCAGCCCTGCAAGCCATGCCCACTGGGGCTCACAATTTCAGCAGGAGCCGTGCTAAAGCCACCAGCACTGCCAAGTGCCACTCCAGGGCTGCAGGTCCCAGCCCCAGTTGATGCTATTATGCACCTGAAGGCCCTAGACCCTTCTCCCTGCAGGGCTGAAGCCCGAGTCCTAGCAGGCACTTCCTCTGAGGCTGAAGCCCTAATGCTGGGCAGCTGCACCCTGGCTCTTGAACTTCTGAAGATCATCCGATGGAGCTCAAAACGTCCAAAAGCTTAGCTTCCCCACCATAGCCAGTGAATCACACTGTGGGAGTGGAAAAGAGCAGAGAATGGGCACACCTTGTGGGGTTGGAAATACGCACCAGCATATTATTGTTAAAATGGGTAGGTGGTACAGTAGATTGGTGCGGAGCTAGTGTATAAAAGCGAAGCCACTCTGCATTGGACAGGGAACGATGGAAGGAAATAGCGAGGGAGGCATCAGACACCAACAGACGCTGAGCCCGTGGTTGTTGATGATGGTGATGTTGATGATATTATTGTGAAGCTTGAGGGGAAATGAAGACATTGTTTCGTCCTGAATCTCATTGGAGTTTGTGGATTCAAAACTCTTTCAATTCCAAAATAGTTACCAACCCTGAACAAAGTATTGCTCATCCAGCGGCTGTGAGGAGAGCTCAGTGGTCAGCTTGGAGAAGTATTTCCTTGCACAAGACATTTGCCTACTGGAGAAATACCCAAGTACAACAAATAAGCTAACCTGCAGTGTAGAGGAGCAGAACCTTTACCCCTTGTATATTGAGGGCAGGATCGCACCCACTAGTGTGCTTATGGTTTGGCCTATATGCATCAGCTACTGGTGATGACACTATGTACCTAATACAACCGTTGGTTACAGTGAAGCCAGTAGGAGTGAATGGGAGAGGGTAGATTTGTTCCTTGTGTTTAATGTACCATCTTCATCTTTCTCTTTGTTCAGTTCTTGGGATCGTATGCACTGCCTATTGCTGCACCATTTCCGTGGCTTTTCATGCTCAGTTTATTAAACAAATTCCCTAATTCTAACACTGGGCATCAGAAATAGCTCAATCAATCTGCGCTGTCAGCATTATTTGATGTTAAGCAATCTGGGCCTTGTATTTTAAGATGACTCTGCAGGGGTTTTTTAATCTGCAGGCTTACACTTTTCTGCAGGCTTACACTTTCAGTAATTGCAACATTTGCACAGAAAAGGAGAAGCTACAAATGTAAACATTACAGCATCCTACAGACGTGAGGAAGGTCATGAATTTATTGGCACAGCAAGCACAGTATTAGCTGTCAAATTAATCTGGAGTTCTTCCCCAGGATCTGGTGATGAACTCATTTTTCACTATTCTCTAGTGAAGCTAAAATGCTACCTCCACTTTACTGCAAATGACTTGAAGCATGCGGTAGGAAGGAAGAAATTATTCAGACCAACCCTCTGCTACATCCTCGTGTCTAAGGTGTATCTTAACAGTAAGAGAGATTTTGCCTATCTAATCAAAAAGCTATGGCACCCTTAAACATTTCTTGTGCTGCAATTGTATGGGCAAATTACAGAAACAAATGAAAATGACCAAACATTGAAAACTGTTACATACACACACTCAGCTGTCCATAAACCTTATGCCCCACCCTTCAGAAATTATGCAACTAAGCATTATACAATGTTAGAGCAATTCTGAGACATACATGGGTCTTTCTGTCAACCCTGCTAATATTTGTCAAGTTTTGTTTGGGGGAATTCTTGATTTAATTTTCAGTATGCAGCAAATACTGTCAGTGTCTTCGGAAAATCAATGAAGCAATTCTAGCTGTTCTTGTTCTTTTGTCAAGCTTTCTCTGCTGTCCATCTTAGTGCCAATATCTGCTGTATGGTACTTCTATCTTTTCTGAACCCTGCTTGCTCATCTGCTAAATGTTCTTCTATCTGTGTTCTCAGTTTCTCCGTCAGTATCATCAGCATTTTGCCTACGTGACTGGCTAGGGCAATCATTCTGTAATTCTTACACTCCAACACACTTTCTTTCTTGCGTATTGTCACTAGCACAGTTCTTTTCCATTCCTTAGATGCCTTCTCTTCTTTCCATGCTATATTATGTAGTCAGTGTATTTCCTGAATCATGCTTTCTCTTACATATTTGATCATCTCTCCTGTGATCTTATTTCCAGGGCTTTTGTTGTTCTTTGGTCATTCCACGGCTCTTTCTACTTCCTCCTTTGAAATATCAGTCTCGCTCTTGATGCTCAGTGGAGATATCTCTTTCAGTTCTTCAGTTGGTCTCTCCGAGACACTCGGGTCCAACTGTGCTTTGTATAGATCAGTGCAATATCTCATCCATCGCTGCACAACATAAGAACATAAGAACATAAGAATGGCCATACTGGGTCAGACCAAAGGTCCATCGAGCCCAGCATCCCATCTGCCGACGGTGGCCAATGCCAGGTGCCCCAGAGAAGGAGAACAGAAGACAATGATCAAGTGATTTATCTCCTGCCATCCATCTCCTGCCCTTGTTCTGAAGGCTAGGGCACCATACTTTATCCCTGGCTAATAGCCATTTATGGACCTAACCTGCAAAAATTTATCAAGCTCTTTTTTAAACCCTAATAGAGTCCTGGCCTTCACAGCCTCCTCGGGCAAGGAGTTCCACAGGTTGACTGTGCGCTGTGTGAAGAAAAATTTCCTTTTATTAGTTTTGAACCTACTACCCATCAATTTCATTTGGTGTCCCCTAGTTCTTGTATTATGGGAAAAGGTAAATAATTTTTCTATATTCACTTTCTCCACACCATTCATGATTTTATATACCTCTATCATATCGCCCCTCAATTGCCTCTTTTCCAAACTGAAAAGTCCCAGTCTCTCTAGCCTCTCCCCATATGGGACCCTTTCCAAGCCCCTAATCATCTTAGTCGCCCTTTTCTGAACCTTTTCTAATGCCAATATATCTTTTTTGAGGTGAGGAGACCACATCTGCACGCAGTACTCAAGATGTGGGCATACCATAGTTTTATATAGGGGAAGTATGATATCTTTTGTCTTATTATCGATCCCTTTTTTAATAATTCCTAACATCCTATTTGCCTTACTAACTGCCGCTGCACACTGCGTGGATGTCTTCAGAGAACTATCCACTATAACTCCAAGATCCCTTTCCTGATTTCTCCATGGTCATGAACACCCTGTCGTTCTCATCTTTGATCGCCATCTGCTTCAGCTGCAATGTCCTATTAATATTCCTAATCATCTTATACACCTCCCTGGTCTTACACTTGCCATAATACCGCTCTGTATCTTCACGCTGCTCCGCTAACCCTTTCACCTTATCTGTTCTGGCTGCTTTCCTTACCTCATTGCATTTCACTCCATATGGCTGTTCCACCCTCTCAGAAACATCCCTTCTGGTCTTCAATGCTCTGTTCTCTTGGACCAATGTAGAAAGTTTACGTATCTGGGGAGCAACATAACATACAATCTAGACTGTAAGAAGGAAATAGCAACTAGAATAGCAAAAGCAATGCCAAGTTTGAAGGCAATGGATAAGATCTGAAAAAGCAAAGTGATTGGCTTAGGAACGAAGCTGAACGTCTTGAAAACGGGTGTATTCAGCGGCATGTTGTACAGATGTGAGACATGGGTGATAATGAAAAGTTCGAAGAGAAAAATATTGCCATTCAAGTGGAGTTGTGATCCAAGAATCCTGAGAATAGGATAGATGCAGAAGGTCACCAATAAGGAATTATATAGGAAGATACAGCCGAACGAGAACTTACTGCAGAAGGTTATACAAGTGAAGTTACAGCTATTTGGGCATATCTGCAGAACGAATGACAAATAAAAAATCAAGACCCTGGTATTCGGCGTAATCACAGTTTGAATAGGAGGGGCAGACCCCACAGAGAATGGGTAAATGATATAGCAGATTAGTGCAGAGCCAGTCTACAGAAACTAAGCCACTCTGCACTGGACAGGGAAAGATGGAAAAATATAGTGAGGGAGGCATTGCATCCCAATGGGCCCTGAGCCCGTGGTTGTTGATGTTGATGATGATGATAATGATGATGATGCAGCAAATAGGCTCTGTGAACATCTTTTCCTCCCATTTCAAAATGGCAAAACAATAGCAAGTCTGTTTTGGGACTCGATCATACTTCAAGAGAAATTAACAGCAGAACTCCCTTTGGTTGCAGTAGGAGCAAAATGGGCCAGTGGGTGAAATTCTGGCTCCTTTGAAATCAGCAGCAAGACTCCCATGGACTTCAGCAGGCTCCAGTGTTCCCTGTAAGCTGTATGCTGGTGCGGGTGCTCTGGGGAGATTCAGCTGCCAACCAGCTGATTAGTAGAGTGCCCACAAGCTGGGTTTTTTGTTTCTACTGGTGGTGCACATTTGTACATGCCTTGGTGCAATAAAAATTTATTCTGTACATGGATGGAAAAAATTACAGGGAACACTGATGAGGTCACCATTGGCTTTAGCCATTGGTGCTTTAGGTGGACAAAGAACGAATTGATGCTTAAATGCAGCAAATCTTGTTTTTATTTTATTTCCTTGGAAAATATTGATGAATACATTGAGGGCCTGTTCTGGCAACAGTGTGAAAAAAACTGCTTATAGTAATCACAGCCAATAGAACAGTGTGACCAACTTTCTTGACTGCTTCTTATGGAGGGGGAATTTTGTCAACATATGCCTTGTAGCAGGAGCAGAACTGTAGAACATCATATATTAACAGAACATCTGACACTTCACAGCTTATTATTACACTTGCAAATCTTTAAACAGAAGTTTGTACCCCATAGAGTTCATTGACAAATGTATGTTTGAAATTAATGGTAGTAATTGCCTTAGCTAACTTACCTAATGTATTACACTTGCAAATCATATACAACAGTAACAAGATCTTGTATCCTTTTGTATTGCTTCTCTGAGGCTACGGTTACATTGATCTGAATGCCAGCAGCAGTATGCAAATGAGAGGTCTCAGAATGCACATGGCTGCTCATTTGCATGTTCTGTCACTGGCAGAGGCTGCTGCTGGCAGAAAAAAAGCAGTGTAAACATGGTTCTGCTGGCAAAACACCGCCTTTGTCAGCAGCTTTTTATGCCTGATTTTTGTCCCAGGCATAAGAGGCTGTAGACAAAGAGTGGTTTTCATTGGCAGAACCATATTTGCACTGTTTTTTTTCCTGCCAGCAGCAACCTCTGCCAGGGAGCGAATATGCAAATGAGGGTCCATTTGCATTTTTAAGATTTCCTATTTGCATACTGCTGCCAGCAGTTCGAATTGGTGTAACCACAGCCTGGGAGTATAAGTACCTCTTGCAGCTACCTCCAACACTGTTGGTTTCACACAGAAATCTTCAGCAGTGTTTTGTTAAGTTCAGTTAATTTCTGCCACCTTCTCAAACATATGCAATAGCTTGTTAGAAACTGAAATCACAGAAAGCAGCAAGCAAAACTATTTATCTTCCTGCTTTTGCATCTAACAAGTGATATATTTCATGATAAAAGAATATCTGAGACTTCTATTATGGGACAAAAACCTCTTTACATTAAAACAAAAACAACCAAACCACTCGCCATGGAATTGAGTTTTGCTAAGAAATTAGAAACATTCCATCACTTCTAAGAAAATAACCCTGCTAGTCCAAATCGTGGACAATGGGATATTTCCTAGTGATGCCCAAGTGCCTTATGGAACATTGTCATTTAATGGCATAATTGCATTTCCATCAACAGCTTTGTAAAGTCTCACACAGCTGAATGGAAAATTGGCAGGACCTATTTGGTATGTATTACAGTCCTTGCTGAATGGCTGCCATGGGGGACAAAATATGCCAGTGCATTTTTTAAGGAAAAATCATTTTTATTACTTCAACTGACACTTACTAGAAGGCTCAGTCTGAACAAATTTATCACTACTTTGCTTTTTGGTGAATTCCAGTATGATTCAGCATCAGTTCAACTGAGCTTCTGTTTAAGATAAGCTCAACTTCACCTTTAAAAAATGAATGGAAATGTCCTCCAGGAGTTAAGTCATCTTAACTCATGAAAGAGGCAGCAGCAACTCATTGAGTGACGGGTCTAAATGATACCCTAAAGAATTGCTTAATTTCATGTAGAAAGAAGACCTATTTGATCAGCAAATGCGCCTTGTCACCAAACATGTAAATTCAGCAATATTATTTGGAAAACAGTAGGCTATTTCCTCAATCACCGCCAGTTCGCTTTCCTGTGTTGTAACTAGCTAATTTGATGTAACATGAGGCAGAAAGACAATGTCTTAATACTGTGACCAACGTGTAAATTGCTCAAGAACTGACCTGATGCTTTTCCTGAAAGTTCAATCTGCCCTGAACCAGGTTCAAGGCCTTGTAGAAACATCTACTATGCAATGAATGACAGAGAAATCAGAGAGGTACTTATGGTGCAAAAATAGTGGATAAGCATTTGTTTGAAGTGAATTCCTTTCTGCCCATTCTGCACACACTTTCCATGGCTGTTGGAACAATGAGATTCCAGGTTTTGCTGCTGTGTAAGAAATAAGAATTTGTGATATGCATGCGGGAATGTTTACACCATGGGGGCTTGTGTAATTCACCAATGAGTGTGTGTTACAGGTTGTCCTGGCCATCGGATAAGAGACTGCTACAGGCCTACGTATGGGACTTTAAGCTTCAGTAGCTCATGGTTTTTAGATGTGAAGATCACTGATCCAACACCTGTTGTGTCAGCCAAGATGGCAGCTGTCACATCAGAGTCAGGTTCCCTAGTGCAGGTTTTAACAGACTCTTGTCTTCTGTGGATCCTTCTCCCATCCTTGCAGAAGAGTGTGAAAAGGAAAGGTGGCGGATATTCCAGGCATTGTTTTTGTGTAATGCAGCTGCTCTGAGAGAAGAATTCCTCCTTCACTGCTGCTCACTTATCCAGCTTCTCAGCTCTGGCATTTGGTTCAAGATTTCAGCTTCAGTGCTCAATGCCCTCCACATCTGGTCCAAACCACAATGTGGTTAAAATCAGGGCAAATGTAAACTATTTAGAAATACAAGACAGGAAATGTCTGGTGACAAACATCATCTTCTGTCCCCATGAATCAAAACCAGCCTGCATTGTTTATTGTGTTTTTGGAATTGTATTATTAAAAACAAACCCAAACCCCTAAGATTACACTGCAGACTACAAAGGAGTCATTAGTGCAAGCAGAGGTCAGTGTATAATGTCCTTTAATGAGGCTTTTGCTATGAAAGAGCGGATGCATGAACTGGAAATGTGTGGGAGAGCCTTATTATTTTTAAGACTATGTTTTGTCCAGTTTTTACCGAAAGATGAATGTGCATAACTCTTGTTTAAATGAATTATTGCTGGCCAGATATTGCTGGCACTATTCTCCCCCAGGCTGGTTAGGACAGATGTGATCCCTTGTAGTACTTTTCTATATGGTTTTCTAGAGCACAGTTCTGAAATAGCTCATCTTGCAATCATGACAGTGTAATGATTCAGCGTTCTGGGACAGGACTCTGAAGCTCTTGTTTTTTGTACTGAGTCGGAGACACAGGACAGTGACTGCTAGGGGCAAAAGGTGATTTTGTAAAAAATAAAGTTGGAAGCCAGTGCCTCAGCCCTTTTAAGGTGTGTGTTTGACACACTAGTGATGTGAGCTACTCTTGTGATGTGTGTATTCCTCAAAATGTACAGAACCCAGAAGGCACCTCAGTTGTACAGTTAGGTGGTGAACTAACACCAAACAACAAATAAATGTCTTTGAGAGAGACAGACCAAACTGATTCTGGTGATAAGAAAAGGCAAGGAGGCAAAGAACGAGTTAGTAATAATAATAGTAGTAACTTGATCACTTAGAGTAAGTCAGATCATGGCATGTAACCGCAAAAGCCAGTAAAGTTAGCCACCAAGAAAACACCAATATTTAACCGCACCTTGGAAAATAAAGTAAGGACGTTACCTTGGAGCTGAAGCCAAGGCCAGTAACAGTCACATTCCACAACTATCCTTCAAGGCAAGCAGCCAAAACGAAGCTGAGTTACTGGACCCTGCCAAGGAGTAGTAGGCAGGCTGCAGTGAGGCAGCTTTTGTCGAATGCAATGGGTGCCGGTGGGGAAGGGAAGCCAGGTCAGATAAGAAGCTGGGTTTGGATAGAGGGATATGCTCAAGGGATCTCTCAGCACCAAGAGAAAAATGATTGCTCCACATTCCCCTCTCTCCTGTGTGTCTCCTTTGTCTTCCCACCCCATGACCAGCTTCCCTGCCTTAGCTCATGTGGCTGAGTCCCGCTACAACCTTCACCCTGTGCCCCTCCCGCCCAGTGCTTTTGTATCTTTGAAATTTGAATTGGCTCTTCTGGGTGGACCATCTCCTGCCTGACTGGGAAGCGTGTTTGCTTTCTTCTCACTCCCCCACTTCCTTTCTTATCCATTCATTTCTTCTTTTTCCTTTGCTGCCCTCGTCCTTGTTTTTCTGCCTCATACACATCTTCCCTGCCCTGGCGGGCCCACTCACATCCCTTGTGATCTCCGCCCTCTCCATTTCTGCTTCCCACCACCTTTTACCCATCCCCCCATCTCTAACTGGGTCCCCTCTCTCCTTTTCCCAGGTCCAGATTTGTTCTCTTCTCTTATCCACACAGCCAGGGGTCTCCCAATGGCTTTTCATTTGTGCAACTCCCATACACCCTCCTTGCTGCCACCAAATTAGGTACCCTTTCCCCATCACACAAGAGCTCTGCACGTGCATCTCCTATCTCTTGACTGTATTGTGCTGCCTGGTGTAGCAAGGTGAGGAGCATTTCCCAGAGCCTTGTGAAATGCCCTGGGTGACCTTACTCCTACAGGGCCGGACAAATTACTTCACACCGGCAGGCTCTGCTTGTTACCTCTCCACGTCACAGCTGCCTGTCATGGTACACTGCGTACCCTAGCAAAGGGTTCTGTGGCATGTGATCGAGGTGGAAGGAGGAGACAATCTTCACTATAAAGTGGGGAACAAGCTCAGAGAAGGACCAATACCATTTTTCATGGCAGACATCTACATTTATCTATTGTCATTCCATTTTTTTCCAGGAGGCAGCTATCCAGCCCCTCCCCCATCTTCCTTCAAGCCTTCTGGGAATCTGCTCTTGTGGGCTTTCTCCTCTGAAGGCATGTGTGTACATTTTCATCACCCATCATGGGTGCAACCCTGCCATACTGAAGCAAATGGAAAAAATCCTGTTGATTTTAATAGGGCCTGGATTCGAACCCTTGATGTCTGTGTGGCACCAGAAGGGTTGTCTTTTTAATTTTTACTCCATGTTTCCATACCATACCAGGCTCTTGACTAAGGTTTTGGGGTTCTACTACAATAATAACGAGTTTTCAGATACAAAACCTTTGAATCATTAGGTCATCCCAATGTAACCCACACTCATGCCTCATCTTAGGCATTGTCCACAAAGTTAATTAGAAAACACAACAGAGTGGTCATCTTGCAAAAGTAAAGCTTCTCCCAAGATCAAATCTTCACAACACTGGAATATAATCTGCAAACCATCAAGATTCCAAAATTGGGATTAGCTCCTGGCTAGACTCTTTCACTAAGTGAAGCCTCAGTCTCTGCCTATGCTTGGTTATGCAGTCAGGAGATGGTGAAATATGAGAGAAGCTAACTGGATGGGCCAATACCTATTAATGAGAAGCAGGGAATACATTAATCTCTGGTATCAGTAAAGGTCAGCAGAGGTCAGTGGATCAGATTTCATGCTGAAGTGTCTGCAACCAGACAGGTCACAGGAACCAGGAGTAACTACATAAGCATGCATCTTAGTAGGAGGCTGGTACATCAACAGCTGGCAATGATGACACAAAGAGGAAAAAGGGAATGTTGTAACTGAAGGATAAATGTGCAAGCCATGTTTGCCACTTCTCAATACTTTGCTTCATGTCGCCATCATACTTAGGCTAGGGAATGAAGATATTTCATTTTTTAAGGCATCAGAAAGTGGCTATGCTAACTTTGTTCACCCTTGACACAGGACAAGACAGGGTCTGGCCCTGCTCCTAGTAAATGAATGCCATTATGGTGGGCCCTTTGGGTATCCTCAGAGGAATACAGCTGAAAGCAGCCTTGGGCTGGATTTTCAAAACTGCTCAGCTCCTATTCAGACATCTAGATGATCAGATTTCCAAAAAACTTCTACCTTCTGGAGATCCACGAGGGCTACTGGATAATGGGTCCTTTAAACACAAGTGGAGTGCCCAGATTTTCAAAACAGGGGTTGTCATGTGGTGTACTCTGTTGAAAAGCTGGTGCATAGATCCTTGAAATATGAGCCATGGATTTATTAACAGTGCCTAAAATTATGATCCTAAATACATATTTCATTGATTGTATTAAATAACTTGGTTTTCAGAATTGCTGAGTGAGCACTCAGAACCCAGTACTGACTTCAGCTGACACCAGAGTTTTCCCAAAGTGCTATATTTTTTCTTGTGTCATACTGACTGGTAACCCTGGCAGCATAGTGCACAGGCATCTGTTCTATTCTTCTATTCATACAGTTCTCCTCTGCCACCTCACTGAAGCCTGGGCCAGAACCTTTCACCCTGGTCTATCCACTATAGGTTGGACCCTCAGGACCTGACCTGTCCTGAATGAGGGAATTTGGCGGACCTGAGAAGATTCCCTGACTCTGGCCCCACAGCCTGCTGCCCCTTTCTGCCACCAGGTCTGTTTACACCCTGCTGGCCCCACCTGTCTCTGGACCTTTGCTACCTCCATCCCTGGAGGCCCTCTTACCAGAGCTGCCAGCACTTGCTAGGTTGTCACTGGCCCTACCCCTGGCCTTTGCTGGGCTGCTGCCAGCCCTGGATGCCAGCCCTAGCCTGATGGTGCCTACTTCCCCAAAGATGGCTGGACTGTCACCAGACCTGGCCCTGGATGCTTGCCCAGCAGATGCTGCCGCTGCTCCAATTCAGCTGCCAGAGTGCCCCCACCCTGGCCCCAGACTTTGGTCGGGTTGCCAGATGCCAACCCTATAGACATCTGCTCTAGCCGGCAGATGCCAGACTTGTGGACATAAGCCCTGCTGGGATCCCAGTGCACAGGGCCACTGGCTCCCCTGTCACCAGCTCCCACCAGGTTGGGCTCCCAGCTACCAGCCCAGCTCCCACTAGCCTCCTGGCCTGGGGTTTTCTGGTCCAGGAACACTGGTGGTCCTGCTGGACCATGGATGTTCCTGGACCAGAGTCATGATTTTAGGAGGTGCCACCTGTATTAACAGAGTTGCCATCCCAAGCTCTGAAAACAGCAAAAGAACGACAACTCACAATAGCCATCTATTACCAAACATACTCAACCATTTTAAAACCTGTGTTAATAAGGGAAAAAGCTGGGTAAATAGCCCAGTAGACAAAAGCCCTCCCTTTACCAGTAATCAGGTCAGCTTCTACATGCTTCTCCTTTTGGGTGGTATCACAAAGTCATCCTTAGGGAGGAAAGGACAAGTCTCCATGTCTAGTCCAGCCTCAGTTTTTGGCAGATACTGTCAATACTGCTGATGGTCTTTGTGATCGGGTTACCAGGTGCCCCTTTTAATTTCAATGTACATTTCTTTGGCTAAGTGTATGTGTTATTGATGACAACCGTAAGTCAGATCTGCTCAGGTGTGCGCAATTATGTTGCTAGTTCATGATTTGGATCCCAGAAGCCTCAGTCACACCCGAGTATGAACACGACATCTGATCAATGCTCTTCCTTAGCTACCAGAAGCAGCCAGGCTTTGTGGTATTGAAATCAAAGTTCCTGAATTCATTTTGTAGTATGAAATGTGAGTAATTTATAGTGGTGCTGGAACAATTTTTAAGGTGTGAGTGCTGAATTGTACCCTCCCTTACCCCTCTCTGTGCCCCTCTCCACCCCAGGCTGGGGACACAGCTGGGGATGGTTGTGGAGCCCCAAGTGTGGGGTCGGTGCCCAGGACCTGGCAGCTTGAAGTGGAGACTCTGAGAGTTGCAGGAACTTTAGGGCAGCAGCGGGACTGGCAGCTGGGGTGTGGAGCAGCTGTGAGGCCCCTTGGCGAGGACCCAGGGGGCTGTCAACAGAGGCTGGGACCACAGGCAGCAGCAGGTTCTCAGGCGCAGGCTGGCAGATGGGAGTCCAGTGCTAGGCCAGTGGTGGAGACACCTAGGCCAAAATCTGGGGGAACTGCAGAACCCCTGAACTCCCATGTCTGTGGTCATTTAGCTGAATACAGCAGGGCTGGTTGTGTGCATCCACACGACTAATTTCTGCCCCCTCTACTGTATTCTTTCCCTGGCAGTGGTTAGACCCTTGCTTCACTGAAGGTCTTAGTCATGTTTCTTTGCTGATACCTCAAGTCGGTTCCATGTTCTCTTCTTACAGGTATCCTCTCTTGCTGGTGGACAGAACTATTCTCTACTGTTCAGCTCACCTTTTCTTGGTCAGTGTGTACCTTTTCCATGGCTCTTACAGGCTGTCTATTAATTATCTGCATTGAGATGGTTCCTTAGGAACACAATCACAGACTAGGATTGTGCTAGGTAATGTGCAAACCCAGAGCAAGAAGACAATCACTGCTTTAAAGATCTTATGTAGTATGTTCTCCTAATTCATCAGTGTTATATTTCCCATTGGGACAGTGGAGACCCTGAGACTGGCAGGAACTTAGGTCATATTTCCCATTGGGACAATCAAATGTCTGACTGCTCTAAGTTTATGATTTAATGATTCAGGAGACTATCCCATGAGCAATGTTAATTGGGTTCTATAATGGCTGAACTTTATATAATGAAAAATAACCCCCTCAAGTCAGAAGCGCTGGGAGGCTGCATGGCCATTTTATGAGATCACACTAATTTGGCACAACTGGCGGCTTTCTCAGGTGAGAGTCAGCCTGGAGAGAGGGTGTGTTACATGCCAGGGCTGAGATGCATCGGCAGAGTTTGTGCTTCCTTTATTCATATTGATCTGGCCAAAGCCGGTTCTGTTAGCAATGCTGCTTTCATCATGGACTCATTTCAAGAAAATCTTTTGCTGCTCAGGCAGGGGGAGGATTGCTCTGATGAGCACATTAGAGATGGTTGTGTCAGAGAGCTTGTCTGTATTAGGGGAAGATTGACTCGTTCAGGGTCAGTCTTCTGGAGTTTGATTTCATGCACCTCGTAGAGATGCACTAAATTGAACTTTCTGAGGTCAGCAGTCGACCCTGTACAACTTGTGATAGGAGTAGGGGAATTTGGTGGGAGAGTTTCTCCTGTTGGCCTCCCTCTGTGTAGACGGCCAGGTGAGTTGATTGAAGATAAGTTGATTCTAACTACGCAATTGGCATAGCTAGAATTGCGTATCTGCAGTTGGCTTACCTGCCTTGTATAGCCCAAGCCAGAGATAATGGAAGCAGGGTCGTAGGGGGTAGAGTTGGAATTGCAGGTGAGTTTATAGGAGCTTCTGAAACTTCAAAGATCTGATCTGGATCTCATTTCTGAGCTCCATTCCTTTTGGTGTACATCAGGGTAACTCATAGCATACTTAGACCACCACTAGGTTCACCCACCTTAAATTTCCTTGGAATCAGGCTTTTCCCAGGCCTTTATCTCCTTCTCACCAGTGAACAGAATCAGACGCAGGCCTCCTCTGTGCCTTTTCAATTTAGGTGATCCATTCAGTTCAGAACAGTGAGAAGCTACCTTGTAATGTGGTTTTGCCTACTTCCCCAAAGAAAAGACCCATCTAATAAAGATTTGAACTTGAAATTCTTTTGATTTATGCAAACATCTTCATTTCCCACATTCCGTATAGGACAAGTTGTCATGTTATCTCATAATTTACATCTGAGAACGTATGTTGAGATGGAATGGTTGCAAACTACACTTTTAATATTTATTTTGGAGACAGGAGGTCGTCTCTTTTTGTTGCTTGTAGCTAAATTTATCTTCCAGTGTGGAGTGGATATTCCTAATAATTTAGCAGTTTTAAAATATCAACTTCCCAAGTCATCTTGTTTCACTTGAAATGGAACCTTCAACAACATAGAGCCCAGCTGTGCCAGCACTGAGTGCAGAATTCAGAGTGAGCTGATTAGTAGCTCAGCCTAAACACTCTGTCCCATAACTCCATAACAATGCACAATTAGACAGTATAGCTGAGCTTTTGGCCAAGTTTAAAGGATGTAATTTCATGCATAACTTAAGACCAAGATATGCAGTATATACCAATGAATGGTAATAAAGGCAAAGTAAATTTTAATAAATATTTTTCATTAAAAATTGAATATCTGTTAGGCACATACAGTAGAAATTTCAGAATCAAAAAGTCAATTTAATCGCCAAAAGAGGCCTGCAACAGTCTTTTGTTATGCTTTTTGTATGGTGCGATTGAAAAGGTGCCTCATTATCTGACTGTAGTCAAGTTTTTTTGGAAGGTGCATAGATTTCTTTCATGTTTTGTAGGCCTCACTGTTATAAATCTAGTGCTTTAAAATGTAAGGTATAATACAAAATGTGTACAATGAGGCCCTTAAAGAGTTTACACTTAGGTATCAGATTATATAACTAGGATACGAGTTCAAGGACAGAAAGAAAAGATTTGGAAATGGAATTACATATGGTCATGTTTACTTCTGCTTGCTTTACAAAAGATCATACCATCTAAAGTCCTTGTCATGCAGTCTGGAGTGGCTCACAACCATGAGCAACTGCATCTGGGTAGACTGCCAAAAGTAAGGCAAACACCCCCATATTAGTGGTATGTTCTGTAATTAGATTTCACCAGCCCCATAACAACTGTGAACTCCCAAAGTGCTACAGGAGTCTGATAATGGAGTCACAGACAGTCCCCTAACACACTCCAGCCTATCTTGTCAAGCTGGAAAATGTGATAAATGATCACACCAATAATCACAAAATATTTGGGTTATGTCCAGTCCCAAGAGATCAGTCACTCTTCTAGGCCAATTTTCACCCTGGTCTGACACTGCAGGTAACCAGTTCTATAGTGAGCAACTAAAGGTTGATTAGCTAGGAAAAAGGAATGAGAATTATTGGGAGGTTAAAGCAGGTGCAAATATATGTACAGGTGAGTCACAGTCTAGAATTCCAAACCAAAACCAAACCAGCAGTCCTGTAGCACCCAAAGGCTAACAGTATAATTTATTAGGTGATGAGCTTTTGTGGGACAGACCCACTTCCTCAGATCCGGAGAATTCCAGATGGTAGTAATGTAGATGTAGTAATATGTCACTTCCCCCGAAGTCTTAAATTAGAGCTACCCAGAATACCCGGCAGTGACAGAGGCATGAATTTGAGAGTCTTTGATCTCTGATCATCACACCCAATGATGACTCGCTATGAAATGCGACAAATTCAGCAGTTTCATGGTAAAGTTCTTCATTTGCACGCCAGGTGGGTTTTTTTCCCCGTACAGTAATCCCTTGCTATGACAGACTAATGCGGGGAAGGGGTGTCTGTTAATTCTGAAAGTCTGTTAAATCTGAATGGTTATGCTGTATGACAATGTACTGACCTTCCCAGCCCATCATTCTCATTCTCATTCTCCAGTGAGGCTCACTCCTGTCCTCTGCCACCCCTCCTCCCTTCCCCTCTCCTGCCTCATTCTTCCCCTCACATCTCCCTCTCCCAATTACTGGGAGAAGAGCTGCATGCCAGCCTGGCTCCTTCCCACTCCCGTGGCTCTCGGTGTGCTCAGCACTGCGACTCCTTCCGCCCCCAGCTCTGAGCTGCCTGCGTCAAGACAGAGCATGGCCGCCACCCCCAGCCTACCGCAGCGGCTGCTGAGCGCCACTGTGGGCAGCGGCGGCAGCTGGGTGCCCACATGCTCCACGCACACAGGACTGAGGAGCGCTCCCATGCCAGGCCGCCACCCTTCCACTCATGAAGCTCCTCTGACCCTGCTGGCCCCGGCAACGGTGGCTCTCGTGAGTTGCCAGCATTTATGTTGGGGGGAAGGGGAGCTGGCGGACAGCATCAGTTATTTCTGAAGTTCGTTAAATCAGGGTTCGTTAAACTGAGGGCTGACTGTAATTTTCAGCCAGCAAAGTGGTGGAGAAAGGTCTTGCCTGTCTCTGTCATGGCTTTGAAACTGCAGTAGCCAATACCAAGCTACATGTGATGGTATTGGGCAGCTCTTCACAAGGGGTTTAAAGGCTACAAATCTCACAGGCTGTCCTAGGGCGAATCCAGGTCTCCTAATAGGCTTTGATCATACACCTCTGCTGATGCTTGAATCAATTCACAGGCAATTAGAGGAAGGGGCAGCTAGGTGCAGGGTACCGAGGGGGCCAGGACACCCCAGCCCAGGTACCTGGTCAGGATCCTGGTGACGATGAGTTTGACCCAGGGCTCAGTGGGATCCAGACACACTCTCTTGCCCTGCTTCAGGGTGGCTCTGCAGGGAGGCAAAGGGGAGAGCCAGGTGAGTGTGAGGCTGGTGGGGGGCGCAGATGGGAAAGGGACAACAGGACTTGGATACTTACATGACTTTGGGTGCCCTGAAATGGGGCTCCTCATGGATCAGCTCCACTTGGGCGATGCGCTTGGGGTGGATCACCTCGGACAGGGTCTCAATACACTGGCACTGCAGCTCACCAGCCATGGGGGCTCCTGGGGATGGGGAGATGGGCTCAGCTCCTGCCGGCTGTCAGATCTCTGCAGGGGGTGGCAGAGGACACCCCTCACGCTCCACTGCACCGCATCCATCACCCAGATTCCTCCCACATGCAGCCGGCACCTGGACACCTGGGTCCCATCCACCCTCCCCAGCCCAGTGGGAATGAGACTCCCCACCCAGATCCCAAGGCCCAGTTGGTGCAGCGAGCCCTCACCCCAGCCCAGTGTGGCACAGGAAACCAGGAGCAGCAGCAGCAGCAGGGGGCTGCAGGGGGCGAAGCTCCGGGAGCAGCTCATGGTCTGGGCTTGCGGCACAGGCTGGAGCTCGGGTATCTGGGCTCAGAGGCTCAGCTCAGCCCTGCTGCCACTTTTATCCCGAGGGGAGCCTGCAGGGAATTCCAGGGAGTCCCATTGCTTGGTGCACTCAGCAGGCAGGGGAGATATGGGGCCCAGCCCACCCCAGCCTTCCCAGCGAGCAGGGCACATGCTGTGGGCTTCTGGCCCTGTCTGCTCAGCGGCCGCCCACTGGAGTGGGCTGTGTTCTCTAAGCACCCAGCAGGGCCTGGGCCTTCCTCAGGAAAACACCAGGAAAGGGCAGTGCTGTTTGTTTAAACTGCAATCTTGCAAAGTGCACCAACTTGAACTATTTGTTCAAAGTACAGTGTAAAGGAAATCGCATTGGAGTAACAGAAGAGCCAAGAGCATTCGCCTTTTCTCCCACTGTTGACCAAAGACTGTGGTTATTGAGGCAAGCTTAGAGAACAGTTCACAGCTTCACGCTTGGCAATCAGTACAGCCAAATACAGCCTCAGCTCAAATGAAAGCATTCCAAAGAACATTCCTGTCTCATGCAAACCTCTGAGGACTCAGCGTGCAGACATGGATCCCCAGCTGTTGACGAAAATGCTGATAATTCTCACTAACACATCATAAATAGCAATCCAGTTATTCCTGAAGCTGCAAAGTGATGATGAGACCATGAAGCATAAGTATGACACAAGGTTTCTTATGGCATTTGCGGAGATGCTGACCACAGAGGAATACTGCTACTGGCCTCAGGAAACAAGCACTGAGTGGTGGAATCACAACATCATGCTAGTCTGGGATGACAAGCGGCTTCAGATCTTTCAGATAAGGAAAGCCACTTTCATGGGACTGTGTGCTGAGCTTGCCTCCACCCTGTGGCACAAGGACACATGAATGAGAGTGGCCTTGCTGGTGGAGAAGCATGTGTCAATAGCACTGTGGAAACTGGCTACTCCAGACAACTACTGATAGCTTGCCATTCAGTTTGGAGTGGGAAAGTCAACCACTGGGCCGATGGAAGTGTGCAGAACCATCAATCACCTCCTGCTCTGAAACACAATATGCATAAAATTGTGAATGGCTTTGAGCAGATGGCTTTGCACAGTTGGTTTTGCATGGATGGCTTTGCATGGGTGGCTTTTAATGGATGGGCTGTGATGGTGCGATAGATGGTACGCATATTCCAATTCTTGCACCAGACCACCTAGTACATTAACTGCAAATGGGTTTTCTCCAGGGTTCTGCAGGTGCTTATGAATCACTGTTTGTGTTTCACGGATGCTAATGCAGGCTGATCTGGAAAGGTGAATGATACATGCATCTTTCTGAACAATGGCCTATTCAGGAGACTGCAAGCAGGGACTTTCTTTCAGGACCAGAAGATCACCATGGGGGAAGTGGAAATGCCAGCTGTGATTCCTGAAGAACCTGCCTACCCATTAATGCAGTGACTAATGAAGCCATACATGGGGAACCTTAACAGCACCAAGTAACAGTTCAATAACAGGTTGAGCAGGTGCAGAGTGACTATGAATTGTGCTTTTGGCCACTTTAAAGCCTGTTGGCATTGTTTATATGGGAAGCTGGACATGGCCGATGATACCATCCCTATGGTTGTCACCTCATGCTGTACCCTCCATAATATTTGTGAAGGAAGGCGGATGAAAGCTGCGCTCAGGGTTGGACTGCTGAGTTCAGTACCTGGAAGTGAGTTTGAACAGCCTGCAACCAGGGCTGTTAGAAGGATCCTAAGGGCCAGAGATGCCTTGAGGCAGCAATGTGATGCTGAAAGTCAAAATTTGTTGCCATGCATGGGAGTGCAGTGGCTGCATTGTTAGAGGACTATTCTGGTTGGTCTGTGCGCTGTGCTTAGTGTTACTGCCACCATAGTTTTGGTGGGGTATGCTTGCTTTCTTGCTTTCATGTAATGGAATAAAGATTGCTTCAAAGCACATGCATTTCATTTGTTACACACAATGAGCATAGGACACACGTGAAGCTTGAAATATCTGCAAACGATCAAGGGGTAGGTGAGGCATGCCCTGAGAGTTTCAAAGATAAGGTAGCCATGTTCCCAGTCTTATGGGGTCTCCTCACTGTACCAAATTTTCCCAAATAGATTATACATCATGTTGACTGATGTCTCACTACCTGCCTTGACTGCTTATGCAGGGATGTTGTCTGGGCCAGGTGCTTTTCCACTTTTCAGATGGGCAATAGCTCTTCTGATTTCTTCTTTTGTAGGTCTGCTGCTGTTAATTTGCAGAGTAATAACTCGGGAGATTGCCTGTGGGCAGAGCAGTTCAGTAGCTCTTCAAAGTGTTCCTTCTATCTACTGCACTGCTCACTTGGGTTCGTCAGCACATGCGCCTCCTTATCCTGTACTGGCTGATCCACTGTGCACCATGACCCAGCTACCTTCTGTGTGATGTCATACAGCTCTTTCAAGTTCCTCTGTCCTGCAGCTTGTTCTGCTCATTGTGCAAGGTTTTCCACAAAGTTCTTCTTGTCCTGTTTTACAGCCTTTTTAACTTCCCTTTTGGCTTCTGAATACAGTCTCTGAGTTTCCACTCTGGCTGCTCTTGTTTTGCTGTTGTTGATTGCTGCTTTTCTGTCCTTTCGTTCATTCACTTTTTTCAGAGTTTCTGCTCTGATCCATTCTTTGTGATAGCTTGTCCTCTTTCCCAATGTTTTATTGCAGGTCTCGTTCTCGGCTGTTTTGGTGTCTTCCTAGATTTGTTCCTCGGCAGCATCTTCTGGAATCAGGCTTGTCAGAAGTGCATATCTGTTGGACAGCTCCACTTGGAAACCTGCTCTTGTCTCTAAATCCTTCAGTTGCTCCATGTTGAATCTCAGTCCCGCCTTGGTCACTTTTGTGGTGTACCTCTTGAGCTTGAACTTGAGTTTTATCATGACCAGATGGTGGTCTGAGCCTACATTTGCTCCTCTTCTAGTGTGGATGTCCTGCATTGATCTTCTGAAAGAACTGCTGATACAGATGTGGTCAAGCTGGTTTTCTGATGGTCTAGTGAAACTCAAGTGACCTTATGGATCCTTTTGTGTGGAATAACACCATCTATCACCAAACTGTCGAAGCAACAAAAGTCACTGATCCCCAGGGAAGCCAAGGCAGCTCCCTGTCCAGGAGCCCCAGGGAAGACGTGGCCTCTCGTGAATAATTGAATTTGCAAATGTAGCACTTGCGAATGTCAAGACCCTGCTGTACAGCAGTCTTGAAAAGAGCCACAGACGGTCCCCTTAGACCAGGGATCTCAAACTCCTGGCCCGTGGCCACCTATGAACTAGAAGATGTTTGTAATCTGGCCTGGGATGTAATCTGGCCAGAGATGTGTATGTCTAACCTTGTCCCCCAAGTCCCACCCCTTCCTGCCACTGCCCTGTCCTCTCCGCCTTCCCCCCATGGCAATCCATCCCCTGAAGGATGCAGCCTCAGGGATTGCCAAGGTTCCCTGATGCAGGGTGGCAACCGCAGTCAGCCCTTCCCCACCGCTCTGCACTCCCTGCAGTGACAGGATCCACAAGGAACTGGAGCCACTCTATGGGCACACTTGCTCGACTTCCCAAGGGCTCCTGCTGCCATGGAGCATGCGGGGCTGGGGGAGGCTGACCACTGCTGCCTCCTCACACTAGGCCACCCTAAGTAATTCCCAAGGACAGGTGCGTCAAGATCCAGGGCCTCGAAGGGTGGGGAAAGGGTGGGGCTGTGGCAGGAGGGGGAGGGGCTTTGGGGACAAGTTTGAACACTCCCCACCCAACACCACGCCTCCCTGGCCAGATTGATCCATTCTGTAGGTGGTCCACAGGCTGGTAGTTTGAGACCTCTGCCTTAGCTACTTGAGCCTATCTTGCCACATGGACATGCTGTACTATGTCAAAAATGGTAACTTATGCCCCAAACCACAAAATATCTGCTTTACACCCATTCCCAAGAGACCAGCTGCTCATCCAGGGCATGTTGCATCCTCGCCCTCACACCAAAGTCAGTGGTTGTAGACAGCTCTGTAGTAAGCAAACCAAAGTTTGACTATCTAGGAAAAAGGAATAAGAATTAAAAATACACGGTATGTACAGATGAGTCATAGTCTGTAATTTCAAAAGATGGCAGAGATATCGTAATCTGCCAGTTGGGTTTAGGTCTATCAAGAGTAGCTTTTGGGATATCCATCTTCTCATTCTGTTATTCTATTAGAATCCAGACAGTCAGGAGATTAATATTTTTAGCTTGTATCCATATTTACCCCTTCTTCTCGGAGAAATGAAACAGGTGGAAACCATTGCCACAAAAGTCTTTTATTTATGATAGAGGAGGGGAGGAAAGGAATACATTTCACCAAGTCTTTATTTCATCCACAATGACCATCTGCTTTCCATGAACAGGGCTTGCACTTTCCTGGTAAAATTGCTCAGAGTATTACACCTGGGTTCTTTCTCATTTGATGAGTTACTTACATGCAGGGGTATTCACAACGCAAAAGTTTGCTGTTACATTTTAGCAGGATGCAGATAATGGAAAACTATGCATTCAAGATCCCACCAGTTTTCCATGACATTGAAGCACTAAATGCATTTTTATATATTTTAACATCTACTTTGAATTATAGTGTGCTGGTTTGGCTTCCAGCTATGAGTGTCAATTTTTAGCTGATTCCCACAGCGTTCAACACAGTCGCACCACCATTAGGTAAACATCACATGCCATTTATTTTGCTTACTCTTCAAAATCATCCAAGGGAGACTGTAAGCTCATGAGAAACTCTTGCAAGGAAGTCAGCAAATTAGCAGCAATGCTAAGATCCAGATCTAGCTTTTAAAGTTTTACACTAGTTTTGCCAAACCCTTCTAATATCACTTTCTATAACAGGGGTCCGCAGCCCTACAACAGGTACCAAGAGTGGCATACGAGCAGATTTTCCTGACCTCTGCAATTTTCAGTAGAGTGTTCTTTGCATCCCAAAAAGACTTCATGGTCTGGAACAGTGACTTGCCTGTGTAGCTTTCAGCTAGTAGAAGTCCAAAGAAACAGTGTTGTATGGCACCATGAAAATAGCATCGTAAAATGATGGGAAACCGATCACCATGAATGAAATCAGATGTTTAGCCTACTGTTAAAGGGTGATATTTCACTGGTTTGGCTTCAGTTACAATACATTCTACATTTTTATATCCCATTACCTCAAGACTCATCACAGATTAGTCCTGACAAGTAGGGTGGATGAACTTTCTGTTTGTTTCCATAGCATTTAGCATGCTTACTTCGTTAAGAGTCTAAATCAGTGATGGCTTCAAGAATACCTGGATAATTTCCATTCAGGGGAGAGCTGCTTATCTGATCACCCAGGCAAACTTTCCTTTGTGATAGATGGTGTCTTGCACTAAAAATCAAAATAATCAGGTAACTTCCAGTCCCAAAGAACCAGTCACTTACCCCAAAGCATTTGTACCTTATGCTGTTCACTACAGACAATACCTGTAGCCAATCCTGTAGTAAACTAAGACAGTTTTTATTAAAAATGAGAAATGATCATTATTTACAAGACTAAAACAGGTAAACCTACACCAATGAGTACAGTCTCAGGTTTCAGAAAGGTGATAGACCCTTCTCCAATGTGCAAGTGCTACATGTCCTTGAGGGTTAAGCCAAGCTAAAAACCTCTTGCTTATGCATAGAAATCTTCACCTGTCAGGGTTCACGCAGCAGAGAGATATAAGTATTTCAGGTAAGGGGTATTCATCTCCTTCCCACAGAGCTCCAGCTGTGATAGGATGAGTGGTCATGCATGTCCTTCCTTCATGGGCGAAGGGATAAGGATTAACAAAGACCTTTGTTCACTGATGGTTAATGGTGTCTGGTCTGATGTCTAGAGGCCTTCTTTCATTGGGCAGGAGATGATACCTCTTGTGGTCAAGGAACATTTCACACTTGGGCTACCTCTACACAGGGATGCTACATCGAAATATCTTATTTCGATGTAGCGAAATTGAAATAAGCTATTTCGATGAATAGCGTCTACACGTCCTCCAGGGCTGGTGCCATCGACATTCAACGTCGATGTTGGGCAGCACTACATCAAAGTAGGCGCTGCAGGGGAGCGTCTACACACCAAAGTGGCCCAAATCGAAATAAGGGTGCCAGGAAGAGCTGCAGACAGGGTCACAGGGCGGACTAGCACTTCCCAGGCAGCAGCAAGCCGCTCCCTTAAAGGGCCCCTCCCAGACACATGCAGCCTGCACAGCACGCGGTCTGCAGAGCCACAAGCACGCATGCCCCATGGAAGCAGTATGGACCCCCAGAAGCAGCAGCAGCAGCCAGAGGTCCACACACCTGCCCCTGGAGGAGCAGTGCTTGCTCTGCTTAGTGCCATGCAGGAGGCAGCTGACCATCTTTTATTTGTGGAAGAGGAGCTGCCCCCAGGGGATGAGGAAGCAGCCCCAGACCTTGCTGCCCTCCCAGCCCCACCCCCCACCGCACACGCTGCCAGCTGTGGAGCTACCCCACAAGCACAGACTGGTGGGAGTGGCAGGTGCTCAGCGAGTGGG
Organism: Carettochelys insculpta; assembly: GCF_033958435.1. Lineage (NCBI taxonomy): Eukaryota > Metazoa > Chordata > Testudines > Carettochelyidae > Carettochelys > Carettochelys insculpta. The sequence goes on along the minus strand of NC_134140.1, from coordinate 130,216,030 downwards.
ACAACGACCACTGGCTCCGGAATTTCCGGATGAGCCGGCAGATATTCCTGGAGCTCTGCCAGTGGCTCACCCCTGCCTTATGGCACCAGGACACCTCCATGCGATGTGCCCTCACTGTCGGGAAATGGGTCGGCATCACTGTCTGGAAGCTGGCCACTCCAGACAGCTACCGATCTGTAGGGCAGCAGTTCGGCATGGGCAAGGCCACCGTCGGGGCTGTCCTCATGGAGGTAGGAGGACCCATGGCGGGGGGGGGAGCCCAGGGCTGGAGGGTCAGACACACCCTGCACACCCCTCACTGGTGCTCTCTCATGTCCTTCCCCTGAAGGTCATGTGCACAATCAATGCCCTGCTCCTCCACAGGCTCGTGCGGCTTGGGGACCTGGATGCTGCCATCGCAGGGTTTGCCAGCCTAGGCTTCCCAAATTGCTTTGGGGCTCTGGATGGGACCCATATCCCCATCTGTGCCCCGGACCACAGCGGAGGACGCTTCCTTAATGGGAAGGGATACCATTCCGTGGTCCTGCAGGCCTTGGTGGACAGCTGGGGCCGCTTCCTGGACATTTATGTTGGCTGGCCTGGCAGCACCCACGACGCCGGGTGTTCAGAAATTCGGGCCTGTGCCGCCGGCTGGAGGCAAGGACCTACATCCCCCAGTAGGAGATCCCTGTGGGGGACACCACCATGCCCCTCTGCATCATTGCAGACGTGGCATACCCCCTCCGGCCCTGGCTCATGCACTCCTACACGGGCCATGTCACAGCCAGCCAGGAGCGGTTCAACACGCGCTTGAACCAGGCACGCCAGGTGGTCGAGCGCACTTTTGGCTGCCTCAAAGGGCGCTGGAGGTGTCTCCTCACCTGCCCGGATGCAGGCCCCACCAACATCCCCCAGGTTGTGGGCACGTGCAGCGCACTCCACAACCTGGTGGAGAGCAAGGGAGAGGCCTTCTTCCAGGGCTGGGCTGTGGAGGCTGGCAGGGCTGATGTCCAGCCACCTGCTGCCCCCAGTCACCAGGTTGACCCTGAGGGGATCCGGGTCCGGGAGGCCCTGCGGGCCCATTTTGACCAAGCTGCGGGGTGACGCTGGCAGGGCCAGCTGCGGGCAAGCCACCCACTGTACCCCCCCATCCTCCACAACACTCCATGCCCCCACGCCCACACCACAGAGCACCTGAGAGCACACACCCCCACACTTTTCTTTGAAATAAATGGAAATGTTGTTTCAAACAAAACAGTGCAACCTTATTATTAAGAGAAGAAAAGGGGAGAACTATGTACATGGGGGGGCAGCTACTAAAACAGTGGTCCAACAAAAACTATTTACAAATGGGGGAAAATGTACAAAGGGGGGGGGACACGTCCTCGGCCCTGCACTCTAATGTCCAGCGCCCGGTGTTGGGGGGCGCGACCCATGTCTTGGCCGGAGCCATGGTCGAGGCTGGGTGGAGGCCGGGAGAAGCGGCAAATATGGCCAGCCAGTGTCCGCAGGCCCATGGTTTCCCTCGGCGGCAGGCCCCAGGGTGGCAGGCGGTGGAGGGACGGCAGGCGGAGTGGCGGGCAGAGCGGCAGGAGGCGCAGCGGGGGGGGCCAGGTGTTGTGCTATATGCTCGAAGGTGCGCATGAAGGCCCCCCAAGCCTCCTGGCGCCAGGCCAGTGCTTGCTCCTGGAGCTCTAGCCGCCGCTCCTCCACCTGCAGGTGCCGCTCCGACACCTCCAGCTGATGTCCGTACGTGGCTCCTCCGTCGTCCTCGTCCTGGGCCTGGTCGGTGCTCCACCAAGGGGCAGGCCTGCTGAGATGGCCCCAGTGGGCTCTCCGGGACCACGGACACCTCGCCGGCACTCTCCGGTCCCTCTGATGGTGCAGCTGCGGAACACAGGGGGGAAGAAGAGTGGAGACAGCTGTTAGTGTGGGCCCTGACCCGTGGCCCTTGTCCCCCCATCCCTCTGCTGCTGGTTCCCCATCCCCATCCCCCGGAGATGCTGCTGCTGCTGCTGGCTGTCCCCCCCCCCCCCCCACGGGGGACCCTAGGTTCTGCTCCCCCCATCCCCAGGGATGGGGCATGGCACTGTCCTGCTGCGGGGCAGGGGCTGATGCACTCTTCTGAGGGACATGCCACTGCTGTCCTTGGGGCCATGGTCATCTGGGCATGTGGAGGGCCCTGGTCATGTCTCTTGTCCCCGCCCCTTAACCCCGGGGGTGTGCACCGGGGGGTACATACCTGATGCTCCGCTCCCATGTTCGGGCGACACCCATTGGGAGGACGCCCTGCTGGAGCTGCAGGACGGGAGGGTGATGCGGAGCCCCCCCGTTGCTGGAGGACTCCCCCTCCTCCTCCTCCGGCGTCCCAGGGGTGGGCTGCTGGGGGGGCCCCTGGGGTGCAGGGTTTGCCTCCAGGGCGGACTCCGTCTCCGGGGCCTGCTGGGGCTCGTCGGCCGAGGTGTCAAGAGTGGCCGGGGGGGGGAGGAGGTGTACCGGGGGCCCAGGATGGACCTGAGCGCCCTGTAAAAGGGGCAAGTGGTGGGGGCGGCCCCAGATCGGCTGGCCGCGCCCCAGGCCCAGGCGTAACCCTGCCGCAGCTCCTTAACCTTACTCCTGACGTGGTCAGGAGTGCGGGCAGGGTGACCCCGGGCAGCCAGGCCCTCGGCCAGCCGAGCAAACGCATCCCCTTTCTGCCTCTTGCTCCCCATTACCTGGAGCACCTCCTCCTTGCCCCAGAGCCCCAGAAGGTCCCGGATCTCGGCCTCCGTCCAGGAGGGGCCCCGCTGCCTCTTCCCCGGCTGGCTGCCAGCCTGGGAGCCCTGGGTCCCCTTGAGGAGGGTGCCCTGGGGGTGCTTGGGGGGGCTGGCTGGATGCCATGGGGTTCAGGGTGGTGGGCTGCGGCTGACGAGGGATGTGCAGGCTGAGCACGTGGCTGTGCTGCTGCCTGCACGAGCTCTCAGCTTTCTGTACAGGAAATAAGGGGACGGGGAGCTTTAAGGGGCTGCTGCACGCGGTGACCATAGAACTCAGGGGCTGGAGAGAGCGTCTCTCATCCCCTCAGCTGATGGCCGCCATGGAGGACCCTGCTATTTCGATGTTGCGGGACGCGGATCTTCTACACGCGCCCTACTTCGAAGTTCAATGTCGAAGTTGGGCGCTATTTCCATCTCCTGATGGGGATAGCGACTTCGACGTCTCGCCGCCTTACGTCGATTTCAACTTCAAAATAGCGCTCACCACGTGTAGACGCGGCGGGCGCTATTTCGAAGTTGGCATGGCTACTTTGAAGTAGCCGGCTCGTGTAGACGTGGCTTTGGTAATGCACCTTCCCTGACTGTGGGTTTTCCAGTTTAATATTTTCATAATTACAAAGCAAACACTGACACATTACCTTGTAACACAGGATACTGCTATTATAGGCAAGACTAGAGTATTCAGCAACTTACCGGCATTTCATAAAGTCAGAACACTAAACACATTCCTATAAACTTAATGTTGATTTTAACGATGTTAACACTCAGGTGAGACAGACTAGTTTCCAGCTCTGCATTTGTCAAGCTCAGTGAGTCCTAGGCACAATGGCATGAGCTGGCACCTGGTCTACCAGCGTCACGAAACCAGTAAAACTTTTGTGCCCACAAGGTGTGACCCAAGAGAGGGAAATTTGGTGTATTGTTCCTCAGGTGGGTTGGTTGCAGGAAGGTTGTAAATGGGTCACCACCAGTGCCCTAAGCAAATGTACGCTTCTCCCAGCACCATGTGGGAGGGGCTGGAGAATAAGCCTCCCCCCGCCCCACACTCTCCACACAGTAGCAGGTTCTGTCCCATTGGCTGGGCTCACCTCTGCTCTGGTCATTGGGACCTGGTGCACAGGTTTGCAGTGTCATTCAGGTTGTCTGGTGTAGTGCTGTAACACTGTGCACCAGGCCACGATGCCTGGCTTGAAGAGCAGGTCTAAATTCACAGGCTGGCTCTGATCAGGCAAAACATTGCTTGCATTCTTGAGGGAACAATTTTTCTTGGAAAAATACAGTTTTGATGGAGTCAGAAGCAGCATGAAGAAGTGTTGATTCCAGTTAAACTTTCTATGGAAAAAAAAATCTGAACTCTCTCACACATTCTTGTTTCATTTGATAATTCCTTGCTGGGGTGAGGAGGAGGAAGGACAGATTTTGAAAAGCTGGGATTTCCCATGAGATGGAAATTCTGTTTTCCGCTCAGCTCTACCCTTGGCAGGAATCCAATGGACCCTGTTCCGTTTATTGCAGGATCAGGGCCTAGGCCCCTGTATCCCCACTTACACCCAATCTGCAGCTCATACTCCTTTCACCTTGGAATTAGGACTTTTGTGTGGACAGCTGGACCAGGTGTTTCCTTAGCTTGTAAAATGCTGGTAGTCATTCAGGAATTTTAAGTTGGAAAAGTAATCAGTGTCCATTGATTTTTATTTTCTCTGTATGGTGGAATAGTATAGTTATAGCAGAGTACGTAATTATTTGCCTTATTTGTATCAGCTGACCCAAAGTTAAGTACGTACATTCTGATCATAATAGAATATCCCAAGCTTGTAAAGGAAAGATGCATTCTTGACACACCTTTTTCCCCCTCCAAATTAGTCAAGCTAGTTCAAACATCAAACCTTCAGTTTCCTTTTGAGAAGAGTTTTCTTACCCTTCTACTCATGTTTTCAGAAGCCATGTTTATCTTCTGGGGGGAGGGGAGAGGGGGAGGAAAAATGTAGACATTTGTATTTGTAAATTGTTTCCTACCGAAAAGAATGCAGGGAATCTATTAAGAGCCGCTCCCAGCAGGATAATGCCCTGTACTCTAAGTCCAGGGTTGCCAAAGTAAAAAGCAAAATGAGACTGGAGCACAGGGAGGATGGTTTTTAATGTGGGGTGGAATCAGACTGCACAATGCTTCCCACCAAGAAGATTGTTCCTTAAACACTAACAGGAAACAAATCCCAGGTATTCACTAGGTGAGCGTTGGAGCAGGTCCTTCAATCCTGGTGAATCAGCGCAAAGGAGAGCCATGCAGGGGCACAGCTTGATTCTGCACAGGAATTTCCAACACTTCCTTATGAAGTCACGTTGTTCTTATGACTCTGGTCACGCTTCCAAAAAAACCGCATGCTGGAACTTCACTTCCGGAAAACATCAATCCACCAAGAAAAAACTTTGCCACAGCCAGCCTGTGGTTTTCCTACCTAATCAGGAAGTGACTAAGGAATATTTTGCATCCTTTTTACTTTCTGGCATGTTAATACTGTCATTTTTTTCAAGCTATTTTTTCCCCAAAAGCTGGAGGATGATCAAAAATAGGAGTTAGACTAGAAACCAACTTCCACCCGTATTTTCTTGCTATGGACCACGTGATGCCATCATCTTTTAAATAAAGATAATTCTCCATTGGCATAATTAGGGAATTTTGCTGTTAAACTGAAGACCTATATGACCTCTTAACTCCAAGATGTGAGACACAAATCACTAAAAGAGAACCACCCCAACCTTCACTTCTTAGATATCTGAAACCCTTCCATTAAACTGTCTGTTGAATACAGCAGTATGACTGCCATGCATGGGAAATGACAGCAGACTTATTGCTGCCGCTAAGAAAAGATGCAGCAGGGGAACTAATTGTGTCACAGACACTAAGGCATCTCTGTTGGCGGAGGGACCTCAGAAAACACCCAGAAGACAAGTTGCTCCCCATGGACATCCTGAGATTGAAGAGATGCAGCTGTTGTGTTTTCCAAGTTCCTTGTCCACTCTAACTCCACCATTGCCGGTCCTAAGCCCGGACGAAAAAGGAGGAAAGTTGGACATTGGGCTAGCAACCCGATCCCGTACAAACCTATCAATCGCTACAGAAACAACAAGGGCAACCGAGCAAAGTAAGCGGAAACAATGGCATCAGACCGAAATCTCTGGAGAGCACTTGTTGGCCAATGTGCCCAGACTCACAGACGGACCTAAGTCTAAGTCTGTCCACTCTACATGGCTTCTGCTCCCTCTTTTCATTGGGGGAAATACTGCAAGAGGACACTGATGGGAACAGATGGCTTATCTGCCTGCATTTGCACACACAGACAGTGAAACAGGCCTCAGATATGTAAGCAGAGTGCCGCAAACCACATGCAGAAATTGTTTGTTGGGATGTGCCTGTGACTGGTTTGGAAACTCACAAGCTACAGAGGATGGAAATGTTCACCCAGCCGGTTTCTTAGATTGGCCACACTTAATTTTGAAAGTAGGGGCTTGAGTTTTTTATATTTTCCTTGTCTGTGTTTTCATTCCCCCTCCCCTGGCAAAGGAGGATAAGATAGCCTGTATTATTTAAATGCATCCCTTAGACAAACAAAATCAGTATTGGATTTATACTAAGCAGGAAATGGCAGAATTTTGTCAGACATGGTGGTAGGCTCCAGATCTGTGTCAAATTTTGCATTATTTGTTTGCTTTATTTACTAATTCTTCCACTGGTGAATTTTTGCAGTATTGACTTGAAAGCCTTAAAATGCAAGGGGCCTGTACAAATGGCATTGTGGGGTGCTCACTTTACAAGTGAGCAGATGCTGTTTTGTAACTGCTGTTCCTGCAAACTGAACAGCTAAGTTGAGACTCAAGCTGCGTCCTTTCCAGCTGTGTGCATCATCCCCAGTCAGAAAGGTCTGGCAGACCGTACTACGTGCTTTCAGTAACATATGTGCAGCTCCGCTGCCCACAGCAAGTTTGCTCAGGTGTAGCCAAATGACACTTTGTTGATGATGTCAAATGCTGGGCAAATGTCATTCTCAGCTGCATTAAGAGGTGCTTCATGTGCAAGACACAAGTAATTGGTCCACGATATTGCAAACTGGTGAAGACTTTCTAGCTGTGTCTACACAGGAGCCCTCTTGTGAAAGGCCAAAAGTTGAGACCGCTATGAAATCCAGCCTTTCAAAAGTGCGCAATTACACACCAAAAGCGGATGGAAGGCTCGGTCCGCCCTTTTGACAAACTGCTCTGTTCATTCGAAAGGGAGCGTCTGCACGTGTGCTCCTTTGAAAGAATGGAGCTGGAGACGCTGCAGATGAGGTTGCATGGCTGCCAAGCCCTGGTGGGGCCCACAGCCAGCTGCTTTGTAAAAGGGCCCCTCCCGATCAGCCCCGCCCTGCATGAGCGGAGACCTGCCAAGCTGCCCTCAGCCAAGGAAAGCCCGGCGAGCTGCAGAATGGCTGACAAGCACCCGATCCTGGCTGCAAATGTGGAGATTGTGGACACAGTGGCACACCTGCTGTGCACAGTCATCGCGGCTGCCCTCTGCTCCTTGGGAGACTGAGCAGCTCCCCCCACAGATATGTGGCTCCCCCTCCAATCTGTATTCTCCCCCTGGGTGCCCCGGCACCTGTGGAGCCACCCCAGCAGCTCGGACTGGTGGGAGCGGCTGGTCCTGGGGCAATGGGACGATGACAGATGGCTGTGGAACTTCTGTGTGAGCTGGAACACCTTCCAGGTGCTCTGCTGCTGGCTCGACCCAGCGCTGAGGCACCAGCCTACCACCATGCGACCTGCTCTCCCCCTCGAGAAGCAGGTCACTATTGCGATCTGGAAACTGGCCACCCTAGACAGCTACCGCTAAGTGGGGCATCAGTTTGGGGTGGGCAAGGCCACCATTGGAGCTGTCCTCATGGAGATAAGCCAGGCCTGGATCATACCCCTGCCATAGGGAGTGGGGAGGGGCTCCTGGGCTCGGGGACCCTTGGGGGCTGCTGGCTGGGAGGGGGCAGAGGAGCAGGGTCTGGGAATGCTCTGCCACATCCTCAGGAGAGTGCATGTCGTCCATCCCATGCAGGTCATCCATGCAATAAACACAAAGCTCCTCCATCGTGTTGTCCATGTCAGGGACCTGGATGCTGCCGTTGGGGGATTTGCAGCACTCGGGTTCCCAAACTGTTTCAGCACCCTGCATGGGATGCACATCCCCACCCACTCCCCGTCACACAGCACCAGCCACTATATCAGTCGCAAGGGCTGCCACTCAGTCGTTCTCCAGGCTCTGGAGGATCACAAAGGCCGGTTCACAGACATCTATGTGGGCTGGACAGGCCAAACACAGGATGCCCGGGTCTTCCACAATTCTGGCCTGTGCCAGTATGTAGAGGCCGGAACCTAAATCCCACATCAGGAGCTCCTGGTTGGGGACACCACCATGCCACTGAGCTTGGTGGTGGACGCTGCATACCCCCTACTGCCATGGCTCATGTGGCCCTATACCTGCCACCTCAACCCCAGCCAAGAGGCTTTCAGCACCTACCTCAACCAGGCCCGTCGAGTGGACCTTTGGGTGCCTGAAGGGGCGGTGGTGGTGCCTTCTCTCATGCCTGGATATTGGGATGCACAATGTCCCACAGGTGGTGGGTGCCTGTTGTGCCCTCCATAACATTGTAGAGGACAAGGGGATGCCTTTGTCCAGGGGTGGGTGGCCAAGGCCAGGCCTGGGTCTGAGCAGTTGGCATCTGCTGCCAGTCACCAAGCCAACCTGGACAGCATCCGCATCAGGGAGGCCCTCTGGGGGAGCTTTGCTCCTGGGCTGCACTGACCCCCCCGACCCACACCCACCCCTCACCATTCCCCCCATGCATCAACCCCCGCACCACATGCACCACCACCACCACCACACCCACACATCATCCCCTGTGAGAACACGGGACACGGGCATCATTGGGAAATAAAACCTTTATAACGTTAAATCTCGACTCAGTGAACTTCAGAAACAACAGCTATTTACTGGGGGCGGGGCAGGAGCGACCTGAACTGGGAGTTGGGGCAGGGAGGGACCTGAACTGGGAGGGTCACTCAGGGGTGGGGGGTTGCAGGTTGAGATCCCTGTCGGCCCTGGGATCCCCTCCCTCCCTAGGTTTGGGGTCTGCGGTGCGGCTGGAATGGGGTGGGAGTCACCAACAGATAGGGCCATGGGGAGGAGCCAGACCAGGCAGCCTGAGCCAGGGGTTGGAAACCACCCTGGAGTGGTCCAGTGAGCAGGGTGACCTTGTCATCTACATCCTCTTGCAGTCCTCCAGCTGGGCAACAGGGAGCTGAGTGTCCCTGGAGGGTATCGAGGGACCCCCAGTAAGTCCAGGGTGGGGCGCACACCCTGGCTAGTGGCACGGGGGTGACACAGCTGCCAGCAGGCCTTGCACAAGCCAGGTGGTATAGGCCAAGACACATCTTGGCTGGCAATGGCGCCCGGCACACCCATGATGCCCATGTGTGTCAGCCAGCACCCGGCCCTGTGGACAGTTCCATGAACCACATGCACAGTGAGACATAGGTGGGGCTGGTCTGCACCTGGGGACAGTCCCACCCAGGCAGGGAACCCCTGTGTGCCCCCGATACCACATGGATGCCATGCCCATCCCATCCTAGGGGGTGAGGGGATGTTTTCCCCAAAGAGGGATGGGGAGGTTGTGTCCCTGGGGGAGTTGGGGGGTGTTGCCCCAGGGGCCATGGCCCTGAGATGCCTGATTGGGGACTGTAACGTTGTCCTTCTCTCCTTTCAGCTGCACCATTTGAGGCCCCACATAGTGCTGTGCCTCCGTGGTCACAGAGAGCGCCCCGGAGGCAGCAAAGAGGGGCCAGGTTCTTCCAGCAGCCCCACCACATTGGGCCCACAGCCAGAGACCACAGTGGCAGTTGGGGGAGGACATCACCAGCCTCTGCCACACTGAGGTGGTGGAGCGGCACCTGTGGCTGAAGAAGGCTGACCTGGCCTGGCAGAGGGAGGTGGAGGGACCTGCCCCAAGCACCCAGCCTCAGCCCGGACCTGGGTGTAGCCCTGCTGGAGCTTCTTTACTTTGCTCCGGACTTGGTCCCGGATTTTCTCCAGGCGTTCTTGGCTCCTGAGTCCCTGGGCCAGGCAGCCAAAGGCTGCGTCATTATGTCACTTCATCCCCATCTCTGAGAGGACCTCCTCCTCCTTCCAGAAACCTAGGAGATCTTGGAGCTTCTCAGTCTCTGGCTCCAGGGAGCCCTGTGAGGGCTCTGAGGGAGGGCCCTGGGGCTCCAGAGGTGGACGGGTGCTGGCCATCCTGTTACCAGTGGGTTGGGGGTGGCTGTGAGGGCATGCTGTGAGCAGCTCATGCTTTTGCAGCTCACTCGCTCTCAGCTTCCTGCTGCAGGGTTTCTGGATCTGTGGAGCTTTAAGAGCGGCTGGATGCAGGGATCATAGAACCCAGCTGCTGCAGGTCCTAGCGTTTTTGCCCTCCAGCAGGCTGGCACCATGGTAGACTCCTCTTCCGAACCAGCTGGCCATGGAGTGTCTACACATACCTTCTTTCAAAAGAGAATTTCAGAAGGGGGTGGGATGAGGGTCCAGATTCCGACACCTGGGCTGTGCGCCTCCTATTTCTGTTCAAAAGAGCACGTTGTATGTGTAGACGCTCCCCGTGCTCTTTTGGAAGAGGGCCTGTTTTTTCAAAAACACGTGCACACGGAGATGCAGCATTGGTGTCCGGTTTTGAACACCCCACTTTAAGAAAGATCCAGAGAGGTCAGAGAGAATCCAGAGGACAGCAAGACAAATAATAAAACGTGTCCTATGAGGAAAGGTAGTTAAAGTAATTGGGCATGTTTAGTCTCCATAAGAGATTACTGAGGTGAGAGGGACTTGAGGACACTCCTGAAATAAGTGAATGATTCTTACGAAGGGGATGGTGAATGAGAACAATTGATTTCCACTGAAGGTGGGACAAGAAGGAAAAGGCTCAATATGGAGCAAGGGAGGGTTAGGGTAGGTGTTAGACAAAGCTTTAACGGTAAGGTTAGTTAATCTCTGGGGCAGGTTATCAAGGGAGGTTGTGGAATCCCTGTCACTGGAGGCTTTAAACGACAAGTTAGAGGTTAGACAGACATCTGACAGGGATGACCTAGATATACTTATCCTGGCTGTCCATGGTGGAATGGACTAGATGATCTCTTAAGATCCCTCCTAGCCCTGGATCTCCATGGTGCACAAGGAGAACTAGGCTCTACTACCTTTCCTCTTAGCTGTGTTACCTCTGCCAGACTAATATAACTACAAACAAACCAATCAATGCTAAACGTGTTTGGACCTTATCCTGTAGCTGTGTATCTGCAAGAAGGTGCCTGCACCCTAAGAAATTGCCCATGAACCTTTGTCTCTAGCACCACGAGATAAGGCTCTGAATAAAGACACAAAGCTCAGATCAGTTGCACAAGAACCTCCCTTTTTAGATTGTTGCTTTCTGGAGAACAACCTCAACTAAAAAGTTGCTTTTAGACTGCCTACATGAGTAAGGTCTGCTATGCCATGCCTCATGCCTGCATGACCCTTCAGAATGTCTGATCAGCTAATAAACTATTTTGCTAGTCTGTAAAGTGCTACTTGACTGCTTTTTGTTTTGATAGTGTATGGACTAGCACGGCTTCCTCTCTGTTACTGATCAGCCACAGTAATTCCTCAGGCGTTAGTGTTTCTGGAATTTCCTCAACCATCTCCTGGGGTTTACGGCATGCAGCTGGTGTTTTGGAAACATCACAGCTTGATCTGTGAGACTTTGTAGCCTGCTCAGCACTAGGGGAATGTGCATCACACAGAAACAAGCCAGTCTGTTCCCTAATCGTGCTGCAATTTAGATCAGTGATTAGGAGTAACACATTGTAATAGGGGCTTGTGACAGAGTGCTGGGAATCAGCAACTGAATCAGCATTCTGCTTGCCATTTAGCCTGTTTGGCCCTGGTGCAGGACCTGAATAAGGAGAGGAGTTCTTGATTACCAGACCAGGTTGGAGCTGAGTAGCTAATGAGCCTATTATCCCCCTAAATAAGGAGATTGGATGAAAGAGCACAGGAAGGCACTGCAAGTGGAGGAAACAAGTAAGCTACCTAGGTCTGATAAAGGGGGTACTGAGTGTGGGAAAAGGGTAGTGGAGGTGACTGAGTCTGTAAATAGCACAGCTGCCTGAGGATGTAAAAGGTAGTGAGGTGAAGCACTGTGAGCAAACCACATGGGGGGTGGTGTTGAGTGGGCTATGAAGGAGGAAGGCAGGAACAGGGGATGTCCAATAACTGGCCTTTATTTTGCAAGTTCTTATGCATGTGAACACACCTTGAATGCGTGAAAGCCCAGCTGAAATCAATGGGATTATTCTGGATGAGTAAAGGCTACTTGGGTGGGGAATGATGGCAAGGGTGGGCACTCTGTGCCTCATATAGCCACCCTACATATGAATGATATGGGCAAGCAATCTTCTTCCCACATAACACCAGGTAAGAAGGGCATTAGGCATCTTTACCTGTCTCTACATTTGGAGATTAGAACATTCAACACTGTGGTCCCAACACACTCCTTGTCTCCACCATGTGCTACAACTGTTGTCACTGACATGGCAAATGTTCCCAGGTACTGGTTCCCTGTCTCATTTTACATAGGCACAATATACCCTCAGAGCTTGTCTTTCCTACAGGCTAAATAAACCCTGCTGTGATTGATGCAGTGGCTTTATACATGCTAGGTCAATGGGAGAGCATCTCCCATGAGCTGTGACAGGGTCAGGCCACAGGATGAACTTACAAGGGGAAAGAGGCAGCTCTGAAAAGCAGTAAGGGCCCTGGCTAATCAGGCGTGATCATAGGCACCGTGGGAGTGGCAGGGGAGAGGCAGCTATCAATCAGTTAGGGCCAGCTGGTCCTACCTGAGGTTGCCATGGACCTTAAAAGCCTTCCCTTATGTGGGGAAGAGAGGAGTGGAATTAGTGATTGGAGAGAATTGAGTGGACAGATGATAAGGAGAGAGCAGTGAAGGAGAATACCCATGGTCTCACAGACAGCAGGGGAGGTGAGATGCTCCCTCAGGGAGCATTTGGACTTCCTGTCCCTGGTAACCTCAGCTGGAGGACTGGTTAGTCAGACTAGTGGGCTTCTACTAGCTGCCCTTCAAGCCAAAGGACTGAAGCTTGATCCCTAGCAAAGGTAACCAGGTACCATACCACAGGACTGTGGACCACACAGAGATGTGGAGCCCAGGAGTGGTACTGACCCAGTCACACAACATAGCACAGGATAGACCCTCCAGGAAGTCAATGTAGGTTATGGTGACTTTAGTTATATAATACACGCAACTGAAGTAGTGTAACTTACATCTGCTGAGTGCCATAGTGAAGACAAACCCTTAGAGCATGAATATAAATTCTGAGATGAAAGATAAATCAAGGAGCAGGAGTGTGCGTTGTTTTGGGGCAGGTGGGTGGGAAGGAGGAAAGCACTTGAAACAAAAGCATGGCTAATGATTGGTTTCTCATTCAATATAGTTAATTTCATAGCCTGAGAGCTTGTTGTAAATGGAGCCAATGGGAGAAGCAACACAAACCTGCAAACTGCTTGCACTTAGGGCCACTTCCTCCTCTCTTTCTACCACAGAGAAGGCTGCCTGGAACTGTCTGACTGTAGGACAGAGAAGTAGGGGAAACAGGCAGCCCAGCCACATCACATCTGTGACAATGGTAAGTCTGTACTGTAAAATCTGACCTCAAAGTTGTTCATTCAGCAAATACCTTATTGACCCTGCCAGCCACGCTTTGGATTATCTGATCATGATCACCTCTGACAGTGGTACAGTGGTAGTTGATTTGGCTCAGTAAGACCAAGTATTCCCACCAGGCTTCCTTCTCCACTCCATCCAGACTACCTGAATGAAGACCTGGTTATGGCTCCCTGGTGTTGGTGCACATTTGGGCTGTACATGAGCCACTCTAACTTTCTTCACTGCCACAGAGGCAGTGGAGTAGTAGGTGTAGCAGAGCTTTACCTTTTTGTCCCTGTTCCCTTGGCACCCAAGCCTTACAACACTCTGGATGTCCCCTGTCTTTCGCCTTACCCAGGGGGGTAGCTGGTGATGCAGGAGGAGCTGGCATCATCTCAGCCAGATTTAGCTCAGGGGAGCATGACCCAATGTGCTATTAACCTTCCACTGGTGATCTACACTGTCTTTAAGGCCTTTCTGCGCCCTGCATGTGACATGAAATAGTATTAACTGTAACCCTTGACTTTAACTTGAGCTGTGAGTGCTCAGCACTGCTGGAAAGGAGGTCGAGCACCTCACAGTTTGGGCACCAAGAGCAGAACATCCAAAATCAGCAGCTTTCAAAACCCCAAGAAACTTGTCCGAGGCTGGTTCTGTTCTTTAGTGACCTGGCTCTCGACGGTTAAAGGGTCACGGTACTTCCAGAGAAACCAGGGGTTCTTTTCCCTTTCCTCATTGAGTGAGTTTTTGGTACTGACTCATTTTCTTTGGAAGACTGCTCCCAGTCACCTGGCTCCTTGCCATTACTGTCACCACATCAGGGTGGTGTTAGCTGTGAGTGTTCAGGGATGCCCCTTAGGGTGACTGATAGAGGGCATTTAATGAGGTAAGAGTCTATGTAAGAATGAAATAGTCTTGCGTTCACCCCAACCATGATGTCCTAGTACCCTGTAATTTCTACAGTTGGATATTTGGCATTCAGCGATTCGCATGTTTTAGCTTTGTTTCTCCTTTTCAATAGTTGCTTCAGAAGGCATCAGTCTTCTTATTCTGGGGCGTGATGCTGGTGCCATTGAAGTTAACAGGATCAGAATTAGGTCAGCACTGAGCATTTCAGTAACATCTTACAAAACAGGGGCTATGTTATTGACATCAGTGGGGATTGGAGCAGATCTCCAATCTAGACGAGCCCCACTGGGTCTTAATTTGCATTGGTAATATGACAAACCCTCCTTCTGCCGAGCAGAAGGAACAAAAGAATATACTATTAGTCATTCTCTTGCCGTCTGAGTAAGGGTAAATAAATGTTAGACAAGCTACTCGTGAGGGCCTGCCTCATGCCCTTTTTAACTGGAAGGTGCACAGACCTGTAAACAGAGCACATCAGGGTTTATGTCCGTATTGCAACAGTGGCTCATACAAATGACAAGCCAAAGTAGGGCAGTGCCATCGCTGAGATTTGAGTCTGGATATTTCCAGCCCCATCAGATGCCATTTAGGGATGTGGCTTTGCTGTAATCAAAGATCCACAGCTGGCCCATACCAGCTGATTTGGGCTTTCTGGGCTCCAGCTAAGGGGCTGTTTCATTGTGATGTAGACATTCAGGCACAGGCTGGAGCCCAGGTTCTAAAATGAGAGGAGCTCTGGCCCTAATCCAAACATCAACACGGCTGTTAATAACCCCTGAGCCTGAGCTCTGCGCACCCATGCCAGCCATCGCGGGCCAGCCACAAGTTTTTAGTTGCAGCGTAGACATACCCTAGGGCATGAAAGAGGCTCTTCCACCCCTGCTTGTCTTGCTCTTTGCTGGAACAGCTGCCTTGTGTTTCTGTAACTTAGCTGTGTTGTGAGGAGGGATCATTGGCTCTTGCTAAATCCCAAATGTGAAGGACCAGTGCACAGCTTTTCATTAGGTCCCTACCACTTTTCTTTCTCGATTGTATTACCATAACCCCTAGGATGCCTAGCGTTACAGGTGGGGCACCAGTCCTGTTCTGAGCTCGCACCCAAACAACCTTGGATACTTTCTGTATGTTAGCACCTCCTTGAGCTTTATTTACAGTACCTTCACCGAACCACCATCACAATCCCGTGTACCAACTTGATTGTTTTCTCTTGCTTTCTAAATGATGAGGGGAAGACCTCATCACCCTGAGATCGTACTTCCTCTGAGCTCTGCCAGCTTCCCCATTTCACTTCCTTCCAGTGCTTTTGAATTACCCTGTCAGCTAATGGGATTGTTAGCTCCCAAGCTTATCATTCCCCTGATCAGGCAATTAAGAACTCCACTTCTTCCTCAGACCTCTTCTGGGGAAACCAATTAATGTTTTCATGATCAGAGTGGTGAGGCAGCTCCTGACTGTAAGCACTGGCACATCTAATGGTAAAACAAGCTCCCCGTTGTGCTAGGTGCTGTACAAATTGAAATAAAAATTTAGTCCATTTCTTGAGGAGTTTACCTTTGGTCCTGTCTAGGATGGCTCCAATGTGAGCTAAAAATCCTGCCAGTGTAGCTCTCTGGGTTTTTTGGTACACACAAGACTTCCCTGTGTGTTAAGGTGCCATCCTCAGGGAAGGAAGATATAAGTTAAGGTAGGTATATAGAGTGCTTATTAAATTTAGATCAATGTTTGCATGTGAATTAGACCATCTGACCCACCGGGCTTCCAGTTGTTCAGCTGTTAATCTTTTACAGGCAGTAAGCCCTTCCATTTGACTTTTTATTTTAGTCAACCACATTTCTACTGGTGATATTTTTTTTTCATCCATAGTGGTGTACATTTTTATAGGCTGAGGTCATGGGACCACTAAAGAGGTATCAGGTTTCTAATTTCCTCAGATCAGGGCATTTTTGTAATATGTTGCTAAAGAGTCTGAGAGAGAGAGCCCTGCAAAAACTCTTATGGGAGTCTTCTAAAATCACATGAAAACCCTTTCAGTTTGGGACAGTTCAGGACCGTACAGAAATGGCTTGTGATAGACAGAAATCCTCCCTACCACTCTGATGCAAACTTTGTGTCTGTTTTAATTTTTCAACACATTCCTATCCACTCACTGTTGCCCACTGGTATTCTCTCCAAGAAAGGGAGGTAGTACCCCCCAGAAAAGCTATTATTATTTTTATATTGATCTGCACTGTGGCTGTATATACCACCTATGAGACCTCCTCAGGGATCAGGGCACCATTGTACCAAGCATTGTACAAACAAACAGCAGGAACCTGGTCTCTGACCCGAAAAGAGTCATTCCATTCATCTGGAGACATTTGCTGTTTCTTGTCCTTTCTCCAAGCTCGTTGTTCTGCATTTCTGCAAGAGAAAGCACTGGCTACTTAACTATTTGTTGGGGTTTTCTTAGCCAGAAGTCTGATTACTTTGAAGTTCCCTTATATATCGGGGATAAATCTAAGTTGATCTTGACTCAGAAATTCATTATCATCTGAGCTGTGCAAGCTCCGCATTTGCCTGCATGAGACAAAGGGTCTTTGAAAACGGCAACATCTATGCCAAGACAAAGCTCCATGTATACCGTGCAGTGGTTATGCCAAAGCTACTGTGTGCATATGCAACCAACATACGGACAACATGCAAACATCAGTTGAAGGCATTTGAACAGTATTATAAATCCTGCCTCATGAAAATACCAAGTATCTCTTGGGAGAATAGGCACATAAACACTAGCATCCTGGAGGAGCACTGAAGCTATTATCATTTGTTGGACTGGGCACGTGGTTCAGATGTCTGATCAGCACCTCCCAAACCAGATTCTGTTTTCTGAGATGGAGGAAGGACAGAGGGGCGTTGGGGGCCAGCGGAAACGATATAAGGACGTGCTGAAGGCACACATGGAAAAGTGCAGCATGGGTGTCGACACTTGGGAGAACCTTGCCCAGGACCATCCTCAGTGGAGAGCAGTAGTCAGTGAGTGGGTGGTACAGTCTGGTCCTGCCTTAGTGCAGAAGAGGAGAGGCGGAGAAGAAAAGAGCAGCAAAAACTGCCCCGTGTCCCTCCACCAGCTACCAACACCTGCCCCTTCCATGATAAGACCTGTGGCTCCAGAATCAGGCGGATCAGCCATCGATGGACTCACAAATAGAAGGGTGATGTGAAAACATCCTCCTCATTACTGAGTGAGCGCCAAGAGAGAAATCTAACTCGATCTGTTCCAAGCTCTTATTATTTTGTAAATAATACCGTAATTATACGAACATACAAATTTCCTGTGTGTCCAAAGGGAAGAATCTTGGCTCTGACTTTTCAAATACCTACTTACATATTAAAAAGCTTTTTTGTGCCTATTTTTCCCTTTTGTGAAGTTAAGGCTCATATCTGGGCTGCTGTGAATGGCAGTGAATTTTGAAATGTCCCTGGAAAGCACCCTGTGTTCCCTCATAACTTCCTAGATTTTCAACACACTGGAAATCCTAGAGGTTATTGCTCTCCTTTGGAACAGAGATTAGTAAAAACTCCAGATACCATGACTGCTGAGCAAATAAGCACTGGAACGCTCTCTGGTGTCTAATATCAGCTGAAACCTTATGGTAACATCACTGAAACATTTCTTAAGCAAAGATAAGCAGCTAATATTGAAATTCCTTTGGTAACCCTCAGCTCACCTTTCAGTTTGGAATGTTGCTGTCCCCCCCCTGCCCCCCCGCCACAAAGGTAGTTAATGGGACTTTGTCAAAGCCTAATCCTAACTTTCCTTTCTGTGGCTGTTTAGAAGTATAGCCCACAAAGGCTGCACTGCAGCCTGACTGGGTGTATTGGAGCGTGGCAGATAAAGAAGAGGAGGAGAACTCATACCCATTTTGCTGGCAGGTGGTATAGAGCTGTGTGACTAGGGAGGAATTATTTAAATGAGCGGTTCCCCTACGCCCTACCTGGGTCTCTGTGCGGCTCAACCCTGTTACTCCAACCTGTTACAACAGTCAGGCTGGACAGTCACATACTCAGCACCTGGAGAGGGGGACAGCCTGGCAATTGTGTATGTGCTGCACAAGATTCAAACCTCCAACGTTCTCAATGCTCCTGCAGGGAGGGCACTCAGCACTTTCAGGAGTTGTTCAGTCCCTTTTGGGTTTGAGGCCAGGGGAGAAAACTTCCCCGCTCAGGTGCACACCACACATTTCTTGGTGACAAGTATCCAAGGGGAGCCATGGTCATCTGTATCCACAAAAACATCATCTGACGAAGCAGGTCTTTGCCCACGAAAGCTTAAGCTCCAAAAAAATCTGTTAGTCTATAAGGCGCCACAGGACTTTTGTTGTTTATCCCCAGTGCTTGTATCTCTCCATCATGAAGCTGCTGAGGGGCCCTCACCATATAGTCTCCCAAGTACCAGTGTTTGAACTGTGGTGTGATTTATTTGCATTCCCATACTGCATAGGAGACCCAATTACACAGCAGCATTCCATTGTGCTAGGCACTGTATATCAAAGAAAAAGCCAGTCCCTGGCCCCAAGAGCCTACATTCCACATATGAAGACTGGAAAAAGGCAAATATAGTGCCCATCTATAAGAAGGGGAATAAGATTAATGCAGGAAACTACAGACCAGTCAGTTTAATTTCTGTGACGGGAAAGATAATGGAACAAGTAATTAAAGAAATCATCTGCAAACACTTGGAAGGTGGTAAGGTGATAGGGAACAGCCAGCATAGATTTGTAAAGAACAAATCATGTCAAACCAATCTGACAGCTTTCTTTGATAGGATAACGAGCCTTGTGGGTAAGGGAGAAGCGGTGGATGTGGTATAGCTAGAATTTTAGTAAGGCATTTGATACGGTCTCGCATGATATTCTTATCAATAAACTAGGCAAATACAACTAAGATGGGGCTTCTATAAGGTGAGTGCAAAACTGGCTGGATAACCGTACTCAGAGAGTAGTTATTAATGGTTCTCAATCCTCCTGGAAAGGTATAACAAGTGGGGCTCTGCAGGGGTCTGTGTTAGGACCGGTTCTGTTCAATATCTTCATCAACTATTTAGATATTGGCATTGAAAGTACACTTAGTAAGTCTGCAGATGATACTAAGCTGGGAGGGGTTGCAACTGCTTTGGAGGATAGGGTCAAAATTCAAAATGATCTGGACAAATTGGAAAAATGGTCTGAGGTAAACAGGGTGAAGTTTAATGAAGGTAAATACAAAGTGCTCCACTTAGGAAGGACCAATCAGTTTCACATGTACAGAATGGGAAGCGACTGTCTAGGAAGGAGGATGGCAGAAAGGGATCTAGGGGTTATAGTGGACCACAAGCTAAATATGAGTCAACAGTGTGATGTTGTTACAAAAAAAGCAAACATGAGTCTGGGATGCATTAACAGGTGTGTTGTGAACAAGACATGAGAAGTCATTCTTTCGCTCCACTCTGCGCTGGTTAGGCCTCAGTTGGAGTATTGTGTCCAGTTCTGGGCACCACATTTCAAGAAAGATGTGGAGAAATTGGAAAGGGTCCAGAAAAGAGCAACAAGAATGATCAAAGGTCTAGAGAACATGACCTATGAAGAAAGGCTGAAAGAATTGGGCTTGTTTAGTTTGGAAAAAAGAAGATTGAGGGGGTACATGATAGCAGTTTTCAAGTACCTAAAAGGGTGTCATAAGGAAGAGGGGGAGAATTTGTTCTTCTTGGCCTCTGAGGATAGGACAAGAAGCAATGGGCTTAAACTGCAGCAAGGGAGGTTTAGGTTGGACATTAGGAAAAAGTTCTAACTGTCTGGGTGGCCAAACACTGGAATAAATTGCCAAGGGTGGTTGTGGAATCTCCATCTCTGGAGATATTTAAGAACAGGTTAGATAAATGTCTGTCAGGGATGGTCTAGACAGTACTTGTCCCTACCGTGAGGGCAGGGACTGAACTCGATGACCTTTCAAGGTCCCTTCCAGTCCTAGCATTCTATGATTCGATGAAACAAGAGTCAACAGAACATTACAGCCAGTTGAGGCATGCACAGACACTGACTTCCCCACCAGCTGGGGCGTGTTCAACTCCCTGCTCCGCTTCAGGTCCTGGCTTTGGTCCTCAGCCTTTGGCGAGGTTCGTGCTATAGTGAAGGAACAGCTGTGTTGCCGCAGAGAATCATATCTTTACATTGACTCATACCTAACATAAAAAGCACAATGGCCATTTTTGAAGAAGGTAACCTCGTTACTGTAAATCGAGCTTGTGAGATTATCCTCTGGAATGCAGTGAAGGATTTGCATTGGACTATCATCGCTTCTAATGAGGCATCCTGCCTGTGGCAGTGACTGATTTATGCTTTAGAGGAAGGGAAAAGTTCCCTGTAACAAACTCTGTACATTATGCAAAATGGTGCATTGACAAAGAGTGGAGAATTCCTTTCATGCTGCTACGTGGTTGAGTTTAGATGAGATTTGGTTAGGTGAAATCAAACAGTTTCACTGGGGTTTAGAGAAACATACAGATATTGTGTATAAATATGATAGTGATCAGAGAAAGGGGAGATGAGATAGTAGATTGGTGACAAGCGAGTCTGCAGAAACTAAGCCACTCTGTACTTGACAGGGAAAGATGGACGGAAATAGCGAGAGAGGCCTCAGACAGGAACGGGCGCTGAGCCCACAGTTATTGACGATGACGATGAGCAGAGAAGCTATTGCTAAATTGCATCTTACTCGTTACAATACCATCCTACATTTCCGCTTCATTAAAGGTAAAATTTAAATTAAGATATAAGAGCAAAGTTGCCCATTACCTACCAGGACCCAGACATCTCTCTCCAAGCAAAAATAATAGGAAACTTACAAACAGCTATGAGAGCACCAAGATTAATAGCATATGAATGACACCAGCACGCTGTATATATTGCTTGAAAGACAGGAAATAACCTCTCCCATATTTAAGATCACAGCTTTTCTTTTGGGGGATGGCCATGTAGAACAGAGCTGGCCAAAACACAAGAAATTCTCTTCCCAAAGCAAATTCTGAGATTTCAAACTTTGTCTAGTTCTAAATCAGGATAAACATTTGAAATCTCTCTTCCCCCCTCCACCCCCACAAAACATAATATTGTAAAGTATTTTGTTTTGAAATAATGGAAACTTCTTTTTTGTAATAAGGTCAAAAGATTTTATTTTATTAAGGTCAAAACAATTCATTTTGATTTGATTATTCTGACTTTTATGCATATTAATAGGGAAAAAGTTGAAATGAAATGTCTGTGGTCATGACAAATGCAATTTTTACTACACATTAGCTGCGTCTACACGTGCACGCTACTTCGAAGTAGCGGCACCAACTTCGACGTTAGGCGGCGAGACGTCGAAGTCGCTAACCTCATGAGGAGATAGGAATAGCGCCCTACTTCGACGTTCAACGTCGAAGTAGGGACCGTGTAGACGATCCGCGTCCCGCAACATCGAAATTGCTGGGTCTTCCATGGCGGCCATCAGCTGGGGGGTTGAGAGATGCTCTCTCTCCAGCCCATGCGGGGCTCTATGGTCACCGTGGGCAGCAGCCCTTAGCCCAGGGCTTCTGGCTGCTTCTGCGGCAGCTGGGGATCTATGCTGCAGGCACAGGGTCTGCAACCAGTTGTCAGCTCTGTGGATCTTGTGTTGTTTAGTGCAACTGTGTCTGGGAGGAGTCCTTTAAGGGAGCGGCTTGCTGTTGAGTCCGCCCTGTGACCCTGTCTGCAGCTGTGCCTGGCATCCCTATTTCGATGTGTGCTACTTTGACGTGTAGACGTTCCCTCGCTGCGCCTATTTCGATGTTGGGCTGAGCAACGTCGAAGTTGAACATCGACGTTGCCGGCCCTGGAGGACGTGTAGACGTTATTCATCGAAATAGACTATTTCGATGTCGCAACATCGAAATAAGCTATTTCGATGTTGGCTGCACGTGTGGACGTAGCCATTGGGAGTGAATTTTGTATCTGTTGACGATGGAAGCCATGTCATCTCTGTGAATCAAACCCCACCCCACCTGACCCCCCATATGAGATCCAAAATCTGAGACTGGAAAATAAATTTAATGGGCAGCAAACATTAGCTTTTTATTAGAAACACAAGTATTGTTTGAAAAGGGGTTGGAGCGTTAGTCTTTTGAGCATGGATTTATAGTTTGGCATACATAGCTCCACTTATTAATTGGTCATATCAGAATGCCTTCCTGCAACTCAGACTGCAAGGATATCAGTCTCTCTAGGAGCAGTGGACGTATTTAGTGTCTGACTATGCCATGCTATCTCGGCTGTCCACACTGCCCACAAGTGAGCATGGTTGCAAGGTGATTGTGATGTGTCTCAGTCCTTGTCAAGAATATTCATGTAACCCTGCGAAGGGGTAAACCCAGAGCTAGTAGGTTCTGTGACAGCCACCAGCCAGGTGAACCGATGGGAAGAGAGAGGGATTTTTTAATTGAAACAGTTACCTATGGAGGGAGTCTTTCTAGTGTCCAGAGGAGAGAAACAGAAATGGATGAAGTCTGAAACCTGGCTTGGAAGATTTCAAAAGTATCCAGGCATTAAAAGCAATCTTGAAGTAACGGCTATGTGAGTAGAAAGGAAATGTTTAGTCAGACGCAATCAGGTTGCATTTTTATTTTGGATTTGGTGTGAGACGTTTCAGGCTGGCTGATGTACGCTCCGTACACTATTACTTTTAAACTGAATTCCCGGTAAGTAATCCTCTGCGTTTTAAGCAACCTTTTTAAGTTGTTTTGTAACAGCTGGCAACCAAGTGAGCTTTATCAAGTACATTGTTTTGTTAATTTTGCCAGAATTTAAAAACAACAAGAAGTCCTGTGGCACCTTATAGACTAAGAGCTATTTTGTAGTGTAAGCTTTGGTGGGCAAAGACCCACTTCGTATGCTCCAAAATGTTAGCCTATAAGGTGCCACAGGACTTCTTGTGTTGAAGATACAGACTAACACGGCTACTTCTCTGATACTTGCCAAAACTTGTCACCCATTCCTGACTGGTGATGCAAACAAACTTTCCATGTATGCTTGGTTCCATTCCAGGGCAGGTCACGCTTATTATGATCCCCTGGGCAGCTCTGTAGTGCTCCCTTACTCTCCAGTGTGGAGGAAAGCCACTCTGCCTCATTGCTTGGGGTGGCACTGGTGGGGCCAACAACTAACAGTCTAAAACTCTAGGCCTTTCTGACAGGCAAACACATAACAGCTGGGGGGCCTCGTCCCCACCCCTGGGCAGGGCAGCACCCTACAGCCTCTAGCTCAAAGCTCCACAGTTGGGTAGACCACAAATAACAGTCTAGGCCCAGCCTTCTAGCAGAGCTGGGCTGTTAACGTGCTCTAGCCTAAGCCTCCTGGCTCAGGCAGTCACCAAACACACAGTCATTTAGCTGTAGCCCTTTCAGCAGGCAGGGCAAGGAGCAGGCTTTAGCTCAGGTTTGTGAGCTTAGGCAGCCTGCAAAGAAACAGTCTTGAGGTTCATGTAATTGGGAGTCTGGAGGAATCTGGGGACCCTGCAAGGGGTTCATCCACCCAGCAGGTAGTTGAGAGGTGCTAGCAGTGCGGTTTCGCAGAGCACCTGCCTTCTGGTTAATGATGAAAAGTCAGCCATGCCAAGAGTGGGTGGCAGGTGTCATGGGCCCACTCTGTCCCACCACATCCCAGCCCAAGTCCTAACCAAGGCAGAGTGGTCTACCACTGGGTTGTTGAGGAGCCAGCCATAATCTGCCAAATGAAAGGCAGTCACTTCAGCAGCTCAACAATTGCCAGCTCCTTCTGAGCTATGTCATACCTACGCAGGGCACTTTGTTATACGTACCAAAACATGTGCCCATGGGCACCACCAGTAGAAACAAAAACCCTAGCTATTGGTGCTCTGCTCTCAGCTGGATGGCAATTGGCTCCCTCCTGACTGGCCACCCAAGCACACAGCTTACAGGGAACACTGGTCTTCAGGCTCTTTGGAGAATACAGCCAACCGTAGTCACAGCATTTCCTCCCTGGGGTCTGCCCGCTCAGGGGGCAGGATGTGGTAGATGTAAGCTTCTAGTCCTGGGTGCTTCAGCAAGGTAGAGGCATCCATCTTCCCCCCACCCCGACTCCCACCCAACTGAGCTGCAGCGCCTTCCTTTCTCACTTCCTCCCCTACTCTGCTGCAGGGGGCCGGGCAAGGCAGGCTTGGCTCTGCTCACAAAGGGGAGTGTACTGCTCCCTCCCTACTTCTAAGCTCGAGGGAGGCCAGTCTGCCTCACTACAAGCTCTAAAGTCCGCTTCATTCACAGAGATGCAGGTTGGTCATTAGATGCATAAAATCATCTTTGCACAGAGATGGCTTTCTTCTGCTGACCTAAAGCAGGCATTCACCCCACTGCTCAGGGACCTCTAGAGCTTGGCCTGCCTAAAAGAAACCAAAGCTTAGGAGGGATAACCCAGTGGTTTGAGCAATGCTCTGCTAGACCCAGAGTTGTAAGCTCAAGCTTTGAGGAAGCCATTTAGGGACCTGGGGAAAAAAAAAAGGAGGTGGGATGCTTGTTCCTGCCAAGAAAGCAGGCAACTTGACTCAATGACCTCCTGAGGTCCCTTCCAGCTATACAAGATGTGTATCTCCACATATCTAGGCATCCTCCTCCACAATCTACTCCAATCCTAGTAATGGAGGGAGGGTAAATCAAACAGACTTTATTATGTTATGCTTACCTTAATGCATCTGGGCCTGCGTTGTAGGTTGTGGTAGCTTCAGAACAGGCTGGTGAATAAAGCATGATTTTAAACATAATCCAAAAGAGGAAAAAAAGTACCCTCTGTAACTTTATGCTTATGCAGCCCCTAAAAAGGATAGAAATCTCTTTTTTTAACCCTCATATTCAAACACCAACACGCTCTTTGATTTTTCTCATCAGGGGCTTCCACTTCTGTTGGGTGCAGTCAAGAAAGCAGAACCTTTGGGAGGCTTTATGGGAGAAGGCAAAACCAGGATGAAATGCTACAAAATATACCTGAGGTGCATAAGCAGTTCCAGGAGAAAAGGAAGCTGCAGAGGGAGAAGGACGTAGCTTAGCAGGAGACATAGGCTGTGCAGCAGCTAGAACACCGATGGCTGTGGGAAGAGACAGAGCACAGCAGAAGGATCTTTTCAAGAGGTTGTTTGCCCACATGGTCATGAGGCTAGAGGCCCTCGAGCCAGCTTCACTCCCCATTGCAGCTTCAGCACCTGGCCAAGATCATCTGTAGTATTCGTTGTGTCCCCACCAAGCTCTCACATCCTACAGAGTCGTTGGGCAATGGCCTGGTTTTGGCCGATCCATGAACAACACACTGAAGAATTGTACTAGCACTCAGACTATAGGTGGGCCGCTGTAGATACTTTGCCAGTTCTGCACTTTTTTGCTGTTTTGGTGCAAGCCAGCTGCCAATACAGGTCCAGGACCAGCTGCATCTTCGTGTGTAAGTTCTGGTGCCTCTGCTGGCCAGCCCAGTTCTGCACAATAACGCAGTCTCATCTGTCTGTGCTAGAAGCCCAGCTTCAGAAGTGCCTGTCTATATATGGGGAGTCTGCCATGAAGACAGCAGGCATCCTCTGGGCTGCAGATGCCATGGGTGTACCCTGTCAGAGCAGCCTTCAAAAGGACAAAGACTACAGCTGAAATGCATGACAGCCTCTTATAGATGCAGCACCTGAATGCTGAAACAGCAGGGAAATGCAAGCAGGAAGAGATCTTCCAGCTTTGCTGGATCCATGTGGCTGATGCCGGTTATAGGGAGCAGGCAGACCCTGCCCCGAAACGGCTCAGCTGGAGATGTTGGCAGTTAAGGATGGAGGGACAAGTTGTCCCACAATTCACCATGAGCCAAGCCCTAGAGCAGCTACAGCTAAGGGTGCTAAGAACCCTGGGATCTGCCCAGAAGTCGCAGGAGGAGACACATGTCTGCATGCCACAGTGTGGCCATGCCAGCCTAGGGCAAGGGCAGATACAAGGCAAGTGTGGCAATGCAGCAGAGACAACCACTGGGAAGTGCAGGTTTGCATTGTGGGTGCACAGACACACATTGTGCAGTGTAGACACAGCTGAAAAGAACTTCTGTAACCAACAACTGCTGCTTGATTGGCTGGCTGATTGGTATCCTCCTTGGAATCTCTTTAGTATTAAAACAACACTCCCCCACCTCACCTTTCTGGGAGGCAGTGGCATTTAAACAGGGGGACCCAACCTATAACCTTTAGTAGTGTGTGGCAGGCTGAGCACTCTGAGACACTAAGCCCTGTACGCTACAGATAGAATTTCCCCCGGTTTCACAAAGAAGTAGGAAGCGAGAGAGATGGAGTGCGCAGGAGTGATGGAAGTCAGTGGATCCCTACATCTGCAAGGGCAGGAGAGTACTCTCTGAGGGAGGAAGAAACCTCACTGAGAGGCACAACCAGAGCTGGGTCTCGTGAGTTAGGACTGGGAATCAGGAAGCACATTCCTGGTCTTGTCAGTGGTCACCTGAGTGTTTTTGTGGAAAATCACCGTGCCTCTGTGTTCCTCCTTTCTTTGGTTTGTCTGTTGAGGTAGGAAGAGAGCCAAAATTATAACAATGTGTTCGCAACGGAGCCATGGCGTAGGTGTTCCTATAATACAATTCATAACAATATTGAACTGATACTGCAGTTAGGGCTCTGCTCTGAATTCTGTATTTATCCCAGAGGTCTCCAGACTAGATAAGGGTACGTAAGAAATGTATCATCAGGTCTGTGGTGTTATCCAGAAGGCTGTTATTTTGCAGCATTCAGTGTGGCTGTGGTGTGCTCATGCAGGATGGTTAGCACCGGGTCTGCACGCTTTGTGGAAGATGAGAACCACTTACTCCTGCAAGCAGCTCCATTGGTTACAGAATCGGGCTCCTTATGAACAGAGGTGAAGCAACAGAGAAGACGAGGGGGAAAACAAAAAGGGATTTTGGCAGTATGGGAATTGTGCCAGAGCTAAGGTATAAAGCGGTTATGATTACATTCCAGTATTGAGTACTGTACCTGTCACAAAGAGGCCTCAAAGTACATGGAAATTCCCTGATGTTAGGCACCAGAATTCACCCAATGGATAAACATTTATATGGGCTGTTAAGCATAATGTCAGTGAGTCAATTATCACATTGTCTTTGGCATTTGAAATGTTTGTGTTGGAGACGGGAGGAAGAGGAGAGTCTTGTGACTGGGAGTATTATTGCCTGGACAGATATTGTATTACTTACAAATTCATTAGCCAATCCAGATTTCTTTGTATATTTTTATGCTTTGTAAATGTCAAATGGCTCACCTGAATGTGCAGTTTTCAGAAGCTGGGAGGTTTGTGAATTCTTTGCAAGTTGTCCACTTGTCAGCATTTGTGTTGTGTGACTGAGCCCCTGCCTCACATGGCAACTGTTCTGATCCCTGGATGGACAGCAAACAGTCCTGAAACAGAACAAGTGCTGCGAGCCTAATAGGCAGATTCCTTCCATGGAAAGAGACAACGCCAAGTAGCTGTTTCATCGAGAGAACAAGTCAGGGCTCAGCGATAGTGTTCAGATCTCTCACACCTTCTCATGGAGGTGATGGACTAAAGGGGGGCCTTCAAATTTTTCAGAAGACATGATGCCTAATTTAGTAAATCATTTCAAAGAGAAAGGCAGTGCAACCTGTGCCCTGGCATAGTGGTATGTAACTGCATTTAGCTGCAAGAATTTGTGGGTTCATGTGTTGAAAGAGGTATGAAAATAAAGGCAATTTTTCAATTCCCTCAGAATGTGCTATTTACAAGTTGCTCACGGGCACCCACTGTAATGTGATGAGAGAGGAAAGGTGTGTTAGCAAAAATGCTACTGAGTGCTTGCTTTGATTAGGAAAACAAGGGTGTCTTTCAGAAGCAGGAGAAAGGAATGTCTCTTTGGAGTGATATTTTGATCTCATTTGCACCAATTTTACATTAGTGTAACTCTGCTACTTGCAGTGAAGTTGTTTCTGATGTGTATGAGACCAGAGTTAGGCTGCCAATTTGTATTGTGTTAAATATAACAACATAGCAACAGCCCTGGTACTATTCAGTGCAAAATCTAGTCAACTGCACAGTGTCTTTTGTAAAGGTAAGAAGACACTGAAAATCGCCCATTGGCTTTCAAGGACTCTGCAGTGGGTCCCAAGTGACAATAATTCCTATGGTCTTGGTGCTATGATTTGGCTGCCTAAGCCCCAGAGATGTCCTCTGAGGGCTTTTCATTCCTTTGTCGCATTAAAAGGCACCCAGTTTTCCTGTACCGAATCTGATTTTATATGGATATGACTGTAAAGGGCCAGTCACATAACCAGTCCTACACGCTTTGTATGCACTAGTAGCGCACGTACTGAAGGTAGGGCTAGGGCCGGGGCTGCTGTACTCCAGATGGGATTTTGCCTCTGATGGAGCATGACCAGTTTTTATTCTACTCTCCCCCACTGTGGAGCTCGTGCAGGCAAGCCCAGCTTTGGCAGCCGATTGGGATTTCATATGACTCTCACCAGCGGAGCATGCGGTGAGAGTATGTCATTAAAGTAAACCAAGTTTATTTAAAAAAAGAGCATGGATTCAATGATACCAAGTAAAAGGAATAAAAGCAGAGATGGTTACAAGCGAATTTGAGTGACAACGTGCATCTAAAAGGCTAAAACTTAATTGAGCAAGATACAGCTTTTCTCCAAGTTGGTTTCTTTTTCCCTTTAGTCTCTTTTCCATCATTTTACTGTCTGGCCAGTCCAGGACCCATCACAGAGATTGAATTGCTTGGTTTCTTTCTTTGCTAAGGTGATGGATGAAGAGGGAGTCACTCCCTATTTTATATTCCCAAAGGGACATCCTTTGTATAACAAATCGGCAAGACCTTGTGGGATTCAGCTTCCTGTATCTCTTTTGGCTACAAGATCCATATTAATTTTCTGCCCAAATTCTTTAAAAAAAGTAAGAGTACAGCCAAAAGTAAACAAGAAAGTAAAAGAAGAAGGGAGAGGCAAAAAGGCATAATTTTAAAAGTCGAAGCTACATCCTAGTGAGGAAAATAGAAAGGAGCATAAACATAATGAAGTATAAAAATATAATAAGGAAGGATAAAAAATGAATTTGAAGAACAGATAGACAAAGACTCAAAGTAGTAACAAAAAAGGTTTTAAATTACACTAGAAGCAGGAAGCCTGCTAAATAACCAATGTGGCCGCTGGATGATTGAGATGCTAAAGAGACACTCAATCATAAGGCCACTGCAAGAAACAAGAGGAGATCTTTGCATCAGACTTCCTGGCTGAGGACTGAGCCATCATTTTTAGGTGACAAATCTGAGGAACTGTCCCAGGCTTAGGTGTCATGAGAGACAGTTTTGGAAGAAATTGATAAATTAAACAATAGTAAGTCTCTGGAACCAGATGGGATTCACCCAAATGTTCTGAAAGAACTCAAATTCGAAATTGCAGAACTACTAACTGTAACCTATCATTTAAATTGGCTTCTGTAGCAAATGACTGGAGGATAGCTAATGTGATGCTAATATTTAAAAAGGGCTCCAGAGGTGTTCAGGGCACTTATGGGCTTCAGAACTGTGCAAACTGTTGAAACTCTAGGGCTACATCTACACATGCACGCTACATCGAAATAGCTTATGTAGTGACATCGAAATAGGCTATTTCGATGAATAACGTCTACACGTCCTCCAGGGCTGGCAACGTCGACGTTCAACTTCGACGTTGGGCAGCACCACATCGAAATAGGCACTGCAAGGGAACGTCTACACGCCAAAGTAGCACACATCGAAATAAGGGTGCCAGGAACAGCTGCAGACAGGGTCACAGGGTGGACTCAACAGCAAGCCGCTCCCTTAAAGGGCCCCTCCCAGACACAGTTGCACTAAACAACACAAGATCCACAGAGCCGACAACTGGTTGCAGACCCTGTGCATGCAGCATGGATCCCCAGCTGCCGCAGCAGCAGCCAGAAGCCCTGGGCTAAGGGCTGCTGCACAGGGTGACCATAGAGCCCCGCAGGGGCTAGAGAGTGAGCGTCTCTCAACCCCTCAGCTGATGGCCGCCATGGCGGACCCCGCTATTTCGATGTTGCGGGACGCGGATCGGCTACATGTGCCCTACTTCGACTTTCAACTTCGAAGTAGGGCGCTATTCCCATCCCCTCATGGGGTTAGCAACTTCGACGTCTCGCCGCTTAACGTCGATTTCAACTTCGAAATAGCGCCCAACACGTGTAGCTGTGACGGGCGCTATTTCGAAGTTGGCACCGCTACTTCGAAGTAGCGTGCACGTGTAGACGCGGCCTAGAAAAGAACATTATAGTCAGATGTAAAGATGAACATACCACATTTTTGTAAAAGAAAATCATGCCTCCTCAATCTACTAGAATTCTTTGAGGAGGTCAACAAGCATATAGACAAAGGGGGATCCTCTGGATATAATGTACTTAGATTTTCAGAATGCCTTTGACGAGGTCCCTCACCTTAGACTCTTAAGTAAAGCAAGCTGTCATAGGATAAGGGGGAAGGTCCTCTCATGGATTGGTTAAAAGAGAAGAAACAAAGGATTACTATAAATGGTCAGTTTTCTGAATGGAGAAGGGTAAATAGTGGTGTCTCCCTGGGATCTGTACTGGGACAAATCCTATTCAACATATTCATAAATTATCTGGAAAAAGGGATAAACGGTAAGGGGGCAAAATTGCAGATGATATGAAAATACTAAAGCTAATGAAGTACCAGGCTGACCGTGATGAGCTACAAGAGGATCTGTCAAAACTGGGTGACTGGGCAACAATATGGCAGATGAAATACAATGTTGATACATTCAGAGTCATGCACACTGGAAAATATAATCCCAAATATACATATAACGTGACGGGGTCTAAATTAGCTGTAACCATTCAAGAGTGAGATTTTGGCCTCATTGTGGATTGTTCTCAGAAAATATCTGCAATGTGCTGTGGCAGTCAAAAAAGCAAACAGAATATTGGGTGTCATTGAGAAAGGGATAAATAAGAAGACAGAAAATATCATATTGCCTAAGTATAAATCCATGCTATGCCCATACTTTGAACTGCATGTCGTCACCCCATCTCAAAAAAAATATATTATCGTTGGGAAAGGCTCAGAAAAGAGCAATTGAAATGATTAAAAGAATGAACCAGCTTCCATATGAGGAGAATTCATAAGATTGGGACTTTTCAGCTTGGAAAAGGAATATCTAAGGGAAAATATGAGCAGTGTAGAGAAAGTATATAAAGAAGTGTTATTTACTCCTTCATGTAACACAAAAACTTGGGGTCACCAAATGTAGTTAATAGGCAGCAGATTTAAAACAAAGAAAATGAAGTATTTCATAATACAACACATAGTCAACCAGTGGAACTCCTTGCCAGAGTGCATGGAGGACAAGCCCATCAATGGCTATTAGCCAGGATGGGTAGCAATGGTGTCCCTAGCCTCTGTTTCCAAGAGGCTGGAAATGGGCAACAGGAGATGGATCACTGGATAATTACCTGTTCTCTTCATTTCCCTTTGGGCAGCTGTCATTGGCCACTGTCATAAGACAGGTTACTTGGCTGGATAGAACTTTGGTATGAGCCAGTATGGCTGTCTCTATGTTATGGTTTAATACTCTATAGCTGGACTTCAGGCTCAAGATAATTGCTGCTAATTTAGCTTGCTAGCCTTGTTTATGGCTAATATGTCAATTGAAGTAAACCCACATTCCTTTCTCTAGGACAGAATTGCTTGTTATCTTTACCTAGTCTGTCTGTCCTTAAATCTGGTCAGTAATATTATACAAGAGTAATTCATAACTTCACATATAATGTGAACACATGCATTTTACAATGATATATTAGCTTTCATGCCATATCCCAAAAGTCATTGTGGTGGGGCATAAAATCCCCAGACAGACAGACAGGGGTTAAAGAGCTGCGCAATTTCTCTAGTTTCATACCAGCAGAGTTTATCGGGCCTACAGCAGCAATGAAATGGGTCTATTTTCCTACTCCTGCTTCTGCATAATAATGCATTAACAGCATCCAGCCTCTTAACAAACCTGATTGTGGAGAGGCATTCCTGCAAGGTGCCACTCCTGACTTCATGCTGCCAGGTGTGGAGAGAGGTTACCAGAGGATCGGTGGGACAGACACATGACCTTCCCCCTAAAAAGTCTGAGCAGGAGGAGTGGAGGTCGCTGGTTTGCCCCTTCAGAAGATTTAAAAGGTGCAGGAAGGTTTTTCTGAGGATGATTTTGGAAGGTGAGATGTTGAAGGATGAATGAGTCTGTCTTAAATGAAGCCAACAGCAGAAGAACACTGTTAAATAGGGTAAGAATAAGGCAGGCAAAATTTATAAGCCATATAATTAGGAAGTCTGCACTTGAAAATTTAGTGACACCAGGAAAGTGTAATGGAAAGCGAGTCTGAGGTAGACAATGTGAGAAAATATTGGGTAGTATCACTTCATGGTAGCATTGCCACAGTGCTGTTGAGATGCTCCAGAGTACTCGTAATACACAGGGGAGGAGGGCCATGACTGCCTACGCTAATCAGCACGGCATGAATGAATGAATGAATGGAGTTGTTGAAGTCTCATGAGAAGTTCAAGAATCTGGGGAACGGGAACTGGGATAGATCAAAAGGACCTGTTTGATATTTAGTTTATATTCAAGCAGCCACACTGCAGCAATATTATTCTGTTCACCCTTCTCTTGCATCATATTGAGGCATTTTAATGGTGGAACATACGGCAAAAGTTTTGCATTGTAACTTGAGGAATTTGATTTTGGAAGTCTGCTGGGAAGGAAGTCTGTCATGGATTTTAATTGGCGGCATTGCTGTCTTCTTGAAAATAAACAAACTCTGGCTTGTGGGGATGAGAGTCAACAACAACATTGGAGTTACATGAAAACTCTGTATAACTGCTAACACTTCATCGTGATCCCAGTCAAGACTGATGATAAGTATACACAAATCATGTATCATGTTTAAGACCATCCCTTTGCCTAGCACATGCTTTTTTCCACTTAATTCAAAACACACCAGTCAGAGCCTGTCCTCTTCAATCCAGATTTTTCAAGAGTTTGCTGTGCAGACCAACACCGTCAGTGATGGCCATGGCTGGAGATGGGATATTGGGTGGGTTTGGCCAGTGCTCTAAAGTGGCATTGAACAGTCTTTCGCAGATGCTTTGCTGGCTGGTCCTGGCTTACATGCTCCAGGTTGAACTGATCTCCCTAGAGAAGGGATTGTGCCCCCCCTCCCCCCCCCCCGATCAGATTAGAATGATCTTGGAGGATTTTCACCTTCATCTGCAGCCTGGAAGTGCAGGACACTGGACAGCATTTCCTGGTCGTGTATCACTTAATAACTTGCATTCTGCTGTGGAGGCCTGAGACATTGACAGAGCTTGGCCTTTCCCATTCTCTTACTGTGGCACGTATTGAGTCTGCTGCAGGCTGTAAATACCTTGGTCTAATTTCAGTTCTTAAGGATAGTGTGCATGTACTAGGTGGTGTTGGTGACTTGTCATAAACAGGAAGTGCAGCTAGTTGACCTGGTGGTCTCCTATGGCCTTAAACTCCCCAGGTTTATAACACCTCAGAGGACAAAAACAGCCATGAGAGTTTCTTCTTGAAGGAAGTGGGGAGTGAGTCTCAGTCAGTGGAATCCCAAACTCCTTTGATATGTGGTAGAATAGTTCCCATCCCAGCCAGGAAGGGATTAAAGACCTTCTCTGGGTGCAATCAGCCCATGAGGCCCACCACAGGAAGGGGCAGGACTGTAGCTCAGAGGTCTCCCACCCACCAGAAATGAGTTGTTCAATAGGGAAACTGCATGAAATCCTTGGTCACCATTACCAAATGTTTAAAGGTCTCAATCTTATCCCTAGCAGGCAGGTGTCCATCACAAAAGCTATGAGCACATTTGGCAGTAATGTGAATCCTTACTGCCAGTTGCAAGAAAGGTTACGGACTAAAAAAACATACAGAAGGCAATGGAATATCTGGACAGTAACATGGTGTTCATACTCTACGTTTGAAAAAGCCCATAGAGTTCAACAAAGCAAGGCTATGCAACCATTTCATTAATCTGTCAGAGATGGGATGCCAGGGCATAATTTCCCTGAAGACTGATGGTATTGCTCAAGGAAGCTATGGGAAAAACTGAATTTCTGGCCTGGGTTTGAAGAGACACTTATGTATGACTAGCCAACCAGTAGGACAACAGTGAGCAATTTTGGAAAGAAGGCTTCAAGGAATAAGAAGCAAAAGGAAAAAAACAGCATTGGGTGGAACTTTAGGGAGTTGCACATGGTTTCCACAAACAAGTCTGATGAGTCAATCCAGGTGTTTTCTTGCTGAGAGTCACATCTTCCAGGAGGATGAGAAAAAGGACATTTTAATTCTAGCACCTGACATGTATGCAGGATCTAGAAATAGGTGTGAATGATGCATACCAAGTGGGAAGAAAAGAGATTACTACTACTTATCCCTTGTACTCCAAGTGCACCATAGATGATATTTCTGCAATCTCTGTCTTGGATTTATCCTGGATAGAATCTGTTGTTTAATGTGCTTATAATAACTGCACTTGTTTCTGTAAGAATTGCTTTTAGGCTAAGTGAATATTTGTTGAGAACAACTGTACATTTGAGTAGTTTTCATTTAAATGATATGGGAGTGATCCAGCTCCGACTCTTTCTCCCCCTACTGATCTGAGTTTGGTCAGCAGCTTGTCTCTGTTTCTGTTATGGGCCAAACCCAAACATCAGCAGGGATCTGTCAAAAACAAATAATGTCAAATCAACTTGATAGCTTTGTTTGTAAAAGGTTTCTGAAAGTTTGTAATCCTTTCCTTTGGTGGTCTGTCGTGTACAACAATGACATCTTGAGCTTGCACAGGCTCATTGATTGTGGACTTGCATGTGGCTGGGGAGTCCAAGCCTTGAACAACATGGGCGTTTACAGTAGGGGCAAAGGAACTGTCCTGGCTCTGTCGGTGTGGCTGCTGCTTTTGCTTTTCAACTTTCACGAGCATCAATCAGGTGCATATGTCACTGCTCTTCGAAGTTGTCATACACATGTCGTATGAGAGCACACCAGCCTGTTCAGTCTTCTGCATGCTGCTCTAGCTGCTTTGGATTTAATTCAGCCTGAGCAGTGTTGGCCTTCACACGGTCTTTATACCTCTTATGAGGTCTACCTTGACTCCTTTTGCCCTGGGAAAGTTCACTATAGAGGAGTTGCTTAGAGATTCTTGACTCCTCCACTTGTATGATGTGCCCTGTCCAGCGTAGCTGAACTTTCCGAATCATGGCTTCAGTGCCTGTGGTTCCTGCTCTGTCAAGGACTTCCATGTTTGTGACTCTGTCCTGCCACCGAATGTGCAGTATTGAGCTCAGGCTGCGTGCGTGGAAGCGCTCCAGCAGTTTTATATTCTTTCTGTGCAAGGTCCAGGTTTCACATCCATACAGGAGACTGGTCAGGACTACAGCTTTGTACACTTTCAGTTTAGTGGATTGTTGGATGTTGTGCTGATTCAACACACACGCTCTCAGCTGTCCAATTGCCTGGCTGGCCTTGCAGATTCTGGCATTCATTTCTTTGCCAAGGGAGCCATATTGGCTATCATGCTGCTGAGGTACTTGAACTTGTGCACTGTTTTTAACTCTGTTCCTTCAATAGAGATTGAAGCAGGGACAGCAGCAGATCCTGGAACGGGCTGAAACAGTACCTCGGTCTTTCCTAGGCTGATGGTCAAACCAAAGAGGCGAGTGGCTTCAGCCAACTTGTTGACGATAAGCTGGAGATCAGATTCCTTGTGTGTTGTAAGTGCACAGTTGTCAGTAAAAAGGGCTTCACAGATGAGCTTCTCAAGTGCCTTGGTTTTAGCATTCAAACGACGAAGGTTGAAGAGTGACCCATCAAGCCTGTACTTTATGTAGACTCCATGGTCCAGGTCCCTGGCTGCCTGGCAGAGGACACACGTGAAAAAGAGGTTGAATAGCCTGGGGGCCAGCACGCACCCTTGGTTCACAACATTGGTCATCTCAAATGGATCTGAAGACGTGTCATTTGAAAGAACAAAATATCATTTGGTTAAATGCAGCTGAACTAGAGGAAAGCGAGTGTGATTATTCAATCCAAAAAGCAAGGATGGATTTTTAATACGAACTAATATAACCAGAGGAGTTACAATCTGGTAGTAATTTGCACTATGGATTTGGAAGGCTTGTGAAGTTTCTCCCTCCTTGTGCAGTTGAGTGGCTTTGTGGGAGGATGCTATGAACAGTTTGCAATTCCCCTCCACTTAGGGGATTTCAGTGCCAGAGCAAGAAGTGAATGGCTTGCCCCAGTAGACAGTGAGGTGTGGAATGCGTATTAAAAGTGAGCTGATTGGCCATCGGTTGTCAGCTGACGGAAGGAGGAGAGGAAAAGAATAAAGAGGGTCTAATAACAAGGAAGAGAAAAATAGAGAAAGAAAAACTGGTATGTGCAGAAAAAATAAACATTTTAAAATAAAATTATAGCAGATAAAGACATAGATGGCAGGTGGAGCTTTTCAGTAATCACTGAATTTTCCAGGAATCACTACAGAATGAGAGGCAGCTTCCCTCTGGAGGTTAGTGCTGTATTGCTGAAGTTTCTGCCCAAATATTTACAAAGTTATTGAGGATGCACCTTTGGTTCTTAAGAGACCAGCCTTGGAGTCAGCTTAGGCCTAGCACATGACGTCTGCCTGCATTTTGGATGACGTTGTGTCAGGGATGCAGTGAGGGCAGTTTGACTATCCTGCAGGGGAGTGTTCTGGCTTGTCCATACCTCTTGAAGCTTAGACTGACTTGAAATAGAGACTTGTTGCCATTGTTCCTCTGCGAACAAAAAAAGGAAAGAAAAATGTTGTTACAAGGAAAGGCATGAAGATGTGGTGGGAATGAGAGGGACAAAGAGGAACTGTAAGTCACAGGAGAAAAGATTGCTATTGTTTATTTTAAAATAAATGTTCTCTGCCTTTGGAAAACCCCTATTAGACTTTCCATTTTACATTGTGTGAATCCCTTCATGCTGCCAGCGGGAAATCCCACTGGCTGCTTAAATTAGCCCGCTAGAATTTGCTTACTGTTATTCTCCTTCAACCCCTTTTCTTGCTTCAAAATAAACCCACTAAAAGTAAATATTGGGTGTTACTCATCCTAGTCAGCAGCAGGTTGTCCTGTGTAATTCTCAGGGCACATTCTGAGTTCTGAAAAAACAAACGGGGCTGAGTTCTGACTTCCCATGACCTTGGATACGGCAGTTAAAGCTAGTTGTGTCATTTAACTGCAGACTGGCTCAGTGCTGTAGGACACCTCCTGGGGCTTGGCAATTGTCCACAATTTCAGAATTCCAGGCAGAACACAGGCAGTGAACATCCTGCAGCAATCTTTAGGGTGCACCACCCTGCTCATGTCTCTGCTCTGAGGCAGCTCCGTCGACTGTTACAGGGAAGGGGTAGCTAAAGGCCTGTTTCCTCCCTACCATGGGCTCTGCATAGGAAAGAATGGGGAGGGAAGTTGTTTGTACCCTCTCTCAATCTCTAGGGCCTGGGAGACCTGGCCTTCAAAGACAGATCAATGCAAAAGAGACAGGGAAGACCAGGAAACCTTGCAGAGGACATCACCTGGTTGGCTGGCTAATTTTTAAGTAACTCTTCTTATGTAATTTAAGTAATTCTCATCTCAGATTTAAAAGTAGCCATCCTGCAAAACAACAACAACACAATTTCAAAACCAGGCTCCAAAGAGAAACTGCAGAGCTGTAATTCATTTGAAAATTTGACACCATTAAGCAAGAATTGAACAGAGACTGGGAATGGCTGGCCAATTACAAAAGCAGTTTCTCTTCTCTTGGTGTTCACACCTCCATGTTAGCTGCTGGTAATAGGCCGCACCTCCTTGACTGAATTGACCCTGTCAACTCTGGCCTTCCTCTTGACTGGGACTCCCTCCTTTCCATGAGCCTGTATATTTAGACCCTCTTCTGGAATCCCCACTCATGCATCTGATGAAGTGGGTCTTTGTCTGTGAAAGCTTATGCTTCAAAATATCTCTTTGTCTATAAGGTACCACGGGACTTCTTGTTGTTCTCTTCTTATGGTCATGTTATAAGAAGTGAGTCTTGCAGAGGGACTTGAAGGATACTTTGGTGGCTAGTGAAGCTGGACGGGGAAGGTTGCCAATTGTTCAGGTAGTCACATAACTAATTTGCAACAGCTTGGTGGAAAATGGGGAAAGCTCTAGAAGAACATCATCAGTAGACTGTAGGAACCCAGTAATAAATGTACCCCTGTTATTAAGATGCACTATTGAACTGCATCTGGTTTCAATTTATTTACTGCGCATGTCCAACAAATTTATTCTCTAGAGTAGGGTCCACCAGGTCAATTATTAGGGAAGCTTTGGCAAAATCACCTGGAACAATGAGAATTCTCACAAATCTCAGGAAGCACAGATAGTAAATGATCATTAAAAGATGAATTCGTAGAGAGAAGTTCATAGCAGAGGAACAGAGTGCTCAGTTTTGGACACACTGGAATTATCAGAGGTTTCAAGCTTTTGTGGTGAAGCAGTGTCTGTGGATACCAGTTGCAAGTTACCCACCTATGTCAAAACTTCTCTCTGCTTCACAGCCTGAAGGGTTGACGCAAAGGCGAGTTGGGCTTTAATGCATATCTGGGCTGCAGAAAAGGTCTGAGACAGAAGAGTGGGCAACAGAGCCACAAGGAGTAGGCAGTCTTCTACGGAAGGCCCTGAGCCAAATTCTCCAAGCGATAGGGCCCTCCAGGAGAAGCAACACACTTTATGGCCGCGTCTACACGTGCACGCTACTTCGAAGTAGCGGCGCCAACTTTGAAATAGTGCCCGTCACGGCTACACGTGTTGGGCGCTATTTCGAAGTTGAAATCGATGTTAGGCGGCGAGACGTCGAAGTCGCTAACCCCATGAGGGAATGGGAATAGCGCCCTACTTCGAAGTTGAACGTCGAAGTAGGGCACGTGTAGCCGATCCGCGTCCCGCAACATCGAAATAGCGGGGTCCGCCATGGCGGCCATCAGCTGAGGGGTTGAGAGATGCTCTCTCTCCAGCCCTGCGGAGCTCTATGGTCACCGTGTGCAGCAGCCCTTAGCTGGGGATCCATGCTGCATGCACAGGGTCTGCAACCAGTTGTTGGGTCTGTGGATCTTGTGTTGTTTGGTGCAACTGTGTCTGGGGGGGCCCTTTAAGGGAGCGGCTTGCTGTTGAGTCCGCCCTGTGACCCTGTCTGCAGCTGTTCCTGGCACCCTTATTTCGATGTGTGCTACTTTGGTGTGTAGATGTTCCCTCGCAGCGCCTATTTCAATGTGGTGCTGCCCAACGTCGAAGTTGAACGTTGACGTTGCCAGCCCTGGAGGACGTGTAGACGTTATTCATCGAAATAGCTTATTTTGATGTTGCTACATTGAAATAAGCTATTTCGATGTAGCGTGCACGTGTAGACGTAGCCTATAGGAGCAAGGAAGGATACAAGTGACTGGACCCAGGTAGGGGGCCTGGGGGCCAGTGTTCAATACTAAAACAGAAAAACACCAGGCACAGAACCCAGAAAGACACTGCGAGTACTACAGCAGCCTTGAGACCAGTCAGTGGACCAAGCGCTTGATAGAGAATGATTCAAAAGGAGCCCAAAGAGGGGCTGAGAAGCCCATGAAGAGTGGGAGCATCTTTTGTGCGTTGCAACTTACATCTGACACCCTGGAAGGGGTTATGTTTGTTGGTGATTTAGGGCTGCAGTGCATGGGATGAAGAAGCTCTGGGCTGACAGGAGCAAGCTGTCCCACCGGTGTTAAGAAAACACCACTGCAAGTGGCAGAAGCTATGCTGGTGGGACAAGCCTGCCTGCTGACATAGGGCTGGGCACAACAACACTGCTGGTGAAACTTATATTGCTCAGAGGGGAGGAATATTCACACCCCTTGGTGACATAAGTTTTGCTGACATAAATGGGAGTGTTGACATTGCCTTAGCCAACATCTTAAGTCATGTCTTCATCACTGACCTGCGTATGGAACACTGAAGAGACCCATCCTGAGGAAGAGAAGGGAGGCTGGTGCTTAAGGGAGTACCAAGGGGTGGTCATGTCCTGTGATGGAGTAATAAGTCAGTATTTAACTCATGTGTTTCAGGTGAGCTCTCCAAATGTTCCTGGGCAGTCCTGGCCGTAACCTGATGGATGTAGGCTCCTTGTCCTGGATGCCATGAGAGCTGTAAGGAGCAGAAGCACAAGGATGTGGTTTCTTAAGGTGATGGCGTACCAGGATTTTAGCACTGTTGGACACACTCAGCTTTGCTCAGAGAGGGAAAACTGTCAAATGAGACAATAATCCATACACATCCTCACACGCCTGAAACTCATCATCATATGGAAATCACTCATCACTGTATGCTGATGAAGTCTGTGCACTAAGGGAAATTCTTGGAAGGAACGTAATACTCCAAAATGCATACACTGCATGGATGACACATCCAGCGCAGGCTCTTAACTGTGACTCTCAACATCAGAATAGAGCTGAACACTACAAGAAAGTCAAAGGATGAAGATCAGTCACGCTGTGTGACTTCAATGTTGACCCAGCCGGAAGGCAAAGATGTGTTCTACACTGACATTAATGTTAAAAAAAGGGCTGAGCCAACACACCATATCTGTGTCTACACATGCACGCTACTTTGAAGTAGCGGCACTAACTTCGAAATAGCGCCCATCGCGGCTACACGCATCGGGCGCTATTTCGAAGTTAACTTCGACGTTAGGCAGCGAGACGTCGAAGTCGCTAACCCCATGAGGGGATAGGAATAGCGCCCTACTTCGACGTTCAACGTCGAAGTAGGGACAGTGTAGACGATCCGCGTCCCGCAATGTCGAAATTGGCGGGTCCTCCATGGCGGCCATCAGCTGGGGGGTTGAGAGACGCTCTCTCCAGCCCCTCAGCTCACTGGTGGCCGCGTGGAGCGGCCCCTTAAAGGTCCCCTCCCCCGCCCTGACTCTGCAGGAAGCTGAGGCAACGTGCAGGCTGCAGCCTGCACACGCGGCGAGCCTGCACAGCCATCAGCCACCCACCCAGCGGCGATGGCTAGCCAGGAGCCCCCCCAACGCCCCCAGGGCCCCCCCTCAAGGGGAGCCAGGGCAGCCAGTCTGGAAAGCGGCATCCCAGAGGGGCCCCCCTTGGGGTCTTCTCCCCACGACGGGTTGGAAGGACTGTCTCTTCCGACAGCTGGTGCTGTCACTCCTGCCAGAAACTGGCCATCTGTGGGCTAAGAAAGTTCTCCTGCTCTCAGACCCTGCGGGGTGAAGTGAGAGTCGCTCCCACCAGGGGATGGGGTGCAGGGCAGGGGGACCCCTGAACCCCATCCATCACAGCAGCATCTCCCGGGGACGGGGATGGGGAACCTGCAGCACAGGGTGCGGGGGACAGAGGCCACGGCTCGGGGCCCACACTAACGCCTGTCTCCATTCTTCTTTCCCCCCTCCTCTCCTGTGTCCTGCACCTGCACCTGCACCATCCGAAGGACCGGAAGAGAGCGCCGGCGAGGCCTCAGTTGTCCCGGAGAGCCCTCCGGGACCATCGCTCCAGGGCAGCCCCTCGGCCGAGGAATGACCAGCCCCGTGGAGGGCTAGACAGCAGACCCCGCGCCTACTACTGGCGACGGCGACGGACCCCCAGCTGCTGGCCATCCTCCGCCAGCAGCTGGAGGTCTCGGAACAGCACCTCCAGCTGCAGGAGTGGGTGCTGGCCTGGCGCCAGGAGGCATGGGGGGCCTATATGCAGACATTCAACCGGCTGGTCGACTACCTGGCCCCCCATGCCGCGCCGGCCGAGCCATCGCCCACCCTGCCCGCTCCTGCAGCCCCACCACCAGCTGCTCCAGGCGTCGCCGGGCCGTCCGCCGTCGCCCCACCACCCACCCGCGAGGGCCAGAGCGCCGAGGGACCCCTGGAGCCACCTGAGACTCGCCGGCACTGATACCTTCCGGTCCAGCCCGCTCCCACCCAGCCGCGGACCAGACTGCAGGCATGGCGGGGCTCCCAGCCAGGCACGCCCAGTGCTGGGCTATAGGGGCGAGGGGCCCGGGACGTGGCCCCCCCCCTTGTTGTATATAGTTGGACTCTTTTGTTTTGGTGCCCCCGTTTGCCCCGTCCCCCCTCTGTAAATAGTTCTCCCCGTTCTCCTCCCTGGTTTCCTTTTTTGATGGCGCACAGTTGTTTGCTTTGTTGTATTGTTTTATTTGTGCACATATTGCTTTTGTGGAACATTTGTCCCTGCTTTTTGGTTTGTGTTTGACATATATATTTATTGAGCCAAAAAAAAAAAAGTTTCTGAAAGACAAAAAAAAAGTTTACGTTCAGCCACAAGTTTGTGCTGTCATTTGTCCAGGAGAAGTGTGGGGGGGGCGGTGGGGTGCTCCATGGTGTGGGCGTTGGGGCAGGAGTGTGGGGGAGGAAGGGCCGGGCAGTTGGGGGCCTGGGCAGAGTTCACCCCGCGGCCTGTTGGTTGAAGTGGGCCCGCAGGGCCTCCCGGACCCGGGTCCCCTCTGGGTCCACCTGCCGACTGGGGGCAGCAGGTGGCTGCACGTGTGCCCTGCCGGCCTCCGCGGCCCAGCCCTGCAGAAAGGTCTCCCCCTTGCTCTCCACGAGGTTGTGCAGGGCGCAGCAGGCACCCACAATCTGGGAGATGTTGTTGGGGCCCGCATCCAGGTGGGTCAGGAGACATCGCCAGCGTCCCTTGAGGCGGCCAAATGAGCGCTCCACCACCTGGCGTGCACGGTTCAGGCGCTCGTTGAAGCGCTCCTGGCTAGCGGAGAGATGGCCCGTGTAGGGGTGCATGAGCCACGGCCGGAGGGTGTAGGCCGCATCTGTGATGACGCAGAAGGGCATGGTGGTGTCCCCCAGAGGGATCTCCCGCTGGGGGATGTAGGTCCCCGCCTCCAGCCGATGGCACAGGCCCGAGTTCCGGAAAACCCGGGCGTCGTGGGTGCTGCCAGGCCAGCCCACGTAAATGTCCTGGAACCGTCCCCGGCTGTCCACCAAGGCCTGCAGGACGACAGAATAGTAGCCCTTCCGATTGAGGTATCGTCCTCCACTGTGCTGCGGGGCGCGGATGGGGATGTGAGTCCCATCCAGAGCCCCGAAGCAGTTGGGGAAGCCCAGGGTGGCAAAGGCGGCGACAGTGGCATGTGGGTCCCCCAGCCTCACGAGCCTGTGCAGGAGCATGGCGTTGATGGCACGCACGACCTGCAGAGAAAGCACATGGGACAGCCCC
Source organism: Carettochelys insculpta (assembly GCF_033958435.1). NCBI lineage: Eukaryota > Metazoa > Chordata > Testudines > Carettochelyidae > Carettochelys > Carettochelys insculpta. Next base: position 130,172,243 of record NC_134140.1, on the reverse strand, counting down.
AATGAGGGGTGAGCAGGGTGTGCGTGGCCCTGCCCTGCCCTGGCCCCCCTGCTCTGCCCTGGCCCCCCTGCCCTGCCCTGGCCTCCCCCTGTGGGTTCTCTTACCTCCATGAAGACAGCCCCGACGGTGGCCTTTCCGACGCCAAACTGCTGGCCCACGGATCGGTAGCTGTCCGGAGTGGCCAGCTTCCAGACAGCGATGCCGACCTGTTTCTCCACAGGGAGGGCACGCCGCATGGCAGTGTCCCGGTGCCTGAGTGCGGGGGTGAGCCACTGGCACAGCTCCAGGAATGTCTGGCGGGTCATCCTGAAGTTCCTGAGCCAGTGGTCGTCGTCCCACTCCCCAAGCACCAGCCGCTCTCACCAGTCGGTGCTGGTGGGGTAGCTCCACAGCCGCCGGCGTGTGAGGCGGGGGGTGGAGCGGGGTGCTGCAGGGGTAGGGGTTGAGCCCTGCTGCCCTGGGGGCATCTCCTCCCCTGGGGCAAGAAGGTAGTCAGCTGCCTCCCACATGGCATGGGCCAGGGCAAGCCCTGCTCCTGCCGGGAGGGCTGGGTGGACCTCTAGCTGCTGCTGCTGCTGCTGCTGCTGCTGCTGCTGCTGCTGGGGGTCCATGACTGCGGCACCCGGGGTCTGTGTGCCTATGGCTCCTCAGACCGCGTGCTGTGCAGGCTGAGTGTATGTGGGAGGGGCCCTTTAAGGGAGCGGCTAGCTGTTGCCCCGGAAGCGCTAGTCTGCCCGTTGACCCTGTCTGCAGCTGTGCCTGGCATCCCTATTTTGATGTGTGCTACTTTGACGTGTAGACGTTCCCTCGCTGCGCCTATTTCGATGTTGGGCTGAGCAACGTCGAAGTTGAACATCGACTTTGCCGGCCCTGGAGGACGTGTAGACGTTATTCATCGAAATAGGCTATTTCGATGTTGGCTTCACGTGTAGACGTAGCCCATATGTCCTGCTTCATGAATTAGAGTAGGTAGCCCTGAGAGGGGGGAGGGCATGACTGTTGACTGCTAAAAAGTATCACCTTGAAACCCGTCTGGTAACTGTGCAGTATGCGTAATTAGCTCAAAGGGTCCTTGTAAGGTGCATACAGGCTAATGGGCACTTAACCAGGACCCAACCCTGTCTTCAGACAGAGTGCCAAGTACTTTGGGTCTTGGCAAAGACTCATACTATTAAAAATGCCTTGAGCAGCTAAAGGAGCTGAGTGTAGAGACTCTGTAGGGGATGCAAACCATTGGTTTGGACAATGCAAGCTTCTGAACATGTCAGCCGGAGCTTTAAGCACAAACTGCACAGAGTGATTGCTTGGCACCAACTTTCACTGCCTGGGGGCTTCTGCTGCGACGTCCTCTCTGCACCAAGAAGTGTCTGTTCAAAGCTCAAACATGAGTGTTTGTACGTGTTCGGCAATTGCGCTCTTGTCCATATTTCGACCACAGAAGCCATGCAGCTAATCGGAAATGGTTATGTGTATGGCTGATTACAGTCGGGTGTCTCTTGGAACGCCATTGGTCCTGCCTTTTGTTCTCCCAATAACATTTTCAGGCTTAGATTATTCAGCCTGAAACTTGGGTGGAGTCCAATATTACAATATAGCACCAGGCTCTTTCCTGTACATGCAAATTAGCTTCTTGTGAAGGTCATTATGAACCAATTTCCCTGGTCTCCAAGGTCAATTACATACAATAAGCTGAAATTGGCAGAAACACTTGCTCTGGAAGAAGCACCTAATGCATTATGTAAACAGCCCTTTATCATTTTTCTTTAGCCCCAAACCATGACTGGGAAGATTTTTTTTTTTTTGAAGAAATGAAGCTGTTTCCAAGGACTCCATGGCATCTGTTGCCCTGGCTAGCTCCTCAGGTAGGGTGACCAGACACCCCATTTTTAAAGGGACAGGTATCCAAATTGTTTCTTAAAAATCGGCAAATTGTCCCATATTTTGGTTCCCCCTTCCCACCCCGGCCATCAGCAGTCTATCGGGCTTCTGTTGCGGGTCCGATCCCTGCTCGCCTGTCACAAGCTCAATAGTGAGTGGGGGAGTCCAGTGATTGACGATTGTGGTGGGTGTGCGAAGCGGGTGGCAGAGCAAAGCTGCATCATACAAGACCAGCTGTTTCTCCTCTGGTCCTTCGGTGCAGCCCTTGTTGTGTGCCAGCTGTCAGCTAGCAGGACTTTGCCCTGTAAGCTGAGCGCTTGGGCAGCAGCCCAGAAGAGATTCAAGTGCTGCCCAGCTGATTAGCAGAGCGCCCCCCCATCCCCCACAGTGGGCAACATGTGTTTCTATAGGTAGTGCACATTCACCTTGGTGCACACAATAAAATTTATTCCACCTGTGGATGGAAAAATCAGAGGGAACCCTGGCCCTGCCCCGGCCCATTTCTGGCCAGCTTTGACCAAACAGTGAGCAGTAGTGTCTGGTGAGTGTGAGCAGGTGCCAGAGGGCAGCGGGTTACTTGTTTTAAACGTCTGCTGCCCACCATTCATCCTTTACACGACTCCCTGCTTGCTGTCCTCTCTGTGCTATGTCCTTTCACTCCACCTGCCACCCCCACAGCTGCTCCGTATCCCCCCTCCCGACTGCGCCCCCCTTCCCAATGATCCTGAGTGCTCCCTACGTGCTGCCTTGGGAAGACACGGTTCCAGGTACCAGGAGAAGTGAATCTGTCCTAGGTTCTCAGTCAGGCAAGGAGGTGGAGACCGCTGACCAGGGAGGGTCAGGTTGATCAGTCATCCTTTCCCCCATGTGAGAGAGGGACACAGGTGTGGTTGTGTGTCCCTCACCCTGTGTGAACCCTAAAGCCTTAGAAATAAAAACCTAAATAAAAAGACTCCTGTTGTGCTGTATGTTTGTTTAACCGGACGTGAATTTGGATGTTTGTGCTGCACTGTTCTGATTGACCACAGCTGAACTCATTTGAATATGAGAAATTTTATCAGGTGTCATGTACTCAGCAGAAGGTGATATGGTCACCTGACTTAGAAGCTCAGCACCAGTTCCTAAACTGACACAATGTAAAGATTTAGGGTCAAATCCTGTCTCATATTCTTTGTGGACATAGAAGTCCCTGGCTGAAGTAAATCTGGTGTGGTTCAGGGTGTATGAAGAACAGTAGAAGATTGTTATCATGGCTAAAGGTTCTGAAATCCGAAACCCCAGGCTGCTATGGACCTAAATAGGAATTTCCTGTGCCCCAGCATGCAAAAGGGTTGGGGCTGGCTGAGTGGAGGACTAGGGATGGTGTTGGTGAGATCTACATAGTTGTAGATTCACTTTTTCCACTGTGAAAAGTTGGCAGTGTAAGTTTGATGCTTGGGCTGGGGTTTGTGGAGGAGCTGTAGCAGGTGGGCCACTCTTCAGGCTAACATGACTGCAAAGCAGTTTTGTTGTTTCCCTGAGACCAGAAATGGGGTTTCTCCCCTCCACCCCCATTCCTTGTAGCTCCTTCCCCGTGCTTGCCAACTGTTCTGGCAGGGAAGACCTCATTTATCATCCTCAAAGACTGTTCTAGAAAGAGGCTTTTGAGGAGAGAGCATCCAGAAGCTTAGATGCTGTCCCCAAGGTGTTCGTAGTTAGCAGGGTGGATGTCATTATGGGTTATGATGCATCAAAACTATTTGTGAGCAAAAGAATATTTAATATGGAAAATGTCTTTTGCTGTGTTCGGTGGGCCTCAATCCACATTTACAGGCTCGTGCAACTAAAAGTGGAGACCGCCTCCCAAAAAATCATGAGATTGGCTTAATAATGCCCCATATTTATAATTTTTAAATCTTATACTTTTTAGTTTGCTTCAAATGTTTCAGCCTTTAGCAGCCACATTTTCATGTTTTTTCTCTGCAATCTTGGGATCTAGAAACTTTTTCTTAATTCCCAGCTCTTGAAATCATGTCCTTGCATGAGACTCTCAACATTTATTTTAAAAATCCCAACAGAATACTGGAAGGCTTGCAATAAAATCAGGAGAGCTTGTGACAGTGAACTTAAGCGCAGAGCATCAGGTTTTGGATCACCAACTTAATTAAATACATTGTAAGTTAAAGATACTAACTGGTGGCTTTATGCCACTTTAATCTGGCCAATCTGCAGGACGCTTAAGTGGCTTAAAATCATTTCCCCCCTTTTTGTTCTGCGCCAAGCACAGTGCAGAAGAACACAAGAGATGGCTTCCTATTTCCTGACCTGAAGGAAGGCAGAAACAGATGAAAAGTCACATGCCTATATGTGTAGCAGCAGAATTCCTGTCTACAGATACAGCATAAGCCAACAGAAGAAATTTTTCTGGCGGTAGGAGAACACCGCCTTCCCAATGCCATTAGTTACACTGACAATAATACTCTCCTGTCTGCATAGCTGCATCTTCCCCGTGTCTTCGCTGGCTAGGAAGCTGCTGTGTTTGGTTTGGTTTTTCACATTGAACCAATGCCGCAATGCTAAGAAAACTTTGTACAGTTGTGTATAAATTCCAGTTCAGGCAGTAAATCAAAGGCCCACGTGGGGAACTGCTTTACTGATAGCAAAGGGTGCAACAAGGAAACAGATTGCCCTCAGAGGAGAAAGAGGCAGTCTAGAGAACCAGAAGGCTGCTCAGACTGGGGATATTATTTCCAAGAGGTTTTTGGGCAAGGGCAAAAGTCCAAGAGCTGTGAAACATGATCTATTTTCCCGCAGACTAATTCTGTAATTCACATTAAGTCATTTCTCCTTCTTGTGATACTGTTTCCCCATTTGTAAAATGGAGATTATTAGGCTCACCCGCTTTTGTAAAAAGCTTTGAGATACATGGAAATAGAAGCTTTAGGCTTTATAACTTATTGCTATTTTTGTCTGTCTAAATTAGAGCACAAATTGAACATTGGAACAGTTGTTTCCCGTTTCAATATTTGTGCAAGCAGTCTCTTAATGAGAGCTATGAACTGGTCTTGGAGACATGCCAAAGTCACCACTCCCATCATTTTTATACTCCTCCACTTTCGGTATCTGATTTGGGATTTCCCCAAATGAAAATATTACCATCTGTCTTCCTTTATAGAGGTGGATGTTTTTGGTTTTTCAGGAGAGATTAAAAATAGTCCGTTGTTTTGTAATCACAGATCTGTCATAAAAAGGGAACACATTCTTCTCCCAAACACAATTCATTCCCTACGAGTTAGAGCTGCATCATGGTCCCGTGGAACCTCTTTCCTGACACTTCTCGCCTTCCTGAGGTGCCATTCATCTTGGAGGAAATGGGGAAGGAGCAGTCCCTGTGAAGGTCCTTACAAACCCATGTAAAAGCCAGGTGGAAGCTGGCCTGCAGAAGTGTTCCCAAAGTTATTCTTTTTCTAGGTGTTCGAGTGAACTTTTGGATGGGGTTGCCAGCAAGAACTGTTGCTATCTAGTGCCCTCAATATCTGTTGGAGCGCCTCATGCATATTAAGGTATTTTCAGTACTAAAATGGCAACATTCAGTTTAGCAAAATCCTATTTTCCAAAAAGCTTGGTCTAAAAGACTGTGAGGTGTGATGGAGAGATGAGATTGTATTGGGCAAATGGAAAGCACTGGGCAAAGGACATCTCAGTATAGCCTGGGGCAACATGTTCTCCAGAGCACCATCACCTGTGGACTGCCTCCATTTTTAACCATCATATTGCTGGTGTTCTGACAGGAGTACGCTCAGCAAGCCCACAATCTTAGGCTTGGGCTGTCTAGAAAAGCTTAGCTGGCATAGCTCAACAGTAAGAGCTACATGTGATGCAGTTCTTGGGCAGATGCACCTTATACTGGCAAAAAAGGGGCTGCTGTCACGGTCACGTCTACTGGTTCCTGGAACAAATTCAGCTACGCTGACACGAGGAGGTTTTTTGCTGGCATAACTGAATCTACACCAGGGCTTTTGCCAATTTAGAAATGTTAGGAAAAATCATTCCTCTCAGGGACCTTAGTTTCTAGTCTAGACCTGGCCTTAATCTTACATTTATTCCCAATGCTAAATGAGCTCACAAGCTCAACACCTCTGATACCTTCCCAGGAGCCCAAATAATCCTGTCGTTAGGATAACAGGGGTGATAGGTACAGACAACTACTTCCAACTGATAGGGATCTATACAATGAACAGCTTTTTGGATTACACCTTTTGCTGGTTTATTTTATGGCAGTGTTTACCAGCTGTTAGGGTGCGCTTAGACTATGAAATGGATCAGTTCTCGGTTATATCCCTTTGTAAGCATTGTATTTACTTAAGGAATTAACATTTTTCTGTGCACCTTCCTTATTGCAGGGAATGAATGATTAAGGTGCCTTCACTTGGGTTCATTTACAGAATGGTAGATCAGCTCTTATTTCATCTCTATTGCACATTCCATCCCTACGAAGGGCCCAGAAACATGAACTATTTTTGCACAGAGAACGTTGGGCGCTGAAATCTCTAAAGCGTACCTTAGAAAATAACCTGGTTTTTTTTTTCTTCTTCAACCATATTAGTAATCTGAACCATGGTTCTTAATGAACTGAAGAAGGTCCATGGCTGGAAAGCATAGCAGGATTAAGAACAAGCACTTCACCAGGAGTATGATTCCTGCCCCAGTGTGCGGCTTCATCTTCTCCTGTGGGGCACACCTGTCCTGAAAGACCTTTCCAGCATGGTCATTCCATTCACTGGGGAATCATTAAGTGGCCCATGTAAAGCCTCTGTCACTGCTTTTAGGTGATAGGAGCTGCTATGTAGGTTCTGTGCTCCTGCACGTGAATTTCAGGCTGCTTATATTTGTGGTGGGACACCAGCACAGCTCAATGCTGCTTCCAGACTGGGAAGTGAGAAAAGCCAACTTCAGAGCAGCACTCAGGGCCACCTTTTCAAAGGTATCTAAGTTTCTAAAGTTGCAGTTAGGTGCCTAATGGAATTTGTGAAAGCCCCCCAGATGCCTGCGTCCCAGGGGAGAGGCACCACACAAAGCTGCTTAGGGGCCTGAAGATGACAAAAGGTAACTAGCTAGATTTCTAACAGTGCCTTATCAGGTTAGATTCCTAACTTTCATCGAAACCAACAGAACTGTTAGGTGCATGAGAAAATCCCATGAGAAGCATCAATACCTTTGTAAATCTGGCCTTGAGTGCACTTGACGTCAATTGTGGTACACTTCTGATTTATATCAGTATAGTTAAGATCTGAATCAGATTCCTCTTGAGCTACTGGACTCTTTAAAAAGCAAACAAAAATAACGGAGAAAACATAATACTTTAGAAATTTGTTTTGTGACCCAGCCTACTCACTTGGTTTTGCAAGACTTCATGGGAATTCTTCTTGGAGGGAGAAAACCCTGGATTTCCAACATTGCAATGCAAAGCATTTTATCTTTAGCAAGATCACAAGTCAAACACCTTGGCTATATCTGACTGCAGAAGAGAGGACTTTGCCTCCCTGCAGATGTCAGACAATCTAGCCACTGAGTCACTTTCAGAAAAAGAGAGGAAAAGAATGAAAGATTGTTTTGGAGATGCAGCCCCTGTGCCTAAAAGAATTACTGGATTTCCACATAAGTGCAGCAGTGACTGCTATCAAAGCAAGATTCAGGAAGCTGAAAAGCTGAACTAATCTGATTTCAAATGTCAGAATTGGGATTGAACCAAAAATATGACATCTCAATATCCCTAGATGTGCAGCTGGTCAGATCCTAATTTTTCTATTTGTACCTCTCTAGTAAAAATGCCATTGATATTTTTCATGGAGGAAAATGTTATGTGCTTCCATATAGATTAGCTTGCATGCCACGCTGTGGAGGGCTTCCTTATATAAGGAAAGCTGTGAGCACTTGTAGGCGGGGCTGGGAGGGAAGAAATGGGAAATAAAACAGGAAGAGGAAGTAAAATGATAAAATACAAATACAGGTTGACCCTCTGTAGTCCGGCACCCTCGGGACCTGATTGGTGCCGAATGAGAGAATTTGCTGGCCAATGAGAGGTCAATCTTGTCTAGCAGCATTACCAACACTTCCACTGCTTACTTGGCTCCTAGAAAACATTGACAGGTAAATTACAGCTAAATAACAGCACAGAACACTGAGAGCCAGGACTGGAGGCTGTACATAAATTTTATGGAACCACGTGAAACTTGGCCACATCCATAAGTAGTCATCCAGCTAACTCAAATCATGCTGGGTTATGGATGTTGCCAGCCAGAGACCGCCAGGGTAGAGAAGTTCAACCTATATCAACTCTTTACTTAAACTGCTGTTTAAGTAAATCTGGAAGTGTTTTGAAAATCCTGACTCATGGTATTTATTTATTTATAAAACAGATTATAAAGCACTCTTCGGTTTGCTTAGACATCAGTCCAACCGTTCCAGTGTGCTCTTTCCAGCAGCCCTAGCCTCAGCCCTGTCACCCCACTTTAAAACATAGGTGCATGTGGAAAGATTGTTGTAACAATGTATAACTGTTTAATTATTCCAAACACTTACGGCAGATAGGAAACCAGCAGCTACTGAGCCTCCAGTTTGTTGCCTCAAAACTGGTAAATGCTTTGCATGCTGCATAAAAAACTGTAATAATTATTTTGACCAACAAATAAACCAAATTACCAATATCTGAAAGTTGGAACAAAGTCTGGACACCTTGTCCAAAGCAGGCAGGAGGGTTTTTTCCACACAGCGCTGGTGGAGTGCCACTTCACCCATCAGGGCTCAGTGAAGAACTGCCAGACAGTAACTCACAATTGATTATATAGATTATTGATGCAGGGGGGGAACCTATGACATGGGTGTCACTCAAGCCTGGATAGGTCCTGACATCAAGACGAAATGAGTAGAATAAGCCAATAATCTGAAAAAGGTCACAGAGTATCCCCGCCCATTGCTTATAGAACTTCTTATCTCTAGTACGGGTGTTTTTCCTAACAAGTTGTAAAAACACATAGACAATAACACATTTACGTTGGATAGGATGGATGATGCGTCTACAAGGGTAAAGATGGCGCCTCCATACTGGCACTTTCAGAGGTGCTTGTCTAGAGGGTTGAAGCAAAAGATGTTAACAACATAAAGCAATAACATATTTGTTTTGATTAGAAGTCTGGGATGGCAGAGGAGAAAACACCATAACTAGGTTCTCATATGCAGGGCCTGTCTATGGAATGTGGCTATTGAGGTGACTATCCCTCCCTTCAGACTCCAAGGTCCTGCCTGAGCTGGGACAACTTTCCCTGGGTCTTGTGAGAGAGATGAGGGAGCGGGGACCCAGCGGGGTATCTCTCCACTCATGCTAACTGGGTTTCTGTAATATAGGATTATAGGCCTGCTCCAGACTTTAGGAACCGAAAAGGGAGTCTTGAGCACAAACCATAACCTGCCTCAGAAATTTCCATCCTACACTGAGTCACTCACACTCACAATGTATGAATCCCTTACTATCCAGCAGTAGGGCAAATTTATTACAAGCATCATTAAATGCTTAAAGGAATGTAATGCGGGTCAGCATTTGTTAAAGATTTGATTCATTAAGAACAAAATCCTGTCACCTCCTCCCAAGCATTATGCAGGTGAAAATGCTATTTCTGTTCATTACATCATGTGAATCAGGAGGTGTGTTCATTTAGGGCCAGATACTGTCACCATTACTCATGTTGACTAGTGTCTGTCTTAAAAAGTTGTGGCATTGCTTTTGGTAGGAATAGTTGCAGAATGTGGTACTGCTGGCCCTTTATGGGGAAACCTCTGAAGAGGCACATTCGTTGGCTAACAGAGCATTTTTTTCACTAGTTTTATATTCCTTTTGAAGAAGTCTGGAAGGTCAATCCTCATTATGTGTTTTTTACTGTCGTGCACTCTGACAGCACTTGACAGGATAGAAACTACTTGTGGTACTAGTTCCTGTGTTCCCAGCTGGATGAAACCTGTGCTTTACCAGCCATTGTTACAGTGCCTGAAATACTCATGTGGTACAGCAACTGTAGTTTTCCACATTAGTCATGAAAAGGAGATGCTTCTTTTTTTTATCTGGCCACCAACAGGCTTAAATCCAAAGAATTACCACACCCTCAACCCAAATGCTCCACTACCCTAATAAGAAAGAGCACAGTTTCTAGTTAGAGGTGATCAATTCAAATGAGTTAATATCAACTGTATTTAACCAGGGCCTCAGCAGGTGAGGCTCAGTTATCTCCATTGATTTGAATGGTGCTATGCCAGTTTACACTAGCTAGGGTTGTAATATAATAGAAAAAGGTCAAAAAATACAAAGCTAACCTGCAAACACATTAAGCTACAAATACTCTGTACTGCACTATAGAGCAATTCCTGCTTCCAAAGGCCAAGGGCAACAGACAAGTAGAGTACTTCATGGATACAGCCCTTTTGTATCTGCCTCTGAGCCACACTCTGCAAGCACGGCCCATGGATATGCGGCTGGAGAGACGCACAGATGTAAAAGGGACATCTGCAGATCGGCAGGGCTCTGCAGAACAGGAGAGGCTTCTCAAGCAGAAATGGCAGAATTGGACGGAGCAGGGTTGGGCTTGTGCACCATTAATGCGGCACAGCTGTAAACTTCTCCCTGTGTTGTCAGTATGTCAGGCTGGGGAGTGCGGAGTTTGATGGACCAGCCAGCGTCTTGGGGAAGAAAGGAGACAAAAGCTCAGGGCCTCACATTATTACATGAATCTTCACGTTTTCCCTCCACAGCAGCAGCTTACTTAAGCTACGGAGGCTGTTGCAGACATGTTTGTAGCAATCATGTCTGGCTTTTTGAATTTTTTGACCTTTAAGCTGCGTCTACACGTGCACGCTACTTCAAAGTAGCGGCACCAACTTCGAAATAGCGCCCGTCACGTCTACACGTGTCAGGCGCTATTTCGAAGTTAACTTCGACGTTAGGTGGCGAGACGTCGAAGTCGCTAACCTCATGAGGAGATAGGAATAGCGCCCTACTTCGACGTTCAACGTCGAAGTAGAGACAGTGTAGATGATCCGTGTCCCACAACGTCGAAATTGACGGGTCCTCCATGGCGGCCATCAGCTGGGGGGTTGAGAGACGCTCTCTCCAGCCCCGCAGCTCACTGGTGGCCGCGTGGAGCGGCCCCTTAAAGGGCCCCTCCCCCGCCCTGACTGCAGGAGGCTGAGGCAACGTGCAGGCTCCTGCCTGTACACGCAGCGGCGAGCCTGCACAGCCCTCAGCCCCTGACAGCAGCCATGGCTGCCCAGCAGCCCCCCCAGCGCCCCCAGGGGACCCCCCCCAAGAGGAGCCACAGCAGCCAGGGCAGCCAGAGGACCACGCAGTCTGGGAAGCGGCAGCGGGGCCTCTCTTGGACGGAGGCCGAGATGCGGGAACTGCTGGGGCTCTGGAGCGAGGAGGAGGTGCTCCAGGTAATGGGGAGCAAGAGGCGGAAGGTGGATGCGTTCGCTCGGCTGGTCGATGGCCTGGCTGCCCGGGGTCACCCTGCCCGCACTCCGGACCATGTCCGGAGTAAGGTCAAGGAGCTGCGGCAGGGTTATGCCCGGGCCCGGGATGCGGCCAGCCGATCTGGGGCCGCCCCCATCACTTGCCCCTTTTACAGGGAGCTCAGGGACATCCTGGGCTCCCGGCACACCTCCTCCCCTCCGGCCACCCTTGACACCTCGGCTGACGAGCCCGAGCAGGCCCTGCAGCCGGGCTCTGCCCCGGAGGTAAGCCCCGCACCCCGGGGGCCCCCCCCGGAGGCCATCCCCGGGACACCGCGGCAGGAGGAGGAGGAGGAGGAGGAGGGGGGCTCCTCCTCCACTGATTCCAGCCTGCAGATCCTCCTCCTGCCATCCCGGAGCAGCAGCAGGGCCTCCGACCCCCGGGGATCTCTGGACCGTGGGAGCGGACCCACAGGTAGGTACCCCTCTCTGGTGGACACCCCGGGGCTTGAGGGGCGGGGGGAACAGAGATGTGTCCAGGGCCCCCCACACGCTCACATGGCCATGGCCCCAAGGACACCAGGGCCATGGCCCTCACAGCACTGCAGCCATCAGCCCCTGACCCCCGCCACCCTGCATGACAGTGCCATGCCCCATCCCCGGGCCATGGGGGAGCGGAACCTCGAGGGGCCCCCGGGCGGAGGGGGTCGGACACCCCACAGCAGCAGCATACGATGGAGTGGGGGGAGTGCCAAAGGGAGACTCAGGCTACATATGAGCCACCCGAGCCGAGGAGCTCCCAGGGCCAAAGGAGGATCCTGGCGCTACAGCTGGCAGGTGACACCTCTGCCCTGAACAAACAGGAGGGAGGAGCCGAGCTGGCTTGGAATCTGGGGGCGAGGGCGGGGGCCACAGGTAGAGGCTAGGGGAAGGGAGAGCTGGTAGGCAGCCAGCCAGAGGAGGGGGAAAGCTGCATCCCAGAGGGGCCCCCCTTGGGGTCTTCTCCCCACGACGGGTTGGAAGGACTGTCTCTTCCGACAGCTGGTGCTGTCACTCCTGCCAGAAACTGGCCATCTGTGGGCTAAGAAAGCTCTCCTGCTCTCAGACCCTGCGGGGTGAAGTGAGAGTCACTCCCACCAGGGGACGGGGTGCAGGGCAGGGGGACCCCTGAACCCCATCCATCACAGCAGCATCTCCCGGGGACGGGGATGGGGAATCTGCAGCACAGGGCCGGGGGGACAAAGGCCACGGCTCGGGGCCCACACTAACGCCTGTCTCCATTCTTCTTTCCCCCCTCCTCTCCTGTGTCCTGCACCTGCACCTGCACCATCCGAAGGACCGGAAGAGAGTGCCGGCGAGGCATCGGTCGTCCCGGAGACCCCTCCGGGACCCTCGCTCCAGGGCAGCCCCTCGGCCGAGGAACGACCAGCCCCGCGGAGGGCCAGATGGCGGACCCCGCGCCTGCTACCGGCGGCGGCCACAGACCCCCAGCTGCTGGCCATCCACCGCCGGCAGCTGGAGGTGTCGGAGCAGCACCTCCGGCTGCAGGAGCAGGCGCTGGCCTGGCGCAGAGAGGCATGGGGGGCCTTTCTGGATACCATCAATCGGCTGATGGATTCCCTGGCCCCCCATGCCGCGCCGGCCGCGCCACCGCCCGCCATGCCCGCTCCTGCAGCCCCACCACCGGCTGCTCCAGCCGTCGCCGGGCCGTCCGCCATCGCCCCACCACCTCCCCGCGAGGGCCACCGCGCCGAGGGACCCCTGGAGCCACCCGCGACTCGCCGGCGCCGCTACCTTCCGGTGGAGCCCGCTCCCACCCAGGCGCGCACCAGACTGCAGGCCCGGCGGAGCTCCCGGCCGGGCACGCCCACTGCTGGGCTGTAGGGGCGAGGGGCCCAGGACGTGGCCCCCTCCCTTGTTGGACAGACTTTGGGGACTGGGTGGGTGGTGTGGGTGTTTCCCCTGTTTGCCCCGTCCCCCCCTGTACATAGTTCTCCCCGTTCTCCTCCCTGCTTTTTGTTTTTCTTTTGATGGCGCACAGTGCTTTCATTTTTATTGTTGTACATAGTTTTATTTGTGCCCATCTTGGTTTTGTTGAATGTTTGTCCCTCCTTTTTGGTTTCTGTCTCACATATATATATTTTTTTATTTAAAAAAAAAAAAATCGTGAGGACAAAAAAAACATTTACGTTCACCCACAAGTTCGTGCTGTCATTTCTCCTGGACAAGTGGGGCGGGGGGCGGTGGGGTGCTCCATGTTGGTGTGGGCGTTGGGGCAGGAGTGTGGGGGAGGAAGGGGCGGGCAGTAGGGGGCCTGGGCACAGTTCACCCTGCGGCCTGGTCGTCGAAGTGGGCCCGCAGGGCCTCCCGGACCCGGGTCCCCTCTGGGTCCACCTGCCGACTGGGGGCAGCAGGTGGCTGGAGGTGTGCCCTGCCGGCCTCGGCGGCCCAGCCCTGAAGAAAGCTCTCCCCCTTGCTCTCCACGAGGTTGTGCAGGGCGCAGCAGGCACCCACAATCTGGGGGATGTTGTTGGGACTGGCATCCAGGCGGGTGAGGAGACATCGCCAGCGTCCCTTGAGGCGGCCAAATGAGCGCTCCACCACCTGGCGCGCACGGTTCAGGCGCTGGTTGAAGCGCTCCTGGCTGGCGGAGAGGTGGCCCGTGTAGGAGCGCATGAGCCACGGCCGGAGGGGGTAGGCCGCATCCGCGACGATGCAGAAGGGCATGGTGGTGTCCCCCAGAGGGATCTCCTGCTGGGGGATGTAGGTCCCCGCCTCCAGCCGGCGGCACAGGCCCGAGTTGCGGAACACCCGGGCATCGTGGGTGCTGCCAGGCCAGCCCACGTAAATGTCCTGGAACCGTCCCCGGCTGTCCACCAAGGCCTGCAGGACGACTGAATGGTAGCCCTTCCGATTGACGTATCGGCCTCCACTGTGGTCCGGGGCGCGGATGGGGATGTGAGTCCCATCCAGAGCCCCGAAGCAGTTGGGGAAGCCCAGGGTGGCAAAGGCGGCGACAGTGGCACGTGGGTCCCCCAGCCTCACGAGCCTGTGCAGGAGCATGGAGTTGATGGCACGCACGACCTGCAGAGAAAGCACATGGGACAGCCCCAATGAGGGGTGAGCAGGGTGTTCATGGCCCTGCCCTGCCCTGCCCTGGCCCCCCTGGCCTGCTCTGCCCTGGCCCCCCTGGCCTGCTCTGCCCTGCCCTGCCCTGGCCCCCCTACCCTCCCCTGCCCTGCCCTGGACCCCCTGCCCTGCTCTGCCCTGCCCTGGCCCCCCTGCCCTGCCCTGGCCCCCCTACCCTCCCCTGCCCTGCCCTGGACCCCCTGCCCTGCTCTGCCCTGCCCTGGCCCCCCTGCCCTGCCCTGGCCCCCCTACCCTCCCCTGCCCTGCCCTGGACCCCCTGCCCTGCTCTGCCCTGCCCTGGCCCCCCTGGCCTGCCCTGCCCTGGCCCCCCTGGCCTGCCCTGCCCTGGCTCCCCTGCCCTGCCCTGCTCTGCCCTGGCCCCCCTGCCCTGCCCTGCCCTGCCCTGCCCTGGCCCCCCTGCCCTGGCTCCCCTGCCCTGGCCCCCCTGCCCTGCTCTGCCCTGCCCTGGCCCCCCTGCCCTGGCCCCCCTGCCCTGCTCTGCCCTGCCCTGCCCTGCCCTGGCCCCCCTGGCCTGCCCTGCCCTGCCCTGGCCCCCCTGGCCTGCTCTGCCCTGCCCAGCCCTGCCCTGGCTCCCCTGCCCTGCCCTGGCTCCCCTGCCCTGCCCTGCCCTGCCCTGCCCTGGCCCCCCTGCTCTGCCCTGGCCCCCCTGGCCTGCCCTGGCCTCCCCCTGTGGGTTATCTTACCTCCATGAACACAGCCCCGACGGTGGCCTTTCCAACGCCAAACTGCTGCCCCACGGATCGGTAGCTGTCCGGAGTGGCCAGCTTCCAGACAGCGATGCCGACCCGTTTCTCCACAGGGAGGGCACGCCGCATGGCAGTGTCCCGGTGCCTGAGTGCGGGGCTGAGCCACTGGCACAGCTCCAGGAATGTCTGTCGGGTGATCCTGAAGTGGCGGACCCAGTGGTCGTCGTCCCACTCCCCAAGCACCAGGCGCTCCCACCAGTCGGTGCTGGTGGGGTAGCTCCACAGCCGCCGGCGTGTGAGGCGGGGGGTGGAGCGGGGTGCTGCAGGGGTAGGGGTTGAGCCCTGCTGCCCTGGGGGCATGTCCTCCCCTGGGGCAAGAAGGTGCTCAGCTGCCCCCAACATGACAAGAGCCAGGGCAAGCCCTGCTCCTGCCGGGAGGGCTGGGTGGACCTCTAGCTGCTGCTGCTGCTGCTGCTGCTGGGGGTCCATGACTGCGGCGCTCGGGGTCTGTGTGCCTATATGGCTCCTCAGACCGCGTGCTGTGCAGGCTGAGTGTATGTGGGAGGGGCCCTTTAAGGGAGCGGCTAGCTGTTGCCCCGGAAGCGCTAGTCCGCCCGTTGACCCTGTCTGCATCTGTGCCTGGCATCCCTATTTCGATGTGTGCTACTTTGACGTGTAGACGTTCCCTCGCTGCGCCTATTTCGATGTCGGGCTGCGCAACGTCGAAGTTGAACATCGACGTTGCCGGCCCTGGAGGACGTGTAGACGTTATTCATCGAAATAGGCTATTTCGATGTCGCAACATCGAAATAAGCTACTTCGATGTAGGGTGCACGTGTAGACGTAGCTTTAGAGGTATTCGGCTCTGGGGTTTTGGTTTGCTTCTCTTTTGTGTCTACACGTGCCCCAAACTTCGAAATGGCCATGCAAATGGCCATTTCGAAGTTTACTAATGAAGCGCTGAAATGCATATTCAGCGCTTCATTAGCATGCGGGCGGCAGCGGCGCTTCGAAATTGACGAGCCTTGCCGCCGCGCGGCGCGTCCAGACGGGACTCCTTTTCGAAAGGACGCCACCTTCTTCGAAGTCCCCTTATTCCCATGAGCTCACAGGAATAAGGGGACTTCGAAGAAGGTGGCGTCCTTTCGAAAAGGATCCCTGTCTGGACGCGCCGCGCGGCTGCAAGGCTCGTCAATTTCGAAGCGCCGCTGCCGCCCGCATGCTAATGAAGCGCTGAATATGCATTTCAGCGCTTCATTAGTAAATTTCGAAATGGCCATTTGCATGGCCATTTCGAAGTTTGGGGCACGTGTAGACGTTTGAAAGTAGGACCAACCCCTAAATTTGGATCTATACATGCTACACTGCCCTGCCCTTTTGGAAGGGGCATGCAAATGTGGCTGATTGGAAATGCAAATGTGGTGTGGATTTAAATATTCACACCTTATTTGCATATCCACAAAGGATCTGAATTCCAGAAGGGCTGATTTCGAAAACCAAAACAGCCGGGCGGATGAGGTTAATTCAAAAGGAAACCCTGCTTTCAAAATCATCCTTCTTCCTTGTTTTTCTTTTCTTTTTTTTTTTCAGGGATTCTCTTAAAAGTGGGGTTTCCTTTTGAACGAACCCTGTCCACACAACTGTTTTGGCTTTCGAAATCAGCTCTTCCAGAATCACAATTCCATGTGAATATGCAAATAATGCACACAATATTTAAATGCACACCTCCTTTGCATTTCCAACCAGCTGTATTTGCATGCTCCTTCTGAAGGGGTGGGGCAGGGGAGCCACAGCCCAGGTGTTACTATGGGCCAGCTCATTTTGGCAAGTGTTGTGAAATTTGGTAATCTTATCAGCGAGATGTTCAGTCAAACTGTTTTGTGCATCTGTTGCAACTACCTTGGAATTGCTCTGACTAAATATTATTTATTCACTCCTTTGCAGCTCTGCATTTTATAGCTACTTTATACTTTGGGAACAGTCCAAAAATAACCATAAGCTTCTCACGATATTGAATTTGGTCAGCTGAGGAGGTACAGAGTCAGGAACAGTAGCACAGTTGAGGGTAAATTCATTTATCATTTCTCTTTTGAGACAATTGAATTATTTTATGTGTTTAGCTCCTTTTTTTTCCCCACTACATCACTGATCAGAAATAATTGTAGTCACATTGCCTCAAATCTAGTATTAGAAAGTATCTGTTACTAATGCAGTAGAGTCCTTTAGGTCCTATGACACCAACAATGGTTGGCAAGCTTTTTTGATGGGCAGACTGCTGATTTTTAAAGTCCAAAGCTAAAATATTTGTTACTTCTATTGACAGGCCTGCCTGAAAACAAACCCTCCGCTGAACCACATCAGATTACCCTGATGCCAGGAACACCTCCTCTGCTTCAAAGAGTTCATCTGCACTTAGCTGGTTTGCCCATGAAATGATGCTATACAGCAGTGGTTCTCAACCACATTAGAGACCTTTCCTTTCATCCCCTCCCCTGGGTCTTGTCATGTAGACAGAAAGCAGAAGACCAGAAGCCTAAAGCGTGGGCAATGCAATATTTATTGTGGCTAGTTCTGATAAGTGTATCTGTAGTTCTACACAGTGGCAGAGTCTGTTTCACATTGTTTTGTTCCCAGCTCTTAGATGTGACTGGTGATGGGGCCCACCAGCCACACCACCCCAACAGCTAGGGAAAGGGCTAGGAAAACCTCCTTTCTGTGATGTGGTTGGAAAGTCACACAAGCTGGGGCTGCCTTGCTGCAGTTCTCCCAACAGTGCTGGGGTGTGCAGAGAATGCAGAGACAGGGGACCATGGCCTCCTGCTGCCAGTGCCAGCCCACCAGCCCCTCTATCCCCCACCCCAGCTGCTGGTTGGCCCTTCCCCTCCACAGTATTTTGGAGGCATCAGATTCCTCCTACCTCCTCATGCATTGCCCCTGCCAGCTCTGATGCTGCAGAGCCTTTGATCTATGCCCCTCATCCCACTTCTGACACCACAGAGACTTGCCTGTGTCCTCAAAGCCCCTTCCTCCTACTTAGCAGGCCCACATAAACCCACCATGTATGCCCCTAGTCCCTGCCCTTACAAACATTAGTCATGTTCCATTTTGTAGGGTCCTGAGCCTGAGGGCTTCATCCTTGCCTCTTTTATGCCCCTTGTGTGGTACAAAAAGAGTGGGTTTCAGCTTTGGCCAGGAACAGGCATTTCTTTATCTTGTGAGGTTTCTTATGCCTGCCCCTCTCATCCCCCCTTGCCCCTCTCAGTTAGTTTCTTGGCCTTCCCTTGAGAGAGGAGCCCAGTAGTCTTCCAGCATATGGTCATATGTTACACCTCTCACCACACCCAGTAACCCTTTGCTAGCTAGTCCTTATCTCTTCTCATTTTACCAACAAACCCAGCTGAAGAAACACACGGGCTATATCTACATAATAGTGATCTATCAGCACAAGTTACTAGCAGAAGAAATCTTCTGGCAAAACTGTCAACAGATCACATCCACACAAAAAAGCAGCTCGAAAAAGCGATCTGCTCCATTGACAGACTGCCCAGCCACTCTCTTGACAGAATGGACAACTGGAAGCTCAGCAAACCAGAAGGCCTGTCTGTCAACAGAGGGTCCCCCAGACCATCTACATGGCTTTTTTGTTGGCAGAAACTGTGGACAAAGGTGTTATTCTTCATTGTGGAGAGGCAGAACATTGTCAGTGGAAGTGCCGAGTTTTGTCGACAGACTGTCGGCCAAACACATTTTGTGTGTAGATGCTCTGCAAGTTTTGTCGACAAAACTGTCTAGTGTAGATGTAGCCTCAGTGTCTTTCTCCATGCACATTAGTAGAAGATAATCAAAAAGTGAAGCCCAAAAAGTGTACTAACTCAGGGGTGTGCATGTCACTGAAGGGCTGTGTCTACACGTGCCCCAAACTTCGAAATGGCCATGCAAATGGCCATTTCGAAGTTTACTAATGAAGCGCTGAAATGCATATTCAGCGCTTCATTAGCATGCGGGCGGCAGCGGCGCTTCGAAATTGACGAGCCTTGCCGCCGCGCAGCGCGGCCAGACGGGGCTCCTTTTCGAAAGGACGCCACCTTCTTCGAAGTCCCCTTATTCCCGTGAGCTCACGGGAATAAGGGGACTTCGAAGTAGGTGGCGTGCTTTCGAAAAGGAGCCCCGTCTGGATGCGCCGCGCGGCGGCAAGGCTCGTCAATTTCGAAGCGCCGCTGCCGCCCGCATGCTAATGAAGCGCTGAATATGCATGTCAGCGCTTCATTAGTAAACTTCGAAATGGCCATTTGCATGGCCATTTCGAAGTTTGGGGCACGTGTAGACGTAGCCAAGAGGAGCAGGCATGTACAAGTCTTCTAGGGAGTTCAAATTATCTAGAGATTTACCTAGTTTTACAATAGGCTACATAAAAAACCACTAGTAAAGTCAGTAAAAAGTAAAACTTCATAAAGGTAATGAGTTGTTTATTTTGCCCTGTATGCCATACACTGAAATGTAAATACAATATTTATTTTCTAGTTGATTATATAGGAAAATAAGCAATTTCTCAGCAAGAGTGTGCTGTGACACGTGTGTATGTGTATATCTGATTTTGTAATCCATTGTTTAAGTGAGGTGAAACTTGGTATGTAGGACGAGTCAGTCTCCAGTTAGGGGTAACATGGTCTGGAAATGTTGGGAGATGGTGCTTTGGGATTGGCTGCTCTTTATAGCAGCAACATTAATTCACCCCCTTCAGAACTGTGGAGACCAAATGCCATGGAGCACCCAGAGAAGATGTTTAGGTATGTGTATGGAATTGAGCCAACAGAGTTCCCCCAAGTTCCTCAGACCAGACCCATTGTGTTCTGCTACCCTTTGCTTGTTGAGCTTGCATTTGGCCATCATTTTGAAAAATGCCAACTTAATCCTAACCAGGTTACTTCCAGCTACTACAAATCTGCAGCTGAGCTCTACCTGACTCTGGAAACTGGGCAGCGATACATCATAACAGCCATACTGAGTAAAACCTAAGTTCCATCTAGCCCAGTATCCCGTCTTCTGACAGCGGCCAATGCCAGGAACCCCAGAGTGAATGAACAGCACAAGTAAGAGACCCATCCCTTGTCATCCATTCCCAGTTTACGGCAAACCTAGGATAGGAATATCCTTACCCAGTGTGGCACCTGTCCCCTGTGTACTTATCTAGTTCTCTTAACCATAAATTTTCTGAACCCTGACCTTTTCGATCACCAAAATCAAGCCAAGAAAAAAAAAAAAAAAAAGAGAGACAGAGAAAAACATCTGTTTTTTATAACACACTTTAATGTACAAATGATTTGATTCCAAAATCCATAGGCATGAGAAAACTGGCACACAGGCCCTGACGTTTTTTGCATTCATTAAACAAAAAATAAATTAACATAACACAATCCTTACACATCCACACACACCCAGCAGGAACTTTAAATAGTCTCTCATCACAAGGAGTTAGCAGATTAGAAAAATCTAGATGAATCAAAATAACTTAAATAAATAAAGTTCAAGTTCTTTTAAACTCAAATATTAACTTTTTAAATAGATAACTGTAAAGACATTATTGCACAATAAACCCCTTCCCCACCCAACAGCATTTTGGCTGTTTCATGTCCAAAAGGCACAAAATCCCTGTCAGTAGCTAGCCTCAGACTAGCTATGACTCACAGTGCTGTTGATACAACATACTAGTGCAGGAAAGGAGTAAGTGTTGCCCGTGTACTTCTAAGAGTAGAAAAAAGGAGCACTTCGAATAAATACAGCTGTGCTGCAAATAAATTGCATTCCTGCAACTGTGTGGAGCTTAAGTAATTTCCAATGAGTCTTCACATCAGCAAGTCACTTTTCCTATCCAGTGTTTTCCACATTAGAAAGTGGTATATTCTACAGATAACAGCATTTTGAAAAAAAAGTCTGTTAAAATGATGCTCCTCAATAAATAAATAAATACATAAATAGGAAATTGATGTTGCTAGCAGCAGGCTTCTTGAAAGCATATTGCTAACAAAAAGAGATATAGGCTGCTTGCAGATTGGCTGGCATTTTCAGAGATGGTTGTCATCAGAGGAAACAGGAGAACAGCAAAGATTTTTCTTCTTTGATAACTCTATTTATCATTGTCTTGAGCTCTGTAAAGAGGGAGAAAAGGAATAGGTCAGAAACCCGTTATTTAGACTATTATCATTAGTAAGAATCACATGAGCTTAACAGGGAAGGTTTTGAACCAACCTGTTCTAACCCATGAGTAGCCAGGTTCTGCCACAATGAAGCAGCAGTGGTACAAAATAATTCAGGCCCACATTCTCACTAGTACCAGTGCTTGGTGGGCACCCATATATGGCTACCCAGAACATGAGAACTGTTGCTCTCAACCATATCAGTGAAATGCCATCAACTTTGACATAGTTACTCTTGGTTCACACCAAAAGGGAAATCAGGCTGTAGGGTCATTTTTTCAGAAGCACAGAGCACCTGGGAGGCCTATTATCTCCAGAAGGAGCTGTAGCTACCCAGCTTTGATAATGGCTACACATGACTGCTCCATGCTGCTGGGTGAGCTTGGTCAAGAGCAGGGAACAGGAAGAACCTAGTCCCATCATCTAATCACCAGCCCATGCTTAAGGTAGGATATTATTACTTATTTATTGGATTGCGAGAGACTTGGAAAGATTGCTATATCCTAGGGAGAGGTCACCCGTGCACAGTTTGTGCTGAGAAGCTACCTGGTTTTTTTTGGTTTTTTTTTTAATTTTTCATTAAATGGTTCTAAATGAGAACTCACTTGTTCAAAATTGCCTGAATGATAATCTTCACCCATGGAGCAGTGGGTTCCAAACACAGTTCTCTGCCGTCCTTCAGAGTTGCACTGCAAAGAAAGAAAACAAAGGTCAAGCATTGATGGATTATAGGTTCTCTTTCCACCTTTTATAGTGGGCATGGCTGGTATCTATTGGCTTCACTGGAGAGAGAGCTACACCAGCTTACAGTAGCTGAGGAACTGGCCCCGCATCATTTGATTAAGTGTTCCAGGTTTGCCAAAAATCAAAAATGAAAAGCTCTCTCTCTCTCTCTCTCTCTCCTCAATGCATTCAAGTCTTTCGAATCTTGCCTGGTATCTCTCTCTGTAAATACAGAATTTGTCTGCACCAATACTGCTGCTTACACAAAAGGCTGAATCCTGTATTTCTCCTAAGTAGGGCATTTGGGGTTTGATCCTGTACCATTCAGATCGATAGGTGTTTCCCCACAGAGTGCCTAGGAGCTGAATGATGCCAAGGATCCTTTGTAATTGTCAGTAGAACTGCTCACTGTTTCATCAGAGCTTGCCCAGATTCTCTCAATAGGCCTAATTCTTCTTTCACTGGGGTAAGTCAGGCTTTTTAGTGGGAGTGTTACCTGCAGAAGCATTTCAGGAACTGGATATTAATAAGTTCCCTTCTAATGCAGGCTTAGCACTTTAATTGATTACACCCATTATTCCACCTTGGGATCTGTATTTCCACCCTAAGGTGCTGGGCACTATGAAAAGTAAAGTGCAGTATCTAAAATACTATGGGGTTTTTTTTTAAGTCACTCTTAGGGAGTTTCCTGGAGTGGAAGGGGCTGGTGGAGGCTCCTGAGTCAGCCCAATACAAGGTAGTGTCCTCCTGCATTAGCAGCGGGTAAAGTCTGGCAAAACTGCTTACATGATTTCGACGTTCTGGCAGTGAGGGCCACTCTGCGTCAGCTTCACATCCTGAATGCTCCTGGGGGGGATGAACTTTGCATACGTGCTGATGCACTGGCACCGGAGTTCGCTGCCCATCCGTGCTAGGCTCATCCCTGGAAAAGATGATATGTGTCTGCATTAGCCAATTATCTCCCCATCTATACATGTGAAGCAGAGCACGGGGTTTTGCTTCTTGGGGCACTGATTAGACCTTCTTGCTCTCTGGTTTTTCCACAAGGATCTTAGCTAAACAAAGGTTACCTTTGTCCTCACTTCTAAGCAATCTAAACAGCAGAGTCCAGCAAACCCACAGTTATCTGCACCTGTGGCTGACTTTTGCCGATACAAAATTTGCATCTGTCCAAGGCTCTACTTAAAAACCTCTAGTTATGCAAAGGTTTGGAGAGAAGCTCATAGTTCAAAGTAATGTTTGGATTTTTAAAGCCACTTCTAAGTCACCAGTTATTTTTAAGGCTGCGCTTACTTGCCCCAAATGCTGATATAAGTTACAGAGAGAAGCCTGAGATTTTTTTTCAAACCCTGTACCCTTCCTTTCCATCAGTTTGGAGAAGCATCTCTGATCACATGCTGTGCTCCTCTGGCTTATCCTGCACTGAGCTCGCACCCACAACCATCCTGACACAAGCAGCGCCAGGACCCCAGGCAGGCAGAAGTAAGGGGTGCAGATGAGCGTTTTCATAAGCGGACCCTAACTTCAGTCACTTATTTTTAGCATAATAAACACAGCTGGAACATGAATTCTCCATTGCAAACAGCCAGTTTCTCCAAGAGCAGCTCCTCAGAGCAGACCCCTATTTCCTGCACTGCACGAGGCAGACTAAGCTGTGGGAAAGGAAACTCCTCTGGAAGAGCTGAGCGGGGCGCCAAGGCTTTCCAAGCCGGCCGTCAGACGTCCCCGCCCGCGCCCCAGCCCCGCCTTGTCCCCGGGAGGGGGTTTGCTTACCTTCCGACGCGGCTGCGCAGAGGACGACGAGCGCCAAGACGACGACAACGCACTTGCTGCTCATGATGGGAGGCTTCTTCCCGGCTGCTGCTGCTGCTGCAAGAGGCGAGGGGAGATGCTGGTGCCGGAGCGGTGCGCGCTTATGTAGCGCCCGGGGAGCGCGAGGCCGCGCCCTCCGCCCGCTGAGCTGGCAGAGGAAATTCCCAGGGCGGGCAACGCTCTTGCGAAACGAGTCACGTTGCCGCGGGTAAAACCCCTTCCTCGACGGCCCTGCAGCTGGGCCGCGGCCAGAGCAGGCGCCTTATCAAAGAGAACTTTATTATGGGAACTTTATTATTCGTTTGACGCCCCCCGCGTCTATTGCCTTGTGTCCGCCTGTGGCTGGGGAAGGGGACTTCCCACGCGGGACGCCCCTGCGCGTGGGGTGGATGGGCTCTGGCTGGTGTTCAGGGGACACCACGGAGCTGATTAGTTGTTTGGGAGACGCCAGAGCGCTGTGGTGTCAGCCCAGTGTCCTGTCACGGAGCCTGCTTAGAGATTTTCTGGTTGGCTACGTCTGCACTAGCCCCCACCTTTCGAAAGGACCCCCCCAGTTTTCAAAAGCCCCTTATTCCTATGGGGGGGTCCTTTCGAAAGGCTCCCCCCAATCTACACGGGCCACACAGGATTCGAAAGCGGTACTTTTGAATCTCCGCGGCTGCCATTATGCTAATGAGGCATTCTTGGCAGCGCCTCGTTAGCATTTTTCAAACTCCCTCATTAACATGGCCCTTCCGAAAGGAGGGGGCTCGTGTAGACACACCCTATTTGGGGCTGCGTCTACACGAGGAGATGAAATGGAATTTAAAATATCGATTTTGTGACTCGGTCTAGGTCTGTCCTAGCATTCCTCTTTCAAAAGAGGCATGCAAATGCAGGAAACCAAAAATGCAAATGAGGCACAGATTTACATATCTGGCACCTCATTGGTATATTCTTTCGAAAGCGCTTTTGAAAGAAGAAAAGCAGGGTCGATGCAGCTCTTTCGAAAATAAACCCAAGGTGCCACAAGACTTTTGTTGTTCTCAAAGCTACAGACTAACACAAAGGAACCCTTCCTACTTTTCTTTTTAAGGAAGGGTCTTTTGAAGAGGGGGTTTACTTTCAAAAGAGCAGTGTCTACACTGCTTTTCTTTCCAAAGAAGGTCTTTTGAAATAATATTCAAGTGAGGTGCCAGATATGTAAATCTGCACCTCATTTGCATGCCTTTTTCGAAAGAGGAATGCTAGTGCAGACACAGCCTCTGGACTTTATCAGTTTGATTTTGATTATCCTCAGCTCCCCACATGCTTCTCACGGAGTCAACTTATTGCTGCCACACTCAATCAGCAAACATCAACTGTTGCAGCAGTGCATTGTGGGAACCTATTCCACAGTTCTCTTATCCCTATAGCATTCTGGGTATGTTTGCTGGTCTTTGACATCATCCTCCCACGTTGCATTTTCCTCATTCCGCTCTGGTGTTAAGCAAACGTCCCTTTTTCCCATCGGAAGGAAGGCAAAGTAGGGCATCCACACAGTTGGCAAAGTTAACAGAAATCTCTTTCTTTTGTAACTGAATTATCAAGGGTTTCATAAAAATCAGCAAGCGTGTGTCTTCTCAACTGGCCGTCCACTGAGTGTCCCCTGTGCCGTGATTGCAGGTGATCCCTGAAAACAATCCATGGACCCTGAAAAGCTTGAAAGATTTGCTGAGGGGATGGCATTTGGCTTCCTTGTTCATTGTACAGCTTCTGTGCACAGTCTGTGTTCTCAACTGGCCATCCACTGAGTGTCCCCCGCCTCCTGTGATTGCATCTGATCCCTGAAAATAACACAGGGACCCTGAGAAGCTGGGGCAAAGTTAGAAGAAAGCGGATAGAAAAGGCTCAGAAAAAAATTGTTTGTCTTTCCTCTTCACTGTACAGACATTGCCAACAGGGGGGATGGCAATGAAATCTCATACACTGAACTTGTAATGGAAACAGGAATCTCAGCTGGCCCTCCACCCTACTGTTCCCTGTGTTTTTGCAGGGGCAAAGCATGAAGAAAGAGGATAGGAAAGGCTAGGGAACAGATTTTATAACTGAAATATCCAAAAGTATACAGAAAGCAGCAGGTGTCTGTAATGGGCAGCAAGCCCAAAATATTTTTGGCCTGGGAGAAATGGGGCTGTGGTCTGGGGCTGCAGAGCTGGTTGACAGAAGTTACAGAGGGAGACGTGTAGTTTGGATATTAGGAAAAAACGTTCACCAGGAGGGTGGGGAAGCACTGGAATGCGTTACTGAGACAGGTGGTAGAATTTCCATGCTCAGAGGTTTTTAAGTCCCGGCTTGACATGGTCCTGGCTGGGATGATTTAGTTGGTGGTAATCCTGCTTTGGGCAGGAGGCTGGACTAGATGACATCCTAAGGTCCTCTCCAGCCCTAGGATTCTATAATTCTATGACA
This sequence comes from Carettochelys insculpta, assembly GCF_033958435.1. Taxonomy (NCBI): domain Eukaryota; kingdom Metazoa; phylum Chordata; order Testudines; family Carettochelyidae; genus Carettochelys; species Carettochelys insculpta. Next base: position 130,145,896 of record NC_134140.1, on the reverse strand, counting down.
TGTTCAACTACCCCAATAATCTTATCTGCTAGGGGAGACTTCCCCCTGCCCACCCTGGGGGCAGCAAGCCCCCAGATATGTTAGCCACTGTGGGAAGCTTCTCCCCAGTGGCACCACGATACTCAGTTCCTTGCTGGGCCATAGGGGAGGTTTCAGTGGGGGACCCAGTGGAAATAGTCCCCCGCAAATAACTTAGGTGCTGGGAGAGATTCCCTCCCCACCCCCCGCAGCAGCTGCAAGCCCCCAAATTTTTTTCCTGCCCCTGGAGCCCTAATTATGTGCAAGTCAGGACATGGTGCTGCCTGGCACCATGGTCAGCACCAAACGGCGGACACGTCCTTTTACTGGGTTGGGGGCTACCCACATGATGTGAACGAGTGCGGGAAAGACCCTGATTGCGCGGCGCTTGTGTGTGTATGGGGGGGTGCACAAATGTAAACCACTGGGAAGACGTTTCTCGGCCTCTTATGGAGGCATGACCACCACGATGGCCTTGCTGCTGGGAGGCAGCACAGAAAAAATACCAAGTGTAGATACAGAACCATGAACTCTGTGCTGGGGCTATTTGTAAAGCGTAGATGCGCTCACAGCGCTAATAGCACAGAAAGAAAGACCTGTCTCAGGCTCTGATACAAACATGACCCCACAACCACAGGCTTCCTGGTCCCGATTTCAAATTCATGAAGGTCTTTCCGTTACCTGATTCTAAAATTAGATCACAGTAAGGGAATGTCGAACTAGGGCGCTTATTTCGAAGCTGCCCCCATCTACGCTGTCAATCTGCAATTCGAAGTCTGCACTTTGAAAGTGGACGTGGCTGCCATTATGCTAATGAGGTGCTGAATATGCACATGTGCGCCTCAGTAGCATGTTTTAAATTGCCTCATTACCATGCCACCTCCGAGAGGTGTAGGAGCAGCCTAACTCCGTTATCCAGAGAGGAAAATAAAGGAACAATAGCAGAGTTAGGTATTTCTCCAAGAACCAAAAATGTATTTTGCTCTAAAACCATTCTAAGGCTAAGGCTTTTCCCCCTCCCTTCATCCCACTTGGCTGTCTGTCCCATGGAGCACCTCACACACACTTCTTTCATCTGCCAGTGTTGTTTGGTTACTGATAGCATCTGCCTGAGCTGCTAGGCAGAGAGCTGGTCTCTGAAGACCAGGGCTTGGAGATCTGTGGTGTGAAGGGAGTTGGCTACTCCTTAGCTGTGACCCTGGGAGTACAATCTCCAGCAGTGTCACACAGCTGTGCCTGGTCCAATACTATCCTCCGTCTGGCAGCGAGAGCTCCTCCAAACACCCTCGTCCCAGGCTGGCATCACCCACTGCCCCCACCCCAGCAAAACAGACTGGCACCAGTGGAGCGTCCATTCCCTGTAGCTGACACCAGAAAGTCTAACTGTCAGCATTCACCCCAGCTGTTGGCACCCTCCCAGCACCCCGCTCAACTTTCCCACAGCAGCTGAGTTGCCCAGGGTAAAGGAGCAGTCTTGCTGAAAACTGCCTGTCCTCTCTCTCGGGCGGGGCGAGGCCGGGAGGGCCTACTGAGAAGACTGCAGGAAAAAAAGACTCACCCTGCCCCACTGCTGTGTCTCCCCCACACACTCGTTTATCACTTTGAGGGTGAGAGGGAGGACGTGTTCTCTTGGCCCCTGGAGCAAAGGCCTCAGGGTTCCTCCTCCTCCTTCCGGCCTCAAACTTGTCTAAGATGACAAAAGAACTGAGGGAAATATTAGCCCAGGAGTCTGGCTCCGTGACTGGAGATGCAGAGGTGCCAGCTTTGTGTCATTTCTGCCCAAATGTTGGCTTGAATGGGCCAGGATTTTTCCTTTTGGTGTTTTTAATTTAATTTTCAGCTCTGTGTATCAGGAGGCCGCACAATAAGCTCAGGCAGCTCCAACGGTCACTCAATATCTTCCTGAACTCCACAGGCCGTTCATCAAAACGGTCTCCCCCCACCTGACAGGAATCTGGGTACTTAGTCTGATAGCTGGTAGCTAATTTGTTTATACTTAGTCCTTAAGTGCACTGCTTCAGTTAGCTGATTAGTTATTGGGCCATTGGCTTGCAACGCTTTTTTTTCCCAGCATGAAAAATTCTACCTTCCAAGTTCAGGAACAGTTGCACAGACGCTCATTACATAAACAAACAGGAAAATCAGGGCTTCTTTGCCAAAAAGTCAGGGAACTTTGGGAGTGATGCATTCAGAATCACATGAATGTCGCAGCTCTTCTCCTCTCATGAAAGAACACCAGCTTAGCAGAGTCACTGAGCAGGAAGCTGTACTCACCCTACCAATGGGAATTGAAAAATGCAATACTACATTTTCCAAGAATGCAGACTTCTCCTGATAGGCTTGTTTGTGACTGTTCAAAACAGGAAATAACCGATATTTTGTTCTCAAGCGGGAAAATGACTTGGATCTGTAGTAGACACGTTCGTGATTTGGTCACGCCTTCTCATGTATGTTTTCCCTCTTATTTCAAAAGGTGCGACAGAAAATAAGACAAGAAGAGGCTTGAGTTACACTGGTGGGTCCCTTTAGCCCTCACCAATTTTGATTCTCAGATCTACTGCTACTGTCCGATCACCAGAGGAAATGGTGTTACAGACTACTGGCCTGACTCTTCACCCAAATCCACCTGAGTATTATAAGGGAACTGGAAGATATCTGGAGATCCTCAGTAAAGAGTGCAGAAAATTCTTCTCCCAAGTAGCACATCATTCACTAGTACCAGATGCACCATCCAATGGAAACATTTTTCCTTATTGGCTCTGTCTAAATATTATGTGAATGACATCTTATCTTTAAAGCACTTAAGACTATCCATCACTTAAAGTCCATTTGGCAACAATATCTGCATTTCTTCCTTCAGAAAGGGAAGTAGGCTTTGCTTTCATCTATCAGTGAACAGGTTTATGAAAAGACTTGAGCATATTTTTCTTCCTGTGAGAAAGATCACTCCAGTATAGGGCTTAAGTATAGTACCTTCTTCACCTGTTTTTCACACGGATTAAGTAACTACAGGACCATAGCCATAATGTAATTCTAAAAGGACTTTCAGATTTTCATATCAATTCATTCATTCACCAGGTTTTTCTCCTTAAGTCCTCATTCTTCATTTTCTGATTCTAAATTACATACTTTCTAGGTCAGAAGGTCATTTGGTTTTTATTTGGTAGAACAAATCTTTTCCTAAAATCAAGACTTTTCATTGTTCATGGCAATATTTTTTCCATCGAGAAGACTTTCAGAATGGGTAGAGGGATTGTTTTGGAACTGCTTATGAAATTAATAAGAATAATGCTCTGTCAAATATCTGAATTGACTCTATCAGAAATCCAGCTCTGTGGATAGCCTGCTTACATTGGCCTCACAGTACTGAAAATACATGGAGCAGCTGAGTGGCCTTCCGGCACATAGATTTATCCAACATTATTTATTAGTCACCACTTGGAGATCTGGATAATACTTAGCCCTGCCATGGGTTCAGGGACCTGGACTAGATGACCTCTGGAGGTCCCTTCCAGGCATACAGTTTTGATTATACCCTTTGGAAGTGCTGTTTCTCAGTCACTTCCCAGATAACTCCTAGTTCTCAGATCGGAATATGAGACTTCTGACTTAGTCACCCTCAATTGGTTCCATGTGCGCTGTAACTAGAAACAGAAAACTGTTGTTCACCTGTGAGTAACTGTAGCTCTTTGAGATGCACAACCCATGAGGCTCCCACCACCCACCATCCATCCAGGCAGCTCGGTGTCTTATGCAGGAACTAACTAGTTGTTGCAGTCACTCTTCTGGTCACTGTACCTTCATGCCATGGGGAGAAGGCAGTGTGAGGGAATGCAGAGTACATGTGCCACCACCCCTGGCCACTGTAGGGATAATGTTTCAGACTCCTGCTCTGGGGCACGTGGACACTGTGAGACCCACAAGCGCAGTAATCTCCAAGACCCTCAACCAGGGAAGTACCTGTTCTTTGTATTTACTTAAAGGCTGGAAGGTCAAGGGAAGTTATGGTAACCTTGGGGACCCCAGACTGTGAGGGCTGGAATTATCTAACCCTTGATAAAAGTTTTGTGTGAAACTGTCATATTGTGTAACACAGTGTTTGTGTAAATGTATCACACTCATATCAGGAAATGATCATGAAGGATGTATCCTTAATGATTAGCTAGTATGGTCTATAGATAAAGTGCTCAGCACCTGCCCGTTGTAAACTGCCACGTTGTGAGCAACATAGCTGTTATCTGAGCAAACAAACTTTCTCGAAGGCGAAGGACAGCTACGCCTTATGGCGATGAAGAGAGAAGCAAAAGTGTTTCCCTTGCAAGGTGCACAAATAATAGGGTTGGCAAGAAGGTTCTCCAGAAACACAGTTTTTCGATGGAAAATTAGGTATTTTTGAAAATTCATGAAAAGTGCCTGATTTTGCGAGAAAATTTCAACTTTATGTGGAAAAATCAATCATCCTACAACTGGGAGCTGTAGTTTAAATGCCTTGTGCTCCTCTCTGGGTAGAGCTTGCCAGCTGGATTTTGCCTCTCATGATGCAGCATGTTCAGGCCTGCTGATTGGAGGGGAGTGGGTAAATTGAGTAGCTGCCCTGGGACCCAGCAATTTAAAAGAGTTTGGGGCTCCTGGCTGCCATGGTTACTGCAGCAGCAGTGGCAGCAGCCAGAACCAGGCATTTTTAAATTTCTGCTGGAGCCCAGAGTGGCACTGAACTGCTGGTTGTGGGAGGCTAGCTCCCAGCTCCGTCCCGTCCACACAAGCCTCCACACCTTACAAGGGCCTGGAGCTGCTGCCACCCTCTCCACCTTGGCCGGGGCTTAGCAAAGTCAGTCAGCCATCCTGACCACATTCATGTGATACCCCCAAATGCACAAAAAGGGGAGACCATAGGAAAATGGCAGCTGGAGGCATCCAGGTGACCACTCCCCATATCTACTGCCTGCACAGACATTTCTGAACAAGTATTTTTGGTTTCAGGTGCAATACTTTTGGCTTTGACTTTTGTCTAAACAAAAGCTCGAGATTTTCCTACAGGCAGCAAAGCCCTACTTTCCAACTAGCTCTAAGAAATAATGTCCGTCACTCCTCTATTTACTCTTCTGTCACACTGAAGATTTTTCACTAACTTTCTGTAGATGTTTATTCATTGCCAGACATGAAATCTAACAAACTGTTCTGTATGAGACACAAAGGACATCAAAAACACTACTTTGAAGGGAAAATACTGCCTGGTACTCTTGAAAGAAACATTTATGTCATGTTAATTAAGGCGGTGATAGATGGTGTATCTATCTTGTTATGGCTCATGGGCTCTCGGAGATTGTGGCTGCAGGGTAAAATGTAGGTGGACAACCGGCAAGTAACAAGGTCAGTTACAACTATAAGCGGAGATATTAATATGAGCACTCCGATTAGTGTACGATAATATTCTCTTGATGGGACTGGAATTGCATATCATTGCAGTCTTTGATTTTTAATTTAAAAAAATCCTTCTTGAATTAGAGCTTTTGTTTAAAAACTAAGTAAGTTTCTAGTATTCGTGGTTGCAGAAAAACACCTATGAACCTGACTCCCAAAGGCTCAAGAGCCAGAAGGTAAATAAAAAAAAATCCCCAAATTATTATTTCTTAATTTACATGTTTTTGGGGGCTGGACTTGTGCCCTTTGAATGCTTGAGGCTGTGTAATACCCTGGGCCAGAATTTCCTGAGCATTTTAACCCGTATGGTGTCGGAATCAAATCCCTTTTGGTAGAACTTTCCAAGATTAAAATTAGTCTGTTGTGATATTGTCTCTTTAAATTTTGTCATGTTCAATCTAGTGTAAGAAAAAATTCCATTCCAGCTTCACATGTCTTAATCAAGTGACTGTCTCCATGCCAAAATAATTTACCCTGCCCTCACAACCGAAACAACAACACCTTGATACCTATAGAGTCTGATTGCACATTATGAACAGCTGTTGTTTAATTGCTCCTGTGGAATGATAATTTGTGACACACAGAGATTTTAGAAGGAAAGAGTGAACTTTATTTCCTGGCCATAGTTTAATGACTTGGCTCAATGTTATAAAGTTTCTATTGCAGGCCAGTTCTACAGGTGGAAAAGCAGAGCATTTTCCCTGGGTGCCACCTTTCTTAGGGATGCTCTCACCCCTCTCCTCCAAAAACATCTCCCGCCCTGGCTGACAAAATGGCTAGGGCTTCTCCTAGTACTAGCCCAGTCACATGACAGGTCAGCATGCATTCATCTGTGGGTTAACTTGCTCCAATAAAACTCAAAAATGACACTAATTTAATCTGCCCCTCTCTGGGTTTTCAGATCCAACTGATTTAGTTTGGAAATTCTGGAGTGTTACAATAGCTGAGTCAGTGAATGAGATTAATTCCTTGTTTAATCTTCAACAATAACAGCAGATTGAATAAACAAACAAGAAGTTCATTTCATCAACCAGCTTCTTTCAAGCAAATTATTTCATAACTGGCATTTCCATGAATTTTTAGTGGATAAACCTTTGCTTTATAATGACCTGCTAGGCGGAAAAATATTGGATTTGTGCTTTATTTCTTCCTTCTTAGCCTCTAAGGAAGGCCATATTTTCTTGTGGCAATGAAGGAATTTCTGTCTGACTGACTAACTTGAGTGGGATTGACACATTTGTAACTGAATAAAAAAATTAGTGCTGGGTATAGGTTTGGTCAAGTGCTATTTCTTTAACCTATTTACTTTTGCTACACTGAAAACAAAAAAAATTCCAAGCGGAAGGAGTGTGCCAAGTTTCAGGCTGAAAAATTATGGTGCCAAAGGTAGAGTGCAAGCCCCCATTAAGTAGGGATGCAGCTGTAATAGACAGGTAATCTAGCTGTCCATTTGTCTTCAACAGACTTTTAATTTGGCTTCATTTGCATCTTCCTACCCTCTCCATATCGCTCGCTTATTGTTATTTACATACACCACTTATTCTCTTATTCTCATTGCAATCTATGGGGCCTTGTGTTCACTAAGGTGCTACGTAATACTAAATTTGCTGGTAGTCAAAGTAATTTTCAGTAATAGCCACAATATCAGACTTATCTTGACTATGAACAAAGTCTTACATGTTTAGCAAATTGCCTGAAGTGGAGATTGTGTCAAAAATGTTTATTTGCTGACTAAGTAGTTTGTGGGGAATTTTTCAGATTTATCCAAAAGCACAGTGCTCGCTTCCTGAGGAGTCAGTCCTCAGGGTGACGACAAATGTCTTAGACAGGCAGTTAGACTTTGCATGCAGATCACTTCTGACACTCAGAGATGAGCAATATATGGCTTGGCTTGTGTCAAAATTCACAGCAACTTCACCCCCGCTCCTCCTCTGCAGGCCTCCAAAGCACCCAAGTTAGTCTCTTCAGCCATCACTTCTTTTGGATGGAGACTCATCTGAGTCGCCCTCCTGACCAGGGTATTCCCAGGATGCACCACTCACTCTACTCCAATAGGCCATCTGTATGTTCCTGGAGCTAAGCAGGCCTGCTTTGTTTCTCTCCTCAGAGTCAGCAGACACTATAGTACTATATCACACAGCTCCTTCTAACCAACCACTTCTAAAGTAAACACATTACAGAAAAAACACATGAAAAACAATAAAAGAATCTACAGGCATGCTAGTAAGCTGACAGAGATTCCAAATTTGCTCACTCATGAATCTGAAACCCCTCCAGTTTAGGTCTTTGACCTGAGTGTAAATAGGTAATTGGAATGATGCATATGATCTAGACTGTTAGAAGGAAATAGCGACTAGAATAGCAAAAGCAAGAGCGAGTTTGAAGGCGATGTATAAGATCTGGAAAGGCAAATCAATTAGCTTAGGAACGAAGATGAGCATCTTGAAAACGTGTGTGTTCAGCAACATGTTGTATGGATGTGAGACATGGATGATAACGAAAGATTCGAAAAGAAGAATATTGGCATTCGAAAGGATTATAGAAAGCTTCTGAGAATAGGATGGATGCAGAAGGTCACCAGTGAGGAATTATATAGAAAGATACAGCTGAAAGAGATCCTGCTGCAGAAGGTTATAAAACAGAAGCTACAACTATTAGGACATATTTGCAGAATGAATGACGAACGAAAAATCAAGACCCTGGTATTCAGCATAATGGACGGTTTGAATAGGAGAGGCAGACCTCACAGAGAATGGATAGATGATATAGTAGATTGGTGCAGAGCTAGTCTACAGAAGCTAAGCCTCTCCGCATCAGACAGGGAAAGATGGAAAGAAATAGTGAGAGAGGCATCAGACACCAATGGGCGTTGAACCCATGGTTGTTGATGATGATGATTTCTGCTCAATGCACAGCTTGAAAAGGATGCACCCAACTGTAAGTCATTTGCATTCCCTTGCTCCTGAGTATTTCTGAGAAATCCCCCCATGTGTGTTTATCTAGTAAGTGGTTTCAGAGTCCTTTGTAGTGCATGCATCCTAGAATTTACATTAGCTATGTTTTCTCCTTAAAGAAGTTACATGCTATTCTGGCGTGATGTAAACGTTGGGGCATTTTTAGTGCATAAACTCCTTTAAACACTTGAACTTCATTCAGTAAGGTTAAACAATTGCAGGGTGTGTCATGTCTGTCAGTGTGTTCCTGGGCTTTTCCCTATGTTGTGTGACAGCACCATAGGAAATGAAGTCACCTCCAAAAAAGGAAGGAGCACTTTAAAAAAAAAAAAAAAAGAAATTGTTGACTACATGACTAGGATGTCTGTACTGAGTGGCATGCAATCATGCGTGCAACATTGAAAAAGGGGAAGAGTAGATAATTCTTTGACCTGATTACATGGAGGTTTTTGCATTGTTCTAAGAAAAAAAGCTTATCACTGAATTTGTTTGGGTCTTTCCAGTATTTCTTTCCTTCAGTGACTTCCCCCATGAGGCTCTTGCATTACACATCCATATGTTTATTATTCTGTTAATCGAATCACAGAATCATATAGAACAATGATTGGAACAATGAATGGAAGAGAGCTAAAAAAGCCATCAAGTCCAGCCCCCTGCCCTAGGCTGAACCAACCCCATCAGATCAGCCCAGCCAGGGTTTTGTCGAGGCGAGACTTAAACACCTCCAGGGATGGAGACTCCACTGCTTCCCTGGGTAGACCATTCCAATGCTTCACCACCCTCATAGTGAAAAAGTTTTTCATAATGTTCAACCTGGACCTTCCTAACCGCAACTTGAGACCATTGTTCCGTGTTCTGCCATCCGTGACCACTGTGAACAGCCTCTCTCCAGCCTCTTTGCAGCCTCCCTTCACTAAGTTGAAGGCTGTTATCAAATCCCCCTCAGTCTTCTCTTCTGCAGGCTAAACAGACCCAATTCCCTCAACCTTTCTTCACGGGTCATAGGCTTCAGCCCCCTAATTATTTTGGTCACCCTCCGCTGGACCATCTCCACTGTGTCTACATCCTTCCTATAACTGGGGGCCCAGGACTGGACACAGTACTCCAGATGCGGCCTCACCAAAGCCGAATAAAGAGGAATAATCACTTCTCTGGATCTACTGGCAACACTCCTCTTGATGCAACCTAATATGCCATTAGCTTTCTTGGCTAGAACGGCACACTGTTGACTCATGTCCATCTTCTCATCCACTACAACTCCCAGGTCCTTTTCTGCAGAACTACTACTGAGCCAGTTGGACCCCAGCCTGTAACAATGCTTGAGATTCTTCTGGCCCAAGTGCAGGACTCTGCACTTGTCCTTATTGAACTTCATCAGATTTCTTGTGGCCCAGTCTTCCAATTTGTCTAAGTCACTCTGGACCCTGTCCCTACCCTCCATAAAGCATCCTAGATATTTAGGCACTTGATACAACAAATAGCATAGTCTCTGCCCCAAAGAACTTACCGTATTGGTATCAACCCAGTATGGGCAATAAGAAACAGTACTCTGGAGGTTAAGAAGCATGGAAACGAAATAAGATTAGGGGGTTGCTTAGAGTTTATTGTTGTTTTTGGTCATATGTCCTCTTCAGCTGATTTGAAGGGAATAAAGAAGGAGGGAGGTATGTGAGGGTGCAGAAGGATGGCAATATTGCAGAAACGCAAGATTGGAATGGACCTTGAGAAATGTAAGGACCAAGTAAGATTACAAAGTTGTTGGGTTCAGAGTTCAAATCTGTGACCACTCCAAACAGTTCCAAAATCAAAAAGGGGTGAGGAGCAGATTTAATTTGGTGTCATCAGTCAGGGGCTTCAGAAAGAAACACACTGAATACAGAACTCCCTATGTGCATGATAAAGAAAAAGGTCCAGGGCAGGAAGGAAGGATCTTTAATAAATGGTTATAGAAAAATTAAATAGACGTTTTGTGGCATCAATAAGCCTTGCACACCTCTGACAAATTGCTCATTTAAAATACCCTAGGGAGCCAATACTGAAGGGCTTTATATATCTTCTCAAGACTTCAATGTGCATTTTGGGCTGAATGCCTTTCCATGTATGTTGGGACCTGTGCGTTCTTAATTTATGCATGTTTCTTAGATTCTTGTTTATTACAGAAAGGGTGCCTGTGGCCACAGCTACTGCACTGCATGATGGTGAAATAAAAATAATTTCTAACTGAAGATAGGCCATACTCATAACCAAATATGGGGTTGGTGATTTATACAGAAAGACATGGCCCATGCCCTTAAGCGTTTAAGGTCAATTCTAGTTTCATGCCCACCGCCACCAGTCAGCAGCAACTCAGTTAACATGAGAGGAGTTGCACCTCTTTGAATTTGGTTTACAGTAATCAAGATCATGGCCTACATTTAGCCGAACCAGGACAAATGATATCAAGGGTGCTACAGCTCCATTTTTCTGTGGAGGCCTAACTATCAATTTCACAGCAAAATCACATATCTACTTAATGTGCCATAGTCATGTAAATAAAAGTGTTGCAGAAACGATAGCTGAAGTCTCAGCCTTCCTGTGCACATACTGTACTATCCAAGCCCACTTTATCACAGTCCCTGCTGGTCCTGGCAACCAGGTGCCAGCTCTTGCCAAGACTTTAAGCCTCAGCCAAACACTGCCAAATTCATTGCTGGAAACCAGTCCAGTCCATCAGATAACATGGCTGTTTGACTTTGAGCAACATGTTTAGGCTTTCTGCAGTACTTGCAAGTTTGCTACAGGTATTCATCCTGGTTATGTCTGTACCCCCATGCCATAACGTAACAACTAAGTGCTTGTTAAGTAGCTGTAAAGTGTTTGTTCTGAATTATGTAGTTCACCAAATGAGAAAAAAAACCTGTACCTACTGCAAAATGCTAAATCTCTATAAAAAGATATTACTGCTTACCCATCAAGAAAGGCTATCAAACTAAGTGGGCCAGTGGAGCACAGTCAGCAAAGATGGAGAGGGCGAGGGTTTGGAAAGTTTTTGTTTGGTGATTATAAACTATTAGAGACCTGTCAAAGGGGCTCATCCCATCATCTTGAAATGTGGAAGAAGGAAATGAAAGTAGTGGACAGGGAAATTTTTCATTCGTTGCTGGTTAGAGTCTCGCCAAGCTACAAAACACAGAAGGTGTGTCTGCACTACAGGGTTCTATCAACTGAAGTTACTGCTGACAGATATTTCCCGACAGAACCTCTGTCTACAGAACACGTCCACACCTAATACAGGCTCCCCCATCAACGCCCTTTGTCGACAGAGAGTGACCAGACTGCCCAGCCCTCTGCTGACAGAACAGCAAACCGAAAGCTCTGCAAACAGTGCAGCCCGGTGAACCCTGTCGACAGAGGGCCCTGCTGCCTTGTACGGTCAAGAGAAAACTCTGCCAGGAACACTGCTGCATTCTGATGACCGATTCTCATCAGAAATCATTTGTAGTGTGGATGCTCCCAAGTTTTGTCCACAGGCCTCTCCTGTCAACAGAATTCTGTAGTGTAGACCTAGCTAAACAGAGTTAACGAGGACTAGCCCTGAAATACTCAGTGCTGACAGCGTGTTGCGTCGTGTTCCCTCTAATGTTTCTCATCCATGGGCACAATAAATCTTGCTATATGCACAAAGGCATGTACCGCTAATAGAAATACATGCTGCTTACTGTGGGTGTTCTGCTAATTGGCTGGAATACACCTGGATCTCTTCTAGGTGGCCACCCAACTGCACAGCTTACAAGTAACGTTGTGCTACAGTTCAGTCACTTTTGGACTCTTAGATGGTAACTCACTTGTGTATGTATGTTTGCCTGTTTTACCTGTACATAACCAGGACAAATGAGAGAGTAAATACATTTTTACTTAGTTTTGATATACATTGGCTGCAAGAATTGTCACTGGTGTTAGAACTGAGATACAAATTGACTTGGGTAAGTAGCTGGTTTCTTGGAACAGGAAGCAGCCTGACTCTTTTGTGATCTTTGGTGACTAGCGACCAACTAAGTCCAGTTTATCTGGGCCACAAGATAGAAGACCCTAAGGGGACTTTGACCCCATGGTAAGACACTGTCAGTGCTCCTGGAGTTTGCATTTGTTTCTGGGCTAGTGAAATCTAATTACAGAACATGCCACCAGTTTGGGGATGTGTGTCCTGCTTTTTCGCAGTCTGCCCTGAAATTGACGCTCCGGTCACGTGCCACTCCAGAGAGTATATACACACTGCTTTGATATAATCCTGATAAACACATGAGCAAAGCATCTCATTGTTAAGTTTTCAAAAAACCATTGTAAAGCTTTTTGACGCAGGGACCACCTTTTTGTTCTGTGTTTTCCCAGTACTCTACCTAGCACCATGTGGCCCAGGTCAAGAGGCTACTATCCACTACTGCAATACGAATAATTATTCATAATTAGGAGTAAAAAGGGGACACAATCCTGACTAGGGCTTTTAGGCAGTATTGCAATACAACAATAACAACAGCTTTAAAAATGTTGGCTCCTAATGGTTTAACAGAGGAGGAATAATAGAGAACAAGTTCTTTGTCAATAGTATCTCTTGTTTATCGGGACTATCAGCAATGATTTTCCACTGGGATTTTTTTCTTCGCATTTGACTTGCTGGTTGGTCTGGCTAGTGACGTAGTGGTCCCAAAATAGAGCAGCACCACTAGATCTCTGTACTTTTGGCTTTTATTAATAGTTAGCTAAGAATAGAAATGTGTGTAACCGCTTTTTTCCCTTGTTTGTAATTTCTTCTTTTATTTATCTGGCAGGAAACCATTTTCCTTAGCACAATGGTCTGGGGCCGTGCAAGGCGATAACAGGAAAAGTGGTCATGACGAATTGCTATAACGAAGTTTTATTGTGGTATGTTTTGATGATGTGGAAGTCGGTTGCAGACCAACTTGTAGAACAACTCATGGCATTTGTTTGTGTGAAGGTTTTGTATGGGTGCCCATCAGTGAAGTATTTCTGCATCTTTATTATCAGATCCTCTTTAAGAGTATTGATGCCGTATGCTGTGCTATGTGTCTCTGTCCAGCTTTTTCTCTTACAGGTTAGCTAGTGAGGCAGACCTGAGAAGAGACCCAACTTACACAGGAATCTCAGGGAATGAACATCAGGAATAGGAACTCATAGGTGACTGAACTGTTACCTCAATGTTGGGATAATTCATGAAAGGTCATTTTTCAAAAGTGCCCGAAGTATTTAGACCCAGATCCTCAAGGTGTCTTACTCCCAACTGAAATCAAAGAGAGTTAGGGGCTTAAATGCCTCTGAAAATTTGAGCCTTAGTCAGTTGAATCTATTCTGTATTGTAAGCCTGGGGTCGGCAACCTCTGGCACCCACACCACCTCCCCCATGCAGCTGGGAGCTTGCTCAAAGCCAGGCCAGCTGTGGATTAACAAAAGACCAGTTAATGTTACCACCTAACTGGTAAAGCTCTGCATCTTAACTGATTTATTAATGAAGCTGCTGTGCGTAGGACCATGAGTGGCTTTCAAAAGTATCGCCGGCGCTCAGACTGCATATAGAGGTCAAAACTTCAAATTTCAGCACCCTGCCTTGGAAAAGTTGCCAGTCCCTGATGTAGGCTGTCCCTTTACATTTCAGGAGTTATTTTAATTTCCTAGCTCACTCTATCCACTGTTTTTCTCTCAGCTCGGATACCTACAGGAAGAAGAGTAAGGGATATGATTGGAAAGTCAGGGGCTCAGTTATTGTACTTTCTCTCATGGCTGTTCTGTGAATATCTTTCAATAAAAATTGCAGGTTGACGCTCTCTGCTCTGGCAGCCTATGTGGTCAGGCAGGGTTTTAGTTAGACAGATATCCAATTATTAGGGTGTTGCCAAGTTCTCCAGAGACCCATGAAGTTTGTTTATAGCTAGGGTGACCATCCATCCCGTATTGGGTGGGATGGTCCTGTATTTGGGATGCCAAAAAGGCATCCCGACTTATTTTTTAAAAGGGACTCACTGTCCTGTATTTGGGCCTTCCCCCCCACCCCGCACCTTCCCTGAGCCTCCAGGAAGCAGGGGGATCGCTGGTGGATACATCTTTCCTGGGGCTCTGGGGGATCACTTGGAGGAGCTGCCCCTCCCCACCATATCTCCCTGTCCCGTATTTGGGACAGGGAGATATGGTCGCCCTCTTTATAGTTACCAGTCCTGCCTCTCGGTGTTCTTTGCTGTTATGTAGCTTTAATTTACTCCTAAATATGTTCTCTGAGCCGAGTAAGGAGTGGAAGTGTTGGTAATGCTGCTAGACAATATTGACTTCCCATGGTCCAGAAAACTCTCTGATTCAGCAGTAGTCAAGTCTCGAAGGTGCTGGATTAGAGAGATTCAACCTGTATGTTAAAAGAGCTTCTCTGTTTTGAATCCATGTGATGCAAATTAATGCCTGTCTGTAAGCCACTTTTCAGTGGAGACATCGTGGGAATGAGCGAGGTGTTTCCTTTGAGGAACTGCCTTTGGCTTCAGTAAGTTGGGGAGATGGTTACAGCTCTGGACTCCTTTTTGTGTAAACATCACAGCTCATGAGATCATTTTATGTTTTGTGATTCCTGGTGTGAGACAGAGGTAGATGGTAGCTCTACATAGCTGGGTAGAAAATGGCCAGGGGTCTTTGACAAAAACACGGTGGGTATTTATTTTGTGGAAGTACTGTTGCAAACAAACTGGATTTAGGCAGCGGCCTTTCGTGTCACTCTGGTAGCAGATCAGTTCTTACAGTCAAAGCTGGCCTAGACTCCTGGTAGCGGATCAGTTCTTACAGTCAAAGCTGGCCTAGACTCCTTAGCTTGGATCCTGATTCGGATATGATCTTGCCCCAAATTTGGAGGACTCAATCGATGCATTTGGTGTTCCAGTCTTAGCCAGTCCCTGCTGAAAGCCAGATAATTTTGGCACTCGTGAGTTTACCAGCATGATTGATTGATTGGTACAATGGGAAGGAGGTCTCCTGCGGTTGAACAATCCTGAAGGACTGTCACATCTTTTTGACCTTTACGTAGTTGCAAGGGCCAGTTAGAACAATGGTATCAACTGGTGGGGTGAGAAAATGGGTCCAGTCAACTGAAAGGGCCTCCAGGGACATTTTCCACCTTAGCAGCTCATGTGTAGGTACCTCACCTGGTCACATTTTGATCAATTACAGCAGCAGTGGTCAAAAAAAGAAGACACTCTGATTAATCCTTAAAGCAGAAGTACTTGCAAAAATTCAAGCTGTTAATCTCTGTGCAGTTATTCTAAAAAGCTTGCCAGGATGCCAGCAAACTGAAGGGTAGAGATATTAATGGTTAAATGGTAGGGGCTGGAGAGCCCCATGGTGGTTGCTTACCCCCATGAGGCTGCTGCAGGTGGGGGCCGGAGTAGTCCCTGTCTACAGTGGTGGGATGAAGAGGGGTGGCTGGAGCAACTGAACTGGCACAGCCCCTGTCCTTTGCCTTCTGCGTTGGAGCATCCCTGCCGGTGGCATGCAAGGAACCGGATCTTCTCTGGCTGTGCTGGAGTGCCCCCCATGGCAGCATGGCAGGCAGGGAAGCTCCAGCTGCTAAGCAGCCTGGGTTCTCAGCACGCCAAGGGCAAGGGCAGGGTGGCTGGGGAGACCAGCCGACTTTAATTGGTTAACCAATTAAACCTCCAGTTTACCAGTTAAACAGGATTTTACACCCTACTGAAGAGGAGTTTGTTGCCATTTGCAAAAAGCCATTTCTAAGGGACAATGCAGTGCTGTGCTGTCCTTTCTGCGCCTTTCTCGTTTTAACGGAATTAATTTTGATGCTGTTAGAGGCCAGGCATCTCCCCTTACTTTCTTGTGGCTCTCTAGAGTGTGAAACCCCAAATCCTTATTAAGTTCCTCAGCATTCACCCCTTACCCTGGTCCCAAAGGACTCTAAGGCAACATCTACAGTACAGAGATCTTTCGAAAGAAGCCCTTACAGAAGATCTCTTCTGGAAGCACTTCTTTCGAAGGAGAGCGTCCACACAGCCCCTGCTCTTTCAAAAGAATGGGCCAGGGACTGAAAAATCAGGGGCCATGAGGACTGCTCTTTCCAAAGATGGGCCCTGAGGCGCGTCTACACACATATTCTTTCAAAGTAAGCTTTTGAAAGAAGGCGTTCTTCCTGAAACGGGGGTGGAAGAGCACTTTCAAAAGGAGCGTCACATTCTTTCGATTGACTTTTGAAAGATGGCTCTTTGTGCGTAGATGCTCTGCGGGGTCTTTCGAAAGAACCCCCTTCTTTGGAAAAATCTCTCGAAAGCACTTGCTAGTGTAGATACAGCCTAAGTGTCTATAACATGACATACTTTCTGGCATTTCCATTGACGCTTCCCTTTTCAAAGGTGTACTTAGTTTCTGCTGAGCAGGCTCATGCATGTTTATCGGGCATTGTGACAATTCCCCTGAAGCTTTGGAGGTTCATTTCCTTTCCCATCCCATCCCCACCTTCTTTTTTGTGGTATTTTCAACTGCACCTCTCTAGCGGTGTGCTAACTATGCTACATGGCAGATATATTCCACAGGTTTCACTGCAGATCAGTCGTCAGCTGGATTTCTAGCGCTGTGGTTTCTTCACAACACAGGAAGTCATGCTAGCACAGGATGTTGATCGTCTTATTGCACAAATCCATGTAGGTCAAGGGTGACAATTTTTGTATTTAATTAGGTCATTATTAGCAAGAGAGCTGACAGCATGAAAATGCATGCTCTCTCTTTATACTTCCATCACCCCTTGAAATGTTAACAAATATGACACTAATCTATCATTCCCAAATTTCAGAAATGGAAGGGTGAGAGGAATTACAGCTCTGCCCAGAACTTCCGAAAATGCCACTTGATTAGGGACAAAGGCTGTCAAGCAAGTATCCAGGTATTTTAACCACTGCTGCTGAAATGGGCCCAGATGTTGAAGACCCTTTTATCCTATTTGGCAACTTTCCACACCAAAGTAGAAATCACAAGCACAAGACCAAATTGAGGAGCTCCCACACTTTGTCCTTGGAGGTTGGGGTCACTGCAAAGGAAGAGCAAGGATGTGCGCGTAAGGAATGGTACAAGCCTATTCTGTATTTGGTCTGGGCACGTAATGTAGCAAAATCACATTCTGGGGGCAAGTTAATGATAGAAGGATAATGGAGATGTAATTGTGTTTCTTAAATATTGACAGAGTTCTAATTTCAGTGATCCCAGGGGGACTCACAGCCCCCTCAGCTCCAGGTCCTCTGGAGCTCTTATTCTTGGAAGTACAGCATTGTCAGAAATGGGTCTGCTTGATTATCATTAGAAGGTCCTTTCTCCCACAAATAATGGTAGTCCATCGATCTGATGATGACAATTATTATTAGCACAGGAAAGCTTTTTAAGTGGTAGAGCCATTGCACGGGAGCAATCCCACTCTCTCGACCTTGGAAGCCAGGCACCAGTGGTACGTAGAATCGTCACGACTGGTAACTTCTTTGGTTGCAATGGATGACCTTGACGTCTTTCGTGCCTTGTCAAGCCCTTCACTTTCCACAAAGCGTTGCAAAACTGCCTTCCTGGCCGTTGGATCTAAATGATCTCTTCCGCCCAGTCCGCCGGAACTGACTTCACATGCTGGGTAGGCACATCCCTAAATTCACCGAAAATTCACCGAGGGTTTGAGCCCCATCGGTTACACTCACCTGGTTCGGCCGGCCTGTCGAAGCCGTTGCCTGGAATGTGGCTGCTGCACATGCTGCAGCTACTTGGAGCCACAAGTGAGAGCTGAGTGACGGGGGGGACCAAAGTGGGCGGACTACCCCCAAAGGGGCACGACAAGTCCCCCCAACAGAGGTACTGTCCCTCCCTGTACACCCCATACACCCCTCTCCCACAAATACAATAGTACCAAATACGACACAGCTCAAGCAACTATAAAGATACATACATTTGACAAAATGTTTTAAAATAAGCTTTTTTTAAAATCGTATTTTAACACAGAAAGATGCTGATCTCTGGTCCTCCCGGGGAAGTGTTGATTAGTAGGGCTCAAAACACTGGTGATATCTTTGATGTATAAACGTTCTATCCATCCAGGGCACTACTGCTGCACATGTCATCCCGAGCATTGTCCATACCACATCTTCTTATCTCCATACAAGGCAGGCTGCTGAGCAGATGCTCACCAGCATGCAAACATTCAGTCTTTGTGCATGAGTATATGACTGGCTGAAGGATGGATTCAGAAGACCCACCTGTGCTTGAGGGAAGGGCAGTTTGGGATGCATTTGATCACTCCAGAACCATTTCATTGCTAGATAATCAGCTCTCAGTATTGTTTTTGGAAGAAATTGTTAAGACAAGAGCCACTTGTAGTGATGACACACATGCTGCACAGTTCCATATGGGCTGGAAATCTGCCTTTCAGTCCCACACGAGGCTGTGTGATAAAACGGGTGCCTTACATACTTCTCACTAGTGCTGAAATCACTGTAATCACCTGTGCATCTCTTAAATAAAGTAGCACAGATATTACATTTTCTGGCTTGGCCTCCGCTGAGGAACCCTGAAACAATCTCATACTTCAGGAAAAAATGGTCTTCTATAAAAAATTTAGGAACTACAAACAGAAGGTTCATATTAATGTTTTCATGTCTTTCGTCCTCTTTTGTTAGGGCCATGTCTCTTTTGCAGCTTTTAAGGAAATGGGCTGTGAATCATTTCATGATAGGACTGCTAAAACTACATCCATATCCCGAAGTTTATCTTCAATAACTGGCATGAGAGCCTTTTTGCTTAGCATTTGTTCCTTTCCATTGAGTTCAAAGCACTTATTTCTATGCATGTAGCCTACGTGATGGCTGTCACTTCTACATTCTCATCCATTAGAGCTGCAGCAAGGCACTTTGTGAATTCTAGATGTGTTGTGCAGTAGTAAAATCAGCATCTGTTTCTGTTGCTTTTGCTGCAGCACGTTTCATGTGTTTTTGGTGTGGCATTCAGTGTGATACACCATTTCCTATGCATGGGCATCTTTTGGGTCAATGTGCCTATTTAATTTTACTTTCCAGGCAATGGTGTCACTAAGAGTGACCATTCCATATTGTTTACTTATCATGTGTCAGGATTTCCCAGCACTCCAGGATTGTCCTGGAATCCCAACGATTTGAAGATTGATCTTAATTAAAAATTATCATGTGATGTAATCCCTAGGAATATGTCCAACCAGAATTAACAACCCTACCTATGTGCTGAAACTGTGGTTAATGGATGCCCATGGGCTTCCTGCAGAAGAAGCCAGTTTTCTTCTCTAAACTTGTGCCACGAAACCTCGCACTGGGCAAGCCTCGCCCAGAGCTGGCACTTGTTACAGCATCTTCAAATTTTTTCCCTGTGCACAATGTTCTCCCTTTCCAACCTTGCCAAATCCAGCACGTGGGTGCACTGCTTAGAGCATTTAAAGTGACACCAACTATTATATTTTACAGGTCTTCCCAAGTGGTACTCTCCAAAGATTCAGCTCCTAATCAATACTTTTTATCTCCCCATTAAGGCCTAAAAATGATTGAGATCAAAGTATAGACAAGGATTTTATAATACGTTATTTGGGGACTGTAATTAATTATGCTGTGTAATGCTGTGTGCCAGACACTAGGAACAGATAACGAGATAGATCACTTGTTGATTATCTTCTCTGCTCATTTCCCTGGCACCTGGCGTTGGCTGCTATTGGAAGACAAAACACTGGGCTGGATGGACCTTTGGTCTGACCTAGTATGGCTGTTCTTACATTTTTAAATAATCTATGTAAAGCCATGCTTGTCATTTGTATTCTAGAAATTTCTGGCTGGATGCTGACATCTTAACCAATGACTTGTTACAACTCCTTTAGCATAATAAACAAAGCCGCTCACCAATACCACTTAATCACTATCAAAACAAAAAGCAGTCAAGCAGCACTTTAAAGACTAGCAAAATAGTTTATTAGGTGAGCTTTTGTGGGACAGACCCACTTCTTCAGACCATAGCCAGACCAGAACAGACCACTTAATCACTACTTTTTGCTAGTGATGGCAAACCAACTTGAAGCACTTTTTCCACTGATAGTATTAGAAAGTTCATCAGGTTTCCTGTTCTGATCATTAATTGATAACACAGTCAAGGCATGCAGTTTAATTTTGTGATGGTTACATGTTTGACATGCTTGTGTTTAAAAAGTCAACTTTTATATTTAGAAACATTTCCTCCAGTATATATTTTACATAATTGTTCTAGATTTGTCTTGTTTTGGTACCATTGCATTCAAGAGCTTTCAGATTACAGTAGAATCTCAGAGTTATGAACACGTTGGGAATGGAGGTTGTTCATAACTCCAAAATGTTTGTAACTCTCAAAAAATGCTATCACACTTTTCAAAAGTTTACAATTAAGTACTAATTTAATATATCTTTGAAGCTGTACTTTGCAGAAGAAAAATACTGAATTTTAATCATTTTAATTTAAATGAAATTGGCACAGAAACAGTTTCCTTACCTTGTCAAACTTTTTTAAATTTTCCATTTATTTTTGTTGTAGTTTAACAGTGTTTGGGGGATTGGGTTATCTGATGCCTGATTGCTTACTTAGACTTCATTTGGAACTGGATGATTGACTGGTGTTTTCATAACTCTGAGGTTCTGCTATATA
This sequence comes from Carettochelys insculpta, assembly GCF_033958435.1. Classification (NCBI taxonomy): domain Eukaryota; kingdom Metazoa; phylum Chordata; order Testudines; family Carettochelyidae; genus Carettochelys; species Carettochelys insculpta. The sequence continues at coordinate 130,124,816 of NC_134140.1, read as the reverse complement.
TCCAGCTAGGCCTATTTCTGATTACACTTGTATTATCAAAGTTTCCACCAACTGAAAAACCTGGAACTGGGGACTCGGGGTGGGGGCAGCAAGTCCAGTCCCCTGGCCATGCCATGTAGCTTGATATGAGTGAAGTTACAATTCTGCAGTTTCTATGAAACAAATAACACCACTCTCAATTTTATCATTAATGTACTCGTGCAATTACATGTCCTCCCAGACTCCAGGGTGTCTAATATAAATTGATTACCTGCTTAGGGTTGAATTTGGTAATGTTTCAAATTTATGTCTTGCTCTACTACCATCTAATGGCAAAAGTAGATAAGGAGGCAAACAAAGATGGCTGACTTGCCCTGAAAGTTTGCTCATGTACAGTATTTTCAGTATTCATTTCCATGTCTAAGCAGCTCAGGTTTGAAGGGAGGTGTTATGAAAACAAGAAAATGTGAATCCCACACGGCTCTGAATACTTCCGTGCAGTGTGAATACAACACAATGTATCCAGTTAAAGGAGTTTCAGTTCTACTGCAGTTTTGCTCAGAAGCACTGCAGGAAAAGGGGAAGTGGCGGGTGAGAGAATCTTGACTCAGAATGTTCTAGAGTGTTCGAGAATGAAGAAACCCCACTTTTCAGTGAATGCATTGTGGGAGTGAAATACTTAGCCAGTTCTAACCAACCTCTGAGTGATCACCCAATGCCAGAGCAAACAACCTGTTGAACTGAGATTCATTTTCTCAGAAGATGAGTCTAACAAATTTCAGGCAAAACTCCTCAGACACAGTGACCAATTACTTACAAGTGGTAAACTTATCAGGATAATCTCATTATAGCTCCTCCAGCAAAATAGCGTCCAGTTCCCTTTATTACAAATAATTTTTGTGTAACTTTTTTTGTTTTTATTATACATTTATTTTAATCTCTTCTTTCTGTGTTAGCTCACCTCCCTGTTCAGTACATACCTAAGTCTTAGTTCATAGAATCATAGAATCATAGAAGAGTAGGACTGGAAGGGACCTCGAGAGGCCATCGAGTCCAGCCCCCTGCCCTCATGGCAGGACCAAGCACTTTCTAGACCATCCCTGAAAGCCATATATCTAACCTCTTCTTATATATCTCCAGTGATGGAGATTCTACTACCTCCCTTGGCAATTCGTTCCAGTGTTTGATCACCCTGACAGTTAGGAACTTTTTCCTAATGTCCAACCTGAACCTCCCCTACTGCAATTTAAGTCCATTGCCTCTTGTTCTATCCTCAGAGGCAAGGAAGAACAAGTTCCCTCCCTCTGCCTTATGACACCCTTTTAGATACCTGAAAACTGCTATCATGTCCCCCCTCAATCTTCTCTTTTCCAAACTAAACAGGCCCAATTCTTTCAGCCTTTCTTCATAGGTCGTGTTCTCTAGACGTTTGATCATTCTCGTTGCTCTCCTCTGGACCCTCTCCAATTTCTCCACATCCTTCCTGAACTGCGGTGCCCAGAACTGGACACAATACTCCAGCTGAGGCCTAACCAGCGCAGAGTAGAGCAGGAGAATGACTTCTCGTGTCTTGTTCACAGCACACCTGTTAATGCATCCTAGAATCATGTTTGCTTTTTTTGCAACAGCATCATACTGTTGACTCATATTTAGCTTGTGGTCCACTATAACCCCTAGATCCCTTTCTGCTGTACTCATTCCTAGGCAGTCCTTTCCCATTCGGTATGTGTGACACTGATTGTTCCTTCCTAAGTGGAGCCCTTTCATTTGTCCTTCTTAAACTTCATCCTGTTTACCTCAGACCATTTCTCCAGTTTATCCAGATCCTTTTGAATTATGACCCTATCCTCCGAAGAAGTTGCAGCCCCTCCCAGTTTGGTATCATCTGCAAACTTAATAAGTGTAGTTTCTATGTCAATATCTAAATCGTTAATGAAGATATTGAACAGAATCGGTCCTAAAACAGACCCCTGCGGAACCCCACTAGTTATACTTTTCCAGCAGGATTGAAAACCATCAATAACTACTCTCTGGGTACGGTTATCCAGCCAGTTGTTCACCCACCTTATAGTAGCCCCATCTAAGTTGTATTTGCTTAGTTTATTGATAAGTATATTATGTGAGACCGTGTCAAATGCTTTACTGAAGTCTAGGTATACCACATCCACCGCTTCTCCCTTATCCACAAGACTCGTTATTCTGTCAAAGAAAGCTATTAGATTGGATTGACATGATCTGTTTTTTACAAAACCATGCTGGCTGTTCCCTATCACCTTACCACCTTCCAAATGCTTGCAGATGATTTCTTTAATGACCTGCTCCATTATCTTTCCTGGCACAGAAGTTACGCTGACTGGCCTGTAGTTTCCCGGGTTATTCTTGTTCCCCTTTTTATAAATGGGTACTATATTTGCCCTTTTCCAGTCTTCTGGAATCTCTCCCGTTCCCACGATTTTCCAAAAATGATTGCTAAAGGCTCAGATACCTCTTCTATTGGCTCCTTGAGGATTCTAGGATGCATTTCATCAGGCCCTGGTGATTTGCAGACATCTAATTTTTCTAAGTAAATTTTAATTTGTTCTTTTCTTATTTCAACTTCTAAACCTACCCCTTTTTCACTAGCATTCTCTGTGTCAGGCATTCCTTCAGATTTGTCAGTGAAGACCGAAACAAAGAAATCATTAAACATCTCTGCCATTTCCAAATTTCCTGTTACTGTTTCTCCCTCCTCACTGACCAATGGTCCTACCCTCTCCTTGGTCTTCCTCTTGTTACCAATGTATTTGTAAAAAGCCTTCTTGTTTCCCTTTATGCCTGTAGCTAGTTTGAGATCATTTTGTGCCTTAGCCTTTCTAATCTTGCTCCTGCATGCTTGTGTTGTTTGCCTATATTCGTCCTTTGTAATTTGTCCTAGTTTCCATTTCTTATACGATTCCTTTTTTATTTTGAGATCATGCAAGATCTCCTGGTTAAGCCAAGGCAGTCTTTTGCCATGTTTTCTATCTTTCGTACGCAGCGGGATAGCTTGCTTTTGGGCCTTTAATAATGTCCCTTTGAAAAACTGCCAACTGTCCTCAGCTGTTTTTCCCCTCAGTTTAGCTTCCCATGGGACCTTACCTCCCAGCTGTCTGAGTTTACCAAAATCTGCCTTGTTCAAACTTGTCTCTTCTAGTTTTTTAATTACGTCATTCTTATTTTCCTCACAAACACGATTACTCTGCAATTTCTTACACCATTTGCAATTCTGTGTACGCATGCACTGTTAAATGTTTCAAGGAACAGATTCTTAACATCCATAGCCAGCTTTTATCAGGCCAAAAGATGCCTGCTCTCCCAGCAGAAACCCTTGTAAGGGCCCAGACTGATAAGTTAGATGAAGTGGGCTGAAGCTGCTGCTGTTTAAGTTGTCCTGGTTTTCAGAAGACATACACACACAGTAGGGGAAAGAAATACTAACAAGTGAGAAAATGCAGTTTCTGTCTCTGGTGCTGACTGTCACTTTCAGGCTCCCTACTGCAAAAAACACGGTCACAGCATGTGGTCTGATCAGTCTTCCTGGGAAATGACACACTGATCTCAGCCTTAAGTTGTGGAGAGCATTGCTTTCATCTGCCTTTCCGGTCACAGGTTTACAGCAAGCGTTGCAAACAAGCAGTGCAGACTTAGCTGGATGAGTGAGATGGAAGGGAAAAAAGAATAATTAAGCTAAGGAAGGAAAAGGATGCCTGAGATGAGGTGGCGGTACAACAGAGATGGTCTCGTATCCCAGGTAGTTTGGATTTAAGCAGAGGTGGAGATAGCAAGAATGAAAAACCAAGCTGGCCTGGTCTCATCAGGACTTCTCTCAGGATCAGGATTACAAAGGCACAGTGACGTCATAGTGGGAAACCATGGGAGGCAGTAGCCGTGATGGTACAGCTTGCTTCTTCTCCTTTTTTTGATTTTGGTTAAGTAAGCTACCGGTGCATCAACCAAACACTGCCCTTCCCTGTCTCTGTGAAGACCCCAAAAAGGGAGGAGTGGTGGAATAGTCTATCCCTTCATTATTTTGTTCACTGGTTAGGCCTAGTTTCTGGCACTCCGGTTTTGGTCCATTCACTGCTGGTCCCATGTTTTTCTTGTTTGAGACATTATCTTAGTACAGTCCTTGAGTTATATCTGTAGACCTCTGTGTTTGGACTAATTCAGTCTCTCTCTTTTGTACCTTTTCCTGTTGATATTTATCATTATGTGATTGGAACCCTTCTTCTCCACATTCCTACACTGGTGCTCGAATTTAAGCTAAATGTGTAGGCCCCATCATTACAACAGTGTGCCTTCAAAAAGTAGTCATTCATAGGCGGCAGTGTTCCCTGTGAGCTGAGCATTTGGGCCCGCTGGTTGACAGAGCACCTACAGCCACCCACAGTGGGCAGCATGTGTTTCTATTGTGGATGCACATCTGCATATTCCTTGATGCACCTAACAAAATTTATTCCACCCATGGAGAGAAAAAATTAGAGGGAACGTCAGTAGACAGGGCCTTGACTCCTCTTAAACAGGCAAGTTACCCCATGACCAGAGCGAAGAACATCTTAGAGGACATGTTTTCTTGCCATTGCTCTCATCTTATCTTTCTCTCTTCATTTCTTGGCTGTTTCTGCTGCTCTGGAAGATTTTAAATCCCAGGAACTGTTCACATATTTCCGACCATCTGAGAACTAATCCTTTAACTCTGCCAGCTTTCATAACTCTCTCTGTAATTCAGCCTGATCTTTCCTGCACATTGTGAACAGACAATTGCCCGTAGATCCACAATGGGATCGTAAGAGTTCACTAGTTCCAGATGGCCTGGCAAAGGATGTCATATGCCAAAGAAGACCATTGGTCAGTAAATGACAATGCAACTTGCAGCAACTTTCTCTAATTTTTATTTACATAAGAATTGTTTCCTCACTGAGGTACATCTCTCATGTAAACCCTTGTCAGCCCATCTTGCCCTATGTCCACTACCGCACATCGGATATAAGGAGCACTTGGCAGATGTCAAAAATGAGATGTGGATGACAGTCTTATGGACTTAAAGCCAAATCTGACAGTCTTGTTTTGCAAACCCAAATGTGTTTGTTTTAAACTCCTGCAACCCATTAAGTATTATCTTCAGTGTTTAAATATAAAGACAGTTAACAATGTCTTTCATTTTTAAGGCTACAATTTCTTCACCATAGTAAGAAGAAAAGCAAGGGAGTAAGAAGAAAATCCAATCCTTCCAAAGCTCTCAAGCTGATGGCTCAGGTTCTATGCTGGCTGCTGTGGAATTTTGTTAAAAATATAGGATTTATTTAATATTTAAATTCCTGATATAGCAGAAAATATGAAACCAAGAAAACGTGACCTGATCTGAAGGTAATGATGGAATAGGATGTGGTTTCTGGGTACATCTGGAGAACTCAATCCAGGATAACTCTGCTTAAAAACTGGGCTACTCAGAGCACCAGGCTGTGATTTCCCTCTCACTAAGGCGAATCCAACCAGTCACCACACCACTTCTATCAGCCCCTTAGCCGGCCAGAAGCCAAACAAGCAAACCCACAGACCTCCCAGCTGCTTTACCAGCCCAGACCAACAATGCCGAAATTAAGGTGAGCGGTTATTTAACCCACCACCACTCAGATTCTTCTGGTTCCCAAAATGTCCAGCCCCAGTTCCTGGTCAATATCTACCTTGATCTTACCCACGCTCACCAATCCTTTAGTGACAGTAACATCCACCCTTGAAACAGATAGCATTTTCTGAACCTAAAGGATTAAGAAAAAGGTATTTTTAGAAAGGAATTCTGCATGTGGAACTATCTCAGATTTCAAGAACCTGTAGTTAACACATCAGAACTCGGTAGGGTAAATAGCTGTCATTTTCACAAGCATGACCACCCTGACTTAAGTAAAGCACTCATCGTCCTGCAGCATCATAGCCTGAAGTTCTTTGTCCTTGAACTTAGACACACGGTGTGATGGGTTAGATCACAGAAACAAGTGACAGAGGCCCTGAACTAGCACCTAAATTAAAAGAGACTTGTCATAGAAATTGGGATTTTAGTAATTTTTTAGACTATGATTTGCCACATGATGCCAAGAAATCTTAGTATGAGAGAGAAACTCTAGTTCCACAGACTTCGAGATGCATGCTACTTTGGATACAGGATGGATCTCATGTTTACCAGCCCAGATTCAGACAAGGCCTTAATTTGGTGGATCAGCTGTTTGGACTATGAATAAATGTGGCTCAAAGGAATCATAAGTGTAAGGAATGTGCCAGCAGGAGCTCTGTACTGCTGAAGGAGTTGGGGAATGTGTCCTGCAGAGATCATTGGCATGAAAATATAAAGGTGTGTATATGTAATGCCTTGTAAACGCAGCCTGATGGGAGCAGATGAAGCAATGAGATTTAGTCTATTGTAAACAACATGTAAAGTCACAACTTATGCTATCACCCAGTGTAAGAATTGCGGAGTCTCTCCAATGCTTGACGTTGGTGTGGGGGTACAGGGCAGTCATCACTGCTGTGTAAGATATGGGTTGCAGAGGGCTCCCTCCATCTAAGCAGTGTGAGGTGAGAAAGCCGGGGGAGGCACAATGGTTAAATCAGCTGGCTGGAAGCCTGTAAGACTGGTTTGACTAGTTCTCATCCCCCACCATTCAAAGATAGACCTAAAGATGGGTCTATAGTTATTCTGTGAGAGTCCATCTTGGCGGATACTGAGATGCTGTGGCTAGGCCCAGAGCTGAATGCCACTCGGAGCTGAAGTCACTGAGAGCTGGAATCACAGGGTTTTGCCAACAGCAAAACTCATAAGACAGCAGCAGATGGTCAGCAGGAGGAGCAGCAGATGGCGGGTATGTGCAACTGGCAGCCAGCCGGTATGAGGAGCAGCAGGTGGCCAGCAGGCACAACTGGTGGACGGCCAGTAAGAGAAGCAGCGGACGGCTGGTGGGCATGACCAGCGGTTGGCCAGTAGGAGAAGCAGTGGGTGGCTGGTAGGAATGACCAGTGGCTGGCGGTAGGAGGAGCAGTGGCCAGCAGACACGACCAGTGGCCGGCTGGTAAGAGAAGCAGCGGGTGGCTGGCAGGCACGACTGGTGGTCAGCCGGTAGGAGAAGCAGTGGGTGGCTGGCAGGAGCGACTGGCAGATGGCAGGGGTCACTGGCAGAGGGCCAGTAGGAGCAGCAGGTGGCTGGCAGGCATGACTGGTGGACAGCCGGTCAGAGAAGCTGCGGGCGTCTGGGAGCAGCAAGTGGCAGTCAGCCGACAGGAGAAGGAGCAGGTGGACAGCAGGAGCAACCGGTGGACGGCTGGTAAGAGAAGCAGTGGGTGGTTGGCAGGAGCGACCGGCGGGAGCTGGTGGGGCAGCTGGCGGGGGGCCAGCAGAACACTGGACCAGCGCAAAGGTGGCATTGCCTCAGGTTCAATGAGGGAATGCATCAGGGTGATGCATCAGGGTCTGCATGGACTGGGTGGAGTGGCAAGTGGGGCATTTGAAGGGGGTTACGGAGAAAGTTTGGGTGTGTGGACTGACTGTTTACAGTATTGAACCAGTCAACCTGAGAGGCAAAGGACACTGCTCAATCCATTTGAGCTGGGACAGTTACTTCAGGATTGGTTATGAACTCTGGGTGTCGCATTTTCCCATGCTTATGCCATATGACTTTTCTGCCTCTTTCATTAAAAGTTTCTTTTCTATACTCGGACTCTGTGCTTGCGAGTGGGGAAGCATTGCCCCTCCGAGGTGCCCAGGAGTGTGTGAATTTCCCAGGCTACTGAAGGGGTGCTTGAGCCAGTTCTATGTGCAAAGGATGAAGAAGGAACCCCTGGATGTTGAACCTGGCCCTGGTTGCTGCCAACTCCTTCTGGCAGAAGGGTTACATAAGCAAATATTTTCTAGTTTTATTTTTTTTTCCTGAAGATTCTGACACCCCCGGTCATCCTCTATTCTTCTCACCCTTTCTTCTGCTCAGTTTCACTCCCCACATTTGTACTCCTGTATTATCTGCATCCTGCAGGAGAACAGCAGGATTCTAAAATGTTGCTCACCCACCCTTCAAAAGAGACCAGAAAGCTGACCAGTGCAGTAAGGCCCTTATCTAGCACCCAATCCACCAGGACTCTCGTGAATGATGATACCTTTTTGTTTTGTTTACCCAGTTGTAGAATCAGCATTTGAGAAGACAACCCAATGAAAGATGGTTGCAGCTGATCTTGCACCCATGTGAGTCCTGTTTCCAACTTTGGCCATAATTATGGGTACTCCCTGTATCTCGCAGCTTTCCATCCCTAATTGTGGAAAGAAGTCTGGCCTCAGCTTCAAAGAAACACCCTAAAACAGTGATAGTTAACTGCCTCTTTGATCTTTTTCCTGCCTTCTCAGAACCCAAGCTTCCAGCTGTCACCTCTTTCTCTAAGCAAGGATCCAAGTCTCTTCTCTCTCAAGACCAGAGATTTAGTCTTGTAGTCCCCTTAATTGCACAGTGATTCTCTCCAGCAAGTCAAACTACCATTCACCCCTGCATTTTGCTTTTGCTCCAAAGGCTATGACCAGGGGTTACCAGGGGTTACCAGTGACCACACAACTCTTCCAAAGGAGATTATATTTACATAAGAATCAAAACATAGAGGAACAACATATAAAACTGCAAAAATGTCTAAACCCACATTCATTATACAAGAAGTCATTCATGGTGGAGTCTGGCACGTCAAAGCCCTTCCCACCCTCCAAACAGTTGCCTCCGCCATTGGATAAAACATCATGTCTATTTTTTGAATCAAAAGGAAGTCTTCCTAGTCCATTCAAACTCAGGCATGATGCCTGGAAATCTTTTGTCTCCAGGCCTCCTGAAAACAGATGAACCAGTCCTGTTCCCTTTCCCCCAAGGGGCACAAGCCTCAGAGGGGCCAGGGATCTGAAGAGGTAGTTTGGGGATTTTGCATTATTCACTCCCCAGTGATCTGAGATTCCACAGGGGCCCCACCCAGGCATCGAGGAATACACGTACGTAGAACACCCTGTGGGTGCCTGTTTGGCCCATCTCCATCTAATGGTCTTGGAAGATAAGCTTGGGTGAAATGCAGTGGCACTAAAAGCAGTAGTTTCAAGACAGACCTATGTCTTATCTATCACAACACATGGTTTCGGCTCTGTTGCCACCCACATGAATCCAGCCCACAGAGCCAGTTTCCTTTCAATTAAAGATGCTTTCAGTTATTTATTTTAAATGACTCTTCATTTGTTATGGATTTTATACAAGACTGAAACAATACCATAGCCATAAACTCATTTTCTTTTGCCCCACCCTGGAGCTTGCAAACTTCCATACCGGAGGAATGTTTGTAATCTGAGGGCATCAGTTGACTTATTAGTTTACTAGAAACTGTTGGCTTATGCCAGAGGTCTGCAATAAACCAGCAAAGAGCATTCAAAGTCTTCCTTGCATCCATTAATCTGAATGAAGATTGTCTCCTTGGCTCACTTTAAAACAAACACACCTAGTGCTGTGCTGGTGTGAGGTAAACTGCAAAGCAAACTCCTAACCTGGACCCTGAATTTCCTTGTTTCTTGGGTATCAGGCTTTGACAGTTGCCTGCTATTGCCATTCTGAGGTCTGGGAAGATTTTTCCAGTGTTCAGTATTATTCTTGGCTCCTGCAGTCCTTAGGCTTGCAGCCCTGACTCAGGAATCTAGCCCCCTTCGGGGCAGTGTTTTAAGCACATCCTTAAGTCCCATGAGATAATGAGACCGAAGTGAATGGAACTTAAGAACATGAATAAAACACATGCACAAGTGCAGTCTTGAATGAGTATCTCTAGCCTGAGGCTGTACTGTCTGGCCTATTACGTCTTTCCTTTCTCTCTCTCTCTCAATCTTTTTTGAGAAATCCAAAACAAATAAGACCGTTGATCAGTATCTCCGTCAAACATAATCATCCTCACTTCAAAAGCAGAAGAAACCAGTTCTTTCCAGATGACATGGATTCTCCAGAATCCCAAGTGTGGTCACTTGATCTGCAGTATTCTGTTTGTTCATGGTGTGCAAAAGCATCTAGCATACCCATTAAAACAGTAGCACAAGAAACTGATGATTTCAGTTGAGTTTTCCACAAATGTTGTGTCTGGTGGGGAGTGTCATTCAGTTCCACTGGCCTTTCATTTTGCTTTCCATACAGGCCAATACATGTTACATTTCACCAGTGCCTTCAGTCACACAGCTAATAGTTCTCTACATTCAGGTCACCTGTATCTCAATAAGATGCTCTCCGCAGACCAGGTAGAGGCATATCAGAAATTTGTGGGTGACTTTGTGCACATCACTTCCCATCCCTGTGGCTCAGTTTTTCCATCTGCAAAATGGGGAAGATAATACTGACTTCCTTTGTAAAGCACTTCAGGATCTAAAGGAAAGTATTTGCGTAAGAACTAGGTGTTATTTGTTACAATTACTTTGTATGCATTTGAAAACTGGAGTTTGTAATTTTGCTCCCTTGTTTCTTTGGATTTTTTCTCTCTTTGCTTGCTTCCTAAGACTGGAAAAAAGGATGCCTTTGGGGGGAAAAAACATGTAAGCTGCGTCTACACGTGCACGCTACTTCGAAGTAGCGGCAGTAACTTCGAAATAGCGCCCGTCGCGTCTACACGTGTTGGGCGCTATTTCGAAGTTGAAATCGACGTTAGGCGGCGAGACGTCGAAGTCGCTAACCCCATGAGGGGATGGGAATAGCGCCCTACTTCGACGTTCAACATCGAAGTAGGGACGTGTAGACGATCCGCGTCCCGCAACATCGAAATAGCGGGGTCCTCCATGGCGGCCATCAGCTGGGGGGTTGAGAGATACTCTCTCTCCAGCCCTTGCGGGGCTCTGTGGTCACCGTGGGCAGCAGCCCTTAGCCCAGGGCTTCTGGCTGCTGCTGCTGCAGCTGGGGGTCCGTGCTGCATATACAGGGTCTGCAACTAGTTGTTGGCTCTGTGTATCTTGCACTGTTTAATGAAAGTGTGTCTGGGAGGGGCCCTTTAAGGGAGCGACTTGCTGTTGAGTCCGCCCCGTGACCCTGTCTGCAGCTGTGCCTGGCTCCCTTATTTCGATGTGTGCTACTTTGGCGTGTAGACGTTCCCTCGCTGTGCCTATTTCGATGTTGGGCTGAGCAACGTCGAAGTTGAACATCGACGTTGCCAGCCCTGGAGGACGTGTAGACGTTATTCATCGAAATAGCCTATTTCGATGTCGCAACATCGAAATAAGCTATTTCGAAGTTGGGTGCACGTGTAGACGTAGCCGTAAAGTGTTTGACTTCAGTAGATTTACAGCAGATTCATACTTGTGTAACTGACAGCAGAATTGGCCATGAACTATCTCACTGAATCTGCTGATTTTAAAAAACACCACCTCTTTTTACATCCATCAGTGTTTCTCTGAGGGCAGGTCTACACTACCCCACAAGATCGAGCCACTCATGATTTCATGCGTCTAGTAGAGATGCATAAAATTCACCTCTCAGGGATTGCAGTTGATCTCTGTACTCCTTGTGATATGCAAGAAGTAAGGGTGGTCAATTGGCGAAACTCTCCTGTAGACCTTCCCCTGTGTAGACAGCCAAGTTAGCCAAGCACAGACACATCGATTTTTAGCTACGGAATTGCATAGATAGAATTGTGTCTCTGCAGTAGATTTTCTTAGCATAGTGTAGACATAGCCTGAGACCTGTTTATGAGGGTAAACAGCTGTGCTTACATTGTATGTAAATGTGGATCCAACCTAATGAAAAAATCTTTCATAGAACCCTGAGAATGAGCTACTTCTCTGCAATCTTGTGAAAAGTTTGGGAGAGGGAGTAAGGTCTTTCTTCAGGATTTACAAGCTTTCCTGAGAATATTGCAATTTGTGAGAGAATATTCCAGAACATTTTAACTCTTGATAAACTGGAATAAGTAGTGTCCAGTTGGATTTAGAAAACAAAGCTGTAGGAAGGAGCCTTTTAGAAAGTGTAATGTGAGAGCAAACACTTGTTGATAACGGGCAGGGGGGTAAGTTTCCATAATAAACTTGGTAACGATGAAAAAGTCACAGCTCTACTGGTATTTCAGTCACAGGGAAAAAGGAGTCTTTGGTTAGGACTTGTCTTTACAATAACTGAAATTGGAAAATAATAACAGTGCTACATTTCTGCTGTTTTGTTTTGTTGAAATTGGAAAAAGTCAGGGAACCCAGTTATATTTTAAACAAATGAGATTTAAAAAGAGGAATGAAAACAGTAATAAGTTTTGGATGGGTGAATAGTAATTACCCTAAAGATTAGATAAATGCTGTTTAATAAATATTTAAATAATTTTTAAGATCACCAATTAGCACCAGATCATACATAAAAGATTCTAGAGATTAAAAATCTGTAAGTGCATCTACACTAGGAATTAACTTAGAAGTTAACTTCGAAGCTAGGGACCACTTCAAAGTAGCCAGCAGAGACTCTACGCACATTTTCCCTTACTTCGAAGTTAAATTGCAACCGCTCCCAAATTAGTATTCTCCAAAAACTTTGTACGTGTACTCTGTACTCCATTGTCTAAATAACTGAGGGAAAATATTGAACAGAACTGGACTCTGAACTGAACCCCGTGGGACTCCACTCATGCCCTTCCAGCATAGCTGACCATTGATAACTACTTTTTAGGGTTGTTTTCCAAACAATGTTGCACCCATTTTATAGTAGCTCAATCTAGGTTGCATCTTCCTACTTTGTTTATGAGAAGGTCGTGTCTACTGCTTCCCCCACCCATTCACAAAGCTTGTTGCTCTGTAAAAGAAAGCTATTGGGCTGGTTTGACACAATTTGTTCTTGACACATCCACAGTGACTGTTGCTTATCCCCTTATTATCATCTAGGTCTTTTCAAACTGGTTGCTTAATTATTTTCTCCATTACCTTTCCAGGTACAGAAGTTAGGCTGATTGTAATCATAGAATCATAGAATAGTAGGACTGGAAGGGACCTCAAGAGATCATCAAGTCCAGTCCCCTGCCCTCATGACAGAACCAAGTACTGTCTAGACCATCCCTGACAGACATTTATCTAACCTGTTCTTAAACATCTCAAGAGATGGAGATTCCACAACCTCCCTAGGCAACTTATTCCAGTGTTTGACCACCCTGACAGTTAGGACCTTTTTCCTAATGTCCAACCTAAAGCTACCTTGCTGCAGTTTAAACCCATTGCTTCTTCTGTCCTCAGAGGCCAAAAAGATCAAGTCTTCTCCCTCCCCATTGTGACAGACTTTCAGATACCTGAAAACTGCTATCATGTCCCCCCTCAATCCTCTCTTTTCCAAACTAAACAAGCCCTAATTTCCCAGGTTGTCCTTATTTCCTTTTCTTTTTCTCTTTCTTTTTTGTCACTATATTTACCCCTTTTCCAGTCTCCTGGAATCTTTTCCATATTCTGTGACTTTTCAGAAGTAATCACTAATGGCTCACATATCGCCTCAGTCCACTCCTGGAGTGTTTTAGGATTCCTGTCATGAGTCCCTGGTGACTTGGAGACATTGATCTTGTCTAAGTGATTTTTAACTTGTTCTTTTCCTATTTTAGCCTCTGTTCCTACCTCATTTTTCATTGGTATTCAGTATGTTAGATGCCTGATCAACACCAACCTTCTTGGTAAAAACTGACACAAGGAGATTATTAAGCACCTCTGCTATTTCCATATTTTCTGTAATTTTTCACCCTTCATTGCTTAATGGTTCTACCCTGTCGTTGGTCCTCCTCTTCCTTCTAATGTATTTGTAGAATGTTTTTCTTACCTCTTATGTCTCTAGCTAGTTTGATCTTGTTTTGTGCTTTGGCCTTTCTAATTTTGTCCCTACGTGCTTTTTTATATTTATCTCTTATAATGTGACCTAGCTTTCACTTTTTTGTAAGACATTTAAAAAAATTCAGAGTGTTAAAGATTCCCTTCTTAAGCCGGGGAGGTCTCCTGCTGTACTTCTTCTATTTACTACAAAGTGGTTTAATTTGCTCTCTTGCCCATACTAACATCTCTTTGAAAAACTGCAAAAGGTCTTGAATTGTTTTTCCTCTTAAGCTTGCCTCCCCTGGGATCTTACCTACCAACTCGCTGAGTATGCTAATCTCCCTTCTTGAAGTCCATTGTCTTTATTTTGCTGTTCTTCCTCCTGCCATTCCTTGGGATCATGGATCACTTTCATCTAACTTGCCTTCCACTTCAAATTCTCAACCAGTTCCTCCCTATTTGACTAAATCAAATCTGGAGCAATCTCTCCCCTACTGGCTTTGTCCACTTTCTAAAATAAAAAAGATCCATTGTGTCTGGGAAACAATGCATGGGTTCCATTTGGCTTTAGCCATGTGACATATGTAGACCTTGATCCTGAATCTGAACCTTATAGAACACTAAAGATCCTGGCTCTGTTACACCTTCTGTTGTACTGTGGTGTTCTGCCAGGCTCTGGCTTCACTGCCCCTCCCTTTCAGAAAGGGCATGTAAATGCAGCTGATGAGAAGTGCAAATGAGATACGGATTTAAATACCTCATGACTCATTTGCATACTTGCGTGGGATCTACTTTTGAAAACACCCTTCTTCCTAATTTTTTTCAGGAAGAAGGGTGCTTTCGAAAGCGGGTCTTCCTTTTGACTGAACCCCGTCTACATGGCTGTTTTGGCTTTCAGACTCAGCTCTTCCGGAATCAAGATCCCATGTCCACATGCAAATGAGGCACAAGATATTTAAATCCAGACCTCCTTTGCATTTCTGATTGGTCCCATTTGCATGCCCCTTCCAAAAGTAAGAGGCAGTGTAGCCACAGCCCCAGTGTGTCTGTTTTTCTATTCTGCCTTCTAATGTTCCACTGGCAAAACTGAAGCTGACCTGAGGAGGAAGAGGGTGTATTTCAAGGATTTCAAAGTGCATTTTCTCTCAAGAATGAAGGTCCCTTTGGAAAGCATTACAAACAGCAAATTTCCCCATTCTCTGATCCTGAATCAAATCCAGTAGGTCAAGCTCTTCATCATCAACCATGATCCATGCAAACTTGCAATGAGCTGGGCACTGCCATGACTTCCCCAGAGGTCATTTGTTCATTACCCCAGTGAGGATCAGTTAATATTTTTTCTGGATTTTTAGTTAGTGAATGGTTGCCAAACCTGGGCCAGTAACTCCGAAAACATTTCCTTCCTGTTTGTGTTACAAAATGAGCAGGACGTGCCTGGTGCATTCAGGCCCCACGTCATTCTTGTCGCCTTTTGCTTTAATTCTCAATCAGTGTGAGACGTGACATTGTTGCTAACAAATAGCAACCATATACAGACTCATAGATTTTATTACAGGACAGTGTCCCGAACTTGTATACCAGGTATGCCGTTAGAAATGTAAGGGGTGAAATCTGACTCTACATTACACCCATGCAACTGCTGAAATGAATGGGATGTCTGTGTGTAAGGAATTTGGTCCTATATGCTGAGGTTCAGTGCAGAGCGCATATTTAGCTTCAGCACTGACAGCTGAAGCTCTATATTCACAATAGAAAGAGCTGACTGGTTTTTTTCATTCCACGGCATGAACACTGCTATGATTATCAGAGAGGGAGCCATGTTAGTCTGTAGCTTTGAGAACAACAAGTAGTCTTGTGGCACCTTATAGACTAACAGATATTTTGGAGCATAAGCTTTCATGGGCAAAGACCCGCTTCAGTGAGGGGGTGGTTTCAGAGGGGTATTTAAAGAGTGGGGTCCCGGTAAGAGGGAGGGCCAGAGCTGACAAGGTCTATTCAGCGAGGTGGAAATGGCCCAGTATCAACAGTACTTATCAAAAGAGGAAAAAACAAGTCAGATTAGACAGGGGGATGTGCACCATCCATTACCACATTCCCCTGTCTGATCTGACTTGTTTTTTCCTCTTTTGATAAGTACTGCTGACACTGGGCCATTTCCACCTCGCTGAATAGACCTTGTCAGCTCTGGCCCTCCCTCTTACTGGGACCCCACTCTTTGAATACCCCTCTGCAACCACCTCCCCACTCATGCATCTGATGAAGTGGGTCTTTGCTCACGAAAGCTCATGCTCCAAAATATCTGTTAGTCTATAAGGTGCCACAAGACTTCTTGTTGTTCTCGACTGCTATGATTGAATGAGAGAGTACTGCTCAGTGCTGTGTGTCACTCTAGCTGCAGTCGGAGTTGGCTGCTGTATCCTATTAGAACAGAATCCGCCTCTGTAATTATTTGCTAGTATCTGAGTGGGCAGTGTGGGGGAAAATGAAAGCAAAATAATGAAATGTGAGCCACAGTAGGCTCCACTCACTCGGCATCGCAGGCGGGTAAGAGATGTTTCCCTAGATACTGAGTAATAATTGGCATCCATTCACAGACCAGAACTCCAGATGCTGGGATTAAATGGGCCACTGTCACAAAGGGGAAACCCCTATAATTACAACACTGGAATTTCAGACTTAAAATCCTATGCCTGTGAAATTGACTGAAACGGATTGTGAATTAGGTAAGGCCCTACTCATTATGCTGCCTGTCTACACGGACATACACTCTATCATCCAGCATAACGTTTAAAACTGGCCATCTCCATATGAACATAGGATTAGTCACACAGGATCAGGCCCCTTCTCCCCCTAGTGTAATACATTATCTCAGGCGTCTCTCAATGCCCATGCTAACGGAAGACGTAGAGAATCTTTAATGCATCTGATCAGTTATGCTGCACTAAACCTGAGATGAAAGGAGAAATATCTGACCCGCCACTGCTTCCCACCCCTAACTCAATGTCTTAGCTGATTGTAGTTTTGATGCTCTTTATTTTTGCCCAAACACAGTGTTTTTTTAAGGATACTCTGGCTGTAGTTCATCAATGGGTTTCCTAACAGTTGGTTCCATGAACTCAGTCAAAATGTTCTCATCGAAGTTGCCTTGTATCATGCAACTTTATTGCACATCAGCCTCCTCAAATAATTGACACCTCTCTGAACTTCAAATCAGGGTGGAGTTGTAAATGAGACTCTCATCGGAGACAACCGACTCCTCCGTTCAAATTGTCTGCTTGCATAGTGGTAGCTTAAAGGCAAGTATGAAATAGAATTGGTGTGATGAGCCTGATTTGGCTTTGCCTTGCATAGGTGTAAACCACAAATATTTCTACCTACATCCATGGTGCTGTAAACATTTTCTGAGAAGAGAATCCACTGCATGTATATTTACATTGATCAGTGCTTGGGTAGTCTGACAGGGGCTCAATCAAGACTGGATAGCCTTCTAAGAGGCTTGCTATTAACTCCAACAGAAGCTATAGGCTTGAAGAATCAGGAATTACTGTGTGAGGTCTATGGCCCGTGTTCTACAAGAGGTTATTCTAGGCCACCTCAAAACTTTTTTTGCATAAAAACTTGTTAGTACAATAGTAAGATGGTAGATGGCTGGATGGATGAAGTTTAATTCTATTGTTATTGTTAGGCTCACCCAGACTCCAGCCTTCACATACTCCAAATAAATGTCCCTGAAAAATACTTTTCATATGTTTGTTTTGTAAAACTGAAACTATTTTATTCTCCTCCTGCCCCAAAAGCTGTGAAATACTGAGACCATCACCCTGGAAGCATGACAGTAAAAGAATAAGGAATACTGTCAAGGGTGGATAAAATACACAGGCCATTGGCAGGGATAGAGATGAGTAACCTGATTCATCTAATACTTATGTTCTTGTTTTCCTGATAGTGAGTGCCTGGGGTCAAACCTAGTATTATTTCATCAGTGTTCTGTCTGGCTTCTGTGGCACGAAGAAACCAGATATGGCAATAAAGAAAAGATCTGTTATCTCACGGGAAAAGAAGTGAGTCACAAACATGATCCATACATATTAGTTTGTGAGATAGTCCTCCCGGGCCTGTATGTTTGCTTGAGCCAGAAGGTTGATGCTGCTCATCCAATATTTTCGTTTGGAACAGCCCATTACGTGACCAGGGCAGTGTAGCCTAGCAGTGAACAGGTCTAAAGCCCTGGGTTCTAGTCTGACTCTGCTGCTGAATTAGCTGAAGGAAGTTTCTTTCTCAGCTGTAAGATGATGACAGGAGGCTCCCTTGGAAAGTGCTTTGGGATGTATTGATGAAAAGTGCTGTACGGGAGCAGGGTTTCACTGCCTGCACCAGCTTGGCATCATTATCAGGTGGAATGCTTCTTCCTGGGCCTGAGAAGTGGGTTCCTCCATTGCTTATCATTAGGCCAAAGCCAATGGTGTGCTGCTGCAGCTGGTTTGTGCCACTTTGGGGTGCTCGCAGGCTCCACGGGCTGCTGGGCAAGGCGGGAGAGGCAGCTGTGTGCTCCAAGAAGGGGTGGGGCCTTGGGCAGAAGGGTGGGGCCAGGGACCAGGGGCAGTCAACTGTCCGCACTGCCCACAGCCTGCCATAGCACACTTCCACACTGCCCAGTGGTCAGTACTGCCTGGAGCATGGCACCCCCCAGCCCTCAGAGCAGCTGGAGTGCCCGGCGTGGCACTCTAGTGACAATTTAAAGGACCCAGGGCTCTGGCTGTTGCCACAGTAGCAGTGGATGTGGCCGGGAGCTCCAGACCCCAGAGCAACGGCCCCCTTTGCCCCCATCAGCTACCCTGGGTGCACTGTGATTTGTGATAGGCCCCGGCCCGCAGAAGGCAACAGCACCCGATGGAAGGGAGATATGTTGGCAGCTGGGTGCGTGCCTTTATGTCTCCCAGAGACTGAGGCTGACCTGGGGTGATCTAGCAGCAGCAGGTGAAACTAGCACCTGCTGCCAATTTAGCACCCGTGGCTAATTAAGGCCTGTGGACCCCTTCAAAATGGTTTCTGTCAGGTAAGCAGAGGGGAGGGGATAGAGGATGGACCAGGACTGTGGACAGAGGACTCCCAAGAAGAGAGGACTGCAGTTGCCTGAGGAAGGTACTAGGGAAGGGTCTGGTGGAAGTGGCCCAGGGAAGCAGTTTGCTGCACCAGGAGGGCCCAGGGAGGGAAGCCCCTCCATCTGCAGCAGCCTAGGGTACCTGGGCCAGAATTTGGTATGTGTGTGTAGTGGGTCCTGATTCCCCCAGACCACTCCACACCCCAGGATGGCCTTAGAGGGCAGGAGGAGACTGGGCACCCCTCAGCGGGGTCTCCTCCACTAATGACTGTATTTTGGACTAGCCAATGATGAGAATGGCTCAGTGAGGCTGTGACCCAAGCCTCTGCAAGAGCAGGGGGCACGGTGAGCCTCTGCAGCTGCATTTTAAACCACCACGTAGTGCAGGACCTGGCGAGGACAAGCCTGGGGCTTTGTCACAGATTCCACTGCAACGGACATCCCACAGTTCTTGCTGGGTGGATGTGCCTGCTGATACAATGCCCTGACTATGTATCCCCGTTTATGTCTGAGCTAGGGTTTGGCCAATGAATGCCAGTAACAGCATCTTCTTTGCTATAAAAAGATAGCAAACTCCACAGCAACTTAGTGAATCAGACCCTTCTTCCCCACCACGCTCCCACTGTGAAGCTAAAACTTGGCAACGGTTCCAGCTGGCACGAGGAGCCCACAGACCCTGCTGCACATAAAGCACCTGAAGATCTCAAATGGCTTTTGGCATCTTGCCCTCTCATGCCTTCGTGTGTATGGTAATAAGCTCCTAGCCTGCAAGGTCTGCTGGAATGGGACTGTCCTGTCCTAGCTGTTTGCACAATACCTACAATAACTGGGCCCTGATTTTGACTGGAGATTCTGGGTTCTGCCAGAGTAGAAATAGATAAGAATAGTAGTAACTAAGCCACGAGAGGCTGTGCCTAGCTCACTTTCTGGATTGCATCACACATGGGTTGAGGAAGTAATTTTCAAAATACTGCTATAGTCTTGCACAATCATCCATGACTTGCTCACTGAAGCTCATCTGCCAAAAGCCATGCTTGGGTCACAACATTGGGAACAGAATCCAGATCTGCATTTCCTTATAGTTTGGTGGTGTTTGGATCCTGGCGTTTCATGTGGGTTTCTGTTGGAGAGGAATTAAAATACCTTTTGCAAAATGACTGATGAAATGCTTTGTGTACCTGGCAGGTGGAGTGCAGTGTTCAAACGTGTCACAGGGTATTAAATAATACTTCTTAGTTTTTATAGGTGTGACTTTGCCCACATCCTTAGAAAACACGGGAGTAAATGTGCGCCAGTGAGCAGTGAAAAAAAAAAAAAAAAAATCCAGCTGTCAGAGAAAGCAGCTGTCCCGGTTGCACATGGTTATTGAGCCTGCTGGCAAGAGGCCTGTGGCGGGCTTTTATACTCAATAAATCCAGGCAGGAACTTCTACACTAGACGCTGTTCTGGTAAGTTAATGTTTTCAAAGTTGGGGGCTTACAATTAGCCCCTAAATCCTTCCTTAGGCACAAAATATTGGCCTTAGAGTCCAGTTAGGGTTTCCAGGTAAAAGTTAACACCTGTTAAGCCCCACCAAAGCAAAAACGTTCAAAGAGTCTTATATAACAGCAACATGAAAGTGCCTGAGATTTACTACATATGAAGGGAGAGGGGCAAACCCAGGAGGAAGGATGGTGGGCAATGGTTGGAGTCCCAGCTTGGTGCTTAGAAGATACAGACTTCTCGTGTGACCTCCCACAAGTCATTTACTGCTCTGTGCCTCTACTTGTACCGCAGGGACCGTAATAGTTTCCCCTCCTCACAGGGCTGTTGGTAGATGCTCGTGTGTTACAGTACTGGCACTAGAGAAGCAACACTCGAGGCTATGTATAACGTGAGTCTGGGCTCCAGCCTGATCCTCTTTACATTTATACTGTAATTCTGCAAGGAGGTTCTGGGCCTGACTGTCTGACCTCTATTGTCTTGCAGTGTAGACACAGCTCCACAGTCTTGGGGCCTGGAAGTCAGCCAGAAATATTCCACATTCCATAGAACAGCTTCCCGAGTACTTTCTCCCCCAACAATGTGCAGTGGACCCTATTGAAAACAGAACACACACCCCACCCTTGCAAACAGCAGTGCAGGTCTGCCATAACCCCTTCTCTTCTGGTTGCCAGTCTGCAAGCCTGCTATCAGAGCGCCTTGTGGGTGCGAATGGAGAGTGAACCAATCAAGCCTTTTGCAAAGCAAGCTGCTTCCTGAGAATAACCAGGGTGGGCAATAAAAGTACCATGGGCCTAGGGCTAGAGCAGCCACACTGTGGGGGTGTCTGTATGCACTGGGATGTGGTTGATTTGATTGTCTGCATGCTGCAGTGTGGACCCCAGAGATGGTAGCTCAAGCACCGGTTTCTAAATTCTTAACCTAGGGTTAAAATATAATGTAGAGGCTCAAGCCCAGGGCTCCTTCCCATGGGTCAGCTGACTTGAGTCCCATTAGGCCTGGACTTACACTGTAGTGTAGACAGAGCTTTAGACCCTATCACTACAGTCAGAGTGGACTTGTCTCTGGATTTCAGAGATGGGCATTTTCTAATGTAATTCAGGGGGGAAATGACATTTAAAAACAGTAAAATCTAATTTTTTCACTCTCAAAAAAAGCCAGAATTTACCAAAATGGATAAGGGCTGGGGAGACTTGCCACAAAAGCAGCACTCTTCTACATGATGCTTCCGGGTCCACATTTGAAAATGAATGGGCTGATTCTATTAGGAATTGAGAGCCCCTGTGAGCTGTGGAATGTTCTCCGTTCCCATTGATGTCAATGGGACTTTAGGATACAGAGCACCGTTCCAAAGCCACTCAGCTCCTTGCAGGGTTGAGCTCTGTGTGGAAGGGCAGTCCCAGCTCTACTGAGCACAAGATGCTGTTGAGGAGAAGGGAGGCAGGAGGAGAAGGTAAGCTGAAGGCACTTTGCTGCCATTTCTCCATCACTGGTTAGCCTTGGGAACCCCCCATATGAACACTGTGCTTTCTTTCCTAAAGTCTGTTGCATAAGATGTGTTTGCTGTCAATGTCATGCATCTTGGAAGGAGACAGCAAAGACAACCCATGCATTAAAAAATTATATAACAATAAGCAGCACCATCACTTTTGGAGACAATGGCCCACATCCTCCACTGGTATCAGTGTAGCAGCTACAGATTGGCAGCTGGTGCCAATTACAGCAGCAGTAATTTATGCTCCAGAGCAGTGTGCTAGCCAACCAGACTCAGGCCTGGAAGAATATAAGTGCTCACGGCTGATTTGTCTGTGCTGACTGCTGCTTGGCGGCAGCTGCAATTCTGTCTCCAGGGCTGCAAAATCATGACAGTCTGTAGTAGGAATTAATTAATATAAATGCACAAAAAGCGCTATCCCAGCCTGAAGGAAAGTGTTGTTTTTATTGTGCAATATTTCGCTTGCACTTACAAAGCTCAGAGCTTTGGCAGTGGCTCAGTTATTTCAAGCTCTTCCACCCTAAGTGCAAAGTAAATCTGTTTGCTAGCTCCAACAGAATAGCTCCATTTGTGCCTTACTAGGTGAAATAAATCTCCATTCAAGAAGATTCAAGCAGCCCCCTCTACTAGTCCTGCCTTTTTGAAACAAATAAGGAAATGCAGAAGACTATGACTGCCACTTTGATGCATTGCCAAGAGCTTCTTATTCCAGCGTTCTTTAATTTTATTTTATTTTCAAAGTGATTTTGGCTCACGGTGCACCAGCTGCCTGCCTTGAGCTGGTCTGGGTCATACTTCTAACGATCCAGCCCTTGCAGTTTTGAATCCCACCTCTCATTGTGTGACTTGATGTAACTCACTAACTGGAGCTACATGGGTCTTAGTCACAGCAGAGAAAGCAATGGGGTGGTTTCCCAGGTATGCTGAGTGCTTGTGAATACGCGTTGCCAACACTGCACAAATAGGCAGCACAATTTTTTTCCCCCGAGTGCACTACATCCTCGATATGTGAAACTTCCACCCATGCTACAGCAAACTGTATGAATGAGACTTTATCCAATGTAACTGGTCTCTTGTGGCATTTCTAGCACACCCATTACCAGCCATGTACCAAAGCATATTTCGGAAGGATTCCTGAATTGAGTACAACAACTGACTAATTTCAGAAGGTGAGACCTACATCACTGCCATATGGATCTGATTCAAAGCCTTGTGACATCAGTGAGATACTTTCCATGGACTGCAGTGAATATCAGATCCAGAGGGGAACAGAAAACTTCAGCTACGTTTTGCAATAA
This sequence comes from Carettochelys insculpta, assembly GCF_033958435.1. Taxonomy (NCBI): domain Eukaryota; kingdom Metazoa; phylum Chordata; order Testudines; family Carettochelyidae; genus Carettochelys; species Carettochelys insculpta. Next base: position 130,101,657 of record NC_134140.1, on the reverse strand, counting down.
GCCCCGTTGCCAACTTTGTCCACATATCTCTTCTGGAGATACCATCACTGGACCTAACCAGGTTATTCACAGAATCACAGGCACATTCTCATGTTCCTCACCTAATATCATATATTCCGTCATGTGCCAACAATGCCCACATGCTTTGTATAATGGGCAACCTTCAAACTCTCTTAAACAAAGAATTAATGGGCATAAAACAGACATAAAAACACTCCTGATTCACAAACCTGTCAGCCAGCACTTTAGTGGAGTGGGCCATTCTGTTAATGTCCTGAAAGTCTGTGTTTTACTGAAAAGGAATTTTCATGGCCATTTGGAAAGAGAGGCTGCTGAACTCTCTTTTATATTCAAATTCGACACATTAACACTTGGTTTGAACTGGGAGGACAATTTTCTAGCTCATTATAGAACAACAAGGATTCCTGTGGCACCTTATAGACTAACAGATATTTTAGAGCCTAAGCTTACGTGGGCAAAGACCTGCTTCAGCAGATCATGGTTGGTGGTGGGGGGTTTGCAGGGGGGGTATTTAAAGAGTAGGGTCTCAGTAAAAGGGAGGGTCAGAGCTGATAAGGTCTATTCAGCAAGGTGGAAATGGCTCAGTATCAGTAGTATGTACCGAAGAGTTAAAAACAAGTCAGATCAGACAGGGGGATGTGGGCCCATTGTCAGAGTCTAAAAGGAAGATATTAACACCCAGGGCTCAGAAGCTGCTTTTGTAAGGGATGAGCCACTCCCAGTCTCTGTTTAATCCTTGGTTGAGGGAGTCAAATTTGCAAATAAATTGCAGTTCAGAGATTTCTCTCTCCATTTAGTTTTTGAAATTTCTTTGTTTTAGGACTGCTACTTTTAAATCTGTTACTGAGTGTCCAGGGAGATTGAAGTGCTCTCCCACAGGTTTCTGTACAGCATCATTCTTGATGTCTGATTTAAATACCCCCTGGAACCTCCCCACATGCACACTCATGCATCTGATGAAGCGCCTCTGTGCCCACAAAAGGTTATGCTCCAGAACATCTGTTAGTCTATAAGGTGTCACAGGACTTCTTGTTCTCTAAGATACAGACTAACATGGCTATCTCTCTGATATATCATCTAGCTCATTATAGCCGTGTCTACACGTGCACGCTACTTCGAAGTAGCAGCACTAACTTCGAAATAGCGCCCATCATGGCTACACGCGTCGGGCGCTATTTCGAAGTTAACTTCGATGTTAGGCGGCGAGACGTCGAAGTCGCTATCCTCATCAGGAGATGGGGATAGCGCCCTACTTCGACGTTCAACATCGAAGTAGGGACCGTGTAGTCATTGCGCGTCCCGCAACTTCGAAATAGTGGGGTCCGCCATGGCGGCCATCAGCTGAGGGGTTGAGAGACGCTCTCTCTCCAGCCCCTGCGGGGCTCTATGGTCACTGTGTGCAGCAGCCCTTAGCCCAGGGCTTCTGGCTGCTGCTGCTGCAGCTGGGGATCCATGCTGCATGCACAGGGTCTGCAACCAGTTGTCGGCTCTGTGGATCTTGTGTTGTTTAGTGCAACTGTGTCTGGGAAGGGCCCTTTAAGGGAGCGGCTTGCTGTTGAGTCCACCCTGTGACTCTGTCTGCAGCTGTGCCTGGCACTCTTATTTCGATGTGTGCTACTTTGGCGTGTAGACGTTCCCTCGCAGCGCCTATTTCGATGTGGTGCTGCGCAACGTCGAAGTTGAACATCGACGTTGCCAGCCCTGGAGGACATGTAGACGTTATTCATCGAAATAGCCTATTTCGATGTTGCCACATTGAAATAAGCTACTTCGATGTAGGCTTCACGTGTAGACGTAGCCTATAGGTGCTCTTTTACATACTTTGCTTTATCTAACTCTTGACTTCCCCCCCCGGCCCTCCTTCTGCCCTTCTGCTCTCTGATTTGCTCAACTTGATAATAATTTTCCTGATTTGTCCTCCTTGATTATTGTTTTGGTTCTCTGTGCCTTAAATATTGAGTCTGTTCTGGTGTGGCAATGGTCTGAAGAAGTGAGTCTGTCCCACAAAAGCTCATCAGCTAATAAATTATTTTATTCGTCTTTAAAGTGCTACTGGACTGCTTTTTTGTTTTCATCCGTTACCTTTCCTGTCCCAAACTCTTTTTAACAGACATGTTTCTGCACCCATATAACTTCTGCCCTGAATACCCATATCGTAGTTGTCACACAGACCTCCTCCTGCCCAAACGGAGTCCTTTGAAGACACTGAGACCATTCAACACAAGACCTATCTGACATGTAACTTGGCCAGTTACTGAACCTTCTTCTGTGAACTGATGACCCAGATTCACTGTCGTTAACATCTCCATGCGGCGGCAATGTCTCATTCACTACTGTGTTACAGGGTGTTTTGGTTTTATCTCCATTAAGTCCCATTGTGTCAGGAATTGGCAAGTTGGCCTCTAGCTGGCAGCCTGCTTAGCTGCATTGCCTGACTGAATGGAAGAGTTGGCAGATGGGCTCTTAGGCCTAGCAACAGTTCAGTGGCATCTCAAAACATTTGCTTGTGACTGGGATAGTTCCTGTGTCTTCTTGGTCGCTGCCCTACTGCTGCCAGGGACCCAGTCCTCTTTCTTCCCTGGGCTCAGAAGAACGACCACACTGGGTCAGACCACAAGTTCATCTAGCCCAGTATCCTGTCTTCTTACATGGGCCAGTGCCATGTGCTTCAGAGAGAGTGAACAAAACAGGTAATCATCAAGAGATCCTCCTCTGGTTGTCCATTCCCAACATCTGGCAAACAGAGGCTAGGGCCACCATCTCTGCCCATCAGGGGCAATAGCCATCCATGGAGCTATCCTCCATGAAAGAGCCTTAACTCTGATTCCTGGCTGCCAAATCTTGCTCTAATGTCAAAGCGCAACCACCCATGTCCTGGTACCTGATGTAAATTCTGCAGTATTTTGCAGCCCTGTGAGTATTAGCTGTAGTTAGCCATCAATGTCTTCATGTGAGGCAATATCATCCACATATCTGAGATCCTGTAAAGATAAATTGTTAAAGTTCGCTGGTCCTCTCAGCCAGCTTTGTCCTCAGACACGCTCTTAGCCCATTAAATAAGAGACCCCAACAGAACTTCCTATTTGCTCTGCCAACAATCTTTAAATTCAGACTTCTGTATGAGACCTATTCATTCATTTGAAGTCTGTGCAGCTCCTCCTTCGATCAGTAAATGTGAACAGATGCTGGATGCAACAACTCACCACACAGCTGTTCGTCATTGCTGGGTGTTGACGGTATAAACGTGTACCAAGGGAGGAAGGCTGACACCTGAACAGCTGTTTGGCATTTTAGGAAAATCAATATTTGGCAGCTGATCAGAGGAAAAGCAAACTTCTGCTTCATTGTCACAGTTATTCTTTTACTGATTGTGTGTAATAGCCAGCGGCAAATGCTTTCTGGTCTCAGCCTGTCACTTTCCTGTATTGCTGGTATCTCAGAAGATGCTGCTTTTCAACACGAATTCCAGCATTCCAGTGAGAAGTCTCTTGCCGTGTAAGCTCGAATGATATGTCAAGCAAAAAGAGTTGGTTTTCTTCCTTGTAGACATGAACCCAGGTCCTGGCTGTTCCTAGTCATTACAGATTCCTGTGACAGGATGCACTTTGACTCAGCTGCGCAGGCTCCACTGATTGTGCATTCACCGTGCCACTGAATTGGCCTGCCCTCCACCCGTGCCAGCAGAGTCCCTGCGCACCAAGCTGTCTACAATGTCTTCCGTGCCTAAGGCCCCCTCGACAGCAGCTGAGAGAAAGAGGTGAGGCCTCAATCTGACTGGGTTCAACGAAGCCTGTTCGTTCATTTGTTCATTCGTTCCCTTCTGCCTTTTTTCTTTCTGTTTCCTGCTACACACCCTCTTGGCCGTTCCTTCCTGTGCATCTTTATCACACTCGGGCCTGTCAGAAGTTGGCCCTTTATCCCATCTAGTCCACCAGCCTGACTGTCTAATTACATCCATCAGATTTCTCTGGGGACCTAATTGGCATCTAAGTAATCATAGGGCAGGTTCCCCTGTTCACTCGCTGCACTCTGTCACAATCCCACATAAGCACAGGTGTGAGCCCCAAACAGAACAGTCACTATAGAAAGCGAGAGCGTTGCATGTTATCAAGCTACCAATGGCTTTGGAACCTGGATTTTCTCACTAGGGGCCTGATCTTGGGCCTGTTATAGCTAATTACACAAGTTCTCACTGACTTCAGTGGTCCAGGCTTGTCCCCTCTTAAGAGCCTCTTATGTTGAAATCAAATGAAACTCTGAAGCCATTGAGGTGTATGAGCAGTTAATTAGCTTTACTTTCTGGGAGCTCTGAGGGCACAAGGCACAGAATCATAGAATCATAGAACACTAGGACTGGAAGGGACCTCGAGAAGCCATCGAGTCCAGCCTCCTGCCCCAATGGCAGGACCAAGTACTGTCTAAATCATCCCTGATAGACATCTATCTATCCTGTTCTTAAATATCTCCAGAGATGGAGATTCCACAACCTCCCTTGGCAATTTATTCCACTGTTTGACCACCCTGACAGTTAGGAACATTTTCCTAATGTCCAACCTAAACCTTCCTTGCTGTAGTTTAAGTCCATTGCCTCTTGTTCTATTCTCAGAGGCCAAAAAGAACAAGTTTTCTCCCTCCTCCTTTTAGATACCTGAAAACCGCTATCATGTCTCCCCTCAATCTTCTCTCTTCCAAACTAAACAAGACCAATTCTTTCAGCCTTCTTCATAGGTCACATTCTCTAGACCTTCAATCATTCTTGTCGCTCTTTCCTGGACCCTCTCTAATTTCTCCACATCTTTCTTGAACTGCGGTGCCCAGAACTGGACACAGTACTCCAACTGAGGCCTAACCAGTGCAGAGTAGAGTGGAAGAATGACTTCTCGTGTCTTGTTCACAACACACCAGTTAATGCATCCCAAAATCACATTTGCTTTTTTTGCAACAGCATCACACTTTTGACTCATATTTAGCTTGTGGTCCACTATAACCCCTAGATCCCTTTCTGCTGTACTCATTCCTAGACAGTCTCTCCCCTTTCTGTACCAGAGTGTTTCCATCTACCCTTGCTAAGGTCTGAGGACAAGTTACCAAATCCCTCAGCCACAGGCAAAGAAAACACTTGTCCGTACAAGTGAATGAAAGGACTTGTGATCAAACCCAAAGCAAATTCCCAGAGTGTATCCATTCACACAACTTTGTTGCGGTAACAATCCAGCTGTGTTCCAGAAAAGTTGGGGCACTGGTAAGACATAGCCAGGACTCAGAGGCTACGTCTACACGTGCAGCCAACATCGAAATAGCTTATTTCGATGAATAACGTCTACACGTCCTCCAGGGCCGGCAACGTCGATGTTCAACTTCGACGTTGCTCAGCCCAACATCGAAATAGGCGCAGCGAGGGAACGTCTACACGTCAAAGTAGCACACATCGAAATAGGGATGCCAGGCACAGCTGCAGACAGGGTCACAGGGCGGACTCAACAGCAAGCCGCTCCCTTAAAGGGCCCCTCCCAGACACAGTTGCACTAAACAACACAAGATACACAGAGCTGACAACTGGTTGCAGACCCTGTGCCTGCAGCATAGATCCCCAGCTGCCGCAGAAGCAGCCAGAAGCCCTGGGCTAAGGGCTGCTGCCCACAGTGACCATAGAGCCCTGCAGGGGCTGGAGAGAGAGCATCTCTCAACCCCCCAGCTGATGGCCGCCATGGAGGACCCAGCAATTTCGACATTGCGGGACGCGGATCGTCTACACGGTCCCTACTTCGACGTTGAACGTCGAAGTAGGGCGCTATTCCTATCTCCTCATGAGGTTAGCGACTTCGACGTCTCGCCGCCTAACGTCGAAGTTAACTTCGAAATAGCACCCGACGCGTGTAGACGCGACGGGTGCTATTTCAAAGTTGGTGCCGCTACTTCGAAGTAGCGTGCACGTGTAGACGCAGCTAGAGAGTGCATTTGTCACATGTTCCTGGGTTAGCTGTACTAGCTGACTCTGGGCTGCCCCTGCAGGCATGGCCTAGGGCATCTATCTTCTCCTGCACCTAGATAGAAGAATGAACTTTTCTTTCTGATGTACACCCCACTATAATGATCTAGCCCCTTGTGCCCTCTGCATTAGTTTTCTGTACTGCACTCCACCAGAGATGGCATGGTGAGACCTCTTATAACCTGAAGCTTGTATTGAAAGGTCCTGCTCATGTGTTAAATGGAGCTCACTGCAGAGAGCATGTAACATCAGCACTCAGGGAGCTGCAGTGGCTCACATTTTTTGGCAGTGTTTAAGCCATGTTTTTAACCAATAAAGGCCTAACTGGTTTGGTACCTGGTTACCTAGGATACCGCCTCTCTCACCCTGCAAGACAAGCATGGGTGTAAATTATCTGAGAGTCTGAATGGCCGTGTCTACACATGCCCCAAACTTTGAAATGGCCATGCAAATGGCCATTTCGAAGTTTACTAATGAAGCGCTGAAATGTATATTCAGCGCTTCATTAGCATGCGGGCGGCAGCGGCGCTTCGAAATTGACGCGCCTTGCCGGCGCGCGTCGCGTCCAGACGGGGCTCCTTTTTGAAAGGGCCCCGCCTACTTTGAAGTCCTCTTATTCCCATGAGCTCACGGGAATAAGGGGACTTCGAAGTAGGTGGTGTCCTTTCGAAAAGGAGCCCCGTCTGGACGCGCCGCGCAGCGGCAAGGCGCGTCAATTTCGAAGCGCCGCTGCCGCCCGCATGCTAATGAAGCGCTGAATATGTATTTCAGCACTTCATTAGTAAACTTCAAAATGGCCATTTGCATGGCCATTTCGAAGTTTGGGGCACGTGTAGACGTAGCCACTGAGGGCACGTTGTTTAAAAGGAAGAACATGAGGTGGTGATGGTTTCACTTATAGGTTATCAACTGGAGAAATGACTCGCCTGACTCACTGAGAGAATTCATTTCAGGAGGCATTACCAAGCTCTTTACAGGTTAAGTTTGAGCAACATGATACACCTACTTCAGCAAAGAGAAGCTTTGGCACATCAGAGATGAGGTCTTCTGCTAGTCCTAGACGAGTGGCACTGAATCACCTGTCAGACCCTCATCCTCTGCCTGTGAGGTCAGGCCAGGCATACCGATCCAGAGTGATTTGGAGAACCTCAGGATTTCAGTGCCACACTGAAACTTTCATATGGCCTGATTGTCTCAGAGCGGGTGTTCAGTTATTTGTGAAGGACCTTTAAGAGCATTCAAGATGAGCACCTGAAAACAGAGACCTTCAAACTACAAGTCACTCTTGGAATCTCTTGATTACATGGTCCATGCAAGTATTTCCCAAAGGGTGGTATGTGTACCACTGGTGGTACTTGAAAGAATTTCAAGGGGTACATGCCAGAAAATATATTACTAAAAATCAGGAGACAAGCACTGGGAGAGGGGGTATGCCAATAAGACCAAAGTCCCATAAGGGGGCGCCAATGTTTTAAGTTTGGGAAAAACTGATCTGTGCCTTGATTTCCTAATTTCATAAGGTGGGATATTTGTGTTATCGCTACAGAGATATATGAAACTAAAGTCATTAGAGTTCCTTGGTTGCATGCATGCAGCATGTTACCACCAAAAGCCCCCTTCTCCTCTTCTAAGACCACAAAATCTTTGAGTTTGAAGCTGAACAAATAAAAAAAAATGACAGAAATGCGCTCTGTGCATAGGGAAGGTGGTGTAACAGAATCTTTCCTGTGGTCTGGTACATTTTGTTTGTCAAGTTGCGGTAATGCTTAATTGCAAACTTCAGTAATTGAAAGGGGATTGCCAAAGGAAGCGCATCTTAGAAACACAGATGCTGCTGAAGGCTGAAAAGAGAAGGTTGTCACTAAGTGTGAGCTCTGAAGTTCTCCTTTCAACTTGAAGGCCCTGATTGAATAAAGTACACAAGTGTGGGCTTAATTTTAAATATAAGCTTAAGGCCTGTTCTGCATAGGGGTAGCTATAACTGAAGGTTTACAAGCTTCCCTGCATTCTCTTTTCTAGTAGCACATGGCCATAAAGACTAATTTGGCATTGGAGAATGGAAAAAAAACCTCTCAAAATGCTGATGAATCACCCAGGAAATGTCAGACCATTGACTGGCAGTTTGATTACTGACTTAGCAATGTCATAAAAGTGTATTGCAAAACTTGGGCTTGGGTGGTGGGGGAGGGGAGCTACAGTACTTGAATAATTTCAAATGGCTCAAGGAATTGACCCATTGCATTAAGTATTGCTGGAAAGGGTGTAGTAGGCCTTGTAATAAAGAGTATAAAGTGGGGAGCAGGGTCATCACCCCAGTGCCAGTTGTCCCGACTCGTGATTAGCACTGAAATTCTTGGCAGTCGCTATATATGTACTACTAACTTCCACCAGTTGTCTCTGGATCCTTGCAAGTACTGACACATAGAAGACAAATGACTAGGGTGACCCGGTTTTCCTGGGACAGTCCCTTATTTAAGCCGTCTCACAGGTGTCCCAATGTTTTAAGAATATGGGCCAATTGTCCTGGGTTTTGTGGGGCTCTTGTTTCCTGGCACCCGAAGTCTCGGGGGGGCAGCAGCCTGCACTGCAGGCAACAGCTGCCCAGTTCCCTGGTGCCCTGAGCCTTGGGGCAGCAGCTTCTGCTGCAGGGGAACTCCTCCGTGGGGCAGCTGCCCCATTCCCTAGCATACCGCAGTGCAGCCCTCTCTGCTGGCGAGCTCCGTCACAGGGTGGCTGCCTCACTCCTTGGCATCCTGTGCCTTGGGGAGGCAGCTCCTGCTGCTGGGAAGCTTCTCCATGGAGCAGCTACCCTGTTCCCCAGCGTGGCAGGCCCTGCTGCCAGGGATCCCAGCCACAGCGCAGCTGCCTCATTTCCTCCCCCATCCCCCAGCAGGAGGTCGCAGAGCCCCTATTTTTGGCACCTCCCTCATCCGCCCAGACCTTGTGGGGCCCCCATCCTCCACTTCCTCTCATTGGAAGTCTGTGGAGCCCTCATCTCCAATACGTTGCCTTGGGGAAGTAGCTCCCATAGCCAGCGAGCCCTGACATGGGACAGCAGTACCCATCCCTAGAGGCTGGTGTCCCATATTTGCCATAGGGCAATGTGGTCACCCTACAAATGACTCCTGAGGAAAGATGCTTCAATTATACATTTCACTTGTGGGCTGAGAACTTTGACCTGGATGAATAAACAATATCAGTCCCTATGACCGTAACATGACCTACAGCCCTAAAATATCTTATGGTCTGAGAGCAGCTAAACTCTCCAACTAAATGCGGGCCCCTCTGTGCTGTTATGCAGTGCTTGTGGAGCAAGCGCCACATTCCCCTTCAGTATACTGCATGGTTGAGAAATTATTTTGGAGCCCCGGTTTCTTCCAGTGAAATGTCAAAATTGTCTGTGGCAAATGGAAGTCCATTGCGGTTGCGTTGGGGTGGCTCATGAGTGACACCTTCAGGTCTCACTCTTATTTCAGCTCTCAACATTTTTGTTCTAAAATGTCTGGATTTTTAGCTTCTTCCAGGATGGTAGGCAAGGGTACCTCTTATCTGGTTGATCTGGAAATACCTGTATGGACTCATTCAGATATAAAATGAAGATAGGTTGGTTCCAGGGACTACCAACTGATGTTGTACGCAGCAGACACCCTTCTGACCAGAAACCAGCATTCTAGCCCTGCAATCACTAACTCAAGAATTTGCTGCAATATCTGGTTACAAAATAAATTAGGAAAAATTGGCACTATGGGAAATCTCCCCATTGGCTTTTTCTCAATGAAATTTCCATAGGCAAACAGATGCGATCAAGTACCTAGATATAAAAGCATCAGGAAACGTTAACGAACTAGAGAAGATAAATCACGTACTCTCAGATAGCTAGTGATGCAAAGAGGTGGCACCCTCTCTCCATAGGTCTGTGGAGAAGGCTTAATACAATAAAAATGAATAGTCCACCTAATCATCTGTACATTCTATCAGTCTACCTATACATAGAATCATTGGACCGAAAGAAAGTTCTACAGGTCAGGTAGTCCTGTCCCATATCCTCATGATAGGACTACATATTGTAAAGGCCATTATCTAGAGAGGTGTTTTTCTAACCTACTCTTAAAAATCTCCACTGACGGAGATTTCACAACCTCCTTAAGCAATTTATTCCAGTGATTAACCACATTGACAATTAGGTCGGTTTTTTTCCCCTAATGTACAATGTAAGTCCCTTGCTGCGATTTAAGCCCATTGCTTCTTGTCCTACCCTCGGAGGTTAAGAAGAATAATATTTTCTCCCTCCTGCTTTTAACAGCCTTTTAGGTACTTGAAAACAGTTATCCTGTCCCCTCTCAGTCTTTTCTTTTCCAGACTAAACAAACTCAGAATTCTCAGTTTTCCCTCCAAGGTCACATTTTGAGGCCTTTAATCATTTTTGTTGAACTTCCCTGGACCTTCTATTTCTCCACATATTTCCTGGAATGTGGGGCCAAGAAATGGGCACAATACAGTAATCCCTTGAGGTACTCGAGGTTCCACGCAACTCTCAGGTGCCTTGAATTTCAAGTAAGGCGGGGAGGGCTTGGGGGAATGGGTTAGGGCCCTGGGAGGGGGCAGGGGGTTAGGCCTGGCGTGGCCTAGGACTGGGGAGGGGGTGGCGTGAGGGTGCAGTTGAGCCGCAGTGTGCAGGAGGTTGGACCTGGTCAGCAGGGGGTTAAGCCTGGCTAGGGAGTTGGAGCCGGGGTGATGGGGGTGGTGGGTAGAGGGGTTGGAGCTGGGGCCTCACATGCACACACTCGCCAGGGGCTGGGCACCCTGGGCGCAGGATGAAGCTGGAGCCTTGCGTGCCCGGGGGGTGAGCTGAGGCCACAAGGAGTTGGGGGGCTGAACAGGGTGAACCGAGGCAGCAGGCTTAGCTGGCTGGGGTGGGGCAGTAGAGCCTCATGACAACTGGAGCCCCTGTGTGTGCTGGTGGCTGGGAGCCCAGCGCATGCCAGGGGCATGAGCTGGGGACGGGGTGGGGGGGTTGAGTCGGGCGGAGGGGTTAAACGGGGGGGCGCACCGGGGCGGGGTGGTTGAGTTGCGGGGGGGGGGGCGTTTGGAGCCCCATGCAGCACATCGGGGGCTGGGAGCCGGAGCCCCTGTGCACAGAGCTGTGAGCTGGGGCCATGGGGGGGGGGGGTTTGGGCTGCATGGGGGAGGGGTTGAACGGGGTGCACGGGGCGGGGTGCTTAGAGGCAGGGGGTGGTTTGGAAATCCACGCACGCTGAGATGGGGCCACATGGGGGTTGGGGCCCAGGTGTGCTGGGGGGGTTGGGGCTTGGGGGTTGGAGGGAATCCCCCGGCGTGTGACTGGAGGCCCTCATTGGGGGAGGTGAGCGCACGCAGAGGGTGTGATCTGTGGCCACGGGGGCTGGGGAGTTGGGAGACTGAGCTGGTGGGATGTTTAATGGGGGGGAAACCAGCGTGGCTGTCAAGTGGCGCCGCTCTGGGAAGTGGGGGAAGGAGGCTTTAGCCTATCTAACTGCCCACAGGGGAAGGCAGCTAAGTGGGCTAAAAACCTCCCCTTACCTTCCCAGAGAGGCGCCTAGCATGGCTCTGGGAAAGCAGGGGAAGGGGCTCGTAGCCTGCCTGGCTGCCTGCAGCTGCAGAAAGCTGGGCAGGCTGAGTGCCTAGTAGCTTCACGTTGTGCAAAAGTCGTGTTAAAGCGAGTTTCAAACCACGTGAAGCCACGTAGCGAGAGGAATTCCAGTCTTCTAAGTGAGGCCTAATCAGTGCAGAGCAGCGCAAAGAATTGCTTCATGGGTCTTGGTTATAACACTCCAGCTAATGCATCTCAGAAGGATGTTTGCTTTCTTTGCAATAGAGTTATGCTGTTGACTCATATTTAGCTTGTGGTCCACTTCCGCCCTGAGATCCCTTTCTGCGGTGCTCCTTCCTAGACGGTTGCTTCCCATTTTGTGCCTTCCTGAGGGAAGGACTTTGCACATGTCCTCATTGAAGTTCATCTTATTTACTTCAGCCCTTTTCTCCAGTTTGTCCATATCATTTTGAATTCTCACCCTATCCTCCAAAGCCCTCGTATCTTTGTAACATCTGCAAACTTTACAAGTGTGTTCTCTGTGTCATTATCTAACTCATTGACACTGAATAGACCCAGACCCAGAACCAAGCTCCGTGGATCCCCTCTTGTTATTCACACCCAGCTTGCCCCAGCTTGCCCTACTCTTTGTAGATGGTTATACAGACATGCCCCAGCTGCCAGGCCACTCAGCTGCCCTTCCCTGCACAGCAAGCACCCATTGGTTCCAGCTCCTCATAGGCCAGTCCGTTTCAGCGGCCCCTTGAAATTGGTGGCCCTGGGCGACAGCCCAGTTCACCCAGCCCTAGGACCAGCTTTGCTGAGGAGCCCTTATTCCCCTGAATCCAAGAACACACGCATGACAGCAGAGGTAGGGCTCTGTGTGTTGTGTTCTGTCCTGTCAATTAGCCATCAGCACCTTCTGCAGAGAGAAGGAATGAAAACTTGCATTTCAGGCACTCCCTCTCCTTGCAAGTGGCAACCCAGTGTGCTGCACCAATAAATGCAGTGACAATGCTCCACAAACCCACGAGATGGATTGTCTCCTCTAAAACCAACTGCTGATGAACGTATGGAAGGCTGATAAGGTAGGTTAACACAGGCATAGAAAAACACTTGCTGTCCAGGAACTCTGCTGATTCCAGATGCTGCATTATCAAACAGATGATTCAAAAGTTTCCCAGACCTAATGTGGTTCTGATTACAAATATTTATTCAGGGAAAGACCCATGCAGATAGTTAACTAACTCCTGGAAATGTTTTTAAGCATGTGTACAATCAATTATCTTTGAAGTAACTGCCCCTTTCTAGTCTAATTAATGACAGCTTCCTGGTACTGTTAAACTCCCTTTTATATGTACTTTAGTCATATAAAATTAATCAAAAGCCAATCTGCTAGTACAATGTGGTCAGATTTTAAGCCAGGGATGAGCTCTATAATGTATGATCTAGGTTGTAAGAAGGAAATAGGGACTAGAATAGTGAAAGCAAGAGCCAGTTTGAAGGTGATGGATAAGATCTGGAAAAGCAAAGGGATTAGCTTAGGAATGTAGCTGAGTGTCTTGAAAGCGTGTATTCAGCAGCATGTTGTATGGATGTGAGACATGGGTGATAACAAAGGATTCGAAGAGAAGAATGTTGGCATTCGAAAGGAGTTGTTATTGAAAGATTCTGAGAACAGGATGGATTCAGAAGGTCACCAATGAGGAATTATATAGAAAGATACAGCTGAAAGAGAACCTGCTGCAGAAGGTGATAAAATGGCAGCTACAACTATTTGGGCATATTTGCAGAATGGATGATGAACGGGAAATCATGACCCTGGTATTCGGCATAATGGATGGTTTGAATAGGAGAGGCAGACCCCACAGAGAATGGGTAGATGATATAGTAGATTGATGCAACGCTAGTCTACAGAAACTAGGATACTCCGCACTGGACAGGGAAAGATGGAAGGAAATAGTTAGAGAGGCATCAGACACCAACGGGCGCTGAGCCCATGTTTATTGATGATGATGATGATGATGATGGGCAACAAAAGAATGGTGGCCTGCCAAGGTTAGTACAGGGGATCGCAACTCTTTTTGGCCTCAGATCACCATTTGTGGCCAAAGGGAGTTATGGGAAATGGTGCAAACAGACACCATTTCCTGCGGCTCACATTGGCTGTGGGCAGAAGATGGCTACTTGCTTGCTTGTGGCTGTTATTATCAAAAGAAGGAGCCACCTACGTAACCTCCTCTTTACATATTCCCCAGTAGGGAAGCTCAGTGCTTGACCTGAGGGATACTTTCAGAGTAAGAATGGTAGCCTGTCTCAGTTCTTTCATTGGTACCCAACTTTCCCATTCAGGACATTACACAGTCCACACTAAACCAGTATAATAGTCCATGTATAGTTGGTGCAGCTCAAGTTCAGATATTTGGACACTGAGAGGAAACTATAACTGCACTGGGGCAATAATCAAGCAGTTTTCATTAGCACATGCACGGTACAAAGTATTGTTCCAGTCACTGTGTCATGTTCCAGGGTTTTCAATCACCCTGAACAAAGCAGTGGTTTCAAAACTTTTTCACTGCAATTCTGAAAGCTGGTATCCACGTCTACTAAATTTCACAATTTGTACTAGTTAAACAGGATGTGCCACCCTGCAGGGACATAGGACATGACTAAGACAAATTGCATGCATCTAACCACTAACCCACATACATGACACCACTAAAACAGAGGGCAAAAATCAGAATTGTCAATAACTAGGATTTAAAACAATGTTAGAAACCCTGATTTAAAATAAACACAGTTTAAACTGAACAGACCACACTGTCCACTGTTAAACCTCTCCCTGATGTAATATTGCGGCTTGTTTAACTGGTTAGCCATGAGTTGTGGCTTTGGGGGAAGGGGCAGTGGTGTTGTGGGTGTGTTTTTTTTATTTTTTGTTTGTGTTTTGATTTTTATTCTATCTGCAGCCAAGAGGTATTTCCTTCTCTTAACAGATACCAGCTTTAGAACAATGGCTGTGTGTCCATCATGCAGGTGCTTCCCACTTCCATGGCTAAGAATGGGATGAAAATTCTTTGAAAGACCTTGACCCATGAGTTCATCCGTCTCTGTGGAAAGCCACCTCCCCACAGTGAGCTGGGAAATGGACTACAGGGGAGAACATTGTAGAGACCTATGGCAAACAGGAAGGGGACCGGGCTGCAGCAGGAGATGGAAGCACCTCCCCGGAAAGAGAGTTGAATTTCCTCCAAGACCAGGAGGTGAGATCTTACTCAATGCGTGACATTTCAGTCTGTCAGGAGACAAGATTCTTCTTATGTATGTCCCTATTTTACTACCATTGTCATGTATTGCTTTCACTAACTCTGCCGAAGCATTTTGCTATATAATATACTGAATTATGCCACCTGACTGTAAGGCCTTGACTTCAAAAGAGGTGGAGTTAAGCCAATGCTGAGTGCTTTTGAAAATACCACCCTAGACAGAGGAGAGACAAAAGAAGACTTTGCCATTTTACAAATAATGAACGGAAGCACCCAAAGATTTAAGACCAGCTCCTTGAAAGCACTTAGGTATGTGGGTATCCCACTTAATGGGACAGGTCACATACTTAGAGTTAAGCAAGGGCTTAAAATGTTTTGCTGTACTGGGGTCTAAGTGACTTGAACTGTGTTACACAATGAGTTTGTGAAGAGCCAGTAAATGAGCTACAGCTCTTCTGAATCCTAGTCTAGGTCCTAATCTATAAAGCCATTCCTTCTCTGGTAGGTGCCAATGCAGGAAAATACTTAAGCGTGTTTTTATCCTTATGCCCAGGCTTAAGTCCTATTAACTTCAGCATGACTGACAATGCTTAAAGCTAAGTATGTGCTTAAGTGTTACCTGGAAAGAAGGTTTTTATTTTTTGTTTAGTTTGTTTGTTTGTTTTTCCTGAATTGAGTCCTGGAAGCAGCAGTAAAAAATTCTAAAATGTTACGGTGACTTGAGATTTCATTATTGTTCACTTACGTAAAAATTACAGGCCAGTGTGGATCAATGTTCAGTTACAGAAATGAGCACTGTTGGCTTATTTGTTGTGTTAAATTATTCCATTCAAGTATTCCGTAGAGGACCATGTAAACAGAAGCCAAAGTTGCCAGTAACAAAATGGGTTGATCAGTTCAGGGCATGAATTTTTTTCTCTGATGCAATGAGAAGGATGAATTTCTGGATTTTTAACACACATATGACTATCATATGTCATTCTGTGACTAGAGCATCTTGGAATGTATGTGAATTTCAGACTAGCAGGGTCTGATATCACATAGCTAGTCATCCTTGCTTGAACTCCCAAACTGTGAATACTATTTGTCTAGTTCTTCAGATAAGCAAGGTAAAACACTTCTTAGAAAATTGAGTAGTAGCTACTACTGACAAAAACAATTTAATCAAAATGCCTCATTCTCCTATAAAGAGGACTGAAATTGATTAGAGGGAAATTCTGTCATACATTAATCATTCCTCAGTATGACCCAGCAAAAGTTACAAAGTGTGCTGTGTAATACCGCTGTGGACAACAATATCTTACATCATTCATTCTGAAAGTCTCTCTACTGGTTGCATGCTACAGCAATCGCTTTGACCACTGTTGAAATGCAACCACTTCTGCAATGGAGCGACATAGCTCTCTAACAGCTCATACTTAACGCTCTACAATTATGTAACACATGAAAAGGAAGAAGAGTGGCACAGCTTATTGAGACAACAGTGGACCTTTAGGTCCCAGTCCAGGAAAGCAGATTAACATGCTCAAGTGCTGCCCTGACTCAGGGCTTTCTGAAAGCAGCATATAATCACCCATAGTGGAATTTAGCCATGAGGCTGGACTAGCACATAATGCAGGAGATTAATGAATAACCACAAGTGGTAAAGACAGCCTGGGCTTGATGTGTCTTCTGGGAGAAAGGTTTTCCAATAGCACAATGCTACTTAAGTCTGCACAGAGGATTTTTTCCAGTACTGACTCAGAGGATGAATCTCAGTCCCATCATAGTGACAGAGATGGGACCAGAAATAGGACAGGTGAACCAATGCACTCATATGGGACCTGAAAGGTGGCATGACCTAGGAAATCCCATTCAACTTCAAATCCATTGCCTTATATAGCAGACTCAGCATATATGATCAGCATCATGATCAGACTTGATCTCCAAAATATAGACGTTCTTAAAGAAGGCTTCCTAGGAGGACAATATAGATTTAGATGGATATAGTGACTAAGGAAGTGATAACTAAGGATGAGTGGTACCCTCCTTATCATATTTTGTTATTTGAAATAATTGTGTGTGTCCTTCCTTTGGGGTGAAGGTTAGTTGTAATGCACCTATGAAAGACACCCCAGGTACTCCTGATATGGTATGAGCCCAATTGATACTTCTGGCTGTCTTTACAAACTGTGGTACGGGCCGCCTTGAAAAAAGTTGATCCAGCTGCATAAATAGGACCAAGTCCGATACTGTGTGCTATGACTGTTCAAAGCCTTTGACAACCAGCCCAGGATTCAGCTCTTGAAAGAAACCTGCCCCAAGTTTACGTGGTATTTAAGGTGCACTGCTGAGTTACTGATGCCAAGCTAAATTCTAAGCTTCATCTAACTCCTGCTGGGAGAGAGAGGCAGCCACAAAGATACTGTTTTCTGTTCCCTATAATGACCCCTGCCTTTGTAAAACCGGGGTGACCATATTTCCCTTTGCTGAATGAGGGGCACCTGGTAAAATTATTCATAGTCAAGGGAGTTCAATGGCATTCAGAACCACACTGTACAAATGGCCAATTTAACCTCAGATTGGTTGGGCCCCTGTTGAAAAGAAATGCTGCATAGCTGGAGTCTCTTTTTATTTATCCTCCTGTCTTTAAGGTGACACTGGCACTCCCCTTTGCCGCTCGCACAGATGGGGGTGACTTCTGACTTGACCCAACTCTCCCTACCCAGTACTCTACAACCTCCGTGCCTGGCTGGGCCTCTGGAATGGACCCAGCTCGCCTGGTACCTGGTACCACTTCTCAAGGAGACATGTGGGCAGCATGCAGAGGCCCAGGCAGTCGGTGTTCATACCAGAACATGACCAGCAGTGGCCTTTCAATGCTGTGGCGGAGGGAAGGGAGGAGAACTGCTCCAGCTGAAATGGGGAGAGGGGGGAGATAGGGGTAGGGATGACCCAGCCTCTTCCCTCCCACCCCCGTCACCCCTGCTCCCTGTGGCTCGAAGCAGCTGGTTCTTTCCTGCCTGCACAGTGTAGAAAGTCGGCCAATACCTCCAAGCTGCTGAGATAATGCAGCTGCCTCCTGTCCCCTGGCTACAGTGTGGGCAGGAACGAATTAAGCCCCAAAGATGCACTGAACATCAGGGCCCAGGGAACCTGACTTCAGGGGCTTCAGCCACCCCAGCCAGAGAGGTGGCTCAGCAGGGGACGGTACTTAGGGGACAGAGCAGCCCTGAACTCCCTTGGGGCGGGACTAGGGGGAGGGCAGTGTGTTGAGAGGGTACTAAGTGCCTCTGTCTCAGGACCTGCAGGGTCAGGGTTCAGATAGTCTTGAAATAGCTTCCTCCCTACCACCACAGAGCTTAGATGAGGGATGGAGAGGCTTCCCCATGCCAGTGTTGAGTGGGGCTTTCGCGCATGCAGGGATTGACTCCTCCTGCCTGTGCTCCAGGCCAGAGGGCTTGAGCTGTCCCTGGGTGCCAGCCTGCCAGAGGCAGCATGGGAAAGGAGCCTGTTAGTGAGCTGAATGATCTGACCAGGGGCTGCTTCTCTGCACGGGGCTGTGAGCAGAACCCACCTGGCCAGGTGAGGATATGGAGGAGACACGGAGTGAGTGGTGGGATGTCCGGGCACAGCAGGGAGAGGACAGTGCAGGAAGAAGCATGTAACAGCAGAGGTGACATGTAGCCAGCCTCCTCTGCAAGCAGTCAGTGCTGGCTGGAAATGGTACAGGAGGAGTCTGCTGGCCGAGAGCTGGCACGCAGCAGGGACTGCACCGATGGACCAGCAGAGTGAGCGGCCAGCCTTACTGCTGCATCTTTGCCCAGTCACCAGCCTTGCACGCTCGCCTCCATCATCAGTCACTGGATTGCCCCATTCACTGCTGGCAGAGGATCCAGCCTGCAGTTGGACACACTAGTACTGGTGTGAGGGGAGAAGTGTTCCTTCTAAGGTTTTCCATCTATGGCAGAATAAATATTACGTGCTCCTGGGCATGTGAAAATGTACACCACCAACTGAAACACATGCCACCAGCTATGGGTGGCTGTAGGTGCTCTGCTAATCAGCTGGGCAGCGTCTGAATCCCTCCTGGGTGGCTGCCCAGCTTACAGGGAACGCTGGAAGGCAGAGACGGAAAATACAGGACAATTGGCCCATTTTGAAACAAAATAAAATTAGGGACCCTTGCAGGAGGGCTTAAATATGGGACTGTCCCTTTAAAAATAGGGCAGCTGGTTACAGCAACCTCAGGGATGAAGATCACCAGTTAGTAGCAACCCCAAGAGGCCATCTGCCTTAGGGAGCTCTGGAGCATGCAGCATTCTAGCCCACCCCCTGGAAGAGCCTTTATGTTGGGAGCTGGAGTGAGGCACACTCAGAACTGGCTATGCTGGCTGGTGGGGGGCAGGGGACGTTCCCCCCTCAACAGGGAAATCCACAGCTGGGTACAGCCATTTGCATTCAAGCCTCATTAGCTCCATCAGGGTTATGCAAAGGGGTCACTGTCTAGGGCAATCGCTGGATTTAAGGATGTCAGAGAGAGCTCTGTAGCCCTGTCCGAATGTCTGAAATCAGAGGCCTGCCATAAAATCGTGTATTGCTGCAACTGGAGCATGACTGTCTTGCAACAAATATTAACCTTTCGGGTCAGGTTACTTGAGGTTTCCCCACATGATGCTACTGCAGAAACTCAGAGTCACGTTGCCGCTTACTAAAAGGTTATGAAAAATCATCAAACCAAAACCATAGGAGTGGTGCTTCTCATGCACACCTGGTCAGCTTCCTCTCTGCTAAAATAATGCTGTACCAAGCCTGAGGCATTCATGAGTCAAAACCTTTACTGTAGTTTAGACCCTGACACATCGTTGTAGCATTGTTTCAATGTTTACTAACCTGGACAGTTTGATTAATTCCCCTAACCTGCCAAGAATTCAGAGTGGACAAAGAAAAGATGCTCCAAGGAGACGAAAAGGAAACGATGCAAAAGGATATTGAAGAACAACGTATCATGGTTGCAAACCATTTCCCATTGGACAGATGCCTCCCTCATAAAAACTGCTACTCACTGCCTCACTTGTTAGCAGGCTTCACAGAGGGGATAAACCAAGAATGCACAGGATGACTGCACTGCCTGTTACCCTCACAGGTGGGCCTTGTAGGACAGGAACATAAAAATACAGCAGTTGTTGCATGAAAACAACACTGGGTCTAGTATCCAATCTCTGGTCAGTACTGGCTGTTTCAAAGGACGGCTCAGCTGAAACTCCCCAAGGGCAAGTGATTTCACTGTCTCTTACAAAATCTCTTCTTAACCTCCATAATTCAGAGGTTAGTTTATGCCCTGAAGCCTGGAAGCCGTGTCTTTCCAGAACAGGTGTGGTTTGGCTTCCCCCCCAATACTTTACTATTCTACTGGCTAATTTTGCAGTCATCTAAATGCCAGATCCTTCTGGAAAGCAAACTGACAATACAGTTTGGAGTTTTTTGCCCAGATGTTGTCTGGCTCTACCTGCCCAGCCCTCTACCTGCAGATACAATGACACCTTCAATTCCTGATAACCTCTGTCCTAGTTATCGGCAGGGTAGCCATGTTAGTCTGTATCCGCAAAAATCACGAGAAGTCTGTGACATTGGACAAAGTGGGTCTTTGCCCATGAAAATTTGTGCTCCAAAACTTAGTTAGTCTATATGGTGTCACAGGACTTCTCAATGCCTCTGTCCTAGTGAGTAAAGTCATTTTTTAAAAATAAAAATAAAGTGAAAAAAACTGCCAAAAAGTTACCAGTGTCTTAAACTTGCCCATTCATATTTAAAGAAGAAAAGAAACATTTTTTTCTACTAGAGGATGTCTCCATTTAGGAACTGCCTTACTGAGTCAGACCAAAGGGTCCATCTAGCCCAATAACCAGTCTTCCATCAGTGGCCATGACAGGCAACCCATAGGAAATGAACAGAACACGTAATCATAGAATCCTAGGGCTGGAAGGGACCTCAGGAGGTCATCTAGTCCAGCCCACTGCTTCAAGCAGGATCAAGCCCAAATAAGTCATCTCAGCCAGGACTTTATCAAGACAGGATTTAAAGACCTCGAGGGATGAAGAATCCACCACCTCTCTAGGCAACGCATTCCAGTGCTTCACCACCCTCCCTCTGTAGCTTCAGACCATTGCTCCTTGTTCTGCTATCGACACCACTGAGAACAGTTTCTCACCATCCTCTTTAGAGCTCCCCTTCAGGAAGTTGAAGGCTGCTATTAAATCACGCCTCAGTCTTCCCTTCTGTAAACTAAACAAGCCCAAATCCCTCAGCCTATCCTCATAGGTCTTGTGCTCCAGCCCCCTAATTATTTTTGTTGCCCTCTGCTGAACCTGCTCCAGCACATCCACATCCTTTTTATACTGAGAGGGCCCAAAACTGGACACAACATTCCAGCTGTGGCCTCACCAGTGCCGAATAGAGGGGAACAAACACTTATCATAGAATCATAGAATCATAGAACACTAGGACCGGAAGGGGCCTCGAGAGGCCATCAAGTCCAGCCCCTGCCCTCATGGCAGGACCAAGCACTTTCTAGACCATCCCTGAAAGCCATCTATCTAACCTCTTCTTAAATAGCTCCAGTGATGGAGATTCTACCACCTCCCTTGGCAATTCATTCCAGTGTTTGATCACCCTGACAGTTAGGAACTTTTTCCTAAAGTCCAACCTAAATTTCCCTTGCTGAAGATTAAGTCCATTGCCTCTTGTTCTCTCCTCAGAGGCCAAGAAGAACAAGTTTTCTCCCTCCTCCTTATGACACCCTTTAAGATATCTGAAAACTGCTATCATGTCCCCCCTCAATCTTCTTTTTTCCAAGCTAAACAAGCCCAATTCTTTCAGCCTTTCTTCATAAGTCATGTTCTCCAGACCTTTTATCGTTCTAGTTGCTCTTTTCTGGACCTTCTCTAATTTCTCCACATCTTTCTTGAATTGGGGTGCCCAGAACTGGACACAATATTCCAGCTGAGGCCTAACCAGCGCAGAGTAGAGCGGAAGAATGATTTCTCGTGTCTTGTTCACAACACACCTGCTAATGCATCCCAGAATCATCTTTTGCTTTTTCTGCAACAGCATCACACTGTTGACTCATATTTAACTTGTGATCTACTAGAACCCCTAGATCCCTTTCTGCTGTACTCATTCCTAGACAGTCTTTTCCCATTCTGTATGTGTGAAACAGATTATTCCTTCCTAAGTGCAGCACCTTACATTTATCTTTATTAAACTTCATCCTGTTTACTTCAGACCATTTCTCCAATTTATCTAGATCATTCTGAATTATGACCCTATCCTCCAAGGTAGTTGCAACCCCTCCCAGCTTGGTATCATCTGCAAACTTAATAAGCGTACTTTCTATGCCAATATCCAAATCATTAATGAAGATATTGAACAGAACTGGTCCCAAAACAGACCCCTGCGGAACCCCACTTGTTATGCTTTGCCAGCCGGATTGCGCACCATTAACAACTACTCTCTGGGTATGATTAGCCAGCCAGTTATGCACCCACCTTATTGCAGCCCCATTTAAGTTGGACTTGCCTAGTTTGTCGATAAGAATATTATGCGAGACCGTATCAAATGCTTTACTAAAGTCTAGGTATACCACATCCACTGCTTCTCCCTTATCTACAAGTCTCGTTACCGTGTCAAAAAAAGATATCAGGTTGGTTTGACATGATTTGTTTTTTACAAAACCATGTTGGCTGTTCCCTATCACTTTACTACCTTCCAAGTGCTTGCAGATGACTTCCTTAACTATCTGCTCCATTACCTTTCCTGGCATAGAAGTTAAGCTGACTGGCCTGTAATTTCCTGGGTTGTTCTTATTCCCCTTTTTGTAGATGGGCACTATATTTGCCCTCTTCCAGTCTTCTGGAATCTCTCCTGTCTCCCATGACTTTCCAAAAATGAGAGCTAACGGCTCAGCTACCTCTTCTATCAGCTCCTTGAGGATTCTATATATCTGCTCAAAATGCTCCTCCTAATGCACCCCAAAATGTCATTAGCCTTCTTGGCTACAAGGGCACACTGTTTACTCATATCCAGCCTTTCATCCACCATAACCCCTAGGTTCCTTTCCGCTGTACTGCTGCTTAGCCAGTCAGTCCCCAGCCTATAACAATGCTTGGGATTCTTCCATCCCAAGTGCAGGACTCTACACTTCTCCTTGTTGAACCACATCAGATTTCTTCTGGCCCAATCCTCCAATTTATCCACATCATGCTGGATCCTATCTTTACCCTCTAATGCATCTACCTCTCCCCCGAGCTTTGTGTCATCCGCAAACTTGCTGAGGGTGCAATCCTCATCCAGGTCATTAATAAAGATGTTGAACAACACTGGACCCAGAACCGAGCCTTGCAGCACTCCACTTGAAACCGACTGACATCCAGATATTGAGCCATTGACCACTACCCGTTGGGCCCGACCATCAAGCCAGCTTTCTATCCATCTTATAGTCCATGGATCCACTCCATACTTCCTTAACTTGTGGGCAAGAATGTTGTGGGAGACTGTAACAAAAGTTTTGCTGACATCAAGGTATATCACATCCACTGACTTCCCCATGTCCACAAAGCCTGTTACCTCGTCATAGAAGCTAATCAGATTGGTCAGGCAGGACTTACCCTTGGTGAATCCAAGTTGGCTACTTTTGCTCACTTTCCCCTTTTCCAAGTGCTCCAAAATGGGTTCCTTGAAGATTCGCTCCATTATTTTCCCAGGGATCGAGGTCATACTGACCAGTCTATAGTTCCCTGGATTGTCCTTCTTGCCTTTTTCAAAGATGAACACTACATTTGCCTTTTTCCAATCATCTGGGATCTCTCCCGATCTCCAAGAGTCTTCAAAGATAATGGCCAAAGGCTCGGCAAAGCCGTCTGCCAATTCCCTCAGTACCCGTGGGTGCATTAAATCCAGACCCATGGATTTGTGTACATCTAGTTTTTCTAGATAGCTCATAACTTGTTCCTTCCCCACACATGGCTTTCGTCCACCTTCCCATACCTCACTGTCTAGCACCATACTGTGTGAGCTGTTTTTGTCCATGAAGATGGAGGCAAAAGAAGCACTGAATACTTCAGCTTATCTCACATCATCTGTCAGTAGGTTACCTTTCTCATCCAGTAACAGCCCCACACCTTCTCTGATAACCCACTTATTGTTAACATGCCTGTATAAACCCTTCTTGTTTCCCTTCACATCCCCTGCCAGCTGCAGTTCCAATTGTGCTTTCACTTTCCTGATTACTCCCCGGAATTCTCCAGCCATATGTGTATGCTGTAATCACCAAGGCTGGGTCTACACTTGCCCCCAACTTTGAAGGGGGCATGTTAATCATGTCAATGAGGAGTAAAGGTGTTTCAAAGTAGCGTGGGCACTTTGCAGTGCCCGCAGCTACCTGGCGTGCCAGCACTTCAAAGTTTAACACTTAGAAGTTGTCGCGGGGGAGCATTAGCCTGATGAAGTGCCGGTTCTTCACCGCAGCGCTTCATTAGCAATCTCCTGTCACCCTGATTAACATGCCCCCTTTGAAGTTGGGGCCAAGTGTAGACCCAGCCCAAGTGATCCATCTCCTGTCACCCATTCCTAGCTGTTGACAAGCCATTCCCACCCATCCTGGCTAGTAGCCATTGATGGACCTATCCTCCATTCATTTTCCATTTTGTTTTAACCTTGTTAAAGTCCTGACCTTCGCAACACCCTCTGGCAAAGAGCTACATGGGTTGTATGTTGTGTGAAGAAATACTTCCTTTTGTTTGTTTAAAGCCTGCTATCTATTGATTTCCTCTGGTGCCCCTAGTCTTTGTGGTATGGGAACAAGTAAATAAACTTTTCTTATTTATTTTCTCAATGCCAGTCATGATTTCATCAATATCTATCATATACCCACCTTAGTTTTCTTTTTTCTAAACTGAAAAGTCCCAGTCTTATTAATTTCCCTTCATATGGCAGCTGTTCCATATCCCTAATCATTTTTGTTGCCCTTTTCTGAACTTTTTCAAATGCCAAGGTATCTTTTTCGAGATGAAACAACAACTTCTACATGACGTATTTAAAACGTTAGTGTGCCATGGAGTTATAGACAGAGAATATCTTATTGCCGCTATTATTCCGTATGCTTTTTTTTAATGATTCCTAACATTCTGTTTGCTTTTCTGACTGCTGCTGCACATTGAATGGATGTTTTCAGAGAACTATCCGCAATGACTCCAAGATCTCTGTCTTGAGTGGTAACAGACCATTTAGTCCCCATCATTGTATATATAGTTGGGATGATATTTTCCATTCATCAACATTATCTGCCATTCTGTTGCCCTGTCACCTACTTTTGTGAGTTCCTTTTGAAACTCTTCATAGTTTGCTTTGGACTTAACTATCATGAGCAGTTTAGTATAATTTGGAACTTTTACCACTTCACTGTTTACCCTTTTCTCCAGATAATTTATAAATAAGTTAAATAAAATTGGTCCTAGTACGGATCCTTGGGGGAAAGCACTAGACACATCTCTCCATTCTGAAAACTGACCATTTAGTCCAACCTTTTGTTTCTTGTCTTTTAACCAGTTATCAGTTCATCCATGGACCTTCCCGCTTATCCCACAACAGTTTATTTTACTCAAGAGCCTTTGGTGAGGGACCTTGTCAAAGAGTTTATGGAAATATAAGTACACTATAGCCACAGAATCCCCCTTGTCCACATGCTTGTTGACCCATCTCAAAAATTATAATAGATTGGTGAGGCATGTTTTCCTTTACAGAAACCATGCTGACTTTTCCCCAGCAGATTAAGTTAATCTATGTGTCTGACAGTTCTGTTCTTTACGATAGTTTCAACCAATTTGACTGGTATTGAAGTAAGATGTATTGACCTGTAATTGCCAGTATCACTTCTGGAGCCCTTATTAAAAATTGGCGTCACATTAGCTATCCTCTCCAGTCATTTAGTACAAACAATGATTTAAAGGATCGGTTACAAACCATAGTAAGTAGTTCTGCAATTTCACATTTGAGTTCTTTCAGAAGTCCTGGGTGAATGCCAACTAGTCCTGGTGACTTATTACTGTTTAGTTTAACATTTTGTTCCAAAACCTCCTCTAATGGCACCTAATCTGAGACAGTTCCTCAAATTTGTCAACTAAAAGAATGGCTCGGGGTTTGGAATCTCCCTAACATCCTCAACTGTTAAGACTAATGCAAAAATTTCATTTAGTTTCTCTGCAATGACCTTATCATCAAGTGCTTCTTTAGCATCTCGAATGTCCAGGGGCTTCACTGGCTGTTTAGCAGGCTTCCTGCTTCTGATGTACCTTAAAAAAATTCCTGTTACTTTTTGAGGGTTTATCTAGCTGGCCTTCAAGGTTTTTTTTGGCCTTCCTAATTATATTTTTACAGTTCATTTGACAGAGTTTATACTCCTTTCTATTTTCCTCACTAGGATATAACTTCCACTTTATAAATGATGTCTTTTTATTTTTCACTGCTTCTTTTACTTGATTGTTAAGCCACAGGGGCACTTTTTTGTTCTTCTACTGTGTTTTTAAATTTGGGATATACATTGAACTTGAGCCTCTGTTATGGTGTCTTGAAAAGTTACCATGCATCTTTTGGGGATTTTACTTTTGCATTGTACCTTTTAATTCTGTTTAATTAATCCCCTCAATTTTGTGTAGCTCGCCATTCTAAAATTAAATCCCATGGTGTTCTGTCATGTTTTTCCTGCCATAGGGATTTTAAATTTAATTATATTATGGCCACTGTTTCCAAGCAGTTGGCTATAATCACCTCTTTGACCAGATCCCGCATTCAGTTTAGGACTAATTTAAGAATTGCCTCTCCTCTTATGCGTTCCAGAACTGGCTACTCCAAGAACCATTCAATTAAGGGTATCAAGAAACTTACTCTGCATCCTGGCCTGAGATGATATGTACCCAGTCAATATGTGGAAAGTTGAAATCCCCCCATTATTATTGAGGTTTTTATATTTATTGCCTCGCTGATCTCTGTTCATATTTCACAGTCATTGTTACCATCCTGGTCAGATGGTCAGTAATATATCCCTACTGCTATATTCTTATTATTAGAACATGGAATTATTATCCCTAAGATTCGATGGAACAGTTTGCTTTTCCCCTTTCAGTTCTGCTTGAATCCTGCTTGACACCTTATATATTTTTGATACGCAGCCTTTGTGTTTCATGTTAATGGGAAAGTAACAGTTGTCAGCTTCCTCTTCCTTTCAGGGATATAGGAACTGCCAGACAGGATCTGATTGAGGGTCTGGTGTCCTATCTCAAAGATCAGTCAGTGCAAGATGTCTCTGAGGACCATGCCAGGATACCACGTCTGTGAAAGTCTCACTTCAATGCCTACCACTTAACGATGCATTAAACTTTGACATATAAGGGAGTTTTTGAGTAAGTCAGATTGCTATGATGCACTATTAAAAAAAATGTTGTGCCACTGTTCCTTTTTCATTGCTTTCTTAAAACCTGATCTGTTTGGTCTCCACAGTGTCCACATTCTTTCCATTTCTTTGCTTTAAATATTAATAATGTATCTTATTGCTGCCCATCTCCTTGATAGCTCTGATACAGCGCTGCTGTGCTGGGCCTGCCAGGAGTCTGGGAGTTGCTTATCACAGGCACACTGAGTTCTGCATATAATTGTGTAGAGATGAGCAGTGGCAGGTTTTTGGTACGCCGGCTTCCTTCATATAAAGCTAAAGACTCAAAGCCCTGTGAGATGGCCCCACCATGTGGTCAACTGCAGCCTGATTGTCCTGCTTCAGAGACACTGGGGGAGGAGGTGATTTATAGCCAAGTAAGAATCCTTTCTTTTCATGCTACAGATTCATTAGATGGATAATTTTAAAAAATCCGTTCTAGGAAGTCCCCAATTTATGAATGGATTGTGGTGCAAAAGTTCAGATATAAGTTGGTTGTTTGGAACTCGGCATGCATGTTTCCACAGAACCATTGCTACAAATGGTAGGTAGGATCCCCCGCTGTCCCACAAAAGCCTAGTTTATTCATAAGGTAGCTGAAATACTGTATATTTGCATGAAAAATAGTAAAAATATGTTTTTCTTTAATCTTGAATGCTAGTGCTTGAGGAAAGGCAGGTTTAATTAGAGGAGGATGAGGAAGTAGGTAGAGATTCTAAAGGGGAAGCCTGGGCAGCCATTCCTACCCCCTTTCTCTCCAATATTCTAATCCAATATTAGAAATGCTCCTTCCCACAGCCTCCACTCCCCAAGGCAATGAGTGGAGTGAGCAGAGGTCAGAGGACTCCAAAGGAGCAGGGAGCAGCCAGTCTGGGAGGGAAGGGCAGTTTCCCCTTCAAAGGGCTGCTTCTCTTCAGCCACTGGCTGATTGACCACCTCCACCTCATCCAGAGTTCTTAGGCCCACAGTTGCACTGCTCTCCACAGGCTGTGCCTCTTGCCTACCCTCCACCACACCCTGAGGCCAGGGCCATCCTTACCCTTACACTGCACATGGAGATACACATCTCATAGAGCTGGAAGGGACCTCAGGAGGTCAATGAGTCCAGTCCCCTGCCCTGTTGGCAGGACCAAGCACCATCCCTGACAGATGTTTTTTAAATCTATTTGCCTGAGATCCCTAAATGGCCTCTTCAAGGATTGAGCTCAGAACCCTGTGTTTAGCAGACCAGTGCTCAAACCACTCATGCAGCTGCACAGGGCACCTGAAAATATGGGTCACCACTGTGTCTTAATGTCCACCCACCTGTCTATCCCTACCCCCGTTCTATGGCTCTGCTTCCTCTGGAGACGATCTCGTTAACTTAAAAGTGCAAAAGTCTGCCAGCCTGATGAGCAGACCACTGAACCTGTGGAAGAGCCATTCAGGTGGTAATGGAGCCATTTAACAGGCATTTGTCAACCCTGGGTGTATACTATCCATTTCTCAAATTACTGTGTTAGTCAACAGGACCTGAATTTAAAATTTGCTTTAAAATATTTCATTAGTGTGTTGCTGAAGATTATAAAATCACATCTCTAAACAATAATCATCCCTCAGCTGTCATTGAGCATCAGGGCATCGGTTTAATAGTACTGCGTAGGTTCCTATAAATCCTAAGGACATCCATGTCTGAGGCTGTCGGTGAGCTTTCATTTATAGGTCTGGATGTCCATGAGTTGGATGTTTGTAACTCGGGGAGTACCTGTGTTAATTTTGTTTGTTTGTATTTATCACACCAACAGTACAATATCTGGGGCTTTTACAGACAGGGAGGAAGAGAAGCTGCCCACAGAACTTACAGTTTAAACTTCAGCTAAACAAAGTAAAGAAGCAAGGCTGAAGAGCAGCATGATGGAAATGACACATTAAGCACTGTTTAATTAAGTACCAGGATTTTTGCACAGATTGTTTTAAATGGAGTTTTAGCTCACCTTTATCACTGCCTCTGTTAGTCGCTCTGCAAGGGGTGAGAGTGCGGGGACAGGTCTAAAACTCTCCTTGAAAGAATAGTAACAAAGAGTAAGCCGTGCTCGTCTATACACTATCAAAACAAAAAGCAGTCAAGTAGCACTTTAAAGACTAGCAAAATAGTTTATTAGGTGAGCTTTCGTGGGACAGACCCTCTTCTTCAGACCATAGCCAGACCAGAACAGACTCAATATTTAAGACACAGAGAACCAAAAACAGTAAGCAAGGAGGACAAATCAGAAAGTCTGTTCTGGTCTGGCTATGGTCTGAAGAAGTGGGTCTGTCCCACGAAAGCTCACCTAATAAACTATTTTGCTAGTCTTTAAAGTGCTACTTGACTCCTTGAAAGAAGTGTGTTATCAAGAGAGACTTGCTTGAGGAGTGAGTGGGGGAAGACAGACCAGATCTGGAAAGGCATGATGCCAGTCATGAGAGCAAGTATGGAGAACTAAGAGGACATTAGGCCTGCTCTAGAGTTGGAAATTGTCTTTATTTATTCATTTACTTTGTTGCAAACATTTTGATGACACTTTAAAAATTAAAAATCATTGCAAAACCCCACCATTTTTATGTATTTTGTCAGCTGAAATCTACAAATATTCAGCATAGAAATGGAAAATTTTGATCAAAATGGGGTTTTTTTCAAAAATGACCACTTAATCAAAACACCCATTTCTCATAAAAATCACATTCCCTTAAAAAAAAAAAAAGTTTTCTGCTGATTTTCCAAAGTAGTGCGCTCTCAGCAGCTCTCATAGAGTCAAGTGAGATTTGCTGGGTGCTTAGCTCTTCTGATACTCGAGCCACAAATTTAGATTCCTAACTATAGGTTTAGAACCCTACCATTTGGCCCCAGGCATGAACATTTTGGCCTGAAGGTTTTGTAAATTCTTCCTGATTACTGACTTTCTTTTTTTAACACAGTGGAACACTAAAAACAGCAGCTACATCAGAAACCCTGTGGAAAGATGGGACTTGAATGGAACCTGAATATATTGCAAGCTGAGGTTAGTTTTTTGGATTTGGGAGCTAAAGGAAGGAAGTAGAGGCCATTAAATATATGGCTTGGATGCCTGTCTTACTACAAAAGCCACCAGAGGTCACTGCAGCCCAATAACTGTTCATTTTCATTCCTTAAAGAGGAGTGATGCACATTCTTGGGCAACGTACTTGTATTTCCTTATGACACTTGAATTCTCGCATGATAATACCGTGCTCAAATATTTCTTAAGAAAAGGATAGGCTGTAACTGGAACCTGTTCGTATGAAACTGATCCTGATTTGTGGAGAAAGAGGACTGAGGAGAAGCAACGTAGAACTAGGCAGAAAGCAGAGAGAGAACTGTGGGCAGTCTATACTGACAGGAAGATAAATGCTCCAGAGCTCAATCTTTCGTGGTTCGATTTAGCACATCTAGTAGGGACATGTCAAATCGAATGTTCGTGGCATTCCTGCCAACCCCAATACTGCATTGACCTCCCGCTGTGGGGGTGACAGGAAAAGTCAACCTAAGGTACTTCAACTCCAGCAATGCTATCCTTGTAGCTGGAGTTTCATATCTTATGTCAACTTTCTCCTCTAATGTAGCACTACAAGCTGTCAAATCTGTGGCCTCAGTGCACAGGGCTAATGCTGTCACCAGGTATCAGAAATCCTCTCCTGTCACAAGGTCATTGGTCCTTTAAGGTCTCAGCCCCACCTATGATATGACTAACTTTCCTCCTCATGCAGGGAAAATGCAAAGGTCATGTGACTCAATCAGGGATTGCTAAGGCCTTGAGCTAGCAGGGGTGAAAAGCAGAAGAAGACTTGTGCAAGAGAAGGCTCTTTCCCTTCTGGTCTGACCTGGTCTCAGAGCTGTGGAGGTCATTTGGAAGACTGCAGCCCACAACATGAGGGCCCAGAGTGATCACTTCACTCTACATAGACTATTGGCCAAGTAACCACAATACACTGCAGGAACACATGCAAAGCAGAGGCTGCCACTGACATTGCTGAGGTGCATTTACCCAAAAAAGGGTACGCTGGTGCTTCCTCCTTCTACCTGCAGCTGAGCTGGCTTCTGTGCTGCCCCTCCCTGGCAGCTGGAAGCGGTCCACCCAGTTTAGTGGAAGAGCTGGATCAGCAGTAGCCAGACAGTGTTATCTGTAGACGTCCTAACACCATCATCCTCCTTGCGTCCTTCCTCTTCCCAGAGAATCAGGGGATCCACAAGCATGAGCTTTACAGGCTGCAAAGTCATCCTGAGAGGTTGTAACTGGGGCCATGGACAGCCCATAGAAATAATAAAAACAATTACTCAGGTTTTTTTTGCACTAGGAATAAACTTAGATTTCAAGGCAGTGGAAAGGGCTAGAAATGTGCTTTACATTTTTAAATGAACAACGAGATTCTTTTTGAGGAGTAAAGGTCCCCAGAACTCAGCAGGCTTTTCAGCCCCAAGACTCTGCAAGTAAATGCTCACAGTAGACTAACGTGAGCAGGTCCTAGAGTATATAGCCTAGTGTCCTGAACACTGGGCTTGGGGATTTAGGAGCTCCTTAGCACTCATCTTTCCTGCCACAGTGACTACCCTCTACGGTCTCTTGCAGTCATGTGTTAACTTCTCTGCTTTACGTTTCACCTGTGTAAAATAGAGCTAGTACTGGCACACAGGTCCTACCTCTTGTGAGATTTAGGTCCAGACTGTGGAGCCATTGTGATTGGTGAGGAGCAATAGACCAATATTAATTGGACTGTCTGATGGAGTATGATACAAATATGAGTCAGGAGGCCAGAATCTGTCCATTCATGTTTATAATCTACTTTGAAAATGCAATTTCCTTGTGATTGAAATTTTCCACCGATGAGCTGGTGGTGGTCTTTTATACTAAAAATACTTGTCCTGTCTCCCCCCTGTCCTGCCTGTGTGCTTTCTGGTTCTAGTCAACATTACCAAGAGGATCACACAGCAAGTACCATTTCCTTTGGTGAAAACAAAAAAGCAGTCGTGTGGCACTTTAAAGACTAACAATATATTTTATTAGGTGATGAGCTTCTGTGGGGCAGACCCACTTCTTCATATCTGGAGATAGTCCAGTACAGCACTGTCTCCAGATCTGAAGAAGTGGGTCTGCCCCACAGAAGCTCATCACCTAATAAATTATTTTGTTAGTCTTTAAAGTGCCACATGACGGCTGATTTGTTTTGCTGGGATACAGACTAACACGGCTACCTCTCTGTTCCATTTGCGAGGTCCTCCCAGTCAACCAGTAATTACAGGTCTGTGGGAGGTGTTACTGGGCATTTGTTTCTGGAAGGGAAAACCATTTTTGTTGCCTTGTATGTGTGAGCGACAGAGAGAGGTCAACAGCGAATCATTAAACCAAGTTCTGCAGTTTCCCAACAAGATGTTAATCTTCATGTTAGAGCCTAAGAATGATGCATGCAGTGTAGCTGAATGGTCTCTGTTGTGCTGAAGGAATGTCCACCTGTACTGTGTGCTGGCTGTAAGGGTGTGCAAAGAGGGAGTATTATCACCCCATTGAAGAAACACCACCTGAGGTGAAACAACGTGATGTAGCAAAGGCAGTTCTCCAGAGACAGCAGAGATCCAGGGTGCTGCACCTGTCTGAAATCAAAGGTCTTTGTGTCAAGAGGATGGTGCCCGAGGCCAATATTTTCAAAAGCAGCGACTAACTTGGAGTGGGGCAGGGAGGGGTGTCTGCATTTCCCACTAGACATACCTTTGTGTTTCAGGCAGATGTCTCAAACTGAGGCACTCAAAGCCAGTGACCATTCTTGACATTGTTAATGGTAGTGCTTCCTCTTATGACAGGAGCCACCAGACGGTGCTGCTACAACCTTACAAGTGATTTTTCTTAGGTGAGTGAGCAGCATACTCTGACCATCCCTGTCCACACTAGTGGCTCTCTGTCCAGCTGCTGTTTCTATCAGAAATAACTGGATAGAAAGGTTCAATGAACATGCACAATCATTGTGCCCTTTCTGGCTGTGAGTCCATGTCCCCAGTTCTCAGGAACGGCATGGTACTGGCCGCTCTAGCACTGCTCCACTAGACATATACCCTGACTGCAGCATCACTTGATTTCAAGCCTGGGGTTGCTTTAGTTCATGCACCAGTTAGAACCTGTGCTGTGGGCGTGGACCTGAGGGAGTGTAACACGGCTCTGGCAGTCCTGGAGACACTCCCATTTTCATGCCATCATCTGGCTGCTCTGTGGAACTTGCCTTCTGTGCATGGCAGCTGTGCAGACCTGAATGGCACTGGCTGCATAGGAAGGGAGCTCCCAGGATTTGCCCAGAGGTTACTAATTTCTGTGTTACCTAGGTCACGTTCCCACCACAGCCTGCTGTGCAGCCACCAGGGTGATAGGACCCCTCTGTGGCTGTATTCGCTCCTTCACAGCAGGTAGCTTGCTGACATTTTTCACATGCTGGGGCACGTCTGTTGGCTGGAATCATAAGTATTGCCTGCAGGGCTGAGAACAACAGAAGTGAGTGGATAGAATTCCAGATTGAAACACACCCTGTGAACAATCATGAAGAAAGATTCTTCCTGTAATTTCTGTGCTTTCCTGACTGGCATTTACTGGCTTAGCTCCTTTGCAGAGCACCCGTGTCCCAAGACAGACAAATATAACACGTAGTTTCATAAATGCTTCTCTCCCTGCCTTCACTGTGTTTATACAGCACTCTTAAACCAGAAGGATCCCAAAGCACGTTATAGCCTCGAACCCTAACTCTACCCTTGGTAACACCCATGCAATCCCATGGCAGTGATGTGAAGTCTGAGCACTGTGGGAAGAAGTTAGCCCTGCAACCACTTCTATAATGGCTCTAGCCTAGCTGAAATGAACGTCAACAGAACGGAATTGCTCTTTAGAAACCTTGCCATTTGCATGGCAGGTTGCATAAACAAGTGAAATACTGACAATATGATGATGCGGCACAGTAGCTACCTGAATGGGGCAACAGCAGTAGCTAGCTTGTGATGTATTTATGACATTTATTATTTGTAAGTGGAAGTGGAAGGCTGAAATTCCCTGTGAGTGGCTATTTGGTGCATTATTGTAAGGATGGCGCCATAACAAGGAAAGAAGAATTTGAGAGCAGCTTCCCTTTATTAAGGGTACATCTAGACTATGCAGAAGATCAACCTGGTCAGGGTCAATCTTCCAAAGTTTGATTACATGCACCTGTTAGAGATGCATGAAATCAAACTATCTGGGGTCGGCAGTCAACCTTTGTACTCCTCAATTTCGTGAGGAGTAAGGGAGGTTGATGGAAGAGTTTCTCCCTCCCTCTAGGAAGATGGAGAAGAAAGTCGACTGCAGATAAGTTGATTCTAGCTGCACAATTGCCATAGTTAGAATTGCATATCTGCAGTCAACTTACCTGCCTAGTGTAGACCAAGTCTAACAGGTGGTTCAGAGTATTTCTTCCCAAAAGACACATGAGGGTGGATAGAAATGGTAAGAAAGAAACAATACTTCAGTGATCTATGCAAACAGCTAAACGTGAGGCTGAGCTGCTCGGAAGCAGCTATCTTCTGATTTGAATTCTCCCTTTGGGTCTTCCCTGGTTCTGTTCAAGTGCACATGGTGGATAGGATTTCCAAAAGGGTCCAAGTTAGTTAGACCACAGATCCCACTTGGACGTGTTTGAAAACCCAGCTCTTTAAACATCAGCCTAGCTATATAATTCAACATTAGCCATATACATTTCTTTTACCTGTCTGTACCATTTTGCCATGTAACACAAGTGTTGTGCTGCTTAATTAAAGCAGTGTCCATTTGCAAAATAGGCATGCCAGTTCTTCTCTTATTTGCATCATTTTACAGCAGCATTCCTCTACTGATATCAGCAGAGTTATGGCTCAGAAATACGGTATCTGTGGTCTGTGTATAGTACAGAAATTTCAAGAGGAGATCTGTAGAACAGCAGAACAACTATGGACTAGCAAGGTGAGTAACCCCTCATCCAAACAGACTTACATCGTATCTTTAGAGCCCAGCAAATCTGTGGACATGTACTTTAGATCCTTGGAAACCTACACTTGCTGATGAGGATATCTGCAGACCAAGGCTGTAGATTGCACATCAGTTGAAGTTACAAATTTTATATCCTGGCAGGGCTGCATCCTTTTGCAGAGCTCAAATGCATCTGCCTCTTACTCTGCTCCGAAACAGTAACAGAGTGAAAAACTATGGAACGCAGCAATTTGTATTTGTTGTTACTCCTTCTCAGTCTAGAATTTTTTAATGAAGAGCATCAGATTTTCTGCAAACAGTTATAATATCCTCTGCTGCTACTACAGACTAAAAACCTGTGGGTCCGGTGCTGCCTGCAGCCCTTCAGAAACTAATGTGTAGCATCTTCCATAGGCGCCAACTCTAGGAAGGGACCTACAGGCACCAGCTTTCCAATGCACTTTGGCTTGCTCACTGCTCGATCCCCAGCTCTGCAGGAGGCCCTGCACCCACTCCACCCCTTCCCCCAAAATCCCTGCCCCTTTCCCACTCCCAGGCTACGTCTACACGTGCACCCAACATCGAAATAGCTTATTTCGATGTTGCGACATCGAAATAGTCTATTTCGATGAATAACGTCTACACGTCCTCCAGGGCTGGCAACGTCGATGTTCAACTTCGACGTTGCTCAGCCCAACATCGAAATAGGCACAGCGAGGGAACGTCTACACGCCAAAGTAGCACACATCGAAATAAGGGAGCCAGGCACAGCTGCAGACAGGGTCACGGGGCGGACTCAACAGCAAGTCGCTCCCTTAAAGGGCCCCTCCCAGACACACTTTCATTAAACAGTGCAAGATACACAGAGCCAACAACTAGTTGCAGACCCTGTATATGCAGCACGGACCCCCAGCTGCAGCAGCAGCAGCCAGAAGCCCTGGGCTAAGGGCTGCTGCCCACGGTGACCACAGAGCCCCGCAAGGGCTGGAGAGAGAGTATCTCTCAACCCCCCAGCTGATGGCCGCCATGGAGGACCCCGCTATTTCGATGTTGCGGGACGCGGATCGTCTACACGTCCCTACTTCGATGTTGAACGTCGAAGTAGGGCGCTAGTCCCATCCCCTCATGGGGTTAGCGACTTCGACGTCTCGCCGCCTAACGTCGATTTCAACTTCGAAATAGCGCCCAACACGTGTAGACGTGACGGGCGCTATTTCGAAGTTACTGCCGCTACTTCGAAGTAGCGTGCACGTGTAGACGCAGCTCCAGACTGCAGCACCCTCGCCTCCTCCTCCTGCCAGGGTTTACAGCTTCGCTCAATGGCTCTCAGCACCCCCACTACACAAATTATTCCGGCTTTCCTAGGTAGAAGGAGCAGGGAGGGAAGGGGAGGTGCTGATCAGCTGGGCCGCCAGCAAACAGGAAGTGCTGGGGGTGGGAGGGGAGGTTGCTGCTGATGTATTATTGTGGCTCTTTGGGAATGTGCATTGGTAAATTCTGGTTCTTTCTCAGGCTCTGGTTGGCCAGCCCTGGAGTAGGCAATGGCGAGTACGGATTCCACCAAAACCAGGTGTATGGCGTCCACCTAAGCAGGCCTGATTTTCCTTTCGGTGACAGTGGTGTAAATCAAGAATAACTCCATTGAAGTAAATGGTCCAAGTTCTTTACTGCATAGACAGGCATGGCATTCTTACAATTTATGTGGGTCCTTGCAAGGCCTAAATCATCCAATGTCTAAGCCCTTTGAGTTTGTTAATGGATTTTTCTGCTCATGAAACGCCCATGAGGTAGGGAACTGCTAATTCCTTTTAAAAGATGGAGAAGTGAGGCAGGGGGTAGATTAAACAACTTTCTGAGTGACTCTGGACAGCTTGAAGGTGAGTTGAGAATTCAGCCTAGGTCTTGGTCAAATGGCCTAGCCATTAGACCATCAATCTCCCTCACCCCCTTGCACTTTTGTCTGTTTGCTCCATTGGGAACTTGGCCCTAATATGTCACAGTGGTATTAAAAATATCCAAAAAACGGAGTGAAGATAAAGAGTGAATTCTTTTTGTTTAATCAAAGCCTTCGCAGTCAGCTACATCTCTGCTTAAACTGGGTCTCTCCTTGAACTTTTGACACTTGATTGCAGAAGTTCCCAGTGTGTATTACGTTTGTATCCATTCAGTGCAGCGAAGCACTCTGAAAGCCCCCATGGCGTGAACAGCTGTGCTTGCCACCAACAATATGAAAATCAACAAACAGAAGTGCAGCAGTCTTCACACAGGAGGGGCATATCAAATATACAACTACAAAAGAAGGAATAACTGGTGGAAGTACTGCTAAAGGAGACGTGGAGTTACAGTGGATCAACTAGTGAATGTGAGCCAACTATGCGGCCAGTCTGGGTATATTAACAGGAATGTCATGTTTGATGTGGGTAATGGGAATTGTCCTGCTCTACTCAGCAGTGTTGGGGCTTGAGGTGGAGTGCTGTGATTGAGTGGGGGCACTAATGCCTCAGGAAGGAGGTGAGTGAGTTGGACAGAGGCCAGAGGAGATCAACAAAAATGACAAAAGGTTTAGAAAACCTGAACTATAAGAAAGGCTTCAAACACCACCACCCCCAATCCCCTCAGACATGTTTAGTCTTAAAAAAAGAAAGTGTGTGTATGGGGGAGACAGGGGTGGAAGGGAACCTGATAAGTCTTCAAATATGTTAAGGGCATCCAGCCATTATCAACTGTGGTCAACTGTTAACTGTAGGTAGGATAATTCGAAATGGGCTTACTCTTAAACAAGGGAGATTTAGGTCAGATGACAGCTCCTTATTTTCTATACAAGTGCCTCCAGCAATTCCATTGCCAGGACATTACCACTCACCCACCTCATCGGAGATTTAAGGTGACCTATAAGAATGTGGGGGTTGACTCCTTGCCATACTAGTCAGAGGAGTCTCCGGCCTCCCCCCCATCGTTAAGTAGGAGGGGTAATTAATCTCTGAAGTAGGCCTTCAACAATGTTTGTGGACCCCCCATCATGGTAGGTTTTTAAAAACAGGTTGGACAAACAGATGTCAGGGATGGTTTTTATTTGCTTGGTCATGTCTCAGTACAAACAGCTGGATTTGATGACCTCTCAACGTCTCTTCCAGCCCTGCATTTCTAAGATTTCCATGTACCAACTGGATAATATCTGCAAACAAATCAAATTCAGGCTTGTCAGAGCTACTAGGCTGTTGTATATTGGTGTAACATCATCAACGGCAGGGAAACTATGCTCATTTAGGACCTGAAGCTAAATTTTAAATATTATTTTTCCAGAACCAACCACTGACCCCTCAAAAATACTCCAGGCAAGAAGTGGAACGGGAAAATTGTAGTGGTGGTCCAGGTTTTCAGCTAGGTGACCCACTTAGAGTCATTGGATGCTTGTATCTTCACTTCAGTTCACAGACATGAGTGTGAGTGTTATCCTTTTCCTCAGCTCACTCTTGCAAAGTTGTGAAATGTTCACGAGTCCTAAGCTGTGGTGGACCTGGATCTAAGCACATGTGACTTTTAGTCAGCTTCAAATCAAGATCCATATGTGGATTTTGTGCCTCAGACCCATCAACAGCGTTAAGGTGAGAAGCCTGTGCTGTAAACTTAATCATATGGTCTGCTTCCGCAGCAGGAAACCTGGAACAACAGTTCAACACCATGCGCACTGTCGTTCATGCACCCATGGACTGGATGAAACTAATCTGCTTAGCTAGCCATTGCAGTGCCTCTCTCACTGCAATCCGCTACAGTGGAAAAAGGCTCATCTCTGAGACACTTGGCATCTGTGCATTTTGCACATACACAACATGAAATGTTAATGTGAAACAATTGCCACTCTCATAAGCTGTAGAACCAAACTGTGTCACGTCAGTGTACTTCCCAAACACCAAATACATACAGCATTCTGGGATGCCAGCCCACCACCCAACATGCGGAGGTGTAAGTGGAAACTGGGAGACTTGAAGTTAAATATTTCGAGGATACGAAGCAATGCCCTTTATATTGAGTGGAAGCTTATGGACACTGGTTTAAATTAGGAGTAACTTTATGGAAGTCACTGGACATACAAGGAAATCTGGCTTCTGAGGAAAAAAACTCAGGGCCTGTATTTTGCCGTTTCTTTTTCACCACAAACCTCCCATTATGTGTCCCAATGATTTTAATTTCTCTGAGCTGGCTTTTGCTAGATAGGCAAGATAAAAGAGTGGCCAAAATATTGTGATGTGTCCTGAGTACTACATAGAACAGCATTGCAACTGCAACTTACTATTCAAGTTGCTGAATTAAACAGCTAGTTGATGGGCAATTAACACTGACATATGCCTCCCCGTTGGGACAGATCTTGATCAATAACAAGCAGTCATGGAGCACATGGGAGACTAAAACATTTATTAGGTAGCTTTTATGTAACTTGCTATTTTAAGTAGCTTATTTATTAGTAGTTTTTTATGGGTAAAACCCACTTCCAAATAAGTCATAAATAAACATTTCCTAACTACATAATATCCTACTATAACTGCACTATATTCTTGTATATGGGGGTCTCATTGACCAAGATCTGTCCTCATTAAAAGTCTCATATTGCATTCTGCTCATTTACTAATTGTACATATTCACTGTGGTACCGAACCATTAAAAGGATGAGAACATACTGCCGTCTAGGGCCCAGGAAATACGTATGGAAAAGATTTACTTTCCACAAACAGGTGGTGAATATTTTTAGGGTGCATCTGGCCAATAAATAGTTATTTAGCATCAGCACTCTGCCTTCTATTATAAAATCAGCCAGTAAAGTGTTAACAAGAATAGTCAACCCACTTCCCTAGGGTGTGGAGCGTGAATAAGGAGTGCTCCTATCAGAGGCTCATTGGAAGGAAGGTAAACACTCTCAACAAGCACCAAGGTAGAGGGAGTGTCTCATGTTTCCTTGTGTGTTGGGCAAAGTAACAATTATTAGCTCCCTGGACTCTCATATAAACCTATTTGGAGACATCTGTCAGAGGTCTGTCATGTATCATCAGGGGCTCAGTAAACTGGCGTGTGAAACTCTTCTGTTACTTTTCAATTTGTTTTGATCACACGTACAGGTAAGTGAATTTAATTGGAGCTGCGCCTCTGTTTTCTGTTTCATGTGCAGTGTCAGTAAGTGACTAGCTATTGTGGAACTGCAGAGACCTCATGTCAAATTTCTTTCAGCTAGTCAGTGAAAGGTACTGAGAGCAAAGGAGACATGCTAGGGCACACCTTCAGACATGATCTCTTACGAGATGACTTTCATACCTAAAGGTAGTCCCTGCAACTCAGGATGGGGGCAACATAGGGAGAGGAAATTGTTTTGTACCTGTCCTGTATATAAACAGAAGCCATAAGTCTCCAGTGAGGTTATGCTTCTACCTTTAATCAACTCTATCACAACCATGTTTTAAAAGGTCACTTGCCTCTTGCTTTTTCCTGATAGCAGGATTTTGAGGTCACAGGAGTCATTAAAATATTTTCTTTACATAAATATCAGTCCTTCATTATTGGACCAGACTAGCTCACGTAAGTCTTCTATTAAAGTTCCTTTGTGTAATGTTTACCTATACAAATAGGGCTAAATATGTTTGTAGTTCTACCCCTTTGTACATAACATTAAAGCTACTGGGCCACGCTTATCAATAAACTGTAGCTGCTTTGCACTGCTACAATGATCTAAGCTAGCTGTAAAACCTGACTTATTTAGACTGTTAAAGTTGGGTTTATCACTGGCGAGTCTGGCCCTGTGTTATTCATTGAAACATACTGGCTTGGAATTTTTGTTTTTTGTTTCCTTCCCCCATTTTTCTGAGCTTCCAAAGTGATGCAATATAAACAGGAATACAGTTTATTTTCCGTGAGCCAATGGGAAGAAGTAAGGTCCTTTAAAGTGACTGGGTCGATCTTCTGAGCGGTGAAGACATACCCTATGTTGAGTGCTCAGGATGTAACACCTAGCTTACAGCATCACAGAACAGTGTAAAAGCAGATAAAATCCATTTCATGTTGGTAGAAAATGCATTATTTTTTACATAATATACTGACATCCACAAATGTTAAATAAAACCAAACCAACAAAAACAAATACCAGGATACGTACATGAGAAAAGAAATAATAAAGCACTAGAGCCCAGGGAATCTAAGGAAAAAAGATTAAAGGTCACTTATATACCCTGGCATCTATAATGCAATACCTGCTAACTGTGCAGCACTTTCAATTTACTACATTTTGTTAAACAATCTTTCCAATACTGAAAGCTGAACTGCAGTGGAACCTGAGGCAAATAATAAGGTTAGGTGAATAAATAATGTCTTAGTTAGATGACAACTCCAAAAGAAAAAAGTGTGTTGGGGGGCGGGAATCATTTTAGGTTGACCTGATTTTCTTTTTTGTTTGGAAGGGGGAGCTTTTGGTGAATTAGAAGATGAAATTCCATTTGGTCTAAAGAAAACACTTCAAAATCAAAGTTTCATTTCACTTTTGAGCTTTCTTGGGCTTTTTGTTTTAATAATTGATGGAAACATTGAAAGAGTTCATTTAAAAATGTCAATGGAACATTGTGATTTTGTCTGGAGTTTCTTTGGCAAACAAATTTATGTCAAAGTAAAGGAATTATGAAAAATTTCAGTTGATTTGGCTCAGCTTTCTCCCCTGCCCCCACCCACACAGTTTCCAGTTACTGTTGGGAAGAATATCTGATTGTCCTCTCCCCTGCACTGGTCTAAATTGGGAGAAATGCATGTATGTCAGTGGAAACACACCAAAGTAAAACTGGTTTGAGAGAAGAGGCTCGAGCCCAGTATTTAGCACATTCTTCTTCTTCCCAGCCTCTCTTTCTATGTCAGGAGATAGCAGGAGAAGGAGTAAAAAGATAATATTGCCAGGCTCAAAGTAACGCAACAAGAACTGGTGAGTTTGTATTGTCCTTCCTATAGTGAACAGTCTCCCCTCATTGCTTCCTGCTCAGTCCTCCTAAGGGCAGCGGCATACAAATAATGCTGGAAGCTCTTTGCTCCCTTTGTGAGGAGGAGACAAACATGAAGGTGATACAGGAGGCAGACTAACCAAAGCACAGCAGGGCAATGGCTGCTTTTGTAGAACTGTGCAGCACCAAACTATATTCATTTGTACAGCTCCATCATGTGTATGTTTTTGAGAGGTGCTGAATGCCCTCAACACTCATTGGCTTTGAAGCAATCTAAAAGTAAATGGCATAGGATTAATATAATCTAGTCCACCTACAGCCACAAAGAAGGAACTGAAAACATGATTACCTAACGGCCACATGTAAGGCACACAAAAATAGAGAGAGAAATCTCTGAGCTGCAATTTATTTGCAAATTTGACTCCATTAACCAAGGATTAAACAGAGACTGGGAGTGGCTCACAGTTTACAAAGGCAGTTTCTCTGCTCTGGGTGCTAACAGCTCCCCATTAGACTCTGACAAAGACTCACATCCCCCTGTCTGATCTGACTTGTTTTTTCTTCTTATGATAAGTGCTGTTGATACTGGGCCATTTCCACCTCGCTGAATAGACCTTGTCAGCTCTGGCCCTCTCTCTTACCGGGACCCCACTCTTTAAATACCCCTCTGAAACCCCCCCCCCACTCATGCATCTGATGAAGCGGGTCTTTGCCCACGAAAGCTTATGCTCCAAAATATCTGTTAGTCTATAAGGTGCCACAAGAGTTCTTGTTGTTCAAGAAACTGCTGTGATTAGTGGCGGTAGGTTATTTTTATTTTTTTTTTGTATCATCTCTCTGTGGGGGAAAGGTGGTTTGTTTCCTAGATCAGTCACCCTACCTGAGGTAGGAGAGACCAGAGCCCTTCCTGAAGTAAGGCAACATGGGAGATTCTGCACTGAGGTGGTACAGTGCTGGCTGCCTAATACACAACAGCCTTTGTGTCCAGAGGAAGCTGAGCCAGACCAGTTGAAACCTGGGTCTGGCCTAGAGAGATCTGGACCAGACCTGCCTTAGGAATGTGTAGAGCCTAGAGATGAGGAACTGAGTTGCTACGGAAACCAATCAACAGCCCAACTGTCATGTCCTGTTGGTGGCAGAGAAGAGAACAGGAACCGGTACAACTATGTGGGTTTGTACAAGAAATCTTGTGGGTTGCCGGTCTGAGTATAAATGTGTGTAGCTAAAGGGGTACAAGGGCTGCCAGGTTTAGTTCACCATGTAGTTATGGCACAAGAGATTGACCTAAACACCCATTTCAGAAGAGCGTTATAAGCAGCACTGCTGAGATAATGGGCAAAAGTAAAAGGGAATTTTCTCGGCTCTTCTTCCCCTACCCTTTTATATATTTGCTTTTCAAAATTAGAACTATTAACAGTTTCATCCTTAGGAAAATTTGTGAAAATGTTGCTGGTTGGTTGGCTGTCTTGGGCTTTGCCCTCCATCAAAATTTTGAAATTGGGATGGAAAGTTTTATCAATGAATCAAAATCTGTTTTGAGCTCTCCTGAGCCCATCTATGACAAACGTCTTTAAGTGAGAGCTGTTGTTGTGTGCAGTACAAAACCTTCCCCGATATGGAAAGACGTTCTCCACTGTGTAGGAAGCCATCTGCAGCTCTTGGGATTCACTCCTTACTGAATGTGTAACGTGACTGCTCAAATGTAACAAATAATCTATGATAGCACTGTGTTCAACAAAGCAGTTCTAACACAAATGAAGTAGATTCAATAATGCTGGGTGTCCAAGAGGCAGTTTGTCACTGGGCTATTATTGATCAGCTACGTTTTGTTAGCTATAAGGGGCAAACCTAACTGTGTATTGCCAGAGACCCAATGCCACCATCGATATAAAAAAAATTGTCAAAATAGGAAAGAGGATTATATATATGTGGCCGAGTCCTTATGTTTTCTTAGCTGTTATCAGTGAATGATAGTACAGTCTATTTTGGAGCCCTGCAAATCTGCAGATACCTGTTTTATATCTGTGGGCATCTGTATCCGTGGATTTGGGTGTGGTGCATATATCTGCAAATCATTTTTGCGGAGGTGAAGGTGGATACCAATTTTGTATCCACACTGGGCTATAGCCATTTGAACCTAGCAGTGTTCGTAAATCAGATTAAATCAAAGAAAATTACTTCAGAGCACATTAAGTGGTTCCTGTCAGACCCACTGAGGAAGAGATTGTAGTATAATAAAAGTTATACATAGGGATCTCCATTCTCAGTCATTCACCCTTCCCTGTTGTGCAGTAATCACTAAGCAGATTTCATTTCACAGAAGGTTTATTTAATTGGACTCAGCATTATACAATGTCCTTTAAAGTCAAAGCAGCTATTTCAGTGGACCTCAACAAGCTTTTGTTAAGTGACTGGACTCTGAGTTTGGCAGGGGGAAAAGTTTCTTGCACTCCTTTACCCACAAAGTTGTTTCACTATAGTCACTTCTGTTCTTATAGATTAAGTGTCAGGATTTAGATTTAGTGGGAAATAATGATGCATCCATGGAAATGACTGGCTTTCTGTTAGGGTC
Organism: Carettochelys insculpta; assembly: GCF_033958435.1. Classification (NCBI taxonomy): domain Eukaryota; kingdom Metazoa; phylum Chordata; order Testudines; family Carettochelyidae; genus Carettochelys; species Carettochelys insculpta. The sequence continues at coordinate 130,056,830 of NC_134140.1, read as the reverse complement.
CTTTTCCTACGTTCTTGGCCCAGAATGGGGACAATCAGTTTGCAGAGCCATCCCATCCTTTGGTGTCTCCTGCTTTTGTGACTGCAAATTTTCTTTCTGTGCTGCCTGAGATGTGCTTCTCTGTCAAGGTGCAGTGGACTAAGGGATAAAGGTATCTATAAATGGGGCATTACGCCTCTTTGCTTGCTGCTATTTGCTTAAAAGTGTTTATTTGGAATATTTATAAACTATAAATTTATACAGCTATAAAGATCTCTATTCAAGGATCAAGTCTTGTGTAAAGGAGAGAGATCAAAGGTGCGCATGAGCAATCTGGAAAAAGATTAGCATACATCTTTCCACCAAATAATCCTGAGTTTTAATTTCCCCTTTTCTAATTTCTGGCCATTCTGAACTTTTGCTCCTTCACATGCTTTTGCTGCATTCATTACTATAGATGTAAAGGTGAAGGATCACCCAGATCCTCCATTGACCTGGACCCTGGGGCCTGCAGCTTGTATAAAGGCTCATCTGTCACTAAAGTGAATGAAATGTCTTTGGCTAGATTTGGTGGGAATTGAATCAAGCCAGCAAGGATCCTTTAGGTCTTTACTCATGGTCCAGATCAGCTCTGTAAATGCAGAATAACTATATTCATCTTACACTGGTGTAAATGAGAGCTGCATTTGACATTGGTTTTTAACTCATTCCCCAAATAAAGGTATGCCAATGGCTTCAGTTGACATTAGCCTGAGTATGGATGGAGTAAAAGCCGAGTAAGGATCTTCAAATTTAGCCCTTAGATATTTGGGAGATTTCATTCTTACTTGTCCTTGCACTACTTAGTTGCCCCACACAAAACAGACAAATGATACTTCACTGGAGAAGCTTAAACTTGATTCTATCCAGTTAAACTCTACTCAGCCTGCCTTTTATTTCTAATTCTATGGAATGAACTGAGAGCAGATGAAATTCCATAATCATACTTCCCAGGAATTCACTGTTGGAGTCTCTTTGGTCTGGCAGTGCTGAGACAGCTCCATGGAAAGCAATAGATAATGTTATAAATGGCACCCTTGGTTTCTTTTTAATACCTCTGCTTTTGACTTTGTGTGCCAGAGGACTTCACTGAATCAACTGGAATTTTGACATTTCCCATCCAATACGACAGGAGCCTGGCGTAGGTTTACTTGCTAGGACACTTTCACTTTGTGACCTGAGGCAACTTTACATCAGCTATCCATGAGCTTAATCTACGCTGCGCCAAGGATTCTCAACCTAGTACAGGTATCGTAGAAGTAGCTGAGTTAGTCTGTATCTTCAAAAACAGTAAGTGGTCCTGGGGCACCTTATCGACTAACAGATATTTCAGATCACAAGCTTTCGTGTACAAAATTCGCTTTGTCAGATGCGTGAGTGTGGGTTCCAGAGTATCTGTAGTTATAAGTAATACTGAAGTATTTTAGAGTACTTACTGCAAATCTTTTGAATTATTAACACCAATGTAAGCTGTAATATTTGGAACTGTTACTATGCCTAGCACATATATCCCTTTATATTACAGGAACTGTATAGGCTGTGCTTATTAATCCTTTCACATATAGTGAGAATGGCATCCTTTATAATGGCAGCACAGAATGTATTTTCCATCAAACAAAAATAACATTTTAATGTAATATCGTAAACTCTTGGAAAAACTAAGTATATCAAAACAAATTAATTTTTCCAAGGGCAACACATAAGTAAAACTACACTGAATATTGACTGATGTAATCAACAATGATTAATACTTTTAAAATATTTTGTTTCTTTTATGTAGTGCCATCTATTCCCAATAAATGAAGAAAGTGACCATGAAATCACAACATCTACCAGCTGCTATTTCCATCAATGAGGAAAAGCACATTACCAGGTAAATTTCTATAAGAATATTTGATGTCTTGGCAATTATCTGTTCCACTTACTCATTAAGATTAGATGCTGTACAGGCGAAGTATTGAGTCTTCAATAATAGAGCAGATGTTTAGATCTTGATCCTACCCTCTCTCTACGTGCAGAGCTGCTGATGAAGTCAACAAGCCTTCATGCATTCTGGTCTTACAAAACTGTTTCACATTGTTGACTTTCTTTTTTTTTTTTTTTTTTTGTATTCTGAGGTCAACATTTTATAACACGGGTGAATAAATTCTGAGAAATGGATGCTCAGCACCTCTAAAAGCCAATTTATTGGTCTAAATATAGGTTTGGAGGCCTTTTGAATAGTTGGACAAGAAATTTTTTTAACATATATTTGCATAAAGAAGTCTCTAGATGAGAAATGCACAGAGGGCTATTAGATCATCAGTTCCATCATCCTACAAATGCAAATGTTTGTTCAGTCATGCTTGAAAAATGAAAAATGTCCAGGAATGGAGCTGGCATTGTATTTCCTTTGCAGGCTGTTCCACAGCCATGGGGTAGATGTTGCTCTTTGGAGATTTTCCTGATATTACGCTAAACCTTAAACTTTCTGTTGCACAAAGCAATTACAGATTGCATCACACTTCAGGACTATTCCTGAAGAGCCTCTGGCCCAGGTAGTACCTGGCTTGATACAGTGTGACAGGAAAGGGGTCCATTGTCCCAGGTCTTCCCTGCACTTCTTTGAGCAGCTTTGGGATAATGTACTCCTCAGGGACCCACGGAGGGAACAGTCCCTAAGCAAGTACAGGGGCTGTGCTTGTGACTCTCTGTCCTCATGAATAGGCCCGTCACAATCTGGCCCTTAGTGTTTACACTTTCAAATATCAGACCAGACTCTCATCCCCTTACTCCAGTTCAGTAGCTTTTCACTCTGTGTGCACCTGTTGATTTCATCAAGGTTACTCAATAGAACTACTCAGTGTAAACAGGGAGATCAGAGAACCATACCCAGGGCACATTAATAGGTAATAATGATGTACTCCCTGCTTAATCATCAGTCCCTTTATGAGCATTCCGCCTTAGCTCATCGTGCTGTGGTCTCACCAATAATTAACTAATTTAAATTTGTGGGAGCACAGCACACAAATGCATGAGCTCCAGGTAACACACTAAGCTAGGCAAATTCTTTTGCGTCTTGTAAATTCACATGTGCCTAATTAATTGGCTGAGAGATCTGGATCAAAGCAGAGGCTTTTCAATCTTCTTATTACTATGAAAGTTTCTCTCCTTTGAGGGAAATGAAAATTTGAAAATCAATGGGCATTAAAATAGTGTTTGCTGAATAAAAACACTTCTGATATAATTTCCATATTGTGTCTTTCCATCCTCATAACCTTGGATCTGCTGTTATTATATGTGCCTCTTTAGCTGCGTCTACACGTGCACGCTACTTCGAAGTAGCAGCACCAACTTCCAAATAGCGCCCGTCGCGTCTACACGCGTCGGGCGCTATTTCGAAGTTAACTTCGACGTTAGGCGGCGAGACGTCGAAGTCGCTAACCTCATGAGGAGATAGGAATAGCGCCCTACTTCGACGTTCAACGTCGAAGTAGGGACTGTGTAGACGATCCGCGTCCCGCAACGTCGAAATTGCCGGGTCCTCCATGGCGGCCATCAGCTGGGGGGTTGAGAGATGCTCTCTCTCCAGCCCCTGCGGGGCTCTATGGTCACCGTGGGCAGCAGCCCTTAGCCCAGGGCTTCTGGCTGCTTCTGCGGCAGCTGGGGATCTATGCTGCAGGCACAGGGTCTGCAACCAGTTGTCGGCTCTGTGTATCTTGTGTTGTTTAGTGCAACTGTGTCTGGGAGGGGCCCTTTAAGGGAGTGGCTTTCTGTTGAGTCCGCCCTGTGACCCTGTCTGCAGCTGTGCCTGGCATCCCTATTTCGATGTGTGCTACTTTGACATGTAGACGTTCCCTCGCTGCGCCTATTTCGATGTTGGGCTGAGCAACGTCGAAGTTGAACATTGACGTTGCCGGCCCTGGAGGACGTGTAGACGTTATTCATCGAAATAGACTATTTCGATGTCGCAACATCGAAATAAGCTGTTTCGATGTTGGCTGCACGTGTAGATGTAGCCTTTCTGTCCTGCTCTTCATGGTGTTTCACAAGAGAATCAATTTGCAGAAGGGGTGGCTGGAGAGAGAGAACAAAAGGAGGGTGTGTGAAATGAGCTGGCTGGCATGCGCAGCATCTACTTCTCTTGATAAACATCCCCCTTCAAAGGTGCCCACTGAGAACACAACAGAATCATGTTGGAAGAGAGGTTAAGAGGTCACCTGGTCCAAACCCCGGCTCTGAGGCAGAACCAAGTAAATCCAGTCTATCTCCAAAAGCAGTTTGTTTGACCTGTTATTAAAAATTCTTGTGATGCGGATTTGACAGCCTGTCTTGGGCACCTATTCCAGGGTGTAAGTACCCTTAAAGTTAAAAGGTTTCTCCTAATGTCTAAACTAAGTCCCTCTTGCCGCTCAATAAGCCCATTAGTTCTTCCACTATCTTCAGTGGACATGGAAAACAGTTGATCAGTGGTGTGGGGCCAATAGATTCTCCTCACCTAAAAAAAGATCTCCTGGCACTGGAAAAGGTTCAGAAAAGGGCAACTAAAATGATTAGGGGCTTGGAACAGGTCCTGTATGAGGAGTGGCTAAAACGATTAGGACTTTTCAGTTTAGAAAAGAGGAGACTGAGGGGGGACATGAGAGAGGTATATAAAATTATGACAAGTGTGGAAAGGGTGAATAAGGAGAAGTTATTTACTTGTGCCCATAATACAAGAAATAGAGGACACCAAAAGAAATTAATGGGTAGCAGGTTTAAAACTAATAAAAGAAAGTTCTTCTTCACTCAGCATGTAGTTAACCTGTGGAACTCCTTGCCAAAGGAAATTATGACGGTTAGGACTATAACAGAATTTAAGAAAGAGCTAGATAAATTAATGGAGGTTAGGTCCATAAAAGGCTATTAGCCAAAGGTAGGAACTGTGTCCCTGGCCTCTGATTGTCAGAGCCTAAAGATGGATGACAGGAGACAACTTACTTGATCATTGTCTTCGGTCCACCCGCTCTGGGGCACATGGCACTGGCCACTGTCGGCAGACAGGATTCTGGGCCAGATGGACCTTTGGTCTGACCCAGTATGGCCGTTCTTATGTTCTTAATAGATTTTCTGAGCCCTTGGGACAAGGGGCAGGGGATGGAGGAGTTCACAGTATTGTGCTTTGGAAAGGAGCAGGGCTTCAAGCAGAATGGACAGCGCTGAGGCAGCCAGGCCCTAGTGCTGCCCAGTGCATGCTGTCCTCTGTCCCCACCCCAGCAGCCCTCAGAGCCACCCAGTGCACACGCAATGCTGATAATTTAAAGGGCCCAGGGCTCTGGCCACCACCATGACCACAGTAGTGGTGGCTGCAGCTGGAAGACCCAGGCCCTTTTGAATTGCTGGGCCCTCAGAAAATTGTCCTCTTTTTGCCCCCACCCACCCATCAATGGGCATGATCATGGCCCTCTGTGTAACAGCCCTTAACTTCTGGAGACTCTTGCCTGGTCTCTCTTCAATCTTTTTTTCTTAAAACTAAATATGCCCAGATTTTTAACCTCTCTTCATAGGTCAAGTTTTCTAAACCTTCTGTAATTTTTGTTGCTCTCCTCTGGAATCCCTCCAATTTGTCTCCTAAAGTGTGAAGCCCAGAACTAGAACTAGTTACTCCATTTGACTCCTCGCCGTTGCCAAGTAAAGTGAGACAACTGTCTCCCTCTGCAGTTATTACAGCCCATAATATTAGATTTGTTTGCTATCATCTAAATTGTGATCCACTTCAATCAACTGATCCTTTTCAGGAGTACTACCACCATCCAGTCATTCCCCCATTTTACATTTGCACACTGATTTTTTTTTCCTTTTTAAGTATCAGACTTTGGACTTGTTTTTATTGAATTTCATGTTCTTGATTTCACATCAGCTCTCCAACTTGTCAAGGTCATTTTGAATTGTAATCCTCTCCTATTATCTCTCCCAGATGGGCTCATCTTGAAAATTTGATAAGCATAACCTCCATTCCATTGTACAAGTCATTAATGAAAATACTGAATAGTAGCAGTCCCAGAACGGATTCCTGCAGAACCCCAATAGATAACCACCTTCCCTCTCCCCCAGCTCCATCAGTTTGACATCCAGCCACTGAGAACTACTCTTTTGAGTAAGATCCTTCATCCAGTTGTATGCACATCTTGCAGTTTAATTTAGACCATATTTCCCTAGTTTGCTTATGTCATTCAGGACTGTGTAAAAATCCTTACTAAAATCTGGATACATCACACTACTGCTTCCCATCTATCCACTAAGACAGTAATCTTGTCAAATAAGTGAATTAGATTGGTTTGGCATGCATTGTTCTTGACCATGTTGGCTGATGAAATGGATCTATCCCCTAAAAGCTCATCACCAAATAAAAGATCATCACCAAATAAATCATTTTGTTAGTCTTTAATGTGCTACATTTCTGCTGTTTTGTTTTGTTGGCTAGTACTGTAGTTCCATAATCATTAGGCACTTAAATATTGATTTATTTGATACTTTGTTCCAATGTTTTTCCAGGTATGAAAGGCTCATTGGTTCATAGTTCCCTGGAGTCCTCTTTGTTCCTTTCTTTTAAAGATAGGTATTTGGTTTGCCCTTCTCCAGTCCTTTGGGACCTCATACATCCTCTATGAGTTCTCAAAAATAATACTAACTATTCTGAGATTTAGACGGGTAGCCGTGTTAGCCTGTAGCTTCACAAATAACAAGAACTCACAACTATGTGAGTCTCCATTTTTCATCTGAGGAAGTAGGTTTTGCCCGCAAAACCTCATGACCTAAATCATTTGTTAGTCTGTAAGGTGCCACAGGACTTCATGTTATTCTGATTTTTTTTTTCATCTAGTTCTTTAAGTATTCTCGGGTGCAATTATTCAGGTGCAGTTCACATGAACATGTCCAATTTATCTTAATATTCTTTAATCTCTTCTTTTACTTATTTGGCATGCATTCCTTCCCTCTTGTTAATATTGTGTTAAGTATCTGGTCACAATTTACCTTTATAGTGAAATCTGAAGAAAACTGGCATTAAGCGCCTTTTTCATCTATTATTATCTCTTTCCCCATCAAGAAAAGGATCTCTGTTTCCTCTCATCTTTTTGTTGCTCCTTGTCTATTTATAGAGCCTTTTCTTATTGCCTTTTATGTTCCTTGCTAGATGTAACTCATTTGATATGTTAGCCTTCCTGATTTTTGTCTCTATCTATTGTGCATTCTGTTGTACTCATCCTTAGAAACTTGATCATGTTTCACATTTTGTAACATTCCTTTTTGATTCTCAGAGTCATTAAAAAGCTCTTGGTGAAGCCTGTTCACCTCTTTATCTATGGGCCAGGGGTTTAAAAGGCAATGCCTCCCCTGGGTTTTAGCACTCAACGTCTCTCTTTTTCCTCTCTCTATTCTGACAGCTCCCAAAGATTCCTACAACAGGTTGCTGCAGCTTGCAGAGAGGTAACTCTTTTCCTGAATGATATCTTTTCCTGAAGTGTATCTGTTAATTTAAAAGTGAAAACCCTTTCAGCTTGCCAGACCTTTTAGCATAACACTGAACTTTTGAAAGAGCCATGAAGTAATAATTAAAATCATTTAGTAGGTATGTGCGAACCCTGAATTTACTGACAAAACCAGTTGTGCATTATTATATCTACAGGACCTCAGCTTAAAATTTGCTTTCAATATTTCATTAGTTTGTGGCTGAAACTTATAAAATCACATCTCAAAAAAATCCTTGCATAGATATGTAGATGTACAATCTAAGTATTCAGCTTTAGCCTTAAATGCTTGGATCTTCATACGTAATTTTTTGAATACATTGTTCAAAAGACCACCCTTATATAAAATACATTTGAGTTTCAATTACTATCCTACAAAAACTTGCTTCCAAAATCTTCCTGTTCTTTCTATCCAGCCCTACCCTCGTTTCACCCCTCCTAATGAAGAGAGCCCTTAAACAGACAACATCCTTTTCTTTCAGATAGCTGGACAAAGGAGGTTCCCTTCCACTTCTGACTATTTGATTATCTAGTTTTAAGAGAACCCTCCATCAAAATCACTTACTTATAACTTATACTTACTTATAACTTACTTACTTATAACTTACTAAGATATAAAATCCACTGAAATGCCTAAAGTCTTTGGAAACATATTTTAATATAAACATGTCGGCTGCATCTACACTACAGCGCTCTTTCAAAAGAAGTTCTTCTGGAAGATCTCTTCTGAAAAATCTTCTTCTGAAAGTGTGCACCCACTCTATCAAACGAGTAGATCGATCTTTCGATCTGCTTTTTTGTGTGTCCACACAGCCCCCACTGTTTTGAAAGAACGGGCCAGAGATCAAAAAATCCGGCAAGATGAGGAATGCTGGTTCAAAACAAGGGCTCGAGGAGTGTCTACACACACTTTATTTTGAAAGAAGCTTTTGAAGGGAGGTGCTCTTCCTGACCTGGGCGAGGAAGACAGCTTCCAGAAGAGCCACATTCTTTCAATTTTGGATCGAAAGAGTGCATTTTGTGTGTGGACACTCCTCATGTTATTTCAAAAAATGGCTGGATTTTCCAAAAGAACTTGCTGGTGTAGATGCAGCCAGAGTGAAATTTCATAAGAATGTCTTGTTATGAATAATCACAGAAAATAAATGGGTTCCCTTTTTCTAAAAGCAATGGACTTTGTTACCAACACATTAAACAGCTCTGACTGATTCATTTAAAATAGTGTATTTGTTTCAGTGAGTTTAAATATATAGATCAGCAGAAATGTAGCACTTTAAAGACTAACAACATGATTTATTCAGTGATGAGGTTTCATGGGACAGACCCACTAATGAAGTGGGTCTGTCCCATGAAACCTCATCACTGAATAAATCATGTTGTTAGTCTTTAAAGTGCTACATTTCTGCTGTTTTGTTTTGTTGGAGTACAGACTAACACAGCTACCTCTCTGTTACTATTTAAATATGTAGTCATCTGGAAAAACTAATTTGTGAAGGCTTAAGAGTATTTTTCAAAATAAAATCATTTTAGAAATACTGGTGAAGAAAATGTAAAACACAGAAGGGCTACACTATGGATTCCTGTTACTGTCCTGTTGCGTTCAGCAGGACAACTGTCTTGTCCTTACTATAAAGTTTTTGCAGATAAATCTCTGACAAACCTCAGAATATATCAACAAAAACTGTGACTGATATTTTTTATTCTGCATATCCAGTCTTCACAGTGCACAGAGTGGGAAACATGTTCCATTTTTTTTAGAAAGAAATTTTAGAAGAGTGTTTTCTCCCAACTGCCACTTGACGTGTTTTGTCCCAAAATTGCACGCTTATCTGGCCAGTTTTTCAGCACAGTCCCTTGAAGTTCATTACACTTTCCAGGATTCACATCCCATCTTTACCCCTAGAAAGAAGTTACATACAATCCTGGCTCATAATAATACATAAACCATTCATTTCATACAATGGACCCTAAATAGACTCAATTTAATAATGTGCCTCCAGAATATTGGAGAAAATTGTCATATCTGTCTTTTTGTATTTTAAGGTTTCCATTTATTTTTTTGCTCTGGGGTGATTCAAGCATCTCCCTCTTGGATGTTTTTCTTTCCTGCCTGATTAGACACAAAAAACAAACGACAAGTAAATCCAATTCAAACACAGGGATATATTTCACCAACCTTTTTACCATGGTTAAAGGCAAGGATGAAAGGCAGCTAACAGTTGCTTAAGATAGTCAAAACCTTAGGGCTCTAAAACTGGTCGCCAGTAGGCGAAGCTGCTGGAAAACTAGTTTTGAGAGGATCACTTTAGGCAACAGAGCTTTTGACCTGTACATTAGGGTCCTGACCCAGAGTCCACTGGAATGAATGGAAAGATTCCTATTCACTTTAGTTGGCCCTAGTACCTGCTACTGACTGAACGTCATGCTGCCAGAAAATATACTAGTTTCAGGAGTCACTTCAGTCCTACATCCTTCTTAGGAAAGTACAAGACAAGGACTTTCTCTTTACTTCATGTCTATACAGAGCCCATGTCAGTGGATCTGCAATCGACTCTGAATGACTGGCATGAAAATAATCATATTTCCCTCATTCCTAAAAATGTTTCCCATAAAAATCTATGCTTCCAAGAATGAGGCTGCAGTGCCTGACATGATGATGGACTGGTGCTTTGGTCCTGTTCCTGGGAGAGTCCCGCTTTCCAGAGACAATGATTCCAGTAATGATGTCACAGTAGGCTGTCCCTTCCAGCTGTTTGGAATATTTTTGAGTAAATGAAGGTTAGTTAAAATATGCTGTGTTGGAACTGGCCTTGGGACATGGCAGAGCCAGGTTTAAGTCCCTGATGAGTCTGATTCAAAATTAGCTAGAATGAAAAAATCTTCTGTAAAGGAGACAGAGTAGGTACTTGAGGCTGGGTCTCCCACATCCCAAACAAAACAAAAAAGCAGTCCAGTAGCACTTTAAAGACTAACAAAATAATTTATTAGGTGATGAGCTTTTGTGGGACAGACCTACTTCTTCAGACCATAGCCGTACCAGAACAGACTCAATATTTAAGGCACAGGGAACCAAAAATAGTGATCAAGGTGAGCAAATCAGAGAGCAGAGGGGCAGAAGGGCAGGGAGTCAAGAATTAGATGAAGCAAAGTATGGAAAAGAGTCCCTATAATGAGCTAGAAAATTGCTGTCCTGGTTCAAGCCACGTGTTGATGTGTCGAATTTGAATATAAAAGAGATTTCAGCAGCCTCTCTTTCCAAACTGCTGTGAAAATTCCTCTTCAGTAAAACACAGACTTTCAGGTCATTAACAGAATGGCCCACTCCATTAAAGTGCTGGCTGACAGGTTTGTGAATCGCCAGTGTTTTATGTCTGTTTTATGCCCATTAATCCTTTGTCTAAGAGAGTTTGAAGTCTGTCCAATATACAAAGCATGTGGGCATTGTTGGCACATGATGGCATAGATGATGTTAGCTGAGGAACACGAGAATATGCCCGTGATTCTGTGAATAACCAGGTCAGGTCCAGTGATGGTATCTCCAGAATAGATATGTGGACAAAGCTGGCAACAGGCCTTGTTGCAAGGGAAAGTTCCAGGACCGGTGTTCCTGCGGTATAAACTGTGGTTGTTGGTGAGAATCCTCATAAGGCTGGGAGGCTGTCTGTAGGAGAGAACAGGCCTGTCACCTAGGGCCTTCTGGAGCGTGGCAACCTGATTAAGGATAGGTTGTAGGTCTTTGATAATGCGTTGCAGTGGTTTGAGTTGGGGGCTGTAGGTAATGACCAGTGGTGCTCTGTTCTTGGCTTTTTTGGGCCTATCTTGGAGTAGCTGGTCTCTGGGTATTCGTCTGACCCTGTCAATTTGTTTTTTTTTATTTCTCCTGGTGGGTAATTCAGGTTTATGAATATTTGGTAGAGATCTTGTAGCTTTCAATCTCTGTCAGCAGGATCAGAGCAAATGTGATTGTGCCTAAGGGCTTGACTGTAAACAAGGGATCTAGTTGTGTGTGCAGGATGGAAGCTAGAAGCATGTAGGTAAATATAGCGATCAGGAGGTGATAGGTAACACGCTTGAGACACTGTTAAAAAAACCTTAGTCTTTCACATCAGGCTTTCTAGTCACTAAGGGCAGCATTTTGTCCATGATCAATACAGTTAATTCCCATTTCCAGCACTAAAGCTTTAAAATATATAAAACTATTGTACATGGTACTTCTTCAGGTTCAACTATCAGGCTGTTGGTGTGATAGTTACACAATAATCTGTTCTCTGTATGCTTCTGCATCTGATTTAAATGTCACTTTTTTTCCTGCTGGGACTATAAACACATTCGTGTAATTTTCCACTCCCTATGTAAGTCAACATTGCAAAGGGATTAATTAAATAGTAGCTCCAAGAATAGCTGTGACTAGGGTGTTTTCAACAACCGTGTACGTATCATTTGTTTACTTGGAAGAGTTTGCAGATGCTGTGTGTTTGCTTTGCAGACTGGTAGATTTTATTAATATTTATAGTGCTTAATGGATTAGGCATTCTGGCAGTGATCTATGCCATTACTTTTGCTTTCAGTTTCTGGTTTGATCAAAGCCAGAATCTACAGCTAATATCAGCTCAGCTGAAACTGCCACCTTTTTCCTGATTATCTGTAAATTCTGCCATGTTTGTTCAAAAATCATCCTAAATTTGCTAGCAACATTTAGTGAATCATTCAATGGATGGTTTGAATTTCAAGCTTGTAATATAAACTGGAACCAAGTGAGTTTCCTTTTTTGGGGGCTTTCATTACAAAATCTTTATAGAGCTCTCGTCTTAAATTAAGGTAAATGAGCGTAAAACTACTGCCATTATGGTCACCCTTGATCTCAAGGGCCTGGTATTTCAAAAGGATGTCACTGTGGTACTTGTGGTAAAATGCAATTAATAAGATGTATAATCAGGAAGAAAAGACCATTCATCAGTAAGGGCCTTCACATATTATTGGAACTTTCCCCATTCTGACCTAGAGTATTTTCCTTTTCTCTAGGTTGTGAGTGTATTTAACCAGGGATAGAGAAAACCCAGTCCAGACACAATGGGGCTTCAGCACTTACATCCTTTTCCTCTGCCAGCTTTAAATGCCAGCTACCTATAAATAGCACCAAACAGCAGGACCAGGGACATTCAGTCTCCTTTACCTGATATTTGAGAGCCCTGTGCAGATATAAAACTTACATTCACATCTGTATGTGCAGAAATGAATTGTGGATATCTGCATTGATATTGGCAGATGCAGAGGCCCATGGATATAAAGCAGATATCCACAAATTTGCGGGGCTCTGCTTAGAAAATTTGTGTCTGTGTTTGCATCCATATCTGCAAAAATTAAGCTGCAGATGCAGATACGTGCGGATAAAAAATGAGTAAGTGTGGATTTTCAGGGCTCTAAATATTTTAATTGCACGATTTCATTGCAGGAAATTCTATGCTTATTACTGAACAGCATTCCAGCTTAGGGCTGAGGTTTATCGTCTTTGCTCAGGAATTGATGGAAGACAGCTGTCTTCATTCCCATTCTCTGGCCCACTTCCGCTGAATGTGGATTTGATACATTTTTCTGTAACTCTGACAGCAAAAGGAGAGTGTTGTTCATGTAGTTATTTAATAGCTCCATCGAATTAAGGCGGAAGAAATGCTGTTACCAAACCTCCTACCCCTTAATGTGTCTCTCACCAAAGTGAATTTCTTCAAAGTAAATATAATAAAGCATAATATTTATTTAAGGTGAATTTTCCTGCTTGCTTCTCTATTAATTAATAAATATAATCTGCGTACAAAATGCAGAATACTCGGTACTATTACTGCAACTGAGTCAGATTTTAAAACAGCCTTGACTTGCATCTCATCCTATCTGTTTAAATACATTCCACTCTGACTCTCATCTCATCCTATCTGTTTAAATACATTGATAGAAAAACATAGTCCAATATTCAGCAGGAAATATGACCTACAACAGGATATGTCTTAAACTCTAGAAAACCTCCACACAGCTCTGCTGTGTAACTGCTGACTATACTTTTCTCATTCTCTCATATCTTACAGTGGCTTGTGTGTATAGCAATTCTGCTGATTGCTGGTATATATCAATCTCAGCATATTTTCTCTTTCAGTATTGGCGCTAGGGGAGATGACTGCTTCCTACATGTGTTTTTAAAACTTAGTCATGAGTTCAGATCTGTTTGCATATGGTAAAAGCATAAGCTGTTGCATTCTCTACTTTTTAATTTTTGAATCGCATGAATGAAAGCCTCCCTCCGTGCACATCAGTGGCAATACTACAGTGGAATATTTTACCCCATATGTTTGCCTCAAAATAGTTCAAATGTAGATCTAGAGTTTCAGAATTCTGCCATTCTCTTTCACAGAGATGTGTATTCCCGATGGATCTACAATAAGAATTTTCTTTCCTGTCAATTCCATAATGACATCCCGAATCAGGAGCATTTTACACTGGCCTTCTGTACCCCGACTGTTATCACCCAGAAATTCACAAGCCTCCTGGTCCTGCTTGTTTCCATGTGGAAAGTCAGAGATGTTATTAAGATTGATATCTAGGAGCAGTGCAAAGTTTATAAGTTCCCTAGTCTGGATGAACTATGAATGTCAGCTTTCTTTCTAATATTCTTCCTCGCTCATTTTTGGGTATACCCATTCAGTGGTATCAACCTGCTTGACATTTTCATTTCCCAGCCTGCATAGCTGCGCCTGCACTCTCTGCTTGAACTAGTGCCTAAAGGTCCTGCAGTGTGTCTGTGTGGCAGCTCAGTCTAGTTGCACAAATATGTGCCAAGAAGGTCCAGAAGGATTGTACATGGGGCAGCTAGACTTGGCAGCCTCCAGAGCTGTCCCAGACACGCTGCTATTTTTTAGCATGTGTTCAAGCAGAATGAGTGCAGGCTGAGAATCTGAATTTGCAGCTCAAATGTTGATGTATCGTTCAACAGCCAGCTTCCATCTCCCCTTCAAATGGGTTGAGAAACTATTTATATTAATATATGTGATCTTTTAACCTCAAAAAACTCCCAAATGTCTCATTTTCCATGAGATAGCAAATCCCCAATTTCCAGTACAGGAAGTCCAGAGTTCCAAAGGAAAGTTCTGGAATCAGCTGTTCCCATTCCTGTTACTGTACTAATGTAGACATTTATTATTGTATATTATCTTTATTTTATATTGTTACTGTAAAGTGCCTTCCCCATTAAATACTGTATTTGAGCCGACATCTCAAACTTGGATGTTTTAAAATTGACTACCTAAATTAATATTTTGCTACCAGAATAACTGGCATGATTTTTCAGAACTGCCAACCACCAACACTTGACAGCAAGACCACTCTGATGGTGGGAGCTGAGTAGTTCTGAAATCTACACATGGATTTAGAAGTGTAACTATATTTGAAAATGTTGACCTTGACATCTGGATTTTAGGGTAGTAGAGATATTTTTAATAGTCTCATTGTGATCATTTCTTTTAGGGATCAGCTTAACTCTTTACTGAAGACATATAACTATTTTTATGCTGACCAAGAGAATCTGCAACTCTCCTATAATCAGGTAGGAAATGTAAGCAACCACAGCTTTGTGCTTGAAGAGCTCAACTGGATAACTGCAGAAGGGGCTCTAATGAGCTAGAGGTGCACACTGTAAGTGAGCTGTGGAACATGGGATTTCTAATACCCTGGGAGGGCATTACTGGTATATTAATGTATAAGATGGAGCATGCTGCTTCAGTTATAATATAAGCTTTACAATATAAAAGCAACATTACAATCAAACTGAAGTGTTGCCAAGTGTGAGGACCGGATCATAATCCAAAATGATTTGGACAAACTGGAGAAACAGTCCAAGGTAAATAAGGGCAAATGCACTGTACTCCATGTAGGAAAGACCAATGAGTTGCACTCAGACAAAATGGAAAATGACAGCCTAGAAAGGAGTATGGCAGAAATGGACCTAGGGGTCAGAGTGGGCCACAGGCTAAGTATGAGTCAAAAGTGTGACATAATTGCAAAAAAACCAAACATCATTCTGGGATGTAGTAGCAGAAGCGTTATAAGAAATTAGAAGTAATTTTTGCACTCTATTGCGTGCTGCTTAGGCCTCAACTGAAGTATTATATCCACATATGGGTGCCACATTTCAGGAAAGATATGGACAAATTGGAGAAGCACCAGAGAAGAGCAACAAAAATGACTAAAGATCTAGAAAACATGACCCATGAGAGAAGACTGATTGTTTAATTTGGAAAAGTGAAGACTAAAAGGAGACATAACAGTTTCCAAATACCTAAAAGGAAGAGGGAGAAAAATATTCTCCAAAACCTCCTGAGGATAAGACAACGATCATTGGGTTTACATTGCAACAAAGGAGGTTTAGGCTGGACATTAGGAAAAGCTTCCTACCTGTTGGATAGTTAAGCACTGAATAAATTGCCCAGGGAGGTTGTAGAATCTCCATCATTGGCTATTTCTAAGACCAGGTTAGACAAACACTTGTCAAGGATGGTCTAGACCAGGGTGGACTATAAGCAGCCCATGAGCCACACACGGGTCACCAGAGTTAGCCCCTGGCGAGCCGTTGGCATTCATTTACCTGTGCATCCTGATTTCCTCAGCCTGTCATAACACTGCATTCCTGATTTTTTTTTTCCCAGCCAGAAGGCAGCAAACCAGTTATCGAAGGAATCCTGGCAATTTTTTGGGGCCTGCGATGTCCCATCCGGTTAAAAATCCAAGATGAGAAGCAAATTCCCCCTTTTGTGACTTTGAAGTCACCGGAACGTGTGGGTTTGTTCCCTAGTAAAAGGTACCGTATTAACTTCTATAAGCCTCAGTCAGGCTGCTCTTTCCACAGTCCAACTGAGAATGTGAAATAAAGGTGACGTTTGCACACCTGATTCCGTCCTGCCTCTGCCTGTGTTTAGCATTGTGGAAGCCTGCATCTGCTGCTGGCTTGGCTTTGTGACAGCTTCTGTAATCAAAAATCAATGACAAAAAAGACCCATTCACTTGTGGGGGCAACTTGCATACTTGAAATGAAAATGTAGTCCTGCAGCAATTTAAAGACTAACAAAATAATTATTAGGCGATGAGCTTTTGTGGGACAAAATTTTCTTCAGCTCTTGAAAATTCTGATGAGGTCTACATCTGAAGAACCAGGTCTGTCCCACGAAAGCTCATCACCTAATAATTTTTTTCTTCATCTTTAAAGTGCTACAGGGTTGGAGTTTTTTTTGTTTTGTTTTGTTTTGTGAATATACAGACTAACCCTGCTACCTCTCTATGACTTTACTTGAAATGGGAAACTCAGCAAGTTTGAATTTGCTGAATTGCCACTGCATCTTTGAGAAGATAATTGTTTTTTAGCAAAGAGAAATTCAGTAATACTCAGCTGAATTTCAGTAAGGCATGTGGTACAATTCCACAAACAAAATTTAGTTAAACTGAGAAGAGGGGGCTTAAGAAGAGAACTGAAAGGTGGAGAAGGAACCGTTTACAGGGGAGACTACAGAGGGTCAAACTGAAAGATGAACTGTCAGGCTGGAGGGAGGTTACTAGTGGAGTTTGTCAGGGATCACGCGTGTTACCAATCTTATTTAACATTTTCATTCACAACTGTGACACAAGAGTAGGTGTTAGCTACTCAAATATGCAGATAACACATGAGAACATAAAAACGGCCAGACCAAAGGACCATCTAGCCCAGTATCCTGTCATCTGACAGTGGCCAATGACAGGCCCCCCCAGAGTGAAAGTACAGAGCAAATAATCAAATGATCTATCCCTTGTCTCCCAATCCCAGCTTCTGACATGCAGAGGCTCAGAACATACCCTGGGTCATTGACAGAACTATCTTCCATGAATGCATCTAGTTCTGTTATGAACCCTGTTAATGTTCTGGTCTTCCCAACGTTCTCTGAGAAAGAGTTCCACAGATTGACAGTGTGCTTTGTGAAGAAATACTTCCTTTTGTTGGT
This sequence comes from Carettochelys insculpta, assembly GCF_033958435.1. Classification (NCBI taxonomy): domain Eukaryota; kingdom Metazoa; phylum Chordata; order Testudines; family Carettochelyidae; genus Carettochelys; species Carettochelys insculpta. Next base: position 130,039,315 of record NC_134140.1, on the reverse strand, counting down.
TTTAAATATGCTACCTATTAAAATTAGTTGAGAGGTAGTGCTAATATGGAGGAGGATCAGCACAGAATACAGTAAAATCTGGAAAACCTAGAAAACTAGAGAAATACAAATGGGATGAAATTTCATAATGGAATGCTCTTAGGGACCAAAACCAAGAATTTTTGCTATCAGCTGGGGACGCATGAGTTGGAAGTGGGTTTGCCACCATTCTATTTCAAAAACAAGGAGCACTTTTCTTAGCCCCATCCCTCTTCCTATTATTATTTTGATATTATATTTTAATTTGCCAGTGGTATTTCTTGCTGCTTTTTGCAGCCATCAACAACTCCTGATCCTCTGACACAGAGATGGAAAAATAAAAAGAGAGAGAGATGTCCTTTTTAATAAGGAACTGATGGCAATCCTAGTTGGAATTGCCAAGGCCTGGGTCTATTGGTTGATCACAGGAGGACTATGAGCCATCCATGTTATGCAGCAGTGTAAAAGGCTAATGCAAACCAAGAAATGCATCAGGAGAGGTATTTCAAGCAGCAGTAGGGAAGTGCTGTCCCCATTATACAAGGCACTGGTGGGAGCTTATCTTGAAGACTGTAGGTAGTTCTGGCCTCCCATATTTAAGGAAGAAGAAATGAAATTGGAACAGGTGAAGAGAAGGGCTACCAGGATGGTCTGATTAGTGAAACCCGACCTTAGGAGAGGAGACCCAAAGAGCTTGGTTTGGTTAGCCTAACCAACAGATGGCTAAGGGGGAGAGATGGTTGCTCTCTATAAATACATCAGGAGAATAAATATCAGGGAGAGAAAGGATGTAGTTAAGTTAAGGATCAATGTTGGCAAACAGGCCCCCCACTGGGTGGGGGAAGTGGGGCAATTGCCCTGAAGCCCAGTAATTCAAAAGGGCCCAGAGCTCCATCTGCTCCCATCACCACTACTGTAGCAGTGGCCAGAGCCCCAGGCCCTTGAAAATGCTGCCAGAGCATGGTCACGGTGAGCTCTTGGCAGCTGTGAGAGCCATGGGGGGATGGGCGCTATGCACTCCAAGTGGCGCTGAGGACTGATTGTCCCTCACCCTGTCCCTTCTGCTCAAGGCCCCGCCTCTTCTGGGAAAGCAGAGCTAGGCCTCCTCCCGCACACACCTTGCCCAACTGCCCAGCAAGTTGGCTCAAAAACAAATAGATATCAACTGGACATGAATAAGTTTAGGCTTGAAATTAGGAAAAGGTTTTTAACCCCTGAGGAGTGAAGCTCTGGAGTTGTCTTTCAAGAGGCGTAATTTGAGCAAAAAATGACCTGGCATCACGACTGAGCTTGATGCTTTTATGGAGGGGATGGTGGAGGGAATGGTGGGACATCAGTGACTAATGGCTAGAGATGGAGTTCTGAGTTATTACAGAGAATTCTTTCCCAGGTGTCTGGCTGGTGTGTCTTGCCAAGAGACTCAATGGTCAGTTGATTTCCGTATTTGGAGTTGGGAAGGAATTTTCTTCCAGGTTAGATTGGAATAGGACAATGGGGGTTTTGCCTTCCTCTGCAGTATGGGGCATGGGTAACGTGTTGGTCTGATTAGAATAAATGGTGATCTCTCTGTAACTTGAAGTCATGGTTTGAGGATTTCATTAATAGCCAAAGGCTATAGATCTCTTACAGGCAGGAGCAGATTAAGTTTTGTGGCCCGCAACATGCAAGAGGTCTGACTGGATTATCACAATGGGCCCTTTTGACCTTAAAATCTGAGTCTATATCCAGAAGATATTTTTGTTTGATTTTCAAATAAATCACCAGATATCCTTTTAAACTACTACATATACCAAAGTATGAGCCATCCACTTGATGATAGGATCAGCCAACTCCCCAAATACAGCAACTGATGCTTTTACTGTTATTTTGTTGAATACGTTTGCATACAAATTGTTTACTGCAGTACTTGACCCATACTGTAGTTGATCAGGGGTTCCAACTGGGGGCAAAATGGGCAGTTGCCTTGGGGCTTGTCAGTTTAAAGGGACCTGGACTTCTGGCCACTGCCACTGCTAAGACAGCAGGAGGTAGAGCCCAGAGCAGCATGAGTCCAGCAGCGCTGAAGGGCTAGCTGGGGACAGAGGGGTTGTATTCCCAACCCCAGGCCTTCCACCTGAGTGTTTGCTCCTTCTGAACCTCTGGAGCAGCTCCCACCCACCTCACGTAGGTCCCAGCATGTCTGTCAGCAGCCAGTAGATAGTGAACGATTATTTTGTCAGCTAACTTAATGAAAAAGTAATTTATCTGTAGAGAACAAGTTGGGCCTTGTGACCAAGATACTTCATGGCACTTAGGAGAGTTACATTCATGTCCAAGTGATGCCACAGTTTTCCTGTGTGACCTAAGGCAAGTCTCTCATTTTTATTTTATTAATACAATCACAGTGCATAGCAGCCCAAGTCACAGGTCAGCACCCCATCGTGCGCAGAGCCCAGATTTCTCAGTGCATCAGTTTCCTTCTTTAAAATAACAAGAAGCCCCGTGGTACCTTATAGACTAACAGATATTTTGGAGCATAAACTTTCGTGGGCAAGGACTCACTTTGGACCCCACTCACGTGTCTGACCAAGCAGGTCTTCGCCCATGAAAGCTCATGCTCCAAAATATCTGTTAGTCTATCAGGTGCCACAGGGCTTCTTGTTGTTTTTAAAGACACTTACTAACTCAGCTACCCCTCTGACGCTTCTTTAAAATGGAGCTACTGAGACCTCCTTGGCCTGCTTGGTCTATAGTGTAAGCTCTTCAGAAAGGAGCCATCTTGTATTACGTCTCTGCACAGTGTCCAGCTTATTGGAGCTTGTCTCATCTTTAGATTGTATATAATTGTATAGATTACCTATGGATTTTGTTACCATTTTGAGGGTTGGCAGGTCTTTGTCTCAAGATCAGGCCCGGTGTTTAAATTATCGTATGGTTGAGAACTCTGATGTACTTAACTGTAACACTCACACTATAGGAACTTTTGTATATTTACAAATATCATTTATTAATATATTTAGCACAGTCAGAAACACCCCAGCTTCCCAAGATAACTACGGAACATACATCTCCATTTCCATATAGGCAAACCAGTCCTTTTAGAGGAAATTAAAGTGTTATCCATCATGTTCCTCATCACCATCACCTTCCCCATTGTCAGCAGTGGCCATCATTCTGGCACCTCCCAAGGCTACCTCTCCTTCACCTACCACTCACAGGCCGGGATGCCACTTTTATAATACTTCATACTGCCATCGTTATGTTAGATAAATATTCAGTGAGAGATGTTTCCCGTTCTCCTTATTTGTATTCCTTCCCTTGCTAATAGTAAGTGTCTTTTTCCTACTGATCAGTATATCAGTGATCTTAACTGATTATCATGTAGATCAGTTTGTTACTTTGGTCCCTTTTGTGGTTATATGTCACATTTGTTATGATTTTTTCCTACCCAGTTATTTGGTCTGGTGTTAACTGGTTATTTAGGGACTTTGCTATTTACGTGAATGATCCCGAACATATGTGTGCTGACTTTCCCATAGCTCAACATACAGGGTGTGACCTGTAGGTCCCTTGCATTACAGCCAAACTATTTTAATGTAAACCTATGGCAACCCATTACAATAATCATATGCTCAAACCATAAGGAAATAAGAAATCTATAAGAAAATATGTCCATAATCAAGCAAATAGGTTAGCCCTTTAGGCTATATGGAGCTTTCTTCTCAGTTGGGGCCTTGAGGTCTAATTTTAAAATCAATATTAATAAAGCATGAATAATTTGACATTTTTCCATATTTGACCTATACTCTTTAGGCTTATGAGCACCCTGTGGTACCCTTGGTCCCACAACTCTTGTTTCATAAAACACTATATTGTGATGTGCTAAAGTTACCAACTTCATACAATCTAATGAGAGACTAACATGCTGGTTGCAGTATTAAAGAACAGGAACAGCCATCTATTATGAGATGCTTGGCAGGAGCCTAAACTGAATTCACTTCAACTCAGAAAGAATATCAGCCTGTAAATATGTTCTTGATCCCTGTTTCAGGGGGATGATACGTTGGGGAGAAATCGATAATCTCCATCACATTAGCGAAGAGACACCAAATTCTTCAGAAGAAACTCTAAACCGCGAGAAAGGTCAGTGTTCTATGTATATTCATCAGAAAGTTACTTTATGTGGCTGTACAGGTATAAGTGATGACAAAACTTAGCTGTATCTGTGGGCAGAAGTATTAAGAAACAGCTTTCCCTGATTCCAGTTAGGATAGTTAGCCACTATCTGAACACACTATAATAAATAGCCGTGATGGCAATACCTGGAATCATTGTAGAATCACAGGGCTGGAAGGGACCTCAGAAGCTTATTGAGTCCAGCCCCCATCTGCTCATTATTGTATAGCAGTCAGTCCATAATACTACTTTATATTGTCTCTAAGGTTGTTATCCCCAAAGACTCAATTGCATAACCTGTAGCCACTTCAAATAGCATAGAACTCTGGCTGTGTTATGAACACTCCAATGCATTATAACTACTTAACAGCGACACCTACTGGCAAACAACTGTAGAAATGTAACAAAGAGAGAGCCGTGCTAGTCTATATAATATCAAAACAAAAAGCAGTCAAGTAGCACTTTAAAGACTAGCAAAATAATTTATTAGGTGAGCTTTTGTGGGACAGACCCACTTCTTCAGACCATAGGCACACCAGAACAGACTCAATATTTAAGGCACAAAGAACCAAAAACAGTAATCAAGGAGGATAAATCAGAAAAAAATGATCAAGGTGAGCAAATCAGAGAGTGATGGGGTTGGGGGGAAGGTCAAGAATTAGATTAAGCCAAGTAGCAGACGAGCCCCTATAGTGACTCAGAAAATTCCTGTCCCGGTTCAAACCACGTGTTAATGTGCTGAATTTGAATATAAAAGACAGCTCGGCTGTTTCCCTTTGAATAGCAGTGTGAACATTTTTTTTCAGTAACACGCATACTCTTAAGTCATTAACAGAATGGTCCACTCCATTAAAATGTTGACTAACTGGTTTGTGGATCTGGAGTGTTTTGATGTCTGTTTTGTGCCCATTGACCCTTTGTCTAAGGGAGTTAGAAGTCTGTCCAATATACAAAGCATCTGGGCATTGTTGGCACATGATGGCATATATGATGTTAGTTGAGGATCATGAGAAAGTGCTGGTGATTCTGTGAATAACCTGGTTAGGTCCAGTGATAGTATTTCCAGAGAAGGTATGTGGACCTATGAAGCTGAAAGCTTCCTGGGCTATACTACTGGACTACCTTTTTCTTTTTATGGACTATACTGAAAGGGAGGTGGTGTACCAATTTACTGTGCTGATAATGTCTTCTTTTGCCCAGGTGGCTCCTCTTTTGCGAGCAGCACGCTAAAGCCCAGGAGTGTGCAGGAGCTTGATTCCCAGACCCTGCACAGAACCAGAACCATGAGTGATGCTGCACAAGTGAGAAAAAGGGTGAATTCCCCCGCAATCGCAAGACAAGAAGTGGAAAAGCACCGGTTCTCCATTAACGGGCATTTCTACAACTACGAGGTATGAACATTCTCCTTGTTAAAAGTTGATTTCTAGAAGCAGACAGTTTCAGGCAAAGGAAGAGTAATATACAGATATTGCATGATTTATAATCCCAGATCAATTTTCACCAGTGTGGTTTCACCGAATTGGTAGAAATGTCATATTTTGTTGCCGCTCTTGTATTTTAGACATCAGTTTTCACTCCAGCCTTTGGATCAGAAACGAAAATAAGAATCAACAGTAACATGAAAACAGGAGAGGTAATAGAGCAACTGCTTCAGAAATTTAAGGTAATGTAATTCTGTCTGTGCGTGTGTGTGTTACACGTACGTGCAAAAACTGAATTCCAGGATTCCAGAAAAGATAACCAGAATATAGAAATGCCTTTTATTGCACTACTGTGTTTAGTTGTGGTAGTAGTAGGCATCCTTCAATCTGCATAGACTATGGATCGTGCCCTTTAGAGTTTCAATTGAGGACTTCATTTACAGCGTCTACTGTGACTATGAAGACCCACACGAGAGTGACAGTCCTTGCTGCATCTCTTGCAGATGTAGTGGGTGTCTGGCAAGTCCTTAGTGTGCTTTCTGTGTGCTTGCTTCTCCTCTGCTAGCTGTCTGATCCTCATCTCGCCCTTCTGAAGGCCCCTGTGTAAACCCTGCCTCCATCTGCTGCGGTCGTCTGCTGGTTCTTCCCAGTTGTCCAGCTCAATGTCTACCTCTCTGAGGTCTCTCTTGCAGACATCTTTGTAGCGCAACTGGAGGCATCTGGGAGGTCTTTTGCCAGAGGCTAGCCATGTTTTAGGACAGAAATAATAAGCAGCCTTGCCACAAATCAAAAGCATAACAAATGAATAGCTTGCTATTGCTGCTTTTAAGGATGCGGGTAGGTTTTATTTTGCTAAGGTTTGATAGCTGTTTTGAGACTAATGACAAGTGCTGGACGCTGTCTTTTCTGTAGCTCCCAAAGAAATAGAGAATAACTTTATTATAACCACATTTACAATAAGGAAAGTGCTATATTCAGCGTTGTCCGGAAAGGAAGGCAAACGTATGGCTTAGTGCATGTGACTCTGTCTCCCTCTAGTGACAGGCCCTCAGAATATAATTTGCTTACAGTCAGGAGCAGCTCGTCAGCCCAAGCCAGGGAGGCTACAAAGTACATTTTGCAAACTCTTTTTCACTTAAATCTGCGTGTTTATCAGTCAAAAGCAAACTGTGATTTGATTTAAATGTCACAACTCACTCCCTCCCGTAGTGAAACTCAGTGCCCAAAAGGCCAAAGAATGTAGTGCTGTGCGAGGCTCAAATCTTGGGATAGCTAATAGTGCCTCTTTAATGCACTTTGTTACCATAGCAATATCCTACCCAGGACTCACTTTATAAGGGTGTTACTGCGGTAGCCAGTATTTGGTGAGGTGACAGCAGGATTGCAGCAATTCCATCCAAGCTATGGAGGTTTGTAAAGGGCAAGAAGGGGCCTGTGCCTTCCTGGCCTTCTCCCCCATGCGGCAGACCCCATTCCTGAGAAGTCAATGGTGGTGGCTTCTCCAGCTGCCTGTTCTGCCTTCTGCTGCTTACTTATAAACAAGGAAAGGGGATAAGAACTATTACAAGGGGCAGGATGGAAAAAAATACTTTGTGATTTGTGCCACACTGGCAAAAATAAGTAAAATTGCCCTCCTCCGTTGCTTACAGCAAAAGAAATGTTCCTTCAGTGGCAAGACTGGGTACAAGTGACAAAGATCCCTTGTTCATAGCTCAGTGATAAACAGGGGAGACAGCCAAGGAAATTTGCAGAAGCAAAAAGGCTTTTAAAATAGGCTGCAATGATCTTTTATTCCAGGGAGATCAATTCAGCCTACTATCGTCAGTCAAAACTCTCATGCATTTCCATGCCACTAGGCCAATGCCCAGAGCTTATCTTATACTTGAGTGTGACCTTGAAAGTTGCCAAAGAGCAATTCTAAATTATTAAAAATAATCATCCACCTGCAGTTCTTGCCATTTCTGAATCACTTTATTCTGTAGATAATTATTATTATTATTAGTAGTAGTAGTAGTATTAACAGTACAGCACCTAGTTTTTATATAGGGCTTTAGATGTTTCTAATCTGTTCTTGCTGCAGTACAGCACCATTAAGTGTGAAGTCACTGAAATGCAGTGGAACATGTTGTGAAATAAAATGCTAAGGGGAGAATGCAGGCTTTTATGAACAATCCACATAACTAATCTGATTAATGGGTGTCTGGTAAAACTGCAGAGAATAAATCATGAGTTAAATATAAAAAAGCCTGGGAATTTCATAGTGTTATTCAAGCAAATGGGTGGCAGTAAATCCAAATTCTCTATTGCAATGTCTGTAAAGCTGGTAAGTAAATCTGATTGTCACAAAAAGGTTTGTATGGAGTGTTACAGTGTTTCCAGAGAAAGACGGCAGTAATGGTCTAGTGTTTTTTTGTGAAATGATCCACTGTGGTGATGTATTACTCTTTTGGATGGTACAGTGATAGTTTGGGGGCAGAGGGAAGGAAAATGGTTGCTTTGGCCAGGTCTACACTAGGGGAATAAGTCGATTTCAGATATGGAATTGCTGTAGCTATAATTGCGTAGCTAGAATCAACATATCTGAAACAGATTACCTTACTGTGTTCACTAAGGAAAGTTGATGGGAGCCTTTCTCCTGTCGACCTCCCTTACTCCTCATGATAGCAAGGAGTCAATTGCCAACCCCAAACTGATTTTGCGCGACTCTGCCAGATGTCAGAAATCAAGCTCTGGAAGACTGTTCCTGAGCAGGTTGATCTTCTGCATTGTATAGACAAGTCCTTACTGTGAAACCTGATCTAAAGTCCAGAATCTTTCAAGGTGCCAACCTAAAAACATTACCTACTATTGGTATCGAAAACCCAAACCTCAGATTGTGGTTTAATGCCACAAATATGAGGTACATCTCTGATATCTGCTGGCAGTTTCAATTTGGGGAATTGTAGCATATGTGAAATTTGTCCCTCCGTGTATTTAGCCAAATTTGTTTTTTCTTTGTCAGATTGAAAACAGTCCACAAGAATTTGCACTTTATATCATCCATGCATCAGGAGGTAAATAAGCCAGTTTGTTTCATTGTGGCTCCACTTCTCACTATGTTTCCAAAGGGCTTTCGGGGTTGCTCATATTTCTAACAAAAGAGACAGGCACTGGAATCTTTCCTGTGCTTGACCAGTTGAGGATTAGGTTGGTGAAAAAGCATTCATGAAAACCTCTGTCAATGGAAAATGAAGCCTATTTCATCATATGCCTTGCATATAAAATGTGTGTCAAGTTAACTTTATTTTAGAAAAAGCAAAAATATACTCAAGAACTAAACTTTAAATAAAATTTCTGCCCTAATTTACACTTATGTTTGTTTGAGGTCATTGTATTTGAAACCTATTAGCCATGTCTACACGTGCACGCTACTTCGAAGTAGCGGCACTAACTTCGAAATAGCGCCCGTCACGGCTACACGCGCCGGGCGCTATTTTGAAGTTGACTTCGACGTTAGGTGGCGAGACGTCGAAGTCGCTAACCCCATGAGGGGATAGGAATAGCGCCCTACTTCGACATTCAACGTCGAAGTAGGGACCATGTAGTCGTTGCGCGTCCCGCAACTTCGAAATAGCGGGGTCCGCCATGGCGGCCATCAGCTGAGGGGTTGAGAGATGCTCTCTCTCCAGCCCCTGCGGGGCTCTATGGTCATCGTGGGCAGCAGCCCTTAGCCCAGGGCTTCTGGCTGCCGCTGCGGCAGCTGGGGATCCATGCTGCAGGCACAGGATCTGCAACCAGTTGTCGGCTCTGTGTATCTTGTGTTGTTTAGTGCAACTGTGTCTGGGAGGGACCCTTTAAGGGAGCGGCTTGCTGTTGAGTCCGCCCTGTGGCCCTGTCTGCAGCTGTGCCTGGCACCCTTATTTCGATGTGTGCTACTTTGTCATGTAGACGTTCCCTCGCAGCGCCTATTTCGATGTGGTGCCGCGCAACGTCGAAGTTGAACATCGACGTTGCCAGCCCTGGAGGACGTGTAGACGTTACTCATCGAAATAGCCTATTTCGATGTTGGCTTCACGTGCAGACGTAGCCATTGTGTGTTGCTCTCAATGGGTGACAAAATACTTGCATAAGGCATCAATAGCCAAAGATTTGCTTTGAAATGGTGGCTGTCCATATTGCAGGTCTATAATTTATCATCCAGCTTATTTTATTGTGCCGGCAGTAGAGCATTTATTGGAGCTTTGCAAAATACCTTGCTTCCTTTACTTCATTAGAAAACAGTACATTTCATATGTTAAAAGTATCATGCAAAATGGTTAGGTGTACTCTGAACAGATGAAAATTTATTAGTCATTCATGTCAAAATGTGAAGGACAAAGAATGGTTTGCAGAATTATTCACTGGGATTTTACTGAGGAGAAACTAAGGCTAAAATGCGCAATCAAGTGGGCTGGAAATTAGGCTCATAAATCCATACTTCATCACCTAAAGAGCAGCTCCTGCTTCCTTCTCTGCTATTTCTATTTAGAGGTTATGGTATAAGCTTAGGTCCCAAACTTAGGTGCCTAGTTTGGAATTTGGGGCCTTAGGTCCATGGTAGCAAGTATACCCATCGATCTGCATGTGACACCCCCATTCATGTTAATGACAATTATGTGTGTTAAATAAAGGCAGTGTATGGCCTTAGTAGGAAAGGAATATGCCTAAGCAAAATATTGGCCATGCTACAGGTTGAACATCTCTAGTGCAGCACCCTTGGGACCTGACCAGCGCCAAATGAGCTCAATATTGTCTAACAGCAATACCAACACTTCCCACTGCTTACTGGGCTCTTAGAAGACATCAGAAATTAGCACTAAATAACAACACAGAACACTGAGACTATGTCTATATTGCTGAGAACTGTTGGCAAAAGATAGGCAAATTGCTCAAAGCAATATCTTTTGCTGTCAGTTCTGTTGGGAAAGGTTTTTCCAACATTTGGCCCATTCACACAGACCTAAATGTCGGAAAAAGCCCTCTGTCGAGACATCCCTTCTTCCTCGTGGAATGAGGCATACAGGGATGTCAACAGAATGCTCCCAACTGGCAGATCTCTTCTGCGAGTTCTGTAGTCCAGACACGTGCTCTGTCAACAAAATTTCTGTCGGCAGAAATTTTGTCAACAGAGCCCGTAGTCTTGACATAGCCAGAGAGCCACCACTGTTGGCTAGAAACAAACTTTACGGGACCACAAGAAACTTGGCCACACCCATGAAAAATGGTCATCCAGGTAACTAAATCATGCCAGATTATGGATGTTACCGAACAAGAGAGTTCTGGATTAGAGAGGTTCAACCTGTATTTGTTCTAGACATTATCTAATGCTGCTGTATGTTGTGCCACAAAAATGAGCATGCACATCCATTCATTTGTTGTCATTCCCAGAAAAGAAAAGGCTGAAGAACACAGAGACTCCACTGCTGGAGAGACTCTTACAAGGTCCCTCGGAAAAGATAGCCCAATTTTTTCTCATGGACAAGAATGCAGAAGAAGTTACCAGTGATGTATGTATGTCATCATCACTCTGCGTATTTCCCAGTTCTCTTCCCATTAACCCACCTCACTGATGCGCATTTCTTGTGGTTCCCTGCAACAGGTTGCTCAGTACCTTAAATTTCACATTCCTCTTTTGGAATCCATTCTGCAAAAGCTAAATGAGGAAGAAGAGCGGGAGGTTAAACAGACGATTGCAAAGTAAGTAGAAATAAACTACGTACGTTTGATTTGTTTACAGTCTGAATAAATACACTATGTTCCAAGTCATTGGTGGGTTCTACAAATTAGCACCTATGCACAGTGGCTGTGTCTACACTTTCATTCCTCTTTCGAAAGAGGTATGCAAATGAGGTGCAAATTTGCATATGTGGCACCTAATTTGCATGTTCTTATTTCAAAATAGCTTCTTTTGAAAGAAGAAAACCAGTGTAGACACTGCTCTTTCAACGTAACCCCCCCCATCTTCGAAATAATCTTTCTTCCCTTTTTTTATGGGAAGAAGGATCCTTTCAAAGATGGAGTTTACTTTCGAAAGAGCAGTGTCTACACTGGTTTTCTTCTTTCAAAAGAAGCTATTTCAAAAGAAGAATATGCAAACGAGGTTCCAGATATGCATATCTGCACCTCATTTGCATGTTTGATTCCCCTCATTTGCATACCTCTTTCAAAAGAGGAATGCAAGTATAGGCACAGCCAGCTTGTGCCCATCAGAACAGCCATAATGGGTCAGATTAAAGATCCATCTGGCCCAGCATCCTGTTTTTCAACAGTGACCAATACCTGGTGTCCCAGAAGGCATGAACAGGACAGATTGTCATCACGTGATCCCTCCCCTGTTGCCCAGAGCATGGTGCTATGTTGTGTCTAGCTCTGCACAGTTGTATGAAAATGGAGAGAGGATACAGGCAGCCCTTCTTGTTCCTTGTGCACACCTGCCAAGCAGCAGCCACAGATTCACTGATCACCATCACAGTGTGCAAGGCTTGTGGATGTCATCGACTGACAGCTGCACTGGGCACACTCGTCAGCAGAGCATGCACACTGCACCCTTTGAATGGTGCTGCAGCTCCCACTTGGAAATGACAATCTCAGGGCTCCCGGAGATGCTTGCTAAGTCCGACAGAATGCCTCCAGGGCTGCTGGGCTGGAGCACAGCTGCATCACAAGCACACAAACTTTCACCCACACAAACCCTTAGAGGCGGTGGTTGTAAATATCAGAACAATCTCTGTAATCTTTGCATAGCACTTAATACTGATGTGCTCATGAGTAGGGAGAGGGTGCTAGCAGACTCAGATTCAGCACCCTGCTCCACACGACCTCAGCGCTCTGGTGATGACAGGAGGCTCATAGTACAGTGTTTACAAGGCTAAATATGTTAAAGCTTGAGGAATGGTCAGAGTCTATCAGATATCTAACTTTGAGCTCCTCTTAAGCTGCTCTTCTGCCAGCTGACATGAATGCCCAGCCAAGGATGTGACAGGCAGTTTGGAAATACAGAGCAATAGTTAAAAGAGGAGCATGCTTGTCTCTGAGGTCAATAGAAGTATGTCATGCTAACCCAGGTGGTGATCTGGCCAAAACAAACCAGTCAGGGCATCCAGAAAAATTCAGAGGTTTTATAACAATGAAGTTGCCATTTTCCATCAGAATTTGTTTTGGACGAAAAAGTTCGGATCCACTCAAATGTCTGATAATTCTGTATAATTCCGTGTGTTTAACTATTGATAATTCTGCATAATGCCATGTGTTTGAAATGATTGCTCGCTCTTTCTCTCTCTGTCTCTCTGTTTCAGATACAGTAGGGAAAAGGATCTCATACGCCAGCGCCTGAACAGTAAAGCACTAATTAAATCAGAGACTACTCTATAGTGTCACAGTTTGCTGCTGATAAAACACTTCCTCTAAGCCAAAGGAGACTTACTTTTCTTTTCCTCATATCCCTGGAAACACTGAGAACGTGCTCTGTAACTGTGACACCCCCAGCACACAGGCCTCTAAAAATGAGTGGGGTTTGTTTCTGGTGGCAGTGTAGCTGTGGGTTAAAAACTATCTTCATTGGATTCTGAATGGGAATTAATAAGGGCTGTTGAAAATCCTGTTGTTCCTGGCAATTCTGAACACTTACGTAACTCAAAACTTCAGACAGGAGAAGAGGCAGTTAAAAGGGCCCAGTTTTGAAACCTGGACACTTGCAACCCACAAGCCGGAGCACTGTGAATATAGATAAACACCAGAATCACACTGATTGCTTAAGAACGTGCAGAAGCCTGAAAATAATGCCATAGGCTGTCTTTGCTTTGGAGAAATTGTTTAATCTAATCCTAAAAGAGTTCTCTGATGGATTTAGGGCCAGATTTACAAAGGTATTTAGGCACCTACACCGGTGGGAGAGAGAAATCCCATTGAAAGTTGGCAAAAGTTAGGTACCTAATTCCTTTATAAATCAGACCTTTTGGCTGCGTCTACACTAGCAAGTTCTTTCAAAAGATTTCAAAAGAGCCCATGGAGTGTCTACACACAAAAATTGAAAGAATGTGGTACTCCTTTTGAAATCACTCTTCCTTTCCTGTTTCAGAAAGAGCACACCCCCTTTCGATAGCTCCTTTCAAAAGAAAACGTGTGTAGATGCTCGGCAAGGCCCTTCTTTCGACAGAACAGTCTCCATTTTTGATCCCTGGCCTGTTTTTTTGAAAGAGTGGGGGCTGTGTGGACCCTCTCTTTTGAAAGAGCAGATCACTCTTGTGAGCCGCTTTTTTGCATGTGGACGCACGCTTTCGAAAGAAGCTCTTTCAGAAGAGATCTTCTGGAACAGCTTCTTTTGAAAGATCTCTGTAGTGTAGACGCAGCCTTTGTGTTTTAGCTTGAGCTAAAAAAAGACTGTTCTATTCATACTTACCATTTAATCAATAGATTAAAATAAGGGATTTTTTTTGCCTGAAACTTCTTTTTAAGTTTCTGCATAATGAGCTCTCGCTATACATTGTTATATTTGATCAATTTCTTAAAGTCTCCACTAGAGGTGTTTCCTCTGAGATAAGAAATGCAAAACTTTCCCATTTCCCTTTTCCTTCTTCTTGTTTAGAGACTGAGGAGGGTGCTGTTCAGCTGGTAAAAACATGTGCAGGCAGTACAATCTCAGGAAGTACTGTTGAGACAGACTAGGGCGAAGTCTGCACTAGATGCAGAAGATTAAACGCTTAGGTTCAATCTTCTGATGCACCATTTCACACATGTGCAAAATGGCATGTTCCAGGGTCAATGTCGAGCCCGGAACTCCTTGACAGCCGCAAGGATTAAGGAATGTTGGCGGGAGGAGCGCTTCTGTCGACATTCTGCTGTGAGGACAGGGACCAACGTCCAAGGCTGTGAACACGATGTTAGGTACGCGATCGGCATAACTAAAATTCCATAGCAGCCATCAATATTCCCAGTAAGCATAGATGTACCTAATTCCCCTATGTGCCTGAAGATACAGGGCTCAAGCCTTTTGCAGCTACAGCACAGAGTCATTATCTGTCTCTGGCTTAAAACCATTCAGTTGGAATATGCATCTGGGGCATTTTGCTAAAGCCAAACTTGCCAAGCTGTAAATACTGCCCATATAATTCACATGAGTAATTCACTGCCCCCCTTATCATGCTGTGTTTGCTTTGTGCTTGTGGTTTCTGTGTCCCATGATGAGCATTTATTTATGCAGATTATGTAGGACAAACATTGAGCAGTTTCTTTACTATAATGCAGAATACGCTGCCATACAATATAGTGGGATAAATTAGGCAAATGTAAACATTTTGTTCACCTGAGCTATCGTAACTTATAGGGTGCATCAAAATTAAAATACCTGTATTCATGGGAATTATTATTGATTAGCAGCAAGTTTTATTTTAATGTACAGCTTCTTGTAAATCTGCGTATGCACTTTTTATTAAATGGCTTTGGTTTTGGCTAGAACCATTCAGGAGACAGGAATACTTAGTGTTAAATATCTGAAAGCTAGAACTGTCAATCCCTTAAGCAACTGAATGTATGAATACAGGTGCTGTTATAGCATTTGGATGGAGTCATGGGTAAGTTGCGTTTTCACTCCTTAAAAATGAGAAATTTGATCCAAAAGATTTTGGTCATGTCTACACTAGCCAAAAACTTTGAAATGGCCAAGCAAATGGCCATTTCAAAGTTTACTAATGAAGCGCTGAAATACATATTCAGCGTCCCATTAGAATGCAGGTGGCCGCAGCATTTCGAAATTGAAGCGGCTTGCCACTGCACGGCTCGTCCAGACAGGGCTCCTTTTCCCTCAAGGGGACTTTGAAGTAGCCGGGGTCCTTTCGAAAAGGAGCCCCGTCTGGACGAGCTGTGTGGTGGCGAGCCGTGTCAATTTTGAAGTGCCGCAGCCGCCCGCATTCTAATTAGGTGCTGAATATGTATTTCAGCACTTCATTAGTAAACTTCGAAATGGCCATTTGCATGGCCATTTCGAAGTTTTTGGCTAGTTTAGACGTAGCCTTAGTCATGTAAAGGTAGGCCGTATTTTAATACAGTTTGGACCACCTGATTTCGGACAATGACCAATTAAATGATTGTGTGGTTTACACCCAAAATCAAGCTCAAGTTACAGTTTTAGCTGTATTTCATTCTGAGTTTTGATTCACAAAAAGATGTAGTGTAGCCTCTGGCACCGGTTAGATGGCACTACAAATACCCAGCTAGCTATTGTTATATTAGCGTAACTGGAGTACATGCCTTTTGGTTAAGTAGATGTTACAAAAGACCTGTTGTAGCTGGGCTGAACCATTGCTCTGCCTGAAGTAATGTAAAATATAAAATGGAACACCACATTCATATGTTGAATAGTAACAGAGAAGGAGTCGTGCTAGTCTATACACTATCAAAACAAAAAGCAGACAAGTAGCACTTTAAAGACTAGCAAAATAATTTATTAGGTGAGCTTTCGTGGGACAGACCCACTTCTTCAGACCACAGCCGTACCAGAAGTGAGTCTGTTCTCGTCTGGCTATGGTCTGAAGAAGTGGGTCTGTCCCACAAAAGCTCACCTAATAAACTATTTTGCTAGTCCTTAAAGTGCTACTTGTCTGCTTTTTGTTTTCATATTCATATGGTTTGATTTCATTCAAGGGGAAACGTAGGTGGTTTGCATAAATCCCTGATCCCAAAAACTGCCAAACTCCATGCAGCTGTACTTCTGAGCTCAAACACCTGAAAACCAACAGCCTAAACCTACTTCCATTTAAATTAATAGCAAAATTGTCCTGATCTTCAATGATGAGTGTAAAAGACATCCCTTGCACCCATTTATTTTTGGGAGCCAATGTAGGAAGAAGGAACTAGAAAAGTGATCTCATCTTATTTATATTGACTAAAGAATATATTGCACTGTTTTTAATTTCAATTTTTGTAACTGGTCTCTCTCAATGGTTTGGGATGCATCCAGTGCGTTATATGTTTGAAAAAGCTGTAATGAGATTTATACTTTAGCCTAGTAACTGTTGAGTAGTTATTTATAAATACGGAGCATAAAAATGTTAACATATTAAAATATTAATAACTCAGAGATTTTGCCTAGATGTAAAAGCACATCCATGTGCAGACCACCTGGAAAATGGCTGGGAACGTATCAGGTCTGGTCTCACCACAGTTTATGCGTACTCATCTGAATTCAGCAAAGCACTTTCATATTTGTTTAACTTTAAGAAAGTTCTTAAATTCATTGGCTTTATTTGTTTAACCAAATCAGGCCTCCATAGAAGGGCGCTTTGCATCTCCATAAAAGTTGTGAAATTGGTCCCACTGGAATGTAAGTGGCTAGAGTTCAGGTATTTTAAATATAATAGATCTGTTTTTCAAATAAAATAATTGCATTCCAGTGAATAAATGATAAGAGTAAAAGCCCTTACAAAAACTATTATGGAAGAAAACAGGATCACTTCCAGTTATCCTTGTTACACTTAAGGTAATGCCTCTATTAAGCATGAAACAAGTCTATCTGCCTGGGCCTTAGTCACTCTCTCATTGGCTACATCTACACTACAGCAACCTGTTGACAGAAGTTACTGGTGGAAGATATCTTCCACCAAAACTTCTGTTGACAGATCGTGGCCACTCACGAAAGTGGATCAATCTGTTGATCCCTTCTGTTGACAGAGAATGGCTGGACTGACTGACCCCTCTCTTGACAGAATGGCCAACCGGAAGCAAAGCAGACAGAGCTGCCTGGTGACCCAGAAGACTTAGCTGTCAAGAGAGGGCCATCCAGAGCACCCATGCAGCTTTTTTTGGTTGACAGATTCTGTCAAGAAAGGCATTCTGCCTCCTGAGGGAAAGGCAGAAGACTGTCAACAAAAGTGCCAAGTTCTGTCAACAGTCTGGCAACAAACCACATTATTAATGTGGACACTCCAGGAGTTTTGACGACAAAACCGGGGTTTTGTTGACAAAAACTCTCTATTATAGACATAGCTGTTGTGGTTATTGTTCCAATTCACATTTTTCATTTTTCTTCCATTTGGTGCTGTAAGATCACAAGCAGATGCAATATTGCAGCCCATGCTCGTGTTTTTGTCTGAGCCGATATGTGAAAAAGGCAATGGAAATACGGCCTCTCAGCCTGACTCTAATAAGTCACACGTTGGGGCACACTTAACTTTGGTGTGCTAGTCTTGCTTGGTAATGTGACTTTTGTGTTTATTTCTACTATGTCAAAAACTTATCAATGTGTGAAATACAAATAAAAGGTAAGTGTTCTTAAAAAGACTTGAAAAATATAAGTAACCAGAAAAGGGAGAAAAAATTGGTGGTGTTCCAGCAAAGAAACAAAACTTATCAATTTCTACTATGTCAAAAACTTATCAATGTGTGAAATACAAATAAAAGGTAAGTGTTCTTAAAAAGACTTGAAAAAACTTATCAATTTCTACTATGTCAAAAACTTATCAATGTGTAAAATACAAATAAAAGGTAAGTGTTCTTAAAAAGACTTGAAAAATATAAGTAACCAGAAAAGGGAGAAAAAATTGGTGGTGTTCCAGCAAAGAAACAAAACACATACTTAATTTTAAGCATAAGTCCCACTGGCTTGGCTGAGACTGAAAGTCAATTATATCCTCTAAGTGTAGCGTTGTCTGATTGAATTCCTTCCTCTTTCCTTTGTTTGTATGCTGTATACGTACGTTATATGTAATTTAGGGCAAAGACCTTTCCAAGTTTGTAGAACATCTAACGCTTCTGGTCATTATAAAAATTAGTATGATGCCTGCCTGGTGTGGGACTGCGTAGTTTTTATGCAATGTCTCTGTGGCCTGAACTGTTAAAGGAATGAGTTTGTCATGGTACCAAGTGTTTGCAAATGTGGCAATGATGTTGTGAGAAACTGTTTTAGGGAGACTGTCCACTGCGATGAGTCAACTGATCAGGACAAGGAAAGAGTTTATTCAAAGCTTTATTCATTATTGAATTTAAGGCAGCAGTGAGAGATGAAAGGGAAAGCAGAACTGCCTTTGCTTCCTTGAATCAGAGGACTATGATAGAGACTACCTGTAAAAAGCAAGCAAATACAGTAAACAGGGCAGAGAGGAATTTCATCTCCATCTTCTTCCACCGGTAAGCTAGGAAAAATGAGAAAAAAATGAGTGTTTACAGTGATAAACAAGACAGTGACTTCCTAGTCAGGACAGTAAGAAATCAGTTTAAATGAACCACATTGCATTTGAATATCTAAGTTTTCCTCTTTGTAAACCCTGAGGCGGTAGAGATATTTATCTTTTGGTATTTGATGGCATCACACATTTATATGGACACACAGGAGTGCCAAAACATCCCTACTGCAAGTTACAACCACCTCATGGCATCCAGGCAGCCATGTTCCAACTCTGCATCCACCATATCCTTCCTCTGCCTTGATGCCAGCCTTTGACTCTACCGCTGTTCAGGATGCCCAAGAAGAGAATCTTCAGATGCCTTAAAGCAGCCTCATTGGTTCCCTTGTGCTGCTGCTGTATCATACACACTAGCAAGTTAAAGTCCTGTACTTTCGACAAAATGCTATTGCAATGCTAAGTGAGTCTATTATTATGCAGTGACTCAGAGGGAATTTAAAAGGGCCAAAGGGACTGGCACTTACACCCTATGAATTAATGGAATCTACGGTTACATTGCCTAAAAATTATAGAGATTTTTAATTCTTATGTTGCACAGAACAACCCTGGAACCAGTCCTACCTCCATGACACAAGAGACTTGTCAAAACACTGAAGTTGCACCAGTTTAATCATTTTTAATCAGTTTAGTTAAACTGATGAAAAACACTGTGTGGACACACTTCATTTTGGGTCTGAGTAGCTCACTTCAGCTTATTTTCTCTGTCCCTAATCATTATTGAGCTTAATTGATATAAACCACATGGCTTCTTGCACCGGCTGAATTAAACTAATTCTAAAAGCACACTGTTAGTTCAACTGATGCAACATTGTGTCCAGACTGGCCTTAGTATTCCTCAGCTGGCCAGATGCCTTATGGAGAGTTTATGCCTGTCTTTGAGGCGTATACCATAGGAGTCTTGATAGCAAATTAATTACTGAGCCTTTCTTGGTGTGGCTTGTCACCGCTCCTCTGACTTAAACAGAGCTCTGGCAATTCATAGCAGCAGAGAATCTATTTCTTTCTCTTTTCCACCACAGCATTTCACAAGTTCCAAAGCACAATTCAAGGCAATTTGGAATAGACAGTTTATTAAATTCTATTTCTCCTTTAAGTGATTCAGAGAACGTTTCCCACCGAGATTACCTGAGATGTTTTATACTGCCAATGTAGCCTGACTTTCTGCTATCAGTTTTGGACCCTGCAGGGGAAACAGACACAAACAATCATAGGTGAGAGTCCAAGAAGAGCCTGTATCTTTGGGCAGACAATATAAGCACCTAATTTTAGGAGCATTTCCTGTCCTTTAAAAACATACAGTTGTACGTGGCTGTATTCAGATGTTTACGTCTACAGAACACAAAGATGCCACATAATCTCTTTAAGAAATTTCACACAATCCCAATAGTTGCTTGAATCAACTTTGAAATACTTCAGTAGAACCCAAGCCAAATAGTGAGATTTTCTTTTTAACAGTTAAGGCTGCTACTCTTGAACTGAGATTTTAGTGAAAGATGCTGAAGTTAAAAAAATACAGGTTGAACCCTTCTAATCTTGATCTCTCTCATCTGTAATCTAGCATGATTTTAGATAGCTGAGTGATCACTTATCATGGGTGTGGCCAAGTTTCGCATAGTCTGATAAAGTTTGTTTCCAGCTACCAGTCCTGGTTCTCAGTGTTCTGTTCTGTTATTTCATTGTAAATTATCACTAAGGCTATGACTACACTAGCACGCTATGTTGAAGTAGCCTATTTCGAAGTTAGGACATCGAAATAGGCTACTTCGACGCGTATCGTCTACACTTCCTCCAGGGCTGGTGCCATCGACGTTCAACGTCAAAGTAGCGACAGAGAACATCCAAATGAGCTGCCCCGGAAGGAAATGTGGAGCGTCCACACACACAAGCGCTCCCCGTCCAAATAAGGGGCCAGCAAAGCCCCAAGCCACTCCCTTAAAGGGCCCCTCCCAGACACACTTGCCCTGCACAGCACAAGATCCACAGAGCTGACAACTGGTTGCAGACCCTGTGCATGTATCACGGACCCCCAGCTGCAGCAGCAGCAGCCAGAAGCCCTGGGCTAAGGGCTGCTGTACGCGGTGACCATAGTGCCCCACAGGGGCTGGACGGAGTGTCTCTCAACCCCTCAGCTGATGGCTGCCATGGAGTACCCCGCTATTTCAAAGTAGCAAGACGCAGATTGTCTACACATGCCCTACTTCGACGATGAACGTTGAAGTAGGGCGCTATTCCCATCTTCAGATGGGAATAGTGATTTCGACATCTCACCGCCTAATGTCGATTTCAACATCAAAACAGCACACGTTGTGCCGGCTACTTCGAAGTAGCCGGCTAGTGTAGACACACCCTAAATGTCTTTTAAGAGCCCAGTAAACAGTGAAAATGTTGGTAATGCTGTTCCACATTATTGATCTCCAATGGTCTGGTAAATTCTCTTGTCTGGCACCAGTTAGGTCCCAAGCGTACGAGATTAGAAGGGTTCAACCTGTGTTTAAATTGCAGTTCCACTCTGAAAGGGCCTGTAAAAAAGGCCTTTCTGGCTCTATGCATCTTCATGTTGTGTGGATTCCAAATCAAAAATTCTTTCTCTGTTGATAAAAAAGAGATTGCTTAATGAGCAACTCCAGCTTTGGGAGAAAGAGTTGGATTTCACTCTGGCTCAGTGGGATTGGTAACTAAGGACTATCCAAAAAATGGAAGAGCCCTAAGAAAAAAGATGCACAGAAGCAAGGTCAGGAGTCAAACAAGGGAAAGCTGAGTGATGTAACGTGAAATGAATCTAAACAATATGGGAAAGAATGGGGAAGGCACAGAAATGGAGCCATCTGAAAGATTTTGAGAAATTCAGTCACTAAATTCATTAGAAAGAGCTGCTTTCACCTACATTTTTTTCACCTAACTTAAACTCCTTGTCAAGAGCTGGGCTGGAGGAGAGAAATTAAATTAGAAATTGCCCCTCTGGAGAAACTGTTAGATTAGATTTGAAAACCTGAACTAAGGCCTAAACCAGTAAAACATCCAACAGCTTTCATACGCATGAAGCTATAAATGCAGAGTGCGTTCGGTAGATGTAAACTTCTAAATATGGTCAAAAGGTTAATACTAGATGCCAGCTTAGGCAAATGTACATCCTTTGACTTATTGCAGTTTGCGTATTTAGATGCAGGCTACCTGGCACCTTCTTTAAAGGTCTAAGTAGAACCATTCTGGCTAGCTGACATTTTTAAAATATGCAGTTAGTCACACGCCCTAGGCCTGCCTTCCTTTTTGATTAAAGATACAATGGGGGCTGGGAAAGTGAGCTACCTCTTCTCCAAAGCATGCCTCGTGGTCTTCTGCTTTGCAGCACTTTTCTCTCATGTGGGTAAAAGCTGTAAAGATGGTTTTCACTTGTTCATCTGTAATGGTGGGCTTATGTTTGACGAGGTTGACGATCAGTCTGAAAGGAGAACAAACCACAGCAATGCCCACTTCGCCTGAAGATGTAACACATGACTTACAAAAATGCTTCTGCTTCCCCACCTCTATAGCCCCTTCATCCAGAGTTAAATTATTACTGCCTTTCTTTAGTGTATTCTCACTGGGCTCGGTTACTGCCCCTCAGAGGACTAGCCATGTAAGTAGACATCTTTGAACTCTACCGCAGTATAAATATAAAACTTTTCCTTTGAACGCTGATTAGCCCGGAGTGCGTATTCAGTTGTGTAAATGTTTTTGTAGCCACCTGCAACTTTGATGGCTCCGAGGAGAAGCCCTTACACCCCCTCAGCACATCAGAGTTCTCTGCTTGCTTGGGGGAGAGGGGCAGACCAGCAGGCCCAGCCAACTTACTACAAGCATCAGAAAGGGTGCATATGGCCAGAGGGTGTGCATTTGGTTGGTATTGTTCCTACTCAAACATAGGTCTCTGGGGGAGAGAGTTGCCAAGGGGTCTGTTTTCAGCAGCAGGAAGAGATGCAGTTCCTTAGTTGTTCTCCCTGGGAAAGATGAGATACCATGCTAATGTAATGCCAACGGACTTGGGTTGCCAGCCCCAGGGATAGAACCTGGAAGCACAGAGTTTAAAGCACTGCACTCTACCACATGAACTAAAGGCCAGCTCGCCCTCAGCTGAGGCTGTAGAGCAGAGACTTCACTCACCCCAGATGAGGGCTCAGTGCCTCTGGGTACTACACTAAGAACACAGGTTATTCTTAGTTCTAAAGAACATCACAGGGCTTCTGTGAAGAAGGGGTGAAACATTTGGGTTCTAACGCTTTTGAGGCTCAGAGGATGGCCCAGTGATGAAGGTGCAAATCTAGGAGAGCCAAGCTGCTCTGCTCTGCTGCTGCTTTCCTCTGTGCCTTTTACAAGTCACATAACCTCCAAAATGTTGTGCAGGCCCAATGCCAGAGGGTGAAGGGGCGCAAGCCTCTGCAAACCTATAGGTAGAGTAACTTGAAGGTGCAGTTCAGACTTTGATGACTAAGGAGGAGGTGGGCTTCAGAGCTCTGACTCCTGTCCCAGGCCCAACTTCCAAGGACTGTCTGTACCACTCTGTTTAGAGCATCAGTATAAACCTAGCTGAGCGGCTAGCTCCAAAATCCTGTGTAGACATACTGTTGGTATCTCAGTTCCCATTGTGTACAATGGGAATAATACTGTGCCACCTCACAGAGGTCCTGGGCTGAAGACCTCTAAGATTTTGAGGTGTTAAGATACTACAGTTACAGAGCCCTGTAAGTACCACAAAAGCCATATTTACAGGATTGCTAGTCTCTTAATGTTAGTCACCTAAGTCTATATTTAGGTACATAAATGCCTATTTTAGGAATGTATGTGCTGATTTAGTGTCCAGATATGCATATTTAGAGCCCTCAAATTTCAAAAGTAACTTAATATTTGGTCGTTCAGTTTTTGCAGTGTGGGACATCTTAAAAGTGCTTGATTTTCAAACCTCTTTACAGCCTCTCATGGTGGGCACCCAAAGATAACATTGCGGGCAGGTTTGAACCTGAGGGATAAAAGATTTTGCTGCACTTTATGTAATTTAGGATTATGAAGTCTCAGAGGGGTATCAATGTAAACTCAGAGAGGGAGTCGTGTTAGTCTGTAGCTTCACAAATAACAAGCAGTCCTGTAGCATCTTAAAGACTAACACATTTATTGGAGCTATGTCTAGACTGAAGGCTTCTGCAGAAGTTTTGTAAACAGAGTGTGCGTCCAGCCTGCAGACTGATCAGACTGCAGATCTGGCAGTAGAGATGTGCCATTCGGAAGCATTCTGTCTATATCCCTGTACACCTTGTTCCACGAGGAAGAAGGGATGTCTTGACAGAGGGGGCTTTCAACATTTGGCCCTGGGTGGACGAGCCACATGTTGGAAGAGCCTCTCCCAACAGAACTGTTGGCAAAAGGTACATAAATGCATTGTGCAATTTGCGTATCCTTTGCCAACAGTTCTCGGCAACCCAGACATAGCCTAGGTCATGAGCTTTCATGGGTGAGACCTACTTCTTCAGACGACTGCGTACACAACCCATGAACGGTCATGGCCTTGTAAAAGTGTTAGATTTTAAAGTGCTGCAGGACAGCTTGTTACTTGTGACACCAACATAGACATCTAAATTTGAAAATTGCTTACAATGGAAGGCAGACAGGGGAACAAAGCCCAAACAAGAACTGAATAAAACTTCAGGAAGCAGGAGGGGGAATACAGGGAATGGGTGAGAGGATGACAGAAATAAACATTTCTGGAAGAGGGACAAGGGAAGTGAAAGAGGAAGACAATGCCATATGCACCAGAGAGAAAGCTGGGTAGACAAGAAGAGGGTGCAGATTAGCAGGATGATGATACAGAAGCTGAGGCAAACAGAATTAACGGGCATATCTTACTCCTGCTTCTTGTGCTGAAGCATCTTCTCTTGATCTGAACACAAGTCTTCATGGAAAGTGAACAGTCCAGGAGTCAATGGTACGGGCACATACTTCTCATCAAGCCCCAATTCACTCATGCATGGCCTTCTGACAGCATAGTTCTTACAGCATTTACAGACATTAGGGTTTATAGGATTGTCATAGTGTCTTCTACATAGTTGTCCAAAGACAAGATAAAGCTGTAAAGAAAGAGGAAGATAACTGTTTATTTTACATTGTCATTTAAAAGAAATGGGCACATGCTATCCTTGGTAAATTCATTTGGATTTCAAAGATCTGCATTAAAACCTTTATAATCTTAAAGCAAATTTCTTAAACAAAAGCATCAGCCCGCACTCCCATTGAAATCTGAGTGCCATCAACACAAAATGGGGCCAGATTTTCAAACAGTGGCCTCTGTGCATAGGCCACAAGGCATATAGCCATCTGACTTCTGGCCAGAAGGTGTTAAAGAAGTCTAGAAGGAGCCTCTGCAGAGCCCTGGCCAATCAGAAATAATCTTATAGGGGGGCCAATGAGAGGGCAGCTTGCTGGAGCAGACCTGTTATAAGTGGCTGCTCAACAGAGCAGAGGGTAGCTGGGTCCTGACCAGGAAGAATGCAGGATTTGGTTCCCAAGAAGAAGCACCTTAAAGAGAGCGGTACTGGGAAGGGGCCGACCATCAGGAGAGTTGCTCCAATCTGATACCTGATAGGCTGCAAGCCTTAATACAAGGGCCAGGAGGGTGCAAGGATGAGAGGGGAAGTGGCCCAAGAAACAGGAGGCAGTAAGGGGAGAATGAAGGAGGGCAGGACAAAGCTGCTGCCATAGAGTCCCTGGGCTGGGCGGGCCTGGGTCTTCTGCCTTTCCTCCTCACACCACGCCTTGCCAGTGGGAGAGTGGTCTATACATACTGTGGCATGCCTTTGAAGCAATGGGCCAGACTTTGGGGCTGGAGTTGGCCAAAAAGGCAGGTGAGACTGAGGACAGCTGATACCCTCGGAAAGGGGTGAGAGACCAAAGTAGTGGGCACTGCCAGAGGGCAGTGTCTGAAGAAGATGCTGAAGTCCATGAAGTGTTGTGGATCCAGAGCCAAACAACAGCCCAGAACCAGAATGGGTGAGACACCAGCCAGAAGGAGGGCGCCCTGCTGATGACTGAGCTAATTCCCACTGTGACCGTCAGGAGATGCCACGGTGGCAACTGCTCAAACCATTACAGCACCACTAGGGATCTGTGGATGTAACACCGCATAAAACTGCATGCCCTATATGCTCAGACCCTTCTTCTGTTCCCAAGCTATTACCACAGTGGGAGCAGGGTCAGAATTTCAGTACGTGTAATTAATGCCCTGGTTCAGCACAGGGCACTTAACTGCACTCTGACACTTTTGTTTGCAAGACTACAGGCTGGATCCTCAGCTAATGTGAATCAGCATAAATCAACTGGCTTCAATGGTAATATGCCTGTTTACACCACCACAGCACCAGGCCTACACTTCAAGGCTAAGTCAGTGCCAGTAATTCACTTTGCTACCACACAGAGGTTCTGAGCTAGGGGTTCTCTGGAGGCTTTCTGCGTAGCTGGAGGTTGGGAATATCAAGACAACAGCAGCATCTCCCAGGAAACCTGGGACTAAGATGAAAGGAGAAACATACTTACATATCCATCGGCACAAGGGAATCTTTTGTCTTCACTGAGCTGGCAGCACTTGCCAATCTCCGCCAGTTGCCCTGTGGTCTCAATCAGCTCATGAGCTGACAGCTGAGGCATCCTCTTGGTGTAGCGGATAAGAAGCCTAAAACGGTAATCGTCCTGTTACTGGTGGTCCAGCAGGTGAATAAGTAATGAGCCAACTCCTCAGCCAGTGTAAATCAGCATATCTCTGATTGACTTTAATGGAACTCCAACCATTCAGGCTCGCTGAGGCCCTAGCCTGATGTTTCAATTTACATAAGTATGAGCAACAAGAATCAAGTTCCCTTTGTGTTTGACTGAGAAGTCTCTCACTTACCACCAATTTTATACTATGACATCCCATCATCGGAATAAAAATGAAGCTGATGACACAAATTCAACATAATGGGCCGGATTCTGAAACTTGACAACACTGCTCCACTATTGCCTTCAATGGGAATTCAAGACTGAACCCAGCGTGACTTCATGGAAGGCTGTAGTAAGGCAGAAGGTGTTCAGGAAAAGAACACACTCTTCTTTAAACACAGCATGGTCATTAGCAAGTGTGGCAAGACAAACAATAACTGTGGAGTGAAAGATAACCAGTCTTGGCCATCAACCTGTTCTTCTGGATGATGTCTCCTGTTCCAAGGGCCTTTTCTGATTTGAGAGGGACCAGACGGAGAGTGCAACACATCCTGCACATGTCTTCAGAGACGAAGAGCCTAGTTCAGCAAGGCACTTAAGAAGCTGCCTGATACTAAGCACATGAGTAAGCTGATTGACTTTGTCTGGAGTACTCTTGTGCTTAAAATTAGTCCTCTGCTTAAGATCCATGCTGAGCCACGGCCAGCAGCATTGTAAGCTTGTCCATGCTTCCCACATCCTAATGTTCAGCAAGCTGCCATGGTAGGATAAAGCTGTTGCTCAATCTATTCACGCTTTGGTCCCTTTGCTCCAGTTTAGCAGATTAGCAGGGCGTATTTGTAGCACACATAGAGAGAGACTATGGCTTTGTCTACACTTACATTCCTCTTTCGAAAGAGGTTACGCAAATAAGGCAATCGAAAATGTAAATGAGGTACAAATTTGCATATCAGACCCCTCATTTGCATATTCTTATTTCGAAATAAGAAAACCAGTGTAGACACTGCTCCTTTGAAAGTAAACCCCATCTTCGAAAAAATCCTTCTTCCTATAAAAAAGGGAAGAAGGATTCTTTCGAAAATGGGGTTTACTTTTGAAAGAGCAGTGTCTACACTGGTTTTCTTATTTCGAAAGAAGCTATTTTGAAATAAGAATATGCAAATGAAGGGCCTGATATACAAATTTGTATCTCATTTGTATTTTCAACTTGCCTCATTTGCATATCTCTTTCGAAAGAGGAATGCAAGTGTAGACACAGCCTATGAGACAGGGCAAGGAACTCCTTTTGAGCCAGACTGTGGCTTTTAAGTCAGAGGCCAAGGTTCAGAATTTAGCCAGAGTGCTGCATGTGATAGCAGTTAGAAAACATGGCCAGTATTACACACAGGAGACCAAGTGGTTTAACAAATATATTTATGATCTCTCACACATCATGAGTTGAAATATAGACATGTTTCACGAGATAGGACATTATCTTGACAAAACCTCAAGTTGTTTACACCAGACTTTCAGCCAAAGAAAATCACCATACCTCTGTTGAAGTCAATGGATTGACACTGATTTGAACCAGCTGAGGGTATGGACCTCCATTACTTAAAATGGTAAATTCAGGTTGGATGTTCGTTAGGGAACAAACGAATGAATGAACAAAAAAACCTACGCGTTTTGGAAGTGGTACTTTCCCAGATCATGGTAAAGTTTACAGTTTGTCTGTAGCAGATCAAGGCTTTCCTGGAGTTTTTTTTTTAGAATTTCTTCCTGAAAAACAGTGTAACTATATTATTAAAGGGATCCATATACAATGCAGAATACTATTGTATCACAAAGCAGCTCTCATTAGCCACAGCTTCCTCTTACCTCTTATCCACTCATATCTCTGATGATAGCATTCACATTTCCCTTCACTCTCTGAAATCTCGACACAGTGAGTACATAGCACATAACCCTCTAGATCCCTGAAATAACTGACTTTATACTGGGCCATGATCCTATGGGCCTTGGGGACTCAAAATGCCCCAAAGGAGCTCCCGGCTGGGCTGACACATGTTGGGGACAATCAAGCAGATGTATTATGGAGGCTGAGAGGCTTGTTGGTTGGAATCCACAAAGGCCTGAAAGGACTCAGGGATTTCACAGAACTGAGATCTCCCTTCCTTGGCACCTCACACGTACTGCCCATGTGAAGCAGCCATCTGCATGGAGGTGCACGGAAGGGGCAGAGGGATCAGAGACACCCTCTGAACACAAGTGTTTGTGTGTGGAGAGGGCGCTGCAGTTGTCCCCCCGTTTCCTCTTTTCCAAGTGTAACCTCAAAGGCACTGGGACCACGGACGAGGGACGGTGAAGTCTCTGCTCTACATCTTTGGCTGAGGGCCACCTGCCTTTTAGCTCATGTGGTAGAATGCAGGGCTTTAGTCTCAAAGGTCGCAGGTTCATTCCCTCCTGCCAACAACCTGGGTTCATCGGACTTACAACAGAGGGGGTTTACTTGTGTCAAATGGGCAGGAGTCCCCACTGACTATCAGCTCCTGTTTGAACCGCTAACTCTAGGCTCTGTGCCCTGGACGATCAGAGGAGGACTGCTAGTTTCTCATCCCACCTCCCTCCATCCCCTCCCGGTTCACCCCCAGAAAACCACACGTGATTCAAGTAACGGAAGGGTGCGATAATGGCGGCCATCTCAAATACCCATAAACCCTTATTACCGCCCTTCTCGCCTATCCAGGAGTATGGAAATGCTTCCATCTCATGCCTCAGTCAGCGTCAGACACTGACGGCTTATGAATTTTGCTCAAGCCTCCTGTTGAAGTGCAGTGGCACCCACCCCTTTGCCGTAGCATTCGGGCGGGTTACTCGTTTTGCAGCAGTTTTCCAGCAATTCCTCGTAGCCTTTAGCAGCTCCTAAAAGCATCTGACCAGAGAGCTCAGAGTGTCGTCTTGAATATTGGTAGAGGAAGCTGCAACACATGAAAGAAGCAGGTTTAGCAGCAGTTAGGGCCTTGCAAAAGCTTAATGGCCCCCCTATTTCTGTATTCTAATCTGACCCCTTGCAGAAGGCAGCCCATCGCCTTCCTCCTGATGCTTCTAGCCCAACTTCTTGTAGCTGAACTGGTTCACATTTCTGTAACCAACTCCTGGCTTGTGGCCCATCCAACACACTTATTGTTGTCAGCTGGGATCACTTAAAGCATAAAGACAATGAAAGTTGATAAGAAGGTTTTCTTCTCAGAAACCAATTAGGCAATATGGGTGAAGATATATTTCCTTAATTCATTTGACGTTAGTAGGTCAAGTGAAAGGCCATTAATGAAAAATTCGGCTCTATTTTAGCAGAGGATTAATGTACAACTTGTACATGACCACTGACCAAAAATGCTACTTTTATTATTAATTTACTCATTTGCAGTGTTCATGGAAAAGAGGAACTGTTTATTCATTTTGGTGTGCAGCGTTATTAGCTCTGCGCCAGATACGTGCTGAGACTCTCCTGTTCCACTAAATTAATCTGCCTGTTCTACAACTGGTTGGGAAATGCATAGGCAATGAAAAATTCAGAAAAGGAAGATTTTTTGCCTAATTTTTAATGAATTTGTCAAATTTTCATCAAAGAGAAATAACAAAGGTTGCAGAGTTTGAAAACGTCAAAATGGCTTTTCAGTTTTTTGTTTTTGTTTTTGTTTTTTGAGGAGAGGTTTCCAAAGTGGAGGAAAGTGCAATATGGTATTTTCATCAAAAAATCTTATCAAAAAATTTCTGCCCTCTCTAAGACATTTGAAAAGTTCATAGCTTATCCATTTCTATCACATTTAAATGCTAGTGAAATCCTTTCCAGCAAGGAGCCAAGTCCTCACATGCTACAAATGGTGTACTTAAAGAGACGTAATCCACTCACACTAACCAAGTATCTGGCCCAGAATATATGTTGGCTATCACTTTTCTAAAGTAAATCATTGTATTTACTTTGACCTAAACAGCTTCTGGGTTTAATTTGGGATGTGATTGTACTTCCAGTAAAGCCACTGAAAACTTTGCAAGTGATTACAATGGGAGGACACCTCGTTGCAGAATCTGACTGAAGCAGACATGTTAAGATTAAGATTTGGGTTAGTTTAGGCACATTCAGGTTTATGGCTGAATCAGGACTGGAATGGGCAGCACTGGAAACTTGAGATGTTCACCCTGATCTTGGTCATGAACTATCATCCCAAAGAACAAAAAATTCATGAAATCACATGCTCCTCAGTTACTTCCATCCCACCCATTCTCACATTCATCAGCCATGAATGATCTGTTTCCACTCCCTGCCAACCTTCTCTTAAAAAAAAGCAAAACAAAACAAAACACAAGCAGTAGTCAGAGAAACTTCAGTAAAACCAAATAGTTGTTTATATTTGTGCTGATGTTTTCACGGGTTTTTAAGTATTCCATTAAGCCATCTACAGAGCCCAAAGTCATATAGTTCAGTTACTGGATGATGGAATTATCTTACTGTAAGAAGAGCAGCTCTTTCGTTGTTTTGGTCACATAAAAGGCTTATAAAAACCTATGACAAATATAAGGCAAACACAAATGAAAGCAAACCTCACTGAAAATTAGACATGCTGGGGTTGTTTTGGTTTATTTTTTTTTGTTGTTTGTTTTTGTTTGCTTGCAGTAATCCTACTCAATGCCTAAACTAGACAATGGGTCAAGACTTGGGCCTCTGCAACTGACCACTTCTCCACATACTGGCTTAACTCACAAGTCTATGTTTTGCAAGCAAATCCCTGGCTTCTAAATTACAGCCCAGGCCTGCTGTGTTTAAATGACAGAGAAAAGGCAGAGCAGATTGGGATTTGCACTACCTGGCCAGGAAGGCATCTTTCTCCTTAGCAAAGCGCTCACACACGTCTTTATCTTCTATGAACTCTCTGACAGTGGGAGACAAATCTGCGGGTTTGTCGTCATTTTCCAAATGCGCTATGCATGGGGTTTTTTCCAGCAGTGGCTTTTCACAGCAGTCTTTGAGTTTACTTGATATGGCATCTTGATGGGAACAGACATACTTTGACAATGCCACCTGTACAAATAAACAAACAAAATTAGGACTTACGTCTGTTTTTTTTTCTCATTGTTTTGCATTGAGAACCGCCCCCATCCACTCAATGAAAAATTTTAATACAGTAGAGCCTACCTGAGATAAAGAGACCTATTAACATCCACTTACTAGTAATTACAGTGACTTTTATCTGTACATCACAAAGGCTCTTTTTTTGTTTGTTTGCTTTTTGTTTTTTTACGTGGGAGATTGGTTTTAAAATGGTCAGTATAATTATTCTCATTTTATAGGTGGGGAAACTGAAACACAAAGAGATGAAGTGAATTGTTCAAGGGCAGCAAGTGAGCCAGCAGCAGTAATGGGACTTGAACCTTAGTGTTAGGCCATGCTGTATCCATTAGGAAACACTGCCTCCCATTGTACTAAGCACTGTGCATACTCAAAGTATGAGGCAGTCTCAGACTTGAAGTTTTTGCAATCTAAATAGGCAAGACTGACAGAGTGGCAGAAAGAACTGCACCATTCAAGCAGAAGGTGCCTCGAAAGTACTTAGGTGCCTAACTCCCGTGGGATATACACACCTAACTGCCTCTGAAGAGGTGGGCAAAGAGAAATAAGTAATTTACCCTAGATTACACGCATAGTCTCTGGCAGCACTAAAGAACCTAATTTTATTGAATTCCAGTCCAGTGCCTCAGGTTTATATTCATCCTTGTGCCTTAAGCTTTCTGCCTATTTCACTGCAGACAGTCACATTGGATAATTTAGCAGGATGAAAAAATTCTCATCTTCTTCTCTTTTGTTCACAGGCTTTACAATCATAATTTGGAGAACAATTACCAGATGTACAAAAGATAAGCAAAAAGACTCAAAGCCAGAAGGAAGAAAATCTGCTTTTTTGACATAGAAGTGGTAAAAATAAGTTATTCTTTTACCGTCTCATGAAGACAATCCAGCTGGTTACCATGACAACACTCTTTGAAGTAGTGAACAGCACCATGTACAAGTTTTTCAATTGTGGCAAAATCAGCCTTAGGAAATTTTTGGCTGATATCAGCAAGCTTCCTAGAAAGAATAAATACAAACATTGTGTGAACCAGCAGAGTGAGAAATGCCAGAGCTCAAGAGAGACGTCAGAGGTGAGTTTGGAGGATGGTGTTCTGTGAGAACTTCAGCCCTGAGGTAAGGGTGAAGATGAAGAGATTATGTGAGAAGTGGTCCAGGGAATATCAGCAATTATTACAGGAAGCAGCACATGGATGCTATTTGTAGAGCTCCTGCATTAGGACTCAGAGTAGTGGAGGGACCTTAAAAGGGGTTTGTTGGTTGACAGTGGTTGCCAAAACAAAGCTACTACTTGGGGCATAGGTGCTGAGACTCTGGGTGCCTTGGGGCCAGTGTACCCACAGAGAAAAATTAGTGGGTGCAGAGTAACCAAAATGCACATTAAATAAACAAGCTACCGACTTACATAGCCTTCAAAGCTCTTTCTCCAAACTTCTTCAAAACCTCACATGTGTTTGCCTCAACCAAGCCATTTTCTTTCACTTCCTTCATCACAGCTGTTGCCTGTTAAAAAGTTGAGGTCAACCATTAACAAAAAAAGGCCTGATCAAATGACTAGAAAAAGCAGAATCAGCAAAAGAATTTTAACAGAAACATACATGTGGTTTTTTTTCCTGCTTAGCTACAGGTTGAACCTCTCCAGTCCAGCACCCTCAATGCCTGACTGCTGCCAAACAAGAACATTTTCCAAATCCCAGAAGATCAATATTGTCTCTGGCAGCATCACCAACACTTTCCACTGTTTACCGGGCTCTTAGAAGACATTTAGGGGTAAATTACAGCTAAGTAACAACACAGAAAACTGAGAGCCAGGACTGCTGGCTATAAACAAACTTTATGGGACTGTGGGAAACTTGGCCACACCCACAATGTGGTCATCTGACTAACTGCAATCATGCTGGATTATGGATGTTGCTGGACAAGAGAGTTCTGCACTAGAGAGGTGCAACCTGTATAAAGTGTCCAACAAAGCAAAAGGAAGGTGCAGGGTCACAGTTTTTCATTCATGTGGCTGGATCATCAGCCCCTTGTCTAGTTTTGTGAAGTCCTGACCATGAGAAAGTCTTATTTAATGCTACTCTGTTTTTAAACTGTGCAGTTATGGCTAGTCTGCTCGGATGGTCTACAGTACATAACCCTCCTTTTCAAGGGCTTCATTTCACACTGTGCTGAGAGCCTCTTAACGTACTCAGTGTCAGTATACTGCTGCCAGAGCTATCAGTGGAAGACAGTGGCTCTCAGCACCTTGCCATAACAGGCCTCAGACCAGTCAAATGCACAGACTGATTGCAGTAATATCTGTCTGATAAAAAGAGTTACATACACTTGCAGTTCACTAGTGAGAAGGGCTTCATCAGTACTACATCAACAGGCAGAAACAAAGAGCTGGATCAGATAGAATAGAATCGAATTTTGACTGAGAGTTTTCAAAGCTCTCCAGGCGACTAAGATTCAGGCACCCCAGGAATGTTAGGGGAAAGTTACATGCCTACATCCCATACACTGCTATGAAAATCACAGTCTCCAATCCCAATGGTGCTCTCTCTTAACAAATATAGGTGTATTTTTGGTGCTCCCTTTCAGACGATTTCTCTCAAGTCAAAGGTCCCCATTCAGGAAAGCACTTAGGTACTTATGTCTGACCTGAGTGGAGGTGCTTTCTGGAAGCAGGGCCTAAATAAAGATTTAAGTGACTAAAATAGAAAAAGCTGAACTCCAGATTAGCTTTAAGACTTTCCCCAGCGACAACAGTCACGTCGATGGGATGAACTAAAGGGGTAACTACCCCAGGGGCCAGCAATTCAAAAGGGTGTGAGGTTTGCTGCTACTGTGGTGGCTGCCAGAATCTGGGCCCTTTGAAGTACCACCAGTGTACCATGTGGCACACTCCAGACAGCTCTGAGGGTTGCCAGGGATGGGGACATAGTGCTGAGGGTGGGCTGCCATCAGCTCCACCCCTTCCGCTCAAAGCCCCGCCTCTTCCAGGAGCACAGAACCAAGGCCTCCACACTTTGCTCGAGAGCCTGGCCAGTCTGTTGGCCTCCCTGGCTACAGGTACTACGAATCAAATTGTGAAGCACCTGTCCATATTAAAATGGAATACCTTTTCTTTGAAGCATGCAGCCTTGTCTTCAGCTTCACAGCAGGCTTTCATCATCACTTCATAGTGATTAGCAGCAAGAAGAATTGTGGGGGAATGAAGGGCAGGGTGCCTCCTGGAAAGTTCGTAGATGTATCTAAAATGGAAAGGCACCTTGGATTAAGTTTGAGCACCAACTCTCCAGGGTGGAATCCAAAGGGGCTGTGAAGTGTCTAGCAGCTTGTTCTAACAGCCACCCTCATGGGCCATTATAACAGGGAAGGGGATAATCCAATGTGATTTAACACAAAGGAATTCTGTAGGGTGCTGAGATTTTACTGGAATTTAAGGATTCAATTCTGCAAGACGCTGAGTGCTCTAGGCCACATCCAGCCACACATTTAAGCACATGCTTAACTCTAAGCACCTGTGACTTGAAGGGAACTTCATGTGTGCTCAAAGTTAAGCCCAAAATCATTGCTTGCTCAACCCAGTGCTGTTGGCACCTTGCAGGACCCAATGCCGCAAAAGAAGACTCCAGTCAGCAGGTCATAGTACTTGGTGTTTGCTCAGGGGCATACTGGCCCTCCTGGGGCAAAGGGCATCCGAAGACCCCATTCTGGGTAGCTAGAGGATAAAAAGGCCTTTCAGGTAATAAGAGAGAGGATGAGTTGCTAGTTGTTGGCTGAAAGTGCTGGACTCCTGGGTACAAAGGAAACTGCTAGGGCGATCCAAATAGGGAGAGTGTGAGGAAAGCACATGAGATGGGGTGGCAGTGGAAGACCCTGCCTAAGCAGGGAAGAGACATATGGGGAATTGGAAAGAGTGGGTAGAAGAGACCCAGTGAAGCTGCAGACTAGCTGCTCAGTAAAGGGTCCCTGGACAAAACCCCAAGTAGATGATGGACTTAGGTTCCCCTACTGGCCCCAGGGAAAGGGGACTACAAGCACTAGGTGTATGGAGCCCAGTAATGGGCCACAGGCTAAGCCTTAGATATGCTGAGAACTAGCCCCAAACAGGCAGAACGATTTTCTTTCTGTTACAATGTGTCTGGGACTTCTAGTTTCAACAAATGTGACTCCAGAAAGGTGGGGCAAGACGGTGACTCAGTCTGAGGGCCAAGAACCTGGCAGAGAAATCCCTGCAGTGCTGGAACGACTGTCAGCAGGTGGCCCCATGGAGGAGAGAGTAGGTTTCACATGCCCGCTCACAAAGAGGAGCCTAGCAGTAAGTTCACAGAACTGAGAACCACTGCATGTAACTCCTTCCATTCTATCGTACAATGAGTTTTACTTACAAGCCCAGAAGTGCTTGTCGATTATCATGGTACTCTCTGCATGCAACTTCAGGTTCTGGTTTTACTACAGGAGGAATGAATCCTCGTGTGTGATTTTGGTGGGCAAGAAAACATTCATTTCTTTCAGGGTCAACTTTAGCACAACAGTCAGCCAAGCCGTATTTCTCAGAAAAGCCTTGCTCGTGGCAGACTTCATCCAGGAAAATGGCAGTCTGGGGAAAGAAGAAACATTTCTGTTTGTCTGCAGTTACACTGGTCATCTTATTGAAAGAACTATTAGCAGAGCCCTGGCTCACATAAACATTTGGTATTTTTCCTCTCTTTATTCCTTCCTACTTCCACTGCAGCGGGAATTGGATTGGGCCTTAAACTAGTAGGAAGATTTATCGAAATCGGCACTGCGCTTTAGGCTCCTAACTCCACGTTTGTGCAGCCGAACAATGGGGATGACTTTCAAACATGATGAACACCTAGCACAGGGATGGGCCACCATGAATGGTGAGTGGGCCACAGGACCGGTCCTGCTTCACTGCACTGGGTCGCAGCAGCCCTTGGCCCACTGGGGTTCCACCTGTGGCCTCCCCCCCTCTGCCTCCATGTGCAGCAGGATACTGGAGCCCCACAGTTACCTGTTCCTCCCCTTCCTTCCCAGCACTTTTGAAATTCGCACTCTGTTCCCACGCCCCCCACCCCCAGAGCTGGAACACTGTGAATCAGCTGTTGGCAGCTGTTCCTGCTCTGGGCGGGAGGGGAAGGAGCAGGGACTTTGCACCTTCTTAACGTGCTGGGAGGGGCAAGGAAGCGTGAGGCTCCCGTGCCCCCATGAGTAAGAGGCATGAGGGAGAAGGGGGAAGGCCAGGGGTCTGCAGGCCACAGGTGGAGCCCCGGGGGCCACATGCAGCCCCTGGGGTGCAGGTTTCCCACCACTTATCTCGTGATTCCCACTGAGGTTCAGATAATATTCAAATCTTTACTCAGACCAGAACAGCTGGTTGCCCTGTTGTAGTGTTTCCCACCTGGGCTCTACAGACCCCTGGCGGGCGGGGGGTGGGGGCGGGGGGCAGTGAATTGTTCAATGAGGATACGGCAGGGGGCCTGTGGGACAAAAGAAAAGATAAATAAAAATTGTCATAGAAAATAAGTTTTAAATACATTGGAAAGTTACATTCAATTATTTTTTTAAAATTACGTATCTTCCAATAATGTTAAGTAGCAGATGGGGGAGCCATGTTAGTCTGTGTCTGCAAAAACGAGAAGTCCTCGGGCACCTTATAGACTAACAGATATAATGGAGCATAAGCTTTCGTGCACAGAGACCCACTTCATCAGCTGCAGTCTCATTTTTGCCAATAATGTTATTAATTGCTGTCTGAAAAATCTATGTTGAGGTACTGTCGTGATACAATCACATCATCTTGGTCACAAATCCTAGCTTTGCTTACCAGTGTTTTGTGACACTCAGGGTCTTCCTTATCGGTGACACATTTTTTTGCAAGGTCTGTGACATCTTTGACCAGTTTCTTTGCTTCTTCATAAGTGCTTGTCTGCACCAGCTGAGAGAACATGACCATAGAACTGCAACAAGGTAATACTGTTACATACATAGCTAGCTGCCAACAAACAAAATGGATTTCTTCAAGATGTGTGAGTCCCAAGCAATGTCCCCCCGATTTTTTTCCATCCATGTGCAGAATAAATTTTGTTAAGTGCACCAAGGCACATGCAGATGTGTACCACCAGTGGAAACATATGCTGTCAGCTGATGGCAGCTCTGAGTGTTCTGCTAATCATCTGGGCACCAGTCAAATCTTTCCTGAGCTGATTGCAGATGCACACAATAAATCCACAGATAGCTGCTTTATATCCACCAAGATCTGTATCTTCAGATATGGACAAGGATATCTGTGGCTATTTATTGCAAAAGAGGTGAATATAAATTTTGTATCCCTTGCAGGGCTTTGCTTACAGGGAGCACTGACTGCTAAGTATGATCCAGAGTTCAAACTTCCTACTAGGTCAGGAGGTGGTTAAGCTGGCATGGCTGGAAGACAGGTCTAACATAGAACCTGAACGATAGATCTAAGGACAATTGTTCTTAAACCAGGGTAAAGTCAATGTGAAGTCAGACTTATAGTCATGGGTTTTCCTTTATGTGGGAATAAAGTATGATGAGAATCCATCTCAGACTCACAGGAGAATGGCAGACGCAGGAAATATTAAGTAGGAAATAGTAGTCTTTGGACACTTGCTAAAAAGCTTTTGGAAAATTTACTTTTTAGGGGCAATGCTGAACTGCTAAGGCAGTTTAAATGACTTGGCATTTGTGTAGCCAAGAAAGAGCAAATGCATCACAATAGAGATTTCCATTTCCCCTCTGCTTCCATTACTATGGCAAATCATCCTCTAGTTCTCATTCGTTGTATGTCCTTTTTAGTATTTCTCCCTCTGATCATTAGGCTGTTGTATTACCCCCACCTCCTCCTACTTTTTGTCTGTCCTCCCCCTTTGAAATGATAACTCTGTGATACAAGAATATAAATAGAAAGGTTAGGAGGCAACCAAATTCCACCAAGTCTCCTGCAGTAACAGAAAACTGATAATGTGAGAACCACCTCTCCCCGGCAGCAGTCTTACCAATGATCTATATTTGTTCCCAAGCAAGGCAAAAAATCCTAATCTCTCTGCCAATATATCCTAGAGGCATGGGTCTGTTTGCTTGACTCCAGATTTGTCCATTTAATTCTGTTAGTAAGAACTATCATCATTAAGTACCTAACCCTATTTAACTCTGGTAACTGCTGATGTACTCTCAAACATGGACCCTGCTATTGTGAAAAACACCCTTAAGTTATACGGAGTGAGAAATACCAAGATGGTGGAAATGTCTTACTGTTCTTCAGGCTTCCCAAGCAAAGAGTTTGGGAAGAACTGTGTTTTCTTTAAAGTGTCACGTAAGCTTCATAAGGAATCGATAACTGTAAATGAGATCTACACTGCTGGGAAGAAACAAAAACTTGTTGAAAACCGAACTCGGTATTCCCCTGTCCCTGGGCTGTGTAGACAGCAGAAGTCTGTACTACAGACAGTGGCTTTCAACTGGACATTTTTTTCAGCCTTTTTGCAATCATATCCGGTGGGAAGAGTCAGCGGACTGCAATCAGGGCAGGGAAGCAATGCTGGCAGGATTCTGCACATTTGGCATGGATGTCCCAGCCATCTTTGGGAACAATTTAATGTGCCTTACCAACTCCTTACTCTTAGTTAATTTAACAACATCTAACTTCCCTGTTGTTGTTTTGCTCTTGGTTTGTCTCTAGCTGCCACGTTTCCTGTTAGCCAGACATATGCTTTTCTTTTAGAACTCTGCTTCCTTTGATCGTTGCAATGGGAAGTATCTCTTGGAGGTGAATTGATGAACTGGTGGGAACAATGAGTGGCTAATACTTAGGACTAGCCAATGCTGTTAGGCTCATCTCTGAGCCAAGGGTGGTGTGTGAGCTTTACCATCCTAGGAGCAGCCCCAGCAGACTTGATAATTCACCACCAGCCCTCTGAGTCATTATTTCTCCCATGCTCCTCTTTCCTCCATGGCAGTGGGCTGACAGCCACTGTGGGCTCCAGGGCAAAGTGGGAGAGGGGCCTGGCTCTGCACCCAGAAGGGGCAGGGCGAAGGGTGGAGGGAGTGGGGCCACCAACCCTTAGTGGTGCATGGACCACTGTGCTGGGCCCCACTCACATCTGCACAGAGCAGCACTGATGCATGCCAGCCCTTCGTCTGGGGGGAGGTTCTGCCTCTTCTCTGCTTCTGCCTACCCCACTCCCTTCCTGCAGGGGCTAGCTGAGGATTAGCAGGTGCACAGTGGCCATTGACACCTGCATATTCGCAAGCAAGGTCGGTCTGAGTAGTCGCCATGGAGCTGTCATGGCTGGCTCTTACTGCCCCGTTCCCTCACACATGGGAGCAAAGTCCAAGTTCCCTAACTCGTCTCACTTTATCTGATGTTCACCTGATTTGTTTGGTTGCTTTGAAGATCAACTTTGATTCCGCCCGTTTTTTAAAATTGTATTGTTCACTATCTGGTTCACGAGTACTCTCCCGTTTCTGAATCAGCTAACAATACACTGTAAGGATGGCTGGCAGCACACCATCAGCTGGATTTTTATCAATCACACTTACACGCCTTTAAAATTCTCCTCCTGTAGCACAGAAAAACAATGGCTCAGGCTGTGTTCTTCGTCTGAAAAAGAAGATAATTTGGCCTTTGATTTACCAAAGATGAAGGACATTGGTATTTTAAGAAGCATTTTCTTGATCTATAAGAAAGGGTGGTTGAGTGGTTAGGGCGCTACTCTTTGTTACTCTGGGTCTTCCAAGTCCATTTCTGTTCTGCCACAGATTTCCTGTGTGACCTTAGGCAGGTCTGCTTCTATTCCCCATCTCGGAGACAGTGACAGCAACACTTCCTCACATGGCACAGTTGCTGCGATGAGGATAAATAAACTAACAATTAATGGCTTTGATAATTTGGTGATGATGAGCCAAATACTTAATACTTTAGGCAGAGTCTGAAAACTTAAAAGGGTCTCCGATCACCAGCTAGTTTGAATTAAACTAAGGATTATGTAGTTAAAGTTAAGCTAAAATGAGCCCTGCATGTGTGGCTCAAACTCTTTGAAATTAACGGAGTTCCCCTTTGTACACACAGGGTGAATATGCCCCAATGAAACAAAATGGGGCTTAGTGAATGAAGATTGCATGCAATTTTTTCCTCTTTCCTAATGGTCCCAAGCTTGAACACACTTAAGATAGTTTCAGAAGCACAGGAGTGAAAGAAGTGGTTCTCAGAGAAGGTAGCCAGAAAGATATCTGTGATGAAAATCTAAATCTTTGCCCACTAGCGTTTCAGAAAACCACACTTTCAACCAGGAATCTCAAGGATGCCTCATTTTTCTAGGAATTTTCCAAGATCCCTACTAGGCACTTTTAAATACAGGGCCCTCCTCTACATGTCTAGAATCCTGTATAGTTATTTACACCTGTTCCAGGGGGCGTGCGTAAAAGGCTACCAAGTCACAATGAAGTCTTTGAAGAGGATCAGGACCCAAGATAACAGAGGAAACAACCCTGTTGGCTCCAGATTCGAAGCCAGTTATGTTCCACTTACTGAAGTCATTAAGATGCTCAAAGAAATCCCACTCTACAGAATGCCTTAATGTAAAGCACAATAAAGTAAGTAGCTACCAAGATGAAAGTACAATCAACATGAATATGATGACGCTCTGCATATTTACCTGCCCTGCATATTTATCTTCTTGCATATTTACACCTCTAATTAAATAGTCTCCTGTCCCATATATTATATGGATATTCACAGCCTTAATAAGCTACAAACATGATCATATGAAACTGGAAAAGGTGGCCCAGAAAAATGCCTTCTAGATTTTAAATATTAAGGGCTAGATTCAGCCATCGTCTCTCATTAAAATTAATTGCACTGCTCACAGAGTAAGATACTAATCAACTTAAGCCGGGGTGGCAGAACTGGGTCCTAAATATTCAGCCAGTTAGTTCTTCAAAACACTTTTAAAAACTCTAATAGTACCAAGATTCTTACTTTCAGGGCTGTCAAACAGCATTATAGCCAAATCTTGTTTACCTTACTATTGAAAAAGTAAGCATGATTTTTATATTATATGTTATAATGGCATGATTTGGCTCGAAAAGAAACATTGTACTTGCAGAGAAACTTAGAACATTCAGTGTTTTTCTAAACCATGTCCATCAGACCAATAGGTAATTAGTTATTGTATCTGAAATGTAATAGCTATTGTGAGAAATTGTTTCCACCACATGCTTTTGATCTCATTCCTGTGAAGTCAGAGCCATTACATAAGTGATATAATATTCATGTGTATCAATTATAACTGTTAACTTTTATGTTATTCATTTGTTTTAGAATGACCCATGACCATCTGAGATCCCCAAATGATTACAAGTTGTGTGTGGGTATTACATAGATAAGGTACAAAAAATATTCTTACCTACATCCCGATATCTTCTGGGAAGGGTTTTTGATTCAGTAAAGCTTACTAATAAAATAAAAGAAATGAATGTTCCCCACTTCATGGTGTCTGATTTTGGGGGGGCTGGAATGTATGCAAAAAGTAGAAAGACAGAAGAGAAAAGTGTTTCTTTTATAGCTGTGTCAAGTAATGTCTGGTTAATGGAAAAACCCCTTTGCTGTCACATATGACGTTAGAACTTTTGGAATATTCTTGCTAATAATTAAATAGATAAAATTATTTGCTCATTATGTTTAACAGGACAGCTTGTCTCAAAAAGCCCTTGTAAATTTATTAATCTTTCAGAATTTTGACAAATAGACTTTTGTAAATTAACTTATCACACTACAAACAAGATATTTAAACAAACTACGTTTTTTTCATTACCATGCTCTTTAGCCTATAACCCATATTCCGATTCTTGCACCCTCAGCAGTATTTGCTCAAAGGCATACTGTTTTTCTAAAAGCACATAGGTCGAGTGAAAGACCCTTAGTTCAAAAGTGGATGTGTGGCCTTTACTTCCCAGGTTGCTGAGTAAGTTTTCTTTCCCAGATACAGTGCCACAGTGGTGGGAAAATTTGGAATATGGGACCATGTAAGATACAGAATCAGCAAAATTGTTGATTCACATTAGAACATATCCAGAAACTTGTAAAAGTTCTCTCTAACTTTCTTCCAGAGCTTGAAACAAACCTGATCCAAGGGATATAAAATGGAGGGAAAATGCAAAACCACACTCCTATTTTAGTGACTTCTGTTTAATTTATTCATGCTACCGCAGGCACCATTAACAAATAAAATATGGGGGAATGTGTAGTGTAGCCTGAAGATGGTAACCATCCCGCTCATGTGAAGCTGTAAGAGGGGCAAAGACAGCATAGCTTTCAGGGTTATGTTTTCAAGCTTTCTAATGAAATTCTTCATTGCCTGCTAGTAAAAACCAGATATGATATCAGATGCTCACATTGAACCAGCATGGATGAGCCCACCAGAACCCAGTCCTCCCTACACCTTTCCACTTGAGAAGCCCACAGATTGGCTGGAGAGGAGGGGAAACTTCTTCAGATGGTCAAGCGCAATGAAGCTCTTCACAAAGGGGTAAGTAACTCACTTAAGCTGCAGGTATTTATAAAGCACTCATCTTTGTTCAGGAAGGAGCCTAACTTACAATGGGTGAGCATTTAATTACACTCATCTTTTTAATGAACAAATGGTGGACTTTTTACCAGAAGGTGCCAAGATCCACAGAAAACTTGGACACTCCTATATAATAAACCTGAGCGCTGGCTCATGGGACCAGTCAAGAAGAATACGTAGAAGATAGCATAGTAATGGGAATTTTATACAATGAACTTGCATCAGACATTAATGTAAAGTTTCTGAACCTCTGCAAGGGGGTACAGCTGATCCACTGGCCGTAGTTACTCAAAAGTCACCCAGTAAGAAACAGTTGGAGACACAGCACAAGAAGTATCAAATGGAAAATTCCATGGCAGAAGGGAAACACAGTTTAAAATGTACATCTTAAGAGCACTGAACCCTCAGACCACACACATGAGATATGAAGCACAGGTCAGATGAAGCATTACCCAGCCAGTGGAAGCATGCACAAAAACTTAAGGAAACTGGGAAGATCCATGTTAACACAGAGGAACTGAAAATAAGGTAGAACCGTGCAAGACTAGAAAGACTCAACTCAGACACACATCAGTACCCAATAGGCCTCCGATAATAGATAGCTGAGTGTGAGGGGAAAGGAACGCGTGTTTGAAGCTGCCGACTGTTCTACATTTGTTCAAATTCTGTACTTTGTCAGACCCACAGCAACAGGCCACAGAAGAGTTCTCTCATGCAGAAGAAATGGTCACAGAGGGCAAACATGTCTTGCCTTCTCTGAATTCCAAGAGTATGATTTCACCCACGTTATATCCAGCCCCCAGAAAGTACTAGGATGCTAGTTTCAGTGCATTAATCTGATAGGTATTTCCCTTTTGGTTGTGACCTGTCTGCGGATCAGTCCCAGGGACTACATCCTTAAATTGCTTCTCATGGGGCGATGGTAGATTAGCCCATGCAGTTCTTCAATCCCAGCCACCGGTGGGCCTGTTTTGTGGCTTTCATTCTTTGTCTTTTCCTCAGAACTTCTTTTTCTCTTGAGTTTGCTCCTTTGGATCCAGAGACAGAGTGTGAACCAAGCAAGTCCATCCTGGGGAC
Organism: Carettochelys insculpta; assembly: GCF_033958435.1. NCBI lineage: Eukaryota > Metazoa > Chordata > Testudines > Carettochelyidae > Carettochelys > Carettochelys insculpta. Next base: position 129,995,049 of record NC_134140.1, on the reverse strand, counting down.
TCCTGCACACAGCATAAATTCCCCTTTTGCAGATCTGTGGCAGTACTCTTTCAGAGGCAGTTCAGAGAACACCAGAGGCGAGGGTAGCTGGACAACCACTGGGACAGTGAGCTGGGAGCACAGGAGTCAGACATGTAGATTATTCCTATTAGGAAAAGACTCACGGAAGGGCTGAGGATGGCTCAGTCAGCCGGTCACATGCAGATTAATGTTGCTTATGCAGTTGATTGTTATAGAAACCCAGTCTGGGAAAAGAGGTATATATATGTATAACTGAGGTCCTGGCTGTTATGTTCCCTCTATAGAAAGCACACCCTCTCGGCGCAGATGTCTTATATCTATGAATGCAAGAAACTTATGAAGACAGAGTAAATGTACATCATCAGAAAGAGAACAGAGCAGATGGCTGACTCTTCAAACCCTTACATCCCTGCAGCGTTACCTCTATGCTGAGTGCTTGGGCAGCCATCCAGGAGCAGGTCAGGTGCTACCCAGCTGATTAGCAGAGTACCCACCGTGGGGAATATGTGTTTCTATTGGTGAGACACATCTGCAGGTGCCTTGGTACACATAAAAAAATTCTTTCCACCCATGGACTGGAAAACAATTAAAGGGAATATTGAACCCTGTCTCTTAGTATCTTGCTTTTGGGTATTTCAATGTGCATTGAAGAGCAAACAGAAAGACATGTTCTAGAGAGATCTCATGACCATCTATGCATGTGTAAGAGTCTTTTATTTTGGCGACCTGGGTTTATGTAATTGCAATTACTTTGTCTATAGCTGGGAGAAGGTATATTTCACTTTCTTACACTTGTGGGCTGCAGTGCTCTGTGCTGTTTAAAGACGGCGGCTTTAAATCAGAGAGGATTGTATTTGGCAGACAGGCGAAATGAACCCTGTTCACAGAACAAACAAGTTTAACCTAAATGATTCAATAACCCAGCTCACCTGCATGGATTCAAGGACAGATGAATGGTTTGGGAAAGCACGGTTTGAGTACGTTAGGGAACAATATCCCACAAAGTCCACGTACACTCATGGGCTGGTGAATGAGTGGTGTTCTGTGTCACGCATAATGAAAATGGTGAATATTTTTATGCAAGGGCTGTAAAGCTAAACCTCATTTTCAATGTGTAAAGAGATGTTTATGACCTCTTATTTCTCATCCTTTGTCTAAGCAGTATAATTACTCTTGCTTCTGCCATCTCTGCCAACCTTATCAGCCATCCTGGCTTTTTAACAAATCACCAAATTAAAAGCAAGAAGTAGGAAGGAGGCAGGAATTAATTCTGTTATACTTCAAGCCACTCTCAACTGCCTCCTTCCCCATTCCTGCTTCCCCCCTGCCCCTCCCAAAAAAAAGTTGTTTTAGCACCGTGGAATTTCCGGTAGCAATATGGACTTCATTCAGGAAGATGCTGAGCACCCCTCAGCACCCATCAAAGGCCGTGATTCAGGAAAGCATTTCTAGACAATACAGCCTCTAAGCATGTGCTTAGCTTTAATGTGTACTAAAGTCCCATGCAAGTCAATACTGAAAGGTCAAAGCCAAGCCTGTAGAATCATAGAATCATAGAAGAGTAGGACTGGAAGGGACCTCGAGAGGCCATCAAGTCCAGCCCCTGCCCTCATGGCAGGACCAAGCACTTTCTAGACCATCCCTGAAAGCCATCTATCTAACCTCTTCTTAAATAGCTCCAGTGATGGAGATTCTACCACCTCCCTTGGCAATTCATTCCAGTGTTTGATCACCCTGACAGTTAGGAACTTTTTCCTAAAGTCCAACCTGAACCTCCCCTGCTGCAGTTTAAGTCCATTGCCTCTTGTACTATCCTCAGAGGCAAGGAAGAACAAGTTCCCTCCCTCTGCCTTATGACACCCTTTTAGATACCTGAAAACTGCTATCATGTCCCCCCTCAATCTTCCCTTTTCCAAACTAAACAAGCCCAATTCTTTCAGCCTTTCTTCATAGGTCATGTTCTCTAGATCTTTGATCATTCTCATTGTTCTCCTCTGGACCCCCTCCAATTTCTCCACATCCTTCCTGAACTGCGGTGCCCAGAACTGGACACAATACTCCAGCTGAGGCCTAACCAGCGCAGAGTAGAGCGGGAGAATGACTTCTCGTGTCTTGTTCACAGCACACCTGTTAATGCATCCTAGAATCATGTTTGCTTTTTTTGCAACAGCATCACACTTTTGACTCATATTTAGCTTGTGGTCCACTATAGCTACGTCTACACGTGAATGCTACATCAAAATAGCTTATTTCGATGTAGCGACATCAAAATAAGCTATTTCGAAGAATAACATCTACACGTCCTCCAGGGCTGGTGCCGTCGACGTTCAACGTTGACGTTGGGCAGTACTACATCGAAGTAGGCGCTGCAGGGGAGCGTCTACACACCAAAGCGGCCCACATCAAAATAAGGGTGCCAGGAACAGCTGCATACAGGGTCACAGGGTGGACTCAACAGCAAGCCGCTCCCTTAAAGGGCCCCTCCCAGAAACACTTGCACTAAACAGCACAAGATACACAGAGCCGACAACTGGTTGCAGACCCTGTGCATGCAGCATGGATCCCCAGCTGCAGCAGCAGCAGCCAGAAGCCCTGGGCTAAGGGCTGCTGCACACGGTGACCATAGAACCCCACAGGGGCTAGAGAGAGCGTCTCTCAACCCCTCAGCTGATGGCTGCCATGGCGGACCCCGCTATTTCGATGTTGCGAGACGCGGATCGGCTACACGTGCCCTACTTCAACGTTCAACGTCGAAGTAGGGCGCTATTCCCATCTCCTCATGAGGATAGCGACTTCAACGTCTCGCCGCCTTATGTTGATTTCAACTTCGAAATAGCGCTCGCCACGTGTAGACGTGGCGGGTGCTATTTCGAAGTTGGCGCGGCTACTTCGAAGTAGCCAGCACGTGTAGACGTGGCTTATAACCCCTAGATCCCTTTCTGCTGTACTCATTCCTAGGCAGTCCTTTCCCATTCGGTATGTGTGACACTGATTGTTCCTTCCTAAGTGGAGCACTTTGCATTTGTCCTTATTAAACTTATCTTGTTTGCCTCAGCCCATTTCTCCAGTTTATCCAGATCCTTTTGAATTATGACCCTATCCTCCAAAGAAGTTGCAACACCTCCCAGCTTGGTATCGTCTGCAAACTTAATAAGTGTACTTTCTATGTCAATATCTAAATCATTAATGAATATATTGAACAGAACCGGTCCTAAAACAGACCCCTGTGGAACCCCACTAGTTATACTTTTCCAGCAGGATTGAAAACCGTTAATAACTACTTTCTGGGTACGGTTATCCAGCCAGTTGTTCACCCACCTTATAGTAGCCCCGTCTAAGTTGTATTTGCGTAGTTTATTGATAAGTATATTATGTGAGATCGTGTCAAATGCTTTACTGAAGCCTAGGTATACCACATCCACTGCTTCTCCCTTATCCACAAGGCTCATTATTCTATCCAAGAAAGCTATTAGATTGGTTTGACATGATCTGTTTTTAACAAAACCATGCTGGCTGTTCCCTATCACCTTACCACTTTCCAAATGCTTGCAGATGATTTCTTTAATTACCGGCTCCATTATCTTTCCTGGCCCAGAAGTTAAGCTGACTCGCCTGTAGTTTCCCGGGTTATTCTTGTTCCCCTTTTTATAAATGGGTACTATATTTGCCCTTTTCCAGTCTTCTGGAATCTCTCCCGTCTCCCACGATTTTCCAAAAATGATTGCTAAAGGCTCAGATACCTCTTCTATCAGCTCCTTGAGGATTCTAGGATGCATTTCATCAGGCCCTGGTGATTTGCAGACATCTAATTTTTCTAAGTAAATTTTAATTTGTTCTTTTCTTGTTTCAACTTCTAAACCTACCCCTTTTTCACTAGCATTCTCTATGTTGGGCATTCCTTCAGATTTGTCAGTGAAGACCGAAACAAAGAAATCATTAAACATCTCTGCCATTTCCAAGTTCCCTGTCACTGTTTCTCCCTCCTCACTGACCAATGGCCCCACCCTCTCCTTGGTCTTCCTCTTGTTACCAATGTATTTGTAAAAAGCCTTCTTGTTTCCCTTTATGCTTGTAGCTAGTTTGAGCTCATTTTGTGCCTTAGCCTTCCTAATCTTGCTCCTGCATGCTTGTGTTGTTTGCCTATATTCGTCCTTTGTAATTTGTCCTAGTTTCCATTTCTTATACAATTCCTTTTTTATTTTGAGATCATGCAAGATCTCCTGGTTAAGCCAAGGCAGTCTTTTGCCATGTTTTCTATCTTTCCTATGCAGCGGGATAGCTTGCTTTTGGGCCCTTAATGATGTCCCTTTGAAAAGCTGCCATCTCTCCTCAGCCGTTTTTCCCCCCAGTTTAGCTTCCCAGAATCAGGGATGCAGTCAGAGTTGGAAAGGCCTCACTCCTCTAAGGAGTGCTCAGTCACTTGCAGAGTCCCTCTCTATAAAACAGAAACCCTTTGGTAGCAATAATAGAAACAGAGAAGCAGCTCTATATGGATGATGTAAAATAAGCTCAGGTCATCTATTGCTTTACAGTTACTTCCGTGGCTGATGGACCTCTCCCTCTATCCATCACCATCTATGGGCAACAAGTTGAATTTGTCAGCTCATCTGGGTATTTTTGCGCCAGTGTCACCAAGCAGGGAATTTGCCTTGCTGACATGAAATAAGTTGACAACTAAGTGTTATCTAAACAAACGCCCATCAGGGATGGGCAAGTTATCATTTAGTCAAATCTTGAGTGCAGGGAAATAGACTGGAAGGCCTCTCCAGGTCCCTGCCAGTCCTACAATTCTATAATACATGATATGCACACTCTTTGGAAGCCTCTGTCATATTAATGCCACTGGTCAGCTTGAACTATGATGCGTATCAATCAAGCAGAAATGGCTTTTATGCTGTGTGGGTCCATAGAGGTACAAATGGAGCTGTTAGTTGTGTGTGACATGAAACAGCAATGGCATGTTAAAGGCATGTGGTAAGGACGGCCATACTGGGCTATACCAAAGGCTCATTGGGCCCTATATCCTGCCTTCTGAGAGTGGCCAAGGACAGTTACCCCCGAGGGAACGAACAGAACAGGGAATCATCTAGCGATCCCTCACCTCTCTCCCATTCACAGCTTTTTGAACCTTGTCGTGATCTTGGCCTTCATGACACCCTCTGGCAACGAGTTCCCATGTTGACTGTGTATCGTGTGAAGAAACAAACAAACAAACAAACAAAGAGAAAAGTGTTACTCCAAAACTCCAGAACTGATGACAGAGCTCCAGGGCACATGCAGCATTCAATTAAATTTTTTAGAAACTGCCTAGATTCCAAGTTTATGGCCCCCCTTAAAGGGTGGCAAAACTGACGTGCATTTTCCTCATGTCCCAAATCGCAACCTATATTCAGGCAACTGAATGTTAAAATGACAATGCAGAACCTGTGAATTTTGGCCTTTGTACACATGTGTATAAAGGGTCAGTGGTTACAGGTATCTCCCTAGGTCTTACGAGGAAATTTCAGCCAATCAGTGGCTAGATTTGGACTCCGAGTCAACATTCAGGTGTCAGCATGTGCCCTCTTCCCCTGCTTCTTGGCAGTGGTCCAGAGTGCAGACTGCTGGTCTGTGCAGTGTTGTGAGTACTTTACATAGACAAAAGCTTTACTGTTGCATGGATGATGTGAAATGGCTCCTGTCTAAATCATGCTGCTTTTCTTACAGAAGGGGGAGAAGCAGAGAGAGAGGCTGGAAGTGTTTATCCAACACACACTGCAATGATAAATATGAGGCCATTTAAATGAGCTTGGGTGCATCTAAAGGTCGAGGCAGGCTTAATTAAAAACAAAGCCCAGCTGTAGGAGAGCACACCCTTTTCTTCTCTCCCCTCCCCACAACAGCTGGGTGAGGAAGAGGCTGAGAGTGGAAGGTTGCGAATTTTGCGCTTTGAAAAGCGGTCTGAAGGAAAGCTGAACTGCAGAGAAAAGCAGACAGGCTGCTCCAGTGAGCTAGAATCCTGCATAAAGGCAGGGACCTTCAGCAACTGAGCACCTCTGTGAGGGGAGGTGTCTGTCACTCCCCCGTGTTGACTGAGGCACCACTGCCTGTGGGAGGACAATGTACAGCAGTGGAGGCACCGGGGTGAGGAATGGCTTCCAGCTGAGCCCAGCCAAGACGAGGGTTCGGTTTTGTCCCTGTTTCACTCAGACGCTAGTAAAAGACACTGTGGCCCCAGAAAAAGCAGCGCTCTGTCGTGATCTGGCCGGAGGGCTAGGTGCACCTAGGGCTGGAGCTGGCCAAGGGCTAGAGGTGGGAAACCGAGGGAAGGGGGCTGCAATGCCACAAGCAGGAGCAGGTGTGAGGGAGCAGCAGCTCTACTACAGAAAACCCTGGATTTTGTCTGCGCCTCTGCAGCAGTGAGGCACTTTCTCCCTTTTTGTATCTACTCCAGGGGATTATGAAATGACCTCCCAGCCTTCTACGTTTCTCATCAGTGTCTTCAGATCAGATTCGCTCAGATTACCAAATAAAAGAGGTCGCTGTTTATTTTTCCCCTAGCTGCCATCCCTACAAACTCAAGGTGGGCTCTTCAACTCTCAGGGATCATCATTGCAATAGGGCGGCCTGCTGCTTCGAGGGCCCAGCTCTGTTCCTTTAGCTATCCTCTGCTGCAGCTGCACAGGGTGTTACTCCAAAGGAGACAGCAGAAGCTGAGGGACAAGGGGAGGATTAGCCATAGGGGAAAGTGGCCAAAATCTCCTGGAGAAGGTGGACTGGCTGAGGTGGGGGAATCTCTTGTGTTGATCTCTGAGTACTACCACCGGAGGTGGAGCTGGCTTAAAAGGAGGAAAGCCCACCAGCATTTAGGCCAGGTGGGGAAGAGAGTGAACAGGCTGCTCCATGTGAGGCAGGAATTTGGGCTCAGCTAGGAACTAGCTACACCCTGGCAGAGAGCCTTGGTAGGAGGCTAGACTTGGCTTAGTGGGTTGGGTTGATTGGATTGGGCTGGGTCATTGCTGCCAGGACCCTGCCTGTCGGAAAGAAGGCTGAAGCCTGAGCCTGTTGGGGCTGAAGACTTGTTTTGATGTTGGTTTTGGGCCTAGACTAGGGGACTCTGCTACCCCAGGTGGGATTGAAGGCTGTAAAGTAGCTCAGCTGGAGACCAGCCCTCTGGGTTTTCACCAGAAAGTTCAGTTGAAAGGAGATCTGTGCAGTAGTGCAACCAGACAACCATAGCTTGGTTCCCATGGTAATGGCAATTGCCCCCCTCCCCACAGCTGGGGCAGCAGGAAGAGCAGTTGCTGCTCAAGGAGCTCTATGGATGGAGAGAAGTTTAGTGTGAGGAACTGGCTCCGGCTCCCATGGAGAGGTAGGTGTCAGGACACGGGGGAGAGGGGTCCAGACAGGGGTTGGTATTTGAGCCCTGTGTTGCCTTCTCAGTCTCCAGGGACCCAGCTTGTCCCTTGGCCCTTTGCTCTGGGAACTGGATTGCCCCACTTAGGCTGTTACCGACTCCTAGCTGGACTCAGCAGGTGGTAAGTCCCTGGGAGAGAGCACGAGTCAAGGGGGAGCCTGTAGCACCCGGTTTTGAAAAGTTAGCAGCCCTAGGCCCGCCTCACAATGGGAGTCAACCAAAGACCAGGGTGGGGAGGCTGAGGCAGAGTGGTTGCAGTACCCAATTGTGCCAGAAGAGGCTTCTCCAGGCTGGTTAGTCTGTGACAGTTGCTATTAACTGTGGTGTGTTTGAAAAGTGTGTTGGTACTACAAGCTATCACTTCAAGCCTTAAGGGGATACCCTAGTCCTGTGTGCAGGCTAGGGAACTTCCCTTAGGGAAGTGTGCCATCTGCGTGGTCTGCAAATGAGCTAGCCTGGAGCAAGGGGAGTTGAGCCTTGTATCTTTGCCAGAGGCTATGTCTGTGCTATGAAATGAGTGACGCTGGTATACTGACCTAATCCCTCATGTACATAGTGCAATGTTGATGGGAGGGCTCCTGTTAGCCTACTGACTCTTGAGGAGGAAGATTATGCTGGCAGGAGAAGCTCTCCTGTTCAGTGTAGCAGTCGCTTACTGAAGCGCTACAGTGGCACAAACGCCGCGCTTTAAATACAGACTTGCTTTTAGATACCAGCCTGTTATGCACATCCCTGTACTAAACTGTTGTATGTTAGGGTTTGGAACTCTTATGGTTTCATTGCCTCCTTTCAGAAAGGGGTTTTGTTTGTTTTCTAACTCTGTGTGCATGAAGTGAAGGTAACATGAGTAAAGATCGTGTAGGTTTATTACCTCTTCAGACATACCAGTGCAATCCCACTCTCTCTCCCCAAATTCCTCACTATGTGCTGTACAAACTCTCATCATTAAAACACAGATTGCACACACTCATCATTAAAACACAGATTGGAGGCTCTGCATTCTGGCAGCAATGTGGGGGCTGTGGAAAGAGATAAACAGCAAATAGGCTCCATTGACGCTTTAAATCCATGAGAAAGTCACACCAATCAGCCCCTGGGAGGATGCTCTTACTTCAATTCAAGTGAGGTTTATTTTGGTTTAGCCTAGATCAGTACCTTATTGAATGACCAGTGGGACCTGCATGTCTCTTGAGGCTTGAGCATGCAGGGAGTGAGCTGGTTTCTCAGGCAGCTAATAACAGTTGTGGAGCCGGATCAGCTCTCCTGCCACGGCTGACTCCTCTGGGCTCGTTACCCATAATGGAGAGAGTATTCCTGGTTCACATTTACATTGATGTGCCATTTATACCACTCTGGTGGCAAAAAAAGACAACTTAAAATGGCTTTTCACTCCCTGCCAGACCATTAATTCAGCAGGAGGAGAGCAAAGCTGCCTTCGAGTAAATGAGAAACATGATCAATGTTTAAACCATGCAGAACCCTGTTCTCCTGAGGGAGTTCTCCGTTCTGCCTTCATGGGGCAGTGTCTACTTCCCTTCTTACAACAGTACACCTGCGAAGCTCTTCCTCCATAACCATGTGCTGCTTTCACTACTGTGTGAATGCTCTGATTGGATGGTGCCCAGGCTCTACTCTAGGCAATACCAGCCATGTGCTGCAGCTTCTTGAGCACACACTGAGGTTCCTAGTTTGAAATACTATACAAAGCAGCCTGGTTTCTCTCAGTTGAAGGCCCCTGCCTTTGAAACTTTCTCCCTTTTATCTTCCCAACCCCAAGCTTGACATACTCCGGGTTATGGAATTCTTATTTCTTTAGCCAAATGATTAGTTTGGGTTAGGGACCTGTGTAATGGGTATCAATATCTGGTCCAGAGTAATATTGCAATAATTCATTATCGTGATAGTTAGACTAAAGTTGTACACGCAACAGAAAAGAAGGGATGAGTAGACAAGAGGACCCATCTCTATTTGAGGATAGTGTATTGCAAACAATAACAAAATGTAGAAGTGGTAGAGGTGCTTGATGACGTTTCAGTTTTCAGGGCTGGTGGTCACTGAAAATGTAACAGTGAATCCAAGTGAGGTCATGTCAGAAGCTAAAATTGGGAAAGTACAAGTTAAAAATTACTTAGACAAGTTAGAGGTCTTCAAGCCTCCAGAGCTGATGAAATGCATAGTAGAAGACACAAGAAGCTGAGATACATGAGCCATTAGCTATTATCTTTGAAACAGTCAAGGAAGATGGGAGAGAATCCAGAAGAGGGGAAAAGGGCAAATATAATGTCCAAGCCTTGTGGATGGGGGAGAATTAGTAGACATGGTATAGCTAGACTAGGGGTCAGTAACTGTGGGCATTCGAGCCAATTGTCAATGGTAAGTGAACAGCAGGCACTCAGCCCTGCCCATCCTCCCCCCATGCAGCCACAGCCTGGCTGGGGCCAAGAGCCAGAGCACCTGCCAGCCCCTCTGCAACACGGTGGGCAAGGGGGGGAGCGAGCCCACTGCTGCAGCACAGGCTAGGGCCAGAGCCCCTGCCAGGATACAAGGCCAGGAAGCAGGGTGAGAGCTCAGGGTTGGAGCCCCTGCCTGGGCACAGGACTGGAGTGCAGGGCGCCAGGCAGAGTACCAAAGGCCAGTCCTTGACCAAAGATCATGCAATCTGGCTTGAGGAGGGTCTTATTTGATATTCAGATACGGTCTTATTTTATCAGTTTGCTCATTCCTAATATGAACCTACTTCACATAATGTAATGTTTATTTAATTCAATACAAATCAAGGGTTATTTTCTTTGCAGCGTTAGAGACGTTTGTTTGACTTTGGAGTTTGCCTTACCTGGACCCTACAGGAAAGAATTATCTTTCCTCCCAGCAGAATATTAAGGACTGTCTCAATGGGAAAACCTACTGTTGGTTATTTAACTATTTTTCAGAAAGCCAACCCAGAAAGATAAAGTACTTAGTGGGACTGGCTTGACAGCTGCTTTTGAAAAAGCAGAAACTGTGCATACAGTTTTTGAGCTTGAAAAGGGCTCTGAAGGATTCCGAAATTCTATTGTGCTTGTGTCATTATCCAAGTATCATCTATAGGTGTTCAGTTATCTGGGCTGGGATTTGCCTGTATATTCTCCAAGGCAAAACAAAAGAACCACATATGACCTCTCTTGGCAGATTTTGGCAAATTATTTGTTTCACTGCTCAAGGCCAAGAAAGAGTGGGAATTGTTGTCGTTTTGTAGCTGCTGGTAGCAAGAATATTTGCCAGGCACAAAGCGTGCCTCTAAAAGATACATGTGGTGGGAGCTGACTGATTCTATCTGCACGGTCTGGCCTGGCAATTAATTCTCCTTTCTTGAGCCAGAGCTGCAAAGATGCTGTAATGCTAGATGGAAACTGCAAGCAGAGAAATCCAAAACTGCCCACTGTACATACACACTCATATTACGGAATACCTTTTCTCTGGTGTTCCCTTTAGTAACTCTGAATAAAGCCCTCTCTTCAGTTAGTGGAGAGCTTTTCTGACCCCAAATATAACTTAGTGTTTCCCGTTTCTACGCAGACCATCCTCCTACCGTACTACCCAGAATAGCCTCAGAGACGGTATTTCCAGAAGCCTGCAAGGGAAGGACCAGAACTGGCCAGAGCGCGGTTGTGGTAGTGTTTGACAGGGAAAGAGAGGGAGCAGACTAGGTAGCCACCATAGGGTGGCAGATGAGGAGAATGAATGAAGCAGGGATTGGCAACCCCTGGCACGCATGTGGCGCACAAGCTGATTATCACTGGCATGCAAGGGGCAGGTGCTCAGCCCTGCCCCTTCTTTCCCCATGCAGTTGGCAGCCTGGCTAGGGCCAGAGCCCCTGCTGGCTCCTCTACAGCACAGACCTGGGGCTGGAGCCCCCACCATGTGGCCCCTGCTGGAGTCAGCACTTTTGGGTAATTGTGGGGGAAAAAAACATTCCAGATCCCAGCAAAAAGTGGACTTTGTACTTTCAATCCTTTATAAAGCAATGCCAGGGTCACAAGAAGGCTGCCAATTGTCAGTCAGACTATTAGTGACTTTAAAAATTAACACCAGCACTCGGACCGTACATCCAGATCAAAAGGTCAAATATAGGCACTCCACCTTGGAAAGGTTGCTGACCCCTGGGTTAGACAGACACATGTCAGGGATGGCTCAGATGGTGCTTGGCCCTTCTATGAGTGCAGGGGACTGGACTTGATGACCCCATCTTGAGGTCTTTTCTATGATTCTATGTAACTTTGTATAACAAAATTAATCAACAGACTAGGACAATGAGGGTATTTTACAAGGTCTTTATTGTTAAGAGCTGAGAAGCTTCTAAAGAATCTTTGGTTTCTAAAATGTTGAGTTGATTTTAAACAACATTATGACTATGTGTCAGTGCCACATGGGAGGCCCAAAGTACAAGAGAATTTGTATTGATGAATTTCACCTTTCTCCTTTGGTGAGCTGGGTAGAAGGAGAAACAAAAAAAAAAATAACTTGATGAAACTAAAATGTACATCTAAACCACCAATAATTGTATGTACCAGACAAGGTGGGCGAGGTAATATTTTATTGGTTCAACTTCTGTTGGTGACAGAGGCAAGCTTTTGAGTTTACATTGTCCTTCAGTTTTGGAAAAATAAGAGCTATGTGAAGTCAAAAGCTTGCCTCTCTCACCAACAGAAGTTGGACCAATAAAATATTGCCTCACCCACCTTGTGCCTCTAATATCCTGAACCAACAAGGATACAACACCACTGCATGTAATACTTCTGTATAGCTGGGTCTACGCTACAGAGCTTTGTCTGTCGACGGAAGGGGCCTTCTGTCCACATAACTCAGGGAGCGTCTACGTGCTTAAAGCATTTGGTGGATAGATTCTCGACAGAACTCTGCATTTGCCTCGACAGTGTTATCCCTCAAAACTTTGAGGCATAACAATCGCGGGGCATAGTACTGTCAACAAAAGTGCAGTGTGGCCACTTCTGTCGACAGAAAGGGCGTCCGGTTGCCAGGCAGCCCTCTTTGCAGAACTGCCATTCTGCTTTCTGGCACCAGAGAGCAGTGCAGTCTGGCAGTTCTCTGTCAACAGAGCAAGCTGCATGTAGATGCAATCTATTGACAGAGGTTCTGTTGAGATTATCCCATGTCTGTTGACAAATGCTTCTAGTGCAGACATAGCCAATGTGTGGTAACCAAAGGTGACACAATCCATTTCTGCAAGTACAGGTGTCACAGTTAAGAGTTCTAGTTGTCTATATCTGTATCTGTGCCAGAGGACCAAGTTAAAGCACAGAGTTGCCAAACTCAATTAGAGCACAAATAAAACTTGTGTGGACATGACAAGGGCTGGCATCCCTAGTAGGCCACACTTAATCATACTCTCATGGGGACACTGTCGACCCCGGTACTCCTGGGGTACTCGTGAGGTTTAAGGGAAGTCAACAGGAGAGGTTCCCTCACTGACCTCCCACTGTGGGGATGGTGGCAATTCTCATAGCTGGATTTGTTTATCTAAAATTGATTTTTATCTCCTGCTGTAGACCTGGCCTAAGTGGATCTTGTTGCCATAATACAATAAACTCTTTTATATCTGGCAGCCCCAGGACTGGGGTTGCCAGATATACAAATATTCTACATAACAGAGAGGTATACTTAGCAATGCATAACAGGAAAGAAAACCAAGATTAGATATTAAGAAACAAACAAAAATGTACTCAGAGTACTTTATCAACAGTAGTATGGTACACTCAACTTATACTGTGTCTGCTGTATTTATTTGTATTTACTTTCACTATACTGTACTTATGGAAAATGTAACTAAAATTTACTTACAGTTAAAATGCTGGTTATTTGAGAGTTCCGGGTGATAGAATGCCAGACATGAAAGAATTTACTGTATCTGAACACCTTGCAAAATTAATTTGTCCTTCTAACATCCCAGTAAGGTAGGGTAAGAACTTCTCCCATTTTATAGATGAAGAACTAAGGTACAGAGGAACCTGCCCTCAACATGGGAATAAAAACTGGATTTCCAACTCCTAAATCCAAATTCAGTGCCCTAACACCCAAGGCCGTCCATTCTCTCTTTCCTTAGCCAATGTGCATTTTGATGATGGCTGTATGCCTACCATAACTAATCTAACTGGGATGATTTAGAAGTCCAAATACAAACCAGAATCATGAGATTTATAGTTTGTTTTTTCCCCCAAAAGAGCCTAAAAAAGAGGTAGGCCCCCTCTCCTTAGGTTCCTTTGAAAACACCAGCCTTGATCTTTTCCCTGGTTAAAAAGGAGGAATATATGAAAATTACTATGAAGGATTCTTCTGTCAGCATGTGTCATTTAGGATAAGAACCATAGAATTTCAGCAGGAAGTTGGTTCTCCTTCAGATTGGGCTAGCCACGATTCATAAAATGTTCAGTGCTCCTGATGATAAAGGAGTAATTAGGAAACTGTTTCTGAATTTGGGAAGCAAAATTTGGCATGTCTTTCATAAGAGCAAAAACCACATACGCTAGGGGCAAATGTCATAATTTTTTTCTGTGTTCGTACAGGCCCCAGACCAATGGCATACTGGCCCATTATGAGGGCTCCTAGTCACCATGGTAATACAAATAATAATAACAATGACACCTCACATTAAATTATTTGCCCATTTGTTCTGATCAGCTAAATGAACAGTGCTCTCAGTAAATCAATATTGTTGCTATTACCTTTAATGCTTCAGAGTCCAACTCAATTCCTGAAAAGGCTTTAATTTTGGCTATCAGTTTTGCATCCTGGAAAAAGATAACAAATATTTGTGAGAGACTCAAAGAAAGTAAATTGCATAGTACCTGAGCCGGAAGCTTCCATAAACTAAACTCTGTGGTCTGAGTTACACAAGAGCTTTGACGAGATGATTATAATGCACCTGTTAATGAGTGGCTTGTCCTCAAGGGCTGGAAGACTTGTGACTGACAAGCCCTCGTTACTAAGCAATGAACAGCAATAAAACTTGTTCATGAAGAAATTTAGTTCCAAAAGATTAATATCCTGTCTGCCTGTAATCTGGTCATGCATTTTTAATATGGCACCAGTGCTATCAGTGTAAAGAGGACAAAATACAATGAATAATTATTCTAAAATACCCCCAATTCTGTTTTTTCACTTATGCTCATATGGATATCTATTACACATTTTAAGATATGTCTACGCAGCAGCTTTATTCCAGAATAACACTGCTGCAAACCAAAATGCATTTCGAAATAGCACTTAGCTATTTTGAAATACAGTGTTTACACACACAGAGCCTATTTTGAAATAGAGCCATTGGAAGCACTATGGCTTATTTCGAAATAGGCACTATTCCCTGTCTTAACAGCATCTATTTTGAAATAGGTATTTCACAATAGGTGCTATTCTTTGTGGAATGAGTTTTACTTATTTTCAAATGGAAGTTGCATTGTGTAGATGCTCGGCTAGTTATTTCAAAATAACAGCTGTTAGTTCAAAATAACTTTGCCGTGTAGACCTACCCTTAGGCTGCTGTTACACTATCATTGTCCTGTCGGAGGGGGCATGTTAATAAGGCAATTTGAACCAGGCTAATGAGGTGCTGACCTGTATAGTCTATGCCTCATTAGCATAATGGCAGCCGCACAAAGAAATACCGAATTTCAGATTGACAGTGAAGATGGGGGCAGCTTCGAAATAAATGCCTTGCTTCAACATTCCCTTACTCTGATCTAGTTCTGCAGAAGTAAGGGAATGTTGAAGCGGGGCGCTTATTTCAAAGCTGCCCCCATCTTCACTGTCAATCTGAAATTCGACATTTGTTCGCACAGCCACCATTATTCTAAAGAGGTGCTGAATATGCATGTCAGCACCTCATTAGTCTGCTTCGAATTGCCCCATTACCATGCCACCTCTGAGAGGACAATGGTAGTGTAGCAGCAGCCTTAGAGAGTTCATGCATCTGCCTTTGTGTCCCTCTTTCTCTGAGTCAGTTTGTTCAAGATCTCCTCCGAAACAGTAAGAACTAGGAGTATCTCATTTGATGCGCATCTTCCTCTTGTGCTAACTTAAAGCAAGGTCAGGGTTTGGTTGTGCCAGGACAATGGGGTATGTCTGAAAGTAATTGTTCTTTATCAAATGGAAGTGGAGGGTGTGATATCAGGGATAATTTTAGGCATGAATGATCACAGGGGCAGGGGGCAGACGTGTGATCCTATAAGGACCCCAGGGGGGCAACAAGCACCTCAGACCCAGGGAGCAGATGCTAGCCAGCCATCATAGGCCTACTATGATGACACTGCCCCCAGTCCGTGCCCTGAGTCTTGACTCCTGCACCTCTCACCAACTCTCTGAAGTCCCTCCCCACACCTCCCAATCTCTTGCTGTGTTTCCTGAACTGCCACCCTGACTTCTTCCTCAATCCCCACACTCCTAGCCCCCAGATCTTAAATATCCTGCCCTAACTCCTGCACTCACCTCCCTTTCCCTTGTTCTCAGCCCTGAAGGGCCCGAGCAACATTGGGAAAGTCTTCTAGTACTAAATATATGGAAGATAATAGAAGTAGTATTAAATGATAAATCATTATTGTAATTGTATGAGGAAATGTTAAAGGGAAGGTATTTGTTATAAGAATCAGCTAAGTAATCATAGGAAGAATATTTGACAAATTTTAACACTCTTTTCTGAGTTTTCTGTGAACCTTTAAAATGATTTTTTTCAATTTCCATGAACAACTCTCAGCAGGGTCATTCCCAAGCACCTTTTCCCTAATATTTCCTTTCTGAATTTTGAAATCTGAAGTGTTGTGACTGGACACAAGTCCCTCACACACTTCTGCTTCCCAGCTTGGTGAGCACAGAGCTTAAAATCTGCAAAAATTGCTTTTTGCACTATTCTCTAATGTGTGCTTACAATTAACTCTGTGTGTGTGTGTGCACGTGTGTGTGTGAGAGTGAGAGAGAGAGATTCTGTCTGAACATTCACAGAAACAAAAATCAGAGGGAGGGCTCAGTCCAGTAAACTTGTTTAAAAGTTCGAATGATCATCCACAGAAGAGAATTTGCCCAGCTCTTTCTCTTTCTATGTTATTCTTCAAACCTCTATGGGCTGAATTATACAGATAAGTTATACAGATGACACTGAAGGCTCCCGTTTGGGATTTCCTAGAAGAATCTTTTGCACAAAGGCAAATATTGGATGCAAGTTCAAAAATATTTAAATATCTCTTTAGGTCAAATAAATTCCTTGTGCATGTGGTCTACAGGAATGTACACACACACACACACACACACACGTATATAAGGCCTGCCAACTGGCAATTCGAAAGGGCCTGAGCCTTCCAGCCACAGCTACCACAGTAGTGACAAGGGGTAGCTTTGAGGCCCTTTGTAGCTGTTGGGTGCACAGTGCACCCTCGGTGGCTTTGAGGCTTAGCTCCTCGCCAGCCCTGCCCATTCTGGGAGCACAGAGCCAGGCACCCCTCACTTTGTGTACAGGCTGGCAATTCTGTCCCACCTCCCTCTCTCCCGTGCATGTGTGTATAGACACCCACACACACATACACAAATATTTGTATGTAGACCCAATAGGTTTGCCCCCATGGAGCCATTCTGGGTTGTAGCACATTTGATTGTCATGTATGTATAGCTGCGTCTACACGTGCACGCTACTTCGAAGTAGCGGCGCCAACTTCGAAATAGCGCCCGTCACAGCTACACGCGTCGGGCGCTATTTTGAAGTTAACTTCGACGTTAGGCGGCGAGACGTCGAAGTCGCTAACCCCATGAGGGGATGGGAATAGCGCCCTACTTCGACGTTCAACATCGAAGTAGGGAACGTGTAGACGATCTGCGTCCCGCAACATCGAAATAGCGGGGTCCTCCATGGCAGCCATCAGCTGAGGGGTTGAGAGACGCTCTCTCTCCAGCCCCTGTGGGGCTCTACGGTCACCGTGTGCAGCAGCCCTTAGCCCAGGGCTTCTGGCTGCTGCTGCTGCAGCTGGGGATCCATGCTGCATGCACAGGGTCTGCAGCTAGTTGTCGGCTCTGTGTATCTTGTGCTGTTTAGTGCAAGTGTGTCTGGGAGGGGCCCTTTAAGGGAGTGGCTTGCTGTTGAGTCCGCCCTGTGACCCTGTCTGCAGCTGTTCCTGGC
Organism: Carettochelys insculpta; assembly: GCF_033958435.1. Classification (NCBI taxonomy): domain Eukaryota; kingdom Metazoa; phylum Chordata; order Testudines; family Carettochelyidae; genus Carettochelys; species Carettochelys insculpta. Next base: position 129,977,479 of record NC_134140.1, on the reverse strand, counting down.
ACCCTTATTTCGATGTGTGCTACTTTGGCGTGTAGACGTTCCCTTGCAGCGCCTATTTCGATGTGGTGCTGCCCAACGTCGATGTTGAACGTCGACATTGCCAGCCCTGGAGGACGTGTAGACGCTATTCATCGAAATAGCTTATTTCGATGTCGCTACATCGAAATAAGCTATTTCGATGTAGCGTGCACGTGTAGACGTAGCCTATGAGTGGAGAGTACCAACACCTCTAATCAAGAATAAGTCCATGATGCATGAAAATAGTGAGATACCTCTTCTCCAAAGCATGCCTCATGTTGTTCGGCTGCGCAGCACTTATGTACCATGTCAGTAAAGTCTGTCACTATTTTCTGTACCTCCTCATCTGTTGCAGTGGGCTTTAATTTAATGAGGTTGACAAGCATTCTGAAACCAATACAAAATGCAGCAATGTAAAATTAACACTTGCTGTGGCTTGAATGATCATTTGTAACGTTGCATTTCTCTGTGCAGATACGTGGCCTGTTTGTAGCTTTATGATATACTCCACAGAGGCCCAGTCTGATAGCCAGAGAATTTGATAGGAGTTTTTCCACAGATTACAATGGACTTGGATCAAGCCTAAATGCAGACTATAATATAAAAAGGAAATTTTAAATAACCACCGCCTGTGCTTGCTCCACTCCACCTACAACTCCAGCCCCATGTCACTGTTTGTCCACTGTTCCCCCAACCACCTTTGCTCCTTTTTGCAACACTGGCCCTATGTTTTGCACAGATTGGGAAAGCCACCATCCAAGTCCCTCCTTAAGACCCAAGTCTGCCAGTGTAGCTCATGTGAAACTGGTCAACTAAGATGTTTTTAGTATTCAGAGAAAATTAACACCTTTCTTTGCAGTGCTGTATATCTGCTCGAACTGAATAACCATGTCATCTTACTGACATTATCCCGGTCTACAGTCACTCTCCTGCTGTGGGATCCTCAAACACAGGTGGGGTTTGGTTTTTGTTTTGTTTTCAAGAGGAAGAATTTTCTAAGCTATGTGACTTTGTTATATATATATATATATATAGTTGTTTAAGCAATTGCTGTTGTTTAAGCAATTGCTATTAAGCAATATTGTTTTGTTTTTTTACTAAGCTAGGTGAATTAACCATGAAGTGAATTAACTCTACTACTGGAAATCTTTGCTCAAAATCTCAGCGCAGTAGGTCAGCTTCTCAGGTGCGGTGTAGCAGTGTATAGTCAGCTGACTTACACCAAATGAGGATTTGGCCCACTGAACGCCTACCATTGTGAAAAACAGCAGCTGCAAAGTCCTGGCTAGACAGAAAATTCATCAGATGTGTTAAAGAGTCTCTGGTGAAAGGCTACCATAGTGTTAAAGTAGCAAACAATTCCTCACTGTGTATGGAAAATTTTAGAGACAAGGTGTGTGTGATGAAATATCTTTCATTGGACCAGCTTCTGTTGGTGAGAGAGATAAGGTTTCAAGCCACACAGGGTTCTTTAAGAGTGGGAAATATACTCCCAGCATCACACACAATGCAAGTTGGTGCAGCTTGCACATATTTTAACTGCTTATGCTAAACAAGGGACTGTTCAAAGTAGAATGGCCCATTAAAATCTTTGCAGTCATATGCTTAAAAGAGTGGGTAGTGGATTAAACACTGTTGTAATAAACCATAAATATAGTAGAAATATAGCACTTTAAAGACTAACAAAATGATTTATTCAGTTATGAGCTTTTGTGGGACAGACCCACTTCTGACAAAGTCCCACGTCATTTTGTTAGTCTTTAAAGTGCTACTGCTGCTTTGTTTTGCTGGAGTACAGACTAACACAGCTACCCCTCTGTTACTATTCATAAATACAGTATCTCTGTTCAGTCCCTAATTTTTAGTGTTTAGCAGAGTAATGAATTTAAGCACCCAGGCTTGTCTTTTGAAGGTGTTGTGTGGGTTTTCTTCAAGGATGAGGACTGAAGGGTCCACTATAAAGTGAACACCATGACTATGTCTACACTATGGCAAAATGTCTGTCAATAGATCACATCCACACACAAAAGCGGGCCTAAAAAGAACTCCACTTTGTCAACAGAGAGTTGCCAGAGTGTCCAGCTGCACTCTCAACAAAATGGCCAACCAGAAGCTCAGCAAACAGGGCTGTCTGGTGAACCAGAAGCCCTGTCTATCAACAGAGGGCCCCCCAGAGCATCTACGCGGCTTTTTTTGTCGACAGAAGCTGTCGACAAAGGCATTATTCCTCCTCACAGAGAGGCAGAATGCTGTTGGCAGACGTGCCGAGTTTGTCGACAGTCTGTCGACAAAACACATTTTGTGTACAGACCCTTTGTGAGTTTTGTTGACAAAACCCTCTAGTGTAGACGTAGCCCGTGTGAAAAGTGTTCATCAACAGGTGATAGAGTGTTCCTTGTTTATCATTTTCCTGTGCAAGTTCATTTGAGAGCATAGTGATTGTCTGTCTGGGTTCACCCACCTTACAGTTGGCTGTGATTCTGAAAACAACTTTCCCACACCTGAAAAAGAGCCCTGTGTGGCCTAAAAGATGTTTTCTCTTATCAGTAGAAGTGGTTCCAGTAAAAAGCTACTATCTCACCCACCATATTTCTCTAATGTCCAGAGACCAACATGGCTACAACAACACTGCACATGGAAAATTAAGCCAAGACTCAACTTTTCTATCAGAACTTAATTTAAGGTGAATTGCTGCAAATTAGCAAACAGACAACTTACGTTAGCTCTTTCATTTGCTGGGTTTCAGCAGGAGCAGTGCACATATCTTCATGGAAGGTGAACAGTTCAGGGTTGAATTCAGCAGGCTTATAGCTGGCGCCTTCTAGGTTGCTGAAACATGGTCTTCTATCAACATAAGAGACACTACAGCAGTGTGTGACATTTTCATGTACAGGTGTAGCCTCAAGTCTTGCACACGTATTCTGAATCATCATGTTCATCTGAACAAAGATTGAAAACAGCAAAACAACGTTTATGTCACTTTTAGCTTTAATGCTAATAAAAGCAATACATATTCCAAATGTCACAATAGTGTAGCAGGGGTGCTGGCTGCTTTTTGTTAAGCAGAAATTCGATGAAAATAAAAAATGAAAACATTCAGTCATTTTGTCACAGATAAAAGTTGCCCTTGCTGAAGAAATCATTATGTATTTTATTCAGGTCTTCAACATTGACAATTAGTGACCAGGAAAGGATTCACAATTGGCATTTCTGAGCTTAGCTGTGAACGTAGACATCTTCCAGAAAAGTGACGTAATTGCTTTTGGTTTAAAATAAGAGTGTCTTCTTCACCCAGTTTAAACTAGCAATCAAACTGATTGGAAACTTGTTCATGTTCTCACCCACAGGGTGTTTTCTGCTAGCTTCACAAATGACATCACCTCCCAAAAATATGAGCCCACATCCAGTTCTAGACTTTTGTTCAGAAATGCTAAAATCTTTAAACTGCCTTTCAGTAAAACTTTTTTCACAATTTCTTCTTGGCGACCAGCATTTAGGGAGTTCATCTCCATGGCAAAGGGGGTTGATTTCCAACGATGCATTTGGAAACCTAAGTTTAGATTTCCATTTAGAAAAAAAATTGTCCAACCCTTCAGAGACTATACTGTGTATTTGCTTCATAACTGGCTATTGCATCTTCAAGAATAAAACTGATGCTCTGTCTGCATTTGGGCAGGATACCCAGAGATGGGGCCACCAATGGAGAGAAAAGGGGGCAGCTTTCCTGGGGCCTAGTGATTTCAAAAGAGTCCAAGGCTCCCTCCCAGCTGCTGCTGCTACAGCAGTCGGGGTCTGGGGCCCTTTAAACCACTCCTGGAGCCCCAGACAGTATGCTCTGAACGCCCCTGAATGACTAGCTGGGGTTCAAACCCTGCCCTTTCTGGAGGCATGGAGCCAAGCCCCCTCCCACCTAGCTCAGGGGCCCCACAAATCTCTCCACTGCCCTGCCCAGGGATGTAAAGGTGCAGTACAGAAAATTACATATGAAAAAGAAAGCTACTATAATGAGAGAAACGTACTCACATATCCTTCTAAACAAGGCATGTGTCTAGCTTCAGTTTCCTGGCAGCATTTGCTACCAGCGGCTGCCACATCCTTTGAGACTTCAATCAATACTTCAATTGGCATCTGAAGCATTTTCCTGGAGTAGCGGCCAAGGAGACTGAAAGAACAATATCCCATAGAATGAACAAAAAGTTCAACTATGGAAAATTTTTTAGGTAAATCACCTAGATAGGGCTCATTCACTGAAGTACAAATTGAACCGTCCAGAGTAAAAATAATTTTTGCATTCTTTCCTGTAGCAACAGAAGCAGCAATGAGTTTACCTTTTCATGGGCTGTGGAAGCCTACGTGTATTTTCAGAGTGTAACTTCTAAATACTCTTATTCTAAATGGCATCTTCTGAATTGCCGGCTGAACAAATCCTAATGATTAAATTGTACTCTTGTCTTACTCAATTGGGTCTGGAAAATATCACATTTACATAATCCTTAACATTCACTATATAAGCATGGAAACACTCCAAAACAAAAAAACATACTATTTCAGGTACATAACTTCTCCAACGCTGGCAAGCAAACCACAGTTCTTCTTTACTAGCTCCTGAGTCTCCTGAATTTGACTCCTGAATTTCTCTTCCTGCAAGTAAATATACCTCTTGTTAGAGCTAAGTGCTATTTCAAAATGCATTTTTGTGCGTAGCAGCATTATTTCAAAATAAGCTATTCCAGAACAGCTCTTCCAGAATAGCTTATTTTGAAATAAGGCTTCTGTGTAGATATATCCTGAGAGTCACTGGTAGAATTCAAAGGCTACATCTACGCTAGAAGCATCTGTCTACAGAAGTTACAGTTGGAAGAGATATTCTGACAAAACTTCTATTGACAGATCGCTTCTACACATAAAAGCGGGTTGATCTTTTGATCTGCTCTGACAAAAGGGCCCCCCAGAGCATCTACATGGCTTTTTTATTGATGGATTCTGTTGACAAAATGTATTTTGTGTGTAGATGCTCCGAGTTTTGTCGACAAAACCCCCTGGTGTAGACTTAGCCAAAGAGCTTAATGGCCTGGTACTTATGACCATGATCTATGAATAGTTTTGCTTTTCCTGTAAGCCTGGATTATGGCTGGTCTTGCCAAGACCTATGGCCAGGTCACCTGGTCTTGGAAGCCATTTTGGAAGCTGTGCTTAGTCACAGGATGTGTTAAACGTTTGAAATCAAACAGGCTATGGCCAGACTGCAGCACACCCTCGTTTACCATCTAAGATGTCTGCTTCAACCAACTGGAACTGAACATGAAGAAGGATCAGGCCCAACTTGGGAGGTGAATAATTACCTGGTTGGGGTGGTGGTGGGGGACAGTAGCTGTGCACCTCTCTCTCTTTCATTGATAAAGGGGCAAACGTTATGTGCTTGCTTTCTGTAAAACTTTATGCACAGTAAGGTGTATGTATCTGAGCTTCTAGTCCCATTGGGGCTGTGCACCAGGCTCCTTTGTGTTGGCTAGCCTTCCCAGAATTGAGCTGGTCTCACTTTCTCTGTTACGCTGCTGTGGGCTGTGACCCAACTCTGTGCTGTCACTGGAGGAAACTGGAGGTCCTGGCTCAGAAGGACAGGATGTGGGGCACCTCAGAGGGCAGGCAGGCAGACTCAGAGGTATTTCAGAACACTGAGTGACAGTTTCAAGGGGATCTCTGTGTCTGAACCCATCACGCTAAGTTCTTCCAATAACTAATTATTCTCTTTGCAAAAATTGCAACTTACTTTCAGTTGAAATTGTTCTAGCTTCACCTTCTAGCAATTGGATCTGATAGCTCTGTACAACTTGCATAAGTTCATTGTCACCTTCTAACAGACCCACTTGCATTATGTCTCGACTGGCTCACTTAATGATGGTCAGCTCTTTGTGTTCATTTCTGCAAGGCCTAGAACAGTGTGGTCCTGATCCTCATGGCAGACACTTCCAATGCTGCCCTTATTCATAGTCTGGTAGCTCAGGATTTTTAAACTGAATTCAGATCTATCCATTCACGTTTTGGAAAAATAAAAACAAAACAGTTGTTCTGAGGGTATTTTTTTCTCTATTACAACTGATTTAGTGCTAAGAAAAGTTACAGAGCTTTTCATTTTGGACACGGTTCAATGTATAAGAAGAGAACAACAAAAATTAATGGTAACACAGGCTATTCCACTAATTTGCCGTAACACTCAGTTTGAGGGACCGTTTCTGGAATACCGGTGCTACCCATTCCCTGTGTTCACAGAATCTTTAGCCCCTCTGCAGAAGTGAACATGTAAGATGCCTCTGTCAGGTTGCTTTTTCAATATGTGTACATGTCCCTTAGAAATTTAACTTAATGATCTCAGTTATTTTACATGGGCTAGGGGTACCTCATGTCCAACTGGTAGTTTGTTCATTCATTCCAGGAAACCATAGGTCCTTGTCATAAATGACAAATACAGAAATGCTGCACCCTCTAGTCTGTGAATCCCAGCTAATCTCCATTTATTAACGCCCAATAAATCCCTATCCAGTGAAATCCCTTTGGTCATAATCAGTTCATTAGACTTCATCACTAAAACATTCTAATTTTTTCCTAATATGTGTGATGAACAGCAGAACTTACTGCATGATTGTAACATTCAGAAGCTGTCTCTTTCTTGCAGCACTCCGTCAGGGTGGATTGGAATGTCTTCCCATTTCGCAAAAGCATTTGGGAAGAGAAGTCTTGATGCCTTCTTGAATACTCATAAAGAAATCTGTAACATGAAAACTGCCAGCATTAGAGATTAAAAATGTAGTAGTCCCAGGTTCTCTGTCAGCACTAATTACCATGTTATTTGTCAATCAATGTTTGCTGCTCAGTGGTGAACAAAGATTTGAGCTGTCTTCTCAGTAGACTCTCTTAGCCATTAGCCTTTTCTTCTACCAGTTTTTGTTGAACTGTAATTTTCCAGGGCAGAATTCCTATGGCATAACTTTATAAGGCATTAAATCAGCTAGAGAAGGGGTCACCATTCTAAGGGTTTGTCTATACTTACCAGAAGGGCAATGCAATGGCAGTGTATCTTCAGGAGTTCGATTCTGGTGAAGATGTGGAAAAAAATCAATCTCTCTGGGCTCAGCCATCAGCCCCTGTATTCCACGTTACCATGTGGAGTCAGGGGGGGTGTCAAAACAAGACTAGAGAGGGTAGGTATTCCCTAGGGAAATAAGTCGATTCCAGTATGCCAATTCTAGCGACGCAAATGCTATAGCTAGAATTATGAATCTGAAATCAACTTATTTCCCTAGCATGGACTTACCCTATCATATGCTATATCTTTTTGCTGTGCTCATGGTAGGAGCTGGCCACTTAAGTGCCTAGACAGATGATAAAATCTGCTGTGTAGAACACTAGACCTTGTCCTTTTAGACATTTTTGGCCCAGAGTGAGGCATCATTTAAGGAAGAGGAGAAATTAAGTTGCAGACTAACCAAGATTTAAGCAAAGAATCCCAGAGGCTTTGGGAGCTGTGAAAGATGAAGATAGGTCTTCTTTAGGGAAATAAGTTAATTCCAATATGCCAATTCTAACTACACAAATGCTGTAGCTAGAATTGACATCTGAAATCGAAGGAAGAGCTCTGGGAGAAGGTGATGAAATCCTTAGGCAGTTGCAGTAGATTCAGGAGAAACTGCTCAATGAAGAGAATGCAAAGAAATCCCTGGAGGGGAAGTATACATGAGCAACAGCTTCACAACACCTATTATCAAGGTGCAGACTGAGCACTAAATAGGATTAAAAGATGGGACGGAAATGGAACTAGGTGGAGTAACAATTTGATCTTCTCCAGCATAATTCTCTGGACTGGAAAAATTCTTCAATGGAAAAGCATATTTAGTCCCTCTTCTCACATACAATTATCATCAAGACATGCACAAATGTAGTAATTACTGAATCAAGTTAGAGTAGTAACAGAGCGAAAGCCATGCTAGTCTGTATACTATCAAAACAAAAAAGCAGTCAAGTAGCACTTTAAAGACGAACAAAATAATTTATTAGGTGAGCTTTCATGGGGCAGACCCACTTCTTCAGATCATAGCCATACCAGAACAGACTCAATATTTGAGGCACAGAGAACCAAAAAAGTAATCAAGGTTGACATTCAGAAAAAAATTATCAAGGTGAGCAAATCAGAGAGTAGAGGGGCAGAATGGGGGAGGGAGTCACCCTTCTGCCCCTCTACGCTCTGATTTGCTCACCTTGATAATTTTTTTCTGAATTGTCAACCTTGATTACTTTTTTGGTTCTCTGTGCCTCAAATATTGAGTCTGTTCTGGTATGGCTATGATCTGAAGAAGTGGGTCTGCCCCATGAAAGCTCACCATCTAATAAATTATTGTATTAGTCTTTAAAGTGCTACTCAACTGCTTTTTTGTTTTGAATGAAGTTAGTGAGTCATAGGAAGAAATGGATGGAAAAAGTTATTTGGAGGAGCTAGAGCACTGACCTTTCAAGTTCATGCCAGTAAGGTCAATGGTGGATGTAGTTTTTCAACCTCACTATTGCAGAAATTTATAGGGAGAAATGCGAGGAATGGCACTTAGTGTTTGTGTTTAAAGAAATCTCTGACTGAGTTTCTAGAGAATTTTTATGGTTACAATGCTGTAGACACCATCTGGCAGAAACTCATGAGTCTCTGACTAGTGACGTGATACTGTTCTGAGAAGATAAGCAGAAACAGACCTAAAACCACAGAGAGCTGCATCAGAAGAGAAGTGCTTATGGATCACCCAACAAAAGATGAAATACACGTGAGGGTTTGTCAATAGACCAGGAGACACCAATAGAATTAAATGTTACAGAATTAGTTTGTACAACAATTTAAATACCTTGGTTCAGTGCTGAGCTGTGATGGGAATGTGAGTGTTAAGAGCTGCACTGACAGGATTTGGTGTAAAGGGATGGAGTTGACAGGGATTCTCAGCATATTATTTCAGGAAAGCAAACAAAAGAGGAAAGCTTATAAGTTCATTGTCAGGCCTGCCATGACAAATGGGCAAGAATGCTAGACAAGGAGGAAGAGAGGACAACTTCACACTGCCAAAATGAAAATACTGAGCTGGGCTGTGGGTCAGACAAGAGCAGATGAGCTATGCAGTGCAACAGTATGATGCAGTCAGCCTCCAGCATAGAAAAGCAGAGGGAAGATCAGCTAAGAGAGTGCCAGTATGTGAGATAAGTTGCCCAGAGAGAATAAGAGCTAATAGTCATGGGCCAAAACCACAAACAGCCCTGGAAATAGATAGTTTTGAGACACTGAACAAACAACCCGGTTTTTAGGATAAGGCCAAAAAAAAAAATCTGCTGTCACGTACAGCCTGGTAAGATTCCCACATACTAACTGGAGTTTTTACCTTCTACCAGTTTTTGCACACTGATATTGGCTTCCATTGAGCTGTTCCCAATTTACATCTGTTTTAAGTGGGATTACGGTGAAAATAGTCATCTAAGAATAATGCATCCTTAGGAGAGCAGAGCTGGAAAAGGAACCAATGTGTCTTCCTTAGTTATAATTAATGAAAGGTGTTACAATTTTTTCCTGTTTGGCTATAGTTCTCCTGTGCATAGATGATGGAGCAGCAATCTGACTAATAGAATATATATTTTTGAATGCCAAGAACAGTCTGTCAGCATGACTGATGGCGAAGGGACAAGAAACTTTGTGTAAGTCAGATATTACAAATTAAGGACATGGAACTCCTGCATGAAAAAGAATCTTACCCCACCGGCTAACTGAAGAAAGGCTGTATTTCATCTTCAAAGGGAAGATAGTGGATACCATGTATCACAAAATATGGGAATTACAACAGAGGAAAGTGGATAGAACTTCAAGAAACTAAAAAGTCAGCGACGCAAAGGATCAAATAAACTAATCTCTCCATTATAGACTTGACCACAATACCCTGCAGGACAGATCCTCAGGTGGTGTAAAATGACAGAATTCAGAAAAGTCACCAGCAGGACTTCTGGCCCTTAGCTTTATTCCAGATTATAAATCATAAATTATATTTTAATCAGTCCTACTGTGTACGTACAAATGTGAAAAGCTAATGCTAGACATAAGAACATGTGGCATTTTGCCATACATACTCTTTCATGAAGGCATTTGGCTCTTCTGTGAAGTGCTTGCACATCTCTTGGTCTTGCCCGTACTTCTCAGCTATCGAGGGCAAACCTTCAGGCTTGTCATCAAACGGCGCCCTAGGAACACACTCACTTCTTTCCACCACTGGCTTCTCACAACAATCTTTTATTTTACTGGAGAAGATATCTTGTTTAGAACAGATATAGTTCACCACCTCTGCCTGCCAAAGGAATGATTAGGTCAGTTAAAAGGGTTTTGTACGCAACTACTTATTTTTAGTTTCTCAGTTTTTTTCTTTTCACAGTTTTGAGGCCAAAGTCAGAGCCAGTGTTGCCGATTTGCTAAGGAAATAGAAACTCTCTAGGCGGCTATAATTTTACTCAGCTAGACTGCTTTCTACCTAGAGCTAATGGATTTCCAGCCTTAGGCACTCCCACCTGTTGAAAACTGGCTGGAGCCATGACAGCCTGAAACTGCTTCCTGGCCAAGTAGGGAGAGATGTTGTCCCTTCCTTTGTCATTAGATATCTAGAAGGGGTGGACGGACTACCAATGAAAGCAGAAGTCATTATGCACCTTGATGCAAGGAGTTACCACTTTGCCTCTTCAACCACCTGATCTCTTTCTATAACACAAGTGACTTCGGCTTCTACAAGGGGCTGCTATATGCACTAACCCCCCAAAAGTAGAAAGTCAGCTTGGGGGACACAGTTTGCCTATGGGTCTGAAAACAGTTCATTGTTCTGAAATACATGGGCATTGTGAAATAGTTGTTTACCACACATTCCTGACCCAGGTCTGCTGTCCTTACCCATGAGTAACAGCAATGAAGGGTCCTGTGGCACCTTATAGACTAACAGAAAAGTTTTGAGTTTCTGTTAATCTATAAGGTGCCACAGGACCCTTCATTGCTGTTACAGATCCAGACTAACACGGCTACCCCTCTGATACTTACCCATGAGTGTTACCCATTGAGTTTTAAAGGCACTACTTGAATAAGGCTTGTTAAGCTGAGTCTTGGAGCCTACTTATAATTATAGACTAATAAATAATGAACAAATACCTTCTACCCAAACACCTGACCTGCTAGCATCCTCCCTCCCTCTGTGCACACCTTAATCTGAATTTTATACATGGGGTAGGCAAGAGCTTTCTGTTTATGAATTGCAAGAACCTCCCAGAGCACTGCGAGCTAAGAAGACGTTGCTACTGCTTGCATTATACAGGAGGCAGGTGGGCAGACAATAATAAGCTGTACTAATGTTTTCCATTCCTCCATTTTCAGTTGCTCATAACTTTGCTGAACTTTAACTATTGGGTGGCTATTTTCCATGTCAGGCACCTGCTTCATGCTGTATGCATCTGGAAAACTTCAGCCCAAAATATATATCAATTTATGAGAACAAGACTAGGGATATCTGCACTGAAACACAGGCTAAAAGAATTCTGGTGACCTCTTTTGAAAGTTTCCATTTCCCTCTGCTTTGATAGAGGGACTTGACAGCTGGTGGAAGGTGGAGTCATGGCCTTTGTATGAAGGTTGTGCCTTTTGCCATCCTTGTGCCTGGAGTTGGCAAAATTATAAACCTATGAATGGTTATGGCTTGCCCATGCTCAACAGCACCTTGCTACAGTTTAAATATTTAAGGCCTGAAGAGTCTGTACTCATCATGCCTGTGCCATCCCCATACAGCAACTAAGCATGCTCACTTCAGCCCAGATTTATGGAGGTGAAGCCAACTTTCCCTCTAGTGTGTGTGGCAGACCAGAGTGGGGCTCAGAGCAAGGAGACTGTGCTGTGCTCTTACTGGAGGTTCTGTCTGCACTCATGCAACTGTGGAGGGAGAAGCAGTCAAACTAATTCAAATACAAAGGGGGCCTATGCTTTTGAGGAGGAGGGCTGGCAGAAGTACATTGGGACAAAGAGGCCTATGGGTGCGGGAGATCAGGAATGGAGCGACGACCACTACAGAGGCTGCAGGGTTGAGCTGATCGTTTTTTGGACAAGAGGCTGGAACAGAAGGCTGAGGAGTGGCCTTTAGACTGACTGGGACCAGAAGCCAGTGGACATGTAAACACAGGGCAAGGGCAAGTTGGAGGGGCCAAGGAAAAAGGTGTCAAGCTTGGAGCGAACAGGCAGAACAGTTTGTTCCCATAAGAACACATGCCTCTCTCATGCCCAAAATCGAACCCAGAATCTGAGTTTCTCCATTCCTCCACTGTCAACAAATATCAACGAAACCCAGGGGCAATGTGTCCCATTCCCTGCCCCCCATACTTTAGTACAGGTCCACATAGAGATTAATGCCATACTACAACTAAAACTCAGACTGTGGGGTGAATCTAAAGGTTCAAGTGCAATAAGATGCCACATGACCACATTCCGGGTTTTACCCCAGCTTGTAATTTCCTAAGCTTTTAAAAAAAACTGTATAAAATAATATTGGCATGGAAAAAAACTGCATGGAATTGTCACACAATTAAAAACTGTACTATAACACATAAACACAAGCGGGCCAAATTAAGGTGAACCACGTAAATATGTTCCTGACATTTCCTAACTTTTGAATGCTTGACTTTGCAACTTGAATGTTCTTTTGATGTAACTATTGGATCCAGAGTTGGTGTAAACTGGGGCCAATGAAATCAGTGGAGATAGTTCTCTTTACATTAACTGAGGATCCGTCTATGACTTTTTAAGCACTGAGATGCCAAGAATCGAAGAGTGTAAAGGTGGAGCATTGTGAGTAAACAATACTAAACAAAAACAATGGAACTTACCCTGTCATCTGCACATTCTATCATGTCACCAGCACAGCACTCCATGTGAACATGTGAAATATCCTCTTCAATTTTCTGAATCTCTGCAAATGGAGCCTTTGGAAATTTTTGGCTAAGTATTGCAAAAGTCCTATCAAGGGGAGAAATCAGACATTTTTCTGATTTAAAGCTCTTTTAATTTTTAAACTTAGAAGTCATTGCAATTGAGGTTACGCTAAATCATGATGGATTATTTAAATAAGAGAATAGTAAATTATTTATTTTACTCATGATTTTAATCAGCAAGCAGAAAAGCTTGAATTAAATCAGTGATTTTAATCTTGTTTTGTAATTGCACATTTTCTGGCCCCTGAAGGAAAGAGCAAGTCTGAGTGACTGGTAGCCATTAAAACAAGTTGATTGGCAAAAAAGCCTTTACACAAAATTGGTCATCTCCTGTCTAACCAGGAGCACACACTTTATCTATACACATTTATTCTAGTGATTATATAGCTAAGTTTACATTTATTCAGATTCTAAATGTTCATTTCTGATTATTAGAAAATGTTGCAAGATACATTTCTTATTTACAAGCTGTCAATTAATTTTGTATTTGTTGATTTGTGTCAAGTTCTATTTGGATGGACATTCAAATTTTGAAATTTCGTGTAAAGATATATGGCTGTCAGTGCTACCAATTCCTTCTGCAAACAGTAAATCCAAGTTTATTATAAGGAGGAGCATCAAAGTCACCACATACAAACAAGTTGCTGATTCATTTCTGATTGATTATTTTCAGGTCTGACAATAACCACCAATTTTTATAATAAAACAGTGGCCAGATACTTACTCTTTCTTGAAAGTTCTTTCTCCATATTTCTTCAGGATTTCACAACCATACGTGTTCCTTTTGCTGACAAAGTGGATCCTTTTTCGTATCAAAGGGAGCTAGCATAATTACAAGCACATTGTCAGATGAAGTGATTATAAATGAGAGATTGGAAAAGAAAACACTGAAAGCATCAATTCAAAAACACAAACAGCCTTTGCCTGATTAATTAAAAGTCCAGGTAAACCCACGGTGCATTATGCAATCCTCAGCAATTAATACTCCAGCCCTTTATTTTATATGTTGGTGTATTGCATGCCCCAGTTCTGCTAACCACCTCATCTGTAAGGAGCACCTTGCTCTGCCAATAGCTCAGTTCATTTGGATGGAACTACACAGCCCTGTGCTTGTAGGGTTACATGCTGCTCTCTGTACCACCTGAACCACCCTGCTGAAGTGATTAGGACTGAATGGTCAGTCATTGGTTCTGAGTACTAGTGAAAGCAGTATTACTAAGGGCAGGTCTGTACTACCCTGGAAGTTCGATTTTGCACATCTAGGAGACATGCGCAAAATCAACCTCCCGGGTCGCAATCAACCCCGTACTCCTTATGATACAGGAGGAGTAAGGGAGGTTGACGGGAAAAACTCTCCCATCAACCTTCCCCAGTAGGGATGGCCAAGTTAGACGAGCACAGATATGTCGATTCTAGCTATGCAATTGGCATAGCTAGAACTGCATATCTGCAGTTGACTTTCTTAGTCTAGTGTAGACATAGTCTAAGTGAGTTAATGGCTAGATTTTAACTTTTCCATGAATATACTCTGCTACTGGTCTATAATGGTATCAAATCAAGAGAGTGTGTGCACTTGGAACCAAACCTTTCCCATTTATCCCCATGTTGTTAAAATTGCATATTGTCTGCCTGGGGCAAGAGGTGCAGCAACTGCTTACCCCTGCATGTCTGAACCGAAGGCGTGTCTTATTCCTGCTTTGCACGCCCGTACTCCATGCTGTCTTGTCTTAGTCTAGACCCCGGCAATCAGCGTGTGATTATTTTCCCCACAAGAAATGTGTATTGTCCGTACTTAGTACATCAGAGCAATAATGATAGTAGATTGACAGAAGAAGTTTGAAAAAGGGATAAAATTCTTCCAAATTTTCAATGGGGAAAAAATGTGCTTGTATCGTGAAATTTCAAAATGTGCAATTTTTCCACCATCTCTGATTGTCTGTAAGATACTGACTTTTCATGAGCAGATAGTTTTCAGTGAGAGGTCAGGTAGTATATAAATCCAAAATTTTATTCAGGCGAAGATCAACTTCATGCGCAAACGTGCAAAAATGGGATGTGCTTATACATATGCATTTTGCTGCATGACACCACCTGCTATATGCAAATGTCTCAAACAATAAACTTGCCAGACAATTAGATGATGTTGAGCATAACCACAACTTATTTTCAAATCATTTTATCAACACTTCCTGCCCCTGCCAATTTCACATCTCATAAATTTCAATGCCAAGAGTCTATCATTGGTGTATACTGCTTTTAAAAACCCCCATAGATTAGTGTATCAAGATACAATAAGTTGGGTGGGGCAGAAAGAGAGAGAAATTTAAATTTTAAAATTTCTGAAGATTATTGTAAAAATGTATGTAAAATTATTTGAAAATGTTTATTAAAGGTGTGATAGTGTCCTCTTAAAGTTAAACTTGTTAAATTAAACATAAGTACAATTAAGATCAGAAGGCAACTTTTTAATATCTATTTGTGTTTCATTTTTCACACTGACAATCTGAATACCTTTCCCTCCAAACAAACGCTACTGTTGGCCTCTTTGCAACAGTGTTCAACTGCATGCTCAATCTCAAGAGCCAGAGCAAGGACTGTGGGACCATACAGAAAAGGATGGCGTCTTGACATCTCGTACAGGCGACTGAAAAGAAAATACAAAATCACACTTGTTACTGCCAACCACAAATAGCTTCTAGTCTATACAAAGCAAAGCATGCATGAAACAATTCTATACTAAAACAAACCGGTTCTAGCTTTAGTAACTATCAGGGATACGTGTGCCAAGAATGGAGTTCTCATCACAAAGGAAGTACTCAATTGTAGTGGAGATGGTCATGTGAACTCCCTGGCAATGGCTACACTAGAAGGTTTTTCTGGCAAAACCACGCTTTTATCGAAAAAACCCACAGAGCGTCCACACGTAAAATGTACTTAGTCAACATTTTGTCAGTAAATCAGCCATGTAGACGCTTTGGGGCTCCTTTTGTTGACAGACAGGACTTCCAGTTTACTGGACAGCCCTGTTTGGAGAGCTTCTGGTCAGCCATTCTGTCGAGAGAGGGCCAAACAGTCTGGCTGTTCTCGGTCAACAAAGCAGATTGCTCTTTTGATATGCTTTTATGTGTAGACGCAATCTGTCGACAGAAGTTTTGCCAGGAAGTCCCTTCTGACAGTGACTTTTGTCAACAGATGCTTCTTCTGTAGACATAGCCTTAAGGTTTTAAACTGCTCAAATTTTTGTTGTCTATTATTTTGAGGGCAAGACTTTCAGTATTCCCTGATTTTTTAAAATAGAAACAAACAAACAAAATTAAGGTTTTTGGGGAGTAGGATGCTACACCTTTCTGCTCTCCTTCTTTATTTCACCATTTTCCTGTCTCTCTTCAGTAACAAAATGGAAAAAGGAAGGAAGGAAAAGACATTGGAAAAGTAAAGAGGGAGGAAAAATCCAGAAACCAGAATAAGGAAAAAACCTTTGCCAAAAATCAAGATATCAAAATAAAATTCCTGATTCTTTTTTTCTGAAAAACATTGCTTTGAAGAAGAAAGAATTCAATCCAGCCTAGTAACTGTCTGCCATGAACTTTTCATTAAAATTTCAAGTTCTCAAAAATTGTGACCAGCTGTTTTATTCTAAAAGCTGCACGAGTGACATAGTCCAGCGTTCACACGTGGGTGTGTGCAGCTGCTTCCACACTCAGCAGTGTTTCTAAAATATGCTCATGTGTGGTCGGAAAGCACAGGGACATGGTGAATACAGGTTGCACCTCCCTCGTCTGGCCCCCTGGGACCTGACTGGCCCTGAACGAGGTAATTTGCCAGACAGAGGGAGGTCCCCTGCTCCAGACACCCAGTCTGCTGTCTCTTCCTGATCCATTACTTCCTGCCTGGAACTTGACCCCTGCTGGACTGACACATGCCCAGGCACCTCAGGCTGCCAGTCACAGAGGTCAGCTCTAGCCCTTGCCAGACATGGCCCCAGCTCCACAGATGCTACCCTAACTGGGCTGTCAGTGTAGACACAGTCCCGGTCCTGTGGAGGCCAGTTCCTGCCCTTGCTGGGGTACTGAACATTGCCCTGGCCCTGGGGGGCACTTGCTCCAGCCACTGGGCTGCCAGCATGGCCCTTCCTGGGCTGCCGTCATGGCCTTGGCTCTTCAGATGCCAGACATGGCCCTGGCCCTGTGTATGCCTGCTCTGCCCCAGCTGGCCTGCTGGCATGGCATCGGCTCAAGCCCTGGCTGGGGTGCTGGACACTGCCCGGCCCAGCAGGCACCTGGTACAACCCCAGCCCCTTGGAGACTGGCTCCAGCAGCCTGACACCGAAGGCCTGGGACACAAGCCTCCTCTGGGCTCCCCTGCCCAATGCAGCCAGCCTTCCCCTACTAACATCCTCTGGTCCAATAACACCCATGTTGCCGGACCAGAAAATGCCCGTTTTGAGAGGTCCAATCTGTACGACCGTTGTCCACAAGTAAAAGTATCTCATAAAATCAACGTTCTTACTGTTCCATGTGCAACCCTTTAGCTTCTTGGAATTGTTGGCACAATACTTCAGGTGCTGGAATGTGATATGGAGGGATGAGCCCTGGAACAGACTTCTTGAAGGACAGGAAGCACTCATTTCTTCCAGGGTCTGTTTTGTTACAGCAGTCAGCCACTGGACCACATGCGTCAGCACTCTCATGTTTTTTGCACATCTCATCCAGAATAATAGTAGGCTACAGGGAGAAATACGTTGACTGGGGTCAGAGTTAAGTTTTTTTATGAAGTGTCTGATGTAAAGTTTCACTCTTCTAGATGTTTAGCAAATACATGTGCAACCTTTCTATTAATGCCAGGAGCCTGCCAGAAGGGCCAGGTTCAGCTCCCAGGGGGTTCCTGTCAAGGATACAACTAACCAGCTCAAGCCCCCACCCAGTGGCCTGGGACAAACTCACCCCACTTGCTGGGTGCCTGTAAGGCAGTTCTCCCCCTACCGGCTGCCCACTAGTCATGCTGTCCGCCGCTCCTCCTACCAGCCACCCACCAGCACCTGCTGGGGGATTGCCCTCAGGCAGAACCCTGTGAGTTCAGCTCTGTGTGGCCTCAGAAGCCACTCTGTGATTTCAGCTTTTAATACTTCCAGGGTGGAGTTTCATAAAAACCCTAGTACCCAGCTCTACCTTTCAACAGGCAGGGAGGGAGGGCTAGTCAAACCAGGCTTATACTCATATGGACAAGGCATACACAAGCCCAAAACACCCAACTAATATCCCTCCCCTCCTGCCTTACAATGCTTTAAACCAGGGAGCCCTGTGTAATCAATGTCTTATGCAGCTATGGCAACTGCCTTGTCCCCCACAACAACCCAGAGCATCGGTGAGATCCCACAACTCCCACACTGACTGTCGGCATAAATTGTGATTTTACAACAATGTGTTTATAATAGACAAAATCTTATGGCTTACTTGCTACCCATTAGGCTTTGCCTGAAAGGTATCACCCATGCACACCTTTGCATTCCCATGCAAATGATCTCTGGGAGACACATTACTCCCAGCCTTCAGCAGCATTGCGTTCCTGCTGCTACATTCCTTACACATGTAATATGCAAAGAATTAGAATTCATGAGCCAGAATCTCATGGCATGGCTCCATTGACTTAATTAAGCCCATTGAAACCTCCTGAAAATCTGGTCCCATATTTCTATTACCATGATTGTTTTAATGCTTGATGATCGAAATTCACTGGAGGTTTGACTTAATAGGCTGTAGAATATGTCCAGCTCCCCTTGAATAGGGTGACCATCTGTCCCTTTTTGGGAAGACAGACCCATATTTCGGGCACTAGCCTGGCATCCCAATTTATTTTTCCAAAGGGGCTGATTGGCCCGTATTCCACATTTTACAGTGCAGGTTGAAGCCTCCAGTTCTGGCTCACTGGCTGGGGAGATCCAGGAGCAAGACCCACGCAGTGGCACAGCTGCTACTCAGCTTGCCCCAGCTGGTGAGAGCCAGGATCTGAACCCGCATGGTGGCACTGCTGTTGCTTGGCTTCCCCTGGGTGCAGGGAGCCAGGAGCTGAACCCATGTGGCGGCACTGCTGCTGCCTGGCTTTCCTCAGCTAGCAGGAGCTGGGAGCCAGATTGATGCAGCTCCCTGGTGGCAGCTGGGAGCTTCACTGGCAGGGCATGAGCCCTTCTTCTGGTGCTCCAAGTCAGGGGGCAGCTGAAAGCCACGGCTGCCCCCCCCTACCCCCACAGCACCCTACCAAGGTGGTAGCCCCCACAGGGGAGCCACCACCTGACTCCCAGATAGGGTGACCATCTGTCCTGTTCTGGCCACGATGGAGCCATTCCCCTGTGTCCCATATTTGGCTGGGGGAGATATGGTCACCCTCTTTATGAAAGTAGCCCTGTTGACATCAGTGGGTGAGTTTGGGAAGGAACTATTGTTTCTATAGTTAAATATCAATTGGGCAACCTTTGAGATGAAGCCAGGGGATTCATGTTAGTTGAATTGCCTGTTATAATCATCTAGAATACCGTCCCAACTAGAATGTTGCCTAAGTGCAAATGTGACTGAGCCCAAGTTGCAAAAATCAGGTCTAGTTCCAAATTTCAAAGCATTCAAAATTCAGAGATGTTCAAACTGGGATGGACTTAACTGGGCATCAGCTGTGGAAATTTAATGCACTTAGGGCAAACATTTTCTAAGTTGCCTAGGGTCCATGGGTTTAAAATTATTTAGGCACCTGAATATGCACAAAGGACCTAACTTGTTCAGGTGCCTACTACTGGGAATTTCTAAAATGCCAAGGCAAGCTAAGTCCCTATGTGCATTTCAGACTCCTGAGCACCTTTGAAAATCTGAGCAAAGACTAAAGAACCTCCATCCCATTGAAAATCAATGGAACATAAGCTCCTAAGTCATTTAGATGTTTTTGGAAATCCAACTCTTAAAATGTACAAGAATTAAGCACCATATGAAATATATATAGCTCAGTAGCAGTGTCAGCTTGAGAACCTTGGGGGTGAAAAACTAGTAAGTAATTTTGGTTTGCTGTTAAAGTCTGTGACTAAGTGCTTTATCACAACATTGTATTAGCAGTGTAAACAGAGAAGAATCACAACAGCAATGGACTCTTTGCCTACCACTGGTTTCAAACACTCTGGGTCCTGCTCATTGGCAACACACTTGTGCGCAATATCCACGACATTCTTCACCTGTTTTGCTATTTCTTCATGAGGGCACATGCTGAGATACTGAGAAAATGTGATCAGGGAACTGAAACACAAAGCATATTTTTAAAGATGTAAACGTATTTTTTAAAAAAAAAAAAACTTTCCTGAATTGCTAGCCTGTTTCTGGATTTAGAGACATTGCTGTTATCTGTGGTAACGAGGCAGAGAACAACTTAATGAAGAAGGCAGGCAAGAAGTTTGCTGTAGGCTCAGGAAGATTAGTGAAGGACAAATGTTCTATGCAGTTTTGTACCCATGTACACAAATTTGTATGCACAATTGCAAAAATGGCTATGGGCAAAAATTGTGCAGTCAAAAAACAGATACTTAAACTGCAGAAATCTGATCATGTGGTTTCCCAATCGGTAGCTCTCCCTGCCCCTCTTTCTGATGTGTAGTTTATCTTAACACTTCTCTAGTAAAACCATGACAGATTATAAATGTCTCAGACTTTTCTTCTATGTGTTTCCTGAAACTAGTAGTCAGCATTCCTGTGGGGCTATAAGAAGTAACAGTTATTGTTAAATAATCAGATCTTCAGCTAGCTCTGTCAGGCCTAAAAGCTGACTTGTCTCAAAAAAACAAATGTCCCTTTGATCTACAACTATGACTCCTTAGCTACGTCTACACGTGAATGTTACATCGAAATAGCTTATTTTGATGTAGTGACATTGAAATAAGCTATTTCAATGAATAACGTCTACACGTCCTCCAGGTCTGGTGCCGTCGACGTTCAGCGTCGACGTTGGGCAGCACTACGTCGAAGTAGGCTCTGCAGGGGAGCGTCTACACACCAAAGCGGCCCACATCGAAATAAGGGTGCCAGGAACAGCTGCAGACAGGGTCACAGGGTGGACTCAACAGCAAGCCGCTCCCTTAAAGGGCTCCTCCCAGACACACTTGCACTAAACAGCACAAGATCCACAGAGCCGACAACTGGTTGCAGACCCTGTGCATGCAGCATGGATCCCCAGCTGCAGCAGCAGCAGCCAGAAGCCCTGGGCTAAGGGCTGCTGACCACAGTGACCATAGAGCCCCGCAGGGGCTGGAGAGAGCATCTCTCAACCTCTCAGCTGATGGCCGCCATGGCGGACCCCGCTATTTCAATGTTGCAGGACGCAGATCGGCTACACGTGCCCTACTTTGACATTCAGCGTCGAAGTAGGGCGCTATTCCCATCTCCTCATGAGGATAGTGACTTCGATGTCTCGCCACCTTATGTTGATTTCAACTTCAAAATAGCGCTTGCCACGTGTAGACGTGGCAGGTGCTATTTCAAAGTTGGCGCGGCTACTTCGAAGTAGCCGGCACGTGTAGACGCAGCTCTTCAGTCACCCGGAGGGAATCACATACACACTACTGCTAGGCCATAGGGGGTCACTGTGGTACTTTGGCTAAATTTTGGATGTAGTAGTATTAATTGTGTTGCCAGTAGGATAGACAATGGTACTACAGCTTATCCCTGAGCATCAATCAGATGCAGGAGAGTGACTGCTTCAGGAGTCAAATTTTATCTGTATCTTAGCTAAATGGACATTTATCAGGCTTTGTCTCTTTGTTTATATGTCTAACGTATTCTATTGATTTATGTTGGTAGGGTTTTTTTGGGCAACTAAAATAAAAAGAAGATGATCATTACAGAACTTAACTCGAATGTTCACTTACATAGCTTTAAAATGTTCTTCCTTTAAATCATTGAACCGGTGAACAATCTCACTTTTGTGTTCTGAGTGAAAAAGGAAAAGAGAACAATGAGGCTTATATTACAGAAGCGTGCTCCCATAGCAAATGTGCTCTGGACATTTGTGGCAGGGTTTTCAAACATGTACGGCATTAACCTAACTTTTGAAATCAATGGGAATTTCCCAACAGATTTCAGCGGGATTGGAGAAAGGCCAAAGCTGAGCACTTGAGAAATCCAGCCCCTTTTTAACCTGCATTTCTGGTAACACTGTGTTCTCCCTCTTGCCAATCTCATCTCATCTGGCCCATCTATTATGCTCACCATTGGCTGCCCTGGCTGTTTACATGTACTAATCTATCCTAAATAAATGTTCCCACTGTTGGCATTTTTCTCACTTAGCATTTAACTGAATAAATGTGTTCCTATTTCAAGTACAGGAAATAATTACTATGCATGTGTCTATACTTCAGCATAGACACAACCTATGCCTATGGGATGCATTCACCCATTTGTATAGGAAATCCACCTCCTCAGCAGGTGATAGCTATATCAAATGACTATTTTTCCATTGACCTGGTGCTGTCTACACCAGGATTTAGGTTAGAACAGCTACATCACCCAGGGATGTGGATTTTTCACACACTTGAGCAACATTGGTATGCCAATCTAATTTCGAGTGTCGACCATATTTGTAGACCTATATCTGAAATACTACTAACTATTGGCAAGTAGAGACTTTCAATGACAATCTCTGTACTATTAATACCTAAGATGAGCTGAGGACAACACATTTTGGTTTGGGGAACTGTTGGAAGGGTTTTTGCTTTGCAAGCTCAAACTTAAAGCTAATTCAGTTTGGATTCTTGTTCCACTCTATGCAAATCACCAGTGTCTTCTGCGAGTGGAAGGGGCTTATAAAAATCAGTTTGACCTGCCTGTAGAAAATATATCTTATGATTATGCAGCTCTGTTCAGATGAAGGATCTTTGCAACGTGTGTACATAAAGTAATCTGTCATATACTACTGTGCTTCATGCATCTCCATCTGGAACATAGCAGCTATTCTGTAATAATAACACCTATTCATTTTGGTTTTTTAATCACTGAAAAATAACTAAGTGAAGCAAGACAGACTTTCAGTAAATGAAATGTAATCACTGGAGTCATTATCTGGAAGAGCCTTCAGGCCTGTCTAAGTTTGTGATTTCTGCATTCCCTTTTTGGGGTGTGAGTCAAATGATGTCAGTGGTAGTTTCATTAATTTCCATTGATTTTTGGATCACACCCTACTTTTGCAGTTTCATAACTGATCTTGTATTTCTACCAAACACCAAAATAATTTTAAAATATAAAGTTAGCAAAGAGCTTGACAGCAAGTAGCTAACATAAATCTTTCTTACCTGCATCGCTAGTAGATCCTTTCAGATCACTGGATGTAGCAAAACTGAAGAGGAAAATAAAAGAAATGAATGTTAGCTGCTTCATCGTTGCTAGCATTTATTATTTTTATTGGGAGAGTTATTTTGTGGGGATGAATTATTCAGGAATGGTAAAAAGACTGATGGAAAGAGCATTGATTAATATACTCTTCGCAGTTGATGTCTGTAAAAGATTAACCTCATGCTAGACACTTTCCATTTAGCCTGAAGAAGATTACAAAATGGGATGAAATTGTATGCTTATGAAGTCTATGTCTGGGAACTTTTGGTTCTGAACACCATGTAAATTCATTAACACTCCAGTACCCAGACAGATAATGATTAGGGTGAATTACTTTATCAAATTACATAAGTGATTCAAGGGCTCTTATTAATATATCGTTTAGCTTAATCCCATAACAATACATTTTCTTTGCCAATATTTATAGAAAAGTGACCTGGACAAATGGGCCGTTTCTACACAGGCAAGATCTTCCAGAAGAACGGTGCCTTCTTCTGGAAGATTTGCGGAGCTTCTACACATGTAAGATGCTCTTTTGGGTTTCTTCCAGAAGAAGGTGCCCCCTCTTCTGGATTCTGTATTCTGTTCCACAATCAGGAGGAGGACCTTCTTCTGGAAGATTACAAAATGGGATGAAATTCTTGAAATTACATTTCAAGATTACAAAATGGGATGAAGATTCTTCCTGGAGAAGGCATGTGTAGATGTTCCTGAAATGCTTCTTCCAGAAGAAGCAGTCCTCCATGGAGGCAGCCTGCTGGAGAGCAGGGCTGCTCTAGACACCCTCAGCGAGCCTTTATGGTCCCCAGGTC
This sequence comes from Carettochelys insculpta, assembly GCF_033958435.1. Taxonomy (NCBI): domain Eukaryota; kingdom Metazoa; phylum Chordata; order Testudines; family Carettochelyidae; genus Carettochelys; species Carettochelys insculpta. Next base: position 129,953,274 of record NC_134140.1, on the reverse strand, counting down.
CTTGCAGCCTTTAAAGCTGCAAGGACCCAGAGACCCCATGGCAGGAAGCTGGGAGTGTGAGACAGGCAACATGTGCAGAGCTGCCTGCCACACTCCCCCGAGGCTCCGCAGCACCCAGCAAGTCCCGACCCGCAGGGATGGCCAGCCGCCCAGTATCCCACACCGCCCAGGGGAGCCCCAGGAACCCGGGAAAGGGGAGCCAGGACCCCGACTGGGCTCCAAAACGAAGGGCCCCCTCCTGGACTAACCAGAGCTTCAGGACCTCCTGGGGCTCTGGCATGACGAGGATGTCCTCCGGGACACCAGCCTTCGCCCGCCTAGCCCAGGGCCTGGCTGCCCATGGCCACCCCCTCCGGACACCAGAACAAGAGTGGTGCAAAGTGAAGGAGGTACGACAGGGGTACATGTGGGCCTGGGACAGTGCCCGCAGATCTGGCCCTGCTCCCACCAGCTGCCCCTTCTACGGGGAGCTGCAGGACCTCCTGGCTGCAGATGATGCCTCTCCACCCCACATCACCATGGTGACAGCTGCAACTGAGCCCCCTGCTGCACTGGAGGAGGGGCACGAAGGACCCACCACCGTAGACGTCCTATCTGATAGGGGGTCCACAGACGGGTCTCTTGTCATTGCGGTGCTCTCCACTGCCAGCAGCCAGGTGCCCTCCAGTTGGGCATCACCTGACATGTACGAGCCCACCTCGGGAAAGTGCGCACAGTGGAAAAGAACAGTGCAGGGAGGGGGACACCTGGGCCCCAGCCCCGGGCCCTGAAGCCCTAAAGCCCGTACCCGGTCAGGGCCCAGGGCACACCCATGCCTGCGAGCAGCACCCGGCTCCCTCTCCCATGGAGCACCCCCGACCATGCTGAGGCCTCCTCCAGGCAGCAGAGCTGCATCCGGAACCCCTCATGGCTGAGCTCCCCCCAGCCCACAAGTCCATTGCTAGGGTGGACCACCATGGATAGCACCCTAGCTCCGGCATCATGCCCCAGTGGCTGCCGTAGTGAGTGCATGCAGGCCCACATGGCGGCCTCCCCTGGCACATGCCCATCCCATGGGTCTGTGGAGGGGGTGACCAGCTGGGGAGACTGGGGCCATGCCACCCAGGTCCCGGATCTGGTACTGACTTCCCCCTCTACCCCCACCATCTCTCTCTCAACAACAATACCATCCGAGGGCCAGGGAAGCCGGATGAGGAGCCCAGGGCCCGCCAGCCCCATCCAGGCCGGAGGACCCAGCAGCCCACCAGCTGGGCCTGCACCAGCCCCCGCTGCGCGGAGGCCACTGGTGCGCTGGATCCAACACAGCCACCACAAGGAAGAGGTTGCAGCCTACACGGCGGCCCTCCACCAGCAGAACACCCTTGCCGAAAGACGGACGGCCCTCGACAAGGCCGAGCTCCAGTAGAGGTGAGACACTTGGAGGGAGGTGGTGGGAATGCTCTGCACAGTGTGCGGGGCCCTAGCAGGCCTCCCCCACAGTCTCCCTGGAGGTTCCCCCCCCGAGACCCCCATGGCTGTCCCCCACATAGTGCCCCCCAAGGTCCCCCGGCTGTCCCCCCCGTAGTGCTCCCTGAGGCCCCCGCTATTGCCCCCCCCGCATTCCCTCCCCAACCCCCCTGCTGGCTCATCAGCTTCTCCTGTGTCCCCAGCCCATGACCCTGAGGCCCTGGCCACCCTATTGCCCCCAGGCCTGCCCGATGTTGCACTGAGGGACCTCGCAGCATGGACTGTGGCCACAGTGGGCCCTGTGGAGGGTTGCCCAAACCACAACCCACCCACCTTCGGCCCCTCCGCTGAGGCTGGGCAAGATGCTGACCAGCCCTACCTGCCAGTGCTTCCGGCCCCATCAGCGCCCCACAGGGGACTGCGCACCTGGGGTGGGAGGGGCGCCTGTGGGCACCGGGACTAGCGGCCTTCCACCCCATCCCTTGATTAGGGCCCCCCAATATTCCTGCCCCAGTTCCCGTCCAGGTGTAGGTGCCCCTGCCCCCTTACCCCCACGCATATAGTTTACCCCCTATCAGGTTTTGGTTGCTACTTTTATTACTCACTATTTACTATTTACATTTTTACGTTGGTAATGGTTCAAGGTTAAATATATGGTAGCATTCAGCACCCCCTGTGTCACTGAGTACTGTTGGTGAGGGTTGGGGGGTGCGGGAGGTGCACATAGGGATGTGTGTAGGGGGTGCCTGTGGGGAAGGGGTGCAGGGATTAGTAGCCCCCTCGGGTGAATGCCTCCCAAAGTGCCTCCCAGATCCGGAGCCCGTCCCGGTCATGCCGCCGTTCGGGAGCCACAGCGGGCTGCTGGTAGCGGGGACCCAGCTCCACCATCCAGCCCTGAGGCAGGGTCCCCTCACGTGCCTCGATGAGGTTGTGGAGCGTGCAGCAGGCGGCCATGACCTGAGTGATGTTCTCCACCCCCATATTGAGGCGCATGAGGAGACACCTGAACAGCGCCTTCAGACGGACGAAAGCTCACTCAACGGGATACCGGGCCCATGTGAGCCAGGCATTAAACAGCTCCTGGGAGGGTGTGGGGTGGCTGGTGTATGGGCACATCACCCAGGGCTGGAGTGGGTAGGCCGAGTCGCCCACAAGGCAAAGAGGCATCCTGACGTCCCTGATGATGCGCTCCTGCTGGGGCACGAATGTCCCAGCCTCCATCCTGTGGAAGAGGGCAGAATTCCACAGGATCTGTGCATCATGTGCCCTGCCCAGCCAGCTGACATAAATGTCCGTGAACTTCCCACAGGCGTCCACCACAGCCTGGAGCACAATGCAGTGGTACCCCTTGCAGTTGATGTATCGGCTGTCACTGTGGTCTGGGGCCCTGATGGGAATATGCATCTCTTCAATTGCTCCAAAGCACCGGGGGAACCCGAGTGAGGCAAAGCCCTCAACAACTGCATCCAGGTCCCTGATGCTCACCAGCCACCGCACCAGCACATGGCTGATGGCCCTCACGACCTGCAGGGGAATGGGCGCACTCGTGGGCATACGCAGAGGGGTCCCTGCCCCCCTCCCCTTCCACCCCCACCCTCCCTCCGGCAGCGGCCATGTGGTATCCCTTCTGGGCTAGGCCTGCCCACCCCCCGCCAGCCTTGCTCCATCCCAATTGGTGCCTGGGGTCCCCTGAGCCTGCTGGCCCCCTCCTTCCCTCCTTCCTTCCCTCCCTCCCTCCCTTACCTGGAGGATGACAGCCCCGACGGTGGATGTTCCCACCCCAAACTGCTGCCAGATGGAATCGGTAGCTGTCCAGGGTGGTCAATTTCCAGATGGCGATGGCCATGCGCTTCTCCAGGGAGAGGGCTGGCCTCATCCAGGTATCCTGATGTCGTAGCATGGGGGCGAGCCAGCTGCAAATCTTGAGGCAGGACTCTTTCTTCATCTGCAGGTTCTGCAGCCAGCGGTCATTGTCCCATTCCCCCATGACGACCCTGTCCCACCAGTCCATGCTGGTGGCATGGGTCCAGACATGTTAGACTGGTCGGAGGGGGCACAGCAGGGGGTGGTGGAGGTGCAGAACACACGGCCCTGGGCCTCTGCTTCCACAGAAGGCTGAGGAGGGTGGCCAGGAGGATGGCTAGCATGCAGGTAAGGGCAAGCCTGCTGTGCTGCGGCTGCTGGGGGTCCAGGCCTGCTGGTCTGCGGGTGCTGGACAAGGGTTTTCTCTTCAATGGGCACTCATCCTGAAAATATCTCCATTTTCCGTCTTTCCTGCTCTAACCACTGAAGCAGGGCTAGGGAAACGTTTTTGGGTCGGAGGCCCCGACCCACAGAAAAACCAGTCCGGGGCCACATAAAAATGAGAAGCAAAGCCTCACCGCCAACAAAACCCTCACTGATGTGGTCCCTGACTGAGACACCTCACTTCCCTCACAGGTTCAGGGTTTCGTATGTGGGAGAAGGGCTCTCGTGGAACAGATGTGGGGTCTGGCTGGGCAGGAGGAAGGGTGCAGGAGTGGGCTGAGGGTGGGAGTTGGGTCAGAAGAGGTGAGCAGCAGCAGGATAGGCAAGAGGGGGGTCTGGGAAGGAAAGAGTGCAGGCGTGGGGTGGGCAATGGGGGGACATTTACCTTCATGTGCTACCACCACCACCACTGCTGCTGCCCCTCACGCAGCCGGAGGAACAATAGAGAGGAGAAAATCGTCCTGGTGAGGATTTTCTTCCAGCACCCGCTCCACTGCTCTGATTGGCTGGAATTCCACAGGGTCAGAGGCATTGGTGGCTGTGGCCATGGCAGCTGCAAAGGCACTTCCTGCCCCTGCCAGGCAAAGCCTGTGGGACAGATCTGACCCCAGCTTGCCTCATCCAGCCCATGAGGCTCACGGCTCCCCACCTTTCTCCCCACCATGAGCTGGATGCTGGGGAGAGGAGCTCCAAGCCTCAGGCTCTTGATCCAGGCAAGCTGCAGTCTGATTCTGGGCTGCAGGATGGGGATTTCCCACCCCTGCTCTCAACTATGAACATACACTATTGGCACATACCCAGTACTGTTTTCATATTGGTACTTGGGTACCGGCACTTCAGCAGCCCCAGCCATGGAATTGGCTTGGGGGCGGGGGCAGGGACCCAGCTGGGTATCAGTTGGTCTTTTTACAAAAAAGGCACTGGATATACTAATATACTCCTAACCAAAGGACAGAGGACTTTAAGGTGATCTGGAACCTTTCTATTTCCCTGAGCCTTTGCATGGGGACTTATGAGTAGTTTGATATGGTGCATAGCCAGTTCTAGTTTCATTGACTCTGATTGCTCTTTGTAATGGACGATGATCATCTGTCTGTTGACCTTCTTACTAGAGTCGGCAGCCTTTGATACCTGTGGTATAAGCAACACAGCCCTGGCTTGAATGGTGTTTGTTCTTTCCTCTCCAAACATCAAAACCTGTTCCCATTGAATTCAATAGCAAAACTCCCTTTGATTTCAATGGCAACAGGATTTGGCTCCAAGAGAACAGAGAATGGGGATTTTGATCCATTGTTCACCTGTCAAGAGTTCTCACACATGTTCTGCCAGGGTGATTTTGATTGGCCTTCATTTATATCAGGTTCAGGAAAATAATAAAACAAATTGGTCTTTAATTCCATGCATGTGTCACATGGAGTTTTATGCCTCTTTTCCATCAAATCCAGATGTAAGGCAGAGAATCTTCACTTTCCAGGGCCTACTGGAGAGCAGAAGATTCATTTGGACATAAGGGACATAAGAGAGGCACTGAGAGTGTGTGAAGGGAAAGTGAAGTGATTGTCCTTCCTGTCCTTCTTTCATATGAGAAGTTTTCAATGTGGGGAGCTCCTGGATCTTCAGTGATACCTGCAAGTGCAGCTGGCACCATGGACCCAATGCATCATTTTACAACAGTATCTGTTTAACAAATGCTGTTGTAAAATTTTAGACAGATAAGGGAGGGTTCAGAGGGGACAGGGAAACCCAGGGTGCCCAGCCTAGCACAGGGGTGGGGAGGAGTCACATGGAAGATCATGTACTGAAATCACATACCCCCTTTGTGTCCCTTCCTTGAGTGCGGTATCAGCTAGAAATGACTTCTGTTTGCACCATGTGATGACCAATCAAAGCCTAGAAGGGGTACACTGAGTGACCTAGCCAGAGGGCTAAGTAGTGAAGTGGATACTGTGAATCCTGGGGCAAGAGGAGCTGCAGGCCAGAGCTGGAGTGATGGAGTGCAAATCAGGGAGGGAGATACTGGCCTAATGAGCTAGTCCCCAGAGCGTCCCAGAGGAGCCACCAGAACAGTGGGAAGTGAACTGCTCTGTGACACACAAGTCTAATTTCTCTCAGCCTTCAAACATAACATGATATTCCTATGACTATTAAAACTCTTCTCTATTCAAGTACTACCCCCACTGCTCTCCTTCCTTTTGCCCTTAGCTTCCTTGAGAATGAGGTCTGTTTCCTCTGCTTTGGCTTCAATTCCTCTAATTCTTTCTGCAATCCCGTGCAGTCTTGTTACCAGCCCCACTTTACTGAACTTTGGATATGGTTAGAAAGAAACTTTCAGTGTGGACAGCTAAGTCCATAACTGTCTGCTATTAAAGCTGCTTCTACACATGCCTTAAATATTGAGTCTGTTCTGGTGTGGCTCTGGTCTGAAGAAGTGGGTCTGTCCCATGAAAGCTCATCACCTAATAAATTATTTTGTTAGTCTTTAAAGTGCTGCTGGACTGCTTTTTTGTTTTGCCTAGATATTGTGAATCTGAGCTGGGGTACCCCTCTAAGTGGAAGCTGTGTTATATTTCCTGCTCTATGCCAATCCACAGAGGACATGTGGGCTACGTCTACACGTGCAGCCAACATCGAAATAGCTTATTTCGATGTTGCGACATCGAAATAGTCTATTTCGATAAATAATGTCTACACGTCCTCCAGGGCCGGCAACGTCGATGTTCAACTTCGACGTTGCTCAGCCCAACATCGAAATAGGCGCAGCGAGGGAACGTCTACACGTCAAAGTAGCACACATCGAAATAGGGATGCCAGGCACAGCTGCAGACAGGGTCACAGGGCGGACTCAACAGCAAGCCGCTCCCTTAAAGGGCCCCTCCCAGACACAGTTGCACTAAACAACACAAGATACACAGAGCTGACAACTGGTTGCAGACCCTGTGCCTGCAGCATAGATCCCCAGCTGCCGCAGAAGCAGCCAGAAGCCCTGGGCTAAGGGCTGCTGCCCACGGTGACCATAGAGCCCCGCAGGGGCTGGAGAGAGAGCATCTCTCAACCCCCCAGCTGATGGCCGCCATGGAGGACCCAGCAATTTTGATGTTGCGGGACGCGGATCGTCTACACGGTCCCTACTTCGACGTTGAACGTCGAAGTAGGGCGCTATTCCTATCTCCTCATGAGGTTAGCGACTTCGACGTCTCGCCGCCTAACGTCGAAGTTAACTTCGAAATAGCGCCCGACGTGTGTAGACGCGACGGGCGCTATTTCGAAGTTGGTGCCGCTACTTCGAAGTAGCGTGCACGTGTAGACGCAGCTGTGGTGTTACAGTCCCCAGCTCCAGAGGTCACGTTTTGCTCTGGTCATCTCTGGTCCAGTCGCCAGTGTGTTAGCCAAGAAGGCAGCTTATCACATTGCTATGTTTCAGTGTATTTTGTTGTTGTTGTTGTTGTTGTTGTTAAGTACCAACCACCTATGGGTCCCCTCCACCTGCCGCCGAATAAATAACAGTGATTTGGTTTCTAGATGAGGCAACTATTTAGAGTAAACAGGCTCTAGGCCTTTATAAGAACCAGACCTTAAAAATACATATAATAAATATCTTAAACTAATGGCTTATTGGTTATTTATGTTTCCCAACTCATGGGGTTATTAGGACTGTGTCACTGACATGCTGACGGAACTTTCCTGACTTGGACCTCTACCTAGCAAGTCACTGAGGTACATACTTACCTTTAAGTATTGAGTGGCCAATTTGAAATCAGTGGCACTAAGTAGTTGGTTATAGTAGATACTCCTGCTTCAGTAAAACTATACTGTGATGTTAGTGCTCAAAGTTAAGCACATGTTTTTAAGTGTTTAAAGGGATAGAGGTCACTAAGCTTAACACAGTTTCACTTTAAAGTTAAGTTTGAGAGGACGTATCAGTTGCTGTGGGTAAAACACTATAGAAATAACTGCCATGAGAAGCCTGTGTAATTCAGAGTTCAGGATTTTTATTAGTCTTTCAGACAAAAGGTACTAGTTAAAATATTGCAGAGTTAAAACAAAAAAGCAGTCAAGTAGCACTTTAACAACTAGCAAAATAATTTTTTAGGTGAGCTTTCATGGGACAGGCCCACTTCTTCAGACCATAGCCATACTAGAACACACTCAATATTTAAGGCACAGAGAACCAAAACAGTAACCAAAGTTGACAAAGCAGAAGAAAAATTATCAAGGTGAGCAAATCAGAGAGCAGAGTGGCAGGGGCGGGAGGGACAGTCAAGAATTAGACTAAGCCAAGTATGCCAAAGAGCCCCTTTTATGTCTCAGAAAGTTTGCATCCCAGTTCAAACCATGTGTTAATGTGTCCAATTTGAATACGAAAGAGAGTTCAGCAGCTTCTCTTTGTAAAGCAGACTAGAAATTCTTCTTCAATAAAACACAGACTCTTAAGTCATTAACAGAATAGCCCACTCCATTAAAATATAGACAAACTGGTTTGTGAATCAGGAATGTTTTGATGTCTGTTTTGTGCCCATTAACTCTTTGTCTGAGAGAGTTTGAAGTCTGTCCAATATACAAAGTATCTGGGCATTGTCGGCACATGATGGCACATATGATGTTAGTTGAGGAGCATGAGAATGTGCCCGTGATTTTGTGAGTACCCTGGTTAGGTCCAGTGATGGTATCGCCAGAACAGATATGTGGACAAAGCTGGCAGCGGGCTTTGTTGCAAGTAAAAGTCCCAGGACTGGTATTCCTGCGGTATAGACTGTGGCTATTGGTTAGAATCCTCATAAGGTTAGGAGGTTGTCTATAGGCAAGAACAGGCATGTCACCTAAGGCCTGATTAAGGATAGGTTGTAGGTCTTCAATAATTCGTTGCAGTGGTTTGAGCTGGGGGCTGTAGGTAATAACCAGTGGTGTTCTGTTCTTGGCTTTTTTGGGCGTATCTTGGAGTAGCTGGTCTCTGGGTATTCATCTGGCCCTGTCAATTTCTTTTTTTATTTCTCCTGGTGGGTAATTCAAGTTTATGAATATTTGATAGAGATCTTATAGTTTTTGGTCTCTGTCAGTTGGATCAGAGAAATGCAATTGTACCTAAGGGCTTGACTGTAAATAATGGATCTAGTTATGTGTGCAGGATGGAAGCTAGGTAAGGTAAGTATAGCAATCATTGGGTTTCCGGTACAGTGTGGTACTGATCCGGCCATCCTTGATTTGTACTGTAGTGTCCAGGAAATATATCATGGCTCCTTCTCTGTTTCTATTGCAGAGTTAGTATGACTAGTAGTGCTTTACAGGGTTACTACAATAGAAGCAGATTTCTAGAACCTCCGTGCTTTCAAAGTCTTGGGCAAAAATGGCCTCTCTTTACTTTCTGTTGGAATCCTTCAGTGGCAATGTTGTCTGACAGCAGGCAGCCAGACATTACAGGAGGGATAGCAGACTCCTTTCCTCTAGTGGCTGGATTTGGCCAAATGCATACAGCCTAGACACATGGCCAGATCTTCAGGTCCCTTCACAAATGTCTACACTGCGCACCAGTGGCCAGCTGGTTTGGAGATGCTTTATAGTTGGAGGTGCATCTCCTAGAACTGGAAGGAACCACATGAGGTCATCTAGTCCAGTCCCCTGCACTTTTGGGCTCAGGAGGATTTAATTGCAGTCCAGAAGGACCCTCTCTACCCATATGCAAAATACACAGTTACGTAAGGCACCATGAAATTTGAGGCACCATATTTTCTAATGCCCTAGACAGCTGCATAATGTGTATTCGCTCTAGCGGTCAGCCCCATCCCCTGGCTACCCCTCCCCCAGATGGCCATGTAGCAATCCTTGCTCCTCTTGACTCTCTGGCCTCCTCCTGCTTAAGCCTCCTGCTGCTCCCCCATGGCTGTCAGATGAGCCTCCTTCCATGTCCTGCTCCTGCCTGCCACTAGCTCTGGGCGTGCCACCTGCAGCTTCTGACCCTGCGGAGGGCTCTGCAGAGGGGGATGCAAGTGCTTGGGCTGCATAGGGCACCAGCATTGGTCAGGACTTCTCTGAGAGCAGGAGTTCAGGCTTGGTCTCAAAGGTGAGTCTAGATGGCTGCACCCTGTTTGGCAGCTGCTGAGACTTGCTTACTGGGACCCTTGAGGTCCAGGCCCAGTTTCAGACTCTGCCCCTGCACTCCTATTGGTAGAGCCCCAGAACAGCTGATTGGCCACGTGGACCTAGTTGATGTTACAGCAGGAACAGGAAACTGAATAACTGGGCTTCCCCATATTCTGGATCATGCACCTTGTGCTTCCTTGGGTTGATTTTCTAGTGTCCTGACCCAGCATTACTTCTGGTATCCACTTCATGGTTCTGATCTCTGGTTTGTCTCCTGCTTCTGACCTCCTGGTATCCTGATCCAGCTGAGACCTGACTGTTCCCATCAGTGACTGCAGCACTCTGGCTCTGACCGCTAGGTTTGGCCACCCTTGGCCCAGCTGTGGCACCTTTAACCTAATGTCTACAACAGTGGTTCTCAACCTGTTTATCATTGTGGGCTGTTCTTGTGGCTTTGTGTTGTTGTTTGGATGAGGCCCACAAATATATGCAACTTGTATGGCCCTGAGGACATCACATGGGCCACAGCTATGTGCTGATTGGGCCACAGGTTGCAAACAACTGTCTACAGAACAATTAAGCTGTCCCATAACCTGAGCCCCAGAAGCCTGAATCAGCTTACATGAGCCAGCTGTGGTTTTTTAACTGTAGTGCAGACATACCCTCAGTATCTATAATCAGCAACTCTTCTAGGTAAGCCTAGAGGTTTTCAGTTTTCAGTTCATTTTTTTCTATCTCTCTGTTACATATTTGTCATGGCAGTTCACTTTCTGCACTATTTCTGACCGGAAGAAGTGGGTCTGCCCCACAAAAGCTCATCACCGAATAAACTATTTTGTTTGTCTTTAAAGTGCTACATGACTGCTGGTTTGTTCTGTGAAGCTACACACTAACACAACTCGCTCTCTGTGACAGTTTAGGAGGAGTTCTTGAACAGACAGACTGGCAGACAGACAGACAAACACTCTCAACTGTATAGTAGTTGCCAGGAAAGATAATGGAGCAAATATTAGGAAAATTATCATCAGCAAACGTCTGCAAGATAATAAAGTGATAGGTGACAGCATAACTTGCCAGGAACAAAGCATGGCAAACCAACTTTATATTAAAAAACAAACAAACCAAAAAAACCCCCTAAGATAACAAGCCTTCTGCACAAAGGGAGGCAGTGGACATGGTAAATCTGGACCTTAGTAAAGCATTTGATACAGCATCGCATGACCTTATCCATAAGTGAGGGCAATGCCACTTAGGAGCTACTGGTTGAATAACCGTTCACAGTCAAGTTGGAAGGGAAAAGCAAGTGGAGTTCCTCAGGTGCCAGTTCTGTTCAATATCTTCATCAATGATTTAGATAATGACATAGAAAGTACGGTTATCACGTTTGCAGATGGTGCCAAGTTGGGAAGGGTTGCAAGTGCTTTGAGGGATAGGGTCAGAATTCAAGAAGATCCAGACAAACTGGAGAAATGGGCTGAGGCAAATACGATGAAGTTCAATAACGGCAAATGCAAAGTGCTCTACTTAGGAACAATCAATTTCACCCACACAAAACTGGAAGTGACTCCCTAGGAAGGAGTACTACAGAAAGGGATCTAGAAATCATAGTGGACCACGAGCTGTGTATGAGTCAACAGTGTGGTGCTGCTGCAAGAAAAGCAAACGTGATTCTGGGATGCATTAGCAGGAGTGTTGAGAGCAAGACACAAGAAGTAATTCTTCCACTCTACTCTGCGCTGGTTAGGCCTCAACTGGAGTATAGCGTCCAGTTCTGGGCCCCACGTTTTTGGAAACATGGAGAAATTGGAAAGGGTCCAGAGAAGAGCAAATAAAATTATGAAAAGTCTAGAAATTATAACCTATGAAAGAAGATTAAAAGAATTGAGTTTGTTTAGTTTGGCAGAGAGAAAACTGGGAGGGGACATGATAGCAGCGTTCAAGTACCTAAAAGGGTGTTACAAGGAGAAAAATTATTCTCTTTCACCTCTGATGTTAGGACAAGAAGCAAGGGGCTTAAACTGAAGCAAGGAAGGTTTAGATTGGACATTAGAAAAAATTATTCTTGGGGTGGTGAATTACTGGAATAAATTGCCTAAGGTGGTTGTAGACTGTCCATCATTGGTGTTATTTAAGAGCAGGTTGGATAAATATCTAACAGGGATAATATAAATGGTGCTTGGCCCTGCTGTGAAGGCAGGGAACTGGACCTGATTACCTCTTGAGGTCCATTCCAGTTCTAGTATTCTACGATTAAATTAAAGTGGCCTTCATTCAGTTTAGCTTAGTTCATTTCCAAAGTTCACGCAGGGATTTAATGGAGTTTGATTAATATCTTTATTTAATTCAGATTAATTTTCTTGAGCATCCCTTTGTAGCTAATCGCTTGAAGGATAGTGGAAGAAAACAGATTTTAACAGAATTATACAAGCATTTCACCATGTTAGACATGGCAACAGTTCTCAACTAGATTCCTACCACTTCACGTTGATCGAGGGCAAAAAACATACACTTTTCAATTCAATCCCTCACTTTTTTCTTTGAGAATTTTGCTTAAGCAGAGTTTTAATTGCAAGATGACATCCTTCATCTCCTGATCAGATCTGCCTAACAGTTCCTTTGTGTAAAGAACAATCCATTACACCAAAAGAGACTATTTTTGTTAACAAGTTAGACTTGGCATGCCCAAAAGTTAAGGAACTAGATATTCATTTTTAACTTTGTAGTATATGTGTTGGAGCTGAAGGGTGAGATCCTTGTCCTTCTGAATTCAGTCTGAGTTTTGCCATTGACTGCATTAGGGGCAGAAATGCAAAAATAACAGTCACAGAATCACAGAAACGTAGGGCCGGAAGGGATCTAAAGAGAAAATTTAGTTCCACCATTTACTCTGAGGGAGAACTATCTCTGACAGGTTTGTCTAACCTATTCTTAAAAATCTCCAATGATGGGGATTCCATGACTACTCTTGGAAACCTATTCCAGTGCTTACCTACCCTTAAAGTTTGAAAGGTTTTCCTAATCATCCGCGCTATACAGTAAGGCCACTACTTCTTATCCTAACTGCAGTGGACATGGAGAACCATTGAACTTAAAGTCATCTGTTGAATGAAGATATTTTAGGTAAAAGATGGTGGGCTCGATCTTCCGAAGGTGAATACAATCTATGTTTCATTTACAGCATCCATTCTCAAATGATAGATCCTGGAGACTCATTTGGAAAAAAAATTGACATCTATTGCATGTTATGGAGAGTGAGGAATGTGAGCTGGCACAGCAGCAGTATTTCAAATCAAGCAGGAAAATAGGCAGGCTTTTATTAAAAAGTGACACTGTACAAATGGCTTTTGAGGAGACAGGGTGAGAAGAAAATTAGCGTCTGGTTAGAGCATAGACTTTGTTTATTTCCACACAGCAAAGTTATTTCAAAATAACAGCTAGCGTCTACACTACGCAACTGCTGTTTTGGGAAACAGTGCCTATTTCAAAATAGGAGCTGTTTAGACAGGAAAAAAAGCTTATTTTGAAGTATGCCATAGTGCATCCAATGGCTCTATTTTGAAATAGTCTCTGTTGGCTGCCTCTACACTAGCAAGTTCTTTCAAAAAAGTTTTTGAAAGAAGGGGGCTCTTTCAAAAGATCCCATGGAGCATCTACACACCAAAACCACAGCTCTTTCAAAAGTAAATCACAAGAACATGCTCCTTTCGAAAGCACTCTTCCACTTCCATTTCAGAGAAAAGCGCCTTCTTTTGAAAGCTTCTTTCAACAGAAAACATGTAGATGTTCCACAGGTCTTTTTTATTTTGAAAGAGTAGTCCTCAGGGGACCTGATTTTTCAGTCCCTGGCCTGCTCTTTTGAAAGAGCAGGGGCTGTGTGTACACTCGCTTTTGAAAGAGCAAACTCCTTTGATCTGCTTTTTTGTGTGTGGACACACTCTTTTGAAAGCATTTCTTACAGAAGAGATCTTCCAGAAGGGCTTCTTTCAAAAGATCTCTGTGATGTAGATGTTGCTATTGTGTGTGGATGCTGTATTTCAAAATAGCTCGGTGCTAATTCAAAACGCATTTTGTGTGTAGCAGCGTTATTTTGAAATAAGATATGTTGGAATGAATCTTCCAGCCTTTAATGATTGATGGAGTCTATCCTGAAGCATGTCCTTTAAGGTTCATTTCTGCAAAGTACTGAAGGCTTCCAGAGATAATCATGTTCCTCCAACTGAGGCTACATCTACACTAGCCGGCTACTTCGAAGTAGCTGGCACAACGTCGAAATAGCACACATCGCGCCTGCATGCACCGTGTGCTATTTCGATGTTCAAATTGACTAGCGGCGAGACGTCAAAATCACTGTTCCCATCAGAAGATGGGAATAGCGCCCTACTTCGACATTGAACGTCAAAGTAGGGTGTGTGTAGACAATCCGCGTCCCGCTACTTCGAAATAGCGGGGTCTGCCATAGCGGCAATCAGCAGAGGGGTTGAGATGTGCTGGACAGCCCCTTCGGGGCTCTATGATCTCTGCGCCCAGCGGTTCTTAAAGCCACACAGACCCGGAAACCCCGTAGCAGGAAGCTGACAGCGTGCACGCAGCAGCCGTGCCACGAGGTGTCCTTGCACAGCCCAGAGGGACACCACGGCAGCCAGCCAGCCTCCCGAGCACCCCCAGAGCTCCCCCTCTGGGCCATCCCAGGGATCCCAGGCCTCCAGCCGGCAGGATAGGAAGTGAGGCCCCTCCTGGACTGACCCTGAGCTCCGTGACCTGCTGGGGCTCTGGGGGGAGGAGGAGGTGCTGCACATCATGGGGAGCAAGCGGCGGAACGCGGAGGCATTCGCCCGGCTGGCCGAGGGCCTGGCTGCCCGGGGTTGCCCTGCCCGCACTCCTGACCATGTCAGGAGTAAGGTCAAGGAGTTGCGGCAGCGTTACGCCCGGGCCCGGGACTCGGCCAGCCGGTCTGGGGCTGCCCCTGCCACTTGCCCCTATTACTGGGAGCTCAGGGCTATCCTGGGCCTCTGGGGCACCTCCTCCCCGCCAGCCACCCTTGACACCACAGTCGATGAGCCCCAGCCAGCCTCGGAGCCAGGGTCAAGTTTGGAGGCCAGCCCTGCCCCCCCAGGGCTAGAGCTGGGACCCTCCATCCCAGCCACCGAGTGGTCCAGCGAGGAGGGGGAGCTCATGCTGGACATCCCATCCTGCAGCTCCAGCCAGGTATCCACTAGATGGGCATCTCCTGATCCTGGCAGTGCACCATCAGGTACGTACCCCTCAGGGCACAGACCTCCTGAGCATGGGGTGGGGGCACCACTTGATCAGGGGCCCCCCAGATCCCCACAACACCCCAGCCTGCCATGGCCCAGGCACAGAACAGGGACGGTGCCACAGCCACCAGTGCCCAGCAGCACCTCCACCCATGGACAGTGCCATGCCCCACCCCCGGTGGGAGGGGAGAGGGGCAGACCACTGGAAGGGGCCACCCACAGGATAACTGCACACACCAATGGGGGGTGGGGGAGGGACACAGGCCCTTGGGGGGATGGGGATGGGCCACAGGTCAAGGCTGGGTAGTCACTGCCTCCCTTCCTCCTTTCCCCCTATTTCTGTAGCTGCACCATCCGTGGTCCCAGACAGCCCTCCAAGACCATCGGACCACCAACGACCGGGGTCGCTGCTTGCACCGGGATGGGCCCACCCCGGCTGGGGCCACTGCCACAGCACACATGGCCCGGAGGTGGCTGCGGCCCTCTGGTGCCAGGCGGACCTCATGGAGCGGAGGCTCCAATTCGAGGAGCAGGAGGCCACCTGGCACCAGGAGGCCTGGTGGGAGTTTATAGCCACCTTCAACCAGGTGGCCAACACCTTTGAGGAGCTTGTGGCCCGTCTGCGCCCCCCCCGCTGCCCCACCTGCTGATGTCCCTCCTGCTGATGTCCCGCCTGCTGCCCTGCCTGTTGTCCTGCCTGCTGCCCCACCCACCAGCTCCTCACAGCAGGAGACACCTGGGGCTGAGGACCCGCCTCAGCCATACCTCCCCGTCCTCCCAGCCCCCAGCCAGCCTCGCCGGGGACCCCGGCTGAGAGGGGGACCGGCCAGCCGAACGCAGTACAGCTCGTACCCTTCCACCTCTGCCCCAGAATGATGGGCCGATATGTGGCCTTCCCACTTCTCCCCCCTGTACATAGTTGTCCCCACCCTGTATATAGTTATTTATAGTTGACCCCCCCATACATAGTTTATTAGAGATGTCCCCACTTGTATATAGTTATTATTATTGTTATTTGAATCTGTTTTATTTGCTAATATTATTATATGCCAAAAAGAGGCGACATTTTTGTTCCTGTAAATAATAATGATAGTTTTATTTTTCCAAGAACCTGTGTCCCATGTGCTTTTGGTGAGGGTGGGGCGTGGGTGCTGGGGCGGGGTGCAGGGATGGCCAGAGGGTCGCTCACTGGGCCCCCGGTCAAAATACTCCCTTAGGGCCTCCCGGACCCAGACCCCATCCTGGTGGGCCTGGCGGCTCGGGGCGGCAGCTGGCTGGGGGTAGGCTGTTGCAGCCTCCTGTGCCCAGCCCTGCACAAAGGCCTCCCCCTTGCTTTCCACCAGGTTGTGAAGTGTGCAGCAGGCCCCCACAACCTGGGGGATGTTTGAGAGGCCCAGGTCTAGGCATGCCAGGAGGCAACGCCAGCGGCCTTTCAGGCGCCCAAAGGCTCACTCGACCACTTGTCGGGCATGGTTGAGTTGGGCGTTGTAGCGCTCCTGGCTATCAGTGAGATGGCCTGTATAGGGCCGCATACGCCAGGACTGGAGGAGGTATGCCACATCCCCCACAAGACAGAGGGGTACGGTGGTGGTATCCCCCAGAGGGATCTCCCTCTGGGGGATGTAGGTCCCTGCTTGCAGTCGGCGGCATAGTCCTGAATTCCAGAAAACACAGGAGTCATGGGTAGAGCCGGGCCAGCCCACGTAGATGTCCTGGAAGTGGCCACAGCTGTCGACCATGGCCTGGAGGACCACAGAGTGGTAGCCCTTCCTGTTGATGTAGCGCCCACCACTGTGGTCTGGGGCACAGATGGGGATGTGGGTCTCATCAAGGGATCCAAAGCAGTTGGGGAATCCCATGGCGGCGAATCCCTCGATGGCCGCGTCCAGGTCCCCAATTCGGACAACCCTCTTCAGCAGCAGGGCATTGAGTGCATGCACCACCTGTGGGGAGGGAACATGGGTGCCTGTGAGGGTTTGCAGAGTGTGACCCCCTCACCCAGGCCCCCTCACCCAGCCCCCCTCCTCAGGCCCTCCTCCCCCAGGGGTTCAGCCCCAGGCCTCCTTACCTCCATGAGGACACCCCCGACTGTGGCCTTTCCCACTCCAAACTGCTGTCCCACGGAGCAGTAGCTGTCTGGAGTGGCCAGCTTCCAGACAGCTATTGCGACCCTCTTCTCAACGGGGAGGGCGCGCCGTGTCAGGGTGTCGTGGTGCCTGAGTGTGGAGGTGAGCCACTGGCAGAGCTCCATGAAGGTCTGCCGGCCCATGCAGAAGTTCCACAGCCACTGGTCATCATTCCATTCCCCCATAACCAGGTGCTCCCACCACTCGGTACTGGAGGGGTAGCTCCAGAGTCAGCGGGGCACCCGGCGGGGGGGGGAGCAGGAAGGCCCGATGGTTGAGGGCGTCTCCTGGTGCTCTTGGGGAGGGCTCCCATTCCAGAAGCTGCTGGGCGGCTGCCCAGGCAGCATCTAGAAGGGCGCCTGCTCCGCAGGAGGCGGCTTGTAGGGCTTCCAGCTGCTGCTGGGTGTCCATGTCTGCGGGCTCGAGGTCTGCGAGGCTTGTCTCACCAACGCAGGGCTCGTGCAGTGCAGGCCGAGTGTGTCTGGGAGGGGCCCTTTAAGGGAGAGGCTTGCAGCTGCCCCGGAAGGGCTAGTGTGCTCTGTGACCCGGTCCGCGGGCTTGCCTGGCCCCTTATTTTGAAAGAGGGGGCTTGTGTGTGTGGACGCTCTGTGTTTCCTTCCAGGGCAGCTCTTTTCGACGTTCCCCAGCACTACTTCGACACTGAACGTCGACGTTGCCAGCCCTGGAGGACGTTCTTACTTCAAAATAGGCTACTTCGACATAGTGTCCTAGTGTAGACGTAGCCTGAAACTAATGGGAATAGAGGAGGAATAGCGCTGGTCAGAAGGAACTCAACAGCTTGTTCTGCTCTGGGCCTGTTTCCTCATAAGTGAAACAGACAATGATCCTGATGGCCTAATACCCTAATCTGCACTACACAGGGCAACGGAGAATCTGGCTCAGTAATGGGTCTCTGCTGGAAAACACCACTGATGTGCAAAGGATTATTAATTTAAAATTAAGTTTTACTGTGACTTGCACTTTGTGTCATCATGTAAGTCCCAGTGTCGCCCCATAACTTCAATGAGAATTCAGCATGTGCTTAAATGGACTGCTGAACTCCAGCTGCTCATTCATGTGAAGTAAGGGTAAAATACTGCCATATTGGAAGAGTTCACAACTAAAAGTGGTTACAAAAAGTGCCAGGTCGTGAAGAATCAGATCCAGAGCACTTTGAGGCTATGTCTAGGTTGCCAAGCACTGTCAGCAAAAGATACGCAAATTGTGCAATGCATTTGCATATCTTTTGCCAACTGTTCTGTCAGAAGAGGCTTGTGAGGGCCCACATGGGGCCAAATGTTAGGAAAAAACCCTCTGTTGAGGCATCCCTTTTTCCTCATGGAATGAGATGTACAGGGATGTCGACAGAATGCTCCTGACCAGCAGATCTCTTCTGACAGACCCGCAGTCTGGACGCAAGCTCAGTCAACAAAACTTCTGTCAACAGAAGCCTACAGTCTAGACTTATCCTGAGTGATGTACATGGCTGTAGAATTTTTTAAGCACTTCTTCAAAAACCTAGGCATTTAGCATCTGTTTATGGCACTGAAATTTAATATGTAAAATGGGGGGTGGAAAACCCAAGCTCTTAGATGCTGTGTCATGAAATTGGTTTGGAATTTTCCCTTACAGCACTCTGCAGTGTTAGCAAGAAAAGTGCTTTTCTGCTTGGGTAAATATGTATTTTTCTATCTGCAGGGTCCATGTTTACCTCCAGATATCAATTGTCGTCTGTCCTGTACTTCGTGCCAACAGTTCGTGCAACTGCTGAAAAAGAGATTTGGGTTCCAGTGTTGGTATTTGCTTTAGAATGTTGTCCCAAACCAATTAGTTCCCTCTGTTTTCATGCCATTCTAAAGAGGTACATTTCTACTTAATGTTGTCTTGTTTTTCATGCATGACAATGACAATTGTAAATTAAAATGGATGCTTCTGCACTAGTATTTGCTACAGACTAATGCTAAATTAGATGTGAGTGACTGGAACAGTTCAGGAATAATGTACATGCTTACATGGACACCTCAGTCCTTAGAGCTGGGTGTGATTAGTTATCTTGAATTTGGTTAGAACTTATTTTAACATGCTTTTTTTCATGTTTTATTCTTTATCTTCAGCAGATTAAGGGCCTGGTCCTGAGGCCTCTCAGTCCACAGGTGTGCCTCGTGATAAGGCCTAATGATACTCAGTATATTTAAATGACTAAGAAAAGGTGCATATTTTGTAAAGGTTTTCCCCAGGAAAGTATTATTTCTGTGGCTATTAAGAATACAGGCAAAAGATGTTGTTCTTATGAGCTGCGTCTACACGTGCACGCTACTTCGAAGTAGCGGCAGTAACTTCGAAATAGCGCCCGTCACGTCTACACGTGTTGGGCGCTATTTCGAAGTTGAAATCGACGTTAGGCGGCGAGACGTCGAAGTCGCTAACCCCATGAGGGGATGGGAATAGCGCCCTACTTCGACGTTCAACATCGAAGTAGGGACGTGTAGACGATCCGCGTCCCGCAACATCGAAATAGCGGGGTCCTCCATGGCGGCCATCAGCTGGGGGGTTGAGAGATACTCTCTCTCCAGCCCTTGCGGGGCTCTGTGGTCACTGTGGGCAGCAGCCCTTAGCCCAGGGCTTCTGGCTGCTGCTGCTGCAGCTGGGGGTCCGTGCTGCATATACAGGGTCTGCAACTAGTTGTTGGCTCTGTGTATCTTGCACTGTTTAATGAAAGTGTGTCTGGGAGGGGTCCTTTAAGGGAGCGACTTGCTGTTGAGTCCGCCCCGTGACCCTGTCTGCAGCTGTGCCTGGCTCCCTTATTTCGATGTGTGCTACTTTGGCGTGTAGACGTTCCCTCGCTGTGCCTATTTCGATGTTGGGCTGAGCAACGTCGAAGTTGAACATCGACGTTGCCAGCCCTGGAGGACGTGTAGACGTTATTCATCGAAATAGCCTATTTCGATGTCGCAACATCGAAATAAGCTATTTCGAAGTTGGGTGCACGTGTAGACGTAGCCATGATGTGTTACTTTTCTACATAAGATCCCCATTGTACTAGAGATTGTACAAATACAGAATAAACATTACATAAAGCAAATGTTTTAGAAGAATCCAAATGACCAACTCCTACATACATATGGGTGGGTTCTGGCTCATACCATGAGCCATTTTACTCAATAAGCTGTGTACTTCATGTGGATGAGCAGGGATCAGGCTATAGCCCCAACACTCTATTGAATCGTGGCTGATTCAGCCTGGATTCCACTCCATCACTCTTAATGCAACATGCCTTCCTGCCTATACTAGACCTGCTAGGCTAGCTGCAACAAACCAGCAAGCTGGTAACGGCTGACTCCTGTGCAGGACCCATGGAAAGGAAAGCTTTTTGTACCTTTTCCCACACTTAGACACAAGCTATCCCTCACTATGAGTAGCTGAAAGGGATTTGGGATGTGGAGTGGGAAATAACCCATAATGTTACAGAGCTGAATGAAAAACAAAAAAATCCAATTTTTTCAAGGATCCATTTTGAAACACTTTGAAGAGGTCTGTTTTTGTTTTTGTTTTTGTTTTTCCCCCCAGAGGGCAAGTGCTTGGCAGTCTCTGAAAATCAGTCTCCTTTTAAGGCATTCAAAGAGGGGCAGCCAAAATCATTAGTAACTTTAGAAAGTCATGATCCCAAACTTTGATTACTGCTGTATTTATAAGTAAGTAATTTTCCACTTTAGGTATTTGTGTCTTCTTATGCACAGCCAACCTGCTTGAAATAACTCTGATGTAACACTCCCATGCCTATGCCCCTACTATTTCTTTTTCTTTCCCTTCATGCATCTGGTGAAATGAGTTGCACCATATGAAAGCTTATGCCAGGATAAAATTGTTAGCCTTTAAGGTGACACCAGACTCCTTGTTGGTTTTGCTATGTTTGCAGTTAGTTGTAGGGGCCATATTTTGATTGGATGAAAGAGGGAAGGGAAAGATGAGTGTGAGATCACAATTAAGGTCACCACAGAAGAGAAACAATTAAGGTCACAAATTGGGGACAGGGGGAAATGTTACTTTAATGAGCATTTACCAGCTTTAACTATGCATCCAGAAACTAGTCCTGTAATATTTGCATGCCTAAATATTTTTGTTCTTACACTCTGGGTGTCAGTTATTTATGGATTTTAAGTGTAAGGTACAATGAAAATATCACTTTGCTAGTGTATAAAGTCTTTTATCCAGAGAGCTTAAAGCACATAAACACATTAATTCATCCTCACTATGAGCAAATAAAGTAGGTTTTCTCTGATCCACAAAGCACTGAGAGACTAAACACCATTCCCCAGTGCAAAGCTCAGTTAAATGCCTTGGGATGGACCAGATGGATGGACCTGAACCCTGAGTGGGGATCTTCATTGGAGTGGTGCTCTCCTCCCCTCTCCTTGGGGACTGAGTCTGTTAGTTCCCTGACTCATCTAGTAGTGCAAGAACACTCCACACAGCTGTGTTCTGCATTGTATAGGAGGTGTGAACTCATTGAATGGGTTCCTCAGTGCCAGGCATTGCAAAGCCATCCTGGTGCATGTGTATTTAAGGCTTCATGCAAAGCCTATTGAAGCCAATGCTAATCTTTCCATGGACTTCAGTGGGGTTGGGATCACTTCTACAAGGCACTTCTTTGAATGTTTGCCGTAAGTCACTCGTCCCATATCACTAAGTACTGTGTGCAAGGATTAGGAATAGAGTCCAAGAGTCTTGATTTCTGTCTACAAGGATGTAGCAAATACTGTAGGTGAACATGTATGTACAAGGTCAGCCAAATATCAGATCTGCATATAGTTGAATGTGGTCCAGACAAGACTACCCAGGCCATGGCAGACTATCATATCCTTGTTTCCTGCTGTTGCTGTTTTTCATACAATGTGTTAAAGCAGTTGGGGTGATGTGACAATTCTGCTGCCTCATCACTTTGTCATAAGCTGTTGCTTCCCATTTGCTAGGGTCAACTTGCCATACATTCAAGTTTGACTTCAGTCTGTCTTTATACCATTTGTACTGCCCACTTTGAGAATAAATGCCTTGTTTTAGCGGGTTGTAAAATATGTCCTTGTCAAGTCAACCATATAAACGAAATGGTCTGATGAAGGCAGCTGTGTTTTTATGACCATCATTTGAATGCCAGACATCTGACATTAAGAATTTTGATACTGGGAATCTTGTCCTACAATTTGACCCTGCACATCCACCAGAGACAGCAGATATGGACCTGAATTAGTTGCCTAAGGTGACAGCAACACATTGCCCATGGCTGTGTCTACACGTGCCCCAAACTTCGAAATGGCCATGCAAATGGCCATTTTGAAGTTTACTAATGAAGCGCTGAAATGCATATTCAGCGCTTCATTAGCATGCGGGCGGCAGCCGCGCTTCGAAATTGACGCTTCTTGCCGCCGCGTGGCGCGTCCAGACGGGGCTCCTTTTCGAAAGGACACCGCCTACTTCGAAGTCCCCTTATTCATGGGAAGTAGGTGGCGTCCTTTCAAAAAGGAGCCCCGTCTGGACGCGCCGCGCAGCGGCAAGGAGCGTCAATTTCGAAGCGCGGCTGCCGCCCGCATGCTAATGAAGCGCTGAATATGCATTTCAGCGCTTCATTAGTAAACTTCGAAATGGCCATTTGCATGGCCATTTCGAAGTTTGGGGCACGTGTAGACACAGCCCATGTCTCACAACCATATAGAAGCATTGTGAGCATTGCTAAATGATAGTCATTTAGCTCAGTGTTCAGTTTCCCACCCCTTTTATTCCATAGCTGTTGAGCTAGTACAGGAAGTCTCCAATTTACAAACAGATTGTGTTCCAAAAATCTGTAAGTTGGCCGTTCGGAACCTGAATGCATTTTCCCATAGAAACAGTGTTATAAATGGTGGTTACATTCCTAGGATAGCTGCAAAAGCCTATTTAACCCATAATGAAGTGAAATACTGTACATTTGTAATGAAAAAATAAAACAATACTGTTGCAGAATTAGTAATTACTGGTGTATCACTACCTCCACTTATCAGACATGATGCGGGGGAGGGGTTTGGGTCACAAGTGTGATGAACTCACACTGCTTTCACACAGTAGGCTGCAAACAAGCAACTGAGTAGCACCTATGTACATTGCACATAGCATGCAGTATGCTGTACAGCCACAAGGAATTCCTGAGGGTGACGACTTGTTCACGTGTCAGAGTTAGCATTCGTATGCCCAAATCATTAAAATGATATATTGTAAGGAGCTTTGTTCATATGCATGGATGTTCTTCAGTTGGATGTTTGTATTTCGAATGTAGAGCTGGTCTTAATGGAGGGTGATGGGTAATCCCATCATGAATTGTGACATTCAGTGACCGCATACTACATACGTAGCAAAACTTCTTCATGGACTAGAGAGGAGCATTGTTTACCTTAATAATTGTTTGGATTTGTTCCCTGGCATAGGCTGGTACAGTTCTTCAGGCTGATGGAGCAACCAAAGCAATTGACTTCATGAGGAAAGCAACTTCAATGTCAAGTGGCAGTAAAATGAAAGCCAGATTCTTATCTGATTTAAACTGATGTAGCTTCATTGAAATGAAGGATGATAGGCCACCATTTGAAGTCAATGAATCTATGCTGATTTATACCTGCAAAGGATCTGGTCCTTGGTCTTTGCTTTCCTCAGCTTGGTTGACAAGTAGATGTATGGTGAACAAGACAGAAGGCTTTTAACTGGGAATAACTGAGTGTTATTGGGTTAGGTAAACTTTCTAAAAGTTGTATTATTTTACAGACTTTATGTAAATCAGAAGGAGGAGAAGTTACACATTTCATTGATCTGTAGGATGAGTGAAGTGTATGCATTAAGGGCTCAGGGCATTCATCACTCCTGCCTCCGTTCCACAAGATCTCTCCCATCCCCTTTATTTCAGAGACACACTGCAACCTTCTACCTCATCCCTTATACAATGGAAACAGAGAGTAAGCCGTGCTAGTCTATACACTATCAAAACAAAAAGCTGTCAAGTAGCACTTTAAAGACTAGCAAAATAGTTTATTAGGTAAGCTTTCGTGGGACAGACCCACTTCTTCAGACCATAGCCAGACCAGAACAGACTCAATATTTAAGACACAGAGAACCAAAAACAGTAAGCAAGGAGGACAAATCAGAAAAAGATCTCTCCGCTGATCCCACTTTGGAATTCCAAAGGAAATTACAACGACTACTGAAGGAACTCCCTGCTGCTACTCGGGACCTCATTAACTCAGACACACCATCTAAGCTGCAGCCTGGATTATTCTATTTACTTCCCAAAATCCACAAACCTGGAAGCCCTGGACACCCTATCATTTCAGGTATTGGCACCCTTACCACTGGACTATCCAGTTACGTGGACTCCCTCCTCAAACCCTATGCCACCAACACTCCCAGCTATATCCGAGATACCACTGATTTCCTGAGGAAATTACAAAACATCAGAAAAGTTCCTGATAACGCCATCCTTGCCACAATGGATGTAGAGGCTCTGTACACTAATATTCCACATAAAGATGAATTACAAGCAATCAGGAACACCATCCCTGATGCCACCACAGCCAATCTGGTGTCTGACCTCTGTAACTTTGTTCTCACACACAATCATTTCTGCTTTGGGGACAATTTATACCCCCAGATTAGTGGAACTGCTATGGGCACCCGCATGGCCCCACAATATGCTAATATATTTATGGCTGACCTGGAACAATGATTCCTCAGCTCTCGTCCCCTATTACCACTCCTCTACTTAAGATACATTGATGACATCTTTATGATTTGGACCCATGGTACAGAGGCTCTAGAAGAATTCCACAGAGACTTTAACAATCTACACCCCACCATCAACTTATGCCTCGATTACAACATGCAAGAGATACATTTCCTGGACACTACAGTACTAATCAAGGATGGCCTGATCAGTACCACACTGTACCGAAAACCTGCTGATTGCTATACTTAACTACACCCTTCTAGTTTCCATCCTGCACACGTGACTAGATCCATTGTTTACAGTCAAGCTCTTAGGTACAATCGCATTTGCTCTGATCCAACTGACAGAAATCAAAAACTACGAGAACTTTACGAAATATTCATAAACCTGAATTACCCACCAGGAGAAGTAAAAAAACAAATCGACAGGGCCAGACGCATACCCAGAGACCAGCTACTCCAAGATCGGCCCAAAAAAGCCAAGAACAGAACACCACTGGTCATCACCTACAGCCCCCAACTCAGACCACTGCAACGAATTATTAAAGACCTACAACCTATTCTTAATCAGGATGCTACACTCCAGAAGGCCCTGGGTGATATGCCTGTTCTCTCCTACAGACAACCACCCAACCTCATGAGGATCCTTACTAACAGCCACAGCCTATACCCCAGGAACACCAGTCCTGGAACCTTTCCCTGCAACAAAGCCCGCTGCCAGCTTTGTCCACATATCTTCTCTGGAAATACCATCACTGAACCTAACCAGGTTACACACAGAATCACGGGCACTTTCTCATGCTCCTCTACTAACATCATATATGCCATCATGTGCCAACAATGCCCAGATGCTTTGTATATTGGACAGACTTCTAACTCCCTTAGACAAAGGGTCAATGGGCACAAAACAGACATCAAAACACTCCAGGTTCACAAACCAGTTAGTCAACATTTTAATGGAATGGGGCATTCTGTCAATGACCTCAAGGTATGTGTGTTACTGAAGAGAAATTATCTCACCGTTTTAGAGAGAGAAGTGGACGAGCTGACTTTTATATTCAAATTCGGCACATTAACACATGGTTTAAATCGTGATGGGAACTTTCTGAGTCACTATAGGGGCTCGTCTGCATACTTGGCTCAATCTAAGTCTTGATCTTCCCCCCCCCACCCCTCCACTCTCTGATTTGCGCACCTTGATTATCTTTTTCTGATTTGTCCTCCTTGCTTACTGTTTTTGGTTTTCTGTGTCTTAAATATTGAGTCTGTTCTGGTCTGGCTATGGTCTGAAGAAGTGGGTCTGTCCCACGAAAGCTCACCTAATAAACTATTTTGCTAGTCTTTAAAGTGCTACTTGACTGCTTTTTGTTCTTATACAATGGAGTTTGTGTGTCTCCTATTTCCCTTAACAGTGCGTTCCCTCATTCTCCCTTCATCCCCCCACATGACCAGGGCTCTGTGGCCTTTCATTCCCCTATCGCCTTCTTCCCCACCATAGCGGAGGTGCTGTGTCCCCTTCCTGCATACCATTGTCCCCTATCCCCTCCGCTACAAGGGCCCTGTGTCAGTGTTGCCAACTTTTCTGATTTTATCACCAGTCTGACAATTAATTGCATTTTCCCTAAAGATCCTAACTTTTGGAGTCATGAGATTGTGTGAGATTCTCAGCTTTAATTTTTTTGCTGTAGATTTTTTAGGTCTAGTGTTGAACGCTTTGGCTTCCTGGTTTTGAATGCTTTGGGTTGGCAATGCTGAAGCTCTCACAAATAATGTCTGCTTTAGTGTTCTGTTGACACAAAGTAAAGGTTATTCTGACCAGAGATAAGTGCATGTGTGAGTCCTTTGCACATGGAAAAATACAGTAGGAAAAGCAGCTGGAAAGTGAGGATCATTAGTCTGCAGGGTCAAACATGTATTTGGACACCCCAAGACTCAGATAGGTACCTAGAGGGATTTACAAAAGCACATGCTGCGTTAGACACCTAATTCCCATTGTAGTTTAGCTTCTAATGGGAGCTGGGTGCCTGAATCCCTTATGCGCACTTAAAGGATCCAAATCATGGTATACATGGTTTCTCTCCTGGACAAAATTTACACATTTAATTACAAATCTATAAGGAGTCCAATGGCACTTTAAAGACTAACAAATTTATTAGGGCGTAAGCTTTCATGAGATATAGGTTGAACCTCTCTCTTGTCTGGCACCCTCGAGACCTGACTGGTGCTGGATGAGAGAATTTGCTGGATGATGAGAAGTCAATATTTTCTAGCACATTACCAACACTTCCACTGCTTACTGGGCTCTTAGAAGACAGTTCAGGGTAAATTACAACTAAATAACAGCATGGAACACTGAGCCAGGACAGGCAGTTGTAAACACACTTTATGGGACCATGGAAAACTTGGCCACACCCATGATAAGTGGTCATCTGGCTAACTAAAATCATGCCTGATTATGGAGTTTGCTGGAAGAGAGAATTCCAAATTAGAGAAGTTCAGCATGTACATCTCACTTTCTCCATCGCTTGAAGTGAAAGAAAGGGAGGGATACAGAAATGAGCGTCACGTCAGTGCTACTTAAATCAGGATGGATGTGGCTCACCTCCAATAGTGAAAAGAAGGTGAAAGTGCCTGATGGGAAAATTTCCAGATTTGAATAAGTGGGTTTGCCACACAAAAGCTCATCAACTAATAATTTATTTTGTTAGTGTTTAAAGTGCTACATGACTGCTTTTTTGTTTTACTTATTGTAGTGAAAGAGACATTCTATGTCTCTGCTCAGACCCATTCTGACAAGGACAAATTTGCACTGGTACGCTCGCCTAATACAGCTATATTTTTGAAACATTTAATTACAGGACAAATGGCTGATAATACTGCTTGATGGCTCTCATGAGGTCTGAGCAAATGGCACTCTTGTAGCACATTACTTGATGCACAGAAGCATGTTCCTAGCCATTTTGCTATAGCCGTCAAAGGATATTACCCTATTCACCTTTCTTCTATTCAAATTAACATTCTACTCCTTGTAGCTCATTTTGTATCTAAGGCTCCATCTGTGCTCAAATAAAAAGACATATCTACTATTAGTCAATGTCTGACCTTTTTTCTCATGTAAGTCAAACATTAGTAAACCAAACTGATAAGTACAGCAAACAATCGGCTATAAAAAAAAAAAAAAGACCCATCACTGGTCATAGTTCCAAAAACCTAATCACTTACTCAGCAACTTATTGAGGGTTAGAGCCAAAATTAAGAGATCTGAAACTCAAAGGGAAAATATGCATGCAAAAGTGCATTCATCACTCTGTGCACAGCTAATACGTTTGTATTGACAATGCTTTGTGCACTTTTACGCATGATTTTCTGGCAGAGAATTGGAGCTTTAGCCTTTGAAGACTTGGCTCTTAATGTAGATTTGAATTTGCAGACCAATGTTGAAAAATTAACTTCCATGGGTTTTTTTTAATCATACAACGGTTTTAGTGCAGCAATTGGCTGAGTGAATCAGAGCTCTGTGTTCAACCTGATGGCATTTCTCTGCTTTCCATTTGTCAGTCTGCTTGTAATACAATAACTTTAGAATTCCGTATCGGTCAATTCCAGTTTCAGGGCGTAAGCGAGGCATGGGCAGAGCCCTACTGATTTTGGTGAAAGTTAGAAAGCTGAAGGAGGAAATGAGGCAAAATGGACACCTCTGTTATTTGATTAGCAGATGCACCAGTTTCAGCCACATCTGTAATTGTCTCTAGATCAGTTTTTGTATAACATGCCCCATGTCAGCTCTGTCAGTCATCCCAGCAGAATTTTAAAAGGTTGACATCCTGATGACTTATCTCCCAGAAAGAAATAAGAACTGTGATAAGGAAACGGGCTAAAGAGGGAACACACACAACATGGAAGTCAACAGGACTTGTATGTGTGCCTGAGGCCACTGGTTGTCTGTCTATTTTCATACTTCAGACACTAATGAGCAGCTCAGCCCAGTGCAAGCAAAAGGAAAATTTTCCATGCTAAAACAGGCAGTACTTCCAAAAGCAATTAGCCAAGTCTTGGACTATGAGATTCTTGTAAATCTGATACAGTAACAGGATACCGCCAATCTGATCCTGAGAAATGTGGGCTTATGCAGACAGAGGGGAGATACATGTGTGGCTCACACTGCTCTGACTAATCAAATGTGGAAATGGACAGGAATCTGTCCCTGCTTGCTGCATAGGCAGATGCTGTTTGTGTGGAGTCAGAGAAGAAGAGACGATGTCCACACCAGAACAAGGAGGACATTGGTTTGGTTCAGTTTAAATCAGGATAGCCCTAGTCCTGTACCTATCCAGCGGGAATGTAACCAGTGTTCCCTGTAAGCTTAGCACCTGGGCAGCCACCGAAGAGAGTTCTGGTGCTGCCCAGCTGAATAGCAAAACACCCACAGGGGGCAGTGTGTATTTCTATTGGTGGTGCACATCCCTTGATGCACATAAGAACTTATGCCACCCATGAATGGAAATAATCAGAGGGAACACTGAACTTAGACCTGGGTATGTTTTTCTCCAGTAAATGAGACCTTATAGCCATGGCCCCATTCTGAGTGGGAATGTCTACACTGCTGCTTTTCAACCCCAAAGCCAAGTCATGTGACCTGGTCTCTCAGCCTCACAGCTGCAGAGGTGGTTGTTTTGATTTTGATGGTGCTGGGTGTTTGGGGTTCTTTGGGGCCCAGAGCTCTTGCTGGTTTCCATACATGCCATTCGACATGGAAAGATAAAGAATGTGCAACAGCATTCCAACAGCTGCCTCAAATGCAGCTGAAGGGATTGACAGGCCTTGATGCTGCAGGCCCTTGCCTAGTGCTCCAGCAGCAGCTCAAAGGTGCTGTATTCCCGTGCCCACAGGAGTGGAGGCTTCAAAAAGACACCAGGAAGGATAGAACTCTCATGTCAAGCCAACTTAAGTCTCATGTCCTATGCAGCCTTGATCTTTAAAGCAGGGGCAAAAAAGCAAAAGGGTCCCGTGGGCACAGTCAGTGGATGTAAGGAGGCAGGGTCTCAACCATGATCCTTTGTGTGGAAAGAAGGCATGTAGATGTAATATATACTTCCTTCTGAGGCAGTACTTTAGCCACTAGACAGGAGCCACCATAGGGCCATGCAACGGTATTCTTATTAATATGAGATCAGTGTCTGGACCGCTCCTTGCTCTAGAGTTATTCAAGCAACGAGCTAATGAGTTAAATCAGCATGAAACTAAAGTAGTGCAGTAGTGAGTCAGGCCTGCAGTGTCAATCATTTTTATGGCTTTTGGCCTTTTAAAATGTGCCTTTATGGGTCACACGCACAACTGATAGATTTTGTTTATTTCACTAATCTGCCACTTCGCCCATTTCTGACATAAAGCAGTACCTTTATAGTGATTCAAGGCTGATACTTCCTTCAGCTTCCTTGACGCACAAATACCCACTGATGGGAGATCTGTAGTTTTCATGCTTTAGCTTAGAACAACAAATGTGGAAGCCATTGGCTGCTAACCTTTGCTACTTTGCTGAACAGACAAATTTTTATCAGTTTCCATGGCATTACCCATGAAACTTTGAACTGACATTTTTGTTTTGAAAACTTATAATTATTGTACCCTAGCATAACGAACAAAGTCTACTGACATGACTAGGCTTTTGAAAAGTATCCTGACATCCACAAATGGAAATTAACTAGCAAGTTGGTCTTTAGACTCAATGAAGATGATTCAGCATTTGTTCAAACATACACACTGGGGCAACTTTCAAAATTATACTGCATTCACAGCTAAAGTCACTGTTGGATTATTTTTGCCCCTTTTTCAAACAAATATTCATTTTATGTGGCATGTGCTTTCTACAAAAGGATGTTAACAGCCTGTCTACTTCCTTCCCCTTGCAAAGGACGGGATTAGAGAGCCAACTCCTTCCATATATTCATATCTCCCTGGTTGCTAATCAGTAAGGATAATGCAGACTCAAAGGGAGAGAAGGTGGAGATTGATCAAGGGGCAGATGTTCAAAACCTTTTCCCTGCTTCTCCTCTCTCTTGCAGTCCACTATTTGCTGGCATGAAGTACTGTAGGAACAAATTATATCACTTAATTTACCTCCATGTGGGCAGAAGGAGGTAGTACTTATGTTGGACTCAGTGCTAGCCTGACTCTGCTCCCACTAAAGTCAGTATTAAAACTACCGCAGACTTCAGAGGAAGCAGTTAGGCTAAAGCTGAAAAATTAGGAAAATCTCACTTTTGAATTACCTCAGTTGCACCTGCAGATTACCTACAAACTTGCTGGGTGAAAAAAACAGCCAGTGAGGAGGCAGGATGAAAATGAAGTTTTTCATAATAGCTATGTGACACTCTATTACAGAATCAACCAGGCCAATTCTGTATATAAACCCTGATTCTGCAATTAGATCCACACAGACAAGGCATGTGTGATTTCAATGAGGAGTCATACCAGAGCAATGGTCCAACTGGAGGATAGTCCATAATCATGCAAACACTTACAAACACATGTAACTATGTGTACGTGGTAATCCCACTGGAGTGACTAGAAATGCTGATGTACAAAGCTAAGCACCCAAATGGGTGTTTGTGGTTTTATTAGATTGGATGTCTGAAGAACTCAGTCTTGGTTACAGGTAATGTGCTAAACAAACTATTCAACATAGAAAGGTGGGAGATTTTGGGTGTGATTGTATTTACAAAGGGTGGAATTTTCAAACGTAGGTGATTTAGGGGCCTAAATTCTATTTATTTTTTCCATTAGACTTAGGCTCTTAGGTCACTCGGTTGTTTTTGAAAATTTCACCCTTGAAGTGACTTTAAATTTACAGAACTTCACCAAGATTGCAACAATCTTGAGAAATTATTTGCATTTGCAAAATAACTTCAATTTAGTTTTTTGTGCAAAAAATTCAATAATCTTCTTCAATGTTGAACCCACAACAGCAGGATAGAAAAAACGTCTTCACAGACCCTGAACACAGTGGCTGGATGGCATCAAACTGCTGATCCTCACAGGCTTGCTGTCTCAGTAAGGCTCCAAACTTGGCTCAGGACAGAA
The DNA here is from genome assembly GCF_033958435.1 of Carettochelys insculpta. Classification (NCBI taxonomy): domain Eukaryota; kingdom Metazoa; phylum Chordata; order Testudines; family Carettochelyidae; genus Carettochelys; species Carettochelys insculpta. The sequence goes on along the minus strand of NC_134140.1, from coordinate 129,921,308 downwards.
CATCTTTATGCGTTCAGTGGTCTCTATGCTGTGCAAATAACAGCATGAGAAACACCCTAACCTTTGTGCAAAAAAGATTTTCCATACCACAGTGGCGGAATACAGTCTGCCATGAGTAACCTATTACAGTTCCTGTTTTCACATTAAATAGGTCACAAATCACATAGTATTGCTTCTCTTCTCTCGAAGCTGCTCCTATTCCATATGGTCAATGTATCTAGCAGGAAGTGCTGTTGGTGTATCTGCCAGGGAGAAGCTGCAATTAGAATTATTACTGTGCCTCATTTCTAGTCGAGCCTCAGATTCTGATGCTCATACAAATGACCTGCTGACAGCATGGATGGGGGAGAATATGCAGCAAAGGAGCTTAGCTCCCCAGTTCAGCCGTCACACTTCTTTGCCTGCTGTTGCCCTCACTGAGGGGCACAACTAACCCATAGTCAGTTTCATTGGTGGACAGAAGTAGCAATCCAAATGATTACCTGAAGATTCAGTTTGGTAGCATCTATATGGTGGAGGGAGGGGACATTTGTTGTTTAAAATACTTTGGCAAAAGGGGAAGTGTAGTGAAGAGTAATATGGATTGATGCCATGAGCATTCACAATGTGATGCTGGAAGCTCTTTGTGGGTTTGGCAGCCATCCATTCAGGAAGCAGAAATAGTGTTATTTGGCACACGTGATCAAACAGACTTGACATTCTTATGTTTAGCAAATGCTGAAAGCAAGCAGTTTGCAAGCATTCCAACTTATGTTTGCAAACCAAAGGGTATGAATAACTTCAAGTAAGGAATAATAAGCAGTCCTGTCACACCTTAGAGACTAACAAATTTAGAAAGTCATGAGCTTTTGTGGGTAAGACCAACTTCACCATTTTGTCTGAAGGAGTAGGTCCTAACAAAAGCTCATGACCTAATAAAATTGTTAGTCTCTAAGGTGCAACAGGACTGCTTGTTATTTGTGAAGTTACAGGCTAACATGGCAACCCCTCTGCGATTAGTCAAATAAGGAAGAACTCCATATGAAGTTGCCTATTGCAGATAAATTGCAGAAAGAGCAGGAAGCTAAATTCATCAAATAAAACAGTTGACTGTGAATAGTTCACCCAGCTCTAGTCCTGACGTAGTCCCTTTCCAGTCTCTCTAAGGTTACTTTAAAACCAGTATCAAAGCACCAGTGCAGCTGCTTGAAGCTACCAGCACTGGCAACACTTCCTACAGAAAGCAGTTATAGCACCTAGTACTGAGGGCTAGCATGGTTCTCAGCGTGCCTCCATTTGTTAATCAAAGCTGATTCACAGCGTGGGACTTAGCCAGGACAAGGGTGCCATCTCCTGTTGAGAATAGCTCTACTGCATTGAGAAATATTATGCTAAGATAAGGCAGAGAAGACCAATCCTTGAATTGATGCTGAGAAAACAAAAACCACAGTTGAATTTGCTGAGGGCAAGGAAGGGTTCTTACAGCTGGATGGAGACAGCATTCTCACAGGCTGCTCCTGGTCAGAAGTTGGCTGTTCAGGCACAGAATTCTTGGGCCTCTTCTATATATTCTATTATATTGGGGAATGGGATTATGTTGGGCAAGTCACTTCACTGCTCGATGCTACTGTCCTGCCTGCCAACCACCACTTTGTCTAGTCTATTAAGACTGTGCTCTTGGGGCAGGGAGTATCTATTGCTATGAATTTGTATAGTTCCTGGCACGATGGGGGTCTCATTTTCAGTCGGAGCCTTTGTGTGCCACTGTACTACTAATCAGTGACTTTAACATTTAACTATCCTATTTTCCTGTCAGAGAACCCTCAAGAAAAAGGCTGTGAAGTGAGGTTCATTGTGTGCTACAATAAAGTCTCATGTGTTAGCTAAGCAGGTCACAAAGAGAATTAAAAAATGTGATTTTTCCAATGAAAATACCAAGGAAAAAATAGAGCCTAGGTGCTGTTTTTGAGAGTTTTTCATTGTGATGTTAGCATTGTCCCTGTTGTCATCCACAAAGTAATTAAGAATTGAATTCATGAAGCTCTTTGCAATGCAAAGGGCCAACAGCAAACTTTATTGGGACAATGTGATCCTTAGATGCATATAAACAAAGGAATCCTGAATAGGACTAGAGACTATTTTATCTCTAACTGGCACTGGTGCAAGTGACATGGTGCAGCTGGCATGGAGTGTCCGGTTCTGGTGCTCACAATTCAAAAAAGAGTTAGATGGACCAGAGAGGGTTCCAATAAGAGCCACAAGAATGATCGAAGGCTCATAAGACCTGCCTTACACTGATTAAATAAATAGAGCATAACATGATCTTGTGGCTGGAAGTTGAATCTAGCCACATTCAGACTAGAAATAAGGCATATTTTTAACAGTGAGGATAGCTATCAATTGGAACAGTTTACCAAGTGTTGTGGTGGATTCTCCATCCCTGGCAATTTTTAAATCAAGATGTTTTTCTAACAGATCTGCTGTCAGGAATCAGAGCCTCCATCAGAGCTAGTCTTCTGTCAGCCTCATCAGTACATCCAGCTTGTTTTTGTTTTTTCTTTTTCTTTTTTGGTGCCAGAGCCAAGGGTCAAAACTACAGCTCTGAGGAGGCTAGGTGATCCTCATTCTGGGCAGCTCTCTGAACCACTTCAGAGTGAGTTTATGGTTGTGCCTTACAGGTCTAACTGGATGGATGCAATGGTCCCTTCTGGCCTTGGAAACTATGAATAAGGCTAGTCAAAACAATTTAATCAAATGTGGCAATGGTGTTGCGTCTTCTGACAGCAAAGAAGCTTCCTGAAAACTCCATAGAAAAACTTTCAGATCCTTTGAAATTCTCCATTTATCAAGAAATTATTCAAAAAAAAAGAAATCCAAATTGAATGGAATTTAAATTTTTGTTTTGTGTTTTGGTTCTTCCCGCTTCCAATTCCATTTTTGTTCCTTTAAAGGTGAACACTAATGTTTCTAATGATGATCACAGAAAATATGAGTTATCTTCAATGAGCCATTGAATTTTTAGGTTCAGTCCTTTAGTCAGTTTCAGCTTGATAAAAATTAGTGCCAATGTACTTCTATTTTTTTAATTGTTTTTTACCACTGAATCTCAATGTTTTATATAAAATATTCCAATCTATCATAGAATCATAGAGCGGGAAGGGACCTCAGGAGGTCATCTAGTCCAGCCCCCTGCTTCAAGCAGGATCGACCCCCACTAAGTCATCCCAGCCAGGACCTTGACAAGCTGGGACTTAAAAACTTCGAGGGATGGAGAATCCACCACCTCTCTAGGCAACGCATTCCAGTGCTTCACCACCCTCCTGGTGAAGTAATTTTTCCTAAAATCTAACCTACACCCCTCCCTCTTCAAGTTCAGGCCATTACTCCTTGTTCTGCCATCTGACACCACTGAGAACAGTTTCTCACCCTCCTCTTTAGAGCTCCCCTTCAGTAAGTTGAAGGCTGCTATTAAATGACCCCTAAGTCTTCTCTTCTGTAAACTAAACAAGCCCAAATTCCTCAGCTTGTCCTCATAGGTCTTGTGCTCCAGACCCTGAATCATTTTTGTTGTCCTCCACTGAACCTGCTCCAGCAAATCCACATCCTTTTTATACTGGGGGGGCCCAAAACTGGACACAATATTTCAGGTGTGGCCTCACCAGTGCCAAATAGAGGGGAACAACCACTTCTCTAGATCTGCTCGAAATGCTCCTCCTAATGCACCCTAGTATGTTGTTAGCCTTCTTGGCTAGAAGGGCACACTGTTTACTCATATCCAGCCTTTCCTCCTCCACAACCCCTAAGTCCCTTTCCATCATACTGATGCTGAGCCAGTCAGTACCCAGCCTGTAACAATGCTTGGGATTATTCCACCCCAGGTGCAGGACTCTACACTTCTTGTTGAACTGCATCAGATTTCTTTTGGCCCAGTCCTCCACTTTATCCAGGTCACTCTGGATTCTCTCTCTACCCTCCAACATATCTACCTCTCCCTCTAGTTTTGTGTCATCCACAAACTTGCCGAGGATGCAATCCAGTCCCTCATCCAGGTCATTAATAAAGACGTTGAATAACGCCGGCCCCAGAACTAAGCTTTGCGGCACTCTGCTTGAAACCGATCACCGTCCAGATGTTGAGCCATTGACCACTACCCGTTGGGCCCGACCATCAAGCCAGTTTTCTATCCATCTTATAGTCCAAGGATCCAATCCGTATTTCCTTAACTTATGGACAAGAACGTTGTGGGAGACCGTATCAAAAGCCTTGCTGAAGTCAAGGTATATCACATCCACTGACTTCCCCATGTCCACAGAGCTTGTTACCTCATAATAGAAGCTAATCAGATTGGTCAAGTAGGACTTGCCCCTGGTGAATCCATGTTGGCTACTTTTGATCACTTTCCCCTTTTCCAAGTGCTCCAAAATGGATTCCTTGAGGATTCCCTCCATTATTTTCCCAGGGATTGAAGTAAGGCTGACCAGTCTATAGTTCCATGGATTGTCCTTCTTTCCGTTTTTAAAGATGGGCACTACATTTGCCTTCTTCCAGTCATCCGGTATCTCCCCTGATCTCCAAGAGTCTTCAAGAGTAATGGCCAAAACTTCAACAGTGACCTCTGCCAATTCCCTCAGTACCATCAGGTGAATTAAATCCAGACCCATGGACTTGTGCACATCTAGTTTTTCTAGATGGGTCAGAACTTGTTCCTTCCCCACAGATGGCTGCCCTTCACCTTCCCATACTGCATTGTCTAGGACCATCATGTGGAAGTTGACTTTGTCTGTGCTCACTGAGGCAAAAAAATCATTGAATACTTCAGCTTTTCCTACAACTTCTGTCATTAGGTTACCTCCCTCATCCAATAATGGCCCCCCACCTTCTCTAATAATATTGTTAACATGCCTGTAGAAGCCCTTCTTGTTACTCTTCACATCCCTTGCCAGCTGCAGTTCCAATTGTGCTTTTGCTTTCCTGATTACTTCCCGGCATTCTCCAGCCATATGTTTATATTCCTCCTTAGTTAACTGTCCACATTTCCATTTCTTGTATGCATCCTTTTTGAATTTAAGCTGACTAAGGATTTCCCCATTAAGCCAAGCTGGTTGCCTGCCATGTTTGCATTTCTTACTATGCAGTGGGATGGTTTGCTCCTGTGCCTTCAGTAAGACTTCTTTAAAATACTGCCAGTTCTCTTCAGCTCTTTTCCCCTTCATCTTCATTTCCCAAGGGATCCTGCTCATCCGTTCTCTCAGGGATGAGAAGTCTGCTCTCCTGAAATAACGGGTCTTTATGTTACTACTCACCCTTCTTCCTTTTGTCCGGATCCTGAAATCTACGATCTCATGGTTGCTGCAGCCCAGGTTTTCTCCCACTTCTATTTCTTCTACTAATTCTTCCCTGTTTGTGAGCAGTAGGTCAAGTTGTGCATGGCCTCTGGTTGGTTCCTTCAGCACTTGTACCAAGAAGTTATCCCCAGTATTCTCCAGAAACTTCCTGGATTGTCTGTGTGCTGAAGTTTTGGTCTCCCAACAAATGTCCGGATGATTAAAGTCTCCCATGAGAACGAGGGTCTGTGATTTGGAAACTTCACTTTGCCTGAAGAAAGCCTCATCTATCTCATCTCCCTGATCTGACAATCTATGGCTACGTCTACACGTGAAGCCAACATCGAAATAGCTTATTTCGATGTAGCAACATCGAAATAGGCTATTTCGATGAATAACGTCTACACGTCCTCCAGGGCTGGCAACGTCGATGTTCAACTTCGACGTTGCGCAGCACCACATCGAAATAGGCGCTGCGAGGGTACGTCTACACGCCAAAGTAGCACACATCGAAATAAGGGTGCCAGGCACAGCTGCAGACAGGGTCACAGGGCGGACTCAACAGCAAGTCAGTCCCTTAAAGGGCCCCTCCCAGACACACTTTCACTAAACAGCGCAAGATACACAGAGCCGACAACTAGTTGCAGACCCTGTGCCTGCAGCATGGATCCCCAGCTGCAGCAGCAGCAGCCAGAAGCCCTGGGCTAAGGGCTGCTGCCCACGGTGACCATAGAGCCCCGCAGGGGCTGGAGAGAGAGCATCTCTCAACCCCCCAGCTGATGGCCGCCATGGAGGACCTGGCAATTTCGACGTTGCGGGACGCGGATCGTCTACACGGTCCCTACTTCGACGTTGAACGTCGAAGTAGGGCGCTATTCCGATCCCCTCATGAGGTTAGCGACTTCGACGTCTCGCCGCCTAACGTCGAAGTTAACTTCGAAATAGCGCCCGACGCGTGTAGCCGCGACGGGCGCTATTTCGAAGTTAGTGCCGCTACTTCGAAGCAGCGTGCACGTGTAGACACAGCTTATAGCAGACACCAATTACAACATCATTTCTGTTACTTCCACCTCTAAGTTTAACTCAAAGACACTCAACTGGATTTTCTCCTTCCTCATACTGGAGCTCTGAGCAATCATACTGCTCCCTCACATAGGCTACGTCTACACGTGAAGCCTACATCGAAGTAGCTTATTTCAATGTAGCAACATCGAAATAGGCTATTTCGATGAATAACGTCTACACGTCCTCCAGGGCTGGCAACGTCAATGTTCAACTTCGACGTTGCGCAGCACCACATCGAAATAGGTGCTGCGAGGGAACGTCTACACGCCAAAGTAGCACACATCGAAATAAGGGTGCCAGGCACAGCTGCAGACAAGGTCACAGGGCAGACTCAACAGCAAGCCGCTCCCTTAAAGGGCCCCTCCCAGACACAGTTGCACTAAACAACACAAGATCCACAGAGCCGACAACTGGTTGCAGACCCTGTGCATGCAGCATGGATCCCCAGCTGCCGCAGCAGCAGCCAGAAGCTCTGGGCTAAGGGCTGCTGCCCACGGTGAGCATAGAGCCCCGCAGGGGCTGGAGAGAGAGCATCTCTCAACCCCTCAGCTGATGGACGCCATGGCGGACCCCGCTATTTCGAAGTTGCGGGACGCGCAATGACTACACGGTCCCTACTTCGATGTTGAACGTCGAAGTAGGGCGCTATTCCTATCTCCTGATGAGGATAGCGACTTCGACGTCTCGCCACCTAACGTCGAAGTTAACTTCGAAATAGTGCCCGACGCGTGTAGCCGTGACGGGCGCTATTTTGAAGTTAGTGCCGCTACTTCGAAGTAGCGTGCACGTGTAGACACGGCTATGGAGCACAACTCCTCCTCTTTTCTCCTCTGTCTGTCCTTTCTAAACAGTTTATAACCTTCCATGACCGTGCTCCAGTTATGTGAACCTATGAATGTTTGTGTATAGAGACTTCACATTATCTTAGTGTCTATTAATTAAAAATATTTGATATTCATGAAAACATAATGAATAGTAACAGAGAGGTAGCCATGTTAGTCTGTATCTTAACAAAACAAAAAAGCAGTCCTGTAGTACTTTAAAGACTCACAAAATAATTTATTTTGCAAAGAGATTTCGTGGGGCAGACCCACTTCTTCAGTTCTGGAGATAGTGCTGTACTAGAAATAGTGCTGAAAGTGAATTGGCATAATAATTATATGACAGAGAGAAACAAGGAAAAAAATTTAAATGAAAACTGACAAATCAGGTACGTAGGACAGAAGTTGGGGGCAAAGAGTGGGAAGAATGGGGGAGAAAATTACTTACTGTAAGTGTCTATTAAGTGACTTGCCTGAGATCACTACAAATATCAAACATGGGGAAGCTGTCTGTAATGCATGAGGTAATTGCTCTCTCTCTTGAGGCCAAGTAGCAAAGCATCCAATTTGAGCATAAACTCTAGTTCAGATATCTCCCTTTGGCCGTGTCTACACTAACCCCAAACTTCGAAATGGTCACGCAAATGGCCATTTCGAAGTTTACTAATGAAGCGCTGAAATGCATATTCAGCGCTTCATTAGCATGCGGGCGGCCGCAGCACTTCGAAATTGATGCGGCTCGCCGCCGCGCAGCTCGCCCCAACGGGGCTCCTTTTCGAAAGGACCCCGCCTACTTCGAAGTCCTCTTATTCCCATCTGCTCATGGGAATAAGGGAACTTCGAAGTAGGCGGGGTCCTTTCAAAAAGGAGCCCTGTCGGGACGAGCCTCACAGCGCTGAGCCGCGTCAATTTCAAAGTGCCACGGCCGCCCGCATGCTAATGAAGCGCTGAATATGCATTTCAGTGCTTCATTAGTAAACTTCGAAATGGCCATTTGCGTGGCCATTTCGAAGTTTGGGGCTAGTGTAGACACGGCCTTTGTAACCTGGTGTTAAATTGTCTTTGTTTTAAGATGCATATTCTCAAGTCTTTAGCAGTATGGCCCACTCTATTGAAATGCTCACTGACAAGTTTATGTGTATTCAGATTCCCAATGTCTACTTTGTGTTCATTCATGCTTTGGCAAAGTGATTGTCCAGTCTGTCCCATAGACATAGAGGAGGGGCATTGCTGGCACATGATGGCATATATCACATTGATTGAGGTATAGAGGTATGAGCCCTTGATCCTATAACTGACGTGGTTAGGTCCAGTGATGCTGTCCCCAAAATAAATATGTGGACAAAGTTGGCAACAGGGTTTGTTGCAAGGAAAAGTTCCAGGATCAGTATTACTGTGGTATAGCCTGTGGTTGCTAGTGAGAATTGTCCTGCAGTTAAGCGGTTGTCTGTAAGCACGAACAGGCCTCACACCCAGACCCTCTCGGACTGTAGCATCAGGTTCCAGTATACGTTGTAAGTTGTTGATAATGTGCTGGAGGAGTTTGGGCTGTGGGCTGTAGGTAATGAGAAGTGGTATTCTGTTTTTGGGCCTATCTTGAAGTAGCTGGTTTCAGGGTATTTGCCTGGCCCTGTCAATCTGTTTTTTTACTTCTCGCAGTGGGTAATTAAGTTTTACAAATGCCTGGTAGAGATCTTGAAGTTTTTGGTCTCTGTCATTAGGATTGGAGCAGATGCGGTTGTATCTAAGAGCTTGACTGTAAACAATGGATCGTGTGATGTGTCCTGAATGGAAGCTGGAGGCATATAGATAAGTGTAGCAGTCAGTGTTTTTCCAGGAGCGAGTGGTATAGATTTTGTTTGTATCTCTCTGTTATATAATCATCATGCCAATTCACTTTCAGCACTATTGCCAGTACAGCACTAACTCCAGAGTTGAAGTGGGTCTGCCTACCTAATAAATAATTTTGTTAGTATTTAAAGTGAAACATGACTGCTTTTTTGTTTTATGAAAACATAAATCAGATAAATTAAATCAGAATTTTACAGTGATGCCTGATGGAATTTACCATTAAAATTTGTTAACTTGAATGAGTGGAAATCTTTAAACATGGGGTCTTAACTGATCATTTTAAGACCTAAGCACTGTGTTGAAGTTAGGCACTGGATTTTGTGAGATTAATATTATTTTACCTATCAGAAAATTACATTGCTTCCTCTAAAAAGATTAAGTGTGTTTCTGACTAATGGTCTCAAGACAAAATATATTTACATCATTCTGTGCATAGGCTGGGAGAATCTACAGAAACACAAAGTGCTTTACAATCAATGGATAGTAAAAACACCGCAGGACAGGGTGACTTTTTCCTTAGTTGTACTATTTGCTCACTATGCAGGAGTAGCACCTTCTTTTGCAGAGATGCAAAGCAAGAAATTTTATGCCTAAACCAGTTAGAATTGGACTCTGCAAAACCCTGTTGGGACCAATTTTGCATTAGCTAGGGAAGAGATAATGGATTAGATTACCCAAGGTCCTGATTTTCAAAAAGCCAGATATAATTACCATTGAAACCTACTCTGATTAGTAACAGACAGGGAGCCATGCTAGTCTATATACTATCTAACTAAAAAGCAGTCAAGTAGCACTTTAAAGACTAGCAAAATAATTTATTAGGTGAGCTTTCATGGGACAGACCCACTCCTTCAGACCATAGCCATACCGGAACAGACTCAATATTTAAGGCACAGACAACCAAAAACAGTAATCAAGGAGGACAAATCAGAAAAAAATGATCAAGGTGCTCTGATTTGTCCTCCTTGATTACTGTTTTTGGTTGTCTGTGCCTTAAATATTGAGTCTGTTCCGGTATGGCTATGGTCTGAAGGAGTGGGTCTGTCCCATGAAAGCTCACCTAATAAATTATTTTGCTAGTCTTTAAAGTGCTACTTGTCTACTCTGACTAGATATTTACACATGCAAAATTTTGCTCAGTCAAATATGTATTTCTGAATGCAAATAATTCATGACTCACTCAGTCAAAGTAGACACATCTTAGATCCGGGTATGGAACATAAGCCCCTTGACTGATTTTTCTGTGGGTCAGTGGCCCCTGATCAAAAATGCTTCTCTAACTCTGGCTTAGGTGCACAATTACACACTAACTTTTTGAAAGTTAGGCTAGGATTTAGGTCTTTTCATCTGTCTGATTCCAAGAGTCATTGATAATTCCATTTTGAAAACTCCATAGAACTCCCTTTTTGTTTTCAACTGATGAAGGAAAGTCCTATATTAACCTGTAAATTCAGATCAAGAGTCAGATGAAAAGCCAGCTGCAAATCTGCAAACAGACTGATAAAATAATGATGAGCTTAAAAAAAAAAAGCAGAAATTTTGCTTTGTGCCCATAGCTATGAAAACATGTCTCTTTACAAGAACCTATTTCTATAGTGTGGAAGATTCACACTGGTGTGGCTAGCTACCTGTGCCCAGTAACTGATTATCCCATCACGTACAATAACTAAAGCAAAAAGTTAATATCAGAGCTCGTTTAACAAAGGTCATTTAAAAAGAGAGGTCTATAGGATTACATATAGGCTGAAAGTTAAGCAAGTGCTTTACAGAACTGAATAGGAATAACCTTGAGTAGGAGATTAGGAATGTACTAGGTCAGGTTGGCATCCCTGGTCAGAGGGAAGCTACCGGCCTCACCACAGTTAAAAGTCTGGCCCAGGCCCTGCTTCAGGACAGGCGACATCCAGTCCACTGGCAGCGGCCTGTGCTCAGGCGGGGCAGGCAGTCAACATGCCCTGGCCCTAGTTCAGGTCACAGTAGCAAACAGTTCAGGTACTCAGGCCTGGGCTCTTGTTGAGCAAGTGTCAATATGCTCAGGCCCTAATTCAAGCCAGGCCAGCAAACAGTTCAAGGAATTGTTGGGTCTCCTAGCTCTGGTAGAGAGCTGACAAGCACAGGTGGAGACTACTGCCCACAGATTTGAGTCCTAGAGGGATGCTAGCCCACCCACTCCACAGCATCCCAGCTGAGAGCCCTAACAGTGGCAGACCGGGTTGTCACTTGGTCACTAGGGACCCTGACTGTAACATGGTGATTCATCCTCAGGCACTGCTTCAGCCAGACCAGTGTCACCTCTCCCTCGGCTGCTTCCTAACTCCCCCTCTGGGCATACCTGCCTTCGTATTAGGTCCTCTGGATCTTCAGGGATTGGTGCCTCCAGCAAAGCTTGCAGTTCCTCTGGCTGTAGGATCATCCATGGTCCTGGCAGGCCTCGTCAGTCCTCTTCTTCCTGGAGATGCATAGCAGCCTTCCACCTTGGGAGCTCAGGCAGGCAGCTGGCTGCTCTTGCAACTGGGGTACAACTGAGTTCTCATCTCCAGCTTTTATACATCTGGCCTTGCCCCTGTACTTCCTGGCCCCTCTCCAGCAGAAGTTGGGGTGGTCTTCCCATTCTGGGTCAGAGGGGAGCCAACCCGCCTCATTACAAAGAGCCTAAGCAGTTATGGAATTAAAGGCTGTTTCATATTGTGAAGCATGCCTTTGGATCTTCAACAGAGTGCGTCTTGCTGCACACAAGATCTGATGGGAAATTGTTTAACCTTGCAAGGCTGAAAGCTAAGTCTAAGGTGCGAGAAGTCCTCATCAGAGACATGCTGTTCGCAGACGATGCTGCTGTAGTGTCTCACACAGAAGACGAGCTTCAAAAACTGCTGGATCAGTTCTCCAAAGCGTGCAAGGACTTTGGGCTTACCATCAGCCTAAAGAAGACGAACGTACTTGGTCAGGATGTTGCTGAATCCCCATCAATCAGCATTGACAACTATACCTTAGAGGTTGTCCACGAGTTCGTTTACCTCGGGTCCACCATCACTGACACCCTGTTGTTGGACACTGAGCTAAATAGGAGGATCGCAAAAGCGGCCACAACTCTGTCCAGACTCAGCAAGAGAGTGTGGAATAACAACAAGCTGTACACTCACACCAAAATGCAAGTCTACAGAACCTGCATCCTCAGCACCCTCCTTTATGGCAGCGAGACTTGGACCCTGTATGCCCGCCAGGAAAAGAGGCTGAACGTCTTCCCCTTGCGCTGCCTCAGGCGCATCCTTGGAATATCATGGAAGGACAGAGTGACCAACACTGCCGTCCTCGAGCAAGCTGGAATCCCAACCATGCACACCCTCCTCAGGCAGCGTCAGCTCCGCTGGCTTGGCCACGTCCACAGGATGAACGATGGAAGGATTCCAAAAGACATCCTGTATGGTGAGCTAGCTTCTGGCAAAAGACCTCCCGGACGCCCCCAGTTGCGTTACAAAGATGTCTGCAAGAGAGACCTCAGAGAGGTAGACATCAAGCTGGACAACTGGGAAGATCTAGCAGATGACCGCAGCAGATGGAGGCAGGGGTTACACAAGGGCCTTCAGAAGGGCGAGTTGAAGATCAGACAGCTAGCAGAGGAGAAGCGAGTGCACAGAAAGCACAATAAGGACTTGCCAGACACCCACTACATCTGCAAGAGATGCAGCAAGGACTGTCACTCTCGTGTGGGTCTTTATAGTCACAATAGACGCTGTAAATGAAGTCCTCAATTGAAACTTTAAAGGGTGCAATCCATAGTCTATGCAGACTGAAGGATGCCTACTACTACATATTGTGTAGCTCATGGATTATTATCCCAATTGTTAATTAGGTTCTCTTTGCAAAATGTTTATTATTAGTGATGATCTGTGAGCCAAAAAAAAAAAAAAAGAAATCACAACAATACCAAGGTGGTGCCGGGCATCTAGAAAAAATAATCTTACTTTTATTTGGAGACTGACCATTCTTCACATAGGAACCAGTCACAGACAGAAAGTGTGGAAATCTGTGATGCCAGTTTGACAGAAACCTTTTTCAAAGGCCTGAATAATTTCAATTTAAATATATCATGGGGGAAAAAAGTGAACGATTCAGCAATCTGACTGGCTAAATAGTTTTTCCATATACTGTGTTGACAGAAGTTCAGCATCCCACTGCTAACCAATTAAAATCACTGCCTGTGGAGTGCAAAGTTAATTTCGACAAATGGATTTAAATATCTTCTCAGCCCAGTGACAGCTTATTAATAGCGTGCGAAGTTTGTTTTAGCATTACTGACTATAGGTAGTGCCCAGATCTTAAGCTGCACCAACTAGCTAGGAAATAATCTTTTCTTAGATGTTATTAAGAACATTTCTCTGGGATGCATACAACTGGGGGAAATGAAGTTACAGCACCCTTGTGGCATTGCATCTCCCCTGGGCTGCCCTGCCCCGTGCTCTCTTGAGCATCAGGCATTTTAACTAACTGCAGCTGAAACAGATGCTTATCACTAGAAGGCCAGATTCTGACACCCTTACCCCTTTTAAAGAGGCTTCTCTTCCACAAGTGACCCAGCTGAGACTGTGGAATAAAGCACTACCCAACTTAAGGAAGGATATCAGGATCTGGCCCTAACTAAGCTTTAGGGAAACAATGTAGGTTAGCTGTCACAGTATAATTTAACCTTTCCCAAATCTTCCACTTCGTGTGCAGCAATTGCAGAGGTTGCCATTATCATGTATTTCTGAGCAGTGTGACGGAAGAACATGTCTGTACCTTCTTGCCACTAAAATTTTCATAATTTAAGCATATAAAACTTTGTCTTCCCTCCAGCCATATTTTGAATTTGGGCTTCTGAATTTTCAGATGTCTAATAACACTCAGCATTTGGCAGTTGGGCCAGTGAGACCTTCTCTTAGTATGCAACTTGGAGATCATCCCATGTCTGCCTTGGGGTGACTGGATTCAGGATTTTTGGTTGAATGACCCCCTCCTATTAGAATAGTAGCAGAGAGGTCACTGCCTTAGTCTGTATTCTAACAAAACAAAACAGCAGTCATGTAGCACTTTTAAGACTAACAATCCTATTAGAAATTGTAAGGAGTGTTTGGATCTGAAATTTAGGTTTAACTTATTAGAAGAGAGAGAAACAGGATTCAGCTATAAAATTGGCATTAAGGACTAGGCCCAGGTACTTAATATTTCTTCCATCCAAAATGTGGTGTTTTCATACCTATAGTTGTGATTCAGGGCCCTTTATAATACTAAGCTTCCTCAGAATACACTGCTAGTAATGCCATAGCATTTTCATTGCCAAAGTTGCCACCTAGTGGCCAAAATTATTAGTAAGCGTAAGCTCATAGTTCTTCAGCCACCTGAGCTATGAGATTTTTTTAGAAAATGTTGGCATTTCATTACCACACTAATATTGGCTGACATGATCATAGTTTATAAGTACCTGTGTGGAGAACCAAAATCTGATCATTTCTAATCTAAAAGTGTAACAAGATCCAGTGGGTTGAAGGTGAATCAAGACGCATTCAGACTTAAAATGAGGCCCTGTTTCTTAACAGTGAGCATAATTAAACCAGGGTTGTCATAGATTCTCCATCACTGGAGACTTTTAAATAGAAATTTGATGGTTGGTCTAGAAGATGTGCTCTGGTCCAAACAGGAATAATTGAGGGACACCCTCTGGCTTGTTATATGGAACATCAAACTAGATGACCACAATGGTTCCTTCTGACCTTATAATCAATTAATAAAATACTCAGCGACAAATTAACTCATAGTTTCTGTTCCCTAACAACATGAAGAAAAAGCTACATAACGTCTTTCTCTGTCATTAACAAAGGTTATGCAATGAGCAAATATTGGTCTCAATCTTGTACTGAGTCAGATCAAGAACTGGCTTTCAGCTTTAGTAAGCACGCTGCCAATGTTCTCAATGCGAAGTATAATTTAATGCAAGGTTCCCTTGCCATATGGTTAGAGCCTGTCCTAACAGGCTCACAAAGCATCATACTGTCACACAGGGAGATTTCTCAGCACAGACAGGGTGTGGAAGGAGGAACTGTGGAAGTCTTCACTGAATGAGGTTAAACTGCAATTAATTTACAACATCATTTCTGAGGGAGTATCTCCCTGTCTCTCTGTATTCCTATTTATTAAAATCTCAAAACCATACCCACAAGTCAATTGCAGAACAGTAAAGGCCCCAAAGAGAACACTCTACCTCTACTCCCATACATGAAATGTTCCATAATCATAGGCTCCCCGCAGGCCACCTGAAGCTTCCTCTCACTCATCTCATTCTCTGAGCCATTGCTAAGTGGTTCAAATAGCTCCACAGGTAAATCTTCCCTTGCCTGGCAACAGCCCAAACAGTAACTCTGCCATGAGTAATACGACACCACTACACTGACACGTGAGTGCTGCCAAGTGAATTTTTGGCAATATTCATTCCTTGTTTGCAGATGTGGATGCACTGCAGTTCCAAAATCCCTCCATCCATAGGTCTGGCCACTGAGCAGTAACAAGTGTGACTTTCTGGACAGCAAATCCCAGGTACTGTAGTTAAAGGAGCAGAACAGCAAAAAGTGTGTCATAAGCTCCACAAATCCAGAGCACCCTTTTTACTCTATGTTCTTCTCATCTAAATGGCCCCTGACATACTCCCCAGGTGCAGTGTGCAGTACAGGGTTGACAGCCTTCAGCCACTTGGGGAGGGACCAAATCTGTCTTACTTACTTATATGGCCCATCTTCCTATACTATCTGTACTTGATATAGTTGTTCTTATAACATCCTGGTGAGACGAGTGCCAATATCTCCATTTTACAGATGGACAGCTATGACTAAGTGACTTGCCCAGTTTAACACAGGATACCTTTAGAGGAGCAATGACATGAAACTCACTCTCCCAAGTTCCTGACTAGTACCTAAACACTGGACCATCCCTCTTCCTCCATGCTTACTAAAGCACATCATAACATGGTTTGGTGTCATTAGAGAATTAATTACTATTTTCTTTTAACTTCCAATAAAAATATCTTGAGTGCATTAATTCAAAATATTCCTTCCACTTCCGATAAATAGTTCCTAGGAGAAAAGTCAGGAAAACAATTAAAATGCCTAGGGTAAAATGCTAGCTTTGTTTGAACTCTGCGAGAGGTTTGAAACTCTGCGCGAAACTTACTTATCAACAGTGTTCCCTGTAACCTGAGCGCTTGGGCAAGATTCAAGTGCCACACAGCTGATTAGCAGAGCGCCCATGGCACCTGCAGCCAGGAGCACATATTTCTACTGGTGGTGCACATCCTCCTATGCCTTGGTGCGCATAAACAATTTATTCCACCCATGGATGGAAAAATTAGAGGAAAGCCTGTTTATGCATGGTTAATTTTTTACAACCAATATTTCTGTTCTTGGAGAGGTTTCCTTAGATATCTGGTCTCCTTATGCTGCCTCCCCTACCACAGAGACATACCACTCCCTGCCGCTGCCTTTTCAGAAGCTGTTTGTGACCCAAACACCACTTTCAAATCACTTTCTAAGGTAAAATTGTCACGTACAAAAGGTATTTTCCAAAGTACTCGTTGGCCTACCCTCTACTGCCATTTAAATCAATTTCTTTATTTAGACTAAGCACTTGTCTGCACAGGAGACGTTTCTAGTTATATCAGTCTAATTCAACTTTTGATGGAGCACAAAACGTTATAATGGGATAAATCTCTGTCTGGATACTCTTTTATTCCAGAATAGCAATGGCTTTTTATCAGTGTGGAGGTTGACATTTAAAATACTGCATTGGCAGAAGTGCACTGATACAGTTCCACTGCTGTAGCTCCTTAATGTAGATGCCCTAAGCCAACAGGTGAGAGCATCTCCTGTTGGCTTTGTTAATCCATCTCCAAAAAAGTTGTGTGAGCAGGAGAAGCTCTCCTGGCAACATAGCACTGTCTACACTGGTGCTTAGGTTGGTATAACTATGTGTCCTCTCTACCCCTTCTACCCCACACGGACAATTCTACCTGCAGCCTCAACAGTGTTTTTCACAATAGAGCCATCAGGACAGCTCTAGGAGAAGGAACTGCAGTGGCAGAAGAAGACCACATAGCCCTCTGGGCAAAACCCTCTCCAGGGTCAAAGCCTGCCTTTTTAAAGCAGGGTTGAGGATGGCATAACACACCTGTCTACAGATCCACCATGGCTTACCTTTTTGTCCCAACTTTCTCCTTTCTACTGTGCCAGGTACCGTATCACCGTAGACTGTTGGGCATTGCATGAAGCCAGTTTGTTTCACTTGGGCATCATGGGCTTCAGCTTGTGAAGCCCACCTGTTTGGTGTGTTTTCACTGGGGGAAATGCAGTTGAGCAACGTGTTGAGATGGCACAGTCAGGTTATTTTTTAAAAAGGGACAGAATGAAGAATAGTGCCAGCAATAGACACTGAGAAGTGGCTTGGTGGGGACGCCTAATGCAGATGAATGAAACAATTTCTCTCACCAGGGAAAGAGACTTTGGAAGAATGGATGCTTTGTTTTCAACGGGAGAGGAATGAGGGCAATGGATTCTGGGAAGATGACATCAGACACCCACAGCTAAATTTGTTTCCCATAAAGCACCAGCAAGAAAACCCAGAATGCCACGGGGCTGAGGGAACTGTGGGATATATTCCCACAATGCACTGCAGCAACAGTCGAACTTTGGCAATTTAGTGGGGACACACTAAGTTGACTTTATGGGCAGGTGCAGAAACTCAACTTCGACTTTATAAAACCCAGTGTTACAAAGTCGACATGAATAAATTTGACTTTATTTCATAGGGCTGTATCCCTGAAGCTATGTCTGCTACTTACACACAAGGGGCACATTATCATTTAACTATACTAGTACAGATTAAACAATATGCATTTTGTGTACACACTAATGCTTAGAGAGAGAGGAGAGATGGACATTTACTCTTTATCTTTACTGCTAAGACTGCTGATAAAGGTGCCTATTAATGCATCTTTGGGAGCAATGAATATTCTGAGGCAAGACTAGAGAAAGAAAATGGGAGATGCTGTAGGAACATTCAAAATCAGAAATGGACGTCTGGAGAGATGGAGGTAGGATTCAGAGGAGAAAGAGACTGTAAAGGAGAATAAGAACTTCTTTGAATTTTTTTTAAATTTGGGATTGCTTTAAACGTATTTACTTTTATTCTTAGGAAAGCTTTTATACTATATTTATTAGATGCGGTTCATTTTTTATATTGACAAACTGAGCAGGACCCTAATATGTGTTTAGTTCTTGAAAACAAACGTAAGAGCCTTTTTAAATAGTCTGCTCTTAACAGAGGCCCTATATGGAAATAAAGAGGAGATATAAATGAAAATAAATGGAGGGCATGTGTAGGTGACGGAAGCAAGACGTAGGTTCTCATTCCCAAATGAACCATGAAAAATAACAATTTTTCATAGTTGTGCATCTAGTTTGTCTTAGTAGAGGACAAATTATCAACTTGTGGCACCGTCTACTATACCAAATAGGAATAACAAAGATGAGCATTTCTTTAAAAGGTGTATCTCAAAATCTATTAATTATAGAAGAAAATTGGAATGGCCACCACTTTAGCATTAATTCTTAAAAGCAAATTAATCAAACAAAAATGGTAGTTAATGGGCCAGCAGCTTGGACCATACATAACAAATGAAGCTGTGTTTTGTAATGAAGTAGTCAGAAGTCATGTGGATCTGTGGCTTAATTTTGGCCAAATTCTATATGCAAGTACCATTGTGTAGATTCGGAGTAAATTCAGACTTACTCTGATATAAGACGAGCACATCCAGGCCCAAAGTGGACAGACTGGATCACAAATGCATAGGATGAATGCAAATATTGAACAGCCCCCTTGTTGTGTGTGTATATAAGAGCAAAGAAAAGCATTAGCTACAAAGCAGAACTAAGAGAGCCTGACTTAGAAACACCCTAATTAAAGGCACTTCAGTTAAATATGCTTAAGTTACTTGGGTAATTTACCAGAGCTGGTTCTAAGAACATTTAGCTGCAATAAAACAGTTACCTTTCATTTTCTCTTTCCTTTTTTTTTTCTAATTTAAATGCACAGAGAAATTACATGTCAAAGTAACTTTAATGCAGTATTAAGCTATGTCTAGACTTCAGGGATTTGTCAACAAAATGACCATTTTGTCAACAAAACCCACAGAGCGTCCAGACTGCTAAGTGCATTCTGTCAACAGCAACTTGACAGAACGCAGAGTTTTTGTCAACAGCCATACCCGGCTCGCCACGAGAAAGAATGCCACTGCTGATAGAGAATTGTCCACAAAACCTTGGTTGGACATTTCCAGGGGCCTTCTGTTGACAGAAGAGGCCTCCAGGACACTGGGCAGACTGGGCAGCCCTGTGTACTGTGCTTCTGGGTGGCTGTTTTGCCGACAGAGCAGCTGGGCAGTCTGGCTGCTCTCTGTCGACAGAGCGGATTGCTCTTTTGATCCACCCTGCAGTCTGGACACAACCTGTCGACAGAAGTTTGTTGCAAGATGAAGGCCAAGATCCTGATATTGTATTATGATAGATTCTGGCCACAGTCTTTGTTCAAAATCTTTACACAAAGCAGGCCCCAAAAGCTTTAATTCTAAGTGAGTCATAGCATGGCCCAAACTCACAGACGAAGGCTTGTGGTAGTTGCTTGGCATTAAACAAGAGCTGATGCACTATAAACCTTGGGTGTGAAAGCAGTAACTGGGGCTTATCTTGAATTATATCCTTGCAATTCATTTAAGAGGGGCCTAGAGGTCTGCTTTCCAGGTTAGAGAGAGAAAGAATGAATCTTCCTCAGTGCAGGTCAAGAAAGGGTGTAACATGTCAGCCTGAGTGATGGTGTCCACCCTTCACAGTTGCCAATCTGAGCCCAGGAAACGGGGGTTAGCATTTATAATTGTGCCAACATATATATTGCTTATTTGTTCCTTTATGTCTCAAAACCATATGGGAATGTACCTACAGAAAACACCTACTGGAAGGTGCCACCTGACCTTCCTAATAACTAGGAATTGGAATATAACCTATCCTCCACAAGAGAAAACTTAAGGCATAATACCTTTGTAGAGTAAACCCTCGGTATAACAGACTAATGAGGGGGAGGGGTGTTTGTTAATGCTGAAAGTCTGTTATAAGCGGGGGTTTACTGTTCACCCTAGCATCCCCCCAACCAGGCTTCCTCAGACCTCTGCTCCCCCCTCAAAAAAGGGCAACTCTCCAGAATCAATGGAGCCACCGTCACTGGGGGAGCCGCAGCTGCAGGAGCCGCCTGCCATAGCTGGGGGAGCAGCTTGCTGAGACTGGTGCTGCTTGCGGCTATAGCTGCCCCCATGCCACATGGCTGCAGGGGGCCCCTAGCCATGCAGCTGGAGATGCCCCCATGCTGCACGGCTGCAGGGGACCTCAACCTGCCTGGCTGGAGCTTTCAGAGCCCACTAAATAAATACAGAAGGCACCACTGCCACTGGAGCTGCCACACACTTCTCCCGCCAGGGGTGTTGGTGTACCCTAGTGCCGTTTGTCCATGTACGCACCCCACTGCTGATGGGAGGAATGCGTGGTGGGAGGGGGATGCAGGATTTAGGATTTTCTGGGACCCAATTAAGCAGACTTTGGGAAAAACAGGGGTCTAGCAGATGTCCATTGTTCCCGAAGTCGACTAAATTTGGGTCCATAAAACCGAGGGTTTGCTGTATCATGTGTAAACCTGAGCCACAGGTGGAGCATTTATGTAATCTTTAAGATGATTGGCTTACTTGAGCTCATTATGTCTTGCTGCTACCATCTGTCCAGGGATTTGGTGGACCTCCCATGCTGTTCCTTCCCTCTGCCCATTGGCACCCTATATAATTCATTGTAATAAGCTATTTGTCAGTTTCCCTGAGCCTAATAAGCAAAGTGACCCTCTGCCAGCTGTGCATAAAAAGGGCCTTGTGCTTGAATCTACACGGTGTCAAACTTTGGTTCCTTCACAAGATATCTTCCGGCACAAACTTTTGCCAACAAATCCAAGTAACCTAGACATAGCCTTAGAGTGATAACTATCATGCAGTATTATAACAATTGCGAAGACAACTATAGCATTTGGAAGTTTACTGATAAAGTCAAGTTAGCATTTTGAGCACTGTTCTTATTCAAATGAAAACACTCATTCAATTCCATGTGAATTTGGGGTGCACAAGGAGTGCAGGATCAGGCCCTTAAAATGTTGGGCCTGATTCTTATTTACATAAACGGTCTTAAAATATTTAATTTTTGCTCATTTTATGGCCCATTTACATAACTAGAATTGTGAAAAGTGACATAAGAGAATTAAGTCGCTGCTGATATTCAGATCTCTTGAATTGCTTTATAAGATACAATTTTAAGGAGTTATCACCATGGAGCCTTAATTGTTGCTGGAAAGTCATAGTATCTTTTATTCAACTTCACCATGAACCCTCCAGGGGTTCCATGTCAGTCCCAAGCCTGGATAAAGGAGGAGGGTTGGTCAGATGAGTGACCATGTGCTGACTGTCAAACAACAATACGAATGAAATCTGATGCCAGTATGACTAAATGATAAAAGATGCCAGCTCAGACGGTGCTTGGATAAACAAGGTCCGCGACACCAATGGAGCAATTGGGGTTCGGTCGATAAGATGGCAGCCGAAAGAAAATTACAGCTAACACATGTGCTATCAATTGGAACGTGGAACGTCCGAACACTGAGGGTGAATGGAAAATTAGAGCTTCTGTGGAAGGAGAAGGAGAACTTTCGATGCAATATACTTGGACTGGTGGAGGTTCATTGGATGGCATAAGGAGAGAGGTTAGGTTGAGAAGTCATTTTGTCAGGGAACGAAACAAAGCATGAGGTAGGAGTCGGATTCCTTCTTAGCAAAAGAGCTAGAGGAGCATTGTTAGGATACAAACTGGTGAGTGCAAGAACAATGGTAGTGAGATTCGAGGCAAAAGCATTCAACATCTCAGTCATACAGGCCATTCAGGAATATGCACCCATGATGGACAGTATGCAGGAAGAAATTCAGCTATTCTATAAAGACTTGACAAAGACACTGGAGGAGATACCAAAGAATGTATGTGTTGCTCATAGGAGGAGATTGGAATGTGAAGATTGGAACAGATAACGAAGGTTAGGAGAAAGTCATGGGAAGCTTTGGATATGGAGAAAGAAACGAACAAGGTGAGAAACTATTGGAATTTGC
Organism: Carettochelys insculpta; assembly: GCF_033958435.1. Lineage (NCBI taxonomy): Eukaryota > Metazoa > Chordata > Testudines > Carettochelyidae > Carettochelys > Carettochelys insculpta. Next base: position 129,899,010 of record NC_134140.1, on the reverse strand, counting down.
TATGAAGCACAAGATAGTGATCTGCAACACAAGATTCCAACAAAAGGACTGTAGGAAGTGGATATGGCGATTGAATGACAGGAAGTCCAAGAACATGATAGATGTAATTTTGATAAGAAGAAGATGGGTAACATCAGTACAGCAGTGCCGTACTTTCCAAGGAACAGATATAGTCTCGGACCGCAGTCTAGTGATCGCAAACATCAAGATGAAACTCAAGAGAAAGTGTAAGACACAGTTTAAGAGGAGAAGAGATGTGGCAAGACTAGGTAAGGAAGAAATAGGGAATGAGTACAGAGCAGCACTTGAAGAGAAGATTAAGAATGCAGAGGAAGACCTAGATAAGAGAGTTGAAGGGATAGCCATGGCAGTAGAAGAGGTGATTGAGCAGATTTTTCTGGAAGAAGAGAAAATCAATAAGAAGTGGATTACTCGGGAGACATTGAAGTTGGTCCAAGAGAAGAGAGCACTGAAGATCAGCAATATAGGGTGAAATGCAATGAGGTAAGAAAAGTGGCTGGAAAGGATAAGGCAAAATGGTTAGAGGAGCAGTTTGAAGATACAGAGAGGTATTATGGTGAAAGTAAGACCAGGGAGGTGTACAAAATTATCAGGAATATTAATAGGAAGTAGCAGCTGAAGCAGATGGTGATCAAAGGTGAGAACAAAGAGGTGCTCATGAACAAGGAGAAGGTGGTGCAGTGATGGACGAGATATTCCACACATCTATACAAAGCACAGTTGGACCCAAGAGCCTCAGAGAGACCAATCAAAGAACTGAGCATTGAGAGCAAAACCAATATTTTGAAGGAGGAAGTAGAAAGAGCAGTGAAAGGAATAAAGAAGAACAAGAGCCCTGGAAATGATAAGATCATGGGAGAAATGATCAAATATGGCGGAGAAAGTCTGATTCAGGAAATACACCATGTAATATAGTATGGAAAGAAGGGAAGGCACCTAAGGAATGGACAAGATCCATGCTAGTGACAACACACAAGAAAGGAAGTACACTGGAGTTCAAGAATGATCGCCCTAATGAGTCATCTAGGCAAGATGCTGATGATGATACTGATGGAGAAACTAAGATTACAGATAGAAGAATATCTAGTAGATGAGCAAGCAGGGTTCAGGAAAGATAGAAGGACCATACAACAGATATCGGCACTAAGATTGATAGCAGAGAACAACAAGAATATCTACATTTGTTTCATCAATTTTCAGAATACGTTTCACTGTATAGATCAGAAAGTGATTTGGGCAGTGTTGGAGTTGTACAGAGCAGATAGCAGACTGATACGGTTGTTGAAGGATACCATTGACAACGTGGAGGCCGCAGTGAGCACGTGCAGAGAGTTGGGAAGTCTGGTTTAGAACAAATAGATGTACAAGACAAGGAGATCTGATATCGCTGAGTATCTTCATCACACACCTAGAGAGAGTGATGGAAAAGAACAAGGAAGAGGTAGAAGGGATATCTGTGCATGGGAAAAGAATTAACAACTTGAGGTTCGTGGATAATATAGTTATCATTGAGGAAGATGAGAAGAAGCTAGCGAAAATGGTGCAGGTGCTAAATGAGGAAGGGAAGCAGTACAGACTGATTATGAACATCAATAAAACAAAAACAATGGTATTTGGAGATAAGAAAATAGGAAGGAATATTAGTGTAGATGGGATTGAACTAGAGAACGTAGAGAAGTTCACATATCTGCGGAGCAACATAATGTATAACCTAGATTGTAAGAAGGAAATAGAGATGAAAATAGCAAAAGCAAGAGTGAGTTTGAAGGCGGTGGATAAATCTGAAAAAGCAAAGCAATTAGCTAGGAATGAAGCTGAACCTCTTGAAAACGTGTGTATTCTGCAGCATGTTGTATGCATGTGAGACATGGGTGATAACAAAAGATTTGAAGACAAGTATATTGGCGTCTGAGAGGAGCTGTTGCAGAAAGATCCTGAGAATAGGATAGATGCAGAAGGTCACCAAATAGGAGTTATTTTGGAAGATGCAGCTGAGAGAGAACCTACTGCAGAAGGTTACACAATGGAAGTTACAGCTATTTGGGCATATTTGCAGAATGAATGATGTACAAAAAATCAAGACCCTGGTATTCAACATAAAGGACAGCTCAAAAAGGAAAGGTAGCTGATATAGTAGATTGGTGTGGAGCTGGTCTACAGAAACTAAGCTACTCTACACTGGACAGGGAAAGATGGAAGGAAATAGTGAGAGAGGCATCAGGCACCAACAGGTGCTGAGCCCATGGTTGTTGTTGGTGATGATGCTGATATTTTATTTGTGCAAACTAATACACTGAGCACTTCAGAATACATAGAGGAAGGCAAAGACCCAACTGTATTTATAAACGCATACCAAACATTATCGAATTTATAGCAGCAGGCAAAGACCCTGCCGATATATAATCTGAAGTATTCAAGATGGACACTTTTTCATTAAAGCAACAGAGGACTCTGAAGGACTAGTAAATGCTCTTTGAAAGGTTCCTTCAGCTGCACAATTAACTTTTTATAGCCCTTGCTTCTGATTGCTTGAATTCAGCAGACAGCTGGTCAACCTTGTCCTGCCACCCTGATGGCAGTTTTTTTCCCCCTTTACCTCAAAGATATTATGTAGTATACGATATGTTGCTACAACCATTGTGATGTTTTTCTTTGAGATCCAGTCCAGTAATTAAATGCTGCCAGAGTCCCTTCAATTTGTCAAAAACATTTACCAGAACCAGCAGTTTATTCTTTGCTTGGTGCTGTCGAGGTGGCTTCGTAGGTCTGGGGAGCCCCTCCAAAACTCTATTGGCATTTCAACATTGCCAATGGTAATCAATTGTTTGGGAGGAAAAAAAGTCTTCACTTGCTGCTTTTTGAAAACCCTTAAAGATGTAAATGTCATGCATCTTCCCTGACCAGCACGCTGATACCAGGGATCCACTGGAATTTTCATAACCATAGAAAAGCATTTCTTTCTGTCCAGCAGAGGAACAGGCTTGCTGACTATCATTTCACCACAGTTTGGGAATTCCACTGCTGCAAATCCTTTTACTATTTTTATAAATGATCAATGTGTATAAGGTGCTGCTTTCAATTGGTATACCTTGGTTTATATAGAATTTGCTTCTTATGATGAACTTGGTGAGGCTAGTTGGTTGGGGACAGAAAACTGCATTCTGGAAAGATTTCTTTCAGGATGTGGTTCCTAACAAGTATGGGGTGTGATTGTTTGTAGGTACCCTGTATAGGTTAGAGTGGTGCGGGAGGTGATAAAAGAAAAGCTGCAAATCACTTTATAAAGTCAAGGGCCTGGTCTACACTATGAGTTTAGGTTGAACTTAGCCTGGAGCCCCATTTATCACAGATTAACATCTTGGTTGCAATATTTTAGGGGCACAAGATTCTTTGCATATCTGTTTCACCCTAATTGGGAATCACACTCACTGAGGGTCCTAGAGAGTGTGGAGCAACAAAGCATACTCTTCTTGTATGTCATACGGGACATTTAAAGACGATTCCACAAAGTACTTGTGAAAATCCTGCAGGGAGCCTTTGCCTGCATGGAGATGATGGAGTAATATAATAGACCTTTTACATCTCCTATGTCTATGTAGTATGTCTACATGATGACAAGCATTTGTTGCTAGGATGGCTAAACAACCCCCTTCTTGATACCTCTGGCATGCTTGGTGATAGTCCAGTTTTAATTAACTGGACTTTATCCCATTTTATGTCAATTTTCTGCAAACACTTTTATCTGTGATATGGAAAAATCTGTGCATCAAGCAGGTTCAGATAACCACACCTTTTGTTACATTTATTCAACAAAAGGAACAGCTTAATACTTCACTACGTCAAGAGTGATTGGCAGGAAATGTATCTCGGCAGATATACTAGGTCAGTCACTGTAACAGTCAGATCCTCCCAACCCAAGTCCATCAAGCCATCAAGCAATTTTTCTCATTTGTAGCACAGGAACATGTCTTATTACAGGGATCCCGAGACTGGAATGTCTTCTTGGTTTATAAGGTAATTTTATGAATAACTCGGTATATCCATACTTCTTAATGCCTACTGTGGTAGCTGTACTTTACAATGCATCAACTCATTTCACTATATAAAGTGATGAAAAGTTACCTGGCATGGAGAAGGAGTTGTCAGAGGACTATATATGTCTCCCACAATAGGCTGGTATCAGAGAATTATAGAATACTAGAACTGGAAGGGACCTCAAGAGGTCATCAAGTCCAGTTCCTTGCCCTCAGGGCAGGATCAAGCACCATCTCTTCTACATCATCCCTGTTCAGTATTTATCCAGACTGTTCTTAAATATCTTCAGTGGTGGGGATTCTACAACCACCTTAGGCAATTTATTCCAGTAGTTAACCACCCTCACAGGAATTTTTCCCTAATGTTCAACCTAAACATACCTTGCTGCAATTTAAGGCCATTGCTTCTTGTCCTATCATCAGAGGCTAAGGAAAATAATTTTTCTCCCTCCTCCCTATAGCACCCTTTTAGGCAGGTGAAAGTTGCTATCATGTCCCCTCTGCACCTTCTCTTTTCCAAACTAAACAAACCCAATTCTTTTAATCTTCACTCATAGGTGATATTTTCTAGACTTTTAATCACTTTATTTGCTCTTTTCTAGATCCTTTCCAATTTCTCCACATCTTTCCTAAAATGTGGGATCCAGAAGTGAACACTGTACTCCTGCTGAGAAGTAATCAGTGCAGAGTAGAGTGGAAGAATTCCTTCTTGTCTATCATTACACTTTGGCACTCTGTCAACAGAAGTCACTGTCAGAAGCGATTTCCTGACAAAACTTCTATTGACAGAGTATGGCCACACACAAAAGCAAATCAGGAGAGCACTCTGCTCTGTCGACAGAGCAGTCAGATTACTTGGCTGATCTCTTGACAAAACAAGCACAGGAAAGCACAGCAGACAGCACTGCCCATTGTTGTGGATGCCCTGTCTGTTGAGAGAAGGCCCCTGTACGCATTTGATGTTAACTTATCATTGTTACATAATTCATTTTTAAAAGCACTAGAAGTAGAAAAACTACTCTTGATTATACAGTTGTATTGTGAATTTCAATACCAAACTCCTAATCTCATTGGCTACGTCTACACGTGAAGCCAACATCGAAGTAGCTTATTTCGATGTAGCAACATCGAAATAGGCTATTTCGATGAATAACGTCTACACGTCCTCCAGGGCTGGCAACGTCGACGTTCAACTTCGACGTTGCGCGGCACCACATCGAAATAGGCGCTGCGAGGGTACGTCTACACGCCAAAGTAGCACACATCGAAATAAGGGTGCCAGGCACAGCTGCAGACAGGGTCACAGGGCGGACTCAACAGCAAGCCGCTCCCTTAAAGGGCCCCTCCCAGACACAGTTGCACTAAACAACACAAGATCCACAGAGCCGACAACTGGTTGCAGACCCTGTGCATGCAGCATGGATCCCCAGCTGCGGCAGCAGCAGCCAGAAGCCCTGGGCTAAGGGCTGCTGCCCACGGTGACCATAGAGCCCCGCAGGGGCTGGAGAGAGAGCATCTCTCAACCCCCCAGCTGATGGCCGCCATGGAGGACCCGGCAATTTCGACGTTGCGGGACGCGGATCGTCTACACGGTCCCTACTTTGACGTTCAACGTCGAAGTAGGGCGCTATTCCGATCCCCTCATGAGGTTAGCGACTTCGACGTCTCACCGCCTAACATCGAAGTTAACTTCGAAATAGCGCCCGACGCATGTAGCCGCGACGGGCGCTATTTCGAAGTTAGTGCTGCTACTTCGAAGTAGCGTGCACGTGTAGACACAGCTATTTAAAAGCTTTTATCTATCTTTTCCATATAAACAGCTGGAATTAAATCTGTCTGACAAGAATTTCATTTTCTTTAGGAAAAATGTTTTGGCTTCCAAAAAATAAAACAAATTAATATGCTCTACTAAGGTTCTTTTGTTCATGCAACTGACCTATAAGAAAATTTGTATCTCTATAAATAGTTTGTTGTTTGTGCCAGAAAGTTTCTAGAGTGAGGAAATATGATAAGAAATTTCCCATAAAGACTACAGGTACCAACATTGCATCTTCATCACAGGATTTGATACCAGGGAGAATGAGTGGGTACTAGCAGTGAGAGAACGTGATAGAAACTGCCCATAGGAGGGGGGAAGTAGCAGAAGCCACTTCCACAGTGAAGCAGTAGAAAAGAGCACAGCCTCTTCATGTAAGTTTTCTGAATGTGGCATGGGGACCATATCAGAATAGCAGAACTTGTTGGAAGGAAGATGAGGGTGGCTCATCTGGCTATGCCACGAGGACTGGAATAGAATGTTGCTTTCTACTTATCCAATTAAACTGGACATTTGAAAAATGATTTGTCAAAGCTAAATATCAGAATTTGGCTGAAAACAGAAAAGAAGGTTATTTTAACAGCAAGGGTAATGAATCACTGGAACAAGTTACCAAAGATTGTGGTGGGTTGTCCATCAGGAGCAATTTTTAAAGGAGAACTGGATGTGTTTCAAAAAGAGATGCTCTAGTTCAGGGGTCTGCAACCTGCAGACCTTAAGGACTTTTTTTAATGGCTCCCAATGTGGTAATTGGAAAGAAAACAACAAAAAATCATCCTGGTCATTTTCAGTAAAAAGTATATGTCTAAATGCCCCAAAATGGACAACTCCTATCTAAACAGCAAACAAGATTATCTTGAATTGTTGGATAATTTCCTCTAGCATCCTCCAGAGAGAGAGAAGCTGCAGGAGTGAAAGTCAGGGAAACAGTGGTATGAACACATGTAAAGTGTGAGGAAAAAGAATATGTAATATAATGCTGCTTTGCAATGCTACTTGACCGCCTTTTTGTTTTGATAGTATATAGTATAGCACGGCTTTCTCTCTGTTACTATAGAATATGTAATAGTTTGTGAATGTCCTGCAATAAACACGTATTGCATTATGAATCATTGTGTGCGCTGTTCTTAAAAACAGGAGTTACAAAAAGTCTGGTTTGACATTATTTATTAAGGACCATCTTGTATTTACATGCATTGCGGCTCTTGATTTATTGAGTTTTTTACCAAATTAAAAACAAAAAATCTCTTCTTGCTATTTTGGTTGCCAACCACTGCTCTAGATCCTCTCTCCCTCAACCCTCTGCCCTCTCCCGCAATCCACATAACCTAAACCCTCTGCTTTTCTTCCTGAACCCATACCCCCTCCCAAACCCTGCACTCCAATCTGCTGCCCCAGGACACAACTCTCCCCCCCACCAGCCCTAGGTCATAACCCAAAGCCCTGCACCCTCTTCTGCATCCTAGAGCTCTGCCCTAGCTCACAATTCCCTCTGTCACCCAGACTCCCTCCCAGACCCCACACCTCCTCCTGCACTCCAGTCCCTTACCCCAGGCTCTCTTCTGCACCCAACCTTCATCTCAGACCCTGCACCTCCTCCATTAATATCATGGAACAGTGAGGCCCTTGACCACTTTACAAATTCTTGGAGTGGCCATCACATCAAAATTTTTTGCCAACCCCGGATTAGGTTACTAGAATCTTTTGAACACCACCTCCATCCTAAATTTAAGTGAAAATTTAGTTTATATGTTATTCCTAGTAAATCAGTTGTGCCATTAACCCACATCACAGTGGGGAGGGCAGTGAAAAACTGCTCCTCCTTATCAGGACTTCTCAGGATGAAACCCCATCCTAACCCACTCTCCATGAGTTTCAGTGGCTGGACTTCCAGACTACTAATTATTTTAACAAAAAGACTCCATGCTTTCTATATATTCATTAATGGAACTATCACTTTAGATTGAAATAGATATAATTTGTATTTATTTCTGATTCATGTTTTCTGCTGCTACTGATAAAAATTAAAAAAAATACTTACTTCATAAGTAGCACTATTAATTTGTACATCATTAAATTATTATTCATTTTTCAAGTCTCATGCCTGAAAATTAGATCTAAAAGTCCAGCTCAATTATAAATTACAGAACAAGAAACAAAGTTTTGTAATTATCTCCCATCCAACCAGTTTTTGGATTATTATTATTATAGCATGATATTAATGTTACAGTTGAGGACGTGCTTTCATTATATGCCCACAATCAGGGCATATAACCCTAAACCTAGCCCTATCAGGGACTGGAGCAGAAAACTACCATTTGGAGTGTTTTTTTTTTTTTCAAATTTGACCTCAGCACAAAAGTTAATTTTTGGTGGGAAGAATTGCACATACGTAATTAAAAATGTATCATAAAACAGACACACGAAGGGGCAAAATTGCTGCTTCATAGGCAACCTTTATTCTTATGTTTTCTAATAACTGCTCAACTTTACCATCTTACCAATAGTCTTTACACATATAGTATATACAGTATTGAATAAATGATAGTTAACAATGAAAGTACTCTTAATGCCCATTTCAGGGTTATGGAATGTAGCCAAGTTAGGATTCCAACAAGAATGCTAAATTTTGTTAGACGTTTGATTACAATGAACAAGACCATTCAAATTTTGAAGAGCACTTTTATTTGCATACCTAGGCTGGCAGAATGTCCACTCTGTCCAGAAAAAAAGCCATGTTATGTAGGATCAAACCTTTTCCTCCTCCTGGCTCTTTAGCTTAATTAGCACCTCAAGGTAGCATGAATTATAGCCTAACCTGTTTTCTCAAGATCGGTTTATCCTAAAATCTGTCACTGCTGGACCTTCTCTCTCTACCATTGAGTTATGTTCACTTTCTCTAACTCCTGTTAACTGGTTTGGGGTATCTCCAGAATCTTTTCAGCTTATTACAGGACAGGATGGAAAACACAAAAAGCTCCTCAGTTCCTACTCCTGGGAAGGCACAATCAGTTTCACACATACAGAATGGGGAGAGACTGTCTAGGAATGACTACAGCAGAAAGGGATCTAGCGGTTATAGTGGACCACAGGCTAAATATGAGTCAGCAGCGTGATGCTGTTGCAGAAAAAGCAAACATGATTCTGGGATGCATTAACAGGTGTGTTGTGAACAAGACACGAGAAGTCATTCTTCCACTCTACTCTGCGCTGGTTTGGCTGCAGCTGGTGTAGTGTGTCCAGTACTGGGCACTGCAGTTCAAGAAAGATGTGGAGAAATTAGAGAGGGTCCAGAAAAGAGCAACAAGAATGATTAAAGGTCTACAGAATGTGACCTATGAAGAAAGGCTGAAAGAATCAGGCTTGTTCAGTTTGGAAAAGAGAAGGTTGAGGGGACACATGATAGTGATTTTCAGATGTCTGAAAGGGTGTCATAAGGAGGAGGGAGAAAACTTGTTCTTTTTGGCCTCTGAAGATAGAACAAGAGGCAATGGGCTTAAACTGCAGCAACAGAGGTTTAGGTTGGATATTAGGAAAAAGTTCCTAACTGTCAGGGTGGTTAAACAGTGGAGTAAATTGCCAAAGGAGATTGTGGAATCTCCATTGCTGGAGATATTTAAGAACAGGTTAGATAGATGTCTATCAGGGATGGTTTAAACAGTTCTTGGTCCTTCCATTGGGGCAGGGAGCTGGACTCGATGGCCTCTCAAGGTCCTTTCCCATCCTAGTATTCTATGATTCCACTAGATGCCTCATCATTCCTACAGGGTGACTGAATGACTTCCTATTCAGGGACGATTTGGTGCATTATGTTCCAGTAGCATCCAGGGGCCTCAAATAAAGCAAGGCTTTATTATACAGTATTAACTATATGTTCAGTCTGTAGTAATGAGAGGCTTGGTGTAAGGCTAAAGCCCGAGGACAACAGTCAATGCTTTATTAACATACAGCAAAGCTAAAGGCCTCAAGCCTGAACAACGGTAGGTTAAAGCAAAAACTGTGCTAGGTAGATTCTGCACACAGAAATGCAGCAAGAGACAGAGCTGGTAAGACACAGGGCCTAAAAGCACATTAAAACACCTAAAAGCACCCAGAGCCAGGCACTTAGTGATACACAAACACATCCTGCTTGATACCATGCACTCCCCATAGATAACAGCTTAGCACCAGATACATTCCGACCCAAGTTCAGGAGCAGGTCATAATGACAGCATGATGGATAGTGTTGTTTTGATTGTACCACCACTATTCCCCAAGTTAATGGGCAGATCTAGTTACATTAAGGGGTGTCAATATATTACAATGAGGGGGTTGTACCTGGATATGTAACTTGTTTACACCTGTGTATAAAAGTGTATGTAATGGGCTGTGTTGAGCGACCTAGGGGATGATGGAGTCCCCTTGTCATCAACTGAGTTGCATCCATTGTCACAGCATATGCATGTACCAATGTAAACTGCTGAGTACAATGGAGACTCATGAGGGTGTTGGAGACCATACGTCAACAACAATAAACCTGGCTCCAGTGCCTTCGTACCTTGCTTGATTTGTGGCTTTTGGAGACTCTTGCAAGTCTGAAGTGTCAGCTAAGTGCAGGGTCTGCACTGTTGTCCAAAGAGAGCACATGCATATGGACAAAGTGATTAACATCAAAGGGAGCAGATTGGATGTCTGAGCACAGTTCTGGTAGAGATGCCCAGCCAGTCATACAGTATACATCTAACAGTCCATGCCCAGATTTGCATACTCTTACAATATTGTTGAATTACACAACATTTGGTGTTTTTCTTAAATTCCCAGCTGAGAATCTCAGCTTACATTTTGAGGGGCAGGGAGAAGTCAATTTGTAACCCTCATGGTTGCAAAGTATGAAAACATTGAAGCAAGAGTAATTTGCAGGCACAGGAACCAAAAATCAAAACGTTTACTGCCTACATTCATTAAAATTTCATTTTTCGTTCAATCATGTTTGGGGTTCAACTTGAAATTTTTTGAAGGCTGCTCTTCCCGTCCTTCATCAGGACAAACAACCTGGGACGCAGGGCATAAGCAGCACAGGGAGGCTGAGACGGAGCAGTGAAACATGCAACATGTCGGTTTTCAGATAAATATCTGGGTCACCATACACAATTGACATGCACAGAGCATACCAGTTTATTAATGAAAACAAAATGAGCAGGTAAAAGTGTGCGCCTGGGCACCACGTGTAATCCACACACCAACTGAAGGGACGCATTCTTTCTCTGTATAACTGGCCGAAGTGCCACATGGCACAGCGAACCGCAGCCAGCAGCAATGTGGGTTAGACCCGCATTTGGTGCACTCATGCCGGGGGTGGGCGGGGGTGACTGCACAAGACCCCCTCGCTCTAGGAGGCTCTTCCAGCTGATCAGACACTGGAATGAGTCTCAGAAGACCTGGCCGGGTGGGTGACCCTGGGCACGTCACTTCAGCTCGCGCCGCTTGGGAAAAGGCGGGAACCGCGGACAGCCAGGCGCTCGCGCCGCGCGACTGGACGCAAGGGCGAGAAGGAGCCGCACGAGACAACCGCACGGCAGCAAGCGCGAGCCAACGGAGCACCCAGCGGCGCGCTGAGCCTAGTGACGTAGGAGCGTTTCCGAATGCGGCGCCTGGCGGAGCGTGCGCAGAAGGGGAAGGGCCTGGCCGGCAGCGAGGAAGAGGAAGGAGGACCCTCGGAAGTCGGAGCGGGGGAAGGGCAGCGGCACCCGGCCTTAGTGACGGCGGCGCCAAATATCGCGAGAGGTGGCGCGGCGCCGGCGCTAGAGGTGACCGAGCGGCGACAGCAGCCCCGGTACCTCCCGAGCGGGACTGAGCGCAGCCCCAGCCATGGACAAGGCGGCCGGGGCGGAGGGAGGGGACGGCGGCGATGCCGCGAGCCCCGCGGCCGGGCCGGGTCCCCCCGCGGGGCTGAGTGACGGCAAGTCCTCGGCGGCGCCGGCGCGGGGGCTGGTGCGGGTCTGCGACCTGCTGCTCCACAAGAAGCCGCAGAAGCCCAAGCGCAGCCGGACCTGCCGCCCGGCCAGCAGCAGCGAGAGCGGCGGCGGCGGCAGCGAGAGCAGCGACAACGGCAGCGACGAGGAGGATGAGGAGGAGGAGGTGTCCGAGGTACCGCGCGGGGGGGGGCGGTCTGAGGTGGCAGGTGCCGGGCTGGCGGTCAGGCGCTTGGCGGGCGGGTACCGGGGGTGGAGGTGATGGGGGGGCTCTCAGGTGGCAGGTGCCTGAGGCGGGATGGTTGCGGGACCGCGGTCTGGGGCGGGGGCGTGACCACGTTCTGTGGGGAGGAGCTGGGCCGGTAGGTGCCGGGGCGGGGGCGACTGCGCACCCGTGGGAGCTGAGCCGACACGTGCTGGAGGCGGACGGCTGTGGGCCCGGAGTGTTGTCCGTTTTCCGGTGGTGGGCTGCCCTCTGCCGTCGTGCGGCCGCTCGGGCCTTGGTGCCATGGGTCAGGGAGGCTGCGCTCGGCCGGAGGCGGGGCCAGGGCGGTTGCGGTGGGGCCGGGATCCCCGCTGTGGGTCAGGCGGGACTGGGAGGCCTGCGGAGGCTGCCTGACTGGTTTGGTTTCATAAGCTGCTCCAGCTTGGGCAGGGCAGGGCAGAGCTCCACAGAGTCGGGAGGGGGCAGCACAGCGCTGTGCTGTTCTCGGAGAGGGGGCCCCTGGGCCAAGAAGGAGACGAGGAAGCACAAGTGTCGGTTGTATTGGCTGGTCGGCGCCAACTGGGGGTCCCTTTTTTGGGGGTCCCCCCCAGAGAGGCGAAGGGGAGTTGGGGTAATTGCACCTTTGGGCGTAGTTGCGGGGCTCAGCATTGAGTATCTATCAACACGTCCTTTAAATATGGCAGGGGGCGAAGTGGCTTTTGTCACGTTAACCCGTGTCCAGGTTTTCTCTTTAAACCTGATTCGCCGAGTGTTACGGGTGTCGCTGCGGTGAATCAGTGCGGGGCAGTGCGACGAAATCCCTATTACCTGGAACTGCTTTTTGAAATGTGTGTGGTGGGGGAAGGGCATTTTGAAAGGGAACAACTTTAGGATATTTGTATGAACAGGTGTTCTATTAAGACAAGCGGAAAGGAGTCTGTTTTAAGTATGTGCATAGATCATATTAGACTACTATCAGTTTTACTGAAGGTACTGGTATTTTGAATGAGAGAACAAAGACACAAACACATAAGCAATTTTATTCATTCAGTTACTACCAGATCAATGTTTTAGGTCTACAGCAAGTGGAAACTATGCAAGTTCTATGTGATTCCTAATCTCTCATTGAGGCTGTAAAGTGATCAGTAAGGTTGTTTATACTTGGACATATAGATGGGTCATCTTACAGACTACATTTATACTTCAATTAAACACCTGACCAGTGGAGTCACTTTGGGGACTCAGACTGCTGGGCTATTAAATGTAAACATCCCAGCTTGTGGTGAACCCTTTTTTTCTGGGACTGTTGTTCCTTGTGGGGTCTCAGCCCAAGCCCACACATCTTTCCTGCTGTTAGCTGTAGGTGTTTAATTGCTGTGTTGACATACCCAAAGACTTTATGTCCAGGAAGGACTATCCACACATTCCTGCAATAGGCCGTAATCTCTAGCTCAGTTACTGAAGTTCTCTAAGCTTGATTTAAAGACTGCATGCTACAGAGAATCTACCATTTAATCTAGTTGAAACCAGCACATGAGCTGGAGTGGGGAAGGATCCTGGGTCTCTGCCCATCTGGTCTGGGAGGGAAAATTCCTTCCATATTTAATACGGTATTACATCTCACCAAAAATACCAGAGTACTCTAAGGAAAGATGTACCTACTGTATAATATTTTTCATACTGGTCCACAGAAGATAAGTTTCTTATCTCTATTTGATCAATTCATTTAGACTGATGAAAATTGGTAACATTGTAAACTACAATTTTTTTGTCTAAATGCTGATGTTTGCTTTCTGAAATGTGTAGTCTTTTTGTATCATTTTATTATTCAGGAATATCCAGCAGCATTGGAATTCATAAACTAATAATTGAGACACTTTTCAGTGTCACCCAGCATGTCCGGGATGAATCAGTACTACCTGCTTACCACTGCTATGTAGCTTTCTTTGCACACCGGGAGCAATTCTTCCTCCCCAGCTACTGACGACAGGCACGGTTCTCGGCGCTTCAGAAGCCTAGCTCTTTTCAATTACAGGCTACTCATTTACATTTCTCACTTTGCTACAATTGAGTGCCCAGTCCCTTATATTCTGTGTACCCGCAGTGCACACTGATCCATCGCCTCTGGGCAGTTGGTGCACTCTGGTCTACCAATTTCACCCTACCTCAGTTCAGTGCTCTTCATACGTACGTTTAAGTCTCTTGCTCTGTCGTAAAACCAAGCTAAAGTTTATTTAATAGAATTTGAGATATAGAGATTCAGATGATAACAAGTATAAGTTATTTTCCTGAGAAAGTATTTCTTACCCAGTAGTGGAGTCCTTGTCCAGTTCAGACAGCTGGATCCACCTTTCATGAGACACCCCTTCTGCAGTTTCTTCTCTGAAATGGATAAGTGCTTGAGCCATTTCTTTGACTCTTACACTGTTACAGGTTACTGTCTTTTAGCTTGGAGGCCCCTCTTCTGAAAGCTCTTTAGGGGTTGGTTTTTCTTTGTAAGTTTCCAGCTTGTACAGTGAGCAGAGTGCTGTCTCCACAGATGCCCTTTGTTCTCAGCATCAATTGAATTTATTCTGACGCTCTGCCTCACCTCAGATGACAAGTCTCACTTGAACAGTTTTGCAATCTAATAGTTAATCTTTAACATATTTCTTAAATTATTTCATACAGAATCATTCTTCAATAACCATGACAATTGGTTCTTAGTATTTGGTAGAAGTTACCATGACTCTTTGGTGAAATATTGAGAAAATGTTTGGATGTGAGTAGTGTACCTGCCTGGATATGTCTGTGTCACACTTACCTAGAGCATTAAAATATTCTTATCCTTTTTTAAACCTGGTTTTTACTCAGTGTTGAGTGTCAGGCAGACATATTATTGGAAAGGACAAATAAGACCCTAGAATGATTAATTCTTTCTTGTATTTTGTATGCACAGATACTTATTTTTCTAAGTGTTTTTTTCAGTCTAATAACCTGTTAACTTTAACATTTATTTCTTTACTTTTTAAATGTCATTCTTAAAATAATTCACTTAAAATCTAAACTTCTGTCAGAATTAAACTACTCTTTTCTATGTAGCAATTAAAATACAGATAAAACAAGTCTCTTGAAAATATTTTGATTGTAGATATTAATGTATTTTTAAGAAGATAAAACTCAGCCTCTGCTCCAAATTACTTTTGTTTTTGCATCAGTTTTAAATAGGGCTCGCAAGCAATTAAAAACTTGCATGATTAATCAGACTGTTAAGTACCATTTAAATATTTTGGATGTTTTCTACATTTTCAAATTGATTTCAGTAGCCCAAAATACAAAGAGTAAAGTACCCACTTAACATTTTTATTACAAATATTTGCCCTCTAAAAGCAAAAAAGAGTATTTTTATTCAGTTAATACAAATATTTTAGTGTCATCCCTTTTTCATAAAATTTAAACTTACCGAATTAGAATTATAAAAAATAACCCATTGAAAACTAATGTAAAACTTTAGAGCCTACATATCCACTCAGACCTCAGACTTTTTCGGACAGTCAGTCCTAGAAACAAATTTGGGTGCAATTTAGGAGACAATGCTTCCTGCTTCGTGTTTACAATATCACCTGAAAGTCAAATACTGATATGCCAGTGTGTTTCAAACACCATTACAGATGATGTGCGTTAGTGCTGACGATAGGTTCTGCTTGATGCCACAAGCAGAAGGTTGATTTTCTTTTATGGTGGTTCTGGTTCTGTAATTTCTGTGTTAGTGTTGTTCTTTTAGATTTCTGAAACCATGTTCCACACCTCATACCTCTCAGATTTTGGAAGAGACTTCAGCTTCTTAAAGCTTGGGTTGAGTGCTTTAGCTATTTTTGGAATTCACACATAATGTACCTTCTTTGAATTTTGTTGAATCTGCAGTGAAAGCCTTCTTAAAATGAACATGTGCTGGGTCATTATGTGAGATTGCCATAACATAAAAAATGACAAAATATACATAAAAAGAATAGGAGACACAATTGTTCCCTAAAGAGTTCAGTCACAATTTTAATGCATTTTTAAAAGGAGCATCATCACTAGAGCCCTGCAAATCTGCATATAGCCACTTTATAACCTTGGGTGTCTGCATCTGCAGATGTGGATACCAATACAAATTTTGTGTCTGTGCAGGGCTCTAATCATCAACATGGAAGCATCTCTTTGGGGATAATGACCAAGCATGAAGTGGGATCTGAATGTTTAGTATCTCCGGCACATGAATATCTTGCAATGCCAGCCACACAAGTGCCATTTGAACACATGTTCTCACTTTTGGATAACTCTATAAATAAGAAGCAGAAAGTATTGTTTCTTGTAAATGTAAATTAGTTGGTTTTCCTTAGTGATTGGCTGAATAGGGAGGAGGACTGAGAGGACTTGTAGTTTTGTGTTACATAACTGCATGCAAAATTTTAGCACCTACATTTGTCAGTGACACTTTTACAATAAAGAGATTGTACTGTACTGATTGCATGAGGTGAATTGAAAATACTAATTTCATTTTTTACAATGCAAATATTTGTAGGAGAATAATATAAAGTGAATATTGTACGCTTTGTATTGTCTGCGTTGTAATAGAAATCCTTTATACACATCTCCTAGGACTGGAAGGGACCTTTGGAGGTCATCTAGTCCAGTCCCCTGACCTCTTAGCAGGACCAAACACTATCGCTGGCTTCTATTTGACCAAATCCCTAAATGGCCTCCTCAGGGATTGAACTCCTAACCCTGGGATCAGCAGGTCAATGCTCAAACCACTGAGCTATCCTATTTGAAAAAGTAGAAAAACAGCTCAGCTATTCAAATTCAATTGATATTCTATTGTTAGTTTGAGTTAATCATGAGTGAACATTGAGTTAACTGCAATAATCAACAGCTCTCGTTTTAAATTAGAAATTTTCTATATTATTGAGTAATGCTAGATTTAAAAATAAATATACTTCAGTGGTAAAGAAACATTCTGCGTCTTTTTCACAGTAACTGACAGACACTTATGAAGAGCCCTTAAATCAAAGACTTCATTATGCTACATATAACATGTGGGAGTACCCTTTGTTTCTGTTGGATTGAGATATTACTAGTTCTGTTGGTATTTCCTAGTATAAGTACAGGCAGTGTTGTCTCTAACTGGCACAATCTTAAAGAACTGAAGCATCTTTACAGTTTGAGTATATTAGCGTATGTCCCTATGAGAACTATGTTTCTTTATAAATGCATCTAAGTGCTAAGAACTGTAGTTGAGCAAACCAGCACCATGAGCATTCTGCTGACCTACAGTGCTGTGGTGAGAATATATGAAGCAGTCTTATAGATAACTATGTACCAGACAATGCAGAGTATAAAGTTGAGTGTATTGGTAGCAAACTTTGAAGTTGTCTAGAGGTGCATTTGTAGGTGCCATATTTCCTCCTTCCTCATCCCATTAAAATACACAGTTGGGTGATTGCATTTTGCATAGCTGAAGTCTTTTGTGTGGTCTTTTAAGAGTAGCTCCAAATACAACACATTCTACTTGTCTACACTTGCCCCCATCTTTGAAGTGGGCTTGTTAATCAGGGTGATGGGAGATTATTAATGAAGTGCTGCAGTGAATACGCAGCACTTCGTTAGGATTATTCTACTCTGTGGCAACTTTGAAGAGCCGGCATGCTATGTATTTGTACTTCAAAGTCCCTCAAAATTTTGAGGAGTAAAAGGAACTTCGAAGTGCCCATGGCTACATGTGTGCCGGCACATCGAAGTTTGAAGCTTCGAAGTTGCCACGGGGGAGAATTAGCCCAATGAAGTGCCGCGTATTCACTTCATTAGTAATTGCTCTTTGCCCTGATTAACATGCCCCCTTCAAAGTTGGGGGCAAGTGTAGACCCAGACATTGAATCTAGGAGCAGTGGTAGAGTTTTAAGATTGCATACATTTCACCAAAAAGTAAAAGAGGTGGGAAAACATATTGAACCCCATCTAGATGCTCCCTCATGCCAGTAAACATTATTGTGTATGTGATGGGAGAGAAGCAAAAATGATGGTGGGGCTGGCAAGAGAGGGAAGACAGGTTTTCAATTCTTTGAAATAATAAATCAGTTTCCCACCATATTTTTCTGGTTTGCTTATGTTGTATTAAGTACTGGTCCAACCTTAAGACATAGAGAGAAAAAACAAACAATCATTGTTATACTGTGATGGGGCGGAGAATAATTTTTATTTCTTTTGACAGAGTTGGAGGCATTTTGATCACTGAAAGAGCAGTTTTGTAATCTAAATGCTCCTTCGCGTTACAGTTTTATGAAATTACTTAATCCTGTTTAACAGTTACAGAAAAATTCACGGACTAGAAGTAGAAGTTGGGATGTCCAGTAAGGAGAATGTAACATTCAAAGAATTAAGTTTGTCATTGAGCTTGTATGTTTAGTATGCACTTGAGGATACAGTATTTGATTTCTTTCTTCTTTATAATACTCTTTCTCCCTGGAAATACAAGATGGTTGCTGAAAGCCAGTGTCTAGTATTGCTCTCATGAAAATTAATACAACTCAGAAACTGTGCACAGCTTGATCCCAAATGTCCATTGTCTTCTGTAGATACATGGGGTGTGGACTGGGGAGACAAGCATCATATTTCATATAAAGTAGTATTCAGTATCTCCTGGACAGAAAATTCAGAATTGCTTGTATGGAAGGAAATTTTCTTTAGCAATAGTCCAACAGACTATATCTTGATTTTTTTAAACTTCTTACCCAGCATGCATGGTTTTCTTCATGCAGATCTTCTGCTTGTGTTTTTAATATCTGTTGAAAAATACTCAAGTGAGATTAAATCTTATATTCGTAGCTTGAGCACCGTTAAATAGGTTTTAGAGCCTTCTTAATAGATATTGTGCTGTAGAACCCATTTCTCCATAATACCGTCTTTACTCATCCCCCTTATTTTCAGAAATTATCAATATTCTTGACATGTCAAATATCAGTCGTGAAGCTGAGCTGATATGTATTGGTCTCTAATATTAATCAGTTTACAAATGATTTGGTAAATTGAAGCAGCTGATCAGATCTATACTCTTAATGCTTGTGGGTTTTTAAAAAAAGAACATTTCCTTTTTTGGAGGTGATCAGCTTTCCAAGTATGTTGCTAAAGGGACAGGGAAGAGGAGGTAGGGAGAAGAGAGAGGCTGGGGTGAAAGGCTAAGATCAAGCTCAATATTCACTTAGAATGTACAAATTATAAAGTCTTCAGGACAGTCACTGTTTCTTATTATGTATTTTTTACAGTGCATGCCAGTGTAGCCTTGATTCTAGTTAGGTCCTGCAAGTGTTCATATAGTAAACTTTCATTATAAAGAAACAAAACATATAGAACAAAAACAAAATGAAGTAGTTTAATCAGGTGTCATAGCAATGAAGAAATAACATTGTATCTGTGTTTAATAACAGAAAATATATGCCATTAGTATATTTTTCCAAATGCTTGCTGCACACCTGTGAGTTGTTTACAGAACACGGTTTAAGAAACAGTGCTTTGGCTGACTTGTGGAAGGAGTTAAATTCATTTTTCTCCTTAACTTGGAATGTAGGAAAAGGGACGATGGGTCATATTTTTGAAGCATTAGCTAATGGTCACTGCCAAAAGTATGTTGCTGGCCTGCAGGGATATGACACATACTATGTTTTTTCCACCCACCAGTTAGAATGCAAATGTTTGAAATTTTTTTTTAAGCCCACAGAATGAAAACTGAGAGAACAGTTATTTTGTATGATGGCCAAGTTTTGTTTTCAGGTGTGTATATTTAATTCCTGTTTACTTTGTGGCATGTTAGTACATGTACCTGATGGCAAAATTTGTACCTTCATTTTTTTACAATTATGAGCAAGAGCAGTACATTTTCTGACCAGAATAATTGAGCTCTTTTTATTTAGTAATAGCTATGTTTAACAGCCATCCGCTCTGGTTGTTTACTGTGGTCTCATGATCTGTGTTAAGGGATTGTATTTACTAATTTTTATAAAGGGAGTATCATCTTTGCTAGATGTGACTGGTAAATTGGGATTGCATTGCAGTTGCACTTCAACCAGCAGGTAACATCAAAGAAATCTTGTGTATCCAAGAAGCAGTGATGCAACTACTGATAATGTCTTTATAGCAGAAAGTAATACAGTGTATATGGTAGTGAATGACACTAAATCTTACGAAAAAAGTAGATGTTTTCAAAGGAAGTGTGTACTTAGCTTGAGTGAAGTTACGTATATTATATAAACCTATCAAAAGGGTAATTAACTAACTGGTAAAACTTAAGTTGCCCAACAGAAAATTTTCAGGATTCATTTAGGGTGGAGGGTACCTCAGTGGTTAGAGCATTGGCTTTGTAAACCTAGGGTTGTGAGTTCAGTCCTTGAGGGGGCCTTTCAAGATTCTGGGGAGGGTTAGATTAAAAAACAATCTGTCAAGGATAGGTCCTGCTGTGACTGCAGGGGACTGGACTCTATGACCTCTCAAGGTCCCTTTCACTTCTATGAGATGTATATCTTCAGGTTTCTGGCATGCAGCTTAGGGGAGTGCTTCAATGTTCGAGTAAGATTGGGAACTTAGTTACAAACATTGAGTAGCTAACTTTTTCCTCTCCCAATTTATTAATATTGCCTATGTGTTCTTTACCTTGGGGTGTAGAGAGGGGAATGGAGTTTGACAATGCTTTTTTTTCATGTCACATGCCATGTGGTTGTTTAAAGATCTCCCAGATCTCTTAGAATGTGGCTGTCAGCAGTAAAGTATTCTAGATATTTGTGTGTGAAGAGCAAGTAGTAAAATAGATTAAATTGTTTTACAAATTTAGTTCAGGGTTCTACAGTTTTGAGTAGTGAGTCTATAAAATGTATCAGTGTTCAGGTTTTATAAAAAAAAAAATTACATATGTTTCTGACGTCTTATAAATTTCACTTTTCATAAATTATGTAATACATCTGAAGCTGAGGAAACAGTAAACCTGTATTTATCTGTTCTGTACATGACTTGGTACATAAACATCAGAAGTACTTGAATGGGTTCAATTTTATTTCATGTACTATGATGAAGTAAATTCGAATGGATTAGTAGATAAACCATTTTACATTTAATCTCAGAGGATTTTTATTTATTTATTTAATTTTTGCACATTTTTAGAGCATATTTGAATCTTTACTTTTGGATTAAATAGGATTTTTTTTTGTGGTGTTTTCCTGAATCTTAAATCGTGCTTTATGAAAGTTTAACTTTTTAGGTCAGTTTTCCTTCCCAAAGGAATCTCATATTAAGATATGGGCTTTCTGTATTTGAACTAATTCGGTTTGCCACAGGGTTCTCAGATGGAATCCACAAATGATCAAGGATTATTGTGAATGCTAATGTTAGAGTGCTTTAGGGCATTCCTACAAAAATGGTATTTGTATAACCTTGTGAATGTTCCTTGTGCATTTTGTTTTGGCCTTGAAGAAAACTTAAGATTGCAGCACAGTACAAAATTAGTTTCTCTATTGTTACATTCTTTACCTAAGAAGAGCTCAGTCTTCTCATTCACTAGTTGAGGTGAGCCCTGATTCTGTAGTGACTGTTCCCCCACTCGTCCCTCACCCCCAGCTAGGGAAACAGTGCAGAGAAGTGCTGCCTGGAGGCTTTTCCCTTGCTGCTCTGATTGGCTGGAATTGCAGCCAGTTGGAGTGGCAAGGGACATGGAGCCAGGTGCGTCTCTGGGGAGCTGCACAGATAAATGCCCCCAACCCACCCCCTCACACACCTCCAGCCTGCTCCTACAACCCTCCCACCCACACACCCGCTCTGCTCCTGCACCCCTGCTCATGCTGAAATCCCCCATCCTATTCTTGCACCCTCCCGTTCTCAAGCAGGCCTCTGAACCCACACTCCGTGTTTGCACCCTCCCTACTGACCAGACCTCCCACCCTTACCCTGCTCCTGAACCCTACCACTGACCAGACCTCCCAACTCCCTGTCTGCTTCCTGGTAGCCCCCTCCCAAACACTGAAACATTCATTTTTGGCCCCATCCCAGAGCTTGAGGAGCCCGCAAAATCTACTAGCCTGAGTCCCGACAGACTTTACAAATTCACGTTGTTATTCTCCTGTGCCTCTTCATAAACATAGGATATTCCACAGGTTAAAAAAAAAAGCCTTCAAGATAAAACCATTTAAAAATAAGGAATGAGTTGGCAGCAATGAATATGAGGTTCAGTATCTTGGGGGGTTGTTTTCTTAACTGTATCAAACAGAACTTTGTTGAGTGCCACCTAGTTCAGGGGTCAGCAGTCTGCGTCTTTTTAATGACTCCATTGTGCCTCTCAGTACTGCTGCCACTGTCTCCTTTGCGCCTCCTTCCCGAAGCTAGAATGACCCTGCCCTGTGCCAGCTGGAGCAAGAGCTCCTCCCTCAAGACCAGCCCATGCCTGATACTTTCTCCTCTCATGTCAGGGCAGCCACGGGTGGGGCTGGCCCTGTTGCTCCACCTGCATGTTTTTTTGTGGTGGAGAAGGGAGAGGCAGGGGACTCAAGTTGCCGTTCTCTGTAAGGGGCCCTTTAGCACCTGGATGGCATCTGGGCCTGAGTGGAGCATGGTGCAGCAGGCTGCAGGGAACAGGGTCCCACTCTGGACGGGTACAGAATGGTTTGGGCATCTCTTCCCCCTCCTTCTCTTGTTGCTCCTCCTTCCCTCCCCCTTACCTGTGCTGCTCTCGAGGTTTCGCACACTGCTGACCCCTCACGTCTCCATGCGAGCCAAGCTGGCAGCGTCTCTGCTACTCCTCTTTAGCCCTGAGCTCTCTGGGTGTGCAGCAGCATCCTGGCCTTACCCCACTCTGGGCACAGTGCTTGCTGGTTCAGCAAATCAGTGATTGCCTGCTGGGCCATGTTGTGCTGCCCAGTAGTGGAGAGGGTGGGGAGCGGAGACCCTCCCCCTGGGCACTCCTGCTGCTCTACTGGTGTGCCAGTTTCTGAACACATGGTGTAGCTGCTGGGGTTCCACGGCTCTCCACGTGGAGGCGTGTTGGACGTGATTCAGTGTCACGGGTCTGGCCCTGTGAAGATGCAGGCCACCCAACTGTAGGCACATAGGATCCATAGAGTTCAAGCCAGTTTGCAGTACCTTCGCGGGCATCTCACCCGTGCTGTAGGCATCTTCAAGGCATAATTGTACCACCATGGTGTGTGTCTGAGCTTTATTACTCTGCCCAACTGCCTGTCAGTATATTCTAGGCAGCTTCTGACTGGGGTGGTTTGCCTACAGAACATGCACTGAGTTAGCTGATCGTCTTTTCGGATCTTTGTTCAGTCTGAATATTTCAGAAGATAGTACAGAGATAGACATGCAAACACAGTAGCAATATCACATCACGTAACTGCCTGGTTTTGACGTGGGGAATTGTTAACCTCTTATGGCCTGCTCTGAGCCGCCTGGTTAGCGCGACCGGATTGCGAGGCTCCCCGCTCTAGTTGTCTGGATCCTCGAGGACCTAGGGTGTACCTGAGTGACGGCGGAGGCCCAGCGACATTAGACTGCCCTGCCCCTCTGCAGACCGCCCCACCCCCTACTGTCAAGAGGACCAGGGGTTGTGCACGTACCCTTCCCGCTGTATAGATGTAACCTTCCCTGGCAGGCAGTGGCTAGCTCAAGAGGCGAAGGTGGAATGAGGAGGAGGCTTAGGGGTGAAACTGATGTTCTATTTATTTAACAGAGCCAACAACAGGCAAATAAACAACAAAGCGGTATAGAATAAACACATAAAACAATTCATAATAATAATGATAACTGTCCTATATAAACCTTAAACACTTACAATTATTAACATCAAATCCATAAAGGCAACCTGTAAAACTTTCTTTATTGTACCGGGAGGCAAAACAAATTGGTTAGGAGAAAACTTTTAAAGGTAAGAGGGAAAAGGGGGTTTGTTTAATTTAGCTCCGAGGGGGAGAAGGGCGCTACTCCTTCTCCTATACCCTCCGGCCGGGTCGCTACTCCGGCCTATTGGGGGCCTTAAGGCTCCACCTCTGACGCCCCCTCACCAACTGGGCGTTTGCCACGGCCCCACCCAGCTGGAGCTTGGAGATTTTTAGGATGGGTAAAGGTGCAGGGTTGATTTGGGAACTGGGAGGCTATGCCTTCACTGCAGTGTCCCACCTGCTTAGTAGTAAGTATAACTTTCTATTATTAACTTTTTCTGTGATTAAGTAACTAATTTAAACTATAACTATGAACTATTAAATCAAGTGTACAGCTTGGTTATTATTTGAATTTGCGCGGTCAAGCCCGGCCCTAGGGTCGAGCCCCGGGTGCAGCCCTTCGCTGGCCCTGGAAAGGGCACGGCTGAGGTGTGACCCCAACCCCCCTGTTAGGGAACCCAGTACCCAAAGTGCTGTATTAAGTAAAGTGTCTTGCAGTTAAGTGAAGTGTCTGGTTTGGCAATGGCCCCGGGCTGTGCCACGGGTCAATAGGTAGTTTACGTGTCTGTCGATTGAAGGTCCTGTCCAGGTGAGTTTGTCACGTCCGGTAAAGGAAGGTCCAGATGAGCACAGCAGGCACAGACGCTGGGGAGCGCTGGTGGTATCGTTGGCGGGTCCCTGGTTACGTCACCGGGTACGCAGTACCCCCACTGAAGTGGGGGCCAGTTTGCCACCCGGTGACTTGGCCGAGGGGCCTGCTTGGTGCTCCCCGACCCAATGCGCTGCTTGTTTTTGTTGAGGTGCGCTGGGGCGCTGGCGCCGCTTCCGTGCCGGTGGGCATCTGAGGTGAGCCGGTGTTTCCCGCTCTTGGCTGGCACTGCCTGCAGAGTAGGCACTGCGGTGATTTCAAAGCTCTTTTTGCTGGTGCCACCTGAGGGCAGGCATCGCAGTGATTCCAGCTCTCAGGCCTGGCCTCAGAGTTCAGCAGCTGCCACTGGGTGGCCATGCTCCTCCGTTCGAGGTAACAAGGTCCTTGCCTGATTCCCTCAGGGCCGCTGAATGGGCTGCGGCTCCTGAATTTATAGAGTGAACTCATAAATATTCATTACATGATTAGCATACTGAGAATTCTGTGCAGATGCTTTCAAATAGGTCCTCCTCTTGGCCGAAGGTGCTAGAGAGTTTTTACCTGGGCCAATCAGAGGGTTCCATTTTAAACCTGCATTCATGAATAATTTATGAGCTCAGGTTGCCGGGAAAACCAGCTGACACAGAGTGACCGTTGCAGGGGCTGCTAAATGGCAGCCTGTGTAACTTTAGATTTTACCTGTACCTGCGTTGATGTTTAATGGCCAAAGGCTTGTTTCCCCTGGCCCACGGGGATGATAATGCCCAAGGGATAAAAATCCCTGACAGGTTTTCTTTGAACCCACTGACAGAGAGAAGGTTCGGGAGTGAAAGTCAGGAAGATGGTGGTGGCAACCATACATGTAAAGTGAGAAGAAATAGAATATGTAAAAAGTTTGTTAACATCCTGCAGTAAACGTATCACATTACAATTCATTGTGTTTGCACTGTGCTTAAAACGGGTTACAAAAAGTGTGGTTTGACATTGTTCATTAAGGGCTTTCTCGTATTCACATGCATTGTGGTTCAAAGTATTGATTTTTATAACTGAATTTGACAAAAAATGGCTCTCCTTGCTGTTTTGGTTGCAGACCCCTGACCTAGTTAAAAGCTGCTCCCATTGAAGCCAAAAGCCTCTCTCCTCCATTGGCAATTAAGTTCAGCTGGGCAGGCCCATATACAGTAATCTGGGATGACTTGATTTTACCATCCCAGTGAAACGCTTAAGAGGCTGTACTTTTGAAAGGATTGAGTCTGTGTTTTAAACAAAAGACTTTTAATAAAAGGGGGAAGGAGCCAATCGTTAATTGGGAAAACACCACAAGCACATTCAAAAGCACATGACCATAGATAAACCTGACCTCCAAGCATGTCAGGCAATATTCCGTGCTTCAGTTTCCTGCGTAGGCGGTGGGGAAGAATGCTGAACTTTAACATTTCACCCTCCCTCTGCTGTGTCCCACTCACAGTTGGTTTCCCTTGGTTAGCGGAAGACCTAGAGTTCAGAGGTGTGTTCATAGCATGTACTTTCCACCCTTGAAGGGGGTTGAGCTGTGCTGCTGCCTTTGCAACTGGCTGACAGTTGCCACTGTCCTGCAGTCACCACTCTCTGAGTATGTCTAAATACAAAATTAAGTCAGCCTCTTTTAGGGCAACGCACAGCCACGGCATTAATTTGGTCACTTTTGCATGTTCACACCATGCTCCTTGTTTTGGTGGTTTGCACCTTTCCCAGGAGCGTTTGCACCAATTTAACTGTATGTTTGGAGCATTTAGGCGTGACTCTTGAAAGCCAACGCCAGTCAATATAAGCAATGCTCTGTCTATGCTGACAGTATGTTAATCTAATTATGCTGACCTGAGTTCTTTGTCTCTTGTGGAATTGAACTTGTTATTAAACTGGGATAATGCGCAAGTTACATTGGCAGGAATAACATTTTAGCATAACATTTCATTAAAATTATCTCATGTACAGATTGAGGAAAGAGTGTCTATATGTACAGGTGCATTAAATCAAGAGAAGCAAACTGATTATGATCTTGATCAGTGACTATTTCATAAAATATGCTTTGGCCTTTATCATATAGTGTATATATTATCTTTGTTTTTTTTGATGGTCAGGCACTATCCACAAAAATTATATTTTGCAAACACCTGATTAGATGCACACAATACTGAAGTAAATCCATTCCATTTCTCAATTTTGTACACTGCTCAGCACATCATGGGACTTGAGCAGGGATTACAGATGTGACATGCACAGTGCGGTGTCACACACAAACTTCCTATCTCCAGATAATGAAATTTTATTAAAAGCAAGCTTAATGTGAAGAGGTACCATACTTAGTATTGGAGAATGTGTTTAGTATGAAACCAATTTATATAATCATTTTTATGCACTCCACTCATTAAAGGGACAAATGAAAGGGAAGTGACACTTCTTCTGGTAAATGAGTCGATGTTAATTGTAATGAATATGCATTTTTTCCAGATTGTTTGGGGGTTTTTGAAGTTAATATTAACTTGCATTTTCCTATTTTTAATGCTTTTTAAAAGGTTCCTTTCATCCTGACTCTTAACTTTCCTGCTTTTGTGTTTTTAAATAACTCCAATTCTGAGTATTTTCAACCTGAATCCCAATTTAATGCTTTATTTTTCTCTCGTATTAATGCCTGTGAGAGTAACTAGAAGTGTAGTTTGTGCTCTATGAAGTGGTTAGACTGTAACTTTTGCTTAAAAGATGAAAGGCGGAATTTAGATATATGCTTTGACCATTCACTTTTATTGCATATCATAGAATCATAGAATACTAGAACTGGAAGGGACCTCGAGAGGCCATCAAGTCCAGCCCCCTGCCCCAATGGAAGGACCAAGTACTGTCTAAACCATCCCTGATAGACATCTATCTAATGTGCTCTTAAATATCTCCAGTGATGGAGATTCCACAATCTCCCTTGGCAATTTATTCCAGTGTTTGACCACCCTGACAGTTAGGAACTTTTTCCTAATATCCAACCTAAACCTCTGTTGCTGCAGTTTAAGCCCATTGCCTCTTGTTCTATCTTCAGAGGCCAAAAAGAACAAGTTTTCTCCCTCCTGCTCATGACACCCTTTCAGATATCTGAAAACTGCTATCGTGTCCCCCCTCAATCTTCTCTTTTCCAAACTGAACAAGCCCGATTCTTTCAGCCTTTCTTCATAGGTCACATTCTGTAGACCTTTAATCATTCTTGTTGCTCTTTTCTGGACCCTCTCTAATTTCTCCACATCTTTCTTGAACTGCGGTGCCCAGAACTGGACACACTACTCCAGCTGCAGCCTAACCAGCGCAGAGTAGAGCGGAAGAATGACTTCTCATGTCTTGTTCACAACACACCTGTTAATGCATCCCAGAATCATGTTTGCTTTTTTTTTTTTGCAACAGCATCACACAGTCTCATATTTAGCCTGTGGTTCACTATAACTGCTAGATCCCTTTCTGCTGTACTCATTCCTAGACAATCTTTCCCCATTCTGTATGTGTGAAACTGATTGTTCCTTCCCAAGTGGAGCACTTTGCATTTGTCCTTGTTAAATGTCACCCTGTTTACCTCAGACCATTTCTCCAATTTATCCAGATCATTTTGAATTATGACCCTATCCTCCAAAGCAGTTGCAACCCCTCCCAGCTTAGTATCATCTGCAAACTTAATAAGCGTACTTTCTATGCCAATATCTAAATCGTTGATGAAGATATTGAACAGAACCAGTCCTAACGCAGACCCCTGCGGAACCCCACTTATTATACTTTCCAGCAGGACTGAGAACCATCAAGAACTACTCTGAGTACGGCTATCCAGCCAGTTATGCACCCACCTTATCGTAGCCTCATCTAAATTGTATTTGCCTAATTTTTTGATAAGAATATCATGTGAGACTGTACCAAATGCTTTACTTAGGTCTAGGTATACCACATCTACTGCTTCTCCCCTATCCACAAGGCTCGTTAGCCTATCAAAGAAAGCTATCAGATTAGTTTGACATGGTTTGTTCTTTATAGATCCATGCTGACTGTTCCCTATCACCTTACCACCTTCCAAGTGCTTGCAGATGATTTCTTCCATTACCTGCTCCATTATCTTTCCTGGCACAGAAGTTAAGCTGACTGTCCTGTAGTTTCCTGGGTTATTCTTATTCCCCTTTATATAGATGGTCACTGTATTTGCCCTTTTCCAGTCTTCTGGAATCTCTCCTGTCTTCCATGATTTTCCAAAGATGATAAAGGCTCAGATATCTCCTCTATCAGCTCCTTGAGTATTCTAGGATGCATTTCATCAGGCCCTGGTGACTTGCAGACATCTAATTTTTCTAAGTGATTTTTAACTTGTTCTTTTTTTATTTCAACTTCTAACCCTACTGCTTTCCCACTAGCATTCACTGTGTTGGGCATTCCTTCATCAGACTTCTCAGTGACGACCGAAACAAAGAAGTCCTTAAGCATCTCTGCCATTTCCAAGTTCCCTGTTACTGTTTCTGCCTCCTCGCTGAGCAATGGCCCTACCCTGTCCTTGGTCTCCCTCTTGTTTCTAATATATTTATAAAAAAACTTCTTGTTTCCCTTCATGCCTGTAGCTAGTTTGAGCTCATTGTGTGCCTTAGCCTTTCTAATCTTGCTCCTGCATTCTTGTGGTGTTTGCCTATGTTCATCCTTTGTAATTTGTCCTGGTTTCGATTTTTTTTATATGATTCCTTTTCTATTTTGAGATCATGCAAGATCTCTTGGTTAAGCCAAGGCCGTCTTTTGCCGTATTTTCTATCTTTCCTACACAGCAGGGTAGCTTGCTTTTGGGCCCTTAATAATGTCCCTTTGAAAAACTACCAACTCTCCTCAGCTGTTCTTCCCCTCAGTTTTGCTTTCTGTGGGACCTTACGTACCAGCTCTCTGAATTTACCAAAATCTGCTCTCCTGAAATCCATTATGGCTGTTTTGTTGTTTTCCCTCCTACCCTTCTTTAGAATTGTGAACTCTGTACAATGCTCATATTTATCTCTTTTCATAGTATAAACAAAATACATGTTAAAATTGAAAGACAACTGGAAAATTTTTGGCATAATTAAATAATGGAAATGGTCACAAGATATCATTAAGTTAAGAAATTCAATATCCATACAAACATTTAGTTACATGAGTAGATTAAAGGGGGAAAGGGTAGGCATGAGCTCATGTCGCCAAAGGCATAAGTCTACCACTAGCTGACAGGTTAGGGAGGCACTTCCCTTACAATTAAGTTGTTCAGTATTTGCCCTCTTTTTGTCATGTAATAGCAACAGTCAGAATACCTGGGAAATTAGACTTGTGGTTTGTCTGTTCCTTCCTTTTACACTTTAGAGGCAAAATGTGTACAGTAAGCTTGAAGGAAACTATCAAAACATTAATTAGACATATGTTATGCAACATTCAAGACTGAGTCAGCTTTCCCTAAATTAAAAATAGATTAATCCTGTGTTCTTTTCCTGTTGAAGTGATTAGTACCATACATGTCTATTACCTTGATAATTGATGTTTGTGCTGTGCTGTCAGAGATATATTGTCTTCATTGAGATATGAAGTTCATTATTTATGTAAAAATATACTGCTTTCTCTGGGCATTTTCCTTTAGAATTTGAACATGTTCCCTCCACGTAGTTTGACTGCATTATCTCTTTTGTTCCCCTAGAAATGTTATGTTTGCCATAGAACACCTGACAAAGTTTCTCTTAGTGGATTTAAAGGAAGGATTTGTGTTGATTTTTAGCAGCAGAAGTTTTATCTAGTCGTCTTGTATGCATGTTTT
The DNA here is from genome assembly GCF_033958435.1 of Carettochelys insculpta. Lineage (NCBI taxonomy): Eukaryota > Metazoa > Chordata > Testudines > Carettochelyidae > Carettochelys > Carettochelys insculpta. The sequence continues at coordinate 129,868,610 of NC_134140.1, read as the reverse complement.
TACCGTAGGTAGGAACTTTCTGGTAAATGCCTGTAACATATGTAATACTTCCTTTAAGAAGTTAGAAAATTGGATATTCAAACATTATCTGAAGTATATCCTCTTTAGTCTTATTTGCAGTCCTTTTTTTGTTTTCTTTTACTGCCAAAAAATTTGAGTATCCAAAGTTCTGACTTCTTAAAGAGATTTAAATATTTAGGGTGAGATTTTGAAAAGTACTCGATGTTGGTCTGATTCTGTTCTAAATGTTCAGCGGAAACAGAGTTGGGCTAATTGTCATCTTGATAACAGTTTTAGGCTGCTTCTACATTCTCACTCTCCCCTTGGAGGTGCCATGATAATGAGGCAATTCGAAGCAGGCTAATGTGCCCATTCAGCGCCTCATTAGCGTAATGGCATCCGCATGAATTTCAAAGTGCAAACTTCAGATTTCAGATTGACAGTGAAAATGGGAGCTGCTTTGAAATAAGTGCCCCACTTTGACATTCTCTTATTCCAATCTAGTTTAGTGGGAGTATGGGAATGTTGAAGTGGGGCGTTTATTTTGAAGCTTCCCTCATCTTCACTGTCAATCTGCAATTCGAAGTTTGCACTTTAAAATTCATGTGGCCATCATTATGCTAATGAGACACTGAATATGCACATTAGTACCTTGTTAGCCTGCTTCAAATTGCTTCATTATGATGCCACCTCTGATGGGAGAGTGAGTGTAGGGAGACAACTATCAGGAAAAAAAAAAGTCTATTGTTCAGCTGTTGCTTTAAATAAACTTAATACTGGAACTTGTGGGACAATCCTGAAGATGTAGGTAACACTGGAAATTGGAGTTTTTCTTAGCTCTTGAATATTAGAGCTTTGCACAGTAATATCTCTTATATTTATGAAGTTGTAAAATTTTCAAATCAAAATGCTTATGGGGATAATTACATTATTCAGTACAAAAATCACAACAACTACTACAAAGACCACATTCTCACTTATTCAGTCAAAGTTGGCAGAGCAAGGGCAATGGAGAGACAGCAGAAAAATTAAACTAATGGTAATGTGTCCAGTCCTGAAGAAAAGTCTGTTCTTTGTGTGCCTGTCATGTCACTCCACTGAAATGACAGAGAATAGTTTATAAGACACTCCACAGTATTATTAACCTGCTGTTTTTCAAGCAAATAAAAATAATGGTCTTGTGAAATCCAGCAAATGGAGTGTAACTGCTTTAGAGGTCCAAGTGAACCACAAGCTAATATGAGTCGTCAACATGACAAAACAAAAATAGAAAGAAGCAGCCATCTTCTGGGATGCATTAACAGGGGTATGGTAAGAAATGAGAAGTTATTCTTCCATACTATTCTGCATTGATTAGGCCTCAGCTGGAGTATTGTGCTCAGTGCTAGATACCACATTTCAGGAGAGATGCGGAGAAATTGGAGGTCCAAAGAAGAGCAACAAAAATTATTTAAAATCTTGAAAATATGATGCATGAGGAACAACTAGAAGGATTGAGTTTGTTTAGTTTGGAAAAGAGAAGACTGAGAAAGGGGTGTAACAGCTTTCAAGTATCTATAAGGGTGTTATATGCTCCTTAGCCTCTTATGATGGGATAAGGAGCTATGGGCTTCAATTGCAGCAATCAAGGTTTAAGTTGGACATTAGGAAAAAAAATTCCTGTCAGAGTGGTTAAGCGCTGGAATAAATTGTGTAGGTAGGATTTGGTATCTATTGCTGGAGATTTTTAAGAGCAGGTAAGATGATCCACATAGTGATTGGTCCTGCCATGAATACAAAGGAGTGGACTTGATGACCTCTTAAGGTTGTGTATGTGACCCTGAGCAAGTCACATAATGTTTCTCAATTTGCCCCCATGTAAAATGAGGACAATTAATAATAACTTTAATTAAATTTCAAATGCTTTGGAGTAGAGACTGTGTGTGTGTACCTTGCGTAGCACCATAGATCCCTGATCTTAGCTTGGGTCTCAAAGTATTGCCACAATACAAATAATAAATGTTAATAAGCGAGTGGGATTTCAGTCACCAGCAGATGTGATGGTTGACATCACGATGTGCATATAAGTCTTCTGAAGCAGTAACTGGAAGAAAATTCATCAGCATAATAATGGTAAATTTTCATAAGGAGCTCATTCAGGCCTTCATTTTATGCAGTTTACATCTACATGTGATTGTTTTTTGACAAATGAAAAAAGTATTTGAGGGCACTATAAAAAATGAACATTGATGGGTGAACTTTTATACAGTGTTTATACTGGTACACACAGAAATTGTACCTGCAAATCCCATTGGATTCAGTATCTAGGTGTCTACAAATTGCAGATATGTATATTGGTACAGATAAGGTAACATCTGTAAACAAAACACAAGTTCTTTAACAGAGATTACTGGAATGTCTATTGTGTTCCATAATTTTCATTAGTTGCTTCCTTATTCTATACCTAGCTTATTTCTGTCACTATAGATGTTGCCATTCTATTATTTTCTGGTCAGAAAACCTGTTACCTAACAATTGTTTTTAGCAACTCTTAGTGGTTTCAGGAGTAAGTATGCAACATTTTTTGTTTGTTTTTGTAATTTTGATAATACCCATGTTTATTTTTAACCTTGTTAATTTTCTTATACAATTAAATTTAAGTGGTTGTATGAAATTATGGGGTTTATTTTCTTTTTTGATCAATCTGCATTATCAAATATACAAGAAATGATGCTGAGAAAACAAATTATGTAATGATCATAGAAACTGAGATTCAAAAAGCCAAAACATAAGTTAAAATGCAAATTTTTGGTGGAGGAGGCAGCGGCAGTGGGTGGAGCTCAAGCAAGGTAGGTGGGGGAGGCAGTTTGAGCAGAGAGGGTTTAAGTCTGGGGTGCAGGGGTGCATTTTTCCCAGGAAGAACTCCCCCTTTCCCCTGTTTTGAATTGCCTTGGGTCACAAAATCTTACTGAATTGTCAGAATGGGTCCCCATCTCAGAGTTTGGGAATGTTGTTCTTCAAAAATTTCTCTTCTGAGCTGTCTTGTGGAGCAGGATGGCTTTCATTTCATCTCCTGAAGAGGGAGGTAAAAAAAGAGTACAGTAGTGACTCTTGCCTCCTCGACAGATTGGACTATGGGAAGGAAGTCTGAGTCCCCAAAAAGACAGTGATAGAATCTGTGATGAGCCTTTCACACTTCTCACATACTAGTTCCAGTGAATAATTCTACCTCATTGTTTTTCCCTGGGAAAAACATACCCCCATCTTGAACCCCTCTCAACCTCAAAACATCCCTCCAGCTTTAAAACCCTCTCAGCTCCTCAACCTCCACCACCCCCCAGGCTTAAACCCCTCTCAGTTAGTGTTTCCAGATTTTTTGAAAACTTATGTGAGGCAGGCAGCCCCACCCACAGGATCCCTAGCCAGGGCTGCCTGTCCTGCATAAGTTTTTTTTTGTTTTTTTTTTTAAAAAAAAGGTGGGCGGGGGACAGGGCATGGGGACTCTGGCAGCCTTGCAGCTTGGGAGCCAGCTGGGGCATGGAGTCCTGGCCGGCAGTGCTTGCTACAGGATCCCCCGCCAGAGAGGCCAGGGGGATCCCTGTGGCTGGGAAGTGGCTGTGGAGTGGAGCCCTGGCCAGCAGCACCAGCTGCAGTATCCCTGGTGGGGAGCCGGGGGCGGGGGGACCCCATAGCCCTGTGGTTGGGAGCTGGCTGGGGTGCAGAGCCTGGCTGATTCTCAGTCCATCCCCCGTCCCCAGGCTTAAACCCCTCTGTCTACCTACCTACCTCCCCTGCCTACTTCACGTAAGTTCCTGGCACTGCTGCTCCCTGCTGCTCCTTCACTAGGCCATCATCACCACCTTCTCTTCTCTTCCTCCACCTGCAGTGTGGGTAGTTCTCTGCCCTGCTGCACTGAAATGGGATTCAATTTAACTGGTTTAAGGGCACGATTGCTCCTGCTGTCCTTTAAACCAGTTAAATCAAGTTTCATTTCAGAGTAGCAAGGCTAGGCAGGGACTAGGAGCTGGAGGAGTGAGCAGTGGCAGAGCTGCAAATGGCTCCTTTAAGAGCCCCATGTGGCTTGGAGCTGGCCAGCCAGTGACCCTTACTAAATCTAACTGCGACCCATAGATTGGGAATCCCTGCCCTAGAATGAGTTTACAACACCTCAAAGTAGTGGATTCTTTAGTGTTTTTATCAGAATGTTGTTTGCTTGATTATTTAAGATTTAAGAAACTGCTCTATACCTGAATAAAACTATAAAGGTCCTGAATGTGAGACTCTTTTGAAGGAAGATGTACTGTTTAGATTAAGGAGTCCACACAATATGTGACTTTGGATACAATTCTTAATACAAATCGTACTGCTTTTCATTTCCAGCCCATTCGCTCATCTGTTGAAAAGTTGTTTTTTCCAACACCAAAGCATTCCCATAGAACATATCAACTAGAAAGAAGATTAGGAATGTTTTAACTTGTTAATCTTCAAGCTGTGTTTTGAGCTGAGGTCAATGGCTATATATAACTTCCAAAGAAATAGATAGTACCTGATAATACTTAGATCTTGCAAAGAATTAATAAAGGGCATTCCGCTTCTGCTAACTATAACAGATCTCTGAAGGTCTGGTTAATACTCACAATGGGGAAAAGTCATGGTAATCTTTTGACACATTTTCTCCCTGTCTACTTTTGCAGTGGAATTGGATCAGCAGGAAATACATGTAAAGGGTAGAATGCCAGTGCTTTGCTTGGCAAGTGTAGATGTAGATTAGCTATTGTAAATTGTCAGGAAAGGCGTAATAGTCTATCAGTCTGCTATGTTTGAACATGGTTCCTGCTACCACAGTTCCAGTTCTAATTCCTTGAAAACAAGACAGGTTTTTATGCAGGAGTGCAGACTTTTATAGGTGTACTCATGTATTTGCACAACTGGATAAGAAAGTATACTGAGTGATACTCTAGGCGTAAATTTTAAATATGAGATGACTGTGTGTCAGCATAAGTTTTATGTAACTATTTAAATGCATAAGCCTCTTAGAATGAAACAGGTACATCTAGGTAAGAAATAATATGTAGAAATTAAAATTTTCATGCTTGAATTTACCCCATTTGAACAGGCTGCTTGAAGGTCATTTCAGTACTTTTTCATAGCATTTTTCAAAGTAAGTCATTAGCTAAGTTATAAGAAGTTTGTTTCCCTGTAGGCAAGAAGATAGGATGAAATAAAGGAGGGGCAGAGCTTGTGAGTAGATAAGATGGTGAGATGGAAAAAAATAGCAGACAGCTGGCTTAAAAAGTTGATTTGTCTGGGAAAATACATTGAGGGCATTTAGGTGTATTGAACACATGACTAATGAACAGGTCAATGTATGATAGGATGGGAGCAAAATATATTGTTCTTTTTGATAAAATTATACGTTTATTTCCCATTTCCTTGTTTTACAGTGTATTTGTGTGTGCGCATCTGAGAGGCACCCAGAATGTAAGATAGGTGTAGTTTTGGATTTTGTACCAGATTGAAATCTGAAAAATGGGTGAAAACAAAATCTGTTACTGTTTCTGGCACAAATAACTATAGCTAGCTGAAAATAAAATGGTGGATGAAATGCAAATTGGGAGATGTCAAAGTCCCTGCTGTTATGTGCAGGGCTTTCAACTTATACCACAGGGTGACCATCATGAATTCTGCTTCAGGTGCTTGGGAGAGGGTCACCTGTCCAATAAGTGCAAGATTTGTAGAGGATTTAAGCCTTTTACAAGAAGGAGAGAGTCTCCCTTAAAATTTCTTGAGGCAAGCAGTTGGCCTGCAAGTGGCACCAAAGCTAGCCCCTGCAGCCTCTTTGTTCAGCGCATCAACCTCATTGCAGAACACCTCAGCATTGCAGAGGGACTGTGCTAGGGAGACCCAGTGCTGAAGTCTCAGGTGCCCCGTAAGGCGAAGAGAACAGAAAGTGGCTGCTTTCCATCTTGGCGCACTGTGGGGGTGCATTCTTAGTCAGGACACTCCAAGCCTGCTGTGCTGGTGCTCCAGTTGATTCCATCTGTCCTTAGAAAACTATTGTGTCTGATGCATGTGGACTCTCTGGTGCCGCAGAATGTGGCTGCAGAGGATTTGGACCTTTTCTCCACACTGGACAGCTTTGAGGCTTCTAGGGACTTGATAGAACTAACTCAGTCCCTGGGTACTGCCATGAAAGCTCTGGTACCACATTTCACAGACACACAATCTGTAGTACCAACAGTAGAGACATCTGTTCTGGCACCATCCATGGCACCTTGAGAGAGGGGCCCACACTGGCCTGTGCACCTGAGACTGGTACCACCTATAGCCCAGCACAGTGGGAGCGCAGACTATGTTAAGACAGTGCTCCCCTCTCGTAGAGCTGGAAGGGACCTTCAGAGGTCATTGAGTGCAGTCCACTGCCCTCAGAGCAGGACCTATCACCATCCCTGACCGTTCTTTTTTTAAATCTATTTCCCCTGGATCCCTAAATGGCCTCAAGGATTGAGCTCTTAACTCTGGGTTTATTAAGCCATTGCTCAAACCACTGAGCTATCCCTCCCCATCTTCAGGGTACTTGTCAGAGCCAGCATCTTATACCTTCAGGGCTACAGAACATCGCCTCAGGTTGTAGCACTGCAGTTCTGCACCTCAACCACTTCAGGCACAATGGGCGTATGCAGTGGTCCTTCTGGCTCCCATGGATATGCCAGCAGGACCAGGTTCCATCATCCAGGGCTGCCTCCATATCTTCTGCTTCCCATGGCACTTCTTTAGTGATGTCATTTGCAGGGGCCTTGGGTTCAAATCTAGATACAGCCACCCATGTGCCAGTCCTCGCCTTGCACTGAAGATCTGGACCACATCAACACACCCACCATCAGCAGTTCAGGAAATAGCAGACAGTGAACCATTTGTGCCATTGTTGAGCTCAAATTTACATCAGATTACTGAGCTCTAGGCAGGGTAGAGGTGGGATACACGATTCCATTCTGTTCCCACCCTCCCCATCTCTTTTGCCTTTTCTTAAGGAGCTCCTCTTACAAGCAGGTATTCCACATCTTCTGTCAGGGCTCATCTGTTGGCCATTTCTGCCTTCCCTCCAGGGGCACAGGGAAATTCAGTCTTCATCCACTAATTCATAAATGGCTTCCTTAAGAGGCTAGACAGGCTTCATTTTCATGTACACCAGTCTGTGCCTCCTTGGGACCCTAATCTGGTTCTTGCAAGCAAAGCCATTTTCATGCCCCATCCCCCAGCTCTTTGTCTCCATAGCTGTTAGGAAGAAGGGCCTGCCATTTTCAGCCCAGTGCATTGCGATATGGATCACCTCATAAATTGGGGCCTGCTATGACCTTGCAGAAGTGCCAACCCCAGCACTTAATGCTCATTCCACTGGAGCCCAAGTATCTTCAGCTGCTTCTCAGTGCAGGTGGTCCTGGTCCTCCATCCATATGTTTACAGCTCATTTTGCCATTTCCCAGCAGGCTAGGAATGATACATCATCTGGCAGGGCAGTGGTACACTCCCTTTCTGCCTGGACTCTGATTCCGCCTCCAGTCATCTGGCTTGCAGCTGTAAAGCTTATCTGAGACATCTGAGTGGACTCCCTCTCATATTTTTCTACCTCTACCCCACCACCAAGCGTGTTGTGTTCCGACATTTCCCTTATTTGGAGAGTGAAAGTCAGGTGCACAGATGTTTTAGGAAACAAGACTATAGTATTAATTTAGAGGCTGATTTACATTTCTAGCAGTACCATTAATGAAATTAAAATACATTATTTCCTCTCCTCCATATGATGATCTTAAAATGAAGTATGGTTTTAAATTCTGAAGTCATATATAGTTAGCCCCAGAAAATGGAGCAAAATGAACAGCTGGCACCTAAGAAGGAAGTGGTCTCTTTAAAGAAAAAAATCATAAATCATCATCACCATGCACTGCAACTTCTTCAGTATGTGAAAATCTGCCTTGTTACTGTTGGTGACCAGTACAGCTGGATCAGCTGTGAATAGATGACCTAATCTGCTGTCCAATGTGCTTTTTGTGATATAAGAGTAGGAATTGTCTGATCAGTTGTTAATAAAATGCTTACTTCTCAGAGCCTCAGTATTGTTCTGCTACAAGTACAGTTCTAGAGGGGGTAGCACTTCCGATAATGGAAAATGGAAGTAGAATCTAAACCTTTTTTTAAGTAGCTGACTTCATATTTGTAATGCTTATACCTCAGTATGTTGAATGGTCACATCTCAGCATATGATCTTTACAAATAAAGTAACTGTTTCTTCCTTCCAATTGTTCAGCTCCCTTATGCCCTTTAATTTTCCTTTCAGCTAGATATTAATTTGCTTTTCAGTTTTTGTTCAGACTTTCTACTATATTTGTCTTCTGATCCATCTTCTTCCAATGCTCCTTCTTTCACATGCATCACTGAAAAAATCTCAGGAATAACTATTTTTTTTCTATCTCAAGCTTACAGCACTAACGTGGCAAGGATGAGATGTTAATAAGATCAATATTGTTCAGACAATTGTACATGTGTTTGTAGTTTCCTTATTTTTTTGAGCCTGGTGTGACATGCTTAGTGGTAAGAGGTAGATTTTTACTTAAAGAATAGATAGCAGCAGATGAGATGACTGAATAAATTCAAAAGTAGAAATTATCCTTTATAGATAATGGGAAATACAGTAAGGTAATTTTCTACAAAGATTGATCAAGACATTTTGAAGTAGAAAACCTCATTGAACAGTTCTTTATATTCTACAATGCTAGAACTGACTAGTTACAAAAATAATGGTTACACTTGCACTTGGCAATTAAGAAGAAAAGTACAGTAAAATTTCTTTAATGTGGCCTCTGATGGTCCAGAAATCCTGCTGGTCCATCATCCCCCGAGATACACGTACCTCAGAATTCGCATACGTCAGGGGGCTTGGATGGTGGGTTGGGGCTGTAGGATGGGGGAAGGAGGGTTAAGCCTGGGGTGGGTTAGGACTGCAGGGGGGTTGAGGGGTGGAGTTGAGCCGGGGTGTGCGGTGGGAAAGAAGCTGCAGGAGCACGGCAGTGGTGAAGAAGCTGGGGTGCGCAAGAGTGGTGAGCCACAGGTGGGCGCAGCGGTGGTGAGCCCTGACGGGGGTTTGAACCTGGGCTAGGGGATTATGGTGATGTCCAGTAGTCTTGGAAAATTTGGTAATCTGGCACCTGTCTGGGCCCGGGAATGCTGGATTGAAGGAATTTTACTGTACTCAGGTTTACCTTTGTGGAATTCAAGTTCTTTTATTTCCTTCCGTGTACTTTATTAAAAGCAAATTGCAAAGACTATGTATGGTTTCTTTTTAAATGAGTATAAAGTAGAAGCAAGTTTTGAGCTCGCTACTCATTTCTTGTGGTTCTGATACTTTTTTTCATTTGGTCCGGGAATAGAAGTGTGGGAGAAAGTGAATGTTTTTGCTCAGGGCCATCACAACATAGGTAGATAACCAGCTCTGCCAAGTAAGAGAGAGAAAAATGAAAGAATGTCATTTATTTTCTATTTTAACAGTGACCAGTTGATAATGTTTATTCCTAATATGGGATAATTAACCTGGTTCTTTTTTTAAAGGTGTAAGTAGTGTTCAGTGTTGCAAGTTTGATTTCTTCCTTTATGGGCTTATGAATTAACTCAGTTGCTAGTTAAAGCTATGTTTTACCTATGTTAGATAGTGTTTAAATAAAAGCTAAACATCCTGTGACTTGCTCATTTATTCCTGAATAACCTTTTAAGTGCATTTGTACGCTATAATGAGTATTTATACACTATAAAGAGTATTTTGAATAGAACCTGTACACTTCAGTAATTGTCATTTAACATGGGCATGCCTTTGTACTGAAGATAGGTGGTAAGGAGAGCATTTATTTATTAAAAATGTGCAAATATACATAAATGTGCATTTAATCAATAATATGTAATTAAGTTCTGATCCTGCGAGTGAATCTGAAGTCAGTAGGATTTTGATTAGGCCCAGAGATTTCTGTGTAGATCAGCTCGCAAGACTGGGGCCTTAGATATTTACATGTTTGTAAATCATTGCAGTTCACTTTTAAAGATAGAAAATAATGAATCTTGCTTCTTCCCAAGCATTACGACTAGCATACAAATCAAGCTGTTGGGGGAGGAATCAGTACTTTCTTTAGTGAGCAAGGAAATAGAATGCTAATCATTGTCTGCTTTTAACAAACAGTTGGCTACTAAGAAACTACAAGAATTTGGCTAATTCCATTTATGGGCTTTTTGAGTTCAAGTTTTGCAAATATTGCTATTAGTTTTGATTATTATGAGTCCATGTGCTTTCTTTACTACACAGTTCTAACTAACATTAAACATTCTTAAATTTGAGTAATATTGCTTGTTTTAGATTACAGCATAGTTTCCTGTTTTGAAGAAGAATGTATACAGATATCTTAAATACCTGGGACACTTACTCTTCCTCGAAATACTTGAACAATAAATAGGGACTGGAATCCAGGTGCATTCTTTACAAAGAATGCCTCCAAAGCAGTGATGAACTTAAGAGTGCTTAAAAACAAGGGAAGTGAAAGCAGTGTTTGATTAAAATCTAGAACTTTTTATAGTAATAACTGAATCCTACCAAGTATATGAAAAATTAGTGAGCTGTATATCTAGTTATGTAATAGGTACAGTGAGGGCTGAGAATTTCACTTCCAAATTATGAAATTTAGAGGATAAAAGACTTTTTTAAACATGATCATCATCATCCTGTGGAAAATGGGCTTGTGGTCACATTGTCTACTTTTTGAACAAGTTAATGAATAATTTTACTTTAGATTCTAAAATTGTACTTGACAGATCTATAGGTCATGTGTGAAGTCAACCAATAGAATTAGAGTGTATGAACCATGTGCAAACTGTTGTGGAAAAGTCTAAATCTGCAGATCTCTCTGCTACTGTTAAGAGGATAAGTGTTCGCTTCTCTCGTTCATCTCAGCTTGATGTCTCTGAAGATTGATATTTAAAATACAGTTCTCATAAGCATTTAAGAAGATGCAGTTTTTATATAAGCAATAGCTTTCTGTTTTCGAATCCTTTCTACTACTTTCTGACAAAAATAAGTTTTTACAAGTTTTTTATTTCTGTGTAGTTTTTCAGAGCCAACACAGCTTGATCTGTTTCTGTTTTTATGTAGCATCACTGAAATTGCTTAGAATGCCTGCAAAGCCCCAGGAAAGCGGTGGCTTGGGTGCCCTGGCGCCCCTCCTAGGGCCCCAAGCCCTCCCCAACTTATGAAAAATTCAAGGAATGGGAGGGTTGCGTGGAACACAACCCCTTGCGTACCTTGAGGGATTACTGTATTTTCTAAGGACCATTATATTCCGCCCCCCCCCGCCCCAAGAATTGGTACTGGGCTGTGGACCACACTTTGGGAAATGCTTTTATAGTCTATTGATAAACTGACGAATTTGGTAAATTGAATTGACTATAATACAGCGTATTTATATTTAGTTCGAAGTGTTATCTAAATAAGCCTCAATTTCTAGGTTTCTGTGATGGAAGGTCACAAAATTTTTATTTTTTTATCGTAATAACAGCGTCTCAAAGTCCAAATCTGGGTTAGATCACATTTGTGCTGCACAAGTATTTGGATCTTGCCACAGATACTGGGGTAGAGATGCTCTAGCATTACACAGGCATTGATTAGAATTGGGTCTTCCCTTCTGTGCTCACAAAAGGAAGTGGTGATACAGAGGTGCAGCTTGCAGAGGCTTCATGGGAAGGAAGCAAGCAAGCCAACACTGTAGAACTAGAAAGCCAATTCCTGCACACTTTAGGGACTTAATGTGTAAAATGTTTGTAAAATGACTGTGGTAGCCTCAAGGAAGATAGGGAGCCTTTGTGATTGATGGCAGTTTAGAGAGAAGATGGAATAGCTTAGTGGTTAGTGTATTGGCCTTGTAAGCCCAGGGTTGTGACTCTAATCCTTGAGGGTGGGGTGGGGCCTTTCAAGGTGCAGGATCAGGTTAGATTTTTAAAGGAAAAAAAATAAAAACCAAAACCTGTCGAGGATGGTGATAGGTCCTGCTGTGAGTGCGGGGGACTGGACTTGAGGTCCTGAGGGAGGAGGGATAGCTCAGTGGTTTGAGCATTAGTCTGCTAAACTCAGGGTTGTGAGCTCAGTCCTTGAGGGGGGGCCATTTAGGGATCTGGGGTTAATAGATTATGTGGGGAGGGGTAGCTCAGTGATTTGAGCATTAGCCTGCTAAACCCCAGGGTAGTGATTTCAGACCTTGAGGAGGACTGAGGAGGGATCTGGGGCAAATAGGGGGGGAAAAAACGGTGGGGGGATGGGGGGGGTTGGTGCTTGGTCCTGTCAAGAGGGCAGGGGACTTGACTCAATGTCCTCCTGAGGTCCCTTTCAGCTCTGTGAGATGTGTATCTTCATGTATTATACATCAGTTGCTTACGTTGTAGGAGGACTGGGTATCATTGTCCCTATGCATTTAAAATGGTAGATGAGGGACTACAGAGAATGGTAGACAGGGTTAAGGGGTGGGGAGGAAGGAGTCTGTTGCATGACATAATTCTAACAAGCTGCATGGAAAAGACTTTGACTAGCATTCAGTATTGAATACTGTAAGAGGGGTTCAATTTTATGAATGTGTTTTGCACAGCATAGTTATACCGAGTTGTACTGTAGCAAAATGCATTTTTATGTGATGCTTGAACATTCTTCTAAAGAAATTGATAGTGTAATCAGTCTTATTATAGTTCTTCTGAAAAAGTGTACCTTTAAAGCTGCCCTAAAACAGTATTTTGCAGTAAAACTTTTTGTGAAGCAGAAGTTGGTGTGTTTTCATGATGATTTTTGCTTCATGTGATAAATTATGGCTGTTTGCGGGGGGGGGGGGGGGGATGTCATGTGACCCAGGTTTTTGTTTTTTTGTTTTTTGTGTTTTTAAGTGGAGGACATTGCTGTATATAATATCGGCATGGACTACAGTTGCGGTGTGGGTGAATTTAAAATGTGTAGTGTGAGTAAAGCCCTTGTACTTAGTGTATTTGTTATACTAGTATAAACTTAATTTAACCATTAAAATCTACACCTCATGCACTCTCACTGCTTGAATTTTGTGGATTGTTCATCACATACATATGTAGGGGAATGCTTATGTAAAGTCTGCATTTTGCCAAATGCCAAAGGTGATCTGAATGTTGTCTTACAGAATTCCTGTTTGTTTTTTGTTTTTCTCCTTTTACAGGGCTGTTACTAACAATGATCTTTCAAGGGATGACTTCAGATACTCAGGTCTATGCTTTGCTTTCCCCTTTGCCTGTGGAAATAATACTTTTTTACAAAGAGGCGTGCTCACTAAGGACAGATAATACAGTATAGGGTTGGTGTGTTTTGCAGGAAATACTATATAAAGTTTAAAAAAAAATACTCAGGGTTCTCCTAATCTCATAATTTTACTTTTCTCTACTTAATGAAAATTTGCACAATTTTTTTTTGTCTTACTATATGGCTAATTTTCAGCTGAAGTTGGTTATGTTGCCAGTCTTGGAGATAGATTTTGGTGTTCATCAGATCTGCCCTTCTGCTCCCCTCAAAACAAACTCTCTCTTTATCTCCTTATCTAACTTATCCCATCAGTCTATCTCCCATTTACCTCCAGACACCCATGCCTAGTTTTGGAAATTAATCAATACTAGTAGACAAAAGATAGCATTACTAGCTTAGAAATGGAACTGCTGTTCCATGCTATTCGGAGGCAATGAGTATATGAGGAACCAAAACCTACCTATTTCCAGTGGCTACATTTTCAGTAGATGTGCTGTCTGTTGGATCTTTGTCAACTCTGTTTTCATATTTGCTTCTAATTACTAGATGTCCTTTTTAAAGCCCCTCTCCCAGCCCAGGCCCTCTCTGCCTCCTAGAAGAAAAAGTTAATTCTTTCTCAAACTGTTCCATTCAAGAATATCCTGACTTGTATAGACTGGAGCCACGGTTCTCAAACTGTGTTGGGGACCCAAGGTGGATTGCAACATCATGTTAATGGGGTCGTCAGCAGTATTTCATGTAAGATGTGTGTGTTCAAGGACACGATAGAGGTTCAAATGCTGTGCAGTTGATTAGCAGAGTGCCCAGTGCTGGCCACAGCCAGCAGTATGCATTTCTACTGGGAGTGTACATCCTGCACATACCTTGGTGCACATAAAATTCATACCTCACATGGATGTAAATATTAGAGGGGACAGCGGTTACCTGGGTGGCTTAGACTTGCCGGGGCAGAAGCTGCAGCCCAAGCCCAACAGCCCAAGGCTGAAGTTAATGTCAGTTATAGGCCTGCCTGCGGCTAAAGCCCTTTGGCTTTAACTGTGGTCTTCCTGTCCAGGGCACTGCAGCTCAAGCTTTGGTCCCCTTTCTGGGATTGTGTAGTAATTTTTGTTATCAGAAGGGGGTCATGGTGCAATGCAGTTTGAGAACTGCTGGACTAGAGAACCACTGCACATCCCATAATCTTGTAGCTGCCCCAAGAAAGAGTGTGGTGAGGTTTTGATGTACTCCTCCCTGTTCAGCTTTCTGATGGCTGTGTAGTGGGGTGGACTGTTGAAAATTCGTCCTGCTTTTACTTCTGAATCACCACACATCAGTGACTTGATTCTTATCTTTCATTTCCACTGAGAGATCTGAAGACCAGCAATGACAAGTGACACAGGTCAGTTTCTTATTTGCTGTAAAGTGGTTGAAGCTCTGAACAGCAGTTGAGACCCTAAAGCTGTATGCAGACTTGAATACAGCACTGAATTGTTTTAATATTGGTTTGCATTTAGAAGTTATTCTTCATAGCCATGTGGATGAGAGAATTCTATTTTAAATGCGAATTTAGATTCTGCATAATGTGATAGTACTCATGAAAATTTCCTGTGCTTTATAGGTGAGTGGATATTTTTTCAAGCTATTTCATGCAAGTTCCTAAATATAACAGTGACAAAAGACTTGTTTATTGTACCATCACCTCTGTGGATTAAAAGCCAGTAATGATAGTCTTCCTTTAGCACTGGTAGCCCACTTTCTTGAGCAGCAGGAACTCCCAAGTACCATTAAACCATCTTCCACCCCCCCCACCCCCCCACTTTTGGAGGAAGTGGTAACTGTGGGGAATAGGACTAGTGGAACCAGAGTGGCTGTGTATACTATTAGATCAGTGGTGTCCAAGAGAAATTTAACCAATGGCCACAGGAATGCATTAACTTCTTTTGTCTTGTGGTAGCTGATGGGTCATGTAGAACACTCACAAAATCAATGAGAATAAGTTCCCCATGCCCTACCTCCTCATACTGCATTACTTGATAGCAGAAAACAGTCACAGCTAGTTGTGCTCTATGCATAGATTCTCTCTGTAATTTCCTTGCCTTTTTAACTTTTAAGATCTACTCAGGTCATTTAGTCTAATCTTCTGCATAACACAGGTAATGAAATTTCACCTGTAATTCTTGTAACTGATAATTTTTTTTACTATATATGTGAACACAGTCAAGCCCCAATAACTTGTGATTGAACTATAGCATTTTTAAGAAGACTATCCTATCTCAGTTTAAAACTTCAGTGATGAGAACTTACCTCTTTTTGTGATTAACTTTCTTATTTCCAATTAGGATATTTCTGACCTCATTTTGCAGATATTCAGTTTTGTTATTTAAACTTTAAGATCTTCAAAACTAAGGCCTTGTTACTGTTACAGATGTGATAGTTATCTCTTTCGATTAAACTAATGGCCTCATTAAGTCTCTCATTAAATGTTAGTGTGTTTCCCCCAACTGCTAGTAATTTTTTCAGTTTGTTTCTGAACTACATCCAAACTAGCAATATGCTTTAAAAACTCTGGACATTGGAACTGAATACAGAGGGCTCACCAATACCATATACAAAGAGCTCTACCAAATGTGTGGTCCATTTTGGTCAGTTTCACGGACATAAGATTTGTAAAATTGAATTTTTTTTTAAAAGCTATTGAACTCTGAAATATCACATGGCTTGTGACCGGAACAGGTGTTGTGGGAAGGTTGCAGGTTACTGTAGGGGTGATTGCAGTACTGTGCCCTTCTGCAGTGCTTCTGGCAGTGGTGCCTCTTTCAGAGCTGAGCAGCTGGAGAGTGTTGGCTGCTGGCTGGGATCTTAGTTCTGAAGGTGGTTACTTCCAGCAGCACAAAAGAAAGAGTAGCATGGTATGCTATTGTCACCCTTATTTCTGCAGTCCTGCCTGCAGAACTGGATCCTCCATCAGCAGGTGCCACTCTAGCCACTCAGTTCTGAAAGTAGTACACAAGTTAGAGGTTGTGGTATTGTCACCAATTTCTCTGCAAGCTGCACAGCCCTGTAGCAGTCTCTTTCATGTTGCGCAGTTGCTCAGAAAACCTGCCTGGGGATGTGTTACAGCCAGAGGAGGGGCACTCTTTCCATGGCCTCTAACCTCCATCAACTAGGGGACGGGTGGCATGAATCCAGCCCTCATTTGGACCTGCCATGGCCAGGTTTCCTCTCTGCTGAGGCCTGAAACTGCCACATCCAGGAAGCTCCTCCCACAGCCTGGACCTACCATAAGAGGGTATCTGTCTTGCAGCCTAAGCCCCAGACCTGCTGTGCCAGGGAGCTGCCCCTCGGCCCACAGGCAGTTGCAGGGAAAGTGCTGGCGGGTGGTCCTTTGCTCACTGTAGCCTCAGCGCGCCTTCCTATACCCCAAATTTCTCATCCCCAGCCCCATCCAAACTCCCACCCCCCAACCCCAAGCATCCTTCCACATGCTGAACCCTACTACCCAACCCTCACTGCCTATATATGGGACATCTCCAGATAACAAAATTCATTCTATGCATGGGTGGGGAAAAATTAGAGAGAACACTGACCATGACCCTCATGCAATAATTGTGTGACACACCTAACAACTCCTTTTTGGTTCAGGACCCTCAATTTGTACACTATTGCTTGCTTTTTGTCCAGCTCCTTGATTTCCTATTTTTACTTCTCCATGCTTTCATTTTTCCTTTATTCTCATTTCGATGTTAGTATGGCATTATCCTTACATATGTGCTCCCACCTGTGTCCCCTTCGTCCCACCAACCACATCGGTTATCTTAGTGTAGTTGCTACAGATGTGGGGTGAGAGGGTTTAGAGCACATGGAGACCCCCAGCAAGTCTCACTGCAGTGGCTAGGCTTGGCATGGAAATAGAGAATAATTTTTCCATGTGTGTCTGGTTAAATGGCTGAAAAATCTACACTGGTGTTGGAGTTTCGAGGAAAGGAAGTGAGAGTGTCTCAGGAGAGTCCATCTGAATGGCTGTGCAGGCTCTACTCTACCCATGAAACAACAGGAATTCCTGAAATATCCAAAAGCCACACTGCTGTCCTGTAACCCAGTGCAGCAACTCAATGAGGTAGACAGAGCAGGGCAATCAGACTGATTCTGGGGAGGATACAATATGCTCATTTTAGGCTGGTGTTAGAGAGGGACAGTTTATTGGCCTATTGCTTCAGTATCTCTGCTTGATCAGTATCCAGTGTAGAGACTACTGAAAACTATAATTATTTAGAGAAATACATTTACAGGTTTATATTAGAATTTTTAATAGGAGAAACTTGTAAGCAAGCCCATCCCTTGGAAACTTCATAAGGATAGAACCCGATCAATAGGAAAAAATACTGAATTCTGAGCTGTGCTTAGGAAATGCATTTTAAAATTCTGTTTATGTAAAAATAAGATTGAAATTTAACCTATCAGATTTTAGGTCACAAGTGTTCCTACTAAGGTTGGGAGGTAAGAAGACTTAAACTCTTGAGTATGAATCAGGGTGGTGACTGTTCCATACTTTCCCAAAATTCATTCTAATTTTGTTTATGTAGGGTTGCCCAAACCTGGCATTAGTGTCTCAGTAAGTGCTACGCTAATACAGCATTTACTCTGAACTTTTGCTCCAGATAAATTTCTGCACCTGAAAAACTGTAACCCCCTTTGGTTTAGTTAATTGAGGAAAGCTGATGGGTTGGATTTCGTCTATAAAACCATTTATTTCATGTGAAACGTAAGTGCTTTCAAGATAGTACAGTATTGTAAAATAAGGTGGCTTGCTTACTTTGTTTGATTAGATTATGTTTTGGAAGTGTGGTTTCCAGAAGAGGGCTGCTGTAACTTTAAACAGCATATTCAGTGAGTCACCCCTGCTCTCTTGGTATGTGCCTTATTTGCAAACCAGCCAAGCCTCTTTCAGGCACGTAATAGAACATTCCATTTCCTGTTCCCTTGCTGACACAGAGGAGTGTTGCTGCTGGCAGTGATCTAATCATAGTGCAGTAAGAAACATGGCAGTTTGATAAAACATGGTGGAAACAGAGGCTGAGATGGAAGCATATGTTCTAGAAGACATCCTTGAGGTAGGAGTTGGTGTACAAATTGCAGTGAAAGCTGAAAGCCTGAAGAAAGCAATCCTGTCTACGGGAATATGCTTACAAATTACTCAGTTGAGGGAGGAAGGGAAGAGAAGCTATGCATTTAAAGCAAGGCACATAGTCCTTGTTTTGTTAGATGTGATGCTCAGATGGCTACTGAATTAGCAGAATATTAGCATGTCATTATTTGATTATAAATTGTGAGTGGGAGTGTGTGGTAGAGAAGAGTAAAAGGGACCTCTGACTTCATAAAATGCCTGCCTGCTTGTGACCTTTAGATTAACTCATTGGAAGGTGGGGTATGCAAAGCAGCTTGCAAAGGTTTTAGTATCTTCCATTTTACACAGTTAATTTACATAAAGACCTGAAAGTGCTTTTATGTTGCTGGTTAAACGAACTGCTTTTTTATTTGTGTCCATTATAAATTATCAAATCTATAAAATGATGAGAATTGCCACATAAACTTTTGGTCCATACTGTTTGGATATGGTTATCTGTCTAAATACGGTACTCTTATTTTTAAGAGGAATTAGGATATTTATAAATCCTGATATCCTAAATCTTGGTGATTGCCTTATCAGAGCATGAAATATATACTTTGATATTTTACTGTTTTAGTGCATCAGAATGGTTAATCTGATTGTGTATCTATAAAAAGAAACTTTGTTTTTGATCTGTTATGGACTGTTTATCAACTGAATTTTATGCAATCTAAAGATGAAGGGAAGAAATAATTATTTCTGGTGTAATTGACCTGGACTAGGTTAGAATACAATATTGAGTTATTGCAGATTTTAAATAACAATTAGATTTGTAGATCTCCTGTTGTAGGCTGTTAACTCAAGAAAGGCCAAGGATGTGAATGATTTTCTTTTTAACATGAGTGGTACTGATGTTGAGAATTCTCAATTACTATAAGGCTGTTGTGGGAGGGGTTAGAGGAAAGAGGCCTCCTGCGCATTTTAAAGTGCTGCATGATCAATGAGCATTTTCTGGAGCCCTTGTGTGTGCTTGGAACTGACATTGCAGTAAGATCCTTATATCTTCTAGCTATTCTGCAGTATGAAAACGGGATGTGCTGTGATTCTTTCTTCATTATTTCAATCCACTTTTGAAATAAATATGCAGTACGGATACTTAATTCTTACTACTGCTTTCCCTTTGTCCATCTTTGAAAATATTCGTGGCCTTGTTTTATTTGCCTTTTTAAAAGAGAACCAGATTCTGTTTGTTTACGTAAATGACAGCTCCCTTTTCTAACAGTATCTGCAGAATGCTATCAAATCTTCCTGGTAAACCCATGCGTTATCTTAAAGCAACACTGCTCCTGTATTTGTTTTTACATTTACTGCTCCTGCATTTGTTTTAAATGGTGTATTCCTTGGTAATTTGTAGAATATGGAAGTGAATAGGAATAATAATTCAAATCAATCTTTTTTTTTTTGTTTCAGTAATTCCAATTTTGTGAACAGAAATGCATTAAAATAGCTTTTTATCCTTACTCAGGATATTTTCAAAAGTTCAGTATACCCAAGTTCATAAATTCAAATGAAAAGCTATAATGTTTTGTATTTCCTAAACATGTGAACAACTGATAGACTGGAAGGGATTTTTTTTCCTGTTATGTGCATAAAATATTTGTGCTTAAAATGTCATTGCTTTCTTTGTTAGAGGTTGGGAGGAGGAATATGTAAACTAATGTGCCCATCAAACACATTGTGTTCACTGTGTCTTCTCTATAGGTAAACTAAATAGTTGAGTGCATGTGCATCAGGTGAACCAAAGAGGAATATGTATCAGAGAGATCACTCTGTTAGTCTGTATCTTCGAGAACAAGGAGTCCTGTGGCACCTTGTAGACTAACACATATTTTGGAGCATAAGCTTTCGTGGGCAAAGACCCGCTTCATCAGATGCATCAGATATTAAAGTTTTCCTGTTTTTAAAGCATCTCCATATTTACTCACATGAAAAAATTCACAGATCCTACTAGATTTGGCTGAGTATCAGTCTTTGGGTGAAAGTTTGCTGACATAACCTCACTTCTATCTCATTGAAGTAACTGAAGTTACATGTGGGTAAATCAGGACAGAATTGGCACATTGGACTTCCCTACATGTAAAATATCTAAGGATCCATACCATGTGATGTTTCAGTCCCAGGATTAAATATGCTGCTTTCTTATGCCTTTAATATTCGTTATTGAGGGGTATAGGAATGTTCAGATTTGGCATTTTTTAAAAAATTACTTTTGTGCTTTTTCATAACTTATTACTAACTAGCACTTGAAAGTTTGTGTTTGGGCTGGGGTTCTGTCAGATATTGCAGTGATAAAGTGGCAATTTTGGCACTTATTTCAGTGGCTATACACCAATGTCAGAATGAGGGTAAGGACCTCGAAGCAACATTGGGTTGTTTGGAGGAGTGGGAGGGGTAGCACTTTCTACCCTAAACCACATAGGTCATGATAGGAAATGAAATACTGCTAAATAAATCTTTACATTCATTTTAAACCTTGTTCCATTGTGAAAGGTCCCCATGAATATATTGAGTTAAAGAGGCTTGTATGTGAAATCCAGTCTTTGGGTGTTGTGTGTTTTTTGTCTGTTCATTTATCTAAATTGTTTATGGGGAAGGTTGCTTCAAATAGAAGCTTGATGAACAATATTTTTTCCCCCTCCTGTGGTTGAATGAAACTCTGGTACCAGTTTTTGCTTCTGCTTCTGAATAATTTCTAGTTTTATATTAGGATTTAAATTGTAGCTCTAATAGTTTGGATATCCTGTACAGAAGCGTATACTTCAGTATCATGCTTTTCGTTAAAGATACTATACTCCCAGGGTTCTTACAGTGGAGTATTGTGCTGCCAGGTGAAGATGGGGGGTGGGGCATCTCAACTGAGAGGCCAGGACCTATAGAGAGAATCCCATGTAGTGATATCTTCAAAGAAGCAAAATAGTAGGTAACTTATTTTCTGTCACAGCCATGCAAACTTTTATGCAGGGTAAACTCTAATTTTAGTCCAACATGTGGATGTGCTGCAGCATTGACCCAGATTTGGATATAGTTGCTGAGATCAGGTCTACACTACAACACTTTGCCGTGAAAGTGGTGTTGGATAGGAATGAATAAAAATTTGTCCCATGACCTGACGTAACTATGTCAGCAAGTAAACCAAAATAGACATGTTTTATGCTGACAGAATGACTTTTGGTAGTATAGCCATGTCATTCAGGGAGATAATTTAAGTATGCAGGGTAAAGAGCTGGTATATGTTGTTCCTTTGCTAGTGGGCTTTGCTAGTATGGGAACAGTGGAAAGGCATTGTTAGTGTAGACTAGCCCTAACTTACAGTAAGCTTGGTATACTTTCTGTCAGCAAGCAAGAGGTAATTTAGAAAGCCATTACAAGAAGAATGATCTTGTGGTCAGTGCTACTCTGAGACTTTGGAGAACTGGTTCTCTTCCTGATGAGGATTCAGATTTCCTAAATCACTTTCAGTCTAAGCAACTTGCTCATATTTTCAAAAAGAGGTGCCTGAAGCTTGGCTTTTGGATCTCTGTGTAGACACCTATCAAAAGAGCCATTTTGTCAAAAGCCCTAGATCTGAAGCAGTTCCCTTTGACTGCATAGGTAGTGCTAAGTTCTTAGCACCTTTGAAAGTCAGGTCACTGGCAGAGGTCTTCTCTGAATACAAGTGTCCACTGGTTCAACTGAATTAATCTGGGTGAAATGTGACTTTTTAATGTATATACACTATTATTTTGATTTAAGGGTCTTGGATATTGTCTACACATGATCTGCACAGGTTTGATTAAATTGCTTTAGCCTGTGGAAACTCCTGTGTAGACTGATATTTTGGTGGCATTTTTCAGTTTTGCTTAAACTTTAGCATGAGCTGAACCATAACAAACCACTTCTTCAAGTGTTGGCTCAAGTGTGTGTTTTCACTGTGGGGTAGGCCTGTACTCCAGATGACTGTGTTCTTTCACTTCACTTCTTATGCCTTGAGACACGGCTACAGGAGTGGTTTGGACCAACCACTTTTGCCATTGCATTTTATGTCCATGTGGTCTGAGATGGAATGCTTGAGTACCATCCGAGCTCTTCCTTAGATTTCATCTGCATGTAATTTAAAAATAGTTTTATTAGATAATTTTGGCTGTTTTAATTTAGAAAAAGAAGCATCTACAGCATCCTTCCCTATCCTATTTCTTTGGTTACTTCCACACACCTTACTTCTCAGCAGGGACATTAAACTGTGCTATGAATACTGAATATAAAGCTGTTACTTTTATCCAAGAGCTTTCCCATGATGTCCATCAGAGGTTCCTGTACTGACTGTGTGAACTGTGTAACTCTGAGAAGTGTAGTATCTGCTACTATTTTCCCAGCCAGACCTTCCAGGTAGGAGAGTTAAGGCTCAGAAAACTTCTGATGTAGTGGGAGATGAGACCTAAGTATGATGAAGTCTGGGCAGAGCCCTGTGTACACAGGGCAGAGATATCAAGAAGTGTATCACTTGGCACTGTTGCTTCTGATACAGAGATCAGTAAGAGAGAGAAGTAAGGATTTCTGTGCTTAAGAAAGACACATGCTATATTCTTGAAGTCTCCCTCCAAATCTTCCTCTAAGAAGAAAACTTCCCTGACTTAGTC
The DNA here is from genome assembly GCF_033958435.1 of Carettochelys insculpta. Lineage (NCBI taxonomy): Eukaryota > Metazoa > Chordata > Testudines > Carettochelyidae > Carettochelys > Carettochelys insculpta. The sequence goes on along the minus strand of NC_134140.1, from coordinate 129,845,533 downwards.
TAAATCAACTAAATTTTAACATGCTGGTCCCACTGTAACCACTGTGAAGGTCAGAAGACTAAGAACATGTTGGCGATGATGTTACTGAGTCAGATGAAGTCCAGACACACACTTCTGATTGTACTAGCAAAGGGGGAGTTGAGTACAAAGAGCCAGAAATACCGATGGAACTGGCACAGTTGAATTCAGAAGCCAAATTCCAAAACCATATCCATTGGTATGGAAAGACAATAGCCTTTGTCCCATGTCTAGGGAGTATACCACTACTGAAGACACCACTTCCCAGTCTGCCCCACACACTTCCATTACTTTTGCACCAGTGCTCCTCAGTGATTTTGAGACCATCATTTTACTCTGTTCTTTCATTGGAAGCAGACAGTATTGTGAGGAGTGATTGGTATCACCCATACAAAGGGAGGTTAGTTCAGATACAAAATCTGTTGTTTGTCACTACATTGTAGGGGGCATTCCTTCCCTAGAACTGTTGGTGTGCCTTGCCTTACAAAGCAAGTGTTACAACCCATGAGGTTCCCATCCTACTGTCTATATGGGGGATCATGGGACTGCACTGAGTTGTATGGTTCCAGTCAGTCTGTCAACCTCCGTCTCCTCCCAAACACTAGCCTGTGTGCCTGGAATCCCTGGAAGAAGGAAAAGGAGAACTGGATCCTTGGTTACCACTGGTCTTATGGGCCGCATCTACACGTGCATGCTACTTCGAAGTAGCGGCGCCAACTTCGAAATAGCGCCCGTCACGGCTACACGTGTTGGGCACTATTTCGAAGTTGAAATCGACATTAGGCGGCGAGATGTCGAAGTCGCTAACCCCATGAGGGGATGGGAATAGCGCCCTACTTTGAAGTTGAACGTCGAAGTAGGGCATGTGTAGACGATCCGCGTCCCGCAACGTCGAAATAGCGGGGTCCGCCATGGTAGCCATCAGCTGAGGGGTTGAGAAACGCTCTTTCTCCAGCCCCTGCGGGGCTCTATGGTCACCGTGTGCAGCAGCCCTTAGCCCAGGGCTTCTGGCTGCTGCTGCGGCAGCTGGGGATCCATGCTGCATGCACAGGGTCTGCAACCAGTTGTCGGCTCTGTGGATCTTGTGTTGTTTAGTGCAACTGTGTCTGGGAGGGGCTCTTTAAGGGAGCGGCTTGCTGTTGAGTCCACCCTGTGACCCTGTCTGCAGCTGTTTCTGGCACCCTTATTTCGATGTGTGCTACTTTGGTGTGTAGACGTTCCCTCGCTGCGCCTATTTCGATGTGGTGCTTCCCAACGTCGAAGTTGAACGTCGACGTTGCCAGCCCTGGAGGAAGTGTAGGCATTATTCATTGAAATAGACTATTTCGATGTCGCTTCATCGAAATAAGCTATTTCGATGTAGTGTGCACATGTAGACGTAGCCATGGATATGTCACTGTCTTCTGGCAAGGCATTCACTCCAGTATCACCATCACTGCATGATCACTACAAACATTTCCAAGAGATAACATGTGTTGCTGAGAAGCTTCAGGTTCGTATGGAGGACATTTTGAAGTTATCCCAGAAATTCCTGAACAGTATGCAAAGTTCAGGACCAAATGGCATGAGACTGTTGGTGAATGAGGTTCTCCTAAAGCTAGCGAAAGTGATGTGTGGGAGAAGTGGGGGAGAGGTATGCTCCCACTACATACCCATGTCTAAAAGTTCAGAGAAATTATGCCCTGTCCTAGTTGTGGGAGCTCAGTTCTCATTTATTCATCCTGCTCCAAACTCCCTGCTGGTGGTTGGTGCTGTTCAAAGGAATGGACAACAACATAGTAGATGTACTCTTTCAGATAAGGAAGCAAAACACCTGGACCTTTTGGGAGAAGAAGATATTTACCACAACAAGGTTGCACTACTGAGTAGCTATTATCGAGTGCTACTGGCAAAGTAGGACTGACAGTTATTGCAAGTGTGTGATATTTAAAGGCAGGCTCCCCCAGGAGGACAGTGTAATTCAAGGCCTTATCAAAGATGGTAAGCTGGTGGCTAGATCATCCCTCTTGAAGGATATAGAAATGGCTGATATAACCTGAGGAAAAGTGATAACTGCTATTGTGTTTGCAGTAGGAATCCAGACTTCGTACTTCAGGGCTTCTCAGAGGTACCAGCCACTGTGAATCCCTTAATTTTGAAAGGAAGAGTTTATTCAGCCAAAAGGCAGACAAGTCATTACACTCACTAAAAGATGCAATTGTAACACCATTATCCTTCTGTAATTACACCTCTCCTCGCAGGAGAAAGTTCAGTAAGCAGCCTTATAAAGCTAGATCAGTTAGACCTGCTGCTATTGGAGAATATCATGGAAGAGAGTGCAAAAAATTGAGCAGACTGCTCCTCCTCCTTTGTATTTTTCCATCCTTAATATTCTATGAAAAAAATACACATTTTTATGGGATCTCTGAAATTGGCAAATGGACCCACAAACCATGTCCTTCTACCCTGAGCTTCCATTAGTTGGGCAGCTGGCCCATTTTTCCCCATACATGGAGAAAAATAAGAATTGGATTCTCTGAATCATAAATTCAGATGCCATAGAGTTCCTGCCATCTCCCATCCATGAGAGGGGTTGGTCAGTACTTCAGGCAGTACATGCTTAGCGGCTTTGGATTACAACTGGTTTGCTCTAGAAAAGGAGCTGGAGAGGGGATTGGTTCATGCTGCTCCTTGTGCTCTCTGTTCAGAATGGTGCAATAACAGGTGTGGGCTAACAGACTCTGAGAATCTTCAGGTTTCAGGCATATGGCGCACCCTGTGGCCCTCACAGTGGAATACCTCTTGAAGAACATTTTACAAAGGGGAGATAAAACATCTTTTTTAACTGAAATAAGTGCCCTTAGTGGTGTTTGCTGTGGTTTAACTAGGAGATTTTATTTGTTTAACTCAGAGTTTTACAGGTTTAAACCAAAATTTAAAAAACAAAACAAAAACAAAACTCTTAAACCAAAATTGTGTATCTAGAAATTTGCTTTGTCTTAAATCAGATTAAAAATATGCTTAATTACATTGATGCTAGTCTGTGTGGAGACATTAGTTGCCTAAGTAGGTATTTAGTAGCCAAACACCAGATTACTTATTTAAAAATATCTCAGGCTCACTTTTTGCATAGTAACAGAGAGGAAGCCATGCTAGTTTATACACTATCAAAACAAAAAGCATTCAAGTAGCACTTTAAGGACTAGTAAAATAGTTTTATTTTTAAAGTGCTACTTGACTGCTTTTTATTTGCATGTACTTTAGAAGGTGGCTTTCCTGTATTTTCTGATAACGGAGAGTCTTTAAGAGGTGAGTCAAGTTGAGTCACTCAGTCTACAGTTACATGAAAATTAGGCTTCAACATTGACCTCAGTTTCACCATCTGTAAGATGGGATAGTTCCATACCTCAAAAGTGAGTGTTGAGAATAAGCCTTTCAAGGTTTGTGAGTTAAGTTATCACAGTGCTAAGCACCACAGAAAAGCCTATAAACATGCAAATTTCCCTCCTTCCTCATGCCCTGCTATTATGCAACAGATTGCCTTTTGTATGGCTTGGTGTCCCAAACTAGCCTGACTGTACTGAGGATGTAAACTCTATCCTATGCCCTGTGGATGCATGGTAAGACTTCTGAAAGCTTGACTATGAGATAAAGGACAAAGTGTTTTCCTTGTGCCTAGGGGAATTATAAGTGAGGTAGGGGGTCAAAGATATGGTGTGTGACATACAAATGCAAAATAAATTGGTTGCTGTAACAGAACTTAATCAAAAAAAAAGGGGGGGGAGGGGGAACCTTTAACTTTTGTAAATGTACATTAATCATACATTATACTTACACTTGCTCACATAAAATTTAAAACAAATTTTAATTTCTTTTTCATTTGTAACGTATATCTTTTTATTTCTGTACCGTAGCCCCTTGGGATACGTGAGGGTTGCGTTCTACGCAATCCTCATGTATCCCAAATTTCAAATAAGGTGGGGTGGGGCTTGGGCGGTGGGTTGGGGCTGTGTAGTTAAGCCTGGGGTGCATTAGGGCTGCAGTGGGGGTGGGAGGGTGGAGTTGAGGCCTGGTGTGCCGGGGTTGAAGCAGGGTCTGCAGAGGTTGGAGCAGGGTCCACGGGGTGGTGTGCAGGGAGCTGGAACCCAAGCCCTGTTTGCTGTGCTGGGGGCTAGAGCCCGAGCCCTGTGTAGGTCTGTAATGTGTTTGGTGGGGTGGGAGGGTGCTGATCGGTAGGGTGGGAGAATGGGTTTTAGCTCCCTTAGCTGCCTGCAGCAGTGGGCAGCTAGAGGGGCTAAACCCTTCTCCCTACCTTCCCAGAGTGGAGCTGCTGCCAGCTTGACAGCAGCACTGCTCTGAGAAGGGGTTTTTAGCCCATCTGACTGCCCACAGCGGCAGGCAGCTAGAGGAGCTAAAAGTCTTCCCCCAACCTTCCCAGAGCAGTGCCTAGCACTGCTCTGGGAAGGTAGGGGGAAGGGGCTCTTAGCTTGCCTAGCTGCCTGCAGCTGTGGGAAGCTAGGCACTTCCATCTTCAAGTTGTGTGAAACTTGCTTTAGAGTGAGTTTTGCGCAACCTGAACATGCGTGAAGTGAGGGTTTACTGTATTAACAACCTGAAGTATCCTATTTCCCTTTTATTTTTCTTTCTAATCTTATACTCTCATGAGCAGATCCTTTTCTGGATTCTCTCTTTAAAGGTCTCTGAGTTTCATACTTTTAGAAGACTTCATCTTATTAAATATCAGTCCTGGCTACCGATGTGCCTCACTCTGTGCGTGCGTGCGTGCGTGCACAGACTTCCTATATGCAGTGTCAGCCAGTTTCACAATTTGTGTGGGAACGGTGTCTATTCCTAAACATAACAGTGCTCTCGCAGTGGTGGATTAAGTGTATGTTCAAGTAGATTGAAGGGGTGGCCATAATCAATCCCAGCCCCAAATTATTTAGACTATTAAGTTAACAGGGCTCGCAGATGATGATGTCCCTCAAGTTAGGAAAACATTGCATTTTAAATGGCATTCTTTTCTCTAATTTCCATTTTATCCAGAAACGTAATTTAGCCCAAAGTTTATATAATAATTAAATTAGATTAGATTTTAGATTATATTAGACTATCGCAGATGCTTGTACAGCACGTTGAACATATGAACAGCTTTGCATTTAGTACTCTACAATTACATCAATAAGTAGCTGTCAGCTGAAGCTGAAGGCAAAATGGAATTATATCCTAATGCACAGTCTTGCCTAAGACTGGATAAATTGCAAGTGTTGTATTTTATTTTGAATCAAAGTAGTAGTAGTAGGCATCCTTCAGTCTGCATAGACTATGGATCGTGCCCTTTATAGTTTCAGTTGAGGACTTCATTTACAGCGCCTACTGTGACTGTGAAGACCCACATGGGAGTGACAGTCCTTGCTGCATCTCTTGCAGATGTGGTGGGTGTCTGGCAAGTCCTTAGTGTGCTTTCTGTGCACTAGCTTCTCCTCTGCTAGCTGTCTGATCCTCATCTCGCCCTTCTGAAGGCCCTTGTGTAACCCCTGCCTCCATCTGCTGCGGTCGTCTGCTAGTTCTTCCCAGTTGTCCAGCTCGATGTCTACCTCTCTGAGGTCTCTCTCGCAGACATCTGTAGCGCAACTGGGGGTGTCCGGGAGGTCTTTTGCCAGAAGCTAGCTCACCATACAGGATGTCTTTTGGAATCCTTCCATCATTCATCCTGTGGACGTGGCCAAGCCAGCAGAGCCGACGCTGCCTGAGGAAAAGTGATGATTGCATAAATGTCATCCAGTGGCCAGGCATGTTATAGTGTTCTGCTTAAAGCAAGGAAGAAATTTCCTCACTCATGTAACAGCTACAGTGCTATATTGTTGAGCAGGATGTGGAGGTTTGTTCTGAGGTCTCTTTTCCCCTAAAGGTGATTCTCAGACAAATATGGCTCTTCCAAATGTAGGGTAGAAAAATTAGCTTGGGTGAGGAGAAAGATGTAGCACATGACTTGAAATTACTTGACACTTAGCAGAAGGGACTAACCCTTCTAGTCAAAGGTAATAAATAGCAGCCCTCTCTGATACTCTTAAGTGGCAGAAAAAGAGGGATCTAGAATGTCTGCCTGGATGCTCTTCTGGTCCTTGCTTAGGAGGCTCATTATTTTATAAGTCTTTCGCTAGTAGCTGTCAACGCACTATTTTAAATCTTTACTTTTGCAAGCTGCTGGAAGGAAAAAGGCAATCTTATAACCCTCCGCCTCTTATACAGCCTCCAGAGCTTCTGGTTACAATGAGGGAGGGGAGTTTCCACTACCTAGCGCAAGGTCTGCAATCAGAATAGCCAGAAGAGCCATTTGTTTTCAAATTCAGTTACCAAATCAATACCTGAAGAGTCATAATGTGTGTGAATACAACACAGTTGTTAATGTCCAACCCTATGTTTTGTAACCCTTATTTTAAGAATGACACACCCGGGATGATTTGTACCACTTAGAAAGTTTGTTACTTTCACCCTGGGTTGGAGAGCAAATGAGGACAGCTAAAATGCTGCTCTTAAGCAGGAAGGAGCAATATTCTTCTTCGAGTGGTCCCCGTGGGTGCTCCACAGTAGGTGTCGGGCTCGCCCAGCACCGCAGATCGGAATTCTTCTAGCAGTTTCCACTGGATCGCGCATGGGCCGATGCGCGCTGCTCCCTTGGGCGCCCTGGGTCATGTGCGCGATCGGTCCCCGCCAGTTCCTTCTCAACTGCCAACAGCAGCAGACGGAATCCGCTCCGGCTCTGAAGCCTGAGACAGATAAGATAGTTGTTTTTCCTTGATAGCTCGTTGTGTTTTTCCTATTGTTAAAAAAAAAAAAAAAAAGCATACCAAATAGTAGAGAGAAGAGGAGCAGACAAAGAAGGCTGTTTAAACCATCTGCTACCTTGAAGGCCGTGAATGTTAGTTTGGGTTGTAGAACACACTGATTAGCGGCTAAGTACCTGATTAACAGTAAAGACTCACCGCGATGGCGTCCTCGGGGTTTAAGAAGTGTGAGTCATGCCACGAGGCTATGCCGGCCTCTGATGGGCATAGTGAGTGCATTCGTTGGCTGGGGGGAGTCCCATGTTACCCAGAAGTGTTCGCACTGCGCTAAGCTTTCAGCCAGGGCCAGGAAGGACAGAGAAATGAGGCTCAAAATGATCTTGTTTGATAAGGCCCTCCAGCCTGAGCCACCGGAGAAGCCTCACACAGAAGGGCCCTCTGGGTCACATAAAAGGAAGGCGGCGTCTTTGACCCCCTCTGTGCAAAAGAAGAAGAAACTCTCCCTGGCTCGATCCTTGCCGGCGGTTCCAGCGAACAGGATGAGCGGAACGCAGAGCCCTCAGCCGCGGGCTGATGAAAGCAGCAGCGCAGTTGCGCACGTGGCCGGGGCCGGGCCTCCGACCATGCAGCAGTCGGCACAGAGGGCGCCGTGGGCGCCAACGTGGCAAGCGCCAGAATCGGTGGCGCCGCCTCATGCGGCACCGGCTATTGTAGCGCCGACGGCACAGGAGCACCCAGCACGGGGCCCATCGGCGCCGGAGGAAGCTACCCGCGCGACACCGACAGCGGGGACGGGATCCCTGGCACGGGAGGGGGTGGTGCCCACCCTGCAGGGGCGGGGGAAAGCTAGAGCCAAAACCCGGCACCTCAGTCCATCTCCAGACAGGGCTGCAATGCCCTTATCACCCAGCGCCCCCCGCCACCCCCCCGAGAAACACACGCCGCGTCACCAGGCGGCAACTCCACTGGCCTATTCCAGACTTCCCTCTCCATTCCTCCAACCACCTTCGCTGTGGCTCAGGCCACCTTCACCCTTTTTGGTTATGGATCCCTGTGAGTACTATCACAAACCAGCTTCACCATTATCAGTGTTGTCACGGAGATCCTGCTCTCCCAGACATCATGGGTACGCTCTCCGATCGTGGTCCAGGTGTCCATCACCGGGCCCTTGTCCATGTTGTTATGGCCATCCTCATAATACTGAACACCGACATCGGAGGTCTAGATCCAGGGGCAGATCCCCTCCCACTCCTCGCCAATACTCCCGTGTACACTCTCGCTCTGGGAGAGGAATGCAGCTGTCCCAGGGGGAATTAGGTCCAGAGTTCTGAGACTTTCCTTTACAGCCCACGAGGGAGCAAGCATACCAGCGAACTCGGGAGCCAGAGGACTTGGGGGAGGTTTATCCCAGCGGTTCCTCCTCATCCTCCCCAGATGAGGCAGTTGTCCCCGGGGATGTCTCCCCTCCGGATGACCTTAAACAATTCCAAGAGCTGTTCAAAAGAGTAACATACATGCAGGACATTCAAATAGCAGAGGTACAGGAGAAGCATCATAAACTCCTGAAAAATTTGAGATCCCCGGCTTCATCTAAAATCGCTATCCCACTGGACGAAACCATTATGGAGTCAGCCACTAACATATAGCAGACTCCAGCCTCTATTCCGCCTACGAACAAAAGGGCAGATAAGAAATACTTCGTCCCAGCCGAGGGCATGGAGTTCCTGTTTAGCCATCCACAACCCAATTCTTTGGTGGTCGAATCGTCCCAGCAGAGGTCGAAGACGTCTCAGTACAAATCAGGGGGGTCGGATAAAGATGCTAAGAAATTAGAGCTGTTCGGCAGGAAGGTCTACTCCTCCTCTACCCTATTATTGAGAATGGCAAACTACGCAGCACATTTATCAAACCATAGCTTTGACAATTACTTTAGACTAACCTCTCTCATGGATTCCCTTCCGGAGGACAAGAAGCCAGTGTTAAAGGCGATCGTCCAGGAGGGCTATGTGGCCTTGTGAATGGGAGTTCAGATTGCCCTGGACGTGGCAGACACAGTAGCACGCTCAACAGCCGCAGCAGTGGTAATGCATAGGGAATCCTGGCTACAGACGTCTGGTATCCCCAGACATCTACAGGCGAAGATCATGGATCTTCCCTTTGACAAGCAAAAGCTGTTTGCAGAATCAGCCGACTCGGTCCTCCACTCTAGCAAAGATTCGAGCGCCACGCTTAAGACCTTGGGTATCTACAGTCCTCCATACAAGAAGAAGAAATTCTATCCTCAGCAAAGGCGCTACGCTTACCAACCACAGCGCGCACAATATCAGCGAGGCTATGACCAAGGGTGCCATCAACAGCAGCAGCAGTACAGGGCCCCCAGGCGACATTCTCAACAAAGTTGTGCAATCTCAGGGCAAGCCCAGAGGCAGCAAGTTGGACGGGTATGTGGAGGACTGCACTATCAATACCATCGCTCAGTGCCACTCTCACCTCATGTTCCATCATTGCCTCAAACCGTTCCATTCCCAATGGCAAAAAATCACAACAGACAAATGGGTGCTGGAAATTATAGCCACGGGTTACACGATCCCCTTCCAGTCGCTTCCACCGATGAAACCTCCCACCCGGCCTCCTCTCAGGGACCCTTCTCACGAGGCGAGGCTGAAGCAGGAGGTAGATCACCTCATGTTCGTAGGGGCGGTGGAAAGAGTGCCGGAACAATTCCAAGGGAAAGGTTTTTACTCACGCTACTTCCTAACAAAGAAGAAAAGAGGAGGCTGGAGGCCGATTTTGGACCTACGGGGCCTCAACCGATACTCGCTCAAGCAGCGTTTCCGGATGGTTACAGTTGCCTCCATACTTACGGTACTGGACAATGGAGACTGGTTTGCAGCCCTCGACTTACAAGACGCTTTCTTTCATATAACAGTCCACCCGGCACACAGACGCTTCCTTCGTTTCACGGTCGGCGGGGAACATTTCCAATACAGGGTTCTTCCGTTCGGCCTATCCTCGGCACCCAGAGTCTTTACCAAAACCCTGGCAGTGGTATCAGCTTACCTGCACAGGCAGGGCGTGTTTATCTTTCCATATCTGGACGACTGCCTACTGAAGGGGGCCTCAAAGGCAGAGGTCCTACGCATGATACGCGTCACTGCGACTATGTTTACTTCGCTGGGCCTAGTTATCAACCTTGCAAAGTCAAAGACCGAACCCACGCAAGATATAGAGTTGATGGGGCGCGCATAAACTCTATCGCATCAAGAGTATACCTGCCCGACGCCCGCTTCCACACCATCAAATCCTTGGTGCAAGTCATGATGTACAGTCCCCCGGTGCTGGTCCTAGCATGCCTGCAACTGTTGGGGCACATGGCGGCCGCCACGTTTGTGGTACAGAATGCCAGGTTATACATGCGAAGCCTGCAGCATTGGCTGGCGAGTATTTACAAACCGGCATCCCATACCGTCCACAGGGTAGTATCGCCCACGATGGAGGTACGGAAGTCGCTAGCGTGGTGGGCAGATCCCAAGAACCTGCTAGTGGGAGTGCCCTTCCACCAACCACAAATTTCCATTTTTCTTACAACTGACGCCTCCCACATAGGATGGGGAGCGCACATTGGCAGCAAGGTGACGCAAGGGCTATGGTCCCCCGCGGAACAGACACTGCACATAAACATACTAGAGCTCAGAGCAGTGTTCAATGCGTGTAGACATTTTTGGAAATACCTGGACGGCAAAGTAGTCGGGATCAATACCGACAATACCTCCACCATGTTCTACATCAATCGAGAAGGAGGGGCACGGTCCCGTGCGCTATGCGCGGAAGCAGTCCGATTGTGGAATTGGTGCATTGCCAACAAGAACGTTGAAAGCCTCATATTTGCCGGGCGCCCACAACGTGAAGGCAGATCAACTGAGCAGGCGCTTTGCACTCGTGCATGAATGGCAGATCCGCTCTGACCTGCTACAACGCATATTTTGTACCTGGGGGTTTCTCCAGGTCGATTTGTTTGCCACCCAGTACAACAAGAAGTGCCCTCAGTACTGCTCCAGAGCAGGAATATGGTGGGGGTCCCTGGGGGACACCTTCATGATCTCATGGAAGGGCCCTCTACTTTACACGTTTCCCCCCACAACACTTATCCACAAGGTTCTGCAGAAAGCCAGAAGGGAGAGAGCTCGCATGATACTCATCGTTCCAACTTGGGACCGACAACAATGGTTTCCCTTGCTTCTGTGCATGTCGGATCGTCCACCACTCCCCTGACCGGTAACGCTGGACTTACTCACGCAGGCTGAGGGGTCCGTAGTGCAACTGCGCCCTCAGGTACTATGCCTACAAGCATGGTTAATCTATGGCTCAACTCCTTAGAGAGCACGTGTACGGCGGGAGTAAGACAAGTCTTAGAGTGTAGCCAGAGGACCTCCACCAGGAGGACTTACGAAGAGAAATGGACACACTTTGCCGCCTCGTGCTCTGCCAAACAGTTAGCTTCTCTTGACGTTCCTATAACTGTAATACTAGAATACCTGCTGGACCTGAAATGAGACGGGCTCTCTCTATCCTCGCTACAGGTCCACCTCGCAGCTATATCAGCTTTTTGGCACAAAGAGGAAGGGCCCACCGTATTCGCCCATCCTATCATCACAAGGTTCTTGAAGGGGCTGGTAAACCTGTACCCTCTTCGAAAACCGCTACCACCGTTGTGGAGTTTGGACTTCGTACTCCACACGTTATCGGGACCACCCTTCGAACCATTAGCCACGGTACCCCTCCAACTACTTACCATGAAAACAACCTTCCTTCTTGCGATTACATCAGCCCTCAGGATGAGCGAGCTCGCAGCTGTGATGGCAACGCCGCCCTGCACAATATTCTCGAAGGAGGTGGTGATCTTGGGACGGTTACACCCAGCCTTCGTTCCGAAAGTTTCCTCAGAGTTCCACATTAACGAGCCAGTAGTATTACCCTCGTTTCACCCGAAGCCTCACAGCTCCAGCAAGGAGCCGCGCCTGCATCTCCTTGATGTGAGGAGGGCGTTGGCCTTTTACATAGACAGAACTAAGTCCTTCTTGAAAACGGACAGGCTTCTGGTGTCTCTCGCTCCCAGGTGGAAAGGGGAAGGCCTCTCTTCCCAAGGAATTTCAAAGCACATTGTGTCCTGTATAAAACTGTGTTACGAGCTTCGAAAGACCCCTTTGCTAGCCCCGCCTAGGGCTCACTCCACCAGAGTGGTGGCGGCATCAACGGCCTTCTTCAAGGGAATCGCGTTGAAAGACATTTGTAGAGCGGCGACTTGGTCATCCTATGACACCTTCGCCAAGCATTACGCCCTGCATCGGGTGTTCGATGAGGATACCTGTCTGTCGACAGCAGTCCTCTCAGGAGCAAGCTGCACATGAATCGAGTCCCCACCTCCTTACTTGGGGTTACTGCTGGGTAGTCACCTACTGTGGAGCATCCACGGGAACCACTCGAAGAAGAAAGAGAAGTTACTCACTTGTAGTAACGATGGTTCTTCGAGATGTGTCCCCGTGGGTGCTCCACTACCGGCCCATCCTCCCCGCTTCGGATCTCTGTCCGGTGTTTTTCAGGAGCATCCGAGGCAGTTGGTCAAGGAACTGGTGGGGACCGGATCGTGCACATGACCGAGGGTGCGCAAGGGAGAGGCGCACATCGGTGCATGCGCGATCTAGTGGAAACTGCTGGAAGAATTCCGATCTGCGGTGCTGGGCGAGCCCGACACCTACTGTGGAGCACCCACGGGGACACATCTCGAAGAACCATTGTTACTACAAGTGAGTAACTTCTCTTTCTCATTTAGCCCTCCATGCTGCCCCCAGTTCTCAGGCACTACCCTTCTCAACTCTGAGATTTGCCCTGATCTTACTACCTCTCAGCCCTGAGGCCCCAAATTTGTCCCCTATCTCTGGGCTTCATCCCCTGCCCCCATCCTGCAAACCTGCTCCCACATCACCAGGCTTATCCCTCCCCATCCCCAGGATTAGCCCATCTCAGCCCCAGACTGGCCCCCTGGACTAGCCCATGTGCACCCAGCAGAAGGAAGGCTTGTGTGGAGGTGTTCTGCTGGCGGGAGTGAACTGAGCCATGCCCACTGAAGCGGTGTGGCTGCTCAGGTAATTGGGTGAGTGAGGGGCTCTGTGTGTCTCCCTCTCCTGCTGCCACTGAAATCACGGAACTAAATTCAGTTGGTTTAGTGACCAGATCCCTCCCGCCACCCTGCCAGCCATTAAACCAATTAAATTTAGTTTTGCTGTTTTAGTGCTGGCAGGAGAGGGAGCTGCAGAGGAGTTGGCCTTGGCATCTGGAGCTGCAGGTTGCTAACCCCTGACCTAGCACCACTCCAGAGTTCACAGATTGGGGCAAGTGGTATTATTTCTGCTACTTGATACAATTATTAAAGCCACTGGGCTGGCTTGCAGGGGGTATGGTTCTTTATAACTCCTTCCTCAGCTTTCCATTTGAGTCCCTCACCCCCTCCCCACAATAACTTGCTATGACTCCCTTTGTTGCCTTGATCAAATGCTTCCTCAGTGACTTAGGGAATTGACAAAAGTGTAGCTGAAAGTGATCAATTTGTTAATTTTAATCTCTAGCTATTTGAAAAAAACGAGCAGAAGCAAACTGAAGTAGTCTTGCAGACTTCTGAGGGCTACACTGCATAGGTTTATAATTGGCTTATGTTGGCAACTTTACTTTTTTTGGCTATAAGGTGAAATGTTGGTACAGATTTTCAGGACGGATTGTTCTCATTTTATATCTAAACAAAGCTCATCCTCTTCCTTTGTTGAACACTTTTAAAAAAACATTCCCCAGCTCCTTTATGTTTAACAGTGGATCCTGGAGCCTCTGACAGGTAATTGACTGGTTTGGCTGGGAGGTTATCAAGTGCTAGTGCTTTAGCTACCCCTGCTGCTGCAAAGTTAAATCAGGGTCTAAAACCTAGGGAGGGTAAAACCTGGAGAGTAACTTTGTTGTGATTGCAGGAGTGATGCAGAAGCATGAATGAGATCCTGGAAGGAGGAACTGTGATCAATTACAAATACTGTTTTCACTTTGAGGCACAGGGTGGAATGTGGGTCATTTGATTAGACCACAAAGAGGTTAGCTGACTTATACCAGTATATTGTAAGGATACCAGAAAATATTAACTCTGTGTAGACCAGAGACTTGGAATCAGAAACCATAACTGCTTAAATATTTATACCCCCTCATTGGAAACTTTCTAGGTCTCTGTGCTGCTGGAAATTGCCCCATGGAAATCTGAATATGCTCTGAGTTTGACCAGAAGAGAGGAGATATCTGAACCATTCTAAAGAGGCTTATTAAGAGGGAGAAATGCCAGTGGGAGGAGTAAAGGAACAAAGATCATTCCCCATCCTCAAGGAATGAGGAGCTGAAGTCTTGGGCTCACCTGCGAAAAATAACGTTTACCCCTAGGAATAAAAGCACCTATCCTCAACTCCCCTGGGTGGTCAGAATTTATTTAGTTAAGCAGCTTTATTGTCAAAAATGTTGCTGAACCTGCCTCTAGGTCTCGGGCTGTGCCCTCAGTACTAAAAGAGATATAGTTTTCACTGAGACACTTGTGTCAAAATGAAACCCGAGTAACAAAAAGGGTCTGTTTTAATATATGTGTATCTGTTTAGCTAAACCTTAAACACTGAAGTTAAAACTTCAAAGTGTTGTCTTTGCTAGGATATGACACTGAAGAAACTAATGTAAGATAAAAATGAGGTAAACACAGCTATTTTCACTGCACAAAAGGTTCAGAGATTGGAGGTTTCCAGAGATAGTATGACCATGTTCTTTCTCTTAGCTGTCACTGATAATGAGTAGGATGTCTTCGTGTCACCCTCATATTAGTGAGTATGTTGATGACTGACCAACCAGATTCTGGAGCCACAGGTCTTAGAGAAGGGGCACGTGTTAATAGCTGTTGGAGGGGCACAGAGCGATTTTTGCTGCTCTTTTCTCCTTCTCCATCTCTCCTCATCTGTGCTGCAGCAGGACCTCTCAAATTGCACCACTGCCTCATGGATTATCGCTCATCTCTTAGCTGTAGCAAAGCAAGGAAAGGGTAGGAAACAACATTCATATCTACTTTTCTTAAAGCATATTGAAGTGTAGTGCTCTGAGAAAGTTAGACAATCTCTGATAGTTGTGAAGAATCCCATACACCCTTTAAATGTCTTGATCCACGACAGGAAATCCTGAAAGGAGTGGAACAGAAAATGTCTGCCTGAGAAACTGCAAAGATTGCATGATGAGTCTTTTTAAGGAAGGCCTGGAGCAAGAGGTGAATTTAGGGAAAAAAAAGGTTAATCAAAATAAAGGACATTAAGTTTCAGACTGAGGCTTGAGCTGCACTTAAAATTTAGCTAAATGTGGCTGCAGCACTGTTTAGTCTGAGAAATTGACATCTCGGAGTTCTGTAGTTTTGTTGACTGGTGCAGCTTCAGCTAGGTTGATGGAAGAGTGCTTCTTTCACTCTTGCTACCATTATTTGGGGAGTCAAGTGTTCTTTCAGAAATGGAAGAACCACTTCTGACATGGTAAGCTGTGTCTACGAAGCTTGGTTTATGTTGTCATAGCTACAGCAGTGTCCCATAGTGTAGACATGGCTTCAGTGGCTTTGGCAGAGGAAACCAGCTTAAGCTAAACTCTGAGATAGAACACAAAGGCTACGTCTACGCGTGCAGCCAACATCGAAATAGTCTATTTCGATGAATAACGTCTACACGTCCTCCAGGGCCGGCAACGTCGATGTTCAACTTCGACGTTGCTCAGCCCAACATCGAAATAGGCGCAGCGAGGGAACGTCTACACGTCAAAGTAGCACACACCAAAATAGGGATGCCAGGCACAGCTGCAGACAGGGTCACAGGGCGGACTCAACAGCCAGCCGCTCCCTTAAAGGGCCCCTCCCAGACACAGTTGCACTAAACAACACAAGATCCACAGAGCTGACAACTGGTTGCAGACCCTGTGCCTGCAGCATAGATCCCCAGCTGCCGCAGAAGCAGCCAGAAGCCCTGGGCTAAGGGCTGCTGCCCACGGTGACCATAGAGCCCCGCAGGGGCTGGAGAGAGAGCATCTCTCAACCCCCCAGCTGATGGCCGCCATGGAGGACCCAGCAATTTCGACGTTGCGGGACGCGGATCGTCTATACGGTCCCTACTTCGACGTTGATCGTCGAAGTAGGGCGCTATTCCTATCTCCTCATGAGGTTAGCGACTTCGACGTCTCGCCGCCTAACGTCGAAGTTAACTTCGAAATAGCGCCCGATGTGTGTAGACGCGATGGGCGCTATTTCGAAGTTGGTGCCGCTACTTCGAAGTAGCGTGCACGTGTAGACGCAGCTAAACAGTCATTAAGTAACATAAATGTCCAAGCAGACAAGTACTGCTTGATGGGAGAGTCCTGAGGATTAAGGGTTGCTGGATTTGGGTGACCATTGCAAAGGTAGAGGGCAGAAAGTTTTCAAGAGCTAGGTTCTAGATTCCCTTCAGCTGGTCTGGCCACATGTCTCACATGCACAAACATAGAAGAATATTGGGCTAGACTTTACTCTCTCTGTAGAGACCTGACTGGTCATTTCAGGTAATGAGGATTGCATGAGGAGGTTCAGCCTATCCACTTAACATCCCTCCCTGTTCACCAGAGAACTCAGATTGGACATTCTTTTGGTCGTCTTGGGCAGCATAGCATGTCTGCATCAACATTAGCATTCTCGTAGCAATGTTAATCCTGTGAACCAGGACCCAGGTAAGGACTGTGGGTAGGGAGTGTAGGAAAGGGAGTAGGATAGTTGAAAACCGAAGACTGATGGTAAAATTTAAAGGTTCTCAATGTGACTCCTCCAGCTCAGAGCAAAGCTACTATTAAGAATTCTTCTGTTGTGGTACACAAGTAGCAGTTTGCTGTGATATTTTCTAGGACTCCTTTAGAGAGACCAGTTTGAACACTAGAACTAAGAATTTTAGCAGCAAAAAGGACCTAGTAGTCAGTCAAGCCCCAGGCTAGCAGGTTTTTTTTTTTTGTTACTGGCATTGTCCTTTATTCAAATTGGTCATCTAAAACTACATCTTTGGTTTGCATTAATTGGTTATTTTGGCATGCCCAAACAACAGTTTCCTAGGACATTTCCTAGTCGCCATATAGCCCTGTTGAGCCCTATAATAACTATGAAATCTTTGTCTTAAAGATCTGATATTTTCTGACTTCCTTGTAGGTTAAAACATTGGCTTAAATTGTATTTACCAAGTTTTGTAAATCTGTATTAATGCATAATTGGAGTGTAGGCATGTTAAATAAAGCTTACCTTGGGCTATGCTCTGCTGTAAGGAGAAGTTTTCATTCAGGGGGATAGTGGGAGGCAGCTTAAGGGAGAAAAAATATACTGACAGTGTTCAGCAGTTTATGAAGACTAAGATCATTCTTTTGAGCACATAGGATCTTTCATTGAAAGTGTGAAGGTGGGGCTGGGGAGCTGTCAGTCTGCTCTAAGGAGTGTCTTAATTATCTATGAATTTGGACAAACATTTATTAACTGCAGTGGTAACGTCAAGGAAGCTTAGTGTCATGTGGGTGTGAACAAAATCATTTAATGCTAACAGCAAGCTATACTAAGCTTTCAGAAGCATGGGGAGGGGGTAGCTCAGTGGTTTGAGCATTGGCCTGGTGAACACAGGGTTATATGCTTGGTTCTTGAGGGGGCCATTTAGGGATCTGGGGCAAATAAACTTAAAAAAAAAAAAAGAAAAATTCTGTAAGGGATGGTGTTAGGCCTTTCTGTGAACGCAGGGGTCTGGACTCAATGACCTCTTAAGGTCCCTTCCAGTTCTGTGAGATAAGTATATCTCCCTCCATATATTGATTTTTTTGGATCATTCTGCTAAATTGATGCCGGAAGCTTGGCTTTGTTACGTTGGAGGTGTTGTCTTATTCATAAACTAAGAGCTGCAGCATATTGAGCAGACTACGTGGGTGGTATATTTGACATGCAAAAGCAACTGATAGAATACAACTTTTTCCTTGCAACTTCACCACCTGGTAGTTGTCTTTATCTTTTTCCTTGTACTCAATGAGAGGAGAGATTCATGTGCAAACATGCTAATGCTAACACTTTGTATTCGATAGAAACCGTGACACTGCAGTAATAATGCAGGTGTCCTTGCAGCAGGAGGATCGTCAGTGCCAGCCATTAATGCAGTTTTTCCAGAGTGAAGTGATGTTAATCTGATCCTTGTGCTTCCCCGTGCTCTGTCTGCAATGAGGAAGAAGTATGCATTTTTTGAGAATATCGGTGAGATATATCCATAATATGCATAAAAAAAAAAGCCCAAACCCCAGCACTCATTGTTAAAAATGTATACTAATATGGTACCGCCTTGTCTGCTGTTTGAAATGTGTAAATAAGAAAATTTAGCCTGTCATGTTTTAAAAGGATTGGTGTAAATTATGATTAAATTTCTTTTTCAGTTCTGATGAATTCCAAGTGACATGAAAACAAATACACCAATTACTGTACATTTAAAGTTGTCAGCATTGCAGGATTTTTGTGGATGCTTCTACAGTGTTATTGCTGTTCTGATGCCAGCTGCTGTGCTAAGAATAGGATAGGATAAGATAAAGAAGATCCTATGTTGTTATATAGAATCATAGAACTGGAAGGGACCTCAGGAGGTCATCAAGTCCAATCCCCTGCTCTCACAGCAGGATCAAGCACCATCTCCCTATCACCCCGTTAGATATTTATCTAACCTGTTCTTAAATATCTCCAGTGATGGAGATTCTACAGTCATCCTAGAAGATTTATTCCAGTGCTTAACCAGCCTGACCAGGAATTTTTTTCCTGATGTCCAACTTAAATCTCCCTTGCTGCAATTTAAGCCCATTGCTTCTTGTTCTGTCGTCCGAGGCTAAGGAGAATATTTTTTCTCCTTCTCCTTGTTACACCCTTTTTGGCAGGTGAAAGCTGTTATGTCCCCTTTCAGTCTTTTTTCCAAACTAAATCCAGTTCTTTCAATCTTCTGTCATAGGTCATATTTTCTAGACTTTTAATCATTTTAGTTGTTCTTCTCTGGGCCCTTTCCAATTTCTCCACATCTTTCCTAAAACGTGGTGCCAAAAACTGGACATAATACTCTCAGTTGAGGCCTAATCAGTGCAGAGATGAGCAGAAGAATAACTTCTCATGTCTTGCTCACAGCACTCCTGTTAATGCATCCCAGAATCACATTTGCTTTTTTGCAGCCGTGTCATGCTGTTGACTCATGCTCATCGTGAGGTCTCATAGCCAAATTGAAGGATGCCCAATGTTTAAACGATTTTCAGAAGAGTCTCGATGACAAATTAACATCCTACGGTCAACTGGTCGGTACTGTAACTGAAAAGTGGGATCAGTTCAAGCAGATAGTGACTGACACAGCAATAACATTGCTTGGACCAAAGAAAAGAATACATCAGGATTGGTTCGATGAGAACCAAGAAGAAATATGTTCAGCACTGGAAGTAAAGAGAAAAGCCTTTATTGAATGGCAGAATGACCCCTCCTCAGCCTCCAAACGGGACCATTTCAAGCACTTTCAGAGCAAAACACAGAAAGACCTCCGTCAGATACAAGACAGCTGGTGGGAGAGGAAAGCCAAAGAAATTGAGCACTATCCTGAGACCCACAACTCCAAAGATGTTCTTTAGTGCTATTAAGACTATGGACCTTCTAAACCAAGGACTACCCCGTTGCTCTCATCAGACAGCACAACGCTGGTCAAAGATAAAGAGGGCATCAATGAAAGATGGCAGGAACACTTTAGCATCCTCCTTAACAGACCATTGACTATGAATAACAACGTCCTCAATGAAATTCCACAACAACCCATCCTGAGAGATCTTGACTTTCTGCCTACTGTAGATGAGATTAAGAAAGCTGTTAGCCAAATGAGTTCAGGAAAAGCTCCTGGAAAAGATGGGATACCAGCAGAGAGAGAGAAAGCGGCAAGTCCAGCAGCACTAGCAGCATTCCATAGCTTGATCATCAGCATCTGGGAGGATGAGAACATACCACAGGACCTCCACGATGCTATTATTGTCTCCCTTTTCAAGAATAAAGGCGGCAAAGCAGAACGCAGAAACTACAGAAGCATATCCCTCCTCTCCGTTAGAGGGAAAATCATTGCCCGCATCATCTTGAACCGCCTAATAGTCAGTATTTCCGAGGCAAATCTACCTGAAAGTCAGGGTGGTTTTCGACCTGGCCAGAGCACAGCCGATATGGTGTTTGCTGTCAGACAAATACAAGAGAAGTGCATTGAACAGAACATGCACCTGTATGCTGTCTTCATAGATCTGACAAAGGCGTTTGATACCGTCAACAGGCAAGGCCTTTGGACCTTCTCATATGACTTGGCTGCCCCAGAAAATTTGTCCAGATTATACGCCTTTTCCATGACGACATGACAGGTGAAGTACTGTCTGAGGGAGCCACATCAGCCCCCTTCAGCATCACCAACGGCGTGAAACAAGGATGTGTTCTCGCTCCTGTGTTATTTAACCTGTTCTTTGCATGCGTCCTTAACCATGCAATGAAAGATCTGGACCGAGGTATATACTTGAAATACCAGCATGATGGTTCACTTTTTGACCTCCATCGCCTGAATGCAAAGACTAAGACAGTGCAGAAACTCCTTTCTGACGCACTCTTTGCTGATGACTGTGCCCTTATGACTCACACTGAAAACGATCTTCAGCACATTGTCAACAAATTTGCTGAGGCCTCGCAACTTTTTGGACTAACTATCAGCCTTGGAAAGATAGAGGTTCTCCATTAACCTGCACCTGGATCAAATGCTCCTATCCTGAGTATCTCCATTGACAGCACTCGGCTTAAAGTAGTGGAGAACTTTCAATACCTGGGTAGTGTCATATCCAGTGATGGATCACTGGATAATGAGATCAACACACGAGTATCCAAAGCGAGCCAGGCACTTGGCTGTCTGCGTGTCAAAGTTCTAAACCACCATAACATCCGGATGTCAACAAAACTGCTTGTGTACAGAGCTGTTGTTCTCTCATCTCTTTTGTACAGGTGCAAAACATGGACACTATATAGGCATCACATCAAGCAGCTCGAAGCATTCCATATGCGCTGCCTCCGTAACATCTTGAAGATCCTCTGGCAAGACAAAGTGCCCAATCTTGAGGTCCTCAAGGGAGCCCAGATGACAAGCATCGAAATGATGATTATGAAGTCACACCTATGTTGGACCCGTCATGTCAGCCGCATGGATGCCAACAGAATCCCTTGCCAGCTTCTGTATGGTGAGCTCTCCCAGGGCATCTGGCATATAGGTTGTCCATGGAAACGCTACAAGGACACCATCAAAGCCAATCTGCAGTACAGCAGTATCAAACCTAGGGACCTTGAGGACGCCGCCAGTGACAGAACACAGTGGCGTGCAACAGTCAGAAATACCTGCATTGCCTTTGAGGAAGACCGCTGTCGGCATCTCTAAGAGGCACGCGAACGACGTCACAGAACATCAGCAAGGCACAACCCACAGATTGCAAACTTCCCATGCACCATCTGCGGCAAAATGTGCACCTCTAGAATTGGCTTATATAGTCATCAGAGGGCACACCACCAGACCAATAACACATGATCTGCACAGATTTGTCGTCATCGGATCGATGGACTACCATTATCTTGAGGTCCACTATGACCCCATATTCCTTTCTGCAGTACTGCTTCCTAGGGAGTCACTTCCTGTTTTGTATTTGTAAAACTGATTTGTTCTACCCTAAGCGGAGTTCTTTGTATTTGTCCTTATTGAACTTCATCCTATTTTCCTCAAACCATTTCTCCAGTTTATCCAGATCTTTTTGAATTCTGACCCTATCCCTCAGAGCACTTGCAACTCCTCCCAGCTTAGTATCACCTGGAAACTTGAAAAGTTTACTTTCTGACATGAAGATATTGAACAGAACAGGCCCCAAAACTGACCCCCTTGGAATGCCAGTTGTTCCCTTCCAGCATGACTGTGAACCATTAATAACTACTGTCTGTAAACGGTTATCCAACCAGATATGCGCCCACCTGAGAGTAGACCTATCTAGGTTGCATCTCCCTTGTTTAATGATAAGAAGGTAATGTGAGACTGTATTACATGCATTACAAAAGCCCAGGTGTACCAAGGCCACCGGTTCCCCTTTATCTGCAAGGCTTGTTCTTTCAAAGAAAACTATCAGGTTGGTTTGACATTATTTGTTCTTGACAAATCCATGCTGGCTGTTATCTGTCACCTTACCTTCTAGATGTCTGCTGATGGATTGTCTGCTGATGGATTCCCTAATTATTCTATCAGCTTCAGTGCCAGGAAATATAAGGTGATGGGCCTGTAATTTCGTGGGTTGTCCTTATTTTCTTTTTTATTGATGGGCACTATACGTACCCATTTCCAGTCTTTTGTAATCTCTCCTGATTTCCTTGGCTTTTCAAAGGTGGTAGCTACTGGCTTGCATACCTGCTTTCAGCTTCTTGCATATTCTAGGATGTCTAGATGAAGACATTTTAACTTTTCTTTCTTTAACTTTTTCTTCCCCTATTTTAACTTCTTGACCTACTCCATTTCCACTAGCATTCACTGTATTACATGTCCAGTCTCCATTAACCTTCTTGGCAAAGACTAAACCCAAGAAATAATTGAGTATCTCTCCCATTTCCATGTTTTCTGTTTTTGTTTTACCTTCTTCATGGAGCAACGGGCATAACTCTGTCCTTGGTCTTCCTCTTGCACCTACTATATTTGTAGAATGTTTTCTTGTTTCCATCTATGACTTGAGCTAGATTTAGCTTGTTTTGTGCATTTGCATTTCTAAATGTGCCCCTATTAATATTCCTCCTCCTGCACTTTGACCTAACTTCCGCTTTCTCTACAGTTGCTTTATTTTGCAGTCATTCAAGTTCTCCTGGTTAAGCCAAGCTGGTCCCTTGCCACACTGCATGTCTTTCCTATGCAGAGGTATCTCTTCTTCTGCCCACACATACAAACTGTTCTTTATATGCTGTTGCATGTTCTCCTTACCCTTGAAGACTTGGTAGGTGGGATAGATTTGCTTTTACAACTGGTTTTAAGATTTTTAAAGCATAAGTAAGAGGACTTAAAAATAGGAATGCCTTTAACTATTAGATTGATGGTAGTTTTCTGTTATTTCTATACTACTTTTTTCATTGTAAACACTGTCTGAGGTATAGCTGGAAATTTGCACAGAATTAGTTTATGTTGCACACATCAACATAAAGCAAAAGTCACAGTACAGCAAGTTCACTGCTGATGTGCAGGTGACAGATGGCTTTGATTTTCTAAATTACAACATGCTGCTGATGTACAGTAAACTCTTTCATATCTGACAGCCCCAGGACTGGGAGGTTGCTGGATATTCAAATATTCTTGAAAATAGAGAGGTGTACCAGCAATGCATAACACTAAAGAAAAACAAGATTAGATAGTAAGAAACAAAAATGTATACAAAGTACTTTATTTACCAACAAAAGAAGTATTGTATGCTGTGAACATTTACTGTATTTGCTCTGTTTACTTTCAGTATACAATAAACCCTTGATTTAATGGACTAATGGGAGGAGGAGTGTCCATTAACCCAAAAGTTGGTTTAATACGAAGGTTTACTGCCCCACCCCTTGCCCGGCTCCCCTCCGTCCCAAAAAAAACCCCCACAATTCCAGAGCTTGCTGCCTCTGGAGGAGCCGCTGGAGCCCACCATGCAGCTGGAGTTGCTGGACCCACCATTCCACTGGAGCTGGCCAGAGAAGATCTGCTGGCAGAGCTGCCATACGCTTCTCCCACCAGGGGTGGGACATGTATGGGAGTGCTGTCTGTCCACGTACATGCACCATCTCTGGTGGGAGGGAGCATGTGACGGCTCCAGAAGCAGTGATTCAGGCCAAAGTGCAGGTTTGGTGGCTGGAGGCCGCGGCTCTGTTAAGTTGCCTTACTCTTTTGGGGAGGAGTGGGAGAGGATTTAGGATTTTACAGGCACCAACTAAGCAGATCTTGGAAACGGCAGGTGGGGTGGGGAGCTGGTGGACATGCATTGTTCCTGAAGTCCACTGAATCATTGTCCATAATATTGAGGGTCTACTGTACTTTATGGAAAATGTAACTAGAATTTACTTATGGTTAAAATAAATGCTGGTTATTTGAGCATTCTGGATGATATGAACTATATAATAATATGAAAGTTTACTGTACTGTGAGAATGAGCACTTTTTTTTTTTTTTTTTATTCCTATCCCCCAGCTTTCAAATTGCATAACAAAATTTTGCAATAGAAGGGAGAAATCATGTTGCATCCAGTGAAATGGGGTTATCACAGTATCCTGCTGGTAGTCTTCTGCTTAAAACTGTGCAGTGAGGACAAACTGACTAATCTTCAAAGAATTAGATCTAAGGGGATGTGTTGGTAAAAACCAATCATTGAGACTTGATGTAATATGCAAATGATGGAGAATCTGGTTTAAGAAAATGTTTTTTCAGCGCAGTGCTTTGTATAAGAATGACTTGTTTTTTGTTTTCTTAATGCCTCCTGATTGCCATTATAATTATACACCAGTGACTGAGATCATTGCAAGACAGATGCATAAACTGGTGTGGTGGCATGGCTGTTCTGTGGGTTGATGAACAGAGCCATTTATGGAAACTGCTGTGATTACATAGATGTTAAATAAGCTATAATAGGCTTCTGTGGCTTTGGAAGATAGCCCTATGTAATAGCTATGCATGTTGGACAGTCAGATATAAGTGTTACTCTTTGCTAATGTTTTATTAAAGAATAATTTCTAAAGTGTGATAAATTAATTGATCTCAGTAACTTTTGCTTGTCATCCATATTATATTTTTTGGAAATGTCATTGTACAGGACCCTGTGCGGAAGAAAAATGTAAAAATATTGCTTATTGAATGTGTTAAACATACCTGAAAAGAACAAATTAAAATGTGACCATGTATTAACTTATAGCACCCAAAATTATGCTGAGTGCTGAAAATAAAAACAAAATTGGTCCCTGTACTTAAGTCTAATTTCAGATATGATGCAGTAAGAGTAGAAAGTGGGTAGAGGAGGAGGATAGTAGATGCTGCGTGACCAGCTGTTTACTCATTGGAAGCAAATACACACACTGGTTTCACTCTGTAAAATTTATGACAGTTATAGTGCTCCTAAGCATAAAGGCTGGTTTTGGAGCTACTAGCATGTTTTTTCATCTGGAATTTTGAACAGTTGGTTATAACATCAGGGTTCAAATATGGTGTTCAAAATTTCGGACTTACTGGCGTAATATTATTTAGTTCTAGATGCAAACAACTGGTTTTGCAACATTTAGGTTGCTGTGTCTTTGCTGCTGTTTTCATCCAAGTTATCTAACTTGGGTTAAGAAATTTTCTTTTTAAGGGAGGACATACCCTGTATATGTTACAGTAAGTTTTGTCTTTCACTTTCCTGTGGGTATGGGGTCAGTGGAGAATTAACTGAGGTTAGAGCCCTGTCTCCAATAGGAGGTACAACTAGAGGAAGGAATCAGTCTCCTTGTCTCGGTTTCCCTCCAGCAGAGCCCTCAGTACCACCAATGAATTCAGAACTTGGCTTTTCTTTCTTAGGAGACTCTGAAGTACTCAACAGTTTCTCCTCTGAGCCATGACTTCCTCGTCAGGGAGCTCAGACCAGTGTAGAGTGGGCCTTCATCACATTACTTGCCTCAGAACCATTGGTATCCCATGCTGTGGAGCTCTCTGGAGCCCTCAGTGACCCATCTTCCTGGCCATATTGGGGGCTGCAGTATCTGTACCGACTTGAGGAGGTGATACTATCTGCTAGGGGGTCAATCCTACATTCCTCTCCAGGAAGACAACAAAAGGTTCCTCCTGGCCTTATGGGAGAAGGGAAAGTCTGATCAGAAACCACTGAGATTGTCCTCATTGTCTCCAGATGAAGCAGTCACTCCAGCATCCCCATTGCCCCCTATTTATCCATACGCACGTTCAGGAACAGGGTTGTGGAGGACATATACAGACTTCCCTTGGGGAAGTTTAGGATGCACAACACACTCTTCTGGACAAGGACATCCATCTTTCCTCTGCATCCTGCCAAATATCACTTCCTCTTAATGATTGCATTTGGGAATCAACTTACAGGTTCATCCTTCTTGGTCTGGCACCCTCAGGACCTGAGTGGTCTTGGACCAAGAATTTTTGCTGGCCTGGGGTGATCAGTTCTGCCCCTGCTCCCAGCCTCAGCCTCTATTCCTGGGCTCCCCTCCCCACTGTTGCTGCAGCTATCCCACCTTCATGTTCCGCAGTTGCCAGCTCCTGGCCCCAACCACCCCTCCAAAACCTACTCTGGTTGTAGTTTCCTGCTCGTCCCCAAATTGCCGTTCCCCAGACAGGGGCTTTGCACACCTCAAGCGTTTCTTGCTTGGCCCCTGAAATGAGCTGTTGTAAGCCTGGGCTACCAGGTTACCAACCTGGACCACTGTTCCCTGGCTGCTGCCACCCCTCCCTCCCCTTGCCACTAGAGCAGCTGTGACTTCCCTGCCTTGGGCTCTTGCTGCTGATTTGGTTATCCCCTCTTCCTCTCAGCCCTGGAACTCTCTGGTCCTTCAAGATCTGTAGTCCTGCTGGAGGAGGGAGGGCCAGTTTTGGGAGTTTTAACCTGTAAAACAGTCTAGTATGCCCAGAAACGGACAAGTGAGTACCAAACATTATCCGCTCTGGCTATGCAACTGAATTTCCTTCTTTGCCCCTTCCAGGACCCCAAAACACATACCTTTTTAGGGCCATTATGGAAATGGAGATTCTCAAAGGAACAGTGGAAACCTTTCAGTGAGGAGTAATAGAATGGGCAGCCTGGATTGACTTTTAAATGACTACAATTTAAATAATTGATTTTTAAATCAAGTTACCAGAAAGCCAAGACTGACTGCTCTTAAAGTGCACTTAATTTTGGAGAAAACCCCACAGAAATAAAAAAAAAAAAAAAAAAATGCATTCACAAACTTTTTACATACTCTCTTTCTTCACACTTCACATGCGTTTCTACCACTGTCTTTCTTTCTTCCCCTCCTGAACCTTCTCCCTCTCTGGAGGATGCTAGGAGGAGTTATCCAATGATTTGAGATCACATGTTGTTTGCTATTTGGATAGTTGTTCGTTTTGGGGCTTTTCGACTTTCACCATTTCTTGAAAATAATCAGGAGTGGGTTTTTTTTCCTTTTTAAAATTTGCAGTTATAGCTTCAGGAGCTGCAAAGAAGTCCTTAAAGAACTGCAAGTTGCAGACCCCTGTTTGACACCTTCCCTAGTCAGTCCCCAACTGACTGCTGTGGCTGCTCCTTGTGTACAGGGCTGCTCCAGCAAGCTGCCCACTGGTTACTTCCAAGTCTTTCTCCAGTTGTTTGGGGTACTGCACGGGCTCACTCCTGCAGGCTGGAGTGGGGCAGTGGTTCCCCTCTATCCCCTTTCTGGAATGAAAGCTCATTCTATAAGAATAGTGATGTCAGTGACAGATGCAGTCCATCCACACATTTGTGAGACATGCTTTAGTTTGAGTTAATTGTCCTCTATTTTGTACTTGGTTATTTTTTTCTTTCCCAAGTGTAACACTCAACATCTGTCTTTTGTTGCATTTATTTTTGTTGTCTACAGCCCAGATCCCCAATTTCCCAAGATCCCTCCAAATTTTAGCTGTATTTTCCAGAATTTTGGCAAACCCAGTTCTATCCAGGCTTTGCATCATCTGCATACTTGATCAGTGTGTTCTGTATTCCTACACTGAAATCATTACTAAGATGTTAAATAATGCAGATCCACACCAGGTCACTTTCTACAATAAAAAGAGTTAAGGGCATTCATTCTCATGAGTAGCTGGAGAGTAAGAAGTACAGCTGTGGAGGAGTTCCAGAGCTGTAGAAATCAATACCAGACATGAAGGAACCTCCAGTCCTGTAAACAACCGAGAACGAACTGAGAGAGAGAGAGAGAGAGAGAGAGAGAACCAACTGAAAGGTGTGTGTGTGTGAGAGAGAGAGAGAGAGACCTTTCCTGGGGTACTTGGCCTTTTATATTTCATTAAAAAATATTAAAGGTAATGGAAACCTGCAACCATGTGATGGTACAACACAAGTTATTTATAAATCAGTTTAAGTTAATTTGTAACTTGTCCGTTACTGAATGTCATCATTTTGTTTAAGGAATCTGCGTAACTTGTCTAAAAAAAAAAAAGAAAAGGAAAGAAAAAAAAGCAATATTGGACTATTTCCAGCCTGTCTATTTGAGGGCAGCAGCCAGAGGTTTTTTCAAAGCTTCAGACTATCATCTGTTTTTAGTACTTGGCAAAAAATAGCTTTGTTTAAATCATGATATTTTAGAATATATTCAGAAAGCGGAGGAAGAAAAGAGGCATCTAAATGTCAAGTTTTTAAATTTCAGAACATTTAAAACTTCCAAGTTTTTTATTCATCTCTTTGTTCTGCAAAAGGTAACTTGGACACAGTATCCTGTTAGTCAGCATATTTTTAACTTCTGTGTCAACAAATCAAAGTATGGTTCAGTGTTCTAGTGCAATGGATGTTTTTGGCTTTTAAAGCCATGTTTCATTTGACTTGTGCAATAAAAAAATTTTAACATGGATTTCAAGGGTGAAAATAATGTGTATGGCCTGGACAGAGGCTACAATGGTATTTATACTGCATTTGTCTTGGATAGATGTAGCAGGCAGTACCTATGAGAGACGGATATGCATGTATATGCATCTTCCCAAGAGTGAACTAAGGCAACAACCCTTTTTAATTTCAGTTCTCCGTTACATTTTGTTTGGGGAGTTACTTTGATCACCAACCACAAAGATGTATTTTAGGGACGTTTTTTCTTTTGTATTTGTACAGGATCTAGTATTCCTAAGCACTACCATAATAAGAATAAAGTATGTAATAGTTACCCTTATTTAAAAGAACATAAATCTGTTTTTACAAATCCTAAACTAGTCTTAATGCCAGCTTTTGTAAATGTAGTTAGTGCACATACAAAACAAATTATAGTCTTTTCTTTCACAATGCAGTTATCTCGTGTAATATATGTTATCAAAACAAAAATCAGTCCAAGATGTTTCTTAATATCAGAATATCCATTGTCCCCATTAAACAGGAGTGAAACAATGCCTGAACTTCAGAATATTTTCTTTTAGGGCTTTCAGTTAGTTGTCATTAACTCAAAAAATTAATCACAATTAAATGCACTGTTAGATAATAGAGTATCAATTGACATTTATTAAATATTTTATTTTTCTACATTTCAAATGTATTGATTTCTGACAGTACAGAGTGCATAGTTTGCTCACTTTGTTTTTACTACAGTTGCACTGTAAAATGATAAGAAATATTTTTCAATTCACCTTGTGCAAATACTTTAATGGAAACTCTTTATTGTGAAAGTGTAACTTACAACTGTAGGGCATTTTGTTACATAACTGCACTTAAAAACAAAAGCACTAACATTTTAGAGACTGCAAGTCCACTCAGTCTTACTTTTTGTATTATTTTGTTAATCTTTAAAGTGCTACAGGACTGTTTTTTTGTTTTGCAATGCTGGAAGTAGTCAGCTACCTGTGGTTCTTTCTTAGATGCCTTTAGAAATTGGAGTGCTTATTGTGTTATCTCCTCTTCAAGAATATTGTATGCTGTTAGAGGAGAGCCAGTGTTATTAGGGATCTTCTGTCCTTTTGGAAGAATGTGCCAAGATGTCTCCGAAAGGTTGTAATGTCTGGCTTGTTCTATAAGCTTACATTAACTAGCCTTAAGTCTAGTTTAAGTTTTTTTCCACAGTAAATTTAAAATATTTTAGTGTATTGGAGCCAGACAGGCTATTGAATTCTGATGCAGGAGAGGAAGGTGAGAATATACACTGTTCTTTGAATGTTACCTCAGTATTGTAGCACATTTTCAACCTTTTGTTGGTAAAATTTATGCTGGGTATCTGGAATTTTACAGGTAATCTTATTTCCTGAATTATTGGCTTGTATCCCTTTTTAAAGTCAGATATTATAATGTAAGTGGATGCTTATTTAAGTGTTAAGTTTGACTGAACTGAATCATTTTTACTGAATTCGGGACTATTATAAAAATGCAATTTTTGTAATAAATTTAAGAACTTCAATACAAATCTTAGTTTTCAGTCTGTTTACTTTAGTGAAAATACTTGAGGCGTGGACAGTGAAAATGGAGAACTGTGAGTTGTTTTTGTGGATTATTCACGGGAAAGCGTAATTAGGTGTCATTTTGGTTGGAAACAATACTTTAATCTGAAGTTTGTGATACAAATGATTGGAAAAGTTAGAACTTGTACAAGTTTTATTTACAATCTTTGTTCTGGATCTGAACTGCCTTCATTTTTCTTTTAATCCTGATTATAGGGACTTTAACAGACACTCAGAGTATAGCTAGAAATGAAATCTAGTTACAAAATAAAGATTTTAAATATTCATGGATCTTATTCCAGTGCCCCAGCAGGAAAGCAGAAGAATTGTACAGGTTGTCCACTCACATTAACTAAGCACTACTGTATTTAGTACAACCATCAGCCATTAAATGGTAATATTGAGCCTCCAGGGATCACAATCAGGCTTCAGAATTGGCACCTCCAGTGAGTTATATAGTGATGCTCACACTTTGTTCAATTGTCTGGCACATTTGGACAGTGGTTTGGTTTACATGTCATATTTCGTAGAGCTGGAAGGAACATCGAGATGTCATCACATCTAGTTCCCTGTACTCACAGCAGTACTAAACATCCTCCCTGACAAGTTGTTTTTTTTAATCTATTTGCCTGAGACCTCTAAATGGCCTCCTCGAGGATTGAACTCACAATCCTGGGGTTACAAGGCCAAAGCTCAAATCACTGAACTGAACTGTCGCTCCCAGCCCTGTGTTATAGGGGCTGTCATTGCAGTCAGATGTGTAGCATAGCATGTCATGTCTAATTTTTTTCCTGACCCGGAGGTTATGATTACCCACCTTTCTGATGGAAGGAAGTGCTCAGTACCTCTAAAATTCAGGATGTTATTAAAAGCCATATTCTTCTGCATCTCCCTATTACAGTAAACTCTTTCATATCCAGCATTCTCTTATCCAGAACTCTCAAATAACCAGCCTTTTAACAATGAGTAAATTTTAGTTACGTTTTCCATCAGTACCGTATATACTGAAAATAAATACAAATAAATACTGCAAATATAGTACGTTTGCAGTGTACAATACTACTGTTGTTGGTAAAGTACTTCGTATACATTTTTGTTTGTTTTTTTAATATTTAATCTTGCTTTTCTTTAGTGTTATGCATTGCTAGATATACCTCTCTATTATCAAGAATGTTTGACTGTCCAGCAATCTCCTGGTCCCAGGGCTGCCAGATATGAAAGAGTTACTGTATCAGGGTATTAATCTTTGCTGCAGAACACTTGTGCTTATAAATATATAACTTTGAGAAATATACACCAGTTTTTGTTGGAATTAATGACTAATACTAATTGTAGTTCTGAGAAAGTAAAGGCTACTGTAAAATGATGCTTGATGTTCTTAACCGCATGCAAATTTTTCCAGCACTTATACTTTAGTTCACATCTTTTAATAATAATTCAGATTTAAATCTAAAACAATTTTTTGTAAATTGGTATCTAAACTGGTTATCAATTACAGAGTGATATTTGCAATTTTTAATTTATAAAGCACATTGTGTTGAATTTAAGATGTGTTCAGTAATAGACTAATTCTGCATTCGTGGAAGTAAAATTTCTAATAACTTCAGAGAAACAGTTATGCAAGCAAAAGTGCTTCTGAAAGTCTTTTTTATTAAAAGAAAATGACTGAACGTTTCCAATTTAAAAATGTATTAGTGGATTTTAAAATTGCAGAATTGAGAACTGGCATTTTATGAAGGCTAACGAGTGTGCTTTCTTTGCAGGTGGAGTCATTCATTTTGGATCAGGATGATTTGGAAAATCCAATGTTGGAGACTGCTTCCAAATTGCTTTTGTCTAGTACGGCTGATGGTGCTGACTTGAGGACTGTAGACCCAGAAACCCAAGCTAGATTAGAAGCTTTACTTGAAGCTGCAGGTAAGTCCTGAAATCCATATTCCTAAAACGATAATGGGGTGTTGTGTAAGTCTGACCGTCTCGGAACCTAATGCAGTGTGAACTTTCATTGGGGTGGAAATTTTCTGTGTGGGATGGAATGAATTACAATACCTACCTTTCCAAAAGCTTTTGATGCAGGAAAAGAAATGTCCTATTATTCTCTGATTCAAGCTATTTTTTATTTGCAGCATCATGTAAACAAGATGATAATAAAATTCAATTAATTTCTCCACGTCCCATTTAAATTTTTCCCAGCATGCACAGACGGGCTGTGTCTACCCAGGCAGCCTCTGTTGATAAAACTGGGCTTTTGTTGACAAAACTCGTTGAGCATCTACACGATTGAAGTACACTGTTAGAGTTTGTTGACAAAACTCAGCTCTTCAGCCAGCAGCATTTTCTCTCTCCCCCCAGTCAGGTATATTGTCTGTCTACAGTGTTTTGTTGACAGAGCGCCTTTGTAGGCATTTCTTTTGACAGAGGTCTTCTGGTTCCCCAGGCAACTCTGTTAGCAGAGCTTCTGGTCAGCCACTCTTTCGAGAGAGGGTAGGGCAGTCTGGCTGCTCTTTGTCGACAGGGTGGCTTGCTCTTTCAAGTTTATGTGTAGACGCGATTTTTTGACAGAAGTACTGCTAAGGTTTCATGCTGACAATGACCTGTGTCGACAGAGGCTGCCCATGTAGATGTAGCCCCACACTTCAGACTGAGAGTGAGTGAAAGTACTCTATTTGATCTATAGAGCTTGCATTTTACTTTTGTTTCTGTAGTTGCCATGGTTAATATTCCTTTCTAGGTCTTTAAAGCTCATATAGCAGATGCTTGTATTTTTGTGGTCTTTTTGGTAATCGAAAGGATGTCTCACATTCTATATTTCGCTGTGAAGGAAGTAGAAATCAGTGCCTTCCATTTTTTTCCAGCCTCTTTTTTCTCTGTAAGTGGTGGTCATGTGGTAGAATACCTTTTCTTTAGTTTTCCATTATTTTTATTTATATTTGAGTCCCTTACATAAATTGTCTTTCAGGGTTTAATAAACGGAATAGTCATCCCCAAAGGCCTCACAATATCTACTTGCAAAGATGGTGTTAGGCTTACCTCTTAATGAGACTGATTCTTCGCGCTGTCAGGATCCCCAGGCAGTGGGTCCCTACTTGTAGAAAATCCCCATAGCCCAGTGAGGCACACATTAGTCAGCAGGCTCGTGTCTACTGGAGAGACAGACTATTCAGTGGTTCAGAAAGGCGGTAGGCAGATGGGATGTGAAACAAGTGTTTGTCTCCAAGACGTGGTACAGATGAAAAATGCCAATTTTTATAAAGAAAAGTTTAGAACATTAAAAATAAAAATGCTTTGGAAGTACAAGATGCTGAATGAGCTCTTGTTTTGAAATACAATACATTTGAAAAAAAATATTTACAGCATAGTTTTCATTAACTTAAACTCACTGGTCACTGTTTTAAGGGAGTTACCAAATTTCTACTTGCAGAATGAATGTACTATGGGATCAGAGTTCAAATTGCTTAAAGTATTTTTAAAACATAAACATCCAATGTATATGATTTTTTTCCCTATTCTATCAATATTGGAATGGTTTCTGCTAACGTTGTATGGATTGAATTTACACTTTCTTTGTTACTTTTTGTTTTCCTTTTTCGGTGTACGTATCCACTTGTCATAAATTGGAATGAAAGGAATAGGTAAATTATCCACTGCTGACGGTAAAGCATTTGCAGATCCCGAGGTGCTTCGTAGACTGACTTCCTCGGTCAGCTGTGCGTTGGATGAAGCTGCTGCTGCACTTACCCGAATGAGAGCGGAAAGCACAGCAAATGCAGGGCAGACGGACAAGTAAATCCTTTTTTGCATTTCTCCCCTGCAACTTAAACATTCTTTGTTGTTGTTCCTCTTTCTTTTGGTATGGAAAAATGGCATAAATGTTAAGTATATTCTTGGGATTTTTTTTATTAATTCCATTTGGCACTAAGACCTTCCAGATGGAAAATGCAGGAGGCGTTTGCATAGGATAGTGGGAATTTAGGTAAAAGGATTAAAGAAACTGAAATGCTTATTTCACAATGATTACTTGAACATAAGTTCAAAAATCAAATGAAATCTTGTAGGTTCAGAGCCTTCTCTGGTTGTTGTCTTTCATCTTCGAATTTTCTTAAAATGTGACTCCTGAAACCAGTGGATGAATTACATATTTTAACTATTGCCTGCTTTATTATTTCTCTTTTTTTAAAAGAAAGTGGCTAATATAAATGATGCTGAAGTATCTAATGTGAGGATGTGAAACAAATAAGACCAAGACCTTTCTGTAGCCATTTTAACCGTACGTCTTCACTAACAGAAGATCGACACTACTATGGTCAATCTTCTGGAGTTTGATTTAGCATGTCTGGTAGGGACGTGCTAAACTGAGCTCACAAGGTAGCCCCATTGGCGCTACTACTCCTGATCCTCATGAGGAGTAAGGGAAGTCAGCGGGAGCATTTGTTCCTGTCGAGTTCCCACAGTGGAGACAGCACAGAAGCTCAAATTAATCTACATTGACTTCAGCTGTGTAATTAATGTGGCTGGAGTTGTGTATCTTAATTCGATCTTCCCCTTTAGTGTACACCCGGCCTCAGTTAAGGGGAGAATGGTGTGGTTTTATGGTTAAGGCAATAACATGAGACTTGGGAAGCAAATTCGAATCTCAGCTTTTCCATATTTCTTGGAACCTTGAACAGGTCTCTTAATTGGTGTTTTTGTTCCCCGTCTTCTGCTGATAAGTTACACAATTCTCTCACTCTCTCACTGTCTGTATATAGAATGCAAGCTCTTCAGGACTGGGACTGTCTTTTTGAGTGTTTGTGTTACCTCTTAATGAGGTTGATTGGCATTGGTTGTTGCCTCCTAGCACCACTGTAATACATGTACAATGGCAAAAGACTCAGCAGTGCCTCAGTATGCCCCATTAACAAATACATCTTTACTCTGCCAACCCCACAGGTACTATAACATATGAGCTCTTAACCTTCTTTTAGGGTCCCTACATTCTCATCCACAAGATTCTAATTAATACTATTAAAGGACAAAAAGGAAGTTGACACTTTCCCTCCACCCTCTTTGAGCAACATTTTGATATGCCCATAGATGGGCCCTGGACAATGTAAATTAAGGAGGTGGTGTTCACATGTACGCTCTTTGACTAGACCTCAATCATGTTTACACTGCAGATTAAAACTCGTGGCTGGCTCATGTCAGATCACGCAGGCTCGTGGGATTTGGGCCAAGAAGCTCGTTTTACTGTGGTGCAGACAAAAGCTAGGGAGCAGAGACATCTATATGAACAAGCTGCACGGCCATACAGGTGAAATTAACATGAATTGATCAGCCATTTCAGTTCTCTTTCCCGTGTTTATTGGATAAACATGTATTTCTTTTTTTAAATTGGATAGTCCGTCAGCATATTAGTGAAAACTTAAAATCAGAAGCTCGAAGCTTACACAATTGTGCATTGAAATTCTGTATACTGGATCCAGGAGGTACACATGTAGCTCTTCCTTTTGCTCTTTCACAATGAAAGGTGCAAAACATAATTTCGTATCAGAAGCAGAGCTCTGTAATACACGTGAAAGTATTCCACTCTGTAATGTCATATAAACACACCTTCATCAGGCAGTCTAACCTACTGCTCCCATTTCTCACACTCACCACACTAGGATGTAGGCACATTGTTTTCTTTGGTCACTGACATCTCTTGGGAACAAAGAGAAGGTGACATGAGCATCCTGTTAGGAATGGGCCCGAAAAGGAGGTGTGAAGAGCTTGTATGTTTCAGTAGCTGTGGGATTAGTAAGGTAAATTTACACAAGTTAAAGGGATGTATGGGAGCACAGTTGAAAAATGGAAGAGTTAAGATTTGCCTGGGCAACCTTAACCATGCATTTTTTGATTTTTTTAGAATGTCAGATTTTCTCAACTCGCCATTCTGGAATGTGATGTCATACTACCAACTAATCTTGTGTTAATAGTTTATTGGCACTGAATTTCCTAATTTTCTTTAAAAACATGGTTGTAGTTGTACAGTTAGGTTGCAGCTATATGTATCATGTCCTTCAATTTGCATATTGAGCCAGCCCCTCCCCACGATCAGCCAGCCTTACCAGCCCTGCATCAGCACACCACTGCAGCCATATCCCTGATCTGTTTAATATAGCTCTTTCGTCTAACCTGCCCCCAGCTTGTAGTGCAGAGGTCTGATTACAATAGTAAATGCATCTCCCTGGAATCTTCACTTATGAATATGTCGACATTTCTATTGATATTATTGTTCACCATCCAATAACCAGACACCTGTGGTACAAAGGACAACTACTGTGTTACAGTAGGATGGCGTCCTTGTCCATGTATCTAAAAGTTGGAAGGTTGCAAGGCCAGAAGGAGAATTCACACATGGTTTCTGTTTGAAAATATTAACAATTTTATGTTTGAGAGGGAGCTCCTCTGACCCCTGTCCAATAGATACACCCCATCTCCAAGAAGCAGTAAGGTGTTAGAACTGGTAATATTTCTGTGCCTAACAGTACACAATTTCGTGTCAGTTGTGAACCCTCCAATTTCATTTTTCCAATATTTAGGTGTAGCTTTTATATTGCTGTAATAGCAGTGATTCATATATTCAACCAAATCAGAGAAAACCGTCAGCTCCTGGACATGCATCTGTGTGGTCCAGATCTGCTTTCATTAATTGTATGGGGGCAAATAAGAAGAATAAAGACAAGCTAGTTTCTATCTAAATGTATCACTACAGTGTTAGATGACTGCCTCATAATCAGGGATTTTAGTTTTCTGTGATAACCTCTAGCTTCTCCCCTCCTTCCAGTCTCCAATTTAAAATAACCAGAGATCTATATTGTTCTGCAATTTTAAGATGAAACACTGAACTTGAATTTCCCTAGCCATGATAGGACAGTGGAACCCAGTTTATCAGATGTAACTGAACTTCAGACTTAGATGGTAGGGTCTCCCTTTGTCACAGTGGCTGACACAGTCTCCAGAGTATCCAATTCTTTGCTTATTTGATCTGGATTCCACTGTAGTCAGTATATTGTTTTATTTTTTCATAAAATGGAAAAACTAAATATTCTGCATTTTTTCATGGCAAATGATTTTGTAGGATCCCTGCTTCTAAGTTACCAAACAGACTGCAGAGTAGGCAAAACATGATGCCAAATCAGGCCACCTCTCTCCACCGCATATCAGACATTTAGTCGACAATCCATATCCTGGTGTACTGCTTCCTCTCCTGCCAACTTCTTCCTGAATGCTGATGACCCATCCTAACTCTTTTTCCCCCCCCGCCCCTCCCCGCCCCCAAAGTCCTCTGTCAGGCTGTTTCTCACCTGATATAACAAGAACTTTTTTAGACTGACTGCTGGCTATTCTGCTTTGTCCATTGTAAGCCTCCAATAAAATGAAAGCATTATAACAGACAAATTATAGTAAGCATTGTAACTGATTTTTTTTTATTGCATAGATGTATAGAGTTTCAGAATAAAACCTCAGTGGCAGGGGTCACCAGGGGCAAGTGTTGAACCCGTGGCTGCTGTTCCATCACCTAGACTTCCCTGGCGTCCTTTGTGGGAGGCGGGAAAATGTTTGTACTGGATTCTGTTTTACCAGCACTTAAAGTGGCAAAAGCATTAACTGCTCATGAAAGTTCTGATTTTTCAAATGCCATTGAAATACAATATAAAACCTCATTTTCATTAAGACTGCCTGTGTTTTTTCCATCATGCCTTTTTTTGTGTTTGTCTCTGACCTTGTATTGGCTGCATCATAATGGCTGGTCACATTTGTATTTGAAAAGAATATAGTACTTTTACTGTACTCATACAGTTATTTCTTTACTCCGTAAAGTAGTTGTTAATATTTCATTTTCTGAAGATATTATTTACTTTACTAGCCGCAGTTTGGCAGAAGCGTGTTCGGAAGGAGATGTAAATGCTGTGCGAAAGTTGCTAATTGAAGGAAGAAGTGTGAATGAGCACACAGAAGAAGGGGAAAGTCTCCTTTGTTTAGCCTGCTCAGCTGGATACTATGAACTTGCACAGGTACGTTCGAGTGCTATCTTTTGCTCAGTATTTAAAGTTCTAGATGGTGTTTGGTCCTGCCAGAAGGGCAGAGAACTGGACTCGATGGCCCTTCCAGTTCTAGTTTTCTCTAATTCTGTTGTGGTATATCACTATCTAGCCTTTGTGGTATTGCGGAGCCCAAAAAGGTTTAAGTTATTTAATGGTTTCCTTAATTTCAACAGATGAAAACTTGATTTCATTAGAGAAATTTGCATTGCTAACAGTCTCTGTATATTTTGGTGTTTTTTAAATAAACTTGTACGAGACACAATGAGTTCACAAAACAGAATTGTATACTGAATTTATTTGTAAGCTTTATGATAATTTGGGCAACTGTCATCCTCCAATAACACTTATTGCCAATTCTGTCAAAGGTTCTTCTGGCAATGCATGCTAATGTAGAAGACAGAGGTATTAAAGGAGACATTACACCTTTAATGGCTGCTGCTAATGGCGGACACGTCAAAATTGTGAAGTTGCTGCTTGCTCATGGTGCTGATGTCAATGCACAATCATCAACAGGTAATAAATATGCCAAGATGAAGAGTAATCAGAGTTTTCTGTCATAGAAACTTTGAGCTTTTTTGTAACTTTGTGCATCTGATATCCTTCTGGTGAGTGAATTGTTTGTTCCCCCCATTACTTTGTTTGCATGTTGCTTTCATATCTCTTTGAGAAATAAAAAGTATTGACTCCAGATATACAGAGAGTAACGCTGGCCTGAATCAAACAGCAAGTTGAAGTCTAACCTTTTTCACTTTTGCCATAGCTGTTAATCGTCTTCATTTGCAAGTGATGATAAAGTTCATTACTGTCCAAATAGCAAGTTATTGACCACAGTGCATATTTTTTTTAAACTATGTAATGTGTTACAGTTGTTGAGAAATATGCTTAGTCAGGAATCAGTGTGAATAATTTTCTGCCTGCTGGTCTGGATTCACTTTCTTTGATGACCAGTAGCGATGGAAACTAGTGATCCAAGAAATGGAGTGGTACTGTGGGAATGAGAGCAAAAAAGATGTAAAGGAGAGAACAGATTAAGTAATGAAAATAAATAAAATCTGAATCAAGAGAGAGGAAGTGAAAGGGGCAGAGACAGGATGTGCATAAAGGAAAAACAGAATGTTGTGCTCTCTCTGAATTATGACCAGAGTATTGTCCACAGCTGTAAATCACTAGAGATTCCCTTCTAAGCAAATTTAGTCTTAAGTTTAACAGATATATTGGAGCATAAGCTTTCATGAGTGGGTCGGTGGGTCTTTGCTGACAAAAGCTTATGCTCCAATATATCTGTTAGCCTTGTCTAGGACTTCTCGTTATTTTTGCGGATACAGACTAACATGGCTACCCCTCTGAATTTTAAGTTTAAAAGTATTACAGAGAAAATAGTACAACAATGAAAGAAAAAATGCACGTTGGCTAAAAGTTTTTACCAGAGGTAATACCCAGTTCAAGGTATGGTAGGCTTTAGGCCTTCAGAAGCAAGACCTGGGTTTTCCATATGATTACAAGTATCAGAGGGGTAGCCGTGTTAGTCTGGATCTGTAACAGCAACGAAGGGTCCTGTGGCACCTTATAGACTAACAGAAAAGTTTTGAGCATGAGCTTTCGTGAGCAAAGATTCACTTAATCAGATGCTGGTCATGGAAATCTGCAGGGCCAGCTATAAATAAGGTATAAATAAATATTTATAGCTGGCCCTGCAGATTTCCATGACCAGCATCTGATGAAGTGAGTCTGTGCTCACGAAAGCTCATGCTCAAAACTTTTCTGTTAGTCTGTAAGGTGCCATAGGACCTTTTGTTGCTGTTAGATATGATTACAGGTTCTTTTGTCCTAGATCCAGAACAGAAACCGGGAAATCAATCACAGGAGACCAAGATCAAAATTCTTGACTGGCCATCAGGAGATAATGACTTTGTCAGAGTGTACCTTTAAAATGCTGGGTTTATTCCTACCAAGTTTTAGGAGTTTGCATTAACTAATCTCTTCCTAGGGATTCCTCAGGAGATCCATTTACACTTTTCCTAAAAGTCGATACTTCTCTGGCACATTCTCAATATCTCTCATCCCTTCACCACAAGAAATGTTTTGTACAATCTCAGCCAACAATAATACATTAACTTAATACAGTAATGTCTTTCACGGATATTTCAAGGAAGTTGTCATATCTGTCTCACCTTGAAATTTCATGTGGGTTGTAAGTGGCAGACATTTTGATAATTTTTATGGGCTTGGGACCCACACCATGAGTTGTGACTTCTTTAAAGCATTGCAGGAGTTATGGGTGAAATCGTGGCTCTGTTGCAGCATTCCTTTTGACTTAAATAGGGAAAGATTCACCCTATTCTAGACTGTGCAGCAGCAGTTATGTGTGAGTTGATTGACTTTGGCTATATTATGAATAAAAATTAGATTACAAGGTATTTGTTGTGTTACGCAGGTAATGAAATCAAAGTTACATCTGGAGACATACCTTTGTCGTACATTTAACGCTTTGTGTTTTTAATGTTTGGAGAGGCTTCGAAGTCACTTGCAATTTTCTAATTCCATGAGCAATAAACCTAAAATATGGGCATAGTCTTTGTGTATATTGATCCATTTGTCATTGTATAATCTTTTTTTCCTAAAGGCATGTAGATGATACGTGTTTGAAAACCTAAATCACTGAATAGTTTCAAAACTGAAACTTCCTGGGCATCTGAAGATATAGAAGCACAAATCTTCTATGAAGACAGTGACTACAGTATAGTATTTTGAGGATAATTTGGGTAGTTTGTTGTAGTCTGTTTTCTTGCTTTGTTGCAACTTGTTTGCTTGTTTTTCAAACAGTTGTCAGAAAATAGAATAGTAGTATCATTCCCATTTTGAAAAAATGGGCCAGGTGTGGGGTGGAATGTTCATTGAAACATACATTTAATCCAGTTCTGGATTCTAAAAATTAATTCTTTGGCACTAAGTTTTGAAATTATCTTATCCAAGGCAGCAGTTTATTCCACTCAATTGGCCCAGCATCTACTTTCTGCCCTGAAACTGAAAATCGCACGTTCTTTACACCTCCCCTTAAATTTATCAGTGTGGAGGTGAATAATGCCAGAAGTTGCAGATTCATGTGGAATAAAACAGATGTGGGCTACGTCTACACGTGAACGCTAAATCGAAATAGCTTATTTCGATGTAGCGACATTGAAATAAGCTATTTCGATGAATAACGTCTACACGTCCTCCAGGGCTGGTGCTGTCGACGTTCAACATCGACGTTGGGCAGCACCACATCGAAATAGGCGCTGCGAGGGAACATCTACATGCCAAAGTAGCACGCATCGAAATAAGGGTGCCAGGAACAGCTGCAGACAGGGTCACAGGGTGGACTAGCGCTTCCAGGGCAACAGCCAGCTGCTCCCTTAAAGGGCCCCTCCCAGACACACACAGCCTGCACAGCACGCGGTCTGCAGAGCCATAGGCACGCACACCTCGAGCGACGCAGTCATAGATCCCCAGCAGCAGCCAGAGGTCCACACTGCCGCCCTTGTAGGAGCAGTGCTCGCCCTGGTCCATGCCATGCAGGAGGCAGCTGATCACATCCTTGCCACAGAGGAGGAGCTGCCCGCAGGGGAAGAGGACGCAACCCCCAACCCTGCAGCGTCCCGCCCCCCGGCCTCATACGCTGCCGGCTGTGGAGCTACCCCACCAGCACCGTCTGGTGGGAGCGGCTGGTGCTCGGAGAGTGGGACGACAACCGCTGGCTCCAGAACTTTCGGATGAGCCGGCAGACATTTCTGGAGCTATGCCAGTGGCTCACCCCCGCACTGAGGCACCAGGACACCTTCATGCGGCGTGCCCTCAGTGTGGAGAAGCGGGTTGGCATCGCTGTCTGGAAGCTGGCCACTCCAGACAGCTACTAATCTGTGGGCCAGCAGTTTGGCGTCGGCAAGGCCACCGTCGGGGCTGTCCTCATGGAGGTAAGAGGACCCACGGGGGGAGGGGGAGGCAGCCCTGGCAGGGGACTGGAGCCCTGGCAGGGGAGGGCCAGACACACCCTGCACACCCCTCATTGGTGCTCTCCCATGTGCTTCCCCTGCAGGTCGTCCGTGCCATCAACGCCCTGCTCCTCCACAGGCTCGTGAGGCTTGGGGACCTGGATGCCGCCATCGCGGGCTTTGCCACCCTGGGCTTCCGCAATTACTTCGGTGCTCTGGATGGGACCCACATCCCCATCCGCGCCCCGGAGCACAGTGGAGAACGCTACCTAAACAGGAAGGGCTACCACTCAGTGGTCCTCCAGGCCTTGGTGGACAGCCGGGGCCGTTTCCTGGACATTTATGTGGGCTGGCCTGGCAGCATCCACAACGTCCGGGTATTCCGGAACTCGGACCTGTGCTGCCGGCTGGAGGCGGGCACCTACATCCCCCAGTGGGAGATCCCTGTGGGGGACACCACCATGCCCCTCTGCGTCATCGTAGATGCGGCATACCCCCTCTGGCCCTGGCTCATGCACCTGTACACGGCCCACCTGTCAGCCAGCCAGGAGCGCTTCAACATGCGCCTGAACCACACGCGCCAGGTGGTGGAGTGCACATTTGGTCGCCTCAAAGGGCATTGGAGGTGTCTCCTCACCTGCCTGGATGCGGGCCCCACCAACATCCCCCAGATTGTGGGCGCGTGCAGCGCACTCCACAACCTGGTGGAGAGCGAGGGGGAGGCCTTCTTTCAGGGCTGGGCTGTGGAGGCTGGCAGGGCCGATGTGCAGCCACCCGCTGCCCCCAGTCGGCAGGTGGACCCCGAAGGGACCCGGGTCTGGGAGGCCCTGCGGGCCCATTTCGATGAGGCCGCGGGGTGAATCCTGGCAGATCCCCCACTGCACCCCCCCTATCCTCCACAACACTCCCTGCCCCTATGCCCACACCACAGAACACCCAAGAGCACACCCCCCCACCACTTTTCTTGTAAATAAAAGCAGACGTTTGTTCGTCAAACCAGATATATGTTGAACTCTCATTATTATTATCTTAACTAACTATTTACAGGCCAAATAAATATTACACACACACACACACATATATATGTGTGTGTGTGTATATATATATATATATATATATATATATAAGTCAGATAAGATGAAAGAAAAAAGGGGAAGACAAGGAAGGGGAGAACTATGTACATGGGGGGCCAGGTATCAGCATAACAGGGGTCTAATAGAAACTATTTACAAAATAAGATAAAACTGAAGGGGATATATACAAAGGGGGGGGGGGGGGGCCATGTCCTGGGCCCCACACCCCCTAATGTCCAGTGCTGGGGGTGGGCGGCTGCGACCCATGCCTCAGCCTCAGCCCTGGCCGGGGCTGGCTGGGGGCCGGGCAGACCAGGAGATAAGGCCGGCGGGTGTCAGCTGACCCCAGGTCCCCCTCGGCGGAAGGGCCCTCGGTGGCGGGTGGCGGTGCAACGGCGGGTGGAGCAGGCAGAGCG
Organism: Carettochelys insculpta; assembly: GCF_033958435.1. Classification (NCBI taxonomy): domain Eukaryota; kingdom Metazoa; phylum Chordata; order Testudines; family Carettochelyidae; genus Carettochelys; species Carettochelys insculpta. The sequence goes on along the minus strand of NC_134140.1, from coordinate 129,801,935 downwards.
GCGGCCGGCATGGCATGTGGGGCCAGGTAGTCTGCGATACGCTCGAATGTCCGCATAAAGGCCCCCCATGCCTCCTGGCGCCAGGCCAGCGCCCGTTCCTGAATTTGAAGGCGCCGCTCCTCCACCCGCAGGCGCTGCTCGGCGACCTCCAGCTGCCAACGGTGGCTCTCCAGCAGCTGGGGGTCCGTCGCCATCCAGGAGTGGGCCTGGCTCCGCCGTCGTCCCTGCCGTGGGGCTGGTCGGTGGTCTGCCGAGGGGCTGGCCTGCCGAGGGGCTGGCCTGGAATGATGGCCCCAGTGGGCTCTCCGGGACCACTGACAGCTCGCCAGTGCGCTCCGGTCCTTCCGATGGTTCAGCTGCGGAACACGGGGGTGGGGGGGGGAAGAAGAGTGGAGACAGCCGTTAGTGTGGGCCCCGAGCCGTGGCCCTTGTCCCCCCACCCCCTGCTGCAGGTTCCCCATCCCCGTGAGATGCTGCTGATGATGATGATGGGTGTCCCACCCCCTCCCCCTGGGGGACCCTAGGTTCCGCTCCCCCCATCCCCAGGGATGGGGCATGGCACTGTCCTGCTGGGGGGGCAGGGCTGATTCCCTCCTGTGAGGGACATGCCACTGTTGTCCTTGGGGCCATGGTCATCTGGGCATGTGGAGGGCACTGGTCATATCTATTACCCCCACCCCTCAACCCCGGGGGTGTGCACCGGGGGGGTACATACCTGATGGTCTGCTCCCACGGTCGGGGGACACCCGGTGGGCGGACGCCCTGTTGGAGCTCCGGGATGGGATGTGGATCCAGAGCCCTGCATCGCTGGAGGAGGACTCCCCTCCTCCTCCTTCTCTGGTGCCCTAGGGGTGGGCTCCTGCGGGGGCCCCCGGGGTGCAGGGCTTGCCTCCGGGGCGGACTCCGCCTCCGGGGCCTGCTGGGGCTCATCGGCTGAGGTATCAAGAGTGGCCAGAGGGGAGGAGGTGTGCCTGGGGCCCAGGATGTCCCTGAGCTCCCTGTAAAAGGGCTAAGTGATGGGGGCGGCCCCAGATTGGCCGGCCGCATCCTGGGCCCGGGCGTAACCCTGCCGCAGCTCCTTCACTTTACTGCGGACACGATCCGGAGTGCGGGCAGGGTGACCCCGGGCGGCCAGGCCTTTGGCCAGCCAAGCGAATGCATCCGCGTTCCGCCTCTTGCTCCCCATTACCTGGAGCACCTCCTCCTCGCTCCAGAGCCCCAGCAGGTCCTGAAGCTCGGCCTCCGTCCAGGAGGGGCCCTGCTGCCGCTTCCCAGCCTGGCTGCTGGTCTGGGAGCCCTGGCTCCCCTTGGGGAGGGGGTGCCCTGGGGGCGCTTAGGGGGCTGAGGGGCGGCCATCACAGCGCTGGGGGGTTCTGGTGGCTGCAGAGGAGCGTGCAGGCTGTCCGCGTGGCTGGGCTGCCACCTGCACGCGCTCTTAGCTTCCTGCACGGGAAGGCAGGGAGCGGGGACCTTTAAGGGGCCGCTGCACGCAGCGACCATCGAGCTCAGGGGCTGGAGAGAGCGTATCTCAACCCCTCAGCTGATGGCCACCATGGCGGACCCCGCTATTTCGATGTTGCGGGACGCGCAACGACTACGCGTTCCCTACGTCGACGTTGAACGTCGAAGTAGGGCGCTATTCCCATCTCCTGATGGGGATAGCGACATCTACGTCTCGCCGCCTTACGTCGATGTCAACTTTGAAATAGCGCCCGCCATGTGTAGCCGTGACGGGCACTATTTCGAAGTTGGCGCCGCTACTTCGAAGTAGCCGGCACGTGTAGACGCAGCCCTGATTTCATTTCCCCCATATCGGGTCGTTAGATACATTTATAGTTCAAAGTTTGTCTGTTACTATTGATATACTTATGAAGAAATTTAATTGTGTTGTTTCTTGAGTCAGAACCTGAAAATTGTATAACTTTCTAAATGCCACTGTTAATATTCAAGTATTAGAATGAGTCTGGGAGTAGGCAGGATTTAGAAACAATTTCCATTGCCAAATCAGAAGCTACTGGAATAACTTGTTTTGTTTTTTGTTTTTTCTCTTTTGATTCTAGGCAATACAGCGCTTACGTATGCCTGTGCTGGAGGCTATGTAGATGTTGTGAAGGTACTGTTGGAATCAGGTGCTAGCATTGAGGACCATAATGAAAACGGTCATACTCCACTTATGGAAGCAGGAAGTGCGGGACATGTGGAAGTAGCCAGAGTGCTATTAGAAAATGGAGCAGGAATCAATACACATTCCAATGAGTTTAAGGAGAGTGCACTTACATTGGCTTGTTACAAAGGTGAAGTACCAGAATTAAAATCTGTACTTTCATTGTAGAAGTTTTCCTTTTAAAAAAAAAAAAAAGAGAACCCACTTTACTAGACAATATTCAACACAAAATTCTTAATTACAAGGTTACAGATAGGTATAGCTTTTGTAGTACATCAAAGACCAGAGTTTGATCCTTTTGACCACAAATTTAGTACCTTCCATTAAAATCAGTAGGGCCACTTAGTGTAAAATGCTGCTAATGTCAGAGTATCAATCTGGTCCTAAATTTACATTTGCTACTTACATGAGGTTTAAATTTTATTACCTCAGTAGAAAAAAAAAAGCTTCTGAAAATTAACTGTTTGTTGAGCAAACGATGAAGAACATTTCTACAAGTACTTGTTTAAGCCCTTATTTGAAGAAAATTGTGTTGGGGAACAAAATATTTTGTAGTAGTTTAGTATAATTACTCTGGACAAAATCCACTGTTATAATTCACTGAACCCCATATTAGTACCTTTATATGTAGTGATTTTAATCTGTAAATCTCAAAATATTTTGTAAAGGTCAGTATTATCCTTATTTTACAGATGGGGAAACTAGGGCACAGAGGGCTGATGATTTTTCTAAGGTCATTCTAGAGGCCAGTTGCACAGTCAGGAAGAGAACGCAGATCTTTTGAGTTCCATTCCAGTGCTTTGTCCACTGGGGAACACTGCCCCCTTTTTAGGAAACTGCCTGTCTTAGACCACTCAAGTATATGGAATGCAAGTCTTGTCTGTTTCTGTTAGAAGGTCACATCTGTTAAATGAACTAAGACTAGGTCTACGCTATGAAATAAAGTTGACTTTGTAACACTGGGTTTTATAAAGTTGAAGTTGAGTGCCCACAGTTGCCCACAAAGTCAATTTAGCGCGCCCCCAAGAAATCGCTAAAGTTTGACTGTTGCAGCAGTTCGTTGTAGGAACATGTCTCATAGTTCCCTGAGCCCCATGGCATTCTGGGCTTTCTTGCTGATGCATTGTAGGGAAAAAAATGCTCTGCAAGTGGTTGTGGGTGTGTGGTGTCATCTTCCCAAAATGCATTGCCCTCTTTCCCTCCCATTGAAAACAGATGACCATTTTTCTGAAGCCTCTTTCCCCAGTGAGAGAAATTGTTTGAGTTGTCGACCTTATAGCCCCCTCACCAAGCCATTCGTTAGTGTTCACTGCTGGGACTATGCTTCATTCTGTCCCTTTTTAAGAACAGTGACTTAAAAATGTAACCTGACTGTGCCATGTCAATAAGTTGCTCAACTACTTTCCCCCGCCAGTGAAAACACAGCAGATAGGTGTGCTTCAGAAGTGGAAGCCCAGGATGCCCAAGTGGAACAAACAAGCTTCATGTGACTAGGCAAAGAGCTGTGGAAGAACCCAGCAGGCTGTATCATGTCAACAGCTTGCTCAACTAGTTCCCCCCGCCCCCCCGCCCGCCCCAGTGAAAGGACACTAAACAGTGGAATAAATTGGCTCCTTGTGAGTAGGAAGAGACTTACTGTTCACAAGGACAGAAGGAAAAGTAGGGAATCCCAAAGGGGGCATCTCTGTGTAGTGGCTAGCATTACTGTAGTGTTAGTGTTAACAGTGACTTTAAAAAAATAACCTGACTGAACCATTTCAACAAATTGCTCAACTGGTTTTCACCTGATGAAAGAACACCTAACAAGTGGGCTTTATAAGCTGAAACACCCTTCACAAATGTGCTCTGGGAGCACCCAGCTGACTGTACCATGTCAACAGGTCACTCAACTAATCTTCCCCATGTGGAAAGTACACCGAACAGGTGTGCATCAGAAGGTGGAGTACCCAAATGAGCTGTGGGAGCATCCAGCTGACTAGACCATGTACCCATGATACCCCGGTGTAAATCAGGCTTCATGCAACTTGGAAAAAACTTCATATTATTCTCAAGCAAAGCAGGAAAGAAGTAAAATTAGTAAAACCCAGGGGGAAAGAAAACCAAACAGGTGGTGGGCTTCAGAAGGGGAGCACACAGCTGACTGTGCCTTGTCACCAGGTTGCTCAGCTACTTTCCCCCAGTGAAAACACGCTAAACAGGCCACAGCTGGGACTGTGGCTTCCCTGAGCCACATGCTTTGGGAAAGTAGACTACTAGAGCATGTTCTTTCTGAGGGGACAGCCCCTGAAAATATGAATTGCCAAGTACCAGCCCCCTGGCAAATGTTGTGTCTGAGGGGCTAGCCCCAAAAATATTTGCCACTGGAGGGCAGCTCCCCCCAGTACATGTTACCTCTCAGGGGCTAGCCCCCAAAATATTTGCTGATGGCATGGGGGGACCAGCCCCTTGACGCTTGGTGAGCCTAGAAAATGTGAGCTGCAGAAGCCTTCACCCTGTGCAGAGCAGGACATGCAGCTGTCTGGATACATGGTCTGCACTGCACAGTGGGCACATGGGGGCTGGATGGCATCTGGGGAGGGAAGTTAAAGCTAGCCACATGGTCTGGTGGGGGTTAGACTGCTGACTGCATGGTGCCTGGAGCTTGGGGGCTGCCCTGTAGAAATGTGAAGCACAGAAGTTTCTCATCATCTCCTGCTACATCCTGTGCAGGGAAGAATCCTTCACCCTGCCCTGGGCGGGACTTACTGCTGTCTGCTATGTCACTGTCTAGACCCCACAGCCAAGTTGTCACATGGTGTGGTGGAGCAGGGGCCAGTTCAGCAGTTGTAAGGAGGTCCTGCTCTTTATGCCGGGGTTCCCTTTCATGGCTACATGCGATCACCACGCTGATCAGAAAGAAAATGAATTCAAATTGCTGGGCTTTGTTTCCTACTTCCAGCACAACTGGAGAGTAGCGGAGGTGAAAGCGGCCAGAAGGGACACGTTCTGGGCATTGAGAGATACCTCCAGAGGCCAATAAAATGAATTTAAAGTAATTCTGTTTCCACACTAACATTAATTTGACCTTTTAAATTTGAATTTGGTGTTATGTTGACTCAGACGGTTGAGGTGAGAAAGTTGACCTTAGTGCCCCTTAAGTGAAGTGAAGACTGTCACATTTTAAAATTCAGCTATGGGGGGGGGGCGGATAGCTTAGGGGTGAGCATTGGCCTGCTAAACCTAGGGTTGTGATTTCAATCCTTGATGGGGCCATTAGGGACCTAGAGAAAAGGGTCAAAAAAGGGATGGTATTTGGTCCTGCCAAGAGGGCAGGCAACTGGATTCAGTGACCTCCCAAGGTCCCTTCCAGCTCTGAGATGTGTAACCTATTTGGGGGAGGGATAGCTCAGTGGGTTGAGCATTGGCCTGCTAAATCCAGGAGTGTGAGTTCAATCTTTGAGGAGGCCATTTGGGGCAAATAGATGTCAGGGATGGTGCTTGGTCCTGCCAAGAGGGCAGGGACTGGACTAGATGACCTTCTAAGTTCCCTTCCAGTTCTAGGAGATGTGTATCTCCAGTAACTTGTAATTTGTGCCTTCAAAGCAACTTTATGTTCTAGTGTAGACAAAGCCTAATTTGTGTCTCCCATGCTCACTTAAGCAAGGTTTTCCTGAAGTAGTTGTGGTAGGTCTGTGCTCTCCATTAAATTTGATGTGTAGTCTGCGTACTTGTGTGGCTATATCAGCATAATATTTGAGTGCTGACTCATTTGGCTGGTTTTTGTTAATTTTGTTCTTGGTTACATTTTTTTTTCTTATTGGTCCTGTTGTTCTGTTGCCCTAAATAATGGGATGTAGTGTTTGATGGTGTTTAGAAAAGGATGAAAAGCAATGGAATCTTCTGAAATTGAGTTATAACGGGGCTATATTGAATCCTGATCTTTGAGCTTTGGAAGCAGAGTTAAAAAGCAAACAGCGCAAGTTTGTACTCACACAGCTCCTCATCCTTTTGGATAGGGAAGAACCTGGAGATGACAGTGTTCAAAGTACTCCTTCATTCTTTTATTCCTTTCTTGGAGGTTCTCAAGTCGTTTTGGCTTTCTAATTTGCTTCCATATCTCACGTGTGAAGCTTAAAAACCTGAATGTAATCCTGTTATTGGTATTTTTTAATTGCAGACTTGGCTGGCAGGATTTTCTCTCCCCTGACTCCCACCCCCACATCCTCTCCTAAAAGATTTAAAATGGATTGTATCATAGGTACAGGCCCATCTGCATCTTTGACCCTTTTTTGGTCTCTGACTCAGCTTTCTTTAGGTGTTAAGCTTCTTGTTTCACCTCTACTGGGGTGGAATCACTCATTCTCCTGCTCTTATACAAGGGCAGAGGCTGCTGCCTGTTGGATAATTATAATTTCTTATCAGGTAGACTAGGCTTAGCACGTACAATCTTCCCTTTGGGACAACTGGTTCATATGTTATACAGACAGCTTTTTTAAAACAAAGCACTGTTTAACAGTAGGAGCACAAAAACATGACAGGATTTTGAAAACTTGTATAGGGCTGTCACCTATGGATTATCATCCCCAGGAATTTTAGGAAGGCTCAGCTATTTCAACCCTCCCTCTCACTCCTTCCACCCTGCATCCCCTTAGGGCCTATGTGTGTCAGCCTGTTACTTTCCTACAGGTCCAAACAGCCCTGTCCCTCCTTCTGGAGGATGTTAATTGCAAGTGTCCCTTTGAACTGTAGGCTGCCAGCCTTGGCAAAACAGCAGTGTATTTTGGCTGGAGCTGAAAAATAGCCATCTACTCAGATAATCTCAGATGTTTCCCATAATTTCTTGATTTATTTACCAGGAGGCTAGTCACATAGAGGTATTGTGTTGTCGCTTTTTATTTTGGTTTTATAAAACTTGTTCTTCAATGAAATTCACCTATACATACAATTAATTAATCCTGTACACTTATACAATACATTCTTAAAATAAACTTACTGATAAAGTTAGCTTTAACCCTTTTAGTTTGTGGTATTCTTTCCAGATTGTATCTGAAGTCCTGTAAAAGCAATATTAAATATGAGCTATTAATTTAATATTCTTGTAGCATATAACATGTTATATGAGCACTTGTATAATATTTTAATGATTAATGTGGGCTGTGATGTTTACGGTAAAAGCCTGATTTTTATACTTGCAAAAAAAAAGTGTGGGGGGGGGCATGAAGTGGTGCTCTTCACAGTAATTTTTGTTTGATATTGTAACTGTATATGTTAAAACCTTTCTTCTGTGTTTATCTATGGGTACATGCACCAGAAGAATGTGACTTGTTGAACAGGTTTTGAGGTTTTTATTAATTATATATTTTCAATTTAGGCCATTTAGAAATGGTGAGGTTTCTTCTGGAGGCAGGTGCAGACCAGGAGCATAAAACAGATGAAATGCACACTGCTTTAATGGAGGCTTGTATGGTAAGAAACAAATATGTTGCTGTAGCATGGGAGCATATTTAGCATTTCTTCAGGTGCTGAGGATGATCCACAACATAACATTTCGCTTGTCTATTTGGGGTGCACCATCTAATCAAAATTCTGTATGTTCATTCATTGTGCCTCATTATCTCCCTCATACTCAGAGGGTGAAAGAATATGGTTTAAGACAATACTTTTTTAAAGCTGAAGGATCTAAATGATGCCTAATTTATGCTTCACAGTAGTCCAGATGTTATACTGGGAGTCACTGTTGTCTGCTGTGCTAGCACCTTCTTGGGCATGCTTCAGTAAAAGATTTTAGAAGGTGGTTATTTCTGAGACCTGCACAAAGTCTTGAAAAAAGCAGGTAGTATTTGACTACTTATTCGCAGGCTGTAGTCACTCTGGCTTGAAAGAAGAGCTTTGAACTTAAAGGTATCCTACAGATCTTCTCACAAGCCCTAAACCAGGGGTCCCCAAACTACAGTCCCCACTGGACCCTTCATATCTGCCCCGCAGAGCTCCCACCTGTGGAGGCTAGCGCTCAGTTCCTTGTGTTCTTATCCCCCTCCCCTGCTGCCTGAGGTCTGAGCTTGCCATGCAACTGTCCCAGTGCTCCTCTGCAAGTGCGCCAAGTGCTCAGGGCCGCACAGTGAGGAGATGGGATGTGGTGGGTATTGGATATGAGTGGCCAGTGGAGTGTACCAGAGAGTAGTGCAGGTGGTTGGATTAGGGGGTAGAAGAGTCCCAGGGAGGTAAAGGGGAGGGGGCGGTTGGATGAAAGGGGGGTGTCTCAGGCCAGAAAGTTTCACCACCCTTACCCTAAGCTCTATTAATAGTGACTGCTCTCAGTGGTCACAATAAAATGTGCATTTGACATACATTTTTAACGTACGTATATGCTGAAAGCTTGTCTTCTGATTACTGAAAGTATTCAGCATATGCTACTACAGATCAGAGAAGCTTACTGTGGAGGGGATTGGGGGGAAGGACGACAAAACTTGCCATGTGTAGACTTCCCATTTTTCATGCTTTCCTTTTTCAGCTTCTTTACAAAAAATGTTGTTCTAGATCACGTGACTCTGTAGCCATTTTACAATAACCTGCCTTGACTCTGGTAGTGGAGAGATCTCATAGGTGGTTACAGCTTTTCCAAGTTAGATTAGAATTAAAATTAGATGTGGGTGATCATCCATTTCATGCTGTATTTTATTTTAATCAACTTTTTTGTCAACTACAATCATGTATCATATCACAGACAGGACTGATCTGAGTGTTGGGTCTATAGTTTATTGTGAACTGAATGAGTCATAAAACAAACAAGTAGTCCTGTAGCACTTTAAAGACTAGCAGTATAATTTATTAGGTGATGAGGTTTCATGGGACAGACCCACTTCTTCAGATATGGAAAATTCTGTTAAATGAAAACTGAGATGAAGAGAATTTAACGGGGAAAAAAAAAGAAAAAAAACTGACAAATCAACTACATAGGACAGAATGGGCAGAGGGGAGAGGGAAGAAACTTGCTGCAAGTGTCTATTAAGTTAATTGGGCAGCCTGGGATCACTGCGAATATCAAAGGTGGGGAAACTGTCCTTGTAAGCATAAGGTAGTTGATATCTTTGTCATCATTAATTGCTCATGCGTCTCCATTTGAAAGAGAATTATCTTTCCCTCAAGCTTCCTCTTTGTTCATGTTAGAGTTGGTAGATTTGAGTCTCTTGAATGACACTGTAGGGAATGTTTATTTATATTACCGTGTAAGATATTGATGGATTTATTTGAATTCTTCCATTTTTTATTAAATTTGGAGTAGCTATCCATACAAATCCGTGCCTTTTTCAGAATCTTTCCTGCTAGTTAACCTGTTGCTGCAAGAAGGATTGTGTGTGTAATCTTCCACCTTCCAGCTGCACTTCACCCATCCCAAGTCTAACGATCTGTAAACTGTGGGGAATTTAACGCAGCAAAATGAAGGGCATAGGCAAATGTGTAGTTATTTCAGTGTTGTATCAAGGTTTCCTATCAAATAGTAAGGTGGAAGCAATTGCTTGTAGCTGGTTTCCCACCCTTTCTTCTTAAAGCTGTTTCCTTGTCCATTCTGCTGATGTTGCTTTCCTGTTTTGAATTTGTCCACTGGCTCTTCCTCTGTAACATCTAAGTCAAGCTTCTTATCTTCTGAAAAACTGTATAAGTAAGCTTTATATAGCCATCCCAGCTGATGAAGTCTGGTCTCTCTTAACATTACATCTCCCAAACAATTAGCTTCCTCTGTTGTGTTGAATGGTTTTTAGTTTCTGACATAAGCATCTCCATGCCTTTTCTAGACTATCATTCTGCCAAGGGAATGTTTCTGAATTCATTCTGGATGGCCTTACTCCTTTCTAATCTTTTGTCCCTCTCAATTCTACTATGAATGTATTTTAAATACCTTCCCTTTTTTACAGAGTGCACGTGTTTCCCATTTGTGCCTACTCTCTGTTCATCTTTATATTGTGAAATCCTCTGGGAGGAACTGATCTTATCTATTGGAAAGCAGCTCTTGTGTAAAGTAGGGTTGGCGGGTTCTTGTAAACAATATATGTGTGTTTGTAAGAAATCCTTTCATACTACAAATCTCTGTCTGAAGATGATTATAAAATGATACTGATGATCAGTACTTTTTTTGAAGGAAAAAATAATAAAGGAGCCTGTACTAAGCTGGCTCCCTACCCCTGCTCCCCCCCCCCTCCTCATTCTCAGCCTATTGGATGGCTGGGGCTGCTGAGGTAATTATGAGGTAATTAAGCATAATTTTCCAGAATGACTTTCAGTAACTAAGGCAGCTAATATACATCAAGACTCCAGGCTGTAAATTTATGGAGTCATTCACATATGCTTTTTTTTTTTTTTAAATTAGCATCCCATTTCCAGCAATGTCATGCCTTCATCTGAAAAATATGGGCATGTGTTGTTAGATCAAATGCTTGGAGGATTTGTGTTGGTTGTTTGCTTCTGTCATCTTACCTTTTTTGGAACTGAATTCCCAGGGGACTAAAAAAGCCACAGAAGGAGGCAAGCAGCTTCTCAAACACATTTTGTTGTTTTCTTCTGGGACTAAATATCCTCTGTAATTGAGAATAAGTATCCCTGTCACACTTTACCTTGCAGGGGAGATACCATAATCACGAAGGTGGTTTTCGCAGGGTGAGGCTCATCCATTACATTACGGGTGTGCTGACCCCTGCAATTTCCCCAAATGTGGGAAACTCATCTGCATAATTTGACCCAAATGGTTTGCTCTTGTGGAAGAAAAAAAATTTCAGGGACTATATTTTGATAGTTGCTATTTTGCGAGACAAAATAGCAAATAGTAACTTAAGCGCTGGTGAAGGGGAGAAAACTGATATTGTGCACTGGTTTTCTGCCTATTATCTACCGGCTTATTCAAAAAAAAAAAAAAAAAAACGAAACCTGGTTAAAATTTCAGGTCTGGTCTTACATGGAAGACTGGGTGGACTTCTAGTGAAATAACATCACAAAAGCTAAGGGAATGCAACTTGAGGGATAGAGAGGAAAAGTGCTTTTTAATCAGCTTGTTTTATTATTTAGTGTGAATGAACATCTGACATTTTGGAGACAGGGAATTTTTAAAAGATACAAAATAAGTTGAGAGGTTAGTAACACATATCTAGAGACCTCAACAAATATTTCAGCAGAATCTTGGAGGACCATACATTGATCACTATATATCTTCATTTTTTTTAAAAATTAACAATAAAATACATGTTCATATCTTCTTCATACCACATAGTTTTAAAAAAAAATGCCAGAGTTCAACTTTATCCACTTGCAAGACGACTAAGAGTGTTTTAGAGTAGCTTATGATCGGGAAAAAAAAAATCTTACTCCATGTTCAGCAGGTTATGTTATAGTAATATTATGGTGAAATTTGTGGTGGTATGCTTTTTTTTTTTTTCTTCCATGAAGGTGTTCGGATAATACGATGAATATTTTGACAAGAAAAGACAAAAAAATCTTTAGGGAGGGATCAGAATTATGTTAGAATCTTCCTAACTTCTTTGTTTGTCTGTTTAATTTTTTGATAATTTGTAATATTCTAGTAAATTCTGGTATGAAATAAGTCAGTTAATGAATCTTCACTGCAGCATTCTCTGTTATATTGCTAGTAAAAATTGGGTGAAAACGTTTAATTAGTGAAGTTTGTATAAATGTTCACATGTTATTTTAATCATGAATAGGCTATATTAAGTTCATTAAAATTTGATTTGTGCTTTCTGTGTGCGTGTGTGTGTGTGTGTGTGCGCACACGCATGCATATTATAGCAATAGCTCTAAATTTGAGGCTTTGTTTATGTGTGGAAATACTTTGGGTTTGGTCTTATTCCTGATGAAATGAATGGGATTCTTAACTCTCTGGATCCATTTTAACTATTTGGATTTTCAAAAATGTCTAAGATTGTTAGAAGATCATTGAAATTCTGTGATCTTTGTGTATCTAGTTCCCTTATCTATAGCTGTTTGGCCAGTTGCGTGTGGCTAGCTGGCCACACATGTTGGCCATATGTTCAAAATAATGTGGCTAATTCAGTATAGCAGTAGCCATTAGAGAACTGCTATCTCAGGACTGGTTAGACACCATGGTCTTAGACTCTTATTTAAATTCCAGTCATAAAATTGCATTGGATCTGAATGGAATATTCATAAATTGAAGTAGGATCTTTAAACCAGTTTGCATTTGTCAGAGCAAAAGTGTGTTCACTGTATTGGTGCTTGGTTCATCTTATCTCTTTTGCATTCTTAGGATGGCCATGTGGAAGTTGCTAGGTTACTTCTGGACAGTGGTGCTCAAGTGAACATGCCTGCTGACTCTTTTGAGTCTCCATTAACACTGGCCGCCTGTGGTGGACATGTAGAGCTGGCAGCATTGTTAATTGAACGTGGGGCTAACTTGGAGGAGGTAAATGATGAAGGATATACACCACTAATGGAAGCAGCCAGAGAAGGTCATGAAGAGATGGTGGCATTATTGTTAGGTCAAGGTAACTACAACAGTGTGTGTGTTTGGTAGACTTTAAAATATCATATGGGCATCTAGGTATATGAATGTCAGTGGATAAATTAAAAAAAATTAATTTGATCACTAATATTTGTCAGGTTTTTTTCCTGTTCAAATGGTCTGTCTCCCAGATGCAACATCCTGACCTTTTTAACAAAATAATCCACATAGGCCGTGTCTACGCTAGCCTCAAACTTCGAAATGGCCACGCAAATGGCCATTTCGAAGCTTACTAATGAAGCGCCGAAATGCATATTCAGCGCTTCATTAGCATGCGGGCGGCCGTGGCGCTTCGAAATTGATGCGGCTTGCCTCCTCACGGCTCGTCCTGACGGGGCTCCTTTTCGAAAGGACCCCACCAACTTCGAAGTCCCCTTATTCCCATGTGCTCATGGGAATAAGGGGACTTCGAAGTAGGTGGGGTCCTTTCAAAAAGGAGCCCCGTTGGGACGAGCCGCGCGGCTCTGAGCCACGTCAATTTCGAAGCGCCGCGGCCGCCCGCATGCTAATGAAGCGCTGAATATGCATTTCGGCGCTTCATTAGTAAGCTTTGAAATGGCCATTTGCGTGGCCATTTCGAAGTTTGGGGCTAGTGTAGACGTAGCCATAAAGTCAGATCGGTCAGTGAGAAGTAAATGAGCAACTGGTAATTTGAAAATGCATTTTACAGAATAGCGTTACATACTAATGAGCCAGTGCATGTAATTTAAGTTCAGGTTGGTCTCTGCATAGAGCCACTTGGAGAATGTGCTTCTGGAATCTTACAGAGAAAAGAGTGCTCACTGAGATCACGTGAGCAATCTCTGACTATTCAAAGACAAAGTTGTGATAGATATGCATTTCAAGTTACTTCAGGACTTTTCTTTGAAAGGAGAAGTCAAGTCAGCTTTACATTCTATGTGTTTTTTATCAAGAAATTGACTTTTTAATATTTGTTTTAGTCACTGATTTGATTTTTTTGTGGTGTTTCTTGTTTTGGAAGGAGCAAACATCAATGCTCAAACAGAAGAGACTCAGGAAACTGCCCTAACTTTAGCTTGCTGTGGAGGTTTTTTGGAGGTTGCTGATTTTCTTATTAAGGCAGGAGCTGATATTGAGCTTGGATGTTCCACACCTCTAATGGAAGCTGCTCAAGAGGGTCATTTGGAGCTAGTAAAATATTTACTGGCTGCAGGTATGGAGTCTTTGTTTGTTTGTTTGTTCTACTTTGCTGGGTCCTACAAGTTAGTTTATTTGAAAAATATATCTGTGCTTGTACCATCATTAGCAGTATTATGAAATTAGACTCTGTAGATCGGCATGGAGAAACTTTGGATCATCATTCATTTTAATCTGGCCTTTGGGTTCCCTCTGGAGGGTGGGGTCATGGGCTTGCCCTGCTTTGCACAGCTTCCAAGAGCAGCACCATGTTTTCCCTCCAAGCCCTATGCACCCAGTGCGTCCATCCCAACCTCCTCAGATGGCCTGATCCCCCTCCTTCCCTCACTCCCAGTCCCAGAGCACCATCATCCACAGCACCACACCCAGAGTTCACACCCACGCATGCCAATCCCTGCCCAAGCCCTGATCTCCCTCCTGCCCATGTGAATTCCTCATTTCCAGCCTGGAGCCCCCTCCTAAGCCCCAAACTCCTTATCCCAGCCCTGCCTTACAGTCTGCACCTCCCGTTTGGAGCCCTCATTCCATCCCACATCCCCTCCCCAATTTCTTGAGCATTCATATTCCATCATACAATTTCTGTACCCTGATGTGGCCCGACAGGCCAAAAAGTTGCCCACCCCTGCTGTAGGTACTCTGTAGTGATTTATGTAACTGTTCAAGATTTTGTTTATATTTTGGGTATAAGTTTATCACTACAGAGCAATAAGTAGCTCACATTACAGTTCTGCGGGGACTTCTCTTCAGTGACTCATTTGAGAGTATGGCTGATGAAATCTTTGAAGGAATATTTTTGTCAACTTTTTATTGAAAGACAAAGAACAGCTTTCAGAGCTTTACAGTCTGTCCTGCTAAGGAACCTATAGAAGCTTGGATATTTTTAGGCTATTGTTTTAAAACTTTTACATGTTTGTTAAAACTACTTTTCAGGAGCTAATGTGCATGCAACGACAGCAACAGGTGACACAGCACTGACATATGCATGTGAAAATGGACATACTGATGTAGCAGATGTCTTACTTCAGGCAGGTGCAGATTTGGTAAGGAATTAACTTTTAGATGATGATTATAAATCATATATAAAAATTAAAATGAGCACAGGATGTTAAAAATCAATGTAATTTGCTAAAAAGCTGGTTTTTAAATTGCCCTTTATTTTACTTTATACTATCTATGTGCAATTTTATGTAGCTTGTAAGCTATGGGATAATGTGTGATTTCTTCCCAGCTTGATGTAAAATGGTGGTTTAATTGTCGAAAAGAAGTTCTCAGACTGCGTAAGTCTGATGAACTTTGTCTGGCTTCTGGAGCTGTTCCAAATGCTGCAATGTCATTTATATGAAGCATTTCAATTAATGCAGAAAATGATCCATTCCACATTCTGGTTAATACCAGAAAACAACTGGTCCTGTTATGCTATAAGTGAAAAAAGGATTTTTTTCCCCCAACCAATGGCAGCTATTTAAGATGTCAGTTCTATTCATGCTTTAACTGCTATGTATTGATAAACTATCTTTAGCTCAGGTAATGAACTAAAGATGATTGAGGTAAAAGGAGACAGTGAGCATGTTCAGCATATGTTGAGAATGCCTGTAGAGTATTCCAATAGTGCCACAAAAGGTTTACTCATTTTCTTTAAAAAGTCCTTTAAAACATAAACATGGGCTTTACAGTTTCAATGTTTGAATGCTGCACACTTACACTATTTATCAAAGCTCTTTACATCAGTGGGTTCTATTATTCCTCATCTACAGATATCGAGATGACAATGTCAGTTTGTGAATGTTATTGGATTATTATAAATGACTGTATTTTGATGTTTGAACATAAAAAAAAAAATTCATTGGAAAAAGGCAGGCTGGATTTAAATCCCTGTAGAAACTTGCCCCTTTACAATCTTGGTTTGTAAGCCTATTCTCATAATTTGTCTAGGAACATGAATCAGAAGGTGGAAGAACGCCTTTAATGAAAGCTGCAAGAGCAGGTCATGTTTGCACTGTTCAGTTCTTGATTAGCAAAGGTGAGTTCATTAAGTTCTCTTTTCTACTTTTAAAAGAATTATGACTTGAAGACAGCTGTGTATGTTTTGTATATTTAGATTTCCAATCATTAATTATAAGTGTTAGTATTAGAATAACATTTGTGCTTAATTTTATATGTAATGTATTTAGAGTTCTGGATGCCTTTTGTCTTAATTGTGTCCCTTCTTCAACACAGGCAGTGCATGGAAAAACTTAATTGCAGTGATGTACTGATTTTGAGCTGCTGCTCATATGTTTGATCTTTTTAAAAATTAAATGGAAGATATTATTATGTTCTTCTGATTGTTTATACAATTGACATATTGTACATAAAATTGATGATGTTTATCAGATCATGGAAAGATAGAACTTTATCATCACATTATAGACTTGCTTGTAATTACATTAGTTATTTTAATCACTCTGCCTTGAGTTAAAATATTTTCATCATTTAAAGTATGTAGCATAAGACTTCCAAATTTGGTAATCTGAAGTGAAATATCTAATATTTAAAGAGTGCTGGACATCTTCAGTTCCCATTCAGCTAAGTGGGAGCTGTGGTATGATTTTAAAACTCCAAAAATTGGGTTCCTCCTTTAGGTCCAAGTATTTTATTAGTATTGAAGATAGTGGAAGCTAATGGGTGCTCAACACTTTTTAAAATCAGGTGCCTGGATATTGATTTTGGAATCTTAATTTAAGCAACTGTATATTTGAATATTCTTGCTTCTTAATAACCCAATTTAATCTCCCAAGAGCAATAGTTGAGGTGATTTCCTCTCCTTGTGTGTAATCTTACTTGCCTGCTGTTTCCAGCTTGCCCAGTTATCACCCATTCACAATTGTGAATGGGAGAAAGCACAGCTGGAATGAGTCACTGCTTTCCAGTGACCTAGGAAGGCTTCTACAATATGAAAGTCATAAAGTTGAGGCATTGATAACAAAGTTGATGACAGGTCTTTAGTAACCACGTCACATACATATCAGATTATGCCCATGCGGGTAATATAGGCTTTCACATTCTTGACTGGAAATGTTAATATTTATGCTATCTTTCCTGTTTCGTGTGGTAAAAGTAAAGTTTTTGTACTTATTATGTAGCTGAGCAGACTTCTTTGTTAACAGTGACAAGTTTATACTGTCAAATTTGCTGAATACTATGCTATGTAACAGTATGTCCTTACGTTTGTGGCCATCAAATGCTTTTGAAGTTGATTTATACATTTAATTATTTTAAAGCTTCTGTTTTATATTAAATTAATATGTGAAATAAAGTATTGATTCTAGAACAGGAGTTGGGTGAAAGACAAGTTTTACATTTCATCTCTTTATGAAGTTATTTCTCCCCCTCCCCATCCTCCTTTCTTTCCCCTCCTGCACTGAAGGAGCAAACGTGAATAGGACCACAGCCAACAATGATCATACAGTATTATCTCTGGCCTGTGCTGGAGGTCATTTAGCAGTTGTGGAATTATTGCTGGCTCATGGGGCTGATCCTACACACAGATTGAAAGTAAGTATTGAAGCTGATATATTTTTCCTTGTCTCTGAACTAATCTTGTTACTATTTGAAACAAGTGAAGAGAATGACCCTACAAACTGATACGTAAGTAATGAAATTGTATAGCAACTACGCTCAAAATTACAAATGCCGATAGTGTTAAGTAAACGCCTTATCATCCAAGAGAACCCTTGGCACTAAGGGCTTGTCTACATGACTGCCTAAATTGAGGTGAGATACTTCACTTGTGGACGGGGGTGAAAACACCTACACCCTTGAGTAATGTCTCCTTTGGACATACATCTGCCTCTTGCTGGAGTTCAGTAATTATATCAATGGGAGATGCAGCATGTCTTCACCAGACGTACTGGGTTGGCATCACTGAATAATGTTGCAGCTCCAAAGTAGTACAGTAGTGAAGTGAACACTGCTTGTATAGCACTGTTTGAGGGAGACCAAGTGTATTATCCACAGGAAGTCATGAATTCTTATATCAAGAAATAAGACTAAATAAACACCAAATGCAAACTATAACCAATGTTCATTCTGATTTTAGAAAAAAATATTACTATGTAATTCTCATAATTTCAGGATGTTAATTGGTGCTGTTTTAAGATACTTCTGTTAAAAATTGAGTTCTTTAAAAAGCTATGAAAAATGCACGCAGTTAAGTGAGTCTGTCAGCATGCCTTTTCAATATATTATGTAGAAATGTCTCTCTAAATTAATGAAATAACTTTTCTCATACCCTATTATACTTCATAAATTGAGTGCGTTTTCTCTCTAGGATGGTTCAACAATGTTAATAGAGGCAGCTAAAGGTGGTCATACTAGTGTGGTTTGCTACCTGCTGGATTACCCAAATAACTTGCTTTCTGCTCCTGCACCTGATGTCACTCAACTCACCCCACCATCCCATGATTTAAACCGGGTAAGATGCAAGCTCCAATACAGGGCATGATTTCATTTTTCTGTGTTCATTCTTAGTTTGTGGAAAGTTCAGTGCTGAAGTACTAAATACATAAGGTATGAAAAATGTCTGGAAACATGGGTTTAGCACATCTTGTAGGTTACTAGGATGAGCTTCTTTGAACAGGTGCCACAATTTGAAGTGCAAACTGAAAATCATTTGTAATATTACTGGGAAATCTCTGCCTTTTTTCCTTCTCAATTTGTTAGTTTTACTTGGTGGTTCGGCAGGAGAAATGAGGAAGCAAATCTTTAACCTTCATTTGAAGCCAGCTGTGGCTAAAATCTGCTTTGCAGATTTGTGTTACCATGTTCATGATGTTGAAATAGTTAGAATGTTTGTTTATACAAGGCCATGTCTGTACTCCCCTTTATGTCAGCACAACTTATGTTGTGCAGGGATGTAAAAAACACACCCCGCAGTGAGAGGCACCAACAGCGGCAGCGCTTGGAACTTCATGTGGCTCCTGAGCCGTAGGTTGCCGACCCCTGGTTTAGGTGGTTTTATTATGTTGACGGGAGAGCTGTATTCTGTTGACCGAGTGGCTCTGAGTGATCTTACAGTGGCACAGCTATATCATTACTGGTCAGCCTCTCTGTTAGTTAGTATGGACAGGGCCTAAGAATGTGAAGTGCTTTGGACACCACAATAATAGTCTGGAACTGTTAACAACTATTGACACTGAACTCAACATGTGAAAAGGTATGAAATGGTATTTTATAATGTTATGCATGCCACTTCTATAACTGTGGCAATTTGTTAATATTTATTAAAGTATGACATCGGATTAAGTGTCTAGGAAGAGAAGAAATGTAAATACTCTGTGTCTGATGTTTTAGGCTCCCCGTGTGCCAGTGCAGGCACTGCCCATGGTCGTTCCACCCCAGGAGCCTGACAAACCCCCTGCCAATGTCGCCACAACCCTTCCCATCAGAAATAAAGGTCAGTTGTAGCTTTGCAGCTTACTTCAAAAAATCCTTTCTACGTGGAAGATATAGGGTTGCTTTCAAACTTTTTCAGTTTACAATTTCCATAGACCTTTTTTTTTGTGAAATCAGTCGAGAATTAATTTAATTTTTGTAAGGACTATTTTCACCCACACTGTAGGCTCAATACCCATCTAACTTTTTAAGCTGGAATTTTTCAAGGTCTGCCTCTCTAAAGTTATTACGGAATATGTGGCTTTGCTCGATTCACATGGTATGTTAGTTGTCAACCAATATCTAATAACTAAAACTTGTAAAGAATTGTCACTGATCACAGTTATCAGAAGTATTGTACTATGTTTGGAATTTACATCCCCTTAGAGTTGTAGTCTAGGTGCAGATTAAACTACAGTTAAAAGCAGAATTTCTTGATTTTTGTGCCGTAAAATGTGTCTGGGGTGCTATGCAAAGTAATTTAACTCAATATAAATTTGGTGTCCATTTTTGGTACACTATAAAATCTTTAAAATTTATAAATTTTTTTAATAAATTTTTTGCTGCACTTTACACTTTTAATACTTTACAAATTTAGTTCTTCTGGAAAAGAGTGGGTATTTCCCCAGTTAGAAATACTGGCTTTTAATTTCCCTTCCATTCTGACCTATTAATCACTTTTCTTTATAAAATTTAGATGGTACAGTCTTGGCTTAATCGCTGTGTATTTGTTCACTATAAATCTGTTGGACTGTACAGTCCAGTGTCCTTTCTTATGTGAAGATGGAATTCTTTCCTGCTTCTAGTCAGAGAACAAGGGTGTTCTCTGTGGAACACCTAAAGACAATAGATGCCTATTCAGAAATTCTAATTTGTAGTTTTATTACTGGGAATTCTAATATTGAATGTCAACTTGATGTAGCTGGACTTCCAGTGTGAAAGGACTTTAATATTCCTAATTAGATTAGCACCTTTGTAATTTGACCAACTCAAGTTAGAAACCTGAATCTTAAATAAAACTCTGTCCATCAGGTAAGATTTGCCTGGTTTCTAGGCCTTTTTTAATGCATTTATAATCTGACACCATCTCAAAACACTAAATACCAGTTCTAGGGATAGTATTGCCTTCGCTTTCTTTTTTGTATATGTAATCATGCCAGTTGCGTACCACACATCTTGAGGCAGTCATTTTCTGTTTGTGGACATTTAACTATTCCCGGAACAAATATCTTAAAAATAATTAACAATTGTTCTACATGATGTATAGTGATCCATTGTTAGGTATGCAGGCTAACCTCTGAATTAGTATCCATTGCAAGATAAGGTTTTCTTAAGTTTCTTACTGTACATTTTCACCTTCTGTGGGTGAAGTACATTGGTACAAAACTAGCCATATAAACATTCAAAGAGTATCTGTAAAATGAGGATGCCATTCATGTGCACTTCTATTGGTTCTGAGAGGGTTTCTTTTTCACACAGCGACTTCTAAACAAAAGTCCAGCAGCCATTTGCCAGCAAACAACCAAGATGTACAGGGTTACGTCACCAATCAGTCTCCAGAGAGCATTGTAGAAGAGGCACAAGGCAAATTAACGGAGCTTGAGCAGAGGATAAAAGAAGCCATAGAAAAAAATGCTCAACTGCAGTCCTTGGAATTGGCACATGCTGATCAGCTTACCAAGGAGAAGATTGAGGAATTGAACAAAACGAGAGAGGAACAAATTCAGAAGAAACAAAAGATTTTGGAGGAACTGCAGAAAGTAGAGCGAGAATTACAACTGAAAACACAGCAGCAGCTCAAAAAGCAATATCTAGAGGTTAAAGCGCAACGAATTCAGCTTCAGCAGCAGCAGCAGCAGCAATCTTGCCAACATCTGGGACTACTGACTCCTGTTGGAGAACAACTTTCAGAAGGAGACTATGCACCATTACAGCAGGTGGACCCCATCTTACTCAAGGATGATGCACAGCAAACTGCTGTGCAGATGGGCTTTGCACCTATTCAGCCTCTGGCAATGCCACAAGCATTGCCTCTGGCAACAGGCTCCCTACCTCCAGGGTCTATTGCAAATCTTACAGAACTGCAAGGTGTTATAGTTGGACAGCCAGTGTTGGGCCAAGCACAGCTGCCAGGTTTGGGACAAGGAATTCTGACAGAAACACAGCAAGGGTTAATGGTAGCCAGCCCTGCTCAGACCCTCAATGACACGCTGGATGACATCATGGCAGGTGGGTTTATATTGTTATGAGCAGGTATAGTTTATGATTTGCTAATGGAGAGTAGTTCAGCTTTTTTGGTTGGGCTTTATTCTACATACTGCAACAATGAACTATTTTGGTATACTGATCCTTTTGCTTAGGGCTTCAGAATAATCGTTCACTTTCAGTAGTCTTAAGTAAATATTTGTAGTTTGCAAAATTGACTTCCCATTTGGGGTTTTGCTCTCCATTGCCATGTGAGAGGTTGGTATGCTGTTTATGCAGAATGACATCTTCTTTTGCATAGTTGCTTTTTGGCCACCATGTAAGCTATCTGCGTGCATCTGAAGTGAGTCTTTGCCCGTGAAAGCTTATGCTTCAGTACATCTGCTAGCCTGTAAGGTGCCACAGGACTTCTCATTGAAGCTGTGCTGATATTACAGCCTATTTTCAGATGTGGAACATGAGCCTGACAATACTGTTCTTCAGTGCATATACCTCTTTTTTTAAGAAATAGATTTAATGTTTGGAACAGGTCTGCTATAAATTAGCGTACTGCAAGCGAGACCTTTTGGAATGGACATTTCACATTTGGTTTTAGAATTAGAACTACCAAAAATAAACTTCTAATTATTTAGGAACTGAGCCATGAGTAGGAATGTAAATGTTAAATCATCCCATATGTATTGTTAAGAAACACACAGACTAAAATAGTTTAACTTTAGGCAAACAAATTTTAAGTTTTCCAAAACTTCACTGAGAATAATCCAAAATGAAGAGGTTTTGTACACATTAGTTTTCTTCAAGAAGTGTTCCTACAAATGGAAGTATAGAAAGCTGGCAGTGCTGATTTCTGTAGAGCATGTTCTACATCTTAATTACATTTGATTTGCTGCTCTCCTTGTTAATTATACAATTTGTTGGTGAAATATTATTTTCAGTCTATTCCTTTATTACGGTTTATCTGTGTGTCTATTGAATCTTTCAAATTACCTTGCACAGCTAATGCTAATCTGAAATTAAGAGAAATATTGTACTATGCTAATTATTGTGATGTGTCATTTGCGAAACATGTCAGTGAGTATCTAGAATATCTTCCTACAGGAGTAAAGTTACATTGAACCAACATATTGCAGCACTTACAGTATCATGAGTAGGTAGGAAAGTGAAGAAAATAGTATATGGAAAATATTTTTAACTATTCAGGACAAAATTTTCAAACCCATGTGCCTAAAATTAGCATTAGGAGTAGTATGTTGATTGTCTCAACTACCGAGCCCTCTCAAATTTCACTGAGGTCAATAAAGTTACATGAGCCCAGCACCTTTCAAAAATCAGTGTGCTATTTAGAAGCTTAACTTGGGCATCCAGATTTGAAAATGTCAGTAGGCAAAAGTTAAGATGACTGAGAGAATTTCTCTCCTTCCATCCTGATGAGAAAAATGAGATGCAAAGATTTCCCTTATTTGGACACACCTAATACCAGCTGGTGCATCTGTCAGATAAAATGATTACAGCTTCTAAGCAGTAATTACATGTAATTTCACATACTGAATATATGTGAACTTAAATTTCATAAACATTTTAAAATGTAGTATGATACATAATTATATGTAACGAAATTTAAATATTGAAGATTCACAATTCCATTTTGGTGGCACACTGTCTGAACACTTTTTATGAAAGGCTAGGCTTATTTACAATTTATATTTGATTTACATATGTTTCATATTCTTAGGTCTCAATTCTACTAGCTGCATGTGTGCACGGTCCAGTGAATTCTGAGAGAATTGCACTTGTGGAAAGTTTTCAGGATCAACCTGAATTTATTTAAATTAAATTTCAGATTACTTAACCACTAACGTTAAAAATAAACCCATTTTTATTTGTAAAAAGTGAACCTAGTACAGGTAACTTGTATAGCATTTTGAAGTATACTTAAATTGCAAAGTCTGAACGCAAGCTGCCAGAATACTGGAGGTGAATTTGTGTCAGTACAATACCCACTGAACTATAACATACTTGCTATGTACTCCATAGACTTCATGGTGTCTCTAGGGAAAGTTTGTCTCACTAAGACTCAGGGTTGGTGTCACTTGTTACACCAGAAATTAATTTGGATCACTATGTCTGTGACCAATTGTCTCATAAAATGCAAAGTCAGCAGTTTTTCAACTTGATTTCTTAGGATTGATCCAACTGAAAATGGAACCATTTCTATTGTATCAACTAATAAAATGGTTTTAAAATTTTCCCCTTTTTGAATGAGAAATTACAATCCAGGTAGCAATGGAAAAAATGAGATCTACCTGCAACTATCCATGGCAGTTGTAGGGTTTTCAGCATTTCTGAGGAGTAGACTAGGAAAAATTTACAGGCAATGTAGTTGATATTTTAAAATGACAAATATTAAGAACAGACTATTTGAAAATTAGTTTTTATTCATCTGCTATGACCTAGGGTCAAGATTCTTGTGTAACCTCCAAGAGTTGGCAACAAAGCAAAGAAGACATGCTCTGCTTCCACTTGAGATGTTGATGTTCTTATTTTGTATGCTGTTGTTGAATCTTGAATGCAGATTCTGACAAATAAGAATCACTATGGTTAACTTATAAACAAAGATTTTAAATATTAAGGACATATATGCAATCTATTAATTCAGTAGCATGAAAATACTTAAAATGTATTTTAACAAACAACACTTCAGTCAATACCACTTCTTATGTGTAACACCTTCTCTCTGCCTTCTGCTGTTGGGAGACTTATGCTATACTCAGATTTCTTGCACTTTTCCATGTTGAAGGTTGCCTTCAACACCTTTGAAAATAGAGAAGAAAGTTAATACATTTTACATGACTTGTAGTCAAAGCTTTCAAAACATTTTACAGTACAGTAAAACCCCCACTTAGGCACAGGTTGCATGCCTGGGCGACCACGTGTAAGTCAAATTTTGCACAAGTTGAGGTCTATCGGGGAATAAGGGAGGGGCAAAGAGCTAGCTCAAGGAGTGGGGTGCCCTGCTGCCATTGGGTTCCCCCGGAAGAAGTGGGGCAGGGGTGCACCAGGACCCAGTGGGAGGACTGGCAAGGAGAACACACCGGGCAGCAGGGGGTTCAGCAGGGTCCAGCAGAAGGACACAGCAGGTGGGCAGTAATTGTTGATTTTGACTCGTGTTATTCCCAGAAACGTGCAAGTCAAAATTGTGTAAGTCAGGGATCTACTGTAAATTTAAGCTTCACAAAATATTCTTATGAGATCACTTTTGTGGCATTTACAGTTCACAAATGACTAAATTGGAGCAGAGTCAAAAATAAGTAGTTCAACAAATGCTACACAGGAATAGGTACCCTGGATAGGAGTAGGATGTCAAAATCCTGACATGCATTAAAAGGTCTAAAAATGCTTCTGAAGGGTGTGTACCCCCATTGGAAAGAGCAAATTACTGCAATAGAATTACGATATCCCTTAAGGATTTTAGCTTATGCTATCTGTAATATAAATAACATACAAATCTCTGTATTATTCTTGGCATGTGTTGATTGTGTGCTCTGCGAGTTATTGTGTAAAGGAGCAGTAAGCACAACTTAATTAGATTTTTATTGGTCCATTGCCTACAAGATACAGGCTTCCTACGGGAAAAGAGATGCTATAAAGTGATGCTTTACCTTTTAGGCTGGAAAATTGCATGGACAGGCCCCTAAAAAGAACTAATATAAATGTAAAATGAGGAACATTCACATGTTATGGATTCTTGGGCTCAATGTGATGGATGTGTTAATATTTAGGAGTGGTATTGTATCTGCCAGTTTATAATCACAGCATGTCTTCTAGTTACTATTTCAGGGCATACTGTGTATATGTAATTGTGTGCACAGATCCATAAAAAATTATTCTTGGAACATCTTTTTTTAATCTTAAATTCTGAAAACTTTACTCTTCTACTAGAATATTTGGAAAAACATGAAATACCAGAAACAAATTAGTTCCATTAAGATCTTAATTTAAAAAAATCATTTTAGAAAAATAAAATTAAAATCTGGCTGTCTTCAGTCTTGCATTTCAAATTACAGCAGTGCAGTGTGAAAAAAAGATCTATCTTTCTACGTTCGCATTGCAAGCGACATTAACTGCATAAGAATTGGATTGCGTGAACAAGTAATGAGAACATCACTAAGAAAATTACTAGTGTTAGTAATTCGGCATAATGCAAAAAATTTGGAGGAACTAAATGAACAGTACGATCCTTCTTACCATACGAAGAGTCTCAATTCTTGATTAGTTAAAAAAGTGCAGTGTTACCCTGAGTCAAGAAGAACAGATATTAGCTCTTGAAACAAATGAACTTTGACATTTCTCAAATATGAACGTGTCCCTTTTTAAAATGTAATAACCACCTTCTTGATGAGTTATTTGATAAGAGCCTAATGCTCTAAAACAGGTTTTCCTTTTAGGACTAGGCATAAAACATGTCAACTGTAAGGAACAGCCCTTTAAGACCAGAGGAAATTGAAGATCTGGAAAATGAGTTTAGTGTAAAGAATATTTTTAGTATTTAAGGAAAATCAAGTATAAAAGCTAAATGCTGCAGCTGTCTTCAATCTTCGTTACAAATGAATTTTCCAAGAGCACCAGTTTTCAGTTTTATTTTCAAAAGTGATTTAAGACTAGAGTTAGGTTACTCTAACTTTCAAAGTAATTTTGAAAAGTATCTTTTAAAAAATCAGATCTAAAGCGCTTGAAAATTTAATCTTGCATTTTAACAGGAGAAAGAAGGGGGCGTGGCCCTGCAGATAGATCTGCGTAGCATATGCTCCTAATTTCAATGTAATTTGCAAGAAAATCACTTCATTTCCCTAACATCCAGTAGTAGATGTTTGCCTAACTCATGGCAGATATTTATACTTCATCACATTAGTCAGAAAATTTAATAAAGAGGTGTGAGTAAATGTAAGAGTTGTTTTGTTTGTTCATGAAAGATGTCAAAATGTGCCCTGACAATAAAACTCTTCATTCAGATAGTTAATTTATATATAGTTTTAAACTTTTTAGTGAAGTGGGCTGAGTAGTCATGTTATTGCTGGGAACATAGTATGACGATATTTTAGTTTATTGAATTCTCCTTAGTCTTTGTTAGGATACTTTAGATTAATGACTTTTTGGTTGTCTTTGGGGTGTGCCCTGGAATGACAATTTTAATGTGATCAACAGCTTTCCTGGCACTCACAGTACAATCCTCATGACTGTTAGACCTAACTATTAACACACTCTTAACTTTTGTCTCATTTAGTAAATTCATTCTATGAATATGAACTGTTTGTTTTTTTATTTAATGATTAGCTGCAGCAGATTTAAAATAATACTTAGTATAAGAACTGCAAAACAGTATGCATATTCATGCTCTCCTTCATTAACATGCATAAAAAAGTTAATTTCTGAACTGTATCATGAAGTTTCATGTGGGAAGAGAGGTGTTTGTTTTTCTGCATTTTTTTCTGTAGCTACAATATTGTGAAAAATGGCACATGACTTAAATTAAAACAAATTGAATATAATAGTTCTCAGCATAGGTCAGTTTTTAGGTCTAACAACCTTGGTGGTATCAGGTGTAATACTCACCATGCCTTTTTTTATTGCAATGGAGTCACAAAGTTAACTTATGTCTGGGATGATATTATAAATTAAAACTGTTTTTTAAAGAGGAACTTATAGTTCTTAATGACTCTTTAAAAAACTGTGTATTACAACTTACCGTGTGTCCTTGGTGCCACTAAACAAAAAAGATGGTTCCTGTATAAACATTGATACTGATATGTTGGGAATAACTTTTTTTTTTAAAGATGTCATTAACTTTAGCGGTTAAAATACTTTGTTCTTTTGGAACAGAGAAATTTCATATGTGGTCTGACACAGTGAACAAAGAATGGAGCAAAAGATCTAGCTCTGAATTTCCTCTTTGTTCTAAATCAAACCTTAGGAATTCTTTTTAGGTAACATCTTTATGTAATAGGAATAATGAATCTGAGCTGCTTTTAAGGTTTTTTTTGTTTTTGTTAAACCTGATGAACACGTATACCTTGGGCTGAAGCTTTTCGATGTGGTGTTCTGTAGACTAGAATTCTTAAACACAGAACTTGTTGATATTCTCTTTAATTTGAAATCAGCCAAATGGTGCATTTCATCTTTTGGCCATATTGTCTTGGATTCAAGTCTTGTGCCACGGAGTCCAAACCCAATGATAACTTCATAATGAAGTACTGTGGAAGATGGATTTTTCATTAGAAATATGAGTTGCCATTCTTTACTCATTTAGTACAAAATTTTAAGAATTGATGATTGGATTTCTTAGTTACTGTCATGAATTAAAGCTTGGTTTCATAGTGAGCAAAAGTAGTTATCTGGTAAATATGTGCATTGGTCTATATGATGTAAGCTAGTGGTTTTGGTTTGTCAATCATAATTGACATTTGCTCGCTCCCTTACTGGCATTTCAGCAAGAAAGCCAAGAATTTAGTTACCACAAGCTTGAACCTCTTTCGTCTGGATTCTTTCACCCAGCAACATCCGTGGGCCATCCTGATTTTAGTTAGCCAGGTCTCCACTTCTCATGGATGTGGCCAAATTTCCCATGGTCCCATAAACTTTGTTTACAGCCACCGGTCCTGGATCTCAGTGTTATGTGCTGTTCTTCGGCTGTAATTTACCCTAAAATGTCTTCTAAGTTCCCATTAAACTGTAGAGGTGTTGGCAGTGCTGATAGACAATGTTGCTCTCCTGCAGTTGAGCAAATTGTCTTGTTCAGCACCAGTCAGGTCCTGAGGGTGTTGGACTAGAGAGTTTCAGTCTGTACAGAAATTAAAAATTGACCTCTTTGGACTGAGGCTCAGTCAAGTTGGTGAGATGCTTAGGTGAAAGTTGCACTGCTGCTGCCCACAATGTTACTGCTGAATAAAGGACCTCAGTACGCCGGCCTGGTGGCCTTTCAGCTCTCCGAAGTGTTAAACCCACGTCAGAGAAGAAATATTAAAATGTTAAACTCTTTGGTCATTTCTACACGTGCCACTTTCTTTGAAAGTGGCATGCTAATAAGCGGCCCGAAATATGCCAATGAAGCGCGGATGTAAATTCCCCGTGCCTCATTAGCATAAGGTCACAAGATTTGGAGTATGGAAGAGCGTCTTCTGGACTCCAGATCTTGTGACCTTATGCTAATGAGGCATGGGGAATTTACATCCATGTCTCATTAGCATATTTCAGGCTGTTTATTAGCATGCCACTTGTGTAGAAATGGCCGTTAAGAGCAGGGGATACTATATTTTTAATTTTACCTCCTCTGTTTTATGTAGTAAGTGAACAGTATCAATTTAAAAATGTTACTCTAAATTTTGGAGCTACAAATAACACCCAGAATTATTCAAAAATATACCTGATTGTTTGTTTTTTCAAATCCTTTATGCATTTGACAGCACTTTCTGGATACTGACTTTCAAAACTCTCCTGTATAATCGGTGAGGTTCTAAAGAGCCTCACTTAACATAATAGATTTTTCTGCTCTCCTTTTTTAAACTCCTTTGAAAAATGTGTATACAGAACATGTTTTAAAAGGTGTTTTTCAGGATCTTGCCAGTTTCTGGTGTACAAAAGGTTTTGTAGGAAAATGTTACGTTCAGAATTTTAATTATGCTATTTCGATGTGATGTAGTAGAAATAGTATTTATGATTTACTTTTGCCAGAACTTTTAATCAGTACCATTTGGCAAGAATATTTCTATAGAAATGTTCAGCTCCCCTCCATCAACCCAACCTTCCCACACCCCCATGTAATGTAATTTTTTATATTTAATCAATTCTGAGTGGTCAGGACCATCCACATTATCTCTCTTGCTATTTTGCATTAGTGGCTTGTGAATATAATAAGAACTCCAGGACCTATATATACCTTTAAGTACCTATTTACTCTGGCTGTGCTCCAGTTTCCTTTTAGTGGCATGTAATTTTTGATTCAGTTAGTCATATACCTCTGCAAATAAAGTGTCTTGTCAGAAAATATGCTATTTTTTCCCCAGAAGTGGCTTTCAGAAAATGCTGCAAACCTAAATCCCTCATACTAATTCTTAGACTTGTGTTTAAGTTGATGTTAGAGTTAAGGCCAAAGAGTTAAAGATTTTAAAATAGTATATTTTCAAAATAATTTATAAGAATGCATTAAAAATGTCTCTGGTATTTCATTGTCCATTTACTGTGATGTTTCAGATCTGAAGAATACATTTTACTTGTACTAAATGTGGTCATTCTGTTCAACAGCAGTGAGTGGAAGAGCATCCGCAATGTCAAACACTCCTACCCATAGCATTGCAGCTTCTGTCTCCCAACCTCAGACGCCAGCTCCAAGTCCTATCATTTCTCCTTCAGCCATGCTGCCAATCTACCCTGCCATAGATATTGATGCACAGGTAACCCTGAAATAAGTGCAACACAGTTGTGATGAAGGTATTTTTTTCTGGATAATGAATGAATCACCACCAGTAAACGGTTCTGATTTATATTTAGTTGCATTCTAGATGGTTTGGTGGAATATGAAATCTTGCATATTTCTGCTGTACTATTGTTGTGTAGCCCAGGTGACAATACAATACAAGTGGGAAAATGCAGGCATTTTGTTTGAATGATCATTTACTTTTAACTTTTTCTTGTTTGTGCCATAAACAAGAGAACTGATAAATATGCTGGTGAAATATCATTGCAGTTTTCATTGGCTTTCTGACAGTGAGTGCACAAAATTAACTTTCCACAACCAATCAGCTCATCTCTTAGGTTGGCAGGGTCAGTGCAAATTAATATAAGGTTATGTCTGCATTCATCTGGAATCCTTTCCTGCCTCTATATGCACTAACTCTGTAGCCTTCCCAGTATTTTTCAGCTTGGGTAACAGAAGACAGAAGTTGGTAACAAATTTTAGTTCTCTCTGCCCTGTTATAATCTCAGTACAAGTTTGTACTAAACACCAGAGTGTCTACCTTTGGGCACGTATATGTCATTGGATAAGCTTATAATTCTTTAACTAGGCACCGAAGTCTTGATGAAACACGACTCCATCATATGGGCCTAATGGATAATGTCATAATCAATGAGTGCATTATAGCATGATGACAGATAATTAGAAGCAAGAGGAAATATAGATGTGATTACTTAGTGGATGCATTCAACAAAATCAAAAATTTTAGAAGCAGGTGCATGGAAAATTTAAATTTAAAGGAACTGCTTTTGTTTCTTAAAGCTCATATAACCTACTTAGTTTACCAGTGATCAAAATTTAGGATAATTTATGAACTTGTTCTGTTAAGTTATTAGGATGGTAGTGATTCTGTAATTTTAGCAGTTGATGGAGTTCCTCGTAAGAGTCAATCACTTAGCATTATTACATGGCTCTCAGCATGTTTTTGGGACCAGAATTTGAGAACTATTGTGTTAAAGGATTATTTTTTCAGTGAAGAGTAGTTAATTTGAAGAAATGAAAATCTTTACAAAGTGTCAGGACCTTGAGTCAGGCTGCACAGTTTACCTCTCATCTCCTTGCTCGCAGGAGTGCAGTTGTTTAGCATGATGTTCTAAGCCATGCTAAAAATGTTAACAGTTGTAGATATCTCATTTCTGTCAAGCGTCAACTTATTGAGTGTTTACATTCCTGAAAAAAGGAAACAAACTTTTCTGTGCTGACTTAAAGACATTTGTGCCAAGATACCACTGTTGGCTGGTGGAAATAGAGACGTGCAACCTAAAGCCTCTCAAGACATCTTCCTCCTGGATCTTACAAAACTTGAAACTTTTTAATTTAAATGTTTGAAATTGTCATTTTTTGGAGGGTGGGAGGTTTCCTTCATTTAATTTTTGAAGCACTGGGACTATTTTGTCTGTTTTCTTACTAACTAGAAATTAAAATTGTTACCCATCAACTTTTTCTTTATTCTTTTTGTCAGATACTTACTTCCACTACTTTAATCCCATGTTTCCCTTCCAAACCTTTACATTGTGTTTATCAGTAATGTTGACTCTGCTCCAGAAATAAATCCTGCCAATTCATTCGTGCTCTGTCTGTTGGCTTTTCTGCTGCTACGGCCTAATGCTATAGTTCCTTCAGAAACTCTAGCTATAAGAGTGAGAATGAATTTTTATTTGCAGATTAGCTAAAGGGAGTAACATTTAAAATAAAATTAATGCACGCCTTAGATAGCAATCATTTTTAATGCTTATTGTATTTAAGTGTAAATTGTAGAGCTGGAATTGCAATTTTTAAAGATTAAACAGTTTAGCAGAAAATATGAGTGCTCTTAGTTCTTGAAGATGCTTATTAAGCCTCAGTTTAAAGGGCTGACTTCAGAAGCTTGACATCTAATTTGAGAAGATTATAGTTTCACAAGAAAAACATGTAGAGTTAGTTTAAAAATTACGTAGGCTTTTAAAAGATTTGTCTTGCAACAGAGGTAGATTTAAATCTTGATGCAGTAATGACTATGGAATTTTAAAATGAAAGAAAGTGTATTTTGCCCTTTTTGAAGTATGTGTAATTTTTTTCCTTTTAGACGGAGAGTAATCATGACACAGCATTGACACTTGCTTGTGCTGGTGGCCATGAAGAATTAGTACAAACACTGCTAGAGAGAGGAGCTAATATTGAGCATAGGGACAAAAAAGGTAGGAATCTCAGCATGTTGGTGTATGTGGGTTCTATTTTGAGTAAACTCCAGTATCTTACAATGCAGCAGAATAATTACATGCTTAGAACCTGGTAATAGCTACAAATTTGCATTTTATTTTGGACTTTGTTCGTATAACTAAGGTTGTTACCTATTTAAAAATAGATGGAGACAATCAAACATTCTTTATTCTGTTTCAGGATTTACTCCACTTATTTTGGCTGCAACAGCTGGTCACGTTGGTGTTGTTGAAATCTTGTTGGACAATGGTGCAGATATTGAAGCTCAGTCTGAGCGAACCAAGGACACACCATTGTCTTTGGCTTGTTCAGGGGGAAGACAAGAGGTGAAGTGAAATTTACTTATGTATAAGGTGCCCTCTCGGTAGAAGCAGGTTTCCAGTTACAATAGAAGCTCGGTTATCCAATAGCTAAACAACATGCCATAGGGCCGGCTGACCAGCTGCCCTGCTGAGGGGGTGGGGTGGCAGCGCAGAGTAGAGCCAAATGCCAGCCCCCACTTGAATATCTGGCACATTTGATTATCCTGCATCCCCAGTTCTGCTGGGATGCTGGATAATAAAGCTTTTACTGTATATGATTTAGATTGAGCAAATTTTTTTTCCCTGGTATGGGTAACAAAAAGCCTTCTCCAGCATCCCAACTTTAAAGGACTGTTGCTATTAAAATATATACGTGGATGAACTGCAAATTTACTGAGGATCGGATGTGTATTATGAATGTAAGAGATATAATCCGGTATTTAGCAACAAGCTGGAACTAAATTCAGGAACAAGTCCCCTGGGTTTCTGTGACATTTTGATGCAGAATTCTGTGATAACTTTGACTGCATTTTTAGAATTTATTCACAGTTTCTTTGTTTATATTTCTGTGTTCAAATAGTATATGTTGCCTCCAGTTTTCAGTGTGCTGGAGTTGTGTTGAGAATGCGCAAATGTGCCGTAGACGTTGTCTTTAAATGCAACAAGTTTTGACAGTGGGGATGTTTGGCACTCAGGAGGCAGCTGTGGCTTTTTCTGTCAGAAGGAGCCTGCATTGCCCTTGATGATCCATCTTACTGGCCCAAGGTGACTTGACATGTACAAGTGAAGAGATTTACAGATTCCTATATCTGCAAACCCATTTGACAGTACTCAGCTGTCCCAATCCTAGCTATCCACGGTGCATCAAAAACAAACAGATAACTACTTTAATTGAATATTTCTGCTGTTTGGATATGGCTGCTGAACAGTTCATGTACTCCCATGTCTGGTGCAGCTGTCCCAATTCTAAATTGGTGTAGACGGGTAGACATTTGTCCTAGCAGTTGCTGTAATTGTGAGAAGCAGCAATACTGGGTGCATAGTTAGTGTTCATATTTAGCTAATTAAAAACAAGTTTTGTAAATGGAACTGGCATGGACTTAAGTCTCTTGCATCAGAGTGCTATAGAAATCAGGAACCTTTCTGTAGACTGTAAGTCCAACTTTGCTGCACAACATGCAGGACTTTGATCATTTCACTTAGAAATGATCGTTCAAGGAAGATGCACCAATGAGAAACAAGTCATTTGTATTGCTGGCCTCATTGTTATGTCTCTTCTATTAAGAGTTACAATGTCTGGGCAGAAGCAAAGAAACAAGATTATACTGCTTCTGAGAGTTCTGTGGAGTCTGGAGTAGGTGGCAAAAACAGGGTGATTTTTGTCTGACCCCAGCACGCTCATTGCAAGTGACAAATATTTAGTGTATTCAGATAAAGATTTTTGCATAATCCATAAGGGGGAAGGTCAGAGTGCTTCACAGTGTGGATGGAGAAAATTGTATGCATAGGTAGCTGAAATACTAGTAAATTACGGTTTGCTGGGCTCATCATAAAACTGGAGACAAACTATTCCAAAGAAGAAAGATATTTCCTTTGCAGAATGCCATTACATTTTTTCTAAATTTGGGATTTTCCAAGTCAGAAATATTTATCGTCAACTTTTTGGAGAGAGATATTTTATTATTTTTTAATTTTATTGCCATGACATTTGGGAGAAATAATTGCAATTATGATCTGGTTTTCTGAGGCTCAGGACGTGGTTGAAGGATTAAGAATGTTCTTTGATTTAAAAAAAGACTGCTTTCAGAACAGGGACTTGACTTTTTTCTAGACACGTTTATTTTGTGTATTCATAAGTTTAGAACATATTCTCTAGTTAGGTTTTCAAGTTTAAGGAGAAATAAGAGTAACTTATTTTGTAATATTGCAGGTGGTGGAGCTGCTGCTAGCTCGAGGGGCAAACAAAGAGCACAGGAATGTTTCTGATTACACACCTCTAAGTCTAGCTGCTTCTGGTGGTTACGTGAACATCATCAAAATCCTGCTAAATGCTGGTGCAGAAATCAATTCTAGGCAAGTGTTCTCTCTCATCCTTACTCCTCTGCTTTTATAGTTGTTTGTTAAATCTAAAATGAAAGTTCACTTGGTGATTGTGTCAAACAAAACCTCATTATTCCTAAAACTTTTAATAGTGATACAGGATTTAAAGACGTGGACAGTCTTCCTGCTCCTTGCTTTAGTTTTTGCCCATTTTAAGACATGCATAGTTCACGTATGCTTTTTGAAGACCCAGACAATTTTAACTCTTGTTCCTTTCTTCCCATTCTTTCAAGCATTTCTAGCATAGTACTCTTGTTTGGGTTACGGTGAAGATCAGTTTGCAAGCTCAGTATAGATACTTTTGAAACAAGAAACTATCACTTGCCTAGATGTAGCATCTCTTTCCCCTCCCCTCCCAGCTCTTCCCTTTCTTCACCCCATGTATCAAAAAGTGTTAACAGTTGTATTTTAAACATTATTGTATAATATGCAGAAATTGCTCTGTGTAAAAGAACATCATCTCTTTTGCTCACCTATCTGATAGTTCAAAAGATGGTTGACTCTTTGGAAATAGTTTTTCAGATCGTTTTAAAATGAGTACCATTGCTAAGTCTGCCCTTATTTCTGTTTGCAGACATAGTGCTATACTTTTGATCCACTGAGCAAAGGAGACAAATACGAAAACTTTAAAGCAGGATGGAAATTGTTCACAATTGAAAAATATAAATCGAGAAAATGGTACTAACAAAGATTTATAGTGCTTAAAACATCAAATGTGTTAAAGTCATTTGCTCTCCCTCTACTGAGGCCCACAGATCTGTTCAGTGAGCCTTCATCCTCTCTACAGCATTTAGAACAAGATCTGCTCTTTACTGGCAGGAAGGGGTATGTGGCTCAGTCTCTGAAGACCCCAGACAGTTCTCATTTTACCTTGAGATCTGCTGGCAAGGGAGTCTCTGTGAATCATGAGTTAGGCTGGGATTCCAGAACCCTGGGTTCTGTTCTTCTGACAACTCACTTCACTTTTTTGCGCCCATAAGATGGGGTTGATGATACTGACTTGCCTTTCAGGCAGGCAACTCCAGACCTTCCTGCTGCTGAGGAAGAACTGAAATCATAACCACACAGAGATGCTCAATTCAGTCTAGAATGCTTAGAGTTGTGACAGGATTGCCATCTTGGGTAGCAGGTTGAGGTCTTCCTTTTTCAGTGTCCAAGGCTTCAGTGCTCTGAGCTTTTGCATGTCCCTGTGGCTGGACAAAACGAGGAAAACAAGATACAGGCCTTTCATAGGCAACCGAATCTGGGGTGGACCTGGCTGTCCCCCTCTCTGTTGTCAGGAAAGGTCTCAAGTAGAATTGTCTGACCAAAATATATGAAAGTTCAGTGTCAGGTACTCCCCTCTTGAACCTTTGGCCACTTGTTCCCTCTACATGTCCTGGAGAGTGGTCTTTCTGGTGACGGTTGCCTCTGCCAAAAGGGTGTCTGAGGTCTGGTCCCACATATTGGAGCCCGTCATATGTGGTGTTCCATAAGGACAAGGTCCAACTCTGCCCTTACCCAGCTTTCCTGCTGAAAGTGGTCTCTGACTTCCACACGAGCCAGGATGTTTTCCTGCCTGTTTTCTGCCCTTAACCTCATGACTTCTGTCAGGAACAGCAGCTGCACACTCTCAATGTGAATTGAGTGCTTGGCTTTTACACTGAGTGGACCAAGTCCTTCTGCAAGACCTCACAACTCTTTGTGGCCATTGCTGAGCTCATGAAGAGGCTCCTGCTTTCATTGCAACTCATTTCTTCCTGGATTACATCCTGTGTATGGACGTGCTATGACCTCGCTAAAGTTTCCCTGCCATGTGTTACAGCGCATTATACACAAGCTGAGGCCTCTTGGACTGCCTTCCTAGCCCACGTGCCTCTCCAGAAAATCTGTCAGGCTGTGACATGGGCCTCTGTACACACTTCTTTGCCTCACTGTGCTATTGTGCAAAAATCTAGATGGGACATAACCTCTGGGGCTGCTGTCCTTGAGTCAGCCACGCATTGCTGCAACCCCTCCTCCTGGGTTTTGGCTTGTGTATGCCTAAGTCAACTAGATATGAACAAGCACTCAAGGACAAAGTGGTTATTTACCGTTGTAACTGTTCTTTGAGATGTGTCACTCAGACCTATTGAAAACCCACCCTCCTGCCCCACTGTCGGTGTGGCCAATAAGAAGGAACTGGAGGGGAGTCTGGCCAGCAGAGTCATATATTGGCTCCACAGTAGTGCCACTCCAGGAGGCTCCACAGCTGACCTAGTTGGTAGTTGCTAGGGAAAAGCTTTCTGACAGCTGTGCACGCTCGTGTGGGCACACTTAACTGGAATGATAATGGGCAACAGTTACGATGGTGAGTAATTGTTTTTTCCGTGTTGAACACTTGCTCTGTTGAGAGAGAGGTACTCCAGATTATATTCTTCTGGTAAGAGAGAGTGCCATTAATTTTAGACTTAGAGTTTTAATATCACTTCCAAAATGACTGCTACACTTGTATTTTAATCTTTGTGTACCTGTGAACCTTCATATGAGAATGAGAAAATGTATCCATCTTTATCTAAAAATAAAATACTCTGTATCTCTGAGTAATAGAATCACAGATATGGGCTGTCTTATAGTAGGTTTTCAGTAACATGCTGAGAGATGCGATATGGCTTTTGGGCCATTCAGTACAGTTTATTGCATAGTACATTACTATAATATCAGTCTTGAGTTAACAGGTCTGGTTCAGTTTCCAAGGGTGCAGGTAGATTAGATATCTACTGTAACAGATATATGAACCTCTTACTCAGAAGAAGAAAACTTTCAGGTTAGTACAGATACACTTTTCTGTTTTGAGCTGCATTTCTGCTAATAGTGGAAAACTCAGAACTATCAGTGGTAAAAGGCTTTCTTTTCAAAATGTTTA
This sequence comes from Carettochelys insculpta, assembly GCF_033958435.1. Lineage (NCBI taxonomy): Eukaryota > Metazoa > Chordata > Testudines > Carettochelyidae > Carettochelys > Carettochelys insculpta. The sequence continues at coordinate 129,764,501 of NC_134140.1, read as the reverse complement.
TCATTTCATTCACTTTTCACATTCTAATTTCCCCAGAACACTTTTCAAAGATGATAAGAATTAAAGATTGATTGACTATTTTCTTCCCCCCCCAGAACTGGTAGCAAACTGGGCATTTCTCCTTTAATGTTGGCAGCTATGAATGGACACACTGCTGCTGTTAAGCTGCTGTTGGACATGGGCTCTGATATTAATGCCCAGATAGAGACCAATAGGAATACTGCCTTGACTTTGGCCTGTTTCCAGGGAAGAACTGAAGTAGTTAGCCTACTGCTTGACAGAAAAGCTAATGTCGAGCATAGAGCTAAGGTAAGGAACGGATGAGATGCATCTTTCAGCTAAAGCAGTTTTATACTAAGAACTTACTACTTTGTTTCATGTGATTTTTTTTTCTTCCCCCACTTTGAATTTGGCTAAAGAAAGAAAACAAGTGTTTCCTGTATAGGAACTGTCTTCCTCTTGTAGACCATTGTGCACACACTGTTGAAAACAACTAGGAGCAGGTGGAATTTTAACAGAGCCATTTAAAAGAAATACCTTTGTTTTAAGGTTAATGTTTGTTTACACAGACCTACACCCAATGTGTAAAGAATGAGTTTTAGCTTCTGGAGCTCGATTTGATCTTCATGTATCAGAATGATAACTCTTACTTCAGCATTTTATGGTAAATTTCTTGAGACCCTCTTGTTTTTACATAAAAAGCTGATCTGAATGCAAGCTGGACTTGTGGCCAGAATCTCCACAGTCTCCTTGGCTTCCACGGCCGTGGAGATGAAAAGGAATCCTGAAGCATACACCCCATAAACGAGATTGTGCAGCACCTTTGTAACCATCAGATCCCTCCCCCTTCCTGGGACAGAGTTTGTCGGCACTTAGCATTTCCCTCTCCTTGCCAGATTGAACAGTTGTTGAGGTGAAGGGAAAAGGCTTCTCAGTGACAGTCAGTATTCCAAGTAGTGTCCCTGGGTGACAGCACTGAAGTGGAGCTGCCAACCGAGGAATGAAGATAGGTGTGATTAGGGCAAAAGTTCCCTCCTTTTCCTCTACTTACTAGGGGGAATGTAAGTTCAGAACCAAACTTTCAGCATCTTATTCTTTACCAGCTGTTTACAATACTGTTTTTCCCTTTTGAGACTTGTGGCTATATTCTTTCCCACCTAGCAGATTGCACAAAAGTGTGGCTGCAGTAAGCTTTCAGCATGGGGAGGGAAAATCTCATTTACCTGAGCTCCACAGCAGACCATCCTTTCCTTGTGACCTCATGCCCACACCTGTGTCCAATTGATTGGGCTAGTTTAAAAAGCCCAATTAATATGATAGCATTGGAGTTCTGCACATCTTTGTGCTGCAAAGCATGGGTCCTGGAGGTTTCTCCAAAATCATGCCTACTCTCCAAAGCATAACACAATGAATTTTATTTTTCCCTTTTAAATGTTGGTAACAATTTGTATACATTTGCATTGCAAGGTATTGATGGAAATACATATGTTTTCAATTTGCACTTCTTGCTGGAAGCTGAAGTTACTCCCGGATTTTATTAAAATTTTTTTATTAAAAATTAAAAATTTATTAACTATTTTATTTCCTCTGCTTACTCAATCTAGACTGGTCTCACACCATTAATGGAAGCTGCCTCGGGTGGGTATGCCGAGGTAGGCAGAGTCCTACTGGACAAAGGTGCAGATGTTAATGCTCCTCCAGTACCCTCATCAAGAGATACAGCTTTAACGATAGCAGCAGACAAAGGGCACTACAAATTCTGTGAGCTTCTCATTAGCAGGTACCGTATTTAAAGCTATGCTCTTTGAAAGGTCCTGAATGTGGTTTGTGTTGATTGTCTGTCTGTTTCACAGGAGATACTACATTGAGTAAATAGCTTATGCTTTATTAGACCCAAAGTTGTATATTCTTCCTTGTCCTGCGTAGATCCCAGAATCAGAGAAGAAATCTCAATATTTCTTTTAATCCTCATTGTTGAGACATGTATCTCTTGAACACTCCATCTTGCAATATTCACCATCACTGTGAATGTTATCATTAACAGCCCATTCCAAGAGAGATACCAATGCACATTCATGACTAGACTAGTAAAAGGGATAGGGAAGTGCTTGTCAGCAAGCCACTCCTCTTAGCCTGACCACAACTAACTTGTGATACACCTGTACTTCAAAACAAAGTTTCAGAGAGCTCCTGTGTCTGGATTGTGGCATGTCCTCAGGTTATCATCATACTGACATTGGCTTGTGTATTGTAAATATTTAGATTATTAGTGATTAAGAAGATCAAAAAACAAGTTCAGCAACTGGAACATCTCCATGCCAAAAGTATATAAAATGAGTATTTTAAAGGTAAAAAGCTAATGCAGACAGGTGATGACCTAACTGTACAGGTCCAGTGTATTGTTTATTCTCAAAGCATGCTGCTTCAACTTTGGATCAAACAGTTTGCTGTTTTTAGGGGTGCTCATATTGATGTACGGAATAAGAAGGGAAATACTCCACTGTGGCTTGCAGCAAATGGTGGGCATCTAGATGTTGTCCAGTTGCTGGTGCAAGCTGGAGCAGATGTGGATGCTGCTGATAACAGAAAGATAACGCCTCTTATGGCAGCTTTTCGGAAGGTACAGTGTGCTTTGTTGGTTTTTTTTCTTTCCTTTTCTCCCTTCCTTATTAAAATATTCTTTCTTAACCGTGTGATGGAAATCAGACAATCGATGCATCAGATCTACTAAATCTCAATATTTTAAAGAGTAAGTTACAAATATTTCAAGAATCTGGTTTGAATCCATAAAAATAGGTATTTGTCTCACCTGTGCAACTTTGCCAACATGAAGCAAAAACATTCATGGAAAAGAGTTAACAATCTTATGTCGCTGGTCCTTTGGAACTGTGTGTTCCCCACGCACCATGAGGATGATGTCTCCTCCTGGCATTTGTGGGGACTAGCTCACCAAGTGAACACTTCTCCTTGCGGTTGCAAGACATACTTGTGTCTCTCTCTCACTTCAGGAGCTGCTGTTGCATTTTGTGGGTCAGCCTTCCAGCTAGTTCATTATTGTAGTTTCCACTTTCTGGAGAAAATCTCTTTTCCCCAAACAGGCTCAGGCAGTGTTTCTATGCACTGCCCTGCTGATGCCTCTTGAAAAATTGGGTATTAATTAATAGTCTCAGAGTTTGAAAGGTAGAATCCTGGTGTCTAATGGAGCTGTTGGTTGATAAGTATATTCTAGATACAGCCATGTTTGACCACTGCGTAGTGCTTTAAAGAACTATTAAATTGGTACAAAATAACTTGATGTTTGAAATTAAATTTTCAGGGTCATGTAAAGGTGGTGCGGTATCTAGTTAAAGAAGTAAACCAATTTCCATCTGATTCCGAATGTATGCGATACATAGCAACGATTACTGACAAGGTAAAGTAATTGTTCCAATATGGCTACTTTTACCAAGAATTGGTAAGTCAGAGAAATATTACTGACAGACTAGATTCAATTGTGAATCATCAAGGTTGGAGTAGAATTTATCATCAACATCTGCTTGACTGGCAAAGCAAGCGTCTGATTTTCAAAATAACTGATTTTTGAGTAGAAAAACTAATCTGGTTTTTTTTTTTTTGGTAAAAATTGAAAATCCAACTATTGTAGGAGTAATCCAAATTACTGCCATTTCCCTAAATGACTGTAAGAGCAATACTTGCCACTAATTACTTATTTTCTGTTGGTTTCCTATACTCTTGCTCAGATCTGCTCAGCTTAATGAATTTCCACTGCATTTGTAAATACTGTATCAGAAGACAATTTTGTTTCTTTCTATTAATATAAATAAAATAAATATTGTAATCTTTTAACACTTCCCAATGTGACGTTTGATTATATTCACATAACTCCAGTGCAACTCCTAAAGCAGGAGTAGGACATAATTTTTGTGGGCTCTGTTTTTTGCGGGGTGGAGGGACAACACTCCAAAAATTTGGAAAGTGATTATTGGCCTCACTTCTATTATATTAATGAAGGGTGCTGACCTTGTTGTGTCTGTTCTGTGAACAAATAAGAGTTTCAGTCTCCAGGGCTGTGAGAAACCCTTTGTAAGTTTTGAATTAAAAAAATGAGATAGATTAAAAACTGTTCCTTTTTCTGATGGTTAAGTTAAATATCACTACAAAACTCTGCTTTGACAATCGAGTAGTTGTGTGTTTGTGTCAGTCTGCTTCTTCTTCGAGTGGTCCCCGTGAGTGCTCCACAATAGGTGCTGGGCTCTCCTGGCGCCGCAGATCGGAATTCTTCCAGCAGTTTCCACTGGATCGCACATGCGCTGATGCGCGCCGCTCCCTTGCGCACCCTCAGTCGTGTGCGCGATCTGGTCCCCGCCAGTTCCTTCTCAACCGCTAACGGCTGCAGACGGAATCCGCTCCGGCTCTATAGCCTGAGACAGATAAGATAGTTGTTTTTCCTTGTTAGCTCGTTTTTTTCCTATTAAAAAAAAAAAGGATAGAAAAACAAAAGCATACAAAATAGTAGAGGGAAGAGGAACGGAGGGAAGAGGAGCGGACAAAGAAGGCTATTTTAAGCCATCCGTTACCTTGAGGTCTGTAAATGTTACTTGGGTTGTAGAACGCACTGATTAGCGGCGAAGTACCCAATTAACAGTAAAGACTCACCGCGATGGCGTCCTCGGGGTTTAAGAAGTGTGAGTCATGCCGCGAGGCTGTGCCGGCCTCTGATGGGCATAGTGAGTGCATTCGTTGCCTGGGGTAGTCCCATGTTACCCAGAAGTGTTTGCACTGCGCTAAGCTTACAGCCAGGGCCAGGAAGGACAGAGAAATGAGGCTCAAAATGATCTTATTTGATAAGGCCCTCCAGCCTGAGCCTCCGGAGAAGCCTCACACAGAAGGGCCCTCTGGGTCACATAAAAGGAAGGCGGCGTCTTTGACCCCCTCTGTGCAAAAGAAGAAGAAACTCTCTCCGGCTAAATCCTTGCCGGCGGTTCCAGTGAACAGGACGAGTGGAATGCAGAGCCCTCAGCCGCGGGCTGATGAAAGCGGCAGCGCGGTCGCGCACATGGCCGGGGCCAGGCCTCTGACTATGCAGCAGTTGGCACGGAGGGCGCTGCAGGCGCCAGTGCGGCAAGCGCTGGAATCGGCAGAGCCGACGGCGCAGGGGCACCCAGCACAGGGCCCACCGGCGCCGGAGGGAGCTACCCGCGTGGCGCTGACAGCGGGGCCGAGATCCCCAGCACGGGAGGGGGCGGCGCCCACCCTGCAGGGGCGGGGGAAGCCTAGAGCCAAAACCCGGCACCTCAGTCCATCTCCAGACAGGGCTGCGATGCCCTTATCTCCCAGCACCGCCCTCCCCGCCCCCCCCAAGATACACACGCCGCATCGCCGGGCAGCAACTTCACCGGCTTATTTCAGACCTCCCTCTCCGTTCCTCCAACCACCTTCGCTGTGGCTCAGGCCACCTTCACCCTTTTTGGGCATGGATCCCTATGAGTACTATCACAAACCAGCTTCACTATTATCAGTGTCGTCACGGAGATCCCACTCTCCCAGACATGGGTACACTCTCCGATCGTGGTCCAGGTGTCCATCACCGGGCCCTTGTCCATGTTGTTATGGCCGTCTTCATCATACTGAACACCGACATCGGAGGTCTAGATCCAGGGGCAGATCCCTTCCCACTCCTCACCATTACTCCCGTGTACACTCTCGCTCTGTGAGAGGAACGCAGCTGTCCCAGGGGGAATTAGGTCCAGAGTCCCAAGACTTTCCTTCACAGCCCACAAAGGAGGAAGCATACCAGCGAACTCGGGAGCCAGAGGACTTGGGGGAGGTTTATCCCAGCGGTTCCTCCTCATCCTCCCCAGATGAGGCAGTTGTCCCCGGGGATGTCTCCCCTCTGGATGACCTTAAACAATTCCAAGAGCTGTTCAAAAGAGTAACATACACGCAGGACATTCAAATAGCAGAGGTACAGAAGAAGCATCATAAACTCCTGAAAAATTTGAGACCGCTGGCTTCATCTAAAACCGCTATCCCGCTGGACGAAGCCATTATGGAGTCAGCCACTAACATATAGCAGACTCCGGCCTCTATTCCGCCTACGAACAAAAGGGCAGATAAGAAATACTTCGTCCCAGCCAAGGGCATGGAGTTCCTGTTTAGCCACCCACAACCCAATTCTTTGGTGGTTGAATTGTCCTAGCAGAGGTCGAAGACGTCTCAGTACAAATCAGGGGGGTCGGATAAAGATGCTAAGAAATTAGAGCTGTTCGGCAGGAAGGTCTACTCCCCCCTACCCTATTATTGAGAATGGCAAACTACGCAGCACATTTATCAAACCATAACTTTGACAATTACTCTAGACTCACCTCTCTCATGGATTCCCTTCCAGAGGACAAGAAGCCAGTGTTAAAGGCGATCGTCCAGGAGGGCTACGCGGCCTCGCGAACGGGAGTTCAGATTGCCCTGGACGTGGCGGACACAGCGGCACGCTCAACAGCTGCAGCAGTGGTAGTACGCAGGGAATCCTGACTCCAGACGTCTGGTATCCCCAGAGATCTACAGGCGAAGATCATGGATCTTCCCTTTGACAAGCAAAAGCTGTTCGCAGAATCAACCGACTCGGTCCTCCACTCTAGCAAATATTTGAGGGCCACACTTAAGACCTTGGGTATCTACACTTCTCCATACAAGAAAAAGAAATTCTATCCTCAGCAAAGGCGCTACACTTACCAACCACAGTGCACACAATATCAGCGAGGCTATGACCAAGGGCGCCATCAACAGCAGCAGCAGTACAGGGCCCCCAGGCGACGTTCTCAACAAAGTTGTACAACCTCAGGGCAAGCCCAGAGGCAGCAAGTTTGACGGGTATGTGGAGGACTGCACTATCAATACCATCGCTCAATGCCACTTTCACCTCATGTTCCATCATCGCCTCAAACCGTTCCATTCCCAATGGCAAAAGATCACAACAGACAAGTGGGTGCTGGAAATTATAGCCACGGGTTACACAATCCCCTTCCAGTCACTTCCACCGAAGAAACCTCCCACCCGGCTACCTCTCAGGGACCCTTCTCACGAGGCGAGGCTGAAGCAGGAGGTAGATCACCTCATGTTCATAGGGGCGGTGGAAAGAGTGCCGGAACAATTCCAAGGGAAAGGTTTTTACTCACGCTACTTCCTAACAGAGAAGAAAACAGGAGGCTGGAGGCCGATTTTGGACCTATGGGGCCTCAACCGATACTTGCGCAAGCAGCGCTTCTAGATGGTTACAGTTGCCTCCATAAGAACATAAGAATGGCCATACTGGGTCAGACCAAAGGTCCATCCAGCCCAGTATCCCGTCTGCTGACAGTGGCCAATGCCAGGTGCCCCAGAGAAGGAGAACAGAAGACAATGATCAAGTGATTTATCTCCTGCCATCCATCTCCTGCCCTTGTACTGAAGGCTAGGGTACCATACTTTACCCCTGGCTAATAGCCATTTATAGACCTAACCTGCAAAAATTTATCGAGCTCTTTTTTAAACCCTAATAGAGTCCTGGCCATCACAGCCTCCTCCGGCAAGGAGTTTCACAGGTTGACTGTGCACTGTGTGAAGAAAACTTTCCTTTTATTAGTTTTGAACCTACTACCCATCAATTTCATTTGGTGTCCCCCAGTTCTTGTATTATGGGAAAAGGTAAATAATTTTTCTATGTTCACTTTCTCCACACCATTCATGATTTTATATACCTCTATCATATCACCCCTCAATCGCCTCTTTTCCAGACTGAAAAGTCCCAGTCTCTCTAGCCTCTCCCCATATGGGACCCGTTCCAAACCCCTAATCATCTTAGTTGCCCTTTTCTGAACCTTTTCTAATGCCAATATATCTTTTTTGAGGTGAGGAGGCCACATCTGCACGCAGTACTCAAGATGTGGGCGTACCATAGTTCTATATAGGGGAAGTATGATATCTTTTGTCTTATTACCTATCCCTTTTTTAATAATTCCTAACATCCTATTTGCTTTACTAACTGCCGCTGCACACTGCGTGGATGTCTTCAGAGAACTATCCACTATAACTCCAAGATCCCTTTCCTGATCTGTCGTAGCTAAATTTGACCCCATCATGTTGTACGTGTAATTTGGGTTATTTTTTCCAATGTTCATTACCTTACACTTACCACATTAATTTTCGTTTGCCATTTTGCTGCCTAATCACTCAGTTTGCTGGGATCTTTTTGTAGTTCTTCAGAATCCCTTTTGGTTTTGACTGTCCTGAACAACTTGGTGTCATCTGCAAACTTTGCCACCTCACTGCTTACCTCATTTTCTAGATCATTGATGAACAAGTTGAACAGGATCGGTCCCAGGACTGACCCCTGGGGAGCACCACTAGTTACCCCCCTCCATTGTGAAAATTTACCATTTATTCCAACCCTTTGTTTTCTGTCTTTTTAACCAATTCCCAATCCATGCAAGGATCTTTCCTCCTATCCCATGACCGCCTAATTTACATAAAAGCTTTTGGTGTGGGACCATGTCAAAGGCTTTCTGGAAATCTAGGTATATTATGTCCACTGGGTGCCCCTTGTCCGCATGTTTATTAACCCCTTCAAAGAATTCTAATAGATTAGTTAGACACGACTTCCCTCTGCAGAAACCATGCTGACTTTTGCCCAACAATTCGTGCTCTTCTACGTGCCTTGCAATTTTATTCTTTACTATTGTTTCTACTAATTTGCCTGGTACTGATGTTAGACTTTTCGGTCTATAATTGCCAGGGTCTCCTCTGGAGCCTTTTTTAAATATTGGCGTTATATTGGCCGTCTTCCAGTCATTGGGTACCGAAGCGGATTTAAAGGATAGGTTACAAACCACTGTTAATAACTCCGCAATTTCACATTTGAGTTCTTTCAGAACCCTTGGGTGAATACCGTCTGGTCCTGGAGACTTGTTACTATTCAGCTTATCAATTAACTCCAAAACCTCCTCTAATGTCACTTCAATCTGGGAGAGTCCCTCAGATATGTCACCTAAAAAGGCTGGGTCAGATTTAGGAACCTCTGTAACATCCTCAGCCGTGAAGACTGAAGCAAAGAAATCATTTAATCGCTCCGCAATAGCACTGTCTTCCTTGATCACTCCTTTTATATTTTTGTCGTCCAAGGGCCCCATACTTATGGCACTGGACGATGGAGACTGGTTTGCAGCCTTCGACTTACAAGACGCTTTCTTTCATATAACAGTCCACCCGGCACACAGACGCTTCCTCCGTTTCACGGTCGGCGGGGAACATTTCCAATACAGGGTTCTTCCGTTCGGCCTATCCTCGGCACCCAGAGTCTTTACCAAAACCCTGGCAGTGGTATCAGCTTACCTGCACAGGCAGGGCGTGTTTATCTTTCCATATCTGGATGACTGCCTACTGAAGGGGGCCTCAAAGGCAGAGGTCCTGCGCATGATATGCGTCACCGCGAACACATTTACTTCGCTGGGCCTAGTTATCAACCTCGCAAAGTCAAAGACTGAACCCACGTAAGATATAGAGTTGATAGGGGCGCGCATAAACTCTATTGCATCAGGAGTATACCTGCCCAATGCTCGCTTCTGCACCATCAAATCCTTGGTGCAAGACATAATGTACAGCCCCACGGTGCCGGTCCTAACGTGCCTGCAACTGTTGGGGCACATGGCGGCTGCTATGTTTGTGGTACAGAATGCCAGGTTACACATGCGAAGCCTGCAGCATTGGCTGGTGAGTGTTTACAAACCGGCATCACATACCCTCCACAGGGTAGTATCGCCCACGATGGAGGTACGGAAGTCGCTAGCGTGGTGGGCAGATCCCAAGAACCTGCTAGTGGGAGTGCCCTTCCACCAACCACAAATGTCCATTTTTCTTACAACTGATGCCTCCCACATAGGATGGGGAGCGCACATTGGCAGCAAGGTGATGCAAGGGCTATTGTCCCCTGCGGAACAGACACTGCACATAAATATACTGGAGCTCAGAGCAGTATTCAATGTGTGCAGACATTTTTGGAAATACCTGCACGGCAAAGTAGTCGGGATCAATACCGACAATACCTCCACCATGTTCTACATCAATCGAGAAGGAGGGGCACGGTCCCGTGCGCTATGCGTGGAAGCAGTCCAATTGTGGAATTGGTGCATTGCCAACAACATAACGTTGAAAGCCTCGCACTTGCCGGGCGCCCACAACGCGAAGGCAGATCAACTGAGCAGGCGCTTTGCACTCGTGCATGAATGGCAGATCCGCTCTGACCTGCTACTACACATATTTTGCACCTGGGGGTTTCCCCAAGTCGATTTGTTTGCCACCCAGTACAACAAGAAGTGCCCTCAGTACTGCTCCAGAGCAGGAATAGGGCGGGGGTCCCTGGGGGACGCCTTCATGATCTCATGGAAGGGCCCTTTACTCTATGCGTTTCCCCCCACAACACTTATCCACAAGGTTCTGCAGAAAGCCAGAAGGGAGAGAGCTCGCATGATACTCGTAGTTCCAACTTGGGACCGACAACAATGGTTTCCCTTGCTTCTGCGCATGTCAGATCGTCCACCACTCTCCCTACCAGTAGCGCTGGACTTACTCACGCAGGCTCAGGGGTCCATAGTGCACCCGCACCCTCAGGGACTATGCCTACATGCATGGTTAATCTATGGCTCAGCGCCTTAGAGAGCACGTGTACGGAGGGAGTAAGACAAGTCTTAGAGTGTAGCTGAAGGACCTCCACCAGGAGGACTTACGAAGAGAAATGGACACGCTTTGCCGCCCGGAGTTCTGCCAAACAGTTAGCGCCTCTTGACGTTCCTATAACTGTAATACTAGAATACCTGCTGGACATGAAACGAGACGGGCACTCTTTATCCTCGCTACAGGTCCACCTCGCAGCTGTATCAGCTTTTCGGCACAAAGGGGAAGGGCCCACCGTATTCGCCCATCCTATCGTCACAAGGTTCTTGAAGGGGTTGGTAAACCTGTACCCTCCTTGAAAACCGCTACCACCGTTGTGGGGTTTGGACTTGGTACTCCACACGCTATCGGGACCACCCTTCGAACCATTAGCCACGGTACCCCTCCGACTACTTACCATGAAAACGACCTTCCTTCTTACGATTACATCAACCCTCAGGACGAGCGAGCTTGCAGTAGTGATGGCAACGCCGCCCTGCACAGTATTCTCGAAGGAGGTGGTGATCTTGGGACGGTTACACCCAGCCTTCGTTCCGAAAGTTTCCTCGGAGTTCCACATTAACGAAGCAATAGTATTACCCTCGTTTTACCTGAAGCCTCACAGCTCCAGCAAGGAGTCGCGCCCGCATCTCCTCGATGTGAGGAGGGCGTTGGCCTTTTACATAGATAGAACTAAATCCTTCCGGAAAACGGACAGGTTTCTGGTGTCTCTTGCTCCCAGGTCGAAAGGGGAAGGCCTCTCTTCCCAGAGAATTTTAAAGCACATTGTGTCCTGTATAAAACTGTGTTATGAGCTTCGAAAGACCCCTTTGCTAGCCCTGCCTAGGGCTCACTCCACCAGAGCGGTGGCGGCATCAACGGCCTTCTTCAAGGGAATTGTGTTGAAAGACATTTGTAGAGCAGCGACTTGGTCATCCTACGACACCTTCGCCAAGCATTACGCCCTGCATCGGGTGTTCGATGAGGATACCCGTTTGTCGACAGCAGTCCTCTCGGGGGCAAGCTGCACATGAATCGAGTCCCCACCTCCTTACTTGGGGTTACTGCTGGGTAATCACCTACTGTGGAACACCCATGGGGACCACTTGAAGAAGAAAGAGAAGTTACTCACTTGTAGTAACGATGGTTCTTTGAGATGTGTCTCCCTGGGTGCTCCACTATCCGCCTATCCTCCCCGCTTCGGATCTCTGTCCGGTGTTTTTCAGGAGCATCTGAGGCGGTTGGTCAAGGAACTGGTGGGGACCGGATCGCGCACATGACCGAGGGCGCGCAAGGGAGTGGCGCGCATTGGCGCATGTGCGATCCAGTGGAAACTGCTAGAAGAATTCCCATCTGCGGCGCCAGGCGAGCCCGACGCCTACTGTGGAGCACCCACGGGGACACATCTCGAAGAACCATCGTTACTACAAGCGAGTAACTTCTCTTTCTTTCATTATAAAAGATTCTGTAGTATCCATAGCACGTTAGTAGTGTAAAAGACCAGCAATTAAAATTAAATATTTTAAAAATGCTTTGTGCCTATAAGCTGCCAATACAAAATACTAATATTTTTCACATTATTCTTAAGCCTTTTTAAAAGGATTGATTTACACAACTTATTGAGCCAGCTGTAAATCTTGTGGTATTTGGGGGAAAAAAGTTGGTCTACATATACAATACAGAATTCTGTTTTCAGACAGAAGATAGATTTACTTTGTCATTTTAGGAAATGTTAAAAAAGTGCCACCTTTGTATGGAATCAATTGTACAAGCCAAAGATAGACAGGCTGCAGAAGCAAACAAAAACGCAAGCATTCTTTTAGAAGAGCTGGATTTAGAGAAGGTAAGAAATGCCCTTTTATTTGAAGTTTCATTTCAGTGACCAAAACTTCCTCTCCACCATCAGAAGACTTAATGCAAGATCTGGGCCTTAATAGAATAAATAAAATATAAATATCATACACCCTTCCTTTTAATTGGCCAAAACATCACTGTTTTTTTCTGTGGAAGTGAAAGTGCTTAATAGAGTTATTCAGGATGGATTTTTTTTCTGTTAGAATTGTAAAACCTGTGTAAATATAAGAATGTGAAATTAAGGTAACTAGAGTTTGTAAATGGCGTGCACTTACAGAATACTACTTATGCAATAAAGAAATGCTTATGTACATATACTGTTTCTTGGTATAAGCATTTCTTAAAAAGATTAATATGAAGCAATAAGTTACTGTGTACAAACTGAATTAAATGAAAAGTTTGTACCTGGTGGTATGAGCACAAACCTGTATTTAAAAAAACGTATCAGATAACTGAAGCTTCTAGCGCCACATTAGCTGCAGCATTTTTGATATTTTTTCATCTCTCCATAATTGAAAATTGTTTTATCTTCATTTTTGGTAATTTTGTTTTATTATTTTATTCATTGTTGATATGTCTTCTGCTTTCATATGCACATGCTCCGTAGGTACAAGTTGAACCTCTCTAGTCTGATACCCTTGGGACCCGGAGTGGTGCTGAAGGAGGGAATTTGCTAGACTCCAGGAGGTCATTATTGTCTATCACAGAACGATGAAAACCAGGACTGGTTTCTGTAAACAGACTTTATGGATCAGGGGAAACTTGGCCACAGCCATGTGAAGTGGATGTGTAGCTAACTAAAATCATGCTGGACAACAGGTGTTGCCAGATGAGAGAATACTGGACTAGAGAGGTTCAACCTATACTCGTGAAGATTAAAATGTAGGCCAAAATTCTCCTCTCTGCAACAATGTGTATTGCTTACATGTGCAAAGTTTCCATTGTTCAACAAGTTAAATGTGCATTAGAGACCCATAACGCAAGTCAGAGTAAAGAATATTGGCCTTTTGATTTCCAAATATAATTTAACCGATTAAATTCAAGCTTTGACTTTTATAGATACATATTGTGACGTACAAAAGTAGTAGTCTTCAAGCATTCAATTTGCTTCCAAACAAGATGCATAGTTCCTCTTTATCATCTTGTAATACAGTCTTTCCCCGCCTTACGAGGGTAATTCATTCCTGAGAAACCCCTCTTAGGGCGAATTCTCATAAGTTGAAAATGTAATTACCATTCATTTCAATGGGAAAAAATTGTATGCATTCCTGAGCCCCAAAATGTACACCCATTTATGCTAAAACAACGCCAAATCCCATTAAATCCGGTGCAAGGGGGTGGGCAGGGCAGAGCAGGGCATGGGGAGGTAGCCTGGCCTGAGTGCAGCTTAGGTTAAGTGGGCGGGGGGTGCTCCCTGGGGCTGGCCGCATGGGGAGCTAGGCAGGCACAGGGGGTCCCCAGCTGGTGAAGGGCTGTGCCTCGCTTGTGTGGGGTTCTGCGGTGGAGAGGCCCCACCGGTGGCAGCCGAGGTGGCAGCGGTGGGCGAGCCAGGCGCTAAATGGGAGGGAGCACCACAGACAGCGAGCAGCGCCTGAGGCACAGCTATGCAGGGCGGGCGGTGGCATCCCCCAGCCACCCGGGGGGTGAGCGGCAGCAGTGGGGCTGGGATGGGCTGTGTGCCCAGCATCCACGTCTCGCAGAGTGGCGTGATCTACTGCCGGGACTTGGACGAGTCTACCTCCCCGCACCAGACTGCTTCCCTCTCACAGGGCGCCACTGCCCCCCTGCACGGCCTCTTCGTCAAGACCAACGCAGCCGACTCCATCCCCTCGGTGCTTGCCTACCAGAGTCGCCAGCCTCCAGATTGGTCCTCGTAAATGCAAAGAAATGCCTCGTACGCTGAAGTAGGGGTATTAAATGAAACTCCTCGTAAGGTTGAATTCTCGTAATCCGAATGGGTGTATCTCAGGGTATGACTGTACTCTCATACTGCTCAAATCTTTTTGACTTACAGCTGAGGGAAGAAAGCAGAAGGCTGGCTTTAGCAGCCAAAAGAGAGAAGAGAAAAGAGAAGCGAAGGAAGAAAAAGGAAGAACAGAGAAGAAAACTAGAAGAAATAGAAGCAAAAAATAAAGAGAATTTTGAACTACAAGCTGCTCAGGAGAAGGAAAAGCTGAAAGCTGAAGGTAGTCTTACTGCTGTTTCGCATAAATTTAATCTTTTCCCATATTATTTTACTCCCAATAGTATAACTTTGTCAGTACTTTGAAGGTTTCATGTAGTCCATTCATATTTGCTATATCTAACATTACTTTCAAACTCCACTGAAAAAGGAACTGCTATTCTGGACCAGACCAGCGGTCTAGCTAGGCAGTGCACTTTCTCCTGACAGTTGCCATAACTGTCAGAAGTAGTTATGGGACAACCGGTTCACAGTGAAACTTTCTTCTTAGCCACTGGTACATAGTATTGGCTTTGTCCTGGACCTTTAGTTTCTTTTTCAGAACACTTGTATTTTTAATATGTACTATAACTCTCCCATTGTTCTTCTAACGCCACATCATTTGGTCTAGGATAACTTGTAGCATAGAGTTCCGAAGGCTTCATTGTGTTCTGATAAAAGGATGTACCTTACCAGATAGTTTTGAATTTGGCACTTTTGGATTTCATGTAATATCCTCTTGTTCTGGTGTCATGAAAAATGGTAAATGACAATTACCAGTTTAAATTCTTTATACGCTCCAATATTTTGTCCCCTTCTGTTAGTCTCCTCTCAAAAGGCAAACAATAAACCCAGTCTTTTCAGTCTATCTCGTATGAGAGTTTTTTCATATGACTATATGGGAAAACGGTGGTTCTTTGCACTCTTGGAACCTCCTTTATCTCTGCTCTATCTTTTAGGAGATGGAGGGACCAGAACTGAATACAATATGAAGGTGTGTACCATTGGCTTATATCAGGGGTTCTCAAACTTCAGTGCACAGCAACTGCCTTTTGATGACAAAAATTATGACTACAGGAGCGGGAGCCAAAGCCTGAACCCACCTAATTCCTGCTACCCCAGGTGGGAATGTCAAAATCCAAGCCCCACTGCCTCAAGGGAGGTGGGGTAGCAGAATGGATGGCACAGCCCAAGGGTTTGCGGCTTGTAACTTTAGTCCCACTGCCCATTACTGAAGCTCTCAAGCTTCATCCCCAGACAGTGGGGCTTTGGCATTAGCTTCAGCCCCAGGGCAGAGCCAGGCTAAGACAGGCCTAGCAACCCCATTAAAACAGGGTCATGACCCACTTCAGGGTCCCAATGCACAGTTTGAGAACCACTGGTTTATATAATGGTACTTGTGCAACTTCTGCCTTTTGTATGTAACTGGTCTAGTAATTATTAACTTGTAATTATTCCATGGGGTCATTGAAGACTGTTACTCAACATGTTTGATTAGTTAAGTGTGACTTTGAAAACAAACAAGAAAAATCGTAGAAGTGCAAATTTCCTCATGCTGTAGTAATTTTTTTGATTCTTAATCAGATGAGCCTGAGGTCCTAACGGAGCCTCCTAGTGCCACCACTACAACCACCATAGGTATATCTGCAACTTGGACTACTTTAGCAGGTTCCCATGGGAAAAGGAACAATACCATTACCACAACCAGCTCCAAGAGAAAAAGCAGGAAAAACAAAATTAATCCAGATAATGTTCAGATTATATTTGATGATCAACTCCCAATCTCCTATGGTCAACCAGAAAAAGCAAATGGCGAATCGAAGAGTAGCAGTACCAGTGAAAGTGGTGACAGTGACAACATGAGGATTTCCAGCTGTAGTGATGAGAGCAGCAATAGCAACAGCAGCCACAAAAGTGACAGTCATTCTTCCACAGCCGCCACTAACACTCTGTGCAACAAGCAGCAGCCATCAGTACTTGTCACTTTTCCAAAAGATGAGAGAAAAGCAATTTCTGGCAAATCATCAATAAAGTAAGTTACTTTGGCCATGTACAGTAACTCCCAATATGAAATAATTTGACTTTCCTACTGAAAATGACTCTCTAAACTTCTCATTTTTGTGTTTTAGTTGCCTTGTTAGACTCTTCTGAATTGCAAGACTAAAATAAGAGCATAGATGTCCTTGCTTTTCTACTTGTATTATGTCTGAATATGAGTACTGTATGAGGAGACAAATCATTTTTGTAACGTGAATTATATTCAAACAGTAGGCTAAGGCATGATGCCTGCCTGCAAATCTGTAATTATCTTTCTGTATGTGGTTTCCCAGACAGGAGCATTTCAGTCAGTTCTGCCAGTTGGATATTTCATTGTAGCTCTTCCATGCCTGGAAGAGAATATTGAATCATGAATATTCTTTTATTTTTTATATTGTCCAACTGGGTCTTTGATATTGTAGTTTTTTAGGTCTTTACCTGCGGCTGTAAAGGAGTAGTTGTGCTACAGTTCTGCTTAAAAGCATTTTACCTGGGCCACTTCATGCTGAATGAAACTAGGATTACGTTACTGTAGTCAGAATTCTTTGGAAAGAAGAGTCATGACTAGTGACCAGTCATCTTTTAGCAATGCCAGCAAGTGAAAGGGGAGAAGTGTTTTAGCCTAGCTTTCAGGTAAACTGCTGCCCAGTTCAAGTGGCACTCAATCCAGTGGATATTACATTGGTGGTTTTAAAAATTTAAATAAAACTTTGAAGATTAATGTTTCTAGATGCATTTCAGCATACACATTGGTTGATTAATTCTAATTGTGTCAGACCCATAGGAGGAAAAAATGACATCCGTACCTATCAATAAATACTGCTTCTTCAGTGTTCTAGGTAGTTTATTGCTCTGCATTTCTCTGATGCAGTGAGGCTGTTTCTAGCTTTCAGCAGTTGGAGGGAATGGCAAAACCAGATCAGCTACTAGGTGCTAAAATACTGTGTATGTATTTAACAGCATCTATATCTTAACTGTATTTTATGAATGATCACTTTTGTTTAGTGCATTTGTATATCAGGACAAAAATGTTCTAACTCTGTCTGGAGCTTCCAGCTACCTTAGTAGCAGAAGGCTAAAGAAGAATGGCCACGTGGTTTCTTAAATGATTTCTTCAAACTCAATGTATCTAAAAGCAACTAATTATTTTTACAGGTTGTCTGAGGTTATCAGTGAAGTGACCAGCAACTCCTTGTCTACTTGCACAAAATCTGGACCTTCTCCCCTTTCTTCCCCAAATGGAAAATTAACTGTAGCTAGCCCTAAACGTGGCCAGAAGAGGGAAGAAGGATGGAAGGAGGTTGTAAGAAGGTATGCGTGCATATACAGAGTCAAACATGCCAGTAGTTGTATCCCATTTAGGTATGTTTTTCACAGAACATTCTCATGTGTTTGTTGCCCAACTTTTAGATAAAATGAATGTATTAGTTTGAGAGAAGTAATAAATTTATCCTCTTAAACACATACTCAGGATCTCTCTCTCTCACATACTTTATAGTTTCCTGATATTCTTCACTTTATGTCAAACCATTGAAACGTCTCCAAGTGACTTTTTTCTTCTGTATAGATCAAAGAAGGTTTCTGTTCCATCAACGGTAATTTCCAGAGTCATTGGAAGAGGAGGGTGTAACATCAATGCTATCCGGGAGTTCACAGGAGCACATATCGACATTGACAAACAGAAAGACAAGACAGGGGACAGAATTATAACGATCAGGTAAAAAACCTATTTGTCATTATTAACTACTTGTGAAAAGAATAAAAAGAGAGTAGCCTTTAGTGTAATTAGACCACTTTTCTTGCAGGATCTCTAGATGAGCAACAATTTTTAAAAAATCATTTCAAAGCATAATTGATGTTACTATTCTGGTTGTGCTTTTGGACCAAAGGAGTATTTTCATGCAGAATAGAGAAAACTGGTTCTGTTCTGTTATGGGCAGAAAGTAAGGCAATATAAACTATTTTTTGTTGCTGTGCAACACCTTTGTTTAAGATACACATTTCAGCTTTTTAAAGATTTTTATACGTATAGGCTGTGTCTACACTTGCAAGTACATTCAGAAAATCTGGCCCCCTTTCGAAAGAGTGCTGGAGTGTCCACACACAAAAAGTGCCCTTTCTAAAGTCAATTGGAGGAACGTGGCGCCATTTTCAAAAGCATTCTTCCGGTCCTGTAATAGGAAGAGTGCCCCCTTTCAAAAGATCCTTTCGAAAGGCAACGTGTTTAGATGCTCCACAGGCTGCTCTTTTGAACAAGCAGACCTCCATGGTGCCAGCTAGCTGGCTTGTGGAGATGCTAGCCAGCAGCAGCAGGGCTGTGTGGTAGCTGTGCCCAACCTACTTTAAAGCTGCATGTGCCCAGAAACCCCATGGCAGGTAGCAGAGTATATGCTAGGAGCTGCTGCAGCTCACCCTCTGAGCAGCCCCAGAGCAGCAGCCTTTACTGAGGGCCAGCAGCCAGCCACCTCAGGAGCCCAAGGCACAACCCCTCATCAGAGGGCTCACTGGACTCCAGCCAGCCCCCAAAATAAAGGGCACCCTCCTAGACAGAGCCAGAGCTGAGAGACCTGCTGGGGCTCTGGAAAGAGGAGGCGGCGCTGAATGGGATGCGGGGGCAAGCGGCAGAATGCAGCTGCCTTCACCTGCTTGTTCAAAGGCCTGGCCTCCTGAGGACACCCTGCCTGCAGCTCCGACCTGGTCCACAGCAAGGTAAAGGATCTGTGGCAGGGTTACGCCTGGGCCTGGGACTCCTCGGGCTACTATGGGACAGATCCCGCCACCTACTCCTACTACAGGGAGCGCCGCAGCCTCCTGGGCCCAGGGATAGCTCCCTCCCAGCATTCCTCCTGGACACCGCAGCAGATGGGCACACCCTGGGGACGAGGAGGATCCTGTACCTGAGGACAGCCCCATGCACCCAGAGCCAGAAACGGCCACCAAGGTCTTCAGCAACGAGGGGGACCTGGTGATTGAACTCCCATCCCAGTCGTTGAGCCAGGCGATTGCCAACTGGGCATTGGTGGACCTTGGCAAGAGATCTTCTGTAAGTACCTGGCAGGGCATACACCCCGGCCCAGCAGACCTAGTCCAGACACAGCCCAGCTGGCCATGGCGCCCAGTGTGCAGCAACAGCCACAAGCCACCTGCCCCTTTGGACAGCACTGCAAGCTGCATGCGGGGTGGGGTAGGCAGACTGCATCCAGGTACTGCCCCACGTGGGCAGAGACCCCTGTGGCCTGCACAATACCCCATGGCCACCTGTTGCTGGATGGGACTGGTCTCCACGGGAATGGGAGGCACGGCTCTCATGCTGTAACACAGGACTTACTGTGTCATCTTCTCCATCTCTGCAGCCATGCCGCAGGAAGGCCAAGAGAGCTCCAACCCCTCCGTGGTCCCAGACAGCCCAGCGGAGGAGGGGTACCGCTCGCCACTTCCAGCGGCACCACAAGAGGCCCGGAGTGGGAGGGCATGACAGTGAGGACAGTGCCACCCGCTGCCAGGCAGAGCTGGCGGAGCGGCGCCTCCACATGGAGGAGGCACACCAAGTGTGGCGGAGAGCTGCATGGTACAATGTGCTAGGCCACCTGCAGGAGATGACCACAGTCCTGTGGGAGCACTCAGAGCTTCTGGCCTGACTCCTCCCCTGCTCCCCCACAAGGTGCCCCCACCCCCAGATCCTCCTCACATCCCTACCTTGCCATGCTGCCCACCCCTTCCCAGCCCCACCAGGGACCCCGAACCAGGGATGGGAGGGATCACAGGGCTGACAGGGCTTGCGGCCGTCCACCCACACCCTGGAGTAGTGCCCCCACTTCCAAGTTGAGGTCCCCACTCCCCAGGCAAGTTCTACCCCGATTGTGCTGCCTCCTGCTTGCCCAGCCCTCCCATTGTAAATAGTTTGGCCCTGCTCCCTGCTATAGCTAGTTTTGTTGCAATATTGTTAGACAAAACAAAATTTAGAGTGACAGTTAAAGTTTTATTTTTGCACCATTCCTGTGTCCCATGCTCTTGTTGGAAGGGATGATGGAGCGTGGATGTGTTTCGGGGGGGATGTTAGGGGGAGGGATGGTGAGGGTGTGTGTGTGTGTGGTAGGCCTGCCTGGGGTGCTGTGGGTTGGGGGTCACTATGGCCCATGTGCAGAGGTCTCCTGGAGGGCCTTGCTAATGTGGATTCTATCCCGGTGGGTCTGGTGGCTTGGGGCAGGGGACGTCTGTTTGAACCTAGGGGCAGACTCAGCCGCCCACCTCAGGGGGAATGCCTCACCCTTACCCTCCACAATGTTGTGGAGGACACAGCAGGTAGCTATCATGTGTGGGACGTTCTGCAGGCCGATCTCCAGGCATGAGGAGGAACCACCACTGGTCCTTCAGGTGCCTGAAGGCCCGCTCAGCCATATAGCGGGCCTGGTTCGGGCACGTATTGAACAGCTCCTGGGTGGGGTTGTGGTGGCTCGTATATGGCTGCATTAACCAGAGCTGCAGGGGATAGATGGTGTCTGCCACCATGCAGAGGGGCATGGTGATGTCCCTGACCTGGTGCTCCCGTGGTGGAACCTGTGTCCCGGCCTCCATTTGGCAGCAGAGACTGGAGTTACAGAACACACAGGCGTCGTGTGTCCAGCCTGCCCAGCCAACATAAATGTCCCAGAAGTATCCCCGGGGTCCACCAGCACCTGCAGCACTGGCAAGTGGTAGCCCTTGCAGTTCATGTAGGTGCTGGCACTGTGTTCCATGGCATGGATGGGGTTGTGCGTCCTGTCCAAGGCACCAAAGCAGTTTGGGAACCGGAGTGCTGCAGATCCCACGGCTGCTGCATCCATGTCCGCCACGCGAACCACCTTGTGCAGCAGCGTGGCATTCATGGGGTGCACCATCTGCGTGGGATGGAGGGTGTGAGCTCTCCTGAGGGTATGACAGGGTTTCCTGGCCCCCTCCGTGTGTCCCCAGCCGTCAAGGGTCCCTCTTGCCTGGGGGGGGGAGCCCTTCTCACCTCCCTGTGGCAAATGTGTGCCCCAAGCAACATTCCTTACCTTCATGGTGACAGTCCCAACGGTGGACTTTCCAACCCCGAATTGGTGCCCCACTGACTGGTAACTGTCCGAGGTGGCCAGCTTCCAGACAGTGATGGCCACCTGTTTTTAAAGAGGGAGGGTAGGTGGGCCATGTGCCAGTGTCCTGGTGCCTCAAAGCCAACGCGAGCCAGTGGCAGAGCTCTTCAAAGGTCTGCTTGCTCATGCAGAAATTCTGCACCCACCTGGTGTAGTCCCAGTCCCCTAGCACCAGGTGCTCCCAGCAGTCCGGGCTGCTGGGGTAGTGGCGGGGCATTCGTGGGGGGAGCTGGGGGAGGGCTGGCAGGATCCTGGCTCCAGAGGTTCCAGAACCCCAGCAGGAGGAGATTGTCCCCGGAGGAGGTAGAGGGTGGCCATTAGCACCATGGTGAGGTGACCGAGCACAGCGTTCAGTGTGGCAGCTGGATGAGGAGGAGCTGTTTCTGGGCATCCGTGGCAACAGTCTTTCAGGCACCATCAGACTCCACAGGGCTTGTGACGGCTCTGCAGGCCTCAGAGAGTGCAGGGCGAGGGCGCTTGGGAAGTGTCCTTTTAGGGAGCAGCTGGCTGCAGGGCCTGGAAGGATTTGTATGTCATGCAGCCCCATCCACAGTATTTCCTGGCCCATTCTTTCGAAAGAGTGCCTGTAGCTGTGTGTGGACGCTTTCTTTCAAAAGAGGAGATTGCAATCTCATTCTGCTTTTTGTATGCAGATGCACGCTTTCAACCGTCATCTTTCAGAGTATGGCTTTGCTGTCTATGTAGTAGCCCTAGGGAACTAGATGTTTAGCTTTAACATAAAACATCTTAATGTGAATTTGTCTATAATAGAATTGTTAACATTATAGCTTGCATTTGGGCTATGTAGTGTAAAAGTTCACAGTGAAAAATTAACTCAGAATAACTATGTTTTTCCTCCCTTTCCTTTTACTCTTCATTACAGGGGTGGCACAGAATCAACGAGACAAGCAACGCAGTTGATTAATGCTCTTATTAAGGATCCAGATAAGGAAATTGATGAACTTATTCCAAAGAATCGTTTGAAAAGTTCTGCAGCAAATTCCAAACTAGGATTGTCAACGCCAGCTGCCACTACAGCTGTCAGTAATTCACTAATGGGGATCAAAGTGACCACTGTGGCTGTTCAATCAACAGCTCAAACGGCCACAGTGCTCACTGTGCCTGCAATTTCTTCAGCACCCACACACAAAACTGTCAAGAACCCAGTGAATAATGTACGGCCTGGTTTTCCAGTCTCTCTTCCGTTAGCATATCCTCCTCCACAGTTTGCACATGCTTTACTTGCTGCTCAGACTTTCCCACAAATCCGTCCACCTCGGTTGCCGATGACCCATTTTGGAGGTACTTTTCCACCAGTTCAGTCTACCTGGGGTCCTTTTCCTGTTAGACCTTTGAGCCCAGCAAGAGCTACTAACTCACCTAAACCTCACATGGTGCCTCGCCATAACAGTCAGAACAGCACTGGTTCTCAGGTAAATTCAACAGGTTCTCTGACTACAAGTCCAACAGCTACAACAAATTCAGTAGTTTCTGCTGTGCCTGTTTCATCTGCAAATGGCAATCCCAGTTCACCTTCAGTCAGAAGGCAGCTTTTTGTTACAGTTGTGAAAACATCGAACACCACCACAACCACAATCACAACCACAGCAAGTAACAACAGCACAGCTCTTACGAATGCCACATATCCCATCCCTACTGCCAAAGAACACTACCCTGTTTCATCACCATCATCCCCTTCACCACCAGCTCAGCCAGCAGTGGTTTCTAGAAACAGTCCTTCAGACAGTGTAACAACCTCTCCCAATAAAGGCATATCTTCCTCTGACCAGGAAGCAGCTAGTCCGCCAGTCGTAGAAACAAGTAACTCAGCCAGCAGTCGGCAGCTAAGTGCTAGTTCTGTTGGGAGTTCTTCAGTGCACCCGGCTCACCAGCAGTCTCCAGGATCTCTGTCTCAAGAAGCAAGACCATCTCCACAGCAACCGCTGGTTCCTCCACCAGATCCTAGAATGGCTGTGCCTCCAAACTTAGCAACAAGTTCTTCTGCCCCAGTGGTAGGTTCCACAAATGCTCCCATGACCTATCCCTTGCCTCAGTCATCAGTAGGACCCACTCAACCTCCAGCTAAAATGGAAACTCCTGCAATCAAAACTCCTGTCCATGGAACAAATACAGCTCACAAGACTCCAGCTCCTGTGCAGAATTGTTCTGTTGCGGTCCTCAGTGTAAATCATGTTAAAAGGCCCCACAGTGTTCCTTCTTCAGTGCAGCTTCCTTCTACCTTAAGTACTCAAACTGTTTCTCAAAATACAGCACACCCAGCAAACAAATCTGTGGGTAATAACTTCAGTGCTGCTTTGCCATTTGGGCCCTTTAGCACGTTGTTTGAGAACAGTTCCACTTCTGCCCATGCCTTCTGGGGTGGATCTGTAGTTTCATCTCAGACAACGCCAGAGTCCATTCTATCAGGAAAGTCTTCGTTTTTGCCAAACTCGGAATCCTTGCATCAGTCTGATACTTCCAAAGCCCCAGGTTTTAGGCCGCCATTACAGAGGCCAGCTCCAAGTCCCTCAGGTAAGCGCACACCTGTGTGTGTGGGTGTATGTTGTCACCTCAGTAGTATGTTTAGCAGCAGCTGACTGCTTCCACTTTGGAAAACAATATTTTCTGTTGATTCTTTTAGGGTTCTTTCAACTAAATGAGCTGTATATTCTGTAATTCGTCTGCTCTTGAGTAGGTCATCTGTAGTAGAGTGGTGCTTTAAAGTATAAGATTTTGTTTTTCACCCATTATATTTCTAGCCCCTACAAGGATACTTTCTGAATGTACATTAACGTACTGCTTTCTTTGTGAGTTTGCATGCAGCCTGATATATCATCTTTGAGAGATGTGACCTGCCCTGTTCATCTCATTCAAGATATTAGTTGTAAAACCCAGTGTTCATAGTTGAAATGTTAGCATATTAAAATTATCAAAATTGAAACAGTTAACAGAATCGTCCATCTTCTACAACTTCTGAGGTACCACAGGCTCAGTTATCACTGCTTAGTTAATGGAGTGTCCCACTCTCTCAAAACTGAGAGATGCAGCGTACAGTAGTCCCTTGAGTTATGAGAGGGTTGTGTTTCCATGCACCCTCGCATAACTCGAATTTCACGTAAGTCAGGTAGGGCAGTGTTTTCCCCCTGGAGGAACACATTCTGCAGCCAGGGAAGCAGCAGGAGCACCTGGAGCTCCTTTTGAAAAGTAAGTCCTGTGGTTGTGGGGGCGGGGGCAGCTGGGGAGGGTTAAGCCTGGTGGTGGGTTGAGGCTGTGGGAAGGGGAGCATGGGGGTTAAGACTGGGATGGGTTAGGGCTGCAAAGGGTTTGGTGGGCGTGAGACGAGCAGGGGTTGAGCCAGGGCACGGGGGAGGTGTGTTTGAGCCAGGGCTGTGGGGACCGGATTTTGAGTTGTGCTTAACTCTCGTTAATGGAAGTTAAGCGCAACTGGACATAGCGCATTTTGAGGTTTTGCTGTATGTTTTTATGTTGTTACCTGTTTGTGCACCAGTAAACATCAGTTAATTTTGCCTTAATTTTAAAGGTTTTGATCTTCTAATATCTGGCAATATGTAGGCCTTGTTGTGTGTTTCTGTTGAATAGCGAGCAGTATTTTAATTAAACTGAGCTGAGCTGCATTTGTATCAGTAAGGCTCCATGTATTCCACAGCAGTAGAAGTTACCTTTTTGCTGAAAAGTTGTGCTCAGAGTGTCTGGTTTTGTGTATTTCTTAACAAAAAAAAAAAACAAACTGAAAATGTGTCTCTAGGGAAAAGAGATGCATCGATAGCTTCTTGTAGCAGAGTCTCTAAGGGTATGTACGTCTGTACTCACTGCGGGTTCAAAGCACGGTGATCGATCTGCTGGAGTTGGATTTTTTGCTGCATCAGCGAAGACAAAATTGATCTCTCTGGGCTTGGTGTCGACCCTGGTACTCGAAGCTGCCACATGGAGGAAGGGATGTTGGTGTGAGCCCAAAAAGCCCAGATCTACACCAGGGAACAAAGTCAAACGTGATATGTCAATTCTAGCTATTTGTGACTAGAATTGCATATCTGTGATCGACTTTGAATCACTACTGTAGACCAGGCTAAGTCATTAGCACTAAGAGGTTTGGGCTGCCCAGTTCACTTCAACCAGGACAGTGATGACAGGGACATTTTGCTGTTTCCAGGATCCCTTGGAATTCAGGATTTTTGTCACAGAACTTATCATTTTGCTGCTATGCGGCACCTGGTACTTTATTAGCCTTCCTGTTGGGACTGGCTGGATTTACTAAGTAGCTAGCTGTCTTAACAAGGAATTAATTGAATAATAGGAAATGTGGTCCCTCATTGTTCCATGAACTCAATTAGCAGAGTTCAGGGAGTCAGAGTTAGCCTAACTTGCAGCTAGGGTCTTGGGAGAAGACGTGTAAAGTGGCCTATCCATAGTATGTGAAGAATCATAGGGCAGTTGCCACCTGGGCAACAAAAGTGATACACACTTCCCTCTTCTGGCACACTTAGAAGTGAAGGTTGGAGGTTCTGAGCTGGGTCTCTTGGACACCAGTGCAGTATTTGAAGTTCAAGGTGATAGGCTTCCTGAAGAACACAACAAAAAACTGTTCTTTTTTTGGCACTTCTCTCTGGTGTCAGTGACTTTATAATTTTCTTCCAAAACGCACGATCCTGTGTCAGAACACGCAATGGATTTTGTCTGAGGTCCTCTGGCTGCTGGTCCGTGAGCTATAATAATGCATAAAGCTATAATAAATTAATATTGCAGCATCATTTGGGCGATGCTTGTTATTTGATTCAGTCACGCTACAGAGTATGAAAAGGCCCTGATTGTTGATAGCTTTGTTTCGTGCATACTTCATAATGTGTAAGTTGCATGTTGCAGGAAAGCTTAAAAAGAAATGTCCCAGGGTTTATGTCAGTGTACATAAATGTTAGGAGTGGATTTTAGGGAAATCATTGTTATTGTTGACCTGCAAACATAAGCCTACTATGAAATGCAGTCTAAACTGTTACGCTAGTTACACTTTGTTTAGATGCTCAAACTACCTTTCTGGCTTTGGGAATTACTGTAGTAACTTTTCCTGCTCAGTTGACTACAGCAGGTTTGGAGTGGTTTTTATAGCTTCTACAGCTTAAAATCTCTGCTAGCAGGGCTTGGAAAAAATTACAAAAAGCAAAAGATGGGTGAAGGGGTCCTTGCAAGTCGGTTTTAGGGCAGACACTTAAGAGAAGTCCAGCCGTCTCAACTCCTGGAGATAGTATGGTGGGATTCTTTAAGGGAGGTGAGCTTTAACCTTGCTTAGAGGCCTATGCTGAGGGACACAGGGTATGCCTTTGCCATGTCCCAACCTCCTTGGTGTTATCTGAGGGAGTTTCACCTATGCTAACGCAATGTCCTGGCTGCTGTTGAGAGGGAAAGTAGCTGCTAATTGCTCCAGTGCTTGCCTCTTTGCCTATGTTTATTTTTCCATAGGTTTCCTATGAACAGCTGAGTGAAATTCACACAATTCAGACCAGTTTAACTGCTGCACTGACTAGGCACACTGATCAAGCAATGTCAGGTTCACAACTACTGGTTGGGAAAAGTATCAATATGAGTATCAGCAGCCACTGGAGCCTCGTCTGCCGTCAGAAGGACAGTACTGCATTAGTTTGCATGAAAGTAATCTTCACAATCACAGTGGATAAAGACATTTTAAAATGAAGGCTTCCTGTGATAATTTCTCCTGCATTATTTTAGTTTTTCCCCACCATATGTTTTTATTTTGAGGGAGAGAGAGTCATTTTACTTTCCTTATTATTTATTTTTATCCAACATCAGTAGTCATGCTTATTTATGCTCTCATTCACTCATCTATTTGAGAACTGTTTTAAACCTTTCAGAAATACTTAATTCCTCACTACTCCTACACACATGCTTACACACACACCATTTCCAAGTTTTAATACTGATTTCTTTAGCACTCCTATTTGTAGTTGTTTGAATGGAGAGAACAGCCAAAATAGGTTAATTAATGTAAATTTGTAAAATGTAAAATTGTGATGGGCAAAGAAATTAATTTGATGCAGATGTTTTACCCGTCTCCTGCTTATGCTGATATTAATTAAAATAACCTTTCAGTGAGGTCTAACCCTCTGCCAATTTTTGTAGGTATTGTCAATATGGATTCACCATATGCTTCTGTAACACCTTCTTCTACACATTTGGGAAATTTTGCCTCAAACCTTTCAGGCAGTCAGATGTATGCACCTGGGCCACCCCTTGGCGGAGCACCTCCAGCTGCTAATTTTAACAGACAGCATTTTTCCCCGCTTAGTTTATTGCCTCCATGTTCATCTGCATCAAATGGTGAGTTCTACTCAGTAAGAAACTAGTGAGAAATTATTGTAAAGGCAAAATATTCTGTCAAACTCTTATCTCATCTGTGTAGCTTCCTAATGAATAAACTGTTTTTGGCAAAGCTTTTCCTAGGTTTTTTTGCTTCATTGTTAAAATGCATATCTATTTGAAGATGGCTTATGAGACTGTATTCTACAGATTGGATTGTCCTGGAAGAAATGTTGTTAAATGAGTGATTTGAGCTCAGCAGGTGCATCAGAGCTGTTCAGTAATCCTCCATGGAGTTACTTTTGGGGGTATTTTCCAGATTTTTTGTCCTCCAAGTTTTAGCCCTTTTAGTTGAGAAGATACTCTCCAAAGAGTGAACCAAACATCTGTGATGTAGGAGTGCCTTCATAAGTCTTACCAACAAATTCTTGCTTTACAATGATTTATTTTTAGACCCCTTTGAAATAACCACTCAGTAAATTTGGAGAGAGGTTGCATTGTATAAGTTTTGTGGTATCTGTAGTTGTGACTTTTACAGTTTTTGCTGTAATGCAGTCATGATGTCTTATGATAGAAAACAAGATTTTGTTTATAAGTGATTCCATTATATTTAAGGAAGAATCTTAAAGATTAAGCCACTGGCAATGTTAAAATCTGAGGTCTTCTTATTAGGACTTTTACAGGCTAAGTGAGATGCAGATGTTTTAAAAAGACCTCAGCAATTTATTTTAGATACAGTCATGAATGTAACCATTTCTAATTGCCAAGTTTTGATTATCCCTTAAAAGGTCTTTTTAATGGTATCTTTGTGATCATTTGTGTAGTGTGTGTTGTGGTAAACAATTTACAGTAATTGTTTCAGGGAAGCCACCTGTCAACAAGTGAAAGAGGCTTAAGCTATATTTTGAATCTGTGATCTTAGAGGTGGAACAACTTCAGATTATCATAATACGCCTGTTGATTCTCCTGAATCATCTGCTTCCAAATTCTTGGGTCTTTTTTTGTTTATTTGTTTTTCTCAGGGTAGCATTGGTATATATGAACAGAACTGTATGAGTGAAAAATCATTTATTATCTTAAACTAGTTCTAGCTAACTGTACATTTGCACTTCTGCAATATTTCAATTTTCTGTAGATTCTCCTGCTCAATCAGTGTCATCTGGAGTTAGAGCACCATCTCCTACCCCTTCAGCAGCATCCTTGGGGTCAGAAAAACCCAGCAATGTGTCTCAGGACAGAAAGGTTCCTGTTCCAATTGGGACTGAACGTTCTGCACGTATTAGACAAACTGGAACATCTACTCCATCCGTTATTGGGAGCAATTTAGCCACTCCGGTGGGGCAGAGTGGCATCTGGTCCTTTGAAGGGATGGGTGGCAATCAAGGTATGGCGCATTATCTGACAGCTATAATAATGCTTTTCTTAAATCCATATTTCAGAACTGAAGGGCATTGTATGAAATGAGTTCCTGAGAAATTATTTTTTCCTCATTTATAGAGTCATTCATTATAGATTCTCAGAGCAGGGTTTTCTGGCTGGTGTGACCGATTTGAAGTTGGTTCCTAAAACATAGTAGAGAACCTTTTGTTGTGAAGCTTTGCTGCTTGTGATATTTGTTGCTGTTACAATTGCACAAAGCCATAAAAAAGAAAACGGGTAGGTTCTGCCTTGCCTGGGATGATCTAGATAATCTAGGTGTAATTTTTATGGTTACACCTGCAACCAACCTAAGGGAGCAGTATTAGTGGGCTTTGAATGGACTATCATCCACACACTCATTGATGAAGATTGTTTCAAGACAAGATGAGGAGTGAGGAAACACATGGAATAGTTGTCCCTTCAGGATAAAGGGAAAGGTACACCTCCAGTTTTGCTGCTTTTATCGAATTTGCTGTTCTGTATATTAAGAACTGTGAAACTTGGATTCGTAGAGTTTAATTGCTAGAGTCTTACTTGACTATCACAAGCCATTACACTGAACCCAGTTTACCACTATTTTGAACCAAATAACTTGTTGGACTAAAGCATATCTTCTCTTGGGCTACGTCTACACTGGCCCTTCCCTTTCAAAAGGGGCATGTGAACGTGGCAGATCAAAAATGCAAATGAAATTCAGACATCATTTGCATAATGACAGCCACTCGCCATTCTGGAAGAGCGCTTTCGAAATGCAAAACAGCCATGTAGATGGGGTTGCTTCAAAAGGAGGCTTCACTTTTGAAAGCACCCTTCTTCCTGGAAAAAAATTTGGAAGAAGGGTGCTTTTGAAAGCCAGGCTTCCTTTCGAAGGAATCATGCCTATGTGTCTGTTTTGCATTTCAAAAGCAGCTCTTCCAGAATGGTGAGTGGCCACTGTTCTGCAAATGGGTCACTAACTATGCAAATTAGTGATTTGTTTGCATTTTCAGTCTGCTGCGTTTGCATGCTGCTTTCGAAAAGGAGGGGCTGATGTAGATGTAGCTTTGGTGATTGATTAACCACTGAAACTAATCTCGCTATAAAAAAATTTGTGCCTAATTTGTTCGTTTAATTTGACATCAGCTGTCAGCAATTGGTACTTGTTACACCTTTTGCTGTTCAATTAACAAATGCTTGAAGGCAATCAAGTCACCTCTGTCTTCTTTTTGATATGCTAATTATGCTGAGCTCCTCAGCCACTAGCAAAGAAGAGCTTTTTCTCCAGACCCCAAAGAATTTCTGTGGCTCTTTTCTGTACCCTTTCCAGTGTTTCCACATCTTTCTGAAAATATGGGCACCAGAACTGTACATGGCACAACTGAGACCAACACTGGAGTGCTATATAAAAAAATTGCACTGAAAGCTCCTATTGAGTAGCTTTTCCATTGTGAACCAAAAATCATTCTGAGTCACTGCTCTCCAGGATACAGTCCTCCATTCTGTAGGTAGGATAGAGCCTTCATTCCTTGTTTCTAGGTGTATACTTTTACATTTGGCTGTTTTTAAAATGTATTTTATTTGAATGGACCCTGCTTATCAAGCCATCCAGAATTCTCCGTATTACTGCCTTGTCTTTCTCCTTTCTTGCCACTTGGCCAATTTTTTGTCATCCACAAATTTTATCATCGCTTCTAGATCATTTGTAAAAATTGTAAATAGTATTGGGCCTGGTGCTAATCCCTGTGGCTTTGCACTAAAATCATCCTTATTCCCATTTAAAACTTTTTGAGATCAGTCATCTGATTCTTAATTGTGTGTTCTGTTGTTAAAATCAGTACTACACAATATAATCAGAATGCCATGTTGTACTAAGTATTTACATCTACACAGTAACCTTAACCAACCTGGTTTCCCTTAAAGAATGTAATCAAGTGTAATAAGACCTATTTTCTATAAAACTGTGGTATTTATGGACTTGTCCTGCCCTTTATTTCTTTATCAGGTGACTGCCATGTAGCTTTTCCATGATTTTGTCCAGGACTGATCAGCCAATTTGCAGTTATGCAGTCATTCCACTTCTTGTCCTCTTTGAATATTGGCACATTGTTAGAACTCTTTTCCAGTCTTCTGACATTTTCCCTATATGCCAAAATTCATTAGAATTAACACTGGCAGGCCAGGAATCTCAGGTATTTCTTTTCAGACTCCTGATTTCATTATCTGCTCCAGCTGGTTTAAAGAAGTTTATGCTTAGTGGATGATATCTACCATGCTTCTTAGTTATTAATTATCTGGGCAGTGGTTACACATTTTCATATGGTATGAGTAGCGTTTTCCTGTGTAACAGAAATGTTTATTGAACACTCATGCTTTTCCTGAATTAACAATTTTAGTCATCTGGCATTAGGCCCTGTACCATTGTTAATATTTCTTTTGTTTCTAAAACACTTCAAAAACTCATTGTTGTCCTTAGCCTGGACAGTCATAAATTTTTTTCATTGATGTCTTTAGCATCCTGTACCAGTTTTCTGTCTTTCATAAGATTTATCTACTATTTCCCCTTTATTCCATTTGTAAATGTATAGATTTTTATTTCCATTTGGTACCTTAAACACTTGTACTCTGGGTGAAGCATAGGTCATCTACAAGTCTCCTCCACGTCACTCTGTCTCGAGACAAAACTTCTAGCTGACTCCAGGAGTACTCCAGTTGTTGTCCTACAGTTCCAGTAGATCCGCTCTATGTTGTTGGAGGTCTTCCTCTTTTGTGTTTTTTCCTTGCGGGTTGAGAGCTTGACGAACTCTGCTGGATGATGGTTTTCTGAGAGTGTGGCCCCACTTTCTTCTCTTGATTTGAACGTCAAGTGGTTCTTGTCCTGCTCTGTTCCAAAGCTCCTCATTTGTGACGTCTTGCCATTTGATGTGAAGAATGAACCTCAGGTATTGGTTTCTGAATATCCATAGTCAAAGATTAGCTTTTAGATAAAGTTGTTCGTTCTTGATTGCCTAAACATGACTTTTGGCAGTCTGATAAACTCTTCCTTAAGACTTGCCCATTCTTGTTAACATTTTTTCCACAGTTTTGCTAATAATTTTTCTTAGCTTTTGGAAATTAGCCTTTTTAAAACACTGTATGGTGGTGTTATTGATTGAAATTGTCCTTTTCCCATATCGAACGTAATCAGTTCACAATCATTGGTTCCTAGGTTACCACCAACTTCCAAGTGGCCTGCCTTTTCATAGAACCACTTGTGGAGTACATCCTCTTATTCACTTGTGAGCATCAGGAACCTTCTCATAAAGCATTCTCTTTAAACTAGTGCTTCTTTGTTGTAAAGATTGAACCTCTCTAGTCCAGCACCCTGGGAACCTGTCCTGTGACAAAAAAAAAATTTGCTGAACCATGGTCAGTGTTGTCTAGCAGCATTACCAACACCTGTACTGCATACTGGCCTCTTAGAAGACATTTAGGGGTAAATTAGAGCTAAATGACAGCCCAGAACACTGAGGGTCAGGACAGGTATCTCTAAACAAAGTTTATGGGACCATGGGAAACTTGGCCACACCCATAATAAGTGGTCATCTGGCTAATTAAAATCATGCCAATCTGAGGATGGTGCCAGATGAGCAAGTGCCCAGTTAAAGAGATTCAGCCTGTATGAAATAGTAAAAACTGAGATTACAAAATATCATGCAGTCCTTAGCTTCCACAGTACCAGACCCATAAGGGGTAGGTTTCAGTTTCTATATCTTAAAAGGAGATGGTGTTATGGAAGTTATTTCTTAATGGTGGATGTTGAAAAATTGTGGTTAAGTGAGACTGTCCACACAGAATCCATTCTTCTTATGCATGCACCCAGAAGTGTAGGCTGAATGGACAACACATCTTGGGCAACTGAGGTGCAAGTGATTATTCTTGTTGCAGAAGTGCTTTAAAGCAGAGGACTTCAGTCTGTTATCTCCCCGTACAAGTTTATTAATATCAATATAATCATTGATTTTACTTGTTTCTTTGCCAGATAAAGTAGACTGGTGTCACAGTGGAATGGGAAGTCATATGATCCACAGGCCAATGTCTGATCCTGGAGTGTTTTCACATCAAGCAATGGAGCGAGACAGTACAGGAATTGTAGCCCCTTCCGGTACATTCCATCAACATGTTCCTGCAGGATATATGGATTTCCCTAAAGTCGGGGTAACAATCCTAATGTTTCTGTAATTCACATTAGTGTTGGGACTTTAGTATCTCTGTTTCTTAAGGCAAATAAATAATTTATAGCACTGTAAAAGAGTCTGAGCTGTGTGGTTTGGGGTATTATTAACCTTTATTTTTCTCCAGAACAGTTGCAACAAAGCACTAATCTGATACTAAAGAAATAAATGTATAGCAGATACGAAAAATGTTTAAAACCTTACTCTTTTCAACAGTACAAATGTAGGGAATTTCTAAAATAAAAACCAATACTTTCTTTTTGCTGCTTGAATTATGTGCATATTTATTTATATACACATGTTAATTGTTAATTTTTCCCTTCTGAAGGGTATGCCTTTCTCTGTGTATGGCAACGCAATGATTCCTCCTGTAGCATCCATCACAGATGGTTCTGGAGGTCCTATATTTAATGGACCTCATGCTGCTGATCCCTCTTGGAACTCCTTGATAAAGATGGTTTCAAATTCCACAGAAAACAATGGCCCTCAAACGGTAATACTGTGGTTTTTAATTTTATTCCTGACTTATCTTCAGCATAATCAAAAACAAATAATTTACCAGGTGTGTAATGCAAAACACAAAAATGTATGTCTTTTTCTAGTCTTTCTGATTTTTTCTAATTTAAAATTGCTAATTACCACTGAAACACCTAATGCTATGTAATGAGTAAAATTTCACTTACCTTTTAAAAATAAGCAAACCATCATTGTTTAGATGTGGAAGTTATTCTAGAACAAGGTAGGGTATGAATTCAAGCACAACAGCTATTCCAGAGTGAGTGTATCCATATGGACAGATATGGCAGAATACCTATTACAGTTAATTTCCACGTGCAGAGAAGCCCTTATAGTAAGTGTTTCCAGTGTAACATTACCTTTTTGGTTAAATGTGTTTAATGAAGCTGGTTGGCTGCTACCAAATACTAGAACTGATGCAGATGTTACAGAACTGCTAAGTCACTTTTCTGGGGAGGGATGTTCAATTTTTTTATGTAATTTATGACTTTCTAAGGCTGTCTGCATTAGACATAGAAGTCTACCACAAATTTTAGCGATGCCAATTGTGTAGCTAAAATCAACCTATCTATGCTCGGCTAACTTGTCTGTCTTAACAGAGGAAGGCTGACGGGAGAATTTCTCCCATTGACTTTCCTTATTCCTCGCCTCTCACAAGGCGTATAGGGGTCCACTGTGACCCCCTATAATCTCGATTTCCTGCACGCATGAAATCAGACCCTGCAAGATCTACCCTGAGCAGGTTGATCTTCTGTGGTAGTGTAGATGTAGTCAAAGGAGGAGGTGAGACACTGTCAGGACAAGACCTGGTGCACTATGATTTTGAGCAATATTGCCTTTGTAGTGCTAGGAGTGCCCAGAGGGAGAGTTGGTCCTTCCTGTGTTGATTTTACCATTGCCCTTGCCCTTCCATCAATCTGTCCAAGGGTTACCCCTTATGGGATCTCTAGTACGGCTGGCTGCACTTTGTTCTTTTGCTAAACAATGGAATGTCGCTGCAAGAGTGCAATTGTGGGGGGAGGAATTCACTATATGCTTTTTTTCTTTCACTGGGTAACTCCACAGGACTAGCCATAATTTGGATCTAACCTATCCATATAAAACATTTTGGCTACATGTGCACTACCCCCCCTCTTTTGAAAGGGGGATACTAATAAGACACTTTGGGATATGTTAATGAGGCACTGCAATGAATATGCAGCACCTCATTAGCATAACGGCAGCTGCGGCACTTCGAAAGCGCTGCTGTCAATCATGTGCAGCTCGCCTACCGGGGGTCCTTTTCAAAAGGATCCCACACGCTTTGAAATCCCCTGATTCCTATAACCAAATAGGAATCAGGATTTCAAAGTGTGCGGGATCCTTTCAAAAAGGACCCCATGTAGACGAGCTGCGCGCAATCGACAGCAGCACTTTCAAAGTGCTGCAGATGCCATTATGCTAATGAGATGATGCGCATTCATTGCAGTGCCTTATTAGCATATCCTGAAGTGTCTTATTAGTATCCCCCTTTTGAAAGCGGGGGGGGCAGCTTGTGTAGACATAGCCTCTTACTTATATATTAGTCTGTTAAAGTTGCTATTCATTATACCCAAATAACTTTTACTTTGTGACATGTAGTACTTGAAGGGTTCGCCGTCGGGAATGTGGCACTACATATTGAAAAGCCATTCATAATATAAATGTATTTTTTAGTTCACTGAACTTTTAAAAGCTGAAGGGAGATGGCTTGTTATGCCCCCAAAAATGATGCTTTACATACGGAACTTGTAACGGATCCTGCTTGCATGATCCCCTGCATATATGCAGAAGCACTATCAACGTCAGCTGATACAGCATCATTAGCAGATGCAGTTGCAGGTTTGGGGCTTTAGTTATTATTCCTCTTGATCCTAGAAGTGAGGATTTCCTGATACATAGCTACATTAACTCTTTCGTATCTGGGAGGTTGCCAGATATTCAAATATTCTGGATAACAGAGAAGTATACCTAGCAATGCATTACACTAAAGAAAAAACAAGATTGTTTCTTAATATCTAAACCAAAATGTATCCAGAGTACTTTATTTACCAACAACAGTAGTCATGTATACTGTATTTGCTCTATTAATTTATTTGTATTTACTTTCACTGTGCTATACTTATGGAAAATGTAACTAAAATTTACTTATGGTTAATATGATGGTGGTTTGAGAGTTCTGGATGTTAGAATGCCAGATATGAAAGCGTTTACGTGGTGGAGTGGCACATTATAATTTTGTGGCATGGTAGTATAACTTTTTTATTAAAAGCAATAGAAAAGTTGCTGGGGAAGAACATCTGTAGCACTGGAGGGAATGTCTAGATAGGATATGGGAACCGAGGATAGAAGCACAGGCAGGAAGGTGAAAGTTATGAAAATAATCTTTTCACACCTGAGCTCTTAAGAGTTACAAGAGGAAACCCATTTAAGTATATTACGATGTAGTTTAGTAATATATTAAACAATTAGAGAAGTGAAGTCAAGCATTATACATTTCTATTTGAAACATCTTAGTTAAGCTTAAGATTCTTAAATATTCTAAAACACCCTCGCAATACATTATTGTTAATATACACACTTCTTTTTCAGGTGTGGACTGGAAGTTGGACACCTCACATGAACAGTGTGCATATGAACCAGCTTGGCTGAGTAGGATCATTTTGTTAGCCTGGAGATTGCTTTTTATTCAGAGGAAAACACAAAAGGACGTTTACATGCTCCCAAATCATTCTACTGATGTGCTTGACTGAAGTGTGTAGGCTTTTTGCAGAAGAACTTACTAACTGACCTTTTTCTGTGAACATTGTGACTGCCCATTCCCTACCATCATATGTTTCAACTTAGTTAGCCTTTACCTTTTTCTTTTTTTTTCTTTTTCTTTCCTTTTTTTTTCTTTCCTTTTTTTGGACATAACTTTCTGTTGAAACTGTCCTTTGGCTGGTTGGTTTTAGTACTGTAAACTGCTTCTGAGCAAACACAGAAATTTAGCAAAATTATGTAAACTTGATCCTGAAGTTTTAGAATGGCAAATAAATGTACAATTGTTTACATAACAGAAATGGCTAAGCAGAAAGTAAATTTCAGTATGTCAGTATAGAGGCTCTACTTCATGTAGACTTAAATTAATGTGAGATATGTACCTTCATATTCAGAAATCTGGATGTTTCCTTCATACATTAAACTATTAATAAGCATAACTTTTCTACTTGTGTAATTTAAGTACAATATAAAAAATGGGAAATATCAGTGGGTTTCCCCAGTTATGTAGGTTGGATTTTTGAAAAAGTCATACATCTGTTTGTTTTTCTCTTGTAACCAGATACATATTAAAACTAAGTTTCCATTTTCTTCTAAGAAGGGTTTTCAGTTTCAAACAAACAAACGAAACTCAAGATTATAGACTTCTGGCCCTTCCGGATCTGTTCCCATGCTAAAACCAAGAGTTCCTCAGTGAATACTAGTACGCGTGCCATCCTGCAGCAGTCTGTTACAAATGACTCTTGCAGATTCCTGGATGCAGTGAGGCACATTTACTTCCCTGGCTATTCTACGTGCATCCACCTAGTTCCTTCCAATCACCAGTGAAGACAGATGTGCAATTGTTTTTGTCTGATTAAAAGAAAACACATGCACTGGCACTTAGTAAAGATTCATTAATGAAACTGCCTCCATATCAAGGCTTATTTTTCAGGAAGTAGTGGCTTAATTAGAGCAGGTGATATTTTATTCTGAACTGTGTGTTTGCCTGATCAAAGCTAAATTTTGAACATTCCAAATGAAATATATATGTAAATGATCATCTTAACTTTTATCATATTTTGCTTTTAAATTTTCCTGGAGTAAAATCACCAGTATGCTCTGCAAAGGAATATCCACTAACTGTT
Source organism: Carettochelys insculpta (assembly GCF_033958435.1). Taxonomy (NCBI): domain Eukaryota; kingdom Metazoa; phylum Chordata; order Testudines; family Carettochelyidae; genus Carettochelys; species Carettochelys insculpta. The sequence continues at coordinate 129,726,520 of NC_134140.1, read as the reverse complement.
TAGAGCAAGTTTCAAGTGCTGTAAGGAAAGCATTTGATAGCTTGGAAACATCTATTTTAAGTCAAGATCTCAGTTTATACCACACGTGACTGTGTATGTGTGATATACAGTATAACCAAATTTATAAACTAGATCTGTAACTGTAGTATTGTGGGAACAAATCCAGCATTGTCTATCATTTGCTTTTTGAGATGGAAGAAGGTTAAAGGTAAAGTTTTTTTAAAGCTAGTTTTAATCCCATTCACCCTATTTATGTGGTGTTAGTCATTACACACTTCAGGTTAATCTTAATGGAATTAATAGCCCAAATTAACTAGATTAATTCTGTTTGTTGCCTATAAAACTGGATTTTTAAAATGTTGTTTCATAACTTACTATGATTGCTCTCTTAAAGCCAGAAGGAAAAATTTTTCCAAAGCCATCTTACAGCCTTTTAAATACTTAGATGCTACTTTTGAGAGGTCCTGAAGTTCCTGAATACCAGTGTCTGTATTCATGCCCTGCAGTAGTACTCTAAATCTAGGTAAACTCATTTTTCCAGCTGTCTGTGATTCCCCCTTCTGAAATCTAATGTGTGAAGAATTTGTTGGATCAAAATGGATACTTAACTGAACAGCTGTTAATAAAAACAATTTAAATTCAATTTCAGCACTTTACTATAATGAGTGGGGAGTAATGCTTTTAAAGTATTTTGTATAACCTTTACCACTCTTTATAATTTTTGATTACTGCTTCTCCAGTGCTAACAAGGATTATTCTTACTCTTTTGAAATAATCCTTTTGAGGAATAAAATACTGCTCAATATTTATTGCAACAAAATGTATTCTATGGGTCAAAAGAATTGAGTTTCGTAGGATGTGGTTTCTTATAAAACTATCTGTATTTTGTTGACTTGAAAACAAAACTGTAGACACCGGAACATAGGCTGGAATGCCCCATGTTTCGTTTGTGGGATCAGGCTTGTTAAATAAAATACTGGGGTTTTTAGAAATCTGTACTAGGAACATTTTTTCAGATACATTTTTTATATTTCAAATGTAATGCCTTTTATTTGACCAATAAAAAAAGGAACAGACTCTTTTGAGACCTGGCAGGTCTTCCCTATCTTTTTTTTAAATATGTATACTTAGATTATTGGAGTGTGTATATGCAAAATACTTTATTAATTGCCCTGTTAATTAAGGAATGGCACAACCAAGAAATGAGCCACAAGTTTACTCCTTAAGCCCCAGAATAAGTATCCCAGTATATTTGTGTAATGTCATTCAGTGCTAAACTGTCTTGTGATGGAAGCAAACCTGTCAGATGCCTTTTCAGTCAATAGGTATTTTGTGAAAATGTAATGTTAGTTCTTAGTTTAAAATATCTTCTTTACAATGAAAGGATAGTAATTTATAGCATGAGTGATATTCTTTATAACCAATCTTATGGAAATCAGAAGTTCTTTTTCAAGTGATTGTTCATGTCCATTCCAAGTTGGGTGTGCACTGGCCCATGCTCAGTCACTGGAATCCAGTAGCCATAGATTCGGTACAGTGCCCACTGGAGTGGTGCCAATATGGCATCCAGTATATGCACTACCCGACACACCCACACCCATCCCTACCCCACACTCAGTTCTTTCTCGATGCACTGCCGGTTGTTGGAGCTCTTGCTTTCTCTGCTCAAATCATTAGCTAGTAGCCTATTGCAGTGTAAATAGTTCCTGAAGTATAAATAGCTTTGTACTTGATAGTTAGTCATAGTGTTTTAACTAATAGCTGAGGCGGAGCTTTCCATCTCCCTTTGCACTGGGGAATGCCTGGCTCCCCAGGCTTTAAGAGCTGTTCAAAATGTGGCAAATGTATGCCCCAAAATGACCCCCATTCAGCCTGTTTGATTTGCTTGGGGGAAGGACACTTATGTGATTGATGTTCAACATGTAAGGCCTTTAAGCCCAGAACTTTGAAAGATGGGGCCCAAGGCCTTAAAGTCCTCTTAATGGAGGTGGGTCTTCAGCCTTAAGGGTCTCCAGCAGGAACAGAAAGTGGAGCCTCCTTGGTTCAAAGTGCACCAGCACTGTCAACCACGGTGCCACCTAAAGACTTCCAGCACTGGGAGCAGGTGCAAGCACCGTCACATTCTCAGCAGCATGGGAGTCAATCTCCAGTGCCAAAGAAGAGGTGGCACGAGGGGCATCACTTGCTGAAATCAAACAGGGCGGCCTCAAGTACAAGGCTCCAGCACACACTGTCAAAGGGCAGGAGGCACGTACCTTGAAGTCGGTGCAGAGTGGGAGCCTGCGGGTGCTGGACTTGGCCTCTATGCCAGAGGTGTTTCGAGCAGCACCAGGACTTGTTCAGATGACAGTGCCGGGTCCTTCTCTGTCTGTGGAGGACAGGCACCGTAGCACCGAAATGGAGTGATCTGGGCTCATGGACATGATACCAGCGCCAACCCCTGCGCTCACATTGACGCCGGCACTGATGCTGTATTCGGTGCCGAGTGCTCTGGTGCCGGCCCAGCAGACTGGGTCAGTTTCAGGCATCCTATGCTCCGGCACCACCCTTGGTGTGCATGACATCGGCACCGACTCCGATGGCCCTGCCATGGTCATCTGCCTCTGAATCAGCAGTGGAGTTGGACTCCTAATCGAGCTCCAGGTGGAGTGGGAGTTCAAGAAGGTCACACCACACCCATCGCAGGCACCGTAGTTGTTGCTCAGATGATACAGATTGTCCACTGGCTTTGCAGGCAACTCAGCAGTGGTGCTTCTGGACCCCGTAGGCATTTCACAAGATGGAGGGTCAGGCTGTTGGAGTGCCTTTAACAGTGCTGGTGGCCCTGCCGATCCTGCACTTGGCACTATCGCCCCACCACCAGAACAAAGATGGGAAGCGTTGGTCATTGTGGAGCCGCCTGCATCTACCTTGTCAGTGTTGACCTCCTCGGTACCATCACAGCAGGACTGGACCCCTTTGGCCCTGGTGCAATCTGTAATTGTACCTTTTGGTGCCAATTGGGAGAGGCATCAGCAATGACTCAAGTGCAGGGAGCAGTAACAGTGCCATTTGTGCAACCTGTTACGGGGTTTTCTGGCCAGCTGGTGCCTATGCTAGCTCTGCCTACGGTGCCCCCGGTTTGCCCATAATTTCCATGGGGGGCCAAATGCCTGAGCAGGTCACTACTGTTCTTCTCCAAATGGAGGCGCAAGGGCTATCATCTTCTTCCTCCCCAGATGAGGCAATGGCAGCTCATCAGCCTCACCTGTATTGAAGGATGGCAGGGCATTTCAACAGCTCCTTAAGAGAGTGGCCCGAAACTTGGGGGTGCAAGTGGAGGAGGTCTGGGATGAAATGGACCCTGTCACAGCCATTTTGTCCTTCACAGGCCCCACCAGGGTGGCTCTGCCCATAATAAAAATTGCCACTATGGCTAAAATGGTTTGGCAGACCCTTACTGCTGCCCTTCCTACAGCCCATAGGAATGAGACACAGTAACTTGTCCCATCCCACGGCAATGAACATTTGTTCACACGCTCCCCCTCCCCCCCAACTTCCTGGTAGTGGATGCTGCTAACCATAGAGAGCTCCAAGGGTTCTGGGGTCCCTCCCTGAAAAATAGAGAAGCTAAACGCTTGGACCTCTATGGGAGGAAAGTCTCTATTCAATGGGACGGTTGCAATTAAGAATTGCTAACCAGCAGGCTCTGGTTAGCAGATATGCTTATAATACAGTCAGCGCCTGTCTAGGTTCTCTGAGATGGTGCCACCCAAGCCAAGCAGGACTTTACAGCCGTAGTGGAGAACAAATTGATTTCAAGGGTGGGCCTGCAGGGAGCATTGGGTGCTGCGGGCGCTGCTACCAGGGTTATGGCCTCCAGAGTGGCAATGTGCAGCAAGGCTTGGTTGCTGGTTTCTGGTCTGCCTCATGAGGTCCAGCAGATGATCCAGGACCTTCCCTTTGATGGCCCTACCCTATTTTTCAGATAAGACAGATAAGACTGCATAGTCTGAAGGAATCTAGGGCCACCCTCCGCTCCTTGCACCTGCGTATACCTGCCAACCAACACGGGCATTTTAGCCCCCGGCCTCAGCAAATACAGTTTCCCCAGCTGCAAAGGAATGGCAGTAGAGGTGGAACGGGCCAGGCAGGTACCGTTCAGGCCAACATCCTCAAGGCCACCTAAACGGCCCACAGGGGCCCAAGCCTCAGTTTTGATGGCATAGTCAGGAGTGTTAGGTCGATCTCACCCACTCCAGCATTCCCACTTTTTTCGTTCTGCCTATTGCCCTCTTGCCATATGTGGTGCAGCATCACCACAGACCGGTGGGTCCAGTGTACAGTAGGGAAAGGATACACCATTCAGTTCTCTTTGTACCCCGCTTCCCAACCCCGTTCCCTGTCTCTCTTCAGAGATCCCTCTCACAAGACCCTGTTACGGCAGGAATTGCAATCCCTCCTGGGTTCTGGGGCCGTAAAAGAAGTTCCTCCCAGGTTTAGGGGACAGGGATTTTATTCACGGTATTTCCTAATTCCAAAACCAAAGCGGGGCTTGACACCCATTCTGGGCCTAAGAAGTCTCAATGAGTTTGTAAAAAAAGATAGTTTTGTGTATTATCTCTGGGTCTCATACTCCCAATGCTGGAGCTGGGGGATTGGTTCACAACTCTTGACTTACAGGACACAGATTTCAATCTACCCTTCCCAGAGGAGGTTTCTCAGGTTCATGGCAGATGGAAACCATTATCAGATCACAGTGCTGCCTTTCGGTCTGTCTGCGGCCCCAAGGGTCTTCACCAAATGCATGGTGGTAGTTGCAGTGCACCTATGCAGTCAAGGGGTGCAGCTGTTCCCATACCTGGACGACTGGCTAGTCAAGGGTCATTCCAGGGAGCAGGTGATCCAGCACATACAGTTCACCTATCAGACCTTTTTAAGCCTTGGTCTCTTGATCAACAAGGCAAAGTCAGTGTTGGTCCCATCTCAGTCAATAGAATTTGTAGGGGCGTTACTGGATGCCAGGTGTGTCAGGGTGTTCCTGCTGGCCAACAGATTCAGGTCCATGGGAGCCATCATCCGAGACATCCTGGCAGTTCCCAGTGTGATGGCTAGGTGCTACCTGTGGTTTGCTGGGTCATGTGGCAGTGTGCACCTTTGTGGTACAGCACACCAGGTTGAAGATGTGCCCTCTACAGCTGTGGTTGTCATCAGTGTATCGCCCTGTAAGGGAGTTTAGACTTGGTGGTTACGGTGCCAACGTGTACTTTGTTGACCCTGCACTGGTGGTTGGACAACGGGGTCATCCTCACAGGAGTCCAATTTGCCCCTCAGCAGTACTCAGTTGCCTTAGTAAGGGACGTTTCAGAACCAAGGGTGGGGAGCACATCTGGGTCAGCTACGAACCCAGGCTCTTTGAGTGTTTCAGACCTTCAACTCCACAGAAATGTAAGGGAGCCCAGGACCATCAGATTAGCATGTGTGACTTTTGAGGACAATCTGGCGGGACATTGTGTGTCAGTCAGTACAGACAACATGACAGCAATGTACTACATCAGCAAATGGGGGAGCACGTTCCTCTCCCCTGTGTCACAAGTCCATGATACTCTGGGATTTGTGCATGCAGCACATCATCATGCTGCAGGCCCTTTACCTGCCAGGTGTGCCCAATTCACTGGCGGACCAACGCAGCAGGTCCTTTACAGATCACGAGTTGTCTCATTCTATTTTCCGGAAGTGGGGGTCGGGCAGGCTGATGGATGCGTTCCCTCTGATTCCGCTAGTTCACAGGGTCCTCCTCAAGATTTGCTCAGAAGGAGCGCTGATCATCTTGGTGGCACCAGCACGGGCCCATCAGCACTGTACTTGACCCTCCTGTACCTGTTGATCTACGAGCCGATGATGTTGCCAATCTGGCCAGACTTGCTGATGCAGCAAGAGGGGAGACTGCAACATCCCAATCTCCAGTCGCTGCACCTCACAGCTTGGATGCTTCGTGGCTGAGAAACCGGGAGCTGGCCTGTTTGGATCCCATAAAGGAAGTATTGTTAAATAGTAGAAAACCCTCCACGAGGCTGACTTATTAGCTAAGTGGAATAGGTTTTCGGTGTGGGTGTCTTACAGGGGACTACCTCCCTCGCAAGCCCCCATCCCGTTGATTTTTGATTACCTATGGGGTCTAGTACAGGAGAGCTTGCCCCGCTCCTTGCTTAGGGTGCACTTAGCTGCTATCTCAGGTTTTCACCTGGATCATGGAACGTCTTCTGTATTCTCAGACCCCGTAGTCAAAAGGTGTCTGAAAGGTTTAGAAAGGATTAAACCCCAGGTTCTGGCACCACTACCCCTGTGAATCTCAATTTGGTGTTAGCCAAGCTTATAGGGGCCCCCTTTGAACCTCTGGCCACCTGCTCCCAGCTGTTTTTGAGTTACAAAACGGTGTTTTTGGTGGTAATCACCTCAGCCAGGAGGGTATCTGAGTTGAGGGCACTTTCAGTTGACCCCTTGTACAAAGTGTTTCACAAGGATAAGGTTACGCTGAGACCTCACCCTGCGTTTTCACCTAAGGTGATCTCCGTGCTTCATGTTAACCAAGACATTTCCCTACCTGTGTTTTACCCAAAGCCCCATGCCTCCCGAGGAAGCAATGTTTACATACCTTGGACATTAGAAGGGCACTTGCCTTCTATACGGATACAATGCAGCAACATTTGTGGCAGTTGCTGATTGGATGAAGGCCTTCTGGTCTTCTCCCAGCAGATTTCCTCCTGGACAGTGACGTGCATCAAGGAGCATTACAAGATTGTGGGGGTTCCTCCTCTGCCGGTTAGGGCACACTCCATGAGAGCACAGACATCGTCTGTGGCATATTTGGTGCAGGTGCCTATCTGGGACATCTGTAAGGTGGCCACCTGGTCTTCAATGCATACGTTTGCAGCACATTACACTTTGATTCAGCACACATGGGAAGACACTGGTGGGCAGAGCTGTCCTGCAGTCCGTTCAGGGCTCCAACCCCACCTCCTAGGCATTGGCTTGTATTCACCCAACTTGGAATGGATGTGAGCAGTCACTCAGATTAAAAAAGACCATTCTTCAAGATGTGTTGCTCTTGTCCATTCCAAAACCCTCCTGCCTTCCCCATTGTTGGAGTAGCCAGCAAGAAGGAACTGAGCGGCATGGGTAGAGGTCAGCCAGTGCATATATTGGTTGTCATATAGGCACCACTCCAGGGGGCACCACACTGAGCCTATGGCTACTGGCTAGGGCAGAAAGCTTCTGTGACTGGGTGTGTGCCAGTGCACACCCAACTTGGAATGGACATGAGCAACACATCTCAAAGAACACTAGTTACAGAAGAGGTAACTGTCTTTTCTGCCTGCTGTGTACAAATGGTATTCTACCCTAGTTAGGATGCTTGCCACTCCTTAAACACCAAATTCACAAGAGATGTTGTATGACCTTAAGGGTATGTCCACAGTGCAACTGAAAACAAATAGGTGGCCTGTGCCAGGTGAACTGGGCTTAAGGGGCTGTTTATTTGTGGAGCAGACATTCAGGCTCACCCCTCACCTCTAGGTTCCAGAGTTAAACATCTATATTGCCATTAAATGGCTCCTTAGCCTGAGCGCTCTGAACCTGATGGCATAGGCCACCCAGGGTGCCCAAATGAATTGCAGACATACCTTACCCAGTGTCCATAAATTCAGGGCCAATCATATTGTTAAAAGATAAACATACATAGCAAGATGCTAAAGTTCACTTAAAATTTTGTAATAGTTAGCTTCAAATAAAAGAAAGCTCAGTGATTTTTGGATACACAAATAAAAATCTAAAATTAACCCAAATTAACCTAAATTTAGATTTCTCTTTCCTGCCTCCAAATGAAATTATCTACAATTTATTTTGATTTACAAACAAACAAAAGCTTGTTCTTTAACCAGGAGAATTTCTAAGTGATTCAAATACAGGAACAAAACCTTCACTTTGATGCAAGAGTTCTGGGCTCCACATGCGTAAAACTAGGTGATATCAGTATATGTTGGCCATAATAATTTTGTTTGCTACTTTAAGTATTAAGTTCTGGATGATCATCTGGTCTTTCAGATTTACATTACCAAGGAGCGGAATCAATAGTAGCTACCAGAACTTGGTTTTTTTTGAAACATCATTGAAAGTATATTTATTTTTTGAAAAATATATCAATCATACCCTATCAGACCATAGAAAGAGTATCTCTATGATTTGGATAAACCCTCTTCAATATTTTCCATGAGGTAATGTGGCTGATTGTCCATGAGCGATTTGTGTTAAAGAATTCACTATAGCTGCGTCTACACTAGCCTGTTCTTTCAAAAGAGCAGGCCCCACTTCAAAGTAGTTTGTGGCACATCTACTCACACAATGCATTCTTTCAAAGATGAAACTGATGTTAGGCGCCACAGGAATTGAAACAGCTCTTCCAAACAGAAAATAGGAAGAGGCCACTCTTTCAATGTCTTTTTTTGAAAAAGGGCATGTGTAGATGCTCCATGTCCCGCTTTTTTGAAAGAGCAGGGTCCACCATGGTGGCTATCAGCTGTTAGGTGGAGACACGCTGCCCAGCCGCTGCAGGGCTCTGTGGTCTGAGCGTGCAGTAGCTTTTAAAGCTGCACAGACCAGGCAACCCCATTGCAGGAAGTTGAGCTTGTGCAGGCAGCAGCCATTACACATGGTGCCCCTGCAAGCCTCAGAGCAACCCTCAGCAGCCCCCAGAGAGCGATGGCCACCAGCCAGGCATGCGAGGAGCCCAGGGTCCCACTTCCAAGTGCACCCAGCTCTCCCCAGGGTCCAGCCGGGGGGGAAAAGTGCACTTCCCCCTGGAGCAAGCACAAGCTACAGGACCTGCTGGGGCTCTGGGTGATGGGGAGCAAGCACTGGAACACGGCCGCCTTTGCCTGGCTGGCTGAGGGCCTGACTACCTGGGGTCACCCTGCCAGTACTCCTGCCCAGGCTGCCCCTGCCTCCTGCCCCTATTACAAGGAGCTCGAGAGCACCCTGGGCCCCCAGGACATCTCCTTCCCGCTGGCCCTCCTGGACACCACAGTCAAGGAGCCCCAGCCAGGAGAGGAGCAGGAGCCAGGACCAGTAACCAGCCCCACACGACCAGCACTGGAGACAGAGCCAGCCTCGGCCAAGGACCAGTCCAGTGAGGACGGGGAGCTGGTCATAGACCTCCCCTCCCACATCTCCAGACAGGCATTGGCCAGACAGCCATCCTCTGACCTCGGCGGCAGACCCTCAGGTACATACCCACCAGGGTGCACACCCTGGGTCATGGGGTGGGGCACCATACATGACCAGGGGTCCCCTACACCCCGGCCCACCAGGGCCCAGGGGGACCATGGCCTGGGGACGGCAGCACAGCTGCCAGTACCCATCAGCACCTGCTCTAGCAGACAGGGCCATGCCCTGCCCCTAGGGGAAGGGGTGGGGAGGTGGACTACACAAAGGGCCACCCTCAGGGCCACCACACCCACAGAGGGGGAACAGGGGACAGGGACCTGGTGGCCATGGGGGGGGCATGGGCCACAGGGCAGGGGTCAGTACTCACAGCCTGTTCCTCTCTTCCCCATTTCGGCAGCCATACCATCCGAGGGCCGGGAGAGCTTCGCCCCATTCATGGTACCAGATAGCCCTGCTGGAGATGAGGGACAGTGACTGGCTGGAGCCACCATCAGCACCAGGGTGGGCCTGGTCACGGCAGAGCCAGAGGTGGCTGGCAGAGGATTCCCCCACCTTGCCTCCTCCATCAGGCACCAGGTGGAGCTGGCTGAGCACCATCTCCATTTTGTGGAGGGGGGAGGCTGCCAGGCACATTCCAGGATGTTGCATCCTCCTACCAGGAGCTCCTGGGCCGGCTGCCCACCTGCTGCTTTGCCCACCGTGACCCCACCTGCTAGCCCCCTAGGAGAGGATCCTGCTGGCCCAGGGCTGATCCCCATCTCTACCTCCCTGTACTCCCCCCTGCTCCAGCCCCACCAGGGATCCCACATGGGACCTGGAGCTAGTACAGGTTGCACCCCCGCAACCCTGCCCCACAGTGATGGGCCCCCTGTGAATAGTAAGCCCCCTCTTCTGTAAATAATTAGCTGTACCATAACGTTTAGCAATAAGTATTACCGCACACAGTTTTTGCAGTTACCAGTACGCTGGTTTATTTTTCAAAAGCCCCTGGATACTGTGTGCTTGGTTCGGGGGAGGCGGGAGGGGGTGTGTGTGCAGGAGGCCCGTTGGGGTTGACTGAGACGGTGCTCACTGGGGCCCCTGTTTCCTGGACATGGATCCTATTCAGGTGGGCCTGGAGGCCAGGGGTGGCAGATGGCTGCAAGAAGGCTTCCCCTTTACTTTCCATGATATTAGTGGAGCATACAGCAGGTGCCCACAACCTGGGGGACATTGATGCCCACAGCCAGGTGGGTGAGGAGACAGCACCACCACCCCTTCAAGTGGCCAAAGCTCGACCAGCTGGTGGGTGTGGTGGCACTGGCCATTGAAGCACTCCAGACTGGGGATGGGGTGGCCCGTATAGGGCCACATGAGCCAGGACCGAAGCAGATATACCACATCTGCCACTGGGCAGAGGGGCACAGTGGTGTCCCGCAGCAGGATTTCCCTTTGGGGGACGTAGGCGTCCCTGCCTCCAGCTGGCAGCAGAGTCCCGAGTTCTGGAAGACCTGCACGTCATGGATGCAGCCAGGCCAGCCCACGTATATGTCCTGGAATGAGCCCCTGCTGTCCACCCTGGCCTGCAGGACCACAGAATGGTAGCCCTTCCTGTTTATGAATTCTCCTCTGCTGTACTCCAGGGTGCGGATAGGTATGCAGGTCCCATCAAGGGCCCTGAAGCAATTGGGGAACCCCAGTGTGGCAAAGCCCATGATAGCCGCATTCAGGTCCCAATGCGGACGACCCTCTGGAGGAGCATGACATTTAGAGCACAGGCCACCAGTGGGGAGGGGAACATAGGCACCCACAAGGGTGTGTGCGATGTGCCTGCCCCCCCGCACCCCCCAGGGGGTGCATGCCCAGCCCTCCTTACCTACATCATCATGGACACAACTGTGGCCTTGCTCACACCAAATTGGTGTCCCATGGAGCAGTAGCTGTCTGGAGTGGCCAGTTTCCAGACAGCTATTGTGACCCTCTTCTTGATGGGGAGTGCATCACATGCAGGTGTCCTGGTGTCTCAGGGCTGGGGACATCCACTGGCAGAGCTCCATGAAGGTCTGCCACCATATCCGGAAAGTCTTCTACGAGTGTCCCCATGGGTGCTCCACGTTAGGCGTCGGACTCGCCCCGGCGCTGCAGGTCGGATCTTTCCAGCAGTTTCTGCTGGACCACGCATGCGCCGGCGCGCGCCACTCCCTTGCACACTCCCAGCCACATGCGCGATCCGGTCCCCGCCAGTTCCTCTTTAACCGCCATCGGCTGCAGACGGAATCCGCTCAGGCTACGGCCAGAGTCAGCGTATTTAACGTTCTTAAAGTGTTTTAGAGTTTCTTTTTCAGTCTTTTAGATTAAGTTAGCTTGTTATTGTTTTCCAAAAAAAAAAAAAGAGGAAGGAGTAAAGCTTCCAGTCTTAGTAACAAGCGGAGCACCGGAGGCCCGGGGACATAGGGCCATGAGGCCTCCTGCCGCGGTTGGCTGAGTCAGAGAGGGGAACAGGCACAGAGAAGGTGCTAAGTACCCTATTAACATCTCAAAGACTCACCATAATGTCCTCTTCAGGATTCAAAAAGTGTGAGTCCTGTCGCGAAGCAATGCCGGCCTCCGATGGGCACAGGCAGTGTATAAGGTGCCTTGGGGAATCTCATGTCACCCAGAAATGTTCCTTCTGCGCTAAGCTCACAGCCAGAGCAAGGAAGGACACGGAGATGCGGCTCAAAATGCTGCTCTTCGACAAGGCCCTCCAGCCAGACGTGCCGGAGCAGCCGCAGCAGGAGGGACCCGCAGGGGACCATAAAAGGAAAGCTGCCTCCCTCACCCCGTCAGCGCAAAAACGGAGGAAGCTCTCACCAACCCGATCCCTGCCGGCAGCCACAGCGAGCGGGACGGGTGAAGCGCATAGCCCCCAGCCACAGTTACAGCTGAGCGGCGGTGGCGCGGAGATGTACATGGCAGAGGCTGAGCCTCCGATAATCAAACAGCCGCCCCGCACCGCTGGCAGGGCGGCGGCCAGGCAAGCACCAGAACCGGTGGCACCGCAGGCAGCGGCACTGATGCCCGGGGAACGGGCGGTGCAGAGCGCGCAGGCATGCGGCCTGCGGGCACCGGGGGAGACCACCCGCGTGGCACCGCAGACAACGGGGCCGAGATCCCCAACGCGAAAGGGGGCGGAGCCAGCCCCGCAGGGGAGGGGAAAGGCAGCACAGAAAACCCGGTACCGCAGCCCTTCTCCAGACAGGGCTGCAGGGCTGCTCACTCTGAGCCCTGCGCTCATGCTGAGGACCCCAACAAGAAGGCAGGGGTCACCCTCAGCCTATCCTGAGCCCCCATCCCCGTTCCTACAGCCAGCCTCACCATGGCTCGGACCACCTTCACCCTTTTTGGGCTTTGAACCCTTGGAGTACCACCAAAAGTCAGTCTCTCCAGTATCTCAATTATCCAGACAATCTCGTTCCCCCAGGTGCAGGGGGTATGCGCCTCGAGAGTGGTCCAGGTCCCCATCTCAGGAGCAGTGCCCGTGTTGCCATGGTCGCCCCTATCACGCGGGGCATAGACACCATAGGCATACTCCAGGGACAGATCCCCCCAGATGGTTCCATATCCCCGAGGGCAATCGCGAACGGGGACAGAGACACAGACATCTCAAGGGGAGGTGATTCTGGAACCCTGAGATTTTCCCTCGCAAGCTTCCAGCGAGCGGATGCATCACCGTCAACAGGACCCAGAGGGGTCCAGAGAGGCTTACCCTAGCGGTTCCTCGCTATCTTCCCCTGACGAGGCCACGGCCCCAGGGGACGTCCACCCTCTGGACGATCTCAAACAGTTCCAAGAGCTGTTTAAAAGGGTGGCCTTCATGCAAGGCATCCAAACAGCAGAGGTGCAGGAGAAGCACCATAAGCTCCTTAAAAACCTGAGACCTCCGGCCTCCTCCAAAATAGCTATACCGCTCGACGAAGCAATCATGGAATTCGCCACCACGATATGGCAGACCCCTGTGTCCATTCCGCCTATAAACAAGAGAGCGGACAAGAAATACTTCGTCCCAGCGAAGGGCATGGAGTTCCTGTTCAGCCACCCGCAACCAAATTCTCTGGTGGTGGAATCGTCTCAACAGAGGTCGAGAACTTCTCAGTTCAAGACAGGGTGAACGGACAAAGACTCCAAGAAACTAGAGCTGTTCGGCAGAAAGGTCTACTCCTCCTCTACCCTACTGTTGAGAATGGCGAATTACGCAGCGCATCTAGCGAACCATAATTTTGACAACTATTCCAGCCTGACTTCCCTCATGGACTCGCTTCCAGAGGACAAGAAGCCGCTGCTCAAGGCCATCGTGCAGGAAGGCTACGCAGCCTCGAGGACGGGAGTTCAGATTGCCCTAGATGTAGTGGACACGGCAGCAGGCTTAACAGCTACGGCAGTGGTCATGCGCAGGGAGTCCTGGCTCCAAACATCGGGTATCCCGAGGGATTTGCAGGCGAAGATCGTCGATCTCCCCTTCGACACGCAGAAGCTGTTTGCTGAATCAACCGACTCGGTCCTTCATTCCAGTAAAGATTCAACAGTTACTCTTAGGACCTTGGGGATTTACACCCCTCCATACAGGAAGAAAAAGTATTACCCTCAGCAAAGACGGTACCAGTATCAACCACAGCGTCCCCAGTACCACAGGGGTTACGAGCAAGGGCAACATCAACAGCACCAGCAATATAGAACTCCCAGGCGACGTTCCCAATAGAGCCGTGCGTCCTCGGGGCAGGGACAAAGGCCACAAGTTTGACACACAGATCCAGGGCTGCACCATCACTACCATCGCGCAATGTCATCCGAAGCTATTATTCCACCATCGCCTCCGACCATTCTACGACCAGTGGCAAAGGATCACCACAGACAAATGGGTACTGGAGATCATAGCCACGGGGTATGCGATCCCCTTCCAGTCGCTCCCACCGCCACGACCTCCACCCAGGCCCCACCTAAAGGATGCCTCCCATGAAGCGAGGCTCAAGCAGGAGGTAGACCATCTCATACTCATAGGGGCAGTGGAAAGAGTGCCAGAGCAACTTCGAGGGAAAGGGTTCTACTCCAGATATTTCCTCACGGAGAAAAAGACAGGAGGCTGGAGGCCCATCCTAGATCTTCGGGGCCTCAACCGGTACCTGCGCAAGCAACGCTTTCGGATGATTACAGTTGCCTCTATTCTTACGGCACTGGACGATGGACATTGGTTCGCAGCCCTCGACTTACAGGACACGTATTTCCACATAACTATCCACCCGGCTCACAGACGCTTTCTCCGGTTTATGGTAGGCAAAGAACATTTTTAATACAAGGTTCTGCGGTTCAGCCTCTCCTCGGCCCCCAGAATCTTCACCAAGACCTTGGCAGTGGTGTAAGCCTACCTGCACAGACAGGGGGTGTTTATATTCCCATATCTGGACGACTGCCTACTGAAAGGGGCCTCGAAGGAGGAGGTACTTCGCATGATACGCGTCACAGCAGGCACGTTCTCTTCGCTGGGCCTGGTCATCAATCTGGCAAAATCAAAAATAGACCCCACACAGAACATAGAGTTCATAGGGGCACGTATAAATTCTATCACAGCAAGGGTTTATCTACCAAAGACACGCTTTCGAGCCATCGGTTCCCTCGTGCAGGTCATCACCTTCAGCCCTACGGTGCCGGTTCTGACGTGCTTACAGCTGCTGGGCCACGTGGCAGCAGCGACATTTGTAGTACAAAACGCCAGGTTACACATGCGCAGCATGCAGCACTGGCTGGCGAGCGTCTACAAACCGGCAGCACACACCGTTCACAGGGTGGTGTCGCCCACGACAGAGGTGCGCAGATCCCTGCAATGGTGGGTGAACCCCAAGAACATGCTAACAGGGGTGCCCTTTCACCAACCACAAATATCGGTTTTCCTCACTACAGACACCTCCCACATAGGGACTAAGATTTATTTAAGTGTTTAGTCAGAGGAAAGGCTCAGGAAAAGAACAAGATATATATTAAAATTTCTTGACTTCAGGGTGACTTTAAAATTCTTGTGATGTTTTGAAAGGCAAAACTATAGATGGGTTCAACAAAGAATTAGATCAGTCTGTCAGGATAAGTGCATCAGCTATTACACAAGATACTCAGGGGTGTAGTCATGCTCCTTACACCATCCTGTGATTGGGGCTGTCCCAAAGAGGGGGAGGGTCTGGGGCATCACCTCCCCCCAGTGACCCAAGCATTGGGGGGGCCCTTCCTGACTCTGCCCCCACCATGGTCCTCTTCCCAGAGATTACCTGGAGCAGGGGATAGCTAGCAGCCAGCAGCAGCAGCTGCTTGCGATTGCCTTCCCCTGGCCTTCCTCTCCCTCCCCTGCACTCATCGGCCGTTTCTACACAGGCCACTTTCTTTGAAAGTGGCATGGTAATACACAGCTCAAAATATACTAATGAGGTGCAGATGCAAATTCCCCATGCCTCATTAGCATACGGTTATGTGATTTGGAGTCTGGAAGACTGTTCTTCCGGACTCCAAAATGCCATGTAGAAGCACAGCCCCATGGGAGCTTCTGCAAGGAAGTCCTTCTTCCAGAGGCCCCTTCTTCCCGAAAAGTTTTGGGAAGAAGGGGCCTCCGGAAGAAGGACTTCCTTCTGGAAGACCCCCAAGGGCCGTGCCTCTAAACGGCGTTTTAGAGTCTGGAAGAACGGTCTGCCGGACTCCAAATCACATGACCGTATGCTAATGAAGCATGGGGCATTTGCATCCATGCCTCATTAGCATATTTCAGGCCACGTATTACCATGCCACTTTCGAAGAAAGGGGCCTGCGTAGAAACGGCCATCATGTGGCACTCCACTGCACCCTTCTAGCCCTGCTTCTCTGAGGGGCGACACGATGAGTGTGGGTGGGGAGGGAGAATGGAGGTGGGTGATGATCAGCTGCGGCAGTATTGATGTGAACCATGATGACAGTTCTAATTTTCAGCAAAATTTGCAATAGATTTTTGTTACTTTGCAGGAGATGTTACAGAAGATGTCTTTATTGAATACCTGAGAATCAAGATGTGCACCAGGGTATATGGAAAAAACACCAAGGCCTGGACTGAGAGGGAAAATAACACTTGCAAAAATATAATCCTTCTTGGTGGACTGAGTGAAAACAGAATTTTGACAGCAGGTCAGCAATTTAATCAGAACAGAAGTCAGATGATCCAAAATATAAACTGCTGCTCTAAAAATAAGAAAAAGAATGAAAAAGTTACTCAGCAGCAAAGACAACCTGGTGAACAACTATAAGACTACTGTAAACCCTCCATTTTGCAGACCCCAATTAAGTGGACTTCAGGAACAGTGGATGTCTTCCCCATTGTTCCCAAAGTCTGCTGGGTTCCATAAAATCATTCCCCACCCCACATCTCCCCCCACCCCCTCAAAACATTGAGACTTAGCACTGCTGCAGCCTGGAGGAGCTGCCAGTGGAGCCACCATGTGCTCATCCCACCAGGGGTGGGACTCATACACCGGCAGACTGGCACTCCCGTACGGGCCCCACCCCTGGCGGGATGAGCACATGGCGGCTCGAGCACCAATCCCTTCAGCTGTACCTAT
Source organism: Carettochelys insculpta (assembly GCF_033958435.1). NCBI lineage: Eukaryota > Metazoa > Chordata > Testudines > Carettochelyidae > Carettochelys > Carettochelys insculpta. The sequence continues at coordinate 129,709,736 of NC_134140.1, read as the reverse complement.
GAGGTAGTTATATCTCCACATATTTAATGGCAGAGCTAGAACTGTGCATCTGGGATCAACTTTGTTCCCTGTTGTAGGCCAGGCTTAAATTATGCAACTCCAGCCATGTGAATCATGTAGCTGAAGCTGATGCACGCAGACATACTTCCTGCGGTGAGCAGAGGGCAGATGCTCCCCCTTCGAGTACACCTTCGCTGCCGGGTTAGGCGGAGTACTGGAGTCAATGGCTGAGCGCGGCCCACGGCACCCGCTGGTGGATTGCTGCCCACGGGCACCCTCGCCAGGCGACACCAGCCGCCGAGGCTCTGCAGCCACTGGGCCTGAGGTGCCTGCGCCCTTGTGAGGACCCAGCCGCGGGCAGCCCAGGCTGAGCGGCGGGAGGGGGTGGGGGCGTTACAAACACCCCTCCCCTCTTGGCAAACTGTGGTGTCGCAGGCCTGCTGGTCACCCCTCCCCCCGCCCGGCGCTGGCACTGCCTCACGGTGCGCTTAACTCCCCCCGCCCACATCCTCCTCCTACTTGCCCCCTTCACAACCCCTACAACAAGCGACCCCCCGCAAAGGTAGGGAGCAGGGAAGAGCGACGGCTTCAGCAGCTGTCAGGGCGCATGCTCGTGCTCAGCGCGCCTCACGGAGCGCTTCCGGCTTCTTTGCCTGCCCTGCCCCCACCCCCTCGAGGCTGACTCCGCGCCAGACCAGGCCTAATCCATCATGGTGCCGCTTCCGCAGCTCCGCGCAGGGGGCGCTCTAGGCCGCGTCTCTACTCTCCCGCTCTCTCGGCGGCTGCTGGCCGGAAGCGCTTGTGCGCTGCCGCCTTCCTTCCGGGTTGGGGATGGGGGGTGGCGTTCGCCGCGCGCGCGGCTGGCGGTTTGGGTAGCCCTTTGCCCCCAGTCGCCGAGCGGGGCGCGTGCCCGGCCGTTGCCGCGATGTGGTGGTGGCGGCGCGTGGGGCAGGCGCTGCAGCGGCCCGTCCGCGAGCGGCTCCTCTTGGCGCCCGTCTGGAGGCCGCGCGCTGGGGTCGCCGCCGTCGCCTCCTCGCTGCCCAGCGCGGGCCCGGGCGGCTTGTACGAGGCGCTGGCCGAGTCTGCCCCCGTGCACTGGGCGGAGAGCGGGCTGGTGGCGCTGCAGGCGGGCAGCGGGCTGCCCTGGTGGCTCAGCATCGCGTGCGCCGGCGCCGCGCTGCGCACCGGCCTCACCCTGCCGCTGGCCGCGCACCAGGGCTACATCCTGGCCAAGGTGGGTCCGAGCCCTGACGGTGTGGTGACTCCCGCCCGTGCGGGCGCCTCAGGGCGCGGGCCGGGGTGTACCCGCGCGCTTGGCACGAGCCCGCTCTCCCCGGCTGCTGCACGTGCCTGAACACGAGTCTCCCCCGCTCCTCACCGCCAAGTGTCCTGTCTCCCTCCCCTGCTGCTGCACCTGCCTGAGCACGAGTCACCCCCCTCCTCCCCCACGGAATCCCGGGGATTCACCCCTTAGCAGCCCTTCCCCCACTGCCTCCCTCCGGTCATTTCCCGCCCTGCCCTCCACACTAGAGCATTAATCCCTTCTTATTCCTGGCCCCTGCCGGCTGCGTTCTCCGTTGCTTCCCTGACTGGAGCTTATTGTTTGTGTTTGGGGCTGCGCAGTAAAACACTCCAGTCTGAGGCTGCGGTGTCCGGTACATGCGCCGCTCGCAGCAAAGAGGACACCGGTGTGTGGTGCTTCTGGGCTCCACTCCATGCGCGCGCCCCACTACTTGGTTGGACAAGTGTGTGGTGGCGGCGGTGGCTCCTGCCTCTGCGTGGTTCGTGCCCTGCTACGCTCCTGCCTCAGTTCTGGCCTCTGCAGCTCCTTCCACTGCAGGTTGGGCCCCCTGCCGCTCCGTATTTTTAAGTTTATTGGGAACTGAGGAACTTTCGAAAAAAAGGAGGATCCTGAACAGGAAGGAAGGGCAAGATTGTTTTATTTGGGGTATTTTTTTTTAATCGGGGGTTGAGAGGAAAGTGGGAAGGTAAATGTGAACTGAACAATCGCATTCATTAGCCATTAGGGGTGAATTTATTAAAGTGGGATCCTTGTAAAGGAACAGGAAAGAAGTTAGTAAAGAACAGGTAAAATCTTGTGAGTAATAGTCCATATAGTTTTTCAGAGTGGCATTCTGGCTATGGTCAGGCCATCCCTCTGATAGGCATAATATGCAGCGCCAAATTTTGTGGTGCCCTAATGTAGCCGTGTGCTGCCTATAGACTCCAGCCATCCCAGGCCCTTCCCCCCTCATTCCACCTCCCAAGCTCAGCGCTGGTCTGGTGGACTGCCCCCTAGTCAGTGCCCAGCCCTTGCTCTCCAAGTGGCACACACACACAACAGGGGGCATCAGTGCAGCTGGCAGCCAGAGAAGCAGCACTTTCCTGTTAAAATTTGTGCTTCTCTCCAGCCAGCTGCACAACCACGTGCTGCTCCTTCAGCCCTTGCGTCCCTCCCAACCCTCCTCCAGGTTGCCAGTCCTGGACTGGACAGACTGGATGTAACTACAGCAAGTGGCATCCAGGATAGGAAAGCTGACAACCATTTTACCCCCAACTGCAACTACCACCACTCCTCAGACATTAGGAAAAACTTCTTATGCAGGTGGTTAAGCACTGGAATAAATTGCCTAAGAATGCTGTGGAATTTCCATCACTGGAGATTTTTCAGAGTTGATTAGACAGACGCCTGTCAGGGATGATCTTGCAGAATACTTATCCTGCCATAAATATAGGGGACTAGACTAGTGACCTGTGGATGTTCCTTTAAGTTCTACAGTTTGATTCTATAATAGGCCATATCAATGGTCCATTTTGCACTGTATCCTGTCTCTGAGAGTGGCCAATGTCATATGCTTCTGAAGAAATCAGCACATCAGGGTAATACTGAATGCTCCATCTTCTGATCAGTTCAAACTTCTGGCAATTGGAAATTTAGGAAACCCAGAGCTTCAGGTTGCATGCTTGGCCAATTAGCTAACAGCCAGTGATGTGCCTACACTTCAGGAACTGCTCTCTTTTTAAACCCAGTTATAATATTGGTGTACCCATCACAAGTCAATGGGTTCCAAGGGTTACCTGTGCATTGTGTGAAGAAATACTTCCTTTTGTTTAAATGAAATAGGCAGCATTTTTAAATCACCTGACTCTATTTCTTGCCTTATTGGAAAAGTAAATATTGCCCTATTTGCTTTCTCCATATCATGCATAATTCTATCAGCCTTTATCATATCTCCCCTTAGTCCTATATTTTAAGATAAACAGTCCTTTTTTTAATCTCTTGTCATACTGAAGCTAATCCATACCCCTTTTCAAATTTGAATGTCTTTTTTTACATGGGAGAACAAAACAATAGATACAACTAAGGGGCTCATTTCACCATGCATTATGATATTTTCTGTTACTATTAATCCTTTTCTGAATGGTTTCTGGCAGCTGTTTTGATTGTCACTGCATACTGATTGAATATTATCCTAGATTTATCCAAACGGACTCCAAGATCTCGTTTTTAAGTGATAGGTATTAATTTAGACCCATAATTTTGTAATGATATTTAGGTTTATTTTTTTTTCCCAATGTGCATTACTTTTCACTTACCAACACTGAATTTCATCTACCATTTTGTCGCCCTGTCACCCAGTTTATTAAGATGCTTTTCTAACATTTTGCAGTCAGCTTTGAGATTAACTACCCTGAGTAATTTTGTATCATCGGCAAATTTTGAAACCTTCTGGCAAAAATATGACCGACTGCAAAGAATCTAAGACTAATTTTTCTGTGCTGTGTCCTGATCCTGTTGAATTATGTATGATTTTTGCTATCAACTTCAGTGGTTGAAGAATCAGACCTTAAGTCTGATAGGCTGCACAAAATATGGGTGAGGGGGTTCCAACATGTGGGGGGGTTGTTCGTTTTGTAAATCTCTTTGTGGTAAAACATTTGGGTACAGACCCTTTTAAAAGCCCAAAAACCAATAATGAATTATAATAAAAACATATATACAAGAGTGGGTTGTATCTGATCTGGAGAGATTGATGTGTCATTTGTTGTTTTTGTTAGAAATGCTTAGGCAGTGTCACTCAAATTCCAGAAAAGTCCAGCATACTAACAGGCAACAAGCTCTCACCACTGTAGTAATTCAATCTACAGTATACAAACAAGAAGATGTGGTACAGGGGGATTGGTTATAGATGGTGCTCTCTTATTTTGCTGTATAATCACATCTTCATTTTCTTTAGCTAGCTGGAAAATTTGCAGCCTGAAATTGAAACCATGTCTAAGCGTCTTCGCTACGAAGTTTCAGTTTGTAAGAAGCAATTGGGTTGGTCTGAAAAAGTCGCTAGGTAAGATAACAATTTTACAGTACTTTCCAAATCTACTTGGGCTGAAAATCAGAGTCATGTATAAAGATGATGGTAATATATAAATAAAAATATATGGAAAGTACCTATAAATGTGACACTGAAAAAATGCTCTTTGACTTTTTATATAAAACTTTTCTGTGTTATTTACATAAATATTTGAGTATACTCATTTGAAGCACTGAATCTGTGATGGATTAAAACTTGTAAGACCAAGTTTCGTTTCCACTGAAGTCCATCTGGATTTAATTGTTGACTTCAGTGGAATCAGAATCTGACTAATTGCTATAGTGTTTAAATCTTTGTTAGGGACTGGCAGGAGCTGGCTGTGTCAGCTTTACTCTCTATATATTTTTGTTTGTTTTGTTTTTGTTACTATATCCAGTGATTCCCTTATGCCAAAGGAATTCCCAGCTCTCCTAGTATGGTATTGCCATTTCCTTTGCAGTGTCAAAGTGATGTAAATGAGATAAGGGTGCAGTTTGAGAACCTGGCCTCTGTACACTAAGAAGCTTGTAGTCTTCAATCAGATAAATATAGCACACAGACTAATGTGTTGGACAGCATTAGGAATCATGATGATGACGAAGAGGTTAATGTTAGAAACCCACAGAAAAGAAAATGATTTGAAGGGTAAATTTGGAGATAATTTCCAGACAAGAAATGGAAGGCTGTCTTTGTCTATATAGAAAGATCTCCCTCTTCAGACTTCATTGACATGGTACGTCAGTGAAATATTTGAAATGGATTAAGTGTGATCTGCAACCTATAAATTATTTCAGCCTTTGAAATGTTATATTACAAGAAAATTTATTTTGTTTTTCAATCAGCTTCCATTTCAGGAAGAATCTAAGAAGGATTGTTTCAGAGTTGTATGTTCGAGACAACTGCCACCCCTTCAAGGCCACTTTGCTGATGTGGATACAGATTCCAGTATGGGTCTTTGTTTCCATAGCTTTGCGTAACTGCAGTGTAGGTGCAGCAGACTCAGAAGGTAATCATTCCAAACAGGTGTACTGAAAATATACATGTGGTATCATAAATACACTTCTCCAGTTACAATTTTTGCAAACATAATTTTGTTTTAAATGTAACAATTTTAGTTGTTAAGTTTGAGATGTTGGTTTCATGAAAATATAGCCCAAACACGATCAAGTGACTCTCATGAACTTCTGATTAAACATGTGGTAGATGCCTTGCCATTGGTCCATGAAATCCAGAAGCCTACATCTGGCTTACTCCTGTTCTACTTTTCACTGTTCATTCTTCTGGTAAATCAGGAACTCCTTCCATCCATAGCATAGCCATAAAGTAATCTTTCTGTTCATAGAGTTCATTTGCCAGCAATGCTTGCAAGAGCAAAGTGAGGTATAGTGGATGATCACTTAACAGCTGTGCTGGAATTTGAGGTCTAGGAACAATCTGAAATGTGTTAAGTCTGCTCTTTGGGTGTTAAATTATTTTGTGTGCGCTGCAAGCCAAAGCTATAGAAGTCATATTTAGTATGTAAAGATACTCATGCAACAATACAGTATGCAGAAAATTAAGCTCTGTGGTTTCCTTTCATGATGAGGGCTTGACTCTAGGTAATCTAAAATGCATTCATCACGTTGGTATTTTATTTTATCCTATCTGCATTGTTAACATTTAAAAACTAGCTTGTGATATGCAGGGTTAACCCAACATCTGATGTTTTGGCATTGATTAAAATACCATGTGATATCTTGGAATACAAGCCTAACAATTTCAGTCACTTCGGGTTCCTTTATTGGTGAGTGTTGTGTCTTTAATGTCATCTCCCATGTGAGAGAGACTTTGACTTAAATGGGCAGATTTTAAAAATAATTATAATGCTTTTGTGCTACTGGAACATGGTTTTATTTATATTATTGGGCTAAATAACTAGTTAGTCAGCCCAATAAAGTTTAGCTGTTAGGCAATTTTTTATTACTATAACATTTTTTTGTTTAAGGGTAGAAGAATCAGAATGGTATTTTTCATGGTCTGATTTTCTCTGTAATATTTTCCTTTTCTTGTCAGATGGCAAACTGCCTTCACTTTTAATCATTTGGATTAAAAGCCTTATTTTAAAAATATATCCTTGTACACAGAAAGAGAAACTAGTAATTTGTTTGTAATGTAAATTTCCAACTGATAAATACAACAGTCTCTCAAACCTATTGTTTGGAATTCTTTGATTTCTGTCTTTTCCTTATGTCACCTAGTAGATTTTGTCCTGTCATTTCAGAGTTTATATGTAGACACAGGTTTTAAATTTATAGAATCATAGAGTCACAGGGCTGGAAGGGACCTCAGGAGGTCATCTAGTCGAGCCCCCTGCTTCAGGCAGGATCAACCCCCACTAAGTCATCCCAGCCAGGACCTTGTCAAGCCAGGACTTAAAAACCTCAAGGGATGGAAAATCCACCACCTCTCTAGGCAACACATTCCAATGCTTCACCTCCTTCCTGGTGAAGTAGTTTTTCCTAATATCCAACCTATACCTCTCCCTCTTTAACTTCAGACCATTACTCCTTGTTCTGCCATCTGACACCACTGTGAACAGTTTCTCACCCTCCTCTTTAGAGCTCCCCTTCAGGAAGTTGAAAGCTGCTATTAAATCACCGCTAAGTCTTTTCTTCTGTAAACTAAACAAGCCCAAATCCCTCAGCCTATCCCCATCATAGGTCTTGTGCTCCAGCCCCTTAATCATTTTTGTTGCCCTCCGCTGAACCTGCTCCAGCACATCCACATCCTTTTTATGCTGGGTTGCCTAAAACTGGACACAGTATTCCAGATGTGGCCTCACCAATGCCGAATAGAGGGGAACAACCACTTCTGTAGATCTGCTCGAAATGCTCCTCCTAATGCACCCTAGTATGCCATTAGCCTTCTTGGCTACAAGGGCACACTGTTTACTTATATCCATCCTTTCATCTACTGTAACCCTTTGGTCCCTTTCCGCTGTACTGCTGGTTAGCCAGTTGGTCCCCAACCTATAACAGTGCCTGGGATTCTTCCGCCCCAGGTGCAGGACTCTACACTTCTCCTTGTTGAACCACATCAGATTTCTTTTGGCCCAATCCTCTAATTTATCCAGGTCGCTCTGGATTCTCTCTCTGTCCTCCAATGTATCTACCTCTCCTCCTGGCTTTGTGTCATCCGCAGACTTGCTGAAGGTGCAATCCAATCCCTCATCCAGGTCATTTATATTTGATACTGAGTGTGAATAAGACTTGAATGTGAATTTGTGCTCCTGTCTGGCAGGGGAAGGAACTTTCCTATTTGGGATTAATATATTTCATAATATCAGTTTCTTGCTCTGTTTCTATGGGAGGGGGAAGTTGTTAACTTTGCCAATTGGCACCCTCCAACAATTTTAAAAATGTGTTGTGGCAGAGTAACGAAGGTGTTTACTTTGAAAGTCCAGTTTAAAGAAAAATTGTGTCATTTTGACTGGGTTTATGGAGAATGACATACTAACTATATATATTTCAATGTATTTTACAGTCCTTGCAGTTCAGGAACAACTGTCAATAGGTGGAACCCTATGGTTTACAGACCTTACTGTACCAGATACTACATGGATTTTGCCAGTCTCACTTGGGCTGCTTAATTTGCTGATCGTGGAGGTATGGTGGTGGTAAATATTACACCATTGTAAAAATCGTAATTCTTTTTTTAAAGTTAGGACTGGTTCACAACTACTTTAGAAATTGTGAAAATACCATCCCAGCTTCTGATTAATTCACCCTAATTAATGGTCTGGAAAGGAAAAAAATGTGTAATTGTTTCAAGTTGAGGTTGTACGAGTCCTGCACATTGTAGTTGCTGAAAAATTCTGATATGGCAGTTCAGAATCTCTTTTTGTGTTGGTTAAACTCAGAAAAGTTTACTTGCCACTCCAGAATGCTTCCTGTGACAATACATTAATTAGTCTATCACATCTTATTATCACTGCAGCTTACAAAGGTTAAGGTTTTGGTGCCTGAATAATAAGTTCCATTTACTGGCAGCTTTCTTTTCTGTGCTAGACCAATGTAGTTCCACTTTTAGTATATTATAAGGGATGATTGTGGGTGCAGTGGGCATGATTCCAAATAAGCTGAAAACTTGGTAAAAGCAAACTACTGAAAATAAGTTTAAAAAAGTAATTGAGAAAAAAGCTCTTGATTATTAAATTAAGAAACTAAAGGAATTCAGAGTATAACCTCTTACAGATGTCATCAAGATGAGGAGGAGACTAGAAAGAGTCCTCTCTTCAATTTTCCTTCTTAGCTCTTACCTGTTTGAACCGATTTTCCAACTGAGCATATATATCATTCAGTTTCTGGATTTGTACCTTCTCGTTCTCTTTGATAAATGACTAGAAAAATCTACCTAGTAGGGAAGAAAGTTTCCTTCCACTCCGGAAAAGAACTTGCATTGTACTGTAAAATAAAAAAATACATTCTTTTTTTAAAGTAAAAGGTAAACAAATAATTTTTGGCAGCTAAACATTTTGTCTCTTTCAGAATTAAAGGTAGTAAACATTGCATAGTGTATGTCTTTCAGAAGATGTTAAATGATATGTGTAAAATCAAGAATGTTCTACTAATTTTTAACTCTAACTTTTTTATATATTTGTTACATCATAAACAGGAATATATCCTATGTATAAAACGTAAGTTCATAGATATCAGAGCACTATACGCACAAGTCTGTGGTCTCTTTTTCAGCATCTTTCATGAGTTGTGAGATGCTGCTTTGTTGTGTGGAGAGGCAGGATCAAACAGAAAATAACAATTGAAAGAAAAGTGGCTTACGCTTTACACCAGGCCTCTTGTTGATATAGTGAAATTTTTGTTAAAAAAAATTAGAATGTTTATGATTATTAAAACAGCTAGAAGAGTTTTGATTCTCCATTTCTTGCTCTTTGGCAAAACTGCAGAAAGAGTTACTGTTTAGTCTCTGTAGCAGTTACCCCTCACTCTTCATTGCTTTCCTGTATCTGGAATTTATTTTTGTTCAGTTTTATTTTTTCCAAGTAATGTGGATTAGTCTTGCAAAGTCAAAATCAAGATTTACCTGCACATGTTCTGCTTCTTTTCAGTGATTCATTAAGCAGGTTGGGGATAATGATCCATATCTTCTCAGTAGCCATCGATCAGAAGACTCTGCTAGAGGGTCGGGATCTTCAAGGCTTATTTCATGAGCAAAAGCTTTTCTCCTGTGAAATAATTTTCTCTTAAAATGTTTTAGATGAATGACATACTGTTGGTATAAAATCTACCAAGAAAGGATTGAGTACTAACTTTAAGGCACCAAACAAATTACTGGAAGGAATTTATGAATGTTTTAAATTTACTTGATTTGAACCTCCCAATAATTGAAGAGAGTGTGAACAGAATATTTGTGTGAAGCAAATCTGTTTTAACATTGAATGTGTTTATTTAGTTTCCTTTATATTTAAAAAAAATCTCTGGTGTGTGTTGTTTTGTTTTTGTGTCTTCAGATCTTTGCTCTGCGAAAACTTGAACTGTCTAGGTTTCAGAAGTACGCTACCAACTTCTTTCGGGGGATGTCGGTACTGATGATTCCTATTGCTGCATCTGTACCTTCAGTAAGTACAGAGCATAATCATGTGTAGCATCTGAGACTGCATACATGCGTGTCTGTGTTGGCCAGACTTGGTTTATGGTGCTAAAACTGCAGCCCAAGGGCATGACCTATATTGCAAACCATAGTTAATGTTACACTTAATACAATTTTAATAGCAATGACTGCACTCAAAGCGTAATGTGTGAGGATTTGTAATCTGTAAGGGTCATCATTCAGTACTGCATATGGGAAAGACGGTGGTTGCATTTATATTAAGATGCAGCTTCTAGAGTCTTGCAAAAGTGTTATGTGCATTGTTACAAGCACTGCATGCATCATCATATATAAGATACAATAACGGGTAACTTATTCCAAGGAGTTTACAATCTGTAACACAGGCATAGAAAAGACAGGCTGTGACACCCAAAGAAGAACCTGAGTTCAGATGCTAAATGAACAAATGTTATGTGGCTCGTGGTTTTGTGCCTCCTGCAAGTAATACCGGAACGGAGTATTGTTCACTCTGTATAAGGGAGGACACAAAGTGGTTAAGACTGCCATCACCATAAAAAAAGAGGTTGGTAGAGAAAGTAAGAAACAAGATCAATTAGTTAGTGGAATGGGTTTCTTAAATTTGGTTTGTTTTAATTATTTTGTATGTAATGTGTATTTTTTTAAAAACATTGTTTGAATTTAACAAAGCCTCCTGTGATTAAGCTATTTAGTAGAATAGTTGATCTAAAACCTACTATGCAAACTTCTATTATTAAAATGAATGACATTTTTACACAACGTTCATATTATGCTACATACTCAATATGTATTTTTTAAAAATATTAGAAGTAGCTTCTTTCTGGTATTTTTGTGAAATATTAAAAAGTGAGAGCCCATAAACTCATTGTTGCTAACATCAATTTTTGAAGTTGAATATTAGAAGATGTTTGGAGTTGGTCTGTCTTTGGTTGACCTTGTGAATTGAAAGGCAAACCTTGCTCATATGCAATGTCATCTGTCTCCAGTTATAAAAGGCTTGTTTATGATAAGGTGTGAACAACTTATAATTAATATTTACTGAATTTTCCGCGAGAGAATCTTGAAAGTGTTTTGGAATAGATTTTTACTTGAAGAAATGCATGTTTTTGTGTTTGAAGTGGTTCAGAGACTTTTGTGCACAGTCATTTGGCTTTTCAAGTGTATTTAGACAAAAAGCGGGGCGGGGGAAGTTCAACTATAAATTTAAAACATTGCATCGTGAAGTGTTGTCAATTGTTAGCATAAATTACATTTTACAGTAGACTTGAGAAACTCTGAAAAACGGGGTTTGCAAAGGAAGTATTGCTTAACCGTAGCTGTTTTTTTACCTACAGATACAGGCAGAGTTGAGTTCCTTAATAAGGAATAGTCAGTTTTTTAGTTTGTGAAAACCTCCTGGGATTGAAATGCTTTTATTGCCCTTTGGATTGCTGAATGCTGTGTTCCTGTCTCCCTGCAGTCCATGGCTTTGTATTGGTTATCCTCGAGCTTCATGGGACTCTCACACAACCTGCTACTGCGCTCTCCAACTTTTCGTCGTCTCTGCCGCATACCAAGGACCAAGTCTGACTCTGCCACTCCTTATAGGGATATCGTCTCTGCCTTTAATACAAAATACTTTTTAAAAAAGTGATTAAGTTTGCACTGGTGGAAGAACTACCTATACAGGCAACTTAATTTCATGAAAAGTCATATTATGTTGAAATGTAATAATTTAATATGGAGACAAGTCTCTGCTCCTACTTTGCAGCTGCATTGCCGTAGTGCATCTGGTGAACACAAACTAGGTCAACAAGAGAGCATCTCCAACCAACATAGCAGCGTGTGGACACTGCTTTAAATCAGTGTAATTTGGTTGCTTGGGGGTGGCTTTTTCACACCGTTAAGCAACTTAAGTTGCATCAACTTACATAGTAGTCTAGACAAACCCTGGATGTCCCTGTGAAACAGGATGTGAAAGGCTGCTGTTGGAATTGCATTTTTTCCTAATAAAACAGCGGCTTTTTCCAACATCAAGAGGTGAAGTGAGTAATTGTATTAACTATTTAATGCAGTACATATCGTTATTTTATTTTATTTTATTTTATTGTTCATGTATTGTTTTATATGTTGAGATTTCAATTAATAGCACTTCTTCCCTTCATTAGCAAGACAGGATGAAGATTAATGTTAAAATTGAAGTTGATGCTATTTCTTCTGAGTTTGTTCTTAACTGCAGGCTAGTGAATAATATGTAGCTTTTTTGGAAGACTGGGTTAGTAAAGATGTGCTAGGTCTCCGCTTTCGTGCACTTGTTCCAGTTCAGGTTCAGACTCAGTAACTGACCACATGTAGTCAGTTTGTTGGTCCATTGAACAGTTCTGATGGAACTGAGATGGGTTTTCTGTGAAACTACAAAGGTGGATTAGTTGCCCACTTTTTTGCAGTCTCATCAAAGTAATCTGAAACAAGAGAGGGATCTGTGGATTTACACAGCATAAGAAAAGGTTCACTGCCACTATCCGGGGGAATAGGTACAGAACTTTGACTCAGGATGCCAGGGTTGTGTTCTCAACTCTTATGTTGAACTTGTGCAAGTCACTGCACCTCTTGCATGTTTTAGTTTCCCCATAGGATAATGATACTTTCTGCATGACAAATAAAACAATGTGTTTTAAGAGAAGCACCCATAAAGGAATTAAAGCCCATAACATAAAAATGAAATTATTTTCATTGAAAGCAAAATGGTGCACGTATGGGAAGCCGGTTTAAATAATGGATTAAATACACAATGGTTGTGTCTACACTACCTTCCTACTTCAAAGGGAGCATGGTAAGTAGGTTGTTGGGAGACAATTAATGAAATGCTGCGCTGCATATGCAGCACTTCATTAAGGTACCGGCAGGTTAGCCACGGCTATGCGCGAGCCAGCACTTCGAGGTTGCCACGGGGAGAATTAGCTTAATGAAGTGGTGCATATGCAGTGCAGCACGTCATTAATAATCTCCTGACACCTTACTTACCATGCTCCCTTTGAAGTAGGGAGCTAGTATAAACAAACCCAATGTCAAATGCAGAAGATGTTGGGGCTACTCACTGCACACGTCCAAAGAATAGTAGCCATACATAGTCTCTCACACCTGTCTGCACTCATATATTTTACTTTTGTGGGTTCCTGCCTTGATTTCTTTGTAAATCAGTAGGCAGTTGCGCCTTTGTTCTTGTGGACCTGCCATGCCATTGAAGCTTCACATCCTTCTCCAAAAATATTTTTTTTCTTCTAATCATGTGCAATTTAAAATGGCCACTCTTGGATTCCTTGCTTGTTACCATCCCCCCCCATTGCTTCCCCATGTTTGTATCAGACTTCCTTGTTTGCCCTAAATCTTTCCAGTTCGTGACTTTTAATGTAGATCATAATTAACCTCCAAGAGCAGAGCTTAAAGAAAGTGACTTGTTTTATAAATACTTTTAAAATGACAAATGCTGGATTCAGTTTTTATTCAAATCAGTGGAATGGTTCTGATATAATTTGTTGTTAACCTGAATCCTAAATGCACAACTAATGAAACCAGAGCAAGAAGCAGCATATTGCTTATAATCTACCTTTCAGTGTTTGTCATGCCATTAGGACAAATTCCTTGCTTTTGAATTCTTATGATTATTGCTGTATCTGGCCCATTAAACTTTCAAAACAGAATCCTGAACTGAATTCTGTAGGGAAGAAATGCCTCCTTTATTAGAGATGTGTGCGTGGACCTGGTGGAAGAGAGACATGTAAGTTAGGGTGTCAGGTACAGAGATGAGAAACAAGCTGATTGATGCTCTTCAGCCAGTGCAGAGAAGTGAGTGCTCTGGTGGTTTTGGCTGCTTCTCGCATAAAATAGAAGTGCAGTTGTTGTTCCATCAACTAGCTGAAATGCTTCTTGCTACAGAAAGCTGTAGATGGTGTTAATCCATGATTTGGCAGTTAAATAGTGAAGATTTTTCACATGTTTTGTTTAAAATGTAAATGTTGAATAGTTAATCATGCTGTTGTTAATCCATAGTCCCCAAATCAGAAGTGATAGAAACGTTCATTGTTCATTTAGCATAGGTTCACTGTGGCATACTTGACTTAAACCCTTGTACTCTGAGTGGAGCATTGGTCATCTTCAAGTCTCCTCCCCATCACTGTGTCTCAGGACAAAACTTCTAGATGACTTCAAGAGTATACCAGTTGTCCTTCGTTCTCAGTAGATCTTCTCCACGAGGTTCGATATTCATGGTAGAGAATATAAAATATCACCATATCTGGTCTACAAACATTGAAATAGCCTACAAATTTTATACTGTAATTAGGGTTGAAGTGAATTTAGTGTTTCCATGTAAACTGGTAGACTGTCTTACAGACAGAAATCCTCCGTTCACAAAACAGGCATTAAATTGGCTGTGGCAGTTTCCCTACTGTTCACTCGCTAATTGCTTTAGAAGAGATGCTACCAGTGGCAGAAGGAGGGTTGTTTGTTGTCCAGGTCTATCAAATCCCTGTACTCTGCTTAGAATATTGCCATTTACAATGATAGTTTTTGTAATGGAGTTCTCATCTGACTGCAAATGGCTACCAGCTCTCACAACTTCCATGTAAGACAAGCACAGTTTTGAGGCACTTATGTAGCATAGGGTGTTTTGTTTTTACAAAGAGGTGCTAAGCACAGCGTCTCACTGAATTCAGCTCCCACTGTGTGAATTCAGCACCTTTAGAAAAACTAGCCACAAAATGACTTTTATGAGGCACCAAAAATCAGTGAATGTTTTTGAAATAAGTCTACATTTGTACTCTGTGGTAAAGCTTGCGCATACTGTGGAAGGTGTCTGGGAATAATACATAGCTCTTTTAGTACTTAGTAGACCTCAGAGTTCTTTACAGAAGGAGGTTAAGTACATTGGTCTCACTGTGGCCTTTATAATCAAGTAGTAGTGCTTATGCCGTAGGTATCAGGGAAGCATAACCTAGTTGCAGTACTTCTGTCTGTTATTTGTATTCTCAGTGTGCATGGAGATACACTGAATCACAGGATCCAATACACCTGCTTGGCTGTGCATACAACATAATATTCAAGAAATACTTCTTCTCTTCCTTGATACCGATGGAATACGCACTACTTTTCCAGAGATCCAGTCACAGATAATAAAACTACTTCATTCAACATAGAAATGCAGAGCATCTTGGGCACTGTATATACAGTACTGCGAACTAGAGTTATCCCAAGGAACTGCAGTCCTACAGCTTGTCTGGGATGCTCAGATGCAACACTAGAATTTTCTTCACAGTCTTGCTCTATTTTTACACTTGCAAGAAAGAAAACGAGACTTGTCTGTTTGCAGATTGAGTCAGTGGCTCAGTGTCTGAACTCCCAGTTATTTTCTTCAAGTCACTAGATTGCAGTTTTTGCTATCAGCTTATGGTTTATTCAGTGACACTGCTTTAAAAATATAAACTGAGTTATTTACTCAATCTAAAGATTTCTTATCAAAACTACATCAGTTTATATATTCTAACATACAGGTCTAAATCCTGAACTCATTTTATTTTCTACTTCAGGGCCAGCATACTTGAACAGTATACTGTACAAAAAAAAAGACACACCCTGCCTCAATTAGTCAGAGATCCCAATTCTGTACATAGGCACCTATTAACTATAAGCATTATGGAACTAGTCATGCAGTTAAACAGATAAATGTTTGCAGGACTGAGGACTAAGATTTTATCAATTTTAATTATAAAGTGGGTTAAGATATATTTAAATATAACTTGCTTTGTAAGATAGAAAAAAGAGTCAGTGAAAATAAATGAAATACTGGTCTTGGCATCAGACAGAATAGAAAGGAAGAAATAGAAGTAGAATGGTTTGTCCAATGTTGCCTTCAGGTCTGATTCCTCCTCTCATTGAAGTCAATGGGAGATTTTCCATTGACTGGATTTGATACAAGACCTACCCTTTCACAAGCCTGCAAACTCCTATTCATGTGCATAGTATCATTGATTGTATGGTACTTCTACGTCCTTAGCCTAAGAAGAATGAATTTTTAGGGAATGGTCAGATAACAAGACATGGAGGTTCATAACTCAGTGTGAATAAAACAAAGGCGGAGAATCCAAAGGTGATAAAGGCTGGTCACACAATAAGTAGACTGGAGTTCATTATCACAGGATGTCATTGAGGCCTGGAACTTTGTAAGGTACAGAGGAATTGGACATTTACATAAATAAGAATATTTAGAGTAAGCACATGAAAATAATGCTTACCCAGCTCTGCAAAATGCTTAGAGAGCCTTATGCTCAGTTTTCTTTTGGGAAACTTTAGGAAAGCTGGGAATCAATTTAAGAGAATGCTAAGTATCCATTCCATTGCATTCAGAGCAAGAGAAGAATAAACATGGAACTGCCTGTAGGTGGCACCTATGGACTGAAAAAATATAAATGTATGTGTGTGTGTATATATATATATATATATATATATATATATATATATATTTGATTTTGTGTTACAGGGTCAGCAGCAATACTACTTATGCTGCTGGCTGTATTATGAAAGGTTAGATATTGGGATATGTTCATTCACCCCTCCATAGCCCTACTTTAAGAGGAGGTTCCTGCTCTTAGGATCCTAATTGTCCATTGGGTCTTCCTGTTGTGTTCAGCTTCCCGATGTGTGTTACCATGGGCACCTTTGAAATGGAAACAAACAGCAACTCCTTCAAGTTGCTCTTTTTGTCCTAGCTGGCATCTTGGTATGTTACATGTTCTACCATCAATCATTTTATGCCTTCTGTAGGGGCAATAGCTTTCCAGTTCATCCATCTGTCCCAGATGTCATTTGATATTTCATCACAGCACAGAGATTCAATGAAGTTAGGCCCCATGTTTTTTTACTGTTCAGCAGAACAAGTTTTGCTGTATTGGGGGATCTTTTAAGGACGGTATCAAATCCAAAGTGTTAGTGAACTTCCAAGGCAGGGAAATCTGGAGGCAGTTAGTATCCATAACCTGCTTCTGTGTCTGCATAGTGAAAGCAAACCAGCCTTCCAAAAAGATCAGACTTGTCCATCAGATCTACAGGACACAAAGAAGATTCATATATTCAAGATTCAACATATTCAACTGGTAAGTAAAAGCCTCAAGGAACGGGGGAAATACCTGTTCAGTGTCATCAGGAACAATAGTGGTGAACATGGAGCAATGTTGGGATGGAAGGATTCTGGGAAGAGATTATCTTCCATCTTCATGGCAGTTATGTAAAGACAAATCTAGATTCCTAAACAGCTGGGCAAAGCTTATGTATTATTAATTTAAAGGACAGTTTGCAGAGGAGTGTGTGGCTTTTTGTGTTGTTTTTGTTATTAAGATCTAGACACAATATTTAACAAATCAGTTCTGAAGATAATGTGAAAGCAATTATGATTATTTGTGGAGCCACAAATTTATCTGAAACTGATACCGTAAAGTTGGTAGCAGTTCGTGGTCCAATTTGTATTGCCAGTGCTAAAGTCATCAAATCTACTCCTCAGAAATTCACAGTTCTGAGAGAGTAAATTATCAAGGTTCAACTATATTTCAGAGGAAAAATGTCACTGCATATTTGTAAAATTGCAGGTGTTTTTACATACTAAAAATTTAAGTAGTGCTCATACAAATCTTCCCTTCTTCAAATTCTTTCTTGCCCGCTGGTGGAGGAGGAGAATTGGACAGGGGTGTCCTACATCCCAAGCAAATGCTCAGACCACTGTATTTCAAGTGATATGTCATTGACTTCTCCTTCTCTGGCTGAATTTTAAAGTGGGACTCATCTGGTTGGCAACCTTTGAGCATGCCTACCAGCTCAAGCCCCATGTATGGCTTAAGCTGCCAAACACTTATCTTCCCTGGTCCGGAGTCATTGTGGGGAGTACATGTGTTTCTGCCACAAAGCTCCCTGAGGGCTTTTGAAAAATAAAATAGGCTGAATGATGGCTAAGTTGTAAGAGAGGAAGCAAACATTCTTCCCAAGACCAGGGGTGTGTGAAATCATGCCTGAGAGTTGAAACCACAAGTTTCAAATAGGCAGAGGATGAGTTTACAAGCTCCGGAAACACTGGCAATGGATTCCTCCTGAACAAGCCATTCTCAGTGAAACAAAGTATCTTTTGTGGAAGGAATTTCTGCAATATTAGATAAAAGGAATCCTGTTTGTGTCAGTAGTGCTTTTAATCAAGCCTGCTGTGTACTCTGTGGCAAGCTGCGCCTGAATTCTGCAACAAGGGCTTTTTGCCTTCTGTAAATTTTGTAGAAGGGACAGCAGAGTTAGCATGCAGAAGGCTCAGATTAAGATCCAGAAAGCTTCTCTCATAGAGGCAACACACAAGTAACTGGCAAGATTATATTTTCCTGTTTCCAAGTTTGAGTCGGAAAGTCCCCTTCATTATCTGTCAGCTGTAGATCTGTCCCACATAAGGATCAAGCCACCTAGAAAAATGTAATGCCCAGCCTGTAGTTTTCAGTTGGCACCTATTGCCTTCTCTTTAGCTGGTCTCAGTTTAACCCACAGTGGGAAATGGGCTGTTGACCACAATTGAGACAGAGGTTTGGATGAACTCGGGCATCACTCTGGATTGAAATTCACTGAACGAGGAGCAAGGAAGGAACATCAAGAGCCATCACATCCCGAGGACAAGAGGCAACCGCTCCAAGCCCTGAAAATTTTGGGGCTCTGCCTCAGAGGGAGGCAGGGAGATGAGGCGGTGACCACAGGAGAGGTTGGTCCTGCACCATCCTCTTCTTTTTTTTTTTTTTTTTTGCCTGCTGCAGCCACCCAGGCTGGAGCTGACTTATCCATTTTCCCTAGTGGCTGCTGCGTGGTTCTAGTGCTCATCCAACTCACTAGTGCATCTCCAGTATGCAGTCTGTGTAGGGCACCCTGTGGCCTGACCTTGCCCTTCTAGGTTTCTGTCTTCATGAAACAAGACCTTTCCTTTTCTGACACTGGGACCCTCCAGGAGTCCATGAGGCCCTTCCAAGCAGAGGTGAGTCTATCAGAGCCCTTCACCCATGTCCCAAAACTGATGCTCTTCCAGTTGCCCCACGCTCCCTATTCCACTGCCATTTCCTCCCTTCTCCCAGCTCTTTTGGTGGGGAGGGGGAGGTCTTGCCACCAGGTTCCAGGCTGGGGTGCATGGGGCAGCCCTTATCATCCACTACCTCAAGGTTTTCCTTGAATTTTTCAGTTCTCTAGCATCAGGTTCCACCTTTGGGGTTCCCCTTCCTGCAGTACTAGGATCTGGGGACCCACCAGGGCTGGCAGATTGTAGAAAAACACCAGAGGGTTTCTACTGACTCTTACATTTTTTGAGCTGTAAAAACACTTAAGTGCTCTAAAATCTTGGAACTCTGCCTCTTGGGGATGCAGTGTAGCACTAATGATCCAAATGTGGCGTCATTGACCAAGCCTGAGTTACAGGTTTCTCCCTAAAACCTGTTTCTTTCTGGTCTGTTAAACAGAGAGCAAGATACTGAGTATGTTTAGATGAGTCACAGACAAATTTCATTTATGCAGATGGTGTGAACTCACTCAACCATCAGTTAACTAAGGATAAGCCAACCTCAACACTGTAGGACAAGGAATTTTGGAAAGGCTACCTATGAGGGGCTACAATTTCAGAATTTTATGTGGCAATTTGATTTTGCTGAATTTGTAATCAGTCTGAGGGAAGGGGGGAATTAGGCATGGGAACGCTCCTGAGGCAGGGGCCAATATTAAGAGAGGAGTGGAGACATAAAAGGGAGAGTGGTGAGGGGAAAGGAGGTTGTGCGGAGGGGAGAAAGATAGGGGGTTCCAGTGAGGAAGCCATAGTATCATCCAGGTCTTCTAGTGCACCCTCAGACCCTTGTGCACCTCATGCCTCCTCTCTGCTACTCCTCCAGGCTCCAGTGCTCCCTACCTCTACACTATAAATGCACCTATAGCCCCAGCCAGAAGCAGGCACAGAGACAAATGGGGAAAAGTATATCTCAGGTGCAGAAAAGAAGACAGGAAAGAAAGAAGAGAGAAAAATGAACAAAACACTGCAGGGTTCACTGGAAAAGTTTGCACTTTGTAGAATAGTTTGGCTAGCATGGGAAATGCTGAATTAATGAAGTTCAGTAATCATACCTAGGCTGAAGAAAGTGCACAGGCTGTTGAAATAGAAAAAACTGATGCCATTTTCACCAAAGAAGATATACTATGATCCCGCAAATTGGCCAGATTTATGCAAGAACAAGACAATAGATATTTCAGTGGAGAGAGGGCCTGTGAAAATTACTGGTTATAACTATGTTTTCCAAAGAATGATGACAATTGACACTTTTCAGAAGACTTCTACACATAGTTTGCCAAGTGGAGAAAGGGTTGAAAGAGATTGGCTGCTCTACTCCACAAAAGTTGATGCAGCTTTTTGCTTCTGCTGTGAAGTGTCCCGCTCAAAAATGGCAAGCAAATTAGTAAAGGAAAGCTCCAATGACTGGAAACATCTCAGTGATAAATGGTGATCTCATGAATTATCCAAAGAAAATGGATTGAAATGCAGAGATCGTCTGCAATGAGAACGATGGATGAATACACACTGCAAGAAATCAACAAGGAGGAAAAACAGTGACAATCAGTGTTCAAACATTTTAGCAGTTGTGCAATATCTGAACATAACTTAGCATTTTGTGGAAAAAATGCAAAGCTTTTAGTAACATAATAATGGCAACTTTCTGGGATTAATTGAAATGCTAGCTAATGCAGATCCTACAATACAAGAACATGTTAAATGCATCAAATATGTGGAAATCCCTGACCATTATTTTGAGCCCTGTATTCAAAATGAGCTAATCTTGATGATAGCATTACAAGCAAAGAAAAAAATCTTGAAAAGGTGAAAATTGCAAAATACTTTGCAGTTATTCTTGACTGTACCCCAATCAGAGGTCATCAAGAGCAAATGTTCCACATTATGGTAATGTGACTTTTGAAGAATTTGAAGTGTAGGGAATGTTCCAGCAGGAGCTCTATACTGCTGAAGGATTTGCGGACTATGTCCTTTAGAGATCGTTTGCATGAAAATGCAAAGGTGTACACATGTAATGCCTTTTGAACAAAGCTTGATGGGTAGCAGGTGAAGCATAAAGATTTTGTCTATTGTAAAGTCACAACTTATGCTATCACCCAGTGTAAGAATTGTGGAGTCTCTCCAATGCTTGAAGTTGTTGTGGGGGTACAGGGCAGTCATCACTACTGTGTAAGATATGGATCACACAGGGCTCCCTCCATCTAAGCATTGTGAGGTTGAAAGTGGGAGGGATAGTGGTTGAACCAGCTGGCTGGGAGCCTTTTGGCCATACAACTGTAAGGCTGGTTTGACTAGTTCTCTCCCTCCACTGTTCAAAGATAGGTCTAAAGCTGGGTCTGTAGTTACTTTGTGAGAATCCACCTTGGTGGATACTGAGATGCTGTGGCTAGGCCCAGAGCTGAATGTCAAATTGAGCTGAAATCACTGAGAGCTGAAATCATTGGTAGCTGAAGCCATAGAGAACTGGAATCACAGGGTTTTGCCTCCTGCAAAACTTACAAGACAGTGGGTCAACGGCCAGCAGGGCACAGCAGACAGGTGGCTGTCAGGAGCAAGCGATGGGTGGCTGGTGGGAGAAGCAGCAGGTGGCTGGTAGGAGAAGTAGCAGGCAGCCAGCAGGGCAGCTAGCAGGAGCAACCTGCGAGCGGCCTGTGGAGCAGCTGGCAGTGGCAAGCAGTACGCCAGACCAGCATGGACAGGACAGAATTGTAAGTGGGGCATTTGAGGCAGGGGTACGGAGAAAGTTTGGGTGTACGGATTGGGTCTTTACAATATTGGACTGGTGAGCCTGAGAGGCGAAGGACACTGCTCGAGCCATTTGAGCTGGAATAGTTACTTGAGGGTTGATTATGAACTCTGGGTGTGGTATTTTCTCAAGCTTATGCCATATGACTTTTCTGCCTCTTTCATTAAAAGTTTCATTTCCACACTCAGACTCTGTGCTTGCAAATGGGAAAGCATTGCCTCTCCGAGGCGCCTGGGGTATGTGAATTCCACAGGCTACTGAGTGGAGCTCAAGCTGGTTCTATGTGAGATGGATGAAAAGGAACCCCTAGATGTTGAATCCAGTCTTGGTTGCTGCTGACTTCTTCTGGCAGAAGGGTTACAAAAGTAAGGAGAAAATTTATTGACTTTTTTCCAGTTCAAGATAGAAGCAGACAAGGACTGTCAGTTTTTCTAGTAGCTACACTGGATGGACTTGACCTCCAAACGAGTAATTGTAGAGGTTAGGAGTATGACGGTGGGGTGAATGTGAAGGGACAGAAACAAGGTACACAGGTGCACATTGTTCAACTCAACTGCTGAGCATTTTTCACTCCATGTGGTTGCCATGATTTAAATCTGTTGTCAGGAGATGTGGCAAAATGTAGTACAAAAGCCATTATGTTTTGTAATGGTACAGTGAATTTACAATGTTTGCATCATCAGCTAACAGATAGCAAATATGGAGAGTGCATGCTCCCTCTCTTAACACCAAAGCCATTATTATAAACTAAGTGGGAGTGTTGAGTAGAGTGGACAAAAGCAATTCACTACCAGACAGGTGTCATCAGAAGCACCTTGCTTCAAGCTGATGAGGAGTGTGATGACTCAAAAGTTAAAAGTGAAGCCGAGTCCTTGATGTACTACGAAGTTGAAAATTTTGAATTTCTGATTTTAATGGTTGTGTTCACCACAAACAATGTGAGCAAGAAACGTCAGTCCAGGGAAATGCAGCTTCATGTCACTATCGCACACATCAAAGGACTAATTGACTGACTGACTTTCTGCAGAAATACAGGATCACTGGATTTACCTCAGCCAAGAAAACAGCAACAGAAGTAACATCAGAAATGGACATTCAACGTAAATTCAGAGAATAACTTGTGAAACAAAAGAGAGGTGAGGATGAGCTGGAGAAATTCGACTGAGAAGGTATTTGAAACTAATTACTTTCTGGTCATCATGGCTCAGGCTCTCCATGTTTCAGAAAACACAATTTGAACTGCAAGAATATGCCAACAATTTTGGTTTTACTGTGCAGAAACTCAGAAAAATAAGAAAAGATGACATGTGAAAGCAGTGCATGAATTTGGGCACTGAGTTATCTGATGGAGAATCTCATCAATGGTGTAGAACTGTTCTCCGAATTTTGGGTTCTGCAAGAATTTCTCGGGGAGTGAACAAGTACTGCACTTCAAGACCTTCAGTTTCTTAAATCACTTGATGGTACCTTCCCAAACACAGCAATATCATACAGGATTTTACTGACAATCCCAGTCACACTGGCTTCAGGGAAGCAGAGTTTTTCCAAATTAAAACTTAAGGGCTACCTACAAACAATTATGTTTCAAGAGAGGCTGGGTAGACTTGCCATTCTGTCCGTTGAGAAAGAAGTAGTATCGAACCTAGATTAATATGATCTGATAGCTGAGCTCATTGCCAGGAAGTGAGAGGAATAGCTGAGCGGTTTGAGCATAGGTGTGCTAAACCTAAAGCTGTGGGCTCAATTCTTGAGGGGAGCATTTAGGGGATCTGGGGCAAATAGATTTGGGGGAGGGGGAAAAGTATCAGGGATGGTGCTCAGTCCTACCAAGAAATAAGGGGACTAGACTCACTGACCTCAGGAGTTTCCTTCCATCACTGAGGTGTGTGTGTGTGTGTGTATACATATAAAAATAAAAGGAAGGGGGTTTCAGAATATAAGTAGCCTGACATTGATCACAGTAAGTAAGTTTCATTATAACTATAAAAAAACTACATTATAATTATACAGCTGGGTGTTATCAATATTTAACTTGCAGCCAGCAGCTGCCTTGGAAGTTCCCTGTAACCAAATTTCACCTGTATAAAAATATTAAATGGGAGGGGCCCACACAGGTGACTTGCCCCAGGCCTTGCACACTCCTAAAGATGACACTGGGAACATCTCCCCTGGATGTTTCATGGAGGTTTTTCTTTTGCACCTGGATCCCAACAAGCCTTGTTGATTTATACAGGAGAAGAGACTATAAAGTTCCTCTCTTTTATGAGAAATCCTGTGGCACCTGTCTTGTGACTGAACTTTTATATTGGCTCTGGATGTCATTTTATGTCTGGCTATTGACCCCAAATATTGTGCTAAGGAGGTCATGTGAGGTGTCTAATGAAAACTAATGATGCCCTGAATCCATGTATGCCACTCACAGGTCTGTATCGTGTATATAGGTAAAGTTATAGGTTTTAGCTACGTAGCTGTATTAGAAAATGTTTCAGTGCTAAGCTTCACAATAGAAGGTGTGAACTTAGCCACAGCCAGGACATTAGGCTGAACAATACGGTGGAAACCAGGTGCTCAGGCACCAAATCCACATTCCAAATGCTTGGGACATGCCAAATGATGCAGCCCAAGGGTCAAATGACCTAGGCTGAAACAAAGGAACAGGTCTATCTCAGAAATTGGAAACTGTCTCCTTGAATTCATCCAATGGCAATTTGCCGCAACAGCTCACCTGAGTCAGGTGGGGGCAGACCCCTAAGGGATTTTGGGAGGAAGAAAGGGGTTGGTCCACAAAATAAGGGAGAACATGAGACAACCGTGCTGCAGACTTAGCAGTGTCCATCTTGGACCCTTTGTCTTTTGGTCTCTGTGGGGCCATGCGCCAGCGTGACTCAAGTGGGCCGGACCTACAGTGCTTTGATAACTGGGTCTATGTAACCTGAAATGAACTTTCAGAGACTTTCTAGAATCAGCAAATAACATCGCTGGGCTGCATTAGTAGTTCTGACTGATGCATGTAAATTATTGCTTCACTATTCTGTTGGGAAGCTCTGCAACTATGGGAGCTCTATATAGCCCATTTCATCCACTGGAGGCATCTTTCCGATGTGGGTTGCAGAACCCACTATCAGACCACTTCATTTCTTCACCCATGAGAGGTCAATCTGACTGGACATGATACCCACAGTAGTCCAGAGGTGGGGGTTTCCTCAGATAGACCTCTCTGATACCAGGGACAATAGGAAGTGCCCCCATTTTTGCTCATTCAGAAAGCTCAGCCCCAGATCCTTGGCAGATGCTTTCTGGACTCCATGGTAAAGGGTCTTGTTTGCACTCCGTCTACTCCCAACCTGAGCACATCAGCATTGGTACCCTGTGCTGTTAGAGATGTACATTTGACCTCCGCTCACCCTGCCCCTTCTGCCAGATCTTATCAAGTCAGGAGCATGGGCACCGTCTTCACCCAGGCCTCCTGTCTTTGCACTTGATGACCTGGAGGCTTTGTGGCTGAATCCCACAGTGCAGGTGTACTCCAGAGCAGGTCCAACATATGCTTCTCAGCAGCTGCAAGCCTTCAACCAAAGTTACTTATGTGGCTAAGTGGAAGCAGTTCATATACTGGTACTCAAAGCACAATCTTGAGCCTATGTCTGTCTCCATATCAGATTGCTCAAATACCTCGTATCCTTTAAGAAGCAGAGCCTGGTATACTCGTCCCCCAGGTTTCATATAGCCACCAAAATGACATTCTACCACAGGGAAGCCAGTGGCACTGTCTTTGCAAGCCCCCTGGTCAGGTGTTGCCTCAAGGGGCTGGATAGGCTCCATCCCCTTGCCAGGCCCCTAGTTCTGGCATGAGTTCTCACCTTGGACCTCTTGGTATTCATGGGACTGCCCTTTGAATTCCTGGCCATCTGTTCCCTCCTGTACTACTCCCAGAAGGTGGCCTTCCTGGTGGCCATCAGTTCAGTCCACTGTATTTCAGAACTCCATGTGTTGGAGTGGAAAGTTTTATTCTCTTTTAGTCTCTTTTAAACTTTGAATTTTAAGCTTAACAAGGTAGCAATGTAAGGTAACATATTAACACATGCAGCACTAATTGGTTTTACTGATTAAGTTCTTCACTTGAATATATATGCCTCCTGTTTTAGACTTTAGTGAATTTAGTAAGTATGTAAGTGACAGTTTGGTATTGTGTCTATGTTAATGAGATTACAGAATGATGTTGAATGCTGAAGCCTCATTGTTTGATTTACAACACCTTTGCTCTGCTTTCCTCTGAGTCCTTGTAAGAATTGGTTACATGTGAAAGTGGTATAAGAACGGCCATACTGGGTCAGACCAAAGGTCCATCCAGCCCAGCATCCCATCTGCCGACAGTGGCCAATGCCAGGTGCCCCAGAGAAGGAGAACAGAAGACAATGATCAAGTGATTTATCTCCTGCCATCCATCTCCTACCCTTGTACTGAAGGCTAGGGCACCATACTTTACCCCTGGCTAATAGCCATTTATGGACCTAACCTGCAAAAATTTATCGAGCTCTTTTTTAAACCCTAATAGAGTCCTGGCCTTCACAGCCTCCTCCGGCAAGGAGTTCCACAGGTTGACTGTGCGCTGTGTGAAGAAAAATTTCCTTTTATTAGTTTTGAACCTACTACCCATCAATTTCATTTGGTGTCTCCTAGTTCTTGTATTATGGGAAAAGGTAAATAATTTTTCTATATTCACTTTCTCCACACCATTCATGATTTTATATACCTCTATCATATCACCCCTCAATCGCCTCTTTTCCAGACCGAAAAGTCCCAGTCTCTCTAGCCTCTCCCCATATGGGACCCGTTCCAAACCCCTAATCATCTTAGTCGCCCTTTTCTGAACCTTTTCTAATGCCAATATATCTTTTTTGAGGTGAGGAGACCACATCTGCACACAGTACTCAAGATGTGGGCATACCATAGTTTTATATAGGGGAAGTATGATATCTTTTGTCTTATTATCTATCCCTTTTTTAATAATTCCTAACATCCTATTTGCTTTACTAACTGCCGCTGCACACTGCGTGGATGTCTTCAGAGGTATGTCTGTGTTGACATGAAGGTGTGAAGGTTATACCCAGAGCCATATGGCCAAGGAAGGAGGGACGAAGCGTGGGTGAAGACAGACTCCACAGCATCAGAGAAGGACCATCAGTGCATACCCCAGTCAAGAAGTGATTGAATTGGCAGATTGCAAACTCTAAAGCATGGAGCAGGCACCCCTAAGGACGTTTTTTTAAAGGATGACCCTTTTGCAGATGTTTTGAGAACCATTGGTATCGAAAGATAACAGACCAGTCACAGACTGATGCAGCAAACCTGAATGGAGGAAGGGATTATAAAGGCAGGGTGCTTTGCCATGGGACTTTGGGTTCATCTTGCCACCAACTCCAGGAGAGCATCGGAACACAACTGACAAGACCCTGCTCCCCCTCTGTGATCAGTCTAGCTGGCCACTAGATTGATCCAGGCTCTGGTTTGGTAACTATAACATCGTTTGGCGGGACTCTGTGTGTGCGTGCGTGTGTGTGTGTGAAAAGTATATGCTACTGTTATATTCTCAATAAATGCAGCAAACTACCATTTCCCCTATAAAAGATCTCACGTGCTTCATTTAAGCATAACACGTGCCCTGATGTGAATTTCCATGCATGGCCTTTCATAAGGACAAGGTTCAGCTTAGACCCCACCCAGCCTATTTTCAGACCCCATCCAGGATATTTTCTTGCAAGTCTTCCACAAAAAAACCCACAACAGTTCATGGGAACAATGGCTGCCCTCCCTCCATGTCAGGAGGGCCCTTGCCTTCTGCATAGATCACACCAAGCCCTACCATATATTGACTCAGCTCTTCATCTCTGTGGCAGAGCAGGTGGAAGAGCTACAAGTGTTGTCACAGTGCATGGCTTCCTGGATCACATTCCTGTATCTGGACATGCTATGATATAGGCAGATTTCCTCTGCCACTTCTCACAGTGCAATCAATCTGTTCTCAAGCCTTCTTGGCAGCCTTTCTAGCCCACATTTTTTGCCAAGAGATCTGTGGGGTCACAATGTGGTCATCGGTCCATACCTTCACCTGACGCTATGCCATTGTGCTCCAGTCAAGACAGGGCACATCATTTGGAGCGGCAGCGCTCCACTTGTATTGATTTCAACCCCTCTTCGTAGGTAAGGCTTGTAAATCACATAAGTGGAATTTAATATGAGCAAACACTGGAAGAAGAAAAAGCATTTACTCACCTTTGTAACTGTTGTTCTTTTTCAAGTGGTCCCCGTGGGTGCTCCACAGTAGGTGTCAGGCTCGCCCCAGCGCCGCAGATCAGAGATTTCCAAGCTGTAGCTCATTGGATCGCACATGCATAGAAACGCGCTGGTCCTTCATGTGCTTTTGGTCACGTGCCCGATCCGGTCTGCGCCAGTTCCTCTCAGCCGCCGGTGGCTGCAGATGGACTTTGCTTTGGCTCCAACATCTGAAAAGATAAAACCTTTTATTTGTTTTTTCTGGTTGCTAGTTTTTAAGAACTGTTCCTTAAAATCTTTTACTGTATATAGTTTTAGCTTAAAAAAAATGAGAGAGAGAAGAAGAAGTAAGAAGAAAGCAGGGGGGAAATCTCTGGCACCAGAGTTTTCTTATCTTTAGCAAAGCCCGATTGTTAACGCTTACCCACAGACTGTTTTGTTGTTCTTAGTATCCGTTAAGTACCCTTGTTAAGATTAAGCTATGTTAAGTTATTCAAAAAAAAAAATGTCTCCGGCAGGCTTCAAGAAGTTCAAGGCATGTCGCTAGGTTATGCCGGCCTCTGACGGCCACAGCAAAGGCATTTGCTGTCTGGGTGAGGCCCTTATGCGTCAAAAGTGTCCTCATTGCTCTAAACTCAGTGCTAGAGTGAGGAAGGATAGAGAAATGAGGTTGAAGATGATTATATTTGATAAGGCTCTTCAGCCTGAAACAACCGAGCTGACTCCCTTGGAAAGCCCATCAGTGCCTCAAAAACGGAAAGCGACTTCTCTAACCTCCCCAGGTCATAAGAGTAAGAAAACATCTCCTACTCAATCCTTGCCTGTACTATCCATGAGCAGGATGAGTGAGACACACAGCTGGGACACATCTGTATCTAAAGGAGATGCTAAGCCCAGGGAACAAAAGACATTGCCTGGGTCTCAGACTTCCAAAGACGCAACACTGAAGATCCCACAGGCGTCTTAAGTGGCAGGTGCCAGAGACTACGGCACTGAGGCAAATAACCCCAGCACTGAGCTCATCGGAACGGGAGGCCCTGGAACAGGGACTTGCGGTGCCGAAGGCCTCTGGTCATGTGGAACCACAGGCCAAGGCACTGAGCGTAGAACCATCGGCACCAATACCCACACTGAAACCTTCGCCACCGGGCATGGCACAATCTATATCAGCACCAGGGAAAGCATGTTCTAAGACACGGCATCAAAGCCCATCACTCAGTGCCAACAATCACCTCATCCCCTGTTTCACCACCACCTCGGACCGTTCTACCAGCAGTGGGAAAGTAGCACCACAGAGAAATGGGTACTGGAAATTATTGTTGTGGGATACACCATCCCATTCCGCACACTTCTACCAACAAAACCCCGTACCCAGTCCCTCCTCAGGGACCCCTCTCATGAGACCTTGTTAAAACAAGAGGTCGATCACCTCATCTCCATAGGAGCAGTGGAGAGACTCCCAGATGAGTTCCAGGGGAAGGGTTTCTATTCACGTTACTTCCTCACGGAAAAGAAGACGGGGCTGGAGACCAATACTAGATTTACGGACTCTCAATCGTTACCTCTGCAAGCAACGTTTCAAGATGGTTACTATTACTGCTGTAGTCACAGCCCTGGACAATGGGGATTGGTTTGCATCCCTCGACTTACAGGATGCGTACTTCCCACATAAGCATTCATCCTGCACACAGGCATTTTCTCTGTTTCACCGTGGGTATAGAACATTTCCAGTACAAAGTTCTGCCCTTTGGCCTGTCTTCAGCACCCAGAGTCTTTACAAAGACACTCTCAGTAGTGTTGGCTTACCTGCTTCGTCAAGATGTCTTCATCTTCCCATATCTGGACGACTCTCTCTTAAAAGGCACCTCACGAGTAGATGTCTTACGCATGATAAACATTACTATAAAGATGTTCCACTCCTTGGGCCTCATTATCAACTTCCAAAAATCGACGACAGAACCTACGCAGGACATAGAGTTCCTAGGAGTGCGCCTCAATTCCATCATGGTGAGAGCATAGCTACCTAGTGTATGTTTTCATGCTATCCAGTCTCTGATACAGGGGCTGGTAGGCAGCCCCACAGTACAAGTATTAACTTGCCTGCAGCTTCTGGGACACATGGCTGCCACCACATCTGTGGTACAGAATGCCAGGGTGCACTTTCGTTGCCTCCAGCACTGGCTGGCGACCGTGAATGTACCAAGGAAACATACCACTCACAAGAAGGTGTCACCCACGACAGCTGTGCAAAAGTCACTAAGATGGTGGGCAGACCCCAAGAATCTGCTATCAGGGGTCCCCTTTCACCAGCCACAAACCACATTTTTTCTCACAACAGATGCTTTCCACATAGGCTGCGGAGCACACATGGGAAACAGATTGATGCAAGAGCGATGGTCCCACAGAGATATGGCAATGCGCATAAGGAACTAAGGGCAGTGTTCAATGCATGCAAGCACTTCCTACAGTGACAACACAAAGTAGTTGGTGTCAATACCGACAACATTTCCACGATGTATTATATCAATCGACAGGGCGGAACCAGATCTTGCACGTGGTGTGGGGAGGCTGTCTGCCTGTGGAACTGGTGTATTGCAAATGACGTAATCCTGAGAGCCTCATACTTACTAGGCATCAGCAATGTGAAGGCCAACCAGCTAAGCAGGCACTTTGCTCTCAATCGCGAATAGGATATCCATCCTGATCTGCTTTGCCGTATCTTCAACACATGGGGGTTTCCTCAGATAGACCTGTTTGTGACCTCCAACAAGTAATGCCTTCAGTTTTGTTCCAAAGCAGGTATTGGTCCAGGCTCATTGGGAGACACTTTCCGTCTGTCATGGAAGGGCTCCTTACTTTATACATTCCCTCCTCCCGTACTCATCCACAAGGTCCTGGGGAAAAGGCAAGGATGGAGAGGGCACGCTTGATACTTATAGCCCCGGTGTGGGACCATCAACACTGGTTTCCCCTGCTACAACGTATGTCATGCTGCCAACCACTCCCCCTCACTATTGTTCTGGACCTCCTTACACAGAAACGGGGAGCCCTGAGACACCCTCAACCTCAAACATTCCGCCTCAAGGCATGGCTGATCCTTGGTTCAGTGCCTTAGAGACTTTATGCTCAGAAAGGGTTAAAGATGTCCTAGAATGCAGCGGATGGGCCTCCAGCAAGAAGACTTACGTGTACAAGTGGAAATGCTTCACTTCCTGGTGCTTATTCAAGTAATTGAGCCCCCTAGATGTCCTGGTTCCCATGATTTTGGATTATCTACTGGATCAAGGGGGGGCTCTCCCTACCATCACTAAAGGTCCACCTGGCAGCTATATCTGCCTTCTAGCACACAGTAGGAGGATCAACTGGTCTGCACCCATCCTATTATGGCATGGTTCCTGAAGGGTCTCATGAATTTATACCCTCCTCAGAAGCCAATAGTGCCCTCGTGGAGCTTAGATCTGGTTCTGGACATGCTGTCTAGGCCACCCTTCAAACCCCGTAGCCACCATTTCACTTCACCTACTTACCTTAAAAACGACATTTCTTCTCGCTATCACATCTGCTCATACAGTAA
This sequence comes from Carettochelys insculpta, assembly GCF_033958435.1. NCBI lineage: Eukaryota > Metazoa > Chordata > Testudines > Carettochelyidae > Carettochelys > Carettochelys insculpta. The sequence goes on along the minus strand of NC_134140.1, from coordinate 129,678,078 downwards.
GCGAGTTGGCTGCGGTAATGGCGACCCTGCCCTATACAGCTTTCTCCAAAGATGCGATAATACTACGTTTACATCCCACATTCCTCCCAAAGATCTCCTTGGCGTTCCATATCAACGAGCCAATAATTCTACCATGCGTCTATCCTAAGCCACATACCTTGAATAGAGAGGTACGGCTTCATGCACTTGATGTGAGAAGGGCACTGGCCTTCTATATAGACAGAACCAAACCCTTCCAAAAGACCGATAGACTGCTGGTGTCACTTGCACACAGATCACAAGGAGAAGGATTATCTTCGCAAAGACTTTCAAATATTATCACATCCTGCATAAAGATGTGTGGCTCATTATGTAAAACCTCTTTTCCAACTCCACCCAAGGCTCGCTCCACTAGAGCAATGGTGGCCTCACAGCCTTCTTCAGAGGAGTCACCTTGAAGGATTTTTGCAGAGCAGCAACGTGGTTGTCCTATGACATGTTTGCCAAGCACTACGTGCTGCATTGACTACTGGAGGAGGATGTACGCCTACTGACAGCGGTCATCTCGGGACAAGCTACACATAATCCGGTACCCACCTCCATGTTTTTGGGTCACTGCTAGGTAGTTACCTACTGTGGAGCACCCACGGGGACCACTTGAAGAAGAAAGAGAAGTTACTTACTTGTGTGGTAATGATGGTTCTTCGAGATGTGTCCCCGGGGGTCCTCCACTACCCACCTGTTCCTCCCCACTTTGGAGTTCTACTTTATGTTTTTCAGAGGCACCCGGGGCAGTCATTTCGAGGAACTGGCGTGGACCAGATCATGCATGTGACCAAAAGTACATGAAGGACCAGCATGTTTCTACGCATGTGCAATCTGAGGAGATACAGCTTGGAAATCTCCGATCTGTGGTGCTGGGGTGAGCCCAACACCTACTGTGGACTACCCACAGGGACACATCTCGAAGAACCATTGTTACTACACAAGTGAGTAACTTTTCTCTTTCTTCAAGATTTATTGCCCCTATCTATTCCCTTCCTTCCCCTCCATCAGAGAAGCCAGCAAAAAGGCACTGAGGAGCAGTCAGGTTGGCAGGGTCATATATAGAGTGCCACTCCACTCCAGGGTCATACCAGGGCAACTCCAGGTGGCTTCACAACTGACCTGATGGGCAACCTTTAGAGTAAAATGCTTTCCAACAACTGTGTACACAGTGTGCACACCTAAGAGAAATAGATATAACCAATACATCTTGAAGAACAGATATAAAGGTAACTAGTTTTTACTGAATATTCTTCTCTAGACAGTAAGTATTCTAGTATTCTCTTATGTTTCCTGCCCCTTATTTCTCAATAAACAACATGTTTTTGGTAATTGTGGCTTTTTTCCTTTTAATTGTGCTTTCTGTTCTGATGAGGTATTCCTATAGTAATTATTAACTGGGAGTAGGTTTTTCAAAGAGGTGGAGTTCTACGTGTACGTTTGAGTACAGTACAGTGCAAAAGGGTATGTATTTGAAAATTCATTTTAAGAAAAAAGTACAGACATAATGGTTGTGAAAATGAAAGTAATGACATGTAGGCAATATTGCCACCGTAAGCTTTCAAAGATCATGACTCAGTTCCCAAAAATATGATTAGACTAAAAATTGTTAAACTTAAAAATAATGATTATATAGTCAGGATTCATTTTACTTGGGTTTTTTTTGGCTTTTGCACTTTGAGTAGATGAATCTAGCTTGACTCAAGTTATATTTTCAAGTTTTTCTTTAAAAATGAGGAAAGCTAAGGTTCTCACCTCTTTCCTGGAGTTAGGACTTTAAGAAATGGCAAATATCTCAAAAGTCTGTTCAAATATGTTAAGCAGCCCTGTGTATGAAACAAGGATTTTGTTATGATAGACATGTAAGTGGGTAAATAAATAGCTAAGATGTAGCTAGGTTTTGTAGAATGAGAACAATTTATTGTGCACTTCAAATGGCTTCCACAATAGTGTAGTTTTACATTACCTCTTAACAGGTTTCCACTTGAATTTTAAGATCTTATTTCATGCACCATGTAGTACAGCTAGGATACTGCTCCAGGTAATCCAGAGTTATTCCTCTGAAATCAGTTGAGCATCCCCAGATGTAATTAAGATGGCCATCCTGGGGGACACCGAATGCAGGGTTCAGGTTCTGCTGTGATTTACACCCAGTGCAACACCACTGAAATACATGTCAGAGCATGATAATGGATTCTGAGTATTTTATTAGCATGTGTTGATCTCTGCCAGTGTTCTTCCAGACTAGCAGCTTTAAGACCAGTTGCTGAAAATATAATATTAATGGCTCACTTTACAAAGTGCATTCTGCCTTTAGTGTCTGTAAGAGGCATAACAGTAGAAAATATGCCTACAACCAACATTCAAAATGTTGCAGGATATGAGAGTATCTAATTTATACCAGTGAAATTATGTACTGAATGGGATGAGCAAAAAGCATGGCCTGTAATTGAATCTACTGCAGCAGATGAGTGAAACCCAGCTATTATAGAGGAATGTATCATCTCAGAAACCCAGTGTCAGTGACTGGGTGAAAAGGTCCACCACAGAACAACTGCCTTGCACTGTCCTTCCCTTATAGGCAGTCCTGGCCAGGCTTTTCCTTCTGACATCTTTAGCTGCTACTAACACCAGCAGCAGGGTGGTATTGCATATCATTTCCAGTCTGAGGCACAGAGATTAGAAAATAGGAAAGATGGAGTCATATCACAAACATATCAAACAAAATGTGCATAAAGAAGGGGCAGTGTCTTCAATAAGACACAGGAGCAAGTGATTCTGAGGTTATCAGCCTGCAAATGGAGTTGAGAGGACCTGAAATCAGACTTGCATACCCTTGACAGGGGTAATCATGGAAAATAACCTGTAGGTGCATGCTGGACTTCTTTTTTTTTATCAGTGTCATTCTGTTTTCGCTGAAGCAGTCAGTGAACAAGCACTTTCAGAGATAAATCTCCTGATAGGCAGCCAGAAGGGGGAGCCAGCACCCTTTTCAGCTCAGAAATGAAATGAACCTCTCACCTTTGTAACATATGTAGCCTAGAGTTGTCACTTCCCACCTTTTTTAACATCCAAAACCACTTTTAAAATTTAAGGGCTACCTAGGATCTACCCTGCCTCTTCCCTGAAGCCATTTCCTTCTCTCTCTGTCACTCACTCCCCCCTACTCTCACAGGACTGGGGTAAGGGGATGAGTTTTGGGAAGAGGCATGATCTCTCGGCTGGGACCAAAAGGTTTGGGTGCAGGAGGCAGTGAGAGGTACAAGCTCTGGGAAACACCATGGCAGGAAGCTGAGAGCATGCTAGCGCAGGGACAGCACGATCCACACTGAGCATGTCCTCACAGCCATCCCTGCAGGCCAGACTCCAGATGGCCAGCAGCCAGCCCCAACCCCAGCGGCCCCATGGCGCTCTCAGAGCACTCACAGGTCTCGAAGGAGCCTTGCCAGATGTCTAAAGAGCGGGTTCCCTCGTGGATGGAGCCAGAGCTCCAGGACCTCCTAGGACTGTGGCAGGAGGAGGAAGTCCTGCAGGAGATGGGTGGCAAGCACCGCAACGCAGCTACCTTGCCTGGCTTGCCACCCAACTGGCCGTCTGGGGCCACCCTGCCTGCACCCCTGACCATGTGTGGAACAAGGTCAGGGAGGTGTGGCAGGGCTATGCCTGCGTCTGGGACTCCACCGGCTGCTCAGGGGCAGGTCCTGCATCCTGCCCCTACTACAGGGAGTTCCGCAGCCTCCTGGAGCCCTAGGACAGCTCCCTGCTGCCTCCTGTCCTAGACCCTGCGACAGATGAGGAGCCAGGACCTGAGGGCTAACTCCCAGAGCTGGAGCCAGAAGCTGCCAGAGAGTGGTTGAGCGAGAAGGGGGACTTTGACATTGACCTGCCCTCCAGGTCTTCCAGCTATGCCACAGCCAGCTGGGCATTGCTGGATGTCAGCGAAGGACCCTCTGGTAAGCACTGATTTGGGACGTGCACTCCAGCTCTTGGGGCAGGGGCACCACAGCCACCGCAGGCCACCCACACTTCTAGCAGACCAGTGGCACTCAGAATCCAGCTCCACGGACAGTGCCATGAGCAGCATGCACAGGCGGTGGGTGGGGCTGGACCGTGCTTGGGGACTGCCCCACGTAGGTGGGTACCTCCTCAGCACCTGTGATACCCTATGGCCGCTGAGCCATTGAATGGGAGGGTGGGGGAAAGGGGGCAAGGCTCTTGGGGTGCTAATGCAGGATTAACATGCTGCCCATCTCTCACTTTCTATCCATACAACTGTGCTGTCGGAGGGCCAGGAAAGTCCCATCTCCTCCGTTATCCCAGACAGCGCCCAGAGGGGGTGCAGAGGGCTCAGGCTCCCCCGCCAACAGCACTACAGTGGGCCGGAGGCTGGCAGGCATGGAGGAACTCAGGGAATGATCCTGCCTGCCACCACCAGTCTGATGTGGTGGAGCGGTGCCTCTGCTGGAGGAGGCTGATCTCGCATGGTGGTAGACAGCGTGGGTGGAGTTAATGGCTAACCTCCAGGAACTGAGAGGCATACTGAGGGAGCAGCTAGCCCACCTGGCCTGTCTTGTCTCCCCCAGCTGCCCCACCATCGACCCCCCCACCAAGCCTGACCCTGCTGCCCCCCTGCCACCCCCTAGCCAAGCCTGACCCGACCAAAACCCTCCCATGGCCTTACCTTCCCATGCTTCCTGCTCCATCTCAACCCTGCTGGGGACTCCAGACCCGGGTGGGAGGAGATTCTGGGCTGAAGGGGCTCACATCCATCCATTCCCACCTTGGACTGATGTCCCCACCACCAGCCAGGCTGAGGTCCTCTCCTTCCCTGGTCTCCCATGTACATAGTTTGCCCCCTGTTCCTCATTATAAATAGTTCTGTTCCCCATTTTAATAACCATGCAGTTAATATTTTTTATTAAACTGTTTATTTTTGCACCATCCCTGTGTCCTGTGCTTATGGTGGGGGGACGGTGAGAGGTGTATGTATGGGGAGGTGTTGTGGTGGGGGGATGGTGAAGGGGTGCATGAGTGTTGGGGGGGCCTGGGTAGGGTGGCTGTGAGTAGGGGTGTCTCCTGAAAGGCCTCCTTGATATGGACCCCATCCCGGTGGTCCTGGTGGCTTGGGGCAGGGCTGGTTGCCGACTGCTCATAGGCGGGGCTGCCCTCGGCTGCCCACCCCTGCATGAAGACCTCACACTTGGCCTCTACTATATTGTGGAGGACACAGCAGGTAAGCAATACCTTGGGGGGCATTGTGTAGGCTGACCTCTAGGTGCATGAGGAGGTGTTGCCACCTGCCCTTTAGGCCCCCAAAGGCCCACTCCACTGCATTGTGGGCCCGGTTGAGGCAGGTGTTGAAATACTTCTTGGATGGGGTCGGGGTAGCCTGTGTAGGGCCACATCAGTGAGGGCTGCAGCGGATAGGCAGTGTCCAACACCATGCGCAGGGGCATGTTGACATCCCCAAGTTGAAAAAAACCACTGGGGGATATATGTCCCAGCTTCCACGTGGTGACAGAGGCTGGAGTTCTGGAACACCCAGGTATTGTGTCTGGCCTGAGCACCCCACATAGATGTCCATGAAGCAGCTGTTGCTGTCCACCAGCACCTGGAACATTTCCAAGTAGTAGCTCTTTCAGTCCACATAGCTGCTGGTGCATGTTCAGGGCACGGGTGGTGATGTGCATCCTGTCCAGGGCGCGCAAGCAGTGCAGGCAGCCGAGCACAGCAAATCCTGTGACAGCTATGTCCACATCCTCCATGCTGACGACCCTGCATGGGAGGGAGGGCATGTGCTTTCATGAGGATCTGATGGGGTATGCCCTTCCTCCGCCACTCTGCCCTCTCCATAGCCCCTCCCCTATCAGGACCCCCACCCCCATGCTGCCACCTGCCAAGGGTCCCCCTTGCTGTAGAGCTTTGCCACTGGCTCGACTCCACCCTGAGACGCCAGGACACCCACAAGCAGCTCATCCTCCCCATGGAAAAGAGGGTTGCTGTCTGGAAGCCAGCCACCCTGGACAGATACCTGTCTGTAGGGCACCAATTCAGCATGGGCAAGGCTACCGTTGGGGGCTGTCCTCATGGAGGTAAGGCATGCTGGGGTCACACACCCCCCCATGGCAGGTGTGTGACCCCAGCATGCCTTACCTCCATGAGGACAGCCCCCGACGGTAGCCTTGCCCATGCTGATTGGTGCCCTACAGACAGGTATCTGTCCAGGGTGGCTGGCTTCCAGACAGCAACCCTCTTTTCCATGGGGAGGATGAGCTGCTTGTGGGTGTCCTGGCGTCTCAGGGTGGAGTCGAGCCAGTGGCAAAGCTCTTGGAAGGTCCACTTACTCATGCAGAAATTGTGGAGCCACCTGGCATTGTCCCAGTCCCCCATCACCACCATTCCCACCAGTCCATGCTGCTAGGGTAACTCCAGATGTGCTGGGGCACTCGGGGGTGGTGCCAGTGGGATCCCATGTTGGAGGGCTCTGGGCCCTGACAAGATGGCTTGCCTCTTGGAGAAGGTGGAGGGTGTCCACGACCACACTGGCCAAGTGGCCAACCATGGCACTCATGATGGTCAGTTCCACTGCCAGAAGCTGCCGCTAAGGATCCATTGGGTGTGGGTAGCCATTGGATCGGGGCATGGGCGCTGCAGGGTGTGTGGAAGCTCTGCCGGGCTCAGCATGTGCAGGGCGAGGGTGTTTGGGCGGGGCCTTTAAGGGAGTGGCTGGCTGTGCACCTCAGAAGGGCTTGTCTGCTGTGTGACCCTGTCCGCAACGTTTCTGGCTGTGCTCTTTTGAAAGAGCACCTGTGATTGCGTAGACATGCTCGTTCGAAAGAGCAGAGCGGTCTTTTGAAAAAGTGGATCACAGGTATCTTCCAGATGATCGCTTTTAGAAAGCGCGCTATAGTGTAGACATAGCTAGATTGTTCCTTGATGAAATGTAGGAGACGTGCCTGAGATGTCACATAAGAGAATCTCAAGGTCATTTGAGTAAGTTCAGGCCTTTCCCCTCCCTTTTTCTGGTCTGGATAGCCTTTGAAATACAACCTGCTGTAAACTAATCACGGGGGCTGAAATAAAGACACAGGCAGCTGAGAGAGCTGAAAACTTGTGTTAGTGCTGTTTGAACAGGGGTATACATTTTCCACAAAAAACAATTGAAATAAATGAAAAAAAAATCCTTTGGATTAGATTCAGATTTGGAAATCAAATATTTTGGTTTTCATTTTTGGCCTGTTCCCCACCTTTTGGCACTGGAAGGGAGGGGAGAAGTGCAGGGACAAAAAACGCCAAAACTGTTTACTTTAATTTTAATATAAATTTCCATTTCAATTTAAAATCAAAATGGACTTTTGTTTTATTGTTATGAAAATACTCAAATTTTATATATTATTTGCAAAGGCGTTTCTCCCTAAAATACTCCTTTTAGATGGAAAAAATTTTGACTAGATTTGTTGCAAGTTCTTCATGTCACAGGCTCCAATGTTCTGGAAATCTGATAAAACTATGCTTTGTTAGTACATCTCTGGCACTTGCTTTTTGAAAAGTGTGGGCTGTCATCAGATCTTGTTTGCCTGAACTAGCTGGTCTGTCTCCAGTTATGTAAGAGTGGGCTAAATTCTGTGATGTGAGGGCAATGCAGTACAGATGGTATAGTATGAAACTTGCATCTTTGATTTGGCACACAGCAGCGTAGGAAGCTGATGTTGTGGCTTGGAAAGGATTGTGGTGATTTTTTCAGGCGCAGGCTGTAACAGTGATATGATAATATGTTTTGGGGGATGTGATTAATGAATTAGAAAGAAAGTTCTGTCTCTCTTAAGGGCTGAGTTGGGGGGCTCTGGGCTCTGGGGGGCTCTCTGCATTCACACCCTCTTTATTTCAATATGCACTTCTATTCCTAGAGGCTGCCAACACTGATCTGGAATATTTCCAAGGATATTGATCTTGACTGAGCAAACTATGGCTGCATCTACACTGAGATAAATTGGACATTTAATAAATTCGATTTTTTAACTTTGTTTTTATGAATCCGAATTTGAGTCTACAAACCTTATGGAACTTCGAGCCACCATTGCTCCATGTTGAGTTTCCACATCCCCATTGCCTTATCCAAGTTTGACTGCCTGAGCAATGTATTGTGGGCACCCATCCAACAGTGCCTTAGCCCCAGTTGCTCATAGGTGTTTCATGTCAGAATCCCAGAATGTAATGCACTGTCCCAGAATTCAGAGTATCCGGTAATGGCACGAAAATAATCAGGAGATCATGCCATTTACTCCAACACAGTGCTAGTGCAAGCATGGATACCCAAATGCTTCGGTTCATTGCATACACCATTGTGGCAGCTTCCTGGACTGTTGCACAATTTAGCTTTCTATTAAGAAGTGCAATGAGGTATCATCAGTCTTTTGATGATGGTGCTTTCGAACAGCAAATCGTTCAACTGCTGTCCAAGAACTCACCACTGCTGGCTGCCCTGTATGCATCTCTGGCTGTGGAGTGGCAGTTTTGGACTTGTGAGACTAGCACACACTGGTGGGACCACATCTTTTTGGAGTCCTGGGATGATGAGCTGTCGCTGCAGAACTTTTGCATGCGCAAATCCACTTTTATTGAATTTTGTGGTGTGCTGTCGCCACCCTGAAATGCAGCAACACAAGAAGGAGGGTGACTTTAACAGTCCAGAAGTGAGTGGCAATCACTCTATGGAAGTTTGCAACTCCTGACTGTTAACAGTCAGTGGCAAATCAATTTGAGGTGGGCAGATCTACAGTGTGGGCCATGGTGATGCCGCTAGCCCATGCAATCTGTTGGCATCTCCTGAAGAAGACCATGACTCTGAGAGATGTAAAGGCCATAGTGGCTGGCTTTGCTGCCCAAGGGTTTCCTAACTGCAGTGGGGCAATAGATGGCATGCACATCGCCATCATGGCCCCAGCACACCTGGCCTCTGAGTATATAAACCAAAAGGGGTACTTCTCCATGGTTTTGCAGGGGTTGGTGGATCGCAAAAGTCATTTCACTGACATTAGTGTGGGATAGTCAGGGAGGGTTCATGATGCATGCATCTTCAGCAATTCTGGTCTGTACAGAAGGCTCCTGGATGAGCCTTTTTTCTCAGACTGGAAAATCCAGATTGGCAACATGGAGATGCCTATTGTCATTTTGGGCACCGCTGCTTACTCTCTGCTCCCTTGCATTATGAAGCTCTACACAGTAGCCCTTGACTGCAGAACTAAAACTTTAATCACAGACTGAGCAGGTACAGAATGATGGTGAAATGCGCCTTTGGACATTTAAAAGTCAGGTTCAGATGCTTATTGACCCCTTTGGACATTTGTGAAACTAATGTCCCCACCATTATTACAGCATGCATTATTTTGTACAATATTTGTGAATCTAGGCAGGAGACTTTCCTGTCCTTCTGGAATTCTGACGCTGATGCTGTGAGCAGGACCTACTTGGAGCCGCCTATGCAGCCATTCACCAATAACCATGTGCAGACAGCAGCAATAAGGGACGTGTTAAAACATAGCTTCATGAGTGATCGGCGACACACATGATAGTGATTTATTTCTCTGTTGTAATACCAACCAAGCCCTGCTCCCCAAACTGGTTTGTGCTCCAAAATGGTGTGGTTCCACCAGTGTGTGCTGGTCTCACGAGTCCAAAACCACCACCCCACAGTCAGATGCATACAGGACAGCCAAATGTAAACTAATAAATCAGACCCAGGCCTTGTCTTTCTTACTGAAAAAAATTTTTTTACTTGGTGGGAGGTTTACATGGTTAAGTTTCAGGAAACAGAATGGATGTGGAGCGAGGGATATTTTACTAAAAAAAGGGGCAGCTGTGCTGTCAGCCCTCCCCACCCCCTACCTGCCCGGGTGTTTCTGCCACCAGTCCTCTGTGGACCTAGGTGTAATGGCAGGCACCTGTGCTATCAGCCCTCCCACCAATCCTCCCAGGTGCCTCTGCTGCCAGTCCTCTGTGGACCTTGGCATAGTCGCAGGCACCTGTGCTATCAGCCCCTTCCATCCCCAGTTGCTTCCCTGCAATGATGTGTGTACGCTACCACTTGTGCATGCCAAAAATTCACACCAAGCTCAAAAGAATAAGTTTATTTTGAGGGGAGGAGAGGTTTAAGCATCAGGGAAAAGGAGTGTTGTCAGGATGCTGGAATAGCCTTTTGCACTGGCTCTCGGGGCTAGAGCAGCAGGCTGTCCTTGCCCTCCCTCCCCATGTTTGGGGACCGCGATGAAAGGCTGGTAACCTGTCTTCAGGAGACTCCAGGCAGTAGTCAGCAGAGCCCACAGTGCGGCCTTGGGAGTGCCTCTGCAGCTGAGGCAGGGAGCACAGAACCTTAGTGGGGTTGCTGACTGCTGTTAGGAGCTTTGCTTCTTGGCCTGATGTAAGTCCTGCCATTCAGCTGTACGTTGCTGCCAGTAAGCTGTGTCCCTTGCCATATTACTTGTTTCTTCCTCAGTCTACTCCATGTGCTGCAGGAACAGATCCTGCTTGCACTTTTTCACTTCCTCGCCCTGGATCCCATGCTAGGGATAACAGCTGGAAAGGGAATGTCAAAACTGAGACACAGTTCACACAATTGAGCAATCCTCTGTAATAAGCAAGGAACACAGCTCCTGGCTGCCGCTTTAAGAGAGGGATTACTGAGGAAGGGTTCCCTGCCAGCCGCATGGGCTGAAGTGGGGAGAGGCATTTTCCAGCCATCTGCTGGGTGGGAGGAAAAATGTTTGTTGGTGGTCACTGGAGCAGCCCCCATAAGGGAAAAAAGCCCATGTAAAGGAAGGCAACCCCATGTGTGCTGCACATGCTGGTTTGTGGTAGCAGGGTCCGTAGAACCTGGCAGCTGGGTAGCAAGGAGGAAGGGTTCACTTCCAGCCACATGGATGGCTGGGAGGGGAGGGATCCTTGTAAACAATAAAGAAAACGCAGGGGGCAAGGGGACATGGAAGGGGAGAAGTAAGTCCTGGAAAGCCTACAACCTGTGTGGGGTGGGAAGAAGGTGAGGAAAAGCCGTGTCAGCCAGCCACAAAGTATGGCAATGCACTCCCAGGAAATGTAAAAGGTCAGGAAGCATGGGAAAAAAATCCAACCCAAATTCCTGTGCTGCTTTAGGTTGCCAAATACATTACCCACCTAAAACTAAGAGATGCCAACAAAGAAGAGCTACTCACCCTGTGTGACCACAAATCGGGAAAATCTGCCAAAATGCTGTGTGGCACCATGGCACCAGAAATATTAACATGGTGTTCTGAGGGGCACAGATCCATAGAAAACCTGTATCCATACCCATACCTGTCTGCAACCCACTTCTAGCATTCAGAAAAAAATACAAGAACAGCTTGGTCCTCGGACTTGGGGACCAGAGCAGAGGGGACTGGCATGCAGGGAACCTTCATAGAGGGGGTCTTCATAGAAGAGACTTGTTCCAGCTCTAGGGGAAAGACATCTGGGCAGTCAGTAAGAACTTCCTCAAGCCCCTGCTGGTAGACCCCATCCTCCTCTCCATTGGCCTCTTCCACCTGGGTGCCCTGGCTCCTCTCAGCTCACCCCAGACTTCAGACCAGGGTCTCCAGAAGTGTCATAATTAATACCGGGCTCTGTGGTGGGGTTGCCCCCAGTAAGCACATGCAGCTCTTCATAATAGTAGCAGGTCTTTGGAGATGACCCTAACCACTGGTTGGCTTCCAGGACTTTTTGATAGGCCTGCTGGAGTTCTTTCACTTTCACCCAGCATTACATAGAGCCCCTGGAGTAATCTCTGGCAGTCATCTCACATGACATCTGCTTATAGCGGTCGGCATTTCTCTTGGCCACCCAAAGTCTATTCGACACTGATTGTCTCCCAAGTCTGCAAGAAGATCCATAATCTCCTGATGGGTCCATGCTGGAGCTCTCTTGTGAGCCTGAGAACTACTAGGCAGATCACTACCTTGAGTGCTCATGATTGCAGGAGATGGCTACAGATATGATTGCTACGGATGCGGTGCGATACGATCACGATGTGTAAAAGATTTTTTTCATTGTGTACACCCTTTATATTTGCTTGCCTGGGTAAGGATGAATTCAAATTCAAATTTCATCAAGAATTTGCAGGCTTCCTGTGACCTTCTTCCTGAGCACCTGGATGGAGAGCAGTGCAGAAGGAAGTGGCCACACTTGAAGGGTAACCGCGTAGCTTTGTGGGATATACACGGGACAATACTGGAGGGTAATAAATTCAATTTAAAGACATGACACTTCCACACTGGCCTTTATTTGAAATTTTAAATTCAAACTTGACGCTACACCCACATGGTTCTGACAACATTATGATATCAATATCATATCGATATCAGTGGTCCCTTAATTGAGATAATGGAATTTACAGTAAGGCCAGTGACATTGTAATATCGAGCTAACTGCATTAAATTTGAATTTATCTCATAGTTCAGCCTATGTTAAGTAAACAGATTAGGACCTCAGTTGTACCAGCCAGTGTTCTCTGTTTGACATTGAACTGTGCATAACTTAAACCTCATTGGAATTTAAGTGGCTCCAAACGGGGGTTTCCCAGTTCTGAGTCTGAAGGTGGGAATGACTGAAGCTCATTGGTTGTGTACAGTGCACAGAACTGAACAGGAAACCGGAGACGGCAGTGCCTTTGAACCCTATGCAGAGACTCAGCATTAAGGTAGGAAGAAGGCACCTAGAGCAGGAACCTAGACAAAAGACTGTTTAACCTCTTTTCCGTATTTTTAAGGTGACCGTAACATCTGTGAGCTGGGTTTTTAACAGTGTGCAGAACTGACAGTTGGGACCAGGTTACCAAGATTGATCAGCCCATATTTAGAAACTAAAATAAGTAACCAGATTTTTAAAAGAGTTTAACTCCTATCATAATGAGCACTTAAAAATCTGTAAATCACAAAAGGAGCTCCTGGGTTCTAAGCCCTTGGAAATCTGGTCCAGTGTATCACAAGGACTACTGTAACTAGTTTACCCCTTTCAGGAGTCTGATTTGTCTTGCAAACCCCAAGTTTGACCTCAGTTAATCTATTTGCTTACAAAACCAGATATAAAATTATAAAAGTGATATAGCATTCTAGTAGTGCAAAATCTCTCACTTTCTCATTTTTACCATTTAACAGTCAAATTAAGCAAGTGGAATATAAATATGGTAAATATGGTACTTACATTTCCATGTATAGTATGCAGAGTGATATAAAATGTCATTTGCATGAAATTTATAGGGGCTTCATTGGCGCTTTTTATATAGCCTGTTGTAAAACTAAGAGCGTATGTAGATGAGTTGATGTATCCCCTAGAAGACCTTTGCATACTTCCAGGATTATGTATACCCTGGCTGAGAAGAGCAGCTCTAGACTTTTGCTACCTCATAGGTGATCAAAGGTAAATTTTCAGTTTATTTTTTTCTTAAAGCTAAATCATACCTAAACATCCTAGAGCTAGATTTAAGAAGTCACAAACATAGGAGACAGATCAACAGAAGTAGTTCTTTCCCTTTTTTATTGATGTTATCAGTTTAATCCAAAAGACCCAGTTTTGGAAGGCATGCACACAAAAGAGCATGATCCATTTTACCCATACCTGACTTGTGCATCCCGATGTCTCATACATGTGTACAGTCAAGAATTCCTAGCCCCATGCGCATTCCATACTTTCTTGCACATGGGTGGTGCTGTGGATGCACAAAATTGAAGTTTACAAACTAATACGTTTTTTCCTTTGGCAGCCCTGAGCTTGGAAAATCATACTGTCCATTGGATGTTTATAGTTATATATATTTTGCATGTTTGTATGTAGCCCTTGTACACAAGAGGGCACTCATGCCATGGTTATGTGCAACAGATTCCAGTCTGTTATGGCTTTAAGTTGTGAGTGAGGCACAGCTCATGATCAAAAACATTTTTTTTTGGTTTCATCTTGATGCTGTTTCAGAATTTACTCATCTTTCTCCTTTTGCAATGTAAACTGCTTTTCTGCTTTGTTGCTGTATCCCTTTGAAGTACCCCAGACTTTGTACAGTGTGTTTCTAAAAGGAAAAAAAGCTAGCACGGGGGAGGCATTGCTAGTGTGTCTGTAGCTTCCAAAGCAGGTTTGAACTTTCCCTGGGTTTGAAATGCAATAATCTGTGGTTTACACAGAGTTCCAGGGTACGTCTGTACTTGCCAGAAGATAAACTTCTTCAGGGTTGATTTTCTGGGATTTGATTTAGTACACCTGGGCTGTTTCTACACATGCCACTTTTTCCAACAGTGGCATGTTAATAAACAGCCCGAAAAATGCTAATGAGGCGTGGATGTAAATTTCTGGCACCTCACCCATTCCAGCATATGGTCACATGATTTGGAGATCGGAAGAAGCTCTTCTGGACTCCAAAACAGCATGTAGAGGTGCGGCCCCTGGGGGATCTCCTGGAAGGAAGTACTCCTTCCAGAAGCCCCTTCTTCTGGACTCCAGATCACGTGACCATATGCTAATGAGGCACAGAAATTGACATATGTGCCTCATTAGCATTTTTCAGGCCATTTATTAGCATGCCACTTTTGGAAAATGGCACATTTAGAAACAGCCCCGGGTGGGAATGCACTAAATTGAACTATCAGGGCTCTACCATTGATCCTGGTACTCCTCACTGTTGTGAAGAGTAAGGGAGGTCAATGGGAGAGTTTAAGATACGCAACGAGTTGCTCCTTTTGACTTCCCATACTCCTCATGACAGTGAGGAGTACTGGGGGTCAGTTTCTCTTGTTGACTTCCTGTTACAATAACTGCCAGAAAAATCGATCTATGGTATGCTGATTCCAGCTACACAACTGTTGTAGTTGGAGTTGCAGATCTTAAATCAACTTTTTAGCCTAGTGTAAACCTAGCCATAGAATGGCCACAAGGTCCCACCAGATCCTCTAGCCTGAACTCTTGTATATCACAATTTACCAACAGAACCTACCTCCCACATGCTAAACCTAACAACCAAAACCAGACCACAGTATTACAAAACACATACATAATGTTAAGGATTGCAATATAATTACATGGAAGAGAGAAGCAATGTCATTTAAAGGAATAAACTTCTCAGATGAAATCTGAAGGCAGTCACCACAGAGAATGCATAGAGTGAAGGAATGTGAATTTTAGTTTTGGCTGAGATTTACAAAAAGACCCTGAGGGTGGGAGGTACCTAACTCTCATTGCATTTCATATACTCTTAGGTCAATTTGTAAATCCTAGTCTTGTGGCAGTGGGGGGTGCAGGGGGTTGCCTAGAGCTCCAGTTCTCTGGGACTGAACAGTGTACCTATTTATTATATATACTATGTGCCATACCAAATGTATTTCCATATGTGCTAGGGTTAGTAACGTAGTCAATGCTTTTTTACAAGCACAGCTATGGAGTTTCACAGTAAATTATTTTCTTTTAACACGCTTTTCTTTTTAATGTAAAATTTAGGTTTCACAGTCAAGAGTTGGGAAATACTAGGTTTAAGGCTGATCACAATAGTAGGTTTGCAACCTTAATTCTGCCCCATAATGTTTCCCATCTTGTGCACTGAATGAAGCAGGGTTCTTGGGGGAAAAATAGCATGTGATCAGATGGTGCTTGAATTAAGGCTGCCCACCAAACTGCAAATTTCCTAATTTATCAGTGCTCGGTTTTGCAATCTGAATATGTTCTTTTAACGAAGTTTCTGTAAAATAATTCCCTACATTTATTTTAAAGGGGAAAAAAAGTAAAAAATATTACAGCACAGATTGCTATGGCTTGAGTTATAGGACTAACTTCATTAGTTGGCAGCAGAAGACTTATTGTCAAAGGGAACATATTGCTAGGCAGTCAGCCGTGGGCAGATCTGTACTGCCCAGGGAATGGGGAAGCCAGAATACGGTAAACGTATCTCACTATCCCAAATAAGGGACAGGGAGATATGTGGGGGGAGAGGGAGGTGTAGCTCGTCCCAGCTCTGCTGAGGCATGGGGAGCCAGCAACTGGGTGGCAGCTGTCTTGGGAGCTGGGAAGGAGGTGGCAGCTGCTGGTGCTCCTTCTGGCTCCCTCTAGGCATGGGAAGCTGGGAGGCAGGCGGCATCCACACCAGTTTGGCTCCCAGCTTCCCCAGGGGAGCCAGGTGCAGCCTCGTAGGTGTGGCTCCCGGCTTTCCTGAGCCACAGGGAGCAAGGAACTGGGCGGCAGCCACGCTGATGCATGGTGGGAACCAGGAGGCAGCTGCTCACCCTGCAAACATGGAGCAATTAGTCCCCTTTTGAAAATAAATCAGGACACCTTCCTGGTACCCAAAATATGGGGCTGTCTCCCAGAAGCGGGACCGGTGGTCATCCTAAGCCAGGAGGAACGCTGGCAGCTGCTGCCAGACTCCCAGCTCCCCATGCCTCTGAGAAGCTGGGAGGAGCACCAGCATCTGCCACCTCCTTCCCAGCTCACCAAGGCTCATGGAAGCCGGTAGGACCACTGGCAGCTGCTGCCTCCTTCCTGGCTCCCTGAGGCTCAGGGAAGCTGGGAGGAGACTGCCTGTTGCTGCCTCCTTCCCACTCCCTGAGTTGTGGGGAACCAGGAGCCCAACCAGGTGTACATGGCTGCTGCCTGGTTCCTGGCTCCCTGTGCTCAGTGGAGCTGGGAGGAGCCCCTACTCCCCTATATTTCCATGTCCTGTGTTTGGGATAGGGAGATATGGTCACCGTACTCAGGGTTCTTTTGCTCAGCCTATGCTGAGAAGGTGCCTCTTGTAGAAAAAAGACTTATTCTGATGGTCATATAATTAGAGCGTCAGTGTGGTCCAGTGGCTTGGGCAATAGAATGGTATCCAGGACACTGGGATTCTACTCTTGGGTCTGCCGCTGACCTGTGGTGTAGCCTTAGGCATGTTACTTCACCTCTGTTTTCCCTCCCGTTCTTTGTCTGTGTTGTCTACTTACGCTCTTCAGAGTAAAGACTGTCTCTTACTATGATGTATCTGAACATTGCCTGGCACAATGAGATCTCCATCTGAGCAAGGATCTGTAACAAAAACAGTAAGTATTACTTGAAGCTCTGGGTGTAACGAGGAAGCCTTATTTTGTGTTAGGTTCTCTGGAGGATCACCCTCCCAACTAAGTCATGGGAGGTTCTATGAGGAACTTTGACTTCATTTCAGTTTACTCTTCCACAACCTTAAATGGCCTTTTGGACTTGAGAGGAGAATTATGCCCAGCAGTGACTGAATGTTTATTATTACAATGACCTGAACATCTGTTGTTACACATTAAAGACCTGTTAGTCATATTTTAAAATGTTTTTGAGAGGTTTTAATATGTGCTATAACATCATTGTTTAGTTTGTAATTTACTATTTTCAGGTTTGTGTCATTTGTTACAATAATCTTACTAGAAAAAAGGACTGAGCCAAAACTCCAGACACAAATATTCCCCCAACTTCAGCAAGTCTTGATTCAGATCCAAAGAAGGTAAACAGCGTCTATTCCCAGGGCAACTAATGTTTGGGTTAAAACAAGGGTGATTTCTTGGTGATTGACTGTGGTATCTAAGGAAGGAGCCAGTGAACAGTGAATGAGGGGTTGCTTCCAAGAAGAGCAATTTATGCCCCTTTATTTAGGGAAAAGGAACGTATCCCTTCTGAGAATAAAGGGGCATGAAAAGTGGGCAAGGATATGGTTGTATAAAGAGATGGCTGATTTACAATGTGTAGGGATGAGAAGCGCCTGGCTTCTAAATTAATGGCTTTTCATTTTACTTTGTATTCCTGAAGCTGGCCAGCCACCACCTGCCTCACTTTTTCTTGCCAGAATACTTTGTCAGCTATAACCCATCTTCCTTCACAGACTGGAAGAAGGGTGTAGGGTAAGGAGAAAATTGCTGTATTTACCAAGTCAGGTTGGGTGGGGTGCTGGGGGTGCTAAAGATATGGCTGGGATATGGAGAAAATGTCAGGCAGAAAAGCTACACTCCTAGCATCTCACATTTTGTTCATGTCTGGGGTTTGTTTTCTTCTGACTGATGGGACAAGAGGGATGTACTCTGTGAACCTGGAGAGGCTGAGGTGCTTTACCTCTGTTGTACTGGTTGAGAACAACTGCCAGAGCCTGAGATGTACCATCCAAGATGCTGTTTGGCGTATATCCCTTCTGTTTATGATGAGTGCATTGACTGAAGATTGATGTAATAAATTAACACGTACAGCCTGGAAACTACAAATGAACATTCCAACCATCCTGTCATACGTCAGGATAGCTGCAGCCAGTGCTGGCCCCGCAAGAAGTTCTTTTGGTTTAGGAATTACAAGGGGTTGGTAAACAACTATTGCTTCTGAAAAGTTCGACCTTTTGCTTTGTGTATGACCTAGCAGGTGCTACATGGGTGCTTTGCAAGTCAAAAGGCCTCTCCCAGTTGCTACCAGGAGTTCCTTGTATATTTGGGTTAATACCTGTATTACCATTAGGTGATATTTTACGTGTCTCTGATGATTTTCCTGTGGTTTTATCTTTATAAACCCAGATGGATTTTGAACCTTTATATTCAGAAAAATTCTTTGCAAAATCCTCTACACAGATGGTCAGTCATCTTGCCAGGGGAATCTTAAAACAACTAATTATGGCGTTAAAATGTGTGTTGGAGGTGGGTGCAAGGAGAGAGCTTGCTGTTGTAGCTTTGAAGTTAATCTGGAAACTATTCCAGTTAATACTGTTTGCAAAAGCAACTTCCAAAACCAGCCTTTAGAAAAGGAGCCAGGGTGTTTAGTACTTGTCATGCTTCTATGACACAAAATACTCCAGCTGAAAGAAGCCTGGGGACTGCAAAAGTGTCATGGAGCCACTGCTGTCAAATTGCTGCAGGTGTGGTTTGGTTTGATTCATATTCTCCCACCTCATACAGTCTCAGAGGTGACCAGAGCAGCTGAAACAAATGTAGAAGGTACATTTATATGCTGTAGGTTATTTATTTACATGTCTGCAGCTGTAAATTGTTTAGGTGGTCAGGGAGGGTGCAAAAATATAGATATCACAACAATGGCATCAGTATGAGAACCTACATAGATTCAATAAATGTAAATTATGGAATGAAATTAAGCATAAGAATAGTGCTATGGAAGTACTACATAAAGAAATATCAGTATATCCATGTATATGTAGACTGCTGGTTAATATGAAGAGTGCCCTGTCCCGGCGTGTGTTATATATAGCATTGTCCATTAGTTCAAAAGTTCAGTAAAGTTGTCGTGTGCTGCAAATGGGTTCCTGAGTCCAGCTCTACTTAAGATGATCAGGAAACACTCACAAACCATGAGACCAATTTCTTTGCAGTGTACTTTGCCACAGAAAGACATACAAATCCCATTAGGACCAGTTCTTGTTATCTTATCGTTTTTTTTTACAGTGGAGAAACACATGTGCACAGTTTTCAATGCAAGCAGAATTAGTCTCTTCCCCAAAGAGTTTATAATCTAAACGTAGCCAGAATTTAAGTGTAGGTGACAAACCCTAGGAGGGAGAAGGGCTACAACAGTACAATCACAGTTTAGAAGGGCAGTTGTTCAACTGACTATCTTCTTTAGAATTGGACTGCATGAAGCAAACTGAGCAAGAAGGGAGTAAATGGCTTATTAGGTCCTTTCCATCCCCAGCACATATGAACTCACTGTACCCTGTGATGGGCAATTGGTGACTCCTGTGGGCTCCTAGGGGTGTTGTGCCACTGTAACTTCGGGCAGACTATCTATGATTCTGCAACAGTGGGATTTTCCAGTCCATACTGAATAACTCTCTGAGGTTAACTGTACCGGGATAGGCATACATTTCATGCCACCTGAAGAAATTTCCATCTGTAACTAAACCATTTCTATTATTTATTAAATTCAGCATGTTATGTTAGGTCCCATGGCTGGTCACTTAAGCACCCAACCAGCATCTGATGAAGTGAGTCTGTGCTCACGAAAGCTCATGCTCAAAACTTTTCTGTTAGTCTGTAAGGTGCCACAGGACCCTTCATTGCTGTTACAGGCCTTGGCTGTGTCCTGACCCATCTGCAACTGGGATTGGCTGTGTGTCTCTTACAGTGTTCTGCTATTTACTATGGTCACCCCTGGAACAGCGACAGCAAAGTTAATTCTGAGGTTCAGACTATTGTTTAGGGGAAAGCGGGGTTGGGCTTACCAGCCATTGAGGCTCTTAAATTTGGCACCTCTGGAAAACACAAGTAACCAGAAAGAATGACTCAAGCTAGTATGATCCAGGTTGGCAGAAAACTAATCAGCAGTTATATATATATCCAGGTTGGCAGAAAACTAATCAGCAGTTATATATATATATATATATATATATATATATATTCCTGAAAAGTGTTGAGATTCAGATTGAGGCACTTTGACTCAGCCAATTTTTTTACATGTTTGACTTAGGTGAAAATAATACTGAGCATAATTTCAGATTTATTTAAGACAGAAGATATATATTCATTAAGGAGTGAGCGTCGGAGGGCTGTGCTGTAAAAATGCAATGTGCTCTAATCTCAATTATCTGTTAATCTCTTTAAACTGGAAAATCAATGAGAAGTCCTGTGGCACCTTCTAGACTAGCAGATTTTTTTTGAGCATAAGCTTTCGTAGGCAACGACCCACTTTGTCAGATGCATGGCTGAGCACCATCTTCAGGGGCCCCCCACTCACCATGGACCTGGCTGCAGCCCCTGGGCCTTCCAGCATCTGTGGAGTTACCCCACCAGCTCTGACTAGTGGGACCGAGTGGTCTTGGCCGAGTGGGATGACACATGCTGGCTGCAGAACTTTCACATGAGAAAGACACCTTCATGGAGCTATGCAACTGGCTCGCCCCTGCCCTCTGACGTCAGGACAATTGGATGCGACCTGCGCACGCTCTGGAGAAGTGTCTGGCCATTGCCATACAGAAGCTGGAAACCCTGGACAGCTACTGTTCCATGGGGAAGAAGTTTGGCATGGGCAAATCCACCATCAGGACCATTGTCCTCAAGGTAAACCCTCGATGACCCACCAAGGGGAGCAGGGAGGGGGGCTGCTGGGCAAGGGGGACCCTTGTGGGCTGTGGCCAGGGGTGTGAGGTTCTGGGCAGGTGGGGTGGGGAGGGGTATTCCCAACAGACCGTGACACCCCACCTTATGCAGGCCCCTTAACAGAGGGGTGGTCTCATGGGTGGGGAGTGGGAGGGAGCCGGGGCACCCCTTCACACACTAAGGAGTGTGCTTGCTCTGGATCCCCTGCAGGTTGTGATGACGGTCAATCAGGTGATGCTCCTAATGCTCATGCATGTCAGAGACCTGGATTCAGCCTGTCATGGGCTTTGCCAGCCTGGGGTTCCCCCACTACTGTGTCATGATTGACAGCACCCACATCACCATCCGAGCCCCGGACCACAGCACCAGCTCTATGTGAACAGTAAGGGCTACCATTCTGTGGTGCTGGAAGCCCTGGTGGATTGTGTTCACAGACAGGTACTTGGGCCGGGCCCACAATGCACAGCTCTTTCACAACTCCAGCCTCTGCTGGAGGATGGAGGCGGGGACCTACATCCCCCAGCGTATGGTAGGTGACCTGGCCTACCCCACCTGCAGCTGTGGCTCAAGTGGCCATACACAGGCCACGCCACCCCTTCTCAGGAACAGCTGTCTTGGTCAGGCACGCTACCCAGTTGAGTGTGCCTTTGAGTGTTTGAAGGGGAGGTTCAGGTGCCTCCTCATATGCCTTGAGGTCAGGGTGCAGAATGCTGCCCAGGTTGTGAGGGTATGCTGCATTCCCTACAACCCTGTGGAGGTGAAAGAGGAGACCCTCCCTTCAGGGTGGGTGTTCAAGGCTGGCTCGGGGTATGAGCAGTCTGCCACATCCCATGACCATCAGGCCGTCTGCATCGAGGAGACCTGCTGGGAAGCTTTCACATACAAGCCTCAGTGACCCCTCCCCAAGCACCCCTTGCAGGCTTCTCTGAGCTTCAGACACATCCCATCCCCCCATGACCCTTCCTGCCCAGCCAGCCCGCATCTCATCCTCCCCCACTAACAAGGGACATGGGGTGTGGGGGCATGTTGGACAAACAAACGATGTTGTAAAATAAACAAGAAGGTTTTCAAACAGTTAAAAACTCTAGCAACTATGTATGGGGGAACTATATACAGCAGGGCAGGGGTGAGGAACACTGAACTAGGAGTGAGGGCCAGGGACTGGGGGGGTGGGGCTCAGTCTTCAGAGGGGGTGGAGAGCCTCATCGCGGCTGGGATGGGGCTGGGATCACAGGGAGCTAGCGACTGGTGAGGGGATGAGGGAAAAGGGGGCGGGGGGGGGCTGCCAAGACGGGGCCTGCTCTGGCCATGAGCCAGTCAGTGAGGCCCCACATTGCAGTAGGGGAGAGGTCAGATGGGAGCAGAGCAGGGACGGCCATGGGGGCAGTGGGGTGGGGAGGCAGCCAGGGGTGTTGGGGGGGCAGATGGGTGGCAGGGCGAGCAGCTCGGCTGGGAGCATATATATGGTCCTGAGGGTGTCAACGATGTTGCCCCAGGCCTCCCGCTGCCACTCCAGCACAGTCCATCTCAAGCTGCTCCCAGAGGGTGGCTGTGTAGGCTGTGGCCTTATGATCCTGGCTGCAGCAATGGTCCCTCTGGGTGTGGGCCCTCCCAGGCACTGGTGGTGAGGGTGGCCTGGCCCTCTCGGCTGCCGAGGGCGGACTCTCTGGCTCCGAATGCAGTGAACAGGGCTCTCCTAGCCCTTGGATGGCACAGCTGTAAGGATGGAAGGGGAGAGAGAGACAGCACATCAGTCCTTCATGCCCTCCCCCGCCAGGCCAAGGGACAGAGATGTCCCAGGCACAGTGGCTTGTGTGTTCTGCACTGCAGGCCCTGCTGCACATGGTCCTGGCTGTGCCTTGGGGATGGGGCTGACCGTTGGTGGCCCCCATTCCTCACCATGGGGAACAGGCTAGCAGGCAATGGCGGGTATGTGGCCTTGGAGGGGCCCAGCCTGGGTCATGGGTGAGATGGGCACATCCTGGCCTTTCCTGGCCCCTGCCACACGGTCCATGGGGGTGGGTGCTGAGTGTCACCAGTGGGCATGCCTGAATGCTGCGGGTGCACTCCTCACTGGGCCATATAGGGTAGGGCTGTCACCTGTGTGGTTGGCCCATCTCGGGCCATGGCAGGACCAACTCCACCCCTTTCCCCGTGTGGTGCAGGGTGCAGAGAACTTACCTGAAGGTTCTCAGGGGGTGTCTGGGGACCCTCGGCTGCAGGCCGCTTGTCTGGACGAGCCTCATAGGATTGCAATGATGAGGGTCCTGTTGGACAACTCACTGTTGGCCGAGGGACCCTTGGTCTCTGGCCCCAAGTGGCTGGGATCTGTAGAGGGTTCATATGGCCCCAGCTCCTTCTAAGACACGGCCGCAGGGGAGACGTGTCAAGGACAGTGGATGAGGTGGAGCTGTCCATGCCTGTGAGGAGCTCATGGAGCTCCCTGTAGAAAGGGCAGGTGGCCTGCCCTGCCCCCAAGTGCCTTGCAGTGTCCTGGGCCCTGATGTATTCCTGCCTGAGCTCCTTCACCTTGGTGTGAACTTGTGCCAATGTGTATGCAGGGTGGCCTTGAGTGGCGAGGCCGGTGGCCATCTGGCCATAAGAAGGGGTGTTCCTCCGTTTGCTGGTAGTTGTTCAGAGGATGTTCTTCTCCTGCCAGAGCCCCAGGAAGTCCTTGATCTCTGGCTCTCTCCACAAGGGCTACCTCCACCTGGGGGATGAGATGGGCTCCTGGGACCCCTCTGGTGGCTCGGGGGGCGGGCCTCTGGTGGTCACATGGGGGCTGGCTGGTGGCCATTGCGAGAGTCCGGCTGCATAGGATGGCCATGAGGGCATGCTGCTGCTGGGCTCGTGCCTTTGCTGCAAGCGTGCTCTCAGCTGCCTGCCATGGGGTTTCTGGGTCCCTGTGGCTTTAAATGCAACCGGATGTAGGGAGCCTAGAGCTCTGGGAGTGCTGGCCAGGGCGTCTCTGCACCCCAGCTGGCTGGCGCCATGGTGGATCCCTCTTTTGAAAGAGATACCTGTGGAGTGTCTACACGTGCCTTCTTTTCAAACAGTCTTTCAGAAGAAGTCACTCTTCTTGATCTGGAAATGAAGGCCAGCTTCCAGAAGAGGAGCAGCGTTCTTTCGATCCCGGATCGAAAGTGCATTTTGTGTGTGGATGCTCTCCATCATCTCTCGGAAAAGAGCCTGCTTTTCCACAACACCTTGCTAATGTAGACACAGCCTACAGGTTCAAATATGAGCCCTCTGGTTTGTATCCAAGCAACAGGAAAACCTCTTATTCCAAGTGAGAACCAGCTTTCTGAAAAGGCATTTAATGTCTACTTGCAGTACTGGATTATGGTGTTGCCATTACATATTTAAAACAGATTTGCTAATAATATCCATTAGGGATATTAAAGACACAGGGCATCAAAATGACAGTGAATGAATAAGTAATCTAACTAGCACTTCTCTATCTATTAATGTTGTACTCATCACTTTGAAAGCCTCTTGCCTCTAATGGGAGCAGAATTAATTACTAGCTATTAAGTCACTGTAAATCAGAGTACTGTTTTTTTCTGCAGTTATACCTAAAGCTGGATTTGCATTTGGTACATAGCTTCCTCAGCCTACACATCCCATGTTAGCACATGAATGCACTCCAAAGTGATACTGTTGGAATGTTAACTTCTGGGGGGTTCTGTCTGGATGTACTACAGATTTGTTAGGATGAAGTGTGTGGCTCAAAGAATGCAGAACTGCATATTTACATTTGGCACACAATTTGCTAAGGTGCACAGATCTCCACTCCTTTCTAAAAGCAGCAGCTTTCAAGGCACTAGACAGATGTAATAAGAATGTATACAATTACTGGATGTAATTTTTGTAATTTAAAACTAACATTGTTATGCACAAACTATTGATAATACATCTTTTAACACTACACAAAACCCCAGCAAAACCAATGTGTTCGCTGATGGATAAGGCCATGGTCTAGAGGAACTGGGTTCTGCTCATGTCTTGCCATCTTCTATGTGACCTTCAGTAAGGACATGTCTACATATAGCGGATATACAGTGCTGGACCTTACAGCACTGCTCACAGAGAGCTGCAAGGAAACTGTTGTTGTGTGTCCACACTGTTTCTTGTGATGCCATAGTGCATTCACATTGGCAACTCTTGCAAGGCCGCAAAGAGCAGTGCATTCTGGTAGCTAGCCCACTGTGCAGCTGGCCACAGGGTGCCTTTGGGAAGGGGTTGCAATGCTGCAGACCCAGTCCCATTGCTCCATGGTCATCCCACCACACTGAAGAGGGATGAGTGTCACAGGGAGTGTGTGTGTGTGTGAGTGAGAGAGAGAGAGAGCTTGTATGGGGGCATGAGAAACTGTGGGTTGGGGACATCAACATGCTGTCTTATAAGTCCAGACAGAAGCAGGAAACAGCCTGTCTTGAGGCATGGGGACATCAAGTCCCCTGTCTCTCTGCCCAGCATGCATGCTGCCCTAAATAGAGCATTGAAAGGGGACATGTACATGCACGAAAGGACAGACAGCTGAGTTCAAAACAGTGAGCACAATGGTCACTGCAGGGATTATGGGGCATTTCTGGAGGACAGTTACAGTGCAGCAAACAATTGAAGTGTCCACAATGGCCCTGCAGTGCTTTATCCATGGCACAGAAAGCTCTATGCATCTTATCCAAGTGGTTTACCTAGAGAGCTGCAACCGTAGATTTCATAATCATCAACAACCATGGGCTCAGGGCCTGTTGGTGTCTGGTGCCTCTCTCACTATTTGCTTCATCTTTCCCCATGAAATTAGTGCCTTGCCAGTGGGGATGCCTCAGGAGTTACAGTGCTGGGATTTCCTGGGCTGTAATCTGCTAATGTAGGCAAGGCCTAAATTGCTTCATCTCTCTTTCCTTCTGTTTTCTCTCCCACTCTTTGGGCTTGTCAATAATTAGCTCCCTGTTTTGAAGGGAACATGGTACGAATGGTGCTGGGAGTTTATCAATGAAGTGCTGCAGTGCATGTGCAGCACTTCATTAAGCAAATTCCCCCCGTGGCAACTTCAAAGTTTTAAACTTCGAGGTGCCGGCTTGCATCTAGCCACGGCCCACCCGCCGGTACTTCAAAGTACCCCGGGCACTTCAAAGTACGTGTGGGTGAGCCATGGCTAGACATGAGCCGGCACTTTGAAATTTAAAACTTCGAAATTGCTGCAAAATTGCATACGCACCATAGCACTTCATTAATAAACTCCCGACACCGTACTTACCACGTTCTCTTTGAAGTAGGGAGCTAGTGTAGACAAGCCCTTTGACTTCTGTACACTAGACTTTTCATATGGGTAAACTATTGTGTCAAAATCCTTCTTTTTTATTTGCTTAGTGTAAGCATAGCCTTGTTGTGTTAAACAGAGCCTAGCACAATGGTGTCCAGATCTTAGTGGTGCCTAGAGGCCCCAACAATAAAACCTTCACTGTCTCAGAAACAACAAAGATGATGATGATTAGGTATCTTAAAAAAAGAAGGATGTTTGCTTTTCCACTCTGGAATAGGGTATACCTGCCCCTTTGTGGCCCATTGCTGGAGGCGGCATAGTCCAACCCGTGCACCAGGAAAGGAGTAATGCAGATGGATCCTCCTGCACGGAAGCAGGGAATTGGAACAGAGTAGGCTGAGCTAAAAGGAGCTGCAGGACCTTAGCACATAAGTTCCTGGCTGGGGACAGAGGTCATGCAGAAGAGTACACTAAGCTGGGCACAAGAGTACAATTAACTGGATTTTCTAAAGCTGGAAGAGAGAGGATCTGAGAACTTGAACCTTAAAGTTAAGGGGATGAAGATAAAGAGGCCAGGTGGGAAGATGTCCATAGAAGTAACTATAATTAGTGGAAGTGAGTGGTATATAACTCCGCCAAGAAGCCACTGACAGCTCCATGCCAGCCCCAAGCCTGGATGAAGGAGGAGGGTTGGTCAGATGTGTGTGTCGATGCATTGACCGTCAAACAACAATATGAATGGAATCTGATGCCAATACAACCAAATGTTAAAAGATGCTGAAGTACGGAACAAGGAGATCCAGTATCGCCAAGTATCTTCATCGCACATCTGGAGAGAGCGATGGACAAGATCAAGGAAGAGGTCGAAGGCATATCTGTGCATGGGAAAAGAATTAACAACTTGAGGTTCGCAGATGATATAGTTATTATTGAGGAAGATGAGGAGAAGCTAGCGAAAACGGTGCGGGTGTTAAACGAAGAAGGGAAGTGGTACAGACTGATTATGAACATCGATAAAAAATGGTATCTGGAGATAAAGAAATAGGGAGGAAGATCGGTGTGGATGGTATTGAACTAGAAAATGTAGAGAAGTTCACATATCTGGGGAGCAACATAAAGTATGATCTAGACTGTAAGAAGGAAATAGCGACTAGAATAGCGAAAGCAAGAACGAGTTTGAAGGCAATGGATAAGATCTGGAAAAGCAAAGCAATTAGCTTAAGAATGAAGCTGGGTGTCTTGAAAATGTGTGTATTCAGCAGCATGTTGCATGGATGTGAGACATGGGTGATAACAAAAGATTCGAAAAGAAGAATATTGGCATTCAAAAGGAGTTGTTATAGAACGATTCTGAGAATAGGATGGATACAGAAGGTCACCAATAAGGAATTATATAGGAAGGTACAGCCAAAAGAGAACCTGCTGCAGAAGGTTATAAAACGGAAGCTACAACTATTTGGACATATTTGCAGAATGAACGATGAACGAAAAATCAAGACCCTAGAATCTGGCATAATGGATGGTTTGAATAGGAGAGGCAGACCCCACAGAGAATGGATAGATGATGTAGTAGATTGGTACGGAGCTTGTCTACAGAAACTAAGCCATTCTGCACTGGATAGGGAACAATGGAAGGAAATAGTGAAAGAGGCATCAGACACCAATGGACACTGAGCCCACGGTTATTGATGATGATAATGAGTAGTATATGGCTGCTGTGTGTAAGGTCCCTTGATGGGAGCCCAGAGGGCTGGGTAGGATTGGGTTCCCTCACAGGAGAAGTCATCTAAGTCCAGTGAAAAGGACACGGCTTGTTTAAAAGCCAGAGTGAATGGCTCAGTTAAAAACTCAGAGGCAGGGCTGAAAATCCTGATGGAGAAACAGTTTGTTGATCTCTTTGCTACCCAAGAAGGGGGTCATTTTTGACTGTGACCTGGCTGGAGGGCCAAACAACTGAAGAACTGTCAAGCAAGATCAGCAACCTACAGGTGGATTGCCAAGGCTGAGAAAAGGACTGCCTTGCGGTATGCAGCAGGCACTCCAGGGGGGAGTATCCCCTGTCATACACTCCCATGTTAGCCTTGTTTACAGAAAAATAAAGGCAGGAGAAACTACAGTTATAATTTCTGCCTTCAAAGTCAGTGTGGTAGTCTGAATGGCACATGTGCCATGACACTAGGTGAGGGTCTGCAGTCAGCATTTTTTCCTTTGGAATCTTTTTTTGAGCAGTTGACACGCAGTCCATCTTTCTGTTTGTTCACAAATAGGCAGAGCAAATATGCTAATGAGTTCCAAGTGGGGACTGCATGCTCCAGTTCTCATGCGTTGAGTGTAAGTTTTCTGTTATTTATTTTCTGATCTAAGTGCTCAAATTGACTGCACATGTCTGGTTATTTGAACTCTTGAGGAATTCAGTTGCCTGTAATATTAACACTTAACCCTCTGTTACCATTCAGATACATGAATCTCACTATAATTTAAGCAGATTTTGTAACTATTTTTAAAAAAAATATAAATTGTTTGTCCAGCAACAACAAGAAGGCTTGAGTCTGATCTCATTTCAAAGGGAAGGTAGGCAAATCTCTTAAGAAATTTAGGAACATAAGTCTCACCGAAAATCAACAGCCTATTTAGGCTATTTTGAAAATCTTCCCATATACAGGAATAACTCCACATACATTAGTGGAGTCATTACTGAACGCCTGGCATTACTGAGAACAGAATCAGACTCATAAGTCAGCGGAGGAACCTGTGTTGGCTTCGGGTAGCTACACCAAGGATGAATTTGCTTTGTTTTCAAGGACAAATGTGCTGCTTTAGCCAAAAATTCACAATGTAAAACAAGCAAACAAAATACAAGGAAGGAAACAAACATTTGGCTGATGTGACTTTTCAGAGTATAGACATATGGACAGCTTTATTTTAAAAGAAATCACTGCTGTTACTGTTGTATGCTGGTTTAAAAAAGGGCATCAGATCTGCATAGCGCCTGTGATTGACACACTGATACTTATACTTTTCATGTGAAAATAACTGAGTTTAGTCTCTTGTGATAAACATGAAAGTGTAGGCTCTTGTGCTGAACATGAGACCAACTTTTGAGTTTACGCATAACTCTTCAGCAATGTTATCTAAAACAGTGTTAGACTCACTCTTTACATTTATATATGAAGTCAAGTTATCTTTGGGTTGGGGTATAGATCAAGATTTTCACCCAATAATAATTCACAAATTGAGGAAGAATACCTTTGTAGATCATTTAAACAGGTCACCCTCTCAAAATCTGTGTTACTAATATGTCGTCATAGAGCACAAATCATAACATTGTGAGGATTCCAGTAATATATCTCATTTCATCCAGCAACAACAGGAAGTGTCAAACATTTTGCTTGAGAGCAGAGAAAGATAGGATTTGGTATCAGACACATGTCTAATAAAGTGATGTCAAGGCTTAAAATCTATCTGTCTATCTATCTATCTATCTATCTATTTATCTATATAGCTATCTATGTCTGTTTGGGTTATCTTTGGGTTGGGGTATAGATCAAGATTTTCACCCAATAATAATTCACAAGTTGAGGGAGAATACCCTTGTAGATCATTTAAACAGTTCACACTCTCAAAATCTGTGTGTTACTAATATGTATACTAATCCCAGCCCAAAGATACCCAAAGATAAAGATATTATTGGTATTCTCCCTCAACTCATGAATTTTTTTTGTTTTAGAAATAATCAATTTAGGGTAATTTTAATAACACCAAGCTGGGTCAGACAATAATGAGATCCAGATTTAATTCACCTGCCTAGAAGGTTAATTAGACCAGGGATGGTTTATCACCTTGATCTTCAGTCTCTTCATCTAACACAGCAGTTCCCAACCTTTCCCAGACAGGGATCCATTTTGACAATTCATGAAGACTTAGCGACACAAGGTATTTCAAAAACAGGGCCAGGGGGATCAGTGCCATAACTAGCTAATTTTGCACTCAAAGAATATAAAATTGTTCCCCCTCATGTTTATATATTCACAGTAGTTATTTCATAGAAAAAGGGAAAATACATTAATAATACAATAACACTACATTTATTATAGTTTATTATTTTATTATTATAGTTGATCTGCGTTGTGGGGGAAAGACCCTCATCTCCAAACTGCTCCCCCCAGGCTTAATCCCCATGCTCAGAGGCTGGAGGAGCTGGAGGGGAGTCACACTCAGGGGCGGGGGGAGTCAGACGCAATGGGTGGGGGCTCTGAGGGTGCTGGGTAGGAGTCACACTCAGGGGCTGGGAGAGTCACACGCAGGCTGTGGGGAGCCACACTTGGGCTGGGGGAGATACAAACGAACAATGAAAACTGACAAATCTGCTACATAGAACAGAAGGGGGGCAAGAGTGTGGGAGGATGTGGGGAGGAGATTACTGCAAGAGTCTGTTATGTGGCTTGACTGGGATGACTACAAATATCAAAGGTGGAGAAACTGTCTTTGTAATGCATAATTGCTTCTCTACTGGTAGAGATAGCTAAATGGCTCCTTTAAGAGCCCAATGCAGCTCTGAGCTTCTGGCAACCCTTAACAAATCTAACTGCGACCCATGTTTGGGTCCCAACCCATAAGTTGGGAATCAGTGATCTAACAGCATGAGTACTAAGACTCTGGGATTTCTAGAAAAGTCTTGTTCAGGAGAGAAGCAATATGTACTAATAAAGAGAGAGTCTGCACAGAAATGTTATACAGGTTGAACCTCTATCAAAACAAAAAGCATTCAAGTAGCACTTTAAAGACTAGCAAAATGGTTTATTAGGTGAGCTTTCGTGGGTTGTCTGTCATCCAGCACTCTTGGGATCTGAGTGATGCCGAACAACAGAATTTGCTGACCCATGGGTGGTCAATATTTTCTACCACATTACCAACACTTGCACTGATTACTGGGTTCTCAGAAGACATTTAGGGATAAACTACAGCTAAATAACAGCACAGAACACTGAGCACCAGGACTGGTGGCTGTAAACAAATTTTATGGGACCACAGGAAACTTGACCACACCCATGATAAGTGATAACTAAAGTCATGCTGGGTTACGATGTTGCAGGCTGAAAGCATTCTGGGTCAGAGAAATTCAACTTGTAGTCACAAATGGAAACTTTTTTTTAACTGTGGGTTTTCCATGTACGACACAGATCCAAATACAGTACCATTTCAAAAAATATTCTAATATATAATTATCTTAAAGAGCAGGTATTTCACTGTTTTCAGTGAAGGGTCACTTTTCAGCCACATAAATTTATGGATAATACAACATTTTTTTTCCTCATGAGGCAGTCAAAAGGTTTGCAAAAGATCTTTGTACCATCCAATAAGAAACTGTGTGCCATGGTGGGATTTGAGCATAATGTTCTCACAATTGGTGAAATCTCCCTTAGAGCTTCTGTTAATCTGCACTGTTAAGACAATTTTTGATAGCTATCACTTCAGTGACACATATAAATGAATGACAGGTGATTAAGGCTTTTCTGCCATGTACTTTCTTTTCAGTTTTCTGTGCATACTGAAGGCTTTTACCACAGTTGGTCTCAGATCTTCATACAAATAATCAGTAATTTTAATTGTGTTGTTTCCCCAGCCTCATGTCCATGTTGGAGTAGCTAAACGATGTACACTAGGGCTGTGGCCACACTTGGCCAAAACTTCAAAATGGCCATGCTGATGGCCAAATCGAAGAATATTAATGAGGCGCTGAAATGAATATTCAGTGCCTCATTAGCATGCTGCTGGCTGCGGCGCTTCCAAAGTGCCACTTTTGAACGCAGGCACCTTGGCTACATGGGGGTCCTTTTTGAAGGGACCCCGCACATTCGAAATCCCCTTATTCCTCTCAGCTGAATACTCACTCAGCTGGGAGGAATAATGGGATTTTGAAATGTGCGGGGTCCTTTCAGTGTAGCCAAGCCAGGCGCATTTGAAAGCAGTACTTTCGAAGTGCCACGGCCAGCAGCATGCTAATGAGGTGCTGAAATGAATATTCATTTCAGCACCTCATTAGTATTCTTTGAGTTGGCCATTAGCATGGCCATTTTGAAGTTTTGGCCAAGTGTGACCACAGCCTAGATGTTAGGAAAGCTTAGCCTTTTGTTTAACGTGGGACTGAACAATTTAGACAAACTGCAGTTGTTTATTGCATAAAAATAGGAATAAAGATAAAGATAGTTTTTCAAATGCTCTAAAGATGGTTTAGATTACATGTTAATTAACTTCATAAATTGATGCGTTTGTCCCTTCCTCAGGGATTAAACACACATTCTACTAGACTGAAGGCAGTCGTACGTTTTTTTCTAGACACATTCCCCTTACACAGATATGTAGAGAATCAACATGGAATTCAGTTTGTTTTCACTAAACATTACTCATTAGAGTTGGAATCTATATCCAAAGCAAGATTTGGCAAGGCAGTTCTGCAGTCCTGCTGCAACTAGGACTCCATGGTCCTACCATCTGGATCAAAGTACTGCTTTTTTAATCTGTCTCATGAGTGGGAATAGGATCAGGCTGTTTAAGAAGAAACAAAAGGTTACTTACCTATAACTAGGGTTCTTCAAGATGAACCCTGCGTATTCACATTCCGTGCCCACCTAATGCTGTTATCCTGGAGTCCTAATTACCAAAGGGTTGAAGTGATGGGAGAAGGGGAGTGCTGCCCTTCTTATACTTGCAGCCAGA
Source organism: Carettochelys insculpta (assembly GCF_033958435.1). Classification (NCBI taxonomy): domain Eukaryota; kingdom Metazoa; phylum Chordata; order Testudines; family Carettochelyidae; genus Carettochelys; species Carettochelys insculpta. The sequence goes on along the minus strand of NC_134140.1, from coordinate 129,645,003 downwards.
GCATTCAGTATTGCTCAAGGGAAGGGATGGGGGAGGTATGTGAGTGTTCCAAAGATTACTGCTAGCAAGAGTCCTGCTGTTTTAGCTTCACTTCTTGGAGCATCACCTGAACGTGCTTATGCAGAGGGCACTCAGAAAACCTCAATGACAGTACAAGTAACCTTGGAATTCCCTAAAAATGGTTTATTGGAGTTGTGGATGTTCTTTGTGGCCTGAGGCAGATTCTGACGTTTTCATAGTAACATTGGATGTGGTGAAATTAGGCCTGTCATTCAGAGAAGTGAGCCCAAGGGGAACGTTGGCAAACCCACTGTGAGAAAACTGAAAGACAACAAGCAGCTGAGCCTTCTGCAGAAGCCAGTTCGAAGTAAAGACAGGGAACTAGGCCTGTTGATGAAAGAGATCCTTGTGCATGTATCTGGCAAGAGCTGAAAATTCAGTATAGAAAGGGTGATATCAACACATAGGATAAGGATACAGGAGTTGTGGTGTTCTCCTGCCGCACTGATGAGGCTTAAACTTTACGTAACCGTAGATCATCCCTCTGTCCTCACTGCCATTCATGTCTCCAAGGAGGCTGGCAGTGAAAGGTGAGTTGGGGTTGTGTAGAGAAGAATGGTCTTGTGCGAGAGAAATGTATGTTCATTCTGCAGTTGTGTCCCATGTCTTTCATTAGGAAGCTGGGTGATGTGATAGATGATATAGGCCAATCAGCTGTGCACAGCAGCAGTGCCAGTCTAGCTTAATGAGAGCATATTCATCCGTTTCAGAAATGGTCACTGCACCGCATAGGCCTAAGGGCCTAGGTGGCAAGGGCTCCCCAGGAACACGGGGCAAGCTGATTAATTTGACCCCCCCTAAAACTTACCTATAATGCTACCTGAATTGAACCAAATCTTCCCACTGAGATTCTGAAAGATTTGGATGAAGGGGTTATTTCAACAGAGAAAGTAAGGAACTAGAGACTGGCAACATGATCAGTTTAAGGTGGAGACCTGTCCCTTATTTGCTCTGTGCAGATCATGTGAGCACTCATTAGTTTGCAACAACTTCAAGTCAGGGGTGTGTGGCTAGGATTAAAACTGGTGATCTAGTGGTGAGAGGCTGTGTATAGTCCATTTTGTTGCCCACTTCTGCCATTTCATGAACTCTTACAATGCATGGCTTGATATAAACTGGGAGTTGTAAGAAGTAATGGATACATCTTAGAAACATCTATCAGTCTTGACAACACAAATATTTTAAACAGCAGGACTAATTATAAACATCTCTCCATAAAATACACTAATCATCTGCACTGGCTTGAGTTGTTAGTGTTTTGCTAGCTAAATGCAGATGGCCATGGGATTGGTAGCAGCATTAGGTACATTTTTCTGATGGTTTAGGCCACATAAAAGTTACTGATTTGCTATAAGTGGGTCGTACACGGGGTTGTCAGTATACAAAAGTAAACCCTGGACTACACTTCCAAATGTTTGGCTTCACCCATTCTCCTTAGTCACTTTTTTCTTGTTGTTGATGTTGTTGATACACACTGCACAAATCCAACTAATTTAAGCCTGTAGGGCTTTTTGTGCAAAAACAGCAGCCAATTAAGCACAGAAGTCATCATTGTTGGTATAGGTCATATTCAGTGTAGCTAGTACTTGGCTACAGCATTCTTTTTCCCCCTTCAGCTTGTAACCTGAAGGGTGGCTTGTTTGGGTGTTTTTTTTTGGTTGGTTTGTTTTTGTTTTTAATTATTTAAATTAGGCTACATCTCCACTAGCATTCCTCTTTGGAAAGAGGCATGCAAATGAAGAAAATCTAAAATGCAAATAAGGCACAGATTTACATATCTGGCACTTCATTTGCATATTCTTATTTCAAAAGAAGAAAAGCAGTGTAGATGCGGCTATTTCAAAAGTAAACCCCTTTTGCAAAAGAACCTTCTTCCTAAAAATAAATAGAAAGAAGGGTTCTTTTGAAGATGGGGTTTACTTTCGAAAGAGCCCCATCTATACTACTTTTCTTCTTTTGAGAGAAGCTCTGTGGAGAGAAGAATATGCAGATGAGGTGCCAGGTATGTAAATCTGTGCCTCATTTGCATGTTTGGGTTCCTTCATTTGCATTCCTCTTTCAAAAGAGGAATGCTAGTGTAGATGTAGCCCTAGAGTTTCCTAGTGTAGTACGCATACCACCAATGGTATGCAAAAAGCTTTCAAGGTATATGTGGCCTAAAATAAATTACTAAAAATCAGGAGGTAAACACTGGCACTGCACTGGGAGGGGGAGTATGCTGATAAGGCCAAAGTCCCAAAAGGGGTACATGAATGTTTTAAGTTTGGGAAACACTGATCTAACCATGTTACAGGATGTAGGTCAGAAAAAGGACACGCACTCCACTCTGTCTTGAACACTACTTTCATCATTACTATCACTTTAATAGGATTGCTGTAACACAGTATCTGCAGAACAATGTCGGTATTCATGAGGGTATAAGTTAAACCAACAGTAACAATCCTATGGTGGCTGTGAAGTTGGGGAGGTTCTTCCTCTCTACACATCAATGGCAAAGTGAACACAGTTCTTGAACTAATAAACAGTTGTATTAGACTTGGAAATGCTGTCTTGCATCTTGGCTGCAATTCACTGTGCCATGGAACAAAAAAGCAGTCATGTAGCACTTTAAAGATTAACAAAATAATCTGTTAGGTGAAGCGCTTTCGTGGGGCAGACCCACTTCTTCACCTCTGGAGATAGTGCTGTACTGGAAATAGTGCTGAAAGTGTATTGGCACAACAATTATATAACAGGGAGATACAAACAAAAAAATTGAAATGAAAACTGGCAAATCAGGTACATAGGACAGAAGGGGAGGTCAATGGTGGGGAGAAGCAGGGAGAAAATTCCTTACTTTAAAGTACTACAGGACTGCTTTTCTCTTTTGTTAAAATGCAGACTAACACAGCTATCTCTCTGTTACTATTCCATGGAAGCAATTTTCAGCTCTATAGGTCTTCCTGCATGGAAGTAACAATAACCACACTGCATATGCAGAGAAATGCACAGTACACCGTGTTCCCTGTTGAACTGCCTCTGTGCTCAGGCCACACCTGCAAGTCCTGTCTGGTAAAAATTATGGCGACACATCACACACAAGGATAAGGTCCCATGTAGGCTGCCATTGGCCTTAATGCTGTTCTTAGGCATTTTTTAACTCTGATGGTTTTCATTCCCTTCCGGAAACTTCTTAAAAGCAAATAAGTGTGGACCATTTTTTTAGTTTATAGTGTGTTCTACAGTTTCCTGTGTGATTCTTTTCTACTGTGCAACACAGTTGTGTCAGTTTAAGGTCCAATTCAACTCTAAAATGCATGTGTATTTAGGATATCTTTTGTGTGAACACATTATCCTTTTTTTAAAATTTTTGTTGAGGAAACTTCTCATTCATGTAATTTTTTTTCTATGAATGGATCAAGGATGACCTTAATCTTTCTGGCTATACTTACTTGAGAGTTAGGGTTACCACCATACAACAAAGGTCCCATTTGTTAACCAAGTTAACTTAGGTATGCCTTTTGTTTTAAGTAGGTTACAAGATATGGGTAAGACCCCATGCCTGCTAGGCACTTGAACTCCACGGGCTGAAACTTAAGGTAGAATGCTGGTAGTAGCCAGGTCACTCAAGGAGAACAGTTGTTCTCAAACTTCACTGCATTGTGACCCCCTTTCTTACATCAAAAACTACTACATGAAGCCAGGGGAGACCAAAGCCTGAGCCCATCCAGCCCCACTGCCCCATGCAGGGGTGGGGCAGCAAAGTTGAAGCAAAGAGCTTCAGTCCTGGGAAGGAGGCATGCCACCTTACCCTCTTCCCTAGGGAAGAAGCCCTTGGGCTTAGGCCCTGGGCAGTGGGGCTCTGGCTTTAGCATCAGCCTCACCCCTAGGTCCAAGGAAGTCTAACACCAGTGCTAGCAACCCCATTAAAGTGGGATTGTTTTGACACACTTTGGGAGTCCCAAAACATGGTTTGAGAACCCACGAAGTGGAAGATCTGGTGGTCCCTTCTGGCCTCAAACTTTGACTCTAAATAGAATTATTATTAATTGTAAGGCCTTGCTTATTTGCACGGTTGTTTGTGAAGACTTATTCCAGTATGAGTGGTTTTTGGTTTTTTTTTTCCAGTTTAGTATAAACCCCTTTCCAAACAGCATAAGCTAAACTGCAAAGTCAGATTTATCCCAGATTAGGTGTGTCCATACTGGGCATTAGGGGAGTTATATCGGCATGCCTATATTGGCTTGAATTCACACTTTAATTATACTAAAACACTTTCCTATGTAACACAGTCTAACCCGCTGACACACACACTACTACTTTTGCTATAGGGGACAATGACATTTCTGTTGCCTCTACCTCTCACCTCCCCCGCCCCCCCCGGCAAAGAATATGTTGTCTCTTGTCTGTAAAATTCTTGTGTGCAGAGCGAATAAGACCTCATTGATCCAGAAATAAATGTGATCAAATTAAATTTTTTTCAGACAGGAGTGGTAATGGTCTTGTGAGCCTTTACAGTAATGCCTGTACATTACAAATCGCAGCAGCCCAAACAACGTTAAGTACCACCCATAAGCAGAATGTTATGTCCCTCTGTTTCTGCAGAGTGGATTGCTTCCTGGGCAGTGTATGTATATGGCCTGACCTGTTAAACCAAACGAGTACACTGCCATTTTCCACATGGGAGTGAAAATATTCAAAGGAATAGCCAAGGACTTGGTCTAGACATTGTAAAGAACCCTTAAAACATACTCAAGAGAACACCTGGGGTTTGGTGTAGATATTATACACACAATATGCCCATCACTGTGGTATCCGATAAACATCCGTACATTTCTCACAGCATCTCTGTAAGTGAAGAAGTAAAGGAGGAATTTAGGCACAGAGGGAATAAGTAACTCTCAGCAAGTCACACATGATGTCTATGTCAGGACCAGTCTCCTACTCTTTAGCCACAGGACCATACTATGAACACTAGAGTGTTTGGGATAAAGTGTAGCAAGTAGAACTGGATGTACTATTAGAAGTGAGTCATTTATTTAAAGCCTCTTTCCCTGTTTATGAACTTAGCCATTAACATGTTAGAGAAGATGGGTGAGGTAACATCTTTTCTTGGACCAACTTCTGTTGGTGAGAGAGACAAGCTTTTGGGTTTATAATGAGCTTTTCTGGTCACGAACACATTGTCATTTGAAGGAATGCATTGCTTATTAACAATGGGGAATGTTTTATATGAAACACTTAAGGTGATGAATTGCTTATTGTGAACTCTCTGCTGCTATTTAAGGCATTTGCTATGCTCAGTTTATTAGTCCTACTGTAAGTTTGGTCATCTGAACTACACTTCTGCCTTTCAAGCTACGTCTACATGGGGATGCTACATCAAAATAGCTTATTTCGACGTAGCGAAATCGAAATAAGCTATTTCGATTAATAGCGTCTACACGTCCTCCAGGGCCGGTGCCGTCGATGTTGAATGTCGACGTTGGGCAGCACTACATTGAAGTAGGTGCTGCAGGGGAGCTTCTACACACCAAAGTGGCCCACATTGAAATAAGGGTGCCAGGAACAGCTGCAGACAGGGTCACTGGACGGACTAGCACTTCCGGGGCAACAGCAAGCAGCTCCCTTAAAGGGCCCCTCCCAGACACATTTGCACTAAACAGCACAAGATCCACAGAGCTGACAACTGGTTGCAGACCCTGTGCATGCAGCATGGATCCCCAGCTGCAGCAGCAGCAGCCAGAAGCCCTGGGCTAAGGGCTGCTGCACACGGTGACCATAGAGCCCCGCAGGGGCTGGAGAGAACGTCTCTCAACCCCTCAGCTGATGGCCGCCATGGCGGACCCCCCTATTTCGAAGTTGCGGGACGCGGATCGTCTACACGTGCCCTACTTCGACGTTGAACGTCGAAGTAGGGCGCTATTCCCATCTCCTGTTGGGGATAGCGACTTCAACGTCTCACCGCCTTACGTCGATTTCAACTTTGAAATAGCGCTCGCCAAGTGTAGATGTTGTGGGTGCTATTTCGAAGTTGGCATGGCTACTTTGAAGTAGCCGGCTCGTGTAGACGCGGCTTCAGTGGGTTACTCACAAGTGCACAAAAAGCTTTCAAGAGGTTGGCTCATATACCATACATGTACGTGTGGCAGATGCAGTCGTATTTCAGAATTGTGAACACTTTGGAAAGATGTCTTTTCTGCTACCTGATTGTATAATTCTGGTTCCAGAGGAGTGTGTGCTTGACTGGTTAGTTTGTAACTCTGAGGTTCACTGTATTGCATCTTCATATGTAGAACCCTTTTAAATTTCAGTCAGAAGATCCAATTTCAGTCATAGGATTTTAAAAACAGTATTTCAGTTATCTAAATCTGAAGTGTCGTGGTTTTGTAACCGAAGAGGTCCTGGCTTAAAAGAGGGCTGGGGGATGGGAGTCACAACATTGTTATAGGAGGGTCACAGTATTGCCATCACCTTTACTCTGTGCTGCTGCATGCAGAGCTGAGTTCTTAGCCAGCAGCAGCTAGTCTCCAGGTGCCCAGCTCTGAAGGCAGCAGCGCAGAAGTAAGAGTGGCAGAGTATGGTATTGCCTCTCTTAATTCTGCATGGCTGCTGGCAGGGTGCTGCCTTCAGAACTGGTGCTTGCCCAGCAGTCACTACTCTGTGGCCACCTAGTTCTCAAGGCTGCAATACAGAATCCAGGGTGACAATACTGCAAGCCCCCTACAATAACCTTGTAACATGCCCACAACCCTATTTTGGGGAGCGCCCCTCAGCTTGAAAGTGCTGGTGTCTTGCATGAAATCTGTATTGTAGAATAAGAGTACACAGAAGACGAGATTTCACAGAAGAGACAACATTTCACGGCCTTGATTTTTTTTTTTTTTTTGCAGCTGTGAATTTGGTAGAGCCCTACACATGAGGAGTGTTCATACACTAGGAACTAATTTTGAAGTTAACTTTGAAGTTAGGCACTACTTCAAAGTAGCCAGCAGAGAGCCTACACACATTTTCCCTCACTGAGAAGTTAACTTTGAAGTAACTTCGAAGTCCTGACTCCATTCCTGGGAATGGAGTAGTGCTCTACTTCAAAGTTTAACTTTGAAATAGGGGCTATGTCTACACGAGCCAAAAACTTCGAAATGGCCATGCAAATGGCCATTTCGAAGTTTACTAATGAAGCGCTGAAATACATATTTAACACCTCATTAGCATGCAGGCGGCCACGGCACTTCGAAATTGACGCGGCTCGCCGCTGCACGGCTTGTCCAGACGGGGCTCCTTTTTGAAAAGACCCTGGCTACTTCGAAGTCCCCTTATTCCCATGTGCTCATAGGAATAAGGGGACTTCGAAGTAGCCGCGGTACTTTCGAAAAGGAGCCCTGTCTAGACGAGCCGTGCGGCAGGGAGCTGCGTCAATTTCGAAGTGCTGCGGCCACCCGCATGCTAATGAGGCGCTGAATATGTATTTCAGTGATTCATTGGTAAACTTCAAAATGGCCATTTGCATGGCCATTTCAAAGTTTTTGGCTAGTGTAGACATGGCCAGGGTGTGTGTAGACATTCTATTTTGAAGTTGCTTACTTTGAAGTTGTACTTCGAAGTAAGCATCTTCAAAGTTATTTTTGTAGTAGACACACAACCATGGTGTCTTTTGATATCCTACTGTGTTACACTCATTTTGTGTATCCTCATGGACTAGGGAATGTAGTCTACCAGATGATGGAAGTCTCTAGACACTTAAAAACAGTGGATGTGGATTACTGCAGTCCCTGGGATAGTAAATAGCACCAGAGAAGTAACATTTCTTGGATTGGTGTGCATATGCTGATTCAAACAAGTCCCAAGGGCTTAGGAATGAAAAGGGCCATCATAAAATTGAGAGGGGTTCCCCATCTTTCTGAAGGGTGGAAGGACTATAACCTGCCAGGGTCAACATAGGATCCACCTGGCAATATAATACTTGTACTGCCCAGCAGAATTCTGAATATTAATTTCTTACTGTTTATAAAGTACTTTGATACTGTGGTGTTGAATGCTGCAGAAAAGTGCATATAGACATTCTGTATTCAGTGTGGTCTCAGCTCTGCTTTTAATTCCCTGTGTTACTGTTGGCAAATCATTTAAACACTGAATTTTAGTTTTCTCGTTACTAACAAGGGAGCTTCTCCAAGCAATGCAAAAAACAGATTTCTGCTGTTAAAGATCCAACTTAGATCTGGGAATTGACCCACTTGTGGTTTTGGATGCAAAACTGTAGAACCCAGGTCAGGTCTGGGTCCTTGAATTCAGCCATTCACCCTTCAAATAATTGATGAGGAGCTGAACTGGAATGTCTAAGGCTCTGACTCTAATAGCTTTTAAACTTTTATGCAGCTCATCAAATAAAACAACTAGCAATACTATCAAAATGCCACAAGTATAAAAATGTTAATAGGAAATTCTGTTTCGTACAACACGCAGCCTGTGGAACTCATGGCCACAAGATGGGTTAGGAGAAAAATTCTCCAGTGAACAGATGAGTATTCATTTTGTGGACTCTTTGAGCTTCTCCTGATGCATTTATTAGTCATTGTTGACTACCTGGACCATGATTGAAATAGCCCAGTATGGTAATTCTTTGATGTTTTGTAGTGAAATTAACTAAGCTGACTTATGTGTAAATATCCTTAGGATCAGAATTTGGTCATTTTGGGGTGTTAAAAAAAACAACACTTGCCTTTGAGGAAGAGGGTATGACGAAGGCTATCCAACCTCCTAATTATGATCCTCTGAAAACAACATATTACATGAGCAAATTCATGTGTTCTAAGACAATATTATTTTCCCCTTTTTCACATTGCACATGCAAAACTGGACAAAATATTAGTGCCAGTGGAATGAGGTCATTGCTCCTAGGATTCAGCTTATCTATGAAATGGACTAGTGACAGATGTCATGGGACTTCTTTCCGGGACTTGCATGGATGCATGTGCTGTGACTCAAACAATTGTTCAGGTGTGTATAACTGAATTAATCTGGTGGCACTGTGTTCTTACTATCTTGTCTGCAATGGTGGCTGTTCATTTTAATGTTACTGAAACTTGTATACCCATACACTTAATCTCCAACAACATGTGTCTAAGGCCGTGTCTACACTTAGTAAAAACTTCGAAATGGTCATGCTAATGGCCAGATTGCAGAATACTGATGAGGCAGTGAAATGCATATTCAGTGCCTCATTAGCATGCCGGCGGCCGCAGCACTTCAAAATTGCCACAGTTCACTCCTGCGCGGCTCGTTCAGACAGGGTCCTTTTCGAAAGGACCCCGCCAACTTCGAAATTCCCTTATTCTGCTAATAAGAGCGACCCACAGTAATTTCGAAGTGCCGTGGCCTCCAGCATTCTAATGAGGTGCTGAATATCCATTCAGCGCTTCATTAGTATTCTTCGATCTGGCCATCAGCATGGCCATTTCGAAGTTTTTACTAAGAGTAGACATAGCCTAAGTGAGAAGAGCGTTCCAGTGCAGGCAGGAGTACACGAGCACTACAACTAATAATGTGCATGCAGATAGTTATAAAGCAGCAGTTTCTGTGCATCTTTATGTCCACATCAGTGGAATGCTCCCCCACCCCCACTCGCACACATCTGATATATTTCACTTGTAATAGACTCTTTCCCTCTGGCTTCTGGACTGCATACTACATTTGTCTGTAGCTGCTCCTGCAGATGCGGACAGCTGTCACTACCTTTGTAATATAAATAACAGCTATCCTTTGCATTTGACCGAAGTGCTAAATTTGTGCTCAATCTCCCATGATACTGGGTTCTCATGACCAATAAGTATTTATTCAGTATTTGAATAAACATAATCTTTCATTTATGGAGTATCTGTCAATGAAATCACACCTGCTGGTTGTGGCTCGGGTTGCATGTTTGCAAGTAGGATAAGGCGCGGTCTACTCTTCACTGTTCTAAAGTAAATTTTGGAGTCTTTCTACTCTGCTGTGTTTTCACTCTAGTTGTAATGAAACTCTAAAAGCAGATTGAGATCGTTATGAAGAGGAGGACGTGCTCTCTGCCCCTGACACAATGATACCCAATGTTATATTAGTAGCATTCTGCTTCTCACTTGCTGCAGGATTCTGGTGCATTGGCAGGCTACGCCCTGCTTCCCGCACTGAAAAGACATTTACTGTGTACCATATGCTCTGAAACAGTGGTTCTCAATTTGCAGCTCTATCAGCACAGAACTGTGGCCCACCTGACATCCTTATGTCTACATATGTAGTATTGGATGTGTCCCACAATGCTGATTAGGTTGACCATTGCTACTTTAAAGGTACAACTAGAAACAATCAGAAAATGTTAGCTTGCCATTCCTAATGTTGAAAAAAATTCTTAAAGCTCTTTCAAGGAGGAAAAATCAGACACACTGTGCTAAAAGTTTTATTTGCTATGGGAATTTGCTTTGGCTAATACAGTTTTTAAGACGTGTTGGTTCATTCAAGGGTCGAGGAATATTTATGTAAGGAGTCTTCAATAACATTCCTTTAACTTGGCAAGCTGAGAGCGCCCTAGAGCCAGTTTGTTCCCTTTTTGGAGTATTAAATTTTTGTATGGATTCTTTTGACTGCCCACCAAACAGTGAAATTGTTTTCAAAATATTAAGTGATCGTGTAAAGGTAAAGAAACATGTCCTATAAATATTACTCCTGAGTTTCTCTCGCTTCACTTGGTTGACATGAAACCCAATACTCCGTGTTATCATTGTTTTGTTTAAAATGTTGGGTGAGCTCCTTTATGATATTCACACAAACTGGCATGCTGGAGATGGAACGTGTGAAAGCAGGCCTTTTATTTGTTCTGTCTAGCTGCTCCCTTACCATAAAGAGCCCCGGGCAGTTTGCTTTTTGCTGTATTCTTCTAACCCCACTGATCTGAGCAAGTGCTCCTAGAACTCGCCTACCTTAAATTCACTAAAAATACATGTGGGTGGATTCTAGACCAATGACATCAAATTAGGAATCAGTTGAGCTGGACTTTTTTAACATTTAAAAATTGTTCTGCCATACAGCAGGGTAAATTGATGGGTCATTTAACTGTCACCTTGCGTGACTTTAAACAATAGGAAAAGCAGATGCTCTCCACTAAGTTCTCATGATGAGCCACTTCTTTAAATATAAACCCGTTCTCCTGCACTCTGTATGCAATAATTCCTGACTTCTCATTATTTTTTTTCCAGAGTTGAGGAATGGGGAAAATGGGGGCAAGTGTTCACATTGCCAAAAAGCCTGATAAATAAGCAGATACATTTCAGGTATTGCAGGAGCACATGACCTATTCTGACTGTTAAGATCCTTACCTTGAAGTATGCCATTTCCCTAAGGATGGAATTATATTTCTCTTTTTATTATCCCATTATCTTAACAGTTCCTGAAGTTTCAGGATATTAACTTTGGTTTATAAAAATAAATGTGTTTCATTATGAAATGACAGCCATGACATAATATTGCTTGTAATAATATTGCAGTGGCAAACTCCCAGAACTAGCAGCAATAAAAGTCGCTGTCTCCTACATTCTTCCTCTCACTTGTCTTTTTGCCTCTCAGGTATACTCTGTTATCTCTTAGTTTAAAAGAAAATCTGCATGGTGAGTAAGAATTTCTATTGTAGTCTGATCAGAAAGAAAATATCCCTACAGTGAGGTTTAGGAAACAGGCTTTTTAGGATGATAAGGCAGGAAAGCAGAGGAGGCTCGGGTGTTTTTTTTTTTTTTTTTTGATTTGTCAGCTGCGTCTACACATGCACGCTACTTCGAAGTAGCGGCAGTAACTTCGAAATAGCGCCCGTCACGTCTACACGTGTTGGGCGCTATTTCGAAGTTGAAATCGACGTTAGGCGGCGAGACGTCGAAGTCGCTAACCCCATGGGGGGATGGGAATAGCGCCCTACTTCGACGTTCAACATCGAAGTAGGGACGTGTAGACGATCCGCGTCCCGCAACATCGAAATAGCGGGATCCTCCATGGCGGCCATCAGCTGGGGGGTTGAGAGATACTCTCTCTCCAGCCCTTGCGGGGCTCTGTGGTCACCGTGGGCAGCAGCCCTTAGCCCAGGGCTTCTGGCTGCTGCTGCTGCAGCTGGGGGTCCGTGCTGCATATACAGGGTCTGCAACTAGTTGTTGGCTCTGTGTATCTTGCACTGTTTAATGAAAGTGTGTCTGGGAGGGGCCCTTTAAGGGAGCGACTTGCTGTTGAGTCCACCCCGTGACCCTGTCTGCAGCTGTGCCTGGCTCCCTTATTTCGATGTGTGCTACTTTGGCGTGTAGACGTTCCCTCGCTGTGCCTATTTCGATGTTGGGCTGAGCAACGTCGAAGTTGAACATCGACGTTGCCAGCCCTGGAGGACGTGTAGACGTTATTCATCGAAATAGCCTATTTCGATGTCGCAACATCGAAATAAGCTATTTCGAAGTTGGGTGCACGTGTAGCCGTAGCCGTCGTGAATAAACCTGATTGGCACTTCTGGAAGGGAAGAACAAAGGGCAGGGAGTCAAATGCACTCTTGTTTGTTGTGTTAAATAGTAACAGAGCGGAAGCTGTGCTAGTCTATACACTATCAAAACAAAAAGCAGTCAAGTAGCACTTTAAAGACTAGCAAAATAGTTTCTTAGGTGAGCTTTCGTGGGACAGACCCAGCTTTTGTGGGACAGAAGTGGGTCTGTCCCACGAAAGCTCACCTAATAAACTATTTTGCTAGTCTTTAAAGTGCTACTTGACTGCTTTTTGTTTTGTTTGTTGTGTGTGTTTAGAAGCCACTGTCATTCATGGCTGAGGATCAAAGATGCTTGTAAGAAGAAGGCATCCTTGGTAGAATTGGACACAACTGATATGTTAGTCACTGCTAAATTTGACAGTACAATACAATTCTACAGAGAGATCATCAAGGACAGTGTTCCTTCCTTCCTTGATTGACTGCAAGCATTGAGATTTGAGTACTCAGATCTCTGAGAGAGCTTTCCTTGTGTTTATTTCTTGTTTTCATTTTCCTCTGTTCACTGTTCCTCTCTTTTTGCAAGAACTTTATTAACCACAGAAGCTTGATAATCAGTGGCACCTTATAAACTAATATCTGTAAGGTGCCACAGGACTTCTTGTTGTTTTTGAAGATACAGATTAACTCGGTTACCTCTCTGATACTTGCTAATCAGTGTAGTTTTCAAAAAGAATAAAGGGAAGAAAGTGCACGTATTTCTATTTGCAGCGAGCACTGCATGCAGATAACCGAAGGAATAATACACAGTATGGTTTCTAAGTGCTGATATAAAAATACACTTGGCTTGTTTGATCCCTGGTGTAACTATACTGAAGCTGCTGAAATTCCACCTGGAATGAATTTGGCTCATTAGGTACTTATGACTGTTCAGCCAAACATATGGCTCGATTGGCTGAACATTCTGACACCTCTTTTTGTGCAAAGAGATGTCATCTCATTTAATGGGAAGTCCCAGTAGACAGCTCCATTTTCATTGTTGGAAAGGAAGCATTTCAGCTTTAAATATAAAGTAATACAGAAATTTGCTAGTAATGATATATTGATAAAATCTACTCTGCACTGCATTTTCTTTTAGAATTATGAAGTGCTTGCTTACAATTTGTGTAATTCCAAGAACTACTGGACTTGACAATTTAATAAAAATATAAAAATACCCAGAGTTCTTCAATCAGCCAGATTGCTCAGTTGGTTAAACATTCCAGTGCTTCCTTTTAAAGATGCTGCTTCACATTACAGTAATTCTCTCCCCCTAGCGAAGGGATTGCCAAACCTTGTGGAATTTAAAGGTTTGCAAACATTTGAAACTGCTTTTGAGGTTCAGAAAATAAATTTAGTTCATGAACTAAATGTAATCTGAACTCATAGGACCAGCTCCTTATGTTGTGGAAACTGAGCCAGTTTCATTGCAGTCAATTTATATGCAGTTTTTGAACCTCTCCCTGGAGCAGCTACCAGCCATTGTTAGAGACAGCAAATTAGACTAGATGGATCTCAGCCAGGATTCCAGTTCTTAGCTTGGCAATAGAGTCAGTCTCCGTAATATGCTATGTACTTTTTGTGTGGTCTTTTTGTCTGGGTTTTCTTCACTCTGCCCATTTTGCTCCCTAAAGCTACGTCTACACTGGGACACAATGTTGAAGTAGCTTATTTCGGAGTAGCAACATCGAAATAAGCTACTTCAATGCGTAGCATACACGCATCCTCCGGGGCTGGTGCTGTTGACGTTCAGCGTCGAAGTAGGAATGTGTTACGTCGAAAGGGGCCCTGCAGGGTAGCGTCTACACACAAAAGCCATCGAGATTGAAATAAAGGGGGTAGGAAAGCCTGCAGGCAGGGTCAGAGGGCGGACTAGCCCTTCCGGGGCAACAGCAAGCCACTCCCTTAAAGGCCCCTCCCAGACACACTCGCCCTGCACAGCACAAGGTCTGCAGAACCGACAACAGGTTGCAAACCCCATGCACGCAGCATGGACCCCCAGCAGCAGCAGCAGCAGCAGCAGCAGCCAGAAGCCCTCAGGGATGTCTCCGAGGCAGGGGCCGCCCTGCTCGGCTCTGTGCAGGAGGCTGCCCAGCACCTCCTGGAAGACGAGCCCTCCTCCGGGGATGAAGGGGCGGCCCCAGACTATCATGGGTCCCTCCCGGCCCCCCTGCTGGGCATGCCACCAGCTATGGAGGTACACCACCAGCACGGAGTGGTGGGAGCACCTGGTCCTCGAGGAGTGGGACGACGACCACTGGCTCTGGAATTTCCGGATGAGCTGGCAAACATTCCTCAAGCTCTGCCAGTGTCTCACCCCTGCCCTGCGGAACCAGGACACCCCTATGTGGTGTGTCCTCACAGTTGAGAAACGGGTCAGCATAGCTGTCTGGAAGCTGGCCACTCCAGACAGCTACCAATCCGTAGGACAGCAATTCAGTGTGGGCAAGGCCACCGCTGGGGCTGTCATCATGGCGGTAAGGAGGCCCAGGAGGGGACCCTGGGAGGCGTGGGGGGAGGCCGGGGAGGGGGGGCTCCATGGGGAGTGGAGAGCCTCGGGGGGTAGGGGGAACCCAGAGGAAAGGGGGACCTGGGGGGGGACTTGGGGGAGGGAAAAGCTTGAGGGGGGCAGGTACACCCTGCACACCCTCATGGGTGCCCATGTCCTTCCCCTGCAGGTGGTCCACGAACTGAGCGCTCTGCTGCTCCACAGGCTCATGTGGCTCGGGGACCTGGATAAAGCCATAATGTGGTTTGTTGGCATGGGGTTCACCAACTGCTTCAGGGCACTGGACGGGACCCACATTCCCATCCATGCCCCAGAGCACAGCCGAGGATGCTTCCTGAACAGGAAGGGCTACCTCTCGGTGGTCTTCCAGGCCATGGTGGACAGCTGGGGCCGCTTCCAGGACATATATGTTGGCTGGCCTGGCAGCACCCACAACGCCTGTGTTCTTAGGAACTTGGGCCTGTGCCGCTGGCTGGAGGCAGGGACCTACATCCTCCAGAGGGATCTCCCTCTTGAGGATACCACCATGCCCCTCTGCCTCATGGCAGATGGGGCCTACCCCCTCCAGCCCTGGGAATGTGCCCCTACACAGGCCACCTGAGTGCTAGACAGAAGGGGTTCAACACCTGGCTGAACCATGCATGCCAGGTGGTTGAGCGGACTTTTGGCTGCCTCAAAGGCCACTGGCGGTGCTTCCTCACCCACCCGGACGTGGGTCTCCCCAACATCTCCCAGGTTGTGGGCACATGCTGCGCGCTCTACAACCTGGTGGAGAGCAAGAGGGAGGCCTTCGTGCAGGGGTGGGCTGTGGAGGCCAGCATGGCCTACCCCCAGCCAGCTGCCGTCCCGAGCCGCCAGGCTGACCACAAAGGGATCTGGATCCAGGAGGCCCTGCAGGCCCATTTCGACCAGGCTTCAGGGTGAGCACTGGTGCGGCCATCCCTAGCGGGCCACTCACTGCCCCCACCACCCACAACACACTACTACCCCCACCACCCACACTACTGCACCTTAAAAGCACGACACACATGTTTTTTTGAAAAATAAACCTGAAAAATTATTTACCAACTAAACTGCTGACCAGTCATCAATTTACAACAGAAAGGAACACGGGGGAACTATGTACATTGGGGGGGACAGCAACTAAAGCGGGGGTGGGACACAACTATTTACAACAAGGTGGGGGAAACTATGTGCAATAGGAGAGGGGCCTGAGTGGCCCAGTCCTTGGCCCCTACTGTCCATCGTCTGGAGTGTGGGGGCATGACCCATGCCTGGGCTGGAGGCTCCATCGAGGCCAGGTAGGGGCCAGGACAACCGGCAAATATGGCCAGGCCGGCTCCTGAGCCTCACAGTCCTCCTTGGCAGGCTCCAAGGCAGGAAGAGGGCAGCTGGGAGGGACGGCATCCAGTCCACAATCCTCTCCAGGGTCCCGGCTATGCAGTTGAATGTTTGCATAAACGACCCCCCAGGCCTCTTAGCATCAAGCCAGCACTCGCTCCTGCAACTGCAGGCGGCGCTCCTCCACTTGCAGGCGGTGCTCCACCACCTCCACCTGGCGATGGAGGGTGGCGAGGACCTGGGGGTCAGCAGCTGCCTGTGGGTGGCTTCGGCGATGGCAGACTCATCTCGGGGCCAGTCTCTGCTCCGTCACCTGGCTGCCATGGCGTGATGTCCCCAGTGGGCTGTCTGGAATGACGGACGTGGCGGCAGTGCTGTCATGGCCCTCAGATGGTGCAGCTGCAGAAAGCGCGGGGAAGAGAGAGGACAGCCGTCAGTACTAGGTCATGACCTGTGGCCCATGCCCTCTGCCCCCCCTGCTGCTGGGTCTCCATCCTCTGTCCCTCAGCCATGGGTGTGGTGTCCCTGTCGGTGACCCCCTTTGGGGGCTTGGCTCCCCCTACCTTCCCAGGGATGGGGCATGGTGCTGTCCGTGGGGAGTGGATGCTGACGGGCTCTGAGGGCCGTGCTGCTGTCCTGGGGCCATGGTCTGGCTGGGCAGTGGTGGGCCGGGGTTGGCTGGGTGTGTGTGGGGGCTCTGGTCGTGTCTCTTGCCCCCGCCCCATAACCCAGGGGTGTGCACATCTGGGGTACATACCTGATGGTCTACTCCCACAGTCGGGGGACACCTGTTGGGCAGACGCCCTGCTGGAGCTGCAGGGTGGAAGATCAATAAGGAGCTCCCCGTTGCTGGAGCCCTCCTCCTCCACTATCCCAGGGGTGAGCTCCTCTGGGGGCCCCTGGAGTGCAGGGCTGGCCTCTGGGCTGGCCTCTCGCTCCGAGGCCTGCTGGGGCTCCTCAGCCGCGGTGTCAAGGTTGGCCTGGGGTGGGGAGAGGAGGTGTACCAGGGGCCTAAGATCTCCCTGAGCTCCCTGTAAAAGGGGCAAGCAGCGGGGGTGGCCCCAGACCGCCTGGCCGTGTCCTGGACTCAAGCGTAACCCTGCCACAGCTGCTTGACTTTACTCCTGATATGGTCAGGAGTGCAGGCAGGGTGACCCTGGGAGGCCAGGCCCTCGGCCAGCTGCGCAAATGTGTCTGCATTTTTCCGCTTGCTCCTCATTACCTGGACCACCTCCTTCTCACCCCAAATCCCAGCAGATCCCAGATTTTGGAGTCCATTCAGGAGGGGCCCCCACTGCCTCTTCCCCCCCAGCTGGACCTCTAGGAGCTGTGGGTCCCCCTGGGGGGTGTGCCCTGGGGGCGCTCAGGGGGCTGGCTGGCTACCATGGGGTCTGTGGGGCCTATGGAGGGTGTGCAGGGTGGCTGCATGTATGTGCTGCTGCATGCACGCTCTTAGCTTCCTGCCACAGGATATCTGAGTGTGTGGTGCTTTAAGGGCTGCTGCATGGGGTGACCATAGAGCCCTGCAGGGGCTGGACAGCACTTCTCAACCCCTCAGCTGATGGCCGTCATGGAGGACCCCACTATTTCGAAGTAGCGGGACGCGGATCGTCTACACATGCCCTCCTTTGACTTTGAACGTTGACGTAGGGCACTCTTCCCATCTTCTGATGGGGATAGCGATTTCAACGTCTCGCTCCCTTACGTCAATTTCAACTTCGAAATAGCGCACACGCGTGTAGATGTGACACACACTATTTTGAAGTTGGGCCACCAACTTCAAAATAGGCGGCTAATGTAGATGTGGCTTAATTCTATCCTTTTGTTGGCCATAAAGGACACATCTATACTTACTGTTGGTTGGTTAATTTTCTGGTGTTGAATTTAGCGTGCCTATCAGGGCTTTGTTAAATTGAATGATCAGGGTGCTGCCATCGATCCTGGTACAGGGAAGTCAACAAGAGAGTTTCTCTCATTGAGCTTCCGCTTTGGGGATGGTGTCAAAAATTGATTTAAGACAGTTACACTCCAGCTATGCGATTCTCACAGCTGGAGTTGTGCATCTTAAGTAGATTTTTCCACCCTAGTGTAGAGCTACCTTCCCTCTTTGTTCAGCAGAGCTTGGCTCTAATAACACAAGTTAAGAACAGCCATACTGGGTCACACTAATGGTGCCTCCAGCCCAGAATCCTGCCCATCCAATAGTGGTGAAAGCCAGATTCTTCAAAGTATATTATCAGAACAGGAAAATTAACGTGATCCATCCCAACTTCAAGCAGTCAGAGCTCTAGGACACCCGAAGGATGGGTGCCTGATCATCTTGGCTAATAGCCACTGATGCACCTATTTTCCAGGAATTTTGAACCCAATTCTATTTTTAGTCTTTACAATGCCCTCTGGAAAGACGTTCCAGGGGTTGACTCTTTTTATAGAAGTACTTCCATAGGTTTGCTTTTAAACCTGCTGCCTATTAATATAAATGGGAGACCCCAATTTATGTGTTTTGCAAAGAAGTAAATAACACTTCCTTATTTACTTTATCTGCAGCATTCATGATTTTGTAGACTTCTCTAACATTCCCCTTCAGCTGCTTCTTTTCTTGGATGAATAGACCATTCTTTTTACTCTCTTCTGGAGCTGTTCTGTACCCACCGATCATTTCTCTTGCCTGTCTCTGTACTTTCTCCTAATTTCCATGCCCAGCTTAAAAGTATTACTGTTCATGGGAATGCCTTTTTTTCTTTTAAACAATTGGTCAGTTTAAAATGAAGAGAGCATATACATTTGTAGGTTCTTTATAATTTACTAGAATAGTTGTTCCTGTTTATCTCACTTGTGCTTTTGTTCTTACACCGCTTATATGGTGAGGCTCTCACCAAAAGCAGGAAGTGATTAGGAAATCTTGTTACTTACTGTATTAAAGACATCTGGCAAGAAAGGAGGAAAGAGAGAATGAAAGAAGAGAGAAATATTATTATCTCACAGGGAAAGGAATATCTTATGCGCAGGATGTACAGAAGGCAATCAACTGCTGGGCTTTTTTACTCTATCATTTGAAGGAATGTCATGAAATGTGTTAGTCATTATGCAGAAAGACCCTCGGCTCCTGATGGGTGCTCCGTTTGTGTGTTATCTTTACCAAAAATCCATGGTGGTTCTGCTGATCTGTTAGTGATTTCCTTTCTGGGAAGGGAAAAATTACCATTTTTAATGGTAGCTTATGGAAAACCCCTGTATATATGTCATGTTTCATTAGTTTGCAAATCCTCATTGCATTCCACAGAGTTTAACATTAATTTTTCAGTTCTGGGATATTTGTCAATCATCTTTCCCATAAATCCCTTTTTGATTTCTTGTGGTGAGACTTATAGGCTGTGTCTACACTTGCCCCCACCTTTGAAGGGGGCATGGTAATCAGGGCCACAGGAGATTACTAATGAAGTGCTGCGGTGAATATGCAGTACTTCATTAGGCTAATTTTCCCCTGTGGCAACTTCAGAGAAGCAAACTTTGAAGTGCCAGCATGAGTGAAGACCCTTTACTCCTCAAAATGCCACTTAGAAGTTGCGGTGGGGGAAAATTAGCCTAATGAAGTGCTGCGTATTCACCACAACACTTCATTAGTACTCTCTCGTGGCCCTGATTACCATGCCCCCTTTGAAGTTGGGGGCAAGTGTAGACAAGGCTGTAATGTATCGTTCTGTACAGAATGGGAGTTCACCTTTGCAGTATGTCAAAATATTCCATGTGTGATTGGTGCTGTTATATAAGAAAACAGCCTGTGAGATCAGAAATTTGTAATCCCCTTTCTATAACTTCACACCATTTTGTTGGACAAAGCAGCTTGTAGATAGAGTCCTTTAAGAAGAAATGTAATACTTTAAGCCAAATGCTTCTCACCTACACCAAATCTTGAATATGTTTATAGTCTCTAAGCTGCTACAGGACTGCTTGCTTTGTTTTTTTAAATGATAAAAATAGCAGTATTGGGTCAGACCAATGGTCCATCTAGCTCACTATCATGTCTTCCAACAGTGGCCAAAAAACTGTGCCTCACAGGGAATTAACAGCACATATGCTCATCAAGTGATCCGTTCCCTATCACCCATTTTCCGCTTCTGACAAACAGAGGCTAAGGACACCATCCCTGCCCATCCTGGCTAACAGCTATTGATGGACCTAACCTCTATGAACAGGGTTCTGCAACCTGCAGCTCTTTAAGAACTTCTTTGTGTCCCCCATCACCATAATTGCAAAGTTAAAGAAGAAAAAACTCCTGATTATTTTCAATAAATGGTGAACGTTATAAAAGCCCAGCATCCTTAACCACATTCTCCACACCCCACTGCCTTGTGGGTTATCCTGGGAAGGAGAAAGGCTAAGTGAGTAAACCCTGACAGAAAATCCGGAGTGGAGTCTGAAGGCGGTTCGGTGTCAACTTCTGGCACAGTCCTGGCAACTCCTGCAGCTGAGCTGGTACCAGACGTGGAGGTTATCCTCTCCTTTGGACTATATCAGTAAAGCCGAGAGGGGGACACTGGTGTCTGGGCAGCCCAGAGTCTCCATAATAAGTGCCCAGGCTCGCGCCCGGAGAGGTACTCCAGCATCTGTGAAGAGCGTTGCGTCAACATGGGAGGCAACAGATACCGGCTATAAGCTCTTGCTCAACTGGCGTAGAGAACAAGTGCCAGGGGTTGTGCACAGAAAGCACACTAAGGACTTGCCAGACACCCACCACATCTGCAAGAGAAGCAGCAAGGACTGTCACTCTCTTATGGGTCTTCATAGTCACAGTAGATGCTGTAAATGAAGTGCTCAATTGAAACTATAAAGGGCGCGATCCATAGTCGTTGAAGACTGAAGGATGCCTACTACTACTACTACTACTACTATAAAAGCCCAGCAATGAACAACTCGTATCTAAATAGCAAACAATATGTGATCTTGAAATGTTGGATAACTCCCCCTTTAATATGTGCTGTGTATTGTGAGACATATTACTGTATCTGTGTTTTGATCGCCTTGCTAATAATTTTGAAAAGGAAAGACAAGCTTGTGGCATTCCTGCAATGAAGGACAACATGCATTTTAAGAAAGAAAACTGAAATTAAACCTGAAGTAAAAGTAGCATAATTAAAGTGGGCTCAGGAGTGAAAGTCAGGAAGATAGTGGTTTAAAGAGTGAGGAAATAGAATATGTAAAAAGCTTGTGAATGTCCAGCAGTAAATATGTATCGCATTACAGATTATTGTTTGTGCATTGTTCTTATAATAGAGGTTACAAAAAGTATGGTTTGATGTTGTTTCTTAAGGACTATCTCGTATTCATGTGCATTGTGGCTCTTGAATTATTACGTTTTTCACCTATTTGAAAAAAATGGCTCTGGCTATTTTGGCTGCTGACTCTGGTCCGTGAACATACTTAGTCCTTTTTTTGTTTTTTTTAGCCTAAATCAGTTAATAGTTTCATTGACTTCAGTGGAGTTATCTGATGTAATCCAGTGTAATGAATAATAGAAGTTGGTCTGATAGCTCTGTCCAGCTGAACTTTCCTATAGTATGGAGATGTTGGTAGCCTATCCAGAGTTTTCGGATGAAATTTGCATCGCAGGTCTAAATGGGTGTCATGCTGTAATACAATCCTCAGTGTTCACTCCCACTTTAAATTTTTCATATGTTCTATGGCTGGCGGACAATCTTGTTGAAATCTGAGCTAACTTGGGCAAACCATTTCAGTGAGAGTTCGGAGGGGAAAATAGGGTTACAGTAAACCCTTGATTTAATGGACTAATAAGGGGGATGGGTGGCCATTAAAGCTGAAAGTCCATTAAATAGAGGGTTTACTGCCCACTCACCCGCTCCAGGCTCCCCCAGTCCCAGCCTCCCACCCCAAAATACTTGTGACTCACCAAAGGAGCCACCAGCACTGGAGGAGCCGCTGAAGCCCATTGAGCCCCCTGCTGTGGCTGGAGCTACCAACCCCGCTGCTGTGGGGCTGGGGGAACCCTACTGTGCATGACTGGAGCTTTCCCACCATGGCTGTGACCCTGCTGCTGCCTAGCGGGGAGAACCCCACCGCGTGGCTGAAAGAATTGCCACCGCTGGAGCCACACTTGCTCCTCCCACCGGGGGTGGGGCATGTATTCAAGTGCTCTCTGCCCTTGTATGTGCCCTGCCCCTGTTGGGAGGAGCGTGTGGTGGCTCTGGCAGTGGTCTGGGCCACCGTGGATGGTTCAGCAGCATCAGACCAGGTAAGTCCCTTACTTTCTTGTGGAGTGGATGGAGGGCAGGATTTAGGATTTAATGGACCTTGATTAAGTAGGCTTCGGGAACAATGGGCGGGGAGAGAGGAAATCTGTTGGTCCCAAAGTCTGTTAAATCAGGCTCTGTAAAACTGAGGGTTTACTGTAATTGTGTTTTTGAAAATGTTTATAATGCTGCTTGTTTGGCTCCATTTTATTTCAAATATGACTCGACTCTTCTTGAAAAATCTTGCTGACTGATAAAGTGCATGGGACCCAATTAGGGATGGGGAATGGCATGTTTAAGCAAGTTATTCATCAGTGAGCAACAAAAGTCAGAACAGTCCATGGGATTCATGTACTATTTGAAAGGGGACCAAATGAAAGATGCCTTCATCTCATGCATGCTATTCCTGTAAACTTTCCTATGACACCTATTAGGCAATTTGTCACTTTTAGGTTTAAAAAAAATAAGTGCATCATATCCCAAGCATCCAGCCTCAGTGAAGCTTTTGGGGGAATTGGGTTATATCTAGTGTATGTAACCAATACCCAAAACAGATACACTCAGTTTCACTACAAAAGTCTCACGGGGCTCTGCCTCCAGTATTTTTAAAAAATAGCCTGTTGAGCTGCATTCTGTGAGGGCCTCCTGTGGGTGCTGGCCACTTGTGTTCATTACTCTGGCTTCTTTGGTTGCTCACAGTCTTTTAATGGGTCAGCTCTCTGGGTTTCTTTGTACATTTTTATGGTTGGGAGGTGAAGGAACAAACACCTGTAGTCAGCTGGAATTGTGGCCAATAGCGGATGGGAGGCATTATATACCGTAACTTAAAAAGCTGTTTCTTCTCTTACAGGCTGTTTCTTCCCTTTGCCAGCATTCAGGTATCTGGTGACATTCTGGACAGATCTACACTAGGGGATAAAAATCAATTTAAGACACTCAACTCAAGGTATGAGAATTGCGTAGCTGAAGTCAACCTATCAGAATTGATATTGCCACTATCCCCACAGTGGGAAGCCAACAGGAGAAACTCTGCCGTCGACTTCCCTTACTCCTTATGACTGTGAAAAGGACCGGGGTCAACAGTGGCACCCTGATAATTCAATTTAGTATGGCCCAACTTACTGCGCTAAATCGAGCCCCAGAAGATTGACCGCCAGCATGTTGATCTTCTCA
This sequence comes from Carettochelys insculpta, assembly GCF_033958435.1. Lineage (NCBI taxonomy): Eukaryota > Metazoa > Chordata > Testudines > Carettochelyidae > Carettochelys > Carettochelys insculpta. The sequence goes on along the minus strand of NC_134140.1, from coordinate 129,621,176 downwards.
GAAGAGTAGACATAGCCTATATTACATACTAATATGTGTAGTGAAGTACTACTGAGTATGAATCCTAAAGAAATTGAATCATGGATGAGTGGAAAATTGGGAGTTCTCAGCACTTCTACCTGTCAGCGAGGAGGGCCATTTTGCAACAGGCAGCAATAAAATATTCATCTTCTCATCTGAATTTGAAGATGTTTTTTCTAATTTCCCTTCCTTCCTGAGTCGTCCTTACCCTCTCAAACTTCCTCCTTCTCTACCTGAAGAACTTCAAATTCTGTCTGATTGTCTACATCCTTTGACTAATTCAAAAATGGCAACGTACCATTTGTAAACATGCAGCTGAGCAATGAATTATTTTTCAGATTGGGTTACAGCTAGCATTAACTTTTATTCATATTTACAGTTTAATTTTAATGTTGGTGGAAAGTATTAGGTTGACATCCTGTCAGCAGGTCAGGAATGTCAGGGACAGACAACTTTTCCTCTTAATTTCTTTCAATGTACCTGAACCCTGATTTAGAGGGATGCAAGCGGTCTAATTTCTGTGCCCATCCAGTTCATGGTCTCTGTGCTACTGCTGCCGATAAGAGTGCACATTAGTTTCATTTGGAGTGGTTTGCTAAGCTAGGAAGTAAGCCTTTGTTCTCAAAAGGCTGCATTACATATAAGTGACTTTACATCTGTAACACTGACAGACCTGAGTTGTCAGCCCTAGGTATAGAACCTGTAAGCCCAGGGTCTAAAGCCCTGCACTCTACCACGAGAGTGTGTAGAGCAGAGACTTCACTCACCTCAGATGAGGTCTCAGTACCTCTGGATACTGCACAGCCATTCATTATTTGGTCACTACCATCCCATGCTTTGACAGATTTGGTCTGTTGACTTATAGGTGAAATCATCCATTTGAGATCATTCAAATGACCCTTCAGCATGCTAATAAATTTTGATGTAAAATTATCCACTTTTATTGCATTGAAAGTGAAGTAAATGCTTGGCTGGTTTTACCATTTTAAATGAAAATGTATTTTGTTAAATAAACTTTTTCCAAGTTCTCCCAAAAAGATTTCAACTTTGAGGCGTTGCATGTCCTCTTTTATCCTGGGGTAAATTCTTTCAGCTGAGACTTATATGCATAAAAACTGGGCTTCCTGGTGGAAATGTTAATGTGAATGGTGCTATTGTAATGCTTATACAGAGTAGTAACACTTATTAAGAGTGTTGTTATTCCCCATTAACAACACAGCACTGTAGACACATGCAGCATTGATCTAGCCTGACTGCAAGCATTGGTTCCATTGGACACACTGGCCCATGTGACCACGGTTTTCCCCAAGATCTTTCCACATGCTGTTGTTGAAGTAAATCTCCACTGTGTGCTGATGGAGTAAAATAGAGGGAAGTATTCTGTCATCTGGCAAAGTGGGTGGAAAATTTCATTTTGTGGGTTTTGTAGAAGAAGAAAATGGAAAGCAAAAGGAAAATGTTGGCTTTTTAGTAACAGTATCTCAGTATCGTTTAAATGTGTTAAATGCCAACTCATGGAAATAGTCTGATTTTAAAAATTCTTGTGGTTACTCCAGGTTTGCCCTCAGCTTTGGTCATTACTAGGGGAATGAAGGAGCTGGATGAAGGTTGTGTTTTTTTAAAGTTTTCTTATTAAATATCTAAGCAGAAGAGACAAGTTGCTCATGGACAAATGATGGTCAAATCTCAGAAGGCTTTTGTATACTCTGTTTCAATGAGAAGCTTATAAAACTTTATGTTCAGACACTTATACAACCTTATTCAATTATTCAGACTTGTAATGTCTTCAAATTGAGGTGGAATATCTATTGAGAAAAAGTTTTCTCCAAAAAGATCCAGGAATTTCTGCTTTTTGTTGGCTCAGAAATACTATGAGCTACAGTCTTTCTTTCGGGGAATTTTGATGTCTCTGTGCTCAGAGGTGTTAAAAAATAAAAAGCACTGAAGAAAACTGCATCAGCATTTTTAGAATCTTAAAATGATTGATTTTACATATGATTCCCTTTGGGTAAAAGTCCAGAGATTTTATATTACAAAATCAATGCATAAAGTACTTCCATGCCCTAGACAGAAGTTCATTCTGTACATCAGATTAAAAACTCACCTTGTTACGGTTGAACATAATGTCTAAGCCTATTTGCTGCTGCTTCTAATTGCAAAATAGCTGTTCTCTTAACCTACAAATGGCTTGATCCTGCATATAATTCTTTAAAAGTAATCTTTACTAAGATAAGTAAGGCTTGATGGTTCATGTGTAAAATTCCTATGAGACTTGTATCCAGTTTACTTCAACATGTATAAACCTGCCTCTGGTTAACTTTGCATAGGCCATAAAGATTGAAAGTGCTGTAAAAATCACCTTCTGTTATAGTTACAAATGTAAGCAGACATGCAAGCATATACATTTATATAAAAATGGTCAATTTGAAATTGCTTTTTTCATAGAAAGTAAGGTTATTTTATGTTTAAGAATGTAAACATTTCACAGTTCATCATGAAGCAGCTTCATACCAACTCTTGGACTTACAGTAAGTCTTCTAACCAGTTCAAGAAATTTTCTTTGTTAGAACATTTAGTGAACGTAGCCTGCAGAAGTGGTTGCCTTAGCCTGAAAAGATATTTTGGTTCTTCCATAGTGCAGCATTTTACTACTCTCCAGAAAGAAAAAAAAATCTGACTAAATTAAATTCTATTGGATGGAAAGAAAACAAACCCAGGCAAAAAAAAGAGTAAAATTATTGTTTTGTCAAATACAGTTATTATCTGCAACATCCCTATGTTGCTATTAAAGGGATTCTTCACATATAATGTAATTCACAGGCATTACTAAAACTAAAATTAAAACAGAAATTAATGTTTTGTTTTGGAGCCTAAACTATCAAGCAGTAAGTAAACAAAGATACTGATGCTAATTTCTAACAAATTAACTCCTTTAAATGTCAGGAGTAAGGTGAAGGAGCTGCAGCAGGGTTACGCCCGGGCCCGGGATGCAGCCAGCTGATCTGGGGCCGCCCCCGCCACTTGCCCCTTTTACAGGGAGCTCAGGTCCATCCTGGGCCCCTGGCACACCTCCTACCCCCCAGCCACTCTTGACACATCGGCTGACGAGCCCCAGCAGGCCCCGGAGACGGAGTCCACCCCGGAGGCAAGCCCTGTACCCCAGGGGCCCCCCCAGGATCCACCCCTTGGACGCCGGAGGAGGAGGAGGGGGAGTCCTCCAGCAACAGGGGGCTCCACATTGCCCTCCTGTCCCTCAGCTCCAGCAGGGCATCCGCCCAATGGGTGTCCCCCGAATGTGGGAGTGGAGTGTCAGGTATGTACCCCCCCAGTGCACACCCCCGGGGTTAAGGGGCGGGGACAAGAGACATGACCAGGGCCCCCCACACGCCCAGATGACCATGGCCCCAAGGACAGCAGTGGCATGTCCCTCAGAAGAGTGCATCAGCCCCTGAACCCCAGCAGGACAGCGCCATGCCCCATCCCTGGAGATGCGGGGAGCGGAACCTAGGGTCCCCCGTGGCGGGGGGGGGGGACACCCATCATCATCATCAGCATCTCTGGGGGACGGGGATGGGGAACCAGCAGCAGAGGAGTGGGGGGACAAGGGCCACGGGTCAGGGCCCACACTAACAGCTGTCTCCACTCTTGTTCCCCTCTGTGTTCCGCAGCTGCACCATCGGAGGGCCCGGAGAGCGCCGGTGAGGTGCCTGTGGCCCCGGAGAGCCCACCGGGGCCATCCCAGCAGGCCAGCCCCTCGGCGGAGCACAGACCAGCCCCAGGACGAGGCCAACAAAGGAGCAGCCACCCGTGGACGGCCACGGACCCCCCAGCTGCTCGCGACCCTCCACCATCAGCTGGAGGTGTCAGAGTGGCGCCTGCGGGTGGAGGAGCGGCGGCTAGAGCTCCAGGAGCGAGCGCTGGCCTGGCGCCAGGAGGCTTGGGGGGCCTTCATGCGCATGTTCCACCAGATCGTGCAGCACCTGGCCCCCCCGCCGCTCCGCCCGCCATTCCACCCGCCGCTCCGCCCGCCGCTCCACCTGCTGTGCCTCCACCGTCTGCCACCCTGGGGCCTGCCGCTGAGGGGGACCATGGGCCTGCGGACACCGGCCAGCCCTATATGCCGGTTCTCCTGGCCCCCACCCAGCCTCGACCAGGGCTCCAGCCTCGACGTGGGTCGCGCCCCCCAACACCGGGTGCTTGACAATAGGGTGCAGGGCTGAGGAAGTTGCCATCCCCTTTGTACATATTCCCCCCATGTTTGTAAATAGTTTTTGTTCTGATGTCCCATGTACATAGTTCCCCCTTTCCTTCTGTTAATAATAACATTGCACTGTTTTGTTTCAAACAACATTTCCATTTATTTCAAAGAAAAGTGTGGGGGTGTGTGTGCTCTGGGGTGCTCTGTGGTGTGGGCGTGGGGGCAGGGAGTGTTGTGGAGGATGGGAGGGTGCAGTGGGTGGCTCACCAGCAGCTGGCCCTGCCAGCGTTCACCCCGCAGCCTGGTCAAAATGGGCCCGCAGGGCCTCCCAGACCCGGATCCCCTCAGGGTCGACCTGGCAACTGGGGGCAGCGGGTGGCTGGACGTCGGCCCTGCCAGCCTCCACAGCCCAGCCCAGGAAGAAAGCCTCTCCCTTGCTCTCCACCAGGTTGCGCTGCATGTGCCCACAACCTGGGGGATGTTGGTGAGGCCTGCATCGAGGTGGGTGAGGAGACACCTCCAGCCCCCTTTGAGGCAGCCAAAAGTCCGCTCGACCACCTGGTGTGCATGGTTTAAGCGTGTGTTGAACCGCTCCTGGCTGGCTGTGACGTGGCCTGTGTAAGGGTGCATGAGCCAGGGCCGGAGGAGATACACCGCGAATTTCTGAACACCCGGGCATTGCGGGTGCTGCCAGGCCAGCCGACATAAATGTCCAAGAGACAGCCCCGGCTGTCCACCAAGGCCTGCAGGACCACGGAATGGTATCCCTTCCTATTGAGGAAGCGTCCTCCACTATGCTCCGGGGCATGGATGGGGATATGGGTCCCATCCAGAGCCCCAAAGCAATTTGGGAAGCCCAGGCTGGCAAACCCCGCGATGGCAGCATCCAGGTCCCCAAGCCGCACGAGCCTGTGGAGGAGCAGGGCATTGATTGCGCGGACGACCTGCAGGGGAAGGACATGAGAGAGCACCAGTGAGGGGTGTGCAGGGTGTGTCTGGCCCTCCCCACAGGGCTCCCCCACTCCCCACAGGGCTCCCCCTGTCCCCCTGGGTCCTCTTACCTCCATGAGGACAGCTCCGAAGGTGGCCTTGCCCACGCCGAACTGCTGCCCTACGGATCAGTAGCTGTCTGGAGTGGCCAGCTTCCAGATAGCGATGCCGACCCGTCTCTCTACTGTCAGGGCACGTCGCGTGGGGGTGTCCTGGTGCCGTAAGGCAGGGGCGAGCCACTGGCAGACCTCCAGGAATGTCTGTTGTCTCATCCGGAAGTTCCGGAGCCAGCGCTCGTTGTCCCACTCGCCGAGCACCAGCCGCTCCCCCCTGTCCGTGCTCGTGGGGTATCTCCACAGCCGGCGGCGTGTGCGGCGGGGGTGGGGCTGGGAGGGTGGCAAGGTCTGGGGCTGCTTCCTCATCCCCTGAGGACAGCTCATCTTCCTGAAATAAAAGATGGTCAGCTGCCTCCTGCATAGCACTGAGCAGGGCAGCCAGTGGTCCTGCAGAGGCGGGTGTGGGGGCCTCTGGCTGCTGCTGCTGCTGGGGGTCCATGCTGCTTCCATGGGGTGTGCGGGCTTGTGGCTCTGCAGACCGTGTGCTGTGCAGGCTGAGTGTATCTGGGAGGGGCCCTTTAAGGGAGCGGCTTGCTGTTGAGTCCACCCTGTGACCGTGTATGCAGCTGTTCCTGGCACCCTTATTTCGATGTGGGCTGCTTTGGTGTGTAGACGCTCCCCTGCAGCGCCTACTTCGATGTAGTGCTGCCTAACATCGACGGCACCAGCCCTGGAGGACGTGTAGACACTATTCGTTGAAATAGCTTATTTCAATTTCACTACATCGAAATAAGCTATTTCGATGTAGCGTCCCAGTGTAGACGTAGCTAATGTGAGTTAGCTTCATGGGATCGTGTTTGGGTTTCTCCCCCATGGAAGAAGGGAATTCAATAATTGTTCCTCTCTCATATTATGGTAAACATTGAGCTACCCTTCTTGAGCCCAATCCCTGCTTGGGTAAATGTCCACTTGTTTTTAGTGGGAGTTCTGCTTCTGTAAAAACTGTAAGATTTGGTCTTATGCCGTGCTTTTTTTGTTAAAAAAAAGGAACTGGTGCTCAGCTGGCTTCCTGCTCCCCAGCCAATCGGGTAGCTGGGGCTGCGGAGGTGCCAATACTCAATACTGGCAAGTACCAGCACAAAAAGAGCACTTTTCTTAGGGTAACCATCCATCCCGTATTGGGTGGGATGGTCCTGTATTTGGAATGCCAAAAAGGCTTTCCGACTTTTTTTTTAAAGGGATGAATTGTCCCGTATTGGACTGTCTCCCCACAACCTCGGGGAAACATGGGCAGCTGCTGATTCCCCAGGGCTCGGGGATCGCCAGCGGCTGCAGCTTCCCCAGGACCCCCAGGGATGTTGGCAGCTGCGGCTTCCCTGGGGATTCTGGAGATTGCTGGTGGTTGCCGCTTTCCCGGGGCTCCCAGGGAGCACGGGCAGCTCCCACCTCCTTCCTGGCTCCCTGGGGCTTGGTAGACCTGCCCCTCCCCGCATATGTCCCTGTCCCATATTTGGGAAAGGGATATACAGTCGCCCTAACTTTTCTTATGTATGTTTGTGGCTACGTCTACACGTGAAGCCTACATCGAAGTAGCCTATTTCGATGTGGCGACATCGAAATAGGCTATTTCGATGAATAACGTCTACACGTCCTCCAGGGCTGGCAACGTCGATGTTCAACATCGACGTTGTGCAGCACCACATCGAAATAGGCGCAGCGAGGGAACGTCTACACGCCACAGTAGCACACATCGAAATAAGGGTGCCAGGCACAGCTGCAGACAGGGTCACAGGGCGGACTCAACAGCCAGCCGCTCCCTTAAAGGGCCCCTCCCAGACACACTTGCACTAAACAGCACAAGATACACAGAGCCGACAACGAGTTGCAGACCCTGTGCATGCAGCATGAATCCCCCGCTGCAGCAGCAGCAGCCAGAAGCCCTGGGCTAAGTGCTGCTGCACACGGTGACCATAGAGCCCCACACGGGCTGGAGAGACAGCGTCTCTCAACCCCCCAGCTGATGGCTGCCATGGAGGACCCTACAATTTCGACGTTGCGGGACGCGGATCGTCTACATGGTCCCTACTTCGACGTTGAACGTCGAAGTAGGGCGCTATTCCGATCCCCTCATGAGGTTAGCGACTTCGACGTCTCACCGCCTAACGTCGAAGTTAACTTCGAAATAGCGCCTGACGAGTGTAGCCGCGACGGGCGCTATTTCGAAGTTAGTGCCGCTACTTCGAAGTAGCATGCACGTGTAGACACAGCTTGTGTGTTCCATTTGTTAAATAAGGATGAGATTTACCCTAGCACAGCAGATGCCAATTAAATATATATCAAGGAATTCCCATTTGAAGCTGGAAATTTCAGAGCTTAACGCAGAGTTAGATGCCCATTGAATTTCAGTGGGAGTTCAGAACCTTACTCTTAGGTTAGACTCTTACGCCTCCTTTAGAAATGTGAGCCTAGGTCCTTAACATAACACACACAACAAATAATAGTATTATGTTTGTTGGAGGAAGAAGTCTCCCAAACTTGTGAAAATATTCCCTTTTATGTAAAAGGCATTACTGCAGCCAGAATGGCCCTCCCTCTGTGGACATTAGTACAAAGTGGAAATGGAGCTGAGAAATCAAACATGATACCTCTGGGGCTGGATTAAAATTAAGAAACATGAAATGGCTGATAAACAGGCTGTTGGATAAATAAGGAGTATGACAACTATCCACAGGCTACCAGGAGTGGAGTGTTTGTGTGTGTTCCTGTGCTTGGGAAAGAGAGGTTAGTTTATGTAGACAAGTGTATTGCACCTTTTCTGCACTGTACTACTTATGTAAAAATGACTGTATTTGTGATCTAATTGTTACTAGATTTACTTAAAAGGGTTAGTGAAAATGTGTGAAAGGGATTGACTACTAAAACCAAATTTATTGTTCCCATTCAGTAACAAGGGCTAATCTGATGTTCTGGCAGATCAGAGGGAAAATGTGTACTGAATGGCATTTATTGTTCTACTTGCAGCTGTGAAACAGGATAAAAGAAGAGATGAGACCTACAGTTTCAAGTTTTGTCTATGTGCCTGCTTGTAAAAAGGTGGTATTGAATAGCAAGCACTTCTTCCCAAAACTCTGAAAGCTGTTCAACTGGAACACGAGATAGGAAAAGGGGTTGGTGAGGGAAGGGCTGGAGAGCTTTAAAAGTCTGACTTAGGGACTGTCTCACAAACCTTGATTCAACTGAGAGACAATCCTAAAGTATTATAGCACTTTAAAGACTAACACAATAATTTATTAGGTGATGAGCTTTCATGGGGCAGACCCACTTGCTCAGATCTGGAGAAGTGGGTCTGCCCCATGAAAGCTCATCACCTAATATATTTTTTTCTTAGTCTTTAAGGTGCTACCATGATTGCCTTTTTGTTTTGTTACGCTACAGACTAACATGGCTACTTCTCTCTTACTGAAGTACTAAGGCACTTCATAATTAAAGAACGTAAGAGTGGTCAAACTGTATCAGACCATTTAGCCCAGTATCCTGCCTTCTGACCATGTCCTGTGACAGATGTGTCAGAGGGCATGAACCAAACAAGTAATCATCAAGTGATCCATCTCCTGTCACCTAGTCCCAGAATATGGCAAACAAATGCTAATAACACTCCAAAGCATGGTTTTGCATCCCTGCTCATCTTCAGCAATAGCCATTGATGGACCTTATATAGCTGATGATGAACTCTTATTGTTCTTTTTAAACTTTGGTCTTGGCCTTCACATTCTCTGGCAAAGAGTTTTACAGATTAACAATATATTGTGTGAACAAATAGTTCCCTTTGTTTTAAATCTGCTGCCTTGTGGCAGGACTAAGTAACATCTAGATCATCCCTGAAGGGGTATTTGTCTAATTTCTTCTTAGAAACCTCCAATGGCAAAGATTCTACAACCTTCCTGGGTGAATTTGTTCCTGGGCTTAACTATCCCGAAAGTTACAGGTTTGTCCTAATGTCTGACCTAAATATCCCTGGTTGCAATTTTTGTATGTAACATTACAGGTTCAACCTCCCTTGTCCAGCAACCTTGGGACCTGAGTGGTCCCGGACAAAAGATTTTGCCGGACCAGGGTTGTCAGTTCTTCCCCCACTCCATCCCCCTGCTGGCCTCAGCCTCTTCTCCTGGGGTCCCCTCCTTGATGCTGGTGGCCTGCTGGGCCTAATCCTGGTGAGTCATGTCTAGCCTGTGGGCCACTTATTGCCCACCCAACCATATTCTGTTTACACTGATGTTCACTATGTTAGTCATCCAATCACCTTTAAGATTTTTTTGTGACTATTGAAACAAAAAAGGAACACTTCAGTGATGGCTGAGTTTTTTTTATTGTCTTTCACTCCATATTGAGTAATCAGTTTTCCTGCAGTAGAAACTCCCTGACAAATAGGGAGAAATAATAATCAGTACTTCCTTTTCATGCGAATACAACAGTTCTTGTGAAAAATCAATAGATTTATGTTACCTGCCCCCAAAGCCACAGGATTTTTCTTCAGAAGGAAGGATCATTTTGTTGCTCCCTTCATTGTGAACTTATCAGTAAATAAATCACCTTACACTCTGTTGAAATGCAGGCAGCTGTGGGATGGGACATCACAACTTTTTTAATAGTGCATAACAGCAGTAGATTTTGCCCTGATGTTAGAGGATGCAATCTCAAAAAACATGAAAACATGAGAACATTAATCTAATAGAGGATTCTCCTGTCTGCTTCTTGCATATTCGTATTTCTGCCTGCACCTGAACTTCCCTTTTGGTACTGTTGAAAACCTGCATAATTGTGGTGAAAGCTTATTAATGCATGATTTTATTTGTTTCATTTCATTTCAGCTAACACAAGGGTACTTACACTTATAAAGGTATAAATGTTTGCATCAATGGTAATGTAGCATATTCATGCAGAAAGGTAGTATAAAGTGGCATTCTGAACCTTCCCCAGTCCTGTGTAACGGCCCTTAAACAGGCTAAGTAAGTAAACGAAGTTGCGCCAAACTAGATGAGGGCTCAATAGGGCTCAAGGGCTACATCTACAAGGGCAGATTTTGTTGACAAAACTGAGCCTTTGTCATAAAACTCGCCAAGCCTCTACATGGTTAAAGTGCTCTGTTGAGAGTTTGTCAACAAAATGCAACTGTTCAGCCAGCAGCGTTATACCTCTCCCCGATCAGGTATAGGCATCCTTCCATCTGCATAGACTATGGATCGCGCCCTTCGTAACTCCATTTAAGATCGTCATTTGCAGTGTTGACTGTGACTGTGGAGGCCCACACGAGAGTGACAGTCCTTGCTACATCTGCTGCATATGTAGTGGGTGTCTGGCAGGTCCTTGCTGTCCTTTGTGTGGGCTCGCTTCTCCTCTGCCAGCTGTCTGATCTTCATCTCGCCCTTCTGATGGCCCTTGTGTTGTTCCTGCTTCCAGCTTCTACGGTCATCTGCCAGCTCTTCCCAACTATCTGGGTCGATGTCTACCTCCTTGAGGTCCCTCTTACAGACGTCTTTGTAGCGCAATTGGGGGCGTCCGAGAGGTCTTTTGCCAGAGGCTAGCTCGCTGTACAGGATGTCTTTTGGGATCCTTCCATCATTCATCCTGTGGACGTGGCCAAGCCAGTGGAGCCGCCGCTGCCTGAGGAGGGTATGCATGGTTGGAATTCCAGCTTGCCCGAGGACGGTGTTGATGGGCACTCTGTCCTTCCATGATATCCCAAGAATGCACCTGAAGCAGTGCAAGTGGAAGACATTCAGCCTCTTTTCGTGGCAGGTGCACAAGGTCCAAGACTCGCTGCCGTAGAGGAGGGTGCTGAGGATGCAGGCTCTGTAGACTTGCATTTTGGTGTGAGTGTACAGCTTGTTGTTGTTCCACACTCTCTTGCTAAGTCTGAACAGAGTTGTGGCTGCTTTTCCAATCCTCCTGTTTAGCTCAGACTCCAGCAGCAGGGTGTTGGTGATGGTGGACCCAAGGTAAGTAAACTCGTGAACGACCTCTAGCATGTAATTGTCAATGCTGACTGATGGAGGTTCAGCAACATCCTGACCAAGTACGTTTGTCTTCTCTAGGCTGATGGTAAGCCCAAAGTCCTTGCATGCTTTGGAGAACTGATCCAGTAGTTTTTGAAGCTGGCCTTCTGTGTGTGTCACTGTAGCAGCGTTGTCTGCGAACAGCATGTCTCTAATGAGCACTTCTCGCACCTTAGACTTAGCCTTCAGCCTTGCAAGATTAAACAGTTTCCCGTCAGATCTTGTGTGCAAAAAGATGCCCTCTGCTGAGGATCCAAAGGCTGCTTCAGGAGGAGTGCGAAGAAGATTCCGAACAATGTCGGAGCAAGGATGCATCCTTGTTTGACGCCACTCCTGATGCTGAAGGCATCCGATGATGTGCCGTTATATTGGATGGTTCCTCTCGTGTCTTCGTGAAAAGACTGGACCATCTTGAGTAGCCGTGGTGGACAGCCTATCTTGTGGAGCAATGTAAACAGTCCATCCCTACTGACCAAGTTGAAAGCTGTGGTCAGGTCGATGAAGGCGACATAGAGTGGCTTCCTCTGATCCCTGCATTTCTCCTAAAGCTGCCTCAGGGAGAAGATCATGTCAATGGTAGATCCACCAGTGCGGAATCCACACTGGGATTCAGGATACACCCTCTCAGCAAGCTTCTGGAGCCTGCCAAGGATGACACGAGCGAACAATTTACCAGTGATACTTAGGAGGGAGATTCCACGGTAATTGTTGTGGTCACTTCTGTCTCCTTTGTTCTTATACAAGGTTACAATGTTGGCATCCTGCATATCCTGTGGAACCTCACCCTCTCTCCAGCACAGGCACACCAGCTCATGTAGGGGTTCCAAGAGTGTGTCCAATGCACACTTGATTACCTTTGGTGGTATACCATCCTGGCCTAGGGCCTTTCCTACTGCAGTGCTGTCAATAGCTTTCTTCAATTCGACCACAGTTGGTTCCTGGTGCAGCTTGTTCATGACTGACAGGAGCTCGACGGCACTGAGGGCTGGATCAACCATAGTGTTCTCTCATGAGTACAGTTTGGAGTAGTGCTCAACCCATCGCTCCATCTGTTTGGCTTTATCAGTGATGACTGCACCAGATTTGGATTTCAGAGGTGCCGTCTTGTTCTGGATGGGTCCCATTGCCTTCTTTATGCGCTCGTACGTTCCCCTGAGATTACCAGAGTCAGCACAGGTCTGGATACTGCTGCATAGCTTAAGCCAGTAGTTGTTGGCACTGTGCCTGGCTGTCTGCTGTACTATTTTGCTGGCTAAGCTGAGTGCTTGCTGGGTACTCTGCCTCAGTGAGCGTTTATACTCCAGAAGTGCAGTGCACTTCTTTTCAAAGACTAAAATCATCTCATCAGAGTTAGCTTCGAACCAGTCATTTGTGTTTCCATCTCTTCTTCCAAACACTGACAAGGCCGTATTGTAGATTGTGTTCCTCAGATGCTGCCATCTGGATGTCGCATCCGCACCCCTAGGGCTGCTGTGCAAATTCTCCCCAAGGGTGTCTCTGAACATTTCAGCTTTTTCTGAGTTTACCATCTTTCTGGCATCAATGCAGAGCCTTCCAATTGGTTTAGAATGGTGCAGCTTCTTGGGCCTCAGCTTGATCTTGGAGCAGATTAGCGAATGATCTGTATCGCAGTCGGCACTATGGTAGCTGCGTGTCAGGAGGACGTTTTTGAGGTTGTCGCATCTGGTGATGACCAAGTCTAATTGGTGCCAGTGTTTTGAGTGTGGGTGTCTCCAGGACACTCTGTGCTGTGGCTTGTTTTGGAAAAATGTGTTTGTGATGCACAGATTGTGGTACATGCAAAGTTCGAGGAGATGCTGTCCATTGTCATTCATTTTTCCCACACCGAAGTGTCCTAGGCAAGAGGGCCCTGAGTCACGATCGGCTCCAACTCTTGCATTGAAGTCACCCAAAAGGTACAGTTGTTCACGAGCAGGTATTTGCACTGTGGCAGCACTGAGCTCATCATAGAACTTGTCCTTTGCTTCTGGTGTGGTGTTCAGGGTTGGAGTGTAAGCGCTGATCAGGTGGACAGAACCGGCGCAGGTTTGAAGTTTGACCTAAAGGAGTCTTTCCGATCTGCCCGTGACTAGTTCCACCATTTGCAGAAGGGTCTTTCTGATGACAAAGCCGACACCGTGCTCCCTGGGTTCCTCTTGGGCTTTGCCCTACCCGAAAAAGGTGTAGTCCTTTTCCTTTAGGGATCCTGAAGCTGTGAGTCGCATCTCCTGCAAAGTAGCGATGTCAGCTTGGAGCCTCTTCAGTTCCTCATTGATGACAGCGGTCTTTCGGGTGTCACTGATGTCCTGAAGATCTTCAGTCAAACTGGTCAACATGGTCCATACATTCCAACAAGCAAGCTTGAAACTTTAATGATTTCCTTTTCTTAATAATTTTCTTGTTGGTTTGTCTGGTGCTTATTTCAGTCACTTGTCAGGTTTGGGAACCTTAAGCCTCATGCACCCAGTGAGGCAAGTGAACTGTGGCGGGACAGTACCCTACTGGCTGGGGGCTGCCCAGCTTGAGGCGGGCAGTGACTGTCCAGTGAGATGCGATGATCTCTCCCACCATCGAAGGCAACCCTTGGTGCTCGTTCTCTACGCCAATTGAGCAAGAGCTCATAACCGGTATCTGTTACCTCCCATGTTGGTTCAATGCTGTTAAGCGATGCTGGAGTACCTCTGCAGGTGCGAGCCTGGACAATTTTTATGGAGACCCTGGGCTGTCCAGACACCAGCCCCCCCGCCCCAGCTTTACTGATGTAGTCCAAAGGAGAAGATAACCTCTATGTTTGGTACCAGCTCAGCTGCAGGAGTTGCCAGGACAGTGCCAGAAGTTGACACAGAACTGCCTTAGGACTCCCCTCCGGATTTTCTGTCAGGGTTTACTCCCTTAGCCTTACTCCTTCCCAGGATAACCCACAAGGCAGTGGGGCGTCTTCCTCCACCTTCACAGGAGTTGGCGATTTACAGCACCACACCTCCTGGTCCACTGTTGAGACTGTGCATTAGGAGGGAGAAGGAACAAGTCCCTCCACAAGGTCGGTATGTGAGACAGACCAGACCCCCCTCACTGTGTTTCGCCTGCGAGCTGATGCAGTTGCCTGGGGGATGGCGTCGCTGTAATGCACAACAGCTGCTGGGAGCCAACAGTGAGACTTGAGTGGTGGGTGAGGGCCAGTGCTTCCGTCCGCCTGAAAAGGCGCAACTGCTGGAGAGTCAAAGGTATTACCTCAACCCCAGACACCCCAAATCCACCTCTCCCTGATCAGGTATAGCACCTCTGTTAACAGTGTTATCTCAACAGAGTGCCTTTGTAGGCACTTCTGTAGATAAAGAGAGCTTCTGGTTCCCTGGGCAGGCCTGATCGCAGAGCTTCCAATCAGCTGATCTGCTGAGAGAGGTCTGGGCAATCTGGCTGCTCTCTGTCAACAGAGTGAATTGCTCTTTCAATCTGCTTTTGTGCATAGATGCTATCTGTCGACAGAAATTTTGCCAGGTTTTCTCTGTCAGCAGTGACCTCTGTTGACGAAGCTGCCTGCGTAGACGTAGCCATGATGTTTAGGGCAGGAAATGGAGAATGAAATAAGGCTAGATCTTCAGCTGGTATAGATCAGTGTGACTCTGTTGTTTGGAATGAAACAAAGCCAAATAACACAAACTAAGGATCTAGTACAATATCTGTATGAAACCACAAAGGGAATGAGGTAAGCAAAACTGAACTATCCAAGTTAGACTACGTCTGAGATGTTGGAGCTGACACCCATCTACTCTAGGAAAAGCTGGCATATGATTTCTGATGACTGCTCTTGGTCAGGACCCTTGGCTTCATATCTCACGGGAGCACTAGAGAATGTTGGTCTGTTGCAGAAAAATAAGCCAATGGTAAATGTTTCAAAATCCAACAAGTTTTTTTTTTTTTAAATAAATTAACCAGATTCTGAAGAATAACACTGAGGAGCTATTTGTTGGTCTAGCACTTTAAAAATGATAGTCTGTCAATTATTTATTTCATTTGTATTTATTGTACTTGTCATGAGGCCCTCACTGGTATTTACTGTCTCATTATTCTATGGATATTCCTCCAGCTAGGAGCTCATGTGGCCTTAAATTCCATAGCAAAGGCAGCCACTTCATTAAAGTGGCCAGTCTCTTGAATCACTATATACCGGCAGTTGATAGTGCTAGCTAATGATTACTATTAAGGACAGAATATGTACAGTTTTTGTGTAAAGTAATCATGCCCATTTCAGGTACTGTCCATGACTGTGCTGCCTACATTGAGATAGTAGCAATCCTTTCATACTACCATACTCTCCTGACTCTCATGTGTTAGAACATACCACATGTGCTGCTTCTTGTGTTCTGGCTTTGTTGATTTTACTGCCTGGCACACCTGAATAGAGATGGGCAGGGTTTCCCCCAAAGACTATAATGTTCCTTCTCTGATTTGGATGAATCCTGTTCTCACTCAATTAACCTGATCTTACAATTAACAGGCAACAGTTTGTCCCTTTTTCTAGAGTTGGTTCCAGCACTGCATTACTAGAGATAATACTAAATTGTAATGTGAATTCAGAGTTGGTGCACATTGTGATAATGAAAATGGTGTAGATTTTTGAAACATACCATAAAACATTTTTTTCTTTGTTGTTTCCATCTTTAAGTTAGAATCATCTGTGCCTCAAGGCCTTCACAAAAACTGACTCAAAACATAATTTATAATGAATAGAGCAACATACTTAACTGGTTCCCAGGGGGCAATAAAGTCTAAAAACCCAACAAGCATGACACAACTATCCAGTTCAAACAAACACAGAAAAAGAAACACGTGGGGAACAAAAAACTTGCTCGTATTCTGAAGGATGCTATTGATGTATTTTTGATTTCAAGTGAAAGAGCCTTCATTAGGAAGTTCTGACTTTCATCCTCTGAAGAATAGCCCATTGTATGGTTAACAGTTCTTTAACAAGGTATTTACACTTATAAAGGTGTAAATGTTTGCATCAATGGTAACGTAGCATATTAATGCAGAAAGTTAGTATAGAGTCCTGTATAATGGCCCTTAAACAGGCTAGTAAGTAAACAAAGTTGTGCCAAACTGGATGAGGGCTCAATAGGGCTCAAGGGCTACATTAACAAGGGCAGCTTTTGTTAACAAAACACGCCAAGCCTCTACATCGCTGCCATTCTCAGTTTTGGTGGACTGCAGGGCAACAGCTAACCCAAAAGAAAATAAGAGAATCGGTTATTTAGGGCCTCAACCTGTTCCCACCAAAATCTGACACTGAGTTTAAAGGGTGCAAGATCATGTCTGTAACATTTTCTTTGGCAAGCCTTGATAGCATTAAAAAATAAAAGCGTGTTCATAGGAGGAGCTGACTGTTTCCAGCGTGTTGATTAATAAACAGGCCAGATTCTGCCTCCACTACTTACTACCAAAGTAATCCCATTGATTTGGTTGGAATTACTTGCATAGTAGGGTACTATTCAATGTGAGTAGCAGAATCCCACCCTTAAGAACTTTTTGAAGCACCCCAGTTAGCTGCTGTGTGTATTGTCACTCCCATTTTACAGTTTGGTAAACTGAGGTCCAAATGGGATATGAAACTTACTCAGCAGCAGAGCTGGGAATAGAACCGCAAAGTTCTCTGGCCACTAAACAAAGCATCCTCTCTAAATCTTTAATTCCTAGTGCTTGAAGCAAATTATCTGGAGCCTTGATGCTGTAAGCTACCATCATTTGAAATAAGACTTGCGGAAAGTTAGCAGATTGTATAATTTGAACCATTGTCAATGAAGTGCAAACCCTTTTTAAACTTCAGAAATGCATATAACCTTTTAAACTATTTTAATTGTAATAAATATTAAAACATTAATATTATTTTTAATTTTTAATATTGTCAGGCTTCCCCCCCAAAAAAAAACATTGTTTTTCAAGGAAAGGTAGTTGGGGGGGAGTGAATGCTAATATAAAGACAGTACTTTGAAAGTTGCCTTTGAGTTAGATCTCTCAAGTAAACATAATAAAATAAATTCAGTAGGACGGAACTCAAATTTTTCGAGAGCTGAAATTAATTTGTAACTCCAAGAATTATGCATTCTATTCCAAAAGCCATACCTCCCAGGGATTTTATGAGGATAAATGCATTAAGAATTATGAAGCGCTTTGAGATCTATTAATGATAAAGGACTAAAGAATGAAAAATTATTATTCTGCTCTCGTAGAAGTTGATGGGAAAACTCACATTCGCTTCAGTTGCAATCAGCATCTAGTCCTAAAGTATGGCGTTAGTAAATTAAATAAACTGAATTTATTCATGCTTACTTTTTACTGGAATTCTACAACATAGAGACATGTCAGCAGCTAAAACAAACTTTTAGTTTTCCCACTTTAATTTATATCCCTTTTTAACTATAAATGTATTTAAGTGCTTTTATTTGTCTAACATTCTCTGGACTGGATGAAAATTGGTGATAATTAGTGATAACTTCTAAAGTACACATTAACATTGGACTCATTCTGAATCCATTGGCTTGAAAAACGATGCCCTTTCTAGGAGCTTGCTTCGAAATGTGGAATTCCTCTAGAACCAGTGTAGAAATCTGAAACTGGTGAGCTTCCCTTAGGCCAGAGGTGGGCAGGATACATCCGGTGGATTGGATTAGTCCCACCAAGCCTTTTAATCTGGCCCACCCCTGTGCACGTAGCAATGCCACTCAAGGTGGCTAGCTGCTCCCTTTGGTCTCTGCCCTGTGGAGGAGAGAGGGAGAGGTTTCACATGCTGCCCCCACCCCCAGCAAAATGTCTCAGCTCCCATTGGTCAGTTTCTGGCCAGTGGGGGCTAAAAGACTTTTCTGGGGACAGGTGCAGTAAACTAGACTTCCTGGCAGCACTGAGAGGCAAATGGAGCGGTCTAGGGGTGCTAGCGAGCCTGGAAGTTTGCTGGAGAGTGCTGCTGGTTGGGGGTTGCTTATCTGTCCTGCACCCCCTCCTGCATCTCTCCCTCAGGCCCAAATTCACTCCTACACTCATATGCCATCCCAGACCCTACACCCCAACCCTTCGCCTTAGGTCACCACCTCAGGTCTCCTCCCGTACCTCGCCCCCAGCGTGGAATTCTCTCCTCAACCTATTCCCCTACCCAGCCCTGAATCCTAATCCCCTGCCCCAGGTCACAGCTCCCTCCTTCATCCAACTCCCTCTCAGACTCTCCTGTACTGCAGTCTGCTACCCCTCAGGTTCATTTCTGTATCCAACCTCTGTTCCAGACTCTCCAGAAAAGTGCAGCCCCTGACTACTTACCAAAATCTTGGAGTGCACCCCCCTCATCAAAAATTATTTCTCACCCCTGCCTTAGGCTGTCCTCTGATCTACCATTCATTCCTTTACTTTTGGACTCTTTGAAGATAAACTATCATCAGACCATCATCTTCACTCTTCCGTTGTTTATACATGTGATTTCTACGCTTATAGGCTACGTCTACACGTGCCCCAAACTTCGAGATGGCCACGCAAATGGCCATTTCGAAGTTTACTAATGAAGCGCTGAAATGCATATTCAGCGTTTCATTAGCATGCGGGCGGCCGCGGCACTTCGAAATTGACGCGCCTTGCCGCCACGCGTCTCGTCCAGACGGGGCTCCTTTTTGAAAGGACGCCGCCTACTTCGAAGTCCCCTTATTCCCATGAGCTGATGGGAGCTGATGGGAGCTGATTCCCATCAGCTCATGGGAATAAGGGGACTTCGAAGTAGGCGGCGTCCTTTCGAAAAGGAGCCCCGTCTGGACGAGACGCGTGACGGCGAGGCGCGTCAATTTTGAAGTGCCGCGGCCGCCCGCATGCTAATGAAACGCTGAATATGCATTTCAGCGCTTCATTAGTAAACTTCGAAATGGCCATTTGCGTGGCCATTTCGAAGTTTGGGCCACGTGTAGACATGGCCATAGTTCCCCTACAATCACCAGTGTCAGTTGACTATTAACAATTTCTCATTCACATCAGTCTTCCAGTGGTTTCTTGTAAGTCTTACATTACCCAAGATCTCAAACCTAAACCTTTTAATAATGAGAAACCTCCAGGGCTGCAGACTTGAAGTAATTGGCAAGGAATACTATCTGGCCTCTAAATATCTTAAATTTATGGGACCCAGTAAAATCTTTTAAAAAGAAAAAAGGAAAGAAAGAGTTTAGTCTAGGAGTCTGGTATGGAAGAACATTTCATATCTATGCACAAATGAAACATTTGGAATAAATCTTTACAATTTTGTTTTTTCTTTATCCATTGCTCTGCCGAAATAAATTAGTGCAAGCTTGGGTAGTCATTCTCATCAGCCTAAATGACCTTTAAATTCCTTGACATGAGCCTCATGTCTCAAGAAAGATAGTCTGGGCCCAGTAGATGATCCAAATAATTCTCTGGAGAATAGTGGCTGCGCTTTCTTATGACTTTTTAACCAGGCAGTTTTTAAAAGGTTTCAGCCCAAAGTGACACCTCCCATGTCTCAAGCATTTTTCATTTCTCTGCAGTGGGTAGCTGGGATGAAGGGTGATTTTCATTGTCAGCAGTGGGAAGCAATAGCGTAGCTAGGACAGGAAAAGTGGGCGGGTCTCAGCTTTCAGGTGGACAATGGTGGGGGATGAAAGGCTCTGGTGGACAGGACCTATCAGGGGCAGGAAGGATCAGATGTGCAGGAGGGATCTGGTGCCCTGTGGAGATGGGAGTGGGCGCAGGAGAGATCCAATGCCATGGGAAGGATGTGGGAGGGATCCTGTACTTGGTGGAGGGACAGGAAGGGTTAGGGTAAAAGAAGCCTGTGTAAATGCTAAGAGATATCAACAATTACCATTAAGAGCATAAAGTGAGCACCAGCTGGGATCAGAAAGAATCCTGTATGCCCCCAACCTCTTGGCAGAGAAACCATTTACACAATTACATACACTAGGGGGATTTACACCTTCCTCTGAAGCACGCTGAGGGTGAGATGCATGAGGGGGTGCAGGACAGATAAGCAGCCCCCAGCCAGCAGCACTCTCCAGCAAACTTCCAGGTTTGCAAGCAGCCCTAGACCACTCCATTTGCCTCTGTGTGCTGCCAGGGAGTCTTAGTGTACTGCACCTGCCCCACTCCCCCCCGCCACCCCGTGACTGTCGGCCCTGCCACATCGCTGTCCTGCTGGTGCCATGCACGGCTGCCCCAGTTTCTGACCCCAGTGCGAGTCCTGCCCGGAACTACCGCATGAGGCACATCCCCATGGGGCTAACACTTGGGTCAGAGATGGGGGCAGCAGTGCGCAGCGCTGGCAGGAGAGACATGCAGCCAGACTGATGGACCCCCCAGCTGGGGTCAGGTGTCCCAGCCTGTGGACTCATGGGGCTCTGCCCCAGTTCAGGTGAGCGAAGTGAGTGAGCCATTCAGGCCCACTTGCAGCTTCTCCCCTGGTGGGACGTATGTATGTGTGGCAGAGAGGAAGAATAGAATATATACTCGTTTGGAGACATCTGTCGTGCTGCAAATTGACAAACTCCTAATCTGGAGTACAGTGGTTCCAGCTTTAGTAATGATTTATATAAGGGACAAGAAAAATGTTAATATGGTACCATAAAGCAGTAACAATTCATAACTTAAAATGGCTCATAAAATATTTTACAAGATTACAGCTACAAGAACCTAAGAGTGGCCAAAGCAGAGCAGACAATAGCCCATCTGGCTTGGTATCCTGTCTCTTAACAGAGGCCTGTGCAACGTGCTTCAAAGGAAGTTGTAAATCCCCCTAGTGTACTTAATTGTGTAAATAGTACATCTGCCAAGAGGTTGGGGGCATACAGGATTCTTTTTGATCCCAGCTGGCGCTCACTTTATGCCCTGAATGGTAATTGTTGATATCTCTTAGTATTTTACAGGCTTCTTTAATTGCAACTGATACTCTTTTTATAGAGCATCTGATGTTTATAATATTTTGCAGACTTTAAGCAGGTATAAGCAGAAATCTTATACACTTTCCATCTGTTCTTGAAACTCAGTCACCTATTTGCCTCAGTTGCGCGTTCACCCTTCCACGGTTCCTGTGAAATAGCCACAACCCCATCTGAACTGATCCTGTCACATAGCACTAAGGTCTGAATCTTTTCATCTATAATGAATAAAGTCCCATTATGTCTAACAAGATTGACCCCAATCCTTTTGCATATGACAGAAAATACCTCTCCATCTGTACAAATTTCTGAAACATAACACTTCCCTTAGTTCTCAGTAGTCAGTAATGCTCTCCTCTGTGATGTGATGGGCGAATTTCATGAGATTCACTCAGCTCATAGTTAAAATTAACATTCATCATGAGAATTGAGCGCTCATTTTCCAGAGATCTCCAAAAAGAGGCTTTGGATGGCCCTTTGTTGATCTGTGCTGACTCCCTCTCCCCATTATTTTTTTTCCCTGACAGATGCATTTCATAACCCAGAAGAGACCTGCATGAGTGCAAACGATTATCTTGCGTTTCAGTGCTGGCATTCCCATACAAAAGCAAAGCATTGATTTCCCCTTGGTAATTTTCTTATGCTCACTTCCCTGTTCCTTTGGCTCCCTCCCAATCCAGGCTCAGCAACAACTGTGATCAAATGGTGATGGTCAGTGGGTGGGGGGGGGCACGGGTTGTATTAACCGTATGTTGTAAAGCTTTTGTACTATATCACATTTTGGTCATCTACATGCGCTGATCACATCCTTCTGTTCCAGATTATTAATCCGCGTGTCTGGTTATGGGATATATGGTGGTAATTCATGGATAAGCAGACAGAATTAGTTGTACCCATATGCTTCCTTTACCTTCTCTTAGGCAATTCTAACTGCGTAATTAATTGAAAAACAGTATGTAGTGTCCTCTATAGCCCAAAGTAATGATCAATTAGACAGATCTAAACACCACAGATTCTGGAACGTACTGGTGAACACACTGGATAAACGAGCACAATTACTGTGAGCAGCAGGGACAACATTCCCATCAAACTTGCTCCCGCTCTCAGATCAAAAGGAAGTGAACTGAAAGTGACAACCACATCGTAAGTCTTGGAACACTTAACAAGCAGGGTTCCAGCTGTCCAAAATAGATGGAAGATGTAGAGAAAATCTGGATTTCCACATCCTGGAAACTCACTTGAGGTGCTGAGATGATGTGGCCCCAATGTCCATGAGTCTGCAGTGTGGCAGTCTGTATCACAGACCATATAAGCTATAGTTTAGTTTAGCAGTAGCACTAACACCAGCAGGTACCTGGGAAGGAACATCATCTTCTGGCAATGGTTGCTAACACCCGTAGCTGCACAGCAAAATGAACAACTGCAGAAAACTCTCACTAGGTGTTGCAAACCCAGCCTTGAATCAAATTATATTTACCATCTCATGTAAATTGGTAGTGAACAAACATTGACCCTGTTTTACTTCGTCACTTTTCTAGGCCACCCACCTCCCCATATATCCCTTACTTTGCTTTTTTGCACCAACTCAGAGTTATCATTTCCACCACACACAGTCTCCTTCTCTTCTCTCCCATCCATTTTCAATTACCAGTAGGCCCATTGTGGACTTCAGTAAGCTCTAAATCAGGTCCAAAGACCCTAGCTATCCTGCTATATAGCATACATTTTGTCATAACTTTGTCATGCTGCTAGTAAACTTGAGATCCTTTGGCCACTATAAATCTCTGATGAAAACCAGTATGCTTTCAGCCCCCATAATATGAGTTTGTATGGCAGATGCATGCAAACCTCCTCAGCAATGCATCCTAGCAACCCAGGAGGGAAATTATGACGGGCCGTGTAGTGTGAGGAAATAATCATACCTTAAGCAATAAGCAGAAACATCTCTGACCCAAAGTCCCCCTCTTCATTAAATTCCTGCTGCAACACATCCTGGTCCTATCTGCTGATTTTAGAGGGGCAAGAACTCTAAAGGCACTCCACAGGTCTCTCTATATCAAGTGCTTTACTACTCCTTGCACACAAAAAGCCTACATGGGTTCCTGTATTTCCCCCATCCCTCCTAAACATACACTAACTGCGAGGCTGTTTCAGTAAATGACAGCGGTGCAAATTCAAGGACATTTTTGGCCCTTGTTAGGAAACCTAATGATATCTCTTCCATCTCAATAAAGTATTTCTATTACCTAATCACTTGTCCTCCTACTGGAAGATGAATGCAAGGATTTCCTTGCACATAATGTTTGCAGCCCTTATCCTTTCTCCTCAGTCCATTTATGAGGTGTCTTCTCCATTTCTAGTGCCGGGACTTGCAAATGACATGAGGATGTATGAACTTGTCTGCGTTTTGGTAGCATGTGTTGCATACAACCTGTGTACAAAATTATTGTTGGTCCACAGGGACCACAAGAAACCTTGCCAGATTCTTGACTTGATAGACTAAGTATTTGTAATTTTCTTTACAGCATTACCGCCTAACTGAAAAAAAAAACAAACCAATCCTTGTATCTGCAAAAACTGGGCCCCAAACTATGGTTGCTAGTAGGAAAGGTCTGGGAAAAATTCCAAGATTCTCGTGTTCTTTGTTAATTCCAGCAGTTCCTCATGAGTCAGCTATTTCTGAGGAAGAACATGCTCCAGTAGAAATTAAACACTGTAATACTATTGTACATTTATGTAGCATCATTAATTTTGACGGATACCAAAATATTAGTCAACGACTATACAGTTATATTCCTCAGTTGGTGTCATTTGCTCTACTCTGTTCATTTTGAAAGGAGCTACATCAATTTACATGAGCTGAGGATCGGATCCATTATTCCCATACCTATATTAGCTATTCACTTCAACAGCTGCTGGGCATCAGGGCCAAATTACCCTGCTTTGTAAATAGTGCAATGTGATTCTTAATTACAAAAATTTGGTGAATGCTTCAGTTTTACATCCCGTCTAAAAGTCAACTATTTACCATTGGCTTTAGTAGACATTTTGAGTATCTATCATTTTTTAGAATGAGGACCTAATAACACTCTCCAACTGAGTGCCCATAAGAGTGGGGCACCCAAAATTAAAGGCCATCTTTAAAAGTTGGCTTTTGAAAGCAGAGTAAGCTGAACCAGAACAAAGCACTCTTATTTTGGAATATGAGTGTCCACAGATGGAGTTGTTCAAGAACAGCTCTTATAGGCTTGTTCAAAGCTGTGCATGGAAACAAGATTAGGATACTGAAGGGTCATATTCCAGATCTCTGATGAGAAATCTAGATTGCACAGTCTTATATTCGCACCACCAGGTAATGTGTTTCACCTGTAACAGTGCAATTGCTATGGGCACACAATTTTTTCCTTCAGTTGTGCTGCACGTATTTCTCCTTTTTCTGGCTGCTTTTCATTTGCTAGTCTATGCCAGTTGCTGAGTGAGGCACTCTGCATTTTAAATGTTGGTGCTTGCTTTCATATCTGTCTTACTTACTCTGTAGTGCCTTAAGTTGTCTGACACCGGTGTTTCTAAAACTCCAGAAATAACTTGGTTTTGTTTCCAAACTGGTTGGTTTCTGTTGCCTGCTCAGTCTCTGATGGATGATGACATAT
This sequence comes from Carettochelys insculpta, assembly GCF_033958435.1. NCBI lineage: Eukaryota > Metazoa > Chordata > Testudines > Carettochelyidae > Carettochelys > Carettochelys insculpta. The sequence goes on along the minus strand of NC_134140.1, from coordinate 129,596,294 downwards.
GATTGGTGTGTTCAGAAGCTATACATTGTGGTGTATAACCGCCTTCATGCAGTATAGTAGCTGAGAAAAAGACTGTGTATGGTGCTGCTTTTAAGCAGTCTGCAGTGACCATCTGGTGAAAGTTTTTTTATGCAGTTTGAAAATATCTCCTGCCAATATGGTCTTAAGACAGTTTGCCTCGCCAGTCTTGAGCAGGTTTCCTTTTTTCAAAGCATGTTACAAACATGTTTTACATGATGGACAGCAGGAATATAGTGGTTCTGCTTTGAAAGAGTTGCTGTTAAGATGACACGTGAGGCTTATATGTCTTGTGTCCTAATAACGTCTGTATCAGGCGTGCTCTGTTTGCATATTAAAAGATGTTCTTTCTTTCTAGTTGCCAGCTCTGCAAACTCAACCTGAGATTCCCCTGTCAAGGTGGGTTTTTTCATTCTCATACATCATTCTTACTGATTTCAGATTTTAACCTGAATAACACCTGTTCAGTCCACTGGTCTTCAAATCATGACCCTCAGTAACAACTGTGCAACCTGATTGCTTTCAGTGAAATTGCATCAATGCCTCTAATTAGAGCACAGTAAATAATGCTGCTACTGGTGTACAAGTAAGTTGGAATAGAATGCTGTTCACTCATTCTCTTAGCAGTGTTGGAGTTACAGGTCTAAAAGGAGGTGAAAGCAGCAAATATGTATCTTTGCTACTAATGCCAGCAGATGTGATTCTCAATACACGAAAGGAGCATCCCTGTTGGGTAAGAAGAGTCACTTTTCAGAGCAGAATAATGCTGTAAGTCCCTCATCAATCAAAGCTCTTTAGTAGCTGCTCAGCTTTGAGCACCAGAGTAGTCCTACTGGCTTCACTAAGTGTTTAAGAATGTTACTGACTTGGGGTCCAAAGTACCAGCTTATGTAAGGGCCTTCCTCTCAAAAACCTGCTATATTGCTGTGCCTCATTGTGTACCAAAAACCCTGCTACCCCCTGCCCGCCAGCCTTGGTTCCACACCTAACTTTGAATGGATAATTCAAACACTTGATGACAATATCAGGAATCAAGGCACAGGTACAGTTAGCCCTTCATTTTCAATAGCTTTTCCTGGAAATGAGAGGGCCAGACAGGATTGTGAGGTTATGAACATCCTGTGATTCTGTTTTCTGAGCCAACTTGTAACCACTACTCACTTAACTATGGCTGGAACTTAGCCCTCCTGAAAGCAAAATGCTCCACTCAAACTAGGTGATTCTGAACTTTGTTCTGCTCTCCTTTCCTGTGAAGCTCCTACTGATTTCTATGGAAGTTGTGCCCAAAATGTGGGGGAAAGGCAGACTACTGGGAAATAAGTCCTGCGGTGTGAATTTTATGGTGAGCTTTTGTCTTTTCTTCCCCCTAGAGATAACCAATTCAATTGTTATCATTTAAAAGTTAATGGAGGCTCGGTTCTTACTTATCATCATTGCTGTGTGATAAGGGCAAATAATAGAAGACCTGGGAGGGCTATTGATGAAGCAAATATTGTTAGAGATTTATACAGGGAGTGAGTGATTAATTTTGTGCTGCATGCCAGTTTAGGACAAGCGTATATTACGTGATTGCAGGTTATTTCAATAGAGTGATTCACTTAGAGCATTTTAAAAAGGGACCTCTTGTCATTCCATAAATCTAATTAAACAATTGCCTTGTCAAGCTTCTTTTTCTTTAAATGAAAGCAATGTTAATGCAAATTATTTAAAAGATTGTTCAAGGTATGTTTGCTCATATGTTTATCTTGAACCTGTTTCACACTGATACGATATACAAGAGTTAAAAACTTGCTGCACTTTCTTAAGACTTGAACGTATAACTGTTAAACAGGTTTTTATGCATTCAAATGTGAGATTTGCAAGGACTGGAAATCTACAAAAAAGTACTTGTTTTATGTGGAAACTCAGCTGCTCTAAGAATCGGCTACTGTAAAGCTGGAAAATATGATGATATTTTCCAAACAAAAATTAAACAGGGCCAGCCCAGGTGGCACCAGGCTTTAGTGCGTAATTCTCAGAATAAAATATAAGCTGCATACTTGTTAAGGACCTTCTGCTGCGAATAAGATGGATAAGAGTGGATGTAGTTCTGATTTTAGCTGTGTGTCCATGTTTGCACGAGTCAAGGAATGATTGTCATGATCAAAGACATATGGCAGAGCTGCAAACTGATAGACACCTTGTAAGAGTATGAGAGGGAGGCCAGGCAAGGCAAGGCAGGGGTTAACCAAGGCCTATTGGCCCAATCAGCTCCACCCCGGTTCACCTGCAGCCAGTGTCAGGCCTGGAGGGATATAAAAGGAGGGAAGCCGGCCCAGTCTGGGGCTGACCAGCCAAGAGGTAGGAGCTGGCTCTGAGTCAGCAGGCTTCAAGCCGGGGCTGCCACCCTGTCAGCTGCTGGAGGGTGCAGCCCAGGTGCCCCCCTCCCTGGTATCCCTTCTCCCACCAAAGGGAGAACTAAAGTCTCAGGGCCATGCCCCAAACTTAACCCATAGACTCTTGGGTGGGGCTGAAGACCCACCCAACAAGCCCTGGCCAGGGGGCCTAGCCACTAGGCCACCCACTCCCAGGCGCAAACCACTCACACACTAACACAAACGTTTAAAAGATGTAGACTGTGGTCTACCCATGTTACTCCTGATGCTGTTAATGGGCCATGTCCAGTATTTCCTCTAATTTGTTGCATCCATGGATGGAATAAATTTTATTTACCAAGGCATGTACAGATGTGCACTGCCAGTAGAAAGACATCCTGCCAGCTGTGGATGGCTGTGAGTACTCTTCTAATCAGCTGGGGGGCACCTAAATCTCTCTTAGGTGACCAGCCAAAGCATTCAGCTTCTAGGCAACACCGGTCAGGGGTTAAAATCCCAGCCAACAATTTGCAGAGTACCTTCTAAGTAGACAGTGCAGTAACTTACAAACTAAAGCTACTGGCGGAGATTGTTACTTACCCCATCTTTTTTTTTTCACCTGCAGAATGGTGGTATTTAGGCGGTCACAAACTAGATACATAATAGCATTCATGAGAAAGATCTTGCACTCCTTATTTGGGCAAAAGTCCAACTGAAGCCAATGGATATTTTCTCTTAAGGGCAGTGGGATCATGTTCCTCATAGATTTTTTTTTTAAAAGGCCAAGAGATGATTGTGATTATCTGTCCTAACCTCCTGTATAACTCAGGCCATGGAACTTCCCCAAAATAATTCGTAGGTGTGATCTTTGAGAGGAACATCCCATCTTAATTTAAAAATTGCCAGTGGTGGAGACAACTTGTGCAACTGAATCAAAAACAGCCATTGAGGGTGAATTCTCTGAGACAAATGGGCAAAACTGCATTGATGTCAATGTAGGAGTGTCTGTTTATACCTGCAGACCTTGATGCTTAGTAATGTAATCCCTTCAATGCTGCCGCAGGGCAAAACAGGTGCCTGGTATAACCTCCATGTCCTCTCATTACTCAGAAGCTAATTTTTGCTTGGTACAGTTGAGAGACTTCTGTTTTTCTTTTATTTGGAGCACTGTTGGAAGGAGTTTGCCTGGTGAATGGAGAGCCATATTATGATGAGATCCATTAGCTGCCATCCTTTGAAAGTATCCTGCGTCTTTGTTAAAATCACATGCCCAGCTACCCAAGAAAAAAACCCTTTTTGTCAAATGCATTCATCATCAACAACTGTGGGCTCAGCGCCCATTGATGTCTGATGCCTCCCTCACTATCTCCTTCCAGCTTTCCCTGCCCAGTGTGGAGTGGCTTAGTTTTTCTAGACTAGCTCCGCACCAATCTACTATATCATCTACCTATTCTCAGAGGGGCAGACCCCACATATTTGAACTGTCCATTATGCCAAATACCAGGGTCTGGGGTTTTTCATTCATTGTTCATTCTGCAGATATGCCCGAATAGCTGTAATTTCCCTTGTATAGCCTTCTGCAGCAGGTTCTTTTTCAGCTGTATCTTCCTATATAATTTCTTGTTGGTGACCTTCTGAGTCACTATTCTCAGGATCTTTCTATAACAACTCCTCTCAAATGCCAGTGTACTTCTCTTTGAATTTTTCATTATCACCCATGTCTCACATCCATACAACATACTGCTGAGCACACACATTTTCAAGACACTCAGCTTCATTCCTAAGCTAATTGCTTTGCCTTTCCAGGTCTTATCCATTGATTTCAAACTCATTCTTGCTTCCGCTGTTCTAGTCACTATTTTCTTCTTACAGAAAGGCCCCTGGAACACCATCAGACAGGGTCGCACAGCCAGCAGTCCCTTGGGGGAGCCCTGGCGAGGTATGCCCTTAAAGGCCCCCTGCTGTTCCCTGCCCATGCTGAGGCTTGCCTACCTCCACGAGGGACAGCACAGCTGCTACAGCAGGGTTCACCTGCTTTTTGAGGAAGATGCAGCACTTTCTTATGCTGGCTCCACCCAGAAGTGCTGCAGCTTCAGCTGAATCTGATCACAGCCATCCTCCCCCTCCCCAGAGAGGGCAACCCTGGTACCACCTCTGAGGAGCACGTCTTTGCTGTCACACGGGTCCAGCTACACTTGCCCTTAGGTGATCAGGCAGGTCTGGAGGCACAGCACCAATTCTGACTGATGGGATGGGCTCATCATGGGGTAGTGGGATGACCAGAAGTGGCTCCAGAACTTCTGAATGTGGAAGAACAACTTTCTAGAGCTCTGTGCTTGGCTTGTCCCCCCGCCCCCACCCCGAGATGGGGCACCTGGCTGCAGCCCGCCATCCTGCTGAAGAAGTGTGTCACCATTGACCTCTGGAAGCTCACCACCCCCAACAGTTACCACTCTGTCAGGAAACTGTTCCGCATGGGGAAGTCCGCCGCTGGGGCTGTCCTCATACAGGTGAGACACTCTCGGGGTGCAGCGTCTGCACAAGGGTTTGTCCTGCCCATGGGGGAACCCACAGGAAGCAGGGTTGGAGGTGGGAAGGGTGGGGTGGCAGGGGAGGCCTATCTCCGGGGGACTGTGCCATCCTATCCTCAGACAGACCTATTGCCGGGGCGGGGAGGTGGCCACTGGGGAGAGGTCCGGAGAGCCTGGGGGAAGGGAGGGGACATGGGAGCAGGAGACTCCCTCCCTCAGTCCCTGATGTGTGTGTGTTTGGTCTCCTTTCCTTGGTGGTCTCCTTTCCTTGACAGCGATCAACACACTCCTGCAGTAGAGGATCGTCCATCTGGGAGACGTGTATGTGTTCATGGCCAGATTCACCAACCTGGGATTCCCCAACTGCTTCAGGGCGATTGATGGGACCCACATCCCCCTTCTGTGTCCTGGATCACAGTGCGGCAAAGTACATTGACCTGTAGGGATATTTCTCCATCGTGCTGCAGGCCCTGGTTGACCACCATGGACAGTTCCTTGAAATCTATGTTGGACGGCGGGGCAGAGCACATGATGCATGGGTGTTCCACAATGCCGGCCTAGGCTGGAGGCGGGCACCTTTGCCCCTGCCGGGAGCTGGTGGTTGGGGATGTGCACATGCCACTGTTCATTGTGCAGGATGCCACCTACCCCCACATGCCCTGGCTTATGAAGCACTATGCCAGGCAGTTGGATCTGAGCCAAGAACTGTTTAATATCTGACTCAGCTGGGCACAGATGCAAACTGGGTGAGCCTTTGGCCACCTGAAGGCATGCTTCAGGTGCATCCCTGGCCATCTGGATGCAGGGGAACACAACATCTCCCAAGTTGTGGCAGTGTGTTGTACCCTCCAAAACGTCGTGGAGGGGAAGGAGCAGGCCCTCTTCTCAGGGTGCGGGGAGGATGCTGGCTGTGGCCATGAGCAGCCCGACACAGATCTGATCCACCAAGTTCATTGGGATGGGCCATGAGGCCCTAAGGGAGAGCTTCTCCTGTGGCCCCCAATGACCCTCCCCAGTGCACCCCCAGTGGCAGCCTTGGGCCCACCGTCCTACCTTGTCCCTATCTTAACCCCCTCCCTAACCCCCTTCAATAACAAGGGATCTTGGGGTGGTGGTTGAATAACTCTTTTACTTGAACAAATATAAACAGTTTGAAAATGTTGTAATAAATTACTTACAGTGTGAAAACAGTGACCTATATACAATGGGGACTTGGAGTGGGGGCATCATAATTTTGGATGATGGGGATGGGGTTCATGATCCCACACAGGAGCAGGATCCTGAGTGGCATTGGCCTTGGGATCCCTTCTCACTGTGGGTTCAAGGTTCCTGTTGGTGCTGGGTTGGGGCCAGGAGCATGGGGAGGTGAGGGGGTGTGGAGTTGCAGAGGGGTCTGGGTGAGGAGTGGGGTGGGCATGGCCCTCATTGATTGGAAAAATCAAGCGGGGTGGGGGATGGCCAGCAGGGGTAGGGGGAACAGGGGCAGCAGCCATTGAGTGGCTGGGCCAACAGGTCCTGCCAGACACTGGTGGCAGCCTCAAAGCGGGACATGAGTTGGACCCACGCCTGCCACTCCCGGTCTTCCAGCAGCTGCTGTTTGAGGAGGTTGGCCAGAGGGTGGCAGTGTGGGCCCTCTGAAGGTTGTCGTCTGCCTGGCATTATCCCCTCCAGCCACAGCCCCGCTCTCTTGGTGGCGGGGGGTCCCAGCTCACCCTGGTTCTGTCGGGGGGCTGGCTTGCTCTGGCAGGTTCTTGGGGCTGGCTGAGTTCTTGCTTGGTGCGGGTCCAGCTGTAAGGAAGACAAGGAGGAGGGACCAAGTCATTCATGCAACACAGCCCCCATGGCCTTGCTCCCCTCTGTGACCAGCAGCCAACATCCCCCCCAGGCCCAGGGACTGGGCTATCCGGGGAGCACTGGCCTGTAGATCCTGCCGCATGGGGGCATCATGGTGCCTCAGAACTGGGCTGACTGATGTGGGCCTCCCCTCCACACTCAGTGGGCTAGAGCCAAGGAGTGGTGTCCAGCCACAGAGGTGTCCCCTTGTGGGTGGCAGGTGAGCAGGGAGCAGTCTGTCCCTCACACGCGTGTGGCTTACAGCGCTGTCTGCAGGAGCGGGCACTGACTCCCACCTGCAGGCATGCCTGACTGCTGGGAGCCGCGCTCCTCGGTGTGTCTGGAGTCAGGCCGGCACCCATGTGGCTGGCCTGCTTCCAGCTGTGGCAGGGGCTGGTGGGGCCCCCCTCCCCTGGGGCTTGTCCAGCCTCCTGTGAGGCTGGCAGTGACTACCACCCATGTCCGGGGGCTGCCTGCTCGGCTCGGACGGAACATGCTGCTTTGCGCATAGTTCCATGAGCTGGGACTGCAGTGTGGGGTCCTGCCTGAGCCACCGTGGTGAGGCTTGAAGCACATCCCTCTGTACCCGCCTTCTACACCCTGGGGTGTGTGACGTGCAGGTACTTACCGGTGTGAAATGGCATGTTTGATTATCGCAGTCATTGGGTTATGTCCCATTACAAATGTGGTTTCTCCAATAGCACGCTATATCTTGCCAGATTGCTGGGGTTTTTATTTAATTTTGTCTCAGGAAAAAGCTGAATCACCAGCATCAGTTCCTGTTGTCCTTTATTATTTGTTGGTGGTTGCCCATGTGTTGTGCTGGGAGCCACCTCTATGCTCTCTATCAGCTGAGATTTAAGTGTGAGGTCTCCAGAAGTTAATTTGTAATGAAACAGTTGCTGGGTCTCAAGCAAGATTATTACGTTCATCACTGATGTAGCAACGCAGAGGTGCAGGGCTGTGAACTGCCAAGCCTGTAGGTGCCTGGGTTCAGCCATGATAAACCCTGGACCAATGAAGCACTGGAGGTCTCCCATACAAGTGTATCTCTGTGCTAAAGGATAGGCAAATGGGGTAGTGGGGCTGATCCTGACTTTGGATTAATTTCCTTTGTAGTTTGGTTAAGTGCACTGCATGAGCCCAATCCAAGCTCAAAAGTATCTGTAATTTGCTGTCACATCCTGACAAGTGACTGGATGCTGCAATGAGTTGTTTACACAGCACAGTAAATCTCAGTGTAACTGCCAGGAAGTTCTTTTAACTTGCTTCCCCTGGCTTTCAAACAGGGAGGCAAAATAATTAGAGATTCAGGATCAAGAAAGGAAAAGAAGAGTTTTATTGGGTGCATATAATAAGTTCCTGTGTGTGTGTGTGTGTGTGTTTTTATTGCAGCTTGGGTGTTTGTACCTTCAGCAGTTCAGACAGGATCAAAAGGAAGCCTGTCTCTTTCCCTGGAAGTAACAACACTCTGGTTAAAAGGTCTTTTCAGGTGACTCAGTCTGCAGAACTTCAAGCTTCCAGGTATTTTAGTTGTTTAAAAAACAAAGTAACTACCTATTATGGAAATCTGGGTCCTCCCCCTGCCTCTCTCAATAACAATGGTATAATCCTTTAACAGTTACACACCAGCGGCAGGATCTTGTTCAAATGGTAGAATAATCAACCAGTCTAGACATCTGAGTGGCTGAAATATTTGTAGATTGCTTATAATTTCTTTAATTAAAACATTCCAAGGTTGTAAGGACATCAGCTTGCAGACTGAGTGTATTGCGAAGATCATTCAAAAGCCACTAAAAATATTGATGTAGAGAATAAGAATTTATACACAGAGAGAGAAAGAGAGAGAGAAATACCTTGACCTAGATGGCAATAACACTTTAAAGCACATACAAAACTTTTCTGAAGTACCCAGTAAAAATTCTTTCCAGTTGTGCTTTTGGCATATGCCAACAAGCTATGGGTTCAAATAATGGGAAATGTTAGCTGTAAAATCCTGTTATTAATATGGGGTTAGATGAAACTCTCCTTAGCAACGTTCTGCCTTGTTTGTGCTGAAAATCAGACAGTTGTGGGATTTCAAGGTTAATTTTAAATGTCACATAATGTAAATAGTTGTTGGGGGCAGGCAGGGGAGAAAATAGGTTTCAGATGTCACTAACTGCTGTATTCCAGAAAAACTGGCCAAGACTTCAGAGAATTGAACTTGCTAACAGAAAGTATTTAAAATGCTAAATGTTGATAGAATGCTTATTTTATTACACTTCCATCCTATGGATTTAATATAGTAATTTCCACACCTAACACAACATAGTCCTTTCAGGCATTATCTGTGTGATCACTGTTTATTTGACCCTATCAAGCTACAGTATTGCATGTTAATGAAAAGTGCACAGCAGGTCTCAGTAAGCCAGGCTGTGTGAAAGATTGAGCCCACGGTGCATACTGCTCCCATGCTACCAGCAAATGTATTGCTACACTGGTGATCTTCACTGTGCAAAATGGAGATTATTGAAGTGGAGGTGGGAGGGAAGTTGATGTACTAGTTAATACCTCAGTATAGATACTGCAGACCAAATATATCACACGCTTTTTCAGTGACTAAAGTAAGGGAATCAAATGTTTTTTTTTTCTTTTCCAAAAAAATAGCTTCTATTCTACCTGTTTGGATTATAACGGTCATTTTCATTGTATGGAAAGAAGGTAGGGGACAGTGAAGAAAAAAATAGTTTTTATGTTGAGTGGGGGAATAAAGTTCAACTTTACACTTTAAAAGTTATTTAGAAGGGTAAGGTGAGGAATGGGCACTGTCGGGTAGGGAATAATCTAAATGCAACAGTGAAATTAGGTGAGGAATAGGAATTAAAATTACTTGGGGTGGTTAGCTCATAGGAGCTAAGCTGTAGGATTCCTGGGTTTTCTTGTCTCGTCTCTCCCCAACTCATTGTATTATACTGGGCAAGTCCACTGGGTCCAAATCCTGTCCCTACCATACAGCCCAAGTAACATGGTGTTACAGTACAAACTTACAGCCCATATTTTGTAGTCTGTGCCATATCTCTCCATCCAAAATAACGGGGAAAGGGTTCATGATCCAGTTTTGAACATAAGTGTTCTTCTGATACAAATGTGATTAAAAACATACAGGAGAAGACTTTGAAGTGGTTATCTAATTCTCTGTATGTGTGCTGAGAATATATTGCCTCCACCACCTCCTCACTGTTTATCCACAGAACAACAAAACTGTCGAAATAAATCAACAGCTGAAGATTCAGATATACCTAGATAAGGCTGAAATGGGCACATGGCAGCAGAAGTAGACCTGATGGGGCTGGAGGAAAGAGAGAAGGTTGGTTGGTTGTTTAAAAAGTGCACTGTTTTGGATTTTGAAATGTTTCAAGCAGCTCCATTTAGTAGAGCATGTCTCCTAACCTGATGATTTTTACATCAGAAATAACTCATGTAACCAGTAACTACACCAGTAGGACCTCAATCTTGAAAGTGATTATCAAATTTCGGGAATCTTTGGCTGGTAAACAAGGAAATCAGCCCCATCAAGGAAGCCTGGTTTTTGCAAGTCGTGTTCATTTATGCAAATACCGTCTTAAATTGCACGGTCAGATTGTGCAAGCAGAGATCCTACCCTTGTTCAGTTCCTTCTGTCTCTATGTTCTTATTGCCATAGGCTATGGTTACACTGACCCAAACTGCCATCATCAATACGCAAATAGGTGGTCTCAAATGCAAACTGATACTCATTTGCATATTTGCTCACCTGCAGAGGCTGCTGCCAGCGGAAGAAAGTAAATGTGGTTCTGCTGGTGAAAGCCCCACCTTTGTCTGCAGCCTTTTATGCCTGACTTTTTTCCAGCATCCATTTGCATTTTCAAGACTGTCCATTTGCATACTGCTGCCGGCAGTTGGAGTCAGTGAAACTGTAGTCATCATGGATCACCGTTTTCTCTGGCACTAATCGTGTGAGTAAGGCAGGCAGAATTTAGCCACCCACAGGTCTTTTTAAAATTTTTTTTAAAGCTGTTTTACTGTCACCTTGGGTTAGAGTTACAGTCGTAGATTGTGTTTTCCTAAGGACCATAGTCGGAACTGCTCTATGGAATCTGTTGCAACAGCAGTTTGCAGCTTGTCCTTGGACTTGGAATTACCCTCGTGAGGGTGACTTTCTTACTCTGCATGATCCTGAAAATATGGAATCCATTCCCTCTGGAATTCTGAAATGTGAACAGATTGCTTTGTTTTACGGTGGAAAACCATGAAATCAGAGCCACCTTGGCTAGGGTTATTATTAATTTAACAGTTAAATTTCCATTAGTTTTGCTGTTTGTTACATGTTATTTTAATGTGTTTCATGGGGTTTTTGGATTTTTTTTCAGTTAACTGTTTGAAAGGGACAGAAGTGATTTACCAGGGATGTGTCTTTACTCCCCCTATTCCTGTGTTTATTTTATTGCTAGGATAGGATTTGTTTTGTTCTATATGTGTGGATTTTTGTTGTGTAAAATCATACTCTCTGTTTATGTGTAGAATACCCCTGGAAAAATTTAAATAGGCCCAGAGACAGGACTGAAGACCTGGAGGTGGGATAACCATTTGCTGAATCTTGTTGCCCCAGGAGGGGTTCATCCAAGGAAGGTAGAATCCTTTTTCATGAGTTAACTGGTTAAATGCCAGGTTAACTGGTTAGCCGTTAAACAGGGGCTGGGGAGGCCACTTCTACTCAGCTGGCCCCTCTTCTGTGGACTGGGGCTGCTCCAGCTGGGCTGGAGAACCCCCACCTGTGGTACAGTGGGGACCAGGGCTGCTTTGGCCTGGCTGGAGTGTCCCTGCCCAGGGTGCTGCTATGGACTGGGGGGCACTCCAGACCAGCCAGAGAGCCCCCCTCCATGGCAGCCCTGGATGTGCTGCAGGCAGGGACTCTCTAGCAGGGCCAGAGCATCCCACATCTCTGGTGTGCCCCCAATGGGGGTGTTCCAGCCTGGTCCCTGTCCCCGCTGTGGTACCACAGAAGGGGGTCCTCCAACTGTGCTGGAGTGCCCCCTCCCACCACCTGCAATGGCCCCCCACGCCTGGAGCAATCCATGCCCATGCAAGTAGGGGGCTGCTCCATCCCTTACTAGTTAACCATAACTAGTAAGCCACATCCTAAATGGATGAGGCTTATTGGCTAGCTAGTTAGTTATGAACATCCCTAGATCATCCATTCAGCTGTTAATAATTAATTGCGGACTTAGCTGGAGTGATGAGGCACTGAAGACCCATATAGGGAGGTCGATAACAGACGGGGTACTATAGCCAAGAAAAAATTGCCATACAACAGCCAGCTGACAAGAGATACTCATGAGAGGTGTGTGTCCCTGGGCCTTTTCACAGAAGTGTCTTGAATTACTCCTGCATCATGCACAGTATAAGCCATTACATTCTTCTGGTGGTTCTCCTCTGCAGCGTATCTTTTTCCATCTCTGTTTTTTAGATCCATTCCTACCAGCAGACAGATGCTGGGCTCCATCAAACTCCTACTTAGATCAAGAGGAGCTTTGGGCATGGAAAAAATGTGAGATTTGGCCTGTTATTTTATGCAATTAACAGTGCTCTGTTTTAAAAGGCTTATGTTGGAATCAACTTTCTCTCATTAAAGATCATGCTTAATAAATGGCTTGAAGGCTGGTCACTTTCAAAAAAAAAGAAGAAAATATCTCCAACAGCAGCATTGACATTTTTTTGCATTAAAATGATCTAGGATCTGATTCTGCTTGCAAAGAGGTCAATGGGCATTTTAACAGGATCCTCTATTCCTTTGATACCTAAAATCCTTAGTAGGGACTTAGAATCTGTGAGGAATGCAGGATTTGGCTTAAAGATTAGTACAAAAAGTAAGTTGTATGCCTGAATCCAAAATTTCCAAAAGTAACAGAGTCTGGATTCTGGCCATCAATACTGCAAAAGAGGATTTTAAAATAAAATATAATAAAGTGCAGGTTTCATCAGGTTTGTCACATTGCCGACACATAAGACACTCAAATGTAAGTATATGGGTATCAGTGTGCTATGTTGGGCCACATACCCTTTGGCTTACTCATTCAACAATAGTAATTTCATTGAAGTTGATGGAGTACCATCTGGTGTAAGATTTGACCCTCTCACTCGAAAGCAACTGTGCAAATTATAGCATTATCGAACTGATAAATCATACAAAATGGCAAATGAATTTTAATGTTGATAAGTGTAAACTAATGCACATTGGAAAAAGTAATACCAACTATACATGCCAAATGATGGGGACTAATTCAGCTATAACCACTTGAGAGATCTTGGAGTCATTGTGGATAGTTCTCTGAAAATATCCTCTCAATGTGCTGCAGGAGTCAAAAAAGCAAACAGAATGCTAGGAAACTTTTAAAAAAGATAGAGAATAAGTCAGAGAATATTTTATTGCCTCTATATAAATGTATGCCCACATCTTGAATATTGCATATAGATGTGGTCATCTCATCTCAAAATATATTTTGGCATAGAAAAGGTTGAGAAAAGAGCAACAAACATGATTAGGGGTTTGGAACGGGTGCCCTATGAAGAAAAATTAAATGGGACTTTTCACCTTGAAAAAAGGAGGCTAATGGAGGTGGGTGTATAATAGAGGTATATAAATTCATGACTGATGTGGAAAAAGTGAATAAGGAAAAGTTATTTACTTGTTCCCAGAACAAAAGAACTAGGGGGTCACCAAATGAAATTAATGGGTAGCAGGTTTAAAACCAACAAAAGGGAACTTTTTCTACACTCCGTGCATAGTAGGCCTCTGGAATGTCTTGCTAGAGGCGGTTGTGGAGACCAAGACTTTACTAGGGTTCAAAAAAGAACCAGAAAAATTCATGGAAGTTAGGTCCATCAACGGATATTAGCCAGGATAGGTAGGAATGGTGGCCATAGCCTCTGTTTGTTAGAGGTTGGAAATGGGTGTCAGGAGAGGGATTGCTTTTGTGATTAACTGCTCTGTTCACTCCCTCTGGGCCATCAGACATTGGCCTTTGTTGGAAGACAGGGCACTGAGCTAGATGGACCTTTGGTCTGACCCAGTATGGCTGTTCTTATACAATGACACCATGGGAGAATGTCATGGATAAGAGACTGAGGTTATGTCTAGTTTGCCAAGAACTTTTGCATATCTCCTGCCAATAGTTCTGTCAAGAGAGGCTTTCCTGATGTTTGGCCCGCCCACATGGGGCCAAATGTCAGGAAAACCCCTTCTGCCAAGACATCCCTGTCTTCCTCATTCCACGAGGAAGAAGAGATGTTGGCAGAAAGCTCCTGACGCAGCAGAGTTCTGTCAGGAGACCCCTGGACTTCCAACAGAAGCCTGCAGTTTAGACAATGGTGAAAATCAACATGGCTTCATGTCAGGAAGTTTGATCATAGATATTGTTTTTGCCCTGAGATGTTAGTGGAAAAGCTTAGATAGAAAAGGAGCAATATTCATATGGGTCATGTCTACATTAGCATGTTCTTTCAGGAAAACACAGCCCTTTTTCAAAAGAGTACGCTGAGCGTCCATACAATACGCCGAGCGTCATACACAAACTGCACTCTTTTGATCTGAAATTGGAAGGACATGGCACTTTTTCCAGTGTCCCTCTTCCTGTACCAGAAGAAGAAAGATTCTTTTGGAAAACAGTGTGTGTAGATTCTCTGGGTTTCCTTTTTCTGAAAGAGCAGTCCTCATGGCACTGGCTGTTTGATCTCTGGCCCATTCTTTTGAAAGAACAGAGGCTGTGTGACCACAATCTGTCAAAAGAGCAGATCGATCTTTTGAGCTGCTTTTTTGTGTGTGGACGTGCTCTTTCGAGAGAGGATTTTTCAGAAGAAATCTTCTGTAAGAACTTCTTTAGAAAGATCGCTTTAGTGTAGATGCAGCCATGGTGTTTATTGATCTGAAAAAGGCCTTTGAGTTCCAAGACAAATCATCTGATGGATAAAATGGCATGGTAACTTAATGTTTAAACCAGGAAAGTAGATGAGATGTGAAGTATTAGAATTTCTAGTGGTGAAACAGAAAACTTTTGGGAAAGGTGGGAACATGTTGGAGATCAACAGTGAAGCCTCTCTTGTTTCTATCTCCTCCTGGACACCCTTGCAAAGAACATACAAAACAAGACACATAAATGTGGAAGGAATTTGAAGATAGTAGTTTAGAAGAGGATCTTTATAAATGATAAAATGTATTGGTGAAAGATGGGGTCAAAATAAGAAAAGGTAAAAGCAGAGGGTACAGTATGTCACTTGAGTAATGTGTACACTGAAGAATTATTGTTGAACCTAGATGTACAGATAGTACTCAAAACGGTTTCAAGATTCTGGATTTTGGAAAATGTAGATTGAAGGACTAAATTAGAGTTAGGGTAATAAAATCCTGACTCAGAATAGAAATGAATGGTATCATAGGAGATTGGAAAATACCTGTAAAAGATTAAAAAGGAAAGTCTATAAAATGGTGGTTTATCCAGTTTTAATGTGTAGAACTGAATGTTCAGCAACAATGAGGAAACATAAGCAAACTATCAGTTTCACAGATATGTGGACGTTGAGATGGATAAGTGGTAGACTCAGGAAAGACTGCATAAGGAATGTGTTAAAGATGCTTAAAGTAACAGCCATAATAGAAAAAATGAGGGTGTGCAGGCTCAGATGGTTTGCTCGTGTAAAGGCATGATAACCCTCTGGAAAGAGGAGTCCAACTGAAGGAAAAAAGACAAGGATGGACACAAGGAGAACTGAGAACTGGTGGGATGTCATAAAAGAAGCTGTGTTAGCTTGTAGTGAGATACAGGAAATGCTATTGAAAAGGGCACTTTGGAGGGAGGGGATTTGTAATGCAGCTCACCATTAAATGGGATTAACACAAAGAAGAAATCTCTAAAGAGCTTACTTTCTTGTGCTCCTATAAGGGACTGGGTGCTGTACTTTTGGAGACCATAGATGCTGCTAGCAGTGCTAGTCTCTCTCAAAAGGGCAGAGGCAGTGAGGCTAATGCTAGACACTGCTGAGAACTTATGGTCCTGAGCCTGAAATATAAGCCGCAATTAACACACCTTATCAGATCCTTGTTTAAAAGGTAACAGAGGAAGCCGTGCTAGTCTATACACTATCAAAACAAAAAGCAGTCAAGTAGCACTTTAAAGTTCTGGTCTGGTCTGGCTATGGTCTGGAGAAGTGGGTCTGTCCCATGAAAGCTCACCTAATAAACTATTTTGCTAGTCTTTAAAGTGCTACTTGACTGCTTTTTGTTTTGTTTGTTTAAAAGGAGCTAGTTTAAATTGGCACATACACTTCAGAGACAATAGAGCAATGTAGTTTTCTATCAGCTCAAGATGTGGCCCATAGTTTGCTTAAGTTATTCAAAACCACTGGCAAATGGGTGATTGTTTCTCAACTTGTGGTAGCAGTCGAACATTGCACTGATAGTGGGAGTCTGAAGGAAGCCTAAGGAAGTAAGTGAGGTACATCATTTTCATTCAGTTTTGGAGGGGTTTGAGTGCCTTATTCACAGGGGCCCCCTTGCAAATCTTAGTCACAACTGTTGGAATTTGAGTTGCAAATATGAAAGTTTGGGTCATAATTCCCATCTTTTAAAATATTTCATGTTAGAGAGACAGCGCGAGACTCCTTGCATCTCAAAATTGTCTGCTGGCTTCACTTAAAGTAAACTCTTGAGACTGTCTCCCCAGATGTTGGTACAGAACTCCCAAGGAAAGGCTGTGTGTGGTGGTGCAATGCTAGATGATGTTAATCTAAGTGCATTATGTCAGTCGGTTGGTCAGTCCCTGGGGGGTTATGTGTGGTTTCAATTTATATTTGGGATTGTTTTGAAATGTAGTCTGCATTGTATGTAGGTCTGCGCTAAAGGGATAGTTTATATAATCTGTAAAGGTGCTGAGTGATTAATTTCCCTGGGTAGAATTCTAGGTGGTGTTAATGTGTGTACAAGTAAAACTGCATACTTCTCATTTGTGATATGTTCAGATTTAAGACAGCCTTCCCATAAGGGAAATTTATCCTGGCAGTTGCTGAAAGGGGAGCTCTTGTGGACTGGCACCAGTTAGAGCATTTAAAATATTTTTTGCATTTTAGGGGGGAGTTTTTTTTTTCCAAGGATGGTTTACTTTTACTATTTTTTGGTCTCTATCTGCATCAGCAAGAGACAATTCTCTCATCTTGCTGGTACACAATAGATAAAGGCTGCGTCTGCACATGCACGCTACTTCGAAGTAGCGGCGCCAACTTCGAAATAGCGCCTGTCACAGCTACACGTGTTGGGCGCTATTTCGAAGTTGAAATCGACGTTAGGTGGTGAGACGTCGAAGTCGCTAACCCCATGAGGAGATGGGAATAGCGCCCTACTTCGAAGTTGAACGTCGAAGTAGGGCACGTGTAGACGGTCCGCGTCCCGCAACGTCGAAATAGCGGGGTCCGCCATGGCGGCCATCAGCTGAGGGGTTGAGAGACGCTCTCTCTCCAGCCCCTGCGGGGCTCTATGGTCACCGTGTGCAGCAGCCCTTAGCCCAGGGCTTCTGGCTGCTGCTGCTGCAGCTGGGGATCCATGCTGCATGCACAGGGTCTGCAACCAGTTGTCGGCTCTGTGAATCTTGTGTTGGTTAGTGCAACTGTGTCTGGGAGGGGCCCTTTAAGGGAGCGGCTTGCTGTTGAGTCTGCCCTGTGACCCTGTCTGCAGCTGTTCCTGGCACCCTTATTTCGATGTGTGCTACTTTGGCGTGTAGACGTTCCCTCGCAGCGCCTATTTCGATGTGGTGCTGCCCAACGTCGAAGTTGCCAGCCGACGTTGCCAGCCCTGGAGGACGTGTAGACTTTATTCATCGAAATAGACTATTTCGATGTTGCGTGCATGTGTAGACGTAGCCAAAATGTGCATGCATCTCCTTTCATGGGCACAAATTAATAATGTATCTTGTGTTCCTGCTCATGGCCATAAAGTTAGATCTATTGTAAATGACCATCCACAGGATCAGTTGCTTCGTCGAGGTGGTGCCTCGTTTAAGGTCAGTCACAGTTATTCTGGAAACTTTGCTACTTTAACGTTGTTGGATAACATGGGGAGGGCCTTCCGCTAGAGGTAAGTTCTAGCTTAGCTTTCATTTCATTTCTTGAATCAGCATCCCTGAAGTTCAGCGGCTAAATTGTGTGGCTAGGGGCTCATCTGAGGGCCCCCCCTATGTTTTGGAGGAACACTGAGGCTGTTGTGTCTTGCTAGGTAATGCAACTAGGATTTGTAGTCTGTTGCATACATCCATTAAAGCTGAATAGATCACTCCTCATGATGCACATCTCCATTCTGAGATGGAACCACGAGTTTGTGGCCTTGCATCTTTTCCTGCTCTTCTGTCCTCTTTTCTGTCATCTGCTCCCCTAGGAAGACCAAGAGCAAGCCAATTCCCTGGCTCCCAAGAGCATGGGGCCTGCTATTTTGAGAGACCTACACAGTGCACAGTGGCCATTGCAATCTGGCTTCTACAGCATTCTGTTTCAGTTTGAATTGATCTTCGATGGGGCCTAGCTGGGAATTTGGGATCTGAACTACCTTCTAATTCTACAGGGCTCCAATCCACTATGTTCCGGTTCAGATGGATGCATATATATTTGCTATAGCAAACAAAGAATTTGCACTGTTCAGTTGTTACCAGGTTGACTCCTGTAACCTCTTCCACCTACCCATGTGTTTTTTGACCAGGACACTCAATTGATTTAAACTCATCATCTCTGCCCCAAAGAACTATCTCCTTATGCATTTGTAACTGCCCACAGGTGGACACGAACCTGGGACCTCTGGCGCTGAGTGTGGGATCCTTTACAGAGTGAGCTAAAAGCCAGCTGGCTCTCAGTTAAGGCTGAGAGGGAGACTTGTTCTTTCTCTGTGGGAGTGGTCTAAGTGCCACTACATAGGACAGTGAACCACACCCCTCAGTGTGTGGGTTACACGTTGTGTGGTGATTGGCAGCAAGCATGCCACCAGAGGCATGGGGGTGAAGAGGGCAATTGCCTTGGGGCTCTTCAGTTTTAAATCACCACAGAGCTTTGTATGCTCTGAGTAGTTCTGAGGGCTGGGCATGCCAGTCCCACCCCAGGCCCTACCCTACCCTGGAGGCATGGAGCCAACAGAAGCCATCTGCCTGCCCTGAGTGGCACAATGGACCCTGTCTGTAGGCCCTGTTGTAATAAATTAAACGTTCCATTATACTACTGGCAGTTATCAGATTCCAATCTAGTGGCGTACATGGGTTTTAATGAAATCTTATTCACCATGACAAGTAGGTAAGCACAAAACCCTCCCATCCCCATGATTCGCACATGTCCACATTCATTGTTTTATAGACTGAAGAGCACGCAAACTTCAAACTTGATATGTATGAGTTTCTCAGTTATGGCAAACTTAATAAGTGTACTCAGCGAATATCTAAATTGTTAATGAAGATATTGAATAGAAATGGTCCCAAAACAGACCTCTGTGGAACCCCACTTGTTATGTCTTTCCAGCATGACTGTGAACCATTAATAACTACTCTCTGAGAATGGTTATCCAGCCAGTTATGCACCCACCTTACAGTAGCCTCAGCTAAGTTGTGTTTGCCTAGATTATTGATAAGAAGGTCATGTGAGACCGTATCAAATGTCTTACTGAAGTCTAGGACAGTGATTCCCAAACACTTCAGCATCACACCCCCCTTTTGATTCTGAGAAACCCTCACAGCTCCACCAGCTCGTCTTTACTATCATCCAATTCCCATTTTAACAAAAAATCCAATTTGTAATATAAAATAAACACAAAAACTTGATGTAAAAATGTTATTTTCAATTAAAAATAAGCACAAATAGTTTTTCTTGGCCTCTTGTGGGTGTCTGGTGCAGCCCCAGCTGGTGGGTGCCTGAGCCATGTACCAGCCACTAAAGCTGCCCACGCCAGCTGGCCGCATGCCCAAGCCTGTGCTGCCAGAGCCGCCTGCCCAAGCAACTGAGCCCACACTGCTGGGGCCAGCTGCCCACCTGAGCCCTGCGAGCTGCCTGCCTGAGCCCCAAGAACTGCTGGCCCAAACCCCTCCCCTCCACCAAAGCCAGGCACTGCTAGCCCTCTGCTCTTACCCCATCCTCCTCCCCCTGAGCCAGGCACTACCAGCCCCTCATCTAACCCCATTGTACTCCTACTCCCCCTCCACCCCCAACCCACACTCAGTCACCTTTTTAGGAGGCAGCTAGCTCCACATGGGTCTCTTCCTGCTGCCTGCTTTTTATAGTGGCTGTGTCGGGTCCCCCACGTATAATGGCAGGGGCTGAGAGCCAGAAGGAAAGGCCAGCTCTTTCTTGGGGCAGGGAAAATGATGGGAGGGAGGGGCTGGGTCACCTTGCACCCCATCTGGATTTCTTCATGCCCTCCCGGGGGGCATGCTGCCCAGTTTGGGAAACCATGGTCTCGGAATACCACATCCACTGCGTCTCCCTTATCCACAAGACTTTGTTATCCTGTCGAGAAACCTATCAGACTGGTCTGACATGATTTGCTCTTCACAAATCCATGCTGGTTGTTAGTTATCAACTTATTTTCTTCCAGATGTTTGCACATGAATTCCTTAATTACTTGCTCCATTCTCTTTATCATTAGTGATTGGGAGCCTGATCCATTGTCCTTGAAAATTATGGAAAGTACTCCATTGCTTCAGTGAGCTGTGAACCAAGCTCAAAGGCAGGTTAATCAAGAAGGCATGTTGGGCCTGATTCTCTCCTGCCTTGTGCCATCATTTCCATCAGGAAGAGGAACATAGGAAAAAATGCTACAAAATTAATATGGTCACATTTTACATCCACTATGCATTGATGTAGATGACTTCACTTAATGCAGGGCCCTGGAGATTTGGCTCCACGATACTAGTGCTCATGAGTAAAACTGATCCACAATATGCTGAGAACTGATTGTTTTTTCCAATACTCAGGTGCAGTATTTGATACCAATTTTGTTAGTATAACAAACATAATAAGTTGTAAGTGGGCATTTCCTTCTTTTTCCCACTCTCTTTCTTCCTTCCTATTTATTGCAAGTTCTCCAACTCTTCAGGGAATATTCCAGTTCATACAGAGACTATTTTTGTCTAACTCTGCAAAAGATCATGATGTCTGCTGTGATTTATCAGCCTTATCAGCTTATTGCTGTCCTGATGTGTGAAGAATTGCAAGGTTTCAGGTCTGTGAAACCAAAGAGGGAGGGAAAGTCAGAATTTTCTATATTCTACAAATAACTGACAAAGCAGTGAGCAGGAAACAGTTGAATTGGCATCTTTGTCCCCTTCTTCAGAGTTCCTATACTCCAAGATACCAGGCTAACGTTTACTGGGAGCCAACCAACAAGTTTTTATTTATGGGGTGCTTTTTATTCTTTATGTTAAAGAACAAATCACCAAAGCCCCAATACAGTAAAGCATCGCTAATCAGGACAGGACTTACATACGTGCTTAATTTTGAATACATGCTTAATTCCCATTGAAGTCATTGCAATTAAGTACTCAAAGCTAAGTATGTCACTAGGGAAAAATGTAAAGGATCTATTTTCTGTAAACAGTTTTCTTTTCGGGGAAGATTGTGGTTAGGAACGCTACGTGTTTTGGGACATTTTGAGAGAAATAAGCTCTAGATCTTTTCCTTTATTATAGGGTGTGAACACAGCTGCATGCAATCAGCTGGAATCAGTGCACTGAAAACAATCGAGCCTTAGCAGCAAAGATGATTTTCCCATTTGTACAAATGAATGCATAGGAGCTTAAACTCTGGCAGATTTCTTTTGCTTTTGGCGGTTAGTGGCTCATCCTGAGGTACACTGGGCACCTGCAACAACTACTGACTTCAAAGGCATTTGCAGGACCTTGGCTCATAAGCATTAGACTTTAACATCACAAACTACCTAAAATCTTCCGATGTCTATCCTCAACAGTGGAGCAAATTGAGTCGTGTCTGTTAAACTTGGTAATTCTATAAGATCTCCCAAATAATGTGTTTTCCCTAAAAAGGTTGAATTCTAGAGATTCCTTTTATTTAACTCTAAGATTAATTGTAACCTCGCTTTATTATTTTTCAAAACTGGGTGAAGGTTTCTTTGGTTTTGGTTTTTTTTAACCCCCATTAAAATTAGAATCATGTCCAGATTTCTCAATTCATGTAGCCGGCTAGCTTCAGCAGAATCTTTTTCGTATATAAATGTTTTTTTTCTATCTCCCTTAATATTTCAGTAGTGGTGGGGGCCAACAGAAATGCTGGGCCCCTGGGCAAGATGTGTGGTGGGGGGCGTGTGTGAGAAGTACTACAGTCCTGTGAGGGCAGAAGGGAGAGGGCCTCACCCTCAGCCAGCCCTCAGTTCTTCCCAGACTATACTGCATTGTCCCCTGGAGCCATAATTTAGCACACCCTGAGGCTCTGGGCACTGGTGCAGTAGCAGCCAGGAGCCCTGGACTATTTTTCATGGCAACTGCCACCTTTGCCCCCATTGGCAAATAGCCTCTCTTATTGAAGGCACAGAAATAAATCATCCCACTGCATAGTAAGAAACGCAAACATGGTAGGCAACCATCTTGGCTTAATGGGGAAATCCTTCGTCAGCTTAAACTCAAAAAGGATGCATACAAGAAATGGAAATTGTGAACAGCTGACTAAGGAGGAGTATAAACATACGGCTGGAGAATGCCGGGCAGTAATCAGGAAAGCGAAAGCACAAATGGAACTGCAGCTTGCAAGGGATGTGAAGAGTAACAAGAAGGGTTTCTACAGGCATGTTAACAATAAGTAGGCTATCAGAGAAGGTGTGGGGCCGTTACTGGATGAGAGAGGTAACCTGGTGCCAGATGATGTAGGAAAAGCTGAAGTACTCAATGCAGATCATTGATGATGAGTTGGAGAGGCCTTAGGTCGGGGCTGTATGTGATGGCCAGTGGTGTTCTCTTGTTTTCCTTGCAAGGCCTGTCTAGTAGCAGGTGGCTTCTTGGTACCATTCTGGCTCTGTCAGTCTGTTTCCTCGCTTCCTTAAATGCGTATTGTAGTTGAGGAAAGCTTGGTAAAGGTCTTGCAGATGTTTGTCTCTGTCTGATGGATCAGAGCAAATACAGTTGTACCTTAGTGCCTGACTGTATACAATGGATTGTGTAGTATGCCCTGGATGGAAGCTGGAGGCGTGTAGATAAGCATAGTGTTCCATGGGTTTTCGGTATAGGGTGGTATTTATGTGACCATCGCTTATCTGCACAGTAGTGTCCAGGAAGTGGATCTCTTGTGTGGACTGGTCCAGGCTAAGGTTGATGGTGGGGTAGAAACTGTTGAAATCACAGTGGAACTCTTCAAGAGCCTCCTTCCCATGGGTCCAGATGATGAAGATGTCATCAATGTAGCGCAGGTAGAGGAGGGGCACTAGGGGACGAGAGCTGAGAAAGCGTTGTTGCAGGTCAGCCATAAAAATGTTGGCATGCTGTGGGGCCATGCGGGCACCCATAGCTGTGCCACTGATTTGAAGGTATAAATGGTCCTCAAATCTGAAATAGTTGTGGGTGAGGACAAAGTCACAAAGCTCCACCACCATTTATGCCTCGGTCTTATCAGGGATAATGTTCCTAACAGCTTGGAGTCCATCTTGGTACTTGATAGTCACACTGGGTGTGGTGAGTGTGGTTGCCACCTACTGGTAACTATCAAATTTCAGATTTTTAGGTAAACAATTCCACTGGCGAAAGCTGAAATAGAAGGTAGTGACTGTAATAAGGTTAGCAGCTGCTAGGATTTAAATCCTGGCGCTCATTACTTAAAGCAACACCATTAACTTGAAAGTCACATTTCTGTCTGGAAATGCTGTTCCCACAATAGTAAGAATTACCACTCAAGATTATCGGGAAAAAAACAAACTCTTGGTGAATCTGATCTCAAGTTGAGCCGGATTCTGGTAGCTTTGGTCATCTTTAATAGTGCCTTGATGTTCAGATAGACCCACTGAAAGTCAGTGGGATCATTTATGCAGTGAGGTACAAATCAGTGGGAGAATGAGTATCACAACATAGTCCTTTTGTAATAATCAGTTTTTATTCTTGCCCCAAGAATTCTCTGCCAACTGCTCCGTGTGAATGAATCCCTGCAAATGACTGAACCCACATATACTTGGGTTTCTCCCTTGCTGAAAAGACCATTCTAAACATCTACAGGGGAGCAGAAAAACATACACTTAAAAGAGTATTCCAGGGTATGCTATTTAAAGAGCACTCTGTCAGAAGCTACCTTTTAAAAAATTATAATATGAAATATCAATTGAACATTTTCTCCTTTTCATGTGCACGTAAGCTAAGATAAATCATCTTCTTTTAGAGATTTTCCATTGACAACAGATGTGGGTTATTAGCCAGGAGTTGAAAAATACATTGTATGCTCAATAATTAGGCTGTTTTTAATTGCCTCAGTGCATTAATTTGAATTGGTTTTTTTTTTTCTTTTTTTTCTTTCCTGGTGCTTTTCTGCATGTCTTGCTATACTATGTTAGTTGAGGAGACTGCATCAAAAAGTTTCACCCTCTGGGTGGGTCACGTTTCTTGTACTGTTGTCAGGAACTTTTGAATCTGGTAATGTTTATTTCATGGAGTTTTGATAGCTAACTTTAGGATGCCCCATATGCAGGAGTTCCAGGTGCTCAGCAGATGCCTCTTGTAGGAACGTTATCTTTGTGTTTCTGTAGATCTCATGATACACTTCGTGGTCGGCTGCATATGCTCCTGGTTTTTCCACTGTGTGACAAGGAGAAAAACTACAGAGATTTAGTACATGCTAAACCCCATTTCTTCAGGACCCATATGTATTAGCAAGATAATTCACTAGTGAAAGAGTAATGACTGAGGTTTCAGTCCTCCAGTTTGTTGTGCAGAGCTGGATTTCTGCACCTGGACAGCACTGAAGTCAGTGAGACTTCATGAAGGCCCACTGCACTACTCTGTAGTATTCTTAGCTCCCACACTAAAAAAGGGTGTTAAAATCGGACAGGGTCGATTTGAAGAGCCACAAGAGTGATGGGAGGCCTGGAAGACGTGCCTTGCAAAGAGAGACTTAAGATATTCAGTGTATTTGGCATATCCAGAGAAAGCTAGGAGGTGACACATAGGTACCTACATGGTTCAGCTCCCTATAATAGAGGCCACTTTAATTCAGTAGACAAAAGCACAGGATCCAGTGGCAGGAAGTGGAAGAAAGACACATTTAAACTTGAAATAAGGTGCAAATGATTACCTGTGTAGGTCATTAACTGTTGGATTTAATTACCAAGAGATGGGAAGGATTTTCCCTCATTTAGCCACTTTTAAATCAAGATTGGATATTTTACAAAAAATTACATTACAGCTCAAACAGATGTTATGGCCTTGATGAATTACTGGGTGAAATTCTATGGCCTGTTTTATTCAGGAGATAATATTAGCTCATCATAATGGTCTCTTCTGGCCTTGGAATCCATGCATGTATAAGAAGTTGCAAGATCAGGGTCTAGTTACTCAAGAATGTGCATTAAATGGAAAACTATAGTGAGTAGTTACATCTTAGAGATGTGAATATATGCTGAATGATTACACAAACAGATGTGTGTTCCTGTGAAGCTGTGTGTGAGACATGCCAGTCTTTATCCCCCGTGAACATCTTTAAAATATGATTAGCTTATTTTAAGAAAATGGATGGTAGGAATGTTGGACTATATCAATGCTTTATGGTTAAAATTAAGGTTAAGGGGCTGCTTGTTCAAAGCTCATTGAAGTAGATGGTAAGACTGTTATTGGCTTCAGTTGGCTTTGGCTCAGGGCCTACCTGAGCAGTAGCTGACTGTTGCTGAGCTCTGACAGATGCATGATGGTCTTTGTGAAATGAGCTGGAGGTTACAATTCATTTCATAGCAGACAGTTGTGCATACCACACACTCCCCCATGCCTGCACATCCCACTTGGCTCTTATGTAGGCAGTGCCCATAAAAAGGACACAGGACTGTGCATGAGTTTGCAAAAGAATTACTTTCTCACTTTGTATCACTGGATTAACACCAGGGTATGTGAGTAGGACCAAGTGACCAACGTGAAGTTTGCATGGTCATTCCCATTGCGGTTTCTGGTTTAGAAGACTGCAATTTCCAGTGATATCCATTAATCATGTTTCATAAGCACTAAATTCAATGTTTAAAAAGTGTTGTCTAACTAGAGGGTCTAATGTTAGGCCCTTCACAACCGTTTATAAGCAATTTTCTGTCTTATAGAGCTAGTAAGAATCTGCAGCTGCCCTTGATTTTACTGCTGCTGTCTTAGTTTAGGGTATGCATGCTATCTGTTTCTGTAGGCTATTCTTATTGAAGTACGCTTCATTTTGATACTAAATATTGTAATGGATTAATTAGGGCATGTCTGTATTAGAGATTCTTCTTGGCATGATTGCCCATGTCCATTCAATTAAGGTGAGTGTGCACACCGTATGCACTTGTGCCAGAAGTTTTTCCTTCAGCAGTACCCAGATAGGACTAACTCTGGTTCCCCTGGAATTGTGCCCTCAGTCACTTCCTGCACTCCAGAGAAAGTCTGATTCAGGAAATACACTGACTATGTAATATATCATGGAAAGAAGGGAAGGCACCTGAGGAATGGACAAGATCAATGCTAGTGACAATGCACAAGAAAGGAAGTACAGTGGAGTGCAAGAACTACAGAACAATTGCCCTAACGAGTCATCTAGGCAAGGTGCTGATGATGATACTGATAGAAAGATTAAGATTGCAGATAGAACATCTAGGCTACGTCTACACGTGCAGCCAACATCGAAATAGCTTATTTCGATGTTGCGACATCGAAATAGTCTATTTCGATGAATAACGTCTACACGTCCTCCAGGGCCGGCAACGTCGATGTTCAACTTCGACGTTGCTCAGCCCAACATCGAAATAGGCGCAGCGAGGGAACGTCTACACGTCAAAGTAGCACACATCGAAATAGGGATGCCAGGCACAGCTGCAGACAGGGTCACAGGGCGGACTCAACAGCAAGCCGCTCCCTTAAAGGGCCCCTCCCAGACACAGTTGCACTAAACAACACAAGATACACAGAGCTGACAACTGGTTGCAGACCCTGTGCCTGCAGCATAGATCCCCAGCTGCCGCAGAAGCAGCCAGAAGCAGCCAGAAGCCCTGGGCTAAGGGCTGCTGCCCACGGTGACCATAGAGCCCCGCAGGGGCTGGAGAGAGAGCATCTCTCAACCCCCCAGCTGATGGCCGCCATGGAGGACCCAGCAATTTCGACGTTGCGGGACGCGGATCGTCTACACTGTCCCTACTTCGACGTTGAACGTCGAAGTAGGGCGCTATTCCTATCTCCTCATGAGGTTAGCGACTTCGACGTCTCGCCGCCTAACGTCGAAGTTAACTTCGAAATAGCGCCCGACGCGTGTAGACGCGACGGGCGCTATTTCGAAGTTGGTGCCACTACTTCGAAGTAGCGTGCACGTGTAGACGCAGCTCTAGTGGATGAGCAAGTGGAGTTCAGGAAAAATAGAAGTACCATACAGCAGATGTTGGCACTCAGATTGATAGCAGAGAAAGCTCAACGAAAGAGCAGGAACATCTACACTTGATTCGTTGATTTTCAGAAGGCATTTGACAGTATAGATCAGAAAGTAACTTGGATGGTGTTGGAGTCGTATGGAGTGGATAGCAGACTGATACGGGTATTGAAGCATATCAATGACAATGCGGAAGCAGAAGTGAGAGCATGCAGAGAGTTGGGAAGTTGATTTAGAACAAGTAGAGGTACGAGACAAGGAGATCTGATATTGCTGAGTATCTTCATCATTCACCTAGGCTGTTTCTACACATGCCACTTTCCTCCAAAAGTGGCATGCTAATTAACAACCTGAAATATGATCATGAGGCATGGATGCAAATTCCCGGTGCCTCATTAGCATAAGGTCACGTGATTTGGACTCCGAAAGACATTCTTCTGGACTCCAAAACAACGTGTAGAAGTGTGGCCCCCGGGGGAGTCTTCCGGAAGGAAGTCCTTCTTCCGGAGTCCCCTTCTTCCCAAACGACTCCAACACCACTCAAGTTACTTTCTGATCTATACTGTCCAATGCCTTCTGAAAATCAACGAAGCAAGTGTAGAGAGAGTGATGGACAAGATCAAGGAAGAGGTGGAAGGGATATCGGTGCATGGGAAAAGAATTAACAACTTGAGGTTTGCGGATGATATAGTTATCATTGAGGAAGATGAGGAGAAGCTAGCAAAAATGGCGCAGGTGCTAAATGAAGAAGGAAAGCGGTACCGACAGATTATGAACATAGATTAAAAAACAATATATTTAGAGATATGGAAATAGGGAGAAAGATCAGTGTAGACGGGATTAAACCAGAGAAAGTAGAAAAGTTCACATATTTGAGGAACAACATTAATGTGATCTAGACTGTAAGAAGGAAATAACTAGAATATCGAGAGCAAGAGTGAGTTTGAAGGTGATAGATAAGATCTGGACAAGAAAAGCAATTAGCTTACAAACAAAGCTGAGCATCTTGAAAATACATGTATTCAGCAGCATGTTGTATGGATGTGAGACAGGTGATAACAAAAGATTCATAGAGAAGAATACTGGCATTTGAAAGGAGTTCTAGAAAGATCCTGAGAATAAAGGATGGATGCAGAAAGTCACCCATACAGCTGAAAGAGAACCTACTGCAGAAGGTTATACAATGGAAGTTACAGCTATTTGGGCTTATTTGCAGCATGAATGATGAAGAAAAATCAAGACCCTGTTATTCGGCATAATGGACAGTTCAAATAGGAGAGGCAGACCCCACAGAGAATGGGTAGATAGTTTCTGTAGACTAGCTCTGCACCAAAGCCACTCTGCACTGGACAGGGAAAGATGGAAGGAAATAGTGAGAGAGGCATCAGACACCAACGGGTGCTGAGCCCATGGTTATTGATGATGAACCTTGTGCTCCTCTACCAAGCGACATCAGTGCTGCGTGGTTGAATCCCATGGACTGGGTCTCTTCACAGAGGGTATGGCAAGTCCTCCTCAAAAGTAAAAAGCCCTCCACTAGGCAGACCTACCAGGCAAAGTGGGGCATCTTCCCTTCATTGTCTGCACGGCAGGAAATATTAGATTACCTATTGGGTTACCTGCTTCTCTTGAAGAACTTAGGCCTGGTGTATTTATCAGCTATTTTTGCTTTCTGCCTGCTGATCTAAGTCTTTTTTTTTTGCATGACATGATGACCAGGTTCCTGAAGGCGCTTGTGAGGCTCTTTATGCATTTTAGGTCTCAAATCCCTTAGTGGGATATCAACGTCATGTTCTCTAGACTAGTGGTTCCCAAACTTTTCACTAGTGTAGACCCCCCAATCAGGCCCCCAAACTGTTTTTGGACCCCTATCAAAGCCAATTCTAGACACTATGTACATTTCATTAAATGAAAAAGCAAACCACAACACAGCAATTAATAAAATTATTGCAAGATATTAAATTTAAAAAAGATTGATTGTAACTTTGCAATTCATTTAAAACTTTTCTATGATCATTTATTTATTTTTCACTTTATTCATGGACTCCCTCAATACCTTGGAGATCCCAGGTTGGGACCATTGCTCTAGACTCATGGGACCATCCGTTGAGCCTATGGCGTAATGTTCCCACTTATTGTGGAAAGCCACCTCCCAAGTGGCAGTAATGTCAGCGAGGCAGATCTCTGAATTACGTACCTCAATGTTGGTGTCTCTATATAACTTTTTCCCATAAGAACAGTATGCAGCTCTGACCCCAGCTGGCCTGTCTGCTGAAGATTGTGTCAACTTTTCATGTGAATCAGTATATCTTCCTGCTGGTATTCTAACCTAAGCCCCATGAAAAGAATAAGGAAAGGAATCTTCAGGCTCTGGATGTGAAGAGGGGCTGGCTTTCTACTTACGGTGAACAAAGCCATTCCATAAGTTGACCCAACTCTTTATCTCCACCACAGGTAGGATAAAGGGGTATGGGGTGTCCATGCAGAGGATTTCTCATTGAATCACCTCACGTGTATAGGTTCTTATGACCTGGTGGGAACCCCACTGCTGCTGATTGCCACGGCACATTCATTCAGAGTTCAGGCATCGTTGGCCGCATACTAGGAAATGATAACCAATCCAGGACATCTGCAGGGTTGTGACATGGTCTTCATTGTGCTCATTCACATCCCACTGTGCCATTATGCAGCAGGCTGGGGGCGATGCTGGGTTCAGCCAAACTCTATGGCAATCAACATGTCTGTGAACTCCTAGCCAGCTCCAAGGATACTGCTTGGGATTCACCTAAAATGGAATGGACATTGAACAGTCTCTTGAAGAAAAGATAATTACCTCTTTCCATAACTGGTGTTCTTTGAGATGTGTTCCTTATGTCCACTCAGCATCCTGCCTTCCTTCCCCATTGTCAATTTCCAGCAAGAAGGAACTGAGGGTGGGAGAAGCCTGCAATGGCCCTTATGCCATGCCATCAGGGCACCACTCAAAGGGGCATGACAGCCAGTCCCTGGCTGGTACTGAGAGGAAAAATTTTTGACACTGGTGCATGTGGCAAGCCCATACACCTAAGCTGAATGGATATGACCAATGTATCCCAAAGGACAATCCTGGAACTTTTCCTTGCAACAAGCCCTGTTGCCAGCTTTGTCCACCTATCTGTTTTGGAGATACCATCACTGGACCTAACCATGTTATTCACAGAATCACAGGCACATTCTGCTGTTCCTCAGCTAACATCATATATGCCATCATATGCCAACAATGCCCTAAAACAATGTGTATTGGACATACTGTAAACACTCTTCGACAATGAATGAATGGACACAAAACAGACATCAAAAAACTCCTAACTCAGAAACCTGTCAGCCAGCACTTTAATGGATCAGGCCATTCTATTAATGACCTGAAAGTCTGTGTTTTACTGAAAAGGAACTTTAACAATTGTTTATGGAAAGAGTGCTCAGAACTTTCATTTATATTTAAAGTCAACACATTAACACATAGTTTGAACCAGGACAGCAATTACCTGGCCCATGATCAGGACTCTTTTACATACTTTGTTTTATCTAACTCTTGATTTCCCCACCCATACCCCCACTTCCTGCCGCCCCTGTGCTCTTCTTATTTGCCAACTTTGATAACAATTTTTCTGATTTGTCAATCTTAAAACATTTTGGAACTCTGTGCTTTATATATTAAGTCTGTTCTGGAATGGCTATGATCTGGAGAAGTGGGTCTGTCCCACAAAAGCTTATCACCTAATACATTATTTTCCAGTATTTGAAGTTCTATTTGGCTGCTTTTTTGTTTTCAAAGGACACCAGTTATGGAAACAGATATTTGTCTTTTTCTTTGCACCAGTGTAGCTACACTGCTGCACGCTGTATGCAGATGGGTAGCAGTGATGTAAGAAGCAGGCCTGCACTCCTCTGGCTAACAGCCATTCAGATTATCTTCGTACTTTGATTAAAACCTAGCAGAGTTACAGAAGTGTCATTTCTGCTTGAGTGATTAATTTTTTTCTATATATATGTAATTAATCTCCTATGATGGCAATATTCTGCAGTAGATCAAACATGGGACCTTTTGTAATACTGGAGGAAACTACTTTTTGAAGTGACACATGGCAGAAATTTCTATCCTTTTTTAGTAACAGAGAGGAAGCCGTGCTAGTCTATACACTATCAAAACAAAAAGCAGTCAAGTAGCACTTTAAAGACGAGCAAAATAGTTTATTAGGTGAGCTTTCGTGGGACAGACCCACTTCTTCAGACCATAGCCAGACCAGAACAGACTCAATATTTAAGGCACAGAGAACCAAAAACAGTAAGCAAGGAGGACAAATCAGAAAAAGATAATCAAGGTGAGCAAATCAGAGAGTGGAGGGGTGGGGGGGGAAGGTCAAGAATTAGATTGAGCCAAGTATGCAGACGAGCCCCTATAGTGACTCAGAAAGTTCCCATCACGATTTAAACCATGTGTTAATGTGTCGAATTTGAATATAAAAGCCAGCTCCGCTGTTTCCCTTTCCAGAACGGTGCGATAATTCCTTTTCAGTAACACACATACCTTGAGGTCATTGACAGAATGCCCCCTTCCATTATAATGTTGACTAACTGGTTTGTGGATCTGGAGTGTTTTGATGTCTGTTTTGTGCCCATTAACCCTTTGTCTAAGGGAGTTAGAAGTCTGTCCAATGTACAAAGCATCTGGGCATTGTTGGCACATGATGGCATATATGATGTTAGTAGAGGAGCATGAGAAAGTGCCCATGATTCTGTGGGTAACCTGGTTAGGTCCAGTGATGGTATTTCCAGAGAAGATATGTGGACAAAGCTGGCAGCGGGCTTTGTTGCAGGGAAAGATTCCAGGACTGGTATTCCTGGGGTATAGACTGTGGCTGTTAGTGAGGATCCTCATGAGGTTGGGAGGTTGTCTGTAGGAGAGAACAGGCATGTCACCCAGGGCCTTCTGGAGTGTAGCATCCTGATTAAGGATAGGTTGTAGGTCTTTAATAATTCGTTGCAGTGGTCTGAGTTGGGGGCTGTAGGTGATGACCAGTGGTGTTCTGTTCTTGGCTTTTTTGGGCCGATCTTGGAGTAGCTGGTCTCTGGGTATTCGTCTGGCCCTGTCGCTTTGTTTTTTTACTTCTCCTGGTGAGTAATTCAGGTTTATGAATATTTGGTAAAGTTCTTGTAGTTTTTGGTCTCTGTCAGTTGGATCAGAGCAAATGGAATTGTACCTATGAGCTTGACTGTAAACAATGGATCTAGTCACGTGTGCAGGATGGAAACTAGAAGGGTGTAGTTAAGTATAGCAATCAGTAGGTTTTCGGTACAGTGTGGTACTGATCAGGCCATCCTTGATTAGTACTCTAGTGTTCAGGAAATGTATCTCTTGCATGTTGTAATCGAGGCATAAGTTGATGGTGGGGTGTAGATTGTTAAAGTCTCTGTGGAATTCTTCTAGAGCCTCTGTACCATGGGCCCAAATCATAAAGAAGTCATCAATGTATCTTAAGTAGAGGAGTGGTAATAGGGGAGGAGAGCTGAAGAATCGTTGTTCCAGGTCAGCCATAAATATATTAGCATATTGTATCCTTTTTTGTGTTGGAAAAGGCAAGTCTAACCATTAGTAGGCTCAGAAATATATATGATGTGTGTGCATATGCCATTGGCCTGGTCTTTTTAATGAAAAGGCAAGCTAATTGAAAAAACAAAAAACAAACAAACAAAAAAAAAACCCAAACCAAAACAACAACAAAAAACTTTGAAGAAAAAAATAATATGGGCCAGTAGGGTAGATCTTTTATACATCTGGCCATTGGGTGTCACTCTTAACCCTATTTTGTTTTTAGGCTCAGACCTCATATAACACTTCAGCACAACAATTACCTTAGAAATGTCCAGTTAGCAGGAACTTAAATTGCTTTTCTTTAACTACATTGAGCACTGTTGAGCAGGATGGTTTTGGCTTGTTAATAATGTGAGCTCTGAAGCAGCAGTTCAATGGGACTTAATGATGACCAACTTGTGTAGGTCAGACACACTAAAACTTCCAATGAGCAGAAATACCACACAAGTTGATAACGGTGAATGTTGGCAACTAAAATTGGATTAGACTGCGTGATATTTTTCTGGAAGGAGATAGTGATTTGTCATATAAACTTTCAAAATTGTCTAGTAATTTTAGGTGCCTTACTTGTTGGGTGCCATCTTGACACAGCTTAAAGGAGCTTGACTTTGAGAAGGTACTGAGCACCCACAATCTGAAAATTAAGCTCCTTTAAAGTGTTCAGTTGGGCATCCAAAATCTGAAACACCATGATGAAAATTTTGGCCTGTATGACTTCTCCATGCTAAAGGAAAACATAGTAAAAACTTGGCTGTTTTTGTTTTTGTTTTTATTATTTAAGAAACTAAAAGCAATTTAAGGAATATCACAACACATATTGGGAAGTATATCATATTTCCTTGTCAAGAATAAGTAAATAAATCATATTCAGGTAACGAGGGGAAAATAAGCTAAATGTTCCATTACTGGCTGGACTTTTCTCATTCGGAGTCAGTCAGGTCCCGAGGGTGCCGGAGGAGAGAATTTGCTGGATGATGGGGCCTCAGTACTGGGGAGCCCTTTACCAACACTTTCACTGCTTACTGGGTTCTTAGAAGACATTTTGGGTCAATTATAGCTAAACAACAGCACCAAACCCTGAGAGGCAGGATTGGTGCCCGTAAACAAACTTTATGAGACTGCAGGAAGCTTGGCCACACCCATGGTAAGTGGTCATCCAGCTAAAATCATGCCAGATTATGGAGTTTGCTGGCTGAGAGAATTCCTTGATTAGAGAGGTTGAACCTGTAGTGATATAAAATACACTATACTATCTTTCAGTCAAAAGTATTTATATTTTATGATGCAAATGAGCAACAATTGTTTATCTCAGTCATATGCATCTTTTTGACCAGTCATTGGTTATTGTGCTCAGAAAAAAAAGTCACTGGAATAATGTAATTTTTTCCAAGATTTAATTAAAATAAAGTGAAATCAGACTACGACAAGGTGACTGAGCACAGGTCAAAACGGATTTTAAAGATAAATATCAGAGATGGAGGAAACAAAAGTACTCTCGCAAATTTGCTTGTTCTGTGCATCTGGTGAACTGAAAATAAGTACATGAAGGAAAAGCATGAAGACGTTGGAAATAGGGGCTGGGAATAGCTAATTGAAACAACGTGAAATGAAATAAAGTCATAACAACAACAACAACAAAAAGATTTAAAGCATAAATACAAATGCAGATAAAATGGATAGATGTAAGAATAAAATGTGAAGAGTTCCTGGAGGTGAGCAAGACAATAATTATCATTTTAAAAGGAAAGCTGTATCTCCTAGACACACATTGTTACATAGGAATGGGATTGAAAGGTGAAAAATAAGGAAAACATACACACTGTGCCTTCTTATTTCCAAAAGAGTATGCAAATGTAGACCCTAATCCTGTAAACTCTTAACCCCCCATGCTCAGCTTTATGGCCATGAGCATTAAGATCAATGTGACTCTTTGTGTAAAATGTATGTGGTGTTGGGGATACAGTCTTAACTTTGCTATCAAATCTGTGTGGGTTGAAGGGCTCCTCCTGGGCTGTACAGAAAATGGGTTCATGTTCTGAGATAACCCTTAGGCCTTGGCAGTTTCGATTCAAAGTGCCAGGCTCACTTTGTCAACCTTGTCTTTGCCAATATAAACATGCATTTAATAACCTCAGATAAAAACTAAAATAATTTCCCCGAGTCAGAGGAACTGTATCTCCTATGTGCTAGCTATTTTGCTTACTTCACTTCCGGAAATTTCCCTCACTTGCATGCCTCTTTTGAAAGAGGCATGCAATTGTAGATACAGCCTATATGTAACAGCTCAATGCAGCAAAATACTTAGTCTTGTGACTGTATGGGTTTGAGGTCAGAAGAGCTGGGGTGTATCATTGGCTTCGCCAATGACTTCTGTATGACTATAAGTTTAACTCCAAGGGAGCACTGTGAAGTGCTTTGCAAAACATTTGAACAAGTGCCACATAAACGCTAAACCTATTACTACGTTTATTATTAATATAAAAATACAAATAATAAAAAAGAAAAATGAATGCAAAATTTGTAGTGTGCATTTATCCAGCTTATAGCAATACAGTTAATTAAGAGAGACACGCAAAACATTTCTCTACAATAAGAACTAGCTTTTTCATTGCCCCAAAAAGTCCAAACCATAGCAGCAACAATTTTTTTGAAAGTTTAAAGAATTCAGGAAACCGGAAGGGCTATTCTTTTTGAACATCCAGATCAAGCAAAACTAGGCTTGGAAATACTACCGAGAAGAAATTTCAACCAAGATTTCTCTATCAGAAATGTTAAATAACTGTACATAAACACAATCACAAATTAATCTCTAAATTATAATTATGTAAATACTTAGAGAACAACTGAAAACCATGGAGTACAATATCATCCGGAACATGCAAATAACTGACATTTTAACTGTAAGTAAATTTTAGTTATGTTTTCCACAAGTATAGTATAGTGAAAGTAAATACAAATAAATACAGCAAATATAGTATAAGTTTACAGCGTACAATACTACTCTTGGTAAATAAAGTACTTTCCATACATTGTTTGTTTGCTTCTTAATATCTAATCTTATTCTACTTTAGTGTTATGCATTGCTAGGCATACCTCTCTATTATCCAGAATATTTGAATGTCGGGCAACCTCCTTGTCCCAAAGCTGCCAGAGATGAAAGAGTTTGCTGCATTTACAACACCATACTTCCGGCTATAATGCAAACATCAGAGATATTCCCAATGGCTGTGTGTACGCTTGCATTCCTTTTTCAAAAATAGCATGCAAATGAGGGAAAACTAAAATGCAAATGAGGTGCAGATTTACACCTCATTTACATTTATGCCTCATTTGCACATTCTTCTTTTGAAAGACGTTCTTTCAAAAGAAGAAAAGCAGTGTAGATGTGCCTCTTTCAAAAGTAAACCCCATCTTCGAAAGAACCCTTCTTCCCCCCCCCCAAAAAAAAGAAGTAGGGATCTTTTGAAGAAGGGGTTTACTTCCGAAAGAGCTGCGTCAACATATAAGGTAAAAATAGAATGAAACATTTTGTGATCACAGAAATGAGTTGCGATGAAGTGAAATTGAATTTTTGTTTTTGCAATTATGACCTCACCCTGCCCCGATTCAGGACAGGGAGAAAAATGTCTAATTCCCCTCAATTTTTTCTGTGGGATAGTAAAACTGTTTTCCACTCAGTAGATCATTAAAAATGTAGTTCTGCTATTTAAATTCAATACAACACAGAGGATGGTGAATATATTTTGAATTAATAGAGCATTTTTATTGATTTTTAAGATATTTTCTATTCTAGCCAAATGGCAAGTTGCTAAGCATAAAGAAAATCTAGAGCTGGAGCCTTAAGAAAGCTTGTTTTACCCAATGTATTTAATTTGCCAATAGTTATTTTTAAAGCAGTGTTTGTTTCCTTGCCTGATGTCTTCAAGATGTATCTTGTCTATTCAAGGGCTCCTTGATCACTGAAGAATTCTTCCAAACATCTGTTATGTTTTCACTAGAGATATTTAAGGTATCAGTGGTGTAATTAGAGAGAGCTGCTTGTTATCAGCCATTCCTATGAATCCACTTCATGCTGGCTGTCTCTTATTTTGAGCAGTTACGTATGTCACATGACCTCAGTAAATGTATTAATCTAATATTCTGAAATTGGATTCACATCTTGCTTTCCAGTTATTTATCTAGTATGTGAATGTGTTGATTTGAAAAGGTTCGAAGGTTCATCAGCCTTTCAAATTGTTCATACTCAGGTTGTTTGTGCCTACTTAATTGCAAACCACATGATAACAAAGATCTCACCTGATGCTGAGATGTTCAGGAAATTAACGAAAACATGTAAGACCATATTCTAGCTTGCACTGATGGTGTAAATTCAGAGTATTATTGTGAAGTTAGTAATTACTCCCAGTTTTATACAGACATAATGGAGAACAGATTTTGGCCCAGAGTAGTTTACTTCTGGATCTCTGGAGTTGGATTTTCCTTGCAAATTTTCATTTATTTGCACTGGCTATATGAACCAAAATATTTAGAAAATTCCATCACAGGGAGGGTAGGCCAATCAATGACAATTAGCAAAGATAATCAGGGATGCAAGATTCTGGCTGTGTCTACACTACCTCCCTACTTCAAAGGGAGGATGGTAAGTAGGGTGTTGGGAGATTATTAATGAAGTGCTGTGGTGCATATGCATCACTTCATTAAGCAAATTCCCCCCTGTGGCAACTTCGAAGTTTTAAACTTTGAACTGCCGGCTCGTGTCTAGCCACGGCTCACCCGCTGGTACTTCGAAGTGTCGGGGTACTTTGAAGTCCCTTTACTCCTCAAAATTTTGAGCAGCACAGCACTTCATTAATAAACTCCCAACACCCTACTTACCATCCTCCCTTCGAAGTAGGGAGGTAGCATAGACAAGCCCTCTGATTGCCAGAAGATGAGGTTGGACAGCCAGTGATAGATTAATTGGTAGTTTTGTTCTGTGTGCTCCTTCTGAGTCTTCTGGCATTGGCCACAGGTGGAAGACTGAATACTGGACTAGGTGGTTTGACTCACTATAGCTATTTCTGTGTTGTTCTTATGTTTCCTGTAGTTGAATGTTTTATTTAAAATATACTTCTATTTTGATAAGTGCTTATATAAAATAGTGACAGAATTATTTAAAATGAAAAGAAAAAAGCCAGTCCTAAAAACTTATCTTGGGGTCTTAAAGAGAAGCTCTGTTTTTTCTGGCTTGGATATCCTCACTGGATATAAAGTTTCTGTAGTTGCAATTTTCTGGATTAATTCAACTCAGTTTTCCATAACTGTGTTAATAAATATGGATATAGTTAAAGCACCACCAACCCCCATCAGTGCAGATACAGATATCCTGCTATAATGCTTCTTATATCGGTAGAGATTTTGGTGTTTGCAAGTGGCTTGCTCTAATGGCAGGATAGGGAGCTGGGGGAGGGATTTGTTAGGAATGATCAGGTGGCGGCTGGCAGTGGCACTTTACTGAGTGGAGACCAGGATCACACATGGTGACTGGTAAAATAGGGGGGTTCTGGATACTGGGCTATAGCATGTCTGGATGAGGAAGGAGATAAATATGTGGGGCTTTTGTCCTGACTACTATGACATTTGTGCTAACTGTGGACACTGATAAACCCACATGGCTGAATGAGAAAAGCTGGGGGGCTGAGGAAGCTGTCTATGGCAGCACGTACAATCTTGCAGAGGTGTGTGATCAAAATGAAAAATGCCTCTGAGACTCAGTACTGGGTACCCGATAGCATTGCCACATCAGGCCCACGCTCAGAAGGGGCCAATAATGACTACATGGGGTCCACAAATATGTGTGATGCTGGGCCTGCCAAATGTTAATCTGTCCCTGTTTGCTGGTGACCTCCTTGATACCTCTGAGCAAATGCCTTCCGTGTGCCACAGTCTCCTACCCCTAAGGTGAGCCTGATGATACGTTGTAAAGCATGTTGAGATCTACTGATACAAAACACTGTGTAAGAATTAGGTAGTACTAGCTCCCTGCATTCTTGTTGCTTCTTAACTCCTTACATAGTGTTAGGCTATTTTTTGACTGAATTAACAAGAGTGGACAGAATTGCATTTGGCTTTGGTCAGAGACCCATTCCTAGCTTGCTTCAAGGTGGCAGACTGCACTGGCTGTATCTGTCATGCAGTATCTCAAAGTTTTACATATCAGTGGTCTAATTCTCACCTCTGTTTTGCCCAGGCACAAATGTGTGTCTGTGAACAAAGCAAACATTGGCCACGTTTACAGTCATGCCCATGTCCAAGCCTTGTATATTGAGATCCCCTCCATGAAGGTTCACAAGGTCTATCAGGTAGGGGCTACATTTATTTCAACTCAGCAACTAAATAAATTACATGATGAAGAAAGGGGGAGGCAGCACCAGGGTAGAATGGGAGTAAACGTGAACAGGACAGAGGAGGGCTTGGTCTGTGGATTCTGCAGCTTCGCAGACATTATGGCAGTGCTCTCTGGGATTCCAAGAAATAACCCAGTCTCCTTGTTAGCTGTGCATAAAGTACTGGGTAGCCATATGGCAAATTCAACACGTTCCTAGTTGCATGCACTTACCACCAGAATGTGGGTTAAATGTTGTGCCTACATTTTCTGCAGTGAAACACTTGTCTGATTTACAGTGTGCGTGAATGTAGGTTTGTGACTCCTCTGTGGAATGGTCATGGATGCTGAATGATATTGTTCATGAGGTTCCCTCTAATCTTTTCCATTTATGTGCTGATTTTTCCCCATCCATGTGCAGAATATTTTTATGTGCACCACGGCATGTGTGAATATGCACCACAAAAGACGGATCAGCTGGATGGCATTTGAATTTCTCCTGCATTGCTACATAAGCTCACAGTTTCCAGGGACTTATATCTATGAAGATGTCTATTCTTGAATAATATGTTCCCCTTTAAAAAGAGAGTAACAATGCCTCAAATTTAGATTCCCATGATATGTCAAACCCTACAGCCTGTAGGAATGTCACCCATTGCTGAAGCTATTTTTTCTCTAGTTATTTCCTTTTTCATTGTGTGAAAATCTTAAATCAGTAAACCTTGATCTATAGTCAGTTGAAGTCTCTTCTCTGTTTTCAGACCTAGCAAGATAATAGTGCCTGGGGAAAGAAAACAAAAGTCCTTACACCTAACATTCGATCTTTTCTTTCATGTTCACAAAGGGCTAAATTTTTTAAAAAAGAGCATTTAGGCAGTATAATTGAAAGGGCCCAACATTCAAAAGAGTTCACCTCCATTAATACTCATTGGACTCCAAGTTCTCAAGTGGGGTTTAAGCACTTCTAGAATTCTAGCTTGAAAAGTCTTTTCCAACTGCGTGGAGAAATGTGGCAGAGAAAACTTTCTTGGCAACTTGGAGGCATTCAGAACAAAACCTTTCGGAAGCTATATTTTGAGGTTTCTCTTACTTTCTGCCTTCCAGATGTCTTTTTTTCTGCCATCTTTTCTCTTTCAGGATTATTTAGAGTGCTTTTGAAGAATGAGCCAAGCTGATCATTGGTAATATAAATGATCAAGATGATTTAATGCTGTATGTCTTTGCTTCTTTCCTTTCTTAATTGTATTTGAAATGCCAGCAATAGTAAGGATGAAAATCAAAAGAGCAAATCAAAGAAACACACAGAGCAATTGTTATTTTTTACATCTTACTGGCAGTGGGTCTGTGCTATACATCTTGGGTATGGAACTGAATCAACATCTGAACTTTCTCAAAGTTTGGTGGGTTTTGGATTTAGGAATTTGGGTTATTAGAGATGTGATTGAGTTGTAAAGTTTGTGCTGGGTCTGTTTCCTGAAGTTCAAGGCAAGGGTTTGCAATGAAAGCCCTCTTGTAAATAAAAACTACATGTACTTTTCTTCCATCTGGCAAATGAGTCAGATCCTCTGTTGGTATAAATAGGAATATCTTTACTGAAGTCAGCGGAGCCACATTGATTTCCACCATGAAGGTCGGTGGAGCTTTACAATGGAGTGCTCATTTACACCATGTGAAGATCCATCTGAAGGACAAAATCTTGCACAGAACAGTGATGGAGGAGACCTCCCACTATACAGCAGCAATGGGGGTAAGGAGGACTAACCGGGCTCCCTGTGCTGCTCAGCTCTTCCCAGCAGGGAGTGACGCTATGAGCATCCACTGGATTCTGCACGGCTCCCGTAGGGCCCTCTGCAAATACATCATTCCTGGGTTGTTAAAGTGTGCGCTATCTAACCAGGGAGGCCCTCTTTTTCATCAACATTTTTCATGGGTTTACTTTTCTGTAAAATGAAAAGTCTTTCCTATCACAATACCACATTACAGATACATAACAAAAATCACCCTATATATGAGCCTGTTTTAGGGTTTATTTCAGAATTAATAGACTTGTCAGCTTTTTACATAAAGCAGGTCCAGACTTAGTATTTTTGGCAAAAATTTTGGTTTTATTCCTTTGGATGTAGTCTAGCGTCTTAGCACATGAACACATTTTTGTTATTTTGGGGTTGGCTGGTCTTACTGTGCAGATAATTAGGGAAAAGAGGTATCTACATGCTCACTAGCTAGGCTCACAGTACCTGTAGCTGGTGTTTAAGAGAAAGCAAAAAATCTATGAAGAATGGAATAGATCAAGGAAAGCTACCTCTTGAAGGTCAGAAAGTGTAGGGATAAACAAGAACTGCTGAAACCCATGCACAGTTGGACCTTACAAAGTAAATTAAAGCCAAGAGAAAAAGATTATATAGCCATATGAATAAAGAGAAAATAAGGAAGTTGTAAGAGGGACCACTAAGCACTGAGGATGGGGCTGGCGTGCATGAATACTTTGCCCCAGTCTTTAATAAAGGTAACAAGGAGCTTCGGGTTGGTAGCAGGGTGGCTAATGGAAGTGAGGATGTGGAAATAGATATTTCCAAAATCTTAGTGGGACAAAATCAGTGAGCCTGGATAATCTTCATCCAAGGCTGGTGTACACTTGTCCCCAACTTTGAAGGGGGCATGTTAAGCAGGGTGATGGGATCAAAACAAAAAAGCAGTCCAGTAGCACTTTAAAGACTAACAAAATAAGTTATTAGGTGGTGAGCTTTCATGGGACAGACCCACTTCTTCAGATCAGAGCCATACCAGGGTGACGGGAGATTAGTAATAAAGTGCTGTGGTGAATACGCAGCACTTCATTTGGCTAATTCTCCCCTGCTGCAACTTTGAAGCATCAAACTTCGATGTGCTGGCATGTCATGTACTTCAAAGTGCCTTTACTCCTCAAAATTTTGGGAATTTCAGATATAGTCTCCATAACAGCCTGGTGTGACACTATTGTAATGAAATTTAGATGGAATGTGAGTGTGTGACTTATAGCTCTGCAGTTAATGGTGGCTGCTGCTCTTTATTCTGACAACAGAGGAAGGCTCTAAGCCTCTCGACATGGTTTTAGAAAACCAATATTTGTTACACTGTTGCAGGAGGGGCATGAGAGGAAAGGCTGGGCACCACTGGGCTAGATGATCATAACGATCCATCCCTTCTGGCCTTCAAGTTTATGAGCCCATGAATTGTCTACCACGTCTTAGCATATTGTCTTTGAAGATAGTCCTATAGAGTAAGAACCTTTTTCTGTTGTTGTCTGCAGCCAGTCAAAGGTGGATATCCCACAATATGAAGGCTGAGGTCTCGTCTAAGAAAAATTGCAAAGTTGGTAAGTCTAGACTAAATATTTTTAGATGCTTCACCTTCAGGCATATCTCTCCTGCTCAGAATCCTCTGCCAGGGGATTAATTGGAGATGAAGACCGCCTTCTCGTGGGTATAGGACGTCTAATA
The DNA here is from genome assembly GCF_033958435.1 of Carettochelys insculpta. NCBI lineage: Eukaryota > Metazoa > Chordata > Testudines > Carettochelyidae > Carettochelys > Carettochelys insculpta. The sequence continues at coordinate 129,553,476 of NC_134140.1, read as the reverse complement.
TAGAGACAATCTTCATGGGCTCTTTTTTGACTATTTATAGATTTTTTTCAATGCAAAGTTTTTGACCCTAAATTTTCAAAAAATGCTTCTACAGGTATATGTTTTAATACTCTTTGCATTTTTGCCTTTTTTAAAAAAAGGCATTATAAGCAAACATGCCACTCATTATAAACTTACGCTGTGGCCACACTTGGCCAAAACTTCGAAATGGCCACGCTAATGTCCAAATCGAAGAATGCTAATGAGGTGCTGAATTGAATATTCAGTGCCTCATTAGCATTAGGATGCTCCTGGCCACTGTTCTTTGAAAGTGCCGCTTTGGACCTCGCGTGGCTCAGCGCAGCTACATGGGGGTCCTTTTTGAAAGGACTCTGCACATTTCAAAATCCCCTTATTCCTCTCTAAGCTGAAGGGAATAAGAGGATTTCGAAATGTACAGGGTCCTTTCGAAAAGGACCCCCATGTAGCCGCGCCAAGGCACACACGTTCGAAAGCGTCCAGAAGCATGCAAATGCTTATGAGGTGCTGAATATTCAATTCAGCACCTCATTAGTATGCTTTGATTTAGCCATTAGCATGGCCATTTTGAAGTTTGGCTAACCATGGCCCAGCCAAAATGTGTGTATAATATTGAAGATGTGATCTTGTTAGTATAGTATGGGTGGGGTTTTCAAAAGAGACCAGCATTGCCCAAACTCTACTCTACTTACAATGATAAGTCTTTCATGGATGTTAATTGAGGAGCCATGTTAAGCCAATATTTTGCTTCTGAAAGTTCATTCCTGCTTAAGCATTTAATAAGATTTATGTTCATTCACTTCTTATATTACACTTTGCTTGGATTTACATTGAACAGTTCTTCACATTGACTTTTCAACATTTCATGTAAAATACTGCACTTTGCAGTGTAAACATAATGAAGATAATATTTATACAGCTTAATGAAATTTAGGAAATACAGAATTGACATGAGTCTTCATTCAGCGGTACCTAAATTATCCCTATTTGAGACATTATTCTTTTTGCAATTTGGTAGTTAAAAAGATGATCAAGAAGCACAGAAAGTTTAGCAGAGAATACCCAGAGGAACCCATTCTGAATGTAAAGTAAACAAGAATTAATCCCTCTGGTGTATGAGTACATTATGCAATATCAGAAAGGATTAGTACTTTAATCACAATATGTAATATCACCATCATATTCCATGTTACCTTCACAACCCTTTGGTTGTCAAACATGGATCCAAACATTCTAGCAATCCGAGAGGAAAACACAGGGAAAGGAAACATGTTTAGCCTAGTAAGGATTTCTAGCTAATTTCTAGACTCAAGATGGTGAGCTATAAAACCTTGTACTTCAAGGCATAAATCAACTTCACCTGATGTTAGTTGAGAAATTTACCATATGGGAAGCTTATTGTATAACTACCTACTGCAGGGCCATAATGGAATAACCTACTGTCTCAGAAATAACTGGCACTGTCCTCTGACAGAGACAGGATACTGGACTTTGATAGTGTCAGATATGGTAATTCCTATATTCCTATTATAAGTCTGGAAAATTATCTGAACTTTGAGATGCTTAGTCAAATTTTTGAACCTAAGACTCTGACCTACTGTACCAATTGACAAAACTCCCACTGAAGTAAAAAGAAATTTAGCCTGAGTGAGGGCAACAAGTTACAGCTGATACTGTTGTGTGTATTACTACAACAAAAGATCAGAAAGATGTTTTTTTTACTCTCTCTGCCGGGTGGAATTTACTTCAGTGGCAGTTTCCAAAAGAAAAGATAAATATAGTTTTAATCTAACTGGTGTGGCTTCATAGCAGGAAATACACACTTCATATAAAATTCTGATTTCTTACCCACATTTCCAAATTTTAGAACAAAACGATTTTTATTTCAGGTCTGTTTTGTTTCCAAGGAAAAGAGCTGAAGTAGCCAGGCCTCAAAACTCCAAGATCTCACCCTAAAATATGCATGGCTGAATAATAATTTTGCAAACTGTGTAGTACGAGAAGACTGTAGGTCCTGGTTCCTTATTTTCATATGCCTACACCTACTCCATTCATCAGTCAGCCCTGTATTAGAACGTGGAATTCCAGCCATGTGATAATCTTCAACTTTTGCTTTTGTTGTTTCAGACAAAAGTATGTGCACCCTGGTAGGATATTACAGCAATTTCCTGTCCAGAGCCCTTGATGTCCAATCCCCAGATACTCCTCTGTGCATGTAGTCCTACATCACCATATTTTACCATATATGAGATGAAGCTGAAGACTGGTGCAGCATTGGGATAATTGTGGCACTGAATCATGTCAGCTGTCACAAGGAACTTTTATGTTCAAATGCCAAGATTACGATGGCAGCTGAGAGAGGTTCCTGCTCTGTGAGAGGTTCTGCAAAGTCCTGATCAGCAGAACTGCCCTGCAGTGCCTCTAGGTTGTTTCAGGATAGGCTGTCTTGCTCTGCAGAACATTCAGTCTGCTTCATGTGAATTTTGAACAGTCGTTCAGGAGCCATAGTAGCAAGAGATAAAAGCATGAGGGAACAAAACTCTTTTTTTCGTTGACTGGATGTCATTTGGTGTCCTACTTACAGCTTCTAGAGATGTTCCCTTGCATGAGAATTAGAAATGGCAAGCAGATGGCTGTTTGCTTTAGTGACAGCAAACGTTCACAGGAGACTTCTGGCAACCTTTAAAGATGCCATGGTCTGGTCCCTATTCATAAATCTTCTCCTGACACTAATATCCCAGCCATCTATGGCCTAGTCTCTAACCTCGCAAGTCTGGGACAGAGCATTGAGAAAATAGCTGGCACCCCAATTACAACAGAAGCTGGCATCCTCTAATTCTCTGGATGCCAATCACTCAAGTTTCACAGAAATTGTATCAGTGTGGGCAATTTCTGGGCAGTGGACAGAGTACAGAGTTCTTTGCTAACAGCAGTAGATCTTTCAGTACCCTTCAACAGTTATGACCAAGAAGTGTTGAAATGTCTGTGGTACCTGGCAGGGCTGGAAGGAATCACTCTGAAGTGGCTGAGTTTATTTCTGTCAGAGGGTTTCCAGAAGGTGGAGATGGGCAGTTCCTCTTCCACCTCTAATGCTATTAGATGTGGAGCTCCATTTTGTCACCCCTCTCATTCCACCTCTTTGTTAAAGGTGCTTGACATTGTATGAGCTTATAATACGGATAACACATTGCTTTGTGTCTTCTTTTTATTGGATATGGACAGCACACTCTTTTTTTTTTGTGGTCCCAGCAGGAGGCAGGGACCTTGTGGATGTAAATTCAACCTGGAGATGTTGATCAGCATAGGGGACCATGCTTGGAAAGCCAGCATGCTTCAGTGCCTGTCTTTAGAATGTTGGTCCACACACTATCAGAACAGGTCACAAGCCTGCAGTCTTTTTAGATTCACCTCTCTTCCTGGATTCCAAGATCCCGTTAAAGGCTTTGCAAAGCAGCTGACATCCCATCCTGTTGGCCTGGGATTTGGCTGTATTTGTAACTATTTTATATAATAAAAATAAACCATGGTCTAAGCTGCTGTCAAATGTAGTGGCTTCCCTACACAGATGCCTGGGTCATCTTCTCTAGCCAGTGATCCTCAGGACTCCATTTTTCAGGAGTCAAATTAGCTGTCAGCATCACCCAAAAGAGCTACTGTAGTGTGAATTCATTGTTTTATTTACTGTACTATCACACAGGCTGCATCTACACTAGCAAGTTCTTTCAAACGATTTTTCCAAAAGAAAGGGGCTCTTTTGAAAGAGCCAGCAGAACGTCTACACACAAAAAGCATCCTTCGAAAGAATGTGGCACGCCTTTCAAAATCGTTTCCTGTTTCAGGAAAAGCACCCCCTTTTGAAAGCTTCTTTTGACAGAAAACCTGTAGATGCTCTGCAGGCCTTTTTTTCAGTCTTCCTGGGACCTGATTTTTCTCAATCACTGGCTTATTATTTTGAAAGAGCAGAGGCTGTGCAGACGCTTTCTTTTGAAAGAGCAGATCACTCTTTTGATATGCTTTTTTGCGTGTGAGAGGTCTTCCACATCGTCTGCAGCAAAGAGGGAACACATTAACGTGCCACTTACAGCTTGAGAACCTCAATGTGAGTATGACTGCTATAGCTTTTTATACCCTGTTTAGAACTGACTAGATCAACTACCAGCATGAGCTAGTATTACATATCCAGCATCTTGTCACATGTCAAAAAGTGGGAATGTCCCAGATGACAGTGTTCCTGTGCAAGGTCCTGAAACCTTTTGTCATGTTTACAAGCTTTTATTGACCATTGTTTGGGCAAAAGATTATATACTTTCCTTTTACAGGGAAACTTGCCTTCCATATCTTTTGTTGCCTTTCAACTGAGTAAAGGCATCTCTGTAAGATCACATGTAAGCTTCATCCAGTACAAAATGCAGCTGCCTTCTTTTGAGCAAGGTAGGCTGTTGAGAGCCTATTGTACCAAGTTTCTCTCTCTTTTTTGTCAGATGCCTTTGAGGTAGAATTCCAGGTGTAGGCTACAGTGCCCTATATTGCCCTGCAATGACCAGTTTCTTGGAAGGCTGATGCCAAGTCTGTACTTAGGAATTTTGTGGCAATTTAGTTTCACCTAATCACTTGCCTTGACAGACTGCATCTTTAGGAGAAACACCATGTATAACAATAGTAACAGAGAGGGAGCCGTGCTAGGCTATACACTATTAAAACAAAAAAGCAGTCAAGTAGCACTTTAAAGACTAACAAAATAGTTTATTAGGTGAGCTTTCATGGGACAGACCCACTTCTTCAGACCATAGCCAGACCAGAACAGACTCAATATTTGAACAGACAGAACCATAACAAGATTGACTTCCAAAAATCTCTCCTTAAATGTAAGTCAACTTTTATTTTTCACCAAAAACCTTCTCACTCTTTGCTACATCAGAAGTTCCCTAATCCCCCTAAATGTATTGATCAGCTATCAATCTTGGGGCAGAGGTGAGGGAGGAGTGAATGGAAAAAACATACAGTGAAAAAAATCACTTGGCATTTAATATAAAGTGCCTGAGGATGTTGTTTAAATCAGGATATTAAAATAGAAATTAAGGCAAATTAAGTAGAGTGTTTCTTCTCAAATTCTGGATTGTAAAAATGAGCCAGGCCTGCAGCCTGTATAAATCAACATTGGTCCATTAAAATCAGTGGCACTATGCTGATTTATACCAGCTGAGTAGCTGACACAATGATTTGACAGGTACGTGGTAGAAAAATACTACTTATGGATACAAGCAGAGTTAAAAGTAACTTAAAATTTCTTATAGGTACTGTTCTATTGCAACCAGGGTCCCTGCCAGCTCTTTAAATAGCTCCCTACTGGCTTTTGCAGTGGCTCAGACAGCTCTTGCCAGCACCAGCTGTGCACCAGGGCGCACCCATTTACTTTCACATCTGGATACAAGTGACTATTGTGTTGCGTAGTAGAGAGAGACATCAAGAGTATGCTCCTGTCGAGGTTCTGTTCTCCTCTTGAGTCAAATGCAGGACTGCTACTGTTAATTTTTTACATCAAATTAGCCTGAAGCATTAGCATCAGATTGATTTAAGATCACTAACCCTTTCATGATAGCTCTTTTTTGCAGACTGCCTGTGTTAGTGGCAGAATGTACATCTTACATTACTGTTGTTGGTAACAGAGCATGAGGGAGATTTGCAGATACAAACTCAAGGAAAAAAATAATGCAATGAAAATCAGAAACTGGTAAATCAAGTGGGTTGAACTTACTTGATGCTGAGACAACAACAACTGTGTATTTGATCTATGAAGCAGCAGGTCACTGGAGACCATACAATTATTGCTAACAATGCCCTGCTCTTTTCTTTTTTTAAAGGCAGAATTTACAGATAGATACCATTCAAATTACAAATTCAGTTATTGATACTAGAAATTACCTTGCAGTTATCAAGAGAGTGCAATGTATTCATCTAATTTACTCTGAAACACTAATTTCAAAAAAAAATGTGTATGAACACTTCTCAAATTCCTCATTCAGGCATTATGGAAAAAAAGAAAATATTCACATCCTTGTTCAAAATGTAAATCTGCACCAGAAAGATTGGTCTGCTCATAAAAAAGAGTTTTGAGGGATCAATAACTATAGTTAAACTAATTCCATCTAGGAAAAGGACCAGCATGTTAGAGATGATTCACTTGTGATTGGCTCCAGAAATTCTACATTGGAAGCGTCTACAGCTAATTTTAATGAAAAACACACGAGTTAGGTATTTTTGTTAGAGAGAATGTTATAATTGGTTGCAACAGACAAAACCAGATCGCCCAATCCAAACATTTATTTCAATAAATTTTCCTTGCTTATTATGGACAGACTGTTCAAATGTATAACAGACACTTTATGAGCATTACTCGTGCTATGAAGTGCGGGAAGGAGTGGGATGGTAGGAAGAATGAAGCTGAAGGGAGAATTGGCAGGTGTAGGAATAAGATGGATGAACTACCAACTTTTTCCCCTTCTATAAAATAGCTGCCAAGCAGTTCCCTGAATTAAACAAATATTCCAAAAGCCCAGATGTAGACGTCACACTGGGATTGAAGTGCATAGCTCTGCTCAAGAGATTTGAGCTTTGATGGTTATAATTGTCTTACTTTTAATCCCTGGACCACTTTGTCTCCTCTCATGGAAGAACACACAGGAAAGAGCTAGATGTAATTGAAACTGCAACATTTTTGAATTTTCAGGACATTTTTCCTGCTCATGGAGAAGGGCTTGTGTGGCTGTGGACTAGGAAAGGTGTAATGTGTCCAAATTCCACAGGCCTAGGGAATTGGAAATAAAAGATAGGGGAGGTAGTGACAGGAGCTTCTGTGCCTCAATTACCAGCACTCAGTGAAGCTCCTTTGCTACGCCACCTGCCTCACTCTCTGGTTTGGGTGACCATATGTCCCCTTTTGGTTGGGATAATCCCCCTTTTTTTAATGCCTCGTTCTGGGCATGGTGATCTTATTTTTAAAGCGTGGGTGATTGTCCTGTTTGTTGTTGCTGACTTCATGCAAATTCAACAAATGCCGACTTTTGTAAAAATAAAAAAGTGCGGTGTGGTACAGAGGAAGAAGGGGTGTGGGCGTGCAACTGGAGATGCCAGCCCATCGGGGGGAGGGGGAAAAGACATCATTCCAGCATGCGGGATGGGGTGGGGGTGGGAGAGCAGGTAGAATTCCAGAAATAGCCTTGTGGCAGCTTGGGGGTTCGTCAGATTCCAGCAGTAGCCTCCAGAGGGGAGCAGGCAGGGTTCCAGTGCCAGCAAGTAGGGGGTCCTTGAGTAAGAGACTGGGAGTGTCCCATTTTCTCTTTGAGAAATATGGTCATGCTATTGTTCATATATGGCTGAGTTCCCAGGGGCTGCTTATTAGCAGCTGCAGGGAAGACTCAGCAGAGTGCCAGGATAACATGAGCCACTGGCTTTACTGAATTTCATTTTTCATATACCTAGAGGATAGTGGTTCCTTTCTGCCTGAGTCATAAACTCCTTGAGCTTTTCCCTCCCTTCCCCACTCCACATTCGGGGTCACTCACATTTCACAGCTACAAAGTTTAATATAGTTCAGTAACCTTGAGGAGACAGGGCATTTAATCTCTTCAGTAAAATTGTGCACATTCTGCATTGGCAGGGTGTGGTGGTGTTTTCCCTCATTCCACCCCTAATCAAATACCCTTGGGTGGAAACTTCAATGGCAGCTCACAATAGCGATTTCAGATTCTGGGGGCATATGTTCACAGGCTGAAAAGAACCCAATGGGAGACAATGGGGTGAAAAATGGAGCAGAGAGTAGGAAGAGTAAGAAAGAAATACAGAAGGGTGGTGAGGGAGGATAGAGACATAAGTGAATGGAAAACAATAAATTCAATAATTGAAAACGTGTCTGTAGTGAAGGCTTCTCCTTTGTTAGCATAATGTTTTTATTAATTAGATCAGACTTGGGGACATAAAAGTGAAATGATTTGTGCTTTTGCCTGCTAATATAGTTTATTACTTCATAATTATTAAATCTTTTATTGTGACAATACTTGTACTGCCTTTTTTGGACAAAGAAAAGTTTCTTTTGGTTGAAGGATACATACCAGATTGGCTGTTTAGAGATATTACTTGTTTCATTCATGTTCACTAACGGAATCACTGGGTCAGATCCCATTCTCCTCAAAGTCACTGAGATTTTTATCTTTGACTACAGTGGGAATGGGATTTGGCCAGGGATGTTGGAACAATGTTTATGATGGAGGTGTGGAGAGCTGTTGAACTAAAGTGGAAGCCCTGTATAGAATGGAAACCACTTCAAACCAGCACCTCCTGCATTCCTCATTCCAGCACCTATGGATTTGGCCAATTAATTGGCCACACAGAGTGCTATAGAAATAGGAGATATAGGCTGAAATTAAATAAAGTAAAATTCAGCCTCAATGTCATGAAAAACTTCCCAGCTTGAAGAAATGAAGCTTTTGAAACAGTAGCATGGTCTCCCATGGGACAATGTGAAAGCCCTACTTAGACCTGCCGAGGATAAAATACTTGGGATTATAGGGAAAGACCCCTCCACTGGCTGAGGACAGTAGGTTAGGTGTCATGAAGAGCTTTCTTTATTTTACGTCTGATGTCCTTTTTTAAACTGTTTGTGAAGGAGAAACTCCAAAGCCGCCCTTATTTGCATTTGCGAAGTTACATTCTGGACATCAGAACACCTCAAGGACTTAACATTTTTTGCCAGAAGATAATGAACAGTTTATTAACAAACAATGGAAGAGGACCTACTAAAGGACATTTTACAAGGCAATGATGGATTTCAGAAGCAAATGAAGTCTGGGGCTGAATTACTGGATTATTATGGAGAAATATGGAGTTGTCACTTCTCTTATGCTTATTGGCCTCTGCGTGAAATACTTTTGTGATAATAACAATGGAGCTATTAATGTATTAACAGAGAAATAATATTTTCCTGTGTTCTTCCCAGCTCAAAATCATCCTGCAGCTCAGACCACCCAAGCTGTCTAAGTGGTGAAGCTGAGGGCTAAATTCAACACCTGAGAGTAGCCAAGAGGATCAGGAATGATGGAATAAGTTATGAGTGGGGGAAGAAAACCCCAACAAAGGCACATTGTTTTAGTTTTATTTTTGGGACACTGCATGGAAGACAGGATTAGGAAATACTGAGCAGGTGGAAACAAAGGAGAATAGAAAACTATAGTTACTAATCCTGAAAAGGATAAATATAAAATGGGGTTTGAATGATGCATGTAAAGTTCTGTGAAATGCTTGGTTTCACTTAAGATTTTTTTTTTATGTCCTAAAAGATGAGAACAAAGACACATTTGAGTGAAAAAGAGCAGGGTTTAGATCAGTAAAAGGAACTACATCTTTGTATAGCCTATCATCTACATTGCGGAATTTATTGCAACAATAGGTCACTGAGGAAGTAGTGGGGCTAGACTCTTAAAAGGGCTGGAAAATTTTATGACCGCTAATGACATCTGCATTGATGCAAGCTAACCCAGTGATGAGGGTAACCAAATCCCTTGCTTTCGGAGTACCTAGGTGTGTGGTGAGAGGCTTTCTTCTGTCTCAAGAGCTCCCAATATTAGCTACTGCCATGAATTGGGATAATGCACGGACTGGAAGGACTAGAAATCTGAATCAGCTTGGCAAAGCTTATCTTAGAGGATCACTCATGAGGCTGGTGTAAAAGTGTTGCTTAATGTAGGTAGTTTTCTGATATGGGTGGAATAGACGGGGTATTTCTGCAGTGCAGGTGGGCATGAGCCTCTGCACTGGGAGGGGCCAGGCTCATGCTAGCTCACTGGAGCTAGTGCATTAAAAAGAGCAATCTGGGCATTGCGGCTGAAAGAAGAGTTCTCAGGCCCATCTGACCCACTGTGCTTGAAAGCTTAAACGGCAGTGCCCACGCCGTTCTGCTTAGCTCGAGCCCTGTTAGCCAAGAACCATTAGGGTCTAGAGTGCACCATTTGCACACAGTGCCCTGTGCAGGGGAGAGTAATGGGCTGTGTTGAGTCAGGAGCTAACTGAGCCGCCGTCACTCAGCTTCACAGAGGTAATATTGATTGGGCTGTAACTGGGAGCCAGGCAGCTGAGCAAGGCTGCCAAGTGACTGAGCAGAGCTACAGCTGTGGGGCTATTGGAGGGTTATATCAGCAAAAAAGAAGGCTGTGCTGGGCGAGAGCAGGCAGCCTGAAGCAGAACAGCAGCACCTCTAGCCGGAGCTGGGGAAGCTGGCTGCTCATTGTAAAAAAAAAAAAAACATAGAATAAAGGTCGTTGGGAAGACCTGTCGTTGTAGTGAATAATGCCGCAGACTGGAGTGGCGTTTGGGGACTACCCTGAGAAAGGGAAAGACAGAGTCTGGCTGCACTGGCAGGCGTTCAGTGTAGATGATCACTTTAGCACCATCCGGTTTATTTCCCCTGCTGTGTTGGCAAGTGCTGAAAGTGGTGTGAAAAACGGGGGGGAGGCTCTTGTAATCTGGGACAAGTGTTTCTGACAAGACAGTGCTCCAGTCACATCCTTCAACACATGAATTGGGGCCGGGGGATGTTCCTAGGCTCTTCTCTACCTTTAAGAATTAGGGCTAGTTCTACTGTGTGGTAAGCGGTTGTGGCCCCTCTGCTCTTTTCTAGGTGACGTGATGACTGGAAGGTTCAGTGACCAAACAGGTTCTGCTCCAGGAGATTACTTTTGTGACTCTCTCCTTAACCCAGGCAGGGCTCGTGGGGAAGCAGCTGCTGCAGTTCCCTGAGGCTGGTGGGCACAGCCACGCCCGCATGTGTGGGGACACTTTGGGGTGATCACTAAGACGTACAAGTTCTGTTGCATTGCTATCACTGTACTTCTGTGAATTGGTATGGGTGCTAGGACTCCCCTACATCAAATGGCATGGAAGACAAGGGGGCTTTAGCAGAAGGAATTGCTACTAAGTTGTAGGAGAGAGAATATATGAAGTAGCAAATGTGGGAAAAACCTCGTTTTATGAATTCTTAAGGGTAGTGGATTTTGCAAGTGGAGATAATGAGCTGGGGGATGCACGGAGAGAAGACAGTATCATATTTTTCTTCAGTAGAGCTGAAGTAGCCGCCCTCCCTTGTGTTCTGCAAAACACTTCAGCATGCATTTAGTCACACCAGTACTTGCACTGAAATCAGTGGACTTGTTTTCTTCATAAACACACACGCACACCTAAGTGTTAGAACTGGTCAGAAAATGGTAAAACTCACCAAAAATGCTGTTTCTGTTTTTCATTCTAACTTCAGTTGGACATGTTGGCTTTATTTGTTTGATTCTGCCATCCAGCAGAGCCGTGGTCACCTGGATTTGTAAAGTAATGAGTGCAGTGTAACAAAACATAGCAAACAGGAGCAGCTGGAATCTTGTGCACCAGCCTGGTAAAATCAAAGTTAAGGCAGATGTTTATCTGAGCTCTTTAATGCATGTCATCCTGGTGCAAAGAGGAGCCAGCCATTCTCTCCCTCGGAAGACCACTGTATGGAGTTTCAAAGCCTGTGCTGGTAGACTCTGGCCCATGGGGCAGATACAATCATGCTAAAAATAACTGTGTAGGTTTTGGGCTCTGGGCTTCAGAGCCTGTGCTACACGCTGGGCTAAAGGTCTACAGGGCTATTTTTAGGGTCATAGCATGATCCGGAATCAGTTGCAGCTATTGCTTTATAGATACACCCTTAGAAGGTTTGATTGCACTGTACTTTGACCTGGCTGCTATGAAACATATCTAGACACCAGATAGGATTTTATAAAGCGATTAGCGGTTATTGATGTCAATGGGAACAGAGAGAGTACAATTGAAAACCTGTCCCCCAGTTATAGATGCAGCCAGATTGCTCTCAGATATACATTTTGAATAGTTCAATTCTTCTTTTGTCAGGAATGCAAGGTGCTCCTCTTCTTGCTTGTCTTCATTTGTCTTAGTTCTGTTTTTCCCTTTTCCTCCTGCCCTATTTCCCTTGCCTGTGTTTCCATTTTTCCGATTCTAGTGTTCCCCCTTGGGGTTCTCTCTCTTCCTGCCTTTGAAAATAACTTCTGGTGCCATTAGAGCCAATTATGGCTTATTTTGAAATAGCGCTAGTCTGGGTCTCAATAACGCCTGTTTTGAAATAGAAATTTCGACATCTGCTTTATTCCTCTCACTTTGGCTGTATTTACCCATGGCCCCTCCTTTCCGAAGGGGCATGTTAATGAGGCAGTTCAGAAGATGCTAATGAGGCGCTGACGTGAATATGCAGCACCTCATTAGCATTATGGTGGCTGTGTGTGATTCGAAAGTTCCGCTTTCAGAACACATGCTGCCCATGTAGATGGGGGCCTTTCAAAAGGACCCCCCTGGATTTCAAAAGCCCCTCCTTCTTATTTGGCTTCACAAAGAAGGGGCTTTCAAAGTCCAAGGGGGTCCCTTCAAAAGGCCCCTGTCTACAAGGGTGCAGTGTGTTCTGAAAGCAGAATTTTTGAATCGTGTATGCCCACCGTTATGCTAATGATGCACTGCATATTCATGTCAATGCCTCATTAGCATCTTCCAAACTCTCTCATTACCATGCCCCTTCAGAAAGGAGGGGGCAAGTGTAGACATAGTTTTGAGGGTCACCATTTTCAGAATAATGCACACCCTATTTTGACATTATTTCTAAAGAGCATGTGCATAGCCTAGATGACAGCTCAGTTATTTCTAAATAACTGCTCTCATTTCAGAATAACTAGGTAGTGTAGCCGTGGCCTGTTAGGCCTCATTTTTCCAGTTCCCTTTTCTATTACAGGTATCCTAGATTTTTTTTAGAAACATATCCAACATTTCTGAAGATTAATAAGATTTCTGAGTAATGTATTTAAGATATTTTCAAATGTGAAACACACACAAACCCCATTTGAACATCATTAATGGAACGCTTAGCTAAATATGGGGAAGTATTCAGAGGCCAGTTATGGCTCAGTGAGAAATTAGAAGCTTGAATGCAGGTTAACGGTCCAAAATGTTTCAGTTGATCTAGATTTATTCCTGCATATGTCAGTACATAAGGCTTCATTCCTGTCCAGATTAAACATACAGTCCTGGCTAAACTTCCACTTACTGCAAGAGTTGGTTACCACTGTGGTGTCAGGCTCTTATGGAGAGAAGGTACAGCACTTTTATAATCAGGAAGGCACTTAACTTGGCCTGATGCAGTTCAGGCTTCTGGAAAAACAGTGGGCCCATTCAAAGACTTGCCATACTAGCATCCTGTTGTGGCTTCAAGTATAGGGCCGACACAAGAGTGAGGCTCCATGATGCTAAGTACTGTAAAAACACCCAGATACAGTTGGGTTTTGCTCTAAGGATACTGTAGTCTAAACAGACAAGATGAATATTGTGAAAAGGGAAACAGTCACAGAACCGAAGTGATGTGGCCAGCATCATGCATCAGGTTATTGGCAGAGCTGAGTGAAGAATACAAATCTCTTGACTTCTGGTCCAGAGTCCTTACCCAAGACCACACTGTCTCCAAGCCTCATCCCTATCTATACATTGCCCTGAACGTGACTGCACAGAGAGACATTTAAACCAGAATACTTAGGAGATGACCTGATTGAACTTTTGACTTGGGGCATCTGATCTAAATTTCTACATGGTCAAGTTGGTGACTTGAATTTGCACTTTTTCTGCTTCTAGAGAAAATTAGATCCTGTTGGGCCTCCTGCTAGGGATATGCTCCTTCATCTACCAGAAGAGATTGGAGGGAATTCCACTGGGAGAATCTCAGTGAGCTGCTTCAGAAGCCTGTCCAGACTTAACCACAGAAAATAGTTCATTGTCAGAAGGTGTCATCATCCCCACGATACGTTTAAACACGCTGCACCACTTGTTTTCCTTGGGTCTCTTGGTTACCCATTGACTGTGCAGTTCCTCCTTCCTTAGGAGTATCCTGTGATCCTGGACCTGCAAGACCGAAACAGGAGAAGGTACGTAGGTCCACAGTCTCCTTTATTTTGCAGATTCCTGTGTTGTGAGGGTGCCTCTGGAGTAACCTCGCTCTGGGGACAGATGGGAACTTTCCAAGGCAACTTTGCGGTTCTTTAAGTAACTTTATTTAAATGCCCAAAAGCATTGAGAAAAATGGTTGAACCTTAACACATCCCTTACTATAACTAAGCTTGAGACTTTTGGGAATGTAAAGCTCAATAAGAGTGTGTCCCCTTAAAGTGTAAAATGGAAGAAGATCGTCTGTGAGTTGTCTATGGTCATCAGGAAACCAGTGTTCTAGTCCTTTGTCTTCTGCCTTTCAGCATTACCCTGTCCCTCCCTTAAGAATCTTTCCTGAAGATTCTAGATGAAAAAATTAATGTTATGTGCCTTATCTACATCTCCAGGGAGTCTGGTACCTCAGGCCTCAATTCTTAGAAGTTTTGATCAGGGTCAACAAGGTGAATAGCTTTTGGTATTATTTTATGGTGACTCTTATCCACAGCAATATCCCTCCCTCTTTGAAGATGGTGAGTCTCCTTTCTGGTCTGAATCAGAGTTGTCTGCCAGTGTGGGAACCTCCTAGCCTGTTAAAACACCACAGATACATGGAAGTATTTGTTATACACCCAAAAAAAAGTGTGTGGGGGGGGCTAGGGGCGCATCCTTCTATTTGTCACATTCCCTCTTCCAAATCAATGATTTGTTGAAAAACACGGATCATTTAAGTGCCATGCTATCAACCTTCTGTCTTATTTGGTTGATCATTTGTGCACTTTGTGTTCTATCTCTTTGCCAGCCACTACTGATGTATGATGGTACATACCACTCACCAAGCAGCAAGTTAATTTCCATAGCTATATCTTATGAGGTACTTTATCAAGGGACGTTTCTAAACCCCAAATAAAATTGTATTTATGCCACTTCTTCATCCAAAAAATCTTAGTCAAATGGAGACACATGATACTCCTTTATGAGTTGTCCTGTCATAGCTACGAGGTTTATAACTCTGTAATAGGTTTACATCTTTGACTAAAGGGGAGCCTGAACTCTGGCCTCAATTTTGAGGCATTCCTGCAACACATGACAATCCTAATATGAGGAAAGCCCTTAACCAGGGAGATGTAATAGAATGTCAGGCAAACTTTCCAACCATAAAATCTTCTGACAATCAGAGCCTTGAGTAAGCTCCCAGGAGAGACTGTAGAATTGCCATTGTTGAGCTGTTTATACTTTCTTGGACTTTGTTCAGTCTAGGTTCAACTGGCTATGAGTAAATGTAGATTGGAAAATTAGATGGAGTTTTTGTGGTTTTTGAAAACTCCATTAAAACTGTAGCAGGTCACTCTAATTTTCAGGGTTTTTACCTAGTTCCATTTAAAGGCTAGGACAATGGCTCCCAACCTTTTCACTAGTGTGGACCCCCAGTCACCTCCCCAAATCATTCATGCACTCCTAATTACCCCCCAAACTCTTCACAGACCCCCATCAAAGCCAATTCTAGCTCTGTGTACACTTCATTAAATGAAAAATAAAACTGCAACATATATTTTCGGACAGCAATTAATAACATTATTGGAAAATATTTCATTTAAAATAATAATCGATTGTAGCTTTGCAATTTATTTAAAACTTATTTTCTATGATCATTTTTATTTATCTTTTATTTGTTTTGCACAGACACCCTGGAATACCCTCACGGACCCCAGGTGGGGAACCAGAAGGCTAGCAGTCAGTTTGCAGCCAGCCAGCCTGAAGATGGAGGGATGAGTTGCCTTGTGTGCTGTAGGGAGCAGCCTGCCTTGTTTCTCTATGTTTCGGTGATCCTGCATGTTCTGAACTGTAAGACATTAAGTAGTATTATGTTGCACCTTCCAGCCAAGAGTATTTTATATCTTTTTTTCTAATTTCTCTGTTTGCATGCAGTGGAACATACCCAATTTCTACCCATCAAAGGAGTGAGGTTCTGGAACAGCCTTCCAATAGAAGGATTGTGGACAAACAAATTAGCTAGTTTTAAAATAGAGCTTGATCATTTTTCGAATGGGATGGTATAACAGATTTGCCTGTGAGAGTAGAACAGACTCTTAGTGCCACTTTCCTGTCCTATATTCTGTGTTCTTAGGACAATCCTGCATAAGCAGGAGCCTGTACCAGAACCCTGATCTAAATCCCAGTCAAGTCTATAAAAGATTGTACTTTGGAGGCTCTTACCATAGAATTAGAGCAGGGGTCAGCAACCTTGCCGAGGCAGAGTGTTGCAATTTGACCATTTGACCTCTATGTACGGTCCAAGAGCTGGTGATACTTTTTAAAGTCACTAATAGTCCTACTTACGACAGCTTCATTAATAAATGATGATGCAGAGCTTTAGTGTTTAGGCTGCGTTTGTTAGCACTAACTGGTCTTTTGTTAATCCGCAGGCTTTGAGCAAGCTTCTGGCTGCACTGGGGAGGGAAGTGAGGCTGAGCTCCCACCTCACCTTCCAATGAAAATTGACTCATGTGCCACTCTTGGTACCTGTGCCGGGGGTTGCTGGCCCCTGAATTAGATACTAAATGATACGTATACAAAGGCACATGCAGGTAAAATCTATGGTATGCAACTTTTAATTTTCTCAGGGTTGTTCCTTATGCCCACTGCAACACTCATTCTTTGACAGGATGAATTAACATATTTCTGAACACCTACTTTTGTGAATTTATCTGTTAGTAAATGCACTGGCTCAGACCTTGCAGCTAAGTCCTGCTAGATCAGGCCAACTGTCTGTAGTTACAGGCATGTCTCAGGACATTTTGGTGGGCTTGGGGACAGATGAGCAGTTGGTGAGCAAATGAGCAAAAGACAAATTGCCAGTTAGACCCCTGAGAATCAGAGAACTCTTCCTTTTTTCTCTAGCATTAGCCACCTTTTAATGCGTCAGTTTCAGTAAAACAGTGTGCTGCTTTTATGACTCCCAGGCCATGTCTACACTAGCCCCAAACTTCGAAATGCCCACGCAAATGGCCATTTCGAAGTTTACTAATGAAGTGCTGAAATGCATATTCAGTGCCTCATTAGCATGTGGGCGGTTGCGGCACTTCGAAATTGACTCAGCTCACTGCCGCACGGCTCGTCCTGACAGGGCTCCTTTTCGAAAGGACCCCGCCTACTTCAAAGTCCCCTTATTCCCATGAGCAGATGGGAATAAGGGGACTTCGAAGTAGGTGGGGTCCTTTCGAAAAGGATCCCCGTCTGGATGAGCCGCGCAGGGGCGAGCCGCATCAATTTCGAAGCGCAGCGGCCGCCCACATGCTAATGAAGCGCTGAATATGCATCTTAGCACTTCATTAGTGAACTTCAAAATGGCCATTTGCGTGGCCATTTCGAAGTTTGGGGCTAGTGTAGACACGACCATAGGGCCAGATTTTCAGGTGCTCAGCACCCAAAATTGGCACCAGATTTCCAAGTGCTCAGGACCTCCCACGATGACTTCTTTGGCCAAGCTCCCTGAGGCCTGCTGAAGATCTGTCCTTTGTCATGACTGCTGAGCACTTCCGAAAATTCTGGCCATAATTGTGATTACTGGATGTGGGTGACATTTAATCTTCCATAAATACATACTCCTGGATGGCTTTGCTCATTGCTCTTCCCGCAAAGGACCTTTCCTCTTCAGGTAATTTCTTTCAGGCAATCAGTAGGAGTTTAAAGAAAAAAGTACCTTGGTTTGTGCCATGAATCATTCAGGATATTAAAAGGTATAACAATGAGATTCCAAGCCAATCCGTAGTTTTAGTTTTGGATTTAATCTCCCCTCTAATTCTGCCAGAAGTTTTAACTAACTGTTCACAAGGAATAAAGTTATGTTGTGCATACTGTCTACGTATTGTCTGTTGTAATTATAAAGGCACCAGGGAGTAATTCCTTCTCCATAAACCACCCTTAGCCCTGAGTTGCCAGATGTGGCAGTAAATCAGACAGCAATAAATCAAATCAGACCAGATTATGAAGCAGAAAGGCCATGATTCTTGAAGATCCTATGCAGCTGTCTCTCAGTGCAGCATTTATAAGGTATTCTTAGGAAATGGGACAGTTTATGTTCCAAGTTCCTTTAATTTTTTTTCAGACATTAACAATACAACATACTTGAGATGTAAATTGGTTTTGCATCTCTGCTTTATGTTTCACTAGCAAATTAACCTGGCGTTGCTTGGGTATTTAAGTGAAGTAAGGTGGGTTTTTTCTTCTGTTTGGAAAATAAAAGGAAAATGTATAAGGTTTATGCAAATAATTGGTGTGAGTGAGGGGTGTCTGGGTAGGGGATGGAGGTGTGGCTGGATGTCACAGCAGGGGTTTTGGTGTGGGGGCAGCTTAGGGCAGGGGTGGATTGAGGGCAGGGAATGCAGGGGCTGGGAGAGTGGAGGGCTTAGTGGAAGGGGTGGGTTTGGTGTGGTGAGGGTTGGAGGTGGGGCTGAGAGCAGAGGATTCAGTATTGTGGGAGAGTCAGGGCAGGGGTTGGAGGCCTGAGGGGGCCTACTAGGGCTGGCCACAGCAGTGAAGGTGGAGCTGGTTTGTGGGGGATGGGATAAGGCTGCATGCCTGGCTCTTGCATCTCCTCACAGGGGCCCAGGTTGCAGTTCCTGGCCCCAGTGTTTCTGAGGGGTTGGCTGGGCCAGGATGGCTTCTGCAGCCCCAGCCAAAGCTCCTTGTGGGGAGCTGCTTTCCCACTCTCCAGGGGAGGCTGGGGCGGGCTTGCTCTTGGGGCAGGGTGGGGGCTTCAGAGTGAACTGTGGAGGCGGAGCCATGGTGCCTTGCCCTGGCCCTGGCGAGAGCAGTGTGGCAGACAAGGGACCTAGGCCTGTGGTGGTTTTCTCCAGCCCTGGTGAAAATGGCTGGGGTGGGCACCACACCCATAGCTCTTTTCTTTCCCGCCTTAGTGGTGGAGTGGGGATTAGGGGTTGGGGTCATTTCTCTTTTCCATGGCCCCAGCACAGTGGCATTGGGGTGGTGCAGACTGGGGCAGGGGGAAACCCTGGCCTGGGGCTGCAGTGGTTTTCCCAGCCCCAGCATGAGCTTGCGGGAGGTGTGGGGCAGGGTTTGTTGCCACAGCGTGTCGGGGGCATCTAATTGTGTGGGGTTGTTGGGGGGCAGCAGGGCTCTCCCTGCTCACCGCTGTGTCTGAGAGCCAAGCGGGGGTTGGGGTAAAGGAGCAAAGTGGAGAGCCTTGTCCTCATGCAGCGGTGATCCATCTGCAGAATGGCTGTTTCCTGAGCTCGCTGCCCCAATGGTGAGTGTGAAGTATGGCCACCCTCCTGTCTGCGCCACTCCCTTTCCATGTTCTGAGAAATCCTGGGATTTCAGGCCTTTCCCACTTGCCAGGCACAAGCAAACCCCTGACCTTGGCTTAAGTGAGGGTAAGAGGAAGCAGCACACCAAATTTCAATGGTCGTAGCTCTGACAGTTTAAGAGGGGTTCTTGAACAAATGTAACACAGACACAGATGGACACATTCTAAAATATATGGTAGATTTCCTGAAGATGATGATATGCCTACCTGTATCTACAGGGGCTTTGGGACTATTGAGGAGCTAACTATAAAATCTGGAAAGGAATCTAATTCTTGCAAAACCCAGCAGACGTTTTACTTAGGGTTGGAGGGTGTTACAAGGATTATTTTTATTTCAAATTTTGCATGCAAGCTGTTTGCATCTCCCTTAGCTTCTTGGTTAGCCTGATTTGATCTTCCACATGGAAATTAATGACTGGGTTTTCTGCTGACGGATGAACAGAACAATGCATAATCAGCAACTTTGAACCACAAAGGCACTCAAACATTCACTTGATTTATTTTCAGGTCTGAGCTCTTGTGCAAACCTCTCATAGTCTGTGCATGCAAATCTGCATAGCTTCGCTGAAATCAATAGCTTCCGATGGTATAAACAGATGTCACTCCATCTGGTCTACACCATCTTGTGAGAGAAAACAGAATGTGCCTATGAATCTTGTAAAGCTGGAATTATTCAGTTCAGACCTTAATTCATCTTAATTCAGGTCTCAATATGAAGCCCTCACTACACATAAGAAAGATTGTGTTAAGTGACACTGGTAGATCCTGAAAGGCTTAGTTTTGATTCTGCTATGGCAGCTAAAGTCTGTGTCTTAGTTCTAGGATTCAGAATTTGGAGGGGATTTAACCTCCCCACCCACGAAAGGACCAATTACATTGCATGTGTATTTCAGCCTGGGATCTTCCTGTTCTTTGTCTTAAAGGAAGAGAGACAACTTTTCTTGTCCTAAATGATCAGTTTCTTAAAAGTGGCGACACCATACTGAGTATTGCGCCCCTGGAATAATCCTTAGCAGTCTGTGCTATCCTGTAAAACGTGATTGGACTATGGACTGTTTACTTATCTTGACTATTTACTAAATGCTTTTAGCTGCACAGTGGGATCCACTGGGGCCCATTAAGGGCCTGTGTTGATCAGATGGATGTATTTGAGTATCATCACAAGGCTTTAATGTCATCCTGACTTGAAATGGCCTCCTTGTTTATTATTGATGTTTGCATTTGCACACACAAACAACTAACCACTTGAATCTGGCATCCAGTGATAAATGTTGCAAATGCAGGAAGGAGGTTGGAGCCATGTGGTGTATGTTGTATGATTGCCCCAGACAAGCTCCTTTCTGAGTATTTATTGCTTAGTGTCATTCCTTTCTTTCAGAGATTTGAATCTGTATCAGTATAGCCTTTTGCAGATTTCGTTATTTGTGACACACTGGGCCTCCTGTTGTTTTACCTTGGAACCAGACTATTGTTTGGATTTAATTGCTTTCATATGGTGGTAATAATAATTTCCTTAATAGTAACTTTCAAAAAGTTTCCATCTGAAGGTGAGATTTTATTTTATTTGAGCATTGGCTTTGTGTAGAGAATGCCATGGATTACATTTCTTGAATTCCAGGACTTTTGCTGTTACACAGTATTATTTTTGCACTGTAGCCTAGTAATGGTAAATGTTCTTTTTGTCTTTCTGTGGCTAACATTCCCATGAGTTTGTCTATATCTTTGGTCATATATGGACAGACTTTCAAAGAGTTTAGATGTGCAATTACACACCTAATTTTAAATGTGTAACTACTGAGGTTGAATGTACAAAGAAGGGGGTCTGTGTAAAACTGACCAGAATTGGCCATTTACATGAGCAAACACCTGATTTGTGTATCTGAACACAATAATTTCATGTGCAAATGAGAGTGCACAATGACACAACTAACCTTTTTATCTCCCTCTTACTTTCCATTGATGAAATATTTGTGTTTTCCTCTGAGTTTTGTGGAACAATGGAGACCTATTACACCTAGTTAGACAAATTCCAGGGTGCTGTGCTGTTGTATGTCTTTAGATGGAAAGTGTATTTTTAACCACCAAACCCCTAGCCTTTCTTGTTGCGTCTCTTTCCATCTCTATGTTGCAGGTGTCCCACTTTGTGTCTCTTCAGGGGGGAGTGTGAGTGACACTCTAGCCTGTTAATTAGGACAGTGGGACATGGAGACATATTCTGAAATTCCTGCTTTCACTAATTCCCAAAAATTTGTTTCCAACAAATTGTTTTAATTTTTTTTAATTGCCCGTTAACTGAAAACTCAACTATGCTCCAAGCTGTTCCTATCATATTGGCTATATTGCTACTGAAAATGGTAACCAATAGGAAACTAGAAACAAGTGAAGCAACAAGAATGTTTTTGCAAGCTAATGTCCTCAGGCTATTATCTTCAAATATAAACTCCAGCAGAATAGATTAAACAATCTGTATTGTTCAGTGAAAAGACCAAAATAGATCACGATGACCATGCCTTGGAGAAGCATCATCCACTCATAAAATAGATAAATTATAAATAGTAACAACATCTTGTCTTGCGTAAAACTATTTGAAATAGTTTGAAAAGGCAAAGATCCTGCAAATAATTGTATTTAGCTGTGGTTAGGATTTGTATAGTGCATTTCCAGTCTTCAGGTTTTTTAGCTGGCCCCATGATTAAACCACAATGTCAAGCAGCTCACAGGTTTCCTATGTCCTTCGCATTTGGGTTATTTTCAGCTCTGCAGCTCATTCTTGCTGCAGTCTAATCAATATAACTGTTTGATAAGTGACTCTGCATTAAAGAACTTATCTAATTTGCTGAAGCTTGTCTTTCCAAAAAGAAAGCTCCACTTAAAATGTGGCTTTTCCATCTAAGCATGCATTTTTCAGGGTGAACTGCTTCATAATGCAAAATGACAAACCACAGTTAAAATGGTAACGGAGGGATGCTATACAGAAAGGATAACATCTCGGAAAAATTCTTTACTTGTACCACATTATCAAAATGCATAGAAAGGTCAGATTTACAACAAAATTCTCATTATATGTAGCATTCTGTTTCCCCGGTATATGTACTTCTAGGCGCAGAGAGGTAGCAGTGTTAGTCTGTATCTTCACACAACAAAAAAAGCAGTCCCATAGCACTTTAAAGACTAACAATACAAATTTATGAGCTGATGAACTTTCCTTGGACAAAACCACTTCTTCAGGTCTGAAAAACTTTGATCAATGATATCTGAGACGAAGTGAATTTAACAGAAAGCTAGAAAAAAAACAAAATAAACTGGAAAAAAAATGAAGCATAAACTGATGAATCAGCTAGATATGACAGAAGTTGGTGGGCACAGCTCCAGTGCATTATAGATAAGCTACAGCCTATACTGGCACATGATACTGTACTCTCACAGGCCCTGGGTGACAGACCTGTCCTCAGTGCAGGAAAATTCTCACTAGCAACCACATGCCACAGCACAGAAATACTAATCTAGACCTGTCCCTTGCAACAAACCCTATTGCCAACTCTGTCCACATATTTACACTGGAGACACTTTCACTGGACCAAACCACATCGGTTACACGATCAGGGGCTCATCTTCCTGCACATCTGCCAATGTGATATATGCCATCATGTGCCAGCAATGCCCCTCTGCTATGTATATTGGACAAACTGGACAATCACTTCACCAAAGAATGAATGGACACAAATCAGACATTAGGAATCTGAATATACATAAACTTTTCAGTGAGCATTTCAGTCTAGCTGATCATAGCATTCAAAATTTGAAAGGCTGCATTCTAAAACAACGGGACTTTAACACCAGATTACAAAGGGAGACATTGGAATTGGAGTTCATTCTCAAGTATGGTATTTTTCACCTTGGACTCAGCAAAGATATCAATTACCTTACGCACTACAAGGACAGTTTCCCCACCTTTGATATTCATAGTGATCCCAAGCAGCACTTAATGACACTTGCAGAAGCCATTTTTCTTCCTCCTTCCCCTCCTCCTTCTATCCTATTTAACTGATTTGTCAGTTTTTATTTTTTTCTATCTTTCTGTTTAATTCTCTTTGTCCCAGTTTTCATTTATCAGAATTGTCCAGATCTGAAGAAGTGGGTCTGTCCCACGAAAGCTCATCACCTAATAAATTATATTGTTAATCTTTAAAGTGCTACAGGATCACTTTTTTGTTTTTGTTTTTTATACTTTTTCTATTAACTTTAGTGGGTGAGCCACCTATATAAAGGTAACAGAACAAGAGCTGAATCTACTCTGGGCTCAGAAAGGACCCCTAAGGTCCCCGATTCTTTCTGCTGATTTTTTTCCTAAAGAATCCACGTTTCCAAGGTGTTGTGACTGCAATAGCAGCTATCATAATAATCAGGACTGATGCGTGGCCCTATTATTGAGTTTGCAGCCACGCAAATGAAACACTTGAGCTGCGTCTACACGTGCACGCTACTTCGAAGTAGCGGCAGCAACTTCGAAATAGCGCCCGTCGTGTCTACACGCGTCGGGTGCTATTTCGAAGTTAACTTCGACGTTAGGCGGCGAGACGTCGAAGTCGCTAACCTCATGAGGAGATAGGAATAGCGCCCTACTTCGACGTTCAACGTCAAAGTAGGGACCGTGTAGACGATCCGCGTCCCGCAATGTCGAAATTGCTGGGTCCTCCATGGCGGCCATCAGCTGGGGGGTTGAGAGATGCTCTCTCTCCAGCCCCTGCGGGGCTCTATGGTCACCGTGGGCAGCAGCCCTTAGCCCAGGGCTTCTGGCTTCTTCTGCGGCAGCTGGGGATCTATGCTGCAGGCACAGGGTCTGCAACCAGTTGTCAGCTCTGTGTATCTTGTGTTGTTTAGTGCAACTGTGTCTGGGAGGGGCCTTTTAAGGGAGCGGCTTGCTGTTGAGTCCGCCCTGTGACCCTGTCTGCAGCTGTGCCTGGCATCCCTATTTCGATGTGTGCTACTTTGATGTGTAGACGTTCCCTCGCTGCGCCTATTTCGATGTTGGGCTGAGCAACGTCGAAGTTGAACATCGACGTTGCTGGCCCTGGAGGACGTGTAGACGTTATTCATCGAAATAGACTATTTCGATGTCGCAACATCGAAATAAGCTATTTCGATGTTGGCTGCACGTGTAGACGTAGCCTAGGTTTAATTTAAGTTTTGACTTCACACACACACACACACACACACACACACACACACAGGCTGTGTCTACACGTGCCCCAAACTTCGAAATGGCCATGCAAATGGCCATTTCGAAGTTTACTAATGAAGCGCTGAAATGCATATTCAGCGCTTCATTAGCATGCGGGCGGCAGCGGCGCTTCGAAATTGACGAGCCTTGCCGCCGCGCGGCGCATCCAGACGGGGCTCCTTTTCGAAAGGACGCCACCTTCTTCGAAGTTCCCTTATTCCCATGAGCTCATGGGAATAAGGGGACTTCCAAGTAGGCGGGGCCCTTTCGAAAAGGAGCCCCGTCTGGACGCGCCGCGCGGCGGCAAGGCTCGTCAATTTCGAAGCGCCGCTGCCGCCCGCATGCTAATGAAGCGCTGAATATGCATTTCAGCGCTTCATTAGTAAACTTCGAAATGGCCATTTGCATGGCCATTTCGAAGTTTGGGGCACGTGTAGACATAGCCACACACACACACACACACACACACACACACACACACTCCCCTCTATGTTCTGTTCCATACATTAGTCTTAAGATTATATAAATTAGCATTTTCTGCCTTTTCGTTTAAGCATAATGTTCAGTTCTGCAGCCCTCACTCATCTGGGTAATCCAGTGGATTGATGCATATGAGTAAGGCCTGAAAAAGTACACCTTATTGTAAAACTAGTGAGGAAATATGATATTCCTACAGTAAGGGAGAATTTTGCCACTAGCTGTCATATTGTCCTGTTCATTAAGAACTGTTCTAATGTAAACCATTTCTCCTCATACAGTCCCACCAAGAGGAGTGAGTGGGTGGGGAAGGCAGCAGTAGCCCCAGGGCCAGGTGATTCAAAAGGGCCGAGGCTCCCTTCCACCGCTACCACAGACACAGCAGCAGACAGAGCACGGGGCTCCTTAAAGGACTGCCAGAGCACTGTGTGGTGTGCTCCAGGCGGCATGGAGGGCTTATTGGTTGTTTTTGCTGTGTTTCAACTCTTTGCCAAATTAGGCTAGCTGGAGTGGCACCTGAATCCTCCAGTGATGAATTTGCATTAGCACAGACCCCATACTTTTTCAGTCCTTGGCTTTTTTCCTAACACTGCCAACTAGGGTGCTAGTTAGTTCTGTTTGTGGTGATGGCTTTCCTAAGGTACACCTGGATCTGCTGAGAACTGGACTGAAACCACCCAACAGACGCGTGGTTTTAGACATGCTACATAAGGATTTTCCCCCCCTCTGACAACTAACCCCATTCTTTCTTGAAGCAGACTTTATTCTGGGGCTGCTTTTTGCTTCCATGTAAATGCACACTTATGCGACCTGAAATCATCATTAGGAGATTAAATGCATTTCAGCTATTGTCATCAAAATAATGTAACAACATAAGGCCAAATCCTCATCAAGGGTAAACTGGCCTAGATCTGAGGTCAGTTGCCAACTTCCTGCAGCTCAGGAGCCTCTCTACAGTCCATATTTAGATCATGCTGTGAACCAAATCAAAAGAATGTGGTTTTGAATCTCCTAAGTAAAACATTGTCAAGGTAACCATGGTAGTCTGTATGTTCAAAAACAACAAGAAGTCCTGTGGCACCTTATAGACTAACAGATATTTTGGAGCATCAGCTTTCGTGAGCAAAGACAACAGTTAAACAAAACTAGCTTATTACAAAAGGAGAGTTCAATTAGGCATACCTTTTTCATTGTTTTATTCCAACTTTCCTGAGTTTTGTGGCTGTTTCCTCAATTCTGAAAAACAATGAACACAATTTCTATATAAAATATAATTATATTCATATGATTATGTAGTATAATTATGTGCATAATTAGACATAGTGGCTCAACTTTAAACACACATGAATGCATTATTAACGTTGAGATTTGAAAACCGCACAAGTTGAGGGCAATAGAAGCTATGTTCCCTTCCAGCTGCATGTCTGTGCAGCAATTCATTAAATGCCACACAGGTGCTCAGGGAATCTGCTCAGCCCAGACCTCCATGTTGCTGAACATAGGTGGGCAAAAATGTGAGGGAACAATGGATAAAGGGTTAAAATTAACATAGCCGCTCTGATGCTTTGCCTTTGCAGCCACATGTAGTGTGAGTCTACGAAGTTAAAAATAGGTATAGAAGAAGTTTGGAGAATTATTTAGCCATAAGAAATAGCTCACTGATATAACACTGGCTCAGCTATTGCAGACCTTGTGAGGACATTAAACTCTGAGGACTGTAGCAGTTAGTGTAGTGTTACTCTGCACATAATATCCCAGATAGCACATAAAAACTCTTCCTTTTTGATGTTCAGACTTATGATTGCCCCCTTTTTTTTAGCTCTCTCTAGTTGAGCTATAGCACTTCAAAGTGTGTCAGTGTAGCTCCAGACACGATTGGAGATATGGCACAGAATTTTCAAAAGTGCCTAAGAGGCATAGATGGTTGTCTACTTTCAAAACAGACTTGGACACGTTAGTGCCTAAGCTTTACAGAAGGGAATGGGATTTAGGCTCCTAAGTCATTTAGATGTTTCTAACAATCGAACCCAGAAGTTAATACTAAGAATCAATAATCATTTTGTTAGTAATATTCATAGCTGGTACACAGGAGTCAGGGTAGGGTGTATGAGGAGGGGTACAGGGCAGAGGGTTGGGGTCGGAGCAAGTCTCAGGGCAGGAGGCTGGGGGCATGGGAGGTTCAGGAGTTGGGGTAGCCTAGTCAAGTAAGTGCTGAAATATTCCATATTGAAATGTATCCCTTGAGCGAGGCCCTCCATACTTTCTTCCTAGCATGGCCTCTTTCTTTGCGCTGCTTCAGGGAGACACAGCAGCTCAAAACTGCATATCCTACTCGGCACCCTACCAACCCCTGATACTCTTGCCTGTCCTATTGTGGATGCCCACCACTGTGCAATCTACTTTCCATCCAGGCATATAGATGTGAGGCTGTCTTCAAAGACCATAAAACAGAACAAGAATGGACATGCCGAGTCAGATCCATGGCCCATCTAGCCCAACATCCTGTCTTGTGAGAGTGGCCAAAGCCAGGTGCCCCAGGGAAAATCAACAGAACAGGTGATCATCAAGGCTGTGTCTACACTTGCATTCCTCTTACAAAAGAGGCATGGAAATGAGAGAAATTGAAAATGCAAATGAAGAGCAGAGTTACATATCCAGCACCTCATTTGCATATTATTTCAAAAGAGCTTCTTTCAAAGATGGGGTTTACGTAGCAAAAAGACACATCTGCACTGTTTTTCTTCTTTTGAAAGAAGAATATACAAATGCAGCACCAGGTATGTAAATCTGCACCTCATTTGCATTTTCGATTTCCCTTATTTGCTTGCCTCTTATGAAAGAGGAATTCAAGTCTAGACACAGCCTAAGTGATCCATTCTGTGCCCCCCTTTCCTGGCTTCTGGCAAACAGATAGTAGGGACACCATCACTGCCCATACTGGCTAATAGCCATTGATGGACTTATCCTACATACATTTATCTAGTTCAGTTTTCAAGCCCTGTTATAGTCTTGGCCTTCACAACATTCTCAAGCAAGGATGACCACAGGTTGGCTGTGCATTGTTTGAAGAAATACTTCCCTTTGGTAACCACTTGGTTCTTGGGTTGTGAGAGAAGCTGTTTACTCCTTCTCCTCCCCAGTCAAGATTTTATAGACCTCCATCGTATTTCCCCTTTAATTATCTCTTTTCCAAGCTGAAAAATCCCATATTTATTAAACCCTCCTCATATGGAATCTGTTCTATTCCCCTAATCATTTGGGTGCCCTTTTCTGTACCTTTTCCAATTCCAGTGCACTCATCCCTCGCTATACAAGGACAATGTGTTCCCAATTTTCTGCCTGTAGGTGAAAACTCGTAAGAGGGACACTAAATTACTATTAAAATACACCTATAAGTCTCTGATTGGTTCCTAGTGCCCCTAACTCAGCGAAGGAGGGGTAGCAGGTGGTGCTGCTTTTGAAAGGTAAGTGAACCTCAGGTCGGAGGGTGGTTGTGGCGGTTAAAAGCTGGGGGCAGTTTGGGGCCAAGAGCGGGAGGGAGGTTTAAAACCTGGTGGTGGGTTGTGTATGTGGGTCGAGCGGGAGGATGGGCAGGGGGTGTTCAGGCTGCTGCAGATTGGGTCCATGGGGTGCGTGGGTGGGGGTTCAGACTGCAGCAGGTTGGGTGTGTGTGGCTGGCAGTGGGGGAGGGGGTTAAGGCTGCAGTGGTTTGGGGTCTGCGGTGGTGGGGTTAAGACTGCGGTGTTTTGGGTGTGCAGGGCTGGTGGGGGGATCAGGCTGCGGCAGGTTGGGGTCTCTGGGGCTGGTGGGGGTTTAAGGCTGCTGCTGGTTGGAGCCACGGGGAGAGGGGTAAGGCTTGTATTAGCGGGGGAGTTTATTCGTCTAGTGAACAAAGGTAAGTATATGTGTCCCTCTTTTTAGCAAGTACTCGTAAGTCAAGTGCTTGTTTAGTGAGTTTAGTGAGGCTTTGCGACCGGGTGCTGGCAAACAGGGTGCGTGCTAACAGGAGGGAGTTTGGAGAGGCTCTCCTGGAGGAGGAGAAGGAAGGAGCAAACTAAAGCACCTTGGGGTAAGTGGCTGCTTATATTTGGAGGTTTTGGGCTTGTGTGTTTGTTTGGAGTTTGGAGTTTGTTTGTTTGGAGTGCTGAGCTGAGTGTGTGTGTGTTTGTTTGTTTGAAAGGCCGTGTGCTCAGGCAGGCAGGCAGGCAGGCAGTTGGAAGCTGATTAGGTTTGAATTGAAACACCGTGTGCTGATTGGCTGAGCTGTAGGCAGAGGGAGGAGCTATCAGGGAGGCCGAGCACTTAAACCCTGCTAGTAAGCGACCAGGGAGCTTTGCGACCGGGTGCTGGCAAACAGGGTGCGTGCTAACAGGAGGGAGTTTGGAGAGGGGAGTTGAGAGGGGGAGCTTGGAGGGAGCCAGTGACTTCTGTTGCCCTTAAACTAAATCCTTTATAACAACCTCTATCTGAAACATTTAATTAACCCTCATATATAACTAGAGTAGGAAATGGAGGCAGAAGCCCAGCAGCAGAGTGGGGGCTATCCTGTTTATTGTGTCGAGTGCAGTATGTATGACTACCTACCCTGTGGGCGGGTGGCGTATGTGTGCGCTCGATGCAAGGAGCTCCTGGCCCTCAGAGACCGAGTGCGTGCTTTGGAGGCCAGGGTGGCTGAACTGGAGGAGCTAAGGAAGGCAGAGGTGTTTGTGGATGAGACTTTCCGGGACATAGTAGGGCTGTCCCACCTCCAATCTGACAGTCCTGAGGCTGTTACGGAGGATGAAAGGCTCAGGGAAGGAGAGCAGTCAAGGGGAGCAGAGGGAAACCATCCCGTAATTGGGACCCTCCTTCCAGAGGGTGATGTTGTATCCTCTCATGCCGAGGATACTTCTCCGGGGGAGGGAGCGCCAGCTGTTAGGAAGAAGCAGGTTTTAGTAGTGGGGGATTCGATCATTAGAAATATAGATAGTTGGGTTTGTGATGACCGGGAGAACCGTATGGTGACTTGCCTGCCTGGTGCGAAGGTTGCGGATCTCTCGAGGCATCTAGACAGACTTATGGGCAGTGCTGGGGAGGAGCCGGTCGTCGTGGTACATGTTGGTACCAATGACATAGGGAAGGGTAGAAGAGATGTTCTGGAGGCCAAATTTAGGTTACTAGGAAAGAGACTGAAATCCAGAACATCTTTGGTGGCATTCTCTGAAATGCTTCCGGTTCCACGCGCAGGGCCAGATAGACAGGCAGAACTTCAGAGTCTCAATGCGTGGATGAGACGATGGTGTAGGGAAGAGGGGTTTAGATTTATTAGGAACTGGGGACACTTTTGGGGTAGGGGGAGCCTATACAGGAAGGATGGGCTCCACCTAAATCAAGGTGGATCCAGACTGCTGGCATTAAACATTAAAAAGGACATAGAGCAGTTTTTAAACTAAGAGGTGGGGGAAAGCCGATTGGTGCGGGGGAGCACCTGGATCGGACGGAGACTTCTCTTACACGAGGCTCCATAGACAGGGATTCCCTAGAAGTTAGTCAGATAGGGAACGTGGGAAATAATATATGGGCAAGATCAGATGTGAAACAATCGTGCATAAAAAAATCCACCACGTCTGTGAAAGGCGGACATATAAATAGTGGTAGTTTTCTAACATGCTTTTACACTAATGCTAGGAGTCTGTCTAATAAGATGGGTGAACTGGAGTACCTCATATCAAAGGAGGAAGTTGACATAATAGGCATCTCAGAAACATGGTGGAATGAGGACAATCAGTGGGACACTATCATACCGGGATATAAATTATATCGGAAAGACAGAACAGGTCGTGCGGGTGGCGGAGTGGTACTATATGTGAAGGATAATATAGAATCAAATGAAGTAAAAATCCTAAAGGAATCAAAATGTTCCATAGAATCATTATGGATAACAATTCATTCCTCTAATATGAATATGGCATTAGGAATATATTACCGACCACCTAACCAGGACAGTGATAGTGATGCTGAAATGTTAAGGGAGATTAGAGAGGCTATCAAAATAAAAAACACAGTAATAATAGGAGATTTCAATTATCCCCATATTGATTGGGTGCATGTCACCTCAGGACAGGATTCAGAGATTAAATTTCTTGATGCCTTAAATGACTGCTTCTTGGAGCAGCTAGTACAGGAACCCACAAGGGGAGAGTCAATTCTCGATCTAGTCTTGACTGGAACACAGGATCTGGTCCAAGAGGTAACTGTTACTGGACCGCTTGGAAATAGTGACCACAATATAATAACTTTTAATATTCCTGTGTTGGGAAGAACACCGCAGCGGTCAAACACTCTGGCATTTAATTTCAAAAAGGGGAATTACACTAAAATGAGGAAGCTAGTTAAACAGAAACTAAAAGGTAGAGTAATTAAACTAAAATCCCTGGAAGCTGCATGGAAACTGTTTAAAGACACCATACTAGAGGCCCAACTTAAATGTATACCCCAAATAAAAAAACACAGTAAGAGACCTAACAAAGAACCACCATGGCTAAACAGCCATGTTAAAAAGGCAGTGAGAGAGAAAAGGGCAGCTTTTAAAAAGTGGAAGTCAAATCCTAGTGAGGAAAATAGAAAGGAACATAAACACTCCCAAATTAACTGTCATAATGTAGTAAGAAAAGCCAAAAAAGAGTTTGAGGAACAGCTAGCCAAAAATTCAAAAAACAATAGTAAAATGTTTTTTTAAATACATTAGAAGCAGGAAGCCTGCTAAAAAAGCAGTGGGGCCCTTGGATGATAAAGATATAAAAGGAGCAATCAAGGAAGACAGTGCCATTGCGGAGCGATTAAATGATTTCTTTGCTTCAGTCTTCACGGCTGAAGATGTTACAGAGGTTCCTAAATCTGAGCCAGCCTTTTTAGGCGACAAATCTGAGGAACTCACTCAGATTGAAGTGACATTAGAGGAGGTTTTGGAATTAATTGATAAGCTGAATAGTAACAAGTCTCCAGGACCAGATGGCATTCACCCAAGGGTTCTGAAAGAACTCAAATGTGAAATTGCGGAGTTATTAACAGTGGTTTGTAACCTATCCTTTAAATCCACTTTGGTACCAAATGACTGGAAGACGGCCAATATAACACCAATATTTAAAAAAGGCTCTAGAGGAGATCCTGGCAATTATAGACCGATAAGTTTAACATCAGTACCAGGTAAATTAGTAGAAACACTAGTAAAGAGTAAAATTGCAAGGCACATAGAAGAGCACGAATTGTTGGGCAAAAGTCAGCATGGTTTCTGCAGAGGGAAGTCGTGTCTGTCTAATCTATTAGAATTCTTTGAAGGGGTTAATAAACATGCGGACAAGGGGCACCCAGTGGACATAATATACCTAGATTTCCAGAAAGCCTTTGACACGGTCCCACAGCAAAGGCTTTTATGTAAATTAGGTGGTCATGGGATAGGAGGAAAGGTCCTTTCATGGATCGGGAATTGGTTAAAAGACAGAAAACAAAGGGTGGGAATAAATGGTAAATTTTCACAATGGAGGGGGGTAACTAGTGGTGTTCCCCAGGGCTCAGTCCTGGGACCGATCCTGTTCAACTTGTTCATCAATGATCTAGAAAATGAGGTAAGCAGTGAGGTGGCAAAGTTTGCAGATGACACCAAGTTGTTCAGGACAGTCAAAAGCAAAAGGGATTGTGAAGAACTACAAAAAGATCTCAGCAAACTGAGTGATTGGGCAGCAAAATGGCAAATGAAATTTAATGTGGGTAAGTGTAAGGTAATGCATGTTGGAAAAAATAACCCAAATTACACGTACTACATGATGGGGTCAAATTTAGCTACGACAGATCAGGAAAGGGATCTTGGAGTTATAGTGGATAGTTCTCTGAAGACATCCACGCAGTGTGCAGCGGCAGTTAGTAAGGCAAATAGGATGTTAGGAATTATTAAAAAAGGGATCGATAATAAGACAAAAGATATCATACTTCCCCTATATAAAACTATGGTACGCCCACATCTCGAGTACTGCGTGCAGATGTGGTCTCCTCACCTCAAAAAAGATATATTGGTATTAGAAAAGGTTCAGAAAAGGGCGACTAAGATGATTAGGGGCTTGGAAAGGGTCCCATATGGGGAGAGGCTAGAGAGACTGGGACTTTTCAGTTTGGAAAAGAGGCGATTGAGGGGCGATATGATAGAGGTATATAAAATCATGAATGGTGTGGAGAATGTGAATACAGAAAAATTATTTACCTTTTCCCATAATACAAGAACTAGGGGACACCAAATGAAATTGATGGGTAGTAGGTTCAAAACTAATAAAAGGAAATTTTTCTTCACACAGCGCACAGTCAACCTGTGGAACTCCTTGCCCGAGGAGGCTGTGAAGGCCAGGACTCTATTAGGGTTTAAAAAAGAGCTTGATAAATTTTTGCAGGTCAGGTCCATAAATGGCTATTAGCCAGGGATAAAGTATGGTGCCCTAGCCTTCATAACAAGGGCAGGAGATGGATGGCAGGAGATAAATCACTTGTCTTCTGTTCTCCTTCTCTGGGGCACCTGGCATTGGCCACCGTCGGCAGATGGGATGCTGGGCTTGATGGACCTTTGGTCTGACCCAGTATGGCCGTTCTTATGTTCTTATGTTCTTATGTGAGGGTTGAGTATATATCTTTGTTTTTAGATGGGATGTCCAGACCTGCATGTAGTATTCAAGATGTGCGTGTAACATGGATTTATATAGAGACAATATGATATTTTTGTCTTCTAGTCTCTCCTTTTCTTAATGATTTCCAGCCTTGTTACCTTTCCTGACTTCCTCTAAAAGAGGAGTGGGTGATTTTTAGAAAACTATCCACAGTGACCCGAAGATCATTCTTGAGTGGCAGCAGATAATGATCTAGGAGTCATTATTTTGTATGCATAGATGGGATTATTTTAGACTGTGCATTACTTCGCACTTATCAACATTGAGTATCACCTGCCGCTGTGTTGCCTAATCTACTAGTTCTGTGGAATTCCTTTGCAACTCTTTGCGGTCTACTGTTTATTTAACTATCTTGAATCCTTCAGCATCCTCCCCAAGAGACCCTTAAACACTTCCAGAATGGGAACTGAAAGTCCTAACCACACCTGCTGTGTGGCAACATGTCATATAGTCCTCCCTCAAAGCAGGACCAGCTTGAGTTGAAAGACGCGTTGCGTGCATTCTGTTGGTAGAAATGAGAGCATCAGAGACTGTCTGCCAACAATCAAATAAAAGCACGGTGAAATGTTCAGTATGTTGGTACAAACTACCCAAGAGTCTCACTGCAGGCTGATAGAAAGCCCGGCCTTGTTCTGTCTACTGGTAATGACATTATGGAAAGGAATAGCATATTTTGATGCTTAAACAATCATATAACTTAGGTGCTGGATTCAGCCTGAACACTGAATAGCTAAACTACAGTATATAAAAATAGAGGGAAAATGTTTAAGCCCTGTTACCTGAGGAAAAAAATATAGATCCAGTGGCTATATTAAGCCCATCCTAGCCATCAGGTACTTCAATTAATTCTAAATTACAGAGACTTCACTAGACTTGGAGGAAATTGGTTCCCTACCAAACTTCTTTAACCTTTCTGTTCTGGAAAGAAGGGGCCAAAATGCTGTCAATTTCCAGAGAAATATAGGTGATTAACCTCATGTTTCCACCTGTTTTTTTATCCATGATACAATTTCCCCTGGTAAAGAGAAGGGCTAAATATAGTAATGCAGACTCAGTGAAGTCATTGGAATGCTGTTTGGTCTCAATGTAATGGAGTAGTTGTGATGAGCAGAATTTGTTTGATGGTGACTCAATCCTTTTATTTTGAAGACTGGCTGTCCTGAGAGCTAGTAGTAATGGTTAGAAATGCTTGCTAGCATGTTTTTCATCCGTTTATCCTCTTTAAATACCCATTCCTTAGAATGTGTGTGTGCCTGTGGCAGAAGGAGGTCCTTTTAGGAAAAAATAGGAAAAAAAAATCAAACTGCAATAGTAGCTAGAGTGAATTTTTTTGACACATCCAGTAGCTGGATTTAAAACCAAAACACTGGGTATCTTGCAATGCATGTTGCAGGAGTGTGAGCAGGCCCACTGATTGGGTGGGGGCAAGGGATAATTACACCAGGACCTGGAGAGTCAAAGGGCAGAGAGCTCCCCACTGGTGCTGCTGGGGCAGTAACTGGAAGCCTGGACCTGCTGAAGCCCTGACTGAACCCTTGACTTGCTGTCAGAGAGCTGCTCTGAGGGTGGTGGGGTGCGCTGTGCTGCCTTGCAGTCTGGGTGGCGCTAAGGGCTGACTGCGCTTGGACCCATCCCTTGTACCTTTGGTCACGCCCCTTCCAGGGACACAGAGCCACCCCCACACTGGCCTTGGGGTCCCTGGTTGCTATTAGCCCCACTGTGTGTGAGAACAGAGGTGCTTTGAACATGGGCATCAACTGATTTTTATTTTATTTTTGGAGGATGTTTTCAAGTCTCAGAAGCATGATAAGATTGAAAATATCTCTCATTTACAACATATAAATAGTCAGAGAATCCTGCTCTAAACTTCTGAGGAGTTTTGGGTGTTTAAGAAATTCAGGATTAATTTTAATAATTATAATTTTAATTTTAATAAAAATAAATGAGAGGCGATATCATGGCACGTACCTGAAATGTCTTGTCTCCTCTCTCAGCAATGGTATCTGCGCATACAACTTTTTAAGAACAACAAGAAGTCCTGTGGCACCTTATAGACTAACAGATATTTTGGCGCATAAGCTTTCATCATCTGATGAAGCAGTTCTTTACCCACAAAAGCTTATGCTCTAAAATATCTATTAGTCGAGAAGGTGCCACAGGACTTCTTGTTGTTTTTGAAGACACTGACGAACTCGGTTACCCCTCTGAAACAATTTTTTTGTGAAGATTACTAGGGCATTTAATAGCTCCCTTTTGGGCTGCTGCAGTTTCTGGTTCTGTCTGCCATTGAGGAGGGCTTGGAAGTACATGCGGCGCAATTAAATATAGGCCTCAAATTCTACTACAGCTTGTCCTCCCCAAAAGGAAATTCTCATATTTCTAAAAGCACTTTTTAAAAATTTGATGCAGGCAGTTCAGCCAGTTTAAAAATGACATAAGTCATTTTTTCTGTCCCCTTATTTTTCCACATAAGCTCCAGCCTGGTATGGAATTTTTAAAATGTGTATGCATAATCATTGAGGCCCCAATTCGGCAAGCTACGTAAGCACTTTAAGGATGGGAGCATCCCATCAAATCCAATATACTTCAAATTCTGCACATATTAAAAGTTCTTTACTGCCCCACATCAGCAAGAAATACTTCTGGCAAATGCTATGACACAATCCCATTTATGTAAAATATGGGTCATGTCCCCAGTGTCTATTAATGATACTGAAAATTCCCCTTGATTAACCACTTATTCAATGTGCTCTGTAACACTTGCATAATCAAGACTGGATCGTCTTTACAGTTTGTTATTCTCCCTTCAGTAGTAATTGAAATCAGTGGTGCTCTTTATACTTCTAGGGAAAAAGATGAATAATATTGAACCTACGTGAACTAGATCCCTGGTGTCCAACCAGATCTGAAGCAGTAGCCACCATAGCAAACTAGCCACATTATGCTGAAAACAGATTTATTGTTCAAGTCAACTCGCTGCATTCAGCTGGCCAAATAGTCATATGTGGCTAGTGTGTTGGATACCACAGAATGAGGTCATAAAAAGGCATAGCCTCTTCTTCAAGCTTTCAAAAGCTGACAGGAGTTTGGGGCCCTCAATTTTGGGATGTATGAGTTGAGACACCAGAAAGAAAGCAAGGTGCCACCTGTCCTCTGAGAAATCACTCCACGTGGTGATCTCAAATTGTGACAGTGAATATACAGTTTTGCTAAGGGGTTTGGAAAATCCCAGGCATTGTCTTTTGGGCAGAGATATAACTAAAGGCTAGTATGGTAACCTGTCTTTTCTGGACTTGGACTGGAACTTTCAAAGGAGTTGACAGGAATTAGATGTCCATCTCCCATTGAAATTCTACAGGATTGGGCTCCAATCTCTCCTCCTCACCTCCTTAAAATCCCAGCTCTGGCTTTGAGTCATCCTATTTGCCAGATGAATATGTGGCTAAAGAAGTGAGTGAAAGTCCAGAAGCTTATGGGTTTTACTCCTAACTTTTCCCAGGCTTTGCACCTGTTCACCCAGTAAGTTTTTAAATGATCTATCAGAAGCAAATGTACAGTAAACCCCCGCTTTACGCCATTCGACACAGGCAATAATTGCATCAACGCAGATGTCGAAATCCCCAAGTTCCATGGGGAAGCTGCATGGATGCTCCTTTCAGCACTCTGCGGCTGGCTCTAGTGCTTGGAGTGGGCGGCAGAGCGCTGAAAGGAGCAGCTGCTCTGCTTCACCTTTTAGCGCTCTGCTGCCGGCTCCAAGTGCTGGAACTGGTGGTGGAGCGATGAAAGGCGCAGCCCCATGGCTTCCCCTGGTTTCCCCCAGCTGGGGGGTAGCAGGGAGTGCCACGGCTGGGTGGAGCGGGGAGAGCAGCAGGGAGCCAGGAAACTAACCTGGCACTGCTATGCCTGGCTCCTGGCTCCCCGCGGCTGAGTGGGAGCCTGGAAAGTGACCAGGTGCTGCTGTGCCTGGCTCTAGGCTCCCAGGAGCTCAGAGGAGGAGGGGAGGAATGCAACCCCGCGTAACTCGGGGTTTTACTGTACTATAAAGAAAGGTTGATGTGGAAGAACTGCATTTTAAGGAGAAATGGGATAGGAATGCCAAGTCTGACCACCAGCATTTGACGTTCAAAGCTCCACTGGTATTACAAAGCTAACGTTCATTGCTGTGTAATAAAATGAAATAAGAGTGAAAAGTTCAAATATTAGAGTTTCCTGTGGAGCTGGTTTCACGGTTGCCTGACAGCCAATATCAACAGCATGATGGTGGGGAGTTCATGTTTCTGTCTAGTCTGTGGTGAACTGCTGAGATGGCATATGCCTGAGAATGAATAAAATGCCTGATACAAAAACATAATCTGTATAGACCAGTAGATTCAGTGACTTACGGTAAACAGGCTTTTCTCTTCTTTACTACATCTGAGCACATCTGAAATATCTGTGTGTGGGGTGAGGGGAGAGGAGAAGCGGGATCTGCTCATGTGTCAGAAAAAGTTTGTTTTGTTTGCAAAGCGAAGAGAACATCAGTCATGGTCAGGCAGTAACTTAAGTTTCTTAGAGGTACTCTCATGTTGCATTCTCTGGTTAGGGGCACTCAAAGCAGAGGGATGGAGGTGTAT
Source organism: Carettochelys insculpta (assembly GCF_033958435.1). Lineage (NCBI taxonomy): Eukaryota > Metazoa > Chordata > Testudines > Carettochelyidae > Carettochelys > Carettochelys insculpta. Next base: position 129,515,139 of record NC_134140.1, on the reverse strand, counting down.
GATAGGACAGACCTGCCAAGAAATGTAAATATGAGCTGGAATATGTGGGGCTCAGGGCAGGGTGTGGGGGTGTGTGCAGGAATCAGGGCACGAGCTTGGAAGTGTGCGCAATAATATTTGATTGTAATGTATCAGGTAACTCACTTAGCAATCTCAGCTCAATTACTACTAATACCCCTGCTGATATGACCTTTGCTAAAACATGAATCCTTTAGGACAGAGGTGTCTAGGCAAACTAGAAAGACATCTATGCATGGAATCCCTTCTAGGCATGGTTGTTTTAATCCCTTATTTTTCAGCCCTGTGGTATCTGTCTCTTTAAAATCAAATAAATCTTTGCCTCGTTGCCTGTGATGTGGAAATGCAAGCAGCTAGTAGCACATGGCCCCAAAAATAGATTTCTGATGCTAAGAAACAGAATCTGATGCACAAGTCATGCCTAAAAGCCAACGGAGAAGCTTTCTCTTTGTTAGGTGGCCTCCAATACACCATGCATCGCTATAGCTGTGAAACCTCTCACTGTCCTAATCTGAAGGTTTGAGTGGTTAGCAAAGGGTGTAATGTGAGTGCAGAAGAGAGGTTGGGGAACAGAAGTGAATAAGCAGTCTTTTGTGGAGCTATATATGGAGAGTGGGCTTGCAGAGTGTTTGTTCCCATTTACAGCCTTTTTCCATAGATGTGATGAGCTGAATCAAAGTGAAAAGCACTTCTTCTGTTGATGTTCAGCTATCTGGATGAAATCCAGCTGTCTGAGACATCTGTCAGTGGACCTCCAGGTGCTGGGTAACAGATGAGGTACTGCCTCCTATTGATGGGACAGCTCTAGTTGAATAGTTCATGTATATGTTGCTGGTGGTGGTGGGAATATAATTTGCAAAGATTCATTTCTGTTGTACTTTTAGTGACTGATGGGCCTGAACCAGAACCCCAGGTCCCTGCATTCCTGAAGTTCTCTGGGAGGTTTCCAAATCTGGATCTACATACAAAAAGTGCAGCCGTGAGGCTATTCTTTAGTTCCGGTATTCCTTTTGCTGAAAGAGGGGTATTTTATTTCTCAGAGCGGAGACTGTATTGAAGTTTCCTTTTAGAGAGAATGGTACACGTGTAATCATTATGCAGCTCTGTGGAGAAGAGAGCCTTAGGTCAGCCTAGCACCTTACCATGTTGTAACAAGATTTGGCCAACTTTTCAGCACTCTCTTCTGGCCAGAGGATAATGCAGCACCATGCCTCTGTTTACCCTCTTGATTGTGCTCGGACTCCTCATGCTGGTCCAAAAGGTAATTAAAACACTCCGCTTCTGGAATCACATTATTCAGTCACATTATTCTGAAACACTGGCCTTTCAGGTCTCATTCTCAGTTCAGTATCTCTCTCTCCCCTTCAAGGGGATTCCTCTGCCTTTCTTCTCCAAGCTGGTCCCAGTTCAATGTCTCACTTCTTCACCTGGATCTTGCATGGGGTTTCGAGCCTGGAAGGGCGATGTCTCTTTTCCTTTCAGGTGAAGAGTGCTCAGCCCCCCTTCCTGGAGGCTGGCCCTACTTTAATAGTTAACCCCAGGCTATACCTAGCTGCAGTTCACCTCTTAGCTTTGCTTTCTCAAATAACCTGGTTCCAGGATTTTCTTGGCAAGAGCGTTTTTGCAGTCTGTGGTTAGAGCTTCCTATCTCTGCAGTTTCTTGCTATCCTCCAACTAAGGTGGAAGAGTACCAGAGAGAAAGCCGTGCTAGTCTATATACTATCAAAACAAAAAAGCAGTCAAGTAGCACTTTAAAGCCTAACAAAATAATTTATTAGGTGGTGAACTTTTGTGGGGCAGGCCCACTTCTTCAGATCATAGCCATACCAGAACAGACTCAATATTTAAGGCACAGAGAACCAAAAGAGAAATCAAGGTTGACAGGTCAGAAAAAAGTTAAGGTGAGCAAATCAGAGAGTAGAGCAGTGGGAAAGGAAGCTTGCCCTGCCAAAACCCAGGATTGACGCAGGGACCTTTAGGTCTTCAGTCTAATGCACCCTCAACTGAGCTATTTCAGCTCTCTGGTTTGCACCTCTTGAATGTTTTTTCTGATTTATCAACCTTGATTTCTCTTTTGGTTCTCTGTGCCTTAAATATTGAGTCTGTTCTGGTATAGCTATGATCTGAAGAAGTGGGTCTGCCCCACAAAAGTTCACCACCTAATAAATTATTTTGTTAGGCTTTAAAGTGCTACTGGACTGTTTTTTTTTTTTGTTCTAAGGTAGAAGAGGTGCATTAAAATGCTTCCTTCAGGGCCTGGATTTGGCTGGCTCCAGGCTTCCAGCCCTTAAGGGGAAACTAGTCTGTTATATATGTTTGTAGCAGGGCTTCACTGCGATTGAAGTCAATGGGTCTTATCTACACGCTTGAAGAAAACTCTGTGATGACATGCTGTGCTGAACTTAGAAAAGTTTGGCTCATCTGCTGTGCAAGCTGGAAGCCCCATCAGTTACTTTACCAGCTAACAAAGAATATAGTGAATTGCAGTCAGCTTTTGTAAGAAGTTAGTTCTCATTTATGCAACTAAATAATGGCCAAAACTTTAAAAGAGCTCAACATTCAACACTTCAGAAACCTTGATCACAAGTGTGGGTGTTGAGTACCTGAAAATATGACCCAAGGCGACACAAGCCAACGTAAGTGAAACTTTGGCTCATAAATGCAGTCTGTCTGACATTGGTTTGAAAGCCACTCTCCTGTTACGTGCAAGGCAAGCAAACGCCATCAGGAAGAACGTGTCACTTCAGAGAAAGAGTGACGGTGAGGGGGAAATTACATCAGCTTTAGATGAAATGAAGCAAAAAATCAAAGAACTTCACTCAGTACACTGATGAGTTTTTAAAGGGTCATAACGGGTCTGGTGTACCCAGATACCTCTCCCATATTTAGACGGAAGGCTTCTTACCAGTGTATGAAAATGGCACCAATGGCCTGGTTTATAAAACTTGACAGAACCATCCAAAAGCAGTGGGAAGGGACAGGGAACCGTTGGGCAAAGGACTCCCCTCTCTCCCGCACTGGCCAGCCAAAAGTGGGGCAATCACATGCTGTGCCCGACTTAGTGGTGAGACAGCAGGCACACCCAGGAGCTCCCAGAGACAATTTCCTCCCCGAAGTCACGGTGTCTCCACTGGGACAGTGCAGGGTTATGCAATGCCCAGGACACAGTAGTAAGGATATTTCCACATTCAGAACCATCCCATCCACAGGATGAAGTGGGGTGGCTGTCCCGAGATCATTCTTTTGGGGGCCCTGCAGCAGCTGCCCCCCATGGATGGGACGGGGGAGCAGATTAAATAGGGCAGAGTGTGGGCAGCAGGGGTTAGTGGTGGCAGGGGGTTGCCCATCTTCCCCTCCCTTTGCCCTGCTTCCCCGCCCCCCCTGCACTCACCATGTGGAATGAGCAACAGCCTGGTCCACTTCACTGAAGGCTCCCAGCCCGTTGAGCTCTGCGTCTCTGCAGCAGCGGGACATGACCACCACTCATAGCCACCCGCGGAGAAGCAGGGCTCAACAGGCTAGGAAGCCATGGTGGAGCAGAGCACAGCAGGCCGCCTCTCGCTCTATGGGGTGAGTACAGGGCGGGGTGGGCGACCCCCGCTACTGCCTCCATCTGCCGCTGCACACACTCAGCCCCAGGTAATCCCTGGCCAGGCTGGTTGGAAAGGAAGGCAGGGTGGGGACAAGGAAGGGGCAGGGCCTGCAGCATGCAGGGGCGGTGGGGAGTGTCCGGGTCCTGCATTTGGGCCCTGTGGGGGAGGTGCCCTTGGTCCCATCCTCCCACTGGGACAGCCCTGTTCACAGTACCGCTAAAACACTGTGGCTGGTCTACGCCAGCTGACTCCGGCTTGTGGTTTTGGACTAAGGGGCTGTTTAATTGTGGTGTAGACAACTGGGTTAGAGCCCAGGTCTGAGATTCTCCTCCCTTGGAAGGGGAGACTGACTGACTGACTGGACTTCCCCAAGCTGGCCTGAAGCTTTCTGTAACTGACATGTTTGCCCTAAAGGCTTGGTGGCGCTGTATAGTAAAAAAAAAAAAGAAAAAACAGGAAACAGTTTTGTGTGTCTATATTTTATCCAAAATGTTATGCCCAAGTTCGAACCCACATGAATGTTAAACACAGGGAAAGAGAAGCCTGGAAAAAGGAATGAAAAATTATACTGGTGGTAGTTTATGGAAAGAAGCTAACAGGAATGTAGTAACAGCCACCCTTAATGTGAGACAGAGACCGCTCCAGTTCAAAATCATGAACAGAAGTTACTTTTTCTTTTCAAGATGCTGATGGTAAAAATCATTAACTCAGAAAAATGGCTGAAGGTGAACCTCCAGTGCTGGGCATTCAGGAGACTCTAACACTTATATACTGGACACAGAGATACTGGAAAATACTTTTTCAACATTTATATGCTGTTTAAAAAATTACATGTGTTACAACATTTGTTCTTAGACCAAATGCATTCTACAACTACATGAGTTTTAATAGGAAAAAGGCCAAATATCAAAGTGGAAAAGGCATAACCTATCCCACAGTAGCTTGAAAACAGTATGTTACCATGTCATAGTTGCTTAGAAAGACTCCTACTGTCAAGAAAATAACTCTGAAATAATATAAAATGCTGATAAGATGTGCAATCATTTTAATGCTCAGAAGGCTGCATCCTTCCATTATGTTCTATGTTCTATGCTATGTTCTAAAATCAGTGGAATGATTCCTATTAAATTTGGTGGGTTTTAGGCTGGGCCCAGACTGCTTTACCATTCCAGGCCAGTGAGGATGAGTCTGTGTGAGAGAGAGATTAGAGTATGATTCTTCCGTTCTTTTTCTGCTCTCTCCCTCCATCTCATTTTCTTTTTATTTTGATAGCGTCAATAACCTGGAAGGAATTATAGCTTTTTTATCAGGGTTTTGTGCTTGACTTGAAGACTTCTAATTAATTCCCTCAGTATAGGAAGTCACATCTTGTGGATTTCCACAGGCCAGCTGGTTTCAATATAGCTCAGCCAAATTACATCAGTTCAGGAGCTGACCTTCTCGTATATTCTAATCTTTAATGTTTTGTTTTTCATATTGTAGCTTTGGTCCCCATAACTGTATTGATTCTTGGAAAATTAATGAAATACAAATTGTATGCAAACAAGGAATTACTGACTCATCTGAGCTAACCCTAAAGTGTGTAAAGTACTTTTGTGGAAGAGAAATTAAATGAGGGTGGATGAGATCAGGGAATACTTAAATGAATGAGTGTGAGAATGCTGGGTCAGGACAGTGGAAAAGTCTGAATGGTAGTGTAGAAAACTAAAGAGGATTAAAATGCTATTGTACTGTCAGCACCTGGATATGGTGATGGGGATTCATAAATGGGGCAGGCAATCTCTGAGGGACGTCTATACTAGGGAAATAAATCTATTTCAGACACGCTGTTCTAGCTGCAACATTTGCGTAGCTAGAATCGATGTATCAAAATAGACTTATTTCCCTAGTGAAGACCTAGCCTCTATACTCTTGCATCGACCTCCCTTATGCCATGTGACTGTGGAGTACTGGGGTTGACTACAGAGCCCAGAGAGATTGATTTCGCCACATCTTTACCAGATGCAAAATTTGAACTCCAGAAGAAGGAGTGGTAGCGCGTCGGTCTTCCAGTAACTATAGACAAGCTCTTATTCTTCAGATATTTTAGAAAATATTTTGAGCATGAGAACAAATAGTTTATTGGACAAATGTAATTGTTAATGTTCAGCATATGTTCAGGGTTGGTTTCACTTTCACTTTTGCTAGTTGAAAGATTAGTGTTTCTGTAGACATCTATATTTACCACTTGGCTTGATCTCAAATCATGACTTCATTTTTATGGAGCTTTTGACTAGCACCATTGCAGTGTGAGCTGTATGTAGAGACTGAACATGTCCAAGCAAAATGGCACAGTCAAGTGCTCAGTGCAAGGGATGGACTCACAGGACTTTCTCATGATCCACTAAAAGGGGTTTTCTCACTAGAAGATTTAGTTAGAGGAGAAAATTAGATCTGTAAGAGTAGGATGAAGAGATTTATTTCCAGGAAGACAGACATTGGAATTTAATTGTGTATGGAACCTCCATATCTGAGGCTTTCCTAATTGCTTTATAAGTATCAGAGAAGTAGCCCTGTTAGTCTTTATCTACAAAAACAATAAGAACACCTGTGACACTTTATCGACTAATCAACTATATGGTCTGTTAGTTTATAAGGTGCCATAGGACTTCTCATTGTTTTTTGCTAATTGCTTTATGCAATAATGTGCTAAATGTAGCGCAATGAGTTGGTAGGCAGTATGTGGCAGCCACAATGTCCTCAAAATTAGTTCAGATGTTAAGTTACACCTGGAGCATTGCCCTCTTGGTAACTGTAAGAGGGATGTAACACTTTTACCTTAAAATTATAACAGTTAAATATCTCTCACTGATGACCTAAAAGGTGCTTGGTCCTGCCATAAGTGCACTTGATGACCTCTCAAGGACCCTTCCAGTTCTAGGAGTGTATGCTTCTGTGAGTCTATGAAAATACATTAGCATAAAAATACTAACGAGACAAGACATTAGACAAATTCAGCCTTGGAGTAAGTAACTAACTGCAACTCCACCCAAGTGAAGTTATCATCATCATTGTCATCATCAACAATGGGCTCAGTGCCCGTTGGCATCCAATGCCTTCCGCACTATTTCCTTCCATCTTTCACTGTCTAGTGCGCAGTGGCTTATTTTCTCTAGTTTAGCTCTGCATCAATCTTCTATATCATCTACCCATTCTTTGTGGGGTCTGCCTCTCCAATTCAAACTGTCCATTATGCCGAACACCAGAGTCTTGACTTTGTGTTCATTGTTCATTCTGCAAATATGTCCAAAGAGCTGTAACTTCTGTTGTATAACCTTGTGCAGTAGGATCTCGTTTGACTGTATCTTTCTATATAATTCCTCACTGGTGATTTTCTGAATCCATCCTATTGTCATGATCTTTCTCTAACAACACCTCTTGAATGCCAGTATCCTTCTCTTTGAATCTTTCACTATCACCCATGTCTCACATGGGTACAACATGCTGTTGAATACACACATTTTCAAGATGCTAAGCTAATTGCATTGCTTTTCCAGATCTTATCCATCACCTTCAAACTTGCTCTTGCCTTTGCTACTCTAGTTGCTATTTCCTTCTTACAGTCTAGATCATACATCATGTTACTCTCCAGATACGTGAACTTCTCTATGCTCTCTAGTTCGATCCGGTCTATACTAATCTTCCTTCCTATTTCCTTATCTCCAAATACCATTGGTTTTGTTTTATCAATGTTCATAATCAGTCCGTACTGCTTCCTTTCCTCATTTAGCGTCTGCACCATTCTCGCTAGCTTCTCTTTTTCTTCAATAACTATCTTATCCATGAACCTCAAGTTGTTGATTCTCATCCCATGCCCAGCTATCCCTTTTACCTCTTCCATGATCTTGTCCATCTCTCTCTCTAGGAGTATGATGAAGATAACTTGGTGATATCGGATCTGCATGTCTCATAACTCTACTCATTCTAAACCAACTTCCCAACTCTCTGCATGTTCTCACTGCTGCCTCCACATTGTTTTTGATATCTTTCAACAATTGTATCAGTCTGCTACCCACTCTGTATAACCCCAGAGCCACCCAAGTCAGTTCCTAATCTATACCATCAAATGCCTTCTGAATATCAATGAAGCTATTGCAGATGCTCTTGTTCTTTCGTTGAGCTTTCTCTGCTATCAATCTTATAGTCAATATCTGCTGTATGGTATTTCTATCTTTCTTGAATCCCACTTGTTTGTCCACCAGATGTTCTTCTATCTGCAATCTCAAAGTGAAGTTATACCAGACCTTAATTTCACTTATATTATTTTGTTGTTACAGGTGCCAATTAAAATTGCACAATTTATGTTCTTCATGAAGTATTTTCCAATATACAATCACATTGACTTATGCCTTACTAAATCAACTACATGCTGTGACATGCAGTGGCTATCACCAATTTCCTAAAACGTGCTACTTAAATGAGATGAATCTATTTTTCTGTAGTTGTCAGATATTTAAATATTATGACTTTACAGCTACCTAGTTCAAATTTAAATAATAAAAATGTCTCCTGTAATTTGTATAAAATATTGATAGTTTAGTGGAAAGAGTACTAAAAGTTGTATTCTTTGTTGCAAAGCATAGTGGTGAGAATGTCATTGTTTTAAATGTTAATTGAAATCTGCATTGTGGAAGTGAGGAGTTTAAAATTTACCACAGGTTGAACCTCTCTAGTCTGGCACCCCCACGATATGACTGGTGTCAAACCAGAGAATTTGTCGAACCATGGGAGTTCAATGTTGTCTAACAGCATTACCAACACTTCCACTGCTTATTGGGCTTTTGGAAAATATTTAATGATAAGTTAGAGCTCAATAATAACATGGAACACTGAGAGCCAGGATTGATGGCTGTAAACAAACTTTATGGGGCCCCAGGAAAGTTGGCCACACGCATAATAGGTGGTCATCTGACTAATTAAAATCATGTCAAACCATGTGTTCATGGGTTTGTGGATCTTTCAAGTGACCTCGGTTTAAATAATTTAAATAAGATAAAAGCTGTGGATTTGCATGTTTTCAGTGTAAAACAAGCTGAAATTTTTCGGCTTTCATTATATTTTCCGATTCCATGGATCCTGAAACTCAAAGTGAAATTTTAGGCATGCCAACCCAAATAATCTTTTCATGATCCCTTACAAAGTAAAAACATCAGTTCTGTGCACTGTAGTGATTTGTAAGGCACAAGGTTTTGTTTAATAACCTATTATTCTTAATACCTACAATAAATGGTTCCTTCCATGTCTAGAAATCTCTTGCTATGTGAATCTTCCACCTTTCTCTCAAGGTATTCACTGCTCACAGCAGAATTTAGGGCAATTGCTGTTCATAGTAGAGCCAGAATTATTTCTTTATAAAGAAAATTACTATTTGAATGGGTTGGTCTTCATCTCAAGAATGTATGTAATGTACATGTTCAGATAGCATCTGCCAAAAAATTGCAAGGGTTTAAAACAAAAAAGCTGTGGTGTTCTTTCTAAACTTGGGTTGTTCGTTTCAAGGTATCTTCACCTACATTCCTACTCTCTTACCCCACCACCCACAGTCCCTAAAGTGAACCCATCTAAACTGGCTCCCAGCTGTTCTCTCTCTTAAATGATGACCTACCTGTCTCTCTCCCTCCTGACTTGCGGTTTAAGGCTGTGCAGCTCCTTTCCATACACTGTGATATTGCCAGCAATTTCAACCACCTAAGAGCACATATCTTCCCTTGGCTTGTTCTAAGGGCAGTGGCCAGCGTCATGGTCACCATTACAAGTGAGCACACAGCTCTTTATAAGCAAGCACTGTTACTCTTAAGGTAAAATCCTTCCAAAGAAAATGTATGACACAATAAATATTCATATATTCGTGCTGACCGTTTATCAGAGGTCATCCATGAGTCTTAGCTCTGGTACACCAAAGTCTTTCTAGCCCTGCTCTGAGAGTTGTTCCTCCCCCTTGGACAGAATGTCCAGTTCATTGGATTGATCTGATAGAGCATGGTTTCCCAGACTTTATATAGCTGGAACCTGGTTTTTATCAGTACCTTTTTTTGTGGCCAAAACATAAACACATATTGAAAAATGAATAAATTTGCACTGTTTATTATTTATTTGCAATAATAATAGTACATAAGAATATAAATCTTGATATAAAATATTTGAGTGCATAACTTGTTATTACATTAATTATGTGGGAAAATATGAAATGTACCAAACAAATAGGATCATGTGTATATTTTCTAAGTCACAATATATTTTTTTCCAAGGACTGGTACTGGGCCATGGACTGCACTTTGGGAAACGCTATGATGGAGGGTTCTTCGTTCAACCTCATTTTTTCATACCAGCAGTTCTCAAGGTGGGGGTTGAGACCTCATTTTAATGAGGTTGCCGAGGCTGTTGAGGCTTGCTAGGGCATGAGGAGAAAGCCTGAGGGCTTCAGTCCTGGGTAGCAGAGATTAGGTTACAGGCCCCCTGCACAGGGCTGGAGCCCCTGTGTTCCCCATCCCCTGCCCAGGGTAGTAGAGCTTTGGCTTTGCCCCCCTCCTTCCCCCAGGTGACAGGACTCAGGCAGGCTCAGGCTTTGGTCTCCCCACCTGGTTCAGGTAGTAATTTTTGTTCTCAGAAGGGGATCATATTGCATAGTTTGAAAACCCTTTTTTATACCCAAAGCCTTTCTGTGTCTTAGGCTCTGGTAAACCCATCTTCAACCAGTATAAGCGAACCACTACATGGGATGGTACATCTGTAGAGTTGTCTAGTCCCAGTGACTCCCCTTAATTACCTCTCACTGATTGTATTTGCTGTAGGAGACGTGATAACCTTTCCCATGGACTAGAACACAATAGTAAATACGTCAATCATGGGTTTAATGACAATATGGTCCCCAAAGATTGCATGATTGTATGTGATTGCAGTATCTGTCACAGTGGTCTCTCCAGTTTTCATATAGGAAAGGGCATCATGCTTAATTAATTGGGTTTGTAAAAATGGCCATCTGATTTTAGTCAACCACGGACATCTACAGGCAGGTAATGGAAAACAAAGAGAAAAAGGTGATTCACTGTATTATGAATGGATACTTTTCAGTTCGTCAATGAGACACAAATTTGTTTAATGCATATTATAGGGCACATTCTGTACTTGGTGTTCTGTCACCACAGGCAAAAGAATGGGTTGAGCTCTCACATCAAAAGCAGAGTATCGGTTTTGTTTGTTTGGTTTGGTTGTTTTTAGAAGGAATGTCTTTGAAAAGCCTGAATTGATGGTGGTGAGTACCTAGGCAACATCAGCCATACAATGAAAAGCTGAGGTGTGCGAAACCCACAATGTAAGTGAAAACAGGTGTGTTTTGCTGCCTGTGCGTACACTTTCTTTTAAACCTTCTGTGAAGGAGTACTCTGGATTTCAGTGATTTTTTTTTCCTGGCAGATTTGGAGCAGTTTCCCAGAATTTGCTATTAGTTTCAGATTCATGCGAACCTTCCCAGCTATTTTCCGGAACCCAATACAATTCCCACCTTTTTAGCCAAAAATAAAACCCCAAACATCTTCCCTTTTGTTTGGAGAAATAGTGAAAGCGATGACAAAGGAAAACCAGAGGAGGAGAACATGCTAAGCTTGCTGTTCTGTATGTGCATAATTTAAACTTTTTTTTTCAACTGGCCCCCGCTGAAGTATATGCTTCTGTGATTTCAATATGGTGGGTACTCCAGCTGCTAGATTATAGCTGTCTCAGCTCCATCTACATGATATCTGAGGTCCTGGAGCATCTTGCACCAAATGCCTACATATGTCACCTGCCCATAGGGCAGGTAATCACTGAAGACAGTGAGACCAGGTTTGTGCATTAGTGTTTGTAGATGTAAGCAGTAACTCATGGATGAATGCCCTGCTTCTCTGGGTACTTTGACTTGCATGGGAGTGAGAGCCAACTATCTGACCACAAAACAGAAAGGCAGGCAGACCTGGAAGGAAAAGGTGCCATATGTCTGGCCCTTTAATAGGGGAAATTTTTGGGAGTGATAGATATGATGGGCAGGAGGCACTACTGTGAGTGTGTTGTCCTGGCAAAACTGCTTAAACTAAAAGCCTGCCACTTCTTGAGGCCTTTGCATGACAGCCAATGACTGTTAACTGTTCAAGCTGTAAAAACAATAAGGTGAGATGGAGTAGCAGTGTTGAGCAGCTAAACCTTTGGTTTGATTTCTGAGCTTCTCTTTGCAAGTCTCTACCCCATCAGTATGCATTCACTTTAAAACCAATGCACAACAGTGGTTAAAAACCACTTCTGACCCCAGGAGGGTAATCTTACAAGGTCAGGGTTGTTTCTAAGGCAGCAACCACTTTCCATGCAGCCACTTGAGTTGTGCTTGGCCACGGAGATTAATAAATGTCTTCAGGTTTCTGGCCATTATGCTCCAGGAGAACACAGGAAGGAATTCTTCCAAAGCAGAGGACGCAATTAAACCTGTGAGCCTTAGTCAACCCAGTGAGAGCTCAGTTCAATAACACTACCTGGGGAGAAGCAACTTCTTTCAAGGAACTTTTCAAGGGAAGATAATAACCAACATTATGGGTCAGAGGAGACTGTCAACCTATATAGAGAGGGTAGTGAGACAAGTACAGTAAACCCAGAGTGAACTAATTAGGGGGTAGGTAGGGAAGGCATCCTCAGTCCAGATCGGGCAAATACAGAGTGAAGGCATTCATGTCACTGTTGGAGGACAAACACTAGAGCTCTTCATACACCTCATTCAAGCTCCTAAATTCATGATCGGTCTGAGCCTTGAGACAAAACAGCGCAAATTGACAGGCACTGGGCAAGCTGTGGCCTTCACCTGTTAGTGAGATACAGAAGACAGTGAATGCAACAGCATCAATAAGCTCGGCAATGAGCAAAGGGAAGAACGGGTGGCTCTGTTGCATATTTTCCCCTGGCTAGGAGTCCCTGAAGCTTCTCCTGGGGAACACCACATTTTTTTGGATGAGCTGAGTAGTCAAGCAAAGGCTGGGGCCAGGGAGCCGTCACTGTATACAGTATGTTCCACTGCCTATGCAGCTGTATTCCACTGAATTTCCAGACAGGTGTTAATGATGTCAGAAGCAGTATTAACGTCCAGCAAAGTGGAGTAGGACGCAGGCATAGCAGGGATGCTTGAGGCCACAAGCCTGCAAACAGCTGTTCACATGCTTAACTTTACAAGTATAGTTAGTCCAACGGAAGTCAACAGGACTACTCAACATGCTTCAACTTTAGCATGGGCGGAAGTGTTTGTCGCATCAAGGCACAAGTCAACAAGCTCCTTCAGGAGCTGTGTGACTATGGCAGGGGTTCCAGAAACTATGGTGAGTCCTGCCCTCTTGATGGTAACCTTGAGATCTACATGGTTGGGAACAGAGTTTCTCACTGATGCACAGGTTTGAAAGAATTACACTCTTGGCCTCTCCACACATGGAGGGGACTGTATGAGGTGTACCCCAAAGACTCTCCAGAGACTTTACTTGACCCACTGCAGGGCAACGCATCGGGCCCTATGTCATTATCTACTATTTTTAAAGTTATAAATTGTAGTCACTAATCTTAACAGAAGGGCCAAATACTGTACTTTTTAGGATGACTCTGGATTTTTTTCCTTTAAATTAGAATTTACTAATCATTAACACATAGTGTGCAAAATTAAATTTATAAAGGTAATGTGGTGTTGTGTTTGTTAGCTGTCATCAACACATCTGTAGCTATTATATATATAAATACATACATTCATACAAAGTTACACTCTTCCAAAGTGGTTATTTTTTCTTTACCATCCCTTACACAGTGTGTATATATTTTTAAACCGCATTCTGCCTGACATATAAACACACGCCATGTAAACACAATAGAAAAGGAAGAAGCAGGGTAAGTATTTCAGGTTAGTCAAAGATCAGGAGATAAATAGTGTTCTTCGAAGTCAGTACTTGAATGTTCCGTAGTTGATTATGTCAGGAAAGTGAGGATTTTCATTCAAGTGAACAGAAGATGTGCTGGCTTAAGAAATACTTATTATGAAAAAACAAAACAGCCCCACTCAGAATGGATCTGATTTTCCATTGCCCTGCATTCTGTATAGACACTTATGCAATGCAAAGCAAATAGAAAATGAGTTCAGTGCTTCCCTTCTGCACTAGCATAAATAGCTATAAAAGGCCACAAAAGATTAGATCCTGACTTACTATCCATGTTTAAGTATCACACTGATTGGGGGCCTATTGATGAAATCATCTTGGGTTTTCAGTGGAGTCTGAAGTTCAGAAGGGGTTTGGTTCTTAACTCCCTCTGACCTCTCTGAAATAGCCAGACATCATATATTTTAGGTTAACCTAGATGACACAAATAGAGTTCCTTTCAAATTAGACTGACACCATCCACAGGTCAGCTTGAGTAATGTGGAATTTTTCAAGACTACTATATTCATTTTCACAAAGATAAATGAAAACAAAAGAATAAAGGAAATTGCCTTTAATTTTCATTTACATTTAAAATTTAATTAAAAATTAAAAATTGTCTAAAATTAAACAATTTCCTTTTCATGTATTTGCCAAATGCAAAATATTATCTTAATGAAATAAGTATTGCACACATTTTAACACATTAGTCACAGGTAACATTTTTACCATGGAAGCAAACTACAGCACTTCATTTTAGAACCAGTAAGAAGACTGAAAAGTATTTATATACTGGCGAAAACTTCAGATTTGCTGCTAGCTAAAATTCTTTTAAGTAATACAGCACATATTTGGGTCAACACAGATTAGGAATATCAATCTGTCTTCTATCTGGTTCACTATTTCTACAGTAGTCAGACAAAAGAAACTTATTGAAGAATCTGGGACAGTTATCCTTTGCAGGAATAGCAAAGGAGGACAGCAAAATGCACAGCCACTATAAACTGTGAATTCTGTGATACGTTCATTGGTGGCAGAATGTTTTCACAAAACCTCTAGCTCCAGCTCACAAAATCCTGCACAGGTTTGCAAGACTCCACCAACTAAATTTCTAAAGCAAACAAGTTGTAAAATATTTGCTCTTTGTGCTTAAAACAAGGAGGCCCCCTATGCCAAAGGTCTATACACTAAGTCTACAAATAATGGGTGGTTTGTGTGTATCCTGCATAACATTTTAAAAACTAAGCCACAACTGACCTTTTTACACAAGTTTGATTTGTCTTTAGTTCTGTAATGCGAGGCTATTCTAATAAGTAAGGACAAGGGAATCCATTTTCTCTTGTTTTGAATACACTTCTGTGCTTGAAAATTTGACTCAGAGCTTTTCCATTCCAGTTGAGAACCTTGTAAGGATAGCAATAAAGAATGGGGAAAGAGGGGAAAAAATGGAAAATGGGATAAAACAGTGCAGAGGGTGGGCAGAGTAAAACCAGCACATGTGCATCAGAGAGGCTACGTCTACACGTGCACCCAACTTCGAAATAGCTTATTTTGATGTTGCGACATCGAAATAGGCTATTTCGATGAATAACGTCTACACGTCCTCCAGGGCTGGCAACGTCGATGTTCATCTTCGACGTTGCTCAGCCCAACATCGAAATAGGCACAGCGAGGGAACGTCTACACGCCAAAGTAGCACACATCGAAATAAGGGAGCCAGGCACAGCTGCAGACAGGGTCACGGGGCGGACTCAACAGCAAGTCGCTCCCTTAAAGGGCCCCTCCCAGACACACTTTCATTAAACAGTGCAAGATACACGGAGCCAACAACTAGTTGCAGACCCTGTATATGCAGCACGGACCCCCAGCTGCAGCAGCAGCAGCCAGAAGCCCTGGGCTAAGGGCTGCTGCCCACGGTGACCACAGAGCCCCGCAAGGGCTGGAGAGACAGTATCTCTCAACCCCCCAGCTGATGGCCGCCATGGAGGACCCCGCTATTTCGATGTTGCGGGACGCGGATCGTCTACACGTCCCTACTTCGATGTTGAACGTCGAAGTAGGGCGCTATTCCCATCCCCTCATGGGGTTAGCGACTTCGACGTCTCGCCGCCTAACGTCGATTTCAACTTCGAAATAGCGCCCAACACGTGTAGACGTGACGGGCGCTATTTCGAAGTTACTGCCGCTACTTCGAAGTAGCGTGCACGTGTAGACGCAGCTAGAGAGAGTAAGAAAAAAATGAGAGAGGCAGAGTAGAAAGAACGTGGAACAAGCCTCTGATATGACTGCCATGAGAAGGCTTTTGGTACTAGAGCTGCTCTAAATCATGTCTCTTCCTCCTCTTCACCTCCTACAAAGTATTCAGAATATAATAGGCTGATGTCACATGGAGAAGGAAGTGGGTTTTTTTTGTCTAGGATGCTGGAGATGGAGCAGTAGCTGGGGATGCTCTCAGCTGATTTTCTCATGATTGGGAAGAATGTTGATGTTTCAGTTAGGCTAGTGAGGTCACTTCTTTGAGCATGTCTCCTCTACAGGTTAAGTTGACAGGCAGTGATCAATCCAGCGGAGGCTGATTTATCTCATCTAGTACAGACATGACAAATCAAGCACCGAGCACTCTCCTGTCAATTCCAGTACTCCATGAGAATATGAGGAGAAAGTAGAGTTGATGGGAGAGCATTAGTTCTTCACCACGGTAAGCAAATCTAAGTATGTCATCTTCAGCCACATTATTCACATGGATGAGTTGAGTCAACTAGGTTGATGGCCCATAGTAGTACAGGCAAGGCCTTTGAAAGTATCATGATCATTTACACTAGCAATGGCCTCAATGGTTTTTTGCTGCGTTTTGCCATCTAGAATGGGATCCCCAGGTGGTAGCTCAAATATTTTTCAGGACTTCTTGAGTTTCATTCTAGGGCTATGTCTACACTAGAGACGTTTATTGACGAAGCTGGTGTTTTGTCAACAAAACCTGTGGAGCATCCACATTCCCAAGGTGCCCAGTCAACAGTAAATAGACAGAACTCAGCCGTTTTGTCAACAGTGTTCTGCTGCTCCCCCCACCCCATGATGCAGAATGCCTCTGTTGACAGAAAGCTAGTCTGGATGGTCGGGGTGGGGTGGGATTGGGGGCCTCTGTCAACAGATGGCTTCTGTGACACTGGGCGGCCCTGTCTGCTGTGCTTCCAGCTGGTCATTTTGTTGATCTGCTTGGCAGTCTGTTCGTGACCTGTCAACAGATGTCTGGTCAGAAGATATCGCCTGTCAACATATCTTTCTTGTGTAGACATGACCCAGTTTTGCCCCATCTGAGGCTAAAGTGTTGCACAGTGAATAGTGCCAAGGTAGACAACTCTCACCCTGACAAGATAACAAGTTTATCCTGTACTCAGTGGATCTTTCTGGGGATCTGCCATATCTGAGTGGAGTTAAAAGAATATTTGCTGTTATGTCTAATTTATGCTTGTTTATATTTTTGTTACTGCATGAGTAAATTCTGATAGGAGCTAGACTCAGGAAGCAATGCCTCCAATGGAGGAATAAACAGTGGTGCAGGTAGGCTGGTACACTCCACTCCACAGCTCTTTATAGCTATTCATGGCCAGTGCAGCATTCCCAAAAGATGAGGCAGTAGCTCCACTGGAGGAGAGGAGTGTTGGTGGGTGGGTCTTGCGGTTCTGCTCGGGGCAGCAGAAATAGGAGCAAAACACTGACAGCGTCTCCTGCAACTCAGCTGTACATACCACCCCCAGGCTCACCCCACGCTGCCTGGAGCATGAGGAAGGGTGAAGACCCAGATCTGTGAAAGGGCAGGAGATGGGGCTGGGAGTTCTGCTCCTTCCCCACTGGGAGGGGCAGCTGCACTCAGCAACTTCAGCAGCTGTACTGCCTTCAGCCTTACCCCCAGCCCTCTCATTCTGCCGCTATAGTAGTACACAGACCAAGGAGCTGCAGCTCCATAAGGGGCAGACAACGGGACTGGGGATTCTGCTGCTTCACCCACTGGGATTTCTAGGAGAGCCCTGGGTTCAGGGCCAGCTGTCCTGGGAAACACAGCAGGGAAAGAAGCAGAACCTCCTGTGCTGCTCCCTGTCCTTCCATGGAGCGGTGTCTCTCCATACTACAGTAGCAGCAGCAGAAGGACAGAGCTGGGAGGAAAGGGGAGGCAGGAGGAACTGCCAGTGGTCCTTTCCTGGGGCACTGCTGCCCTGCCCAGAGGAGAAAAGAGCAGAGTTCCCAGCCCTACCCCCTGCCCTTCTGTGGCCTGCATCTTCTCCTTCCTTCTGTCCCACATCTCTGGCCCAGCAGAAGAGGGACAGAGGGCTGCCCACCAAGGTAACATGGGATGTATCATGGGAGGGGATGGGGAGAGTGTGGGGGCCTGGACTGGGTGCAGGGAGGAGTCACAGGGAGCTCTGGTGGGGATGTCACATGCTCACCTTAGCTGGTAAGAAATGGATTATACTTGTATGAGTGGGAAAATATCTGATCAAACTGGGGGTGAGATTTTAAGGCTTTAGATGCCAATTTGAAAATCAGCCTGGAGATATAAATGATAAAAGCACCATGATGCAGAGTAAGAATTTCTTCTGAACTCCATCTGTTAAAGATTAATTTGCATTTATTGTCAGCACTAGTAGTTATGAAACTTCATGGCCACATAAATAGAAATACATGGGCATGTAAAATCTTGTTTAATTAGTTAACCAATTAAATGTTAAATGTAACCAGTTAACCAATTAAATGAGCAGCTGGGGTGAGGGGGTGGCATGCTTCAGCCCAGTTGAGCTGGAGTGACTTCCCCCTGCTTTCCCTGGGCACGGAAGGAGGCTGCTCTGGCTGGGTTAGAGCCCCTCACTTGCTGTGCTTCTGGGTCTGCCATGGACAGGGCTGTACCTGTTAAACTTTAACATTCCTATTCCCAGTGATTGTAGAGGTGTGCTGTGTCTAGGCAGTTACTCAGGCAGAAGAACCTTCCCTGATGATATGCTCATCTTCTAACACAAACTGCACCACAACTAGCATTTCTCCGAGAGCTAAGTGACTATCCATTCAGTGAACCAAAAATTATAAGAGAGTCTGCATTAACCGCATCTGGTGACTCCCAATAATACTGCACCAGTATGTCTGGTCAACACAAATAAATAAACACAGTATTTACTTCCAGCTTACTTAGTCACACATGCAATATTTTAAATTTGGTTGATATTAATTTTTATGTCATAAAAGGTTAGAAAGAAGAGTGATCATATCTGTATAGACCCAAAGTATCTCTTCTGCATCTGAAAGTAGTACAGGTTGAACCTCTCCAGGCAGGCACACTCTCCGCTGGCAACATCCATAATCCTTCATGAAAGCTGGATGACAAATTATCATGGGTGTGGCCAAGTTACCCAAGGTTCCATAAAGTTTGGTTACAGCCAGCAGTCCGGGCTCTGCGTTCCGTGCTGTTATTTAACTATAATTTACCCCTAAATGTCTTCTAAGAATCCTGTAAGCAGTGGAAGTATTGGTAATGCTGCTTGACAATATTGACCTCCTGTTGTTCAGCAGATTCTCTTGTTTGGTGAAAGGTGCCAGACTAGAGAGGTTCAACCTGTATTATTTAGCATGTTTATTGTCTTTGATGTCACCAACATTTTCCTATAGTCTTACTCTCTTTGCCCTCTGTGTTAAAGGGGTGTGATTTCTTCCAAGCGTGCAATATGCCCAAGCTATGCTACCGGTTACAAATATCAATTTTCACATTGTGTTCACTTTAAAACAATGTGCACGTCTCAGGGATGTTTGAAATGAGCTTATCCATTGCCAACGATTGGACATAGTTAGGAACTAAGATTTTAATTTGGCAAATATTGCTGATAACCCAATTGAACAATTCTGGAAGTTTTCATTTCTCCTTATGCAAATTCCAGTGTAATCTTTGTCCTCTTATTTCAAACCTAACCTCTCCCTCCCATTTTGTTTGGGTAAGGTGTTGAGGAGTGTGGGTAGGGCCCTACTGTGTGACACTGGATAGGACTCCTTTGTATGACTGCTATTTTTGTGTATTGGGTCTTTGTTTACCAGTCTTCCTTCCACGTATGATGCATTGTGTGTCTGAGACTAGCTTTCGCGTTGTCATCTGAAATCAGGGTTATTCAGCAATGTGCCCTTTCACTAAACTCAGGAAGACACCTGTCTTATTGACCCAATTCAGAGTTATATGCTCAGTGCTGACTAACACATATTGGCTGACATGTACATCTTCACTGCAATATTTGATTAGGCTTACTAATTATTTATTTAAATTACTTGTGATGGAGAATCACACTTCAAATATGCCTGACAAATAAGCATGATTTTAAAATGAATGTGTCATGAAATCTTGCATTTGCAACAAAGTGGCTCAGACGTTGCATTTTGGGAAGAAATCTGCTCTTTAACAGGGACTATCCTGTGGTATTTTAAGCAAATGAAAGCAAAGCCATCTCCACTCTAACTATGACGTTATATAGAGTTTCAAATTGTCAAGGATTAAACAGCTTTTAGCTATGCAACTCCTCTGGATGTCAATGAAAGATGTGTAGCTGAATCTCATATAGCAGTGAAAAAGCAGTGAAAAGTGAAATACCCATTCAAAACCACAGTGGCCCTGATTGGCTCTGTTTATGACCAGCATTATTGTCAATACAGGTTGACCCTCTCTAATCTGGCACCCTAGGGGCCTGACCAGTGCCAGGTGAGAGAATTTGCCAGACCACAGGAGGTCATATTGTCTAGCAGCCTGACCAACCCTCTCACTGCTTACTGAGCCCTGAGAAGACATTCAAGGGTAAATTACAGCTAAATAACAGCACAGCCACTGAGATCCAGAACTGGTGGCTGTAAACAAACTTCATGGGACCATGGGAAACTTGGCCACACCCATGATAAGTGGTCATCCTGCTAGCTAAAGTCATGCTGGATTTTGCCAGATGAGAGAGTTCTGGATTAGAGAGGTTCAATTTGTACAAGGAGAGACTGATTTACAGCAGCTAATCAGTTTGAAGTTCAGCATTTGTTTATAGAGTTGAGTCCTCATTGATGTTCTAAGGTTCTTATTCTTTCCTTAAACTTCAACTGATATGTTTTGTGCTTTCTCCTCTAACAGTGAGGTGAAATACTAAGTGGCAACTGGAGTTGATTTGGTTCAGCATAAAATATTATAAAAAACTGATTTAAATTTATTCTGGTTTTTTTAATTTTATTCTGTATTTTTACAATTAAGTGGGTGAAATCTCCGTTGATAGCAGTAAAAGCATTCAAGTACTCAAAGTTGAGCATGTGGGAAAATGCTTTGCTGGATTGAAGCCAGAAGGCACAGTGTGTTAAGTGGGAAAAAAATGATTGAATCTTATTTGAACCAATGCACTCATCATATAAAGAAGGACTTCTGAGTATGGAGTGTAGCCTGCACATTTGTTCAAAATGCTCTTTGAGTCATTAGCAATTTATAGGAACAGTTGTGTCTCTTGGGCTCCAGCTGTGGTCAATATTAAAATACTAGCAAAATAAAAGACTACTGGCACCCAGCCTTTGGTTATTTTTATACTTATGACATGACCTTTGGCAATAAAAGTCAAGGAAATAGGAGAAACAAGAATGATTGATGTGCCTGCATCTAGTATATTATGTGAGCTATCTTTTCAGATAAATTCCTAACCCTTGGGAATAAGGAAGTTCAAATTGCAGCTGAACAAGTCAGTGGGAGGTTGCATTTTTATTGTCCTGAAAGACATTTCCGAATGTGGAGGAAGCCAATTAGCCTGATACAATTGATTTTAAACTTTACAATGGAAATGAAAAATGTTACAGTTCATTTCAAGGGGGCTGCTTCTTTTTCCTTTTTCTCAGTTGATCTTTCTGTTCATGACTGGCAAATGATCACCTAGATTCATGTAAACCATCTCCTTACTGGGCCTTTTATTTGTAGTGCCTTCAAAGAAATCAGACTCATGAAAAAAAGAGAGCTCCTCCCCCACACTCCCTGTCCACACCACTTACAAAATGCAGTTGCAAATATGATTAATTACCTTTAAACAGTAATGTTGGCTTTAAGAGCAAATGTAAAGGTACAATTATGGGAGTGAGCAAGGTGTGTACGTTTCTCAGGGTCAAATCCTGATAGCCTCTGGCACAGTATAGCTTTGATAGTCTTGTTGATGTACATGGGATTACTCATGAAGCGAAGTATTACACTTCATTAGAACTTGGCCCTTACAGGGGAATCTTGTGAACTTATTATTATTCGTATCCTTGTTCTCCCTCTCCCCTTTTGTGTTAGTTAACAACTCTTCTCAGTTGTGCTGAATTAAATTTGCAGTGCATTTTTAAACACTCAAAAAATTAAGGGAAACTGGAGGGACGAGTGGAGTTACAATGGTCTCTTTTAAAAACCCTTATGCCCTTTCTTTTCTGAGTTATTTGGGGTGACTCATCCAAACCTCATCATCATGTCCAGTGACAGCAAGCTTCATTATTATAATCAGTACAAGAATTTCATGAAGTGGAGAGGGGCAGATAGATTGGAGAAGACACGGTAGGAAAAGTGGAGAAAGCCCTCACATGAGGGAAAGGACACATGGAATGGTAGTGTTCAGATTCCTCCTGAGCAGCAATATCAATGATTTAGCTGTTCATCTTCAAGGTCTAGACATTCCTGGTCATCTGTTTCTTTACTTCCGAGAGGAAAACTTCTACCGCTGGACCTGGAATCATTTCAGGTCCAGTGTGCGCCTGTGGACATCTCCAGAGAATGAGCTGAGAGTTCAGTGTAGACATTTCTGTCTCCAGGTCCATGAACCAGTCCAGTCCCCATCAAGCCAGTGTGCGTGTCCAGGCATTCATTGCAGGCCCAATCCGGAGTGACAAACAAGGTGGCATAGATGTCTGCTTGTGAGAATCCCCAGGATTCTCAGCGCAAGGAAGGGTGATTTTGCTGTGAACCCAGAAGTTCAGCTGTACTCTGATTTTTCAATACCACAGTATTGACTTCCGCCACAGGGTGTTCGTTCACCCTGTGGGCTGGAGAATGTATTTCCTGGAAGAATTGCTAGGCAGTTACAGTACACAACTGAGCAATCACATAAGGCAGGGGTGTACGATATGTTCACCACTCACCACATGTGGCAAATAGAACACTACGTTCTGGTGAATATGGGGGTGGCCAGCCTGCGGCTCTTGAGCTACATGTGGCTCTTGGAGCCTTTAAGTGCAGCTCCTCTTGACTGCCACCCATAGGAAGTGCCATCCACTCGCTTTGGACGCTTGCCCCAATGCTTGTTGGGAGAAGGGTGCGGCAGCAGCGGCGGTCCCAGTGGCAGGTCCGTCAGCCCTGGTAAATTGCCTGGCTGGGGTGCTTGGCTCTGGGGGAGTGGGAGGTTATTTATTTAGTGGAGGGCCTGGAAGTGCCTGGCTCTGAGGGAGCCTGGCTCTGGCAGAGGGTGAGGCCATTTATTTAGAGTGGGAGTGGAGCAGCTGGGAGAGCCTGGCTCTGTAAAGTTTTGTATAATATAATGTGGTTCATATGGAAAGATGACAACCATAAGTGTGCTGATCTTTGAATTCTTATTTGGCACTGGGGACATAAGGAAAACTGAAGACACTCCTGGCATGAATCTATGTCTTTGGGACATGTTAAAGTTTCATAAGAGAGGGCCTATCATAAGAGTCATGTATTAACTGCTTCCCTTCTACATCAAGATGTGAAGTCTTTCCTAGACTGGTGATGAGTGAACAATTATTCATCAGAGTTTTACTTCTTTATCTATTAATGAATTATTTGAAAATGTGTGTGATTTTTTTCTTGTTTTACTTTTTCACATTTATTCTTTGTCTGCAGCTTATTTAAAAGCAATTGGTGTGAATATTCTATATAGAAGCTAGACTTTGGGTTTCGCAATGATGTTCTTCTGTTCCTTGAGTGGATGAATATTACTCTTTAGAATCTACAGTCCAGTGCAAATTCTCACATTTATATATTCAGAAAGCTTCCAGTAATTCTTTCAACAATTATGTAAAATATTCAATTTTTGCAAGCAGTCCTCCTTCAATTTGCTTAAAAATAGAATATTGAAACATATTCAGACTTTTTGATTTGGCAATAATTACTTCCAGTAACAACCAGAAATGTTAATCTTTAATGGTTATTTCAAGACTTTAGCAATATTGCAACATTTGTAATACTTTCATCACTATGTGACCTGAAGTCCTGGGAATTCAGTGTTGCTGAAATCAAGATCCGAAAGCCTGGTTGTCTGACCTAAGAGAATGGTTTACTGTGATAATTCCTGAAATTCAGATATGTGCAATCATTCTTCTCCTTAACTTACATTAAATAGTTCAGAAAGAACAGTTGCTTTGTAGACAGAAGAATGATAGCACTCCTACTATTTTTGCATACGCCGGAATCAAAATTCTCATGTGTAATGTTTCTTGCTGTGCCCAGAATTGTAAATTGCGTTGTCCTCCCCTGGCCTCCAGCAAAGGGGAAACAGGCTCATGGGAACTGGGTGTGAGATCTCTGACCCCACTAGATGGTGAGATGGACAAGCAATCTCCTCTTGGCTCTGCCAGCCTTTACTTTACCTTCCAGATTAACACTAGGTGTACCCCAGCACTTGAGCCCTTTGAAGTGTTCCCATAAGAAGAGCCATATTGGGTCTGATCAATGGTACATCTAGCTCAGTAACCTGTCTTCTGACAGTGGTCCTGTGCTTCAGAAGGAATGTAAAGAACAAGTAACCATCCAGTGTTCTACCCCACTTCCATCCGCAACCATCCAGTGTTCTACCCCACTTCCATCCGCAACCATCCAGTGTTCTACCCCACTTTCATCCACTCCCGGTTTCTGTCTGTCAAAGGACAAGGACATCCCTGAGCAGTTGGGCTAAGAGCCATTGATGGACCCATCTTCCATGAGCTTACCTAATTATTTTTGAGCCCTTTATGATTTTGGCCTTCACAACATCCTTTGGCAATGAGTTCCACACATTGACTGTGTATTGTGTAAAGCAGCAGCGTCCAAAAGGAAGACACCCAATTGCCACGTGCCCCACCCCCGGCCAGGTGCCCTATCTCCCCACCGCTCCTCCACAGCCAGGCAGCCTTACCCCACTGCCCTGGTGACTCACCAGAGCTGAGCCACCCAGCCCCTAGCCATGCAGCCCTGAGAGCTGGTGTGGCAGCTCTAGCAGTGACCCCGGGGCCTTGTACAGTGGCTCCTTGGGTGCCGCTTTGCTGCAGCGGCTTGGGCACTGCGTGGCTGGCTCAGGGGCCATGTGGTGGGTGGCTCTTCGTGTGGCTTTCAGGGCTGTGTGGCTTGGGGCTGGGCAGCTCTGGCGGCGCAGCACCCCAGGAGGAGCCACACCACCACGTGGTCCCTAAGCCATCCACGTGGTGCCCAAGCTCCTGAGCCACCGCCGCCACCGTGTGGTGCCTGTGGAGCCACCGCCCGAGCCACTGCACCAGCCAGCTGACCCGCATGCGCCACAGTATGATTCCATGTTCGCCACCTGTGGTGAACGGGGAGCGTATTGGACACTGCGGGTATAAAGAAGTACTTCATTGTGTATGTTTTAAACTGGCTGCCTATGAATTTCATTTGGGGAGCCCTACTTCTTGTGTTATGAGACAGAGTAAATAGCAGTTTCATCTTTACTTTTTCCATACCAGTCACGATTTTGTAGATCTTGATCATATTCCCCCCTTAGTTGTCTCGTTTTCAAGCTATAAAATTGCAGGCTTATTAATTTCTCCTCAGATGGGAAAATTTCCATACCCTTAGTCATTTGGATTTTTTTTTCTGAGCATTTTCCCAGTCCCAATATACCCTTTTTATTTCAAAGGTGTTGACTGCATCCTCACACAGTATTTAAGATGAGGGTGTACCATAGCGTTATACAGAGGCAAAATAATTTCTGTCTTCTCATCTCAATCCTTTTCCCATTGATTCCCAACATTTTCATTTGCTCTTTTTGACTGCTGCTGAATATTTGAGTAGATGTATTCAGAGAACTGTCCACAAAGACTCTGAGATCTCTTTCTTGAGAGGTAGCAGGTAATTTAGACCCCAGCATTTTACATGTGGTGTAGGGATTAGTTTTTTCCAGCCTACATTGCTTTGCATTTATTGTCATTGATTTTCACCTGCCATTTTTGCCATTACCCAGTTTTGCGAGATCCTTTTGTAGCTCTTCCTGGTCTGCTTTTGACTTCATTGTCTTGAGTAGTTTTGTATCACCTGCAAAGTTTGCCAACTCACTGTTTATCCCTTTGTCCAGATCATTTATGAATATGTTGGATTGACTTGTTCCAGTACAGACTCCCGTGTGACACCATTGTTAATCTCTCTCCTTTCTAACATCCTACCATTTATACCTATGCTTTGATTCCTGTCTTTTAACCAGTTACCCATCCATGAGAAAGCCTTCCCTCTTGTCCCATGACCACTTACTTTTCTTAAGAGTCTGACAGTTTTGTTCTTTATTACCATTTCAGGCAGTTGGCCAGAGACTGAAATCAGGCGTACCAACCTGTAAATGCTGAGATCACCTCTGGACCCTTTTTAAAATATTGGTGTTGCATTAGCTGACCTCCAGTCATTTGTTACAGAAGATGTTTTAAATGATTACAAACTACAGTTAGTATTCTACAATATCACATTTGTGACCCTTCCGAACTCTTGCATCGATACTGTCTGGTCCTGGTGACTTATTGCTGTTGATCAGTTTGTGCCAAAACTTCCTCTTCTGACACCTCAATTTGGGACGGTGCCTCAGATTTGTCCCCTAAAAAGGATGGTTCAGGTTTTGGAATCCCTCTCAGATATTCCCCCTCAGATGTGAAGACCAATGCGAAGAATTTATTTAATTTCTTCACAATGACTTTATTGTCCTTAAGTGCTTCTTTAGCATCTCAGTTGTACCGTGGCCCCACTGGTTATTTAGCAGACTTCCGGCCTCTGATATACTTTAAAAAAACTGCTATTACGTTTTGACTAGCTGTTCTTCAAATTCTTTTTGGCCTAACTGTACTTTTTCTACTTTCTTTACTAGAGTTTATGTTTTCTCTTTTCCTTGCTAGGATTTCAGTTTTTAAGGGGAAATCACATCTTGTCATGAATGTAACTGAGCAGCAAATTCTGCCTTAGGGGAGTTTTCATTTTGATAAAGAGGTTCCCCCTGTTGTGAGGTGAGCCCCCCTGTACTGCAAGGAAAGGGTAAATACAGGCTGGAGGGAGTCTGCTCAGCACCCCCCAGCCAATGGGTGAAAGGCTCCTGTCGGGAACCAATCAGAGGGCAGCCTGCTGGAGCAGCCTTGCATATAAGAAGCTGCTCCTGCAGAGCTGGATCAGTTAGATTCTGACCAGGAAGGTACAGAACCAGCTCCCAGTATGAGTAAACACCTCAGTTAGAGCAGTACTGGGTAGGCTAAGGGGAGCTAGGGACAGGAATTCCTTGAGAGTATTCATGTGGAGAAGTCTAGGGCTGAGGAAGCCATCCAGCTACAAAGGATTGCTGGCACACCACTGATAGAGGGGATGGCTCTGTCTCTGGCAGCTGGTTACTTCTGGCAGGAGGCAGTGCTCCACCCCTGCTTCTAGCTCACCCACCATGGTTCTGGAGAACCATTAGGCTGTCCTGGATATAAGAGATGAGAAATCATCCCCTGAGAAGGAGAAGAATCCATATACCCTAAGGCTGGGAGGTCTGCAGCCACCACTGCCAGAAAGAGACAGGGGGTAGGGGTGGTTGGAGACTCTCCTCTGAGGGGGACAGAGGCACCCATCTGTCACCCTGACATGACATTCCAGGGGGTATGTTGCCAGCCAGGGGCCCATATCTGAGACATCCAAGACATTACGGAAGGATTGTCGAGGATCATCCAGCCCTCTGACCACTACCCCACACTAGCCATCCACATGGGCAATAGTGAAACTGGAAGGTGTGACCTTGATCAGATCAAAAGTGAGTACAGGGTTCTGAGTGTATGGATGAGGGAGTTTGGGACCCAGGTGGGGTTTTCTTTGATTCTTCAGGTCAAAGGCAGGGACTGAGGTAGAGACAGATGCAACCTGGGGGTGAATGCATGGCTGCAAAGATGGTCTTGCCAGGAGGGCTTTGGCTTCCTTGACCATGGGATGTTCTTCCAAGAAGAAAAACTGCTAACCAGAGGTGGGGCTCTACCTATCAAGGAAGGGGAAGAGAATATTTGAATAAGGACTGGCTAACCTAACTAGGAGAACTTGAAACTAGGTACAACAAAGGGCACACAAAAGCATAAGCATAGAAAGTATGCTTATAAAGTCTGCAGATAACACCAAGCTGGGAAGGGTTGCAAGTGCTTTGGAGGATAGAATTATAATTCAAAATGGTCTGCACAAACTAGATAAATGGTCTGATAGGATGAAATTCAATAAGAATGAATGGAAACTGCTCCACTTAAGAGGAACAAACAGTTTCACACACATAAAATGGGAAGTGACTGTCTAGGAAGGAGACTGCACAAAGAGATCTAGGGGTTATAGTGGTCCACAAGCTAAATGAGTCACAAGTGTGTCACTGTTGCAAAAAAAAAAATAAGCATCATTCTGGGATGCAATAACAGGTGTGTCATTGAACAAGACTCCAGAAGTAATTCTTCAACTTAACTCTGCACTGATCAGGCCTCAACTGGAGTATAGTGTCCAGTTCTGGGCACCACATTTTAGGAAAGAGGTGGAGAAATTGGGTATGGTCCAAAGAAGAGCAACAAAAATGATTAAAGGTCTAGAAAACATGAAAGAAGACTGAAAGAACTGGATTTGTTTAGTTTGCAAAAGAGAAGACTGAGGGGGCACATTATAACAGCTTTCAAGTACTTAAAAAGGTGTTACAAGGAGGAGGGAAAATATGCTCTTAACCTTGTGATAGGACAAGAAACAATGGCCTCAAATTGCAGCAAGGGAGATTTAAATTAGACATTAGGGAAAACCTCCTAGCTGTCAGGGTGGTTTAGCCTTCTCCCGTCAGCTGCCAGTTGGATGGAATGAACCAGGGTTTGAACAAGACTCTCTCAGCATGTCAGATCATCGGCGTGTAAACAGGCTGCTGCCCAGGAATTTCGCAGGTAATTAAGGACAAAATACTCTTGGCAAATGCAACTCATGTTGAGACCTCTGCATGAGCTACACAGCTGACTAATTTCTGACTGGCTCATGTCTGTGGAACAAGGGTAAAGAGTTGCGTAGGCACTTGCATTTCTGTATTTGTACATCGTTGGTGATAGACTCTCCAAGGCCAGGGGTGGCTAACCCACGGCTCTTGGAGCAATGAAATGTGGCTCCTGCTGGAGCCACATGTTGGGAGTGCTTACCACCATTCTGCGCATATGTCACTCCACGTGGAAGGAGAAGAGCGTGGTGGTGGCAGCAGCTCTGGTGAGTTGACAGCATTGGGTTAGGGTGGGGGTGAGGGAGACTGGGGGTGCCTGGCTCTGGGGGAGTGGAGGGGGATTGGGTTAGAGCAGGGGGCTGGGGGGTACCTGGTTCGGGGGCGGTGGAATTGACCCATATATTTATTTTTATATATCTATAGATATAGATATATACTAGCCATATTTACAGATATAATATCTAATATCTATATCTATGGATATAGATATAAATAAATATATAATACGTGGCTCTTTACACTATATCCACAGCTATTTTGGCTCTTCATCTCTAACTGGTTGGCCACATCTGCCCTGGGCTGGACAACTTGGCTACGTCTACACGTGCACCCAACTTCGAAATAGCTTATTTCGATGTTGCGACATCGAAATAGGCTATTTCGATGAATAACGTCTACACGTCCTCCAGGGCTGGCAACGTCGATGTTCAACTTCGACGTTGCTCAGCCCAACATCGAAATAGGCACAGCGAGGGAACGTCTACACGCCAAAGTAGCACACATCGAAATAAGGGAGCCAGGCACAGCTGCAGACAGGGTCACGGGGCGGACTCAACAGCAAGTCGCTCCCTTAAAGGGCCCCTCCCAGACACACTTTCATTAAACAGTGCAAGATACACAGAGCCAACAACTAGTTGCAGACCCTGTATATGCAGCACGGACCCCCAGCTGCAGCAGCAGCAGCCAGAAGCCCTGGGCTAAGGGCTGCTGCCCACGGTGACCACAGAGCCCCGCAAGGGCTGGAGAGAGAGTATCTCTCAACCCCCCAGCTGATGGCCGCCATGGAGGACCCCGCTATTTCGATGTTGCGGGACGCGGATCGTCTACACGTCCCTACTTCGATGTTGAACGTCGAAGTAGGGCGCTATTCCCATCCGCTCATGGGGTTAGCGACTTCGACGTCTCGCCGCCTAACGTCGATTTCAACTTCGAAATAGCGCCCAACACGTGTAGACGTGACGGGCGCTATTTCGAAGTTACTGCCGCTACTTCGAAGTAGCGTGCACGTGTAGACGCAGCCCTTGTCAGGTGGTTTCACTGTTTTTCTGTTGAATGAGGAGCCTGTAAAGTAAGAGGATTAGACATCCAGACTGGTGACCAGAAATACGGTGCTAGAGAGGAGGCATAGCTAACACACAGGTGTAATAACTGGACTGCATTTTGTAGTAACAATAATTGCAAGGAAATATGTGAGTATTCACTCTGTTGAACACAATCCCCACACCACTGGATGTGCTGCACAGATAACGCAGCTGGGCTCCTATGCACTAGTCAATATCAGGCACTTAATGCGGGGAACAGAAGGTGACTGCATAGGTGATAGTCCCCCTGTGAAGAGGGTCAGTTCAAAGCCTGTTGGCCCACCTAAATCTATTATGGGCCTTAAGCGCTGCATAAGCCTCATGCTGTACCTCTGTACCAGGGGTGAATTTCATGCTACAAGCGCACTCTGATAATGCACACCCCCGCCCTGAACCTCTGAAGTAAACAAGGTCAGCCTATTGCAGGCCTGTTGATGGGGGAAGTGTGGGGGCAAAGGGGGGGCAGTTGCCCTGGTGCCCAGCCTTTCACAGGGGCCTGGTGCTCTGGCTGCTGCTTCTACTACCGCAGTAGCACTGCACTGCCCATCTGCGTGGCTGTGAAAGTGGGGCCCAGTGCCACTGTCCGGGTGGCGTTAAGAGCTGACTGCCCTTAACTCCGCCCCTTCTGCCACTGTTCTGCCCTTCTGGGAGTATGGAGCTGCCCCCCCCGCCTTGCTGTGGGGCCTACAGTGGCTGTGGGCCCCACTGCTTTCTTGTGATCATCCCAAACACTGCAACCTCCTGTTCAGGAACCAGTTAGCATACTTGCACCTTGTGATGTCTGGGGAGGGCGACGTGGGGGACAACTGCATAGGGACCTTGCGTTTCAAAGGGGGCCAGAGCTTCGGCCACTGCCACAATAGCAGTGGTGGTGGCCTGGACTTCCAGGCCCCTTTGAAATGCTTTGGGAGTTTCATTCCTTGAAGCTTCTGTGGGCTGGTGGTGGGCACCCAGTGCCGTGCTCTGCCCCTTCCAGGCCTCAGGTGTACAGTTGCTGTCAGCCTGTCTGCACATTATGCAAACAATGTCAGAATTGTAAGATTAGAAGGGACTGCAAGAGTCATCCAGTCGTACCCCACTGAAGAGTGTGAAATTCCGTATCCTTGTTAGACCCCTGGAGAGTTGTAAATCATAGGGCATCAGTTTCTGCTGACTCTAGTGGTAGCACTTACAACTTACACCTAGAGGATAGAGTTTACCCCATGTGTAATCCATTTCTTGAATTTGACTCAGTGGCAAATATCATTTTACAATTCACTTTAATTTTCAGAGGGGGATAGTACTTTTTGTTGTCCTTTCTTTTTTGTATACCACACAAAATAATCACTGCTTTGGTATATCAGAATTTCTGGTGCTGATTTGCTGGGGCTCTGTTCCATCTTATTCTTAGTATAATCTCTTTCATGCCGTATTCATTTATTTTAATGATTAGACAGTGTTAATTGCAACATTGATTTGGCACTTGTTCTGATTTTTCAGAGAGTTTATTTGGAAATAATTTTATGACATGCAACTATTATCCAGAGTGATCATGTGCACTGCCCCTTCAGTTGTCTTAACTTTCCCGGATTTTTTACATTTTGTAAAATATTTACAACTTTACTTTTCCTCCGAGGTTGAAGTGCAACTGCATGTTTTGTGATTCAACCTGGACTCCTTAATCCTTGTACTTCTTGATTTAGTGTGTAGAGGCCTCAGCTAAGACTGGGGCCCCAATATGGTAGTGCTGTGCAAACACAAAGAAAGAACTACCATTTCTTTTAAACAATTCATGTGATGAGCACCTCTCCAGGTGAAGGATTTTTGTACCACTATAGCTCTGTAGAGCAGTGTTTAGATTACGTCCCAAAGGGCTTTTATTGCATGTTCTTATGATGCCTAATGCAGTGGGGCCCCATCTGTGTTAGGGCTAAGTCTACATTGCATGGTTTTGTCGACAAAATAGCCGGGCCTTGCTGTCAGCTTGCCATCCTGGGCCCCACAAGTGCTCCACAGGGAGCCACCACAGAGGAGGTCTGTGAGTTCCTGGGAATGAGGGGTCACAGTAGAGTCTCTGAGTTATGAACGCCTCAGGGAGGGAGGTTGCTTGTACCTCTGAAATACTTGTGACTCTGAGCAAAACTATTATGGCCGTTCTTCCAAAAATTTACAGCAGAACATTGACTTAATACAGCTTTGAAACTTTACTCTGCAGGAGAAAAATGATGCTTTTTACCACCTTAATTTAAATGAAACAAGCACAGAAACAGCATCAAACTTTTTAAAAAACTTTCCCTTTATTTTTAGTAGTTTACGTTGAACACAGTACTGTATTTCCCTCTTTTTTGTCTCTGCTGCTCACTGGATTGCATACAACCAATTCCAAATGAGGTGTGTGATTGTTAAGCTTAAAATCTGGTTTCAGAAACGCTGAGGTTTCTCAACGACGCCGAGGAGCTTGTCTCCCTCTCTGGTGCAAACTTAGGGGGTTTTAAAACCATTTTGTGATAGTTTTAGGTAAATTGGCAGAATTCAACATTGAAACTTCCTTGGGGACCTCTCTGCTTCACAAAGAAAGGAGGCACAAGACTGTAATTTGTTAATGAGTGGAGGGAATTGGATACAGAGGTTGTGATTCAACAGCAGTAATGAAGAGACACAGATTTGGAAGGGATATAAACCCTCTTGCTTCAGAACACAAACCCATCTCTCATGAAATATACGGAAAGACAATCTGTAACTGTGCTTCTCTACAGGGTGTCTTGCACCTTTGGCTAGCAGCTTGTACTGGGTTAACTGGACCAGTGGTTTGATCTGCTATTGCAATTCCTGTGCAATAGGAAACCATCCACTCTGTAATCACAAAGCATCTCACGTTTCCAAACCTGACCGCCAACAAGAGAGCCATCGTTTTAAATATTGGAGGGGTAGCCGTGTTAGTCTGGATCTGTAACAGCAACGAAGGGTCCTGTGGCACCTTAGTAAGCCTCACCCTTGCTGACTGAGCTAACCTTGTTATCCCCACCCTTGCTCTGGCTTATTTATACCTGGCCCTGCAGATTTCCAAGACCAGCATCTGATGAAGTGAGTCTGTGCTCATGAAAGCTCATGCTCAAAACTTTTCTGTTAGTCTATGAGGTGCCACAGGACCCTTCGTTGCTGTTATAGTTTTAAATGTGTCCTTATTTTAATGGTCCATTGCTTTAATAGTTTACTTGCATCTAAGAACAAAGGAATTATTGCTTTTTTCAAACTGACCAATCCTGAGAGAAAGAAGCATGTGGTCAGAACATCAAGGGATGCTGCGTTGCTCCATTAAAAAGGCAAATCTGATTCCTCAATACAGTATTTCATAGGAAATGCCACTGAAGAATTTAATATTTGTTGCACAACATATGCAGCTGCCATCTCTGAAAGATACAAGGTAAATACTACGTGTCTGCGTTAAAGTACAGATCTACTCATATGGAGTGTAGTCCAGTGCATTTTGTGTGTTGTCTGGAAAAATATTAATGTGTGGAAATCTGTGTTATATGCTGGTTCACATCAAGGGGCCAAAGACCTCCCTTTTGTTACAGAAGGAGCAAATGTTGGGAGGGACTATGAACCCTACCAACAACATGCCCATGGTCACCGCTCCACTGAGGAGCTACCCACTGACATCCCTAATGGCCCATGGGACTAGGTTGGAGTACAGCTGCTCTACTGGGAGTCCCTGCCCTCTGCAGGTGGCAGCACATCCCGCTGCTTGGTGTTGGATTCGGACATGAGGGTGAGGAAGTGGATAGTGTGGAGTTTTAGCATGTGCAGCTGATCACTGGGCACAGTTCACCACTGGGAAAAGTGCACTTTTTGAAGTACTAGTAAGTGCCCATCCAAAATTAAAGCCTTTCCCCTCATCAAAAGGGGAGGAGACACTACGTTTGGACTCCAGTTGATTGGTGGGATGCAGCAGTGGACAAAATAGGAATGGGAGTGAACTTAAAAGCTCAAGATCAAGGAACCAGGACAGTACGGTGAGCAAATAACTACAAACAGCACATGCTGCTCCTCAAAGGCATTCAAGGCATGAGCGACTCTGCCCAGGGAAGCTCAGCCTGGAAAAGTGAGCGGACAAGAGAACGGAAGTAGCTACCGTAGCCACAGAGCACCCCTGCACCCAGCTTCCTTTTCTTGGAGTGATACATGGCCATCTTAACCAGTGCCAAGAAGAGGCTATGAGGCACTCCTGTGGCTTTGTGAAGCCACAGACAGCACATGAATAGAGCCAGAGGTTTGTACAGCCAGAATCTCAGTGAGAGGCTCTGGAGCAGCCAGAAGAGGGGGCTGCAACCTAATACGCCCTCTGTGGATGTGCATTGGGGTCTCCCTTCACTGCACAAAGGACAGATATGGGGAGTTTGTGAATTGTGCCAGGGACATGGCTCCCAGCTAATGTCGGTGAGCAGACATGGAACCAACGTGGGCTACAGACTGGCCCTCCTGGGCTCCTCACCTTGTCTAGGAGACAACAGGTCCTACCACTTGATGATGAGGCAGGACATGAGGGTGAGGAGTAGAGGAGAATGGAACACCAGCGTGGATGGATGTTCAGAGCACAGGTCACTGTTGGAACATGTGTAGTGAACGAAGCAGGACATAGCAGGAAAAGGAGAGAGAGTTTCATGGTTTAGGTAATTGAATGCTGGCCTGAGAAGCAGAATTCTATCCCTGCCTGTGCCACAGACATCTTATGTGATGCTGGGCAAGTCATTTAAACCAAACTCTTCATGGATTGTCACTAATTGTGTGCACCTCACTTTCTGGGTGCATGAATTGAGATGATAGGGATCTGATTGGAAGAGATGCCGAGCACTGATAGCTGCTATTGAAGTCAATGGGGACTGTACTTCCAGTATATAAAGTGCTAAATAAGTACTGTGAAAAATCAGGTTCTAGGGTCTGCCTGTTAAGTTTCCAAAATTCGTGGATATTTTTGACCATAATCTCTTTGTGGGTTGATTGCCATTTTAAAATGGAGTTAATAACACCCCTCATCTCACAGGATGCAGTAAAAATTGATTGTTTCTGAAGCTCTTGGATAACAAATTCATGAATGCCAGACAAAAGCATATGGAGAATTTAATAATTCTTTTCTTTCAGAGTATGGTTTGAGTAGCCTGCAATACGTAAGACCTAGGACCACCAACTGAAGAACAAAATATTGAATAACACGTCATTAACTGAGTACCGTCCCTTCAGTGCATTAAATAAGGTAGGGATCCTGTGGAAAATAGTATATAATTGTGTAAATAAAGATGTATCGTAATGCAGACAAGAAGGTTGAATTAAGGTTGCACAGGTGTACTGCATATTTAGAGAAAATATATGGAAAATTCAGCTAAACTACTTGCCACTGCCTCTGCCCTACCACTCATGCAGATGCTAGTTGCACAATGTATAATTGTTTTGAATGGGTATATATAGACTGTAATTAGTTGCTATTGTATTTGTTTTGTACAATTGACAATATCTAAAGATAATAAGTATTGCAACAGTATAAAGTCCATGTATCCTAAATTATTTGTTGAGCCACAAACCTAGCTCATTGTTTACTATTTTGATTTAAAAAAGTAAGATAGTTTGGTGGGGATAGGGGAAGCTACCATCTGAATTTGTCATGGGTCATAACAAAAAAGCAGTCCAGTAGCACTTTAAAGACTAACAAAATAATTGACTAGGTGGTGAGCATTCGTGGGATAGACCCACTTCTTCAGACCACAAAAGCTCACCACCTAATAAATTATTTTGTTAGTCTTTAAAGTGCTACTGGACTGCTTTTTTGTTTGGATAGAATATAGACTAACATGGCTATCTCTCTGTTGCTATTGTCATGGGTCATGTGTGCCTCATTCATTTACAGCTTTACAATATTCAGGCAATAATTGCCTGAAGAAACAAAAATCTGCCATTGCTACTCTGCAGAACAGTGTGACAGAACGATGTCTCTTAAAATAAAGGACCAGGAATTGAGAGGTATGATCTTCCATATGTGAGAGGTACTACTGCAGTCCTCGGATATCTTAACTGCTGATGTTAAAGGGTCACTGGTTGAGTAGTACTGATGTTGCAACCCACATTTCATTTTTAAAGGGAATCTGGGGACTTAATAGAGTTATGCCCCAATCATGCAGGGGTTCACCTGCATGATACTTGTTAAACTTACCATGGTTCCAGAGTAGCCAGGACATCCATGAACTGACTTCACTGCATCTCTAAACAGGCATGAGGCTCCATCAGCATGGAGCTCAACTCATTGCTAAATAAAGGCCAGTAGTAACCAGTTATAGTTTGTACCATGAAACCACCTTATGAGTAGTAAACAGGACTTACATTTTTCATATTAACACAATGTGATAATGAGATTAACTACTTGGAATCTTAACACATTTGTTTCAGCTCTTACAAATACACACCACAACAGATGATAAACAGAAACTCAGCCCATCCTTTGAGCACATATTCCTGAAAGACAGTAAAAGACTATTATCATCATCATCAACAACCACCACCATGGACTGGGTGCTCATGAGTGTCTGATGCCTCTCTCGCTATTTCCTTCCATCTTTTCCTGTCTAGTGCAGAGTGGCTTAATTTCTGTAGACCGGCTCTGCACCAATCTACTGTATCATCTACCCATTCTCTGTGGGGGTCTGCCTCTACTTTTCAAACCATCCATTATACCAAATACCAGGGTCTTGATTTTTTGTTCATCATTCATTCTGCAGACATGCCCAAATAACTGTAACTTCTATTGCATAACCTTGTGCAGTAGGATCTCTTTCAGCTGTATCTTCCTATATAATTCCCCATTGGTGACCTTCTGAATCCATCTTATTCTTAGGACCTTTCTCTAACAACTCCTCTTGAATGCCAGTATCCTTCTCTTCAAATCTTTCATTATCACTCATGTCTCACATCCACACAACATGCTGCTGAACACACGTTTTCAAGATCAAAACAAAAAGCAGTCCAGTAGCACTTTAAAGACTAGCAAAATAGTTTATTAGGTGAGCTTTCGTGGGACAGACCCACTTCTTCAGACCATAGCCAGACCAGAACAGACTCAATATTTAAGGCACAGAGAGCCAAAAACAGTAAGCAAGGAGGACAAATCAGAAAAAGATAATCAAGGTGAGCAAATCAGAGAGTGGAGGGGTGCAGGGGGAGGTCAAGAATTAGATTAATCCAAGTATGCAGATGAGCCCCTATAGTGACTCAGAAAGTTCCCCTCCCGGTTTAAAACATGTGTTAATGTGCCGAATTTGAATATAAAAGCCAGCTCGGCTGCTTCCCTTTGAAGAACAGTGCGAAAGTTCTTTTTCAGTAACACACATACCTTTACGTCATTAACAGAATGCCCCACTCCATTAAAATGTTGACTAACTGGTTTGTGGATCTCGAGTGTTTTGATGTCTGTTTTGTGCCTATTAACCCTTTGTCTAAGGGAGTTAGAAGTCTGTCCAATATACAAAGCATCTGGGCATTGTTGGCACATGATGGCATATATGATGTTAGTAGAGGAGCATGAGAAAGTGCCCGTGATTCTGTGAGTTTTCAAGATGCTCAGCTTTGTTCCTAAGCTAATTGCTTTGCTTTTCCAGATCTTATCCATCGCCTTCAAACTCATTCTTGCCTTTGCTATTCTAGTCCCTATTTCCTTCTCACAGTCTAGATCATACATCATGTTGCTCCTCAGACACGTGAACTTCTCTAGTTCGATCCTGTCTATACTGATCTTCCTTCCGATTTCCTTATCTCCAAATGCTGTTGTTTTTGTTTTATCAATGTTCATAATCAGTCTGTACCGCTTCCCTCCCTCATTTAGCACCTACACTGCTCTTGCTAACTTCTCTTCATCTTCTTAAATGATAACTGTCATCTACAAACCTCAAGTTGTTGATTCTCATCCCATCCACAGATTTCCCTTCTACTTTGTCCTTGATCTTGTCCATTGCTCTCTCTAGGTGAATGATGAAGACACCTGGTGATATTGGATCTCCTTGTCTTGTACCTCTACTTGTTCTAAACCAGCTTTCCAACTCCCCGCATGTTCTCACTGCTGCCTCCGCATTGCTGTTGTTGATATAGGTCTGCCTGAATTATTTAATTCAAAATAGTTCTTTGATAAAAATGTCATGTCAAAATGGAAATTTCTGTATTTTCAATTCATTTTTTCTGGTTTTCATCAAAACTTCCAAATGTTTTTCAGTCTAATTTTCTTTGCAATTTTTTTCAACAACTCCTCTTTCCCTCCCCCACTCTGAGGGCTGGGGAGGTTTCATTCAAAAACCCAAACGTTTTTGAAGAAAAAAACTGATGAAAAGAAAATTTTCATCAAAAATGTTCATAGACAAAAACAAAATTGTTGATTAGAGGGAAATTTTAGTTTTTCCCTGTGTGCAGGATTGAGAATTGCTTGTAACGTACCACCTTAGCATCTCGATCCACAGAATGTTTAAAATGCAGAATGTGGATGACCAGGCTGAATAATCCTGACTTGCGGAATTCATCCTTCGCTGTGGCGTTGGCTGAGCCATTTATGCAGGGAATTATTTCTATCCCTGTCTTGTTAAAAGATAGCTCTTTGAAATAGTAGGCATCCTTCAGTCTGCATAGACTATGGATCGCGCCCTTTAAAGTTTCAATTGAGGACTTCATTTACAGCATCTACTGTGACTATAAAGACCCACACGAGAGTGACAGTCCTTGCTGCATCTCTTGCAGATGTAGTGGGTGTCTGGCAAGTCCTTATTGTGCTTTCTGTGCGCTCGCTTCTCCTCTGCTAGCTGTCTGATCTTCAACTCGCCCTTCTGAAGGCCCTTGTGTAACCCCTGCCTCCATCTGCTGCGGTCGTCTGCTAGATCTTCCCAGTTGTCCAGTTCGATGTCTACCTCTCTGAAGTCTCTCTTGCAGACATCTTTGTAATGCAGCTGGGGGTGTCCGGGAGGTCTTTTGCCAGAGGCTAGCTCACCATACAGGATGTCTTTTGGAATCCTTCCATCGTTTATCCTGTGGATGTGGCCAAGCCAGCGGAGTCGACGCTGCCTGAGGAGGGTGTGCATGGTTGGGATTCCAGCTTGCTCGAGGACGGTAGTGTTGGTCACTCTGTCCTTCCATGATATTCTAAGGATGCGCCTGAGGCAGCACAAGTGGAAGACGTTCAGCCTCTTTTCCTGGCGGGCATATAGGGTCCAAGTCTCGCTGCCATAAAGGAGGGTGCTGAGGATGCAGGCTCTGTAGACTTGCATTTTGGTGTGAGTGTACAGCTTGTTGTTATTCCACACTCTCTTGCTGAGTCTGGACAGAGTTGTGGCCGCTTTTGCGATCCTCCTATTTAGCTCAGTGTCCAACGACAGGGTGTCAGTGATGGTGGACCCGAGGTAAACGAACTCGTGGACAACCTCTAACGTATAGTTGTCAATGCTGATTGATGGGGATTCAGCAACATCCTGACCGAGTACGTTTGTCTTCTTTAGGCTGATGGTAAGCCCAAAGTCCTTGCACGCTTTGGAGAACCGATCCAGCAGTTTTTGAAGCTGGTCTTCTGTGTGAGACACTACAGCAGCATCGTCTGCGAACAGCATGTCTCTGATGAGGACTTCTCGCACCTTAGACTTCGCTTTCAGCCTTGCAAGGTTAAACAGTTTCCCATCAGATCTTGTGTGCAGCAAGATGCCCTCTGTTGAAGATCCAAAGGCATGCTTCAGGAAGAGCACGAAGAAGATCCCAAACAATGTCGGAGCAAGCACGCATCCTTGTTTGACGCCGCTCCTGATTCTGAAAGCATCCGATAATGCGCCGTCATATTGGATGGTTCCTCTCATGTTTTCATGGAACGACTGGATCATCTTGAGTAACCTTGGAGGACAGCCTATCTTGTGGAGCAGTTTGAACAGACCATCCCTGCTGACCAAGTCAAAAGCCTTGGTCAAGTCGATGAAGGCTATGTAGAGTGGCTTTCTCTGCTCCCTGCACTTCTCCTGCAGCTGCCTTAGAGAGAAGACCACATCAACGGTAGACCACTCTGCACGGAATCCGCACTGCGATTCGGGGTACACCCTTTCAGCAATCTTCTGGAGTCTGCCAAGGATGACGCGAGCGAACAGTTTACCAGTGACGCTTAGGAGGGAGATTCCACGGTAGTTGTTGCAGTTGCTTCCGTCTCCTTTGTTCTTATACAACATTACAATGTTAGCGTCACGCATATCCTGTGGAACCTCACCCTCTTTCCAGCACAGGCACAGTAGCTCATGCAGGGGTTCCAGGAGTGTATCCGCGGCACATTTGATTACCTCTGGTGGTATACCATCCTGACCAGCCGACTGGTTTGAAGCTAACTCTGATGAGATGATTCCAGTCATTGAAAAGAAGCGCGCTGCACTCTTGGAGTACAAACGCTCACCGAGCCAGAATACCCAGCAAGCACTTAGAGAGGCCAGAAGAACAGTACAGCAGACAGCCAGGCGCTGTGCCAACAACCACTGGCTCCAGCTATGCAGCAGCATTCAGACCTGTGCCGACTTTGGTAATCTCAGAGGAATGTACGAGGGTATGAAGAAGGTATTAGGACCCACCCAGAACAAGATGGCACCTCTGAAATCCAAATCTGGTGAAGTCATCGCTGACAAAGCCAAACAGATGGAGCGCTGGGTTGAGCACTACTCTGAGCTGTACTCACGCGAGAACATTGTGGTTGACGCAGCCCTCGATACCCTCGAGCTCCTACCAGTAATGGACGAACTGGACCAAGAGCCGACTGTGGATGAACTGAAGACAGCCATCAACAGCATTGCAGCTGGAAAGGCCCCTGGTCAGCTCTATGAAATAAATCTTTTGATTCTGAGATACACATAGATGAACATATTCATTAGCTCAGTGAGGTGATCTTGTGTATGTCCTTGGCTTTTCCCAGGCAACTAGAAAAGACAAGAAGTGTATTAAGCAGAATCAGGATTGTTGTTAGAGAGCCTACAATCCTGTGTAGGTGTGGCAGACCTTTGTATCCATGTGACTGGGAGCTAGACTCTCATCCTGCAAAGATGCAGGCACATGCCTAATTATACAGATTGAGTTCAAAGAATTCACATTCCCTTAGATTCGCAAGATAGCAGACTGCCATCAAAGTTAACAGGACTACATGCTGTGCATGAAGTTAAATGGGTGTATAAATATTTGAAGGATCCGGACCATCCAAGGACAATAAAAAAAAAGCAGTTTGTAGACGAGGTGGGCATATGATTAATATGATGAAAGCTGTTTGCTTTGTGGATTTGTTACTTTAAAGTAAGGATTTAAAAAGTGACAGACCAATTCAAATAACTGCTCAGACCTGTTTATATATACATGTAATTAAATAGTCAGGGAGCTGCTGTCCGTATATTTCATTTACTGCTCTGTTGCCGCTCAGAAAAACCCTCCCTTCCCAGTACTGGTTGGGCTGTGGGCTCAGTAAAACAACGGGCTGGAGCCCCCGCCCCCCTGCAAGCCACGCCGCAGGCAGCGTGTGCCCAGGAAAGGTGCACAACAGGCCCGGCTCCTGTGGCCGGGACCCTGTTCCAAGCGCCGGCTGGCTGAGGCCCTCCAGCATCTCCCTCCAGAGGCGCCCGGCCGCCCGCCCGCTCCGGCCTGCACCCCGTGCAAGCGCTGCCCGCCAGAACCCGGCCGGGGCGCTGCACGGACAGAACCTACAGCCAAGCCGCCGCGAGGGGCAGCCCGGGGAAGCGGCCGGCTCGCGCCAGGGGAGCCCCTGACGTCGGTGGCGCGCGCGGCGCGGGGGGAGGAGGAGGAGCCCAGGCGGGGGCCGGTGCAGGCAGCTTTATTAGCCCCGCAGGTCGGGCTGCGCTGCGCTGCCCGGGGAGCAGGCAGGACTCGGCGAGCAACAGGCGGCCCCGCAGCTACTCACCCTGCCCGGGCTCCTGCTCTGAGCGGCGGACACGTGGGCTGGCGAGCAGCCCGCGGAGGAAAGCGGCGCAGCGCCGCGGCCACGCTGGTCCCGGCTCCCCTTGGGTGCAACCCACGCCCACGCGCCGGCGGACCT
Organism: Carettochelys insculpta; assembly: GCF_033958435.1. NCBI lineage: Eukaryota > Metazoa > Chordata > Testudines > Carettochelyidae > Carettochelys > Carettochelys insculpta. The sequence goes on along the minus strand of NC_134140.1, from coordinate 129,472,983 downwards.
TGCAAAGCCGTCCGGGGTCCCCGCGCGCGCGCACCGGGTGCTTTTTCTGGGGCGGCGGCAGCTGGGCTCGGGATGGTTCTCCTGTCACTGCTGGTAGTTGCAGCCTCTCTCCTAGAGGCTCGGACTTCAGCGGCTCACCAAGTAAGTGGATGCAATGTGCACGCAGCTGTGCGCGCCCCTCTGCCCCCCTTGAGTTCATGCACTTCTTTCCTGGCTTGGCTTTTATGGCAGGGGGTGGGGGTGGTTTGGGTTTTCTGCCTTTATTTCTAGGGACTGATTGCTCTTGCTCCATCTTGGTGGGACGACTGCTGCCGAAGAGCTCCCTCCTGTTAAATTGCTGGACAGTGTAATAGCAATAATTTATTTTCACCTACCTCCACCGCCCTCTGTAATGTTTCCCTGGGTTTTATGTAGGGCATTTTCATGCACGTGTTTAATTGCTTGACCTCAAAGGAATTATTGCTGCCAAAGCTATCATTTAAACAAAAAAGCAGTCAAGTAGCACTACTTGACTGCTTTTTTGTTTTGATAGTATATAGACTAGCACGGCTCCCTCTCTGTTATAATTTGAAGTTATTAGTCTACACCGTGATGCCTAGTATCAGCAGAGAGAGAAGAATATTGCCACCACCACCAGGAGAGTGGCTCTCTTCTTTTTGTTATCGGTCACCTTCCCTCTCTCCTGCGGCATCTAGAATCCTGAAGGAAGCTAGGAGCTGGTTTGCTTGTCTCCCGCCTCCCCCCATTTCATTGGGATCCCTTAAGAAATGCATTCAAAGAGAGATTTTTTTTTTCAAGGCGCTTGTAATTGTCTTCTGGTCTCTTTCATGCCAGTGAGGAAACTGGCGGCCCAAGAGGAAATAATTTGGCTGGAGGGGAGAGAGATCTATTATGCATGTGTCAAAAGGGAATTGCTTGCCCCATCCTTTTGCTGCAAAGTTTGACAGATCGGAGGAGGTGGTGGCTGGTGGGAGCTTTTCCTGGCTTCTCCCTTTTCTGTTTCTGGGCTGTCTTTTCTTTGCCCCTTTTCTTTTTGCAGAGTTTAGTGTCCTCTCTTCTTTCCCCAGGAAGTTAACCCTACCAAACCTGAATGAGTCCTTAGTCTGGCAGCAGCTTCCCTGTGTCCCATCCTGCAGCCAGCTGAAGTCAGTGGGAGTTTTGTGCTTGACTCAGCAGGCTAGGCTGCTCTCTCTTCTGACTTGTGTGTGTATAGCTCTCCTATCTCTTTGCATGAGTTATTCAGCCAGATGCCTAACAGCCTATAGGTAGGGAAGGGTAGTTTGCTTTCCTTGGTTTTCCTAGTACCAAAACTGTCTGCACACATACCCGACTATTCATTCACAGTCCTACTCTTCAGGAATCATAGCTCTAATTAATTTTAAGGCCTTTCTTAGGCCACTGGAATTATTTTTTGGCACAGTGTCACAATTTATAGAATGGTTCATTCAGAATTAGGACTTCTTAGCTGCTCTATTTATGTTAAACTTATTATAGAATCTCTTAGTATATTGGTGGGAACAGCTGGTTATTCAGTTAGGGGAAAATGCCACTGTAGAAAACCAAAAGCAGAAATGTAGCAACAGTGCAATACGTACCAAGTGATTTTCCACCTTCCAGAAAGATACATTTTGCAGTAACACATCACATAATAACTAAAATAACAGTATTGTGTGTGTTGTTTTTGTTTTTCTCTCTCTCTGCAGGCTGGTAAAGAAGGCATGACCCAAACAGGTAAGCATCATGTACTCTTTTTTCCAGAAAGTACAGTGAAATAAATAAGCCGAATAAATCTGTTTATTTAATTTTTTTCTTGGAGACGACACTATTAGTGCATGTGCAACTAACATTTTCACACTTTAACTATAGTTTTCTTCCCAGTAGAATTGTGTAGTTCTGCAATAATGTAATTAATCTTTATGGCCTCTGATTAGCACCCTCACACTTATTCAATAATATCTACTCTTTCCGTTTTAAAAGAACAAAACCAACAGATATTAAAAAAATGAAGCATGTTTAAAGCATCTATTCACATCTCATGGCAAATCAGGTCAAGGGAATCTTATTATGTGAGTACTTTTTGAATGAAGGAAGGAATACCTACTCAGTTATGGGCAGGACAGAACATTTTTGAACAGCATCTTGATGTTGTGTTTAAGCATTTAACATTTTTTTAAAGCTGGAAATATTTTGTTGTGATGAGAGTGTAGAATACGGGGTGAATAAGGGAACAGAAAAAATGGTTTCTCCGTCAATATCCATTGGTCACTTTAAAACCTTATCATCGCCATTATGAATTTAAATCACTTTTTTCTTTGAAATACTAAAGTTCTCAGTGGATTGTGGTTAAAGTAAGAGTCTGGTGATTCTGGAACAAATAATCTGTGGGCACAGCTCCATCAGTTTAGCTACTGCTGTGCCCATTTACATCAGATAATTTGGTCATCTATCTTTATGGAAAGGAATGTGTTTTAGCTAGTACAATATAGGAATAGGTGTCTTATCTCGTGGAGTCTGTTCTTGAGTTAGTATTTGACCTGGGGAGTATAGTCTTAGTTATTACTCAGTGGGCCCATCTATGAAAAGCTTGTTTCAGTACTTCACCGGGATGTTCTGAGGTGTGTGTAGTGTTTTGTGTACAATGCTTTCAAATTCTGTAATAAAGGTGCTATATAGGAGGCCTTGCTCTCACTCCACTAACCTTTCTCAAATTGTCACGGAGAGATAGCTGTGTTAGTCTGTATCCTCACAAAGCAAAAAAGCAGTCCTGTAGCGCTTTAACATCTAAGAAAATAATTGATTAGGTGATGAGCTTTCGTGGGGCAGATACATCTTCAGATCGTGAAAATTCTGATAAATGAAAACTGAGGCAAAGAGGGTTTAACAGAAAGATAGAAAAAAATGAAATGAACACTGATGAATCAGCTACATGGGACACCTACTTTTCCCAGTTGAAGTTTTAACCCTCCAGCATCTGCCAGGTGTTTCAAAAGCAAGCTCAAGCACTTTCCTGAATTGTGGAGGTCTTTTTCTTCATTTCAGTTCTGGCAGAATTTTAGTGTGTTGCGGTTAATTTCCACTATTACTTATGAGTAATGGGAAATGAGGCACTTATGTGGGTTTACATTTAATTGGCAAACCCTTTTTTTTCCAACTGTGTGCTGACTTTGTGTTTTGTGTTCTGTTTTTTCCATGTAATTTGAATTGTTCTTGAGTTTCAATAACTGTAAGCTATACAGAAATACTACTCTTAGAAATTATATCATACTTGAGGGGAAAAAAAATCCTTATCCTGGAAAATACATCTCTTTTCTCCCTCTCTCTTATTTTTCTTTTTTAATCTTTTTTCATGTCTTGGTTGACATAATCTGGGAGTGTTCTTGAAACACCCACAAAGACTACGGATGTGATCTTGCATACGTGGGGCAAACCTGGATCCCTAGGTATAACTGGACTGATTTCTCCTTTTTTAGCTTGAGGTGGTAATAGGAGCCTTTGCGGTCTGCAGCTCCTTTTGAGCGTAGCTGGATTTGATGTCTTGTAAGAGCTCACTACAACTTACTTTCACTGCCTTCAAACTCTTTAGTGACTGTTTCTTGGGCTGGTGAATTTGGTCCATAAGTTTATCCATTCTTCTTTGGATTCTAAGTGACTAGCTTTGCCCATTGTGTTTTCCTGAGCAGGTAAGAATCTTGATGAAGTAACATGTTTTCATTTAAAATAAATATCTGGCAGTTTTATAAGCACTAGTTTTTGCCCTGATTTGTACCAGAAAGGCATTTTATATCATTTTTTAAAATGTCTTTAGTCCTGTGAAATCTGATTGCATTTCCCTCTGTAAGAACATGTGTTGTTTACACAGTTTCAAGTGTTTTCTGCTGCTGCGTACATGCAGTTAAACTTGCCTTAGAACCTCCTCTAAGTATGTACCAGCATGTTCAAGTATTACTTGCAGCTTCTTATGTACTCTTCTTTCAACTTTAGTCTGTGGCTGCTCTGTTCAGCAGCTGATCTTTGCTTGTGCCCTGAATCATCATGTAAGATGAGTTTAATTACATAAATTAAAAAAAACATATAGCATGTATAAATGCAGTGAGTTGCACTAAATTAATGTATTACATTAGTGTGTAACTTAATGCAATGAATAGGTGCACAATAATTGTCAGGCAGAAATCTTATTGTGTATAAGACTATTTCAGATGTTGGAATGAGAAAAGCATTACTGAGAGACAGTTTGAAACTTTGTTGGAATAGCTCCAGTCTGCGTGCTTCAGAATCCCACTGTGTGTACGTGCTGGGAGTTGACAGTGCTGTTAGCCCTACCACTTGAAGGGCGCTTTGGAGAGATTGCACATCTTGTCTTCTCATCTGGATAAAACAGTTCTATTGGGATGATGCAAAGGGTCTGTAGCACTACAGAAACTGTGAAAAATAGCAGAAAGATTCCTGTATGGCCATTCAGGAAGGGAGTACTTCAGATGCTAGTTGCACCGTGTCAAGCTCACAATACAATTTTGAGGCCATTTGAGGAAAATATTTCACTAGCCATTAAACTTGAGAGCCTCGATATTTTTTTTTTTTTTTTTTTTTTTTTGTTTACCCTGCTCAAGTTTTTTTCTTTTTAAAAGAAGTGCTGGACAAACGCAGTTCCTATTGATGCCTGACCTATCTGGGGCTCTGGAGGGTATCACTCTGATTCCATCTTCTGTTTCCACTTACCCTGACCTTGCTTTTGGCCAAAAAGTGCCAGATCCAACTCTGAGTCTGGCGTGTGATAATTCTGAACTGGTTAGGATGGACAGAAGAGAGCAACCAAACTTGCTTCTTAACCTCAAAGCGGTCTCAACAAAGGGGAGATGTATTATATTCTATTCTATTGTATGATGTATTGTATCATCACCCATCTCCGGGGTGAGAAATACTTTGCTGAACTACTGGAGCAACCCTGTTCAACTCAGCCCTTTGGCTTTTCACAGCCTCTAGACTACTGTGATAAAGTGGCAACTGTACTAGATGCTAACCATTTATCTAGAAATGTAAGAATTCTAAACAGTTCTTCCCAGTTTTTCCCTTGAAAAATAGGCTCTGGATGCTCCCACCTTAGATATGTCACAGTAGGTAAAACACAATGTCCCTTTATGCCCCAAAAGCTGATAATTTGTTATTTTTGTGGTTTTAGCTTGAAGGCCACCTCTTAGGGCAGGTTGACCCTTGATCTGAAAGTCGATCTTAGGTACGCAATTCCTGCTACACCAGTTGCGTATCTAAAATCGACGTACTAAGATCAATTTATCAGGCTGTCCTCACAAGGAGGTCGACAGGAGAAACTGTCTCATCAACCTTCCTTACTCCTCGTGAGAATGAGGAGTACCAGGGTAGACTGTCAAGCCCTGATGGTTCTATTTAGCGCATCACCGCTAGGCATGCTAAATCGAACCCCAGATATACCTTGATGCATAGACGGATCCAAATTTTTGTTACAACTGTCCTTCCCATATGATGTGGGCATAGCATGTTTTCTGATTAAAATGACCAAATAAATACATTCTCCACTATTGTATATTGTCAACTTGGATAGTGTGTAACATACAGTATGTTATGGTAGAAACCAAGGAGCCAGATCTTAGTGGTAAAAGTAACACTTATGGATGTCATATTCTATTCCTGCAGGTTTCCAAGATGCTACTTCTGCCTTTGAATATTACGTGGTAGCTATTGTACTCCATCCTGCATAGATGCTATCACTTGTTGTAGGGCTATGATAAATTAATCAGTCTGAGCTAGATTCTGCCACCCTGTCTGGCATGGAATACACCCTACAACTGCTCAAAGTAATCAGTAAAGGGACTGAAGTAGTCTGATTGTACGCAGATGGCAGAAGTTGGCCTCACAAGCTCAGTACAGATTCAAGTTGGAGGAAAGAAACTCTGGTTTAAACCCTTCTTCATTGTTAATGATTAACAAAGAAAAACTTCTGAAATATTAAACCAAACTTACAAACTGGCTTCCCGTTAATTAGATGCCTACCTAACTTGTCATGATTTCTATAGGTGCTAAGTACTCATTGCCTTGAGTGGAATTTGTAGACATTCAGCATTTCAGAAAATAAGCCTACTTATTTAGGTGCCTGTCTGTGAATCCGGTGCTCTTACTTTGTCCAGGTTCCCAAATTTTGACCAATACATCCTATTGAAAGAAAAGAAAACCCCTTCCATGAGGATACAGGTTGCACCTCCTAAAACTGTCACTCCCTTGTTCATCAGGAACAGGGATGGTCCTGAAGCAGAGAGCCTGGGCAGGATGACAAGCTGGAGCCAACATCCCCCAGCAGCTGTGCGGGGCTGGAGGAACTGGCATCCTTTGGCAGCAGGGGGCAACATGGGGCCAGGGCAGGAGTTTGCATGGCCCCACAGCAGCTGGACAAATAGCCCAGTGTGTGGCGGGGAGGGAGCGGGGTGCGGGGGATGTTAGGCAGGGTGCCTGCTGTGGGCCCATGCATGGGGCTCCTCGGATTAGGCAAAATTTCTTGTTTGAGACTGGTCAGGGCGGTGCAACCTGTACAATCCTTCTTCCAAATGTAGTTAGGTGAAGAAAGTGAAGACATTTGAATTTTAATTTTGGTTCTAATAAGGTAATTAATGGCATGTGGTTCAGCTTTGCTAAAGTCTTAATATTATTTAGATTTTAATACATATAACATAAGCATTATACAGTTGTCACAGAAATTTTGAGACCAGTTGAAAAATGGAAAAAAATGTAACTTAAACTGCACCTCTTTCTCCTCATAATTTTCACTGATTATTAGTAAAACTTGGAATTAACGAAACAGTGCAGCTGTGAAAATGAAGAATTGGAAAAAGAGAACACCTACAGATGGAAGAACATTTCCATCTACTGCAGCCTACAAACACGGTTGACTGAAGTCAGCAGAAGGGTTTGGATCTCTTCAGTATTTAAATATGTGACATTTAATTTTAATTGCCACTGAACAAAAGAGACTTCCTTTTTCCAATTCACCATTTGCAGGCCTTGGAAACTCATTTGCTGATGGCAAAAACTTTTAATAGTCTTTTCCTACCTCCTTGTGGTCAGCTGGCTGTTTTCATTGTTAATGACAGCAATTTGCTTGGTCCCACAACCTGAAATCTGGAAATATTACCATAAAAAGTACAAAATAACTTCTCAAATGCAACTGTTGGAAATCAAGGATGTTAATGCAGAATCAACTTTGCTGCCAAACCAGGTAATTTTAACTGTGCAGAATTGGCTAGTGATCGGAGATATGAAGTTGATACAGAGACTTTAAATGTCATGGAAGGGGCACTATGAGGATGCCAAACCTTACATCGCAGCCTGTACAACTAGCCATGATGGTGTTGTACTATAGCAGAGGTTTTTTGGAGTGCATGGAGGGTAAGAAATAGACTATATAGCTGGGAGAAATTGTTCAATGTAGCAATTGAGAATTTCCCAGTTACATTATCGGTACTCAGTAGTTGGTTTGTGTAAATAGGTACTGGATTGCTAATGGGTACAAGAGACTGTTACTTGTTGTTCCTTTGAATCTGTTTCAGGTTCAGAGTGGATATGTTTTAGTTCATTTAATTAAGTATGGTTATTTGGAGAACTTTCTGTGGCACTCCTTGGTATCTTAGCAACTGAATAGTAAAGATTTATCAAAGGGTACCAAAAAGGTAGGACTGCCCTCTACTCCTTCCTGCACCAGTTTGCAGGGATTGGGACTGGTTAATTCTTTTTGCACTGTCTGTCTTTGTGCATGATAGTTTGAGGAAATTCTGCCTTGAGCCAGGTGTGCCTCACACATGCTCAGTAGGTGGAGAGATTTATGCATCAGTTTGGTTTAGAATTATTGTCTTTGCATAGAGAATTCTCTTCCTTCTACCATCACAATAAGAGTCATGGATAGCCGATAGCCTAATAGCTTTATTCAGTAATGGTCGTTATAAAAACAAGGAGTTCTGCTGCACATTAGAGGCTCACGCTACGTCTGGTGTATAGCTATAACTCAAAATAACTTCTGCAATTTGCTCAATTCAAATTGCGTAAATCATTTCAAGTTAACTTATTTTGAATTTGGTGCCATCCATACGGCAGTGAAGTTCAAAATAAGAGGCTATTTTAAAGTTTCCACTACCCCTCTTGTGACAAGGGGTAGCAGAAATGGAATACCACGCTTGCAAGGGCACTGCTCTTTCGAGCACAGTGTTTAGCGATGGAGTTGTTATTTCGGAATATGTTTGTTGCCATTTTGGGATACAGTTGTATCCTGAAATAGTAACCACAGTCTAGACATAGCGTAAGAGATTTATTAGGGCATAAGCCTTCATGGGTAAAACCCAATCCATCAGATGAGTTTGTGTGGAACTTACAGAGGCAGGGGTATATGTAAGAACACAAAAGAAGGGCTTGTCAAGTGTTGGACCAGGGTTAATGAGTCTTATCATGTGCCACATTCACAGCATTCCTTGCAGAGATGTGACTATCAAAAGAGGGGTAATTGCTTGTGTAGTAAATTCACCCCCTAAGATTCTTATCCAGTCTTATGCTGAACATGGTAGAGCAGGAGTCTGCAACCTGTGACTCCAGAGCTGCATGAGGCTCTTTAAGGACATCCTTGTGGTTCTCAGTGCTATAATTGTAAAGTTTAAAACAAAATACAAACCTTTTCTGGTTATTTTTGGTAGATTGTGAATGTCTAAAAGCACAAAGCAAACAACTCCTATCTAAATAGCAAACAATATGTGATCGTGAAAGGTTGGATTACTCCCCTTTGTGTCCTCCAGAGAGAGAGAATGTTCGGGAGTGAAAGTCCAGAAGACAGTGGTACAAACAAAGTGTGAGGAAATAGAATATGTAAAGAGTATGTGAATCTGTTGCAGTAAATATGTGTCACATTATAGATCACTGTGTGTGAGCTGTTCTCAAAATAGGTGTTACAGAAACATGGTTTGATGTTATTTATTAAGGACCGTCTCGTATTCACATGCATTGTGGCTCTTGAATTATTGAGGTTTCTCACTGATTTGGAAAAAATGGCTCTTCTAACTATTTTGGTTGCCAACCTCTGTGGTACAGGGACCTTGCTGGCCCTTGTATTTCACGTTGGTGGATGTACAAGTGGAACGAGTCCCTGATGGTGTGGCTGATATGGTTAGGTCCTTTGATGGTGCTGCTTATATAGGTATGTGGACAGAGTTGTCATTGAGTTTTGTTGGATGGGTAGGTACCTGGATTAGTATTTCTGTGGTGTGGTGTCTGCCTGCTGCCTTCATTTTGGGGGGCTGTCTATCGGCAAGGACTGGCCAGTCTCCCAAGGTCTGTGAGAGTGATGGATTGTTTTCCAGGATAGGTTGTAGATGTGCGAGAGGAGCTTTAGCTGGGGGCTTTAGGTGATAACCAGTGGTGTTCTGTTGTTTTCCTTGTTGGGCCTGCATTGAAGGAGGTGACACCTGGGTACTTGTCTGTCTCTGTCAGTCTGTTTCTCCACTTCTCCAGGTGAGGTGTTCAACTTTTAAGAATGCTTGATAAAGATCTTGTGTTTGTCTCTGTCTGAGGGATTGGGACAGATACGATTGTATCTTAGGGCTTGGCTGTGGACAATGGGCTTGTGAGGTGTTTCGGATGGAAGCCAAAGTCACGTAGTTAAGAATAATGGTAAGGAGGTTTCTAGTATAGGGTGGCATTCATATGACAATCATTTATGAGTACTGAAATATCCGGGAATGGATCTCCTGTATGAATTGGTCCACACTGAAGTTAATAGTGGGGTGGAAATTGTTGAAATCCTGGTGGCATTTTTCAAGGGTCTCCTTCCTATTAGTCCATGTGATGAAGATGTGATCAATATATCAAAAGTAGAGGAGGGGTACTAGGGGACTTTTTGCTTAATATAAATTAGGAGCTACCATCACTGATTTAATGGATGTTTCACTGGTGTAAAATCAGTATAAAATGCAGGAATAAAAGGACCCGGTGTCTCCTGGTTGGGGACATATGGTGGGAATTAAAGACACAGGCTGTGTCTACACGGGCACATATCTTTGAAATAGCCATATTTCGAAGATTACTAATGAGGCGCTGAATTGAATATTCAGCGCCTCATTAGCATTAGGACGCATTAGCATTAGGACGCAAATGAATTAGCATTAGCATTCATTAGCTAATGAATATTCAGCGCCTCATTAGTAATCTTTGAAATGGCCATTAGCATGGCTATTTCGAAGATATGTGCCCGTGTAGACACACCCTGTCTACTGATCGGAATAAAGGGATTTCAAAAGGTGCGGGTCTTTTCGAAAAGGATCCCTGTGTAGCTGTGCCGAGCCGCGCGCTTTCAAAAGCTGTGCTTTCGAAGATCCGCGGCTGGAAGCGTCCTAATGCTAACGAGGCACTGAATATTCAATTCAGCGCCTCATTAGTAATCTTCGAAGTATGGCTATTTCGAAGATATGTGCCCATGTAGACACAGCCACAGAGACTCTCGCTTGAGTAACTTAACCATGCTCCACTTGACGCTTAAGTTTAAGGATGGTTAATCATTCGCTGGCTGAATTGAAATAAGTCATTGCTATCATTTAACTTCCTATGTTGTTGCCAGTCTCATAGAAGACTAAGAACTGAATGGAAATGGAAGAAAAAAAGTTTCCTCTGCCAACTAAGTGGTTCTTCCAGGAGACTGATGTGGGACTATGCAGTAACATGTGCTGCTGCTGCTTGTGTTACACCTGTTATACAGTAAACATAAAATAAATATAGAGATACACATCTCAAAGAGCTGGAAGGGACCTCAGGAGGATACTGAGTCCAGTCCTCTTGACAGGACCAGCCACCAAACCTTTATTTTTAAATCTATTTGCCCCACATCCCTAAATTGCCACCTAAAGATTGAGCTCACCACCCTGGGTCTAGCAGGCTACTGCTCCAGCCACTGAGCTATCCCTCCCCTTGCATTTCCTCAGCTGTCATCCTGGTACCCTTGATATTCACTTGTGCAGAAATGTGTATCTAGAACCCAGTTTAAACCTTACAGATCAGCTACTTTTTCTATTTATCAGGCAGGACTTATGGTCAAGTCCTCTGTTCTGATGAGAATTGATGGAAAGCAGGTAGGCAAAAGTGCCTTTAGCCCATCTTTAATCTCTGCCCAGTCTAGGCATGTTTATCTGGTTGGTGCATGGGCTATGTTAAATCTGTCCCAAGACTGCCCTGGCTTGCACAGCCTCAATGGCTAGGCAGCTGGGCTTTCTCACGTCTCCTTTGTGCCAAGGTCAGGGAGCACTGATCAGGTACAAAAGCGGATCCTAGAGCACCCGAGAACTCTCCCCTGGAGATAGAACTCACAGCATATCGAACATGCCAAGGATCTTCCCCAGCTCTGCTCACAGTTGGTTTTAAGACACTTTCTCCCTTCTCCTTTGTTTTTGATTATATTCTACTTTGAGTTTCCGGAGGAAGGGAAAAAGTAGGTCAACGGATAAAAAAGACATTAATTGAAGAGCTGCAGAGGAAAGAGACAGAGTCACTTTGACTCCTGTCTATTTGACTGTGTGTTCATACATTTATTAACATTTATTAACAGTGGCTTCTGCTGGGATGATGCTAAGAATCCATCTGATATAATTTTTACATGATAATTCAGTTTTCTGAAATATATATTGTGACTCTGCAAATGTCGCACTTTGGAAAGCTGTGGTGTGGGGCTACAAACTGCTTTGTTTAATGCCCATGTGGAACAATCTTAAAGGAGAATACAAACAAAAGGGTTTGCTCGTTTTGGCTCTTACACTGAAAGCGCAAGGAATCTCCTGAATACTCTGAAATGGGAGGAGTTCAGTCCTTGGGTCTGTAATGTGCTTGAAGCCGAAAAGATATGAGGGACAAGTGTGATTGGATAGATACGTTTGTGCGCACACCACTTAAGTCCTAGAGCCTTACAATCAAGGTGCCCACCCAGGCACATCATCATGGGTTCACCCAACTTTGAAGACCTGGCCCATGTTCAATTTTTGTTTTCTTTTTATTAAGTTTAAACATGCTTGCTACCACATGAAGGTACTAAAACATTGTGGCTTTTTATGCAATCAATGTAATAATATGTCTGTGGTTAGAATTGAAGTGATGTAATAAGTTGAATAAATATGATGTATTTGAAGGGACAACTTTATGATTGTCTTGAAGTCAGTGGAGATCTGGCAACGGATGACATCTGCGAGACTGGGCTTTAGCTGAAATTATTTTCTAGCTGTGTAATGTGGTGGGCAATGTTTTGTTAAAATCCAAAACAGAAAATGGATTTTATCTCTGCATGTTTGTGTAGCACTGAGGAGAGAGAACAATGTTATGGTACAAACTGCTGTGTTAGGGTAACTGTAAAGACAGGACTGTAGCACAGGAAAAAAAAAAGGAAATTCAGGATTGACTTTGAGGTCAAACAGAGGAGTGATCTCTAAACTAGTGCTGGGGAATCTAACTAGATGCACTCTATCCTTATGGAAGGGAGACTAAGTTGACATCACTCAAATACTGTAAGTAGTCGGTCACTGGGTGCTCTGCTCTCCATTGGGTGGCACCTTCTGTTGCAATACAGCTGCTTCCAAGCACAGCCCTCTAGCCAGGTCACCCTGTGATTTTGCTTCCTAGGGGTGGGGCTTTCTGGGTCCTGCATCAGGCAGTCCTCATGCCCACTACCTGTCTGTGTCATTTTGCAGTGACGGGAGTCTTCCCGTTCATTGCCTCGAGCAATACCACTCTTCACTGGATGATGGGGAAGGACTCTGAAAGGTTCCCCCAAAAAAGTGAAATCACAGAACCCAGGCCCACCCCTTATGGCAAGTTTTAGTCCATTGACCTACAGTGAACAATTAAGGTCTGAGACTTCACCAAACTTAACTGCTCTATTTCTCCAACTACTTCCTACCTGCTTTAAGCTTCTTCACTAGCCATGCTAGTCATCCCTGTTTCTCCAGGGTCTACTAGGTAAATGCTTCCACATGGGCTCCTAGTTTTCCTTCCCTCATGGAGAGAGTGAGGTTATGTCTGTGCTTACCAGGAGATTGACTTGTTCAGGGTCAATCTCATGGAGTTTGATTTATTGTATGTCGTAAAGACGCGCAAAATCGATCTTTCTGGGATCCACAGTCCACCCTCCTATATGCTGGCTCTCGTGAGGAGTAATGGAGGTTGGTAGGAAGATTCTTCTCTCGACCTCCCTCAGTGAGGGCAAACCTTGCAGTCAATTATGGATACGTTGATTCTAGCTACACAATTGCCGTAGCTAGAATCGCATATCTGCAGTGAACTGTAAGGTCCAGTGTACGCCAAGACTGAGTGGAGGCTTTCCTCTTGCTGCCTCCTCTGACCATGTTGCCAGCCTCCTGGCTCTGTAGAAGGAAAGGCTGCTCCCTCAGGTAAACTCCCATCTAATTAGCACCTTCCACCCAGGCTAAATCTCACTCTTTTTGTAGCTTAATTGGCTGATTGGGCCCAATTGGCCTAATGCAGCTCTCTCCAGGCCAGTGTGAGAAGCACAATCCGTTCTATAGGTGTAGATTAAAGCACTTCCAACCTTATTTTAATTTGTATCTTCTGGCTCCACTGGTAGACTCCTTTATATGTCAGTGGAGTGAATGGAAGTAAGGGGTCTTAAATTCGCATGTGAGTCTCGAACTTACATCACCTCTGAATTTAGGTCCCATGTGCATTATTCATCTTCTTTGTCCTTTGTTTTCTGGCGTCCACAGCATATTACTAATTGTGTTTGGGAGGAATATGGAATACTCACATACAATGGATAACATAGATGTAAGTGAATTACTTTGGTCATTATTATTATTTTGGGAGCTTCTTATTCTGTAGCCATGTATCTGTTCCCCGTTTTTCAAATCTGTTCTTGTAACTCATCTCAGTTTATTTTTGTGTGTGTTTTTGTTTTGTTTTGTTTTTTTTTGAGCAGATTTACCAAAGATCAGACCGAGGCAGTATGGGTTAGTGACTCCGATCAGCACCAGTGCGGATGGAAGCTTTATCTCCAATATTCTGTCTGCAAGCCATCAGAGAAGATTAGCAAGGGATGTGTCCCAAAGCCCCAAACAACTGTATTTTAACATCACAGCTTTTGGAAAGGAATTTCATCTCAGGCTGAGACCTAACACCCGTCTGGTGGCTCCTGAGGCTGTAGTGGAGTGGTATGAAGACTCTGTGGAAACTGGAAATGGAGCTGATGCTGGTAACAAAAGTCACACTCAAAGCGCAACAGAGCGGATATGGAAAAAGGAACCTCTGTGGACCAATTGTGCATATGTTGGAGATATCACTGATATCCCAGGAGCATCTGTTGCCATTAGCAACTGCGATGGTCTGGTAAGATTCATCCCATGGCATATGTATTTGGATCTTTATTCCTTTTCCACAAAGATATAGTTACTGTTAAATACCTAACAGTTATGGTATGATTTGGTTAATTTATTTTTCCAAATCCATTAGAAATTGCACATTTGTTTTATGTGGAGTCACCGGGCCTCATGCTGGAATACCTACGCTGCTGAATTTATTCTTTATAATATCACAGTAGGAGAGGTGGAAAAAAAATCAAACCTCTTAGCATTGTCTTTTGCTTTTGTGGTACATTGTAAACAGGGAACATACGTGTTACAAAGTTATCATTAACAGTTTCACAGTTAGAGAGCTTAAAAGTTATAAATAGATAAGTAAATGTATAATTTTGAGGTACAACAAATTCATATGCTGATCACCTCCAAAATAACAATGACACTTGAAAAATAATCAGACATGTTTATTTAGAAAAATGGGCCCTCGTTTATTTTATATTAATTAGACAGGTAAAATTCAGTTTAATTGGTTAAATATTATATTTAACCAGTTAAATGGGGAGCATTCCTGGGGGGGCACACCAGCCCAGCCAGAGCAGCCTCTGTCCCACCTGCCCCACTCTGGACAAGGGCTGCTTCGGCTGAGCAGCTGCACCCTGGACTGTGATCCAGCTGATGCTTTTGAAGAGCTAGATCAATATTAAGGATGTTAATGGTTAGCCAGTAAGCCTCACAGTAAATGCATGAGACTTACTGGCTCTGGTTAACTGGTGGGGGTTGGAGAGCCCCGCCACCTTCAGTGAGGTTGAGGGCTCCTCCAGCCTTCACCAGTTAAAAGTAACCAGTAAGTCTCATCTGTTTAGGGTGAGGCTTACTGGTTAACCGTTAATATCCCTAATATTGATCTAACTCTTTGGCAGCATCAGTTGGATCACGGTACTTATGGGTGTTGTGTCCTGAAGGTACTTTTGACCTGGTTAGATGTTTAGTGACTGCATATGCAGTTTATTAACATAAATGTAGCTTCTGGGAAGATTAATGTCGTGCTTTTATATACTGTTCTTCAAGAGAGAAATGGTATGTGCAGGCTTGCAACGACAGATGTGTCTCTTTTTTTTTTTTTTTTGTAAAAAAAAAAAAAAAAGTCTTCCCGGCTTGGATACCAAACACATAAATGATTTGATCTTATTCTGCCATAGGTACTAGCCAGCTATGCTCCTTTGTTTCTGGAATGCAATGTGAAATTGTGCATAATTTATTTCACATGAGCTACTCACTGCATGGGTTGTTGAACCATGTACAGTATGTGAATCATATAGAGTTTGGGGCCATGCTCTGTTAAAACTCTCACTTTTTCCTTAATTAAAGGAAGGGATTAATTATTTATTTGTTTATTTTAGTTTATTTATTATTTGGTAGTCTGTAGCTAACATGCTCAATCGCTGGGTTTTTTAAATTCCCGTTTGGTAACAGAATGCATAATTTACAAAGATGCATGCAGATTTTTGAGCCAAGTGTGTGTCTGCTATAAAACTCTCGTTCTAAATGTGCTGCCGAGGCTGGGAGCTGTGTGTAATCAGCAATCCTGAATGAAGTGCCTGCATTAAGTGAGACGATGCTTCAAGACAATACATGGATTAGACAGAGTTGGATGTAGGTGTACGGCCACTTATGCAAAGAAGATAAGTTCTTGAGAAGCTGCCCAGATTGAGTTAGCTGGAATAGAGTAGTTGTTGTTGTTGTTGTTGTTGTCCTCACTAACCTCCACCGGCACAAGCAAAGGACAGCAGGTAACACGGGCTCCTAAATCAGGGATTGGCAACCAGGACTAGTGGGTGGGCCACATGAGTGGGCCTCCTTCACCTCATTGGACCACAGCAGCTCATGGTCCACTGGAGTTCCACCTGCAGCCCCCTTGTATGCCCCCCTTGCCATGCCCATTTCTCTTGTGCATGAGAGCCTCACACTTAGTTTTTCATCCCCCTCCCTCCCAGCACTGGACTCTGTTCCCACTTCTCCCCTCCTTGGCCCTCCTTGAGCTGGAATATCATGAACAGCTGATTCGCATCATTCCAACTCAGGGAGGCTTGGGGACTGAGTACACATCAGGAGAGTCGCAGCTCCTCTGAAAGTGCTGCGTGGGAGGGAAGGCTGAGGAAGTGCAGGGGCTCTGGTGTCCCAGTGGACAAGAGACAAATGGGAGAGATGGGCACCTGGGGATCTGCCCACGGGCTGCAGGTTGCCCAGCACTGTCCTAAATTAAAGGAAGGGAATCTGATAGTTTTGTGGCATGATTCCACCCCTGATCCCAGGAATGTGCCTCCTCCAGGGTTTTTATGGTTTCAAGGGGATGGTCCAAGAAGAAATGCTTTAGACCATTAATGCATGGTATTCAGCCTAGATGTCCTGGAGAAGAGTGTGAATCACTGCACCCAAATTGCTACCACTTCGAGAAGTAACATGTCAGGCCACACACATGCATCTCTTCCCCTCCCCACCCCCCGGCCTCCATCTCCATCAGGATCCTGTACAGGGGTGAGTGGCCTGTCATTGAAGCAAGGTCAGAGGTCTGCACTGATCAGCAGCCCTATGTATCTACTTTTCAGGATCCTGGAAAGCTGTGTACTTGGGAGTCCACAAGTTCTGATATTTCTGTACCCCTCCTTCCCAGCTCAGACCATAGGAGTGGGGAAAGTCAAGTGAACTCTATAATATTCCTGTACTGGACCCCCTGAAAAACCCTTCCCATGTGTATGTCTATTGGATGGCCCAGTTTGCTCTTTGTTATTAATAGAAAATTTTGCTATAGAATTTAATAGGATTTAAAATTTGGCCCTACAAACACTCAACCAATGTTTGACATCTGACTGAGGAGGTCGTTGTTAGCTGTCTTATGCAGAGGTGAAATATGAAGCCCCAAAGACCTGCATTGAGGCATTCAGGTAAAGTGGGCATTGAAGTTTGAATTAATTCATTAAACAGATCTGTGTTTGGATTTAATTACTAGTAACTAACAATATTAAAGCCTAATGAACATCTCATAGAACTGGAAGGGACCTTGGGAGATCATTGAGTCCAGTTCCCTGCCCTCTTAGCAGGACCAAGCACCATCCCTGATAGATTTTTTTTTTTTTTAAATCTCTTTGCCCCAGATCCCTAAATGGCCCCCTCAAGGGGTGAGTTCACAACCCTGGGTTTAGCAGGCCAATGTTCAAACCACTGAGCTCTCCCTCCCTTCTCCTCCTCTCCCAAATACAAGGCAGGGCCAGTTCATCATAGAGTAGGGGAATTTTGTCCCTAATGGGAGATACTTAATTTCACACCTTCTGTGCAGCAACTATTTCTACTCTGTTTCCGTGTGTTTTCTTTTTCTTTTCTTTCTTTTTTTAGACCCTCACCCCATTGTAACCTGATTGTCAGTGTTGGCTCCAGTTCCCCTCGTTTGCTTGTGCTATTAAAACCACCAGGGACTGGATCCCAGCCTCCTCTCCAGCTGTCTTGCTCCACTCTACAAAACAGGCCTGACTAGCTACCAAGGGACTCCCTCTGCATAAATGGAATTTCTGTAGCTGCTTTGCCACTCCCAGTTCCTGGCCTCCAGAAAGGAGTTGTCACTTAGGGGAAAAGAGGTGTTCTGGACCACTCCTTCACTGCAGCTTTTCCTAGCTGCGGAAATCGTCTGGTGGGGCCATGGACAACCAGTGTAGAAGCATTCTGCAGGTTAGTTTCATTTATGCTTGTGATGAGTCTGCTCCGTTACCAGCTCCAGAGCATGGCAGACAGAAACTGGACTGGGAGCAGGAAATATTAGGACCATGTGGCTATTGGAAAGGTTACTTCAAACTTTAGAGGCATTTTGAAGTTTTCCGGTTGAGTCATATAATTTTTTTTCTTTCCAAATGTCACTATGGTAACAATTCACTGCCTGTATAGTTTATAAGGTAAGTTTTGATATCTTGAGTAACTAGAATGGAATACTTGGCTTTGTACCAGTCAATGAAAGTCCTGGCAAATGTTTGTTTTGTGAGTAAGTAATCTGAAATAAGGAGGTTTTTAATAAAAATTTCAATATAAATGTGTAAGCTACCTGCTGGTGGTTGGGCATGATCTGCATTTCATTATATTGTACTCGTCTGTATATTACTAGAATTTATATTGGCTTATTACCAGGTTTCACACTTAGCAGTGAGGTTATGTTGCTGTCGAGAAAATTAAGTGGCCAGATTGTTCTCTGTTATGTTGACATAAATATATAGAGAACTCCTGGATTTACACTGGTGAACTGAAAGCAGAACCTTTGCCTGTGGACTTTTCCTGCATCTGAATTAGTATTTCAAAAACACTTAACCAAATTATCAGAATTCTCTCGGTACAAAGCTGTTTGCTTGGCTCTTGTTGCATAAAAAGTATGATATTAACAGCTTGTTTTCAAGATTTCAAGGCAAATTCTTATGTACAAATCCATGTAGTGTTTCTTAAAGGTTATCTGTGTTTTTGTGCCCCAAAATGCATACTTAATCAGTAATCTTGGAAAAAAAACACCTGAGTAATAAAGTAGAAACTGTCACCTTTTTATGTTTTAAAGTTATATTTTATAATTATAGTTTTGTGACTGGCTGGCTAGAATTATGACATATGAGCAGTTAATGATGAAGCTGTAACTTATAAATCCAGTTGATGTGCAAATGGCTTTTCTGAGTGAATTTTTTTTTGGGGGGGTACATTATTGCAGAGGTTTGATAAGGCCAGGAGATGTGTTTACCAGAACTACATTTTGTAAGACAAGAATATGTACTACTTAATGTATTCAGGAGGAAAATTCGACCATGATATTGCCTAACTTGAGTTTTGCTACGCACGGCAGGGCTGAAGACTTGTTTTTGGCAAGAGTTTCCTTAAGTTTTGACAGTATATAGTTGCTTCAATCATCACAGCAAATGGTGGTGTTCATAGTTTGTCAGGTACCGTTGTAAGACTTACAACAAAGGTTACGACTTGTTTTACTTTCCACAGGACTTCACAGTGCAAAGTAAATCTCGCCAGATTTTGTGCAGCTGTATGGAGCCACATTCTGTCATGATTTAGCCTCATGCTACCCTGTTCAATTTAGTGAGGTTGCCTGGGAATATAAGTCCACTCAGAATTGGCCCTTCTGCAGATCATCAGTGTAGTCTGCCTCTACAGGGGCAAGCATTAGTAATCAGAAAATATTTGGAAAGACAATATCTTAAAATTCTGTTACCTTAAAGGAGAAATTTTGAAGGAGCAGTAGAAGAAAAGGGGTAAACTTGGAAGACTATTAATGGAAAATTTGATTTGCTTTCTAGCAGTTCAGCTGATTAATGTCAGCCTGGCAGAAGGCTAAAGAGAACAATATCCCTCAAATGCGTGGGTCTGAGAAATCAAAGGCCGTGATCTTTGTCTTTGGAGAAGGACAAAGCAGAAAAGCACAAACTAGCTTTGATCCATAGATAAGTGACTTGTTGTGCCGACTGTAGAAGAAAGGATGCCAAAAGCCAAAGCACTCTCTAAAATGAATTTTTGTGAAGCCATCCAATGTTCACCCTCTTTATCAGTGACATCAGCATATGTAACAATAATGTACACATGAGCAACCCCTTTCAGAGGAAGATATCAAAGCATTTTATGGACTGTAGACCTGTGATGCACAAGTGATGTAGGTACAATAGGTAGTAAGTGTACAGCTTTTGTAGAGAAATTGTGTAAGGTTAAATATAAAACCTGGGAACCATCCACATCTTCTATCCCCCAGTCCTGTTCTTAGACCTTTCTTTTGAATGATTACCAGAAGTCACATCTGTTTTACTATAAGCTACTGGGGTGCGGGAACGTTGAGTTAGATCTTCAGCTGAGGTGGTCTGATTCTGTATTCTTTGCTCAACTGAGACTTCCACTGAAGAGCAATTTTGGACATACCTGAGTGTATGCTGAGTTGGACTCTTTGTATCAGAGGATCTGCCTTGTATATCTGTCTTTAACCTGATGTGCGTGTCACCAGCACTGTCTAGGTCAGGGGTGGGCAATAAGCACCCCACAGGCTGGATGCAGTTTGCCAGAGTTAGTTCTTGGCAGGCTGCCAGCTGCTTTATATACCTATGTGTCTGCAGCTACAGCTGCTTGTAGCTCCTGTTGGCCATGGTCTGCCATTCCTGGCCAATGGGGAACAGCGTAGGCCAGGCCACTGCTTCCCACAGGTGCCATTGATTGGTAATGGCAAACAATGGCCAAAGGGAGCTGTGAGTGGTCAGACCTCTAGACACTTAGGTAATCAGAGCATCTGGTGACCCACCAGGGGCTAACCCTGGTGCACTGCCTGTGGTCCATGTACCGCATATTTCCGACCCCTGATCTGAGTATTATCCCACATACCTTCTTAGGAATAAAATTAAACCCCAAACTTAAATGAAGGGAAAAAAAAAGCAGTAAAGTAGCACTTTAAAGACTAACAACATAATTTATTAGGTGAGCTTTCATGGGACAGACCCACTTCTTCAGACCATAGCCACAACAGAACAAACTCAATATTTAAGGCATAGAGAACCAAAAATAGTAATCAAGGTTGACAAATCAGAGAAAAAAATATCAAGGTGAGCAAATCAGAGAGGGTGGGGGTGGGGGTGGTGGGAGTCAAGAATTAGATTAAGCCAAATATGCAACAGAGCCCCTATAGTGTCCCAGAAAATTTGCATCCCGGTTCAAACCACGTGTTAATGTGTCAAATTTGAATATGAAAGAGAGTTCAGCAGTCTCTTTCCAAAGTAGTGTGAAAATTCTTCTTCAATAAGATGCAAACTCTTAAGTGATAAACAGAATGGCCCACTCTATTAAAATGTAGACTAACTGGTTTGTGGATCAGGAGTGTTTTGATGTCTGTTTTGTGCCCATTAGCTCTCTGTCTGAGAGAGTTTGAAGTCTGTCCAATATACAAAGCATCTGGGCATTGTTGGCACCTGATGGCATATATTATGTTAGTTGAGGAATATGAGAAAGTGCCCGTGATTATTAAATGAAGGAATGACTTTTTATTGTGACAGGCAGGTATAGAAGCCTATTTTTAGCAATTCCCTGGTTCTTGATTTAGGGAAACGTCTGGATTGTGTTGTAAAAAGGAAAGCTGTTCAGAGTTTCCACCTAGATGTGTTCCTCTTGTTTTCAAAGGTTATTCACCAGACAAGTTGTCCTCTAACATAGTTTTCTAGGGGGAAGAGCTCCCATTCTTTCTCTGTTCCAGGAGCTGTGTGGTCCTAGGACAAGCTGAATTAATATACAGTAGTATCGTTGTGATCTTGCACTGGATTAATTCAGGCTAGAGAATAAGGGAAGTATGTATATATCTCTCAGCACTGAAATACACAGTTGATTGTTAATTGTTTCTTGCAAATAGAAAGAAATTGTGAAATTTAATAGCTATGGGCTGTGTCCTCTGAGCTGCATACAGACAGATAATGAGTTAACTGTGATTAGTATGATTCAGTTTTTTAAAATGTGTTTCTTTTCACTCTTCGGAATATTTGTTTAATATATAAACATCTTCAGGAGCAGAAGAGATGCCCAGCTTATGTGGTTAAGACAAAGACGATTCTCTTGTGCGCAGGGGATGTCGTTGCCTCACTGTAAAGCAAAAAAGCAGATTTTTGTTTCGTAAGGATACAGACTAACGTGGCTACCTCTCTGTTATTATTCACTGTAAAGCAGACATGATCAGTTGTCACACTGGATTTATTGTTGTTCATGGTCAAAATGTTTGGCCGAGAGAGTGGCTCTTTGGCCCTCAGATGCTGATCATCAGATGGTTGTTCTTGCTCTTATAAGCCTTGACAATTGAAAAACACCCCTTCCCTGCTGTCGCAGTGCTCCAGCAGTTGATCAACTAATGCATCTAGATTTGAATGACTGTCCTGTGCGGGGGCAGGACGTAGTCACTGGAGAGCCTTTTCCACCATCAGGTTGAGGGAATCTGGGTTTATAACCATCACCACTCATGATAAAACTCATGGGTGAGATTTCCCAAAGCATTCAACACTTGTCCAACGGCTGCTGTTGAAATCGATGCGAGATTACCATTGAAACTACCACTTACTTCTTACACATGCTTTGGTTTGTAAGGGTGAGGGTTGAATATACCATTGCTTAGAAGTGAGCACAGGCTGATTTTTGAGGCGGGGTAGGGATTGTGTTGGCATTGCTGACTAAAAATGGTATTTTTAAATCCTAACAGTGGTAGATTTTTGCTTCATTTATGTACCAGGGCGGAGGTGATATGAGGAGTATGTTTGGTTTGTCCTAATCCAAAAATAAATAAATAGGATAGAATGCCAAACTGCTCAGTGCTTGACAAAATGCATGCAGAGACAGGATTTTGGCACAGAGGAATTTACAGTCCAGCTCAGGTGGCTTTAGTTTCTACACCCCTTCTCTAGATAATGAGGTAGAGTCAAAAACAGATGTGGCCCCCTTCTGACTTGTAAAAATGTACACACAGTTCTCTCCTGTTTGACTCACAATGGTCTGTACAGTGTTCCTGTCTTCTGGTAACAGAAACACATGGGCATGTAAGAATGTGTAGGCTGGCAAGGTACGTGAAATTAAATGGCCTGGAATTAACAGTGGTCATAGGGATTACTTGGCAACTGACAAAGAAAGATTTGAGCATAAATTCTGACAACCAGTATTGATGCTACACCTTAGACATTAACCAGGGAAAATAGGATTAGGTGTCTTTGTTCTTTCCGCAGCCTTTTCCCCAGCCCCTTGCAAGAGGCAGCGGCAATATGGAATGCATTATAGGTATGTTGCCTTCATTCATTATGGCTACGTCTACACATGCAGCCTACATCGAAGTAGCTTATTTCGATGTAGCAACATCGAAATAGGCTATTTTGATGAATAACGTCTACACGTCCTCCAGGGCTGGCAACGTCGATGTTCAACTTCGACGTTGCGCAGCACCACATCGAAATAGGCGCTGCGAGGGAAAGTCTACACGCCAAAGTAGCACACATCGAAATAAGGGTGCCAGGCACAGCTGCAGACAGGGTCACAGGGCAGACTCAACAGCAAGCCACTCCCTTAAAGAGCCCCTCCCAGACACAGTTGCACTAAACAACACAAGATCCACAGAGCCGACAACTGGTTGCAGACCCTGTGCCTGCAGCATGGATCCCCAGCTGCCGCAGCAGCAGCCAGAAGCCCTGGGCTAAGGGCTGCTGCCCACGGTGACCATAGAGCCCCACAGGGGCTGGAGAGAGAGCATCTCTCAACCCCTCAGCTGATGGCCGCCATGGCGGACCCCGCTATTTCGAAGTTGCGGGACGCGGATCGTCTACACGTGCCCTACTTCGACGTTCAACTTCGAAGTAGGGCGCTATCCCCATCTCCTGATGAGGATAGCGACTTCGACGTCTCGCCGCCTAACGTCGAAGTTAACTTCGAAATAGCGCCCAACGCGTGTAGCCGTGACAGGTGCTATTTCGAAGTTAGTGCCGCTACTTCGAAGTAGCGTGCACGTGTAGACACGGCTTATATGTATCAGGGTAGTTTTTGTCAGGGCCCATAAAGGATGCCAGCCTTCTAAAATAGAACTCTCTGTTCCCTCTAGTTATATCAAGCCCTGGGCACAATACATTTGTTATATACACTAATGCATATGGGGATGTGCACCATCAATGGAAACATATTCTGCCAGCGGTGCGTACGTTAGTAGTCAGCTGAGTGGCACCTGAAATTCTCCTGGGCAGCCACCCAAGCAGTCAGGTTACAGGGAATGCTTATCATAATTACTTGGCCTCTTACCACTTAATGGTACATTTTTAAAAGGCTAACACAAACCTTAGTGCTTCAGAGACATTTCTGTGACTGCTCTGCAATCAAAAAACTAATCCACAGACTGGGAAAATAAGCATATCTGTTATAGGGTGGTTTAGAAATGTGGTAGTATTAATACTAAAAAGTTGGAATTAAATTGTCCCCATCTGCTATTCAGCATTTTGAGAGACTTCTTACCCTCTCAGTAGAAAGGTGGTTATACTAGACAACTGGAATAATTCACTAGTAAATCAGTACAGTCTGCCTGAAAGCATCAGACAAGGCCAAAACAGGTTTCCCTGTGAATGAAGTTGAGATTGTATTTAATTGTATGGCAGAGACTTTAGGTCTGGAGTTCAGGAAAGCATTTTTTTTTTTCGGGATGATACTTAAGCGTGTTCTTAACTGCTGTCTTGAATAGGAGTAGAATTAAGCATTGGGACATTATTCGTAGATTTTAATCGTTATGATTATATATTCTGCCTGCATAACACACTTGAGTAATTCTTGTATTAAACCTCACTTGAGTAGTTCTTGTAATAAACCAATATATGCTATAGCTCTCACAGAAGTTCTTTTAGAAGATACTTCAGTATGATAATAAACCTACTACCTCCCTATATGAGTTGTTCTAATGGATATTTCAGGTTCCTTCTTGATTTATGTCAGTGGCAGAAGTGCTGTTTGTTCAGGAAAAATAATTCTTTTCTGATTGTTTTTAACCACCTATTTACAGCAGACTTCTGTTCAGGAATGGTCCCAGTAGTTTGTCTGATCTGATGAGCAGAGGTTGTTTGTATTGTATTTTTGACTCATGTCACTTTTAACATCCCATTAAAAGAAGAAAAGCTGTTATTAGCATGTCTACATTAATACTTGAGGTTTGTAGAACTATGCACTCAGGCTAATACATTTGGCAGCACAAACAGTTCTTTCTGTGGAAAGAGATCCAAGCCTGTGGGTAATATAGATTTTTAATCAGAAGCAACGTACAGGACTAAGTTGTACAACAGTATTTCTCTAACTTAGAGACCTTTCCAGGCCAGGTGTTTATAAAAATCATTGTGTCTGCTATGAAAATTGTATGTTTTCATTTTATATGCTGTTTTAAAACTGATTTAACATCTCCACACATATGTCCACTAGATTTCCTTGCTGGGAGAGAGTCCTGTCTTGATTTTGTTATTGGAGAACATTCCACTTGGAGTATGACCATACTGAGAAATTTCCTATCCAGTCCAGAATGTCCTACTTTAGGTATCGCCCCCAATATAGTCTCACTTCCAATTAATTACATTGATTTATCATTCTTTCCCTGATGTCATCCTTGTCTTATTTTGATATTAAATCTGGGGCAGAACCATAGGATATTTTTTTAGGTTTTTACTCATTCCAAGTTTCACACTCCAGCAATTTTTTTAATCCAGTCTAGTCTGCTAAGTTTTTAACATATCATGTAGCAAATAAATTTCTAAATAACATTTATCTGTTTCAGATGGTCTAGAACTTTCATCTCATACTGTTTAATCTGATTTATTCACTTGATATCTCAGGGTGTGTCTACACTTGCATTCCTCTTTTGAAAGAGGCATGCAAATGAGGGTAATTGAAAATGCAAATGAGGTGCATATTTGCATATTCTTATTTCAAAAGAGCTTCTTTTGAAAGACGAAAACCACTGTAGATGCTCCTCTTTCGAAAGTAAACCCCATCTTCGAAAGAATCCTTCTTCCCTTTATTTAATAGGAAGAAGGGTTCTTTCGAAGATGGGGTTTACTTTCGAAAGAGGAGCATCTACACTAGTTTTCTTCTTTCAAAAGAAGCTCTTTCGAAATAAGAATATGCAAATATGCACCTCAATTGCATTTTCAATTTCCCTCATTTGCATACCTCTTTCAAGAGAGGAATGCAAATATAGACACACCCTCAGTGTACAAGTCTTATTCCCCATTTTATACATTCTTGTTTAGAGGTTTCTTGTGTGGTGCATGAAAGATGGCTGTTCTACTTGTACTTGAAATACATAGTCAAAATGTGGGAAAGAGGAAACCAATGAAAAGGGACATAAACCCCATGGGATGAATGACTTATGTGCCTAGGCAATTGAGTGATTTTTTTTTTCTTTTTTAATTTAAAATCTCTAGGTATGTGTTTCTTTCAAATGATTGCTTGTAATGTATTTGTAGACGACGGAAGGCATTAGTATAGCTTGGAATTTGAGGACAGTGATTTGAGATTTTTCTGAGCACTTTTTTTTCTCTTACTCTTCCAGTTTGTATGCACTCTTGTGAGAGTGAGAGATGCTAAATGGTGAATCCTTCTCCATAGTCCCAGCCCAAACTGATAGGCTTGGAATGGGAGATGAGAGGCAGGGAAACTTCCTCCTTTCCCCTCATGACCCAGGCTGTGATTGGAATACTGCCACACCACCTACTGGGCTCAATTCTGTGGTCAGCAAGAGGGATTTAGACCTCCTGTGCAGTCTCTCCCGTCACCTGTGCAATGAACCTGTACTGGTGTTGCTGCGGTCTGGATGATCTGTGGCAGAGGGGGCAGGATTTTTCCTTGCCTGACTATCATAAGAGCATATAGCCCATCTGAGGCCCTCAGTTCTCTCGAAACATGGAAATAACTCCATTTTGAATCCAAACCTTCCCTGTTTGTTCAGAGACCAGTGGAACACAGAGATCTGTGTGAGTAATGAACCATTCAGATGCTCCTGTGTGAGTGTAAGTAGGTTGCAGTGATGGAATTTGCATTAATAGGTCCAGTTTTAGCGACATGCCAGTAGCTGCTGATTCCAAAACACTCTAGTTTTGGGTTTCCTCACACTGGTACCTGCTTTTTCTATGGAGCCATTCCTTTAAATGGCCTGGTTTCCTCCTCTTCTCCTCCTTGTCCCCTCATAGTATTGGTGTTACTTTTTGCAGTAACAGCAAAGCCAAGTTCAACACTACAAATTAGTCAGCAGATGATTATTCCTCCATTACTGTGTAGTAAATAACCACTAATTGCTGCAGAAGTTTGTCTTGTGTGTAGCCAATGGCTGTAAAAGAGTTTTTCTGAAAGGAGGGTTTCTGTTAGTTATATTCCTTCAGGTGCATGTACCACAGGCTTAGTAGAGTCCATCCTATCAGTAGCCCCTTGTTTTTTTTAACTCTTTATCATTTACAACCTCAGTGTGAGGGTCTCCTGCAATAGCAGAGGTAGCGATGGACTCTTAGGATGCTGCAGTGACTGTGGAGTAGGCATGATCCTTCAGTCACACAAGATGCAGGGGGACTCCGCCACCAGACTTGTCCATGTGTGAGGTGCCAGAGCCGAGACTCAGACTTGGAAGAGAGTGCACACCAGTGGGGAAGGACTGGCAGGTCTTGGATTTCCTCAGAGAGGTTGGGTGGGCCTCTTTAAATAAGTTTGTAAGTAGTTTGGCTGAGGAAATCATTTGGGGGCCACCACTCTAAACTTCAGCTTATGTCTAGAGGAACGCACTAGTCTGGACATTTGGTTCCTCAGAATACTTTCAGTAAGGCGGGACCTGGGCTGCCTCAGGAGCAAGGCTCACTGCTGATTGTGGGCAGAATCCATTTCACTCTGGGCATTGAGAACAGTTCAAAAAAGACTATTTGGTAAACTCTGCTGTCTCTTCAGGATTCTTCATGGTTTTCTAGTCTCCTCCTTCCTCAGAAATGCACACAGAGATGTACAAGGCCTATCGGTCTGACTTTCGCTTTCCCAGCTCTTCTTAAGATAGTGGCAGAACCACTTTGAAAATCTCCAGAAGCATATTCTGATCCGTTGGGAGCAAATTCCTTTGCTTGCTCCTTCTCCTGTGAACTCCCCACATTACCCCAGGGTGAAATCCACTGTGAGAGGGGTGCATGGTTGTGTGGCAGGGTGCAGGCTTTGCAAATTCTACACAGCACTAGTGTGGGCCGAATGTACATAGTACATCTGTTGCTTTCCTTTCCTGCTCCCCTCTTACATATCTCTTAGCCCACGAGAAGGCTCTGCCTGTGGTCAGAGAGGTGGGGAACATGCCATGGAGGTGACTGCTGTCCGCTTGCCCCTTTCCATGAAGGCAGAGGGAGATCCAAGCGTGGAGATTAAGCCTCTCCCGGTGGTGTGGACCAAAGAAGATGAAGGGTAGTCAAGGGATCACATTCTAACAGATGCTTATAACTGCAAACACTTGTGAACTTTTGAGTTCTAATTCTGCAGCACTTAAACCCTATCTACTTTGTATAGGCCTCTGGCAAGAATGCATTGTTTCATCCTTTAAACAACCGTATTCAGTTCAGCTTTCCCTAGAGAAAGCCCTTTTTGTACTTAAAAAGCCTTCATGGAGTGGTACCCCTGGATCCAGTTTCAAATAGGATTACTTCTCCTCCTGTGCTGCACAGAAAGTTACTTTTGCCAGTGGAACTTTGTATGGATGGTGGGAGAGCAGAAGTAATTAAAAGATTAGAAACTAAGATGGTTTAAAGAACGTTTTTAAGGAACAGAGATGCTGGATAGACTGAAAAAATATTTTAAAGGAAAGCTGTCAGAAGAAAATGTTTTAAAATAGTAGTAGGGGCTGCGACCCCTGCTCACTACTCTCACCTACTCCCCTCACCCCACTTCCCGGGGAGTGTGGGAACTGTACAGCCAGTCTGGCCTTTCCAGCGGGTCAGGGAGCCACGTGGCCATCCGCAGTCTGGTTGGAGAAATACGCAGCCAGCCTCAGCCTTCCCAGAGGGTTGAAACCACCTCTCAAGCTTTTCTAGGCAGCAGACAGGCGCATTTGCATCGTGATGTCATTATATAGCATAGGGTAACATTTTAAAAATATATTTATCGGGAGGGAAGAAAAAGCCCCCTCTTACCCAGTTCAGTTCCCTTGCTTTGCAAGCATGATTGTGATTGTCATCTTTAAATCATGGCCTCCTTTCAGCTAGTTTTCAAACCATTGCAGGAAATATATTTAAGATGTCAATATTGTGATTTCTTTTGACGTTGCTATTGTAATGGGCATTTTACAATTATGGTGGAATGCAAAAAGATCTTACATAAAATGGGGCAGTGATTCTCACTTACATTAGGGTCTCTGGCAGTGGAAGAGATCCTTAAAATGGGTATCGGTTGCTTTACACCTATACAAGGCCCTCATATTGATTGCTAGGGTGGTGTAAAGGTGCAGTACTTTTAGTTAGTGTGTCAAGGCCTGATCTTAGGAGGTTCTGAGCATCTTTGCAGACTTTAATTAGAGGTGATGGTGCTCAACACCCACTAGTAGATGGTTTACCTTAGTTTCTCAAATATGTGCCTAGTTAGAAAATAGTACATCATGGTGAACATCTTTTACATATTTAAAGGATGTGTGTCTTGATACAGTAGTGCTTTTAAAATCGTGGTTGGAAATGAGGTTTTGTGGGCTGTTGATGAGACAGGCTTTATTTTGTGATGAGGTGTTTTTCTAAAGTGTGAAACGTGATTTCAAAAATTACTCCCTAATCTGATTGGTTAGCTTGCTTGCCTGGTTAACACCAAGAGTGTCCAATAGGTGAGCCAGCCTTCCTTTTTTACTAAATGAAGGATTGTTCTGCTGGAAAAATGGGCCATTCTTAAAGCCAGCCCTCCAGCAAACTAAAGCCCAGACTGTACCGTTCTGCAATGTCTATAGCTATGGGAACTGGAGAACAGATTCTACCCTTCCCCTTTTCTGCTGGGGCAGGAATGCTAAGATTTCCCCTGTTACATTTCCTGTGAATCTTTTTATGAGGAGTGGGGTTTTGCCCATCAGCCTGGGGAAGAAATGCGGGTCTGGCCCACCAGTTCTGAGGATGCACCAAGTTGCCTTGGCTGGTAAAGATCCCACAGAAATTATTTCACTAACTGGGGATTGTATCTTCTGCTGGGGGTTTCTTGTTGCCCAGGGAATCCTCTCCGAGACTATTAATCTAGCTCTCCTCCTGCTTTACCGTAGTGGAGAAAAGGGTTTGGATTTAGAAGGCCTAATTTAGGCCCATTCCTACTGTTGATGCTAAATTTTTGCTGTTGGTGAGAGTCCAAGATGAAAGACTGAAAGGCCTGAAGACAAGCCTTTTGGATCAGGATTGAAACCCTTTGGTGATGAATTTGGA
Organism: Carettochelys insculpta; assembly: GCF_033958435.1. Lineage (NCBI taxonomy): Eukaryota > Metazoa > Chordata > Testudines > Carettochelyidae > Carettochelys > Carettochelys insculpta. Next base: position 129,442,688 of record NC_134140.1, on the reverse strand, counting down.
GGAAGCTTGCCATGATACTGCCTATCTTGTACCCGTTTGGTAGGTCAACAGAATACTTCGATTTCCAAGTATTTTTATGTGCCACCTTTATAACCAGCCCTGCATTTTCTTGTAAAAGGCTACGGTAATCTAATTTTTCAGTGTGTACTCCATTAGCGATGGTTATAGGCCATTTATTGGAAAACCAAAGAAAAGCTTGCTGTGCCTGTGAGGTTCATCTTGAAACAGGATCTCCTTTCAGGATGGTGGCAACATTATATTAAGTAATTAAAAATAAGGAAGAGGGTAATGCTGATCCCTTCCCCTGGACAGCCCTTCTGCATAAGACCTGATCCCTCGATAAGAGGAGATAAAATGACTGCTTTCGGAGCAGTATTTCACTTGCATGGGTTTGTTCCACCAGGGTTTCTCAGAGCATTTTACTTTAGAAGTATCTGCAAACATCATGTCTTGTCTTGGCAGGGCTGTTTGGAAGAAAATAATAAAATAATACTTTTGCACCATAAATAAGAACATGTGGCTGGGAACGTGCAAAACAGATGTCCTATATGAAAGTCACAAAGGAGCATTGATAGGCCGTAAATGAACTTTGCATAAGAATTTATCCGATAGCAAAAAGTTTAAATTTCAGAATGGGTGTCTGTGAGTGACATGTACTTAAAATAACTGGTGTATCTTTTGTCTAACTGAGTAATAGCCCACCAGAGGCACAGGGCTGAACTCAGAGTTCCTGCATAAGATGGTACAAGTCATATTTTGCTGTTGGGTATAAATCAGTCAAAATTGTTGTACTTTGCATGTCTGAAGATGCTGCTGCTTAAAGAAGAAAGTTGATCACCTACTTGCAGCTTCATATTAGTTGCTGCCATGCTCCTCTATTTGCTAAAAAGCTCAGGTATCTGGGCTCCCCTCCTTTGTGCTTCATGCCATACAGGATATGCCAATACATGGGTTTGCATCTAAATGAATCTAAGCTGGTGTAACTCAGAACACAGATGGCTCGGAAGAAGGTGGAAGTTGCATCAATTTAGACTTTCCCCTGATCTCGCTATAAAATAAGGAAATCACTGTGGGAGGGGGCTTCATGTTCGTTAAGTGCATGTAGTCAGCATCTCGTAGAGTGCTTCTCAACCTGTTTGCCATTGCAGGCTGCCTATGTGTCACACAATATGTCAGGTGGGCCACATCCAATACTATCTCTATGGCCCTGAGAATGGCACTTGAGCTGTGGCTGTGTGCTGATTGGTCTGCAAGTTGAGAAGCACTCATCTAGCACAAGGAGGCTGCAGTCTGGATTGGGGAAGCGAGGTGCTGCTTCTAATAATCCGCATGCCATTTGGAGCTTTTGGTGAATGGGGTGCAGTTTAAGAAACATACATGATTATTTCATGCAAAAGAGCATATGTAATAATGTTGCACCAGCTCCTCAGTGCATTTCTTTGGATCTAGTATTGGACAAAAAAATATAGCTTAATGAAGGTGCATAGGCAGCAATTTGCTACAGAAGGGACGGGGAACCCTTTTTGGGTCAGAGGCCACTAACCCACATCAAAATCAGTGGTGGGCCGCAGACAGGTGAGAAGCAAAAGGAAAAAACAAACCAGAATCCACCCCTCTCAGATATGGTCCCCAGCAGAAATGGGAATGTCCACCTCATTACCCTCAAGCTCCATCCCAGAGCCTAGGCGGGGCCAGATGAGTAAATTTTGTGGCACTGCCCCAGCTCTCAGATGGGGCCAAAATGAGGGGTTCGTGCATGGGAGGGGATGCGTGATCTGAGTGGGAGGGAAAGCACAGGAGCAGGCTGAGGGTGCAAGGGCTGGATGGAAGAGACGGTTCAGGAGTGGGCTCAGGGTGGGGAGGTCTTGGCAAGAGGGTGGGTGCAGGAGTAGGCTGGAGGTGGGGGATCTGGGTGGGAGAGGGGGTATGGATGCAGCTCTGGGGGAGAGGGGAAGGGCCCCCATGGTATTCTGCATGCCTTAGAAAAGTGCCCTGGCTGGCACTGCTCCCTGCCTTTTTCATTGGTCATGATTCAGCCAATTGGAGCGGTGGGGGTGGAGCTGACACGAAATGCTTCCCTGTAGCTCAGGAGCCAGCTCCCCCATGAGGCAGAGTTGCAGGCTGGATTCGGCCTGGTCTTGCTTGGATTGGGCCTGTGAGGCTCAGGGCTCCCCCTGCAGTGGTGCAAGCCAGCTGGCACTGGCACACCAGCCATGATACCCCTTGTGTGGCTCGTGCGCCAGCATGAGCTCACATCCCTGCCAAGGGCAGGGGGAGGGCTGAGCCTTCAGGCAAGCCATGGGCTGGATGCAGCATGCAGGCCATAGGTTCTCCACCCCTGTACTATGGCGTAGCTGGCGACAAGGAACAAAGACAGAAAGGTGAACTCTGGCTGCCATGGTTATGATAATCCACAAGGTGGAGTTAACCTACTTAGGTCAACAGTCACGAGCATTATATTCCCAGCTTTATGGAACTGGAGACGGCACAAACTATCTGGCGTATTTTAAACATCCACCACAAAAATAAAATGTGCAACTTTTGAATGTCAGTATTAGGGTTATATCTAGTTTGACGTCTTTGTGAATTTCATCTTCATATGGGAGGGCCGACCATTTTACCTGATTAGACTGTTGGTTGCTTTCTCATTCAGAACTTTTTAGGGTTAGATTTGGAGATTTTGCTACTTCCAGGTCGGTTTAATGCACAAATCTGGTATCATATTTGAAGGGATTAAAGTATGCTGAGAAACGCTCTCTGGTGCATTAAAGCAAAGAAAAGTGTTCTGTCAAACCAAAGGATTAGACTGCTAATCCCACAGTCACCCATGTCCATAAAATCTATGCTCCAGGCTCAGTGGAGCAGCGCCACTTTGATTCATGCCTTTTAAAAAAAAAAAAAAAAGCAAAATCCGCATGAAACTCAAAAGGAGAAAAATCTAATTCCATGTACAGCATTTGACATGTACCATTCCACTTGGAATGTAACAAAATAGCCTATTTTTGAAATGGTTGTTGAGTAATCCCTTATCTGAGCTCATGAAGGAGAATGGATTTTGGTGCAGGTGACTTTAAAAAGGGAACTGGATGCTTTTTTAGGCATTTATTTCGGAGCTATCATTGAATCACATCTTTTATCCTTGGCCGCGTGTTTTCAGAAAACTGCTTTTAGGGCAGTATGAAATTTCCCTTTTGGATTTTTGCTGTTTTTACAAAAAGTGGCATCTTGCATCTCAAATGCTCCTTTTCCAAACTCCCCACTAGCAGCATGTAAAATGGTATAGGCTTATTAAAATTAGCTAAGGCGACTTCTTAAATAGTTTTTGGAATAAATAACAGCTTGTGTAATTTCTAAGGGCCTTTGATAGCATACACACACTCTGCACATGAATTGGGCACTCATTCACGTTCCTCCTTCACATATCACATGTGGTGAAGTATGGTTCTCAGTCAAAGAAAGTAAATAGATACTGAAATAGTCAATGTTCTCACAACTTAATCCTTGTAACCTCTCTCAAAGTTCTTATTGACTGTAGTGTTTGTACTGAATTTGAAACTACATTTTGCTGAGTAGAGATACAGAAGCCATATTCAGTAATAGCTTTTTTTGATGTTCCCTGTTTATTCAGTGCTGTACTTGCTTGTATCTGGAATTTGACCTCAGAGCTGCATGGTTTGAGGTATGTGAAGGGAGCAAGAACAAGACTAAAATGGTCAGGAAATGTAATGCCTGGGTTACTTGGGGAGGAAGCAAGAAAGCAGTAAGTTCCTGTTGATAGGGGGAGATAATTTAATTTCAACTGTGGACTTTAATCCACCATTTATTTTTGGTAAGTGTCTTTGGAATTTTGTATACCACTTGATAAATTCCAAAGACTTTTGTGAATTTAAAACAACAACAAACTTTGTCTTCTAGAACTTCTTTCAATTATTGGCTTTGCTCACTCCTTATTTTTCTTTTCAGTCTTGATAATCTACTTTACGAGTTTCTATCAGATTTAATAAAATAATGTACAGATTTTATTTTTGTGGGGAGAGGGGGTGGAGGAAGAAACCTATGTGGGTTCATTGCTCTTGGTCCCTTTGGGGATGGGTAAAATAAAAACAACACCTTTCTCCCCAAAAGAAAGAGCAGATGGAAGAATAAACAATACTAGTGGATGCATAAATATTGCTCATGCCTCGCATTCTGTCTGCTTGAGTGCTGGGATTCCTCCATTCAGTGTAAAATACTTTGCATTTTTACTGTCTTCTGTCTGGTAAGAAAATCTGTCTCATGGGATCAGTTTTTTCACCCCCACTTTTGAATGAACCTGTATCTTTGAAAGTCTGGTATTTTAAGACTGAATCTGTTAGCTGAGCCCAATAGCTGACTGATAACATTAAGTTCTATATGGCAAAGAAGCTACATTTTTGAAGACACCCCCTCCCCCTGGATTTAATTTCCTATATTCTCCGAAGGCTAGATGATTTGCAGGGACAACTTATATAGAGCAAAAGGCTACAAATGCTGTAATTTGACAGAAGTGAAGTGATCAGCTAAAACCATTGAGCAAAATTAACCACTGTTCCACTTTTACTATCATAAGAATTTTTCTTTGAGGTCTGGGCTACTATTTTTTTTCTGATTGTACAGCACATTGCACAAAGGGGTCTGCCTCTGTGACACAGGCTTCTAGGTATTGCAGTAATCCAAAAACTAATTATACTACTAATTTTCATGCTTGATTCGTTCAATGATCTATTCAGTTCTTTGTCACCTGAAAGTGGCCAAATAATAGATATTCCATAACAAAGGGGCAGGGTAGAGGGAGACAATAGTGGACAGCTGTGGAGAAGGCAAAGCCGGGGTACAACCTCTGTGCCACAGTCTCTCTTCGGCAGCCAGCGAAAATGATACCAATAAAATTTTTATGCCTATAATGTAGGAAAATAATGTGTATTAATAGTTGTACGCTGGATTTTCAAATAGACCCCAAAGGAAAGAGTTACCCAACTTTAGAAAATCCTTGCTATAAGTTGTAAAGGAATGCAGTATGTCAGCACAATCCTGGGGTCTGACTCTACCTCCCATCTTGCATGAGATTTGCTGCCCTACGGTTCACTGAATAGCATTGGGTTCCCCCAGGAGAGGAGGAATTTTAAAGCTCAAAGGTTGTACGTTCATGTTTGGCTAAATGATGGAACATCCAGATCCATTGTCAGAGTGATGGAATGGTTGTCAGCATATTGCCAAGAGATTAAATTCATCCCTGTGCCGAGGGCCCACATCTGGTACTGCTAGCCCTGAGCGATCACACGTGATGGCAAATAATTGAGATTGGAATAAATAATCTTTTTGGATTTGTTGATACTTCCTAGTTTTGGAACCTTTCAAGCTTAGGTTTTCAAGATTTTGCTCACCTTTCATGAGGGCTATAAACATCTTTTTACTTGAAATGAAAGCTTTGTGATTCTCTCGCGCTCTCGTGAGTCCAGTGGCTGTGAAAGTGCCAAATTCAGGAAGACTCTTGATCAAATCATGAGTTGGCAACCCTCTGAATGCAGACAGTTAATGTATAGGGTCATGTTCAATTGAGGGGCAGGGTGCAGTATATACCTTTTAGTGACCTTCTGCATGGAGCGTCATTTCCCTGTAGATGTGTAAATATCTAGTGATGTAGTGTATGAGGGTTACTGTGCCTGTATTCCTCCTCAGAGTAAGGCCAGAGCACTCGTGCTGTCTTCTGGCTCTCCATCCATCATCTCTCTTGGATGGACACACAGCTCTCTCCCTTCTGCCCACAGTGTAGTTTAGGCTTCACAGTTCCCCGCCTACACTGTAAATTTTCACCAGCAAAGTCAGACTCCAAAGCAGTCCTGCTCTGCCTGTCTCTGCAAAGGCTATATATAGTGTAGTTGCCAGTGTTATAAATCAGCGTCCATCTGTTTCTGAGCAGAATCATGTTAATTTTTACTATTAAACCGTTATAGAGATCTATAGGAGAACTTACAAGCATGGTTAAATAAGCTTATCAGAAATCACCCCCATCCTTTGGCTGGTGAACAGGGCTTCAAACCCCACCAATGGGATTTTCTGTAGTGACAAGTTCACCTCTGCTGTTAGCTCAGAACAAAGGAATCCATGAACCTGAGAGTTGCTCTTTTGGGCCTCTATTTTCCTCATGTAGCAGGTGATCAGCAGCAGATTTCTCCTGGGGGCACAGCTTCAAAAGAGTGAGTCCAGAGGTAGGTAATTTGGATTCTTCTCCTCGGTTTCCTAGGACACCCACTCAACCAATAGTGAGTCTTGTCTGGCCAGTTGTTTTAGAGAATCCCTTGGCTGTCATGATAATTTGCAAAGGTTTACATTCGTCCCATCTGTCCTGTAAAGAAGTTATGTATGAGCACTTGCACTTTTAGGATACATAGGATGTGTGGCTGCACTTTTGTAGTGTAGATGCTTACTACAGCAAAAGAAGTGGTGCATCCCCTCCCTGTAGAAAGTCCACTTCTGTGAGACACAGTATCTCTTCACTAGACCTGTGCTATCTGTGCCGAACATTAGGATGGCTTAATTATATCTCATAGGGCATAACTCAACTTTGTAGTGTGGACCTGACCTCAGTTTCAGTGAAGTTTGCCCAAGATATTGCAGGTAATTGCCATATCTGTCATAGAGTTTCTCTGCTTGTTAGATATATTTAAGCCAGTGTGCTTCTATAAAGAGCGTTTTCTTACTGAGCTCAGTATCTGACTTGAGGGAACATGATTAGTACACAGTTTTCAGTTTTTCATAACTCTGAATTCTGAAAACCTAGTCCCTGCTATAAGGACAATGTGTGTGTGTCCTACTAGTAGCTTTAAATTAATCCATTTGGGTTACTGAAGCACAAAAATAATCCTTCATGAAAACAAAAGTTCTTCTCCCCTCTCTCCTTTTATTTTTTTCTCACACTACTTAACACTTAGTCAATGGATTTTTCTCTCAGTTTCCAAAAGGAAAAAAGAATCCTATACAGATTGAGGCCAAGTATAAGAAATTGCAGCCTAAAGAATTGTGTGGCTGTACGCATGCTATAAAGGTTACACATGTCCCCAGTTGGAGGTTAGAACAAGATGGTTATCTTTTAGTCTTGCAGGGTGACACAAATATGCTGCAATTTTGTTTTCTTTTTTTTTCTTAATCACACATAGCAAAGTGTTTAACTCCATGTGTTAGAATAAGAGTGTTTTACTTTTTATTAGTATTTTTATCACAAGGGTGCATCTAATTACTATTTGGGGAGGGCATCATTGCCTAACAAAATAAATAAGAACATGTTTTCCATGAGGGCCTTTACTTGAAATGGAATTTATGATTCTCTAACACTCCCATGAGTCCAGGGTCTGTGAAAATGCCAAATTCAGTGAAATTCTTGACTAAAATCATGAGTTGGCAAAACTTTTGTTTTGATCCATAAGGCTTCTCAAATGTGAAGAAGAAATTTAAAAAGTGTCTTTCTAATTTACAGCATCCCATCTCAAACATAATCCTCCTAATTACAAATGTTTCAAAATTCTAAATCCTCCTACATTCCAAATAGATTAATAGATTTGTAAGGGCGGAGGTTACTGTTCTGATCATTGAGTCTAATCTCCCTTGAGACACAGGCCACAGAATTTCATAAAACGATTCCTTTGTCAAGTTTCTGGTTGACATCCTGTCTACATTTATGGAGTAAAAGTGCTGAAAAGTCTGCTATATCCCTACATCTATTGGTTAATTGCCTCACTTAAAAATAAATTCACGTTATTTTTGGTCTGCTTTTGTCTAGCTTCAGCTTGCAGCCACTGGATCTAGTGTCTGAATCTGTTAAATAGCAGATCAAGTTACCTCTTAATCATCTCAAGTCTATGTAATACAGCTTTTCCAGACCTCACATAATGTGTGGCTCTTTTGTGAACATTTTCCAGTTTGTCAGCATCCTTCCTAAAGTGCAAACACTAGAAGTGAACACAGTGTTCCAGCAATGGACTCACTAATGCCATATACGTAGATAATACCACTTCCATACTCCATACGCATCCAAAGAAGACGTGTTCTGTTAACAACTCTATAGCACTGGGATCACATGTTCAATTAGTTGCTCCCATGACCAGTATGTCCTTTTCAAAGTCACTGTCTTCAAGTTAGTGACCCTTTGTAAATGTGTGACCCATCCCATATGCATATAAAATGACTTGCCTTAATTTTCAAAAGCACTGATACACTTCTGGGTCCTCTTTATTTATATATCTATAAAACTAAATTAAAAACTAAAAAGTGTCACCATTAGAACTGCATGAAAAATATTTTTAATTATATTAATTATTAATTAATCACTTTTTAATTTATCTTCCTGTGCCCCACTTCAGTGAAGCATTTGGTATGTGATTGCTTTGAAGTCTGTGGGATACAAAAACATACTTAGAGTTAGACACATGCTTCTATGTTTTCCTGAATGTGAATGGACCTTAGCTTCTGCGTGAGTGCTTTCCTGTATTGGAGCTGAGATGATTTAGGGAATAGCCACTTGAAAATGGTTCTAGTGGATATTCACTCTGGGTTCAAATGTGCTTTTCGTTTTTGTGACTGGGAGATTTTTCACAGGCAGCCTCTGTTGCTTTGTACCTGCAGTCTGTTTTTTTGTGCTCTGAACTGATAACATAAGGACGGTGCAGAGCATCTCCCCAGCTTCTTACCATTGCTTGCAATCTGAGACATAATTTCTTGGAGGTAGAAGCTTTGTTTAGTGTTCCTTCTTGAAGTCAGGTATTTTTGCTATAAGTAATTTCTGTTTACATAGTCAGGTTTTAGTATTAGTGTTGGCATTTCTCACACATTTTATTCCCAACATTAGGGGAACCTAGGGTGTTCAATATCTGCGGCTTCAAATGGTACCTGAGTTGCCCTTGAGTCTTCCATGTCAGTGATCCTAAGGAGAGCTTTTTGTGGTGTCTCAGGCAGTTGCACTTTTCTTTTGATGCAAGATCTGTCCTTCTCTCCTCAGTGCCAACAATCTCATGAGCTCCAAATTTGTAGACATGCAGTGAAGCTTTCAATGAGGCTCCAATCACATCCTAGCCTTCTGACTCTTCAACACCTCAGACTGTGCTACCAGATACTGCCCCTCCAGCCCTGGGGTGGTCTAGCTCTGTATCATATGAGATCAGGCTGAAGGACTTGTCCAAACAGATGTGAGAATTATAAGAGCAAGCTCTTCAGTCCTTTAATGTAAGGATGACCTTTCTTACACACTCAGGATCTAGAGGCAGTCCAGTCCCAGTACGTGTTTCTCTGCAACTCAATGGAAGTGTGGGTCCACAACATAGGTGCCAAATATAAGGGTACTCTAAAACTGTCTTCACAAGAAGCATGACCAGCTTCTGCACCAGGGTAGAGAAGGGAACAATCTCCTTATATATCAACAGTACTATACTGGAAGAAGGTTGATGTGGAAGTACCAGAGCTCCCTGTCCAACCCAAACCTGCATCATCTGCACCACCCCTTCCTGCTGTCCGTCTGGCTAGACCTGAATATACCATCTTTGAGGACCTGGAGATTTGCACTGACTCAGAATTATAGAATCATAGAACACTAGAACTGGAAGGGACCTCAAGAGGCCAGTGAGTCCTGTTCCCTGCCCTCCCAGCAGGACCAAACACCATCTAGATCATCCCCGATAGGTGTCTATCTAACCTGCTCTTAAATATCTCCAGTGACGGAGATTCCACAACCTCTGTCGGTAACTTATTCCAATGTTTAACCACCCTGACAATTAGGAAGTTTTACCTAATGTCTAATCTAAACCCTGCTTGCTACAGTTTAAGCCCATAGCTCCTTGTCCTATCCTCAGAGGCCAAGGGGAACAATTTTTCTCCCTGCTCCTTGTAACTCTCTTTGAGGTACTTGAAAACCACTACCGTGTCCCCTCTAAGTCTTCTGTATTCTAAACTAAACAAGCCCAGTTCTTTCAGTCTTCCCTCATCGCTCATATTCTCTAGACCCTTAATCATTGGTCAATATTGTCTAGCACATGGTTCCCAGCCTGTGGTCCACAAGGATATCGCAGGGGCTCTGTGAGAAAAAGAAAGATAAATAAAAATAATCATTGAAAATAAATTGCCAAGTTACAATCAATTATTATTTTTAAATTAAATATTTTCCAATAATGTTATTAATTGTTGTCCGAAAATCTATGTTGTAGTTTCCTTTTTCGTTTAATTAAGTGTACATAGCAGCTAGAATTGGCTTTGATGGGGGGGTCTGCAAAGAGTTTGGGGGTGATTAAGGGTCTGCATTGGTGAAAGATTGGGAACTGCTGATCTAGCAACATTCATAGAATCGTAGAACAATAGAGCTGGAAGAGACATAAAAAAGCCGTCGAGTCCATCCCCCTGCTCTAAACAGGACCAAACCCATCAGATCAGCCCCTCCAGGGCTTTGTCGAGGCGAGACTTAAACACCTCCAGGGATGGAGACTCCACTACTTCCCTGGGTAGACCATTCCAGTGCTTCACCACCCTCCTAGTGAAAAAGTTTTTCCTAATGTTCAACCTGGACCTTTCCAACTGCAAGCATTACCAACACTTCCACTGTTTATTGGGCCTTAGACACTTAGGGGGTAAATTACAGCTAAATAACAGCACAGAACACTGAGAGCCCCAACTGGTGGCTGTAAAAAACTTTATTGGACCACACCCATAAGTGGGCATCCAGCTAACTAAAATCATGCCAGATTACAAATGTTGCCAGATGAGAGAGTACTGGATTTGAGAGGTTCAACCTGTACCACTAGCTCTGCTTGTGGACTCGGAACAGTTGTATTTATCTGATGGCCCTGAAGCATGAGATGAGACCCAAAAACTTCCAGAGTTTCCTAGGTATCCTGTCACTCCCACAGTGTACATTACCATTACCGTGCCAGGTGTCCTCCAGGGGCACCCAAGCTATACCTGTGGGACCCCACCTCTAGCTGTGTTGGGGCTCCTGGGATCCATATGTTAGGCCTCCTGGCTGCAAAATCTTGGAGCAGGAGTTTAGACAGAGACCACCTTTCTGGGAAGGACCTCAGATCCATAGAGGGCTATGAGGCAGCAGACCAGCTAATGAACCTGCAAGACTTTTGTCAGAAGCTGGGAATGGGTGACAGGAGATGGATCACTTGATGATTACCTGATCTGCTCATTCGTTTTGGGCTGTCTGGTATTGGTCACTGTCTGTATACAGGATACTGGGCTTGATGGACCTTTGGCCTGATCCAGTATGATCATTATGTTCTTTTGACTTTTTTTCTTCATTTCCTGTGAAGCAGTTGTACCATCTTTGCTGTCACTGGCGGATGATTACAGACCATTTCAGGACCTGCTGAAGAGGCTGTTCAGATTCCCTGTGAGGAACTTCTGGGCCCTGCCTGAGAACTTCTGATATCCTCCAGAGCAGGTCCTAGTAAGAGACCACCCCCAATAAGTGAGACTGTATTAGAACTTGCCAAGGCACTTTGGCATATCATGGCAAAATGCTCTCTGACTTTGAAGAGGATGGAGGGAAAAGTAACTGTGCTGTCAATGGAGATAGAATAGTCACTTTCTCAAACTATTACCCAGCTGGCTCAGAACAGGGACAGAACCAACCATACAATTCTGGTGCCCCAGCATGTCTCAGCCTGATTTTTGGGTAGACAACTAGCTTACAGGAAGGAAGGCTATTTAGGAATGGTCTAACCCTGCTCAGGAATGTCAGTAAAACCTCTCAAAGGAAATGTTTTGCTGCCAGATGGAAAGTGGCTCTCACTTCAGTGCCAGCACCCTGACATACATCCGCAGAACACTGGGATCCTTATCTTTGGAATGTCTTATATCTCTAAAGATGTTGGCTCTGCCCAACAGCAGCAATTAATACCTTCTACATTTCTGTGGGAACTGCTCTGTTTTTATCCACTCGGTAACAATGGGGATCTTCAAGAGCATCACTAGAATCTTTGCCCAGGTATGAAGACCAATACCTACCTGACTCTTGACACCAACACCTTGTTATTTGCTGCTCTTGTTGAGCTGTTGTGTCATAGCTGCATTTACATCGTTGGAGTGTTATTTGGTGATCCCTTCCACCAACCATGGTAGTATCCGCAGTTATAATTCCATCACTTGAGCCTTTAACCCCCCGCGCCTTTTTGCACTTATCCATGAAAGCGGCCCTCCCAATGACTGCCACTTCTGCCAGTAGAGTGGGTGAATTTAGAGCCCATGCAGTGGCTTTCCCAGTGTGATGCTTTGAGATTTCATCTCAAGCTCATCCCAGAAGTCAGTTCTGAATTCCACTTGAATCAAACCATATATTTACCTGTCCTCTGTCCAAAACATCTCAAGAACCGGGATGACAGAGAGTTCTACTTGGTAGCCTCTGAGATCTGACTTTCTATTTGCAAAGAACAGAGTCTGTAAACAAGTTGCTGAAACAATTTGCATGTTGAATGAAAGAGAAGAGAATCAGTCTTGTCACAGACACAAACTAAATTTGAGGCTGTATTGCTCTTTGCTACGGAAGAATGGAAACCCCTCTCCCAAAAGATGTGAGGGCCATCTTGAGCAGAGCACAGACTATGCCAGTCGCTTCTCTGCGAGGAATAACTGTTTAGAAATCTCTGGTAGGGTATTATGTCCTTCTGTAAGTTTTATTTACAGATGGTTCTTTCAGAACTGCAGTCCTCTGATCCATGGTATGCTATAGTTCCTTACACTCTACTCAATGAGCAATTCATGTAAGTCACCTGTAGCAACCCTAATTCAAAGAGGAAAATACATGTTACTTTATGGTAACTGGAATTCTTCGAATGTGCAGTCTTTATGAATATTTAATGATTCACCCTTCTTCCACTTTCTTGCTCTCCTTCATAAGTAAAGTGGCTGGTTAAGTTGCTTGAGTACATCCAATTCTGAAGATTGTAGGTTTAAGCCTCACTTCATAACACATTGAAATTCCATCTCTAAATCACCCAGCTGCAAAAAGTGGTACCTGATTCATTTGGTGACAGCAGTCAAAGGTGGGCAGATGTGATGCTGTTTGCATTAATCTCTGATTCACCAATGGCTGTGGAATGGATGTGCCTTAATACCGTCAGCCCCAGTGAAGCACTGGCTTGGAGGAGTTTTAATTGTTGTTTCCTTCCTTTCTGCTTTGGAGCCTTTACTGTCTGTTCACAATAAAATAGGAACTGAAGAGGCAGTTGGTCATAATTCAAAGCACAACCCATTTTGGATGAAGCTGTATTATCAAACTTTCCACCAGCCAGAAGACCCTGAGCTGAGACCTTGGAGGAACAGCACCAAGTCCCCACTGCCATGCAGTGGAGGCTAACACCACTAACGTTCTGATTCTGTAGAATTTTAGAAATCAGATGAAACCATCTTTACTTTTCCTCCCTGTGTCTCTGAGCAGCACCCGTGTTTAACAGTGTGCCATTGCTGTGGATTTGGGCCTGTGCAATCAGCTTTTTCAGTGGGGGGGGGGACTTTAGTTGGAACTTGATTTATTCAGTAGGTACCTTGGACCATTCAAAAAACACGCTGGGAACACTGTTCTGTCAGCATCATGGAAAACTGAACACGCAGGATTTTTAGCTGAACAAGCCAATGCTTGTGGGAAGAGGAAGAGCTCCTGTGGAGCAGGGGTCAGTATTGTTGGTATCTGTGTGTCTTTACATTGTGTAACTTAGCTTTTTGTATGGGCTTCGTAATTGTAATAATCTTTTCAGCTACTTCGTCCCCTCTGTTTTTGTTGAGTTGTTCGTTCTTTTAATTTATTGACAGATTGATTTTATTTAGTTAGTTTTGGCTACTGAAACTCATATAGAGTGTAGAATTCCTCCTGGGATTGTTTTCACAGAGACTTCATCATATCTTTGCCCCTCCAAACTCAGTTCTGGTAATGCCAGTGACCGCATAGTAGCTGCTACAGGTCAGTAATCTCTACGACAATAGTATAAATGATAAGCTATACTGCCTGAATTGGAATTCTGAGAACAAAAAGAATGAGTTATCTCTATTAAATAGAATGTTTGCTTTCGTTGAGATTTGTGGCTTCTCTCCAGGAGGAAAGGGAATTACACCAGCTGCTATTTTTAAGGAATTGAGATTTTACATCCATTTTCAGCATTTAGAGTTTTGCCTGTCTAATTCCTTGCCCTTTCAGACAAAAGTCATTTTACAGAAGTGGTTTAAACTCATCATGCTACTGTATTCAGTTTTTTTTTTTGCAATTTTACAGTATTTGCTACATAATTCTCATTTTTATAATATCTTTATTGAATTTATCTGTACATAGATGAAATTAATACAGTGTGGACCTGCCTGAACAATGTATCCTTGGTATGCATTACAAAGACAGAAGACTGTATTGTTTGTACCGGAGGTATGGGTGCCATCTCAGTGAGCCAAAGCAACAAATAGGCAACCATACCTTCATTTGCACAATTGTACTGCTATCTGTAAGTAATTCAGAAATATTGAACGTTTTCCTATATATTTTTTTATCCCCCCCCCCTTTTTTTTTTATTTTTATCACTTTGAGGTGATGGCAGTGTTTTTGTTTGTTAAAGGCTATGTCCTTTAACCTCTAGGTCTAGTGAGTTCTTTATGTTAGTGCTGGACTTTTGCTTGTTCCTGAGCTGTAATCCTTTTTAAAGCTTGATCCTGGAGGATGCTGAGCCCTCTCTCCCTGACTGAACAAAGCATTTGGAGGCACATGCTTAACTTCCAGCACTTACATGCCTGGCTGGATGGGAACCACTTTTCAAAACTGAATTGTTGGTCATTTGATTTTTGTGGGGCCCTCCCTTTCTTTAATTTTTGGGAGAAGAATTAGATTGCATTGCTGCTCTGGAAAGTCCGGCTATCCATGCCCTTTACTCCTGATCTGTTTAATAACAAAAGAGGGACTTTTTTTTTTTAAAACAGACTTGGCATGTCTACACTTGGGGCTGGTCTAAAACAGCAACACTTATTGTACTGCTGCCTGCATCAATTTGTAACATCGCATTGCACACAAGTACATTTGTCTGGAATAAAGCAAATATTAGTGTCATCTTTGTATACTCATTGATGGAAAAATGCACATAGGTGATTGGAAGCTTGGATGCACATGCCTTATGGTGAGATAGATATCCAGACAGATTTATTTTACAGTGTGTCTTGTCTGAGTGGGCCACGGGACACCCAGAATGGGACGTCAGAATGAGAGAGTCATGTGTGCCAGGGTGAGATTAAGAGTGGACAGATGGCTGTTTGCGTAGGGAACGCAGTGGTGATGATAGCTTTGCATGGGAATAGCGATTTCTATGTCCAGCTGCCTAACATCAATTTCAATGTCGAAATAGCACAGGGCATGTGTAGACGCGATGCGTGCTATTTTGACATTGTGCCGGCTACTTTGAAGTAGCCAGCTAGTGTAGACGCACCCATGGTGTGTGTATGAAATCATAGCCTGACAGCACCAGGCACAGACTCAGCTTCCAGCACAGCAAGTTCAGAATGACAACTGAATATGCTTTTGGTAGATTGAAGGATCT
Organism: Carettochelys insculpta; assembly: GCF_033958435.1. Taxonomy (NCBI): domain Eukaryota; kingdom Metazoa; phylum Chordata; order Testudines; family Carettochelyidae; genus Carettochelys; species Carettochelys insculpta. The sequence continues at coordinate 129,427,122 of NC_134140.1, read as the reverse complement.
CTGTTTACTCATCAGACTGGATCTCAGTGAGAAAAACATCCCAATGATTATAGCTTCCTACTGTGCCTTGCACAATCTGAATCCTTGGGAGAAGTGGGGAATTCCCAGAATGGAGGTCTGAGGTGGAGCTGCTCTCAGCTGAGTTTGAACAGCCAGACACAAGTGCTATTAGAAGAGCTTAAGACATAGCAGTATGGCTCAGAGAATCTTTTCGAAAATCACTTCAACGTTGAACCACAGTAATGCACCTGAACCTGGGGCTGCAGTTTGGGACCTATTGGGACGTGGGTGGTGCTTGCTGCACACCTGTGAATATAATACATATCGTTGAGGTTTTTGCTGCACATTTTTCATCATTTCCCTGTGTTTTTCATTGGTCTTATAAGTTATGTCACAATTACGTCCATTGCTACTGTGCATGATGCGGCACCTGTTGGGAATGAATAAAGATTATTTTCCAAACAAAAGAGGTTTTTTGAGTGTTGAAAACACATCTAGAAAAAAACCAGTGCAAGATAAGATAAATACATTAAAATCTTAATAAATTTAGGAGAAGAGTGTAAAAAAGAGGAAGAAACAGTCATGTTCATTCTAACTATGCCTACATTAACTGTGGTTCTCAAGTCAGAGTATGTGAAGCTGTAGTTGTCCTTGCTGTCCCTCTGGGTAGAGTGGTGGGGTTAGGGATGTAACTCTGGGTACCATGTGGTGTGCTAGGTGGGGATATAAGGAGCTGCAGTTTTCTGTGGACTGCGAAAGGAGATGAGCCCACAATTGTTGAACCTGTAGGTCCTCAAGAGTCAGCAGCCTGTGAGTTTGCTGCTGCAAAAGCCTTGCTGTGTCCTGGTGCACTTCCATCTCCTTTCCATTCTTACTCTCCTTTGCCTTCCTCGTGCCTGCTCTTTCCCTTTTCATGCAGTTTGCAATATTCATCTCTCAGGCTCGCCATTTGCCATCTGATGCACCAGGATCTCATTGAACAGGACACTCCAAGTCACCTTTTTCTCTCCTCCTTGCCCGGCTCAGGTAATCAGTGGCTGTGGACTGGGAACCCTTCACAATTGCAACACCTGCAGCTACAGAAGAACAAAGATACTACTGTCAGCATAGTTACAATGGAAATCAGAATTTAAAATTCATGTCTCCCTTCCATTGCTCCTCAGAAGTTTTAAACAAGGCTTCCTCATTGACTCTTCTGCTTTGCAGTGATTTGTTCCTGGTGCCACTCAAAGCACCATCCTTAGGGAGTGTGGCCTGCCACCAGGGGAGGGAAATGAGAAGGGAATTGCTTAGTAGTATGAAACTCTGTGGCTGCGTCTACACGTGCACACTACTTTGAAGTAGCGGCGCCAACTTCGAAATAGCGCCCGTCACGGCTACACGTGTTGGGCGCTATTTCGAAGTGAAATTGATGTTAGGCAGCAAGACGTCGAAGTTGCTAACCCCATGAGGGGATGGGAATAGCGCCCTACTTCGAAGTTGAACGTCGAAGTAGGGCACGTGTAGATGATCCGCGTCCCGCAACATTGAAATTGCGGGGTCCGCCATGGCAGCCATCAGCTGAGCGGTTGAGAGACGCTCTCCCTCCAGCCCCTGCGGGGCTCTATGGTCACCGTGTGCAGCAGCCCTTAGCCCAGGGCTTCTGGCTGCTGCTGCTGCAGCTGGGGATCCATGCTGCATGCACAGCGTGTGCAACCAGTTGTCGGCTCTGTGGATCTTGTGTTGTTTAGTGCAACTGTGTCTGGGAGGGGCCCTTTAAGGGAGCGGCTTGCTGTTGAGTCCACCCTGTGACCCTGTCTGCAGCTGTTCCTGGCACCCTTATTTCGATGTGTGCTACTTTGGCGTGTAGACGTTCACTCGCAGCGCCTATTTCGATGTGGTGCTGCCCAACGTCGAAGTTGAACGTCGACGTTGCCAGCCCTGGAGGATGTGTAGACGTTATTCATCGAAATAGACTATTTCGATGTAGTATGCACGTGTAGACGTAGCCTGTGAGTGTTTAGGGCAATGGCATTGGACACTGGCACCATTCGATCCGGCGACAGTGATCTTACAGTAACAAAGGCACGGAGAAGACAACAGTTGAATGTAGGCCCATGCACTGTTAGGTCCTGCACTGCAGCAGTGCCCGCCAGAAGAGTTATTTTTGTGTGGGGAAAACATCCTAGAGAAGCAGAAAAAATAAGATTTCCCATCCCTAGAAACCTGCAGGAGATGACTGCAGAGTATTTCCATGGAAGATTTCATCAAGATGTTTCTGGAGGATGCAAGACACATCCTCCTGTGCATAAACAAACTGGCTCACAGGGCCTCCCCGGCCTAACTGTAGAGAGGAGTGAAAACCAGCTACCAGCTCTACTTCACTTTGCTGTGCCTCTTCTAGTACAAGTAACTGCATGAGAAATCAGCAGTTGGGTCTGGCTAAGCTGAGGGAGATCGATATTTTGAGGATCCGTTGTCTCTATGGGGGTCATCCATGCTTGATTGTCAGGACTGACTGAAGTCTCAAAGAAGTCCTGGCTCAAGTCAGAGCTGGACCCTGTCATCACACGTCTGTCCTTCCTTCCTCATCCTTACTTTTCATGCCAGGGGTTTGTGGCTTAGGAACCATGGAGGTATTGATGGTGGTGTATGGGGGGTTGGGGTCTCCACCAGGTGTGGCAGGCAGCTTTTTTAAAAAAGAGTAGCTTTGAGTCCTGGCACCAGCTTGGTTGTGGCTGCCCTGGCCTGCTGAAATTCTGCTGCTGCTGTACTTCCTTCATGTTCATTCAGCACTGCTCTGCCCCTTCCTCCGATAGCCCCATGCAATCTGCTTGTTCCAGTGGACGGCCTGCAACTGTGAGTGCATAGCCTCATTTCCTCCACAGGCCCAGGAGAGCTTGTATCTCCTGCCTGCTCCAGCCAGAGCATTACTGGAACACGTGGGCAGCTGTGCACCACAACAGAGAATTGCTAGAAATTGAGCTCACCAAGCTGGACTACTCAGGAAAAGGCTTTTCAGAAATTTGTGGAGTTTTAATAAAGGGGATGGGTCCATTTTCTGTGACCTCCTGGTGAGAGGAGTTAACAACGGGGATCCACCTGGCCAGAAAAAGGCAATGTGGGAGAGCTTCTGGGGGTCAGCAGGGGTAACACATTGTCTGTGCTTGCACCATATGGACTGCACTTTGTACCCATGGCTCAGCGCTGCTCAGGGGGGTGGTGTTGCTGTGCTGGTGTAACAGGGCTCTTTCATTGGTGGGAGACACATTGCTCTAGTAGTATAGGGGTCTACAATTCAGCATGAGGTGGCTCCTTACGCAGATCAGGTGTAGGTCTGCATATGTTGAGTGAAAGAACTTAAAGGGTCTGCTACTCAAGTCAGTGGTACTTGTTAACGGCACATGCTTATGGCTTCTAATCTCATCCTCCCCCCAGCACATAAAACAGAAACTACAAAGGTAAATGGAAAAGAAAGAGTTGCCATCATAGCCTTAATACTGCAGTAAATGATCAAAAGACAGGACATAGCGAAATGTAAAGCTGCTTCATCAGACCACATTGCACGCAAAGGATCTGATCCCAGGTCCATTTCTCTCAATTGTAGGCATTTCATTGACATCACTAGAGGTTGGCTCAGGCTCACATACCCTTTTACTGCTTTTCTCCTTGTTAATGTAAACCTCACAACAATTTATGGTATACATTTAATATGCAGGATGTGCACTGCGGCCCTCCTGTCTGTGCCTCACAGCGGAGAGGATGGAGTCCTCGAAAGATCATAAATATATGTGAGGTATAAAGGTAAAAAACACGTTCTTCTTTAAATGGGTGCCCTACTAAATTAATTGGAGATTTTTTTTATAGTCACTCGTTACAGGAAAGTACCTCTTTAAATGTAACTTTTTTGTTAATTATTAACTGATGATGCAAACTATACAGTTTAACACTTTTCCAGAATACTTTGCTCTTCTTTAAGTCCTATGTCTTCGAAGAAGGAATTAGTAGAAGTTGTTGACTCTTGACCGAATGTGTCCATTTGGAGTGAAAAATAATATCCGCACAGTGAATTTAAGTTATGTCCCTCAAGGTACAAATTTAGGAAACTGGTAATCCATTTTTTTTTTTACTTACCGGAGCTCTATTCGGGGGGAGCAAGCAGAGGGGAATGTGGGATAGGAAAGCATCCTTCTTTTGCTTTTATTTTTTCTTTCAATAAATCAGCCAGTGTTCAGCGTGGCTCCAGAAGGTTTTCATCTTTGGATTAAAAAAAGCGAGCAGCAGGTAGCTGTGACGCAGGTTCTGCACAGTCCCTGCACTGAACACACCTTAAACTAACAGAGGGTGAAAGGTGGTAGTGTTCGGAGCTGAATCTGTGTTATTAGACGAGGCAGCACCTTTTCTATAAAAGCCCGTTTATACCGACTCCTTAAGAAGTTTAGACTGGAGGGCTGTCTCCAAAAACTCCCCCCCCCCCCTTTTGCCAAATCCCATATGTTTGTCTTGGCAGGACTGCAGTGTCTGCTTGGCTGGTGCTGGGATATTAAATTGATGGAACACAGAGCTCTTGATGCTTTTCATTGGGGCTTCTATTTAGTGAGAAGTGGGATAGCCTTCTGTTAGCCACCTGCAATTGTCCAGTGGAGAGAAAGGGGAGAAATAGGACTTTGCCCTCCCGAGAGTATTTCCAGTTTCATAAATGATGGCCAAGGGATGCACTTTTGGGGAAACAGCAACATTTTTGTTAAAAAGTTGGACTGTCTGTGTTATTGTGGTATCTGTTTGCCTGTATTCTGGCTCCACCCAATGTCTGCAAAAGGTGAAATAAATGACTGCACTGGGTGTAACTGCTTAAGTTCAGACTGCCTGGCTTTGTAGTTCTATCTTGTTGTATACTGTATTGGGAAGGAAGGTAGGTGAAATATGCTGCTCCAAAATAGACATCCTTTATACAGAATAAAGCTGTATTGAGAGTGCTTCTGTAAAACAAGCTTTGTAGCTAGGTAGTTCCATACATCTCCAGATCTCAAAGCCCTTTGTATACCTCAGTATGAGATTTCAGCCTCCTTTTATCACTAAGCCTGTTTTATAGGAACTCAGGCTGCGATGCAGAGTAGTTAAGCAGTTTGTTGAAGTGAGACTAATTACTACATTTCCCAACTCCGAGGCTTATGCAGTAAAATATGTATAATCTCCATCTCTGTTTCATTTTCAAGACAGGTGCAGTGGTCTTATTGTACCAACATTTATTGCCATATTGGAATATCAGTCAGGTTTGGTTTCTCTGTTTTGGCAGAGAGTGAGTGGGCAGTACAGGCTTTAGGATTGCCTTCCTTTGTCATCTAGAACAAGAAGAAGTACTCTGGCAACTTATAGACTAACAGATATTTAGGAGCATAAGCTTTTGGGGGCAAAATATCTCCAAAATGCTCCAAAATATCTGTTTGTCTACAAGGTGCCACAGGACTTCTTGTTGTTCTTAAAGATACAGACTAACACATCTGTCTCTGTGATGTCTTCATCATCTAATGACCCTTATGACCAAAATGGATGTTCTCCAGATAGAATTCAGTCCAGCCCTGTCAGACACAAAAGCAAGAATTTCTAACAGTGTGTGTATTGTGGGGCAAAGGGGATGCCAATGGGAGAAATAGAGGGACTTGGAGGACCCTCTGGAAAAAATATCTCTTAGAACAATGTAGTGCTAGTATCGCAAGTTTAAATGCAACATCATGCTTTGTCTCAGGTTGGATGATCACTTGCAAACAGCCAATTCTTCTTCCCTTCCTGAAAAACAAATGGGTCAGTAAACTCAGCAACAAGATCCCAAAAATCCTGTGGGGTCGTTTGCCTCTATTGTCTTGGTCAGAGACTGTTGCTTTGTTACCAGTCCTCTCACAAAGAGGTGGAAAAGTCAGCTAATGAATGGTCTGAGTCATAGTACATTTCTTGGAGGGGACAGAGCTCTTTTCTCCATGTTCCAGGCCCTGAAATCAAGATGGGAGCAGTGCTCCTCCACCAGCCTGTTTGCCATCTCTTTGAACATCAAGGCATGCTGGCATGCTGCTAATTGCTGGTTTTCCAGGCAACTCACTGATGGTTATGTGGTCTGAAGTAACTGTGGTTCCCTGACCTCACACATTCCACCCACCAGATCTTATGTTCCGATTGTGCTAGCTTGTAGACTCAGCTTTCCATAGACAGGCAGCAGAGACATCCTAAGCTTGTCAGTGTGATCTCACAAAGGCAGTTAGGTGTTAATCTGACAGCATAAAGATTTGTCATGTAAACTTCCTAAGGCTGTCATTCAATCGAAAGATTGGGAATTTCTGGCAGAGTATATCCATTAGAGGCAGACAGTGAGAGAGGAGGAAGAAAAGGACCTTCATGTAAACATTTCAAAGCACTGAAGTCCCCATTTTCAAAGAAGTTTTAGGCACATAAATGTCATTGAATGTTTTGTTGGACCTAGGTCACTTGAGTGCTTTTAGAAATTTTAACTCAAACATTTTTCCTTAATAGTCATTGTCTTAAGTAGGAGGCTTCCCCAAATGGTGACCTGTGACATCAGTTAGGTCAAGGTTCTCAAACTCCGAGCCTGAGAAGTTCCACAAGCTGGCCCGCATGCAGCTGCATGTCCATTACCCTTCTGCCAGCCCAGCTCCTCTACTGCCTCTTCTTGTCCTTGCTTTGCCTTTTTCCTCCTCTTCCCCATTGCATCCCTTCCCTCAAGCCCTCTCCTCTGAGGGAAGGGGCCTGGGAGATGGCAGTGGAGGATTGATCCGCTTCCCTGTGAGTCCTGCTGCCGTGGTGAGAGTAGGGTGTGGGGATGGAGAGGACAACCTCTGCTGGCAGCTCTAGCCTGCCCAGGGCTCCATGGGCAAACCTGAGTATGAAGGATCATCCCATCCATAGGACGACTGGGGTGGCTGCTGCCTCCCTCCCACAAAGCCCAGGGCCTAGAATGACTGCTCTGAACCATCCTAATGGGCAGAATGGCTCTGCACACACCTCCCCAGGACACAGGAAAGTGCCGGCAGTGGAACTAGCAGCCAGAAGCAGCTGTAGCCCCACTGCACTGTTAGTGGTAGTGACTGGGGCCCTGGGATGCTTTAAATAGCCTGGGGATGGCTCTTGGGACCAGTAGAAGCGTGGAGAGGAGCATGTGGGCCGGCTTGTGGGGCCAGCAGGGAATGTGCGGAGACGTCCTGCCCCTCCCTTGGAGCCCGGCCCCCTGGCCTTTTAGGAGGATTTGTGGACTGGCACTGGCCTAAAGTCACTCGATTTTGAGACCCTTGAAGTGTGTGTTTTATCCAGTTTGTCTCCCCCGACTCTAGTGAATGAGGATCATGAGGGGTGGTGGCATTCCCTGGATACCTGACACATCACAGAATTAGTTGGACAGGTCCAAGGAGTTTGCTCCTGTGAGGAATAGGACCCAGGGAGACAGGGCTCCAAATTTAAACCTCTCCTTTTCCAACCCTGCACTTCAACCTTATCTGTTACGCACTGTGTTTACGTAACTTTCCAGACTGACTCTAGCCTCTTTCGTACTATACCTTTGTTACTCTGTTCTCAGTGTATCAATAGAAAGAATCAGTTCCACTTTAAGGTTAGTGGAGGTAAGGGTCAGCACTCTTAACTTCTAGTTACTTTTGTTAGGTGTGTCATTTCGTATTTCGGTTGCTTATAGCAAAAACACTGTATATGGTGCCCTAAAATTACCTTTTTGGATTGCAGAGTTGCTGTCAACCCTGTCAGCTTTGCTGTGGACATCTGTGTGAGAAACCCTATGCCTTAGAGATTCTCTTGAGAGATGTGGGGGCATATTGTACATTTACCAGAAGGCCACATCTCTCCATTCGTATCCACCAGCACAGACCCAGGATGAGCGCAGTGCATATTAGGTGATCGTGACATCTAAAAATTCACTCCATCCCATAGAAATAACAAGTCAGGGACGTTGTCTTGCTATTTATTGTATATTCCCTTTCACAAGGGATCTGTGTTCTTTAGTGGTGTCTAAATGCAACCAAATGGTGGTGATGTCCCGGAGGGTTTGTGGTCTAAAAGCACGAGCTGGCATTGAATCATGTAATGTAGAGGTAACAGATGTAACCCCAAAAGCACTGAGGCCATGTACTAGGGAGAGGGAAGTCTCTGCTGTACAGCATTGGCTGAGGGTCAGGTGGTCATTAGCTCGTGTAGTAGGGCACAGGGCTTTAGTCCCCAGTGGTGCAGGTTCACTCCCTCTTGCTGACGACCCAACTCCAGTGGCATTTCACAAGCATGTAGTGTAGTCTATAGGCACACTTTTCCCATCAAGTGCGTGCCGGGGGGGAGCTTGGTATTCATCCCTGGAGAAGCACACAAGGCAGTAAGTAACAAGTCCAAAGTCTGGCATGGGAAGGAGATCACTGCGGCCTCTTTCTGACAAACCCTTTGGAACACAGCAAGCAGGAGTGTTGGAAAGCAGTGATGGGAGCAGAAACATGATTTCTTGCCATCAAGACCATATTTTTCTGTGTTTTTAAAATGGAAGGGAATGAAGGGATTTAGGAAAAAGAAGAGGCCTTACCTGAATTGGAGGTAACATCATCTTGGCAATAGAAATGACATTAGTCTTTGTCTTTGCAGCTGCTGCTAAGGCAAGCCATATATACTGGGGACCTACCATGTCACCATGTATAAAATATTTCTTTCAGGTTTGTACATAAACAGGTCCTGTACTTCTGAGCCAACTTTGAATAGCAACAGAATAGTAATGAATGGCTGTTAATTAAGAACATGTCAATTCCATAGAACTTGACACTGAGGACTTTTAAACTCAAAGCATGCTTCTACACAATGATCTAGGAACGGGGTTAGTTTAAGAACACAGCTGACATGCAGCTTTCTTGGCTTTACCACTGGTTTTGTGACAGGTTCATCAAAACCCACAAGAGTGCAGATGATACCAAGAGACCTGAATAATGTTCAATTGGTTAAAAAAAGAAAAACAAAGACTGGCATTGTTGGGAATCCAAACAGCTATCATCTGGATTACTGTTACTAGTATTTTTATATAGGTTCCTATCTAGCTGTTTTCACAGAAGATAATCTTCAAGATCACACACCCATGGGGGCTGGGGGTATTTTATTTTCTTGATGGAGGAGAAAAAGAGTTGCCAAAAGTAGTTTGTCTGATTTTATGATACTGTACATGTAAGTATATTCTGGAGCACTCCAGCTGTTTGTCATAGTGATAGGAAAATGATGTGAATAAAAAAGGGTCATGCAGCGCCAGGAGGAATAGTGGTCATGTTTGATCCTTCCTATCACCTTTTTTCGTGCTGTGTTTGCTAAAGTCTTCATGCATTGGATTGAATTGAGTTCAAGCAGCTTTGACGTGCACAAGATTCTGGGTCTGACTTTACCAGCAAAACATAAGATAGTAGGTCACATGCTCCCGGCCTGTGAGTGATCCCTCTGTGTTCTATATGTAACAGAGTAAAGCTGACCACCTTCTCAGTGACTTCTTATTTTGAACTCAGCACCCCATTCAGATTCCATTTTAGTCAATAGGGAGTTTTGTTTTCAGTTTATATTCCCTCGTTACCTCTAGATTTTAGAAATACAGGGCTGTCAGCTGAACCTATCCCCTGTGCTGTGGCAGGGCCAAACAAACCTAGATCTTCCCTGACAGGTGTTTATCCAACCTCTTCTTAAAGACCTCTACACATGGGGATTCCAGACTCCCTTGGATACCTACTGCAGAACTTAAATACCCTTAGAGTTAGGTTAGATATTAGAAGAACTTGCTACATTTCCTTCGCTGCAAATGAAGTTTTTTTGTTCTACCTTCAGTGGTTGTAGAGAATCATTGATCATTGTCCTTTTTATAACAGCCCTTCAAGTACTTTTTGACGGCTGTTATGAGGACCCCCTCAGTCTTCTTTTCTCAAGACTACACACTCACAGTCTAGTTTGGCTTGACATGTGATAGAAGAGCCACATGGAAGAGTAGCTCTATTTTGTATTATCTCCCTAGGTTTTAGATACCACAGTGATGGGTATCGTGAGTGCCTCACAGTCACTAACAAGATTTTTAATTGCAGCAGCCCTTTGATAGAGAACCGTTATCTCCATTTTATGGATGGGGAACTGAGGCACACGTGAGTAACTGGCTTAGACATATATGGTTGCTTGGGAAATATGCATGGGAAAGTGCTGACTCAGACCTCAGTTCAGTATGAAACAGTGGTGGTAAGAGAGTGCTACTTTTTTCCAGGCTTTACTCTCAGAATTGCTAAGGATTATAAAGGTTGCTCATTTTTCTATAATAATCTTGTGTTTTTGTTTGTCCACCTTCCACTTACTACTATCTAAAATAAACTTCCTAGAACCACAAACTTTAAACTACCTTGGAATTAATTTGACAGAACCATTTTAAACACTAAGGTATTTTATTTATAGCAAAGGAGTAAAGTTAACCAATATTTTGGGACTTCAGACTATACTTTCCTGTGTTTCCTCATAAATATGCTTTAATGGAGAGAATGTTTTCCGCTACATACTTCTTTCTTGAAACTCTACTGCACTCTTTTTCTTCAAATGCTCCTTTTACAGGAGGTGCTGTAAAGACCTGTTTGCTTTTCTGTAGGGGCCAGGGATTTGTGAAATGTTCTGTATTGGAATGCAGAGATTTCAGGGGTGATCACCTGAATATGGAATGGTTGTGAGAGAGAGAGACTGTATAAATCCAACCCCCTATCTCCATCTGCTTAAATATCTTTTATTGATCCTGTGTTGGAAATGGTTCCTTGGGAACAAAAGTTGGATTCTACATGTGCACAGGGAGTAGACTGCAATAATGTAGCCAAAACACAAGCGTTGATGATCTATACATGCTTTCCACTAGAGGGAGAGACCCTGTGCATTTACAAATTCGTCCTTAGGAATTCTTAAGATGCAAATACCCCTTAAATCCAACACCCTACTAACTCTGAACCTTAATAGTTGAGTTTCATATATTACATGTTAGTCTGTGTAAAACTGGCTGAACCACAGGATCTGCATGAGAAGTGAAATAATTCAGAAAAATACTACACTTGTTCAAGCAGATCTGGTATGGGGGGTGGGTGGGTCTGTCTTTTGTGGAGCTCCTGTAACTGTACTGCTTGCATGGTTGGCAATTCATTCTGCCTGGAAGGCTGACCACTCAGAGCATCCCTTAGAAAAGGGAGTTGTGTGCAGAGAACAGTATGAAAAGAGAAGATCACGAATTAGTGAAGTGCTTCAAAATAAGAGGACTCTGAGCCCTCCTCCTTTGCATTGCAGTTTGAAAAGTTGACACACCTCATGGATTCTTTTAAGAATCTAATTTTTAATGTGCAACAATGAATCTTTGGATTTTTGATGCCTGGCTTGTGCAGTAATGCACTTTTCATGCACATGCAGTTTGTAGGATACTGGTAGTCTTTTGGGGAGGTGTGTCATGAAAGGATAGTTGGAGAATGATATGTGAAAAAGAAGCAGACAAATGGATCAACCCTGTGTTTCTATATGCAATACTTCCTCATTTGCAGTGCAGAGTCAGCTGCAGAGCACCCAAGAGTGCCAAAAAGCTTAGGTAAAAAATAGACTACAATAGAGGCAGAGAGATTAGCCTAGAAAGGAAAATCACTAGGAAAATGGAGAAGATAGACAAAAGGACTTGATAGAATAGCATAAAGAAAAAGGAACCACACATCAGAGTTTGTGATCAGTGCTCAGGATGCTACTGTACTGTACCCATCAGAAAATGTTCCTGGGACAGATGACTAAAACCTGCTTCTTTTTGACTTGGCCAGGTGCCCTTTGCCCTGCTCCTTGCACACCTTCAGGATACAACTGAACTTTGTTGCCTTTTGCACTGCAGTAAAATCTCCACTGCATATGTTAGTGGTGCAAATGGTCTTTGTACACTTGGCCCCTTTTATAATTAGCTTCTTAAATTACCACAGAATAGAGCCTCATATGTTTTCCCTGGTCTACATTTGTTTTCTTTTTATGAGGATCAGATGTCCCATTTGGTCCTAGAATGTCCTGATTCTGTGACTGGGAATGAAGTGGATAGATTATTCAAATGCCTTCTTCGAAGCTGAAAGCAAAATAGTAGACTTTCTCTCAGAAGAGGCTCTGCCACAAAGAGGTCAAATTGAGCCTGATTTCTACGGTGGAGCCCTGTCAGCAGAGCCCTGCATGCACAAAATTGAGCTGTAGCTATCTCCATCCATATTCATGGATGCATATACCTGCAGATATAAAGTGGATATCTGCAAATACTCAGTGTCTTTCTATATCAGAGGTGGGAGGCTTTCCGTGCACCACCAGTGATGACTGGTCTGCTTCTGCCCCCAGAGCAGCAGGTAATCTGAAATGCCATTACAATGCATCTGTGGGCATCTGTGATTCAGAACACTTGTACACAGGTCCACACCCTTTTGTATGTGGGCACAAGTATGTGACAACAAGCAGGGCAGAGGCTCGCAGCCTAGCATAGTGATGAGTGAAGTGGTTTGGCATGGGAAGGGTCTACCTCCACTTACAAATGTAAATGTGAATTTAAATCATGTGAAAACGCTGGAGAATGAAGTCCTTTTTCATCCAGAGACTAAATGCAGCTGCATAAGCCCCATCAGTGTGCCTCAATCCTGTTTGGAAGGATCACCCTGACTGGGCGAGTGGCTGGCTCTTCACTTCCCCTCTTTGCTGAGGTTGTCAGCTAAGGGGCTGATTGCAAAGTTATTTTTGAAGTGGAACTGGACTGAGCCTGTGGCCTCATTTCTCATAGGTAACTAGATGGTAGTGGCTTTCGGCCACTACTGACCCAGGAGGGGTGTGAAACGATGATTCAGTGCTGAAAGGTTCAGTATTCCATTACTAGTATTGTGACATAATCACAGACTGACATGGTGTCAAGTTATGACAACCGGATACTGAACCTGCTGAGGTGGGGATGCATGTAAGGCTTATCGGCTTCTGTGTTCATTATCACCCATTTCAGTTGTTCAGTGACTTTGTGCATCAATATTAACTATTAAATCAGGAGTGCATCCTAGAATACCATTCAATGACAGGAAATGTTAATACTAAAATGTATTCTCACAGCTGAAGATTGCATTAATAAGTCCTAAGTCAAGGACATTACATTAACTATTTGCATTCAGTCCAGAAGTATGTCAAGACTGGAATGCTGGGAAGGCAGAAGATTAAGCTAAATGGAGTTAGTAGGTATAATAAATGAGTTGGAGATTCTTTTTGTGGTAGATCTCTCATAAAAACTTGGTTTATATTCTAAGCATAAAAAAAGTTGAAACTGCCATTAATTCTTGCAATTTACTTTGGTATTCTTTGTACAAAAAGGCACAGCTATTATGAATAATGTAATTACGAGCGCCTTTCTTTTTTGCAGACTTAAGACAGAAAAGGAGAAAAAACCCCACAAATTAAACCTGGGAAGGGAAGCCAGAATCAGCTTTTGGACTTCACCCTGCCTTGGAAACAGCTATGTTCAAGCTGTAGGCAAACAGCTTTGTAGAAAATGGGTTATTCAAACAAAATCCATGGGCCAGGATCAGGTCTTACGCCAGTAGCATAGCAACTGTAGGCACAAATTCACTTTTGGCCAGAAAAATGGCAAGAAAATAAATTATTAACATGCAAAGGGACTTGTTCATTCCCCAGTCTAATAATGCTGGTTATCCACATGAAAGGGAACAAAAACTGTGTGATGTTAGTTGACCTCTTCCAACCTAAAATTCACAGTTATTACTGTCACCCGCATAATAAAAATAAAGGTGGGGGGGAAGAAACAGTGGTATTTATAGTTAGCAAAATTACTTAATATTTAAGAAATCTATTAACCATAAAAATGAACAAATGATGGGAACAGATGACTCCATTTAAGTGAATTCAGTCGAACTGTTAGGATATTTCATTTCCAAAAAATCCTGAACGAATGATGCAGGCAAAATGTGGTTTGGCTCCTGCCCCTAATACACTGAAGTTAATATTCCTCATACACTATAGCATTTTGGAAACTAAAGCTGTCTATAAGATGTAATAAAATCACAGTGACTTTGGTCCTTAGTATGGATGTTACTGGATACCATAGGTGATGATGGCAATTGATGTCAGCTTTCATTTTCTTCCAGTAATTTATAAGGTAGGGTCCAATCCTGATATCACTGGACATGAGTACTGCCAATTCTGATTGGCCATACACCTGAAGGTTTCAATCCATGACATAATCTTTAATTAATCTTCAGTTCCTGAGACTTCAGGACCTTCCTGGAGAGTTGGGATCCCTAGTGGACACAGTACTTATTGGTAGTTGGAAATCGATTGCTGGGCTTTATTCAACAGACTTTGTTCTAATCAAGATTATGAAACTTCAAAAATAGTTAGTTTAGCATGTGTGTAGTATTTTGCTGGCTTTCTAAAGGGAGACTCAGTGATTTCAAGGCACAGCAGTGATGACCAAACAGAAGATCCAGCATAGGTGTAAGAATGCTACAACTTTTCAGCACATTTCCTATTCTTCAAATTCTGAGGCAGAAAAAAAATAGTGGTCACGTGACACAGTTCATGATAATTAGAGGGATTTTTTTAAAATTACTCATCTTATCAAATTTGTAATTTTACAGTTTTTGCATTTCAGACCTTCTCAATTCGTTTGCATTTAGCATATCAAGACTGACCTGAAATAATTTTTCTGTTCTGTACAAGAAGCACATGGCATCATTATGAAGCGGAGTTGCAAGGCAAAGGTTGGGTGTGCGTTGGAACTCTTTCTCCAGGCATGTTGGCAAAATGACTCCTGTGGAGGGGCTGCCTTTGCGCCTTCCCGATCCTGGGCTGCTCCAGTATCTGAGGAGGTGCCCTGTAAATCTCCCTTGTCTTACTGAAAGCTTCCTGGGGCCCAAAATCTTTCATGCACTTTCCAGCCCCAGCACACTCTTTACACCAGGTCATATAAGCAGATCCCTGACGAGAACCAGGGCTTTTGTAGCCTCTTGATGCAGCTTTGTCCCTTTTACCCAGCTTGGACCTGTGGGGAGGCTGTCAGCTCAGATTACGAGTTCATCATCCACCAACTCCCATTCACCGCACCAGCATACGTTGAACATATGGATCCAATTGTGGGTGTTGAGCACGTTTGAAAGTCTGGACCTAAATCTCATCTTATCCCACACTGTACATGTGTAGCATGGATCCAGACAGGGCTGTAGCTTTGAAATTCATGGCTTACATACGCTTCAATCCTCTGCCAGAAAGTTACATTGAAAAGCTCTTTTCCAGTGACTTTCTTTGGTTTCTGAACAGAGGGGAAATATATATATGCCAGTCCAAGGATAATACAGGTTGACCCTCTGAAAACCAGGTCCCTCTGGTCCGGCAATTGTATGGTCTGGCAGGACTACAAATGTTTCTGGACCAGACAGCCCCAGCAGCCTGGAGTAGGAGTCAGCTCAGAGTCTGGCGGCAGGGAGCCTTAGTGTGGCCAGGCAGCTACAGCAAGTGACTGGGGGACCAACCAGGGAAGTGGAGCCGTAGGGGAGTCTCTGGGGAGAGGAAGCTGGAGAGCCACGGCCAGGGGGGAGCGGCGCCAGGGAGCAGCGGCTGGAGCGGCAGGGACATGGAATTGTCAGGAAGCCGGTGGGGCTGAGAAGCAGCAGGTGGTTTCGGAGAAGTGGCTGGGGCTGGCAGCTGGGAGAGGAGCCCAGAGTGCATTGGTCTCCCCAGGTCCAGGACTGCTCAGGTCCCGAGGGTGCTGGGCTAGGGAGGTGCGAGCTGTATGTTGACACAAATGCATGCTAGACGGTATTTTTTCTTGCTGGGGGAAGCCATGTTCAGAGTTAGTTTCAGAGTGTGCCTTTGCTTTGGTGCGCTGATGTGACAGCTGCAATGCATAAATCTGTGACTTTATGGTTGGGTCACAGTCACATCGCACTTTATATACCAGGTTACGTTTCATCCCTGGTATCCGGAGTTGATTTAGAGGATTGCTGAGGTGCCTGTTTGCTTCTGTACTTAGCTGTACATATCTGTGCAAGCCTAGCAGTAGGCAACTCTTGTAGAGGGGAGCTCTCAGGAATGCAGCTAGGCTATTAGGGGATTGCCTGTCACATCCATAGCAGCTCCCAGGGATGGTGGCCTGGCTCCCAAGAAAAGGTTGTACTCAGGGCTGTTTTCCTTGTATTCTTATTGCAACCATCTGATCTTGCCTCCTGAACCCTGCCTGGACTGAAGCCCATCTCCCACAAGTAATGCAGCCCACACAGAGAAGGGACTAGGCTGAGTTAATCTGGTGCAGGCAGATGGTGTTGTGGAGGTGGCAGGTTTGCTCCTCCACCTGTCAGTCCCCAAGGAAGCACTGTGATCCCGGTGCAGAGAACTCTTCTGCATTTGGAAGGATGGGTGCATAGCCTGCCCAGTATTCACACATTGGGATGTCTCTGTGTAACTCAGATACTTGGACGCAAAGTGACTAAATCATACCACAGTGGAGGGGGAAGGTTATTGAACATCAACATTTCAGAAAGATTGGTAGCACAATGATAGTTTCTAGTCACTTTCTTTCTTTTATCCCAAAGTTCTTCTGTCAGTGTTAATGGTTTGCATTATACCTTTGAAAGTAGGTGGCAGGTTGCTTCAAGTATAATAGTCCATTGTTTTTTCACTGCTATCTCCAAATAGTCTGCATATGTGCTTTTCCCACATGTTTAATGTGCCTACTTGCTCTGCCGAATGGAATATAGGCAGCTGCTGTCTGAGCTAAAGGAAGTTTGGAAACTTAGGACTTCTTTTGTTTCCTGAAAGGATTTTTTAAGACTCTTTCCCCTTGATTAGACTGCTTAATTCTCTTCCCATTTGGTTGCTGTGGTTGCATTCAAGTTATCAAAAGATGACTTTTTACCACAATGGTCATGAACCTGATTCTGCTTTCGCTCCCCACCCACCTGTTTTACACTGATGTAACTCATTCTGTTGAGTTTAATCCTAGTTAATACCCATGTCTGTGAAAGCAGAGTTAAGCCTTACATCTCTAAATCCAGTTCATGGCCCTCACAAGCGACAGGCACAGAGAGGAAAGGTTTGAGTGAGTTGTTCGTCCATGGGATCAATAATTAGGGGGCTGAATACCATGCAGTTGTTTAAGGGAAGTGTCCAAGTGACTGTAGTCAAGTGAAATTAAGGTCCAGTCGTGTGCGATGTTGGGCATTTACTGAGGGTGCTGAACACAGATGAGAGGAAGACACTTGGGACAGCATTCTTCAAGTGATTAAACATCTGTATTAATACTGAATTAAAATATCAGTCTTACTCCTTACACGCAAATGCTAAAATTCCTATCAGATTTGTCCCTAGGGCATGTTTTTTTTTCTGGGTGGTGTATGTTTACAAACCTGTAACTTCCATTAACGGCTGTGAGAGAAAGTCTGTGCAAAATGTTCAAGAGCTAGAAACATTCTGGACCCAGTGTAAAATCCAAATAATAAAAAAACCCAACCACAATTGTATTTTACTGTGCAGTAGTCTGTTGGTGTTGCATTCAGTTGCTGGCTGTTGTACTTTTCACAGATCTTTAAAATGTTGGTAGGAGCTTATCAATGTATCAAGTCAGGTTAACGGATTTTTGACATACTTTGTACTCTTCCTCTCTTCCCACCTCAACAGGCTGGAATGATAAGAACTGATGAGGATGAATATTTCATTGAACCTTTGGAAAGAGGCAAACAAACAGAAGAAGAAAGGGGAAGAATTCACGTGGTCTACAGGAGATCAGCTGTAACACAAGATCCTGCCGACATGCTCCTAGACTTCCATACGGAAGGTACAGCAGATGTGCGTGGTTACTTAGAAATCTCTTCCAGATAGATGTAGATTCCATGAAAGATAAAATGTCGCTGAAATCTTTCCTCAAGTACATGGTGTTGCCTGGTGACCACACCCATTGTTCATGAGAGCAGAATTTGACCGTGCATTTTTTTTAAAGAAATGTTGCAAAATAAGCTTGATCCTGCTCTCATTAAAGTCGATGACAAAATTCCTATTGACTTCATTAGACGCAGAATTGATTTCTACGTAACCTGTGAAGATCCTAAGGGATATTTCGTGTAAACAGAAATGCTCGCACACATGAATTTAATATCACCCAGTTTACACAGCTTTGTTTAAACTCTTTGGGTTTTATTCCTTTTCCCAATAATTGTACAAATTGCTGTGATTTTTTTTAAAACCTTCTGCTGAACGTGATTAATGCAATTTCATAATAATTGGCCTGATAGGATTTGTTTTGCCATAACTAAGACGTGCCATCAGTTTTAAAGCCAATGTGGTTGGTCCATCTGAAAATAATTATTGTTCAGTCTGATCTGCTAGGCTCTCTTTCTCTAACTTTTTGCAAATGCTTTGAGGGATCAAGACTTAAAGGAGCAAACTGCAGCTTCTTTCAAATAGAGCTGGAAATGTGGAGGTGGTGCATAGGCTGGGAGATTTAAAAAGGTTTTTGTTTTTCATATGTATCAGAGCACAGCTTTTGGTATTAATGTGCTGTCTGATCCAGGGGTTTTCAATATGTGGGCAGGGAAAAGAACAAGTTTCAAGGGGTTCTGACCCCACTCTTTCTCTTAGGCTATGGTTACACAAGTGCGTTTTGCTGAGAGAACCCCAGTTTGTTGAAAAAAACTGGAACATCCACACACAAAATGCGGTTTGTCAACAGTTTATTGACAAAACCCAGCACTTTCACCAGCAGCATTCTGCCTCTCAGCCATGAGGCATAATGCTGCTGTTGACAGATACTGTCAACAAAAAGGCCATGTGGATGCTCTGGGGGGTCCTTCTCTCAACAGACAGGGAATCCAGCTCTATCTGCTGTGCTTCCGGGTGCCTGTTTTATCAAGATAGCGGCCAGGCAGTCTGACCACTCTGTCGACAGAGTGCAGTGCTCTTCCAATTGGCTTTTGTGTGTGACTGCACTCCGTTGACAGAAGTTTTGTCAGGGCATCTCTTCCGACAGTGACTTCTGTCAACAGAGTGCTGTAGTGTAACCGTAACCTTAATGTTTAGAGAAGGGACGGAGGGCAAAGAGTTCCGTGTTTTTAGCTGGATGGTACGGCACAGAAAGTGTGAGACACAGTACTCTAAGCTGTTGATTGTTGAAATATTCAGCAGTGGTATACACTCATTGGCATGTTCGTGGACAGAATAGCAGGATAGTGGTGATCTCAACCTGACGCAGTTGAAAACTTCAAAGTCTCATTTTTTTTATTTTGATACCACAGTTTTCCTTTAAAAGGGAAGGGAAAAATTGTTCCCCTTCAGTTCTCTTACTTTTCTCCCCACCGTGTTTGCTCCCTACTTCTCCCAAATTCTCACTGCACCCATGTCCCAAAAATCAAGGCATACATTTGTGCTGGCAACTAACCAAGTCTTGATCAGTCATGTTTCCAGAAATGGAAGAACCCAGGTAGGTAAAATCCTTTGGCAGGCAGAAAACAAACACTGCCACACAGCCAATTGTCACTGAGTTAAATTGTTTGTTGTGGTTTGACAGCTTCTCTCCAAAGGACAGTAACTCTGTACCTCTGTACAGGGGATTCCTTGTAGTTTCTACTTATCTTCTTTCTTAGCTTCTGCTTATCTTTCTAAATTGAATAGAACCCTACCTCTTGGCAAGCATCTCAGGCTATGAACAAAGATGTCATGGGCTCAGCACCACCTTATTATATTGTCAGCTGTTTGTAAACTAGCCTGACTGAATTTGAACAGGGTCAGAGCTGATCCACACTTGGTGGTTAAGGAACAAGGTGCAGAGCAGCTGGATCTGGTGCGATGAGCTTGGGGAAGCAAGCTGAACATTGCATTCATAATAAGCCCTCCAAGGATGCTAGACTTGATGCATACAAGTCCTGTACCAGCTTGGATTATAGCAACTTTAGGAGAGCAATAAACTCCACTCTGTGCGGCTGCTACCAGAGCAGGGGAAATGTGGAGAGAGACTGGGGTCCCCCTGCTTTAAATAAATCTGCTTCACTTGATTGCTTCACTTGGTTACTTAAATTGGTTGCTTCACTTGGAAGCAATGAGGGACTCTTGGGAGGTGGGGTGTTGCAGTCTCCTCCTTTCTCACGGCCAGGTGGTGGTGATGGGGTTACCTAATTTAAGATTCCTCTAGCCGCCTGTCTGTTAACCAGGGAACACCACAGTCACCTATCTCTCCCACAAATGTGCAAGCTCCACTCCATGCACTCAAGAAACAAGTTATAAAATATAATTTCATGCCCTATATGTTATTTTAGGCAGATCGCAATGTTTCTGAAGGCTAGCAACCATGCTTGCATCTTAATTCTTTAAGTGTCTTTTTCATGGGCCGATTCCTTTTCTTGCCTGTGTTCAGTAGTCCGTCCCCTTTCCTTTTGTTCTCGTCAGTTGGTGTTTCTAGCAACCATCTTGGACAGGGATTTTGTGATGAGCAACCCTGCTCAGCTTACTTCCCAGGCTTAAATAAGATTTACATAGGGTGGGAATCTTTTTGCTGCCCATTCTTGACCTCTCCTCCTTTTAATGATAAATAACTAGAAATCCAAGATGGTGTTTAGTACGAGGTGACAGGACCCATGTCTATGCAGGGCTGTGGCAGTCATTACTCACAGGCTGACTAGAGTTTCCCTAGGAAGACTAAAATCTCTTACAGTCCATTGTCTTGGCTAATGGGCCATTAGCCCAGTCTGGGTTTTTCCATCGTTATACCTGAAGGGCTAGATGCGGGTGACACCCAAATTAACACACCTGGTATAGGCACAAGTACATAGTCAGTATTTCTAACTTCAGATACAGAAATGATAAAGGCATACATATTGGATAATAAGTTTCAGAGGAGGGTATTCAAGTTTGTCTGTTTCAGTAAAAACAACGAGGAGCCCTATGGCACTTTAAAAACTAACAAATATATTTGGGCATAAGCTTTTGTAGCCAGGGACCCACTTTATTTGATGAAGTAGGTTCCAGCCCATGGAAGCTTATGCCCAAATAAATTTTTTAGTCTTTAAGGTACCACAGGACTCCTGGTTGTTTTTAAATTGGATAATGAAATTCGATAAATCATAACGTATCCAAAGATATCTTACAAGGGCCATCTTGCATAAAGCACATCTTTTATGACATGGTCATATCATAAGCATATTTGCATAAAGAATATGGAATGTACCATGACAATTCAAAGAATGTTTTTAAAAGCAGATGATACAGCTTGCCTAAATATATAAAAAGGGCAGAATAAATGATGCTAAGCAATCATGTAATATGTTCTTATTAAAAGATGGAATTCTTCAGTTTTAAAAAAGAAACATACTAGTAGGGCTGATCAAAATTTTTCTAATTTTAAAGACTTCAGAACTTTTCATTTTAGATCTTCTTCAGTCGGACCTCTTACCCCACACCAGGGATCTGTAACCTGCCCTTCTGGAGCTGCCCTTCTTCGTGGCTTCCAATGTTATAATTGCAAAATAAAAAAAAAAAACCTCTCCTGATAATTTTTGATAAACATTGAACATCTAGTATCGGAGGGGTAGCCGTATTAGTCTGGATCTGTAACAGCAAGGAAGGGTCCTGTGGCACCTTATAGACTAACAGAAAAGTTTTGAGCATGAGCTTTCTCATGCTCAAAACTTTTCTGTTAGTCTATAAGGTGCCACAGGACCCTTTGTTGCTGTTATTGAACATCTAAAACTCAACAATGAACAAATGATACCTAAATATCAAATGCTATATTATCTCAAAACTTTGGATAATGCCCACTTTAATTTGTGCAGTGCATTAGGGGCTATGATACTGTATCTGTGTTTTGATCATGTTGTTAATAAAGTCTTGGTTTTGAAAAGGAAAAGGAAGCTTATGGCATTCCTGCTGTGAAGGGCAACATGCATTTTAAGAAAGAAAACTGAAATTAAATGTGAAGTGAAACTGGAATAATTAAAATGGGTTCAGGAATGAAAGCTGGGAAGACAATGGTATAAACACGCGCATGTGAAGAGTGAGCAAATAGAACATGTAAAAAGTTTGTGAACACCCTGCAGTAAACATGTATTACATAACAAATCAGTGTGTGCGCTGTGCTTAAAATAGGGGTTACAAAAAGTGCAGTTTGATGTTATTTATTAAGGACCCTTTCATATTCACATTCATCCTGGCTCTTGAATTCTTGAGCTTTCTTACCAAATGCCAAAAAAAAGGCTGCTCTTGCTGTTCTGATTGCCAACCCCTGCCCCGCCTCATCCCCAAACCTGTGCTCCAAAATTGGAAATTTCCCGTTTTGGAAAAGTAATGGATATTTTTAAAAACCTTTTTGGTTAAGAGACTATAAGAAAAGAAATAGAAAATCTGCTTTAAATATCATAGACTGAAAACAATTTTTTATTTATTTATTTATGAAAGCCCTCTGAATTCTCCCTTACTGCTCCAGTGTTGAAGACTATCCAACTGATTGGTGAATGCTTTCAATGAGATTCAGGATGATTAAGGTGCTGATGGTTAAACATAAAGCAGCTGTTACGATAATAGCTTTAAGATTTCCATTTAGAATATTATGCCACTGAATCCTTTCAAGAGACCAAAGATAAAACGCTCACCCAACTGAAGTCAATAGCAAAACTCCTATTGACTTCAGAGGACGGGGCCAAGGTCCAGGCAGGAGGTAAAGGGGCCCTGGAGTTGGAGTGAGGGGAGGGGACAAAGGAGAAGCTAGCAGCAGACTGGGTGGCCAGAGCAGGGACCGTCCCTTCATCCAGCAAATTCCCTCATCCGGAACCAGTCAGGTTCTGAGGGTACCGGATGAGGGAGGTGGAACTTGTACTAGCATTTACCTTAGTCTTATGACATGTCTGCCAGGTAAATCCATTATAAGCAGATTTTTATTTATTAGCTTGAGTGACGAGTGATTGGTCCAGCTTTGGGTTACACTAATAGACATTGTAATTAAGGCAGCCAAGTCACCTGAGGAGGAATGAGTGGGAGTTTCATACTGAGCATTTTGAAAAGCTGTTTACTCATCTGAAAGTTGATTATACTTGGTAGATAGTCTCCTACCTCTAAACTCAGGAATAACAGTTAGAGATGTAGAACAATATCTGTATGTTTATGAAGTTAGTGTTTGTAAGAGCTATAAAAATATTGGTGGATCATTGCAGTGGTTTTTTTTTTTTTTATGCTCTGGATTCTCACTTCTAAGATAGTGTAATAAAATACCAATGTTCATTCAATAGACATGTCTTCCTCGCTATATGTTTTCAGGAAGCAACCTGAATACTTTATTTTTATGCTTTCCAATTAGTAACTTAATGTAAAACATAAAACCTCTGAATGCAGTAAGGCAAGAATGAGCATTGGATAAAGTAGGCAGCTGAGAGTTGGTACTCTAGGATTCCACCCCCAACTCTGCTGCTTACAAACTCTGTGACCTTCAGTGAGTGATTTGACTTCTGTGTGCCTCCATTTGCCCACTTGTAAAAGGAGAAGGACATTTGCTGTGGTATTGTCTGGGTATTGAGAGGTTTATTGTTTAAAAAGTGCTTTGAGCTCCTTAAATATACAATGTAAAGCATTGTTCTTTACCTGTGGGTTCATGTGTGGTCATAGATACCTTATGGAGAATCCTATTTATGTTTTGGCTTTGTTTTGTGTCCTTTAGCATAGCATTTCTTAAACTTTTGAGACCAAGGAACACCAAACAATATTTTTATGCAAAATTTGTTCAAAAATTGTCAGATAAAAAACAAAAACAAACAAACAGCAACATATACAGCAAAAACAAAATGAAGTAATTTAATCAGGTGTCTTAATAATGAAGAAGTAACATTGTATCTGGTTTTAATAACAGAAATTATAGACCATCTATATTTTTCCAAACGCTTACGTCACACCTGCAAGTTGTTCAGGGAACACCAGTGTTCCGTGGAACGTAGTTTAAGAAACACTGCTTTAGCTGGCCAGCCATTCTCTGTTGTCTACATATTGATTTACTACCGTTGATGGAGTTTTTTCCACAGTGTGTTTCCTTCCTCTATTTCTCTGTCACAAAAAAGAAAAAAAAAAAATCACCTGATTGCCTCACTCAAATCTGGCCAGTGTGGGTAACAGGCAACCTCGACTCTTTTTCAAAACAGATTAGTTTCCAGGGGAATAGCCTAAACCAATACAAAAGGAGACCCTACTTTTTTGATTAAATTTTAAAATTAATTTGTGCAGAGGGAATCCTTAACCAAGGCTTAATGAGACTATTCAGAGAAATAGCCCCAATGTGCCAATGGAGCTATTTCTCCGAATAGTCTGATTAAGCATCAGTTAAGATTACCCTCTGCACAAATTCTCCTTTGTATTAGGTTAGGCTGCCTCCCAGGGAAGCTATCTGTTTAGGAAGAGAACATGGTGGCAAGAACTCTGTCCTCCACATGAAAGGAAACACGATCCTTGAAGGAAATTTCCTTAGCTGTAGGATAGTAGCTAAGGCTGAAGAACTGGAAAGTCCTATTTTGTAAAAAGTTTTGGATCCACATAGAAATGGCCTGAAGAAAAATGTCTTCATGTGGCTGATTGTGTCTCAAGGAAAAGTGGGGTCTGTAACACCATATGTGAAGCTTCGGGGGAATGGTAGCTTTGACTTTCACAGTGTTGAGACTTCCTGGGAGAATGATTAATGACGCTTTGTAGAGCATGTACACAAAAGTCATCAGATAAAGTGATGGGTGGTGAGTGCCGGAATTTGAAATGTGTCATTTTGGTCTGTCCTGTGGTGAAAGTGAATTTACTATGTGTGAATTGTGATTTGTGTTTCACTGCCAACCCAGAATGCAGTTTCCTTACAACCTCACAGGCTCGCATTGACTAACATGCTTCAGAATAAGGATTCTAAATGGGGCAGGGGATTTTCACCACAGTGTGTGGTAAGTTAATCTCTTCGAGCCTCTGCTATTCTAGAGAGAGAACTATGCCAAGTATAACCGGGATGGGTCAAAGCTGAGGTGAACAACATTCACTTCGTCCAGTTGTTAGCTATGGTTGCACGTTGACACTCACCTGCTGCACAACCACGTTTGCATGTCATTGCATTCTGGGAAACCTAGGCAGCTAGCTTTCCCATACTGCCTCCACAACTGAAGCTATGAGTAGTAGATTGATACATATTTGAATGTTGTTCCAGAGGACTGGGACATAGAACGTGACCACTTAACAGCACTTTAGCACGTGCATAAACGGGGTAGAAACGCAAAGCCACACAGTAAAGGATTATATTGACCATTTGTGGAATCAACCACAACCTCATTAAAATAAGTGGGTGAAATGTATGCAATAGACAAGGCCTTGATTCTCAACGGAAGTCACGTTGTTATAGCCCTGTATAGCATGATGGGAATATATTTGAGAGGGAGAGGATAAAATCTCATGGGTAAGTCCAACCAACCAGCAGGTAGTGTTGGTATTAAATTCAAACCAGGTCAAGACTCCACATCTGCAGTAAAGAATCTAATCACCCTGCTGTATAAAGTAGTGATAAAAAGTCAGTCATCTGTCTACTGGGAGTAGTCAAGCAAGGAACTTCCAGAAGAGTTCTGCAGCTATTGATGGGTGAAAACTTTGCTTTGCTTTTTGATCTTGTGGCCATTACTGACATGTGAGGATAACCTTTTTGGTACTAAACATTATTTTCTTAACTTAAAATCATGCAATAGGAAACTTTAGCATAGTTTACTTTTTGTGATATGTTTTCACATAACAACCTCTCCTTTAACATGAAAAAGGATGACATAGCTGAAGTGTAATATTTTAAAAGAAGAAGCATCCTATATTTGGATGATATATCCTGCAGTTGAAAGAGACATTTGTAGGTTGCACTTATGATGGATTGAATCACAGAGACCCTATGAGACTGTCAAATCATGTAATGATTGTACCACTGTGCCCATCTACCTGCCCTCTGGAGCACCCCCCACCCCACCCCAGTCCTCCTAATGCTGTGGTCTCCCCACAGGGGGTAACAGCCCCTCTCCCCAGCAGACTAACACAGGTGTTGTTAACAGCTCAGCTCTGGGCAAACTCAGCTACAGTCACTGCTCAGCATCCAGGAGCACAGAGAAAGCTCATAGAGTTTGCCCTGTCAGTGAAAGAGAGATATGTGCAGCTGTTGATCCCCTGCCTCTGGTAACAATTATTTATACTAGGTTTGATAATAAACATTAATTAAACATTAAAAAGTAGGGGTTTTGTGATTGTAAGTGGTGACAGACAGATCAAAGTTAGTTACTAAACTAAAACAAACAAAACATGCCATCTAAGCCTAATATACTAAGAGACATTGGTACAAAACATAACTCTTTACCTAGTCCTTATTTCAAGTAAAATTCTTCAAGTCAGATCTAACTTTTTGCCTCTGACCTGGGCCCAGCAATGCTCCTCTCCCCATCTCATTACAGTTCTCTTTTTTCGCCCCAGATGCCCTTGTGTAACCTGTTATGGTGTGGAGGCAATTTCAAAAGGCAACTGAAGCAGCCCTTGTTTGCTCCCCCTCCGTTAAATAAAATCTCCCCAAGGCAGGAGTCCTTTGTTCATCTCTCTCCATCCCCATGGAAAAAATTTCAAATTCTAGATGGATTCCAGCAACAGGGGGCATGGTCACATGTCTTCGTAGGACCAATCACAGCTAGGGATTACAGAAAAAACAAAACCAATTACAAATTATTTCAGAGGCTATGTCCAGATTGCAG
This sequence comes from Carettochelys insculpta, assembly GCF_033958435.1. Classification (NCBI taxonomy): domain Eukaryota; kingdom Metazoa; phylum Chordata; order Testudines; family Carettochelyidae; genus Carettochelys; species Carettochelys insculpta. Next base: position 129,400,357 of record NC_134140.1, on the reverse strand, counting down.
GCTTCTGTTGGGAGCCTGAAGGTCTCCAGACAGAAGTCTGCTGCTCTGGGAGCCTTCTGCCGACATCCCCGTCATCCTCATTCTATGAAGAAGAAGGAATGTGTCAGCAGAGGGGGTTTTCCCAACATTTGTCCCTGTGTAGATAGGCAAAATGTCAGGAGAGCATCTCCCAACAGAGCTCTCGAATCTAGACATAGCCAGGAAGTAGTTATTAACGGTTCACAGTCATGCTGGAAGGGTATAACAAATGGGATTCTACAGCGATCAGTTTTGGGACTGGTTCTGTTCAATAGTTTCATCAATGATTTAGATAATGGCATAGACAGTATGCTGATCAAGATTGCAGAAGATATCAAGGTGAGAGGGTTGCAAATGCTTTGGAGGATAGGGTCGTAATTCAGAATGATCTGGACCGACTGGAGAAATGGTCTGATAGGATGAAGTTTAATAGGAACAAATGGAAAGTGCTCCCCTTAGGAAGATGCTAATGAGCTGCTGCCATGAATATGCAGTGCCTCATTAGCATAATTGCAGCTGCACGTGCTTGAAAAGTGCCGGTTTCAAAACGCACATCACCCGTGTAGCTGTCAGTCTTTTGAAATGATCCCCTGATTTCGAAAGCCCCTTCTTTCCATTTGGTTTTGGGAAGAAGGGGCTTTCAAAATCAGGAGGCCATTTCAAAAGGCCCCTGGCTGCACGAGCGGTGTGTGTTTTGAAACCAGCACTTTCGAATAGGGCATGGCTGCCATCATGCTAGTGACATGCTGCATATTCATCCCAAAAGGAGGGGCTAGTGTGGCCACAGCCCAGCTGTTGTTCACCTTAAATTTCTGACCCCGCTGTAAAAGTAAAAACAACAGACTATATAAATTATCGGAACAATACAAAGGAAAGGGAGGAAAAATCAGCTGACAAAATTATGGTGAGGAAAAAAGAAACGAGGGTGAAAAATTAAATCTTGGTAATGAAAGTGATTAATAATTAAGTTAATAAGAAAGACCTGAGGAAGAACTCTGTGAAGGTTCCAGAATTCTATCCCCAACAGAAACAGGTCCAAGAAAAGATATTGCCTCACCTACCTAGTCTTGTTAACATCCTAGGATAACCACAGCTTTAGAACACTGCATTTAAAACAAAAACAAAAACAAAAATGGCATTTGTTTCACACAGATGAGCAGCTGGTTAAAACCAGGGCCCTAGCAAATTCATGGCCATGAAAAATACACTCTGGACTGTGAAACTCTGTCAACCTGCTGTGACATCTAGCCTTTTGTGTGCAGATTTCACATGGGAGATCAGAGTTTCACAGACTGGAGATCCTGATGCAAAAAGGAGTTTCAGGGGGTCACAAGATTATTTTGGGTGTCGGGTGGTTGTTACACTATTGCCACCTTTACTTCTGCGCTTCCTTCAGAGCTCGGGGCTGGAGAACAGTGGCTGTTGTTTGGGCACCCAGCTCTGAAGGCAGTGCCCTGCCAGCAGCAGCACAAAAGTGAAGGTGGCTATACCATACCATGCCACTGTTGGTTCTTCACTGCTGCTGTCAGAACTGGGTGGCCAGGGAAAGCTGCTGACTGAGCACTTGGCTCTGTCTGTAGGCAGCAGCGCAGAAGTAAGGATGGTCATGTCATGCCATCCCATCCTTATTTCTGTGCTGCTGCTGGTGGTGAATCTGTCTTCAGAGTTGGGATTCCAGCCAGCAGCCACTGCTCTGCAGCTGCCCAGCTCTTAAGGCAGCGCTGCTACCACCAGCAGTGATCCTCATGACGATAACCTTGTGACACCCCTCACCCCCACGATTCCTTTTTGGGTCAGGATCCCTATTGTTATAATGCTGTAAAATTTCAGATTTGAATAGCTGAATTCATGAAATTTATCATTTTTAAAGTACTGGGACAGGGAAACTGACCAAAATGGACCATCAATTTGGGAGGGCCCTAGTTAAAACACATTATTGCAGCAAGGTGAGGCACCAGCAATGGTGAAGTGCTTCCTGGTGGGAGCAGCCTTGTTTCTTGCTGATTTCAAAAGATATGAGTTTAATACAGCAAGGTTGCGACATTCATGAGTGCCACAGTCACGAATTCAATTATTCGTGAGTGTCCTTGCTTTCCCGGGGCTCCAGAGCTGGGAGCACCAGCGACTGACTCGGGTTCCCCATGGTGCCAGGCCTGGAGTGCCGGCAGCTGCCACTTACCCAGGGCTCCGGGCAGGGAGTGCCATCAGCCGCTGCTTCCCCGGGTCCGCAGGTGGGGTCCGCAGGCAGCCGCTGCTTCCCCAGGGCCGTATTCATGAAAAATCATTTATGAGGGTTCTAAAAACCAAACCCTCACGAATGTTGTGACCCTACTGTAAATGGCACAACACACATGCTGGCATACTTGATAGCATCAGCTTTAGTTTAATGTCCCACTGTCGTTATTACCTGCTGTAAATGCCATCATGCTACACCTGCAAAAAATGGAAATGTAACTGACCTGAATTCCGTGTTTATTTCACATGATTGGAATGCATGCTTATGCCATTGAACCACAAACTTCAGCTGTAGTAAATGATCAATCTGGTAGTATTAAACAGTGTGTGCATACATCTTATAGACAACTAAATTAGGTAAATTGCTGAGACCACGTAGAACCCTGTAATTAGGTTAGCACAAAACATAGAGACACTTGTGAATGTTTCAGTTGGTAGATAAGGACAGGCTCATTTCCTTGACATCTTTTGGAAGAGATAGGGCCCAACATTCAGCACCAGTCTCAGAAATGCCCAGAGCTCTTAATGGGCCTTTTTAGTTTTAGAAAAGGTGATCTGGGAACAGAAGGAAGTAGGTATTGGCTCTACAACCATTCTCCTCTGATTGTCAGCTTCTCTGGCAGTGTGACAATCTCTTCGCCTTTCAATTATTTCTATTCTCAGAAGCACAATTTCCATTTTCTAGCTTTACCAACTGCTAGACTTACTAATCATGCAATGTTGAGTTGCTACAGATAACCCAACCAAAACAAAAAAATAGTCAAATAACACTTTAAATAACACTTTAAACACTAAAAAAATAGTTTATTAGGTGGTGAGCTTTTGTGGGACAGACCCACTTCTTCAGACCATAGCCATACCAGAACAGCATGGCTATGGTCTGAAGAAGTGGGTCTGTCCCATGAAAGCTCACCACCTAATAACTTATTTTGTTAGTCTTTAAAGTGCTACTTGACTGCTTTTTTTGTTTTGATAGTATATAGACTAGCACGGCTTTCTCTCTGTTACTAACCCAACCAGTACATATTGGTAGGTTGAAATGAGAGAGGAATCACTTAGAGAATGATAATGACTTTAGAAGTTGATACAAACACAGGGGATATTATTCACAGTAGAGTTTAACAAGGCTCTGGACTGTTTTTAAAGATTGTTACATGGTGAATCAAAGTCTAGTCAATTAATAACTACAGAAGCAGTTTATTTTGTGTATATTCTCCTAGCCTAGTTTATACATCTCACTTCTACAGGATCTTTCACTTGAGGAGCTGAACATGATTTTTCAATCAAAGCCTCAAAAAATCAACAGGAGCTGTGAATGCTTGGTGCGTTCTGACAGTCAGTCTTTACCCCTTAATGGCCAAAACCAGAAGCACTTGATATCAGTGTACTTTTGAGGATGTTGGTTTCCCCATGTGTGAATTGGAGGGTAGTCTTTATTTACCTTACAGGGTGTGTTGGTAAGGAAGCATGCACCATTCTCTTAGGTTAGGGTTGCAAGACCTAAGAGATGGATGAGGCAGGAAGGTGACAAGCTTCCCCTGGCAGATTTCTGCTGCGAAACCTGTGTCAGAATGAATGCTGCTAAAGACTAACTTTAACTTCTCCCTTAACAGGACAGGTGAGTGAGTGGGCCAGGGGGCACTGAGTGCATGCTGGGCTGTGGGGAGGGAGAAGGGACCCTGCGTTTAACACAGTGGAGCTGCTGGAGAATCTGTGCCATTAAGTTGTTTGCTGTGTGGGTCCTCACTAACAGGAGACCAGCTATTCTCCAGTTGGCGATATGTGGTGGAAACTCCATGCGAAGGTTCCAGAAAGGATTGTTTTACTCCTATGGGCATTTCCATGGCAGGGGTTCAAGGATAACCTGGAATAGGCATGGTGCACTTTCTTGGCAATTCAGGGCTTCATCCTAACAGATTCCTGACTATTTTAAGGTTTTATTTAGGGTCAGTGTTTGTGAACACTCAGCACCTCCCAAAGTCAGGCCTATAGTTTTATGTCAGGAGAGGTATTCCTGAATGATACTTTTAAAAAAATGCCAAATATATAAAATATGTGAAACTAAGGAGAGAGAGAGAGAATATAAGTTGTTTTCATAATCTATGCACAAAGGCTACAGTTACACTACAGCAGTCTGTCGGCAGAAGTCACTGTCTGAAGAGATTTCCCGACAAAACTTCTGTCAATAGAATACGGCCACACACAAAAGCAAATCGGGAGAGTGCTCTGTTCTGTTCCTTTGACAGAGCAGCCGGACTGTCTGGCTGCTCTCTTGACAAAACAGGCACCCAGAAACAAAGTAGACAGAGCTGCCCATTGTTGTGGATGATCTGTCTGTCAAGAGAGCCCCCCGGGGGTGTTTTTACAGCTTTTTTGTTGACAGACTCTGTCCACAGCAGCAATGTGCCTTAAAGCTTTGAGGGAGAACGCTGCTGGCAAAAGTGCTTTGTTTTTGTCCAGATATTGTTGACAAAATGCATTTTGTGTGTGCATGCGCCATGAGTTTTGTAGACAAAACCAGGGTTTTTCCAGCAAAACTTGCTAGTGTAACCATAGCCGAAAAGAATAAGAAAGCAGCTGACAAAAATGTATAATGCTGCTGCATTTTAAGAAAAAAACTTAAACCTCAAATTATTAATCTTTAATATTTTGACAGCAAAATAGCATTGCAGCTGAGAACAGAAAGTAATGTCTACAAACTGTCAGGTTTGAAAGAATAATGATACTATCACACTCTGCCAGAATCTTGTGAAATGATTAGCCCCTTCTTCACTGAAAAACAAACAGACATGGCCATGGTATGTGAACTTATTCACCTCTCTTTTTGGAAACATTTAACTGTGGCTTCTGGCTCTCCCAGATCCATATTTTAGATTTCAGTGCAAGTTTAATCTACTCTGTCATATGCAGATTTGTTTTCTTTCAGACTCGTTGGGTATTATTTCTTTTCCATTTCCCGAACAATAGAGGAAGACCCAAGAATCAAAGGTTTAGAATGCCTCAGACCAATTCAGGAAGGAGAAATATTCATGGTGATTAGACACAAAGACCTTTTTAAAAGTTCTTCCAAACCTAATCCAGTAGTCCCACAATATAAAATCAAAGTAATATATTTCGGGAATTAAGGATGTGTCCCATTGCTTGTTGAAGACAGTTGGTAAGACTCACATTTATTTCAGTGGGCTTTGAATCAGAAGCTTATGGAGGTGAGCATTGAGCCATCCTTGTCTTGAGCTGCTCAGAGAGCGTTTGCTTTATATTTATTTTTATTCATTTTAGATGCAGAGTCTTTTTAATAATAATGATATTAATACCTGGTGGTGGTTCTGACCCTTACTTGGAAACTCATGTTAACACTGTCAAAGATTTTTCCATGTCTTATCCTCATCTGCAGTTTTTTCTCTTTCGTTAAAGCACAACCTATTCACACACAAAGCGCTTTGCTTTAAAGTAATTTTTGTAATTACTTCCTACCAGTGAGATACAAGGAATAGGGAGCTTTTATCTCCCAGCTTCCTTTCAGGATTTTCATTTTCCCTAAAAAACAAAAGTGCTTGTGTGGTGGTTGTGGTTGCCATGGCAGTAGGGTTGAGGGTCTTTGTCCCAGGTGGGAAACATGTAGGAGTAAGAAATGATTTGGGAGTTGCTCCTGGTTGCTGGGGAATGAAATTGTGGAACAGAGCAGAAAGAATGGGAAGACTATTGCCTACTTCTGAGAACCTCCAATCTTCTCAGGCACACCCCAGTGTTCCTTGAAGGAATAACCAGGCCAGTAGGTTGCTTAACTCTTTGTATGCAGAATGTTTCATGGTCAATGTCTTGCGAATACACTTATATTGGGTACAGTACCGTACACCACTTGATAGTGAATCACAGCAAATAGAAAGTGGTACCTGATTCTTACAGGGACACACAACACAGCGTAATGGGCAATTAAATGGTTTTTCACATGTTCTCTATGACTGTAATTGTGGCCTCACATTGAGGTATAAAAATCCAGTCCCTACTTTTATAAGCCTTGGTTTGTGACACGGATAAAAGCTTGTAGGCACACTTCTGTAGTTCTTGAATTGGATGCTCTCCTTCCTGGCTCCCCTTCCTACTTGGAAAGGGTTCTGCACATGCTTCCCGACCTGTCCCTCCTCAGCCCTTATGCGGAGGCTGACATCACTCTTGGTGTGAGTATCTCCCATTCTTGCATAAGACTCAGGATTTTGTTGATCCCCTCATGGACGCACAAAGTGGGTAAACGCTTAGCATCCTCTCCCCTCTTTTGCCACTACCTTGCACACGTGTGCAGGGCTAAACAGTCTAGACCCCAGCATATGTATTTTAAAAATAATGTAGTGTAACAATTTGCAAGGCGGAAAGAGTGTGCATTGAAAGGCAACAATTAGTAATCCTGTAAAGTATGCATGAAGGAGTAAATGTCCATTGTTTGGAAGAAGAACTGAAAAATGCTCACATATTGTTGCAAAGCCCAGAAAAAGTGACTTGCCCTGGGTCATTTAGGAGATCTGTGGCAGAGGTGGTAATTGACTCCTGTTCAGTACAGAGAATGCATCACTGTTTTTTTCCAGCTCTATAATACACACAAAGACATGTCCAATTATACCATATTCCTCCAAAAGGATCAGATTAATCAGATGCAATCCATCATAATGACAGGTCTAGTTTCCCTACAGTGATGATAAGGCATTTGGTTAAGTCACTGCTGAGCACTAATAAGAAGAAACCTGTGGGCAGCCCAGTAATAAAACTTCCAATAAGACCTCTGCCTTCTTCTGTGTCTGCCTGGTCCTGCTTCTACTCAAGACAACGGTAGTCTCAGAAAAGCCAGACTTTATGCCAGAATAAAACAGTATTTACAAAACAAAACAAAAAACCACAGAAAGGCTGTTGCATGGATAGGAGTCAAGAGGTATTGGAAGGAGACTGTGATGCCATTTCTACCTCAAATAAGTTAATCCTACCTCCCCAGGATACAAATAGGGAGTCCCGTCTGTTTAAGTCATCTTTAATTTTTGGCAATAACAAAGGAAAATTATTCTTAAATAAGATCAAGGATAAAGACATGATCTCCGCCCCAGGTACCCACAGCCAGAGCAGAAAAGTTTAAAGGAGAAATCTGTATGAGGTGAAAAGCGAAAAGGCAAAGAAATCAGGAGGTAAAGTTACAGCAATTCCTGGGTTAATATTGTTTCTGATAAAGTCTCGGAACCTCCCAAAGCGGAGAGGAAGGAAGGAAGAAGGTATTTAAAGAATTGGAGATGGTTAAAATATTCCATACACAAAGATTTCTTATTGAAAGGAAATACACTTGATTTAAATATGACACCTCTCTGATGCAAACCCTAATAAGGAAGGGAATGCGAAGTTATGGGATACCTCTTAGTTGTACCCTGATAGTCCCACAGCATGACTACAGTGACTGGTGAATTCCGTGTGGTCACAGCTGACTTCCTTTTTCCTTCAAGTGCTAAGGACACAGGACACACAGTAGGTGTGTCTGGCTCACATTATGCTTAACTGTGATTCTTGCTATCCTTCCACCCCCCGCAACCCACACAATGTGCCAAATACCTCACCTGTGCAAGTTCTCAATAGCTAATAGTTACTGAGGGGACTGTATAGAAATTAATGCTTAATTCCCAATGTGATACTCAAATGATCATTTTTAAGTCCTGGTAGGTGGATTGATAAGGGGAGAAACTGTATTTGCTTTCCAGGTGTCCTTCTATGCCAGGAATGGGCAATAAGTTTTGATGAGGGGGCACTGCAAGAACTTGGGAATTGGTCAAGGGCTGCATTCTTCTGTGATATTACTGGACGAGGTGTGGCGTCTGGGATAGACGCTGGGCCCAGCAGGGAGCCCAAGGGTGAGGGATTAGGTTGCAGGAGGAGGTGTGGGGTGTGGGAGGGTGTTTGGTGAAGGAGCTGTGGGTATGGCCTGGGGACTCAGGTGCAGAGGTTTGGTTTGTAACCTAGAGCAGGGGATTTGGGCGCAGGGTCTGGGTGGTGGTATGGGTGCAAGAGGAGGGGTAAAGGGTTTGGGTTATGTGGTGTATGGATTAGAGGGGGAACAGGGTTAGGATTATGTGGGGTCACAGGGCAGAATCTGTAAACTGACCGAGGGGAGCTGAGGTATTTTGAAAGAGGGAGGGAGCAATGTGCCAAGCCTCTGCTTCCGTCCCAGAGTCTCGAGCAGACTAGGTACAAGGGGCAGGAAGATGCTTAAAGCACTGTCAGGCTGCTCTCTGCCTGGGCGGCGCGTGGGCTGGATTTGATTTGCAGGCGATATCTAGCACACCCCTTCTCTATTCTGTGCAAGGGAGTAGAGCTCAATGCTCTACGTCATTCCAGTTTCTTTTGTGGTGATGTGCACCCCAGTTGCAGTGAGGTAGCAGAACCTATGATTGAAACTGTCTTCTAGCAAGCGTTTGCCAGAACTACAATGCTCTCTGTTGTCCTTGTAATTATAAAGAGAGGCTTGAAAATGTGGCCTACGCATACCTTGACTGTTCAGACACCAGGAAGCAAATAATTTGGTTATGTTTTAAAAATCTCCTGACTTTTTTTTAAGCCAATCTCTTATGTTTGGGGGTGTCTAGCTACAATTTTTGAACAATTCTGGTTAACAGTGCTATGCAACTCTAATTGTGTAAATATGTACACAGAGAGAGAGGCAGAATTGCTACTTTATTTTAATGTGCCATTTGTGGAGGGATGATATTAATGCAAGTATACTGGCAGATTAAAAGGTTCTGGACAGAAATCAGCACCTCATTTTGTAAGTCAGAAAATCTCCTCTCTTCTCTGAGCTTTATAGGTGGAAGATGCTTTGAAGTTTGCTGGGTGATAAAGTAGTAACTGTGAGACCAAAAGGCCTGGGAGTCAGGGGGAGTCTGGCTTCCAGTCAGGCTCAAAGGAATGATTCACTCCTTAACCTCAGGCCAGTCATTTGACCTCCTATTTGGCTCAGTCACCTCAAGACAAAAAGCAGGACTTTGCTGAAAACCAAACCATGTGCCAATGTGGAGCCTCTCTGGGAAAACAAAATTAAAAGAGCAGAAAAACCTCTTTATAAAACAAATGCTTTTAAACCAACGAACCGATACATAGGGTAATAAGCCTCAGAGAGACTGTGGATGAAGGCTAATTGTTCATACCTTTACAAGGCATCATATGCGTTAATATTTAAAATGCAGTACTATACATGCCCTTCATACATGTATACCAGACAGACAAAACAATCTTCTGGTCAAACTCTCTACTTTACAGTTCAGGTGTTTTCATGTAAGCAGAATTTTTGTGGAAAATTTATACAAGGTGTAGCTGTTTGTCCTGGCATGAAGTCCTGATAGAAACGACAATACAGTAAACACTCAATTTAATGGACTAATAGGGGGAAAAGGGGTCCATTCGTGCCAAAAGTTCGTTATAGTTGAATGGTTATACTGTATGATGATGCATGGACCTTCCCAGCCCATCACTCTTTCCTGTTCCCTACTTCCCTTCCCACCTCCTGCCCCATTCTTCCCCTCACACCTCCATCTCCCTCTCCTCATTACCAGGAGGGGAGCTGAATGCCAGGTGGCTCCTTCCACCTTCTGCAGCTCTCAGTGCTGCGGCTCCTCCAGCCCCCGGCTCTGAGATGCCCATGCGAAGCTAGAGCATAGCTGCCCCCAGCCCACCAGTGGGCAGCAGCCCCTGACCCCATGGCTGCTGCTCAGCGCCATTGCAGGCAGTGGCGGCCAGGCTGGGGGAGGAGAGCTCCTGTGCCCCACCACAGCACCCCCCCCTCCCCGACTAGCCCCAGCGGCCCCAGACACTCTGGCAGTTCCTACAGCCCCGGTGGTGGCTCTGATGAGTCTCCAGCATTTATTTGGAGGGGGATACGGGGACGGGCTGACAGACAGCATCCGTTGTTTCCAAAGCCCATTATATCAGGGTCCATTAAATCGAGGGTTTGCTGTAGCATGGAGTTTAACTCTTGGAGTTGTGAGTAGCATTTTTTTTTCCCCACAATGCAGCGCTATTGTCTACATAACTTCACAATGCAACTAACAATATAGATGAGAGAGATTTATAAAGTCACCACGTTCTAGTGGACACTTTACTTTTCACGTGTATTTTCAAAAATCTGCATTTAACATCTGTCGTTAGAAAAATCATTTTTGTTCTGTTTTTCCCTATAGTCTTTTGCAGCTTTGTACCTCAGTTCTTCAGATTTATTCATGCTTGGCAGGTGAGCAATTCAGGGGTTTTAAAGGACTGGCCCTGAAGCTCTAATCTAGTTTTGATTGCTGGATAGGCCACACAGAATTGTACGATACTGCTTACCGTAATCCGCATATTTTCACAAAGCTATCTCCTGGATTTATTGTGACATTTCCATTTGCTTTGTAAGCTGTGTATTGATAACAAATAGTGGTAAGTGTATCTTGCTTGTCTTACGTGAGCTATCACAGTATTGGGCAATGCCAGCCGGTAGGAATCCATATGGAAATGGCTTAATGGGAGAACGTCATCTGTACAGTTTATTTTGCACCCAGTGGGCTTTTTCTGCAGTGCCATCTGGTAGGTTACAGAAGTGCATAAATCTTTCTGAAATACAATGGTGAGACACGACAGCATAACAGCATGATCCAGCTGTTGTTTGCTTTGAAAACACTGATTTTTGTCAGCATGTCTTACTGGATAATTCTTTCAAGTGTTCTAGTAATGAGGGCTAATCATGTCGAGACCATGAGCATTCAGAGGATTATTAGAAGGCTTTTGAGTCTACAGTCGGAGGGGAGGAGAGACTCATTGTCTCAGGGAGTAGGTTTTGCAGCTTCACGGGTGTCAGGGCCATTTTGCTTACTTCAACATGCAGAAGGAAAGCTGAAATGTGATAACTTCATGTCTGTCTTTGTCAAATTTGAAGCGATCAGGAAGACACTAGCTGCTCCCTGTTGAGTTATGGAGAGGTTTGTGGCTTTTACCTTTTTTTTTTCCAAACAGACTGGCAGAAGATTAACCACTTCATTTTTTGAAATTAAACAACTGTGAGGTGGCTTTTTTTGCTTGTTTTCCTTTCTGTAAGATGATCAACAGTGCATATAAAAAAATTCCCTGGGAGAGTTTTTGGAGAGCTGCGAGAGGACTTTCTGATTGGGTGTCTGGTTGTGTTTATCTTTCTTGTCCTTTCGTGGTTTTACACTCTTATTTATGTGAATGTTTCCCATGTAAACCGCAGCCCAGTCTGGAGGCCTTTGTGACTGGAAAAAAAAAATCTTCCTTTGGATATGCTATTTCCTATGGGAAAATAAGGGATAGTCCTTGGACCAGATCTCCAGTCTGTCTACCTCCTTGGCACTGCCAGCACTGAATTAAACAGCCAGCTGGGGTTTCCCTTGTGCTGGGGTGCAACAGTCTTGCCCACCATCCATGGCCTTGAAGGATAAGGATGTGAGAAGGTAGGGAAGAGCTGAACAGGGCTGTCTGCTGTTACTGCTTCTGCTGGACTGGATTATGCTTTAGATTGCATAGTCACATAGGAGCAAACGGGGTTTGCATGTCCCTATACTCCCCTAAGGCGGGCGCCCATCTGAGCCAGAACAAGGGGAACAATTTCCTGCTGGTTCAGCCTAGATATGCATTATTCCTCTGCCACAAAGAGCTGGGTGGGCACAAGGAGGGGAGAGAAACGGCGACTCAGACATGTCCCTCTGATGCAGTTTGTGAGTCAGGGCTGCTGCTGGGATGCTGCAGTTTGCATACGAACCCCTGCTCAGGACTGAGCTAACGTTGCAAGCTAGTAGGCTCTCTCGGAGTTTCCTTTTAAAACTTTTTGCTTTAAAAAATATCCTATGGAGGAGGAAAACACGCAGCTCATAAAAAATTTATCACCAAATCTGTTGCCTGCTGTATCCGAAACATCTTCACTCCGCCAACCCGTAGGAATCGTCCCTTGGAACCTCCACGTACACACCTCTGCTGGAGTCCCTGCTAGCCAGCCAGGTAACCGATTAACCAGTCAGTTAAGAGTAAAAACTTTTTTTTGAAATTAAACCCCGCTGCAAAATACCTCAGAGTTAGGGCCAAGAGCCTGCTTCCGGCTCCTGGCTCAGCTTCTCCCGCCCAGCTACCCTGGCCGCTTGCCCTCATGGTGTCTCACCCCAGCAACAGGGAGGAGATCCAAAGCTACCACATGCACTCGCAGAAGCTTCTGTATGTGAAGTGCTAAATCTGCGTAGCAGCAGAGACCTAGACTGGCAGGGAAGACGTGGCTCACAGGCTGGATCTGGCCCACCACGCCTTGTAATCTGGCTGGCGGCTGGCCCCTAGTCGGTGGGGTGGGGGAGCGTCAGCTGCTGCCTCTGCCGCCAGCAAAATCTCTCAGCTCCCATTGGCCAGTTCCAACCCCTGCCCCCGCCCTCCACCAAAATTTCTCCGCTCCGATTGTCCAGAAACCAGCCAATGGGGGATGAGATGTTTTTCTGGGGGTGGAGGCAGTGTATGAAACAGGGAAATAGAAGCTGAGAGTTTTTGCTGGGGCAGGGGGGAGACATCAAGTGAAGCCCTTTCCCCAGCGTAGAGCCAGTGGCCTGGGGCTGCTGGGAGGCAGGGAAGTCAGCCTGAGAACGCTGCTGCCCAGGAACTGCTTAGGTAAGCCTCAGAGCCTGCTTCTGGCACCGTACCCCAACTCCCTCCCAGACTTTTCACCCGTGCCTACACCCCTTCCCCTGGCCTGAATCCTCTCCTGCTGCCGCTCTCCCTCATGGACCCTGCATCCCAATCCCCTGCGCCAGGTCACACACAAATCCTCTGTGCACACCCCACAACCCCAGATCATACGTCCTTCTCAGAACTTGTACCTACTCCTATGCCCCTTCCCTAGTCCTGAATCCTGTCCTGCCCCCGTTCTCCCTCCTGAACCCTGTGCCCCAAACTCCACCCCAGGTCACAACTCCTTCGTTCAACCAAACTCCCTCTCAAACCCCACATCCCAGGCTGCACCTCAGTTCTATACACCAAGCTCCCTTCTGCATCCAACTTCCATCCCCCAGACCCCACACCTACCTCCTCCTTAGAAAAGTGTGGTCCTGACTACTTACCAAAATGTTGGAGTGCCCCCCATGAAGAAGTATTGCCCACCCCTGACCTAGACACAACTCACTCTTACCTCTCCTCAGTGGGGCACTTAAAGAGATAGCTCCCTCTTAGGCATGTGGGTTACACACACACACACACACACACACACACACACACAAAAAATTCCAAAGAACTTTAGCAAGTTCAGAATGGGGTTGTCTCTCCTAAGAGGCATGAAAGTTGTTCTGGGAAATGAGACTAAGTCACGGACACGCACTCAGGGTGCTTGAAGAAGATAGGTAGGCCTGACTAGATTACCATTAGGAGGCAACAGCCGTTAGGTAAGATAGATATGCGTGTAGACTGTTGCTTTAGAGTGGTTTTATCTCTAATGCTTTGTTCTTACTGCAAAATAACCAATACTTTGTTTTAAGAAGGCTGTCTGGTCCTGGCATACCGCTGGCTGCAAACTCCCAAAGGAAAGAGCCGCAGGTCCCCAGACTTACTTTCTGGGTAAGCAGAGTTAGGAATACACCAGTCATTGTAGCTTAGGGTCCTGCTCTAAGATTGGGAGTATAGTGTAATGCCACCTCAGGAAAGGTAAAACATCAGGTCTGATATCTCAGGTGATGCACTCAGGAAGACCAGAGCCTGATGAAGTGCATCCTAGGATACTCGAGCTGATAGAGGAGGTATCTGAGCCGTTAGTGATCATATTTGAACAGTCATGGAAGTCAGGAGAGATTCCACAAGACTGGAAAAGGGCAAATATAGTGCCTATCTATAAAAGTGTAATAAAAACAACCCAGGGAACGAGAGGCCAGTGAGCTTAACTTCTGTGCCAGGAAAGATAATGGAGCAAATAATTAAGGAGTTCATCTGCAAACATCTGGATGGTAAGATGATAGGTAACAGCATAGATCTGTAAAGAACAAATCAAGTGAAACCAATCTGATACCTTTCTTTGACAGGATAGCAAGTCTTCTGGATATAAGGGAAGTGACAGACAGTGTGTACTTAGACTTCAGTAAAACATATGATATGGTCTTGTGTGCCCTTCTTAAAAAAAACTAGGGAAATGCAACATAGATGGGGCTACTATAAGGTGGGTCCATAACTAGCTGGATAACCATTCTCAAAGAGTGGTTATTAATGGTTCGCAGTCATGCTGGAAGGGCATAACAACACATTTAACCTAATGTTTAACCAGTTAACCAATAAGATGAAATTTAACATCCTTAGTGTAAGCTGTTCTTTGACAATGTGCTTTTAGTTTATAGAGGAAAGTTGTGAAGGTAACACTTTGTTGCCTTTTATTAATTCATGCCTTTGTGCTGGTTTTGATTACTTTGTTTGACTCGTGAATCTCATGATTCCTTGAAGCATTTTGTCATCTCTCTTTCAAACTGTTTCACAATTTACCTTTCCAATGAGGTGAATGATATTTTGTTTCTTTTTTTAAAAAAAAGTCTTTTCTTTTTTTTTGTCTATCAGTTTGATCTCTGACTCACTGAGTTCATCTACAAAAAGGGTGTTTCTGGTTGCTATAGTTTGAGGCATTGTGCTTTAAGGATTCTGCCTTGCTTCCTACAGCAAAAGGGACCAGAGTAGAAGAGATTACTTTGGTTTGAAAATCTCTTTTTTGGAATATCAGCTCCTAATTCAGGGTTTAATTACTTGAGCAGAATAGGATTATTACATGTTAGTCTTACAAGTACACATGCCATTTTTGCACTCAGATATCTTGTGATACCTGTTCAGAACAATTTTAATCTTAGATATAATTTTGTCCTACTCCTAACGTCTTAAAGATTTTCTCTAGCACCGAAGGAATTGGCCAAGATGAGTCTACAAAGGCTCATGTTATGGTTACATGTTTCCTATTAAGCAATGAGTCTGAGGCCCTTGGTCTTTCATGCCCAGTGCCATCATTGGAGTTGAACGTCATAAATATGACATTCTCGGCTCTGGGAATGGGGATGTGCAGCATGTCACAGTATGGAACTATTTTCTATTGTTGGACTTACAGGGGCTCCCATATAGTGAATTGTCCTAGTTATTTACTCACTATAATTATGCCATCATTGCATGACCCCAGTATGGGAATGCTGTTGCTTTGTCCAACTAAATAGTTCTTTATGGTTTTATATCTTAGACCAAGTTAGGTCTTTGTCTAAATCTATTCTGAAATGTTTTAAACTTCATCACTTCAAAATTCGTAACATTTTTAGGGTTTTCTTGATGCTCCAGCTTCAAAACCCCTTAATTGAAGTTGTGCTACTGTTTGGGTACTGAAATACACTTCTGGCTTGATAATTCTTATATTTACTGGTTTTGCCATCTTTGCAGAATTTAGTAGGCTGGCTTACATGTCAGCGTCTTACCTTTAACCTTGTTGAATCAGTTTTTGTTGAAGGATCAGGTACACATAGAGCCATGTGCACTATGTCTGCAGCATTTGTTTATATATTTTTTCTTTCTGCTGCAGATTGTTTTCTCTTTTTTGTTTACCTGCTGTGTGCTTGATCCAGTTGCTACATTCAAACTTAGACTAATTTTAAAGCAAATTTGTTACTTTTATTCAACTTTAGAAGCTATGCACTTTGTAGACTTGAAATAAGCAGTGTAATTGATTAAGTAAGAAAATGATAATGCAGCATGAATGACACATCTTTCATTTAGAATATTACGGTAAACTCTTTCATATCTGACAGTCCCGGGATCAGGAGGTTGCCGGATATTCAAATATTCTGGATAATAGAGAGGTATACTTAGCAATGCATTACACTAAAGAAAAACAAGATTAGATATTAAGAAACGAACAAAAATGTACGCAGAGTACTTTACGTACCAACAGCAGTAATATTGTACATTATAAACTTATACCCTGTGTCTACACGTGCCCCTTCCTTTCGAAAGAGGCATGTTAATTAGCAGGTTTGAAAGATGCTAATGAGGCACTGCAATGAATATGCAGCACCTCATTAGCATAATGGTGGCCGCAGTGATTCGAAAGTGCGGTTTTTCGAATCATGCGCCGCCCGTGGAGACAGGACCTTCCGAAAGGACCCCCCCAGTTTTCGAAAGCCCTTCTTCCAATCACCAGATAGGAAGAAGGCTTTCAAAAACTGGGGGGATCCTTTCAGAAGGACCCATATCCATGGGCGACGCATGATTCAAAAAGCTGCACTTTTGAATCACCGCAGCTGCCATTATGCTAATGAGGTGCTGCATATTCATTGCAGCACCTCATTAGTATCTTTTGAACCTGCTCATTAACGTGCCCCTTTCAAAAGGAAGGGGCACGTGTAGACCCAGCCATATCGTATTTGCTGTATTTATTTGAATTTATTTTCACTATAGTGTACTTATGGAAAACATAGCTAAAATTTACTTGATCTTTAACTTAAACGATATTTGTACTTTATTTATTTTAACTTTCACTATACATGTACTGTGGTTATATGAAACTTAACTAAAATTTTCTTTAACGTGAGCTCTCTTTAGGCACCAGTAGATGAAGTAATTAAATGTGATATGACTTGTGGTTAAAATGCCAGTTACTTGTGCGTTCCGGATGATAGAATGCTGGGTATGACAGAGTTTACTGTATATTGGCACTGTAGTGGAGATTCTGCTAGTTTTCATTGTAAAGTCTTGTTGTCTTTGTAAAAGATGATGATGGAAACTGAAACCCAGTTATCCGAGCCACGGTTTGTGAGCATTCAAAAATACTCTGCCATGAGAATTCATTCGCAATTATGATGGACAGTTTGTCCTCAAAAGACCTTATATGTGGTGTCCCACATAACTCAGTCCTGTTCCATCTCCCTCTCTTTCTTACACACAGCCACTCAAGTGTCTATATTTCTATTTGCTTTTTGTTTTTTTAACTTGAATCCTCAGTTGCTCCCACTCAGATGGATTTTGACTCATATAAGAGCCTCTGTCCATGTCCTAATCATATTGCAAAGTTTACCCTGGCAAGACTACACGACAAGTATCATGGTAACATAAACTTGCATTGCTTCCAATGCTTCTGTGAATCCAAGTTGATAGTACCCAACACATTAATTATTGGAACTAATTTTGTTTATGTTTAGTTAAAAATGTTTTTTTTAATGGAGAGAAGGGGGTAGAATAAATCACTTAAAACAGGCTAATATTTAATTAGAATGGCATTTAAATTCCCTGGAAACTCCTTATAGTTCCATTAAATGTAGTTGGAGGATTGCTTATGTGCTAGCTTAGCTAAACAAAGGCTGAAAAACTCTTATCTCTACAGATATGCTGTTTGGTATTTGGTCAAACATGTGTCTGATTTCTGCTGGCATAGCAGAATCATTATTTATATTCGTTTTTAAAAACTGAAATGTGTCAAGCTTCTTGGAAAAATATGACAGTGAAACACATCTGGACTTGCAATCAGTTTTTTGTTTGGAAACATCTACATCATTTTTAGGAATCTCTTACAAGTTCTGAAATGTGCAGGCACACGCTTTCCTCTGACTCTTTCTCCCCATCCCCCGGAGATGGGGGAGCTCAGTTTTAATCACTGGTGGTAAAGGAAATTCTAGATATGTTGCGGGTCAAATATCTGTTTGTGATTATGTCCTTTTAGCGTTTTTGCTGCCACATATCTATAATGTTCTTAGAGTTTATCCTCTTGTGAGATAATAACTTGTTTGGTATTTTTTCATTAAATAATTTAAAGTAGAATGAAGCCATCATTCTTCATCAGGTAATTGGTCATCTTTATCTTAATTAGCATGAACTGGCTTTCCAGAATTTGTATTACCTCACCCAGAAAGCATGGTATACTTACAAAGCAAACCACTTTCATTCTCGACTCTTTGCCACTCATGTTGGTTCAGAATTGTTCTTCAGATGTGAAGCCCTGTCTCAAACTCATTATTTGTTCTCTGTCTCATGCCGTAGCTCCTTCACTGCAGAAGCAGGAGACTGGCACTCACTAGCTAAAGAAATCATCATTGATCTCCAAAGTATGACACAATGAATCAGATCCTTTTTCTTCTTAAAAAAAGGACGAGGTTGAAGCTTCTGAATTGAGCTTCGAAACCAACAAGAAGATATTGATAAAAGTCAGTTTAACTTTAGAAAAGCAAAATGCGGTTAACAGTATAGATAGTTGTTTTATTATTAGTCTCTTTCTTAGCATCCTGTAGTTACATGGTGCGTGTCAAACAAAAAGGCCGATATTTTTCCCATTGAACTGTGTGGGCACACACCTATACTTATGGTAGGAGCAGAACTGAGGCCTCAGTGCTACACCATGAATACCTGTATTACTGGGAAATGGGCTTTTTGCAGATGAACAGTGCCCCTCCCCCAGCCATATGCTTCAATGGGACTGCTCCTCTGGGCATTGATTTGTAGGATCACACCCTAAATAAGCTAAGTACTCTTGGGCTACAGGTCTGAAGGCCTATTTAAATCAAGAGAAAATGGTTCAGTGTTGTTTGTTCTGCCAGTTACATGGCCTCCAGTAACCTACCTTACTCTTCACTCACTCCCTCTTCCAGCGATTTGCCTGTCCTTATTTAGGGCAGGTCTACACTAGACCTTAAATTGCGTAGCTGGAATCGACATATCTGGCTGATCGACAGATCGGCTTATCTGGCTGGCCTCACTGAGTGAGTTCGACAGGAGAAACTGTCCCATTGACTTCCCTGACTCCTTGCAAGGATGAGGAGTACAGGAGTTGACTGTCAACCCAATATTTTGATTTCATGTGTTCCTATTAGGAGCGTGAAATTGAACCCTGGAAAGTTAACCCTGACCAGGTCAATTTCCCAGTAAGTGTAGATGTACCCTTATTTTATAAACATTGTGTGCACTGTTTCATCTCAAACTTGGCTTAATCTAATTCTTGACTCCCCCCCGCCCGCCCCTCTGCTCTCTGATTTGCTCACCTTGATAATTTTTTTCTGATTTGTCAACTTTGATTACTGTTTTTGGTTCTCTATTCCTTAAATATTGAGTCTGTTCTGGTATGGCTATGGTCTGAAGAAGTGGGTCTGTCCCACAAAAGCTCACCTAATTATTTTGTTAGTCTTTAAAGTGCTACTTGACTGCTTTTTTTGTTTTGTTTCATCTCATTATAAGACTTCTCCAAGTAATTATTCTCCAAATTTTCAAAGTACAACAAAGAACCTCATCAGTATTATCCTTTATGGAAGTGTTTGGCTTCTCTTCTGCCCTGAGTTAACTGGGTTCACTTCTAGGTAGCACAATTCTGTTCCCTTTTTTGGTGGTACTTTTCTGTTCCATTGAAAGCTTCAAGAGTGGTTCTGACTAGAAAAGTGACTGTCTACAAATGAAAATTTCTTAACTTAGTGAATCCATTCCTTGCGTATGTTCAAAATCTGAGCTGCTTATTCTACTGGCTAAAATAGGTTTTCATTACTTTTTGCTCCTATTAGCTCTTTGGAGCCAGCACAGCAATGAGAGAGTGAGCAGGATTCTGTCCTGCTTTCTACATCGTCAACAGAATTGTTAGCCCAGTTCAGATTTCAGACTCGTTAGTGCTAATGCTGCTTGAACCAGAAAAAATCCAGGGTGAGTTTGCAGGGCCGTCCCTCGGAAAAAGCTCTCAGTTTCTGCAAGTCAAAGAGATGCAGACGGTGTCTGGAAGTCACTGAAAGAGAGAGAACTTCATAAAAGCTGTGTTTATTTTTGAGCACAGAACTGCACATTAAACAGTATGGGCCTGGTTCTTACCTTTTAGCATTGGAAACTGGGAGTAATTCCACTCAGGTCAGCTCCACTCACAACAATGCAAAACTGAGATCAGAATTGGTTCCATAGTCTCTCTTCTCTTTGTCATCCAAAAAAACAATAAAAGTGAAAAGATAACTGGTTTCATAGAATCATAGAAGAGTAGGACTGGAAGGGACCTCGAGAGGCCATCAAGTCCAGCCCCCTGCCCTCATGGCAGAACCAAGCATTTTCTAGACCATCCCTGAAAGCCATCTATCTAACCTCTTCTTAAATAGCTCCAGTGATGGAGATTCTACCACCTCCCTTGGCAATTCGTTCCAGTGTTTGATCACCCTGACAGTTAGGAACTTTTTCCTAATGTCCAACCTGAACCTCCCCTGCTGCAATTTCAGTCCATTGCCTCTTGTTCTATCCTCAGAGGCAAGGAAGAACAAGTTCCCTCCCTCTGCCTTATGACACCCTTTTAAATACCTGAAAACTGCTATCATGTCCCCCCTCAATCTTCTCTTTTCCAAACTAAACAAGCCCAATTCTTTCAGGCTTTCTTCATAGGTCATGTTCTCTAGACCTTTGATCATTCTTGTTGCTCTCCTCTGGACCCTGTCCAATTTTTCCACATCCTTCCTGAACTGCGGTGCCCAGAACTGGACACAATACTCTAGCTGCAGCCTAACCAG
Organism: Carettochelys insculpta; assembly: GCF_033958435.1. Classification (NCBI taxonomy): domain Eukaryota; kingdom Metazoa; phylum Chordata; order Testudines; family Carettochelyidae; genus Carettochelys; species Carettochelys insculpta. The sequence goes on along the minus strand of NC_134140.1, from coordinate 129,379,607 downwards.
CGCAGAGTAGAGCGGGAGAATGACTTCTCGTGTCTTGTTCACAACACACCTGTTAATGCATCCTAGAATCATGTTTGCCTTTTTCGCAACAGCATCACACTGTTGACTCATATTTAGCTTGTGGTCCACTATAACCCCCAGATCCCTTCCTGCTGTACTCATTCCTAGGCAGTCCTTTCCCATTCTGTATGTGTGACACTGATTGTTTCTTCCTAAGTGGAGCACTTTGCATTTGTCCTTATTAAACTTCATCCTGTTTACCTCAGCCCATTTCTCCAGTTTATCCAGATCCTTTTGAATTATGACCCTATCCTCCAAAGAAGTTGCAACCCCTCCCAGCTTGGTATTATCTGCAAACTTAATAAGTGTACTTTCTATGTCAATATCTAAATCATTAATGAAGATATTGAACAGAACCCGTCCTAAAACAGACCCCTGCGGAACCCCACTAGTTATACTTTTCCAGCCGGATTGAAAACCGTTAATAACTACTCTCTGGGTATGGTTATCCAGCCAGTTGTTCACCCACCTTATAGTAGCCCCATCTAAGTTGTATTTGCATAGTTTATTGATAAGTATATTATGTGAGACCATGTCAAATACTTTACTGAAGTCTAGGCATACCACATCCACCGCTTCTCCCTTATCCACAAGACTCGTTATTCTATCAAAGAAAGCTATTAGATTGGTTTGACATGATCTGTTTTTAACAAAGCCATGCTGGCTGTTCCCTAGCACCTTACCACCTTCCAAATGCTTGCAGATGATTTCTTTAATGACCTGCTCCATTATCTTTCCTGGCCCAGAAGTTAAGCTGACTGGCCTGTAGTTTCCTGGGTTATTCTTGTTCCCCTTTTTATAAATGGGTACTATATTTGCCCTTTTCCAGTCTTCTGGAATCTCTCCCATCTCCCACGATTTACCAAAAATGATTGCTAAAGGCTCAGATACCTCTTCTATCAGCTCCTTGAGGGTTCTAGGATGCATTTCATCAGGCCCTGGTGATTTGCAGACATCTAATTTTTCTAAGTAAATTTTAATTTGTTCTTTTCTTATTTCAACTTCTAAGCCTACCACTTTTTCACTAGCATTCTCTATGTCAGGCATTCCTTCAGATTTCTCAGTGAAGACCGAAACAAAGAAAACATTAAACATCTCTGCCATTTCCAAATTCCCTGTTACTGTTCCTCCCTCCTCACTGACCAATGGCCGTACCCTCTCCTTAGTCTTCCTCTTGTTACCAATGTATTTGTAAAAAGCCTTCTTGTTTCCCTTTATGCTTGTAGCTAGTTTGAGCTCATTTTGTGCCTTAGCCTTTCTAATCTTGCTCCTGCATGCTTGTGTTGTTTGCCTATATTCGTCCTTTGTAATTTGTCCTAGTTTCCATTTCTTATAAGATTCCTTTTTTATTTTGAGATCATGCAAGATCTCCTGGTTAAGTCAAGGCAGTCTTTTGCCATGTTTTCTGTCTTTCGTACGCAGCGGGATAGCTTGCTTTTGGGCCCTTAATAATGTCCCTTTGAAGAACTGCCAACTCTCCTCAGCCGTTTTTCCCCTCAGTTTAGCTTCCCATGGGACCTCACCTACCAGCTGTCTGAGTTTACCAAAATGTGCCTTCCTGAAATCCATTATCTCTATTGTACTGTTTTCCCTTCTACTCTTCCTTAGAATTGTGAACTCTATGATTTCATGATCACTTTCACCCAAGCATCCTTCCACTTTCAGATTCTCAATAATTTCCTCCCTATTTGTTAAAATTAAATCTACAACAGCTTCCCCTCTGGTAGCTTTTTCAACCTTTTGGAATAAAAAGTTGTCTGCAATGCAATCCAAGAATTTATTGGACAGTCTGTCCCCCGCTGTATTAGTTTCCCAACATATACCTGGATAGTTGAAGTCCCCCATCACCACCAAATTCTGGGCCCTGGATGATTTTGTTAGCTGTTTAAAGAAAGCCTCATCCACCTCTTCTGCCTGGCTAGGGGGCCTGTAGTAGACAGGTGTGAATCACGGGCAGCCAAATCCTGTGATTGGAGTTGGCATCCACAATCAGGAGTCGACTGGGCAGGACCCAGGAGATCAGAAGCTGGAGACAGACTCGAGCTCAGAGCCACAAGTCAGGAATAAGTATCAAGCCAAGTCAGGTTATCGTGTATAATTCTGTCATCTTAGGCCTGTAAAAAGATTTTCAGTCTTGGAGATTCAAGACTCAAGATTGTTTAATGTGACTTGTTCCAGAGTAATCAGCTTAATTTGTAACAAGGGAGATTTAAGTTAGCTGTTAGGAAGAACATTCTAACTAAAAGGATTATTTAAATGCTGGAGGCTGTTGAATTACCATTACTGAAGGTCTTTAAGACCAGGTTAGACAAACACCTATCAGGGATGATCTGGTGTACTTGGTCTTGTCTCAGTGTAGGAGGCTGAACTAGATGACCTATCAAGGTCTCTTCCAGGCAGACATTTATATTACTCTGTTTCACCTGAAGTAGTTTTTATTCCTTCTTTACTGTGGATCTTCATATGATCATATGAAAATCTAGGAGCCTGAGAATAGCCATGAATTCTTCCCATCAGTATTTTATGTGTGGTAAAAAATACATGGGCTATGTAGTAGGGATGGGATTTTCTCGGCTCCTGTTGCACTGAACATGGCCAGCATTTCAGCAACACTGCATTGGGACCTGCTAGTCATTCCTGTCTGAGAGAATGGATTTCCAAACTTTCTTTGTACAGTTCTCAAGGATATTAAATCCTTGCACTGGTGTCTGCTCTTAGAGCTTACAGTGGCACAGCAAACCTAATGCAGCTGTAAGCTCTTGTCTAGTGTAAGCTTTTGTAAGCACTCTCATCACCTTAAATATTCCGCTTCCGATAATGCTACCCACCCCAGTGCTTAGGTCAGTGTAATTTATGTCATTAGGGGGATGACTTATTCATACCCTTGAGGGACATAAGTTATATCAGCCTAAGTGGTAGTGTAGACGTAGCCTTAAATGTGGAAGTAGATTTCTGCTAACTGTACAGAATTAGATCTTCATTTGCTATTTGGATGAAGTTTTTAAATCTCTGCTACTTTATTTTTGGTTTTCTCCTGGCTCTGTTTTTTTGTTTTTTCACAACAGCATCTCTTCTGTTTGCTTTATAGAGAATTAATTTTTATCAACTTATATAAGACAGTGATTTTTACATTGCAAGTGGGGAAAAAGGTAACTTGACTGAAATAAAAATTGATGAATTTTGGTGTTGTACAATTTAGGATTCCATCCTGAATTTCTTGTGTGAACACTCAGTTTTAACTTCATTTGCTGTAAGTGTTTTGTTTTTCTTTGTTTTGTTTTTTTAAGAGTGACTGATCCATAAATAATTAAGTATAAGATTAAGTTATTTGGTTTTGGTGTTTTGTTTCCAGCATTAATATTTCAGAACAACAATACAATAATCGACTTGAAAATCAAACGTAATAAGTATTTCTTAATTCAGTGTTTACTTTGGTGTTGTTTAGTATCAATTCCTATTATTGTAGGATCACACTTCTCTATCAGGGGAGCTCTCCTGTTGGCTAAATAGTGCAGGGGTTGGCCTTTGATTTGAATCATGCAAAGAGTTCTGTTGTCGTTCCCTCTCACAAAGAGAATCTGTTCCAAAAGTGGCTTTGAACTTTTCATTAGAACTTTTATTTCCTGCTAATTTAAGTGATCTGCCAATCAGAGTTCTGGGGTGACTCGCCACTGGAGAACCTTTGTGCCAGAATGCAATGCTGCAGAAATTCTTCCTGCTCTAGAGGTCCCTTTTGTTGGCCGAGGTGGTTCCATAGCTGTCCTCTTCTGGGAGACTTAGCCCTCTGTGCAGGGCATGCTGGTAATACCCTGTCCCTAGGCTTCAGATTGGAAGCTTCAGTTTTAGCTGCAAATTCAAAACACTGTGTAGCTATTTTTGAGTGCTGATGCAAACCCAGATCTTAAGAGTTTGTCCACCCAAGCTTGGAGGCTTGCTGCCCTAGACTGTGTGGACATACCCACTGAAAGTTCATTCCCTTTTCGAGAAAACTAAAAGTCCACCTAAATGGCAAACAAAACACACAGACAAACCATGCCTCTGTTTCTCTTGGATTGTCTGTCAACTCGCCTCCAGGGATCAGCTCTTGCCACTTCTGGGCTGCCTTTTACATCCATCTAGATCTGTTTCAGACTCTCAAAGTGCCTTCCCTGGAGTCCTTATCATAACCTCTATTTCACCAAAGTTTCCTGAACTTTGTCCCTGCTGCTGTGGGCCTGCAGAGTTCTTCCTTGCTTCTTTAACTGAGCATTGCTCCCAGAGCCTTCTTCCTGGAGACAATTTTGTTTTCTCCCTAGCAGGTTTCCTGTGGCTTTCCTTTCCAGGAATGCCAGCAGTTTCTCCCAGAAATCTCTGGTTTCTTAATAGTTTGGTTTCAGGGATTCCCACAGGAGCTTAAGTACCTCCCTGTCTTGCTATCATGGCTTCCCCTGGATATGCTCCCATAAACCTTTTTATCATGAAACTCAGGTATTAGCATCACACCCCATTAGTCCAGTCTCTTCATGCTGGGATGCAGTTAATCACAGCCAGGCAGGGCTGGCCCCATTTTCCTGAAAGGGGCAGCCATCCTATGTCTTTTTTTTTTCTTTTGCTGTTTATCATTAACTATTTCTTCATATCATAAAGTGAATAATGGCTGCAGGGTTTTTTTTTCAGCTCCAAAGAATGAAATCTTACTCATATGCCATAATTTGACTATACCATATGGCCGTGACTGATTTATAAATGTTTGAATCTGAGATTCTCTGGTTGTTTGAGTATGATAAGTTTTCCCTCTGAATCACCATGAGAAATATTAAACTCCGTGGTTACATGTAGACAACACTTGACCAGAGGATATCTGTGATGACTCTGCATACCACTCTCTATCTCTACACCTCACAGGCATTCCACCTTTTTCACATATCTGCGTTTGGAAACCCTGTCACATCTGTTCACATGTCACATCCCATCAAGGTACAAGTCTCAGACACCATATCTAACAAAGGCCCAAAGAAGAGCCAGTTCAAAATATTCTGAAAGTCATTCTGTTAATGTAAATCACTTTTATAATCTCTAATTTGATGGTTCTTTAGTCCTGATGTCAGTTTTCAACAATAGAAGCACCAACCCATTAATATTTTTTGTGGCATGTAGGTGACTTTGGGACTTGAATGAATGAAGTCTCTCAAGCTGAAGGCATGCTCATATCCTTGTAAAGTGAGGGAGAAGAAGAAGAGAGCCGTCTCTACTGAATACCCATTAACCTAAGGAAAGGTGTTCATAGTGACAAGATGGGAAACCATGTAGTCCGGTCTCATCTCTTCTAACTAGTATTAAAATGTTATTACAATTCTTAACCATTGTTCTTAGCCAGTGCCTGTTACCTCCAGAGATAGGTGCCTTCTGTTCTCTTTTTTATAAACAAAATAACTTTGAGGACATGTAAAATCTCTTCCAGAACCATGCAAATTAGCCCATTCAAAATTTGTATAAATTGCCACGTGAAGCTGTGCAAACCTGTTCAGTTTTGCTTATCTCAGGGTGAGCTGTTTGCTCATTGATCTATTTTAAAGTCCCTGGGTGGAAAGTGACTCTTATTTCCCACTGGCCCAAATGTAGGGACACTGAGGCAGCGATTGGCTTTCTTTGGGAAGAAAAGCTAAGTTCCTAGACAGGGAGCCAGTTTCTTTGCTGTTGGAGAGAAACCACTCTGAAGGAGAACATGTTAATCATTTTCCTCTTTGCAACGTTTGCCTGTTCCATGTCCAGTCTTTTTTTCCCCTTTCTCTAGGAAGGGAAACTCAGTTCTTCACTTTTCCTCAGAACAGTAATGTTGGACAAGAAGGGCCCTTTAATCACAGGGGAGCTTGTCTGGGGAAATGTTGAGTCCTTTAACCTTGTATTTTGGGTTGCAATCAGATCAAGCATAGTTCACTTATATATGTTAGAGGCATACTGGTTCTGTTGCTTCTTGTAGTTACATTGGGCTATACTGGGAATAATACAGTTGGAAAAACCGCAGGTAAAACAGGGTCACATTTAGTCTGAGTAGAGCCAGGCAACCATCTAATATCCTGACACAGACATAACCCTTTTGACTTTAGTGAAAGTTTCGCTTAAGAAGGGCTGCAGGCTTTGGCCATATGTATGAATACATGCAACACAGTCATTGTGTAGTGTGTTGCCTTGGTATGTCTGATAATTGGTATGCCAACCAGTAGCCTGTGCAGAGACAGTCACATGGTCTTCCATAGGATGGCAAAGTCAGTTTTGCTTCTTTTGAGGTTCAGCTCTACTGGGGAGACAGAAGAGGTGACTGCAGGGCCTGGAGGGATTATGTGTAGAATTTTCAAAAACACTTGGTGACTTAGGAACTCAAATCCTGGTCACTTTGAGTGAGAGTTGGGGTTCTTTGGCACTGGAGATATTTTCTCGCTATAACGTGGAATGGGATAAGGCTCTCTGGATGCTGCGGGGAGGGTGTGTGTGTGCTGTGAAATGCCTCCTTGCATCACTTGTACTGAATGTGTCTGGCCATCGCTATGCCCAGCACAGGAGTCTCAGACCATAGGCAGATCAGAAAACGGCTACACCCACTCTCATCTGGAAAAGAAACAGTGCTGCTAGCAATATTGAATAACCTTCCGCACTAGCAGGGGGAGCTTGATTATGTTCACCTCCTTGGTGAGTCAGCTGGGAGAGATGGCCTGCCTCGTTTGCCTCTCTTTCTAATGCACCTGTGCTGAGGGTACCAGAATATAAACCAAAGGATCTAAGAAGTTGCTGGAACAGAATATACCCTGCATCCATGCCGTGCACATTATTGTAATAAACATTGTAACAAAGTATATCTTGTAAGATGTCATTTAAAAAGTCATAATTTGCTGGTCAGTGTTGCCTTGATCAAATATGTAAGGCAACATAGAAACATAGAATGTTAGAACTGGAAGGGACCTCAAGAGGTCATCAAGTCCAGTCCAGTCCAGTTCTGCCCCCCTGTCACAGCAGGATCAAGCACTATCTAGACCATCCTTGACAGACGTTTATCTAACCTTCTCTTAAATGTCTCCAATGATGGAGATTCCATAACCTTCCTAAGCAATTTATTCTGGTGCTTAACTACCCTCGCATGAAGTTTTCCCTAATGTTCAACCCATATCTTCCTTGCTGCAGTTTAAGCCCATTGCTGCTTGTCCTACTCACAGAGGTTGAGGAGAATAATTTCTCTCCCTCCTCCGTATAACAACCTTTTAGGTATTTGAAGGCTGTTCAATTTCCCTTCTCATTCTTCTCTTTTCCAAACTAAACAAGTCAAATCCTTTCAATCATCCTTCATAGGTCATGTTTTCTTGACCTTTAATCATTTTTGTTGCTCTTCTCTGGACCTTCACATCTTTTTTGAAATGCGGTGCCCCAAACTGAATACTATAGTCCGGTACAGCAGAAGAATTCTCCTTTCCTGTCTATGAGATTACTGTTAATGCATCCCAGAATGACATTTTATTTTTTGCAACAGTGTCACACTGTTGACTCCTATTTAGCTTGTGATCCGGTATGACCCCTAAATCCCTTACTATGGTACTCCTTCCTAGACAGTCACTTACCATTTTGTATGCGTGGAACTAATTCTTTCCCAAGTGATACTTTGCATTTGCCCTTATTGAACTTTATTCTTCTCACGTCAAACCATTTCTCTAGTTTGTCCTGATGATTTTGAATTATAACCCTATCCTCCAAAGCACTTGCAGCATGTGAAGTTGTAAGAATCCCGCGTTTGTGTCTCTGTGTGTGAGTGTGTGTGGTAACACATGTTCCCAGATAAAACTGTCAGAAAGTCTGTCCTCAACAAAGGAATGTCTAGTTTTCTTAATTTGCCTGTGGGTAGTAAACAGAGTCATCAAACAGGGAGGTAAACAAACAAACAAAGTGTATTCAGTAAGAAAAAGTTATCAGGGAGCATTCTTCCATATGGGTTCTTTGTCCTCAACTAGAAATGTTTTTCAAAGGGAGGGGGCTGAAATTATACATATGAGTGACAAATGCCCCAGGGGGCCCTCTCCTCTGCCTATCACATTTATTGCATCTGTAGGAGAAAGGGAGCAATTGTTGGACTCCGGTGGAGGGAATATGACCCGAGAATTTGGTTAGTAATTTGGTTGGAAGTGGTAGGAGTGCAAAACTTTGCTTGAATCCTGCAAAGTTTGTTAGGCACTGGTAAACATTTTATTTTTATTTTTCTTATAATCAGTGCTTTTTTGTGTGGCAGTACTTTCTGGCACTGAGTATAGGCACCTCGGTAGCCCCAGCCATGGGATTGGCTTGCGGGGAGGGAGTAGGGAGCAGGCTGAGTACTGGCACCTCATTTTTACAAAAAAGGCCCTGCTTATAACCATTTTATGCTTCATTACCTGTAATCACTTAAAATCTTACTCTTTGCATATAAACTTATTTTACTGTCTCAGCTAAACCAGTGTGTGTAACTACATGTGTCTGAATAAGCGAGGTACTAATCTGTCATATTATTCCCTTACAGGAACAACAGACTTAAAATATTTGTGCCATCCGGGAGAGGGTTGAGCAGAACAGGACATCTGTTTCTTGGGAGGGGAATCTGAGGTCGGGTATGTGTTGGGATCCTCTTGTAATATAACCAAGACTGGTGAGAGATGGAATGTAACCCATGTGTGGTTGGCAGGATGCAGTCACAGACAGACACTCAGGATGTGGTTTGCATGCTGGGAGACTGAGAGGCCCAGGTGGGAGCTTCTTCATCAAGGCATTGTAAGGGATTGCAGGACAGGGGTGACACAGCCTCCACTGGTCCGGACTGTACCCTGGTATGTCATGGGTGCTGTTCCGTAAGATCCCATATGATTTCCCATAACCTCACCAACTTTCTGAAGATTCTTTGCCACCTTGCTCATAGAATCTGAGACCTGTTCATGGGTATTCATATCATGCTGTAAAGTGGTTTGTCTGCAGTTTGAAGGACTCCTGATTCCACCTTGTTGCTCTAGGCCAGGGGTCAGCAATCCCCAGCACAGGTGGCAAGGTCCGAAGCTTGCTCAAAGGCGTGCCACCTGTGGATTAACAAAAGACCAACTAATGCTACAACCACCACCTAAACAGTCAAGCTCTGCATCTTAATTTATTTTTAATGATGCTGTTGTAATTAGGACTATTAGTGACTTTAAAAAGTATCACCAGCACTCGGATCGTATCAAGATCTGAGGTCAAATTTTGGCATTCCACCTTGAAAATGTTGCTGACCCCTGCTCTAGGCCAGTGGTTCCCAACCTTTGCAGGTACACGGCATGCTTCAGTGAGACAAACAATTTCACAGCACGCCCACTTTTTTCAGCTTAATCTCATGTCACGTTTACTTCCATTTATTAAGTTTACTCTCCTAAACTACGTCTACACGTGAAGCCTACATCGAAGTAGCTTATTTCGATGTAGCGACATCGAAATAGGCTATTTCGATTAATAACATCTACACGTCCTCCAGGGCTGGCAACGTCGACATGCAACGTTGACGTTGCGCAGCACCACATCGAAATAGGTGCTGTGAGGGAACGTCTACACGCCAAAGTAGCACACATCGAAATAAGGGTGCCAGGAACAGCTGCAGACAGGGTCATAGGGTGGACTCAACAGCAAGCCGCTCCCTTAAAGGGCCCCTCCCAGACACAGTTGCACTAAACAACACAAGATCCACAGAGCCGACAGCTGGTTGCAGTCCCTGTGCATGCAGCATGGATCCCCAGCTGCAGCAGCAGCAGCCAGAAGCCCTGGGCTAAGGGCTGCTGCACACGGTGACCATAGAGCCCCGCAGGGGCTGGAGAGAGAGCGTCTCTCAACCCCTCAGCTGATGGCCGCCATGACGGACCCCACTATTTCGATGTTGCGGGACACGGCTCGTCTACACGTGCCCTACTTCGACGTTCAACTTCAAAGTAGGGCGCTATTCCCATCCCCTCATGGGGTTAGCGGCTTCGACGTCTCGCCGCCTAACGTTGATGTTAACATCGAAATAGCGCCCAACATGTGTAGCCGTGACAGGCGCTATTTCGAAGTTAGTGCCGCTACTTCAAACTAGCGTGCACGTGTAGACACGGCTCTAGAGAGGTTTGCAACATAGTAGTGCCTACAACAAACTAAACAAGGATTAGATGAGATGTTGAAAAATCGAGTAACCTCTGAAATGTTCAATTACTCAGCCAATTCCAAATAGTTAAGTCCCAAGCAGACTGTGAAGAGCTATAAAAGGATCTTAATAAATTGTGTGATTGGGCAACAAAATGGCAGATTAAATTCAATGTTGATAAATGCAAAGTAATGCACTTCGGAAAATATAATCCCAACTATACATATAAAATGATGGGGTCTGATTTAGCTGTTACCACTCAAGAAAGAGATCTTGGAGTCATTGTGGATAGTTCTCTGAAGACATCTACTCAGTGTGCAGTGGCAGTAAAAAAAAAAACTAACAAAATGATGGCAATGATTAACAAAGGAATAGATAAGACAGAAAGGCTACGTCTACACGTGCAGCCAACATCGAAATAGTCTATTTCGATGAATAACGTCTACACGTCCTCCAGGGCCGGCAACGTCGATGTTCAACTTCGACGTTGCTCAGCCCAACATCGAAATAGGCGCAGCGAGGGAACGTCTACACGTCAAAGTAGCACACATCGAAATAGGGATGCCAGGCACAGCTGCAGACAGGGTCACAGGGCGGACTCAACAGCCAGCCGCTCCCTTAAAGGGCCCCTCCCAGACACAGTTGCACTAAACAACACAAGATCCACAGAGCTGACAACTGGTTGCAGACCCTGTGCCTGCAGCATAGATCCCCAGCTGCCGCAGAAGCAGCCAGAAGCCCTGGGCTAAGGGCTGCTGCCCACGGTGACCATAGAGCCCCGCAGGGGCTGGATAGAGAGCATCTCTCAACCCCCCAGCTGATGGCCGCCATGGAGGACCCAGCAATTTCGACGTTGCGGGACGCGGATCGTCTACACAGTCCCTACTTCGACGTTGAACGTCGAAGTAGGGCGCTATTCCTATCTCCTCATGAGGTTAGCGACTTCGACGTCTCGCCGCCTAACGTCGAAGTTAACTTCGAAATAGCGCCCGACGCGTGTAGACGCGACGGGTGCTATTTCGAAGTTGGTGCCGCTACTTCGAAGTAGCGTGCACGTGTAGACGCAGCTAAAATGTCATATTACCGTATATAAATCCATGGTACGTCCACATCTGGAATTCTGTGTACAGATGTGGACACCCTATCTCAAAAAAGATATATTAGAATTGGAAAAGGTTCAGAAAAGGGCAACAAAAATGATTAGGGGTATGGCGCGTCCGCCATATAAGGACAAGTGTCAGAGAGGTAGCCGTGTTAGTCTGTAGCTTCGAGAACAAGAAGTCTTATGGCACTTTGTAGGCTAACAGCTATTTTAGAGCATAAGCTTTCGTGGGCAAAGCAGGTCTTTGCCCATGAAAGCTTATGCTCCAAAATATTGGTTAGTCTATAAGGTGCCACAAGACTTCTTGTTGTTCTGCCATATGAGGAGAGATTAATGAAACTGGGACTTTTTAATTTGTAAAAAAGACGATTAAGGGAGGATATGAGAGAGGTATATAAAATCATGACTTATGTGGAGAAAATAGATAAGGAATTGTTATTTACTCCTCACAACACAAGAACTAGGGGTCACCAAATGAAATTACTAGGCAGCAGGTTTAAAACAAACAATAGGAAATATTTTTTCACACAAGGCAAAGTTAACCTGTGGAACTCCTTGCTGGAGAATGTTGTGGAGGCCAAGACTCTAGTAAAGTTTAAAAAAGAACAAGATAAATTCATGGGGGATAGGTCCATCAGTGGCTATTAGCCAGGATGGGTGTGGACGGTGTCCTTAGCCTCTGTTTGAAAGAGGCTGGAAATGGGCGACAGGGAATTAATTGATCACTGGATGATGACCTGTTCTGTTCATTCCCTCTGGGCCACTGTCGGAGGACAGGATACTGGGCTGGATGGACCTATAATCTGACCCAGTATGGCTCTTCTTATGTTGTTACTCACAAGGTTGGGAGGTGGCTCCAGAGAGCATAGAGCCACCATGGGGGATGCAGAGGGGATTGATCGACCACACACACCAGCAGCCTGAGCCCCAGCTGGATTGGGGTTGGTCCATTTCCCCTCCAGATTAGCTCTGCAAAGAGCCGCGACAAGGGGAAATTGAAGACATTTCATGGCACATTTGGATAGTTCTTGCAGCACACTGGTTGAAAATCTCAGCTCTAGGCTAATGGTACTTTGCTGCTGTGTTTGGAATCTCTGATGGATGCTGTAAGGACAAACCTGCAGTCCGTTGCAAGAATTTCTAAAGGATCGGGTTTGATTCCATTGGGGTTTTACTTCTGTACCCAACCATTTTTATTGCTTCCCTCTGCTGAGTTTTTTCAAATACTGTAATACATCAAACTTTGAGAGTGTGCTGTAGTTTTGTGCCAGTAGAGTCGCACCAGGGCTAAAATTGCCCTACTATGACTAAACCCAGTCTTGTCTTTTACTGGCCCAGATTGCAGTCACTAAATGCTGCTGTAATTCGTATAATAATAGCAATATGGTTTCCTCTGGAGGGAAACAAAGCCAGTGACGAGTACCTATTGACATAGTTATAAATTGTGTACATCCCATGTACTATGCACTCCAAAATCCTCTACCATAATAGTTTCATATTGGGTCTCTATGTGTGAAGAGCAGTTGGAGCTGATTTTTGTTTATTAATATTTTCACCACTGAGATACCAGAAATCAGGTAGTTGTTTGTTTAAAAGTATTGCGCCATGAAGGAGTTCACTCTAGAAGAAATTAGTGCAGATCTTTGGAAAAAAATGTCACCTTTCCATTCAGAGGACAGAAGATTCCAGCCAGTTTTTCATTCAATGAAACGCAATGAAATGAGGAAACCCATGGAAAGTTCATCACATTGTTGAGAAAATGAAGGAAAGGGCATCTTTTAAGAGCCAGTGAGTAATTTCCTGCACCTTGCTGTGTGATTAATTAGAGTTAATAGAGTTACTTTATGTGTACACTGTTAAACTTGAGACCAGAAAGTGAATCTCAGTGTGTATTTTTCAGATAAAATGTCTAATCTACTTATTGCTTAGTCATTTTACTGGGTCTGTTGTTTCTTTATTTGTTCAAACCAAGACTATATTTAAATAGAACAGCATGTTTTGTTGGAGCACTGACTTTTTCGTCATATGCAGTGTCAAGACAAAGGGCTTTTTACATATTTTTGCCATTATCTTGGATGATAGCATGGTGAATACATGATTGGGAAACCACTGGGCTTTGGAGACTTTTGTTGGTCTTGGAATGCTCACTTACAGTTAACATTCCAGTTGTAGGAAAAAACCAGGGACTAGAATTCAGCAGCCCTCAGTCGTAGTTCATAGCTGGAGGTTTTCCTTTAGATTTATGCCAATGGAATTCTTAAAAACAAAATTTGGCTTAGATTGGGTGGGTATGAGTGAGACAGAGTGGGAGGGAAGCTTATTATATATCATGACTAGCACCTATGTGAGGGCTCTCCCTGCCCCCACCAAGTATTCTCTGGTGCAGACATTTTTTTCCCCCCACTTTTTCCTCCTTTGATTACTTCCATCACTTTGGTCAAATTAAATTGGCTTTTCTTCTAGCCCAGACGTCAGCAACCTTTCAAAGAAGAAAAGGCTTTTGTGTGTGTGCGTGTGTGTGTGTTTGTCTTTGTCCAAAGTATTTTGAGAGCTGTATTGCATGCAGAGCTCTGGGCTGGTGCAGGGTATTGGGGTGCAGGAGGGGGTGAGGAATGTGGGCTCTTGGATGGAATTTGGATGCAGCAAGGAATTGTGACCCAGGGCGGGTGGATGGGGGTGGGAAAGCGTGGAAGGTACAGCCTCAGTCCAGAAGTTGTTTGTCACAGGAGGCTCCTGGCCAATGGCTCAGCAGTGATCAGGCTGCTGAGGTCCCATAACATTCCAGGAAGCAGCTGGCTGTGGACACGTCTCTGCCTGCCCTATGCACTGCCCATTCCAGCAAACACCACTCTTGTAGTTCCAATTGTCTGGGAACTGGGAGCAGTGGTGGGGCCACAGTGGGCAGCCTGCCTGAGTTCTGCTGTGCACCACTGGGCTTTTACATTTTTCAAAAATTCATTCTCCACCCCAAAATGGCTTCCTGTAAGGAAGCAGCCCGAGAGCTGCACGCGGTTCCAGAGCCACAGGTTGCCAGCCCTTGTAGTGGGCCAATGGCTCTCGCTATTCCATTATTCAAATTTTTTGCAGCTTGCTTTGGTGAAATTGGACAGATGTTCAAATCCAGATGAAATTAAAATGAGGCTGGGGTTTTAATTTGCTGGTGAATCGGGCCTAGGACCTGAGCTTGAAGTTGGGAGTGCTGAAAACTATGAGCTGATGGGAATAAGGGGACTTCGAAGTAGGCGGGGTCCTTTCTAAAAGGAGCCCCATCGGGATGAGCCACGTGGCGGCGAGCCGCGTCAGTTTCGAAGTGCCGCGGCCGCCCGCGTGCTAATGAGGCGCTGAATATGTATTTCAGTGCTTCATCAGTAAACTTCGAAATGGCCATTTGCACGGCCATTTCGAAGTTTTGGGCTAGTGTAGATGTAGCCTTATTTAAATAAACGTTGTTGGTATTGCAGTATCACCTACAGGCCTCAAACCAGATGTATGGCCTTATTGTGCTGGGTGAGGGTTGTAGCAACCCAAACTGAGAAACAGTCTGTCACAAGGACCTTCCCATTGAAATAGCCAAGACAGGGAAAGGGAAGGAGGGGAAAGAGAGTCACAGGGTATTACATGAAAACAAAAAAGCAGTCAAGTAGCACTTTAAAGACTAACAAAGTAATTTATTAGGTGATGAGCTTTCGTGGGACAGACCCACTTCTTCAGATCGTAGCCATCCCAGAACAGACTCAAGGTGTCTTGCCCACGGTCAACCCTCAGTTTTGTAGCTTCAGTGATGAGTTCAAAGATGTTAACAGAAGTCACTGATGTTGAAATCTTCCACATCCTATAGCCTTGAACTACAAGTGAATCATGAATGGCTGAGTGAGGAATATTCTGTTTGTGTATTCATCAGAAACATTTCTTAACGCACTCTATTATAGTTAGCAATGAGGCACTAGAGATCATTTCAGTCTATCATTAAAGGTGCTGAACAAAGCTATCGATGCTGTAATCCAGCTGCTGTCCAAAATCTATTTAAAGGTTTTGAAGGAAATTGGTTTTCTAAATTCTTAAAAACTTATAGTAATTATTTTGTGGACTAGGAAATTTTTTTTTCCACTCTCACCTCTTGGTTTCTTTCACCCTTTGAGTGAAAGCATTGAGTACAAATGCTTCAAATTATATTTCTGCTGATATATTAGCCTATATTTTTCTAGCACAAATGTCATTTTATTTCCTGCCCCTTTGTCAAGTTTCTCTCATGTCTCTTTATTTCTCAGTCCTCACTTGTCTTTTCAAATGCTTCCAATGTATTACAGTCTTTCAGTTATACTAACATTATCTCTGCCCTTGTCATAGGTCCAGGCGGGCTCCCCCTGCTCCCAGACAACTGCAAGGGAACCCAGCCACTGAATCTCATACGTTTTAAGCTGCTGGAGTCTGAACAAAACACAGGCGCTGTCTCTGCCTCAGCATGCTCTCAGGGTTCAGCTCCTCTGTCTAGCTGCCCTTCCAGAGGGCTTAGCCCATGCTGTCACCTGCCCAGCTTCTAGAACCTCAGACTTCCCAGCCATGGACACATGCCATTCTCTAGAATTGCACCCGAAGGTGTGAGCACTGCTGGGTTACCTCTACAGGAGATACCTGGTCAGTATAGGACATAGCATCTTTCAGTTTTCTGAATGGAGAGAGTTAGCTAGTGGTGTTCCCCATGGATCTAAACTGGGACCGGTAGTGTTCAGTGTATTCATAAATGATCTGGAGAAAAAAGTCATAAGTGAGCTGGCAAAAATTGCACATGATATATAATTACTCAAGATAGTTAAGTCAGATACACACTGCAAGGAGCTTCAAAAGGATTTCACAAAACTGGGTGACTGGGCAACAAAATGACAGATGAAAGTCAATGTTGGTAAATGCGAAGTAGTGTATATTGGAAAACCTATTCCAAACTATATGTATAAAATGATGGGAATTGAAAAAGCAAAGAGCATGTTGGAAATCATAAGGAAAGAGATATAAGACAGAAAATATCACATAGCCTCTTTATATATCCATGGTATGTGCCCACATCTTGTATACTGTGTGCAGCTGTGGTTGCCTCATCTCAAAAATGATATATTTGAATTGGAAAAATTTTGCAAGGGAGCAACCACAATGATGAAGCGTATGGAACAGCTGACACATGAGGAAAGATTAGTAAGATTGGGACTTTTCAGCTTGGGAAAGACACAACACTCCATTTAGAAGTGCGGCCCCTGGGGGGTCTTCATTCCAGAAGTCCTTCTTCCGGAGTCCCGTTCCCAAAAATTTTCTGGAAGAAGGGGCCTCCGGAAGAAGGACTTCCTTCTGGAAGCTCCCCCAGGGCCGCGCTTCTACACAGCATTTTGGAGTCCGGAAGAATGGTCTTCTGGACTCCAAATCACGTGACCACATGCTAATGAGGTGCAGGGAATTTGCATCTGTGCCTCATTAGCATATTTTGGGCCATGTATTACCATGCCACTTTCGAAGAAAGTGACCTGTGTAGAAACGGCCTTCATGATTACGTGTTCTGTTCATTCCCTCTGGGGCACTTGGCATTAACCACTGTCAGAAGACAAAATAATGTGCTAGATAGATCCTTGGTTTGACTCAATATGGCTGATCTTACACAAACAGATTTTGCACAACGTTCTAACACATTATTGCTCTTTACTTAAGCATGAGGGGTACACAGAGACTACAGATCACATGGATATTAAAGAAGATCCAACTTTTATCACTCTGCTACCCCCAGCCAATACTACTCTTATACTGATGTGTCAGTTCATTGCCATTTCTCATTACGTACGGTCCTAGCCAGTTTTAAAGCTATTTGACAGTGTCCATAAGAGACTAAGTACTCCCATCCTCACCACTCCCAGGTTCATTCTAGCTTGGGAGACCTGTTCCCAAAGTCAGAGCCTGTATGTGGCACATCCTGTTTTACTGTTTTCTAGACAGCTGAGCCGAGGCTGCATTTGTAGTTTGATTTTTCCTTGCATTGTTGCTGAAAAAGCTGGTAGACGACTATGTAGGACTCACTCTAGAACCACAGTGTCCAACGCTTTCTGTTTGCCCCATGTGGCAAACTGGACATGGTGGTGTGGTGAAGTGGCTCATCAGAGCCGCATATGTGGAGTGCCCACTTCCTGCTCCGCGCACACACCCCACCACTTGGTGGAACAGGCGCCTGGTGGCAGCGGCAGAGGCGGCTCCTCCTGCAGCTCTAGCAGCCACTCGCGGCGTGTCTCCAGGAGTAGCTCGTGTGGGGTCAGCTCCAGTGGTGGTGCCAGCAGTCTGGTGAGTCACCAGCCGTTTGCACAGTGGGGCTCTGAGGGGGTGGGGTGGGGGCCTGGCTTCAAGGGTGGGGGATGACGCAATGAACATTGCATTTCTTTTGGATACCACTGCTCTAGAGTATGTAATGCAGCTAGGAATGCAGCAAGCTCTGACTACACTTGGCTTTGCCAGTCTTGCTCACTTCACAGTAACCTCTTCCTCACTTTCTTATTTGTTTCTTTCACCTGTTTCATCTTTCATTAACCAAGTGTAACACCAGGGCACTGAGACCACTGACAAGGGGGAGTGAAGTCTCTGCTCTGCAGCCTTGGCTGAGACAGACGTGGCTTTTAGCTCATGCAGTAGAGTACATGACCGTAGCCCCTAAGGTCATAGGTTCATTCCATCCTGCTGAAGACCCTGCTCTGTCAGCCTTATGCAAGCATGTAAGTTCTTCAGTTTGGGACCCCAAGGCTTCCAGAACAGTAATAAGCTTTGATCACCTATTGGGGCTATAAGTGTTACTGTAATGCAAATAAATAATGTCCAATTAATATTTTTTCTCTATAATTTTGTTCTGGAGTTTACTGGTGACAAACTTTCATCAATAATAAATTGTCAGTTAACAATAATATAACAAACTCTTCAAGATGTCTAATACTTCACATAATAATGTAACAAAAAGCCAGAAGATTAGATGGTGGTTGTTAAAATGATGCACAAATTGGACCTGCAGTTTTTTGAGTGGTAGGTGATCTCTAAATTTTAATATTCCTAGATTCCAAGGTGAAAAGGGACTACTGTGATTATGTGATCTAATCTTCTATATAATGGGGGCCAGGGAATAGTGCCAAAATAATTATTATACTATGTCTTTTAGAAAACATATAGTTGTAAGTTTTACGGTTCACACTCACTAAAGGATTTCCTTCCGTGGCTGCCTTTGTTTTTTTGTTTTGTTTTGTTTTTTTTTGTTTTTTTTAAAGCTACTGTATATTTGGTTCCTGAGGTCAGCTTTTTAATGAACATTTTGAAAAAATAAAACCCATGTTTCTCTAGTATGCTTGCCAACATTCCCCTCATCCCCCCAAGTGTGTGTGTTTTAGAGGGGGTTTCCCTCTGGCATTAATGTTCCTTTTCATCGCTGGAGGCGGGAGGGGGTGGGTAAGTGGGAGGATACCTGTTGTATTTATAAATGTGTCCACTGTATGTTCCATGGAAATTTCCTGCCGTCTCCTCCTTCCCAGGATATGCTATTTTGTTTTGATTTTTTAGTTGTCAGCTTTCCACCAGATTAGAGGTCTCATTAAAACACACCATACAGCAAATCAAGAGAGAGTCTCAAGAATGGGACCTCCCTGGCCAAATAGGGCAAGTTGGCACTCGTCTTCGAATAGAGAAATTCCTCATAGTGAGCAAGAGCTATTACAGAGTCTTGTAAGGCAAGTAACATTTTAAAATTGTTGTCCATAAATGAGCAAAATTCCACTTGGACAGCAGATAGTCACATGCTTTGGCAGGATTTCCAGCCGTTAGGTTGAATACACCAGTTGGTTTAAAATAGGCAATTTTGAATGTGCTTAAAATTAAATTGTTGGAAAATAGTTGACGAGTGAAAGAGGAGAAAACTTATACTGGGGCAAAGGATCTATCCTTGCATGCAGTATTAAAAGAAATGTTCTCAACAGATTTCTTTGCAGCTGAGAAGCTGCAGTTTATGCCTCCTAAGCCATGTCTACACGTGCACGCTACTTCGAAGTAGTGGCACTAACTTTGAAATAGCGCCCGTCATGGCTACACGTGTTGAGCGCTATTTCGATGTTAACATCGACGTTAGGCGGCGAGACGTCGAAGCTGCTAACCCCATGAGGGGATGGGAATAGCGCCCTACTTCGAAGTTGAACGTCGAAGTAGGGACCGTGTAGTCGTTGCGCGTCCCGCAACATCGAAATAGTGGGGTCCGCCATGGCGGCCATCAGCTGAGGGGTTGAGAGACGCTCTCTCTCCAGCCCCTGCAGGGCTCTATGGTCACCGTGTGCAGCAGCCCTTAGCCCAGGGCTTCTGGCTGCTGCTGCTGCAGCTGGGGATCCATGCTGCATGCACAGGGTCTGCAACCAGTTGTCGGCTCTGTGGATCTTGTGTTGTTTAGTGCAACTGTGTCTGGGAGGGGCCCTTTAAGGGAGCGGCTTGCTGTTGAGTCCACCCTATGACCCTGTCTGCAGCTGTGCCTGGCACCCTTATTTCGATGTGTACTACTTTGGCGTGTAGACGTTCCCTCGCAGCGCCTATTTCGATGTGGTGCTGCACAACATCGATGTTGAACATCGACGTTGCCAGCCCTGGAGGACGTGTAGACGTTATTCATCGAAATAGCCTATTTCGATGTTGCCACATCGAAATAAGCTACTTCGATGTAGGCTTCACGTGTAGACGTAGCCCTAAAGAGACAACATACAGACCATAATGGGGTGGACAAATTATGGCTTTTGTGCTCCATGTGGTTCTTTTACAAAGTGCAGCTTCCAGAGCCCCCCCAAACCCCTCCACTTGCCAGATTTAGGGGAGCTCAGGACCTCTGCTTTGCAATGGGTGGTGGAGTACCTTCCAGGACATGAGGTTTCAGCCAGAATGAGGCTGAAGCCCCAAGGCCTGCCAGATACCTCCAGTGGAATCAAGGTCTCAAAAGCTGGGGTTCACCTTCCAGGGCTTGAACTTCTGAATATTGTCATATGCACTTGGAGGGTCTGTAAATTTGGCCAACCTGGCTGTAATACAGGCATATAAAATAGATTGTCTGTCTGCTTTTGCATTGTTTTGTCAAGCAAGCCATAATGGTTCCATCTTTCAGGGCAAAATGTGGACGTTGAAATAGGAGAACTTATTACTGTATGTTGTGCATTTGGTGGGGGGGATGGGGAACTGGTTTCATCAAAATCTCTTGTGTGAAACACTGATTTATATTCATAACACGTCTATTCAGGGCTCAGTCAAGGTTGACTCACTTGTAGGAATTTGGTGAGTTGGCAGAAAGTGTTTTTCTTGTGTAAAGGCCCATCATGGATGAGAAAATAAACACTTTGTAATGAACCTATATTTTAAGTAATTCCTTCTGTATGCACTGTGAGTCATGGGATGTTGAGCCTTTAGTGTATTATCTTGACCCCGCCCCCGGCCACACCGTGACTTCCCAGAAAGTACTTAGACTTGTAGAGAATTAATTTGTTTACACTTTTGCTCCCTGTGGAGTTGTTATAAGCTGTAATGTGTCAGTCCAGTGGTCTGTTTAGCCCAGCATCCTGTCTTCCAACAGTGGCCAATGCCAGCTGCTTCAGAGAGAACGAACAGAACATATGATCATGCAGTGATCCATCCCCAGTCACCTATTCCCAGTTTCTGGCAACCAGAGGCTAGAGATGTATCCCTGCTCATTCTGGCTAGTAGCCATTGATGGAAACTATCCTCTAGGCGCTTCCTTAATTCATTGTGAACATGTTATAGTCTTGGCCTTCACAACATCTTCTTGCAAGGAGTTCCATGGGCTGACTGTGTGTTGTGGGAAGAAATACTTCCTTCTGCTTGTTTTAAACCTGGAGTCCATTAATGTCATTTGGTTCTTGTGTTATGAGGAGGCACATTAACATTTCATTATTTACTGTCTCCACACCTATCATGATTTTATAGCCCTCTAGCTTATTCCTCCCTCCTTCCTTTTGTTGTCTCTTTTCCAAGTTGATAAATAAAATAATAAGTGTAATAGAGATACACATCTCCTAGGACTGGAAGGGACCTTTTGGAGGTCATCTAGTCCAATCCTCTGCCCTCTTGGCAAGACCAAGCACCATTCCTGACTTTTATTTGTCCCTATCCCTAAATGGCTTCCTCAAGAATTGAGCTTACAACCCTGGGTGTAGCAGGCCAATACTCAAACCACTGAGCTATTCCTCCCCCTACTTTTTCTTAATTGCTTCTCATATGGCCACAGTTCCATACCCCTAATAATTTTTGTTACCATTTCCTGCACCATTTCAACTCTAAAATATTTTTTTCTGAAGGCAGGACAACTAAGTCTACATGCAGTATTCAAGATGTGGGCATATCATAGATTTATACAGAGGCAACATATCTATCTACAATGACCACAAGATCTCTTTATTGAGCAGTAAAAGCTAATTTAGATCCCATCATTTTATATGTATAGTTGAAATTATGTTTTCCAATGTGTATAACTTTGCATTTATCAACATTGAATTTCATGTGATATTTTATTGCCCAGTCAACCAGTTTTGTGAGATCCTTTTGTAACTCTTTGCACTTTGCCTGGGACTCAATTGTATTGTGTAATTTTGTATCATTTGGAAATTTTGCCACCTCACTGTTTGCCCCTCTCCAGATCATTTCTGAATATATTGAACATCATTGGTACCAATACAGACCCCTGAAAAAACCACTGTTTACCTCTCTCCACCTAAAAGCTCACTATTTATACTCTTTGCTATCTTTTGACCAGTTACTGATCCACAAGAGGATCCTGTCTTTTATCCTAAGACATTTTGCTTTGGTTAAGACCCTTTGCAGGACTTTCTGAAAATCCCCTTGTTCACATATTTGTTGACCCCTTCAAAGAACTCTAGTAGCTTGGTGAGGCACGATTTCCATTTACAAAAACTGTGTTGACTAAATATGTTCATCTACATGTCTGATAATTCTATTCTTTACTATAGTTTCTGTCAGTTCCATGACTCTGCAATCTAGACAGATGGTTTCTTCTGTGATGATACATTACAGATATGCTTTCATGTTTTAACCCAGATTACAATACACATTTATTCTGTTTCCTCATTCATTATTTTGCTTTATTAATATGCCTCTGAGTTTGTGTAAATTTGATTATATTTTTCGTAATTTTGTTTTTCTGCCATTTTATGTAGATTTGAGCTGTGTGGAGGCTTGAATTAATTTTCACTTCAATTAAGAACAAAATGTTAAAAATTCTTCACAAAAGAACTTTTAGAAAATGTTGTTGATTGGGCAGACCAACACTTTTTAAAAATAAAATTGAAACATTTCATTCCAATCAGGGCAAAACAGGACTCTTATTTTATTCACTTTTTTTGGCTTTAGGCTATCCCCATGGCCGTGCTAGGAATCCGTGCTTGGAGTCATGGAGTGAAAATACCAGTTTATGTGAAATCTACTTTGGAAGTGTATTTTTGTGATGGAAATGTGATTGGTAATAAAGTAGCAAATCACGCTTAATGAGGTAACATGCACCAAGGTCTGAATTCCAAAAATACATCCTGGATTTTTTGAACAAAGTTACTTTCCACACAACTTTTTTCCCCAAAATAATTTGTCATTAAGTGAAATACAAGGAGAAAGTGAAAAAATATTGGACATGATGGGTTTTTAATAAAACCCTTTAAGGAACATTCCGTGGCAGAATTTCATGACTGACTTTGGGTTACATCTGCACTGGCACAAAACTTCGAAAGGGCCATGCAAATGGTCAAATTGAAGATTACTAATGAGGTGCTGACATGCATATTCAGTGCCTCATTAGCATGCCACCAGCCGCGGCTCTTCGAAATTGCCGCTTTTTGCTCCCTCATGTCTCGTCCAGACGGGGATCCTTTTCAAAAGGACTCTGCCAACTTCGAAATCCCCTTATTTCTATCAGCTGATGTATATATATACAGCCAATAGGAATAAGGAGATTTCAAAGTTGGCAGGGTCCTTTCGAAAAGGACCCCCATCTGGATGAGCCACGCAGAAGTGAAAAGTGGCAATTTCGAAGAGCCGTGGCTGATGGCATGCTGATGAGGCACTGAATATGCATTTCAGTGCCTCATTAGTAATCTTCAGTTTGGCCATTTGCATGGCCATTTCGAAGTTTTGTGCCAGTGCAGATACAGCCTTGGTGTGTCTTACAAGATTTATTTTCTTTTGTATTTTCTTTTTTTAATACTAATGTGCTATTGAATATTTCAAGTGGAATGATAAATGGATCTTTATTTTAACTCCTTCACAGACAGAACTTTCTTAGATTAGCTACTTTCTTATACTCATCTTATTTTTCACTCACGGTGGCTGTAATGAAGCAGTGGCATTTTTTTACAAGTATATTGGTGATCAGATGAAGGTCCCATTAAAAAGGTTCAGGAATGACTTGTATGGAAACCTTTATGACGAGACAATATAGTAGTACTGTAGAATGATTGTTGATAACTTGTTTAAGTTAAATGTTTTCTTCTCTAATAACAAGCAGTCCTGTAGCACCTTAAAGACTAACAGATTCATTAGGGAATGAGCTTTTGTGGGTAAAATCCACTTCTTTGGATTATTGGAATAAACAATTAAAATGTAGGGCTTATACATGAGGGGCAGAGGAAGAATAGGGGGAAAAGGGCTATTTGTCAGTACTAGGACCAATAGATGAAGCAAATTAAAGTAAAAAAAAAAAAAAAAAAGCAGTCCTGTAGCACCTTACGCATCTTAAAGACTAAGCAATGTATTACATAATGAACTTTTCTGGGTAAGACCCACTTCTACAGCTTGGAGCAGATAAGAAGAATCCAGGGTTTATATAGCAGGGAAGGGGAGAAGGAAAGAGGAGGAGAAGGGGAAAAAGTGAGGGGAGAGTCAGCTGTCATTAATAGGACCAGTGGAAGAAATAAATCAAGTGGGATGGGGGCCATTCCTGTGAATGTCAAAGGTGGGGAAATTGCCTTTGTAAGGCATAAGACAATTCAGGTCTCTGTTAAGTCCCAGGTTAAATGTGTAAAAATTGAAAATGAATTCCAATTCAGATGTGTCTCTGTGTAATCTTGTGGTAAAATCCTTTTGTAGCAGAATGGCTACTTTCAAATTCTTTATTGAATGTCATGGGAGATGAAAGTGTTCCACTGTAAGTTTATGTGTACTCCAGTTCCTGATATCAGGTTTATATCCATTTGTCCAATGTACAGCAAGGGGCATTGCTGGAACATGATTGCATATATCACGTTAGTGGATGTGCAAGTGTACGAGCCCCTGATGGAGTGAGTGGCTTATGTGGTTGAGACCAGTGATGGTGTCACTTGTATAGATATGTGGACAGAGTTGGCAATGGGGTTTGTTGCAGGGATAGGTTCCTGGGTTAGTGTTTCTGTGGTGTGGTGTGTGGCTGTTGGTGAGTATTTTCTTGAGGTTGGGTGGCTGTCGGTAGGAAAGGACAGGTCTGTCAACCAAGGCTGTGTGGTTTTTTGCATTTTTTAAAACAGAATTTTGCTAAGAAATGGAACTTCAGTAGGCATCATTCAGTCTGCATAGACTATGGATCGTGTCCTTTAAAGTTTCAATTGAGGACTTCATTTACAGCGTCTACTGTGACTATGAAGACCCACACGAGAGTGACAGTCCTTGCTGCATCTCTTGCAGATGTGGTGGGTGTCTGGCAAGTCCTTATTGTGCTTTCTGTGCACTCGCTTCTCCTCTGCTAGCTGTCTGATCCTCATCTCGCCCTTCTGAAGGCCCTTGTGGAACCCCTGCCTCCATCTGCTGCGGTCGTCTGCTAGTTCTTCCCAGTTGTCCAGCTCGATGTCTACCTCTCTGAGGTCTCTCTTGCAGACATCTTTGTAGCGCAACTGGGGGCGTCCGAGAGGTCTTTTGCCAGAGGCTAGCTCACCATACAGGATGTCTTTTGGAATCCTTCCATCGTTCATCCTGTGGACATGGCCAAGCCAGCGGAGTCGACGCTGCCTGAGGAGGGTGTGCATGGTTGGGATTCCAGCTTGCTCGAGGATGGCTGTGTTGGTCACTCTGTCCTTCCATGATATTCCAAGGATGCGCCTGAGGCAGTGCAAGTGGAAGACGTTCAGCCTCTTTTCCTGATGGGCATACAGGGTCCAAGTCTTGCTGCCATAAAGGAGGGTGCTGAGGACGCAGGCTCTGTAGACTTGCATTTTGGTGTGAGTGTACAGCTTGTTGTTATTCCACACTCTCTTGCTGAGTCTGGATAGAGTTGTGGCTGCTTTTGTGATCCTCCTATTTAGCTCAGTGTCCAACGACAGGGTGTCAGTGATGGTGGACCTGAGGTAAATGAACTCGTGGACAACCTCTAATGTATAGTTGTCAATGCTGATTGATGGGGATTCAGCAACATCCTGACTGAGTACGTTGGTCTTCTTTAGGCTGATGGTAAGCCCAAAGTCCTTGCATGCTTTGGAGAACTGATCCAGCAGTTTTTGAAGCTGGTCTTCTGTGTGAGACACTACAGCAGCATCGTCTGCGAACAGCATGTCTCTGATGAGGACTTCTCGCACCTTAGACTTAGCTTTCAGCCTTGCAAGGTTAAACAGTTTCCCATCAGATCTTGCGTGCAGCAAGATGCCCTCTGTTGAAGATCCAAAGGCATGCTTCAGGAGGAGTGCGAAGAAGATCCCGAACAATGTTGGAGCAAGCACGCATCTTTGTTTGATGCCGCTCCTGATTCTGAAAGCATCCGATAATGCGCCGTCATACTGGATGGTTCCTCTCATGTCTCCGTGGAACGACTGGATCATCTTGAGTAACCGTGGAGGACAGCCTATCTTGTGGAGCAGTTTGAACAGACTTCACTGGTTACATTAAATCCTGTAGTAAGGCAGATGTGGCTCAGATTAGACTGTGAACTCTACATTCAACTAGTTATTTGTGAAAAAAATACTATCTAAACAGAAAATTCACTATTAGAAATAGCTTTGACTGAACGACCGGTATACTGAACTTGCTGTGTTTCAGGAGCGTTTGTGACATGTCATTGTGAATAACCATCACTGCCATATGTATTACCAGTGAAAATGCTAATTCTTGAAGCTCCCTCACTTCTATAAATACTTTCTGTAGTGATATTATTATTCAAGATAATACGAACATTGGGGTTCAGTCTGTAACGTAAGAAATAAAATGTATCACGGCAGCATGCACCTGCAATGCATCCACTACAGTTGTTTGCCGTATACATAGAGACTTTGCTTGGAGAACCAGGGGTTCTTTCTTGAATAATGTAGGTAGACTGCCATGTAATCACAACTGTGCATGGCTGGATAGTAGGCAGGTCTTGGCCAGAAAACCTGTTATGATGGTAACCAATTACCGCAAGGTCAGAAGGGAGGCCCAGGATGGCCCTTGAAGAGTAAGTTCCTCTCTTACCGCTAGGGAGGAATCTCTCAGCATAGGACTGATGCACATTATCAGAGCATTGCAGGGAAGCTTACCCAGTCACTGCCCATCATAGTTATTCAATAGATGAATGAACAAATCTGTGAGAATAAAAACAGATCTGGAGAATGCTTAAGGCGGGTTCTTTTCTTCGATGTCTGCAGAACTTTTAGCACTCACTTCTTGACTGATGTTTTTTCCCGTTTTCTGATGGCATGACAGGAAACATGTCGGCCAAAATCATGGATAGTAGTAACTAAAGTCTGAGGCCGTCATTGCTATGTTTTAAGGCCAATGGACTGCCATAACGTGCTACATTCTTTCCTTTCTAATTGCTTTAATTTTTCTGCTGCTTCCTAGAAGCAGGTGTCCACGTAGAGGGGAAAAAAATGGTAACTGGCATTGTGTGTATGCAGCAAGACATGTTCCTAAGCAAGTTCCTGTTAATTTTGGGCCTATAAAATATTTCTTCTTGTTTTCAGTGTGTGATAATAATTGTGTCTCACTAGCATGGAGTGTCAGAGTTTTTCTCAGGTTAAGTTCTTTTTTTTTTTATGTCCTGCATGTGGCCTGTCCGTCCAAGCAGATGCATCAGTCATTGGTCTCAGAATTCTTCCTGTGTGTCATACTGTTCCTGCAAGAGAGGCATCTGAGTTTCTTCACTGCAATTAGAGCTGTGAGCCTCACTATTATGTATGTATTCCTGGTGGAATGTCCCCTTTTATTCTCATACTCCTTGTTGATTCTCAGGCTGACAAGCTTGACAAAACAAGAATAGCCAGAGGCTGTTCACATTTGCTCCTTCTATCAACAAATCACATCCACTTTAGGGGCACTATGCTAGACAGTGTGAGCAGCGCACTGTGAGTATGCATACCACAGTGCAGTGTTGTAGGAAGACCGAGTTGATTGCTGTGAATCTTGGGATTCCCTCCAAATTCTTTCACAGCCAGCTCAGCTGCCAAGAGTGGCATCGTGAGTAGCTCTGTGAGCTCTCCGTGCTTAGGAATGTCAAAGCAATGCAGCCGGCTCCTCCCTCCCCCACCACACACACCAAGAAAGCAGTCTGCCTGCTGCTGTGTTCCTAATATAGGGCAAAACAGGAGCATTCCAATGATTTGGTCTTTGTCCCCCAAATGGAGCAGCTCACCCAGCTGTCAGATGCTTCCCTGAGCTTTGAAAGGGGAGAGGCACATGCCTGTAGGGCAGCAGAGATCAAAACTCTGAGTGAGTGATCAAAGCAGAGCATTGTGGGATACTGGTGGAAGCCAGTTCTATTGATAAAATAAACAGCAATGTCTACACTAAATCTTTGTTAACAATAAAGGGAGCGGGAAAGAAAAAAGTGTCTCATAAAGGTGGAAATGTTTTTGTTGCAGAAATTGGACATTTTTTCCTACCAAAGTCCCATGGCACTGTGTACATGCTCATTGTTTTGTCACCAACAGGCGGTTTTCGGTAACAGAACTTGGTTATGTAGACAAGACCTAAACCGGATCTCTTTCTTAGGATACGATTAAGATGAAAGGCCCAGGTCTTCAAAGGTGTTTAGGCTCCACTGAGTTCAATGGAGTTAGGAACCTAAATCATTTTGAAAATTTAGGACAAAATGTGGGTCTGAACCTGTGCTCTGAGAAGTCAGTAGCAGTTCTGACATTGATTTAACTGGCAAAGGATCTAGATTCTTTGTTCAACAACAGCCATCGGGGGAAGCCTTGTAAGAAATGAAGACATATAGAACAACCAATATTAACTATACTCACATGTTTAAAGCCTAGCGTTTTCTGAATTGCTGTAACTGTCTTTTCAGAGCTTGTCTGGCTCAAGGTTTCAGAAGGGTAGCCATGTTAGTCTGTTTCAGCAAAAATAGTATAAATGACTAAGTATGTTCATGTATGTTTCTTTCCTCTCAATACACAGGTACTGTACTGGGTTTCCCATATGTGGTTGAGTTAAATGTCCTTGTGTTTTGCAATTCTCAGAAATGTAGATTTTCCTGTACAGTGCCTTGTTTCACTTTTTCACAATTTGACATTTCCCATCGAACCCCCTCCCCACCCCGCCCCTTGGATTCTGTTTAGGTGTTTTTACTATTCACTATTATATCAATGGGAAAACTTGGTCATGTCATCTTCAGCTTTTCACAACTCCTCTGTCCAGCTAGGTAGCAAAGTGCAGGATTTTGGATCAATCTGTGACAGAAGTATATACCCCGATGCTGCCACAACAAAAGTACATTGGGGAAAACTATTGCTTCTGTTTCTCCAAATCTGGAAGGTTATTGTATAAACTGTGCTATAAAAGGACCTCAGTCTTTCCTGCACTAATGGTGCACTAATTGCACATCAGAAGCCAGATCCTAAGCTGCTTTAGATCTGTGAATTTCCTTTGAAGTAAATATACACCATTTGTGGATACAGCTACAAATTTTAAGGTGTTTATTTCTAAAGGGAAAGCTAAATATCAAAATTATACACTACAAAACTCCTGAAAGGTGAGTACCAAACCACAAGTTCTTGCAGAACAAGACCTAAACAGCCTTTTGCCTTATTTATTACTCTTCTGCTTTTGTCCAAATAATTCTCCCTGTTCTAAAAGTTTAAAAGTCTAGTCTAGTTGCATTTTATCTTGATGACTTGCTGTTACATCTGGACAGTTTAGCTGGCTATGCAGCCTCTTAGAAGCTTAGGTCAGATAAAGAGATTATTAGGAAGTAATTGCCTTTGACAGTAGACAGTGAGCCTCTGTAAAGATAATGACTGTGGTTAAGTAGCACAGATAAAGATAGTCCTTCCATCCCATACTACTGTAATAAGTTTAATATTGTAGTAACCGGTTCCACATGTTCAGAAACAAACTCCTTTCGTGGCACTTTAAACAATTTTACATAAATATATCAGTCACCTCATTTGAGCAAAGCAAATGACTGAAGACTTGCAAAGAGTGCAGGAAAACAAGAAATACACCTGCTGGAGAAAATGATGTACAAGTCAGAAACACAAGGAACATCCATGCTAAGATTTTTTTTAAGCTTAACATTTACAAAGTCTCATTTCCTAACTTTAGCTTTCTCCTTTCTCTTGTCACTGAGAGTTATCCACTTTTCAGTGCTGCTTAGCATTTCAGTTATTCTCCGATAGGGAATTTTCTTGTATTACACGTGCTCACTACCTCTGTCATATCTGAGAATATAACCATTTGGGCTGGGTCTACCCAGAGTCGCTTTCCCAGCAGCTCCATGCCAAGGAGCTGGGTGCTGTTTCGGAATGCATTTTGCATGTGGTTTTGTTATTTCAAGATAAGATATGTCAAAATATCCATTTTGACATATTTTGGAACATTTTGACTTAGCCATTGTGTCCTTCCACTATTATGATTATAAAGCACCTTGGGCAGGGTACATCCAGTAACTGAATAGTGTGGTGTTAATTGTCTCTTCCAGGTGTGCAAGATGTGCAGCTATATATATCCATCTAGGGGAGGGTGTGGAATCAGTGAGTGAAGTTTAGATCTCAAGGGACACTAATCGTACCTCATAGTCAAAGGACTGACTTTTTGGAGATAGGTTTAAACCGTTGAATGGAAAAAAGCCAAATGTCATTGCTTCAGAGATGCTACATGTAACCTGCTTGGAGAATTCTCTGAGGCATACAGCTAATGAAAGAAGTGTCCTTTTTGGAAAAAAAAAAAAAGTGGAAACCACTTGTTTAGTGTAAAGACATTTGATGGTAGTTTCCTTAAAACAACCACCTAGCAAACAGAAGTTTAATACTGACTTGGATTTAATAGCAACTTGGATTGGGCTGAGACACCCATCATCTGCCAGGACACAGGTGCTTAAGAACAAACAAGTGTGACCATAAAAGAAATGCTGATATCAAGCTGATGAACCAGATAATAAACCTTGTAGTAAACCTTGACATATGTTGGGCTATTCATGGCCCAGATCGGTGCACCAGAGGAATAGCAGGTCTTCCAGCCAATTTAAGGTAAATAGCTAATTGGTTGTACAAATTTGTCTTTTCTGATATTTGAGATCTTGTTTATCTGCATTTTTAACAGCTAGCAGAGAGAGTATTGGGTGCTGAAGAGTAGCTCCCCCAGACAATGGTTACAGCATAAGGGGCTGGCAACAGATGGGCTTTTTGCCAGCAGAGGCACATCCACACGGACTGTTTACTGCCAGCACCCCCGTCTCCCGAGAGCAAGATCTTGCATCGCTATGCTTATGAGCCATGGGAATATGCTAATGAGCAGCCATTTGCAATTGCGAGGCTGCTCATTAGCATGGAGCTGCCTCGAGAGCAGCTCCATATAGACCCAGGCAGCAACTTTAAAGTTAAGGAACAATGATTTGTACTGGCTGCCATCCCATTTGCTTGTTGTTGAAGACACAATTATTGTCATGAAACCAGACTTTCAGAAGTAGAGGCTGATGTCCTGTGCTTGAGAGTTTGAGTGGCCAACTTGAGATCCCAGAGTCCCTGGGACTGGATATCTCAAGATAGGAGTACAAAAATGAAGAGCACCCAAAATAGTGAACAGATGTGAACACGGTAGATTTCATGAATTACATTTGTAGTGCACCAGCTCTTAAAAATGTGTCAGTCTTAAAGGGAGCCAACACTAGGAGATGCACTGTCCTTTTTAGAAACCTCTTCTATTATTAAAATGTACATCCAATCCCTCCTATGTCTTTGTTCAAATATAATCTTTTTAAACAAAATAAAGGTTTAAATGGCTTCAGTGATACAGGAAGCTAGGAGTACTTCCATCATTGTACATTCCATCACTAGTAAGCGACCAGGGAGCTTTGCGACCGGGTGCTGGCGAACAGGGTGCGTGCTAACAGGAGGGAGTTTGGAGAGGGGAGTTGAGAGGGGGAGCTTGGAGGGAGCCAGTGACTTCTGTTGCCCTTAAACTAAATCCTTTATAACAACCTCTATCTGAAACATTTAATTAACCCTCATATATAACTAGAGTAGGAAATGGAGGCAGAAGCCCAGCAGCAGAGTGGGGGCTATCCTGTTTATTGTGTCGAGTGCAGTATGTATGACTACCTACCCTGTGGGCGGGTGGCGTATGTGTGCGCGCGATGCAAGGAGCTCCTGGCCCTCAGAGACCGAGTGCGTGCTTTGGAGGCCAGGGTGGCTGAACTGGAGGAGCTAAGGAAGGCAGAGGTGTTTGTGGATGAGACTTTCCGGGACATAGTAGGGCTGTCCCACCTCCAATCTGACAGTCCTGAGGCTGTTACGGAGGATGAAAGGCTCAGGGAAGGAGAGCAGTCAAGGGGAGCAGAGGGAAACCATCCCGTAGTTGGGACCCTCCTTCCAGAGGGTGATGTTGTATCCTCTCGTGCCGAGGATACTTCTCCGGGGGAGGGAGCGCCAGCTGTTAGGAAGAAGCAGGTTTTAGTAGTGGGGGATTCGATCATTAGAAATATAGATAGTTGGGTTTGTGATGACCGGGAGAACCGTATGGTGACTTGCCTGCCTGGTGCGAAGGTTGCGGATCTCTCGAGGCATCTAGACAGACTTATGGGCAGTGCTGGGGAGGAGCCGGTCGTCGTGGTACATGTTGGTACCAATGACATAGGGAAGGGTAGAAGAGATGTTCTGGAGGCCAAATTTAGGTTACTAGGAAAGAGACTGAAATCCAGAACATCTTTGGTGGCATTCTCTGAAATGCTTCCAGTTCCACGCGCAGGGCCAGATAGACAGGCAGAACTTCAGAGTCTCAATGCGTGGATGAGACGATGGTGTAGGGAAGAGGGGTTTAGATTTATTAGGAACTGGGGACACTTTTGGGGTAGGGGGAGCCTATACAGGAATGATGGGCTCCACCTAAATCAAGGTGGATCCAGACTGCTGGCATTAAACATGAAAAAGGTCATAGAGCAGTTTTTAAACTAAGAGGTGGGGGAAAGCCGATTGGTGCGGGGGAGCACCTGGATCGGACGGAGACTTCTCTTACACGAGGCTCCATAGACAGGGATTCCCTAGAAGTTAGTCAGATAGGGAACGTGGGAAATAATATATGGGCAAGATCAGATGTGAAACAATCGTGCATAAAAAAATCCAACGCGTCTGTGAAAGGCGGACATATAAATAGTGGTAGTTTTTTAAAGTGCTTTTACACTAATGCTAGGAGTCTGTCTAATAAGATGGGTGAACTGGAGTACCTCATATCAAAGGAGGAAGTTGACATAATAGGCATCTCAGAAACATGGTGGAATGAGGACAATCAGTGGGACACTATCATACCGGGATATAAATTATATCGGAAAGACAGAACAGGTCGTGCGGGTGGCGGAGTGGTACTATATGTGAAGGATAATATAGAATCAAATGAAGTAAAAATCCTAAAGGAATCAAAATGTTCCATAGAATCATTATGGATAACAATTCATTCCTCTAATATGAATATGGCATTAGGAATATATTACCGACCACCTAACCAGGACAGTGATAGTGATGCTGAAATGATGAGGGAGATTAGAGAGGCTATCAAAATAAAAAACACAGTAATAATAGGAGATTTCAATTATCCCCATATTGATTGGGTGCATGTCACCTCAGGACGGGATTCAGAGATTAAATTTCTTGATGCCTTAAATGACTGCTTCTTGGAGCAGCTAGTACAGGAACCCACAAGGGGAGAGTCGATTCTCGATCTAGTCTTGACTGGAACGCAGGATCTGGTCCAAGAGGTAACTGTTACTGGACCGCTTGGAAATAGTGACCACAATATAATAACTTTTAATATTCCTGTGTTGGGAAGAACACCGCAGCGGTCAAACACTCTGGCATTTAATTTCAAAAAGGGGAATTACACTAAAATGAGGAAGCTAGTTAAACAGAAACTAAAAGGTAGAGTAATTAAACTAAAATCCCTGGAAGCTGCATGGAAACTGTTTAAAGACACCATACTAGAGGCCCAACTAAAATGTATACCCCAAATAAAAAAACACAGTAAGAGACCTAACAAAGAACCACCATGTCTAAACAGCCATGTTAAAAAGGCAGTGAGAGAGAAAAGGGCAGCTTTTAAAAAGTGGAAGTCAAATCCTAGTGAGGAAAATAGAAAGGAACATAAACACTCCCAAATTAACTGTCATAATGTAGTAAGAAAAGCCAAAAAAGAGTTTGAGGAACAGCTAGCCAAAAATTCAAAAAACAATAGTAAAATATTTTTTAAATACATTAGAAGCAGGAAGCCTGCTAAAAAAGCAGTGGGGCCCTTGGATGATAAAGATATAAAAGGAGCGATCAAGGAAGACAGTGCCATTGCAGAGCGATTAAATGATTTCTTTGCTTCAGTCTTCACGGCTGAAGAAGTTACAGAGGTTCCTAAATCTGAGCCAGCCTTTTTAGGCAACAAATCTGAGGAACTCACTCAGATTGAAGTGACATTAGAGGAGGTTTTGGAATTAATTGATAAGCTGAATAGTAACAAGTCTCCAGGACCAGATGGCATTCACCCAAGGGTTCTGAAAGAACTCAAATGTGAAATTGCGGAGTTATTAACAGTGGTTTGTAACCTATCCTTTAAATCCACTTTGGTACCAAATGACTGGAAGACGGCCAATATAACACCAATATTTAAAAAAGGCTCTAGAGGAGATCCTGGCAATTATAGACCGATAAGTTTAACATCAGTACCAGGCAAATTAGTAGAAACACTAGTAAAGAGTAAAATTGCAAGGCACATAGAAGAGCACGAATTGTTGGGCAAAAGTCAGCATGGTTTCTGCAGAGGGAAGTCGTGTCTGTCTAATCTATTAGAATTCTTTGAAGGGGTTAATAAACATGCGGACAAGGGGCACCCAGTGGACATAATATACCTAGATTTCCAGAAAGCCTTTGACACGGTCCCACACCAAAGGCTTTTATGTAAATTAGGTGGTCATGGGATAGGAGGAAAGGTCCTTTCATGGATCGGGAATTGGTTAAAAGACAGAAAACAAAGGGTTGGAATAAATGGTAAATTTTCACAATGGAGGGGGGTAACTAGTGGTGTTCCCCAGGGCTCAGTCCTGGGACCAATCCTGTTCAACTTGTTCATCAATGATCTAGAAAATGAGGTAAGCAGTGAGGTGGCAAAGTTTGCAGATGACACCAAGTTGTTCAGGACAGTCAAAAGCAAAAGGGATTGTGAAGAACTACAAAAAGATCTCAGCAAACTGAGTGATTGGGCAGCAAAATGGCAAATGAAATTTAATGTGGGTAAGTGTAAGGTAATGCATGTTGGAAAAAATAACCCAAATTACACGTACTACATGATGGGGTCAAATTTAGCTACGACAGATCAGGAAAGGGATCTTGGAGTTATAGTGGATAGTTCTCTGAAGACATCCACGCAGTGTGCAGCGGCAGTTAGTAAGGCAAATAGGATGTTAGGAATTATTAAAAAAGGGATCGATAATAAGACAAAAGATATCATACTTCCCCTATATAAAACTATGGTACGCCCACATCTCGAGTACTGCGTGCAGATGTGGTCTCCTCACCTCAAAAAAGATATATTGGCATTAGAAAAGGTTCAGAAAAGGGCAACTAAGATGATTAGGGGCTTGGAAAGGGTCCCATATGGGGAGAGGCTAGAGAGACTGGGACTTTTCAGTTTGGAAAAGAGGCGATTGAGGGGCGATATGATAGAGGTATATAAAATCATGAATGGTGTGGAGAAAGTGAATATAGAAAAATTATTTACCTTTTCCCATAATACAAGAACTAGGGGACACCAAATGAAATTGATGGGTAGTAGGTTCAAAACTAATAAAAGGAAATTTTTCTTCACACAGCGCACAGTCAACCTGTGGAACTCCTTGCCCGAGGAGGCTGTGAAGGCCAGGACTCTATTAGGGTTTAAAAAAGAGCTTGATAAATTTTTGCAGGTTAAGTCCATAAATGGCTATTAGCCAGGGATAAAGTATGGTGCCCTAGCCTTCATAACAAGGGCAGGAGATGGATGGCAGGAGATAAATCACTTGATCATTGTCTTCTGTTCTCCTTCTCTGGGGCACCTGGCATTGGCCACCGTCGGCAGATGGGATGCTGGGCTGATGGACCTTTGTTCTGACCCAGTATGGCCATTCTTATATTCTTATATATATTCTTATATATATTCTTATTGTTAATGATAGCTTCTCAGAATTCCTGTGAGGGTGTCTCACTTCTAAAGTTGTGCACTTCCCCCTCTGTTTTCAATATTCAAACACTTTTGTATTCAAAGTTAACCTCTTTGTACTGTGAAAACAGATTAGCACATCCAACGCACACTCCAACACAGTTTGTTACAAGTTACAACACGGATCAAGACACACAAAACATTACTGACTCATGATTTTGTGCATACCTGTACACATCAGATAACTGTGCATGTAAATGTCCTTTTGGCCATGCACTCCCCTGATTGGTGTGCAGCATGTGGGGGTTTATTGTTATTTTTCCTCTTGTTTTATTCTTATGTTCTTATTATAGGTCCATGTGGGGTTACCAACCAAGCAAAGGGCTAGGAATTATTTAAACACAAAGAGCAACTGTGCCAACAGCAGCTTGTTTTACACGTGCAGTGATTGTGTGCAACTGTTCTTTTAATTATTGGAAGTTGTGCTAAAGTATAATGTAATTTATTAACTTCTAAATGATAGTTATAGTGTTGTATGAAGAAAAAAAATGTTCATATGCACACACAGAAAATAATGTACAGCCTGCAAGCCTCCACAGTACTGCCACGCTGACCTTTACTGTGTTAGTGTGTGACCTGCTGAGAGAGTAGTCGGACATGTAGAGCACTCCAAGATTTGGAGAACCAAGACCTTGCAAATTCAGTGCTTTGATGTCTGTGTCTGTGTCTAGACTAGCCCCGCAGCTTCGAAGGGGGCATGGTAATTAGGGTGCTGGGAGGTTACTAAAGAAGTGCTGTGGTGCATATGCAGCAGTTCGTTTGGCTAAATCTCCCCCCGTGGCAACTTTGAAGTGTGAAACTTCGAAGTGCCGGCTTGCGTGTAGCCGCAGGTCAGCCGTGGGTACTTCAACGTGCCCGTGCTACTCCGAAGTCCAGTTATTCCTCAAAATGTTCACACTTGGAAGTTGCCGCAGGGGAGATTTTGACTAATGAAGTGCTGCCTGTGCACCACAGCACTTCATTAGTAATCTGCCAAAACCCTAATTACCCTGCCCCCTTTGAAGTTGGGGGCTACTGTAGACACAGCCTATAAGTAACAAACCCAAAGCTTGGATTTGTGTAAGTTCCTCTGATGAGATTTCACAACACAACGTGGTGAATATTTTGTAGTTCTATCACTTGAAAAATACAAAGAAATTTTAAGTAATCTCTTTCATTTTGGGCATATGAAATTTAGGAGCCTGGACCTGGCCAGCTGTTAAATGTTGTTGTCCCCTACTGCGTACAATGTACTAGTTACTAAATGTAATAAATCCAGTTCATTGCTCTAAGCTGATAAAGCCATTACATTTATTGTTTGGGGTCATTAAAATCTAATCAAGAGATTAACTATTATACCAATTTACTATACAAGGGTTAGAACAGGAATTGATGGCACCAGTCAAAGAAAGTGTTTTGTATTCGGTTCTGTCTTGTTTGCCATCTGTGTCCACTGTCTTAGTGTTACCACTGCAAGTTGAACATGTCATCTCCAAGTTTCTACAGGATATCTAGCTACCCAAGTGAAACAGTCTGGTCCTTGTAGGCTCTGTTCTGTCACAGTGAAATCAGTGCTATTGTGAGTCACAGTGTGATGCTGATGCTGTGTGCTCTATCCTGGGGTCCTTTCACCTATTCCAAGCAAAAGTCATCTTGTAAAATAAATAAAAAACCAACAACAGTCCTTCTCCTATTACTGGATTCTGTATTGTACATGGGAATAACAAATTACATTTGTCTTGATGGCGAATACATCTTTCACTTACATGTAAATCCCTGCCATTCAAAGGGAGACTCAACTTCTTTACATCAGAGAAAGTCTCTCTTCCGACACATGAAACCAACAGGTGCTTGCCAGTAAGCCAAAGCACAGTTGTGGTGGATGTCTATGAGCGAAGCTGCCCTTTTGTAGTGAAGCTTGGTGTCTAAAAGCAGGAGGAGAGAATGGTCCTGTGTGGAAAGATTCCTGTTACAAAGCTGCTTTTTGTGGGGATGGAGGGGTGTGCAAGGATCTTGTTGTCGGCGGAGATGGTCATTCACCATCAGCAGACACAATCGGTCAAGTAGAAGCTTTGGACTTGGTGGTACAGACGCTTGGGCTTTGGCTACCCTAGAAGCATCAGCTGACAGACATTTCGGTCGGAAGAGATTTTCCAACAAAACGCCTGTTGTCAGAGAGTGGCCATACACTAAAGCAGATCGAAAGAGCACTCTGTCAACAGCGTGGCTGCACTTCCTGGCCGCTCTCCTGACAAAACAGCCAACCAGAAGCACAGCGGACAGGGCTGCCCAGTGTTCTGGACTCCTCGTCTATCGGCAGAATGCCCCCCAGAGTGTCCACGCAGCTTTTTTATTGACAGAATCTGCTGACAAAGACGCTCTTCCTCATCTGGGAGAGGCAGAAAGTTGTCAGCGGAAGCGTCGAGTTTTGTCGACAGACTGTCAACAGAACACATTTTGTGTGCGGACGTGGGGCGAGTTTTGTCAGCAAAACTCAGTTTTCTTCAACAAAACTGGCTAGCACAGCCGTAGGCTTTGTATATATCGTACACACTTTTCCACCAGGTGGGGAATGGACGGTTTCACTTTTACTGTCCATTACTTCCCTTTTTTCTGAAGTGTTGGCTCAGAAGGGTTTGCTTATTGTACTCTTGTGATTTTGGAGTCTCCACCCGGCTGCCAGAGAAGAGGCCTGTACACTTGGAATAAAAGATGACGACATACAGGCAAGCAAGCTTTTTAAATCCCATTTCTCATTTGTCATGCTTCTGACTGCTATTAACTAAACCCGAAGTAGCTGAGACTACTGGTATTTTAATTCAGAATTCATCTAGAGCATTGTGTGTTTTTAAGAGAGAGAGAGAGAACCCGAAAAGTGCCTTAAGTGAATCTTGATTGTATTTCTGGTTGCAGGTTGACGGTGGTGACAGCTGTTTTTACTTACAGCTATAAAATGTCCTGAAGACGTTTCCAGCAGGCATAAATAACAAACCGGGTTTATATCATGTCAGGGGGATGGAAGGAAGGTCTTTTGAGAAATGATCTCATAGGCATTCTTTGGCGCATATCTGCCACATAGTCTGTGCTTCATTCTTTTCTAAAAACAGCTCCTGTCTTTAATGTTGGCATGTCTCACGCACACTCCTCCTGCTAGGTCTACATTAACCAGACCCACACTGCATTTAGATGGTAAAGGCTGCAAATTTATTTAGTGACTTTTATATCCACTGATTTACCAGGCTATTGTGCCTCATAATCCTCCCACCCACAAATCTTACATGAAGTTTCCACTTTTAGCTTTGATCTTTGCCTATTGTGCTTCCCTTTGGCTTTCACACTTCCAAGAGTCTGTCACACAGTTTAGAGAATCATGCTAGAATATGGGCATTTCTATGTTATAGGCAAATCTAAAATGTCTTTTACTATGACTTGTTTGACTCTAGCATCACCATGGGAGGATGTAACAAGTAACTTTGCACATTAAGTATAAATGCCGTCTCTTTCCTACGCGTGCGTTCTGGTGCATCCCCTATCTGTAATTATGGGTATGCTGGGGTTTTGGTTTTTTCTTTTTTTTTTTTTTGGCTTCTTGTATTGCCAGTCTGAGTAGAGTAAGGAAAAGCAACATTCAGAATTTAACCATAAATACATGGGTGAACTGATCAATCATTGCTCGTTAAAGTGAA
Organism: Carettochelys insculpta; assembly: GCF_033958435.1. Lineage (NCBI taxonomy): Eukaryota > Metazoa > Chordata > Testudines > Carettochelyidae > Carettochelys > Carettochelys insculpta. The sequence continues at coordinate 129,339,994 of NC_134140.1, read as the reverse complement.
GTCCCCAAGTCCATATTTAGTCATCATAATGACCGCACTGACTTTTTTTTTTTTTCAAGTGTGCTTAACTCGCCAGTGGAAGCTGTGGGTGAGCTGCACTTTTAAAGATGCAAATCAGCTTTTTAGGTGAGTAAACGTAGGTCATGGGGCATAACTTTAGCCATCCACTCTGGATAATCATAGAACTGGAAGAAGTCTCGAGAGGTCATCAAGTCCAGTCCCCAACACTCCAGGCAGGACCAAGCACCCCCCAGGCCAGGCCATCTGTAACAGGTATTTGTCTAAGCTACTCTTAAAAATCTCAAATGATGGGGATTCTTCAAGCTCCTTATGCAATTAATTCCCGTGCTTAACCACCCGGACAGTTAGGAAGTTTTTCCTAACATGCAACATAAACCTCCCTTTCTTCAATTTAAACCCATTGCTTCTTGTCCTATCTTTAGGGGGTTAAGGGGAAGAATTTATCTCCTGCCTTCTGGTAACAATCTTTTAGATACTTGAAAAGTGTTATCCTGTCCCATCTGTCTTCTCCTTTTCAGACTAAACAAACCCAGTTCATGCAGTCTTCCCTCATAGGCCGTGTTTTCTAGACCTTTAATCATTTGTGTTGCTGTCCTCTGGACTTTCTTTAGTTTGTCCACACCTTTCCTGAAATGTGGCACCCAGAACTGGACTCCGTGCTCCAGTTGAGACCTAATCAGTGCAGAGCAGAATTGCTCCTTGTGTCTTGCTAGGACACTTCTGCTAATACATCCCAGGACACTGTTTGTTTGCTTTTTTCTTTTCTTTTTTTGCAAGTGTTGCACTGTTGATTGATAGTTGTCATGTGGTCCACAGTGGCCCAGGGATCTCTTCCTCGGTATTTCTTCCTAGGGAGTCCTTTTGTATTCCATTTTGTATGTGTGTAATAGATGGTGTCTTCCTAAGTGCAGTACTTTGCAGTTAAGCCTCTCCAGCACATCATCAGTTGTCTGCAACCCATTGTGGAAAACGTTCCTTCACTCTCACTGACCTTGGGAGGCAGGCCTGTCCTCGCCTACAGACAGCCTGCCAACCTCAAAAAAATTCTCACCAGCAGCTACAGACCACAACACAGTAACTCTAAACCTGGAACCAATCCCTGCAACAAACTTTGCTGCCAACTCTGCTGACATATCTACAACTGCGATATCATCATAGGACCTACCATCAAACATGCCATCAGGGGGTCTTTCACCAGCACATCTCCTAATATAATTTATGACATCATGTGCCAGCAGGGCCCCACTGCAATTTACATTGGCCAAACTGGACAGTCTCTATGTGGAAGAATAAATGGACATAAATCAGACATCAGGAACGGTAACGTACAAAAGCCTGTAGGAGAACACTTCAGTCTCCCTGGACACTCAGTGACAGATTTAAATGTGGCAGTCCAAAAACAAAAATAAAACGGAGAGAGAAATTTCAGAGCTGCAATTCATTTGCAAATCTGACTCCATCAACCAAGGATTGAACGGAGACTGGGAGTGGTTGGCCCATTACAAAAGCAGTTTCTCTGCTCTTGATGTTCACACCTCCACATTAGCCTCTGACAATGGGCCACATCCCCCAAGCAAACTGACTTGTTTTCTCCTCCCTTGATGTTTGCTACTCCACATTAACTGCCAATAATGGGCTGTTTCCACCCTGACTGAATAGACCTTATCAGCTCTGGCCCTCCCTTTTACTGAGATACCCCTCTTTAAATCCTCCTCTGAACCTCCCCCACCCCCACTCATTCATCTGACAAAGCAGGTCTTCGCCCACGAAAGCTTATGCTCCAAAATATCTGTTAGTCTATAAGGTGCCACAGGACTTCTTGTTGTTCTCGAAGATACAGACTAACATGGCTACCTCTCTGATACTTTGCACTTGTCCTTATTGAATGTCATCCTGTTTACCAAAGACCATTTCGATAGTTTGTCTTGATCCTTTTGAATTTTCATCTTATCCTCCAAACCACGTGCAACCCTTCTCAGCTTGGTATGATCCAACAACTTTATAAGTGTACTCCCTCTGCCATTTTCTAAATCACTGGTGGAGATTTTGAACAGAACCAGTCCCTGAAAAACTCCATTCCAGCCTGATTGTGACCATTCATAACTACTCTTTGGGAATGGTTATCAACCAGTTATGTACCCACCTAAAAGCTCCATCCAGGTTGTGTTTCCTTATTTTGTTAATGAGAAGGTCATACAAGACTGTATGGCTTCCCCTGCACATGGTAATTAGCCTGATCGAAGAATACTAATGAAGTGCTGCGATGAACATGCAGCACTTCATTAGGCTAATTCTCCCCATGGCAACTTAGAAGTGTCAATCTTCAAAGTGCTGGCGTGCTGTGTAGCTGCGGACACTTCGAATTGCCTGTGCTACTTCAAAGTGCCTTTACTCTCCAAAAGTTCTGTTCTGGAAAAAAAAAAAAAAAAGGAAAAAAAAAACTGTGAAAGTGGCTTTGAGAGTTGCCGTGTTAGTTGTTTCTCATTGATTTAATTATTAACATATTAACATCACACTTTAATATTCTTCTAACTACCAGGTCTACAAATGCAACATGAGACCTGAAATTCAAGCTGCACTTTTTCCATCGTTACTAGCAATCAAAGGTTTATGCACTGTCATGCCTTCAGTTATACCTGTGGCAATATTACATTAATTGGGGTTGCAGAGTTATTACCAACTGGCTATGTCATGAAAGGTATTAAACAATTTTGCTGATCACAGAGAAAAATAGCATTAGTTGAGTTATATTGGCTCTGCAGACCTGTATGGGGGTATAAAATAGTAACCTCTTAACAGTTACTGAAGTCTACAGTAATAGGGAACATAAACAGGGAGCAAATCTCTTGGGGAAGAAGGATCCATTTTCACATGTTGTAGTTAGTAATTTTCAGAGTAAACTTCACTGTTGTAGAGTAACATAATAAGTAGATGTAAAAGGGGTGTTTGGGGCCACCTTGCAACACCAGTCACCATGCGCTCTCCGCGACTTGTGTTGACACAAGTCGTCACATGCTCTCCAGGACTTGCATTAATACAAGTCGCAAAAAAGTATCTGCTGTTTGGGGCCACCTTGCAACACCAGCACCGGTGCGCACTCAACCGCTGGTGTTGGGCCACCCCCCACTGCAACACCAGCACCGGCACGCTCTCAACCGCTGGTGTTGGGGGCTGCACAGGGAGAGCCCCCGCTCAGACAACCAGGGACGACCCACCCCCCTCGCCGGCCCTGAGGGCTCTTGGCTGCAACCTACCTTTTAGAAATTTTTCTCATTCCGGGCATACCCAAGCTTCACATAGGCAGTACTCATAGTACATCGCAATGCCCCAAGGATGCAATCGGTGTTGCTGGTTACTTATCAGCAGCCACAATTAATGTGGCAAGAGCTGCATCTTCGAGCACTGTAAACAGCATCACACCCGGCTGAGGAAGGGCTCTATCGAACCTGTACCGTGTCAAAAGTGCGGTGTAGGGACTTAGAGCGAGAGTCGGCTGTGTAACCCTTGTGGTGCCGAGTGCATCCAGCAAAAGCTGCTGTACACTGGGCGCCGTGCTCAAATAAAATTTGCTGTGGTCCTAGCCCAGCTCAAGGAGGTCCGGCCACCCATTTAGAGGCAGGTCTCAGAATTGGTATACCCATCGCACAACATGGTTACTATGGATGAATATCTTGAGCAACTACTCACCGAGTGTCAAGATTCATCGACTCTCTGGACACAGAACATTCTGGATGAGCCTATTCCGGAAGCAGTGAAGAAACGGTTGCTTCAGCTGCTGCTTCCTCAACCGGTTTCTCCAATGCGCAAGCGCAAGCTGGAAAAGCGGAAGACAGTGTTGCAGGAATTTGACCCGCTGCATGCTGTAACCAGGCTCAAGCTGCGGGTGAACCAAAGAGAGCTGCTACCTGTGGTGTCCTATCAGAATTTGACAGTTTCGCCACAATTCATACTGCTGAAGGAGGCTGGCGCAGTGAGAGACTACAGTGCTTTTGTGCAAGTAGGCCATCACCTCGAGGCCGACACTCTAGCTTTCACAACTGCCATGACATCAAACACCACAGCACTGGTAGAAAAAGAGCTCGGCCGACTGGGAGGTGTGAAGTTCACTCTGGTTCTGATGGCCGAGCTGGAGAAACTGTCAGCCAATGTTGCACAGGTGTATGACGTGAACACCGTGCCCAACACGATAATGACTACGGCCTTCTTCCGAAGCAAGGCTGCGCCGATTCTAAACCCGGGCGAGATTGCACAGAAGCTCAACGAGGCTAGAGCCGATGTTATCAAGGGCCTAGAAGAGTTCATGAATGAAGGCTCGCCTAGACCTGGGAATTGCGCAGTACCGTCCATTCCATGGGCGGAGCTACATCAAGATGCCGGCATATATTCCACTGTGAACAGTTGTTAATGACACAACATCGACAACCGCTGCTTCAAGTGGGCCATCCTCTCGGCGTTATATCCAGTAGCACATGGGCAACACCCGGACCATCCAGCGAGCTACCGAGCTCATCTGGGCGAAGTCAACTTCACAGAGATTGACTTTCTGGTGAAGGTCACCGACGTTGACAAGTTCGAATATCATAACCCTAAGCTCTCTGTTAACGTCTTCGGCTGGAAGGATGGGTTGTGTCCTCTCCATGTGTCACAACAGGTAGGCCACCAAATAGACCTATTGCTGCTGGCTGACTCAAAGGATCCTGGAAAGAAACACTACATCTGGATTAAGGACCTGGCTCGCATGGTGCACCATAACAACAAGCATAATGAGTGCAAGCATCCGTGCTGTTGCTGCCTTCACGTATACTCATCCAGAGACTTGTTGGAGGCACACATCCCCAACTGTGTAGGCATCGGCAAGAAGCCGCAGCGCATTGTCATGCTGGAGGAAGGTAAAGACAACATCCTGAAGTTCCAAAACTACCACAAGCACATGCGCGCGCCGTTCATCATCTACGCTGACTTCGAGGCACTGAACATCCCCATGGAAGGCTACGCAGATGACCCAGAGAAAAGCCACACTTGTCTGGTTGCGAAGCAGGTCCCATGCAGCTACTGTTATGTGGTGGTCCGTAGCGATGGCAAGGCCAAGGATCCAGTCCTGTACCGTAGTGAGAATGCTGTGGAACACTTCCTGGAGAACCTCCAAACTGAACTGGAAGAGATCCGAGAGGTCTTCAGCCGCCCAACAGACATGCTGATGAGTGGTGACGATCGTAAAGCCTTTGCTGGTGCAGTAGAGAGCCACATCTGTGGCGAGGCGCTACGTGACGACAAGGTGCATGACCACTGTCACATCATGGGGAAGTATCACGGGGCAGCCCACAGGGCATGCAACCTCAAGCTGCGTATATATCCGGACAAGATGAAGGTGCCAGTGGTCTTCCATAACCTCAGAGACTATGATGGGCACTTGATTATGTCGGCACTAGGGACAGCCACAGCAGCCGAGGACCAGAAAATCAGCTGCATCCCGAACAACATGGAAAGGTACATGACCTTTGGTGTTGGCCAGCTACAGTTTATCGACAGTCTACAGTTCACGAACAGCTCTCTGGACAAGCTACTGAGCAACACTTCAGAACTCTGGACAGCACCCTGTGGTACCTGTGACAAGACAGTAGAGCTTAAAGATGTGGCCATAGCCCGTGAAGGTGACAAAGTAGTAACATCAGGCCAATGCAAGGACTGTAAAGCGGACTTTACGAAGCGAGCGTCCTGGGTCATGCTAGCTGCTAGATTTCGTCACACAGTTGCTGGAGCAGCTGCGGCCCTCGATCAGGCATACCTATTACTATGCAAAGGAGTGTACCCGCACGAGTACATCAACAACTATGAGCGATTCAAAGAGCTGCAGCTACCTTCGAAGGAGGTGTTCTATAGCAGCCTCTTGAGGGATCATATCAGTGACAAGGATTATGAGCACGCACAGTGAGTCTGGGAGAAATTCGGGTGTAAGATGCTAGGTGACTACCATGACCTATACCTTCGGACTGACATGCTGCTCCTCACCAACGTCTTTGAGAAGTTCAGGAACACATCTATGGAGCACTACGGCCTCGACCTGGCACACCTGGAATGTCTTGGGATGCCCTCCTGAAAAAGACAAAGGTTCAGCTCGAACTACTGACCGACATCGACCAGCACCTCTTTGTGGAAAAAGGCCTGCGTGGAGGCATATCAATGGTGTCGAAACGCTATGCCAAGGCAAACAACCCACAATGCCCGGATTATGATGGCACAAAGCCCAACAGCTGGATCACATACCTAGATGCCAATAACCTGTATGGCTGGGCGATGATGCAGCAGCTGCCAGTGGGTTGACACGAGCATAGACCGGGTATTATCAACAACAGACGATGTGCCAGAAGGCTACACCCTAGAAATTGACCTAGACTATACTGAGCGTCTGCATGATAGCTACAGCGACTATCCACTAGCGCTGGAGGCCATGTCTGTTCCAGAAGTGTGGATGAGTGACTACCAGCGCAACTTGGTGAATGAGTTGGGGGGCAAGTTCACCGAGTGTACGAAGTTGGTCCCAAACCTGTCTAAAAAGGCGTGATACATGGTCCACTACCGCATCTTCAAGTTGTACCAGTCACTGGGCATGCATGTGACTAAGATCCATCGGGCCCTCAAGTTCAGACAAGAAGCATGGATGGCCCCGTACATTCAGCTGAACGCCAATCTGTGGGCCAAGGCAATGTCAGAGTTTGAAAAGGACTTCTTCAAGCTCATGAACAACTCGGTATTTGGCAAGACGATGGAGAATCTGCTCAAGCGAATCTGGGTGGACCTTGTCCGCAGTGCCGAGGAGGATAGTATGTGCTGGCTGGTTGCCGATCCTGCGTACTTGTCACACAAGATCGTCAATGGGGATCTGGTGGCCATATACAGCGCCAAGAGCAGTCTGAAGCTAAATCGGCTGGTATATGTCAGGCAGGCAGTGCTCGCCCTCTCCAAGCACCTGATGTACGACTTCTGGTACAACCAGATCAAGGCACATTACAGTGATAAGGCCCAGCTCTTGTACACAGACACTGACAGCCTGCTGATGCTGCTGGAGACGGAGGATGCCTACGCCGACATGAAAGCCTGGGAAGTCCTCTATGACTTCAGTGACTATCCCAAGGACCATCCGTGCTACAGCACGCAAAACAAAAAGGTCGTCCGAAATTTCAAGGGCAAATGTGCCGGCCTCCCCATTGCAGAGTTCGTGGGACTGCGACCTAAGATGTACTCAATTCTTAAGGCGGACGCGTCAGAGATCAGGAAAGCAAAAGGCATCACGCAAACGGTTGTGAAAAAGGATCTGCGACATGAGAAGTACAAGCAGTGTTTGGACAAACGAAAGGAGTTGAAGCACAAACAAGTGGTAATACGCAGCTGTGGGCACCAGATGGGAGTATACAAGCAGAACAAAACTAGCCTGAGCCCCCTGGACACGAAAAAGTGGATTGTGGCAGACGGCATAAGAACGCGGGCATATGGGCACTACCTCACAGCACGGGAAGCCGCGGCACTAGGAGAGGAGTGTCTCAATGAGCTCCTCGCCGAATTAGAATCCGATCAGGTGGCAGGTCGGTGCCATAAGGAAAGTTCAACAGCTCCTCACACACAAAACCACGAACGGGCCTGTCTGTGAGGTAATATAGCGCGGGCTGACCAGTCTGCCACACAGCGTTGCTGCCAGCATGCACCGTAAGCGACCATACAGGATCAGCGGCACACCAGCGCCCACCTTCTCGTTCGCCGGGTGCGTACAGATAGCGAATGAGCGTATCGGATGGGAGCAAAGGCTCCTCGAGGCCGACAGTGCAGCCAACTGGTAGGGAGAGCTTTTGCGCAACTGAAGACACTTTGATTGCGTCAACTGGCTTCTTGCCGGTCAGCCGTGTCGGCTCATCGTTCAGCACTGCCACAACCTCAGGCAGTGCCCGCACCCACTCAGCCAAGCACTCAGATGACCCACGAGCAGCAAGCAACAACTCCTGGGTGTATTGCGCCCCAAACAGGCACTTGGCGAGAGTGCGGTTGAACCGTTCTACAATGCCCTGCTGGTGGTGATTCCCTGCTTCGCCGCGCCACACATGAACGTTATGTTTGGCCAGTAGCTGTGAGAGGGAACCCATGAACTCGCGTCCAGGGTCTACCTGCAGCATATTTGGCCATGTCAGAGGGCCACGCCTGTAGATGCGGCCCAGAGCCGCGGCAACCTCACTGGCACTTTTGTCCGTCAATGGCTCGGCTGCCTTGTAGCGACTAGCAACATCGACAACCGTCAACGCATACTTGTAGGTGCGGCGCCCCACACGATCATGGGGCAAGAAAAGCGAGTCAGCCTGGTGGACTGCATTCGGGCGGTCTTCATCAAACATAGGCTGCAGTATGTGACGCGGTTGGGGAAGATAGATCTGCCATCCGGCCTGGCGTTTGAGCCAGTCGCGAGCATGATTCTCGGTAACCTTAGCCGCGGTCTCTAGCTTTTTGATGGCTGCGAGTCCGTGCCAGTAACCCCTGGGGCTATAATATATAGATGCTAGCTTATCGTTCGAATCGTCCATCTAGGATACCTTCCAGGAAAGCAATCAGTCTCCAGCACGCATCCCTAGTGTCCTCGGGAAGCTGGCCAGTCATTGCCCAGATGTCTGTTGGTCCCTTCAGGCACCCCGCAGCAAACGCCCGTAATGCACCGGGGCGTGTGAACCAAGTTTCAAGGTCACGGTTAGCCATTTTGCCGAAGCCCCTCAGGGACCCCGGAACCCCGTCCCGGGCGGCGAAAGTCTGGAAGTCCCACACCGCTAGCCACATGGCCTTCACAAGCTCTTCACTGACGAGCTCCTCATAGACGAGTGGAATGCCTGGCGCAGAGTCCATTGTTACACCAAGTGCACAAAAATGTGCCGCTAATTATTACAGTATGGCACCCAGAACTGGGATGTCCTTGAAGGGGCTGTTTGGGCCAAGAATCACGCCTTTTCCCGTGCGTCGCCGGCCCACACCCATTCCCAGGCAGCTCTTTGCTGACATGGTGGCCACTACAGTCCAAGCGTCTTTCTCGTACTGGGGGGCATCATCAGAGAGAGCAATCCTTGACAGTGACGTGGCGAGGATGTCATCAGCATGGTTGCGTCCTGCGGTGTCCTTGTGGAACGCGTATGCGACGTCGTGATTAAGGCATGCTCTATCCAAGGTGTTCACACCCTTATAGCCCTGCGAGAGGCGCTCGTCCAGCTTGGTGAATGGCCCGCAGTAGGAGTATGTGCCCGTGTTCTGGAAAGTGCCTCCCGGAACATCCTCGGACGGAACGCCACTAGGTAGGCGCATGTGCATCTCTGGTAGTGGCAGAGCATTTAGCGCACTGTTGAGCAATGAACCCCCCCGTCTTCGAAGCCCTGGAGCTCAAAGCAACAATCTGGCTCTTCTTAGCCCCACAAATGGCGCAGGTTCCCTTCTTGGCCGGCCATTCGTTGCGCAGCACCGCAGTCTTCTCGTTTAGAGTTTCTGTGTGCTTCTTGCAGCGCAGGCAATACATTTTAGAATAAGCTAATTGTCTCTAAATACACGACTCTAATAGAGATCACCAACTTCGACCTAGAGGTTAAAGGCAAGCCCCACCACCGCTGGCTGCTCCCCAGCAGCATACGCTGTGTCATTTGCGGCCTGTCGGGATGAGGGAAGACCAACTTGCTTCTCAATCTGATTATGAAGGAGGGGTACCTCAACTTCGATCGCCTCCACCTATATTGGAAGTCGCTGGGGCAGGAAAAGTACCAGTTCTTGCGCGACTGGTTTGCAGTGCTTGAACAAGTCTCCGGTAGCAGGGGGGTCGCGTCATTCCATTCATCGTCGGATGACATCATTCCAGTGGAGAGTCTGGACAAGAAGGAGCGAAGCATCATGGTTTTTGATGATGTGATGCTAGAAAAGCAAACCCCCACTGAGAAGTATTTCTGCCAGGGGCTCCGTGGTGGGGTTGATTGCTTCTATCTGACCCAGAACTATTTCAGAATCCCCAAGCAAGCCATTCACGACAACACCAACATGCTTATTCTCTTCAGCCAGGATGCCAAGAACATGCGGGCGATTCACGATACCTTTGTGGGGGTGATATGCCATTCGACGAGTTCCGCGCATTCTGCGGCGAGTGTTGGGCCCAGCCATATGGTTTCTGCGGCGTAGACCTGACGAGCAAAGCATACGATGGCAAGTATTGATGTGGGTTCAATCAGTTCTACACCCTGACATCAAAGATTTGAAGACACTATGAAAATCGCGTACACACACCATCTGGACTGAGGTGACAAGCAGAGATAAACACAATGCGCTGACCCAGGATTACCTAGCATGCAGGGCTCACCTACGGCAGCGGTTTGAGGATGAAAAGCTAGGTGAGGTGTCTTTGCAGGAGGAGGCGGCAAAGCTTTTCAAGCCCATCACCACGGAGGTAACAAAACAAGCAGAGGCCCAGGCCAAGGAGCTCGAGAAAGTCACAGCCGCCTTGGAACGTCTGCCGGCACAGATCGCAGCTGAGGCTAGCTACAATCCAATGGCTGCGTTATTTGGAGAGGATGCGGCCATGGCCGCAGTTCCAGCTAAAGCACTTCCAGCGCCACCAGCCAATCCAGCCCTGGTTGTGGACCCAGACCAGGGTCTCGACACCGACCTCATTCAGCGACACAACTTCATACCACCAAGTCGGCTCGACCTGTCAGACCTAACCCACGTGAAAGAGATCATGGAAGAAGCTTTGTATTGCAATTGGTATACTCTAGGTGCGAGGAAGAGAGCGGCTGCCACACAGGACGAGAAGGAAGCGCTGACCGCTGAAATTGAGGGCCTGAGGAAACACAGGGAGCAACTCCGCCTGTTGTCGGAGGGCCACAAGCTCGCCCACAAAGGCATGGGGTTGCCCGCGCCAGTGCTAAAACTACAAGGCAACCAGTTCGGCGACCTCACCATTGATCCAGTGGCGCTGATGGCTGGCAAAGTGAGGGTGTTCCACGGTGGCAATCTCATGCTCGAAGCCCCCGTAGACGAGTCACTACACAGCCTTCTGACAAAACGCTATGTCAAGACAAAGCAGTACATGCCACAGGCGGTCGACACCTTCAAGAAGCTGGTTGAACTGGCCAGCCTGCCGGTTCATGGGCGGAAAAGCAAGAAGCACAAGCTTATCCGAGCAGGCGGTGTAATCCAGTTCTATAACGACCAGATGCCTTGGTTGAGCATCTGCAGCTGCTGGTGGCCTCCAAACAGGCCGGCAACACAGGCCTGGACAGCGAGATCTCTGCGGTCCTAGATGAGCTCATGCGCACTGGCACGATCCCCAAAGAGATGGCTATCCAGTTGAACAGAAGCATGCTGGTCGCATAGCACAATGGCTTCTGTGAACACAGTCATCAACATGGAGCGGATGGAGCAATTGCTCGAGGGAATTCGGGACCTGTCACTGCCAAGGGAGAACCTCAGCATAGTAGTCTTCTCAGATACCACCGACTGGACCACGTTCTTCTCCCCGCTGCTGTACCTTGGCCCCAAGTGGAAGTACGAACTGGTGCTGGTGAACCTCAAAACATACAACAGCATCCCCAACATCTCGGCAGCAAACAACATCTTCATGTACAGCCCCAATAATGGCATGACGTGGAAGACCGTCACGCTGCCAGAGGGTTCGTTTGAAATCACACAGATCAACACAGAGGTTCAGAGGCAGCTGTAGGCCAACGGTGACTGGAATGCTGGCGCCCAAACTCACTACACAACCGTTGGGGCCAACACCTCAACGCTGCGCGCCTTCATAGAGATCACAAGACCGACCTACCAGGTTGATATGGCTTTGTCATCAATAAGGACTGTGCTCAGCTTCAACCCACAAACACTGAGCAGCGGTTACCATGAGGGTGAAAACCTGGTCGACATCCTGACCATCAACAGCATCCTGGTCAACTGCGACATCAGCAACGGCTCTTTCCTGAATGGAAGCCAGCTTCCAGTTGTATACAGTTTCTTCCCAAACATGTTGCCGGTCTACAAAATTGTTGAGAGCCCCAACAACCTGGTCTTTCTGCCGGTGTCACAGGCCGGTAATGTACAGCGCATGCACGTGTGGCTAACAGACCAGGATTGTAAGCAATTGAACCTGCATGGGGAAACTTTTACTATATGCTTCCACATATGGAGCCTGTAAACATGTTCATCTTCGCAGGAAACGCCCACCAATTTGCCAAGAGGCAGCAGCGCTATGTGATTGGCAGCGGGCTCTTTGACTGGATACCAAGCCTGACTGGTGTTTCGCATGCCCTCGGTTCAGCCAGTAACTTCGTCAGCGTGAACAAGGACACAATCAAAAACGTGGCTGATGTTGTCGGAAACATTGCCAAGGCTGGCGCCACTACAGCATCTGAGGTCAATCAGGTTGTTGACGTGGTAAGGGTGAAAAGAGCCACGGTCACAATTGCTGGAACAGCGAAGAAGGCTACAGCACTCCCGGTTCCCCTGGAAAAGGCGCTCAGAGAAAAGAGCCTTGAGTTCCTGAAGCAGCTCACACGCTCTGCCGAGGCGGCTGGCCCCATCGCCCCCGCCAGAACAGCGACACTACCCAATACCAACAGCCAGATAGCAGGTGCTGGATTCAAAACCCTTCATTCTGCGCACCATGTGAAAGGTCTAATCCTAGGGCCCAACAGTCCCTTCAACAACATCCCCGTGTTTGGTGCCATACTGTCACAGTCTGAACTATGGGAACAGCGTGCTAGCATAGTAGAGAATGCTGCTTTTGCATGACAACGGAGCACAATGGCAACGACTAGTGTCAGAAGTGACATGCTGGACATCGGGGAACCGGTGCCCATTGATGAAAACATCGAATCCTTTGAGTACCGTGAATACAAGTCTCAGAACCCCGCTGCTTTAAACAATGGCCAGGCGAGGCAGGTGGGCTGTCCCTGGTCTTCTGAGCGGGGGCTGTCCCTGGGCAGCCCCCAACACCAGCGGTTGAGTGCGCGCTGGCGCTGGTGTTGCAAGGTGGCCCCAAACAGCAGATACTTTTTTGCAACTTGTATTAATGCCAGTCCTGGACAGCGTGCGATGACTTGTGTCAGTACAAGTCACGGAGAGCGTGTGGTGACTGGTGTTGCATGGTGGCCCCAAACACCCCTTTTACATCTACTTAATACTTCTGTTTAGATGGCCCACTGGCCTTTTACTTCCGCAAACCTCACTTCAGGCTCTCTTTTAATCACGTATATAAGTCAGCTTTGAAATTTGACAACTGCAGCAGGTCTACTGGAGCCCGGCTAACAACAGAGATAAGTTTCTAAGCAGTAACTAGCTAACTAATTCTCCAGATAAGATGAAAGAGCTGCAATATGATCTTAAGTTTATCTGGAGTTATCTTCAGGAAAATTCCTCTTTCCCTTGAATTCCCAATCTGTTTTTATTATACTGCCAAAGTGGAGTTGTGTGTCCAGGCCTCTCAGACATCATTTTTTTGTTTCTCAGACTACTAGATGCAGTCGGACCTCCCTAGCAAATTCTTCCTAACAAACTCAGGTATCCTGCTCTATATTGTGATGAACTTGCTCACTTTCACTGCTCTCTTCTGTCTTTCTTCCAGCATTCAATCAACATGTTTTCTTCATTGTGTTCTTACTGTGTGTTTTGTCCCAGGTTTTATAACAGCTACTGCATCAGACCCATCATCTTTGGTCTAATATATGATTGTTCCTTTATGTACATGATAAAGGAAACTAAAACTGTATTGTGGACTCTGGTTTTCTCTGTTCACTCTCTGTAATCTCTAATTTGAAAAGATTAGATGTACAAATGTGAGTTCAAGCCTCACCACTCTGATCTGCTGTTCTCCTTTCTCCACCATATCACTAAATATTACCCTTACACCTTCGGTAGAGTGGAGTAAGTAGGGAGCTGGGTGCTCCATACCTCAAAGACCTGCTACTTTTGCCTTGTCTTGTGTATGTAACAAGATCCAAGTGACTCTACATCCCATCCATCAGTTCTTATAACAGTAGACATCATTATTGATGGCTCCTTCTAGCCTCCCACTGATTTCTCTTTCAGTGTATGTACATGCACACACTAACATGCTAACCATCTCTAATACTGTATAATGTCCTTACCTCTGGAATGAGAAATGACTTGCTATGTGTGTTATTGCTTGAGTCCGTGTTTTAGCACATCACTATTCTAGGTATGATACATGCAGAGTAAGCTACAAGACCCTTCTCTGAGGAACTGCCAGTCTCAGTAATCAAAAGTTGCATCTACACTCGAGAGTTTTGCAGACCAAACTCATGGAGTGTCTACACACAAAATGCATTTTGTCGACAGAAACTGTTAACCAAAAAAAGACCTGTGTAGACGCGCTGGTGAGAGGGTGAGGCTTTTATGGACAGAGCAGATCAAAAGGTCAATCCACTTTTGTATATAGATGTGATCTGTCGACAGAAGTTTTGTCAGAACATCTCTTGTGAGAGTAACTTCTGTCGACAGATGCTTCTAGTGCAGACGTAGCCAAAGAGTGTAAGAAAGTCTTAATATCAGAGTTTTAGAGATGATGAAATGAGTTATAGAGAGAGACTGATTTATCCAGTCCCACAGAGGCTACGTCTAAACTACAGCGATCTGTCGACAGAAGTTACTGTTGGAAGAGAGATTCCTACAAAACTTCTGTTGACAGATTGTGGCCAGACACAAAAGCGGATCACTCTATCGATCTGCTCTGTCAACAGAGAGCAGCCAGAGTGGCCGGCTGCTGTCTCAACAGAATGGCCAACCAGAAGCACAGCAGACAGGGCTGCCTGGTGTCCTGGAAGCCCTATTGACAGAAGGCTCCACGGGGCATCCACACTGGCTTTCTGTCAACAGTTTCTGTCAAGAAAAGCGTTGTGCCTCCTGGGGGAAGTGCAGAACGCTGTTGACAGAAATGCTGTCGATTTACAGTCGAGAGAACACATTTGTAACGTGGATACTCCAAGAGTTTTTTCAACAAAACAACCTCAAAGATACATTAAAATAATATTATCTCACATTGTGATTCTACATCAATAAGCGTCTCTGGGCTACATTTGCTGCATCCTCCTTAGAGGTCCTTAAGTGTACAGTAAAGTTCTCACATTCGCAGACTTCAATTATTCGCAAGTCTGGGGCTCCAGGGCAGGGAGCACTGGCAGCTGCTGCTTCCCTGGGGCTCTGGGGTGGGGAATGCTGGTGGCCACCCCGGAGCGCCTGAGGCCTGCCCTTCCCTGGGGCGGGGAGTGCCGGAGGCCAGGGTCCCGGGTTGGGACTCAGGGCAGGAGCTCCCGCAGCCAGGGCTCCAGCCAGGGAACGCTGGCAGCTGCAGCTTCCCCACATTTGCAAAATTTAACATTCACAGGGGTTTGCAACACTGAGCCCTCAAAAATGTTGAGACGCTACTGTATTCAGTAAGACTTCCTAATGCACAAAAAGCATTGGCTCACGCTGTTTTACAATGTTTCATAACGAATAGCATTCTAGTATATGGAAATCTCTCTTTGGTTTTTCTTGTTTTGTCCCGTTTTCTAGTAAAGTTTTAAGGAACGTTATTGATTTCCATTTTTTATGTTTTCAAATTACATCAACTGTAAAATGGTTTCAGTTCATATTTTAACCACTTTTATTTAGACTGTAAAGTGATACCTGTGTTTGTTTAGGTTTTAAATATTTATGAGCTATTTCCATATATGTGACAAGCTGCTCCTAAATTAATGTATTCATTTATTTATTTATTTTGGCTGCTCTTGAGTGTAGGTTCCTTTCTGTCAACACACATTACATTTTGGCTCTGTTTACTTTTGCGTTTCAGTAAGTTCAGATTTTTAGTGAGATACATGTAAATACATTTCATTTTGGGGTTTATGAGCAACCGCTTAACTCTAAATTGCTCTTTGACATATACTACTTAAAGGATGCAGGCAGACAATTTTAATACTTCTCCTTAAATAAAAAAATGTGCTTTCTGCAAGGGATTCTATGAGAGTAGATAGATACAACTTTTATCTATATCATTATTTTAATAAAAGCCCTGGAGAAAAGGTAGCACTCTGATTAACTTTTAAAAGCTTTAGTCTGTATTCTTGAACAAATTAGGGTACCTCAGTCAAAACAATTATCCACTTTTATCTAAAAAATACGAAGCCAAATTCTGCTGTTCTTACTCAGGCAAGACTCCCGAAATAGTCTTCTGAGTAAGCTCTGCATGACGTTTTCTGCTGTTTGATTTTCATAGCAATTAATATAATTTAAATAGAAATGAATGAAAAGCACGGGAGGTCCTACAAGGTTAAACATCCACAGATAAATTTTCTAAGGGTCTTCCTCCTGGCCTTTTAATAGCAAGTAACAGTTTTTTTCACTGGTTTGTTTGAGGCGGCTTTGCCTGAAACACATTTCTTTTGTAGACAAATCTGCATATTCCTATGCAAAACCTGCAATTCGTTTGTCTTAACAGCTTGGGAATGTGGGCATAAATTCAATTTGCGCACCCAAACTTGAGTTCTTAGGAATGCAAAAACTTGGCTGAGAAAAGGTGTCTGCAACAGCTGAGCGTTTTCTGTTTTTTAAAATATGGCCCCACAGCATTTTAAGTTTCAGTGTTAGCTTTTGCTTATCCTCTTGGTGACTCTGAAATACCTTATCTGCCACTCAGACAAAAGTCTCTGGTAGGGAAAAATATTCTTTTTTTAAAGCATTTCAAAAACAACAGACCTCCCAATTTATGGAGTTCTGAGAGGGACAACGAAAAACTGGTATGCAGGAAACTGGAACCTCCATGATGTCTCTGGCTTTGGCTGAATGCTAGAATTTACTAGCAGTTTTTGACACTGTGACTAATGGATAGAAACACATACTCATTTGGGGCAGGATTTTTAAAAGCATCTTGGTGAGTAGGGTGCCCAGCTCCTAAAACAAGCTGTGTAGGCACTTTTGAAAATTCCACCTTTCTGAGATTTTCAGAAGGGGAGTCCATTGAAGTCAGTAGCAGTTTTTCTTGGAGCTCTGGGCCAGGCTTACAAAAAGTACAGGTTAGTGCAGTCGTGCCTGGCACTGGCTTCAGAGCTTCTTTTGCCCCCCCGCACACCCCGCCATGCCTATAATGGCCCTCACAAAGTCAGTCTGTGGCACATTTCTGGAGGTGGAGAGAGTGCTGCTTCCTCTCTGTCAGCCACGTTGTACTCAGCTAAGTTGCTCTCCCTGTCTTTCGAGAGAGGAAAGAACTGGAGAGATCTGCAATATATTTTTATAAAGAAAAATCTCCAAATCGTTTAAGCTCTAACTAGTCTTTTTACTAGATGGGTTTTATGTGTGGTGATATCATATCATGTGTTGCCCCTTTGGTTCTTGGCTTGTACCTTCATGCCTTTCGTGTGTAACAATATCTCATGATGAATTCATACCACACTCTTTTGATATCTCTTCCTTAGGTGGCTGGAATTCCAGAACAAGCCCTTTTTCTTTGTTCGTAAAACAAACCAAAAAAGCCCCACTTCCACATCAGGTTGTCAGTAGTTTAGTGAAAAACAACAACAATTAACATGTAAACACAGGCCATTAAGGAAAATAACATGTCCAGCAACGAACTGGCTTTCACCTGCATGTTTCTGAGGGGAAACACCAGTGGTATGAAAGAAGTAATGTCAGATCTATGAAAGACACTATTGTGTCTGACGAAGCGGCTCACACCCTTAAGCATCTGACAAAGCTTATGCTCTGATAAATCTCTTAGTCTTTTAGGTGCCACAGGACTTCTCATAGTTTTTGTGGATACAGACTAACACGGCTACCCCTCTGATACCTATTGCATTATCAGTGCTCTAACAGTTATCAATAAATGAATACATTTTAATTAAGCAGCCAACAGTGGAAACGCTGTTACAGACTCATTATGGTACATTTTAGTAATATACAAATCACCAGGAAAGTACAACAGGAGAAAGCTTAACTCCTAGAGAAGATTTTTGAAAGCACCTAAAAGGTGTAGGAGCACAAGTTTCCCTGCAGTTCACCAGGGGATCAAGATAAGGCCCAAATTATTATCATCATCATCATCATCATCATCATCATCTCTTGCCTTCCTTGAGATTCAAGGGTCTATATAAGTCTCATAAAAAATACTGTCATTTCACAGATTTATTCCGGCACATGAATTGATATTTTTTACATCGGCTCAATCCCTTCAGATTCTCATGTTTGTTCTCTATGGGAGTAGCGGGGAGCAGAGCTCTTGAAAACTTGTGGTGTGGTACCTTTATGTGAGAATCAGGGTTAAATGGTGGGAGTGGAGCACTTCAGAAAAGCTGACCCCATGTTTAACATAAATGAAATCTGGAATACTTGTGTTTCACCTTTTTCTGAGTCTCCATTTAGCTCAATTGTTTCTGTTTGAGGTTTTTTATCTAATCGATGCAGGAAGGTAGTTGGGATAAGGACTGTAGAAAAACTAGGAATAGGTGTAATGTGGGGCAGATAAAATGTGTGTGGTTGATAGTAAGTCTGTAGCTAACTGATCTGATTCCATAGCCTCACTAATCTAGAAGGACTTGTCCACCTGATTTCTCTAATCATCCTGAATCATTTTGCTGCCTTTTACCATATCCACTTTGACCCGATACTCAAAGTTTGTTTGTTTCTCCCATCGGTGCTGTTTCCCCTAGAGTCATCTGGAAACAGAGTGCAGACCATCTTCTGAAAATTAGGTCTCATTTGAAAACGAACATTATATAAAGAAGAAAACCCAATTTATCAATGAGCATAGAAATTGGAGATTAAAAGACTCTAATCCAATGTCTTTCCTTGAAGCATTAATAGGTACGGTATATTTTAGGTGTCTTTTTCCATGATGACTCATGATGATGTAGGTATCTAAGTGTATGACACAGAAAAAGATGTTATAAAAATAAAATGCGATTTTTCTAGGAACATTCACTGTTGAACTTGATGAATGCACTTGGCCATTGGCCTTGTGCCATGCTGAATGCTCAAAGCATGCCGACGTCTGGTGTATCTGCAAGGAGTGTTAATATAGTATCTGCAGGATGTAATATCATAAGCACTGGCACTGACGTGTACCTTTCCTAAATGAGTCATCTCCCTTCCCCTCATCTTTTTCCTAGCATTTGATGGCTGGAGTAACTTGCAACTCGTTTTTCTGCCTTCAGTGAGTTCCTCTCTTTTGCTTTTCCCTAAGAACAAATTCAGACGCTCAGACTGCCGACAAAAAAGAATTTGTGTGGATAGGTCCTAAGCTAGCATTAAACATTCTAGAATTCACACCACGAAGAAAGCAGAGGATAACTTTAATGGAAATGCCATGCAGTCCCTCCTTTCTTCCCCCTGCCCCTCTCCTGCTGGTGACATGAAATTAAAAAAAAAAAAATCTAAAGTTTCACAGAACCATAACAGGCAGAAAATGATCATGGAAACTCCTAATCACTTAAGGGTAACAAGAAGAAAAACATAGCAATTACTTAGTGGTGATTTAGAAGTGACATCATGAATTGGCCTGAATCTTTTCTTTGAACTGCTGTTATGTATGTTATGTACTAAAATTCTAATAACTGATTAAGCTCTTCTCGAAATTGAGATTCCCATTATCCTTACTTATCTTATGATAATGAGACTGTGAAGCATCCTTAGATTCTGATGATGAACAAGTTCTGTTTTCAGAGAAAGGATTAGTCCTTTTTTCCCCCTTAAAGTTACAAATGGATATTTTATTCTCCTAAATTTGCAAATGGAGTACAATCTGCTGCCCAGGAGAAATCCTGGGTTTACAACTGACCCAGTGACTTCAGCCACCAGTTAGAAAATCTGAAATTTGTGGCTAACTCCTTTTCAACAATCAGCTTTAGGGCTTTAGGCGGGAAAGGTGCCAAATAGGCAACAGAGGAGACGTTTTCTGAAATGCTGTTCAGTGCTGGAGTCGAGGCCAGCACTCAGCTCAGCTGCCATTTTCCCTGCTCAGGATAATTTCTGTTTTATAATTTCCATCCACACTCAATTGCACTCCAACCACACCTTCCTTAAGACAGGCATAGAGTAATCAAACTTCACATGCCACAGAGCTCCAGCGTTACTCCCTCATGAAACCAGAAAACTGACCTAACTTTCCTCCTTCCCTCAGACCTAGATTCCTACTCACTTGCTCTCCATGGCTTTGAATTATTCATGCTCTTCTTCAAGGAGTGCCCTGTGGGTGCTCTGCATTGTGTGTGTCTGTGCCTGGGAAGTATAGTCAGGGATTTGTAGCAGCAATAGTGTAGGGGTGGTGCATGCATATGAGCAATTAACTGTCATGCACTGGAAGCCATTCCTCAGTTCCTTCTCTACTGCCTTAGGCTTAAATCAGAACACAACAGCTCCACAACCTCAACTCCTTAACTAACCTCTGGAGAAGTTTCCTTTGCAATTTATCTACCTTGGCTTTTCCCGTTGTTATTTCGTTCAGGTCTCTCTCTGTATTACCCTTAAAACCAAATCTTTTATTTTGAATCTGGCCCTAAATCCCTTTGGGGCCGACTCCAAGCAACATGCCAGGCTCCTCCGGATTCAAATGCTGCCTCACTGGCGCAGCTTCTGTCCCGCCTCCCGCTTCTGCCACTCTGCATTTAAATCCCCACAGTGGGGACAGAAGCTGTGCTAGCCTGTGTGCCAGCTCAGCCTTGTAAATGCAGTGCAGTGGAGGAGAGGGAGACGGTTGACCAAGTAACTGACAGAAATTTCGGTAGCTAGTTGTTTACCAGATTACTTGCTCTTTAACATCCCTATTCATAACCAGCAATCATTGTCTCAACCATCAACTTCACAACAGTCATTTTGAAACATTGGTCGAGGGTTTGACACCTCTTCCGTCATCCCAGTGCTCCAGAACACACTCAGGTACCGCCTATTAGCATACTACCCCAATTGTGGAAATATCACCACAAACAGATGGGTCCTGGAAATAATCCACAAAGGATACACCCTTTTACTTCTACCACACCTACTCATCCCCCTTCCCTGTCCCACGTCAAGGACTCTTACAACAGAAGGTAGATCACCTGTTACAATGAGACTAAGTAGAGAAAGCACCTTCCCAACATAGTGGAACAGGGTTCTATTCCC
This sequence comes from Carettochelys insculpta, assembly GCF_033958435.1. Classification (NCBI taxonomy): domain Eukaryota; kingdom Metazoa; phylum Chordata; order Testudines; family Carettochelyidae; genus Carettochelys; species Carettochelys insculpta. The sequence continues at coordinate 129,318,829 of NC_134140.1, read as the reverse complement.
ACTACTTTCTCGCACCAAGGAAAAGTGGGGTCTGAAGATCTGTTCTGTACTTGCACCAGCTCAAACAATTTCTGCAACAAGCAACACTTCAAAATGGTAATATTGGCAACTGTAATTCCAGCTTTACAAAAGGGAGATAGGCTGTTGTACCTCAACCTTCAGGATGCATATTTCATATTGTGATCCACCTGGCCCAAAGGAGTTTTCTACATTTCGAACTAGGCAGTCGACACTACCAAAACTGGGTACTGTCCTTTGGTCTAGCCACAGAACCAAAAGTCATCTCAAAAGTCTTACTGCTTGCTGCAGCCCATCTCTACAAATGCAGGGTCAGAATTTTTCTGTCCCTGGATGATTCCCTAACAAAACCATCATCCCTAAAGAGCCGTGTCTACACGTGCACGCTACTTCAAAGTAGCGGCACTAACTTCGAAATAGCGCCCGTCACGGCTACACGCGCCGGGCGCTATTTCAAAGTTAACTTCGACGTTAGGCGGCGAGACGTCAAAGTTGCTAACCCCATGAGGGGATAGGAATAGCGCCCTACTTCGACGTTCAACGTCGAAGTAGGGACCGTGTAGTCGTTGCGCGTCCCGCAACTTCGAAATAGCGGGGTCCGCCATGGCGGCCATCAGCTGAGGGGTTGAGAGACGCTCTCTCTCCAGCCCCTGCGGGGCTCTATGGTCACCGTGTGCAGCAGCCCTTAGCCCAGGGCTTCTGGCTGCTGCTGCTGCAGCGGGGGATCCATGCTGCAGGCACAGGGTCTGCAACCAGTTGTAGGCTCTGTGTATTTTGTGTTGTTTAGTGCAAGTGTGTCTGGGAGGGGCCCTTTAAGGGAGCAGCTTGCTGTTGAGTCCGCCCTGTGACCCTGTCTGCAGCTGTGCCTGGCACCCTTATTTCGATGTGTACTACTTTGGCGTGTAGACGTTCCCTCGCAGCGCCTATTTCAATGTGGTGCCGCGCAACGTCGAAGTTGAACATCGACATTACCAGCCCTGGAGGACGTGTAGATGTTACTCATCGAAATAGCGTTGCTACATCGAAATAAGCTATTTCGATGTTGGCTTCACATGTAGACGTAGCCAAGGAGGCAATAAAAGCCAGTAACATCACAGTCAGATTACTCACTACTTTAGATTTCCAGATAAATTACCAAAATTCTCATCTCACCCCAACCCAACAGCTAAAATTTATGGGGGTCATCTCAACTGCATAAAAGCCAGAGCAAAGCTTCCTCAACCATGTTTTTATGCCCTAACCAAACTAATAATGACAACATGTATATGTTGCAACAAGACAATGTTGCTGCTTGGGCATATGTCTACAATCACATTTTTATTCAAACAAGTCAGACTGCACGTGCAATGCCTAAAAGGGTGACTCCAGAATTCTTCCAAACCCCACAAACATCCATTACACAAATCAGTCAACTTGCACCATAGATAGAATTGGCTTATGTGCAATTGACTTACTTGGCCATCCTCACTGAGGAAGGTTGACGAGAGAGTTTCTTCCATCAACCTCCTTTACTTCTTGCAATATCAAGGACTACAGGGGTTGACTGCCAATCTCTCCTGAGAGGTCAATTTCTCATGTCCCTACCAGGCGCATGAAATCAAACCCTGGAAGATTGATCCTGAGCAGATCAACTTTCCAGGCAATGTAGACTTGACCTGAGAGGGAATCAAGAGACAGAAATGAAGCAGATGGAAAAACTGAAAAAATACTTGGATAGGACAAAAACAAACCAAAAAAAAAAAAAAAAAAAAAAAAGCGCAGGGAGGCTTGTAGAAAGACAGTGTACGCTGTTTTGTTGCAGAAAGTAGCAGGCTCAGCATTTTGTGAGAATCGGGCCCTGTAAGTGTCTCAAATTGGGAACCCAAAATCATTAGTCACTTCTGCAGTTTTTGTCAAAGACGATGTCTGTACATCTCTCTAGACTGGGAGGTATTTGTTCTTGCTTTGGAGAAGGTTGGAAGAAAATTCTCCATGGGGACAATAATGGCAAGTACTGGTTATCCACTGTACAGAGGGTAGCTGCCTGTTAGGAGGGTGTGGGGAAGCAGCCCGTTTGCTCGCATACACACACAAAAGGGATTCTCTTCCTTCTGCTAACCACCAAACCACCTATTTAAGGAGGGAAGTGGTGGCCAAACCGAAGGTTGCAGCACACGGCAGAAAGTTCTTTCTTTCTGAAATGATTATTCCGACTATTCCATTCATACAGGCAGCGTGATGGTATGATGACACGATGAGTATGTTTCCATTGGACCTTTCACTGGCAGCTTTGCCAGCAGAAGCAATTTTTAGAACTGGCGCTCGTGTATGAATTTCTCACTTGTGTGCTATCACAGTGTTCTCATTCTTAAGTGTGAACGGCCCTGAGGTTGAATTGTAAAGCTGTTTGCAGGTCTGGTCTCTTGCCCACAGGGCTGGTTTACAGCTTCTGAAAACAGCCCAGGGGAAACTTTGCTGTTTAGTGTGAGGAAAGTTTTTATATATGTGTTGTTTGAACCACAGTGATGCTAAGGAGGGAGAGAATTCCTAGCTAATGAGCCAGTAGTTGAATCTGCTCAAGACGAATTGCATTAGTTGTCCAGCACATTTAGCAACAGCAGTCTGAATCCCACAGTCCTTACTCAGGCACACCTCCCATCATCTTCACTGGAAGCCTTGCCTGAATAGTACATGAGAGGCCAGCTTTTTTGCCTAATGCGGGGAGGGAAACAATCTTTTTTTCTGCTCCCTTCCACTCAGGTATGTCTTGCTAGCTTTACCATTTCTGGGGTAGTGCAACCAGGGCTCTTCTGCTTTGCCTGGCATATTCAGGCCAGAATTGAGGGGACATGACCCTTCCCTTCTCTCCATCCACTCTGGAAGTAGTCCTTCCCTGCAGTCTCCAGAGCATAGGGGCTCTGATTTTTGGCGATGCATATATGCAGGGATGAGGGCAGGAGAGATATTCTGCAGAGCCACAGAGTAAGGAACCATCTCGAGTATGAACTGCAAGACTTGGTTCAGAACTTGCACTGTAAGAGGTCAGATAAGTTGCTATAGTTCTGTTTCTTACTTAGCGATTTGTTGGGGTTGATTTTGTTGGAGCCATATGACAAACAATTGATGTTTTTTGTTGCTGGCCAAGCCATATTCTTCCTGCAAGTTTCTAAAATCAGGTGTTTTTCTTTTTACGATAAAGCAGGGGCAGAAATCATAGAATCCTAGAACTGGAAGGGACCTCAAGAGGTCATGAAGTCTAGTCCGCTCCCCTCACAGCAGGACTAAGCACCATCTATATTATCTCTGTTAGATATTTATCCAAATTGTTCTTAAATATCTCCAATGATGGGGATTCTACAAAAACCCTTGGCAATTTATTCCAGTGCTCAACCACCCTGACAGTTAGGACATTTTCCCTAATATCCAACCTGAACCTCCCTTGCTGCAATTTAGTACCATTGGGGTATTTAATACGGTTGGGTTGATTTCAGACATTAGCTGGAGCAGCTGCAAGCCCTGGTAAGCTGTATAATGTCCTCTGTAAGACCTGAGTCAATAGGAGTTTGTAAACCTGGGCTCAGACCAAGACTTCCTTCAGAAATCAAGTAGAAGCTTTTGTTCTTTTTGGAAGGCTAACACACAAGTAGGTACCTTAAACAATAGCATTAAAAAGATTAAACCTTGGCAAATATAACTTCTCTACAAAAAGTAGCGTCAGTGTTTTTTAACCTTTTAGAAATGTCCCAGTCATCCATCATTGGATACTAGATTATGTGGCCAGCATTTGTAGAGGTCTTGAGTGCTATTGTCTTCATACTCCTTGGCTTTTTAAAAAAAAAATTGTTACTGGGTTGGATTTTCAAAAGAGCCCGTGCTTTGGAAGCAGCTCTCATGTTGGATGCTACTGGTGCTGGGTGCGTTTGATCATCTGTTCCCACATGCATAGTTGCATATGCACTTAATAGCATGTGTGGTGGTTCTGCCCATATAGTAAACACCTGCATTTCTGTCTGCGTCCCCTGAACTCTGCCCATGAATCCCTTCTTTGCAGAAATACTTTCAGTGCTCTGTTCTTCTGGGCAGTTTCAAAGAGCTGCCCTTTGAAAAGGGAAAACCACAAAAACTTGGTAGAGAAATGTTCCCTTCTTTCCCCATGCTCTAGTTTTATAGTTCTGAAATTCAGGACAGGTAATAGTCAGTGCTGCTCCTGTGGCAGGTTCAGTCTCATGCTTTGGGGCATGTGTGTGTAAGGAAATACAAAACGGAGTGATTAATTTTTGAGGAAGCTGCCAGCGAGTTGCACCAATGACCCCTGACCAAAACCAACAAAACCCTTGCAACCACTTCAGCACCATCACGTGTGCTAACAGTTGCTTTCATGTTTTGGAAGAAATATTCCACGTTACAAACTTTTAAAAAGCATTTGGCCTGAATGTCCTTTCTCGTCCACCACACACTCAGATACCGGGGTGATGGAGGAGGTGAGATTTAGGTGATAAACTGCAGAACCGCACAACAGATGATTTTTGTCATGTACCTTTGACCACTTCACCGATTCCCTTGCCCACTGATCCGTCTCCCCTGGGGTTTAGGAGACACTGGAATTGGAGGTATAATTTCCAGCATGAGTAGACATACCTGTGCTAGCTTTGATCAAGCTACTGCAGTAAAAATAGCATACCTCTACCTGAGCTGGAAAGTACACCTTCCTAGTCTAATCAGAGATGTGGCATTTGTGTACATCCATGTTGTGGGAGGATGCTTGTAAAGGAAAGAATTTTAAAACTGATTGTTCTTCTATAGGGTCTCTTCTCAGCAGCCTGGATGGTCTGGATTTCATGTACAGCAACGCAGAGCAGCAGCTAAATGAAACGCTGAGACGGCGCAGGCATGCAGGAGACAATGATTACAACATTGAAGTGCTTCTCGGAGTGGACGACTCTGTAGTCCGATTCCATGGCAAAGAACATGTTCAAAACTACCTCCTCACCCTTATGAACATAGTGAGTAGCTATTCCAGGTCCACATTGTTTCCTCTGAAATGTAATATTAGCCTTAAAGTATTTATTTGATGTTTGTTCATTTATTCCTTATATTGCTGTAGCACCTAGAATTCCAAGTTGCTGTGCAAGATATTGCATAGACTTATACAGGATCATTTCTATCTTCCATACCATCGGAGTACATTACCTTTAAAAGAAAATAAAACCCTATTGGCTCTTTTTCCAGAGGACATGAGTGAATTTACTGCTCCTGTTGTCCCTCAGAGAGTTCATGGTGTTGTACTGCCTTGTTTTTTTGGAGTGTGGAGAAACAGCTTGTTACACATCTTCCCTCCTAGGGCACTCATGCAGTAGGTGGTTATTCAAGGCCCATTGCATCCAGGCTTTGCACAGCACCTGCTGGGGGACTGCTGCATATAAACATGAGCCTGGCGTGAAAAGCAAGGTGACTTGAAGCTGTGCTGAAGGATATATGGTTTGACGGCTTCTAGTAGATGTTCTGCCAACCGATTGAAGCTGATTGAACTTCATGGACGTCATGATGTTGCACATACTCTAGGAAGTGGCCAAATTAACTCTTTGACAGCTCTGTGGTACTTTTTGAAAAAGGGAGAAGCCTGTTCCATACTAGCTGTTCTCACTTGTTTAATACGGTATGACAGGACTTTGTGCTTTGGTCAGTGCCACCAGATACTTCACAATTAATTCTGCTTTGATATATAGTATATTTTGAAGCAGGGAGCTCATGTTTGTATTGCTGAACTCTCTCATACAACACAGGGAAGAACCCAGTAACAGGAAAGAGATCTTCAAGGCATCAGGCATATTTTAGATTCTGAAATGAGTAAGACTTCATGTTGTAGTTAATCAAATACAGAACAGTGAAACCTTTTTTAATGATCGTGTCCAACAAGAGGCAAATATAGTTATCTTAAGGAAGCATTTTGAATTAACTTAAGGTTTTCAATAGTTTTGTTTGATCTGTAATTAGAAGCCTCTTCTCTTAGGTAATTAGAGGCCTCCTCTTGCTACTCCTGTGGATAGTTATGTAGGGCAGGTTTCTCTGTATTAAAGTAACTCACTCAGAAAAAATATACATGCAGGGTTCCAAATTGTAATGAGTAACCTTCAAGTAGATTTTGACTTGTCTGGATTTACCACATTTCAATACCATTTTTACACTTGCAATTCCTTAGTCAGCAGTGTGAATTTGTTTCCATTTTAGTGGTCATTATCAAATGTGGGTCCTTATTAGCTTTGCTGCTTTCAGAGTAGGTCCTTTCTACTGAATAACTGTGTTGGTAATTGTTACATAGACATGTTAGCGAGGACTTTTTTGTGCTAAGTAAAATTGAATCTGCTGCCTAACTATTTCATCTCTAGAGTGGGGATTGTCAAAAATGTTCAGTGTCGGTCACCTCTGTTCCTCACAAAGTCAGAGTGAGTTTGATCATTGACTTTAGTAAGAACTGGTTACAGCTCAGTGTTGTGTAAATCCATCCTGAGAGGTTTGTCTTGTAATTTTGCCTTTAGTAATGATTCCTTTCTTCACTGTCAAGTTTCACCACAGTGTTTAGTGTTACAGCGGAAAAGGAACAAAGAGACAGTCTTGAATTTAATAAAAAACATCTTGTCACATGTATGGAGTGGAAATCACAACACCCCGCCCCCAGTATAGCAAAAAAAAAAAAAAAAAAAAAGGAGTTGCTCATCAAGTGTAGGACCAGTGTTAACGAGGCCAATTCATTGAGGGTGGATGTGGTTCTCTCCCAGCGGTTGAGAGGGAAAATTGCCTTTGTAGTGAGATTACCATTCTAAATCCTTGTTCCATCCTAATCTGATCGTGTTAATTTTGCAAATGAAATGCAGCTCTGCAGTCTCGTTTTGAAGGGTGTTTTGGTTTTTAAATCTGTTACTGAGTGTCAAGGAGATTAAACGAAGGGTCCTGTGGCACCTTATAGACTAACAGAAAAGTTTAGAGCATGAGCTTTCATGAGTTAACTCACTTCTTCAGATGCTGGTCCTGGAAATCTGCAAGGCCAGGTATAAATAGGCCAGAGCAAGGCTGGGGATAACGAGGTTAGCTCAGTCAGGCAGGCTGAGTTGTATTGTCATCAGTAGATCTGGAGGTGTGAACTCCAAGAGAGGGGAAGCTGCTTTTGTATTTAGCCAGCCATTCACAGTCTTTGTTTAATCCTGAGCTGAGGGTATTGAATTTGCAGATGAATTGTAGCTCAGCAATTTCTCTTTGGAGTCTGTTCTTGAAATTTCTTTGCTGCAGGATAGCTACTTTTAAATCTGCTACTGTGTGTCCTGGGAGATTGAAGTGCTCTCCTATGGGTTTTTGTATATTGCCATTTCTGATGTCTGATTTGTGTGCATTTATTCTTTTACGTAGGGACTGTCCAGTTTGTCCGATGTATATGGCAGAGGGGCATTGCTGGCACATGATGGCATAAATTACATTGGTAGATGTGCAGCTGAATGAGCCCACAATGGTGTGGCTGATCCGGTTAGGTCCTGTAATGATGTTGCTGGTGTGTATATGTGGGCAGAGCTGGCAACGAGGTTGTTGCATGGATGGGTCCCTGAGATAGAGTGACTGTGGTGCGGTGTACAGTTGCTTGTTAGGATTTGTTTTAGGTTGGCAGGTTGTCTGTGGGCAAGGACTGGTCTGCCTCCCAAGGCCTGTGAAAGTGGGGGATCATTGTCCAGGATGGGTTGTAGATCCCTGATGATGCGCTGTAGAGGTTTTAGCTGAGGACTGTAGGTGATGGCTAGTGGTGTTCTGTTGGTTTCTCTCTTGGGCTTGTCCTGTAGTAGGAGGCTTCGTGGCACACGTCTGGCTCTGTTGATTTGTTTTTTCACTTCCTCAGGTGGGTATTGCAGTCTCAGGAATGCTTGGTGCAGATCCTGTAGGTGTTTGTCTCTGTCGGGGGGTTGGAACAAATGCGGTTATATCTAAGTGCTTGGCTGTAAACAATGGATCGTGTGGTGTGTCTGGGATGGAAGCTGGAGGCATGGAGGTAGAAGTAGTGGTCAGTGGGTTTACGGTACAGGGTGGTACTGATGTGTCCATTGTGTATAAGCACGGTAGTGTCAAGGAAGTGGATCTCCTGTGTAGATTGGTCCAGGCTGAGCTTGATGTTGGGGTGGAAGTTGTTGAAGTCCCGGTGGAATTCCTCCAGAGTCTCCTTCCCATGGGTCCAGATGATGAAGATGTCGTCAATGTAGCGTAAATAGAGCCGGGGTGTTAGTGGACGAGAGTTGAGGAAGCGTTGTTCTAGGTCAGCCATGAAAATATTGGCATATTGAGGGGCCATGCGGGTACCCATAGCTGTGCCGCTGATTTGAAGGTATATATTGTCACCGAATCTGAAATAGTTGTGTGTGAGTATAAAGTTGCAGAGCTCAGCTGCCAGATGTGCTGTATATGGCAATATACAAAAACCCATAGGAGAGCACTTCAATCTCCCAGGACACACAGTAGCAGATTTAAAAGTAGCTATCCTGCAGCAAAGAAATTTCAAGAACAGACTCCAAAGAGAAATTGCTGAGCTACAATTCATCTGCAAATTCAATACCCTCAGCTCAGGATTAAACAAAGACTGTGAATGGCTGGCTAAATACAAAAGCAGCTTCCCCTCTCTTGGAGTTCACACCTCCAGATCTACTGATGACAATACAACTCAGCCTGCCTGACTGAGCTAACCTCGTTATCCCCAGCCTTGCTCTGGCCTATTTATACCTGGCCTTGCAGATTTCCAGGACCAGCATCTGAAGAAGTGAGTTAACTCATGAAAGCTCATGCTCTAAACTTTTCTGTTAGTCTATAAGGTGCCACAGGACCCTTCGTTGCTCTACAGATCCAGACTAACACGGCTACCCCTCTGATACTTAAGGAGATTAAAGTGTCCCCCCCACTGGTTTTGTATGTTATCTTTCTTGATGTCTGGTTTGTGTGAATTGGCCTTTTTAACACTGGTACTACTACATAAATACATCCCCACTTGTGTGACTTCCACTCAGTGTATGTGACAAAGTGTTTTTATCCATGAAAGCTTAGGCCCAAATAAACCTGTTAGTCTTTAAGATGCCACAGGACTCATTGTTACGGTTACAGTCTAACATGGGTACCCCTCTGAGACTTCAATTTAATATGCTCTTTTTTGAAAAACAGAGAGATAATATAGACATCCTTAAAATCAGGCCTAAAAGGTTATTTAAGCCTTGTGAAACCTCATGGGACAGTTTCCCCCATTTCAATACCTAGATTTTAAAGAGTAAGTAATATTTGGATTATCAGACGTATTTGATTTCTGCAATGTGCCTGCTTTGTAGTGAGACAGGCATTCATACTTGTAACTTTTCTGCCCTTTTTATTTGTCAGGTAGGTCAGTTAGCTCTCTAAGTTTGTACACACGTACCAGTGGTCGGGGAAACTGTGACTACCTTGTGTTCTGCGGAATAGCAAAATATAGCAGGAACCCATGTAACTCAATCTGGACTGAGATAGTGTAGCCTGTGTTCTTTTGGTGCTAGTAATTCTTGCAGAGTAGGCAGTAGGCATCCTTCAGTCTGCATAGACTATGGATCGCGCCCTTTAAAGTTTCAATTGAGGACTTCATTTACAGCGTCTATTGTGACTATAAAGACCCACACGAGAGTGACAGTCCTTGCTGCATCTCTTGCAGATGTAGTGGGTGTCTGGCAAGTCCTTATTGTGCTTTCTGTGCGCTCGCTTCTCCTCTGCTAGCTGTCTGATCTTCATCTCGCCCTTCTGAAGGCCCTTGTGTAACCCCTGCCTCCATCTGCTGCTGTCATCTGCTAGTTCTTCCCAGTTGTCCAGCTCGATGTCTACCTCTCTGAAGTCTCTCTTGCAGACATCTTTGTAGCGCAACTGGGGGCGTCCGGGAGGTCTTTTGCCAGATGCTAGCTCATCATACAGGATGTCTTTTGGAATCCTTCCATCATTCATCCTGTGGACGTGGCCAAGCCAGCGGAGTCGACGCTGCCTGAGGAGGGTGTGCATGGTTGGGATTCCAGCTTGCTCAAGGACGGCGGTGTTGGTCACTCTGTCCTTCCATGATATTCCAAGGATGCGCCTGAGGCAGCGCAAGTGGAAGACGTTCAGCCTCTTTTCCTGGCGGGCATACAGGGTCCAAGTCTCGCTGCCATAAATGAGGGTGCTGAGGATGCAGGCTCTGTAGACTTGCATTTTGGTGTGAGTGTACAGCTTGTTGTTATTCCACACTCTCTTGCTGAGTCTGGACAGAGTTGTGGCCGCTTTTGCGATCCTCCTGTTTAGCTCAGTGTCCAACGACAGGGTGTCAGTGATGGTGGACCTGAGGTAAACGAACTTGTGGACGACCTCTAACGTATAGTTGTCAATGCTGATTGATGGGGATTCAGCAACATCCTGACCGAGTACATTGGTCTTCTTTAGGCTGATGGTAAGCCCAAAGTCCTTGCACGCTTTGGAGAACTGATCCAGTAGTTTATGAAGCTGGTCTTCTGTGTGAGACACTACAGCAGCATCGTCTGCGAACAGCATGTCTCTGATGACGACTTCTCGCACCTTAGACTTAGCTTTCAGCCTTGCAAGGTTAAACAGTTTCCCATCAGATCTTGCGTGCAGCAAGATGCCCTCTGTTGAAGATCCAAAGGCATGCTTCAGGAGGAGTGCGAAGAAGATCCCGAACAATGTCGGAGCAAGCACGCATCCTTGTTTGACGCCACTCCTGATTCTGAAAGCATCCGATAATGCGCCGTCATATTGGATGGTTCCTCTCATGTCTTCATGGAACGACTGGATCATCTTGAGTAACTGTGGAGGACAGCCTGTCTTGTGGAGCAGTTTGAACAGACCATCCCTGCTGATCAAGTCAAAGGCCTTGGTCAGGTTGATGAAGGCTATGTAGAGTGGCTTTCTCTGCTCCCTGCACTTCTCCTGCAGCTGCCTTAGAGAGAAGACCATGTCAACGGTAGACCTCTCTGCGCGGAATCCGCACTGCGATTCGGGGTACACCCTCTCAGCAATCTTCTGGAGTTTGCCAAGGATGACGCGAGCGAACAGTTTACCAGTGACGCTTAGGAGGCAGAAGGGGTTCCCCAACCTAAGGCATCTCACCCTTAGTTACTGCCCAGTACTTGTAGCCTCTGCCCAATAAACGATTTGAGTTCTACCTTTCCCTCTTTAATTCAGCATCCCAGCATAGTGCACAAGTGTTCTCCAGATATTCTCTTACCCACTTGCTCCTGAGTTAAATGGCAGTAGTCCATCCGAGGCTCTTTGTTTTATATGGAATTCTGTATAAATGTGCTGGCTGAGAAAGTAAGGGTTAGTGGTAGTGAATGGGTAAAGCCAGACATAAGGCAGGCACATACAAGCCAAGCTTTTCCTCACAGCTCTGCCAAGGTACCTCAGTTATTCAGAGCTGAAACTATTCTGAAATTGCAATCCCAGACTTCTCATGAGGAGTGAGTCCAGTCATGCTGAAGAACGTAGGTACTTTGTGATGCAGAAAAATGCGCTGCAAGAACTGGGAAGAATTTGCAAACTGTATGACCAAGTTAGGATTTTGGTCTCCTGAGATTAAACACTAGTGCATTAGTCCAGTGAGTAACAAAGTTTCCTTAATTTAGCAGAATGTATAGTACTTGCCTGGGCTTCTTTTTCTGCCATCAAGTATTTCAGGGAGTCTTAATGTGAAATTACCTGATGGGTGATTAAATTTTATTCTGGTTATGTTATCAGATGTGGATTCTTGAAACAAGCAACATGGTGTGTTGCATGTTTAAACCTCAGCATCTCTACTGCATCTTAATTTCAGCTGCCAGTTAGATGATATTGTGAAGTTCATTATTAAATATGAAATGTTTGAAGGGATCTCTTTTTGTTATTCTTTCTTTGCTCACAGCAGCAATCATAGCAGTGCATTATTGGCGCAGATGAAGTCCCGAAAATCATCTCTGCTCTATTGTTTTCCATAACAAACCTTAATTTGAAATGCCCTCAGAATTTTGATTGGCTTTTTTAGTTTTAAAACCAACATATTTTGAAAATAGATTTAATATCCCAAAACAGTTTCAAGTTTCATGTTTTCTAAAATGTAGATTGCTCTGTCTGCTGGTAATAAACTTTTAGTACAGAATACGTCTAAAGTAAAATGTTTACCATTATGTTAAAGTTTTATGTAAATAATCTAAAAGTTCGAGACTTTTTTTTTATTATGATGCAGTACATAGTTGTGAAATAGTCTTGTCTTCAGAGTCAAGATTTTGAAATGTGAAGATACAGAAGTACCATAAGAACCTTTTATTCAACTTGCTGGTTAAACTGAAAATTGCAGTAAAAACTTTCCTTATGATATAGTCTAGTGTTGAAAATAATGCACATAAGGCACCAGTGTAGCTTTCTGTAATTTTTAATAGCCCAAAAATCTTTTTTTTTTTTTTACACTCAACATTTAGTTACTAGGGTCCCTTAGCTAATGGTCCTGGAAATACGGTGTCTCTGCTGGGTTTTTGGTATGGATACATATTATGAAATGTTTTTGAAAAATATCTCTTGTATTTGCTTCTCATAGTTCCACATTTTGATCATTGCCGGGGCGTATCTTACTCTGATCCTCTCATGGGAGCAGACTTACAAGCAAGTGGAATGTCTTTGGCTGCATCAACTAGCCTCGAACTTCAAAGGGGGCATGGTAATAAGGGTGTCAGGAGATTACTAATGAAGTGCTGTGGTGCATATGCAGTACTTCAAAGTCGTTGCGTGGGTGATTTTGACTAATGAAGTGTGAAACTTCGAAATGCTGGCTTGCGTGTGGTTGCAGGTCAGCTGTGGGTACTTCGAATTTTGAGGAGTAAAGGGACTTCGGAGTAGCACAGGCCCTTCAAAGTACCCGCAGCTGACACGCAGCTACACACAAGCCAGCACTTTAAAGTTGTCGCAGGGGAGATTTTGAAATTCCCCTTCAAAATTCAGGGCTAATCTCCACACTGCTTAATAGGTGCAAAATTTTATCAATCATCATAATCATAACTTCATCCCTTCTGATGATGCAGGGGGCTTGACTAGTGTACTGGCTTATATTGTGTGGCTCTCTAGGTTTGGAGCTAGCTTTCTAAATATGGGCAGAGTTGTTCTGTTCAAGTGCTGGACCAGAATGGTTATGGACGTGTGAGTCCAAGGGCCATTTCACACTTTTTTTTCACCCATGTATGTTACATGAGCTACCACAACTGTGGAAGCTCTTGGGTTGAAAATCTGTGGGCCTATTTCTGCCAGCAGTTTCATCCAGTCATACTCCTGGAAGCCAGTGACCTTGAATGGGTGTAACCAAGGGTCACCTTTGGCCTTTTGTATTAATTCAGTGATTAACGGCTGTCAGGAAGGGATGGTGGGAGAGGAATGTTAAGTCAAACCCTCTTAAAAATGGCAAAGTGCCATGAGCTGTACTGAGGCAGATAAATGATGGTATCAATCAATTTATGAATCACCAACTAGTCTTCAGTTAACCCTGTTAATGAATAACTGTACCTTTCTGTGTAAGAACATCAGTGTTTTATCTCAAAGGCATCTAAGGATACAAAGGAAATGCTAATTACCTCAGCAGTTCACGAACTGAAAGTCATTAACCTTGGGTTTCCTTAATAGCATTGATGGCTAGGCAGCTAGAAAGCAGAGCGCTGTTAGGGGGGAATTCAGAGTCCTTTCTTTGATGGAGAGGGATGTGGGTGAGAGAATGCCTTTTGATTCCCAAGCCTGGATCCTAGTGTGCTCTGTATGTGATATTTGTTAAGTTTCCCTTTTGTGTTGCTATGGTGTTGTGTTAATGCAGCCTTCTTCAAGTGATTGCAGACGTGCATTCCTCTCAGCTGTGTGCACACACCCTACATGCAGTTGCTGAAATTTTCCCCTTAGTGGTATCTGTCAGGGCAGCCTGAGCCTCTACAGGGGTCTTTCCATGTAAGCTGCACTCTGGTTTAAAAGACCTAGTCACTCTGAGCTCCCTCAGTACTTTCTTACCACCAGTGATTGTCTTGGAATTGTTTGTCGTGCCTTATCAAGTGCTCTTTGTTTGTTTGTTGTAAACTAGTTTTCTAGGTGTACAGGGTTAGCACTTAGTTAATAATGTAGTTAGCGAGAGTGTTCTTTTTTGGACCCAGTTGTGGAGGTTTATGGTTACTCAGTACCAAGAGATGCCTCTTCAACATGCTTCAACCACTGCATCTCTTTCCCTAGGCTGCTGCCTGTAAGCAACTTAGGCTGAAGCTGCATGAAGTGTTTAGGGGAAGTTCCTATTCAGGATTGTTGCCAGATCTGCAAGGACTTCAAACTTCAGTTGAAGAAAGACAGAGAACCCAGGCCAAAGTTCTGCTTATGGAGGTGGACCCAAGACCTCCATTAGAGCTTGCCTGGTCAGACTCAGCACCTAGTGCCTTGCTATCCATTAGGAGTACCACTCACCCTCAGTACCTCAGATGGGGCATAAGGCAGATGACCAGGGTGTGAAGGTCACCAGCACTTATTTAGGGGATTTAGGCATGGGGATAAGAGTTGAGGACAGCCAGGACTTAAGCACTCCTCTCCTGTGGCACCACAGAAGTGGGTATTATTGACCCTGGCACCAAGGGAGGTGCCAGTGAGTCCAGAGCCTAACAGGCCATCTTGGGACTGACTGCACCAGAGACGCCTGTGGCAGCAAGAGATCTGTTGAGCGTTTCAGTGTCAGGGTTAACAATGGGCCAGGAGGCCACATTCTCCTATTAGCCGATAGTGGGTGTCAGCCTATGTCACCCTCCATTGCTCCAAACGGCATCCGTGCACTGTCTGATGGATCAGAGCAAATCCGACAGAGACAAACATCTACAAGACCTTTACCAAGCTTTCTTCAAACTATAATACCCTCCTAAGGAAGTGAGGAAACAGATTGACAGAGCCAGATGGGTACCCAGAGGCCATGACATACAGCCCCTAACTATGGCCTCTCCAACACATCATCAGTGATCTGCAACCCATCCTGGACAACGATCCTTCACTCTCACAGACCTTGAGAGGCAGGCCTGTCCTCGCCGACAGACAGCCTGCCAACCTCAAAAAAATTCTCATCAGCAACTATATATCACAACACAGGAACTCTAAACCTGGAACCAAGCCCTGCAACAAACCTTGCTGCCAACTCTGTTCACATATCTACACCAGTGATATCATCACAGGACCTCACATCAACCATACCATCAGGGGCTCCTTTACCTGCACATCTACTAATATAATATATGCCATCATGTGCCGGCAATGCCCCACGGCAATTTACGCTGGCCAAACTGGACTCCATCAACCAAGGATTAAACAGAGACTGGGAGTGGCTCGCCCCTTACAAAAACAGATTCTCCGCCCTGGGTCTTAATATCTCCCCATTAGATTCTGACAATGGGCTTGTCTGATCTCAGTTGTTTTTTCCTCTTTTGATACATACTACTGATAATGGGCCATTTCCACCTAGCTGAATAGACCTTATCTGCTTTGGCCCTCCCTTTTACTGGGACCCCACTCTTTAAATACTCCTCTGGACAACACCCCGCCCCCACTCACGCATCTGATGAAGCGGGTCTTTGCCCATGAAAGCTTATGCTCCAAAATATCTGTCAGTCTATAAGGTGCCACAGGACTTCTTGTTCTTCTCAAAGATACAGACTAACACGGCTACCTCTCTGATACTCTTTGTGAATTTGGTCTCAAGGGGAAGCAAGAGGTTCCTTAAGATGATATAGTTTCTTTTGGTATTCTAAAGTGAGATCAGAGGAAAGAGCTCAGTTAAAGGTGATGTTGGAGAGTTGTCTAGCCATCTCCTGTTCATAGTCTGACTTATTCATGATGACTGCAGCACCCCGTTTGTCAGCCAGCTTGTTTATAACATCAGAGTTTTGTTTTGAGACTCTGGACAGTGTTGCATTCAATACGGCTGAGATTGTGTGTCCCTTGGTGGTGTTTGTGCACATCAGACTGTGCACGGTTGCGCAAGCATTGAATATAGAAATCCAGACTGTCACAACGACCGTTAGGGGAGGAGTCCACTTAGAATTCTTCTCTTTTTTTTGGTGTAGATGGGGGCGAATTTAGCAGGGCAGCTTGATGTTTATTGGTGTGTTGGAAGTATTCCCTTAGACAGAGATGGCTACAGAACTGCTTTTTTGTTTCATCCAGGAATGTTTGCTGGGGCACAGGAGCCTTTGATCTGTAGGTTTGTAGTCTATCTCACACCCTCTGACAGTGATGTTAGAAAGTGCCAGGGGTGTTTGGTGGCCTGTAAGAAAAATACATTTTCTAGAGAACTGGATTTACGTGATCAACACCACTGCCATACTTGGCATTAATTACTCCTCTTCTTGACCATCTCTGCAGATAGATCAGGCACTCAAACATATGCCTCAGCCTTTCAGATGCGTCTTCAGGTAAGATTAATGTACTGTAACCCACACTGCCTACAGTACATTAATGGGACATGTGGAAGAGACCTTGCATTGCCACGGGCCGTGCTAAGTCTACGTTGTAGATTAACATCTTGGTCTTGCATCTCCAAGTCAATCCAGAACCTTTCACCAGCACGAAGACAGCAAAGGGAGGCATAAGGCCATGTGTCCCTTTTTGTTAATTGGCTCCTTGAGTGTTCCTCAGCTGGTGCATTTGTCAGTGATTGTGAAACTAGGACATTTTCTTCATTTTACTACAAAAATCAATTGTGGTGTGTGATAATGCACATTGTCAGGAGAGAGAGATATAGTGTTTAACCTCTCAGTAGCTGCTTCACAAGGCAGGCAGTGTGAATTACGTGTGTGGCTAACAATTCATTCTACACTGATCCTGAAAGATCTTGCTTTTTAGAATCATAAAGTATATATTTCAGTCCGGTCCTGCAGACTAGACAAAGCTGAACGGCACTCCCTCCCTCCTCTCATGCAAGGTATGTCTCTTCCTACCCTGACTAAAAAATAACTCCATAATTATGTACAAATATCCAAATCTCCTTCTAACCACTGCTGTTTATTTTGCATCAATTACTCCATAACATATTATTTCATTTGAGGAGGATGAGTAACTTTATTTATGATCTGCAGATGTTCTAACCCATAATTTTTACCTGTGTGGGAAGATGTTCCTTGACTGTCTTCTGCCACCATCCCAGACATACCTTTGGTTCAGAAAAAAGATTCTGAGCCCTCTGTATAATTATTGATCCCTTTCATACCACAACCTCAAATTTTTGCCCTCTTTTTACCTTTAACCTTGGGACAAGGGTGTTAATTTCTTCTAAAGAAGTACCTAGGGTGAAATTCTGCCTTTGAGCCCAGTGCCTTCTAGAGTCATACAAGGGCAAAAAACGGCATTTTGTTCAGGTTTCTAAATTGTGTTGCAAAGGGTACTCAAGAGCAGTACAACGACTTCTTCTTCCCTGTGTACTTTTTACTGTCCTGTGTAACTGGAGTCTTGTGGTATTATGAGATTCTCTTTTAGGAGGGTCTTCATGTAGATTGCTGGAAGCTGTTTTTGAATAGGAAGTCCTCTTCCAAAATGTGTAGAAGTTGTGTCTTTTCATACAGTTAAAAGATTTTTAGATGGCACACATTGACTTGGTGAAATGTATATGTGAGGGTTTCAGCGAGACGCCTGCTGGAATACAGTGCTTATGTCTCTCTCTTATGGCCATAGTGTTGACTTCAAAACTTCCAGCTGAGAATTGCAAAGCCACATGGGGGATTTGGAAGTCCTTTTCCCATTGAACTTAAGCTAAGTTTGAGGTCAGTGAACTCAGACCCTTAAAACTAAGCACATGCCTGAATATATATCGGGTTGCTGCCTAAACATCCATGTCTTTCCCCAGACAGAAGTAGATATCTAAATCCAGAAGTATTTCCTGAGGCAAAACTTCACACAGACATCAGCAGGATTTGCTGAGTGAGGTTTGCAGGGTTTGGCCCTTTGGGCATAGAATTTTAATACAGTTGTATTTTTTAAAATAAGCAGAAAACATACAAGCTTTATCCAAAATCACATAATAACCCTAAGCATTTGAAATAATTAATGTTAGGCAGTCTCTAGACTAGACAAAGCAACTGGGGACAGGTGCCAGAACTCACCTGCAGTATCTGGGGTGAGATGGCATGCTTGCAAGCCCATTGTGGACTGGGTGGGGGGAAAAAGTCTTCTGCTGCCCCAAGAGCCACTCTAACAATGATGGAAAGCCCCGGGAAATAATAATAAATATCCCTAGGAATGTTTTGTGCCATATAAATTATATACAGTCTATTCCCGAAGTTGCTTGAGAACCAAGTGGTTGTGGAAGATAAGGTAAGGATATGGATTTTTTTGTTGTTTTTTTACAGGAAGGTGATGAGCCAGTTGAACAGTTTTTATGACTGTGGATTGTAATTGTTTTATATTATTGAAATCTTTACTTCTTAAAATTTCTCACTGGGTTTAAATTTAAATAAATAAAGTAAAAATGATCCTCTGTTCTACTCTCTGCTAGTCTCCAACCCTGCAAACATTAAAGCACGTGCCTAACTTTCCTCACATAACTAATTGTAGGTCTACAATGGGGCTGCTCTCATGAGTAAAGTTAAGCACGTGCTTAAAAGTTAGCAAGTTTGGAACTTAGTAGAGTCATTTTTTTCCCCAAAGAACAGTTTCACTGTGAGCATGATCCAAAGTCCATTACAGTCCCTTTCGGCGTTCATTGACATCATTTGGTTTTGATGAGGACGTTTGTGGGGAGGTTTTTTACAACTGGAATTGTACTGTGCATGGAAACACTTTCAGACTTCGATTTCCTTCTGAACAAAGTACAGCTATACTGTACAAGCATCTGAGGTATATAATTATATGTGCACTTTAATATTCTCTCTGTACAATTTGTTTTAGCTTGTTTAAAAATTTTTCTCTCATTCTTAGGTGAACGAAATTTATCACGATGAATCCCTTGGCGTCCACATAAATGTGGTGCTGGTGCGAATGATCATGCTTGGATATGCAAAGGTGAAAAGGCTTTTGAATGCATTTTGCGTCATTAAGCTTCTTAACAATTATATTTCTCTGTCAGTTAATTTGGAGCTGGTGGATGCTATTGCACTGGCCGTGGCTGAGCCTGAGGTCCTGCACTGCACGCAGTCACTGGGCAGCTTCTGAGAGCTGCTCACCTGTTTGCCTGAGGCTCAGCCCAAATCTGGTGAATGCGGTTCCAGACTCCTCCACGTCCTCCCAAGAATCTTCTGAGAGGCCGCATACAACAGCACCGGCTCTCCTTGGTGCCCCTTCCTGACTCATCTCTCATCAAAAACCAGTAGCTGGAAGACAATAGTAACTTTTAGACTCTACCAAGCTGGGTCACTATAGGCCAGCCAAAGGCTCTTTGTGCACTATAACCTTCCCCTAGCACACCAATCCGGTTTGTTTAAATTGTGCTTCACACTGCATATGCTGGGCTTGATTTGGCCTACGTGGTGCCGGTGTTTTCAGTCTGTATCCTCCTTAATATGTGGGTGGCAGTTGTGACTGAGGAAATTACACCCCCTGGAGAAAACAGTCTTCACAGGGGCCCGGCTGCTTCTGAGATTCTTCTAATCCACGTATTCTGTGTCCCATTCCTTTTATGGGTGGGCAGAAGATCCCCTTTGACGCAAACCATTGCCATGCGCCCGCCCCCCCCGGCTCCACACCTCCTCACATCAACAAGCTTTGATCCATCAGAGCCCTCAGCCTGAGTGTGATTGGGTGGAGCAGTCTCAGAGGCCCACTGCTGGAGGCCTCAGAGACCTGTCACACCCGTCTCAGGAAAAGGAGCAGTGGAGCAAAGTCCTTTGAGCAGCCTTGAGAGATGGGAGAGTCTGCAAAGGGCTAGCCAGTCAGAGAGGCTGCAGGGAGTGGCATATGGCTGCTCTTCTTAGGGTCCCTTGGCTGGGATCCAGAGTAGTGTGTAGTCCCGGGTCCCTGGGAGAAGTGGCTTATAATCAGAGAGCAATAAACCTCCAGAGAGGGAATTAAACTGCTGAGAGACCCAGATGCAGAGCTGGGGCCAGAACAGGCCTATAGGAAGCCTTAGGGAGATGACCAGATGCGAGGCTGGGGTTGTTTGACGACAGCAGACACACTTGACCCAAAACACTTGCGAGTTTCTGACAGCAGAAGATCTGAATGAATCCAGCCAGTTGTTGTCAAAGAAAGCCATGTGCTCTTTGCCCATTAGGGCATGCCAGCATATCCCTGCCAGGCTGGTAGCGAGGAAGTTATTTCCTTTTTCCAAGAATAGTATTAGGTCTCCCCACAGGGTCATGCTGAGCACCCCCAGTGCTCTGCCCTGAGTAATCTTGATATACGTTGCATTGATTTTCCTCTTAAAAACACTTACAGGGCTTCGTAATAAATGTTCGTGACATTATTCAAAGGCCCAGAGGAAACATCCTGGTCTGCTGTATGTTTGGTTATGTTCACATCCTTCCATTTGAATAGGCCATTAAACTTAAGTAGGTGAAAAGGGCATTTTAATGTTTAATGGTAAAATATTATTACTTGGAACACACGGAGCTTGTATATGTAGAGTAGCAGAAGCCACACAGGCACACAGGGAGAAACACCTTAATGATTCTCTCTGGCTCTCCTGGTTCCCCACGGACCTTGCCGTCTGCCTAGCCATTAACACTTGTGCAGAGTCCTTGTAAAACGGCTATGTTATGATGGGGTGGCTTTTTTTGCACCCACTTGCTCAGGGGTTAATGACTGCACAAGAGGACCAACAGTGATGAATCAAGCCCATGGGGAATGTCATGCACAAGTTGTGGAGCAAGAGGATGGTGCCAAGGGCTGGCCTGAGCTGGCAAGGAGTGATTCCTCGGTGCTTGGAGAGGAGCTCCATGAGGGCTTGTCGAAGCAATGCCAGGCTGTGAATCTACAATGCACAAGTTTGCCGCATACTGCTTTGGTGGCTGGCAGAGGTGGAAAAAGTAGCCAAAAAGTTACGTGAGTAAAAGTGCAGCTACGTTCACTTCTGGGTTCTTGAGCACAATAAAGATGCGATGTGTGTGTACATTGTATGCTTTTACTCAAGTAGTTTTCCAGAAGGACACCAGTGACTTGTACTTAAGTACATTTCCCCCACTCTGCACCGCGCCCCCCAGCAGCTGCACTTTTACTCAGGTAACTTTTTGGATACTTTTTCCACCTCTGGTGGCTGGACCATGCCATAGCACACTAAAAGCCCCCAGGAGTGCTTTGATACACTACAGAAATTCAAGTGTACTGTAGCAGTGTCCAGTTTCTCAGATAGTGAATAACAAGCTAGTGTACTGATTTGCACCCTCACTTGGTGTTCACCAACTCACCTGGGATGCAAACCTTAGGAGAAAATAATTGTTTTAAATGCCCTAACTCTAAAGTCAGGGAACACACAACTAAGCTCTTGATTCTAATTTATTGCTCTTTTCTAGTCCATCAGCTTGATTGAAAGGGGAAATCCATCAAGAAGCCTGGAGAATGTTTGCCGCTGGGCATACCAGCAACAGAAGTCAGATCCCAGTCATTCTGAACACCATGATCACGCCATTTTTTTAACCAGGCAAGATTTTGGGCCTGCCGGTATGCAAGGTAAAGCCCCCAGTCCGTTGCAGAATTATTTGTGCTTTAATAATGCCTGAAAGAAAGGGGAAAGATTTGAAAATTGTATTAATTGAGTTTAAAAATTGGGGATTGTGGGTCATGATTCATCAAAGCAATGATACACCAAATCAATCCCTGTACAGAAAAGCACATATGTAAGTGTGAGCATACACTGTTGTGGAGCCAGCCAGTTGTTCATCCAGTCTCCAATAATGCCAAAGATAAATTCTTCAGGTGACGGTGTAAAACCCTCAAACTGCTGGGTGTATGTTACTGTACCCTGGGGAGAAATTACTTCCCGGTTTCATTGCAGCAGTCTGTGTCCTGAAAAATGAGGAACGATAGCCCTTGTCATTTTAGCCAAACTGGGTCATAAAGTTACTTTCCAACAAGTTTTCAATTTCTAGTAAGCAGCAATCCATTTCTTTGATGTGAAAAACAAATCTCAACATGCTTTGCAGTTAGCTTTGGTTTTTGTTGTCACGTCTTTTACTGTAGAAGCCTCTTTCTTGGCAACCTATCACTGTGTTAATGCATGTGCAGGTTAGCATTTTTATGCTAGGAGCTAACTGTTGAGGTAATGGGCAATAAAATTATGGTATAGGATTTAATCCACATGACTGCCAGTAACTACAAGTCTCTATAAGAAGGCCTGAAAATGTGTTACCGTGTATAACTGTGGTGAATTTCTCTCTTCTTCCCTCAATCCATAATGTATTTATAATGCAGAATCTTTTCTTGAGCTTTCTATCCAGCAAAAGCAGTCATTGGGTGTGTTTACAATACAGAGTTATTCCAGAATAATTTATTCCAGAGTTACTATTCCAAAATAACATGTCCATACTACAGAGATGCCCCCAAAATAAGCAAAACTTACTCTGAAATAGTGTATCCACACACAAAAGAGCCTATTTTGGATTATAGCCTCTGGAAGCACTGCTCCCCGGGGCTGTAATCTGAAAAACTGTGTCTACACAGCAGCTTTATTTCAGAATAAGCTGTTCTGGAATAGCGTATTTCGAAATACCCCATATTCCAGCTACGTCTACACTTGCGTTCTTCTTTTGAAACAAAATAGGAAGAGAGGTTCTTTTGAAGATGGGGTTTATTTTCAAAATAGCCCCATCTACACTGCTTTCTTTCTTTTGAAAGCATCTGTTTTGAAAAGAGATTATACAAATGAAGCACAAGCTACATAGATCAGTGCCTCATTTGCATTTTCAATTTCCCTCATTTGCATTCCTCTAAGTGTAGATGTAACCTCCCTGTCTGTACAGCCCCTATTCCAAAATACCTATGTAAGAATAGGTGCTATTCCTCATAGAATGAGGTTTACAAAATTTAAAAGAATCTGTCTATTTTGAAATTATTTGGAAGTACCAGTTGCATTGTGTAGATGGTCACACAGTTATTTTGGAACAGCAGCCATTATTCCAAGACAACTTTGCTGTGTAGACCCACCTCTTGCACCTGTAGTCTGCACTAGAGCAGGGTGAAGAGTATGTAGCAGAATAAATTCATTCATGGTCAGAATATGAGTGGTCCTGGGCTGGCTGCATGAGGCAGGCAAGAAGTTTCTCATCCCCTTGGCTTGCTGCTCAAGGACCGCTCACAGTAGCAGTTCTTGTGCTATGGGGCATACGTGTTCTGCTTTTTTCTGCTTTCCACCGAGGAACTGAAGTGCTCAAAAAGGGTGTGGAGATGACAGGGGCGGGGTCATTGTGTTGTGCTGGCCTATGGAGCAACACACCAGCAAAGGAGAGGAGCAGTCTGCTGTATTCCAGAGGCACATTCTCTCTAATGCCTTTCCTGGGATGGGACATCTCCTCAGAACAGTCTATGCTGGCGAGTGGCTTGGAAGCCACAGAGTAGCTGGCAGTGAATTCTTCCTTTAAAAAAATTGTCTGCAGACAGATTTTGAAATTTTCAAGTACGCTGCTTGCTGGTGCTATTTCATTGTATTTTTCATTTTGTAACGCCTGAAAGAGCAGTGCAAAGAGGGGTAATTCCATATCATGGAGGATGTTAATGACTCAAAATTTGGCTTCATTCAGCTGTGGAAAGAAAACCGCACATTTTGAAATGCTCCGGGACTTGGCTCTGATTCGGGCAGCCTTGGTGCTTCCAGGTTCCTGCCTGTCCAAAGAACCAGAGCCTCAGTGAGCTGCTGAGGAGCCAGGCAGAGAAGCTGGCTGGAAATCAGGGTCTTTCAGGCAGGGTAACAACAGAACCAGCCTGGGTTTTGTCACAACTACCTCCACAGAATGTTTCCATTTCACCTGTTTGACCTTGTCTGTCAGAAGAATGTTCCATTGGCGAATTCCCAGTGAGCTCCAATTCTTGCTTTGCAGACTGTTTGAATGGTAATATTGTGAATTTTGCAATCAGGTACGCAGTGTGCATCACCTCAGTTACCTACTGTTCTTAAGTCACCTGGCAGTGTTTCTGTTCTCCAGTTGTTTGACTCACTTAACTGAGGCTTGCTCTACACTAAAGAGTTAAGTTGATTGCAGATACACAGTTCTAGCTACAGCAATTGCATAGCTAGAATTGACTTATCTGCAGCCGATTTACCTAGCCATCCACACACAGGGAGGTGGATGGGAGAAAATCTCCCATCCACCTCCCTTACTCCTTGTGAGAGTGAGGAGTACAGGGGTTGACTGTTACTCCTAATAGTTCAGTTTTGCACATCCCTACCCGGTGCACAAAATTAAACCCCGGAAGATCGACCCTGATGTGGTTGATCTTCCGGGTAATGTAGACGTGCTCTGACTGATGTTAGGCCTTGTGCATGTGCAGGGGAGCTGACAGACATGCCAGGCCCCTGAGCAAGGTGTGTGTGTGGTGGGGGGGCTCCATGCTTCCAAAAGGCCGCGTGCTGAAGGCACCCAGTCCTCAGCACCTTGCAAACTGCAGCACTCAACCCCCGGTCCTGCCTGGAGCACAGTGGTGCTCCAGCAACAGCCTTAACAGGCTCAAGGCACTGCTGCTGCATCAGCCAGGAGAGCTCTCATCCTGGGCCACTTTAAATTGCTGGGCTGTGGAACAATTGCCCCGTTGCCCTATTGGGTGAGAAATTGACATTTGTTTAATTTAAATTGGGGTTTGAACTCATTTAGTTCAAACAGTGCAAACCCCAGTAAGACATTCGTATTCCAGTTTAACATAAACACTGACTTAAGCCACATGGCGACAAACCACACTTAGGCTACATCTACACGTGCCCCAAACTTCGAAATGGCCACGCAAATGGCCATTTCGAAGTTTACTAATGAAGCGCTGAAATGCATATTCAGCGCTTCATTAGGATGCAGGCGGCAGCGGCACTTCGAAATTGACGCGGATTGCCGGCGCGCGTCTCGTCCAGACGGGGCTCCTTTTCGAGCTCATGGGAATAAGGGGACTTCGAAGTAGGCAGGGTCCTTTTCAAAAAGAAGCCCCGTCTGGACGAGACGCGCGCCGGCAATCCGCGTCAATTTCGAAGTGCTGCTGCCGCCCGCATGCTAATGAAGCGCTGAATATGCATTTCAGCGCTTCATTAGTAAACTTCGAAATGGCCATTTGCATGGCCATTTCGAAGTTTGGGGCACGTGTAGACATGGCCTTAAATAGAAATAAGATTTTGCATAACGGGGTTTGCATCCATTCCACTAAATCTGTTTAAAATTGCTCCTCAGTTTAATAGTGCAGCTTTCTCTTTGGAGATGCAGTTTTAGTTACATTTGTTAACTAGTCATGGAGCAACAACTTCATGTGATTTATATAACTGACAGCTGTAGTGGCCATTCATTCCTTTGTGAAATTCATATTATCAGCTCGCACATGCCCAGGTGAGTTAAAATACACTTCTGATTCCAGTAGCTGTTCATGAAGAATGTGCCAAGTTTTGGAATGTCCATCTTGAGACACTCTGGGCTTTATTTTCAAAGGGGCTGAACATCTGCTCTTCTCCTTAGTTGGAGTGGCGTGCTCACCACTTCTCCCAGCCAAGACTAAAGAATCTCAGCTGTGAGACCCAAAACTAGTAGGTGCTTTTGAAAAATACTGCTCTAAGTACATACACTTGTCCTAATAGGAAGACTTCTGATGTTGCTGAAGAGAAGAGAGACAACACAAAAAAGGATACTTACCAAAATCCTTACTAATACTGGCATGACACAAAAACAAACAAAGAAATTTAAAAAAAAAATCAACTATTATTGAAAGGTTTTTCTTCCAGTTAGATTGGAACCGTGTTTCATGCATTTTGGTGGTAAAACTGTAAGTGTCAAAACAATGTAGACCCTTAATAAACTGTCTGAGGCTTTTATGCTTGTCACAGCTCTTTAATCTACTTGGTAATCATTTTAATGAGGAAAAACTGCTTTGAAGTGGATGGAGAAATAGGACATTAAGACAATAACTATGATGGAATCCAAGACCATTGCATTCCAGATGATGTTCGTCAACCTCCTCTCCCACTCAGATAGAGGCAGGCGTTTGCAGACTCATCTTGCAGAAGAGAAGCAAGAGGATTTTATAGGCAAAAACAGTAAATCTTGTGGGTTACAAATAATAATAGTAATAATAATAATAAAAAAATTACAGGAAACAAACCCAAACTGTATTGTTCTCAACAGGATATGCTCCTGTCACTGGGATGTGTCACCCCGTAAGAAGCTGCACTCTCAATCACGAGGATGGGTTTTCTTCCGCTTTTGTAGTTGCCCATGAAACTGGTCATGTGTAAGTCTTACTATTACAACCTAGCAACAGAAAGCATGGAGTTCATTCTCCTGCTTGCACAAAACAATTGTATTCTCCTTAGAGGCTACGTACATGGCAATTCTCTTTATACTTCTTATTCCTTTGGCAGACACAGGAGCTTGAAACAATGAAAGTTAATATGGGGGGAAAATCCTATCTTGCAAAATTCGTGTGGATTTTTACAGCTAAATCGAAAATGGAAGACTTGGGAACAAGATGTGTCACGTTTCAGAGAATTAAGTCTGGAATGGTTTATTCAGTGAAGTATTTCCTTTAGCTACCTAGGTGAATTAATGTCACTGAGGATCTGGTTTTTAAGATTAAGATTCCAGGTTCCTCATTCATATGGTAAATGAGTGTGCAAAAGTGGACATACAAATTTGTGAACAAGTGGGCTTCTGTTTGTGTTAAATGGAGGTATATCACTATTTACTTATATACAAACAATATAAGCATGGATCATCCTAAGTGTAGGGCTTGTCAGCACATAGAGGCTACACAGCAGTCCTATTTCAAAACTAGCTATTCCGGAATAACAATTTTGAAATAGCAGTGAGGTTTAGAGATTTCGAAATAACGCACCTGTAGTGTAGATGACAGCAAAGTTATGTCAAAATTATAGCTGTTATCTCGAAGTAACTTGGCTGTGTGGCTATAACCAGAGTTATTGAGAATTAACTATTCTATTGTGGGTTACCTAAACTGGAACAAAATATGCTTATTCTGGAATAAGTGTGTCCACACACAGGTTACTGAGAACTATATGTTCTGCTTTAATCTGAATTAACTTTCAAGTATAAATAAGCCCTGTTCAGTTAATTAAAAATAACATCAATGAGGAGACTCATTTAAGAAATAATCTTTCGGGAGCTCTTTAATTTCCATCCAGGTTTATTTTGTCATCGATAGTAAGAACCCATTTAATGGTATTTGTACGATGCAAAAACTCAATCCCTTTTTCACAAAATGGCATGCAAAATGGGAATTGTTTGTGCCCTCCCGTTTTTTGGTAAGAATAACACGGGTTTCGTTGCATCTGACTGCAGCTCTTTGTTTCAGGCTGGGAATGGAGCACGATGGGCAAGGAAACAGATGTGGGGATGAGACCGCTATGGGGAGTGTCATGGCTCCTTTGGTGCAGGCTGCCTTTCATCGCTACCATTGGTCCCGATGCAGTGGCCAGGAACTCAAAAGATACATACAGTAAGAACCTGCCAGTGTCTGTCATTGCACATGAAATAGCACTTTGGGGTATCCGCTCACACGGTTCCTTCTGCTGATCCCCCAACCTCTGTGAGCTGTCAAAGCTCCTTTTTGCAAGCACAAGAGGTTTTGGAGAGCTCTGTCAGGCTAATGGAAGGATGGAGGCACTCTGTGCAGCTGATATGCATACAGCAATGCCATCTTCCCCTCCGGGGGGCATTCACCCCCTTTGTACATGGCCTAGAGGGCCTGGGAGCACATGGGTAGTGGCGGCATGGCTGTTGAACAATCATCCTGCGTCCTCTCTGCTGACTTTTGTCCTCAATTCAGAACATTTTCTGCACTTCTGATCCTTTCTGTGCTGAAGAGAGGGTCACAGGCCTACATTTGTGTATCAGTGGATCTGGGATGAATTCATGCTCCTGATTTGTAAACTTAAATAGGAATTCAGTCTTAAAAGGCACTGCCCCAAATGAATACGCCTGCACTTTAACAGAACACCAGCAACCAAACCAACGGTTGCATTTTGAGGTACAATCTCTCACCAGAAATCACTTTCCAAATCTTCTTTGTGGGAGTCCCATCACTTCCATCTTGACGTGTTTTAAGAAAAGCAAAGTCAGCAGCATTTTATTAGATAATGAGCATTTGTGGGTAAAAAGTCAGTCTTGGCCCCAAAAGCTCATTACCCAGTAAGTAAATTTGTTCATCTTTAAGGTGCTCCAAGTCTGCTTGTTTTTTGTGAAGCCACAGACTAACACAGCTACGCTTCTGAGGGTGCGTCTACACTAAGAACTAACTTGAAAATTAGGCACTACATTGAAGTAGCCAGCAGAGAGTCTACACACATTTTCCCTGACTTCAAAGTTGACTTTGAAGTAGGAAGCCCAACTTCAAAGTCCCTACTCCATTCCCGGGAATGGAATAGTGCCCGACTTCAAAGTTGAACTTCGAAGTAGGGTGTGTGTAGACGTTGTACTTCAAAGTTGCTTGCTTCGAAGTTGAACTTCGAAGTTATTTTTGTAGTGTAGAGACAGCCTGAGAGTAACTATGTTGGTGGAAAAACATCACTGCATATTCTTATGGGCTTTCTGTGCTTCTCTTCCAACAGCTCCTATGACTGTCTCCTTGATGACCCCTTTGAACATGATTGGCCCAAACTTCCCGAACTACCAGGAATCAATTACTCCATGGACGAGCAATGCCGCTTTGATTTTGGGGTTGGCTACAAAATGTGCACAGCGGTACGTCCAGAGTGTTTGTGCTAAAGATTAAAATCATGTTATCTAGTTGCTTTTGAACTGTTTCAGTAGCCATTTTTTGAGTGTTGCAAGAGGCAGAGTGTATTGAAACAGCATGAAAGTGTGAAGTGCCAGGAAAACGTGTGCAAGCTCATGGACCATACAAGAGGTTTCATGAAAATGTAGGAGCCCATAGTGCATGTATTTACAAAAATTGATAATAATTCTCATGGAGGGATGTCAGAGTGCTGAGGTTAAATAGTGGTAGTATTCTAGTCAATTTAGTTTTAACCAGTGAAATGGTTTAATAGATGTGATGATAGCAAATGTTGTCCCAGTTTGCTGATATGGACAGTATCAAGAACATGATTGTTAATTTCATTTAATGAATGCCTTGGGCTTCTGAATACATTTCAGTTTCGAACCTTTGACCCATGCAAGCAGCTGTGGTGCAGCCATCCAGATAATCCATACTTCTGTAAGACTAAGAAAGGGCCTCCACTGGATGGCACAGAATGCGCCCCTGGGAAAGTGAGTACATGATGTTTTTGGTATTGTTTAATTTGACAATATAAGGAACAGATTTCACTTGGGGGCTTAATCCCGGAAGTTCTTGTCTTCAGTGGGAGGAATGAGGATAATAAATCATGAAAAAGGAGGAGCTGTACTACAATATGCACTATTCAAGGCTCAGTTTAGGATCCATTTAGAGCACAGTGTGCTTTATAAAACGGCGTTAGGAGCCAGAAGATTGAAGCTGAGTCTTAGGGCTCATCTTGCATCAGAGTTTTCTTGAGGGCTTTGCGTTACATTTTGGGGTCTTGTTTCATCTGAAAACTACCCAGGAATTAGCTGTGAGAAGCCACAGTGGCAGACTTTGCTCTGACTGTGGGATTGAAATAGTCACTCTTATGCGCTTGGTGCTTGTGGTCCAGACATCCTGTGGCTAATGGAGTGCTACTGCCTGGGACTGACTGTTTTTCTTTTAATATCTCCAGCAGTGGGTCCCTGCTTTTTACTCTCCTTTTTAATTAGATGCTTACGCTCAGATAAATGTTTGCTTAGCAAATTCTGTGTGCTCTGAGATACAGAGAAGCTGTTTATGCCATCCAAACATGCCAGACCCAACAGTAAAAAGTGCACTGCTAGATGACTAACCCTTTATCTCAGTGCTGATGGATGTTAGAAACACTACAGTTAGAGCAAAAATGTTCTACACTGGTCCTTGGCTCTGTAATTTGAAACAAAATTCTGATGCTGAGTGGAGTCAGGATGGGATTGAGCCAAAAAGGAACAGCGATTCCTATTGGGTTAAGTAAAGGCTGGGTTGTATCCAGCTTTATGTGCTGCAACCAGGGAGGAAGTAGGTATACAGGGCACTCAGACTGCCCTGCACTGCATAATTGTGTTGTGGGTCACAGCACAAGGGAAGGGGCCTTGCCTTTGGCTAGGGCAATTCATCTACCAGCTGTCCCTTATTATGGGTGATGGTTACAGTGAAATCCAGCCGGGTGCTTGTATCCGCATTGTTTGTAAAATTACTGAAATGTGACTTCTTTATTTTGTCCCTGGCTGTCCTCAGTGGTGCTATAAAGGACACTGCATGTGGAAGAATGCTAATCAGCTGAAACAGGATGGCAACTGGGGATCCTGGACCAAGTTTGGCTCCTGTTCACGGACCTGTGGCACTGGCGTTCGCTTCAGAACACGCCAATGCAACAATCCAATGTAAGTCTGGAAGTCTCTGATGAGCTGGCATTTCCTGCTGGTCCAGAGTTCCAGGTGCAGGAGGCAAGTGTGAGTGAGATTTCACACCTGAGCAATGGGATGGCCACAGTCCTGCAGTGCAGCTAGGGGGCAATGATTTTACTGTACGTTTCTCTCTTGTGCCCATGCAAACCACTGGAATAGCAGCAGATCGGACATACAGGGACACCATACACCTGAACTCAGTGCAGCTGGGCTCCATGCCAGTTCTTCACGCAAGACAGTGGATTCAGCATCTGTGGGGAGGGCAGAGGGAGTGACAAGGTTGTGGCTACGAGGTTTGAGATTAGATTACTCAGAGCCAATGTTGTAAGCTTTGTACAGAGGGTGCACAGAGGCTCTACTGCTATTCCAGTAGTTTCCAGGAGCACCAGAGACAGGCTAAAAAGCTACCGCATGCCACGTACAGACAAAGGGACTTTTTCTTCCGTCAACTGACTCTCTGCAGGGGCTGGGTAAGTGGGACATTCTGTGAAAAACCTCCCGAACCCAATCTCTGACAGAACACCTATATGATATTGGGAACTCTAAAGGTGTGGCACAGATGTGGAGTATGGAAACTGCAACCTGCAAGACTTATTGTTAGGTGACAACAAATGCAAGAATTTGCAGGTGTTCCAATTATACTATCTGACTACACATTAACAATTATCAGTGCTCACACACCACTGCAGCTGCAGAAACTGCCCTCTGGGCATGCGCATGGGCATGGACACGGGGTATCTGCATGTCTGGTTACACAGACAGATGCTGCTTTGCAGTTTCCGTGTTCTACCACCTTTTTTTGCAAGCTCACCTCCTGCGCCTGCTTCTTTCCCTCTTAGGCCTGTCAATGGTGGCCAAGATTGCGCCAGTGTCAGTTTTGAGTACCAGCTTTGCAATATGGAAGAATGTCCAAAGCACTTTGAGGACTTCCGAGCGCAGCAGTGTCAGCAGCGTAATTCCCATTTCGAATATCAGAAGAGCAAGCACCACTGGCTGCCGTACGAGCACCCTGACTGTATGTGTGTTACGCTTTCCCATTTAAACATCGTTGTCAAAAAAAGATTGCCTGGGGGGATCTTGCTCTGCAGTGCAGCACATGGGGATTTGAAGGTGTCTTTGAGACGCTGCCGAGCCAGAAATAATAAGAGTTAACATGCAAGTAGGCGAAAATAAGAAGCAGGAAAAGGGATGGACCAGAATAAAGTGGGTGCAATCATAGGGATGCTGCTGTTACCTCCAAGTCTATCCTATGCCCACACCCTTTCCTGGGGTCTGGCTATGATTCTGCAGAGTGCTTGAAGGCTCTGAGCTCCTGCTGTGGGAGCCAGTGTGAATCCACGGTGCTCAGCACAGGGCAGAGTGAAGCCTGGACTGGGTAAGGGCGTGTGACGAGGCTTTGCCAAGGTGCCGGAAGGCTCGCCTCACACTGGAGTGCCGCTCTTGAGAGGGACACGCTATTTCCTAGTCATTGCTGCTGCTCTTGCCCACTGCAGCTGACAGTGACAAGTGTGCCGTCCAGATGGCATTGCCTTAAAATCTGTTTAGTATTTTTCCTGTTTTTTTTTCTAATACTCCCATCTGCACCAGCTGGTGTTTAGCAGACCTTGTCTATTATTAACACCAGTTAATCATTCCCTTTGGGCTAATTTTAATGAACTAGGGGAGAGGCAAATATAAACACAGGCTTGTCAGACCACAGAACTCTCTGGGTTGCTGTCGGCATTGCTGGTTATCTTGTTCTGAGTTCTGTAGGCTTTTTCTCATCGAGTACAGATTTAGAGGACTTTTAATGTGAACGTAAATGGAGCTATCTAGAAGTAAGGTTAGGGCTGGGATTTTCAAGGCAGCCTGAGGGGGTTAGGTGCCTACTCTTACTGTACGTTGGTGGGTTTGAAAGCCTAATTCCCATAGGCTCTTTTGAAAATCCTGGCCTACATTATTAGGCCACTCAGCAATATCCCACACTGAGCCTGGCTTTCAGAGGAGGTTTAGGTTGGATATTAGGAAAAAGTATTTCACAAGGAGGGTGGTGAAGCACTGGATAAAATAACGAGAGAGGTGGTGAAATCTCCATCCCTAGAAGTTTTTACATCCCAGCTTGACAAAGTCCTGGCTGGGATGATTTAGTTAGGGTTGGTCCAGCTTTGGGCAGGGGGCTGGAGTCGATGACCTCCTCAGGTCTCTTCCGGCCCTAGGAGTCTATGGCTGTTGCTAACACTAGAGAGTTTTGTCACCAAAGCCCCATTTTTTGTCAACAAAGCTGGTGGAGTGTCCACACACCAAATGTGTTTTGTCAACAAAAGTCGGCACTTTTACCAGCAACCTTCTGCCTCTCCCAGATGAGAGAAAGCGCCTTCGTCGACAGGTTCTGTCAACAAAAGAGCTGTGTACATGCTTTGGGGAGGCCTTCTGTCAACAGACAGGGCTTAAAATTCACCAGGCAGCCCTGTTTGCTTAGTTTCCAGTCCACCATTCTGTCCAGAGAGGGCCGAGCAGTCTGGCCACTCTCTGTCAACAGAATGGATCTTTCTTTCAGTCCCCTTTGGTGTCTGGCCACATTCTGTCGAGAGACATTTTGTCTGACAATCTCTTCTGACAGAAACACCTGTTGACAGATGCTTCTAGTGTAACCGTAACCCAAGATTTTAGGGGAGCAATGCAGATAGCTGCTTTTGAGGGGGGTACAAGCCCAGGCCTCTCAAATCTTTTCACAAGGAGTCGATTTCATGAGAACTGAGGGTGCGTAGCCTCTCACAAGACTAGGGCATCACACATATGGAAGCCAATAATATTCACCTGTGGACATCCAGTGAGCAATTGAGCAAAAACCATCTGAATTCAAGCAAAAGGTGTCACGGCTGTCCGCTTAAGGCATCTTTTTATTTATACCCTTTAATATTCCTGTTACTGATTTGCAACATTGTGGGGCCTTGTTTTTTAAGCCATATTTGGGTAGCTGAGAAATGCACAGTTAACGCTCTTTTCTTGTTGTTCAGCCAACAAAAGATGCCACTTATACTGCCAATCCAAAGAAACTGGAAATGTTGCATATATGAAACAGCTGGCGCATGATGGGACTCGCTGTTCTTATAAAGATCCATACAGCATTTGCGTGCGTGGAGAGTGTGTGGTGAGTGAAATTTACATCTGGTCATTAGGCTAATCATGCAGCAGGGTCAGATAGTCATAGTTAGATCTGGTCAAAGACGGTAGCGTCTGAGATGAATTTTGTGAATATGAAATATTTTCCAGGATCTCTCCTGCCCCAATTTTAATCAAAATCATAGCTATGCTACAGGTTTGTTTTTTACAACTCTTGTGATTGTCTAAATAATTCTTCTTAAGCTAGTTGTTCCTTCTGCTTTTTTGACAAATTGTGTGTGTATTAACAGCTCAATTGATCCTAGTCTGCTTCAGATATGTTAAGGCCTCTGATGAGGAGGACAATGATTAATTGTTTCCCAGGGCTGCTGAAGGTAGGACAAGAAGTAATGGGCTTAATCTGCAACAAGAAAGGGTTAGGTTAGATATTAAGAAAACCTTTCTAACTCTAAGGGTATTTGAGCTCTGGAATAGGTTTCCAAGGGAGGTTGTGGAATCCCTATCACTGTAGGTTTCTAAGACCATGTTGGACCAAAGACATGAGCAACAAAAATGATTAAAGGCCTGGAAAATATGACCTGTGAGGGAAGAATGAAATAACTGTGTTTTGTTTAGTTTGGAAAAAAGAAGACTGAGAGAAGACATAACCTTTTTCAAGTACCTAAAAGGCTGTTACAAGGAGGCGGGAGAAAAAGCAATGGGCTTACGTTACAGCAAGGGAGATTTAGAATGGACAGTAGGAAAAACATCCTAGCTGTCAGGGAGTTTAAATACTGGAATAAATTGCCTGTGGAATTTGTGCGATTTCCATCATTGGAGATAGGTAAGAGCTGGTTAGACAAACATGGTCAGGTATGGTCTAAACCAGGTGTCAGCAACTGGGTGCCATGAGTGGCACACGAGCCAATTGTCATCGGCATGTGAAGTGGAAGCTAAGCTCTGCCCCTTCTCTTCCATGCAGCTAGGAGCTTGATCAAAGCCATGTTGCCTGTGGATTAACAAAAGACTCCCAACCACCACCTAAACAGTAAAGCTCTGCATCTTAGCTTATGTATTAATGAAGCTGTTGTAAGTAGAACTATCAGTGACTTTCAAAAGTATCACCAGCGCTTGGACTGCACATAGAGGCCAAAAGGTCAGATTTTTGCACTCTGCCTTAGAAAGGTTGCTGACCCCTGGTCTCAATGGTGCTTGGTTCCGCTGTGAGGGCAGGGGACTACACTTGATGGCTTCTCGGGGTCCCTACAAGTTCTAGTATTCTGTGAGTCTATTAACCATCTATTAAGGACAATTTAGGTTTACTTGGTCATGTCACAGTGCGGAGGGCTGGACTTGATGACCTCTTGAGAGTCCTTTCCCCAGACCTGCATTTCTATGATTCTAAGTGATAAGAAATTCTTCCTGAATTTCTCTGTTGCTGGTCCCTTTATTTACAGTTCCTAAGTGTAGTTTAGTAATAGGTTTAATACAGGAATCAGTTCATAGTTTTGACCATACTATTTGATTGCAGTCTTTCAAGTATTTTTATATTTAATAACATTAATTGTTGGGTGAACTTTCAATTCCACAGTAATATTAACAGGGAAGAAAAACTCAACACTCCTCTTACTGTTCTCTCTGCAGAAAGTGGGCTGTGACAAGGAAATTGGTTCCAACAAAGTTGAAGATAAGTGCGGGGTCTGTGGCGGAGATAACTCTCATTGCCGAACTGTCAAAGGGACTTTTACCCGAACTCCCAAAAAGTCTGGTAGGATGAGCACTTCAGTGCACCCAACTATTTCCTATGTCATTGTGTTTATTAATATAGACTGCTAAAAAGAGTGCACCTTCACCTGCTCACATAACTTCGCAAAACGATATGCAGAAATACTTAGATCTTTGAGTGCAAAATGCCTATATTTTAAAAATATTAAATGTTAATTATTTCTGTATTTTGAAAGACCTGTTAAGACAAGTTGACTAAAACAGAATATCTAATATCCCTGTGTAGAGCATATTCAGTTCTCATTCAGTCATCAGATGGCTGTGATCTGGTAAAGATATGATCTTTACTAAACAGAAGTGACCTTTAAGGCTAATAGTGAAACATGAAAACAAGAGCCAGTCCCTGTGCCTATATATTTTTTTTCTTTCCTTTTCATTTCTGGCTAGCAGACCAGATCCTGTATCATTACCACCAGTGTAATTCTCAGTTACATGAATGCCCCTCTACACTGCCTGGCAGCATAAAAAGGACGTTATAATTCTCTCTGATTCAGCACCTCTTTACCCTCTTAAAACAGCAAGAAGTCCTGTGTCACCTTGTAGACTATCAGAATTTTTGGAGCATAAGCTTTCCTGCTTTGTCAGATTGACAAAGTGAGTCTTTACCCATGAAAGCTTATGATCCAAAAAATTCTATTGGTCTATAAGGTGCCACAGGACTTCTTGTTGCTTTTGAGGATACAAACTAGCATGGCTACTCTTAATTTACCCTCTTAGAGGTCTTTGTGTACATAGATGCTGTAACTAGGGGGCCTTTGGGAACTGCCACGCCTCCTGATTTCAAGTGATATCCCCCATACAGAGGGCTTACGTTTTGGTTCAATGGCTCTCAGCATCTCCACTAGACAAATTTTTCCAGCCCCCTGTCAGTAGTGTATGTGAGAAGCAGGCCCAGCTAAATAAAGTGGCAACGGACTGGGAGCTTAACACAACATATGTTTTAGCAAGCCAAGTCTGAGCATTCATCCCAGCATAAAACACTGTTCAACGATTAATTTATTTCATTCAGTGTGGCATTTGCACTTGTTTCCTGCTTTCTTTCACAACATTGTGCATTATACACATTTCCCTCTAGCCGCTCTAAAGAAAAACTTTAAAAAAATACTTTAAAAAGATTTCTAAAATATTTAAAAAATAGGGCGGGCGTGTATTTTTTTTTACAAGCTTCTCTACTGAAATTTAAATCGATGGGCAAAAAGCATATATAAACATCTAGATGTCTGTCAGTACATGTGTGTTTGGTGTCAAGTTGGCTTTGTGTAAACTCCTGAATTATGGTGTCTTGACCAAGGGGAAAAAAATGAACACAACCACAATTCCCATATCCATTTTTGTGTGTGAAGCAGAGTATTTGGCGTAATTCTGACTTCAGTTTGCAAGTAGTTTTTAATGGAATCTTCATCTTTTTGCACATTGTTTAAAGGCAGCTGCTTAAGATGAAGTGGAGTGCATGTATGATAAGGATCAGTTGGCTGAATGGAAAAGAGGTCAAGGCTGAGATTTTACAGAGAAGTTTTAGGACCTTGCCATGCATTTTCCATTCATGTTAATGACAGCTTCAAATCCCCTGGCCTACCGTAGAAATTTCAACTGTGTCAGTTTAGCTCTTGAGTTAATGGAATATTATACTTAACACGCTTCCCTTAATAAAGATGAGCCAAAATTCAGTCCTCCTCTGATAGTCACACCCAATTAAAGTTAGATGAAATTAAGGTACCATATATTGCAGTAAAATGTGACAAGGATTCCATTGCAGCATATTGCCATTTATTTTTAATATTTTCACTGCTACATGTTCTCCAGACAAGTTGAAAGAAAAGATGTTATTTTAAAAACAAAAGATTCAGTTTATAAACTCCTTGCAAAACTCATGCCATATAAAAATGAGATTGTTTGCTCTACATCTTTTGCTGAATCAAGATTCATAAAGGGATAAATCAAGGCAAGATAGATTATGTGGGTATCACTGTAAGAAAGCATCAACTGTCTTCCAAATATCTGCAACTCAAAAGTCTGGGGGTATGATTGATATTGTTTTGGGGCTGTTTGGAAAAGGCAGCCATTAATCATTCAGTACCAAACAGATGTATTAGTACTAGCATAACATCTATTGCTTTGCAGTAACTTTGGAAAGATAGTCATTAAAAGACTAATCAAACTCTTCCAACAGGAAAACACTTAAGCAAGAGGTGCCAAAGAGAGTTCAAGTTTCTGGAAAATGAAATCTGCAAGTATCTGACTTAAAATCACCTACCTGATTTTTCATTCACACTTAGTCTTCCTTTCATTGACTATTAAAATTTGCTGGATATTTCTAACAATATTTTAGAATGCATTTTGAACTTCAGCACATATTGTAACCATGTAATTTATAGGCTACATGTGTAAAACACAGCTGGCTGACATTATAGTCAATGAAACCACAAGACTCAGTTTCCAGAACACTAATTAAAGACATTCTATTTAAGGGAAGACAAGAGGAGCATTCACGTTGCCCAAAGGAGCTCGCAATATTTCCCTCTCTGAAACAAGGGAGTCTAAAAATATTTTGGGTAAGTTTCACCTGGTTGCAGAAAGACGGGCATCCATGACAACTGCAGTATGCTTGCTACAGTTCTCACTTCCAGCTACTCACTTACAGGTATTGCAAGAACAGGCAAAACGTTTGTTTCCTATGTTTGATCACTCATCAATAAAAGGCTTGGTGTGCCCCATCTGCGCAGACTGGTATAGACCAGTCATCCGTCACCCCCTAGTGTTAATTTATCTATTCAAAGCTCTTAATTTTCTTCATCAGTTTTCCACGTTTCAGTAGTATGCTGCAGATACAGCAGCCAAGAGTACAGGTAGAACTTTGGTTCAAAAGTCCCCATAGTTAAATTTGCATTGTTAAGTGTTTATGTGCTAAGTGCAAATAAGAAATCAAATCTCGATCCATCTGTTTACAATGAATCCTATATTAGGACTGGAGTTCATAGAGTTTATTTGGAAGCACAGCAGATCAGTGAGCAACAGGTATTTATTTCTATATCATATTTTATAAGCATGGACACCTTTGAGTGATATGCAGTATATTAATGCTAAGAAGATTTTCTCAGTTAAATGCACATACGTCAAGACAAATGCACCATATAAACATGTACAGACCCTCAGTCAAAGTATGAGCAAAGAAAAATGAAAATGCTGTGTATTAAAACATTTCCATGCTGACATTGGTAAACGTGATAAAATGTGTCTACATTCAGTTCTTATAAACATGTTCTCATTTGAACCCTGCGACAACATAACTTGGTGGCCGTGGACAGAGAAAAATTGTCCTTAACTCTTGTTATTTTTCTTCCCCGTGTGGGAAGCTGAGAATATTATTGTGCTGCTCAACAACTGTCCTAAACCATTGTTCTGGGGGTAGTGTAGGGTAATTAGCAGTTATAGCCAGTGCTTTTATTTTACCTCATCAGCAGCCCCAGCCATGGTATTGGCTGAATACTGGTGCCTCATTTTTTCTTTGTTTGTTTGTTTTTTTTACAAAAAAGGCACTGGTTATAGCACAGCGCATGAATGGTCATTCTGGAGAATTTTTAACTCTACGTATCAGGTGTCGTCCCTGTAAGGGAGGAGTTGCCCCCGTTTAACTTAAGGTGTTACTGTTCGCTTGTTTTTTAAATTGAACTAAGGCCACTTTGCTTCTGTATGAGAATGTCTACAGTGGGATTAATGTACTTTAATTTATGCATATCTCATAAAGTTTAAATTCTGTCTCTCTTCCTGTTTGAAACAGAGCTATGGTAACATGAAGTAGACACCTTTCGACACCTTTAGAGTGTGCTAGCAGGCTCTGCAGTGGGGCAGTGAGAGCACTTTACAAGTCACACCTCTCTGGTGCACTTTTGCGTGGCAAGTGGCCAGACGCTTTGAGATTTGAATACCCCATAGCCCATTAAATTGTAGGGCTGAAAGATGACAGAGAAAAGCTTTCGGAAAGAACTCTTTAAATTCTAAGAAACATAGGAAACAAAATTTTGCCTGAATTGTTATGGAGTAAACATAACAAAGTAAGTGGTTAATAGGTTTGTAATGTCTTTTTTTCCC
Source organism: Carettochelys insculpta (assembly GCF_033958435.1). NCBI lineage: Eukaryota > Metazoa > Chordata > Testudines > Carettochelyidae > Carettochelys > Carettochelys insculpta. The sequence goes on along the minus strand of NC_134140.1, from coordinate 129,279,275 downwards.
CCTAAGAGAGAAAAAAAGTGCAAAACAGCCTAATCACATCCATTACAAACCTATCTGAAACTGCCTGTAGGTTCATGGATACCCTCTTCTGCAACTAGAAGCTGGATAAGGTAGTGCGCTACTAACCATTGCTATTACTTTTGTTTTCTTCTTTGCTTTCTCCAATGACCACTACACATGCCAAAGGGTACCTTAAGATGTTTGATATCCCCCCTGGTGCTAGACATGTGTTTATCCGAGAAGATGAGGCTTCCCCTCACATTCTTGGTAAGTGTCTCTTGCCTCAGGCTTGGCCCTTGTGCATGAAAGCTAACCTCAGTCAATCAGGCATGTGCTGGAGGACCTGAGAAATGAGATAACTATCAACATAATTGTATTTATTTTACTGTAAGACATTACAAGCGAAAGGCTTAGCTGATTTCCTTGTGTATTTAAAACTGCATTCACAAGGCTGAATCCGACTTTACAAAGTAAGTAAATACGCTGGTTTCTCATCTGAATTTTCTAGAAACTCAAACTGACGCTGATCAGGACTTTAAGAAGGAGCTATTGCTGATCATGCTGAAAGTAGATTTAGTCAACTTAAAGGAACACTGTCCAATTAAAAAGTATATATGCTATTACTACATTATTTAGTATACTTCAATTTCTTACGTATGGTAAATTGTAAGCAATACCTTATATCATTGACATGGAAAGAAGCTAAAAAATCTTTTTAATTTGTAAATGCAAAAAAAAAATAGTTTCTCCCAGACAATGAAAGAGAAAACCAGTTTCACTCTTCTTTCTAGTCACAGTAGTCTCATCACTTCCACATTTCTTACGTTCTAGGGACCTGCTCCAAAGGCCCAGGGAGGTCAGTGGTAGAATTTTCTATTGATTCCAGTGGTTTCTGGATTGTTTCCTAAAATGTTGCTGGAGCATCTGTGTTGCAAACGCTGCAGGGAAGATTTTATTTGTTAAAAAAGAAATTCCACTAAAATAAAGCAAAAATCAGGAAATATTTCTGTTGGTTTTAGGGCTTGTGGAAGGTTATTTGTAGAAAACCTCCATTTTGGTTCACATGTAACCTGACCATGCACCTTTTCAATGCAAAGCTAGTCTGCTTTGATAATAAGTAGGCTTCATAGAGCTAATAAATACATGCCTTTGCATATTATTTACTGTAGTCATAGTTTACAAGATTGCTCTAGTTTTATATTATAGTTTTGTTGTGTGTTTAGAAGAATGATTTCTCTTTTTCTCTTGGTGATTGTTTTTAAAAATAATTTTTACATTAATGATTTGTAAACTTTACACTTCCAGGGTAACAGTAATAGCCACATTGTTGTGATTTCTTTCCTGTCTCACTACAGGAAACTAGCAACATGTGTCTCCCAAAGTGCATGAGCATCTTAGCTGTTTGTTGTTATTCTACTAGACATTTTTGTTGTGTCTTCTTTTCTCTCTTACATTGTTCATTTGTTGCACCTGTTTTCTAATCCTTGAATCCTACAAGTAGATGGAGAGTATTTGCAAAGTCAGCAAGTATGGGTAGGATATAAGTATACAAAAGGAAATCGCTTTTTTCAGAAAGTATTAAAAGGAAAAAAAGTCTGGCACCCTTGGGACCTGACCAGTGCCAAACCAGATAATTAACTGAACTACTGGTGGCCAATGTTGTCTAGCACAACACTTCCACTGCGCATTGGGCTCTTAGGAAACATTTGAGTAAATTAAATAACAGCACAGAACACTGAGAGCCAGGCCTGGTGCCTCTAAACAAACTTTATGGGACTATGGAAAACTTGGCCACGCCCATAGTAAGTGACTATCCAGCTAACTAAAATCATTCTGGATGATGGATGCTGTGGGACCAGAGAGTGCTGGACTAGAGAGGTTCAACCCGTAGTAATCTCTGAGCTGCAAAACCTGGGGGTTTCACAATCTAGCCAATATAAAGATGCATACTATTACTGTGTAACTATTCCATTCGGCTGGCATACCCTACAATACCCACAATACTTTAGGCCACCTACAAAACTTTCTATGAAAATTAATAGAATTGACCATTAGAAAGTTTTGGCTTGGCTCCGTGCTTTGATCATGAAGCTGAATTAATCTCGTGTAAAAGAAAATGTGTGTATCTTTCATATGTATATCTACATGTATCTGAGCCACATGGTATTGGCAACATAGACGTTGTCAGTACCCCTCTCCTCAGATGGTCCTCTGGTGCCAGGCTGGGCTTAAATGTAGGAATTGCAGCCCGCAGGCCCTGAGTTGGTGGAGCTGCAGCACTTGTCAAAGACGACTTGCTTTATATCCTTGGAAGGAGTATCATCCATTCCCCAAGCACAGATTTTTTGTGAGTTTTTTTGCCAAAACGTTCTATGCTTTAGGTTGTAGTAGGAGGCATACTAAAGAGAGATGGTTCAAGGGTGTTAAAGGGAAAACTCTGCATCTGGAATGGAAGAGACAGGAGAAATGGAGTATTTTTTTGGATTAGTAATAGCAAAATCTCCTCAGTTCCTGAGGACACCCTGTGAAACACAACATTTGAGATAGTAAGCAAAAAGAGATTTGTGTCATGCTACTTGTCAAATGTCATGCTAACTCCAATGACTACAGATTATATAACAAGAAGCACAATTATTGTTTTCGCTCCCTTTAAGCCATTAAGAACCAGGCTACAGGACACTATATTCTGAATGGGAAAGGGGAAGAAGCCAGGTCACGGTCCTTCATTGATCTTGGTGTGGAGTGGGAGTACAACATAGAAGACGACATAGAAACTCTTCATACCGATGGACCCTTGCATGATGCTGTTGTTGTATTGGTAGGTTATGCTAATGAGTTGTTTTTATTGTTACATTTGTGTGACCAAGCTACTTTATTTTTATTAAAAAAATGTTAAATGTTATACTGAGATAAATGTGTATTCTTGATGGGAAAATATGTATATAAAGGGTTTGGGGTTTTTTTTGGTTTGGGAGGGTTTTTTGAGCAAGAGAGGACTGATGGGCTGAAGTCCACACTAGCAGTAAGAGAAAGAAGTTCATAGAAGAGTTTTGTTGACATCCAGCACAAAACATCTGTGACAGGGAAAAGAGTAAATGTGCGCTCCATTTGTATTGGATCTTTGATAGGTCATTCCGCAGGAGAACGACACAAGATCTAGCTTGACTTACAAATACATCATTCATGAGGATTCAGTTCCCACCATCAACAGTAACAACGTTCTTCAGGATGAAATAGATACTTTTGAGTGGGCTTTGAAGAGCTGGTCCCAGTGCTCCAAACCTTGTGCTGGAGGTAAAGAGAGATGAAGCACCATCTAGTGGTTATGGTAAAAGAGGAGGAAGAAAAACGATGGAAGATAGGGGTGCAATGAGTGGCTGCGAAACCGTGGGCCTGCATTTTCAAAGGTGTTCTTTACGCATCTGGTGCTGTGGTTTCTGGGTTGCCCAAGATGAGATACTATAAAATGTCTCCTATCTCATGAAGGTGTCCAAATTGGGCAGCAAAAAACTGCTGGATTCCAAAATCAGCTAGTCACTTTTCGAAACTTAGATCTTCATGTATTGTGTTTTTTCTCTGTGGTATGAACTTTCGGTGACATGTGCAGTACTCTTTACAGTTAGAAAGGGAATTATCATAGTGCCACCGTAACTTGAATTACTCCAAACAGAACGTGCATAGGCGGTGTTTCCTAATGGATAGGTCCCCAGACTGAGACTGAGACTAAGAAACATGGGTACTGCTTGCAGATCAGCCACTCACTTGCTGTGTGAATCTGGGTAACTCATTTCTCTTTTCTGTTCCCCTTGGGTAAAATTGTATTGCTTGAGCGATCCCCAGGTGGTTGGATTTTGATTATTATAATGGTTTCTTCTGGCCTTAAATCTATTAAAAACAGCAACAGTGCCATTAAAATCATGATATAATATACTGTAGAGTTACTTCACATACTTCAGAATTTTCTATCCCCAAACCATTTTGTGCTTGACATTTTTAATGAACAGCAATAGTATTCAAATATAGTCTAACTGTCATATAGATAATCATAAACTAATTCACAAACGCCTCATTTAAACAAAAGTATTTTAGAAGGGCCAGGACATTTTTACGAATTTTCACACAAAATTACTTTCTGAAATATTTTCAAGGTTTCCAATACACAAAATATGGGTGCCGCAGGAAAAGTGATAACAAAATGGTTCATCGCAACTTCTGCGAAGCCAGCAAAAAACCAAAGCCTATTCGTCGAATGTGCAATCTGCAGGAATGCACACAGCCACTGTAAGTATTGGTGAACAAGATGTGAGTCTCAAGTGACAGAAGTCGTGCCTGTAAGGAATCATAGGAGAGGAAAGTGGTGAATAGCTTTCATGAAGTCAAGAAGGCAGATTTCAGTAAACTTGGAAAATTGGTAGGTAAGATCTCACGAGATACAAGTCTAAGGGAAAAAAAGTTCAAGAGAGTTGGCAGTTGTTTTGAGTATTTGAGGCCAAAATAGAAGATTTACTTAGATTGTCAATAGCCTATGCTCCAAAATGTTGGAGTGGAAAAGGCTTACTACACTACTAGATGGCTCCAGTTTGTCAAGATCTGACAAAATATGTATTAGACTACTTAAGGAACTGCCTGAAGAGATTTCTGGACCACTAGCACTTGTGGGACAGAAGAGATCTCAGACTACTAATAAAGGGGGAAATATAGTGCCTATTTGTAAAAGAAAAATAAAAAAAGGCGGCGTGGGGGGGAGGGGAATAAGGAAAACCCAGGGAATTATAGACCAGTCGGTTTAACTTCAGTACTGGTAAAGAAAATGGAGCAAATAATCAAGCAATCAATTTACAAGAACTTAAAAGAAACTAATGTGATAAGTAACAGTCAACAAGGATTTCTCAAGAACAAATCATGTGAAACTAATGTAATATACTACTTTGACAAGGTAACGAGCCTTGTGGATGGGAGGAAGACAGTAGTTGTGACAGATCTCGAATTTAGAAAGCCTCTTGATATTTTCTGCTATGACCATCTCACAAGCAAACTAGAGAAATATAGCCTGGGCAGACCTTCTTTCAAGGTGGGTGCACAAATGAATGGAAAACTGCACTCAGAAGGTAGTTATCTGTGGTTCACAGTGAAGCTGAAACATCATATTGAGTGGGGTTACACAGGGTGCTCTGGTTCTGTTCAGTGTGCTCAAATGACTTTGATAATGGCATAGGAGTATACTTATAAAGATTACAGATGATATCAAGCTGGGAGGTGTTGCAAGTTAAGTTCTGTTAGTTAAGTTCTGGAACAAATTATTTAGGGAGCTTATTGGATCTTCATCATTGGAGGTTTGTAGGTAATGGTTAGACGAACACCTGTTGGTGAGATTGAGATAATGCTTAGTCCTGCTTCAGTGAAGAGGAGTGGACCGGATGACCTATCAGGGTCCCTTCCAGCCCTAAATTTCTGCAATTCTGTGGGTTGAAAAATAAACAATGGAGTTGGAAGCCACACCAAGCCTGGCTCAGGGCATTGCTGTTAAATACAGGACGTTGTTCCCATCTCATGGCAGTTTTGCGCCTGTCTGAAAAGAATGCGATGGTTGTATCATTTCAGTTCTTAATAGATACCTGGCACTCTTGACAGCACATTCAGGACGGAGGCCAAAGGATGACTAGGCACCACATTTTTAAACAGCCCTCTTCCATTTAGAGGTGCACTCCTGAAGCTAAACTGGGATTTAATTGTAGTGGATGGCTGACAATGGATGGATTGCATCCTCTGTACGTAGGCAAGATACATGCTCTCTCTATGGCTGCCAGTTTCATTTCTTTCATGAGCACTTGAAAAAATGAAAGTAATCTTGACAGCCCTCACTTCTCTGTTGCTCAGAGCACAACCATGGATGTGTGTAAACCCTAATGTAAAACCCCCATTGAATTTAGCAGGGGCAAAACCAATTTAAAAATGAAGCGCCCTGTGGGAAGCAGCGGGATGTGGAAGAGAGGTAAGCGTCTGCTGTAGAATTCTAAAGGTTGGGTTTTTAACAACTTTCTGTAAAAATTCTCGCTCTCTGTGAGATTCCATTGGATTTTCCTTACGGGATGCTTTAGTATTCCAAGATAAGCCCTTGAGTCAAGATGACTTGCACATCAAACCAAGCAGAATTTAAACGGTCCCTAATCAGCTACTGTCCAGTGGGATAGATAAATAGATTAAGTGTGTGATGGGCATTTTCATTTTCAACCCTCCCAGCTGGATAGCAGATGAATGGGAACACTGCACAAAAACCTGCGGAGGCTCCGGTTACCAGATCCGGGCTGTGCGCTGCATTCAGCCTCGTCACGATGGCACAAACCGCTCAGTCCACATCAAGTACTGCAGTGGGGATCGTCCTGGGAGCCGCCAGCCATGCAACAGGACACCCTGCCCTGCACAGTGGAAAGCCGGGCCCTGGGCTGAGGTGGGCAAGCCGCATTCTACTACAGATTCTACAGCTTTGTAGCTGACAGAGCTTTTCTCAGCAATAACAGCTTTACCTTTGTCAGCACCACCTGCCTGTAGTGTCAAAACTGCTTTGGAGTTAAGGGCTCTCTGGCTGCAACTTTTTTGAATTTCAAAGAATTAAAGCAACCACAGGCTGTGACATCTCTGTGATTCTGGGGAAAGCGCTCTGATACACCCCGGAAATCGCAGTGTCCAATTCTGCAAAACTAAGTAAAAAAAAAAAAATTCCCATAGGCAAAAAATGTTCACCAACGTCTTTTGTTGGTACCTGCAGCAAAGCTATGGGAATTTTTTGCAGGGTTTTGATTTGTTTTGGTGATTTTTTTTATCTCTGCTCATGTCACAGCATTAATATTCCCTTCATACTTTGTAAGAACAGAAGTTACATTTCTGCTGGAGACAGATGCCTGGGAAAGGCTTGCTTTGTGCGCTACCCACACTGAGCATCACAGCAGGGTCTTGCAGCCTAATTTATGCCCCCTGAGGCAGCCTACAAAACCACCCTATCAAAGGAGAGAATTTACAGCACACCCTGAAGGTCATTTCTATCAGGCTGCGTAGGCTTTGTGACATACCAGGTTGCTACTGCCTGTTTCTGGGAAAGTGAAATACATGTTTCTGTTCTGAAGTGTTCTGTGACCTGCGGGGAAGGAACTGAGTCCAGGCAGGTTACGTGCCGTGCTGGGGACCAGTGTGATGGAGAAAAACCTGAATCCACGAGGGTTTGTAAGCTCGCTCCCTGTAATGGTAAGTAAACTCCTTGAATAACTGGAACAACTACTACTTCAAAGCAGAGCTGGTTCTGATTGGCTTAAGTGTGAATTACACATTGCAAAAAAAAAAAAAAAAAAAAAAAAGAAGTCAAACATCTATCTACCTACCTACCTACCTACCCATCTATCTTTTCACAGTATTTATGAAAAATAAGTTTATTCTGCTCTTGCTACAGGCAGTTCACATGGCCCAGTCACAACTGATGGATGTGACTCTCCTTCCCTTATACCTCTTTTCTTCTAGGCAGTGGTGTGCTCACCTGTGAGGAGGACCATTGTGAAATTCCCCATCCTGCTCACTTTTAAACCCTGTGCTTCTCCTCTCAGCTCCCCACCTGGTCCACGCTGCAAAGCCAAGCCCTGCTGTAGGCGAGCCCGCTGACAGGAAGGGGAAAGACCTGGCAGGCAACTGCATAGGGACCTAGCATTTCGAGGTGGCCTGGAGCTCCCACACACCACAGCTTTGTTCACTGCAGCAGGGGCAGCACCTGGGAGCCCTGGACCCCTTGGAAATGCTGCAGGAGCGTCACTCTGCTGCTCAGTGCAGCTTCTGAGGGCACAGCAGGGGGGCAGCGCTGAGCTCCAGGCAGTGCTAAGGGCTGACTGCCCTTGGCCACACCCCTTCTGCCCAAGGCTCCACCCCTTCAAGGGGCTTGGAGCCCGGCCCCTGCCCCACACATTTTGCCCCTGGTGGCTGTCAGGTCCACTCACTGCGGGTGTTTCCCTCAAACTCTGCACTCTCCACCACATACCCATCTCACTCTGACTGCAGTCTAGGAGGCTGCTAGCTCTGCTCTCGTACATGCTGCTTCTTTGCCTTGCACCATTACCCCCCTTCAACCCCCCCCCCCCACACACACACACATGCCACAGGCCCTAAGCCCAGGAGGCAGCCTCCTGGAGCTGCCAGACAGCATTGGTCTGGGAGGACCCCAGGCACTACCAGGGAGCCTCGTGCCTCCGTGGCAGCTGGACAAGCTCTGGAGAAACTGGGGGTAGGGGGAAACAGAACCTGCTCCAGCTGGCACAGTTCCCATAGTAACTGGACATTTAGTGACCAGTCACCACAGTGCTCCTGCAGCTTGGCCAGGGAGAGAGACTGAAGGGAACAGAAGCAACAGGCTGCTGCTGGCAGACAGCTGATCTCCTTCCCAGCCACAGGGGGCTGCTTGGCCTTTCCTGCTGGCAGAGGCCTCCAGCAGGGCTACATGAGCAAGTTTGCTCCCCTCCCTCCCCAGCCCCAACCCTGCCAGACCAGTCAGGCCTAAATAATAGGAGGACCTAAGATTGTGTCCTTATTAGCCTAATGGTTAATCCGACCCTGCTATAGAACTTTAATTTTAGCTTTTAACAGCTTTGTTTTCTGGGCTATCGTGTACCAACAGCTTTGTTTTCTGGGCCATCTGAGAGACAAGATGCAGTTTAAGCAGATGCTAATAATTTTGTGAATACCAAGCTTGCTGCAGTGTTGTGATGCTACACACAGATAAGCATGCTGTACTTTTGGACTGCCATGCTACAAAATACATCTTTTGTTTTAAACTGGAATTTTCTTCCCACTGAAAGGGATCCTGCTTTCACCTTTTAATTTTGCACATATAATTTACATAAGAACAGCTGAAGCATGACACTGACCATGTGGAAAACATGGCTGAGATCTTCAGTAACCTGTGTCTGAAATCCACCTGTAGGCATCTAAACAAGTTTGGTCTCATTTTCAAAGCTGTTCCTCACTCTCATCTCCTGTTAACTTCAAAGGCAGTTACAGGCGTTCAGTACTTCTGAAAATCAGGCTCCTCTCTGAGGGTGCATAAGGACTGTTTGAAATGACTTAAGTTCTATTTACAGAAGCTTTATCGCTGCTGCTAACCCAGAAAGAATCCTGCTGTAAACGCTAGGGGGAAGCAGAGCTTTAGCTATTGTGCAGAGAAACAACATTAAAATTCTTCTGCATCAAGGGAAAGCTGTTTCCTTGTGAAGGGACCTTTTCTGCCTTAAAGACTAGACTTCCACAATAAGAGACTGAAGTGTTGATCCTGCAGATTATTTGCACGTGCTCAGCTTTGCTCAAGAGTAATCCTCGTCACTTCTTAACCAGGTGGGTAAGTGTGGAGTCAGGGCCTGAGCTTCTGCCTCAAATGATTTGAGTGCAAGTTAGACATTCAAAGTGGAGGGAGAAAGCTTTTTATTCTCAGGGGAGGCTGATATTAATGTGTTACCATGGGGGGAGGGCTTGCTTGGATTTGTGCGTACACATTTCTGTAATGGAGGCTGGGATTTTCAGAAGTGCTAAAGTATGGAAGGTAGCAGTGAGATCTGGGCAGCTCACTTCTTTTGAACAGCCTAGCCCTCTATTTCATATACAGCCAACATTGTAACCAATGGCAGCAGAAAGAGGATCGACACCTACATTTTCCCCAACCTAGTCCACAAAATCCCAGAGGAGATACCAGACCAAGAAAGTCATATGATCCAAATATTCCTTCTCAAAATATTATGTAAGGTGAAGCCATAGGAACTTCTGAGTTAAATCCCCTGACCAGTAATATGAGGGTAGAACATTTCTAGGCAGTAAAGATTCCATGCTAGAGGATTACTTATTTGTAATGTCATGGTTCATCTCCATCATTAAATTTGTTCTACTGGAGAGTTAATTGTCACAGCCTTATAAATTACTGAACCTCCCCTGCAGTATTATATCCTCATGGATGAATAGGAGTTTGCTGTTTGGCAGAACTGAATCCCAGATGGAGTTCACTTCTGTATAGATCCCAAGCACAAAGTTTCCATGGGACTTAAGTGATGGATGGCCCTTGTGGTGACCATCAGTGCAGGGCTGAAATTCACCCCCACTACAAATTGTTTGTTTTTATTTTATAACTTTATAAAACACACCCATTGCTGAAGTGCCTGAGTACATGAGGTGTGTATTAGTCCCTGGGGTTATGGTTACACTAGCAAGTTTTGCCATCAAAACCCCAGTTTTGTTGACAAAACTAGTGGAACGCCCAGACACAGAATAGGATTTGTCGCCTGCGTCTCGACAAAACCTGGCATGCCCACTGACAACCTTCTGCCTCTCCCAGATGAGGAGGAGCGCTTTTGTTGAAAAAGAGCTGTGTGGATGCTGGGGGGGGCGGGCAGGGGGGCTTCTCTCAACAGAGAAGACAACCAGAACAATGGGCAGACCTATCTGATGTGTTTCCAAGTGCCTGATTTGTCAAGAGACCAGAAGGCAGTCCGGCTATTTTGTAGACAGAGCCGAGCGCTCTCCCGATTGGCTTTTGTGTGTGGCCACACTCTGTTGACAGAAGTTTTGTGAGGAAATCTTTTCCGACAGTGATTTCTGTCTATAGATTGTCAGAACTAGGTGCCTCTCCACCTGTCTGGGCAGCTCCCGTCCGGCCCTGGGTAGCCGACCGAAAGGCGAGACCCTGTCCTACCAAAGGGGTTCCCAGGAAACTACCCTCAAGGATGGACGTTAGGCAAGACCTGCCCCGCTCCCGCCGAAGTGAGGAGACTGGGGTTGTGCACGTGGACTCCACCTGAGTCCCCTGGCAGGCAGTGGCTGGCCCGGGAAAACAGAGGCTGGGTACTAATTTAAAGGTGCAACAAGATAACAATTTATTTAAGGACAACAAACACTAACAAATACTAACTGTAACCAATTATGTATCTAACATCAACTATAACTATGTAACTATATATTGTTTGAAGTAGCTAAGCACTTACAAATAACATTAACTCCATTGCAAGAGACCCGTATTGAAAAGTTTATTGTTCCAGAAGGCAAAAGGTGAATTAGTTAGAGATGAGTTGGTGAAGTGGGAGTAGGTCCTTGAAGTCCCGTATTGTTTCCCTTAAGAGGTGGGGTGAGGGCGCTACTCCTCGCCTCCTACCTGGGGCCGGGTCGCTACTCTGGCCCAAAATGCGGCTGGTGCTGGGGAGGCCGCAGCTCTCCGCCAAAAGCCCAGCCTAATTGCCCAGGAGCCCTTACACTCACTCCAGGGTTGAGTGGGAAGCCAGGAGGCCAGTAATTGGCAAGGCCAGACTACCTGGCTATGGGAGGATGTAGGTAAGTAAGGGAAGGTAAAGGGAGGTAATGCCTCCACCCCTATACAATTTAACAGGTATAATACTGCAACGAATGGTAAATATTCAATTACTATTATCTAAAAACTCTATACTACTAATACTAATTACTTAGGCTAACAATTAACTATTAATTAAGTGTGTGCCCAGTTGGCTACTTGAATATGGGTGTTAAGGCCCGGCCCTATGGGGTTGAGCCCCCAGGCACTACCCTCCCCACCCCCGTCAGAAGAGGGTACAGTGAGGGTATGACCCTCACCCCCCTACGAGGGGTCCCAGCACCCTAGGTCTGTGGGTTTTCCTTAAGATTTGTGTAGTATGTCTATTTTGCTAGTCTTTAAAGTGCTACTTGACTGCTTTTTGTTTTGATAGTGTATAGACTAGCACGGCTTACTCTCTGTTACTATGTAGTATGTCTGTATCTATAACGAGGCACCGGGCTTATGCCATGGGCCTGAGCGGAATTATACGTTTCTCGATGTCCAGTCCGGTGTGTGAGTCCAATCCAGTAGTGATGTGTCAGGTGGAATGTCTCGATGTATAGAGCGGCGTGGGCGATGTTAAGGCCGGAGCGACGACGGTGGTGTTGGCAGACCCTTGCTTGCGCCCCCGGATATGCAGTACCTCCCACTGGAGTGGGGGGCCAGTTCGCCACCCAGCGGCCTGGCCGAAGAGTCTGCTTGCCGCTCCTAGATGCAAGCGTGAGCTAGCGAGCAGTGAGGCGCACTGGCACGATGATGCCGCTTCACAGCTCAGCTGCTCTTGAGGCAGGCTGCGCTGCGGTGTTCAGCTCTAGGCAACGCCGCCCAAGGGGCAGACACCGCTGTGATTTCAGCTCTTTGCTCGCTTCTTGAGCTGGCCTCGGGATCAGCGGACTCCTGTTGGCCACGCTCTCCCGTATAGGGTCTGCAGAATCCTTGCCCTCAGTACCCAAGGGCCCTGAATGCCAGGACCAGCCTGACTTATATAGACAGAGTTCATGCATCATTCATGAGGTAATTATCATATGAAAGTTCTGAGCACCTGTTCTCAAACAGGTCCTCCGGGCTGGGGAAGTTTCCAGAAACTGCCCACCTGTGCCCAATCAGGAGCCTGGAATTCAAATCCATGATCATGAATTATTCATGAGTTCACGTTACCGGGCAAACCAGTTGACACAGAGTGACCGTTGCAGGGGGCTGCTAAATGGCAGCCTATGTATCTTTAGATTCTACCTGTACCTGCATTGATGTTTAATGGCCAAAGGCTTGTTTCCCCTGGCCCACGGGGACGATAATGCCCAAGGGATAAAAGTCCCTGACATAGATGACTGTAGTGTAACCATAGCCCAGGAGTTTATAAATGTGTACGATGAGGCTTTAGGCAAAATAGATGGAAAATGCATTAAGACAAAACATCTATTAAAACAACGGGCAAGGAAACCTGTATGGTAATACTACAGTTTTAAATAACAGATGTACCATGAGCACAGAGCTATAGGAGGATATTGTACAGTGGTGAGGCAAACATAAATACATGCATCCGAATCATGCCCTTCTGTTGCAATAGGGCAGTATGTGGCATTGATTCTATTATTGACCCTTCTTATTCGACATTCTTCTGAGTGCCTGGGAACATATTCTCCCTGTATGCCCAGTTCAAAGATTTGGGCCATGATTTTTACTAGAGCGAAGCCTTTCAAGGGGTCAAAATAGAATCAAGTGCCCAATGTCTATTAATTTTCATTTAATCATAATGGTAGGTGGTTCTCATTATTTCTGAGGGTCATGTATTCAAATAGAATCTCTGCTTTCCAGTGTGGTTCTAAATAGGGTTTGGAAATAAGTATATTGCTATGTTTTTGTGCACTCCAGTTATTATAGGATGTTCTGTAAGCTTTTATATTCAGACTGCTCTGTAATTATTTTTTGTTTCAATTTTCACGTCACTTGCTCTTCGCTTAATTATGGCTTGCAAGCATTTGAGCATCCTAAAGCATTAGGTACTTTTTAGGTAAATATCAGGTCATTCCACCATGATTTAAATTGGAGCAGTCACCCCTTTTGGAGCATTAAACTGTTACCATGTAGTTTCAGGTGGTTCTCTTCACTGAAAACTAACCATTCTGTAGCACTACAGCATGAAAACGTGTAGCATTTTTTTCTCTCCCCCCATATTTCATAACGAAAGTTGTCTGCCATCAGCTTTCTCCTTCCATGGTCTCCAAATAACCTCTGGCTTATTTCTAGGTTTAGTTAATTTCCATATTTACTGGGACACTGGTGCCTTTTCACCGATCTTAGCATCCCCAGTAACTTCTATGGTAATTGTTAGCCTCTGCTAAAAGTACCTTCTAGTAGCAATAAAGATTCTTTAAAGAACCAGTTGCTTTCTCACATACTCCCACCCTAGTGACCCTGAAACGAATAACAAAATAGGAAAAGGAGAATTTTTACCATTTAACCAAAAGAAGACAACAATCTATATACTGAACAAGAAATGGTGAAATAATTGGTGCAGGACCAGAGACCCCATAAAGGGCCTGATTCTCAGAAGACAGGTGCTGAACACTGTCTGAAAAATCAGGTCTCTTTCCAGTATCTCAGGTTTGGCACCTGGTCATCAGTCACTTGGGCCTCTAAACTTTCGAAGTGCCAGCCTGTTTGCTTTCCCCAGGTGTACAACCCCCTTTGTGCTTGTTTTGCAGATGAGCCCTGCCTGGGAGACAAGTCAATATTCTGCCAGATGGAAGTGCTTGCTCGCTATTGCTCCATCCCTGGCTATCACAAGCTGTGCTGCGAATCTTGCAGCGAGCGCAGCCCCACCCTCCCACCTCCTTACCTTCCTGAAGCTGCTGAAACCAAAGAGGAAGTGATGTTCCACCCCAGCGGCCTACCTAGGGTCTTGCCCTTGCCGACATCTTTAATACCTCAGCATGCAGAGGCTGCTGATGAGGGCAGAAGTTCTGTAGGCAGGAGGCCTCCTGTGCAAGAGGGCACAGATGTACGTGTGTCGACATCAAATAGCAAGTCCAAAGGTGGTGAGTTACCTCAGAAGAGAGCTTACCAAGCAGGAAGTCAGACTTCTGTGCCAGTCCAGATGCCAAATCAGTCATCTGCCAAGATGGGCAGGCTCAGTCCCCATAATGCATCAGCTCTGGCAGCCCTGGTTCCCATGGTAGCAGTCAACAACACATCTGCAAGTGCTCTTTCTTCAGCTAGAACCTCAAGGAGAAACGAGAAGCATGTTGAACAGAGACGTGCTTTGAGCTCACCCACAGTAGAAAGATGAAAGCGAAGGAGAAGAGGAGAATAGTAACTGAAATCTTTTGTTCAGGACACCATGGTGCATGCTGCTTTCTAAAAGCACGACTCATGACAGATCATCAGCTCATTCTAGTTGTAAATAAAAAAAGAGTAAGTGCTGGTTCACTTTCTAGTTGCTGCCATCCTCCTACACTTTGTTCTTCTGGTGAGCTTGAATGCCTCGGAAGAAAGCACCAAAGAATCATCACATCAGCGAAAGAAAGTTGTCTAGCATGGTGGTCATTCTCTAGTACAAGAAAAGTGTCTACAGCCTACTTTGCACATCAGCTAATTACTTGTATTTTTTAAGATCACATGTAGGGCGGGAAAAAACACACTACCACAACCAGTATCAAAAGTTTACACTTCTACAAGAACATTTTTGCAGTGGAACAACAGAGTCCATAAGACTTGTATTGCTAATTTATCTATATAAACCAATATTGTATGAGCAACATTTCAGCTGTTTTGTGTGTGTGTGTGTGTGTATATACTGTATATTGCAGAAAATTCAGTATTATTTTTAAAAGTGTTGTGCTGTCAAGCGATTGTTTACCTATGTTACATTTCTGGACATTTCCTAGGTGCCTGCCATTGAGTACTGCCTTCCTTACATTCCGGGAGTTGATTTTCAAAGCAGCATTTTAATAAAGAGAGAAGCTCCATTTTAATATGGATTACAGCTACTGACCTTGGGAAGATTTGTTTGTAATATCACCAATGTGATTTTTTTTGGGGGTGGGGGTGGAACTGCCATCTTACTGACCCAACCCTACTTGTCGTCTACCAAATAAAATGTCTGTTCAGCAACTGTGCTAGTGAAATCAACGCTAATACCCCTACGCTATACTTAGCCGGCATTGCTTAGGTCTACAACCAGCAGTGCCTTCTTTGCATTCTCCTGTTGCCGAAGAGGGGCAGACTAGCGCAGTACGTGAGAAAAGTAACTGTGTATATAAGTACTGTACTGTTCACATGACAAATGTGAGTTGTGTTCTCTGGATGAGCTGTTTGTTTCTGAAGCTGAAAGAGCATTAAGAGCTAGAATAGGCATTAACAAGAAGTAGCTGTGGCAAGACTTAAAATGGATGTTTTTCCTGTTTAAAGCATGGGTGTAAGGGTGAGAGATATTTATTTTTCAGCATGGTTCACCTCAAATCTCCATAACCACAATGCATCTGACTGCAATAATTTGCTAGTAATTTATGTCAATAACCATCTTTCTCAGTTCATCCAGTCATGCTCTCTCCTGTGTGTTGCTGTAAAGTACTTGTATATAGGATTGAGAACTAAAGATATTTATTAAAAGTTGAACTCTTGATAGTATTTTATGTACTAAGTATTTACACTAATAGCAGTGACTTTTTTGCCAGGATGAAATAGGGAGATGTAATTAGGTACATGTACATGGTACGTCATATGCGTAGAACAGAAATTTAAGCTAACTACTGTAGAATTGTTGGTCTGATTTCTTTTTAAAAAATTGATGGCAATGTTTTTTTCTATTGCAAGCATCTTTAGGTTTTCACATAGTTTACTCAAGTTTGATGTGCAATTTTTGTTTTTCTGCACAAAGAAAGATTTGTTCTGCCTTAGCACAACTGTTTAGTAAAACAGTGAGTTTGTAGTACTAAGAACGCTATGAAATATCTGAGGACTCTGTGGATCACATTCTGGAAACAAAAATGTATACAGTCATTTTGCAGGGTTGCTGAAATGATGGTAGAATGCAAATCTCTTTCAGGAGACCCTAGTGTAAACTAGAATATAGGTAAAGTAACCCTCAGAAGATAATAGGCTCACACTATGCAAGGTCTGTCTTGCATTATGATGTGTGTAATCTAATCCACTGAAGTGTTCACTTGATGCCTGTAAAGAATTGCTGCTACTTCTATGCAAGGCTTTTGAAGGTCTAAAGAAATTAGCATTATATAGATTGCGTACAGACAATCCCTGAGCCTCAAACAGACCATTAGGATATGTTTGCTTCCTTGGAATTCCCCAGAAACCAAATTCTTTCTCTGTCTTGCACATATATGCAATATGGATGTAGATATTCCTGGTACCTTTTTCTTTTACCAAGCTAATTTCTCCTTCATTAAAGTGTACACTACTGATACTGTTTGTTGTTATTGGGGAGCACGTAGCAATAAAAAACTTTAACATAAATGCCACTCTACTGTGGGTTTGGTTTTTGGCTTAAGCTTAAGCAGAGGCAGATTTATTTCCTTATCCAGTTTTTGGACTTCTCAAAAAATGTGAATTTGAACTTATTTTATTTAAAACAATTCAAAAACACAGCCAACCTCCTGGGCTACTTTGAGATAGACAACAGTCCTGGAGAGACCAAGGGAACATCACAAAAGAGATAGGGCCATATGTTCTCTAGTCCCAAGATCTGCTCAGCACAGAAGGGAGTGAGGTCTTGACACTATAGGCCGACAGGTACCAGCCCCTGTGTAAGTTGACTTGGTCTTACAACAGCTAGGTCTTGTCTATAAGGGTATGTCTGCAGAGCAGGTAGAAAGATCATGGCAGCAAGCCTCAGTACCTGGGATCAGAGGAGATGGGTTTGTGCTACAGGGCTAAAAGTAGCAGTGTAGAGTGGAGGCGCAGTCTGGAGACCTATCCCCTGTATGCGGCGTTTCAGAGCCCAAACACCAGTCTGATTCTCAACATCTGCCGCTTTTAGCCCCGTCATGTGAATCTGGGTTCTGAGACTCACTGACGCCATTTTATTTTTTGTTTGCACCATGGGCACAACCTAAGCCATACACCAGCTGAGACAATGTAGAAAACACTTGTGTACCAGCCTCTACCCCTTCGACAGCCCATCTAAACTTACTCCACCCCCTACACACACACCCCTCCTGCCAAAACAATTCTCAGCTGGCCAGGGATGGCTTCTGAGTGTGCACCACTCAAGCACTGGATCAAGCCCCTCCACAAGAAATTTTGCCAAGTGCATTTGTGGGTTTCATCGTTCTGGCACTTCTCCCTTTTTAATACTTTCAATGCACAAGGGTTATGATTGGAGTCTAGTTGATGTTATAATCCCCAGGTTTTTCAGCTGACAGGTCAAGATTTATAAGTGCAATTTGGTGCTTCCCTAAACCAAACACGTTTACTGGGAATAACCGAGTGTAACAACATAACAGAGACTGGAGGTGGTTCCTCTATATACTTGCTATTTAAAGAAAAAGTTGCCCAAAAGCGAAAGTGAATGCAGGTCCAGTGGCCATTGCTAACATTTTTTTAAAAAGTACAGTTGAGTTACATGCAAGTCAGAATGCCCTGTGCTGTGGGTGCACAAGCTTTCCCAAGCTGATAAAGTTAGGGATTTAAATGTGAGACTTCCACTGTCTTCTGCTGGACAAACATCTGGTAGTGGAAGACAAGCTTGAACTACACAGAAGTTCTGAAGAGTTCAGTAGCTTGTCTTGGCCCCACTTCTGTTGGTGGGCAATAAAACTATTCTCTCTTTCAACCTCTCTCTCTCAGTATCATAAAACCAACCCAAGAACGATGAAAACAGGTTCCCAAATAACAGCCAGCGTGTTGTTTAACATTGAGCAGACGATTTGCTAGGTAGCATGTAATACTGAATTGCTTTTAGTGTCAGAGGACAATGAGCTGTCAGAAGGGCTGCCTTTCCATCACTTTGCTGCCTACCAAATTAATTCCTGAACACTCGACCTTCCTATCCTTCGGTAATACTTAAGATTTCAAATTGGATATGCTCCAAGGAGATCTTTCCCTGTTATGGAGCAGGATAAATGAGTCAGTCATTGCTATCAAGTCAATTGGGCCATTCACTGGAACCCACAGATAGCAAACACGATCCCCCTTCGACTAGAGGCCAGGGTGGTCGATGGTCCCGCCGGACCTCAACCAGACAACTTGGCATACTGACGTAATGTCTGTTTCTTTGGAAATGGAGCAAGCACTAAGCTCCAGACTCAGTCGTGCACTGTGTTACTCACTCTAGTGAGCATTCTGGCATTTTTAATAGCTATTTTCAGAGATTTGAAAAAATAGATGAAAAGCCTCCCATGCACTGAGACACAGTGTGGAAGCCATCTTATATAGAAGCCATTTCACATTTCTTATTTCTTCATGTACACAAGAGCTTGAACTTTTCCTCACCTGTTTGGGCATGGCAGGGAGGGTGAGTACTATGGAGCATGTTAAGGAACTGTTTGGATGTGGGGCTTCTGCTCCCTGACACCTCTTCCTCCTTGCTGGTAACAGTTTTCTCTCTGAACATGATTTATGTTTCTGTAACTAATTGCCTCTGGCACTGGACTTGTTTGAGGAAGGGTATAAAATACTAGAGTTAGCTGCATCAAGCAGCCTTGCTGGACCTGGTTTTACTAGTGTCCAGTTTGGCTCATCTGTTGCCTTATTGAATTCACTACAGCTGAATGTTAGCCGCCTAACCACAGAGAAGTCTTTTGCTTCAACAACAGTCGACCACTATTCACTGCATCTGGTCCATCACTGGGTCAATACTATACTGCACTGAGGAAGAATCATTGGCCCAGGTCATTTTCTATGGAGAGAGGGCGATTCAGGGTTAAAATAGTGGACTTGGACCCACGATAAACAATAGCCCGATTTGAGCTGGGTCACTCGCAGCCCAGGTGAGCACTCGATGAGTCAGAGCAGCAACTTGGATTCAAGACTCTCACCTCCCAAGTGAGCACACTAATCCCTGACCTACTGGCTGTTCTAGGATGGGTCTCTCACCTGTGATCTCTGGATGTTTAAGTACACATTGGAACAGCTTCAACAGGGTAGAAAGAGAGTGACTGCACCACAGTCTGGACCTGGGCCTAATCCAATAAACTTGCTCTCATGTGGTGTCTGCCTGCTGGATCAGGCCCCCTCTCTTCTTCCCCCATGTGAGATACACCTCATTTGTTAAGCCCCCAGAGTTCAGGCATCACTGGGGCACCAAACAGCTCACCAGTGTCGAACTGAGGAGCCTTTGCGCACATCTACTGGTAGAAATTAATGGGAACTTTAGATAGCAGGTGAACAGCGGTTTTATGAATGGAGACGCACCAAGGTGCAGGAGACAGGTGGTGAAAGAGTTGGCTTGGCATTTCTGGCTACCTAGTGAAGCTCATCCATAATGTCTCT
The DNA here is from genome assembly GCF_033958435.1 of Carettochelys insculpta. Lineage (NCBI taxonomy): Eukaryota > Metazoa > Chordata > Testudines > Carettochelyidae > Carettochelys > Carettochelys insculpta. Next base: position 129,259,489 of record NC_134140.1, on the reverse strand, counting down.
GTGCCGCTCATGTCTTCGCCTTTAAAATTGGGATTATAAGTCCCTGCTTCACAGCATGCTTGTGGGGCTATATTTGTTAGTGACAGTGAGGTGTTCAGTTTGTACAGTGGGGGCTTTAATATAAGGTGGAAGCTGTAGCTGTAAACTTCAGTAGTCACTGCTGGATGCACCCTGCAGTACTGCAGAGGTAAAGATTACGAGTTCAGCCTTTGCAGTTAGGCCTGGGCTGTCCTAAAATTATGCCCTTCCACAGGGTCCTGTAAAGTGCTGATGAGCCTTCACAGCTTCACATCAAAAGCCAGTACTAGGCAGACATCTAATCAGCATCTCATTGAACATATACATTTTCCCAAAGAGCAATTACCACGTGTGCCACAAGTGTCCCTTACACCCCCCTACTGAGCACTCTGGGATACTTCCCTGAGTTTCTTCTGCAGCATGCTCTGAAGCCAGCCTGTATTGGGCAGCCAAGGTTGTGAGACAGGCTACAACGACAAGCCTGGTCAGATGCTAATGCCTTGACCAGCATACCAAAGCCCTGCAGCCAGCACCTTACTGGTGCAAGATTACGCATAAGCATTGAACTCAGCTGGTAAGCCTCTTAAGTGGCTGTTGTAAACATATGAAAGATAGTAAGAGCCTTTGCTGAGCTCCACCTGATTTTACTGGCTCTACTTGTGAATTTTTTGGATTGTAATAATTTATTCTGAATTTTTTTAATTGAAAGCCATGATGAAAAAGAACCCCAAAACCCCATTGTCGAGGCCCTCTCTCTTAGTTATTGAATTAGTTATCTACAAACAATGGTTTAGTCTTAAAACTGAATGGCAACGTGACTACTAAATACATAAATTCAACAATCACCTGCTTACGCCATTTGCTACTGTATTCAGCCCTGAATATTTGTTAAATATGAGCCTATTTTGAGACATGCAAATAAGTCTGAACTTAACAGCTCTTTGGACTTGAACTGCTGCAGAGGGTTCTGAATTCACAATTATATAACTAAGGATTTGGTTTTGATCACATATCAGAGAGCTGCAAAGGCTGTTGTGAGGTCACCAAGTCCAGCCCTCTGCTCTCACAGCAGGGCTTCTTACCATCCCAGACTCATCTCTTTAAATGTAACCTGCTCCCCCACCCCAAGGGCTGAGCTCAACCCTGGGTTTACAAGGCCAATGCACCAACCATTGAACCATTCCCTGAATGTTAAAAAGCATGAGCAACTGAACTCCAGCATTCACTCTGTTAGGCTAAATTACCTGCAATTAGCAATAACTGGGGTGGTAAAACTGTAATATTTTCATGCATAACGGTCACCCCTGGAAATTGTCACCTTGCTCAATTGAAAAATATAACTTGTAACATGTCTCTGGCAAGCACAAGACTTTACCCGACAGGTTGTCAAAGTGTCTAAGTTCAAGCAGGACAAGAGGCAGTTTTTTCCTGGGCTTGATATGGTTTAGAGGGGCTGGGAAGCCATCCAGCTGTGCCGCTGAGCCCATTTGGTCAAGTCCCCCTCCTTTTAACCCATAGGTGCTAGGGCCCCTGAATTTGGTATGCAGCTTCCTTTTATCATAAAACAAATGATGCTTGGTTGTGCCCTGGGATGGTCTTCAGGAGCATGGAAAGGGAGGGGACACCATGAGGAGGGATGCAAGACTGCACAGTTATCTGTGAGGGGGCAGTAATACTGAGGTGTGACTACTGGGGGCAGCCACCCCACCAGAAATGTGGTTAGCTGGAGACAGAGCGCCACATGGCAGGCCAGCAGACCTGGTAAGAGGTGTCCACCCAGGATGAAACAGTTCTGCTGGGGGGAGACAAGAGCCCCCTGGACGTCCTGGGTACCAACCCCATGGCCTGGGAGATGCAGCCCAGTTCTCTTCCCCACCACCCCCACAGATCCCTCATACCTTCCACCATCTGCAGGCTTGGTGGAGGCCAGGGCTAGCCCCCAGAGACTTGTCCCACTGGCCCGGCAACAGGCTGGGGGCTGGGGCACTGGAAGGGGAGGGGGAGCAGGTGCAGCTGGAGGTCCAGGCTTGTCCCTCAGAGGCTTGCCTCATCTCTGACCAGGTAGAGGCTGGGAGTGCATCTGGAGACCTGGGCTGCAGAGCTTCATCCCATCCCCCAGATACAGACTGTAGACCAGTGTGTGGGGGGGCGCAGCTGGAGACCAGGGCCAAATGCCATTGGATCTGCTGCAAGCTGGCCAGGGATGGTGGGGGGCAGCTGGCGCCTCACCCTCTCGAAATGCTGCAGGGGGTAATTCCCCACTATATCACAGTTCATATTTTCCTAACACTAGTCTCACAATTTGGCCCACAGTAAAAGGGAAAAAAAATCACTGCTTTTTTAGCTGGACCACAAAGCTGCGTTCAAAGACTCTTACAATGACGAAGTGCAGGGTCATACCCAGTGGTGCCTATGGATTGGGAAGGCACCAAATGTTGATGAAATTTAATGTCTTCGTCAAGCTGTAAAAACACAGAACAAAGCACAAGACGAGCTGCAGAGACAACGAGCACTGGTTTCCCTTACAGCCATACAACTCCAGGGTGACGCCACTGACCAGTGGAGTCACTGTGGCTTTTCTCCTGAGTGATCAGCCAGCTCTGATCATTTAAGGCTCCATGTTGCAGGGCTGGAACCCCACAGTGGTGTGATCCTTGTACATCTTCTGAATGTGGATTTGGTTACATGCTGTTACTTAAACTGAAGGGTGTGGCTATTGCAGGCAGGTGTGTCAGCATCCTCTTAACAGCCCTGTCTTATAGGATGGGAGAAGCTTTTCCAGCAGTGTTCAGGACTTCACTCAGCAGGGCAGGTAGCCGAACAGCTTGCATGTACCTCACTTCCACTCACTGGATTGCTCTGAAACTCACCGTCTCTTGTCCTTTTGCCCCTGCCCTTCTTCCTGCCGCTCTTCTCCACTGCTAAATTCATCCCCATACAGGTGTGCACCTGCTGCTGAGCTCTGCGTACATTTCCCCGCACTCTGCCAAAGCCACTCTGTGAGTGAACACTGACCCCTGAGTGCTTTGGCTTCCCACCCTCCTTTCATCAGCTGGCTGGATCGAGCTGTAATTTAAGGACAGACAAGCATTATCAGAAAGCATCTGTGTAAAAACATCAGCCTGCTGGGACGTGGAGCTCTCCCCTAACTGTGCTGTCTAGATTTCAGCAGGCAAGAGGCTCCAGCGGAAGGAGCATTATATTATCAGGAGAAGAGCTTTCTGGAGTGTGATTGGCTGAAAGCAAATTGATATTTTTTTCTGCACTCCAGCACTGAACAGGAATATTTGCAAGTAAAAATTTGAGTTCTCACTTAGGAAAAGTCACAGTTCAAGAAGCACCGGTGAACAGTATCAAGCCATGACTATCATACCACCCAGATTGTCAGGAGGGATTCTGATAGCTGGGTTTGCTCTTATATTTCTGGGCAGACCTATAATTCTCGCAGTGCTGCAAGAGAATATTAACCCCCTTAAGGATTTTTGGATCCCATAAACTTTGTCTGAACATATTGATAGGAGTGTAGCATCTTTCAGGCTCTCAATCAGGACTGATTTGGCCTTCCCCTGTACTTAGAAAATAAAGTGACTATCTCTGTCCATGTAGTTTGTTTCGTATTTGACACCGTCCAGGCCATGATGCAGCAATTCCGGACTGGGGTCAAACATGGTGAGTGAACACTTCCTTGTCAGCAAAGGAACCATAGCCTTCAGAGAAGCTGTGTGTTTTTGTAAGAACAGCCAGCTGCATTTGCAGTAGGATGGCTGTTGCAGTGGCAAGAGCACTGTACTGGGTCTCAGGAGACTTCATCTGTGCTCCTGTATATGCCACAGTTCTGATGTGAGACTTTGGATAAGTAGCTCAGTCTACCCTGTGCCTCAGTTCCCCGTGGGTGAAAAGGATAGTAGTTTCCTACTTTACAGGGGTGTTGAGACAATGAAATTCATGAGCATTTGTCATGGCTGAGTCTCCACCCTGGCACTTTGAGTGCAGGTAATGGGGGACAATTAGCCAAATAAAATACTGATAGACCCTCTCCCTGCAGTTCCCAGAGACAGAAAAGTCTTCCTGCTTTCAGTTTTCCCTAAAATCAACCAGGAGCTGCCACCACCAAGTGTACAAAATCCCTTTCTAGGAAAGAAATCACTTGGAATCTCTTCCCTGAGGGCAAACCCCCCGAACTCCTTTTCCCAAGGAGCTGGAAAGAAGTAAGAACACCCCACAAAACAACCATTCAGGGAGCTGTGAGCTCTCTGGTAACATGTCTGCAGACAGGCACATAGTTTCAAGCCCCTGTAGGACACAAAGAATCAACCAGTACTTGTTGACAAAGGGGAAAACACATTTTTAAAACAAGACTATCTTTGCAAGCATTGTAAATGGCTTGGTGTTAAAAAAAAAAACAAAATGAAACATGAATTGAAGCAAAACACAGGGATTTTTCCCTGGGTCAGATTTTTGGTTACAGGAATGAACAAAAAGAACAAATAACCAGCTTAGACATGATTTCTATCCCCACTCCAACAATGAAAACAATAAAACATATCCAACTACTTAAATGTTTCCCTATGCTCACATTCCGATGAGCCCAGTAGCTCAATTCTGGAAAAGAGTTCATTTCTTTCCTAGCATCCGTGGAGAGAGCGCCCATCACTTCTCTAGCTCTTTTTTCTAACAAAGTCGATGCTGCTGTGATTTAATTTCAGATATGAATTTTTTCACTGGCTCCTATTGGTTTTTTGTGCCCTTCCCCCAAGCCCTCTTCCTTCAGAGATAGGTTAGCTTAACCCTTTCCTAGCTCTCCACATAAGTTTGGATTTTCCTTGGCAGCTCCTATTCATAAGAGCATTTATGAGTGGTATAGTGTTGACAGGCATGCAAGCGCTTGGGCAGATTTTTCCTCTTTCAAGTGAACACATTACAGGAAGTCACAGCTTTCCCATCATAGTGAAGCAGTCATTTCCCCCAGCTCCCTGAAGCATGAATCCTCCATGAAAGAAGTGAGTGAAGCAAAGCTGAACAAGGGGAAGGGACAGCTCAGTGGTTTGGGCAGTAGCCTGCTAAACCAAGGGTTGTAAGTTCAACTCTTGAGAAGGCCGATTGGGGCAAATAGATGTCAGGGCTGAGATGTGCTCTTGCCAAGAGGGCAGGGGACTGGACTAGATGACCTCATGAGGTCCCCTCCAGTTCTTGGAGATGCATAGGGTACAAAGCAATAATGCATCAGGATGGGCTTGAGAGCACTGAGATTAAGACCACACAGCCACCCTTGTCTTAAGCTGTGTTTATATGTAGTTGTTTCTAACAATATTTCTGTCCATTTCCCTGACCTCCACACACTGACGCTGGTGCTCAGAGGCAGGCTGGGGAAGCCACCCTATAGATTACTACGGTTACTGTCTTCATATATTTAGGCTGTGTCTACATGGGCTGCTTCTTCCAGGAGCAGCATGCTAATGAGCTACCCAGAAAATGCCAGCGAGGCACAGATGCAACTTTGCCATGCCTCATTAGCATATTGGCATGTGGTTCGGAGTCTGGAAGAAGCTCTTCAGGACTCCAAATTACACATGCAGAGGCACAGCCTGCGGGGGTCCTCCTTTTCCCCAGTGGCAGCAGTGAGCCCAGGTATGAGTCAAGGGAGGGGTGGAGTGTAGCTGGATGACCAGTTGAGCTGTTCCTTCCCCAAAGCCCCCAGTATCTTAAACACCGGGGGAGATTTCCCCATGGCAGCAGCAAAACCCTCTCTTTCCCTCATGACTGGCAGCATTGCCAATACTGAACAGCTGGCACTGCCTTTTATTGGGTTGGATTGGGGGGCTACCCACATGATGTGCCTGAGTGCGGAGACGACTCAGACTGTGTGGCACCTGTGGGGGGGCGGGGGAGAGTGGTCATACACAAATTTAAACTGCTGAAAAGAAGTTTCTGTTATGCAAGTACGACGCCCAGCACAGCCTTGTTGACGCCTGGTACGACAGGGCACGGGCTGTTGCCAGGCAGAGCAGAAAAATTACCAAGCGTACAGACAGTTGCAAACGTCTTCCAAGGGCTAGTTGAATGGGTAGATGCATGCACCCCCACTCATAGCATAGAAAGAAAGACGCCATTGCGCAAGCTGTCACAAACTAACACGAGCCCACAGCTAAAGGCTTGCTGGTCCTGCTTGGAAATCCAGGCTCTTCCTGTTACTGGAGAGCAGGGGCCAGAGCGGAGCACTGAGAGGGGCATTATGGCTTACAAATGAAACATCTCTGGAGGCGAATAAATTCCATTTTAAGATGTGGCATTTCCACACAAGCCTTTAATCGAACTTCAGCTTCGAGCTTGCCGCTATACCCCTCAGGTAACTGCAATTTTGTAATCTCAAGCTTAGTGCACCCAAAATCAAGCTAATGGGCTTCACAGTGAACATGGTCATGTGGTTAAAATTTAGCTAGTTGAATTAAATTCAAATTTATCTCGAAGACAAAGCCTTAGTGTACATATCCATCTACAGCCTCCTTAACTGACAGTCTCTACGTATCCAGCTGATGAAAAGCGAAAACCAAAACAATAACAAAGGTGGGGTGGGATAGGACCCTGATGTGATATAAATGTAGCCAGAACCATCAGCCCTTCTGACGCATTCCTTCCTGGTTTGGAGGGAAGAAAATCCTTGAAACGGCTGAATCTATGCAACTGTAGTGTGTAAAAGGTTTCCATGTCACTTCTCAACGCCTATCTCGTCTAGTCATAATGCTTGGGTATAAATTGCTTTACGGTTAATGGACTGTGCTCTAAACTGCTTTGGTCACGCTGTGAGATCCTTCTCATTTACTGTTCCTGTCAATCTGCATGCAGTTGAAAAGGAAAAGTATTTTGGGGCCAGTTAGCCACTTGATGGCTGCATTGGATACAATAACTATTTCCATATAAACCCAAATTATAGCAGGGGCCAAGTGATGTATTGAGTTTATAAGGAGAATGAATCCTTCTGACATACACAGTTTAGCATTGCATCATAGATACACACACACAAAACTATACATACAAAATGATGAGGACTAATTTAGCTATAACCCTCTAGAAAGAGATCTTGGCGTCATTGTGGATAGTTCTCTGAAAACATCCACTCAGTGTGCTGCAGAAGCAGAAAAGGCAAACTGAATGCTAGGAATCGTTAAAAAGGGATAGAGAATAAGACAGAGAATATCTTATTGCCTTTATATAAGTCCATGGTATGCCCACATCTTGACTATTGCATGCAGAAAGGGTTTTTTTTCTAGCAGAACAAAGCTGAACTGCATTCTGCCACTTTTTTAACCCAGTGCCTCCATATTGGAAGCCGTCTGGGTGGGGCTGGCTCTAAGCCGCAAGTGATTCCTAAAGGAGCCATTTGCAGCTCCCGATGCTCACATTTCAGGCTCCCTGCCCTGCTTGCCATGCAGAAGGGATCTGGCTATTAAACTTAGTGCTTGTGTTTGAGGGTGCTGAGAGCGGCCCCTGATGTGCTGCCGGAGGGCTTGGCTGGAAAGCAGCAACAGCAGCAGGTGGAGTTCATGTGCCAGCGGGTAAGTGATGCCTGGGTTTGCGGGGGCAGTTTGGAGCTGTGCAGGTTGGTGGGGCGTTAAGATTAGGTGTGGGAGGGGCCACATGGGGGGGGTGGGATTAAGCCTATGGGCAGTTTGGGGCCACATGGGAGAGTAGGGGGTTAAGCCTAGGGTGGAAGGGGTGATACAGGTGGGAGGGTGTTAAGCCTGGGTGCTGTTTGAGGCCACGGGGGCGGGGGGTGGGAGGGTAGTTTGGAGCTACACGGGGAGGGTTGAACCTCAAGTGGGGGGGGGTGGCTTGAGGCCACATGAGTGGCGGGGGGGTTAAGCCATTGGGTGGGGCAGTCTGGAGCTTGAGTTCTGCCACCTAGAAAAAAAGCACTACTTGCAGTATGGTTGCCTCATCTCAAAACATATATATTGGCAATGGACAAGGTCCAGAAAAGGGCAACAACCATGAGCTGCAGTTTGGATCAGGTGCCATATGAAGAAATATTAAAAAGACTGGGACTTTTCAGCTTCGAAGAAAGGAGACTACAACAGATATGACTGATGTGGGAAAAGTGCATCAGGAAAAGTTATTGTTCCCATAACAAAAGAACTAGGGAGTCACCAAATGAACTTAATGGGCAGCAGGGGTAAAACTAATAAAGGAAGTTTTTCTTCACTCAGCGCATAGTTAACCTGTGGAACGCCTTGCCAGAGGAGGTTGTGAAAACCAAGACTTTAACAGGGTTCAAAAAGAGCTAGATAAATTCATGGTGGTTAGGTCCATCCATGGCTATTAACCAGGATGCATAGGAATGGCATCCCTACCCTCTGTTGGTCAGAGATTGGAAATGGCTGTCAGGAGAGGGATTGCTTTTGGTGATTACCTATGGGGCATCAGGCATTGGCCTCTGTCAGAAGACAGGACACTGGGCTAGATGACCCTTTGGCCTGACCCACTATGGCCATTCTTATGTTCTTATTCTATATGCGCGCGCACGCGCGCGCACACACACACACACACTCTGCACAGTTGCTGAAGAATCTGGATTATTTTGTCATCTGTACGCATGTTGCTAATTTAAAAGCTTTCAGATTATTCTTTTAAAAAACACATTGTGAGACATGTCATCTTAATCTATGCATTGATCTAGAAAGCACTTAAGCCCATGACTATTTTTCAGGCCGTCAGTAGTCTCATTGACTTTCATACATAGGTCATATATTGAAAGTTTTACATGTGCGCTTTACTGGAGCGGAGCCTTCTAGCATAGCTGAAATACAAGCACATTTATGCATTAACCTTCCTCTCACTTTTTAATTAAAGTAGTAAAACATGCAGAAAAATTTAATGGCAGTTAGATTTAAATATTTATTCAGGCACAGGGATCCTGGTATGAAGGAGGGCCTGGGCTTTGTGTTGGTTTTATATGGTAGCCTTTTTTTGTGACAGGGCGCACCTGTCCCTTCATGAGCCATTGCTGGAGTCCCCAAAGTGCTAATACAACCTCAAGCTTGTAAGCAGGCATTTGTGTGTGTGTGTGTGTGTGCAGAGAAGGACCTGAGAATTTCAGTCCTAAAATCAGGGTGAGGAATACAGAACAACATAGGAAAAAGCCCAGGGAATCGCAGTGGCAGTCTGGGGGAAGCAGGACATGATTGCTGTTTATGGTGCCCCCCATTGGGAACCAGAGTAGTGGCTGAGCTCAGATTCCCCCACCAGCCATTAGAAAGTGTCCTATGCCCTGAGGAGACAAGACTTGTCTAGGTGCCTGAGTGCAGAGCTAAAGACCCTGGTGAGGACAGGCAGCGCGTTGGATTCTTTCCATCCTGGAAAAGGTTTATACATTTTTGATTGTGTGACTTGGCAGGAGGTCTGAGCCACTGAAGGTCTAAATAAGGGGATTTCAAAGTTCCCTGGGTCCTTTCGAAAAGGAGCCCCGTCTGGATGAGCTGCGCAGCAGTGAGACGTGGCAATTTCAAAGAGCTGCGGCCTCCCACATGCTAATGAGGTGCTGAATATGTATTCGAAGATTTGGGCTAGTGTAGATGTAGCCAATATGTTTTACTGCATTATAAATTCCCATGAATAATCAAAAACCGTATGTAGCATATTGGATTATGTATGATATCTGTGGATAGCAATATTTGCCACTGTCATGTATTTTTATGCATGAGTTTGATTGGCTATATTTCTTCAAAGAGTGAAGGAAAAGAACAATGAATATGCCCTAAAATAGTTTAGCACAGCTTAAACTAGGTCTATAATGAGATCATGGTCCTGGAGTCCAATATCTCAGGACTGGAGCTTGGTGAATAATCTGCTATTTCTAGCCCTGATATTACGAACAACTGTCCCCTTATTTGGTACCAATTGCCCAGTACCATAGCAAAGTAGTAAATTATTAGAAACATATTTTATTTGAATTTCACTAGAAGCCCACACCAAGAGTGGGTCACATTGTGTCAAGGGCTGAACAAACACATAGTAAGAGCCCATGCCTGTTCTGAAGAGCTTACCCACCACCTTTAAATAAGCAAAACAGATAAAATGTTAAAATAGAGATACTGAGAGAAGTAAAGTGATTCATGAGAGATTGCAGAGCAGACCAATGAGAAAGCTGGGAACAGAGCTCTGTTCCCAAGTAGTGATCAAGTGCCCTACCTACTAGACAATACTGCCTCTCAAACCACATTTCGAGGAATCAGGAAAACCGGGGTCTCCCAAGACATAACTTTCGCACCCATCCCCAAGCAAGGTCACATAGCGGAGACAGTTGGTGAGCTTTTTCTTTTCTTGAAACACCACCTGAAGCCAAAGTTTTGGATTATTATCAGTAGGAACAGAAACTACTAGGGAAGTGACTCAGTGCTACCTGTCATGGACAGAGGCACCACTATTCCAGAGACTGTTCAAGGGGCAATGAGGGGACAGTCTGAGCCTCAGAACTCACAATCCACATGTCAGAGAGGACAACAGCACCTCAAACCAAGGTAAAGAGTTAGATTGTTCATTATTGGTCACTGTCTCCCATAATACAGGAACACTTCATTGAGTTAATGACCCAAGCGATCTTGGGTAAAGATTCCAGCCAATAAAAAAAATGGCCTTAGTTGTTACTTAAAATATTGTCACAAAACCTAAATTTTGGGGTTTAAAAAAAAGCGCTTAATGTTCTTTACAGGATTAAAACATCCATAGCAGTGTAAATCTGCAAGTTCATGACCCCTAACGTCAGTTTCCAAATCCTGCTAAACTCCATGGCTTCAAGAATATCCTGTGGCAATGAATTTCACAGGCTGATGATTTTGGCATGGTAAATCACTTCCTGGGTTTTAAATTTGCTGCTTTTCAGTTTTATTATTTTTATATTAGTGTTCTTGTATAATGAGACATCCAACAATAATGAACAATCTAACTCATTTTGTATCTAACTTAGAATACATTGGAGAATTCATTACAAGATCAGTTTAGCACAAATAGAGGTCATTGCTTTTACGTTTGAAAATTAACCAAGACATTTCTTCTCAAATGCTATGTGTTGACACGGTATAGGAAAGCCCATCTGAGAAGACAGTCTACTCTGAGAACTATAGTGTTAACACTGCTTTGGAAATGGATACCACTATTTAGGATCTATCAGTTGTTTTAGTGGTTCATGTTTAAGAAAATAACTGGCTCCCAAGGTTTCAGAAAGAACTTTCCAACACTTGTGTCGATATATCTCCAGCTGTTTATTGCCAATTTAACCACTGTCATTCATCTTTCTTCCTTGCTAGCACTCAATACCATTCAAGCAAGACCAGCTTCTAAGCAAGAAGTGCTCTAACTTAACATAAATCTCAAGGGATGGGGAGAGCCATACTGCTGGTAGACAAGACCATTATTAAATTCCTGTGATGGATCCATATCTACAAAGGAAAACATCCATACTTTGACAGTCATCCTTGAAACACAAGGAAGCCTCACTCTCTAATTTGGACTCTCTCAAGTTCATGATGAACATTGGTTGTGTCATCTCGAATGAGGGAAGGTGTGTATGATACTGGAATAAAATATAAACCTTACCATTTTCAATGCCAAAGTCACAGGCACGTTAGCAATTTGATGGATTAGAGAGACTAGATGAACAAGATGATGGATTGGACTGGGATAAGTAATTTAGAAAAAGTAATGTTATGCTGTTTTCCTCTCTGAGGAACAGAAAGCCAAGGATTATGAGGAAAATTCTACCTTTGATTCCTAAATGAAGTGTGGAAGAGCACGTCGAACACACCTCGACATTTAACCTCAAAAGAACTGCGTGCTCCTAAGGTATCTATTTAGGCCCATCTGAAAAGGGGCAGCTGGAGGATGTAGTGGGCAGGGCGACCATATATCCCTGTCTCAAATATGGGACAGGGAGATATGGGGGTAGGGGCGACTCCTCCCGGCTCCACTAAGCCCTGGGGAGCTGGGAAGGAGGTGGCAGCTGCTGGCCCTCCCCTGGAGCCCAGGGAAACAGAATCCCCCAGCACTTCCCAGGAGCCCCAGGGAAGCGGCAGCTGCCAACAGTATCTGAGAACCCTGGGGAAGTGTCAGGGATGCAGCAGCCACCCATGCTCCCCCATTTCCTGAAGGCTTAGAGAAGTGAAAATGTCAGTGGGGGGAGGCCCCACATCTGGACAATTAGTCCCTTTTAAAAAACAAGTAGGGATGACTTTTTGGTGTCCTAAATATAGGACCATCCCACCTAATACGGGATGGATGGTCACTCTAGTAGTGGGCCAGATTCTCTCCTGAAATGTCAGCCTAACCACTGAAATCACCAGCTGGGAATCTGGCCTCTCATTTCTACTGTCTTCCCTTTTGTCTTTGTTAAACCCAATATTCTGTTCTCCTGGCTTTCAGCACCTCACCAGAGAAACTCAAGAAAGCAGCTTCCACCATTTCACACCGCCAGTTGTCTCCCACCTTGCTTCATACAAGCTCCAGCCTCTGCATCAGTAGGCTGGATCAAGAAAATATTTCCCGCTCTTTGAGTCACAAGCAGTTAATACAAACAAATTGGAGGCGAATGATCTATCCTGCTTCAGAAGAATTCTGTCCAGAAAAAGGACAGTAGAAATCAGATTTTATAGATTCTTGAGTGCACTTGGGAACATCATATGCAGAGGGCTGACCCAGAGTAAAAGGCCAAACTGGGGGTTAATTTTTAGGTCTTTTTCTCATTGTTGTGTTATTATGCTCAGCAGCTGTGACTGCCTGACCTTGAATAGCAATTTCAAATTTACTGGCAATGCTTTTAGCTTCATCACCTAGCTCCTCCCATTTGCTTTCAGGTGTTCTCATTTCTTGAGGAGCAGCAACATTGCGTGCTTCTAATTCCATGGCACTCAGTAGATTCTAATTTTCATTTTGTGGTAATTCTGAAGCTCTATTCAACATCTTGAATATTCTTGCCAAAACCAAAGAGCCTCAGCAGAAAGGAATAGGTCTGCAGCCTTTCCATCAAGCTATTTGGGGCAACAGTTGATGGGCCAACATCATCAGCACCCTCAACTGAAATGGCTTCCAGTGTTTCCAGTACTGTTCCATATCTTGCATGCAGTTTTTGGAAGTAGTTGTACTGGCATGACCAGTGAGTTTCTAATAGTCTAGCTCAAGTACCTTCTGGCCAAGCTGCTGGTGGGCCTTAAAAAGTTCACAGTGTTTGTAACTCCTGCTAAAGATGTACAAGTCAGCATTGGTTTATATCTGCATAAGTGGTGGACCAGCAGCTCCTTAAAAGATGTGCTGAGGAAAAGGTCCTAGAATTAAAAAGCACAATTGCAACCCTGCTGAGGAATCAACATTTGTGTGCAACAGTGTCTATGGCTCCCACCTGGTAACCTACCCCAAAGCCCACTGTAGTGAAAGAAAAGACATGTGGACAAGCAGGACTACGTGGAAGAATAGAGGGCCACCTTGAGGTATTGCCATTCCCCCAAAAATTGAAGAGTTGGAAAGAGCAGTTGTTTCAAGTGTGATTTAAGCAATGTGGGTGTTGACACACATCAGCTTTGTTTCCTGACAGCAGAGAATGATCCCAGTGGGTCATTCTCTAGCTCTGCTGCTCTTGCAATGAAGCACTAAAACAGCCAAAGCTGGGCTAACCTGAATATGTGTGGAGCAGCAGCCCTGCCCCTGCCTGAGCAGCTGGGCTTACTCCTCCCAGCCTTTGTACATGACAACCCGTGATGATGAGATCCGCAGCAATCATCTCGAGCTCCTTTCTCCACCACCACTCCCTAAACCTGCTTGTGTCAGTGAATTTGAATAAAGCGCCACAGAAGCTGCCACCTTGCTATGGGGTCTGCCTCATAAATCACATGTATATAGGTGGCTTGATACCGTAACTCCTAGAGTCCGATAGAATATGAAGTTTTCATATGAAAGCTGATGTTTGTCTAGTAAAACCCTTAGGATTTCAATAACCAAAGGACCTCTAGCCCAGATTCAGAGTTGATTTGTCTGGATTTGTAGACAATGGAGAGGTTAACAACATAAGAATGTTATGGCTGTATTTAGGGCCCTGAAAACATGTCCCAGACTATGAAATAAGCCCTGCCCCATGCAATCTGACCTCCCCTGTGCTGCTGGGAATGTCCCAGCTGGGGTCTCCTAGCTGTGAGTCCTGGCCAGGCTGGGGAGGGAAGACTTCCTCTTCTCCTGCACAGACACTCTCGGGGAAGAAAGTGAGGGAGATCAGACCCACTGCTGGGTAAGGTGGGATCTTCGTGATTACAACAGCATGAAATTTCAAAATGCAACTGTAACCCCAACGCCTAGACGTGGTTCCCTGTCCCATGCAGTGGCATTTAGACCACTTACAGAGGGAAAGAATGAACCTCTTCTAGGGCCTTTGCTAAGAGCCAGCTGAATTTTAGCACTAGCTGTAGAGGCTCCAGCCCTCAGATCCAGAGCACCCAGGTTTGAGTCCACCTGTGAGTAGTTACAAGTAGGGGCAGAACAATTTAGAAGCCCTTGGACTATGAAATCATTTTAAATGGACCATGAATTTGATAAGGCCCTAATCAGATTAGGTCAGAACAATGATCCTTCTAGTCCAATCTCCTGTCACCCAACAGTGGTTAGTGCCAGATGCTTCAGAGAGGAAGGAACGAAAACCGGGCAGTTATCAAGTGATCCATCCCTTGTCTTGCAGTCCCAGCCTCTGTCAGAGATTTAGGGAACCCAAAGCAGGGGCTTGCCTTCCTGACCTTCTCGGCTAATCGCCCTGGGTGGACCTGTCCCTCCAGGAACTCATTTAATTCTTTTTTGAACCCAGTTGCAATGACGACCTTCACAATATCCCCCGGCTTCACAGGTTGATTGTGCATTGTGTGAAGAAGTACAACTCAGTGCTAAACCTGCTGTCTACTAGTATGATTGGATGACCCTGGGTTTTCCGTTATGAGAAGACATAAGGAACTTTTCCCCTATTCACTTTCTCAACACCACTTATGATTTTATAGGCCTCTGTCATATCACCTTTAGTCATCACTTTTCCAGGCTGAGCAGTCCAAGTCTCTCTAATTTCTCCTCACACGTAAACTCTTTCAAACCTCTAAACCTTTTTGCTCAATTCTAATACAGCTTTCTTTGCGATGGAGTGAGCAGAACAGAATGTAGCATAAAAGGTGTGGGCGCGTGGCTTCCTATAGTGGCATTATGATATTTTCTATTTATGATCTTATCGATTCCTCTCTTATCGTTGTGTCCGCTTGTCTCACCACCATTGAATGTTGACTGGATATCTTCAAAGAATTACCCACGCTGACTCCACAGTCTTTGAGTGGTAGCAGCTAAATTGGACCCCACTTTTTCTGGAAAACAAAATCCCAACAAACAACTGTTCAGGCATGGGACTGTCCCACACATCTTCTGCAGTGGAGATGGAGATGATGAATTTGTTCAACTTCTCGACAGTGGTCTGGGGTTTGCCAGGGTTCCTGCTTCAGCTTCACATTTAAAAATATTTGCTTCTAGGTTGTGAGTCTTTTGCTAGTTGCTTTTCAAATTATATTTTGGCCTGCATAGCTTTCTTTTAGACTTGAATTTCCATAGTTCATGCTCCTCTGTTTAACACAGTAGGATTTGACTTTGCATTTTTGAAGGATGCCTTTTTCACTCTCTCTGCCTCTTTAATGCTTTGTTTAGCTACTGGTGTAATTTTCGGTCCTTTTTTCAAATTTGGGGGTATACATTTCATATGAGCCTCTATTATGGTGAATTAAAAAAAATCCATGTTTTGTTTAACAAGCTTCTTCATTTTTGCACCGGTCCCCTTTTCAAAGTTAAATGTTACTCTGGCAGGGTTGTTCGTCATTTTACTTCCTTATGGATGTTCAGTATAAATTACATCACGGTCGCTATTACCAAGCAGTTGAGCCATAGCCACCTATTGGCCCAGATCTTGTGCTTCACTTTGGACCAAATCAAGAACTTCCTGTCTCTGGTGGGCTCCAGAAGCATCTGCTTAAAGAAGCAGTTATGAGTGGTATTCTGCGGCTGTACCCAGCCAATATGAGGTTGGTTGACACTCATGCCCCCACTTCCGCCCCTGCTATTGCTGTGTTTTCTGGTTTGTGCAATGCTTCGTTCATTTAGAGAGGCAGCGCTCACCATCACATAAAGATGGTTGGCAGTATACTCCTACTGCTGTACTCTTGTTATTCAAGCATGGCATTTCTAAGCCTAAAGATTCTATGGTGCAGTTTGATTCATTTAAGATTTTCACTATATTTAACTCTGTGCCAGAGGTCACCAACCTTCGGCATGTGACCCATCAGGGTCATCCGCTGTCATGCCATGGGACATTTAGTTTACATTGACTGTCTACAGGCACACTTCCCCTTTCCCAGCAGCACCCAATGGGAATGGAGCATTATCCTGATGGACCACATGTTGAATGTTGCTGACCCGCCCCTCCCCAACTTTAGTGCCCTTCCCCAACTCACTTTTATTCCTATATATTCTCCCCACCTCTCCACTCTCTGATTTGCTCACCTTGATCATTTTTTTCTGATTTGTCCTCCTGGATTACTGTTTTTGGTTTTCTGTGCCTTAAATATTGAGTCTGTTCTGGTCTGGCTATGGTCTGAAGAATTGGGTCTGTCCCATGAAAGCTCACCTAATAAATTATTTTGCTAGTCTGTAAAGTGCTACTTGACTGCTTTTTGTTTTGATAGTATATACACTAGCATGGCTCCCTCTCCGTGACTATTGCGACCCTGTGATACTCTGTCGCGTTAATTATCATTGTTCGCCCAAGTTTCTATAATGCCTGTTGTGCAAATATCCTCATTCCATATCAGGCACTCAGGTTTACCCAACTTAACATTTAGACTTCTAGTGTTTGTCTGAAAGCATTATAAATTGTATGAATAATTACTATTCAGCCTTCACGTGATGTAAACAAATGGATTTCTTTTTTCATTTGACTTTCCTCTTTACTAGGAGGGATATCAGTCAGAACTATGCACTCATCTGCACCTTTCTGCCTTCCCTCAGATCATTGTTTAAAATCTTCTTTACAACCTTGTAAAAGTCACATGCCAGCAATCTGGTTCCAGTGTGGTTTAGGTGGAACTCATCCTTCCTGCACAGACTGTCTTCCCAGAAGCTTCCCCAGTTCCTAAAAAAAACACTGAAATGGGTCTTTGCCCATGAAAGCTTATGCTCCAAAAAATCTGTTAGGCTATAAGGTGCCGCAGGACTTCTTGATGTTTTCAAACTCCCTCTATACCATCATTCTGCCCATCTAACTGGCTCTGTCTTTGGACCAGGAAGCACTTCAGAGAATGCTACTGAGATGATTCTGGACTTTGATCTCTTACATTGCAACCTAAAATTTGCCCTTTGGGACCTCTCTCCTACTTTCTCTTATGCCTCTGGTACAGGGTGAATCTGGGAATCTCTCATTTGGCCACATCCATAATCTAGCATGATTTAGTTAGCAGGACTACCACTTATCATGGGTGTGGCCAAGTTTCCCATGGTCCCATAAAGTTTGCTTCCAGCCACGAGTCCAGGCTCTCAGTGTTCAGTGCTGTTATTTAGCTGTCATTTACCCCTAGATATCTTCTAAGAGCCCAGTAAGCAGTGGAAGTGTTGGTAATGCTACTAGATAATATTGACCTCACATAGGCCGTGTCTACACGTGCCCCAAACTTCGAAATGGCCATGCAAATGGCCATTTCGAAGTTTACTAATGAAGCACTGAAATGCATATTCAGCGCTTCATTAGCATGCGGGTGGCAGTGGCACTTCGAAATTGACGCGCCTTGCCGCTGCGCAGCGCGTCCAGACGGGGCTCCTTTTCGAAAGGGCCCTGCCTACTTCGAAGTCCCCTTATTCCCATCAGCTCATGGGAATAAGGGGACTTCGAAGTAGGTGGCATCCTTTCGAAAAGGAGCCCCATCTGGATGCGCCGCGCAGCGGCAAGGCACGTCAATTTTGAAGCACCGCTGCCGCCCGCATGCTAATGAAGCGCTGAATATGCATTTCAGCGCTTCATTAGTAAACTTCGAAATGGCCATTTGCATGGCCATTTCGAAGTTTGGGGCACGTGTAGACGTAGCCATAGTCTGGCAAATTGCCTTGTCTGGCACTGGTCAGGTCCTGAGAGTGCTGGATGAGAGACGTTCAACTTATATCTACATGAACTATGACCACCAGTTCCTACCTAACACTGTGCATAAGTCTATCTAGGGCTTTTGAAGTGTTTGCGGTCTTCACACCAGAAAGGAAATTCACCACGCGCTTCTCTCAGTCATCACAAACACAACCACCTATATTTCCAATAACTGAGTCTTCTCTTACTAGATGGGTCTCTTCATAATAAGGAAGGTCTTGGGGTCCCCTTCATGTAGACGGGTATCCTTAGTGTAAAATGTATGTGCCTCTTACACAGCCTCTGTAAACCCTCTCACTACACTCCTGTCTGCGTTTGGCATTGGGGTTTAAATCAGGAAGGTATTTCAAACTGGCAGCTCATGCTGTCTCCATCAGTTGCTAGTGCAGTTTGGTGAGTGATCCAAGGTGCCTAATGACCTTAGCACTAGTATTCTCTATAGCACATGTCACAGGACAGAAAGGGTTGCACAGGCATCTGAGAGCAGTTTTAAAGTAATTGAGAAGCTCTAATAAAGCTGGTGGTAAGAGTGCACATTGTAGGAAGCCAATGCAACGGTAACAAAACTAGAGGCTCTGCTCTCTCTTCAGTCGTAGAATGACTGCTAACTGATGACTCAGATGATGAGGTGAGGTGATTCTATGGGTCATAGAGATTCAGGAAGACTTTCTGAGCTTTCACTGAGCACTGACAAACTGGGACTCTCTCTTCTGTAGCTTGTAGAAGGAACTGCACCACAGCAATCCTGAGGAGTCTTACCTCATCAAGTACTGTGTGTCTGGCTTTCTTGAAGGGATCTCAGTGGCTTTCTAAACCTGATGACTCAGGCTCTCTCCTCTTATCTTTGCTGCTGCTGCTGCTCCAGCCTCTTCTCATTTTTGTAATTAATCTGGATGGATTTTCATTTATTTTACTCTCTTAAGCCACCAAGTCTACAACCATTCCAACAGGGCAACTTACAGGAGCACAGTTACTCACATGCTTAGGTATTTTCAGAATTGGGTCTCAAACTGAGCATGCATTTTTACAAGCTATTTGGGAGTACTGCAGCTTTTCTCCTGAAAAAGGGAATTCTTTATGCACAAAACTTTCCCTTTGAAGTTCACTGATACAGAGCCATTTGGGGCCCAATCCAAAGCACATTGACATCTACGAGAGATTCTGTTGGCTTCAGTGGGCTTAGCTCAGGCCCTGAGTTTGTACATTTCCTCCCCTCCGACATACCAGAATCCCATTTTTATTCTCTGCCATACCTAATCTGCTACACTGCAGAGCTGTCTTCAAACTGAATTTGCTCAACTAAATTCACTTTCAAGGACCGTGCTGCTGCCAGTCAGATCAGCACTTCAAAATGCATTAATTTGCACCTGTGAATAGCCAGTAAACTACATTGCTCAGGCTTTCATAGTGAGTTGGTGATGTAGCTAACTCTGCATGTCATGCTAATTTTGCTCACTTTATGAGCAAAATTGTCATGTACCTTAGCAAATTTGTAACGGCAATGAATAAAAGGAATAATGTGTTGCTAGCTCAGGCCCCGTCACTTCAGTTAGAATGGAAAAAGTCTCATTAATATTTATCCTCCAAAGCAAAATGTTTCTCTGGATGAACAGAAGTTAAAGTTTGTCCTTTCATCTCCAAGGCGGTAGGGGGTAGTGGAGTGGAAGTAATTGACAGCCAGAACTTGGCCCCACTAAACATGATTATATCTTCAGTTAAGGTTTTTGAACTGGAGGACGCACAATTCTGAGAGGAGTGCCCTGAATTACCAGGCTATTCTGCATTTCTAAGAGCAATTTTAAACACTTGTTGGTAGCACATTTGTAAGCAAATGTTTAACAGGAAAAATTAATTGCTCTAAGAGCTTATTTCAATTGCCTTGCTCCTTTTTGTTCTGCACATTTCTATTGACCCAAATTTGAATGGCTGCAGAGTTCTTGGAGTTCAAAGAATAAATTCCCCTTTTCTCTTTTTCATTCTTTGCTATTCACTTTTAACCTTCATTATGTTTTCCGCTGATGGCCTGATTCCTCCAGACCTACCTCTCTCCCCCAGCCTTTTCATCTCAGCTTCCCTGCATGCCTACCCCATCTTACCCTCTTCTCTGCTTCACCTCTGGCCTCCTCTTCCCTTCAGTGGCTCCCCTCCATTTAGCTTTATTCTCTCATACGCTTGCCATCCCCCTCCAAAATAATGAAGCAAGATGACATTTCCTGCAATAACATAGTTAACACTGCAGTGTACTCTACATCTTCCCTCACCCTCTGTCAGTCTGGTGCGTCTGGACTGTACGCTCTGTGATGTACGGACTGGGCACTATTTTTACAGTGTTTACCACAACGCAGTCCCATTTGTGGTTGGTGCTTCAAAGTGACAGTAATAAAGATTATTAATAATGTTGGAAATAAAGCCTATTCTCTCTGGTACATTGCACTTAGCCTTTATTTCAAATGCACATGCAAATACAACCAGGTCCTAGGTATATGTATATTATATATTTATATAAGCCTAATAGCTGCAAGCTGGCAATTTACTATATGGGGGTATAAAGCTATTCTATCTGCTTTCCTCCTTTAGGATGAATACTTACATTATGATTTACAGAGACAATGGACACCAAGATATATAAAATTTCAAGTTTCAGTAACAACTTTAGTTGTTTTGTCTGTTTTCTATGTTTTATGAAGTGCATCTTCCGAAACAAGCCCTAGTACATCACACATAGGCCGTGTCTACATGAGCCCCAAACTTCGAAATGGCCACGCAAATGACCATTTCGAAGTTTAGTAATGAAGCGCTGAAATGCATATTCAGCGTTTCATTAGCATGCGGGCGGCCGCGGCACTTCAAAATTGACGCGCCTCACCACCGCGCGGCTCATCCTGATGGGGCTCCTTTTCGAAAGGACCCCGCCTACTTCGAAGTCCCCTTATTCCCATGAGCTGATGGGAATAAGGGGACTTCAAAGTAGGCAGGGTCCTTTCGAAAAGGAGCCCCGTTGGGACGAGCCATGCGGCGGCGAGGCGCATCAATTTCGAAGGGCCGCGGCCGCCCACATGCTAATGAAGCGCTGAATATGCATTTCGGCGCTTCATTAGTAAACTTCGAAATGGCCATTTGCGTGGCCATTTTGAAGCTTGGGGCTAGTGTAGACGTAGCCATAGAGCCATAAAAAGGGAACAAAGAGTTTATGCAAACATAGATAAATTAAAATCATTGTTGGAAGCTCAGCATACAGCTCTGGGGTGGGGCCTCCAGCCCTGTGTCTCTTTGGCCGACTTTCCCACTGTCGCCCCCGTGAGCTAATCTGTATCCCCTCCTAGTGGCTGAGGCAGGCCTTGGCAGCCCAGTCACTGCTCCCACTTCCTCAGGGGCTACAGGGGAGTGGGGTAGGGGAGCTCCGGCTCTCCCTCTCCATGGAGCTCCAGCCCATGGCCCTGTTGGTGGTGGGGGTGTTGCCCCAGCCACCCGCTCAGTGGGGATCCCACACCGTAACACACTGAGCTCCTGGGTTACCTCCCGTTTCCCTGCCCTGGGCTGCTTCCTACCCCATCTCAGGTGAGTTTCTGGCTGCTCCTCCCCCGACTGCTGCTGTACTGCCATTGACAAGTTCTAGCAGGAGCTCCTTCCTCTCTACTGGCCAGCTCCAACTGACCAGCCTCCCTGGCCTTTATACCTGGGCTGCAGTTGGACCAGGCCCAGCAGGGCTGCAGGGGAGGGACCTTTTCCAACCAGGCAACCCCCCCACCCCCCGACTAGTGCTGCGTTGGTACACCCCATCACAGGCTCCTGGATATGGAAGGTTTTTTTAATAGTCATCCTTTCCCAGTGGCAGCTGCAGGCCCTGGGGCAAGTTGAGAGGGTGGACTGGCTCTGCGCCATGGAAGGGGCCAAGAGCAGTCAGCTTTCAGCGCTCCCCCTCCTCCCTCCGGCCCTTGGCATGGGACCTCTCCCACTCCCTCTCAGTTTTGTGCAACCAGAGTAGCACTGCTACGGCATTCAAAGGGGGCCAGAGATCCAGCCACCACATCCACCAAAGTAGCAAAGAGTGGGCCTGTCTCTTTGCATCTAGTAACCATACTGTTATGCAACAGTACTGGCACTCTGCATTTTTCAGGTTCTATTTATCGGGCTTTATAAGAAAAGTTTTAGGTGCTCTTAAAATTTGCTGGCTTCCCAATCCATCTCCATCTTCAACAGATGCATCACTTGTAATTCCTTCCCCTGGAGTTGTAAAAATGCCTTGGAAAAAATTTGAGGTTGGCTACATATCCTGAAGGTCACCAGATCTGGTCTAGATCAGATCAAGAGAGAAGCAAATGTCAATGTTATGGGCACTCACTGAGAAGACCTTGCCACCAGCCCTTTCTCCTTGTACCAGAAGGACTCCAGCTCAAGCAGTGGGGCTAATAGCCCCTGCAGGGCCCAAGGGCAGGAAAGAGAGGATTGGCCCCATGTTCCTAGAAGCGGCAGAACCTCAGAGAGAACGAGCAGAGCCGAGGGCAGTTAGCGTTACCCAGAGCCCAACACTGGGCTCTCGCCCGTTGCTCTCAGAGCTGCACAGAACCGTGTTCCTGTGGCATTTCAAAAGGGCCTGATGCTCTGACCATCACTGAGCACAGTGCTGGGCCCCACAGCCTTCAGAAGCTACATGGAGTAGCTGAATGATGCTTCCATAGCATTTCAAAGAAGACCCAGTGCTCCTGGCTGCTACTACTTTAGTAGCAGCTGTGGCCAGGAGTTCTGGGCCTCTACACCATTGCCCCTTTTGGCTGCCTCCCACGCATTGGCAGGCCTGCTCAGCCCTATCTGTCTCTGGCATGTGTGTGTAACCCACACACCTATGTGTGGTTAACTGTCTTATGCGGTGGTACCTAGACCACATTGCAGAGAAAGAATGTGTCCTCTGCAGCTCAAGCTGTAGAGGCACCTGTGTGGAGACCCCAGGTTCCTGTCCCCCTGTGGGCAGTTACATGTGTGTAAAGGGTTTAGTAGAGAAAATAAGCAGCTCCTCTAACTGAAGAGGTTGCTCCACAGTGTCGAAGCCAGGGAAGAGGAATTGTATTGGCAGCTACTGGACAAGTTTTCTAGTGTAACTGCTGATACAAGGGTTGCTTTCAGAAATACGCAAGTCAAAATCTGGCTTGTGTCAGCCTTGTATTGACTCCAGAAAAGAAAACAGATGTTGAATCTGATTAACGACAAACATGTTTACCTGCTTCTATAGCTAGAGACCTGTGCAGCTTCAAAATTTGTATCCACATCTGACCCGCAACCCGTAAAAGCGATCTGCATATGCAGAGCTTCATGGCCATTATACAGTGAGTATCTGTGGATTGGCAGGGCTGTAGCTATAGCCCCCAGAGCAACTACATCCCTAGAAGTTTTTAAATCCCGGCTTGACTTAGTCATGGCTGGGATGACTTAGCAGGGGCTGATCCTGGTTGGGGCAGGGAGCTGGACTTGATGACCTCTTGAGGTCGCTTCCAGCTCTGTGATTCTATGATACGCCCTCAACAATTGGTCCTGTTGCATTGTTTGCTTGAGAAAAAACACAGACAAGAAACATGTGAGAAACAACCAACCTAATGGAGGCAGCACTTCAATGACGGGATGTTGAGCAGAACTACCTGGGAAAACTTGATTGGTAAGAATGCAAATGTCTGACATGCCTTGCTTCCTTCAGAGGTACAAATTGCAAGCTATTCCAGTTGTGGCACACAGCAAAATCAAGCTCCCAAACAGACAGTTACTCAAACAGTATACACGTTGCACCACATTTGTCTGCAGCATCTACAGGGCTACATAAATATTGCATTTGGATGTTCAGGAACAGCTCTCATTAAAGGCACTAGAAATCACACTCATGCAGCTGAAGAAGGACTTTTTCCTCTCAAATAGCAATGTTTTTAACCCCCTTCACGTTGTAGCCATTTGCTGGTCAAACTGCTTACCTTTAGAAAGTGCCATACAGTGTTATGCTATTCAGAATAACTTTAGCAATGTAATAGTTTATTGCTTTCAAAATGCATTTAGCTTGAGATTAAAAGGCCTCTGTATTTTAGCACATTTACGATCCTCCTTTCACCAACTTATTGGGTAACCTGTTTCCCAAGAAAAATAAATTCTGTGACACCACCACATCTGGCTAAAAACAGGCTACCAAAGAATACCATGTCACAAAGCAAATGATCTGGCTCAGCAAGGGCATGCCATGCAAAAACTATTGGCTTGAGTCTGACTGTGCTCACAGTGGCACAAATCATAAGCAACTTCAGTGATGTCAGATGACGCCGTGTAAAACTGGTGTGAAGAAAACATCATTTGCTGCCAAGCGCTGGTGCCTTTCATAGTTTTGCTTTAAAAAAAAAGAAATCATGCTAACGTAAGCAGGGTCTGAATGAATGCTTCCCTGGCAGCCAGCTAGGAGGAAAAAGAGAGCGGATTGTATTTATGTAAGTACAGTTTGCTCTCATTTTGCTAGATATTCAGCAGATGGAGCAGTGCTTAACTCATCATAATCAACCTATCTGGCATTGGGTCACAAATTATGTTAGTGCTGAATGTACGGGTAGTGAAATCTGGTTACCAATGGGTATACAGAAAAGCAGGACTGTGCTTATTCAGTTCTAAAGGGACAGGGGCCTCGCTTAGCAGAAAGGACCTCCTTAAGCTGGGACTGGACTATCCAAGCCCTGAAGTAGGAGGAAGCATGGGTGCAGGTACTCTGGTGAGGACACTGTATACCCTCCGCAAGAGTATTCCCTAGACCAGAAGTCGGCAACCCCCAGAATACATGCCAAGAGTGGCACATGAGTTGATTTTCTTTGGCACATAGGTGGGAGCTTAGCCCCTCCCCTCCTTCCCCCATGCCGCTCCCTACCCAGGGCCACCAGCAACTCCACTCCAAGCCAGTGAGGTTGCTTGCAAGACTGGCTGAGCACCCAGCCCCTAGCAACCTCTTTCGCTGGGGCTCCCTGTCTCAACAACATCTGAAATCCTGCCAGGTCCTGGATGTTTCTGGACCAGAGAATCTAGAATCAGAGAGTTCAACCTGTATTAAAAGCCTGGACATTTAGATCTTTTTAAAACCCGGATGGACAGCGATTGAAAGACCAAAACAGTAAAGCTCTCCATTTTAAGTTAAGCTGTTTTAAGTAGGACTATTAGTGACTTTAAAAAGTATCACTGGCACTCGGAGTGTACATGGAAGTCAAAAGGTCACTTTTTAGCACTCTGCCTCAGAAAAGTTGCTGACCCCTGCCCTCGACTGGTTTTCCCCCTTCTCCTCACTGTTCAAAGAATGCTGACAGAGGGATAAGCCATTTCAGAGGTAGAGAAAAGGATTGTGGAAGATTTCTCAGCCTTGAGAGCTTAGTTGCTCGATAGAATAATTTTTGCCCTCAAAAGGATCCCAATTTGTCAAGTCTGATTGGCAAGGACCTGCCAGACACCCATTACATATGCAACAGATGCAGCAAGGACTGTCACTCTCGTGTGGGTCTTCATAGTCACAGCCAACACTGCAAATGAGGATGCCAATCGGAACTACGAAGGGCGCGTTCCATAGTCTACATAGACTGTAGGATGCTACTACTGATTGGCCCCCCCCAGTTCATTTTGGAGGAAGAAGCAGATGGTAGGGATACCACTAAGGAAAACTATTTGGGAACTGTACTGGGGAGGGTTGGAAATCACTGAAACCACCATCCCAGAGCAAGCTGTACAGCAGCAGTAAAAGAAACACAAGAGCGCTGGAAGTTGTCACATAAACAGGCTGCAAGCAGGTTGGTCAATGGGGAGAGGGGTGCAATTGGCCTGGGCCTGGCCTTTCAAAGGCTGCTTTGAAATGCCCTCGAGCAATGTGCACCACTCCGCAGTGGCTCAGAGGAAGCGTAGTGGGGGTCCAGGGCTGACTGCCGCAAGCCCTGCCCCTTCTGTTCTTGGATCCACCCCTTCTGTCTCCATCCTCCAGGCGGGGCCGCCTCCTTGGCAGACCCCTTACTTTGAAGTAAGGAGTGCAGAAAGTCTACACACACTTTACTTCAAAGCTAAACTTCAAAGCAAAACACTACTCCATTCCTGGGAATGGAGTAGTAACTTCGAAGTTAGATGCCTTTACTTAACTTGGAAGTAAGGAAAAGTGTGTATAGGTGCTCTGCAGGCTACTTCGAAGTTAACTTGCAAGTAAGTTTGCAGTGTAGATGCAGCCTCAGAGTGGTAATATAGGATACACGAATTATGCCACATACAGTGTGATCTTGCATATTCACACTGGCTGGGAGACCTACCTACAA
This sequence comes from Carettochelys insculpta, assembly GCF_033958435.1. Classification (NCBI taxonomy): domain Eukaryota; kingdom Metazoa; phylum Chordata; order Testudines; family Carettochelyidae; genus Carettochelys; species Carettochelys insculpta. The sequence continues at coordinate 129,232,996 of NC_134140.1, read as the reverse complement.
GCTACGAAACTGTCAGTAATTAGACTAAGAAAGCAAAAATAATGCAATGCGAAATGTACCTTAAGCGTTGTATCTGGTTATCCATAGTTGACTCCAGGTGATTCATGATCTAGCTACAATAATTCACACAGATCATCAGGACTGTGGTTCACTTGAAATCTTCTCAGACAATAGCACCCAGGCTGCATGTTGGTAGCACTGAAAGCTTTTTTTTTTTTTAAAAAAAAAAAAGGAGGCAACATGTAGTTGCCAGGGTTTCCTGTGACTGTCTCCTGCGTGCAGGTTCCAGATCCAATGACACAGCAGAACTGCTGTGACCTCCCCAGCCACATGGGAGCTGATGTAACCTACACATCTAGAGTAGTTTACTGTCCCATCCAGTGGCAGAACGTACACTAAGGAAGAATGAGCTTCCTCAACAGCCTCAGCGGGGTGCCATGGGGCTTTTAGCTCAAACTGTAGAGGCCTCTGCACTGAGCTCCAGGTTCAAGCCTGCCTGGAGGGCATTTACTCTGGCACTCAGAGAAGGGAGATAGTTTGCTCTAAGGTTCCCCCCCAGGGGTGCCCTGCCTTGTCTGAAGGTGCCAGGGAGGAAGGGAACAGAGCAGCAATCAACTGTTTGAAAGCTTTGCTGGAGTAGAGGGGGAGGAGCAGAAGGGGGTCATGGAGGTCCAGATGAGACACACTGTGGGGGTGGTAGATCCCCTTGAGGCGCTGCTCTCTAACATTGCCCCATAGTCTTGCCTCTGTCCCCCTACAGTCTGCCCAAGTCTGTCCCTCCTGAAACAGCTGTTGCCCCCCTACTCCCTTTCTGTCCATTTCATTACTCTCCACACCTCCTCATCCTTCTCCCCTGGCTGTGCCAGCTGCAGCCCTGTTCCCCCAGGCACACCCAGGGGTCTCTGAACATGCTGTTGGGGGCAGGCTATCAACCCCAGAGGAGCTGTGTGCTCAGGAACAAGCTCTTCTGCCTCATTGCGTTACATTAGGGAACTGATACCACTACTTCAATTGCGTATGCACCAGTATCCTCATTTTGCATTAGATAATTCATGGAGATCAGCAGTTTAAGTGACTCACAAGCCTAAAGACTAGACTTGAAAAGGCATTTAGATACCTAATCAGGCAGATAGGTGCCTAGTGGGATTTCCAGAAACAGTTGGGTATCCGTTGATTGCAATGGGAGTTAAGCACCTAACCTGCTTAGGTCTTTTTGAAATTCCAATCTGTGCCCATCTGCATTTGTAGCGACAGATTTTTAAAGGCACATCAGCGCCCGATTGATTTTCGAATGTGGGAATTACACCCACGTCAAGTGGGTGATTTAAAACTGTCACCCGTTGTCTGTAGACTGCAGGAAAGTGAGGTTTGAATTAATTTGCTCTAGTATAACTGAGGCCTGCTGGTGCAAAAGTGTAAAGATGCTGGTGTAGGAAAGCCCAGCTTGGGAAGGAGTGGATAAGCATTCTGCACTAACCTCCTTCACGAGAGCTGAGGAAGTTGTGCGTGGCAAGCCAAGGCTTCTTCAACTGAGCATTCCCCAGGCAGGTGAGCTCAGTAAGCTCTCTAATTCCAGTTGTCTGTGATTATGCCAAATTCCCTTTGCCCAGTTGCGTTGTGATGCCTCTTTCAGTAGGAGTTCTAGACCGGGGAGCCCAGATGGGGATTCCCACATTTCTCATGGATAGTTTGAGTTCCAGGAGGATTTATTGAGTGAAGCTGGACGTGGGTGTCAGTCAGAGTCACGAGCTGATTCCATGTTTGCTTCCTGGAGCTGGAGTCAAATACAGTTAAAGCTTCTGTACCCTAATGGTGAAATATAAGGCTGATGGAGGAGTCTCCCTGAGATGCTGGCCGCTATCTCACTGTGAAAACTGCAGGAGTATCAGCTAACAAACTTACCTTCAAATTTGGCAGCATTAGCTGCAAGTATCAACCTCTAGCAGATGGAATGTTCCTGATTTTAATTTTAAATAGCTCGTAACAGCTGCTGCTAATGGTACGCTTGAATTTTACCCATCCTTTAACGTCTCCTCTCTTCCTTTTCCTTTTGCATTTCCATTCCATGTTCTTTCTCTTCGTAATATGGATGTTCATCATCTAGACACTCAGATGCACCAGACCCAGTGGTATGTGAATATGCACAATGTGCTTGGCTTCCAGAAATTGAACCCATTTGTATTAGAGTTGAATTTGGTCTTTCATTGGAGCGCCTCTGATGCCAAACTCTCCATTCTGCCTGAGACAGAGCTTGTGTGCAAGTCCCAAGCACAGTACTAGCATCTTCGAATCAGAGCAACGCACTTTCTTCTGATCAGCATTTGGCCATGATTGATTGGTGGCTAGGAGGGAATACACTCCCTGCTTTCCCCCTTTCCTCACACCTCACTCTTTTCCACTACTGTGGTTCCTTTTGTCCCTGGTTTCCTTCTTTCTTTTATTGCCCCCTCTTCAATTTCCTTGCTCTCTTCTTAACCTTCACCTCGCTACTCCTTGTTGTTATTCATTCTTATTTTCCCATGACTGTTGCTTACTCTTTGTCTGCCAGCTCAAGCCAATCTGACAGTTAATTGTGCTTTCAGCAACCAGAGGGACTATTCGCATAAATGCATCAGCGTGCGTACATTTCATGCTGCTGCTTAAACACCACAGAGGGAGAAGGGCAGGGCTGAGCTGTCCAAAACAGCAGAGGGAGCTTTCATTCCATCTCTGATGGGTGATAGCAGATCTCTGAAAAACATTATTCCTTGTGGTAAGAGTCCAACTAGTCTAAGAAATTGTACTTCAGAACATCACACAGCATTGTGGGAATGTGCTTAGGAGACTTCTGAATTGCTATAAAAACTAGTGTGATTCTTAAATAAATTAGCTTCCAAGCCACAAGGCTTGTCTCACTAACACAAGTTGGTCCAATAAAAGATACAAGTCACACGTCACTGACACAGCACACTCAGGACCTGACTAGTGCTGGACAAGAGAATTTGCTGGACCATGGTAGGTCAATATTGTTTAGTAGTGTTACCAATACTTCCACTGCTTACTGGGCTCTTAGAATAGTGACAGAGAAGTAGCCGTGGTAGTCTGTATTCTAACAAAACAAAACAGTGGTCATGTAGCACTTTAAAGACTAACTATAATTTATTAGGTGATGAGCTTTTGTGGGACAGACCCACTTCTTTAGATAGAAGACATTTAGGAGTAAATTACAGCTAAATAACAGCACAGAGCATTAAGAGCCAGGACCAGTGGCTGGAAAAAAACTTTATGGGACCACAGGAAACTTGGCCACATACATGATAAGTGGTCATCTGGCTGGCTAAAATCATGTTGCATTACAGATGTTGCTAGACAAGAGTGTTCTGAATTAGAGATGTTCACTGTATATTACCTCACCCACCTTGTCTCTCGAATGCCCTGAAACTGACACAGCTATAACTACACTGCATACACCAAAATGCATTCATTATTAAAACCCCTCATCTCCCAGTCTTTCCTGGATACACATCCCCTCTTTGGGAACAAGGGTAACAAACACAGTGCTCCTTTTTTAAGCAGCGAAAAGAGTACCACGCTGGGTGACTGAACAGGCCCTCGTTTAACCAACAGGGAAGGTCACACCTCGGAGCTGTTGATTCAGACTTGCTGCAAAGTCAGACAGATGTCTCTGCACCAGTTGCCTTGATTTCATGTTTTGAAGGTTTTCTTCACAGATATAATTTTCAAATGGACTCTAAAGAAGAAAATATTGCTTTCTCCATACTCTTTCCGCCCACTCCAGAAGGCTGTAGCACCCCACACTGTGGGAAACTTGATTTATTAAATGATTATTTCATCCAGCATGTGTTTTCTTAAATTACTTCCAAACTTTTATGACTGCACCATAATAAGCACTAAAGTTGATCTACCATATTATAGTCATGGCTTATTAATTCTTTGTGCTTAGCTTTGACTTTCAGGCCTTGTGATTTCCCCTTCATGCAGCACTTTGATAGTACAGTAGGTGTTTATTTGACTGAGAACCACGAAATGTTTGGGCAACAGTTTATTAACCTCTGCTTAAAAAAATTTCTTGTGTTCTTTTATGTAGTTCAGGAAAAGAAATGACAAATAATTACTTCCCCTCCCCCCAAAAAGAAAAAAAAAGCCAGTGCAGTGAGCAAGAGATTTAAATTATTTGGTGCTCATCATTACTGACACAACAAAGCAATACAGGCTTACATGGATACTGATTTATATTTAATAGCTGTGCTTTCAAAATTATTTCTCTATTTTGACACAAGAAAGGGCTGATATGAGCTCATAATATCAGGGTCTAATAGCCACAAAGGTTGCCTATAAAAACCTGGGCTAGATCCTCATTGACTTTAAATTGATGTAGCGCATTAGGTTTCACAACAGCTACATCAGTCTACACCAGATGAAAACCTGGTCCCTTTTTTTAGAGCGTTCGGAGAGCCTCAAGAGTCTAATTGATTGTAGTGCTCACAATGAGACTTTCAGCCTGAGCGCTTAGCGCACTGTGCATGTTCCTTATTATAACAGTTCAAAGCTCTGGTAAACATTTGCTGATCCACTGCATGCACTACTAACCTAGATCCTGACCCTGCAATCACTTACGTATGTGAGTAATGACACATGTTGAAGTTGATGGGACAACTCATTCATAAGGTTAGTGTGATGCTGGCAGAGCCTAGCTGCAAATCAGTCTGACTCACTGGTGCATTAGAATTTTAAAAATAGATTGATGAGAAAGCATGTAGGATACAGTGTGTACTGAGCTCACTTATAGCATCTGTAGCCCACGATAGAAACTTATAACAAGAGGCTGCAATTGTGTGACCCAAACCAACAGGAAAGCAGCATTTATAAACATGTGCAGGACTAGCATTTTACAGGAAGGTCCTTTGGCAAAGAACCCATGATGAAACAAAAGGCAAAGACTGCTGGTTGCCTCTCCTTCACATCCAGGAAGTGGAGACAGAAAAAGTGTCAGCATCAGTGTGAACTCTGGAAAAGGGAAAGAAAAATCCCTGACCAGACGGAACCGGACCACTGTGCTGCAAAGAGTTTAGAAAGAGCAGTATTTTCATCACAAGCAAGGATTTCCTAACCTGCTTCACCTGATTTAGCTCTAATGGACATAGAAAGTTTGCATCTCTCAGTACTTTCTGCCATCTTTTGATACCTAAGGTTTTGGGGTATGTGCATTTACCGGTTTTAACCCTATAATTAACTTATTTCCCTTCTTAGTTAATAAGTGCTCAGTTAAATACAGGGTTATCTACAAAAGCAGCCTTGGGGTTGAGATCTGAAATAAAACTGAGAGTGGTAATTGGACTTGTCCTTCAGGATTAGAAGTAACCTGAATCTTATTGCAATTTTTACCATAACAGGAGACTGTGGCTGTATTTGAGGCATTCACACTTGGTACTCAGTTGGTGAAAGCCAAGTACAGAACCCACAACCACAACCCACCAATGAGGGGTTTGTGCATTGGTTTGTACCTATCTGCCCTGAGGTTGGTACCTTGCTTATGCTGAAAGTAATCATCTCTACATCTCTCTCTTTTCACTTCCATATCACTTCAGTCTCATTCCCAGGACTCCAGCCCTTCAGCAATCAATGAGTGACAGTGGGGGCAGGCTGATGAGGCTCCCTGCTTCTAAACACAGGTGGGTGTGTAGTGACTGCTTGCGTTTAAGCTGTTAGACATGTTTAGTGCAATTGCATAAAATTGCATTTGGCCTTTGGACTTAAGGTTAAATTAGGGCTGGGTGGTCTCATGTTTACTCCTAATGTTAAGGCCACCAGAATATTTGAAATGACAGGACACTCATCAACAGTTGTTCTGAACTCCCACAAGCAAAGGTGTGGAGAGCTATCCTCTGAGGCAAGTATAGAAATCTCTCCTAACGAGAAATTTGGAAATGAGTAGAATAAGGAGGATGTGCTTTGGTTACCTATGCAAAAAAAAAAAGTTTCGGCAGAGGGCTATTAAATACAACTGACATTTTAAAGAGTCAGACCCATGGAGAGCGATTTAAGGAAAGAAAATGAGCTTAAAAAGAGCTTTTGCACAAATTAATGCTACAGAGTTCAAAATGAATTAAAAATCAGGGATTATGGAATTGTTAGAGCAAGCATGTTAAAGAGAATGCTTAGTTTGATAATAAAACCCAATTATCACAGTACAACCCACTGCAGTCATACCTGATAAACCCCTTAATAATTAAACAAATTTTTTAAAGGGAAGGCTCTGTCATTCTGTCTAACATCACAACATTTTTGTTCCCATAAGCTATTGCAGCCATTCAGAAGGAAAATGCGTTTTTCCTCCTCCCGAGAGGACAAGGTCACAGCTGTTGCAGGGGTGGCTAGAACGAGGCTAGGAGAAGGGATGGGGAAAGAAGACCCTGAGCCTCTCTCACAAAGGAAGCAGCAGATAAAATTGCTTCTGGAAAAGGCTGAAAAATTAAAGATATCACTCCAGAGGTACGATTACAGAGTGGAAACACAAGAGAAACAGTGTTTGAAACTCAACCTTAAGGTCACTCTGAGTAGACAATCATTTTGTTAAGGGTACATGGAAATTCTGTAAGCACAAAAAGTTACACTTTGTGTGCTAACATTGATAGAGTAGATAAACAAGTGGAAGTTGAACTGTGGAAGGAATGTGTATTCACCTCTGTGTAATATGCAGCATATTCTTAAAATGGGGTACAACATATGAACGGCTTGTTAGTTAGAATCCTAAGAGAACTCCCAATGGGAGCTGCAATACCTTTTCTTCTGCTGAAGCCTATTCACTCTGGTAGCATAAAGCAACCTAGCACCAAGACCAGTAAATAAGGAAATGGAGCTAAGCCATTAAAAATCTATCCCATGGTTTTATCTGTGATGTAAGGTAAATATTAAGGAGGGAAAAATAAAATGGTGGTGTTTTGTAAATGGAAAAAGAATAATTGTATTTAAACCACGTACTTGTGCGGTACATTGAAATGTCTTAGATTGGAAACAGATCTAATGAATGGCTGATAGTTAAACTCATTCAGACAAAGGTGTGCAACAGGCCGATGCAACTGTGGGGCATACCACTGTCTCGGAGTGCCACGTGAAGCTCTTGAAAGTCCTGCTTGAAGTACGATGAACACTGGAGAGAAGCTAAACCCACAAGAGGCCCCACCTAGTGCAGCAGGTTTCCGTTCTGGGACAAGCCCTGCAACCTGGCCTGTATGCGCAGGAGAAAAGGTTGAAGTGATTTTGGAGCTGCCCCGCCTTAACTCAGACAAAAGACAGTCTCCACTGGGCAGGACCAGCTTCTGTCAGTTTTAATCCCTGACTACAGAGCCACTATTTCAGAAGGTGGCAGAGTGGGGACTCTGTTTCTTACTGTTCTAGCCTCTCTCAGTGGCTCATTTAGGAAATTAGCTCACCATTGTCCATACGCTGTCCTGAGGTGTCTCAGGCTGTTGCCTCAGTCACTGGCTTTTCATCACCTTTCCTTTGTGGCTTAGCTTCTCCCCTTCCTGGTGGCGTTAGAATCTTTCCACATAAAGCATCTGGTACTCTCCACATCCACTGTGCTGCCAGGCCACTCCCCCCGCCACCCATCATCCAATGCAGGGGCCCTCACATCAGCACCTCACTTTTATTCTCTCAGCCCTTAATACTTCTTCCCTGGAACTGCCTATAACAAGGCCCTACTCCCTACCCTCCTAGAAAAGAGGGTCTCTTACCAACTCTGACTTTATACTAACGTACTTGTATCCAGACCCAGGTTTGGGAGGATCCTAGCATAGGAAATAAACATCCAGCTTTGCAATTTCTGTCAAGAATAGAAGCAGGTGATTGATGACTTCATCTTACTTAGTCCAAATTCTTCAAATATGTCCACAGAGGCTTTATCAGCCTGTTGGTAGCATATGGAGAAGCAGGTGTGATTGTGCATGAGAAGTCTACCTCCATGGTGCATACAGGATGCAATCTGATAAAACACAGAAATAATTTAAGTTCAGGGTTACGAAGAAGCTTCTGTCATTGCCGTGACTACCATACATTGGACAGGAGAGGCAGGAGCTCTTCATGGTGGAGGCAGAAGTCAGTACTGGTTTCATATAAACACTCCTTAAAGATGTGCTGTAAGATCATATTCAATTTGTATGTGTACATTTAATTTAACTTCAAAGTGGGTTTGGTGATTAATCAGTTAAAATCACTCTAATTCAGATTTAATTGTGATTAATCGCACTGTTAAGCAATATCATACCAAAAGAAATTTATTAAATATTTTGGTTATTTTTCTACATTGTCAAATAAGATTTCAGTTACACATAACGAAGTGTACGTGGCTCACTTATTTTATGACAGCTATGTGCACTGCAAAACAAAAAAGTGGGCTTGTCTACACTAGCTCCCTACTTTGAAGGGAGCATGGTAAGTAAGGTATTGGGAGATTATTAATGAAATGCTGCGCTGCATATGCAGCACTTCATTAAGCTAAGTCTCACCTGTGGCAACTTTGAAGTGTTAAACTTTGAAGTACTAGCTCATGTGTAGCTGCAGCTCATCTGCTGGTACTTCGAAGTGCCTGGGCAACTTCGAAGTCCCTTTACTCCTCAGAATTTCTCTGTGGTCATAAGAGGGTAGTTTACTTTGCTATATTTCAATGAGAGTGGCCTTGTTTTTGGTCTAGCACACACAGTCCAGGCACAGAATGTGCATTGGTCCACTTCAGAGCTCTTCATTGGTTTGGCTAATTGTTTCATTTACTTTGAGCTGTACTTTCTTCGACAAATGAACATCTTTATTCATATTCCATGCACTCGGGGCTTCTTAATTAAGGAGTTCTTTGCTTTGCCCATTTAAGCTGTGTCTACACGTGCATGCTACTTCGAAGTAGCGGCACTAACTTCGACGTTAGGCGGCGAGACGTCGAAGTCACTAACCCCACGAGGGGATAGGAATAGCGCCCTACTTTGACGTTCAACGTCGAAGTAGGGACCGTGTAGACGATCCGCGTCCCGCAACTTAGAAATAGCGGGGTCCGCCATGGCGACCATCAGATGAGGGGTTGAGAGACGCTCTCTCTCCAGCCTCTGTGGGGCTGTATGGTCACCGTGGGCAGCAGCCCTTAGCCCAGGGCTTTTGGCTGCTGCTGCGGCAGCTGGGGATCCATGCTGCAGGCACAGGGTCTGCAACCAGTTGTCAGCTCTGTGTATTTTGTGTTGTTTAGTGCAAGTGTGTCTGGGAGGGGCCCTTTAAGGGAGCGGCTTGCTGTTGAGTCTGCCCTGTGACCCTGTCTGCAGCTGTTCCTGGCACCCTTATTTCAATGTGTGCTACTTTGGCATGTAGACGTTCCCTCGCAGCGCCTATTTCGATGTGGTGCCGCGCAACGTCAAAGTTGAACATCGACATTGCCAGCCCTGGAGGACGTGTAGACGTTAGTCATCGAAATAGCCTATTTCGATGTTGCTACATCGAAATAAGCTATTTCGATGTAGGCTTCACGTGTAGACGTAGCCTTAGTGGGCTGATTATGTTTGCAGACACCTTGGCTGGGTCTACACGTGCCCCTTCCTTTCAAAAGGGGCATGTTAATGAACGGGTTTGAAATATGCTAATGAGGTGCTGCAATGAATATGCAGCACCTCATCAGCATAATGGCGGCCGCGGCAATTCGAGAGTGCAGCTTTTCGAATCACGCGCCTCCTGTGGAGACGGGATCTTCCGAAAGGACCCCCCCCACTTTTTGAAAGCCCTTCTTCCGATCAAGAAGGGCTTTCGAAAACTGGGGGCGTCCTTTCAGAAGTTCCTGTCTCCACGAGCAGCACGATTCGAAAGCCGCACTTTCGAATCACCACAGCCGCCATTATGCTAATGAGGAACTGCATATTCATTGCAGTGCCTCATTAGCATCTTTCGAACCCGCTCATTAACATGCCCCTTTTGAAAGGAAGGGGCACATGTAGACACAGGGGTTGTGTTGGAATACTGTCATGTCTCCACAGAGTCTCAATGTCCATTGGTTTTTATATTGATGCGCTGGCTCCAAATTATCTTGCTACATCACTGGATGATAGACTCCAGTGGTTTTGTTTTTGGATTGATGTGAATGCCTTCATCTCAGTATTTTAATCAACATCTTTCCGCTATTGCTTTCTAAGTGTGCCATGCAATTCATCAAGCTCTGGCCTTTCGATGAGGGCTGTCACATGATTGAAAATAGACTACCATTCATTTAAGTAATTTTGGATGTTTTCTACGTTTTCTAATGATTCACATAAGAACATAAGAACATAAGAATGGCCATACTGGGTCAGACCAAAGGTCCATCCAGCCAGTATCCCGTCTGCCGACAGTGGACAATGCCAGGTGCCCCAGAGAAGGAGAACAGAAGACAATGATCAAGTGATTTATCTCCTGCCATCCATCTCTTGCCCCTGTACTGAAGGCTAGGGCACCATACTTTACCCCTGGCTAATAGCCATTTATGGACCTAACCTGCAAAAGTTGAGCTTAAAATATAAAATGTGCAAAAACAACACTCAAAACAGTTCAAAACTTTAGAGTTTACTTGTCCACTCGGTCCTTCTTCTTGTTCAACCAATTGCTCAAACATGTTTGGTTACATTTGCAGGTGACAATGCTGCCCACTTCATGTTTGCAATGTCACCTGAAAGTAAGAACAGGAATTTGCATGGCAGTCTTGCAGCTGGAGTTGCGAGATATTAATGTGCCCGATATGCTGAAGATCCATTCACTTTCTCCACACCATTCATGATTTTATATACCTCTATCATATCGCCCCTCAATCGCCTCTTTTCCAGACTGAAAAGTCCCAGTCTCTCTAGCCTCTCCCCATATGGGACCCGTTCCAAACCCCTAATCATCTTAGTCTCCCTTTTCTGAACCTTTTCTAATGCCAATATATCTTTTCTGAGGTGAGGAGACCACATCTGCACACAGTACTCAAGATGTGGGCGTACCATAGTTTTATAGAGGGGAAGTATGATATCTTTTGTCTTATTATCATTCCCTTTTTTAATAATTCCTAACATCCTATTTGCTTTACTAACTGCCGCTGCACACTGCGTGGATGTCTTCAGAGACCTATCCACTATAACTCCAAGATCCCTTTCCTGATCTGTCGTAGCTAAATTTGACCCCATCATGTTGTACATGTAATTTGGGTTATTTTTTCTAATGTGCATTACCTTACACTTACCCACATTAAATTTCATTTGCCATTTTGCTGCCCAATCACTCAGTTGGCTGAGATCTTTTTGTAGCTCTTCACAATCTCTTTTGGTTTTGACTGTCCTGAACAACTTGGTGTCATCTGCAAACTTTGCCACCTCACTGCTTACCTCATTTTCTAGATCATTGATGAACAAGTTGAACAGGATCGGTCCCAGGACTGACCTCTGAGGAACACCACTAGTTACCTCCCTCCATTGTGAAAATTTACCATTTATTCCAACCTGTTGTTTTCTGTCTTTTAACCAATTCCCGATCCATGAAAGGATCTTTCCTCCTATCCCATGACCGCCTAATTTACATAAAAGCTTTTGGTGTGGGACCATGTCAAAGGCTTTCTGGAAATCTAGGTATATTATGTCCACTGGGTGCCCCTTGTCCGCATGTTTATTAACTCCTTCAAAGAATTCTAATAGATTAGTTAGACACGACTTCCCTCTGCAGAAACCATGCTGACTTTTGCCCAACAATTCGTGCTCTTCTACGTGCCTTGCAATTTTATTCTTTACTAGTGTTTCTACTAATTTGCCTGGTACTGATGTTAGACTTATCGGTCTATAATTGCCAGGGTCTCCTCTGGAGCCTTTTTTAAATATTGGCGTTATATTGGCCGTCTTCCAGTCATTGGGTACCGAAGCGGATTTAAAGGATTTAAAGGCTTTAAATAAGAAGCAGACCTCATTATTTCTTGCAAACTGTAACAAAACTTTTCTGTCTTAGCAATTGGCAAAAAATAAAGGACTGAGTTGGCTTGTAGGTGCTAAAGCTTTGCATTGTGGGGTTTTCTTTCAGTGCCATTATGTAACAGAAATTTACATTTGTACATTATGCTTTCATGACAGTTTTCACTGAAGTATTTGTGTGAGGTGAACTGAAACATGCTGGGCTTGTCTACGCTAGCGCCCTACTTTAAAGCGAGAATGGTAAGTAAGGTGTCGTGAGATTATTAATGAAGTGCTGCACTGATTCTCCCATATTCAGAATTTCTAATCTTAGTAGTAGAACAGGTTGAAACTCTCTAATCTGACACTCTCTCAACTGGCAACATCCACGATCTGGCATGATTTTAGTTAGCTGGATATCTGCTTTTCACAGGTGTGGCAAGTTTCCTGTGGTTCCATAAAGTTTGTTTACTGCCACCCGTCCAGGCTCTCACTGTTCTGTGCGTTATTTAGCTGTAATTTATTCCTAAATGTCTTCTGAGAGCCCATTAAGCAGTGGAAGTGTTGATAATGTGCTAGACAATACTGCTGTGTCCTGATTTGGCAAATTCTCTCATGTAGCACCAGTCAGGTCCTGAGGATGCCTGACTAGAGAGGTTCAACCTGTAACTCCAAACATTTTCTTTTAATCTATAAATAGCATGAAATGGAAGCATTCAAGGCCATCAAAAATAGCCACCAAATTCTGGTCATTGTCAGTTTCAATCAAAGCAGGCAAAGATTTAAACTGAATCTAACTAGGATAGCCATAAATGAAAGCTACAAACAGATCAGTGTTAAACATGTGCATGTTCTTCAACAGATTTTATCCCCCACAAAAAAAAAATGAGTATAACCTTTAAGGTCTAACTCCTTTGTCTTGACTTTTCTTATCTAGAAATAAAACAAGAAACATGACTATTTTTGTACCAAAATAAATTGTCTGTGCTATGAAATATTCTGAGTGCACCTTGTCATTAGACATCATAAAGGTTCTGTTACTGAATTATAGACATAGAGTTTCCCCAGCAATCTCTGAAGCAGCCATTAGGTACATATATTCCTGCTGGCATAGATTCTTCTTCCTCCAAAGGCAGGTTCATGGGCAGTTTTACTCTACCTTTTATTAGAGTAAGTAAAATCAATAATCTTCCTCCCACAGAGGCAAACAATCTCACAAGCGTTAAGGTTTAAATGTTTCCTGACTATATCCCGGGATCCTTTCCCAAAACTCTGTCTTTGGAGAATCTCTTGTCTAAGCAGTTAAAGGAGTTCTCCGAAGTCTGATTTTTTTGCATTTGTGTTATTATCCTGCTACTGCCATCAGCTTTAGTTCTAATCACTGCACCTGGCATGGGAAATGCACCACACTGGGGCAAGTCCTATCGCCATGAATCAGAAGCACAAGTCTGGACTCCAGAACAGGTAAATCCAAATAAGTTTTTGCTGCCGGTTCCTTCCTTGTGGTTTGGCCAAAATTTCTCAATCCCAGCATTTGGAGAAGAAGCTCTCTCAAATTGCTCCATAAGGGTTTGATATTCAATAGGAAGGGGATTTCATGTTAGTATTTCCCTTGTCTTGTTATTCTCTTCATTCCCTTTTAGACAAGGCTCACCCTGTGGCGCTGTCCCCTACCACAGCCTAGTGCTTGACCTGCTCTTAAGCCACTTGCAGAAGGGAGCTGGGACAGACTTCCCCACATCCTTCAATGAAACATGCAGTCTGCTGCGGAGGACCTCTGGGGCTTGGAAGCTGCAGAGCAGTTTGGCGATGAGGTAGAGGAGGAAGGGCACAGGGTGAGGCAGGTTAAACACTGCACTGCCACTGAGCTCAGTACCAGTATAACTGATTCCTTACATGTTTACATGTTCCTTTTGTTACACAGTAGGAATGACTATGGAAGGGGGCACTGCCTCCGAGTGCCTTATCATTTCCCTGTCCTCGGAGCCCTCTTCCTCTCTGGATTTTTCTCCTCCTCCTGGGATAGCTTCACCATGATTTCTTTAGCGCAGGTACCCGAGGATTTGTGATAGGAAGTATGATCAAGAGGCTAAAGGACAGGGCCAGAAATCAGGAGATCTAAATTATATTCCTTACCATCTCCAGCATGCTGCGTGATCTCGGACAATCTACTCAGTCTTCCAGAGAGAACGCTGTGAGGTGTAATCCTGTCCTGTTTGCAGAGCACCTTGTCTGTGCTCTGCTATACAAATCCAAGCAACAAGTAGCACGGCACGTTCATTCTCTCTCGTGAGGTTTTCCTCTGGAGTCGTCCCACCAGCCAGGGGGTCTAATGCCAGGGACTCTTCAGTGCAGCTTGAGAAAGCCATTGAGCCTAGATGCTTTAGAAACATAGAAGCAAATGCCCCCATCAATCTCCTAATCTAGACAGAACATGGAGAGTACACGCTCATAGCCTGGTGCTGAAGAGAAGCACACGTGTTTGCAATTACTGATTTTATATTTATCTTTCAGGTACATGATTGCCTCAGCTGACTTGCTCAAGAAATTCAATGGGAGTTGGACTAGAACTTCAGCAAGCTAGACAGCTCAAGAGCTACAGGGACTGTACGAATCAATAACAATATCCACTAGGTATGTGAGTATCCCCAAAGGTTGTGCACGTGCTACTTTACAACTCCCACTACTTTGACCTGTAACAGTTATTTCTGATAGTGTGGGCTTTTTCACCCTAGTATTGTTTAATATTCTAATCCTATGGAGACTTGCTTATGGAAATTGTCCAGTATTACAATGTGGGAACTGTATGTTGGTTAAGTTGTGCAGAATTAGAATTACTGTTTCAGTCTTTTAATAAGTCCTGGTTTTTGTTCAAGAAGTCTTAATTCCTGGGAGGTAACAGAAAGCCTGACTCAGAGATGAGCACCCACAAATATCACTGATTTCAGGATCTGGTTTGATTCTCCCTCTACGCGTCTTGTTAAGTTTCCAATATGTTATAAAATGGCCCAAAGTGCAGATAGCCTTTAATTTTGTTTTTTTTCACTTCCTTTTGGAAGATAGCATGGCTAGAATCATGGCTAAAACATATTGGCATTGACTTAAACAGGGGAGCCTCATCAATTTACATCTTAGTAATTTATTGCAGGGCTGCTTTCCAATACAGCATTTTTGCTTGTCTCTGTTAATAAGTATGAATACCTACAGTAGTAAAACAAAAAGCACTCAGGTAGCACTTTAAGGACTAGCAAAATAGTTTATTAGGTGAGCTTTCGTGGGACAGACCCACTTCTTCAGACCATAGCCAGACTCAATATTCAACACTTGGCTTAATCTAATTCTTGCCCCGCCCCCACCACTCCACTCTCTGATTTGCTCACCTTGATTATCTTTTTCTGATTTGTCCTCCTTGATTACTGTTTTTGGTTCTCTGTGTCTTGCATATTGAGTCTGTTCTGGTCCGGCTATGGTCTGAAGAAGTGGGTTTGTCCCACGAAAGCTCACCTAATAAACTATTTTGCTAGTCTTTAAAGTGCTACTTGACTGCTTTTTGTTTTGATAGTGTATAGACTAGCACGGCTTCCTCTCTGTTAATACCTACAGTAGTGCGTGATTAGAGAGGAAAGATTCATGCATCTTAATTTCTAATTTCAGCTACAATGTTGTCCCTTGATCCCAAAGGAGTAGGAAACTGATAAAACTCAGAATACCATAATATTTTTACTCTGGTTTCATATGCCCCCCACCCTGGCCTTGTGACACCGCTGGTCAGGTTAGCTCTGGAGGTCAGTGTTCCCTTTCACAGCTTGCATGCGGTTATTTTGGTCCTCTCACAGGTCTACAGCTTCTTTTTCCATGAACCACAGTGTCCTCTTTGTGAGACAGTTTTCCAGCTGGATCTTTCACCATTTACCATCTTCGTGGGGAAAGACCAGGGGCAAGTTCCATTCTCCTTAGCTGTCCCCTCTCACTCCCCTACAGTGCCATGTCCTTACTAGGTTGCTGAGGAACCCAGTTTTCCTTCTTCTCCAGTTTGCAGTGCAAGGCTACGTCTACACGTGCACCCAACTTCGAAATAGCTTATTTTGATGTTGCGACATCGAAATAGGCTATTTCGATGAATAACGTCTACACGTCCTCCAGGGCTGGCAACGTCGATGTTCAACTTCGACGTTGCTCAGCCCAACATCGAAATAGGCACAGCGAGGGAACGTCTACACGGCAAAGTAGCACACATCGAAATAAGGGAGCCAGGCACAGCTGCAGACAGGGTCACGGGGCGGACTCAACAGCAAGCCGCTCCCTTAAAGGGCCCCTCCCAGACACACTTTCATTAAACAGTGCAAGATACACAGAGCCAACAACTAGTTGCAGACCCTGTATATGCAGCACGGACCCCCAGCTGCAGCAGCAGCAGCCAGAAGCCCTGGGCTAAGGGCTGCTGCCCACGGTGACCACAGAGCCCCGCAAGGGCTGGAGAGAGAGTATCTCTCAACCCCCCAGCTGATGGCCGCCATGGAGGACCCCGCTATTTCGATGTTGCGGGACGCGGATCGTCTACACGTCCCTACTTCGATGTTGAACGTTGAAGTAGGGCGCTATTCCCATCCGCTCATGGGGTTAGCGACTTCGACGTCTCGCCGCCTAACGTCGATTTCAACTTCGAAATAGCGCCCAACACGTGTAGACGTGACGGGCGCTATTTCGAAGTTACTGCCGCTACTTCGAAGTAGCATGCACGTGTAGACGCAGCCCAAGAATCCTGAGCGGAGGAGTTCTGAACCTTCCTTTCTCTCACCCTCACTGCTCCTTCTCTAGGCTGCTTCTTTCTATTCTCCCTCTCAGCGTTACCCCTCCCTAACTCTCCTCCCAAGAAATAAGTGCTCCTAGCAAGCCCCTTCTGAGCTCTGCTGTGAGAAGCTCCCCTGCTTGCAGCATATCTAGCTGAACTGGGCCCACCTGGCCCAGCAATGGATTAAAAACAGGTGGTGGCCCTGGGACAACAGTCATAAGCCCCTGCAGTATATTACAATATTAACGCAACATCACTATGTAAGATTTAAAATCTATTCATGTGCAATGCCAACAGACCCAGGTTGCCAGCACCAGGAATTGAACCTTAATTATAGGAACTAAAGTCCTGTGCTTTATCACATGAGCTAAAGGCCAGGTAGCTCTGAGCCAAGGCTGCAGAGCAGAGGTTTCACTCACCCTCCCATGAGGGCTCAGTGCCTCTGGGTACTACATGCTTCCTGGGTTGAGGAAGCACGTCCCAAGCTTCTGAGACCTTCCAGCAGTTCTTCCCAACTAATGCACCAACTGTAATGCCGGCAACCCAGGTCTGTTGGTGTTACAACTGGGAGCTTGTAAAAGGAGATTGGATTAGATGAGCTCCTAAGGGCTCTGCTACACCTAATATTCTATGCTTCTCTGTAATCATGAAGACTCTGGATGGTGAACACTGATTGGCCCACCCCTTAAAATTCTCAAAATACAAGAACAGGAGCACTCAAGTAAAGAAAGAGGGGGAAAAAAACTTAAATTAGACACACACGTACTCAGTGTAGTTCCTTTTTCAAGCAAATAGCTTAGATTGACAATAAATAGATGTCTACTCTCTAGTTATACTACTTTGGGGAACAATTAAAAGAGCTGTCAGTCCTTATGTTTCAACAATCTCATCATACTTTGGTATCAGGAAGAAGTTTTCCAGGTTGTACACTAATGCACAATTAGGCTCATCAACAGACCTTTACAGCTTTCTCTGAGGCAGTCAGCATTGGCCAAGGCATGTTAGCTGAAATGATAACGGGAAAGTTAACAGCTAGTCTATTCCAATATTTTAATTATTGTGTTACTCTGTAAAATCAATTTTACAGTCATTTGGCTGCCAAGTAAGTTACATCTTCCTCCAAAACAACTGCTCCTTCCATCACCTCCTTGAACATCACAAAGAGTGCAATTTTCGGTGGCTGCAATGTCATTTGTGCTGGTACTGGCAGTGCTATTGCAGAAGGGCTATTGCAAACATGCAGTGGCATTCTTGTGTCCCTTTAACGAAATCCAGTGGAGAAGCAACTTCTGATGTGGGTTTTTGTGTGGGAGGCTGTAGCAGCTGCAAGCGTCTAACTGCAGAATAGTGACAGGGGAATTATGTTGTCAGGAACACAGCAAAGCAGCAGGACCAGAGAGTGGGGTAGGTCTGTTCTGTTTGCGGGTCACCACGCCCCGAGTGATCCTTCCCACGTCCCCTAGCTAAGGCACGCAGAAGTCTCCCTCTCTCTGGGGCTGCTCCTTCAAGATCCCAGCTCCCCCAGGAAGAAAGAGACACTACAGAAATGCAATAGGAGCACATCTCATAAGCTCCAGGATCTTACAGCCTATCAAAGACAGAGCTCTTAATGGAAGGTGTGAGGGCACTCTGGGGAGATGAGGAAAAGATTCCGGGGAGGGTTGGGCTGGGAGCTAGCTCTGCCTGCTGTTGGCACAATACCACCGTGTATGCAGTAGCTGTAATCACGAGAGCAACCCTGAGCTGTTATCAGGCTGTACCTGTCAGTCCATGCCATCCACACCACCTCCCTTCCAGCTAGGCTCAGCAGCGGGATCCCGGCTCTTCAAATCCAGATGCTTTTGTTGAAAACATACAAAGAATAATCGCACTGTGTAATTGGGTGAACTCGCTGCCCTGGCGCCTCCTGCTGGTCAATGAAGGAACCAACTCATTTGGTCTCCCGCTCAGCGCCTCCCTCTGGGGCAGGGTGTTGTCTGCTGCACAACCAACTCTCTGGACACACATTGCTCTCTAGATTGTGGTTTCCTCTTCAGGTCACTGCCCTCCAGCATTGCCCACTCTACTAGTCCCTTGCCTCCTTCTGGGGGACTCAACTATCCTGGTTCCATTCCAGGCACCCACTGCAGCCTTGGTCTAGCCCCTCACCTCAGTGGCAGACTACAGTCCCATCAGAGCCACTCTTCTGTGTGGCTAGGTGCAGTACAAAGGGGCAGGGGAGGGACTCAGGCCCACCCACTATTCTGAGTCCTGGCTCAGGGACCCTCTGGTGGCAGCCTTGCCCTGTCATCATCTCTCCCCTTCACTGCCTTGCTTCCCCTATGGCCTCCTTGCACCTTTTGGGTCTCTATTTTGGTGCCATCAGCCTGGCAGGCGTCAGGCCAGAGCCTCTTCCAACACCCCACACATCTGCCCGGCACTGCTCTACTGGTGAACTTGCTCTATCTGGGAGCTTATCCTGCTCCTTCCCTGGCTAGAACCCAACCGAACCAGCTCTTGCGGAGCAGCTCCTTATATGCTAGGCCGCTCCAGGAAGCTGCCTGCTGATTGGCTCCCCCCAGGAGCCCTTCACTCCTTGGCTGGGGGGGGAGCTTCCTCCAGCCAGCCTTAACCTTCTCCTTGCCATAAATTCCAAATCACAGGGACCTTATGTAGGAGGACAGTAGGGGATCCCAGGAGCATAGATGTGCAAATGGGTTGGAGTCTGAGGAGGCACGGGCCAAAAGAAGCCCTATAGCGATGGCTGTCGTGCCATACGCACAGCTGGGAGTCTTTGTGACTGCGTAGAGAAGAACAGCAGCAGCAGCCCAGGCTGCCACGACAGTCAGGCGTTCCCATGCAGTGTGCTTTTGTGAAGGTACCTGCTGGCCCCACTCAGTGCAAAGTTCCTGATCTAAAGATTTAGGACATTAATAATCTAGACTGACAAACAACAAGCAGTTATGTGGCACCTGAGAGACTGACAAATTAATAAAGCAGCTAAATAACAAAAGATTTGGGGGGTAAAGCCCACTTCATTAGATAGAAATCAAGTGGAAAACCAGAATCCAGGGTTTTTATAACAGGGAGTGGAAGGAGAGGGAGGGAAGGAAGGAAGTTACCTGTCACTAATAGGATCAGTTAAGGAAACAAATTAAGTTGGATGAGTCTCATTCCGGTGAATATCAAATATGGGGAAATTGGGCTACATCTACACTTACTAAAAACTTCAAAATGGCCACGCTAATGGCCAAATCGAAGAATAACAATGAGGCACTCAAGCGCATATGCAGCACCTCATTAGCATACTGCCAGCCCCCGCACTTCCAAACTGATAGGAATAAGGGGATTTCGATGTTGGCGGGGTCCTTTCAAAAAGGACCCCGGTGTAGACGAGCTGCGGGCAAGCGAACCCTGGCACTTTCAAAGTGCCATGGCCGGCAGCGTACTAATGAGGCGCTGAATATGCATTTCATTTGTGTTAAAACTCTTTTGTAGAAGACTACCTAGACTGAGATTTTCAAGAGCTCCCAAGGGACCTAGACTCCATGCTGTCCTTGCCCTTTAATCACTGCCTCAATAATTATGAATGGGAACTGTGGCTTAACTGCCTTAGCTGCCTATGAAAAAGGCAAAAATCCATGGAGGTCCTTCTTTTCTTTAGTTGAAGGGTAAAGCAGATCCTCAGAGTTATGAGCCTCAGAGTTAGGACTTGATCTGTCAATCACACACCTCATTTGGAACCAGAAACATGTAATCAGACAGCATCAGCAACCTAACCCCTCACCCACCTCAAATAAAAAAACTTCTCAACTGAAGTACAGTATTGTGTTAAACATAAACTGCTGAAAAATAAAGGGAAAGGCCTAAGGAAAGATTTGACAAGGTAAGGGAACCAATTCTGTGTTTGTGGTTAAAAGCAGCATTTTTCTTCTGTGTAGTAAAATTTCAAAGCTGTATTAAGTCATTGTACAGTCGTAAACTTTTGAACAACCATAGCATTGTGTTCAGAGTTATGAACAACCTGCATTCCCAAGGTGTTTGTAACTCTGAGTTTCTACTGTGTATACTAATAGGAGTTGATTTCCTTGAGAATGAATCTCATGGAGATATTATCCTTGCTGTGCAGCTGGAGAACATCAATTTCAAAGCTAGCTGCTGAGCTGATTAATGATTCTGCGTGGGAGTTCTGACTTCATTATGTGAGAGGAGTGAACCTACTTGATATGTCAGAAACTAGGTGACTGAAGCTACGTCTACATGTGAAGCCTACATCGAAGTAGCTTATTTCGATGTAGCGACATCGAAATAGGCTATTTCGATGAATAACGTCTACACGTCCTCCAGGGCTGGCAACGTCGACGTTCAACATCGACGTTGCGCAGCACCACATCGAAATAGGCGCTGCGAGGGAACATCTACACGCCAAAGTAGCACACATTGAAATAAGGGTGCCAGGAACAGCTGCAGACAGGGTCACAGGGCGGACTCAACAGCAAGCCGCTCCCTTAAAGGGCCCCTCCCAGACACAGTTGCACTAAACAACACAAGATCCACAGAGCCGACAACTGGTTGCAGATCCTGTGCATGCAGCATGGATCCCCAGCTGCAGCAGCAGCGGCCAGAAGCCCTGGGCTAAGGGCTGCTGCACACGGTGAGCATAGAGCCCCGCAGGGGCTGGAGAGAGCGCGTCTCTCAACCCCTCAGCTGATGGCCACCATGGCGGACCCCGCTATTTCGATGTTGCAGGACGCGGATCGTCTACACGTGCCCTACTTCGACGTTCAACTTCGAAGTAGGGCGCTATTGCCATCCCCTCATGGGGTTAGCAGCTTCAATGTCTCGCCACCTAACGTCGATTTCAACTTCGAAATAGCGCCCAACACGTGTAGCCGTGACGGGCGCTATTTCGAAGTTAGTGCCACTACTTCGAAGTAGCATGCAAGTGTAGACACGGCTTGAGTGAAGCAAAATCCTTCCTAGTGGAATAACTGCATGTGCACATAAAGCCACCCATTGGCAGACTCAAACCAGGGATTTCTAGAGCTTAGTGTATGAGCCTCCACAGTGTGAGCTAAAAAGCCATCTATAGAGGTGAAATTTGGTATTCAGCTCATGTGGTTGAACACAAGGCTTTAGGTTCTATGGCTGTAAGTTCAATCCCTGTTGCTGATGACCTGGGAATGTGGGTGTTACAAGTGTATTCCCAAAGTTCACACTGACTACTGTTATTGAAATGCATCTGAGACCATACCTCTGAGGTGTTATACACTGGTCAAGGCTGTTATTGAAGGTACAGGATTCATTCTGCTAGTGATCCAGGTGGATCCTATGCTTGCATAAGATAAAAACAAAACTGAAGCCTAGCCTTATTTTGAAGGTGCAAAGACTGGGGATCAATACTGAATATTTAGAATCACAGCCAAAACAAACTGGACAGTTATTCCTCTATCTCTTAATTTGTGGCTGTACGTGGCAAATTCTGTTCTCTAAAGTTTGCACAGCACCATGATAGGGACTTTAAGAAACTCCACACATTTGGATAAAATGAACTCATTTGTCCTCTCTGAAACCCGGATGTAACACAAGAATCAGAACACTTTCCAGATTTGAATTTGAAAGTGCACATTTGTATCTGTACATTCGGCCGGGAGGTCCAAAATTAATCATTAGGAATTCAGTGCAGGATAAGGTGGGAAGACAAAAGGTTTTACACTGCAGATCTTTGATAGTTATGAAAATACAGTAGGAAGATAATGGGGAAAAGAGAATGAGGGGGTAATAAATATCTTTCACACTACATCTTTGCAAATATTAGAATATATGTTCAGTAATACATGCCCGTAGCCACTTATCTAGAGATCACAATAGATCTGTATTAACATTTAAATACTATACAGATTGAACTCTAGTCCAGCCCCATTGGGAACTGAATGGCATTAAATGAGAGAATTTGCTGGACCACGGTAGATCAATATTGTCTAGCAGCATTACCAACACTTCCACTGCTTACTGGGCTCTAGGGAGACATTTAGGGGTAAATTAGAGTTATATAACATCACGGAACACTGAGAGCCAGGACTGTGGCTGGAAACAAACTTTATGGGACCACAGGAAACTTGGCCACACCCAGGATAAGTGGTCATCTCACAAATTAAAATCATGCCAGATAACAAATGCTGCCAAACGAGAGAGTACCAGGCTAGAGAGGTTTAACTTATATATATTCATTCTAAAGTGTCAAGTTACACAGGCCATATTCTGACAATTCAATTTGCAGAGCTTCTGGAGTTGGCCCCTGGGACCTTTGAAGCCTGCTGCCACAGGCATTTCTTTACTCAGAGACCTAGAAATGTCAGGAGTAAGGCTGAATCTCAGGATTCAATGTTCACCTTAAAAATAGATTTCTAGCCTTTTCCTTTAGTGAAAATGACTGGACTTCAGAATAAAAACTTAACAGCTCCTGAGTCTGGTTACCATGGTTACAGCCAGGCCCATCAGGTCTCAGAAGAACAGGTGTCAAGAAGCTAGCCTTTGTCCTCTGGCCAAAAGTAGAGGCAGCTCTGATGTTTCCACAGCAATGTGAGCTACTCCAGGAGGCAAAGTATGGTTTGAGGGCAAACAACTCTTCAGTGTTAATCCCAGCTCTGACAACTTCTTCTGTGGTCTTCAGCATGTCCAACACCATGCATTAAAAAAGAAGAAAAAATTAGACACCCACAAATCACGAAAATGGCTTAAAACTCATGAGATTTATTTATTTAAAATATGATTTTTTACACGTTTCTGCGTATGAGTCTTTAGGGTCAAACTCAGGTCATTTTTTCCAATCCTTTTGCTGCAACCATGAGGGTTATAAACTTTTTTCTCTCATAGACATAGAAGTACTTAAATCTGGAAGCTGAAAGGAAAACAGCGCAATGCAATCATAGGGGTAGGAATAACTGTGGTTTGAGCATTGACCTGCTAAATCCTGTGTAGTGAGCTCAGTCCTTGAGGGGGCCATTCAGGGACCTAGGAAGAAGTAGGGGGAAAGGATGGTGCTTGGTCCTCCTAAGCAGACAAGGGACTGGACTCAATCACCTCCCAAGGTACCTTCCAGCTCTATGAAGTGCATATCTCCATATGTTTGCAACAAATCATGAGAATAAGCAATACTAGGTCTTAGTAAAGTCTCAGCCTCTCACATTTAATTTTCCCCTCAATGCAACGGAGATAATATGTAGTGGTAGCAATGAATTAATTGCCATTTGTACAGCATTACAGCAAAATGTGCTAGACTGATCTTAACTATTGCATGAACATAGGGCTGAAATGGAGGCAACTGTGCAAAATCTACTGAGCTCTACTTCTACTGTCAGCAGCTAGACCAGAACTGGAGAGCAGTACATTTTATTTACAATTTCTACAATTAATTAAATTTGCATTTTAGTTTTTCAGAGACACTGAACATTTACACCTCCAATATTGAGCCTGTTAACACTCAGCACCACTGATTTCTCTGGGTGCTTGATCTTGGACATTCTGAGTTTTAACATTTTGCTTGTGAGTTCTTTAAATGTCTCCTGGTTTCAACTGCAAGGAAATTTGTGCTAGTTCTCGGGTCGTTTTGGCTTATATTCTAATCCTTTTGTTCACATTGTGTCCCATGTGTGCATTTTACTTGAATCGTTTAAACTATTGAGCTGGACCTTGACGAGCATTTTTCATTTAGGAATTCTTTTTAAGCCAAGTTGGTATTTTTCATTTGTGGCTTTTGTTTTTTTTTTTTCTGATATGTTATCAAACTTGTCCTTAAAATGAAGGTCCTGAGAAGAGAGAGTGAAGCCTGCTCTACAGCCTCAGCTAAGAGCCATGTGGCTTTCAGCTCACATGGTAGAGGCTCATGGTTTTAGCTCCCAAGATCTCAGCCTCAGCCCCCTCTGTAGATGACCCAGGTCCATTGGCTTTCCATGTGTATTTCCAAATAAGCAACCGTTCATAAGTAGTTACTGGGTCACTGCTGGGCTGATCAGATGGTACAAGTTCATCTTCACCTATTGACTGGCATCCAGAGAATTAGCAGGTGTACTAGCTACTTCCTGAAGCAGGGTGGTGGTCTCCTATGAGCTGTATCTTGTGCATGACTGGGATATCATGTGAGGGAAGCCCAGCAACAGAGCTCTGGCTGAGAAGAGAGTGAGTGGAGTGCTGGAAGGAGACAGAGGAGAGCACTGGACAGGAATAAACTTGTGGAAGACTCCAGGCAGGAGCAACAAGCAACACAAAGGAGTCCAGGACGGAATGTGAGGAGAAATGGGAAGGAGTCTAGTCAGGACAGAACCTGACCCCAGAGGGTGGGCAGAAGAGTGCTTGTGTCAGAGGAAGGAAGGAGGCCCTGGGCCCAGTTTGGGATTGGGCCAAAGGCTCTGCATCCAGGGTTTGTTTCTGAACTTGTCTACCCTAGTGTGGGTGGACTTTTGTTAACGGACTATCTGGAAGACAAAGTTACTAAGAGAAAGATGCTGCCTGCTGGGAACCACCTTCATTTGGAGTTGTAGCCTCAACATTTCTATGCACCTTTATCACAGAGCTTATAAGAGGAAGTAACTTAATCAAAGCCACGTCTTCTTCAGGATGCTTTTCCAAATGGTGGTCTTTTCAGTCTCCGCCCACCAATGATTTGAAAAAGGTCCTTATATCGTATACGCTTGCAAGTTCCGTGATTCCCATCCAGCAGTTTCTATTGTAAAGTCATTAGCTCATCTGTCCATTGCTACTTTGGTTTCACCTCCCAAAGTGATGTTTCCATGTTGTGAATAGGGACCCTCTGTAAGGAAGATTTCACACTCAACATAAGAGCTGTGGTGTGTGTTGGGTTGGGAGACTTGTAACCACTCATCTGAAGCAGGTTTTGAATAGGTTTTATTATATATATTGATTTACTGGCGAGGTTCATCACCTGACACTTCAACCATAGCATTATTAAAAATATTCAAATTTAAGGCGATTTCTAATGCACTAGTGAAGTGCATTAAGTCCAACACTTACAGTTCTGCTTCATTACACTGACTCACATGTTGGATTAAAGCACTAACTGGAAAACCTGTCAATATCACACAAACAGCCCCCACAAGCAAGACAAAATTTAGGTTGCCAGGTTGAAGTTTTGAAAAGATTTCCAGGGACTTAACCACACATCTTCCATTAAATTTAGTGTAATGGTGTGGGAGTGGAGCCAGGGTTTCATCAAGTGCTCTTTATAAATCTCCTTCCCTTAGCCGTAGTTACTGGTTGTGCTGAGTCAGTGTAACTGGCCGTATTACTGAAGATGGTAAATTGCTGGTCCCCCAAAGCTTAATAAATTAAATTGAGTTCATGCCATCATGAGAGAGACATCAGCTGTAAAAGCAAGTGCATCCCTCTGCAAGGATGATACCTGTCTGGAGGTGTTTACACTTCTAGTAATTTGTCTTAATTATACCCACCTCCAAACACCCCACAGTTTTTAGATCCCGGAGCATGCAATCCCATGCCCAAAGCAATATGTAAACCATTCATAAACTAGACAACAGGCCCTAAGACACCCAGCAGCATGACTGAGACAATGAAAGCAAGTCTGTCTGGTTGCAATTTTCAAAGTGGTATGGAAGATTAGCCCAGAAGTTGATGAAACCTCCTTGTCCTGACACCTTGGGGCAAATAACTATAGGAAAGTGGCAAGAATCTGTCAGCCCTTGACTATAGCCATGGGCAGGGGAGCGTGCCTCCTTCCATTATAACTGCAGAGCCTGGTCCCACCTCTTGGTTTGGTTCCACTGCTGCAAGAAACACAGCAAAAAGGTGCAGGTGAGGCAGCAGGAACAGGCAAGAACGATGATAACCATGCTGCCTGGAGGTTGGAGGAAGGGCATAACACGAGAAATCTTCCCACACTTTAAGATAATTCATTTCTGCTGTTTTGATAAAACTCAGTTTGGAATGAACGAGTGAGCTTTAAGGAAGAGTGCTGCCTCAATCACAATAACCTTTGGTATCCTGCACTTCCTCCAATGCGCCCCAGTCTGCTTCTTGCTTACTATTGTTAGTGACAGAAAGAAGTCTCCACCATTGAAATATGCAAGTGAGGCTTAACCTTAGGGCTGAGAAGATCCTTGGAGGAGAGTGGATCTACAGCTATTCATTCATATTCATACTTGGATACCAAGAGACCCTACTCAATAAACACAAAGTTAAAAATAAATGGTCAGCCATTAAGAGCATCTTATTAATTGTTTGAGACTTTACTGAGGGTATTTCTTGTGCTCATGAATCATGGCAGAAGGTTTATTAGTATTAATAATGATATAACACAGCAAACTTTTGTGCAGTTACATTTTGGAGATAATGAATTTGTGTACAGTGGTTGAATTTTAAAGTGCATTTGTGGCAGAATGTTTGAAAACTTGCCTGAGCTTTCGGAGAAGGAACACAACTTTAATGTTAATTAAATGAAATGGAGAAACATCTCAAAGATAAATTTATGCTTTCTGGATGCTCTCTTTTCAATAGAGTAATGCTGTATTGAAATACATAGAAACCATAACCACTGAAATGACCCGAGATTTTAAGAAAATTGTTTTTTTTTCCTTTTTTTGCATAACTGTGTCTGAGGCAGAAAATTATTTTTTTGTTATAATGGAGATACACATCTCCTAGGACTGGAAGGGACCTTTGGAGGTCAGCTAGTCCAATCCCCTGCCCTCTTAGCAGGACCAAGCACCACCCCTGACTTCAATTTGCTCTAAGCGGCCTCCTCAAGGATGGAGATCACAACCCTAGATTTAGCAGGATAATGCTCAAGCCACTGAGCTACCCCTCCTGCCTCCCAAGTTATACATGTGCTTAATCACTACTAGTTGAGGTAAAACAAAAAATTTGGCTCCCAACTGCTCCTT
This sequence comes from Carettochelys insculpta, assembly GCF_033958435.1. NCBI lineage: Eukaryota > Metazoa > Chordata > Testudines > Carettochelyidae > Carettochelys > Carettochelys insculpta. The sequence continues at coordinate 129,205,391 of NC_134140.1, read as the reverse complement.
AGAGCCAATGTAGATCATATATTACAACTTCTGTCTAAGAGTCTTTTAAAAATGTCAAAATAATCAAAAACATGTAATTTTCTCCTCTCAGTGAGGTGTTATCTATTTTCCAATTTATCATCCAGAGCCTGCCGGCTCTGCCAGACTGTATAACTGTCTTTTCGTTCATGGGGTACCCACTCATATGAGTTGCAAGTGCTTAGCATTCACACAGGAAGCTGTACAATAACTTATTTGCATTCAATGGGCCATGTTGTCTGCAGGTTGAGCACTGTACATTAGTTAATGGTTCGTTCCCTATTTAGTGAGTTACACAATAGCAGGAGTTTACAATGCAAACACTCAGTATAACTTAATACCAAAAGCTACAGATACTATAATTCAGATTAATATACACTGCATTCTACAAGCATTCCATAAAGTTTAAAGAGTACATGCATTCTTATAAAACTAATGCCTAGTAGAATAAGGTTCTGATGAAATCACGTTAGCATGTGACCGGTTTCATTCTTATTGGAACTCTTCAGCTGTGCATAAACTGTTGATACAGCATCATCCTTGACTATGACGAAGGCATCCTGGGTTCGAATCACACAATAGACAACAGTTTACGCACGTCTGATGAGTTCCAATAAGAATGAAACTGGTCACGTGCTAACGTGGTTTTATTGGAACCTTATTCTAATAAATATAGTCAACCCCAACTGGGGTGTGCTTACACTTCACTCACTTGTGAACATAGCACACTTGGCCAAAAGTTGTTGGTCCAATTATCTGGGAAAGTGATCAATCCAACTGATCTAAAACTAACATCTGTTTTAATGATACTAACTCACAGATGAGCCAGACTAGTTTCCAGCAGTGCATTTGTCTGCGTTCTGTGAGGCCCTCATCTGTCAGCATCACAGTCATATGTTCTCTGTGAAGAACAGCAGAGCAAACATCCACCTCAGTCCTGTGGGCAAGGTGGGGAGCCAGCTCCATGCCCAAGAATGGGCGGAGCCACCTGAGGAAGGGGTGGGGCCAAAGGCAGTCAGCCCTTAGTGCCACCTGGAGCACAGTGCGGGGCCCCTCGCCCCAGCCCTCAGAAGCCAAGTGAAGCAGCAGAGTGATACTCCTGTGGTGTTTCAAAGGGAGCCCGCAGCTCCTGGCTGCCTCCATTGTTACTGCAGTGGTGGCATTGGCTGAGACCTCCAGGCTCCTTTGAAATGCTGGGCCACTAGGCAATTGCCCCCATTGGCCCCCACCACACCGGTCAGCAGGTCTGGTGGAGATTAATACATATCTTCCAGCTTAGTATTGCAAAGTTTGCTGAGGCTGAAAAGCACCTCGTAAATATTGCTTAAACATGTGCTCTTGAAGTCACATTGCACAAGATGCGGAAAATAAAGCACTTGTGGCAAAAGGTGCATCGCTATCATAGTGATGGATGAACAAATAAAAAGCTAGTTAGATAAAATTATACTGATTTATTCCAAAGAGAACAGTTCTACACTTGTGTGAATGGGAACGGAGTGTGTGTAATATATCTGTTTACTATCTTTAATACTGCCTGTGTTTGTGCTTACAACAATCTGTTTCTCTCAGAGAAATCTAAGCCCCATTCAGATTCCATTCAGATTCCCAGCATGTGCCTTTGGAATGAAAGGCATTTCTTTAATTAAGTATTTCAGCATCTATTTTCCACCCATTCACTTCCACAAGGCTTGGACCGCCGTATAATTCCACATCACAGAGCATGGTCCCTTCCACATGAGAACAGTCTATGGCTGCCAAGTTTGCTTGGATGTATGCCTGGAGATTTAATCGCATGACATAATCTTTAATTAAAGATTAATCATTAATTCCTGGAGGCTCCAGGCCAATCCTGGAGGCCTGGCAACACTTCTGCATGAATAGACACTTGTTTATACAACCAATGTCCCAGCTTCCCTCAGTTTTCAAAAGCTCCAGGTAACCAGACATAAATTTTATACTAGCTTGAGCTGTCTTTCTGCCAAAGACATTAATTACATTTATCTCAGATTGCTGTTAATAGCTCCCCAGTCATTTCTTTTACCATGGTTGATTAAATAAGCTTTTCCCACACATATCTTCTATTCTTATTCTCTTTTCATCTTGCTGCTCCATAACATTTTATTGGTGGGTCAGACTGGTATTAACAAGTAATTTTTACTGCTCTTGGTGTGCCCACTCAGACAATTTTGGCTCTAAGAGTTCTCAAAATTCAGCCTACGGGGCAACTTACAGCAGGTGGCCTTACACCACTCACAAAATATGTATTAATTGTATTAAGAAACCACCAATTTGTGTTTGATTGTTTGTTTGCATTATAGTAAAATGTAGAGACACCTGTCAGAGATCATTGACCTATCATAAAAACAACTAGGAGTCCTGTAGCACCTTAAAGACTATGGGTAGGTCTATGAAGCGGAGTTATTTCAAAATAACAGCCATTATTCAAAAACAGTATTGCAAAGACTTATAGACAAAGCAGTTGGAGCAGCTGCATCTAGCATAACGAGACAATACTCAGAGACTGAGCAGGAGGGTTAGAAAAATCCCCCCAAGGAACTGAATCCATAAGCACTTCTGTTCAGCTCGGAGGCCTCTGAGAAAGAAATTCATAGTGATGCAAAAAAATCCCAATCATGTCTTTCCTGAAGCAGAATATTAGAGACCCCTGGGAGACAGAGCACTATACATGAACAGATGTTCACTTTCCATGGTGGTATGCCATACCTTTCACCACCCCAAGAGAATATCTGAACAGCTGTGGTATAGCATGTGCTTTATGACACTCTTCCTCTTTCTGATTTGGGATATTTGGCACTGGGTGAGATTTTCAAGTGTCTCGAGCAAGTAGGCACTCAGCTCCCTGTCATTCTCTCCCCAGGGCACCCAATCCCCTGTCACCTGTGAACAGCTTAGCCCCTGTGATGAGAGGCCAGTGACACATGCTAATCCATCGGAAAGATGAAAATGATGGACCTCTGCTCTCCTGCCTATTCAGCTCAGAGCAGTCTTTCTACTGGCCTGGATGGGTGCTGGGTCAGATTCTTACCCACTCCTGCTGTTTGAATAAGTCTCTCAATGCTGGAACAAAGTCGGGACACCATGTATGAAGCAAGCGGGGGCGGTGTATTACACACAGCACTGGTGGCACTCACTTTGCTTGTTAGGCTCAGTGAACACTGCCAGACAATAGATTACAATTGATTATATAGGATGCTGATGAGTGGGGGAAGCAACGACATGGGTGTTTTCCAAGCCTGGATAGGTTCTAGCAGCAAGATGAAATGAGCACAATAAGCCAATAATCTAAAAAATGTTATATAGTGTCTCCACCCATAGCTTACAGAACACCTTATCTCTTGACAAGGTCCTGGCTGGGATGCCTTAGTGGGGGTTGATCCTGCTTGAAGCCGGGGGTTGGACTAGGTGGCCTCCTGAGGTCCCTTCCAGCCCTAGGAGTCTATGATTCTAATACAGGTGGTTGTCCTTAACAATTTACTCAAACAAAGCAGACATCTAATGACAGCTATGTGTCTGTTGGAGTAATGATGCATCTATGAAAGTAATGATGGTGCCTTCACACAGGCATAATCCATGGGTGCATTATCTAGAAGATTAAAGCAAAAGACAATAACAGCATAGAGCACTTGCACATTTGTTTTTATGTACCAGCCTGGAACAGCGATGAGAGAAAACCATATCTCTGTTCTCACATACAGGGTCTCTTCCTAGAATGTGGTTGCTAGGGCAACTATCCCTCCTTCCAAACTCCAAGACCCTGTCAGAGTTAGGACGACCTTTCCTGGGTCCTGTGGATGAAATGGAGGGGGACAAACAGGGGTAACATTCCACTTGGCTAACTGGGTTTCTAAACTATGGGTTTATAGGCCTACTCCAGACTTTAGAATTAGAATAGGGGGTCTTAGCAGAACACCATACTTTGCCTCAGAAACTTCCATCCAACACTCAGCATTGGCCTAGCTCTGCTTCCGGTGAAGTCAATGGAAGATTTTACCAGTGACTTCTCCCACTGCAGAGCCAGGCCATTGCTGAATGCCTTTGAAGAACTGTCGCTTTGTTTTTTAACTTTCTTTTGTCCATTTTTCTCCTCTGTGCCACTGCCAACTGCTTTCCCATTGCACAGCAAATATAAATGACTGGAGCAGGGGAGGTTTGCTTGGTTGTATTCTTTGCTGAAGACTTTAAAAAGCCATTTACACCGTGTTTTGTGTCCCCAGGAGAGCTGAATTGGCTCTGAAGTCTGTAAAATCCCTGCAGTTTAACTCTGGCTCTGTTCTGCATTTCCAATACCTTCACTGCTTCATTAAAATAACAAGTAGCAACTGGCAAGCACTTCTTATCTTTATGCAAATAAAGAAGCATTTAGGAAAATGAAGCAAACGCTGCCCATTTGTTTATAAACAGCCACATATCTGTTGTATTTAGCAATCAAAGCTGTACAGCTTTCAGAAGGACTGTTTTTATACACGGCAACGCAACAGTGGAACAGTGGTGAGTTCCTACCAGTGTCCTGTGTTTTGCACTGGATGTACTTCTAATATGTGAGGAAAATAGCTCCCCTTGTGCACATCAGTAGCCAATGTTCGTTCCGTTAGCTGTTGACCCCCCCAGTGTGAGCAAGGAGGATGTGCTGTGAGGAACAGGCAGAGGCAGAACTGGGAACCGCTGGTCTTTGCCTGCGCAGGGGAAGGCATGCTGCAGCCATAGCATGCGCCTACAGCCTGGATCGATCAGATTCCATGCAACGCAAACATAGGTCCACTAAGCAAGAGCCTTGTCTTCTGCATGCTGCCAAGTCAGCTAAGGGAACTGCAGCTAATACCCCCACCCCAACAGATGTTACATCCGCTGACTCAGCAGTGTCAGATGATGGGCAGCAGAGCACTAGTAAGACTCTCCTGGGTACATGGATTTCTGTTCCTGCCCCACCCTTGATGTGAGCAGCTATTTGTTAGGTCCTAAGATCAAGTCCCGGGTTGCTACCCTACTTCCTGCCTACTCATACTACCACACCTGGCTCCTACATCCTGTCTTTGACTAAAGATGCTGACTCCAGCTTGACCTTTGGTGAGATCTTTGACTCTGACTGCAACCATTAGGGAAGATCAGCCATTATGGGCCCTGACAGCCTGAGCTGCAGCTACACAACTGATGTGGAGGATCCAGAAGCCAGTGTCTCCCACGTCCTTGCCACATGCAGAGCTTCTGCCTGGTTGAGTAGCCACAAGTGGTTTTCCAAGGATGCATAATGGAGGGGTGGAGTGCTAGAAACTCCTAAGCAACAGCTCTCAAACAAGTCTCACCATGTATTTACCCATCAGGGTTCTCATGGGATGTATCTACAGGAAGTCTGTTCTTGTCCACAGTCCATCACTGTGGAATGCATGCACAGGTAATACTGTAAGGACCCGTGTGCTTACGCTGATGGAATGCTTTATGGACTGTCATAGATCAACCACCAGAAACTAGGAGCCTGCGTGTTGGCCATTTCTAGCGGAAGGGAGTTGCCACTTCACCCAGTGAGGTAATGGAAGGCTCAGCTGACCAGACTTGCTCCATCCTGAAGCTATGAATGGAACACTCTCACACAATCAAAACCTCTTGGAGATTAAAAAAAAAACCAACAATAGTCCAACTGAAAGAGCTTCATGCTGCCTTTGAGTAGAGACAAAAGTCAGATTTCAGAATAGACAAAGCACTGTGGGTCCAGTCATAGGAAACCCACGGAGGGACGCTAGGTGCTTTCATGAATGGCTTGGATCCTGGAGTTTTGTGAAGCCATGGGGCATGGAACAGAGAATTTACCTGATTAGTTAGGAAAGATAAACTATTGATGAGCTGATAACCAAGTTCACATTTCAGTTGTTTTTTAGTGTGTGTGTATGTGTGCGCGCACATTTCCACCCCTCAGACCTAGATAAATCTTTATTTACACTTTAATAAACCTACTTTGGCTTCATTGCAAGGTTACATAAGTACTGTGAAATGGAAGGTAAAAATACAGTACCCTGCACCCTGAGGTGCAATCAGTCTGGCACTGCTGTGATTAGCTAGTGTCAAGGGGTAAGTCTTACAAGGAATGAACCAAAGGTAGGTGGTGCACCACGACTGTTTACCAGCAATGTGAAGTGAGGGCTGGCACGAGCCAGGGGAGAGCATCTGAGTGGCTGTAAGGCTAGTCTAGTGATGCCAGGGAGTTGGCGCTCAGCTAGCCCCAGATAGATTTCTCTTGCTAGAGAGGTAACAAGCTGACTCACAGTCGTGGGTACCCCAAGAACTGTCATCAGATGGAGTGGGGAGAAGATGCCACAGAACTGGTACTACCTGGTTCTGTATCCTCCTGTAATCTGGTCTTCTGCTTCCTTTCGTTCCTAGACCACAGCATGAGTTTTGGTTTGTTTAGAAAAACAGTAGCACCCCCCTCTCCCACTATAGAACTACACAACAGTTGTTTCAAGCTCCTTTGCCTTCTATTAGGAGTCTGACTTGTCAGTTAAAAGGACATTTTTAAACCCATCATGAAGACCTCACAGTAGGTTTCACCTAACGCTCACAGTCGTCAGCTGGCTCTACCCCCTCTTGCTTCATAGGAACACTTGCTGAGTTGTGGTGGAATATAAACATGTGCAAGATGGTGAATGATTGAGTCCCGAAGGAAAATATGACAAGTGACCAGCACAGTAAATGAACATGCTCCATGTTTTATTTGGATCTGCAGGTGTAACCCACACACCTAGGTGCGGTAAGAATGAGTGTGTTCTACAGCTTTGGCTGAGAACCAACTCGCCTTCAGCTCAAGCTGTAGCAATTCCTGAGAGATCCCAGGTTCAACCGTGTCTGAGGGCAGCTACAAATGGGGGCTTCATCCCAGATTTCACCTGCGTCTCTGAAGCTCAGGATGTGCTTCCTCAGCTTGGAGAAGTATGTAACCCACCCACCTAGGTGTGGTTAACTGTCCCACATAGTGGAGGTTAGCCCACTTCACAGAGAAAGAATGAGTATATTCTACAGCCTTGTCTGAGAGCCAGCTAGCCTTTAGCTCAAGCTGTAGAGGTGCCTGCACTAAGCTCCAGAGATCCCAAAACCAAAGATCCAAAAATGTGTTTGCATAATCGTTTACTTAGCCAGCTGCCATCAAAGTTATCCTTACTGACAGCCTCATCTTAACCGGAGATGCTTACCAGCAGTTCTGTGGTGATGGACAAGAAATGCTTCTAGTCTAAAGCAGTGTCCAGCTCCACCAAATCCCCACTTCAGCTCAGTGGGACTAAAATTTAGGTTTAAATTAGACACTGCCCATTATATCTCTGCCCCACCCCAGCACCTCAACTCTCACTAATGGCAGCTTTCTTCCTCCAGTTCCTGTCCCTTCCTCCCTACGGAAGGGCCTATCCCCCTCCAATGGAGCCAGGCAGAGGAGTAAGACCCCCCTCTCTGTGTACATGTACATGAGCACTGCCAGAGATGGGCTGTTTGCACTGCACTGGCTACATCCTGTCTAAGTGGATGGGAGCGGAAGGGGTGGGGAGAAGGCTCCCACACACACATCAGCCCTTGGTGCTGGTCTGGTGCCAGGGCAGGCACAACCCCTGAGAGGGATGAAGTGATTTCCAGTCTCTCCTGACAGAACGGAGGGAGAGGGAAAGAAATGGTGAGCACATTGCACAACCTTCCCTGTGCTTTGCTAGTGCTACTTCTTCTATAGGATGCAGCCTGGCCCCTCAATCTGGCCCACAGACCTAATCCCAAGCACTGGAACACCCACAGCTTGAGACAGCAAACAGCATTAGACTCTCCCTCACCCCTCTCAGTCACAACTCTCCGTCTGGTGCCATCCCATCCTCTAAGGCTGCTCCGTTCCTGCCTGACCGTTCAAGGCTGCCAGTGTGTTTGCTGCTGGGGCCGGAGGGAGCCGTCTGAACCAGAAAGGCATATCAGGAACAGTGTCCCCATGTAAAAGCCACCTGAGACTCCCTGATTCCAGGTGACGTACAAAACTGAATGCAGGAAGGCAAAAAGAACAGCAGCAGTGGTCCTCAGAGTAATTTTGCTGAGTTTGTGACACGCACCAGTAGCAGAGCTTCATGAGGGACCTGTGCTGTACTTAGAGCCAATGAAACTTGTTCATCACCATAGAAAGGGGAGCTGTCAGGAATGGGGTGAATTTACATTCGTAATAATGCCTGTGTGTGGGCTGGCTCTCATGGACGAGCACCTGCTCCATGGACTCGTGAAGGGAAGAACTTGAAAAGGAGGAAAATGCTTGCTAATCTCTAAAAACCGGGTGCTGGTGGGCAGTCTCCCAAGCCCAAATGACAGATGCTTTCATTTCAAACATGCAGTTTAGGCTCCAGTGTTAGCATTTGTGAAAAAGAAAAAAGGGGGCAGCTTGCAAGTAGCCAAGAGATTGCACTGATTTTCTTGTGTGAATAGAAGTGTACACAGTATTTGGTGTGAGTAAGATGGTGGTTTTGATTAAATTTCCCCTGCGGTGCTTGAATCCCAGACATGACAGCATGCAGCGATGCCTTGGAGGCTAGTTCCTTTCCACAAGCAAAATGAAACGCAAAAATAAACAGCAGAAGTGATGAAAAGTAAAGGAACTTTAAATGTGTTCAGTTTTGAGAACAGGTGCCTTAGATGCTACCAGAGAATTAACAGTTTTTTGGGGTGATGTGGCTCACTCCCAGCAGCTGATGAGGAGGCGTGACTATCAAAAGAGGGCAAATTGCTTGTGTGCAGTGAACTGACCATGTCAGAACTGGCCTCTTTAGCACTGGCTCGCCACTTGATAAGGCAATGAATGCCCTTCTATTCAAGTGCTCACATATTTAGGCCTGCCTGTGTAATTTCCACTCCATGCATCCAAAAAGGTGGATTTTTTTGCCCATGAAAGCTTCTGTCCAAATAAATCTATTAGTCCTTAAGATGCCCCAGTACTCCTCATTGTTTTTGGTGGGAAGAGTAAGCCAACTTCTCGTCTCTCACCAATTTAATCCAATGAAAGATCTTAGCTCAATTTTTAAGGGAAACTAGGTGGGTGAGCATTCTCATGTGCTGTTATTGATTTGGGATTAGTTAGTTGCTTATATGCACAGAATCATAGAGCCAAAGGGGGTGGGGGGACTTGAGAAGTCATCTAGTCCAGGGGTGTGCAAACTAGGGGTACAGGGGTGCAGTGCATTCGGCCCCCCGCTTGTTCCCCTCCACTGCATCACCAGCCCACTGCCGCCATGTCAGAGGGCTAGCGACACAGCACAAGCTGTGGGGGAGGTGGAGGGGAGCCAATCGCGTTGCTCCAATCAGGGAGGGGGGTGGGCCCACCAGTGGTGCTTGCCCTGCTGCCGAGCTGAGGCGGCTGGTTCCTGGGTGCAGGGGCCAAGCTGGCTGGGGGTGTCCCAGCACTTGGGCTTACCAGGTGGCACCACAGCCAGCCTGGCCCCATCGTGCTGCCCCGCTTGCCCAGGAGGAGCCACCACGCACACAGCCCCTGAGCCCCTGGCCAGCGCATGCCCCCACCCCCATCCCTTCCTGTGGTCCTCCCACAGGTTGTGGGGGCAGCTAATTGCAGGGCCGAAAAGAGGGGCTTGGCCTAAAAGTTTGCTCACCCTGACCTAGTCCAGCCCTGGCACTCCTGGCATGACTAAGTATTAGCTAGATTATCCTGGACAAGTGTTTTTAAGAGCCAGTTAACCTGCAACAACTGAGGTCCCACAACCTCCCTAGCCAGTTCATTTCCATGCTTAACTCCTGTGACAGTAAGGGTGTTTCTCCTAATACAGTAATCCCTTGAACTGCAAGATTTCGAGTGGCGGTTAACTCACATTAACACGAGTTAAGCACAACTCAAAATCCCGCTCCCCCTGGCCCCGGCTCAACCCCCCAAAATGCCGCATGGCCCTGGCTCACCACCCCCACCCCACTGCAGCCCTAACCCACCCCTGGCTTAGCCCCCTCCCATGGGCACCACCCACTGCCAGGCTAAACCCTTCCCAACTGCTCCCCCAACCCCAGTACTTATGTTTCAAAAGGAGCTCCAGGTGCTCCTGCTGCTTCCCTGGCTGCAGAACATGCCCTCTGCTGGCGGGGGGGGAACACTCCCCAGTTTACACAAAATTATGTGAGAGTGGGTGGGAATGCAACCCCTGCATAACTCAAGGGACTACTGCCTCTTATTTAAGATACTCCCTCTGCAGTTTAAGCCCATTGCTGCTTTTGCTCACCTCAGAGTTTAAGGAAAACAAATTTTCTCCTTCCTCTTCCCTTATATGCGTAATGCTGACAGACGTGGGTTGCTGGCCCCAGGAATAGAACCTAGAAGTAGAGAGGCTAAAGCCCTGTACTCTACTATGTGAGCTAAAGCCCACCTGCTTCTCAGGTGAGGCTGTAGAACAGAGACTTCTCTCACCCCAGATGAGGTCTCAGTGCCTCTGGGTACTACATATGTATTTAAAAATTATCATGTCACCTCTCAGTCATCTCTTCTCCAAAAGGAACACAGCCAGGGTTGGTTGGTTTGGGTTTTTTCCAGTCCTGCAGTTCCGTTTCTAGACCTTTAATCGTTGTTGTTGCTCTTCTCTGGACTTTCTCCAGTTAGTCCACGTCTTTTCTGAAATGTGGCACCACAACTGGATACAGGTGTCCAGGTGAGAGCTAGTCGGGCAGAGTACAGGGGAAACATTACTGCATGTTATTTTCAAGTTGGAAACCAAGAGATTTGAGACTACGCTGACAAGAAGTAACTAGCCTGATCTAGAACAAAGCTTACTCTTTTAACAAATATTTGTTACACTTGTAGATAGAAGCTACTAAATTAGAATCATAGCCTGCCTGATTGCATGGAGTAGAACACAATAGGCAGACTTAACTGCCTGCAGGGTAGCCCCTCACTGTCTGAAGTGCTTCTGAGCTACCCAGACTGTTTTCCTCCTCTTCAGAGCTTCTTGTAATCCACACTTCAAAAGCAGATAACTATTCCCTACCGAGGGTCCGACTAATTCAGTCTTCAGGTCCACTAGGCCTTCAGGCCCAACAGCCATCCCATGTCTGCCTGCTGCCAAATAATCCAAAAAGCCACAAATTCACGTAGCCCTCACTCTGGCTTCCGCAGGGCACAGCCCCTCTTCCTGAGGGGTCAGTCTTTCAGCATCCCCTACCAGGAATTTCACCTTCTTCACAGGCCTTCTCCCTTTGTCATTCTGAGCTCTACAGGAGCATTCTTATCCTCCATCAGCACAACCACAATTTCCTAGCACCTCCTCCACCAGTGCATGGATACTGGAACCACCTGATTTCTGTCAGGTGGGGCTCATTCTTTAATCAGTGTGGGCTAGTGCCACCTCTCCAGCAACCAAGGGGAGGACCACCTTGTTTCAAAGAGTTTTAATCAGGCCTGCAATGGTAATAGCATCAGGCCCTTAGAGAGGGATTGGTAGGGATTTGGTGATAGGTAAAAAAGTGTGGTAAAGGAGACCGTACATTTTAATATCCTACAAGCAATATTTCCCGCATAAATGAAGCAAAGAGCTGTTTGCTGTAGGGAGATATTTTAATCTCTCATTTATTTCGTGTATGAATAGCCTGGCTACTTACAAGTGAAATAGGAAACAAGGCTGGCACTGTTTAAAGTACTGTAATACTCTTGAAAAATGTTTGCCAAGAACGATGAGCAGTTAAACAAATACCCTGCAGTTTTTCAATTTAATAGCCTTGTAAGATTTTGTTCTAAAGAAATTAGATACGTGATGCAGTGGAAGAAAATAATAGATTTCTCCCCTGTTCATTATTGTCCAGTCTTAACCATGCCATGTGCAATGTAATCTTTGATTTATGATGCTGTAGTAGTAGGCATCCTTCAGTCTGCATAGACTATGGATCGCGCCCTTTATAGTTTCAACTGAGGACTTCATTTACAGCATCTACTGTGACTATGAAGACCCACACAAGAGTGACAGTCCTTGCTGCATTTCTTGCAGATGTGGTGGGTGTCTGGCAAGTCCTTAGTGTGCTTTCTGTGCGCTTGCTTCTCCTCTGCTAGCTGTCTGATCCTCATCTTGCCCTTCTGAAGGCCCTTGTGTAACCCCTGCCTCCATCTGCTGTGGTCGTCTACGAGTTCTTCCCAGTTGTCCAGCTCGATGTCTACGTCTCTGAGGTCTCTCTTGCAGAGATCTTTGTAGTGCAACTGGGGGCATCCAAGAGGTCTTTTGCCAGAGGCTAGCTCACCATACAGGATGTCTTTTGGAATCCTTCCATCAGTCATCCTGTGGACGTGGCCAAGCCAGCGGAGCCGACGCTGCCTGAGGAGGGTGTGCATGGTTGGGATTCCAGCTTGCTCAAGGATGGCAGTGTTGGTCACTCTGTCCTTCCATGATATTCCAAGGATGCACTTGAGGCAGCGCAAGTGGAAGACGTTCAGCCTCTTTTCCTGGCGGGCATACAGGGTCCAAGTCTCGCTGCCATAAATGAGGGTGCTGAGGACGCAGGCTCTGTAGACTTGCATTTTGGTGTAAGTGTACAGCTTGTTGTTATTCCACACTCTCTTGCTGAGTCTGGACAGAGTTGTGGCCACTTTTCCGATCCTCCTATTTAGCTCAGTGTCCTACGACAGGGTGTCAGCGATGGTGGACCCGAGGTAAACAAACTCGTGGACGACCTGTAACGTATAGTTGTCAATGCTGATTGATGGGGATTCAGCAACATCCTGACCGACTACGTTTGTCTTCTTTAGGCTGGAAAAAAGTCTTCTTCTGCATTCTGAATGGCTTCATAAAGAAAAAATAAGAAGGCGGTATGGTACATTTACCTTGCAGGGTCCTATTCTAAGCACTAAACAAATACATTTTAGCAACAGTGAAGGTGCAAAGAGTTTAGGCTAAACTAAAGCATTGTCAAGCACTGATCGGTATGCAAAAGATATCATTCACTCCCTCCTTTACATTAGGATTCCTCTGAAAAGGAATTCAAATACTCTGGATCAAATCTGACTGACATAAACACTACTGAGGAATTGAGTATAGAAACTGACAGAACTTTCTGCAAAAAGCGTATCAAATTGCCCAATGATGATCTTTGGTTTTTCAGGGGTTCTGATTGTCCTGTCTGGCATGCAATATGCAATGGACAAAAGGATTCAAGACACACTTATTCTGATGGGCCTGGGGGACATGACCAATGTTTCCTCTATTTTTTTTCCCCATTCATTTGTGGAATAAATTTTCTGATGTGCACTGAATCATGTGCATCGCCAACAGAAGCATCATGCTGCGGCTGGGGACAATGTGGCTGCTCTGCTAATTAGCGGGGCTGCCTTTTAATCTCTCCTGGGTGACTGTCCCAGTGCTCAGTTTGCAGAGAATGCTGGCATGACACTAAAGAAGCTCCACTTCATGCCTCTGTCATGAATGTGTCTGTTCTGAACAAGATATGAAGAGATGGCCTTCCAAAAGCAGGCACCAAAGAATAGTCTCTGTCAAAAGCAACGTACAAGAAAGAGCTGGGGCCTTCAATGTATTTCAGGATGGGCCAAAGAGCCAAGTAACTCATGACTGGTGTAGAACATGGCTGTACATATTGGCTCTTGTATGTCGGCCTTTGCATGCAATTGTACATGCATCATTTGGATCCATCCCCAATAAAAAGTACTACCACAGCCCCACAAAATGCTGGAGGTGCTTCTGGTCCATGGTGGGAGAGATCTGAAGAAATGGATGTCTGAAAGATAGCGTGGCGACACAATATGCCAGTGTTTATTATTGGCTGACTCTGAACGAGTTCTGATTAAATTATGTAAAAGTCAGCAAACAAATAACTTTCAAGTACTTCATAGAACTTCCCTTGAAATTGCTTTGGCCACCCTTGTTGCATGCCTTAAGTAGCCTGATACATTGATAAATAAGATTACTTGTGTCAGGAATGAGGAACTACTCCAAGAGCTGGAGTCTACTGTTTTCCCCCACTTCGTTAGTAGCATGTAACTCATTAGTAATTGTATGCAACTTAATGCTGAAAAGTCAATATTGTTGCTCTTAGAGTGAATAAGCCCCTTGGAAACAGAGCTTACAACAAGGCTGTCTTGCTGTCTTTTCTGACAACTATTTCGTTGCCTCTTTTTAGCCCTGTGAATTCATGTATTTCACTGCATTATTTAAACAGAACGGCAGCTTTGTATTTCATATTGTTGGTTTCTGTCTGAAGCTGTCTGGATGCTTTATTACTCTGCAGCAGCTGGTGTTTGCGACCACACAGTATGAGATGAAGTCAGTGAATCAAAAGGTTTATGCATAGAATGATAAGAATGACTTTAAAAATGTCAGAGTCTTGTAAATGGGGGTTCATTTTATGTGACCAAATCAAGCAGGTGACAGAAGTAAAATTAAGAGCCACACTTGTCTTTACAAAATCAAGCTACAGAGATAACACTTCACAGCTGCATGTATGGCTGTGAATGAACATGCTGGTTTTATGACATACACAACTCAGTTCTCAGAATTAGTTCCTGGCAGGGAAGAAAACCCTAATGTTCCTCTCCAAAAAGTGCCTAGAGTGGTAGCAATTTAGTGAAATGCCACAGTGTGAGTTTGGATTTATGCAGGAGATAGCTAAGTAGGGGAATATACTAGGTGCAGTAGGGATTCCATGTTCTGAGATGTTCACTAGCATGATTTAGGATGGAACAGGGCCTGGTGTCATAGGAAAGGCAGTTCTGTAATAGTAACAGATCTGTAATAGTGTGTCTTTTTTAGGTGTTTGTATAAAGACAGCTCAACGGTAGGCTCTAGTGTTCTGTTCAACACCGAAACTCAGGCCTTATCTCCACTTGGCGGTGGATCAAAGCAGCAACGATCGATCCATCAGCTGTCGATTTATCATGTCTACTGCAGATGCGATTAATCAATCTTCAAATTTGCTCCCGTTGATGTCAGTACTTCACCAAGAAAAGAAGAGTAGCTGTTGTCAATGGGAGAGCAGCCCCCATCAAGAATACCACATGGAAGATGCCACAGTAGGTACTTCAACCTTAGCTATACAATTTGCATAACTAAAGTCGATTGATGGCGAAGATAAGCGTAGACAAGACCTAAGACACAGGGAGCCAGGTTCATAGAATCATAGACTGCTGGGACTGGTAGGGACCTTCAGAGGTCATCGAGTCCAGCCCCCTGCTCTCATGGCAGGACCAAGTACTGTCTAGACCATCCCAGATAAACATTTATCTAACTTGTTGTCAAATATCTCCAGAGATGGAGATTCCACAACCTCCCTAGGCAATTTATTCCAGTGTTTGACCACCCTGACCGTTAGGAACTTTTTCCTAATGTCCAACCTAAACCTCCCTTCCTGCAGTTTAAGCCCATTGCTTCTTGTTCTATCCTCAGAGGCCAAGAAGAACAAGTTTTCTCCCTCTTCCGCATGACATCCTTTTAGATACCTGAAAACCACTATCATGTCCCCCAATTAATCTTCTTTTTTCCAAACTAAACAAGCCCAATTCTTTCAGCCTTTCTTCATAGGTCATGTTCTCTAGACCTTTGATCATTCTTGTCGCTCTTTTCTGGACCCTTTCCAATTTCTACACATCTTTCTTGAAATGCAGAGCCCAGAACTGGACACAATACTTCAGCTGAGGCCTAACCAGTGCAGAGTAGAGAGGAAGAATGACTTCCCGTGTCTTGTTCACAACACACCTTGTAGTCAGGTGCCCTGGCCTCCCCCAGACTCAGAGGTGGAGGAGGCTGCTCAAAGGCCCTGGTGGGCGGGCCCTGAGCCAGAACACCAGTGCCCCGCCCTGCAGAGGGCGGTGCCTAGGGCCAGAAGGGCCAGGGGCGGGGCTTGAGGCCCATTAAATGCTGGGCTGCCATGCCAGAAGGAGCCGGCTGACCGTACTCCTGGGTGCTGGGGGCGGGAAGCCCGCCACCAACCAGCTGGTCAGCCAGAGATGCCCCCGCAGCCGCCAAGACCTGTCTGGGCAGCTACAGATAATGATGCCACAGGTGTACTACCTGGACTTCCCAGACCTACCAGGGTCCTCACACCGGTGGAGGGCCCCCTCCCCTGAGCCCTGGCCAGGACCAGACAGCCTGTCTGGGGCTAACTACCCAGAGGCCCCGAAAGCACCCCGTCCCAGAGTTCGGCCAGATGCCCACAGCGCAGAGGCCTACGACTGCCCTGAGCCCACAGTTCTGCCACCGCCAGACTACCCCAACGACATTGAGATGGGCCAGAGCCCCCAAAGGCAGACTACTCGGATGAGACCTACCCGCTGGGACTGGCCAACCGGGCTGACTGGGATCCTGCACCGATGGAGACTGAGGTAGGAAGTGGCCTGGGGAATGCTCCCCCTGAGACAATGGCAGTGTGTTGCAGTCTGGATCCCCACTGCCAAGCTCAGGTGTGAGCGATCCACAGGGCCCCGGGCCAGGTCACAGTGGAGCGAGAGGGCCTGCGACCCCCTACCCTCCTCCCTGGCAGGGTCACCCCTCACCTCTCTAAAGCTGATCCCGGCTAGGGGGAAGTAGTTTGACTGCTGCCCCGCCCTGAACCAAGGGCTGGGCTTCCCCAAAATTCTGTGCACGTACCTGCAGCCCCGCTCTACTGCAAGGGCTGGGCATCCAAACCACTTGCAGAACCCTTGCCCCACCCCAAGCTGAGGGCTGGGGCCTGTAAGCCACTGTTTGGCCGCTGCCCGGCCCTGGACTAAGGGCTGGGCTTCCCAGGACAGCAGCTGTGACTGCTGCCCTGCCCTGCCCTGAGCGAAGGGCAGGCCCCTGACTGTTTGACTGACCGTGGCCCCACCCCGGACTGTAGGCTGGGCCCTCCAGCTGCTGGCCGACTGACCTCCGGCCCTTAAAGGGGACAAAGCCCCGGAACAGCTAGACCCAGTGGGCACCGCCCAGAGGGGGCACAGCCTTAGCACTGGGCTCTTACACACCTGTTAACGCATCCCAGAATCATGGGAGGGCTAGAGAACCTAGAACCTAGAATCATGGGAGGTCTAGAGAACCTAGAGAACCTTCCAGAGGGTGCTGTTGTATCCTCTCACGCCGAGGATACTTCTCCGGGGGAGGGAGCGCCAACTGTTAGGAAGAAGCAGGTTTTAGTAGTAGGGGATTCGATCATTAGAGATATAGATAGCTGGGTTTGTGATGACCGGGAGAACCGTATGGTGACTTGCCTGCCTGGTGCAAAGGTTGCGGATCTCTTGAGGCATCTAGACAGACTTATGGGCAGTGCTGGGGAGGAGCCGGTGGTCGTGGTACATGTCGGTACCAATGACATAGGGAAGGGTAGAAGAGATGTTCTGGAGGCCAGATTTAGGTTACTAGGAAAGAGACTGAAATCCAGAACATCTTTGGTGGCATTCTCTGAAGTGCTTCCAGTTCCACACGCAGGGCCAGATAGACAGGCAGAACTTCAGAGTCTCAATGCGTGCATGAGACGATGGTGTAGGGAAGAGGGGTTTAGATTTATTAGGAACTGGGGACACTTTTGGGGTAGGGGGAGCCTATACAGGAATGATGGGCTCCACCTAAATCAAGGTGGATCCAGACTGCTGGCATTAAACATTAAAAAGGTCGTAGAGCAGTTTTTAAACTAAGAGGTGGGGGAAAGCCGATTGGTGCGGGGGAGCACCTGGATCGGACGGAGACTTCTCTTACACGAGGCTCCATAGATAGGGATTCCCTAGAAGTTAGTCAGATAGGGAACATGGGAAATAATATATGGGCAAGATCAGATGTGAAACAATCGCATATAAAAAAATCCAAGGCATCTGTGAAAGGCGGACATATAAATAGTGGTAGTTTTTTAAAGTGCTTTTACACAAATACTATGAGTCTGTCTAATAAGATGGGTGAACTGGAGTACCTCATATCAAAGGAGGAAGTTGACATAATAGGCATCACAGAAACATGGTGGAATGAGGACAATCAGGGGGACACTATCATACCGGGATATAAATTATATCGGAAAGACAGAACAGGTCGTGCGGGTGGCGGAGTGGTACTATATGTGAAGGATAATATAGAATCAAATGAAGCAAAAATCCTAAAGGAATCAAAATGTTCCATAGAATCATTATGGATAACAATTCATTCCTCTAATATGAATATGGCATTAGGAATATATTACCGACCACCTAACCAGGACAGTGATAGTGATGCTGAAATGTTAAGGGAGATTAGAGAGGCTATCAAAATAAAAAACACAGTAATAATAGGAGATTTCAATTATCCCCATATTGATTGGGTACATGTCACCTCAGGACGGGATTCAGAGATTAAATTTCTTGATGCCTTAAATGACTGCTTCTTGGAGCAGCTAGTACAGGAACCCACAAGGGGAGAGTCAATTCTTGATCTAGTCCTGACTGGAACGCAGGATCTGGTCCAAGAGGTAACTGTTACTGGACCGCTTGGAAATAGTGACCACAATATAATAACTTTTAATATTCCTGTGTTGGGAAGAACACCGCAGCGGTCAAACACTCTGGCATTTAATTTCAAAAAGGGGAATTACACTAAAATGAGGAAGCTAGTTAAACAGAAACTAAAAGGTAGAGTAACTAAACTAAAATCCCTGGAAGCTGCATGGAAACTGTTTAAAGACACCATACTAGAGGCCCAACTTAAATGTATACCCCAAATAAAAAAACACAGTAAGAGACCTAACAAAGAACCA
This sequence comes from Carettochelys insculpta, assembly GCF_033958435.1. Taxonomy (NCBI): domain Eukaryota; kingdom Metazoa; phylum Chordata; order Testudines; family Carettochelyidae; genus Carettochelys; species Carettochelys insculpta. The sequence goes on along the minus strand of NC_134140.1, from coordinate 129,186,680 downwards.
CTATGGCTTTACAGCCATGTTAAAAAGGCAGTGAGAGAGAAAAGGGCAGCTTTTAAAAAGTGGAAGTCAAATCCTAGTGAGGAAAATAGAAAGCAACAGAAACACTCCCAAATTGTCATAATGTAGTAAGAAAAGCCAAAAAAGATTTTGAGGAACAGCTAGCCAAAAATTCAAAAAATGATAGTAAAATGTTTTTTAAATACATTAGAAGCAGGAAGACCACTAAAAAAGCAGTGGGGCCCTTGGACGATAAAGATATAAAAGGAGCGATCAAGGAAGACAGTTCCATTGCGGAGCAATTAAATGATTTCTTTGCTTCAGTCTTCATGGCTGAGGATGTTACAGAGGTTCCTAAATCTGAGCCAGCCTTTTTAGGCGACAAATCTGAGGAACTCTCCCAGATTGAAGTGACATTAGAGGAGGTTTTGGAGTTAATTGATAAGCTGAATAGTAACAAGTCTCCAGGACCAGACGGTATTCACCCAAGGGTTCTGATAGAACTTAAATGTGAAATTGCGGAGTTATTAACAGTGGTTTGTAACCTATCCTTTAAATCCGCTTCGGTACCCAATGACTGGAAGACGGCCAATATAACGCCAATATTTAAAAAAGGCTCCAGAGCAGACCCTGGCAATTATAGACCGATAAGTCTAACATCGGTACCAGGCAAATTAGTAGAAACAATAGTAAAGAATAAAATTGCAAGGCACGTAGAAGAGCACGAATTGTTGGGCAAAAGTCAGCATGGTTTCTGCAGAGGGAAGTCGTGTCTAACTAATCTATTAGAATTCTTTGAAGGGGTTAATAAACATGCGGACAAGGGGCACTCAGTGGACATCATATACCTAGATTTCCAGAAAGCCTTTGACACGGTCCCACACCAAAGGCTTTTATGTAAATTAGGCGGTCATGGGATAGGAGGAAAGATCCTTTCATGGATCGGGAATTGGTTAAAAGACAGAAAACAAAGGGTTGGAATAAATGGTAAATTTTGACAATGGAGGGGGGTAACTAGCGGTGTTTCCCAGGGGTCAGTCCTGGGACCGATCCTGTTCAACTTGTTCATCAATGATCTAGAAAATGAGGTAAGCAGTGAGGTGGCAAAGTTTGCAGATGACACCAAGTTGTTCAGGACAGTCAAAATCAAAAGGGATTGTGAAGAACTACAAAAAGATCTCAGCAAACTGAGTGATTGGGCAGCAAAATGGCAAATGAAATTTAATGTGGGTAAGTGTAAGGTAATGCACATTGGAAAAAATAACCCAAATTACATGTACAACATGATGGGGTCAAATTTAGCTACGACAGATCAGGAAAGGGATCTTGGAGTTATAGTGGATAGTTCTCTGAAGACATCCACGCAGTGTGCAGGGGCAGTTAGTAAAGCAAATACGATGTTAGGAATTATTAAAAAAGGGATAGATAATAAGACAAAAGATATCATACTTCCCCTCTATAAAACTATGGTACTCCCACATCTTGAGTACTGCGTGCAGATGTGGTCTCCTCACCTCAGAAAAGATATATTGGCATTAGAAAAGGTTCAGAAAAGGGCGACTAAGATGATTAGGGGTTTGGAACGCGTCCCATATGGGGAGACGCTAGAGAGACTGGGACTTTTCAGTCTGGAAAAGAGGCGATTGAGCGGCAATACGAGAGAGGTATATAAAATCATGAATGGTGTGGAGAAAGTGAATATAGAAAAATTATTTACCTTTTCCCATAATACAAAAACTAGGGGACACCAAATGAAATTGATGGGTAGTAGGTTCAAAACTAATAAAAGGAAATTTTTCTTCACACAGTGCACAGTCAACCTGTGGAACTCCTTGCCGGAGGAGGCTGTGAAGTCCAGGACTCTATTAGGGTTTAAAAAAGAGCTCAGTAAAGTTTTGCAGGTTAGGTCCATAAACGGCTATTAGCCAGGGGTAAAGTATGGTGCCCTGGCCTTCAGTACAGGGGCAGGAGATGGATGGCAGGAGATAAATCACTTGATCATTGCCTTCTGTTCTCCTTCTCTGGGGGCACCTGGCATTGGCCACTGTCGGCAGACGGGATACTGGGCTGGATGGACCTTTGGTCTGACCCAGTATGGCCATTCTTATGTTCTTATGTTTGCTTTTTTTTACAAGAGCATCACACTGTTGACTCATATTTAAGTTGTGGTCCACTATAACCCCTAGATCCCTTTCTGCCATGCTCCTTTCTAGACAGTGGCTTCCTATTCTGTATGCGTGAAACTGATTGTTCCTTCCCCAGTGGAGCACTTTGCATTTGTCTTTATTAAACTTCATCCTGTTGACTTCAGACCATTTCTCCAATTTGTTCAGGTTCTTCTTTCAACTATATGCACCTGTGAAAGGAATACACTCCTCAGCAGAGACTTCTAAAAAATAGAATGCCAGTGTTTACATTGCCAAAAGCACACATTGTAGCCTCTCCTACAATCATCATATATGGAGGCATGAGACACAAAGACTCTCGTAAAACAAACTATGTAGGTATTTCAGAGACGTAAGCAAAATAATCAATTATACCATACAGCGCCAACAGAGTTACAGCCTATATATACTGTATATATATATATTTTTGTTTTATTTTATTTTTTTATTTTACATATATATATATATATATATATATATATACACACACACACACATATTAGCTGGAACACAACTTGGGGTCTTTAACTATGAAGACATAGGTACCATTTTTATTAATGGCACAAGACCTCAGGTGACTGGAATCTGCTTGGGATCCTGGAAAGATGATGGTCATATGGTGCTTAGGGCTGTCAGTCCCATAGTAGAAATGTTACGTCTTTCCTTTCAGTCCCTGAAACCTGCTTGAATCTCTCTTAGCTGCAATTACATAAGCTGCAATGTATGGCCTCTCTGGATTGCTAACACATAAGGGCAGCCTTGTCACTTGTCATTATACCAGCTTGACACACAGACTTTAGCCAGCCTCTAATGTTGAATCCACACTTCCCTCTGTGTGTGCTGGAGCTCAGCTCAATGATTAGACTACAGGAGAATAACAATCACCCTTTGTGAATTCCTGCTGAGTCACTCCGAAGTATAAATCCCTAAAAGCAGATGTTGCTAAAAACAGGTGGCAATATTTAATCCCTCAATAATTTTATCCCTCAAGCTATTTTACACGTTGGATTACTTATGTGACTAATTCCAGTAAAACCCTCTAAGGCCTTCTATTTTCAAAGCTTCCAAAAAACAGCTAAGAATGACCAATTTTTTTCAAGCTCCTGCTGATTCTGATCTTTATAGAAATAAATGGAACTTCTGACTTCTTGGAGCCCGAGTCTTAGGTATTTAACAATGTCATGGAGATTTTTATTTGTTTGTGATGCACAGGCAATATCTCAGTAGAATAAAGCTGTACCTATCTCCTGAAGCATTATAATGGAGTTTCAGCTAATTTTGGCAAGACATGGAGATTTTTGCACAGAGAATGTATTTGCATAAAATTTTGTTGTTTCCCCCCATTGTACTGCAGGGTGTTTTTATTTGTTTGGTTTTTTTCTGAATGCACTATCATCTGTGCATGACTACTCTTTAAAATGTAGCCTTGGAAAAGTAAATGGACAAAAAATTAAGAATAGATGTGCCATAACAGATTGAAATGCCTTGATTATTTTCTTGATTACTGCTACTACACTTCACGCTCAGATATTGGCTGTGTCTACACGAGCCCCAAACTTCGAAATGGCCACTTCAAAGTTAACTAATGAAGCGCTGAAATGCATATTCAGCGCTTCATTAGCATGCGGGTGGCCGCGGCACTTCGAAATTGATACGCCTCGCAGATGCGCGTCTCGTCCCGACAGGGCTCCTTTTCTAAAGGACCCTGCCTACTTCGAAGTCCCCTTATTCCCATGAGCTGATGGGAATAAGGGGACTTCGAAGTAGGCGGGGTCCTTTCAAAAAGGAGCCCCGTCTGGATGAGAGGAGTGGCGGTGAGGCACGTCAATTTCGTGCCACCTGTACCCGCCGGGGATCTCGTCCCTCCACCCCTGTGGGGGACTAGGCCTGCCCATGCCTGTGGCCCCGGCCATGGAGGCATGCCCCTGCCCCATTGTATATAGTTCCCCCCCATTCCCCCTATATTTAGCCCCAATAGGAAGACCCCACGCCATTGTTTAACAGCCATTTATTTACATAGTTAGTCCCCAGTTAATAAACCTTTTGGTGCACCCCAGTGTCCCCTGTGTGAGGGGGGGGCCATGCTGCAGGGTGGGTGTGAGCCATGTGCCAGGTGGAGGTCAGCATGGCTCCTGCTCGAAGGCCTCCTGGAGGGCTTCCTGGACCCTAACGCCTTCATGCTGTGCCTGGCGGCACGGGGCCGTGGGCAGCTGCTCATAGCCTGGGCTGCTGTCCGCAGCCCACCCAGGCATGTAGCTCTCCTGCTTGCCCTCCACCACATTGTGCAGCACTCAACAGGCCGCAACCACGCCAGGGACGTTGCGCAGGCTCACGTCCAGCCACGCGTTGAAGCATTGGAAACACCCGTTGAGGCGTCCAAAGGCCCGCTCAACAGTTTTGCGGGCCTGGTTCAAGCGGGCATTAAAAACGTCCTGGCTGGCAGTGGTGTGCCCAGTGTAGGGGCACATCAGCCACAGCTTTAATGGGTACACCCCATCGGCCACTATTCAGGGTTGCATTGTTGTGTCCCCCACGGCGAGCTCCCGGGCAGGGATGTAGGTGCCCTCCTCCACGCGCCGTACCAGCCAGGAGTTGTGGAATACCCGCACATCATGGGCTTGACAGGACCAGCCAACACAGATGTCAGTGAACCAGCCCTGGGCATCTACGAGCGCTTGGAGCACCACCAAGTGGTACCCCTTGTGGTTTATATAGCATCCTGCCCTATGGTCTGGGGTGCGGATAGCAATGTGCGTGCCATCGAGCGCGCCAAAGCAGTTTGGGAATCTGAGGGCTGAGAATCCCACTATGGCATCGTCCAAGTTGCCGAGGCAGATGACCCTCCGCAGAAGGAGGCAGTTGATGGCCTGGACCACCTGTAGGGAGGCACCAACATGTGGGCCTGTGCATCGGGGGGCCCCCTGCCCCTTCCTGGGGAGGGTGTGGGGCTCTTGTCTGACTTACCTCCAGGAGGACGGCTCCCACGGTGGCCTTGCCCACCCTGTATTGGTGCCTCAATGACCGATGGCTGTCCAGGGTGGCCAGCTTCCACAGGGCAATCCCCACACGCTTCTCGACTGGGAGCGCAGGCCGCACATGGGTGTCTGTGTGCTGCAGGGTGGGTGAGAGCCACTGACACAGCTCCATGAATGTGTGCCTTGTCATTCTAAAGTAGGCGAGCCGCCTTTCATCGTCCCACTGGCCCAGGGCCAGCCTCTCCCACCAGTCCCCACTGCTGGGGCGGCTCCATAGGCGCTGTGGGGGATGGGGAGCAGTGGTTGCACCCTTGGCAAGGCCTGCAGGACACATGTGGGTGGGAAGGTGGGTTCCAGGGCATCCACCACACCCAGGATGGCAATGACCACCTGGGTCCTGGTGACGGTGCCAGCATCGGACTCTGGCAGCTGCTGCTGTTCCATTCTCCTCTTGGTTCTGGGTGCACAGTCCATGCAGTGCTGTGTACTGCTCTGCTGGGCTCTGTGTGTGCAGGGTGGATGTGTTTGGGAGGGGCCTTTCAAGGGCACTGTTGGCTGTGTGACCCAGAAGGGCTTGTCAGCCATGTGACCCCATGCGTGATGTTTCCTGGCTGCTTATTTCAAAATAGCCCATTTTCCTGTGTGGATGCTTTCTTTCAAAAAATGGAGGCTGTTCTTTCGAAATAGAGGATCGGTACAGCGATCTGTTTTGTGTGTGTAGCCGCGCTATTTTGAAATCTCTTATTTCAATTTTCTTTTTTTGATGTTCCCCTTTTCAAAATTTGTTTGTAGTGTAGACACAGCTGAAGTGTTACATTAAGTCATATTCATACTGATAATTGTATTCCCATAAAGAATGCCCCATTACGAAAAAACACAAAAAAACCAAGAAAGGTTTATCCTCCTACCAGCAAGAACTTGGAGGTAAAACAAACCTGAGTACCAATTAAAAAGAAAATTGCTTCTAGATTTTATTTTTTTATTACAATTTTATGTCAGTTAAAGATGGTTTCTTTTTCTCCCACAGCGACCTGCTGACGTAGGCTGACTGAAAATCTATAGACCTGCAAGCAGTAAAACTGCTCTTTTATGCCTACTATTTTATCCATATTTTTCTTGGTGAGCCTACAAAGTCTATTGAATGCAATGAAGACATGTGGAGATGTTTACTTCTGTGTTTTTTGGTATTGCTCAAATTAGACCATGGAATCCTGCAGCTACTGCAGTAGGTGAAAAGTTTTCTGTACTCTCCTTTGCAGCGGGGGTGTTAATTACCGCTACAGCTCAAGGACACAGGGCATTTCCATTATAACCCAGTTTCAGATGCTCATCACTTGAACTATTTATCTGTTGAAGTTACATCTTCTAGGCTTGTTCCTTGCCTGAGGGGCTGTTTTGTTTGAAAATGAATCGGCCATTTGTCAGTATCTTAACACTGTGGTGGTGAGAGGAATATATTCTTCTCACTTTAAAATCCCTGGCATTGTTTTCTGGAGGAGTCTTAACCGCGAGATAGCTGGAATAAAAAAGATGAAAACTGGAGAATTAGGGTTGTTGTCAGTGTGGGTGAACATGTGACAAGTACATTAAGCACATGGATGGTCACCAGTGAGTATTACCACATAAGGTAGGCAGTCATTTTACTCAGGTAGAGTTCTCCTCATGAGGGTTGAGTTCCAGCACTATTGGAATCTCATTGTAGCATTGCACATGTGGCCTTATTTCTTGCATCTCCTAACTCTCAAGTGCCTGGACTTGCAAGCTTTCTGTTGTCTTCAACATATGTTTAATGGCGTTTGTAATGTAAGGGTGGAGACCAGCTACACTCTGAAATTCACATACAACAGTAAACTGGTTGGCTTTTTACTATCTGTCTCTAACTAGGAATCGCAAACATACCATTTGGAAGCAGATCTCAACTGTTTTCCATTCTTTGGCTACCTCAATATTATTGTCCAAGATTGAGGTGTCATTAGAGGAAGTTTTGGAACTAATTGATAAACTTAACAGTAACAAGTCCCAGGACCAGATGGTATTCACCCAAGAGTTCTGTAAGAACTCAGATGTGAAGTTGCAGAACTATTAACTGTGGTTTGTAACTTATCCTTAAATCAACTTCTGCACCCATTGACTGGAAGATAGCTAACATAATGCCAATATTTAAAAGGGCTTTAGAAGCAATCCTGACAATTACAGACCTGTAAGTCTAACATCCATGTTGGGCACATTAGTTGAAACAATAGTAAAGAATAAAATTGTGAGACACATAGAAGACCATAATTTCTTGTGCAAAGATCAACATGGTTTTTGTAAAAGGAAATCATGTCTTACTAATCTACTAGACTTCTTTGAAGGGGTCAACAAACATGTGGATAAGGGGGATCTAGTAGGTATATACTTAAATTTCCATAAAACTTTTGACAAGTCCCTCGCCAAAGACTCTCACATAAATTAAGTTGTAATGGGCTAAGAGGGAAGATCATGTCATGGACTGAGAACTGGTTAAAGGACAGGAAATAAAGGGTAGAAATAAATGGTAAATTTTCAGAATGGAGAGGGGTATCTAGTGGCATCCCCCATGGGTCAGTCCTAAGACCAGTCTTATTGAACTTATTCATAAATGATCTGGAGAAAAGGGTAAACGGTAAGGTGGCAAAGTATGCAGACAATACTAAACTGCTCAAGATAGTTAAGACCAAAGCAGACTGTAAAGATCGTCAAATAGATCTCACAAAACTAAGTGATTGGGCAATAAAATAGCAAATGAAATTAAACGTGGATAAAAGCAAAGTAATGCACATTGGAAAAAATAACCCCAGCTATACATACAATATGGTGGGGGCTAATTTAGCTACAACTAATCAGGAAAGAGATCTTGGAGTCATCGTGATTAGTTCTCTGAAAATATCCATGCAATGTGCAGTGGCAGTCAAAAAATCAAACAGGATGTTAGGAATCATTAAAAAAGGGATAGCGAAAAAGAGAGATGATCTTATTGCCCTTATATAAAACCATGGTATGCCCACATCTTGAATACTGCATACAGATGTTGTCTCCTCATCTCAAAAAAAGCTGTATTTGCATTAGAAAAGGTCCAGACAAGGGCAACTAAAATTATTAGGGTTTCGGAATGGGTCTCATATGAAGAGAGATTATGGCTTTTAGGACTTTTCATCTTAGAAACGAGGAGACTAAGGGGAGGATATAACAGAGGTCTATAAAGTCATGAGTGGTGTGTAGGAAGTGAATAAAGAAAAGTTATTTACTTGTTCCCATAATATCAGAGCTAGGGGACACCAAATGAAATTAATGGGCAGCTGATTTAAAACAAATAAAAGGAAGTTCTTTACACAGTGCACAGTCAACCTGTGGAACTCCTTGCCAGTGGAGGCAGTGAAGGCTAGGACTATAACAGGGTTTTAAAAAGAGCTGGATAAATTCATGGAGGTTAGGTCTATAAATGGCTATTAGCCAGGATGGGTAAGTAATGGTGTCCCTAGTCTCACTTTGTCAGAGGCTGGAGATGGATGGCTAATAGAGATCGCTTGATCATTACCTGTTCAGTTCACATCTTCTGGGGCACCTGGCATTGGCTACTGTTGGCAGACAAGATACTAAGCTGGATGGACCTTTGGCCTGACCCAATATGACCATTGTTATGTTCTTATCCTCTTAGCAGGCCCTATTAGGGGGAGATGAGGGACAGGGCCAAGGAGGGCCATTTGGCCTGGGCCTCAGGGGAAAAAGGGGCCTCAAATGTTGACATTTTTCTACCAAGTCATTTCCATTTATTATACACTTGGCATTTATAACAAAGAAGATATATATACCTATAAAAATTGATTTAAATCATTGTGGGGTGTCAGGCCTTTGCCTTTTCTTTTTTTTGTCACATCTGAGTTTTCAGCTGCATGACTGGTGACAGGAGTAGCTTCTGTGATTAGTGATTCTACGTTATCAAACACTATTTACAGACTTTCCATCATTTAGAGCAGGGGTCAGAAACCCTTGGCATGGATGCCAAGAGTGGCACATGAGCCCATTTTCATAGGCACGCGAGGTGGGTGCTCAGTCCCACCCCTCCTTCCCCATGCAGCTGGGAGCTTCCAGAAAGCCATACCGCCTGTGGATTAACAAAAGACCAGCTAATGCTACCAACCATCACCTAAATGGTGCAACCCTTCAGCATTAATTTATTTATTAATGAATCTGTTGTGAGTAGGACTATTAGTGACTTTTAAAAGTATCACGGGCACTTGGACCGTACGCAGAGAACAAGTCAAATTTCAGCATTCTGCTTCGTAATTGCTGATCCCTGGTTTAGAAGTTCTGAAAGTCATAATGCATTCTGTAACAGCAACAAAGGGTCCTGTGGCACCTTATAGACTAACAGAAAAGTTTTGAGCATGAGCTTTCGTGAGCACAGACTCATTTCCTCAGATCCAGACTAACACGGCTACCCCTCCGATAATGCATTCTGTTAAAGTAAAGTGTTTTTGCTTGGTCTGAGGGTGAGTTTCACCTTTAAGTTAGATGTTTATTATTTCATAGAAAATTTTCATATTTCTGTTTTTTCTTATGTGCCTTCATATACAATAACCATATCAGGTTCCACTGTAAGCTACCCCTCTGTAAAGATTTAGACTCACCTTTCAAGGCTTTTTTTTTTTTGTGATAATGAACGTTGAATTCTAGTTGTTTAATAAACTTTATATCTAATCTGGCAATCTTCCCATGCTCATATTCATAATAATGCATCAGTTATTGAAGAAATTTGGTAACAGGAGCATGTTAGCTGATGAAATGTCAAGACTTTGAAATAAGGCTATTAAGGGCCATAGTAAATAACACCCCCAAACCATTAGTCTATTCATTTTGAAGTACATCCAGTTGAAATTTTGTATAACCATTAGACTTTAGTGAATTAATTTATTGTGTGTTAGTGTGTTTTAAACAACCCTTTATAAAAATAAAGTGAAGATTTGAAATTGGTGCAAGTAAGAGATGGTGAAAGCAATAGAGTGAAGAAGCAGTTAAGGGTTTAAAGTCAATAACATCTTTTCTTGGAGAAAAGTCTCCTCACCCATTAGACAGTGACCATACCAGCAGTGACACTTTCGGTTCCAATGAGGAAAATGTTGTACCCACGCATGACATTTCAATGCCACTGGCTCAAAATGAGGAGGTCATTAATCAAGACACAGGAATGCCAATAGTGAGGATAGATGTGGTATCTATACTCAGTTCAGAGGCTGTGTGGGCAGCAAATGAAGACCTCGGAGATGTTGTACAGCAAGATCAAGAACTTATGACTAGCACAGGACACAGTGTAACAACAGTGGCATCAGAGCCTGATATTGGACTTCTTGGCGCAGAAACTAATAACTGGAAAAAAAACCTCTTTGAGCACATATTGGCTGTGTCTAGACTAGCCCCCAACTTCGAAGTGGGGCATGGTAACTAGGGGGTCGGGAGATTACTGATGAAGTGCTGCGGTGCATATGCAGTACTTCATTAGTCAAAATCTCCCCCCGCAGCAACTGTGAAGAGTGAAACTTCAAAGAGCCGGCTTGCGTGTAGCTGCAGGTCAGCCGCGGGTATTTCAAAGTGCCTGCGCTACTTTGAAGTCCCTTTACTCCTCAAAATTTTGACACAGCCATTGAATGTCATTCTCTTTCTTTCTGAATGGGGATTGTTTTGTTTGGTTCCAATCACCGTGTTACTGATGCTACAAGTGGAAACTTCCTCGGTACACTTGAGTTTCTCAGACAGTATGACTCACTTTTATCAGACCACGTCAAGCGTGTTCATAAATCACAAATGAGCAGAAAATGCAGGCAAGTCCAGAATACGAAACACCATTATTGAGCTGTGTCGACATTTTTGCAAAGAACAAAGTCTTGAAGAGTCATGAAGTGAAATAGTTTTCAATTATTACTGATGAAACTCCAGAGCGTTCTCATAAAGTACAGATGACCTTGGATGTTCAACATGTTAAAATTGCAGGAAGTTCAAAGGTGTCCATTGAAGAGTGATTCATTTTGTTCAATAATTTGATGAACAAAAGTGGAAATGAAATCACTATTCATGTATTAGAAATTCTGGAAGGCTTCAGATTAAATTCTCACATTTGCATTGGCCAAGCCTATAAGAAAGGATCCAACATGCTTGGGGAGTACAACAGAGTAGAAGCAGTCCTTCTGGAGCAAAATACAAACTATGTTTTCTCCAGTCATGGCAACCACACACTAAATCTTGTCGGCATAGATTACACTGAATCATGCAAGGAAGCAATCTTATACTTTGAAACAACGTAGCCGTTGTACAACCTCTTTAGCAGCAGCCCTCAAAAGTGGGAAATTCTGAAGCCATGGCTGCCTGTTTCTCCTCACGGCATATTGACAATGAGATGGTCAGCCTGAATGAGGACTTTAAATCAGTTGCACAGCATTTGGACTCTGGGAGGAAGGCTTTAAATGAGCTTGAATCTCTTATTCTCACAGCACAGGCTCACATTGACCTTACGTAAATTCAGAGATATACACCCAACTTTGAATACATTTTAATGTCATCCATGTGGATGAAGCTGCTAACAACGATCCACGAAACTAATCTTGTAACTGACGCATGCAATGCTACTTTAGATGTTGAGAGAGATAGCACTGAACTTCTTAAAGAAATTCAGAAGATTTGTGATCAAAGGGATGCAATCCTTCCTGAGTCCAAATCAGGAGCACAGGGTATTAGAATTTCATCTGAGTTTTCTATCAATGGCAGCCAAACATCTCAATGTGACGAAGAAAGGTTTTATCATGTTAATGTTTTTTTTTTCTTTGTGTGGATATTATTGACTCCATCACATCTTGTCTCACACAAGGATTTGAGCCACTGTGACAAACATGTACCCTTTCTGCATTCCTTTGGCAGTTCAGAGAAATAAGGGATTATATTCAGTGGCGGTACAGTTTCAACAAAGGTACAGTAATGAAACTGCAAGAGATCTCTGTGATAAGATCATATTCACAAAACATATACATTCCACCAAAGTTAAATCGGACTGCAAGCCAAAAGAACGGCTTCAAAAATATTCAATCTTGGCCTGTCAACTGTATTTCTTAATATCAAAAGTGTGTTATGTATTTTTATCAGTCTCCCTGTTTCCATGGCTTCATGTGAATGCACACCCAGCATGTTAAGAATGATCATTATTCTACAAAGGGACAAGAGTGTTTGAAGGGGCTCACAATGCCTAACATTAACTGTGATGCTTCATGTAAATTAGATTTTTTTTGATTATTTAACGAGCTTGCACATAGCAAAGACAGAAGAGCATTCCTAAAATGGAGAGTTTTGCTGGCAGTAGCAACTCCTAATTAAAGTTACATTTTTAATACACATGCTATTGGTATAATGACTAAATTGTTAATAACTAAATGTCTGAATTGTTCATTTTCATATATTCTTTTGGTTTTTGTATGATGTGGTGAGGTGGAGCGAATTGTGCTACCGCCAGCCCTCGCACCACCCAGCCATCTCCTAAAGCAGAGGCAGGTCTGACTGAAGCAAGGCCAGTCAAACTGCTGCCAGGCCCTGTGCTGCCTAGGGCTGCATCTCCCTGAAGAGCGGGGCCCCCAAAGTGCAAGGCCTGGGTGACTGTTCTTCTGTTCTTGGAGTTCCTGTGTTTGCTGCATGAGCAGACAACCTAGCCTGCTAATTCAGCACACCTCAGTGTTATCAAATGTGGCCTCAGGCTTGGTTCAGCGGGTGGAGGAACCAGGGCTATTGCCAACGAAGCACCCAACTAGCACCCTGGTTCTTTGATTAAAGGAGCCCTAACATATATATGTCTGAGACATTGGTACCAGCTCAGTCAGTACCCCAGAATGCTGCCCCTTAAGCTTTTTATTGATGGATAAAAAAAATGATGTACTACACTCCTGGTGTGGTTCTTACCACCCTTAGCTTTGAGCCTTATGAGGGGAATCCATATTTCCAGTATCATCTCTTAAGAACAAAATCGCATAGTTACTTGAGAACTCGGTGTTATTGTGTCATCCTGTCTGGTCAGGAATGTGCTTACTTAGTTACCAAGAACCTAGTATGTTGATATTCTGCCAAGCCCAGGTCTACTCTCAATTATTCTTAGGGCTCTGGCATGGTGTACAAGTGAGAAAAGGGGCTCCATTTGAGAGGAGTCTATACACATGCAGATATCTCAAAGTTGTAGCTGTTTGAGCCTCTGCTGGCTGAACCATTTGGGACTGAAATGCTGAGTAGAAAGCTAAAAAAAATGCACTTTCTGATCGTTCCTGATTTCAAGGGGGCCTGAAATACCTAAAATACAGCCTAAGTACAGAGATGCCCAGAAGTGACAGCCAGATCTGTGAGAGTGAATTTTATTCAGATATTTCAGTCATCAAAGCTGTTTCATGTAGGTCCAAGTGATTTTATAAATGCAATCTCATTTTACCTCTGGGGATCTGCCCTTCAGAATTTTATTGCCTGCTGTGACGAAGGAGAACGTCAGATTACATGGATATGAAGAGGACTCATTAGGATGGATGTGAATCTTGGACAGTAGGTGTGAAGAGTTGATTTTAATAAGTAAATTTAAGCACACTTTACAACTTGATGATCAATGCTTACAATTATGATTTAAGGGTGTTTTGTTTTGTTTTGTGCAAGTTTGTTCTCAAAGCTACAGACTAACATGGTTACCTCTCTGATACTTGTTTTGTAAGAATGATAGCATCCTTTGCAGCTGATAATTAGTAAAGAAGAACACAGCAACTAACTGATCATGTTAACTGAGAGAGAGAAGTTTATATATGAGGTTTTGCAGTTGAGGTATAGGATGACCATCCGTCCCATATTTGGTGGGACGGTCCTCTATTTGGGATGCCAAAAAGGTGTCCCTACTTTTTTTTCCTAAAGGGACTAATTGTCCCATGTTTGGGCCCTCCCACTGCTGACCTTTTCTGCCCATACCTGCACAGGTGCAACTGCTGGCTGGAGAGCATGTAGGTCACCTCCCTGAGCCTCAGGGACGCAGGGAGAGCACAAGCATCTGCTGTGTCCCTGCCACTTCCTCAAGGCTCCCGGAGAGTGCCGGCAGCTGCCACTTCCCTGGGGCTTAGGGAGGGGCAACAGCTGCCATCTCTTTCCTGGCTCCCCAGAGGGAGTGGTGGAACCAGGAGGAGCCCCCCCGCCACCATATCTCTCTGTCCTGTATTTGGGACAGGGAGATATGGTTGCCCTATTGAGGTAACTCTCCTGTCACCTCCACATTAGCTGGTGCAAGTGGGCCGCATCCTCCCTGACTGAACTGACCACATCAACTCTGGCCTTCCTCCTGACTGGGACTCCTTTCTTTTCATGAGCCTGTATAATTAGACCTGCCTCTGGTATTTCCATTCCATGCATCGGACGAAGTGGGTCTTTACCCACATAATCTTGCGCTTCAAAAATACCTGTTAGTCTATAAGGTGCCACAGGACTTCTCATTGTCTTCTCCTGTCAGAGTCTTTTTGTTATTCTACTCTCCTAGTCATGGTCCTGAATACAGTCATCACTATGATCACACGAGCTGTGGAGATGAAGTTGTTTTTCACCTCAGGAGAGAACGACCATTCAAAACACTCAACAAGCAGAAGATTAAAAGTCTGAGCATAAGGATAATTCCCAGCACTTGTTTAGCACTTCACATTTTCAACATTGCATAAAAATAATTAATTCAACTGAATAGCAAGAAGCAGCTTCTCGTCGGGTTCTCTTCTCATAAAAGGAACAGAGAGGAAATCCAGAGGCCACTCCAATAATTCTTTTCAGATATTGCCTTAGAATCACCTGTGTCCTGATGCATATAAAACACTGCAAGAGCTAGACGGTGGGTGTGCTTTGGTCAACGCATTGTGTATTCATAATTGCTTATTACCTTGTGCTACACCATCTGCTTTTGGTAGCTGCATGTTGTCTCTTGTCTAAAGACCTGGTGAGATGGTACAGAAGCTGGGCTGGGAGGGCGTAAATTGTAGCGCATTCCAAAATGTTATGCTCCACATGCCCCATGTGGATATTGCTGACATGAAATTTCACCAACAATTACAATGGAAATCAACTGGTAAACTATCTAGGACATGGACTTTCTTGTCCTTGTGTGCATACAAAGCCTTGAACAAAGGCTACAGCCAGGGATTGCTACCACAATACAAGACTGACTGACCACTATGCCTACCTTCATGCCTCCAGCTTCCATCCCAGACACACCACACGATCCATTGTCTACAGCCAAGCACTAAGATATAACCGCATTTGCTCCATCCCCTCCGACAGAGACAAACACCTACAGGATCTCTACCAAGCATTCTTGAAACTTCAATACCCACCTGAGGAAGTGAAAAAACAGATCAACAGAGCCAGACGTGTGCCACAAAGCCTCTTACTACAGGACAAGCCCAAGAGAGAAACCAACAGAACACCACTAGCCATCACCTGCAGTCCTCAGCTAAAACCTCTACAGTGCATCATCAGGGATTTACAACACATCTTGGACAATGATCCCCCACTTTCACAGACCTTGGGAGGCAGACCAGTCCTTGTCCACAGACAACCTGCAAAGCTGAAGCAAATCCTAACCAGCAACTATACGCTGCACCATGGTCACTCTAACTCAGGGACCCATCTATGCAACAAACCTCGTTGCCAGCTCTGCCCACATAACTACACCAGCAACACCATTACAGGACCTAACCAGATCAGCCACACCATCGTGGGTTCATTCAGCTGCACATCTACCAATATAATTTATGCCATCATGTGCCAGCAATGCCCCTCTGCTATATACATCGGACAAACTGGACAGTCTCTACGTAAAAGAATAAATGCAGACAAATCAGATATCAGAAATGGCAATATACAAAAACCCGTAGGCGAGCACTTCAATCTCCCAGGCCACACAGTAGCAGACTTAAAAGTAGCTATCCTACAGCAAAGAAATTTCAGGACCAGACTCCAAAGAGGAATTTCTGAGCTACAATTCATCTGCAAATTCAACACCCTCAGCTCAGGCTTAAACAAAGACTGCGAATGGCTGGCTAAATACAGAAGCAGCTTCCCCTCCCTTGGTGTTCACACCTCCAGATCAACTGCTGGTAGTAAGCCTCACCCTCGCTGACTGAGCTAAACTTGTTATCCCCACCCTTGCTCTGGCTTATTTATACCTGGCCCTGCAGATTTCCAAGACCAGCATCTGATGAAGTCAGTCTGTGCTCACGAAAGCTCATGCTCAAAACTTTTCTGTTAGTCTATAAGGTGCCACAAGACCCTTTGTTGCTGTTACAGATCCAGACTAACAAGGCTACCCCTCCGATACTTGACACAATACAAGAGTAAACACAAGAGTAAATGGGCTAAG
The DNA here is from genome assembly GCF_033958435.1 of Carettochelys insculpta. Taxonomy (NCBI): domain Eukaryota; kingdom Metazoa; phylum Chordata; order Testudines; family Carettochelyidae; genus Carettochelys; species Carettochelys insculpta. The sequence goes on along the minus strand of NC_134140.1, from coordinate 129,170,130 downwards.
GCACAATGTCTTTAAAAGGTATTCAGACTCTTAACTATAGCACTGCAGTGGTGAGCACAGCAATGCTTACATACTAAGGGCCTAACCTGCAAACATCTCTGTGGATGAATAGTTTTGTGTAGGTGAATAGTCACAACTGATTCAATAGGACAGCTCACTCATAAATAAATATATACAGAAAGGGGCCCTAACCTATTATTTATTTGTATTACAAATAGTGTTAAGCTATTTATTGACCTATCCGCAAGCTTTTTTTGAAGCCTCTTTAGGTGAATTGGTGGTATTTTACCCCCTTTCAGCCCATAAGGATAAAAGGTGAGCAAAAAACTAGGAGATGGTGATGCTCCATTTGGAGGGGGAAGGTGATGCCTAGGTCTTTTCTTTGTGTTTCTGCACTGGGAGGAATCTCACCCATAAAGTATTACTTCCCAAGAAGTGTCACAGGTTGGTCACTGCTCCAGAAACTAACGCTTTGTTAACTCACTCTGTAGACTTAATTAGTACGTATGTAGCACACTAAGTCCAAGCAACTGTTGGGAGATAAAAAGAAATGACATGTTTTAATTATAAGAACATTTACTGAGCTGCTGGAAACTTGAGTGTAATGAAGTCTTTGTGCTCGTGTTTGCGTATCCCCACTTGCTTTGGGCTTTTGCTTGTGTTTTAATGAACTGTTTCAATTAAAACTCACTGGCAAGTCACACAAACTTGGCAGCTCTGCCCGCTCTGAAGTAGGCCAGCACTGTCCTACTCCCTGCTGCACGGGCGGTGGGTCAAGCTGCCACTTCACACCAGCGTTTGTCCCCACCCAGCCTCAGGCTCCACCTCCTCCTACTTGTCTCCTTTCTGTCTTTTCTCCCTTTCCCTTCTCAGCTTCTCCCAGACAAATCCCCAAACCCAAGTGTCGCAAATGACATTTTGAAGCACATAAACAAAAAACAAAAACAAAAAAACAAACTAACAATCTTCCACAACTTCTTTCTGAAGAAAATGGAGCATGTTTTCCACTGCAAGCCAGACTGTGATGGCTGGACATACAGAAGGTACCTAATTAAAAGTACAGTGCTATATTTGGGAGTAAGTAACACCAGTCACAGCCTTTTTATAGAGCCTGAAGTTAGTCAGAGATTTATTTGCAAAAACTTTGTAGTAAGGGCAAGTCAGCTGTCCTGCTGAATACAACATTACAACATTAAATATTATGGAATACAAGATGAAGGTCTTCTCTGTTTACATTTTCTTAAAAGCTACTTCTAAACTGATTTTATCGTTTAAATGTTCTTTTAAGCCATCATCATGTAATCAGTCTAAATTACTACATATTTAATGCACTGAAACAAAGATGCAATTTTAAATTAATCGGTCAGAGTGGCTTACTGTGGTCATAACAATATTCATTGCTTTTAGAAAAAAGGAATACAGATTTATTTTGTATGACCTCCAGACAATAGAATAGTCCAGCTACCTGGAAGAAAAGGGGTCGTATCCCTCTAGGGCTCTCTTAAACAGGTAGGTGAAGGGAGAAGAATGAAGCAGGGATGGACACAAAGGATAGGAAAACTGTAGAAGCAAATTTTTGTATCATTGTTATTAGAATTAAAATGTTCATTTTAGATAAGGGTGGCCTTTTGAAGAATTTAATTAAAAAAAAACTATGTCTGAAAAGCCAAGCATTTAAGGTTAAAGTGGAATATTCAGATTGTGCATCTAAAATCTACGCAAGGATTTTTTGTGGAGATGTGATTTAACAATCTTCAGCCACAAACTAATGAAATATTTAAAGCAAATTTTAAAGTAAGGTCCTGTAGACTAACGGGTTCTGAGTAAATATTACAGCAATGCACAACTACTTTTTTGGCGCTACGTTCAAAATATTGGCAAATGTTTATAGTTGTTATTAAAGGTAAGCAATGGAGAATCTTCTTTGCATATTAGTAACAGAGGGGAAGCCATGCTAGTCTATACACTATCAAAACAAAAAGCAGTCAAGTAGCACTTTAAAAACCAGCAAAATAGTTTATTAGGTGAGCTTTCGTGGGACAGACCCACTTCTTCAGACCATAGCCAGACCAGAACAGACTCAATATTTAAGGCACAGAGAACCAAAAACAGTAATCAAGGAGGACAAATCAGAAAAAGATAATCAAGGTGAGCAAATCAGAAAGTGGAGGGGTTGGGGGGAAGGTCAAGAATTAGATTAAGCCAAGTATGCAGACGAGCCCCTATAGTGACTCAGAAAGTTCCCGTCCCAGTTTAAACCATGTGTTAATGTGCCGAATTTAAATATAAAAGCCAGCTCGGCTGCTTCCCTTTGAAGAACGGTGCAAAAATTCTTTTTCAGTAACACACATACCTTTAGGTCATTGACAGAATGCCCCATTCCATTAAAATGTTGGCTAACTGGTTTGTGGATCTAGAGTGTTTTGATGTCTGTTTTGTGCCCATTAACCCTTTGTCTAAGGGAGTTAGAAGTCTGTCCAATGTACAAAGCATCTGGGCATTGTTGGCACATGATGGCATATATGATGTTAGTAGAGGAGCATGAGAAAGTGCCCATGATTCTGTGAGAAACCTGGTTAGGTCCAGTGATGGTATTTCCAGAGAAGATATGTGGACAAAGGTGGCAGCGGGCTTTGTTGCAGGGAAAGGTTCCAGGACTGGTATTCCTGGGGTATAGACTGTGGCTGTTAGTGAGGATCCTCATAAGGTTGGGAGGTTGTCTGTAGGAGAGAACAGGCATGTCACCCAGGGCCTTCTGGAGTGTGGCATCCTGATTAAGGATGGGTTGTAGGTCTTTAATAATTCGTTGCAGTGGTCTGAGTTGGGGGCTGTAGGTGATGACCAGTGGTATGTTCGCGTATGTTTGACAAATGTCTTTGTGTGTTATTCATAAAGCTCCTATGGGCACATCCAACTACAAACTCTATTCCCAACATCTCTGTCCACTGACAAGTGGATTTAATGCCCAAAAATGTCACCTCAACCAGCATCACTCAACTTACCCCGTAAATAATATCTTTGCACGATTTAATGCAGAATTTAGCACACTGAGTCTCTCCCATTAATAAGCAGCCTCTGACAGAGTATATAACCTGAAGGCTTGCATTTCATAACACAGCAATACCATCACAGTATAATCACACATTCTCCTGCAGCTCCGTCAGCTGTTATCTTTATGTTCTCTGCTGTCAGTTTTCACACATATTGCTCTCAGCAATTGCCACAGAAGAGAAAAAGAAACTATTTTCGAAAGCTGAACAAACTCAGGCATCTTGTCTCCAGACATCAGCACTACCATTTTGAACCACAGTCTGCTAGGATCTCAGGGAATAGATCCAGCCCTAAGATAACACACTGGACCACTGGCCATGAATACGTGAAGTGTATTTTAAGCACCCTTTGCAGGCAATGGGGGTGAATTGAAGCAGGTATTTAAAACACACATTGAGCGTCAGAGACACAGACAAATGCTCTTTGTCTGCACTATCCCAGTAAATATCTTTAAGGCCAGATATAAATCAGTATAACGTCATTAAAGTCAATGGAACTACAGCAATTTATACTGAGGCTGAGGCTGGTCTGAGGCTGGCCCGTTGCCAGTAAACATTTCAGAAGCCTATTTCTGTGCAGAGATTGGTAGCTGGGATATATTAGACCTACAAAAGGTGTAGGCGTTCTGAGTAAATGAAGGCTTCACTCCTATGTAAATATTTTACAATGGTGAAAAAAGAGGACGTTAAAGTCCGCTCTCACTTACACTAGATTTATTACCTCTTTGTCAATGGCTACGTCTACACGTGCAGGCTACATCGAAATAGCTTATTTCGATGTAGCAACATCAAAATAGTCTATTTTGATGAATAACATCTACACGTCCTCCAGGGCTGGCAACGTCGACGTTCAGCTTCGACGTTGGGCAGCACCACATCGAAATAGGCACTGTGAGGGAACGTCTACATGCCAAAGTAGCACACATCGAAATAAGGGTGCCAGGAACAGCTGCAGACAGTGTCACAGGGCGGACTCAACAGCAAGCCACTCCCTTAAAGGGCCCCTCCCTGACACAGTTGCACTAAACAACACAAGATCCACGGAGCCGACAACTGGTTGCAGACCCTGTGCATGCAGCATGGATCCCCAGCTGCAGCAGCAGCAGCCAGAAGCCCTGGGCTAAGGGCTGCTGCACACGGTGACCATAGAGCCCCGCAGGGGCTGAAGAGAGAGCGTCTCTCAACCCCTCAGCTGATGGCCGCCATGGCGGACCCCGCTATTTCGATGTTGCAGGACGCGGATCGTCTACACATGCCCTACTTCGACGTTCAACTTCGAAGTAGGGCGCTATTCCCATCCCCTCATGGGGTTAGCAACTTCGAAGTCTCGCCACCTAACGTTGATTTCAACTTCGAAGTAGCGCCCAACACGTGTAGCCGTGACGGGCGCTATTTCGAAGTTGGCACCACTATTTCGAAGTAGCGTGCACGTGTAGACGCGGCCAATGAGACCAGAAGTTGCCTCAGGATGCTGAAGAGTTTTCCCTTTCATTATCCCCACACTCACCATCAGAACCACCTATGGCAGAGGGCAAAAGAGGCAGTTACCCCAGGGCCCAGCATTTCAAAGGAGCCTAGAGCTCCGGTTGTTGCCGCTGTTACTTTGGCAGTGGCTGTGGCCAGAGCTCCAGATACCTTTGGAGTGCTGCAGCATCGCAGCTCAGGTGGCGGGGAGGGGTGCAGAGCTATGGTCTGAGATGGGAGGAGGCCTTAAGCCCCGCCCCTTTCATCCATGACCCCACCCCTGCCTGGAGCACGAAGCCAGGCCCCTCTTCTGTCTTATCCATAACGGTTCCCTTCTTAAATGAAGATGTCATTGTACTTGATTGTTTTGCACAACATTTTCATTGCAGATATTCATTCATCTCACTAGTGACTGTGCTGCTCTCTGGTTCATTGTATTCCCATTTTCTTCATTATAAGATAATTGCTCATGATTAAATTCCATTTTTCAATGGTGCCTCTTCTGCAAAGTGACATTCCACCAGGGCCCCAAGAGCTGCTGATAAAATAGAACTTGTTACTGACAGAGCTCCCAAGGGCGGCAGTACTGGAGGATGCCAGTTCCATTCATTTTCATAGCATCTCATGATTGTCTCCGAAGTAACTCACAATTAGTTCTTTTGCCTGGTTCTTTGTAAAGGCCTGAACACTAAATAACATCAGAAAAAATCTTCAGCATGCTGAGAAAAAAAACATCCATTCCAGTAAGTGCCTTATAGTCCCTTTGTCATCCCAACTTTTTTGACTCTTGGCTGTCTGGATACAGATCTGTGCAGAGGAGCACGAGCCTGACCTGCATCTTTGTTTCTCCACAAGTCCTTCCACCTGAGAGTTGGTTTCTAGGGGTTTTTGGGGGCTGGACTCAATGACTTCCAGAGTTCCTGTCTAGCCCTAGGATTCCAGGAGGAGAAGTTTGTCCATGAGAATAGCCCTACTATTACTAGGTCAGACTAGTGGTCCATCTAGCCTAGTATCCTGTTTTACAACAGTGGCCAATGCCAGGTGGTTCAGGGAGAACGAACAGCACAATTGGGTGTTGTCTACCCTGCCAAGTTTTGTTGACAAAACTTACGTGGCCACCCAAAAGTCAGCAAAACAAAAGTTGTCAAAGCCTGTTCACACACTTGCTTCCTCCACTGGCAGATTGTGTCCACCTTAGGACCACCGCAGTGTGCATCCCACAGTGCACTGGTGTGAGAAGGCAGAACTGATTTCTGCGCATCTTGGGATTTCCTCTGAGTTCTCCCACAGCCTCTTCAGCTGCTATGAGTTGTATGAGTAGCTTTGGGAGCTCTGCCTGATGAGGAATATCAAAGCAGCCCAGAAGCCTGTCCCTCACCTTCTGCAGCAGCCGTCTACCTGCCTTGGTTTTCCTACTACAAGGCAGAACAAGAGCACTCTAATAATTTGCTCTTTGACCCCCAAAACAGAGCAGCCCACTCAGCTGTTGAATACTTCCCAGAGCTTTGAAAGCGGGGGAGGGGGCCAGGCATTTGTCTGCAAGGCAGGAGAGATCAAAACCGCAAGTAGAACCATAAGGGGAAATTGGACAGGACACTGATGGAAGCCAGTTTTGCCCACAAGACAAACAGCAGTGTCTATGTAACCTTGGGTGGGCTAGAATTCACCGCCCTTCTCCAGCACCTAAAAAAAATCCCGCTCTCAGCCATACCATACTGGAGATCCATCCTGTAAGGAATTTCAGGAATGACTGCCCAACGTCAGCTTCCCTACGTTGAAGTTCCAGAAGAATCTAAAGAAATTCATTTCATTAAATAAGTTTATAAAATCTTATGAAGAAACAAATAACCTAAGCCTTAGAATACAGCTATTTTATAACCCGGAGATCATGTCCATAGTTACAGCAAACATAAGAGAAAAAAGAAAAGAAAAGAGGCCAAAAAGTAAAATTGGAACAGTTAGGTCCACACAAGCTCAGTAAGAAAAGACCGAGAGGTCCCAATCGCTTAGATTTAGTTCACCAAAGCCTCAGTTTGTGCTTCTGATCATCAAATCTGCACCATATGCTGCATCTGATCCATCTCTCCGCTTGCTTGTAGGGAATCCTCAGCTGAAGTCCGGGCAGCCTCTTTCTCTCTCATGGATCACTGCTAGGCAGCCAGCTCCCTGATTAAACTAGTCAGCTAACTCATAAATGAACAGGCTTAAAGAAACTCTAATGCAAGGGAAAAAAAACCCCCAAACCTGAGAATAACACAGTAGAAAGGATTCTTTCCCTATGATACATTTACAGAGAAGCTGAAGAATCATACTGAGAAAAGGAACTCAAACAGTTTGGCTAAACTCAAAACATCATTCAAACAGACAATCCATACAGAAGAAAGTATTTTCCCTCCCAGGTTCTCCTTGCTCTAAGTAGCATTGCCCAGGATCCCTCGTAGAGGGTTAACAACCCGCTGCAAAGTGCTGCAGAGTAAGGAGCAGTATGCTCTCTGCTGTGGCTCATCTTCCTAACTCACAACAGAGAGCATCTACACTGGGAACTAACTTTGAAGTTAGGCACTACATCGAAGTAGCCAGCAGAGAGTCTACACACCTTTTGCCTTACTTTGAAATTAACTTTGATGTAGGGAGCCCAACTTCAAAGTCCTTACTCCATTCCTGGGAATGGAGTAGTGCTCTATTTCAAAGTTTAACTTCAAAGTAGGGTGCGTGTAGACGCCCAGCTTCGAAGTTGCTCACTTCAAAGTTGTATTTCGACGTAAGCAACTTTGAAGTTACTTTTACAGTGTTGACACAGCCACACAGGCCTTAGAGCAGCTTCTGCCCTGCCTGCTTGCTCATGAAATCTGACTCCAAACTACTGGACCCAACTCCAGAAACTTCTGAGTGAAGTGGTAAATCTGTCCAGCAAGAGTAATACTCACCTGCCCACACAGGGGTCACTTAAAGAGATAGCTGCTTATTAGGTGCATGGGTTACATCTACACTAAGTATCAGAGAGGCAGCCGTGTTAGTCTGTATTTTTGAGAACAAGAAGTAGTCCTGTGGCACCTTATAGACTAACAGATATTTTGGAGCATAAAGTTTTGTGGATAACGACCCACTTCGTCAGACTCATCTACACTAACCCTTGGTTGACAAAGGGAGGGGATAAGAGAAAAGTCTCTGAGGGGCAGAAGTTGGGGGTCCCTGAAAGTTGGCTTTTTTCCAGACAAAAGTCACAGTGAGGTGTGTATGTTCTCACTGTTTTGTCACCAAAAGGCAGTTTTTGGCACCTGAACTTGGTAGTGTAGACGAGCCCTCACTGAGTGGTCCATTCCAGGTCATCCACTCACCTGATGGGATTTCTCACTCCTCAGTTCTCAGTAGTTGTGCAATCTGCTTTTCTGTTCATCTCTGAGCCTCTTCACCCCCTGCTCACATTCCAGGCTGCTTGTCTACAGCCAGCATCACTCTACATAAAAACTTCTGTGAAGGGAACATCAACCAGAAAAGCAGTTGCCGCTATTGCTTTCTGGTTGCTTTAGGCACATGATTCAGCAAAAAAAATGACACTGTGACACTGGTAGTAATTGAGCATTTTAGGCACCCTGGATGCACCTGGCTAAAAGGCAGGCTTCTTCCTTTTCCCTGCCTTACGGCTTTGCAGCCAGCCGGCAGCAGACACCTGCATGTTCCTGCAGGACACTGCTCTGTGCCTAGGCTTGCATGAGTCTACTCAGGCTCACTCAGCGACAGGCACCTATGGACCAAAGTTTTTGCCAAGGGCCATGAGGCGAGTTAATCTTCCGAGCTTGCTGATGGGAGTCACAAGGGAGTGGGGAGGGAGATACAGAGAGAGATGGATGCAAACAAACAAAAAAAAGCACAAAAGAAAATAGCAGGGAAAAGAAAGAACCAGAAAAATTGAGGAAAGCAGGAGTGAGATGGAGGGTAGGGGATTGGAAGAGAAGTAGAAATCTCTTCAAGGGAACTTCTCTTACCATACACTGTTTCCTGTTGCCATTTCCACCATCTAGACTGCTGTAAAGGGCTGCCAAACAAGCAGTAATCCCCAGGGAAGTCTCACCAAACAGGTGACTTCTGGCCTAGCACACAGTAAGCTCTGTCCCACTCTAGAAGCAGTAAATTTTCTGGGGCAAGCTTCAGCTGTAGTAAAACTGGAGCCTGGGTGGGCTGCCCGAAGACAGAAGCAGATATGAAACGGGCTTGTGGCCTTAACAGACCTGCCCATTGCTGATTCTGCACCCACCATAAATGAAGCCAGATAAGTGCATGAGAGAGAATAGATTTTGGTCTTCCAGTGTGTATATATTGAATCTAGGACATCAGCTTGTGCTAGCCAGTCCATGCAAGATGTGTTTGTGTCTGTAAATTTCACCACGCGCTTCCCTTTTTAGGTAAAAAAATTCTTCTTATCAAATCTCTTATGGGATAGCAAAGCGTTTCCATTAAAAAAAAAAAAGTTGTTGAACTTGCCCTTGTTTTGCGAATAACTCCAACATTCATTTTCTTTCACTCTCTCTTTAACTGGTTGGAACATCAATATGTCAAAAGTGTTCTAACTTCAGGCCAAACTCCCTTTTTAATTCTGTTGAAATGAAGCCTATGTCCACACTTCCGCAGAAGGTCAACCTAGGGTAGGTAAGTCCGGCTGCATGTATAGCATAGCTAGAGCTGAGATATGCTAGGTCATGTAGCCAAGGGGTCTAGAGCACAGGGGGGTGAACAGTACAATCTTTCCCATTGACTTACTTTACTCATATCTTCACTAGACCGGCCAAATCAACCACCAATGGACCAATCCCAGTGCTTCAATCCTGGCTGTAGTGTAGATGTAGCTTGACTCTTTTCCTTGTTGAGGCTCTGGTGACATCTCAGTGGTATGTCCCTGTAATGAGGTTCTTCCGCTCACCCCTTGCAAGCAGCCCCTGGCTCAGTGCATGTGACTGCACTCTCTCTCTCTCTCTGTATATGGAAGCATTTCACTGACTCAGCCCCGTGGTTGAGTCATGCACAGTCCATGTGCAAAATAAAGAAACCCCTTTCAGGTTACAAATACATCAGGGCCTCTCTCCTTCTCGGTGCCCTCCTTTAATGTCTTTAAGCTCAGTCCCACTCTGGAGCAGAGCAGAGCATTGCCCCCAAGGCTTCCTTCATGGAGACAGCATCTTTGCCCTTTCTGGGCTCTTTTGGTACCAGCCCATTGCCTGGGTCACTATAGTCCAATTTCCTCCTCTGGGATGCCTCAGCATCCAGGCTACCTCTCCCAGTGGCTAATGGGGTGATGAAGGGACCTGGTCCTGCCATCTACTTTGGGCCCCACCCCAGGGACCCAGCAAATAGCAGCTGTCTGCTGTGTCCTTTCCACTACTGCCCTTATTTCCTGGGACATATCCCCTGCACCCTGCACTGTTTTTACCCTTACCTCAGGGCCTTACTCCTCCAGACAGCTAGCTGGCCTTCACTACTTGAGCTCCACACTGCAACTAGTTGCTGCTCTGTTCTTTGGTTCCTTTTATATGGCTTTCCTGCCCCTTGATTGGCTGCTTTCCCTAAAGCCACTCTACCTTGCTTGGAGTTCCTCTCTCCTGTGTTTTCTGGCATGGGGTGTTGCAGGACCACAAAGCCTCCAGCAGGGGACCCCAGGGCCTTGTCCATACCATCACAGTCCCCTAGAACAGTGTTTCCCAAAGTGTGGTGCATGTACCACCAGTGGTACGATTTGAAGGGGTATGCGGTAGAGAATAAATGACTAAAGATCAGGAGATAAGCACTGGAATGGCACTGGGTGAGGGGGTAGGGTGATAAGACCAAAGTCCCAAAAGGGGCATGTGAATGTTTTAAGTTTGGGAAATACTGCCATAGAATATTAGAACCTCATTTTTCTTCTTCCCATCATCTGCATTTGTTGTGACTCGAATTACAAACTTGAGTAAAATTCCTAGTTCCCTTTAAGAAAACATAAATCACTTAACAGCAATCATGTAGATTCTTTGCTCATCTGAACAACAAAAATTGCTCTTCCCGCATCAGTTTGCTTGCATTTACTTTTAAAAAAATCTTCCTAAATGTTTCATTCTAAAGCCAGAACACTGCTACAAGAGTTGCTTGAGACATAATTACTGGGCCAGAACCTGAGCTGGAATAGATCAGCATAGGCCCACCAGTTCTGGGGAAGAACAGTATGAACAAGAATTTTCTGAGTGCTGTGGCTGTGTATCCTGATTAAATAAAAATGGACGTTTAACATTTCAGAAAGAGGCATAACTTCTGTTTTGACTAGAGAACTGACATATTAGAAGACATTGCCTAATGAACTTTTGGTAATGGAAAGGCTAATGAAAATATCATTGATGGATGTTTACAAAGCACTATTATGGTTTGAGCTGCTAGACTAGACGGTCGGACAACATTGTAGATTTGCATATTGAAGACTGCCGTTGTGAGCAGGATGGAGCCTGCTATGGGTTGAATTAAAATTCCATTGAGATTGATAGGTGTGATTTTTACCCTTCAATGAACATAACTAAGTATAAGTCCCACCTAAAACACAGAGGGGTTGTCTACACTAGCTCCCTACTTCAAAGGGAGCATGGTAAGCAGGGTGTTGGGAGTTTATCAATGAAGTGCTGCCATGCATCTGCAGCACTTCATTAAGCAAATTCCCCCCTTCAGCAGCTTCAAAGTGTTAAACTCAAAGCGCTGGGTCGCATCTAGCCACAGCTCACCCACTGGTACTTCAAAGTGCCCGGGAAACTTCGAAGTCCCTTTGCTCCCCAAAATTTTGAGGAGCACTTCAGCACTTCACTAATAAACTCCCAACACCCTACTTACCATCCTCCCTTCGAAGTAGGGAGCTAGTGTAGACAAGCCCAAAGTATGTGTGAATTGGTTCAAGACCTTTTGGGTGAGGACTGTTGTGAGTAGGATGTGGGTGTGGTGGTGGAGTTGAGAGAGAGAGAGAGATAGACAGCAGCTGAAATTACAGTGTCTGATCTGGAAGAAACCAGGGAAGATATTTTTGGATGAAGAGTGCAAGCTGTACGTGCTTTTGATGCTGCAAACAAAAAAGTCATGTCTTGCTCTTTTTTTATGATTCCCGCTGCATTTGGAGAGCGAGGACTTGCTGCAATCTTCGTAAACAAACAAAACTGCATCAAAGAAATACCTATCAGTAGCCTTGGCAGAACGCTTTTATATATTAAATGGAAAAAAATTGATTCTGTAGACATCTATTATATCCTCCCTCAGCGGCCTCATTTCCAGCCGTTCCATACCCCTATTGATTTTTCTTGACCTTGTTCATTCCTCATCCATTTCTAATATATCATTTCTAAAGACAGAATGACCAGACTATCTCATAGTATTGAAGGCACGGATGCACCATAGAGGTATATACTGGCATTATATTTTCAATTTTTTACCTAATGGTTCCTAACACCCTTTTAGCTGTTTATGACTGCCTCTGCACATTGAATAGATGTCACCAGAAAACTAGCCTTCAGGTCTTCAAGATGTCTTTCTCTAGTGGCAACAGAAAATTTAAACCCTGACATTTTATATAGATAGTCACTATTGTGTTTCCTAATGTGTTCTACTTTATGTTTATCAGCATTGAATTTCATGTGCCATTCTGAGGCTGAGTCACCCAGTTTTGTGAGATCCCTCTGCACCTTTTTCTACTCTGCTTTGGATATAATTATCTTGAGGAAATGTTTTCTCAGTTGCAGACTTGATCACCTCAATTGCTTTTTCCTGATTATTTGTGAATTGTGAACAACACAGGTCCCAATTCAGATCTATGGGAGAAGGGTGGAGTATGTGTGTGTCCTACTGTTCACCTCTCTACTGTAAAGACTGACCCTTTATTTCTACCCTTTTTTCTTATCTAGTTACTGAGCCATGAGGGGACATCCCCTCTTGCCCTAGGACTGCTTTGTTTTGTTTACAAGCCTTTGGTAATGGACCTTGTTAAAAGTTCTCAGAAAATCCAAGCCCTTGTCTTCAATAGTAATACTCTGTCTACATGCATGGTGCCACCTTTTAATGGGAAACACTCACCACCTGGGCTCCTTCTCCTGTCTGCTCTGGCGCATAGTTCCTTCCCAGTATAGCACCCTCTTGCAAAACTCCTTTCTTGCCATGGCCCCACTCACTGGTGCTAAAGTCCCTGTATGCAAACTGCCTCAGGGAGTCTTCTAGTTCATGGCCCAGCCCTGTACCCCTTCTCCAGCACCTGGTAGAGGGACCCAAGCATGCCCTCTATTCTGGGTTCCAACTCCAGGCCTTGATCTGCAATTTCTCACATTGCTGCTGTTTCCCTGAGCTTTTTCCTGTTGTGCCTCTTCTGAAGCTTCCTCTCCACCACCCTTCCAGATAACACCTTCCTTCAGGCCCTGGGTCCCCAGGGTTTCTACTCTTCCTCCCTGGGTTTCCTCCTGGCCCTTTCTAATGCATAGAAGGTGAATTCAAGCTTCCTCATTGCAGCCACTTTCTGTTGTAATGTCCTGTCTTTATGCTAGCCCTGCCTTCTGAGCTAGGTCCAGCATCAATCAGAGATTGCTTAGGCCCCATCTGAGGAGAATTAAGTGGCCTAGCTGGTTAACTGGCCCCTTCACAGCCAATTAATCCTTTCCGAGTTCGTGAGGAATGAACAACCATTCAAAAAATTCTAATCGACTGGGGAGGCCTGATTTCCGTTTATAAAAGCCCTCTTGACTCTCCCTCAGCATATCAGTTACAGCTTTGTATCTGAAAATTCTGTTCTATATTATAGTTTTGACAAATTTGCCTGGTACTGAAATCAGATTAACCGGCCTGTTTTGTCAGGATTATTTCTGAAGAGTTTGTTGTTTGTTTGTTTTTTTGTTTTTTTTAAATATGCATCTTGTTGGCAATCTTCCAGTCATCTCATACAGAAGCTGATTTAAGCGGTAAGTTATATACCCCAGTTAGTAGCGCTGCAGTTTAAATATATGAGATCCTTCAGAACTATTGGATGAATAAAATACATAAGGCACTGGTGTCTTATTACTATTTAACTTATGAATTTGTTCTGAAATTTCTTCTACGGACACCTCAACCAGGGACAACTCAAATTTGTCACCTTAAAAGAAAGACTCGGGTGTGAGACTCTTCCGTGCATTTCTGCTGTGAAAACCAATGCAAAGAATTCATTTAGCTTCTCCTCTAACACCTTATTGTTCCCATAGTACCACTGATTTTTGGCAGGCTTTCTGCTTCTGATACACATGCTGGTTTTAGCTTTTGTGCCTTTTTAACCGGTGCTTCAAAATTCCTCTTAGCCTAATGGTATTTTTACATCTATCTTGCTAGAGTTTGTGCTCCATCTTATAGGATTTGCAAAAAAAGAAAACAAACTTCTTTAGCAAGACAAAGCTAATGCAGTGCACCAGCCGTATCTAAAAGCGAGTTACATGACATACTCCTCTCTGTCAGCCTGGCTCTTACTCCTAGGTGACTAGTTGGTGCATGTTCCCACCTTTGACTAGATGCTGGGTCTGAAAAGGGGCAACAGTATTGTATCAATATGTCAGTGCTGAAGCATTTAGCTCTTAAAGGTAACAAACAAACAGATAGGAAACCTCAAGTAAAGGAAAAGAACTTGCTTGAAAATAGTACCTTGCAGGGATGTATTCAGCATTCTGCTTATATAGAACCAGCAAGTATTATCTATGGATCTGGTCCTGCAAAAATATACACCCCTAAGCAATTTCACTCCAAATGGCAATCCCATTGGCCATGGCTACACTAGCACCTGCCTTCTGAAAGCGGAGTGCTAGTGTAGCCACAGCCATTGAGTTCAGCTGGGCCACTTGCCCACATAGGCGTTTGCAGGATCGGACGCTACAGCCAGAGCCAGTGAAAACTGGCTTCCTTTCATCCTCACAGTCCTCATCTTTGTATGAAATTGAAGGGATTCCTAAATTGCACAGGTCAGCATAAAAGTGTCAGATTGGCCAGCCTGAATGAACTTTCTTACCTAGTGCAGTCTGGGGCTCTTCAGATTCACACCAACATTCCTTACTCCATACAATAACATGGAGTACAGGGGTTGATGGCCGAGCCCAGAGAGGTCTGTTTTGCCGCGTCTATACCAGATGCTCAAAATCGAATTCCAGAAGATTGATCTTCCCATGTTGATTGTCTGGTAAGTATAGATTCGTCCTGATGGGAGGGGCTGGGCCAGAGGAAAAGCAGTGTTTAGAACCATCTGTAGGCATAAGATCACACACAGCTGTGTAGGAGCACCCAAAAAATTTGATGCCCCAAATTTTCATGTGCCCTGCACAGCTGCATACTTTGAATATGCTTGAGGACAGCTCTGTAAACCATTAACTCCTTTTCTGTATCTGCTCTCCTCTTCTGTGACAATCAGCATGCAGCTCCAATCCACCTGTTCATCTAGCTGGTTATGCAGTGAAAAACGCTATTGGAAATGCTCACCTGATACAGCTAAATAAGGTGCGTCAGGTTCGTTTATGCAGCATGAAGAGAGGCTGTCCCCATGGCAAAGAATTTACAGTCTAAACGAGTGTCATTTCTCCCAAGCTACTCCATGCAAAGAGCCCACTGATTCCAATCTCTGTGGGTGCATAGGTGTGCCAGCCTCGAACACCTTGCAAGAGTGACTTGCAAAAGAACATACAACAAAGAAACTAGTCCCATTCTGATACCCGTTGCCTTCTTTTTGATAACTGCCTAGCTCAAAGTAAAATAGAAGGCTAGATTTCCAGGGAACAATGCAGAACTATTGCTGATGCATACTGCACCAGGGAAATCTATATCGTAAGCTGGGTAAAAGAGTTATATAACGTTCCCATGATCACTAGATTAGCTGTGAAAACACATTGCTGTCACAAGACCTGCTGCTGTTGTTCCAATGTACTTTTATTTACTTTAATGGGTTAAAATCTTGGATGTTTTTGCTGTTGGTTTCATTTTCAAGGATCTTAGAGTGCCACACCAGGGCAAGAAGGATACAGCACTTGCTAAAATATTTATTATCGTTAGAGATATAACAAGATTATTCTTGTAAACAGGAGAAAATTACAGAGCATATTTGGGCATTTTCTGCCCCGTCTGCAGTGTCTCTAATTGTAGATAACAAAACATTAGTCAGTGTGCCAGATAGGCGATGCAGAGATCTATTAATAAACCTTCTGAAAACTGGAAAATTTGTTTCTTTAGAAGAACAGACATCTAAAAACTATATTAAAAATTCATAAGTTTTCTGAGTATTCAATGAGCCTCTGCAGGATGTTTGGATAGTTATCCTGTGTAGTCATGAAACTGTTCAGGCATCAAAATGTGACGACAGTTTCTGCTTGTCTGTCACATACTTGTCAGTCTCTTTTCTGAGTAGTTCTACAGTTTTTCATATTAGAAATGTTACTTTATAAAGGAGGTTTTTGTTTTTGTTTTTTTTTTAAATAGAAGCGTCCACTGGAATCTTGCAAGTTGACTCCTAATCACAGCTGTCTTGTTCTGAAGTTCTGATGGTCAAAAACCTAGAAGAGTCTGTGACTCATTCTGGAAAGTAGCACACAGTCCCATGCAACACTTGTGTTACCTCAGCCTGTCGTGGTGTAAGGTTTCAAAAGCCAGTGGGGTATGGCTTTGGTCAGTGTTCAGATGAGAGACCATCCCCAAGGGAAACTGAGGCACTGTGGAACATGGTGCTGGTGATTCAGAGGAAGTGTGTCACCTAATGAATGCTTAATGACCCATTGGTCCAGTCGGTGGGCAGCGGGTTGCACATACGTATATATTCCTCCCTCTATAGTGGTGGGCAGACTTTAGGCTTATTTGTTCGTTTAATTTGCTTTTGATAATTGTAATGGTCAGGTTTGAGATGCCCAGTCACCTTGTTTCTCTTAAGGCAGGTCTACACTACCCCAGAAAACCAACCTGCTCAGGGTCGATCTTCCAGGGTTCAAATTCATGTGTCTAGTAGAGATGTGCAAAATCGATCTCTCGGAGTCTACATCCCATCCACCTTCCCCTATATAGACAGCCAAGTTAGCCAAATGCAGATACGTTGATTTTAGTTACGCAGTTGCTGTAGCTAGAATTGCATATCTGAGCGTCCCTTTCTTCGCCTAGTGTAGACATAGCTTCACTGGAGACAAGCGGGGTTAGATAACATCTTTGTCTGGCCATAGATCTTCCACAGAACTCCTGATCATGATAAATACGATAGGGATATGGGAACAAGAACACTCAGGTGACATCTGCCATTGATCACATTCTCTGGCTTCGTCAGTCGTGTTTCCCGGTACAATACGTAATCCCCACATAGAGTGTGCTGATTACAGCCTACACTTTAAACAAACCTGGAAAACCGAGGACAGGTCTGCACTACTGATGAAGCCCATCTGACATGTGTCAGTAAGGGGTGTGAAAATACTCCTCCCACCCCTCAACAGATGCAAGTTTCATGCTGTCCACACTAGTGCTATGTCAGCAAGAGACATAACTTACACTCCTCGCCAAGGTGGAGTAATTACGCCAATGGGAGAGCATAGGGTGGCATCACCAGACACCTCCAGTGATGCAGCTGTGCCAATTTACAGCTATAGTGTAGGCTTCCCCTGAGATAGATGTAGAAGCAATGTTTATTGACTTGTGACGTGGAAATACATGGTCCAGATATGTAGCGTATGAGCTTTTGTGAGACAGACCCACTTTATCAGCTCAGTCTCATTTCCAATGCAGTACTTGATTTGTCAGTTTTTGGTGCATTTTTTTTTCTTTTTGATTCTCTGTACTTATAAATGTTAGTCTTGAGGAAGTGGGTCTGTCCCACAGAACTCACCTCTGAATAAATCATTTTGTTAGCCTTTAAAATGCTACATGACTGCTGTTTTGGTTGATGGAGTACAGACTAACATGGTCACCTCTCTATTCATGTTTCAGATATGTTAAGAGCGTTCTTTATAAAGACGACTAATTATGAAGCTAAATATTGGGTTAGTATAGTCACTTAGGGTTCCAAAATAAGAAGTAGGATGCTCGCTACTTAAGGTATTTGAAGAATACAAGGTCCTTTTTGTTGACCGATGTAAATCTGAAATGAGAGATCTCCCAGATCACTTATAATTAACAAACAGTGAAAGGGAAGCATGTCCCATCTTGTTTAGCATCTACATTGTTCAGTCAGGACAGAAGTCAACATCTGGGTTACAGCACACCTCAAGAGGCCAGATATGAGCTGCACTCCCTTTTCTCTACCCTTGTGCCCCTTCAATTCTTCACTGCTTCAGGAGCTGCAATGGTCCTCATCATACATAACTCAGGGAACTCTGTTGCAGAGCCAACATTACTGCAGCTTTCCTGAAAAGTGTATACGGTGCTCAAGCTGGAGGAAGAGCAGGGTTATAAAATTTGTAGAAGATGCAAAGCTGTGTTGTAGAGCAGGACTAGAATTCAAAATGATCATGACAAACTGGAGATTTGGTTCAGCATGATGAAATTCAATAAAGACAAATGCAAACCGTGACACCTTTGGAAGGAATTATCAGTTGCACACTTACAAAACAGGGACAGCTTGGCTAGGTGGTGGCATTGCTGAGAAGAACATGGGGGTTAGAGTGGCTCACAAATGAAAATAAGTCAGCAATGTGATGCAGCAACAAAAAAAAGGCTAATCTTCTTTTGGGCAATATTAATGGGAGTCTCATCTATAAGAAACAAAATGTGATTGTCCTGCTCTAGTGGGCCCTGGTGATATCTCTGCTAGAGTGCTGTGTTCAGTTCTGGGTACCATGTGCTAGCAAAAATGTGGACCAACTGGAGAGAATTGAGAGGAGAGCCACAAAAATTATGAAGGGTTTAGAAAACTTGGTCCATGGGAAAAGGTTTAAAAAACTGGGTATGTTTAGTCTTGAGAAAAGAAGACTGAAAAAGGACCTGGTTACAGTCTTCAAATATGTAAGGGGCTGTTATGAAGAGGACTATGTTTACCTTATCCACTGAAGGTAGGAGAAGAAATAATGGGTTTAATCGGTGGCAAGAGCAATTTAGTAGGAACAGCTTTCTAACCACAGAGGTGCTTATGCTCTGAAATAGGCTGTGGAAGCCCCATCACTGGAAGCATTTAAAAGCAAATTGGACAAACAGCCATCAGGGATCGTCTACGTTTAGAGTTTCCTGTCTCAGCACAGTGGGGGGCTAGACTTGATGACTTCCCATGGTCTCTTCCAACCCAGCATTTCTATGTTCCTATGTCTTGCCCATCCTCAGTTTTGCTCCAAGCGCTCCACCTCTCGCCAGCTACCTTAGGGCTTGTGAGGGAATCCTCCAAGGGTCTGATTTTGGCACAGGAAGTCTACAAGTTTCTTCTTATTCTTTGTGCCTATGCACCCATCTGCTCAAGAGATGGAGTAAGCAGAAACCTGTGCATGACTTATTTCTGGGCACTCCGACCCAACATCTATGCAGAAGTTGTAAGGGGCATTCTTACTGCACGGTGGGAGCATGGAATACAAATCACAATCAAACCTTTGCGGGTTGTCTTTACAGTCGACCAGCTAATGTTAGTAAAGTTATGCGGACTGAAAGATCTACTGGGAAAACCTGACCTGACGTTCTATAAGAGATGGTGGCGTGTTTGAGTTTAGAAAATGACTGATGTACATAGAACAGTAACTAATGCTTAGTAAAACAGATGGGACCATTTCAACATTTTTGTAAAATATTATCAGGAGATAACACCAAATATGGCCTGGCAACGACCAAAGCCATCTGGTGTTATCTTGATCAACTATTTGCTGAATAACTAAGTAAGGGAGATTTATGTTTCCATGAACGGGATAAGTACTTATTAGTGGGACTTCAAGTTTCAATGGCTGGGGCTTAATGTTAGACAAATTCAAACTGTAAAGAAGGTGTATATTATTTACAGTGCGGGTAATTAACCACTGCAGCCTTAGTGGATTTTCTATTAATAGCAATTTAAAAAAAAAAAAGATTGGATTTTTTTTCCCAGAAGATTGGCTTTAAGGATTCTCTTGGTGAAAATCTCTGGCCTGTGTTACCAGGGTAGTTAGTCAGATGATCACAATGGTCCTTCCTGGCCGTGGACTCTATGATTCTTTAAAAATAAGCAAATGAAAAAATCCTGGAATTTTCAAAGTATCCTGTTCTCATTCTACACAAGAGGAAATAGTTGTATATTTCTTAATGTGATGAAGTAAATATGTAATAGTTGGATTTATTTCAGGCACAAATGACAGTGTGGAAAAAATTGTTAAATCACTAAATTTAATCTCCCTGAATTGTGTGAATGGAAAATAGTGTAATATATTGGATGCAGTAGCACACAGAATGGTCCTCTTTATTAAGAAGAAAAGTGGCAGTGGACTGATTGGATATTGAAGTTAAGTTGACTGGTCTGTAATTCTCCAAGTTGTCATTATTTCCCTTTTTATATATTGCCACTATATTTTCCTTTCTATTCCTGTGGAATCTCTCCCATCTGCCATGACTTTTTGAAAGTAACAGCTCAGTCTTGGATATGTTTATAGTCGGTTTCATTGTTTTAAAGATCTGTTTACTATTAAATGCTTTTTCTCTAAAATGATATTTTAGGACAACTGCCTTTTTCCGTGCATAAATAGCACTTTGCTTTAAGGAGTCTGTTTGGTCACTGGTCACCCTATCATTGCCCTGTAGGGAACACAACTGCAGGGTCTGAGGTTAAGGCTAGGTCTACATTACAGTGATCTATCAACAGAAGTTACTATTGGACGAGATCTTCTAACAAAACTTATGTTGACAGATCGCGGCCACACACAAAAGCAAATAAAAAAAGTGCCACCCAGAGGCACAGAAGAAAGGGCTGCCCAGTGACCCGGAATCTCTGTCTATCAACAGAGGGACCCTTGGTGCATCCGCACAGCTTTTTTGTCAGCAGATTCTGTCGATGAAGGCGTTCCGCCTCCTGGGGGAAAGGCAGAAGTCTGTCAACAAAAGTGCTGCATTCTGTCGATTTACTGTCGACAGAACACGCTTTTAGCGTGGATGCGCCACAGATTTTGTCAACAAAACCGGGGTTTTCCTGACAAAACTCTCTAGTGTAGATGTCGCTTAAGTGAAGCTAGTTAAAGTGATTGAGATTGATAGGGTCAGCAACACAAGGCAAAGCCTGAGACTGAGAAACTCACTGGCTTCTACATCAAGATATGGGTAACAATTCAGGCCTCATACCACAGAGAGACAGGTAGGTAAGAGGCACATGATTTGTTAAATGATTTGTCAGAGGGTAACTGTGACAAACTTAGTAGTCACTCTAGCTGGGTTTCTGGTTTTGGTTGTATGGTTGGAGGTTTTGTCACATGACAATCTTTAATTAAATAGTAATCTACTTCCTGGTGATTTTAGAGTAGTCCTGGGGGGTTGGCAACTAAGGCTATGCCTACACTATCAGATATTGATTTTAGGCATTTAGCCTGATTTTAGCAAGTGCCTGTCTGCGCTGTAAATTCCATTAGTTCGATTTATAGGGCACTAAAATCAACATAATATCATAGTAATCTGATGGGTGTAGCGTTCCGTTCAAATTCCAAATTCCAAATGAAGGGTAGTGAGGAAGCTGCATGTCTTTAAATTGAATTCATTAACCTCCAGAGATGTCCCGTATGTGCCCCAAAATGCCCCACAGTTCTCCACTCTGGCCTCTTCCGTCCACTGCTCTCAGGTGCAGAGGAATTAGGCAACAAGAAAACTGCTACAATTTGGCACATGGAAGCCCATGGCTGTCGGGTCATGAAAGGCTGAAAAATCTTCACTCTTTTTGTTTGCTACTAGCGTGGCTGTGGGGTCTGTGGTTCTGTGTATACCTCTGCTAGCTGCCTTTTTTTTTTTGTGCTGCCCGGCGCCGGCCACTGCCCCCCTGAACCATGTGGCAACTAGGCTGTGGGTGGGGGTGGTGCTTCTATGATAGGATGAGAAACTTTTTTTTCAGCTGTTTACATGTTGTCCTGCCCTGCACTAAGGTTAGTAACGTTTGAGAAGTATATGATTGTTTTGCCTCCTGCAATGCAAAGGTTAAACCCCTTTATTACTTACCTCCTCCAGCATCCCTTCCCAGAAAGAGACTAGCTACATATTAGTAGTGAAATGCACATAATTTCTTATTTGAATGGGATGTATGACAATTGATTTTTGTTGAGTGAATCAAGCTGTCACTAGTAGTCATGTAAAATCCCAGGAAGCTAATTCACTTTGCCTGTCCCAGGAGATCTAATGGGCAATATCATTAGGAGAATGAAAACACATCTCAATCAGTTTAAAAAACAAGCTGAATATAAATTCTTTCGCATTTAAAATATGTTGACATTTAATATTGAAAAGATTCTGCAGGCAGTTAAAAGCCAAAAGAATAAAAAGTCATTCAATACAGATTTAAACCCAGTGATTTTACTATCAAAGTGAAAGCTTTTTTTTTTTTAAGGTCCTTTCACAGAGAAGATTTGTGCATGTAATATTTGTGAGGAAAGTTGCAAAAATAGTACAAAAAGTAGATTTGTCTGATTCTGAGTGAGGAAATAAGCTCATTTAAAATGTTATTGATGTATTCATGTTCTCTCTCTCTTTTCTTTTTTAATGAATTTGTCTGACATACTGGAGATTTTTCATGAGTTTTGCCCACGAAAACCTAAGCCCAAGTGTGAGCAAAGAGGCAGATACTGGCTCTGACACCAACAGAGCCTGAGCTAGAGCTGCCTCTGGGTTGACCGCTAGAGGACGCAGCCTCTGAACCCTCCCCAGGCGCAAAGGGGGGAGAATCCCAGGGATACCCTCTTGCCCAAGGAGGGGAAAACTAGACTATTGGGTCCATGCCCCAAAGTGAAGCTACAGCCTTTAGTGAGTGGACGCCTCGGGCCCCTAGGTACTGTTGGGAACTAGCCACTAAGCCGCCCTGCCCTAGTCAGACCTGCTTACACTTGGGCTTAAGTTTTCATGGGCAAAAGCCCACAAAAAATCTCCAGTACGTCAGAAAAAATCATTAAAAAGCACAAAACCTGACTTTATTTATCAAGGACTGACTAGTACTCTCAACACATTGTGGCTCTTGAAGGATGGATTTTGTAACTGAATTTGAAAAAATGGCTCTTCTCGCTAGTTCTGTTGCAGACCCCTGGGCTAGGGTTTAATGACCCAATTTAGCCCTAACAGAGGGAATTTTTAAAAGTGCCTTTTCACACTCAGCTGTGGCTGTAGGGTTGTTGTTCTCCCTGAAGTCTTCTCACTGCTGCACTGGAATCCCCTTCCAAGACATGTGCTGCCCGGTCCCTCCTCTTCCCTACTGTTTGGAGGCCGGAGGATTTCTGATCTTGGTGGTCTGGAGAGCTCGGTTTTGTTCCTACGTTTGCCAAGGACTTCATCTGTGATCCTGAACTCAGTAGTCTCTCTGCCTGTCTTCACCACCTGTGAAATCAGGCTAATGATACATACAGCTTAATTCCTGGGAGTTTGTTAAGCCCATTGCGATCTTTGGACAGAAAGGGCTATGGGAAAGCATTTTCAGCCTGACCGATAAAAGTGCTGTCTTCTTATATGGCCAGCTGTGAAGTGTGTATGGCGAAAAGTAACTGTTTTTCTTTTTTCTCTGGGGGAGGCATTGTTCGTTGTAGAGAATTCACTATTATGCATAAGTGGTTTCTAATGGCTCTGGCACTTCAGTGGGGGTTTAGGGCAATGTGAAATATGAGCAGTTACCAACTGTGATAGCACAAAGACAAGCTAAAGAGGCAGGAGACTTTGCAAAACCAGTCTGGGCTGCGCATAGGTTCCATTATATCAGTGTGTTTGGAAGGGAAGTTGGATAAAAGTCGTCCATTTTCTCCCAGCCCACTGGGGACAATGAAGAGACTGTAAGGGGTTTGCCTGAAAAGAAATCAACTGTCAGTCTTTTCAAGAACACCCACACAACCAAGTGCCTGTAACTCTTGGCATTCAAAGGAGTGTGCGCTCAGAGGTGAGGTAACTGGGGCCAGTGGCAAAGTTAGCTGGTTAAAGTTGGTTTATTAATTGCTGTGTTGATATAGGGACCCCCCCGTTTTAATGGGGCTGTGGCATTTTAATTAATCTCTTTCTTGACATGGTTAGGTAAGAGAGTGTTAGCCCTAATCCAAGAGGATATTGGACGTAAATAGTTTATAATTAGTGGTTTTCAGGTAGACCCATTGCATAGATTCACTGAGGTTTATTCCTGGAGGGTCCCAAGGCAGGCCCGTGAGCCTGTACAGGCCCAGCCAGGTGAAAGCTCTGCCAAGATTATTTTCCAGAGGGCTGCAGTACAGGGGTAGATAGAGAATTCCCACCTACAGAATCACGCCTGGGGTACTCAGGAGCTCGGTGACTGTCAACAACCTCAGGTGCTCAGGCGATTGTTGCCTGCTCCTGAATAACTCAGTAAGGGACAGTGGGTTACCTAATTCAGCACAATGACCTAGACCGATGCCGCGGCAGCGCTTGAGTCATGCCGGAACATTCCAGAATGCCATGCCATGACATTTTGGAGGCGCTGGCATGGCATTCTGGTACATCTTCAGGTCTGCTCCCTCCCAGGCTGCAAAGCACCCTCCACACTGGCAGAGGCCAGTGCCAGCCCTGAGTGGGGTTGAGGGTGATGTCAGGAACTGGGTAGTGGGGCACCCAGACAGCAGAATCGGCGGTGAGGCACAGGAGTGGACAAAGGTCAGGAGGAGGTAGTAGGGCCAGTGGGACCAACAGAGAGCGCTAATGTCTCCACAACAGATATATAGCAAGTACTCTGCCCCAGCACAAACTAATGAATGATTCAGGGGATGTAAGTGGGGGGCTCAAGCTGCTGCCAAGGGCCCAGGATCAGACGGAGGAGTGGGTAGGAGCTGGTGTGTCCCATCCCACCCCCTCTGAGGCTTCCTTGAGAACTCCACCATGGCTCCAAAGTAACGCACAATAGAAGTGGACACAGTTCCTTATTCGCGTGTAATCTTTGTGCAGAGTGAGAATTGCCCAGAGAATCAATATTTAGAAAGAGAAGTCAGATAAAGAAATAAAGAAACTTGTCAGTGTGTTTTTAAATCCCACTCTCACTTTGGTGCATGGTACGGAATAACAATTCCTGACTGGCTTTCGGCTTTGTTGCTCTTAACATGCTCAATGTGTCATTCCTTAATAGCTTTTTTCTAGCTGGGAAATTGATAGTTGTTTTTCCTCCTCCGGATGTGTCATTTCCCCACTTCCCTCATCGCTGGCTTCCAGGCCTCTGAGAACTTTATATCAGAGGCAATTTCCAAGATATAACCCCCACGTACATGCGGGTTGCTCTGTACATGGTTTCTGTTTGAGAAGAAAGGGCTTATCTGGTGGCCTTTGCCCCTGCAGGCAGGCTGGCTCTGTGGATAGCATTAGCAGCTACAGGAAAAGATGGATGTAATAGAGCATATTCTGCACTAAATTACACTCTAGACATCTTCACTGATGCCAGCAGAGTGGCATAGGTTATGAAATACCATTTCTTTTATTTATGTATGTAATCTCCTATCCCTATGCTGTTCCACTAGCTTCAGTGAAGTTGTCTGGTGTATAAAGTAGTGCACAATGTGTATATATATAAAATTGGTCTTTAAGGTATCCCCTAATGAGGTTGGAAGAATGCATGCTATGGGTATGTCTGTACTTACCAGGAAATCGACCATCAGGGCTCGACAGTCAACCCCTGTCCTCCTCATTATCATGAAGAGTAAGGGAGGTTAATAGGACAATTTTTCCTATCAACCTCCCTCCTTGAAGATGGCCAGATAAGGCGATCCTGGATTCGTCAATTCCAGCTACACAATTGCGGTAGCTGGAACTGCACATCTGTGATCAACTTTCAGGTCCAAACTAGACCTGCATAAGGCTCAATACACCTCTCAATACATTATATCAGTGTTGTCTCATTGAGTTCTCTGGAGTTATACCGGTGCAGCTGAGAGGCCAAATTGTCTCTGAGCAGGAATGGGCCTTATTCCTGTATGGGGCCTATGTACTGTAAAGAGATGTGAAGACAATCCTGTCAACATTGTACAAGGCTGGATTTATCTCCATACTTAACTAGCCTCAGTGAAGAATCAGAATTGTGTTAGAGCTAGACTGTGACTTTAGGCAGAATCCGTGTGTAAGGAAAGTTGATAACTAACTGGGCCACCCCAACAGTGGGTCCCAGAGGCCTACTTGTGCCTGGGACATGCCATTGTGTCACAGTGATCTCTGCTTCCTCTTTGCTACGGGGGGATAGTACTTGGCGGAGGGTCGGTATGAGCAGCAAATGAAATTGGCTCTGCTATGGCGGTGGGCGTGCCCAGATTGTAGGTGCTGGCTCCCGATGGGGTCATGCCATCAGCAGATGGGGTTGCAGTGATCCCCAGTGTGAGAAGACACCATTTTTCTCTACAAAATGGAACCCTCCGTCTGATGTGACCTCACACATATGGCACCTGAGATAACAAGTGGGGTTCCGCAGCGATCTGTTTTGGGACCAGTTCTGTTCCGTGCTGAGGTTGCTGTTTTGCTCTTCTAATGGCATCTTCCATGCAGTGTGGGTTCCTGGCAGGAAATACATCAAAAAGATCAATGGTGCCAGTGAAGAATTTGGGTGCCCCAGACTACTGACTATCCTTAAATGGCTAAAAATCCCTCTCTTCAGGGTACTTAGGTGTCTCATTTTTGTTGAAATCAGTGCTTTAATGCAGATTGAATAAACGGGTCCAAAGCGTAAAAGGTTTTAATAGGATGCTGTTTCTGGCCAGCAGTAAACAATGCTAAATGAGGTTGGAAGTATGGTCTCCTTAGTACCATGGCATTCTTAATACCACAGTAAATATGTTAGAAAATTCATACCAAAGGTTAGAAATGTATGGGTTGAAGCACACCAGAGAAAAAGAAACAAAACCACACAAAAAAACATTAAAACAGAAACTGAATGGTTATGCAAAACAAATTTAACCAAAATCTATTATTTATAGAGAGGGTGAATATTTATTGAAGTCTCTAATTTAATAAAACAGTCCTCGGTATGGAAAAGTGTTAGTTCATTTGTTCAGTTCTCAGCTGGGAACGCTAGTCACTTCCCTTTGGACAAAAAACAACACAGATGTATAATTTAGATGCAAGAGGATAGTAAAGATGGGGAAAATATTTTTTCCTCAGGATATAGGGCAGTTGGTTACACATGGATGGATGCTTTAGCCTGGTAGGTCACCCATGAGAGGTGTTGTTGTGGACCATGGGGACATCATCTGGTTGGTTTTGTGAGGTGACAGGTCCATCTCCTTCACTGGTCTTTCTCAGACCAAGCAGAGTTGGATGGTGTATCTCAGCTTCCTGTGCTTTTGCTATATAGGGCAGTTGACTTCAGGATCAGGTAAAAAGCTGAGAGAAAGTAGACGGGGGAAGACAGTGTGGGAGGGAAAGACACAATAGGGAGGAGAAGACAAAGAAGGATTTCACATGTCTCAGGTTGAGGTCCTCACTACTGCAATGATGTTGATCAAGCATCCAAAATGGAGTATTGAAGTCTGGGCAACAGTAAAATCCTTATCCTGCACCAGTGGTCGAAGTTCCATCCCTTTTCTGCCATATGGTTCAATTGAAGGGCCCCCAAAATTGAGAGGGATGAAAAGGTCTGTTGTCTCATTTTGCTCACCAGTTAGACCTAATCTCTGAAGCACCAGTTTTAGTGCATTGATTTCTG
The DNA here is from genome assembly GCF_033958435.1 of Carettochelys insculpta. Classification (NCBI taxonomy): domain Eukaryota; kingdom Metazoa; phylum Chordata; order Testudines; family Carettochelyidae; genus Carettochelys; species Carettochelys insculpta. The sequence continues at coordinate 129,142,863 of NC_134140.1, read as the reverse complement.
GTCTCCCGCTCTTATTGTTCACCAGTCATAACCTTAGCACAGTCCTGCCATGTGATCATATTTAACTGGTCATTGTGGCAACTCATGATCCTTTACCCATTTTCTGTCAGGTAGACACACAACTAAAGTAGGCCCGCTAGGTCTTAATTACTACAACAGGACTTACGAGTCTAAAACTTCTAGGATCTGAGCCAAAGTGCCCAGTCCCTGCTGCACCCATGAACTGGGGGTCTGGGTAGCTTGTGCAGCAATGTAGGGGTATCTACATGGTCTTAATCACCACCAGACCTATGTTAGGATGGCAGCTCTTCTCTTTAGATAGGTAAAAGTGCAGGAGCTCAATACTTCCACTTTCCTTCCAACTTTTTCACGTTTTCTTGTGCTGCAGTGAGGTGGGGTGCAGCATCAGACTGGATAAACTAAAATTGATGGAGGCCCTCTTTGGATCACTCTCTCAACCATTTGAACCAAGCAGATGGATTTTGTGTTCAGTTACGTCTGTGTGACAGAATGGCATTGGCCCTGCATCTGCAAAACCGAGCTAGAACTCTCACGAGCATAAGAGTTTTATGAGATTGTCACTGTAATCTATTCTGCTTCCAGGTGGGCCAGAAATATCCTGATTGTTCTCAGCAGCTTGGTATTTTGGCTTCACATCTTCTGCAGTGTTACTGCCCAGCAGACTTGATGGGGATTAACAATTGCATTCATCATAATACTGTACATTTTTTTTGCCAAGAACATCACCACCAAATCAAAGTTACTGTTTATTATTGATTCAGTTCTATAACTTCTGCCCTTTGTCATCACTCTTCTGCTCAATTAATTAATATTTTGGATGCGTTGCTGTGAAGAAAATAATTACAGGGCCATTGAAATCAGCAGAAAGGCACAACTTGTGTCAGTGACCACTGAATCAGGTTTCGCAGAGCACAGGAAATAAAGGCCACTAACAAGCAAAACAAAACAAAAAACCCTACCAGTGTTTATTGCACTAAATTGACTTAAGTGCATGGTTACTAATACACTGAAAATGTATAAAATGTAACAGTAAAGTTAAATATGGAATTTTACAGACGACATTCAGCACCTTGCAAATAGGGTATTAAGTGCTGATTTTATTTATTGACAAACCCTGTAGCAGCTTCTTCAAAATATACAAAGAAATTGTAAGTGAAGCTATACTTCTCTGGTGATTTCCCATTGTGTATCCCATAAAATATTTATAACGGTTGAAGAGCATGTATAATAAACATGAAGTATGTGAACAACAGGCATAACAATAAAAGCTGTGTCTGCTACAATTGAATGCTCAAGAGTAGGAACTGGCGAACAAAAATTATTCCATTCTCCCACCTGTTACTAAAACAAATTGTTGTATGAGAAATGGGTGATTGTCAGCCACAAGACACATTCCCTGGCTTTATTATGGTGGCACACGAACAAGCATTTTAGTAAGGTTCTGTCAGAATATTCCTTATTGGTCTCTTGTAACCTTCTAGCTCTATTCTGACCCAACTATTTCGGGAGAAAAAAGAATGGCATTTATAAATCTGCGACAGCTTGAATTTTCTAAAGTACTTTGTATTTCTGAAGTCATGCAGGTGTAGAGTTACTAGTTTTGAAAGAAGTGGTTTACCCCAGTAATTAGACAGACTGCCTCAATTCCTTTTTAGAAACATTTTGGTGCAACATTGCAGAAAATGAGCATACAGAGGGAGCATCGCTACGTCTCTTTAAGATGTGTGTGGGAAAAATAGGCAAATGGTACATAATTAGTAACTATTAGCTTGCTTGTTTAACTGAAAGCTGTCAAACCGCTTTACCACTGTACATCAAAATGACAGAATGGATGACCAATAGCTGTCATCTTAGTATTCTTGTGTCGTGTCATAGTCCTTAGAAGCAAGAAAGTGATCATCTTCCCTGAAAAGAGAGCTTTGAATTGAGTTTAATTGTACACAATGGGAAATAGACGTCTTTTCCAAAGAAAGCCTGCAAAGGCTGCAAGAAAATGGCATTCATCTTAACGTCGGGCTGTCTGCAGCCTCATTCCCTCTGGGAACAACAGAAGACAGTGGAAATAGCTTCTAAATGCAGACTGACTTCTGCATGCCACAGCTCAATGAGAGAGAGCCTGTCTGAGGTGAAAAGGCTAAAGTTGTATTTATTGACTTCTGAATGGAGTAGAACGATGAATGAATGAACTTGACAGAAATTCCTAAGTTAGTATCTTACAAGCATGGAGAATCCTGGGCCAAATTCATCCCCGGGGTAACTCCAGTGTTATGAATGGCGTCGCCTCAGAGCTGAATATGGCCTATCAGCAATTCTGTTACACGGTGTAGCAGGGCATCTGCCCCACTCCAGCTAGGAGGGGTTAAGGTAGGCTGGAGGGGACCTGCACAGACCCCCAGCCAATGAGGAAGAGACTCCTAGGGAGCCAGTCAGAGGGCAGATTGATGGGGTGGCCCTGTTTATGAAAAGTTGCTCAACAGAGCAATGGGCACTTAGGTCCTGACTAGGGAAGGTGCAGAACTGATTCCCTGAGAGAATGCACCTTGGATGGAGTAGTGCTGGGCAGGCAGGAGAGCTTGGGAGGGGTGCCAGCCTGTTACGTCCCAGGCTGTGATCTTGATACAAGGGCTCAGAAGATGCAAGGGAACAATGGCAGAAAAGGTGGGGAAAGGAAGGGTTGGACAAGGCAGCCACCAAATGGTCCCTCGACCAGGAACTACAGTAGTGTGTGGGCCTGGCTCCCTCCTTCCCGCACCCCCTGCTCCCCACTTGCATCGCACCTGGCCAGACTGGAGCATGACCTGTACAGACTGCAATTTACTCTTGGAGCCAGCGGCTAGACCTGGGCTGCACTTTGCCACAGTAGCAGGTGTGAGCCTGAGGACTCCTGACACACCCCTGCAAGGTGGCAAGAGACCAGAGTAGTGGGCGATGCAGGCCCAAACAGTGGAGACATTGAAAGAGTGAAGAGCAATGACAGGCAAGACACTGGCCAGAAGGTGATGCTCTGCCGCGGGTCGGAGCTAATTCCCAGAGTGACCAGCAGGAGGCACTGCCGTGCTGCGTGCCTTGAGCTGTTACACATGCTAACAATGTGTGTTGGGCTGAGCGTTGGAAAGGTTGAGTGTGCTAACTTCTTACATTCTGGAGCACCCCGCTGCAGTGCCTGTTCTCGGCGATCTTTCAGATGTGTGCATTTGGTAAAGTACTGAAAATTGCATCTGCTGCACCTCACGTGGCTAAGAATGTTTTATCTTCATGAGAAGACTGTGTTTAAGTTATTAAATAGCTCTGTCTTTCTTTCCTTCTTTTTCCTTTCTTATCAAGGTAATCCCATGGGAGGAATCACGTTCCCTGTTTACCCTAAATGCTTTAATATGCAAGTGCAACTTGAAGAATTTGTAACTGTGCCACTTTCATAGTGACTTTTGTGGCTCCCTTTTCATGGTGTTATTGGAATGCTGGGGACATTAATGGAACCATGGTTATGTTAATCCTCGCCATTGTGTCTTTGTATGTTCTCATTACTCATATCTCATGGGCTCAGTCCCTGCTGGGGGCACTTCTGCCTGCTCTGGGGATTAGCTCTTTCCAGGCATCTGTACTCACCTCTCACGGTCTCTCCATCCATCATCTACTCTCACCCTCCAGCCCTTCTCACTCCCTTCTCACTTTGTGACTTGTCCCAGTGGCCAGGCCAACGTGGTCCTCCCTTTCCAGGGTAGTAAAGACGTTCAGGGTGAACTGTCCTAGCAGTCTGCTTTCCACGGCTTGGTCTGTGACACTTCCTCAGTGGCTGGTAGAGGAACCTGGGCCTGCCCTCTCTCTGGGTTCCAGTTTAGGGACATTCAGTTTAGCAGCCACGGCCTGCACTATCATCCCCTCTAGTTCCCCCCTCTCTGTGTTCACCAGCCCAAACTCTTTCCTCCCAGAAAGTAACATTCCACAGTATCAAACATGCCCCACTTCGCTGAGGGACAGACTGCAAATTACTTCCATACAGCCTCGGTTCCCTCTCTGCTCTTCGGATTTTTACAAGCCCCTCTAGTTTCTCTCTGGCTTAATCTCATCATTTAATTAATCTCTGTTCCCTGGTGCAGCCGGGGCAGTTAATTCACTCACCTATTCAACTTAATGCCTTCAAGCCTTGAGTGGGATGGACTCCCCCATCATACCACATAACTTTCCACTCCTTTTTGGAATCCTACTCCACTCCAGGCTTCAGTGATGTCTTGTGATAATGACTTCCACAGATTCATTGTGTGGAAAAACATTGAGTTGCTGCTTTTCAATTTTATTGGCTGTGATCTTGTTTCTTTGTTTTTTTTTAAATCATGGGAAAAGATAAATAGCAGCTTCTGATCTATCTATAATTTTGCATTTATCAGTTAATCAAAGTTTAAGGATGGAAGAAATCATTAACAGTTCTAGATGGACTTCCTGTACATAACTGGCCATTAAATTGCACCCAGTTGCCACTGTACCAAGCAAAGTAACTTGCACTTGATTAACAGCAAAGGCATTTCAATCTAAGACGTTAGCAGACTGAATAATTCACCACTTCCGTTAGTTGCTTGTTCTACCAGTTAATCACTGTCACTATTAAGAACTTGTGCTTTGTTTGTAATTTAAATGTGTCTGGCTTTAACTTTCAGCCATCTGCTCTGTGCTAAAAAGCTCTTTTATATCTGTTATTGTCTTCCTGAGAAGATACCACACTCTGTAATCAAGTTACCTCACATTTTTTTGATAACATAAGCGGATGATGCTCCTTCATCTTTCACTACCAGGTGCTTTGTTTTCCAGGCTCACATCAAGTTTGTGATTCTTCTTAGAAATTACTCCACTTTTTCAGCCTCTATTTTGAAAGGTGGACACCAGAACTGGATGCTGTGTTCAAGCACCGGTCTCACCGATGCCATGTAACGAAGTAAATAACTGTTTATGCCTCCGGCAGTCGCTGCACTAAATGTCACAATCACATTAGTTCAGTGGTTCCCAAGCTGGAGTCCGGGGACCCTTTGGAGCCCACGAGCGTACTGCAGGGGGTGCATGGGGGGAAAAGATCCATAAAAATGTTCATAGAAAGTAAGTTTTAAATTAAATAGCAAAGTTACAATCAATTATTTTTAAATTAAATGTTTTTTCCAGTGTTATTAACTGCTGTCTGAAAAATCTATGTTTTCTTTTTCATTTAATGAAGTACATATAGCAGCTGGCTTAGTGAGAGTCTGAGTGGTTTGAGGAGTGATTGGCAGTCTGCACTAGTGAAAAGGTCGGGAACCACCGAATTAGTTCTCTGTCTCATAACACCGCACAGGGAGCTCATATTCGCTTGTGTCTCCACTGCAGCATCTAAATCTTTTCCAGAGTCCAGATTCTATCCCCCCTTGTGCATGCATGGCCTGTATCCCTTATTCCTGTGGGTATGGCCTTGCATCTGGGTGTATTAAAATGGATTGTGTTTGAATGGGCCACACTTTCCATTCGATAGAGATCCTGACATATGGCTGCCCTGCCTTTTTCATGATTCACCCTTCTCACCATCTTTGTGTCCTTCTGCAAAGTTTGTCAGAAGCTGTCAAGTGGGCCTTCTGCCATTTAAAGGAGTGTTTTAGATGCCTGCTCACACAGCTGGACATGGGGGTGCAGAACATCCCACAGGTGGTGAGCACATGTTGTGCCCTTCACAATATAATGGAGAACAAAATGAGGAATTCTTCCAGGGCTGGTTGGCCGAGGCTGCCCCCGTGTATGAGGCACCAAGCGCAGCAGCCAACCACCAGGCCAACCACGATGGGATGTAGATACAGGAGGCCTGGGAGAGCTTTGCCTGTGTCCCCCATTGACCCTCCGCATGCCACCCCTCCTGTGTTTTCAGGCCATGAGACCCGCCGCCTCCACAACACGGCCCCCTACACACACCCAGCACTGATGAGGGACACAGGAGGGTTATTGAACACATATGTTTACTCAACATTATTGGTTGTCTGTTTCTTAACAGAAAAACAAACACCTATCACATCAACTGCATGGCAACTTCAACAATAGTTAACTATATACATATGAGGGGGTGGGGCAGGGTGCCATAGCATCAGTGGGGGTAGGGAGCTGGGACCCACAGCGTCCATGCAATGTCCTTCTACCCCAGGTTTGGGGACCACATCTGGTCTGGGAAGGGCCCAGAAGAACAGGGAAGTGCAGGGATAGAGGGAGTTTAGCAGACCTGGTGGGATCGGGAGATCAGGGAGTCTTGGAAGGCTGAGGAGGCCTGGTAGGATGGTGGGGGCCAGCATGGAAGGAGGGGCCTGGCTGAGGGGAATAAGGGGATTTCAAAATGTGCGAGGTCCTTTCTAAAAGGACCCCGTGTAGCTGCACTGAGCTGTGCACATTCAAAAGCGGCGCTTTCGAAGCGCCGCGGCCAGAAGCACGTGAATATTCAATTCAGCGCCTCATTAGTATTCTTCAATTTGGCCATTAGCATGGCCATTTGGAAGTTTTGGCCAAGTGTGGCTACAGCCTTTGAAGGATAACTCTGTCAAGGCAAAAGAGTTCTCTTAGACTCTGTCGACAGAAGGCTTTATGAACGTAGATGCTCCCTGAGTTCTGTCGACAGGCAGCCCCTTCTGTCAACAGAACTCTCCAATGTAGACACAGCCTCGGTGTTTAAGGTGCCACCAGACTCTTCATTTTAAAATTGTCTCAGTATTCAGACCTTCTCAGAGGTCAAGAGAGACCTGAGTCATTTCCAGTTTTGAGGCCCCCGCTGCTACAATAAAAATAAAAAAATGACACATGAATGCAAAACAAAGCACCTAAGGTGAGAGGTAATTTGAATATTAATAAGCCAGAGCCTTTTTCCTCTGCAAGTGCACTAGTTGTTGAGGGATGGGCATAAAAGCAATTTACAAAACTTATCAAATGCTGAAAAATTAACAAGTGTCTAAATTTGAGGCTCCCTTTGAGCTCGAGGCCAAGGCCAAATGGCCATCCTGACCTCCCACTGATTGGCCCTGTCAGTGTCTTATAGGCATGCAGGTACATTCATCAGCGATGTTACCTGCCCTTCTGGCTGATGAGGTAGGTTGGAAGGAGCCATCTGCTGGCCATTAGCCTGTCAGTCTCCATTTACATTTGTTGAAATAAATGCAGTCAAGGATGCAGCAAATGTAATTACATATTCAAAATGTGAAATGGAAAAACTAAGGATAATACATTTGTGGAGGTTCTCTGGAATGACTTGTCTCCTTGCAGACGGAAAGGAAGGACCAGTGTTTTGTCAGAAAGAATAATTATCTGACTGCAAGCTAATAAGATACCATGACATTTGGAAGCCTGCATGAATCAAATTCATCCTTCATATAACTCTACTGACTTAAATGGTATTACTCCTGAAATAGATTTACCCCCAAAATTCTCTACAAATACACATAGGAGAAAAAGACCATGGTGATAAAAATGTATGATGTAGCAAACTGAATGAAGAAAATACTTTCAGCTCTTTCATCTTTCCTCTCCTCATAGCTACTTGATTATTTTTTCTTTCCTTTCTTCTCTCTCTGGCACTGTGATCACAGTTTCACTGAACATTTTATTCAATACAGTACATATGTGGCGTTGATATCTGGGACCAAAAATGCAAATACATGAGGTGAATTATGGAAGCACATGAGGAACAATATTATCATGTGATTCTTTAGTGGGAGTGTGCACCTGTGACTCCTGCCTTATGAAAAGTGTCTGCTCCAAGGGCAGCTTCCTATAACCAAGGGAAAGAGAACCGAAACTAGGGATCTTTCTATGCCATCTTTTAAACTGGGCAGGACAGGGGGTGTCACTCGGACCCAGGTCTTCAAGGTATGTAGGTGCAGAGCTCTCTTTTAAAGCAATAGGAATTTGGTACCTAAATATCACTGGAGATCTGTGCCTTAAAGACTAGAGTGATGGACACCAGTACAAACCCTTAAGAAAGAGTATTTTATAAATATGACAGCAGTAGTGCCATTTACATACCAGAGTTGGGACAACTGAGATTCATCCTCAACACTATAGTTGTCTCCCTGTAGCAGCCAGCATCTCTGAGTTACTTCTCCGGGCAGGTCTGCACTAGACTTCTAGACTCCTAGATGAGCAAATCCAGCTATGGCCATTGCATGGCTGGAATCAACCTATCTATTGTCCATTTATATGGTCTTCCTCACTGAAGCAGTTCGATGAGTGATAATGAGGAGTACAGGGGTTGACTGTTGACCCCAGATTCATTCGATTTCACGTGTCCTTATTAGCATACAAAATCAACCCCTGATAATCAACCCTGACCAGGTTGATCTCCCAGTAAGTATAGCTGTACCCTTCGGGTCGGTGCCGCTCATCAATAAAAATGGAAAATCAGGTCAAACAGTGGAACGTGAAGCTTTCATAAATAAAAGCGCTGACCTGGGTTTGTTCTGGGGGCTGCATTGGTTGACATCTAAGGGCGCTGGGACTTCTGTGGATAGGTTCTCAAATCCAGAGAGTTTAGTGAATTTCAGAACCAACATTCATTTGCTGTTCGGACACGTGCACTGGATGTTCACTTTGGCTGTTGTCCAGTTTTGCAGATGCAGGAGCAGAGAGGAACGTTTGCAGTAGCTTTTGTGGCTCCTTGTGTGCCTCCAGGCATGTGTGGCAAACAATATAGCAGTGGACATTCTGCATGCCCAACTCTGCCTGCTCTGTTCACGGTGCGGGGGCCCTGCTAGAAACATGCCTCTGCTCTGAGCAGGACATGTGCACTTGGATTGCCAATTCTACAGAATTTGCCAGTATCGTTCCTTACTTCAAGTAGCTGCCCCAGCAGATCTGTGACAGTTCTCAGTACACACAACCAACTGCCCCATTTTATGTTCTGCACTCACTCATTTTCCCTGTATGTTTTCCTGGTATAGCGATTCTGCACCCAGTATGAAGTCACCCACTGTGGTGAGGAATAGCACATGGCTTATGCACTATTTAAGTCCACACTTAGACCCTCAGAATTTGATTTAGAAGACAAAGCCTTTGTGCTGGCCCTTTGCATGGGGTGTTAAATTTCACCTATCATGTACTTATGGTATGTCTAGTCATTATGATATGTAACGATCTGCCTTTGATTGCGTCCCAGCCATTAAGAAAAGCACTAATTTATAACCCGTTCCATATACTACATATATGATCATTAAATCTGGGATCATTTTTCAAATGCACATTGTTTCACAAAGATCTGCAAGAAGCATGAAAAAGTGTAGTGTCGTTTTGTATCACAACACAGAGGTAGGAGAAGTGTTCACACCACAAGGCACAGGAGCATAACCATTTAATTATAGTAAGAGAGAGATAGCCGTGCTAGTCTATATACTATCAAAACAAGAAAAGCAGTCCAGTAGCACTTTAAAGACTAACAAAATAATTTATTAGGCGATGAGCTTTTGTGGGACAGACAGATCTGAAGAAGTGGATCTGTCCCATGAAAGCTCATCACCTAATAAATTATTTTGTTAGTCTTTAAAGCGCCACTGGACTGCTCATTTACAGTAGGAGTTGCAGTCATGCTCTGTCAAAATGTACCAGCCCTGCATGTGAGGTCCAAGCTAAAGCAAGAATTGTGCTGTCATCCGATGTGAGTGATGCTCAGGGTGGAGGTGGCTGCCAGACAATACCTATGAATGAGATTCATAACCAAAGGAATAAACGCTGATATGAAATCTGCGTAAGCAAAAAAAAAAAAGAAAAAAATCAACTCAATTAAAAAAAAAAGTAAAACCAAACCAGCTGGGATTCAGTAATGTGATTTTGCCTGTTTTAAATTAAGTAGGACAAAGAGTTCCAAAATGAGATTGCCCATGTACATTCCAAATAAGAGCACTAAAGGTGCAAATTCAATCCTATTCAGTCAATTTATGATAGTGCCTCTGTGTCTGCTCACTCATTTGCAATGTATGAAGCTATTGCTGTTTGCAGGGCTTGAAGATGGGATTTTAAATAAACTCAGCATTGATTTAATTTACAGTTACAGTTGAAGTCAATGATAAAATTCTCATTAAGAACAGGCATTCTGGGTCAGGCCTATAGTGCGTCTAGTCCAGTGCAGGTTAAATCTCTCTAGTCCGGCATAGTCAGGACCCAATTGGCACTGAACCAGAAAATTTGCTGACCTGCAGGAGGTCAATATTGTCTGGCAGCATTACCAACACTTCCCCTGCTTACTGGGCGCTTGGGGTAAATTGGAGCTAAATAAGAGCACAGAACACTAATAGGCAGGACCGGCCATTGTAAAGGCTTTATGGAACTGCAGGAGACATGGCCACACTCTGGTGAGTAGTCATCTGGCTAACTAAAGTCATACTTGACTATGGGTGTTGCCAGACAGAAATGCTGGACTAGAGAGTTTCAGCCTACAGCTTGTCTTCTGACAGTGACCAGTGCCAGACGTTTCAGAGGGAATGAACAGAACAGAGTAATTATTGAGAGGTCTACTCCCTGTCATCCAACCTTCGTCTCTGACAGCTACAAGTCTGGGGACATCCAGATCATGGTGTTGCATCTCTGACAATTTTAGTGGCCGCTGCTGGATTTATCTCCCATGAATTTATCTAATCCTCTCTTTCTCCCACTTACACTTCTGATCTTCACAATATCCTTTGTCCAAGATTTCTATACGTTGACTGTGTGTGGTATGTAAAATAGTAGTTCCTTAATTACTTTTAAACCTGCACCCTATTAGTTTCATCATCTCCTCCTTCAGTTGTCTCTTTTCCTAGGTGAAAGAGTCCTAGTCTTTTTAATCTCAGCTCACGGAATCTTATTATTATATTAATATTATATTACTTAATATTATAAACCCTTTTTGTTGCCCTTCTCTATATCCTTTCCAGTTCTAATATGTCTTTTTGGGAGGAGTTGAGCAGAATAGCAAGCAATATTCAAAGTGTGGGCAAACCATAGATTTGTACAGTGACATTAGGATATTTTTGTTTTATTATGTATCCCTTTCCTAATGGTTTCTAACACTTCCTTAGCTTTTTTGACTGGCTCTGGACATAGAACAGATGTTTTCAGAGAACTTTCCACAGTGACTCCAAGATCTCTGTCTAATTTGGATCCCAACATTCTGTATATGTAGGTGAACTTATGTTTTCCAATGTGAGTTATTTTACAATTTATCAACACTGCATTTCGCCTGCCATTTGTTACCCAATTTTGTGAGATCCCTTGTGCTCTCTGCACAGGGAACTTTCAACCTCAGGGAATATTCTCTAATATGTGCTTTAAAATTAAGATCTGAACATTCCTGCCATTCATCTTCATTCGCTGGACTGTTCACAGAAGTCAAGCACACAAGGAGAGTGAACAGATTAGTTTAAAGTGTGGCTAAATGGTCCTTGCCTAGCTCTAGTGTAATTCTGCATCCTGAGCAGGGTGGTGGTTGTCCCTTTAAGCTTCTTTACTTCTCTGCATCTGAGGCAGAGACATCTAAATTAGACATCTAAACTCTTTCAAAGAGGATACGTCAATATTCATCTCTCTCTCATTGCTCTCTTTTATGACAGTTACATCTACAAGCTGCCATAGCCAAACTTTCCGATTTCATTCCTTTACTCCACCAGAACTTTCCTTTCCTTTTTACCAGCCCTTTGGAAAGGAAGACCCAATTGGTGTTTGAGTGGCAGTGCCTAAGGCTTTCTAATTAATCCATCTATGGAATCTAAATATTTCAATACTCAGCAAAGGAATGAGAACCTGAAAGTAAAACTGACTAGAATTTTAATGGTAGCATGATGCAAACACACAAAGTGAGCCACGTGCAAAACCAATGACAGGTAAATTCAATATTTTTCAATTATTCTTCTTTTCATAGCATTAGCACTTTTGAGAGTGTACTCGAGCTAGTTAAACAGTATTTGCCAAACCAATTATTTTTTGCTTAATTTAAGCTTGTCATTTTGATCTGAAAATCATTTATCCACAATTTCTGTGGTCTGCAAATATAGTTAAGTATCGGAGGGGTAGCCGTGTTAGTCTGGATCTGTAACAGCAACGAAGGGTCCTGTGGCACCTTATAGACAAACAGAAAAGTTTTGAGCATGAGCTTTTGTGAGCACAGACTCACTTCATCAAATGCTGGTCCAAGTGAGTCTGTGCTCATGAAAGCTCATGCTCAAAACTTTTCTGTTAGTCTATAAGGTGCCACAGGACCCTTCGTTGCTGTTGCAAATACAGTTGTTATTCATAAGTATTTGTATTTGTAAGTATTTGTTCATTTTCACAATGTGATTTTTTTCACCCTCTATTTTGTCTATTTATATCAGTCACATGGTATTTTATCTGTTCCCTGATCAGATGATGAACTGTGTAACATGATGACAAATAGGCAGCAGCAGAATTTGTGATGCTTTCTAGGAATATCCATGGATAGCTAATAGTACAGCCTGATGAACAGCAGTGATCAAATCCCTAATTAAATTACCACTGTACTCAGAAGGGGCTGAGTTTGTTCTTTTATCCCATTGTTCAGCAAGGTCTATTACTAGTGCAACCATATCTCCCTGTCTCAAATATGGGGCAGGGAGATATAGCGGGGGATGGGTGGCTCCTCCCATCTCCACCAAGCCCTGGGAAGGCAGGAAGGAGGTGACAGCTGCTGCCCCTCCCCAAGAGCCCCAGGGAAGCAGCAGCCCCAAGCGCATCCCAGGGAAGCAGCATCCACACACACTCCCTCACTTTCCCAAGGCTCAGGGAAGTGACCTACATGCTCTCCTGCCAGCAGCTCTTCCTGCGCAGCTGCTGCTGGAAAAGGTCAGCAGTGGGAAGGCCCAAATATGGGACAATTAGTCCCTTTTAAAAAATAAGTCAGGACGTCTTTCTGTGTGTGCCAGATACTGGACCATCTTGCCAAATATGGGACAGATGGTCACTCACCCCACTGTAGGTAAGGCAACAATAATAAAAAACATTTGAAAATAAAGGTGTATGTGAAAAGATGCTGATTTTGGTAATCCTAGGGAAGTTGGCCTTGTCATGCATTGTTTCATCAAAATTGTCATCAGTGTCGCTGTCACCTCAGCCACCACTGCTGGACATGACACAGTGATACTCATCCATTCCACAGTCACACATCTCTGCAAAGGCAGGCTGCTGGTCGAACTTTAGCCAGATGTCGACATCTGGTTTTTTGTACATGAGGATTTGCTTAGCTGAAGGATTGATCTGGGGGTACATGGTGTCACACACATAAATGCTATGACTGGTCCATCCACGGGCACAGTCATGCCTGCTACAGGAGGGTAGTTCTGTTGCGCCTGATCGTCCTGCAGTTGCTCCATCGCTTGATGATTTGCCCTTTCATTGCAGGCACAAATGCACCCTTTACTGGGAGTAATTTTTCTCCATTTGAGTGTTGCTTGGAAAACGTCCACCTTCATAGCTCTGCCATTCACATTTCTTCTTTGCATCTGAACACAGCTTTGGTCTGTCCTTCTTGATTACAGCCCCTAGATTGAAGGAGCCTTGAATAATTCTGTGGGTTTTGATGGCTTCATATAAGCCTTGACCCCAAGTATACAGTCAACTGACACTGTTAGCTGCCTCATCACTGAAAACAGCTTTTGCCATGATATTAACAAGCTCTGATCTGTCATATAAAAATGGAGTGTCTGTGCAAGGAACCTCATCTTGTAGCTTTAAAATTGCCCCTTCCTGGCATTTAACAGCACCTAATGAGTCGAGATGGGGCTTCTGGAGAAGTCACACCAGACATGTTTAATTCACCAGAGTTCTGGGGAAAACTGGAAAGGAACATTTGGATGCTACATTTTCCGCAACAACATTCAGTGGTCTGTTTTTATGTTCTAGGACTTTGTGTGAAATGAACTATGCAGATGGGAAATGGTGAACTTTTAACAACCCAGTTTCCTCTTTGAAATTCCAGGTCAGGGTCACGCTTGTCTAAACTTCTGATTTCTGCAAGGGTACCAGGCAATCACAACAGAACTTTTGGTTAAAGCCGAAGCAGAAATGTATTTCACAAAGTCTTGCAGTGTTACGACCTGCAAATTCCAATCAGCAGCCCCCACACTGAATAAACAGCAGCGAAGACTCAACCATCTTCATGCATTGCTGCGCCATCATAGAAGCTGGCGTCATCACTGATTCAGCCTCATCAAATTGCTTCATCAATTCTGTGATACTGCAGTTTGCTGTCATGCATAATAGGTCATTGACAGCAGAGTGCACCTAGGATTTAGGGATGTGGTCTTGCAACTTCTTGTAACCTTTGGAAAATTACTTCAAACACATCAGTATGCTTTTCAGAGAAGACATCTGGATAGCATTTTTGAAAGGGAGCCAGTGTTCAGGGCATTGCAACATTTTCCCAGGATGAATTTGGTTCACAGCAACGTAAATGTACATAAGCTACCAGATCTCAGGAATATCAGTGTACAACCTCATGTTAATAATGATAAGAGACTTACGACATTGCTAAATAAGAATCAATTTTATGTATTTGTAAGAAGCAAAGATTTCATTGCCTGCATAATGAAAAAATAACCAGAGTTGTTATATATGCAAAAATCCCAGAGCAACTCAAAATCTGCGGTAGACTCCTTCTAAATCCGGATGAAATTTTGGGAGATTCAGGAAGCCTTATTTACTGAGTGAGAACATTGTCAAACGTACATAAAATAAATGAGACATAAAAGATCTTCCCATTCTGAAGAGAAAAACAAATAGGCTGTTAAAAATCAGTGCCATAAAATAAACAGAGTTTTAAAAAGTTCTACGAAACAGGAACCTAAACTACAAAACTGAGCTATACAGAAACTCCCCTCCCCCCCTGACACATATAGCAACGTAGGCAGAAAAACCAGATTATTAAAATAAACTGATTGTTTGAAAGCAAAAATGTGCCATTATAGTAAAAGTGATTATACAATAATAAAGTGTATAAAAGTGCTTGGTAATGATGTTGTTTTACTTGGTTTTTGTCTATTTTGGCTTTTTTACACTGTATATTTTTATTCATACATGCTTAAGAAACAACAGAGAATTATAGTCAGAATCATTCCTTACTTACTAGCCACTGATAACAAAAGCAAAATGTACAAAACCAAACAGGATAGCAGTGTTGCAAGTTGTTTATTTTAATTTTGTTCTCAATAGTACAAGGAAAAAATGTTCCCCAAACACAATGCACACACCACTGTGCCTGGGGGAGAAGGTGAGGAAGAGAACAAACAAAGTATGAGAGATTAATCACATTGATTAATGCACTACTGCAAAGCCATGCTATTGGCGAGAAAAGAGCCTTAACAGAAGAGAATAATATGCAGAAAGGCTATTTGTATTCTGTGACTATCTGGGGTCACTTTGTTATGATGCAAAAGTGAGATGCATGTGAGAGATAAAAGATCATGGTGTATGGCTTTACCTGGAGACACAGAAGATGTATCCTTGAATACCTTAGGCAGGCAGAGGGGTTCCTGCTTTATGCAGGGGGCTGGACTAGATGATCTCCTGAGGTCACTTCCAGCCCTAGAATTCTATGACTGTATAATTGAGACACCCAGGACATCCATGCCTCACCATCTCAGGAGACAGGTACATTCCAACATGGTTAACTCAGCACTACATAAGATGGCAGGGCAGCTGGAATCCACGGACAAATATATCACTGGAACTGAATCAGAGAAGTGTCGTGACACTCTACAGGGGCTTTCACAGGCCTCCAGAACAGCTAATAATGTCTTGTGGTGATCTTTGTGGAAAGGGGATTCTATGTCCTGGTGAACGTATTCTTTGCAGGCATGTGTGCAATCAGCTCCTTAACTGATAGCACTTAAACTCTTTCATATCCAGCAGCCCCAGGACTGGGAAGCTGATGGATATTCAAATATTCTGGATAGTAGAGAGGTATACCTAGAAATGCGTAACACTAAAGTAAAACAAGATTAGATATTAGAAAACAAACAAAAATATATGCAGAGTTCGTTATTTACCAACAACACGAGTATTGCACATTGTAAAATTATGCTGTATTTATTTGTATTTATTTTCATTATACTGTACTTATGGAAAATGTACTTAAATTTGCCTATGGTTAAAATGCTGGTTATTTGAGAGTTCCAAATGATAGAATGACAGACATGAAAGAGTTTACTGTATCTAGCGGTTCTGTTCATGAAAGGGGTTTTTATTAATTATAGAGCCATAGAATCACAGAACACTAGAACTGAAAGGGACCATGAGGGGTCATCAAGTCCAGTCCTCTTCCCTCATGGCAGGATCAAGCACCATCTAGACCATCCCTGGTAGATGTCTATCTAACCTGCTCTTAAATATCTCCCGTGATGGAGATTCCTCAACCTCCCTAGGCAATTTATTCCAATGTTTAACCACCCTGAAAGTTAGGAAGTTTTTCCTAATGTCCAACCTAAACCTCCTTCACTGCAGATTAAGCCCGTTATTATGTTAGGCAATGTACTGACTCATTTTGTATGTATAATCTCAGGAGATTATAATCTAAATAAACAAACATAGGATGGCACAACAGAGGCACAGGAAGGGAAATGCACTGCCACCAAGAGGTCAGAAATTATGAGTCAGCTTGCCTCCTAGTCCCAAATCATGTAATTGGCTTTAAAATGAATATTTTGTTGTGTCTTTTTTGAAAAAAAAAACTCTACATTTTTATTATTTGCCTTCCAGTTTTTGAGTTCTTTGGTGTACTTGTGTCACATTTTCAGACTTTTCTTTGCTCGTATGAAAAGCTGGAAATTTACTTTTTTAAATTTGAATTGAAATCCCCAGGTAATCTCAAGGCTCATGATCAAATTGCAGAAGTCCCATGCTGGTTGAATGACAGGACAACCAAAAGAACATGGCACAGTTGCAGTATTCTTTGCTTGTCCCTCTGTTCCATTGCAGAACTTTATAACTGTGCAGTTGGGAACTATACTGCTTCCTTATGAACACAGTGCAGCTGTATATAAGCAACTGCTATAGTGCCTGAAGCTAGAACTTCAAAATTCCATCGAGAAACAAAGACATGTACGGAAGTTTTGAATAATGCTTTCCACTATCCCTGGAGGTGGCTCTATGGCTGCACAAAAATGATTTTTTCTTCTGCAAGTGTTCCCTTTCCCCATTCTTCAGTGAACATACACATCCTGAGATAGCTATTTTACTGGCATTACCTCCCACAGCTGTATTGTGGAGAAATGAAGGGAATTCTTCACATCAGTCTTCATGGCTGAGGATGTGAAGGGGAGTCCTAAACATAAGCCATTCTTTTCAGGTGACAAATGTGAGGAACAGTCCCTGATGGAGTCATCAGTAGAGGAGGTACTGGAAGGAAGTGATAAAACTAAACGGTAATAAGTCACCACAATCAGGTGCCATTCATCCAAGAGATCTGAAGGAACTCAAATGAGAAATTGCAGAATTACTAACTGTGTGTTTTGAAACTGATCCTTTGAATCAGCTTCTGTACCAAATGACTGGAAAATAACTAATGTGAAGACAATTTTTAAAAAGGCCTTCAGAGATGGTCCTGGCAATTACAGCCTGGTCAGTAACTTCAATACAAGATAATTGTCAGACACATATATGAACACAATTTGTTGGGGAAGGTTCAACCTGGATTCTGGGAAGGGAAATCATGCCTCTCCAATCTACTGGAATTCTTTGAGGGGACATCAACAAGCATATGGACAAGGGGGATCCTGTGCATATAGTATACTTAGATTTCCAGAAAACCTTTGAAAAGGTCCCTGACCAAAGGCTCTTAATAAAGTAAACTGTCATGGGATAAAAGGGAAGGTCCTCTCATGGATTGGTAATTGGTTAAAAGATAAGAAATAAACTGTAGAAATAAACAGTCAGTTTTCTGAACAAAAAGGAGTAATTAGTGCTGTCCCCCCAGGGGTCTATATTGGGATCAATCCTATTCAACATATTCTTAAATTATCTGGAGAAAGATGAAATCAGTTAGATGGCAAAATTTGTAAATTATATTGAATTGCTCAAGGAAGTTAAGTCCACATTAGATGGAGAAAAGTTTCAAAAGGATCTCACAAAACTGGGTGAGTGGGCAACAAAATGGCAGATGAAACTGAATGTTGATAAATGCAAAGTAATGCATGTTGGTAAATATAATCCCAACTATACATATAAAACAATGGGCACTAAATGAGCTATTATGACTCAATAGAGAGATGTTGGAGCTGTTGTAGATATTTCTCTGAAAAAAATCACTCAATGTGCACTGGTGGTCAGAAAAGCAAGTAGAACATTGGGAAATGTTAGAAAAAGGATACTTAAGAAAAAGTACCATATTGCCTCTATATAGATCTGTGGTACATCCACATCCTGAATACTTTGTATCAATGTGGCCACCTCATTTATTGGGATTGGAAAAGGTTTAGTAAAGAGCAATAAGAATAATTAGGGGTGTGGAACAACTGCCATATGAGGAGAGAGTAATAAGACTAAGTTTTGGGCTTGGACTAAGCGGGGATATGATGAAGGTCTATAAAATCATGATTGTGTAATACAAGACTAGGGCTCAACAAGTGAAATTAATAAGCAACAGGTTTTAAACAAACAACAGGAAGTATTCACCTCCTTGCCAGAGGGTGTTGTGAAGGCCAGGACTTTAACAGAGTTCAAAAAGGCTTAGATAATTTCATGGGAGCTGTGTCTGTTAATGGGTATTAGCTAAGATGGGCAGGGACAGCGCCCCTAGTCTCTGTTTGTTAGGACTGAGAATGGGTGACAGGGGATAGGATCATTTTAAGGCACTTCTAATGATTGGAGGCAGCTTTATATATTTGATCTGTATCTCCCAGTCAAGTGAAATGTCAGTTCTGTCTTAGCAGAATACATTGGGAATGTCAGTGCTTTATTTTATTGGTAACAGCAGAACACCAGCTCCCTGAGCTGATCTCTGTTAACATGCTGCCCTGTGCCGCAGGCAGAGTCCAATGATATTTTGCAGGAATAATCCACCAACAGATAACTTATTAACCACTTCACAGTGGATCTGAGGCTCCTGGTGTTACTGCCACATAAGGGTTCCCGTAGGTTTTAGATGAAAATGGGGAGAAAACTGTGGGACTAGGACCCATCCTGTTCTGTACCTGTTATGGCCCAGACCCACAGGTTTTGCCTCTCCTCTTCTCTCAGAGATATCTAATGACATCTGTGCATATAGGTAGAATTAAATAGTGATTTGAAAAAGTGTCCACTGAATTTGTGGCCAGGACTGTGATTGTTCAATGTTTAATGATGTCACAGAGTATATTATTATTGTCCATGATAGGGACAATAGAAAATGGTCTTGGGGAAGCAGAGTAGAGGTATAACTACACTCACTCTGCTGTTCCACTGGAAGCCCCTGTCTCCTCAGTGAAAGAGACCTAAGGCAGGCCAGTAATGATTCCTGCCCAGTCTGGTTGAAATCCAGAGGGCGGGACAGGCTGGGAAGTATGGTTCAGCATGAATGCCATTATAGTAGTGCTGTGCTTTAGGTGGTCACAATCAGAAAGCAGAAGAACCTTGGTTTCTAGGCACAATCCCAGTGGTCATCCTCCTCTTCTCTCTCCTTCAAACTTCTCAAACTCCTGTTACTCCACAGTTTCCCCACCCAAGAGCCTCTCCTGAGAATCATCCATATCAGGCTATCCCCCATACTTTACTTTCCTCATAACATCCCCTGAAAATCCTCACACTGCCCTCTGCTCCTCCGAAAAGCTCCTGATATGCTCTGATCCAGCTCCCTCTAATCCCGATGAAAGGCTTCCTAGGGACATGTCCCCAACCCTACAAAGCCCACAACAAGCTCCCAGAAGTTCCTTCTCCACCTTTCTTGGTGGAGGTGCAGACCCCAATATCCATAGAGGTTTTTGCCAGGCAACCTCACCACTGAATTAGGAGTTCATGTTTTTCCTGTGCTTCTCCTCTTAGGGGCACCCTAAGTGTTCGAAAATCATGAGCTGAGCCCCAAAAATCCTGAGACCAATTGAAAAAATTGATTAAAAATGGAAATGTTGTGTCATTTTCTTTGTCTTCTGGCATTTGAGCCTATAGAAAAGATACTTTCCTGTTTGTCTTGGGTATCAGAAAGAACATGAGTCCGTCTATATTCTATCCTGCTCATCAAAGTCACCTTTCGGGATACACACTTTTATATTTTGCAGTGTAATTACTGCTTCCTGTTTGGTGGGCTAGAACAGCAGTGCACGTGGAAGAGGAGGCCTGGAAAAGGAAGAGACCTTGAGCTTTCTGTTACAGTTGTATATTGGCTATATTAACCCTTGTCCTTCTGTCTGAGCCTTGTTCTTGTGGGGGCTATTCAACAGTGATAGCGAGGCTGGCCCTAATACTATCATGCAGTGGAGTATGAGGGAGGGTTGAGATGAGCCACATTTTAGACTTCCCAGATCAGGCCTCGGCATATTTGGACATGATGGAGTTAATCAGTTCCCTGCCCTTAAAGCATGTGAGCAGGGAGTGCAGGAGAAGATGGAGCTTGGGCATGTCTGAGGCACAAGGCCATAGAGTGATACACATGTCACCACCACATTACCTCAGGGCTGGCTAGAGGCCTTTACACCTGTCACATAAGAAGACATAAGCAGTCCTGAGGGCCAGGATGGAAGTTTCCATTCCTTTAGTACAACCAAGTTCCCATCTCTGTGTTACAGCCTTAAAGACATGAACACCCGATGGCTGTATTCGTCCTAATACCTGCACTTGAGTTGGGAATGTAGGGAACTGGTACACAGGGTAATCTTGTCTTCAGCCTCTTGAGGCAGTGTGCACACACCCTATGAACAGCTAAGAGATAAAATCAGTGTGAGGTCCTGTCCCTCCCTGGTGAGTCTCACAAAGGCTGTTAGCCTCAGGGGTGCCCTGGATTTCCCCAGCTGGAGCCACATCCATCACAGCCCTAGTGTGAGGCAACAAGGATGGGACTCCCCATGGTACAACAGGGTGTCAGCATTCCAAGTACGTTTTATTCCTTATACGCACTGCTCTGTAGTGTTTGCTTGCATATAACGACCATTCCAGAGCATTAACTCTGTAGTAGCAGTAAAGTAATAAGCTTAATAAAGTTAACTATCCCTAATCGACACTGTGATGAAAAAAACCATAATCCTGTCAATCCTTGGCCCTGTGAGCGGACAACGGCCTTCTGTGAGCAGTTGCTTACCTGTCTGAGGGAGTGACATGCCTGTTCTCTCCTACAGACAACCTCCCAACTTATGAGGATCCTCACAAACAGCCACAGTCTATACCCCAGGAATACCAGTCCTGGAAACTTTCCTTGCAACAAAGCACGCTGCCAGCTTTGTCCACATATCTTCTCTGGAAATACCATCACTGGACCTAACCAGGTTACTCACAGAATCACGGGCACTTTCCCATGCTCCTCTACTAACATCATATATGCCATCATGTGCCAACAATGCCCACATGCTTTGTGTATTGGACAGACTTCTAACTCCATTAGAAAAGGGTTAATAGGCACAAAACAGACATTAAAACACTCCAGATCCACAAACCAGTTAGTCAACATTTTAATGGAATGGGGCATTGTATTAATGACTTAAGAGTATGCATGTTACTGAAAAAAATTTTCACACCACTATTCAAAGAGAAACAGCCAAACTATCTTTTATATTAAAATTTGGCACATTAACACGTGCTTTGAACCGGGATGGGAATTTTCTGAGTCGCTGTAGGAGCTCATCTGCATACTTGGCTTAATCTAATTCTTGACCTTCCCCCCTACCCCTCCACTCTCTGCTTTGCTCACTTTGATCATTTTTTTTCTGATTTGTCCTCCTTGATTACTGTTTTTGGTTCTCTGTGCCTTAAATATTGAGTCTGTTCTGGTCTGGCTATGGTCTGAAGAAGTGGGTCTGTCCCACGAAAGCTCACCAAGTAAACTATTTTGCTAGTCTTTAAAGTGCTACTTGACTGCTTTTTGTTTTGATAGTGTATAGACTAGCACGGCTCCCTCTCTGTTACTGTCTGAGGGAGCTGTCACTCGTGTGAGTAAGTGGCACATAGTATTCTTCAATGCTCATAATGTTTACTTTTTATGCATGAAAGTATAACACCATGTTAGGAAAAGAAAATCAGCTTTGGAATTTTGTGCACCTGTTCATCTGCCTCCCTCTTTTCCCTTCTCAGGGATCGAAAAGCTGGCTGCCTGCCTCACTTCCAACCCACAATTCACTGGTATTGAGCATGATGTCAGTAAATGGCATTGTTGGCTAATACCCCTCTTCATTGCTTCCTGATTGTTTATGACTGAGCTGGACAATGGGCTGAAAGAACACTGCACTTCACAGGCAACAGCAATTATCCCATAAATATCAGTCGGTAAAGTAGACGCAACAGTGGAATGAGACGAAATACGGCCTGAGTCATTAGCAGCTTGGCTTAGCCAGGAGGGAAAGAAATGTTCCTTTCCTCATCTGTTCGTGGACCCTGAGCACAGATCCCTGCAAAGACTCCTGTTTGGAAAGATTAAGAAGTTATTATGCTGCACTTTGTGAAATGAATGGGGCTGTAAGCACTCTCCAAAATCAGTTTGGATAATACACGAGCCATCTGGTGCACCAGCACACACCCACTGGGACTGGAATTATGTGTAATCAAGTAGCTGACAGCAAGTCAAAGCGTTAACTGGTATCTGGATAGCTTTTGAATGCTGCTCTTGTTATGAATGATGCTGTGGTACTGTGGTGGGTGGCTTATTGTTTCTATTAATAAATTCAGCAGCCCTTTGGCCAAGTGAACTGTAGGATACTTGCTGTCTGTATTAAGTGAGGAGGAGGAAAGGATGAGCAGAAGGATGTTTTGGAGATGATTGCACTGGACTAGGACAAAGGGGTCCAATTCCTGGCTTTGCCCCAGACATCCTGCATGACCCTGGGCCAATCACTTCATAGCTCTTTGTCTCATTGTCCCATCAGTAGAATGGAAATGATCCTTGTGTCTGTTTAAGCTGGGAGATTTAAAGGGCAGGGAGTGTCTTTCACTATGGGTTTCTGCTGCAGATATCATAATAGAGACCCCCGATTTCAACTGAGGACTTGAGGTGGTACCTGAATGCAGCAAATGTGTCTACACGAGGAACTAACTTCAAAGTTAGGCACTACATCCAAGTAGCCAGAAGAGAGTCTACACACATTTTCCCTTACTGTTAAGTTAACTTCGAAGTAGGGAGCTGAACTTCAAAGTCCTTACTCCATTCCTGGGAATGGAGTAGTGCCCTGCTTCTAAATTCAATTTCAAAGTACAGTGTGTGTGTAGATGCTCCACTTCGAAGTTGCTTACTTTGAAGTTATACAGTTATTTTTGTAGTGGAGACACAGCCCAAGTGAGTTAACTTTTTGTGGTACAAGAAGTCTCCCAAATGAATTGACTCTGCTGAAAAATTGTCATTTTCTCTGCATCCTTACTAGCTGGGGAGAAAGAGAGCTGATGTGGACAAATAGCATATCTCATGTTTCTTATGGCTCTGTCTACACTAGCACACTATGTTGAAGTAACCTATTTCGAAGTAAGAACATTGAAATAGGCTACTTCGAGGCGTATTGTCTACACATCCTCCAGGGCTGGTGCCATCGACGTTCAACGTCAAAGTAGTGACAGAGAACGTTGAAAGGAGCCGCCCTGGAAGGAAATGTGGAGTGTCCACACACACAAGCTCTCCCTGTCAAAATAAGGGGCCAGCAAAGCCCCAAGCCGCTCCCTTAAAGGGCCCCTCCCAGACACATTTGGCCTGCACAGCGTGAGATCCACAGAGCCAACAACCGGTTGCAGACCTCGTGCACGCAGCATGGACCCCCAGCTGCAGCAGCAGCAGCCAGAAGCCCTGGGCTAAGGGCTGCTGCACAAGGTGACCATAGAGCCCCACAGGGGCTGGACAGAGCATCTCTCAACACCTCAGCTGATGGCCACCATGGAGGACCCCGCTCTTTCGAAGTAGCGGGGCGCGAATCATCTACACACACCCTACTTTGATGTTGAACGTTGAAGTAGGGCGCTATCCCTATCTTTGGATGGGAACAGCAATTTCGACATCTCGCCACCTAATGTCAATTTCAACGTTGAAATAGCGCACAGCGCGTGTAGACACAACGCGTGCTATTTCGACATTGTGCCGGCTACTTCGAAGTAGCCGGCTAGTGTAGACACGCACTATACGTTGTGATTGCATGCCTTACGTCTGTGCTTTCTCTTCTTGAAAGACAATAAGAAATAACTTATTTCATTAATAAAAGAAAATGGGGGCTTTGTCTTGGCCCCAAAATGCACTCTGGAGCCATGTGCAAAAGCTCCTAAAAATTATTAGTAAACAGAGAAATCTGTAGTCTTCCTGTGTCCAGAGACCAGTCTCTTCCCACCAGTGCTAACTGCAGCACTCCACTCCACTCTTCTTTAAAGGCTCCTGGGCCAGCTTGTCCATCAATCCACTTTAGCCATATGACTGTGTCAATATACAGCGAGTCCACAGTCAGTTTGCAAATTCAAGGCTCCACACAGGGTATGTGACCTCCACAGAACCAGTCTGGCAACCCAGGACAATTGCTGCTGGGTACTTATTTGGGCCAATTGTGTAGCTAGAATCAACTCGTCTGGCCTTCTTCACAGAGGGAGGTCAATGGGAGAAACTGTCCTGTTGATCTCCCTCACTCCTCACAATATCGAGGAGTACGTACGGTGATCGAATGCTGACCCCTGATAGTTCGATTTCATGTATCTCTACCAGGCATGTGAAATCAAACTCCAGAAGTCCACCCTGACCAGGTCAACCTTCCGTGTGATCTAGACGTACTTTTAAACTAGATACAGGCTTGGAACCACTTCTTTAATTGTCACAGCTGGATTTGTTTGTGTTCCTTCTGTGATATGATCATTGCATACTTTGTATGTTAACAAAACCTCTGCAGCAAAAAGGTATTTTTAGGTTAAGAATAATTGTATAAATCCTCCCCTCCCAACTGCAAATGAGCGAGTGTTCCCGTTTTTTATTGCCTGCTGGAGAGACATAAAATGGTTGTTTCCTTTCTGCAGTTTTTCTGGTAGACTAATGAGTTTTTTTTCTGGTGATTTTAATCTGTGATGCAGATAAAAGTAGTTGTCAATGCAGTTTTGCTGTAGCCTTATAAACCATTTACCAGGCTCTGTGTCTGCGATGTGGTTTGCAATAGGCATGCGCAATCCACTTCATGGGTTTAGAGCAGTCTTGTCTATTTGCACCGATTGTAAATTTAAGACAGAGTTCTGCAGTGTGTGGTCCTTAGCTGTGTTCAGCCTAAGTTAATGCAACAAGTCATCGTGACTCATATGAGCTCCAAGTTTGCCTGATGCCAAATTGAGAAAATGCTGTAATTTGAAAGTTGATTTTGGACTAATGCAAGAACAGCTTGTCCCTTCATGCCTAACTGATCTTGGAAGTTGTGTACCAATTGACATGGTACCTTTACACATGCCTTTGGGATCATTTGTCTTTCTCCAAGCAGTGTGATTTATGTGGCTGGCATGCATGATATGGTTGGGAGTGATGGCACGCATCCTGTATCTAATGAGAATCGGTACCTTTCCCCTACACTGCCTCCAGCAACTGTATTAGCAGAAAACTGCATTTTAGAAACACCAGTTCAATTAAATGTTTCATTATCGGGGAGCCCTGAATCCATAGATGGCCTGTTTCAAGTTAGGCACAAAATACCCAAAATTTCCACATACTCAGTGGGAATTGCACATAGCAGTTGGTGAAACATTTGTTTTTTGCCCCACCAAACACATGCGCATTCGGGTTGACTGAGACATTTTAAAAGTTTGTGTCAAATTCCCTGAAATGTTTTGGCTACAGAATTTTTTTAATCAGGTCAGAATGTTTTGATTTGTTTCAGTTAAAATGATGGTTTCAAATTTTACATTAAAAAAAAAACCCTGGACCAAAAGGCTTTTTGGATCCAATTTTTTTAAAATAGCTTGGTTTGGCACTGACCCAAAATACCCTTTTTTCCACACAGCTCTGGCTGCAGTCCTTCTCACCGTTCGCATGCAGTTCTGCAATGAAACTTTTTCAATCTGTCAGTGGCAATTTATCTAAAGAGAAAAAACATCCCTACAGTGCTGGGTACAGCATGATACAGAAGTAGGAGAAGTGGTGGACTCTCCAGTGTCAACAAGGAGAGAGACGTTGCTGGTGAATGAGAAGAACACCCTTCCTTACAAAGTTTTCAGAGTGAAAAGGACAGCCTAAGTATCTGAGGGATTTTTTCAAAACAGTACAACAATTAAAAATGAGAGCCTCAGGCTCACATTGCCATACTTTGTACTCAGGACATTTAGGAACTGAGCAAAGCACATTAAGGACAATGAGGCTGTGTCTACATTGCATTCCTCTTTCCCAAAACCAAATGGGAAGTAGGGGGGTTTGAAGTCCAGTGGTCCTTCCAATAGGCCCCTGGTTACACAAGCAACGTGCGTTTAGAAAGCAGCACTTTTGAAATGCGTGCAGCTGCCATTATGCTAATGAGGCACTGCATCTGCATGGCAGCACCTCGTTAGCATCTGCCAAAGTTGCTCATTAGCATCCCCCTTTTGAAAGGCAGGGGCTAATTTAGCCATGGCTGTAGTGTTTGCATTAACCTTTGTTGACAAACTGTACAGCCCTATCTCTTGTGAATTGACTCAGTAGGACATCTCATGGAATAAGAAATAAGTCTTATATTTCCATTGACTTCATTGGGCAACGGATTCAGCCCTACCTCTTGTGGAAAGCACAAGAGGACCTTTAATGGCTCTGATGGCTTGTCTATATAGGGATGTTACATCTTACATCAAAGAATCTTTAGTTAGTTTGCCTCATGGTGCCTTGTATCCACATACCACCATTTATTACAGCAAATTATCTGGTGTTGAAGTTTCTACCAAGGAATCTCCCTGGCATGCATGTAACTCCACTTTGCAGGGAGTATGTTCACTTTAAGGCTCGTGTGGACATATTCCTAACTGTTCTGCTTTTGTCAGTTTGCCACCTACTCTTACACAGTATATTGCTTCCCACCTGGATGACTTGGCATTGTACGTACGTGCCCTGCTTTGTGCCAAGGTCATTTAAGCCATTGTCTCCTGTTTAAATGCTGGCATGTAGCTATCAGGACCCCTTTTAATACCAGGCAGTAGGAAGTTCGGAGACCCATTAGAGCAGCCGTGTCTCACCATCCAGGCTTCCATGTGGACCCCTTCAGAGGTTGAACTCGATTGCCCTTTTAAGTTTGAGTTTAGTTTTATCTGGAGCAGAGTCACCACAATGCAGGCATCTGGGGGACACTGGCAGAGTAAATGAAGTTGTGGGGCAATTCCCAGAGCTACTCGAAACAAAGCTCCTCAGATACTTCTGCCAGAGCTCAAGGCGCCAGAACAGGAGCGCCGGTGAGGCTCCCATTTTCTGCTCTCATGAAGGGGAACTGTACTCTACTGAGGGGGAAATTAAAAATTAAAATAATAAAGGACCCCTGTCAAAATCCTGCACGCTTTGGTTCTCCCTGAATCGGAATCTATCCTCCATTTGGCCACCGATAGGAAGGGAGAGAGAGCGACACGAAGATAACTCACAAAGAAAACAGTTCATGCAGCTCAGGACCCCTTTTCCCTCGCAGATGAGGAGTAAAATATCCTACACTTTACAGGCTGATGAGCAAGAGCTGACAGTCTGGAGATGGACCTGATCTTCAGCTGCATCTCGTGAAACAGCACGGGGGGAACTCGGGCGCAGCTGCGAGTGGATCATGTTCAGGGAAATCAGTTTCCCCGGGTATCCGAGACGTTTTCAGGCTCTCGGGTGGTTCTGAAGCTGAGGACATGGACGTGGGCTGTCACCACAGACGGCAGCCCCTCAGAGTTCGCAAGCAGGGCTTTTGTACCTTCTGATAGCTGAGCAGGTCAGTGGTCACCGGACCACGTCTTTTCCCCACCTTTTCCCCAACAGCCATAACAGCACTGCAAAACCACCATGCAGGCACACATACACGGCAGTGGTGTAAATATATAAGTTACGGGGCGCTGTGCTGCACTTGTGTGCAAGCCATGCTGGAACTGAAAATGATGTGGTGGATAGCTACCTACCAAGACCCCTAAACAGCAGTGGCCAGCTCTCAACAAAATGACCACCAGATGTATTAGGGCAGTAGAGAACATGCAGAGGATGGGAATTTTACCATGATTATTTAGGTATATTATATTATTATTATTAACTGTGAATATTATGTCCTATACTATAAAATGCTGCATATGGGGATCTCAATGACATTTTCCCAGTACCTGTCATCTGCTGCCACTTTGGACAGAGCTAGCTTCCCTATCTACCTGCTTTTACTAACATCTTCCCCCCCACCCAGCCTCCCTCACCCATTTCTCCTCCTCTGGCTGCTCAAGGTGTCCACACTATGGGGAAGAGGTAGCAAAATCAGACTCACTGAATAGCAAGTGTCAGCATCTACAGAAAGAGGAAAGCAATAGGAAAGGTACATTGGCCCACAGTTTCATTAATGCACTCAGCTTCTAGCGAAGTTGAGATTTCATGAGGTAAATGACCCAAATCACAGCACAGAGACATTCAAAAGGCATAGAGTTTGAGGCACTATAAGGCCTTTGGCATTAGAGCAACTACTGCAGAATTCTATTAATTCTGCAGCGCATTTTATGCTGGACTGTAGGGCTACGTCTACACGTGAAGCCTACATCGAAATAGATTATTTCGATGTAGCAACATCGAAATAGGCTATTTCGAAGAATAACGTCTACACATCCTGCAGGGCTGGCAACGTCGATGTTCAACTTCGACGTTGCGCAGCACCACATCGAAATAGGCGCTGCGAGGGAACGTCTACACGCCAAAGTAGCACACATCGAAATAAGGGTGCCAGGCACAGCTGCAGACAGGGTCACAGGGAGGACTCAACAGCAAGCCGCTCCCTTAAAGGGCCCCTCCCAGACACAGTTGTACTAAACAACACAAGATACACAGAGCCGACAACTGGTTGCAGACCCTGTGCCTGCAGCATGGATCCCCAGCTGCCGCAGCAGCAGCCAGAAGCCCTGGGCTAAGGGCTGCTGCACACAGTGACCATAGAGCCCCGCAGGGGCTGGAGAGAGAGCATCTCTCAACCCCACAGCTGATGGCTGCCATGGAGGACCCGGCAATTTCGACGTTGCGGGACGCAGATCGTCTACACGGTCCCTACTTCGACGTTGAACGTCGAAGTAGGGCGCTATTCCGATCCCCTCATGAGGTTAGGGACTTCGACGTCTCGCCACCTAACGTCGAAGTTAACTTCGAAATAGCGCCCGACGCGTGTAGCCGCGACGGGCACTATTTTGAAGTTAGTGCCGCTACTTCAAAGTAGCGTGCACGTGTAGACACAGCTTAGGTGTGATAAAAGAGATTGTAAGCCAAGGATAGTTCAGTCTCTTGGCATGAATGTTGCAAGACAAAGTAACCCTCTAGGGACTACCCATATAACCAGTGTTTTCTTTTCATTCTTGCACCAACTGGTAGTGGGGGTGGCAGACTTCATTCTGGTAAGTGGAACAGGCTTTCTGGTTTGCCCATTGCCTTTTAACGTACTTCAGAGTAACATCCTCCAGTGCAAGAACAAACCTACCAAGGTGCACCCACAGTTACTAACCTGCCAACTGCTGCTCCCAAGTCACCTGAAACTAATACAGCTACCCAAATATGCATGGGAAGACCTGTATTGTGGGGAAGTAATTTGGAGATTGTTTGGTCCCCTTGATGCAAACCCAGAAGCGGGAAGAGGAGATGGGAAGAAATACATTTTCATCACTGTTGGCAATGGAGACTAGCAATGAAACAAAAAGGGCTTTTGCTTTTTTCTGTTTCCCCTGAGCACCAGCAAATTCATACCCAGGAGCTGTTGGAGTTAGCACCCAGAGAGGCAGGCAATCAAACCTGCAATTGAAACAAAGAGCAAGTCAAGAGAGGCTCACTTCCAGGGACTAGTGAATTTGTCCCAGCAAAGGGCCACATGGGCAGACTTGAGGAGGGATGGCTTCCTGGAGCAAACTCGAAGAATCAGACAGGAGTGTTCATCCATTAGACATATTATTGTGGCATCAACAGTTCTATGAAACCATTGTGCTAAATCTATCCACCTGCACAACTGCAAATGGAGACTTCCCATCCCACCTGCAGGAGAATAGCCACCAGTCACATTTCTTAGCAGAATGCTCTCCATGTTCCCTGACAACAGTTCAAGAACTATCCAAAGGAGGCCAGGAGAGAAATCATGGCAGTCTGTTAGTTTGTTTCCTGACTGCCAGAATTCCTGTCATGTAGGATAGGCATACCACAATGCACCAGGAGAAAAATCTTAGAACATAGCTGAGTGGCAGAGCATCGTGCTATGGAATAGTTTCCCAGAAGGAAGAATGGTTAATTTAAGCAAACACAGAGCTGTGCAGATGCAATGACTCACAAGAAAAGTATCTGTCAAAGTCATGTGGATGCACTTCAGTTTGATATTGTTAAACCACTGCATTTAGAGCTGACAAACTAATCCAATGCACGCCCCCCCACCGCCTTGGCTATGAGTATTCAGAGCCCCCTAGATTTACATTTCATTTCAGAATTATGTCCTTCCAGCTACTCAGTTCTAAATTCTCCTAACATCAAGCTGGAATGTTGGCTCTGTATGTCCCACAGAGGGGAAAAATTTCACTTACAAAATCTCCAGTGTAATCCTACAGCACAACTTGTAATTTTCTTGGGAGTCTCCCATCCAAGTACAGACTCTACTCAATCTATCTTAATTTATAGGTGGAAGAGTTATAGTCTGAAGTGGAAGGATCATGGCTATTATTGTATTCAGAACATTATTTTCCATGCTGCATGGACAAGTGGATTCATACTTAGTTTGAAACTGTACTAATGCTACAGAAAAACTGTCATGCCATACATAGACAAGCTATTTAGAAATGCAGCATATGTCTTTTTAGCAGAGTTTAGTCATTTTCTAAATGTTTCTCTGAGAGTGCTGCAAGAGGAACAGCTCTCTGAATAGTGAACATGCTGGCTATGGGTTATTTATATATTGGAAATTTGGACTGTGTATTTGATTTTTCTGACTTTGATGCTTTTCTTTAAAATTTCATATAGCCTGGGCACAGAAAGAAAAAGTTCAAGTCACCATGAAACATTGGCGGACAAGTTACTGCTGTCTGTGCTAACAAAGGCATAGTTATCAATTTTGCCAAATAGTGAGTGCATTGCAGTTTGCAATGGTGAAGAGATGAAAAACTGTAAATGCAACCTGATGAAGCAGTTTTACTTCATGTGGATTTGTTCAGGATATGCTGATGTCTAATGGATAAGCTGTGGAAATAGCATGCTTAACTGGAGCTGTGAAAATACTGGTTTTCACTTCATTCTGACCCGAGTTCAGATTTAGCTGAAAGGGTGTCAGTACCTCTCAACTAGGAGGCATGGATTAAAGAAAACTGCTGCTAGCTATAGTGAAACATCCATGCGTTCTGAGTGCCACCTACATCTCCTTTCTTTACCAGGGACCATACCTTGTCTAAAATTCTTTATAGTACAGTACTGGAATGGTTTGACTCATCACACAGTGCCTCCTGCTGGCCAGTCTGGGCGTTTGCACTCACCTAGGGCTGGAACACCCTCTTCTGGTAGTGTTACACCCCCACCCCCCCAGTTACCTGCCCTTTATATCTCTTTCACTCATCAGGCCCATACTGCTCCCACACCACACTTCCCCCATTATGACCCAAAGCAGCAGCCACATTTTGGGTTCCTCCCCTTCCAGGGAGCCCACTCACTCCTAAGCCCATCACTTCCCTCAGAGACCCACTGCCATTCTTCATCTCCCCCCTTTCCTCAAGGACAAACTGCAGTCTGAACTAACCACTTTATCACTGAGCCTGGGAGCTCACCAGGCTAGAGCTCCCCCACTCCTCCTGCCCTTCCCCAGCACTGCCCTGTCCAAAATACCTCTAGCTATATAGAAAACAGATCCTCCTCTGCCCTAAACTAGAGAAATACTGACCTCCTGCTGTAGTGAAGCCCCTTTTTATAGGGTCTACCCAGTCCTGATTGGATTCCTCATGCTCTCTCATGATTGGCTGCTGGGATCACCACTCTCCCAGGGCTGTTTTAACCCTTTACCCTCCAATGCAGGGCAATCACCCTCTCACCAAGCACACAAAGAGATTTCTCAATAATATACTGCAAGTATCACTATTATGTGTTTATCTACACAAGTATGCTCATCAGCATTATATCTGAGCATCTCCCACTATTTACAAAAAGGCATTTTTCTCCTTCACTTCCTCCCCGGCCAGAGAGAAGAAAGTACATAGAGTAATTTTGTTGTTGCTGTTGATTTATCATTACAGTCGCTGGATTCCATTAATGCCTGGGGTCTGAGCTGAGTGCAGGGCCCCATTGCGCCAGACTATACATACTCATAATAGGAGCTGAGGTAATTTTTCAAAAGTGCCCAAGTTGATTTAGAAGCCGAGATTCCATTTTCAACTGTGAGCTAGGCACACGGGAACCTAAGGCTTAATAACAGTCAGTAATCCAGGCTATTAAAATCAGTTTCTCTAAGGGTATGTCTACACAGTGATGTAAGCCTCGTCTTAAGACAACAGCCTACCACACACCCCTGGCATCTATACACCAATTGTTCTAATCTTGGACTCGGTGCCAGGACCCTGCAGAACTGGTGGGTCCAAGGCCATGTTCGGCTGGGACCTAAGGGCTGAGCCATCTTGCTTTCCCGTGTGCATATGGCTCCAACTCGACTCAGCTCCTGGAAGTCTTGCAGATGTGCCCTAGATGTTCTGGTGGCAGAGGAGCAGGGATGCAGGCAGCCAGCAGAGCTTCCGGAAATGCCATTACTTCCTGGCAAAGTGCACCTGCACCATCCCCTCGTTTCTGTGCAGAGGTTGCCCAAAGCAAAGCTCCCAGACACTGCAGTGTGGGATTGCATCCACCCCCCGGCCTGCTGAGCTAGGAGCTCTGCTGCTCTTCCCCCTTGCAATCCAGCTACTTAATCCCACTCCACTCTCTGGCCCTTGGTCCACATGATCCCCACCCTCCTGGGGACGTGTGTGCACTGTGAAGGCAGTGAGTAGCAGCCAGCCCCAAAACTTCTCCACACCCTTTAGGGCAGTGGTGGGAAACCTGAAGCCCATCAGGGTTATCCACTAGCAGCCCATGAGACAGAATGTTTAAGATGAGCATCCACAAGCATGACCCAACCCTGACCCCACCGTCCCCCCTGCAGCTCCCGGTGACTGTGGTTCACATTTTCTGTCCAATGGGAACTGCAGGTAAGGCTGGGTCACAGGTTGTCCACCACTGCTCCATGGGATCCTATATCCCTGCCTCCCAGGATGCAGTGGAAGTGAATTTCTGGGAGCAGGCGTTCTGGAGCACACTGTACCCCAAGCACAGGGGATGCTCTGCGGCTCTCAACAGCTGGTGGCAATAGCCTTTAAGAGGAGTGATGGCTGAGGGTTTAGAACATTGGCTTTGAAAGCTCAGGCTTGTAAGTTCAAGCCCTTGAAAGGGCCTTTCCAGGGTCGGGGGCAGTTTAAATTTAAAAAAAAAAAAGCAGCGGTAGTGCTGGGGACTGGACTCAATGACCTCTTAAGGTCCCTTCCAGCTCTATGAGCTCTCTTTACCTCCATGTTTCCAATCCACATTTTATGTTAAACTGCAAAACCAGACAAAAATAAAAAAGCCTAACTGACCAAAACTACTTCCACTGAATCGAGTATCAGAGAAGTAGGAAGTTAGTCTGTAGCTTCGAGAACCAGAAGAAGTCTTGTGGCACTTTATAGACTAACAGACATTTTGGAGCATAAGATTTTTTGGGAAAGACCCGCTTCATCACATGCATGAGTGGGGGTGGTTTCAGAGAGGTATTTAAAGAGTGGGGTCCCGGTAAGAGGGAGGGCCAGAGCTGACAAGGTCTATTCAGCAAGGTGGAAATGGCCCAGTATCAACAGTACTTATCAAAAGAGGAAAAAACAAGTCACATCAGACAGGGGGATGTGAGACTTTGTCAGAGTCTAATGGGGAGCTATCAACACCCAGGGCAGAGAAGCTCCTTTTGTAAGCTGCGAGCCACTCCCAGTCTCTGTTTAATCCTTGGTTAATGGCGGCAAATTTGCAAATAAATTGCAGCTCAGAGATTTCTCTAGAGATTCTAGGCCTGGAACCAGCCCCTGCAACAGTCCTCGCTGCCAACTCTGCTCACATATCAACACCAGTGACATCATCACAGGACCTAACACCAACTATACCATCAGGGGCTCCTTTACCTGCACATCTACTAATATAATATATGCCACCATGTGCCAGAAATGCCCCACCGCAATTTACATTGGGCAACTGGACCGTCTCTCCACAAAAGAATAAATGGACATAAATCAGACATCAGGAACAGTAATGTACAGAAGCCTGTGGGAGAGCACTTCAATCTCCCTGGACACTCAGTGGCAGATTTAAGGGTGACAGTCCTGAGACAAAGACATTTCAAAAATGAAATGGAGAGAGAAATCTCTGAGCTGCAATTTATTTGCAAATTTGACTCCATTAACCAAGGATTAAACAGAGACTGGGAGTGGCTCACAGCTTACAAAGGCAGCTTCTCTGCCCTGGGTGTTGATAGCTCCCCATTAGACTCTGACAAAGGTTCATAGCCCCCTGCCTGATCTGACTTGTTTTTCCTCTTTTGATAAGTACTATTGATAATGGGCAATTTCCACCTTGCTGAATAGACCATGTCAGCTTTGGCCCTCCCTTTTACAGGGACCCCACACTTTAAATACCCCTCTGAAGCCACCCCCAACTCATGCATGTGATGAAGCGGGTCTTTGCCCACGGAAGCTTATGGTCCAAAATATGTTAGTCTGTAAGGTGCCACAAGACTTCTTGTTGTTCTTATTTCCACTGAATGTTCGTTTTAAACATTAACCTTGCAAACTGTGGTAGTCTGACAGCCCCGGAGCCTGATGATTAAACTCAGAACAGCTGCCCATGAGTATTTTCCTGACTGTGTGATGCAACCTAGCAGGGACCCCAGGTCTTGGGTGAGCTGGTAGCTCAGTGTAATGCCATTTCAGCCTTCAGCTGGTGTACCGGGACAGCCCCCACCAGAGCTAGATATGCAGTTTGTGTCCTGGTGCTCCTTATAGGCATGTGTCTCCCATCCAGAGCACCGCCACTGCTGGGAAACATGGTGGGCAGTGGTGTTTTCCCACAGTGCACCAAATTAGTAGGCAGGCCCACCAATGGGGACTGGGGCGCAAGGCTCCACATGACAGCAGAGCCATAGACCCCTCCCATTCTACCCTTGGCCCCACCCCTTCCAGGGTACAGAGATAGGCCCTCCTCCAATCTCGCCCCAGGAGCTGCAGTGGCTGTTGGCTCCACTGTTCACAGGGCTAGTGTATCAACATTGGAGGTGGAAGAGGCTAGGCACTCGGGGACAGGGCTACTTTGACTGGGGTCTGCGCACACTGCGGTGTGGAGGTCTGAGCCCAGGTCAGAAAAATATTTCACCTAGGTTTAAAATGTAGCATAGCTGCTCCAGTCCCAGGCCCCACAACACAGGTTGGCTGACCTGAGTCCCATTAGACCTAGGCTTACATTGCCATATAGACAAACCTAAAGAGGGAGATAAGCATACAGTGGTCGTTTCAAAATTCTTGAGCAAGGTTGGTACCTAACTCATCTGAATCAGTTGCTACCAGCCTCTGTTGAAAACTGGAAACTGTACTGGGCTAGATGGAGAATAAGGAAAGTCAGAGCCCAACTGCTTGAAGGATGCAGCAATATATTAAATGTCTTCTGCTAGGGTGGGAAAAATAATCAATGGTTTAAAAATACAACAGATGTAACCCAGCAAGGGTAGGGGAGGCACTGATAAGTCTCCCAAAGGTGGGAATAGACTCTCTGGCCTTGGAATGAACAGAGCAGCTGATCAAAGGAAGGTTAGAAGCCACAAAGAATGGACACAATTGCTTAAGTAGGGGTCAGTGGGTTCCTTCTCCTTGCTATTACCAGTTAAAGACCCTTCCATTGATAAATTGACGGCCTAGCAGAACATGCTGCCTGAATAGACTGAAGAATAAATACTAAAAAGTTTTGCACATTCAGACTGGTTCTATCTGGAATTGTGTGGGCTTTACAGTAGAGGAGAGTTTCTGGGTTTTCAGACTTGGTGAACAGGCAGATAAAAACTCATCAATGAAGTGAGTGATAAAGGCGCTCAGCATGAGGGAAGATGATGGGGTACCCCGATCTGGCCTCTGTCTTCCCATAGCCTACAGACTCACCCGTCTACAGATCCAGAAGCAAATCCTGCTCTAGACGAAACGAGAGGGTACCTTTAGAAATATTTATGAACTAAGGACAAAATTTTCTAAATCAAAATGAGAACTTGGCTGCTACATCT
Source organism: Carettochelys insculpta (assembly GCF_033958435.1). Taxonomy (NCBI): domain Eukaryota; kingdom Metazoa; phylum Chordata; order Testudines; family Carettochelyidae; genus Carettochelys; species Carettochelys insculpta. The sequence continues at coordinate 129,106,285 of NC_134140.1, read as the reverse complement.
GGGACCCCCATAATGGGGCCTGATTCTCGGAAGGACCTGTGCACCCTCCCTCTGAAAAATCAGGCCCCTTCTGAATTCACTCATCAGTCTGCAGGATATTGCCCTCTGGGTTTATTTCCAATATAGGAGGTGGGATTTGATGGAGAAGATGGTTCCAAAACATACGCCACTATATTTGTGCTCAAATTACCCCCGTGGTAGCCAATATTGGGTGGCAACATGACTAGCCATCATGACCAGCCAGCATTAAGTGTCAACATCATACACACAAAGGCTGTGGCCACGCTAGCCCCTCCTTTTGGAGGGGCTATGTTAATACGGCACTTTGGGATATGCTAGTGAGGTGCTGCCATGAATATGCAGCACCTCATTAGTATAACGGCGGCCATGCACGCTTTGAAACTGCTGGTTTCGAAACGCAGCTGCCCATGTAGCTGAGGGCCTTTTGAAACAGACCCCTGATTTCGAAAGTCCCTTATTCCCAAAACCAGGTGGAAATAAAGGGCTCTCAAAATCAGGGGGGGCATTTCAAAAGGCCCTCCGGCTACAAGGGCAGCTGAGTTCTGAAACCAGCAGTTTCAAAGCGTGTGTAGCTGCCATTATGCTAATGAGGTGCTGCATATTCATGGCAGTGCCTCATTAGCATATGCAAAAGTGCCACATTACCATAGCCCCTCCAAAAGGAGGGGCTACTGTGGCCACAGCCAAAGACTGTGCTCTGCTTTGTGCCTCTTAAAATGGAGCTTCCTGCACTCAGGATAGGTTCCATTTTATTGTCTGCTAAGCACTCTCTCTTTCAAGCGCTTCTTTGAAAACCCTTTTCTTCCAGAAGTCCTTCAACTCTCCTTACTCTTGCAAATAATCTCCTCACACCTTCATTTACTTACACTGTAGCCATATGTGTTGTTTTGCCTCTGGCTGATGCATGTCGTACCAAAAAAAATTAAAGTTGTGGGGAAAGAGATTAAGTTCCCAAACCAACAAACACACATGTAACTTTTGTCCTGCAGACATTGGAAGCCATGGGATTCCTCAGGCGAGTAAAGTAACGCATATGCAGCATCAGGGACTTTGTGTTATATGGACAATTCACACCCCCTGGCCATAGGAGGTCCAGCATGTAGTAGAACGGAAGTTCATTCCTGCCTGTTTTTCAGCATCAGCTTTGTTCAGATTTACATCGTCTGCTGCCACCAACTGTGGCTGTGGCATGCAGTCAGTCTGTGCAGGGCCCTGTTTTGATGGAATTCAGTTCTCTGGATACTGCTTATTTTGTTGAGATATCATCCTGTCGAGTCGGATGAAGGACTGTGGAATTCTGAACAGAAAGTAACATTTTCCCTAGAGGGTTAACAAAGCTCTAAGCAGCTAGCTGCTCGGTGTAGATTTTTTCTAACAACGGAACAGCGAACAATTTTTACTTCACCGAGGGCGTTTTATGTAACCTGGAATAAAATTAGTGTTAAATGTCTTCCCAACTGCATTTCTTCATATAAACATTGAACAGGGCTGACAGAAAGGTAAATCTATTCCCCCCAGCCTCCAGACAATATATGTTGTCGATGCATTACCTCAAGCTGCAGAGTTCCTGGGGTTCATGCATATCCCTTCTCTGACCTGGTGTGTGTGATTTCATTTTCTGATGTGAAGGGGAAGTGCTGGTTATTCAGAAGCTCTTTAATTGCCTTAAACGACTTCTGTCCTGGCTCTCGATTTCTCCATTCCTTCAGACAATCTAAAACACCCCTGATAAAGGCACCTGCTGCATCTGCTATCTTGACTGCCTGACTCCTGCTATGTCTTTCTTCTCATTAGATTCAGGTTTCTTGGGCTCAGCTTCAATGTCCTAGATTTCTTCCAGAAACCCTTGACCTCTGCAGCCATCTCTTGACACTGTACTTGGGATTGCTATTTTATATGTTGTCCTCTTCTTCTCTGCTCTCTAAGGTCATGTCTACACTACAGAGTTATTCCAGAGTAGCTTATTCTGGAGTTATTAATACAAAATAAACTACTCTGGAATAATGCATCCACACTACAGGGAAGCCCCAAAATAAGCCAAATTTATTCCAAAATAGTGTGTCCACACACAATACAGACCATTTCAGCTTAGTGCCCCTGGAAGCACATAAAAGATAGGCACTTGCAATCAGAGTTCTATGTCTACACAGCAGCATTATTTCAGCATAAGCTTATTCTGGAACAGCATATTTCAAAATAGCTCCTATTCTCTGTCTACACAGCCTCTATTCTGAAATATCTATTTCCGAATAGGCCGTATTCCTTGGATAATGGGGTTTACTGAATTCGAAATAAGCCATCTACTACTTCAAAATTATTTCAAAATAGCGATGTTGCTATGTAGACACTTGCAAAGTTATTTCAGAATAGCGGCCATTATTCCGAAATAAATTTGCTCTGTAGATACACCCTAGTACCCCCCATGTACAGAGTTATAGCACAGGTCACAGTCTGCCAGTGGAGAGTTGAGACCACAACCCCTGCGTGCCAAAAACAATGGCCTGCTTTGTGCTGCTGGTAGATCTTCCTGGTCTTGGGCTAGTTTCTGTTTCATTGTGTGTTAAGCACCATCTCTCTTTATAACCCAACTCTGCCAGAAATCCTTCATCCCTTTTTAGCCTCACCAATAGCTTCTTCAAACCCCTTCTTCATTTATATTGTAGTCTCATCTTGCCTTTGACTTGTCTCTCTCAGGCTACAAGCTCCTTGCTGCAATGTACATGCCTTGCTGTGCATTAAGTCCTGTATTTATTGTGGCTGTACTCTGTCAAAAAGCAAACACATAATAGCAAAGTTTATCTATTGCAGGATAATGACTGCTGGAGTTCTGTTCATGTGAATGCTATAGAACTCCAGTATTTCATCCTCCATTCTAAATTGATTTTCTTTTCAAAGGTGCATAGGAGAGTAATGTAACTTTCTGGAAGGTTTATAGTCATACCAATTTTGGCAATAACCCAATGGTTCAGCCATTCCACTCTGCTTCGTCAAACTGACAGCCCTACAAGCAATGATCAAGTGGAACGAGACATCATAAAAATGAAATAGTCAACATAATAGAATCAAGAACCGCTCAAGTAGTTAAAGAGCTCAGGTAGTTAAAGTTTTGAACAGCTCAGGTAGTTAAAGTTCAGTGCCTACCTTTCAAATGGCAACAGGCAGGTTTTAAAAATAAAAGGTTATATAAAGCAAACAGAAATACACTGAGGCAAATGTGGGTGTCTAAAGCAGGTCACTGAAATCTGGAGTTAGGTGTTAAACAAATCTCTGATCCTCACACTTCTCCATGGGAGAGGCAAAACCTCCAGGGAGGCTCCTTGGGAGGTGGAAGGTTCCACTCACAGCACTTGGGCCTGAAAGGCCTCATTTTTCAGCAATGTGAGCATTTTAACCATCACTTTAACAAACTTTTTGGTGGGGCGGGGGGAAGGGAGAGGGAGAGCATTCTCTAGCTACAGTCAGATGCTAGAATATTCCCATAAATCATGACAATTTAGCAGACCTGTGGCACCCTAGAGACTAACTAATTTATTATTTATTTCTTCTGATTACAAAGGGAGACATCTGAATTGGAATTCATTTACAAGTTTATGACTAGCCTCTAGCAAGGGTAAGTACAACTGCTGTGAAACAGGCTCTCGCTGCCTCTTTCTTTATGGACCTATATTGAACGATTTGAACATTTTTCAGGTAATGCGCACAAACAGCATGAGAAACTTGTCAAGCTGAGGGTGTTTCTCACCTGAAACAGCTGTAGTCCTAATACCATGTGCCACATATTTGTGAATGCACAACTCGGAGAATGGGAACCAGTTCACAAGCAACAAATAGCTCACACGGAGCTAGGCGTAGTGTGGCCTGTAATCTATAAAGGAATAAGCCTGCAGAATCTATAAAAGACAAACCATAGCCCATTGTTTAAAAGTGCCACGTGTGAAAGAACAAAGTATGGGACTGAAGGAATGCAATAAGCTCGTAAAACCAGATCCTCAGAGGTATTTATCTACCTATGTTACAATAAAATCAATGAATGGGTAGGTAAATGTGCAGGTCTGGACCTTAATAGCTGGATTTCAGTCAAGCCATTACGCTGAGGTTTTCAAAGCACCGTAAGGATGACAGACATCCAAATGCTAGTGTCTCCTTTGAAAATCCAAGCCTTAGTAATAAATGCCTCACAAAATCTTAGGAGCAAAATTAGAGCTGTTGCTGCTTTTTCTTCAAAATCCCCGAGCACTGTTACATTTTCATAAAAAATAAAGCAAATTGTGGGAAAATAGTTCACATGAACTTTAGTTGGAGTGTTTTGAAACTTTCTAAAACTCCTGTAAGCTGCGTGGAGTTTTCAAGAACTAAAAACAGTCAAGTTTCAAAAATAACAAAAAAAACCCCCACACCTTATTGTGATGAATATTCCACCCAGGACTGTCAAAAACAATCTTACGTTGGCAGGTGGATACTCTCTATTCTCCCATAGGCTTTCCACCATGTCTGCTCTCTGAGGATGGACCCTTGCGCTCATGTGGAGCTGTGATGACTTCAGACACTTTAACTTCACTGAAGTTCTATTGGGGGGTCTCTGCCCTGGCAGACTTGATTGGAACCTCAAAATATTCATGTTACTGTCTCCCAGTGGAGCAATGAGGTCATAATATCTTGTACAGTTACCAACAAAATGTGCAACTTAGATGCCGGATGCAACATACCAGTAAGACATTTCTTTATTAAAGATTTGAAAAAAACAATAACAAAACACCAAGATTCTAAAAATCCACAAAAATGCAGCATAAAAGCAGCTTTTCTTTTATTTCCCACATCCTTAATCTTTTTTTATTTCTCAGACTCGGTGACAGATATGCTGAAATGACAGCTAAATCACAAAATGAACAAAAGAAGCAGCCCAAAACAGGGAACAAAGAAAAAGCCACAGAAACTATACATCTCACACGAGTTCAAGCAGGCAGATATTTTAAAAAAATATAAAACCAAGAGAGCATACAAAATATCCACACCAGCAGCAATGGGAATAAAATTACACATCTGACAGGAAGTGGAGTGGCACAATATTCTACAATCAAAGGTATTACAACGCTAATGCCCGTCTATTAAGATAATCTCTAACAGCTGAGTTAATGATAGCTTAGCACAATGAATAATTTCATGAACAGGTTATTATGTCTGAGCAATAAATATAAAACAAAGGTATGAGGAGGGGCTCCTAATAAAGAAAGTGAATTTAACAGCTCACTTTTAAAATAGATGGTTATCACGTTATCCTCACTTTATTATCTGGGCCCAATTCCATTAAAAGTGGAGGATTTTGCATTAGTCTTATAAACCACGCTGCTAATTTGCAGAGTAAAATTTTGACAGTGTCCAAAACTGGCTAATGAAAAATTAATGAAAATGTTCCAGCAGAATTATTCCATGAGTCTGAACTCCCAGAGCTTAAGTGGATATTAAAGAAAATTAATAACCTCAGATTCTGAGATGACCAAACGGTGTCCATGGGTGAATAGCAAATAGCATTACATGCTCTAACACTTTTCTAGCAAAACTTTATGCAACACGGTTTCACCTGTTCTGAGAACAGTGTCGATTAAACCAATACAGGCCTGATTCTGCTCCCTAATACACCACTCTGTTTTTACATCAATGGTTTCATTTACACTAAGTATATACCTATGTAAGGCCACTGACTTCAATGGAGTTGCTCCTGCTTCACGTTGGTGTAAAGAGGATAAGAATTAGGCCTTCTATCAAGTTCAGGCAATCCAATATTATATGTTATACATACTTTACAACATCTTAAGATGTGTTTTGCTTAGTTTTTGCCAGCAAGGACTTAACTAGAGCGAACCTCACACCACTTCAGATCAATGTCCCTTGACAGAGTTTGAATGAACCAGTTAACTAGCTCAGAGCAAATTTCACTTTTCTCCACTGTCATTGGTTGCCTTTTGTAGGTTTTCCATCATTAAGTCCTGCTGGCTGTTCATCCAGCTCCCTCTCTGAATTGGTTTCCCCCCATCCTTGGCCCTTGGACAGGGTTGGTCCTCCAGCTGCTGGTGGGTGGTGGCTGGCAGTATGGCATTGCTTTGCCCCCGCTGGGAGTAGAACTCCCGACGCATCAGTTCCCCAGAGCACAGCTGAAGCTTAAAGGCTGCCTGGAAGCCGCGACGAAAGTTCTCATTGAAGAAGCCATAGATGATGGGGTTGATGCTGCTGTTGAAAAAGGCCAGCCAGTGCGCAAAGGGGTAGATGTAAATATTGATGATCTGCAGCTGGGCCTGTGTCAGATTGGCATAATCTGAGAGCATCATCAAGGTCCACAAAGGAAGCCAGGAGAGGATGAAAAGCAAAGCCACAACGATTAGCATTTTGATCACTTTCTGCTTCTTCTTGGACACAGAGTGGCGCTGCTCCTGGCTCTGTTTTCCCCCTACTGGTGCCGCCCTATTGAAGAGCGCGATCCCTACCCTGGCATACATAATGACAATGAGAGAAAGTGGGGCCAAGTAGATGTTGGTGAACAGCACAGTGGTATAGATCTTTCTCATCTCCTGATTGGGCCAGTCCTCCCGGCACCAATATATAGGGCTGGTTTGATTGCTGTAGCCAAGGATCACCCTGAAATATTTTTCCTCTTGTACCTGCAACATCACGGCCGATGGACACATGATGGCAATCGCCAGAACCCAGATGACGGCTATAATGACAACTGCCGTTGATGTGGTGAGCTTCTGCTTAAATGGGTATACAATACATCGGAACCTGTAGCGAGGAGATGAAAGGCCAGAGAACTGATCTAAACACCATATAACCAGTGTCCGTAAAACCCTGTTCAACTGTGTAGTTTAACCCTGAGAAATACATATGTGCAGTCAGGGCCTCGGCTGGTGTAAGTCTGTGTAGCTCTACTGACATCAAAGGAGTTTTGTTATTTTACACCAGTTAAAGATTTGGCCCAAGATTTGTACCAGGGCCTCCTCAAACTTAGACAGTGTGGTTCACATCTCAGTAGAGAAATTACCTCATAGACAGTTCTCCGCTAATTCAGAATTGATTGAACCACTTCCCTGCCCAATGACAAGAGAATAACATCCTTGTTCCAACTGCAGTAGCTGCTTCCGTGGAACAATGGCACTAGGAAAGTAATTCATGCATTTTTAAGTGTCTATTAACAGTTGGACCTAAGGTGGAGGAGTGACCAGCCAGTTCTGCAGGTCACCAGGAATGTATGCTTATGAACTGGTGGCATACAGACCAGTTTGGGAACTGGTGATTCATAAACATTTACTTGCACTGAAAATCAGCCTCTCTGTCTGGTCCTACAGAACCTGAAGAACAAGGAATTTACGGCATGCTGCATATTTTAGGAAGGAAGTGCCTGGGATGGGTGGTTTGACTCACTGGACTGAGCACTGGGCCGGGCCCCCAGATGCACAGCTCTATACAGAGCTCTGGCTCTTCTCTGCTGTACATCTCTCATGGTCCTACTCACAGATATCGCTTGCCACAGACCAGTGGGTCAGACTCCTCAAATGGCTGAACTTTTGCTTTTAAATAGTTCATTTTATGCTAATTTTGAACACATGGGGCCTTGACTGACTCCCTCCTCCTGCTTGCTGACTTCCCTGCCCCTCACTTTGGCAAATGCCTATGTCGCTACAGTGGAGGGGCAGACACAAGCTGCCAGGAGGGACTGCAGCTGCTTCCAAGAAGGTCAAGGGCAGAGTCGAATGGAGAAGGAAGTAGCTTTGGTGATCCCTCACTCACCTAGGGAATCCAGGGAAGGAAGGGGGAGAAAATACCTCTGCTCCCAATGTGAGATGAGGCAGTGGGAGACTCAGGTGGAGCAGCTAGCTATCTCATTGCCCCTCAGTGGTCTTCTCAGAAACACCCTCTCCACAGCATTGCAGAGACTGAGGCCAGGTCTACACTAGACCTTAAAGCTGATTGTAGATATGCAATTCCAGCGATGGCAATTACATAGCTACACTCAATGTATCTACTTATCTGGCCGTTCTCAGCGAGGGAGGTCGATGGCAGAAACTCACCCATCGACCTCCCTTACTCCTCCTGAGATTGAGGGATACAGGGGTCAAATGTCAACTCCTGATAATTTGATTTCATGCGCCCCCATTAGGGTGTGCAAAATTGAACCCCGGAAGACAGACTCTAACCAGGTTGATCTATTGGGTAGTGTAGATGTAGCCTTAAATAGAGACTGGGAAAGAGAATTTATAACACCTGCCAGCCCCCAGGAGGGCCCCAGAGCAGCTTGGCTGGGGATGGGAGAAGACAGACATCCATTAAAGATGGGCAAGGTGAGAGGGAAGAGAAGCTCTTCTGAGTAGCCCAGTGGGCTAAGTCATGTGATCTTGGCCTTGAGGACAGAACTGCCACCCCTCCCACTGCTGCTACAGACCTAGGAGGGCCCCTTCTGGTCCAAGTAGCCTTTTGATCAGCAGGAAAAACAGCAGTCAGAGGATCTGCCAGTTCACACCCCCCACCACACACACCCAGGGACTCTCCCCAGACATGCATGGGTTAATTTCTTGCTCTGCTGGGAGGTGGAAACTCACAGGCTTTGCCCTCTCCCTGTCAGCAGCAGATCAGAGGGCCCAAAACTCAGCATATAGACCTGTTGTTCTCTGCTGTGGAAGAAGAGGCAGGATAGCTGGACCCACACTAAGGGGGCTCCCTGTGCCTCTACCATCTCTATGGAAATTAAGCAAGAAGAAATTGTCATGGCCATGCTTTAAGCTAGCTGTGTCTCATTTTGACCATCCATAAAATGGGCATAATACTCTCCATCTCATTGCAGTGCAATGAGAATGATTTCGTAATTACAGAGTGGTTGGTGATACTGGAATGACATGCAATTGATTTGCTTTATAAATTAGTATAGGTTTCAGATCTTTACATCGTCTTACCTGTCAACTGCAATTGCAACCAAAGTGAAAACAGAGGCGGAGACAGAGATTCCTTGTACCATCCCACTCATTTTGCAGACCATGCTCCCAAAGGGCCATCCTGGAAGGTACAAAAATGATAGCCCTAGAAGTGTAAACGGCCACCATCTGACTTCAAACGCTGAAGGCTCAGCTAAGGAACAACCTTCCAAGAAAACTCTCAAAGCTGAGGTGCTCACCCCAGACATAGTGGTGTCCAAGTGCAGGTGAAGGACGGTGCACAGTGTCCCACCACAAGGTAATAAAAGGGGGGGCAGAGGTGATGCCAAAGTTTGGCCAGAGTTGTTCTTGTGACAATCCTGAGAGCAGCACATAGCATCTGAAGTATTAACATGAGCACCAGTAAAAGCTCCACCACCACCAGTTCCATCAAAAAGCAGCATCGTATGGGAAGAAAGGAAATAGACATTATCACTGCAATGGTCTCACATGTGTCCATCTACAACAGGGACCTCGCCTTACGTAGGCATTACTTTCACCTTCTCCTGCCCACCACCCTGCACACTATGTATAAACTTCAACACCATTAGAATTACTTAGACTTGGTTAATCACTTAAACTCATTCCTGTCTACCAACAATTTACCTGCTGCTCTTTCCATGTAATCTTTGACCAACAGAGACAACTAAATCTAACATAATCTAAAATCTCATTTAACCTGGGAAAATGCATGTGCTAAGGGGCAGAGAAGAAGAATGTAGCAAGAAAAGCAATTAGAAGGAGATATAGGCAGGTGTGAGCTGAAGAAGGCCACATCTTATTTTGAATTACACTTTCTGGCTTCTCACCCTGTAAATTCCATCAAAAAGAGTACTTTGAGCCCCCATACAAATGTCTGACTGCAAGAAGGGCAAATAGAGTCTGACTGTACACTTAATATAGATGGACGCCTGCACCCCCCTTGAACATGGTTAATTCCCAGCACTGATTGCAAATAGCCATACTAATAACTCTATACCTTGCTTTCACCACAATGTATCTGGTGTCAGCTGTCCATATCCCACCCTACAATAATGCACCACTTAAAAGTTCCTTTTAGATGGCATGACCCTCTCATTTTCCAACCTTTTTTATTCAATGAGCTGGATGCATGGCTCCAGACCTTTTCGATATTTCCAGAGTCCCTAGGTATCATTAGTGAACCTGTGTGCTCTTTCACAGCCGTTTGAGCAGTTCGAAGAACAAAGAGCTTCCATGTTCTATTTAATGTATCCGTATGTAAATAATAAAAAAAATTGAAATAAATAAATAAATATCCTTTTAATAGAAATATATGTTGATGCAATTAGCTCAAATCTAAGTAAATAAATGCAATAATCCAGAGGAATAAATGGGAAATTATACACAAGTTGCACTGATTTTCCAAATGTTCTTAATTTTTCAGTAAGTTATCTCATTGACCAGTTCACTTATAATATTCATGTCACTGTTAAATATGATTCATAGCTTAATATAGAACAGCTCCATGACTGTCACACCTGTATTAAACATTCATTATCTGTGAATTGAGAGGGAAAGTTTAGTTCTAGCATTCAGCATATAATCTCCTCACTTACAGAAATGTATTAGCATAAAAAAAAAGAGCATGAAAAGAATTCTACAGCCTATGCTTTTCTATCTGTCCGAAGGACGGAGATTGAAAACCGCAGCATCTGTCATCCACACAAACTCCCATCTTTCTCTTCCCTCACCTTCTTTTCCTGATCTCTGATGGTAATAGGATAGTACAAGAGACATGTTCACTCTGTACCAGTGTCTCCAATTCCCTCCGATAAACATTCTGATTTTTCATAACACACATTTTTATTTCTGTGCTTCAAACAGTTACAAGACTGAGGATTGCTCCTTTTCCCCAACTGCCACCTGGCTCCTTTTTACTGTAAGATATCTCTCTGAATGATGGTTTGTATGCTCCTGGAAATTAAACTTGCTTACTATCTATCCGGTGGTGCTAACAGCTGCCACGGGGCCTGGGACAAGGTGGGAGAGCAGCCCGGCTCTGTGCCAACAGCGGAAGGGGCAGGGCCAAGAACAATCCACTCTCCACGATGCACAGACTGTGGCGCTGTCCCGCCTCGACTCCCTCACAGCTGCACACAGCCAAAGCAGCACTGCCGTGGCACTTCGAAGGGGCTCAGAGCTCCAGCCACTGCCAAAGAAGCGGTGGTGGTGGCTGGAGCACCAGGTCCCTTTGAAACTCTGGCCTTGGGGCAGCTGCCCTCTTTCCTGCCCCCTGTCCGTGGGCCTGTTTACATCCAACACAAGAAAGAAATAGACGGTTGTGAACGCTCTAAAAGCTGTTTTGTTTCTTTATTTTCTCTTGTTTATGGAATGCCATGTGTTCCATGTGGCGAAACTTCACTAAAATTAACAGACCTCTTGCATAGCTTGAGCCAAAGGGGCTAATTTCCAATAACTGAATGTAAAGAAATATGCAACGTTTATGAGTTGGTGGGAGAAATATTTGGAGGAATATTTACAGTGGGGGGAGACAGGACCTGTCATACCATTAAGGACCCCACATTTCAAGAAAGATGAGGAGAAATTGGAGAAGGTCCAGAGAAGATCAACAAGAATGATTACAGGTCTAGAGAACATGGGCTATGAGAGAAGACTGAAAGAACTGGGCTTTTTAGTTTAGAAAAGAGAAGACAGAGGGGACATGACAGCAGTTTTCAAGAACCTCAAAAAGGATCACAAGGAGGAAGGAGAAAAATTGTTCTCCTTGGCCTCGGAGGATAGGACAAGGAGCAATGGGTTTAAACTGCAGCAAGGGAGGCTTAGATTAGACATTAGGAAAAACTTGCTGTCAGGGTGGTTTAACACTGGAATAAATTACCTGGGGAGGTTGTAGAATCTCCATCACTGGATATTTGTAAGAGCAGGTTAGATAGGCACCTATTGGAGATAGTCTAGATGGTGCTAGGTCCTGCCGAGAGGGCAGGGAACTGCACTCAATGACCGCTCGAGGTCCCTTCCAGTTCTAGTGTGCTATGATTCTAGTTTTGAATAAACATGCTAGAGAGAATACATGAAAATACATATTTAGATATGTTAGATAAGTGTAGTTATGTGCTCCTTTTGGTGGGTTTTATACTTTAAATATCAATTTCATGATAGCAGCAAGGTGAGTGTTGACTCAGTGGTCAGGGTAAAACTTCCTCTATTAGTTTAATATTGTACACCATAAGAGAAGGATGCGTTTTATTTTATGTATTCAGAAAACCAAAATCAGTAGCATCAAACCCAAAGTCTATGTAGTCATTTTTAAATATTGACCACAGGCTCTGAGAGCTTAGATAAAACATAAACTGAAGAATGCTTGGAAAACATTCTTGTCCGATCTTTAAAAAACAAATCATCTATTATTCAACATCTTAGATGTAATACAACCCTCACAGCAGGGTGTGGTCTTAACCAGACAAGTTCAAAGCTGGTTCCAGGTCTGCCAACACAATTGCTAGGCCTCCGGGCCAAGAGCTGGGCCCCTTCTCAGGCCAGCCCATTAGGGCTGCCGGACCTGTGCTGCCCAGAACTCCAGCAGCACTTTAAAAGGCTCAGGGTTCCAGCTGTTGTCCTAGTAGAGGCAACTGTAAGCCCCAGGCCCTTTTAAATTGCTTGGCCCTCAGGCAGCTGCCCATTTTGCTATTCCTATCTCCTCAGCTGCGTCTACACGTGCACGCTACTTCGAAGTAGCGGCACCAACTTCGAAATAGCGCCCGTCGAAGTTAACTTCGACGTTAGGCGGCGAGACGTCGAAGTCGCTAACCTCATAAGGAGATAGGAATAGCGCCCTACTTCGACGTTCAACGTCGAAGTAGGGACCGTGTAGATGATCTGCGTCTCGCAACGTCGAAATTGCTGGGTCCTCCATGGCGGCCATCAGCTGGGGGGTTGAGAGATGCTCTCTCTCCAGCCCCTGCGGGGCTCTATGGTCACCGTGGGCAGCAGCCCTTAGCCCAGGGCTTCTGGCTGCTTCTGCGGCAGCTGGGGATCTATGCTGCAGGCACAGGGTCTGCAACCAGTTGTCAGCTCTGTGTATCTTGTGTTGTTTAGTGCAACTGTGTCTGGGAGGGGCCCTTTAAGGGAGCGGCTGGCTGTTGAGTCCACCCTGTGACCCTGTCTGCAGCTGTGCCTGGCATCCCTATTTCGATGTGTGCTACTTTGACATGTAGACGTTCCCTCGCTGCGCCTATTTCGATGTTGGGCTGAGCAACGTCGAAGTTGAACATCGATGTTGCCGGCCCTGGAGGACGTGTAGACGTTATTCATCGAAATAGACTATTTCGATGTCGCAACATCGAAATAAGCTATTTCAATGTTGGCTGCACGTGTAGACGTAGCCCTCATGAGGTTAGCGACTTCGACATCTCGCCGCCTAACGTCGAAGTTAACTTCGAAATAGCGCCTGATGCGTGTAGACGCGACGGGCGCTATTTCGAAGTTGGTGCCGCTACTTCGAAGTAGCGTGCACGTGTAGACGTAGCTCATGTGTGCTCCTTTCAGTGGGTTTTGTACTTTAAATATCCATTTCATGATAGCAGCAAGGGGGGTATTGACTCAGTGGTCAGGGTAAAAATTCCTCTATTAGTATTCCTCTATAACGTTCTCTGGTGTATAATTCCATTAAAAATTTGCATGGTTAAATTTTCCTTTTGAGTGGCTCATAGGGGGAATTTTCCCCCCACAAATGCCTGTGTAGCTTCTGTGCGTTTGTTTGATTTATACAGAATTGTATCAAGGACATATCAGAATAAGTTCATCTGAAAAGAGAGGTAAATTGCATAAAGTATATATGGCTTCCCAATTATTCCTCTATTGTCAAACTTTTCTGCATTTATTTACTTGATTTGGAATTGCATCGGCAGTTTTGTATAGTCTAGTGTGTCGATTGCTAACTGCATTAAAACACATTTTTTGAAAGGTATGGAAAGGACATGACGTCTATATCTGTTTGTTTTTAATCGGTCTCATTAGAATATATTTTTGAAAATGGGGTTTTATCAAAAAAGCTGGGTGGCACCATAAATACACACCTGTCCAGAAATAATACTGATAAGCCTCTGTAAGGGTAATCAGGACTTTGAAATCCATGCACCCAACTGACCTGACAGAAGGGGACAGAGGGGAAGAAGGGTGTGTAGTTTAATACGGGTTTACACCAGGTATTATATCATAGCCCTGGGTGTGGGCACCTGTCAAAAAATAGGCAGGGGAGGAAATGCATAAAATTATTATCATTAATATTCATTATATTGTGGATGTGTGTCCCAGTAGCTGACCCGAATAGTCATTATCCACAGGCGATGTCTCCCACAGCTCCCATTGGGCGTGGTTATCTGTTCCGGGCCAATGGAAGCTGTGAGGAAGTCGTGCCTGCATGCAAAGGGGCTGCACGGATGTGTTGGCCACCACATCCTGCATTTCCCGTTGGCCGGGAACAGAAAACCATGACTACTGAGAACTGCAAAGGCAATGCCTGCAGATGGTCGATGTCAGAAAAATGTCTCATGGGCCACAACCAGATCACGCTGATGGCCCATATGCGACCCACAGGCTGCAGGTTGCCTGTCACTGCTCCAGAGGCTACAACATGGAGTTTGATATTTTAAAATGTTGTGAGATTTGTTTGAAGATGTCGGATTTTAATCCAACTGGAAACAGCAAGTGGGAGCCTCACCCAGTACTTTCACATTTCGCAGCTCTGGAGAGGACTTGGAAGGGCAGGGACATGTAAAATAACAAAGAAAAAAGTGAAGTAGAGGCCAGGTACTTAGGTCCAAGCAAGCTTCACTCACTGCAGGACCACAGAAGGGCCACACAAGGTGGGCGGGTTGGTACCCTTTTGATCCTGGAGGGCAGTCTCTAAGTCTGAGTAGCCCCTAAGCATGCTAACGCATGCCTTCATCGAACACCCATTCCCTGATGCCAGTGGGAGCTGGAAGTGATGTCAAAGAGCTAGCTATGCTGACTTTTTACCATTGTGGGGGTGGGCTTTACCCTTGCTAAAGGTAGTGAGACCAGCCAGGCTGTGATGGCAGCCGCCTGGCCCCTTTTGATATGCCCTTATGGTGCTCAGAAGCCAAAGCAGGAACCAGAGATCTGGCGCTGAATGTTCTTGAGGTTGAAAAATATTTAGGGGTCTGGTCCAGGGTTGGGCAAAGATTACCGTTGGTTCTTATTTTGTCTGAAGCATTTGCAGATCCCAAAGTGAGAGCCAAGCTCTGCAAATCCTACATTCAGATCAACAGGTTCTACCTACCAGCTATGATGTTATCCAGGAGAGTTGTGGGCATGCAGAAGATCCCCACCAATAAGTCACTGACAGCCAGGTTCAAGATGAAGAGGTTGGTGACGGTACGCATGTGCTTACTCCTCAGAACGATGAAGCAAACCACTCCATTGCCAAGCATGCACAGGAGGAAGATGAGGAGGTAGGAGATGATGAACACGGCTGCCACTGGAAGTTGATGAAGGTAAAAGTCCACATACGATATGTTGTAGGTCCCATTGAAGCTCAGCATGTGAGGCCAACTGAGTGAAGAATTGGAATCCGCTCTCCCAGTCATGTTGAATTGTGCCTTGTAAGATTTTTAAAAAAAGACACACACATATCACAATACGTCTGAGAGCTGCCATTTCTCATTAAAATAACCATTAATGTTGTAATAATAATCTTATATTACCTTTATATGTAACCCATGCACCTAGGTGTGGTTCAGTCCCATGTAGAGGCATCTAGACCACCTACCCAGAGAGAAAACGAGTTACTTTTACAGCCTTAGCTGACAGCCAGGCAGCTTTTAGCTCAAACAGTAGAGGCTCCTGTACAAAGTTCCACTGGTCTCAGGGTCAAGTTCGCCTGTGTGTGGTTATATATACACAACTTTATATGACAGTACAGTCTGTATTGGAAATGAAATTGATCTGAAGGGGGTCTGTCCCACAAAAGCTCATCCCTGAATAAATCATTTTGTTAGTCTTTAAACTAGAAGAAAGTACATGGAATTTAAAAACATGACTTTCCCCCTTATTTGCTTTCATCAATGTTGGAAGTGACATTTTCCGCTCCCACCTAAATCTTAGGTCATAGCAATAAGGATTTTAGGAATCGATTCTAAAGCCATTACTCACATTGGGGACGGTGTTAATTAAGCTGCTTCATGAGCAACAGGTTCACCAGCTGGCTCTGAGTGATTAGACTGATTCAGAATAGAAAAAAAACTAAGATATAGAACTCTCCAATGCTCCACCCAGGGCATGTCACAATGGGATGTCACTCACAGGAGTTGTGCAGCTGTAAAGAGAAGGAAATGAGACAAGTGTTACCTTTTCTTTTGCTTAATTATTCATTTGTAACAGAGTGCTGAGCCTGGTCCATTCACTGTTTCCCAGCTATGCTGTTATTCCATTTAATTTTTATTTAGAGATGTTTGTCTCTCTCTTTTCAAATGGAATTGAAGTGGAATTGGTGGTAGAGATTATACGCTCAGGGCTATGCTATTGTCAGATGTTCATAAGGGATGGAACCTCAGAGGAAAAGGGGGTCTCTTGATCGCAAATAATGGGTCTGAAAGGGCCATCTCCAGTGGGGGCTGTATGGGAGAGTGTACCCACCTATGTGGATACAAGGCTTTCTATAGAACAACAGGATTGCCTGGTGGGTACAGTTACAGTGGGTGACCAGATGTCTCCCACATGTCAAGAAATGAACCGACACCAAACCAACCAAAATGGTTGACTTCAGTGTGATCCATGGGTACTTACCTACCACCTCTGAAAAGCGAGTACCACAGCAAGGAACCCTTGTTCAGAAAAACCTTCCAACTGAGAGAAAGAGGCAATTTTGTTGGGCAACCCTTTTGAATTCTATGTCTTGTACGGAGAGTGACTGTCCAGGTCGAGGCCTAAAATATATCACAGTAATACATAATCATTTACAGGCTAGTTCCTCAGCTGTGGTAAATAAGGGTAGCTCTGTTGCTGGGACAATGATTTTATAGAAAACAATATAAATAAAATTAAAGGAAGGGGGAAAGCCAAAATCTCTGTGAAGGAAAGATTTGTCTTCTTCACCTTGAACCTGAAAGACAAATTCTACCAGCTAGATAGATTAGACAGAGGCTGGGTCTACACTCTCAAGTTTTGTCAACAGGAGTTACTGTTGGGATGCATTTCCCAACAGAACCTCTGTCTACAGAATGCATCCACACCAAATAGAGGGTCCCACTGTCAACACCTCTGTCAACAGAGAGGCCAGACTGCCCAGCCCTCTGTCGACGGAACAGCCAATTGGAAGCTCTACAAACAGGGCTGCCCAGTGAACTGGAAGCGCTGTCTGTCGACAGAGGACCCCCCAGAATGTCTACACTGTTTTTGTCGACAGAATCTGTTGACAGAGGCTTTATGCCTAATATGGGAGCAACTTAACTCTCCCGAGAAAACTGCTATGTTCTGTTCCAACAGTTTCTCAACTGAACACGTTAGTAGTGTCGATGCTCTGTAAGGTTTATTGACAAAACCCTAGTTTTATTGACAAAACTCTGTAGTGTAGACACGGCCAGAGAGATTATATAGATGTAAAAAAAAAAAAAAAAGCCTAGCAGATTTACCTGGTGTTGCCCACGTCCTTTCCTCAATTAAGGGTTTTTCTTTTAAATAAAATGAAAATCTACATTTTACTGAAATGACTGTATTTTTCAAAAATTAAGGAGAAAGAAGTTTGTATTAATAAAAGAAATACAGTGATTCAAACCTTAGACAGAGCTTGCTGGTATACAGTATTTGCAGGTTTTTGTCCTTTTCCTAAAACGAACAGTTTTTTTCCACATCCCACTCTCCATGTAGCAGGGTGCTGAAGAACAGGCGTGTGTTCTAGAACTGGAATGTGTAAATTCCAAGCCCGCGGATGGGGCGGGAGGGCTGAAGGGGCAGCTGCACAGGTGCCCATAGCTCTAGGCTCCTTTCAAGTGCCACAGTAGAGCTGCTCTGACACTCTGAGCTGATGTGAGGGAGGGGCCTGCGCTAGGGCGGTCTGTCCTAAGCCATGCCCCTTCCTGACCTTCGCCCAGCTCATTCTGGGGCACAGAACCAAGCCCCCCTCCCACCTTGTCCCTGGGCTTATGGTGGCTGCCAGCCACGCTGTCCATTTCCCACACTAGCTCTGGTCTAGGGAAAGGCTCCATCAGCTCCCAGTGGTGGGGAAAGGACCTGCCAAGCAGGGAGGCTACAGGAAACGACACTGTCAAAAATAGCAGCATAGATGGGGCAGGTGCTGCTTGGACACAACACGAGACAGGTAAATACCCACAGGGCTCAGGCAGGTCTTTACTCATCTAAGCAATGCTCCACCCTCTACACGGCAGTTTATCCCCATGTTAGTGGCGTGCGCTGCATGTCCTCTAGGAGCCCTCGTAAGATCTGTGCAGTACAGATAAGGTGACCATCCACCCCATTTTTACCGGGACAGTCCCTTATTTAAGCTGTCTCACAGGTGTCCCGACTTCTTTAAAGAAATGAGCAAATTGTCCCATGTTTTGCAAGGCTCCTGTTTCTTGGTGACTTGGTGTCTCAGGGCTGCAGCCCCCACTGCCAGAGAGCTCCTGCATTGGGCAGCTGCCCTGTTTCCCAGTGCTCTGTGCTTTCGCCAGCTGCTTCTCCTCAGGGGAGCTTCTCCGTGGGGCTGCTGCCCCACGCCTCAGCACCCCATGGTGGCAACCCCCACTGCCAGCAAGCTCTACCATGGAGCAGCTGCCTCATTCCCTGGCCTCCCACAGCTCAGGAAGGCAGTTCCTGCTGCCAGGGATCCCCTCCATGAGGTGAATGCCTCATTCCCCAGTGTCCCCACCTTGGGACGGCAGCTCATGTTGGGGGAAGCTCCTACACAGGGCAGCTGCATCATTCTCTGTCCCCACTGCCAGGAGGCTGCAAAGTCCCTATTCTCAGCAACCCCTGCCAGAAGTTTGTGGAGCCCCCATCCTCCACTCCCCCCTCACTGGGAGGATGCAGAGCCCCCCCCGCATCTCCAATGCCTCACTATGGGGCAGCAGCCCCCATCACCGAGAAGTCCTGACATGAGACAGCAGGACCCCATCCCTAGAGGCCAGTGTCCCTTATTTGCCATAGGGCAATGTGGTCACCCTACGTATAGGTGTACCTCCAAAACCTTTACATGAATGGACAGGGCCTTGGAAGGGACCTTATTCCACTGCTGGGCTTACAGACAGATTCTCTCCCAGCAGAAACACCAAAAGTTGGTGGGCAGTCCTGACTGATTTCAAAGGTTGTATTTGGCTTTGTTATTAAGCAAGAAGGATCTGTGGGGGTGTCTAGCTACCAACATCACACACTGCTGCTGAGACTCACTGAGATACACATCTTAAGGGAAAGTAAATGAAACACATAAGAATGAAGCAGTATTGTCAAGCAATGAGACATCACTGATTTGTCTTAAAAGGCAAACAAAGCGCTGTAATGAAACTATATTTGAAAGTGGAAGGCACCTTGAGCAGCAGTGATCATGAAATGATCATGTGTGTGATTCTAAGGAATGGTACGAGAGAGAACAGCAAAATCAAGACAATGGATTTCAATGCATTTAGCAAATTCAGGGAGTTGGTAGGTAAGGTCCCCTGGTAAGCCAAACTAAGAGGGAAAACAACTGAAGACAGTTTGCATGTTTTCAAAGAGACATTGTTAAGGGTGAAAGAGCAGACTGTTCTACAATGTGGAAAAGATAGGAAGTATGACAATGCCCTGGCTTAACCAGGAGATCTTGAATGATCTAAAAATCAAAAAGGAGTGGTACAAAAAGTTGAAAGCAGGCCAAATTACAATGGATGAATATAAACAAATAACACAAGTACGTAGACAAAAAGCAGTCAAGTAGCACTTTAAAGACTAGCAAAATGGTTTATTAGGTGAGCTTTCGTGGGACAGACCCACTTCTTCAGACCATAGCCAGACCAGAACAGACTCAATATTTAAGGCACAGAGAACCAAAACAGTAAGCAAGGAGGACAAATCAGAAAAAGATAATCAAGGTGAGCAAATCAGAGAGTGGAGGGGTGGGGGGGAAGGTCAAGACTTAAATATTGAGTCTGTTCTGGTCTGGCTATGGTCTGAAGAAGTGGGTCTGTCCCACGAAAGCTCACCTAATAAACCATTTTGCTAGTCTTTAAAGTGCTACTTGACTGCTTTTTGTTTTGATAGTGTATAGACTAGCATGGCTTCCTCTTTGTTACTATTCAACAAGTATGTAGGTGCAAAATCAGGAAGGTGAAGACACAAATTAGCTAGGGCCATAAAAGGAAACAATAAAACTTACTACAAATATATCAGAAGCAAGACAAAGACCAAGGACAGGGTAGGCCCTTACTCAATGAAGAGGGAAAAAACCATAACAGAAAATATCAGGAAAGCAGCCAACACTGAAATCATGCAAAGACCTCGCATGGCTCTTTTGCAATGCAGCGAATTTCAGCCTCTGTTGTATTCCGTCATTGTCCTGGTTTCCAGGTCATCTGTGCCACCAAAGTGGGGCAGAAGAGTAGGGGAAGTAGCTCTTGGATAAGAGAATAGTGTGCAGATGCTTCTTGCCTTCAGTAAGGCTCTGGCTCTTCCTGATGTCCATAGATTTTAGGGCTCAACTTCAGACATTTCTGGCAGAGGGAAACTACACTTATTAGAGAAGATTAGAAGGAAGGTCCACCAGAAGATGTGCCACTGCTCTGGATCCGGTGTTGTCATTTATATCAGGCGAAATGCCACTCTTCTGATTTAGTAGGGTTTTACAAGCACCTGCACAAGGACCGGCGCAACTATTTGGTGCCATGGGTGTGTCTTCACTGCAGTTAGAAACCTGTGGTTGACTTGTGCCAGCTGACATAGGCTTGTGGGGCTCAGGCTGGGGGCTGTTTGCCATGTTTGGGTTCAGGCTGCCACTTATCAGGATCCCAGACATGGGTCATGAGCCTAAACCAGAATGAATAAATCACAAAGAAACAGCCCCATAGCCAGAACCCTGTGAGCCTGAGTTAGCTGGCAGGGGCCAGCTGCAGATGTTTAATTGCAATGTAGACATACTCATAAGTACAACTGCATTGAATCTCTTCTTTCACTGGTACGGTTCTTGAACAATCTATGAGGAAACTGAATTAATAAATAAAATTAAAGCAAGCTATAATAAGGGTGCTTATCTTTGTCCCTCATACACATCCACAAAATTTCACCTTACTTGTCATGAATTATCCATAAAGAAACTGATTTTCTCCAATGTGTGTATGTGCGTGTGTGTGTGTTTATCCAAAATTATTCCCCAGATCAATTTATGGGATCATTTTTGGCCTCCACTGTAACTTTTCTGGAACAATTTGCTGTAAATATTCAACAGAGAAAATCAGGGTGGTTTTTAATGAATGTTTAGGGCTTGTTTGACCTCTCTGCTACTCCAGTTTTGCACTAATGTAACCCTGCTGGAACTAATGGTGTTACACCAGTGTGAAATTGCAGTAACCCACAGGCAAGTCAGACTTCTGGGGTAGCTACCGTGAAAAGGTTCTTATTCCCTGATTAGAGGAGTTCAAAAGCTTAGAATCAGCATTCTGGGGTGAATGCTCAGGATTATAAATTCACTCTTCTCAAGCATTTTGTAATATTTAAAATTCGCAGCGTTAACAAACATGACCACTGGCTGTAAACTCATTCACTGGGAAATGCACCCAGAAAGACGCACAAGCCAAAAAGAAGCTAATTCACAGAGAATATTTTTCGCAGCACTCATCTAGCTATACTACTCTCATTCGAACCCGTCCACCCACCATTCAAAGACACTTCTTCACTCCCATCTATGCATAAAAACAGTTGCATGCTTACAAAGAAGAATTATGGGAAGCAAACAACTTCAAGCACAAAAAAACTGCACTTCCAAAAGGACAGCCTCCTCTCTGCTAGAGCAGTGCCTTCTTCACGCTCACTGTTGCCCTGCTGTGCAGATTTTGAGTTGCTTTTAGATAGAATACCTCTGGGCGAGTGAACTTCAATTATCCTAGAGTATGTGAAGGCTGCTTTGTGCTGCTCTGATCTAAATGGTCATCCAAGGATTTCGCTAGTGCACGGAGAGTCCCCAAGCAGGGGTGCTTTGACCAGTTTTTATAGTGGGGGTGTGTTGATGATGGAAACCCTGTATTTTGTGTTAGTTATTATTATTTCAAGCCATATGTCATGGGGTGTCTGCCCCACACTGGCCCTACCAAGGGTTAAACCCAGCACTGGGAGAGGGCCTGGGGCTTTGGAGCAAGCAGCTGTGGCATATGGCAGCCAATCAGAGACAAGCTGGGGCTGTATAAATAGGGGCTCCTTACTCCAGCTGTGGAGCAGAAGAGACATGGCTGCCAGAGAAGCTACAGAGGGTACCTGAGACAGAGCAGTGCTGGGGAGAGGTGGACAGAGATGGGGAGCTCCAGCCTGGCCCCATTCCCAGGCTGCAGCATGTGAGACAGAGGCCTGAGGGTTACTAAGAGGAGAAGGCAGCAGGTCCACACCTCCTTGTTAATGATGAGTGGCCATTTCTGACTGCAGTTTGCCCCTGAGGTAGGGGCTGGATGATGACTGGCAGTGGGTCACTGAGATGAGGTGGGTATAGGGGATTGGGGTTCCCTGGGAGGGGAGGACCCCAGCAGGGGCACTACCACAGGGTAGTATCCTGAAGGAAGGGCACCATGGGGCCAGTCGGGACCTGGGCCCTGCAGCAACCGAGAAGAGAAGGAACAGAGAGCAAGACACCAGCCAACAGGTGGTGCTCCGAGGATGAAGAGCTAATTCCCAAATAGAGCACAAGGAGGCAGCACCAGGCCAGTGAGTCACCCTGTTATACCAGGACATACAGCAACACCCCCCATTCCAGCACCATTGTCCCTAACTAGCGCAGACCCAGTCTGGTCAGCCCAAAGCCTCTGAGTCGGCAGCATGGGAGGTATGTTGGGGAAGAGGTGGTCAGAGTCCTGTTATGCTCCAGTCATCCTCAGTTGGTACAAAAGCCTTCTGTGTCAGCTGGGCAGCTACTAGATCAACCTTGGGGCTACTCTAACATACGCCAAGACTACACTTAAAACACTACAGCCGCACAGCTATTGAACTCCACTGCAGAAACTCAGTGCTGTGCGGGGAGAGGCTCTCCTGTTGCTGCAGGTAATCTACCTCCCTGAGAGCAGTAGATAAGTGAACAGAAGAATTCTTCCGTTGACCTCGAATGTCTACGTGAGCAATGGACAACCAAGACTAGTGAGTGGGCCACACAAGTGGCCCTCCAGTTCAGTGGGACCCACGATTGAAATCTAGTGGTGGGGAACCAGCAGTTTGTGGTCCACGTAACCTCTCTCCGACAATTTGTGATGTTCATACTGTAGGAGAGAGGGGAAGGAGTAGTAAGTGTGGGACACTGGTGCCCTAGTGTGCAAGAGGTACATCAGGGAGTGGGGCACGCAGGGGGTCCAAGGCTAAAGGTGGAACCCAGTGGTCCATGTGTGGCCTGTGGGCTGCAGGTTATTCACTACTGGTCTACACCACTGAGTAGGCAGATACAAGCTTTCAGTGGAGACCAGCTCTGAGACCAGAAACCAGTTCAACTGCAGTGATCAGGGGCATACAACACATTTGCCCCTCAGCTTCAGCATGCTCAGATCTACTTGACTAGATCCAAGGATGGGGCCCTTTGACCCTGCACTAGCCTGCAGAGCACGACATAGATCTTTTGGCTATGTCTACACTAGCACACGACGTCAAAGTAGCCTATTTCAAAGTAAGAACATCGAAATAGGCTACTTCGACGAGTATCATCTACACATCCTCCAGGGCTGGTGCCTTCGATGTTCAACATCAAAGTAGCGATGGAGAACGTCGAAAGGAGCCGCCCCGGAAGGAAATGTGGAGTGTCCACACACACAAGCACTCTCCGTCGAAATAAGGGGCCAGCAAAGCCCCAAGCCTCTCCCTTAAAGGGCCACTCCCAGACACACTTGCCCTGCACAGCACGAGATCCACAGAGCCGACAACCGGTTGCAGACCCATGCATGCAGCATGGACCCCCAGCTGCAGCAGCAGTAGCAGCAGCAGCCAGAAGCCCTGGGCTAAGGGCTGCTGCACGCGGTGACCATAGAGCCCTGCAGGAACTGGACAGAGCGTCTCTCAATCCCTCAGCTGATGGCCGCCATGGAGGACCCCACTATTTCGACGTACCAGGACGCGGATCGTCTACACACGCCCCATTTCGACATTGAATGTCAAAGTAGGGCACTATTCCCATCTTTGCATAGGAATAGCGATTTCTACGTCTCGCCGCCTAATGTCGATTTCAACGTCGAAATAGCTCACAGCACGTGTAGACGTGACATGTGCTATTTTGACGTCGTGCCAGCTACTTCGAAGTATCCAGCTAGTGTAAACACACCCTTTGTGTCATATAAAAATGAATTACAATAATAGCAAATTTCATGAAAGGCCACTGAAATCCAAGCCTATTTAGATATCTTTGAAGTTGGTGGCATTTTTGGAGATTCTGTGGCTGGTCTGGGATGAATGTGGCACTGTGGACAGTGTGATTATTCTTAAGACTACCAGGAATGAATATAAGTCAGTAGCATGAATTCTACAGGTTTGAGAATACTGTGTGCTCAGGCCCTGTTTGATGGGTTTAAAATCATGGAAGAGAGAACTGGCATGAGGAAGAAAAACAAGAAGGAACTTAGGAATTTTTTCATGAAAGAACATGGTCCTTGCTGGTTAAAAGAGACAAGATTAAGTAACGTGCAGAAGCTGACAGGGCAGACACATGAATGATTTGAGGAACAGGAAAATATCAGAATATGATGCATAAATTCTACAAGGTAATCAATAAAAAATGATCTATTTTAAAAACAGAGACATGGCGGGTGAGGGAATATCTATTTTTTGGACCAACCTCTGTTTGTGAAGACCTTCAGAAGAGCTTTGTGTACATTAGAAAACTTGTCTCTCTCAGCAGAAGTTGGTCCAATAAAAGCTATGCCATCACCTGCCTTTTCTTGCTATTGTCCTAGGACCAACAGGCCTATAACACCACTGCGCACTTTAAAAAGACTCTTCACAAGTGTTCAGACTGCTGCATACTGCTTTGCTGTCTTTAAATGCTAAGAACCAAAGAAGGGGGGAGTAAATGACAGAGAGATTTTTTAATGTGAAAAATTAAAATCTGTGAAAAATGAGAATGAAATCCTCAGCCTTGTTCCACTGCATTAAAAGAGAAGAGGCCAATATATTTGAAACAATGATCTAAACCTGGGACTTTAACAAAGTCAAGCTTTGGAAAGTCTTAAGAAATGGATTTTTACAGATAACATAACCACAGTAAATTACTTTGTATGGATGTGCATGTGCCAGAAGCAAGTACAGTCAGATAAGAATTTTTTGTTTGGAGATACGCAGAAATTAAAAAAAAAAAAAAAAAAGGGAATGGGCAAAGACAACCTTTATTTATATATCCAGTTGTCAAACACAATTGTTTTGGTGTGCGTTTTTTTTTTTTTAAACTCAAACAAGCCTTTGAACACAGTCAAACAGCAAATAAATGAAATTCTGAATGAGACGAGAATGAAGTGGATGAATAAAAGCACCCAACCTTTCAAGCCTGGCGCAATATTAAATAATGCTTTGGGAAGGCTCCCTCACTCCCTTTTAAGGGTTGCATAGCACTCTCAGCTCAAATCCTGAGCCCTGGAGCTATCTCAAGATGCGGAGGGCAGAGGAGAATCTTCTCACATTCTGTCCAGCCCCGTAAGCACACATGGAACGGAGGACAGAGCTGTCAAGTGCATCCCATGTGAACCTGGTAGCCCAGTTCAGAGGCATCAACTCTGTAGATGCTCCCGGGCTGGGAAAATTAGCAAGTGCAGAGCACCCACTGGCAATCGAGCTCATCCCCCTCCCACCAACGCCTCTTCTTTGCCTCTGTCCCCAAGTGAGCCCTGTGCCCTCATTGCAACCATTCTGGAGAGCCCTGGACAGCTGACTTGTGCTGATTAGGCAGCTCCAGGAGGAAGAGGGAGGAGCAGGCTCTGGGCGTGCTCCGGGGCTCGGAACAAGGGGTGGAACGGGGGTGGGGGGCTGAGAAGGGAGTCTGAGTTACCACCCTCCACAGTTAGAGGGGAAGTTGGCATATATAGCCCAGCTGCCTGTCCAAATCTCAACCTGCGTGCGTGTGTGTCGGGTGTTTGGCTGGGATGTAGGCAGAAGCTGCCGTGCCCCCTCTTGGCGCCTAGAAGCTGCAGTGGAAAATCAGGAGGCCCGGCTACCTGTCTGCCTCTGCCGCTGCAGATGGTGAAGGGGGCTCATTCCTAGCCCCAAGTACACCAGCTCCCAGGCTGTGACATTCTGCTTCCAGACAAACTCCAGACCACAAGAAGGATCCCAGCACCTCAGTCAGACCAGTCTCTACCGTCCCCAGCTGAATGGCACAGCCACATTCCAGGCCCCTGCTCCCCACAGACAGACTCTCCTTTCCTCCTAGACAGCACCAATTCACCAGCCCAGCCCTGGCACACCCCAGGATCTATCCATCCCCAACAGCACCCAGGAGCCACCCATATAAGTGAGTCATACAGTCACCCACCCCTGAAAGTGCCGGCTACCCTCAAGCAGCATGCAGAGACTCCCAGAAACTTTAAACCCACCCAACGCCCCATGGCCCAAGCGCTCCAGATCCTATTCACCTTACCCAGCAACACCAGACCTCCTCCAGCACCATCATATCCCCATTCCGGGCAACCACACTTGCATTCCCTCTCTATGGTCTGCCAAGGGCACCCACTCTAGGCTTCCAGCTCCATAGCCTTGGCCTTTGTTGAGTGGAGTCACATACCTCACTCTCTTGTCTGCCCAGGGATTTCCAGGCTGAACAGTTCCCTGCTATAAAACAAAACAGCAGAAATGTAGCATTTTAAAGACTAACAAAATGATTTATTTGGTGATGAGTTTTCATGGGACAGACCCACTTCATCTGATCAAGCTCATTTCCAATACAGACTGATATTTATACCCTTTGTTCAAAAGAGTGCTCCTTGTAGTGCCGGATTTTCCATCCCTGACCCGTTCTTTTGAAAGACTGGGGGCTGTGTGGATGCTCTTCTTGGAAGAGCAGATTGCTCTTTTGATACACTTTTGTGTGTGGGGACGTGCTCTTTCGAAAGATCATCTTTTGAAAGATCAATGTACTGTAGACGTGCCTTCAGTGAGGGGTATAGGAAAAGACTGTTGAGGTAACACTCACAGGGAAATGCTTTCCGGACCAAGGCAATGACTTTACTTAACTGATGGTTGTGTCATAAAATTCTGTCTTTGTCAGATGTGGGTTCTGCAAAACATGCACTGTGAGTTGCCCATTGTGCATAACACAATTTATAGTGATTTTTTTTTTCTTTTTTAAAATAGGAAGACTGAAATTAATTGAAAACCTCAGAAATGGAGGTTGTTTGAAATATTCATAACTCTGAACAAAATAGTATGGTTCTTTCAAAAATTTGCAACAGAACATAGAGTTAATACACTTTTGAAACTATACTGTGCAAAAGAAAAATGCTTTTAATTAGTGAATTTAAAAGAGGTATGCGGTCGACCAGCCAGTTTGTGAATTTGGTATTCGCAATGTTGAGATTCTACTGTAGTTGAAAAGCCAGATGAATCCATGACACAAAGATTGGAGCTTGGGTTCCACCCTGACATGAACCACTGGGAAACAGAGTTTGAGGAACTATTCTCAGTTCTTTTTTATAAACACCACATAACAACCCCACGCTTTAGCTCAGGTTAGCAGGTCTGCTGAAAAGAAGTTCAAGACAAGAACAATAGGGATACTGCAGGTCTGATTTAAGAGTCACTGAGAGAGATGCTGAGAAATTTGCCTGGCACCTAGTTGTACTGTCAAGGAATCTAACATGATGGCTGTGCCCACAGTAGCCCCTCCTTTCGGAAGGGCTATGGTAATGTGGCACTTTGAAATATGCTAATGAGGTGGTCTCATTAATATTCAGTGCCTCGTTAGCATAATGCCGGCCATGTGCATGCTTCGAAACTTTCAGTTTTGAAAAGCACGCCGTCCATGTACCTAGGGGCCTTTCAAAACAATTCCCCTGATTTCAAAACCCCCTTCCTTCTTCCCAAAAGCAGATGGGAAGATGGGGCTTTTGAAATCAGGGGCCCTTTTCGAAAGGCCCCAGCCACACTGGCAACTGCTTTTCGAAACCAGCAGTTTCAAAGAGCGTGCGTGGCTGCCATTATGCTAATGAGGTGCTGGATATTCATGGAAGTTCCTCATTAGAATATTCCAAAGTGCCACATGACCTTAGCCCTTCTGAAAGCAGCGGCTAGTGTGGCCACGGCCAATATGTATATAACTTCCATTAGTGTTAATGAGAGCTAGGCATACATTAAATGAGGAAAAAACCCAGCTCACTGGCTCAGGTCAGTGCTGCTAGTGTCTCATTTCAATAAGCACATAATCCACACGCAACTGAAATAAATAATTCGTTACTAAACTGAATGTTGTAGTATTTTCAGTGTGAGGCGGAAAAAATAGGATTTTATCTGTTCTTATTCAGACCATTTAGTTTTACATGTCACTTGCTATGAGGAATTAGGTGAAATCTCCCCCATGGCAACTTCATTTGGCAAAATCTCTCCCGTGGCAACTTCAAAGTGTGAAACTTTGAAATGCCGGCCTGCATATAGCTGCAGGTCAGCTTTTTGAGGAGTAAGGGGACTCTGATGTAACATGGGCACTTTGAAGTACCTGTGGCTGACCCACAGATACACAGTTTCACACTTCAAAGTTGCCATGGGGGAGAGTTAGCTTAATGAATGCTGCATATACACCACAGCACTTCATTAGTAATCTCCCAGCACCCTAATTACCATGCCCCCTTTGAGTTCAGGGCTTGTCTACACACAGCCTGAGATTATCTTCTAGATTATTTTTTCTGAAGCAGAGATTGAAAATTCTGAATAGAATAACGTGAACATGGGTTAGCCACCGACAGATCAGCATTGTGCTTCCAACTAATTAGCACCTTTGGCCGGGATCTGTGAGCAATGGAAAGTGAACTCCCATAGAGTGGGACAGGAGTGCTATTTCCTAGTTCAGAAGGAGATGGAGCATGGGAGGGAGAAATGAGAAGTTTGCACAGCTAATAATCATTCTTTGCTGGATAAATAGAGAATTTCAATCTCAAAGACGGCCAATGCCCTCTGTTGTACGCCAGGCCTTACACAGCACACCTCTGAGCATCTTTTATAATCAACAAATCTCCACTTACATTTTTAATAACTGAATAAAAACATATTAAAAGGGCTCAGGTGGTAAAACTAAGCTTAACCTGCTTTATGGTCAGGGACGTCTTGTGATGTCATATTTAGGGCATTTTCTTTCTTTATACACCAGCAGGCATGAAATGAGATCTTCTGGACAATGATTTCTGTGTTACATATAAGAAAACTCAACTGGACATTAATAACTTTTTAAGAATATAGAAAGATCTTACCAAATACCCAGTACGTTTTTCTTAAACTGCATCACAGCATGCAGCACAATTCTCTTAAGAGTTACAATGCACTACCAGTTAGAGTCCTGTCTGGGATCCAGAAGAAGGAGAGCTCTAAGTTTTAGCTTGTATATGTGTTGCTAATTTTCCTTTGAAGCTATATGCATGTGTTCTTATTAACATCAGACTCATTTACTGGTGAAACCCCAGTGAGATAAATTGAGTGCCACTACCAGTAATCAATGTACAGAAACCTCAGTTTGGAGGTGATTTTGTCACAACTAGAAGAATAGAATTCCGTCAGCGGCAGGGAGCTAATTTTTCACCTTAAAAGCAATGGGTGAAGGGTATTATAAACACGGCTGACGTACTTCTCCCTTTTCTTATGGTATTCACACGTCCTCTCCCAGATTACACAGCTGGAATTCATAGGCAAGCTTGACACCATCAGAATGGGTCTGAATAGGGATAGGGAGTGGCTAGCTCATTACAATAAGTAATTTTCCCCTTTTAGATAATCTCATCTTCTTATGAACTGTTGGAAGGGGGCCACCTTGACTGACTTAGCCTCATTAACACTGAGGTAACACTCACATCTCTGTATGTATAAATCCCTGACAAATCAAACCTTCACTTCATAAATCAGATGAAGTGAGCTATAGCCCATGAAAGCTTATGACGTAATAAACCTGTTAGTCTTTCAGATGTCACAGGACTTCACTTTTTTTTTCGCTGAAACAGACTAACTTGGCTACCTCTCTGAAACTTGTCATCATTACAGAACCCATTTCTGCATTCAAATATAGAGGTTACTAATCACAGGCTGAAGAACGTGTGTATTATCTGTGACATTACTTTAATTATTCAGGGAGTGCTGCACCCACTCAACAACATCATCAGTCATTACTGTGTATGTGCAAAACACAGATTTTACTCTAAATGAATGGACCTTACTAGTGAAAAAGTCTATTCTGAAAGCTAGACACAGAGCTTTGAGTAGCTGAGCTAGACCTGTAGCATAAGGCCTCTCCCCAAACCACTCTAATGTTAGCTAGGAGAACATGAGGACTTCCTCATGGCTCATCTCTTGTGCACCTAACACCACAATAAACTGCAGCACCATTGAGGATGAAGCAACTTGCAGGATTGGCGAATGAGAACCGGCTCCAATGTCATTGCAAAAAATGGCAGCTTTCCTTTTATTTTAATGGGAAATGGATGGGGGCTCAAAGAGAGAATTCCTTCATTGAAATTGACCAATTTCCCATATGTTTCTTCTAGCCTAGACAACTACAAAAAGAGAAGTTTCTTCCATGAACACAATTGTAAACCAAAAAATGGTTGGCATTTATCTGTTAACATACGAATGGCAATACTGGGTCAGACCAAAGGTCCATCTAGCTTATTATCATGTCTTCTGATAGTGGCCAGTGCCAGGTGCTCCAGAAGGAATTAACGGATCAGTTCTTCATCAAGAGATCCATGTCCTGTTGCCCATTCCCAGCTTCTGAAAAACAGAGGCAAGGGACACTATCTCTGCCCATCCTGGCAAGTAGCTACTCATGGGCCTATCCTCTATGGATTTACTTAGCACTTTTCTACCCTTGTAATACTTTTTACCATCATGATATGCTCTGGCAACGAGTTCCATGGGTTGACTACATGTTGTCTGAAGAAACACCTCTTCTTCTTTGTTTCAAATGTGCTACCTATTAATTTCAATCATGACCCTTACTTCTTGTGTTATGGGAAAGGGTAAATATCTCGTCATTATTCACTTTCTCCGCGCCAGTCATGATTTTATAGACCTCTATCATATCGCCCTTAGTCATCTCTTTTCCAAACTGAAATTAAGGAATAATTCCAACACTTCTGGACACTAAGGCAAAGCTGTCCATTGTATGCTTGGACTATGGGCTTAGTTATGTGAGAGAAACATATCCTTCCAGCATTATTCTTATTACTCAGTTTTCTCATTACTCATCCATTCATCCAGCTGAGGCCATAATACACAGCCAATGTCAAAAAATTTAAGTGTAATAAAGCAAAAGGAGAAGTAATGCGAGAGATGCTCACAGAACTGATCCATGAAAATTAGAATATCACTTTTCTGGGCTGCATCATTCATCTTTGAACTGTTCTGTTCTTCTCTGTGGTGAATAATCTCATGGAGTCATATGAAGGTGAGTTTATTAAAGCATGTGTAGCACTCAGATCCTACAATGAGATCACCATAGAAAAGCCTGTGAGGAAATCAATAATGTTGTGTTCTTTGCAAGGTTTAGATATTGAACAAATGGCCTGGAGCCTCACACTGAGTGAGGATATACAGAAATATGGAAAAGCTTCCCATTTAGAATTCCTGAGAGAAAAAGAAGTTATGAGGCCCTGTAATTAAATATTGTATCATAAAGCATACACACATGGGCACTGAATTAAGGTTGCATAATCAACCTTCATTCTAGCATTTCCTAATTTTTGCGTGCTTGATTTTGCTCATTTAATATTTTTTTCCATGTAATGTAAAATTTTTAGGGTACAAAAGGACTCCCAAATGTGTGCATTTCAGTGACTGTGCAACTTGCATTCTGTTCAGACCATTTTCAAATGCATATTACTTATTTGACTAGAATGATCTCTTCAGAGCTGTTATTTTTATTGTGCAATTTGACATTTTCAAAAAAAAAGGGGGGTGGGGCTAGGTCTCACTAGAAGAAACCAAAACAGTGCAAACACCAACATTTAAAAAGTACTGGCACGTTTTGTAGGATGAGATGCAAGGGCCATGGGCAAAGCCTATTAACTCAATGGTAAGACACTAACTGACATGAACAGGTTTTGGATCTGGTCCTTGGTCTTTGGGAGAGACTTGAGGCCAAATGCTGTGGCCCCTGAACATTGTAGGACTAGGGCATTTCCACTGCAGACAGGAATCAGCACAGGCTCTTCCTACCAAAAGAAGTTCCTTGTGCACTAGCACAAGGGAATGTTTTGGAAAGAAGACTTGGAGAAGGAAGGAAATTGTGCATCCATTACCTCTGCAAATCTACCAGCCAAAGGAGGATACAGTAGATGTTTCTCTGAGACAGGGCTTCATTAAATATTTATCTCTGTGGTACTCAGCTCATAATTTCCATTACAGCTTGAAGACAGCTCAGCTTATGGCTACCCTTTGCCCTCAAATTATTCTTTAATTCCATGTAGAAAAATGGCCTCAACTATGGAACCATATACTGAGTATGAAGTTAAAGTGGCTTGTTTACAATGTCATGTGCTGTCTCCAGGCCATTCCAGCAATAACAACTGTCAGAGGGAGGGATAGCTCAGTGGTTTGAGCACTGGCCTGCAAAATCCAGCATTGTGTATTCAATCCTTAAGGAGGGCATTAAGGGCAAATAGATTTGGGGGAAAAAAAACAACCCTGTCAGGGATGTTGATAGGTCCTGCTGTGAGTGCAGGAACTAGACTCAATGACCTCTGAAGACGCCTTCCACTTCTATGAGATAGGTATAACCCCACCTTATTTCACTTATATACCCAAGCAAGGCCAGGTCAATTTGCTAGTATTATTATAACTGGTTTGTCACCTCTCCTTTTAATGTGATAACAGATAAGGGCCAGACATTTCCCCTGTAGTTTCATCTGGCTTGGATATATCATTCTTCACTTACTCCCCACAACTGTCGTGTTTGGGAATGTTACGGTGCCTTGTTAAACAACTGTGAAGGAACTTGATAAAGATAGATCGAGTTAGGCACGTTTCACCCATCCTTTCTCAAACGAAGACCGTGCTACTGAACATGACAAACTTGGAACAATTACCTAGATATACAGTCAAGAAAATGTTTAAAAATCAAAGGTTTTTTGAATGATACTTTAACACCAAAAGAGCAAAGAGGGGGCTCCTTGCTGACTTTAGGAGCTGCAAAAGTCTAGGCAGGTAGCTGATGGCAGGTAGTTTACTGAAAACAAACAGCGTTTGTGAGAGATGTACTTGATTCTAATGGAACGCAGGGCAAATTTCACGACTAGGCTGAAGAAGTTACCAAAACCTGGGCCACGTCAGCAAACAAGACCAAATTTGAGTCTGGCAAGACACAGAGAAACACTGCAGCCATCGGTTTAGAACTTATATTCTGCACAGCCCTGACCTTACCAAAAGAAGATGTTTCATTGGTAACTGTTCTCAGGCACGGGTCCTGCTGGGTTACTATGTCCCCTTACCATGCTGGCAGAACAATAAAAACAGACTAGGTAACAGGTGGAAGCCAAGGCATAGAAGAATCCATCAGCTACCAGCATGCAACAAAGAGTCCACAGTGTTGATCAGAGATAGCTCGGCTGGAGACAACTTCCAGAAATTCATGAACTGGCTCCTTTCAGTAGAACCTAAAGGATTTCACTCAGCTAATTCTGTACCTGAAGCTGTTGACAAATATGACACTATTGCTTCGGTGAAAACGACAGAAAGACAGCACTGGACAGGATGGGTGCAAAAAATGCCAGTTGATTGGTGGATACCCTGTGCTCCATGGAAGATGTGTCCAAATGTGGCATTCAACAAGCAATTACTTGTAAAATTCCTTTGTGAATATATGGTTCAAAATGTACCTGGCAGTGTAGGAGGAATACATTAAGCATGGACTCTCCTTCTTGCTGGAAGGACGGCCGGCAGGAGAAAAGCTGGCTTGGGGAGGCAAGCCCTGCTTCCCAGCACCACCCACTTCTACTCAAAAACCTGTGCTTTCCATGCCCACAGGAGACCACCCAGCCCCCTTTGTAAGCACTGGACCCTGGCCCACACCCATAGTCCCCTGCATTGCAGCCACTGGTTGGCCCCTGTCCAAGACTAGAACACCCCTACTTCTGGAGTGCCAGGTTGCTGGACATTATAGACACTGGCCCTTGCCCTGCACCCTCAGCCTTCCTGGTCCTGACCCACAGAAACCTGGATTGCTTGTGCCTCAATCTAGCCCTCAAAAAGGACAAGCTGCTGGCCAAACTCACACCACGTGAGGACAAAAAAGCAGTCAAGTAGCACTTTAAAGACTAACAAAATAGTTTATTAGGTGAGCTTTCGTGGGACAGACCCACTTCTTCAGACCAGAGCCATACCAGAACAACTCAATATTTAAGGCACAGAGGACAGTTTTGCAGAGCATGTCAAAAAAGCATCTTGGTAAACAAATATTTGATTGTCTTCACACACAGATAAGCCAGTTATTACATCATCATTAGAACAGCGATGGGATAATGTGGTGATGAGCTAATTCTTCTAATCGCTAAAGGCCAGATGCCTTCTGAGTTTCTACAAAACTTTATTGGTGCCTGTACTGGTAGGGGGTCACTGCAAAATCACCTGTGTCCAGGAATGCTGGAACAATTTGTATCATGCAGGCGCTGAGAGCCACTGAACCAAACTATAAACCCGCCATATGAGGAAAAACACTTCAATCCAGGTGGCACAGCAGCACCCCCAAAACCTCAGATTCCACCCTTTATGACTGGCCGTAGTCAGAGCAATCTTCCCTTCACAGAACTACCTCGGTACTAAGGCAATGAAGACAGTGGTAACCCACACAGTCTTGACAGAGATCATGATGATGAACAAGATGATGTTGACTAGACATATCACCTGTCCTCTTACATTTCAATGAAACCTGTACAGATTTATTATTAGATTTTGTTCTTCCCATTAGATTGTTTTATGACGCTTTGATGTCACAAATAAATCCATTTATGTGTCTTGAAACAAATCACTGTATCATTAAAATAAAATGAACATAAATATTTCAGTCATTTCCATTTGTTTGAGTTTATCCCAGTTTCTTTGGTAACAGTCCCACCTGACAGCTCCACATTCACACTGCATCTGAAAGTAAACATGAAAAGAGTTCAAATGACAAATAGCACGAATGTGAGAGGACACACATTAAGTTGATCAAATAAGTGGTTTCTGTGGCTCACCTAAAATCACTTATCAAAACCAGAGACCTCTTCCCGAGTTTGTATTTCCGATTGACTAGTGAAACAGTTGTGTTCTAATGAGATGCTCCTGCAGTAGATTGTGGTTTGAATTGTAACGGATGTCATAATTATCAGGGCAGACAAGAGTTATTTTTTAAAATAAGGGCAGAGAACAACTGGACCACAATTTTATAGCAATGTGAAAAATTAATAGAGACTTAGCTTTAAGAAAATATGCAGTGTTTCTAATGTACATTGTCTAAAACAGAAATAGTCCCACGTTAAAGTGTGTGGCACATTGTCATGGCGTGTCTACCCCACACAGGGCTGCAAAGGGTTAAGGTGGTCGTGAAGACCCATTAACTCCACAGGCTGCTGGCCTCGAAGAACAGCCACGGAGCAGGGATGGATTGTAAGCAGACTGCTACTGGGAAAGAGGAGTCAATCCCTGGGAAAAGGGTTTGGAGCTGGTACATCCAGAGCAAGGAAGGGAACCAGGAATGGTAGGAAGCAATCCAGGAAAAGAGCAGTAAGGGCTGGCAGAAGAAAGCCCAGAACTCCTGGGTCTCTGGACTGGAACCCCGATAACAGGGCGGGTCCTGGTTCTATTACGTCTGGCTGGGAAAGCAACACGTGGGGGTAGTTAACAGAAGACTTCTTGGATCTCTGTGTGAATGACAGAAAATTTGGAGGACCAGAAGGGAAGAAAATGAAAAGTGACCTGATTGGAGAGTATCAGAGAGGTAGCCAAGTTAGTCTGTATCTTCAAAAACAACAAGAGGTCCTATGGCACCTTATAGACTAACAGATATTTTGGAGCACAAGCTTTCGTGGACAAAGACCTGCTTCATCAGATGCATGAAGTGGGTCTTTGCCCACGAAAGCTTAAGCTCCAAAATATCTGTTAGTCTATAAGAGGCTACAGCACTTCTGAGTAGAAACCTGAGTCACAAAGAGGAAGCTGAGGTTCCCTGGGATGAGAAAGGAGCTGCAGACAGGGGGGGAAGGGAGAGATAGGGGCATGCAACTCTGACAAGGGATGTCTGACTCAGGAGCTAATCCCCAGAGTGACCTGGAGGTGGTGGTGAGTGGTATGCCCCATCCCGTACATACAGAATATTGGACTGGGGCTCCTTGAGACCTTCCTTGGAGATACACCATCCTTCTAGCACCAGTTACTGAGAGCCTGACTCTGCGATCCTTACACTGGTGAAAATTCGCATGAGTGGACCCACTGGGTCCTACAGGCTTCAAGGAGTCCTTGTGTTAATAAACACCCAGCCACTTAAGTGAGGGTTCCACAGTGAGACCCTTAGGAACAGATTCAGGAAGGCACCTCACTGGACACTCTCGTTTTCAGCTGGTGAATTGTCCCAGTGCTGGGACAATTCACCTGCTGAAAGTTGGACAACTCTTTAAATACATTACTGGATTATGGCCTTAGGGCCCAGATTTTGCCATTCCTATGTTGCTCATAATCAGTCTCCCTTATGGTCCTATAAGTTCAAGCTTGCACGAGGAGCTAGTTATTCAATCACCTATATAACAAAGATAAAACTGAGGTTATGGAATGGGAGAGTTACATTTTCTGCACCATCAACTGATATGGCCCTTTCATTACTTTTATAGTCATGGGGAAACCGTCAAAAGAAAATATTTTGCAATAAGCTTAGGCCTTCCCCAGTCTTTTTCACCCCAATCACCACAAAGGCAGTTTCTATAAGTGATGTAATTTGAGGATAGCAATTAGAAAATCTAATTGCATGATTTGGATCAAAAGTAAGTTTTAATTGACTAGAAACATGTCTTTCCTAATGACAACCTTTTCTGCTGCATTACCTGTTCTAATTTAAATAAGTTTAATTTTGATCTTTCCCTTGCTTTTGCTAATGGTGGCAGAACAGTGTTCTTAATACAGGTAGAACCTCTGTAATCCAGAACTCTCTTGACCAGCAGCATCCATAATCCAGCATGATTTTAGTTAGCAGGATGACCACTTATCATGGGTGCAGCCAAGTTTCCTATAGTCCCATGAAGTTTGTTTACAGCCACCAGTCCTGACTCTCAGTTTTCTGTGCTGTTATTTAACTATAATTTACCTTTAAATATCTTCTAAGACTCCCGTAAATAGTGGAAGTGTTGGTGGTGCTGCTAGACAATATTGACCTCCTGTAGTCCGGCAAATTCTCCCATCCGGCACTGCTCAGGTCCCCACAGTGACAGATTAGAGAGGTTCAACTTACATTATATTTCCAGAGCAGAACAGAGCTGCTGAGAAAAAAATGTAACAGTACCATTGAATACATGGTCTCAGAGGGGTAGCCATGGTAGTCTGTATGTTCGCAAAACAAATCAAGCAGTTCTGTAGCACCTTAAAGACTAACAATATTATTTATCAGGTAATGAGCTTTCACGGGAGAAACCCACTTCTTCACCTCCTGGAGCAGAACTGAGAAGGGGACCTAGTTTTTCTCTGAGTTCTGCTCCAGAATCTGAAGAAATGGGTCTTTCCCACAAAAGCTTATTAGCTAATAAATAATATTGTTAAATACATGGCTCATTTGCTACACTGGATTGACTGGAATCTTTCTTAAAATGAGTAAGATCTTAATTTGATAAAATTCAAAGCACTGCCTGTGAGGAGCAAAGGAACCTAGATGGCTTCTGGAGTGAATGGAAGTTGCAAGTTCACAGGATCAGGTGCTAAATAGATGACTTTGTAAAATGACTTCTTTCAGCTTCATCCGGAAGTACTATGTTCTACATTCAGTTTTTGAGCCTTATCTTTCAAACCTTACTTCTGCAAGTAGACTCATTTTCTTCTGCACTGAGAGACAGTGCGAATGAAAGACAACTCTGCAGCATCAGGTCCCATATCCATGGATATATGGTGGACAACCTGTGGCCCGCAGGCCCCATGCATCAGGGGTATCTGCTGCCAGGTCCTGAGGCACTTTGTTTGCACTGAGTGTCTGCAGGC
Organism: Carettochelys insculpta; assembly: GCF_033958435.1. NCBI lineage: Eukaryota > Metazoa > Chordata > Testudines > Carettochelyidae > Carettochelys > Carettochelys insculpta. Next base: position 129,067,775 of record NC_134140.1, on the reverse strand, counting down.
AGTTTGCTGTTCCCAGCAAACAGGAACTGTAGGAAGTGGCAGGTTGCAGGTTGTTCACAAAACTACCAAGCCCCTGCAGGATACAATAAACACAGCAGTGGAAATATTCACTCTGAAAAACCTTTTGCTGTTTCTAAGACCCAAAAGCTGTGATGCCAGGAGAGCTCTGATTCTGCAATGGCAGTCACCAGGCCCCCAGGCCCCTTTGAACTCTCTCTCTCTCAGCAGTCAATTGATAATGAGTAGGACGTCTTTGTGTCACCCTCCTATTTATGAGTCCATTGATGACTGATCAGCCTGATTCTGGAGCCACAGCTCTTGTCACAGAAGGGGCAGAGTTTGGTAGCTATTGGAGGGGCAAGGGGCATTTTTTGACACTCTTCTCCTCTTCTCCGCCGCTCCTCTTCTGCCCTGCGGTGGGACCTCTCAAACTGCGCCTCCCCCTCACGGATTACCCTTCTCCACTGGGGACGGTCCTGGGCCAGATTCTTGCAAGTGTCGACACAGATGCTTCCCTTTTTCATGTGTGCCTGCAGCATGTCCTTATATCGCTACTGTTGGCCCCCAACGCCCCTCTGTCCTTCCTCCAATGCAGAAAACAGAATCTGTTTTGGGAAGCACTGATCCGACATCTGACATGTGACCAGTGCAGCGAATTTGTTGGTGAATGATAACCGGATTCGATGCTGGGCATGTTCATGCACCTATCCTTCTGAGAGATATTTAGGATTCTCCTGAGGCAGCGTTGATATTGTTCAAGTGCCTTCAAATGATGCTTGTATGTTGTTCAGGTTTCCCATGCATACAGCAGCATTGGAACAACCACAGCACGGTATGCAAGAAGCTTTGTCTCACAAAAGATGTCCCGGATCTCGAGGACCCTTTGCCTCAGATGAGCGAAAGCAGAGCTTGCGCTACCATGGCAGGGTCAATCTGTGCAGCTCTGTGTGGGTGGGAGGGCAGCACCATGGTCCGGGAGACACAAAGCACTGATACCTCAGGCCCCGCCCCATCCACCCTGGGTCCTGCACCTTCTGGGGTCACAAAGCCAGGCTCCCCTCCCACCTTGCCTGAGGGCCTGCTGTGGCTGTCCCTGCTGATGACTCCTGGTTAATAATTCTGGCATAAGGGTGACACCCCCGTGCCCCCAGGTGCAGTACAGCTGCCACAACAGATTTACACTGCCCTCTGCAGCCCCTGATACAGGTTTTACTCAGTGTATATCACTGAGGAGGGGACAGAACAGACTGTACCCCAGCTATATTGAAGAGAATGGCCCCCAGCAAGGCTTCTCTCATTTATGCTGAGTGCTGGGCACACCCCAATATAGGGCACGCCTGGAATATAGATGATGCAAAATTGGCTTCCAGGCACCTGAGTATTCTAATGGAGGAATGGAGAGCTTGACCCCAAAAATGGACGGCCACATTTTGATACCTGTCCTCATCTTGAAGAGAATGTCATTTCATGGGTAGTCCCACGATGAGTCAGTAGGACGGCTTGTGAGCTCAGGCGCTTCTCAGATGATTTTAGACTCTGCTCATAAAAAAGTCAATGGCTCCCTTATATAACAGAGCTGTGTAAAGGGTCTCATTGTGAACTACTGCAATGAATTGAATCCCTTTAAAAACACAGGAAAGGCCCTACTGCACATGAGAAACGATGACAGAATCTGGTTTTGGGCGAGAAGTGAGAACCCCAGATTAAAATGTGAATTCTGAACAAGAACACAAATTTATTTTTAAATTGGCAGACAATGTATGGAATTAAGGTATCGGGTATCCTAGAAGTAATTCAGCCAAAAACTGTCACCACACTGTACTATTTACTCTGGTTCATATTGACATAGTATATTGCCTGACATACACATGAACCACTAGTAAATCACTGTCATAATATCATCCTGGATCAAATCACTAAGCTACATGTCACATCAGAAACTAAAGAGAAAATTTATTAAGGGAGTTTTGCCCTGGACTTCAATTAATATTATTACTATAGGTATTGCAGTAGCAGCCAGAGGGCCCAGTAAAAGATGAGGAATCCATGCTTCTAGACATTGTGTACAAACAGTTGACACAAAGAGTTCACAAATTAAGTATGGGAGCTGGGTAAGGCCCAGAGTATTTATAAAAGCGTTTGTAACAGAAACTGTTCAAAATGTATTTATGGGTCGCTTTTTGTGCATATTGTTGTGATCTCTGTAAAGGTGTTAGACAGAACACTTGTAGCTAAAATAACATGGAGGGAAGGTGGGAGACAAATCAGACCTCACACTCAGCCCATGAACTGCTGAAAGATTCTGCTCTCATTTCTCTTAAATACAGAGAAGTACATGGAGTTACACCAGTGTAAGTGGGACTCCAGCCCAGACAATGTAATTGTTCTGTTTGGTAACAACTATAACAGTGGGCTCTACATCTGGGAGTTACAATCAGAATTGTGTTTAAAGGGTAGTATGCAAGTGTGTCTTTTGTAGCAAGGATTATTTAGTGTACCTTATTTTAAGTGCTAGATGTGCTTTTGCCTGCTGTTTGTAACCATGGATATGCAAATAAAAGGAAAGACAGGAAATGGAAAATATTTTCTGCTACTTTTAGAAGGTAACCTGAATGCTCAAATCACCCTCTCCAGGCATATTGTGATTGTGAGGCAAATGAACAATACACCAATGTATTACACTTCATAATAAAGAAAATATCACAAATTTGTTTTCAAAGGTGTCTTTCATGTCTTTCAATGTTAACTTGTAGTCTCAGGCTACATCTACACTACAAGATAAATTTGAATACACTAATGTTGATTTTGTAATGCTGGATTTTATAAATTCAAATTTAACTATTCTCACCTCCCCACGTGCTCCTCAGAAAGTCGACTTATTGCTGCCACAGTCAATCAGCAAACATCGACTGTTGCAGCAGTGCATTGTGGGAACCTATCCCACAGTTCCCTCATCCCTGCAGCATTCTGGGCACGTTTGCTGGTATTTGTCATCATCTTCCCACATTGTATTACCCTCATTCCCCTCCCGTGGTATGCAAACATCCATTTTTCCAGTCAGAAGGAATAAAAATTAGGACGTCAACAAAGATGGTGTCGTTAACAGAAATTTCTTTCTTCTGTAACTGAATTATCAAGGATTTTATAAAAATCAGTGTGTGTGTGTCTTCTCAACTGGCCATCCATTGAGTGTCCCCCCTCCCGTGATTGCATCTGGTCCCTGAAAATAACACAGAGACAATGAAAAGCATGAACAAAGAGTAAATAGTAAAGATCTGGAAACAAGAGAGTTATTGGGCAGAGGGTATTTGGTTTCGCAGTTCATTATACAGCTTCTGTGCACAGTCTGTATTCTCAATTGGCCCTCCACACGCTCTTCCCTGCGTGAAGGGGTGCAAAGCTAGAAGAAAGAGGATAGAAAAGAGGAGAAAAAAAATGCTTGTCCTCCCTCTTCACTACGCAGAAATTGCCAACACAGGATGGCAGCAATGCCCTAAAAATCTTAGCCACCAGCGCAGACTTCTCACCAGTGGCAGCTAACCCTCTTGTTGAGGCAGACGGCATGGGGGAGTTTCAGTGAGGGGCCAGCTGAAGTAGTTCCCCTGTGCAGCAAAAAGGCTCTGAAAATCTAAGCCTCCGGGGGGACTTCCCCCTGGTGGCTGCAAGCTCCCAAATATCTTGGCTGCCAGGAGAGACATCCCCCCAGCGACAGAAAGACCCCAAAACTTTGTGTGGGGGGGCACTGGAAGTAGTCCCCTCATGTAGCAGAAAGGCCCCGAAAATCTTATCCACTGGGGGAGACTTTTCCCCAGTGAGTGCAAGCCCCTGAAACATTTCCCCACCCTTGGAGCCCTAACTGCGCACAAGCCAGGATATGGTGCTGCCTGGCAGCATGGTCAGCACCAAACAGCAGGCATGTCCTTTTCCTGGGTTGAGGGCTACCCCCGTAATGTGGCTGAGCCGGGAAAGACCCTGACTGCATAGTGCCTGTTGGGGTGGGGTTGGTGCACAAATGTAAACCACTGAGAAGTTTCTTTGCCTCTTATGGAAGCACGACCCCCAGCCCCCACAACAGCCTTGTTGCTACGTGGTGCGGCAGGGCAGCAGCTGGCATCAGGCAATGCAGAAAGAAATACCAAGTGTAGAAACAGAACCACAAACTCCGTGCTGGGGCTCTTTGTAATGGGTAGATGCACTCACAGCACTAATAGCAAAGAAAGACATTTCTCAGGCTCTCATACAAACATGACCCCACAGCCACAGGCTTCCTGGTCCTGATTTTAAATTCATGGGGTCTTCCTGTTACCTAATTCCTAAGCACCTGGAGAGTGGCAGCCAGAGCAGAGCATTGAGGGGCATTGTGGATTACATACAGGACACCTCTGGAGGCTAATATATTCGATTTTAAGATGTGACGCTTCCACACTGGCTTTTATTTGGCCTTTTAAATACAAACTTGAGGCTACACCCAGCAGGTACCACCAATGTCATGATATCAATATTAGCACTCCCTAAATCAAGCTAACGGCATTTACAGTGAAGACGGTGACATGGTAACTGCTAACTTCCTTAAATTCAAATTTATCTTGTAGTGTGGAGATAGCCTCAGGGCCTGAATGTCCTCTGCTTTCACCAGTAGAAATCTGACATAGTCCTTTATAAATTATTTTGCTAGTCTTTAAAGCGCTACTTGACTGCTTTTTGTTTTGATAATGTATAGACTAGCACGGCTCCCTCTCTGTTTTTAATCAGTGGAGTTACCCCAGTGAAAACTGGTGTGGCAGGACAATGGAATTGAACTGCAAAACTTGGCTGCTGTCATATTGAAAACAGTAAATAAAAGCAAATGCCCTTCAGTGAATGCATATCTATGGGCTGTCTCCTCCACTGCCATAAGCCAGCGCCTGTGATCCAATTCAAAGCAGCTGCGGATCAGCCCTATAAAAATAAATCATTTCAGTAAGGTGATTACCACCCTACGTGCCGTTACCCATTCACTGTATAGCACAGGAAAACCACTGCCACATCGCCTAACATGCACAAACAAGCATTATATTTCACCTGGAGGCAAATCCATCAATTTTGGCTATGCAGGGCACAGCTCCATACGTTATTTAACACATGAAATGAAACTGACAGCTCCTTTACATTCTGGCTCTCCGCAGACACACTGATTTATTCATATTTGAGTAGCAGTTGTGCTTTCAAACTATTTCCACACTATCACAAGAGCTCGTCTTCAGGTTTTGTACCAACTAAACAACATTGGCTAGAATGGAATGTAGTTACCCTGGTGCAACCTCAGCTGGTGTGGAAGCAGATAGACCAGCATACAACTGTTTATCTCACATAGCACATTTCTACAAGTCATTATACCTATACCAGCACCCTTTCAGCAATGTAACTGTGCCCACACCAGGGGGGTTGCTGCCACACAATTTTATCAATTTGTAAACCAAATTATTTAAACTGGTATAACAGCTGTTGCCTGGATCACCCCTAAGAAGGAACAAGCAGTCCTGTGGCACCTTACAGTCTGACACATGTATTAGGGCAGTGGCTCCCAGCCTTTCCACTAGTATAGATGCCCAATCACACACCCCCAAGCTGTTCACAGATGCCCGCAATCACCCCAAATCAGTTCACAGAGCTCCAATCAAAGCCAGTTCTAGCCAAGATGTACCCTTCATTAAATGACAAAGGAAACCACAATATAGATGTCCAGACAACCATTAATAACATTATTGGAAGAGGTTTAATTTAAAAATAACAATTGCTTGCAACTTTGCAATTTATTTAAAACTTATTTTCTGCGATCATTTTTATTTATCTTTAAGAAGCCCCTGGAAAACCCTCGCAGACCGCAGGAGGGGAACCCCAATAGTAGGTCATGGAGCTCCATTTTCATCTGCTGAAGTGGGTTTTACCCAGGAAAGCTCCTGACCTAATCAACTTGTTAGTCTACTTGTTGTTTGGGAAGCCACAAGCTAACAGGCTGAGAACAATAGTTTCCCAGCTTCGCTCTTCCGAAGTGTATGTTTAGAGCCTGATCTGAGCCCCCCTGGAGAACTTTAAGGTGCAAACGAGCAGCTCTGCCTACCGAGGGGAAAGCCAACAACACCCCGGGCCAGGAGACAGAGAATCATCCCGGGGCCACTCTTCCCCCCGGGGCAGGCAAGAAAGAAACCGCTCCCGCCTGGACTCGGAGACTCCCCGCCGCCCGCTTGATGGGAATGAAGCTGCGGCCCCGGATCGGAGGGAGAACAGCGCTGGGAAGCGGCCGGGGAGGGCTCAGCCCCAGACGGCGCAGGCAGCGAGGGTCGCGGCACGGCTGAGCTGGGCGTTCACGGCAGCCGGGACAAGGCCGCCTCGCCCGGGCCTGGGGGCGCTCCGTGGCGGCTCCCGGGGTGCACAGCTCAGCCGCAGGCGTGCGGGCGTGGGGCAGGCGTCCCCTGGCGGTCCGCCCAGTCGGGCCCCACGTGCACGCTCCAGGGCCCGGCCGGGGCTCTGCCGCCAGCCCAGGAGCCCGAGCCCCCGCAGCCCGGGGCGGCATGTGAGTAGCCGGGGCGGGGCGGGGAGTCCTGCCCCGTAGGAGAGAGGGAGACGGGGGTGCTGTGTAGGCGCCCGCCCGCCCCAGCCCTCCTGCCGCAGAAGAGACACCCAGCGCCCCACGTGCCCTCCCGGGGCTCCCCAGCCACTCACCGGCCCTGGGCGCCCTTCCTCCGCGCCGCTCTAGGGATCCCCCGCCCTGTGCCTGGTGGGGACGGCCTGGCCATCGGTCATCTGCAGCAGCTCCTCCGTCCCTCCAGCTGTCGCCTGCCGCGTGTCTCCGCCGCTCGGCATTAGCTACTCCTGCTCTCCCTGTCGCCGCGGGATCACTGTCACACAGACGTGGGGCTGGAAGGGAGCATGAGCTCTCGCCAAGTCCAGCCCCCTGCGCTCAGGCAGCAGCGACTAAGCCGGACTCTCCCGGCCAGGTATCTCCCAACCTTTCCTAAAGGCTGCACGGATGAGGATGCCCTCAGCCTCCCCTGGAAGCCAGTTCCAGAGCTGAACTGCCCTTCCACTTGGTGTTTCTAACATCTAACCTAACTCTCCATCGCTGCCAATGTTTGTCCTACGGTTAGTGGGCGAGGCCAACAATTTTGATCCCTATCCTCTTCATAGCAGACATAACAGAGTGTTAACCAGACACCTCCTCAGGCTCCTTTCCGCCACACAGGCTAGCCAGCATCTTCAATCTGCAGAGCACTGCTGTGCTGACAATAGGAATCACACCCTGAAAGAGCTCTTTCCAAAGCCCCCTCTTCTGGCCAGCAGACGGCTGCCCAGTTTCAGAAGCCAACTCCCCACAGACCAGGGCACACCAACTCAAAGTACCACCAACCAGCCAGTGCCATAACAAGAGGTGCATAATTTGCAGACATATTTCCTCCGCTAGGATGATCCCTAGTCCCCACAGCAAACCTTTCAAGATCCCTGGGTCTTACTCATGCCTGTGACATGTGGTGTACCTTGCCCCAGGCACTAACTGCCCCAACAACAGCTCACAGAGCGAACAAGACAATTGCTACGCTCACGAATAAACTCTCACTGAAAAATAAGTCAAAAATCAGGCATTACCCATGGGCAAGCACTTTTCATGGGGCAGATCTATACTTACAGGGAGGTTGACCCTCTCAACGTTGATCTTCCCAGGTTTGATTTTTCACACCTGGTGGGAATACACAAAATCGAACTACCAGGGCTCAACAGGCGACCCCTGTACTCTTTATTGTGAGGAGTAAGGGCAGCCAATGGGAGAGTTTCTTGCAATGACCTCCCTTTGTGAGGACAGACAGATACATCAATCCTAGATACATCAATTCCAGCTATGCAATTGTAGTAGCTGGAATTGCTATCTACTATTGACTTTCAGGTCTAATATAGACCTGACCATACGGAGATCACTTCACATCTGACCTCTCAGTCCTTATCTTCAAAGGAAAACCTCCAAAAGACAACCCTAGGAAGTCACGTTCATTCCTTTGCTAGACATTAATAATCATGGACTTAATAAAGAGACTGGATGCTCATTACAATCTATAATCCATCAATCCTCCTTTGTCCTGCAGCTGCACAGATGCTAACTGCCTAATTCCCTTAGAATGGTCTGTTGTAACATGAGTTAACTCATTATCTGTTTGCACTTTGTATTTAGCTATGCCACCCTAAGTATTTTCCCACCTCTTATGTAAGTTTGAAAGCCAGTCTTTCCCCAGTAGAAATTAGTCACCTCCTTGTCTCTCTAATAGTCAGTTAATACTTTTTATTTTTAAACAGAAACTCCTAGACTAGAAGATCCAGCCTCCACAATGTAAGGCACAGTGCAACTACCTATTTTAGGACAAATTTCCCTTGATGGATCCAAAAACTTGTGCTACAAAACGTATGAGTACCATTGTTCAGGTGATCTGCTTTTGTACATACTAGATGAGTAAAGGCATTCCAAGTCAATAAAAAGAGTGAAGCATTGGAATTAGAATCACACAGGGGCAAACACCCTATATATAGGCAATGCTCCATTATGATTTGTGCATCTTAGATGATGTGTTAGTTCATTATTCATTGAGGCTATGTCTACACTTGCATTCCTCTTTCAAAAGAGGTATGCAAATGAGGGAAATTGAAAATGCAAATGAGGTGCAGATTTGCATATCCAGCACCTCATTTGCGTACTCTTATTTCAAAATAGCTTCTTTCAAAAGAAGAAAACCAGTGTAGACCCTGCTGTTTCGAAAGTAAATCCCATCTTTGAAAAAATCCTTCTTTTTTTATGGGAAGAAGTATTCTTTTGAAGATGGGGTTTACTTTCAAAAGAGCAGTGTCTACACAGGTTTTCTTCTTTCGAAAGAAACTATTTTGAAGTAAGAATATGCAAATGAGATGGCAGATATGCAAAGCTGTGCCTCATTTGCATATTCAATTCCCCTCATTGGCATACCTCTTTCGAAAGAGGAAAGCAAGTGTGGACATAACCTGAGTGGAGTTTGATCTTATGGTGGAAAGGTACGCTCAAACTGAAAGTTACTGAATGGATCACAGCAACAAGGTCAGCTTTCAAATCAGTGGACCTTAGTTTTCCACTGTGAGCTTATGTGCTAGGTTTTTATTAAAACTTCAAAAAAGCCTGCCAAAGATCACACTCTGGCACAAAGACCAAACTTGACTGCGTGTCACTCAGAGGAGAAGCTGCAATGGGAGCAGGGAAGAGGGTATGAGGATTTAAAATCTAACTAGTTTTGTGGAGCAGCTGGGTGTTCAAAGAGCCTGCCGTTGGTTTTGCAATAGCTGTTAAACATTTTATTGCTGAACTAAAAAGCCATCATGATGCTAGTTTTAGGCAAAGGATCGAGAGTGGGATTTTTCAAAAGCACAACAGCGTTGGCCTAACTCCACTCCCATTGCAGTCACTGGCAAAATTCCCTTTGAGACTTACATAGAAGAACAGTTGGACCGATGCTGAGTGCTTTTGAAAGTCCCCTGCCTCCCCGCCGTTGCTGTTCAGTGGATTGCGGGGAGAGCTAAAGGCAATATTGCAAACTTTTGGAGGGCAGGAAGTTAGAACTGAATCAGGAGTTTCAAGTGAACAGTTCCCTCCTTGTTTAAATATGCTGGGAAAAAATGCATCTGTTTGTAGCTGAAACACACTAATTTCAAAACAGCATGCCATAGTATGCGCATACTTAAAAGCATCCCTTTCAATACCATTTGGTACTCAGTGCCATATGTCATCCTCATATCTATGATATTGAAACCATATATCCTATAGTGTTGTGATGCTATGCTGGAGACAATTTTTACAGATGAAGGTTTTCCATCACCAAAGGTAATCGACTTCCTAAAGAGGGGGTAGCCAGCTAGAACAATGGACGATTCTTCCATTGTTTGATCTACATCTACATCTGAGGTTAGGTCCCCCTAAACATGGCACTGAGTGCACATTTTTCACAATGTTAAGTGGCATAGTTAATTTTTAAGCATGGACCAGATCTTATTATGCATGTACTCCTTACAATTGTTTTCTCATTAAATTCAGTACAATTAGATGCTTGAGTCAAGATTAATTATGTGAGTAATGGTTTACAGGCCTGGGTCCTATAAACAGAATTTATAAAAAGAACTCTGCCGTGGATCTTTGTAGCCTGACTTGCAGTAATTCAATTGTATAGTGCTCTAGATGGCCAACATATGAGTGATGGTGGGGGCAGCAAGGGGATGAGTTATAGGAAGCAAGATTAATTTAGGTGTTTCGGAGTATTTTTTCTGAATAATGAACAGGGATAATTTAGCCAGAACTGTTCCATAAATGATTCTGTGGAGGGCACGTCTTCCAAAGAGATTCAGAAGTAACTTGCTTTCATCTCAATGATAAAAATTCTATTAAATGGAAGAGCTCATTTTTATGAATTTATGAAATCTGAATTTCTACTAGAACTATGCCTGGGTAACATTTCAGCTTTACTTGGAATAATTCAATGCCATAACACACCACAAGGCCAAAATACATAGGAGATAGAAAGGAAATGAAAAAATAAATAAATAAAGGTCACTGCAAGGATTTCAGAGTAGTTCTCTGAGGAATTGATTCATTTGGAACCATTTTACAAATAGGTCTGTAGAGGGCACCCTTCAACAATGGATTCATAGAGTAACATGGCGAACAACAAGAAGTCTTGTTGCACCTTATAGACTAACAGATATTTTGGAGCATAAGTTTTTGTGGGCAAAGACCCGCTTCATCACATGCATGAGTGGGAGGGAGGTGGTTTCAGAGGGGTATTTAAAGAGTAGGGTCCCAGTGAGAGGGAGGGTCAGAGCTGACAAGGTCTATTCAGCAAGGTGGAAATGGCCCATTATCAATAGTACTTATCAAAAGAGGAAAAAACAAGTCAGATCAGACAGGGGGATATGAGCCATTGTCAGAATCTAATGGGGAGATATTAACACGCAGGGCAGAGAAGCTGTTTTTGTAAGCTGCAAGCCACTCCCAGTCTCTGTTTAATCCTTGGTTAATGGAGTCAAATTTGCAAATAAATTGCAGCTCAGAGATTTCTCTTTCCATTTGATTTCTGAAATGTCTTTGTTTCAGGACTGCCACCCTCAGTAGCAGATTTAAGGGTGACAGTCCTGAAACAAAGACCTTTCAGAAATCAAATGGAAAGAGGAATCTCTGAGCTGCAATTTATTTGCAAATTTGACTCCATTGCATAATGCATTTGCATATCTCCTACCAATAGTTCTGTTGGGAGAGGCTTCCCCGACATTTGGCCTGTCTACACAGGGCCAAATGTCAGGAAAACTCCCTCTGCCCACGCCTCCCTTCTTCCTTGTGGAATGAGGGTTATCTGGATGTCAGCAAAGGCTTCCCAGAGTGGCTGACTTTTGTCAGGAGACCTCTGGATTCCCAACAGAAGCCTGCAATCTAGACACAAGACACCACCTCACTGACCTGGTCTCTCTGATATTCTGGGACCAGCATGGCCACAGGAGAAGGGCATACAGACTATTTTAAGAGCTCATTCAAAGTAAATTGGACAGTTAGAGCTCTTCAGTCACAGGACAGAAAAGGGAGGTTAGTAGGGTATAGATTGTTGTAATAAACCATGAATCCTGTGTCTTTATTAAGACCACAATTTTTAGCATCTAGCCAAGTTATGAATTTAAGCTTCAGGCTCATCTTCTGAAGGTGTTGTGCCAATTTTCTTTGAGGTGTCTGGCAGAGAGTGACTGCTTCGTGAAAAGTGGTCCCTCACAGCTTTGAGAGTGCAGTTGAATCTTTAGCATTTTTCTGTCTGTGTCTAGTGACTAGTCTAGTGACTTTTGTTGCATCCACACAGTTGTTATTTAGTGTGCTGGGTGAGGTACACATGTTGTGATGGGCAGGTGTAGGACCCAGGGATCTTAATAGGTGTGCTATGGTGGGGGAGGGAGGGAGCGTTGATCATCAAAGCATTGGTGGTAAATAGAACCTAATTCCACAAATAGTCCTCCTGGAATTAGTTGGGACCATATGTTGCGCTGTGTGCTGCCCAGTATGAATTACAGTGGCAGAGTCAGCTCCAACTTTATGTCAGTTGAAAAACAAGCAGTAGGACTAGATGTGTTAGGGGAAAGCAAGCTGTCTTGTTCAGAATCCCTTTAGCAGCAATGGACTAAAATCCCCTCTTAGTTATGCTGTTGTGAATCTGGAGTAACCCTACAGACTCCAGTGGAGTTACTGGTGTAATCGAGAACAGGCTCTGTCCCAAGCCAAAGAAAAAGGAGAACCCAGAAGATATAGCAACAATATTTCCAGCTGGTGGGCCCAGTCCTGTTCCTTTTCCTAGTCAGCATGTTTTCCACAAGACTCTAGGATCTGTTTGCCACCATTCCAGGTATTACTGGCTTGACTGCTGAAGGAAAAGATAATAAATCACTCTTTACTGTGAACAGGTCTGTTGCCATCATAAATTTAGATCTGGGATCCCGAAAAATACTTGCTGTGCTCATTAAACAATCTACTTCACTCGAGCTTGAACGGATCCCCAGCGGACATTGTAAATCGGCGATTGTGTTTTATAATGAAATACATGAAAGCGTATAATGGCATACATGAAAATAAGGATGTAGAAGAGCCCAGTTGTATCTCCAACTGTAGGGTGTAATGGGCAGAGTTGGCACAGAATCTGTTATGGTCCAGTGACCCATGAACAGACTGCAATTATTGATACATTTCTAATAGAATTATATATTACAGCTGTGTTCCTTCCAAAACCGCTTGGTAGGAATAGTTTTGTTAAACAAGCATTGGAATTCATAATAGATTGGTAACATTGCTTGAACTAAGCAAAACTGTGTTCCTCAACCTTAGACAAAGTAGTGCCCTGTTGTCCATGTGCCACGTATAAAAGAAACAACTTGATGTGGCTAGCTTGACCAGATGGCAAGTGGGAAAAATCAGGACAGCTGGTAGAGGGTAGTAGATATCTATATAAGACAAAGTCACAAATATGGGGAATGTCTTCTGTCAGACCCAGGACAGCTGGCTACCATAGTTTGGTGGAGGGCAGATATACCAAAAGGTAGGTGAATGGTTTTCTATTTCCTGAATAAAATGCCAGAGACTGTTGCCATGTAATCAAGGCAGGCACCTGACACTAGTTAAAAGCTAATTGAAGCAGCAGGATAATCAGGCACCTGCAACAAATTAAGACCTGCTGGGCCACTTCAAAAAGTTTTCCACAATGTAACATGGGAAGGAGAAGAGTGAAGGACTGAGAGGAGGAAGTGCGTTGCTGGAGAGCTGAGGAAAGAGTGCCTGTGCTGATGAAGGAAAGATTCACTCAGATACTAGGGGAGAATTTGGGGAAGTGGCCCAAGGAAAAGGCTGCAGTACTGGGGCTAGGTGAAAACCCTTGTCAGTTGCCACTATCTACAACTACTGAGTAGAGCAAGCCCTGCTAGTGCAGTTTTGCAATTGCGGGAATCAGGGGAGAAGAATATGACCCACATCTCTCTCTCTCTCTTCTCTTCTGCACTGAAACCTGTTCACAACAGTGAATAAAGGGATAAACAAATGAGGAGAGAGAGAGCTCCACAAATATAAATCCCAAGGCAGCTCAGTATGGGCACCAGTTTATTCTTCTTATGTTAGCTCTCTATGCTAAGTAATACAAAGAGATTTCTATAGCCTCCTACTTACAGTTGCCCAGCAGTGGCAGGATATTTGTTAAACCAATCTATGCATCATACATGGCCAGTTCTCAAATAGTAACGTTTTAGAGCTGCTGAGCCCATGAGAAATAAGTATCCAGAGGCTGTTAATTCTCTATTTAAACAAACCAGCGATTTTGCCAGCTTTTTTTTTTACATTGACTAAAAGAGTCTCTCATGTAATCTCTGTAGCCAAAGGAGTTAAATGACAGTAACAGACAAAGGTTTATTTGTTTCTCCCCATAGACAAAATATTGTGCTCCTTGTGAGCCGAACACTCCGCTAAGGTTCAGGAAGTCAGTAGGCACTTTGGTTGCATGGGAATGCAGACTCAACCCCTCTAATCCCTGTATATCCTGTTTGTCCGATACTGCTTGAACAAATGGGCATACTATGGAAAAGTGAAGAGGTTTTGAAGTCAGCCCTTTAGAGTCTCTTGCAAACAAACTGATCCCCTAAGTTCCATTAATTTATGTGCTTTGATTTGCCTGTAGGCAGATTCTAATCTGTTATCCACAGCCAGGAGATAAAGAGACACATGAAAAAGATAACAAGTCCTGTGGCACCTTATAGACTAACAGATATTTTGGAGCATAAGCTTTCAAGGGCAAAGACCTGCTTTGTCAGATGCATTAGTGGGGGCGTTCCAGAGGAGCGTTTACATATAGACTTATGAAAAGGAGGGAGTCCCACTCAAGAGGAGGGCCAGAGTTGACAAGGTCTGTTCAGTCACAGAGGAGGTAGCCCATTATCAGCAGTTAATGTGGAGTTGAGAACATCAAGAGATGGGGAATCAGGTCAATTCAGTCAGGGAGGATGTGGCCCATTATCAGTAGCTAATGTGGAGGTGTGAACATCAAGAGGGGAGAAACTGCTTTTGTAATTGGTCAGCCATTCCCAATTCCAGCTCTGAGCCACATCCTCCGTGACTGAACAGCCCTTGTCAGCTCTGGCCCTCCCCTTGACTGAGACTCGCTCTTTAAACCCTCCTCAGGAACCCCCCCACTCATGCATCAGATGGAGCAGGTCTTTGCCCATGAAAGCTTATGCTCCAAAATATCTGTTAGTCTATAAGGTGCCACGGGACTTCGTGTTGTTTTTGAAGATACAGACTAACTCAACTACCCCTCTGGTACATTAAAATGTTAGAAACACAAAAAGCCCCTTTCCTGTAACACTGAACAAGGGATTTTATTGGAATAAGGACAAGAGAATTTCATCTAATGCTACTCTCCATGCTTTGCTGTAGAGCTGCCTAGATCCTAACCTGCTTTCTCTTGCTTAGTTTCCTACTGTAGTAAGATGAAGGCCTATGCCCATGCAGCGCAGGAGTAGGTCTTCAACTTACTACACCTACTACAGATTTAAATGTGCTCAAAAAGTCTCCCTTAGTTAACCTCTTCTGCATACCTGGCTATTACAGATTGAAATCTTCTTCATCCATCCCAAGAAGTAATGCTGAACACACGACTATTCTTAACTGACAAAATGATGGACATCATAGGATGATACTTTTCTTGTCTTTGTTAGTTTAATTCTTAATAATAATATTATGGGATCTACTGGTCATACTCCAGGCACAGTTTCAACATAACTGCTTACTCATAATATTGGCTGGTGTGATTACAAGGTACAGCTATTCCTTGCTCAGCTCTGCTGTGCTTAGGAAGCAATGTTTGTTTGTTTGTTTAAAAATCACATAGAATCTGGGATAGATAACATTTGGAGATGGTTGTATCACCATCACTTTATAAAATTAGTATTTGTTGCCTTCTTGCGTTCTAAATCCTTTAATACGTACATACAATTCAGTTATACCCTCTGCTGAAAACATTTTGGAAAACACACATTCCAATTAGAAAAGGTAAATGTATTTTAAATTAGACTATATTAATTTTCTTCTAACCTTAGGTCTTCTGTTATTTTCCTCTGATTTCTCTAATGCTAAGCAATATTGAATACGGTTCATTAATTTTAGCAAATAGCTTGCTCTCAATTAGCTTAATCAAGTATTCAGATTTCCACACAGTAAACAGTCCCACTGATTTCTATTTCCTAAGAATCTCTTATGAACAAGCCAAGTAGAGATACAACACAAGGGAAAGGATGCAGTCTTTCAACCCTCCCTGGGGGAAAACCCCTCTGATTGGCCTTCTTCAGCTCCTGAGGTGGAGCAGTTGATAACAGGTGCTGCAGGAAGCTGGCAGAGTTCTCCTCTGCCTGCTGTCAGAAGCAGAAGCTGTTCTCACAGGAAGGAAGAAGACAGAAAGAGCCTGGCAGCTGAAGGGCAAATAAGAGGCATGGATATTGGGTGGGGGCTGCAGGGAGGGGCTTGCTGCTTAATTATTGCCCACAGTGGGAGCAAGCCGGAGTCAAGAGGCTTGAGGCACCCAGCACATCTGGAGAATTAAGCAGAGGGGCTTCCAAAAATACCACCCTGGGAGATCTGAGCCAGTGAGAGCTCCAGGCTGATACCTAGCTGCCCTCAAACATAGAGGAAAATTAGCATCGAGCACCACACGTAATCGGCTTAAATAGTCCCGTAGAGTTCCTTACAGACTGCTCCGGGGTGCCAAACGGGCACAATGTATTTAGCTTTGGCTGTGGCTGGTTAAGCCTTCATCCCTGGGGTATTTTGGTCTGTTCCGAGACCAATCCTTCTATTGAGCTCTGTGTGCTGATAAGGATCCCACCAGATGTCAGTGCAGTCTGTCTGGCAAAGAAGCTTCCAGGCTGGTTGCTGGCATTGTGGGGGCCCTCAGGCATTGCAGAGCACCTAGAAAATGTTGGAATCCCACTGCGGTCCATTGGACCCATGAGGTGGAGACCGCACATATTTAGTTCTGGATTGTTAAAATGGACACTGCTAACCTTCAAAAAGCAGCAGTAGATTTAAGTTTTAAATACGACAGTGAATTGAATGCCTTGGAAATTTCATCAGAGATTTAGAGTTTTAAACATCAGGTGTTAGCACTGTTGCCAAATGTTTAATCTGAGACTAGTTTGAACCTTCTGCAGTTAATTCATAAATATAATCTGGCCTAATCGTGTCGATTTGGGAATTGCCCTGTAAATATTTCTCTGCTTGCCAGTGACTGTGGCGTCTTGTGAAAGAAGTTTTAGTATGTTAAAATTAATTAAGAACTGCCTTTGAGCATCCATGGGTCAGGAGAGATAATCAAATATGTCCATCTTACCGCTAGAACACCAGGTAACGAATATTAATTTCAATGCAATTACTGATGAGTTTGCATCATTAAAAGCATGCAAAGTACAATTACATGAAGTACAATTATAAACACATACCTAAACAGTATCTGACATGGTGATATTTTATAACAATATGTATTAATATATAGAGTATATATCTATAAATTATAATATATGTATTAAGATATTTATGTATTAATTGCTTATGCAAATTTCATAACTATAATGAATAAATGTATTATTATTATTATTACTGTTATTATTATTAGTGTATTTCCTTTTCTATGAAATATCTACTATGAATATATGAGCAGTGCAATTTTATATTCTTGCCACAGGTACAAAATTAGCTAGTTATGGCACTGGCTTGATCTACACTACCAAGGGCCATCAGTCTAAGATACACAAGTTCAGCTATATGAATAATATAGCTGAAGTCAACTTACTTAGGCTACGTCTACACTAGACAAAGTAAGTCAAACACAGATGTGTAATTCTAGCTACGGCAACTGCATAGCTGGAAACAAAATATCTACAGTTGGCTAACATGGCCATCTCTACTGGGGAAGGTCGACGGGAGAGTTTCTCCTGTCAACCTCCCTTAGTCCTCACAAGACAGAAGGAGTACAGGTGTCAGCTGCAACTCCTGAGAGGTCAATTTTGCATATCCATGCTAGACTAGACCCCTGTGCAGGTTGACCTTCTGGGGTTGTGTAGACATAGTCTTATATCTACTTACCACAGTGTCTTCACTACAGTAAGTCAATGACTGATGATTTCCCATTGGCTCTGCCTGTACTTCTCATTCCAATGTAGTACTGGAGTTGACGGCAGAGCACTTGGCGGTCAAGTTATAGCATCCGTACTAGACACGATAAATCAGCTCCTGCTAGCAATCGCTGTCTGTTGATCTGCGGGGTAGTATAGCCAAGCCCTCAGTATTCCTAGCAGAAACTCATTTTCTATTTGTCATTAGTTCTCTTATGTAAAATTTTCCATTCATCCAGGCAGAAATATCACCATATTATTTAGAGGACTAGCCACAGAAGAAAAAATGAACAGCAAATAGTGGATAAAAATAGTTTTCATATTATCTCATTGTTTCCTTTGACTGCTCAAAGAATTCTTAAGTAACAAATACATCCACAGAAATAGGATTGGTTCATGAATGGCATGCAAATGGAAAAGGACTCCACTCATGACTTAAGATAAAAATGGACGTGCTGGGTCAGACCAGTGGTTCATCTAGTCCAGTATCCTGTCTTCTGACAGTGGCTGGTACTAGATGCTTCAGAGAGAGTGAGCAACACAGGGCAACTTGCCAAGGGATCCAACCTCTGTCATCCAATTCCTGCTTCTAGCAGTCAGAGGCTTAATCCTCCAATTACATCTACCAACACTTAGGAGTGTTCTGATATGTGAAAGGTAATTATTTTTGACTCTGATTCAATATACCAGTTTTCATCAGCAATCATAAACATCAATTATAAGCACACACCCCAGAATAGATGAATCAGTTCTTAATGGAACCATTGTCTCATTAAAATTGATTCGGTCCATGTTGATAGGACAGTTGCTCATTTTAAAAAAAAGACTTTGCAGATTACAGAACATGAACTAACTTAATTAACAATGCAAGCAGGATAGATTAACTTAACTTAATTAACAATGCAAGCAGGATAGATCTAAGAAGCAGCGTCTCCTTCCGAGTGTACTTTATTGGATTCCAATGCATCACTTCTTCCTCTTGCCAAATGAGTTTAACTATTCAAGCTAAAAAATCTCTTCTGAATGCAATGAGCCAAAATACTTCTGGCTGAACATTTTAGAAAAGGGAGGATGGATAATTTTAATGCACGTGGAGGATGAAGTAGTGACTGCTTAGTTTCATCCTGAACATAAATTCCCTTTTTTCCCTATTGGCTGCATTTTTACTTGTAGGTATAATTTATGTTATTTGCTATCGCTGCAAAATATTTTTGCTAGCAGTTATTTGCATAGCACTTTGTCCATTGTTTTAAGACTTGGTGATGCAAGGGCACCTTTAGTGGCAAACCTTTGTGCCTGGACAGAGCCCCAGTTGCTTCTCTGGGGCTCAGTGTGACCATAAGGATCTGCTGTGAGGCAGTATGGAGGCCTTGTTGGACAAGGACTTAGTAAGCAGAAGCAGATCACTGGATCTGCTCTTTGGCCCACATCCTTTCCTGCACCTCCCATTGGCCAAGAACAGCAAACTGTGGCCACTGGAGCTCTGGGGGGAATGTGCCTGACGACAGTCAACAACACCAAAATGTCTAGCAGCTCACCAGTGGATTACCCTGACCGGTTGAGAGACAAAGGTTGATGACCCATGGGCAGAACTGAGGAAGGGGTGGAACTGGTAACATGTTGCAATAGATCATCAACAAATTAGTAACTTTGTGGAGGAAGTGGGAAGTTCGGAAGGAACTACATTCCATGATCCCCCAGCTTTGTCTACCCTGGCAATTGGGCAAGAAACCTTTTAGTCATTCAGAGATACTGACCCCCAGCCTCCTCCACCCCACCAAAAAAAACAAAAACCACTTTTGCCCCAGCAAGTGTCAGTGAGAACAGTGCGTTGTCTGCAGAAGCACCTTCCTGCTGACAAGGTGGCCACTGCTCACTAAAGCTGTGTCTACACGTGCATGCTACTTCGAAGTAGCGGCACTAACTTCGAAATAGCGCCCGTCGTGGCTACACGCGTCGGGCGCTATTTCGAAGTTAACTTCGACGTTAGACGGCGAGACGGCGAAGTCGCTAACCTCATGAGGGGATCGGAATAGCACCCTACTTCGACGTTGAACGTCGAAGTAGGGACCGTGTAGACGATCCGCGTCCCGCAACGTCGAAATTGTGGGGTCCTCCATGGCAGCCATCAGCTGGGGGGTTGAGAGACGCTGTCTCTCCAGCCCGTGCGGGGCTCTATGGTCACCGTGTGCAGCAGCCCTTAGCCCAGGGCTTCTGGCTGCTGCTGCTGCAGCAGGGGATTCATGCTGCATGCACAGGGTCTGCAACTCGTTGTCGGCTCTGTGGATCTTGTGGTGTTTAGTGCAAGTGTGTCTGGGAGGGGCCCTTTAAGGGAGTAGCTGGCTGTTGAGTCCGCCGTGTGACCCTGTCTGCAGCTGTGCCTGGCACCCTTATTTCGATGTGTGCTACTGTGGCATGTAGACATTCCCTCGCTGCGCCTATTTCGATGTGGTGCTGCGCAACGTCGATGTTGAACATCGACGTTGCCAGCCCTGGAGGACGTGTAGACGTTATTCATCAAAATAGCCTATTTCGATGTCGCCACATCGAAATAGGCTACTTCGATGTAGGCTTCATGTGTAGACGTAGCCTAAGAGTGCAAATATTTTGCAGCGAAACTGCTGACCCCTGTCCAACTTTTAGTGACACAGCTGTGTTGACATGACTGTGTTCCTCAACGCCGTGTAGCACAGACAAAGCCCGAGAAATGGGTGGCGAAATAATGTATTTCCCACCATCCTTGGACTCAATCTAGGTCTTATGAACACAATTTTTTGGAAAGTTCATCTTTCAATACAGCCGAAGCATGGACTGACAGCTTCCACCTTTCCTCTCTTTTGTTTATTTTTTCTGAAGACCATTTATTTGATAAGACCTCAACTACATTGTGCTTTACTGTAAGATGTACATGTTGCAATATCAAAAACAGTTGGAAAATCTGCCAGACTTTCCTTTTCTTATACACTAGAAGGAAAGATGTGTATGGAATTCGGTCATGGAGTTCAGGCTGGTGGAGGTACCTCCTAAAGAGGAGTACTGCTTTTCTCAAAGGTCTCTTCAGGGGAAGTTGCATTATATCTCAGGAACAAATGGGCCTATAACGTGCTTGTAATCAATTGCCAGTTTGTTTCAGATTCACTAGTTTTTTGGACATACCTCTGAGTTATATCAGACATGTAGATAACAAAACATTTTGTTAGATGGATGTAAGGTATTAGCCATAAAGTTCAGCATGCAGACAAGGCCTCCTGCTCAGATAGTTTCTAAACCTGGAATAACATACTACTGATAGACTGACAGGCAGTTATATTTCCCTTGCCCTAAGGTCCCTGGAGTTTCAGTCCTACAGCCTTCGTGACCTCTTCAATGCACGGTGGAATTCCTTACTCCCTCTAATCACATTCAGCACACTCCAAATTACTGATCAGTTGGATCTGAGCAGCCCAGCTGCTGCTCCTCTGGAGCCCAACTCAACTTAAGGGCATTTGGCCCATACATTCTAATCCAGAGATGGGCAACCAGGAATAGCGGGTGGGCTTCCTGAGTGGCCCTCCTTCACCTCAGTGGGGTGCAGCAGCCCATGGCCCCATGCCTGCCCTGTTTGCCCCCCTGCCCACACCTCTCGTGCATTGGAGCCACACCCATACCGGCTCACCTCCCTCCCAGCACTTTCAGAGTGTCTGAATTGCCTGAATCCCTCTTCCTCCCAGAGCTGGAATGCCACAAACAGCTGATTTCAGCCTTCCAGCTCTGGGAGGGCGGGGGAGGAGTGGGGACGTAGCACAAATCAAGTGATTCACAGCACTCTGAAAATGCTGGGAGGGAGAGGAAGAAACGAGGAAGTGTGGGGCTCCAGTGACCCACTGTACAAGAGGCCTGTGGGGCAGAAAGGCAACCAGGGGTTCTGCGGGCTGCAGGTTGAGCCCCAGAGAGCTGCATGTAGCCTGCAGGCCACAGATTGCTCACCACTGCTCTAGTCCATTTGCACCAGCTGGACTCTCGACTTCCCATTTCTGAGTAATTTCCCCCTATAATTATATTCCACGACAAATTGCTCCATTGTTTGAAATAAGCAAAAAAACAAAAAAAGCTACATAAGGACTTTTTATATTCCCCCTGTCACTCCTGGGGTGTCCCAGACCCTCACCTACCCAATTCAGCACAGTTATGGCAGGGTTACTCAGTTGCATAAAGTTATGCACACATAGAAGACTTACCTGGCATTGCACATGTCCTTCAGGGCAGGGGGTTGGCAGTGTGGGGATTGCAAGAGTTAGGGCAGGAGCTGAGGGGCTCAGGGCAGGTCGTGGTGGGTACAGAAGTCAGGGAAGGGAGTTGTGGGGTGGGGCTGACAGCATGGAGCTGGTAGGTCTCAGGAGCTGCCCATGGTGATGAGGATTGTGCTGCAGCTGTCACTCATCTCCTCTGGCAGGCTGTGGTGCCTGGACACTTTGCTAGCTCCCCTGGGGTGGGGCAGAGCTGTGGTGCCTGGCCCTGACGGGCAGCAGGACTCTTCGGGGTGTGGGCAGTGGGGTTTGTGCAGCCTACCCCCATGCCCCAGTGGTGCTCCTGAGGGGATGCCAGGGCTGTGTGGCCTGGCCCCTGCCTGGGTCCCTGGTGCCGCTGCTTCAGGACAGTGGGGCTGCTGGCTGGTGGGCTCCCCCATCCGGTTCTGTGGCGAAGGGCCAGGGAGAGGGGTTTGGGGCATGGAGGCCACTTATATTGACGGCTGGTAGACAACATGCAGAGCCCTCTCACCAGCCCTCTCACTTTCCATGTTATGGAAAACAATCCCATTCTAGGCATCACCAAACTCTGGACTTGCTTTAAGAGCGGGTGAGGGGAAGAGGCACACCATATTTGCCGGTCCCCAGACCTTACCATTCAAGAGCAGCTCTTGAACAAATGGACTCACAGACAGAGGAATAGATGCACAAATTCTCTTACAGCTCTAACTCTTTACAGGACTTGAGGCTATAGATGTATATTTATTTCTTTCTGCATTGCCTGTCAGGCCTGGCAAAAAGGAATCCAGACAAGCCAAAGTGTTACTCTGACACAAACCAAACTCAAGCTCCCTGCCAGGGACGTGTGAGTTACAGGGTGGAGAATGGGTTGAGGGCTCTGCCAGCCTGAGCCCTCCAAGGACAGAACCGGTCCCACTTTTTTTTTTCTTTTTTTTTTTTCTGGAGACTGATCGGATGACATCCTGAGAGCTGAGACTTCGTGTGGTGGCTGTAAAATGGTCGGCCCTCCTTTGTAGGGGGTGGGGCCTGGCCTTTGCAGGCCATGAAGTATTTTCATTGTGGTGTGGATGCTCTCTCCCACCCAGGCCTGGACCGCATGAGTGCTGTTGCCCAAGGCATGATGTCAGGTACGTCACTTGCCTTCATGCTGATGGCGTGACACTCAGTCGTAACCATTCACATCACGGTGAAGTATTTCTTTCAGCAAGGGTAGCTGAATTTGGCCCTGTATTAGTAAATGGTATCACGCAGGAATGATGCTGTTCAAAACGGAGCACAGTACAACAGTAATTCTGGACAACCAGTCCTGTGAGGAATGGGAGAGTGCACTTGGGTTTGTTTCTCACGAGATGCAGAGGTGAAAGTAAGTGGGTATGCCCTTGCTGCACAGCTCTGGCAAGAGCTGGCAGTGCTGCAGCAAAAACCATCAGGGAGCTATTTAAAGATCAGGACTTGGGTTGTAGTAGGACAGGACCTGTAAGACATTTTAAGTTATTTTCACTGCTTGCTAGATGACCCGTGTAATCCCTTAGTAGCTGGTGACTAATGCAAAATTCACTGAAGAGAAGCCATATATACGTCCCTAAATGAAAACATACCAGCTTTGAAATGGGGTGGAGGAACAAGGGCGGGCAAAGCTTGTAAACTTCCACCCCATTATTTTGTTGTTACTTAAAAGCAGGTAGGAGTAGGGGGCTGTTTTGCTAGAAGAATAATGCTGTGTCAATAGAAGACGTATATTCTGGTGAACATACCATTGCATGCCTGAGCCTGATTCCCCATTCAACCGACTTTTACCAATGTAGCTCCACTGACTTTGGAGGAGTTACTTCTAATAGTAAGTGATATGAGAGGAGACTCAGGCCATCAAATAAAATGGCTTTGTTAAGATATTTTTCAGGGTGGGAAAATGTGAAGCCACCTTTTTCAATATGACACCCAGAAATGTAGACCCTACAAAACTGCAGCCCTCCATATTGTTTGACTGGCGAAAACATTCACAAATCATTTTTCTAACTATCCACAAAGCACCAAGCTGAATTTCCTATGATTTGTGCATCATATTCTTTATCACACTTCCATATGTAGAGAATCACCAGCTATGAATAAAAAGGGGCTGCAAGTTCCCCAAATCACTGAAGCTTAGCATTAATTAACCTTCATTGTTCTCCTCTTTCAAACATTCAGGTCAGGCAGTCAGGGAACAGAAATACTAGCATATGGCTTAGGGCAAGGGTGTGCAAAATGGGGGGCATGAAATTTTGTAAGGGAGGCACAGTGCAATCAGCACCCCGCCCCCCCCCCAGGCTCCATTGCCTTCTCCACAGCCACCCTGCTCCTGTTATGCTGACCTCTGTGGAGAGCGGTCTCCTGGCCCTTTGCTGCAGCTCATGCAGGGTGTCCCTCCTGGGAGAAGGGTGTAGCCTTGCTGGGAAGTGAGGCCTGGAATAATGTACAGAGGGAACTCTGACTGAGCTTCCCAAGGCTCACAGCCTGTCCCAGGCCTTACCAAAGGTTCTGCTTGCATCTGCCAGCGGGAGAGGCTGGGGGACAATGTGGTTAGAGAAGCAGGAAGGCTTCACACTCTACGCAAACTAAACAGCTCGGCTCCCAGGTCAAACCAGATCAGCACCTGCCAGCTGCTCACTCCCTGCTCCCAGTAGGAAAAGTAAGGCCCCCCCCTTCCTCAGCATGCACTGACTCTGGGCTCAAGCTCCACCAGGGGCTTTGTGTTACAAATGCTAATTCTAGTTTGTAAGTCATGTTCAGACTTAGTTCCTTGAGGCACCCTGGGCTGGGCTGGGCTGGGCTTGCTTTGAAGCTGCTGAGTGTTTGATATAAAGGGAGAGAGACATATTTTGTCTGAAGTTTCACTGCTGCTGAGAATCCCTTACAGCGAGAAGCAGCGTAAGTTACAAAACCAGCACAACTGCTATCAACCTCTTTCGGTTTCGAACCAGGGTCACAGAAATGATCCCATGGGTCCAAGGAAATAGTGAGAGAGGCATCAGACACCTACGGGCGCTGAGCCCACGGTTACTGATGATGATGATGTCCAACCGATGAAAGAGAAAGTGGCATTCAAAAAGCTGATTTATCCATTGCCTCTCCCCTTTGCCTCTGTGGCCTCCACCACTGCCATTGCTGAGGGAGCACAACATGTCTCTTCTGGGAGACCATGCTCGCTTCCAGGGCTGTCTGGGGGATGGGGACGCCATTGCATAGCATAAATAACCACCATGGAATATTACATGTGGACAGATTGGCTACGTCTACACGTGAAGCCTACATCGAAGTAGCCTATTTCGATGTGGCGACATCGAAATAGCCTATTTTGATGAATAGCGTCTACACGTCCTCCAGGGCCAGCAACGTCGATGTTCAACTTCGACGTTGCACAGCCCAACATCGAAATAGGCACAGCGAGGGAACGTCTACACGCCAAAGTAGCACACATCGAAATAGGGATGCCAGGCACAGCTGCACACAGGGTCACAGGGCGGACTAGCGCTTCCGGGGCAACAGCTAGCCGCTCCCTTAAAGGGCCCCTCCCAGACACACTCAGCCTGCACAGCACGCGGTCTGAGGAGCCATAGGCACACAGACCCCGGGCGCCGCAGTCATGGACCCCCAGCAGCAGCAGCAGCAGCAACAGCAGTTAGAGGTCCACCCAGCCCTCCCGGCAGGAGCAGGGCTTGCCCTGACCCATGCCATGTGGGAGGCAGCTGAGCACCTCCTTGCCCCAGGGGAGGAGATGCCCCCAGGGCAGCAGGGCTCAACCCCTACCCCTGCAGCACCCCACTCCACCCCCCGCCTCACACGCCGGCGGCTGTGGAGCTACCCCACCAGCACTGACTGGTGGGAGCGGCTGGTGCTTGGGGAGTGGGACGACGACCACTGGCTCAGGAACTTCAGGATGACCCGGCAGACATTCCTGGAGCTGTGCCAGTGGCTCACCCCCGCACTCAGGCACCAGGACACGGCCATGCGGCGTGCCCTCACAGTGCATAAACGGGTCGGCATGGCTGTCTGGAAGCTGGCCACTCCGGACAGCTACCGATCCGTGGGCCAGCAGTTTGGTGTCGGCAAGGCCACCGTCGGGGCTGTCTTCATGGAGTAAGCGAACCCACGGGGGGAGGCCAGGGCAGGGGGGCCAGAGCAGGGCAGGGCAGGGCAGCGGGGGCCAGAGCAGGGGGGCCAGAGCAGGGCAGGGGGGCCAGGGCAGGGGGGCCAGAGCAGGGGGGCCAGAGCAGGGCAGTGCAGGGCAGGGGGGCCAGAGCAGGGGGGCCAGAGCAGGGCAGGGGGGCCAGGGCAGGGGGGCCAGAGCAGGGCAGGGCAGGGCAGGGCAGGGCCACGCACACCCTGGTCACCCCTCATTGGTGCTGTCCCATGTGCTTTCTCTGCAGGTTGTGCGTGCCATCAACGCCATGCTCCTGCACAGGCTCGTGAGGCTGGGGGACCCAGATGCCACCATCGCCGCCTTTGCCACACTGGTCTTCCCCAACTGCTTCGGGGCTCTGGATGGGACTCACATCCCCATCCGCGCCCCGCATCACAGTGGCGGATGATACCTCAATCGAAAGGGCTACCATTCTGTCGTCCTGCAGGCCTTGGTGGACAGCCGGGGACGTTTCCAGGACATTTACGTGGGCTGGCCTGGCAGCACCCACGACGCCCGGGTTTTCCGGAACTCGGGCCTGTGCTGCCGGCTGGAGGCGGGGACCTACATCCCCCAGCGGGAGATCCCTCTGGGGGACGCCACCGTGCCCTTCTGCGTCATCGCAGATGCGGCCTACCCCCTCCGGCCGTGGCTCATGCACCCCTACACGGGCCATCTCTCCGCTAGCCAGGAGCGCTTCAACGAGCGCCTGAACCGTGCACACCAGGTGGTGGAGCTCTCATTTGGCCGCCTGAAGGGACGCTGGAGATGTCTCCTGACCCGCCTGGATGCGGGCCCCAACAACATCCCCCAGATTGTGGGTGCCTGCTGCACCCTGCACAATTTGGTCGAGAGCAAGGGGAAGACCTTTCTCCAGGGCTGGGCTGCGGAGGCTGGCAGGGCACACGTCCAGCCACCTGCTGCCCCCAGTCGGCAGGTGGACCCCGAGGGGACCCGGGTCCGGGAGGCCCTGCGGGCCCACTTCAACGAACAGGCCGCGGGGTGAACTCTGCCCAGGCCCCCTACTGCCCGCCCCTTCCTCCCCCACACTCCTGCCCCAACGCCCACACCATGGAGCACCCCACCGCCCCCCACCCCACACTTGTCCTGGACAAATGACAGCACGCACTTGTGGCTGAACGTAAATTTTTTTTTTCCTTGCCGAAACTTATTTTTTTCTTTCAGAAATTTTTTGTTTTTGATGTAAATAAATATATGTGAACCACAAACAGAAAACAACGAGGTACAAACGTTCAAGAAAAGCAATATGTACAAAAATAAAACAATCCAAAGAAACAACTGTCTGCCATAAATAATAAAAAGAAAACCAGGGAGGATAAAGGGGAGAACTATTTACATGGGGGGGACGGGGCAAACGGGGGGACCAAAAAAACAGTGTCCAACTATATACAAGGGGGGGGCCACGTCCCGGGCCCCTCGCCCCTATAGCCCGGCACTGGGCATGGCCGGCCGGGAGCCCCGCCGCGCTTGCAGCCTGGTCCGTGGCTGGGTGGGAGCGGGCTGGACCGGAAGGTATGGGGGCCGGCGAGTGTCAGGTGGCTCCAGGGGTCCCTCGGCGCTCCGGCCCTCGCGGGTGGGTGGCGGGGCGACGGCGGACGGGCCGGCGACGGGCGGAGCAGCTGGTGGTGGGGCTGCAGGAGCAGGCAGGGCGGGCGATGGTTCGGCCGGCGCGGCATGGGGGGCCAGGTAGTCCACCAGGCAGTTAAATGTCTGCATGTAGGCCCCCCATGCCTCCTGGCGCCAGGCCAGCGCCCGCTCCTGCAGCTGGAGGTGCTGCTCCGCGACCTCCAGCTGCCGACTGAGGATGGCCAGCAGCTGGGGGTCCGTTGCCGTCGGCGGTTGCAGGCGTGGGGTTCGCCGTCTAGCCCGCCATGGGGCTGGTCGGTCCTTGGCCGAGGGGCTGCCCTGGAGCGATGGTCCCGGAGGGCTCTCCGGGACAACTGACGCCTCGCCGGCGCTCTCTTCCGGTCCTTCTGATGGTGCAGGTGCGGGACACAGGAGAGGAGGGGGGGAAGAAGAATGGAGACAGGCATTAGTGTGGGCCCCGAGCCGTGGCCTTTGTCCCCCCAGCCCTGTGCTGCAGGTTCCCCATCCCCATCCCCGGGAGATGCTGCTGTGATGGATGGGGTTCAGGGGTCCCCCTGCCCTGCACCCCGTCCCCTGGTGGGAGCGACTCTCACTTCACCCCGCAGGGTCTGACAGCAAGAGAGGTTTCTTAGGCCACAGATGCCCAGTTTCTGGCAGGAGTGACAGCACCAGCTGTCGGAAGAGACAGTCCTTCCAACCCGTCGTGGGGAGAAGACCCCAAGGGGGGCCCCTCCGGGATGCAGCTTTCCCCCTCCTCAGGCTGGCTGCCTACCAGCTCTCCCTTCCCCTAGCCTCCACCTGTGGCCCCCGCCCTCACCCCCCAATTCCAAGCCAGCTCGGCTCCTCCCTCCTGTTTGTTCAGGGCAGAGGTGTCACCTGCCAGCTGTAGCGCCAGGATCCTCCTTGGCCCCTGGGAGCTATTCGGCTCTTGTGGCTCATATGTAGCCTGAGTCTCCCTTTGGCACTCCCCCCACTCCATCACATGCTGCTGCTGCGGGGTGTCCCACCCCCTCCTCCCGGGGGCCCCTCGAGGTTCCGCTCCCCCCTGGCCCGGGGATGGGACATGGCACTGTCATGCGGGGTGGGGGGGGGGCAGGGGCTGATGGCTGCAGTGCTGTGAGGGCCATGGCCCTGGTGTCCTTGGGGCCATGGCCATGTGAGCATGTGGGGAGCCCTGGACACATATCTCTTACCCCCACCCCTCAAGCCCAGGGGTGTCCACCAGAGAGGGGTACCTACCTGTCGGTCCGCTCCCACGGTCCGGAGATCCCCGGGGGTTGGAGGCCCTGCTGCTGCTCCGGGATGGCAGGAGGAGGATCTGCAGGCTGGATTCTGCGGAGGAGGAGCCCCCCTCCTCCTCCTCCTCCTCCTGCCGCGATGTCCCGGGGGTGGCCTCGGGGGGGGGCCCCCGGGGTGCGGGGCTTGCCTCCGGGTCGGACTCCGGCTGCAGGGCCTGCTGGGGCTCATCAGCCGAGGTGTCAAGGGTGGCCGGAGGGGAGGAGGTGTGCCGGGAGCCCAGGATGTCCCTGAGCTCCCTGTAAAAGGAGCAAGTGACGGGGGCAGCCCCAGATCGGCTGGCCGCATCCCGGGCCCGGGAGTAACCCTGCCGCAGCTCCTTGACCTTACTCCTGACATGGTCAGGAGTGTGGGCAGGGTGACCCCGGGCAGCCAGGCCGTCGGCCAGCTGAGCGAACGCATCCGAGTTCCGCCTCTTGCTCCCCATTACCTAGAGCACCTCCTCCTCGTTCCAGAGCCCCAGCAGGTCCCGCAGCTCGGCCTCCGTCCAGGAGGGGCCCCGCTGCCGCTTCCCAGCCTGGCTGCCCCTCTGGCTGGGCTGGCTGCCCTGGCTCCCCTTGGGGGGGGGGTCCCCTGGGGGCGCTGGGGGGGCTGCCAGGTGGCCATCGCAGCTCTGTGTGGCTGAGGGTGGTGCAGGCTGGCCGCATGTGCAGGCTGCAGCCTGCACGTTCCCTCAGCTTCCTGCAGAGGCAGGGAGGGGGAGGGGACCTTTAAGGGGCCGCTCCACGCTGCCACCAGTGAGCTGAGGGGCTGGAGAGAGCGTCTCTCAACCCCCCAGCTGATGGCCGCCATGGAGGACCCGGCAATTTCGACGTTGCGGGACGCGGATCGTCTACACGGTCCCTACTTCGACGTTCAACGTCGAAGTAGGGCGCTATTCCTATCCCCTCATGGGGTTAGCGACTTCGACTTCTCACCACCTAACGTCGAAGTTAACTTCGAAATAGCGCCTGACGCGTGTAGCCGCGACGGGTGCTATTTCGAAGTTAGTGCCGCTACTTCGAAGTAGCATGCACGTGTAGACACAGCTATTGAGGGATAAAAAAATATTTAGGATTGGCTTCTAATACACTTATTCCCATTCACTAGACTCTTACTTAATATAGTCTCATTGACTTCAATAGGATTACTCAACATGAGGAAGATGATTTGACGGGAGGGCTTCTTGCAGGGTTTGTTTGGGGTTTTTTTTTGAACCCTTGAGGGAGATGTATTTCCTAAACAGTGATGAAAATTAAAACACAAGCTGAATATCTTAGAAGCACTGAAGAGTTGTATTGGGAATGAAACATAAGAGAAATAGGTGCGTTTACACTAGAATGCAACGTGGAAGTAGCAAGCCCAACTTCGAAATAGCGCGTGCCGCGTCCACACAGCACATGCTATTTCAAAGTTGAAATGGAAGTTAGACGGCGAGACAGTGAAATCGCTATTCCTATCGGAAGATGGGAATAGCGCCCTACATCGACGTAGGATGCGTGTAGATGTTCTGCATCCCGCTACTTTGAAATAGCGAGGTCCGCCATGGCGGCAATCAGGCGCAGACGTACTGTCCAGCCCCTGTGGGGCTCCATGATCTCTGCGCCCAGCGGTCTTAAAGCCGCATGGACGTGGAAACCCCATAGCAGGAAGCTGACACTGTGCAGGCAGAAGCTGTGCCATGAGGTGCCCCGGTACAGCCCCAAGGGAGACCATGGCAGCCAGCCAGCCCCCTGAGCACCCCTGGAGTTCCTTCCCCCACCCCAGGCCATCCCAGAGCTCCCAGGCCTCCAGCTGGTGGGGCAGGAAGCAAGGCCCCTCCTGGACCGACTCTGAGCTCCGTGACGTGCTGGGGCTCTGGGGTGAGGGGGAGGTGCTCCATGTAATGGGGAGCAAGTGGCAGAACGCGGAGGCATTCACCTGGCTGGCCGAGGGCCTGGCTGCCCGGGGTCACCCTGCCCGTGCTCCTGACCACGTCAGGAGTAAAGTCAAGGAGTTGCAGCAGGGTCACGCCTAGGCCCGGGACTCGGCCAGCCGGTCTGGGGCTGCCCCCACTGCTTGCCCCTATTACTGGGAGCTCAGGGCTACCCTGGGCCCCCAGGACACCTCCTCCCCACCAGCCACCCTTAACACCATGGCTGACAAGCCCCAGCCGGCCTCGGAGCCAGGGTCGGGTCCGGAAGCCAGCCCTGCACCCCCAGGGCCAGAGCCAGGACCCTCCACCCTGGCCATGGAGTGATCCAGTGAGGAGGGGGAGCTCTTGCTGGACATCCCCTCCTGCAGCTCCAGCCGGGCATCCACCAGACGGGCCTCCCCTGACCATGGTGGTGGACCTTCGGGTTTGTACCCCACAGGCACGCACCCCCAGGGCATGGGGCAGGGGCACCACTTGACCAGGGGGCCCCCACATCCCCAGAAGACCCCACCCTGCCAGGGTGCGGGCAGACCATGGCCCAGGGATGGTGCCACAGCCACCAGTACCCATCAGCACCTCCACCCATGGACGGTGCCATGCCCCACCCCTGGTGGGAGATGGGAGGGGCGGACCACTGGAAGGGGTCACCCATAGGGTCACTGCATGCACCAATGGGGGATGGGTACCAGACGCCTTTGGGGGATGGAGGTGGGCGATGGGTCAGGGCTCGGTACTCATGGCCTCTCTTCCCCTTTCCCCCCTGTTTCCACAGCTGCACCGTCCATGGTCCCAGACAGCCCCCCGAGGCCCGCAGACCACCACCGCCCGGGGACACCACAGCCGTGTCTACACGTGCACGCTACTTCGAAGTAGCGGCACTAACTTCGAAATAGCGCCCGTCATGGCTACACACGCCGGGCGCTATTTCGAAGTTAACTTCGACGTTAGGCGGCGAGACGTCGAAGTCGCTAACCTCATGAGGGGATCGGAATAGCGCCCTACTTCGACGTTCACCGTCGAAGTAGGGACCGTGTAGTCGTTGTGCGTCCCGCAACTTCGAAATAGCGGGGTCCGCCATGGCGGCCATCAGCTGGGGGGTTGAGAGATGCTCTCTCTCCAGCCCCTGCGGGGCTCTATGGTCACCGTGGGCAGCAGCCCTTAGCCCAGGGCTTCTGGCTGCTGCTGCAGCAGCTGGGGATCCATGCTGCATGCACAGGGTCTGCAACCAGTTGTCGGCTCTGTGGATCTTGTGTTGTTTAGTGCAACTGTGTCTGGGAGGGGCCCTTTAAGGGAGTGGCTGGCTGTTGAGTCCGCCCTGTGACCCTGTCTGCAGCTGTGCCTGGCACCCTTATTTCGATGTGTGCTACTTTGGCGTGTAGACGTTCCCTCGCAGCGCCTATTTTGATGTGGTGCCGCGCAACATCGAAGTTGAACATCGACGTTGCCAGCCCTGGAGGACGTGTAGAAGTTATTCATCGAAATAGCCTATTTCGATGTTGCTACATCGAAATAAGCTATTTTGATGTAGGCTTCACGTGTAGACGTAGCCCACTTGGGCTGGGACAGGCTCACCCCCGCCGGGGCAAGAGGTGCACTGCCCACAACCCTGAGGTGGCCGCTGCCCACCGGTGCCAGATGAACCTCATGGAGCGGAGACTCCACTTCGAGGAGCAGGAGGCCGCCTGGCACCGGGAGGCCTAGCGGGACTTTATGGCCACCTTTAACTGGGTGGCCCCCACATTCGAGGAGCTGGTGGTCCGCCTACCCCTCCGTTGTCCTCCATGCTGCCCTCCCTACTGCCCCGCCTGATGTCTCGCCTGATGTCGCACCTGCCCCCCTGCCTGATGTCCTGCTTGCTGCCCTGCCTGATGTCCCACCTACTGGCCCTCCTGACGTCCCGCCTGTCACCCCACCCGCCAGCTCTGCAGGGCAGGAGCCCACTGGGGCCAACAACCAGGCTGAAGACCCTTCGGCTGTACCTCCCCGTCTTCCTGGACCCCAGCTGGCTTTGCTGAGGACACCGGCTGAGGTGGGGACCAGCCACCCGAACATGGAGGGGATCACGCCCATCCACCCCCGCCCTGGAATGATGGGCAGATGTCTGGCCTGCCCACGTCTCCCCTGTGTATATAGTTGTCCCCACCCTGTATATCGTTATTATAGTTGCTGCCCTGTATACAGTTTATTATAGTTGTCCCCACCTGTATATAGTTACTTTCCATGATGTTATTTGTTATTGGTTTATATGCACAGAGGCGAGGTTTTTGGTTATTTAAACAATGAGGCAGTTTTATTTTTCAAAAACCCGTGTCCCATGTGCTGTCGGTGAGGGCAGTGTGCGGGTGCTAGGGGCGGTGTGCTGGGGACCCACCAGGGATGGCCTGGGTGGCGCTCACTAGGCCCCCGGTCAAAGTACTCCCGCAGGGCCTCCCAGACCCCGACCCCGTCCCGGTGGGCCTGGCGGCTGGGTCAGCAGCCGTCTGGGGGTAGCCTGTTCCAGCCTCCAGTGCCCAGCCCTGCATGAAGGCCTCCCCCGTGCTTTTCACCAGCTTGTGTAGTGTGCAGCAGGCACCCACAACCTGGGCGATGTTTGGGAGGCCCATGTCCAGGCAGGCCAGGAGGCAAAGCCACCGGCCCTTCAGGCGCCCGAAGGCCCACTCGACCACTTGGTGGGTGTGGTTCAGTTGTGCGTTATAGCAGTCCTGGCTGGCATTGAGGTGGCCTGTGTAGGAGCACATAAGCCAGGGCTGGAGGGGGTAGGCTGCATCCACCACGAGGCAGAGGGGTATGGTGGTATCCCACACAGGGATCTCCCTCTGGGGGATGTAGGTCCCTGCCTCCAGTCAGCGGCTTAGTCCCAAATTGTAGAACATGCGAGCGTCATGGGTACAGCCAGGCCAGCCCACGTATGCGTCCTGGAAGTGGCCATGGCTGTCCACCATGGCCTGCAGGACCACAGAGTGATAGCCCTTCTTGTTTATGACAGCCGCATCCAGGTCCCCAACTCAGATGACCTTGTGCAGCAGCAGGGCATTGAGTGCATGCATCACCGGGTGGGAGGGGACATGGGTGCCTGTGAGGGTATACAGAGTGCGCCCCCACCTGGGCCCCCCTCCCCAGGCCCCCATCCCTAGGTCCCCCTCCCGGGCCCCCCATTCCCCAGTGGGTTCAGGCCCAGGACTCCTTACCTCCATCACGACAGCCCCGACTGTGGCCTTGCCAATGCTAAACTGGTGTCCCAGAGGGTGGTAGCTGTCTGGAGTGGCCAGCTTCCAGGCTGCTATTGCGACCCTCTTCTCAATGGTGAGGGCGTGCCACATCCAGGTGTCCTGGTGCCTCAAGGCGGGGGTGAGCCACTGGCAGACCTCCATGAAGGTCTGCCGGCTCACGCGGAAGTTCCGCAGCCATGGGTCATCGTCCCATTCCCCATAACCAGCTGCTCTCACCATTCGGTGCTGGAGGGGTAGCTCCAGAGCCGGCAGGGCACCCGGTGGGGGGGGGAACAGGAGGGCCCGATGGTTCAGGGTGTCCCCTTGTGCCCCTGGGGAGGGCTCCCCTACCAGGAGCTGCTGGGTGGCTGCCCGGGCAGCAGCTAGCAGGGCGCCTGCTCCGCGTGAGGCAGCTTCGAGGGCTTCCCACTGCTTCTGGATGTCTATGTCTGCGGGCTCGAGGTCTGCGAGGCTTGTGTCACCAACGCAGGGCTCGTGCAGTGCAGGCTGGGTGTGTCTGGGAGGGGCCCTTTAAGGGAGCGGCATGCCGTTGCCCTGGAAGGGCTAGTTGCCCTGTGACCCCATCCGCGGGCTTTCGTGGCCCCTTATTTCAAAGAGGGGTGCTTGTGTGTGTGGACACTCTGCTTTTCCTTCCAGGGCGGCCCCTTTCGACGTTCTCTGTCGCTACTTCGACGTTGTACATCGACAGCACCAGTCCCGGAGGATGTGTGGACGATACACGTCGAAATAGCCTATTTCAATGTCGTTACTTAGAAATAGCCTCCTTCAACGTAGCGTCTTAGTGTAGATGTAGCCATAGTCTATATGTTAGTGAAAGTGTAGTATTTCTTTCCAAAGACAGGAGGGTGGGAAGGAGGAACCTCACTAAACATTTTTGGGTTTATAACACTGCCAGACACATGGACAGTTGCTTATTTTTTTAAAAAATATGAGCATGAGAATATCTTTCATCTACTTTTTCAAATATATCATTTGCTCTGTTATCCCTAATGCAATATTTCCCGCAGATATATGGTTCCGCAAGCTCTCTTAAATTTGATTTTGATTTGTGATATTTCTATCCCATCTTTTAAGAGTTTGCCGTTTGGTTTATTGGTTTTATACTCTTTATCTTCAAGAGTCCCTGGATGACCCTCATCTAATAGTTTTTCTATTCTGACCCCGATGTATTAATGAGTTATGCTTAATCTTAACACTATTCACTTGAACAATATATTATACCATGTTTCTAGTTAAAGGGGAATATTTATAACCACACAAGGTGCTTCATTCTTATGCAATAATATAAAAGTAGTAGAATGCCACTGACTTAAAGGAGTTATTTTTGATTTACACCAATAAAATTGAGATCTGGATTTCGACGAAGGTAATTTGATAAACTGTACTGGCCACAATGCTGTCTAAATATGAGCCTTCTACATTAGTATAGTCCCAGTGCTTTATACTACAGCAAGGACTTGGGTCAGTCAAATCAGGATTGTGCCCGATTTTCTTTTCCAGAATGCTGGGACGTAATGATGGTTTGCACGAGTGACACTGGTCAATTATATTAGCTGGCAATGAACTATTCAGTTTATTGAAACAGCAAAACAGCAAAAAGGAAGATTTTAATACAAGATGGACACTTCCTCTGTATACGCCCTGTTGATTCACCCATGCAATCAAATATTTCTTACATTAAGAAGCAGTGTTTATTGTGTGTCTGTTGGCATTGCCCAACTCTTGAATTTACTATACACAGTAATAATAAATATACTGAGATAACATCTTAGATTAAAACAGGGGCCTCACATTCACATTCACACTGATATAAACAACAAAGACACTTTTAATGATTTCTAGCTGGACAACAGTGGGTTTTAAGGAACATAATAGGTGTAAGTAAGGACTCCTGAACAGTGTCTTTAAAGAAAGGTTACCCAGATTTTTTTTTTTTAATTGGAGGATAGCCTTTACAGAAATTACAAATATAAATACTTCCTTGTTCCTCACTTATTTTGCCAGGATGCTTGACCACTTTTAATTGTTTCCACTAACTGACTGTAATTATTCCTCCTAAAATAGCTGTTGAAGAAAAATGGTGGAAAAAACAAAAGATGCAAGACAAGTGCGGAACAAGCAAAAGAAGCAGGAAAGTGCTCAGAGAACATGCACTGGTGAGGATGTGAAATAGAGACTCTGTAGAGAAATGCAAGTGAGAGCAGGACGAACCTGAAGTGAGACCAAGAGTATGAAATAAGGAGGAGGTAAAAGGAGGAACATATTGTTCTCATTTCTCTGTGTTTACAGATAGAGCAAGCATTCCAAACATACTAAAATACACTACAGCTGATGGCCACTTCAAGTTCTCTGAAATATTTTATTTAAGATGTTAATGCCTAACAAAAATCCTCAAGGGAGACTGCCAGATTCATGGGAATGAAAAATAGACCCTTTAGTCTCTGGTCACTAAGTTGAAATGAACCCTTGTCCAGTGCAATGGAAAACTGTCATCTCTGATCCACAGCCTCTGTGAAGCACATTGTTGGTCTTGGTTAATTTCATAGCAAACTGCTCTAGCAAATGTAAATAATTGCCCCCTTGGTTTGTAGTGTGAACTGAGCAGGCATAAAATAATTCAGACCATCACTCCGAGATGGTCTCTCTAGGGAGAATGGGCATGATGGTAGGACAAGGAAGGGAAGTTTGCCCCCCACGCCACCCCGCAGTAAAGGGAAGTCTGTTTATATGTTGTATAGGTACAGTGCAATCTGGCATTTTCTGGAAATATAAAATGTACTTGAAAAGAAAAGAGAGAAGCAGGTGGTACCAAATTATTTGCACCTGCAGTTTGCTGTATTCATGTTTAGATAAATTCCTGTTTAACAAGGGATGGGCTCAGCCTTTTCAGAGACGTTATAGATGCTATCTGACCTCACACCGACAACAGGCTTACAGCACCTGCCCTTTCATGGTAACAAAAGTATATTAAAACTTTTATTTAAGAGAGCTGCCATAGCTTGTGGATTAATTGCTGAAGTTTTGTACAAGCATATAGCATCTGTATAATGAAAACCAGATTGTAAAAATGAAAAAAAACATCAGCATGAAAGAAATCACTAGCTTGCAGCTTTGAATGACCAGGTGAAAATGTGAATGGACATAACGTCATTCAGATTCAGTAGATGGCACTGTGGCATATGGTCATCTTGCTAGTTTTGTTTTATCTGAACATAGAAGAGATTGATTTTGGAAGTTACGTTTGTTACTAGATTCAGTGCAGAGTATGGGGGGCTGTTTATTATATGTTTTTAAGCTGAGCCTGTCAGCAAAGCCTCTTCCATATGTGTCTCTGGTGGTCTTATTTCTCACATACAGCCATTGCCTTTCGTATTGTGAAAATGAGACTAGGTGATTGATTTAAAAACTAAAAGGCTCTCGGTCCCGTTCTGCACTTCGGCATCTGGCATACAATAGCAGGTTGCCTCTTCCTTTTACATAACATCAGCAATATGCAAGCAAGTGAGCACCTGCTCATATCTGTTCCGAGTGAGCTAAGATGACAAGGCTTCCAACAGCTTTTTCTTTTAATCAGCTGTCACAAAGAGATTCTGCATTGACAGTGTTGAAAAACATTGGAGGCCTGGGCTTTGCTTCAAAACCGTAATTGTACGGCTATTTCTAACTCTATTATACGCATGAAAAGAAATCTTACTTCTGAGCTAGTGTTTATTTACGGTGAGGTCTTCAGGCTCCGTGCCCTCTTTTTATTCTATTTTACAGCACCTGGCACAGTGAGGTTCTGATTCATGACTAAGAGGCCGAGGTACTACTGTAAGGAAGTAAAGGCTGCAGCTCAGGGCCCTGGGGCTCTGTCCTTGAACTCCAGGCTTTGTCCCTCACCTGCAGCCTCCACCCCCACAGCTCCCATTGGGCAGGAATCCCAGTCAATGGGAGATGGGGTGGGGGCTACAAGTGAGTGCAGGGCAACATAGCCCACACTGAGCCACCTGGTTCCCACACATGCACCAAAGGGGTAAGCAACCCACATCCCATCCCCGGCTCTGGCCCTGAGTCCCCTCCTGCATCCCAAGTCCCTAACTACCTCCTAAATCACACATTTGAACCCTAAGCCCCAGTCCTAAGCCCCCTCCATCACCCTAACTAGATCCTGCACCCTCACCCCAACCTCCTGTCCTGAGGCTCCTCCTGCACCCCAAATCCTTCAGCCCCAGACTGGGGCCCCCTCCTGCATGACAAACACCTCATCCATAGCCTCACCCCAGAGCCCACACCCCAGTCAGACCATCACATCCACCATTGCATTGCATCCAGGCCTCCTGCATCCACCCTCCTGCCTCAATCTGCAGCTTTTCCCACACTGTGAACCCCTCAATATTGGCCCCAGCTCAGAGCTTAGAGGGATCCACAAAATCTGATAGCTCCAGGCCCTGAGAAGAATTAATCACAGCTCTGTACTCCAGTATAAATAATAGCCCCAATTGCATCTCACTAACATGACAAGTTACTTGTGCTTGGGGAAGAGGTTGTGTGTTTGCCCCCAGGAAGGTGCATGGCAAGTCCTATGCTATATTTTGTCATACAGCAAAGAAAAGCACAAACAAATGATGGCAAAACCCAAAACACATTTTAAATTGCTTTGCGCTAGTACCAAATGTCCATACTCACATCACTTTCTTCATGCACGCTCCAGTACTTCCCAGGAGAAATTCTTGTTTAGAAGTATCTGATGCAGGCTGGGACTTGATCAAGGCTGGGCCTAGACTAAATAATGCCCCAGATGAGGAGCATCTTATGTGCCCCTTCTCCCTGCATTTGTTATATATTGAATACCTTATTGTATTGCATTTGTAGCCCATTTTATGGCTTTGATGCACAACTTACATGCATGATCTGTCCCTGTCATGTAAGGCTACAAATTTGCATGCTAGGATATATAAATCTGTAGTTATTTGTGCCATATATAAGCAACTGGGTTCAACAGATATCTCTGGCATCTCCTTAAATATCAGACACTCAGAGAACTGTAAGGAACCTTGAGAGATCATCAAGTTCAGTCCCCTGCACTCATGGCAGGACAAAACACGATCTAGACCATCCCTGACACATCTCTCTAACCTGCTCTTAAAATTCTTCGGTGGTGGAGATTCCGCAACCTCCCTAGGCAGTTCATTCCAGTGGTTAACCACCTTGACAGTTAAGTTTTTTCTTATGTCCATCCTAAACCTCCTTAGCTGCAATTGAAACCCATTGCTTCTTGTCCTATCATCAGTGTTGAAGGAGAACCATTTTCTCCCTCCTCCTTGTAACAACCTCTAGTTACTTGAAAGCAGTTGTCATCTCCTCTCTCAGAGTTCCCTTTTCCAGACTAAACAAACCTAATTCTTTCAGTCTTTCCCTATAAGTCATGTTTTCTAGACCTGTAATCATTTTTTTTTTGCTCTTCTCTGAATTTTTTGTCCAGTTTGTCCACATAGTTGCCGAAATGTGGCACCCAGAATGGGACACAATACTCCAGTTGGGGCCTAATCAGCGCAGAGTAGAGCAGAAGAATCACTTCTTGTGTCCTGCTTACAATACTGTTAATACATCCTGGAATAGAGCTTGCTTTTTTTTTTTTTTTTGTTCTACAACGGTGTCGCATTGTTGACGCGTAGCTTGTGGTCCTTTAGGACCCCTTGATCCCTTTCTGCAATGCTCCTTCCCTGCTAATCATTTCTCATTTTGTATGTATGCAACAGATTGTTCCTTCCTAAGTGGAGTACTTCACGTTTGTTCTTATTGAATTTCATCCTAATATGTCCTTTATTAGTCACTACATACACTCTTCAAGTCTTAAAACTCAAGTACATCCTCACAATTACACAGCAAAACAAGGTTTGCAATATAGCAGATGGCTTCTCACTTTGCTTCACTTTGTTCTAGGAACTCACTGACTGACTGGCAACCACCCACCCCTTATATACCTGCAAAGGCATGGCTGACAACATTCTAGGAAGTTCAAGGGAAACGTCATTCTCAGAAAGTTTCCAGAAGATTCCATGGGTTTCTGCAGAAGTGTAGAACATGCCGGAAGGCTAGTGAAAAATGAATCCATATGAGGAATACCTGAAACATTTTACTTCAGATATTATATTTTCCCTTTTGTTGATAACAACAGGACCAGTACCCTCAGTCCAGCACCCCAGCAGTCACCTGGGTTGCTTGATGCAGATCTGACATTTTAAGATGTGTGATATACAGAAAGCTCCTGCTTGATACACTGCTTATTTAGATGTTTCCACTCAACTGTCTTTAGCCTAGATTGGTGGTTGGAAGCGATACTCATTGCTAGCTGAAAGCAAGAAGCAACTCTGAGCTCACACACAGGCAGCACTGTCCCTGGAGGGCCATTTGACCTGTTGCAGCTCCCAGCTCTGCCGCAGGCACCAAGGCCTCTTTCCTCAAGCCCCATCCAGGCTTTTCCTCCAAGCCATCCCTTACTGCCTCTTCCCAAGCAATGCAAGATGGGATATGACCGGGGAGCTGGTGAGAGGCAGCAGCAGGGGTTGGCCCCCTCTCCTGCACTCACAACAGCAGCAGGCACAAGAGCAGCTCAGCAGCCTACTCCACTGCCTACCCATCCGCTCCCAGCCTGCCGTGCCCCACTTCTCCACACTCTGCTTCCCACTGCTGCAGGCTGGGAGACAACCACAGGGTGAAGCAGAGTGGAGCAGGCTGCTAGGCAGCTCTGGCTCCCACAGTGTTGTGGGGAGACCCTTGCTGACACCCCACACCAGGTCCATCCCAACAGGTAATGCCTCAGCTGGCTAAGGGGGGAGGGATAGCTCAGTGGTTAGAGCCCAGGCTTTGCAAACCCACAGTTGCAAGCTCAAGCCTTAAGAGGGCCCTTTGAGGTTCTGTGGCAGGTTAGAATTGTTTTCTTTTTAAAAAAAAAAAAAACCTGCAAGAAGGTGGTGATAGGCTCTGCTGTCAGTGCAGAGGAGCGGACTCACTATCCCCTCCTGGCTCTAGGAGGTGTGTGTATCTCCACACTTAGCCTGGAGGCAGCTGCTGTGGAGAATCCAAAGCACAAGACTTGTAGTGGCTGCTCTGAACTCTGCCACCAGGGGTAGGTGTGATGAGCAGAGAATTTGAGTTGCCTGAGGGCAGATAAGGTATTGAAAAAGTACTTGAAAGGAGCAGCGAGGGAAGGAAAGAAAAGAGTGAGAGGAGTTAAAACACATGTTTCCAGAGGAAGAAAACTAGGAAGAGAGCAAAAAACAGGTGATATAGCATCTATTTCTCTATCTTTGGCCTTTAGAGAAAAGATTCATGCAAACCAGACAAACTGTTTAGGAAAAATGAAAAGCTTCTTTTGTCAGAGCAAATGAATGTTTATTTGACTTGGAGACAAGAGGCATAAACAGACTAAGCAGGCAAGACTGACAGGACAGAAAAGCAAGAGGAATGGAGAAAAGAAAACAGAAGACAGAATCCTAATATGTCAGCAGAGTGGGACAGTTTAGATATTCAGTTTTGTTTGATTCTCAGCAAAGAAAGGCCATTAAAAAAACCAAAGCAATTGCTAGCCCAAATTATGAATGAAATTTGATTCTTAGGCATCCCAATCACAGGAATTCCATGGTTGTGGGTACAAAATAACATTAACAGTTATTCACTCAAAACAGACTACATAGTGAATGCTTTTGGTTGTTTTCAATTCACATCAAGCAGAAGCTGTATTTGAACCCAACTTTATGGGGAGCTAGAAAGCTTTCAGTTGCTAGGAGATTCCATGATCTACTACCTCAACACCACTCCATCAGGAAATTTTACTATTCAGCTCTTTTACCAATTCCTGGACTTCACACAGTAGACAAAAGATGCAATATGTCATAAATGGGAAGTAGTTGCTTAAGACACAATGTGATTGTATTTCAACTTGGGTATTTCACTCTTCTCTCCCATTTAAACTGCCATCCTCCACACATGATGGTTTCTCAGACCAGTGACAGCTGTGGAAGATGATGTGGTCCTTGAAGTATTCTAGAACTGCTGCTCTCTAACAGGGCTGATTTCTACTCCTGTTGAGGCTCACCCCCTTCAGTCTATAACTGGCTTTGGGGAGGAGGGGTGTTTTGGAAAAGGAGAGATGTCAGGTATTCGTTGCAAAAGCTAGATAATTGGTGCAAAGTTGCATGGAGCTGTATGGGAAACATGCCTGATTCCTTTGTGCACAGAATATTATCATCTTAAGCTTGAGCAAATGAATAGCAATTTTGCTATGCAATAATTGGAACAGCTGGGAGCACTAATACCTTGGTAATATTCCAACCTACAGCATTGCCTTAAGACAATAAGCTTCACAGACAGAACTTTTCTTTGAACTAGAATACTAAAGAACCCCTTCACATGCAGAATGGTAACAGAGAGGTAGCCATGTTAGTCTGTACTCCAACAATACAAAACAGCAGAAATGTAGCACTTTAAGGACTAACAAATGACATATTCAGTGATGAGCTTTCGTGGGACAAACCTACTTCATCAGCTCAATCTGATTGAGCTGATGAAGTGGGTGTGTCCCATGAAAGCTCATCACCGAATATGTCATCTGTTAATCTTTAAAGAGCTACATGTCTGCTGTTTCCTTTACGTGCAATTCATGCAGGCATAGGACTTAAATTTGCAATCCAAAGATGAGAATGAGGACAAAGTATTGGGAAAAAAAGTGCATGTGATCCAGCAGTGTAATCTTAAATCAAATGTAATTCAAAATCTCCCATCATTTAAATGGGATGCCATCTCCCATCACTTCAATGGGATGCCGTCTCACAGGTAAAGATTCGGATTAAGAAATAGCAATAAATTGTGGCAATGGCTTGTCATTTGTGGACCACCCCCGAACATGTGGAAGGGAGTTGCTGTTGAGCACTCCTGCAGTGTCAGCAGTTGGAAAAGTAATTGGAAAGTAAGGCTGTAATTCTGCAAGCAGATATATTCTGTGCCTGTGCAGAGCCCTACAGATGACAATAAATGGCTATTGTTTAATGTATTGATTAAACATGCAGACAAGTGAGTGAGAGGTGGGAAATCATGCAACTGGCATACAATCAAACTCAGATAATAGAAAAGAGGGGCAGTGCTTAGATGGGACCTATCTTGTGCCCAGTGAAGGCAATGAAAGTTTTGCCCAGCTGCAACAGGAGCCAGGGTAGATGTAAATGGTCTACCCAGAACTGATATTCAGAGTACAAGAGAACAGAGGCCAAGCTGGTTGCCGACCATATTTGTATTTCTTACTATGCAGCATGATGGTTTATTCCTGTGCCTCCAGTAAGACTTCTTTAAAACACTGCCAGTTCTCTTGAACTCTTTTCCCCTTCATCTTCATTTCCAAGGGGATCCTGCACATCAGTTCTCTGATGGAAT
The DNA here is from genome assembly GCF_033958435.1 of Carettochelys insculpta. Taxonomy (NCBI): domain Eukaryota; kingdom Metazoa; phylum Chordata; order Testudines; family Carettochelyidae; genus Carettochelys; species Carettochelys insculpta. Next base: position 129,024,218 of record NC_134140.1, on the reverse strand, counting down.
TGAAGTCTGCTCTTTTGAAATCAAGGGTCTGTATTTTACTGCTCACCTTTCTTCCTTTTGTTGGGATCCTGGAATCTACCATCTCATGGTCGCTGCAGCCCAGGTTGCCAACCACTTCTATTTCTTCTACTAGTTCTTTCCTGTTCATGAGTAAGGTGCTTCTTTATTAGAGATTAGTTCCAAAGGATTAAATGCTTGTTATCGTGGCATGGACCACTGGCTAGCCTTCATTACAGGTAGGTAGTCTCAGTCCTGTGGTACCACTAATGTTATCTGGATGGTGAAGGGTTATATGGCACAAGGAGCTCTTTAAAATGCTGTGAAACCCAAACCCCAGGCAAAGAGGGAAGGGTGCCTGCCCAAACACTGGCCAGGGAAAGGGGGCCCCTGCTGCACAGCATAAATAAATGCAGCTTTTGAAATCACTATGTATTTTTAAGGGGCATGCAAATGAATTTTGGAATAAGACATACATTTTTCCCATGAGCAGTTGTGCATAAAAAACAAACAAACATACAGACTAGATTTACATCACTGGACCTTTTAAAGCTATGATATTTTTCATCTCTAAGAATCAGCATTTAGGATTGAAGGAAACCAACTGAAGAATGCTGTCTATTTCACAGGTCCTTCTTAAAGAAAAGCTTCATCCTCAAACTGTCACAACATATCTTTGATGTGTGTGTGCGTGTATGTGCACATGCATGACAGGGGGTTAATGTACAGCTCCATTTCTTAATCTGTTTTTGTTTATAAACAAACTACCACAAATTTTTCAATCAACTTCTTAAGTCTCTCCAGGTGCATTTTGAGAGTGCAGCTGTATGCATACCTTGGAAGAAATCAGAATAACTTGATCTTGACTATTTGCAGCACTGTAATGGAGTTATGCAAAAGAAGTACATTGGTAGCTACTGGCAGGTCCTGGCTCATGACTGAGTGCCAATCTCAGGTCAAAAATCAGGGCAGACACCCCCAAACTGGTGAGATGTTTTAGAATGTGATTTCATCAACTCAGTAACAAACATGAACTCCTGCATCATAGAAGCCTAGTTTGGCAGAGATGTCAGGAGGTCATCGAGTCCAGCCGCAAGCCTAAAGTAGGACCAAGCCCAACTAAATCAGCCCAGCCATGACTTTGTCAAGCCGGGACTTAAAAACCTCTAGGGATGGGGATTCCACCATCCCTCTAGATAGTGCATTCCAGTGTTTCATCACCCTCCTGGTGAAATAGTTTTTCCTAACATCCAACCTACACCTCCTGCTCTGTAACTTGAGACCATTGCTCCTTGTTCTGCCGTCTGTCACTACTGAGAACAGCCTCTCACCGTCTTTTTTAGAGTCCCCATTCATGAAGCTGAAGGCTGCTATCAAATTACCCATCACTCTTCTCTTCTGCAAACTAAATAAGCCCAGATCCCCTCAGTTTCCTCTCATAGGTCATGTGCTCCAGCCCCCTAATCATTCTGGTTGCCCTCCACTGGACCCTCTCCAACTCATCCACATCCTTTGTATACTAAGGGGCCTTGAATTGATTACAGTACTCCAGATGTGACCTCACCAGGGCTGAATAAAAGATCTACTGGAAATGCTCCTCCTAATGCACCCCGATATGCCATTAGTCTTCTTGAATCACTATAATAGTCTGTCTCTGGGGTCAAACAGACCCCTTAAGTTTTCCAGGATATCTTACCAACTAGGCAATCTGGACTTATGGGTAGCTGATTTCCCTAAACCAAATATACCAAAAAATCTGGTCTCTTGGGACTGGAAATAACTCCAGGTCAATTTGTACCTCAGATTTCACTCCAAAGACAATGCACGTAACCAATCCTACAATAGACTATGGACTCATTAACTAGTATGACAGGGTCAGTGCAACTCCTAGGCCCCAGGCCCCCACTCAGTTCACAGTCCCACAGTGCAGGGCCTACTTGCCCTCGCTGGCGTTCAGGCTTTGTTCTCTGAGCTCAAAGGGCAGCAGGTAGGAGCCCGCTGGTTTGATCAGCCTGAGGTTCCAGTCCCCCCAGCTCTTGGTTGAGCCCTGAGGTTGCCAGGGGCAGGGAACCTCAAACACTCCCTGCAGGGGCTGGTCACCTCCCCTGCTGTCTCCAATGTTGCTGTTAGTTGCCTTTACCACTGTCTTACTTTCTCTTTGCCTGTTTGAATTATGTTTTTGTTGTCCTGAATTACAGTTTAAATGATTGGCGGAGTGGCTCATGTCTACTTATTAGCCTTTGTAGTTTCTGTGATGACACCTATGTAAGGCCAACACACCCAGGTTGTTGGCAGGAGGGAATGAACCTGCGACCTTAGGGGCTAAACTCCTGTGCTCTCCCGCATGAGCTAAAAGCCAGCTGGCGCTCAGCCAGGGCTGAAGCACAGAGACTTCACTCTCCCTTGTCAGTGGTCTCAGTGCCTCTGAGGTTACACCTACATGGAACCTTATTTTCCTGACTGTAGTACAATTAATATGATGGGTAAAACAATTCAAACACTCCATGCATGATGACTTGGACCACGCTAAGGCTGCATCTACACTACGAGATAAAATTGAATTTAAAGGAGTTACCTTGATATTAAAATGTCACTGTCTTCACTGGAAATACCATTAGCTCAATTTATTGAGCCCTAGTACTGATAACAAAATGTTAACATTACAGGATGGGTATCGCATCAGTTTCAAATTTAAATTTTGAATAAAGGCTCGTGTGGAAGCGCCATGTTTTTAATTTGAATTTATTAGCCTCCAGAAGTGTCCAATAAGTATCCCATAAAGCTCCCTGGTGACCCTACATGTGTGGCTGCTTCCTTCTCTGCTGCTCTCCATCTGGGTGCGCAAGAAGAAGGTCACAGGAAGCCTGCGAATTTTTGATTGAAGTAGAATTAGAGTTTGAATTCTGCTGTATCCAAGCCAGCAAATATAAAGGTCCTGACATGCAGCTGAGGGAACCAGGCGGGCGGGGACAGAGCTAATAGCACAGTTGCCCACCAATACGCCAACATCTGCAGCAATGTGTGGCCCAGGGAACCTGGGTGGGTTTGGGGGAGGTCTGAATTCTGTTACTGGGTGCTCTGAATTCTGGGACAGTGCTTTGCATTCTGGGATTCTAACATGAAACACCCACAAACAACTGGGGCTAAGGCACTGTGGGATGGCAACCCACAAAGCACGGCTCACGCATTTGAACTTGCATAGGACAATGGGGACATGGAAACTCAACACGGAAAAATGATGGGTCAAATTTCAAGAAGGTCTGTGGATGCTTATATTTGAATTCATAAGAACGTGGTTAAAAATCAAATTTATTAAAAATCAAGCTTATCTCGTAGGGTAGATGTAGCCTAAGAATCCCTCCTTTCAAATGCTTTTTTTTAGTGAGAGTTGGGAGGAAATGGTCACTTTTTATTGATGATAGTAGGTCAGGTTCTCTGGGCTGACCAAGTTTTCCTCTGTCCAAGAACATGAGAGTTCATGAGAAACATCAAGCTACCTTTGTGACTTGCCGATGCTGGGGACTTCCAGGTGCAAAATTGGGCCATGACACAATTAAGAGCTGCCATCTGCCCCTAGAAACTGTTTTGGAAGTCAATGATCACTAAAGTGAGGTGCCACTCTGGCCACATGAGCTTGTCTCCTACCATCTCCTCACAAAGCCAGAACATCAGGTAGACACCCCCTGCCAATTTTCCTTTTGCAAGGGAAATATCCTTCAGTTATTTCCTTGCTTTTAAGTGGGCTCTGTAAATATTTGATTGAGGAATGCATTGTCACTTAACAACCTTTGCTGTCTGAAACAAAGCTCTCTCTGGCTACGTCTACACTAGCCCCAAACTTCCAAATGGCCACGCAAATGGCCATTTCGAAGTTTACTAATGAAGCGCTGAAATGCATATTCAGTGCTTCATTAGCATGCGGGCGGCCACAGCACTTCGAAATTGACGCTCCTCGCTGCCATGCGGCTCGTCCCGACGGGGCTCCTTTTCAAAAGGACCCACCTACTTTGAAGTCCCCTTATTCCCATCAGCTCATGGGAATAAGGGGACTTTGAAGTAGGCAGGGTCCTTTTGAAAAGGAGCCCCGTTGGGACGAGCTGCGCAGTGGCGAGGCGCGTCAATTTCGAAGTGCCGCGACCGCCCGCATGCTAATGAAGCGCTGAATATGCATTTCAGCGCTTCATTAGTAAACTTCGAAATGGCCATTTGCGTGGCCATTTCGAAGTTTGGGGCTAGTGTAGACACGGCCTCTGCTTGAAATATGACAGATCAGTATTTGTTTCTTTTTATGTGTATCCCAGGAATATTTAAAGTTCCATTACGAAGGATATGAGTCCCAGAAGATCCACGAGAAACAGGGAGATATGTAAAATGATGAAAACAATAAACAAATTTAATTTGCTCAGCATCTTGTACTCATCCAAGTTCTTAATAATGCAATTTAATATGAACATTTTAAGAATTCTGCTTAAAAGATTTTTCAGTACACATACAATAAAGCTATCATGTTGCAATGAAGTGGATTACACTAGAATGCATTACCTAGGGAGGTGGTAGCATCTTTATCTCAGGATGTTTTTAAGTCTCCACTTGACACAGTCCTGGGTGGGATGATTTAGTTGGGGCTGGTCCTACTTTGGGCAGGGGGGTGAACTGGTGACCCGCTGAGTTCTCTTCCAGCCCTGATTCTATTAAGGAACTCTTCAAAACATATTTGAAAGACACAGTAACTATGATAGATTATGATCATCATCCAGGAGGTTGTGATCTCTTGGAGGAGGAAGATAGTGCCAGTAGTCTAATTATCTCTTGGTCTTCTGACACATTTGCCATGAGAGTCAATTTAGAAAGATGGGTGTCATTATTTTCATTTTTCTTCACAGTGCAGAGTGGAGTTTTTCAGCTTGCAGTCAATTGACAGTCTTATTTATATTAGTCAACTCGTCCATTCAGAAATACTTGAATTTCTTAATGCTCAAGAAAAAAAGATGAGTTCTGAAAGTCACACTATCAGCTCAATTACCCAAATAATTTCAAATGTGTGGCTAACCTCCAAAAAAGTTAGAGTTTGTCCTTTGTCCATTTCAGTATTTAAAGCCTGAGAACATATCTGTATAAAATAAGGAAGCAGAACCCTTTGCAGAGTCTCAGGGGTAGCCATGTTAGTCTGTAACTTTAAAAACAATGCAGGACTGATTGTCTTATTCAGTGTGTAATTTTCATTTTATAACAAATTTGTGAAGATTTAAACTGCCTGGGTGTTTCACTATCAAGTCATCTTACTCGCTTGAACCCTTGTATAATCTTTATGCCAAAAGAACTTACTTCCAGTTCTTTAGGCACATTACCTTTTTCATAAGGCCTCTGACTGGTAAATATTTATGTCTAAATGATTTTAACAAAACAAGATTAGACATGACCAACATATCTCTTTGTGTAACAGATTAGAATCCACATAGATGTTAAAGGAGATGAAAATTGTAATTATTGTATCATGAACTTTATGTGGCACTTTACAAACATAGACACAATGCCAGCATCCAAGTCCAGGGTTAGTGGCACTCAAGTCAATTCACTTTGGGTTAGCGAATGGAGGTCCTGAGTACCTACAATGATTGACAGTCTTAAGTTAAGAATTTTTATACCTGTGGATGTAGAATCCACTTTCCCATACACAGACCTGAGTCAAGCAACCATCCCTTTCCCAGACACCCTAGTGCCCAAATGTAGCTGTCTAGCCCTTTGACTTTCATGCAGTATGGGAAAACTTAACTGCCACCCTGTATGTTTCAGGAAGTTTGTACAGCCCACTAAGGCTACGTCTACATGTGAAGCCTACATCGAAGTAGCCTATTTCGATGTGGCGACGCGTCTACACGTCCTCCAGGGCCGGCAACGTCAATGTTCAACTTCGACGTTGCGCAGCCCAACATCGAAATAGGCGCAGCGAGGGAACGTCTACATGCCCAAGTAGCACACATCGAAATAGGGATGCCAGGCACAGCTGCACACAGGGTCACAGGGCGGACTAGTGCTTCCGGGGCAACAGCTAGCCGCTCCCTTAAAGGGCCCCTCCCAGACACACTCAGCCTGCACAGCACGCGGTCTGAGGAGCCATAGGCACACAGACCCCAGGCGCCGCAGTCATGGACCCCCAGCAGCAGCAGCAGCAGCAGCAGCAGCTAGAGGTCCACCCAGCCCTCCCGGCAGGAGCAGGGCTTGCCCTGGCCCATGCCATGTGGGAGGCAGCTGAGCACCTCCTTGCCCCAGGGGAGGAGATGCCCCCAGGGCAGCGGGGCTCAACCCCTACCGCTGCAGCACCCCGCTCCACCCCCCGCCTCACACGCTGGCGGCTGTGGAGCTACCCCACCAGCACCGACTGGTGGGAGCGGCTGGTGCTTGGGGAGTGGGACGACGACCGCTGGCTCAGGAACTTCAGGATGACCCAGCAGACATTCCTGGAGCTGTGCCAGTGGCTCACCCCCGCACTCAGGCACCAGGACACTGCCATGCGGCGTGCCCTCCCTGTGGAGAAACGGGTCGGCATCGCTGTCTGGAAGCTGGCCACTCCAGACAGCTACCGATCCGTGGGCCAGCAGTTTGGTGTCGGCAAGGCCACCGTCGGGGCTGTCTTCATGGAGGTAAGAGAACCCACGGGGAGAGGCCAGGGCAGGGGGGCCAGGGCAGGGGGGCCAGAGCAGGGCAGGGCAGGGCAGGGCCACGCACACCCTGCTCACCCCTCATTGGTGCCGTCCCATGTGCTTTCTCTGCAGGTTGTGCGTGCCATCAACGCCATGCTCCTGCACAGGCTCGTGAGGCTGGGGGACCCAGATGCCACCATCGCCGCCTTTGCCACCCTGGGCTTCCCCAACTGCTTCGGGGCTCTGGATGGGACTCACATCCCCATCCGCGCCCCGGACCACAGTGGAGGCCAATACCTCAATCGGAAGGGCTACCATTCTGTCGTCCTGCAGGCCTTGGTGGACAGCCGGGGCCGTTTCCAGGACATTTATGTGGGCTGGCCTGGCAGCATGCACGACGCCCGGGTTTTCCGGAACTCGGGCCTGTGCCGCCGGCTGGAGGCGGGGACCTACATCCCCCAGCGGGAGATCCCTCTGGGGGACACCACCATGCCCTTCTGCGTCATCGCAGATGCGGCGTACCCCCTCCGGCCGTGGCTCATACACCCCTACACAGGCCACCTCTCCGCCAGCCAGGAGCGCTTCAACGAGCGCCTGAACCGTGCGCGCCAGGTGGTGGAGCGCTCATTTGGCCGCCTGAAGGGACGCTGGAGATGTCTCCTGACCCGCCTGGATGCGGGCCCCAACAACATCCCCCAGATTGTGGGTGCCTGCTGCGCCCTGCACAATTTGGTCGAGAGCAAGGGGGACACCTTTCTCCAGGGCTGGGCTGCGGAGGCCGCCAGGGCACACGTCCAGCCACCTGCTGCCCCCAGTCGGCAGGTGGACCCCGAGGGGACCCGGGTCCGGGGGGCCCTGCGGGCCCACTTCGACGAATAGGCCGCGGGGTGAACTCTGCCCAGGCCCCCTACTGCCCGCCCCTTCCTCCCCCACACTCCTGCCCCAACGCCCACACCATGGAACACCCCACCGCCCCCCCCCACTTGTCCTGGACAAATGACAGCACGCACTTGTGGCTGAATGTTAATTTTTTTTTTCCTTTCCGAAACTTTTTTTTTTCTTTCCGAAATTTTTTTTTTTTGGATGTAAATAAATATATGTGAACCACAAACAGAAAACAATGAGGTACCAACATTCAAGAAAAGCAATGTGTACAAAAATAAAACAATCCAAAGAAACAACTGTCTGCCATAAATAATAAAAAGAAAACCAGGGAGGATAAAGGGGAGAACTATTTACATGGGGGGGACGGGGCAAACGGGGGGACCAAAAAAACAGGGTCCAACTATATACAAGGGGGGGGGCCACTCCCGGGCCCCTCGCCCCTATAGCCTGGCACTGGGCGTGGCCGGCCGGGAGCCCCGCCGCGCTTGCAGCCTGGTCCGTGGCTGAGTGGGAGCGGGCTGGACCGGAAGGTATGCGGGCCGGCGAGTGTCAGGTGGCTCCAGGGGTCCCTCGGCGCTCCGGCCCTCGCGGGTGGGTGGCAGGGCGACGGTGGACGGGCTGGCGACGTGCGGAGCAGCTGGTGGTGGGGCTGCAGGAGCAGGCAGTGCGGGCGATGGTTCGGCCGGCATGGCATGGGGGGCCAGGTAGTCCACCAGTCGGTTAAATGTCTGCATGTAGGCCCCCCATGCCTCCTGGCGCCAGGCCAGCGCCCGCTCCTGCAGCTGGAGGTGCTGCTCCGCGACCTCCAGCTGCCGACTGAGGATGGCCAGCAGCTGGGGGTCTGTCGCCGTCGGTGGTTGTAGGCGCGGGGTCCACCGTCTAGCCCGCTGTGGGGCCGGTTGGTCCTCGGCCGAGGGGCTGCCCTGGAGCGATGGTCCCGGAGGGCTCTCCGGGACGACTGACGCCTCGCCGGCGCTCTCTTCCGGTCCTTCTGATGGTGCAGGTGCAGGACACAGGAGAGGAGGGGGGGAAGAAGAATGGAGACAGGCGTTAGTGTGGGCCCTGAGCCGTGGCCTTTGTCCCCCCAGCCCTGTGCTGCAGGTTCCCCATCCCCGTCCCCGGGAGATGCTGCTGTGATGGATGCGGTTCAGGGGTCCCCCTGCCCTGCACCCCATCCCCTGGTGGGAGCGACTCTCACTTCACCCCGCAGGGTCTGACAGCAGGAGAGGTTTCTTAGGCCACAGATGCCCAGTTTCTGGCAGGAGTGACAGCACCAGCTGTCGGAAGAGACAATCCTTCCAACCCGTCGTGGGGAGAAGACCCCAAGGGGGGCCCCTCTGGGATGCAGCTTTCCCCCTCCTCAGGCTGGCTGCCTACCAGCTCTCCCTTCCCCTAGCCTCTACCTGTGGCCCCCGCCCTCGCCCCCCAATTCCAAGCCAGCTTGGCTCCTCCCTCCTGTTTGTTCAGGGCAGAGGTGTCACCTGCCAGCTGTAGCCCCAGGATCCTCCTTTGGCCCTGGGAGCTATTCGGCTCTGGTTGCTCATATGTAGCCTGAGTCTCCCTTTGGCACTCCCCCTACTCCATCACATGCTGCTGCTGCGGGGTGTCCCACCCCCTCCTCCTGGGGGCCCCTCGAGGTTCCGCTCCCCCCTGGCCCGGGGATGGGGCATGGCACTGTCATGCGGGGTGGGGGGGGGAGGGGCTGATGGATGCAGTGCTGTGAGGGCCATGGCCCTGGTGTCCTTGGGGCCATGGCCATGTGAGCATGTGGGGGGCCCTGGACACATATCTCTTACCCCCACCCCTCAAGCCCAGGGGTGTCCACCAGAGAGGGGTACCTACCTGTCGGTCCGCTCCCACGGTCCGGAGATCCCCGGGGGACAGAGGCCCTGCTGCTGCTCCGGGATGGCAGGAGGAGGATCTGCAGGCTGGATTCTGCGGAGGAGGAGCCCTCCTCCTCCTCCTCCTCCTCCTCCTCCTCCTGCCGCGATGTCCCGGGGGTGGGCTCCAGGGGGGGGCCCCGGGGTGCGGGGCTTGCCTCCGGGGCGGACTCCGTCTGCAGGGCCTGCTGGGGCTCATCAGCCGAGGTGTCAAGGGTGGCCGGAGGGGAGGAGGTGTGCCGGGGGCCCAGGATGTCCCTGAGCTCCCTGTAAAAGGGGCAAGTGACGGGGGCGGCCCCAGATCGGCTGGCCGCATCCCGGGCCCGGGAGTAACCCTGCCGCAGCTCCTTGACCTTACTCCTGACATGGTCAGGAGTGCGGGCAGGGTGACCCCGGGCAGCCAGGCCGTCGGCCAGCCGAGCGAACGCATCCGCGTTCCGCCTCTTGCTCCCCATTACCTGGAGCACCTCCTCCTCGCTCCAGAGCCCCAGCAGGTCCCGCAGCTCGGCCTCCGTCCAGGAGGGGCCCCGCTGCCGCTTCCCAGCCTGGCTGCCCCTCTGGCTGGGCTGGCTGCCCTGGCTCCCCTTGGGGGGGGGGTCCCCTGGGGGCACTGGGGGGGCTGCCAGGTGGCCATCGCAGCTCTGTGGGGCTGAGGGTGGTGCAGGCTGGCCGCGTGTGAAGGCTGCAGCCTGCACGTTCCCTCAGCTTCCTGCAGAGGCAGGGAGGGGGAGGGGACCTTTAAGGGGCCGCTCCACGCGGCCACCAGTGAGCTGAGGGGCTGGAGAGAGCGTCTCTCAACCCCCCAGCTGATGGCCGCCATGGAGGACCCGGCAATTTCGACATTGCGAGACGCGGATCGTCTACACAGTCCCTACTTCGACGTTGAACGGGCGCTATTTCGAAGTTAGTGCACGTGTAGACACAGCTTAACTGAGCAGTCACTTTGGGCTGCACGCTCTTAGATAACCACAGAGACCAACACAGAGGAGCTGCCTTTTGAAGAACTTTTCCTGCTTCCAATTTCTCTTTCGTGTCAGGAAATGAACAGCGTTTTTATGAGACACTTGTGGAAATTCTGGCAAGTTCCTGGCCCACCAAAGGCACCTGACACAAATTATGATGAAGGAGGAGGAGGATACAGACATGGCAGACTTGATCTAGCTAATGTGGCTCATGACGTTCTGTATAGCAGCTGATATCCCCCTGTACAGGCAGGTGTTTCTAGCACAGACCCGTGAACACAGCTCTGGACATGTGGGACCACATCACCCTCTGGACCTGGCATGACCAAGAGTGGGTCCAGAACTTTCGTATGAAGCAAACCACATTTCTGGTATTTTGTGAGCAGCCTGCCCCAACCGTCCAGCATAAAGACACACGCAGGGCACTGTGCTGGTCCAGAAGTGGCTTTACTGTAGATATCTGGGAGCTGTTTACCTCAGAGTACTACAGGTCCATTGCCCACCTGTTTCAGGTTGGAAAGTCAACAGTGGGGAAAGTGGAGGCTGACTTCTGAGGCAATCAGTCATGTGGCTTTCCGAAGATAGCAGGCATGAAAGATAATGCTGAGGTAACTGCTAGCTTTGAGAGAGAGGGATTTCCAAACCGTGCCTGGGCCTTTGATGGGATTCTTCCCATAGGTTGCCCTCCGCTAGAAGACAAAACTACATATATCACAACGGGTACGTCTCCACTGTGGTGCAGAACCTCAGTGACCTTTACTGCTAAGCCAACTGTGTGGGGTTTTCTACTGACTTGGCATCATTATGTCTCTACTGAAGAGGGGCTAATCTCTCAGAACAGTATCAGAGTGGTAGCCGTGTTAGTTACCTGCAAAAACAACAAGTCCTGTGGCACCGTATGGACTAACAGACATTTTGGAGCATGATAGGTCTTTGCCCACGAAGTGGGTCTTTGCCCCACGAAAGCTTATGCTCCAAAATATCTGTTGTTTTCTCAGAACAGCATATCAGGCCATGTCTCTACCCACGGTGCTGCAGCAGCACAGCTGAACTGACGTGGCTGTGCCACTGCAGTGCCAATGGAGAAGATAGTCTGCCCATGGGAGATCTATCTTCTGTCACATAAAAAGATACACCTCTGCAAGCAGCAGAAGCGATGTCATTGGGGAAGCTTCCCGGCTAACACTGCACTGGGGACACTAGCACTTATGCCTGTGCAACTTAGGTTGCTCGGGAGGGTGGAATATTCACACCCCTGAGTGATATAAGTTTTGCCAACATAGGCTGTAGTGTAGACAGGGCCTTAGTTTAAAGACTTGTTTCCAACACTAAAAGCCAGGGCTGCTGACTGGGGATGGGGGAAGGCAAGGAGGCAATTGCCCACAATCCGGCATTTCAAAGGGGCCAGGAGCTTTGTCTGCTGCAGCTACTACCTTGGCAGCAGCAATGGCCAGAACTCCAGGCCCCTTTGAATTGCCAGATCATGCAGCTGTGATGGGGATCCCAACACCAGAGTCCAGGCCGAATTCCCTTGGCCCCCGTCTTTCTGCCCTGGGCCTCCCCCGTTCCATGGCTTGGTGCCGGAGCCCCTCCCACCTTGCCCCAGGGCCTGTGATGGTTGCTGGCTTATGTACATTAAAAACACCACAGTAAAGCCACTGGCTCACTTCGGTGTGCACAGCACCTTCACCAACGGGAGGGGTTCTCCAGGCAGCGTAGGTAATCATCAGTCTAGCTACTGCCTTTGGAGAGGTGGAAATATTAGGTCATCCTAACTACATCACTCAGGCGGTTGGATGTTTCTCACCCTGAGCGACTGCAGCTGGATCCAACTCATTTGTAGTATAGACTAGGCTGAAGAAAGATGAGAGTGCGGTTACCAAACAAGCTCAAACAAATGTGTGTTATACAATGCAGTGATTAGAAGTTCCTCCCTCCAGGCAATTTTTATAAAGATCTAAAAGAGCAGGCTAATTCGTTCAGCAAATATATCCAATTCAGGTTTAGTCAGGCACTTTATTATGTTGATTGATTTACACTTACTATTTTGTATAATAGGTTGTAACAATGAGGCAGCTATCTAGAGAAATGGATTTGTATCTATAGTCTAATCCCATTGCAAGTACTGGTTGAGTGAACCCAATATATCAACACGCTCATTATACACTCGAACTGATGGGTTATGACTTGACGATTATAGTTCAGCCTGGTGTGACTCAGACCCTCACTGGGCCAGGCTCTGTCCTTCTGAGAGAAGAAATGTTTGCTCAGTTTTTTCAAGCAAATGATAGAGACAGAAAAGTATTTGTGATAGAGTCATAGGACAGATTTATGAGCGTGGCAGGGCAGACGCATGGAGTCATTTCAGTCTGTTAGCTACAAATATTTAGTCCATGGAGAAAAATGGCTATGGGGGAGCAGTTAGTTGGAGTGGATTGGAATGCCTTCGAAGCTCTGTACAGCTTACTATATTTAAATAAACTCACAAAAAGGTGAAGGCTGCAAGCCTCAAGAGTTAGGAAATTCCTGGTCTGGGTAGCAGGGCAGCTGCAAAGATCCTCTCCTGGACTTCGAAAGGGCAGGCCCAACAGAGCTCACCCTTGCCAGGGAAGGTGTTGCAGCATTGGAGAGGGTCAAGCAGGGGGCACTCTCCGTTTTTGTGATATCAGCTGATGTTTTTTCTTCTCCCCTGCCATCCCTTTACTAAAGCCTTTTCTTGGTTCTGAAGGAAGGGGAAGGAAACAAGAGCTCTTCTTGCCGCCTGCAACATCTCTGACTTGCTGATCTTCCCCAGGAGGTATGGAAGGGGGGGCATGGGGCAGGGCACCCAATCAGAAGGGATTTCCTTTAGGTTTTCCAAAAATTGCTGGAGGACGGAGTTCTGGCTTCGTTGTGTGATTGGCTCAAGCAGAGGCTGACGTCCTACTCCCGAGAAGTTGGACAGTTGGCAACATGGGCGAGGCCCCAGAGCCTCATTGCACTGCGAACGAGTAAAAGACATTCCCCCCATCCCCACCACCAAGGTCTTTCAATCTAGTTATACAAGACACCCATCAGGTGAGGGAAACAGGTGTAACACAGTGGTTTGCCAGCATTGTGGTAGTTTTGGGACTTTTTATTTCTTGTCTGGGGTTTTGTATTTGGTAGGACTGTTTTTTAAATAACTTGGCTTTGATATGTGGTTTGGTTAACTTTATTTGGGGGATGGGGGGAGAGATGTCGGAAGCATTTGGAAGAAAGGTGGTGGGAAGAAACAGTGTGGGAGAGGCTTGGAGCCAGCAGTCAAATCAACAAAGAAAGATAATTCAAACAGTAGAAAGCTACAGAGCATCATTCATGTGGGATGGGCTCTGTGAAGGTTACTGTTTGTGTTTGTTCCTGTCAGCTTGAATTTCTCCGGTTTGTAAGCTGGCTCCAGCCTGGAGATTCTCCTTTCCTTAAACCCAGCTGGCTAAAAGTGTTGGATGGGGTCCCTGGGTGAGGCTGTAGGGTACCCATCGAGGAGAGGATCTCTTTTCCACACAGTTCTTAGCCTAGGGGACAGTTATGATGGAGTGGCCTCAATAGGCATCCCATCTTTTTCTGCTTTCTTCCCTCCCACCCTCGTTCAATCTGAACACTGCTTACGCTGAGTAGTCCTTTACTCCATGAGTAGTCTGGTAGCCTGTTGGGACGTATGTGAAGCAAGGTGCTATGTAATGTAAGTGCTTGCCATCTGGCCTGGTGGGATTACTTTGAGTCAACAAATGAAAAACGGATCACACCAGTGATGGGCAACCCTTGGACAGTGGGTGGGCCCCGTGTTCAGCTTTCCTTCACCTCACTGGGCTGCAGCAACCTACAGAGCACTTGGGTTCCACCTGTGGCCCTACAGCCTTCCAGTCTGCTCCCTCCCCCACATGCCTCTTTGGCACCAGGACAACGGAGCCACGCACTCACTTGGTTCTCCCGCCTCCCTCCCACCACTTTTAGAGCCACTAATTACCTCAGGAGGAGCAGGAATAGAGCATGAATCAGGTGTTTCACATCTCCCAAGGTGCTGGGAGGGAGAGGGAGGCGGAAGGAAGTACGGGGCTCCATTACCCAAGTGTGCAAGAGGTGTGAGGGAAGCAGGGCAGCTGGGGGTCTGCAGACTGCAGGTGGAGCCTCGGGGGGGCCGCATATAGCCCACGGGCCACAGGTTGCCCACTATGGCTACGTCTACACGTGAAGCCTACATCGAAATAGGCTATTTCGATGAATAACGTCTACACGTCCTCCAGGGCTGGCAACGTCGATGTTCAACTTCGACGTTGCGCGGCACCACATCGAAATAGGCGCTGCGAGGGAACGTCTACATGCCAAAGTAGCACACATCGAAATAAGGGTGCCAGGCACAGCTGCAGACAGGGTCACAGGGCGGACTCAACAGCCAGCCGCTCCCTTAAAGGGCCCCTCCCAGACACAGTTGCACTAAACAACACAAAATACACAGAGCTGACAACTGGTTGCAGACCCTGTGCCTGCAGCATGGATCCCCAGCTGCAGCAGCAGCAGCCAGAAGCCCTGGGCTAAGGGCTGCTGCCCACGGTGACCATAGAGCCCCGCAGGGGCTCGAGAGAGAGCGTCTCTCAACCCCTCAGCTGATGGTCGCCATGGCGGACCCCGCTATTTCGAAGTTGCGGGACGCGCAACGACTACACGGTCCCTACTTCGATGTTGAACGTCGAAATAGGGCGCTATTCCTATCCCCTCATGGTGTTAGTGACTTCGACGTCTCGCCGCCTAACGTCGAAGTTAACTTTGAAATAGCGCCCGGCACGTGTAGCCGTGACAGGCGCTATTTCGAAGTTAGTGCCGCTACTTCAAAGTAGCGTGCACGTGTAGACACGGCTTATTGGACCACACACTCTCTTTGGCTTAATGATATGTAAAAAGCCTTAACTTTTTAGCATTACCAGATTTAATGGTAAGTATCAAGGATGAAAATCCTCAATCCTTCAGTGATCATTGTCAGGTAGTTCTCTGATTTCTGACAACGTCTGATAACGAGGAAGACAATCTGAATTACCCTAAACAAGGGCATTTGATTTAATAGGCATGTCAAATTTGGCCTTCTGGACCTTTCCTCAGTGTCCCCTAGGTCAAAGTCAAATTTAAACATAAGTGGGAGAGAGGAGGAGAGGAAGAAACTTTATATATAATGAAGGGTGAAACTGCATACGTTGAAAGCAGCCATTGAACTGACCAAAACCCCACAAGTCCTACAGAAAAAAGATGAAATAAATTTTAATTCCAATTGCACTTTAGGCGTATGGTTAAGGGTATGATCCTCTCATGGTGGTCCTGGATTCTGTGATTCCCAGAACCTCAGAGCTACAGCCAATGGGCAGCCCTGTGACAGTGCCCTGAGGCTGCCAGGGTTGCAGCCCCAGAGATGAAGCAGCATTTGGGGTTCGATCAATCCCCTGGAGAATGGGGTGGTCAGCCCCTGATGCAGGAGCAGCACCAGATTCACAATGGTGCCACATTCAGAAGGGGCCTCAGCACCCGGACTCTATCCCTCCTCCCACAACTCTATCTGTGGTCCTCAGCCTCGCTCACCCTGTTTCTCCTGGGCCTTGGGGGGAAAGGGCAAGCAAGGGTGGAAGTGAGGCTTTGGAGTAGGACCAGTGGGACACAGCAAAAGGGCCAGTTCCAGGGCCTGCAAAAGGTTACTTCAGTTCTGCACAGGTGCAGCAGCAGAGTGAGAGCAACAGCCAGAGGTCAGCCCTGGGCCTGCTGGAGCAGTTGGATGGCAGGTGGTCCCAAGCAGTGCTGTTACCACACCACCACAGAAGGGGCTCTTTTCTAAAAGTCAAGGAAGGGAATCTGTTTATTGCTCATGCCCCATCCCTGTTTTACTGCCAATACCCATGACAGAATCATAGAATCCTAAGGTGGGAAAGGACCTCAGGACGTCATCTAGTCCAGCCCCGTGCTTCAAGCAGAATCAGCCCCCACTAAGTCATCCAAGACAGGACCTTGTCAAGCCAGGACTTAAAAACCTCGAGTGATGGAGAATCCACCACCTCTCTAGGCAACACATTTCAGTCCTTCACCACCCTCCTGGTGAAGTAGTTTTTCCTAATATCCAATCTACACCTCTGTCTCTTTAACTTCAGACCATTTCTTCTTGTTCTGCCATCAGACACCACTGAGAACAGTTTCTCACCACCCTCTTTTGAGTTCCCCTTCAGGAAGTTGAAGGCTGCTACTAAATCACCCCTAAGTCTTCTCTTCTGTAAACTAAATAAGCCCAAATCCCTCAGCCTATCCTTCCCATAGGTCTTGTGACCCAGCCCCTTAATCATTTTTGTTGCCCTCCACTGAACCTGCTCCAGCAAATCCACATCCTTTTTATACTTGGGGGCCCAAAACTGGACACAATATTCCAGATGTGGCCTCACCAGTGCCAAATAGAGGGGAACAACTACTTCTCTAGGTCTGCTCAAAATGCTCCTTCTAATGCACCCTAGTATGCCATTAGCCTTCTTGGCTACAAGGGCACACTGTTTACTCATATCCAGCCTTTCTTCCACCATAACCCCTAGGTCTCTTTCTGTTGTACTGCTGCTTAGCCAGTCGGTCCCCAGCCTGTAACAATGCTTGGGATTTTTCCGCTCCATGTGCAGGACTCTACACTTCTCCTTGTTGAACCACATCAGATTTCTTTTGGCCCAATCCTCCCATTTGTCCAGGTCACTCTGGATTCTCTCTCTACCCTCCAACATATCTACCTCTCCCCCTAGTTTTGTGTCATCTTTAAACTTGCTGAGGGTGCAACCCAGTCCCTCATCCAGCTCATTAATAAAGATGTTGAACAACACCAGCCCCAGAACTGAGCCGTGCAGCACTCCTCTTGAAACTGACCCCTATCCAGATATTGAGCCATTGACCACTACCCATTGGGCCTGACCATCAAGCCAGCTTTCTATCCATCTTATAATCCAAGGATCCAAGCCATATTTCCCTAACTTATGGGCAAGAATGTTGTGAGAAATGGTATCAAAAGCTTTGCGGAAGTCAAGATATATCACATCCACTGACTTCCCCAGAACCTGTTACCTTGTCATAGAAGTTAGTCAGATTGGTCAGGCAGGACTTGCCCCTGGTGAATCCATATTGGCTACTTTTGATCACTTTCCCCTCTTCCAAGGGCTCCAAAATGTATTATTTGAGGATGCCCTCCACTATTTTCCCAGTGATTGAGGTAAAGCTGACTGGTCTATAGTTCCCTGGATTGGCCTTCTTTCCTTTTCTAAAGATGGGCACTATGTTTGCCTTTTTAGAGTCATCTGGGATCTCTCCCGATCTCCAAGAGTCTTCAGAGATAATGGCCAAAGGTTCGGCAGTGACATCTGCCAATTCCCTCAGTACCCTTGGGTGCATTAAATGCACACCCATGGATTTGTGTACATCTAGTTTTGCTAGATAGCTCAGAACTTGTTCCTTCCCCACAGATGGCTGCCCGCCACCTTCCCATAGTGCATTGTCTAGGACCGTAATGTGGGAGCTAACTTTGCCTGTGAAGAATGAGGCAAGAAAAGCATTGAGTACTTCAGCTTTCCTTATGTCGTCTGTCACTAGGTTACCTCTCTCTTCTAGTAACAGCCCCACACTTTCTCTGACAACCCGTTTATTGTTAACATGCCTATAGAAACCCTTCTTGTTTCCCTTCACATCATTTGCCAGCTGCAATTCCAATTGTGCTTTTGCTTTCTTGATTACTCCCCAGCATTCTCCAGCCATATGTTTATACTCCTCCTTAGTCAACTATCCACATTTCCATTTTTTGTATGCATCCTTTTTGAGTTTAAGCTGACGAAGGATTTCCCTATTAAGCCAAGCTGCATAGTAAGAAATGCAGAGGGATGGTTTGTTCCTGTTGTCTTCAGTAAGACTTCTTTAAAATACTGCCAGTTCTCTTGAACTCTTTTCCCCTTCATCTTTGTTTCCCAAGGGATCTTGCTCATCAGTTCTCTCAAGGGCTGTGTCTACACGTGCCCCAAACTTCGAAATGGCCATGCAAATGGCCATTTCGAAGTTTACTAATGAAGCGCTGAAATGCATATTCAGCGCTTCATTAGCATGCGGGCGGCAGCGGCGCTTCGAAATTGACGAGCCTTGCCGCCGCGCGGCGCGTCCAGACGGGGCTCCTTTTCGAAAGGGCCCCGCCTACTTCCCATGGGAATAAGGGGACTTTGAAGTAGGGGGGGCCCTTTCGAAAAGGAGCCCCGTCTGGACGCGCCGCGCGGCGGCAAGGCTCTTCAATTTCGAAGCGCCGCTGCCGCCCGCATGCTAATGAAGCGCTGAATATGCATTTCAGCGCTTCATTAGTAAACTTCGAAATGGCCATTTGCATGGCCATTTCGAAGTTTGGGGCACGTGTAGACACAGCCAAGGAGTCGCAGTCTGCTCTTTTGAAATCAAGGGTCTGTATGTTACTGCTCACCCTTCTTCCTTTTGTCCAGCTCCTGAAATCTACGATCTCATGGTCACACCAGCCCAGGTTTCCACTCACTTCTATTTCTCCCACTAGTTCTTCCCTGCTTGTGAGCAGCAGGTCAAGTTGTGCATGGCCCCTGGTCGGTTCCTTCAGTACTTGTGCCAGGAAGTTATCCCCAACATGCTCCAGAAACTTCCTGGATTTTCTGTGTGCTGCTGTATTGGTCTCCCAACAAATGTCTGGATGATTAAAGTCTCCCATGAGAACCAGGGCCTGTGATTTGGAAGCTTCACTTAGCTGTCTGGAGAAATCTTCATCTACCTCATCTCCCTGATCTGGCAGTCTGTAGCAGACACCAACTTCAGCATCGCTTCTGTTACTTCTGCCTCTAAGCTTAGCGTTAGATATGAGGAATAATGTACTCTTGCAATATGGGGCGTTCAGAAGAGTGATTCAAAAAAGACCACCTGATCTGAGGTAAAGTCAATCAAAGTCAATGGGATTTCAGTGGCTTTTGGATGAGGCCCAAGATTATGATGCATATACTTTAACTAGTTTACCTCATCATCTAGTATAAGAAATATATAATTAAACAAAGCCTGCCCTCGGTTAATTTTTATGAGATTGCAAGAATAGAATTGAGGACACAAATTGCCCTGGCATAGATAAGAGGGTGTCTGTGTAATCAGCAGTGATTAAAAACTGGGGCATTGAGAGTTTGCACAGTTCTAACTAATGCTCTGTTCCTACATCCTTATAAACGTATACTAGATGTGCATTGCATGGAATATCTTAGTTAAAGTTAGAACCTTTAACTGCAAAAAATTCCCTCAATGATTAGAACAAGTTATTTCACCAATTTGCTTTTACTGTTTTTGCACATTTTCAGTCTCATTGTTTGTGACTATTCTAGCAAATGAGTTAACGATAAGGAAAGGCTATTTTCTGTCTAAATGTTGTGCTTTGCAGAAACAAAAATTGGCATCATTATTTCTCATCGACATAGATACCAGATTGCATCAGGGAGAGAAAGCAAGGCCATTAGAGGAATAATTCAGTGGTTTGAGCATGGTCCTGCTGAACTCAGGGTTCTGAGCTCAATCCTTGAGGGGGCTGTTTAGGGATCTGGTACAAACAGAAGAAAAAAAATGGGAATGATGCTTGGTCCTGCCAAGAAGGTGAGGGACTGGACTCAATGTCCTCCCAAGATCCCTTCTGATTCTCTGAGATGTGTATTTCCATATGTTATTAGTTCAAGCACTCAAGACTTGCGCCAAAGGTATTATTTAATAGTAAGTAGCAGACTCTTGCTTTCTGTGGGCCAACTACTAGCAAAGACATTCATACGCCCACTTATCCAACATATTACATAAATAATTTATTAGACAAAAACCTGAAGGCTACAGAAGTTCAAATCACATCTGAGTGTTTTTTTGTAATCCAGCCATGTGCTGGAGGCAGACATGGGATCTTAGATAAATCAGGGACACTGGCAGATGGAGATGAAACGCACTGATCTACTATTTGAGCTAAAAGCAATCTCCTTTCCTCAACATATGAGTCAGTCACTCCAGGGTGACAGTCATACCCACTTAAGAACACGGTGGATTGACTTACGTCAGAGTGATTTAAATCATCAAGTGGATAGCTGAGATGTGAATTGATTTTTGAGTAAATTTTTCTACATGTACTTCAGCTATTTTCCAAGCAAAGGTGCATTCGCACCCACTGTGATAAGCATTAAAACATATTCTCAGAGGCCGTTTCTACACATGCCTCTTTTGGAGAAAGTGGCATGCTAATAAATGGCCTGAAATATGCTAATGAGGCACAGATGCAAATTTCCCATGCCTCATTAGCATAAGGTCACATGATTTAGAGTACAAAAGATGCTCTTCCTGACTCCAAAACAATGCATTGAAGCGTGGCCACCAGAGGGGTCTTCTGGAAGGAAGTCCTTCTTCCGGAGACCCCTTCTTCCCAAAAGTTTTCAAGAAGGGGCCTCCGGAAGGAAGTCCTCCTTCCGGAAGACCCCCCAGGGGCCACGCTTCTACACGTTGTTTTGGAGTCTGGAAGAGCGTCTTCTGGACTCCAAATCATGTGACTTTATGCTAATGAGTCATGGAGAATTTGCATCCATGCCTCCTTAGCATATTTCGGGACATTTATTAGCATGCCACTTTCTTGTGGAAACGGCCAGAGGGAATGCTGTCCTGTAGCACTTTAAAGACTGACAAATTTATTTATTACGTAATGAGCTTTCGTGGGTGAGACCTACTTCATCACTCTTCCCCATGAAAACTCATTACTTAATAAATAAAATTGTTAATCTTTAAGGAGCTACAGTACTGCTTATTTTTATTAAAACATTGATAGACTACATGGAGCCCTTCACTAGATTTGGAACATCTGTTTGCTACCAAGGAGGCTTAACTATAACAGTTTTATTTAAGCAATTATTATATCTTCATATTTTCAGGTTCTTATTGATAATACGTTTTCATTATCTTGAAATAGTGAATAATATATTGCTTATTTACTAGATTAGCTTTTTATTCATGATTTGTGTCAAGCTGCAGTAGGTTGATAAATGGAAATTAATTAAGCATAAAACAGCACATAAAATTTATTTTATTGAACAAAATAACCTTACATGTTTTGGATAGATAAACTTCTCTTTATCAAAGCACATTCCACATTTCCAAGTAAATGATTTAATAAAGGTATGGATGGATTAACCATAGCTAGTGAATTAAACTGATTATTACAGCTCAGCCTAAAATTATTTGTAATACAGTACATCTGTGTAATGAAAGTGACAGCTATATCTACACTACAAGATAAATTAGATTTTTATGCATTCAAATTTAAGTGTCAACAAACTTTCTTGAAATTCAACCCATTGTTTTTCCATGTTGAGTTTCTGCTGTCCCCATTGTCCTATTCAAGTTTGACAGTGTGAGCAGTGCATTGTTGGGACCTATCTTGTAGTGCCTTAGCCCCGGTTGCTTGTGGGTGTTTCATGTTAGAATCTCAGAATGCAAAACATTGTCCCAGAATCCAGACCACCCAGTAACATCTTTCCCTATCCAGTGCAGAGTGGCTTAGTTTCTGTCATGCAACTTACCAAACATTTAAAAAAATTGTTTTAAATGTTTAAATTCATAAATGCCTAATCAAACTTCACTTTTAAAACAGGAACTCTCAGCCTAGCACATTTTAATATAATGAGCAATAAAAAAAAACCTTTCAAAAGACCAGCAAGAACCCAGCTGATCTGGGTTGTTTAGTCATGTCTACACCACTTTCTGAGAAACATGTTTTATTCTGACTGCTAGGCCTTTCATCTCTTTGTTGCATTTGGCATGTGTTCCTTTTTTACCCAGATACACAGGGCTGGGTCTACACGTGCCCCTTCCTTTCGAAAGGGACATGTTAATGAGCAGGTTCGAAAGATGCTAATGAGACACTGCAATGAATATTCAGTGCCTCATTAGCATAATGGTAGCTGCGGTGATTCGAAAGTGCAGCTTTTTGAATCGTGCGCCGCCCGTGGAGACGGGAGCTTCTGAAAGGACACCCCCCCCAGTTTTTGAAATCCCTTCTTCCTATCTGTGATCAGAAGAAGGGCTTTTGAAAACTGGGGGGGGTCTTTCAGAAGGTCTCGTCTCCACAGGCAGTATGCGATTTGAAAAGCCGCAGTTTTGAATCGTCGCAGCTGCCATTATGCTAATGAGGCGATGCATGTTCATTGCAGTGCCTCATTAGCATCTTTCGAACCTGCTCATTAACATGCTCCTTTCGAAAGGAAGGGGCACATGTAGACCCAGCCAGGAACTTACTGAAAATATTTCCAAACAGGTTCTTTTGTATGACATGCAGCCATGGCAGTTTTTACCAGCTCCCTAGTGTTTGAGCGAGGCCCTTCTTCCCACAGTGAGCTGCACAGACACTGTCCCTTTCTCTGGTTGCACTCTCAAATCTTTCTCCCTTGTAACAGAACTCCCTGGAGCCTCTCCATGCCCAGGAAAACAAAAGAAATAGCAATCCAAGGCTTCTGCTCATGACAATTTCATTGCAGTGGTTCATTTTTTATATACAGAGGGAAGCTGCTGAGAAATTAACAGATTTCTCTTTATTTGTATCTGTCTGTGTACACTTGCAAGAAGACACAAAAAGGCCATTTACCTGATGTCCCGTGAACTGTACAAAAGCCATGGCTGGTAGTTACTGGGTAGATCAGTGTTTCTCGATGAGCTGGAGAGCAAGTTTCCATGGTAAGTGGAGCCATAAATATTCATATGTGGAAAACTGAACTCATCAGAGTTTAGGGAAGACCAAGCTATAAAATAGGAGTATTAGACCACCCAGGTGGGCTCAGAGGATGATCCTGACTGCCTCCTGGGATCAAAGCTGGCTCCCAAATCTGATAACTTTGCCAGCCTCTGGAACCCAATAGCACAGTCCTTCAGTCTCCAACAGAATCACTTCTTTAATATTCAAGAGCAACAAGAAGTCTTGTGGTACCTTAAAGACTAACAGATATTTTGGAGCATAAGCTTTCGTGGGCAAAGACCTGCTTCATCACGTGCATGAGTGGGGGATGGTGGTTTCAGAGGGGTATTTAAAGAGTGAGGTCCCAGTAAGAGGGAGGGTCAGAGCTGACAAGGTCTATTCAGCAAGGTGGAAATGGCCCAGTATCAACAGTACTTATCAAAAGAGGAAAAAACAAGTCAGATCAGACAGGAGGATGTGAGCCTTTGTCAGAGTCTAATGGGAAGATATTAGCCCCCAGAGTGGAGAAACTGCCTTTATAAGTTGCAAGCCACTCCCAGTCTCTGTTTAATCCATGGTTAATGGAGTCAAATTTGCAAATAAATTGCAGCTCAGAGATTTCTCTCTCCATTTGATTTTTAATTTTTTTTTGTTTCAGAACTGTCACCCTTAAACCTGCCACTGAGTGTCCAGGGTGACTGAGTGTTCCCCCATAAGCTTCTGTACATTACAGTTCCTGATGTCTGATTTATGTCCATTTATTCTTTTATGGAGAGACTGTCCAGTTTGGCCAATGTAAATTGCAGTGGGGCATTGCTGGCACATGATGACATACATTATATTAGTAGATGTGCAGGTAAAGGAGCCCCTGATGGTATAGATGGTGTTATGTCCTGTGATGATGTCACTGGTGTAGATCTGTGAGCAGAGTTGGCAGCAAGGACTGTTGCAGGGGTTGGTTCCAGCCCTGGAGTCACTGGTTTGTGATTTGTAGTGGCCGGTGAGGATTTGTTTAAGGTTGGCAGGCTGTCTATAGGCGAGGACAGGCCTGCCTCCCAAGGTCTGTGAGAGTGATGAAGCGGGTCTTTGCCCACGAAAGCTGATGCTCCAAAATATCTGTTAGTCTATAAGGTGCCACAAGACTTCTTGTTGTTCTCGAAGCTACGGACTAACACGGCTCCCCCTCTGATAATTGTCTTTAATACTGTTCATGACCTATTGTGACATATTTATAACGTTTGACTTCCAAAGTTAGCTGTTTCCCTGCTGTATTTTTTACTGGGTGTGGGCCAGCACCTCTATCATCGTGAAAGTTGGAAATGAAATGGAGAGTGCCCCCTTTACCTGCTCTTGAAGGGGCACAGACAGATTGCAGGGGCTGGACAAGGGACCCGACGGACAAGCCATACAACCAACTGAAGGCCCCAAGGAATTTGCGGGTGGGTGGGAATGCCCTGAAGAGGGAGCTGAGCCAGATCGGAGACAGTTGTCTGAGAAAGCGTCAGGGGAGTAGGTCTGGGGCGCAGCAGCGGCCCCAGAGTTTTACCTGCAGCAGGGAGGGTGATGCCATTTTGTTTCTCTCAGCTAGAGGGATTTGAGACTGATTTGCCATCCCCAGCTCCACAAAACCGTGCTGCTCTTTTGAGGACTGGCTACAAGGCAGACCTGATAGGTCTCTCCTGCCCCTGCAGCTGTGGCATTGATTGGGCACTTGTTCATTTGCTGGTCTTGATTTGCTGTACTTACAAACTATATTGGCTTAGAGACTGTTACTTTGAGACCAGCCAGAAGGTAGAGGCTGCAAGTGCAAAGAATGGGCCTCCAGTTGGCCACAAAGCCCCAGAGAAAGAAGTACCAGGCACTTCCTGGGGAGTCTCAGGAGGGGACTACATTTCAATCTGTAAAGCTGAGATTTTCAGAGAAGCCCATTGGAGTTAGGCACATATTGGTTTTGGGTCTGGGTAGGAAGCTACCTGTCTTACTGTGCGAACATGCCACAGGTGAAATTAGCACATACAGACTGAACTTCTATGGTCTGGCAGCCTTGGGACCTCACCGGAGCCAAACCAGAGAATTTGCTGAATCATGGGTGGTCAATATTGTCTAGCAGCATTATCAACACTTCCACCACTTGTGGGGCTCTTAGAAGACATTTAGGGATAATTTAGAGTTAAATAACCACACAGAATGCTGACAGCCAGGACAAGGGGCTGTAAACAAACTTTATGGGACTGTGGGAAACTTAGCCATACCCATAGTAAGTGGACATCTGGCTAACTAAAATCATGCTGAACCATGGCTGTTGTTGGACCAGAGTGTGCTGGACTAGAGAGGTTCAACCTGTACTTAAGTCTGCCTCTGGAAATTTGAACTGTAATGGGAGTGAAATGTGCCAAGGGCTCCCCTTACCAAGGCCACTGCTCAACTCATTCTCTCTCCCCTTTCCCGCAGGGCTGGGGCTTGCAAAAGGTCTCTGTGGTAGGGAGCCCACACTTCTCCTGGGACTCCCTCCCCTGAAGTTACTGCACCAACGCCAGTATGGCTCACCCTCAGACTTTTGTTCTCTTGTTCTCTGTTTCTCCTACAGCGCTCCTCCCATCCTCCCACCCTCTCCTTCACCTTCCAACTATGGAGGTTTTTAATGGCCTTCAGCAAGCCCTCAGTGGAGTCAGCTGCCCCCAGTTTGCCTGAGCCAGCTCCTTCCCACCTGCTTCTAATTGCCCTGCTGCCTTCTTCTTCTATTTAGCAGACCTTTCCTGCCTTTTGGGCTGCCTTTTTCCCACTCAGCAGGAGCCCTCTGGCCTGACCCTGCCAGAGAAACTGTAAATAGAAATTACGAAACCTTCTCCCACAGTTCAATAATTGAAGTGGAGTTTTACATTTAAAGCAGAGACACAACCAGTTTATGTATGGAAATTAAAGCTCTTGTTCTCTGAATACAGAATAAATTTTCTGGGACCTTGTAAACAATCTGTTTACAGGTTTGGAAGCTAAACATAAATTTTAGAGTGAGCCCATGTCATAACAATATTTTTGTCCTATATGACTCTAACAGAATAATGCAGACTGTTCAAACTTCACATATAGTTAAAACTCATTGAACAACTGTCACATGATCAAGCTACATTTGAGAAAAAATAGGATTAACGATCACTTTGTGGTATTTTTCTTCACAATTACCAGTGTTTTCTTCAGCAAGGCTGATGAACTCTGTTCTTCTGAGAATCCCAGAAAGAAGTGGCTTCTTTCAAAATGGCTGCCCCCTATGTTCTCAGTGGAAAAGAGGCAATAAGGTGCCTTCAGTGAAGATGGCATCTCCACTTTTAGAAAATAGTCACTACCTTATATTGCTCCTAATGGAAACTGGTTTGTCGCATGACAACTTGAGTTATTTCACAGGGAAATTCACCCTGGGTCCTCATATATGGGAAATCTCTAATGGGCATCCAATTTAGCACCTCTCAAAATGACAATACATGCAGAAGTTTTCTATAGAAACTACACACTTATATATAATTATCCTGAAATAGAATTGTCAGCCAATCAGACTGCAGGGCCATTTGCGCAGTTATTACCCAAATATGTAATCTTTACACTATGGTTGAGAAAAAGAAGGGGTGTAATTTACATAATAATGTCACAGTATTTCTCAATACCCACACAGCATGTAAATTTCTGTACTCTGACTGATAGAGGGACGTTATTAGCCTGTAGGAATCCAGGGATATGCATAGTTCTCAAGAACCTATACTCTGTATCACTTTCCAGAGAAAAAAGAGTCCTCCATCACAAAGCTAAAGCTACCTGAAATTTTTGAGATAGCATTGTGATGTTGCAATACATAAAGAATAAATCATGGACTTCTGGTCTAAATGAACACATTTAAGAGTAAGGAAAGCACCAGGAAGAATGAACAAAAGTAAGACACAACTTGTCTTCTCTGCCACAAGCATGAATAAATTGGAGAACAAAGTGGCAGCTAGTTCCTGAACTCTACAGTAAGCGAGTTTTAAGAAATGTAGAGGGGTATACACAGGAAACCAAAAATGGCCCATCTATATTGCTACATATAGCACAAGCATCAGCGTTTAATCTGTTTGGAAAAACACTACGGCTGTGTACCCCCCTACTTCTGGAGGGGTTATGGTAATGTGGCACTTTGGCAGATGCTAATGAGGTGCTGCCATGAATATAGAGTGCCTTATTAGCATAATGGTGGCTGCACACATTGACAAAGTGGTGCGTCCAAAACGCATGCCACCCTGGACCCCCTGATTTTGAAAAACCCTTATTCCCAAAGCCAAAGGGGAATAAGGGGCTTTGGAAATGAGGGGTCATTTCAAAAGGCCCTCCGGTTACATGGGTGGCGTGCGTTTCGAAAGCGGTACTTTCAAAGCACTCACGGCCACCCTTATGCTAATGAAGTGCTGCATATTCGTGGCCATACCTCATTAGCATTTGCCAAAGTGCCATATTACCATAGCCCCTCCAAAAGAAGGGGCTAGTGTGCCACAGCCTATATGTATTACACAGTTCCTCGCAGCATCATTTGATACGAGACTTCATTGGCACTGGTGCAAATAAAACACAACCCAGCGTACTACCAGTATATATCTTTGGGCAGCTAATGTGTCTGCTCTTTCTGTAGCTCATTTCCTCAATACTGGCTTCACACTGAAATGAACATCATCAGTATCACTGTTCCAAAACTCCCTATATTGGCATATGAGAAAGAAACATCCATGAAGGAAAATTAGAGAAATGCTTAGGGAGAGAATAGCAGGTTAAAAGACAAATATCAGCAGAAAAGCAAACCCACTTTGGCTACAAGGGACCACAGCCTGAGAGAAAAGACAGATTATTGATATAATAGCTGAGAGATACACTAATGGCCCCGAGTTAGATGAATGACACTATAATGATGGAATGTCTAATCTGAATGTTTTGACTACTTTGTGCCTGAAAACTCCATAAGGAAGCTGTGACGTCTACATTTTTGCTTTTTATTGGGTGATGGGAGGCAAAATTTTGATCCTATTGTGAACTGACAGAATGGGAAAAACAAGTTAGTCTTATGGAAGTCCCCTGGTCATACTTTTACCTGGATTCATTGTCAATTGCTGAGCAATTAATGTCATTAAAGAAAACAAAACCAGGGGAACTGGTTTAAGAATGGATGACGGTCTGGACTGTGAGCTTTGTGAAATGCTAGTGAGGTGCCACATTCAATGATGCTGAGGGAGGCTGGTCTGTTTTGTACAAGAGCTGATAACAAAGATGTCTATGGTCTGTCTTAGGACTTACATCCTAGAAAACTGTAGAAATTGTACTGTCTATGGAAACTGCTGCAGAGACTTCTCAGAGCTAAATGTATCACCAAAATGTAAAAAGAACTGTTGACCCATCAAGCAAAATGTCCAGTAGGAGTGCTACCAGTGTGGCAAGCCAGGTGGGTCAGAAGCACACTACTAGTATAAAGACCACGTGTGCCAGCAATAGGGTACAAAGCGTCCCATAGCCTGCACAGTGAATGGAGCCTGACTTCAGGAAAAAAGGGTCTGTTGAAAACAAGACAGAGTAAATTGTAGTAAGAATGTGCCCTGGTCGCAACCTAAAGTGAGATCGACCTAGCTACATCCTTCGGGGTGTGAAAAATGAGTAAGTGGACCTAAGCCCCAGGATAGGCATTGCTAAGTCAATGGAAGGATCCTTCCATTGATCTAAGCCTTTTGAGGGTGTTGACTTGTTATGGCACTGTAGCAAATGTCAGTGTTACAGTACTGGCATAGCTTGAAGTGTAGATGTACCCTGGGAGCACAAGAATGCTGTTTCATATTTCTTTGCCATTAAGTCAAATATACCAAAGATTAATGTCCCTGTTAGATGGCAGGAGTTACTCTCCATTGCTCTGTTGGCTACTGGTACACTGGTGTGGCAAGGCTTGTATTCTCTCCAGGAGAGTCAGGATGATATTGAGTATATTTCCTAAGAGATGTAAGAGTCCTTAGCTCCCACAGGAGTTTTACATGCTCAGCAAGTTCAGGCCCAAGTTCAGGCCCAAGAAGCAAATAAGTTGCAATAAGAAAGGTCTTTACATCAGCTCTTATGCTGAAGGATTATGGCCTCAGAATTCCTAAACATATATGTTGAATATTTTCAGGCACTCCAGAGGTAGAGGCAACCTAATGAGTCTGGTAAGGCTGAGACTCACTGGTAAGCATGGGGTGTTAATTCACATTGTTATCCCATGTCTATGCACAATAAATTTGTGCAGCCTTCCCAGATGAGAAGGAAGCAGTTACCCCACTTGATAGCAACAGGAAAAGTTATTTGCTGGTGTTTTAAGGACACTAAGCAAAGCACAAAGCAAAACAGATTTAAAATGGAAGAATTGTGAGTGATCTTGCAATGTGCACATTTCATTGGTACCTGTATTGACAACTAGTCTGTGAGAAATATGACTTAATCAGACTTCCAGATCTCAGTGCATTAAATGAGCCAACTGTGATAGGGTGGACCAAGTCCTAACACTCTTACAGGTGGCCAGAGGTCTTGCCACACCCTTCTCCTAGCAAGAGAAGCAGAAAAGAGATCCTCTAGGCAGGAGAGAATGGCCGTCTATGCTGCAGCCAATCAGGAACCAGCAGGATGGTATAAAAGAAGTTGATGGGCTAGGGCCTGGCAGTTCCTTACAGGAGTTCGACCCAGGTAGGTCTATATACTGACTCGGAGAACAGGAGCACTACAGATAGCTCCAAGTGTGAGCTGAGCTTAGACCTGGTTGAGAGCCAGGTCTGATAGCTGAAGACTGGTCACAAGCCTAGTACAAGAAACAGTGGCACCATGGACAGGGCTTGTCAGATCCTACTCTCTGAACCTGGATGAAAATGCAACAAGACAGCATCCAGATGTAAGCCGTGTCTACACGTGCATGCTACTTCGAAGTAGTGGCACTAACTTCGAAATAGCGCCCGTCACGGCTACACGCGCTGGGCGCTATTTCGAAGTTAACTTCGACGTTAGGCAGCGAGATGTCGAAGTTGCTAACCCCATGAGGGGATAGGAATAGCGCCCTACTTCGACGTTCAACATCGAAGTAGGGACCGTGTAGTTGTTGCGCGTCCCGCAACTTCGAAATAGCGGGGTCCGCCATGGCGACCATCAGCTGAGGGGTTGAGAGACACTCTCTCTCGAGCCCCTGCGGGGCTCTATGGTCACCGTGTGCAGCAGCCCTTAGCCCAGGGCTTCTGGCTGCTGCTGCGGCAGCTGGGGATCCATGCTGCAGGCACAGGGTCTGCAACCAGTTGTCAGCTCTGTGTATTTTGTGTTGTTTAGTGCAACTGTGTCTGGGAGGGGCCCTTTAAGGGAGCTGCTTGCTGTTGAGTCCGCCCTGTGACCCTGTCTGCAGCTGTGCCTGGCACCCTTATTTCGATGTGTGCTACTTTGGCATGTAGACGTTCCCTCGCAGCGCCTATTTTGATGTGGTGCTGCGCAACGTCGAAGTTGAACATCGATGTTGCCAGCCCTGGAGAACGTGTAGACGTTATTCATCGAAATAGTCTATTTCGATGTTGCTACATCGAAATAAGCTATTTCGATGTAGGCTTCACGTGTAGACGTAGCTGTAGTGACCTAGGGAGCAAGGAGCGTACCAGACAATCAGGCAGAGACCTTATGCAACACCCGTTTTCCCCCAAGAGACCTGTTGCACCATCTAAATAAGGGATCGAGACACAGCAGGTGTCCATCCCCTCCAAAAGCCATCCTGCTTACCCAGTTACTTAACTTCTTAGTTTAGTACTCAGGTTTAGAATGTGAAGCATAACCTGGCTGTGCCTCCATTAACCTATCATCGGGTTAAATGTCCGTAGCATCGATATCCTTGAATGAAAGGCATTAGGGAAATATAAAGTATTGTTCCATAACAATCGGAAAAGTAATACTGCAAAATTAAATCAATTCCACTTTGTTCCTTTCACCTCAGAAAATTACAAGTCTGAAGTGGCTTTCAGGGTGACGTAAATTGGCAGTAAATCTACTGAAGTCAAAGGGGTCACACTGGCACAAAACCAGTGTAAGATCAGAGTCTAGCCCACACCTTGGACAAGCCGTTTAAGTTCTTGTTTTAATTGAGATTTCTGCTTTGTTCCCAGGAGTACTGTGACTTTTTCCTTTGCTGTTCTTGTATGCCTCGGCAGGCTGTCTGGATTCTGTAGTTACTGGGGAAATTAACTGTCTGCTGTCACTATAATATGTCATCTTCTACAGAGCTAATCAACAAAGCCTTATTAAACGTGAATGCTGATACTGAGTTGTAATGAAATTTCTCAACTATTAAAAAACTGTTCTGCAATACTCCAAAGGCAATCTACTTTCTGCAAATGCAATGCAACCAGTTGATTGGCCGGAAGGTTTGCAGAAACAATGAATTTTAAGCACGTATTGGAGATGACTCGTGGAAAGTGAATTTCGAATTCACAGTTGAGAACACAATGTGAACACACTTGGGAAAAAAACCGTGTGATTTTTGAGTCCATTTGAGACACACTCAAGTGATGTTAATCCACATGGACTGAAATTGGAAAAAATATATATTGACCTGAATCAAAGTGATGCAAACTGCTGAGTTTCACACAGATCCAGGGGCCCAATAGACTGCCAGTTGAAATTCATGAAAAATACTCCACTTGTTTGACCCAGTGGGCTTTAGAACAGCTCCTCAGTTTTATTGTAATCTGTGGTATATAGTCGTGGCAAATTTGCTTTTTTATGTTTATGATTTTGACAGATACTATCAAGGTCTATTTTTAAGGGTTTTTTTAGATTTTTATACATTTAAATGTACACAGTTGAGAGATTCTAAGCTTCAAATTGTTAAAGGGACTCTTCACAGATGGAGGCCTACTGGAGATAACGATGGAGGAATTTGACGCTCACTGGATAACAAGTTATTTTAAACAAACTTATCATTAGAGAGGTGTTAAATAAGCCATCATACTGTAATATACAGTTCAGACAGCTATATACACTGTGCTCTAATCATAGAATCTTAGGGCTGGAAGAGACCTCAAGAGGTCATTGAGTCCAGCTCCCTGTTTCAAGCAGGATCAACCCTAACCAAATCATCCCAGCCAGGACTTCATCAAGCAGGGACTTAAAATCCACTAGGGATGGAGATTCCAGCATTCCAGTGCTTCACCACCCTCCCAGTGAAATAGTTATTCCTAATATCCAACCTGGACCTTCCCCACTTCAACTTGAGACCATTGCTCCTTGTTCTGCCATCCACCACTACTGAGAACAGCCTGTCTCCAACCTCTTTAGAACCGCCCCATCAGGAAGTTGCAGGTCACTATCAAATCGCCTCTGACTCCTCCTTTCTGCAAACTAAGCAAGCCTACATCCCTCAGCCTTTCCTCATAGCTCATGTGCCACACAAAGGTTGAAGGATAAAACATCACGAAAGCAGCTTTTGTATTGTCCGATTGATGGTATGTTCCATGGACAAAGGAACAAGAAGCAGGCACTTGTGCATTTTACTTGCTCACCTGCAGCACTGGTATTAACTGTTTTGGTGTTAATGATATAGTTCTGCACACTTCTACAATGTGAAATCTGCTTTAAAGTATTTTTTTTAAAACTAAAACCAAACATGGGGAAATGTGCTTCTAAGCATCTAAGCACATTTACCTTGAGCTGCTCACATAAGCCGCATCTACACGAGCCGGCTACTTCAAAGTAGCTGTGCCAACTTCGAAATAGCGCCCGCCATGTCTACACATGGCGAGCGCTATTTCAAAGTTGAAATCGACGTAAGGCGGCAAGACGTCGAAGTCGCTATCCCCAACAGGAGATGGGAATAGCGCCCTACTTCGACGTTGAATGTCGAAGTAGGGCATGTGTAGACGATCCGCGTCCCACAACATCGAAATAGCGGGGTCCGCCATGGCGGCCATCAGCTGAGGGGTTGAGAGACGCTCTCTCCAGCCCCTGCGGGGCTCTATGGTCACCGTGTGCAGCAGCCCTTAGCCCAGGGCTTCTGGCTGCTGCTGCTGCTGCTGCTGGGGATCCATGCTGCATGCACAGGGTCTGCAACCAGTTGTCGGCTCTGTGAATCTTGTGCTGTTTAGTGCAAGTGTGTCTGGGAGGGGCCCTTTAAGGGAGCGGCTTGCTTTTGCCCCAGAAGTGCTAGTCCGCCCTGTGACCCTGTCTGCAGCTGTTCCTGACACCCTTATTTCAATTTGAGCCACTTTGGTGTGTAGACGCTCCCCTGCAGCGCCTACTTCAATGTAGTGCTGCCCAACGTCGACGGCACCAGCCCTGGAGGATGTGTAGATGCTATTCATCGAAATAGCTTATTTCAATTTCGCTACATCGAAATAAGCTATTTTGATGTAGCATGCCTGTGTAGACGTAGCTATATAAATGCAAATCTTCTTTACATGCTTGTGCCCAAGCACTAACAGCAGCACTGCTACCAAAAAGTTTTGAAAATGTTTGGGGATTGTGAATGCAAATGGGCAAAAATCAAACTATTTCTTTACATTTTTGAAAGTTCCAAGCTCTCAGGAGAAGTAATCGTAGGTGTGGGAAGCAGGGACTCAGGAGATCTGCAGCAACTCCAGGTTTCACACTCAGCTTCCTTGTGCCCGGCAACTGGCCTCTCTGCTGACGTGCCATCAGCTTTGCTAGCCCTGGGTCCTGATCTCTGGGCAGCTTCCACAGGGTCCTGCCTGAGACTCCACTGGCTTCACTGCCACCAACCAGCCTTGCAGGCTCCACTGGCCCTCAGGGTCCTTTCACCTACCAGTCCCTCTCCCCACAACAGGGGTCCTGGCCACTGGCCCTGGAGACTCCACTGTCACCCAGGGTCACACTGCTGGCCCAGGGCTCTGCTGTTGATCTCAGCCAGGGGCTCAGCAGTTACCTGTAGCTGTGACTCCAGCCTGGGCAGCAAGGAGCTAGAGTTGCCAACTCCTGTCCCATTGGTCCGGTCCTGGAGCATTGGCAAGGGGAATGAAACAGGTGTAAGGGAAGGGGACTTAACTCAGCACCCCCACCCTAAAAATTGATTAGAGCTACTGCTGTGCACTGAACAGTCTTCTAACTTGTCCCCCTAACTCCCAGGACTTAACTGACTTTTCCTGATTGTATTGGAAATGGAAGCAGACAGCTGACTCATCAATAGAATCTTGTATTCTGTAGCTGAAGTGTAAAGCATGGGAAAAGCCTAATTGGTGAGGACTTCTAGCGCAGTTGTACATAATTGAACTCAGCAGCATAATAACTGTGTCAATATGATACCTGAGCTTGGGCAGAGCTCTACAGGGAAACACCATCATATCCTTCCCAGTGCCTGCTCTTGGAAACTGGACCTCCTGTTCTCTAATCCATTCCCTTTGGGGTTTATCTTGAGGCTTTTAAAATCTAAATTGAGTGGGCACATGGCTGGGAGCCCAGCAGCAGAGACAGCGTAGCTATAGGCATTCTGCCTGTGGAGGAATGTTATAGGTAGATTACCTCTGGGTACATTAGGGGAATACACTGCTTCATATGATGAAAGCACACGGTGCATTCATGCCCGTTACTGTCTATGACAATAGGCACAGTGTTTACTGTCAGGGATCAGAAGCACCAGGACTTGGGCTGTTTCCTGTGAGAATATTGTTGTAATAGAATAGTGCTGGCAGGAGCAATGTGACTTTATTTTTGGATAACTATTGTCACACAGCATCCCCAAAAAGTTAACTTACAGGCTCTGTTCCAGAGCTAAATGCAAATCGTAAGAGGATGCAACATTATGTGATGGACAAGGGAGAAAGCTTGTTAATGTGACTGTACTGTGCTGTATTCAGGAATGCAAGAAGGATAGAGAAATTTCCACCCCATCAGACACAGTGAAGCTACTCCAGAGTTTGGGTGTCCATAATTTCGTAAAAGTGCAATAAAATTTCAAAAACCAGCAATTATTCTACAGCAACTTAATTTCTCTTGTGCTGCTTCAGACATTGTACTGCAGAGCAGCAGATATTGGGTGTTTTAGTTGTTTATTTAATTCAATGGCCGAAGTGATGTAACGTGAATCACGTGATCCATGTGATGTTATCGTCCCCATTATCCTGCCGAGTTAGCGTCAGCACACTGGCAACACAACTAACTGAATGAAAGTGAGTTAAATAGCATATTGTTGTTGTGATGCACGAATGACGATTGCTTTTCACTTTTGGCCATTTATGTCATCTTACTATAGTGTAAAAATTATGTCCATAAAATATTTGTGTGCCTGTAAATTTTCCCCTTTTTGTCCATAAATGAAATTTCTGTGCGTTGGCATCCCTGCTATGGTCCCTTTTCAATAATGTTCTCACGCACATGTACAACTTTAAATATGAGCATTCCCTTTGACTTTATTGAGACTGCTCATGTGACTTGGTGTTACATATGTCCTCAGGCTTTGTGCTGAAATGAGGCTCAGGTACATAACTGTTAGACTACTGTAGGGTAAAAAACCTTAGGCTGTGTACTTGCATTTCTCTCCCAAAGAGAATAACTCATGGCAGAAGTTCAACCTCTACTTAGAAGTTGGGGAACGATATCTTGAAGTTCATAGTACGGTTCATGCTGAGTATTAAATCCATCTCTGCCGCCCCTTGGGAACATGCTTTTGAGAAAAATCTCTTACCATCTCTGCCTCGCTGTCCTCCTCTGTAAAATGGGGATAATGTTTCTCTACCTCACCACTGTAAAGGACTTCTCTGTCTGCCCCCTTATAGGAGGAATAGTAGAACAGGGCACCTTGGGGGTGACTTTGATTTTCTCATAGCCAAAGTTAGGTCTAGAATCCACCCAGTGATATGATGCGAAGTAGCTACACCCTCCTCCTCCCCTTATATCTGAATGAAACAGATTTCTTTATAGCAGTGCTAGCACCTTTGTCCATTTATGTATGAACTAAGTATTATTACCCTCATTTCTATTTACTGTGGCAGAGTATCCTGGAGTCTAGACAGGGTCCCACACCTCTTCCGTCTGCTGGAGTGGTTAGGCTGCACACACTTCTGCCCGTCTGAGCCAGCTGGCCAGTCCTTTCCCCCTTGGCCACAGTCAGGGCTTCAGTCATACTGAGGGGAAGGGAGCCCAGGCACTCCCTGGTTGAGCTACTCCCTCTCCCCCCACTGCTGTCTCTTGTAGGTGTTACTTGTTCTCCTTATCTGTCCTCGCACCTCATATCTCCAGCTCCTTCATGGCCCTACTTTTTTCTCTTCCTCTCTCCCTTCTTCCCTGCCAGGGACTGCTTTTTTAGCTCTGCCAACCCACTGGTAAGGAGGTCAGCTGACTCTCATTGATTATCTGCCACCACTTCCTATGGCCTCCACCTGGGAGCTTAACTAATTCTTTTAGTTCTTCTCCAAGCCCAGCCTGCATCCTGAGCTGCCTTCACCCTTCCAGCTGGGGTGGGCTGGCCTGATCCAATTACATTACATAGGCCATAGATGTAGAGATGTTAACAATCACTGGAACCTGAGCAAATATTTCATGGTGATTTACTGGAGACTGTTACTGAAAGTTGCTGTGATATAAGGCTCTTTTATTATTATGACTGATTACATTATTTGTCCATGAAAGTGCATACAGCAGAACCTCAGAGTTACAAACACCAGAAATACAAACTAACCTGTCAACAATACACCTCATTTGAAATCAGAAAAAGACAATAAGGCAGCAGCAGTAGAAAGAGACAGATACAAAAAAAGCAAAATACAATACATCACTGCGTGAAAAATAAACTATTAAAACGATAAAGGGAAAGCAGCATTTTTCTTCCACATACTAAGGATTCAAAGCTGTATTAAGCTGTAAACTTTTGAAAGAACTATGATAATATTTTTTTCAAAGTACGGACATTTCAGAGTTATGACATGTTTGTAACTCTGAGAGCCGACTGTAGTGCTTTACTTGTTTACTGTCATTAATTGTAGAGTCATTAAAGATATTGCTGCCTATGAAATAGGAAGAAAACTTGACTACATCACAATTGTGGATTTCCCATTTGTATAAAGAATCATGACTTTTCATTTAATTCTCCATCTAACTTTAAAATTCACCCCAATGAAAACAAAACAACTTAATAAAACTTGCCTGGAAAATCGGAAATTGTTAATAAAATCTGTAAGAGGTGATGCTCCACACCACAGACAAGATGTGTTCTACAGGTTTATTGACAGGTCTGGCATGCACCTCAACTAGGAGTGCTGCTGGAACTTGCCACATCTTCCATCTTGTTATCTGGTTCATGGTCTTGTGATGGAACTTGGTGTTTTCACAATGAAGATGATGATGACCAATGGAAAGGAACTGCTGGAAGTTACCTACTTCTTTTCCAGTAGTAGTATGTGGCACAGACCCGTACATACCCTGGTAAGAAAATACAAGGAGGAAATGGAACTATTCATGAATCATTGGTGAATAGTGTGTGGGAAGTTAAAGCACATGGATATGGAGGGGTAAATCAACCCTGCCAAATCACATGTTTTCTGATGGCGCCTTCTGAAATTATTTGACATATCAAAATAACTCGTGGCTAGAAGGCAGTATTATAGAGGTGCTAGTTTCAACTCTATAGTTAAGGCTGAGTTCTGTTTTGCCTTAAAGAAAGGATTCAATTTATCTTTTGCATAGGACATTATAACCTTTTTTTGACCGTACAAGTAGATATCTCAGGTAGCTTGAATTTATAATTACTTAAGGGCTACGTCTACACGTGAACGCTACATCGAAATAGCTAATTTCGAAGTAGCGACATCAAAATAGCCTATTTCGATGAATAACGTCTACACGTCCTCCAGGGCCGGCAACGTCGATGTTCAACTTCGACGTTGCTCAGCCCAACATCGAAATAGGCGCAGCGAGGGAACGTCTACATGCCAAAGTAGCACACATCGAAATAAGGGAGCCAGGCACAGCTGCAGACAGGGTCACGGGGCGGACTCAACAGCAAGTCGCTCCCTTAAAGGGCCCCTCCCAGACACACTTTCATTAAACAGTGCAAGATACACAGAGCCAACAACTAGTTGCAGACCCTGTATATGCAGCACGGACCCCCAGCTGCAGCAGCAGCAGCCAGAAGCCCTGGGCTAAGGGCTGCTGCCCACGGTGACCACAGAGCCCCGCAAGGGCTGGAGAGAGAGTATCTCTCAACCCCCCAGCTGATGGCCGCCATGGAGGACCCCGCTATTTCGATGTTGCGGGACGCGGATCGTCTACACGTCCCTACTTCGATGTTGAACGTCGAAGTAGGGCGCTATTCCCATCCCCTCATGGGGTTAGCGACTTCGACGTCTCGCCGCCTAACGTCGATTTCAACTTCAAAATAGCGCCCAACACGTGTAGCCATGACGGGCGCTATTTCGAAGTTAGTGCCGCTACTTCGAAGTAGCGTGCACGTGTAGACGCAGCCAAGGTATTTAAAGAAATGTGGCATCTGTCTGTCTTAATGGAATAACAGATATACTTCAAACTTTCCCTGTGGCCATAATTCACTGAAATCTAATACATTGGCTTTATTTGAGGATATTAGACCATAATGAAGCTGACTTATTTGGCCTACTGCTGTCTCATTATTATGGCTATAAAAAGTTACTGACAGGCCCAGGTTACTCTGAAGTGGAGCTGTTGTGACATCAGAGGTAACTCAGTCTACTTCCTGAACAGTTATGAGAGGGAAAAATAATGGGGGAAGCAGAGACTCAATCATGGCTTTAAAATCAGTTTAATTTAATCTGGGACCACAAATTCTAAAATGCCTTAACCACAGTCACATGTTTCTTCATAACAATACAGAGATACAGTCACTGCAGGACAGAGTTAGTTTAATGCCTTAACTGTGGATTCCTTATATTGCCGAAATTTCTTTGTCAGTGTAAATGTAACTCTTTGAGTTTCCTGGATTTATAATGTTTGCTTTGGGGATAATTATGCCACCCCTTAATTGTTTTTACTCTAAAAATCAAAGCTTACTGGTGAGAGGAAGTAAAAGCCTTATGGTCAGAGGGCAATGCCTTAGGGTAACACCATATGCCATGCACCAAATGGAAACGCTATCTTTTTGTAATTAATTAATAATAATTTCGTAATAATTAATCCGATGATTTATATACGGGAGAGACAACTTTTATTTCCAACTCTCAAGTGCAACTCCATTTTAGCATAGTTTTGTCTGAGAATAGTGACATGGCTTGGCCTTTACCTTTCTTCTTTCCCAATGGTTCGTTATAGAACTTCCTGTTCTTCCGGTTCCTTCTACTCGGAGGCACTTTCCTCTCTCCTCTGCCGCGGGTGCGGGGGTGTCTTCTGTATTTTGCCATCCTCCTGTGAGTTTAGTTTTTAACGATTCCAGAGAAACAGCATTTCTTAGGTTAGCTGAGCCAACCTGCCTGCTCTGATGGTACTTTTGGGCTTGTGAAATGAACTGATGCCAGTATATAAATTTAGAGGATCTGGCAAGCTGAGCACACACAAGAGGTCCCATTTGTTGCTGGCAAATTACCATATATGGTAATCAAACTGACATTTTTTTAGTGTTCCCTAATAGCCCTACTTTACTAGGTCTTAGGCACACTCAGGTTGAGTGTAATTAGTGTTGTCTTCACCCTTAATGCCATCTCAACTTTTTTTTCTTCTGTAGCCTGCCTTCCCATTGTCCTGCTGTGGTGCCATAACAATAACAATAACAACCCCCACTAGAAAACTGTCAGACTGCAATCTCTCTACAGCCATTGCTTTGCAGCCACATCTCACAACAGTTGAGAACAAGATGTGTGAAACTCCGCATTTGTTCCAGAAAATTATCTAAAATTACACACAGATAGTTAGTCTATGGCTGATACATAGAAGATTCTTTATTATCCAAAATGGACAGCTAAGGGATGGGACGGTGTGGAAACCTTCCCTCGTTATGCCTTTCTCAAGTGCTCACATTTAATGAGTGAAGATGCTCACCATTTCACAAAAGCATCAACCATTTCACAACATTTATAGAATTAAGAGCTATCCTGTCCCAGATACAATCATTTCCCCAGTATATTCTAGACCAAGATAAGTGCTAAATATATATAACAATCAAATACGAAAAATGTAATGAAGCACCTTTGCATCTGAGTGGACTTTACACCTGATTGAGCTGAGAGTGGAAGGAAAGGCTGAGCTAACTTTTCACTTTCTCCTGTTATGGCCCTTGGCAAAATTGGTTTCATAGGGAATCCTGCAGTATCTAAATGTCAGTATTTTGCCCTATCTCTGCCTCTCACCACTTCCCTTTGTCAGCCCTTGAGACACAGAGCAAGGGGTATGTGACATTAAGCAAGTTTATGACTGTGCTACACCATCTAAATGCCCCTTTCCATGAGAGACAATCATTGGGTGCTTACTCTGAGTCTTTGGAGCCAGGGACAAGAGTATGGTGCCATATGCATTTGTTTTTCTGTATACTGCTGTTGCTGATTTTAATCTCCCTCTTGGCCACAGTTAGGAACCCAGGGTTGAGCTACAGTAGGGAGCTGTGGGGCCACAGCCAGGGTAGCAGACACCAGCTGTGCCACAAATAACACAGTGAATGACTGGGGAGAATGAGATGGGGACCCTTGGCAGAGAAGGCCCAATACAGGGAGCGGTCACCACTCAAGAGGGCCTTGGAGGTTCTGTTTGCAAGTTGCAGAGATCCACTTGTGGTGTTCCCATGCACAGGATGGTGTTTCTTGTTTCCTTCACCTTTTTCCATTTTCCTTTTTTTCTCACAGTTGCTGTTTAATAAATTGTACTTGGTTCAAACTAAATGTAGCGATCAGGAAAGTGGCTGGTGTGCAGAGAGCATAACAAGCATAACGACTTCTCCTCTAGGTGGGATGCACCTGACAATCTCCATCTGCCTCTGGTCCTGCCTCCATTCTACACCTTTCCCCAAACCCCCCACCTCACCCCACTTCTTTCCATCCCCTCCTCTGAGCACGCCACATTCTCACTCCTCCCCCGCCCTCCCAGAGCCTCTGAATGCTGCAAAGCTGCTG
Organism: Carettochelys insculpta; assembly: GCF_033958435.1. Taxonomy (NCBI): domain Eukaryota; kingdom Metazoa; phylum Chordata; order Testudines; family Carettochelyidae; genus Carettochelys; species Carettochelys insculpta. The sequence goes on along the minus strand of NC_134140.1, from coordinate 128,983,049 downwards.
TTTTGTGTAGGCTGGAGTGTCGCTGCGGGAGGAAGGGGCTGAGGGGACACTTGGCTGCCAGTGGTTGCTAAACACCTGCTAATTTTTCCCCCTGGCTGCTCCAGCCCCAGAGCACCCACAGAGTCTGTGCTGATGAACTCCAGAGCGGGATGCCTGAATTGATCTCAGCAAGGCTGGGAATGAAGTGTCCCAGGAATCCTGGGCCTGGCCTTGTCAGGGTTAGGAGGACACTTCCACAAAGAAGCATGGAGAGGGAGGCCTCGAGGCGAGGCAGACGTCCGACTAAAGAGAGCTGGAGCAAACACTCGGACTCTTTTGCTGTCTAATTCCACTGGGGTAGTAGAGATGGCAGGAAAGTTCCCCACAACCAGGGGGGCCAATGGAATTTCTGGGTCCCTGTGAAAGGTAGAGGGACAGTTCCATGCTCCCAGAAGGGGCAGGACCTCAGCCGGAAGGGGCGGGGCTGGGGCAGGCAGCCCTCAGCGCCACCCAGAGCGTGCTGCACTGACCCCCTCGTCCTCAGCCAGTCCTTAGTGCTGCCCGGAACGTGCCATTCAGCACTCTGGCAGCAGTTTAAAAGGCCCAGAGTTCCGACCACCGCTACTGCTGATGTAGTAACAGTGGCAGCCAGGTAGCCCCAGGCCATTTTGGATTGCTGGACCCCAAGCAACTGCCTCTTTTGTCCCCCGCCACCCCACCTCTATTGGCAGCCCTGCCCACAACAGCAGAAACATTCCCTCGCCTACACAAGTGCTGTGTGTGTTCGGTGGGGGCAGGCCCTTTGAAAGAGAACCGGTTGAAACAGCAGGAAGCCCTTGTAGAGCTCCCCTGGCCAGGAGGAGAAGATGGTAACGGTGTGAGGGGAAGAAGATAGAGAACTAGGTTAGCAAGGAGCAGAAAGAAGTGAAAAGAATCTGACTGAACATATTTAATTTATGCATTGTAACTAGGGATATTGGGGAAGAGCAGAATTGGATAATCTTGCAGAAATATCTCACCAAACCCTGGAAATGAGCTTGGCACTTTCGTGTTTCATAAAATAACTTCTCTCTAACATGTTTTATTTCCCACAGGCTCTCCTGATTTTAATTAGAACTTTAAGCTTTTGAATTGTAAATAGGTGACCTACCAAACCACTTTTTTACTTACTTGTTCTTTCTTGCCTCTGCCTAGCAACCATTGGTCACTCTGGATATTCCTCCAACAAAAACAGATATCATTCTGTTCTCATGCCTAGGGGCTTTTGAAAAGTCACGGAATCAATACAACCAAGGCAATGGAATAGCTATCCAAGATGCAGGAGCCCTTCCAGCAAAGGAGAAATAGTCAAGCCCATCAATAAACCTGAAAGTGCATGGTGTATTTTTCTGGACTGGCATAGTTATTTCATCACATTCAGAACCTGCTAAAATGACAAAACCTGTTTTTTCATAAAAATAAAACACTTGGGAACAAATAGGGAAGTTGGGATGAGTTTACTTTTCATGCTGCACTATTTAAATGGACTTTTCTCAGCCAATATGCCTTGTCTTTTCTGGAAACTTGAATTTTGGGTTATTTAAAGGCTCTTTTACACTTCCTGGTTTTCAGACCACCTAAGGATCATAAGGGTATAGAACAAGCCAGTATACTAGTCAGCCTCCTCACCTTGTAATTCCTCCTTTTTGCATCAACTCCCACTGACAGCCTTGGTCTTAAGTATGTAATCACCAAGTCAGGGAAACCCTGGCCTGAGTGTTATGAACTTATTTAGGTGACCAGGATGTTGTAGGATTTAAATATTGCTGTATGGTATTCTGTAGGTATATAAAGGCAGCAAGAAAAGATCTTTAGTGTAAATGAAGGTGGCCAGTAGTTGAGAAACTTCTGGGATAACATAGGTGGGGATCTGAAGAGCTATATAAGGCCAGGTGATGCTTAGCTGACTTCATTCTGATGTCATAATCCTATTGTATTAACCTGTCTCCTTTGACTTCCCAGGCCAATTATTAACGGGAAATTGCTCACATTTTAAAAAATTTCCATTTATTAACTTTGTGCCTTCTTGAGGAAGCCTCCATCTGAGAAACAAATGAAACGTCACTCTGCACATTACCACGAGGGAGAAGGCTTAATTTTGGAAATGCTTGGATGACTTTATTGAAACCATAGGTCTATTCGGGGTATGCAACTTTAACAGGACTTATTCAGTTCCTGTAAGTTTTCACTTAAAGAAAGTGGCCAAACAATATTAATCTAAGTTTGTAAGGATCTGGATTTTCATAAGCTTTTGAAACTTTAGCTTGGAAATTCAAAAAACAGGCAGGGTGTGGGGAAAAAAAATAAGGAAGGACATCTTCTTTCTCCTATACTGTAATCTTTCCCTTCTCCTATCCTTTCCTACAGTATTTATCTCCCTCACAGCTTCCTGCTCCAGCTACATCTCCAACTTAACTTCCATCGAGCTGCATTTCCAGCTTGGCTTCCAAGCTGTCACCAGCAGGAGCACCACCACCATTCACCTCTTGGTAGAGATAGGCAGGGCTTTTTTTGTGATGGTACTTGACAGTACTGAGTACCGGCATCTCGGCAACCCTAGCCACAGGACTGGCTGTGCGAGAGGGAGCTGGGGAGTTGGCTGAATACAAAAATACCACTGGAGATAGGCAACCTGTCTTGCGTGGGATTTTCTGGGCTTGTGAAACAAATGAGCAGCTCTGACATTTTATGCAATAAGGTTGATGGGCGTGGGAGGCAACACAGTGAGTAGTACAGACTTTTTAATGCTGCTCATATGGGACCAAAACCTCATTTTCCCCCGTTTCATGTCCATCAAATACCACATTTAGTTGACTTGTACATTGGTTTATTACATTTATAAAGTGCTTTTGGATATATAGATCTAAATGGTGCCATAAAATGGAAATGAAATTATTAATGGAACTTGTAATTATAAGACATAATTGTAAGGCCTCTTGCGCAATAGCAGAGAAAAGAGAATTACTCCACCCTTTAGTTCTCTGTGTGATATGTAGTCTGAGCCAGAGATCTGTCACAGTTGTCCTGCCCAACAGGAAGCACTGAGGACTGGCTGCCCTGGCATCACCCCGTCTGCCCAAGGTCAAGCCCCTTCTAGAAGCACAGAGCTGCCCCACACACACCTTGTCCCAGGACTTGGGGTAGCTGTCAGCCCCTCTTTGTGTGTGTATGTAGTTTGAGAGGCTGCGGCTGTTCTTGTGCTTGACTTTTATATTACAAAGGAAATTTAGGCTAGGGTGTGTTTCAAAATGCTGAATCCAATGAAACCATGGGGGCATTTAATGGCAGAACATATTGGAATAGTGGAAGTCACATTTCTCACTCTTCTGAAGCACCACAGGATTGTTGATGATCCAAAGTGTTTGGGATCTCTGTTAACATACTGTATCACTTATATAAGAGAGCTTTGAATATTGCACATTTTCCTTAAATGCCATTTAAGGATAATTGTAGCAACTTTTACTCTGTGTCGTCAACACATTTCCTGCAGCATATTGTTATTTATTACAGATAAACCTTCACACTTCACTTAAGAAGTGCAATGCCTGAGAAGTCAAATATCCTGTCTGTAACAGTGGCCGTTATCAGGAACTTTCGGGGAACAGGTGGGAAACTCTCTAAAATATACAACTGAGGCTAGAAAGCAATGAGAGCTTTCCTCTTTCCAGTGGAAGTAGGACTATGGTTGATCTTCCAGAGTTTGATTTTGCACACCTGTTATAGATGCAGGATATTGAACTATCTGGGGTCAGCGGTTGACTCCTGTACTCAATATCATGAGGAGGAAGGGAGGTCAACAAGAGAGTTTCTCCCATGGACCTTCCTCTGCGTAGATGACCAGATAAGTTGATTGCAGATAAGTAGAGTCTAGCTACTCAATTATTGTAGCTAGAATTGCATATCTGCAATTGACTTACCTCTCTAGTGTAGACCAAGCTATTTTTTCCTCATCTTCCCAGTTACAGGTTGGCTTTTGTCTTGAAGCAGGAAGACTTATATCCTTCCTAATTCTGACAATGTTGGAAATTCTTTTCATTAACTTCTGAATTCTAGTTTTTATGGACAGTATGATTGTTTTATGACCACATGATCGTATTGCATGGAAATATTTTACGTGGAGAAGGGGAATGGCATTAGATAGCTGTCCTGAATGAGCCTTTTGTTAAGGATCAGCAACAATGGACTAGCCTGCCATAGCACAACAATGAGGTAACTATAACCAGTGCAAAACAGTTTCTCCTTTTGCAAAATCTGTGTGTTCTTCCTTCCACGATCGTGTGTCTCTGAACAGTTAAACAGTAAATCCAGAATACCCACAGAACTAAAGTGGGCACTTAAGTACTGGGGATTCTTTGGGGGTTCAGCACTGCTCTAGAGCAGATGGACTGCAGGGTCCCATATCCAAGAAGGGGTGCCTGTCTGAGAGGGTATGTTCAGGGACTGAGCCTACAGGCCATAGGAAGAAATTGCCTGGAGACAACCCAAATCAAGAAGAGATTAGAGCAGGGGTCAGCAACCAAATAACAAGAAGAGCCATTTTTTCAAACTGGGTGAAAAGGTCAATGATTCAAGAGCCTCAATGCATGTGAGTACAAGACGGTCCTCAATACATAATGTCAAACCAAACTTTTTGTAGCCCCTATTTTAAGACCAGTGCACACAAAATGATTTGTAATGCGATACATGTTTACGGCAGGACATTCACAAACTTTTTACATATTCTATTTCCTCACACATCACATCTGTGTTTGTACCATTGTCTTCCTGACTTTCACTCTTGAGCCTACTTTAATTATGCTGATTTTACTTCATTTTTAATTTCAATTTTCTTTCCTTAAATGCATGTTGCCTTCACAGCAGGTATGAAACAAGCTTCCTTTTCCTTTGCAAAATCAAGACTTTATTAGCAACACAGTCAAAACACAGATACGGTACCTATCCCACAAAGCATTCCTCATATTAAAGGGGGAGTTATCCAACATTTCTAGATCACATAGGCTGTGGCCACACTAGCAGCTCATTTTGAAATAATTTTTGAAATGAGGAGCAATTTCGAAATGAGCAGGAGAGCGGCTACACAGCAATTGCTCATTTCGAAATTAAAAGACGTTCATTTCAAAATGGTTATTCCCTTCCCGTTTTGGGAATAACGCCTCCTTTCAATTTTAATTTCGAAATTAAATGTGTGTAGCTGCTCTCTGGCTGCCATTTCGAAATGAAAAGTCCTCCAGAGAGCCGGCCCCTCCCACCAGCAGCCAGAGCTCTATGGCTGTCAGCTGCGGATGCCTTAAAGCTGCAGGGACACAGAAACCCAATGCAGGAAGCTGAGCGTGTGCTGGCAGCCATAGAAGCACAAGGTGGCCAGACGACACTCCCTAGCACCCCCAGAAAATGACACCCCACTGTGGCCAGACCAATGGCCAGCAGCCAAGACTCCCAGGATCCTCGTGGAGCCAAGGAGTCTGGGCGGCGGGGCTCCTGGGGCTCTGGGCAGCCCCCAAAGAGAAGGGGGGCCCTCTGGCTGGAAGCTTAGGTCCAGGACCTGCTGGCTGTCTTGGGGGAGGAGGACACACTGCTCAGGATGGAGGAGCAGAAGAGAAATGCAGATGCCTTTGCGCACCTCACCAGCCACCTCACCGCAAAGGGCCACCCCCTCCTGACCCCCAACCAGTAAAGGAGCTGCGGCAGGGCTATGCTCGAGCAAGGGACTCAGTGAGGAAGTCAGGGGCAGCGCAGACCACCTGCCCTACTTCAGGGAGCTCCACCAGCTGCTGGGACCCAGGGAGGCTGCACCACTTGAGGAGACCCTGCACACAGTGGAGCCAGAGGGGCAGGGCGAGGAGCCCCAGCCAGGACCCTCGATGCCCCCCTCCAGAGCAGGCCCTGAAGTACCTGCTGGCACTGGGGACAGTGATGGCGGGAGCGAGGGACCACTGTGCATGGCCAGGCCCTCTGAGGGCCCTAGCTGGGCTACCTCCACCCAGACCTCCCCTGAAACACCCGAGAAACCCTCAGGTAGGACCGGGCGTGAGGTGCCCTGGTCACGCGAGAGAGGGGGCGGTCCCCAACGCAACCAGTACAGGCCTGGGCACACGGCCACAAGCCAGGGACCCAGAGATGGCCGTCATCACTGCTGGGTGGGGCCCACATGGGGTCATGGGCTGCCATGAGGGTCAGAAGCCCAGGAGGGCTGGGGCAACCACTGTAATGGCCCCGTGTTGACGGACCCCACAGAAGACAGGCCGCCCTAGAGCCCCGCACCACAAGCAGGATGGGATGGCAGTGGGGACAAGGCTGCTGGCCCACGGTACCCAGGCTCAGGAATGATGGGGCACCACCCTCTCGCCTTATCCCTACCTCCCTGTTACACCTGCCCCATCTCAGCCCCACTGTGGCCCCTGGACCTGGGGTGGTCACGGCTCCAGGGGTCGTCGTGGCTCCCGACCAGCCACTCCGATGGAAGATTGAGGCCCCCTGCCTTCCCATATATATAGTTCACCCCCACCCCCCATGTAAATGGTTCACCCCTGCCCCGCCCCATAAATAGTTACACATTCTTTCTGTTCCAAACATAGCAGTTGAATTTATTTAACAGTGTATGGCTACGTCTACACGTGCCCCAAACTTCGAAATGGCCACGCAAATGGCCATTTCGAAGTTTACTAATGAAGCGCTGAAATGCATATTCAGCGCTTCATTAGCATGCGGGCGGCAGCGGCGCTTTGAAATTGACGCCGCTTGCCACCGCGCGGCGCGTCCAGACGGGGCTCCTTTTCGAAAGGACCCCGCCTACTTCGAAGTCCCCTTATTCCCACAAGCTGACGGGAATAAGGGGACTTCGAAGTAGGTGGGGTCCTTTCGAAAAGGAGCCCCGTTGGGACGCGCCGCGTTGGGGCAAGCGGCGTCAATTTCGAAGCGCCGCTGCCACCCGCATGCTAATGAAGCGCTGAATATGCACTTCAGCGCTTCATTAGTAAACTTCAAAATGGCCATTTGCATGGCCATTTCGAAGTTTGGGGCACGTGTAGACACGGCCTATGTGTCCTGCCTCGGGTGGGGATGGCAATGAACATAAGAACATAAGAACATAAGAATGGCCATACTGGGTCAGACCAAAGGTCCATCCAGCCCAGTATCCCGTCTGCCGAGAGTGGCCAATGCCAGGTGCCCCAGAGAAGGAGAACAGAAGACAATGATCAAGTGATTTATCTCCTGCCATCCATCTCCTGCCCTTGTACTGAAGGCTAGGGCACCATACTTTACCCCTGGCTAATAGCCATTTATGGACCTAACCTGCAAAAATTTATCAAGCTCTTTTTTAAACCCTAATAGAGTCCTGGCCTTCACAGCCTCCTCCGGCAAGGAGTTCCACAGGTTGACTGTGCGCTGTGTGAAGAAAAATTTCCTTTTATTAGTTTTGAACCTACTACCCATCAATTTCATTTGGTGTCCCCTAGTTCTTGTATTGTGGGAAAAGGTAAATAATTTTTCTATATTCACTTTCTCCACACCATTCATGATTTTATATACCTTTATCATATCACCCCTCAATCGCCTCTTTTCCAGACTGAAAAGTCCCAGTCTCTCTAGCCTCTCCCCATATGGGACCCGTTCCAAACCCCTAATCATCTTAGTCGCCCTTTTCTCAACCTTTTCTAATGCCAATATATCTTTTTTGAGGTGAGGAGACCACATCTGCACGCAGTACTCAAGATGTGGGCGTACCATAGTTTTATATAGGGGAAGTATGATATCTTTTGTCTTATTATCTATCCCTTTTTTAATAATTCCTAACATCCTATTTGCTTCACTAACTGCCGCTGCACACTGCGTGGATGTCTTCAGAGAACTATCCACTATAACTCCAAGATCCCTTTCCTGATCTGTCGTAGCTAAATTTGACCCCATCATGTTGTACATGTAATTTGGGTTATTTTTTCCAATGTGCATTACCTTACACTTACCCACATTAAATTTCATTTGCCATTTTGCTGCCCAATCACTCAGTTTGCTGAGACCTTTTTGTAGTTCTTCACAATCCCTTTTGATTTTGACTGTCCTGAACAACTTGGTGTCATCTGCAAACTTTGCCACCTCACTGCGTACCTCATTTTCTAGATCATTGATGAACAAGTTGAACAGGATCGGTCCCAGGACTGACCCCTGGGGAACACCACTAGTTACCCCCCTCCATTGTCAAAATTTACCATTTATTCCAACCCTTTGTTTTCTGTCTTTTAACCAATTCCCGATCCATGAAAGGATCTTTCCTCCTATCCCATGACCGCCTAATTTACATAAAAGCCTTTGGTGTGGGACCGTGTCAAAGGCTTTCTGGAAATCTAGGTATATTATGTCCACTGGGTGCCCCTTGTCCACATGTTTATTAACCCCTTCAAAGAATTCTAATAGATTAGTTAGACACGACTTCCCTCTGCAGAAACCATGCTGACTTTTGCCCAACAATTCGTGCTCTTCTACGTGCCTTGCAATTTTATTCTTTACTATTGTTTCTACTAATTTGCCTGGTACTGATGTTAGACTTATTGGTCTATAATTGCCAGGATCTCCTCTGGAGCCTTTTTTAAATATTGGCGTGGTGCTGGTGGTATATGGTGGTGCTGGTGGGGCAGGGATGAGAACCGGGAGGGGTTTGCATGAAGTGAGTCAGGCCAGATCTTGGGGGTCCCCAGGCAAAGATCTCCCAGAGGGCCTCCCACACACGCACCCCATCCCGGTGCACCTGGTGGCACAGGACTGCACCTGGCTGCTCATAGTGTGGCACGGCCTCGGCTGCCCAGTGTGGCACAAAGAGCTTGCTCTCCATGAGGTTGTGCAGTGCACAGCAGGCACCCAGGACCGCGGGCACGCTGGGCAGGCCTACCTCCAGGCGCATCAGCAGACACCTGAAACGTGCCTTCAGACAGCCGAATGCCCGCTCCATGGTGTACCTGGCATGGTTGAGGCAGGCATTGAAGAGGTCCTGCCTCTCATTGGTGTGTCCCGTGTAGGGGCGCATTTGCCAGGCCTGGAGCGGGTAGGTAGCATCGGCGACAATGCACAGGGGCATGGTCACGTCCCCCACTGGCAGCTCCTGTGGCGGGATGTAGGTGCCCTCTGCCATCCTGCAGCCAAGCCATGAGTTCCGCAGGATGCGGACATTGGGGCCCTGCCCAGCCAGCCCACACAGATGTTGGTGAAATGTCCTCGGGCATCCACGAGGGCCTGGAGGATGACGGAGTGGTATCCCTTGCAGTTGATGTACCGTCCCCGGCTGTGTGGTGGGGCCCAGATGGTGATGTGGGTGCTGTCCAATGCACTGATGCAGTTGGGGAATCCCAGCTGTTGGAAGCAGGCCATGGCAACGTCCATGTCCCCAAGGCAGATCAGGCGGCGCAGGAGGATCCTGTTGATGGCGGCGACAACCTATAGAATAGAGGGCACAGGCACCCGTGAGTGTGTGGTAGCATATGGGGGCCCCACTCCCCGGGGCCCCACTTCCTGGGACCCCCCTCCCAGGGACCCCACTCCCTATGGCCCCACTCCTGGGACCCCCCTCTCCAGGGCCCTGCCATGGGTTCGTGGCCCTGGGTGCCTTACCTCAAGGAGGACAACTCCAATGGTGGCCTCCCTCACCCCAAATTGATGGCCGACTGAGCGGTTGCTGTCCAGGGTGGCCAGCTTCCACAGAGTGATGGCCCCTCGTTTCTCCAGGGGGAGCGCAGGCCGCATGCATGTGTCCTGGTGGCAAAGTGCTGGTGCCAGCCAATGGCACAGCTCCATGAAGGTGGCCTGGGTCATCTGGAAGTTGCGGACCCACTGGCTGTCATCCCACTCTCCTAGCATGATGTTGTCCCACCTTTCCCTGCTGGTGGGGTAGCGCCAGAGGTGACAGCGGGGCTGGAACAGGGGGTGCTCCGGATGCACCATGGGGGGAGCCTGCAGGAAGTTGGCCACGTGTTGGGCAGCACCTAGCCTCATATGGCATGCTGTCAGGATGGCCATGAGGCTGGCCACGATGTCCAAGGTGTCCCCATCAGTGAAGTGCTGCGGGCCCATGGCAGGCAGTGGTGTGGTGGCTAACCAAGTCTGTGCCGAGTGCTGTGCTGGAGGCCACGTGCTGCAAGCAGCCAGGGTCCTCAGCATGTGCACAGGAGATGAGTTTGGGAGGAGCCCTTTGAGGGGCTGGCTCACCCGTGCTCCAGGAAGGGTTTGTCGGCCATTTGACCCTGCCCTCACCATTTCCTGCCCTGTTATTTCAAAATGAAGCTGGCAGTGTAGCCACTCCATTTCAAAATGACTGGGAGTCATCTCGATGTTTCAGATCACAACAGCGATCTGCATTTTGTGTGTAGTCGCTTCCATGCCACTTATTTCGAAATGGCTTATTTAAAAATAACAGATAGGGATAAGCCATTTCGAAGTCACTCTCTAGTGTGGCCACAGCCATATTATTTGCTATTTAGATATGAGTTGGTCCTTGTTGGGCTTTTAGATGTTCCCTGTTTACTGAAAATAATCAGGATGGATTTTTTTATATGGATATATTTTGCAATTACAGAGTTGGGAGCCACAAAGAAGTCTTTAAAGAGCTGCACCCGGCTCCGGAGGCATTGGTTGCAGGCACCTGGATTAGAATAACATTAATCTAGTGCTTGGATTAATATACCTGCTGGTGAATGTCTGATGACAGGAGTTTGACCAGGTAACACCAATCCCTAAGTACAAATAACCAATAACTTTTTTAAATCTTGGCAGGCTCTTGGTGTCAATGAATGCCACAAGATTATTGCAGTGAGGGAAAATTCATAGGATAGTTTAAAATTTGCTCCATTTCACTCTTATTGAATATCTTCTTGTTCTTGTATTAGAGAGGGTAAATGGAAGCGCCTGATTAATTTTGTTCGATATCACTTCCATCATATCCCCTTCTCATCAGTTGATCGCAGCAGACAGTACCAAATGTTTAATCCTTTATGTACACAAGTTTCTCCACACACCTCTCTAGTCATTTTCTGCTCTGTCCCTGATAAATCTTTTCTAAGGCATGGTAAGTGATCAGAACTAAACACAGTATTTCAGGGGAGTGACTGCTGTTTACTTAAATAACAACTCTATATTTTCAGCATCTTTTGTCTCTCTTTATGGAGCCTAACATTTTGTTCACTTTTTGGACTGCAACTGCACATTAAGTAGAATTTTTCATTTAGCTGATCAAAATGGCACAAAGGTCATTGTCATGAATTAATGGTAGGCCAACCACTTTTCTAGATCCTTAATACGTATTAAAGAACACCAGCTGAACCCCAGAACATGGTAGCAACCCACTGCAAACTTTTTCCCAAGGCAAAAATGGATGACTTTTCTCTACTCTGTATTCTTCCTCTTAGGCAGTTTCAGATTCTCTGACCCCTCTGTAATATGACAAATCCCACAGAAGGCTGAAGTTTTTCCATGTATTTTTTTTTTTTTACTTTAGTCTTTGCTAAGAAAGTTAATTTTGACTGGATGCTTAACAATCGTACTATTAACAGCAAGGGAGCAGGCTCTTGCGCCAGAATAGGAACAGAACGGTTTTAAGATTACAGTACTTTGGCCGGATCCATAAGTACACCCCTGCAGTGGCTTTACTGAGCTGTCTGCAAAATACTGTTTCATTTGCTCTCACACCTGGAAGGATGGGCTGGGTTCCTGCCACCAGCAAGGACCAGATGTGTGGCACCTGGCACCAGCTGGCTTAAACTTGCCTCCTTGCTATTCCAGCTGTGGCAGGCCCTTCCCACTCACAGTTCAATGGCACCGAAAGAATCCTCACTGTCTGAGGCCTGGGCTCCCCATCAGCTCGTTCAGACCAGGAAGCAGCATTTCAGCTGCCTCCCTACATGAATGGGGTCCTTGGAGCGTGAGCCACAGCTGGTGCAGGGCCATCAATTTCCCCCTTGGAGGCTCTGCAAAGGGCCACAGCAAGGGGAAATTGACAAAATTTCCCAGCACACTTGGAGAGTTCTCATGGCACACCAGGGTGCCACAGCACACTTGTTGAAAACCACTGGATTAGAGAGTGAGCAAACCTGTCTCACTATAAGTAGAGTTAAACTCAGAGCTGTCCCATCCATAGGACAGTCAGTGCCTTAGGTCCTGTCCTTCTGGGGACCCCGTGGGACTCAGAATGTCCTGGGGGATTACCAGGAGCCTGGGGCCTGCAGCAGGGGTTGGGCCTGCTCCCACACCCACCAGCAGTAGTTGAACTCACAGGAAACAGCATGACCTGGCCCCAGCCTGCCCTGTTCTGTCTTTTTCCAGCCAGGTTGCTCTGCTTCACTGTGGTAGTAGGAAACTAAGCAATCCAGTGCCCACTCCTTCAAGCAACGCCCTGGGAGCCAGGGAAGCGGAGCCGGCTGACGCTGGGTCACTCCACATCCCACCACCATGGTGAGTGCAAGAAGGGCCTGACCCCTGCTGCAGTTGGGGGTAGGGCTTGGTTGGAAGCAGGGAGTATCCCAGGCTGCACACACCCCTCCCCACAAGGGACAGACCGGGTTAAACTTGAAACAAGTTACCTAAAGAGGATGTGGGGAAAGTTTTTAAGAGCTGGTCAGGTATGATGGTGTAGCTTTACTTGGCCCTGCCTCAGGGTGTACATGTGGGTGTAATAGATAATTACAGAGATGAGGTGTCAAAGTTTTATTGACAGGTACAATTGTTGCAAGCTCTGGGAAACCTGAAAAAGCCATTAGGTTGTGTATTGTTTCGAGGAGGCAATTGTTTGATTTCTTACTGGTTTCTTCACTCTTCATGGAGTAGAACTGTGGGCTTGCATGCTGACTATAAAATGTTAAGATCATAAGAAAACAGGAAAATATGTGAATTTTAAACTCTTCTCCTCTGAAATCAACTTTTGTTATTCAAGTTAAAAGCATAACTGTATTTGTGCTAAGGAACTGCGGACTCATCTATTTTGTCCAATTTGTATTAGGAATAATATGGATCAACTAAGAGTCCTATCAGCTGTGCTATTTAAACTCTTCTCCCTTACCCATCGTGCCATCTCAGAAACAAATCAAGCCTCAAAGAGGGTAGTGGCCAGTGTTCCCTGTAAGCTATAAGCTTGTGCAGCCACTCCGGAGAGATTCAAATGCAGCCCAGCTGATTAGCAGAACACCCCACAAGTAGGTTTTTGTTTCTCCGGGTGGTGCACAGTCACACATGCCTTCGTGCACATAAAAATTTATTTTGTACCAGATGGAAAAAATCTACACATAGGTGGAAAAGACTAGAGGGAACATTGGTAGTTACCTTGCAGATCAGTTCACCAAACACAGAGATTATTGCGGGAAAGTGGATACAGTAGAGTTTGAGGCTGGTATAATTGGCAGCAGCAGATCAGAGGGCTCTGGGACTGTGTATTCAGGAAGAAGGGCAGATCTACAAATGGCCATGAAGCTTCAAATTTTAGTAGACAGAGAAAGCAGGAGCCAAAAGGAGAGAGACTGCAAATCGATGTCTCCATGAGTAAGTAGCATTAAGGGGCTCGTTCTGAACAATTACATTCAGCTAGTTAAGAAAGGAATGGCGCAGTAAGTAGCCTGTCATCTCTGTGTGCTGGGTTTCTTTCCTGCAATAAACCTGTCATCGTTTCAGCTGAAAAGTATCATTTGATTCCTGGGCTAAACTGTTCACTGGTGTTGCTGTACAATTACAGACCTCATTCTGCCGTGTGAGTGGTCCTTATTGATCGTTCCTTTATTAGCTGGCTGCAACAGAAGAACAAAGCATGGGAAACTGAACCAAGAAGGCAGTGTGGAGGAAGGGGAGTAGAGAAGCTGAGTGAAAGCAGCCCTGATTAGAAGCATAGAATCATAGAATCCTAGGGCTGGAAGAGATGTCAGGTGGTCATAGAGTCCAGTCCAAGGCATGGCTTCTACCTAGAAAGTTCACACACAAATAAGTTGTGCATCACTAGGGAACCCTAATAAAATATAAGTTTCATAACCACCTACAGTCATTTTTCAGCCACAAAAGGAGCCCTTATTACTGCCATTTGGAGTATACACCAGATCATGTTCATACAGCCAGAGCCTATGAATCAACATACCATCTGCAGCACATTTCAAAAGTCCAGAAGTACCATCAGAGTTGAAAATCAGTTCAATCAAGAGATCGCCGCTGGGGAGGCAGGCAGGGAATTCAGCTTTGTAGATTGACTAGGAGTAGAATTTGGGGTAATTTTAGAACATAAGAAGATAAGAATGGCCATACGGGTTAGATCGAAGGTCCATCTAGCCCAGTAGCCTGTATGCCCACAGTGGCCAGTGGCAGGCACCCCAGAGCAGATGGACCAAAGACAATGATCAAGCAATTTGTCTCCTGCCATCCATCTCCAGCCTCTGACAATCAGAGGCAAGGGACACCGTTCCTACCGTGGGCTAATAGCCTTTTATGGACCTAACCTCCATGAATTTATCTAGCTCTTTCTTAAATTCTGTTACAGTCCTAGTCTTCACAGTCTCCTGTGGCAAGGAGTTCCACAGGTTAACTATGCGCTGAGAGAAGAACTTTCTTTTATTAGTTTTAAATCTGCTACCCATTAATTTCATTTGTTGTCCTCTAGTTCTTTTATTATGGGCACAAGTAAATACCTTCTCCTTATTCACCCACTCCACACCTGTCACAATTTTATATACCTCTGTCATGTCCCTCCTCAGTCTCCTCTTTTCTAAACTGAAAAGTTCCAATCTTTTTAGCCTCTCCTCATGCGGGATCTGTTCCAAGCCCCTAGTCATTTTAGTTGGCCTTTTCTGAACCTTTTCCAGTGCCAGAATTTTTTTTTAGGTGAGGAAGCCACATCTGTGCACAGTATTCAAGATGTGGGTGTACCACATTTATTTATTTATTTATTTGTTGATTGATTGATTTATTATAGGGGCAGGAAGATACTCCTTGTCTTATTTTCTATCCCTTTTTTAATAATACCTAACATCCTATTTGCCTTTTTGACTGCCTCTGCACACTGCGTGGATGTTTTCAAGGAACTATCCACAATAGCTCCAAGATCTCTTTCCTGCTTTAGTTATAGATAAATGATCCCCCACCATATTGTAGGTATAGTTGGGGTTATTTTTTCCAATGTGCATTACCTTACACTTATCCACATTTTGACTGTCTCATGGTCAACTTTGCATTACAGAGTTGGTGTATTCTAGATATAAAGGGTCCGTATGGCTTCCTCACAGCAGCATTAACAGCCCTTATATAAGGGGCTACGTATTACTACCACCAATGCTATTAGCATAGGCTAGAGAAGCCTTAGCAATCACTAGAGCTGGACAAACCGTTCATGGTCATTAATTTCTGATGCTTCTACCAACAGGAGTATATATTGCACCCCAAAATAATTCATATGTAATGGGTGAAAATACACACACATCCTCATTTTTATCTCTATTCCAGTGGTTTCACTGTAACACTGTTCTTTCTGTTGCTTCTCGTAGGAGACACTATGCTCTGCCTGCCCCCACCCCAACAGCATCTGCACCTTGTGGGGGGCCATTGTTTCAAGAAGACAAGGACGTTACCTCCTGGCCAGTGCTCCCTCTAATTTTTTTTCATCCATGGGCAGAATAAATTTTGTTATACGCACTGAGGCATGTGAAGATTTGCACCATCAATGGAAACACATGCTGCCAGCTAGGAGCAGCGGTGGTCGCTCTGCTGATCAGCTGAATGGCACCTGAATCTCTCCGAGGCGGTCACCCAGGTGCTCAGTTTACAGGTCCTGGCTGCTGTATCTTTATCAGGCTCGTACTGATTTGTCTCCTCTGTAAAACTATTTTAAGTTTTTCTGGAGAAAGAGAGATGAGAAAGGCTGGGATGAGGATGTTTAATAAATAGGAAGGATGACAAAGTGAGAGAATTATGAATGAGACAGAAGACAGACTAGCAAATTCTATTTAGTGTTTATCCTAACACAACGTGACATATGATTAATTTCAAAGGGACTATACTTAAAATTATAAAAGGCAAATGCTTTACACACACAAAAAAACTGGTAAAATTTTCTAAAGCTCCAAAATGACTTTACAATCCAACATCCATTGTCAAATGTGACTTATGTATTTCAGAACCTAGGTTTTTCTGAACAAAATGGGACATAGAAGCCTAAGGGTCAGATTCTTAAATGGCTTTAGTTGCCATGGTCATCACTTTTGACTTGAGGACATCCTAATACTTAGGTGCCCTTGAAATGTTTACCTCCATCTTTTATATAAATACACACCCATCATAGAATCCTAGAACTGGAAGGGACCTCACAAGTCCAGTTCCCTGCCCCCACAGCAGGTCCAAGCACCATCTACATCATCCCTTTCAGATATTTATCTAATGGAACAGGGTCAGGCCAGCTGACCCCAGGTGGCAGGGTAGAAGGCAGTTCAGGGCCCAGCCTGGACTAGGGGAAGTGCAGAAAAAGCTATTTAAGATCCCAGGTGCAGGCAATAGGGTGTGGCAGCAAACAATCGATTAAGGAGAACAGGCTGATCTGAGTGCTGGCAGGCTTAAATGCAGCCAAGGCAAAGAGGGAGGCGGGAGTGTGAGGGGAGTGTGATGGAGGAAAGGAAAAAGCAAAAAGAGATAAGGAGTCCAGAGAGTTCTGGCAGGCAGCTAGGGAGGGAGGAGTGGCTGAGGTCCCCTCGCCGCAGCCAGGCTGACAGCCCAGGCTAGGACCAGAGGAGGGGAGAAGACTGACCAACCAACCAGAACAGCAGAGGTAGCTGCAGCCTAGACCCTACAGTCAGGGCCAGAGGCAAGGGACCCAAGCCAGACAAAGGGACACCTTACCACACTAACCTGTTCTTAAATATCTCCAATGATGGAGATTCTACAACCACCCTAGGCAATTTAATATATACGTGCTTGCTCACTCTCTTTCTAGTCGATATTTACACAGGTCTCTGAGCCTGCCTTTTATTTCTAGGTCATAATTGTTGAGCTAGGCTGACGATAGCTGAACACAGTATTTCAGAAATAAGCAGCCCTGTAGCACCTTAGAAACTAACAAATTTATTGGATCATGAGCTTTCCTCGATAAGACCCACTTCTTCAGTTATCTGAACTTTCTGAATGTGTATAAAATAACTACATGTCTTGTTACCTGAAGAAGTGGATCTTGCCCATGAACTAATAAATTTGTTAGACTGTAACTTCACAAATAACAAGCAGTCCTGTAGCATCTTAAAGAGTAACATGACTACCCTTCTGAGACAATATTTAAGGTGAGGGCATTTGATTTACAAAAACATGATGTTTTCCAACTCATCCCTGAGATCTCAAAAAATGTTGCTACTTGTGAACACAGCACCACATATCACTGGAGCTCTTCGGTCTCTTCCATTCTTGGCTAGCCCCAAAAATGTTTATCTGCAAATTACTCCACTTCGTCTTTCCCTCCTCTTTTCCAGATCAACACAACACCGGTACTAAACACTACTTCTACCATGGGTGTTGTAGGTAAAACAGGATAAGTCGTTCTGCTCTACTCTGTGCTGATTAGGCCTCAGTTGGAGTATTGTGTCCAGTTCTGGGCACCGCATTTCAATAAAAATGTGGAGAAAGTGGAGAAGGACCAGAGAAAAGCAACAAGAGCGATTAAAGGTCTAGAGAGCATGAGCTATGAGGGAAGACTGAAAAAACTTGGCTTATTGCGTTTAGAAAAGAGAAGACTGAGAGGGGAGATGATAGTAGTTTTCAAGTACCTAAAAGAGGGTTACAAGGAAGAGGGATAAAAATTGTTCTCCTGGGCCGCTGAGGATAGGACAAGAAGTAATGAGCTTAAACTTCAGGACAAGAGGTTTAGGTTGGACCTTAGGAAAATCTTCCAAGTGGTTAAACCCCGGAATAAATGCTGAGGGAGACTGTGGAATCTCCATCACTGGAGTTTTTTAAGGGCAGGTTAGATAGACATCAGGCATGGTAGATGGTGCTTGGTCCTCCCATGAGGGCAGGGAACTAGACTTGATGACCTCTTGAGGTCCCTTCCATTCTAGTGTTCTATGGTGAAAATTGACTATTACTCCCTAGTCTGTTTTTTGTCTGGAAGCTGATATCTTCATCAGTGATAGTTGGTCTTTACCCCTGTGGCTATTCTGTTTGATTTCTGTTCTATCACTAACAACTTGCATTGATGGATGCATAGTATGTTCAGCAGTTCAAAATGTGTCCATAAAACAATCCACTAACTGGTTAACATGGAAATGATTGTTCACAAGTTTATTGACAGGTGGTGGTGCTCATACTGTAGCTGGTGCTTGCATCTTGAGGGGTCATCGCTAGGGTTTTGATGGAAGGATTTTTTTTTATTTTTATGCCATTTTGATGAGCAGAAGATGGAGACAATGGCTGATGACTTTCAAATGTGAGAGTACAGGAGAACAGGAAACCATCTGGAGATTAATAGCTCCTCCTCCTTCTCCTCCTCCTCCTTCCTCTACCACTGCTTCTCCTTCTCCTTCTCCTTCTCCTTCTCCTGCTCACCCAACCTCTGCGACCTAAAGATAAACTAGCTGTTACTTCATGTGTCCAGTTCTTATTAAAGAGATGAAATATCATTTTTCCTGACTTGTCTTAGAAATAAACTATCTATTACAATGTAATGAATGTATTTATAAATAAAATATACATGAGACATTTTTATTGTTAAAGCCTTCACCTCTCCTCCTTCTACCGTATCTCCTCCTGCGCTTCCTTCTGTATCCTCCTCCGCGACCTCCTCTGGGTCGCCGCCAGCGACAGTTCCTGCTTCTGCTCCTGCTGCGTATGTATCGTGCCATTTCTGTGGATGGTTTTGGCTTGCAAGCTCTTGGCAAGCAGGAGCAGCACCTCTGCTTGGAGACAACCAACCTGTCTTTGGTGGTATGTTTCTGAGCTTGTGAGCTGAACTAGCAGTGCTGGCTGCAAATAAAGTGGCTGCTAAGTGTGACATAGGATAACATCACATACTCACCTGTGATGAGCTACCATGGGGTTTGCCTTATATGGGTCTTAATAGGCCTTATTAAGTTTACCATCTGTCAAAATGACTATAAAAGGTAAACACTAAGACTATGTCTACACTAGCCCCAGAACTTCAAAAGGGGCATGATAATGAGCCTAACTGAAAGGGAGGGAGGGATAGCTAGCTCAGTGGTTTGACCACTGGCTTGCTAAACCCATGGTTAGGAGCTCAATCCTTGAGGAGGCCATTTAAGGGACTGGGGCAAATAGATGCCAGGGCTGGTGCTTGGTCCTGCCAGGAGGGCAGGGGGATTGGACTAGATGACCTCCCAAGGTCTCTTCCAGCTCTAGGAGATGCATATCTCCAATTACATTACAATATGCAGCACCTCATTAGCATAAGGGCAGCTGTGGCACTTATGCGGCTTGTCTACAGAGGGTCCTTTTCGAAAGGACCCCACACACTTGGAAATCCCCTTATTCCTCTTTGGTTATAGGACTATGGCTACGTCTACACGTGCACGCTACATCGAAATAGCTAATTTCGAAGTAGCGACATCGAAATAGGCTATTTCGATGAATAACGTCTACACGTCCTCCAGGGCTGGCAACGTCGATGTTCAACTTCGACGTTGCGCAGCCCAACATCGAAATAGGCGCAGCGAGGGAACGTCTACACGGCAAAGTAGCACACATCGAAATAAGGGAGCCAGGCACAGCTGCAGACAGGGTCACGGGGCGGACTCAACAGCAAGTCGCTCCCTTAAAGGGCCCCTCCCAGACACACTTTCATTAAACAGTGCAAGATACACAGAGCCAACAACTAGTTGCAGACCCTGTATATGCAGCACGGACCCCCAGCTGCAGCAGCAGCAGCCAGAAGCCCTGGGCTAAGGGCTGCTGCCCACGGTGACCACAGAGCCCCGCAAGGGCTGGAGAGAGAGTATCTCTCAACCCCCCAGCTGATGGCCGCCATGGAGGACCCCGCTATTTCGATGTTGCGGGATGCGGATCGTCTACACGTCCCTACTTCGATGTTGAACGTCGAAGTAGGGCGCTATTCCCATCCGCTCATGGGGTTAGCGACTTCGACGTCTCGCCGCCTAACGTCGATTTCAACTTCGAAATAGCGCCCAACACGTGTAGACGTGACGGGCGCTATTTCGAAGTTACTGCCGCTACTTCGAAGTAGCGTGCACGTGTAGACGCAGCCTATATATATATAAAATATTTGGTTATAGGAATAAGGGGATTTCCAAGTGTGTGGGGTCCTTTCGAAAAGGACCCTCTGTAGACAAGCCGCATAAGTGCCACAGCTGCCCTTATGCTAATGAGGTGCTGCATATTGTAATGTAATTGGAGATATGCATCTCCTAGAGCTGGAAGAGACCTTGGGAGGTCATCTAGTCCAATCCCCCTGCCCTCCTGGCAGGACCAAGCACCAGCCCTGGCATCTATTTGCCCCAGTCCCTTAAATGGCCTCCTCAAGGATTGAGCTCCTAACCATGGGTTTAGCAAGCCAGTGGTCAAACCACTGAGCTATCCATCCCTCCCTCCCTTTCAGTTAGGCCTTTCAGTTTTGAAAAGGACCCTGTGTAGATGAGCCACACATGATCGAAAGCAGCACTTTTGAAGTGCCATGGCCACTATTATGCTAATGAGGCACTGCATATTCATGAAGCACCTCATTAGCATCTTTCATTTAGGCTCATTATCATGCCCTGTTGAAAGTTCTGGAGCTAATATAGACATAACCTAAAAGTGTTGATAACTGTGCCAAGTGAAATGATCACATAGGATGTTAGCTGAGAAGTTTTATAGTTTTTACCAGCATGTTACATTTCTGAATCATAGAACACTATAACTGGAAGCGCCCTCAAGAGGTCATCAAATCCAGTTCCCTGTCCTCACGACACAATCAAGCACTGTATGGATCATCCCTGACAGGTACCTATCTAACCTGCTCTTAAATATCTCCAGTGATGGACATTCCACATCCTCCCTGGGCAATTTATTTCAGTGTTTAACCACCAGGACATTTGGGAAGATTTTCTTAATGTCCAACCTAAACCTTCCTTGCTTCAGTTTAGGCTCATTGCTTCTTATCCCTATCCTCAGAGGCCAAGAAGAACAACTTTTCTCCCTCCTTGTAACACTCTTTTGAGTACTTGAAAACCACTGTCATGTCCTCTCTTAGTCTTCTCTGAGTATATAATAATATTTAATGTGTGTATAAGTACATGTATTCTACAGAGAAGCAGAGCCCTCACATTTGGTTGAGGTTTCTGGTTCATACTGAAATGTAAGTATGCATAAAATAGATCACTATGGGATTTTGGTGGAATAAACTACATTGAGGGTTTGGTTATCTTCTGAAAACTGTGTGGAGGGAATAGAAGGATGATATGCAAAAATGCCTTCTTGTGTTTTCCCCCACACCCAGGCTGTTTTACAACATACTCAAAGGCCAGATAATTTGTTACAAGCTGTGCTCAAGGTTTTGTTCATCTTCAGTGCACCACAGCTAATAATAAGCATCGCTTTGAGATTTCTTCTTACAGAATTTATTTAGCTAAATAAAACTACAAGATGCTCTGCAGTAGCAATTCCCATAAATGTAACATTGCCAGTGCTGACTGAACCCAAGAACTGAGAGCAAAGACTTGTCTTGGACAGATATAATGAACACTCACACTTAGATTCCCTTTTGAATTTGACTATGAGGGAAACTAAGATGCTGTAACTTACACCTTCTTCCATCCTTCTCTCTACACAGTTGTATCAGTTTAGAGTTATACTCATGTAATGACATGTAAACACACCTAAACAAAACCTAGGAGGACACTGGTTCTCTTTAATAAAGGTGTCCAGAAAGCTACTGATAGAAGTAATTTCCACCCATTCAGTAATTCACAATTAACATTGCTGGGAGCGGCAAATATTGGCTGTGACGGGCAGAGCAGCCTCACCTGCTTTGAGAACAATAAGTGGCTGTGCGATCAGGGAAGCTATGAAATTAGCAGCTAGTGGTGATTAGGAAGTAAAATAATTCTCTCTACCATCATGAGATCTGGGATCTTCACCTTAGGCATCTCTGTCTGTATGTGTCATCACGTGGCTTCATTGGTGTACAGTACTGATGCTTATTTGTTATCAGTCCTAACCTCAGTCTGCCTTCTGCTTCCCATGATCTCTCATGCCCTCATAGCTTCCTGTCCAGTTTCTGCCCTGTTAATGCACAGTACAGTCAACTTCTCTGAGGGGAGTCTGGGTTCAGTCTTGTCAGGAAAAATAGGAATCAGCATCTTCTGGAGATGGCAGAGCAAGGGTAGATAAGCCACCTTGCAGTTTGCTGCCCTAGTTAAACTTAGATGAGTTGAGCTGGTGAAAATTAGCAGCATCTGGGAACTGATGCAAAACCACCTGGGACTGTTGGCTTCTTGGATCAGAGGCCATCACATCACGCAAATAAATAAGGAAGTGTCATTTTCTCCTCCTGATCACACAAGAACTACGGGTCACCAAATGAAATTAATAGGTGGCTCCAACTTTTTCACCTGGGAGAGAGAGAACAATATAGAAGAATATGTGCCCACAGATTACAGTGGGGTGAGAGTTGAGAAATCATTTAAATCATGGCTGGGCCAGTCTCAATCTGAGCTAATGTTGTGAGGGAAAAAGCAAATATGGTTCGGGACAGCATGTGAAAAATTCAATGCATTTAAGACTGTTGCAGTAAAAAAGAAATAGGACCATGATATTAAAAAGCAACTTTCAGAGCTAGAAATGAGATTGTAAATACCTCTGTTCATGTAATACGGTCTATCAGTTTTGAGACACAATAAGCAGCTGGAGAAATTATTTGTTTTATGGGATGTAATTTTAATATCTTTAGAGTAACTGCATGCAACAGTGATTTTAAAAAAAATAAATGAAATGTATATTTAAATTCCTCTTCAGTTTGTGATCTCAGGAGCACAGATTTTTATTGTATTTTTGACTTGTCTGCCAAGCAATACTAATCCGCTGAGACCTGTCTCTTTTGCCAACATGCTGGGAAAGAGGACTTAAGATGATTGAATTCAGTCATTTCTATCAGAGGACCTTAAGCAATAGGACACATTCAAAGATGGAGTAGTTGGCAAGGAGCAGATGTGGGAGGATAAGCTGATCTGCCAGGATATAGTGATGCTACTGCAATGTAATAAGTATCTCTGTGGGATTCAGAAATAATAAGGGTTTAAAGTTTAGCGCATATTAGCAGTTGGACACAGACAGCAATTCTGTGCTGGTCCATGCTGTATTTAATGGCTGACATAAACTAAAGCTTCCTCAGACTCAAACTAATTCAGGGAGAGATTCCCACCAGGTGTTGATCTGTGTTCCACATGGACTAGATTGTACTATGATCTCATGCAGCCACCCAGGAGCGTAGAGGAGTAAGACATACCTCTCCTGGCCAATCCTTCTTTCCCCTGCATGGACTTGCCTGGATCAGGGCTATGGCTATTAAAGAAACCAGGGTTTGCTTAAGCAACAATCTCCCCCTGAGCAAGCAAACAGGTGTCTAGATATGAAGGGAAAGTAGTATAGATTATAAATCTGGAAGGATGATTGTCAACCTGCAGAATTTCCCTGAATTAATTCCTATTTGAACTATAGCATATCTGTTAGAAAAATATCACATCTTGGAGCAAAACATCCTATGCTGAGTTCACTGAAGAAGGTTTAGTGTAGGGGATCCACTTTTAGGTCTTGAGAACCCATGGTTGTATTATTCCTTCTTCTCTAGCTGACTTAACATTGCATCAACCTTTCATTTCATAGTCCCCTGTATCTCCTATTGTCACCAAACCAGAGAATTTGCTGAACCATGGAAGGTCAATGTTTTCTAGTAGTGTTATCAACACTTCCACAGCTTACCGAGCTTTTAGAAAATATTTAGGGGTGTACTAGAGCTACATGACAGCACAGGACACTGATAGTTAGAACTGGAGGTTGTAAACAAACTTTATGGAACTGTGGGAAGCTTGGCCACACCCCTGATAGGTGGACATGTGGCTAACTAAAATTGTGCCAGACCACGGATGTTGCCAGACCAGATAGGGCTGAACTAGAGAGGTTCAACGCATACAATGAATATATCATACAGGCTATGTCTACACTAGCACCCGCCCTTCGAAAGGGGCATGCTAATGAGACACTTCAGGATATGCTAATGAGGTGCTGCAATGAATATACGGTGCCTCATTAGCATAATGGTGGTCACGGCACTTCGGAAGTGCAGCTTTTGATCATGTGCGGCTCATCTACACAGGTCCAGGACCAGTTCTGTTCAATATCTTCATTAACGATTTAGATATTGACATAGAAAATACACTTATTAAGTTTGCAGATGATACCAAGCTGGGAGGGGTTGCAACTTCTTTGGACGATAGGATCATAATTCAAAAGGATCTGGATAAACTGGAGAAATGGGCTGAGGAAAACAGAATGAAGTTTAATAAGGACAAATGCAAAGTGCTCCACTTAGGAAGGAACAATCAGTGTCACACATACAGAATGGGAAAGGACTGCCTAGGAATGAGTACAGCAGAAAGGGATCTAGGGGTTATAGTGGACCACAAGCTAAATATGAGTCAACAGTGTGATGCTGTTGCAAAAAAAGCAAACATGATTCTAGGATGCATTAACAGGTGTGTTGTGAACAAGACACGAGAAGTCATTCTCCCGCTCTACTCTGCGCTGGTTAGGCTGCAGCTGGAGTATTGTGTCCAGTTTTGGGCACCGCAGTTCAGGAAGGATGTGGAGAAATTGGAGAGGGTCCAGAGGAGAGCAACGAGAATGATCAAAGGTCTAGAGAATATGACCTATGAAGAAAGACTGAAAAAATTGGGCTTGTTTAGTTTGGAAAAGAGAAGATTGAGGGGGGACATGATAGCAGTTTTCAGGTATCTAAAAGGGTGTCATAAGGCAGAGGGAGGGAACTTGTTCTTCCTTGCCTCTGAGGATAGAACAAGAGGCAATGGACTTAAATTGCAGCAGGGGAGGTTCAGGTTGGACATTAGGAAAAAGTTCCTAACTGTCAGGGTGATCAAACACTGGAACGAATTGCCAAGGGAGGTGGTAGAATCTCCATCACTGGAGATATTTAAGAAGAGGTTAGATAGATGGTTTTCAGGAAGGGTCTGGAAAGTGCTTGGTCCCGCCATTGGGGTAGGGGGCTGGACTCGATGGCCTCTCGAGGTCCCTTCCAGTCCTACTCTTCTATGCTTCTATGATTCTATGATCCTTTTCGAAAGGACCCCACACACTTCAAAGCCAAATAGGAAAAGGACCTCATGTAGACAAGCCACACGTGATCGAAAGCACCACTTTTGAAGTGCTGTGGCCGCCGTTATGGTAATGAGGCACTGCATATTCATTGCAGTGCCTGATTAGCATATCCCAAAGTGTCTCATTAGCATCTCCCTTTCGAAAGTGGGGTGCTAGTGTAGACATAGCCCCAGAGTAATTTTTGTACTAAGTGCATTGCCACATTGTATCACCACTCATTTTTATTGATTTTTTTTTTCAAAAACGAATGTGTTTAAAACTTTGTGAAGCAGGAAAAAGCCAGAATTTAATTTGAGCTGTCACATTTACTGCAAATTCTGATTATCCAATATTAAGTTATATCACATCTCTGCTATCCTAGGAAAGACTATTAAGTAGTTTAAACTATTGTCTCAAGGACTCCCTCCCGTGGTAGTAGATACACAAATTGACATCTCCCATGGCTTTGTAAGGAGTTTTGAATTCAGATTAGTGTAGTTTTCCTAAGGAATGGTTACCAGAGTTAGAGGCAGCTAGAAAAAGCAGGACACTTTTTCATGTAAATTTAAAATACATCCTCTTTGGTTTGGGGAAACTCCATTTTGTCTTGTTTGACATGTCATACTGTGGAAGAACTGGTGACTAGGAATGTAAAAATCCTAATAGAAAGTGGTGATTTTATGCCTCTTGTGACAGTGGAGGAGTATGAGTTCAGACAGACTTTCCAAGTAGGCCACAAGACAGGCCAAATAACTGACTACTCAGTTAACATTAGCCACCTTTTCCCATGGTTAAGGCTATGATTTTATCACAGAGGTCACAGAAGCCTGGACAACAGATTCCATAAGATCTCCCTAACCTCAGCCAGCAGGACCCTGGTTGTTACAGGGTCCCACTGAGGCCAAGAGCCGAGGTGCTTTTTTCCCCCCATAAAAGCTTATGCCCAAATCTGTTACTCTTTATGGGGCCACAGGACTCCTTGTTTTTTGTTGTTAGTTATTAGGCACAAGTATCCAAGGCTAAACCTATTGGAGACCATGATCTTTTTTTGTTGTTCTAATACCATTGTGTTTTAAATTATTTTACTGCTTTGGTGTTTAACCAATATTTGACTGTCGAGTTGACCAGTATCTTAGAACAAAAGAGAAAGTGGTAATATATACAACTTAAACATGCTATTATGGATTATTATGAATCCGGCATTATTGCTGCTTCAAATCCCTCTGAGCACTTGTCAGAACTCTGCTTAGCCTCTCTGATTTATTAGCAATGTTATATGCGCTATTGCTTAAATTGTTACTCTTCTTTTCAGCACATAACTGTGTGATAAATCAAACATTAATATTGCCTAATTAATGGAACTTAGTACTATCTGGTAGAAGATGTATTTCTTTTGATTAATACCTGGAATAATCTGGAATACACACTGGGCCTCGTTCAGTTATTTAAATCTGGAGCTATTTTCAATAAATGGTTGCATTGTCTGGAAATAGGTGAAAGTTTGGTGAATATGCAATAGAGTTCCCCAGAAGGTCAAAAATTTAACTTTTTTCTCTCCTTTCCCGTTATGCTCAATGGAGAGTGTGAAATTTGGGGATTGGATGGACCGGTGTTTTTAAACTTTGAGACCACAGAACACCAAATAATAATATAATAATATGCAGAACGCCTATGAATTTTTTTTAAAAAGATTGTTGTCTGACCAAAAAAACCAAACTGCAACATATACAGGCAAAATGAAAAAGCAGTAATGTAATCGGTTATCACAGCAATGAAGAAGTAACATTGTATCTGCTTTTCATAACAGAAAATGTAGGCCATCAGTCTATTTTCTACCAAACGCTCACAGAACACCTGTGCATGGTTCACAGAACGCAGCCTAAGGAACGCTGGGTTAGATACCATGTGGAATCTTGGTTTCCCACCAGAAGCTGAACTTGTACAGACCCTCATCATGGCTCAAATGTACGTCCCTCAGTTTGGAAAATCGAAACCCAGACCAGTGACTGAAGGCCAGCAAACAGGTAGGCGGGGCCAGTGATGAAAGGGAGGGGAAACTACAAGGCGAGAGCCACACCAAAATTTGCATTAGCCTCCCCTGTAGTAACTGCTTTGCTCCAAGAGCGGAGGGAGCAGCAGCAGCTGCTGCTAGACAGGCACCCAGCTCCAGCAGCAGCACAGAAGTAAGCCACAGGAGGGCACAAAAGTAGGTAAAAGCAACGCCTATCCTGTGGCCTCATTGGCCAGGGTACAGCTACCAGGGGTGCCATCCAGGGCAGGTGGAAGGTCTGGCATCCCCACAGCAGCTTGGACTGACCTATCTGGCCCAGGTTCCTGAGTCCTGCCTCCATGGAGGTTCTCCCCGCTCCCCAAGCGCAGCACTACACACTGCCTGGCTCTACATTCAAGTGTCTGTCCAAGCCTGGGACGAGGGCCCAGGAGCAAAAGAGAAGCAGGGGTGGAACCATGGGAAGGGGAGGAGTCTTGTGACGGAAGAGTGCTAAGGCCCAGCTCAGGCCCCCACCAGGAAACGTCTGGCACTGCTACAATGGAGACGGCTCTGCTGGCAGCAATGGAAAAAATCTCATTCTGCAATAAAAGTGATGGAGATAAGTTCACTGACATATGGGCAAAATTTAGTGGGTTGGCTTCTGGCTTCTTCCAGTGCCATCTCCCTCCTTTTCTTCTCTTACTGTTTGTTGCCTTTTCATAGACTCATAGGGTGCGACAGGACTGCCAGGGCCATCTAGTCGAACCCTCCATCAAGACACAAGATCTACTGCATCCAAACCACCCAAGACAGGTGCCTATCTAGCCTCCTTCTGCAAGCCTCTAGTGAAGGAGCTTTCATGACCTCGCTAGTCCATCTGCTTCATGGTTATACTATTCCTGCAGTTAGGAAGTTTGGGGCAACGTTTAATCTAAAGCTGCTGTGATGTCCCCTGCCCCTCAGTCAAGCCCCCCTTCCACTCTGTTCCTCCCTCATGTTATCTTGTAGAGTGTGAGATTCACTAACAATGTGTTAACTCAGGAGGGCTGAGCTGAGTGCTAGTCCATTGCTTAGCAGCAAGACATTCCCTCCGACTCCACCTCAACCAAGCATCACAATCAGCGTTATGGTTATGCGCAGTATAACATTTTTTAAACTCTATACTGTATATGGCCTGATATCAGTATCCCTTCTCCCGCATCTCCTCCACATCAAGCAGGGGGCTCCCAGGAGTAGCTCCCGGCCAAAAGTCAAGGCACAGCATGGAAGTGCGGGAGAGGAAACAGACCTGCTGTTGGCAGCTGCCCAGTCACATACAGTGCTTTACAGGGAGCTTGAGGGAGCTGATATGGGTTGGGGGGCAGCTTGCCAGACCATCCTGGTTCCAAACCCCCATGAGGACAGGCTGCTTTTCAGGAAAGTCCTGCAAGGAGTGGACAAAGGAGAAGACGAATGTCAAGGGGGGATTGCACAACTTTAAATAAGCATCTAATACAGGGGTGAGCAAACTTTTTACATCAGGCCCCACTTTTCCTCTCTGCCATTAGCAGGGCCCCCTCCCCAACAAGTGTAATGTAATCCACAGCGACAGAAATTTCAGTTATGGTCACATGGGGGAGAAGAACAAAAGGCTTTTTGGCAGGCAGGGGAGGGCTAGCTTAGTGGTTAGAGCATTGGCCTTGTACACCCAGGATTGTGCATTCAAGCTACATGGGGCAGGTTAGATTTTTAAAAAACAAAAGTTGGTGATGAGTCCAGCTGTGAGTGCAGGGGACAGGACTCAATGACCTCTGAAGGTCCCTTCCAGCTGTACAAGATGTGTAAGAAAATAAGTATGTGAAAATAAGTTTGTAAAAACTTTATTATGCGTATATAAATGTGAATACACATAGAAACAGTGACAGGTTTCAACATTTTTAAAGAGATGGATGAGTCTGAGACCAGCAACCAAGAATGCTACGCCAGCCTTACAAAATTTCATGCCCCTCCCAAGGGGGCCCAACTCCCATTTTGTACACCCCTGCTCTAATAGTTAAGCAATGAAACAATGGAACAACATTAACCAGGGTGATATTAAGTGAAGAGCTGCTGTATAGTTCTTATTCCCCCAGATTTCAAATGTGACTGCTCAGTTTTAAATTCACTTTTTATGAATAGTCTAAATATTCACCATTTCCATCAATATTCCTGCAAGTGAACTTATGAGCTAATATTTGCCAAAAGTAGAGGGACACACACACATTGTGCAAACCCAGTCAAGGTGAACAAGGGAATGGTGAGGAATTTGACTGGCTCTAATGCCTTATCTTATTGCGACACCCCACAAAACCAAGAGGACAACCTGGAACTACAGAGCAGCCTAGCTCTGGGTTTCAAATCTTATCAGTTCCCCCTCTGTCTGATGTTTAATGTTTGAACCATTCCCAGCCTCTCACCTTTCCCTTTCCCTTGCATTTAACTGTCTGCGTCTTTGACTACAAATTGCACATCAGGTAGAACCCAGCCCCCGCCTTCCACTTTTAAGTTAAAACGCTGTGGCAGGAGTTCTCGCATGTCCCTGCGCCGGGACCCTCTTTTGACAATCCAAATTACTTCACAGTCCCACAAAAGGGGACCAAACCCTGAGCCACACTGCTCCGGGCAGCTGCGGGGGGAAAGTTGAAGCCCAAGGGTTTCAGCCCCACAGGGCCGTCCAAAGTGGGGAAGGAGAAAGGGCCTAGAGCAACCCCCCACCTCCACACACACAACACTGGCTCTGCCAATTTACCCCCTCTGAGCAATGCAGTCCAGGGGATTATGGGGCCTGGCGCGGCAGCAGCAGGGTCGTCTCCCCTCCCACTCACCATGCAGGTGGCGGGAGCCAGAGACCTGGCAGCCTGCTCCGCTCCACTCCACTCCAGGCTGCCCTCCCAGCCCGCTCCATGCCACTTCTCCATGGCGTCAGGAAGCGGGACGCCCTCAGCCCAGGGCATCTGCTTCCCACCGCCGTGTGCAGTGAGCCGGGAGGGAAGCACAGCAGAGTGGAACAGAACAGGCTGTCAGTGGCGGCGGGGAGGTGACCGCTGGTGTCCCTGCGCCAGGCCCCTTAATTCCCTGGGCCCCTTCCTTCCATACGACAGTTGGGGCAGCTGTCTTGGAGTCCCCTGGGGCAGCCACCCTGATTCATCCTATGGATGGGATGTCTCTGAGCCCCTATAACCTGAGCCTCACAGCCCAGGGCTGAAACCCTCAGGCTTTGGCTTCAGCCCTAGCAACCCCATTAAAACGGGTCCCAACCAACAGTTTGAGAACCACTGCTCTGTGGGAACATGACAGTGGGCTAAAGTTCAGCATGGTGTCTCCCTTGTATATACCCACAGAGATGCTCAGATGTGGAGGGTGCTGTCACACGCCCAGGCTTGAAGTGGTTTCCATTATATACAGCATTTCCTGTTTACAGTTGTCAGGCCTCTCCACCCCGCCCCCCCCAAACACTATACAGCTTGTTCCAGTGCCTGTATATACATCCTCAGATCAACTTCAAAAGGCTCTTGAGGAGGTATAGTCAGTTACAGGACAGGAACTCCCTAGACGATACCAATATTCTTCCTTTTTTTATGGTCAACCTGCTTCTCTATTCCCCTTCTCTTACTAATTCAGCCAACTCTTCCTTGCTTGCTTTGCTTTTGGTTTTCAATACCCTGGCCTCTTTTTTATCTCCTTTCCCTCCATTTTCTGTTGCAACCATTTGTGAAAAGTAGGTCGAGACACTGTTGTTGAGTGCTTTAATTGTTTCCGCTGTGCTCGCTTTTTCAACTAATTCAACAGCAGAAAATTAAAACGTATGTTTGAAAGGGATAGCAAGGCCAACTCATTCTCCCCACTATTTACTTTCACAACACACCTTCAGGGGGCTTTTGTTTAAATGTAAGGTGCAAAACAATGAAGCGTGTAACTTGCTGCAGATACACAGCTTTTCCTTTTTTCAACATAGTAGGGGCTTCTTGACTGAGACAAACGTCGGTGATGCCCTCCCACCCCCCGTTGGTTACATGCTGGCAGGAGTGCAGGCCCCTCATTAGTTACCATTAGAGTATCAATGCAAATCAGCAATAACAGCGCCACAGCAATTGTGCTTTCCGTTCTCTGTGTAACCTCTCTTTCCAGTGCAATCCATCTCACCAGAAATACTACATGTGGTGACTCTGCAATGGCACAGATCCAGAACAGGTGGGGAGCCATGGATCCCTAGGGATCTGCCAGGTTTTTGAGCATTCCCCATGGTGTTCTCATGACAGGACAAGACCTACCCATGGTACCTCTGTTGGGGAGCACAAGGGGAAATGTCTTTGAGGGGAGTCAGCTTTCTACTTGAGTGCTGCTGCAGATTTTGCTGCTTTTTCTATGCTATGAGAGATACAGCTAGAGGGGAACTATAAATCTGCCCAAACTGCTCCCACCACATTCTGCCTGTAACTCAGGATGCTGGGATTGCTCAGGCTTCACTGTCCTCTTTCATTTGCATGCCTTAAGGAAGGACATCAAATTAAAAATCCTGACTTTAAGCTGCAAAGCCCAATGAAAAGTATCAAGGTCATTAATTCCCTTATTAAGAGACGCTAAAGTTAATAAACAAAGGCATAATTTTGCAGCTTATAAAAATTTGCTATCGTTGTCTGCAGAGTCTGCAATACTTAGTATGCATAGCCTAGCAGTTTTCTAAAACTTTCACATTATATTGCAGTTCCAATAAGAAAATCTTTCTAATGTACTGTGTCACGAGTCCTCTCACATCCAACCATCCAGAGTTTGACCTTGAAAATCATGTTTTGATGGTTCACGGCTATTCGTGGTGGTTAAAAAAACATCTCACCATCTCTCCTTAGGTCTGAGAGTTGTCATCGGATTGCAAGATGCTGAGAAGCCTTGGCTTCCCTGGGCTTGCTGGTAGGATCAGGGTTTTCATGCTTAGAGATGAGCATCGAAGTTAGTAGGATAGGGGGAGCTGGAGGAATAAGGAACAGATGTACACAGTGCAACAACTGATGGTATATAGGAAAATTGTGTTTGGTCCTCAGAAGAAAAACTAGTTTCTAGGTAGGCCTGCTAATGTGGGGAGGGGGGCAAAAGGGGTACTTGTCCCCTGGCCCTTTTGAAGTCCTGCACAGAGCTATGCCACCACTTTGCATGCAGCTCTGAGGGAGTGTAGGGGGAGTGGAATGACCAGGGATGACTGCCCTAAGCCCTGCCCCTTCCACCTTTGCCTCCATGCCTTCCAGGGGCAGGGAGCTGGGCCCACCTTGCCTCCTGGCCCCTCGGCAGCTATTGGCACTGCTGTTTCTGGGTGATAGTCTCAGAAGGGTAGTTATGTTATTCTCTAAGGTGTCACAGGACGGCTGGTTGTTTGTAGCTTCTGGGAGATACTCCTGGAGAATCCAGTCTCGCAACAGAAAAGGTGAGCATGGGAATTTTTTTAAGGGTCAGAAGAACTCAAGGCTACAAGATATAAATTAAGAGACTCAGAAACAGCTCCTAGCAACTACTGAGTAAAGAATCATGTATTGCTGGACTTTGGTTCTCCATTTTTATGAATTATTCATCCAAAGCTTTCCCATCAGCCTACTGTAACCCTTTTAATCCTATCTCTTGCATACAATCACTGCTCCAGGTGGAAACAGTGCAGCTCTCTAATAGGCTGATGCAGAAAATTTCCTTCCTCGCGCCGTGGGCTTGGCAATGCTGAGCATAACACGATTGTCTAAACTAAGTTATCCTGAAATTGTAGCTGCTGAGATCCTTCTACCTTGAAGTGAAACAGAACGCCATTGCATACCAGATGGAATACTCAGCTTCCGTAAAGTTCTGTTCAGAAGTAGGCTGGTACGCAATTAATGGAATAGAAACAACAAGCAAGGAATTTAAGAACAGACAGCATCTGTTTCCCCTGCTTAATCCTGCTAAATATTATGTTCACAGATTGATCCTTGGCTTCTTGTCATATCCTATGAGGGATTTTACCAAGCTGTCCAGCTGAAGAGCCTAGAGAATAGGCACACGTGACTCATAAAACATCTAGTACACTCAATGCCCAAAGAGCACTTGTAGCTTATGAAAAGAATGGATGAGGCAATATATTCCATCCCTCCCTCCTCCACTTCAGAGTCTTATGGATGTGATTTTTTTCTTCCTCTATGCTTAAGAGTTTTTGTCTAACAATTTAAACTCCAACAAAGATTATATTAAAAATTAGTTGTCTCATTTTAAAAAAGATGTATTCTTTTTTCTCCATGATAGTAGTTCCTCTCGGCAATCTTATATCCAGACAACGCTACTGTACTAATTACCTTCAAAGCTGACTGAATTCACTGGGGAAAGAGCTGGGCTCACAGCTACAGTTTGGGAAATGGCAGGGGGATTACAGCTCCTCACTACAAATACAGAAAAAATCAATTGTGCCTTCCAGTCACTTCAGGGAATACTACTCCATTGGCTTTCATAACATCCTGAGCAGTGCTGGAGGCAATTCCAGGGAGACTCATAATGCCAGCCAAGAACTGACTTCAGAATCAGAAAAGATGAAAAGTGCTGGCTCCTGAGCAGAGCTAGAAGGCACCTGAGGAGGTCTAACAGAAGTACAATACATGGCTGCCACTGGAGAAGATGATATTCGCTAGCCATTTCCCCTTGTGAAAGTTACCCAACTAAAGATCCCACTCAACCCACAGGAGCCCATACAATTTTCGGCTGATATGGGTTACAGTGTCTAATGGCATGAGGAAGGGAAATGTGTGAGATAAGGGTAACAGAGTTGAGACCTTGGAAGCATGGAAACACCACAAGGCTATTAACTGAGATGTGCCAGATGGCCTGGGCCCAAAGACTATTCACAAATTTGATTTTCTATAAATGTCATGGGACTTAGTAAGCTGGACTTGTACTCTGACTCCATGAGGAAGGGTTAGCAAGCTTCTGCCCAAACAAAAATCAATGATGGGTGAGTACTGCAAAACCCAGGTCAGGTAAACAACTCTGGAAAAGTATTATGCCCTGGATGGAATGACATACGCTAGTTCAGACCAAGTACAGGAGGCCTCGGACACAAAAGAGCCTGAACTGAGTCAGAATTGATCTGAAACTGTATCTAAGAGGGTAGCACCCTGCCAGATGGTTGGGAGGACTGGAATCTATCAGGGTCTCCCTGGGGAGGAAGAATGACAGCAGGGAAGCATAGCATGCACATCAGCTGCCTTATTTTATAGTGTTTTCTTGGTAATGCTTTGGTCCTAAAATGCATGTGCTGAGTTCTGTGAAATCTGGCTGCTCAGTCGGAAACCTGTCCTTGTCCCTTGAGAAAGTCCAGCATGTGCAGTTGGCTCAAAGGCCAAACCTCCTATAATAGTCACAGTGAATTACAGGGAGATATCCAGCCTCCATTCCTGTTGCATAGGGAGAGATGATGACTCGAGGCCTGTGACTGAAGAGTAGACCATAGGAGGGCAGATGGTTAGTTAATCCTGTAGCTATGACACCAGTTCATCCATATAATATCTGCTACACTACCTTTTATCAGCACTCCATCAAAATGGCCTCTTGCATCCTTTGTATCCCAAGAGTGGTGCACCGTTGCTTGTCAGATATGCAGAGCTCTGAAGCAAGAGTGGGTAGTGAGGCCTGCATGTTTTTTCACTAGGCATCTAAGTTACTTTCACCCACATGTAAGATGCCACCCTACATCCCTACGCTACTTAGTTGAGCAAAAAATCCTTATACCTAAAATATCCTATGTGTTCATTGTGACTTCTTTCCCAATGGGTCTTTATGGTACCACATGTTGCGTGATCTAGATTATATATTGATTATTTAAAAATCCCCAATTGACAAATTAACTCTGAGGCTTTATAAGTTCCTGTTCCAAGACCAGACCTGGAGTTACAAAAATTGAAGTTGAATTGGAAACCCCAATCTGCATGGCAACAGTAATAATTATGGGGGGAAAATCTCTCAAGTTTTTACTAGTTGCAGATGACACAAAACTAGGGGGAGAAGTAGATATGTTGGAGGGTACAGTGAAAATCTAGAGTTACCTGGATAAATTGGAGGACTGGGCCAAAAGAAATCTGATGCGGTTCAACAAGAAGTGTAGAGTTCTGCACCAGGGGCAGCACAATCCCAGGCATTGTTATAGGCTGGGGACCAAAGGGCTGAACAGCAGTACGACGGAAAGGGACCTAGGGGTTATGGTGGAAGAAAGGCTAGATATGAGTAAACAGTGTGCCCTTGCAGCCAAGAAGGCTAATGGCATACTAGGGTGCATTAGAAGGAGCATTTCAAACAGATCAAGAGAAGTAGTCGTTCCCCTCTATTCAGCAGTGGTGAGGCCACATCTGGAATATTGTGTCCAGTTTTGGGCCCCCAAGTATAAAAAGGATGTGGATTTGCTGGAGCAGGTTCAGCGGAGGGCAACAAAAATGATTAAGGGGCTGGAGCACAAGACCTATGAGGAGAGGCTGATGGATTTGGGCTTGTTTAGTTTACAGAAGGATGACTTAGGGGTGATTTAATAGCAGGCTTCAACTTCCTGAAGGGGAGGTCTAAAGAGGAGGGTGAGAAACTGTTCTCATTGGTGTCAGATGGCAGAACAAGGAGTAATGGTCTGAAGTTGAAGTGGGGGAGGTGTAGGTTAGATATTAGGAAAAACTACTTCACTTGGAGGGTGGTGAAGCATTGGAATGCATTGCCTAGAGAGGTGGTAGATTCTCCATCCCTCAAGGTCTTTAAGTTCCAGCCTGACAAGGTCCTGGCTGAGATGACTTAGTGGGGATTGATCCTGCTTAAAGCAAAGGACTGGACTAGATGACCTCCTGAGGTTCCTTCCAGCCCTGTGATTCTATGATTCTAGTTGTGTTAATACAGAAGTGTTCAGATGCAAACAAAAATAGAACAGTAGCAGAACACTAGTTTTAGCTCCATCGTCACATCATACAATCATTCTAGTGCAGTAGGAAGAGGGGCGTGGGTGGTGGTCCACAAGGATTCTGTCCTATCTCTGGAATGCTAAGTGATCCCAACGAGCAAGGCCTGGAAGGGCTAACCATGGCCTAGACCAGTCATAGGATCTGATGAACATTTAAGGTAGCCATAGGT
Source organism: Carettochelys insculpta (assembly GCF_033958435.1). Classification (NCBI taxonomy): domain Eukaryota; kingdom Metazoa; phylum Chordata; order Testudines; family Carettochelyidae; genus Carettochelys; species Carettochelys insculpta. The sequence continues at coordinate 128,946,616 of NC_134140.1, read as the reverse complement.
GTATTTGGCCCCCATTACAAATAACTTCCTTGCTCTAAAAATATTGGCCTGCTTTTATTAGGTAGGGTAGTACGCTAATAAGTTTGAGATAGTTAATATATATGTCAACTGATAACGAGCATTCCTGCTTTCAAGCATCCGCCAACGTTCTCATCCTAAAATACCCAACCTGGCACCAACTGACTTTTCTGTTTACCTGCCAGATTTTTATGCAGAATTTTTAATTTTCAAATTATCTTATGCCACCTTGACTTCAGGTCATTGTTGGTCAGCTTATGTACACTAAGCCTCAATAAGCCTAACATAAGAACATAACCCAAAAATGGCCATACTGGGTTAGACCAAAGGTCCATCTAGCCCAGGATCCTATCTTCTGACAGTGGCCTGTGCCAAGTGTCCCACAGGGAATGAAGAGAATAGGCAATCATTGAGTGTTCTTCCCTGTCGTCCATTCCCAGGTTCTGGGCAGTCAACGGCTACTGACACTCACAGCATGGAGTTGCATCCATGACCATCTTGGCTAATAGCCATTCATGGACCTGTCCTCCATGAACTTATCAAGTTTTTTTTAATCCCATTAGTTTTGGCCTTCACTATATCCCCAGCAATGAATTCCATAGCTTAACTCTGTATTGTGTGGAAAAAGTACTTTTGTTTGTTTGAAATTGGCTGCCTAGGCATCTTGTTGGGTGACCCCCCCTCCTTGTGTTATGAGAAGTAAATAACACTTCTTCATTCATTTTCTCTACACCAATCACTATTTCCTGGACTTCTAGCATATGCCTTCTTAATAGTTTCTCTTCTCCAAGCTGAAAAAATCTCTGCCTTTTTAATATCTACTCATACAGAAGCTGTTTCATACCTCTAATAACTTTATTGCCCTTCTCAGACTTTTTCCAATTCCATTACATTTTTTCGAGATGGTGTTAGCTGATGGTCTGGTGAGATACGACGTGTGTCCTTACTTCATCCAAGTCTTTAACTGCTAGGACAGACAGTCCCTTCACAGCGGGCAGCCAAGGAGGCTGACGGGTGCCCCAAGAGTCTGCTCCGTGGAGGTGGCACGACTCAGCACTCAAGCTCTCAGTACGCCTCACCCGTGACCACGCTAATACAGCTGAAAACCAGCTGGGGTTCTTTATTTGTGTTTGGTTTGCACAGTAACAGGAGAAGTCAGGCTAAAACTTAAACAGTTACTATTTATTTGATAAGAAAGCTTAACTCTTATGGTTACAAGGCTTATATTTTCACTTCTTAGTTACAAGTAGCTAGCATATAGCCAAATACTTTAATTCATAGATCTATTATTAAATGCGCGCAAAAGCAAAACACATAGCAGGTCTTATTCTCACATCTGTGTTACCTGGCTTGGCGTGGCCAGCGTCTGTCACTCAGTCCTTGGGAAGAAGAGTACGAGGAGGGCATCCTCTGGGACCTCGGGAGGCAAAGACCTTCCTGACCGGCAGGTATAGGTAATTGGAGCTCAATTAGAAGGGGCTGCCAGACCCTTCTTTATACCCCTGGGGTCACATACACTCTTCCTTATCTTAAAGATGCCAATTGTGTTAGATCATCTCGTGACACTAGTTCTCACAGGGAGTTTCAGGGACTGAATTCACACCTGCGAGGTGGAGATAATTTAGATATTCTTTTCTTTATGGGCGTGAGATTCCTTTCCTGCGACAATGTGTAGGCGTATCAATCACCGGTACTAGCCAAGGGCAGCCTGAGGCCCTGGTCGTCTGCTAGCCTGTTTGTCTTTTGTTGTCTGGTTTTGGCCCATTGAGGGTCATGATGAGGCAGTACATCTGTGATCTGAGGCATCAAATACTGTGCTTGAGATTAGCGCATCTGTGCTCTCAAGCTTTCCAAGATGGGGCTGTTTCCTTTGGTCCTTTGTGCTCTGAAGTACCTAAGAGGGGCAAGATGGAGTAGAGCAGGGGGATTCTGTCTGGCTACAGATGGGTTGTCCAGAACTGCACACAATATTCAATATGCAGGTGTACCATAGATTTATATAGTGGTGGCATGATCTGTCTTCTCTATTTTTCTCTCTAACTTCTCTGTTTCCCTGTCTCTCATTTTCTTGAGGCTTCTGCTTAGGATACATCAGTTGCTTTTCCAGAAGCGGCAGGAGATCATGAGAGTGGGAAAGGTCTAGAAGTACTGCTGGGTTCTATGTGGGGAAGTCCCAGAGCAGCAGCAGGAGGGAAATAGGGCAGAAAGGAAGATCCTCATGCATTTTGGGATTGTCTAGAACTCCAAGGCACTGTGGTCCACCCAACCACCATTTGTGATCACCCGGGCTAGTGATCTCTACCAAACATTTATAAAACTGAATTGCCCACTGAGAGAAGTAAAAAAACAAATTGACAGGGCCAGATGAATACCCAGAAACCAGCTACTTCAAGATAGTCCCAAGAAGATCAACAACAGAACACCACTTGTTATCGCCTATAGCCCCCAACTCAAACCCTGCAATGCATCATTAAAAATCTACAACCTATTCTGGATTGGGATGCTACACTCCAGAAAGTTCTAGGTGACAGGCCTGTCCTTTCCTATATACAACCTCCTACCCTGAGAAAGATTCTTGCCAGCAATCACAGACTACACCACAGTTATACTAATCCTGGAACTTTTCCTTGCGGCAAACCCCGCTGCCAACTTTGTCCACATATTTATTCAGGGGATACCATCACTGGACCGTACCATGTTAGTTGCAAGATCAAAGGCACATTCTCATGCACTTCCAGCAACATTATATATGCTATTATGTGCCAACAATGCCCTGACACTATGTACGTTGGACAGACTGGGCAAAACTTTTGCCAAAGAATACATGGACATATAGCAGACATCAAGAAACTCAATATATGTAAGCTGGTCAGTGGACACTTCAGTGCAGTGGGTCATTCTGTTAAAGACCTGAGAATTTGTGTCCTGGAACACAAAGAATTTAACAACAGATTAGAGCGAGAGATTTGTGAGTTAGTGTTCCTGTTCAAATTCGACACATTAAGACATGGTATGAACAGAGACATCAATTACCTCATGCATTACAAGGACTGCTTCCCTTCCTTTGATGCTCATAATTACCTCACACAGGACAATTAACGTCCCCCCACCTCTCACTCCCTTCCTTCAATCCTATTTGATTTGTCAGTTGTTATTGCAATTTTTAATTTTTTTTTTGGTCCTCTGGTACTTACAACTGTCAGTCTGCTCATCACTGAATAAATTATTTTGTTAGTCTTCAAACTGCTACATTTCTTTTGCTTTGTTTTGTTGGAGTACAGACTAACACAGCTACCTCTCTGTTACTATCTCCAGATGTTCGCAAACTCCCTTCTATCATCTCAGTAACCTGAAATCTCATAATGACCAATTTTCAGATGTCCCACATTGGCACTCACTGAGCAGGAAGCTCTTCCCCCGAGTCTCCTACAAAAGCCTGATTCCCATGAACCTCTGTATACATCATTTTAGATTGTTCAGCCTGACACTGAAGCCAGCAGCTGTGAACAAAATTGCCAGCACAGGCACTTAGGTGTCAGTACCTCTATAGAGTCAGTGAAAGAACACATTGAAGAGTGTAGTGACTTTTGTGGCCTTTTCTTGACTCTCTGTGACTAATATAGAGGCATTCCAACAAGATCTGGCTACTAATGTTCTGTACTTTAGGCTTTATTTTATATTTGATCTGATGCCCTTTTCCATTTCTCTATCAGAAATGAGGTCAAACTTAGGAGAGAAAGTGTGCTGTGGTATTTTGGCGGGGGGTTGTTTTGTTTTGTTTTGCTTTGTACAATGTGTATCTTCTGGGAACACATTAAAGAAATAACAAAAGACATTCCCCAGATATGTAGCTGATTTACTGTGGCACAGGATGTCTGTTCTAAATCATTAGAAGTGAAGGGATCTGGACTTTGATTACTTTTTACCTGGGCTGGAACTGAATTGCTACCTAGAGGCTCTGCCTCATTATCCATAACCTAAATCATTCAAATGTCTCTGCCATCTGCTAGCCACTGGAAAGTCCTATGTGATATGAATTGTGGGTCACAGTTCAGTCATCAGTGTTTCCACACAGGGAAGTGATACAGACTCTAGACGTGAAATTATCCCATGCATTAGAAGAGAAGGAGAGGAAAGTTTTAAACAGTGGAACTAAAACACATAGGTTGACGGTATATTTTAAATCTAATGACTTGTGGGGGGGGGGGCGTTATTTCTGGTGGGTTGGACTCATCAGCTTTTCAACCCTTTGAGGTTGGCAGAACTGAATTGGTCACTACTGTGATGCCATTTGAAATACCATTTTTGAGGCAGCAAGCCAGTCTTGTGTACTGAAAGTCATAGTCAGACACACATCAGTACACTCACCATGCATCATGTACCTCTTGTTGATATGTAGTCACCATGGCTAGTAGTTACCTTTCAAGGAGCACGGCCTAAGGGCGTTTGGTGCTTTCCTTCACAGAGTTAGACTTTGAGGCCCAGGTCTCCAAAGATATTTAGTTCCCTAACTCCCATCAGATCAGTGGGAGTTATGCACCTAAATCACTTTGGTTGGGGACTGATGCATGCGCACAAAGAGGGAATGTGGAACTTCTCAAGACTCAGTAAATGCATAAATACTGCATATCTTCCTAGACATCTGAATAATTCTGCGTTGCAGTTCCAGGGCACTACAAGAGAAACACAAAGCTAAGCTTTAAAGTGATTTGCTTTGGACCGAATCAGTCAAGTGCGACTGAATAGTTCTCTGCCCCTTCTTTCATCAGGAATGAAAGGGAAAGAATAAAAGCACGTGCCTAGAGAAAGTACAAACAGTGTTGCGCAATCAATGGGGCAGGTCACTGCGTGGGCTAGTCTGGCTGCCGGCAGTGCCCATGCCGGCAATTGCTCTCCACTGTGAGTTCCCACTGACTTCCCTGGAACTACCCACTAATGCAAGAAAAAGACTCATCAACGGGACTTCAGCATTTAGCCAAGTTGCCTTAAAGGAAGCTCACTGAGCCGAGCTCTCAAGAACACTTAGATATGTTATTTAGGTGACTGTCTGCCTATTTGTACATGAATATCTGCATCCGATGAAGTGGGTCTTTGCCCATGAAGGCTTATGCATATGCTCCAAAAAATCTGTTAATCTATAAAGTACTGCAGGATTTCTTGTTGTGTTTGCCTATCTTGTATGGCTCCTAACATACTGGTATGTGAAAACTGCCTGCAAGGATGACTCCCAATGTGCATTAGTGTGAATTAATTCCTAGCATTCCTCCACGTCTGCTGTTGTGTGAGAAAACACATCCCTGACAGTGGTTTGTTTTGTTGCTTCCAGTGATTTCCAACATATGGATATGGAATCGGAGCCTTGGGAGGGCAGAATGACTTATACATCCTGCCCCCACCCTCCACCACCTCCATTTCCCATACAAGTTAAGTGATTTACTTTAATTTCTTTTTCTAAAGCAGATTTATTTAAATATAGGCCAAATTCATCCCTGGTATAATTCCACTGAGGAAAATATTTACACTTTGATTAATTTCGTCCCTCTAGGAGCTTTCTCCTTCAATAGTGCTTTCCTTGTTCTTTCAATAGCTGTTTCAGTTTGGTGAATGAACTATTAAAATCAGAAATCACATAGATCTGTTAAACCTCCCTATCCCGGCACTCGTGGGACCTGATTGGTGCTGAATGAGAAAATTTGGCAGTCCACAAGAGGTCAATATTGTCTTGCAGCATTATCAACACTTCCACTGTTTACTGGGCTCTTAGAAGACATTTGGGGTAAATTACAGCCAAACAACACAGAACACTGAGAACCAGGACTGGTGGCTGTAGACAAACATTATGGGACCGGGGGAAACTTGGCCACACCCATGATCAGTGGTTGTCTGGCTATTTAAATCATGCCAGATCACAAATGTTGCCAGACAAGAGAATGCCAGACTAGAGAGGTTCAACCCGTATTAGGTTCTTCCAACTCCTGAAAGTCAACCACTGACCCTAGATCAAAATATATTTCAGGATCTTACCCAAAAGCCTTGCTGGCAAACAATCTTTCAGTAAATTAAATCTAAAGGTTTATTATTGTAAAGAAGAATTATTTAAAGGGTACAGTGAATCATATACCTCAGAGTTGATTTCAGAGTCTGTAAATCAGTATAATAGTAGATTCAGCATCATTGCTAGAGTGTAATAAGTCTCTCTAGCTCACCCAGAAGATTGGGATCCTCAGTCCATTGTTCAACGTTCCCTTTGTTTAGAAACCATAGTCCAGATACATGAAGCTTGAAAGAGACAAGGAGGTGATGTCAATATTCCCATGCAGCTGAAATAGGGGTCTAAGTTGGAGCAGTACTGGCTCAAATATTGAGTCCTGGATCACATGTGCTGCCTGCCCTGCTGAGTCACGAGTATGCGCTATCTCTGCGCTCTCTGAGCCATCCTTGAAAGGCAGGGGCCCACTAGAACAGCTGATCCTCCTTTAATGGCCCATCAACACATGCCAGCTTAGTCGTGATATAAATCTGCCTTGCACTTGTTCCTCTTGAACACACGTCTAGTGCCACACATCCAGTAACATTTCATAACTTCCTACACAAGGTGATAGATTCCAGCAAGGTAATAATACCTAGCAGATTACGACCTTCCAGTGATGCCTTACAAAGCTTACTTTGTACAAGATCTCTCCATTTTATGTAGCGTCACACTCACTTTCTCACATCATAATCCAGTTCCCATAGAAATCAACTGGTGTCATTATGTCAGGGTTTGTCAGCCAGACCTGGCCATTCCAAAACCAATTTTGCACCAAGACACAAGGCTCTCAGCAATTCTACTCTCTCCTCACACCCTGAATGTTCCAATTTTGTACAACAATTTCTTTCTTCCTTTTCAATATATTTTTAGATATTGGGTCTGTCTATGCAGTTGACTCGGAAGTGGGATAAGTCCATGGCTGATTAAAACCAGATGAGTTCAATGAGTTAAATCAGCCAAGGCTCATTAGACGATATTTAAAAATGGAGTTAAACATTAGATCTGAGGGGGATGCTGTCTAAACAGTCCAAAGGGCCAGATGAGCAAACAGTGGGGGCACATTGACCTCCATGTTGTTTGCAAAGAGCTCAGGTTACTGAAGTCAAACTGGTCATATGGAAAAAGACAGAATGTTTAACCAGCTCAGCAAAACCCAAGTGAAAGTAAATGGCAACTGAGAAATGGGACGACCAAAAGCTACAACTGTGCTGCTGAAATGGAATGTGGGAAATAGTTAGAGCTAGGTGACTAATGTGGAAAAATTTGCCAATAGCATGTGGATGTTCAGCCTTTGGCTTGGTTCAGTTTTATTCAAGTCCTGCATGGCTAGATTCACAAAGGAATTCAGGTGCCTAACAATTGTGCACCTCACTGCAACATTTACATTTGCAAAAATTCTCTACATTTCCAATGGTTGCATTCCCAAGGCATCTACCTTTCAGCTGGTGGACATGGCAAGGCTTTCTAAGTCCTAAGGCCCAGAGAGTAGCTGATGCCTGAGCCCCACGAGAGCCTCAGACTAGCCATGCCCCCGCCTATCTCACCTTCTCAGCCGAATGGGAAGGCGTGTTCAGAAGCTGCCTTAAGGAACAGCTACCAGACCAGGCTCTGAGGAGGTGATACCTATCTTCCCCCTCCCGCATACCTAATTGCCCAGTGGCTGGAGCAGTCACCCACAACAGAAAAAACAGGTTCAAAACCTCTTAGTCTAACATGGAAAAGGGACTTAAGTCCAGGTTTTCCAGCAACCCAGGGAGCATCCTAGCCACTAGACTAGCTACTAGACTATTGGCCATGCTGAGTTAAGTTTCTCTCAGGGCAGCCAACAGACTTTGGTGGGACCTGGGCAAGGTGTGTGTGGGGGAGAGGGGAGCTCCAGACTCATGGAAGGGGTAGGGTCTTGGGAGAAATGGGTGGAGCTAGGGGCTAGCCTTCCCCAGCAAGCCCTTCCTCACTGTCTGGCATGTGCCCTTCGGGGATCTGGCTGCTGCTGCTGTAGCAGTGATGGCCAGGAGCCTTGGGCCCTTTAAATTCCCTGGGCCCAGGGCAGCTGCTTCCTCCCCTCTCCCCTGCCCCTTGCTGATGGGCCTGGTCTCTCTCAATTGCTCTTGTTGAAGTTTTTCAACCTTATATGGAATACTTAAATATTCATTGGGCCAGGGAGGGAATGAGAGATTCTGCAGTAACCACTAGGTTCTATAGTTCTGCTTATGCAGGCTGCAGTATCTGCTGCACCAGCGGCTCAGGCAGCCTAGAGAGGCAGCCCAAAATTGTAGGTAGCCGGCATGGAAGATCAGTCTTTGTCATTTCAGCCCCTTCTCCCTGATGGTAGTTATCCCTTCTTCCCTGTTCTGTCTTTCTCCAGCAAGTGTTAGCCACCAGAGCTAAGGGGAGGGTTTAAATACGAGTTACCCATAGATACTGGAGTCTCTCATTGTAAATGGTGTTGTCTCATCTTCTGACACCCATGTTGCCCCTCTGCCAAGCTGTAATGGATGTCTGTGCCCAGCATGATAGCAGTTCACACCAATCCCGACCTGTAACTGATCTCAGATACTATGAGGGGCAGTAAATCCAGACAGGACTACCACCATCCTCTCACCTGACCTTTTGTAAATACTGATACAGATACACTCCCTCTCAGGGGTGTCCTCTTTTTTGAATGAGCAGATATGGCAACCCTAAATAACGAGTCATTTATTGTGACATAAGAGCTTAAGAGTTGGACTTGGCCTACAGGGCAGAGGTGCTTCCAAAGAGGCAGGTGTGGTTAACACAATAAATCCTAAAAAAAGTTAAGTTCTGAAAAGAACAGTTTAGTCAATGAAGGCAATGGTTGGAAGTGGTTAGAAATGGTTTATTAACTTTGCTTTCTTCATAAGAAATTATTTACACTATTGATAACAGCCATTGCACTGTAAAAATTAGAAATATCACTTATCAGATTACTTATGGATAAAAATGGGACACACACTCTCAGTGGTGCACTGCATGTAAATTTCCTGGTTGTGATTTATGATCATTTAAAGTGAGCATAAACAAAATATTTGTTTTAGAAGACTCTTGCCTGTTTTGTGATAATCAGAAAAGAATAATCAGAGAGATCAGTGCAGACTGAAATGCAGATGGTGAGATGACCACAACTACCATACCTAACCCAGAGGTTTTTCAAAGAAGGCTGCTAATGAATTGCATTTAACGTTTGTGTACACTCATGGCATGTGGCTGCATAATTACTCCATTTGGGGGGCAGGTGTAGCAGACTGAAGGATAATTCCTTGCAAAGGTAGGACAGCTCAATGAAACCCCTCCGTAGGCTGAGCCTAAGTGAATATGATAGGACTGTGAGCTGTCAGGAGTGGGTGAGTCTTTGAGGGGGTTCATACTCAGCAATTTTAGTGCTGCACAGGTTGGGCACCTCTGGAAAATCCTTTCCTGGCAGCCATTGGGGTGCATAAAATTTAAGTTAGGGTCATCTGAAATATTCACAAACAGCAGCACCCTGAGGCAGAAATTTCGGGTTTGTAATTGTCAGGGTAAATTTAGAAAGGCTCCAGAACTCAATTAGGCTGCTTAGCCAAGGGCTTTATGCATATAAGCTAGGCCACAGGCTACAGAAACTCATATCACAAGCTTGGCTGCAGGCGACCAGGAAGCATGCTAAACCACATATGTAACCACAAGCTACAGAAGTTATGTTGTGATAAGACTTTATTGGTTAAACTAATGCTCTTATACTTGCTGATGATATAATATTATAATTATATATAATTTTATAACGTTATAAAACAAAGGCCAGCCAATGGGATTAAGACTGCTTGATTGGGTGATTGTGCTAACTTTAAATAACCAATTGAAAACTCACATCATAGCAAAAATTAGCATGAAAAGCAGAAAAATAGAATATTAAGTTAAAGATTAGCATGGTGGGTGGAAAAATGGCATAACGAGGGTGAAAAAAACGGACTGTGATTATGAGCCGCAAGTATAAAAGTCCTTATCGGACAGTCACTTGTTGCGACCTTGAGGACAAGGTACCTTAAGGGTGTTAAGCCTGTCATTTGGGGACACTTGATAGGATGGCTGAGAGCTGCCGTTGGCAGTCTAAACAACAAAATACAGGGACTGTCCACAACATCCATACACCGGATTGCCTAAGTGCCTCTACTCTCTGTGAGAACTCAGCTTAGGTAAGGCCTCACCTGGCTAGGGGATCAGGCCCCAGTCGTTAGTAACAGCTCTAAGGAGCAGTAAAATAGGCCTAAATAACTGTAACCTGGAACCAAGATTGCCCTCGAAGACAAAGGAATTAGAGGAACCTCCAGTAGAGGGTCCCCACTGTAAAAGGTGGTAACGATCACCAAGAGGTAGGCCTCTTTAGCCCAGCTTGGTCCTGGAAACTCTGCATCTTTAGCTGTGAGGTTAGCAATAGCATAGTTAAAAAGGGAATAAATGTTCAACGTAACCAGGGATGACCTGGAACTCATTCTCTCTGCCTGTATTGTAAATACCTGTGTGTCTATAATTATTCTTATTCTATTTTTATCTTTAATATTAATAAACTTTATAAAAAACAAGTAAAAAGCCTTAAGGTGTTAATATTGATCACAGTAATTACTAATTAATAAGTATTAATATAATAAATAATAAATAACTATAATAATAAATAATAATAAAAGGGGTAAATTGCACGCTCGGCCACATGGCCAATGAGATCCCCGACTTTTACTTCTCACAATAATGAAACCTGAAACCTTGCCATCTGGAGCTGCCTGCCTATCTGCAGCAGTAATGCCAACCCCCAGTAGCCAGGTGCCAAAAAACCATGAGATTGGCTTTCAAATGGTGAGATTTAAAAACACTAATATTGTGGCGGGGGCTTGCTTGTTTTTTCACTTCCTGTATGCAGTTGGCAAGGAGAGTAGGTAGCAGTATTTCTTCCGCAGGAGAGCCACTTGGGCAAAAGCTGAGATTCTTATCTAATTATACACACACACACACACACACACACACACACACACACACACACACACACACACACACACAAACAAGCAGTCCTGTAGCACCTTAATGACTAACATTATTTATTAGGTAATGAGCTTTTGTGGGTAAGACCCACTTCATCAGATTCTGAGATTATCTAATTACAGGCAGGTTTAAGAAAAGCACCCAACACTGTGAAGCTCCAGAGAAAACCAGAAAAGTTGTTTGCATGCTATGGTACTGACAAGTTATGTATCACCTTAGTATGGCGGTGCTTTGGCATCACACAAATCTATACCTGAGCATCCCTACAACAGCTTGGAGTCCCGTTGACTGCTAGAGGTGTGAAGGACTGTGTATATAGATGCCTACCCTGAAGGTGTGTTCTTATTTTAGCCATGAGCACCATATAAATATGCAGGACAACGTTTCCATGGATGCCACGAGTGGAGCTTCATAAGCTATATCTCAGCACCAAAGTACAAGCTTCAGCATGGACTCTAGTTGCACTTGAACCAGAAGCCTGAACAAGAATGCAGAAATCCAACTCTAGTTACAAAAGTCAGAATATTGTGGACACTGGTAGAATCTGTTTTTGGAATTAGGCTCTGGAGATAGCAATGAGATCACATTTTAAACTTGCTTTGAATGGGTCTTCTTTGCTTTGCAGTCTTTTGGTTTGGCTCAAAATGCTCCATTAGCAGCATTCTTATGACAAGTCTCCAAGGGGTAGCTGTGTTAGTCTGTATCTGTAAAAACAAGAATCCTTGTTTCACTCTTATAACTCTGAGTGCAACATTATGATGCAACGTTAACAGCTTGTAATAGTAGCGTGTAAGATGCTTTTGGTTGCACATAACTACTGGCTAAAGCTCACTGCAATTAGTGGCCTTCTGGGTATAGCAAAGTCCAGCAGAGGCAGCTTTTAAAGTATTATCTCTATTTGCAGAAAGGGTGACCAGCTACTGAAGGCTTTATTCCCTTGCTGCTATTTTAAGGGCCTTTGGTTTTCACTGTACCTTGCAACTGTGTGACAGTTGTGCGACATCCTGTTTCTCCACCATGCTTCTCTCTTTTCCTCAGTCCTCAAGAGCGGGAGTCCACATTCAGGGCTTCAGGTTCCCTCTGCACCTATGCTGTGGGATAAAAGACCTGTGGCTTGCCCTCCTCAGCTGACTTGACCATGCAAGGCTTGGGCTACAGAGCTGTAATATTGCTACGGAGACATTCAGGCTGGGACTAGGGTTCTCCATAGTGCTGTGGTGTAAGTGGCATTATCTTGGTTGCTTGCCGTTTACTTGGGGGAAGGGCTGCCATGTCTGGAACAGTCACTGCTCATTTACACAGCCAATCTCGGGGTTTTCATGGGAGCGAGGGCAGCACGAGTGAAATACATGGTCAGGAAAAGGCTGAGAAAATATAGGGATTCTCCCGTTTCAGGCCCTGGGTGGGGCATCACACAAAGCAGGAGCCAGTGACCCATAGTCTGGAAAGTCCTTAAAGAACAAAAACATACATGTTACAGGGAGGGGTAGCTCAATGGTTTGAGCATTGGCCTGCTAAACCCAGCATTGTAAATTCAATCCTTGAGGAGGCCATTTACACACTGGGGCAAATAGATGCCAGGGATAGTGCTTGGCCCTGCTAAGAGGACAGCAGCCATATTTTCTTGCTCTCCTCCTGACAGAGACCAGAGAGAGTCTCTGCTGGGAGGAGTGGTTCTTTCTCCTCTTCCTGAAAGGGATGGTGACTAGGCTAATCCAGTTGAGCCTTCATGGGCAGACTGAAGCATGTACCCAGGAATACATCACTAGTTCTCCACTAGCTGAGCACAAACCAACAACCTCAACATGGATGTTACTTCTTGTAGCATGCCTCAGAAATGTTCTGTGAATGCTTCATTTACCACAGCAATAGGCAGGATGTGCATGTGAGCTCGAAGACTGCTGATCTTCAGGGAATTTGTCCAAGCCAGCTTAGTTTGACACCATCACTTGCTAGTTTGGTAAAATGGATGTATTATTCCTTAGTTACTATCTTTGCACATTGCCTTTAATTCTCCAGCTGATAAAAATGCTGAGTAATTAGTTTGGTGTGTAATAGTCTGACCAAATCTCAGTTCCGAAGGTAATGTACCAACCATCAGAATTTCTTCCTCTCAAGGTGGTGTGAGGGTCACTCCATGCCCATAAAGCACTTTGAAGATGGAAACTGCTATGCAATAAGATGATACATAGAATGTAGGTTTTCCATCTCTCTCTCACTCAGAAACACCCTTTAAAATTCCTGTTACATCGTTTGTTTCTGAATTAAAACATTGGTAGGATAAAGTTTGATTGGACTTGTACAGCAAGCCTCCTGATTTTGTAGTTAATAATAAAACCTCAGTGATTTTTGGATATGCTGGCATCAGTGAATATCTATTTGTCTTGTAATTGTTCCATTTTTATCTCCACAAGGCCAAGGATGCTCGCCCTCTGCTTCTGGACCTCGATTAATCATTTATCAGTCAATTTGCTGCCATGTGACTGTAATATAAATGGTAGAATGACCTTTACAGTGCTACTTTTTGGGGAAACGGTCTGCAGAAGACAAAAAGTGGTTAAACCTTCCCTTGAAACTCAGTGCAATTCCAAAATGAAGTTAGTAATATTCTTGCTGCTAGCTGCTGTTTCACTGGGTTATGCTGCACATAGAGGTAAGACGGCTTGCATGCTGCATTTCTCCTGTACAACTGTCCATGTGAGAAGTCCCATCCAACTTCCATTGGAGTCAAAGGAAAGATTTATGTCCATTTCAGTGGAAAGTGGACCCAGTCCTCACGGCACAGGACTGTTTAGGGAAAGACAATTGTATGCTGTGCACAGTACAGTTCAGCATGGGACCTGTTTCAGAAAAGCTGTAGGGGTTGCAAGGCTGTGTTCGCTCATGGAACATTGTGTGCTTATATGGTATCTTGCAAAGACTGGGTGGCAGGCAGGAAGTCTTCTCCAGTATGTCTTTTATAGGCCTGTGAAAAGTTTGATGCAGAGGGCAAACTAAGTGTGTGTGTGTGGATAGGTGGGTTGGGGGAGGAGGAGGCAGCTGCCCCTTTTACTCCATAGCAAATGATGCCCCTGCTTGTTTCCGTGTTTGTTTCAATAGCGAGCATTAAGAGGTATAGTACCACTGAGTGTGATGGCACAATTGCTTAGCATAACTAGAGGAATAATTATCACTTAACTGAAATGTATTAATGAACTGATTGTTTTAATTGGACTTCCAATATGAGGAGAGGTTCTCTCTGCAGGACAAACTCAGAATGCATGAAAAGGAAAACATCTTGATGTGGTTCCGCAATGGTCATGGAACTTTGCACCTTTTTGCATGTGTGGCCAAGGTTAGCACAGGTTGAACCTCTCTAATCTGGCACCTTCGGGACCCAACCAGTGCTGAACAAGGGAATTTGCCAGACCACAGGATGTCAATATTTTCTAGCACATTACCGACCCTCCAACTGCTTATGGGGCTCTTAGAAGACATTTAGGGTTAAATTACAGCTAAATAACATCCCACAATACTGAGAGCCAGGACTGGTGGCTGTCGACAATCTTTATGGGCCTGCGGAAACTTGGCCACATCCATGATAAGTGGATATCTGGCTAGCTAAAACCATGCCAGACCACAGCTGTTTCCAGACCAGAGAATGCCAGACTAGAGAGGTTCAACCTGTAGTCATCTACACTTACTAGGCCAGCTCCTCACTGGTGTAAGTTGCCATCGCCTCAGTGAAGTCAGTGGAGCTACAAGAATTGCACCAGTTGAGCATCTGGCTCAGTATGGCCTGAGGACACATACATGCCTGTCTAAAAGGAATTGTGGCCATCCCTCACAATTCTTGGGGTTTGCTGCCCAGTCCATAACAGTGAGCGTCTCAGCCTGGGTCAACAGACTCAGGGTTTCAGGGCTTGCTTCAGCGCTCTCTAAAGAGCGTTGCAAACAGTGCTTTGGGGTTGTGGCTCAGGCTGGAGTTGGGATTTGAAGACTGTGGGCGGGGGAAGTGGGCTTCAGAGTGTTGCTTAACAAACACATCACAATTGTCACCTTTTGCTGGCAGTCTCAAGTTAGGAAGCAGAGTTCTGATGGGGCAGTTTGAAGCCTTGTCTCTATCAGCAGCAGAACACACTTGAGTAATGTGAAGGGAGAGATTCAAGGGGGCTGCTTTTGTTGTCCAGCATAGGTTTGTTCTTGGGGGAGGGGGGCAAGAATTTTATTTCAGGACCTTGACTCTGCCAGCACTTATGTGGAGAACAGGACTCTCTCTCTGGTACTATTCACAACACTTCGATTTGGTTGTCAAAATGAGAGCCATTGAGTAGAAAACCACACTTTCTCACTTTGCTTCCATGACCTGCGCTTGCTGACTCACAAATAAAGTTCTGCTAAAAATGTAAATTCTAAATAAACAATCATATATGTATTTATTTTATAATTTAAACCCCTCTGTTCATGAAAGTGGGACTGCATGACAGCAACCCTACCACGCAGAGCTACTGAA
Organism: Carettochelys insculpta; assembly: GCF_033958435.1. Lineage (NCBI taxonomy): Eukaryota > Metazoa > Chordata > Testudines > Carettochelyidae > Carettochelys > Carettochelys insculpta. Next base: position 128,931,047 of record NC_134140.1, on the reverse strand, counting down.
TGGTGATGTTAAAATTAATACTTGTTTGTATTAGGACTATCTCCCTGAGGCTAATCTCCACGCAAACCAAAGGAAAACAGAACATCAATAGATTCTGCTAACTGCCGTTTGCAGAGATTTCTTGCTTAAATTTTAACACTGCAAGGCAAACAGTGTAGGTGGCTATTTCACGTTGATGAACCAGAGTTATGATTGAAAATCTTTCCTTTGATGCCAATATACAATGTGAGGGCTGATTTAATTAAATAATACCCCAGAAGCTCAAATATTACACAATCTTTATGGGAATGAAAAATGCAGGAAACTAGCGATTTTTCCCTCTCTTTGGCGGGACAATCAGTCCTATAATAACAGCTTCGTACAGCCTTGGCAAATGTAATCACGTGTGGCCTGATTCCCAGCCGATGGTAAATTGGTAACTCTACTGATATGAGTAGAATTGCAATTGATTTACGTTATGTGAGGTTCTGACCCATGATGGCTTTTTTTTTTCCTTTTTGGTCTTTTAAAAATCCAAAGATCTAAATGCTGCAGATTACCCTGCAATTAATATTGTAATTACATTTTAAATTGGGAAATAGTAGAGGCAATTTTCTCTCTTATTAGGCACCCATTGGATTCTTGATGTGATGAATAACAAAGCTGGATTCAAAAAATTCTGAGAATAATTGGATCCTGGAAATATAGAGAGCCTCCAAGATTTTAAAGTAGCAGTATGCTACATGAGAGGTTGAAGAAAAAAGCAACAGAGAATGAGTAAAAAGGAAAAACAGGAGTTGTCCAGAGATTTCATAGTTCTGTGAAAGATGGCGAGAGGAAAATATGATCACAGATTGTGTCCAAGGGAAAGTGAAAAGGAAGATAGGGATAATCTCCACTATCATGTGGACCAATGCTGCTGTGATCAATCCACCAGTAGTTGATTTAGTATGTCTAGTAAAGACCCACTAAATTGACAGTTGATCACTCTCCTGTGAACTCCACTACTCCAACAGAACGAGGTGAATAAGGGGAGTCAACAAGAGAGTTATTTGTTTTGAACCCCTGCAATGTGGACCTCTTAGTATGTAGATCACTTTTAACACTTTTACACTTTTAATGTAACTCAAATTGCATAGCTTAGATCATTCTGTCCTCCTAGTGCAGACCTGCCCTGACTTGGGAAAAGGATGGGAAGGGAAAATACTGCAGTGGGTTCAAATGAGCAAATTGTCAGAAGCTCTGAACTCAAGATCTTCAGCTAGTGTAAATCTACATCACTAAAGTCCATTGAAACAATGATCTACATCATCTGAGCACCTGACCCTTGAAGTGTTTTGCCTTAAAGCTGACCTACGTCTATATCCCTTGTAGGAAGGGCTGGATGGATCAGGAGCCTGAAACACTTATTAGTTCTTTGCCAGCTCTCAAATACCAGCTTCAGAATGACTGCAAGTCAGTACCAAGCACTGCTATGTGAAATGTTCCGTGTGAAACTTCCTGAGGTATCTTATACACTCAAACATCATTCATAGGTTCTCATGAACTTTGGCCAGGTTTTGGCTTTGTGTCAAAATTCGTCCTTTCATAGAGCTTTAGCATGCAGCGCAGGACTTCCACTGAGTTTTATTTATGCTCCAAGGTTTAAATTAAAATTCAAGACATAAAAACAGCAAAGATCAAAAATAACCTTCTTATGATCCCTGGCACAGTAAAACTAGTGAGTTTCACACAGCTTGAGCCACGACTGAAGTTATCATCTCCTCCTTGTCTGGGGACCTGCGTAAAATGATCTGTTGTTCTCAGCCCTATCACAATGGATGGGTACTAGCTTGACAAAATTGTCACTACCACTAGCTTTAATTGCTGCTTTGCATGGCAGCTGAAGCAGAAAAACAGAGATCTGAGCTATCTCACTCTCCATTTTCCCATATCTCTCTCTTTTCAAATAGCCACAGTTTGACAGCTTGCAACAGTCACCTAAACTATCTAGCTCACAATCAGTGCATTCACTTGAAAACATTTCACATCCTATTTACAACAAATAAAAAGGCAATATCCAGGCACACCCTGTGACTACTACTCTGTAGTCCCTGTAGTGTAATGTAGCCAGCCCTCCAAACCATTTGGACCATGATTTTGCCCCCACCTCAGCTCTCAGCACTGTGCAGAGCAATGCCCTATGGTGCACCCGCAGCAATTTAAAGAGCCCGGGGCTCTTTGCTGATGTCTCTGCTGAAGTAGCAGCAATGGCTGCTGGGAGCTCTAGACCCTTTTGTATCACCCAGTCCCAGAGCAATTGCCTCCTTTGTTCTCCCACTCCCCTGTCCACAGGCCTGTAGATGCTCACTGTTTACCCGAAACTTGAGCCCAGTTCCTGTGAGTGGGGAGGGTGGTGGTGAAACAGGTCTAGTCCCTGTTGAGCACTTATCTTATAATGCTCTGCAGTGATGTCTCTGGGTAATTCAAAGCACCAGTAACAGTGTTTGAGGTAAGGGTGTTCCAACCTGTTGCCATAATGCAAGGGTTAAAGGCAGTGGCAATAGCATGCAGTTCTCCAGGACATAAATGCTTTCTACAAGTGAGGCTTAATTCTCCTCCCCATACACCCACCCTTTTTTTCCCACATTGGTATCAGAGCCTCACTAATTTGGCCAGATTTTAAAACCAGCCAGACAGATGCCATAAATCAACCTGACCATGTCAGCCCTTATGGTCATTAGAGATACAACAGCGTTTTCCCCAAGAACTAAGGCTGTAACCGTGTTTCCTGGTGTCTGATCATTCCCATCCCACTATCCAGAGGTCCTCATCTGGAAAAGATATTTTTCACTTCTGTCTTCAACTTCTTGGTCATATTTCCGTGTACTCTGACAGCTGCAGTGTTTGTGGCTAGCAGGAGCCTTTTAGTGAGAGCTGCAGTGATTGTGTTAGCATGCTGTTTAAATAAATACAGCACCCTGAGGTCTGCTGGAAGGAAAACGACTTCCCCTAAAACCCAGCCTGATCTATTCCTGTTATAAATGAGCTTTGATCACTGGCATCCCATCACGATTAACCTTTCAGGGTGCCATCTATATGAGCAAAAGGTGAATGCTGAAAATGTGATAGCTAACAAGTGACAGATGATATGTTTAAAAATCATAGAATCACAGAATCATAGAACAATAGAGCAGGAAGAGACCTAAGAAGCCATCAAGTCCAGCCCCTTGCCCAAGGTAGGATCAAACCTCATCAGATCAGCCCAGCCAGGGCTTTGTCGAGCTGAGACTTAAACACCTCCAGGGATGGAGACTCCACTACTTCCCTGGGTAGACAATTCCAGTGCTCCACCACCCTCCTAGTTAAAAAGTTTTTCCTAATGTTCAACCTGGACCTTTCCAACTGCAACTTGAGGCCATTGTTCCGTGTTCTGCCATCTGTGACGACTGTGAACAGCCTCTCTCCAGCCTCTTTGCAACCTCCCTTCAGTAAGTTGAAGGCTGTTATCAAATCTCCCCTCAGTCTTCTCTTCTGCAGACCCAGTTCCCTCAACCTTTCTTCATAGGTCATATGCTCCAGCCCCCTAATTATTTTGGTCGCCCTCCGCTGGACCCTCTCCAGTGTGTCCACATCCTTCCTATAATTGGGGGCCCAGAATTGGACACAGTACTCCAGATGTGGCCTCACCAAAGCCAAATAAAGAAGAATAATCACTTCTCTGGATTTAGATGCTAATGTAGATAAGACAAGCTGTTATTTGGACATGTTAGCTAGTCAAGGTATGCACTAGGAAGAGTCTAAGTTGCAGCTGAAACTCACACACCTCTTCGTTATGGTGGTCTGTCCCATGTAGTAGCACCAAGACCACTTAGAGATTGAGTCTTCTAGAGTCTTAACAAAGGGCCCCATAGCTTGTAGCTCTTATAGGAGGGGGTCATGCATTAAGCTCCAGGGATCTCAGAGTCAGCCCTGCCTGCTGGTGACAGGGTTCTGACAGTGTTACACAGACATACGGTTAATAAAGCGTGGAACAGCATTAATTTCCATTGTGTTTTCTGCCAGAAACTATATGGATGTGTAGGGATCATGCTGCCTAGAGCATACACCTCTGCTCTGCCTGGGTCAGACCTGCTGCCCAGCATTGCTCTCTCCAAGAAGCTGCTGCTGGCTCTGGGCTGGGGGAAAATCATCTATTACCAGTCTCTTCCACTCATGCTCCCCAGCCACGTTTGGCAGGTGAATGTACTCATTCTCCTCCATTCTGTGACATAATGGGAGAGGACATAAGGCCCAGTGTGCTGCTCAGAGGGCCACTCAGTCTGCAAGGAGGAACTGGAGGGAGCTGAATCTTGAGTCCAAAAGAAGAGGCCGTGGTGCTCATAGCTTCATAATCGTCTAGGGTCTAAGCTAAAGACGTGCTTATAAACCAATAAACCAAGTCCCCCGTGATTTCAGTGGATCAGGTTCTTAATGAGGTGGGGTTATATGTGCTGAGCAGCCTTTTCCTATATAGAAATAACCAGACAAAGCTGTACATTTTGTCTGGAGTCCAAGCCTTCGCTTGCAGTGTTATTTTCTGTGTTCACCAAGTCCTTTTCATTAACAAAACAAAACAGAAGAAGTAAGCAGTCCTGAAGTACCTTAAGGACTAACAATTTTATTTATTAGGTAATGAGCTTTCAAAAAACCCACTTTATCCCCTGACCCCACTCCTTCCGCTCCTCCCCAGCACCACCTGCATGTCACCAAACAGCTGGTCCATGTGGGAGGAGGAAGAGAAGGGAACAAATCAGCATGGCTGCCAGGGGATGCTCTGCACCTAGTAATTTTCCCCAGCTGAGCTCCATCTCCAGAGAACCCATAGACTCAGCACCAATGGCCCTAGGTGCGTTAAAAATCCTACTAGGCTTTCATTTAAATCTGTAGGTGCCTAAATACCTTTGCAAATCTGGCCCTCTCTACCCAAGTCACTTCTGGAAATAGAATGTAGGGTCCTAAGTCTCTTAGGAGTTTTTGAACATTTTAACTTTTCAGCTTTTTGCAGAGACTGGATTTAGGTTTTTGCCAAAACTGGATTCATCCTGTCTTCACTAGAAATATTTTGCTGGGAGTGAAAGTCACTGTGACAATAATGTAAATGTACAGCAGAGGCTCTAAAATTATACTGAGATTTAATCTGATGGTACCAAATCCCAGTTTGGACAGTTTGTAGGAAAAGCAATAACACTTTACAGGGATTAGTGGCTTATCAACCATTCATTTGGCACTTGCTATAAATACATGAATCATAATGCTCTTTCCTGAGGTTTTGTCACATCAGCACAGTATATCATTTACAGCAAGCCCATTGCAAATTAGCATTAATATTCATCTATTGTGAAGAAAAATGGCACTTTCTTTTCATTCTGTCTGCCCTGGTACTTACATTTGTGTTGATGAATCCATTCAGTGCTGTGGATTTTCCAAATTGAACATTAAAGACCGAGAGCTCTCTATTTCAAGCATATATGGTTCATAGCTCCCTCTCAAAGTTCTTATTAAACCTGCAATTGAGTTGCAATCTACAACTTAGTTTAATCAGCGCTGCAGCTGAAAAGTCCAAAACAAAGCCAATATAGAAAAAAGGCCAACATTAGTAAAACATGGACACATTTCTCAATACGTGCCCCAATAACTTAGAAGGCTGAGTCCCATTTTCAGAGGTGACTTAAGCAGGGCCTAGGTACAATTGTCTTTTTTTTAATGAGACTCAGGCTGCTAAGTTACTTAGGAAATCTTAAAAATGTTATCTCTAGACAGTTTGAGGGAAATATTCAGAAACAGCTTTTGATTTTTTTTGGTGGGCATTTGAGCCCTAATTCCCTTTGAAAATCCTAGTCTTCAGTGATGGCCCTATACAAATAATGAAGAATTAATGGAATTCATGAAGTGAGGGGTGAATTTCTTTTATCAAAATTCTAACGAGCCTGCTTTACCTTTCACACTGGTTTTACACTGATGTTACTTCCCTGATTTCAGCAAAACTCGTCTTTTATTATATAACAGGTGTCAGTTATCAGGTAGCCCCTGACAAAAAGCTCTGTGGAGCTCACAAGCTTGTCTCTTTCACCAACAGAAGTTGGTCCAATAAAAGACATTACCGCGTCCACTTTCTTTCTCAGATAATCCTTTACTATTTTTATTAGCTTGTGCTGAAACCTTGCTTCTTATAACAGAAAGAAAACTGTCATCTCCTGTTATAATGTGTTAACTTTTTAAAATATGAAGGAACCAGGAGAAAAGCTTGATATCACAGAGTTTTGACAGGACCTCTAAGAAACCAGATACATACCTTACTGCAAGTATAAGGCCAATGAACCTCGGTCGTCAGCAGGAAGGAATGATACTCCGACCTTAGGGGCTAAAGCCCTGTGCTCTACCACATGAACTAAAAGCCAGCTTGCTCTCAGCCCAGGCTGTAGAGCAGAGACTTCACTCTCCTTTATCAGTGGTCTCAGTGCCTCTGGTGCTACACAAGTAAAACAGATGTTTAGACCTAACCATGAGACAATGGAAGACTTTAACTTGTACTATCAAATGACCAGCTAGAAGAGGAAGTCTAAGGCTGTGTCTACACTTACCTGGAAGGTCAATGGCTGCTACACAATTCATTGCAGTCATCAACTTTGGCAGCTGTCTTTACTGAAGAAGGTCGACAGGAGTGCTCCTCCCGATGACCTTCTTTAATCCTTGTGGCTCGTGAGGAATTCCGGGGTCAACATTGACCCTGGAACGCATCGTTTCACGCATGCATGAAACAGTATCCTGGAAGATCGAACCTAAGCTGTCAATCTTCTGGCGTTAGTGTAGATGTAGCCTAAGAGTAGAAAAAGCATCAAGCATAGTATGTGATTAATACTATCAAACTGAAGACACTGACTGGTAGCAAGTCTCATCAATACAATAAATATCAATGAGACGTCCATAGGTCAATTTATAATTGAGTATTTTGTGTAGTTTTGTGTTTTCACATGTGCTGTCTGCTTCTCAGCTGTAACAACACACAATTGGACAGAACACCAAACATCAAAGTCCTGAACAAGAGCAGGACAACTAGCACTGAATCCCTCATTATCCACTTGCAACTTTACTGGGCTGGTTTCCTTGTACATAGGGGTGATATGCACCCCCCAAAACCATATTTTATAGACAGTTGAAAAGGGCAGGATCTATGCTGGGATGCTAAAGAAAATGACACTCTCAAAGCTCTTCTAAAAGCGAGCCCTCTTGACTGCAGCACATGGGAAGCTGCTTCTGATAGATCAAGATGGTGGCAGACCAGGGAGTCTGCAGTTAAAGCCACTGAGAACAGGGCAACAGAAAAAGCCAAACAGCAGCGTGAGACAGATGAGTAATCTCAGGTAAAAACAGGTGAGCATGTCTGCCTGAGGTGCAGACACATCTGTAGATGCTTCACTGACTGGTATTTTCATGGGAAGACAGACTGAAACAAACTGACACTTGTACAGTGACTGCGATGGAACTCTTGAATATCTGCTAAGTTCTCTCTAAATTTCTAAAAAAGATTCATAAGGTTTTTGTGATAAGAATGGCAGTTAGAAAGAAAGACAAAGCCTGTTCAATTTGTAGCACAGTAAGAGGAGAAAGAGGGATATTATCTTCATTTTCTGATCAGACACAACACAACGATTTTTCAGGATTAGTCAGATTAAGATAAAAGAACATTGCACACTAAATTGTAATCTGAGCACAGTTTTGCAAGCAATTTTCTCCGGCGTGAATGAGGACTGCTGGTGGGCTGCTCTTAGTACCTAGGGCTATGATTTTATTTCAGTGTGTAAACACTGACACCAGAGCTCCCACATCTGATCGAGAGTAGCCATTGAGTTCTGTAACAAACAGAACAGGCAGTAATGCTTTCTCCTCTCTTTATTTCCTTTGGCTTTTTCTCCCTGAAGGAATATTCTAAAATTCTAGCATATGTTCACTTTGATTTTAAGGGGCAAAATTCTGCTTTGAGATTTACCATCACAGCCTCCACTGATATTCATGTGAGTTGCCTGTGCATCTCTGGGCGGAGTTCAGTTCTGTGATAGCAACTGACCAGAAAGGAACACTACTGTCTTTCTTCTAAAATACCACTTCTGCAGAGTCCTATACTTAGGTTCTCCCAGCCTTGCTCCTCTTTCCTTTGGCCTCCAGAACTCTGGGTTCCCTGTTGTATTCTGAGTCCACTTTTCTCCATTTCAAAAAAAAAATGCCCTCCCTTCTAATTCCTGACCATCTCTCAGTGCTCTCTAGCTGCCATGTAAGTGATGCTCTAGAGTGAAGAGCTAAGCTCTACTTTAAATCAGGGTATGTCTACACTTCCAGGAAGATCACCCTGGCCAGGACTGATCTTCTGGAGCTCAGTTTCGTGTGCCTGGTACAGATGCACAAAATCAAACTATCAGGGGTCAGCAATCAACCCCTGCATGCCTCGATGTCGTGAGGAGTAAGGGAGGTCAACAGGAGAAACTCTCCTGTTGACTTCCCTCTGTGTAGAAAGCCAGCGGTAAGTCAAGTGCAGATAAGTCTATTCTAGCTATGCAATTGCCGTTGCTAGAATTGCATACCTGCAATCGACTTAACTCCCTAGTGTAAACCAAACCTCAGTCTGGCCACCTCCTACTACTTTCCTGGCCCAAAGGTGAATGCACCATCCCTGACAGTGAAGAATTACTGGGCTATATTTGCTCCTGGAGAAAAGGGAGTCGATGTCATGGGAGCCGTTTTTTCCTTGCCGCACTCCTATAAGCCTCGGGGCACAATGTTGGGATTCTTGGTGACTCCCCATACTTTGAAATCGCTCTAGCATTTCTGGAATGTCCTAGACGTTCTGATTACTGATACGTGCCTGAAGCTTTAGCTTCGCTCTGACAAAGTTTTGTGCAGTGATCAGGTTAATGGAACTGTCCCTCAGTCCTACACTGGGTATTGATGGCTACATGAAAAGAGAGAAAAAATCATTAATTTAGAAAGAATATTGAACGTGTGTTTTAAAATTCAGCCAGGGATGAAGAAAAGTTTATTTAAAAAATTGAACGTATCATTGTGATGAAGCAGGGATTTTATTTGCCTGGCAGGAACTTTAGTTACTTTTATTATGCTGCATGTGATTTCTACTGTCCTGTAGTAACCTTGTGTCTGTGTGCCTCAGTTTCCTGGGGCACTACTCTAATACCTAGATGGTGATGGGAGTTTCAGGTCTGAGAGCCTCCCTCACGTAAACAATGGCCAATGCCCTTCACAATCCAAGCAGGGGAAGGTGCATGGCCAACTGACCCATTTTGCCCAGGACACAGGACAAAGGCTTGAGGAGGTTGAGGCACTGGGAGGAGGCTGTTGGGTGTCTGAGTTAGTCTCAGCTGGCTTGGGGGGCAGCAGGGAGGTCACAGCCCTAGCTCTGGGCCCCCTTTTCCTAAGATGGATTGCACTGAGTGCTTCTAGTTCCTATGCTGACAAGTTGGTTCCACACTGTATCCCTGTCATCCAAGAAACCTTCTGTTCTACCTGCTGAATGAGAGTTGCATCTGGCTGCAGATGGGGGTGCAGGGTCTAGTGACTCCCCACACCTCAGTGACAATCAGATTGGAAACTGAGCTCTAAATTATTCACTTGAATGGAGCTTCCACTGATTGCAGAAGAAGTCTTTCATGAACATGGCGCTGCAGTAAAAGTCTGGTTACCTGGCATTCGGCTAACTGGCACATTTAGTGAACCGGCTTGCCCAGATGAGGCCACCAGCCATGAGCCAGTGACATAGCTGGAGCCAGCTGCTGTGGGGCTGGTGGCCCAACTGCCCACCGCCTGGCTAAAGGTAGAAGGTAGCCAGCTGCTGGCTCCAGCTCTACGACCCTTCACATTTTACTATCTGGCATCCCCGGTTCTCTTTTTCGCTTTTACTGTCCATTTATTTCCACCCCACCCACCCTGGCATCCTTGCCCTTCCCTAGTATGGAAAGCGCCCGACTGCACCACTGTTACATGCATTGTATATATAGTACATGACTCCATGAATAGCCCCAGTGCAAATAGCAAGCAGCAGCTGGGGATGGGAAGGGAAATGGATGGAGCCTATGCAAAGTCGAAACCATAGAATCAGTGAGGGGCAGTTATAATTGGCTAGTGACAAAGGCCAGCAACAAATAACTCTCTTCCTGAAGCAAATGGGGGAGATGGGTAAGAACTGTGTCTTGCTTACTTCTCTGCGGTGATCCTACATCCCATCTCGCAGGGTTGGGGCAAAGCTGTCAGTAAAATAGGCCATAAATAGCATTACGTAAACCTCCCATTTTCATTTTGTGACCAAGCTAATATTTTCACAGACACTCAGCAGGACAAGTGTGCTTGTCACAAGTAAGCACTGCTTTTTGCCACCGAAAAAGCCTTTACTCTACTTTTGCCTCAGTTGGAAATTGGCCATTTCTGTCTGCTTGCTTTCTTCAACAAAACTATCCTGAAGCAGAGAATTGCCTCATGGCATCTGTGCATGAAGAGCTTCAAGTATCATTCTTTCTGGACGTCCAAAGCAGAAACTTGTGAGTCTAACGGAGCAAAGAGGCAGATGACCTTGCATAGTGTGAACTATTCAAATGAAGACAGCTCAGGCACTGAGTAAACTAAAATCTCATCAGACAAACAAGATGGGGGTTTGGATTTGAAAAGAGGATAATTTTCCCTCTGCAATTTTTTTCAAGCTTCATTTAAATCCTAGAAAGGCCCAGTAGTGCCTATTAATTCTTTTTAAGGCACTTAAGTCACTCTGTGTGCATTAATTCTGAAGCGCGGTGTTACTAAGAGTGCGGCACAGAATATCAGTGATGCATTAGGTTGTACTACATGCAGCTTTTCTCAGTTGTTCAGTCTTATGGGACCCTACAGACAGTCAGCATTAGTGGAGCCAAATCCATTAATGGAGCTCATTATCGGTAGAGCCCTGGGTGGATACAAATGATTTCTGAAAAAAATCATTAGCGTAGCCAAGCCCTACGTGTGCTTGTATCCCTTCTCAGGGCTCCTTCTCTCTGAGGCACCCAGCCCTGCTTTTCATGAACTTTTGTCTGCCTTTTGCTTCCTGGGGAAACACGGTATGAACAGCAGGAATAGGTTCTGTGATTGAATGGGCCTGCTTTTCCATTACCAAATATTCATAAGGAAAACTCTGCTTATTAAAAAGGGTATTAACAAGCAAGGCTGCGAGAGAATTTTATAAAATTCATTGCTATTGTATTTATGGCAGGCAGATGGTAGGGATTCCCCCAATGTCTGTGTTAAGAGGCAAGATGCATCAAACACTCCTTTGAATCTATAACACAACTATTTTTATAAGAAATAGCAGGAAATCAGATGGTTTGTGGAGATGGAAACCACCTTCTGAATAGCAGGTTTTAGGTACCTGAGCTAGTATGGAACTATTCAGTTATCCTGATTTTCAAAGTTCAGTGTGCACCTTTTGTCAGGCGCAAACGTGCTATGGCTACCCCATAGGTGCTATTTTAGGGTTCAAATGTATCCTGGAATAGAAACTCCAGAGCTAAACACCACACTCAAAATAGCACTATTTCGAGCACAGTATTCTGGTTCCGGTCCCCCTTGTCATATGAGGGGTAGTGGAAACTTTGAAATAACCACTTATTTCAAACTTTGGTGCTGTGTGGATGGCACTTAGTTTGAAATAAGTTAACGCGAAATAAATTACAGAGCTGTCCTAGGCTACATCTATGCAGCAGCCCTATTTCAAAGTAAGCTATTTCGAAATAGGGCTGCTAATACACAAAGGCTACGTCTACACTAGCACACTACGTCGAAGTAGCCTATTTCGAGGTAAGGACATCGAAATAGGCTACTTCGACACGTATCATCTACACGTCCTCCAGGGCTGGTGCCATCAATGTTCAACGTCGAAGTAGCCGCCCTGGAAGGAAATGTGGAGCGTCCACACACACAAGCACTCCCCATCGAAATAAGGGGCCAGCAAAGCCCCAAGCCACTCCCTTAAAGGGCCCCTCCCAGACACACGCAGCCTGCACAGCACGAGATCCACAGAGCCGACAACCAGTTGCAGACCCTGTGCATGCAGAATGGATCCCCAGCTGCAGCAGCAGCAGCCAGAAGCCCTGGGGTAAGGGCTGCTGCACATGGTGACCATAGAGCCCCGCAGGGGGTGGACAGAGAGTCTCTCAACCCCTCAGCTGATGGCCGCCATGGAGGACCCCGCTATTTCGAAGTAGCGGGACGCGGATCATCTACACACATTGAATGTCGAAGTAGGGCGCTATTGCCATCTTCGGATGGGAATAGCGATTTCAACGTTTCTCTGCCTAACATCGATTTCAACGTCGAAATAGAAAACGGCATGTGTAGATGCGACACGTGCTATTTCGATGTTGTGCCAGCTTTGAAGTAGCCAGCTAGTGTAGATGCACCCAAAAATGTATTTTGAAAGAGCACTTAGCTACTTTGAAATACATATTCTGAACACATAGCACTTATTTTGAAGTAGCGCCTATTTCCAAATCACTATTTTGAAACAGAAGTTCTGTGGCATCTTATAGACTAACAGATATTTTGGAGCATAAGCTTTCGTGGGCAATGACCCGACGAAGTGGGTCTTTACGCACGAAAACTTATGCTCCAAAATATCTGTTAGTCTGTAAGGTGCCACAGGATTTCTTGTTGTTCTTGAAGATACAGACTAACACAACTATCTCTCTGATATTTTGACATAGGTGCTCGTAAGACAGGGAATAGCACTTATTTTGAAACTGCTATTTCAAAATAAGCGCTATTCCACATCTTATCTTAGTTTAACGGCACCTATTTCAAAATAGTTATTTCAAAATAGCTGTTATTCCTTCTGCAATGAGGTTTACTAATTTTAAAATAACACATCCACTATTTTGAATTTATTTTGAAACAGTGTGTGCATAGTGTAGACAATAGCAACGTTATTTCAGAATAACAGCTGTTATCTCGAAATGACTTGGCTGTGTGGCCATAGCCCTACTGAATTAACTAGGGATGAAACCAATAGGGGTTTATAAAAATTAATTGGTGTTCTGTGAAAACTACTGCAAGAGACTATAGCATCAAATTTAACAGCGAAACCTTCTTTGTAGACATGTGAGTTTGGGGGGCGGGAGAGTTCGAGGGCTGGTTTGTATTAAACCATTATATGGAATTCTGCAGCAGGGATATAATTCTGTATTGAACTCTAGGCTGTTTTGAACTGTCTTATGTTGTTCTATATTAAATTCAATAGGGATGAAATTCCTCCCCATGCAGCGAGCCAGCATAAGTTTTCCACATCACTGGAATCCTATTTTGAAAACTGAAGAGGGAATTCCTTGGTTATGTACAAAACTAATGCTGGCCCTCAGCACAGGAGTGAATTTGACCCGGCTGGTTTTTTTTACAAAGATACCCTGACAACAAGTGCAAAATGAGTCCTGTGCACATTGACAATTATTTTTGGTTATAATAGTGGCAAAATGTGTGTGCTTTTTATGGCTGATATGTGAGAATAGACAGGGCCACACGTTTCCATGTTAAAAATGATTCAGCTTTGTCTCTGACAGCTTCCCATTTTGGAAAGAAGGATCCAAGGCCCAATGAAGTAACAAACTCCCGTGGCCCTCAGTGGCCTTTGGATCAGACCTTCAAGAACATACAGATACTATTATTATGTAGGCTTTTATACTGTCCTCATCACCACAGATCTGAGCGCCTTGTGGACCCTCAGTAAGGGACTAACATTTTTCATGTTGCTTGGTCTCTCATGCTTTCCCAAAGAGAAAGTGTGTGCAGTAGGAGTTTGGATAGGTTGTTTGGGGAAGGGTTTTGTGGTTTGTCTTTTGTTTTGTTTTCACTTGGGCCCATCTTTTTCCTCACAAGGACAGAAGGAAAGAGATGCTTTGTTTTCTTCTGTATCTGTTCTGTCAAAACAAGTAAATTCTCCTGTGATTCATTTTGCAGGTCGAGACTACGGACGGGACAAAGTCTGTCGAGAATTTAACAGCATGGGAAAAGACAACTTCCGATCGCTGTATGTACCTCCAAGAACTCTGTAACATTGACTTTGAACCCAGGTGGCTAAGATGCTGCAGGCATACTAACTTAGAGAAAAATATTATAAAAAGGAAAAATAATTTGAAAAGGTTTAGCTGTAATTGAACTCTGTACATGGGGAGTCCTATTGATTTCCATGGGATCACTCACATGACATTAAGCATCTGCATGTTTGCAGGCTAAGGGCTTTAGATTGTAACTTGTTTGTCTGCCTTGAATTTTTGAAAGAAATCAAGTACCTAACTCTGGTTTCATTTTAATGGAATCTGAGTGCCTAGCTCCCAGATTTCTGCTTGAATGGCAGCAGCATCAGTCTCTCTGACACCAGCTACCCTGCTATTTTTCAGCATGCTAGCTGGTGCAGAACTAGTATGTGTCTATCTGAGCTGGGAATTATGCTCCCAACTTTATCTAATACGTACTGTGGTAGGGTCAGTTCCACTTCTGGGTCACAGACCTCTGTTCAGTCCTCAGTCCTTTGGTATGGGGCCCGGTTGCCCTTGCCGGGGTTCGGGCTTCAGTTCCTTGGCTTGAAGGCAGAGGGTAAGAGGCCTCTAGTCTGACTGAGCTGAGTAACCAGTCCTTCCCAGCCTCAGGCCTCTGAGCATACCAGGGGCAGGGAGCCCATATTGCATCTACACTACAGCGCTCTTTCTAAAGAAGTTCTTCCAGAAGAGGTCTTCCAAAAAAACTTCTTTCAAAAGATCGCATCCACACACAAAAAAGCAGATCGAAAGATCAAACTGCTCTTTTGATAGACAGCGCCCACACAGCCCCTGCTCTTTCAAAAGAATAAGCCAGGGATCAACAAATCCGGTGCCATAAGGACTGCTCTTTCGGAGAAAGGGCCCTGAGGGCATCTACACACGTCTTTTTCTGAAAGAATCTTTTGGAAAAAAGTGTTTTTCCTCCTCTGGGAGAGGAAGAGGGCCCCTGGAAAAAGTGCTGCATTCTTTCAATTTCAGATCAAACAAGCGCATTTTATGGGTAGAGGCTCTGCTGGTTCTTTCAGAAATGGCTTTTTTTTTTTTCCAAAAGAACTTGCCAATGTAGACACAGCCTCCCTGTGGGAGCTCCTCACCGCCTCCGCTGTCTGTGATGCTGTTCGTATTCTCCTTCTCTGCTCTATAACTGTCTCTTCACCTCTTTCCAACCACCTCCTCCACTCTTTCTCCCCGCTCCCTACATGGGAAGGCTTTTAAAAGGCCAGTGGCAGCCTCAGGTGGGACCAGCTGTCTCTAACAGATTTATATCAGCCTCTTCCCTGCTGCTCCCACTCTGCCTGTGATAACATTTGATTAGCCAGGGCCCTTTCTGCTTTTTAGAGCTGCCTCTCTTCCCTTGTATGCCAGCCCTCTGGCCTGACCTTGTCTCGGTGCCCATAAGCAAGGGGTGGAGAGCCCCTGGGTTGTGTTCCAGATTTGGCCCATTGTTTGCCTTGATTCAGTCCCCAGGGTTTGTGGGTCCCCTCCCAGCATCTGGACCACTGCAGAATGGGGGACATGGTACCCCGAGTATCACGTGCCAGCATCAGGCTAGGACTCTGCCTGGTGTGGGGGTAGAAGCGGCTTTGGGCTTTGCTTGCTGCTGCTGCTTTCTCTCCCGTGGCTGAGAGAACGGCAGCTCGGAGAACAGTGCTGCCTGAAGAGACTTTTCCCCACTGCCCTGATTGACCAGAATTACGGAAATGCTTCCCCAAACCTGCCGTGAGACCTTTGCCTCTTGTTTGTTCTCAGAGCAATCATCATGAACAGTAAGAAATTCTCCAATGCCACGTTTGAGGAGATCAGTCACCTCGTGAATGAGGTAGTCTCTCTGGCAGAAACCTGTTGTGCCCCAGGGGCCAGCCCTGACTGCTATGAAACGAGGGTAAGTCCTGCTCTGTGGAATAATACCACCTTAAACACGACACATTCACTGAAGGAAATAGCTCTTAACTACAGACAAGTAGGCTTCTGTACAGCTTGAGTCTCAGCCTTTTGTCCTTTGTTTACCAAGCCTCACACTCCATGATCACCAAGGAGATCCATTCCAGTTTAGGCTTCAGTAGCTTTTTGCGGTGTTTATTTTAAACCAGTGCTGTTGCCACCTCTAAGTTCGCTCTTCTGGGGATATGGAAACTTTTTCCAGGTCTGTGGTCTCTGCTATGTTCTTCCACTTTTTTTCTCCACTCTCTTCTCATCTGTCACTGTCTTTTATACCTTATTCCATAGCTTTGCACAGACTCCGTTACCAAGTTACCTCAGAACTGATCCATTCTAAATCCCTGGCTAAACATTTTGTATACACGAATCACAATAACTACCATCAATTAATATATATTTTGCTTACCTTACTAAAACATTTTTTATTGTTCTACTTGTATCATCTATTCTCCGTTGTTAATTCTACTGGTTCCTTCTGGCTGTTTTAATTAACTTGTCTGTTTTTGTGGCCTTGGGTTTTTGTTTGTCAACTACTCTTGGGGGCACCTGAAATTAACAATTCCCTCATTACACTCTGTTTCACTTTGCCACTTACACAGGCCAAGGTTTTACAAAGCAAGACGCACAAACCAGGTGTCAAAGTTTATGTGATCCTGAAGCTCTCTCAGCGAAACTCAGAAATGCTCCATCAGACAAGAGACACGCACGCTGATTTCTTTCTATTGCTTTATAGTAATATATGTAATATTAATGTCTCTACCATTTACTGTATCTATATTTGACTGACACCATTGATTTTGCAGTTTCACATAAGTACTATCTGGAATTCTGAATGGTATACAGAGGCATCTACTGGCTGAATAATATATTGCACATGACCATATCACTATACGCTTAACAGAGAAAAACATGATGGTTCCAATTTATGTATAATTATGTATATCATAGAATCACAGAATCATAGAATACTAGGACTGGAATGGACCTCAAGAGGCCATCAAGTCCAGCCCCCCACCCTAATGGCAGGACCAAGTACTGTCTAAACCATCCCTGATAGACATCTATCTAACCTGTTCTTAAATATCTCCAGCAATGGAGATTCCACAATCTCCCTTGGCAATTATTCCACTGTTTGACCACCCTGACAGTTAGGAACTTTTTCTGAATGTCCAACCCAAACCTCCCTTGCTGCAGTTTAAGTCCATTGCCTCTTGTTCCATCCTCAGAGGCCAAAAAGAACAAGTTTTCTCCGTCCTCCTTACGACATGCTTTTAGATACCTGAAAACCACTATCGTGTTGCCCCTCAATCTTCTCTTTTCCAAACTAAACAGCCTTTCTTCAGCCTTTCTTCATAGGACACATTCTCGAGACCTTTAATCATTCTTGTTGCTCTTTTCTGGACCCTCTTTAATTTCTCCTCATCTTTCTTGAAGTGCAGTGCCCAGAACTGGGCACAATACTCCGTCTGAGGCCTAACCTGCGCAGAGTAGAGCGGAAGAATGACTTCTCGTGTCTTGTTCACAACACACCTGTTAATGCATCCCAGAATCAGGTTTGCTTTTTTTGCAACAGCATCACACTGTTGACTCATATTTAGCTTGTGGTCCACTATAACCCCTAGATCCCTTTCTGCTGTAGTCATTCCTAGATAGTCTCTCCCCATTCTGTTGTGAATAGTAACAGAGAGGGAGCCGTGCTAGTCTATACACTATCAAAATAAAAAGCAGTCGAGTAGCACTTTAAAGACTAGCAAAATAGTTTATTAGGTGAGCTTTCATGGGACAGACCCACTTCTTCAGACCATATCCAGACCAGAATTGATTGATTGATTGAGTCTGTTCTGGTCTGGATATGGTCTGAAGAAGTGGGTCTGTCCCATGGAAGCTCACCTAATAAACTATTTTGCTAGTCTTTAAAGTGCTACTTGACTGCTTTTTGTTCCCATTCTGTGTATGCGTGAAACTGATTGTTCCTTCCCAAATGGAGCACTTTGCATTTGTGCTTATTAAACTTCATCCTGTTTACCTCAGTCCATTTCTCCAATTTATCCAGATCATTTTGAATTATGACCCTATCCTCCAAAGCAGTTGCAACCTCTCCCAGCTTGGTGTCATCTGCAAACATAATAAGTGTACTTTCTATGAACATAAGAACATAAGAACATAAGAATGGCCATACTAGGTCAGACCAAAGGTCCATCAAGCCCAGCATCCCATCTGCCGACGGTGGCCAATGCCAGGTGCCCCAGAGAAGGAGAACAGAAGACAAGTGATTTATCTCCTGCCATCCATCTCCTGCCCTTGTTATGAAGGCTAGGGCACCATACTTTATCCCTGGCTAATAGCCATTTATGGACCTGACCTGCAAAAATTTATCAAGCTCTTTTTTAAACCCTAATAGAGTCCTGGCCTTCACAGCCTCCTCGGGCAAGGAGTTCCACAGGTTGACTGTGCGCTGTGTGAAGAAAAATTTCCTTTTATTAGTTTTGAACCTACTACCCATCAATTTCATTTGGTGTCCCCTAGTTCTTGTATTATGGGAAAAGGTAAATAATTTTTCTATATTCACTTTCTCCACACCATTCATGATTTTATATACCTCTATCATATCGCCCCTCAATCGCCTCTTTTCCAAACTGAAAAGTCCCAGTCTCTCTAGCCTCTCCCCATATGGGACCCTTTCCAAGCCCCTAATCATCTTAGTCGCCCTTTTCTGAACCTTTTCTAATGCCAATATATCTTTTTTGAGGTGAGGAGACCACATCTGCACGCAGTACTCGAGATGTGGGCGTACCATAGTTTTATATAGGGGAAGTATGATATCTTTTGTCTTATTATCGATCCCTTTTTTAATAATTCCTAACATCCTATTTGCCTTACTAACTGCCGCTGCACACTGCGTGGATGTCTTCAGAGAACTATCCACTATAACTCCAAGATCCCTTTCCTGATCTGTCGTAGCTAAATTTGACCACATCATGTAGTACGTGTAATTTGGGTTATTTTTTCCAACATGCATTACCTTACACTTACCCACATTAAATTTCATTTGCCATTTTGCTGCCCACTCACTCAGTTTGCTGAGATCTTTTTGTAGTTCTTCACAATCCCTTTTGCTTTTGACTGTCCTGAACAACTTGGTGTCATCTGCAAACTTTGCCACCTAACTGCTTACCTCATTTTCTAGATCATTGATGAACAAGTTGAACAGGATCGGTCCCAGGACTGAGCCCTGGGGAACACCACTAGTTACACCCCTCCATTGTGAAAATTTACCATTTATTCCAACCCTTTGTTTTCTGTCTTTTAACCAATTCCCGATCCATGAAAGGACCTTTCCTCCTATCCCATGACCACCTAATTTACATAAAAGCCTTTGGTGTGGGACCGTGTCAAAGGCTTTCTGGAAATCTAGGTATATTATGTCCACTGGGTGCCCCTTGTCCGCATGTTTATTAACCCCTTCAAAGAATTCTAATAGATTAGACAGACACGACTTCCCTCTGCAGAAACCATGCTGACTTTTGCCCAACAATTCGTGCTCTTCTATGTGCCTTGCAATTTTACTCTTTACTAGTGTTTCTACTAATTTACCTGGTACTGATGTTAAACTTATCGGTCTATAATTGCCAGGATCTCCTCTAGAGCCTTTTTTAAATATTGGTGTTATATTGGCCGTCTTCCAGTCATTTGGTACCAAAGTGGATTTAAAGGATAGGTTACAAACCACTGTTAGTAACTCCGCAATTTCACATTTGAGTTCTTTCAGAACCCTTGGGTGAATGCCATCTGGTCCTGGAGACTTGTTACTATTCAGCTTATCAATTAATTCCAAAACCTCCTCTAATGTCACTTCAATCTGAGTGAGTTCCTCAGATTTGTCGCCTAAAAAGGCTGGCTCAGATTTAGGAACCTCTGTAACATCTTCAGCCGTGAAGACTGAAGCAAAGAAATCATTTAATCGCTCCGCAATGGCACTGTCTTCCTTGATCGCTCCTTTTATATCTTTATCATCCAAGGGCCCCACTGCTTTTTTAGCAGGCTTCCTGCTTCTAATGTATTTAAAAAACATTTTACTATTGTTTTTTGAATTTTTGGCTAGCTGTTCCTCAAACTCTTTTTTGGCTTTTCTTACTACATTATGACAGTTAATTTGGGAGTGTTTATGTTCCTTTCTATTTTCCTCACTAGGATTTGACTTCCACTTTTTAAAAGCTGCCCTTTTCTCTCTCACTGCCTTTTTAACATGGCTGTTTAGCCATGGTGGTTCTTTGTTAGGTCTCTTACTGTGTTTTTTTATTTGGGGTATACATTTAAGTTGGGCCTCTAGTATGGTGTCTTTAAACAGTTTCCATGCAGCTTCCAGGGATTTTAGTTTAATTACTCTACCTTTTAGTTTCTGTTTAACTAGCTTCCTCATTTTAGTGTAATTCCCCTTTTTGAAATTAAATGCCAGAGTGTTTGACCGCTGCGGTGTTCTTCCCAACACAGGAATATTAAAAGTTATTATATTGTGGTCACTATTTCCAAGCGGTCCAGTAACAGTTACCTCTTGGACCAGATCCTGCGTTCCAGTCAAGACTAGATCGAGAATCGACTCTCCCCTTGTGGGTTCCTGTACTAGCTGCTCCAAGAAGCAGTCATTTAAGGCATCAAGAAATTTAATCTCTGAATCCCGTCCTGAGGTGACATGCACCCAATCAATATGGGGATAATTGAAATATCCTATTATTACTGTGTTTTTTATTTTGATAGCCTCTCTAATCTCCCTTAACATTTCAGCATCACTATCACTGTCTTGGTTAGGTGGTCGGTAATATATTCCTAATGCCATATTCATATTAGAGGAATGAATTGTTATCCATAATGATTCTATGGAACATTTTGATTCCTTTAGGATTTTTACTTCATTTGATTCTATATTATCCTTCACATATAGTACCACTCCGCCACCCGCACGACCTGTTCTGTCTTTCCGATATAATTTATATCCCGGTATGATAGTGTCCCCCTGATTGTCCTCATTCCACCATGTTTCTGAGATGCCTATTATGTCAACTTCCTCCTTTGATATGAGGTACTCCAGTTCACCCATCTTATTAGACAGACTCCTAGCATTAGTGTAAAAGCATGTTAGAAAACTACCACTATTTATATGTCCGCCTTTCACAGACGTGGTGGATTTTTTTATGCACGATTGTTTCACATCTGATCTTGCCCATATATTATTTCCCACGTTCCCTATCTGACTAACTTCTAGGGAATCCCTGTCTATGGAGCCTCGTGTAAGAGAAGTCTCCGTCCGATCCAGGTGCTCCCCCGCACCAATCGGCTTTCCCCCACCTCTTAGTTTAAAAACTGCTCTATGTCCTTTTTAATGTTTAATGCCAGCAGTCTGGATCCACCTTGATTTAGGTGGAGCCCATCCTTCCTGTATAGGCTCCCCCTACCCCAAAAGTGTCCCCAGTTCCTAATAAATCTAAACCCCTCTTCCCTACACCATCGTCTCATCCACGCATTGAGACTCTGAAGTTCTGCCTGTCTATCTGGCCCTGCGCGTGGAACCGGAAGCATTTCAGAGAATGCCACCAAAGATGTTCTGGATTTCAGTCTCTTTCCTAGTAACCTAAATTTGGCCTCCAGAACATCTCTTCTACCCTTCCCTATGTCATTGGTACCAACATGTACCACGACGACCGGCTCCTCCCCAGCACTGCCCATAAGTCTGTCTAGATGCCTCGAGAGATCCGCAACCTTCGCACCAGGCAGGCAAGTCACCATACGGTTCTCCCGGTCATCACAAACCCAACTATCTATATTTCTAATGATCGAATCCCCCACTACTAAAACCTGCTTCTTCCTAACAGCTGGCGCTCCCTCCCCCGGAGAAGTATCCTCGGCACGAGAGGATACAACATCACCCTCTGGAAGGAGGGTCCCAATTACGGGATGGTTTCCCTCTGCTCCCCTTGACTGCTCTCCTTCCCTGAGCCTTTCATCCTCCGTAACAGCCTCAGGACTGTCAGATTGGAGGTGGGACAGCCCTACTATGTCCCGGAAAGTCTCATCCACAAACACCTCTGCCTTCCTTAGCTCCTCCAGTTCAGCCACCCTGGCCTCCAAAGCACGCACTCGGTCTCTGAGGGCCAGGAGCTCCTTGCATCGAGCGCACACATACGCCACCCGCCCACAGGGTAGGTAGTCATACATACTGCACTCGACACAATAAACAGGATAGCCCCCACTCTGCTGCTGGGCTTCTGCCTCCATTTCCTACTCTAGTTATATATGAGGGTTAATTAAATGTTTCAGATAGAGGTTGTTATAAAGGATTTAGTTTAAGGGCAACAGAAGTCACTGGCTCCCTCCAAGCTCCCCCTCTCAACTCCCCTCTCCAAACTCCCTCCTGTTAGCACGCACCCTGTTTGCCAGCACCCGGTCGCAAAGCTCCCTGGTCGCTTACTAGCAGGGTTTAAGTGCTCAGCCTCCCTGATAGCTCCTCCCTCTGCCTACAGCTCAGCCAATCAGCACACGGTGTTTCAATTCAAACCTAATCAGCTTCCAACTGCCTGCCTGCCTGAGCACACGGCCTTTCAAACAAACAAACAAACACTCAGCTCAGCACTCCAAACAAACAAACTCCAAACTCCAAACAAACACACAAGCCCAAAACCTCCAAATATAAGCAGCCACTTACCCCAAGGTGCTTTAGTTTGCTCCTTCCTTCTCCTCCTCCAGGAGAGCCTCTCCAAACTCCCTCCTGTTAGCACGCACCCTGTTTGCCAGCACCCGGTCGCAAAGCTATGCCAATATCTAAATCATTGATGAAGATATTAAACAGAACCAGTCCCAAAACAGACCCCTGCAGAACCCCACTTGTTATACTTTTCCAGCAGGATTGAGAACCATTAAGAACCGTTAAGAATACGCAATGTTTCTTACGTTCCTGTGAAAGGGCCAGGGTAAAAATGGTGGACAAGGCTGGGGACAGGTGAATACACATGGAAGCATCTTGAAATTCATTTATAAAATAATGCTGACCATGGCTGAAAGGCATTGTAATTTATTTTCTCTTCAGTCCATTCATGTCACTCTCACTACTATTAATAGAATTTAATAGAGCTGGGATCCAAGTGCAAAATTCAGGTCTGGATCCAGACGTCAAGCAATTTGTCATGTGAGGGTAATTCAGATTCTCTGAAAGGGTTAAATTTTTCTGGAAGAAGGAAAATGGGACGAACCCTCATTTTACTGTGTCCCCTTCTTCCCTTCCCTACCCCATGCTTCACTTCAGAGCTTTTGACAAGAACCTGCCACTAGTTTCTCCCTACATATTTGAAGAAACAACACACATAATCTCTGGCAATCCCAATCCAATCTTTCGGGCTGGAGCCATCTCTATTGTTTATTGATTTTGGAGAAGTTACTGTCCCTGTTTCCCCATCTGGACTATGAGGATCAAGTAAGTGCTTTACGATCTAAAAATGAAATGAGTTCGATCTTCTTGTTCTACAGTACCAATAGCGAGGAGGTTTTTTGAATCTTATTCAATGTACGGATGTGGAGCCCAAAAGGGATTGTGCCACATTTCCTGAGCAAAACAAAAATCAGTCACGTAGCACTTTAAAGACTAGCAAAATAATTTATTAGGTGAGCTTTCATGGGACAGACCCACTTCTTCAGATCATAGCAAGACCAGAACACACTCAATATTTAAGGCACCGAGAACCAAAAACAGTAATCAAGGAGGACAAATCAGAAAAAAATGGTCAAGGTGAGCAAATTAGAGAGTGGAGGGGTGGGAGGGAAAAGTCGAGAATTAGATTAAGCCAAGTATGCAGATGAGCCCCTATAAGCCGTGTCTACATGTGCACGCTACTTTGAAGTAGCGGCACTAACTTCAAAATAGCGCCCGTCACGGCTACACGTGTTGGGCGCTATTTCGATGTTAACATCGACATTAGGCAGTGAGACGTCGAAGCCGCTAACCCCATGAGGGGATGGGAATAGCGCCCTACTTCGAAGTTCAACGTCGAAGTAGGGCACGTGTAGACGATCCGCGTCCCGCAACATCGAAATAGCAGGGTCCGCCATGGTGGCCATCAGCTGAGGGGTTGAGAGACGCTCTCTCTCCAGCCCCTGCCGGTCTCTATGGTCACTGTGTGCAGCAGCCCTCAGCCCAGGGCTTCTGGCTGCTGCTGCTGCAGCTGGGGATGCATGCTGCATGCACAGGGTCTGCAACCAGTTGTCGGCTCTGTGGATCTTGTATTGTTTAGTGCAACTGTGTCTGGGAGGGGCCCTTTAAGGGAGCGGCTTGCTGTTGAGTCTGCCCTGTGACCCTGTCTGCAGCTGTGCCTGGCACCCTTATTTCGATGTGTGCTACTATGGCGTGTAGACGTTCCCTCGCAGCGCCTATTTCGATGTGGTGCTGTGCAACGTCGATGTTGAATGTCGACGTTGCCAGCCCTGGAGGACGTGTAGACGTTATTCATTGAAATAGCCTATTTCGATGTCGCTACATCGAAATAAGCTACTTCGATGTAGGCTCCACGTGTAGACGTAGCTATAGTGACTCAGAAAATTCCTATCCCAGTTCAAACCACGTGTTAATGTGCCGAATTTGAATATAAAAGACAGCTCAGCTGTTTCTCGTTGAATAGCGGTGCAAAACTTTTTTTTCAGTAACACGCATACTTTTAAGTCATTAACAGAATGGTCCACTCCATTAAAATGTTGACTAACTGTTTTGTGGATCTGCAGTGTTTTAATGTCTGTTTTGTGCCCATTGACCCTTTGTCTAAGGGAGTTAGAAGTCTGTCCAATATACAAAGCATCTGGGCATTGTTGGCACATGATGGCATATATGATGTTAGTAGAGGAGCATGAGAAAGTGCCTGTGATTCTGTGAGTAACCTGGTTAGGTCCAGTGGTGGTATTTCCAGAGAAGATATGTGGACAAAGCTGGGAGCAGGCTTTGTTGCAAGGAAAGGTTCCAGGACTGATATTCCTGGGGTATAGACTGTGGATGTTTGTGAGGATCCTCATGAGGTTGGGAGGTTGTCTGTAGGAGAGAACAGGCCTGTCACCTAGGGCCTTCTGGAGTGTGGCATCCTGATTAAGGCTAGGTTGTAGGTCTTTAATAATTCATTGCAGTGGTTTGAGTTGGAGGCTGTAGGTGATGACCAGTGGTGTTCTGTTCTTGGCTTTTTTGGGCCGATCTTGGAGTAGCTGGTCTCTGGGTACTCGTCTGGCCCTGTCAATTTGTTTTTTTACTTCTTCTGGTGGGTAATTCAGGTTTATGAATATTTGGTAAAAATCTTGTAGTTTTTGGTCTCTGTCAGTTGGATAAGAGCAAATGCGATTGTATCTCAGAGCTTGACAATAGTAAAATGTTTTTTAAATACATTAGAAGCAGGAAGCCTGCTAAAAAAGCAGTGGGGCCCTTGGATGATAAAGATATAAAAGGAGCGATCAAGGAAGACAGTGCCATTGCGGAGCGATTAAATGATTTCTTTGCTTCAGTCTTCACGGCTGAAGATGTTACAGAGGTTCCTAAATCTGAGCCAGCCTTTTTAGGCGACAAATCTGAGGAACTCACTCAGATTGAAGTGACATTAGAGGAGGTTTTGGAATTAATTGATAAGCTGAATAGTAACAAGTCTCCAGGACCAGATGGCATTCACCCAAGGGTTCTGAAAGAACTCAAATGTGAAATTGCGGAGTTACTAACAGTGGTTTGTAACCTATCCTTTAAATCCACTTTGGTACCAAATGACTGGAAGACGGCCAATATAACACCAATATTTAAAAAAGGCTCTAGAGGAGATCCTGGCAATTATAGACCGATAAGTTTAACATCAGTACCAGGTAAATTAGTAGAAACACTAGTAAAGAGTAAAATTGCAAGGCACATAGAAGAGCACGAATTGTTGGGCAAAAGTCAGCATGGTTTCTGCAGAGGGAAGTCGTGTCTGTCTAATCTATTAGAATTCTTTGAAGGGGTTAATAAACATGCGGACAAGGGGCACCCAGTGGACATAATATACCTAGATTTCCAGAAAGCCTTTGACACGGTCCCACACCAAAGGCTTTTATGTAAATTAGGTGGTCATGGGATAGGAGGAAAGGTCCTTTCATGGATCGGGAATTGGTTAAAAGACAGAAAACAAAGGGTTGGAATAAATGGTAAATTTTCACAATGGAGGGGTGTAACTAGTGGTGTTCCCCAGGGCTCAGTCCTGGGACCGATCCTGTTCAACTTGTTCATCAATGATCTAGAAAATGAGGTAAGCAGTTAGGTGGCAAAGTTTGCAGATGACACCAAGTTGTTCAGGACAGTCAAAAGCAAAAGGGATTGTGAAGAACTACAAAAAGATCTCAGCAAACTGAGTGAGTGGGCAGCAAAATGGCAAATGAAATTTAATGTGGGTAAGTGTAAGGTAATGCATGTTGGAAAAAATAACCCAAATTACACGTACTACATGATGTGGTCAAATTTAGCTACGACAGATCAGGAAAGGGATCTTGGAGTTATAGTGGATAGTTCTCTGAAGACATCCACGCAGTGTGCAGCGGCAGTTAGTAAGGCAAATAGGATGTTAGGAATTATTAAAAAAGGGATCGATAATAAGACAAAAGATATCATACTTCCCCTATATAAAACTATGGTACGCCCACATCTCGAGTACTGCGTGCAGATGTGGTCTCCTCACCTCAAAAAAGATATATTGGCATTAGAAAAGGTTCAGAAAAGGGCGACTAAGATGATTAGGGGCTTGGAAAGGGTCCCATATGGGGAGAGGCTAGAGAGACTGGGACTTTTCAGTTTGGAAAAGAGGCGATTGAGGGGCGATATGATAGAGGTATATAAAATCATGAATGGTGTGGAGAAAGTGAATATAGAAAAATTATTTACCTTTTCCCATAATACAAGAACTAGGGGACACCAAATGAAATTGATGGGTAGTAGGTTCAAAACTAATAAAAGGAAATTTTTCTTCACACAGCGCACAGTCAACCTGTGGAACTCCTTGCCCGAGGAGGCTGTGAAGGCCAGGACTCTATTAGGGTTTAAAAAAGAGCTTGATAAATTTTTGCAGGTCAGGTCCATAAATGGCTATTAGCCAGGGATAAAGTATGGTGCCCTAGCCTTCATAACAAGGGCAGGAGATGGATGGCAGGAGATAAATCACTTGTCTTCTGTTCTCCTTCTCTGGGGCACCTGGCATTGGCCACCGTCGGCAGATGGGATGCTGGGCTTGATGGACCTTTGGTCTGACCCAGTATGGCCATTCTTATGTTCTTATGTTCTTATGTTGACTGTAAACAATGGATCTAGTTATATGCGCAGGATGGAAGCTAGAAGGGTATATGTAAGTATAGTGATCAGTAGGTTTTAGGTACAGTGTGGTACTGATCAGGCCATCCTTGATTAGTACTCTAGTGTCCAGGAAATGTATCTCTTGAGTGGAGTAATCGAGGCATAAGTTGATGGTGGGGTGTAGATTGTTAAAGTCTCTGTGGAATTCTTCTAGAGTCTCTATACCATGGGTCCAAATCATAAAGATGTCATCAATGTATCTTTAGTAGAGGAGGGGTAATAGGGGACGAGAGCTGAGGAATCGTTGTTGCAGGTCAGTCATAAATATATTAGCATATTGTGGGGCCATGCAGGTGCCCGTAGCAGTTCCACTAATCTGGAGGTATAAATTGTCCCCAGATTAGAAATAATTGTGTGTGAGAACAAAGTTACAGAGGTCAGACACCAGATTGGCTGTGGTGACATCAGGGATGGTATTCCTGATTGCCTGTAATCTGTCTTTATGTGGAATATTAGTGTACAGAGCCTCTGCATCCATTGTGGCAAGGATGGTGTTATCAGGAACTTTTCCGATGTTTTGCAATTTCCTCAGGAAGTTGGTGGTATCTTGGAGATAGCTGGGAGTGTTGGTGGCATAGGGTTTGAGAAGGGAGTCCACGTAACTGGATAGTCCGGTGGTGAGGGTGCCAATACCTGAAATGATAGGGCGTCCTGGGTTTCCAGGTTTGTGGATTTTGGGAAGTAGATAGAATAATCCAGGCTCGGGCTCAGATGCTGTGTCTGAGTGAATGAGGTTCCGAGTAGCAGCAGGGAGTTCCTTAAGTAGTTGTTGTAATTTCCTTTGGAATTCCAAAGTGGGATCAGCGGAGAGAGGTCTTCTAAAATGTGGTGTTGGAGAGTTGTCTGGCTGTCTCCTGTTTATAGTCTGACTTATTCATGATGACAACAGCACCCTCTTTGTCAGCTGGTTTGATTATGATGTCTGGGTTATTTTTGAGATTGTGGACAGCATGGTGTTCAGCATAGTTAAGATAGTGTGTCATTTGGCATCGTTTGTGTATAAGGTCAGCCTGAGCAGGGTTGCGGAAGCATTGTAAGTAGAAATCCAGACTTTCACTTCAACCCTCAGGTGGAGTCCACATAGAGTTCTTCTTCTTTTGTTGTTGGTAGTGGGGGTCGAGAGAGTCAGACTATTGTTCATGGGTGTGCTGGAAAAATTTCTTTAGACGGAGGCAGCGAAAGAAGGCTTCAAGGTCACCACAGAATTGTATTTAGTTTGTGGAGGAAGTAGGGCAGAGGGGAAGACCCCGGGATAAGAGAGACTCCTCTGCTGGGCTGAGTTGCTAGCTGGAAAGGTTAACAATATTGTTAGTTGAGCTGTTGTTATTGTGGTTGAAGTTTCCTGAGGAATGAAGTAATGTAGAAAATTTATTCTCTTTTCTCTTTTGTAGAAAGTGGAAGTGTGTTTTATAAACTTCTTGTCTAGCACTGGTAAAGCCTCGTAATGTGGGGTCTTGTGTGGATGTCTGTTTGTTGATGATAATTGCAAGTTCAGAGAGTTCATTTTTAATCATCTTTTGTTTATTGTAAGGGATTTTGATCAAGTGGCTGCTAGCTTTGTCCACATATCTTCTCTGGAAATACCATCACTGGACCTAACCAGGTTACTCACAGAATCACAGGCACTTTCTCATGCTCCTCTACTAACATCATATATGCCATCATATGCCAACAATGCCCAGATGCTTTGTATATTGGACAGACTTCTAACTCCCTTAGACAAAGTGTTAATGGGCACAAAACAGACATCAAAACACTCCAGATCCACAAACCAGTTAGTCAACATTTTAATGGAATGGGGCATTCTGTTAATGACTTAAAAATATGCGTGTTACTGAAAAAAAAAGTTCGCACTGCTATTCAAAGAGAAACAGCCAAGCTGTCTTTTATATTCGAATTCGGCACATTAACACGTGGTTTGAACTGGGATGAGAATTTTCTGAGTCACTATAGGGGATCGTCTGCACACTCGGCTAAATCTAATTCTTGACCTCTCCGCCCGACCCCCCCATCCCTCCACTCTCTGATTTGCACACCTTGATCATTTTTTTTCTGATTTGTCCTCCTTGATTACTGTTTTTGGTTCCCTGTGCCTTAAATATTGAGTCTGTTCTGGTTTGGCGATGGTCTGAAGAAGTGGATCTGTCCCACGAAAGCCCACCTAATAAATTATTTTGCTAGTCTTTAAAGTACTACTTGACTACTTTTTGTTTTGATGGTATATAGACTAGCACAGCTCCCTCTCTGTTACTATTTCCTGAGCACAGAGCATTGCTCTGTTTTAATCACTTCTGGACAGATAAAAATGTTGGGATGTCTAGTAAGTAACAGACCAACACCTGCAAACTGGGCAAGCCCACTTCTTCCACCCATTGCTGGAGTCATACCTGCCTCTTTCCTCTTCCAGTCAACTGCATCATGCCAATGCTGAGCCTGAGTCACTGGACTGGGCATGGGGCCAAGCACAGATGTGGGTTAGGAACTTTCATATTTGCATCCCAAGTGCAGAAGATCTGCAGACCCACTTTGCGGAGGCTATTTCTGCCTTGGGGCTAAGTAGCTCTCCATGCCAGTTACATTCTTCTACCATGGGACAGAGAATTGAAGGATCACGAATGGCAGATAATCAGCTTCCTTTTCTCCTACAGGCCTGTTCTCACCAGTCCCCTGCATCCTGCAGCCTGCCTGTCTCCATGCAGCTCCCCAAACCCTACTTTCCCTTCCACAACAGAAAGGCATCAGATCCATGGCCTGAAAACCCCATGCAACTAATGAGACAGAGGCAGAATTTGACATCTAAACAACCACACCCACTCTGACCTAGATCCTGCAGTTTTCTGGCTTAAAACAAGTCCATGGGAGTTTTGCCTTCATTTAGACTCCAAATCCACTCTCTTTCTACTGTGATTATCTGAACTATTTCCCCACAGCTACCATACCCTCATGTCTGAAATGCTGCTGCTATCTCCCGTACTAAGCTATCTGTGTGGTCAGGGAAGGTTAATACTGATTTCATAACGCAGCCGCTGCAGGTCTTCTCCTTTATTCTCTGTACTGGGGACCCCACTCTTTTTGGCGCTTGCTTTATGCATTAAACAATTGGGTTTTTTACTGCTGAGTGTGTGTGTAAGAAGTTTGTGTCAGATACTTTTGCCAGTTTTGTGCCATCTCCTTCTTAGAAGAACTCTGAACATTAACTGGCTTTCCAAAAGTCAGAATTTCACTACAGTTACACCGAAACAGGATGGTTAACAAATTTTCACACAACGCATTCACCCCCGTACCCTTCCAGAAAGTTATCTTGTGCCACTTCTCACTAAAGAATAAAGAGCATGAGGGGAAATCTCTTGCTCCTAGGTCTGCCTTACATTTATAAAGTGCACAATACAGATTGAACCTCTCTCGTCAGGCACTTTTGGGACCTGACTGGTGCCAGATGAGAGAATTTGCTGGACCACAGGGGGTCAATATTTTCTAGCATATTACCAGCACTGCTTATTGGGCTCTTAGAAGACATCTGTGGTAAATTACAGCTAAATAACAGCACAGAACACTGAGAGTGAGGACTGGTGGCAGTAAACTGACTTTATGGGCGTGTCTACACTACCACCTTCCTTCGAAGGAAGGATGGTAATTAGGGTGTTGGGTGTTTACTAATGAAGTGCTGCTGTGCATAGGCAGCACTTCATTAAGCAAATTCCCCCCAGCGGCAACAAAACTTCAAAGTACCAGCACGCGTCTAGCCACAGCGCACCCGCTGGTACTTCGAAGTGCCGCAGCAACTTCGAAGTCCGTTATTCCTCAAAAGTAAGGGGACTTCGAAGTTTCCCTTGCACTTTGAAGTACCGGCGGGTGCGCTGTGGCTAGACACATGCTGGTACTTCAAAGTTTAAAACTTGGAAGTTGCCGTGGGGGGGGAATTTGCGAAGTAAAACTCCCAACACCCTAATTACCCTCCTCCCTTCAAAGGAAGGTGGTAGTGTAGACACAGCCAATGAGACCCTGGGAAACTTGGTCACACCCATGATAAGTGGTCATCTGGCTAACAAAAAGAATTCCGGATTATGGATGTTGTTGGCTCAGAGTTCCAGATTAGAGAGGTTCAACCTGTAGTACACTCCCAGGGAATTTAATGAACTACCCAATAACATGGTCCCAATGAACTATTGAAGTGACTGGGAGGGGTGGCAGTCAGCACAGAGAAATGAGATGGTGACACTGTGGTACCGTGCTACATACCATATCTGCGCTTCTGTTTCCAAGATGAGGTATCGCCAGCTCAACCCACCTCTTCTCCTCCACAGAGCCCACTTCTTTGAACTATATACTGAAGTGGATTTTACCTATAGATCAAAGGGATGCTTTGCTTAAGAAGGAATGTGAAAACTCTCTAGTTACTGCTCAACTGAGAACTTGGATACTAATGTCTTCTGCTTCCTTTTCCTTCTTCTCCCTCTACCCCAGTCTTCAGCTCTGTCTGCCAAGTCCTGTGATGAAAATGCTCCTTACCCTGATCACCCAGGAATCGCAGCTTGCTGCACCCACGAAGGGCTAGAGCGAAAGCTTTGTCTGGCCGCCCTGCACCAACCACCAAAAGAGGTCCCTACATACGTTGAGCCATCGAATGAAGAACTCTGTGAGGCCTTCAAAAAGGGCCCCCAGGACTTTGCAGACAGGTAAGAAGGAAGAGATCAAGTTTAGCTTAGGCGCTTTATCCATCTTAAACATATCCCTAGAATACAATTAAATCTTAATTAAACTTAATTTATTTTAAACCATCTCTTTCACTAGTCAACACAATTTCTCCACTAAATTCTATTTTTAACTAAATGATTGGAATGCATGACAGTATCAGTTAAGTGCTATTAAAGCGGGCCTACGCACCTGACAGAAGTATACCTTTTTCTGCTGTATTGTCTCTGGTTCCTGCATGGATGCACGAGGCTACAAAAGTGCAAAGAACCTTTCTTTCCTACTCACCATGTGAGTCATGTGTAAGGGTTAGAACTATTGTCCCTGGGGATGTGATCCACTTACAATGGGGCACAGAGGGTTACAGAAAGGACTTAGCTCAATAAAATATTACATAGTCAGGCCCATATGCAGGGGGGATGTGGAGGTTTCAAGCACACACACATACACATGTCTGATTTCTCTCCCTTCCTCCGTGCTGCACTGTGCAGGAGGAACCTGAAGGACATGATGGGTGAACCCAAGGCATCCTGGAAGCTGTAGTTCCTTGGCCATCTCCCTGCCTACAGAGAAGGTCCTGGAGCAGGGAAGGGACTACATTTCCCAGCATGGCCTCATCCACTAGCAATAGGAAAGGGAGTAGGATGACTGTTTTGGAATATTGGTTATCATTTACAATATTACAGGAAGATCCCAGAAGGTAATTTCTATAAAACCTTTTTTACTGTACACCTTTTTAGTACGTTATAACAAAATCATTTTATCAATCACTGTTTCCACTCACATTTTTCAGTAACCTCTGTTATGCACACTCATTGCACAACTATTTTGAACTCCTTTTTACTTAAAAAAATTGCAGCCCACATTTACAAAAAAGCCCATGCCCACAGAAATTCCTGCAAATAGGCCTGATGGTGCAGCAATAATAGTCTTAAAGACAAATGGGTTTGGAATGTCTTTGGGGCTGCTCTGAGCTTTGAAGAAGAGTCTCTGTGCAGTGCAGGTTTTCCAGTATCTTCTGCTTGGATTGTAGTAGTTGGGTGCTAGAAGTCTCCATGAATGGTTGTGCTTCTCTGGGATCAAGAAAATAGAACTTTTGCTTGTTCTGACTCATATGGTGGAGAGATGGTGGAAAAGATGAAGGGGGAAAAACAAAGAGTGTTCAGTAAATCCTGAATCTGTCACTTATTGCCTCATTTCTGGGTCCTCCTGAGAGACCAACTTGGGGATTGAGGGTCAGTTCTTCAACGGTACTTTAACCTTCAGGTAAGCACCTAATACAAATTAATTGCAATGCCTCCCTGAATTTGATGTCTCTCTCCCTTTGAAATGACTGGGAAATAGGTAACTAGCAGGATTTACAAAAATGCCTGTCTGCATCTTCAGGCCCTAAAATCTAGCCCTGAACCTCTCTCTAGACCTTAATCATAAAATTTCTTTTTAGATGCTTGAGAGAGATTATCAAAGGTCAGCAGTGATTTAGTCACACACTTTCCACTGACTGTTCAAATCTCTTTGCAGGTCTCTCCCTAGACATGTGTGAATGAGATATCTGATGTTAATTACCCAAGTTTGCCCACTCAGAATTTAGGCCACTGCTTATTGTTATAAGTACATTTACTTTTATGATTTCTTCCTTTCTCCTGGCACTAGTCTAAGAAAATGTAACCAAACCGCAGCATAAGGTGTCCATTGCAATCGCCTCTCATGAAGCAATTGTCACGTGCTCCCGGGATAAAAGAAAACCAGGCAGAATGCAAAGCTTGTGTAGTATATTGAGGGCCACATCTCTAGGTGCATGGCTAGGCTGGAGAGATAATGCATACCCATAGCACTGCGAAAGTAACCATTGTATGGCAGTAAGTGGGAAGCCCAACTGGAAAAAGCAGTTAGATGCTGCCAATGCTCACAGGCCTACAGTGGATAGGAATGGGCATGACCATAGCTTCCCTGTCAGCATTATGATTTATGCAAACATCATATATGACTTACGTGCTTCAAATTCTCTTTTCTTTCCCCCACTCTGCATGCTGTTGGTGCACAGGGCCATGATCTTGCTCCACCTATGTATCTTTTTACTGATAACCCACCTGATTCACTCTATGGGGTTGACAGATGCCAGGCATGGCAAAAAGTCAGTTTACTAACCCATTTACTAATTTATCTGAAACTAGTAAGGATGCTACTAGACCAGCCAATTT
Source organism: Carettochelys insculpta (assembly GCF_033958435.1). Taxonomy (NCBI): domain Eukaryota; kingdom Metazoa; phylum Chordata; order Testudines; family Carettochelyidae; genus Carettochelys; species Carettochelys insculpta. The sequence goes on along the minus strand of NC_134140.1, from coordinate 128,896,779 downwards.
AATATATTTTATACTATGGCAGTTATTAAACTCTCTAAGTTCAGGCTATACTTATCACCAAAGAATTCGTATGAATAAACAAACTTTCTGGAATATTTCTGTTCTCACTGCAGTTAGTACACATGGGCTTAAGCCCATTTTTGTGAGCTGGTTTATGCAGGCAGACTGCTATATGTTCATGGTTACCACCATTTTTTTTGAAATTGAAAATTGCATATATTGCGTTTGCAAACACCACTAGGATGGGTTTTTCAGACATTGAGTTTCTTCAGGAATAAGGTGCCAAATTCCTCCAGATGTGTTTGAAAATCCCTTTGAGAGGTAACAAATCTTCCAGCCAAGCATGTGTCTTTCCTAGGTTTACACACGAGTATACCAGTAACTATGGACAAGCCCCACTGCCACTATTAGTGGGTTATATAAAGAGTTACTTATCCATGGTTGGGACTTGCTGCATTTCACCAAGCCCTACTGTGTGCTTTTTGAAAGAGGTAAGTGTGCCCTGCCTTACCTTGTGTCCAGTCAGCTTCTACAGCATTAAGACTCTAAAACTTTTTAAAATAAATTCTCTCTCCTGTGGAATCTTTAATCCTGACCTAGTCCCTGTCTCAGTGGCATCATAATGTGTGTGAAAAACACAGTTCCATGCATCATAAATTATACGTACTGTGCGGAACAGTGATGGAGTACTACCTTTTTACCTTAGAATATTCAGGCTATGTACACAGCAACATTATCCCTGAATAAGCTATTCCAGAAGAGGTGTTCCAAAATAACTTATTCCAAAATAACAAGAAGACCTGTGGCACCTTATAAACTAACAGATATTTTGGAGCATAAGCTTTCTTGGGCTGATGAAGCGGGTCTTTGCCCACGAAAGTTTGTGCTCCAAAATATCTGTTAGTCTATAAGGTGCCGCAGGACTTCTTGTTGTTTTTGAAGATACAGACGAACACTGCTACCTCTCTGATACTTATTCTGAAATAGCCCAGCTACTCACAAAATGCATTTCAAAATAGCGCTCAGCTATGTCAAAATAGAGCCTGTACACACAAGAGAGTCTATTGCGAAATAGAGCCCTTGGGCACATCATGACTTATTTTGAAATAGGCGCTATTCCTCGTACAATCAGGTTTGCCGATTTCAAAATAAGGCATCTGCTATTTCGAAATTATTTCAAAATAATGGTTGCATTGTGTAGACACTCACATAGTTATAACTTAGCTGTCTAGCCATACCCTCAGGCTACGTCTACACTAGCACACTACGTCGAAGTAGCCTATTTTGACATAAGAACATCGAAATAGGCTACTTCAATGCGTATCATCTACACATCCTCCAGGGCTGGTGCCATCAATGTTCGACATCGAAGTAGCAATGGAGAACATCGAAAGGAGCCGCCCGAGAAGGAAATGCAGAGTGTCCACACACACAAGCACTCCCCATCGAAATAAGGGGCCAGGAAAGCCTCAAGCCACTCCCTTAAAGGGCCCCTCCCAGACACACTCGCGCTGCACAGCACGAGATCCACAGAGCTGACAACCAGTTGCAGACCCTGTGCACACAGCATGGACCCCCAGCTGCAGCAGCAGCAGCCAGAAGCCCTAGGCTAAGGGCTGCTGCACGCGGCAACCATAGAGCCCCGCAGGGGCGAGACAGAGCGTCTCTCAACCCCTCAGCTGAAGGCCGCAATGGAGGACCCCGCTATTTCGACATAACGGGACGTGGATCATCTACACACGCCCTACTTCGACATTCAAGGATGCTATTCCCATCTTCAGATAGGAATAGCGATTTCGACGTCTCACTGCCTAACATCGATTTCAACGTCGAAATAGCGCACGGTGCATGTAGACGCGACACGTACTATTTCGACATTGAGCGAACTACTTCGAAGTAGCCGGCTAGTGTAGATGCACCCTCTCAGAGTGTAGCGATTCAGCCCTGGCATCCACTGATTTTTAATCATAATTAAGCTGCGTGACTCTCACCAGTTTTGCCGAATGAGGCAGCAAGTGAAAATTTTGCTCTGCACTTGATCCCTCTTGTTTACGGTTCCCCGCTCTGAGTGAAACATGTAATCTTGGGCATCCCTCCTATAACTAACCCATCGCAAGCTTCAGTCCAGAGCTGCAGGTTGAGGATCACTCTGTCGTGTTTCCCAAAACGGAGATCATCATCTCCCAGGGCCAGGGGAGGAGGGGGAATCACAAGTCGAGACAGGATCACATGTTGCTGCAGAGTAAAGCAGACCTGGCTAGGTGGGAGCAGGTCCTGGTGGGAAGGTAGCAGAAGTGCCAGTCTGTAAAAGAGACAGAATTACTCCCTGCAGGATATTAATCATTAAGTGAAAGGAAGTAAGTTTGCAATTCTAAGTAAAAATAAAGAGATTCGGAAGTTAAAATCCACTTTTAAAAAGGTCTGAATTACTAGAAAGAGAAATTCAAATAACAAAAACTGCAAAGGTAACGCAGTCAGACCTGAATTTCTGACTCTCCTCAGGACAGAGAAGGGGGCAGCAGTTCATTAGCACTGGAGCCAGTAAAAAGGGTCATAGAATCATAGAATCTTAGGGCTGGAAGGGACTTGAGGAGGTCATCGAGTCCTGCTGCCTGCTCAAAGCAGGATCAACCCCAACTAAATAATCTCAGCCAGGACTTTGTCAAGCCAGGACTTAAAAACCTCTAGGGATGGCAGTTCTCTAGGTAATGCATTCTAGGGCTTCACCACCCTCCTAGTGAAAGAGTTTTTCCCAATATCCAACCTACACCTCCCACTCTGTAACTTGAGACCATTGTTCCTTGTTCTTCTGTCCCTCACAACCAGGAACAGCCTTTCTCCATCCTCCCTTTCAGGAAGTTGAAGGCTGCTAACAAATCACCCCTCACTCTTCTCTTCTGCAAACTAAATAAGCCCAAATCCCTCAGCCTCTCCTCATAAATCATGTGCTCCAGGCCCCTAATCATTTTCATTGCCCTCCATTGGACATGATAGGAAGAATGGGCCTCCAGTTAGAAGACCCCAGGTGACAAGATGCCTTACATGAGCCTAAGTGTATAAATAGCTCCTTGACCGATCACAAAACTGAAAGACCAGCAGAGGTAGTGGGCATCTAGCAAAGCTGTGTGTCATTTCAGCACTGCTTTGCAGCACTGCTTAGATCTGAACACCACCGAGACTTTCTGGAGATATTCAAATTCATTTAGGATGATAAAGTGAACAGCACATTGACCGATATGCATGCCCCCCATTGACTACAAGTAAAGGAGTGAATCTGTGCCTAATGCAGTTCTCTTTTCTGTTCCAGAGATTAGAAAGAAAGACTCTGTCCTTACTCACCACCATGTCAAGCAGAGTTTGTTCTCGCTATGCTGTGTATGGGAAGGAAAAATCGAAGTTCAGGTACAAAGGCGGTGCTGTCTGTTCCGTATATCAAGGCAAATGGGAAATGAAACAGTTTCCTATTTTAATTTCCTGTTTACTGCTATTGGCCCTCAGCCTGATCCCCAGCCTGTCTCTTGCTCTGCACTGGGGCCTGACTTTCCATCTGTCTTTTGACTCTAATACTTTCATTGAACCCCAGCAGTGTTTCCTGCAAGCACTGATTTCCGACCACAAGTTCCACACACTTTCACCCAGGATCCTAACAGGCTGCTTATAATGCCCAGGTGCCTGATGGGTCATCACCTAACTCCGACCAGGAGGCAATCAGTCATTAACTCCACTGGTGTGGGTTGTGTCTCTGAGTTTTTCCTCCTTCTCTGCCAGGTGATAGGGAAAAACCATTATATCACTCTTCTATTTTTAGTACATATTTTAAAAGCCAGTAGGTATGTGCAGGTCATTTTAGCAAGGAGACAATACTTTAGTTCTCAATGTCCTTCTCCGCCCATGGCTTAACATTAAAAAAAGTATATACAGAAATTGGGTGGAGGCTGCAGCCTCTTCTGCAACATAAAAGAAGCAAATCTCTTTAAGTGACTGTGTGCTAAATCTATAGTCCTTATCCTACAAATTTAAATGGACAGGACTTAGGTATTTTAGCCATTCCAAAACCTGCCTGACAGCCATTCTTAACCCCCTTTTGCATTTTGTATCTGTCTAGAGCCTTAACAATGTTTGCTCAGAAGATACCCTCTGCCTCATTTGACGACATCTCCCTGCTGGCTGAAAACACTGCTGAGGCGTTCTCCAAGTGCTGTAATTCCATGGCTGAAGACTGCATGCCGAAGGAGGTAGGAATCTGAGAAGTCTCGACCAAGCAGGTGTCTTATATGGTCAAACATAGTGGCTCTTCGCTTTGTTGAGTCGACAACCCAAAATTTGGCCCCAAACATCCTGTCGCACAAGCTTGTGGGATTTGAGTCGAAGGTGGGACTGGGCGCTTTGAAGAATAGATGGGGCACTCTCGCAGGTATAGGACGGTGTGGATACTCAATGAGGCTGGCAGAGACCTGGTGCTGGTTTGAAAGCTTGGAAAGCTAGAGAGAAGGTCTGAGCTGAGGCAATGGTGGATGGTTGCTGAGGCTGTTTCCCTTCTTAGAATCATACAATCCTAGGACTGGAAGAGACCTCAGGAGGCCATTGAGTCCAGCCCCCTTCCGAAAGCAGGACCAACCCTATCTAAAGCATCCCACCCCGGCCTTCATCAAGCTAGGACTTAAAAGCCTCCAGGGATGGAGATTCCACCACCTCATTAGGTAACACATTCCAATGGGTCACCCCCCTCCTGGTGAAATAGTTTTTCCTAATATCCAGCCTACACCTCCTGCTCTGTAACTTCAGACCATTGCTCCTCGTTCTGCCACCCATCACCACTGAGAACAGCCTCACAACATCCTCTTTAGAGCCCCCATTAAGGAAGTTGAAGGCTGCTATCAAATTTCCCCTCACTCTTCTGGAAACTATATAAGCCCAAATCCCACAGTGTCTCCTCATTGGTCATGTGCTCCAGCCCCCTAATCATTTCCATTGCCCTGCCCTGGGCTCTTTCCAATGCGTCTACATCCTTGCTATACTGGGAGCAGATGGTGCAGCACTGGATGCAGTGATCCAGATGTAGCCTCACACGTACCGAATACAAGGGAAAAATAACTTCTCTAGATCTGCTGGAAATGCTCCTCCTGATGCACCCCAATATGCCACTAGCCTTCTTGGCTGCAAGGACACGCTGTTGACTCATATTCAGTCCCTCATCCATTGTAATCCCCAGGTCTTTTCTGCTGCACTGCTGCTTAGCCAGTCGGTCCCTAGCCGGTAACAGTGTTTGGGATTCTTCCGTCCCAAGCGCAGGACCCTGCACTTGTCCTTGTTGAACCTTCTTGTCTCCCATCTGTCTGCTTAATGCTCACAGAGTGCTGCTTGTGGAGGCTGGGAGTTGGAAACGCCACATATCCTATCTCTTACGGCAGCTAAGTGCTGGGGAAAGAAAGGTAGAGAGCTCTGTGCTGACTGGGCTGGGAGGTGGAATGGGGGTAAGGTTGCAAAAGCAGCAGGAGACAGAAGGGAGAGAACAAGGTGTTCTTCCTTGGCACTCCCTGGATCCTACAAACTGCAGGTTATGGTTTATTTTCCCTCAGTCCATGAAGTGAGGTTCATGTGCTGTGGGCTGAGAAAATCTGAGTCCAATCTCATTGGTGGTGCAGGAGTATATTCCTTTGTAAACCTGCAAAACAAAAAAGCAGTCAAGTAGCAGTTTAAAGACCAACAAAATTATTTATTAGATGAGGTGTTGTGGGACAGACCCACTTCTTCAGACCATAGCCAGACCAGAACAGACTCCATAGTTAAGGCGTAAAGAACCAAAAATAGTAATCAAGGTTTAAGTAATCTGTGCCTTAAATATTGAGTCTGTCCTGGTCTGGCTATGGTCTGAAGAAGTGGGTCTGTCCCACGAAAGCTCGCCTAATAAATCATTTTGTTAGTCTTTAAAGTGCTACTTGACTGCTTTTTGTTTTGATAGTGTATAGACTAGCATGGCTCCCTCTCTGTTACTTTGTAAACTTGGTCATGCTTTGGCCCAGTTTTGTTTAAAATGTCTCAAGTAGTTGAACTTCTGTGACTGCTTCCCTTAGAAGATTCTTAGGAAAAGGCCACAGTTGTGAAAGTAGTCAGATACCCAACTGGAGTTAGGATCCTAAACGCCTATAACAATCTGGCCTGAAGTGCACAAGCTTTCCAAGTCCTATTTTTTTCATTCTTCAGAGAGGCTCATTTCTGTTGTTTATTCATTTGGGCTTTCCTTTCTCTTTGTTTCAAATGACGGTTTTAATTAGAAAGACCTCTTTGCAGTAGGATCTCTAGACATGTGTAGCATCACAAGTGACTCCCTTCGATTTCCCATTTCATGTATTCTGTAGTTGGAACAGAGCTTTCAAATCTCTGGCTAGTGTATCGGTATAAACATGTGCTGCTATTTTTTTCCTAGTTCTTTATTTTACTCTTCCTCATGGAAGATGTTAGAAGACAGATTTCCCTATTTAATAGGCGGCCATCACATTGTGTGGGGTTTGAGTAAACAAACCACTGAAAACTCTTTTATTCAGTTTCTCTATTGACTCACTCATTAGTATTCTTCCCAGGCAATAGTGTATCTGTGGAGGAAGTGTCTTCCCAAACCCAGTCTTCAGGCTTGATTGCCTGACATTTGTGGGGGGTTAATATCAATTATACGTGTTTTTATCCTAGATAGTTAAATTATGGATTATATTCTTATTTAGATTAGACCCGGGATTTTCAGCAGTGACTAGTCACTCTCTCAGTTTTGGGGTGCCCCACTTGAGACACTTACAGGGGTCTCAATAGCAGAGAGTGATTGCTCAGTACTTTGTGAAAAAGTTTCCTTGATGGTATCCTATGTTGAACACCTAAAAATGGAGGCTCCCAGAAATCTCTAGCTAATTTTGAGTGTCTGGCTTCATTGTCTAATCCTCCTTCAAATTGTAATCAGTTTTTACAGTGCTGTCCTGTTACAGTAAGGCTGCTGACAGTAAGGCTGCTGGGCCCTGGACAAGGTAATAGGGAGATGGCTCAGGGCCCTGGAAGGGGCGGGACCTAAGGGAAAGGGGGTGGGGCTAGAGCCCCAGGCCATTTTAAATCACTGGGCTCTGGGGCAGCTCTGTGTTTCTGCCCCCAACAGCCAGCCTGTGTGACAGTCAGATCCATGTGTACAAAGTTCGCTTTGACTGATCTCTGTTAAGATGATATAGATGCTAAGCCTTTGAAAACTGACACATAACTCTGAGCACTGCATCCAGTCCTTCATTCAAAGTCCAGTACCAAAAACCACCACAGAATCACAGAATCACAGGGCTGGAAGGGACCTCAGGAAGTCATCTAGTCCAGCCCCTTGCTTCAAGGAGGATCAACCCCCACTAAGTCATCCCAGCCAGTACCTTGTCCAGCAGGGACTTAAAAACCTCAAGGGATGGAGAATCCACCACCTCTCTAGGCAACACATTCCAATGCTTCACCACCCGCCTGGTGAAGTAGTTTTTCCTAATATCTAACCTACACTGCTCCCTCTTCAACTTCAGACCATTACTCCTTGTTCTGCCATCTGACACCACTGAGAACAGTTTCTCACCCTCCTTTTTAGAGCTCCCCTTCAGGAAGTTGAAGGCTGCTATTAGATCACCTCTAAGTCTTCTGTAAACTAAACAAGCCCAAATCCCTCAGCCTATCCTCATAGGTCTTGTGCTCCAGCCCCTTAATCATTTTTGTTGCCCTTCGCTGAACCTGCTCCAGCAAATCCACATCCTTTTTATACTGGGGGGCCCAACTGGACTGTGCATCATTTGTGACAGTAGAAAAAGCTGAGACAGTTTTCAGAGGCTGCCAAAGCCAGAGCTGTGCCTTTTGGGTATCTCTGCCATCAAGAAATGGTTCTGATATTGTCATCCTGCTCCCATGTGTTTTTAATGTTTTGCCCATTGTCATTGTGAGACACTTCGGGATCTGGAGATATTTGACAGCACAGCAGTAAATGTCTCTCCAGCTTGTGCATTCACAGATAGTCTTGTGAACTCACTTGTTCTTCTCGCCAGCATGCCAGGAACCAGATCCAAAGCCTGTGCAGTAACAGGAAATGGTGTTGTTTCAAACACAACAGAATTATTATTAATAATAGACAAGCCAATGGAGGTGTGAGTGCAGGGCCGGGAGTCAGGAGGTTAAGAGTGGTAATCACAGCTCTGCCACTGACAAGTCTTCCTGGTTTTTTGCCTGTATGTAAATGGGGATGATACTATCAACCCACATACTTCATAGTAGGAACACAGTAGTCTGCACACTGCGTAGAACAGATAAATCATAAAAATCATTATACTTCACCCCTTAAACTCATTTCTGCCTTCTTTACAGTTATCAGAACTCACCACAAAAGTGTGCACTAAACTGTCATCCAAGGATGAAAGATTTGCTGATTGTTGCAGTAGAAATAATTTCATGGAAACCTTCTTGTGCACCTATTCACTGCCACCTGCAAAGTCGCTCCAACTGCCAGAAATCCAAAGGCCCCAGGACAAAGAGCTGTGCACAGATGATGAGCGCCAGACGGCAGATAAGTACGTGATCTCCTTGCGCTCCTGTTTCCAGCCCAGAGAGAGCAGTGGATACCGCTGTTGAGCTGGAGTCTCAGTTTCGTTCTAATGCTTCTCAGGAGCACTGGCTCTGTGGCCTTTCATTTACAATTATTCATATTCATATTCAGCAGCACTGAGACAGTCTCATTGAGATAGCACCCCAGCACAGTGGGTGCTGCATAACCATAATAAGGGACAGTTCCTGCCCCAAACTGCTAACTATCTAAATTGACAAGATCGATTGTGAGTGTGGGGGTATAGGAAGTATTATGGTATCATCCCGCAGCTTCCAACAGGATCTGGTGCCATTGTATTCATTTCTGTAGTGATCCAAAAAGATGTAGGCCCAGGTCTTCAAAGATATTTAGGCACCTAAGTCAATGAGAGTTAAGCACCTAGGTATCTTTGAGGATTTGGACCACAATCCGTACTCCCAAAGAACTTATAATAAGAAGAAAAAAAGTAGCAATAATAGGAAGGGTAGGAGATTGTAAGAATAGGTGGCATTACCAGCCCTGACTGTGAGAAATTGGTATTGTAAGATCTCATCACATACAGTTGGTCAGCAATGCTGGAAGGAGAGATCCATTTCAATCCTATCAAGGACACACACACCAGCGGGCACCATGTGTTTCTTGTTGCAGATTCATTTTTGAGCTAGCACGAAGGCAAACCAACATCCCAGAAGTGTTCCTAAGCAAGGTGTATGATGCTTCCCATCATCTTGTCAGTGAGTGCTGTAGCTCTGCGGATGGCATGGCTTGTCTTGCAAGCAAGGTAACCAGTGCAACATTTTTGTCTCACGCTTTTCGATGTCCTCTGCCTTAAATTTCTCCTTCCCCTAAACTCTTTCCCAAACTCACACAGAACTTGTATATGCCAGCCAAAGCTAGCGGGTTAGTACAATGCCTTGTAACGGGCAAGGGGATTTCTTTGATCATAGAAATATTCCTTTCTTTCTGCACTACAGAGGCCACAACTGCAGCAGGAGATACTCAAATTCCTAACAAAGGCTGGCGAGCTATGTGATGGCTATAATGCCCTGACATTTCTTGAATTCAAGAAGAAGTAAGAATGACATTCTGCATGTTCCTGTAATCTCTTCACCTACTGGCATTTGCTCCTAAAGCTTTTTCTCCATTCATGACTAACAGTTCAGTACCTAATATAGGTCCTGATTATTCCTCTGCCTTTTTAAAAACAGCAAGAAGTTTTGTGGCACTGTATAGACAAACAGATTTTTGAAGCATAAGCTTTCATGGGCCAACACCCACTTCATCAGACTGACTTTATATTTGTGGGTCTTGGCCCACATAAGTTTATGCTCCAAAAAATCTGTTAGCCTATAAGGTGCCACAGGACTTATTGTTTTAGCGGATACAAAGTAAATCAGCTACCCCCCTGCTACTGTGCCTTTTTAGAAAACTTCATTTCAGATGTGTCTTTGTCCCTTTCAAGTTCACTTTCTACAGATGTTCTGGTCAATTTCACCAACAGGCAGGTTTGGGGAAACATCAAAATGTAAAGTGAATAGTGGAGGGGATTCACAGAAACCTTGCTGATTTGGTCCTCAACTCACAGCACAGAACTAGCCAGTGCGACCTGTGTCCAGACAAAAGTGCTCAGACATAATGGGTGTGTAAGTTACCAGTGGCCCACAGTTGAGTCCTCTTGAAAGGGGGACAAAGCAGTGCTGCCCTGTGCCCCTTAGTGTTTTACCACCATTGTATTTGTACATGAATTAAAGAGACCGCTGGTGTAATTTTTAGTGCTTATTCTGTCCTTTAAAATCTGACCTGTGCCCCCACATTACAGAGTAAAAGAAAGCTTCAGCAAGACTATGCCTGATGTGACCCCAGAGGTCCTCTCGGAACTGGTAGAGCAGAGAGCTAATTTTGCCTCTACATGCTGTATCATGAACGCACCTCCAGTGTACTGTGGCTTGAAGGTAAAGCGCCCTCTCTTTCTCTGCTGTCTTCAGTGGATATTCATTTGGTTGTTGTCGGTCATGTGACTCCTCTTGCAACTGATGCAACTGCATTTAGGGTCAGGTCCTGCAAATCACCACACAGCCCAAATAGCCAGCTTTTCTGTGTGCTAGGGATCCTTGCTGAGGCCATGGAGTGGGGAAACTGCTCTGTCCCCCAAAGTCATGGAGATTCTATGCTTCAGTAGCTTCCTTACTTATTCCATCATTGCTCTGGGAGGGCAGTGCCCACTGGATACAGGTGCCAGTGGGTTCTCTGGCCTTGCACCTTCTCCTCCCCAGCCTGACTCCATCTCTTCCTGTCTGAGAGTACAACAGCACCTGCAGAATTGGCACCCCCAAATTCCTTCCGAGGGTTCTACCTGCACCCATAGCACTAAAACCAGACTCCTCCTGGAGCTCCAAATGCAAGGTACCCTGTAGGAGATGCCCCCTTATCTTTTGCTGCACAATGTGCTTCTCTGTGCTCCTCATACTCCACTGCAACTCATGCCCACTGGAGAGAGTACTACACTATTAGCATGGCCCAGTGGGCATGATGGCCATGTAAGGCCCAAGGGAACGAACGCTTCAGGAGCATCTGAGAATAACAAGTGGCAATGGTATGCTCTAAGTGTCACTCTTAACTGTTATCCAGACAGCACCAGCAGTGATTAAGACCTCTAGACTCAACATCTACATCATTAATGCTCCTTATTTCCTGGCAAGTAGTCAGAAGTAATACCAACAAGCCATCTTTATCAATGACCTGAAAGAAAACGTAAAATCATCATTGATAAAGTTTGTAGATGACCACAGACTTGGGGCATGGTACATAATGAAGAGGACAGGTAACTGACTGAGATCTGTTTGGCTCATGCAATGAACATGCCACAAGCAAATAATATGCCTTTTGATATGGCTAACTGTAAATGTATAGACCGGGAGGGGCGGCACGGCGGGAAATATAAGCCATGCTTACAGGATAGGGATGCTGTCCTGGTAAGCAGCAACTCTGTAGAATATTTGAGGGTCACGGTGAATTATCAGCTGAACATGAGCTCCCAAAGTGATGCTGTGGCTAAAAGAACTCATGTAATACTGGGATGTGTAAACAAGGGAATCTTGAATAGGAATAGAGATTATTTTAGCTGTGTTTGGCACTGGTGCGACCTCTGCTGGAATACTGAGTTCAGTTCTGGTGCCCGCAATTCAAGAAGGATGTTGATACATTGGAGAAGGTTCAAAGGAGAAACACAAGATTGATTAAATGTTTTGAAAATGTGCTTTATAGTGATACAATCTCAGAACTGGAAGGAAACTTGAGAGGTCATCAAGTCCAGTCTTCTCCATTCATGGCAGGGCCAAGCACTATGTAGGCCATCACTGACAGGCGTTTGTCTAACCTACTCTTAAAAATCTCTAGTGATGGAGATTCCACAACCTCCCCAGGAAATTTATTCCAGAGGTTAACAACCCTGACAGTTAGGAAGTTTTTTCTGATGTCCAACCTAAACCTCCTTTGCTGCTAGTTAAGTCCATTATTTCTTGCCCTATCCTCAACAGTTAAGGAGAATATTTTTATTCCTCCTTTTAATAACCTTTTAAGTACTTGAAAACTGTTATCATGTCCCCTCTCCACCCTCTCTTTTCCAGACTAAACAAACCCAATTCTTCCAGTCTGAAAGGAACTCAGTCTATTTAGTTTAACAAAGAGAAGGTTCAGGGTTGAATTGATCAGACTAAAACTACCTGGATGGGGAACAAATAGTTAATAATGGGCTCTTCAGTCTAGTAGAGAAAATTATAATATGATTAAATGGTTGAAAACTTACTCTACAAATTCAGACTGGAAATAGGATGTCAGTTCTTAGTGATGAGAATAGTTAATCACTAGAACAGTCTACCAAGGGTTGTGGTGGATTTAAAATCAAGGCTGCGTGTTTTTCTAAACGATCTGCTCTGGAAAATATCTGTGGGACGTTCTCTGGCCTTTCATATTCAGAAGATCTGACTAAGACCCTAGTGTCCAATGCATTTGCCACATGGGCTGAACAGGACATTGAGGTGCAGCGATTCTGGCTCTGGAGCTGCATGCAGCTCTTGGAGCCTTTCAGTGTAGCTCTTCCTAGAGACGCATGCAAGGAGCACCATCCACCTGTTCCATGCAGGTGCCCCAGAGAAGTGCATGGGGCAGCAGCCCTGGCTGCTCCAGCAGCTCTCAACTGCTCTGGTGGCCTCTGGTGGCCCCCCGCAGCTCCCGTGGGTCACCAGCATTCATTTAGAATGAGTGACCGGGATGAATGGCTCTAGGGAAGGGAGAGGGCACTTATATGGGGGTGGGGATGGGAGTGGTTGGCTCTGGGGGGAGCCTGGCTCTGGGGAAAGGAGAGAGCATTTATTTAGAGTGGGCGGGATGGAACCTGTGGTGAATATGGGAGGACAACAGCCACAAGTGTGGCGATCTTTGAATTCTTATGGGACACCACTGGACTAGACGATCCCAGGGGCCACTTCTGACCTGTAAAAGTATGAAGCTGTGTGACTGCTTTATGTTTGCCTTGGTTTGGGAAGGAATTGAGTCTGTCAATTCTTGTCTCAAAGCTTGACAGTTTGTCACACATATGGGGCAAATCCTAAGGCCAATACTCTGGTTTTCATTGTCTTTCAATGAGAGTTTGCCTGTGTAAAAACCGAGCAAAATCCCCTGGATTTGGCCCATGTCAATTCCAGAATAAGCAGAGAAATTACCTGAGATGTTTTGTAATCACATATACTCTGTAAGGCCCTGATTCTGCAACTGTTTCCCTGTGGGGAGATCACTGAGTCCATGTGACATCCCACTGAATTCTCTGGGGCTGCACATAGATGGTGTCTTTGTGGGCATAGCCAGGATCAGAGTCAGAGTTTGGGAGGCTGGTCAGACCCTTGCCTTTGGGAGAGAGCTCATCAGAGAATGCCTTCCATCTGCTCAACTATACCCTAGTAAACCTTGGCTCATCTCTTGACTTCTTGCACCCAGAAGTACCAAAGCAGCCAGCTAATTTGGGAACAATTTTTATTTATTTATTTATTTATTTATTGCCACCTAATGGAATTCTACCCGGTGATGATCTTTCCACCTTCATCACAGCTTTACATGACAGCACAGAAGCCAAATATTATATTCCTTCAGTTCCGCCTATTGTTCCTCTTGAGCCCTTGGTAAGGGCTTGGAGATTAAGCCATGACAAATCAGGCAGTTGAGCTGATTATAAAGTCATTTTAGTTGGCTGTTTTCCATGCGTATACCCTCGTGTTGCTCTCTTGCAGTTATCCATCCTGTGATTACTTTTTTATATCTTTGATTAGTAGAAAGTTGCCAATCAATTTGCCTTCTAGACTCCAATTCATACTGCTAAAAATTACTTTTTCCACCTCATTTTGTCTGTGTATGGATGAGTGGCCAGTCTGACAGGAAGACTTCCATGGTTTCTTCCCTGGGAAATCCAGTCCTAAACTTCAGATCCTACTTCTCCATACGCGCAAAGAATTGGCTTAAGTTACTCTCCATTGGTTGGGCCGGGGGTTGGGTTTTTTTAATAGGATGCCTTTCCCTTGTACATCTGACTTTTAAAACCACATAGATCCAAAGTTTATGGCTAGGTGAGAGGGTGATTTTTAGAAACTTTAAAATATAAAATTGCTATGTGCAAGAGAATAGGTTTTATTTTCAGGTCTAGTGTGTGGGTGTGGGTGTTTCTGTTATAGTGGTCCTTGGGCTCACTGATAGGGAAGCAAAGAGGGCAACTGCTCCAGGTCTTTTAAATTCCCTTTGTAACCCCAGATGGTGTGCTCCAGGTGGCACTGAGGGCCAGGGGGTCTTGGTATATGCTGCCTGCTTCTGACCCCACCCTTTCTGTCAAGGTCCCACCCCTTTCAAGAGCACAGAGCCACGCACAGTCCCCAAATCTTTCTGCATTCTCATGACGTATTTTGCTTTTCCTGCCAGATCTTTCCTTTATTACTTTTATGGCCAAACCACAGCTTCTTAAATAATGACTTCTGTATCTGCCTTTATCACGGAGCACCAGTAGCTAAGTGCACACCAGGCAAGTGAATTGTGATTCAGAGTCACGATTCATTGTCTGGTTCTCTTCCTGGCTTAAGGGCAGACAGAAATAATGTGTGTGTGATCAGTAGCAGCAGAAATGATTGCATCTGCTGAACTGTCCTGCCCACTTGTGCTCATTTACTTAGGAAGGGAAGTCACAAAGCTGCACCTCCTGATAATTTTTGATAGATGGTGAATGTCTAAAAATGCAACAATGAACAACTCATATCTAAATAGCAAACAATATGTGATCTTGAAACCTTGGATAACTTCCCCCTTTCATACGTGCAGTGCATTGTGGGATATGCTACTGTGTCTCTGTTTTGATCATGTTGCTAATAAAATCTTGATGCTGAGAAGAAAAAGGAAGCTTGCAGCTTTCATGCTGTGAAGGACAATGCGCATTTTAAGAAAGAAAGCAGAAATTAAATGTGAAGTAAAATTGGCATAATTAAGATAGAGTTGGGAGTGATTCATGAAAATAGGGGTACAAATACACACATGTAAAGTGTGAGGAAATAGAGCATGTAAAAAGTTTGTGAACACCCTACAGTAACCATGTACTGCATTACAAATCATTGTGGGTGCAGAGTCCTTAAAACAGGGAGTACAAAAAGTACAGTTTGATGTTATTTGTTAAAGAACAGTCACATGCATTGCAGTTCTTGAATTATTGTGTTTTTTACCAAATTTGGGGAAAAAAATGGCTGTTTTCCTAGTTGACCTGTCGCTCAAAAGAATGATTAAACTCCCACTGATTATGCTCTTCCATGGTATTTTTCTATCTTTTATCTATAGATGGAGATATACCTGTCTAGTAGAACCAGAAGGGACCTTCAGAGGTCTTCAAATCCAGTCTCCTGCCAATACAGCAGGACCTGTCACCCTTCCTGATTTTTTTTTGAAGTCTATTTCACCCCTCAATCCTAAAGGGCTTCCAGAAGGAGTGAACTCACAACACTAGGTTTAGCAAGCTAATGCTCAAACCATTGAGCTATCCCACAATGCTTGGGTGAGCCCTCCCTCATCTGCCATCACTCACTGAGTCTGCAGAGCACTTTCCAATCAGACCGTTTCTGGTGGCACATCTCACTGCTGGCTCCCTTCCTGAGGTGAATCCGTCAGTGGCAAAGGATGGTCTCCATGCCCCTTTGCCTTTGACTCAGTGCTCTGCAAAGCAGAGTCAGCAGAGCTGGGTTGTAAATGCCTTCGCCTCATCTCTTCTGTGTTTTATGTAGCTCTGTTGCCCCTTTTCTGGTGCTCTACAATAACAATAGAAGCTTGCTTCGAATAACCCATGTTCCTCCTGGTGAGTCAGTCCGTTTTGTGTAGGATTTCCAGTTACGCAATTTTAAAATCACTTCTAATAAATGTGAACATGTCTTCTAATAGCTATAACCCTCCATCCTCTCTGTTATATGGTCCGTAGGTGGATAATTGCCTTAGATACATTTATGCTTCTCTAGTGATTTTGGGGGACAAACTCACACTGTGGTCCCTTTACTGCTAGTAGAGCCTCACAGTGATGGACAGAGACAGCCTGTATGTTTCTCTTTCCAAAACAGTCTGTCAAAAAGCACTTGCTATGGAACCTGGATGCTGAGGCTCTGGGTTATTAAAGTCTTGCAAATTTTAGTTTGCATGTAACATCTTATTTATTGTTATTTGTATTACTGTAATGGTGCCTACAGATTCCAACTGAGATCAGGGTCCCATTTTACTGGGAACATAGGCATAGTGAGAGACAATGCCTGTGCCACACCGCACATAGGTAGGTGAGATAATTAATATCTTTTGTTGGACCAACTTCTGTTGCTGAGGAAGGGAGACAAGCTTTTGAGCTTACACAGAGCTCTTCTACAGTAGACCTGCTCAGTGGGGCCAACAGTCACTGTGGGCCCAAAGGCAAGTGGGAAGGGGCTGGCCTGCGATCCCAGAAGGGGTGAGGCCTCTGGTGGACGGGACAGGACCAAGGCCTGTCAGTCTGTAGCACCACCCATATTGTGGCATCCCTGCCCTGAGCCCACTTGGAGCAGCATTTCAGTAGCAGCAGCCAGGAGCTCTGGGTCCCCTTAAATCACCAGGCCCTTGTTGGCAGGCTGGACCGATATTTTCTCTCCCCTTCTCTGTCTAATATCAGGACCAACCTGGCTACAACTGCACTGCGTCATCCACGTACATAAGAGCTGGGGGGATGGGAGAAGAAAAGCATTATTGGTCCTATTTTACAGACAGAGACCTGAGACACAGAAAGACGTAACATATCCAGGGCCCTGTTATATTGGCCCCAAGGCCATACAAGAAGTGGACACTGGATCTCCAGAACTCCAACCCAGTTCCGTAACCACAAAGCCAACCATTTTCCACTGCTAGAACAGAGGGGCACCCGACAGGCCGACAGCCATTCTATTCATAGGGCATGACGCTGCTCTGTCAAGAGCACCAGTACGTCACACAGCCACTGCTTACTTGACTCAGAAAAAAGCTCATATGGAAGTTAAGTGACACTTAAGCCTGGCGCTGGTCTATACACGGGGTGAATTTTCGTCCAGAGTCTCATATGAAAATCTGTCACAATCCCAACTTTCCTTATTGATTTTTAAATAGGCTACAGCATAATAATGGGCTTTTTCCCCTCATTTTCAGATTAATGCTGAAATTGGACACACATGCGACCGCGGTTCCTGCATGTTGATCTAGGTGTGGCAATACCAGCAGCAGGAAATCTCCCTGGCTAGGTAGGTGACGACTCCCACCGGGACTTTGTATCTAGGCAGTGTGTAGTGTGTGATGTAATGGGTAAATGCTCTGTGGGGCAAGGATGGGGCTACTGAAAACAAAAATTGTACAGCCACTTACCAGGTCTTGCACAGACTGGGAGAAGTAGTGAGCACAGGCTTTGTTGTTACAGAGTAAACGATTACAATACGGTGAGCTCTGAATACTGGTTGTGCGGTTTAGTTAGGAACACCAAGGAATAAGCGCTGCTCCACCCCTACCAAGTCCCAGGGCCCCCAGCGGCTAAACTGGAGCAACTCGGTTGAATACAGGGAGTTGGAGCATGAGCCTGCCTCTCCTGCAGCATTGGTGAGCTGCCACACTGGGTGAACAGCAGTACATTTCCCCAGTGTACCTGGGAGCTCAAGGCAACTTTGTCTATGGGGAAAGACGACCACAAGAAAGCAGTATATTTGGTTATGTCTTCACCGAGACAGCTGACCTGAGTTCTAAAGTGTGCGTTGCCTGTAACTCAAATCCTGTCCGCACACAGACCCACCTCACTTGAAAGTTGGCCAGTCCAAAAGAACATACAAACTAAAAGGCAATTGAGTGCAATTTATCAGCACGAACATGGCCACTCTATAACAGAGATGCAGGCAAACCCCTCTGCAGAGCTTCTGTTCCTCCCCTGCCCTCCCACAATTCGTTTTATGTTCCCAGAAAAGCCGGAGAAGTTCTCTCACAATCAATAGATCGGCTTATTGCAGTGTTAAGCTCCATTTAATTCAATAGGGCTCTGCCAGTTTACCTCAATAACCATTGTTGCTTTGTCATATTCTTGATCTGAGTCAAGATCTTTGCTGGCCTCACCAAATGTTTTGCCTCACAGGAAATTCTATAAGAGGTACCATTTTTATTCTGAAATTGAGATAACATAAACAATGCTCTTACATCAGGTCATTTCTTGCACAAACTCAGAAAAAACAATTCTGATTTCTTTTCTTTAATCATTTTTCTGACACAATGCAGTTTGCCAGGACGCATTTTAGTTAAGAGTCATCTGATCAATTAATTGGTTGCATTAGAATGTAATATATTCATTTTCTTCAACATGCACATAGACGGAGTTAGAAAAGGGGAAGAAACAACATTTATTCTTGGTTCCAGTCATTGATTTACTTGACATGGGCCTAAACTTAATCCCTGATCCTAATGCACCCAAATTTTGGGGAAGTTTGTATCTAATCCAAACATCAGCTAAATTTCCACCTTATTATTTTGATCATTTGTTTTGGGGGGTTTTGTTTGCTTTTTGTTTGTTTGTTTGTTTGTTTGTTTTAGGGTTTTTTCTGTTGTTGTTGTTGTTGTTGCTTTATAAGAACCAGTGGAGAAAAACAGCAGAAAGAAATCTGACCTGCTTTGAACCTGATTGAGAAGCTAGAATTAAACTGGATTTGAAAGCAATAATTTCATGTTTAGCACCTTTACTGATCTTTACTAGGTTTTGTTCAGCCTTTCATCCAAAAGTTCCAAAGACTTTGTAACCAAACAGGAGGAAGAGAAGAAAGAGGAGTCTAATAATTTTACCAGTGGGGATGAAGAGGGATAGAGACATTAACTCACTGTCCGAAGTTTGCAGAGCAGAACAGCTAGGAATAGAACCTAACTTTCTCTATGAGAGTTGCAGCTTTTCATATGGGGGTCGGGGAATATCACACACTGTTAGCAAATCAATGCTCAAAACTGGCAGCTGAGCTTTCAGTCTGGGATTCTCTAATCATCCAATGGGAGCTGGCAACTAAATGCCAGTGAATATCAGGGGGACTGGGTTTCTAACTGCCACTGATCCCTTCGATTATTACCCCCTTTATGTAACATTTCATGGGCCTTTAGCAGAACTAGGCAACATATAGTGATATGTGGAAATCCTTTTTACACTTCACCCAGCAAACAGTATTAACAAGTTCCCTTCCGCCATACAACTCTGCCATCCTGGCTAAGCACTAGAGAGAAAAATAAAAGTTGCATGAATTCCTTTGGATTATTCAGTTCGATAAGAAGCGTAATCTGTGGTAATTGTTTCATCTTTGTAGGCACAAAGCAAAAGCAGCAATTAAAAGGAAGAATGTTCCTCCATGTATTGTGATGCATGAAGACCTCTGCTTTCCCTAAGTCACGAGAACTAAGATCCCGACTCAGCCTCTCTTCTTCTTGTCTATTACTACAGCGACGTGACTAGTGTACATTGCAATGGCAATAAAGGCTTGAGTAGACCCTCCCTGAAGGTGATTGTATGAACACAAATGGTGGATTTAAATGCAGAGGTCCATACTTGCAAACACTGTGATGAAGTCTCCTTTTGCACTTTAGATTGGACCAGGTCCCCACTCCTATAAATCAAATCCCTGACTTCAGTGGAACTGCCCCCATTGACGTCACCTGATGATCTGACCCAGCTGAGGGCAGAAGTTCTCCATTCCAACTTCCACCAGAATTTTTCTCAAGAAAAACCCAGTTTCTGTTTTAATAGCTCCAGGGGAAAGAGAGCACAAGTAAGGGCCATTTTTCCCACTCCTGTGTGCTTGGCTGGAAGATTATCAGCAGGGTGGGAGGTAGACTGTAAAACCTTGAAAAACCTGTAAAACCTTTTTCATTTGTACAATTGACTCGAACAAGGGCCGTCAGCTGAGTTCAAAGATGTTTAAATGCACATAGACTTGTACCATACAAATCAGTGTCAGGAAAGTAGCTCGGCCTGCACTGTAAAGCATGTATTTATTAACTGCTACAGCAAATAGTGCCTTGTACTGTACAAGCTTCCATTTGACCTTCTGAAACTGATCCCTAGCTGGATGGGGGCCTGTCCCACCAGTGCAGTCATAAAGCAATGCATTGATCATGACAGATGGGAATGTAACAGGGAAGCCTTCCCCTTTTAAGGCCCCCAAGACTTGTGGCTGGCCAGCCCCAGCACAGCACAGCTGAGCAGGGTGTCTAACTAGGAAGGAAGTCCAGCAGTTGTGGGGAAGGAAGGAGTATGGGCTGATAACTCCTTACTGAGCTCCAGACCCCTTTATACTCAGCTGCTTCAGAAGATGACCAAGGGGACAATAGGCATAGGTGGGAAAAGTACTGTACCCAAAAAGTTATTTGAGTAACTTTTTGGGCAGGGGGGTGAGCGGCGTGTTCTTAAGTAGCAGTCACTGGTGTCCCTCTGGAAAATTACTTGAATAAAAGTACACACACATACAAACACAAACATACATCACATCTTGACTATATTCATGTATCCAGAAGTGAAATCAGGTGCACAGTTACTCAGGTAACCTCTTGGGATTCCGATGAAGGGAAAGCAGGTGCAGCTGACAGGTCTCTTTTGATGAGGATCTGGGGAAGGAGTTAGTGCTGGTCCAGAGCTGACTGAAAGGGCCAGGCTTTGCGCTGAACTATTGTGGACTTGTGGAGCGAAGATGGGAGCAAAGAGAACGATGCACAAACCGTGATGAGAGGTTCTAGAGGAGTCCTCCTGTCGATGGGAAGAAGGAATGTGGTATGCCCAGATTGTGGATGGGAGAGAAGTACTGAAATGGGGAAGTGCTAGTCCTGAGTGTGAGGCCTGTGGACATTGGCACGCCTGAAAGACATGAAACTAAGTCACTGAAGCAGTCCAAAAGGCATGTGTGGCTGGGTGGAGGCCCAAAACGCAAGGGGAAGCTGAGACTACAGTGCCCCACTGTGCTGTGAGGAGGCACTTGGTGTCATCGAGCTTGTAACAGGGAACTTCTAGTTGCTGAACTTTTTTTGCAGACACTATTTGTCAGATAATGTCAAATGAGGCACCAAAAAAAAATTAAATGAGCCGGAAAGTCCTTATGGATAAAGGATAAATTCATCTGATATTTTACTCAGCACAGCCCACTCGAGCTAGAAGCCTACCCATAGAAAATGGGCATAAATGTAGGGGGAAAAGCTGCAGATGAAATCTGGCTCTTAAAACTACCCAGAGTAGTTCACCAGTTCGCCAACAGATGGCACTTGCACTTTATAAAAAGAAGAAAATCCACTCTGGAAGAGAGAAGAGCCGTTAATGTGAATTTGTGCTCCTTGTACTGTTATCCCACTGGGTGGGTTACAATTATTTTATCTACTTTGCAGCTAACTCAGTCAGTAGATACAGTTTGCTCAGACCACATCTATTACTATGTTATCCTTAGCAGGCCTCTTGGGAGTCTTCTATATGGGTCTATCGACACAGCAAAATTATTTTGCAATAAGGGCTGCTATTTCGAAATAACTTTGCAAGCATCTATACAATGCAGCTGGTATTTCAAAATGATTGTGAAGTAGTGGATGCCTTATTGCGAATTTGGTAAAACTCACTGGATGAGCTTGTCTGCAGTAGCCCCCTCCTTCAAAGGGGACACGTAAACGAGCCAGGTGGGGGAATAGCAATGAGGTGCTGTGCTGCATATGCAGCACCTCGTTAGCCTAATTCCTGCCACACAAACTTGGAAGTGAGCGACTTCAAAGCGCCGGCAAGCCATGGAGATGCAGGTACTTCGAAATCCCTGTGCAAGTTCGAAGTGCCCTTACTCCCACAACTGCTAGGAGATCTCCTGCTGCTCGGGGATCTCTGTGGCCCCGAGGACTTGCCTGAGTCTCCAGAACATCCCCCAACTCCAAATGTTGAGGCACAGCTGGGACAATCATTGGTGGTGTGCCCTGAGGAGTTGGAGGATGGCCCTGGGATCCAGGTAAACCATGAAGGTGTTGCAGCTGGATTCCTGCTGACCCAGTGGTGTAACATCCTGCCACTGTTAGGGCTGTGGGCTCAGGCCTAGTGGAGTAAGGTGGACCTGGGTTCTCTTGCCACCTCACCTCTGTGGTGCCAACCTCCCTACCTTTGGCCAAAAAGCTGTGTTAGTCTGTCTGCCAAAGCTAGGATGCTAGACCCTGTAGTGCTGTGCCCTGCTTGAATGTTGGCGCCTTACTCTGTTTGGTGCCCCATTCTGCCTGAAGACCTAGTCCCTCACAGGCTGTTTGGTGCTCCCCTCTGCCTGAGGTCCAGACTCCCAAACTATTGACTGTTCTCTCTTGCCTGAGGGCTGGAGCCCCAGACTGTTTGGGCCTCCCCCTTGTCTGACTGTTTGAGCCCCAGAGCCAGATTGGTGCTCAGCCCTGTTCAGAGGGCGTGGGCACCAAGGAGAGCTGATTTCTTATTTTTCCAGACCACATTCTTACGAATAAGACAGCGAGGAAGTGTGGCCTCTCTCTGAGATTGACAGGAGAGAGGGCCACGCACTCCTACAGGGAGCCATTAGGTCTGCAGTGCATTTTAACTGTTGACTGATCCCTCTCCAGCTGCTTGACTGACGCCATGCATTTCTCTCTGCTGGCATGAGGGGCCACTGCCCTTCAGTGGTGCTCAGCAGGACTCCCCGGGAAAGGCTTCTTTCACCTGTGTAGTGGCATACCCTGGCAGAGGAAGATGACCACATGTTCATCAGATTGCCCTGGTCTTTTAGTCTTGAGAGGGGCTTTTATAAATGGGAAGGGAGAGGATGTCCTAATGGGAACATCGCTCTTTGTTCTGTCATCTCTCCAGGTCATTATTAATAAGATAAATTTGCATAAACAAAAAGACTGGATCATCACCCATTGTGAATCAGGATAGCTCCACTGCCTGCTCTGCTGACTGTCGGTGGGTAGCAATCCTGGACATCAAGTCATGTATTTAGGTGCCCAGAAAAGCTTGAAAAACTTGGTTGAAATCACATTATCTGAGCTGCCTGCTCATCAGTCCTGAATGAGGACTTATCCTGGGAATCCTGCAGTAGAATAAGTGCCCATTCCAAGGGTGAAACATGGCTTGGTTTTATACTGCAACGGGACAAATCAGGCAAGAGATGGGAGCGCAAGACATAAACCTCAGAGAACATGGAGAAGCTGGAAGAATGGAGACGAGCAATAGATTTAATTTAGGGTTTTAGCCAGATTTTGGCCCTATAGTGTCTGCCTGATCCAGGGTACTGTCTCTCTCCCTAGGAATAGCATAGCAAAAGCCAAGAAATTGTCAGGTAAAAATAATGAAAAGTTCCATCATCCACCTGTGTCCTGCATACATTTAAAGTGAGGGGTTTTTTTTTTGTTTTGTTTTGTTTTTTTGAAGTTTGAAAATGCAGGACTACCATGGGAACCACAGCCCATTAGCCCAGCAGAAGAAAGCAGTGCTCCAGGAGACTTCAAATGCAGCAGTCTGATAAATGACCCATCGGCAGCGCTCTCCTAATATAATCATTTCTATGACTAACAGAAGCCTTTCCAATGGGGCCCTGTTCAGCTTCTATTCCCCGTTCATATTTCCTTGAAGGCTTTTTAAAATGAGCTGTCCCTTTCCAAAACTGCCAGTTAATTTGAAAAGCGCCAGGGTTACTAATCAGTGTCCACTCCATTGGCTAATCTCCATTTGTCGGGGGAGCGAAAAGGCACTTCACTTTCTGCAATGGATTCCAAGTCCAAAAGTGACCTTTGCGCAAAGGACAGGCAATGTGCTAGAGACTAAGGGAGAGACTGAGGGATATTTCTAAATGATTTATTTCCCATGCCAGGGATGTAGTCGGCCTTTATCACAATCTGAAGATCTCCGGTTTGCCTTTCCCAGGCTCTGCCTGCTAGACACCAAGTCCACTATCAGTTTAGCCACTTGATAAGGAAACTCTGTCTGAGATAACTTGTAAAACTAAATTAGATAAGGGATGTCATTTACGGAAACTCATTACTTCCAACCACAATTCTAACCCAGAAGCATTATTCGTTTTGTAATATCTTTGTTTTGTCCATTAGATGGTGGTAGATTTCCTCTGTTGGAGATATCTCTTTACTGCTGATCCATGATTCCCTTAGCAATAGGATAGAATAACAAAATCATAGGGTTCAAAGAGACCTCAGGAGGTCATCTACTTCCACTCCCTGCTCAAAGCAGGAAAAAACCCAACTAAATCCTCCCAGCCAGGGCTTTGTCAAGCCCAGACTTAAAAATCTCTAGGGAAGGAGATTCCACCACCTCTCTAGGTAATGCATTCCAGTCCTTCACCACCTTCCTGGGGAGATAGTTTTTCCTAGTAGCCAACCTAGACCTCTCCCACTGCAGTTTGAGACCATTGCTCTTCTTTATGTCATCTGTGACCACTGAGAACAGCCTCTCTCCATCTTCTTTGTAACCCCCCTTCAGGTAGTTGAAGGCTGCTATCAAATCCCCCTTCTCTTGCCAGTCACAACAGAGTGCTACCACAACTTGGCACCCAAACTGTAAGCAACTGACAGGTCCACCAGAAGAGCAATAACTTTCCTGGAGGCTATGTCCGTGGCCTTCCCGTCTGGCTTCTTACCTGGATTCTTTAAGGGAAGAGCTATTAGCCCCTACTAAAATCAGTCGAAAGTGTCACTCAAAGGCCACAAGTGGCATCAAACTGGGTTTTCACTCCCAACACATTACACGAGGACAGGCCTGTCTGGCTTAATCCCACTGAGAAGATGGGGGAGGTCAGGATCTGGGAGTAGGGCGTGGCTTATGCACAGCCCTATAGTCTTGACATTTGCAGTTTTCCTTGTAATCTTCCACTTTCTAATTCCCATACTTTACGGTGATTGAACAACTAACCTACTTAAAGAAGATTTGCTAATGGCACACATATGTGGGGGTTTCAAGAAGTTCCGGGCAATCAGTTTACACTGTGAGCTGGGGCTTCTTTCCAGGGTCACTCGGGGTTTACTGCTAACAAACATAATGGATTTTTCATAGTTTGTGGGAGACTGGGAAGAACTGGGTAAAAGGCCATATGAGACCACTCTGACGTCACTTGAATTCACCACACCTGACAAGTCCCAAGTTAGTGCAGTGCTATATATTGTACCCAGTCACTAACTGCCTTACGAGAGGAGACTTGAGGAACTTGACTATTTTAGCCTAACACAACCAAGACTGAGGGGAGATAAAATTGCTCTTGTTAAATCCATCAAAGGCATAAATACCAGGGAAGGAGAGGAATGATTTTAAGGTAAGGACAAGTGTGGACACAAGAAGACAAGTTTAAGCCTGAAATTACAAAAAGGCTTCTGGCCAGCAGAGGAGTGGAGTAGTGGAACAGCTTTACTAGGGAGCAAAAGAAACCTAAGGTGTTTCAGAGTTAAATTTGATACACTTATGGAGGAGGTGGTATGAAGAGAGAGCTGACATGGATGGGCAATATGACACTGTAGAAAATTAGCCTGTATCTGCAACAGCTGCAGATAGGACACTAGACAGAAGGTCTCTGACTGTCTATACAGAACCCTAACTACACGGCATTCTTTACAGGTGTCTGGCTGATGGGTTTCATCCACCTGCTCATGGTCTAAGACTATGTCTACATACCAGCATTATTCCTGAATAAGCTTTTCTGGAAGAGCGATTCCAGAAGAGCTTATTCCAAAAGAGCACAGCTACACACAAAATGCATTTTGAAACAGTGCTCAGCTATTTCAAAAGAGAATGTCTACACACAATAGAGCCTATTTTGAAATAGAGCCATTGAATGTACAATGGCTTATTTCAAAATAGATGCTATTCCTCTTACAGGCCGTGTCTACACTAGCCCAAAACTTTGAAATGGCCATGCAAATGGCCATTTCGAAGCTTACTAATGAAGCGCTGAAATGCATATTCAGCGCCTCATTAGAATGCCGGCAGCCGCGACACTTTGAAATTGATGTGGCTCGCTGCCGCGCAGCTTGTCCAGACTGGGCTCCTTGTCGAAAGGACCCCAGCAACTTCAAAATCCCCTTATTCCAATCTGCTGTTAGGAATAAGGGGATTTTGAAGTTACCGGGGTCCTTTTGAAAAGGAGCCCTGTGTGGACGAGCCATGCGGCAGCGAGCCACGTCAATTTCGAAGTGCCGCAGCTGCCGGCATGCTAATGAGGCGCTGAATACTTATTTCAGCGCTTCATTAGTAAGCTTCGAAATGGCCATTTGCATGGCCATTTCGAAGTTTTGGGCTAGTGTAGATGTAGCCACAATGTTTATCAAGTTTGAAATTAGGCATCCGCTAGTTTGAGATTATTTTGAAATAGCAGCTGCATTGTGCAGACGCTCGCACAGTTGTTTTGAAATAGCAGCTGCTATTTTGAAATAACTTTACAGTGTAGACATACCCTAAATGGCCATATTTGGGGTCAGGAAGTAATTTTACTCTAGGTCAGATCAGGAGATACCCTGGGGTCAGGGGAAGGGGCATTGGCTTCCTCTTCAGTGTGAGACTTGGATCACTTTCTGGTTTACATCAGAATACATGCTAGATTTGCTCTAACTTTAAATCTTTTCATCAAAATTTGAGGACTTCTGTAACTCAGCCAGAGCTTATGGGCCTGTCAGAGGAGCTGGGTGGGTGAAGTTCTGTAGCCTGCAATGTGCAGGAAGTCACATTCGATCATGATGGTCCCATCTGTCCTTGGAGTCAATGAATTGGCGTCAGTTACACAGTTTAATTTACACATGGAAATGCATGGAATCCTTGAGAAGACTGGACACACAAATATCTGCATTGGGGCATGGGAGAGGGTTTGGGCTTTGAGGTGAGGCAAGGGATGAAAGGGCTGGGCTGCAGAAAAGAATTCTAGGGTGGGGGTGTGGGGTCTGGGACAGAGTTAGGGTACAGGAAAGGGACAAAGGAGTGTGGGACATTTTCCTCGGATGGCTCCTGGTAGTCAGTGCAGGAGGGCTAAGGCAGGATTTTTGTGGCCCTGACTCTGAACTGCTCCTGGAAACGGCCAGCACTGTCCAAACATTGCTCCCACAGCTCTCAATGGGAACTGCAGGGGTAGCACCTGCAGATGAGGATGACTGACGTAGCTTCCCTGATCGCTAGAAGCCAGTCCTCACCTCTCCAGCCTGTGAGGAGGAAGAAACGCCGCCTAGAGAGCCAATTATTCAGTAAGTCTGGAAAAGAAGGGAGTAATGGAAAAAGAGGTGGGACACAGAGTAGTTGTGGAAAGGGTGAGTTTGGCTGGGAAATGGAATGGGATTGGATAGAAGATTTCAGATTTGGATACATTATATGGAACAATTGGCATCTGGTGTGCTGAACCCTTCAGACCCTTCAAGGATCCACTGTCACTCCCTGTGTTAAAATTACCTTTTCAAAGGGGTGCACTTCAATGGGAGTCATCTAGCAATGACAAGTGGCCTCCACTTTCAAAAGTGACAAGCGATTTGGGGTGCTCAGACTTGACATATGATAAAGGGGTCTGGTTTTCATAAAGTCTCCAACTTCCACCATCTGGGTTATCAGAAAGCTCCAGGGATCCTTGGAGGAGCACTTATCCAGACCAATCATATCCCTCTTTGCTTCTGTGCTTGGGCTAGGGTTCAGATGAGGTCCTACCTTCAATTTACTCAGCCTTAGTTCAAAAGGTATCTCCCCAGGGCTTTCCCCAGACCTGCACTGTTCAGTCTGTAATTATACTGACATATCTGTACATTTCTACTTTGCGCCCTAATGATTAAACCCAGTTGAATCCGTGTGACACATGGGAAAATTGCATCAAGCCAAATATAACAGAATTTGGATCTGCTTTATACTGTGATAAATAAAATAAACTGACACACAGGAGAATATGCATTGCTTTTTCCCCTGGGGTAAGAAGAATGAAGGGGACAGAACTGAACCCAAAAAGAAAAGCTTTGTAGAAGACAGCATCAGCAGTCAGAAGCAGAAGTCCCTCTCAACAGATCTAAACCTCGACAAAACAAAGCAGCAGAAATGTGGCACTTTAAAGACTAATAAAATGATTTAGTCTTTAAAGTGCTAGATTTCTGCTGCCTTTTTTGTTGCAGTACAAACTAACACGGCTACCTCTCAGATCTAAACCTCAATGAGCATCTTGGGAGCAATGCCAATTTCCAGAAGAGGAGGATTTTTATGGGAAGATGCATTCTTTCGAAGATGGGGTTTACTTTCCAAACAGCAGTGTCTACACTGGTTTTCTTCTTTCGAAAGAAGCTATTTTGAAATAAGAATATGCAAATGAGGTGCCAGATATGTAAATCTGTGCCTCATTTGCATTTTTGATTTCCCACATTGGCATGCCTCTTTTGAAAGAGGAATGCAAGTGTAGGCACAGCAATAGGGAGAGATATTAAACAGCTCCTAGGGGAATTAGGTGTTAATTTTCAGTGACTTGCAATGTGACTTTTACTGCTATATCCCTTGGGCTCCTCCCTTATTGGCTAGTAATTAGATGCACAGGCAGGTAGATTTCAAACTGCTCAGACTGCAGGAAATTGTACTTGCAAAATGGTGTCTGTTTGAAAAACGAGTCCTTTGTGTGAAGGCCATTGGTTATAATTTCACTACTCTGCTGTTCAGGCATCAATACTCTGTTTCCTGCCAATAACACATTACCTGAGATATAAGACGAAATAAGTTCTCATTGAGTCATATTTGTTTGCCATTGGAGCCGCGCTTCCAAAGAAAATTCCATTCGTCATTTGTAAGTAAATAGTCGCCATCATCTGTTAAAATAATGATACTCCTGCAATCTCATTTTGTATAAAGGTAGTTCAAAGTCTGAGATGAATGACTCTGCTTATCCAGGCATTAAATGATAGAGCCAGAGCTGTAAATACCACGATCTTTGAACGTTGACATGGTGTTTGCAGAGTTTGGTCAGAGCATGAAATTAAGAGGCATGTGCCAGTCTTCTATGTTACCTAGTGGAAGGCAAAGTGGCATGGCCTCATTGTGCCATAGTAAAGATCTCTGGACTAAGCTCGGTGTTTACAGGACTTTTCTTCTCCATGACACCAGAGCCTTTCTGAAGAAAGAAGGAACGTCTATGAATGACCACTCAATCTATTGATTAGATGTGTGTTCTTCTTGACAGCCATGGGCCAGATCCTCAACTGATGTAAATTAGCACAAACCTAGATTAGCACTAGATAATGTTTGCTTTTATGCATCTTTGCCAGCTGGTACAACTCTCTAATGCTCTGTGGCTGTGAGCATGGAACCTTAGTGTCTTCCAGCAAGTGAAAGGCAGACCCCAGTCCCTTGGAAAGATCTGAAGGAAATACTGTGGAAACTCATGACATTTTCTCTTTCCACGCAGGGGAGATTGGTGTTCTGAGTAAGGCTGTCAGTACGCAATTCTCTAGAAGGGTTTCCTGAGTAAGACTGGCGTGTGAACGTTTGGCAAAGTAAATAAAAAGTCCTGCACACACACGCTATTTGAAAGCAAACATCAGGACATAGTGACAGAGAGGTAGCCATGTTAGTCTGTATCTTCACAAAACAAAAAAGCAGTCCTGTAGCACTTTAAAGACCAACATCACCTAATAAATTATTTTGGTTGGGACCCAGTGTTGATGCTCCCCCCTCCCCAACCCCGTGCGTTACGACATCCTTAACATGTCTGTCATGGTATTTTGTGCAACTTTTTCCCAAAGTTTTCTCAAGCTGCCACACAGTGCTTTCACCGTAAGACCACACTTCCTTCTGATTCTGTTTTGAAGCCTACATAGTACAGACTGAACCTCTCTAATCCAACACCCTCAGGACCTGACAGGTGCCAGACGAGAGAATTTGCCGGACCACGGGAAGTCAACAATGTCCAGCAGCATTAGCAACACTTCCACTGCTTATTGGGCTCTTGCAAGACATATAGGAGTAAAATACAGCTAAATAACCACACAAAACACTGAGAGTCAGTGGTGGCTGGAAACAAACAACAGAACCGCTGGAAACTCAGCCACACCCATGAGAAGTGGCTGTTCAGCTAACTATAATCGTGTTGGACTACTGATGTTGACGGACAACAGAGTTACAGATCATAGATTTTCAACCTGTATTCAAAAGTTCTTTCCTGAATGCCCAAAATGTAGTTTTTTTTAAATCCAGTAAGAAACACAGCTATAGTATATGTTGAAGTGTATTTTAAAAAACTTAAATTCTTACAAGTGTATTGTAAGTAGATTCTACTAAATGAGAAGTTATGAACTAGACCCTTGCTTTCCTGATAGCTACCTTGTGGTTCTAAGCCGCTCCTCAGAGAGATTTGGCTGAACTCACTGACTCTATGCTGCAAGCTGATCAGAGACCAAACATACGCAAACAACATGTCCTAAAAGAAAATCCAGCCAATGAAAGAGCAGAGACGCTCCCTCTGAAGGGTCAAATTGTTCTGAAATGTCTATCAAGATTCCTTCTTACTCAAGGTCAGAGACACCTGATGGATCCAAGGCCAAAAAAAAAAAGAAACTAAAATGAAAATTTCTGGCAGGGACCAATAGGTGTTTGCTCTCCTATCAGCCTACTACTCACAGCATCAGTGAGGGCAAGGCAGGGCTGAGTTCTTTGATCCTGATAGGGCATCTCACTTAAACACATGCTTAACTTTAGACACTTGGAGCTTGTCTCCTGAATTATATTGATTTCAATTGATAGGTAACACTCTTCATTTGATATACTAGTACATATTATACTTTCCTGCCTCTGTAATTTCCACTCCAATCCATCTTTTGAAGAGGGTTTTACCCATGATATCTGATGCCCAAATAAATCTATTAGTCTTTAAAGAGCTACAGCACTCCTTCTTGTGTTTATTGACTTCAATGTGGCCTCTTGTGTGCTTAAATTTCAGCATCTGCTTGAGGATTTTGCTGGACTGGCGCCTTCATGTAGGTATGTACATCCTTGCCTCTGTAACCAAATAAATAAAGCCAATTGTCACTGTGGAGCTAACCTTTCTTATACCGCATCTACTAACAGACACTGGAGAAAGTGTGTTCACAGTTCAACCCATTTTCTTCTGTTCTAACTAAAACAGGCCAAGATTTTGTCCATACCAATGTTTCAAATCTCAAATCTTTCAAGTTTTTTTCAAAACAAGAAGAGAAACAACTTTTTCAAGCAAACTATATGTGTAAGTTATACATCTACCTCTCAGCTTTCTTCTTCTAATATTAAGGCTTCAAATTAGAACTGGGAAACCCCATCCTAACGAATAACTTATTTGACAAATGTTGCCTCTTTCTAATGATGAATTGTTCTTGGGTCATAGTTACTCTTTCGGAGTTATTTGTTTGAAATTATTTGCCCAATACTTTCTATGAATAAGTCTCCATTTCCAACTTGTTCATAAATAGCTGTATACAGCTATCTAAATGAAAAACATGATGTAATGTATGATGATCTGTAATAGCGTTCTCAGACTACGCAGTGGATGGATGCTACAGCAATCAATCCACCAGTTGTCAATTTATCATGTCTGTTCAGACAAGCTAAATCAAACTCTGAGTGCTTGCCAGTCAACTCTGGTAATACACTGAAATTAGAAGAGTAGCCAGTGTTGAAGGAAGAGCAGCTCCCACTGACCTTACCATGTGAAATATGCTTTGGTGAGTATGTAAACTTCAGCTAAGCTATGACAGGCCCAACACAGATGCCTAGAAGGAGGGACTGATGCTACTTTTCCATTCTGTTTCATGAAATACTTGTTGCCAGCTCCAGTGGAACCCATGAAGGGCAATTAAAAGGACCAAGGAGAAGCTCACACAAGAAAGAGGACTGCAGAATCCCTTAGCCATGGAAGAAGCATTTGGGCCAGAAGAGACTACCCACGTATTAGGTTGGGGAGCACTCTGGAAACGGGATCCCTCCTATACGGAGGTGAAATATTTTCCACGTGGCTGCAGAGGGACCCGGTATCCCAACCAGAGTAAGACCATGCTAGGAACGTAGCACCTTGCTGTTTTCAATTATTTTCTATAGTCACACACATGTTCATTACATCCTCATCTCCTTAGCTTTGCTGTGATTCCCAGCAATTTGCTTGAGCTTGATCTAAAATCAGAAAAACTTTCATTCCAGGGAGTTGTTTTTAAAATATGGCTCACACATGTAGGGTCTGAGTCTATGAATTTTCTGTTATCTCAGTAGCAGCAATCAGTCCATGCTGGGCAAAAACATTGAACGCTTGCCAAAGAGCTATGTTGTGATGCACTGAGCACGGGTCTTCAGCAATGTGTCTGACAGCACATATTTCCATCTTCTCAGATATACATTCGTATGCCTAAAGGCAGCTTTCTGGTCCCATAATTTACGGTGGGCATCTTATTCCAGCCTCCATTAGTAGAAGCAATAAGAATGTTTAAGGCAGCTGATTACAAATATGGCAAAAACCCAGTTTTGAACTGCACTGTGTATCAGGTAAAAGAATTTAAATTATTTGGCAAACTCCTCTCCTGGTTAGGATGGGAGCTGTTTAATCAGCACAAGGGGGGGGAGTTGCTTGAGAAGCAGCTGTGCAAGGGATAGGCAGGGAGAAAGAACTGATTTCACTTGCTGCCAAAGGCTAGAACATTCTGTGATGGTCTAATCCCTGGGAGCGTGAGGCCATGGCGCTGACCTGCCATGTCTTGTGGTCAGAGGGTTCTCTCTGAGAGAATGCTGGGAGACACGCAGGAGGACAGTGTGTGCCCGTCACACCGTGGCCTCGTTGAAGCTGGCACAATACTGACCACTAGCCAAAGCAAGCAGAGCTCTAACAGGGAGCAGCATGTTCCTGTGTTCAGTGTGGCACAATATGATGTGACCAGAAGTAATGTGACACAAGCGTAACTGATGAAGCAAGGTGCCTGACTGACTCCTCTCTTGGCTGGGCTACAGAAAGAGGCTGAGGAGCCATGAGCTGGTAGATACTGCTACAGATACTCTCCCTCTCAGGGGCATCCTCTTTTTTGAAGGTTCAAATATGGGAACCCTAAAAGAGTGGGACGGTGAAGGTAAATGGGTGCTGTGGTTCACTCTCTCACAACACGTGAGGCTGCAGATTAAAAACAAACGTAAGGTGGTGTTTCTTCACACAATGCACTGGCAACCTGTAGCACTTATTGCCAGAGTAGGTTGTGAGGGCAAGAGCGGTAACCGGTTTGAGAAAAGAATTAGATAAGTTCATGGAGAATAGGCCCATCAGTAACTATCAGCCAACAGGGTCAGGGATGCAGCCCCAAGCTTTGGATATCCCTGACCCTCAGACTGGCAAAACCTTGGGTAGGACAACAGGATATCATCCCACTGATAATTGCCCTAGTCTCTTTGTTTGCTCTGAACCATCGTTCCTGGACAATGGGAGCTGTAGGAAATGGTGGCTCAGCCCATATCACTTCCCACAGTTCCCATGGGCTGGGAACAGCAAACCACAGCCCCTGGGAGCTGCGAGCAGCCATACCTGAGGATGCTCAGGTAAATAAAGCACCTGGTTTCCCACCAGAGGTTAATCCAGGCAAATTGTGTCCAGCTGGTGGGCCACTTATTGCCCACCCCAGGATAGCTGGACCAGTGGTCAGAAGCAGCATGGCCATTCCTCTGCCTAGAGGTGCGCCATGGGTGATACACAGTGGGGTCACATGTAGTCCCCAGCATCACCCCCACTATGGAGTGGTGCAGCCCCAGAGTAGTACAAACTTCCTAGCACATGTTATTCTCAGGCCGTGCCATTCCATGGGGCAGGGGGACGTGGTGCACACTCCACAGAAATAGTGTGGTGCTTTCCCAGGAAGAGATGGGTGCGAATGGAGCTGGGGTAGGAGGAACAGCTCTGTGGGGAGCCCGGCAGGAAGGGAGGGGCATGGCAGGAGCACGTGGCTGTTCCCCACACGCACACAATCCCTGCATAGGTCACCTCTGTAGTTGAGAACTGGGGGACCCCTCCAGTAAAATTAAAAGGGCGTAAATTTAAGCAGATAAAACACAGTATTTTTACCCAACGAGTTAACCTAATTGCCACACGTTATCTTTGGCACACATTGCTTTGAAAGATTCAGAACAAAGGCTTTGGCATAATGAGAGCATGCACAGTTCTGTCAGCTGAGTATTGCTGAGCACTGGCCCTTAAAATGGAGCTCAAGGGGGAACGAGGCCCTGATCCTGACTCAGAAAGGAACAGTGGAATTCTGGGGGGTGTTGTTCCCAGGATGGCCTTGGAATTATAGTCTGGGCAGCTCTGCATGCTGAGGACCGGGTACAGGAAAGGAGGACTCACCGGTTTCTCATTGAGCCTGAGGAGATTCTGTACTGGTTCTCCTTTTATACAGCTATGGGAAAGGGGTCTGAAGAGCCTTGGAAAGAATAGGCTTTGGCTTCCTAAAGAGCAGGATATGCAAGAATGCTCTCCTCCTAAGAGCCTTCAGACTGGAACTGCCTGTGATAATGGGGATCCCTACAGAAATCAGGCAGAAGTAGCTGTGTAAAGAAGCCTGTGTTGGAGCCAGGAAAGGGGCCTGAAGAGGCTGTACAAGGAAGTGAGCCTAGGCCTGGACACAGAGCATGCAGACCGCCTAGGGTGTGCTTTCAGAGATGGCTCTCTTACACCCAGTCCCCTCTGCAGCTGGGTGGGAGCTGATTATGCCTCCAGCAAGGCACCTGGAGCTAGACTGGTCCGCTGTCAGCTGCATACAGCCTAGTTTGAACCCTGCAGCTCAGGGAAGAACCTTGAGGACCCAACAAACCTTAGGCAAAGGATTGTGACCCTGAAGGGGTCATTAATGGCTCCTTGAAAGTAGTATTTGTTTGGGCCCTTTTGTAGGAAGTCTGTTTTTTCCAAAGGGGTGAAGTTTCCTAATTTAATGGGAGAGAGAAATTAAATTGCTCATGCATGCTACCAGCAAGTGGTTGTGGACCAGCTGGGAAACAGAAGCACCAGCCATGACTGACACCGCAGAGGTGGAGAACAGTAAGAAGTCCTGTGGCACCTTATAGACTAACAGATATTTTGGAGCATAAGCTTTTGTGGGCAAAGACCCGCTTCATCAGATGCATGAGTGGCAGGGGCCAGAGGGGTGTTTAAAGAGTGGGCAGTCTGTATGCTCCGTGTCCAGGCCTAGGCTCACTTCCTTGTACAGCCTCTTCAGTCCTCTTTCCTGGCTCCAACACAGGCTTCTTTACACAGCTACTTCTGACTGATTTCTGTAGGGATCCCCATTATCATATGCAGTCCTAGTAAAAGGGAGGGCCAGAGCTGACAAGGTCTATTCAGTCAGGGTGGAACTGGCCCATTATCAGTAGTATGTATCAAAAGAGGAAAAAACAAGGCAGATCAGACAGGGGAGATGTGGCCCATTGTCAGAGCCTAATGTGGAGATGTTAACACCCAGGGCAGAGAAGCTGCTTTTGTAAGGGGCCAGCCACTCCCAGTCTCTATTTAATCCTTGGTTGATGGAGACAAATTTGCAAATTCCCAGCTTGTTCACAATCACCTGCTGGTAACATGCATGAGCAATTTAATACATTTGTATGAGCAATTTAATATATTTGCATGAGCAATTTAATAAATTTGAAAATTTGACTCCATCAACCAAGGATTAAAAGAGAGAAAAGTGAGTTAATTTTACAGGTAGGGGCTGGGGGAGGGAGGGGTTCAATGGTTTGTCCAGAGACATTCAGGAAGTCTGTGGCAGACCTAGGGACCGACCCCCTAATCACGTGAGGCCCAGTCCAGAACGATAACCCCAGTCCTCTTTCTATAATGTGCAAATATATCCTGAGGTCTCTGTCCATCCTGATTCAGTCTTTAAGGTGTTTACGAACTGCACGTCAGTACAAGGGGCCCCTGAGTGAGGGCTTCCGACTTTGGCTTACAGGGTTTTGTAGATTCAAGTTGTTCTTACAAGGAAACCCTCGTGTAGATGTGATCGGTGTGCCTGAGGTAGCGAACATATTGCTGTGTTAACTGCAGGTCCAAGGCAGCTGGCGGATATTTGAACTGTCCCTTATGGACTGGTGCCATAGAGTGGCAGTGTTGCTGAAGAATTCTGCAGCAGGTGTCTAAGCCACTGTAAAAATAATGCTCTCGGAAGTGGCTGTGTTTCAGCTGACTTTCACTTAAAGTCAGGGGAGGTGGTGTGGAGGTGGGAACCAATGTATCTTGCACTGGGGACACTTACAGAGTCAGAGGACTGAAAGGAACGAGCATCAGAACCCTAGAGATCTGCCCTGCTCTCCTAGTTTTATGCCAACTGAGCCAGCTCCGTTTGTGGTGTTTCTCAGAAGGATGTAATTTTGAGTGACATCCAGCAGGGTTAATAAATCAGCTAGTAATGTGTAACAGGGGTGGGTGCCAGCCAGCTGTAGGTGAATTGCTGCAGGTAGCCCTGAACAATGACCCAGTCACAAGAAAGCCTCAGCTGACGTGAGCAACTGTGGCGGTTTTGTACTTTTAAATTACTGGCAAAGCATTCTTCACCTCCCCAGGGAGCTCATAGCTATTGAACCGGCTACAGGAGACGGTCCTGAGCTGAGTGCTCCTGAATCAGAGTTTATGAAGTAGCTGTCACAAGTTCTGTTGAATTGCCCGAGGTCATCTGCCTGTCTAGGAAATGCAAGAGACACCACCTGACTTACATGCCTAGGTAGCAATTGCAGTGCATGCTAACTCAAGAATCTGCCTGAAATGAGTGGAGCCTGGAGCTATTGTTTCCAAGGGCCCAAGATCCTTGTAAGATCCTTCAGCTTTAGTTCAGACACTAGAGCCAGAGACTTTCCTAGCCAATCTTATCTCTGTTCTGCTGCACTGTACACAGCCTGCAACTATCAAAGAAAAATAATTACCATTAGAAATACTGACTTGGATCAAGACTCTGTATTTTATTTAAAAGCCCCCTTCAAACCTTGATCTTGTGACAGGTTTAGCCTTGTTCTTAGCGGAAGGTGACCAACAGACGCTGACTCAGAATCACGCAAAGTGATGGTAATCCAATCAGTGAAAGGCACAGTTAGGTGTAAATCACCTAAATATGCCACTTCCTGCCATAGGTGATTGCCCTCATGGCAAAGGACACCTTTTGAAATGAGTATTAGGAACTCTTTCTATAGTGGCAGTTAGAGCTGTGGCAGAAGATACTTTATCTGCTCAAACCTCAGAAGAACACACACAAATATAGCAAAAAGATTTGTGCATGCTTTTCCTTCGTCACATTGCCAGGGATGCTTGCAGCACGGAAGGGTGTATTTTTTTGCGTAAGACATTCATCCCATTTCCAACTGTTTTGCTTCTTGGTAGAAGGAAAATGGTCCAAATTCTCTGTTTGGAGTTACCATCAACAGCATCATGGGACAGGAAAGCAGTACTGGCTAAGAGCACAGCAGCTAGAGTAACTTCAGGCCCAGAATTTGGCCCATATTTCATTTCCAACAGATAACAAAAAGCAGCATGTAAGCAAGTTCCATGAAACTAAATGGATGAGGCTTACCAGTTGCAGTTAACTGGTGGGGGCAGATGGTTGCTCCAGCCCTGCTGTGGCTGAGGTGTGCTCAGGCCACCCTGGCCCCGGAGCGCCACAGGTGGGAGCAGTCCAGCCCAGCCCCTGTTTAACACATTACCCAGTTAAATTTTAACCAGTTAAATAAATGGATTTTTGAATCCCTAATATGCAGTTGAGTGAGGAGGGAACATCTTATCAAACATGAAGAAGGCCCAAACTTGTTGCACTGCAGAATTTGCTTGCTGTCAGAGCTGCAATTGTATTTTTAATAGCACCATTTCTCCCAGGCCAGCTATCTTCAAAACTGATTGTAAAAGTAGTACTTTATGTAGAGTTGATTGTTATATAGGGCGTTCTGCATAATCATCCATGACCGTGATGCGAATTGCATGAGCAGATTATTGGTCTCCAGCTCTGTGTCTTCCTTGGCAAGCATCTCCTTTCTTTTCACGGTGTATGAGAAATGTCTGAGGAAGCTACACCACAGGACATTTTATTTCAGTTTGTGTAACACCCTTTTTTTTACAAGGGCTTTGGAATGTTTTACCTGAGGGCCCTCATTTTGGATAGCTCCGAATAACAAGAAGTGAATTTCATTTTATAGTGTCTTCCCAAGGTGGTTTTAATTTTATTACTGGGAAACTTAAGTAAAACAGCTGGTTATGCAAAGTGATGTAAGCATACCATATATCTGAATAGCTCACTACTGAGAGGCAGATAAAAGTTAATGTTCTCTTTCCATAAACAACGTAAAATGAAAGTGCACTTACCTTCAAATGTTTGTTTGCGTTGCCAGCCAGTAGCTAGTGTGTTCTTACTGGTCTCTGTTCAGCACAGCCTATGTCATGGTGCCAGCTGTCCATTTACGCTGGATGCCATTTAAAAATGGATATTTCTCACACCATGGTAGTTATCTCTACTGTGGTATTTGCACTATTTCACTAGCCAAAGAATAGCAAATTTAAAGTGTTAGTATGTCCAGTTTCTAACTGTGCGAATTGCACTTGATAGGAAATCCATTTTTAGCAAAAATGGCAAAAAATAATATATATTTCTAAAAGAGTGTAGAACTTTTTTCTTTTCCTAATGTCGATGACCAGGAATGAGATCTCCAGGTTGAATGACAAGAGGAATCCACATTACCTTCTAAATGCCTGACGGTATTATTTTGTCAGAGTGGGGATCAAATACTCTTCTGAACACTTGCAATCCTGGGGCATACCTGGGCTTTAGGTTCTAGCTAAAAGGCTTGGTGACCAGAGGAGAGGTCTCTGATGTCCCACCCAAAGAGGGTAAGGGCAGCAGCACTGGCACAGCATTACAGCTGTTTGCATGGGGAAACTGAACTGCAGAATGTCAACTTCCATTTCTCTGCTTGCACCCAGTATGGTGAGTCAGTGACCTACAGAATGTCTAAAACATAGCACTGGCTTAGTCACGCTTCTTTTCTGGATGTGATTATGTTGAGAAAGGTAAGAGAGGGGGATGTATATTTGGAATTAGTCCCAAACAATCCTTTGAAACTTCAGGGCTGTGCTGGCTGCCATTTCAGAGGAAACGAACATCTCTAATGGAAACCTGTTGATATTTCCTGGGTGCCTCTGATCTCTTAATGTGACCCCAGCCTCCAAGTACCACAAATACAGATACAAGGGAAGTTTAGACCCTCATTAAGCCCTGATAAAAACTTCTATCAGAGAAAGCTGCAGTCATGATACCCATTCCCCTGCAGTGACCTTGAAGCAATTTTGTGATCTCAGTCATGGGTTCTCATGAAGGAGGGATTTGCTAATTGGCCTTTCCATGTTCTGCTTGAAAGACAGCAGGCTCCAAAAAGCAGGTGATAAACTTCTGCCACATTCGGGCAGGATCTCTGCCCCCTGAATTCAGGGCAGGATCTGGCAGGATGGGAGGCATTGCTGATCTTAACCTGCCTTTATGCTCTCCAAGGCTGCCAGTGTGGTTAGCAGTGTGACAGAGCCTCCTCTTGTGTGTGGCATGTTTTACCTTGCTTCTGGCACAGAAGTTGTTTCAGTTCTTCAGTGCCTTAAACATTTTCAAAGTCCATTTTTCATTTGGATTATGGTGGCTCTTAGGGGCACCAATTGAAATCATGTACACTTTGGAGCACAACAGGGCTCCTTAGCCTGAGATGGTCTCTGCTCTGAATAGATCACGGTGTAAGTAGACAAGACAAAGGAAGTTATAGTTTGGACATTCAACATGGAGATTGACTTGCCCTGGGTCACACAGGGAGTCAATGACAGACCCAGCAACTGACCCCAAATCCAGATCCATCGCCAAGAGTCTTAACCTTAAGACCAACCTGCCCCACAAGTTGTGAGTTTTTGGGAATGCTACTTACTCTTGGACAGCTGTGCGCAAGACACAGCTTGCCGATAATTTCACAAATTCCAAATTTAGTTTTAGTCACAGTTTTGACCATATCACTGTGTTCACAAAAATCACTAAATTCACAGAAGATGAATGTTGGCGTATTTTTAAGGGGTAGGTGATCATTACTTAGTTAATGGACCCTCTTTGCCCATTTTTCCTTAGATAGAATCCTGTCTTGTGCTCAAAATTGACTTCAAGAACTATACATCATATTTAACTCCTTCCCCTCCAGCCCCCCTCCCTCTGCCTTCCAAATACTAAGTACACAATATCTGAATTAGTGGCACCATAGCAATGAATTCAGCTAGCTAGCTGGTAGGCCAACAGAAAAGGCAGATGCACGAGATCAGACAGACTCTGCCTGCCTGTAAAATGCCTGAAAGAACATATGGGAACAATCTGAGTCCCTTACTTGGGAGAAAAAGAGATTAGGTGGAATTTTCAAAAGTGTTTCCGTGGCACTTAGGATCATCTGCAAATCCTTAAGGTGTTTCTCTGGCTCTTAAGTTACCTAAATACCTTTTTAAAATGCACATGTGTTTTCTTTTTAATCCACAGGAAAAAGAACCATCCTCTTACAAAATCTGTTTGTAACTGCTCACAGAAGCCGTGTCTACACGTGCACGCTACTTCGAAGTAGCAGCACTAACTTCAAAATAGCGCCCGTCGCGGCTACACGCGTCGGGCGCTATTTCGAAGTTAACTTCGACGTTAGGCGGCGAGACGTCGAAGTCGCTAACCTCATGAGGGGATCGGAATAGCACCCTACTTCGACGTTCAACGTCGAAGTAGGGACCGTGTAGACAATCCGCGTCCCGCAACGTCGAAATTGCCGGGTCCTCCATGGCGGCCATCAGCTGGGGGGTTGAGAGATGCTCTCTCTCCAGCCCCTGTGGGGCTCTATGGTCACCGTGGGCAGCAGCCCTTAGCCCAGGGCTTCTGGCTGCTGCTGCGGCAGCTGGGGATCCATGCTGCAGGGACAGGGTCTGCAACCAGTTGTCGGCTCTGTGGATCTTGTGTTGTTTAGTGCAACTGTGTCTGGGAGGGGCCCTTTAAGGGAGCGGCTTGCTGTTGAGTCTGCCCTGTGACCTTGTCTGCAGCTGTGCCTGGCACCCTTATTTCGATGTGTGCTACTTTGGCGTGTAGACGTTCCCTCGCAGCGCCTATTTCGATGTGGTGCTGCGCAACGTCGAAGTTGAACATCGACGTTGCCAGCCCTGGAGGACGTGTAGACGTTACTCATCGAAATAGCCTATTTCAATGTCGCTACATCGAAACAAGCTATTTCAATGTTGGCTTCACGTGTAGACGTAGCCAGACAGACTTGAGTCTGGGACCTCTAGAGCTTAGTGCATGCGCCTCCACAGTTTGAGCTAAAAGCTGGTGAGATTTCAGCTAAGGCTGTATAAGTGGTCTAGGGGTCACCACATGGGACAGTGAACCACACCTAGCTGTGTGTATTATATGTTCTCATTTTAGTTGTCCAAATAACAATAAGATGAGAAGAAAACTCTTTAGAATGAGTGGACAATCTCACAGGGTATATCCAGGAAACAAGGTGTTTATTGTGAAAGACTGATTTGATCCCATTGATAGGTTGTAGCCATACATCTGATGTATGTCTTCCTGGCAAAAGAGAGAAGCCAAAAAATCTGGTTCCTTCTGAACACCCCAGTTCTAATCAGAGATATTTTTCATTCATGACTATGTCCACAAGAGCTAGGAAATGGAATACACAGCCTCTAAGAGGCCATTCAAATCAGACACAGGTCAGTATTAAGTAAAAGCTGTAACCATCTCCTGGCTGTTTGGTGAATGACTTTACCTGCCTTTGGGGCTCTCTCTGTGTGTGTAAGTC
This sequence comes from Carettochelys insculpta, assembly GCF_033958435.1. Taxonomy (NCBI): domain Eukaryota; kingdom Metazoa; phylum Chordata; order Testudines; family Carettochelyidae; genus Carettochelys; species Carettochelys insculpta. The sequence goes on along the minus strand of NC_134140.1, from coordinate 128,854,867 downwards.
ACCATCACAAAGTATAGAGCAATTGGCATAAATGTGTTGTTGGCAGAACAGAGCAATGTGCAGTGTGGATTAGAAAATGAAGGTGGCCCTCACTGCTGCCTCCAAGGAGTTGTCTACAGGATGGTTTCGTGATGCACGTCCATAATTGCTACTGAACCTTCTGGAAGTCACCAATGTGTATTGAGGGAAGAAAAAAGACTGTTTCAGACTCTACAGTTTTTCAAGGGTGGCTGGCTGCCTTACCCAATTCTAGTTAGTGTTCATGAAAAATAAACAAATCCATGTGCTACTAGAAGAAGGATATCTCAGTAGTTAGAGCATTGGCCTTGTACGTTCAGGGTTGGGAGTTTAATCCTCAAGGGGTCATTTCATAGTTCTGGGGCAGGTTAGCTCTTTTTTTTTTAAAAAAAAAAAACTTGTGAGGGATGGTGATAGTTCCTGCTGGGAGGGCAAGTGACTGGTCTCTATGACCTGTCAAGGTCCCTTCCAGCTCTATGAGATATGTGTATCCCCATGTATTATCACTATTATAGCGTCCTTTAAAAGGGGAAAAAGAGTTAACTGGTTACTTTGTTAATGATAATGTCTGCAAAAAATAAACTTTCCACTGAAAATGCCAGTGGAGTGCAGCGTGGGAAGGCAGTAGGCACAATCCTAGATCAAAGCATGTACTAATGTGTCATAATTACAAAGTACTGGAACAAGCAGAGACTTATCTCCTATGTCCAAGGTCAAAGTGACATTACCGATGGGAAAAGCCATGTAAAAACATTACTAATGGGGGGGAAAGACAAGTTCTGGGTAACTTACCACGGTGAAAGTGTGATACTCTCACACACAGTGCCACTAAGCTGCTATCATTTTTCCTTCACTGAGTCTGAGCAGTTAGGTCTATGCATGGAAAGCAATGAAAGAGACTTACTTGGAGGGGACCTTCTTAGCCTGGAGAAGGTTTTCAGATGTATGACATTTTTAATGGAACCTTAGCAGAATTAAGGGATACTGTCTACGATGTCAATGGTTCCTGCATCAGATGCTGAAGAAAAGTTGTCATTGAATGGCTGTGCAGTATCAGTTTAATATCTGAGAGATGCTCTCAGTCTTGTGCAGGAGAATGAACATGATCTACAGTGGTTTTGTTTCTCACCTCTATTTTCTAGGAATGCTATAGGTTAACAAAAGAGAGGTAGCCATGTTAGTCTGTACTCCAACAAAACAAAGCAGCAGAAATGCCTGTCCCACGACAGCTCATCACTGAATAGATCACTTAGTTAGTCTTTCAAGTGCTACAATTCTGCTGCTTTTGTTTTACAGGTTAACAAAGTTCTCTGAGATATGTCCTAGGTTTTAACCCATCCCATTTTGCAAGACAATGGACTAATAGGTATCTGGCTGCATGATTAGAAAATTGTACTTAATAGACTCTCAAGCAACTTAGTCCATACAGTTAGAAATTTCTAACATTTTAGGTCCCAGAAATACAAATTTTAGGGTGTAATGAAATCAGTGTCAAGATTTCTTCCAAAAGTGGCAGAAACATCATAATTAGTGATTGACTCATCATTCAAAATTTGTGTGCAAGAGGAGTAAATGGGCAGACCATGGGCCAAATCCCAACCATCAGATTCTTTTGAACAAACACTGAAATTTTGTTGTTCATTTTCATATTTTCTCTCGTCAAAGTCCAGAGTCCACACGTTGACCAAGAAATTTAGACCCTGACTAAAAGTGACTTACTACTGCTGATAGAGTATGAAAAAATGCAAAGAGGACTGACTGAATAGCTTCATCAGTGTTGCCTCCACAGCAATGTTTAGATTCATTAACTGGGGAATTATTTCTCCAAATAGTTCTTAGTGTAAAGGGGTTTGCAAACAGCTTGTAACTAGTATTTGACTTTCAAAGGTGGAGCAGTTTGATCAGACATATGGGGCCTGATTCATAATCATTACTCTGGTCTTACGTTTAGTGTAGCTCCTTTGAAATACAGGTTGAAACTCTCTTGTCAGGACCACACTGGCGCTGGATGAGAGAATTTGCTGGGTAACAGAAGGTCAACATTTTCTAGCACATTACCAACACTTCCTCTGCCCACTGGGCTCTTAGAAGACATTTAGTGGTGAATTACAGCTAAATAACAGCACAGAACACTGAGAATCGGACTGGTGACTGGAAACAAACTTTATAGGACCTAAGGAGACTTGGCCACTCCCATGATAAGTGGGCATCCAGCCAACTAAACTCATGACAGATTGCAGAGTTTGCCAGATGATAGAGTTCCAAATTAGAGAGGTTCAACCTGTACAAACTCTGAATTCTAGTCCAATGCTCAGTATCAGAATACAAGTATGTAAGAGACAAGATAATGCCGTCTACAAGATAAAACAGAAGCTACAGGTCAAAACACAAGCACATAGATGGTGGGCTAAGGATGCAAAGTCCAATCCTGCATCCCCTGGCTTGAAGTGGCTTTTATTGTATACAGGATTTACCGTTTGATTGAGTGGATCAGAGCACCCCTACTATACAAATTGTTCCTGCACAAGTAACAAGAACAAAGAGTCAAATATTCCTCTCACCAATATCTAATGGAAGCAATGGGTCAGTGTTTTAAGTGTGCATTTTGTTGAGGTTAGAAAATACATACAATTGCTAGTTGCCTCTGGATTTTATGACACAGTATGTGTCCATCCATAAAATTAGACACTCCTCCCCCATCAGAGGGGTTTTATGGGCCCTGGGCCACAGCAAGGGTGTGTCCTTCCCACCCCTTCTGCCTGCAGTTCCTACCCCTCCCCGCCGTGTCCCAAGGTGCTTCTGCTGGATACATAGGTTTGGGTTGGGGGGCTCACGCCTTTGACCTGACATTCCGCTCAGGGTGCAGTGTTGGGGGCGTGCCCATTTTTTCCAACACCCTCAGTGACTAATCTATGAGCATGAAACTCAAACACAGATTAAATCAATGTTCTGTCATCCCACATATCTCATCCCTCACAGATGTAAACTATATTCAAAAAAAAAACAAACCAGGACAGTCAGTTTAAACACAGGCAAACAGTGTGTGTAATAGAGAAGCAAGCAGCTCTAGATTCTTATCCAGAGCCCCTTTTTCCTGCTGTAAGTTTGGCAAACGTTCTATATGTTGGTCATGTGGGTGACATGCCAATTTTGTTACACCCTGGCGTACGCTCTCTGCAACCTGCCTGTTCTGTTCTTAATTTGTGGCTTTTTACCCCCTGGGTGGCTTGTAGATGCAATCAGATGTGTCATTCATTTCAGTTAACTGACAAGCATACAACAGGCTAATAAATGTTGGGCCCTGCTAATTTCCTTCATGATGTCACTGTAAGTTAGTATTACTTGACTAGTCCAGCTGAGGAATTGTTTGATGTATGGCCAAGATGGGATTATAATTAGGGAGAGCAGAACTGCCTTTATTTTTGTATAATTTTGATAGCATTAAGCATATTTTTTGCTTTTGTTTTTTTTTCCTCACAGTTGTAGGAAAATGATGCCTGTCAGACATTTATTTAATGGAGCTAACTACTGAGATTCAAAATGCTACAGCTATGTAACAAGTTCAAACACGAACCATCGGCATATCTCAAAATGTAGCTTTCAATCACAATCAGAAGTTCTTAAGGAGCATTTTGCCCATCTGTGAATTTTGATGGCCAACGGTGGAAACTTCCTTCGTTGGTTTGTGAGAGTGCAGTGATCACTGAAGTTTAGTGACCTTACCAGTACAAATCTAGCTCTTCCAAGCCTAGCTGTGCTACAGATGGACTACCACAGGAGTGGCGGCACCCAGAGCCACAGACCCTTTAAAACAGGCAGGCAGCACTAACGGTTGGCTGGTGGGAAGGAGGTGCAGCGTGCTTCTGGCGGGGCTGCGGGCTGGTTGTCCCCAGCCCTGCCACTTCCAAATGAGGCCTGGTCCCTTCTGGGATTGCAGAGGTAGATGGACACTCGCCCAGCAAGTCTGTCAGCCTCCCTGTTGGCTGCTCTAGATTTTTGGAAAATATCACTTGAGTAACATTTAGGGAGCTAATGTAGATGCGGACTGCAGATTCTGTGTCCAATTCTAATCTGTTGGAGCGTGAACGGCTTTTCCAACAGACTGTGCAATGAAACCTTTTACACATTGTAGCCATTGAAACACTTCACCTTCTTGCATCCAGTAGCAGGGTTGGTTGTAGTCTAATATGAAGACTAGGAATGTCAGTTTAATTATTGCAATGGGAGTGATACATTCCAGCCCAAATACAGTCACTCCTGGGAAAAACAGTAAGGCAGGAGTATCAGAGTGAGCAAAAATTGCGGCTGGTGACTTCATCACAGCAGCAGCTGGGGACATCTTCTCAAGTTACAGCAGCGTCACAGTGAGTTTGTAGCAAACCGGCCACAAATGATAAACCTCCCTGAGAGCCGCCAGATACAAATCTGTTCAGGTTGCAGGGCCAGTATCTGACGTAGGTTTGGATAAGAGGTTCTGAGTAGGTACATGCTGCCAACAAAAGGAAGCATGAAGACTTGTGATGGTTAATATCCTCAGAGGGGGAGTCGTGTTAGTCTGTAGCGTCAGTAATAACCAGAGGTCCTGTAGAACCTTAAAAAGAATAACAAATATATTTATTAGGTTTCGTCTGTTAGCCTTTTTAAGGTGCTACAAGGCTGCTTATGATGAGTAATGGGTACTAACAGTGCAGTCAGGCTGCTGGACATCTGGAAAACCAGATCTGTGGCATAGCTCTCTCCCCTTCTCCATTTATTTTTTTAAACTAATAACAAAACAGTTTTAACTGTTTTTCTGATGTGTCATATGTGTCCAGGTAAAATCATGCTGTATGGTTCAGCTAATGTGTATCGCCAATTCCTCTTCAATGTGACTTTATGCCTTTGCTCAAATGTTCTTTTTTAGTGTTAATTTAGATCCAAACAACAGCCAGCTTTCCAGCCTGGCTGTGGAAGTGCAAAGGGCCCATAAATTTGTTTAACTGGCCTCGTGTGGATGATGTATTTGGGATCTTTGAGGGAGACTAATTGCAGAGTAAGGCACTGCTCAGTCTGAGCAGTGGTGGGGAAACGGAGTCCTTAATGTACAAAAGACGTCTCCTAGGTAGTAGTGGGAGATGGCCCCATGGACAGATTTAAGCCACTGAAAGGACAGTCGCTCTCCACAGAAGGAGCACAGGTGTTCTCTCTGTTTCAGCAGCATAATTTCATTTTTGGTGAAGAAATGTGTTTTCATAACTTCATTGATGTTTGCTTCTTGAAGAGACTCATCATAAAGTACGTCGGGTTTGAACACTCAGGCTGTCTCACAGTACATTTACTGTGTTTATAAGCTAAGACAGCCTGATATAAGTTTTTGTGTGTTGCACTAGTTGAACACTTTTGGGGAAAAAATAGGTTTGTTGAAGCATTTTGAGGCATCACAGGTTTTAGCAAACACCTTGAAGGATGGGGTGGGAAGAGGCAGAGTAACCTAGGGACTGACTCTGTAGACTCGTCGTGTGGGCACTGGCCTGGAGTGGGGGAGACCAGGATTCATATCACCGCTCTGTCTGGCTACATCTACACGAGAAGCCTTTGTCAACAGAACTGACTGTCGGAAGGGATTTTGTGGGCAAGCTTCCGTTGACAGATTGCGTCTACACATAAAAGCAGATCAAAAGAGCAATCTGCTCTATCAACGGCAAGAAGCCAGCCTGCCTGGCCTTTCAACAGAACGGCTGACCAGGAGCTCAGTAAACTGGGCTTCCTGGTGAACTGGAAGCCCTGACTGTCAACAAAAGGGCCCTGTAGCATCTACATCTGTTTTGTCAACAGAACCCTGTTGAGAGAGGAGTTATACCTGAAAGGGGAACAGTATAAAGGTGCTAGCGGATGTGCTGGGTTTTGTCAACAAACTATCAACAAAGCGCATTTTGCATGTAGATGCTCTGTGTTTTTCCTGACAAAAGCCCAGTTTGCTGGGAAAAGCCTCTCATGTAGATGTAGCCTCTGGTTTGAAGTGGTCTGGGTTGAAAAACACTGTTCTGAATCTACCAGAACAGGGGATGGAATCTGAGTCTTCTGCCCCCTGTGTGTACCTCCTTGAAGTGCAAAGGTTGGGTTTTGATCCAGAAACCATATATTTTGACACAATTCCATTTTTGCAAAAAAAAAAATTGTCCTTTCATCCTGCCACAGCATGAAATTGGCATTCTCTGGGCATCTCTTCATATATGGCTCCTGTCACCATAATATCTGTGACCCTAGATGCTAAGGGCCTCTATTTAACCACAGAATAGATACAACACATGCAAAGGCTGGGCAAGCTGCTGGTATCGTCTTCTGTTCTAACCTAGACTATCTCCTGTTTTAAAAGCAGGATGCCTTCACGAGGCATCACTATTGGGGCACCAGTTTCTTTAATGGAGGCCTTGGGACAACAGCCTTCCACTCACCACCACTCAAAGGCTGCATCTATACTACAAGATAAAAATTGAATTCATTAAAAATTGGATTTAACTTTGTTTTATGAATGGATCCACAAAGCTTCTTGAAATTTGACCCACCATTTTTCTGTGTCGAGTTTCCACGGCCCCATTGCCCTATGCAAGTTCAACGGCGTGAGCAGTGCATTGTGGGTATTGCTCCCATAGTGCCTCTGCCCCAGCTGCTTATGGGTGTTTCATGTTTGAATCCCAGAATGTAAAGCAGTGTCCCAGAACTCAGAGCACCCAGTAACCACACAAAAACAAACTGGAGATTGTGCCATTTCCTGTGGCATTTTCTCCACTAGCACAAGCCTGGATCCCGAAATGCTTCAACTCACAGCACACATCATTTTGGCAACCACACTGGCTGTCATGCAATTTTGCTTTCAATTACAAAGCTCAGTATCATGATGATGATGGTGGTTTTGAAGAGCAAATCTCTCAACTGCGGTCCAGGCACTCAGCTGCTGGCTGCCCTGGATGCATTGGTGACAGTGGAACGGCTGTCTTGGACTTGTGAGACCCACACACGTTGGTGGGACCACATCATTTTGCAGTTCTGGGATGACCAGCAGTGGCTACAGAACTTTTGCATGTGCAAGTCCACTTTCATGGAATTTTGTGATGTGCTGGCCCCTGCCATGAAGTGCAGCAACACAAGAATGAGTCTGGCTTTAATGGTTCAGAAGTAAGTGACAATCGCTTTGTGGAAGTTTGCAACACCCAACAGCTACTGGTCAGTGGCAAATCAATTTGGGGTGGGCAGATCTATGGTGGGGTCTGTGGTGATGCAGATGCCCAATGCAATTTGGCAGCAACTCCTCGCGAAGACCATGCCCCTGGGAGATGTACAGGCAATAGTGGATGGCTTTGCTGCCCAGGGGTTTCCTAACTATGGTGGGACAATAGATGGTCTATACACCCCCATCATGGCCCCAGACAACCTGGCCTCTATCCAAGAGAAATGTGGTGATCTATGAGCAGGTGCCACGCGATATGACCACCAGCGGTTATTCCTGGGACTTTATGCGATGCTGGGTGAAGATGAAAGAACTCTGACAGGGCATCAAAAAGTCCTCATGTACCATAAGTCAGTGTTCTGTGGGATACCGGTGTTCTCTGAACAACACACAGGTGTTCTGTGAGCGTCTGATGCTTTTTTGATACACACTGAGGGTCTATGTATTCTGTTATTAAAACCAGATACAATATTACAACTTCACTGCAAAATTACTTCATTTTGTTCTTGTTGGATAAGTTGCTATTTGTGGTTTGTTTGTTTGTTTGTTTTCTTTCTTGGTTTGAAGAAAATTTTCATTTGTGTTCCACATAAAAAACATTTGTTCCACGGTCTCAAAAAGTTTAAGAAACTGCCATAAACAATGCCATTAGCAGAAGCCATGTAACCCATTCTGTCCACTTACTTGAGCATCCCTAGAAAATCACCAGATTTATGTTATTTTTGGGCCAATATAATAAGCAAATGCAGAGTCCAGGGAGCCTTCACAGAGAGAGTACTACCAGGGCTCTCTCTCTCTCTGTGACAGTGGGGAGGAGGGTCAGTTCAAATTTGAAAGAGTTCATTGAGATCATTGTCCATACTAGTGCCACAAGCCATGCAATCACACAGCCTGGCATGAGGTATTCCTTATTTTATAGCTGCTGCTGGTTTGGTCATGAATGAGGATGCCCATAGTAGAAAAATCTTAAGGCTTTTCCATACATGAGCTCAAATTTCCTGATTTTTCCTCTTCTTTTTTCTTTAATTCATTCCACATCTCCATTTCCTCTCAGCTTTATTTATCCCACACACCCCACCCACACAACCACATTTACAGTGTGGGCAGGAGTGCGCAAGCATTTTAGATCAGGCCCCCCCTTTCCATCCATGCTATTAGCAGGCCCCCCCCAACCTGTCAAATGTCATTCAAAACAATAGAAATTTTTGGTTATGTTTGGGGGGAAAAAAATTTTTGGCACATGTAAGAAAATAAGTATGTAGAATGTAAAGACTTTATTAATCATAAATACGGATACATAAAAACAATAACATATGTCAACATTTTTAATGAGCTGGATGTGCCTGAGACCCAGCAGCTGATCATTCTGTGTCCCCCTTTACGAAATGTCATGCCCCCCCGAGGGGCCCCACCCCCACATTGCTCACCCCTGAGACAGGAGAGCATCTCTTCCCCCAGTGTTTCGTGCTGCTGCTGCTCCACCAGCTGACAGGAAGGTCGGTGGCCCAAGCAACGTGATTAGCTGCTCCTTATGCTCCCACGTCAAACCCTCCCTGACTGGTAGGTAAGTCCTCCCTTCACCAGTCAGACAGGAGGTTGAAGGAAGGGGACACACAGCACGCCAGGTAAGGGTTGCTGAAACTTCACATTCTTTACACCAATCCCCCAGTATCCTAGTCCTCATGTGCACCTTGTTCAAGCAAAACTTCCACTGAATTGTGTTGAGGACACTGGGGCATGTAGAACTGTAGGTCAACAGTTGATACGTAGGACTCACACTTTGGAACAGTGCAGCCAGTAGGCCAAGTCAAAAGATGGCCAAGTCAATCTGTATGTAGAGTACATTCTTCTTAGGACCCTTGGCTGTATGGTAGTACATTGTACTAGCAGGTCTTCTCATTCTAACTCTGCCTGAAAATCTACCTCTTCTGTAAGGCCAACAAGTAGCAAGCCCTTCTTTTGTCTTGGGGAGACTTGTTTCTGTGGGTTCCCCCCGTCGTTCTAAATGCTACGGTGTATGTCAGCACAATAAAAATGTATGTGATGTGCTCCATCCTGCAAATGCCCCTCACAAGCCAGTTGTGAAAAGCAAACATTACAAGGAGCCGTTTATTCTTTTTATTTAAAGCTGCAATGCAGTTCCTGCTTTTAGGGCGTGCTGGGCACATAGACAACACTCACTTAGAAAAGCACAAAGATCGGCTTTTGTTTATTTTATGACCATTTTTCATAATGCCAGGATGGGAGATTTCCCTCCTAGAATTCTTATTTTATTGGCTTATGCAGAAATCCTGGAAACACATGAGGGCTATTTATTCTGCAATCCATTTTATACTGCTGTTTAACACTTAAGATGTTAATAGAATTAACCCCTGTAAGGTGGCTAAATGTACCTCCTCACTCACAGACCACTGGCAGCCCAGGTGCACTTCATTTGAACAAACAGTTCTGTGCCCATCAGCGTGACAGTTTCTAGGTGTTACTGCAACACAAATAATAAAACTGAGTCTATGGAGACGGTTTAAATGGGGATCTGAAACTCACTTTTTGCTTTCCTCAGATAACGTGAAATGAGAAGACTGTGTTAATGATGTGGTGGCACGAGAAGGCATAGCAATGAGGACTTGGATAACGCCAAAGTTATTTTGCCATGAACTAAGTAAGTTCATTCAAATTAATTAAAGATAGGATTTTAAAGGGAACTGGTTTAAAACGGAGTGAGCCCCTGTGTGTATGCTCTGTCAGCGGTTCTCAACCAGGCGCACATGTACCCCTGTGGGTATGCAGTGTTCTTCAAGAGGGTATATTAACTCAGTGTTTCTCAATCTTTTTTATGAATACAAAAATGGGACTCATTTTATGGTAATCTAATTTTTATTTATCCTTTTTGCACAGCCATAAGTACAATGGTAAATGTGTTGCCTCTAGGCAATTTCTTCCAACCAGCCAGGTATGATTAAGTTGTGTAAACAAATGTGTTGCAATGGTAGAAAAAAATTGTGTCTGGCGGTACTTAATTTTTTTTTAAAGGCTACTTTATAAACAAAGGTTGAGAAACACTGCTGTAAGCAGAGTGATCTTAGTTCTCCTTCAGAGCCCAAATGTCACTTTATTTCAGAATGAGACCATTCACACACAGCGTACCACTCTGTAAAGAATACACATTAGCTTCTTCATTTAGCATAACTTTTCTGGGTCCTAGCCTCTCTGCTCTTCCCCCTGCATCCCCCACCATGTAAACAAATCCTTTGCTCTCTCAAAACATTCTGTAAGTGGCTTGTTAACTGCCATTTCATGAGCACGGGTAGAGCAGGGCAGTACAAAAACAATGCCTTGTGCATGTAAGAACGCAAGGTATGTTTGCTAGCCATCACCAATAATGTGGGTGCTGCTGCATCGGGCTGTATGCTCACACCTCACAGAGAGGGAAGCATGCACAAGCAATTGTGTTAGCAGATTAGCAAGCGTGCTTCTAGCTATTTAGTTTGCGAGGACAAAAATGTTTTCACTTAACAGCCCCACATTACCCATACCATACATAGTGTACCCATTGTACAGAGCTGTAACAAAGATGAGGTATGCGCCAAAGAGCTTCTGCTTTAAGTGTTTTCCTGCTCTGTAACACGAATACTTCAAAGCAGTTTAGAGATACCGGGCCAGAGTCCTAGGTTTTGGCCCAGCCTTGCTGATGTCAGTGGAGGTATTCTGGGTAACTCTACTTCATCCGGTTTTTTATGCTGCTTAGGTTCCTTTGTGAGGGATGTAACTAGTATTGTCAGGCCAAGTGTTGGGTGGGGGAGGGCCAAAGGAGGTAACTACCCTGGTACATGGGGATTCAAAGAGGCCCAGGGCTCCCAACCACTGCCACCACTCCTGCAGTGTTGGCCAGAGCCCCAAGCCCGTTAAATCACCACCGAAGCGCTAGATGGCACACCGTGGGTGCTGCTGAAGGGCTGGGGGGAGAGGCCAGCCCCTCCAAGTCCTGCCCCTTCTACCTGAGGCCACACCCCTTCCCGAAATGCAGATCAGCTGCGCACCTTCCTCCACCCTCCCACACACACACCTTGCCCGTCCCCCAAGGGCCCAGCCATTCTGTTGGGCCCTCTGAGTATTGTTGGAAGCAGGTCACCCGTTTCTTCCTGTGTCTCTCAGCAGGTTACCAGAAAGCTGGGCCAGGTAATCCTGAGATGTGGGAGCCTTCAGTCTTTTTGTCTAACTAGTTTACATCACCACCTCACACATGACAAATGCAAGTGCTCATTAAATGGATGTACCTGCACATTTTATAGCCTCCTTACAGAGGCCAGATGAAAATGTGGCCCTGTAAAAAGATTTTTTTTCCAGCCTGGCTACTTAAGCAGAATGAACAACTATGTTCCTTCCATTGTACTTGATTGCTACTTTCTGCTTCTGAGAACGTTGATGTATGGTAGGTACAATTCCATCTAGCTGGTGTTCCTCGAGGGAACTATTCAATGGCAGGATTTATTGTTTCATTTACTAGGGGCAGAAGTCTGTCATGCTGTCAGCCGGTGATTAAAACAAGTTCAAATCTTGTGTACTCTACCATGATTCACAAGGTTACCAAACACCTGGTGGTAGTGAGAAAATCTTGCCTGATCAATTTAAGACAATGGGTGAAGTAGCAGGTGTGAATGAGCCGGAGCGGTCATGTTATATGTTCGATTGCAAGTGCTACATTGTTTACCCCACAGGAAGACCTGTGAGTCTGTGAGGTGAAGCAAACATGGGCCAGTCACTCCAGATGCTTTAGAACGTTTTCATGTGTGCGTTTTCTTAAAGATCTGTGCAACTTTGTAAAGACAATGGCAACCTCACATCATATGCAGGTGTTAAGGGCGAGAGAGTGGCTGCCAGGTTCAGATGCTACATTACAACATCCCCAACCCCAACAGGTTGAAAGCTTATCCATGGCTCTAGCCTGTCAGGTGCTGATTACCTTCCTCTCCTGTTGGCACCTCTCAGAAGTTGACTGACACCTGGGACAACTGACACCCAAATCTGTAGTGAGACAAAGACGTTTTTGTCTAGTTGTGTTTTTTTTGTTTAAATGTCGACCTATTGATGGCAAAAGGTTTGATTTCTGATGGACTATCTCAGAACATACCTCACAAATAATGAAGAAACACCATAGGGAATATATGAGACATGCTGGTTGAAATAGATCATTCTGAAAATTTCACCATTTTTAGACAAATATCGCAGACCTGGTGAGTCAGAAAAGTAAAAGCTTATGCTCACATTCATCCTTGTCTATGTCAATAATTGAGAAAGGGCTGTATTTACTTTAGCAGTAGTTTCAGTTGTTCAGTACCGAATCACATAATACTAACGAGTGACTTTTCAAGGGACACAAAAATGCTCCTCTGCTGATTAGAGTATAACTGATCACCCCACGCAAATTGCATACCCACTCCTCCACATTAGCAACTGGCAATGGGCCACATCCACACTGACCAAACTGACATTTTCTCCTCTCTTGATGTTCACAGTTCCACATTAACTGCCAATAACGGGCCATATTCACCCTGACTGAATAGACCTTGTCAGCTCTGGCCCTCCCCTTTACTGAGCCCCCCCTCTTTTAAATCCCCCTCTAAAGCCCCTCCCATGCATCCAATGAAGCACGTCTTTGCCCATGAAAGCTTATGCTCCAAAATATCTGTTAGTCTATAAGGTGCAACAGGACTTCTTGTTGTTTTTGAAGATACAGACTAACTCGGCTACCTCTCTGATACCTTAAAACAGTGTTTCTTAAACTTTTTTGAGACCACGGAACAAACAATAATAAATTTTACGCAAAACCAAACAGCAATATATACAGCAAAACCAAAGTGAAGTAATTTAGTCAGCTATCATAGCAATGAAGAAAAAGCATTGTAATCTGGTTTTAATACCACAAATATAGACCATCTGTATTTTCCAAATGCTCACAGCACTCCTACGAGTTGTTCAGAACACTAGTATTCCACTGAACATTGTTTAAGAAACACTGCTTTAGAGGATAGGTCTGTTTTATTTTTCATCTGACTAATCTTGAGTTCGCTAAAGTTATTTTTTAACAGCATGACCTTTCATGTATTAGGGGTGCATATATAACACGTATCAAAGTTTGCACCCACCCTTCCAATTTTACACACCAAAATGGATATTTTATGCAGTGTGGGTAGGCTAGATTTTATCTGGCATTAAGCCTAACTCTGCTGCAAAGAACGGACGCATGCTTGATTTATGACTACTAGGATGTTTGGCCCAGATTGTATGTGTAAAGAAAATTCTTGATCAAATCCAAGTGTTTGTGGTAACCAGTCCTCAGCTGGTGTAAACTGGTATAGTTTCATTGAAGTCAGTGGGGTATGCAGATTTACGCCCTTTCAACAGTGCTGGCCCAATGTGGGCAGACCCAAGGCACCACACCAACAGCGGGGCCTGGTAGGGCATGGCTGTTGTAGTCAAGTGGAGCGCAGGGCCCAAGCAACAGCCTTATTCAGCTTGGCTGCATTTCAGGTGGTACAGGCTCTTTGGTTTTGAAACTGAAAAGCTCTCTTGGTTTTTCCATCTCACTCCAGCAATGCAGGGCTGTTCCTTAGCCAATATTACCCCGGAGTTTGTCAGTCTAGTGTGAAATTTGTCTAAACCCACCACAGAAATATTGTTTTCTAACATAAATGGGTGTGTGGCTTGAAATATTTGCCTTACCATTGGGCTCAAATTCAGTGACAGACAGGGAATAAAGCAGAGAATTTTGATGACAAATTCAAAAACTCAGCTGAGGGAGGGAAAAATCAATCAAATGCTGTTTAGCAATGCAGCAACATTATCCCAGAGTCTCTCGGAGGTGTCGCTTAGTGTAGCTTGTCTGTCGCTTAAAAGCCAGAATCTAGCCCTTATGTGCACAAGGGTGAGTCCTGGCATTCCTGGTCTTCTGTTGATGTTGGGTTGGTGACTGTGGGGCGGGGAGGGTGTCGGGGAGTCATCTGAAATCAATGGACAGAAAAGATCTTGCTCCTAGTTTTGACTAAGAACACAGTCGCTGTTTCAAAAACATGTCTTTTTTGCTCCACCTTTATGCAGACCCTCTTGCTGGCATCCAGGGGCGGGAGGGAGTGGGGTGCGCGATGCACAGAACTATTTTTGGTAATTTGTGCACACAGACCCTGACTAGGTTCCCCTCTGTGTGAGGTACCATCCATCAAATGATGTGGTTCCTACACCCACCAGCTTGATTTCTAAATAGACAACCAATGTAGCACACCCACACACTACTCCCAGCTCCACTACATCCCTCAACCAAGAGGCCATTGCTGACCTCATACATCATTTTTCCCCCCTCCTACCTACCCCCCCTGCAATAGATTCAAGCACAGCATGGAGAGGGTTTTGTTTGTTTGTATGACGAAGAGAAGTTCTGCCCTGCAGGCCGTACAACCTGCAAGGCTAAGCTGAGGCATTTCATAAGCTTCATTGTGTGTCATCGGTATAAATTATTGCACTTCAGTTAATCTTGTGATCTTTTTAGCTCAGGAAACTCAGCTGTGTGTTTCAGAGCAATATATCATTAATAATAAAAATATTCATTGTGTTTCCCTCTCCCCAGGCTGGCTTTGTTCTGCTGGCATTTGTTTTTGCCCTATGCAGCTCTGGCAGACAGCGGTGTGATGGATTGGTCTATACCAGGGGTCAGCAACCATAATTGCAAGGAGAGCCATTTTTTCCAATTCAGTAAAAAACTCAAGAATTCAAGAGCTGCAATGTGTGTGGATATGTGAGGCTGTGTCTACACGTGCCCCAAACTTCGAAATGGCCATGCAAATGGCCATTTCGAAGTTTACTAATGAAGCGCTGACATGCATATTCAGCGCTTCATTAGCATGCGGGCGGCAGCGGCGCTTCGAAATTGACGAGCCTTGCCGCCGCGCGGCGCGGCCAGACGGGGCTCCTTTTCGAAAGGACGCCACCTTCTTCGAAGTCCCCTTATTCCCATGAGCTCACGGGAATAAGGGGACTTCGAAGTAGGTGGCGTGCTTTCGAAAAGGAGCCCCGTCTGGACGCGCCGCGCGGCTGCAAGGCTCGTCAATTTTGAAGCGCCGCTGCCGCCCGCATGCTAATGAAGCGCTGAATATGCATGTCAGCGCTTCATTAGTAAACTTCGAAATGGCCATTTGCATGGCCATTTCGAAGTTTGGGGCACGTGTAGACGTAGCCAGAGGGTCCTGAATAGATAGTGGCAAACCATGCTTTTCATAACCCCTCTTTTAAGCACAGCGCGCACACACTGAATGGTAATGCGATGCATGGTTACTGCAGGATGTTCACAGACTTTTTACGTATTCTATTTCCTCACACTTTACATGTGCTTTTATACGCCTGATTTTTCACTCCCAGACCTTCTGCCTCTCTGGCAGATGCTAGAGGGGAGTTACCCAACCTTTGGAGATCACATGTTGTTTGCTATTTAGATACAATTTGCTCATTTTGGGGCTCTTACACATTCACCATTTACCAGAAATAATCAGGTTTTTGGTTTTTTTTCACTTTGCAATTATAGCATTGGGAACCACAAAGAAGTCCTTAAAGAGGTGCATTTGCCTCTGGTGCCCCAGGTGATGGACCCCTGGTCTATACGCTCTGTTTTATCACCTCTGTGACCTGTTATATTTAGGACATTCCAAGAGGTGTGTCCGCTGGAGCATGTCACACTTCTGCAACCTGAACGTGCTTGGCTGGCTGGGGCTGGACCAGTGTGTCTGTTGTGACGTGCTGGACTGCAGCTGGCCCTCCACTTGCTGGTAACGGGCCGGGTGAGCAACATTCTCTTCCTCTTCAGAGCCCCTCACACGTCCCCTTACCTAATCAGGCAAGTTCTGTCTCCAGCTCCTTCTTCCAGGCCAGCTGTTCTCCTTCATGCCTTGTGCCAAGACCCTGCAGACTCCAACCACCTACTTAGGGTCTCTGGCACTACCCACATCCTTGTTGTCTGTCCTACCATGGTGGCCAAAGGATGGTAAGTTGTGTCTCTCCTCCCCTTTTGGTGACTTAAAGGAAGCTGAGCTGTCTGGCATGGGTCACCGCTGAGCTGGTCTAGTCAGGTGCTCCCAGTGGAGGTTTGACCCTGTTTTAACTTTGAAGACATAAAGCCTGACATAAATGCTTGTGATTTGTTATAGCAGCTTTGACCTGTGGTTCTCAGACATGTCCATGGGAAAGCGAGCAAGTCACATGGGGGTTGCTGGCTTTTTCTTTTCCGGCTATTGCTACAACTGTTATGGCAAAGAACCAAGGGCACCTTATGGGGCAATTGCAAAGGGGGAGGAGCCCACCTTGTCCCCTCCATTACTGGCTGCTGCTTCCTACGGGCCCCCGGTGGGACTGCCACTGCCAGCCACAAGCAGGAAAGAGGCTGGGGGCGGGGGGCACCATCTAATACAGAGCCATAATGGGAATAATCATGGAACCCCAGGTCTGAAAGAGACCTCAGCAGGTCACTGAGTTCAGCCTGCTGCTCAAAGCAGGACTAATCCCAGCTAAACCATCCTAGCCAGGACTTTGTCAAGTTGGGACTTAAAAACGTCTAGGGATGGAGAGTCCACCACATCTCCAGGTAATGCATTCCAGTGCTTCACCACCCTCCTGATGAAATAGCTTTTCCTAATATCCAACCTCAACCTCCCCCCACTGTAACTTGAGACCATTACTCCTTGTTGTTCTATCCCTCACTACTGAGAACAGCTTGTCTTCATCCTCTTTAGACGCTCCCTAAGGAAGGTGGAGGCTGCCATCAAATCACCCCTTGCTCTTCTCTTTTTCAAACCAAACGAGCCCAAATCCATCACCCTCTCCTCCTGCATCATGTGCTCCAGCCCCTTAATCATTATGGTTGACCTCCGCTGGACCCTCCCCAATGCATTCACATCCTTTCTCTACTGGGAGGCCTAGAATTGACCGCAATACTCCAGATATAGCCTGAGCAGTGCCAAATAAAGGGGAATAACAACTGCTCTAGATCGTGCCACTCTCTGGTTCAGTTCTTGCTTTTGGAGCTGATTTTGAGGCACACATGGGGACACTTTCCCATGATTACCAAATGACTCCATAAGCTTTGGGGCGGGGGCGGGGGGGTGGCTTTGAGAAAGCCAAAGTAAAGTGGTGTGCCACCAAAACTTTAGTGAACTATTCAACTCAGTCCTCTGTGTGTGTGTGTGTGTGTGTGTGTGATGTTCACGGGGCAAGACACTTCTCCTGGGAAACCCCCAACACAATCCTCCCCTTGTATCGTCTCTCCCACAAAAATTCCATCCAGCCCTGTGCCCTCCACCGCTCCCAATCCATTGTGCTTTTGTGCCTGCAGCTACTCTTGTGCGCACCTCTGCCTGAACAGCTGGATCTATTCTGATTGCTAAGGGTCTCCCATAGCCAGGTAAGGACTGGATGTTTGAAATCTAGAGCTCACACCAGGCTGTGAACGGAATGACCTGGGCCCATCACTGTCCTTATTCACTGGGTCCCCTACCCCATGTTAATGAAAAACTTTCAAGTCCCAGCATAACACATGAAATAATTCTGGGTTCCGCCCTCCTGCTTGGAACGCTAAAGCCCCAGTTCTGCATGGACCCAGGAGGTCTGCCTGCATGGAGCTCAGCAGAGAGGCGTTCAGATGTTGTGCTGCAGAGTGTAAACTCTTCGCTGTACTGGTCAAGAAGGACATTTCCCTCCATATGTACAGCATTGATAACTAACTAGCAGCAGTTCCTTCTTCACTCTGAACTGCTGAACTTTGGCCACTGCTCCAGGCAGAGAATGGGGTGGGAAAGACCAGTGTGGCACATCCACAAGTTACTGGACTTGGTATGGGAATTACTGGCCAAATAATTTGGCTTATACAGGCCATTTTGACTAATTTGACTCCGGTTCACAGTGGTTCAACTAATCTGATGCTGTGTTCCTGCGTTTCTCTAGGAGGTAAACAAGCCACCCAGTTTGCTGCTTCATTCATGTTTCTGTTGTACTCAGCTGTTTTAACATTGATTTCTCTCTTTTTATACACATCTTAATTACCCATACACTAATTCTACAGGATTACAGTGTTGTTCAGAACTCCTTCATTATAGCAAATTAATTTCCTTTTAATCCGTGTAACTCGTTTTTAGTGTGTCATGTTCCCAGGCCCTCCTTAGAGCATATCGAGGCCATAAGGCAACTCCAGAGCTGATATCGTTCTGTGGATGGTTTCCAGGTAAAGAATAATCTTAGACCCACCTTTGACCATGATTATAGTTCCTGGTAGATTTATCTAAGGACTTTGCTGTAGAAGTCTTTCTGGTTGCTGAACTCCCCTTGACTTCCATGACAGCCTAGGGCACTTAGCACATCATAAGAGCAAGCTGTGTTTCTGCACACACCACAGTGCTGCTCTGGTCTTGTCGGAGTCTCTCGGCATTTTTAGCCTTGGTTTTAATGGCAGCAAGATAAAAATCCTGATTTAGGAGGCTTGGGGCCAAAAATCTACCCTTGGGGTGCAAGCATGATCGAAGTGTGTCACTGTGTTAGTCTGAGCTACATTCTCATTAGGATGAGAGATGACTAAATGCTGAATAGAATCTGGTTCCCTTCCCTCCTTTTTGACATCTTGTCTATTTGGCTTGTAAATGCTTCAGAGCAGGGACTGCCTCTTATGATGCATTTGTACAGCACCTGGCAGAATGGGCTCCTTGCATGTGAAGGCCCCAACCAAGGCAGGTGCAACATGTAACCTGCAGACCTAGGAGTGTGGCTTTCTGTCCCATGTAGTGGGACCTAGACCACTTACACAGAATGAAAATGAATTTCCCCTAGAGCCTTAGCTGAGAGCCCACTGGCTTTTTACCTCAAACCGTAGAGGCTCCTATGGTAGCAGTAGTAGGCATCCTTCAGTCTATGTAGACTATGGATCGCACCCTTCGTAGTTCCATTTGGGATCATTTTTAATGCTGTTAAGCGATGCTGGAGTACCTCTCCAGGCGCGAGCCTGGGCAATTTTTTTTTTTCTTTTGGGACCCTGGGCTGCCCAGACACCAGTGTTCCCCTCTCGGTTTTACTGATATAGTCCAAAGGAGAGGATAACCTCTATGTCTGGTACCAGCTCAGCTGCAGGAGTTGCCGGGACAGTGCCAAAAGTTGGCACAGAACCACCTCAGGACACCGCTCCGGATTTTCTGTCAGGGTTTACTCCCGTAGCCTTGCTCCTTCCCAGGATAACCCACAAGGCAGCGGGGCAGGCTCCTATGGTAAGATTCAGAGATCCTAGGGTCCAGTCCACCTGTGGGTGGGTACATCTACACAGCACTTTCTTTGGTACTGCTTCTGTCAGTCAGAGGTGGCAAAAAGGTAAACAAACACTTTCTGGTCCAACAGAAGTTTCATCAACCAAATGCACTGGTGTGGGCAGTACCCGGTCAATGGGAAAACACAGCCCAGCTTTGGGGATAGTTTTTATTTTGTCAGCAGGAGAGAGCTGTCCCACCAGCAAAGCATAACCACTGCAATTGCACAGTATAGCGAAAGACTTGTGCAAGGGAAGAAAGACTAGTGCCCATTGCTAAGGTATGTAAATGCCAGACCTCAGGCAGTGCAGATAGGTATATAAAGACTATACTTTGAGTGGTATTGTTTAAGGGGCCGGGGGCGGTGTCTCCAGGCTGGGCAAGTTTTCAGATTTCTATACAGCTAGAAGTAGAGGCATGAAGCCAGTTGAGGAATGGATTGCGCCACACAGTGATAAATGAAAGGGCACAGACATACCCACAAGGAAAATGCCTTTGCAATGTAAACATTCTCACAAACACTGAGGTTAATATTAACAGCTGCCTTAGATGAGGGGGCCAGTCTTGTGATGGGCGAATGTGGCAGGGCAAGGGTGGCACTTTCTAACAAAGGCCATAAAAGCACAAGTAGATAAGCTAATGGTTGTAACACATGATAAATAAAAATTGCAGAGCAGGAGTTTGCTGAGGTGTGCTCACTGCTGCCCATCAGGCCTCGCAGCGTTTCCTTTGTCAGGATAATAACTAATGGCATATTTGCATGAGAACAGAAACAATAGCGGTAATCAGCTAGAAGCAGCAGGACCAACAGTCACCAGGAGTCCTGGGGCAAGTGTGTGTTTGGAGGGCCCGTTGTTACACGCTGAACGCGGCAGGGCCTATGGCACAAGGGGCAGGGCTTAGGGCACCAGCCCTTAGCACCACTCAGTTTGCAGTGCTGAAACAGCGCTGCTGCAGCATTTCAAGGAGCCCAGAGCTCCAGCCACCACCACTGCCAAAATAGCAGTCAACGTGGCCAGAGCTCAGGGACCCTTTGAAACTGCCCCCCCCCCTTTTGTTCCCCACTCTTTTCTCCTCCATTGGTGGGCTTGGCCAGAAGCTTGTAAAACCTCTTATACAGTGTTTCAAATGTTTCTGTTAGCTAAAAGGCAAGATAATCTAATGTACTAAAGACATGATTTGTACTGCCTCTATAGGACTAACCCTCCTGTAAGGAGAAAACCACCACCACTGTGGTATTCCAGTGACCATTACTACCTGGGAGACTCATATGCAGTAGGTAGGATTTTTCCTGCCCATTCAGCCTGAGCCTAAGTCTGCCCCCATTGATGTCAGTGGTCAAGACACATTAGGCCAAAGTGATGTGCCATGAAAAGCCATAGCATCATTGAATGCTCAGTGCAGGCTCATGCCCACATAGTGTGTGCATTGCAGTTGGGCGAATTGTGAGGTGAGCGCTGTGCAAAATGGCATTCTCCTATGGCAAGTAATTCAGAGTTAAAAACAGAGCACAATGTGGCAGGAAAAGCTTTTAGACGACTTTTGCATCTTTATGGCACCAATATTTTAGGCCCCTTTCTCCCACCGCCAGTTGCCCAGTAACCCTGTTACCACATCAGTTGCAGTTTGCGACACAATGATTACTTTCTATTTATGAGAACAAAATTGACAGGTATGGACGTGTTCCCAGTTTGGGGCCCAAAACAACCCCATTAAATGCCATAGGAATGAATTGGAGTTGTGTAGTGACTGTGGGATCCTGCAGACAATCACCTGCAGACAATAGCATTCCTCCTTTGTTGCAGAAGTTGGGCTGTTTGGCATGAATGAGGCAAGGATTTGCAGGAAATAAAAAGCATCTCCTGGCAGTCGGTATTACCCAGTGGAAATGGAATTTAACCCTGCTGTGCCACCAAGATCCTCTGTGATGCTGGGCAAGTCCCATAAGGCAGACTTTTCAAAGCAGGCTACTAACGGGGGATCCCTTTTGGTGGGGGGACAGGGGGGCAGAGTTCAGTTTTAGCTGCCTAAGGTCAGCTTTGCAGAAGTGCTGAGCACTCACTGCAGCAACTGAAGGTTATGGAAGCCGTGCTTTGAACTTATACACTCATCCCTCGCTATACCAGCGCAATTGGTTCCCAACTTTCTGCTCGTAGGTGAAAAATTCATAAGAGGGGCACTTAATATACATAAAAGTCTCTGATTGGCTCCTACTGCTCCTAACTTGGTGAAGGAGGGTCAGCAGGTGGCGCTGCTTTTGAAAGCTAAGCGAACCGTGGGTTGGGGCAGGGGGCTAGAGGCTGGGGGCAGTTTGGGGCTATGAGCAGGAGGGAGGGTTAAAACCTAGTGGCAGGCTGGGTCTGTGGGAGGGGGGCGTTAAGGCTGCGGTGGGTTGGGTGTGCGGGCTGATGCGGGGGTTGCTGTGTCAGGCTGCGGCAGGTTGGGGCTGTGGACCTGGCGGGGCAGGTCAGACTACGGCAGGTTGGAGCTGTGAGGAGAGGGTAAGGCTCGTATTAGCGGAGGAGGCGTTCACTCATCTAGTGAACTAAGGTAAGTATACGTGTTTAAGCAAGTTCTCATAAGTAAAGTATTCATTTAACAAGGAATGAATGTACTGTTCTACAAAGCTCTATGTATTCGGCCAAATGAGGAGTAGGTGTCGCAAATTAGCCACCTGAATTTAGTACATATTTTTGACCAATTTGCCTTTAATCTTTCTGAGCATCAGTTTCCCATATACAAAATGGGGAAAATAATATCAGCTAATCTCGAGGGGGGCTCGGAACAATGTCTGTGATGCCCTGGGGAGATCACCAAGGAAATGAATAATTTTATACAGTATGGTGTTTGTATGGTGCATGTTAAATAATGCCTGGGGAGGCAGACTGAATGCTGAGGATAAAAGTTGACAGTGACTAATGGCCCCTTCATTTAACACTGTCCAGCCTGTGCATTAACTGAAGCAGAAATAGCGTGGAAAAAAAGTAGTAATTAATGTAATTAAACTTTTAAAATAGTTTTGTGTGCCAAATTTCAGGTGTCTACTCCAAGGCATGGAGGCTGTAAAGCTGCTCAGTGAAACTGTGAATTTTTTTTTTTTTAGCATGGGCAAAATATTTTCCTTTAATCTTATAGTCCCACGACTGCATCATTTCAGATGAAACTTGCAGAAAAATTCAGTCATAGGCAGACTCCTGAGTAAGGAACATTTCACCCCAAGCAGTAAAACACTGCCAAAGCTTTAATAAGCTGAAACAGGGTCTTATAAATAGAAGTGCCAAGCACTCTTAACTAGGTGTCACTACCAGCTCCAACCACAGCGAAAAAAAATGGATGAATTAAATCACAGTCCAATTCCATCATATATAGTGCTGCTTTAGCACCTTGAAATGTAGGCCTCATAATGTGCTTTTTGGAGATAAGCTTAGCTGGTCAGATCTGCTAAAACTACATACTTTTTTTTAATTAGTTGTAAAGCTTGGTTTGAGGAATTTTTAAATGTTTATAGCTATTTAAAGCCAACGTTTATTATGCTTAGCCAAGTTTTGTGCCACAAGCACTACAAAAGTTACCTCTCTGTGTTGATTTTTTTTCCGATTGGCCCAAATAACCAGGCCAGAGTTTAACACCAAATGCATCCCTGATGTAACACCACTTAACTTATCTTTGCACTGCATTACCCCTTTGGTTTATCCGGTCAACCAATTAATACATAACCCTGCTGTGATGTCCCTGAACTCTTGGCAGTGAAGAAGGGAATATATAGTGGCACAGACCAGAGGCTAAGTGATATTCAGCCACATCCCTGGTTTTGTGTCAATGGCACACTTTTAAGAATGAGAGTGTTAGTATTACTGCATGCTGATAACCAGCTGCCATGTTCTACTCCAGAGGTGATGGCACTTCAGTGAGGCCAATTTTTCTACAGATATTTTCATGATGTTTGCAAGTACTTCAGGCATTTTTGGTTTTCGTTACCATTCCACTTTATGTTCAGCAGAGAACTCTGTCATTTAGCTTTGATCATTGCCACTGAGAACGGGAATTTGGGGTGTCATGAATGGATGCCTGTAAAGGGTTAAACCAGACAGAACGGGTTCTCTCTTGGAAAGCAGCCAGGGGAGTCCATAGGAAGAGAGGGGTCTTTTGAATTGAACCAGCTACCTGCTGAGGGATGGACGAGAGCAAGACGGAGGTGTCTAAGCCCGAGCAGGGCTTAAGGAATTCAGTAAATATTCAAGTCAGAGGGCATACAGATATGTAAGTAGAAAGGAAATGATTAGTCAGATGTGGTCAAGTTATTTTTTATTTTGGGTTTGGTGGCTGATGTACCCTCATGCACAATGTAACTTTTAAGCTGAATCTCAGGGAAGTAATTCTCTGTGCTTTGACCTACCTTTTTTTTTAGTTGCTCTGTAATACCTAGCAACCAAGTAGACTTTATCACATATATTTGTTTTGTTAATAAATCACCTTTCTTCCAAAGGCAGTAAGTCAATCCCTGGGTGCTACAGAAGGATCTGTGTATATGCATGTCTAAGACTGAAAGATCAGCTCTCAGATTGCAGCTTAATTTCTTCCTCTTTGTTTCCTAAGGGAAGGTTAAGAGCTTTGGCTTACGCCACAAGGAAACATCTTGAGTGTGTCTTCCTGGGTTCTAGAGAGGAGTTTCTCAGTTGTGTGGTGGTCCCTACCTCCCAAGGTCAGGAAATCTGTGATCTTGGGAAGCTTTTAATCAAAAGCCTATAGAGGCCAGGTATTTTTGAGGTCTCTTACAGGTCCCCACCTTCTGCACTCAAAGCCTGCATTTAAAAAAAAGAAACCAAACCCGCTGACAGCTGAGCAGCACTCCAAAATGGCAGGCTGTTGTGACAAATTAGTTAACCCGACTGACTCCTGGACCGGAAGATGGCTAGGGGCGGGAAGGAACATACATTCCAAAAGGTTCCTGTCTCCCACGCTGAAGGCAGTACATCATTGCCATGGAGTGTCTCCTATTGGCTATTCAGGGAGGATTTGCTCTTCAGTATTCCATGTTGTTAAGCTATATTTGTAACAAGCCTTTGCTCCATCCATGTTGTCTGGCTAATGTTTAGTCAACACGCAGTACCCCACCTTCAAGAGATGCTTTTAAACCCATGCAAAATCCTGCACAGAGACTTTTGGTTTTATTTAAACCTGAATTATGGAGGGTTGGTTTATCAATAGGGTATTGGCACAGGGGTATTTACCAGATTAAGTAAAGATTTGCTTAGGATCAGTGTTACGGGTTTGTTGTTAGTGGTGTTGAATTAGTACTGAAAGAGGTACCAGTGTAAAGCAATTATTTCACTTTTACAACTGATGCAGCAATAAGGCTATGAACTGCCAAGAACAGAGGGGCCGAGGCTCAGTCCTGGAAAGCCCTGGCACAAATTAAGTGTTGGTTGTGAGCAGTATTCCCTCTCACCTTTTCCCTCTGGATGCAGGGTTTTTTTCATTCATGTACAGAATAACCTTTTCCTGGACACTGAGACGTGGGAATGCGCAACGCCAGCTGAAACTCAAATCTAGCTGTGGGCGCTCTCCGAATCGGCTAGGCAGCATCTGAATGGCTCCTGACCAGCTGCACAAATGCGCAGCTCACAGACGGGGCTGTGAACAGTGTCGGGGGCGGGGACAGCCCACACCCCCGCATGGGGCATGGACATTTCATAATGGGGGCATAGAACAAGCACCCTCTCTCCCTGACCTCCACTGCCAGCACGAAGAGAGCACAGCACGTAACTTCCAGAAGACCATTCCTCACTTCCAGGGCATTAGACAGGCTGCAGGACCCAGGCTAATTGCAGAGAAAACACATGGGGCCCCGTGTAAAAAGTTTGCTCACCCCTGTGTCAGGGCATAGCCCATGGACACCACCACCACCCTCCACACCACCCCATGGCTCACAACCCAAAGGCTGAAAACCACCAGTTGAGGGCAGTGCCAGATAGTAGGGACTAATGAGATGTAATAAAGGCAGTTTGACTCCTTCCCCCACCACCCTACAAAGCAGAGGTTGATGCATCTACCATCATATATCACACTAAGCTGTGCTTACTCCAAAGTGGGAAAGACACTAAAAAGTCACTATTTACTATTAGATAACTCACCACGTGGAACTTAAGCCTCTTAGGACTAATATTCTTGCTATAAATTGGCTCTATATACTTACTCTGCAAGGGTAAGTCAGCGAAGCTCCACCAAAAATATTTTTGCGTATTTACACCAGCTAGAATCCTGGCCCATAGTACCTACATTGGGCAACTCAGTAAATGAATGTAGTAAGGAGTTTAAGGCCAGATTCTACAGCCCTCAGGCATGGTAGGGGATATGTGATGACCCAGCTGTGAATGGGGCAAGTTTTTCTGCATTGAAATGTGTTGTGCTGTTGTCACAAAGAATTTTGACCAATGGGGTTTTGTTGTAACTTTGTTTTCTGATCGGCTTTGCTTCTAGAAGACTTAACTCACAGAAGTGAGTTTTTAAAGAGCCACTGAGCTGAGTCTGTT
Organism: Carettochelys insculpta; assembly: GCF_033958435.1. NCBI lineage: Eukaryota > Metazoa > Chordata > Testudines > Carettochelyidae > Carettochelys > Carettochelys insculpta. Next base: position 128,828,789 of record NC_134140.1, on the reverse strand, counting down.
GGGTGGCCTGTATGAGGCCAGCCGATGTTCACGCTGGTTCTTGGTTGCTATGTGCAAGGCCCAGAAACTAGCTTAATAAGTCAGAGTTAGCATGAATGAAAATCTTGCTCAGACATGGCCTCCCTGGACACAGCAGCGGAAAGCTGTACAAAAGCTCACTGTGCTTGTCCGTGCTCAGTCTGGTCTGACGATACTCTCTGGTTTGCTGCAGTACAGAACACATTATACAGAGTCTCTAGCGAAAGGTTTTTGTATTAAGAGTGTCTTAAAAGCCATGACATTGCCATCAGATTAAACTGCTAATTGCCAGACCGTCCTCTTGCATTGCTGAGGCACAGCACCTGAGTGTCTTGCCGTAAGTTTCCTATTTATCTGCATGACCCCAAAAAAAAATGACGTTAGTGGTAGGGACTCTATCAAACATTTTGCCCACAAAGCAAAATACATTGCCATGTGCGTACTTCTCTTTCTTTAATGAAGTAAAAGTCACAATAGAAACCAACTCACCAGTAAATGCATAAAGTTACTTTATTTTCAGTACACATTTAATTTTGAAAAATATAAATGCTAAAATATCTCATCTTGTTCATCTCTTGATTCCATAAAAGTCACAATAGAAAGCTTCATAAAACTGTAAAATACTATAATGTTATAAGGAATTTCACGTTTTATATTACTGGAAAAAAATCATTAATATACTGAAATGTTTTCTGCTTTTTTTTCCTTTTTGTTCCACCATCTTGATCTACTTCATTTTAAAGTAAGTTTTTATTCTCTCCTCCCAAGAAAATACAGACTTAAGAGGATTAAAAATAATAGAAGTATCTGAAAGTGCGTATTGATTCCAAAAAATGAATACATATGTGTATCAGCCACATGAATGGCTACAAAGATGAGACAGAGGGAGACAATCACACTTTTCACATTGTAGGTCTGGGACAAAGATTTATCTGTTGTTTTTTGTTTTGTTTTAAGTTTCATGGGATAATATTAGCCCTGAGTAGCAGCATCTGTAAATGTTAGAAGTTCATCTTATGAAGGGTGCCCATTGATTTCAGTGGTCTTTGATTCAGCCCATAAATGTGATCACAGAACATGAATCTGGTGAGTCAACCAACCCCCTAATTTTCTGACATACCTGCTATTTGTTCCAACAAGTTTGAAAAAGTTTCCTGTAATGCTATTTCATGAGCTTATGCCATTTTGCTGCATTTCACTGTTTGCTGGCAGCAGTTCTCTTGACTGTTTGAAACAAGCAAACATCTTTCAGTTTAATGCTGTGTGTTGTGAGAAGTCTCAGGCTTATGCCAACAATGAATTGTGTGTGTGTAAATGAGAAAAAAAATGTTTTTGTCCCATCCCCAAACAGGATGACCCTCTGTATAAAAAGCTCAATCTCTTAAATAAAAGAAATCAGAAATCAGCAGTCAATGCATTTCAAGTACATTTAACATGGTTCAAAAGTGGAAGACCTCGTTTGCTGGAGATTGATCACCAGGTAATAACAAGCTGTGTGTCTGGGTGCAGGGGAGGGGAGAAAGAGGATGAGCACGCTGTACGTAGTTCTTATTCTCTTTTCCCTCAGGCTATGTCTACACTACGCAAAGTAAGTTGACTGCAGCTACGCAGTTCCAGCTATGGCAATTGTGTAGCTAAAACTGATGTATCTGCAATCTGCTTATTTTGCCATGCATACTGAAGAAGGTCAGTGGCAGAGTACACTGGCTGACTGTGACTGCTGAGGGGTTGATTTTGCGCGTCCCTACCAGATGTGCGGGAGGAAAAAAAAAAAAAAAAAATATCAAACCCCAGAAAGTGGACCCTGAGCAGGTCGATCTTCTGGGCTAGTGTAGACATAGTCACAAAACTCTTTTTTTTTTTTGTAAGGAAGTCTGCTAGTTTGCTATTGTCCGATGCTAATTTATTTCAGACCTTCCTTAGCAAGCACATTTGGGTTTCTCTAAAATGTAATTAGAGGGTGATGAGTAAAAGAAAACAAAATCCTACATGCCACATACTTTGTACATGGTACTTGGCTCGATGGTTTCACATTACCGTGGGCTGAGATTTTTTTTTTTAACAGAGGAATGAAAATTGTTTTATATTTGTTTTAACATTGCAGAGCACAACCCTGATTATCCACCCTCTAGTTAGCCAAGTCTGCTGGCCAACGGCCATATACACTCCTTTCCTGGTTTTCAAATGTTTCACATGTTACTTAGGAGAATCAGTGATGGACTGTTTAAGGTACACTGATCTGCCAAGGAAAAAAGTGGTCTTTCCTTCCCTGGGTCACTGTCACCAACTTAGCAGTTTTCCAAGAGAACACATTACTCTCTCTGTCACCTTTAAAGCAGAACTAACTTTTTGGACTGACCTACAGCTGGAATTTAGATTTCCTGATGCTGGAGGGGGCGGCCGTATTTTTTTTTTGTTTGTTTTAAAAAGATGCATTTGGCATTTCTTCTGTTAAAAAATTTACCTCCCCTCCCCTAAAATCTAGGTGTAATATTGTTGCTAAACATTATACGCTGCTGTATTATAAGTGTAGGTCTCAAATAACACAAGCAACAGTGGGAAGGGATAGCTTGGTGGTTTGAGCATTAGCCTGCTAAACCCAGGGTCATGAGCTCAATCCTTGAGGGGGCAATTTAGGGAGGTGGAGCAAATAGGGGACAAGAAAAGGGAGGGTGCTTAGCACTGCCAAGAGGGCAGGGGACTGGATTTGATAGCCTCCTGAGGCCCCTTCCAGCTCTATGAGGTGCACATGTATTATTTAGGAAAAAGTAGGCTGTGTACAAACTGGCCCTAATAAGATCAGGCTCCAATCACTATGGTCCATATTTCTGCCATCCTTTTTAGTATAGCATTTAAAAACATTGCCAGAAACTCCTGGAGCACATTTGGACAAGGAAAATAAAAACAACTCTAGAATAGGCTGTGCCTGAGGGGTGGCTCTGAGTGACTGCAGGCTACAACTGGCATAACAGAGCTCAGTACTTTCATGATGCTCAGTTTCTTTTCATTACAGCTTTTGCAGGTGAATTAGTCCTTTTGATACCTCAGGGGAAATGAAATGACGCAAGTACAAAGTAGCTGGCAGGGGGCACACATGGTGTTTTTTTTAAACTGAATATGGAATCAAACAGGGAGCCTGATCTTCTGCCCAGTGAAGTCGAAGGATACAGGAGAAGACTCCTTGCTAAATAGCAACTAGGGGTCCAGTTCCCCATAAGAGATTGTTTGTTTGTACTCTCCGGGGGAACAGTGCCTTGACTCCGCTCCATGGAACGCACCTCTAAAGCTGTACATCCACCAGCAGACAGGCACGTGGCTAAATTTCGCTGTCATGTCCAATTTCCAAAATGGTTTGGTATACTTAAAAAAAATGATCAAAAACAGGATTTAAAAAAATCTCCAAGTGACAGTTGCCTGCCTTGTTTGAAAGCAAACGCAATTGAGTTTGAGTGCAAATGTGGGTATTTTAGCTATTGCAGAAAATGAATTCTGAATGCTATCTTTGTCAGGGTGGACTGTACAGAAAGTTGTACAGACATCTGTGAAGGGAGCTGTAGGTGGAGTACAGTACATTATCCGCATTCAGACTGTAGACCTTCACGACGGATTACTGGCTTTCGTCACTTGGAAATGTTATGGATGTATATACTGATAAGTAAAGTTTAAAACTATCCTTCCCTTAACCATATGATCTTGGTGTCCGCTCCGTAGTACCTGCAATTGTGTGCAGTCACATGCATGTTTGTATGTAGAATTACTCTGCATTGGAAAGCCACAAAATTAATACAATCAGCATCTGTCCACTGACAGGTTACCAGTCAGTACATCAGTTATCGCCAGTAAATGCAAGCCTTTTCCTAAACCATATAAAAGTTAGCTTACATCTTGTCACTTTTGCTTGTCTTTTAAAAAAAATTAAGAAACAGAAGCTTCAGAAGGAAGGGATTATTAAACTGATCCAGCCCTATGCCATGACTTAGACTGTGTAATTTTTATAAAAATCACATTGTACAATACATTTTTTACAGAAAGCCTGGCATCTAGAAATAAGAGGTAGAACTACTCCAAACTATGTGCTTCCTGCTGCAGGAAAAATTCATTTTTCTTTACAATAATTAAAAAAGTTTAAAAAAATTGACAAAAAAGTTGTAGGTTAGGCCCCATAATTTAAACAAAACAACCTAGGAAAATAACACTCCTCAGTGTACCTGACAGATAAGTTCATTAAAGTGTTTAAAAAAAAAAGGTTGCATAGGAAAGGGACTTTTGAGAACACACGCTACAATGCTGGCAAAAGTTTGCGCTGGGAGTGAAGTACCTTTTAAAGTTTTTCCTTCTCCTGATACTACAGATATAGGCTTTAAGAGTAAGATTAGTGTAGCAGCACTTTCTGGTAGTGTAGAGCTATGTAGTTAAAGACATTGAATTAGCCTGAAGGTCAGTTTTGTTCTGCCAGACAAAAAAACACCGATTCACAACTAAGGTCATGTCAGCTCCTCTATCATTTCACAACAGTATTATAAAATATCCTTAATACTTCTGCCCTCTGCTTAAAAAAAAAAATAAACAGATGCACATATGTCTGAGTGACAGAAGGCAAAAAATTGTGGGTGGGTGGAAAAAGATGGGCGAGAAAGGTACCGTGTGTTTCAGATTTACCTGTGTGGCAGGGCAGCAGAGAGCATCTTAACATTTGGCTGACAAAGTTCAGTATAAGTTTAACAAACAAATTACAAAGTAGTTTCTGTTCCCCTGCTCCTCCAGAAATAACCATTGTCTTCAGGCTCAAGTTCTATTCTAATTTGAGGCACAACTTTCACTGGAGTTTGTGGAGGGCTGAAGGTGAAAAGAAAAACAAGGTAAAACACATGGACTTCATTTGCTGCTACAGCATTTTGAAAGGGTCAGGTACCTTCTCCCCAACTCCTTTCATCATAAAATAGCATTTCTGAATTATGAGTGCATGCAACTGTTGACAAGTCACAAGAGAAGAGAATCCATAACTATGTTTTCACATGAGGAAATGTTAACTTTCATTCGGAAAATTCAATGTTGTACTTCTTACTGGACAAATAATGGTTTAGGCCAGGAAATTGTATGTCTAAAAATTGGACAAATAAGTCTCACTGAATTCATACATAAACAATACAATGTTCAGGAATTTAGTCTTATTAATATTAAGCAATTCAAAATATTCAGGTGATGGCTGTAAGTCTGTGGTGCAGGCTGAACCACTCTCGTCCGGCACCCTGACAACGTGACCAATTCCAAACTCAGAAAGTTTGCTGAACCATGGGAGGTAAATATTGCCTACTTCCACTGCTTACTGGGCTCTTAGAAGACATTTAGGGGTAAATTACAGCTAAATAACAGCCCAGAACACAGAGCCAGGGCGGGTGACTGGAAACAAACTTTTTGGGACTGCAAGAAACGGCCACACCCATGATAAACAGACATCCAGCTAACTAAAATCACGGCAGACCCTGGATGTTGCCAGACCAAAGAGGTTCAACCTGTATATATTCCCAGCACAGTCTTACAATTGTGTATATCTCACTTCAGTTCCATCATCTCATGCACTCAAACAAAAAGCAGCAGCCTTCTATGTTATACTGCATGTTGTGACGTTCAAACAAAGATCACTTCTTAATCTTTGGGTCTTCTTGGACAAAAGCTCTGTGGCTGTTTGAATTTAGCACTCAATAGGCACTCTCCAGCCAGCAGCACTGAAGGCCATGCCTTTGCTAGGCTCAGAACCGCACTATGAGAGCCATGCTTAAAACCCTTTTAGCAATCACCTTCTTTACACAACAGTTCCCTCTCTAGCAGAGACAGGATTATTTATTAGCTTGGAAAGCTCTTTGCCCAGGTAGATATGCTGCAGTTTAAAGAGTAAAAAAATACCTGGCTGAATTTGGGCATATGAAACTCATGTTTCAGATTATTACTTACTGGGCTGACCCACAATCTACTGTTACTCGAAGGTCCAAAGTTTAGAGTTCATACCACCTGTGTAAAATAGTTGGTGCAGCCTGCTGTAGGCGAGGTGGTCACAGTGCTAGGGAACATGTTTGGGAGGGAGGAATTTTAGGCAGGACTGTGAGAGACTTACAGACACCCTCCTGCTCTGGAGAATGCTCTCAAGCATATGAAAGACGGCATCACCATCTGCGGATGTCTCCTACACATGCAGACCCACACAGAAACCAGCTGTTTAAACTGCATTTATCTGCACTTTCTTATGCTGTGGCCTGTTTGAGAATGATCACAGTTCTAAAATTGAAAGAAAACCCACTGTACCCTGAAACGCTCTCCTTGACAATGCCAAGTTACTGAAGGGCCCTCGGCTAATTTACAGCCACTCAGCTTTTATTATTTAAAGAAGGGATGTATCCCAATACGAAGTCCACAGGAAAAATCCCATTAATTTCAAGGGGAAGAGAATGGAAGCCCATACAGATATATTTTGTGTGTGTGTGTTTGTGTGTATGTGTGTGTGTACACGCTTCCCTTTTAGCCAGGATTTATGAGAGCCACCCCTCAATTGCATTTACAGAACATACAGTAAATCTGATTACACTGTACTGTGGACTATCCTACCTTGGCATTGCATGTGATGGAAGGAAAGGAATTTTATCAGCACGATGTATGGCGTTCAAGGAATGTTGGTGATTTTTCTCCTGTTTAAGAAAAAAAAAACAAAAACCTTTTGTCATAGCAATCAGCCATTATGCATAGGAAATTCCCGTCTAGCAAGTCCACAAAAATTTAGCCAAGAAATTTCTCTGAATCCTAAAAAGCATGGATGGTATCAGCCAAGCTGACATATTCAATTAGAGTAAAAAAAGAAAAGTCTAATCTTGGACACAAAATACCAATTCTCAGACATCATCACTTAAACTGCACCCAAAAATATGCCTCTGGGCATGCAAAAAGGTAGATGCGCACATAGCAGTGGGCATCTGGGTAGATTGCTGGCCCAGTTTAGGCAGCAGGGTTTGAAAATTCACCTAAAATTCTGACAAACCAATACAGGGTGAAACCTCTTGCCATATTTAACTGGAATGCGCTGTGGCTCAGGCTGCAGATTTCAATTTTAATGGTGATGTTTATGTGTTTTCCTACTTTTGATTTAAAATGTTCCACTGTTGTGGAAAAAGATGGAAGGGCCAGACAACTATTTAAATGACAGCAGACACCAAGATAAAAAACGTTAAACAGGTTATCAATATCACCTGTCAAATCAAGCTCTAAAAGGTATTTACTTTGTACATTTTAAAGTTCTCAAGCAGCCTTTTTCTTCACATTGCCTAGCTGCTCATTGCAATTATCATCAACAGAAATATCTTTCCACTGCTTTGTGTGCACAAAGTGAAAAATCAACATTTACCGAAAAACATCTGATCCCCCCAAGCCTAGTTATAGTTGAGAAGTTTGAGCTCTAGACTCAGAATCAGGGCTTCAAATTCCAGTCTTGGTTCTCACCCAGGACTTCTCTGGTCTACCAGGGGATCAAAACCCCACAGCTGGCCAGGATCAACTGGCTTGAGCTATGCAGGGCTGCAAGGACCCTGCAACAGAGCTCAAATTGCAGCCTGGGTCCAGATCGCTACACAGCCATCATGAAGTTCTGAAGCCCATGCCCTGAAACTCTGAATCAGCTACCCAGGCCAGTCTCAGACATGCCACACAGCTTTTATCCCTATGCAAACATATCATCTGTGGCTTCATGCAGATCAGCTAATCTCTGCCCATGTTTTGTAACCTGCAAAACTACAAGAGGGAAGGTACGTGTGTCCAGGCACTTGAGAGAATGATATGGCAACAAGACATTCATTTGTTTTCTCATCTTTTCCTGGCCTCCGTCTGTGAAAGGTTATTTGTGTTAAACGAATTATTCATACTGCTGAAAGCAAGCTGGAGATGGATTTTGCATTTGGACTGGAAAGCAGCAAGAATCCATTTCACAGGACAACCGAATGCATTAAATATTTGCAAAGTGCTGTAGACATGAAAAATGCTGCAGCAGGACTAAATATTATTAGCATTATACTTTGAAACAAAGCCCCTTGCAGGATGATACCACAGATAGCATCACGTTGCTCTACTCACCCGAGAGCAAAACATTCAAGAAAACACTGCATTATAATTTTTGCCTTTCCTCAAAATAAAAAGATCAAATCAGTTTTGTTTTTTAAAATGTAAAGCTAGAGCTACAATATTTATTCAACCCACTCTAAGTTTTAGCAATTTAGCACTCTAGTAGTGAGATGTACTTTGAGACATTTATCACGATTATATCAACAGGCTTTAACTGTAGAAATATCTTATGCTGGTGAAAAGCAGTCCAGTAGCACTTTAAAAAATAAATAATTTTGTTAGTTTTTAAAGTGTTACTGGACTGCTTTTTTGTTTTGATAGCGTATAGATTAGCACAGCTATCTCTCTGTTTCTGTGCTGGTGAGTGTATGCTATTTTTACATGCACATACCTTGCAAAGGGGAGGTCAAAGTGCAATTTTTAGGCTCAACCCCCTGGTACACCATAGTTCTGTGCAGTTCACCATATTAGGTGATTTAATTTCCTGAAATTGTACCTGGACTGGCAACAGATCAGCTGAGGCTGAATCGGGTTTTACAGCTATAGTACAGGTACAGTGTCAAAATAAAAATCATACATAAGCAATGCTCCTACCTGTCACATTAACAGGACTATCTTACTGCACTGGAGTAAGGTGTAACACTCCAATTTTAAGCATTTCTGCCCATTTGCTCAGTGAAACAAAAATTGTCACTTTTTGGTTCTGATGACCACAATAATGCTGTTATGTTTTGATTTCTCTCAATTTTTATACACATCAAGCAGCTTTTCTGTACGTACACACACAATGATGTGTACAGATTTTCAAAAGCTCCTACATCCCACTAGTCACAATCAGTTCTGTTCCACCCCTTGTCTACATTCAGGCACCAAGGACAATCAGGGGGTCTCTAATTCTTGTTACCTCCTGTTGTCTTGTTGGAGCAGCGTGCTCTGCACTACTTTAAAAATCCCTCTGCAATTCAGTTGGCTACAACATTCTTTATATCCTGTTCTACAGTGTTCCCATGCACTGTTAAACGTCCATTGCATTGCACCCCTGGAGGTCAGTGATGGGTGAAATGATTCTTCCAGGGGAGTTGTGTGGCCTGTTTGTAAAGTTCTTTGGGATCTTTCTGCATTTCAAGGGCTATGCGGATGTCCCTGATTACTAAGGTTTTCCTAGGTTTAAATGGCATCTTGCTAATGACACCAGTAAAAAGACAGAAGTCTCACCTAGCATATTCATGCAGTTGTTTCTCTTATTCTGTATATTACCCAAAGAGAGAGGCTAAAGGACTATCACGCCAGCTCAGCTGCTTTCAAAGGGAACTAGGAGCCTAATCACTTAAGCACTTTTTTAAAATGTAACACTCTGGGCCCATGTACGTAAGGCATTCTGTTAAGCGAACGGGAAACTGTATCTCTGAAATTTCACATTCCAGCACAATGCAGCCATAAGTTTACATCAACAGAGAATTTAAATGAAGTCAAAGATAATTCACTGTGTCCCTATAATTCTCAGTAATTGTATTAATACAGTAATTTGCTTCCCCTTCAGTTCTGCTATTCCCATACAGCACTTCCATCCTACCTGCTGCTTGTAATTTTAAGAAGCTGACACAAACCACCTGCAAACTCATGGCAATTAATCTGAAATTCCGGGCTTATCAAACACCTTATAACACAAGCAAATAGCAATCAACAAGAAAGGTTAAAAAAAATGGAAAAATACAATCAATTGCAGAAGCTAGAATTTTTTAGAAAGAGAAGGAATGCATTTAACACAAAAGTCACCTAAGAAGGCAAATATGTTAATGCTGCAATGTTTAAATGATCACCAGCTTATCAATAAAATGATTTTAAAAGATCAATGATAGGCCTAATTTGTTGAGTGCCAATTTTGATTGGGACCAATGGAAACCAAACAGTAATGGACAGTGGTGTAGCTTCTGCTTGCTGATATTCAGAACATGAACAGCCAGGGAGAGAAACCAAGTATATAGAGTTTACACACATACACACAGACACCACCACCACCAGCCAGAAATGCGCGAGATGATTTAGAGGGTTAGAGAGAGAGAGAGAGCTAGCGAGAGACCTGTTAGTAGCTGAATAAAAGTAGTTAAAGTGGAGATACCAAGGATAACACAAAATGTGTAAAGAAAAAATAAAGAAAACCTACCCCCCAAAAAACAGTGGCTTGAAAATGACTGGGGGCGGGAAAAAAACAGGAGGAAAAACTAAGGGAAAAGACAGGTCTTTTTTTTTTTTTTTTTTTAATTAAATCAATGCATGTATGAGTATTTTTGGCAGTGCAAGTCACACTCAAGCAGGCATGCAAGAGGTTAGTTCTACTCACTGTCGGAAGGTTTGCTATCACTTAGGAAAGGGTCCTGTTCCATGATGTCCATTGGAATTTTAATACTTGGGACTTTTTCTGAGTAGGGGCAGTCAGACTGTAAAGAAACGTGCAAAAGGTCTTAGAATATTTCTACTGCTCTCTCTCTCTTAGTGTCCCCCACATATTCAATTCATCCTTCACACAGTCATGGCAGGAGAGAAGGGAGAAAGAAAAAAAAAATGTTTCCATGTGTTCATCAGCTCCATCGCATCATACATCCCTTCCCTTCCTCCGAAAGCAAGGCAGGTTAAAAGACAAGCACAATGGAGTTGGAGATTCACCTTCTTCCACTCCCAGTTTAGAAAACGCTGCTCTGTGTCCAGCTGAAAGAAATCAGAGAGGCAGCTGTCCCCAGCTGAACAGAAAATACAGCAGCATAGCATGAGGGGTGCACAAAAATCCCTCAGTGGCGTTCCTCAGCTGGCAGGGTTTTTCTGAAATGCCCTAAGAATGAATGTTTCTTTTCCTCTGAAGTAGCTGTAACAGAGATTGTGATGGCAGAACACAGGAGGAGAGATTCCCAAGGTATTCCCTGTCAGGTGAGCTTTCTTATCCCACCATTCCAAAAAATATGACCAATCCCAATTAAAATTCAGCGTCGTTCCCTACTTCCACACTCCATTTTAAGAGCTGTTATAATCCAACAGAAACAAGACTAAGTAGCTATTACTACCACACAGGAATTGGAGATGGATTCAATGCAGAGGGGTGCCAGTATTTTAGCAAGGGAAGCCAACCTGTTTTCTCGTTCATGGGCCTCTGACTTTACTGGGCTTTGGCTCAGACCCTTAGCAGCTGATATTCCAGGAACTGTATTCCAACAGCAAGAAGATAGGAAGGCCTACTTAGGCCCTATTAATTTGGGCTGCCAGTCAGAGAAACACTAAAGCACGTGCCTAAGTCCCATTGACGTCAGAGGAACTGAAGAACCTGCTTAAAAATTGGAAGTTTTGATTACTCATTGAAATAACACCACCTTCTCATAACCATGGAAAGGCATACCAATACTTGGCAAAGTAATTAATATCAAGTTGTGCTTAGCTAGAAATGTTTAGCCATTGTTCCTGAAAAAATATAGATATTGCATTGATGGAACAGGCACAGCATGTTATTTGTAGCATTGGGCAGGATGTAGAGAAATCTTCTGGTATCAACACTGATTGCTGTGTAATTTATAAATGTTCTGAGTGGGATTCTGGTACATTTGAGAAGCATTTTTGTGAGCACTGGAGAGGACTGTCAGTTTGGACAGCGATGGTTTAACAGCAAACACCCAGAAACCTACACAAGCCATTCCAAATTACCTGGTAGCCCTCTCCTGCATATCACAATTTCTAAGCAAAGGAATTTGTTAAATGTGATGAAAACGACAACACTAGAGGTTCTTCTTAATACATCACCATCTGTAAGAAAAGAAATCTCAAATTCCAAAATGCAATACAAGAAAAGCATTAAAGGTTTTGCATCTTCAGCACTTGTCAGCTCTGACAACGGCACTAAATGTGAATCCCAATTGCAACATAGTGGCCCGAACATTTTTAAGAGTTACTAGTAATCTGTGGGAGCCCAAGAGCAGCTTTTTCCCCCACACCTTTGCACCTAACTGCTAGCAAATCCCTACTTAGAGCTCAACTTGTTCATTCTGTCTAAGGCTAACACATACAGCCTAAAATATCATCTTTGGACACCTGCTCACTAATGCGTTATACACAACCTGTTGCATGTCACCTCCCAGGAAGGCAGGTTTCTGGAACAAAAGAAAAAATACCACTGCAAACTGGACATGTAGACCTTGCAGCTGTAGGAATCCTGTTGCAAGCAAGGAGTGCTCAAAAGAAACATCATAAATGTTAACTGTGCCTCCCATACAACCAAGTACTGTGAGCATCAATAACTAGAGAGCCCTCAGCAGAAAACACAACCATCTCAACACCCTGCACTCATGGGTATTGCTATGGTCACCAAAAGTGTTAGAAAGCAACCTGTTAATTTCCTTTTCATCAGGGGTGATGTGTTAAGCTATAGTGATGTACAAGGAATGTTGCTGGGCTTGGGGGCAATGTATGGTGTTTGGGAATATTATAATGAGCTGCATGACATGGGCTGGTCCAATGAACCAGCTGAACATGGGTTCCGGAAGACACTTGGAAGCTCCCCTCCTGTGGGCTGGCTGGTGGGTTTATGGGGTGCACTCCACAGGTACACAGGTGGAATTTGCAGATTTAAGTTACAATTTGTGCTGTTTTATCACCTCTTTCCTCTTCAGGGGAGTGTCCTTCCTCTCCCAGCCACAGGAGTCACCTCTTCCTCCGCTCTGAAGAACCTAACCCCACTACTACCAGCCCAAACTCTGAAACATTCTATTAAAGTAATTAAACCCCCATTGTCCTTTCCCACTGTCATTCATCTGGAGGTAAAGAGCACCCAGACTCAAAACAGCCAACTCCCAGAAAGAGAGGTGGTGATTTCACGGACACATGACCTCAAATTAAGCTTTGGTAGGAGAGTCCCTTAAAGGGACACGGGTAACATTTTTAATTTCATATGGAAAAAAAAAAACACAATAGAACAGTTGAACGGCACATGGACCCGGACGCTGCACTTAAGCACAACGTAAGCAACTGTGCTTCACTATTTCAATGCATGCCACAAATCAGAGATTACAGCTCCAAGTTAATCACATTCTAGGTAGGCACTTATCCCCTCTCAATTTTCTAGCCAGGATAGCTGCCCACAAACAAACCACCTTGCAGAATGAGACTGAACAATCTCATCTTGTAGCATTTTTAAAAAAATTAGAGCGCTAAGGAGTACACCAAACAAGTGTCTGATTTTCACTGGTTGTGGGGCTGCTTACCCAAAGCACTTACTGCCTAAAGAGCAAAGAAAAAAACAAAGGTGAAAGGATGGAAGAGACCTGGGCGGGGGGGGAGCGCTTAGACCATGCAACACTTCAATAGATTCAGAGCAGAGTATGCTTGTGGAAATGCAAGACGTGGCCTTGGAAATGAAAGTGCCACCCAGTGGAGCTGGGGACATCTGAAAGATGACAAGCTCAAGGCCAGGCACCTGCTGTAGGTAAACATCATGTCGAGTCTGAGTCAAACTAGGCGAGGCAGGGAGAAGCCACCATTGTACCCTGCCGTGAACGCACGTAAGGACAGCCAGTATCAGCTAGCTAGAGGTGAGTACTTCACAATTGCAGGAAGTTCCTTACATCATCATTGTCACTATCCAGACTGCCCTTCTTCTTTTTCTTCTTCCGCTCATCCTCCTTCTTCTTCTTGTCCTTTTCTGGAATGACGTCATCAAGGAAACTCAGGTCACGCTGGGAGAAGAGGTAGTCCATGGCTTTTCTGACTGCCACGAGCGCCAGGATCTGGTGGGACAGAAATTCAGGATTCCCATATTTAAATGTTACCATTCTCCTCAATCCACACCTTGCTTTAACTCAGGGAGTCCAGTTTAACCCTTGCGTATAGAATCTGAGACTCTTCTTATCCTCAAATGCCTCAGCCCTGTCTGCAAGTTAACGAGGCTGAAATTGGCAAAGCTACTGGAATAGCTTGTATCAGGTTGGACATCTAAACCCTGCAGCTGATTTGGACTCCAGGTTTCAATATCTTGGATAACCACCAGGCAATATAAATAGGAACAATGAACAGGGATACACTATGACCTGGTACAGGTAGCCATGGCTATTGGGGCACAATTATTTCTGTGTCAAAAGGTGCTTGGGTTTAAAGCAAACAGGACTGATCTCTCTAATTGCAAGTCCTTCAAACTCAACTTAGGAGCTAAAAGTAGAGTTGCATTCTTGACTTCTTGTAAGTTCTTCAGGACCAAGCCAGTTTCTGAGTTACCCCATTGCCTTTCATGGGTTTGCACAAGTGTAACAAACGGGGGCTCTGCTATTGGAGTTCTGCTTATTGTGCAGACGAGGAAGAGAATCCAGCTCCGTCTCATTCACATGCCTTTGCTAACTGTTTTTACTCGTGTTTATTAAAATATATGGCTCTTAATATACCAGCAAAGCAGATATGCTGATTTTAAGGTATTCTTTTTCTATGCTGGAATGTTTCACAGTGGCACCATAGTGAATTTTCTTAACTGCATCAGCTTTATTCCTTCTAACAATATTGACAAAAAGAATCAAAGTAAATGTGTCCCCTTAGTAGATAAGCCAAACATTGTGTGACTACAACTACTGCCGGATTTTGGCTCATCTATTAACTAAGCCTGTTTTCATGATAAGCCAGCCAGCAGGAGCCTAGCTGAAATATGAGCCTTCTGTAAGCTAGAGCAGAGATTCTCAAACAGTGGTCCCTGGACCACCAGAGGTCAGTGAGCTCCACTCAGGTCTAAGGCAGACACCTGGGTAGATGTGCCTGGGAGAATGAAGGGCTACCCACCTAATTACTGTCTCACAGGTGTGGCTCAAAGTAGATGCCTGGACACTAGACTCTCTCGTGTGAGGTGAGGTGGTGGCCTTTGGGGAAAACAGGTGGAGGTGGGAGGGGGCAATGGGGTGAGGTGGAAGAAATAGGAGGTAGGTGGTGGAACAATGGGATGAGAAGAGGGATTGGGGGAAAATGTGTAAGGGTACATTTGAATTCTCCCCAAATGTGGAATAATTGGGGTTCCTGGTCTGTGGTGCCACCACCTGCACCATATTCTTTTCTATGGGTAAATACCACATACTAGCCTGAGAAAGCGGTATACATATGCACAATGCTATATTGAGCAAAACAATGTGTCTACCATTTACATTTACTGAACCTTTTAGAGCGAATCTGATGCAATACTGAACACCAAAAAGCTCTCCCACAAAGATGGAATAAGCCAATGAACCAGTGTTAATTTTTAGGACACACAGTTCCAAGGAAAGCCATGATAAAAGCTGACATTCCATTCCTGACTTAGCCAATTAACTTTCTCAATTTCCCCTCCTTGAGTTACAGCAACACAAGCAAAGGGCCATGACTGCAACTTTGCCCTCAAAATCCTTTCCTTTTGTCAGTTTGTGTTACGGCAAAGCAGGGAAGAAGGCCGCTGTGCAGCATTTAATGTGAACTATCAAGGGGAAAAAGGCACTTCTTACAGATTGACATAGCTCAGAGGGAAGGCGTGGGAAACCTGATTGGGGTGGCAAGAATAGGCCAAAATACAAGTTTCCTGAAAGAACTAATTTTATGGACTAATTTTCCCCAAAAAGACTGGTAAAAAAGCAACCGTGAACCCAAAGAGTAGCAGGTGCTGAGAGCATTCTCCTTGTTGTCTTGTAATCTGCATGATGGCTGGAATGACAATAGTTCTTTGCTAGGGGTTTACCAGCAGCTTTGTGCTGTAACGTGTTCCATGGGGTGGTGCACATAAAGAGAACAGTCGTACTAGGATAGGGAGACAGAAATGAAGTAAAATCAGGACAGCACTACCTACCATGACTGGGAATATTATAGCAGCCACAGTTGACTTGAGAATCCAGAGCAGGGCCAGACACACCACCTGCAGGAAGGTGAACAGGTGGACCCGGCGCAGTGGGACGTAACGCAGATAAATGAAGTCAGGCTGATGTTTCAGAGGCATCAGAAGCAGCTTCAGACGGTCCATAAACTGAGCAGGAGAGGGAAAAAAAATTAAAACAATGCAGCATTCAGATGGTAAAGAAATAGAAAGCATTTGTGGCCCTTACTTTGTCAACCAATGGTGACAAGCTCATCTTGCAAAAGCAGAACACACACACACGCACGCACGCACCTTTGCCCCAGTGACTGAATTGTTTCCCTCTTAAGCAATCTTATTTACTGTGCAATGGGCAAAATTTTTATACCTAGGTGCCTAAACTTAGGCTCCTAAAACTGTATTTCTAGTTAAGAAGTTACTTGATTTTCAGAGGTGCTGAAAAGCTATTACTCCCATGCAGCTGAGTGGAATGCGTGGTAGCCCGGCACTTCCCAAAGTCAGGCCAGACTCAGTAAGGTACCTAAATATGGAATTTGGTGTCTAACATTAGGCATCCAGGTTTGGAAGTGTTGGACAATGAAAGCACTGGTGCCAAAGCCTTAGCTGGCGCAAAAAAGATGTAGTTCTATAAGAGACACGTTGATTGCCAGCCTGGGTTAAAAAAGAAGCTCTCTCTGAACAGTTGTAAGGAAGAAGTGCCCAGAAAACAGTACCAAGAACATTGATGGTTCAGGTGACTGCTCAACATATTCACTGCATTACACGACAAGCCATCAAAACCAGCTCCAGATTTTCTCCCAAGGCTCTCAGATGTGCAGCATTGGAGAGCAACACCCTTTTCAAATGGTGATAAACCAGAAAGGAACAGTGGGGATGGGGGCGAGGGGGTGGGTTCTGTCACCAGTGAAGAGACAAAAACCAGGAGTTGGTGAGAGGGGACATGCCTCTAGCTCTACTGGTAGAGACAGGCAGGAGTGAATCTCCAGCTAGGATTTCCTGTCACTCGGACGGTTTCCTCAGACATCTGAAAAACAAACATTTGGCGGCACACTGGCCTCTTGGACCACAGCATGTGAAGAACTCAGCTGGGAAGAACCAGTCAAGAGTGAATATTACAAATCGACTGCTTGTCCCTTGCCAGAACGCTGGCCTGGTGCCCACTGCCGGCTGACTCTACAGCCAGGTTAAACCTCCATCCAGAGGGTGAAAGGCAGAACCATTTTATAAGAGGTCTAAATACCTTCTGATGCCAGCCTCAGAACAAGTAGTCTTTTCCCATTGAGCTGCTACTAAGGGTGAAGAAGCCTGCAATTAGCAGGTGATGGAAAGCAACAGAACCGCTTCCTCATGCCAATTAAAGCAGCTGCCCTGGGAGAAAGGCTCCCTTACGTAACATTTTCCCAGTGACAAAGAAACGGGGCTCGGTTTTGCTCAGAGCGTGAATAGCAGTGTTCCCACCAGTTCACCAGTAACACCACCACAATAAATCCTGTTTAGTCAATTGTCTCTCACGCAAAGCACAAGGCCCGGTTATAGGCTGGGGCCATCTAGGAAGCAGGACTGTGACAAGTAAGTGAGCACACGCTGTTCCCAGCATCTGCCAGTGAGGAAGTGGCCAGAGAGATGTTTTAAATCACCCTCTGGGCACATGCTTAAAAGATTACGACTGCTTCTTGTGGCACTGCCCTTGCTCAGAAGGCTGAACTTACACTCTGGTGGGAATGAGGCTTTGATTTGGTATCATCTAGAGGACAATATTGGTGCAGCCTTTGGGATGAAAATGAGGTGGAGGAGGAGGGACAGAGCAGGTAGCTAAAAACAAGAACAATTACCATCCTCTTGATGGGGTCTTTAAAAAAAATTACCTTTAGGTATCAGAGAGGCTTTGGTTGCTATGGAAACTTACCTGAACTCCGTTAAGGGAAGCGACACCCATGTATAGAAACACTCCATAGAGCACAGGCATTGGAATAAACTAAGGGAAGGAAAATAAGGGTGGAAAAAACACAGTGAATAACCTCAAAACAATCATCTGGCAGGTACATGGTAACAGAATTTGTTTCCTGTGCTAAGCCTGAATATCACACCCATATGAGTAATGCCACATCATAGAAATTAGCAACTTCTATACCATATTTTAGTGATTGGGAGAGCACTTGGGAAAGTAAAGTAAGCACTTGCTAAAGAATGTTGAGAACACAGGTCATACCACACAAAAAATCTCCCCAATGGAGAAGGGAAGTGAAGGCAGACCAACCAAGAGGCAGAGTCAGGGGCTGGGGAAACATGTTCCAATAAGGTTAGAAGTTTTTATAAAGTTTGCAAAATGAGCCTGTGCCCTGCCCTTGCTAGTTTTGAATGAGACTGAAGGCAGAAGTGGACAGAGATGATATTGCCACTATATTTCCATCCACTGGAAACATCAAAAAAATCAGGAATGGTTGTCCTAAGAATTTCACACCAGAGATTAGATAATAATGGGAACCAAACCTCTTAGTTTTTGTCCAACCCTGGACCCACGTTAATTCATAACTAGTACTGTGCTAACAATTGTGAGTCATCACTCTCACTTGCCAAACATCACACACAAACACTTTGCACGCTCAACAAGTCCCTTTGCAAGTGGAATGGGTAATGTTGGCTGGGAGCGGGTCCCACTGCAAAGCAAATAGACCTGCTTGGTGTATGCTCCCTACATGACTTGGAGGAATCACTGTGTGTATCCTCTTTGGTAGGTACCCTCCTGCTCCCATCAATGTAGGCTATTTCAACCTGCCAGGTTTCTGCCAAGTACCCAGCCCACCTGCTCGGTCAGGGTGTGCTTTTAATTGATGGGTCTCAAAGTACCTTGCAGATTTTCATTGATTAGTACAAACCAAACCTTCCAAAGCAGGAGATACACAGGAATCAGTTCACCCCTCTATCATGGGACAGAAGCTGTGTCAAAGCATTGAAACAGGCTGTGCAACAGATGGCCATGCACAAGAGATAAAATGTGTGGTTTTGCTTTCCCCCCCCCCTTAAATCTGGCACTCCAAGTACAGACAAAAGGCCTTTATCAACATCAAAATAATCATGCGGCTTGCCAAAAATGAGCATCCCTCAGCTGAGCTGCAAAGTTATTTGTAATAAACATGACACGTTAATCAAAATATCTGACTGTGGGCCAAATACAAGACTTGCTTAAAATCCTTAATATAATTTCTTTGACACTCAGCTTTTAAAAGAGCAGCTCCTGTAACAGTCATCCTGTGGCATGAAAAGCAGACAATGTAATGACTTGCAACCGCCACTGAAGGGCGGGCACAGCTCGGTCAATGCCTCTCTGAACTAAGACTACGACTGTGTTCAGTTTTGAGTGACATTTCTTAAGTATCTGAAATGCACAATTTTTAAACAGGACAATAGGAAGTTTGATTGTATTCCCCACTGCAGTATTATTAACTCTTTCCTAGTTATAAACTCAGTGGCATACAAGCACTTAGCCAGGCCTTAATCCTGCACACACAACTTTAAAAATACAAGTAGTTGTGTTGAAGTAATTCTTCCATGAAGCCTCTGGAGGTTCCATGCCAGTCTCAAGCCTGGATAAAGGAGGAGAGTTGGTCAGATGAGTGACAATGCGCTGACCATGAAACAACTATATGAATGAAATCTGATGCCTGCATGACTAAATGATAAAAGATGCCAGCTTGGATGTCACCCAGATAAACGAGGTCCACAACACCAATCGAGCAATCGGGGTTGGGTCCACAAGTTGGCTACCAAAAGAAAACTGCAAATAACACTTACGTTATCAATTGGAATATCTGAACACTGTGGGTGACTGGAAAATTAGAGCTGCTTCAGAAGGAGATGGAGACACACCAATGTGATATACTTGGACTGGACGAGATACATTGGACAGCATCAGGAGAGATGTGTGGTTGCGAAGTCATTTGTCAGGGAATGAAATGAAGCACGAGGCAGGAGTCAGATTCCTTCTTAGCAAAAGAGCTAGAGGAGCATTATTAGGATACAAACCAGTGAGTGCAAGAATGATAGTAGCGAGACTCAAAGCAAAACAGTTCAACATCTCAGATCATTCAGATGTATACACCCACATCAAACAGTATGAGGAAGAGAGTAAGCCATTCTATAAAGACTTGACAAAGATGCTGGGAAAGATCTGAAGAGAGACATGTTGATCATTGGCGGAGGCTGGAATGCAAAGGTTGGAACAGATAAAGAAGGTTGGGAGCAAGTCATGGGGAGGTTTGGATATGGAGAAAGAAATGAACAAGGTAAGAAACTAGCAAAGTTTGCTACGGAGCATGAGATAGTGATGAGCAACATGGGATTCCAACAAAAGGACTGTAGGAAGTGGACATGGCGATCAGATGACGGGAAGTCCAAGAACGTGATAGATATCATTTTGATAAGAAGATGGGTAACATCAGTAGAGCAGTGCCAAACTTTCCAAGGAGCAGATACAGACTTGGATCACAGTCCAGTGATCACAAACATCAAGATAAAATGCAAAAGAAAGTGTAAAACACAGTTTAAGAAAAGAAGAGACATGGCAAAGCTAGGTGAGGAAGAAAGAGGGAATGCGTACAGAGCAGCACTTGAAGAGATTAGAAATGTGGGCACAAAGAAAGACCTAGATAAGAGAGTCGAAGGGATAGCCATAGCCATAGTAGAGGCAACTGAGCAGACTGTTCTGGAAGAAGAGAAGATCAATAAGAAGTGGATTAAACAGGAGACACTGAAGTTTGTCCAAGAGAACAGAGCGTCAAAGATCAGAAGGGATGTTTCCGAGAGAGTGGAACATCAATATAGGGTGAAATGCAATGAGGTAGGAAAAACGGCCAGAAAAGATAAGGTGAAATGGTTAGAAGAACAGTGTGAAGATATGGAGCAATATTACAGTGAACATAAGACTAGGGAGGCGTATAAAATGATTAGGAATATTAATAGGAAGGGGCAGCTGAATCAGATGGTGATCAGAGATGAGAAAAAAGAGGTGCTCATGAACAAAGAAAAAATTGTGCAGCAATGGTTGAGATAGTGCACCAATTTGTACATAGCACAGTTGGACCCTAGTGTCTCAGAGAGACTGAACCAAGAACTGAAAAAGATATCACCACTGACCATCAAGAGCAAGACGAATATTTCAAAGGAGGAAGTAGAAAGAGCAGTGAAATGACAAACAACAACAAGAGCCCTGGAAATAATAAGATTGTGGGAAAGAGGATCAAATACGGCAGAGAAAGTATGATTCAGGAAATACACCAACTATGTAATATAGCATGGAAAGAAGGGAGGGCACCTGAAGAATGGACAAGATCCATGCTAGTGACAACACACAAGAAAGGAAGTACACTGGAGTACAAGAACTACAGAATGATTGCCCTAACGAATCATCTAGGCAAGGTGCTGATAACAATGCTGACAGAGAGACTAAAATCACAGATAAAACATCTAGTGGATGAGCAAGCAAGGCTCAGGAAAGAGAGAAGTACCATACAGCAGATATTGGCACTAAGACTGATTGCGGAGGAAGCTTGACGAAAGAACAAGAACATTTATACTTGCTTCATTGACTTTCAGAAGGCATTTGAGAGTATGGATCAGAAAGTGACTTGAGTGGTGTTGGAGCTGTATGGAGTGGATAGTAGACTGATACGGTTGTTGAAGGATATCAGTGACTATGTGGAGGCAACAGTGAGAAAGTGTGGGGAGTTGGGAAGTTGGTTTAGAATGAATAGTGGTACGAGACAAGAAGAGCCAATATTGCCAAGTATCTTCATCGCACATCTAGAGAGAATGATGGATAAGATCAAGGAAGAGGTACAAGGGATATCTGTGCCTGGGAAAAGAATTAGCAACTTGAGGTTCACGGATAATATAGTTATCATTGAGGAAGATGAGAAGAAGCTAGCGAAAATGGTGCAGGTGATAAATGAGGAAGGGAAGCAGTACAGACTGTATGAACATCAATAATAACAAAAACAATGGTATTTAGAGATAAGAAAATAGGAAGGAAGATCAGTGTAGATGGGATTGAACTAGAGAATGCAGAGAAGTTCACGTATCTGGGGAGAGAAACAGATGAGAACAAAATATTCAAAGAGAAAAATATTGGTGTTTGAGAGGAGTTGTTATACAAAGATCCTGAGAATAGGATGGATGCAGAAGATCACCAATGAAGAATTATATAGGAAGATACAGCCAAAAGATAACCAACTGCAGAAGGGGATACAACAGACGTTACAGCTATTCGGGCATATTTGCAGAATGAACAACCAACAAAATATCAACACCCTGGTATTTGGCATAATGGATGGTTCAAATAAAGAGATGCAGACCCCACAGAGCATGGAGAGATGATACAGTAGAGTGGTGCGGAGCTAGTCTACATCTACAGAAACTAAGCCACTCAGCAATGGACTGGGAAAGATGGAAGTAAACAGTGAGAGAGGCATCAGATACAAACGGACGCCGAGACCATGGTTGCTGTTGATGATGATGTGTTGAAGTCAGTGGGACTGAAATGAAGCATGTCCCTAAAGTTAAACACATGTCAGTCTATACAGGATCGAGGCCTTCCTGAGGATGTGCTGCTCATTTCGCAACCGAGCCACATTTCTCCTCCATTAGTTCTGCAAGTGTCTCTGCTGAATGTTAATCCCCTGTTGTGGCTTTGCAGCACTTGCTTCACTGAGCGTGAGTCAGACACATTCAGTATTAAAAGCTAAATGATTTTCCTGCAGCCTACCACTGCCTTCTGATACTGCTCTGTAAGAGAGAAAATAACCCAAATGTTACTCTTTGCTGTTTGCATTATTGTTGTATCGAAGCGATAAGACAAGACACTGCCTGCTAAACATCATAGGGGTAGCTGTGTTAGTCTGTATCCACAAAAACAACAAGAAGTCCTGTGGCATCTTTTAGACTAACAGATTTATTGGAGCATAAGCTTTCGTGGGCAAAGACCCACTTCATCAGATGCATGTGAGGAAGTGGGTCTTTGCCCCCAGAAGCTTATGCTCCAATAAATCTGTTAGTCTATAAGGTGCCACAGGATCTCTTGTTGTGTCTGCCATGGCGAGGCAGATGGAAAGCTTGTGGAGCTCTTCATTTAGCTCTCAAGTTTTTCTGTGCTGTTTTTCCTCTCTCTCAACAAAAAGTTCTTGGGTATCATCACATTGTTGCAGAATAATTCAACACATAGCTCGCTCCTCAGTCAAGTCTAGGTTGAGCATCATGCTTAACCAGTGCTTTCTTGCGCTGGTACTTTCTGGTACTGAGTACTGGCACCTCGAGCAGCCTCAGCTGCGGGATTGGCTGGGGAGAGAGGAGCAGGGAGCTGGCTGAATACTGTCTCTCTCTCTCTTTTCTTTAAAAAAATGGGGAAAAAAATCCACTGTGCTTAACTTAATCCAGCCAAGAAAGAAAGTACAGTGCTTCCGTTTTGAGAGATTTCATTTGGACCATTGATGGACAAACTCAAAGCAAACCTGTCTCGGGCCAACTAAAGAAAAATAATATATTTATAAAGAAAAACTACTTATTCTCTTAGCAGGACTAAGATATTCTGGTGAGTGGAAGAATCAAGGATATTAAAAAAACAACAACAAAAAAAACCCTGCACGCCATAGGGCTGGTTTTTCTACTGATTGCTTATTGAAGTGAGGCTTGTTTGGATTCAGTTTCCTTCTGACATCATAAGGTGTGCAGTGTTTACAATGCATTCCACGAGGCAGTTCTTAGAACAGCAGAACCATGGCCTACTTTTGTTATGGGCTCTGGAATTTTGCCAAGGAACTCCTACTGATCTTAATGGGAGTCACATGGCTCCAACCTGATAACTTTACCTCACACAGGTCCTTCAGGGAAATGTGTACAAAAAAATCACTGACCAGAGCAATTCGTGCTGAGAACTTTAAAAAGGCACAGCTGGAGAAGGGACAGATTTGTGCAAAGGAAGGCCACCAAGTGTCAACCAAACATCAAACTAAACACAAAATTAAAGACACAAAGGGGATGGGAGAAAGAGTTAAGAACCACCATGATGAGCAATTTATTATGTGTAAAACCAGCCATTGCAATCCAGAATAGGCAAGTTTTGGTTTTTTGTTTTTTTTTTGTATTCTTCCTCTCTTCTCTTCCTATTTAAGGCACCTGTTACCACTGGGACCCTTCCCATGCCCTTATCCTCATCTTCTGTATCCATTCTTGCTACCTCTTCTCCAGCCCAAGGTCACCTCTCTCCCTGTGCTCACCCATGCCTTTCCATGACAGTGCTCCCTGATTAACATAAAGCTCCCATTTGCCCTCTCCCTTAAGATATCTGTCCATTGCATCATCCCACTGCTACGTCCGTTGCCACTGTTTCTGTATCATAATGTATATTACTGTTCTACGTTGCTCCTGATTATGCCTTCAGAATCTGGAGGGCTGGGGTGTGTTTGCCACAACTCTCCTTTTCCGCTGCCAACATCTTGGGTGGTAGAAATAACTAATCATCCTCACTGAAGTCTAACGCACCAGTGGACGAGTTCCTGCACCAGAGAGAAGTAACTAGCTTCCCTAGTGTTGTTCTGTGACCGAACGAGGATTAATGGACACACACACACACACACACACACCGTGATACACTGGAAAACATCTACATTGTAGCAAACAGACCAAAACCCAAAGGGAATGAGTTGTAAAGAAATAAATCAGCAGCAGAACTGATCAGTAAATCAGAGCTAAATAACAGCACAGAACACCGAGAGCCAGGACTGGCGTCTGGAAACAAACTTTATGGGACCGTGGGAAACTTGGTCACACACACGGTAAGAGGACATCCAGTTAACTAAAACAGTGCCAGACCATGAATGTTGCTGGACCAGAGAGAGCGGCTGACTAGAGGTTCAACCTGTGTACTCTGATTGCTGCCACGACATTCCAGTGATGCAAAGTATGTGAACAGCTACACACGTACTTATATAATTTCATATTTCTTTTTCTTGACTGGATATTCATTGTGAACGGGTGTCTTCCTTGGAACAAATATGTCATGCTATCAATCATGCTTCAAACAAGTTTGTCGATAGCAGTTGTTCCCAACATGGGGTCTGCAGACCCCTCGGGGTCCATGAGGTTATTGCAGGGAGTACATGACAAAATAAAAGGGGCTCATTAAAAATAAAGTTTTAAATAAATTGCAAAGTTACAATCAATTATTATTTTTAAATTACCTTCCAAAAATGTTATTAATTGCTGTCCAAAAATCTACATCGTGGCACCTTTGTTGACATTTTCCTACTTATCTTGCCTTTTTCATTCAGTGAAGCATACATGGTGGCTAGAATTGGCTTTGATGGGGATCTGTGAATGGTTGGTGAGGGTGGGGATGTCCTCACCTGTGAAAAGGTTGGGAACCACTGCCCTATAGTATATTTTGCATGAGTACACGTAGGTGGCTGACACATGCAACATCTAAAGTACCATGCAGCAGTACTGCACAAAGACAAACCTTTAAAGTAACTTTTATGTCAAGAGAAAAAACAAACCAACCTTGTAATTTCTTGGCAGCACCATACATCTATTTTAAGCTCTCACTAAATTCTAAAACTACATCAATAATTCTCCCTAATCTCCTTTGTTATCAGAGCAGCATGGAAGTCTTATCACAAAAATAGCCTGTTATTGTAGTATCGGCAGCTTCTTTATCGTTCAGTATCCCCAGACGGAAAAGGTGAAAATTTAACGTATTTACCTTCAAGATGGGAGCCATAAAGACTGACACACCGGTGAGAATGAATACTATGGTTCCAGTGACTCTCTGCTCCCTGAAACCAAATCAGATAGTTACAAGTCTAGCTTCTGCTTTAACTCAAGTTTGTTCTCCATTCAAGTCTCAAGAAACCATAGGCCTTAAAGCAGCAATGGGCTACCTAGATTAGCGACTGGGCCACATGAGTGGCCCTCCATCTCAGCAGGCCACAAGATTGTCATAACCAAGCCAGTCTCCTGGGGTAGGATAGTTTAGCTAATGGCACTGGCATACCCAGAATTTGCAGAGAGTGATAACTAAATCATAGCAGTGCTGTAATTGGATGCCAGGGAAGCACGTAGCTCTCAGTCAATGTTGTGTGGAATCAGCATGCCCCTCACTTCAAGTGCCCTTGCTTTGTGTGTGTAATACTGGCAGGAAAAATTACACAGTGGAAACCAGTGGAATCTGGCAACCCTGTGCATGGGCAAGGGCAAACAAAGTGCCTTGCAAGCCATTCCTAGAGCACTGATGGACCACATGTGGCCCTCAAGCCGCAGATTCTCCACCACTGCTCTAAAGATTAGTATTTGAGGCAAGATTTTCAAAGATGGGTGCAAATGGATTTAAGAAACACCACATGCACAGAACACGGCCATTATTTGCCACTGCAAAAAACCACTATTTGCATGCCCCTCCGATTGCCTGCTTTATGGGTGCAGCACTTTGCACACATTTTTGAAAATCTGGTTCCTTTAAAAATTAAGACTATTCCCAGAGTAAAAGAGCAGTCATGTAGCACTTTAAAGACGAACAGAATGATTTGTTAGGTGATGAGCTTTTGTGGGACAGGCCCACTTCTACAGACCTGAAGAAGTGGGTCTGTCCCATGAAAGCTCATCACTTAATAAATCATTCTGTTAGTCTTTAAAGTGCTACATGACTGCTGGTTTGTTTTGCTAGAATACAGACTAACACAGCTACCTCTCTGTTACTATTCTCAGGTGTGTCATTTTCAGCTAAACAACAAATAAATTACTGGCAAATCAGTAGGATATTACAAATCGGTTTGGGTGGTGGGGAAGAGGGAGCATATGTTTGAAAGTCTTATGTCCTGAGCATGAATGAACTTGTTAAATTCTTTTACGTGATTGGCCATGTTACATATGTAGCAATGATAAATCAATTTACTACTGACTCATTTGTCGGTGGCCTAGTTTGAATCCTAATCTCAGGAGGAAACCACAATTCTGTGTGCTGGGCAGCACAAGTACAGAACAAAGACTTAGCTGGTCTGACTTTCTACAGAAGTGCTGAGAATCAGTATTTCTCATTGCCTTTAGAGAGAGCACGAGTTGCTCAGCAAGCCTGAAAATACATTGGTCAGCATTTTTGAGTAGGCAAAGATAGGTACCTAAATAAGGTGAGTTTCCAGTGCACAGCTGCTCCTACTGAAGCCACTTAAGACCACCCAGCCTAGGCACCTAAATATTGCATTTAAGTGCCTGATGAGGTAGCGCTAGTTGTTCCAGACACCTCAAATTTTGAATTTTTGGCCCTGTACTTGTTCATGTATGTTTGTCTAACTTCCAGTTACAAAATAATCTGTAATGACACTGTCCACTTTGCAAGCCTCAGGAAGCCTGCTTCTCTCCGTACAGCACAGCTTTTCAAAGCTAAGCAGGAAATACACCCACGCTGCTCTGGGAGTTGTGGCCCAGTCTCCCAATCAGCTTTGAAATCTCAGGCTACAAAGTTCATTCACAAAGCAATTAAAAATATTTATTAAAAAAGTTTCATGTCCCCTTCTCCCCACCCCCACCCTTAAGATTTAAGGCAACTTTTTTTTTCTTTCCTTTTTGCGAAACACAGTGAAGTAGGTCTACCCAATACAAACTTCAAAGCAGATGAACCCCAGTGAGGACTGGAGAGTGCTAAAGAATCTCATCTGAACTGAAAAGGTGCTGCAAGTTTGACATCTACTCCCCCCAAGTCGTCCTGCCTTTGGTATGAGATCACTTAAAACATACACTGATCTTTGCAAGGCCGCTTTTGATCTGCCGTACCTCACTCCCAGAAACTTGGGCTGTTCTCCAGGTGCTGAGGTCTCGGTCTCCATCTTCAAGCTATCAATGTGAGCAATGGAGATAACAGTAGCAGCAACATACCAGGGCAGGGCCATGAAGGAACATACAATCATCAGAACAGCCACCCAAAACAAATCCAGATGATAGCCAGCACCTTTCTGTGGAGGGAGACAGGTACATTGTAGCATTCAGGCTAATCATCATTAACATTTCAGAACACCAGGACCTTCTCGTAGCTCTGGGCTGACGGTAATGACACACAAATCATTTTGATCAGAATTTACCAGAGTATGATCTGATGACCTTTATAGGCTGAATTAGCAATGCAGCTGCTGCACATAGGCATATATTACAGTGATGAGTGACTTAACAAGTCAAGGGAGTAGGCAGCTCGTGAGCAATTCAGGAACAGATGAAAACTGCCAAAAGTTTGTCAGTAATTAAAATGATCACCATATATACATAACATGCCCATATACTAGATGAGGGGTAGAGAAGAGGTGAAACTTATGGCATTCAAGCCCACCGGCCAGCAAAATAACTTCATACAAAGGGTATTATTCAAATCAAATGATGGGTTGAGAATAGCTGTAGAAAGTAATACAAACCAGCAAAAATCAGACTCGAGGCACCAATGGATCTTGGCATGAATTTAAACTCTCTAAACAATATTATGTGCACATATTAAAATAGATATCTATTTCTTCAGTCTAATCTTGCAGGTTATTTCAAAGCGGCTCTAGTCTGTTTAGACTTTCATTTGGTAAATATACCCTTTTTAATAGTAACAGAGAAGGGTAATCCTCCAAAACAGCATTGTATAGTGCTACTTTTATAGTTGACTGTTGCTAGATAATCTGTTGACTGGTAAATCGCATGCCCAAGGTTCCTGCAGTAGCGTCTTAGAAAACAGACTGGTCCCTTTGTACCCCATGAGATTGTTATGGCAAGAACAGAACATGGAAGTACGTGAAGCAATTGCATAAAAAGGGAGAGTTAACTGCCATCCTACAGACCCAGTTGCAACAGGGCATTTCCCTATGCAACAGAACGCCAGCAGTTATATGCGGCTTGAGCATATGGGTCTAGTCATCATCAGTATGAAGGCGAATGCAATGCAGAGTAAGTAGCTGTAGAAATGAAGTGACTTGAAATCTACCATTTAAACAAAGACCCAAAATCATCCTCTGGCTGGAAACATGGGCTCCTATACTCTGATTCACAAAGCACCCACCGCCCCCCTTTGAGGATGTTCAGCACTTTTAAAGGCCATAGTTCTTTAGGGAGGAGATAATTTATTCATAATATGAATTCCACACATCCGTCTGTATAATGTAAATCCTTACTCCTTGCAAAGCCCCCTTCATTTGACCTTATCAACTATGACAGAGTCTTTTCCTGTGAGGTAAACCTCAGCTACTTTAAGCAACAGGCTGGACATCAGACAACTTTAAAAACTCCAGGTAAACCTTAATAAACCCCGTCCACAGCCTAGCATTAGTGCTAAGAACTTACTAAGAATCAACATACTGACTTACTGGTATCTACCTGACAACACGCCTCAGCTAGAAGGGTTATCAAAGTCAAATAGGGCCAAAAGTCAAGGTTTACCCTCAGTTATCACACTGTGGTATCAGACAGCCGGTACTCAGAAAAGGAAACAAGTGCAGGATTTTAGTGACTGCCGTGGGGCAATGCTGACTTCATAAATAGGCAATGCAGAACTTTATGAACAACCTTCAGACAAGTGTAGGGGTGTGGAGATTTTCAAAGCTGTTTAGGAGATCAGGTAATTTTAAAGGGAGAATGGTGCCTAAATTCTCTGGGCTGTTTTAAAATCTCAGCATCTGTTCTTCTAATAATGGGATGAAATGGCTTTGGTAATGGAACTTGAGAAAATTACTGGCATATAGAAAGAGCAAGCAGCCTAAAAAGGTACCTCTGGAATCCTATACATTCTTCTCCTCTCTGCCACTGAGAGGAGCACAGAGAAAACTCCAAATCCCTGAACCATAATGGGAAGACAGGAAAGGAGGGTACATTATTAAGAACAGGCTCTGCAAAGTTTCATGTTCTAAAGACTAGATGTTTTAAAAGCTGTTACATTTGAGTTTATTAGCTGCATCTGGTGAATCAGACCTGCTTAGGGATGTTCTATCCAGTCAGGTTACCTGCCAAGACCTGAATACGGTCCATTGTGCACCACTTTACCTGGACTAACAGACCAGTAAAATTCAGTCTGCTAGTCAGTCAGGTGCTGCCAACTTTGTAACAAGGTACTCCCAGAAACACTGTCTCCTCACTCCCTGTAGCCTGCCAACTGATTTTATGTACGAGGGCCATGTTTGCTGCAGAGACGGACTGCAAATGCATGACGTTTTTTGTCCCTGCTATTTAAATAAAAACATGTTCCTATAACCATAACAAAGGAAGCAGGAAATAATTTTTTACATTAAGCAGCACTTTAGTCAAACGTTTATTGTACTGTGTTACTGAAAAAATACACAGTCGGTTGCTAGTAGAACAGCCGTCAGCGCGTATAAACTGAACTGAAGTTGGCGGGGAGGTGATGACTTTGCAGAGGGAGATGGAAGGAATTCTTCCTTGGCAGGTTTTATTTTTTAATACCTGCCCATTAGGTACAATCCAGAGACAAATATTAGCCTTTCAGAGGTACTTTAATAAGCCTCAGGGATGTGTCCTAGCAATAGCCAGAACAAAGGGGTCTCTTTCAGAGACAGGGCAATCACCCCAACTTTCCCTTTGATTTAGTGGAAGGATTTTAACAGGTTCCCAGGAGAGAGTACATCATTTCATAAATACCAACTTCACAGGGAAATTTACATGAAACCAAAGAGTCTGGATGGTCAATACTGTACATTAATTCTCAGGAAGAGAGGTGGTTATCCTTCCTTTCCAGTCATCCACTGCCTTCCCCAGGCTCCCTGCTAATGGAGATAAAACAGCTAAGTTTGTGAAGCAGCGCAAATGCCAGGCTGGTGACGAGAGATACTCTCTGAAATGGAGGCTGCAGAAAAGCAGTACTCAAGTCACCCAGTTGTATGTGGTAAGGAAATAAGCGCGTGCGCGTGCACACGCACACACACACACAGCCCCGACACACCAGTAAGAAGGCACATGGCCACAGATTCTACCATTTGGTGGATCTTCCAGAAAGCTGTTTGTAGCTCATTGCTGCTCCATTGTCACTTTCTTTTTATTGTGTTTTTCTAATTAATATTAAAGAAGGGCATTTGGACACAGTGTGCAGAAAAAAGAATACACCGATGGCCTGGAATAAGACAAACTGATATCAACCTTGCTAAAGAAATAAGGGGACCAGACATATTTGATGCCCATCTCAGCAGTCAGCCAGCCAGCATTTCTTGATCCAGATCGCAAACTAAGACCAACTTTAAAAAACAAATCAAAAACACCATTCGCCCTGTTATTCTCCCTCACTCTTTGAGGTCATTTTCAGGTTTTAAATCATCAGGTGCTGAGAAACAATGCCAGTCATTACCACAAAATGGTAATTATATTATTCATTAGGGTCACACCTAAATAATGACTCCAAAATAGGTCTTACTGTGCATTAGTCTTCCTTTCTGCAGGGCAAGAGGCATTTTAAAAAGATTGGATGGGAGAATAGAGAATTTTTTCATAGGAACTCAATACTATTTAATATTGCAGGGCAGACAAAACTTAGGAGAACGTGACAACCTGGAAAGGGCCAGTTTAGAGAGTTTATTTAAAACAAAAACATTGTGTACCATATTTGTTACTACAAAGTGCTTCTTTGAAGAACTTTTACGAAAGGGCATTTGAGGATACCTTTCTTTTTGTATCTAATTAAAATCTCTTCCATTTCTTTCCTTGCAGTCTATGGGAGGGGGGAGAGGAGAAAGAGAGAGAATCAGCTGTTGCTCTGGGGTTTGCCTGTTGGCATTTCCAGTCTAAAGTGGGCATACCTCACTATCTCATCACCTTAACGTCTTCAAGGTCTAGCTTCTTACTCACATGCTGAGTTCGCCCAGGTGTCATGGTTATAAAAACAAACCTTGTTTTGTATAGTGCTTACAGCTATTGATCAGTGATTTCTTTGCCCGATTATTAAATATATGAACAGGGGCTTGTCCAACCTACAAGAACTTTGCCCATTTTGATAAGCTAAGAAAAACCCTTACCCTTATGGAGTAATAAAAATAAAAACTATCGAAGCAAAAATCAGCTCCAGCAATATCCTCTGGATTCTAGACACTGCTCTTTTAATTTGCATCATCATCTCCCCATCTGAAATGGTCAGGTGGGGAGGTCAGACAAAATAAGTAGAGCCAATGTTCCCTGCACAGCTGCTCGGGAGAAATTCAAACACTGCCCCACTGGTCAGCAGAGCACCCATAGCTAGGTTGTCTGTTTCTATTGATGGTGCGCCTTCATACCTGCCTCAGTGCACATGAAAAATATGATTCCCCCTTGGGTGGAAG
Organism: Carettochelys insculpta; assembly: GCF_033958435.1. Taxonomy (NCBI): domain Eukaryota; kingdom Metazoa; phylum Chordata; order Testudines; family Carettochelyidae; genus Carettochelys; species Carettochelys insculpta. The sequence continues at coordinate 128,796,503 of NC_134140.1, read as the reverse complement.
AGATCAGAGGGCACATTGATTAGAACTGTACAAGGGCACTATCTATACTGGGTCTTGAAGCCACTCACACTGAGCCAGCTTGTAGGATTCCAGGTGCCTCTCCAACATCCACGCTCCTGGAAAGGGCAGGGACATGGGCACAAGAGGCAGGTCTAGCCTTCAGTGCCTTCCGGGCCACAGCACCCATCCTCAACCTGCCAGGAGAGCATCAAGCTGTGCCCCCACCTCACCAGGCGGTCCTACTGGATGGACATGTTTTTGCCATCTCTTGGTGGGCCCAGTGCCTCCTTGTAATCACAGGGGAGAACCAGTGTCCCACCATCCCTTCCATCAAAACAAAAAGCAGTCAAGTAGCACTTTAAAGGCTAGCAGAACAGTTTATTAGGTGAGCTTTCGTGGGACAGACCCACTGCTTCAGACCATAGCCAGACCAGAACAGACTCAATATTTTGAGTCTTAAATATTTGAGACTTAAATATTGAGTCTGTTCTGGTCTGGCTATGGTCTGAAGAAGTGGGTCTGTCCCACGAAAGCTCACCTAATAAACTATTTTGCTAGTCTTTAAAGGGCTACTTGACTGCTTTTTGTTTCGATAGTGAATAGACTAGCACGGCTTCCTCTCTTTTACTATTCAACATCCCTTCCATCTGTAGGATTTTCTGAGTTTGGGAGGATAGAGGGCGCCAAGATTTGGCTTGAAATCTAATCCCTGCCCTCTGCTTATCACACACACACAGGGCCATGGGAAGCTGGAGAGTCCCTTCTGCCAGCGGCTGCTCCCCAAGAAAAGCAGCAGCAACCCAGAAGACGTCGTGTGTAGCTTTCTGGGCTTAGTGTAACAGCCACTTTGGTGGGGCAGGCATGTTCTCCTTTCCCTCTGCCCCATGAGACAGCAGAGTCAGGTTATTCCTGGACCCGTTCCTCACACGACCCTGGGAATCTGGGGCAGTGTGTGCGTGGGTGGGGGGACAAATTGTAGCCTTCTCTGGCAGGTTCTTAAGAAACAAGATGGATGGTGCAGTCTCCAGCATCCTGTGAAGATACATGAGAAAGCCACCCACCACCAAACAGAGCTTTTTCCCCTGAAAGGCTGCAGCAATAAACAGAGGTTGTCCCAGGGCTTCTATGGGGAGGGGCAGCTGAGAATAGGGGAGCGAGAGAGAGTGCTGAGCCTTTTGGTGAGGTGAGCAGTGGGGCACAAGCCCTGTAAAGCGAGCAGCAGTTTAGAAGCAACACCACAGACCACCCTGGGTCACAAATCTCTCCTGAGGGATCAGCTTGGCATTGGCATTGATTCACGGCTGTGTTTCTTGCTGGCAAAGTACAAGAGGATATTGAATCAAGCTCCGAAAAGCAGCAGTGCAGCCGCTCGGGCAGAAGCCCCACCTCTGAGGTGCCTTTTGATGTCAGAGTCTGGAGTGCGTCAGAGGGATGAATGGCAGGTCCTGGCAATGCTACAGACAACATGGTGAAAGCCCATTCAGACAGCCCTTAGCCCAGGTCAGAGGCTCAGTATCTTTGAATCTCTTATGCCACCTCCTCCACCACCCTCCAGGAACCCCCACTCCTGAGCAATCTGTGTTCCTGGTGGGAGTTTGGCTCACTCAGGATCCTTTCAGAGTCCAATTAACAGTCCCCTCATTTTGAGCCCCTGGTTGTGCATCTCAGTACACGCTGCAGGGCACAGCCCCCCATAGCTTTCACTCAGACCAAGCATCTGTGATGGGGCTTGAAGAAACAGATTAGCAAGTGCTTCAGGCTGAGCGCCCTTTTTATTGCAGCTTGCAAGCAGGCCCTGGCAGCTGCCCAGTTCCAGAGAAAACTAATCCCCCATCTCTGGGGCTACTCACACCCTTTTAAGCCCCAATTCTTGAGATGGAGCAAGTTCTGCACGCTTGTCTAACTGGCACTGCATGCGGGCAGGAATCCTCATTTGTGTTTCTACCACGTACATCTCAACCCCAAGGGCTTTTTTAAGGTGTCTGGTTATTCACATATAGGAAAATCAAAGGTGGGTGTAAGCAAAAGTATCTGTTCACAACATAAGGCTGCTCTAATTTGCTGTGATCAGAGTAGCTCCCTACAGACCTCTTTGCAAGCCAAGCAAAAGTGCAGCGTGGCTGTCATGCGTTGACACAGCCCCTACTTTGACTGTAAGAGGAGTACCTGGCTTGCCATCATCATGCTGGCTTTACGCCTTCTGTGCACCGCTTACATGGGAGCCTTTGGGGATGGCCACAAATCTAGTCACCAGGATTTAGTCCAGTCTTACTCAAAGAGCATCTGCTGAAGGCAAAAGAAATTGTGACGGAGCAAAAAACATCAGGATCCAGCCCACTTTTTTTGCCTTAACAACAAACCTCATTTGAGGAATCATGTAGCATTCAAGCTGAAGTGGTGGCTTCGCTTTCAACTAACGACCCGTGCTAGAACAAAATAGATGCTGTAATGAAACACCAATCCTAGCATTTCTAAGGGAGCAGATGCCCATTACCACCATCGGCTCTCTAGCCATCCAGCACACTGAAGATACACTTGAATTTTTGACACTCAGACATGGTACCTGGCACTGACCTTCAGCTTGTGTTCTTTTCTGTTGACGATGACTGCTGTGATTTGCTGGTCCATGAAGATGAGAATGGTCACCAGTAGTGCAGGGATGGCTGCTGCAAGGTATACCCACCAGGGGTTCCCGCCAAATGGGGGGACAAACCAGCCTCGGTTGGGGCTGGTTGGCTTCAAGAGAAAGCGAGAAAGAGACATCAGAGTGGCCACATATTAACCCCCTCACCCCAACCAAAGCAAATCTACCCAGGCCACAGAAGGGCCCAAACATGGACCTGCCAAGCCGACTAAAGGAAAATTATTGAGGACACTGACCCATTGGGATCCATTCTTCCTGCACACAGACATCAGCTAAAGTTTTAACCCGGAACTGGTTACCAAGGGTCAGATTCTGCCATCCTCGTTCATGCTGAGTAGCAGCACTCTCTTCAGGTAGCCCTGGGAGCCCAGGATGTGCAGCTTTTCTTTCACTTGCAAGCACGTTCACGGATTGAAACTACTGAAACTGCATGAGTGAGGGAAGGCTCACTGGTACAAGTAAGCCTAAAACAGATTTCAGCCACTGAAATCATGGAATAAGGTGCCACTGAACATGAGCATGTTGGCAGGATCCAGACCTCAGTTAAGGATTTGGCACTGCATTTTAGAAGATATTTCAGCCAAATGACACAATGTAAATTGAGATTATATAAATTCTCACTGTCAGTTTAACCTCTCTAGTCCAGCACCCTCAGGTCCTCACCTATGCCAAACAAGAGAATTTGCCAAACCATGAGAGGGCAATATTGTCAAGCATATTATCAACACTTCCACTGCTTACTGGGCTCTTGGAAGATATGTAGGAGTAAAATTATGGCTAAACAACAGCACAGAACACAGAGAGAAAGGACTAGTGGCGGGAAACAAACTTTATGGGACCACTAGAACTTGGCAATGCCCATGATAAGTTCTCATCTGGCTAGCTAAAAATCATGCTGGGCCAGAGAGTGCCAGATTAGAGAGGTTCAACCTGTATTAAATAAACTGCTTTTTAACTAGCTCACCCATACACTCCATTCTGGATAGCTTACTTTTTTAATTATTATTATTTTTAGTCTAATGGCTGGTAATTTCACAGAAGTAAGATAGAAATGGCAAAATGTAACAGATCCCACAGAGCAAAATAATAGTCACCTGTTGAGAAATCACAGTTGCTTACCTTGAATTCACTTGGCACAATTAGTTTCGGTGTATCCACACCTACGAGGGCATCTAATCCACAGAAGATCAGAATCGACAAGATAATGGCAAAGTCACTAATGAGCTTCCTGGCCTGAAACAGAAGGTGACATTGTAACAGTGGCTGGTACCAACAGCAACTATCTAAATTCAATGCAATATTCTTGTATTCGGTGGCAATTCAGGGGTTATATTTCTCTTTCTGTAGGGACAAAAGGCGCCTGTTGCATGAGCTGATGTGATTTAAAAAAAAAAAAAAAAAAAAAAGTGCTTTGCTACTTTATTACATTGTCTGAAGGCCAAACAATTAGGCCTAAACTGAACTCCACCCCACCCAGGAAAAATTACTTCTGTTGCAGAGTTCTCCTGCAAAAATTCTCCCATGCAATCTCACCGATAATCTAATTCTATATAGGCCAACAATCTCCATCATACAGACACAGCTCCACAGGAAAGGATTCTGAAAAAGCTCTGATGTAACTCTATCAAGAAAAATGAGCCTCTTATTAAAATAAGAGGCAGCTTAGGTAAGATGAGATGTGTTTGAAACAAGATGTGGTGGGAGAAGACCGGCCACAGATCTCTGAATCGCTCGCCAAATTACATGCAAGATAGTCACTGAGGCTGTGTTTACACTCTGCCCTTACCATGAAATAAGATATGCAATTTGCACTGTACAAATTGTGTATCCTATTGCAAGTCAATTTTTAAATACATTATTTCGGGATTTGTTGCTGTGTTCAAAATACTGAGCTATTTCAAGGCATCCCTTACTCCTTCACAATGAGGGGTGGAGAGATGCCAAAATAGTGCTCTTGGTATTTCAAAAAATATTTTGAAAAACCAGGCACACTTATTAGATGCAGAGTTACTATTTTGGGATGCCTTGGTATCCCGAAATCAGTCCACAGGGCAAATACAGCCTGAGATTAATAAGGGTGTTTGTGCCCATAGTAAGACTTTTTGTGGTATGCTGTTAGGATTATTTGTCAGCTTCAGAATTATTTGTCAGATCTCAATATGAGACACAAAAGCCAGTGGCTGAGACTAATCGGGATGTTTGAAGCCCATCACAGGTCTTTGGATGGTGTGTTTCTAGTGCTGTTTCTCAGTTTGTAAGCAATATTAAACTGCAGAAAGCCAATCCTTGATAAGGAGGAAAAATGTGACTAAGTGTACCTTCTGTATGCCTGAGTGAAACACAAGGAGCTCTGTCAGTTTATATGCAGCATGTTAACTCTGCTTCACGTTACCTGCCCTGTGTCATACAGATCAATGCCAATACCCACCCTCAAAGTTAAATTTTAAGAACACTGTCCTGCTAGAGAAACCTAACTGTGACAGCTCATGTTCCTGGACTGCCAGGTACAGAAGAACCTCCAGAAGAGAAGAAATGGATTTTCCAGGACAGACTCAGTTTACAGCTGCATCCAGTCTCAGAAGAGTTTCAATTCACCAACTGCAGGTTTTGTCTAGATGTTTGCCAGTCAACATCTTCAGTTTCCATTGCTTGGTAAGTCTGTTACCCCTCTGGTCCCGTAGTCCTGTGGGCATTTTGTAAACCTGCCAATAAGCAAGCTGGCAAGTCTACAGGACAGATCACAATCATTTCAAGTGCAGCTGTAAGCCCTGATTCAGGAAAGCCCTTGTGCATGTTTAATGTAAAACAGAGAAAAACTGAGTATGGATTCTTTCCTTTATGGGTGCCTTAGGGAGTCATAAAAACCTTCAACGCAGTGTTTCATTTCTAACGTAGCTCAATAATTTTCTGTATCAAGTGCGCTCTGTCTACAAGTAAAGGAATGTCTTCTGTTCTAGGTGTCAAAGAGAGAAACTCTCTCGCACTTGAGTGCGACGGTGTTACAAATACTGCCACCCTCGCATGTTAAAACCACCAGTAAGAACTGAGCTTGCAAACAGGTTGAACTAAAATGTTCGGACTGACTTGCTACTGGCATGGGTGGGCCATAACTTTGTTTCTATGTGTGTGCCAGAGGAGTGTGTGCACATGTAAGGTACAGTTGTACAGTCTGCTCACACAGTCTCATATAACCATATTAAGTGGATCTCAAGATCACTCTCAGTATTGGCAACCCAAAGGGTTCCAAATCATGAAGTCAGATCTCTCCAAACTAATGAAATATTCAACAAAAATATTGGGCTATTTTATTAGTCCTCTGGGGTTTGATTTTTTTGGGGGGAGGGGAATGGGGGTCATGTTTTAAAGCTTTTATTTCTACCACCAGGGCTGGAAACTTACTTCCCCACCCCCCCCAATGAAAGCTGAGTTTCCTCTGTGATCACAGGTCACAAGATAAAAATCAAGAGATTGAGCAACACTGATTCCTTGAGCAATTTTTAACATAGCCCATTTTGCAAGGCGTTGGGGTCTTTAAATAAGAAACCATGAAGCAAGGAAGAATTCAAGATTTCACATCAGTCATGCAAACAGCCATCACGGGAGTCACATGGGGAGATGAGAGATGTGAATTCAAAAGACAGGTGCAAACAAGACTTCAGTATAGGTGTGGCACCATATGGTGAAGAGTTTTGAGAAGTCACATCCTGATGTTTCTTTTTTATGGGGTTAAAGTCATAAATGGAGCATAAAACTGAAGTGGGGGCAGATCCTCAACCCCTGTCATTGGTTATAACTCCATTGAAATCCACACGGCTGTGACAGTTTTCCCAGCTGACAATCTGGTGAACTTGAACTTTAACTAGCCAGAGCCTATTGAGCTTTTTATATAGTATCATGTCAACCTCTTGGCGTTCTTCCTCTCAGGGCCCCAGCCCCTCGTGGTTACAGATAAACTGACCTATAGTCCAGCCAGGGTAGAATTTGTTTTCTTTTCATTAAAAATAATAAAAGTTCAATTTCAGTCTGCAGGAGCATAAACATCACTGTTCCATAAATCCTATTGCAGTCAGAGTGCCACAGGGGGGTTCTCAGAGAAGGGAAAAATGTTTCATTATGTACAGAAACCTGAAACGAGTGCCTTTTTAAAAAAAAAAAGAAAAAAAAAAGTTTTTGCTCTGAGGAAATTAGGGTTAGCTGTTGAGGAGGGGGAACAATATTGTCCAAAATATTGCCAACTGGGTTCCCAACAGGAAAGGAGTTGAACTTTTTCCACAACCCCTCTCGCCTTGGAGAGCTGTCATTGTGATCCACCGGAACAAACTGCTTTGGCTGGTCCACCATGGTTAGGTACTGATTGGCTAGGAGTCTGTAGTGGCAAGAGAGGTGGGTAAGAGCTGCATTACTGAAACATCACTACACACATCATATATCTCCCTGTTTGCCTTCAGAACAAAGAGAAAAGTTCCAATCTGCACTAACATTATTGTATCTGTATCTGTCGGGCTCGAAAAATCCACCTCAGATAGGAGAAGAAATCTTTAGCTCAAAGACCGTAGACCCAAGGCTTTCTTCATAAGACAGAAATTTGGTCCTTAGCCCTTTAGCCAAATGGATGCCATGTTGTTTCCCTAGGACTGCTGAGCAGCGTTCCCCGTAAACTGAGTGCTTGGGGGGGCCACCCAGAAGAGAATCGGGTGCTGCACAGCTGATTACCAGACCGCACACAGCCACCAGCATGTGTTTCTATGGTGCTGCACACCTGTCATGCCTTGGTGCACGTAAAATTTATTCCACCCAGATGGAAAAAATTAGAGAGAACCCTGCTGCTGAGACAGCCCAAGTGCCGCTGTCGCTACTGTTAGAGGCCCTTGAAATGGCCAAGTGGCTGAAGATCAGCTACATATGGAGAATGAACTAGTCTCTCAATCCAACTAAGTATTTAGATACACAGAAAATCCTAAAAGGACTATGCTAAGCAGAGAGAAACAAAGTGGGTGAGGTACAGCTTTTAATGGATCGACTTCTGCTGACTAAATAGAGGCACATTTGCATGGTGAGGATATTTTATAACTCTCCTGTACTAGCCCATGCTGTGCTTGACTTACAGAGAGAGCACTTCAGTATCTAGGGCTGTTAAGATGTAAAACAAGGCCCAGAGCAAACATTGCTTTGAGAACATGAGCTATTTTCATTCGTGTTCATACATCTATTTGTGTACCTGTTGTTGTATTGCTTCTTAGAGTTTTATTTTCCAAAAGCATCTTCTGCCATTGTTACACTTATTTACTTTTTCCTTACTCTTCCAGCCACAGCACTGATTTTACAAGAATTATTTATGAAGTAAAGGTAGCAGAATCTGGGAAAAGCAGCCTAATCCAAAACTTGTTTAAGTCAATGGAAAGATTCCGACTAACTAAGGCTGTTCGTAGAGGAGACTCTAAAATAGTCAGTAAAATTTATGCTCCGAAGTGCATGGCATAAAATATACGGGAAATGCATCCTGGCTGATGCAACACTATTTTAAGACCGTAACTTTTTCATATTTTAATTTCTGAGCATTTGAAATTTGCAATCTTAATATCTGTTTCCATATTCTAGATACATAGATTTACTTCTAGGGCACCAGGAGGCACTGGACTTTTACTCTGTTAAGATAACTTCTTTTTGAACAGACACAAAAGCACCTTACTTATGTTTGTCCTGCAGCTTTGCATCACTTTATAAAAGTGATTTCTCTCTGTAAGTTCAGGCAGAACATGCAGGAGACTGTCAATCAACAGGTCACGCAGTAAGAGCAGCACTCAACTTTATGATCAGCACACTGCTGGAAGCTCGTTCCTGTATAAGTTAAGGACTCTGCATTGCTGAATTCTTATTACCGGAAGCAAACACTTTGATGAGATTTGCACCAATCAATTGTATCGCAGTGCACCTCAGCTAGGAATTCTTGCCTCTTTCAGCCTTATTTCACTACAGGCTCCAGTCGGTTTTCAATTCTTTGGTCTCACTTTTGCCCTCCAAAAACGTTCCAAAGGTTAGAGCTGAAAAGTAAGTGAGTTGCCTAATTCAAGTTCATCAACAAATAGGATGGTTTCAGGGTGGGCACCCCACATAGTGGTGTTCATCTGCGCTGTATCTACTGCAAAAGGATGGGACGCAAACAAGAATGTGGTACGTACTCTGAAGGAATAAGGAAATGCCTTATTCTGAGGAAAAGGGATACTTACGGTGGTTGGGAAATAGCGGCTGGTTTTGAATTTCTTCAGGGCCATGGAGCAGGTGTAGGTGCCAAAGAAGAGGATGAACGACATGAGGGTGATGTCAGGGACATATTTGCAGTTGTTGCCCATGAGGTAGCCTCCGTATTTCCAACACTCCTTCTTTGTCAAAGATGCCCAGTCAATAGTGTTGTTATACTAAAGAGCAAAGAGAAATCCCATGAGGCTGGGCTCTGTTTCATACATATTACCACTGTTCATCACTAAAACAGCAACTGCAGCAGAGAGTCAAGAGTTACAATGTTATAGCCTTAGGACGAGCGTCACTGCTGCTGCAGGCAGCTTACGTGCCTATTTACCAAGTAGCGGGTTAACAGAAACTGGGCAGCAGAGTGCATGCTAAAGAAGGAGCAACGGAAATGCTAAACTCTTTCTATATGGTATGTGTTGGACTGGAACTTCATTTCTCTGAATTACAGACTCTGTTGCATCCCCCACAATATAGCTTCTTGTAGAACCAGAAGTCAAAGCATTATTCCTCGCAGATTTTTAAATTGAAAGTGCAGGTCCGTGATACCAACCAACGATACAAACCTCTTCCGCTAGAAGATCCTTTCATCCCTGTCTTCTCCAGGGGATGAGAGCTGCTTCTGTTGCCACTGGCAGGGCCACCCCAACCTACCAATCATTGTCCAGCTTCCTTGTGGACTGCCTGACCACACTGGAAACAACATGCAGCGTTCCCATGTGCAGGTGGAACAGCTGGCCCAACACCCACTTGCCACACGCAGATTTCATGCGCTCTAGTTTCCCTGCCTGCCTAACCTAATCCAATCCTATTCTTGTGGTTTGATAGGACAGTTTCACTTGAACCAGCTTTGAACAGCAGCAGCTCAGATCCCTCTGAGTTACAAGGATCAGCTCCACAAAATTCTCATATTCTATTGGCCTGGGTAGAAGTTTGTTGTGCTACTCTAATGCTACTCTAATGGGAATAGGTATGATTAATTCTGGATAATATGTAGCCCTACTGGTAACCTAACAGGATAGCCTTCAGAGATTCCTGGCCATAGGTTGAAAAGAAAGCTGTAATTCATTTCTGGGGTCCTGGTATATATTTCATAGCTGCCCTCAGTTTACCAGTAACTGCAGAGCACAAAGTGGCCACAGAACATCAAACTCCACCACAAAATGCATATCTCTGTAATCATGCTACATTGCAAAGGACAGAACTGCAAAACAATTCCCTTACCAGACTTTGTACTGGGAATAATCAAGCAATCTGAGCATTACAGTACAACTCATTTTAATGCTGTTACTCCGAAAACCGCTGACAATAAAATAGCCATTTCCTTTAAGAAAAGGTGATATCTGATTTCCCTGGCTTTGGTTTAATTAACATTGACAATTTGAACATAAAAATAAGTTTACCTAAATTTGCCAAAAAAAAAAAAAAGTGTAAATCAATCTCTGGCATTCTTCCTCCAAGCAGAGCTACCGAACATCTGACAGAATAAGCTTGCCTCTTTTAGATATAGCTGAGACACACCCTTATAGTCAACTCTGCTGTACCACACAAAAACCTGCATGGATTTAGTGCCAATATACAAGACACAATTTGACTTTCCTTTTTCAAGACCATTAGAAAAGCACAGTAATGGAATGTTTCCCCACTGAGTCTGAAGGCATGCCCTGCAGGAATGTTTTTAAAGCACCAGTTCACCTGGGACTCAAATATTTCCACTAACTTCTACAGGACTTGAACTGGGCCCTTATTTATCGTAGCATTGGGAAAAAAAATTCTGCATGTGTGCAAATCTTTATTGTGTACACAGGGATTCAAATAAACAACAGATCTTTTTTCAGACTAACACCACAAGGAACTGAGGAGACTATACTGACCTTTTAAGTACAAATTGTATTTCTTACAATATTATGTTTTAATCTAATACTCAGAATTTACGGAGTTCTCCTCTCTCTAATTCCCAGCAATGTCAAGGCAGTGAGGAGACAAAAATATGAATGCAAAAGGAATGAAGAATACAAAATGTGCATGTGCATCATCAGAGAAAACTGAAGATAAATAAGTATGTTTAAAGGGACACTGTCTACTCAAAATAAAGTGTTAAATAAAATTAAAATAATGTCAGGTAGGTACACCTATCCCCAGACTCCCTGTCAATTCCAGGGGAGCGGGGAATTTACACATTTTCCTATTTCAAAAATCATGTTTTCTGCACCAGTCCTGCATTAAAAAACAAACAAATGGAGGAAACAGACTATAACAGAAGCAGTGAAACACTAATATACAAACTCCTGTCAAAAGACCACCATTAATCTTTTGAGTTACAGGAATGTTAGATGGTGTTGATTGCCATACTAGTCACAACGGTTTTAGATTGAAATAGGAGATACAGGATAATGATTTGCCCTAAAGCAACCACACAAGAAATCAGGGGGAAAAAAATCAGTTGCTTAGAAGAGGGATGCTGAACTAGGGGATAGACAAAATTGTACTAGTAACCTTGGAGATACTTCTAAAGCAGATAAGTTGAGACCCAGAGATACCTACTGTTGGATGATACACACATAACCATAGTATGTGTTTGTCAGTAGTTCATGCACCTAAAAACATGCATCAGTATACATCGGGCATGCAACTGCTACAGGTTGAGGGTTAACTGGCTAAGCAGAAGTTATTCAGAAAAGGACCTGGGCATTACAGTGGATGAGAAGCTGGACATGGGTCAATAATGTGCCCTTGTAGCCAAGGAGGGTAACAGCATTTTGGGCTGCATTAGTAGGGGCATTGCTGGCAGATCTAGAGAAGTGATTATTTCCCTTTATTCGACACTGGAGAGGCCACATCTGAACTATTGTGTCCCATTCTGGGCCCCCATTATAAAAAGGATGTGGATGCATTGGAGAGAGTCCAGCAGAGGGCATCAAAAATGATTGGGGGCTGGAGCATATGATTTATGAGGATAGGCTGAGGGATTTTGGCTTATTTAGTCTACAGAAGAGAAGAGTGAGGTGGGACTTGATAGTAGCCTTCAATTTCCTGAAGGGGGATTGCAGAGAGGATGGAGAGAGGCTATTTTCAGTTCTGAGAGATGACAGAATGAGGCGCACTGGTCTCAAGTTGCAGTGGGAGAGGTCTAGTTCGGATATTAGGAAAAACTATTTCACCAGGAGGGTGATGAAGCAATGGAATAAGTTACCTAGGGAGGTGATGGAATATCCATCCCTAGAGGTTTAAGTCCTGGCTTGACAAGGCCCTGACTGGGACGATTTATTTGGGATTGATCCTGCTTTGAGCTTGGATGCCAGCCTCCCACATGCTGATTTTGAATTTATATTTTGGAGGATTAAACCATGAGATCTTGGACTCCCCAAAGACTTTATGGAATGAACAATCACAGACCCTTAATTGAATGTTTCAAAGCAAATGAGGGTTCAAATTTCCAGAGATACGAAGGAAAAAAAAAAGGCTTCCTTGTGATCCTTTTCCTACGTTATTAAAATAAGAAACACCAAATGTCAGAAGCACTTGCCATTAACTAAATCACTCAAGAGGCGGCACATTTGAAATTGACAGGTACACTGAAGGGCTCCGTACTTTGAAGTCCCAGAGCCCGCTTACAGATTTAAAATAGATGTTACTCAGATGCACTGTCTTTACCTGAAGGATCACAATGTCTTATTAGAGGTTTCTTTGCCAGCTTTGAGACGAGCCCGCCAGCGCCAAAAGCACAACATGCCGCCCAGCAGGATGCCTTGCACCATGGCCGGTGTTCCGTGGGAGCATGTTGGTACGGGTTCTGCACAAGCGGATATATGAGAGCTGCCAGTTTCCGATGTAAGTGGGACGTCAGCTTCAGGGCACTTCTTGCAGCTACTTCCCTGTGTCACTGTGCATTTGAAGATTCAGCACATTTGCTTCCCTGGCTAAATGTCTAGAAGGATTTATAATAAGACTGCTCTTCCCGTTCTTAACATCTTCTTCCCCCCGCTCCGCAATGCTTTGTTTTGCTCTAAAATAATAGAGTCTTGGTGTTTGGAGAAAAACACTGAAAAGGCCACAGCTTGCTCGTCCTGCAGGCCCACTGACCAGGGGGTTGAGGGAGGGGCAATGAGGAAGCTGCACCAGGGCCTGGCATTTCAAAGAGCTCCAGACCCTTTGAAGTGCTGTGGCAGCGCTGCTCTGTGCAACTCTGAAGACGGGGGTGGCCGTGACCAGTGCCACGGTCTGAACAACATTATGGGCTGACTGCCCTAGGCCCAGCCCCTTACAGGCCTATGAAGCCAAGCCCACCTCTTTACCTTGTCCAAGGGCCCACAGAGGCAGTCAGTCCCAGCATTATTTCTCTACACTTCCATGTGCAAGGGAAGAGGTATTAAATCTCTGTGTCCAGCATCTGACTCCCGAGGCTGGAAATGCTACAGCAGCCGCTTATTCAGCTCCCATGGGGAGATGGCAGTGGATGTGTCTCACCGCCTGTGACTTCGGAGAGATGCTGATCGGCTCTGAAGGGAACACCTCCGGCTCTGAAGGATGTTAGTACACGAGGCATTAAGGGCAAGGGATATCTGGTGCCAGAATCATCCCACTGAAGAACATCTGGAAATATGACCTGCTGGCTTATTTTCACTGGCTTTGTGTTCTGAAATGGGCTTTATGTTTTCATCCCCCTAATTTAGTCAGTCGCTGTCTCCTTATGCACTTCTCCAGCCTTTCCCCAAGACTGACAGTCAAATGCAAATGCCACAAATAGCAAGAAGAGCTGCTCTTGTTAATGAAACTGAAGTAACAATGGGTGTTCTCTTCCTGACAGGTAGCCACCAAAGCCTTGACAGGTCGTATTGTACCAGCTCTTGGGGCAGCTCATCAGTTTTAGCAGCATCATTGAAGGGAAGCTGAACAATTAGGACCTGATCTTTAGTCCCAGTGAAGGAGCAGAACTCAGCTGCTGAATGACCACAGTCACTGCACACAGGCACTGTAACAACATCACAGAACACTAAAAGGAGGCTCAGAAAAGGCAGTGCCGTCCCCTGCACAGGGCAAGTGAATCAGAAATCAGGTGACCTAGCCTTTATTTTTTGGCTCTGCTTTTAATCTACTGGGTAACTTTGAGCAAGTCACTCGGATGCTTACCTGCTCCTCTCCCTATACTCTATGTTTCGTCTGTTTCGACTGTAAACACCTCAGGGGAGGGATTGATTCTTATTAGGCATTTATAAAGTGCAGGGCAGAGCCTCAGGTTCAGTGGAGACCTCCAGGTGCCCCATACAATATAAATAATAATAATAAAGGAAGTCCAGCTAGCTGCTCTGCATTCTTAGGTAATATGTCCTGCTCAAAAATCCAAGTTATTTTTCATTCGGGAAAATCAAACAAAAGTTTGAAACCACAAAATTCTATTTTCTTTTTTCTCCATCTCTTTCAAAAGTTTGCCTTCTGTGGGAGCTCCCTTGTGCCCTGTGTTAGTTGCAGATAATAATAAAAGCATTAAAAACAGGAGTTTGTAATGGGAGAACTAGTACCGTGGTCCACATTAACCTGTTTGTAGCTACGGCCCTTATCAAATGTGTGTGGAAAGGTCCCTCCAGCCACAGGGAGTCCACTGGTCTCAAGTGCCGGCCCACACAATTGCAAGGATGGGGTCTGTCTGCAACTAACACACACGACTGCAGCATTTCCACATGGAACAGCATCATACCACCCATTAGGCAAAAGGTACCACTAGTATCCAAACTACTTCTATAGCAGTATTAGAGAGCACAGCACCAAGAAACATCACAGACAACCTCTTAGCCCTAAAACTTTTAAGATCTAAACGAACAAGAGCAGGGAAGAGGGATGCGACATGACAACATCCCGGTCAAACTCTTCAAGTCTGCACGTATCTCATGAGCCCCACTAGCATTTCAGATTTCGGGGATATACAGAATTATATTTTGTAAAATAGTGCGGACAGAAAGGTATGTGTGCATAGCTAGGGGCTGACAGCTGCTGAAAGAATTGAGCATCTCTCCGTGAGCAAGCCACATACCACATGATGATGCACAAATGACACTACAGGGCTGTGTCTACACGTGCCCCAAACTTCGAAATGGCCATGCAAATGGCCATTTCAAAGTTTACTAATGAAGCGCTGAAATGCATATTCAGCGCTTCATTAGCATGCGGGCGGCAGCGGCGCTTCGAAATTGATGAGCCTTGCCGCCGCGCGGCGCGTCCAGACGGGGCTCCTTTTCGAAAGCACGCCACCTACTTCGAAGTCCCCTTATTCCCGTGAGCTCATGGGAATAAGGGGACTTCGAAGAAGGTGGCGTCCTTTCGAAAAGGAGCCCCGTCTGGACGCGCCGCACGGCGGCAAGGCTCGTCAATTTCGAAGCGCCGCTGCCGCCCGCATGCTAATGAAGCGCTGAATATGCATTTCAGCGCTTCATTAGTAAACTTCGAAATGGCCATTTGCATGGCCATTTCGAAGTTTGGGGCACGTGTAGACGTAGCCCAAGTAAGAGAAATACTTAATATAGCTGTAAACGGCTGGATCTGGGCATCACAGTTATGGGAGAGAATGGGAGAGGGTAAGAGCTCACTGCCATCGGTGCCACTTTTCTTCAGGCAAGACCATGGTCACAAGCAGCAGGTTATGCATCATATGTTCCCACACCAAGACAAGAAAGCCAGCGTAGGAGTAATCACCCAGTATGGGGCTGTGATTTGGTTATTTTAATAAACAGAGCAATAACTCCCTCTCTGGCTCTTTGCAATGGGACTAGAATGTTGCGAAGAAACTGTTCCTCTATTTTGAATTCATGTTTGGAGAAAAAGAGTCTGTAGTGCAGAGGTGCCAATCTAAGTCAAAACACATAAAAACCTTAGTGGGCTGTTCAATTGGTGCCTGCTTTCCTGTATAGCTCTCTTCGGCCATGCATTTAAAGTGCAAAAAGTCGCTTTTTGTGCAACAAAAGGAGATGCATCTATGCCAATAACTTCTTGAGGCGGAACTCAGAAGCTGCACCTCAAAAAGAGAGGCCTATAGCTCTTACTGGCAATGCTTTTGCAGTGACACACAAGTGAAGACATGTTCTTTCTGTTTACAGAGTTTTTAGCCACCAGAGGATATCCCAGAGGGCCTAGGTGACCACTCTGACCAGCAACGTTGCTGCTAGGATGCCAGATAAGCAGACATTCACCCTGCCCTGTAAAGTCCTGGGCACTTTGAAACTCCCCTTCCTGTTTTCTTGGCAAATGGTCACCTAGCTGTTCATGTGACAGTGGTTTCTCCGTGTAGCAAATGATTACTCTGGCTTGGAGCAATGTTGAACTACTGGAGCTGATCAGTGTTTGGGAAGAGGGGGCTGTGCAGAGACTTAGGATGCCCTGTGATCATCTCCCCTCCCCCATTACCATTGGATCCATCATCAAAATGCAGATACCTGTACTGTGGGATAGCTTTCCTCAGGGCACAGCTCTCCTCAGCAAAGAAAGTGCTGCAAATGTAAACACTCTCTGACGCCTGTGGGACTGAATTACACCAAGCAGCCCTTTTCTTTTACCAGATTCCCATCACCGATGAAACTGACTGCACAAAAACCTCAAAGTGCCAACAGAGCCTTACCTTCTCAGCAGAACTGGTCAGCCAATCAACTGATGCTGCTGTTGTCTCATTAAACACTGAGCTATTCTCTGCAAGAGAAGACAAAGTATTGTGAATGTGGTGCTTAAACATCTAAGAGTGGAAACAAATTTAAGATGTTAAAAACTCTCTCTATTTTATTGAAGTTCAGGTTTAACCTCTCCAGTCCATCACTCTCAGGACTCAACCTGCACCAAACCACAAAATTTGCCAAACCTCAGGAGGTCAATATTGTCTAGCAGCATTACCAATAGTTCCACTGCTTACTGATCTCTTAGAAGACATTTGGAGTAAATTACATCTAAACATCGAGAGCCAGGATTGGTGGTTGCAAACAAACTTCATGGGACCACGGGAAACTTGGCCACATCCGTTGTAAGTGGACATCCAGCTAACTAAAATCATGGTGGACCCTATATGGTGGCAGACCAGAGAGCTGGACTAGAGAGGTAGTAGCTCATACTTGCTGTCATCTCAGCTAAAGTGAAAACAGCCCAAAGGAATGTTTACAAATTACCCACGAGTTCGGAGGACTTGCCTTCCAGCCCCAGGTATCAGTGAGTTAACTCATACTCTTGCTGCTGAAGCTGCCTAGCTTGAGTGAGAGCAAACAGATGGCACAATGACATTGAAGTGACACAGAATGATTTCACTAACTTCACAGAGTGACTGGATTAGCAGCTGATGTGTGGTTGTAACTCAAGTTGCTGCATCCCCACCATTTGAAAGGTTTGTGCATCAACAGCACTCCAGCAGCATACCTCCCCTGCTCCCTGGACAGCTGGAGCATAAAGTGCTTCTCAGTCTTAGATACAGATTTCTGTGTGGGGACAGGCATCAAACTAGGGGCCAAATTCACGTTGTAGCTTGAACTAGCATGGAAGTGACGACACATACTCCCTCAAAAGTCCAGCAATGTAGGAAAAAAATCAGGAAGACTCTCATTAAACCTGTACGTCTGTTTTTGACATTCACAGTAAAAAACCAAAGCAAAATGTCATCACAATGGATTGCTTTGTTCTTCATGTGACAAGAGGATGGAATTTCACTGGTATTTCATTGCAAACTCAAAAGTCATAAATAGCCACTTGTTCTACATTTAAGCTCGTGGCTACACCATGATACTTTCACATTTTGAAAAACAAATACATAAAGGAGCAGTTGATGGTACTAGCCAGGAGCTCAGTCAAGAAACATACTCACAACACCCACTGTGTTACAGAAGGAGGGTAGGGTATGAACATTACCACTCTATCATTACGAGTCTGTTGGCTTGTAAAGGTTCACACAGACAAGGGGCAGCTCCTGAAACTGATGCTTCCAGGCATGTTCCTAGGTTTTCCAAGACCCAAATAAATCTTTTATCATCAATAAAAATATTCCACTTCCATTAAAAGTGTAAATTGTACTGCAGTAGAGAAATCCAAAAGGTATGGTTTTATTTATGAGCAGCAGGAGAGCAGGGTGAACTGCCTAACTAAAGGGTATATGTAACTTTAGACTAGCTTTCCAGTCCCATGACAAGTGAACTGTTCTCCTTTTTTGAGAAGATGAGAAGAATTGAGAAGATGTCATATATACTTGCTCTAAATTTTTACTTCACAGTTTGCACTTGGATTTCCATCAGGATTGTATTTTATTCCCATTGGTATGGGTCCGACATGGGCATAGTGGTTTCCATCTCACATTCAAACCTACTGGATTGCTGGGAAGAAATGTAATTGTGAAAAATACACCAATCAAGAAACGTGGAGGATTTGGGCATAAATATACAAAACAGTCACTTCCCAAGCAACAGCACCATAGAGTCTTCAGCAAATGCTTCTTTTGCAATTGTTTCAGATACTACAGTTTCTTTTCCAGCATCTCCAATCATACCCACAACGTATGTGCAGACCCGACATCTCAGGTAAAAAAGGTCTTTGGCTCAGAAGAGTTTGTTCCCCCTGAACAGAAAGGCACAAGAAAGCAGAGTCCAACAATTACCACTGAGCTGTCACATCCTAAGATGAGGGCCAGCACTGAACTGAAACCAACAAGTTATAATCCTTTAAGTCTCAACTCTGCTCCACCACTAAGCAACCTCTCTCTCTTTCATAGTACACATGCTTTCGGTCTACGCTGGCTTCAGGCCTGAAGGACTTCTTTACCTGCCCGGATGTTATGCTTATCATTGTAACATCTGCAAGCCTTACAAAGAAAAGTAACCAAGCCAGCTAACTTCAAAAGCAAACTGTTGCAGTTCTTTCTACTCCCTCCTGTCTCTGAATACACAGGGAGAGGATTGTCTTTGTTCTGTTTCTGAGTGATTCTTATTCAGCCTCTCTTTCTTCCCCTGAGATAGTAATTATGGGGGAAAGCTACAGTCAAGAGAGGGGGGTTCTTACAAGGAGTCTGGAAGGTGATAGCTTCAAGGCTATTCTAATTAGGCATGGGTCAACCAGAGAGAAATCCCTTATTCCCTGTTCTCTTCATTCTCATTTCCCTTGCTCCCCATGATTGCAGTGGATGCAGTACCAGTACAGTCTCACTGGCTATATCTACACTACAGCGATCTAACAACAGAAGCTACTGTCAGAATATATCTTCCATCAAAACTTCTGTCGACAGATTGTGGCCAGACTGCAAAGTGGATCGAAAGAGGGATCCGCTCTGGCAACAAATAGCAGCCAGACTGCCCGGCCCTCTCTTGACAGAACAGCCAAGCACAGCTGATAAGGTTGCTGCCCGGTGCTGTCTGTCAGGAGAAGGCCCCCTAGAACGTCCAGACTGGCTTTCTGTCAACAGGTCTTTTCATGTCGCCTCATGGGGGTGGGGGCAGAACACTGTTGACAAAAGTGCCACATTCTGTTGATTTATTGTCAAAAGAACGCCTTGGGAATCTGCATGCTCCACGGGTTTTGTCAACAAAGGAGCCTTTTCTGGCCAGCAGTAGAGGAGGAAGGTTGAATGCTGCCTTGGCAACCAGGGAAAACAAGGGAGCATCATGGTACTGCTTGTTCCAAGACCAGACCATCTCTGGCCAGCTGGATAATCACATAGGCTGTGTCTACACTTTGCCAAAATTTCAAAAGGGCCATGCTAATGGCCAAATCAGAGAATTCTAATGAGGCACTGAAATGAATATTCAGTGCCTCATTAGCATGCCGCCAGCCGCGGCTCTTCCAAAGTGTGGCATTCTGATTACATGCAGCTCATCTACAAGGGGGCCCTGTTCAAAAGGGCCCCGCAAACACTGAAATCCCCTTATTCTTATCAGCACGCTCCAAGACTGTCCAATACATAAGGAACAGATTAGTGTTAGGTACAGAGGGGAGCGAGTTTGTGACATTTTGAACCAGGAAGCAAAGTTAATACAATCTCCCCATGTGCACTTGCTAAGTCATCATTACATACCATCCTGGTGCCGAAAAACAAATAATCTGCCAATTTAAATATTATTTACTCAAGGACTGCATTCTTCTCCTAGGAAAGCATGTTGGGATGAAAGACCTGGTTATTGTTGTAAGAATACACTGGCCATGAAAACAACTGGATTCCTTCAAAATAACGTCTCCATTTTCTCCCACACAGTATTACAGTTATAGGATGGGATTTTCAGATGTGCCCAAGTGTGTTAAATGCCCAACTTCTACTTAAAAAAAAAATCAAAACGGAGACTGGATTTCTAACTCCTCTAGTACCACTTGAGTATCCCACCATTAGACCCTCATGACCGGTGTAATGTGGATTACACTCTTCTAGACATGGACATGGCTCACTTGCAGAGGCTCGTGGAGAGGCAGGATTGCTTCCAAGACAATCAGGAAGGGCAGCATGGTGTCAGGCGATGGGCTAGCAGAACCAGGGCTCTGTTGCCCCTACACAGCAGGTGATGTAGTTGGCAGGAAATATGCAACATCTCTCAAAGAAAACGTAGCTTGTGGGTTCCCCATGCACTGAGTTCTGGGAGGCCACCAGTGCCGACCCCCAAGGAAATAGACAGGAAACCAAGATATGGACACATACTTGACAACCCTTACAGACACTGTTCTAGCCCACCTGGATTTCATGCCTAATTATCTGGGTGACGTCAGTGCCAATGACAATATAGAGCATGGTGGAAGCTTGGGCTCAAGCCAGACCGAGGGCACAAAGTTCCTGTTGTAAGGTCAGTCAAGCCCCCAGCAGTAATTCCTGCACACTGGCTCTTTCCCAAGGTGTGAGGCTGCCGAACTACACAGTGAGGGTAGGAAGTGTACCAAAGATTCCATGAGAGACGCTCACAGAGCAAAGAGTGAACGAAACAGAGGCTGAATTCCACCAGAGTCTGGTGTGGAATCTCTCTAGGACATATTGATATATTGGGACTGATGTCCTCAAAGACCAGTAATTTGTTTATTCTGCCCTTCTCCTCCCCCCGACCCAACATACAATCTTACATTCAAGTTCCTCTTGCACCATTTCCTTGCCAATGCTGCCTGGATCAGTTTAACTTAAAACCAAAGGCACCAAAAGGAGCAGCTTAAAATGCTGTCTGTCTAGAGTGAGATATTCAGAAGCACTCAGGGTGGGCCTAACTCTGTCTTCTCCACTGAGGACTAAATACAGCTGCTGAATTTAATGGGAGCAGAGCTGGACCAATGCAGAGCACTTATGAGAACCCCACATCTCAACAGAGCCACATTTAATGGAAAACTTAAATACGTAACTTCAGTCAATCCACAGCAGATACGCCAATAGCAGTGACCTGATTATTTTCCTGTCTAGCAGGTACAAAGCTGTAACACTCGGTTTACTTTGCCTGCATGCCAAACTTCTTACTCAGTCGTCATTGTTTAAAATGCCTCAGGAATAAGCCAGCTCACTCATAATGAAGGAAGCTGGCAACCGTAAAGCATCCTGGTTGTGGTTTTTTAGCTGGGTGCTTTCACCTGTATTTCCAAGCCTTAATCTGTGCCTATTAAAATTTCATTTGCACTGCACACATTCCACAGTAACTGAGTGTTTGGTCTGATTTCCGACAAAGGTGACGTAAAAATATTGTGTTATACACACATACACACACCCCTCTCCTATTCACACACCAGCCTCATCTAGCCAATTTTGTGCATTTCAGAGGAAAGGTGCCGTGGATCCAGAGACCATGCGTTCCCCAGCCTGTTGACGTAATGATCTCTCACAGAAAATCACCATTCAGAACTAAGAATGACAGACACATGAGGGAAACAAGAACGCAGGAGACCAGCTTTCTGACTTGGTACACGATGGCCCAAGATATGAGGCCCAGAGACAAATTTAGATCAACACTTAGGGTGCAATTCACAAGACCTGCGTGTCACTTAAAGCCTTAACAGAGGGTGTTCCCAGACCTTACATTGTGCTCAGTGTTGGTTTCATCCACGCAGGATGAATTTAACCTACAGCTGTCACAGTGACAGCAAGACAGAAATAGAGAGTGCATGGGAAAGCATGTATCTGAAAAATGAATGAGCTAAGAAGGTATTCTCTTACCTGGCTCTGGTGGAATGCAGACACAGGAGTAAAGTGTGATGTAGTCCACTTTAAAATGGGAATTGATTGGGTAATAGTCTGCTAATTTGATCATCTTCTTGAAAGCATCATAAATGAAGATGAAGCTGATCAGGGAGGAAAATCCCTCCTCTGTGAAGCGGGTGAAGTATTTGACCAGGAAGCTGGCATCAGTAGCAACCAGAATGAGACATTGGAAGGCTGACCACAGGCCGATCCAGAGACGGAACTCCAAGTAATCAAAGCCATGATCTCTGCAAAACAGTAGGTGACAATGAGGGAGAAAAAAAAAAAAGAGAGAGGGTGGATAATTCCATTAAGGGCTTGAGAACATTCCATACTGAAACTGGCAAATGTATGGCTTTTAAAACCTGTATTTATTAAGGCATATAAAAACAAATCATTCCTGTAACATTTAAAGCAATTTGCTCTGTCTCTTTGTAGTCGGTGATACTGATAGGGTTTAGTTTAACACCTGAGTTAACAACTGAACACCTCAGGTTGATCAATTTTTGCTTCATCCCACATTGTTGTATGCTACTGGGGTACTTAAGTGATTTTTAGAACAAACAACATGGTTTAGCACTACAGAAAATGGAGGTCCAGGCAGCAGCAAAGGGAATGCAGGACATGTCCTCCTTTAAAAATCTGATTATCAAAAGAAGAAATATATAAGCCTATACTCAGGGCTTGCAAGTTGTGGGGAACACAAAGAGTTATCTATAACATTTGTTAGGATAGCCATGTGCACCTCAGTTTACCTGTTTAATATTATCCTGCCTCCCAGCACAAAATTAATCAAGAGGCTGGTAAGGAGGAAGCAAACAGGAAACAACAACAACAACAACGACAAATTCCTGCTAAAGTCTTAAAGGAGACGACGAGAGAGTTATTAATTGGAAACATCCACCTGCTGGGCTCCAGCCAGTCTAAAAGCCAGAGCCTAGGATCAAAGCAGCACAAAATCATTAAAAACCCTGGCTGAGAAAAGGAGAAGGCGAGCAAGACACAGCACCTGAGATGCGTCTATGATTAAAAGACACAGAGAATTCTACAGAGGCTGGGAGACTAAAGCCAGAAGCACCGGAGACTAGATTGAGTGGAACTTTACACAAAGCTTGCTAGAAAAAGTTTATGCAAGACCAAGGCCTACGTCTTTCATTGATTTTTCCCTCTCCTATACTTACTCCATGCCTTTGGGTGAATAAATTAACGCTCTGTTTTGAAGATGCTGTTCCTGAATCACTTTGACTAGCTGTTAGGTGACAAACACGCTGACCCAGTCCTAAGAGTGGCAGTAGAACTGCCTGAGTCCAGGCAGAGTGGGGTGAAGGTCATGGAACCTGCACCCCAGAACTGCAATTGAGAGGATCCCAAAAAGGGGTTTAAAACTCAGCTTGTCCCGGCGACACAAGTAAAAATCGGTTAGTGTCGTTTGAAAAAAGGAGCTTGACTCAAGGACTCCTTAAGCAGGCAGGATTCACTACAGAAATAGAATCATAGGGCTGGAAGGGACCTCAGGACGTCATCTAGTCCAGTCGCCTGCTTCAAGCAGGATCAACCCCAAAATGCTAAAAAATAGCCGACTATGCCAACAGAACAGAGTGTAGCAACATCACGAGGCATTTTCGAAGTGAGGGGTATGAGGAAATTACTAAATCACTGTCAAGAAAATCTCTAGTACCTGTCTAAGGTAAGAAAACAATTCGTTGTTGACACCGTCAGCAGCAGGGCCTCAGGCTCTGCTCTACTCATGGGGAAAATAGTTTAGCTGCTAACATATAGCAGTTTTGTCTCCTCAATACCATTATTGTAGGGTCCTGGCACAATGGAGGGCCCCTATGTAGGCAGACTATGATTACACTTCACGTAACCATATTATAAATACCGTTTCCTTATAGCTACTCTTGTAGCCGAATGCTTTGTACCACTAGATGAGGGACACAGAAGAATAGTCATAGGGTTGCCCTGACTGGCCAGGCCCGTCAGCTTCCCTGCTTCAGAGTCCCCAGAGCCCTTCTAAGGGCAAACAGTCCATGTGGGGTTAAATTATCACAGAAGTTCAGTACACATAAATAGTTACACACGTCCCAAAATTGTGGTGCTGAATTCCCCAGCACAGTCCCAGCAGAACTGGCATATGCTGCCCTGGCATTACTCAGCATGCCCTGGCCCTCCAGTGCCACCCACCCCACCAGCTTCTGCAGGCAAGCTCACTGCACACACCAGGACTCTTGTGTCCCTGGGGTGTTGCTCCCCACCAGCTCCCTGCAATGCCAGGCCCCCCCCCTTTATTTCAAGGGCTTCCTGCACCCACAGCTCAAGACCATATTCCCCCCTCACCACCTCATTCTGCCCCTCAGACATGAATGAATGTCTGTAAAGGGTTAAACCCAGAGAGAGTGGGTTCTCTGATGGTCAGCAGCCAAGTGAGCCAAAGGGAAGAGAGAGGGATCTTTTGAACTGAAGCAGGTTACCTGCTGATGGGTCTTTACTCTGTGTGGCCAGAGGACAGAGACAAAAGATGTTTAAGCCTGAGCAGGGCTTAAGAAATTCAGTAAATATCCAGGCCACAAGGAGATCTGGGCATACAGATATGTAAGTAGGAAGGAAATGTTTAGTCAGACATGATCAGTTTTTTGTTTTGGTGGTGGGGTGGGGGGTTGCATGGGACTTGTCAGGCTGGCTGACGTACCCTCAGTACACTAACTTCTAAACTGAATGCCATGCAAGTAATTCTCTGTGTTTTTATCTGCCCCCTTTTTAGGTGCTCTAACACCTAGCAACCAAGTATACTTTATCTTTTGTTTTGTTAATAAAGCAACTTTAAGGCAATGGTTTGATTCCTGTGTCCTAGGGAATGGTCCACGTGGAGGCATGCTTAAGACTGAAAGGTCAGCTATCAGAGATTGCCGTTTATCTTCTCTCTTTGTGTCCAAGCTCTCCCCTAAGGGAGGGTTAAGAGCTTGGGGTTACCCCATAAGGAGATATACCATGTGTGTCTTCCTGGGTTCTAAAGAGGGGTTCTCACTTGGGTGGTGGCAGCTACCTCCCATGATCAGGAAATCTGTGACCACGGGACACTTTCAAGGAGAAGCCAATAGAGGCAACATATTTTTAAGGTCTCTTGTGGGACTCTACCTTCTGCACTCATAGTATCAGAGTAGGGAACAGCCTTGACACCTCACATAACAGGGGCTCCCAAACAAATTCTGCCAAGTTAAAACAAGAGCCTCACATGCTCAGCCAACATTAAGACCAGTGCACTTTTCCTTTACTAAGGACTTTACCATAATCAATTCATTATCCCTCATATACACCTGTGAGGTAAAGTTTACTCTGATCATTATTTTATAAATGGGGGACCAAGAGACAGAGTGATTAGGGTCTGGATATTCAGAGCTACCCATAACTTCTCAGTCTACACCTCTCTACAGGCAAACAGGGGCAACCGTAAGGCTACCCAAGAGCATTAAACTACAGAGAACATGTGACAATTGCACAGCTTGAATTGACTTTTCTAGGATCAACTTATCTGCCCATCCTCACTAGAGAAGGTTGATGGGAGAAACTCTCCCATCGACTTCCCTTCTCCTTGCGAGAATGAGGAGTACAGGGGTCATCAGGCCATGCAAATATTTTCTGTAGATTAAGACCTTGACCACATTGCCTTCAATAAATCTTTTGGTAAGGCCTGCTGATAGCTACGCCTATTTGGAATAGACCCATGGTTTACACAAAGGACCTGTTTTTCTGACCATTTTACAAACATCAGTCCCTGGGATTCTTTTTAAATTTTGCTGCCAAGATACAGGATGCTCTTTGCGAGCAGGGAGATCTGAAATGAATGATTGAAAAATCACAGTGAATGGCTGAAATTGACAGGTGGCAGTGGCTCTCTATAAATCCACTGCTGCTCACCAGAATGTTGTAGTCCCAGGAAGTTTGAACACTACCTCCTCTTTAAGGAAAAAGAGCGATGATTATTTTCCCCTGCTAATCCCAGTACCCTGATTCAGACCAGATCATCCAGGGTAGAGACACATTGTGACACTGCTATAAATGAGAAAGGAGGAGCAGAACAGCAGGCCTGCCAAGGGTGGGGAGGACAAAGGGGGCAGCCACACAGGGGCCCAGAGCTCCAGCCACTGTTGCTGCAACCCTGGCAGCAGCCAGAGCTCTGGGCTGCTTTGAAACCCCACAGCAGCGCTGCTGCACCACTTTCTGTGGCACTGAAAAAAGAGAAGGGCCCAGCGCCACGGTCTGAGCAGCGCTAAGGGTGAAATGGCCTGGTCCCTCGCCATTCTGTCCTTGGTCCCACCCCTTCTGAGGCCAGGAAGCCACCTCCCCACTTTGCCCTCGGGCCCACCATGGCTGTTGGCCCTGCTGGAGAACGGCATCCACTCCTGCTGAGCTCCCAAGCAGTTGCTTTCTTCCATCTAATTTAGTTCTCTACATGCACTCACTCAATTGCACCGGTGCACAAGGAAAAGGAAGAGACGGGCCCCAGTGTTAATCTCTCTCCCTTTCCCTATCAGGGCTGTGCTGAGTGGGAGAGAGAGGCAGGAGACCCAGAGCGGACAGAGGGAACCAGAGTGTTGGAGGAGGGAGTTCTCCAGTGTAGAAAAGGATGAGTGGGTGGCACCCAGCTCCTGGAAAGAGCACATACTAGTTTCCTGCTGACCTGGCTCCATCACCTCAGCCCCTCTCACACAGTGGGACAGGGAAGAAACCTCCAGCTTCATAAATAGCCAAGAATTTTAGCCACAGCCTTTTTCCAAAAGAACAGATTTTTTTTTCCTCCCCTTTCCCCACCCTCAAACCCTCTTGGCGTTTCAGTGCCTCCGCAGGAAGCTCTACCACAAAAGGGTCTGTCCACACTCCAGATTGTGCTGGTGTAAGTTACCTCACTCAGGGGTGTGGTTTATTCACACCCCGGAGTGACTGTAGTCACATCGCTCTAAGCAACAGTGTGGGCAATGCCATCATGGCATGAGAGCATCTCCTGCTAACATAGCTACCATCTCTAATGGAGGTTTTATTATGCTGAAGCGCAGGCCTTCTCCCCTCACCATAGAGCCTCTTCTCCGAGGGGGTAAAGTTGTAGCACTGCTAGTGTAAATTAGCCCTAAATCTATGGAGTGTGTAAAAACCAAGGATATAGAAGAGCAATCTACAGTCAAAAGGATCTAGGGAGGTAATTTAACCCACCATGAAGCAAATGGGATCTCTGGCTGATTGATTTCCATACAACTGCACAGGTAAATCCTACTACGCATTGAAGAAAGTTACTGCAGGAAAGCATGAAAGAAGAGTTGATGCTTGAACAAAAGGATGAACCAAAAAAACAAGCAGTCCTGTAGCAACTGAAAGATTAACATTTATTTCTTAGGTAATGAGCTTTTGTGGGTCTTTAAGGTGCTCCAGGGCTGCTTGTTTTTTGTGAAGCTACCAAGTGCCATGGCTTCCTGTCTAAAAGGATGAACGGGTACTACATTCTGCTAAACTTCTCACTGTGCTAAATGTATCAGTCTCTCTGTCTCACAGAGGCTAAGAAGTGACGGGGGGTTACCATGTTAGTCTGTATCCTATCAAAACACAACAGCAGTCACGCAGCACTTTAAAGACTAACAACATAATTGCTTTTATTA
This sequence comes from Carettochelys insculpta, assembly GCF_033958435.1. Classification (NCBI taxonomy): domain Eukaryota; kingdom Metazoa; phylum Chordata; order Testudines; family Carettochelyidae; genus Carettochelys; species Carettochelys insculpta. The sequence continues at coordinate 128,768,827 of NC_134140.1, read as the reverse complement.
TTTATAATTTATTTATTTATAATATAATTATCTTTCAAGTGCTACCTATGACTGCTTTTTGGTTCTGACAGAGGCCGAGAACTGCAAGTGACCTTACGTGTGTCGAACACTAACGATTAAGAAACACTATTGAAGTGGGGTGTGAGACAGACGCTGACATCATCCTGTGGTTTGAGAACCTCATTTAGTAATTATTCTCAGACAATCCCAACACAGCCAATGGTGGTGGGAATGATTCATCCCACTTCTAAATAAGCTTCAGATGAGATGCTGGAGATAGAGCACAAATGTATTTTTGCATGGCAGCTTTGCTACATCTCAAAAGCAGAAACGAGCATCTCTCATATTTTTGAAGTTGTGCAGAAGAGAGATAGGCATGGTCACATTGAAATAACCTTCAGAATACAGCTAGAATTATCCAGTCTGATTACTAACCATCCACAAAGGTTAATTTCCTTAGAAATCTCAAGATAATGACAGAATAATGCAATAATGTTTAGCTTTGTAGACCCCTCAATTTATGCCTCCTGTCTTATTGCACTCATAGTTACAATCAGTTAAATAGCTGTTCAATATGGCAAACTGCTTTGGGAGTGGACTCAGAGTTTTTGGTTTTGTACTCTGCAATTCAGATCTTGAACACCGAGGGTTCTTGCTTTATGGGGAGATGAAAAAGTCTGAGTTTGGCTGGTTCTGTTTAACTTAACACATTCCTGGTCTGTCTACCACCAAAAATGTCAACCGTGCAGCAGGTAATATTAACAGTAAGATCACTCCTGATTACATTAGAGGGGCAATCTCTCCATATGTCATGCTACTGGTATTATTGTACTGGAATAGCAAATAAAAATTGTGTGCTGATCCAGCACCTAACACCAAGGGCTGCAAATCTGATTGTGAACTTTATTATTTATACTGGTGTAAGACCAAAGCATAAACAGAGAAAAAGCCCTTTTCAAATTCGCAGCTGATAAACAAAAACTATTTCATACAATAAAATTCTATCTAGATTTGATGACAATATCTTTCATTGCCATGGATACTTTTATTGTTTGTGTACAAACAGATGCTGTTCCAAATGAGTGCCAGTTTAATGGGAAACTCAGCTGCATGGGAAGTCAGTGGGACTTCTGCCACTGAACTCCTGGAGTGGGATTTTGCTTTTACTATATGGAGAAATTTGCTCACCTTCCTATGCCCAGCGTGATTAAGGAGTCCACGTACATCAACCAGTTCAGTCCCACTGCAGTTAGGAGTACTCTGCACTGTCATCTTGTCTAGCTCACTATAGCTTGGCAAAACAGCGCTAGATAATTGGCAGTGGCTGAGATGAACAAAAGGAACAAAAAAGGGAGCTAGGCATCCAAACCTCAGTGGAATTCTATGAGCAGCTGGGAAAATTCTAGCCAGTTTTACCACCCATAATTCCCCCTTTAAATATCTCATTCCCAGCTAACATTGTATTGGCATTGGAAACTCTCCTCTCGCCCATTTACTTACTTGCTGAAATTAAAGAGAAGCCTTTCAAAGACAAGGACAGGTCCTGTGCTGCTCAGGATTGTGAGTGGCTGGCCAGCAAAAAGGCAGAAGACTGCTCCACTGACTGCCGTGCCCAGAAAGCTCTCCAACACGCCCTAGGGCAGACATACAGTACAGACGTTAATTTCAATGGACACTCCTCTTCACTCTCCCTTCTGTAATCATGAATGCAAGAGTGTATCAGGTGCATGCATACTGTATGTAGATGGGTCATTAGAGGGCTGGTTTCTAGCACAGCTTCATGCCTTGAGTTACTGATTTCATAAAATCTTGAGTTGCTCATGACACCTGGCTCACCAACCCACTCCCTATTGTGGTTATTCCAGGCACCTAGGGTCTTTGCACTCTTGTTCTCATCTGCGGGGACATTTGCAAAGTGTCTCAAGAAAGCAAGAACACAACTCCCATTGGAAATCTTTCACATTATGATTATGACATCCAAATGAACGTTTTTGCAAGGGGCCTCACAATAACAAGAATTCTAAACACGGTAGAAGATGGGCTGAGGACAACAAAAGAGTGTCAGAAACAAGGTTACTCAACAAAGCTCAGCCCTTGCCACGGAGCAGCAAAATATTTTTAAAATAAATAAAAGTGTTTAAGAAAAGCAGATTCTTCTTTTCACAACAGCTGTTTTAACAAGTGAGACTGCAACCAAACCAGACATTCATCCAGCCTTGAAGTATTAAGGCCCAAGATCATCAGATGTCACTAGAAAGTAATAAATTCCACATTTTATAAACTCTATCATTTCCTTTGGCATATATAATCGAACAGGTTAACTGAGGAATGATAAATGAATATGCTTTAGACGTTTCCTTGGATTTTCATGGAAGTTACTGCTGAACAATATCTAGTTTTATAATGTAAAGCACAAATACAACTTTACTGGCAGGTTTGGTTTGGTTTACAAATAAAATACAAAACAGTGTTACTAATAGTGGTACATATTGTTTTATCAAAATGGTAGTAGATGATGGAGTGGCTCTGCAAAAACCACTATCGCTGAGAGCAGAGTTAAAAATCAGACCCACCCATACAGTCACTTGTGCATATGAACTTTTAAAAAACTACACAACTTTTCTTTCCACCATCCCAAAGACTAAAAATACGGGATTTAAGTCTGTTTTTCTAAAATATGGTTCATATTCCTTTCAGAAACAAAGCAGGAGTAGCCACAATTTACACACACACACACACACACACACACACACACACACACACAGAGTCATAAATCACATGAAAATTGCTACTAAAGAACAAAGCTAAAATATACAAGAAGAGATACATTTTCTTAAATGCAAGGATATTCTTTATGCCACTATGTGGCTAAAACTAATTTTTAAAAAGTCAATGTATTTCATCACAGACATGATCAAGGATGTGTTCATCTGCAATGTGTACTGATAAGGATTTAAAATGTCCCCTTCCCACCAGTGAGGAATTGGCTTACAATAATAACTGGCGATTACCCAAACTGTATTTCAGTGGAGTACTTTATTGCTATCATTCACTCTTAAAAGTGTTGCAAAGTTTTATCCATTACATTTTATACCCAATATAGTGATGTGTATGGAAGGGGTTTGACACAATCATTTGATTTAGGGTAGGAAGTTACAATTGTGACTCTGTCTACGCTGAAAAGGTAGAAGCGTTAATATCCATCAGATGCAAACTTTTAAAAAAAACAAAAACAAAAAAAAAAAACCCTCCCTTTCATTTCTCCCTGCTCTGAGTAGATCAAGATGACATGGTAGTGAGAGCGTCAGCAGCCGCTTACTTCTCCCACCACCACTACCACCACGAGCAGAGTTGTATTCATATTGTAGCAGCTCTTGGACTGTTTAGAGAAAAAAAGCTCAGTATAAGCTCCCTGCCTGTTATACTCTGGTTCTCCTTATCACCAACCCCTCTTCTCATTTATTCATAACACCTTGTCCACACAGGGAGCAGAGCCAAACCAGGAGGGACTGATCTGAAGCTGAGAGAGGTTCCTAGAAGGTTTCTTGGTTAAATTTACTGAATGCCTAAAGGCCACAGCCATGTTCCAGACTTCACTGTGCCCTGAGGAACTTATAATCTAAATAGACCAGGCAGACAGAAGGTGGAGGAAAGGAAGTATTACTATCTGCATTTCACAGATGGGGAACTGAGACACAAAGAGATTAAGTGACTTGCCCATGGTCAGAGAGAATGTGTGTGGCATAGCCAGGCCTTAAACCCAGATCTTCTGAGTCTCATTTTAGTGCCTCCTTTCTGCATCACAGAGCATGGCTCCATACTCCTTGTAGAGCAGACCTTCATTTACATCCTACTTCCATCTTCATCCTTCTCAGCTAATCCATGTTACAGTTTAAAGGACAGTTAGTGTATATTTCAAAGGCTATCTAGTGCCCTAGGCTAACTGGCCAATACCCTGACTACCACGAAGAGGGACTTTGCTGACAAGAGAACGACACCACACTGATGAAATGGCACTAATGCAGCTGGACAAAACCTTCCCAGCACTAAGGAGTTACAGACAACATCTTCCATTGGGAACCAGCTCAAATTGACAGTTTTTATTATTTGTTTCTTTCCAGGATCAACACAGGTTCCTTTGACTTATTACAGAGATCAAACTGCAGCTCTTAAAGGCCATTTTTAAATTTTATTCCTGCGCTTCTATTAAAAGGAGCTATGGTTTCCATTTTTGTGGATTACAGTTTTAAAACAGAGACATTTGATTTATTACAAACACAAATGGGAAACTTTAAAAAACAAAACAAAACAAAAAAAAAAACTTAAAAACCTTTCCAGAGCCTCTCATAAAGGAGCTATTTTCTCTGTGGTTTGATATGTTGTTCTTTAACCTGCAAAAGAAAAATTGTGCAATATTCTTATGCCTGCAAGATTCTTAATAAATAAGGCATACATGAGTCATCATGCAGGTCCGTTCTTCAGTTTTTGTATTAAACTGTAATTAGCTACAAGACTTTGCCCCCACCCCTCCAAAATAGCCAGGCTCTAGCTCCTGCAATTGGACTGTTAACATTAGTGGATCCAATTGCGGGTTCAGGACCTGGTTTGTATGTCTTATTCATAGTTCAACTTTACTGTGTGGTTATATTCTGAGCACTAATTGTAAACACTGGCTCATGGGACTCCATTGTTATTCATTCAGAATGAATCCATGCAGCCAAGGAATTTATGAGCCTTTGTCCATTTTCTTTGAGGGGCTCCTGAGAATGATACAATTCCTCTCAATGAAAGGAATGGCATTTGTGTAACTGACTCCTTTTCTCTCTTTCAGCACTAACCGCAAGAGCTACACAGCCTCAGGCATGGATTCCAATGTATCTGGAATTTCTTTTCCTCAGCATTCCTGACTATGTCTGTAATTAAGAATAGTGTGTTTTGCTTAGAAACAAAAATCCTTGATGCAAAGTTTCCAAAGACAGTTTGGACATATCTTCTGTTGCTTTCTGGCCAGCTCCCTGGTTCAAATGCTACAAGCTGTGATGACAAACACTGATTCTGTGGTATTATTTAACTATCCACAAGAAGCAAGCACCATTAATTGTAGCAATTATGCATGGATATCACTTTTGGACATAGAGTTTGTACAGGTGACTGACTACTGGAAAACTCCTAGGGCCAGAGCCTCAGATGCTGTACTTCAGCACAGCTCGACTGGAGTTAAAGCTATGCCACTTGAGGCCCCAGCTAAAAGTCTGACCAACTCAGTCATAAGAAAATATACTTGGAAGGAAAGTCCTAACATTTGGCAGACGGTTCCTTTCCTCCTCTTTTTGGGTAGTCCAAACACATAGAATCTCTCTTTTCCCAAGAATCAATTCCCACAGCATTTTGACTCATAACACATTTGGTTTTGATAGTAAAAAGTAGTGCTTAGGCTCAAATGTTTCTTAACGAAAATAAAACTTCCAAATCTTACTCAAAGTGGCCCAGGGCCTGGTTGACATCTACTCAATTAGATGTGCGCTTTCTGAGACTTAAATGAACCTGTAGCCACTTCAGGAACTTAAAAAATTCTAGGTGGGCTATTCAACAGCACTCATCTGTTGGCTTGGACTTTTCAGCCAAAGAAGTTAATTAGTCTCAGAGGGGTAGCCATGTTAGTCTATAGCTTCACGAACAAGCAGTCCTATGGCACCATAAAGACTAGCACGTTTACCAGGTCATGAGCTTTTGTTGGTAAAACCAACTTCATCAGATGAAAACGAAGAAAAACAAAAGTTAGGATTTATATAGCAGGGAGAGAGATGAGGGGGGAGGAAGTTACCTGCCATAAGTAGGATGTGTCTCATTCCTGTGAATATAATATATTCCAGAGAGAGACATCTGAATTGGTATTCATTTACAAATTAGACACCTCTCCCCTTGGCCTGAATAGAGATCGTAATTGGCTTATGCATTACAAGGGCAATTTCTCCACCTTTAATAATCACAGGAATGAGACACATACTTAATTTGCTTCATTAACTGGTCCTACAAGTGCCGGGTAACTTCCCCACCACCACCCTGCCCATGCCACTATATAAAACCTGGATTCTGCTTTTCCTCTTCATTTTCATCTGAAGAAGTGAATTTTACTCAGGAAAGCTCATGGCCTAATACATTTGTTAGTCTCTAAGGTGCCACAGGGCTGCCTGTTATTTGAGAAATTAGTTACTATTGACTTCAGGAGGACAAGTGCCTGGCTGGGGTTAGTGCTTTTGAAAAAATCTCTCCCTTGATAACTGAAAAAGCGCCGAACACAGAGATTGCTCCAGTGTACTTCTGCATTCTAAAGCAGCTAAGTGGGCTGGCAGCCGGTGTTCCCTGGCAGCTGAACGCTTGGGTGGGCAGCCCAGGAAAGATTCAGGTGCCACCCAGCTGATGAGCAGAGTGCCAACAGCCACCCAGAGTGGGCAGAGTGTGTTTCATTAGGTGGTCCACATCTGCACATGCATAAAAAAATTATTCTCAAAATTATTCTTAAAATACTCCACCAGTAATATGGACCCTGGTGTTATTTCACCGGAGGCAGCATTTGTATAGAGAGGTAACTGGTGTTAATGGCACCATGTTGTCCAATCCTGCTCCAACAGGTCTAATGATAGCTAAATGGACTGGTTGTCCCACCACTGCTACTGCTGTGGTGAGAGATGTTTGTATTAATGCTTTTTAAAGAAAGCTGTGCCACACAAGGATGGCAATCTCCTAGCTCTAGAAGATGCAAAGGGCGAAAGAGGTATTTGAAAGACAAGCAAACAACCCAGAGAAATGAACCTTTACAGGACTCTCTCATAACTTCTCTCTGCTTCTCCTGGAATTGCATCATCGGATGTTCCATTTCATTTACATTTGCCACAGAACTGGTGTGTGACTAAAACAGTTATTTTTAAATGCTGAATACTAGCTGGTTCCTTTCTCAAAAATGGGAATAAATCATTTTTCCAGGAAAACTGCATTCTTTCCAGGGGGGCATCATCTCTGTCACAGCTGGATTAGATATCACACAAAGAAAGCAATAGACCAGTGCACCAAAGCCTCTCTTTTCTTTCCACTTTGTCCTTCTTCATCCTGCGCCCTCATATCCAATCAGGGCTTCAAAAGACACTTCTGAGAAACAAGACTGCTGCTTCCATCAAACAAATTCCAGATGAAAACAGAGAAAGGCTGCAGGCTCAGCTATAATGAAGGTTCACAGGATTCCCAAAAGAATAACTTTAGCCTGCGAGATGTTAAACAAAATGTGTTTATTCATCACTCTCTGCACCTGGCAGCCACAATATCATGAAAGATAACACAGGCCTCCTACTGGAGAATAAAGATGATTAACTTTCCTTCTTGGAAATTTCCCACATTCTATCACTGCTCTTTTTCAGCGTCTCCCAGCCTGGGCCCCAGGTGGCAGAAAGTCTCCTGGGGAAAATGCCGTGGGAGCAAAAAATGGCCATATGTTCTGCACGGGGACAGAGAAGGCCTGGTGAACAGCAAAGTGTGGGATGGGGGCATGGGATGGGTAGCCAATTCAATGCAGCTCCCAGGTGTGAGGCTTTAGAAATGCCCTTCTGTTGATGGAAACCTCAGAGCAGAGTGGAAATGGAGGCATCTTGCTGTACCGGGGAATCAGACCCAACACTGAGAAGTTATCACCCAGTGACCAAAATTGATCGTGAAAGTACAGTATACTTCCCCGAAGTATTACAACCTTACAACAGCCGCAGCCCACAGAGGATGGGCAGCACCCACTTATGGCTGCTGTTGCTTTGCTTACCCCCCCCACAATTACTTTTTTTATTTGCTAAAGGAATGGTAAGTCTCTGAGTTCTCCAGCAATATGTAATGAATATGCAACATGGCTTAATAGGTAAGAGGAGTTATTTTAATATATGTAACGGTTATTCGCATCTTCCATCAAGAATCTTCCTTCTGGGTCTCTGAATTTTCTAGCAGATAAGTTTTGCTACCTCAACTTTTATTCACTGGATAAAAAATTAAGCCTTAACTGCAAAGGTTTTTTGCCTGTGCTAAATAAATGGCTGTGCCGATATTCTTCTCCAGCGCATTAAACTTTCTAGGGTACCAGCATCCATTTTACAATAAATTTCACCTTGTAGAGCAGAGCAGGGTGATTCTGTTATGGTCCAGTGAGCATAACCCACAAGATAATTGCGCAGCAATTATAGGTAGAGATTATTATTGGTGGTCCTTGGTCCTTCTCATCAAGCTCACCAAAGGGTCGGGGGGGTGGAGGGGACAGACTCAACTTTTCAAAGGGCCCAGAGGTTCAAAGTGGCACCAGTGGAGGCCAGAGCTCCAGGTCCCTTTGAATTGCTGTGGCCACACAGCTCCAGCTGTGTGTGGCTTGGAGAGAGAGGTGGGTGGCCAGCGTGACGATTCCATTGGCACTGAGGGCCGAATGCTCCAGGCCCTGCCCTTTCTGCCACTGGCCCTGCCCCTTCCAGGATGCGGAGCTCCCCCCTCCTCCCCCTGCCAACTTGCCCCAAGGTGGTTCTCAGCAGTGCTGCTTTTTTTCTCCATAGCTATTGCATGGCCAGTTTATTCTATGGGCCCACCGTGGAGACAAGCTTTTGAGATTAATCACATTTGCATGAGGAAAGGAAGTGTGCTGTTCAGCAGGCTGCTGCACTTCCTTTGACTCTGTAATTTATGGCATGGGAAGGCTACAATTTGGCTAGGTGTTCCCTGATATTTGTTTTTAAATAATAAAATTAAATTACTGCTGTGGTAAATTTAGTTATTGTTCAACCAATCAGAGCTGTTCTATTCAAAGTATGTAATTGTAACTGAATCTTGATAAATAAAATAAATATTTGTGGTTTTTCAATTTTAAAGAGGCCAAAGGACAGTTAAAATTTACGCACACTTAAATCTTGCATAAGCCATTGACAGTAATGTTAACTCAGAATTATTTCTCTTTGGGTTTATGTTATTGAGCCATATTCTGAAGCTCTGACTTTAATTCTCAGTCACATAAAACTCCCACTGACTTCAGTGGGAAACTCTGAGTATGCAGTAGAAGTATCAGAATTTGACCCTTTTCATTCAAAACAGCTTACATTTGGTCCATAATGTTTGTCTCCAAAACACATTTTAAACAATTCTTCAGGTCTACCTCCTTAGCCCTCCTGTTTTGCCGGACAACCACACAGCAATATTCTTTTCAGACAGACAGAAAACTCAATGAAATGTGGTGCATGCCCTGTTGAGCTCTGATGACATGGAAAGTGTGAATCAAAATTAATGCATTTAATTCAAATTAAATAAAATAGTAAGGAACGCAAAGCACTTAGCATACTTGAAGAACGCCAGTAATTTTGAAACAAATGTCATCCCCTCTTGCTTACTGCTCAAAGACAATTTAAATCTAACTGCATCTACAATCACTAAAAGAACAGAAATACAACAACAGGCACAGAAGCGAGGTCAGTTAAATCTAGTGCTAAACAAACAATCATTGTACATAACCCATCTGTTTCCTTGTTCTGTAGAAGTGAGAAAACATGGATCTGCATGGTTTGTAGGAGTACGAAATTATTTCTAACCTGCATGTTGTCTGTAGCATCACCAAGGAGACCTCCAAAAGTGATAGCATTGGTCACTGTGGCCAGGTAGATGAAGAGAATGGCTGAAAGAGCTTGGATGTTTAAAGCATCATAGAAGTCACTGGCGAAGAAAGGGATTTTCCTCTTTATGTCTTTGATTAAACCACCACAAAATCTGAGGAAATAACAAGAGATGAAAAACATGAGGAAAAGCCTTACAACATTCATCATGATGAACAACTCCTCAAGGGCATCAGCAAAAATGAGGGATTATTCCGTCTGAACAGCACGTATGGCTGCCAGATATGAAAGAGTTTATTGTACTTTGTAACAATCAGCATATTTTCACACTTCCAAAGGCCAAGCATTGCACATGTGACTATCAATCTGGGAGTTCTCATTGCTTTAGTCTCCAGGATGAGACACCTTAAAGGACTCGACGATACAGACAGCTGGTGTTGAGGATCTTTTAAAAGGTCTCAAGTTCAGCACAAAAAAAAAAGGGTCACAGGTCACTCCTGAAAGCTGTGACCATGCATTCAACAAGATGCAAGGCTAATGGGACTAAAAGGGCAATGCGTCATTCTGAACAGATCAGAAAATTCATCACTGACCTTCCAGTTCGTTGTAGTTCTTCACAATCGCCGTGACCCCCACCTCCGTGTCCCCCATCATGAGGTGTGTCTCCATTCATCTGCACATTCTCCCCACCCGAATACATGTTTTTCCTACACAGGAAGGCAAGTCAAACTGAAGCGTGAATGGGTTACATGCCACAGGACACAAATCTATACCCAGCTCCATCACACAAGTCTTATATGTGTTTTTAGAAGAAGCAGCACATGAAAAGCCAAGCACACCGCCACAGAATGGTCCAGATTACAAGCAACCAGGCTGGCATGCTGCACATAAGGGATCAACTTATTGCATCCTGGAAGTTGTAAAATAGAATTCAATACTGAGCTTAACTATAGTTACAAATGGCTTGGTGCATTAGGACATGCCATTCTCCCACCAAATCACTGCTACAAATTACAAGAGTGCTGCGAGGACATTCCCCATGGAGTTATTAGCAAAGAGAACACAATGCAACCTTCTCCGACACTGTTTTCAGGCACGTTCTTTTCTATTGTCTCGTGGAAAACTCAATGCTAAGGAGAAAAAATGACTCCTCTGTCCCCTTCCCATCCAAGCTCTTCATTACCCTTTCCCAGCACTGTTTACATACCTCACTTTTGACCCACATTTGCTAGATTTTGTTCCTCAATCTCAGGCTTGAGCTACACTAGAATAGACTCATCTTCAACCGACTTACCTGGCTGTCCACCCAGAGGGAGGTCAACAGGAGAGTTTTTGCTGTGGACCTCTCTTTCTCCTCGCGACAGCAAGGAGTACTGTACTGAGGCTGACTACCAACCTCAGACAATTCGATTTTGCATGTCTCTACCAGGTGAGCAACACAGAACTCTGGAAATTGACCCCGACTGGGTTGACCTTCCCAGAAGTATACACACGGCCTGGGAAAGCAACTGCATGTGAAACAACCTACGTGGCCAAACATGACTTCCTCCAGATACTCAACTCCAGTTACCCTACGCTTCTGTCATAAATGAGAACAGGCATGTGCCCTGCCTACATAAAACACCACTTGCTTTATCATAACACATGTTCTTGAACTCAGTGCATCCCCTCCCTTGGTGTTCTCCAGTAAACATGCTGGCCCAGGAGGTCTTACTCTATCCCTGAGCAGTCCAGTTGCTTCCTGCTCTTACCTTTTATCAGAAGAAGGGAGAGATTTGGGTGGCTCTATCCTGATGGCTGGGTCCCACTCCCCAGGTGGAAGTACGATGACTTCATCCAGGAACTCATCAATTCCAGCGATCAGGTCCTGTCTGTTTTTGGCTTTATAAGCAATGTCGTGGAACACCTGCAGGGGAAGCAACAGTCTCCATGCAGCAAGGGTTGAACATTTCCTACAGCCCAGACTTACCAAACAAATGTAGCTCTATCAGAGAAACTATCAGGTTCACGCACAGTATATTACCCAAAACAAATGGTGCTTTGGCCAGTCACTGAGGAACCTCAGAGCAATAGTTAATAAATTTTAAACAAAAAATTATTTTAAAACCAAAATCACTTTTTTAAAAAAAGCAAAGACTTTGCCACAAAATCTGTTTTTTTTAAAATACTTTGTTTTCCACAGCGTTTTACCAAAAAACTTAGCAACATTTTTCAATGTGCCACAAAGCCAGTTTTCAGTAACCATGCGTTTTCAGTAATGCTTTGGGCAGGGTCAGGGGAAGTCACCAAATTTTAAAGAAGTCACTAAAAATATTGAGAAACTAAAAAACAAAAGCGGGTGGTTGGCTCTGAAACCTAAGAAAGAGAATCAAAATCAACATTTTATTCAGTATTTTAAATTACATGTTTTCTGGCCACCGCTGACAGTCAGGGAGTTTAAGGCCAAAAGAGATCACCAACCTCTTAGGACTAAACTCCTGTCTATCGCAAGGCCACCAACACAACCTACAATCTACCCCTAAACCCAACAGCTGAAACTAGACCAAAATATAACAGCCCACAGCAGACTAAACTACTGTGGACCACAGGCAGAGAATAGGACGGACTGAGGTGCACCAGTGTCTAAGGTCCCTGAAACACCAGGGAAATCACTCAGTGAGACACACCAAGGAAGGCCAATAGGAAGTACACCAATGAGGCTGCAGCGAGTGGTTAGAGAAAGAAAAGAATACTAAAACTGATTTTCATAAACATATTTTGAACCTTTCGGAATGAAAATTCAGATGGATATTAGTGCTGGGGGAATCAATCTATGGGAGTACTTGAAAACTAGTGGACATTAGAGAAGCACTGGAGGAATGAGAGGGGAGGCACCTGGTTACTGGTAAAATTACCAGATTGTTCTGAGCACAGGTCAAAATATAATAAAAAAGTGCAGAAATTAAAACTAAAAGAGCATGACAAAATGCTAGCGTGCTGGTGTGATATAATTTCGCACAGCCCACGACACATTCAAAACCAGAAAGTTCAACCTAATGTAGATAGCCAATTGTGTCCCATTATCGGTGTGCATTATTAGGAAGTAATCTGTAGGTACACAAAGGGATAATGTACAATTATTAGTTAAATAAAGCAGTAGTTTGGGATATGGTACAATACATGTTGGGTATAATGAGTTCTACCATTAAATGCACAGTTGGAGCAGCTGTTGGGTACATGTGATCTTGAATTGTGAATAAAGGTGGAGAGTTTCTAGAGCTACATGTTTACAGAAGTATAGAGGCAGATTAAAATTATGTAAGGAAAAGGAATTTAAAGATCAAAATTTGAACTAAGCTGCACATAAATTCAATGTACAGGGATCCAATTTGCCATCTCAAGCAGCCTCATGTACATTATGTCTATGTGGAACCCAAAAGACACCATACAGCAAAACAAGAGGATGGTGGCCATCTAATTAGGTGACACGACAGAAAACAAGTGGACATGGCATATGTAAAGATGCCTACCTCATCAGACATCAAAGTGGCAATGGATCGACCAATCTCATGATAAGATTTAGCTTTTCCCTTCGGCCCCAACAAAACAAATAAGAACCTGACCAAAGAGAAATAGACCATTACCTTAAGATAGCAAACCATATCATTTGCTCATTGTACCATAAATACAATAAATAAAGACGAAGCATCTGATGAACTGGGTCTTTGCCCACGAAAGCTTATGTTCATACATTTATGTTAGTCTATAAGGTGCCACAGGACCCCTCGTTGCTTTAATAAATATAGAGAACACAGATATGCAACTTTGCAAGAATCATACTGGTGTAATGACAGATGCAATGCATTCCATTTCCCCATCAAGCAAAACAAGACATAATTACATATTAAGGTGCCAGGCATTCACCTAACTGCTTCCATTGAAGTCAATGGTAAAACTCTCGCTGACTTCAACAGTACTAGATTTTGGCCAGTACTGAGCACGTTTGAAGACCCCACTCTAAATCCACAATGCAGGTATAGTGAATGAAACAGCCACGGTGAATTTTATTTCAGCATACAGTAAATTCAGGGTATAATAGTGGTCCAGATTCAGGAGTTAACACTATGCCAGAGGTTCTCAAACTTCATTGCATCACGACTCCCTTCTGACAGCAGAAATTACTTCATGGCCCCAGGAACACAGATTGAAGCCTGAGCCCATTGGAGACCCACTACTCTCAGCAGGAGGCCAAAGCTGAAGCTCAAGGGCTTCAATCCAAGGCAGGGGGCCTGTGACCTAGGCCCCAGCAAGTCTAAGCCAACTCTAGCAACCTTGTTTAAAGGGGGTCAGAACCCCCTTTGGGAACCTGACCTGCACTTTGAGAACCACTGGACTAAGCAATTCTGTACTGATAATCCGACCCCCACATAAACTCAAAACTTCTCTCTTGGTACTTTCTTACCTTCTCCCCCATGCTTGTGAAAGTGAGAAATTCACAGCACTGTAGATTTAACATTAAGCGAGCAAAATGAACAAAAGAGAGTTTAAAAGCCTGGGAAATCCAATTTGTAATTGACAGATGATATACAGGATGAAGAACTGATGATGCCTCACATTAAACTTTGAAAAACACTCTATTGCCAAACAGCTGTATCTAGAGTTCATCATCATCTGGAATTGAATTCCCCTGTTCTTTACTAGCAAGGTTGCATGAGAACAGGTTCTTTGTTTAAAGGAAAGCAAAAAGAACCCATAGGCTCTGACTGAACAAAAGATTCTCTTTTCTTGTAAACATTCTCAGTAATAAAGTTTAGGCCGAATGGTTTCTGAATAGAAAAGCTTTTCAAAGGTTTTCATTAAGCATCAGCTGCTCTGTAACTAAAAACATTGTTCTAAATTCAAAGCCAAAACAACAAGAAGCAATACAAAAAGAATACAAAGCCAATAGCCCTGATACAGTCTAAATAACCCATGCAGTAAAGTGAGTTTGTTCTACACTTTTATAGCAACATGAAGAAAAGGAATGAGAATAAAGGGCTGCCGACTGTATTAGCCTTTCATTCTCTGGAGAACTCAGTTGAAACCTTAACTCTAGGTAACTGCAGTGCTTTGCAACCTCCTCTTCAACAAATGCCTTCCCCACCCAGGGCCCTTGGAAAGTCAAGCTGATAGGCTGTCCATGGGAATCTAGATAAAGTGGTTTTGTTGTTGCTTTGAAAGTGGAAACACCAAGACATCTAATATACTTTTCTGAGTAGCCACGTAATGTCATCTTATTATGATGAAATTTTTCTTCTCCCCTCATTTACCCCCAGGTTGGTGTTTATAACCTTCACTACTTGTCTCATGCCTCCATTTACACCCTGATCCAGCTCCCATCAAGGTCAGTGGAGCAGGATGAAGCAGGATCGCGGACTGTAATCTCTTTGGGGCAAACACTTGTGCCTATGAAGAAACTCAGCCTATTACATTAAGAGCATAAAAAGCAGTGAATGAATCACTCAACAAGTATGTGTGCTGCTATTTCACTATTTGCATCATTTTGACATTGCAGACAGCCCAAGTAAATTAGACCAACATTTTCAAATCCGGGTGCTTGAAATTAGGCTGCTGACTCCATCTTCAGCCTTCTAAATGGGAGTGGGCTGATTTTCCAAGGCATTAAGCAGCCACGGCTCCCACTGCCATCACCAGCTGGGCCTAGGCTGCAGTAATCTGTAGCCTCACTTGAAGGCAGTGAGGATAGCAGCAAAGTTAAACCCACCTAAGGTTACTTTGAATCAAATTTATGCAAAGCCATGGGGAGGCCAGCACGTTACACTCAAACATGGGTTGGAAAATATTTCACCTAATCCAGCCTAGGGCTCCTATCACAGGTCATCAGATGCAAGTTCCACTAACGCTAGGCATACACTGCTATGCAAGCATACCCGGAGTAAACCTGTAAGCCACCATTTTAACCTCCCTGGACATTCAACAATGGATTCGACAATAGCCATTCTTCTGCAAAAGAAATTTACCATAAGATTACAGAGGTAGACATCTGAATTGGAATTCATTTACCAAGGCCTGTATAGAGATCTTAACTGGCTTATGCATTACAAGGACAGTTTCCCCACCTTTGATAGTTGCAGGAATGAGTCCCATCCTACCTAAGAACATAAGAACAGCCATACCGGGTCAGACCAAAGGTCCATCTAGCCCAGTATCCTATCTGCCGACAGTAGCCAACGCCAGGTGCCCCAGAGGAGGTGAACCAAAGACAACAATCAAGCGATTTGTTTCCTGCCATCCATCTCCCGCCTTCGACAAAAGGCTCATCACCATACCTTACCCCTTGCTAATAGCCATCTCTGGACCTAACCTCCAAACATTTATTTCAAACTATGTTAGAGTCCTGACCTTCACAGCGTCCTCTGTGTGAAGAAAAGCTTTCTTTTATTAGTTTTGAACCTGCTACCCATTAATCTCATTTGGTGTCCTCTAGTTCTTATATTATGGGAACCAGTAAATAACTTTTCTGTCTTCCCTTTCTCCACACCATTCATGACTTTATATACCTCTATCACATTGCCCCTCAGTCTCCTCTTTTCTAGACTGAAAAGTCCCAGTCTCTCTAGCCTCTCCTCATATGGGACCCATTCCAAACCCTTAATCATTTTAGTTGCCCTTTTCTGAACCTTTTCTAATGCCAATATATCTTTTTTGCGGTGAGGAGACCACATGTGCATGCAGTTCTCAAGATGTGGGCGTACCATAGTTTCACAAAGGGGAAGTAAGATATTCTTCATCTTATTTTCTGTCCCTTTTTTAATTATTCCTAACATCCTGGCTGTGTCTACACGTTCCCCAAACTTCGAAATGGCCATGCAAATGGCCATTTCAAAGTTTACTAATGAAGCGCTGAAATGCATATTCAGCGCTTCATTAGCATGCGGGCGGCAGCGGCGCTTCGAAATTGATGAGCCTTGCCGCCGTGCGGCGCGTCCCGACAGGGCTCCTTTTCGAAAGGACGCCACCTTCTTCGAAGTCCCCTTATTCCCATGAGCTCATGGGAATAAGGGGACTTCAAAGTAGGCGGGGCCCTTTCGAAAAGGAGCCCCGTGGGGACGCGCCGCGCGGCGGCAAGGCTCATCAATTTCGAAGCACTGCTGCCGCCCGCATGCTAATGAAGCGCTGAATATGCATTTCAGCGCTTCATTAGTAAACTTCGAAATGGCCATTTGCATGGCCATTTCGAAGTTTGGGGCACATGTAGACGTAGCCCCTATTTGCTTTACTGACTGCCGCTGCACACTGTGTGGATGTTTTCAGAGAACTATCCATTATAATTCCAAGATCCCTTTCCTGATATGTTGTACCTAAATTTGCCCCCATCATATTGTATGTATAATTGGGGTTATTTTTCCCAACGTGCATTACCTTATACTTACCCACATTAAATTTAATTTGCCATTTTGCCGCTCAATTTGCTGAGATCTTTTTGAAGTTCTTCACCGTCTGCTTTGGTTTTGACTATCCTGAACAGTTTGGTGTCATCTGCAAACTTTGCCACCTCACTGCTTACTCCTTTCTCTAGATCATTGATGAGTGAGTTGAACAAGATTGGTCCCAGGACTGACCCTTGGGAAACACCACTAGTTAACCTCTTCCATTGTGAAAATTTACCATTTATTCCTACCCTTTGTTTCCTGTCTTTTAACCAGTTCCCAATCCATGAAAGGATCTTTCCTCCTATCCCATGACCACCTAATTGACATAAGAGCCTTTGGTGAGGGACCGTGTCAAAGGCTTTCTGGAAATCTAAGTGTACTATGTCTACTGGATCCCCCCATCTGCATGCTTGTTAACCCCTTCAAAAGAATTCTAATAGATTAGTAAGACACAACCTACCTTTACAGAAACCATGTTGACTTTTGCACAACAAATCATGTTCTTCTACGTGTCTGACAATTTTATTCTTTACGATTTCTACTAATTTGCCCGGTACTGACATTAGACTTACCAGTCTATAATTGCTAGGGTCTCCTTTACAGCCCTTTTTAAATATTGGTGTTATATTAGCTGTCTTCCAATCATTGGGTACCGAAGCTGATTTAAAAGGATAGGTTACAAACCACCGTTAATAGTTCCGCAATTTCACATTTGAGTTCTTTCAGAACCCTTGGGTGAATACCATCCGGTCCTGGAGACTTGTGACTGTTTAGCTTATGAATTAGTTCCAAAACCTCCTCTAATGACACTTCAATCTGGGACAGTTCCTCAGATTTGTCACCTATAGACGACAGCTCAGATTTGGGAATCTCTCTAACATCCTCAGCTGCGAAGACTTAATCCTGCTTAATTTGCTTCATTAACTGGTCCTGTTAGTGACAGGTAACTTTCACACACACATCCTGCCATATAAATCCTGGCTTCTGTTTTTCCACTCCATTTCATCTGATGAAGTGGGTTTTACCCATAAAAGCTCATGACCTAATCAATTTGTTAGTCTCTAAGGTGCCACAAGACTGCTTGTTATTTGCAGAAAAATTAGGCCACATTATTTAGGAGACTAAGTCTGATTAGAGGACTCTGTGTTTATGCACATAAATCTGAAAGCTATGGTCATGGCTTTAGCTGACAACATAAAAAGGAAACCCTAAGGGGAAAACATAGCAAAGATTCCACTTGCAGCACCCTTTGGGCTCTGAGAGTTCTGAAGTGCACATTATCAGCAGACAAGCTCCCTGCACAGGGAGGCTGAAACAAAAGATTGAATGATTAGCTAGTCAATCAGACTGCATAGACCCTTCTGGGATTTCCTTTATTAGATTTCACAGGATGCAACCACTGAAAATGGTTCTCCATTACTCATACAAACAAGCTAATGAGCTTCTCTACTCTGATTACAGCTCACATTTGGTTTGGAGGACAGCAAATGGATAATATTATTTCCTAGGGACGGTAGGTGGATATTAACCTGGAAGGATGTATTGCTTTCAGTAATGCTCTGGAATGATTTCATGGGGGCGATTAATCTCTTCTACATCCAGATTTCTTGGCTCCTAAGGACGCCTAATTTTTCCTCTTCTGGGGAACAATCAGATGTGTGTTTGAAAAATAAATAAGTAGTATCAGACAAGAGATCAAAAACTCATGGCTAAAAAAAAGAAAGATTCACCCCAATTTTTCCAATGTCTTTTTAAAAAATAATTCAAAATGTAAGCAAAGTAAACATGCTCAAACATTTCTTGACAATTGCATTCTAATGCTCCAGTGAAACCATTCTCAGGGATGTACACTGCACAATTATTAGTAAGCAGTGTGACCAGACCATCAGTATCAGGTAATCTCTGAGCACAGGCCCTGACAATTATTGAGGAGTTGTCACTTACACACAATGAAAAGGCCCATATTCTAGTTAAATATTGATGGGTATTTCTACTGTTGGTAATATAAGTTTATAAACTTTAAACTTGTGAACTTTCTGATAGGCTTATAGCCCTTTAATCGGTTTTGTCTTATACCTTAACTGTTTTTTTGTTCTTTGCTCATGCAATCACTGCGTTTCCTCTTACATCAATACCCTTAAACCTTCTCAATACTGTGTAAATATTACCTTCATCAGATCATGGATGCACTTTTATATTTTTGAAATGTTCCCATAAAATATGTATTTGCACACAAGTACTTTAAAAGTTATAGAATCATAGAGGATTAAATTTGGAAGAGACTTCAGGAGGTCAATTAGTCTGAACCCTACTCCTGACACACACAGGCCGTGTCTACACTAGCCCCAAACTTCGAAATGGCCACACAAATGGCCATTTCGAAGTTTACTAATGAAGCGCTGAAATGCATATTCAGCGCTTCATTAGCATGCGGGTGGCCGCGGCACTTTGAAATTGATGCGGCTCGCCGCCACGCGGCTCGTCCTGACAGGGTTCCTTTTCGAAAAGACCCCGCCTACTTCAAAGTCCCCTTATTCCCATCTGCTCATGGGAATAAGGGGACTTCAAAATGGCCACACAAATGGCCATTTCGAAGTTTACTAATGAAGCGCTGAAATGCATATTCAGCGCTTCATTAGCATGCAAGTGGCCGCGGCACTTTGAAATTGATGCGGCTCGCCGCCGCACGGCTCGTCCCGACGGGGCTCCTTTTCAAAAGGACCCCGCCTACTTCGAAGCGCCGCGGCCACTTGCATGCTAATGAAGCGCTGAATATGCATTTCAGCACTTCATTAGTAAACTTCGAAATGGCCATTGGTGTGGCCATTTCGAAGTTTGGGGCTAGTGTAGACGTAGCCACACACACACCCACACAAAGCAGGATCAATCCCAACTAAATCATCCGAAAGTATTATTACATTTCACATTCAATTCCAGACAACGTAAACGATCTCTGTAAATGGATATATAAAAATGCATGTATGGTGCCAGCTGCTATTATGTAATTGCATTAAGTAGCAATGGTGTATTTACAGTAATACATATATATTAACCAAGCACCTCTACCAGCAATATGGAATTGGAAAAAAAAAAAAAAAAGTGATTTAACCACAATTCAATCTGTAGGCAGCCTGTATATCTTTTCATCATAACTTTATTGTCCTTCACTGGTAGCTTAAGTACATTTTACTATGTACTTTTATGACTAAACTACTTTCATGGTTTCTGCCTGCAATACACAAGAAATGCTGTACATATATCTAAGCTTCTACACTTGTTTTAAACAGCATTGCTGTGTATTGCCTAGTTTGAGAAAACAGTATGTGATTGCATAATTATAACAGTATGGACAGGCATCTGAATAGGCCCTTAGCTTTCATATATCCTGCTTTGAGTGTTCATGGCCTTGATCCTGCCAGTGTTTATCCATATATGTCATTTTAAACACGCATGTGCCCATCCATGTGCTTGAAGTATGTACACTTTTACAGGTCTTAAATCAGTAACACAAACAGGGACATAGTTACCCTAAAAAAGTCACATCCCTGCTTAAAAAATGCACACACACAAGGAACTCCTAAATTGGACGACTATTGGAAGATTGTGTTCAATGTATTCACTTTTCATATTGGACAGCACTCCCCCCCGCCCCCATAAGCCCAGGATTTTACTCTTTGCATCTAGTCAGGTTCGCTGTCCTCCTGGGCGGCAGGGGAGGGGCGGGCTTTGAGACACAAATAAGGGAGATCAAAGCATTTTAAGAGGAAGAAAACATTCTCATGAAACCAGAAAAATGCGCAAGGGGATTCAGAGATGAGGGTGGTACTCCCCACCCCAACTAGATTGCAAGTTGCTAGTGCTCCTTTAACATTACATTAATATGTCTTTATGTAGCTTTACAGTTTTGTTTTGTTTTTTTAAAATCAGATATAGCAATGCACCCAAGTTCCCAAACTGACTGAGGAGCAGATGGGATGATCTGTTAGCTCAGTTCTGATAGTCTGGATTAAATATATACATCTACCGGCAGTTACATTACAGAAAGCAGTGGAGAAGTTTCCCTTCTGGAATGGTGTCATTATTCTAAAGATCAGAACACTTTTCTGATTCATGCTGCACACTGGGAGAGGTTCTCTTACCGGGTAGGAACAGGGACTTCTGTCAGAGCACCCAGCATAACGGCCTGCTGCAGCCGGACGAAGGCAATGAAAGGGTTTTCCAAGAAGTCTACCTCCCCCACCAACACATTGGAGGCTTCAGCATCACGGGGCAATTTCTTCATAAATTTATTCTTCAGCTGTGGCAGAAAGAAGAGAAGGGAGAAAAAAGTGGTTCTCTCATTAGGCGGATTAATAGGAGTACCAAATCAAACTAATCCAACCGTAGCCCATCTCCTGCAACCCTTCCATGATCTGGGCTGGCGTACAGCTGCATGCATACTGTTCTTTGTTTCACACACTGTTACCCCACCACAACTGTCAAGCAGAGACAAGACTGGGGGAAGAACACCTGCTGTGAGAGTGCTTTTCCCACCCCTTCCCCCACCTAAAAAAAAAGTCAAATTTCTCCTCAGTTGAAGAGTTAGCAAGGCTGCCATTAGGGTTGAGTGCCAAGTCACTGCTGGGATGAATGGGGATAGGTAATGCCTCTTGGGGCTATAGTTTCTCGCTGAATTTCTAGTTTTAGGAACACTGCATTCCATGACCTTCATGTTTTTATCGACATCATCAGGACTAGAAACATCAAAAAAATGAAACCCTGCATTCTGCAGAATCTGATGGCCCACGTTCTACAAGGAGATATACGTTGTGCAAAGACTGAGCGGTCTATTTCTTTGCCCTTTGCCCAGTGCTAAAGCATTAATGAAGAAGGATAGAAAACTCTATTAGGCTGAATTGGACTGTTAGGAGCAGAGCTGGGATGTTCATAACCCAGATTTCCCCCACAATCCCACCTTTCATGACCCATCCCATTCATTGGCCCACTGGGCACCACGGCAGCTACCACATGAGCTTTGCGTAACAGCACTGCTACCCCAGGTCCCTGGAGCAGAGAACTAAAGTGGGCAGGAGGCCAGCTGGCAGTTGCCCTCTACTCTCTCCAGTCAATATCAGTGCAGGGCAGAGAACAGCAAAGCAGCAAACAAGGAAGGGGAACAGTTGTTGGGAGCATCCAGTGGAGCATAGCCAAGCACACACCCGTGGCTTATTTTATAAGAGATGGGAAAGAGGTGCGGTCTATTTCCCCCCATGGGAGGCAAAGGAGGAAGAGTCCCATTCTGTTGCTGAAGGAACAAGAGAAGGGGAAATGTCTCGTCAGCTGTTCAAACTGGGCACATGCCATTCTGCCCCCAGGACTCAACAGAGAGGGGTTGCGAGCCCTGGGCCCTTCCTCCCATAAAGAGCTAGGTTAGCCGTGTTCAAGTGGGGTGTGGCTAGAGAGAGACTGAAGGATCACACATCTCCTGGTTGTGATACCCCCTTAGCTTTGGATAAGCATCCAAACACCAAACCTTTGGAGGATCTGCTAACAACCACATGAAGCCACCTTCTAACAACAACAACAACAACTACTACTACTACTAGGTCTCCCATAGTGCTTCTGAGCAGATCTGAAAGTAACTTTACAAAAAGTCACAGTTCTAACACCCCCAGGAATGTGCAGAAAGCCTAGATAAAGCTCCCGCGCTCCGCCCCAGAGTGTTTAGAAATTATCATAGCCCAAAGACTCACTTTTTGCAGATGAAAACCTGCATGCCCCTCAGAAGCCCAATGAAAAGCCTGTTTGCATTTGGGTGACTAACAGACTTTTCGAAACACACGCTGTGCATGTGCTCTATTTCCCTCCCCCTCTTAAGATGTGAATGGATTCACTCGTTAACAATCTCCCAGCATTCTTTTGGTGTAGCGCAAGTCAGAGTGAGTCCATGGAGCGGAATTTCCCATTTAATGGGCAGATGAGCATGGAATTGCAGAATTACAGATGATACACAAATGTGTGCATGTCAGGGGGAGGATGGAAATTTATGGGACAAGACCCACTGATCCATTAAAGAACAGCCATGCCTACCACCAGTGAATTACCATAAGTTAAATACAACCTGAGCTTTTGTTTTGTGAGTGTCTAGGTGAAAAAAGATCACAGATATTTAATAAAAACATATTGTACATAACTATTATGTCTAAAAGGGAGCAGATACTAGGCAAGGACTATTCTTTCCCCATCCTTTCCCTAATAATAGGCACATAATTTCCCTTACTCCTGTCACATTAAACATGAAAATAAACACAGCCCAAGCCTATGAAGGCTACAGAGGTCATTGCAGGTAGTACTTTGGCTATGCAACCAAAACGCATCCTGATGCTTTTAGCCAAGCTCACATCCTTTACGTCTTAACCAAACCATCACAATCAATGTTTTATCCCAATAGCACCTATTTCGCTCTTACTCAGTCTCCTAATACCTTCCTCTTGGCACCCCACTGTAAATGTAACGTGAAACTTCCATTAATGCTGTTACTATGGAATATGCGCTGAGAGCAACTACCAACACTCTGCCAAGCCCTCAGCCGTTAAGTGCCAATGTTGCCCCACTGACTTCAATGAAGAAATTAATTTTATTGGAGCTCTGAGAGTTTACGCCAGCTGAGGAGCTGGTCTCGCTGCCTGCCCAAAGCTCCAGAACATGTACAAGCTGTATGTTTCAATATTTATAAACAGGAAAACCTTAAATGCACGGGGAAAAACATGAGGCTTGGGCTAACTTCCCAGATCAAACTGCTGCTAAGTTTTAAAATTTAGGTTGCTAAACACTTCCCTGCTCACTAAGACAAGGAACACCAGATACCTAGGAGTTAGAACAAGCTGAGGTCATCAAGGAAATTCTCATTGAGTTCTAGCCAGGGTAGGATTTGCAGTCTGGCATAAGAAAGCCTATGGGCAGTGGCATTCTAGAGGCATCTACAAGTTAAAAAATGAATGGAAATATCTCATTTTTTTTATGGAAAACATGAAGATCAGCTGGTGGCAGGGGCTGCTGAAGATTCTGACACCTTGCCCTGGTTCTCAATGGTCCATAAATTCTGGAAGGCTTTGGGGAAAGGCAGTGAGCAGGGTCCACTGGTGAATGGAAACACAACAGGTTTTTCCTGTAGGTTGGGCTCTGTGGAGACTCCAACAGAGATTGATCTGCTGTTGGGTGGAGGAGAAGCCTCAGTGCGTATGACCAAGCGGAATGAAGGAAAACCTGCTTCCCAGCCCTGTTTCTCAAATCACTCCTGATGGGGCAGTGGAAAAGGGAGTTGGCAAAATGGACTTTCACAAGAGTGACCTGAAACCAGTTTGTGCACTAGTTTCTGAGGAGTATCCAGTTGGAGTTTATAGGTACTGCAGTCACAGAAAGGCGTGTTAGTATTTGTAATCAGTGCTTTCTAACCTTGGGGGTAAAGTGCATCCCTGTGATCCACTTTGCTGATATACAACATCACTGTAATGGAGGAACCAGGAATGATTCAATTATTTCATAGTTATGCCTTACAGGCAGGGAACTAGATTTGATGACCTACTGAGGTCCCTTTGGCTACGTCTACACAGTAAAGTGATTTCAAAATAACATCTGTTATTTCAAAATAACTGTGAGCATCTACACTACACACATGCTATTTCAAAATACATTTGAGACAGCGGGCACGTTATTTCGAATTTTGTAAACCTCATTGCAGTAGGAATAAGATCTATTTCAAAATAGTTATTTCAAAAACAGGTGCCGTTAAGACAAGGAACAACGCTATTTCAAAAGAAGCCATAATGGCATTCAAGGGCACTATTTCGAAATAGGCGCTATGCGCCTGGACATGCTTTTGTGAACTAGCTGGTGCTATTTTGAAATGCATTCTTGGCTACGTCTACACTAGCATTCCTCTTTCGAAAGAGGGACGCAAATGAGGGAAATTGAAAATGCAAATGAAGTGCAGATTTACATATCTGGTGCCACATTTGCATATTCTTTCGAAAGAAAAGCAGTGTAGACTTGGCTCTTTCGAAAGTAATCCCCATCTTCGAAAGACCCCTTCTCCCTTTTTAAAAAAAAAAAAAAAAAAAAGAGAAAGAAAGAAGTGTTCTTTTGAAGATGGGGATTACTTTCAAAAGAGTTACATCTACACTGCTTTTCTTCTTTCGAAACAAGCTCTTTTGAAATAATACGCAAATGAGGTGCCAGATATGTAAATCTGCACCAGATACCTAAATCAGCCTTTCAAAAGAGGAATGCAAGCGTAAACGTAGCCCCTGTGTGCAGCTGTGTTATTTTGAAATAAGCTATTTCACAATAGCTATTCCAGAATGGATTATTTTGAAAGAACACTGCTATGTAGATGTCACCTTCCAGTCCTACACTTCTGTGATCTTAGCTACACCAGAGCAAAAGACTAACATTGCCAAGCTGGACCTGGTGTGTAGATGACAGCATTAACACATCTTATGTTTTCATCAAAATCAGAGGTGCAGAAACACCATCAGCAGCGACACACAACACACTCCCAGGCATTCTCCTAGCAGCTGTTTGCGCCTTATTGATAAGAATGCATTTTAAATAAACCCATGCACTGTTCACATCTTCAGTATCAAAATAAACCCAGTTATGCAACTGGTAGAGTCTCTGTATGATCATATTTCCATCACCACCTTCTTTCCTTATTCCATAGCTCCCTTTTCTTCACCACCCTCACTTGCAGTATCTGGTCTAAAATATAGACTATTCAAAAAAGAAAAAGACAAAAAGCTTTGCTTGAGAAGTCAATGGAAGTTGCACACAGAGAGCAAAGTAGTTATCTACTGCACTATAGCAATTATAAAACCTAGGCATTCAATAGCAAGAGGATGAACTGTTAAGGCCACACTATCTATTTTGTATTGTCCACACATTACATTGGTATTATTCCCACCATGTAGGAATATGTATATTTTAATCACACAGATTCTCTACAGCCCAGCCCTTGCCCTCAAAGGTGCCTTTAACAACACTGTCTGCTATCAGCATATGCACAGGGAAATCCTTACAAACAGGAGTAATGCTAGATCAGGAAATAGAAGATTATGGCACCAATGAGTGAGTGTTGCGATTTCAGCTGCAATCTTCGCAGGGCTTTTGGAAACACAACAACTGATCTGCTGTGCTTTTCTTCACCAGTGCCAAAAATCAAACAGGAGCCTAAAAGGGGCTTGGAAGTTTTATTTGTGTTTCAAGTACTTGTTCTTTAAGCAAGACGGGTCTGTGTTTAAGGTCTCACACTGTGCTCATTACCACTGTCTCTGAGTGCCAGAAGGACTTACCTAACCAGCTTCCCTCTCATCAGCCAAATGCCACAGTTATTCTCATTTATGTGTCTTCCCTGAAAGTATGGCTATAGCTACCGTCTAAAAATAGTTCCTTACAGCCTGCAAGTTCTTCTAATCGCTCTTCCAATATCCCATAATTGTACCACTACGGACATGAACAGTTTCACAGTGTAATAAAATATGCATTGTCTAGGCAACAAAGTCAGCCAAGCAAGGTAGGCTATGTAATCAATTCCTTTTGACATCTTAAGCAGGAAAATGCTGCAACAGAAGTCTAATTTTGAAAAAGCATCTCTTGGCTGCTTTCCAGCATCTTCCTGGTGGTAGAAATCTACCAGCACGGGCTTTGGTTTAGCGTTGGACTACACACACGTCTGCTGTACTTATTAAATCAGCCTCGGGTGACATCTGCATGGCAGGCTGTACCTAACCCACTAGTCCAGCTCACTGCATTTCCCCAGTGGCAGCAGCAGGAAACTTCCCTGAGAAGCACATCCATTTTCACATGACTGCAGCCATCGCTGCTCAGTTAGCAGGTTGTATCACTTTTTGGTAGGGATACAGGTAAATAAAAGAACAATGGAGGTGTGGGAGAGCAATGGGAAGTGCAGAGATCAGCACATCCTGGTGTTATGGCCTTTTAAGCAGCCTCACTAATCAGTCAGACACCAAGCCGTTCTTATGCATGCCTCAAAAACACTCAGTGTCTGCGTAATTTTGATTTTTACTGTCGACTTCAGTGGTGGTCAAGACAGGCCAATGCTAAATCCACTTGACAATCCAGCCCTTTGTTTTTACTAGGCTGCCCCTAGCCGTTATGAGGGTACTATAAAATAGAGAGAGGATTTTTTTTTTTCCCCAGAGAGGGAGATTATAGGCCCCTCATGCGAGTTCCCTGGATTTGCAGGCAAAAGAAATGCAGACATACACCGGTGCAGGTAAATCTGGAGACGCGCTGTATTTGGCATGCTGAAACAGATGTTGAGGAATGGGAGCAAGGGAGCAGATCCTGCTTGAAAAACAAGCAATCGATAACATGGAGCCATATGAATCCCTAATGAGCACTGCCCCCTAGAATCATGGGGTCAGAAGAGACCTCAGAAGGTCCGCAAGTCCACCCCCCTGCTCGAAGCAGGATCAATCCCAACCAAGTCAGCCCGGCCAGGACTATACCATGCTTTGAAAGCGCTGCTCCAAAGAGACTGGAAAAAAGCAGAACTGGGTATGCTGCTCAGCAATAAGAAACTGAAGGTGAAATCTTAGTCCTGTTGACATCATGGTTTCACTTCAGAGGTATGTTTACCCTGCAGCAGAACACCCATGAATGGCCTGGGTTTGATGACGAGGGCTTTCATGCTCAGGCTGTAAAACTGCAGGACAGATATTTAGTCTCTGGCTAGATCCTCACCCCTCAGGCTTTCCCAGAGCTCAGGCTCCAGACAGTGTCTGAATGTTCCCACTGCAATTTTACAGCCCCGCAGCCCAACACCCACAAATTCAGGTCAGCTTAACTGGACCGGCCGCAGGGGTTAACTGCAGCGTAGCTATACCCACAGAGCTCTGCAGTGCCCAAACAGTTCTGAAACAGCAGCCACCATAGCAAACTAGCCACATTATTCTGAAAGGATATTTATTGTTCAAGCGAACTAGCCACATTCAACTGGCCAAGTAGGCACAAGTGGCTAGTATGTTGGATACTACAGCCACAGAGTCTAGTCAAAGGGACAAATCAATGATTCCATCAAGGAGGGCTGGAAAACTCAGTACAGGAAGAGATTGTTTAGGGCACTGGGATAAGAAACTGGGCTGTGACTGTGCTTCAGCAAAGCAACTCATATTAAGCTTTGCTCAACAGGTTAAGCCAGACTTTCTTGACCAGGATGAGCAGAGATTTTCTGGGAAGGACATGAACTCATCTAGGTATTTGCCTCATTGTGCAACAGGCTCCACAGGAAAACCACAGCAAAGTCAATAGAAACTAACATTTCATACAGACAATGTGAGAAAGAGAGCTGGTTTTCAGTAAGTGTGCTGAGACACTTGCATTTCAGGGGATCTCTGTTCAGCAAAATACTTAAGCTAATGCTTGACCTAGTGACTCAACCTTTCCAACTCACCATAGCCCTTTCAGGAGTCTGATTTGTTGTGTTTACCCCAAGTTTCATCTCATTTAAGAACTGTGCTTCCAAGTATCTGTCCTAAAAATACACGTGTAAGTGGTTTGACTAGAGGCTAAATGAGGAAGCCCAAGGCCTGAGGTTTGGGGGGGCGGGGTTTGCTATTTTGGTGGTGTGAACGGTTCACACCTGGGTCCCGGTGGCTTAGTGGCTAGACCACCCTGGCCAGGGCCTGTTGGGTGGGTCCACAGATGCTTGGGTGGGGGCTAAGGGTTGAGTTTGGGGAGTGGCCCCAAGAATCTACTTCCCCTTTTGGCAGGAGACTGGTTCCCCGGGAAGGGGCTCCCGCTCCCCTCTGTACCTGGGGGAGGGTCCTGGGCTGCGCCTTCTGGCAACTAACCGTGTGGCAGCTCTGACCCGGGGCCTCCGGCCTCTTCACTGGTCAGCCTCAAACTGAGCTGGCTTCCCTCCCTTTATACCTCTCCAGGCCTGACACTGGCCGCAGGTGAACCAGGGTGGGGCTGATTGGTGTAATAAGGCCTTGTTTAACCCCTGCCTTGCCTGGCCTCCCTCTCACCCTTCTACAGGTGGATTAGATCCATTTATGCTGAACCTACTCTTTAAAGTGAAAGCACTGGGAGGGAGGAGATACCATTAACATGACTTCTGCTCCAGCTAAGCTCTTCTTCATTAATTTGCAGTGAAATAGATGATAGGACAACTGCAAGTCAGTGCTTACAAAACAATCCATTTTGAAAGATCCATTTTCTCAGCAGAAACAGCACAAAAAACCCTCCCACAATCATAACCCCTCCTGCCACTTTTTCTGCACTTCGCTAAATCGAACGCATTCTTTGGATTAGACCGTGACTATCATTAGACACGCTCACAATCTAACCACTAACCCAGCCTTCCCTCTTCTGAAAGACAGTATCCCACGAAGCACAAGCCTTGCATCTTCAAGAAGCAGCAAATATTTTGTCCTCAGGAGATGCACATACCCCAAGGAGGGGAAGAGGTGTTTTTTTCAAAAAAAAAAAAAAAAAAAAAATCAAATGAAATGTTCTTCGTGTATTTATTTAGAAAGGAAAATTGTGTTATTAGCTGTTGTGACTTAGCAGGGTTAGCCAGAGGGACAAAGAACCCAGATGTTTCAAAAAAGTGTTACAAGTAGACAAGTGCCTGTTCTGATTGGATTTTGGGGCCCTCAATGCTTTCATCTCTTATATTCCATTTGGTCTACTCATGAGCCTGAAGTGGATTTTTCCAGCTACCAGCTCTGTAAACAGCCCCCCGTGAGCTGAGATTCACATGCTATGTTCTCTTTCAACCTCCTCACTTCACAGAGTCTGCAGCCAAAACTTCTGCAAACAGCAGCACTGAACCTAGTGTGCATTTCTAGAATAGTATATGCTCTGTATATATGAGTCAAAACTGATTTGTCAGCAGAGCAAACCGATGGGGCTCAGGCACAGGAAGACGATATGTTGAGAATCAAGGAGCTACCTTAATTTTAGTCACCTTTTCTACCCAAAACTTTAATAAAAGGTAGCAAAGAAGTAACTCAGAATGAGCAAGAGCTGCAGACTGGCATGTAGTACCATGGCAAATGATGTAGCAGAAACACGTGGACAGACAGAAGAGACACCACTTAGTCCCTGTGCACCTCAGCAGAAGGCAAGAATCCAAGGAACACTTAGTTCTATGTTTTGCAGGCAAAAAGGTTACTGGAGTCCTCTGCTCTGATGACTGCCTGGACAGAGCAGATCTGTCCTTTCCACCACACCTGGTCTCCAAACCTACTCTGAAGGAGCAACACAGACAGAATAGTAGAAACTTGTCTCCTGTGGGACCCTTTCATTGTAAAGGCTGTCACTGGATAAAACAAATCAGGCACAGGTCTTAATGACGGGCTGACATAAAGGTGAACTGCAAGCAGCCCCTCGCTCCAACAGATGCATCTGATGAAGTGGGTCTTTGCCCACCAAAGCTTATGCTCCAATAAATCTCCAATAAATCTCTTAGTCTATCAGGTGCCACAGGACTTCTCATTGTCATGGAGGATATAGACGAACCCAGCTACCCCTCTGATACTAATCAGACATATTTTGCTAGTCTTATTTTGCTAGTCTTTAAAGTGCTACTTGACTGCTTTTGTTTTGATAGTATATAGACTAGCACGGCTCCCTCTCTGTTACTATTCAACATGCAAGGCACTACATTTAGCCATTTGGAATGGAGATCCATCAACTACATGAAAAAACTCACCCAGATCCAAACGGACATCATCTTTCTCTCCAAATTGCAAGAAAATGGACATTGTACCCAAGGGACTGACAGTGAAAAACCCATTTACAATCAACGTATTACACCGACTACAGCGAGCATCTATGCAACACGCTCTCTAAGAAACGGAGGGACCACTTGATCAAAATCCTTTACAATAAACAAAAGATTATTAAAAATGAACTCTCTGAACTTGAAATTATCATCAACAAACAGGCATCCACGCAAGACCCCACAGTACACGGCTTTACCAGTACTACACAAGAAATTTATAAAACACACTTCCACTTTCTACAAAAAAGAAAAGAGAATAAATTTTCTACATTACTTCATTCCTCAGGAAACTTCAACTACAATAACAACAGCTCAACCAACAATATTGTTAACCTTTCCAGCTACCAACTCAGCCCAGCAGAAGAGTCTCTCTTACACCGAGGTCCTTCTTCTGCCCCAATTCCTCCACGAACTTAATACAATTATGTGGTGACCTTGAAGCCTCCTTTTGCCGCTTCCATCTAAAGGAATTTTTCCAACACACCTATGAACAACAGTCTGACTCTCTCAACCCCTCCTACCAACAACAAAAGAAGAAGAACTCTATGTGGACTCCCCCGAGGGTCATAGTGACAGTCTGGATTTCTATGTACAATGCTTCCGCAACTGTGCTCAGGGTGACATTACACACAAACGATGCCAAATGACACACAAATCTCAACTATGCTGCATGCCATGCTCTCCACAATCTCAAAAATAACCCAGACATCATAACCAAACTAGCTGACAAAGTGGGTGCTGTTGTCATCATGAATAAGTCAGACTATGAACAGGAGGCAGCTGGACAACTCTCCAACATCACATTTTACAGACCTCTCTCCGCTGATCCCACTTTGGAATTCCAAAGGAAATTACAACAGCGACTTAAGGAACTCCCTGCTGCTACTCTGAACCTCATTCACTCAGACACAGCATCTGAGCCCAAGCCTGGATTAGTCTATTTACTTCCCAAAATCCACAAACCTGGAAACCCAGGATGCCCTATCATTTTGAGTACTGGCACCCTTACCACCGGACTATCCAGTTACGTGGACTCCCTCCTCAAACCCTATGCCACCAACACTCCCAGCTATCTCCGAGATACCACCGATTTCCTGAGGAAGTTACAAAACATCGGAAAAGTTCCTGATAACGCCATCCTTGCCACAATGGATGTAGAGGATCTGTACACTAATATTCCACATAAAAATGGATTACAAGCAATCAGGATACCATCCCTGATGTCACCACAGCCAGCCTGATGTCTCACCTCTGTAACTTTGTTCTCACACACAATTATTTCCAATTTGGGGACGATTTATACCTCCAGATTAGTGGAACTGCTATGGGCACCCGCATGGCCCCACAATATGCTAATATATTTATGGATGACCTGCAACAACAATTCCTCAGCTCTCGTCCCCTATTACCCCTCCTCTACTAAAGATACATTGATGACATCTTTATGATTGGGACCC
The DNA here is from genome assembly GCF_033958435.1 of Carettochelys insculpta. Classification (NCBI taxonomy): domain Eukaryota; kingdom Metazoa; phylum Chordata; order Testudines; family Carettochelyidae; genus Carettochelys; species Carettochelys insculpta. Next base: position 128,736,549 of record NC_134140.1, on the reverse strand, counting down.
ATGGTACAGAGACTCTAGAAGAATTCCACAGAGACTTTAACAATCTACACCCCACCATCAACTTATGCCTCGATTACTCCACTCAAGAGATACATTTCCTGGACACAACAGTACTAATCAAGGATGGCCTGATCAGTACCACACTGTAATGAAAACCTGCTGATCGCTCTACTTACCTACACCCTTCTAGCTTCCATCCTGCACACATAACTAGATCCATTGTTTACTGTTGAGCTCTTAGACACAATCGCATTTGCTCTGATCCAGCTGACAGAGACCAAAAACTACAAGACCTTTACCAAATATTCATAAACCTGAAATTACCCACCAGTAGAAGCAAAAAAATAAATTGACAGGGCCAGACGAATACCCAGAGACCAGCTACTCCAAGATCGGCCCAAAAAAGCCAAGAACAGAACACCACTGGTCATCACCTACAGCCCCCAACTCAAACCACTGCAACATATTATTAAAGACCTACAACCTATCCTTAATCAGGATGCCACACTCCAGAAGGCCCTAGGTGACATGCCTGTTCTCTCCTACAGACAACCACCCAACCTTATGAGGATCCTCACGAACAGCCAGTGTCTATACCCCAGGAATACCAGTCCTGGAACCTTTCCTTACAACAAAGCCCACTGCCAGCTATGTCCACATATCTTCTCTGGAAATACCATCACTGGACCTAACCAGGTTATTCACAGAATCATGGGCACTTTCTCATGCTCCTCAACTAACATCATATATGCCATTATGTGCCAACAATGCCCAGATGCTTTGTATATTGGACAGACTTCTAACTCCCTTAGACAAAGAGTTAATGGGCACAAAATAGACATCAAAACACTCCAGATCCACAAACCAGTTAGTCAACATTTTAATGGAGTGGACCATTCTGTGAATGACTTAAGAGTATGCGTGTTACTGAAAAAAAAAATTTTCACACCGCTATTCAAAGGGAAGCAGCCGAGCTGTCTTTTATATTCAAATTCAGCACATTAACACGTGGTTTGAACCGGGATGGCAATTTTCCGAGTCACTATAGGGGCTCATCTGCATACGTGGCTTAATCTAATTCTTGACCTTCCCCCCCACCGCTCCACTCTCTGATTTGGTCACCTTGATCACTTTTTTCTGATTTGTCCTCCATTACTGTTTTTGGTTCTCTGTGCCTTAAATATTGAGTCAGTTCTGGTATGGCTATGGTCTGAAGAAGTGGGTCTGTCCCATGAAAGCTCACCATCTAATAAATTATTTTGCTAGTCTTTAAAGTGCTACTTGACTGCTTTTTGTTTTAATCAGAGACAGTTATTCTTCTGTGACACCAGAACACATGAGCAGTATTACATGAGCTAATCCAGAAGACCACTTAGTAAATGCAGGAACTTTAATGAACCAGTCACTAGCTGTCCTATGTCACTTAAAACACCCTATACAGCTGAACTAAATCTTTAACTGAAGAAGCCTTCAAGCTGCTCAGAGAAGCCCTTTAGCTAATCACATTACTCTAACGTTTCACCTTTGAGAACCAGTCTGTAAACAATATTTAGAATTAATCCTAGTAAGAGTCTGTTTGCCGGTGTGTGTATCAATATTTGATCACTTCTGGACTAATGAGAAGCTATCAAATAAAGACCTCCGTCGCATGAGCTAAAGTCAAGGTAAACCATACCATCTGATTCAGAACAACTCCCGGCAGCTCTTACAGACATTCAAGGTTACAGACCTGAGAAGGCTTAAACAGTCATTCCTCTGAGACTGTGCTGCATTGATGTCAAACGGTATCAAAGAATACCTGCTAAGCAGCGTTCCCTGTAAGCTGAGGGCTTGGGCAGCCACCCAGGAGAGATCCAAGGTCCTGCTGCTTCACTTTGGAGGAATTGCATAGCTTACATCAGTTTTCTGCAGAAGTGTAAATGTAGCCTTAGTTACACAGACATAAGTTCTGAGTGTAGGCCAAGCTCTCCTAAGGCCCTCTGAAGTTGAAAAAGAGGGATTGTTAACTGGTTTGGGTGCCACAGAGTGACTTCTGACCACAAGAGGTCTATCCTTGTTATACATATGGATAGCACTTTTAAAATCAGCCTCGCAAATTAAGGCCCATGCGTGCAATAAGTCATGCAAGATTTTAAAACACACCATCTGTGAAAGGACTGTTACACTTTAGATCAGAACAAGGCCAAAAACAAACAACTTGCAGGTATACTTCCCCATCAACCTCAAGATCACAGAATCATAGAATACCTAGAACTTGAATTGACCTCGAGATGTCATTGACTCCAGTCCCCTTCCCTCAGTGAAGGGCTAAGCACCTTCAAGATCACCCCTTGCCAATGTTTACTCACCCTGCTCTTAAATGTCTCCAGTGATAGAGATTCCACAACCTCCCTAAGCAATCTATTCCAGTGTTTAGCAACCCTGACAGCAGGAAGTTTTTCCTAATGTGCAACCTAAACCTCCCATGCTGCAATTTGAGCCCACTGCTTCTTGTCCTATCAGAGGTTAAGGAGAATAATTTTTCTCCCTTCTCCTTCTAATCACCCTTTTAGATACTTGAAAACTTATGTCCCCTCTTAATCTTCCCTTTTCCAAACTAAACCAACCCAAATCTTTCAATTGTCCCTCATAGGTCCTGTTTTCTAGACCATTAATAATTTTTGTTACTCTTCTCTGGACCTTTTCCAATTTCTCTGCATCTTTCTTGAAATGGGGTGCCCAGCTGAGGCCTAATCAGGGCAGAGTAGCAAGGAAGAACTGCTTCTTGCAGCTTTCTTGCGACATTCCTGTTAAGACATCCCAGAATGATACTTGTTTGTTTTTTGTTTTGGCAACAGTAACATCCTACTCAGTTCTATGTCTGGCCAAGAGGAGGCAAAATGTTCTTTCAAAAAGGGAAAAAAATGATGACATATTGAAAGTCTCATTTCTGACAATGGCAGGAGGAGAATGTACCTACACATATTTAAATAGGCCATGTCAGATTATAAAGAAAAATTGCTGAAAGGTAAACATCCTTGCCTACTAAGCTACCAATAACACCCTTTTGAACATTTTAAACCTCTGGTCTACTTTATGGCTTTCCTTTTTGTATTTCACGTCAGGCAATCCAGCATAGTGTATTTCCCTTTTGCTTCTAGTCCATTTCACTTTTGGGTTCTTGTGCATTAGTACAAGCTACCAATACTTAGTCACCCACATGTACTCGTTTTTAAAAAGTTCTCACTGGAATTTGAAAACAATTCTTTGAAAATTCTAAATTTAGAATTTGAAAAAATTCTAGAATTCTTTCAGTGCTGTGTGTTTTGCCTGACCATACCCATGGCCCACTACACAGAATATCTTTTGAGGGAGAGGTTGTGTTTCTGTTTTGTTTTTCTGCTGCTGGGTTGCAGCAAAAACTGAGCAAGCAAAAATGAGCCAGTTGTGCACTCTGTGTATTTATGCTCACAAATAAAATAAATTAAGCCTCTGCATTGACCAGCCTTCCCATTTCTCAAAGGTGTCAGTGATCTGTACAGGAAGAGAAAGTCATTTTCAATTGAGGCCCATGGGGTAAAACGAGGTCATCCAGGCTGACTGACATTAGGAATCCGGCTGGTGCCTGGGACGATTAAACCATTCTGTTTAAAACAGTAAAAGCCAGCCAAGCACCCTCACAATAAAATCAATGAACTGAGTTCCAACCAGCAGGAAGAAGTCCTCAGGCCTTCCCTTCCAGGAAGGGAACAAGCTCTTCTCTGAGCCAGGCCAATTTCTTTATAACTTTAGAATTAGCTTTGGCAGAGGAATCTGTTGATATGGAAATGCTGATTTGGGTAAGCACTTCACACACCACAACAAATAACAAGGGTTTTGTGCATCTCTCTGACTAAGCACTCCAACTGACCACACTCATTCAAAGCCTGTTCTCATCCCAAACACAAGTCCTTCCAGCTGGAGAATTTACTTGCTCACTATTTTGCCTATATCAATTCATATTCCTTTACGGATACACTAGTGCACACACAACAATTAAATATGTTAACATACCCAGCAGACATCCAAGAAGATGTTTTCCCATCTTTTCTTCTGTTTCAATTATAAACCACCAGAAAAAATCTTTAGGGGTTGCCAAGGTCATTTTAACAAACCATGAAGGGCTGGCAAATTTTGCATGGTACAGGGAATACCAGTCCTATTATGCAGGAAAGAGCATTAGATTCCCAGGTTCCTGTGGAGAATTTGCTATGTCTTCAAACAAAGGTAGCATTATGAGATTCAATTCACACAAAACATACAAGGCACTAAGTTCAGCTTCTATTTGAAGACAACGATCTGTCCTGTCAGCCAAAGAGACACTTAAAAATAAAACCCCCAGGATACACAAAACTATTAAAAATACGCATCTGACGTACAAGCTGATGTATCACATAGCTAACATGGGTAAGGTAGTGCATGGTGAATCCAACAACATAACGCTCTTGTGCCTCTCAAACCCTGTAGGAGTGAGCAGCGTAAAGGGGAGGAAGGATCGGTTTATGACTGAGGCACGGGTTTAAGGGATCTGAGTTCTGTAATGGGATGGTCAAACTTAGTGACCCTCTGAGATGCATACAACAACCTTCAGGGCTTCAGTGCCCGCAAGAGGTGCCTGACAGGACTTGGGGCTTCAACCCTAACCCTGCTGAAACCCAATCCCAGCAGGTGCACTGCACTGGACTAAAATCCCAAGACCTCCCACCTCACTAGGCAGAGCTCTGAGCCCACCCCGCTACTGCACTCCTCCCCCAACCTGGTGGCTGGAGAATGGAGGGACTTAGAGGCTCCATGAGCCGCACTTTAAGCCACAGTTTGGCCATCTCTGCTCTATAACCTATTACTTGCCTGACCTTAGTTAAGCCTCAACCTTTCTGCCTCAATTTCCTACCAGGTATGTGGGGAGAAAATTAATTATGAGCACATTGCACTTTGGTCTTCCTCCTAAGGGCTCCCCAAGTTAGAATACAAGAGAAATTGTCAAATGGAAAGTAACCCTAGATTTGGATCTTGTAAATATAAGCTTTTACACATTTTCTGTATTTCCTCAATTTAATCACAGGTTAGCGCATTTGTAAATATTCTCCTGCATGTGGGCAACTCAGATATCACAATGATACACCAATGCCCGAGAGCCTCGAACGGAACAGAATTGGAAGCACAGCAACAACAATGGTGAAAACAGCTAGTTTCCTCTCCCTAAAAATCAGAGCTAGAGGGAAAGCGAATTAGAGAACATCAGAGCCATCACTTTGGGAGGAGTAATAAATACCAGCGAGGACAGAGAGATGACACAAAGTAGCAACAGCAAGTAAAAACCATGAGCAGAAAACAAGGTGAGGCTCAATGTGGGCGAAGTGCTTTTAACCTGGCATAGGTGTCCACTTTTATTTCTGTGTAAATCCAAATACATGAGAACATGAGCTCATAACTCTGAAGGTATATCTTCCAAAACGTGTATACACTCAATGGGAAGGATAAACCTAGACAGCGATAGTGCTGAGAAACACCTGGTATGAGGTTCTACCAAAATTTAAAGTGTCTGACACCAAGAAGAAGAATTACTTGGGGTCATGAGTGGGGTATATAAGTAGTAAAAATGGAGTAAAATTTGGGTAGTCGGAAGGTTTTTCCCAACATTCACTGAAATCTCTTAGGATGTGGAGTACCTTCTCATCTGAACCAGTGGAAGCTCCATCCCTTGGACCACTGCAAACAGGGCGGGACAAACCACTAGACAATTTACTGCGAAGAACAATCAGGGAGATTCACTTGATGGGTGAAGAAGGTTTTATCCTTCTATGGCTGGCTAAACTCTGAGAAGTGTTTTTCAAGTTATAGCAGGTTTATCAATCAAGGCATTATTTTGTACCACAGGTAAAGATAATTTTTAAAATAAATTTTTAGCAGACAATGCCATAAAATATTGAAGTATTTCCATGTCATCCTTCTACTTGACTGGGTTACTGTCAGCACATTGTGAGGGGAAGGAACTCGGTGCATCCAAAAGTGTTCTCTTGTATATAGTTAACGGTAACTATACATCTCAATGCTTGGCAGAGCCTCCATCATGAGCACTACCCAAACTGGTAATGAGTGGGAAGCAAACACAACCTGATGCAGCCAATAATTGTATCAGTTATGGCTTTTCATTTCCAAAAAGATTCACCTGTATTTTCGAGAACAAACACTGCATGGATCTATCCAAATTAATGTGTGATAGCTGTATTTTCTGACAGCACTTGAAATGATAATTATGTCCCTCACACTGATGTTATGATGATATGTTCCTAAGAGGTAAAAAATACTTGCTCTCCCTCACATAGCCTGAAGAATCCCCCAGCACTAACAAAAATCATCAGTTCTAAGAGCCCAGTGGTCTGTTTTGGGTGCTCATAAAATACCAGTTCAGACTTCTGTTTATACGTTGGAAAACAGACAAAGAAACAACATCTGTCCAAAAGCAACAGGCTCTTTGCTTGTTTCTCTAACTGTAAATGATTGCTACAGCTGGCATCTTCTGAAGTAAGATAAATGAAGGCAAATAATTAGCACAAGCTCCTACATCATGAAGGAAGCAATGGGTGTTCTGTCAACAGGAGCACATACTAAAAATGGAACACACCTCCTCTTTAATTATCTTTTATAGATTTGCCAGGGGAAAAAGTAAAACCAAGAAGTCATGCTTTAAAATAGCATTTTATGAGATTCATTGAAGTTTATGTTAATAATCAGTATTGATTGATTCTAGTGGAGAGATGTGAATGACTCAGGACCATACTTGCTTATGAAAGGTTCATAACGCAGAATCAACTCAGTGACTTGTGCAATCATAATTTAATAAGATACAATAAGTCAGCAGTTGGGTGTGGGGGTTGATTTATTTAATGAACTGATTTCAATGCTTACAAGCCACGGGCTGATCACCATAGTGTTGAATTTTAAAAATAGTTGTGCATATGTAGTGCTGGCGAAAGGAGTCTGATTAGCAGCCCTGGCACAAGAAGTCTTATTTATCTACAAGTCTGTTGCATAGAAAAACTTCCCACACACACTACCTTGCCACCTGTCCAACCCAGATTTCATGAAGAAAGAGGAAAAACTTAGGGTTCATAGATATGTCAACTGCCAAGCTCATGCAGTTCCTTTGACCCTTGTGCTGAGGGCATCTGCAAAGTTTGAGATATCAGAGCTGCAACTGAGCCTCACCATACTCGCCTCATTTAGGGGTCACCGAACAGCCAACTTTCTTCCCCTAATGAGCTAGGCTGGCTTCAGCAGGTAACCCACAGACTAGCCTCTGTATATCACTAGCAATGCCCTGAAGCTTTCAGGGCCCCAGTAAGTGCTAGTTGCAGACTAAATCAAGACCGGGTGTCTTTCTAAGAGCAATATGCTCTGGTCCAGCCAGAAGTTACCAGCTGGATGCAGAAAACGATGGATGATGTGCTATGGCCTGTTTTATACAGGTGGTCAGACTAGAGGACCACAGTTATGCATTTTGGCCTTAAAAATCCAGAAAAGTGAGTAGCACATTGCACCCGACAAAGAGACAAAAAGGAGTGGTTTCTTTCTAGAAAGTTACAGATGTTCCCACTCCAGTGCTTCAGGTACAATGGGAAGAAAGAAAAATCAGAGGGGGAAGCATTTAAGACTTTTCTACACTGCAGAACGAATCACATGAAGGTCTAGCATGGTGTTCCTCAACCTCTTTTATAAAGTACCACTTTTTCATATATATATTACACACACTTACACTCTTCCCCCACCCCGCCCCCATCTCCCATGACCCTGGTACCTACAATTTTTAGACACACAACTCTTTTTTCTACCATTACAACACATTTGTTTAAACAACTTAACCATAACAGGTTGGTGGTAAAAAATTGCCTATAGGCAATAAACTTGTCATTGTACTTAACGACTGTGCCAAAAGGATAAATTAAAAAAAAAATGAACATAGAATAAGTCCCATTTTTCATTCCTAGAAAGACTGAGAAACACTGATTTAATGTACCCTCAGGAAGAGCTTTGAGAACCTCTGGTCTAACGTGTAGCAAATTAGTCCGTAATCTGGCTGAAACGGTGCAACACAATCACAGTGAGTTTGATATTCCCCTTCAATTATCCTTCTAAAGGTGAGAAATGTTAAATGATGCAATACTTTTTATCCAAGACCCCAAGCCCACTTAACACGTTTTCATGGACACACAGGCTTTGCATTGTCACCAGTGGCTTCCTTCCACCACCAACGCAGAAGACACTACTGTAGCCAGACATGAACCCCGCATTTGGCCTTTTCTTCTTCTCCCCCCCACTGGGAGAGACAGAGAGAAACAAGCAAGGGAGACAGGTAGCCTTTGATGTCCTCGGAACGCAGGTGTGCTGTCTCGCCCAGCCTCTCTACTATACACAAAAACCAGACAGTGAATGGGCTAGCTAATGGCCGCCCTTCTGGCTGATCTCGGTAATTGACACGCCTGATCACTACCCCAGGAAGAACGGGGAATCTCCGCCCATCACCTCCAAAGGTGCCCAATTGTCCACAATTCACAGGTGCAAATTGAGCCTTGCACCTTCACTGGGAAACCTGAGGTTCAAAACACATTCCTCCCGATTGGCCACTTGAGACCAGGAAGAAGCCTACGTGACAAAAGGGGTATAAGAGGGGTTTGGCAGCCCACCCCCCTTTGAGTTTCAATCACCTACACCTGCTGGCCAGGTCTGGAATTGACTCCCGAGACTGGGGACGCCTGGTTCGTATCTACTTCTTCCCGAGGGATTGAGAGAAAGATTCTGGGTCACACCAGATCTAGGAGGCAGGGGTAAGAATTACACCTGTATTACACTTCTTTCCTATAGGAATTGCGGGAAAGACTCTGGTTCCACCAGGTCTAAGAGGCAGTGGTGAAAATCACACCTGCAACGTGCCTTTCTTGTGTACACATTAATTGTATTAGTTTAAGCTAGCTAGTTTGTATAAAAGTTTTCTTAAGTTAAATTGTGTTGTTTCCCCTTTAAAAATCACGAGTACTAACTTGTACTTTAATCATTTGTCTTAGTGAAATTGTTTCTATCTTTGTATAAATAAAAAGTAACTGTTAAAGCCTCTCTAAGTGTAATTTTCCTCTTGCTGCTGTACCCGAACTAAAACACAAACCAAAGAACCCAGCCTGCCCTGGCTGCTTAGCGTAGCTGCTGGTGTGGCATCACCCCCTTTGCCCCACCAGACCCGTAGCTGGCACCTGGGCATCGGCTCACAACTACGCAACCTTAAAACCTTAAAAATCACAGCCTCAGCAAAGCTGGCAGTAATACAGGCTTGTCATACCTGCACAAGCTAGGTATAGGATGTCGTGTGTCCATGGGGGGAAGTGCGAGTTCTAAATTCAAGTTGTTCTTTGTTTGCAGTTAAGATCCAGTTAAGACTTTCTGCAAACACACGATTCGGCAACAGGCTTTACTTATACTTGCTATTATTGCAACTTTAAAATAATCCATTTTCTGTGAATTGAGGGCAGGAGAACAAGTTAAACTGGATGGACCTCTTTTCTCTATCTTAGAAACCCAGCACAAGGCTTTATTGCTTCAGGCTTTTCACCTCATTTTATTATGGGTTATAGCTGCTTCTGATGACAATGCCATGTCATCCTATTCCAAGTACAAGAAAGAGACCTTGAATAAAGTACTAAGCAAAGGAAATTTCCTAATCCCACCACTATTTACGGAGCAGCCTGCTCTTTGATACAGGTCTAATCTGACTGCTTATCACATAGAGTCAATAAGCTGCAGTCAGTAAAGCATATTTTTGTATAGGGGGAGAAAGATAGAGACTAAGGAAGAGCGAGGGCAGACTTAACACTAAACTAGAGACAAGATTTAAAAAAAAAATTAAGTGATGATAAATGCAGGCAATTTGTTTTCCAAAAGATAAGATCATGGCATAAAGTGCAATGTTAGCCTATAATTAACTAGGGGAAATCAATCATTTAGATTCCAAACAACCATAAAAATTAAACAGAATTAGGTGTTTTGTAACAACAGAAGAATGGATTCCACCAATATGCTGCCCCAGAGAGCCCTGGCCTAGCTAATATTTATCTTTCTATTCTGGCAAATACATTAATTCTGGTTTTGTTTGGGTATTCTAGACAGTAGGAGTATGTCTACACAGCAAAGTTATTTCGGAATAATGACAGATATTCCAAAATAACTTTGCAAGCATCTACACAGCAAAGCCGCTATTTCAAAATAATTTTGAGTTCTGTAAACCTCATTCTTCAAGGAACAGTGCCTTTTGGAATAGGTGCTGTGTAGACAGGGGATAGGGGCTATTTCAAAATAAACTCTTGTGCTTCTAATGGCTCAAATCCAAAAACAGGCTGTATTGCATGTAGGTGCTCTATTTCAAAATAGCTGAGTGCTATTTTCATATGCCTTTTGTGTGTATATGTGGTATCTCAAGATAAGCTATTCTGGAATATGGAGACATGCATCTCCTAGAGCTGGAAGGGACCTCAGGAGGTCACATTGTCCAGTCCCCTCCCTCTTGGCAGGACCAAGCACCATCCCCAGCATCCATTTGCCCCCATCCTTAAACGGCCTCCTTGAGGATTGAACTCACAACCCTAGGTTTAGCAGGGCAATGCTCAAACCACTGAGCTATCCCTCCCCCTATCTTATTTTCAAATAATGCTGCTAGGTATACATAGCCTAGAAGCTCACCATACCACAAATGCAGGTCTTACAAACAGGGCTAATTGCCTCTTGTAGCTCCCCTTCCTCTGATTTCAGCCAACAGCCTCTCAGCAGCTCTTCCCCCCCCGCCAAGTCCAAAGCCTCCCAAAGGCTGTCAGGTGCAGGTGACCATTCTAACACTGCAGCCAGCAGCCAGGAGCCCTATAAGGACAGTAAGAGCAGCCAAGCAGCATTTGCATCACGCCAGCTTATTTCACACTGTGCAGATCACATCTGTCCCCGCTGCAGTGTCCTCTTGACACCTTCTGGGTTTAGCCCGTTCATTCCTACGGAGCATGTATAAAACATCTCAGTTTGTCAGAAACACAAGAGACGTCAAGTCTTTGGGACAGTGGCAAACACCTTTCAGAACTCCAGGCCTAGGACTCACTTTCACACTGCCCAGGCCTCCATGCTTTCCCAAAGCATGCAGGAGTTCCCACTTTTCACCAACTCAGGAAGTCAGATAAAGACCCACTGGAAAGGGGGTAAGTGCAGCACTAGGGGAGTGGTCCTCTCTGGTTTTGGACGACAGGAACAAACCTCTCACAGAAACAGGGAGATTGTCTGATTTAAAGCAGAGGTTCTCAACGTGATGGGTGCAGCCTCCAAATGGGACAGCATTGGAAATCTGTGTTGGAGGGGCACGGTCTCCATTCTGTACTACTCAAATGGGATGGCAGCGCAGATCTATGGGCGTGAACTGCTGCACAGCCCCAGGCTAAGACTGACTGGTTCAAGGGCTTGGTAGTTGGCTAAGAAGTCATTCACATGAAGGCCAGTAGTTACAGGCTGACATAAGTGTGTACAGCAACTGTCTGAGGGCCCAAATGAAATGAGTTTCCCCACAATCCAGTGTCTAGTGGACAAGTGCCAAGAACAAAGTCACCGCTGGCAAGAATTAGCACAGCGCTTAGTAATCGCAGAAGAGACAGAGGTACGCAGACTCCTATAGACAATGCCATCTCCCTCCAAATCAAAGCTGAGATGTGAGTTACCAAGTAGCAAAGCTCACAACAACTCTATGTCAGACCCCTTCTCTGAATAAACAGAGGATACAGCACAACCACTCAAACGCTTTCCTTCCACCCTAAATTCCCTTAAGAAAGAAAAACAAAACACTATGAACAGAGAGCAAAGAGCATACATTTTAATGATCCTCCACTGTGCCCCATGTATTCTTCTGCTTACTAAGCGTCTACTAGAACACCGATTAACTCAAGTTCTGGTTGTAATCTTACTACTCTATTTACACTAATATCTTACTTTGCAGGAAAAAAAAAAACAGACACGAGAGGAGAACATAAGCTAGTCCAAAACTTTTCACCACTCCAAATAAGTAAACACAATTTTTCCCCTTTTCAAGTTATTTCCAGTCCATCTGAGTAACACATCACAAACAATCTTCAATATGCTAACGTGTGAAGACTGTGTGCATTGGAGGAGATCCTAACAAAAAAAGAGGCTCCTCCATCTTTTAATCAAGTAGAATTACCATTCCAATAAAAAGCCTTGGAAACTGTCTGACCTCCACCCAGAATACCAAATTAATAAAAGCCAGCTACTCGGCTGTCAAGGTATGAAAAATCAGTTCTTTTTAAATGCCCTATTGTCACTGAATCACGAATTATTTCCTCACTTTCTGGAATGATTGGTAAGTGCTTAGTTCACAAAACTTGCAGAACATCATCACAATTTCACCAATTTTGTCAAAGTAGATGGACGAGCCAATTTGTAATTAAAGTTAAGGTGACTTCTTGGGCTGACTTTGACGCACGTGCATGGCAAACAACAGAGAGGTAGCCGTGTTAGTCTGTACTCCAACAAAACAAAAACAGCAGAAATGTAGCACTTTAAAGACTAACAAAGGCACATTCTCATGCACTTCCAGTAACATTATATATGCCATTATATGCCAACAATGCCTTGCCACAATGTAAATTGGACAAACTGGGCAAAACCTTCAAAGAATAAATGGACATCAAGAAACTCAATACACATAAGCCGGTCAGTGAACACTTCAGTGGAGTGGACCATTCTGTTAAAGACCTGAGAATTTGTGTCCTGAAGCAAAAAGAATTTAAAAAACAGATTAGAACAAGAAATTTGTGAGTTAGAATTCATATTCAAATTCGATACATTAATACGTGGTCTGAACAGAGACATCAATTACCTCACACATTACAAGGACTGCTTCCCTTCCTTTGATGCTAATACTTATCTCAAGCAGGACAATTAACATCCCCCCCATCCCTCGTCCCCCTCCTATGTATTTGATTTGTCAGTTTTTATTGCAATTTTTTTTGTGGTCTTCTATATTTATAAATGTCAGTCTGTGTTGGAAATGAGATTGATCTGATGAAGTGGATCTGTCCCACGAAAGCTAATTACCAAATACATTATTTTGTTAGTCTTTAAATGGCTACATTTCTGCTGTTTTGTTTTACATGGCAAGAGTTTTCTTGTGAAAAGCTTATTACCAGAATAGCCGTTACATATCTAACATGAAGAAGGACAACATACTTAAGCAATAATCAGCAATATGGCTGCCGGATCTCAGTCCCAACACAAAACTACTACACGTAGTGGTTACTTCATCCCTCACAATACCAGAACAGCTTCTTTATAAATGGCTGATGCTTACAACTGGGGCATTTTGTTGGAGGACTAATGTGGAACAGCCGGTCCATCTACTTACCTGCATCCTGAACCTCTCTCACATTCCAGTTTTATAGTTTAAATTCTCCCTTCAAATTCCCCCCTCTTCCTCCCACTGCACCACTTCAAAGGAGGTCAGACTTTAGACGCTTACCTGCTCTTTGTCAGGTTTGTCAGAGATGTCATTCAGACTGGTGGAAGTCAGGTTTCTATGGGTCATGGATGGACTGCCTGTAAGGACAAGGTCAATACCAGTTAAGGCGCCTGTTACAACCCACGAAAAAGGACACAGAGGGCCTGGCTACAGCATTACCTTCCAAAGGGCTGCATAAGGAGGGCTGGGTACTGGGCCAGAGTGGAAAACATTTAGAGCCTGATACAGGGAACTTTATGGAGTTCAAGGGGATAGAAAGAAACTAAAAATTCTCAGTATCTGTCCACACATTCCCCTACTAAGCAGGGAACAGAAAAAGTTTTAGGCACTTCCAGGAAAAAAATAAATGAACATGTCTGACAAGCAACAATTCCTACCTTAGTTCCCCCATAGCTAACAGAACTGACTGAAAGTCTGGTTTAATCAACACCACACAATGGGAGCTTGTCAATAACATCCGCTGATGCTGATGAGCAGAAATTACTTGTCTTCCAATTACCTTGTTAACTCTCCCTCCCTATCAACCACAAGCTAATTCTAAGACTGCAGAGCAGTAGAGAAAACAGTATCTGCACATCAACCTGGTGTACAACCACCCAGCAGACAGAGGCCAGTAGTTTAAATAGACGGACTTCACTTTACTTTTACAGATGTGATTGACGAGATACAGACTACCTGGTCTTAAAGTGTCAGCAGACTAACCTAGCAGACTTCAAGGCAGCAAAGCCAGATGGTAATTGTGTCCAGGGTTATAGCCACTTATTCCAGTTGAACCTTATGTTTTCATACATGGCAGCAGAAAGGTGTAAATAACTCAGAAAAATAAGAAGCAACCAAACTTTCACTCAAGATAAGCCTCTGGAGTTTCTTCAAACTCCTATCCAATAGCTAGGTTTCCAAAGGAGATCGATACTTAGCAGCTCCCACTGTTCTCCCTAGAAGCCACTTGCTGAGCACTCTTTGAAAGCCAGGCTACTTATACAGCTGCACCGGTAGGAATGGAGTTCCTTTGAAAATCTGGCCCAAATGTTCCCATGTTCAGTCACCCTCACACTCCTGGAGTTCTAACTCAAATGCCAAGAGTGGCAAGCCACTGCCACCCTTCATTAAGACACCAACACTGCTCTCTACGCCCCTAGTCTCATAAGGGACTTAAGAAATTCAGTTAACTTCTGGGGCACAAGTGAGATATTATGGTACCCATTTGTATCATCTTTTGTACGTATACATCTTCGTTATGTATGTTAAGACGGACAAGGAAGTTAAGAAATAGAATCCAAAGTCCTAGAAAATTTCTTCCCCACTTACTTATCCAGGATGAGAGCCAGCAGATTGCTATTCTGATCTTCTAAAATTTCATAAAATTAAAAAGGACACGCCGTAGGGCTTTCTAACAGGTTCTACAACAGTCTCCAGTGAACTTTATCTCCACTGTTAAACCTGCTTGTGCATACAGCATGCATACACACCCACACCCACACCCCTCCTCTTTTAAGATGAGGCTGTCTACCTGTATTGAGACAACTTTCAAGTAATCAAAAGGTTTTGTAAATGGACAGACAAGATATTTTTCCTTCGCCAGTTTTAACCACAATATTTGCATAGTTTATTACTCTGAACAAGGACAGCTGAAAACAGCGCAAGCAGCAGAACCTAGATGCTATGAAAGGAGACCCTCAAACTCCCTTCAATATCTAAACCCACCCATGCAAAAATCTTCCTAGACTGCTTACACACAAGGTGGGAGATTACAAATCTGAGACCAGTTACGTGCTGCCTCAAATGTGGCCTGGTTTAACGTTCAGCATGCCAATCTTAGTGCTACCCCTAAAGTTTCAGTAAACTATCTCAGTTTGGAGGGGGCAGAGAGAAATACATGATAAAAAAATTCAGAGAGGTGAGGAGGAAAAAAAATCCAAAACTTCCCTGGCAGCATTTGACTCTATTGTACAATATACTTTGCTTTACATTTCTGGAAATAGCATTCCTCATTTTTAAACAGAAAGTAAAGAACTACTGGACATCAACTACAGAGGATATGGGAAAACAAAATAAGACTAGATTCTTTGAATCCTATAGTGCATTATGAAAACATTGCATTTTTTTCTCCCTGTACTTACTTAATTTATCAGTTTTTTAAAAAAGTTGTAAGAAGGCTGCCATTTCTAGGAAAAACATTTTTGGAAGCACACAATGTACATATGGGTTAAAAAAACTGGAACTTCATGCAGAGATTGATGGATGAGAGTTTTACACATCTGAAAATCGAATAAAGACTTGGAAATGCATTTTTTTTAAATATGGAACTTATTGAAAGCAGTAATTGGTATCACACAGCTGGATGAACTGATGCAAAGGTTCCTATCGAGTGTTCTTTCCTGAGTATTATTAAATCATAGATGAAACAGACAACACTGAGTATAGCTGAGAAAAAGAAGTTCACATGTTCACAGTTGGGAATGCTCACAAGCATAATTGCTGTATCCCACATTCACCACCTATCCACTGCAATTGGTCTGGGCAGTCTGAGCTGCATGTTGGTTGCAGAAGCATATGGAGAGATGTTGAGACTGATTTCCTCTTGTCCCAGGAGTTTTTCTTCTTGTCATGTCATCTCCAAACCTTGGTAGTGGCTGCAGCCATTTCAGGTGGTCACAGAGAGGATACTGGGATGAGTGGTTTCCAAGTTTGAACAACAAAAACAAAACAAAACAAAAAAGTATGGGGGGGAGCCTTAAACTTGCCAACTGCTTTATTTAACTCAATGTGCTAAGCTGTAGTAATGCATTTGAGAGCATCCACAAGAGTTTTGGAGCAGTGACACTACTGGAGAGGCTAATGGCGGAAGGTGTAATTCCACTTTCCTTTGATTGCACTGGCAAAAAGACAGGACTGTTGATGAACTAATATGCCAGGATTTAGAAGTCTATATCTCAAACGGGCCTCACATGGACTAAAGACTTATCCACACTACCACAGAAGACCAACTGCAAAATCAAACTCCTCGGGGTAACAGTCAACACCCTGTAGCCTCATGAGACACGAGGAGTACGGAAGGTCGAAGGGAGAAGCCTTTCCCATTGACCTTCCCCGTTAAGACAGACAAGTTAGCTGACCGCAGATATGCAATTTTAGCTACACCAATTGAACAGCTAAAATCGACGTACCTGCTGTCGACTTCTATGTCTAGTGTAGACACACACTGAATCAGGCAATTTCCAGTACTCCCCAGTAGATATTTTTTCACCTCACAAAATTTGGTTGGGCCTGGGCTTCAGGCATCCCCAAGATTGAACAAATATGCCTGAAATGCTGTATTTTAGGTTAAGAAGAGTCATTTATTATTGGGCCAGAAGGCACCCTTTTGAGAATCCAGCTTGACCTCCTCTATAACAGAGGCCATCAGATCACCCTAAATTAGTTCTTGTTTGAACCATAGCAGAACGTGCAGGAGAGCATTTGGTCTTACCATGATTGAAGTACGTTGATAGAAAACTGCGAGTCCAATGGGATAAGTGAACGCCAGAGCAGAGGGGCCTCCAAACAATTGCCTGCACTGCCAGCTACTGTACATCCTCCCAGTGTGGGGGCTTCAGATCAAAACTCAGGAGACAACAGCAGCATCTCAGTAACTGCACAATATTTCCTCCCATTGAAACAGTTCTAAAAGGGTTCTGTCTTCCAGCTCTTATTTCAGCTGGGGGAACTGAAGTGACCCTGAAGAGAATGCCGTATTCTGTACTACCTTCAATTTCTGAGAGTCAGCGCTGTACCCATCTCAGCTGTAACCATGGCACCACTACCTGTGATGCTATAATTACTCACTCAAGCCAGAAACTAGGTCCAGATAGTCAACTAACCACTGTGAAAAGTAAATGGGTTTAACTTTGGCATTTTAATTTAAGGCTGAAAGGCTTTTGCCTTCCAACAAAATAAAGTGCAAGCAATTCAATCTTCCGTTAGCTAACCTCCATGTTAAAGGCCAGCCAATGGCCACAGCTGGAAAATAAGGAGCCTATAAAAGAACCTACTCTAAAGCTCAAGTGTGAACACCAGCTTTTAATATTTGTGGCTGTACATTCATCTGCATTTTACGTTTACAAATCCCTTTTTACGGAGACAATGCCTGACCCTGCAAGCACTTCACTTTGTATTTGTAAAACATAGCAGCTTGTGCCTTTTGAATGCATAGCTCCCAACGTCTTCACACTCATTTCCAGGCCAGTACTCATCCCCTACTTTTCCAAACCGTGGGGGTGCAGGGGTGGGGAAGAGTAAGCCATTCGCGTCCTCTCTCTCTGTACTTTCAGTAACAGACATGCAGCTAAATCACATTTGGGGGTTACAGGTGTTGGAAATTCTTAGCAAAAAAGAAGCCAGACTCTTGAATTCAGACTTTTACCGAGAACTGACACTAAAAGAGCATGAAAGTAGTTTGGACAGATAGCCACAAATAGCTCTTAGATCCTGAATTTTCTTTTAAAACAGAGCACTATATGGAGAGCAAGCATCTTCAGGTTACCTTCTCATGTCTTCCTTTTACTGAAAGAAACTCACAATTCCTTGTTCTTCCTCATAAGAAAGACAACTTGAACGGAGAGGGTGAAGGGCAAAATTCAGCCTTGGTGTTTCCTAATTATCCTGAGTCTCCAATGATGAGACCTCATGACCTGTCCAAATTCAAAGCCATTTTTTCTGTCTTCACTTGGCAGAAGCTATGAAGTTTTCACTCAATGATCTGTTCACACTTACATCTGTGCATCAGAATCTAAGAAAGTGGGACGGGAAACTGATGGGAAGTGGTGAGCATCCCACAAACCTAACTGAATAGAGCTGAATAGATGGTCAGGGAAAGAGGGGAACATTTGGCCACCCACATGAGGCAGAACATAGGTTCTAACACGTCAAGCTTGCAACACTTGGCAAGTTCCATGCCCCCACGCAACTCTCTTTCACAATATTATAAAGCATCGATGTCAAACTCTTGGATAAAGTCTTCAGTTCAGTCAAGGCTCAAACCAGCATTTTCTACACTGCCCTCTTCAGAGCACAGGTGGGAAGCTGCAAGCACTATACCTGTGGCAGCTGAGCTGATCTTATTAACTCCCATCCGAGCATCCACTGCCCTAGTTTTAGAAGTCACCCAAAGGCACCTCAAAACAAGACGACTGCTGACCAATGTGGCATGGTGGCTTCTAGAGTCTCAAAACATCATAACCACAGATGCAGCACATATGTACCTGACCAATTTTCACTGTCAAAAAGCAACATTGCCCCAGGAACCTTAAACTGCTGCAAAGACAAGCAAGACAACCCACCATTTCATGCAATCAGCACTTCTGCAACAGCTTCTTGTGAGAATGTAACAACATCCCTACCATGGGATGTACACTGCATTAGAGATTGCCAATGAGAGCCGACAGGGTTTCACAATCCTGCCTTAACTCCCCTTCTACCTAGAGAAGCAGCAAATGGACAGGATGACCCAAAAAGCGAACAGCGTGATGGTGATTTGCCTTGCCTACCCTAGTCACCATGCTGAGTCACTGTCTCCCCGACTCTGCTGGCCAGGCTCCTGCGAAATCCTCCACAGCAGAGAAACACCTAAAAGCAGCAGTAGAAACTCCAAACTCCTACCCGTCTGCTCAAGACTTGCCAGTTCAGGGTGCTGCAGTTGCTAGTTTGCACCTCTTGGGTCCAAGTGAGGTGAACCTGGCATCAAAGCACTAAAGATCTTAATGCAGAAAACTGGTTATCCTTGAGCTACGGTCTCATTTCCTATGGGCTGTTTTTCCCCCAGCACTAGTGAAGATACACCTAGGGAATTCTTCCATAGGCTCACAAAAGAAGAATATTTTCTTGTGAGAATAGCAGGACCAAGACCTGAATGACACCATTTACTCCAAGAAAGAAAATGCCTACTGGAAAGAAGAAAGGATGGATGGTGGATCGTGCACAGGGAGCAAAAGAAATAGGATTGGTAAGAAAAGCAAGTAAAAAAAAATAGCTTTGTGTTAAAAAAAACATGCCACCAAAGAGGTCCCACCTCACAGGCAGATATCAATGGCTACAGAAATACAAACATGAATAGACTCTGTTAGTAACTTGTGGCATCCTCACAATGCTGACACAAAAACAGGGATTCCCACCAATAATTTCTATCTGTGGGTGGATTTTTTTTCTTCCCATGTACACAATTTTTAATGTGTCCTGAGGCATATGCAAACATGCAGCACCAACAGAAGACACAAAACATAGCTGATGGCATCCTGCTAATCAACTGTGTGGCATTTGACTTTCTCCTGGGCAGCCACACAAGCACACAACTTACTGGAAACACAGATGGCCACAGGCAGATTTTGACCAGGTAAAATGGCTTTTATCACGTCACAAAAAAAAAAAAAAAAAGACTATGTAGTGCCAACCAAAGGCATTTTCTACTTTAAAAACCCTGTTTCATTAAAGGCACCCCATATTACACTTATGCTATGTCTACACTAGCCCAAAACTTCACAATGGCCACGCAAATGGCCATTTCGAAGTTTACTAATGAAGCTCTGAAATACATATTCAGCGCCTCATTAGAATGCCGGCGGCCACAGGACTTCGAAATCGACATGGCTCACTGCCGCACAGCTTGTACAGATGGGGCTTCTTTTCAAAAGGACCTCGGAAACTTTGAAATCCCCTTTTTCCTATCTGCTGTTAGGAATAAGGGGATTTCAAAGTTGCCGAGGTCCTTTAAAAAAAGAGCCCCATCTGGACGAGCCGCACGACGACGAGCCGCATCAATTTCGAAGTGCCACATCCACCAGCATTCTAATGAGGCGCTGAATATGTATTTCAGCGCTTCATTAGTAAACTTCGAAATGGCCATTTGATTTTATTTGTGCAACTTTTGTCTGTATCTATTTTGGTTTGATATTTTCCTCAAAGAAGGCATAAATGTTGTGACTCAGGTTTCCATTTTCAATATTATATAAAGAAAAGTCAAAAGCCATCTGGTTGTAGGAATAGGACAGTAATACAGAGGTGTAGGCTTGGAGCAATATACAATCTGAAGCATGTGGAGTTGCAGATTACCCGTCCAGGTCCACTTGGAAGACCAACTTAGCAGAAGACCAACTGTGATGTAGTGGATCGACCAGGCCTGTTCCTCAGTTTCGAATGGATGTATCCGAAGTTTGAGAAGATTCAACCTATGCTTGCTGAACACAGATTCCATTCAACTCTACTCTCCAGTTTCCCAATTTAAACTAGATTGTAAGCTGGTATTTACCAGAACCCTATCATAAAGCTAGTTTGTTTCCCCTGGGAAAACACAAACACTACCCAGAAGTTCCATGTTTTTATGTCAACCAAAAAGAAATGGAGCCTCAAATTTCTGTAGATGACCATGTGCCAGGCCTGAATTAACACAATTATATTCATGGCCAGCGGTGTCCTGTCACTGAAATAAAATACAGCATAGAGGCCATGTGCTAGAAAAACTCTAGCAATGCTATCTCAGATGGAGAGAGAAAGAAGAGAAAATATGGGGGTGGCGGGTAATGTAACCTCGAGACCAGCTAATACACTATTCAGGTGTAAATACAGGCACATCAGGGAGCACAAGAACAAGAAATCCTGCAAACGTCACTCTTCAGAAGTTCACTCTTCTATGCGTTTGGAGACGGGGAGAGAACTTCCGTATTGGAGTCCTAATTCATCAAAGCACTGTACTGAAGAACATGCTCGTATTTAAAGTATGAGCCACATATGGTGATGTGTTGTGATCAACAAGAATAATTGCCTGAGTACAGACCAAGTCACTTCACCATTTCTGTGAGAAGAGTAATGTTCCTTCCCCACCCTTGGGCCTATACATTCAGGTGCTAGCACAAAAATAAACTAGTCCAAACCTCTTCAACTTGACATTTCAGTCTAAGGGGCTGTACGGTTACCTTGTATTGTTCTGACATCTTATGGTTCACAATTCAGACATCTAAGGATTACTAAAGCCTGCTATTGTTTTGTAAAGGACCCAGTCCTATCGTCACTGAACTGATGGTACCATGCTCTGAAAACAGTTCCTCTGAAAGCAGTAAGACATGAGAAACAGGGGTAGAAACAGGCCCTGAACAAACTGCAACATATCACTGAACAATATATTTGCAGAGTGTTGCCAGCTTGTGATATACGTAGACCTATGAAGATGCATATTTCATTTGTAAGGAACGTGAACAACTAATTTAAGCTTTGCATTTGTAATAAATTGTACAGCTGGCAAACCTTGTAAAAACTTGCTTAATAACAAACATCAGACATTTAAACACATAAATGATAGCAAACCTACTAAAGCTATTTCTTTAGCACTAACTGCTTTGAGGGACGGGTAATGAGATTATGGGTCCTTTCATCTGTAAATTGACTATCTGACTTTTTCCAGGCTGGAAGCGGTTACAAAGCGTTGGCTGCTTAGCGACCTAAAGAATGAGTTGATGATCTTGGTCTGGTCCCTAATGGAACGCATCTCCATCAAAGAAAACAATACAGTCATTGTCTCTCATTGGCAGTTTTGCTGGCTGAATGAACTGGAACCAAAACGATCCTTTCACCACTACAGGATGGAGCTTTGAGAGAAGTGCAGGAAACACTGATGGGGCAGCCTAGGGGAACAGGAGCAGCTAGTGCTGCAGGTTGTCTATGCAGAGAGGATTTCCAACCTCTCCAGCAGTCAGTATGTTCATGTTTATTTAAGAGCTATTAACTGCTAAGTGTTTCCCCCTTTCTAGATTTCACCAGGCTGACCCACCACACTGAAGTGGCTCTGCCCTCCTTCCCATTCCCCCAATCATTGACTTACTTAGCCATCCCACGCTGGGGCTGCGCTGCACTCTGATTTCATCATCCAACGTGCGGGTTGCTAGGCAGGGCACAGAACTCTCAAGCGGGCTGCGGGCTTTAGTGTTGCAAGCAGAAGACACAGCAGGAAACAACAGCACCAGCAAAGAAGAAAGAAAGCAAAGGTAAGTAGTAAAAGAAGAGGAAAAAAAGCTAAAACAAGAGCACAAGCGTGTTAGGAAAGACAGTGTTTGAACACCCATATTGTTAAACGCTCAAACCCACTTGTTCACGTAGCACCAATGTTCTGGGAACAGCTGGTCACTGAGGGTATGAAAAGCCCCATTGCAATTTCACCCTTCAAATACTTACTAATGAAGGTTAACACATACCGGTCAAATGTTTTAAGTCTGGGTGCCTAAAGTTAGACATCTAAATTCAAATTCAGATACCAAAATAGAAGTAGCCTGGATTACAGAGCAGCTCCAGCTCCCAGTGGAATAAATATGAGATGTGAGTGAACAGTGCCTTGGGGAAAAGGGGCAAATTGAAAAAGTCAAATCCATTCTCTTTAGGAACCCAGAGGTGAAAATCTTAGCCACTGCACATGAACACAGATACTCCAAGCACTGTTCTGTAAATGTATTCCATTTTGGGGGCACTTAAATAATTCAAATGACTAAATCTGCTGTTTTCAAACATCACTTGAAAACATCTCTTTTCCTCTAATCTCTCTCCTTATGTTGTTACTTAACTCTGTTCCTGTATTATTCAATTCTCTATAGAGATTCGGGCCACAGCATTCATGAGAGACACTGTACAAAATAAAGCAGTGTTGTACTGTACAATAAAACATTTGAAGAGAAGAAGTTTTCCATTATCCAGATTCATCATTATTTATTCTATTTTTGAATACATTCTAGCCCCTAAGAAGCAGTATAATAAATGTGGCTATTTGAAAAACACTTTCACTAGCAAACTTCTTGTGTCAGATCAGAGAAAAATTTACCTACAATTCAGCTCTCTATTTCCAGCAACCCTCTGCATAATATGTACTAGGTAGTTTAAACACCCCTCACCTCCCCACAAGGCTTTTTAACTTGACATAATTTATTAATTTGAAACAGACAGGCTCGCTCTCTCAGTTTCTCTCTCTCAATTTCTCTTGCTTTTGCCCCCACGATTTACCTAACAAGTTGTCAATTTGTATGGTGTCAGTATTCAAGACTCTGACAAAAAAGGAAAACTGGCCATCTAAATAATAGCAGCTAAAATTTACAGTACATTGCATTTTTCCTCTTCAAAACCACTGATGAGCATGTTCTAATTAATCCTCATATACCAAAAACAAGCAGCCCTGTGGCTCCTTCAAGACACCAAATTTATTAGGTCTTAATCTTTCATGGGCAAAGCCTGGGTTTTGCCAAGAAAGCTCATGAATTAATAAATCTGTTAGTCTCTAAGGTGCTACAAGACTGCTTGTTATTTGTGAATTTACAGACTAACACAGCTCTTTCTCTGAGACTAATTCCTCATACACCTATGTAATGCAAGGTCAATAGTATCTCCATTTTGTACACTGGCAAACTAAGGCAGACTTGTGCCAAACACAGAAAATATCAATGTCAGATGTGAGATTAAAAACTCAGGAATTCTTGTCTTCTAGACTTGTGTGCAGCGCAGTAAGTAAATGTGCAAAACCTAAAATTTCAGGAGTGGAATGCGTGGCCAGATAGCAAATGACTGGTTATGAAATTCAGTGCCTATGCTGTTCATTGCTTCATATTTTTTAATAATGCCATATTTGGTGCCCAGAAACGAAGCCTTACAATTAACATAAGGAACTCTCGAAGTCATCTTAATAAAATGAGATGTAACAATGCAGTCCTCTTCCCCGTGCTGAAACCAACATTTCAATTAAATTTGTTTCATTTGACGTTACTGTTGAAATTACAGTGCATTCTATGAAGACAAATGAAGGACAGTCTCTTTGCAAGAGCAATTTTTGGTTTCACCAGCCAATAGGATCCAAGTGGAGATCTTTGCTATGTCTGCTTTTGATAACCACCTACCTCATTCTGAAGCAACAGAGCACAAATTGAACCTCTCAAGTCCAGTAGCCTTGGGACCCGCCTGGTGCCAAATGACAGAATTTGCTGGACTACTGGAGGTCAATATTGCCTACTAGCATTACCAGCACTGCTTACTGGGCTCTAACAAGACATTTAGGGGTAAGTTAGAGCTAAACAACAGCACAAAAAAAAGAGAGCCAGGACTGGTGGCTATAAACAAACGTTATAGGTCTACTGGAAACTTGGCCCCACCCAACAAAAGTGGTCATCTAGATAACTAAAATCATGCCAGATTACGAATGTTGCCGGACAAGAGAGGTTCAACCTATTCTTGAAATGAACAGCCCATATTTACCACCCTCCTCCAGCAAAACACCCGGGAATTATGATTTGCATAGCCTCTGTCCTATCAGTGGATGTAATCAAAGTAAAATGCTTTCTGGGAAAAGTTCTTCTTGGAAACAATGTTGGCTGGGAAAGACCAAGACCATCACTACTTAGAGGTATTTAAATAAAACATTGATTTAATAACTTGCCCATAAAAGGATTTTAAACTTCAAAAACATTTTAGCCAACTTTATCACCTTTTTAAGAGCAGTAACTAAACAAATGGAGTTGGGAACAGAATGATTATGCCAGCACCTGGCAAAGAGAGATGGCCATCTGCTGAGATTTTCAAAAGGCACAAAGGGTAGCCAGCTGCTATGGAAGCTGGAAACCTGCCTTTGAACATCTCTTTCCCTGCCCCTTATAATGATGAATTTTATGTACGTTTCACAAATCTCCAAGTAAATTTAATGACAGCAAATATGAAAACAGATATTAACACACTGCTACGGCCCTTCCCAAACTATTACACCAAATTGCAACAAACCCACATTCTGCAGTTTAGAGACAGTCACCCAGCTGGGCCAGAACCCAGATTCTTTGGCTCCGAACCTGCAGGCTACATCTACACTTGCATTCCTCTTTTAAAATAAGAATGCAAATGAAGGAAAATCGGAAATGTAAATAAAGCACAGATCTACAATTCTTGCATTTCATTTGCAGAGTCTCTTTTCAAAAGATTCTTTTGAAATTAAAAAAGCAGTGTTGACCTGGCTCCTTTGAAAATAAACTCCACTTTTGAAAGAATCCCCCCCTTTTTTCTTTTTTTAAAAGGAATACAGGTTCTTTCAAAAACGGGGTTACTTTTTGAAAGAGCCATGTCTACACTGCTTTTTTTCCTTTAAAAGAATCGCCTTTGAAAAGAAATTAGGCAAATTAAGTGTGAGATATGTAAGTCAGTGCTTCATTTGCATTTCCGATTTCCCTCATTTGCACTCCTCTTTTGAAAGAGAAATGCAAGTGTAGATGTAGCTATAGGCTTTATCACCTGAGCTGCCGGAGATCAACCATTAGATATCATTAATAGAAGAAAGGACTCCTTTGTGAATTAACCAATACAAGGCAACAGTCAAAACACAGTGTGTGAGACACTTCTTAGGAGTCATCCTGTTGGGACTTCATGACTGCACCCAATAAACTATGAAGACTAAATATGTCAATACAGTAAGGTCTCAGGAGTATGGGAGGGTTCTGTTCCATGCACCCTCGCGTAAACCTGGATTTCGCGCAAGCTGGGGTCTGGATTTTTCCCTGGCAGAACACATGCTCTGCAGCTGGGAAAGCAACAGAAAGGTAAGTCCTGTGGTGGGGGGGGCAGTTGGGGAGGGTTAAGCCAGGCAGTGGGTTGGAGCTGTGGGAGTGGGATGGCCTAAGCCTGGGGTGGGTTAGGACTGCAGGAGGGTGAGGGGTAGAGTTGAGCACAGTTGGTAAGCTGGGCTGTGAGGGGGTGGGGAGTTGAGCCGGAACCAGAGCCATGCCTGGGTGGTGAGCTGGCAAGGGGGGGAGGGGGGTGTTTGCACCAGATCTGCATGGGGCGGGGAGGGCAGGTAGCTTGTGAGCCAGCCGGGGGGGGGGGGGGGGGGGGCGTCACACTGGAGCCACTTGGGGTGGGGGAAGCGGCTTGTGACCTGGCATGGGGTGTGTCACACCAGAGCCGCGCAGGGCAGAGGGGGTGGCTTGCGCGCTGACATGGGGGTTGTGCCAGAGCCACGCAGGGTGGGCAGGCAGGCAGGCAGGCAGGCAGGCAGCTTGTGAGCCAACAGGGGGGGACTGCACCAGAGCCGCACGGACAGCAGGGGTGGCTTGAACCAGAGGCGCCTGCAAGTGGTTTAAACTGGGCCAGGGGGTGGGCTCAGGGTCAGACACTTAAGAGCAGGGTAGCCCAATCTGAGTCCATGTAATCTGAGACCTTACTGTATTTCAAATATCACCCATAACTTTGTTAGAATATGTAGCGTTTACAGAATTTAGACCTTCCTACTTTTATTACATTGCTCATAATAAGACTGCAGTAGCAAAATGAGTTAAATAATCCATTTCTCTCCATTTCCAATAATTATTTCTATCGTCTATCTTTTTCTTGATATCTTTGACAGCATACTAATTAAAGTCCATCATTTCTAAACCTTTTCATGCTCTTGTTCTAAAAAGATAAAAAGATTTTAGAAAAAATTAACCATTTTACAGTTTAAAGTGAGTTATAGAATGGCAATCTTCAAACAATTAAATGATTCAAAACAAAATTTGTAATTCCAGACATATGATAATTTAAGAGAGCATTACACTGAAGTTTTTTTAAAGAAAATTTTGTCATTAAACAACAAAAATTGCCAACAATCCTAAAAGAGGCTTGACCTGCAAGCATTTTACTGTTTCTCCCTCTTTCAGAATAAGTGATCTAGTGCTAAGAAGGAGGAGAAGCAAAAAATTGTCAAAACTTCTCCGAGTCGGTTTATTTTCCGAACCAAAAGATCAAAATAGGTAACAGGTAATTTCTGAAAATAAAACTATGAATATAGCTCTTACACTCAAGAAATATACACTATATCACTTCTATTCTCTAAGTATTGACTTTAAGTATGCAGGTGTTGTGAGTAGAGAGAGCAGTTTTACAATATATGAATGAGTTTCTAAATAATCTCCTAAAAGTAAAGTGTTTACGGCGGGAGAGGAATAGTCACAAATTTTGGTCAGTGGCAAAACATTACTGTGTTTCAGAGCTGAAAAATGGACCAACTCTTAATGGAACATCAGATACTATCCTGATGACTATCAAATGAAATATACACAATCACACCTCTCATCTGTTTTACTGAAGGAGAGCGTCATTGCAGACTGATGAACTGGACTGATTTTTAGGCACTTATTTAGAAAAGCATCACTGCTCAGGAGAGCACTGATGCATAGGTATAAGTGCTGTCTGAAATAAGGAAGATGTGCTTAGGTATCTCTTCAAAATTAAGGCTTCAGTGAAGATGCAAAGAAACACAGAGGATGCTGAAAAACAAAGCAGACCAGCCCTAATCTGTGCCTGCAGGTCCCGTTGGTAAGGGTGACCAGGCAGGACTGGAAACACATTTGTGGACCGGCAACTCTTGGGAACTGGAGAAGAGAACCAGTGCTGCCCAGCAGCTATCGTTGGTCTAGCTCTCATGTCAGGCCATGGCTGAGGGCTTGGAGAACATCCAAGAGCTGCTGTGGTACTTCTCCATCAGTTTGAGAGAAGGGTGATTTTAAGCAGGCTGTACCTAGAGCAGAGTCTCATTGCAACTGGAATAAGGGCTGTTTTTAGCCTAAAAGTCAGTTTACACCAGGATGAGGCTTACGTGGTTATCCCTCAATTGCATAATTTGCAAAACTATATTAGCAATATTTTAACCAGTTCTGACAAGATACTCAGCTCTGTACAGCACATAGGGGAAGACACCACCACTGCCCCAGGGGCTTACAAGCTAAGAGAGACAGAGAATCCTGTTAAAATACAGAACACATTATATGGCTGACTATCAAATCTCACAGGCAGTGGCAACACTAGCCCCTCCTTTCAGAAGGGCTGTAGTAATGTGGCACTTCAGAATATGCTAATGAGGTACTCCATAAATATGCAGCACCTCATTAGCATAATGGCAGCCACACACACTTTGAAACTGCCAGTTTTGAAACACATGCTGCCCACATAGCCAGAGGCTCTTCGAAAGGACTCCCTGATTTCGAAAGCCCCATCTTCCCATCCAGTTTTGGAAAGAAGGGGTTTTTGAAATCAGGGGGTTGATTTGAAAGGCCCCCCAGCTACATGCGTGGCGTGTGTTTCGAAACCGGCAGTTTCGAATTGCACATGGCCGCCATTATGCTAATGAGGCACTGCATACTTGTGCAAGTGCCTCATTAGCATATTCTCAAGAGTCATATTACATAGACCTTCTGAAGGGAGGGGCTAGTGTTGCCACCACCTATGAGATTTGATTGTCATCCGTATACTGTGTTCCGTGTTTTAACAGGATTCTCTGTGTCTTAGCTTAGCCACAGCCACAGCATTGCAGGCTTTGGGGGTTGTTTTTTCTTCAGGTGGGGTATTTTGTTCATTGGTTGGAAATTTTGTGGTTCATCACCAAAGGACTTAGCTGCAGAAGTGAAGGACTGAATGAAGAGCTGGCAGCAAAGAGGGGAAGACCATTTCTGTGTAAGGGGCAGTGAGGGGCGTGCGGAATGGGGGGCATAAAAATTGTGAGAAAACTGTATATATTCTATACAATGTACTTATTCCACCTTTAATGTGAATGAATCTTCTACCAGTTCTGAAGAAAGTCTCCAATCACTCCCATGTCATACAGAGTTTGTATCAGATTATCACACAGGTTTCAGCTCACCTGACAGAGTTAAACTTGTGGAATTCCCTGATGCTGGAGGCCAAAATTGGCGGGATTATTTTTATTTGTAACAAATAAAAACAGGTGTGAATTACAGAAGCCCTTGGAGGTCCCAAGCATATCTTACAAGGTAAATAGGTACATTAAGATAAGGGCAATTGGATCTAAGTGACTGCCCATGGAATCAAAAAAAACTTAAGTAGTCTCAGCCAAATTGGTATTATGTAGTAGGTTAGGCACATGATCAGCTGTTTACATGTCCTTCTCTTAAGCATCAGTACACCATGACACTTCTACTTGTGGTATGGACCTGATCCAAAGTCCAGTGAAGTCAGTTCAAGTCCTTGTCAGGCATCCCCATATTCTTTGTGAGGAACCAACCACCTGATCCCACATGGAAAATCCTATCACCCTTCTCTCAGTTTCTAAGCTCAGCGGGAGCATTGCTTTCTGTACAGAGGTGTTGGAACCACGTCGTCTTTTTCACTCTACCGGATTCTCATTGCACATATTCTCAAAAGAGGTCCCATCCAAGACACCCCTTTGATTGATTCCATTCTCCCTTATTTTCCTCTGTTTGCATGCAGGTTTATACAAGGCACTGGTATTCAATACCTTTTTTATTATTATTATTTATTACTATTACTATTGAAAGCAAGTAGTATTACACCTTCACACACACACACACACACACACACACACACGTCAGTCCCAAAAATAAAAGGACAATGTGAAAAAGGAATTGTTAAGTAATGAAATAGGACAAGGGAGATGCTGGTATGTATTTTGAAGCAGAATGCATAAAGCAGAGCGACCTTTGCTCCCATTAGTACTGTGATACTACCATCCTCTCACCTTGACTTCCTGCTGTTTTAAAATGGTAACTTGTAAACGTTTTCCACAGCACACTGGGACGGTTTGCAAAATTCCAACCCACACTAACGTTAATTGGTCAAATGTGTTATTCTTGCTTTTCTGGATACCATTTTCTAACAGGTCTGCTTTCCTAAGAACAAATCTCAACGCACTTTTCACTTTGGATTTGCTATGGATGCCTCCATAAACTCCACATAGGCCTATGCATCCACAAATATATACAAACACACACATGTGGAAGGCACATGCACACCGAAAGCTGTTTATATACATACAATAGAATGTTGTCGTATAGGATGAAGAAAGCTTCCTGGAAATCAGCCATAACCACAACGAACAACAGACACAGTGTATTAAAAACTAAGCCAACTTTTACTACCTTATAATAGTCAGAGCCCCAGGGCCTTGCTTTAAAAAGTCCCTCTAAGGCTTCTATTAGAAGCTTTAGTTTGCATAAAAAAAAAACAGTCTACACTTATAAAAAGATGAATATTTTATACAACTAGCTTTAAGGATCTCAGCTGCTTTCTTCCTCTATATGACTACTGAACACTCACGCTACTCTTTAACACCTTCCCAACATCATCTGCAAGGGTGTCACTGCAAGTTTTACCCTCTGAGCCCCATGGATTATTGCATTCTGCTACCTGATGCCTATCGCTTGGCCCTCTTGTGTTTGCCCAGTCAGTCCAGTGAAAATAAGGACACAACAACATGCCACAGCAACAGAGACCTTAGCTGATGCATTGCAAGTTGTGCTGGCTTTGCTTCTTGTGTGTTAGAAAAAGCATGGGCATGAGATGGCAATGGAATTAGTTTTTCGGTGGGTTTCTTTCAAAGTTTGGAAGGCTACAGCCAACTGGCCTCTGCATTACCATTATCAGGGTTGGTAAACATCCTACTTGCACTGGAGACGGTCTTCCCGATGTCAGCCAGAGAGCGAAGGTTGGATTTCTTGGTCTGGTGCCGGTGCTTCCTGAGCAGCGTGTAGGTGACCTTGTCCTTCATGTCTAGTTTCAACAGGCCTGTCTCAATCTGATTCTCAACAATCATCTCTGTTACAAAAAGGAAGACAGAGACGGGGGTGAGAAAATCATAAAGAGCAAAGTTACTATTATTAGGGCGCTACTTTCAGCTGTGTGAGTTCATCGTGTTGCTTTCACATTTTTCTCTTTCCTAATATTTTTTAAAGTAGGTTTCCTTTAAGAATTTCTTTTTAAATGAAATTTAACCACGTTTACCTTTGAAAAGTCACCAGCCCTGTTCCAGGAGGCCCTTAAAAGAAACATTGCTATCATACCAACAGAAGCATTGCATTGCAATATTGCATGGACTTCAGAGGCAATGACTGCTCTCTCTCATTTGGAAATGAAAAATGCTCATGGACATGAACTGTTATCAAGAAGCTACAGCAATACTGCAGGTGAAATTCGGGCCCCACTGCTGCCAATAGCACGAGGCATGTTGACTTCCAGAGGGCCAGCATTTCTCTCCACAGGTTTCCAGCTCCATGCAGCTTAGTGAGAACTATGGAGCAAAATTCCTCAGAATGACTGCACAGTTAAACCACAAATTTACCCATATATCCACAGTATGGTTGATGTTAAATTACAAGGCAGAACTCAGGCTCAATTCTATGATCCCTGAGGAAAGTCCCCCAATGGCAAATATTCCACGGTGTTATGGGGTCTTTTCAGAACCAGGAGCATTTTCTTTTTCATGCTCTGTCCTAAAACTCTTCCTGTATTGCCTATCCACTGCCTCACTGACAAATGTTCTGCAGGAGGCAGGGACCCTTCCAGCATTAGAATTATCTCCTCTACTGACCATCATCAGTATTGTCAGTTCAGGCAAAAAATGTTTTATTTTAAACAGACCCGCATGTTTCATCCTTAACTGAGTCACCAGAAAACTGCTTTTGCCCCAATGCAAACCTTTCCCCATCTCATCAACTCGCATTCTGTCCCTCTGTCAGGGAACTCCTTATAAAAACATATCTTTATGTTTCGCATCTACACACGAAACGTGTATTGAAATAGCACTCAGCAAGGCAGCCTGGAGGCCCTCTATTTCAAAATTGCCCCTACTCCCTGTCTACACAGCCCCATTCCAAAATATTTATTTCAAAATGCGCACTATTCCTTGTGGAATGAGGTTCACAGAACTCAAAATACGCTGCCCACTGTTTTGAAATAGCAGTTTTGCTGTGTAGTTGCTTTCAATTTTATTTGGAAATAGAAGCCATAATTCCAAAATAACTTTGCTGTACAGACACACCCTTAGAGCAGGCGTAACCAACCCGTGGCCCGCATGCGGCCTTGGACAGCTAGTAATGCAGCCCCGCAAGATCGTAAACTTCAACATTATTATGTGATTTATATACATTAACTATATTATATATTTTATATGCGGCCCAAGACAATTCCTCTTCACTCAATGCAGTCCAGGCAAGCCAAAAGGTTGCACACCCATGCCTTAGAGAGTCCACAGAGCAGAGGAGAGTTCAGAACTCTCCTCAGGCAAGCACCACCAACTATCAGCAGACAGGTAACTGAACCACTAACTCTAAGCTCAGTTCTGCTCTGACTACATGAAATCCAAGCTATTAATTCTTTAATGTCACGCAAAGCAAAAAGTCCACAGGGAAACTTTACACAGGCTGTCACTGAGGTGCTCTTTCAGTTGGTATTAGTGACGTTCTTGAATATCATCTTGGATGTGGAAACTGTATTTCTCTGTTACACCATGAATTAACAATAACTAGAAAGAGGTACGCCTATTCACGGGGCAATTTATAATAGTATGAATTCAGTTTCTCTCATTAAATGACTAATTTTCTGCTTAGCCTGGTAGAGGGGCAAATATTCCCAAAGATTATATTGCGCTATTGTCTGCTCATGAGATTTGCTGTTTTCTTTAAGCCTCAGCTCCACAGAACCACATCCTGAAGCAAGAGTCTCAAAGTCTAATTCTCACAGTTACAGAGAAAATCTTGGAAATGTGAACCCTCAAAAATCAGAAAGAAAATAAAAATAACCTAAAATGGATTATTTTTAAAGTTCTCATTTTCAAATCATTCCCATGATATTCTGAGGATGAACTCGTGGGGTTTTTTTCCCCAATGCTTAGCCCTGGAACAGCTGTAATCTGAAGTCAGTATAGTAGATTTAGAAGCAAGCAAGCAAAACTGTGGAATATAGCACTACTATTAGCAGTGCGTTCAACGCGAGCAGAAGCAGACCAACAGTGAATGTTTTTGAAGCCCTACGTGTAAGGTCTGACAGCGGGGGGAGATGGTACGTGCATCCCCCTTCATCCACGTAACTAACAACAACTGCTCTAAAGTATCTGAACCCTGATGGGGAGCAATCACTTCTAGAAGCAAGACGACAGATCACTTTCCCTTCTCATTCACTGCTCTGTTCTCAGGTGAGATGCCCCACAGAAGAGCTAGTTCATGGCAAACGCAATACCGATTCCTAGGACATGGACTTCTGTTCATTCAGAGCTGGACTGAAAGACCAATCACCTTGCACAGGCTACTGAAGAGCCATCAGATGACTACACCTTTCAGTTACAGCAAAACCAAGCACGTTGTATGCTACGAGTGAAAGCTACTCCAGAAGGCCTGGGACATGGGTTGGCTTTTGAATATTGACGAACCAGCCACAAACTCATTATCACTTTCGGTGACAGCCATTCTTCACTTGAGTGGAAGGGGAGAATTACTGAAAGAACGTCCATGGACGCTTACTTACCCACTACCTGAGGGAGAGATGTGGCCTCCAAGTCCAGCAGGATAGAGCCTTTCTCTATACACGTCCTCAGCTCAAACAAGCTGTGCAGGGACAACGTAGCAACATGAGGCTTGCTCCATCTCTCGCCACCTTGTTCCACTTTCTCTTCAAACTTTATCCACCTATGGAGGATCAGAGTAGCAAGAACAGGTTAAACATGCTGCCTCTAGCACTGCTGAATGCATAGAATGTTGCACGGTGTTGCCAGGTTTACACATACATGATGTCATGAACGCACCCCTTTCAATTAAGAAAAAAAAAAAATGCAACCCGGTTCTGAACAGGCCAAATGTTTCCAAGTTAGCTATGGTACTCCCCGTAAGTGGAGAGCTTGGGCAGCTGCCCAGGAGATTCAAATGCTGCCCACCTGATTAGCAGAGAACCCACAGCAGCCAGTAGGTGTTTCTATTGGTGAAGCACATCTTCATATGCCTTGGTGCACATAACAAAATTTATTCTGCCCGCGGATGGAAGGAAAAATAGAGGGAAGCCTGCACCTAACCCGTAGTGGGCCACCTAAATGAAAATGACTTGATTTTAAGAGGTGTTCAGTCCCCAGAATCCCCTATGGGCAATACATTATCAGCACCACTGGAAATACCGTCACTTGAATTTAAACACCTAAAGCATCAAAGTTTGAACATTTTGGCCTCAGCTTTTAAAGCTATCAGGTAAGTAGAGGCAAACCAAAATTAAAATGACTGAAATGTATCATGAAAGGGAAATTATGAAATGGATCTTACATTGTGAATTTTTTAGTTCTGTTACGTCACATCATACTTTGAACACAAGAAAAGAAGGCAATCAATAATAACACCACCACTCAGCTTTTATAGAATGCTTTTCTTCCACAGACATCAAAACATTTTACAAAAGGAGGAAAGCACCACAATCCTATTTTACAAATGGGGAAACTGTGGCACGAAGAGGTGAAGTGATTTGTCCGAGGTTACACAGCAACCCTGTTGGTAGAACCGGGGTTAGAAGCCAGGTCTTTTCATTCCTGATGTGGAATCTGTCCATTGGGCTAAGAAACACAGAACCTCCACTTTAGTGTCTCTCTGGCACATTATTGCTCAAAATAGTATGTGCAAGACAGCTATGTACAGTCAATTGAAACTTACTAATAAAGACAACAGTATATTCTCACTAGCTCGTCTGAAACATCCAACAGAAAATTGCTTGAAGCCTTTCATAACTGAAAGACGTTTAGTTTTCCACATTCTGTATCTTGCTGTTTAATGATTCAAAGACATTTTCCTAAAAAAATCTGCAAGCTCATCTCTTTGGCAGATTAGAGCAAAGGTTAAATACCACCTCACGTAAAACATTATTTACACATCTAAAACCATGGCATAACAACATTAAAGCATCAGACCTAAACCTTCCAAAGCAAAGAAAATTAAATAGCTTCAATTTTCACTATTGTGACTAAATATAGCAGATCATACCAAAAGAGTATGATCAGCAGGCTAAGGCTTAATGCAGCCAATAGCCAGATGGGTTCTTTCCCTCTTCAAACACAAGTAACAGAAGTTTTGCAAGTTAAATTCTGCCCTCAACAACCCCGCCTAGCCACTAATGTGGTCAATTGGTTTGAACAAGTGCGACTGACTGGAACTTGGCAAACAATTCCAAGGCGGTAGAAGGAGGAAGAAATTCAGTTCTCTTCCTCAGTCATATTAAAACTACAAGTGCTAGCAAAAGAACAAGGAATGCATGAAAATAAAATTCTCTCTAAAGAAAGCAGATATGACTACACTCAAAGGGAACTATGAGGAAGGAAGATATTTTTATATAATCAATTCTCAGAATAGAACATGCTTCAGAAATGGACCTTAGGGTACATCTGTACGGCTGGGGAAGATTGACCACTCAAGGTCAATCTTCTGGGGTGCCATTTCATGCATGCACAAAGCAGCACTTTTCAAGGGTCAACGTCGAACTCATAACTCCTCACAAGCCACAAGGACTAAGGGAGGTCAATGGTAGGAGAGCTCCTGTTGACCTTCTGCTGCGAAGACCACCAAGGAAGTCAACCGCTGTAAAGTCGATTTTAGGTAAGCAATTGGCATACCTAAAATCGCGTAGCAGCCGTTGATCTTCCAGGTAAGTATAAACGCAGTCTTACCCACAAAAGCTCATTACCCAATAAATAAAAATTATTAGTCTTTAAAGTGCTATAGGGCTGTTTGTTTGTGTTTGTTTTTGTGAAGCTACAGACTTGTACACATACCTCTCTGAGATGCTTAAATGTAAGCCATTCCTGGATATTACTTTAACAGATTGTGAAAAATAAACATTTAGGTCATGTCTACTCTACAAAAATAACTTTGACGTACAACATCCTCGTATGCCTTGGTGTACATCACAAAATTTATTCTGCCCATAGATGGAAGGAAAAATAGAGGGAAGCCTGCACCTAACCCACAGTGGGCCACCTAGATGAAAGTCACTTGATTTTAAGAGGCACAGAGTCCCCAGATTCCCCAATGCGCAACGCATTATCAATAGCACTGGAAATACTGTCACTTGAATTTAGGCACCTAACACACCAAAGTTCAGACACTGTAACAGACTTTGAAGTTGAGCTTCTACACATACCCAACTTACCTTCAAAATAGGACACTACTCCATTTCCGGGAATGGAGTAAGGACTTTGAAGTTGGGCTCCCTAGTTCAAAGTTAACTTCAAAGTAAGGGAAAACGTGTAGACTCTCTGCACGCTCCTTCAATGTAGCGCCTAACTTGACACACCTTTATGGTGTCTAATAATAGGGCATTTTTACAAACAAGAGCTCCACATTTAAGCATAATGAAACTCAGGTAACTGTTAAATAAATTATTTACCCCACTGAAATTACATTAGTGGAGGGTGGAACAATTGGTAAATAAAACTCAGGTGTTTCTTGGCTAGATAACTCTATTTTGAGACTTGTAAAGTCTTTTTACCCCGAGGAAATGTGATTTTGGTTTGAAAGTACTGAGCAAGTACTGTTCGGTTTAGAGGCTGGGATTTCCAATGGGCACCTGAGACAGGTGTGCATCTTCCATGGAAACATATCTATATCCCTTTCAACATCAAAGAGACATGAGCATTTCACTCCTTTGAGTTCCACAGAAAATCCCAGCTGAACAGATGTACTGAATTTAACCCTGCACGAACACAAAGTCTGCCTAGTAAAAAGGCCTTGACATTTTTGTGGAAGGTGTCTAATTCACAATAAAGCACTTTCCCTTGTTTGATTTGGGCTTGGTTTTTATTTGTTTTTCTCCATATAATCTGCCATGTTTAGCTTTGATAAAGTAAGCTTCAACTTATTTTTTTAAGTGTTTGAACTGCTAACTGCTATATTTAGTGTGCTCCTAAAACTGAATAGATTTTCCTGCACACATTCTGTTTCACAATCCAAACATTTAGTTTAGCAATCAGTTCCAATTCCTCTTCTTTTGACACTTCAATCCAATAGGTATCACACACAATATCCTGGAGGGATGAAGAATGGTGTAAAGAAACCATTTAGCTTCTCTGCCACATCTTTATTATCCTCTTTACACCCAGGTAGTCCAATGGACCTACCATATCTCTGACTTCTGATATGTTTAAA
Source organism: Carettochelys insculpta (assembly GCF_033958435.1). Taxonomy (NCBI): domain Eukaryota; kingdom Metazoa; phylum Chordata; order Testudines; family Carettochelyidae; genus Carettochelys; species Carettochelys insculpta. The sequence continues at coordinate 128,699,052 of NC_134140.1, read as the reverse complement.
GAATGTCTTATTAATTATACATTCCGGTATTTACCCTTAACATTCCCTCATATCAGAGAGCTCTTAAATTTCTACCAATTCACCTGGCTTTGTTTGCTGAGGGTATGAATGAATGAACAGAGGTCAGCAGAAAAATAAAAATCTTGACTGACGTACATTTTAAAAAGTCAAGTTTAGCTCTCATTCAGGGGCAAAAGTGATTCTAAAAGGTAACTTAATTTTACAAATAACTGCAGCCCCTAAATTGGAGGCTAGTGTTCAAAAGCCCAGAAGGACAGGTAAGTTGCCTGAGTCAATTAAGTGATTGATCAGGGCTCATGCTTGTAGTTAGCACTAGTACATTTAAAAACAATCACCAAATTAAAGCCCCATCAGAGCAAGAAAACATGAAAGACTGCTACCCAATAAGATTTGGTCCTCGTATAATTTTTGTAACTTTGTTATTCTAAATAAGTCAGCCATCTCAGTACTGCAGGTAATAACTGTTGAGCTGCATTCTCTTAAGTAATATCGTGGGCAGGATTCCACACTTCTTAGGATATCCATGGGAAGAGCTTGTCAGGGTTATAAAACAAAACCATTGCATTCTGGAGCAAAAAGCTGACAGTTCCGCTAGTACTGAGCAGATACCCGTACAGCACAAGTATGTTCCATAAAGCTGATATTTATCTTTACTGTTATCTATTTGTATTTTGATCTGAAGTCTCAAAGGCGTAATTAAAAGCTGCTCATGCAGCTTGGGACACAAAACCTACTTGTACTAAAAAAATAACGCAGGGCCCTGATCCCACAAGCCTCTGAACACCAGTCTGGAAGTTATTTTAGATGTCAGACTCATTTGGATGAATAACCTTGCTTTCACAGAGGAGGCCAAAGGCAGAAAATTGCATTTGCAGATGGTAGAGCAAAGGAAACGTTCTTGGACCAAGGAAGGACTTCAAAAGGGGAGATGTATGCGAGTACTACTGTTGTACTCCCTCGCCACGATGAGCTCTGGGCATCCAAGCCATCTCTTCCGTATACTCAGGAATTCATTACAGCAGGTGGTGAAGAGACCCTCTGGCCTGAAGCAGAGTGCTCCTCCAACCCAGAGCCACCTGTCAGCCTCACTCCCTCCCTCACCCACCCAGTCTTGGTGGTGGTGGAACTCTGAGCCCAACACTACAGCAGGCAGAACTGGAGAGGGGATCCAGGACCCACCTCACGATCGCTCTTGTGAAGGGGATGATGAGGGTCTACCATACATGTACACGTTAATATTTACTGTCATGTGAATTCAGTATTGTGGGGCTCTCCTGGGTTTTGAAAGAGAGAGCATCTATGAAAGTAGCGTAGCAAACCAATTCAAGACAAGAGGTTGCTAGAACTAGTACTTGAATTCCCCTCCCCCCCCACAGCCTCTACAAACTTGGCTTCACTGCTGTGGCTCCACTGAACTAACTCCTATCCAAAACACAAGCTTTGGAGATGTTGACTAGTTCACAGTAACATCAGTTATGCTTCCTAGGAATCAACATCCCAGGTTTAGATATTGCTGCATTCAAAATCCCTCTGAAGTCCCCAGTGCAGGTTCAAACAGCCAGCTGCTGCTAATTTAGAAAAAAAATTATGCTAATGCATTTACATGCTTCCAAAACCAGTTCATTATATTCTAAAACTCGTTCGAGAATCAAGGAGCCTGTTCAATATGCAGCATGTTTTAATGTCACTCACTACTGGTTAGTAGGCCCAGCAGGGAATGAAATTCTTTTTAGTATCCGCAAGAAGTGGCTGAAGCCCAATTTTTCATCACTGATCCTTTTGTGTACTGTTCTTGGACAGTCTATCACAAGGCCAGGAACGTACTGAAGGGAGGTAATACTCTGCTTGACATAGCTCACCAGAAGAGCAATGAACGCAATAAAAACAATTCCAAAGACCACAAAACCATTTCATGTCTTTTCAGCACGATCACAGGACCAGAATTTTGGTACGACAGACATCAGTACAGTAGGCTAGAGCCTCAGGGTAGTGGAGAGGATCCAGAGATTTAACTGGAAGTCTCAGCCTGCTAGTAAGGTTTTAGGCCTTTTGATTTTGCTGCCCATTCACAATATGTCCTTGAACTACTGCTGAAATGCAAAGAAGTTTGCCTGGAAGCACAACCCCTGTGAAATTAAACACCTGAGTTCATTAGAATGAGAGTCGAATAACAAAAACAGCTAATGACCCAAACCTTTAACAGTTCCTTTTAACACTCCACACTTTTGCTGTTACAGCATGGCTCTGATGAGCTCACATTTTCCCTGGTGAACCTTGGTTAATTTAGGGACATCTCTCAAAAAGTTTCTATCGCCAGCAATGGCTGAACTCAACTGGAACTCAACTAGGAGCCAGCCCAAAGGCACATGGGAGTCCTCTGCCAGGGTCATCCTAAGGCTTGGACTGGCTAGACATGCTACTAGCAGAGTTAGATTAGACTCAGAATAGCGCTGTCCACCTGTCTTATTGCTCCCAATGAACCCGATGCCAACATTTGCTAAAGCAGCCAAGGACACCATAAACTCTTCTACAAAGTACCTTCTATTCAGATCTTTTCAACAGCTGCTAGAAATTTCTGATGACCTTTATCAATTGTTTTTATGCAGGTAAGGCCTTTTGGGGACAGCAGCACAATTTGCTATAGCTCCTGATTACAAATGATCTGTTCCAATGGGGAGACTGTCAATGCAATCCTCTTTTGAGGATTAATACCATACAGTAAATGGTGGTGAGATGTGGCTTGTCCAGAACCCATACCAGCCAGAGTGCAGAGTTGGCTGATCCTACCTGATAGGTCTTGCAGAAACTGCTACTCTGCAACTTAGGGTCAATGTTCCCTTCAATTTTTTCCATCCATGTTCAGAATAAATGTTGATACATGTAGCAAGGCGTGTGTGGATGTGCACTATCGGTAAAAACTGTATGTGCTCTGTTAATCAGCTACGTGGCACGTAAATTTCTCCTGGATGGCCACCCAAGTGCTCCGCTTACAGGGAACCCTATTTAGGATAGATTTTGCTTTGCAAGATTAAATTGTGTCAAAAGAAACATTGACAAAAAAAATGAACTTTACATAGTACAGATATCCACTGCAAAATAAAAGCCTATTCTGAACAAACAGACTGTCGAGCACGCAGTTTTAGCAGTGGCTCAAACATGACTTGAGTTCAGCAACGTAAGCTACATATAGTATCACCATTAAAGGGGGATGCTCACATGAAGAATCTTATCTAGCAGTTCTAACAAAACATGGTGACACTAAATACTTTATGCTTTTAAGCAAAGGAAAACTGCTCCTGTTCATTACACAGTGCCTTGACAAAGCAAAGTGAAGAGTCCATCCTCTGAAGTTAATTTCAAAGAAGCCTTCAAGTAGGGATAAGTGACAGCTGGGGCAAGTACTCTTCAAGGAGGTACAGATGTTTGGTGATCTCTAAGATAAGATGTAGCTGACATGCATTTTACTTTGTTCTGGGGGGGGGGGCGCATTCCATAAAAAAAATTAAACACTGTCTTTTATCCGCTAGAAGAATCAACTTCATACTGACAGCTCCTCATCAGGTGCACCCTGCCTTTCTCTTTACAAATAGAATGAAAGAGCAGACTAAAACTGGTAATATTTGTAAAGTTAAGAGAAAACCCCAGCCTATTTTCACACTAGAAGGCACATACACTTCTCTACGTAGGACAGAAATTTCAGATACAAGAAGGAAAATGGATGAACTGTTATATGATTAAATCTTCTATGGGGAAAAGTGGTATAGTCAGTGGAAAGAATAAACGGCTATAGAAATCAGAGGTATAATGCACACAAGTTACAAATACTGCACTTAACTAATGATAAAGGGGAAAGCAATACAGAGAGGAGAGCAAGACCAATAAATAAGAATTATAAAAGTGTAAAGGGTGAAGAGTCTTCAAACAGACTCTACAGAAGACTGAACAGGAAGACAAGGAGACAAGATAAAGCGGCTCATTAAAATGACAATTAAGGTAACCAAATAATAGGGACTAAGGAGAACATGGTCAGAGACCTTTAAGACTGGAAGGTGGAGAGAGAGCTTAGCAGAGTTACAAAGGAAAATGAAAAGCTAATATTTAAAAAGGGTATGGGAGAGGGGAAAGCCCTGGGAAGTATTTACTCAGAAATTCTCTGTTTAGTAGTTGAATATGCAAGTCTAATACTTCATGCAGCTTCTCACATGGCACAGTCGAGATGAAATTTCAAGACCAAAAGTTATTGTCACTGTACAAAACAATTTCAACCTAGCAAGCCTGAGATACTAAATACAAGCTATTACAAACAACTAGTACTACCAGCTAAATTAGTTTTGGGTATCAGAATTCATTATTTTTTGACACCATTCTAACATAATTTATTTGTTGGTCAAAAAATCAATTTGCATGGACCCTCACACAAAGCATGAAGATTCCGAATTAATACCAGTGTACAGAATACAAAGTAAAGCCAGAAAAATCAAAATGTTTCATCAATTCTAGCAAATACCCTGAAGAAAAACTGGCTAAAAATATTTGGGTGCTTTTAGTTGCTTAAAATTAATGTCTTTATTAGACAAAGACCGAGACTGAAGTTTTTGAAATTGTATCTGAAACAGGGCTCCTAAATATCTGTTTAGGCACCAATACAGAAGTAGCTTCAATGAGACTTTAAAAGCTTAACTTCAGGCACCCAGTTTTGGTCAGCATGAGTTAGTGCCTTGCAAAGCACCGAGTACCTGTCTGGCTGTGGATAAACTATTAATTTAAACAAATCCAGTACACTAGCTCTTCTATTGCTTGTAGAGAAGATGTAAATAAAGCTGGAAGAAATCACTATGGTCTTCCTTATGAAAGGGGCTCATTGAATTTGAGAGGACAACCACTTCATGGAGTGTCTGAACCAACCCCCCACTGGGGATGTTACTCTAGGACTTTACCCCAAGACAGGTTTCCAAGCAGTTGCATCTCACCTGGCTGTCTCCTTCCACTCCATCTCTTGTCCCTCAACTGCCAGAAGCTCGTCCAGTTCTGTGAAGAGCTGAGGGGGCGCAGGGCTGTCATCTTCCTCACCCAAAATGAAGCGGATCCGCTCAGCAGCAGGGGAGACTGCAGAGGTGAAAATACTGCGGTTAACAGCCTGAAGGATGATCAGGGACGTGCGGCTCTGCTCTTTCCCTTTCTCCCCATATCCATTTAGCTTTTTCTCGGGGTTGCCTTTTTCATTTGACATTGCAGTTTGCTCTGTCTAGTTCCCTCTCTTCCCTCTTCTCCCACTTACTTCAGAAAACTTCAAGCTGGGAGTAAAGTTCAGGAAGACTTGCCTCTTCCTTCAGTCCCTAACTATTACAACAACTCACAGCCCCTTAAGAAAAAAAAAAGAAAAAGAGAGAGATTAAGCTCAAAACCAGGTTGTTCTACAGTTCGTGACAAAGACCTCTAGTACTCTAATCAGCTGAGGTCTTCCAACCCTCTCTTTATAGGACAGAAAACCAGTTTAAGCCAAACCATTTTGGGGCATACAACATAAGAAAAGCAGCAGAATCCCACTGCCAGCTTCTCCCTGCCCTCCTTTGGATGTATTCAGCTTTTTCATTGGCTTGCAAGCCAATTTGTAACCCTCCTAGACTCATTACAAGCCAAAGGAATATTTAACAAAAAAAAAAAAAAAAAGTTTCCCTGGTCTTTACATGAAGACTGTGCCTGAATGTATTTAGTCAGGCATCGATGCCCTGGAAAAAAACAGCCCCCAAGTAAAATATTGTCCACTCAAGGAAAAGAAAACTCATTTCACCATATGGCCTCGTGCAGCGGCAGGTAATTGAAAGTTCGGTGGAACTCCTTTTGACCTGTTAGCTAAGGAAAAATTAACTGGAATTCTCACCAGTTGAGGGTGGGGGAAAGAGTTACTATCTTATCCTCGTAATAAAAGGACTTAAAGCTTCACTTTAGGTATTTTACAGGTCTAACTATAACCTCTGTGACAAAAACCTCATGTTTCGATGGTCTCTAAGCATAACCTGCCATGGATTTTTAAAACAGTGGTCTCTGCTCTTTTTTTCTTCTTTCTTGTGTATAAAGAGGGTCTAAAGTACAGGTGATGGTCTTGTTTCTGATTTTTAAGAGACAGAAAGGGCTTTTCCCTATTTTTTTTTTAAATTGTCAGACATGTCAAGTCTAGTCATTCCTTGTAGTTCTACTAGGGACTGCTTGAGACAAAAGATTTTGCACATCCTCACACTTTCAAATGAAGGAGTGGGGAGGGGTTAAATCTTAAAAATATCCTTTCTGCTTAGTGTTTATGCAGAATTCAAGTCAAATAGAAGTTTACAGAGTAGAGATTCTGAACAGTTTAAAAACTCCTCCCCTCTCCCATGTAAGAATGGTTCAGAAATATGGGAGGCTGTGATTATGGAAAAATTAAACACACAATTATGTATCCAACAAAAGAGACAGAAGACAGATACTTAGATATCTGGTGATCTCTTATTCTAGACTCCAAGTAGGTTGACCTGGAAAAATACCACTACATGTATCTAAATGCTTTGGAATGTTAACATTTGATAGACAGTTCTGGTCTGTTGAATATATACATCTTTGGATTTTACTCAGTATTACTAGAAACAGTAACAGAGAGGTAGCCGTGTTAGTCTGTGTTCTAACAGAACAAACCAGCAGTCATGTAGCACTTTAAAGACTAACAAAATAATTGATTAGGTGATGAGCTTCCGTGGGGCAGACTCACTGCTTCAGATATCTCCAGATCTGAAGAAGTGGGTCTGCCCCACGAAAGCTCGTCATCTAATAAATTATTTTGTTCATTTTTAAAGTGCTACTTGATTACTAGAAACAATGTATTATAGGTTTTGTAAGGAGGCTCCCTCTGTCATCTGGTAACATCCTATTAAAAAGAAAAGGCTTGATGACTATTCTCCCTGTATAAGGTCTCTTTAAAGAAAAAGTAACTTGTATTGATGGTTTTATTTCTCGTATTTACATGGCAAGAATTTATAAATTTGTTACAATGCCTAAATAAACAAACCAAGGAACAAAATCCTTCCCTGTTAGTATTTCAAGTTTCCTTGTCTTTTCCTATAGAAATACCACTTCTCCAGGTACCAAGAGTTCCCCAATGTAGATCTGAACTTCTAACGGAAAGAATAATTCCTGCCCCCGCCCCCCGCACTAAAGAAAGACCTTTTATGATTTCCACACACTATGAAGCAAAAGAGGGCCTTAATGCACTTACTTTTCATTTGCAGCTACAGCTTTAAACTAAAGTGGCTATATTTTTATAATAAAAAACCCACGATATTTCCCTAGCACCATTATGTATATTTTGCAAAAATAAAAAAGGTCCACTTTTTTTCTTTTTTTTTTTTTTTTTTTTATAAGTACTGTCAGCACTACGGCCAACTCCCAGTACTACTGCAGCCTGTGAATATTTCTCAGAGGCTGCATCGACACTAGCAAGTTCTTTCAAAATATTTTTTGAAAGGAGAGGGCTCTTTTGAAAGATCCCATGGAGCACTGAGACAAAAAGCATCCTTCCAAAAGTAAAACGAAAGAATGCAGTGCTGCTTTCGAAAATCACTCTTCCTTTCCTGTTTCAGGAAGAGCACACCCTTTTGAAAGCTTCTTTAGAAAGAAAATGTGCATAGATGATCTGCAGGCCATTCTTCCCCTCCCTGAAAGGGCACTCCTCATGGGTCCTGATTTTTCAATCCCTGGCCTGTTCTTTCAAAACAGCAGGGACTGTGTGGACGCACTCTTTCGAAATAAGTTCTTTTGGAAGCGATCTTCTGGAGGGGCTTTTTTCAAAAGATCTGTGTAGTGTAGATGTAGCCAGAATGAATTTTTGCCCTAGTAACTTAATGTCCGATTCTCATTCACAGTGGGTGTGTCTACACAGGCACAAATCTTCGAAATGGCCATGCTAATGGCCATTTTGAAGATTACTAATGAGGTGCTGAATTGAATATTCAGCGCCTCATTAGCACTAGGATGCTTCCAGCTGTGGCGCTTCTAAAGTGCTGCTTTTGAAAGCGTGGAGCTCGCCTCAGCTACACAGGGGTCCTTTTCGAAAAGACCCAGCCATACCTTTCAAAATCCTCTTGTCCCGCTCACTGATCGGAATAAGGGGATTTTGAAAGGTGCAGGGTCCTTTCGAAAAGGACCCCCCCATGTAGCCGTGCGCTTTTGAAGCGCCGTGGCCGGAAGCATCCTAATGCTAATGAGGCGCTGAATATTCAATTCCGCGCTTTATTAGTAATCTTCAAAATATGGCTATTTTGAAGATTTGTGCCCGTGTAGACACAGCCAGTAATATCACTTTACACAGCCCTTTGGTAAGGTAAAGGGCCTTAGCATACATGGAAATCACATTCTTGGGCTGTGAAAGATTTTTTTGTGTGAAACTCTGAACAAGCCCTGCTAACAGTTACCTTGAGTAAAACTTTCAGAAGTGCCTTAGGGCTTGTCCACAATTCGGCCAGGTCTACTCCAGTCTTTAAAGTCAATCGTAGATACACAATACCAGCTATGGCAATTGCGCAGCTGGAATTGACTTACCTGACCTTCCTCGATGAGGTAGGTCAACGGGAGAAACTCTTCCATCGAACTCTATTATTCCTTGGCAGACTGAGAAGTACAGGGGCTTGACTGTCAACCCCTGATAATTCAATTTCATGCATCAATGCTAGCTGCGTGAAATCGAACCCCAGAGGATTGACTTGGTCAGGGTTGATTTTCCAGGCAGTGAAAGCATACCCTTAAAATGCAACAGTGGCCCAGCTTCAAGAGAGATGCTGCCTAGAAGAATTGGAAGGGTTCTCCCATTGACAGAGGTACTCCACGACCTTGAAAAAACAGCAGCAAAGCTGACATGACAATTCTTCTGTCAGCCTAGCACCGTCTGCACTGAGAGGGGAGCGGGGGGGCTGGAGACTGGTTTAACTGCATCACTCAGTTGATTTTAATATATATTTCATACCCGTGAGCAACACAGTTAAACCAGCCTAATTTCTCAGGGTAGACCAGGCCTAAATGACTTAGAAGCCTAGGACCCATTTTCAAAAGTTAGTCAGCATTTAGGAACCAAGCTAATCAGACGGGCACTTTTGAAAAATATCCCAACTGAGCACAACACCAACACTCATGGGATCTATACTCATTTGGCGTCTCTTCACACCAAAGGCTGTTCATCATACTCAGTACTTGTTCCACTCAGTTTCTTCCTTGGTAAACACAGTGTGAATTGTATTTGATATAGAAATATTGAGGCGTTAGTTTAAAAAAAAAATAGTTTGAATGGTCAAATGGTACCCCCCAAAAGTTGTTAGTGAAAAACGAAAGGAATGTCCCACTGTTTACTTTTAACTTCATCTAACCCACTCCCTAAAAACAAACCAGCAGTCACATAGCACTTTAAAAGACTAATGAAATAATTTATTAGGTGAGGAACTTTCATGGGACAGACTCACTTCCTCAGATCATAACCATACCAGAACAGACTCAATATTTAAGGGACAGAGAACCAATTGCATTTGTTTCTCATAGCAAATAGACACTGAATTGCACAGTTAATCACTGTAACTGAAGCACAAGTAGCTGGAAGTCAAAGAGCCACCAAATGTGGATGCAATCATTTGCTGACTATTAGCACCTAAACTACAGTTCTAAAATAGTCACATCAGACCCTCATAGGCCAACATGCACAATTCAAAATCCAGCTAACACTAAGGCAGACCAGAATGAGGTGGGGATGGTGTTTTGAACTTTACCTCTAATATGCCATTGCACTTGAACCTTTGCTTAAAGCTTCTCGTCTTCTTTGAAAAGTGGGGACAGGGGGTGCAATGGGGGGAGGGTTAAACAAGTGTAGTTTTATGTGGAGATTTTCAAAGGCATAGATGCACACTTACTCCAGACTTTCAATGGGAACTGGGTGCCTACCTGCCTTTGAATAACTAAGTTTTAAAAATATGGAACTAAAGTCTAGTGTGACAAGTTACAAAGAGGGGATTCAAAGAAAAATCCCAAAGATCTACTGTGAGCTAAATCATCATTCAGGATCCAATATCAAGCCATCGGCATTGAGCATTCAACTGGTTTGTACAGTTTTCCCTTAATATCTTCTCATTTCATACACTAATAGCTCTGGAGAAGTCATTCTCTGAATGTGTCTTAACACTATATAGTCCCATTAGGTGGACTGCAGTTTGGGTTAGGGCTTGGTTTCTTTTTTAGGGCACTGCCATTTTTTCAGTTTACCATGAAGACAACAGGCTTTAGAGAAAAGTTAAAAGCAACCCTAGAAGACAATACAAAGGCACTATCTTCCTCACTCTCTCGCTGAATGCAACAGCTATAAGTGCTTATTGACAAGAATATATTTTTAGATTACAGACCAAAATTTTGGGCCACTGTAAATGAATGTGGCTCCAAAACCGGCCCTGTAAATGCATCATTTGTCTTCTCTCTGCCTCCTCCCCCTTCGCTCTTTTGAGATGTTGCTTCTCTTTTGGGTGACCTCTTCAGGAATGTGAGGAGCAGCCCCACCCAATAATGAGCCATGCACTTCTAACACATGCTTCATGGACAAAGACCAAACCCTCTAGCCAGTCCCAAGGCTCAGCACCAGTCCTAGAGATTCAGTTTCCCTCAAGGTACATAATCTTGAAGCCTGTTCTGTAACCCAAGTGTATAACTGTTTTCTACAATGTTAATATGCTTGACTGAGTTCCCACCTCCTCTCAAAAATAAGACCTACATTGGTTTGTTCCATCAGTCATAGAATATATGAGACAAGATACAGATGTTTCCTTTCCTTTTTGAACTCTAAGTCATATCATTTGGTTAGGCCACCCAGAAGACCACAAAGAACGGTTTGCTTTGCTCCCACTACTTCATCTTTTATTTGGGTTTACAAGAGTTAGGAGTGTTAAACATTTTAAAAATAAGTGAACAAGCAGCTGCCTTAAAGTTCTAAGCTATCTTCTGCACAGAAGACAGAGATTTCCATCATTAAATCATTTAGAGGAGAGGGCACTTGATCACCTTTATATCTTATTACAACCACATCATAACTCCACATTCCACTAGAAAATTTTCACTGCCACATCATCATTCACCCGGAATTGTTTTACAGAAAGGATTACAAATTACTCATAGTTAAATCCAGCCTCAGAACACTGTAGCTACACATTACACGAGACCTTCCAAGTCTCTTTCCCTTTTTTCTTTTCTTTTTCGTCTTTGCTCATTTCAAATTAGCTCCATTTAGCAGAAGATGAAAAGGTCCACAATCCAATTAAGGAATTTGCTGGGTCACAGGTCTCCTATGACTTACTTTACCACATGCTCTCTAGTGCAGTTTTTAGGTTAATGGGCCATTTATGGGTTGTTTATATGCTCTCTTGAGCAAGGAGAACATATTTTCATCTTAATCTCCTGAGTAAACAGCATGTACTCAGTATACCCCGGACAGTCCGAGTCCCAAAGTGCAATTAACCTCCAGGCTGAACTCTGAAGCCCTCCTTCTGTCTGATCTTTGAATGCCACTCTCATCCATGCTTTATAAGTCCTTTCCCTTCCCCTTCGGTTCTACCTTGTCCATCCAATTTAGAAGCGGATGAAACTAGCACCATTAACCAGCCAAACAGCTGGTGGTTTTCAGAAGCCCTGGCCTGGGGGCAGGGGGAGGAGACAGAGAGGAGAGAAGGGGAGGAGATTATTGCTATCTCACCCGCGAAACAACCTGACGATTGACGGACATAAGCCTTTGAGAAAACATTAATCCATAATCTGATGGATAGATTTTTCTCTCCGCATCCAAGGAATTAAAGTATTAATTGCAGATGGTAAAAAAAGATGCACTGCAACATTTGAGAGAGACATGTCATTCATGTTATTTTTTAAAAAAAATCCCCCTTCCCTCCCCCACATTGGGGGTGGCTTATAAAGTAAATCACTTACTAAAGAGAGTGAACACATCAGCAGTTTCCCCTAGTTCATCTCAGGCCAACCAGGAGTACAATTTATACCCTCAGGTTCCCAAAGGCAAAATCAATTTCCATCAACACAAAGAAAGCTCCAAGAGCTGGGATACACAGAGACGCAGTCTAGCACCACAACTTCATATTAGCAGTAGCTAAATTTACAACATCAATGTCAGTGCCGCTATTGTCTACTGTCATTAGGAGCTTCCCTCACTTCTCCTGCCTGGTACACAAGAAAGCCTGTATGTCTGTAGCTCTCCTCACCATCCTACAAACACTGGGAGGCACCAAGACAGCTCAGAATTTACTTTGAAATTAGCGGCTAGTTTAGGGCCAGATTAGGGGTGCCTGAGAGTCATTGCTCAGAACAGCCCCCATTAATTCATCAATAATTAAGGCATTCACAATTTTAGGGGATTAAACTCACTTCTCTGGATAGCTGGGCAGATCATTTGTATTCAAGTATAACTCTGCTGTGGAAAGTGAGATGCATGTAAATAAGTCGCCACTGCTTTTTGTCCCAGAGGGTGGGAGAACCTGACACTACCCAGTTACACACGCTGGGTGGCTCCAGCGTAGACCCCCAGTTCCTCACTTCTGACCAGGGCCCTGTACCAGTCAGGACTTCTTAAGTCTCACCTTGGGAGTTCACTGTACTCCCCATAGTATTGGGGGTGAATATCTACTGGATGGAAGTTCCCTCCAGGGAGATGCTCCAAATGTATTTGCTTTGTTCTCCTCCTCAAACCACCAGCTTCCTAACCTTCTTAGGGCCTGTTCTCTGTCATGCATGATTTACAAAGCCAGAAGAGCAGGGGTAGCACCACGGTCTCATGAACCTCTCAAGCACCCACCTTGTCTCTGTGGGACTTGTTCCCTCCCATCGTAAATGTAAAAAATGACATCTTCTTAAATCAACCAATCTGCTTTTCCTTATGAGTGTTCACTTTCACGCTAACTGACTCCAGTGATAAAAGTAACTTGCCACTTTGTACATTCTGCGTCTCCCATAGTATAAAGAGAAATATAAACTATGTTCTAATTGCAGAGTCAAGTTTTTTCCTCATTTTCACCATTGCAACCCCGTTCCGCAGAAAGAGCGACATCATCTCACCTGCAGAATCTAGAATTATTAACAAGGATGTGCAAGACAGAACCACTCTTGCTGGGGTCTTAGAGATCAGGGTAGCATTTGCAGAATGGAGCAGGTCACAGTTCTTGGCGTTTTTGTGGTTTGTATTAGAACAGTATAATCACTGGAGAATGGGGGGGGGGGGGGGCGGGAAATCACTTACATTTTTTAAAAGGGTTTCCCCCACACTCAAGGAGCAATAAGAGTGGTTGAAAACATTGGAATAAATTGCCAAGGGAGGTTGTGGAATCTCCATCACCACAGATATTTAAGAGCAGATTACACATCATCTATCACAAATGGTCTAGAGATGGTACTTTGTCCTGCCATGAGAGCAAGGGACTGAACTCAATGACATCTTGAGGTCCCTTTCCCTTTCTTGAGGTCCTAGTGTTCCACGATTCTATGGTTCTGTGAACGCATTTTATAAATTGCGGGCAACTTTTGCTTAGAAAGTGTCCCAGCAATGATGTGCGTGATCTTTTCCGGCATCTTCAGTTTAACGCCTTGCCAAAAGGGACGTGGTGAGACATGGATTCTAAATTACTGACATCACGAAGTCCCACAATAGTTTTACCTCCTACTAAAAACAATTTAACAGATAACTTTCACCCACAAAAGATATTTGCTCCACAAAAGACCTGTGATAATTTCACTGTCTTTCTCATTACAGATACTTCCACTCGACGCAGCCACTGAGGGCCTTTGGTAATAGCATTCCTGCAGAAAAGGTGGCCTGATATAAAATACTAATTAATGGTTCCAAAAATGACAGAAAGCTCCAGTGAACCTCCTCTTAGCCACATTAAGCATATATACACCACACATGGCTGTACTTGTAAAAAAATATAGGTTTCCAGGGCATTCTTGTTAAAATAGCAGAGACCTGTACTCTGGTCAGTGGTGCTGACAGCTACTGTGGGCCCTCGGGCAAGGTGGGAGAGGGCCCCCGCTGTCTGTACCAGAAGGAGCTGGGCCAAAAGGCAGAAGGGGCAGGTTTGGGCCAGTCAGCCCTTCCCCTACCCCACGCTCCTTCTGAGCTGCCTGTGGTGAGATGCACAGCACTCTGCAGCATTTCAAAGGGGCCTGGGGGCAATTGGCCCATTTCCCTACCCTCCCACACCGTCAGCAGGCCTAACTCTGAACATTCCATGCAAAACTTGGTTGTGGTTCAAAGAGTTATTTGGTTCTGTGTTTCCATGGAGGACAACCATTGAAGTGATAGATGGCAAGTTAATGCTATGGCTTCTACTAATGAGCAGTAAACAAGGCAGTTCTCAGGAAACTGTTTCACCCTCCCAATAAAGCATGCTGCCAACACACACAATTAGCACACACTCTCAGGGATTCAGAGCCACAGAAAGACCAACTTCTCTCAGAGATCAAGTCTTCACCCCCTCTATGGGCACTTAAGTTTGGTCAGGACTGGGACAGGAAGACAGACATACTAAGACGACAAGTGCTCCCAGTAGAATGCAGACCACCGATATCTATGATTTGAGCGGATTCTTTTCACAAATGGATATGGATCTGGGAAACGCTAAACATAAACATCTTCACCATTTCCATTTAATAGAGATCCTAGAAATGTGTCTATTAGAACATGTATGCGTAGGCTGCTGCAAAGAGCATCAGAAAGGATGCATTATTAATAGCCTCTTGCATGCACATAATTATCAAGCTACACCAGAGTGAATAATTAATATATTATGGGTTTGATCTTAGGCCCACTGAAGTCAATAGCAAAACTCCCACTGATTTCAATGGCACACAATCAGGCATTCCACCAATTCACATGGATATGGGTTTGTGTATGTTGTACTTAGATGCTAATCTGTGATTACCAGTCTCCAAATTGCTGTTCAGCTAGGAAATTTCCGTTCCCTATCACTTTTTTTCCCCAGACTTATCAAGTTTCAGCTTCTGCATGGTGAAAGACAGATGCCTTTAATATGCCTGTGGCATTACTGTTTTTGGAGTTCAAGACCAGCAGCCAACACATTCTTTGTTTTATAGACTGTATATATTATTACACAGTGGAGATCACAAATCCTTGTATGACATAAATCCATTTGACCCACCAGTGCCTGGACACTGGATCTCACTGAAGATACGTGGCAGTTAAGATAATTTTGGAGTTAGATCATCCCACTGAAAGTTATGTCAAGATGCAATATTAGCAGACAATGGAGTCCCTGAAATTGGGCAATTAGCCAGTTTCCAATCCACTTTTACAATGAACCAAATAGTAATATTTTTCCTTTTGCATGGGTTTTTATTGCTCTTCCCATTCAAAGGGCTTTAATATTGCCACTGTCTCAAATGAAATAACTCTGTGGAAAGATGACAGCCTGAACAACAGAGTTCAGAAATATCTCGTCAGTAACGCACTCTCCCTTCCTTTTAAATAAACAAAGAGCATTTCAGTTTACTTGGAGACAAGCTGAGCGTTTTGTTAACCCTTTAGGGGCATATTCCAATACCTTCACTCACACCAATTCAGGCCACTTCCCCAAACAGTCCCACTGATTTCAGAATCTGGCTTTATGCTTGGAGAGTGAGGTGGGCACAGCTTTGCTAGGTTGAAACCCAATTCACTACTCACACATTTTTACCAAGGTTGAAACGTAGTTAGGAAAGCGTCAGAGAACCCCGAAACACACACAGATGAGACTGACATTTCAGGCTTTCCCTCTGAATATCAAGTTTCAGCCTCTTTCCCCTCCTCGCACATACACCCCCAACTCCAACCCTCTGGCTTCATTAGACAATTTTATGCCTATTAAACCCCTCAGAGACTCTCACTATCAGCTCAAGTCTCGTCACAGTCTATTTGTCCTGTTCAATCAGTCTCCACGTAGGCCCTGATCACTTCAGCACGTCAGAAGTCCTCGTCAGCTACTGTTTAACCAGTTGCAAGAGCGTGGAAAATTTTCAGTTTTGTTCCTACATCTTTAAGATATGTTGAGGCCTCACTCCATAACGTTTTAAGTACTTCCTGCTGAAACTGACCTATTCTGCATCACCAAATGCATTTCCAGGAGCACTAAATGTTTATTACACCAAGGCTGTGTGTAGACTAGCCCCAAACTTCAAAGGGGGGCATGATAATTAGGCTGTCGGGAGTTTCCTAATGAAGTGCTGTCGTGCATATGCAGCATTTCGCGACTCAAAATCTCCCTGGCAGCAACTTGGAAGTGTGAAACTTCGAAGTGCCGGCTTGTGTGTAGCCACAGGTACTTTGAAATGCCTATGCTACACTGAAGTCCCTTTAACCCTCAAAATTTTGTGGTAGCGTGGGCACTTCGAAGTACTTGTGGCTAACCCACAGCTACACACAAGCCAGCACTTCGAAGTTTCACACTTCAAAGTTGCTGCCAGGGAAATTTTGACTCACGAAATGCTGCATATTCACCGCAGCACTTCATTAGTAAACTCCCGACACCCTAATTACCATGCCCCCTTTGAAGTTCGGGGCTAGTCTAGACACAGCCCAAACGTTCGTGCTTTTGCTCACCTATCCTCCCTAGTATTTCAATTGCTTATGTGTTGCATAAAACCTCTCCACCATCAGGCATCTCAAAAGAGACGAATGTTGTTCATTACTTACAGCAAACTGTTTCACATCTGGCAATCCCAGAACTGGGAAGTTGCCAGATGTTCAAATATTCTGGATAACAGAAGGCAGCTGGGTGGGGAGACATGGGTGAAGGTCAGTGGGCCCCCTCCCATAATAAAATTCAGCCTCTGCCCCCACCCACCCACCCACCCACCCACAGAGCGCGCCGGCTCCTGCTGAACTGCTGCTCCACCACCTACTTGTGAGGCTAAAGCATGGCTGCAACATGCAGGGAGCTGGTCTGGGCAGCGAGCACCAGGCAGAAGAGCAAAGGTGCCAGCCACATGCACAGAGCACAGAAGGAAGCCGAGGGGATATTAAGCGGGCTGGCCCACAAGAAGCTGCTGTTCACATATCTGTTCTGTGGCAGGGCATTGCTCAGGGCTCAGATGCGCTCTTCAGCAGAGTAAGAAGGGGAAGTGGCGTCATGACTCCATGCAGGACAGAATGCCGGTTGTTTGAGAATTCCGGTTGATTGAATACAGGATACAAGAGTTTACTGTATAATGGTTCCAAGATCTTTACTTGTGTCTGACAGCAGCATCACTATGTGCGATGCGTGAAGATCCTGCAGGTTTTGAAAATTCTGATGTGTGATGGAATTTAAAACACAGCAAAGGGATGTCACTTTCATCTCACTATGTGGAACCCTGAGGAAGCTCAACAACCTGTATTTTATGTGTATATATATCTCTAGAAGCATAGAATACTAAAATGGGAAGGGACCTCAAGATGTCATCAAGTCCAGTCCCCTACCCTTAAGGCAGGGCCAAGCACCATCACCCCAGTTAGATATTTATCAAACCTGCTGTTAAATATCTCCAGTGATGAAGATTCTATACCCACCCTAGGCAATTTATTCCAGTGTTTGGCTACACCGTCAGTTAGAAAATTTTTCCTAATGTTCAACCTAAACCTCCCCTGCTACAATCTAAGTCCACTGCTTTTTGTTCTATCCTCACAGGCTAAAGATAATTTTTCTCCCTCTTTCTTGACACCCTTTTAGGTACTTGAAAGCTGCTATCTTGTCCCCTCTCAGCCTTCCCTTTTTCAAACTAAACCCCTATTCTTTTCATCTTTTTTCATAGGTCCTATTTTCTAGATATTTAATCATTTTAGTTGCTCTTCTCTGGAATCTCTCCAATTTCTACACATCTTCCCTAAGAGGTGGTGCCCAGACTTGGACACAGTACTCCAATTAAGGCCTAATCAGTGCAGAGCAAAGTGGATGAATTACTTCTCATGTCTTGCTCTCAACACTCCTGTTCATGGAGCCCAGAATCACAGGAGCATGCTGGCATTTTATTTTTTTTGCATGAGAGTGTCACACCATTGACTCACACTCAACTTGTGTTCCACTAGACCTCTAGATCCCTTTAAGCAGTACTCCATCCTAGAGATCACTGTCCATTTTGTATGCATGAAATGGATTGTGCCTCCCTCAGAGGAATACTTTGCATTTGTCCTTATTGAACTTCATCCTCTTTTACTCAGACCAGTTTGTGCAGACTATATTGAATTATAATTCTATCCTCCAAAGCACTTGCAACCCTTCCCAGCTTGGTATCATCTACAGAACTGATAAGCATACTCACTATGCTCTGTGCGTGTGCGTGTGCGTGCGCACGTGCATGCATGTATATTTTATGCATGTTTCCAGAGAGACAGCAAGACAGCACGCAACACAGAGACTGAGAATCAGCACAGTGGAACTGACACTCCATTGCCTTCATCATCATCATCAATAACCATGAGCTCAGTGCCCATTGGTGTCTGATGCCTCTCTCACCGTTTCCTTCCATCTTTCCCTATCCCGTGCAGAGTGGCTTAGTTTCTCTAGACTAGCTCTGCACCATTCTTCGTGGAGTCTGCCTCTCCTATTTGAGCCATCCATTATGCCGAATACTAGGGTCTTGATTTTTCATTCATCATTCAGCCTGCAAATATGTCCAAATAGTTGTAGCTTCCGTTTTATAACGTTCTGCAGCAGGTTCTCTTTTGGCTGTATCTTCCAATATAATTCCTCATTGGTGACCTTCTGCATCCATCCTATTCTCAGAAGCTTTCTATAACAACTCCTCTCGAATGCCAATGTTCTTCTTTTCGAATCTTTCGTTATCACCCATGTCTCACATCCGTACAACGTGCTGCCGAATACACATTTTCAAGACGTCCAGCTTCAGTCTTAAGCTAATTGCTTTGCTTTTCCAGTTATAAGCGCAAGATGACACTGAAGGCTAGTACAGTGTGAGCAGTTTCATTTTCCACCTATTCTTCACAGATGCAAATGATGAAGAAGGTGCTCAATGTCTGGGAATCAGGCTATATCCCAGCAGACAGAAACACGTAACAGAAAAGGCAACTATGAAAGGGTAAACCACATTGCAAATCTAAATGTATGGGCAGGGCCAAATTAACACATGCTGAGGCCCTACGCCAGGAATGGAGCCATGGGTGGTTCACATGAGTGGCCATCCCACACCTCAGTGGGCTGTAGCAGCCTGCAGCCCACTGGAGTTCTTCTACCTGCAGCCCCCATCTGTCCCCCACTGCCCCTACATGCCTCTTGCATATCAGAGCCTCACACTTATCTGCTCTTTGCCTTCTCTCCCAACACTTTTGGAGACAGCTGACTGCAGCGTTCCAGCTCTGGGAGGGAGGAGGTGGCGGCATAGTGACAGAGCTTGGATCAGGTGATTTGCGGTACTCCAAAAGTACTGGGAGGGAGGGGGCAGGCTTAGGAAGTGCAGGGCTCCAGTTGCCCTGCGAGGGAGAGATATGTGGCAGGTGGGAGTCAGCCAGGGCTCCAAAGGACACAGGTGGAAGCCCAGTGTGCGTGCATACAGCCTGAGGGCCGCAGTTTGCCTACTATTGCTCTAAGTTATAGCAAGTTTAAGAGGACCATGGCATTACCCAAAAGACGTCTTCTAGTAATTTTTTTTGTTTTTAAAGGCCACTCATAATCTAAGGCCCTAAACTGTATCTGACTTTACTTATGCATAAATCCAGTTCTGTGGATGGACAACAAGCCATTCCTTAACATGCTTATTGTGACTTCGTCATCCATAATCAATGCAAATATATTGAGAGCAGTAACAGTGAACGCTGGCCACGGCTCTGAATGGTTTTCCATTTAGCTCTTCTGCTTGGTTTCACTAAAGTGCAGCATTGTCACACTTAAAGTGCTATGCAGGGAAGGAAAAATAAAATCAGAGACATACAGAAATGTGTAGCAGTTATAGTGCTAATTGTTACGAATTAGGTTATTGGTCCCCATACTTCCTTGTTGTAACTCTGTGTTGAAGATGCTTATTTGGATCTGCCCTGGCAGCACTACTTTGCCTTCATTCCTTACTTAAAAATCCATAAAGATCAACTTGCTGGTGAGTTCCAGTATTAAGCCATTTGCTATAGACTACTGAGCCACGGTAACACAAGTACCACTGATGGCCATTGAGGTGGCTGGTGAGATACTGAAGGATATTTTGCCTTCACTCTGTTAAAGCAAATTAAAAAAAAAACAACACCTTCTTGCCTTCACTCAAACAGCAGCTCCTACTGAGACACTGACGCTCTTCAAGTGCTATGCTTCCTGCTTTGGGGGTTTCAAAAATTAATAACCGTCCCTTTTCTTTTTTTTCCCCCCTAAGCCTCTCAGTACCACCAGCAGCACATCACTCCCAACTGGCTTTAAAGAAAGAAGTTCAGGATTTACACTTGCTCTCAAAAGCGTGGGGACATTTCTGTGGCTTCAGCTCTTCACTGGTTTCCCCGCGCAACAGTGAGTGAAATGCAAGATTCCACCTCCATTCTTTGTTCTCAGCACCACCATCTCCCGCACCCCCAGAACTGCCAAAGAACTTGATGAAGCTGGAAAAAGCAAGCGTGCTGGTTTATTGAAGAGCTTGATCGGGGGATGATTGTGCCTCCAGATGTGCTGCTGCTCTGAAGCAGATTCTACCACTGTCTGAACTGCACGCTACGTCTCCCATAAACAAACCCCCAAGGTACCAAACACCTCTGCCTTTGTGGACTCAATAACTTGGAAAACGGCTGCCGGCATATGCAGAGGAAGGGCTTAAGATATTTTGATGCTGACCTATCTGATTGATGGCTGATCCGGCAGAACTCATTAGTGAGAAGCGGAGAGATAAACCAGCAGGGCCTCACACAGCAGGATAGATGCAAATGTCAGCACCAAAAAAAGCACCTTTGAGAGAAGGACGAGGTGGAGAGATAAAAGAAAGACATCTATGAAACTGAAAAAAATCCCTTTGCTGATGAAATGCAAACCTCTCACAAACAGTCAAGATGGTCACTTAGACTGGTGTGTTCACATTCACCCAAGGCAGTTTTTTACCGGGGTCCTACAGCATGAAGGAGAAGTTACTTCAGGCTAAGCTGAACATAGCACAGTAACTGGCTTAGTAAGTACAGGCTGAACCTTAAAATCTTTGATGCTCTGATTTGGCAATATGTTGCTGGACCAAAGAGCCCCAGGAACTGGAAACAGGAACCAGCTGCAGGCCTGGTGGCTATGAGCTTGGGGTAGCCTTCTGCAGCTGCAGTATGGGCCAGAAAATTGGCAGCAGCTAGGGAGCCGCAGCTTGGGTCCGGGAGCTAACAGCAGCAGCAAAGCCTTTTCTGTGGCCTGGGCAGACCAGCAGCAGTCAGGGAGCATTGGCTGAGGTTGGGGCCAGGAGGCCACAGCGGGAGGCCAGGGAGCGGTACCCAACATGCTTTGCCCATGGATGGGAAGACAGTGGCTGCAGAAGAAGCCAGAGACGGCAGTGGAGAGAGCCATGGCTGTGGCCAGTGAACTGGTGGTGAAGGCCAGGAAGGGAGCTGCAGCTGGGACGGGAGAAGCCAGTGGCGAGGAGGCCTGCTGGATCTGAAGTGGAGCTCAGTGGCCTGAGCTGGTGGCTGAGGGCACAGAAGGGAGCCTAGGAGCCATAACCTCCCCTGATCTGGCAAAATCCTTTGCTCAGGACAGCTCAGGTCTCAAGGCGCCAGACCAAGAAGGTACAAACTTTAACAACAGCCGTTTCACTGAGGGCTTGCTACTATAGATAGAGCATGCAGAATCCTAGTGTGGGTACAGTTATACTAGTATAACTACACCAAAGTGTTCAGATCTGTATAGGTTATGACCGCTCAGGAAACAAAAACAAGCTCGACCCATGTAAAGCACTGTTTCCACACAAGCAAAGGCTTTTACCTGTCTAACCTTACCAGTTAAAACAAAACAAACCAACATCATACTTCTAATCAACTCTGTTATACCAGTAAAACTAAGCATAGACTAGACCTTATTAAGGGTCCACATTATAATTAAGTTCAATAACCACAAAGGAAGACTATTGCTAAAAATTAGTAATGTGTATTTTTCAACTTAAGAAAGGAATACTTCCAGAAAGTGAGAAAGCTTAGTCAGAAGGTCCTAAAAAAAATAAATAAATAAAAAATGAGAAAATATAAATCCATAGATTCAGCATGAAGGTCTACTCCCAAGACCATGAACGAGCCAGAGAAAGCATGCACTCCCTGAAACAGCACAGGGAGCCAGAAAGGGGCGAGAGGTATTGTTGAAGGGAAAATTCAAGAGTAATTTGAGCCACTCAAGATACTCTTTGCCAAATGGAAAGCCAACCCAAGTTCAAGACAATAGAAAGAGCCCTGAACGATAGCAAGTGAAAGTAAGGTGGAAATTAAGACCACTATGAGATAATTGGAAAAGCAAAATGAAGACATTAAACTATTGCTTGTCATTTGTGTTAAGTCTATTAAAAGGAAGAAGCCAGTGAGAGAACTGGATCACCAGGAAGTAAAAGGAGGCGGGGTGGGAATTAAGGATTTTGCATGAGGCTAAACGACTTCAAGCTTCCTCACAGAGCTTGATGCCAGACTCCCTTTTTTTCAATTCATAAAAGTAAGGCCAGAATAAATTTATAGACCAAGCAGCAAGTCACCAAAATTATAGACTATTCACCCATAAGAGAGACCTCAACCAGTAGTCAAGTTTTATTTAGCTCTGCAACATTCACTATTCTGCAAAGCTACAAATAATTCACAAAGTGGATGTCCAATCAAGTCTGCATATCAGAACCCTGGGTATCACCCACTTAACTGGAAACAAAGCCCAGAAAATATTTTTGTCCTTTTTCTTCCTGGTTTTTAATTCCTAATATTGCCTTCTAAAGGTATTGTGCTACTCTGAACAGCCACATTAAGTTTTAAAGTGCACAAAAGGTGAAGCACCTTTATTTTTCTTCCAATATTAAAAATACAACTGATTTGAGCTGCCTCAGCCTGTTCAAACTCACACAGGCCAGGGTGGCTTTGATTAACATGAAACCATTAGCAGGGTTCTCATAATTAAAGCATTATTTAAGCAAGCTTTTCCCTGGAGTTGTTTAATGAAACTTCAGCAATTAGTGTTTTATGTAATTGCCCTACATTTAATGTTTATGGAAACATATTACAAGTAATTTACATGCAGTTTTCTAAGTGTTTTAGGGTTAATTGGTCTTTCTCTAGTGTATTAAAGAGTTTGTTAATTATTAGTGGGGGGGATGACTGGGAGGTCATTTTTTATAGTAGTTTGGACTGCATGGCTTAACTATTTGTAATTTGGAAATGCATGATGGTTGCTCTTGGCATAAGCACTTACCTTATGGATCAACCCTTTGCTTGGTTGGTCATGAGTAGGTCATGTGCGAGTAGGAAAAGTTTACCAGATCATGACCTTTGCTTTACTCTACCTCTCAGAGGAAGGACATCTGAACTCTTATTTACTGACCTAAAAATCACTTAAAGAAAGTATATGAACATTTGTGGAAGCAAGATAAAGATTGACCAATGAATGCGAGTTTGAAGGTGTAAGAAGGAGAGAAAAAAAATATGTGAAATTCCCTTGTGCATTTAGCAAAGAGGAAGAAAAGGATGTAAGAAGGATCAAGACAGACTTTTCCAATGGATCATTACTTGATTAAAGGAACTGTCCCAGAGCGTTTCTTCAAAAGCACACTACCAGTGGTGAGTCTAATTTTTTCCAAAACATTTTCAGTTTTTTGTAGGGTTTTATCGGGTTTTTTTTCTTTTTTTTTTCTTTTTAACTCTTGGGAAATTTAAAGCCTGATCGATCCCACTGACTTGAATTGCCTTTGAATTAGGCCTTAAGGAAAGTCCAGGCTTTGTAATCAGTTCTGCTTTGATGGCCCTGGAGAATGAACTCTTATTTAGCTATACATCAAACAGAAAGCAGACATATCAGCTGCTCCACCTTCCCACCCAATCTGTTCTCTACCTCTAAAAACAGAAAAAGGGGAAGTCAGAGCCCCAACTTTTTTAGACTCTGCTCTGAGGAATACCAGTCACTACTCCCTATCGACCATCAAGGCTGAATTCTAAAATCGCAGTTATTCCGTCCCACTACCAAAAACTCCCAAACTTACTACTGCTGTGAGTGCAGAAGAGAAAATATAATAATCCTGTTGATACTGTTGCACAGCTACAAAAACTGGCTTTTGTACAACAACAAATACATATACATTGAGCTTTTTGGAACCCTCCCTCAAACACACAAGGCAGGAGGTGGTAGGATTTAATTTCTACTGAATGAAAAAGAGTTGAGTCAATAGAGGGTAAAAAGGTTATTTTCAAACATCTATAGCACAGCTATTATAAAAGTTTCAGCTTTAAAATGTACAGGCTTAACCTCTCTAGTACAGCGCCCTCAAGACCTGACCGGTGCCAAACAAATTTGCTGGGCCATGGGAGGTCAATACTGTCTAGCAACATTATCAACACTTTCCACTGCTTACTGAGCTCTTAGGAGACAGTCGGGGGTAAAATACAGCTAAATGACAGCACAGAACACCAAGAGCTAGGACTGGTGGCTATAACCAAATTTTATAGGACAGTGGAAACCTTGGCCACACCCATAATAAGTGGTCATCTGACTAACTAAAATCATGCTGGATTACGGATGTTGCTGGATGAGAAAGTGCCAGACTAGAGAGGTTCAATCTATAGTTCACTTGTCTTCTATAACATACATAGCTTCTGTTATTTGGACATGCTTGGCGAAACATTTAGGATCAAATTTACTCCTCTCTTCTCTGCATCATTCAGGGAGTTCAGTGAGGTCTGCAGAAATGGAACACACTACCTAGGCCATTGGGCAACTGCGATTCCAGCTTGGAGCAGAAAGATGCTGTCTTTCTGCACCCCTGTGGCTGAGGAGGCTATGTCAGTCCCACACTCCCTCTCCTGGACTACATACAACATCATGTGCCAAAAGAGCAGACGACGATGCCAACTAAATATGCACCCAGATCATAAATAGAACTACTAAAGGCCGGAGGACCAACAGTATGCCCAGCACGCTCACATGGAATCCTCCCCAAGACCATGTTACTATTAATTCACACCTAAGACCGCACCAGTGGTCAATTTTGCCTGACACCCTAAGCACTGCTGGACAGGAAGGCCTTCAGGATGATAATTCTTTTTTACCTAAAACCTTCGTTTTCAAGCTAATTGTGCGAGCAAAGCTCAGAAACGATCCAAGAAAATTCCAGTTGGTCTTGAAATACAAAAATCTCAGTTTCAGTCCTTTGTTTTGGGAGGGCGGCACTGTCTTTCCTTCTGAGCCATCTCATGTGCTCAGAGCTGGACATAGCCACCCAGAAAACAACAAAAAAAAAAACCACCTTTATATCAAAACAGAAGGGATACAGAGAGGTAATGCTGAAATTAGGGGTCAGAGATACTTTGGTATGAAGGAAAAACAGTAAAGACTGGGACTTTCTTAATCTAGGACTAGACAGAAGTTCACAAAATGATTAACAGTGATCCGGATATTCTGGTTCTTGCATACCAACGAGAAAGATAAAATTAAACAAAATTTAAAGGCAACAAATATGAAACTGATAAATTTAAAACAGCTTATTTATGGAACTCTGCCACAAGACATCGAGGTCAAGAACTTAACAAGACTCAAAAAAGGATTAGGACACTTACAACGCATGTGAACATGAGACACCCTTCATAAATTACGCCGACCCATACTTTTTGTAACCCCTATTAAAAGGGCAGCACACACAATGATTTGTAAATGTGACACATGTTTACTGCAGGATGCTCACCATTTATTAAAACTAAATCAGGAGGCTTTTGGTTTTTTTAATTTCCCAATCATAGTGCCTAGAGCCACACAAGTCGTTAACGAGCTGCATGCTGCTTCGGAGCCACAGGTTGCAGACCCCTGTACTGAACCAATTATCACACCTGTTTTACACCTCTGGAGAAGTGGGAATTTGTGGAGAAAAAAGCCTTTAGCGCATGTTACCACATCCTTGAACCAGCGCTGGATACCAAAGTCAAGATTTTCAACAACGGGAGTCTAAAGTAGGACTCAGCCTAATTTTCAGTCGTGCTGGAGATCCAAAAGCTTATTGGGAACTGCTGGGAATGGCAAAAGATGCTATGCTGCTTCGCAGGGCGGGGGGCAAAAAAAATGCAAGCCATTTAGCTGGGTCTCTCTACATGTGGATTAGGAATTTAATAGCCCACATTTTGTTAAGTGTTTGCTCAGGAATCTAATGACCTTGCTTTAACCAAATTTGAGCTAGAAAAAACAAAGCCAACTTAAGTCACATTTTTAAACACACACACACAGAGAACAAACAAACCTTTTCATTTTCTTAAATGACAGTCACATAATACTAGTCTCTTTAACACTAATTTTTTAAAAATTGAGCACATGCCCACAACTGAATTTTAAGTTAGCTCCTTTATCGTTCAGAAGTACATATACAGGTTGAATCTCTCTACTCTGGCACCTGCGGAACCTGACCCGTGCCCAATGAGAGAGTATGTTGAACCTCAGGAGGTCAGTATTGTCTTGCAGCATTACCAACACTTTCACTGCTTACCAAGCTGTTAGAAGACATTTAGGGGTAAATTACAGCTAAATAACAGTAGAGAACAATTATCCAGGACTGGTGGCTGGAAACCAACTTTATGGGACCATAGTAAAATTTGGCCATATCCATGATAAGTAGTTGTCCAGGTAATTAAAATCACACCAGATTTCAGATGTCGCTGGATGAAAGAGTGACAGACTAGAGAGGTTCAGCCTGTACTTCCGGTCCTGAAATTTTAGGCACAGCGGAAAAAAAAAAAAAAAGCAAATAGTGCAAAGATTAAATTCACGTGCAAGTTTAGAGAATTATTACATACACCTACTTGAATTGTTCAGAGTAGCTTAGAATTCCTTACAGAAACAAGCTCAAAAAGCCCTGTTTTGATTTTAAGAGGACAGGACTATTAAGAGATAATTAATACGTAATTCATATTCATAAAAAATATTATTCTAAAGTGGGAACAGGATGCAGTGTGTTGTTCCAACATACACACAGCAGGTCAAAAGGTCATGTCAGCTTGATGACCTTCCAGTAGCGCCTGCTAGAATTACACTACAGAGTTAAGCAATCTCAGTGTATGCTGCTGAAATTTTGAAGCACAGCAGCTGGGCAGGGCTCAGTTGAAGCAGACATTCAAAGGACTCTGTCCCAGTGCCAAACATCGCGTTAGATCTTACAAGGGTGGCTTTGTCTTAGCTCCCTCCTCCCAACACATGGGAAACTTTAGAAATTCCCTTACGAAGGAGAACAACTAAGCTTAGCTACTTGGTATTATTAGCTCTCAAGGTTAGTTTGCTGTTTGAGCCAGGACATATTTCCAGTACTTCTCAGTACTAAAAAACAACCTTCCACTTTGTAATCACTTGCCTTTTATCTTTAATAAGGGATTATGGGATATTTTTTCAGCTAATACCTTAAAATCCAGATAATCATAAAAGCAATCAGTAATACCCTATACATGTTAATTACTCATTTTCTTCTCCTCTCTCGTTGGCACGCTATCAATCGTGTACATTAAATTTGTCTATAATAAGGCTGAAAGTCAAAATCAATATAGAAGTCCCAGCCTCTGAAAAGTCGCAGGTTTAGATTTTTGGGGATCAAGGAAGGCTTAGTTTTGTGATGATAATGAAGAAAACTTTGCCCTGCGTGTTAATATATGCCGAACTATTCAATTTAAAGATCCACTCCAGCAATCCATCCATATGTAAAACTTCCCCACTCAAACCAAATGAAGAGCAGGCTATTGGGACAAGGGAATCTCTCCAGCCGATAAAGCAGATGTTCGAGTCTCAACTTGCAAAACAATCATGGCCAGCAATGTGTGACGCTATAATAACTTTAAGTCTTGCATAATAGTTTAGGTTGGAAGTTTCAAAAGAAAATAAGGGAATTTGGTTCCACTAAAAGTTTCATGCTTAATATCTTCAAGGTCTTGACTTCGCCTGTTTTAAAAACACACACACAAAGCTATGAATGTGAACGCAACAGATTGCATTCTTAATATCTGTCAAATAGTGGAACGCTTCCATCAGACTGAAGAATTAAGCATCGTGGGCAAAAGGGAACTTTGTGTCAAGACACAGAATGAATGACATACATACTGTACTGGGCAGAATCATTTACACTATAAGTTACATCAAGTGGAAAAAATTTAAAGCATCTGTGTCATAAAGTTGCTGATTTCATTTTATAAATGGGAAAAAAAACTGGAAAGAGAGAAATGGAGATCCACGAAGATACCCATTCCTGAAGCTTCTCATTGCTTACCAAGCCTTCAATTTTTAAAATCTTAATTTGATGAGCTAGGGATGCTGCATAGTGGGGATACTTGTTACTGGGAAAGTAAATATGCTAGAGGTGGATGGACAGTTTGGTCATAAATTTAAGACACTCCTAACACCAGGACTGTTAGAGAAAAAAAAAAATCCACCTCGTTTTAGCAAGTTTACTTGCAGCCCTTTGGCTAGGTCAGCACCGCCCGGGTGTTTTTCAAAATCACGGACCATTTTGACAGTGATAGCGAAAGCACTGGCTTGCTTTCACGTTGTTTTCCGTAGGAACCAAAGCACGCAGCACCTGAATCACTGAGGAGAGCCACGTAGTAGCTAGCGCACTCTGCACTGCTCTGGGACACAAAGCAAATCTTTATTGGGGCAGTGGGGGATGCGTGTGCATGGCATCCCATGCTTCTATTCCCATTGGGGGAGGCACAGGAGCATTCCACAGTGATGATTTGTTTTGAGTCCTGGAGCAGCGACAGCCCGGGCAGTCAGAACGGAGCTGAGAGAGAAGGGGTGCATACCTGTTGGTAAGACGGCTGAGTTTCAAAGCACAGCCACTCTGCAATCAGACCGATAAAAGCAATCAAGAGTCTTCACTGGCACATCAGCACAAAATGCTAAGACACTCTTGCTCGGGTGGGTTTATTTTTGCACACGCAATGTGGATTTCCGGTGAAAATGCTACATATTTTGTGTTGAAACCTGGACTTTTTGCTCTAAACCTAACAAGTGTAAACCTAGCCTTTGGCCACTGTAATGGGGTGACTGTCCCACTTTGGAAGATGAAAGGTAAAAAGTAAGCTGGAAAGAACCTGGGCACACCCAACAAATAAGGGACAGGCTTGTTAGGAGCCTATCGGGAGGCAGGTTGCTGGAGCAACCCAGATTCATGGCATCACTCAATAACAAGTAGGATGTCTTCATGTCAGAGAACTGCTCGGCGGTGCAGAGGGCAGCAGGGGTGCTGAAACAATTATAGTGCAGGTGCTGGGAGCCATTGAACCAAAAATTGTAAACCCTGTATATAATGGAAACCACTTCAGGCCAGGCCCGCACCTCTAGTTCCAACACCTGACCAGCAATGGAGAAGCACTTTGGGCTGAGCAGTGCTTGGCTGGCTCAGGGAAGTCAGAGAGGCTCCAGCTAGACACCTGTCCACCTGCAGCCCCTGCTGCAATGGTCCGATAAGTGAAAGGGCTATGGGGAAGTGGCCAAGGGAAGACTGGCAGACAAAGGGAGCCAGAACATGACTGCTACCAGAGGGTCCCTGAGTTGGGTCCCCCCTTCCCCCATGACTGCAACTTGCCACAATGGCCAATACAAACTGTGGCTTGCCACTGAGGGGAGGGGCTAGACTCTGGGTTTGCAGTTGGCCACTGAGGCAGGTGCAAGCCAAAGAACTGACGATACCCCCAGAAGGAGGGGCAACAGAGTGGCAGAAACTGCCAGAGCACTATGTCCAGAAGAGGCGACCATAGTCCAGGGAGCAACATGGGTCCAACAGAGCAGACAACGGTGCTGACCAGAGGGTGGCACAGTATAACCAGCAGGAGACCGCTCTGAGGAGTCGTTGCTACAGCCACAACTTTACTGAATGGAAATGCTTCGGACCGGGTTAATTCAACTCTTTCGGAAACAAGGATAACAATTTAGTGACCAGGGTTAATGCCGGGGCATTGCCATCTGCTGATGATAGCACAATCAGTTCAATAACTGTGCTCTCTATATGTAAGCCATCTCCATTCTTCAACTCAACCTGCCTAAAGGCCCAGCTATTTTAAGTACCTGCTCTGTTATTTACCCTACTTTATCAGCCTAAATTTACATACAGCATAACTCATCGCCAGAGTCTCGATCAATCAGTGCTATCTGTTCCTCATGCCCAGCCTACCCCTGCAGCCTGAAACACATATTATATTGCCCTTTAATATCAGTGCAGTGGGGCCATGGGGTTGCTGTTCCTTTAAAAGGGATTCTGGGCCCAGGCTACCTACGGTATCCACTTGTCTCATACAAGCTCCAATGTATTTCAAAAATTGAAGCCAATGGACTCACTCAAGGTATTTCCGCACTGATATTTTGTAGTTTACACAGACAATTCCTTCACAACAAATAGTTTTAGTACAATTTCAGCACAAATACTGAGCAGCACCTCATTTGCATTTGAGCGTGACAGCCATTTGGCCTTTTTCTGCATTACTCCAGCCCTAGAAGCGTGAACCAGATAACACAATCACCTGATGGGACATACCATGACAATTACAGTGCGCTAATCACTTACCAAAGCGTACTAACGTGGCTGGGTTCTCATGCCAACATCTACGGGTAGTCAGTGTTGCCAGTGATTTGGTTTACAACCAGAATGCCCAGTTGAAAAGGGAGCTTGGCAGCTCCAGTCCGTGGTGCTGGGGGTAGCGGGGGAGAGCGCTAAGGCAGTCTAGTCCCTGCCTGTCTTAACTCTGCACTGCACCTCAGAAGTAGCCAGCAAGTCAGCCTCCTACGGGGATCGGGGGCTCAACATGCTGCCCCCACCCCGAGCACCAGCTCCACACTCACATCTTCTGGGAACTGTAGCCAATGGGAGCTTTGGGGATGGTGCCCCTGGAGCCTCCTGGACTATCCACCCACCTAGGAAAAAGAGACCTGCTGGCCACTGCCAGGGTGCAGGGTGCCAGGACAGACATGGAGCCCCACTGCCCAAGGTAAGCACACGCTCCAACCCTGAACCTCACACTCAACACTGAGCCTCCCCACCCCAAAAAACCCTCACCCCAACTCACCCCAGAGCCTGCACCCCCAGCCATCGCCCAAAGTTTCTTCTCACACCCTGAAACTCTTATCCCTGGCCCCACCCTAGAGCCACCACCACCAGTCAGAGCCCACACCCCAACCCTTTACCCTAGCTTAAAGCAATCAACCTCCCCACCCCAAATCTCTCCACCTCATCCCAGTCTCCTATGCCCCAAGCCACTCATCTCCAGCCCCTCCAGAACCCACACTCCCTCAAACCTCAGCTTGCAGCCCCCTCCCACTCTTTGAAGGATTTCAACCCCACCCCACTCCCAGCTTGAAGCCTTCTCCTGGACACTGGAGCTTGCGCCCTCCTGCACATCAACCTTTGCCCCAGCCTGGAGTACTCTCCTGCATCGTAAGCCCCTCAAAGTGAGAGAGTGAGTGACGGTGGGGTAGAGTGAGCCACCAAGAAAGGGAGAAGGTAGTGAGCAGGGGCAGGGACTCACGGAAGGTGCAGAGCTAAGGTACTCCATGTTGTGGCAGTAGAAAGCAAGTAGCTGAGTTACTATGTTTTATGTTCCTGAATAATGCCCGCTACTGGTTGAACCTCTCTCATCCAGCACCCTTGGGACCTGACTGATGCCAGATGAGAGAGTACAGAAGGAGGGCTAGGTCAGTGGTTTGAGCATTGGCCTGCTAAACTCAGGGTTGTGAGCTCCATCCTTGAGCGGGCCATTCAGGGATTGAGGCAAGTACATGCCAAGAATGGTGCTTGGCCCTGTTAAGAGGGCAGAGGTCTAGACTAGATGACCTCCCAAGGTCCCTTTTAGTTCTAGGAAATGTGTATCTCCATTATATTATTTGCAAGACCACAGGGGGCCAAGATTGTCTAGCACATGACCAACACTTCCACTGCTTACCAGATTCTTAGAAGACATTTAGGGGTAAATTACAGCAAATTAGCAGCACAGAACACTGAGCACCAGAACTGTTGGCTGTAGAACTTCATGGGACCATGGGAAACTTGGCCACACCCAGATATTGTGTGTTCTGAAGAGACTCCTGTCCCTCTTCCTCTTCAGGGCAGCGCTGCTCCCTCAGATATTTTTGATGTACTTCATCATAGATTTGGGTCTCTCTTGCTACCAAGAGTCACTGAAATTAATTTCACTTTTCTTTCTCCTGCTGAGGAATCCTGCAGGAAGATCCAGTCTAGAAAACTGGTGAATTCTCAGGAAATAACAATTTGGAGCCCTACTTTAAATCATAAGTTTGGAGATTTATGAAAACAGAAGAGGATAGTGTATCACACCTCTAATAGGCAGCATGACAGGGCACTAGAAATGGAATGAGGGGACCCGAGGTCTAGTGTAAGCTCTACCACTGACCCACTTGGTCACCCTGGGCACATCATTTCATTACATCTGCTTCAGTCCCTCCTCCCCCCGAATTCTGACTTATCCATTTAAATTGTAGGAGTTGTCTCTCTCTTGCTCTCTCCCTCTCTCTCACCATGTTTCCAAGTGCTGTCCGTCCAGTATATCTGTCAAAGTATAGCAGCACTTAGCAACGTTTAAAATCCCTAAAACTCTTAGATGAATTAGGAATGTGGAATTAGAAGAACTTGAGAGCTTTAAACACAAGTGTTGCCATAAGTAGATATTCTGGTGAAGCATAACTGCACCCAGGAAGTCATGCCCATAGTATGTGTTTCTTTTGTCAGTAGTGCTGAACTTGGCACTTAAAATACAAAGTTTAAAAGTCCTTGACATTAAAACATCCTCAGTGAAAGACGCCAATATACAATTTTTTTTTTTTGTCCTGTGTCTTTGGCTGAAAGGTGTCTGGGAATTATCTAGATGCTAATTTAAAATAGTTACTGGATAGAACAGAATAGCATAGTTGATATTCTTCTAGTGTTTTTGTTTTGTTTTCATTTTTTTAAAGTAAGCAGCTTGTATTGGTGTTAGAAATTACAGTACTCTACATTGGAACTCTCTCTCGTCCGGCAACATCTGTCACCTTGAATGATTTTAGTGAGCTTTCCACTGAGGATGTTTGATGCTAGCAATATTTTTCCTTCTAAAATATTAGAGATCAAATTGCATGTATCAAAAAAACTAAGATATTAGACTAGTATTAATATTTATAATGCATTCATAATAGTATAGCTGTTATTATGAGACTCATACCAAACCAGAGTCAATTTGTACTGTTTTGGCATGAGTTGTGCTTGGAGAAGTCATGTTATGCTGCACCTGAGATGGGGATCAAATGCTCCAGCACTGTTCCCAATGTGAAGCACATTTGTGATCCAAAGATGAAAAAACACTCTTCCCACTAAAAAACTGTCAAATGTTATTTTTATTTTCCAGTCATTTTCTGAAAAAAAAAAAAAATTATAAAAAAGACAACATTTAAAAATATTTTTCCATGCCTAATTTGTTTTGCATTTCTTTTTCATAAAAATGTTTAAGCTTTAAGGAGGAAGCGTCGTGTTTTGAGCAATATTGTCCTTTCTAGACTTGTACAAATGAACAACTCTAACTATCCCTCTTTTGGCTGCTATACTGACGTTTTGTTTTGCATTTGTACTTAATTTTTACCCTTAATTATAGGGTTGCTAACCATCCTCCTATCAAAAGGACATTAGTTGATCATTCATTTTCTCTTGTTATTTTTTATAAAATAGACATCTAAAAACACTAACTCTTTTAAACCAACTTTTGAGCATTACACATGGCAATTTTTCAGTATGAAACCTCCCCTCTCCCCAACATACACTTCCCCACACCCAACCAGCATGCATGTGTGCTGTGAAGCCCAAAAGGGTTCTGTGGCCAAGCTCTTTTTCAATGAAATGCCAATATTAGGTTAGCAAACTGAGGTTTGTTTTAGGAGGCAATGACATGCTATCCTCAGTTCAGAGTCTTTCCTTAGAATTATGTTTGATACCAGCCTCCTGGAAGAGATGGCGACTTCTAATTCCACTGGTCTCCCTCTAACAAAGTGGCCCTCACAACATTTCCACGGAAACAATTCTGAGCAACAGCAACACAAATACACATTCTCAAAATTGCCTGGCAGGACATACTGCCATATCGTTCTGGCACGTCTTACACTGAAGCAGTTTAAGGAAGGGAATGTTAGCTTCTTCGGGGGCAGGGAGTTGCTCATACATTTCAGAGTGACCACAAGGCGTGACAGGCAGATCAGCCACTTGCTGTCAGAGATAACTAAATGGAGAGATATTTGCTCTTCCAGCTATTTACATGAGAAACAATCTAAACACATGAATTTTATCTCAAGTGAAGGGATCCATTTAAGTGTGCACAGCAAATTACTAAGCATATCAGAGAATCACTAAGCAATTAGAGCTAAGAAAGGTTTTAAAAACTGGATTGATATGGACACCTATGTAAATAATGGCTTTTGAACTGCAGCAAATTTCAGAGAGATTTTAAAAATTAACCACTTCTTTCGTAGGTATGCAATATGTTACATACCGGCATAAACACTTATCATAGAAGAAACACATCTTCTAAGAAAACTGAGAAATTGTATCATGAACATCCCCCACACATGATCATGTAAGATGGCTGGAACAACTATACTACATATGGACATGGAAAAGCAATAGCATGAAAACTTTTCTGTATTAAAAAGGTACCTAAAAACACAAATCAGTAAATGCCTGAAAGACCAGCTAAACAGAATCAAGCCCATTACTGGTAGTCTCTCCGTTCTCTGTGGACAGCCAGCAAGTTTTCAGCAAAATAGTCTGGGAATGGATGTTTTAGATATTTATTTCCTTAAATCATAACCCAAATTCTCCTACTTGATCCCATAGTGAGTCGAAGTCCCAAGTTTAGAATGTCAGTCTTTCTATGGAAATCAACATCCTTTTGTAAATTCGGTATTAGAATATTCTCTGTAAGATAATAAGTTGGTCTAGGAAGGAGAGAGACCTTTTTCTAAAACAAAATCTTCAGTTATTGACAATAATGCAGCAAGCCCCAAGGATTTCTGTTCTGAGCCTGCTGCACTTGAAAGTTGTCCTTGACAGAAAAGTCCCATTGTAAGTAAATGCTCAGCATAACTAAATGAGAATACATGACCTTGGTGGTAAGCAAAATATTTTAGTTTTCCAAAACATTTACTCTGCCTTTTGCAATTGTAAATCTGGATGTTCTTGGTTAATGAAGGACCCTGAATCCGTGTAACCCTGAGAAACATTGTGTTGAATTTCATCAGGCAACGATGTAAGTAGGCACAGTAAAAGCTGTGAAATTAAACTTCTGAAGCCTTCTTTCAAAAGCATAAAACCAGACTTCCCATTGATTTCTGTTAAAACATCAACATAAGGTTTCCTGTTCTACAAGTCTTCTCTTATCAGTTTAATTGATAATGCAGCCTGATGCAGATGTGAATGCTTTGAAACTCAGATTTGTTTCTATAGTACAAGGGGGGAAAAAAAAAGCAATATTTCACTTTCGTTTGAACACCACTGAGCTCACAACTTTCTCACAAAGGAAAGCAGCATACTGACCCCTGCAGAGCTAGGATTCACAGTCATCAGGCAGAAATGATGGCAAAACATGCGATGTGTACAGCAGTAAGCATGTGATACGATAGGCACATTATAGTGGAATTTTCAAAAATACTCTGGGTGTGTCTACACTGCAACCAGGTGTCAGAACAGCTCAGGGAGACATACCCATAGTAGCTTTAGTGAAGACAGTTCAGCTAGCTCAGGTATGCCTACACATGCAGCAGTCATACCTCTTGATTTCAAAGTAAAACACACCATAGCCATGTCTACACGTGCACGCTACTTCGAAGTAGCGGCACTAACTTCGAAATAGCGCCCGTCACGGCTACACGCGCCGGGCGCTATTTCGAAGTTAACTTCGACGTTAGGCAGTGAGACGTCGAAGTCGCGAACCCCATGAGGGGATAGGAATAGCGCCCTACTTCGACGTTCATCGTCGAAGTAGGGACCGTGTAGTCGTTGCGCGTCCCGCAACTTCAAAATAGCGGGGTCTGCCATGGCGACCATCAGCTGAGGGGTTGAGAGACGCTCTCTCTCGAGCCCCTGTGGGGCTCTATGGTCAACGTGGGCAGCAGCCCTTAGCCCAGGGCTTCTGGCTGCTGCTGCCGCAGCTGGGGATCCATGCTGCAGGCACAGGGTCTGCAACCAGTTGTCAGCTCTGTGTATTTTGTGTTGTTTAGTGCAACTGTGTCTGGGAGGGGCCCTTTAAGGGAGCGGCTTGCTGTTGAGTCCGCCCTGTGACCCTGTCTGCAGCTGTGCCTGGCACCCTTATTTCGATGTGTGCTACTTTGGCATGTAGACGTTCCCTCGCAGCGCCTATTTCGATGTGGTGCCACGCAACATCAAAGTTGAACATCGACGTTGCCAGCCCTGGAGGACGTGTAGACGTTATTCATCGAAATAGACTATTTCGATGTCGCTACATTGAAATAAGCTATTTCGATGTAGGCTTCACGTGTAGACGTAGCCCATGAGTCTTAACCTAACTCTAGTCCCGTTGAAATCCGGGGTAACACTCAAGAGGACTTCCGTAGGACGAGAGCCAAGCCACCACTGAGTGGGTTTCAAAATTCCATTCTAATCTAGTTCTCCCAGGGCACGACATGACAAACCCCTGGTAGCAGTTCTCATACCAGCTGAGTCACTAATCGCTCACGCGCACTAGTCTCAAAGAAGGCAGATGCTACAAGCTCATCTGCTAGCAAGAGTCTCTCCCCTTTGATTTCTAGATGCTTTCAAGAGTTTTAATTTGTAAGTGAGAACTGCAGCCATGTAAAATAATACCTCTTGAGGGCTTACAAGGAAAATCAAAGCCCAACTAGAAACTGAAGCCTGCCATTATCAGCCAAATTGCTGGTATTAGTTAAATAAAGGACTTGTGCCTGTAAGAGATCAGTGTGATGAAAACAAACAGAGAGGGGAAAAAAAAAAAAAAAAAAAGAGAGAAAGCAGCCCTGTAAGAGTAAGTGTAAAGCCCACAACTATTCATTGGCACAAAACAAAGCCAACATCTCCTGAGCAATTCTGTGATCAAAGATGGATTAGATAACATTAGCCAGGCAAGAGGGTGATGTTCCCAAAAGCAGTCAGAGCACCTCTCACTCTGGTCCAGGGGTGAGAGAAAAGTAGCAATACAACCTGAAGCTCTTTCCTGAGTGTGCTTTTTATAAGCAGACACAGGAAGGACCACACACTCACTTTCAGGTGACATTGTAAATAAGAAGTATGCAGCATTTCTCCCCCCTACAGGTTAAAAACAAAAAAAAACAAAAAACCATATGTCTTTGCATTTGGCTGAACAAGAAGTAGGAATGAGTGGACTTGTAGGCTCTAAAGCTTCATATTGTTAATGTTTTAACATAACGGCACTCAAAAACATTACATTTGTAAGATGCATTTAAACTGTAAAGAGACTGCACTACAATGATGTATGAGGGCCAGCTCAGTGGTTTGAGCACTGGCCTGCTAAATCCAGGGTTGTGAGCTCAACCCAGAGGGGGCCATTTAGCAATCTGGGGCAAATTGATTTAAAGGGGGGGGGATGGGAGGGCAGGAGGAGGATACTTGGTCCTGCCAAGAGGCAGGGGACTGGACTTCATGACCTCCTGAGGTCCCTTCCGGCTCTATGGGGGCAGGGGGGGTGTTAATTGAAAACTTCCCTTTTGTTTTTTTTTTTGTTTTTTTTAATACAGTGGAGATATTTGTAAGCAAAATAATATAAAGTGAGCACAGTACACTTTGTATTCTGTGTTATAACTGAAATCAGTACATTTGAAAATGTGGAAAAATACCCAAAAACATTTAAATAAATGGTATTTTATTAACAGCATGTTTAGAACTGCAATCACCTTTTTTTAAATCAATTTAGAGTTATTCTCTTGATTTCACTGCCATTGACAGCCCCAAAAAGGGATTTCACAAAAAGTAGTAAGTCCTTTTTTTTTTTAAACTAGTAAATCTTACAAGTTGTATCTCCCAAAGGAACATTAATAAATAATCTTCATTTCGACAGAACACGATTCTAAAAGGACACAAAGTGTTTTCTAATCTGTTTGTATATGGTTCAATTAGAGCTAAGACTGGTATATATTTACTCTTTTGTTCTGGCATGTGTACAACCAGGGTATTTGGTGTGTTTCATTTTTGTTAGAAATGGAAATGAAGACTAATTTTCCCAATTACAGAGGAAATCTTAACTTGAGAAAAGGAATGCAGTGGACCAAATGAGTTCTTGGCAAAAGTACTCCAGGACATTCCATGACCAAAGAGATGAACTCATGGTGAACATTTTATCTGTAAAATGGCAACCAGCAGCACAGAATCCTCCAAGTGGGAATACTGGTTCAGTGCAGACTCAGATGGAAGACTATCATCAACTATCAGAGGGGTAGCCGTGTTAGTCTGGATCTGTAGAGCAACGAAGGGTCCTGTGGCACCTTATAGACTAACAGAAAAGTTTAGAGCATGAGCTTTCGTGAGTTAACTCACTTCTTCAGATGCTGGTCAGCATCTGAAGAAGCGAGTTAACTCACAAAAGCTCATGCTCTAAACTTTTCTGTTAGAGCAACGAAGGGTCCTGTGGCACCTTATAGACTATCATCAACTGAATCACTACTTATAAGGAAAACCAAGAATGTTCCCGAAGGGGGGAAAAAATGGAAAAAGGAAAATAAAGTCAGATATCCAAGGGCTGACAATCTAACCCAGCCCAAATGCAGAGTTCTGGAAAGATCACAGCCTGTCATGCACAACCACCATCACTGAATAGTAACAGAGAGTAAGCCGTGCTAGTCTATACACTATCAAAACAAAAAGCAGTCAAGTAGCACTTTAAAGACTAGCAAAATAGTTTATTAGGTGAGCTTTCGTGGGACAGACCCACTTCTTCAGACCATAGCCAGACCAGAACAGACTCAATATTTAAGACACAGAGAACCAAAAACAGTAATCAAGGAGGACAAATCAGAAAAAGATAATCAAGGTGAGCAAATCAGAGAGTGGAGGGGTGGGGGGTGGGGGGAGATCAAGAATTAGATTGAGTCAAGTATGCAGACAAGCCCCTATAGTGACTCAAAGTTCACATCACGATTTAAACCATGTGTTAATGTTCCGAATTTGAATATAAAATGTCAGTTCGTCCACTTCTCTTTCTACAAAGGAGCGATAATTTCTCTTCAGTAACACACATACCTTGAGGTCATTGACAGAATGCCCCATTCCACTAAAATGCTGACTAACTGGTTTGTGGATCTGGAGTGTTTTGATGTCTGTTTTGTGCCCGTTGACCCTTCGTCTAAGGGAGTTAGAAGTCTGTCCAATATACAAAGCATCTGGACATTGTTGGCACATGATGGCATATACGATGTTAGTAGAGGAGCATGAGAAAGTGCCCGTGATTCTGTGAGTAACCCGGTTAGGTCCAGCGATGGTATTTCCAGAGAAGATTTGTGGACAAAGCTGGCAGTGGGCTTTGTTGCAGGGAAAGGTTCCAGGACTGGTGTTCCTGGGGTATAGACTGTGGCTGTTAGTAAGGATCCTCATGAGGTTGGGAGGTTGTCTGTAGGAGAGAACAGGCATGTCACCCAGGGCCTTCTGGAGTGTAGCATCCTGATTAAGAATAGGTTGTAGGTCTTTAATAATTCGTTGCAGTGGTCTGAGTTGGGGGCTGTAGGTGATGACCAGTGGTGTTCTGTTCTTGGCTTTTTTGGGCTGATCTTGGAGTAGCTGGTTTCTGGGTATGCGTCTGGCCCTGTCGATTTGTTTTTTTACTTCTCCTGGTGGGTAATTCAGGTTTATGAATATTTGGTAAAGATCTTGTAGTTTTTGGTCTCTGTCAGTTGGATCAGAGCAAATGCAATTGTACCTAAGAGCTTGACTGTAAACAATGGATCTAGTCACGTGTGCAGGATGGAAACTAGAAGGGTGTAGATAAGTATAGCGATCAGTAGGTTTTCGGTACAGTGTGGTACTGATCAGGCCATCCTTGATTAGTACTCTAGTGTCCAGGAAATGTATCTCTTGCATGTTGTAATCGAGGCATAAGTTGATGGTGGGGTGTAGATTGTTAAAGTCTCTGTGGAATTCTTCTAGAGCCTCTGTACCATGGGTCCAGATCATAAAGATGTCATCAATGTATCTTAAGTAGAGGAGTGGTAATAGGGGACGAGAGCTGAGGAATCGTTGTTCCAGGTCACCCATAAATATATTAGGACATTGTGGGGCCATGCGGGTGCCCATAGCAGTTCCACTAATCTGGAGGTATAAATTGTCTCCAAAACAGAAATGATTGTGTGTGAGAACAAAGTCATTATTCGTTTTCTGAGGGCATGTCTACATTTGCACTTGATAGACGAAAACTGTTGTTGTTCAGTGATGCTCAAACTCCGCCCGCACATTAACAACCAAGTTTCCTTGCAGCAAGTTGAAAGTAGGAGTGCTGCTTTGTCAGCAGGAGCACATAGGGCAGACATACCCTAAAACCAAACACCTACCAGTGGGCAGTACACTTTCATTAATTACTCTTTTATACTGGGGTCATGCCCAGCCCCCAAAGGCTTCATGAAAATTGCCTTCTGACTCTGCACAACTCCAAAACACTTTATGCAAAATGCATTAAGTAGCATATCAATTTTGAAGTTTTAATCTGCTGAATCTGTATATCCTATCCGTTTGCACATATTCTACGTGGCTTTAGATATATGAAGTGTGAATCTGGCTTTAATTCTGGTTGTGCTAATGCAAGCCATTAGGCACACCTGAGGAGCATGACTACGGGTGTTGTTTTGAGTACTGAAATAGTGTTGTTTGTCCAGTAAGCCCAAACTGTGGTTGGTCCTAAAAAGACATGCGACCATGTCACTGGGTACTGGAATCCATCTTGAATGTGGTACTGTTCCATGGGGATGGGGAATGCTAAACAAAGAGTTCCTCCCCTGGGGGAAGTCTGTTTAAGGAATGGAAGCAATCAGGCTTTTTTCTTCAGCTGGCCTCTCAAAATTGCCTGACCCACCCCAAGAGGATAAATATGAAGAAATGGGGCAACAAAGAGCTCTGAAAACAAGTAGTAGATCCAGGCAGGGTAAAGATCAACACTGACTTGAAAAATTTTACCTCAGATAGGGGACAGCTGTTTAAAGGTAAGAATTTGCATGTAACAAGTTTCTTAGGGGATTAGAACTAGCGGGCATCTCTTATTTGTTTTAACTTAGTAACTTAATTTGGATCTGTTTTTGCTTACAAACTCTTAAATCCTACTTTTTATACTCAGTAAGAGCACTTATGTTTATTATCAAGATCAGTATAGATACTCATTACCCAAGGAGAGCAACCACTGTGCATCTCTCTTTACCAGCTCTCACTGTGTAAAAATTTTACATGGAGAAAGCCGTTTTAGGGTTTTGATCCCCGTTGGGGGGTTGGTTTCCCCAAGGTGCTGAGCCCTCCCAGAGTGGCACTGGTTCAGTGGCTGTCTTGCTCTGCAGCTTTTTCTAACCCCAACTCCACGCTTTGGCGGGGGAGCTTCTGGCCCAGAACAACAGGTGGGTGGAAAGCCCCAAAGAACAAGAAGGTAGGTGTCGTCACTTATCAGCGCGCCAAAGGACAGTCCTGAGGGGATTTCTGTGATCCAACCCATCACATTGGTTTAAAGGATGTTTCTGGGTCACCAGGACAAGCAATGTAACAGGGAGAGCTCTGAAGTTAATCTGTTCTTAAAACAGAATACTGTGAGAACACTGCTAAGATTTGGATATTACTCCATGTAGAGGGAGAAGCCGCCACATACTATTAAAAGTTCATTGGCAACTTTTCTGTTAAAAGATCGCTCTGCTCATCTTTCTAGGATCAGTTTACACTGAACTCTAGAGGGGAACTCCCAGGAGACTGACAGTCATGCATGACTGGAGACATAACGGAAAAACTGCAACAAAAGAAGTGATCAGCTTTCAAAATTTAATCTAATTTATCTTTCCATTCTCCTGCCGGTGATGTAATAAATTCTTAATCAACTCTGAAATACAAGACACACACTTCAGATAGTGAAAAGCACCCATGCAGCTTGGCACGTAATCATTAAATTACTAGCTAGAGCTGCAACCTATGCCTAATAAGTCAGACCATTATGGAGCTGCTGAATACGAAGCCGACACATGACAACTGCTGGACCTCTCCAGCCAGATCAAGCTGCTCAAAATCTCTCTCCTTTCATACATCATCCTTGTATCTCACAGGATATCGCATGCCAACAGCTTAGAGCTACATCCAACACCACACATGCTGGATGAGCTCAGCTCCCATTACAGTATCTAAATACCAAGTTCTCTAGGTGGAAGCAAGAATTGAATACAAGCACAACACTGCCTTCAGTTTGAGGCTTGCCCATTCATACATTTCTTTATAAAGGGAAAGAAAGGCTGTGCTACTGTCTACTTTTATTTTCAGCTCCAGCAAACGTATCCAAAGCGCCAGATCAGGGTACGTGTGTCAGAATACAAGCACCTCTTCACCTTCCCCATGCATGAGAATGAGTGCTTCATTTTTCCCCAGGCTTAAATTCATTTTCCCCTCCAACTCGCTAGATGAGAATTCAGTGACAAGGGCCTGGAACCAACAACTGAGAGTTTCAACCTTTTTTCATTTGCAAACCCTTTAAAAAAATGGCAAATGGAGGTGTGGACCCCTTTGAAAATCTTAGCTGTGGACCCCAAGTTAAAAACCACTGCAATAGCCCAATGAAAGGACTCCCATTGACTTCAAAAGGCATTGGATCAGGCCCCAAAAGGACATGGGTACCTGACCTGAATCTTTCGATGTGTTAATATTTTAGGAAGTAATTGATAGATAGAAGCAGGGAAAAGAACAACTAATGTTTTAAGAAGTCATTTTTCAACCCTTCAACCCAATTTTCTGCTCCTTCAGGGTTTACCATTGGACTCGTGGTCAATTTGGGTTTGTTTTAATCGCCATTTCTTTAGACTCTGCTTCCCCATGCTCCATATTCTGCGACCCCTCTGCTCAAATGGTGAGCAATGAAATAGTTAACGATGACCTTATCGTTGAGTTTCCAAGTTAGCATCCCATTCAGATGAATAGGTAAATCTATGCTTCTCACCACGACCTCTGTACTCTCAGGAAGATTGGCAGGGTTCCCCCCGCCCCCGAAATCATTTTACTTTGGGAGCACAGCTCTTCAGAAGGAATACATCAGAGAGGATCCCAAAGTAAAGCTCACAACCAGCGGACACGCAGCTGTAGTAGAAGACTCTCGGAATACAGTGTTTGAGAATTTAGTGGAGCCTGCTTATGAGAAAATGTTGATAGAAATTTTGTTCCAATTTTTTTTTTTTATTGTGCAGATTGCCATTCAAGCGAACCTGAACTTGAAATTCTGCAAGTAAACAAGAAAACGACACTTGCCTCAGACAGAGACTTCTGCAGTACAACTTTCTTTCCCTTTCGACAATATTCCTAAGTTATCATAACAATCTAGTGGCCTCTGGACAAAGGAGATTTTTAGCACATGCATTTGTGGCTCTCTGAAAACTGCTTTTCC
This sequence comes from Carettochelys insculpta, assembly GCF_033958435.1. NCBI lineage: Eukaryota > Metazoa > Chordata > Testudines > Carettochelyidae > Carettochelys > Carettochelys insculpta. Next base: position 128,655,236 of record NC_134140.1, on the reverse strand, counting down.
ATTATATTATTTCCCTATCACTTACCTGCTTGTAATCAAAATTACCTGCAGCATCTCTATCAATTTACTGCACGGGAAAAAAACAGATCTTTTGCAGAAATTCTCTGACACACATCTCCTCCTCCTTGAAACTCTGCTAAATGTCTGTTGATCCTGCTATGAGGGCTGCCACTGCCCAATGACTTACCATCTGTGCATCAGTATTCAAAAACAGCAAACCAGACAAGTGGAGGTTAGTAGGTCATGGAGGTAATTCTCTTCATCTCTTACCATAGGAGGAGACACCCATCTGCACAGTGCCTTGCTCCCGCAGCCCACCACGGGAAAGACAGGCTTTGCTGCTCCTGTTCCCACTCCTGCCTGCTGCACGACAAGCAGATATAAGAAGCTGCAATGACCTTAGCCCTATAGAAGGCAGCTCATCTACCCCTTCAATAGGAAGAGAGAGGTGCAGAGAAAGCAGCTGAAAAAACAAAATTTAGCAGATGAACAAGTAGACTTCAGTGTGCTAAACACACAGTGATACTCGCTCCAGAAACGACATTTTAAAAGCCCTCTGACAGAGCCAGGTGTGCCTCAAGAGGCGTCTGGAACAGAAGAAAACAAAGCTTCGCCAACTCTCTCTACATAGAAGGAGGAGGAACAAGTCTCTTAAGGCAGTAAAGACTCTACATTAGCATTTCAACCCCAACATGGGGTCTGAGGATCACTGGGGATCCAGGAGTGATTTGCAGGGAGTCCATGAAAAAAAAAAAAAAAAAAAAACAAATAAAAAAAGTCATCATAGAAAATATTTTTTAAATAAATTGCAAGGTTACAATCCATCATTTTTAAATTAAATCTCTTCCAATAGTGTTATTAATGGCTGTCCGAAAATCTACGTTGTGGTTTGCTTTTTCTTGGGTACCTGCAAATGGTTTGGGAGGGACAACTGGGGGTCCCAACTAGTGAAGAGGTTGGGAGTCAATGCACTAGACGAGAATAGAGGCCTTATCTACTCTAGAGAAATTTGCACAAGTATAAATTGCAGCAGCGAGAAACATAGGAGTCTGCAACAATACACTGTGCCTATGTCACAACTCTGCAACAGAAAACCCAGAGCAATTTTCTGTGCTGCAGCCAGGGCCACACGCTACACCTCTGAGCTAAATGCTGGCAACCCCCTGCATGTGCCTGGAATGCTACTGACAAACGCTCACACATCACTGCAAGATGAGGGTCTTAATGCTACTCCATAGAAAAGCCACCTGGCCACCAATTAATTCAACACCCACCAACTGAGATATCTGCATCCAAGCAAGCAGACAAACCTACATCTCTCAGCTGCTGCTCAGGCTTGATGTGTTCCCCGTAGGATCACTGAGAATTATAACCACACAATGAAATCACTCCAAGTATGTCTAATACAATTGGTTTAGATTTATCATGATTTCCAGTCTTCTTGATCAGACTTCTTGAGGCACATTGGTATGTACAGCAAGTAACTTCTGCAGAGGTAATATGATTTGGATGAGACTGGTCTTCTGAAATCAGGTTTTCACTTTAGCATCTCGTTTTGCCAGCTCAATTCCGTGCAGTGGCAGAACATGAAGGTAAAGCCTGGTGAATCATTTTTGTGTAGCCACTTTGCCTGAGCCCTCTCCCACATTCTGCGTTCATCTCTAGCAATGCTTCTTTAGCGATCACCTAGCACAGCTTTGCGTTCTCAGTTTACAGGTCACTTCCTTCCACCGATCTCTCCCCTTTTCCCCAGGGCATTCCACAAAGTATGACACAATGTCCCTAGTTTGCCAAGAAAGCATTAACTGAGTTCATTCTGGACTACCATACAGCCTGTGGACTACAGGCCAGGCATGGCCAAACTGTGACTCATGAACCACATGTGGCTGTTTTACAATTAAATCTGCAACACACACACACACACACACACACACACACACACACACTTCCATTCTCCACCTACCCAGGCTGGGGGAAAGTGCTGGGCTTTTGCCCTGCACCAGGGTGGTGAAACTAGGGGCTTTTGCCCTCCAGGGAGGGGAGATCTCAAGGCTTTAGTCCCATGGGGGGAGGGCATCAGAGCAGAATCCCCTCACTTCACAGGGCAACTTGTGCCTGTCTTGCAGCTCTTGAACTTCTTAAGATTAGTACAGCCACTCATGCTATAGGCAATTTTGTACACAGTTACGGTCAAAGCCAGCTTTCCATTACTAGCCCAAGTCTGAAAGCATTCAACTTGCCACATTCACTGAAAATCTCCACGTATGATTTCACCCCACAGTACATTTTTTTTGTCGTACTCTAAGAACACGTGGGAGAAGATCTTTGGGTGGTCAAAAACTGCAGTGAGATTCCCTTCCACACACAGACATGCAATCAATGTGATTCAGTACTAACACAGCCTAAACCACACTGCATTCCTGTTTTTTAACCAATAAAATAAAGGCTGACGTCTCACTTGGAATACAGACACTCAGGCTATGTCTATACTAAGCAAAAGAAAGTCAACAGCAGATTATTCTAGCTATGGCAATTGTGTAGCTAGAATCAACCTATCTGCACTCAGCTTACTTGGCCAGCCCTACTGAACAAGGGTGACAGGCGAGTTTCTCCTGTCGACCTCCCTTACGCCGAGTCTCATGAGCAGTACAGGGGTTGACTGTGACCCCAAGGAGTTGATTTTGCACTTCCCTACTAGACATGCAAAAATCAAACCCTGTAAGATTGACCCTCAGTGGTATGATCCTTCCAGGCCAGTGTAGACATAGTCTCAGTCTGGGGGGAAAAAAAAAGTCTGAAAAATTCACTAGGAAAAATAGGTCATACAAAATGTTAATGGAATGTTTTAAGAGTTAAAGATTCTACACACAACACAAAAATAGTTTCTACAACAAATGGGTAGGTTTAGCTTACATTTTTCCAAAATCCTACTTTCATACACCCAAAGAGGAGCACAGAAACATTTGATAACTTTTTCCCACACTTTTCAACAGCTTTGGATAGAATTTAATCCAAAAAAAAGGAGTAGCTCGTTAGTACCAGCTATCACCTATCTAATCCAGCCCTTCTCAGCTATGCCAAGTATCTTTGGCTTAGAACTGAAACATTTCTAAACGAGAATTTAAAAAAAACAAAAAAACAAAAAAAAACACCACACACACATTCCACAGACTTTTCTGTCCCTCAGCAGTTTCACGTGAATGCACAGAACAGAATTAGGCAAAGAATTAAGGTGGCTTAGGTAATTATAGCTGCACATGCTATCAGTCCGAGACAGGATTAAGAGTGAATTTTAAGTTAGAGGAGGTCTTCTTGTGCTGTGAAAAGAACTAGCTTCATTTTGTCTCCAAGCATGATCTTTAAAGGTACATTGTCCACTCAAAGTATTCAAACTATAAAACCTCATTTAGTTGCCATTTCAATTCAATTTTATTTTGTATTTAGAAAAGAAAGATTTGCACCTTAGAAATGCACAGGGTAGTGCTAGATCACCCTGAATCAAGGATACAGTCTTAGATTTCATTATTTTCCCCCTCCATCTTGCACAGTAAAAGAAAAGTGCAGCCCCAAAAGATCATTAATAAACAACGTTGGTGTCAATGAAGAAACAGTTACCTACCTCTTGTAACTGCTGTCCTTTGAAATAGATTGTTTGTGTCCATTCCAACAGGCCATGTCTGTACAGTCATTGGAAGGCTCTTCCCTAATGGTACACATTGAATTGGCCACGGAATCCCTGGAGTGGCACCTTCATGGTGACCTCTATAGGTCCCTGAAGACTTGCCTCCTGCTCAGTTCCTTCTTGGTGGTCTATTCCAACAGAGGGGAGGTGGGTGGGATTTGGAATGGACATGAACAACACATCTTTAAGAACAGTTATTAAAAGTAGGTAGTTTTTTTCTTCTGCTTCAAGTGCTTGCTCATGACCATTCTAAAGCCCTTGCAGAAGCTGCATTGTCTTGCTCGTGGATCCTGTATTAAGCACTTCTAACAAGACACATGTGGATCCTCTTGCGGCCACTGCATGCCCCAGTAACATGGTCGGGGGGTGGGGGAAATCAGCAGGAGGCATCCAAAGTAATACTTCCTATCAACTCCAGAAAGCTTAACACCATTACTAGGCAAGAAGGATATATTGCTAGGCACACCTGGCAAAGCAACAGATCAGTTACTCCAGTGACCAAACACTGGTGGTAAGATGGAACTGAGCAAAAACGCAGGTCAGCAGCGAAGGCACAACTCCAGGGAGCTCCACAGACAACTCAATGGGTACCACTTGGGAAAAGCCTTCTGATGACTGCATGCGGCTCACGCACAGACTTGTCGGAATGGACACGAGCAAGTGCTCCAAAGATTGTGCAGTACGGACACACCAACGAAACAAAAAAAGCAACAGTTACATGACGGTGCACATCACTGGCTGCACGTAAAAGGAACAAAAAAACTCTATGGGAAGGCCTACATGATTAGGCTCCCAGCTGGCTTGGGATGCAGGGCCTGGGTTAAAGGGCTAGTAACTGCCATATAGTTCAGGCTGGAACTGTAGTTTCAGCCTTACAGGGTCCTAGAGCCCCCAAAGCAGGACAAACCCACATGTCTACACGTCGTCAGGTAAACAGTCCCTTAGCCCAAGCCAGCTGGGACAGGCCAGCCTTGGGTTTGTAACTACAGTGTAGACATGCCCTTAGACAGCAAACAGCAGACTCATCCCTTCTGTTTTCCCAAGTCTGCACAGCACATGCACCATGTCCAATGTTACCCACTCATGTTATTTTAAATCAAGATTCTTGCAACATATGGAGTTTTTCTTACAGCCTTCTGGAATTCTGGGATTAGCAGAGTACCTCAGTCTTCACTGAAAGTTCCTCATGGCTGTACCAGAAAGCTTAAAATACATGACTTGTGCATAGATAAGATTGACTCGTGGAAGTCAGGGATTCAAGTCTGCACCATTTTCTGCTTCAGACCTGTGCTGAGCCGAAGCTGTCCAGCCGTCATATGGGCGGAGGTTTGAGAACTCTGAGCCACCATTAGGGGCACTGCAGCTGTTAGTTTCTCCTCTCCCTTATTGTCGTCAAAGGCACACAGCTCATGGGTTTCCATGACTTTTTTGTTTATTGCCCGTGAGCCATCTGACTTTTACTACAAATAACTGTGCCAATTCTTAACCTTAGTTATACGCAACCTAAAGCAGAGGCTATCAACCTTTCCAGACAACTGTATCCCTTTCAGATATAAAAAATACAAGTGTCACAGCACATTATTACTGAAAAATTACTCATTTCACCATGCAGTTACTGGAGTATAATCATACATTGTACTTATATTTCAGTGTATAGTACATAGAACAATATAAAAAAGTCACTGTATGAAATTGTAGTGCATGCTGATTGTTAGTGTTTTTTATGTAGCCTGTTATAAAAATTGCAGACATACAGATGAGTTCATGTACCCTCAGGAAACCTCCTCAGGAGCTAGGCATACCCCATGCTTTTTTTTTTTTTTATTTGGGGAAAAAGGAAGGTGGTAGTCAGCTGGCTCCCCATCCTCCTCCCCAGCCAAAGTGCCAGTACTCAGTACCAGCAAGTACGGGCATAAAAAAAAGCACTGCGAATACCATTGATTGAGAACCATTGGCTGCAAAACCAGAAAAGCAACAAAAAAGAGACTCTCCCTCTATTTAATCCCATGATTTTGAAATCACTCTTTTTTTAAAAAGTCATGAATCCTGTCTGACCAATCGGGGCTGTCAACATTGCCCAGAGGTGCAAGTGGAGAATCTACAGCAGTGACTGAATTCTTTTTGAAAGGGAAAGCACCAGAGGGAAGCTTTAAAAAAAAATGGATCCAAGCAGTTGACACTGTGCCTTTAAAGCTCACATTCTCCCTCACAATTAAGTGATCCTTATCAAAAGCAAATGGTCTTTTCTCCACATTCCTTCCTTCTTCCACTTTGGCTCCTGCGCATTTCCACATAGAAAGCTTCACAAACGGAACCCAAACTAGCACAATTTGTTCTTGCCAACGTACAGGTGATGAAGCTCCCTTGCAAAGCATTCAAAGCATTCCAGCTCTATTCAGCTGGTGTTACATCATCATGACAGCAAAAGCGCAACGTTCTTTTTCTTTTTAATAACCCCAAATGAAAAGTATCTTTAGCACTACCTACATTACATTGACTACATTGTAATTCATCTAGGAATACTGAAGCCCTACAAATACCAAACATTATATATTTTGCATGAGACAAACTCACTTTATTAATAACTCATAAGCATGAGGTTTCACTGAGGAACCAACTAGCACAGACCCAGTTAAGTAGGCAAATGCAAATAGCGAAAATCTGAAACAATACTCCGGCATAATGAAATAAAGTTTGAAGATAGGAATTCAGCTTAAACTGTGAATTTCTAGGCTCCTTTGAGGAAGCGGGCCACAGCTGTAATGTTAAAGGCAGTTTGGTTTTGTGACTTAATAGTCATCTAGTTTCTAAGGAAATTTTTGCTCTGATCTGGTGGGGTGCGTATGGTTGAAAACGAATACAAGGCTGCTGTTGGAAAAGAAGAAAATGCTGAACTAATACTGTGGGAACAAAATTAGCTTCGGAGGTGATAATTTCCAGCTGACAAAAGACTTCAACATACACAAATCAGCAACCCTCACTGTTTGCCTCTTCCCCGCATTGTCATGAGAATCTAATGCTCACGCCAGAGGGAAGTACAACAGATGTTACAAGGAACTGAAAGTGGAAGGGACACAGTAGTTGGCTCGCGTAATCTCCGCCAGCAGCAAGGGGCCTGTCCCGCTTCTGGTTTCCTTCCCAGAGCCCAGGCCTGGCCAGTGTCAGATGTGGGGCACATTCTACAAAGACCGGCAAGAAACAAGGATAATCTGGGAACTAGGTTAGAGGACTTTCAACACCAGGTATTCATAACATGCCAGAGGGTCACTTGGTAATAGTGTAACCAGACCATGGACAACCACGAATTGAGTGGGCCACATGAGCGGCCCTCCTTCTTCTCAGGGGGCTGCAGCAGCCTGCAGCCCACTGGGGCTCCAGCTGCAGCTCCCCACCCCACACATGCATTTCATGAACCAGGGATCCAGAGCCCTGCACTTACCTGCTCCTCCTCCTCTCTGCCGGCACTTTAGGAGCACCACGAATGGTTGGTTTGCACTTGTCCCTACTACTCCCCCTCCCTTCCAGGGCAGCTCCTCAAAGTGCTGGGAGGGAAGTGCAGGGCTCCGGTGTCCCTGTACATAAGAGGTGTGTGGAGAGTGAGGCAGATACGGGGTCCACAGGCTATAGGAGGAGCTTTGTGGGTCACATGCAGCCTGTTGGTTGCCTACCACTGGTGTGATGCTCTCCCCTCCCCTAGTGGAAGCTAGCCTACAAAGACTGATGAGTTGATGAATCAACGGATGATTGAGGAGTGGGAGAGATAGCTCGGTGGTTTGAGCATTGGTCTACTAAACCCAGGGTTGTGAGCTCAATCCTAGAGGAGGCTATTTAGAGATTGGGACAAATAAACATCAGGGATAGTGCTTAGCCCTGCCAAGAGGGCAGGGGACTGGACTAGATGACCTCCCAAGTTTCCTTCTAGTTCTAGGAGATATGTATCTCCAAATTTTTTTTTAATTAAAAAAAAGAGTCTGCTACAGCCTTAGCCAAGAGGGCAGGGGTTAGCTGATGCAACAGAGGTTCAAAACACTAAGCTCAAGCGATCCCAGGTTCAGTCCTACCAGGCATTGCAATAGGATAACAGGGAGACAGAAAACCATATTTGTGATTGTAATTTGGCAAGTACTAGTGTGAGGAATACAGAATATTTATGTGTACATGCAGCTGACATTAGTATTCCCACAAAGACAAAATTTATGATGACCGACCTCAGGACTTTGTCGGGGGGTGAGGGATTCACAATGAACCTGTGTGTTGTGGACAGGAAAATGACTAATCCTCCAAAAATGAAAACCAGGAAGATAAGCTATTTTCCTGAGCACCCACCACCAGAGCCAAGGAAGATCACACCACCTCGTTCCTCCCCCCACATCAGAAGTGGAGTGTTCACGTACACATGCCCCCACACTCCAGCATGGTGGCACAACCTGGACAATGTAACACAAGGCTATTGGGTGGGGAGGGGAGGGAAAAAAAAAAAACACACACCACACCACACACAACTAGCTTTGGAGGCAAACTGGGGATTTTCAGCTGAAGAAAGAATTTACCACTCAAAATTAGCAGTTGTAGTTGCTTGTTGTTCACCCTCATCATCACGAGACCTGAAATCTGAAGAATGGGGCTGGGATAGGGTGGAAATCATGTCTCCCTTCTACTCTGCACCCAATGCATTGGCTGAATTTCCAGCTGCTCAGATCAAGCAGTGCGTGACTGGAGGCCATGAGCCCTCCCTTTATAAACTCAAATATTAAAAAAATTGCTTTAGAAAATGCATCAGTGTGAGAAGAGGAAAGCGTAACGGGGGAAAAAGCAACCGGGCAGTGAACATGCTCAGCACTGCTGAAAAGCAGCACTGTTCACTTACTCGGAAATGCTGAACAAAAAGCCTACTCCTCTAGTTCAGTTTTCTGAATGTAACTGGACTGCCAACTGACATCCCCATCCAGGGACAGAGCTCATTAGTATGTACCCTTCAACAAGCCCCAGTTTCCCATCACCAACAAAAATAAATAAAAACCAAAGATCACCCTTGGGTTTGCAATAATCTGTGCTTAAAAATACTGGCATGTATAAAAAAAAAAGTTAAGAATCCGTCATGACCTTCCTGAGCAAGATGTAAGCAAGAACAAGGTATAATGTGCATGGAGATGCTTAAATAGAGTAGGCAGTAAAAAGCCATCAGCTGACCTGACTGTTGCCTCTAAACACAGGTTGACTAAAATAATGAAGTCTGCAAACCAAAGTTTTTTTGGACACTTTCTTTACACAACTCCCAATGAGAGAAACTGTACTTACTGGGGGCGGGCGGGGGAGGGGAAGACTTGCCTAGGAAGGTCCTTTTTAGCCACATCTACTTCGTACCTGGACAGGCCCTCACTGAGCCACAGGGCTTCTAGGGAGCTCAGGGAGTTTTGTACTCAGCAGAACAGGGCCAAAGGAAGATACAGAATGGAGACCCCAGACTCTCTCAAGAGCAGAGAGGTTTGGAGTAGTAAGACAAATTTTCCCTTTTGTTTTCCTCCTGCCCAAAACACCCACTTTTTTTGTTGCTGTCAAATTCCTCTCACAAATTCTGAACAAAAACAAGGAGTCAAGTGGCACACTGAAGGCTAACAATTTTCTTATGGCATACGCTTTCGTGACTAGATAAACAGATAGTAGGGATGCAAAGACGCTCACCCTCACAATCTGTTTACCCTACTCCCTCACATATTCCTCTCATTTCCTTCACATCATACATAAGGGTTGGGCTCTTGAAACAGCAATGCTAGAGACAGGCTTAGTTTTGCTGAGGTGTGGAACCCAGGGTATTAGAGAGACAAGGTGGGCAAGGGAATCTCTTTTATTGGGCCAACTTCTTTTGCTGGTGAGAGACAAGCTTTCAAGCTTCCACAAAGACCTCAACAACAACTCTGTTCAAGCTCAAAGCTTGTCTCTCTCACCAATGGAAGCAGGTCCAGCGAAAGAGACTGCCCTACCCACCTTGTTTCTCCAACAAAAGTTCCAGCTTCCCAGCCCCGTTGTTTCAACAAGGCAAGAGAATATCCCAACCTTCCCATTTTCCATAGCTCGTACCTGATTCTTTAGCATGAATTACATCTACCAAGGAAACAGCAGAAGGGCCCAGCTTAAACAGATCAATTAAGCCCCGAAGGGACCATCTCTGGTGTGTAGGGTAACATATCCAGAGCTCAAAAGCAGTAAGTCTGGTTCTGCCCAGGGAGCTTTGCACTAAATAAGTCTCATCCCATTACATCATATCTACTTGCTATTATTATATCATTTTGGTTTCTACAGCATGGCTTTATCTGCATGTCGCAATCACAGAATCATAGAACACTAGAACTGGAAGGGACCTTGAGAGGCCATCGAGTCCAGCCCCCTGCCCCAATGGCAGGACCAAGTACTATCTAAGCCATCCCTGATAGGCGTCTATCTAACCTGTTCTTAAATATCTCCAGCAACGGAGATTCCACAACCTCCCTTGGCAATTTATTCCACTGTTTGACCGCCCTGACAGTTAGGAACTTTTTCCTAATGTCCAAGCTAAACCTCCTTTGCTGCAGTTTAAGCCCGTTGCTTCTTGTTCTATCCTCAGAGGCCAAGAAGAACAAGTTTTCTCCCTCCTCCTTATGACTCCCTTTTAGATACCTGAAAACTGCTATCATGTCTCCCGTCAATCTTCTCTTTTCCAAACTAAACAAGCCCAATTCTTTCAACCTTTTTTCATAGGTCACATTCTCTAAACTTTTAATCATTCTTGTCGCTCTTTTCTGGACCCTCTCCAGTCTCTCCACATCTTTTTTGAACTGCGGTGCCCAGAACTGGACACAATACTCCAGCTGAGGCCTAACCAGCGCAGAGTAGAGCGGGAGAATGACTTCTCGTGTCTTGTTCACAACACACCTGTTAATGCATCCCAGAATCATGTTTGCTTTTTTTTTGCAACAGCATCACACTGGTGACTCATATTTAGCTTGGGGTCCACTATAACCCCTAGATCCCTTTCTGCTGTACTCATTCCCAGGCAGTCTCTCCCCATCCTGTACGTGTGAAACTGACTGTGCCTTCCCAAGTGGAGCACTTTGCATTTGTCCTTATTAAACTTCATCCTGTTTACCTCAGACCACTTCTCCAATTTATCCAGATCATTTTGAATTATGACCCTATCCTCCAAAGCAGTTGCAACCCCTCCCAACTTGGTATCATCTGCAAACTTAATAAGCGTACTTTCTATGCCAATATCTAAATCGTTGGTGAAGACATTGAACAGAACCAGTCCTAAGACAGACCCCTGCGGAACCCCACTTGTTATACTTTTCCAGCAGGATTGAGAACCATTAAGAACTACTCTCTGGGTACAGTTATCCAGCCAGTTATGCACCCACCTTATAGTAGCCTCATGTGATATAGCTGTATTTAAACATACACCCCTGACCAGCTCACCAGAATGTTATCAATTAATCTCTCTCTTTCTAAGCAGCTCAGATAACCTCAATATTTTAGAAAAAGATGCACCTAGGTAGCTGCAGAGATTCTCCTTTTAACTTACAGTGACCCTTTGCAAAGAAATTTAGTATTTAAGTGCTGACTTCAATGTGTGCTCAAGAAAATACTCTAAGCCTCTTTTTACTCATTTTTAACAGAAACAACCTACACAAGTTCAGGTGACCAGGTATTTGTACACACAGTATAGGACCTACAAACAGAGCCTCCTCACAACAGTGACACTTAATAGGTGGCCTGTGGTTGAAATGTGACCCACCAAAGACTCCTGTGTGGGCTGCCAGCTCACCCAGAAATGGGTTATAATTAAGTTTACAAACAATGATTCACTGCCTATCATTTGCCTGGGACTTCTTCAGTAAGTAGCTTACTGGACCTTAAGTTGTGTGATAGTATTGGTTACAACAGAACGAGGACGCTGCCCATTTTTGATTAGTGATGGAAATAGCTCCAGAGGCAATTCTTGTAGTTACAGCCCGGTAAGGCCAACTTCAGTACCTAGCAAACTGGTTGAAACAAGAATAAAGAAAATAATTATCAGACACAGAGATGAATATGATTTGTTGGGGGGCGGGGCAGAAGAGTCAACATGGTTTTCCTAAAGGGAAATCATGCCTCACCGATCCAGAATTCTTTGAGGGAGTCAACAAAAGTGTGGACAAGGGTGATCCACTGGGTATTTTTCACTCCTTCATGTACCAAGAAACAGGTGACACCATTACGTGAAATTAACAGACTGCAGGCTTAACAGGAACAAAAGGAAGTACTTATTCACACAACCCTGTGAACACAATCAGTTGGTAATGAAGGCAAACACTACAGTTGGATTCAAAAAAGAATTAGATAAACTTGTGGAAGGTAGGTGCATCAAAGGCTAATTTGCCAAGGTAGATAGGGATGCAACCCCATGCTCTGGGTGTTCCTACGCTTCTGGATAACACAATAGGGGATGAATCATTTGATGATTACCATGTTCTGTTAGTTTCCTTTGAAGCATCTGGCATTGAACACTGCTGGAAAGTGAGATACTCGGTAAGGTGGACCTTTGGCCTGAGCTGGCACAGCCATTCCTCTCTTAGACCTTAACACATTTCTCTATTTTTGGTACTTCACTTTTGAGCCAGACATGCTTGTTTCACTTCTTGAGTGAAACACCATTTCACAGTCTACACAAGGAGGCCCTTTACAAAAAGGCAAGGCTGAGCAAAAGGAACCAATGAGACATACAACAGAACCTAAAGCAAAGTGAACAGATTCATCCTAGAACCTTTGTTGAGAGTCTCAGACGCAAAGGAGCAAAAAAAGCTTAAGCCTTGATTCAGCAAAGCACTAAAGTATGTGCTTAACTTTAAACGTGAGCTTCATATTCATTGACATCATTGGGTCTTAAGCACGTGCTGGAGTGTTTTGAAGAATCAGAGCCACACACACTACACTGGTAATTCACCCAGACCAGAGAACAAGGTGCATTGGAAAGAGTGCACGTACAGCCATCAGTCTACCGTGATTTTTTTTTTAAAAATGTTACACAAGATAAATAAAAATTGCCCAGAAGCCTCAAATGAATTAGTCACCACATTTCCAGAGAACTTGGAAAAGATCAACACAGTACCAATCTAGAAAAAACAATCCAGAAAATTATAAACTAGTAAGGCTTATCCTGGGTACCCAGAAAGATAATGGAACAAATCATCAATATGTTAGGACGAAAAAAAAGTTACATAAACTAAACACTCACCATGGATTATCAAGAACAAATCATGTCAAACCAATCTAATACCTTCTTTGATGAGGTAACAAGACTTACAGATCATAGAACAGTAGAACTGGAAGGGACCTCAACAGGTCATCAAGGTCAGTCCCCTGCCCTCATGGCGGGACCAAGCACCTTCTAGAACATCCCTGATGTCTATCTAACCTGCACCCAAATCTCTCCAGTGATGGCGATTCAACAACCTCCCTAGATGGAAAATCAGTAGGTGTGAAATATCTTCATCCTTTGTGAGGCTTTTGATACTACCTCTCATGACCATCTCATAAACTACTATAACTGGACGGCTGTAAAAACCAGATTCAGAAAGGAGTTACCAGTGCTCAGGGCAGCTGATGGAATTGCCATGGCCCTTGGACAAGGTACGGGGCAACAGCTCTAGGCCCCTGGAAAGTGCAGGTCTTCATGGGGAAGGGATGAGAGCCACTGGGGCTTCCACGATGATTGAAAGGGCTGGGGCTCTGGCCACTGTTGTAGCCGCAATAGCCCCAGGCCCTTTTAAATGGCCAGGCCCCAGAGCAGCTGTCCCTTTCTGCTCCCCGTTCCCTCGAAGTAGCGGCCGTGCCAATGCTTTGCGAACAAGCTGGAGGAGCATAATGAGAGGGGGACCTGAAGAGACCTGCCCTGTATCCAGTTCTACTCAGTATCTTCACAAATTTTTATAACAGAGAGGGGGGGGGAAAAAAAAAAAAAAAAAAAAAAAAACACACCACACAGGTTGAACCTCTCTCATCCGGCACCCTTGGGACCTGGCTGGTACTGATGAGAAAATATGCCAGATCACAGGAGGTCAATATTGTCTAGCACATTACCAAACACTTCCACTGCCTACTGGAATCTTAGAAGACATTTAGGTGTAAATTACAACTAAATCACAGCACAGAACACTGAGAGCCAGGACTAGTGGCTGTAAACAAACTTTATAGGATCATGGGAAACTTAGCCACACCCCTGATAAGTGGTCATCCGGCTAACTAAGACCATGCCAGATTACAGATGTTGCCGGACGAGAGAGGTTCAAGCAGTATAAAAGTTTGCAGATGACAGTGCATGCAACCTCTTCAAGTATGGCATCGAGGACAGGATCAGAATGATTTTGACACGCTGGAGAAATGCTCTCCAATAGGATGAAACTCAATAAGGACAGGTGAAAAAAAAAAAAAAGTGCATTTAGGAAGGAATAAATACAAAAAATATATTTCCCAATATATTTTTGCACAGATACAAAATGGGAAATTTGGGGTTGGGGTTATAGTGGATAATTAATATAAATCAAACAGCATAACACAGTTGCAAAAAAGCGAACTTCATTCTGGGACGTATTTGTAGGAGTACTGTCAGCAAGTTTTCCACTTTACTCAGCTGTAATATTGTGTCCTGTTCTAGGCACCACGCTTCAGAACAAACTGCAGAAAGTCCAGTGGAGAATCACACAACTGATTAAAAGTCTAGAAAACATGACCTCTAAGAAATGACTGAAAATATCGGGTCTGTTTATGCTGGAGAAGACAAGACCAAGGGGAACAGGAAGACAGTCTCAAAGTACATAAGAGGTTGTTTTGAAGAGGAGGGTGACAAAATTGTTTTCCTTAACCCCAAAGGACAGGGCAAGTAGTAATGGGCTTAGATTACCACACGGGAGCTTTAGGTTAGACATTTATGACAAACTTCTGAACCGCAAGGTTAGTTAAGCCACAGGTCAAGTTTCTTAGGGAAATTGTGAAATCTCTATAATTGAAGGTTTTTAAAAACAGGTTAAACAAACCTGTCACGGATGGCTCAGATAACAATCAGCCAGGAATGCACTGTCCTAGACCAGGTGACCTTCTGAGGTCCCTCTGCACCTGTGTTTCTTTAATGTCTATGATTACCAAGAAAGCGATAGTAGCTGAGAAAAACTAAGTCTTTTAAAACTTGGAAAGTATCAAATAACTGCCTTGCTGAATAAAAATGAAGCCTGTTGCCGAAACAATGACTAAGGACACATTTTCACTGCATAACCACCTGTCCCAGAAGCAGGGGGCAGAGCTCCCATGTCAAGGTAGCAATGAGAGTTAAACACCAAAAGTCAGAATCATGATGAAATTACAGGTTTCATCTCCCTGGTCCACCACTTTTGGGACCCGAGTGGCCCCATACCATGGATTTTGCCAGACTGGGGAAGTCAACGCTCTGACTGGTTTGCTGCCCAACTCCTGGGCTCCCCTACCTGCTACCACTTGCCACTTCCTGGCCCCCATGGCTTCCCCAGACCCAACCCAGCTCCTCAGCCAAGCCACTGCTTTCAGGCCACACAGCTTTCTGGCCACTGCCTGCTGTCCTGCCACTAGCCCAGCTGGAGCTCCCAGCTGCCACTCTCCCGGCTTGCCATCCCTCCCGGCCACAGGGGCCCTCAAGTCCCAGACCACAGTCGTCACCGGACAAGGGCATCCCAGATTGCAGAGGTACAACCTTCACTTCACTGGGATTAATATAACACCTGTTCACTTTAAACAAGTCAGCATGCTTGTTCCATGCTATGGGATGGCCTTACTCACTCCCTCTCTCGCCCCACAAAAAAAGGGAAAAAAAAAGACACCACACGCGCACCAGTTTGCTCTCCAGGTTTATGGATAAACCAAGCTCAGATTAACCAGCTTTCAAAAGTGGTGCTAGGTGATACTACAGGATGACTATTCCACACATTTATCATTTTCTCTCCATGTGAAATGGTTTGTGTTTTACTGAGCATTACCTACGAGCCATTACTAATTGGCTAACATCTGCAACCACACCAAGGGGGTGTCTACACTTGCATTCCTCTTTTGAAAGAGGTGCGCAAATGAGGAAAGCAAAAATGCAAATGAGGTACAAATTTGCATACTGGCACCTCATTTGCCTATTCCTATTTTGAAATAGCTTCTTTCTAAAGAAAACCAGTGTAGATGCTGCTCTTTCGGAAGTAAACCCCATCTTCGAAAGAATCCTTCTTCTCTTTTTTTATGGGAAGAAGGATTCTTTTGAAGATGGGGTTTACTTCTGAAAGAGCAGCATCTACACTGGTTTTCTTTCGAAAGAAGCTATTTCGAAATAGGAATAGGCAAATGAGGTGCCAGTATGCAAATCTGTACCTCATTTGCATTTCTGCTTTCCTCATTTGCATACCTCTTTCAAAAGAGGAATGAAAGTATAGACACACCCCATGACTTATAGGAGGGCTTATGCAGCAGGATTCTCTGTAGTCCTACCTTTTCAACATAATCAGAACAGGCAGAGTTTACTTTGGAGGGAAAGCTTCATTTTGAATTTGAAATGTTAAAAGCTACACAATAATCCAAGCCCAGGCATGACCCTTTGCTATCATTTCAGAAGATAGCAGTGCCTACACAGACAGGGCGATGATTCAGATATCCGCAGAAACCCAATCAGGTTCACATAAAAGGATACACATTATTCTGAAATGCAAACAACCCAATGTACAGGATTCAGAGTTAAGCCATCCAACTGTCCATCTGGAACTAAATCACTAACTTCATGTTGAAGCTGCCTTCCATCCAGAGAACTCCACTACCCAAACCTCAAATGGCACTTTACTGCAAGTGCTCATCTATTTCACTTTTGTCTCTCAACAAAATGCTCCACCTAACCCACATCTGAAGGGCAGGGGTTGTTTTTCCGTCTTGTAATAAAACAAAAAGAAACTATGTATCATTTTCCTTTAAGGGTCACTGGGTCTTCTGGAAGACATTCCCATAACCAGAGCCATAGCTGTATCCTCTTTGATTCATTCAATAGCTCAAGCTAAACGTACATGTAACTTGGGATCAGAGTACCTTCCTTCGACTTGCAAAAAAAATTCACTCCTGAAGTTAGTCCTCATACAACTGCACACAAATATCATCGTAACTAGACTAACACTTTGGGGAACTCACCTATGTTGAGCAATAATCAATTGTGAACAAATTCATCATTTAGTTTAGCAGTTATGACTGGCATCTTCCAGCTCAGATATAAAACGTGCTTTGGAAAAATGAGATCTTGTAATCACTGGTCACAACCGCTTTCTCCTCTTTTGGACACGCTGTCCAATCAGGCCTACTAACCTTGAGAATGAAAGTTTCAAGAGACTGCTCTATGAAAGCGTTGTTTGCAGGGATGGAAGGATGAGACAAATGATGCCTTTGATTGGTGAATGTGCTACAATTATGAGGTTGCAAAACATGGTAGAAGAGTTTGCTGGGTGCTCCACAGTTCAATATGCTCTATCACCTCTGTACCGGGTCACCTTTGCACCAGAAAGAGCCTTTAAGTTGCATCTATGAAATCCCTGTCATTCAACCCTAATGGATACCTTTACTGTATACAGATTCTGTCAGAGAGACGAACTAAATAGGAGACAGGGCTTTTCCCACCCCACCCCTTCCCAGAACGCCTCAGAACAGCATTCCTGCACCTTTTTCAAAAGCTGGCTGGGCAGCTGCAACCAAGCCATGTCTGGCCTGTAAGAGCCACTGCAGCTTGGACACAGCTGCCTCTGGCTGACCACCTCCTTCACTTGCTCCACACTCTGAAATGCCACACGGAAGAGGCACCAGCAAGGTAGGGGGTGGGGAGTGGAAAGGGGTAGAAGCCGGGATGAAGGGTTGTGGCTGAGTGAGGGAGGGTTAAGCCACAGGCGGGATGGAAGATTTGGGATCATGTGGGGGGAAGCTCAGGGACCACGTGGAGAGGTAAGCCATGGGGGGTTAGGGCCATGGTGAGGCGTTGGGGCAGTTAAGACCTGCATGGGGAGCAGGTAAGTCCCCCATGGGGGGGGGGCAGTTCAGGCCCCAGAGAGCATCAGGTTAGCCACCAGAGGAGTGGCTTGGGCCCCCCAGGGGGGCAGTTAAGCCACCAGGGGCCACTTGAGCCCCTCACAGTGGCCAGTAAAACTGCCAGGGCAGCTTGGGCTCCATGCATGGGAGGCGGTTAAGCTGCCAGGAGGTGTGGGTTGCCCTTCAGAGGAGTGGGGACAGTTTGGTTCTTGAGTTCTGCCACACTTTTTTCTAGGGAAAAAAATAAAAGCACTGTATAGAGGTCACAACTTTTCACCACTGAGAAATCTTTCACTGTCTTCTCCTTTCTGCCAAAGCCATCAGTGCTAAAGTCAGCCTCTTCATCTAGAGTTTACATAAGAACATAAGAATGGCCATACTGGGTCAGACCAAAGGTCCATCCAGCCCAGTATCCCATCTGCTGATGGTGGCCAATGCCAGGTGCCCCAGAGAAGGAGAACAGAAGACAATGATCAAGTGATTTATCTCCTGCCATCCATCTCCTGCCCTTGTTATGAAGGCTAGGGCACCATACTTTATCCCTGGCTAATAGCCATTTATGGACCTAACCTGCAAAAATTTATCAAGCTCTTTTTTAAACCCTAATAGAGTCCTGGCCTTCACAGCCTCCTCGGGCAAGGAGTTCCACAGGTTGACTGTGCGCTGTGTGAAGAAAAATTTCCTTTTATTAGTTTTGAACCTACTACCCATCAATTTCATTTGGTGTCCCCTAGTTCTTGTATTATGGGAAAAGGTAAATAATTTTTCTATATTCACTTTCTCCACACCATTCATGATTTTATATACCTCGATCATATCGCCCCTCAATCGCCTCTTTTCCAGACTGAAAAGTCCCAGTCTCTCTAGCCTCTCCCCATATGGGACCCGTTCCAAGCCCCTAATCATCTTAGTCGCCTTTTTCTGAACCTTTTCTAATGCCAATATATCTTTTTTTTGAGGTGAGGAGACCACATCTGCACGCAGTACTCAAGATGTGGGCGTACCATAGTTTTATATAGGGGAAGTATGATATCTTTTGTCTTATTATCGATCCCTTTTTTAATAATTCCTAACATCCTATTTGCTTTACTAACTGCCGCTGCACACTGCGTGGATGTCTTCAGAGAACTATCCACTATAACTCCAAGACCCCTTTCCTGATCTGTCGTAGCTAAATTTGACCCCATCATGTAGTACGTGTAATTTGGGTTATTTTTTCCAACATATCACACGCAGAACATTTCTAGTCAAAAAGCCTCTGGTGTCAGAGCCCCAAAACAAAAGACAGACATCTGGTCATAACAATTTGGCTTGTGGCCTTTTACATGTAGCTCACTCATACTCCAGTCTTCTCCCAGGGAATTCAGCCAGAGTGCATTTCAAAGGCTTTATCCATCTCAAATATCAAGGTGACCCAACTGAAACAATGATCGGACAATGATCCTACCAAGAAGAAAGGTGTGAAGCATAAGCAGAGATGCACATCCTCTCAGGGAGCCTTCAAGCAATTAGCATTAGTGCTCCACCCAAGCAATTCCTCCCTTATCTCGTTCTTTGCCACATTCTACCCTGTGCTGCAGTCAGAGACAAAATCAATTACTTCTGAGGACAAAAGTTAACTGGACATTTCTGTGCATCCAAAAAGATGATCACCATTGTCTAGCTTGCCATGGCAACAAAACCATCGCCTTCACCACACCATTCAGGATTCCTTTCTCCATTAAATGGATCAGTCTGGATCTGATGAGCCTGAAGTCACTGACCAACATTACTTCAGCTATTGGTATTACAACATGGACTTACCTTCCTGCCCTCCAGGTTTGCACTTCCCACTCTGATCTCAATTCTACCCTCCTCCCTTTGGTGGCTATGCAATGCAGTAGCACTTGCATCTTAGAAATCTCAGCTGAACATTTCCCTGATTGTGTTTTTTGTTTTGAGCTATCCATTCCCTTATACATACATTTTTTGAGTTACACAGGCTTTCATCTTCCTCTTCCCTTTCCTTGAAAACACACACATGATCATTAACATGAAATCACTTTTGAACCAAAACAAACATACACCTTTCTACATAATCTTCTGACAGTTTGAAGAACTAGAGCCTGCACCCTGCCTCACACACATTTTAAATTGTTTGCAAAAACTGGACACAGATGAAAAGATTATGAGATACAGTTCCCAAATCCAGCTGTTCCACACAACCAGTTCTAAATTAACTATGTGCCCTGAGGAAAAGGTGTGCATTTATGGACTTGTTCCATCTCTTACCAGCCTCCACTGACATATGTTGCATCATGCTGATGAGCCTGTACATCAACCCATCCTGGATATTCAATACAGATTTGCATAAAAAAAAACCTTCAGCTGGTAAGATTTCAGGGCATTTGTCAAGGAAGGCTATGGAATCACCTTTAGTGGGGATATTTAAGGCTGAATTTTACACCTGCCCATTAGGGACTGTTCACAAAATTATTAGTAACTTTTAGTTATAGCTATTAAGTCTGCTGGTTGCTTGCAGACGTAGGAGTCTATCAAATATTTCCATCAATTCTTGGAAGGTATTTTAACAATTAGCAAATCAAACTTTGCAGTACTGTGTTTATGCCCAGAACGTGAAATAGACTACAAAACTACAGACATAATTTACACTGACAAATCCATTTTACAGCTAAATTAGGAGAAATGCAGGCAGCGAAGGAACTTTTTTTGTATTTTTTTTTTTAGAAGAAAAATTTGTGAAGTGACTTTTTAATACTGAGTGTCATTAAAATTGAACTTGAATCTTCTTACAACACAAAATTCACTTATCCTTCAGTTCAGTCTCCAAAGAGCTCAAACATTACCCAGACAAGTTATAAGTGAGCACTGACCACCACCCTTTGGAGAAGGTTTTATTTTAATTATCTCCTATGTACACAGAGGCCATCTTCTCTAGAATGCATCTGTGGAGAGGTCTCGGATACCCAGTATTTGCTGCACTACATTCACTAAGTCTCAGCCATTCAACTTCTTCCAAACTGTGTGAACACAATACATTTTAGCACAGTATTACAGTGGCGGATTGACAGCAGTTCATTAGAGTCAGCTTCAATCCAAATCAGTATCGCGCAAGTGCCATCCATGCCGCTGTCGCAACACCCCTTAATCCTATGAACTACATCCCCCCCACCCCGCTATTCTATTCCTGGACCTCTTTAAGAGGGATGCAGACTATTATGGTCAACTGCGTAGTGGATTTGTAGCTTCATTTTCACTGTGATGCACGAGGTATTGCTTTCCTCTTCTGATGTTTTAAACAGGTCACAACATTTCACTGCCTACAAACATCAAACAAGCTGGAGCATGGCCCGATTTCTTAAATACAGAGGAGTCCCCTAGGACAGATCCAGCAGTAGCAAGGTATGTTACTGTAAATAAAGCACCAGACCCTGGCATGCTAATTCCCACTCTCTAATGCTCGCTCTGTTTCAAGCTGAGCTCCCCACGCGGGACGACCCTTGTACGCAGGGAAACTGTGCATACACTCTGTACAGGAGGAGGGCTGGCAACAGATCAGCCAAGGGAGATTTCAAATCGCTTGCTGCGTCCTCAGTTTTGACGACTTGCACCAACAATGTCTGACCCAACAAGGGCAGCAAACAGAGCTGAAGCACTCATATGGGGTGCGTGGGTGGTGCTCCTTCCAAACACTTCCCTGGCGACAGATAGAACATATCTTACCGTCACAACACACGCTGAGGACCCCTGGGGGAGGGGTAGAGAGGGCAGTTGCCCCAGGGGCTGGCAATTCTAAAGGGCCGGGTCTCTGGCTGCCACCACTGCTGCCCCAGTAACAGCAGCAACCAGAGCCCTGAAGCCTTTAGAACTGCAGCCAGGGCACCAGGATGTGTATTCCAGAGCCCTGCACTGAGGGCTGGCTGCCTCAAACCCTGTCTCTTCTGCCCCTTCCAGGAGCACCAAGCTGGACCGCCACCACGTATTGCCCAGGGACCCGACAATCCCGTCAGCTGTCCTGTGAGGCCAATGTTTTGGGGATCCAGCTTCCTTGTAAAGACTCAGGAAGAGAGTACTACACCTCAGAGCACCCCAGAGAATGTCAGGAAGTAACAGGACTCACTGAGTGGTTTAAGGACACCGCTGCTGGTCTCATCCACATTTTCGACATCCGATTTGTCAGAGTAGTTCTCAGAGATTTTCTCTTTTTCCTTCTTCTCTTTCAGCCCAGGCCGTCTTCTGTGGCGTCTCCTCCTCCTATAGCTCTTAGGCACGTGGACCCCGATGTAGACAGTGTGATGGCCTAGGGAACAACATGGGCATTAATTTACATCATGTGCAATTTGCAGAAATACCAAGCAGTCTAATTTATAGCACATTTCATTGTACAACTATCCCTAATCATGGGGGTGAACACGTTCCTTTACTCAGACACTAACTAGCAGCTTTTGAATCCCCACTTAGATTGCAGGTTTTGGTTTGTTTGAATTTTTGTTTTCTTTTATGGTCAGGTAATTTTATACAAAAATCATTGGCAGTCCACGCAAGTGTGGACTCCTTGCTGGTTGTTCAATATTTGTGTCTATTTCTCTCTCTTTTTTATTTTTTTTAAAAAAAAGAAAAAAAAACCCCACACACCACACAGACCTCTGAAAGGCACACAGATCAATTTCAAAAGTACAGAAATACAAAGCAGCAGCTTTAAAAAACAAAAATAAAAACAAAAACCACAAAATTTTGGCAGTTTCACTCTTCAAGAACTCTCCTCATGAACCTTCTTTTCAACAAATGCATTCTTTGGGCCAGACCCTCATCTGATACAGGCCAGCATAGCAGGACGTTAAAGAACCTACAATGATTTATACCAGTTCACCATCTGGTCCAGTGTCCTATATGCCAAAACATGGTAGGGCGGGAGAGTGGAAGCACTAAATGCAGGCTATCGAATAAGACGCATGTGTAATTACTGCATTGTAGCAGCAGCGTGACCGGGAAGTAAGAGGCTTCCCTTCTAAGCATCTGACGCTTTCCAAACTTTAATCGTCATCATTAAGCTTAAAATGTTTGTTTGTTCTCAAATATAAAAATGTTCATTGTCTTTTTTTTTTGAGCGAGCGAAAAAAAAAAATTCATGAGTTTTTATTCTCCAAAGTCCTTGCCCCTTCAATATCAGCCTACAGTAAAGGGATTTGAGCAAATGAGGCACATTTCTTGCATACTCTGATAATTCAACTACCTTATTTTTAAAAGCTTTGGACACACTTGCCATGGACTCAAACCCTGATAAGACAAGTGCCTTTGATGCATTTGAACAACTTTGAGAACAACAAGAAGTCTTGTGGCACCTTATAGACTAACAGATATTGTGCTTATGCTCCAAGGTGCCACAAGACTTCTTGTTCTCAAAGCTCCAGACTCACACGGCTGCCTCTCGGATACTTGAACAACTTTGGTTTATCTGCCCATTTTACAAAGTACCACTGAAGAGAGTTTCGGATAAACACACATTCTACCACGGGCTGCAGCGTGCTTACCTGAAGGGGTAACGGAAGCTACAACAATTTGGACAGATTTGCAGAATGAACAACGAACAAAAACAATCAAGACCCTAGTATTCAGCATAATGGATGGTTTGACTAGGAGAGGCAGACCCCACAGAGAATGGATAGATGATGTAGTAGATCAGTGCAGAGCTAGTCTACAGAAACTAAACCACTCTGCACTGAACAGTGAGAGAGGCATCAGACACCAACGGGCGCTGAGCCCACAGTTATTGATTATGATGAAATCCCAGGCACATGTAAGGACAAGTGTAGGTCTCTGAAAGTCTGATTACTTCCTTTCAGGTCACAGTCTCTAAATCAGTTCTGAATCAGGAGCCATTTCAGCGGCTACTGCAAAAAGTGAACCAGCAACATTATTCTGAAAATCTATTTTTTATTCATGGCAATTGGCCACACTCAACCAGCCAAATAGCCAAATGTAGCTAGTTAACTAGTGCATGTTAACTTGACACTTCTGTATAATTTTCCTATTACTTTCCCCCAAGCGTACCTGTGTAGACATGGCTTTATGCAGCTTCAGTATTAGGGTAGTCAAGGACTCCTGAACTTTAGGCCTCTCTACACTACAAGCTTTTGTCAAGTTTGCAATCAGGCTGTAGCATGAATAAGAGTCCATCTGCACTTCAGTCACAAACAGCTTGGGTCACATGTGGTCCCTTGTGCTGCCAATGTACCTGGTTTCAATCTCACTCAGGAGCAGGACTGCTAAACCATGAAAGCATTAAAAAGATGGCGATTCTACTGTAGAGACACAGCAATACCTGTTACCCCCCTTTGCATAACTAACAGCCATTTCCACTGACTCCTGGCCCATATGAACTAGAACATCCCCAAGCACATGGCACCACATGAAATTTTTGATGACCAATGCCTGGAAAAAAAGTCAGTCAGTGACAGAGAGAGAATCCAGAAGGATCTGGGTAGCTAGGCAAGGGCAGTCTAGTTGGTACACACCTGAACTGGGGAACATGCCACTTTTTGGACATGTTCATTGTAACAATATCTGATGAGCATGCAGAGCCTGATTACATTAACAAGATTCTCTGTTCTTTAGACAGGGCCAGTTGGAACTAAAAACAAAACAAAAAGACTAAGTGAAAAGTGTATGTCATTTTGGCCCATTTTTGCTGTATTATGGAAAATGTCTTGAGTATTTTAAGGTCTCCGCCTCTCCCTTTTCCTGCCCCCACCCCCGCACACATGCCAGAGTTCCTTTTTTAACTCCAGCTGCTACAATCTCAGCATACTCATGCAGAAAGAGACTACATTTTGCATCAGGAAGAATTTATCTTTTGCTGCTTTAACTTCTAATTCACAACTGCCAAACTCGGTAAAACATTATTTTGTTGGTAATGCTTTGCTTTTTGAAAAGAGAGATTGTTTAAATATGAAAAAGCCAAAGCAAAATTGCCACATTAAGAGAGTAACTCCCATCTATTCCTTCAAGGAATATGAACTCAGACCCGGAGTATGCAGGTTAGCTGGTGCAGTGAATGAGACAGGGGTCCTGTGTGGTGATCCCTGAATTTTTTCCCCTCAAGCTTTATTTAAAATTCCCAGAGCATAAGCATAATCCGTCTGTGTATTTCTTTAAACGAGCACACATGTAGTTTTTTAGTGAACAGGATGAAGCACATGCAGTGAATGAGACGGGTCAAAGTGCTGAATAGTGAGGATAAAAATCAACATTGAACAGTTGTCTTGTTCACCTGTGCATTTTCTGGCCCATACACAAAAGGGAACATGTGGCCCTCTGTGGTGAGCCACCACAAGCATTGTGCATCACTTGCACAATCTCTTTGCATAAGGGTCAGTCTTTCAGTGAATGAAACCAGGTTCCTGCAGAAATGTGATAGGATTGTATCAACGTATGCAAGGAGCAGGAGAGCTCAGATTACATGGGCAACCTTACATTTAGCATTGCTTACGAGCTTCACAGTATAACCTTATTCTTTTAAGGGTCTGGGGAGGGGGGTTGCACGTGTCTGTTTAAAACACAAGTTAATGAGAAGTATGCTGCTACTCTTATGGAATTACATTGCATTAGGTATAAATGGAAACCATAGATTTGAGCAGAGGAAGAGCTGCAAATTAGATTATATAATGTTCTGGCTTCTATAATTGTACTCTGCATACAATTGTGCTAGAAGCTTTTGCCTGTACAAACTTATCCTTCCTGATTTTTGTGCAAGAATACACCACCATTCATCAAACACTATAACCATGCAACAAAAGTCTCCCCCCCTCCCAGACTCTGAAAAGCCTCAGAATCAAACAGATGACCTACAGGAAAAGTAGCAGGTAACTGTGCTTTTATTTAAAAGGCTGTATTATTTCTATAGGCACAAGGGGGAAAAGAATAAATGTGTTAGTCTGTAAAGAGCCATTGGACAGCTCGTTATTTGTGAATGTACAGACTTCACATGGCTACCCCTCTGAGAAAAGGAAAAAGTTGTGTGGCTGTCTAAACTTTGGCACCCAAGAGCTTCACCTTCAGACTTAATATTCTTTATTTTTTGCTGGTAATTTTTTTAAAGTTGTGTCATTAGTAAAGAAAACAAAACAGAAAAAAAAAAAATCTGCTATGGAACTACTTGGAGGGCAGCGGGGATCGACAGAAAAAGGAGGGTGAATCTTCCTCACTGAAATATGGATACCTGTAGAGCCCTGCCACCTGTGTTACACAACTCCAAAACTTTGCAATGATCAGAACAAACCACATCTCCAGAAACTGACAAACCCACTCAAGTTGCTTACCTGCACAAAGGTGCTGTGCAAACACAATACTGAGAGAACAACAGTTACAGCCAGTGGCAGGGAGAGAATTCAGTCTGCAGAGACAATGGCTTTGTCTACACTTAAAAGCCTAAGTACACCTGTGGCTGCACTTTAAACTGAAAGTGTTCCCACAGCAAGAGCGCTGGGAGAGAGCTCTCCCAGCGCTCCGTGTAAAGCCACCTCTATGAGGGGAGTAGCTAACAGCGCTGGGAGTGCTGGTTCATACTTGTGCTTACTGTACTCTAACTCACTGCAGTTGTGGGGTGGGGGTGTATTTTTTCCACTCTTTGAGCAAGAAAGTCATAGAATATTAAAGCACCAGTGTAGGATTTAGCCAGTGACTGTATTTAATCAAACCATTACAATGCTGTAAAAAAGAAGTTGTTTATTTTTGGCCACTGAAAAAGGAGATGCTCGACTCAGGGAATCTCTGCCCAATCTTCAAATTTCTAAAGGTGCTAAATTTTTTTTAAAACAGAGGGGGGACACCAAAAGCTTCCAGAAGAAATATTTTGAAGAGAGAATCATCTGCCCCTCCCTAATCTCACCCAGCTTCGACTCTCTTCCCACTCAAAATCATTTGGCCCATTTCTGCTCAAAATCACTCACACCAAAATCACCAGCAGCCTGAAGAACAAAAAAAAAAAAACCTAACTTCAAAAAGGTCGGTGTCACCCAGAAGCTTGAGAAAGTGGTAATTGCCAAAGCTCTTCAGATTGGAAATGCATTAGCAGCCTTCAACAATAGGCATCAATGCACACTTTGAGCCTACGTCTAAATGGAGAGGCTTTTCCCAGCAAAAAAACTGGGCTTTTTGTTGGGAAAAGCCATGGAGCGTCTATACGTAAAATATGCTTTGTAGACAGCTTGTCCACAAAACCGGGCACATCTGCCAGCAACGTTATTCCTCTCCCTGTTCAGGTACAACACCTCTCTCGACAGCGGTCTGTCAACAAAACTGCTCTGTAGATGTTCGAGGGCCCTTTTGTCAACCAACAGGGCTTCAGGTTCACTAGGCAGCCTGTTCTGTTGAGAGAGAGGGCCAGGCAGTCTGGCTGCTCTGTTGACAAAGCAAAGCAGATTACTCTTTTGATCTGTTTTTATGGGTAGCCACAATCTGTTGACAGAAGTTTTGCTGGGAAATCCCTTCCAACGGTGACTCCTGTCAATAAAGGCTTCTTATGTAGATGCAGACCACCTGTAATACTTTAAATCAAACACCCAAGTCTGATCTATTAGAAGTTGGAGGGTAGTCCACACACACACACTACCAAGCTCTGTTGACAAAACTTGTGTCAACACCTAAAAGTTAACAAAAACTGCCAGGTGTTCACACTTGCTCCCTTTGGTGACAGATCGGCTACATCTACACGTGCCCCAAACTTCGAAATGGCCATGCAAATGGCCATTTCGAAGTTTACTAATGAAGCACTGAAATGCATATTCAGCGCTTCATTAGCATGCGGGCGGCAGCGGCGCTTCAAAATTGACGCTCCTTGCCGCCGCGCGGCGCTTCCAGACGGGGCTCCTTTTCGAAAGGACGCCGCCTACTTCGAAGTCCCCTTATTCCCATGAGCTCATGGGAATAAGGGGACTTCGAAGTAGGCGGCGTCCTTTCGAAAAGGAGCCCCGTCTGGACGTGCCGCGCAGCGGCAAGGCGCATCAATTTTGAAGCGCCACAGCAGCCCGCATGCTAATGAAGCGCTGAGAGAAGCATCTGGAGTAGCTCTGTGAGTTCTCCGTGCTCAGGAACGTCAAAGCAGCATAGAAGTGATTTTGTTCCCCAAATGGAGCAGCTCATTCAGCTGTCAGATAACTCCCAGAGCTTTGAAATGCTAGGGGTGCATGCCTGTAGGGCAGCAGAGATCAAGACACTGAGCAGATGAGCAGAGCCTTCAGGGCAGGAATCGTAGGACACTGGTAGAGGCCAGTTCTGTGACAAGACAAACAAAAACAGCAGTGTTTACAGTGACTCTTTGTTGACAATAAAGGGAGGGGAAAAGAAAAAAATTTCTAAAGGTGGAAGTTTTCTATCATCAAAACTCAGGTTCTTTGTGGACAAAAAATGACATTGAGGCGTGAAGGCACACTGTTTTGTCACCAAAGGCAAGTTTTGGTGACAAAACTTGGTAGAATAGACATACCCTGAAATTAATCAGATCCATAGGGGAAGATGATAGCTTTACTGGGAGGAAAATGAGGGCAAGGGTTGTATGGAAACAAACTGTATTATCCTTCAAAAAAATATTTTGACTAATGTTGAAGTGCTGCCACAGTGGTGTTGGAAGAGATTTTATAGCGAGGGTGCTGAAAGCCACTGAACAAAGTTGTAAACCCTGCATAGGACAGAAAACCACTTTGAGTTGGGAGGCTTCCAAACTCCTAACACTCTTAGTTGCAGCATTCCCATGCTCCTGGAAAGCTCTTATCTGGGCAGCTACAGGGGCCTAAGAAAAACTCTGGTGACTGCTGAGTAAAATACCTAGCCCACCAGGAGAATTCAAGCAATCATTTTCATCCTTCCTGTCCTCTTTTAAGTTGCAGAATGCTAACATGCAGTACATGTGTCTTGGGATATTTACTAGGCATAACCATGTGCCCTTGCATTGAATTGTTCTCATATGAAGTTTTATCCCACCAAGTAGAAAAATACCTCCAACACAGTGCACTGAGAAGGTGTGTCAACTGCTTCCTGCCAGACACTCTGGGAGGAGTGTCTCAAAGTGTATCTCAAAACTCACAAATGTAAACAAAAGCCAACCACTTCCTTAAAGTGCACTGAACAGGGGAGAAAGGAGAGAGAAAAAAAAAAAAAAAAATCGCTTGCTTCACCACCTTCCTGAAAGGTAGGGGCGGGGAGAGGAACATGAAACTCTCTCACCTGCGGAAGGGGGAGCTGAAGATAAGTAATGCAGTTACTTGCCATTGCATACACAACTTTGCTTCACATTACCAAAATGTGCACGTGATCAAAAGGATTAAAGAGATTAATATGCTGCCAACAGAATTAGACAAAGTCTACAGGCTTACTATGATGGGTTTCTATTAGCAAACTGACCACAGAATTACAGTGATTCACAGGAGAAGGTTGCTATAACACAGCCCTGGGAAGCACCTCACCCCTTGTGTCTGGCTTTTCTGTCTGGTCATGACAATCAGATTTCCTTGACAAAGGTCACTATTACCCTTTCTATTGTGGCTACTGTCCCCACCGTACACCTGCTCTTTCTTTCCAATATTTGATACCCACATATCAAAGAAAGTTACCCACTGTGCACTTGCAGAGGTCTCCAAGTGCTCAGTTTGCTTTTACGTGGTCCTGCAACACATCAGGGTTAAGGTGTATCTTTAGGTACCTGAGTGTGACTCCTAGGCTGTGTCTACACCGGCACAAGTCTTCAAAATAGCCACGCTAATGGCTATTTCGAAGATTACTAATGAGGCGCTGACTTGACTATTCAGCGCCTCATTAGCACTAGCACACTTCCAGCCGTGGTGCTTTGAAGGCGCCACTTTTTAACGCCTGTGGCTTGGCGCAGCTCTAGGGGGTCCTTTCCGAAATGACCCCACACATTTTGAAATCCCCTTATTCCCTTCATCTGAAGGGAATAAGGGGATTTTGAAATGTGCGACGTCCTTTCGGAAAGGACCCTTGTGTGGCCGCGCCGAGCTGTGGGCATTCGAAAGCAGCACTTTAGAAGTGCTGCAGCTGGAAGAGTGCTAATGCTAATGAGGCGCTGAATATTCAAGTCAGCACCTCATTAGTAATCTTCGAAATAGCCATTAGCATGGCTATTTTGAAGATTTGTGCCAGTGTAGACACGGCCCTATAGAAGCCAAGAAATCATGCATTCACCTTGGAGACTAAAACTTGGTCCTTTTCTGTAGTTCTCTGGACTTTTCAGCCTTTGATGTCACTGATGACTCACAAAATACATCATGGAAACACTTCTCAGTCATTTCCTGCTACATTTGGAAGTTAGCGTGGCCACTGCATAGGGGAATGGACTGGAAGTCTAGAGAATTGGACTCAGTGTGCTTCGTTTCTGACTTGCCACCTGACCTTAATTTAACCTTTGTGTGTCTTGGTTTGTCTCCTCTACCCAGATTGACCACAGCACACTAGGACCTCTAGTCTCTACACCAGGACAAGATAATTGATTAGCATGTTCCTTGTTAGGTTAATTATTGTGGTGTGCTACTGTATTCAGTGGCTCAGTTGGAAACTCAGTAATTTCTTCTCTTCAGTCTAATGAATTGGTGCTTCATCTTTGCAAGAGAGGAATTCTATTCTCCATGAAGTTATTATACTCACTACTGCAACTACAGCTGGCTAGCACACAGAAGCCAGCCAGAATGATGGGATAGATTTGAAGGTCACTACAAGCATTGTAGCATGAATTTCATCATAAGTCCCAACTTAGTGATTTATTATAAACTGTCAACCAACAAATTACTTGGGAGCCAAGTTCTCATGTTTGATGGCAGTCCAAGGGTAATTCTTTTAAGTTGCAAGAGGAAGAAAACAAGCTTTTTTCCTTTAAACAAAAAACCAAAAACATATTTTAAGAAGGTTGTTCAGATGCTTTCTTACCCTCTAATACCCCCCATTTGGATGTAAACATTGTCATGTGACCCACTGCCACGCCTCAGTAAATAAAAAGCATTTAACCAATTATTTTCAAGATTGGCAAAGACCGAGAATCTGTTTGCCAATTCCTTGACGTGCATTAAAATCAGCAGGGGAAACACAGTCATGTAGATGAGGAGCATTCCAATTTCACCTGATTGTAAAGATTATTCTTCTCTCGACCTGCCTTGACACCTGGTGATTCAATGTGTCCCCTCCAAAGCCTCCTGGCAAATAGAATTCCATGTTCAAGATGCATGTCAGAAAGGGCTCTGGAGGCTAGCAGCTTTCTGTAAGTATCACATCACATCTAAGAGAGTTGGAAGGGACCTTGAGAAGTCATCAAGTCCAGTCCCCTGCCCTCTTGGCAGGGCCGAGCACCTTCCCTGACAGGTTTTTAAATCTATTTGCCCCAGACACCCCCCCAAAAGGATTGGGCTCACAACCCTGGGTTTAGCAGGCTGATGCTCAAACCACTGAGCTATCCCAGCCTCCTGTGCTTGCAGTTTGAAATTTTCAATGGAAAAAAAGAGGTGAGCTTGGGATTCTTCTATAACAAGCTAGAGAGGATGTGAAGTGTGAACAGGTAGATGTAGAGGCTCAGCAGAAAAACTGCCAGATCTGTCAGGCTTGTAGATAGTACAAGAGGGCATCAGCAATCCCACTCAAAAAAAACCACCATCACTTGTGGTAAAAGAATGTTCAGACTGGAAAAAAAACAAACAACCACAAGCACTCAAAAGTTAGGGAGAAGCAGAATTAAGATAAATTTTCCATGGGCAGTGTCAATATTTCAGGGGGGGGGGAAAAAAAAAAATACATTTTCCACAGACAAACATGTCAACATCTCTCATTTGGGCTGTAGCTTAAATGCTCTATACCCTCATTCTTCTCGATGGGATCAACAATGCTTTATGCCAATACTGAGCACAGGCACCTTAACAGCCCCGACTGGTGTGGGGGCGGGGGGGGGGGAAAAGGGATGAGGACACAGCTGCGTACCTGCTTCTCTTAAGTAGAAAAAAAAGCACTGGATCACCATATGCCTCCCATGATGTACTATGGCCTTCTCACTTACTGAGGCACCACAATGGTGAAGTAAAAGATTTTCTAGTGTACAGTTTTACAACAAAAAATTCTGTGAAAAGCAGACGACACTTCAGTCCAAAAAGTTTATTTGAAAACCCAGTTTCATATTAAACCTTTTGACCAGTCCTAACGGATAAAGATATACAGCTCTGCAAAGTTCAAGTAGCAATTACAGAGGTAGTATCCTGTTCCCAATCTGAAAAAGGGAAGATAGAAAGACAGACCTCAATTCTCCTCAGTCAGATGTGGCTGACATTATGAAGGGGTGCGTGGCACAGGGGGCTGTATAGTTACAAATGCACAGTCATCCTTTGGCAGTGCCAGTCAACGGAACTGGTTTCCCCAAGGTCACCGTGGCCTACTGAACCAGCAGACATCTGCAGAGTAGGTGTCATGAAGGGTGATGTTTGCCTTTCTGACAGCCTGTGAACTGTTCTCATTCCAAATGGCAAAGTACTACCAGTGCAAGGCCTCTCTGAGACAGGAGGGCCAGAGTTACATATGGCTGAAGTGAATTGTTGCAGAAAAGGTGTCTCAATCACTGGGGATGAGCTTAGGGGAGGAGTCAGTGTGATGTGATCAGCTGTTAGGTCTGAAGGGCTGGGGCAATGACCTTGTAGACAGCAGCAGTAGGGCTTAATTAATGGGAACAGTAGAGTGTGACTTGTAGTCTAATGACAGCCCACAGGGGAAGCAGACTGCAACTGGGTGATCTGAGCTACCCACTACATCTGCAGGCCAGGAGGACAGCATGGAGGGACTCCAAGAGAGGCTGAACCTTGGTCAATAGGACTCTATGCCAATAAGAAACTGGCCTCTAATGGAAAGATGAGCTAGAAGGGGCACCCCAGGTAGCAAGGCATGAAGAACTCCGTAGGACAAGGCTGCATTCATCTTAGTTTGCACCTGAATAAAAGTCTGTCCCTAAGGTATTTGCAGGCTTTATTTTCTGCCAGCTTTATCAAAGACTCCTTTCATTGGAACCATGAATGGAAATGCTTACCAGGAACTCATTAGCTACTACAACCTAGAGACTCCAGCAAGTGAAGGTACATCAGCACTTGCCCTGGAGGTTAGACTACACCCTACCATGCCACGCCCTAACAAGTATCAGGGGAGGTTT
Organism: Carettochelys insculpta; assembly: GCF_033958435.1. NCBI lineage: Eukaryota > Metazoa > Chordata > Testudines > Carettochelyidae > Carettochelys > Carettochelys insculpta. The sequence goes on along the minus strand of NC_134140.1, from coordinate 128,622,300 downwards.
GGAACAGATAACCATAGACATCCCACTGAGCAGGGGACAATTACACATACATGGATCCGCATCTCCTCCCCTTGGGACATACCTAAAACTTCAAAGGGGCACAAAAGGGTAGGTGTACATTTTAAACACTTCTAACTTGCTATTCTAAAGCCCTGTTTTTTCCAAATAAATGAAGACATTTCTTGAAGACACCTTCCCCCGACTGCACATCAGTTAATCAATAGCTGAACTCTATCAAAGGGTCTACATGCTAAAATATTATTTTTAGATCTGACAATGAGAATTCCGATACAATAATGGTAGCCTGATAGGGGCATGGATAAGGGATGAGTGTCTTAGCCGGTCACTGGAACTTGCATGTCTTCCAAAGATCAACTTAATCTTTATAAACAAAAACACAAAAAGTCTCTGGAGTTCTTAGGGGTTCACATATAATGACACCATAGTCAGGCTGTGCTGAAAAGCCATTGGATTGGCTGAGTGCAGAATAAAGGCTGTCTGAATCTCAAACTCTCTCAATTTCAACAGGATAATATTCCCTCCCTCCCCCAACTCAATATCTACTGATCACCAGTAGTTAAACTGAAAAATTCCCCAAGATGATTTAACTTGGCTTTTCTTGAAGCTTATTTTAGAAAGTTGTTTTTTTGGGGTTGTGTGTGTGTGTTGTACCTTTAACTATGCAATTCCTCCCAAGTAGGGAGGGAACACATTGAACGTTAAAAGTTTACTTTAAAAAAAAAAAACACACACCACCTAGTCAGAATTTAAACTGAAACTTAAAGGTGCTTTCTTCATCTGGCACTTTAAAAAGAATATATATAAATCTGAACATTTAAGTGAACTAGTGGGTATTAACAACCCAAAGATGCAGGATAAGTCTAGAAAGTTTGTGCAGTGGAATCTGGCACAAAAAAAAAAAAACAAAAAAAAAACAAACACTCTCTAGTTTCTGTGTGGCAGAATAAATGCCTATAGCTGGCAAATGATAAAAATGATCAGTTAAGACAGAAAGCAACAAGCATGTTTTGAGTATTCAACCTGAGGATTTTGTACTCTATTGTTAGACTCTTACCTACCAACCTATAAGCAGCTTTTCCTGACTCTTTGTGTGAGAGCAGTTAGACAACCTACCAAACCCGCCATGACATCAGCTGATCTCATCAGGCCAGAGCTGCTTGGATCCTAATCAAAGGAGAGGATGATTTCCGAAAGAGCAGCTTATAGGCATTACAAAATCTTATCCAAAGTGTTAGCCCTAAATTTTCCAGAAACGAGGTGCCTGATTTGATGAACGTGATAAACGCAGACCTTAAAAAAAGTCTCCATTAAGGGGTCTCAAATGGAGCACCCAAAATTGACACATCCAAGATTACCGTTACATGGTCTAAACTGCCTCTTTCAGAGCACAGAAATCAAGGCTGACAAATATTACACTTTGTTTGACATAAAATGCAAATATGCAGTTATTTATACATAAATATGGGGAGTCTATCTCCATATTTAGGTATTAAAAAAAACCACTGGCTTGGTTTTCTATAGTTGCTGAGCCCTCCAGTGGGAGCTTTCAGTGCTCAGCCCTTCAGAATACATCAAACCCTTTATTTAGGCATGACAATTTGACCTTCGTTCTAATTAGAATTTGAACTTTGTAAGTGTGTTGCACAGTGCTGTGTTGGAAGGCAGGAGACTTACAACGTTAATGATTTGTGTGCCACTAAGATGAGGTAACTAGTAACTCTTGTGATTATAGAATAAATCAGGCCATTGATTATTATTGAAGAATCTTAATTGGGACATAAAATTTTGTTTAGCCTAGACTTGCCTCTACTTCATCACCTCAAAAAAGTGTGATTGTAGTGCACTCCTCAAGAGAGGAAATTACTGGTCATTTCATGGCTTGCCCAAGTTTTTAGCAGGCCACCTCTTGCATCACAAGAGCTCTACTATCCACAACCCATAACCACAGGGGGTCAGGTCTGGGAGAGCTGAAGCTGTCTCCCACATATCACGGCAGAGCTGCATGCATTAGTGACAGAAGTATTCACATCAGTGAAACTAACATCCTAAACTCTGAAGCTTTCGAGACTGAAATGTTAGTCAATACCACTGCAAGCCAAGGCTAGTACACATAAGGGCTTGAGTGTTGGGGAAGTACATAGGATGAACAAGTAAAAAAGGTACAGAAGTCGCCTAATAACGACTGACCCAAGAAATGAGATCAGAACAGACCAAGCAGCCACCTGGTCCGGTACCCTGGCTCCGATTTTGGTAAATACTGGGTGCTTCAGAGGAAGGGCTAAAAATCACTTATACACCCAATGCTTCAGTACGAGATCACTGGCATATCCCACTGGCACACTGGGTATGCCATTATGGTATACTATATGGAACATGTGTTTTTCTTTTTAAAGGGAGATTTCAACTAGATTCTGAAGTACTCAAAAGGTCAGACTCCTTGAGGAGTGCCTGTATTTATCTCTATACTCACTGTGCACAATGACAGGCCTCAATAAATTACAGTAGTGTTTAAAGACATGTCTACACTGCCCAAAACCACCACACTCCAGCAACAAGTCTGAGTCAGACTAGGGCCCCTGGGACTCCTGCTGCAGGGCTAAGAAAAGCAGTTTGGACATTCCAACTCAGCCTCAATCTCCTCCTTCGCACACTCTTGCCAGGTTTTAGCCCAAACAGGAATGTCTACATTGCTATTTTAGCCCTGTAGCACAAACCCAAGTCAGATGAACTGAGCTTGCTCCGTGACACACTGCTACGGTGGGATGGCAGGGGGAGGGCTGCAATGTAAGCGTACCCTCAGCGGGGCCGACAGCCACCACAATCCCTGCAGCAAAGATCCGTGCTCCAGGAAGGGGCAGAGCGAAGGGTGGAAAGGGTGAGGCTAAGGGTAGTCGGCCCTTGCTCCCACCACCCACAAAAAAAAAAAAAAAAAAAACAAACACACAGCTGCATGAGGCAGCAGCCCTATGGACTGCAGCTCTTCAAAGGGGCCTGGAGCTCTGGCTGCCACCACTAATTTAAAAGGAAGGGCCTTTAAAATGAACATATCTAATATTTTATGCTGACTGGAAATCCCTTTACACTGCCTCTTAAACCCACAGTATTGTCCAAAAGGACTTTACATAGCACCAAGAGATTCATACTAGTTCCAGTGAGTTACAAGGCAGCCCCAGCAATGCTCAGCAGCGTAAGCGCAGCGCTGCTGCTTACAGGCCCAGAGATCAAAGCAAAGTGCATGTCTCTTTTCTTTAGAGCAACGAAGAGTAAAAATTCTTTAGCAATGGCCACAGAATACACAGGCCAGGGAAGTTAAGAAAGAAACCTGAATCAGTCCTCAATTCTGATTTGAGCAGATAAGCCAACAGTTGATTTCTGTTTCTCTCTCCGACTCCGATTTCCACATCTTTGCTCAATTTGCTCATTCCTCATTCTTGTTTCATGAGGACGGTTTAACAGAAGCATCCACTGAGCCTCTCTCTTATATGCTAACATAGGGATCTGCAGCTTCAGAGACACAAACAGCTCTTTAAGGACTGCTTTGTGGCCCCCACCACTGTAATTGCAAAGGAAAAAAGACACTCCTGATTATCATCAATATTTCAGTGAAAATCTCAAGAGACCAACAACTCATATCTAAATAGCAAATGGTATGTGATCGCAAAACATTGGCTAACTCCCCTTTTAATATGTGCAGAGCATTGTGGGATGTGTTCCTAAAATAGGGGTTACAAAAAGTGTGGTTTGACATTAAGGACAGTGTCTTATTTGCATGCATTGCAGCTCTTGATGAATTTTTTTTTAAGCCAAATAAGGCTCTTCTGGTTATTTTGCTTGCTGACCCCTGCGCTAACATATATCTTTCCTCTGATTGTCCCCTCTTCTCATGGATGCTCTGCAGCATTCTGTATTCATTGCCTTTCTATGGCTCTTTTCTACTCCACTTTGAAATTTAACTCCATTTCTTTAACCAGCTCTATTCATTCAAGTCCATTGTCTTAACTTTTACCCTTGTCTTCCCAGGAGGCTTTTTTGTCTGATAAGTTTTGTCCTTCATCATCAGGTATAATTAACAGTTTCACTTCATGTCTATAAGTTTTGACTTACTGCACAGATTATTTTGTTTTAACTGGCCTTGAGTGGTGTTGGCTTAGGCAACTTCTTTAGGATGTCTGTATCATAAAACAAGAAGGGAGCCAGGATGGCACAAATCCAAAGTCACTAAACTGTTATGTCTTCCATTAGAAAGCCCATACCAGTGACTGGACCTCCTGCCATATTTTCAGTTTTCCCAGATTCATGGAGTCCAAGGCCAAAATGAACCACTATGACCATTTAATCTCATTTCCCATATATGTACTTATTTGTTTTAAAATAATATGAAGAAATTCAGGAAGGAACAGTTGAGGCAGGCAAATTATATATACATGCTTTCCTTTCCGTCCTAAGTGGCCATGTAGGGCTGTTGGACATTACAGAGTTGTGGTGTCTCACCCCAGAGGCAGAAGCATGCAAGCGGTGGTGGGGAGGGAGAATCCAACATCAGAGGTTTGTCAAGTTATAGACCCCTCTAACCAAATGGTGCTTGTGTTCCTAGGCATGTGTGTCCCAGCATACCTGTTTCAAGGTTCTTGCCTGCTCCGGAGTCAAAATGACCGAGGTCACAGGAGCGCTACTGGAGTGCAGTACTTATATAAAAAAAACTGTTCAGAAAGAGGAGGACTCAGAGCCACTGGAGCCAAGTGGGAGCTCAGCCATACCAGCCAAACGTGAGCAGAACACGCCTCAGCTAGGAAAGGGTTTCAAAAGGAGTAGATGGGGAAGGAACACCAGGGCCTGTGGAGAGAGCAGGCAGATTTGCCCTGTCAGACAGAATGAAACGTCCTCTTTTCTTGGCAAATCATACCCCAGGGAGGGGATGTGACAAACCACAAGTCTACGGGTATTTCTCATCGAGAAACCAACGCAGCAAACATACAGCCTGATGAGGAAGGCTTGCCATAGCCTAGTCCTACATGCATGGTAAATGCATATTATTATGCACACAAACAGCAAGGGCCCTAAGCTTCATAAAGGGATCAGTCTTCACAGTCCCAAAAAACATGCTGGTTGAGACGGAGACTGTGTAGGCAGCTCCCTTGGCAGCTAGGCCTTGAATGGCCAAAGTCCTCCAACTTGAAGAATCATGAACACCAGAAAACACAATCCTGCCGTCTGACTACAGCAGACCCTCAATTTACATGGGGGTTCCATTTCCACGGTCCCTCGCGTAACCCGAACGTCATGTTAATTGTGGGGGAGAGGCAGCTTTTTCTGGCGGAACACACATTTGGAAGGTAAGTCCTGGGGTTGGAGAGGGATAAGCCTGGAGGTGGGTTAGGGCTGCACGGGGGATGGAGTCGAGCCAAGCCAGAGCTGCAAGCAGGGGGCAGTTGAACCAGGGCGGGGGTGGGTTGAGCCAAAGCACACCCCCCACACACACCCCTGCAATGAGGTTATAGTATTGAGACTCGATTCAAACCATACTGTAAACACATAGCATACAAAGCATGAATAGAGAATTAAAACTTCTGACAAAAATGGAAATCTCATCTGAACCCTCTCACACAAAAACAAGGTTCTCATTTAAAAAAAAAAAAAAAAACAAAAAAAAAAAACACCAAACTGAAATCCAAGTCACTGCTATTATTGTTATTTATGTGCGTTGTGATAGCACCGAGGGTCTTTCCCATCTCTGGGGCTCCCCCCACTGAGTTAGGTGTGGGACAGATACAGAACAAAAAGGCAGTTTCTGCTGCAAAGAATTTACAATTTCAGTACAGGTTGAATCTCTCCAGTCTGGAATCCTTAGGGCCTGACTGGCACCAAAGGAGAGAATTTGCCAGACCCTGGGAGGTCAATATTGTCTAGCAGCATTACAACACTTCCACTGCTTACTGGGCTCTTAGACATTTAGTTGTTACTTAGTAGTAATTTACAGCACAGAACAGAGTCAGAACTGGTAGTTGTGAACAAACCTTACAGGACCACAGGAAACTTGGCCACACCCATAAGTAGTGTTGGTCCTGCTAACTAAAATCATGCTGGATTATGGATGTTGCTGGAGAGCACCAGACTAGAGAGGTTCAACCTTTAATCATTCCTAATTTTGCAACCAAAGTGTGTGGAAGCGCTGAGGAGACAAAAAAAAAAAAACTACCACCACACAACTCCCTTTGCTATTTGTCAGTTTAAGCTAAACTAAGTACATTGTGTGGTGGAATTTTTCTTGCTTATTTTAATTGTGTGTGTTTTTAAAAAAGACTACAGAATGCAAACTCCCAAGTGGCCCTTTCTGAAAGGAGTCATGAGCAGCCACAGGAATGTTATGACTTTGGACTAGGAAGGGGTGGGGTCAGGACAGCTACTCCCAGGCAGAGAAATTAGCTCAAGTAGCAGACCACTTGCTTAGCACGCAAGAGTCAATGGGACTGAGGACCACATTCTCCAGTGATGGGTTTTCTTGTTCCTTCTTTTCAAAGGCAGAGCCAGCCAGGGGGGCTATGCATCTCCAGCGTCCTTACTCTCTCTGCCGCCCTGGTCTCCTAAAATGCCAGCCCTGGCAGGGCAGAAAGGTGCTGGGCCCTGGCCCTCCTGTGCCTGGATGAGGCAGGAGCACTGGAGACAGGTCCCAGGGTGGCAGAGTTGCTGAGTTGGGGGGCGGATCTTCCTGCTACTGATGCGAGAGGCAATGGACTTGCTCCACAAGTTTTCCAGTCAGCCCTTTGCCTTCTCCATGCTCCTCCACACAAAGCGATTGGCGTGCTCTGCTAGCCACTCAAGGATACAATGACTTAGCTCAGTGGGATGCACTGAATGACTGAGCAGACTAGTGGGACGGGTCTGATGCTGTCTATGTTGTGTGCACAAAAAAATGCCATGAATGGGTAACAGGCATTTGGGTTAATAACTTCACTGGTTTTATTTTTATAACCAACTCCTGCCCAGTGCCAGTCAAGTGCAGTCCTGTATTATGGCACCTCACCAAAAATCATACTAAGTCCTCCCCCCGAAGCTGGATGCAGTTCTTGTTTATATTAGATTTAAAAATCAGTAATTCATAACCACTTCTCCAGTCATTACTGCAAAACTGACTGAAGAAACTTTAAGGGTAGTGTTTTATTACATTAAACAACTGCTCCCCCACACCAAATGTGTGATCACAACTCCCTAATCACACCACAGAGTCAAAAAACTAAGAGCTTAGCAAAAAAAATGGCAATTTTAGGGATAGAGGGTTTTATTTTTCTATATGTTCTATTGTTGCCAGGTTCCTAATTAAGTACCACAAATTTTCTGATCAATGTGTACAGATGTTTCAGCAGGTAACTCCCTTTAACATTGATGAGATTCATGCACAAAGATTTCTGCATTACACTAGAAATTTATTCTAGTTAATTTCCAATACTGCATCCCTCTCCATTTCTTTAACTTGAGTAAATAGATACAGATTTGAAAAAAGCTTTCAGAAATACAGGCTATATCCACCTACAAACATGAACCCTTTCCACAGGTCCGAGTTGCTAAACTTATAATCAAGTATTTGCACACTACTAGAAGTCAGAGATACTACTGGCTTGAGATGAGATCTTGCCTCTCTGCTTCCCCTCAAGGGAGAAAGGTGGAGCTTCGCTTTTTCCCTTGCTCCAAAACTGGTTATTAAGTAATCTGTTTATCACACACATATCTACATTCCTAACCTCCTGGAATTTTACAAACACGTCACCACTTTAAAGAAAGGAATGCACAGTGCTGTAGATAACATGAAGCTGCTTTTCTTTTTCAGAAAACTTGACCCCAGGGATCTGCTTATTTCCAAATCCCCCAATTATGCCTACATTTTCCCCACTTTGAAACGGAAATCAGGAAGTAACCCTGTCTTGCTGAATCATACTTCCAAGCGTACGGACATCAGCTACCTCACTGACAAAGCACACTTTCATAACAAAAAGTGTATTGTAGTTATTATTTATGCCCATCCGATATTAATGCAAGGTAGGCAGGTTGCAATTTACCTGTTAACTTCACCATGACAAGTAGTAAATGGCCAGCTACACAAGATGCCTTAAATGAGCTTCAAAGTCTGAGGACATGCCATAGGTATATTCTCTCAATGTATGTGCAATATTCATAGGTATATTCTCTCAATGGGGTCACATGGTTATTATAGATCGGGGTCAATAACCTTTGGTTCCTACCCCATCAGGGTAAGCCACTTGCCCATCAGGCTGTTTCGTCTACCTCTGGACACAGAGCTCTGCAACTCCCCAACAGCTCCAATTCACAGTTCCTGGAAGCAGCGCAGGCTGAGGGACTTGCTGCCGGCCACTTCCCACCTCTCCCATTGGCTGGGAATGGCAAATCCCAGACAAAGGAAGCTGCAGGGCTCCAGGCAAACAAAAAAAACAAACACATTCCCATGTGCCAGCTGTTTACCCAGACGTGCCAGGAGCTAAACTTTGCCAATGCCTGAAATATAGCATTAGCTTGTGAAAGGGTCATAGGGCTTTGTCATTTTTACCTATCCATCTGGACGGGGAGATGGTTGGCTTATACACCAATGCACTAATGAACCAGTATATATGGTAATAAGTCTCAATACTGGCCTACACTAGAAAGGAAATTTGACTTAAGTTACACAACTCCAGCTACGAGAACTGTATAGCTGGTGTCAACATACCTTTGGCTCAATTTCTGGCACAGCCCCTCTGCAAGAAGGTCCCCAGAAGAGACCTCCCCCAGCTACTTCCCTCACTCCTTGAGTACCACCATGGTCAACAGGGGCATCCTCAGGGTTTGATTTAGCACATTCCTACTAGGCACACTAAATCAAACCTGGGAAGATCAACCACAACAGCACAGATTGTCCCCTTACTGTAGGCATACTCTAAGGAGGGAGGTATGTTTGTCTGGGAAGATACAGACTAATCAGGAGACCTGGGGCACCGTGAAGACAAAGACATTTATTTGGGCATAAGCTTTCATTCATCTGACAAATGGGGTTTTTACCCACAAAAGCTTATGCCCAAATTTTGTAAGTCTTTAAGGTGTCACAAGACTTCTCATTGCTTCTGTACATACAGAAGTTCCTCCTAGAGTTACGATGGTTGGCATGTGTTTGGCGAGGTCTGGGTTAGGCAAATGCAATGCACACAAAAGGCCAGAGCATATGAACAATTATTTATACAGCAATAGTGCCCGAAATGTGCCAGGTGCTGTCAAAGCACACACAAAGATGCCTTCTCCGTTGTTCTTTAGGGCCTGGGCTAAGTGGCAATGTCAGGTCTGAGCACACTAGTAACCTGTTCCCCTGCCAGTACAATGGCAGTTGCAACACTGCAAGCAGCAGGGCCTACAGACACCATGGACCCTGGGGCAAGGTGGAAGGACGGCCAGCTCCATGCGGGGGACCAAGGACAGAAGGGGTGGGGCCCAGGGCAGTCAGCTCATAGCACCACCCAGACGGCAGTGCTGGCACCGCCACCTCCTCCCTTATACTAGCATAGCGCGCCAGAGCAGCACTGCTGTGGCACTTCAGAAGGGCCCAGAGCTCCAGCTGCCATCACTGCCAAAGTATCTGCCACCGGAACCCCGGGCCCCTTTGAAAGGTTGGGCCCCACGGCCCTTTCTGCCTCCCCCCTCACTCAACTGCTAGTAATAATTAGTTATCCAGCGTGTTTAAGAAGTTTCACTGCGGTACTCAGGCACTACCATCAATGAGAGACAGGGTTATACAACAACGTTTGAGTCTATCAAAAGGCTCCCACACGCTTCCCAGTCGCCTGTGCTGAGGAGCCAAACAGCCAGCTCATCTCTTAGCTCCTCTGCTCCCTGCCCCCAGCAAGGCAATAACAACTGGACTGTGATTGGATTGGTGATGGATCAAATTTGGATATTCACCTAGAAAGACTATTAAAGGAAGGACAGATATGAAGTCCTAGTCCTAACAGCCTCACAAACCCTTCTGTTTTTAAATGCCCCCAGGGGCTTGGCATGACTTTTTTGCTGCTCTGCTCCTTAAAGTTATAGATATGTTTTATTATTGGGAATGCAGGAGGCAGAGGGCTACCCACAATTACGGGACTTGTCACTATTTGGGGCTTTAAAATGCAGAGGAACTGTAAATGTCTATGTTCTGCCAAAGCTTTAAAATCCCCTCTCCGCATGCCCTATGGGCAGCGAGCAGCCTCGTTGCAAGGAGCTGGGGGACTTCCATAGCTACGGAGCACAGTGGACAACAGAGTTGACGAAACAAACACACTGCACTTCTCATACCAGGCAGTTTCCAGGCTATTTTTCATTGAAATGGTTGTTCTGAACCGCTGGAAGCTTGACAGTTGCATTCAGAGCAACAATCCCTGTGTTTTGCAGATTTTTTCTAAAACCAGTTTTCATACTTGGGCCGGGAGGTGGCATTACACAAATATATTTTAGTTTATGCAAAACAAAACAAAAAAATTGAGATGTTTGTTCATTTCTTTAAACGTTTTCATTTTGTTCATTTCATAGGAAACGTCTTGGCCTACTCAGCAAGTCCCTTTTCTCGCAGCTGAAAGAATCCCACAGAAAGTGATCCTCTTTAAGAGTCCCAGGTCTGGCGCCTAGCAGGCAATACTCCACACTACCTCAGCTGGGAGAATTTTTCACAAGGTACTCTTCCATTTGGGAAGCCTTCCCAAGTATGTCATACACTTTAAGGGGAGATATTAATTCATGAGCGCTGCAAAACACATTCATAGAAAAAACACACAGCACCTCAGAACTGTTCGGCAGCAGCGTATGAACGGCTATATTGAAATTAAAAAAAGAGGCCTGCCCCACATTCACTGTCCCTTTGAGAACGGGGCTCGTTAGGTGTAAAAAGTCAGGGCGAGGTTAGTTCTGGCTGCTGCCATTTTAATCGTTTATAGGATTAAATACTCAGAAAGAGGACTAATATCCCTTTTCACTGACCCTGCCTGTGGCCATTTGTTTTGCTCTAATATTAAACTTTCCAAGAGACACTTTAGCCCCCCCGCCCCACAAAAGAGAGATTTCCTCACCTTCCACTTCTTCTTCGTCGCACACATGCTTAAGGAAGGAAGCCCCTCTGTCCAGCACCGCCTCATCTTCCATTCTGTAGTAATAGAAAAGGAAGAAAGAGTGCTCAGACTTCTCCTGGAGGGAGCTATTTGAACCAGCCCAACTCTTGGGCAGGTTAACCTGCAAGCTATTGCTCATGTTACAAGGTGGATGCTGTTGCTCTTCTTTCTGTGCCTGCTGTTCCTTCATGTAGCTCCTTGGGAATGGCGTTTGGTATTAAGCTGGTTCCCACGTAGTTCAAATTCTAACCTTGAAAGGGCATCAGCGGCGGCAGGTGTGAGAACGGTAATCCCAACTCGGCGTCTTTTCTTTAAAGAGCATAATAGTCCAGGGTGTCTCTACACTAGCCAATAGCTTGTGGGAATCCAGTTTCCCTGGCAAACTCCTCTAAAACACGCTGCCTGTGGAGCCACCGACAGACATGCACAGTTCACACAGACAGACGCACACATGCATTCTCACGCACAGCGAGAGACCAGGCGTCAGCCAGCCTCTTAATACCAGCAAAGCACACTTCTCTGCAGACAGGCAAGCTTTGCATCTGTCACATGTTGGTCTTAGGGAAAGCTGACATCTGAGGATTATCTGGAGACCAAGCTACAGCAAGTCAGGCCATGACAGCGGTCGTTTGTGCGCGCCATCCATTCACTCATGCACTGGTTTGCTACATTTCTTTCTGTTGTCTCTCTCCACCCTTCCACGCGCCACCACGCCCCCGCCAAACCTTCTACCACTCCTGTTTGCTCCCAATTTTGTAACGATGCCAGAAGTCCTCCTGTTGCATTAAATAGGATTTTGCTTATACAGTTTAGCCACAAAGTCAGATCTCTAAAACGTCGAGTGTTTGTAAACTCATTTCTGATTAGCACGTAGAGAGTTAGTCAAAATTAAAGGAAACCTGTGACCTTATTAAATACTTTAATCATCTTTAAGGTAAATGCTAAATCAGGGGTCAGCAACCCCTGGCATAGGTGACAGGAGTGGCACATGAGCCAATTTCACTGGCATGCAAGTTGGGAGCTCAGCCCTACCCCCTATGCAGCTGGGAGCTTGCTCCATGCCTTACAGCCTATGTGGCATAACAAGAGATGAGCTAATGTTACCAACCACCACCTAAATTAAATGCAAATCTTTATCATTTATTCATTAATGAAGCTGTTGCAGGTGGGACTATTAGTGACTTTTAAAAGTACCACCACCACTCTGATAGTACACAAAGGTCAAAAGGTCCAATTTTGGCACTCCGCCCTGGAAAGACTGCTGACCCTGGTGCTAAACAAACATCTGTCAATCTCAACTACAGTTACCATGTACTCTTTGGACAGTGACAACTGTCCAATATACTTTCTTAATACACACACTGCGGGTGGTCAGCACTGAAGTCAATGAGGCTTTTCAGAGTATACAACACTGCAGAACTGGGGCCTAAACATTTCTACCAATTGTGAAAGACAGGTCAACTTGAGAAATGAAACATGGCATCCTTTCCTGCAAAGGCTGAGAGGGACAGCCCAAGGTGGGAGAACCCTTGGAAGACATACTAATACATTATAAGGTCGTCTAATCATGCATCCCAAAATGCTGCTGTACTATCAATAGCAGCTACCAGCAAATGGATTTGTATCTTCAAAAGCTCAGGGCAACCATATGTATCCAGAGACCTAGCAGCCAAATCTGCTTTCTAATGTGTCTGCTTCACGACAGGTCAACTATTCTCTGGGCAAAAACCATTCCAAAAGTGTTCCAAGCCAATAAAGCTTCATAATTTGCCCTCTATGCCTCACATTCCAGCTAAGAGTTTACCAGCAATTCTCCCATTAAAGTTCTGTCTGCCTCCATCTTGACCTCTGTTACAGGATGACCCTCTCTAATCTGTCACACTCTGGTCGGACAACATCCATGATCTGGCGTGATTTTAGTTAGCCTGATGTCTGCTTATCATGGGTATGGCCGAGTTTCCCTAAGGCGCCGTAAAGTGTTCCCAGCCACCAGTCCTGGCTTTCAATGTTCTGTGCTGTTATTTAGCTCTAAATTTACCCCTAAATGTCTAAGAGCCCAGAAGCAAATTCTCTGGTTTGACACCAGTCAGGTCCCAAGGGTTCAACTTGCAGTAACCACCACATTTTTATACCTAGCTCCCTGGTGGGCAGCCTCTCAGTAACACGTGGGCCAGTGGGGTTCTCCATGCGGTCCATGAAACACTTTGTTTTCCGTTGCCCACACACAGGGTTGCCACTTTCTGCTGGTTTTCCTCTATGTCGTATTACTCAAGTGAGGCACGTGAAGTGAAGTGAACGCAACACTGACTGTAAGAGCCAGGTGCTCCCTATGCATACAGTCCAATCAAACACACCTTGCAAATTCTAGGTAAGCAAGCAGTTAGTAAAACTCCCCTATCCCACGAGGCCACCTGGTTTACAACCATCTTACTGCCCACTGAGATGAAGGAGGGCCACTTGTGTGGGCTACTCACTAGTTCAAACTGTATCACTGATCTTAGCTATTAGTTTCCAATGAAGAAAAGCTCACTTTGCCTCTTTACGAAACACTCTAGAATCTGTTGAGCTGAGGAGAGAGCCAGATTCGTAACCAATAAGCAAACATTTGTTGTACAGCACTCCAGGAAAAATGAATTCACAACAGTAATCACTAGAGCACCATCCGACATATTTCTAGCTATCTGCCCAAGCCAAAACCCCAGATCCTGACACTCACACAGTTTGGATCCAATTATGAACTCTGCAGCCCATCTGCAGTTACTGTAGACCAATAATTTCCCTCACATACAGGGTACATAGCAGGTAACCAGCTGCCTGCTCTGCAGGATAAATTCCTATCATTTTAAAACATACCGTTTTACAAGCTGCTGTTTCCCTGCATGATGAGATCAGATTTAACACGTTGTACAAGCTAGCATTAGCAGCTAAAGAGCCAGTACACATGTGCAAAAGCCTTGCCCCAAAGTTCACATTATTCAACAATATTCATGCAACGTGTAAAGAAAAAACCCAATTCCCAGGCTGATCATATATGTGCAATGCGTGAAAGTAAAATAAACTGCTCTTCTTTAAACAGCACAGCCGTTGCTTGCTATAAATGCAACTGAAAACATCTGGAACAGATGGCACTGAATTTTCTGACCAAGTAGAAATCTAAAATACACATGTATTTCTCCCCTTGATTACTTTACAAAAGTCTATACTGAGAGATCTCCTCGAACTGCTCTACCAATAGGTCAGAGGATAAGACCCTTTTTTAAAAGAAGCAATATCAATTAAAGGCCCAGCTTGTGTGCATTTATGAATGTGGTTTTATAAGCCTTACATCAATAGGAATATTTTCATTCCGGCCCACTTTAAGACGTTGTCCTACACCCCAAACATTGCAATATTGTGGGACAACCAAAGAGGGGAGAGAACTACCCACAAGGAGCAAAATTCAGCTTTTCTGCATGAATGGTGAAAGACAGCTTGTTTTTAGAATTCTGTTCGAACAAACTGAGATGGCGTACATAACACCGACAAGTGAGGGGGCTTTTAAGTAGGTTTTTAATCTTACAGTCCTTTAGAGCTGTTGTGAGTGACACATCAGCATCGCATACTGATTGCATAAGAAATTTCATGAAATATCTTCCCATGTCAGAACTTCCATTATGAGAGCAGGAGAAACATCTCCTTCCACATCCCATCAGAGGTCCTTCCTCAGAGGCTGACTGACTACACAGCTTTTCCAGGAGAAGCATTACCAGCAGACAAACTGCTGAGAACAGCTGGTCTTTGGACATCACTGTTAAGAGGTCCTACTACTACTGCACACAGTTTGGGGCGAACCCAAAACGGTCTCATCTTTAGCATTTTAGATGGTTTTACAGTAATTGGTTCTTGTTTCACAGAATCCTTAACTGTTTACGCCATAGGCACCTTATAGACTAACAGAAAACTTCTGAGCATGAGCTTTCGTGAGCAAAGACTCACTTCATCAGATGACCTCATGAAAGCTCATGCTCAGAAGTTTTCTGTTAGTCTATAAGGTGCCACTGGAATCTTCGTTGCCGTTACAGAGCCAGACTAACATGGCTACCCCTCTGATACTTGACATCTGCTTTGAGTGGCTCTGAGCAAAAACTAGTGGTTCTCCAAAAAGTGTGGTCTGCGGACCACCAGCGGTCAATGGACTTGAAACCTGTCCCACCTCCTGCAGCAGGGATTCCACCCTGGTTCTCCAGCCATGCACCGCACATCTTATTACAGCTGTGTGTCTACGTTTTTATGCTCCAGTAGCCTAACATGAATAATTTAGTGTTTAGCGATAAGTGAATACACTGTCATCATGGGTGGTTGGCTGGCGGTCCATGGAAAGGTGTGCACTGAGCAGGGGGGGCCATGGGCCAAAAAGTTTGGGAACCACTGCTTTAAACACAGACTCCCCAGCACTGAACAGTCTTACAGTACATGAAGCATTCAGAGATCACCACCTGAAACGTATTCATTTTTCTGCATCATTTGTTACTACTCTCAGTCCATATCTACAATTTAAGCATCACTACTCAGTCTACAATGCAAGAAAGGAGCCTTTTTAAAAATTAATACAACCTCTTTGAATGTTTGTTTGAATACAATAGGGTACACTTATAATCTCTGACTCAGAAAGCCTGGCTAATACACTAATGGAAAAAATCACATCCTGGGGCTAGAAAGCTTGCAGGACGTAGAACAGCTCTGCTTAATACAAACATCAGATGATATAGAGGGAAGGAGAAGACTGAAAGAAGCTTTCTAAAATGGGTTTTAGAAATTTAAAAAGTTGTTTCTCCACAAAAATACAGTGCAGAACTAAACAGATGGAGTGCTGCCACCTTTCGGCTATTTAGCCTAAACACAGCATCTGTTTAGAACGTGTTTTTTATGCAAAAAAGCAATCTTACAGCGAAGTGCTGCCCTGTTACAAGTCTAATTGAAACAATTTATTTAAAAACTTAATTCAGTCCTCAATGGTAACAGTAGTAGACACTGGTGCTTTTTATACTTTTATAAATTTAATGACAGATGATAATTGTTATCCTAGCAGGAAAGCTGATAGGACAGCACTCATCCTCAGATTGAGACATAACCAATGCAAAAAACAGTGCTAGAAAATAGAGATAATAAATGAGGTGTGTCAGATAGGATTTTATTCTTCTTCTCATTTTAAGCCTGTTTTGAAGTCAGAAAGAAACTCAAATAACCTGTAGGCTTAACACACAGTCATTCAGCCAGTTCAAGCAACTTGTGTGGATAGCATGCCTGTGAGAGTGCCGAGTTTAAAAACAGCAATCCCTTGGCAATGCATGAAATCAGCAGGGGTTGAAAGCATGTAAAGGCTGCAGGAGAGAAATGGGACTGAACTTCAGGTCACTTAATAGCAACGCCTCTTGTCCAAAATGCTAACACCACTAGCAGAACTCTAAAGAGCGGGCCGTTCAGCAATGACTGTGAAATATGGACTCCAAGTCCCACATCTAAGGAATGAGACTTCACCTCACTGCAAAATGAGATCTATATACAGAAAAAAACAGTGAGTCAGGTCATTGCACCTTCCTGAAGGCCATTTACTTTGAAGGGCCTGGATTTCATTCATTGGCCAGTGCCTCTTTTCCTAAAATTTCTATCACTAATGGCAGGAAAAAAAAATAAAAAAACTTGAGAGAGCAGTATGTCCCCTGCAGGAGCTAACCTCGCCCTCTGCTCTTCCAACAGTTTTCAACCAAAGCATCCATCTCCTTTACACCATTGCTTGGTCCCGAGAGCAGCTGCCTTCAGACTGCATTAGTTTGCAGACTTGGGGTCCCTTTGGGCTCAGAGCACCTGGATAGCCAAACACCAACAGCAGTAAGACACCCTTCTATCTGCAACTGCCCAGCAGATCACATCTAATCTTACTGGACACAAAGCTGGCCATCTTCATCCCCACAGACCTATAGCTATGGTTCACACCACACACCCTGAACAGACTACAGCAGTGCAACACAGCTTGCTATGAGCACATCACCAGAGCACCACTCCTCACACTGGCTCCTGGCCTGGCTACCTACCAGCTGCTCCTCCCACGACAGCAACTTTCTGCTAGAACAATTAAACCAATCGGCCAATGGGGGAGCCTCCTCAATGTAAGTCATGCAATTGTTCCTGGAGTGGGAACTAGATTCATGTATTTCCTGCCCCAAAGAGGCTCTCACCGGGTCCCTTACCACGCGCAGAGCTAAAAGCAAGCTGCAGTAATTTGTCTGACATTTTCCTCATTTTATCACCCAAAACAGACCAACCCTCCAAACTAATCAAGCTGCTCCTTCCAAAGGCTAATAAGGAAGAAGAGAGAGGCTTATTTCAACTGTTAATTATGTGGGAGGGGCACAGATACTAACTGGGAGGGGAAATTAACTGGATTAAAGTCCCACTGAGTAATGGATTACTTTGCAGCTCCTCTGTGTGTTTTTGTTGAGGAAAAATATTTATTATTTTCACACACACACAAATGTGACCCATTCCTCTTTGGTTTGCTTTAAGAAATTCATATACAAGCTGCAAGGTGTGAAACACATATACTGCTCAATCCCCATTCTCTGAATAGCCTGGCTTCTATGTTCATAAATCAGAGAGCGAAACTTGCTTAAACGTGCAGGGCCGTCCTTAGGCATACACAGAATACACAGCTGCACAGGGCAACACTACATTTGGGTTAGAGGTGCCCTACATAGCTGCATGCTCCCCATGCAAGAGCCAGGCTGGGCACAGGGCCAGCAGCAGAGCCCTGGGTGCCTGCCAGGACCCTGGTTGGGTGTAGAGCCAGGACAGCAGCTGGGGACTACAGCCAGGCATGGGGCCAGCAGTGGAGACCTAAGCAATAGCCAGGATCCTGAACACAGGGGACCTACAATATGTGGACATGCCACGGTACCCCTGCCCCCCCAGTTCCAGTTCCTGCACCTATGCTTTCTTGCCCTGCTCCTGCCCCATAGCCCTGGAGTACAGCCCCCCGCCCCCTGGAGCAGCCACCCTTGATTCCCTTCATTCACCCCCACATAGGGCACCATAAATCATACAGATGGCCCTGTCCCTTGGTTACAAAACATTTATTTGTGCACACTCTTCGCAAGAGTCCATGGTCAGCAGGGAAAGGAAACTCTTCCTTTATGCTCCACACAGGTCCTCAATTACTGTATCCTTCATTACAGATACTTTTGAAAGGGAGCTAGTTTTGCAACTATAGAATCCTAGGGCTGGAAGGGACCTCAGGAGGTCATCTAGTCCAGCCCCCTGCTTCAAGCAGGATCAACCCCCGACTAAGTCATCCCAGCCAGGACCTTGTCAAGCTGGGACTTAAACCTCCAGGGATGGAGAATCCACCATCTCTCTAGGCAAGGCATTCCAATGCTTCACCACCCTCCTGGCGAAGTAGTTTCTCCTAATATCTAACCTACACCTCTCCCTCTTCAACTTCAGACCATTGCTCCTTGTTCTGCCATCTTACACTACTGAAAACAGTTTCTCACCCTCCTCTTTAGAGCTCCCCTTCAGGAAGTTGAAGGCTGTTATTAAGTCACCCCTCAGTCTTCTCTTCTGTAAGCTAAACAAGCCCAAATCCCTCAGCCTATCCTCATAGGTCTTGTGCTCCAGACCCTCAACCATTTTTGTTGCCCTCTGCTGAACCTGCTCCAGCAAATCCACATCCTTTTTATGCTGGACACAATATTCCAGATGAAATTGATGACAATGTACTGGGTCAAGACCTAAAAACATACCTTTCTGCTATGGGAAAGGAGGGATGGCATAACAAGGGGCACTGGTCTTGGACTTAGAGAGAGAGCTAGGTTCAGCTCCCAGCTCGGCCTCAGTTTTCACGTGTGAGCTTGGCTAAGTCACTTCTGCTGCCTTGTGCCTCAGTTTCCTCATTTGTAAAGCAGGGGAGAACACTTCATAATCATTCAGATCTTATCCTTGGAGCACCACTGTGCAAAGTACTCAGATACTATGGTGAGACAAGCCATGTAAGTAAGTATCTAGCTAGATACTCCAATCTGTCTATAAAATCTGCACACAAAACTAAGAGGCTTCATGTTTTTCAATGAACCTGTCCAAACCCCTTCACCAGTTCTCCTGCACTGTTCACTGAGATAGTCATGTGGGGCAACCCATTTCTGTCTTCTGTAGCAAAGAGGAATGCAAGTCTCCGAGGCCTCACATGCCCTCTGGGCAGAGGCAAATAATCTACAGAGGGAACTCAGATCAGCAGCCCATGCCCTGCTGTTTTTGGCAATTCTTCAAGCTGTTGGCTTCCCCAAGGTGTTTACACTGCAGCACGCACAAGACATCAGCAAGTGTGTGGCCTGCATCCTGGTGACATACGCCAGCAACTGTTGTGGAAGCAGTGACTTGGGACCTATATTTAATACTGTGAAATCAAAACTGTTCATGCTACTTTTGGGTGGCTTAAACGGCCATCTCCGTCTATGGGACCACAGAATAAAATGGCCATATGGGATCAGACCTAGAGCCCATCTAGCCCAGTATCCTACCTCCGACAACAGCCAATTTGAGATGCTGCACACTGCATGAACAAAGCAGGGCAAGTGATCCAGCTGCAGCTTCTTGCAATCATCAGTTAAGAGACACCCAGAGCACGGGTGTGCGTCTGACCATCTTGGCTAATAGTTATTGATGGACCTATGTATCCTCCATTAATTTATCTTATTCATTTTTAATGCAATTATATTTTTGGCCTTCACAACATCCCCTGCAATGAGTTCTACAGGTTAATTGTGATGGATAATTAAGTACTTCCTTAGGTTTTAGGAGTGGTTGACTATTCACTTCATTGGATGACCATTGTGTGTCTGTAACGTGAAGAGTAGGTAACATTTCCTTATTCGCTTTCTCCACACCTTTTATGACTGTAGATTTCTATCACAGCCCCCTCCTCTTGGAAGATACAACTGAACAGTCTGTCTTTTTAATCTCCCCTCAAATGGGAGCTGCCCATACACCGAGCCACTTTTGGGGCTCTTCTCTACAGCTTTCCCAGTTCTGCTATACCTTTTTTAAGATGGTTTTTGCAGTTTTGAAGCACCCTTCTCAAAATACAGCTTGCTGTGCTCAAGATGTGAATGTACCACGTATTTATACAGTGGCATTATGACACTCACTCTTATTTTCTATCCCTTTCCAAATTGTTCCCAATATTGTTGGATTTTATGACTGCTGCTGAACACTGCACAGTTGTTAAACTGGAACTATCCACAGCGATACCTAGATCCTTCTTGTGAGGCAGCAGCTAAATCCACAGTACATTCACATTGTTTTATTTATATATTAGTTCGGATTATGTTTTCCAACATTACTACTTTGCATTTAAACGAACAATAAATATCTGCCACTTCCTTGCTCACTCGCCCATTTTGTAGAGACCCCTTTGAAACTGGTTGTGGTCTGCTTTGGACTTAATGTATTCAAGACTTTGTTGTCATTAAAGTTTGCCACCTCACTGTTTACCCTTTTTTCCCCAGCTCATTTAGGAGTTCAGAAGGAGCAAAGCACTGGAGCATGGTACGTGGTCTTTTTAAAACCCCTGCATGAATCAGCTTATGCCCAATATTTTCATGCACTCAGTTGTCACTTTCTTTATAGCTTAGCCATGTCAACTTGACTTCAGTAGAGGATACCACAAAGGGTCATAGGGGCCAACCCAAGAGGGCTTTGTCCAGGACACAAAATAGTTCAGAGGACTGGACAGTGTTTAGTGTAACTGCCTCACAGTCTTCTTAAAACCATGACACCAATGGGTACACAAGTGATACTGCCCTGGTTTCCACATATATGGCTTTCACAAAGATTTGGATCTAATCTTTTGTTCAGTTCTTGTCACATAACTCTGACTAAATTAAGCTGAAATTGAGAAGGAAAAAAAAAAAAATAAGCGTTCATTTAGCAAGACTGTCTTTCTTAAAAGTGTTCATCTCCAACACATCGTCAGGCAGCCTTTCCCTTTTTAATCTGTTGATACCAGTGCCTACTCATTTGTTCTAACATTCTTCTTGTCAATTTACCCTGTGGTCTCCTAAGCCAGTTATTAGTTTTTTGGTTTATGTCTCCTAGAGCCTATCATCTGAGTAACAGGAACACTTAACAGCACACATAGGACAGTGAAAGGCTGATTGGTTGGAGATTTTTCCCTAGCAGCTGATAATCACAAAGCTGTCCTTTTAGGTGTCTGTGGGGGTTGGGGGGCTGTTAAGCTTCTCTGTAGAGTCCTCCAAATCTGGAGGCATCTACAGAGGTGGATGCGAGTATCTCTGGATCATGTTTGCGGATGCAGATATCAATTTTGTATCCACACAGGGCTCTAATTATATACTCAGTATCACCATGATAAACTACTTTAATTGATCTAAACAGCAGTGTAAGATGCGATTAGCAATGCTAAATCCACATTATTTAAAAAAAAAAAAAAAAAAAAACAGTCAAGTCACATTACCACTTCATGAAATGTACGACCCCAGACAACTTCTGGGGAAAAAAAGAAATCCTGAACACTTTACTTATTTTTTTTAAAATGAAAGAAATTGAACGTAATTTTTTCAATGTAGTACTAAATGGAAATGAATGCAGAAGAATTGAGATAGTATAAAAGTATGAATTATAGCAGGTCGTGATTTTTTTTAAATTATTTCATCCCATCTAGCCAATTTTCCCTCAGTTAGATGAGTTAAATACTGCCTGCAAATCCTTTTACTTTTCTTAATTTCTTTATTCTGGTCAGCTGCAATTCTATAGTTGGTGTGTCATTTTGCAGCCATATGGAGAAATTCTATAACTTATTCCCATGGAATAATACCTTAGTTCTCTCAGAGTCCAGTTTAAAAGGTGGCAGTCTTATCAGTGTGAGACATCAGAATCTAGGCCCTGATTCAGGAGAACACTCATGTACTTTCAACTTTAAAATACATGCTTATGTCCCATTGTAGGATGTAAGCACTGACTCAGCTCATTGCTGAACTGGGGACCTGGCTAACAACAATTAAATACATTAAGTGCCAGCACTAACAAAAGCTCTAAAGAAGCATTATATTTATAATTGCAGCATGTGACATTTTCCTAACATCACAGTACTAAGAATTAAAATATTTAATGATTTTTATCATTTAACATTTCCATTTAGTTAGATAAATGCATAAATATTTCACCTACTTGTAGGGAATAGTATTTACTAACTACACATTTCGTGAATGGCTCCATTCTGGTCTCCAGCAGTGGGAATCTTAATAGGTTAAAGTATCTGTAGGGAATAAAAAGGTTTTTCAACATGCAACGTGGCCAGTTTATGAAACCATGATTTCTTAGTCATTTATAATTTAAGAGTAAAATAAAATGCCAGGATCATCTGGTTGTATCTCTTCTGCCAAGATAATTTAATTGTTTTTGCCGCAGGTAACAAGAAAACCTCCATGAAATATAATAAGCAGCTAGTAGAGATTTTAAATTAAATTTCATATTTCAGCTAGATTTGTATTGTCATATTTCAGTGTGTTGCAGTGTAGGAAGGGCCCAATTCTGCACTGTTAAACTTTAAGCCAATCAATCATTTATTTACCTTTGTGTCAAGTAGGAAAATGCAGTTAAGCCACTTGTGTTTTAAAGCCAATCACTGGGACCAACCTTCAGTTGGCATAAGTTAGGAGAGCTACAGTATCTTCAAAAGAAATTCCATCATTTAGAACATCTTAGGATCTCGCCCACTCTGGCCACACCTGATGTGAAGCAGTGGAGAATCAGGCCTACATATTAAAATACTTCTGGTGCACTCTGCAAGATTTCATATTGGATACATTTTCAATTGCCTCCTCTAGTTTCCTGCCCTCAAAGGAGACACATTTCATGGCCAGATGAGATAGGACTGATGGACTGGGGATGGCACCTCACTTTCAGCTGCATGAAGCTTTCAAGACAAATGCTGCTCAGTCTTAATCTTCTGGCTATTCCGAAGTTCTCAGGCGACACGTCTGTCTGCTGCACCAATACAGACTGTGGACAAATTGCAAGAGCAGGAACGCACACACATCTCAAACAGCCCCACAGTGCTTCTGCCAAGTTTTTATAAGCTTTCACCAAAACAAACAAACTAGTGCTCATCCCAGTTAAAACCCAGGACAACTGATTGGCACAGCGGTCTTGTTTACAAAAATGTGTCCCGGTGCAAGAGTCATGCTTTGCACTAAACCACTGAGTGCCACCATCAACCACAGTACCCTCCTCTCTAAGATGATGCATTCTGGAACAGCTGCTCACACAGGGAGTTATGCACCAAGCCGTGGGAAACCAAACACTAACTTCAGCAGCCGGGACACCCAACTAGAGATACAGCATCACAGAAGATGATTGGTGTGATAAGTAGCAAGACACTATTCAGCAGAACTGATACTCTTGGATAAGTTCACTGCCACCTCAAATATAAAACAGAGTTGACACAGGACAACAGTTTTGTCAGAGGCAGCAGAAAAGGCTCTTTATGTAAACAGAGAAACATCTCTTGTCCTTAAGTACTTCCATGATATGGTGATACTTGGTCAGGAGCTCAGTAGACATTCCTATGTGGTGCACAAACTAAATTTTCTGAGTGAGCGCTACACAATGATGGACATAAGAAGCCTCAACAATAAGACCTTCCTCTAAATCAGGGTGTCTCAGTCTTTCAAATACCAAGAAATCGGTAGGCTGTCTTCCTATGTCAGGAAGATCTCAGTGACCTATGTCTGTCAACAGTAGACAGATGGTTGAGAAGCACTGCTCTAAATACCACCTACTCAAGGGGAGTCCGACATCAGTTTGTATCAAAACATGATAGAAAATGAGATATTGGTCCAGAATTAGGAGCTATCAGGTTTTGGCAAAAGGAACGTACTGTGTCAAAAAAAAAAAAAAAAAAAACACATCCATAGCCAACAGGTACATGCTGTTTCTCATAGTGTTACTGCAATGGGAGTTTGAGAAAAAATTAAAAGGCACCTAAGTGCTACTTCTCACCTACGCTAGCCCAAGAATCCCGAGTTCTCCAAAGTAATCCTGGTGTCAATGGTGTGGTCCATTAGTCCTTCCAAATACACTACAGCTATCAGAACTGCCAAATATATTTATATGCATATGTTTTAGAGAGCAATCACAGCTCTGAAAATGGAATGTTTTTAAAATGGAGAGTATTTGCATCCTACATTTTCAGAGGATTTATATTTAAGTCCTTGTAGAAATTTTATACCTATTCAAGCCAGCTGGTCTGAGACACAGGTCCCTATTAACAAGGATGTTATGCTAGCTCCAAATCCTTCAAACCTGCCAGCGAACCAATCCACAGACTGCTTCAATAAGAATGTCAGCTTCCTCTCCCCTACCACAGGGAGGCTCCCACTTTGCACCCTCATTTCTTCCCAGATAAAAAGGGTCTGAAATTTGAAATCAGGACTTTTTTTTATGTCTGGAAAAATTATTTTAAGTCATTTTACAATGCTTAGTTCTGAGTTCCGTATGGTAGGACTTAATTCTATTCTAGAAACAGGGGAACAAATAAAACCACCACAATATATTTAAAAAACACATTAAAAGAGCAGTTCTGAAACTATGGTACAGGTATCACCGATGGTACGTGGCCACAATGAAATAGCACCCAGATTGATTTAAAGAACAATGTGAGAATAAGCACCCATTATACACTACAGATTAAAACTGTAAAGATAGATAGCCAGACCAAGTACTTTTGAGTTTCAAGCTGTGACAAAGCAGGTCTTCAAGTCAGAGAAATCACAGTTGTTTTAAAAAACACTCCGCCCCCACCATAAACCATACAGCATATACAGAACACATGATGGTGCAAAATAATGCTTCCATTTTTATCCTTGGAAGGCTAGGGAAATATTTCCTTATTGGCCCATAGTGCCCATGCACCAGAAATATGCCTTACGCTGGGCCCAGCTCCAGAGTTCAGCCCAGAGCTTTCCTTCAGCCCTGCCTATTGCCCTCCTGCTGCCCCTGGGCCATTTAAAAGGGCCTGGGGGTCCCCGTCACCACCATCTGCAGCGCAGTGGGGCTACACCAGCTTTCTACCCGCTTGCTCCAAGCAGCTGCCAGCACCAAGGTCCCTGTAGCCCCAGGAGGCGAGGGGTGCGTTGCCATGCACTGCTTTCACTGCACAGTGCTGGGAGGGAGGGTGTTTAGGTGGGAGAAGGGTACAGGTGCTGAGCATTCTGTCCACCAGCTCTCCCTGCCAGGCACATTGATTAAAATAGACAACTCTCTGAAGCTGTTATGTTATTCGAAGTGTTACAGTAGCTACCAAGGAAATGGTTAGTAGGCTCGGGGCTGGCACTGCAGTCAGCAGTGTGCGATCGGCACGTAACTGGTATAACTTGGTCTTGGTTTTGCCCCGCAAATAATTAATAGGATCATCCCAGTCTCAGGACGATAAGATATTCTATACCACTTACCAAAGGGATCTAAATATTGGACCCACTGAAATTCATTCTCACACACTTCAACTGGTCATCTGTATCTTGGAGCCTGCTTGGGGGAGGAGGTGAGATTTGGAGAGGTACCCATAAGAATTAGGTGCCCCATTCCAATTGGAGGCCCAGAGCATTTGGATACATAAATGTTGTGCTCTTAAAATATCAAGAGAGGCAAGAGTTACAAAGAGGTAACTGTTGGAGGCATAAAGCACCTTAAAAATGCCACACCAGTTGAAATACACATTGAAGTTTACTGCCAGATTGCAGCCCTCCATCCCCCTGGTCATTATTGAAACACTGCCTGCCAGGGTCTGGGAGATGCCAATTGACAATGAACTGCTTTATAAAGGAACATCCGCTCAAAATACAGCTGTTTGAAAAGGAAAATATTATAATACTAAATCCTGGTTATCTGCCCCATTATCTTGCATTTGTACTGCTCTACTAAGTTAAATGATTATCCTGGGACTAGAGCCAGAAATGCTGGACTGATACCACAGTTGAGATCTTCAAATCTCTTCCTGGAATTTTCACAGCAAGGTTCTTATCCTGAAACGTGCTGAGCATCTTCTGGAAGAGGCTAAACACACTCTGCTAAATGGAAGGTGTCTGTCATTCCACAGGGTCAGGCCCCAGGAAAATTGCTAAATTCCTGGCCCGTGTTAATAGGTGTTTATGATCCAAGCCATTACTGCATCAGGAGGACTTAAAGACAAGTGTGTTCTAGTAGTTGGTTAGGGTTGAAGAACCAAAACAAGAGTCAGACAGCCGATTTGACTTGCACAGAAATTTACCAACCCCAGAGATCTATAGCTCACTATCACCCCAGGGCCACTGAGAATGCTCACCAGCATATGCTTTTTGAAGGTGATGTGCAAGAGCAGGTATGGCACCACTTTGAATAAAAATAGTACCATGTATAGCTAATTTTCAGTGACTTGCATGAACGTTAGCTCCCTAGCTTACTTCCCTGATTGTCTGAGTACAAGCTATCAACAAGAACTCTTTGTCCAGTCCCCGGAGAAGGCATTACAGGAGACAGGCTAAGATTTTCACAGAGCTATCTTTCTGATCCCATATCTTGAACCAAAATTAAACACTGAACTTTTGATAAAGAAGGGTAGTAACCAAAATGAAATGTAAAGAACAAAGATGTTTTGTTTTGCTATGATTCCTAAGGGCCTCTGTACAAAAGAGTCTAGTATGCCATTACCAGTTTAAAAATGTTGAAGTCATATTCAAACTATGTGCCCATGAATGTAGGCATACTGCACACATGGCAGTGTACTAACATTTGAGGTATTACTTTACTGAATATGAAATTAATCAAACTGGACTGTAAGGAGCATCCAAGTTTAACCTGCATGGATTCAGAGAAACTCCCTTTGGACAATGAAGTATTATGGATCGTTCCCCAAAGTCAACCCATTTTGAAAGTCAGTTTCAAAAAAAATAAGTATAGTTGTAAGTGGTGCTTTCCACCCATAGACACAAAATGTGGTCACAGCATCAATTAACCTGATCAAACTGGGTTCTCCTCTTCCTTCACTCTGAGAAATTGAGTTTTGAATTAAAAAACAAAAAACAAAAACAAAAACACACACAAAAAAGGATTCTGTTCTTCCTAACTGAACAGTTTTCAGATTAAAATCTTTTTCATCACTTTTTACATTAATCCTTTCCAATTACACTTGCATGCTGCATTCAACTGAAAAAGCAGAGGGGGAATCCAACTAATGCATTAATTAAAATGAAGCATTTCCATATTTTAAGAATTTTCCCCCTCCTCACTAAATGAAGTCCCTCTACTGAGAAGAGATACAACGGAACTCAGATCTCCCTGGAAAAAGATGTGAAAAGTCATTGTTGAGGGCAAGACCACACAGAAAATGTACCATCCAACAAAAGTCACGGAAGCACTGAAAGCCTATTCCACGAGGTGGAAAAAAGACAGCAGGTTTTAATCAATTTGTTCTTGCTTCCATCCATCAGATGGGTCTAACAGTCATATCTGGTATTTCATATCTATTACTGTTAATAGTCACAAGAGGCAGGGAGGGCTGATCTTTTTAACCTTCACACACACACACACACACACACACACACACACCCACCCCACCATTAACACTATTCCAAATCCACAAGAGACCCCTGTTGCAAAGAGAAAGGGAGAACCCAGGGTATCTACAAATCTGACCAAGGGGTGAAATTCCTTCCCAAGCCAAATAGGGTTACTTACACGCTTAAAGTTAAGCTGGTGCTTTAAAAAGCCACTTTGATGGACTGGGGTCTACGTGAGTAGTCCCAATGGATAAGTAAGGGAGACAAAACTGGGCCTGTTTTATTCTTAATACTCAAATGCAGCACTTTAGCACATTCAGTATATTGGACTACTGTAATTCCTTGACTTTCCCCAACATTATAATTGTGTTTATACAAGTGCTTACTGTGTGAAAATGCCATTCCCCTGATTTGCTTTGAGCTTTTGTTTCAAGAAGATTATACCACTCTTTGATGGTAATCTGGGAGGAAGTGCTACCATAGATCACACCATTTGCAACTAAAATCATCCATGATAATCACACACCATCACCTGTATAAACCATAAGATTTTGCATAATACATAACGCTATATTTGTGGCATTAAGACTTCCAAATGAAAGCCTCCATTAAGCATCAGACAGAAACAATATCGGGGGAAAAAAGTTATTGTTTCTTTCTTGAAACAATCCACAAGTATGACACAGCTACCATTTTAAAGTAGCAATACTGGTCAGAGGAGACTAAACACCCAAAACAGAACATGTGTCAATTTAATTTTATAGCAAAATTTACAACACTGATTAAAAAGCCTTGTAACATGGTGGTTAAAAAACATCTGTGCATCATGGGATGTAAGTAAAATTTGCATGTGAAATTCCTATTGTAAAACACATTCATGTGAATTCACATTTAGCACACATGGGTTTGACCCATTCACAGTGCACCGAGAGGTGATTCAATATACTGAAACACTACTTGTCACTTAGTTGTTAAGTAAGCATTACACACAGAGACAAATTACGTTTACTAACCTCGGTGACAGACCCAGAATGCTTGGTTTATAAGTATAAGGGTTTAATAATGTGGCTGAGGTATAATAAACAGCAGTTAAGTGAAACCTTCTGATCAAGGTTAAATACTAAGATTAGAAAACACTGAGATCAGGAAACTCCAGAGAGGCTATAAACTAAAATGCACCATTGGTGGAAGTGACCTTATTTAGAATATTTAAATTCTATTTCTGTACCTACAATGGAGAAGAAAAATCACTGGAAAAAATATTAATTAGGACTCAGATACATTTCTTTTTCCTGAAGGCCACACAGAAATGTATGAAATTATCGCCCAAAATAAGCCATTTGCCATTTTCTTCAAGACACAGCAGTGACTCAAGCCACAGGTGGAGAATACGTGGGTCAACAAAAAAAAAAAAAAAACCACCATGGAACAAGCAATCCAAGCCAGTTGCACATACAACCCTGCAAAGATTTTTGACTTCAACACTGGCTCACTATGCTAATCTGCAGCAAAATGTAAAACAAACTCTGCTACATGCAGGGGGGCCAGAACTTCAGCACAGTCGTGCACAATTTTAGTCAGCTTAGTTACTTCATTATATGAGTGGCAATAACCTTTAACCCATAGAAAGTTCATGCGCCTACAGTGCCAAGCATAACTAGATTTCAGCCAGTGGAGTCCATCTTTATAAACACAGTGTTCTACCCACACCACCCTTTAAGTAAGGGGAATGTCAAAGTCTAAGATTCGCAGGCAGGAACTCTGATATACAAGTGACAAAGTGCAGGTTCAAAGCTGTCCCCAGTTGATGCTAAACTGGAAATGAGGTCCTTGCCTAAAGTAGAAAAAAAATAGAAGATTACAGTACACTGAAGAAGCTAGATGCTCTGGTTTATAAACTTATTTTTTTAAGCTTATAGTTGGATCATAAGCAGCTGTTTTCCCTGCCAGAACCCCAAAAGGAAATTAAATCCCATGGCCTGACCCAATAAACTGGATTTAACTTCATCAAAGCCCTGGGTTCTTTGGAGCTGCCATGATCAACAAATACAAGATTTTACAAAACTGGAAGAGCAGGTTTATATTCGGAACTGTTCCAGTTAACAGCCAAAAGACAAATAGCTCATTCCATTTATATGAATCTAAAGAAATCTGGGCCACATTTGTATACAAAAGTTGAGGTCTCAAAAAGAAATCCCCATTCCTACAAATGCCTCCTCTCCCATCCAGTACCATCCTACCCTATTCATATAGGTACTCTCTTATTACTGTTAACCCCACCCAGATGTGTTATTGTAATTGCCCTAAGGCAGGCTTGAACCTCGGAAGCTTAGTATAGGTACCGCCAGAGTTTGACCTGAGGACATGTTCTTTCTGTAAAGAGGTCCAGGTGCCCCTACATGGGACAGTGAAGCGCATGTGAATGCGTGGGTTACATTACGTGTATGCAGTATTTTCTGGTTTTGTTTGATCACCTCCTACAGCTTTAAGAAGTTGCATAAGACTTCTAGAAGTCCCAGAAAGCATGGGAAACTTGGAAAATTATACATTTGAAAACTTAAGCAGGCTGCATGTGATCTACAATTTTGTATCTTTCATGGTCCATTTCTTCATGAAACAGCCACATGCATGCATACACAAATTATCAATTGTGCCTCAAGATATTAGTTTATTTTCAGGAAGAAGGGCTTTCTACAAAGCTTCAAGACAGTATTTTAAATCTCAGGATTTTCAATTAGAACATTTTACAGGCAACAATTATATTCAAATTGAATGAAACTATTATAGTTGTAGTAAATGACACAAGTCAAGGGATTTTAGTAATCCGCAGTCTTAAATCTGCATATCCAGGATTCACCAGATGTGATATTCATGGATTAGGATTTTTTGATGTCAGGACAATTACTTAAAAGTATGAGATGCTGAAGAGCTGATTGATCAAATATTTTTAAATTGTAACAAAGCAGAAATCTGAACCTGCTCATACTTCTAAAACATTAAAGAAGCAGTGCTGGAACTCAAACAAGTAGCAGCTTTTCTCCTAGTTACATACAGGCCTGCCGACAGGAGGGGGCAAAGAGGGCAATTACCCTGGAGCCTAGTGATTCAAAAGGACCCGGCGCGCCAGTCGCTGCAGCCACTGTCACAGGAACAGCCGCAGTCAGAGCTCCAGGCCCTTGAAATCATCCCTGGGGCACAGTCATCACATTCCAGGTGGTGCTGAGGGCAGCCAAACCCCATCACCCTCTTCCAGGAGCACAAAGCTGCCCCCACCCCTCACTTCGCTCAAGAGCCGGTCCACGCTGTGAGCCCCCTTCTTTCTAGCACGTCGTCTTGTGTTATATCTTGACCTCCCTGCCATATTATGCTGTCTATAATAATCAGCCTGTTCTCATCCCACACAGCAACAGGGTCACCCATAAGGAGCAGGGCAAGAGTACAGCTGCCCTGAGGCCTGCCAATTTAAAAGGGCCTGAGGCTCCCAGCTACCTCCATCGCCTTGGCAGCTGCAGCAGGTGGACCTCTAGGCTCTTTGGAGGGTTGCTGGAGCCACCAGCTGTGCAGAAAAGACTGGCTACAGAAGCTAGCCCCAGACTTGCCCCTTTGCGCCAAGGCCCTGCCCCCACAGCAGGGCCCAGAGCCACCTTCCTCCACAAGCTCAGCAACATCTCAGCAAGTAAGTGAAATAAGCACAGCGATCTTTGATTTGTTCCCAACGCTATGTCATGAGAGCATCCATACAGTCAGAGTGATGGTCCTGTCTTCTGACAGTGGCCAAAGGCAGGTGCTGCAGAAGAAATCAACAGAATTGGTAGCCACCAGATAAGCCATCCTGTCAATGGAATTACAAAAATAAAGACCTAGTTTTAAGACCTGATCCAAAAAAAAAAACAACAACAAAACACACACTGAAACTGACTAAGAGGCCCTTATTGACTTCAATGGCTTTGGGGTCAGATGTACAGTGAGTGTTAGACTCAAATCCAAACAACAACTGTTTCTGTAGGTCCCAGTGTTAATGAATCTGTGCAGTGGTTTGAAGAGCAACTTTACAGTTGTCTGCAGCCTAGCTAGCCAGGTGCACCAAATGGAAGGCTCTGGTTTCCACAACACAACTACGTCCTGAAAGCATGCTTTCTGGTGTTAGAGAAGTTAATCAAAATGCATTACATGCATTTTAAGACATGCATTGAAAAGGTTTTAAAGCAGTGTCACCTTTCAAGCCAGCAACTGACTCCAAAACATAATTTCACACCTGACATCCAGCCACAGGTTCAAGTGATATAATGTAGATGTTCAAATGTACATTTTGGAGGGCACATTATCTAACTCAGAATAGTAAAATATATGCACACATCTTGCCATCAGAGACTGTTCCAACCCAAAATTTAGATAGCAATCATTTACAGACACTGAGCCTTACCAAAAACCAGGTTATTTTTTTTTTTTAATTAAGTAGTGAGCTTCAGTTGCTCAGAAAGCATGGCACATTCAGCCTCTGACCAAAAAAAACCACACACCACCAAGCTCATTTTAAAGTGTCTCAGGATAGGCACCTAGAAACTGACATCCCCTAGTCACTTCTAAAATGAAGAGTTCTCAGGGTCTTGTGTGAACTAAAAGTGATTGGTGCAGCATTGCGGGTGGCAGAAATTAGAGACACCAAAACATTCCTTCAGAACAGCTTTATTATTTGAGCAGGAACATGACAAGATAAGGAAAGACAAAAAAATTATATAAAGGGAAAAATAGGGAATAAAGGTTAGAAATACGTGATCCTCACTCAACTTACTACATGTATCTTATTTTAATTTTAGCTTCTATTTGACACAAACTCAATACTCACTTACCACTGTATCCTGACCCCAACCAAGCTGCTACTACATCCACTGTTTCTTGAACATAAAGTAAAGGAACACTCCAAATGGGGTGGGGGGGGGGAAAAACAAACAAACAACCTTCTCAAAAGAAATGACTGCAATTTTACTAGATGCAAGTAGTCGTGGCCATGTCAGGCACAGGTTATTACAGAGATAACATAGGTGAGAATGTATTTTACTGGATCAATTTCTGCTAGTGCAAGAAGCTCTTTTGAGCTCTGTGTAACTTAAAAGCTTGTCTCTCTCACTGACAGAAGCTGGTCCAGTAAAAACATTACCTCACCCACCTTGTGGCTACAATTTTATTGGCATTCTGAGTATACTCACCACAGAGACAACATTCCTCAGAATCACTCTGTTCAACCAAGATACCCTTCTTCACACTCTGAAGAGCATTTTAAAGAGCAAGATACATGCTGTCCTTTTACCACCATCACTCAGACTCATTCCTTTGCACAGCAACCCCCATTTGATTTGCATAAATCTAAGCAAAGCTAATTCAGCAGAACAGTATACACTGAAATGGACAATTCAAGCAATGACTTAGTTAGTCAACCTGAACTATAAACAGTACTACTGGTTATCAAGGAACTACTGACCACCCCACGTGCAAATTTTCCAGCTGC
This sequence comes from Carettochelys insculpta, assembly GCF_033958435.1. Taxonomy (NCBI): domain Eukaryota; kingdom Metazoa; phylum Chordata; order Testudines; family Carettochelyidae; genus Carettochelys; species Carettochelys insculpta. The sequence continues at coordinate 128,589,070 of NC_134140.1, read as the reverse complement.
AATTCTCTTTTGCAAGGTTTATGGCCAGATCTCCCCCTACATGGGGAAGGCCCCAAATTATGAACTACTACAGAATTAGCCCATTGCGTACCAGGGGAGTGAAAGAAACTGGAGCAGAGTTTGCCCTGCCCTGCAGCGAGAGAGGACTATACTGCAGAAGCAGCATTCCCATAGCCCCCACTTTAAGAAAATAACCTCTTCCCTACCACCCCTACCTCCTCTGCCCCACTCTGTCAAATAAGCACTAACGGCAGATGCTTCTAAAATTTGGGGTTCACATATTTGAACCCCAAATGAAAACACATTCTCAGTTTAGCTAGTTCAATTGCTTTTCTCGCCAAAATGTTAGGAAACAGAACTTATTCCTTCTTCCCCAGAAGTCCATGGCAGGATCAAGCTCACAAGTTCAATATAATTAAAATAGTATCAGACTCTACCCGCAGCACCTGCCACATCTCACCATACACTAGGTACATGATCTCATCTTACTTTATACTGGTATGAACCAGGGTATAATCCTACTGAGGTCTTAAACTGGTGTGAAACAGGAGATGTGAACCGCGGCCCCTGGCAAGACTCTCTTTTGTTCAGAATTGAGCAGGCTACCTCTCACTACCCTGGTAACACCTCCCCCACCGCCCCCGAGGGCAGCTATAACAATTACTTACATTAGGAAAAATAGTAGCAGCACTGAAGGTATTTTAGGTGTCTTTCAGTGCAGAGTAACAGCTGTAAATAGAGAATGCCATCATTGCAAGACACCAGCCTCCAGTACAATGAGCCACAGCCAGCACTGGAACTGTGGCGGTGTTTCAAATCAATATTTAGATGCATGGCCCAGATAAATGGGTATGCACTAAATGTTGTAGCCTATGTTCCTTCTGAGCTTTTCAGTCCCTTTGCAGAATATTTTTTTGTGCACCGTCACCTGCAAAGATGTGCACCACCAGTAGAAACACAAGTCCGAGCTGTGGACACTCTGCTAATCAGCTGGGCGGCATCTGAATCTGAGTGGCCAACCAAGCACCTACCTTCCAGGGGACATTGGTGTACATGAATACTGTGCACTTAGCTCCTAGCTTTTGCAAATAAAATTTATCTATAGTTGAAGCGGGGGCGGGGGGGAAGGGGGGAAATCCCAATGAGTTACAATGTATGAGGAGGACTAAAAAAAAAAGTGATAAAGCTTTTCAAAACAATAGCGCTATTATTTTAAAAGAGCAAGCAGGATATTTGTTTTTAATATGAGAACCTAGCATTCACACGCAGCAAGCAGAGTTCACGCTGCATTCGCAGCACCTACACTGACTCGAGAGTCTTTGAACTAAAAGGTCTGGATAGTGGCCTTGGCCTGACATGCTTCCTTTGCAGCCATCACACAGTACTGAATAAAGTTCTAAGGAGTCCAAGATTATATATATCCCTATCTGAGTAAATACTTCAGAGAAGAGTGCAGGGTAGATTCACCTGAATAGTTACAACACTCTACAACTGATTTACACAGCACATTGTAACAGCTTTTGTGTTATTAAGCCAAGTGCTATCAGCAAACCCTGCACTGTGCTAATACAAGGCAGAATTGGGGCAGGGGCAATCTAAAGCAAATACAGATAGTGCAGATAAGACAAAGGATAGATCAGAGGAAGGTTCAGGGTGAAAAACTGGCCTTAAATGAAGCCAGTGACTAAACTCTCATCGATTTCATAGGGACAGGATTTCACCCCCATCTTTATACCATTGGTGCCAATCTCTATCTAGCTACCAAAGTCACAAGGAATAGGACAGATTTGAGAGGGGGATTTCTCTTCTCTTCTCTCCACCAGGGCTCCCTATAAACTGAGCACTTAGGTGGCCACCCAGCAGAGATTCAGGGACTGCCCAGCTGATTAGCAGAGTGCCCACAGGCACTCTGTTTCTATTGGTGGTACACATCCCTTGGTGTACATGAAATACATTCCTCCTATGGATGGGAACAAAAATTTAGAGGGCACTGGGGTGGGGAGCAGTGTTTTCTTTATTCCAGAAGGTGTATAATTTTTGTAGATAGTGGACACTGATCCCTCTACCACACTTCCATCTCCATACTAACAAAATTAATATCATGACATGAAATAATCTGGACATTCTATTGCTAATCTTAAATTTATCATTCCATGGTTGTGTGGATTTCACACACACACACACACACACACACACACACACACACACACCTTTTTCCAAGTCTTCTAAGCAAATTTTAAGCCATACCAGAGCTGACAGAATAATAAACTAAGCCTGTCCCTGGCAGTGACAGACACTGAATTAGGATTCAAGAGTCCACATCAATGTTCCCGCTAATCTTTTCCGCCCATGGGTGGAACACTTTTTATGTGCACCAAAGCCTGTGTGAGCCACCAGTAAAAACGAGACACCTAATGTGGGTACTCTGCTAATCTGAATATCTCCCAAGTAAAGCACACAGTTTACAGGGAACATAGCTTCAGAACCTGGACCAAATATACAAAGAACATACCCCAAAGTCAGGCCAGCAGAGCAAGATCTAACCATCTGTTAGAATGAAGCATAATCTGTAGTGTACAGCAGGACTGGGAGCAGGCAAAGAGGGCAATTGCCTGGCGGGGGTGGAAATTCAAAGGAATCCATGACTGGCTGGAACACTGGATCCTTCAAATTGCTGCTGAAGTCCCAGGCAACATGCTCTGGAGGGTGCAGAGGTGGTAGGCATGTGGTCCAAGCTGCCCCTTCCACCAAAGGCCCTACACCCCTTCCAGAAGCACAGAGCTGGGCAACCCTCCCCCTGCTCCCATCTTGCCCGGGGACCTGACTGGGAGGAATACATCCAACAAAAAACACCAGGGATTCCGATTTTCAACGCAGTGTCTTCAGAGGGAACATAACCCAAATTCCAAAGTAAGGAGGGGAAGAATCTTAAAAATTCCCCTAACTCTGCTCTCACCCAAAACTGCAACAGATGGACAAAATAGAGGCTGTAGTTGGACACTACTGACAGTTTGCCTAATAATTACAAGTCCTTTACCTATGCAATTGTGACAAAATTGCTTAAGATTTTGTCAAAAGTGAATCAATCCGCACTAACTGAATGGTGCGTACAAACACTGATGATAGTGAAAGTGAATAGAGATGCATATATTCTCATTGTCACTGCCTTATTGCACCAGCTATTTCTTCTACAAGATGTCCACAAAAGTAGTATTTTGTATTTAAACAGGAAAGTAATACATAAAAGTAATTGAGTGACTATCAGGCAGCTTCTGTTAACAGAGGAAATCTTGGTCAATTGCTTTTTATTCTTGAAAGCCACAGATGTCAGACACACAGAAGACTATATCCTACATATTAACACAGCTTCAAATTCTTGTTTCAGCCAGCAACTCCTTGAGGTGAAAACTTCACCTGCTTTCTAAAAGTCACTGAAGGAACTTCATACTGAGTACATCAGCCTCACTGACAGGCAGGCAAAGCTGAGAATGACATGATTTACAAATGAACACATTTTCCAGTCTTTAGAATCATTTGTTTTATTTACAAAGTTCACATTAAAACTTCCTCTTTAGTTATCAGTGCAAGCTATAAGCAATTTTCATATTTGCTATATAGACAGTACAATTTGAAGGTTCCCATTGCAGTATTTCTTGTAAAGCATTACTTCAGAGGACCTCCAGGAGACACAGAACTAAACTAGTCCCAATGTTACCAATTTAAAATAACAAATAAAAATTATGCTCTCTTTGCACCACATTTTAAATTTAAGATACCCCATCACATCAGGCAGGCAGTTATGTCAACTCTTCTAGACAGCTGAAATTCATACACAGTGAAAGTGATAGAGGTTGGTTGCAGCAGGGGGGGGGGGGGGAGAAGAGACGAGAGGGAGAGGGAATCTGTTATCTTTTGAAGTGGAAAAAAGTCTGTTACTGTTTCCATGTTTTCAGTCTGAAAAAAAATAAAACAGAAGGAACAACAAAGGAAGCACCACTTGAATCTCAGGGTTGCACTGCCATTCACTAACAGCTAGAGCCACATCCTTACAGTTTAGTATCAGCACAAATCTGGATATAAATGGAGTTTTTCATTTCTGTGATTCCACAGGAAACCAGGCATATCACTTAGACTGTACTGAAATACATACAAGATCTGTTACACAAAAGCTCATCACCTAATAAATTATTTTGTCAGTCTTTAAAGTGCTACATGACTGCTGGTTTGTTTTGTGAAGATACAGACTAAACACAGCTACCTCTCTGTTACTATGCAAGATGTTGTAAGTTGAAGTGGTCTTTCTCTGTCAAGTGCTTTAACCTGCAATGCAAAAAATCCAACATATTTAAGATTCTGCATCTGAATGGGAACCAGCTAAAGGTAAATACAACTGAGCCCTTACCTCTTTTATATGCCAATAACTTCTGGTTTCCAAGCCAAATAAGAACGGGATAAAATTTACACAAGATAGCATGTTGGCAAGTAGCAAATTCTGCTCCCATACAAAATGCTTGGCTCTCTAGCCTTTTACTATATTCATCAAGCCAACTTTAACAACAGAAGAAGACATAACTAAGCCACTAAGTAACAAGCGTGCTGTAAGTATGAAGTTGTTTTGAGATATAAAGCAGGCTGTATCTCTCGGTATCTATTATTTCTAGATGTTTTAATATGTGGAATATATCTTAACATAAATCCAGTGACACTACAACCATGTGCCTTAGGGTCACTCCAAACACTTAGGCAAATGAGAATACCGCTATTCACAGGAGAAACTCCCTCCAATTAAAAGAACTAGGTCTAGGAATAAAAGTGTCTGCAGTATCAACCCATTGGTTGTTAAGGTCACAATCCTCTGAAATAACCACCAACTTCAGTGGCAGGTTAAGGTGCTTGTCACTTTCCAAGGATGAAAAGTACCTTCCTTGAGGCGGGAAGCTGGAAACAGCGAGTCACCATGTAGCTTTAAGGATGTTTGTTATGAAATACCATGAACTTTTTAGACAACTGACTCTAAAAGCACACCCTCCTAACAAAGGAGACCTGGAATAATCCTTACCATTGCAGCAGAACAGAAGACCATGAGAACAAAAGCATGAATTCACAGCGATTTCAATGTCTGCTCTTTAAAGGGAGCGGAACACCTGGAGCACTAGAATCTTTAGCAGGAAGTTCAAGAGAGAAAAGATTGGACAAGAAACATTTCTCAGCTGCTTTAGGGGGTGGAATATTTCCATTCAGCTAAATGCCAGAGGAGATGCAATTTCCTTGAAAAATTATTATTGCTGCCAGTTTAATTAACTTTACTGATGTAAAAGAAGTTTCCAAAAAAAGAAAAAAAAAATAGTGGCTTGAACACTGTCAGGTATCAACTGACAAACACTAGATCCTTGTGTCTGAATGGGGTGGTGGGGGGGTGAAAGTCAGTGCCACTCCCCCCCCCCCCATGTTAAAAAAAACCCAATTCCTCTGTCTTCTCTGCCATGTAAAAGGGCAGAGTGAGCAATATGCATTTCCCAGTTCAGGTCCAGCCCAGCAGCCTGGTCAGCACAATTCAGCGACTTCCCCCTAAAATTCCCCCAGATTGTGACTGTGCTCTCAGGCAGGTAATCCTGGGGTTTCTTCAGACAAGCAAAAGTCCACATTTCTCAGAGACCCCCCTTTGAATGCTAGTGGAAGAAGAACCCACTGCCGAAAGGGGCATAGAGTAACCCTACACTTGCCACCCCCATGCGAGGGGGCCCTTTGAGAGCCCCACTGACTCCTGTGGGGCATTTCGGGGCCACGTGTGCCAAATCTGGCCTGTCACCTGCATTCCTAAGCAGCACACTCTTCGGTGCGTGGATGTGTACACACACGAGCCTTGCACACGCGCGCGCGCACACACACACACACACGCACGCACACACACACACACAATCCCCGGCACCAGCTGCCTTTTCTCGCGCACCCCCAGCGCCACCCCCGAACACACACCTGCCAAGGAGGCAGCGCGGGCGATGCAACTCGCGCAGAGCGCCTCTGCCAAAGCTCCTGCCTCGGGCTGAAGGGCTCCTCGCCCGCCGCCGTGGGACGCAGCCCGGGGTTGTCACGCAGACTCTGGGGCAGTGGGCTGCGTTCACGGACCCATGTCAGCACGGAGCCGGCGGGGGGGGGGTCAAAGGCGCGGACAGGGCTCGCGGGGTGCACCGCAGCGCCCCGATCGCGCACCCCCAGGGCAGGTCTGCCGCGACTCCGGGCGCAGGGAAGGGCCGCCCCGCCCCGGCGCTCACCCCCTGGGCTCTGCTCCCCGGCGCTCCTCCATCGTGGCTACGGCCGGGCGCTCAGCAGGCGGCGCGGGACATGCTGAGGCGGGACGGACCGGGCCGAGCCGAGCGCGGCTGTGCTGCCAGCGCCCGCCCCGCTGCCGCTTTAAAGCCGCCGGGAGCGGCGGGCCGCCCCGCCCTGGCACTGCAGAGCGGCGCGGGGCCGGGGGCGGAGCACGGGGCCGCTGCGCTTCCCGGCTCCCTCCCGGGGGCGAGGCCGCGCCGCGCCGCGCCGGCAGCTGCGCCTTGGGCGCGGCCCCGCCCCAGTCCCACGCGGAGTGCTGGGCCGCCGGGGAGCCGCGGCCGCTCGGCCACCACGTGTCCCGCAGAGGGGGCTGGAGCTGGAGCTGGCCGAGCGCAGGAGCGGAGAGACGGGCCGCGCTGGCTTGGGCCCCGGAAGGGACCTCCGAGCGCTGCCGAGCTGCACTGCGAAGCGGGGGGCGGGGGGACCTTAACCTGCTGCATCAAGCGTGTCTCCGACAGAAACGTGCAGCGCCCCACCCGCGTGGGCTGCCCCCCCCCCCCACGCACACGCGCTCTACAAGGCTCGGGGGCGTCTGTAACTCGCAACCAGGCAGCCCTGGGGCACCTGAGAGGCTAACAAATGTATTCGGTCACGAGTGTGCGTGGGGAAAACCCACTTGATCAGCTGTAAAGTCACTCACTCCTGGCCCCCCAGGCCGTGCCCAAAGGCCGAAGAGCCGGCTCTGGGGAGAGCATTCAACAGCGGCTGCGCCCGCGTGGGAGAAGTTTTGCCACCTTTCATGTTTTGTAATGTGGGACAAACACGTGATCTCATGTAACAGGAACTTTTTTTTTCCTTCCCTTAAATTCTGCATATGAAACCCCACAGGCTAGTGTTTCACAAAAGCATGGGAAAACCCCCACAGCTGCATCCTGCTCCACCCACTCCAAAACCTAGCAGGGTGCCCTGGAGGAAGCAGGGTGGTAGTGGAGGTGCAAACAGGTGCCTGCAGGGCCCAGCCTGGCTGGAAGCAGTTGTCTAGGAGGTACAAGACAGGGTGAAAGAGGAGATGATAGGAACCTAATGTTTCCCCGGGGCACCATTTTATGAAGAGTACAAGAGTCTTGTGTGGAATTAATTTGTATTCATCTTGAATTTTTCTATTTAAAAATCTAACTAGATTATTAAAAAAAAAACTTTGGGTTTTTGGGACGGGAACCCAGGCTGTGGAAAGAGATGGCAAGACACACAGAAGGCAACTGAAAGGTGCATTAGATAGGCAACATCAGAAGGAGATTCAAGGCCTAGCCTCAAAATCTGCTGGCCCTAACCTCATAATTGTATGAGGAGCCTTTCTTCCTAATACAGGGATGTAGCATTGAGTGTAAAGAACTGCCAACTGCAGTGGTTAACCTTTTCCAACAGCCTTAAACAGAGCAGGTGCGGAAAGAGCTGTAATTTTTTCCAAATGCTCAATTTTTAAAAGGCCACCTTTCAGCAGCTGCAAGTGCTGGCATAAATAGGTGTATCTGACACAATGCAGTTCCCAGATTGCTTCACCTGACTGAGGTAGTTGGCTCAACAGAACCTTCATTCAGATGCCTAACAAGTATGACCTTTAAAAAATCCTATTCTAAAATGAGAATTCTAATCATAAAATTTTACATTTCCAATTCCACCCACTCCCTCTCTTTAAACACAATGGGCTGCTGGCTGTCACATTACGCTCTCAGAGAGGCATAAGACAGCACCACCCTACATGTATTCTTACCTGCTGGTTGGCTTTTTATCCCTAAATCGTTTCACCATCACATGCAAAAATCATGTTCACAGGTACCCAATTTATCAGTTTTTCACAAAAAGAGAAGACTTTTTTCAGGGACATTAATGACTGTACAGGGTGACCAAAAAGTTGACACCTCCCTCCCCCACTGGTAACATTCCACAGCTGCTCTCATCTTACAAGCTGTGTTCTCATTCTACAAGCTGTGATCCACTACAGGGTATACAATAGTCCTAACACAGCCTCTGTACCACTGAAAATATACAACCTCCCCACTATCAACCAAGAGAGAAAAAAAAACCTTACAGAAATAGAAATTTAAAGCAAGAAGCACCAACTGGTTGCTCCACAATGACCTTCATTAGAAAAAGGAAATAATTTCCAAAATGCTGGTAAAGCAGTCACTAATTTCCAGCATGGCAATGCTAATATGATAATATGTAACAAGGCATTTGACTGTACCAGGAACCTCACGTGGTCTGACTACATAGTGAGCAAAGCCTCAAGTAAAATAGTTAGGGCTTCCGATTTTAGGTAAACACCCAATACAATACCCCCGAATAAAAATAAATACATTTGAGTTTAACCAATGCATGCTGGGAAAACGCCAGAAATGATTGCTCAGTGTTGACTTCACCCTCTACAGTTTGATGTTACTTTTCCCAGGCTTACATACCCAGAGCAGTAACATGGACCAGTACAGGGGACTGATTTCTAAAGTGTGCTAACATGTTGCCTGATAAGCAGTTGGCATAGACCCTGCTGGAATGCACCAAAGTTCTGTACTCCACTGTTCTGTAGTACTGTACTAAAGAACTCTTTCCAGACTGAAACAGGGGCAAGGATATAAAAAAAAAAATGGTCACTGACCTTCCCAAATTCTCTCTCTCTCTCTCTCTCTCTCTCTCTGAGATGGGGTTCTTCTGCTAAGATTTATTGTCCCTGTGGAGATGGAGTGAGCTTCTAGGTTCTAGGACTCTGCAGTAGTCAAGACTGTGGCTTTCCAGAAGAGTCAGGAAATAGGAAGCCAGCAGCAGAAAGAACATTGTAATTGTGATGATGACCAGGAAGCTAAAGATGCCACGTTGCACAATGCTCCACTCCATCAGCAAAGCATGGGATCATCACATGGCATCTGCATTCTTAAGCCTTTTATCTGCTAAATGGCTCAGGAGCAGGGCTGTCTTCCCCTAGCTCTTATGAATCCTGCATCTGGGGAGACTGAATGGACAGCTGCAACACCAGAAAAGCAGCGGCACTCAGCAGCAGGAGGGTCCACGGAGTTGTGAGGTTAAGGAGAGGCAGCAGCCACTTTCGTGCTGAATTCCCAGCCCTTCTCGGTGCTGCCTGTCCATTCTATCATTCCTCCAACCTCAGATGACAGAAAACCACCTGAAAAGAAACAGGGGTCGGTCCAGTCACTTAACACATTGCTGGAAGGTGCTCAGATCCAGACCCATGTTGTGCAAAAATCTAAATCAAATAGAACTTCAGTGCTGTGCCTCCTTTAATGAACTAATTCATGAAGTTAAACCTATTTATTTCAGCACGGTGAGAAAATGAGCTTTTCAGATTGTTTCAATAAAACTTAAGGTTACCAAATAAACAGCACCACATAATTCACCATTTAGTGCATAATTGAGAGCTGCCACATCACTGTTTGCAGTGTTTGTGGCAGGTTTTAAGGCTAGTGTCTCCTAGGCCAATGGGCTTCAATTGTGAAGCAGCAGGTTAAACCATCCTTCAGCTTTTCAAGAAGGTGTTTGAAAAATATTTTATTTTCTTGTTTAAATCTGTTTAGTGTTTGTGAAAGCTTTTGGGCTTTGGGGGATCAAAGCCCTTCTCTCAACAGCAGAACATGTATAATAACAGTTCAAGTGTCATCAACACATATCTGCCTAGAGACCTACAGTACTCGTATAATCTCAACAACCACACTATCTGGAGACCTGGGTTCTAGTCTCTGGCACAGACTTCCTGTCCCAAGCTGCACAAAACATGTTTGTTTCAATTTTCCATCTGCAAAACAGGACAGTAACACACTCTCCCCTTCCAAAGGTGTGATGAGGATAAATATAGTCAAAATAATACAGTGTTCAGATTCTACTGAGCCATAGTAAGTCTTAAGATAACACCAAACTATACTTTCACTTTGTCTTTATGACTGTTTGGCCCCTCACTTCATCCTCTGAGCTGCTTGTTGCTTTTTCTTTGTTTGCTTATTGAGAGATTGTGAGTTACGCATCCTCTGAACTTCCAGATCTGAAGAAGTGGGTCTCTCCCATGAAAGCTCGTCACCTAATAAATTATTTTGTCAGTCTTTCTTTAAAGTGCTACGTGACTGCTGGTTTGTTGTGTGAAGATACAGACTAACACAGCTACCTCTCTGTGACTAATCACCTGAACTAGTAAGAGGATCTGTGCCTCTTCAAAATACTGACAGGGTGGCTCAAGATAGTGTACTTTTATTACAAGTATAAATAATGTAGAAGTGCCACATTGCTTAAAGCAAACCCAAATAACTCCACAACTCAAAAATAGCTACTGGCCAAATTTTGCATACATACATGGTATTCCATACATAGGGGCTGTATTATTATTTTTTGAGTATGTGTGTGTGTTTTAACCAGATAACTCTATTTCAACTCCAGACCTGTAAATCTTAAGGTTCAACTCCATTGCTACATCATTGGTGCTCAAGATCCTGAAAAGACGTGTAACAGAGAGCGCTCACTTCAGGGGAGTGCCTGCAGGACAAGTGTGCCTGTGTTCCTGCCGTTTTCTCTTCATTTCTCTGCTTACAGTGCCCCCTGTGGGCCAATGCTCTCATCAGGCAAGTCTTCGGTGACTCAGGCCTCTGGGTGGCAGGCAGTTCATATGTGAAAACAAAATAAACCTTTCTAGGGTGTACAGTCCAACTAGGACTATCTTCATGTCTTCACAAAGGTCCTGCAGCTCTCCCGGGCTCCGCCATTCCACAGTCTGACAGGGCTGATCACAGCACCCTTCCACAGACGTCCCCTCCGTTTCCCTTCCTGGCTCAGTCTGTAGTCAGTCCATCCAACAGGAACCCAAGGAGCACCCTCAGATGGGGATCTGGCTACCTGGCAAAGGTTCGTGCTCTGGGATGCAGCAGCACCCCTTCCTTCCTGGAAACTCTTTGCTGTCACTAGACTCCTCCGTACCCCCAACTCTCCTGCTGAGACAGCCTCATTTCAGACCCCTTATGGTGATACCACTTCCAGATGCTGCCCTTCCTTAAGCCCATTTAAACTTCTCCAGTGGCTATTTAGGGGAAAGAGGAAAACCTGAGCTGGCCCCCCACTACTCTGGGTCTTGTTCCAGGGACTTCTAAGTAGCAGCCATGTGCCACATCCCTATAACTAACTGCATTTCTATGAGCCACTTCCCAGCATCTGCTGTCTGTCTTAATCTCAGCAGCAAGTCAGCTGCGCCTCCCTTACTCTCCCAATCCCTTCCACTTAAATCAGTGGGAATTTAGGGACATTAAGGACAGTGTTAATTTCCAGGGGTTCAATGCATGATCCAATAAAAGGACTTTTTCTTTGTAGCCAGTGCACAAATCCCCAGGTGTTTTTTCCCATTGCACATATACATTGCAGTCAGTATAGACCTCTGAGAATAACCTATGTGATGCATTTCAGCTTCTCATCACTATTTCTATTGTCAGCTTTTGTTTCACCCTCCAAGAATCAGAAATTTAACTGTCCCTTTAACCTCCTGCCTGGATTACTGCAGGGAAGTATAAACAGAACAATATTTCTTAGTAACCAGCTACCAAGATAATGTTCCATTATGAACGTAATGTGATTAAACCTATTTGCTTTCAGAACCAGATTAGCAGGTCCTGTGTGTTCTACGAGTCCAGAATTTTTGGCTAGCTGTGAACACCATTCAATGTAGATAAAGCCCTCTGTATTTCAAGGGCCCAATTCTCAACATCTGCAGACGCGCTGAGAAACCTGATCCTATGTCCAGTGAAGTGAACAGCAAAGTTCCCAATAACTTCAGTGGTACAAGATCAAGCTCTCAGTATTCAGAGGCACAGATAGTTACAGGAGCTAAAATCCCCTGCTGCTCTGCTATAGTGGAATCATATGCAGGAATTACAGAGGTTTAGCTACAAGCTGCTGTACTTAGTAACCCAGAGATCAGTGTGCCATTTTAAGAAGAAGCTGCTCCTGGAGTACTTTGACAGTCATATGCACCTTCATTCATGTCAAATGCGGGGATTATGATGGAGAGTCCAAGTGCTGAATTACAGATAAGGTAATTGTTCTGCTCTACCTGAATTTACATCTAGTACTGCCACCATCCCTGCCCTGACAAGGTTACAATTGCTCTGTGCTTCCCCCGCCACACTAATAAATTCTGCAGGGAGGCCAATGTAATTTTTGCACCATTCCTCTCTCTGATGCAATGTTTCCAAAAGGGGATTTTAATTCACCTTTGCAAAGATGTAGATAACTCCGGCACTAGCCCCACTGGGCTGATGAGGGAGTTGTATATGGGCCTTCGTCAACAAAAAAAAGCCTCTCTGCAATAACTACTGCATGTTCCGTGATAAACCATTTACAAATGTACATTCATGGTACACACGGTTTGAGTCGTAGAGCCTTGACATAACAATGCAGTTCTGCTCTTTATGAAGGCAGGGTTTGGAAGAAAGTTTGCAGAGCCCTGGCTAATGGGCAACAGCTATGTCTGATCAGCCCCCAATGATCTTCCTCATTTCTTGTCTCATATAGGCCTATACAAGATATTAAAAAGAAAAGTGCAAAACTCCCATTATAGACTGTCACACAATAACATGCCTATGGGGAAATTTCATCCTTAATCATTCACTTGCTGGGGTTAATTAAAGGCCTGAAGTATGTGGAAGAATACATAATATTTTAGTGGCTTTCAGTAGATATTAATGTAAATGTTACACCTTTTTTCCATCTAGTGCAGCTTTGGCTCTAGCAGCTGTAAAACAGGCTCTATTATGCATTGTATACACAAGCATTTTCTGAAAATCTGAAGAAGTGGGTCCATGAAAACTAATAAATAAATGTGTTAGTCTTTAAGGTGCTACAGGACTGCTTGGGGGTTTGTTGTTTTTTGTTTTTGTTTTTTAAGTATTTCTTTTGTTGGGCTTTAAATTTATGGCCTTTTAGTATCACTGGGTGCCCCCTTCTGGTCTTATGAGAAAAAGTAAGTAGTGTACCTATTTTCTATACAGCTGGTTTTCTATTTCCCGTGTTTCTTTCTGGCAAAAGACTTCCCGGACGCCCCCAGTTGCGCTACAAAGATGTCTGCAAGAGAGACCTCAGAGAGGTAGACATCGAGCTGGACAACTGGGAAGAACTAGCAGACAACCGCAGCAGATGGAGGCAGGGGTTACACAAGGGCCTTCAGAAGGGCAAGATGAGGATCAGACAGCTAGCAGAGGAGAAGCGAGCGCCCAGAAAGCACAATAAGGACTTGCCAGACACCCACCACATCTGCAAGAGATGCAGCAAGGACTGTCACTCTCGTGTGGGTCTTCATAGTCACAGTAGACAGTGTAAATGAAGTCCTCAATTGAAACTATAAAGGGCACAATCCATAGTCTATGCAGACTGAAGGATGCCTGCTACTACTGGTTTTCTGTTTACTTCTGCTATGCTGTTCTCTCTGCTTTCTTAATGCATTATCTTTTTATGAGGTGTATAATTTCACTGAGCACATCTTTGCAAAGAGTTTAAATCTATTATTGACTTAGATGTTTAAGATCACTATTGATGGTGTTGTCCTGATGTATACAATCTCCTCTTAAAGAATGAAAGTATCAATCTAATCACTCTTCCTTCTTCTGCTTCCCATCTTGCACTCTTCCTTGGCATTTTTATACCAACATGTTCTAACGGGGACACTGTTAGAGAAACTTGACCTATCCTGTCAGTTTTATATAAATAAGCTTTTGAAGAGCAAAAGCTTAAAAACAAAGCCTGGTTTTGTCTAATTCCAATGGAAACAGTATTTTTAGAACAAACAGCATTTCCCTGATGCATCTGCAACTCAAAGAACATTGCCAAATCCTGCCAGCCCAGGGAAATCTCAGGAATGAAGCTGGGTGGAAAAGAGATGTAAATCAGAAGTGAAGAACTGATTAATCTGGTTTCATTGTCCATGTGGGGATGAATGGACCAAGTAATGGTATAGATAGCACAGAGATGGGAAGGAGTTAAGGGGCTGTTACCAAAGGGCCATACTCTCTCCTCCCACAGAAAGCAGGTGGTGGAGGTAGGTCACTAGGAGGTTCACTTCGCTGTTTGTCCCAGCCAGGCAGTCTCTAAACCCCAGGGACCTAAGACTCTGCAATCTAAGGACAGTAACATGCCATCAAATGCTGCCTCTACCAGTGACTGTCCCTCTCTCATCCCATCCAAGGCAGCAAGTTCCCGATGTGGACTCCCCACTCGCACACAATCCAGAAGCCTAAGACAGAAAGGAACACCGCTTCTTGCAGAGCTGTTCAGATCCATGCTAGGCTGAGAGGAGAGGAGATCACTGGGCATTGGCTGCTCTTCCCACACACTGCTCCCAGAGTTATGGTGGAGTGGCTTCTGCCAGTGCAGGAGGAGAGAGAAAAGGACTATGCAGTTCAAGCTGGGCCACAGGCTCAGGAATTCATCCCAAGTTTGAAGAAATGAAAGCACCAATTCAGACCAGCTGAGGAAGGACCATTACTGCGGAGGGAGCAGAAGGCCCAGATTCCATGATCGGGAGCTAATCATGGATAGGCAGCGGCAGGAGATACCATACACAGGGGAGGTGGGGGCACATAACGGCAACTTTGTCCATAAGTGATCCAGAGTGAGACAGGCAAGCTGGCAGCTGTGGGGAAGAGGTGGGAAGAAACTCAGTGCCTGCATGGTGCGACTGGAAAGCCATCCCAGGGAGTTATGGGGAAAGGTGGCTCAGGTGGACAGAGAGGGAGTCCTTCCCTGGTCCTGCCCTGAAACACACTGGGCTTCCTTCCCAGAACTGAGCAGCTCCCCAGTCTCTAGGCAAAAGGATTGCATGGGTGTAAACAAGAACAGAATCTGGCCCAATCTATTGACTAAGCCTTCTATGTATGGTTCTTTTGCTATTGCCCATGACAGTGACTCCTACTGCAGAAGGCCACAGGCACACATAGCCCCACAAACAGAGGGGAGCAAGGGGGACAAAACCACAGGGGCCTGGTGTTTTAAAGGGGCCCAGAGCTCCAGCCATCACTGCTGCAGTCACGGTGGTGGTGGCCAGGAAATCTGGACTCTTTTAAAACACTGTGGGAGTGTCACGCTGCAGCTTCATGAAGCTTCTGAGAGCTGGGGAGGGGAGCCCAGCATCAGCCTCTGGGCAGCAGTGAGGGTTGATGGCCCTCGGCTCTGCCCTTCTGTTTGAGGCTCTGCCCCTTCCAGGGCATGGAGCTGTGGCCCTCATATACCTTCCCCTGGGCCCACTGGCTGCTCAAGTTCCTCAGGTTCCAGAAAGCAAAAACTGTTGCCTCAACAGTCAACAAAAGTAAAAGCACTGTCTGAAATAAAAACTTGTAGAACTGAGATCTTCTGCCTTACAAAAAACTGATAAACTCGAGCCTTCACTTCAACAGCTACTTCTTTAATAGGACACCATTGCCCGAGACAACGTTCTGTTCTGCTTGCTTTCTATGACTCAAACAGGAATATTGATAGCCATGGAAGGACAGCGTGTTCTGGTAGAGCACATTCATGAAAATAGTGATGCTGTCAAAGGGCACGCTTTTGTTGTTCTGCTCAGAGCGCCAGCATAAAATATTTCCTTTGGAGAATCTCGCACATCGTTTCATTGAGATAAACACAGGCTGATCAGCCACATCTGTCAGAACCCTGAGATTCCTGCATTTCTTCCGACCCTCACAACCCCACATCCCAGCTCCCAGGCTTCCACCAAGGGAGAGGGCTTCCTCCAGGGCACCTCGCCAGCTCCTCTTCACCGCTCGGCCAACAGGGTTTGCAATGGAGCAGCATGAAACCAACCCTCCCCTGGTGGGCTGAGAGCGTGGACAACTCTTCAGTAAACAAGACAGATGATTCTTCTTTTATTTCCAAGTAACGCATTGCTATTGGAAGGTCATCTGGGGTAGGAAAACCTTTATTTCCCCCCCTTACTTTCCCATAAATGATACAGCACAGGCAGCAGCAATAGAAATTTTCAGCAGCAGTGATATCCTGAGGCTTATTCAGCAGCAACTCCAGCCAACGCCCTGCCCAGTATAGTCAACCCCATTCTGACCTGCCATTTATTAGTAGCATTTAAAGTGTTCAATACAGTAATAAATACAGTAATATCTAGAAGGCCCATCAGGATGCAGTACCATTAATGGTAGGTCCTATACAAACAGCAAAGTAGAATGTCTCTGCATGGGGCAGATACCGCTGGGTCGCCCTGCCCAATAATAATCACTCATGTTACAGAGAGCGAGAGAGAGTTAAAATGCATTGCCAAAAAACACACTAAGGAAAACCAAGCCAGATATTAAGCCATCACAACAACACTGGAATCCACTGAATGAGGGGCAAGGAACTTACCAAGTTTAAAATTAGTTTGGGGTTTTGACAGGGTCAGGGGAGGTCTGGAACTTGAGAAAGATTAGGAGGGGTTCCCACGCTGAAGTACTCTGAGTATTTCAAACCTAATTCTTCTCATGCAACCAAGACATGTGGCAACTGACTCACCAACTTCTGGCCAAAGAAGAAATCAAGAAGAGAAGATGGCGATGGATTGGACATACCCTTAGAAAACCCACCACCACCACCATCACAAGGCAAGCCTGAAGTTGGAACCCACAAGGAAAAAGGAAAAGAGGGTGCCCTAGAAACACTAGACACAGAGATCTGAAGGCAGATACTAAAAAGACAGGATACACCTGGGTCAGAACTGAAAAAGATCACCCAGGACAGGGGATGCTGGCAGATGGTCATCAATGGCCTATGCTCCAAGATGCAGGAGAGGAAGGGGCTTCCTCTTACTACTACTCTTCTCCTGCTCAGTCCAGAGATGTTGCATGTCGTCCTTTGGCCAGTGTTTTAAATGTTACCCGGGGGAATCCTTCTAAGTTAGAATAATGGGGGAGGACGTCCTGGGAAGATATTGAAGGTGAAGGTGTAGCTCGGATCAAACGTGGTAGAGATATGGAGGCTAGACGGTAAGCGGAACAGGGAGAAAACAGTATTTTCATTACTCCACTGTGACTGAAACCAAGAAACTTGTTCTACCTGCCCACTGTGTCCTGTTTCCAAACAATAACATTTTGCCTGCTCCCCCTCACCTCACACATGCTCTCGCAACTTACGGGACAAGTCCAAAAAACGTTAAGTGTTGGTTGAAACAACTTCAAAGGACACATTCCTTCATTACCTTAATTGCAGGGATGGGCAGACAAGTTCGAGTTTTATAGCCAGCTCCCCAAATCACCATCCAGTCCTGGACCCAAAGACACATCAAAACTTTCCAACGTGTTCCTGTAGCAAGTCCCCACCCAAACAGGCACCACCCCCACACCCTTGGCAGCCCATCATCTTTTTTGATAGGTGAGGCACAAATCACAACAAATAGTTATTCCCACCCCTGCCCAACCTGTAATTTAACAGCTATTAAGAGCTCACTTTGTTTGTAGGTGAGGAGCAGAGGCACAGCCGTTGTGGTGCCTCTGTTACCCAGGCCAGTGCAGGAGGTGGAGCATGAAGCAGTCCCTGGGGCTCATCAGCGGCTCCTCATGCACGTGCTAAGGTCCATCTCATGGGCAAGGGGGCCCACAGTGCAGCCCCTCATCCCCACTCCTTGTAACCTCCCTGCAGTACTGGGTTAACTGCTGCAATCCTGCCCCGGCCTCACCAAACAGAGGTTACCACAGCAATGCCCTTAGAAAGTGGCGTATGAGTTTGGTCACTGACTGCAATGAGTCCAAGTGGACAGAGCCCTGGTCTGAGACTCTGAAAAACTGAGTTAAATTCCTGGCTCTGCCGCTGTCCTGCGATGTGGCCTTGGGCAAGTTACTCCACCATGGTGACAAGGCAGCTTCTTAAAGCACTATAAGCTACGCCACAACTTGAGCCTCGCGCAGCAGGGTGCTTCTCAGTCTTTCTGGAGTTACGTTTTGTTACTGGAATGAGGGATTTGTGACCAAAAAGAAAAAGAAAAATCGCAATTTGCCCTTGAATAAAATACCGGGGGGGAAATGTACTTTGTGGGTTTTGAAAATTCTGGTCCAACTGTAGTTCCCTTGCCTGTGCGCCCACTCCCACGCCCTTCCCCATATGCCTGCATTCCCCTCTTCCAGCCGGGACCAGGGGATGACAGAAATAACAGCAAAGGCTGCCAGGAGATTTCCAGCCAAATATTGCAGGTCCAGAAATCATCTGAGTTGTGGATGCTTCTCTGAAGCCAGCCTGAATTCCAAGGCTTTTGAGACTACATCTAAAACATTAATAACATATAAATACTACATGTAATGGGGAGGAAGGGCAGAGCCAACAGTGGAAGGGGAATGGTCCAGGGCAGTCAGTCCTCGGTGCCATTCACACTGTGGCTCTGAGGACCACACCCCACCACTGCCTCAGAGCCATGCAGAGCAGTGGTGTAGCATTGCCATGGTGCTTCAAAGGGGCCCGGTACAACTGTTGCTTTTGCTCCCCACTTCCCTTCAGCGGGCCTGCCTATAGTGGAGGCTGGGAGTCATGAGATATGGAGCCCCTACCCACACTCTGCACATCTAGGGGGCCCCCAGTGTAAGAGGCCATTTCAGGGGGCCATTTCTATTCACTGTAAGGTCTCCTTCTGCTACAAGGGTGGCACAGAAGAGCTTAAGTCTAACAAACTCAGACCCTAAACTTCCAGATACATGCACCTCATTTATCACTGCCATACGCAATCATTTTCACACCTATCGACTTGTGTACAAAATGGGCCTAAAAATGCTACCAGATGAGAATTCCTCATACTTTTATGCTAGTGGTAACATTTCATACCCACTTTGCACAGGTGTGTATGAAAGGACTATGCCTTTAAACATTCTGCCACCAATTTGCATTAAGCTAGCTTCTAATTTTTTATACGGAGTATAGTGAAAGATCCCTTCTCTGTGCAGAGTTGTACATTTCTTTGACAAATCTGAAATCTGCTTATATGAATAAATGGTTTGTTCACTTGCTAGTAGTTCTGCAGGAGCAGGAAAATGTTTTCTTTATGTTCAGACATGCCGTTTAAGAGTATCCCAATTATAATAAAATAAATCATCTTATCAAATTTAAGATCTACCCCATGTTTTGTAGCTACATGTTTTTAGTCTCCCTAACGGAAAGCATCCAATGACTCCAAGATACATTTGTCCCATATTTTTTCAAATGCATCTCTCAGAAACAGAGTCTATTTCACAGCTCTGTTATTACCTTCCAGTTTTCATGGTTTTTAGTACATGTAGCTTTTGCCGAAAACTGTGCCAATGCACATCTGGCTTTTTTTTAAATATACAATTCTCAGAATATCAGTTCCCATTTCATATGTTATGCTGGCAAAGGTTCCATTTGATAATTACAGGTTAGAATCGCACAGTTATGACTACAGATTAACGTCTAAAAAATTTTTAAAATTCTGATTACTGAAGGCATAATTATACTATTCCGAGAAACTCTGGGTGGAAATAGATGTGTAATTCTGTTCTCACACATCAAGCATTCAGCTGATTGTGCTGGCAGGAAGTTCAGCGCTGATGAACACGGCATGCCATTCAGCTTAATGGTTAAAACAGATACAAGAGTTGCCTTAGTACCACCATTGCTAGCGACAACAAACCACTACTTTGATGCTGTCCAGGCAGTCCCCATAACAAGCTAGCATTGGTCATATAAAACTGGGGATGTAAATTAGGCCTTACTGAATCACTGTTTAATAATCTACATATCTAATATATCCAAACTAAAAGCAGTCAAGCAGCACTTTAAAGACTAGCAAAATAGTTTCTTAGGTGAGCTTTCGTGGGACAGACCCACTTCTTCACACGGCTATGGCCTGAAGAAGTGGGTCCGTCCCACAAAAGCTCACCTAATAAACTATTTTGCTAGTCTTTAAAGTGCTACTGGACTGCTTTTTGTTTTGATAGTGTATAGACTAGCACGGCTCCCTCTCTGTTACTAGTATTATTCTGGATATATAAGACAAGATAGGTATTTTCATTTGACTAACTGCACTCTTCCAATAGTGTTGTGAGGCAACAGTTTTCAGTCAGCTGAAATGACCCATATATCTATCGGCTGACCCTCTCTAATCCAGCACCCTTGGGAACTGACCAGTGCCGGACAAGAGAATTTACCAGACCTCAGGAGGTCAATATTGTCTAGCACATTACCAACACTTCTACTGCTTCCTGGGCTCTTAGAAGACATTTAAGGGTAAGTTACAGCTAAATAACAGCACAGAACACAAAGAGCCAGGACTGGAGTCTGTAAGCAAACTATGGAACAACAGGAAACTTGGCCACACACATGATAAGTGGTCATCTGGCTAACTATAATCAAGCAGGATTAAGAATGTTGCTGGAAGAGAAAGTTCCAGATTAGAGAGGTTTAACCTGTACTGTGATATGATCTTTAAAACTTTTATAAGGGGTCATGAGGCCCTCTTGAATTAAGATAGTAGAAGATGGCACAGGAGAGCTTTTACACTGACTGCAAAAGCCCTTTGGGATTTTAAAAATCTGCAAAGGAGTTGTGGTAGGAAGAATTTTAGTGCTTCAGGTTTCCACTCTGAACTGCTACTTCCATTCCCAGTTAAATTTGAATTGCTGCTTCCAATCCTAACAAAACATTAACCTGCCTGCAACCCAGCCAGTGACTTCCATTTCTCAGTGCAATAGGTAAAGCAAGCACCAGTATCCACTGGGTGTACACCAGAGGTAGAAAAAGTACCCGAAAAGTTTCTTGAGTAAAAGTCCAATACAATTTAGATGTGGCGTGTGTGTGCTTTTTCTCAAGTAGTTGTGCAGTTTTCCAAAAGGACGCCAGTAATTTGTACTTAAGTACTTTCCATACACACATACAACCCCCCGCACAGACACACACAGCAGCTGCCCTTTTAGTCAAGTGACCTTTTTGAATACTTTTCCCCCCTCTGATGTACACCTGCTTCATGAAGGACAATCAGAGGCCAGCATGCATGCACCAAACTGGAGAAACTTCTGAAAATGACACCTATTACACCATGGCTGTGTCTACACTACATTCTCCTTTCAGAAGGGGAATGCAAATGTAGCTGATCAGAAATGCAAATGAAGCACTAATTTGCATATCACATGTTTCATTTGCATAATATGCGCCACTCGCTGTTCTGGAAGTGCTGTTTTCAGGAAGGAAAACAAGCAGTGTAGCTGGGGTTCATTCAAAAACAAACCTCATTTTCAAAAGCACCCTTCTTCCTCATATTTTCAGGAAGGGTTCTTTCGAAAATGGGGTTTGTTTTCAAATGAACCCCATCTAAATTGCCTATTTTTTCTTTTCTCTTTTTTGCTCTAAAACAGCACTTCTGGAACAGTACGTGGCTGACATTATGCAAATGAGGCACACTATATGTGAATCAGTGCCTCATTTGCATATCCGATTGGCCACATTCCATTCCCCTTCCGAAAGGGGAATGTAGTGTAGACGCAGCCCATTTGTTATGGCCCCTTTCACCCAAGGGTACAAAGGGTTCAAAATACTCTCTTGTGACATTTTGCTTTACGTGGCCAAAAAGCCTTGGGAGAACACATGATGTACACAGCCGTGTAGCCAGTCAAAACCAGTCGTGTGTCACTGTGGGAGATACTTATAAAGTTTTTGAAAGTGTTTCTGTAGCCAAGAATAGAGGGTGTGATGGTCAGGATGTATGATACAGTCCCCTTGACTACTATTTGCATCATGCTCTTCATGGGCAAACTGATCCCCTCACTAGTGGTATTGGAACTAACAGACTCAGGCTGCAGCTACACTATAAGAGAAAATTGAATTTAATGAGTTAGCTCGATACTAAAACATCACTGTCTTCATTGTAAATACTATTAGCTCAATTTATTGAGCCCTAGTACCGATAACAAAATGTCAGTATTACGGGATGGATATAGCATCAATTTCAAATTTAAAAATTTGAATGAAGGCTAATGTGGAAGCACCATGTCTTTCATTCAAATTTACTAGCCTCCAGAAATGTACTGTATGTATCCCACGAACCTATGTGTTGACCCTCCAAGTACGGCCACTTCCATCTCCGTTTCTCTCCAGCCAGGTGCTCAGGAAGAAAGTCACAGGAAGCCCCTGAATTTTTGATTGAATTAGAATTTGAATTCTGCAGCGCCTGCAAATATAAAGGTCCAGATGTGCGGCTGGCCGAAGCAGGCGGGGGTGGACAGGGCCATTAGCACAGCTGCCTGCTGCTATACCAACATACAAAAAGGATGTGCAGCAGAGGGAACCCAGGCGGGTTTTGGGGAGGCCTGAATTCTGTTACTGGGTGCTCTGAATTGTGGGACAGTGATTAGCATTCTGGGGATCTAACATGAAACACCCACAAGCGATCGGAGCTAAGGCACTGTGGGATAGGTACCCACAATGCACTGCTCATGCCGTCAAACTTGCATAGGGTAATTGGGATGTGGGAACTCGACACAGATAAAATGATGGGTTGAATTTCAAGGTTTGTGGACACAAATACAAATTCATAAGAATGAGGGAAGAAATTGAATTTATTAAAAATTGAATTTATCTCATAGTGTAGATGTAGCCTCAGGCATGTGTCTGACTTGGGCTATTCAGTGCGTAACGCAACACAGGTTTGGTCTCAGTTTGAACTTCTAGGTGTTGTTCTAATACCATCGTCCTAAACTCCCTGCTCTGCAAGGCCACTAACCAGACATATTTTTCTTCCTGTTAGAAGAGTGTTAAGATTTTACATGCCAAAGTTTTTATGTGTATAGTTTTGTATCTCAGTGGTTCACAAGTAATGGTTTATACAGTGGCTTCTGTGACATGCTTAGAAACTGGAATGACAAATAATGGAAATAATTTTGTTTGTGATAAAAAGCAACTTTTAAAAATGCTCAACCCAAAGCATGAGATTTTGTTTGGATCTACAGACACTTAAAATTTCAAGTGTCCAAAAAAAAAAAGCTGGGGGTGGGGGGATTTCAGACAACAGCCCTAAAATATGGGGGGGAAAAAAGGAGTAATATTTAATGAGTGAAAAGATTTACCTCCAACCTTCCAAAAAATTAAATCTGCACCCAAAGAGTAAACGCAGTCTTAACTCTGGAATCACTCATACCACTTTTTAAATTGCATAGCGTACTCCTTAACTCAGCACTGCTGGCTGCTTTACAAATGCTCATCCCCCAGTACAACGGAGGTTTTAACCCTACCTATGGATATAGAAAGCAAGGAAGTTAAATGCTTTACCCCACAGCTATTCCTTGGCAGTGTTTGAAGTAGGACTTCAGAGAACCGAGGCAAAATCCTGGTCCCCCTGAAGTCAATGTGGAAACTGTCTGACTCAAAAGAGGCCAGGATTTCACGCCTAGTCCTTATATAGCACTTGTCAACAGTAATTCTCAAAACACTTCACAAAGGATGGCGGGATCATTATCCCCATTTTACAGATGAGGAAACTGACGCCCATAACAGTGATGTGACCTGCCCACCATCCCTCAGCAGGCCCATGACTAAGCAAAGAACTTACCTCTCATGAACCCCATTCCTGGTTTATATCCACAACACTGCATTGCCACCCCATTAGACAATGTTTCCTTAAATAATTGACAAGTATAGATTTGCCTTTCCTTTCACTCCATTTACCCATCTCTGAACTGTTTACCCAGGTGCCATTTGCAAGGAACTGTTCCCCCCATGAGTTTTCCTCTCTAACGGGGGTTAGTACAGAAATATGCGGCACAAGCAGGCAACACTGACCAAAGAATGCCACTTTTCCGATGCAAAAGATGGTGCTGCCCACATACAATTTGAGATAAAGGCATCAACATGAAGCAATGCATGCAATATAATACAAGAGCTAATGCTGTGAGGACAGCCCCCCCCCCCCATAAACAAACCAATGGCTGGTGCCAGAAGGACCTATATCTGCTTTCTCTGTGGGATTGTGGCAGATAATTTTCTTTTGACAGAGTAACCTCCCAATGGTATTCACCTTCCTCTTTTGTGGTTTATTTTAAATAAGGATTTCCTCCCGCTCTGCCAATGTAGATTCTTTCAGACAGGGAGAGTTTTATGCTGCTCAGAATTCTCCTATTCTGCAAAGCATCTGATCTTTTTGCTGCCACCCAGCTTTTTTTTAACCCTGAAGCCCTCCAAAACCCTTTGTGGTGAGACTTTCACGAGCACCCTGGTGCAAGCCTAACTCTGCAGCCACTGAAGTTGTTGGTAAATGCCTCCGGCTTCAGTGAGAACATCAATAGTTAAGTACCACCTTTAATGCCTATTGGAAACTATGTTAATAAAATGGGTTTTGAAGTAACATCCGATCAAAGGCCTGGAAGGGACCTCAACAGATCATCTCTCCAAGTCCCTGAACGATCCCTGACAGGGGTTTGTCCAACGAGGGGCAGCATGGAGGAGGTGGAGGAGAAATAATTGAATGGGCATGTGCCCTCCAAACCCTGTAGGTGGGATAGGCAAGGGACCAGCCAACAGCTGTGGGATGGAGACTAGCAAAGGGGCCTGATGACCACAGCAGGAGTCTGTCCCCTCCACCATACTCACTCTTCTCCTCTGGCTGTATTGCTTGTGGGAGGGGGTGGGACTGCCCCTGTACTCACTGACCAGCAGTGGAGCAAGGTGGCCACAGAACAAGAGTGAGCTGTGGCCACATTGTTTCATATCCACCACCACTGCCAGGGGGTGTGTGGGATGGATACCACCCCCCACTGCCAGTGCTCTGAGCTGTGGGGGTGTCATATGACCAATCACACACACACACACACACACACCAGGTCCTCCTGTCACCAGTCGCTCCTGTGTCTAACCTGCTCTTAAAAATCTCCAGTGATGGAGATTCCACAACTTCTCGAGGCGATTTATTCCAGGGCTTAACCCCCCTGACAGTTAGGAAAGTTTTCCTAGTGGCCGACCTACACCTCTCTTGCTGCAATTTAAACCCACTGCTGCTTCTCCTACCCACAGAGGTTAAGAAGATTAATTTTTCTCCCTCCTTGTAACACCCTTTTACGTACTTGTATAGGGTAAAAATGCTTCATCACAGAAAGCTACTTAGCTATATTATATAGCATCCCTGCCCGTGTGTGTAAGGGGGATTCTTGTCACTAAATCAATGCTCAGATGGATTCAATATTGTAAACATTTGAAAACAAATGCCATGTTTGACATTTTTTCCATCGGCCACTGATACTTCCTGATTTGGAGCAGGAACTTGGGACATTGTTCTGAAATTTGTGACAGATGCCATCGGAGGAACAGCCGGGGGCTGAGTGGTAGTCACAGCTTAAAGCACAATGGCAACAAGAAAAGCTACATCCCTTCAGAAAGTGTCACCCAGGCTTTGGTGTCAGTGGTAGTGCAAATAACCCCTCAGGGCTGTTAGGAGAAAGATGCCCTGCTCAGGCCTTGAGATTGGTGGGGTCACCTCCAGAGGCCCTGAAAACACAAGACCTCTGAACCCTGCTTTCTGCCCAAAGGAGGAGCCAGTCACATAGGGTGTGAGCAAGAGACCGTTGGTCTTGAGCTTTGAGCCTCCTGAGTGGCGGGGAAAGTGCTTGCAAAGAGTCTTACTTGGGAACCGGGGAGAGGCCTGAGCAGTGATTTTCCCCAGCCCATAGTATGATTTATGGGCTTCTGGCTGCCAAGGAGAGGCCTGGGAATGTGCCTCCTTATGCTGTTCCTGAGGTACTCCCAGGACTGTTCAGAAGGCAGCTGTCTGCAGATCCCTCTTTACAACAGCTGCTGCTCCTTGCCTCTGGTCCCCATTGACTCCTTGCACAAGTGCTGACTCCAGCCCTGGAGCATGAACAGACAAAAATTTTAGGTGCTTGGCACCTGCCAGCACCCAGGCTCCCTTCCACCTGCCAGCGGCCCTGCTCATCAGCTCCTGCCCTCCCTCCGAGCATCTCATGCACACTACAGAGCAGTGGTTCTACACTGGGGAGGAGACGCTGGGAGGGAGGGGAAGGAATGGGAATGGGGCATGCTTGGGGGAGAAGATGGGTCTGGGTATAGTGTGGGCACAGCTGGGATGGGGGTCTAGGACAGGGGAGAAGGAGCACTTCCTGCCTAGAGAGGAAGTCTGTACCTCTTCTGCCTTGTACCTATCCCCTGGCACCTTGTGGAGTCTTAGCACCTGTCCTGGCAGTGATCGACTTTATGCTCCTCCTTTACTCCGCTAAGATGGCTCCATTAAGGGGAGACGGGCTCCTCTTCACTTTATTTTCTCTTGATGGCAGCTAGCTTTAAAGAGACCTTTTTGCTGCCAGTATTTCGCCTAATGTGTCCTGTACTCAAACCTGCCTGGCGCACTCCTGGACAATTAAGTTCTAGCAGCTCCAGCCAGAGCTAGTTGTGTCCAATTAGAAGTAGCTTTTGATTATTTCAAAGCACTCCCCCACCCCTGGCACCCAACCCCTCCGACGCTAATTTCCGTGGAATTAGAATGGCAACGTGCAGCCGAGGCATTAGAACTCTTGTCAGCAGAGCAAGGGCTGCAGGCTGAATTTAAAACGTACCATTTTCTAAATCGTACTTAATGAATTAGGAAAGTGCTTCAGCATTGGAGAATGGCAAAGCAGGGCTTTGCTGACTTCCACCCCACCCATGTCCTTAACTGGTATTGTGATTTAAAGGATACATTAACTAAATGAATCCTCACTCCTGGTCTGTGTATTTTTACCAGGTATTTTCCACGGTTGTCACCTTCCATAACCTTGTTCCACAATACTTATTTTAATCTACCCCTTTATCTTACTGGATCAGTAACTGTATAACCAACATTATGCCTGAATAAAAGCTTGTTGAGATGCTAGTACACCACCCCGGCTTTCCAAAGGAAAACAGAAAAAGAGCATAAAACTAGCCATACTTACAAGTCTTTAAACCTGACTATAATAATTAGCTCTTCCCAACATTTTACCTTTGCTTGCCTGTGCGGTGTTGTTTTTATTTTAACGGACTGTTTCTGCAATTAATTGCAGATGGCAGAGAAAAATGGTTAACTATGTAACTCAGGAATTGTCCGTGTTAAAGTGGCATGGTACATGTAATTCAGTTGGGAATTCTGAGGCTACCTTAGCTAGATCATCAACATTACAGCAAGGAATTAATTTGTACTTCCTTAATACAAGGGATTATTAGGCTGGAAATGAATGACAGGAGAGGCATCACTTCATGATTATTTGTTCTGTTCATTCCCTCTGGGGCATCTGGCATCGGCCACTGTTGGAAGATGGAATACTGGGCTAGACGGGCCTTTGGTCTGACCCAGTGTAGCTTCTTATTATGTTCTTAATTAAATGGGAGATAAGGGAAGGCAAGCTGATTCTGGGGAGGAGAAGACAACTCGTATATTGAAGAAGGGCCAGGTTTGAGCTGGTGGTTTGTTCTTGGTGGGGCATTGGTTGTGCTGTGGTGGGAAAGGCTGGACTGTCAGATGGACGTGGTGATGGGGAGTAAGGGGATTGGTCATGCATGGAAAGGAATACCTGATAACTCTGAGGGAGCAGGCTGGTGTACAAGAAGACAGTTGCAGGGTAGAAGTAATTAATTTATAGGTGCCACAGATTTGCTTCAGCATGGGGATAAGGCATCTCATGGGAGGAGAAATAGGACAGTGGAGAAAAGGACAACAGATGGTTATGATTATGCAAATATTATGTAAATTAGACATCAGGCCAGCATACACAATTCTCCCCTTCCCTGGCCCCATTTGAAAACAATTTCAGGTAGGTCTAAGTCTTTTTTATCACCTGAGAAATTGTTAGAATGTAGTGTGCCGAGCTCTTATTGAAATGGATGATTATTAGCCCTGTAGTATTTCTTTGCACACTGGGAGTACGAGTAATAATAAGAGATGCCAAAACTTGACGTTAGCATTTAAAAAACGTTTTTTAAAGGCTAGACATTTTAGGACGGTCTTGACTACTACTCTTCCCAGCTGATGTGCAAGTCTTATGTTTGTACAATTGTTACAATTCAATCAAACTGCAGTAAGGGGGAAACTAATGCCACAGAAATGCAGACAGGTCTCACGTCACCTATAACTCAGTGGGTTTTTTGGCAGCTGCAGTGGAGTCCGCATTGGCAGCAGGGCAGAGAGCCACAGGGAGCCACAGAGGAGTCAGCGGCGGCAGTGTCCGGAGCCACGAATGACTCCTTAGGTTACATGTGGCTCTGGAGCTGCAGGTTGCCAACTCCTGAACATGGAACTCTTACTTTCACTTCATGGGACCTGCGGTTCCGCAGAACACCAGTGAGGAAACACTGCCCTAGCATTTTAGTTTTTGGGAATTTACCGGCTTGCTCTTTGTTTCTATACCCAGCTAAAAGATCCACCTCTTGCAGCCTCCTGGCTCTTACAACATCCCCAATACTTTTTTTTAATCCCGTCAGCTACTTGGTTTGGTCTGTCATTTAATCTTATTCCATTGTGTTGGAATTTTACAACATTTGCTGTGTTTCCTTCCTCAGCTTTGGTGCTAATATGACCACGTGATTCTGCTCTTTTCTGTCCCTCCCCCAGCCCACACTTAGAGGCATTCTCCCCTCTAACAGACACTTCTTCAGTTTCCAGCATGACTTCATTTAGGGTCAAAAAATCCTTGTGCTCCTCTTCTTCTCACCAAACCTGGGCGCTCCTCCAGGTGCAGCCTATGATTGGGTTAGCCGCCCCTTTTTCTCTGCTCAGGCCTTGTGTGCAGCAGGTACCCCATCACTTCTCGGAAGAGCATGCAGCTACCAAAAGAAGTTGGATTTGTGATTTGATAGGTGGCACATTTCCTTCAGATTCAGCCGGAACAAACTTATCAAACTACACTATGGGCAGTGGACTATGCTAAAAAGTTAGATCGACTCAGCTATGTCACCCTATGCAAAAAGAAAATCCACACCCCCCCACCCCACCCCAAGCAACATACTTAAACCAACCTAGCCTCCGGCGTAGACAGGGCATCCTTCCGCACTCTGTGGTGTGTACACCGAGTGACTACACTACCTGTGCTGCTGTAGCAGTTTAATCCATACCTTTGAGCAATGTAATTATGTTGATTGCACCTCCTGTTTCGACAGTGCTAGGTCATCAGAAAAGGGATTATAGATTCGGACTTAATGGTCGAAAGGAGCCATCATCTAGACTGGCCTCCTGTGGCTTGATTTACACTGGTCATCTGAGCACAAACAGATCCATCTACTTAAGGGAGTTCAAATTCTGCCATACTATTTAATCAGCTTTAAGTAAGGATCCTGAGTCCCTCACAAACACAATTGTAGTGGAAAGGGAGCAAGTAAACCTAATATACCCATGGGAAGGCAAGTAAGTCAC
Source organism: Carettochelys insculpta (assembly GCF_033958435.1). NCBI lineage: Eukaryota > Metazoa > Chordata > Testudines > Carettochelyidae > Carettochelys > Carettochelys insculpta. Next base: position 128,559,429 of record NC_134140.1, on the reverse strand, counting down.
CGAATAGGCAGACAGCTCTGCACAACCAGAATACCCCTGCGTGTTGAGTGACCTCCTCCCAGCAATTTCTGGTGCGAGGTTACTATCCAATCCATGATTGCTTTGGGCTAGCCCAAATATTTTCCCTTGTCCATCAGCACCATGGCCAGAGCCCAAAGAAGAGAAGAAAGACACAGGTATAGGGTTGCACAGGCCTGAAAAGACAGAGGGAGCATTTGTAACTATACTAAAGACACTTGATTTGCAAACTGGGGTTGGGGGTGCTGACCAGGTTACCAGGCAAAGACGAGGAGCTGAGGAGTTCAGGTTTTTATCTTTTTTCTTCAAAACAATTTTGATAAAGTAAGAATTCTTTGTGTTGGAATTGTACAACAGTTTGGTTCATTTCCTCTTGGCTTTGTTGCTGATGTGACCACAGGATTCTGCTTTTTTCTGTCCCCTCCCCCCACCCCACACTTTCCTCTTACTGTTGGAGTCTCCCATGTCAGCTCCTGCTGCCAGGCTGGGAGAACTAGACGGATGAAGAAACACCTGCCCAGAACGGATCCCAGCCAGGAAATCATAGAATCATAGAACACTAGGACTGGAAGAGCCCTCGAGAGGCCATCGAGTCCAGCCCCCTGCCCCAATGGCAGGACCAAGTACTGTCTAAACCATGCCTGATAGACGTCTATCTAACCTGTTCTTAAATATCTCCAGCGATGGAGATTCCACAACCTCCCTTGGCAATTTATTCCAGTGTTTGACCACCCTAAGAGTTAGGAACTTTTTCCTAATGTCCAACCTAAGCCTCCCTTGCTGCAGTTTAAGTCCATTGCCTCTTCTTCTATCCTCAGAGGCCAAAAAGAGCAAGTTTTCTCCCTCCTCCTTACGACACCCTTTTAGATACCTGAAAACCGCTATCATGTCCCTCCTCAATCTTCTCTTTTCCAAACTAAACAAGCCCAATTCTTTCAGCCTCTCTTCATAGGTCACATTCTCTAGACCTTTAATCATTCTTGTTGCTTGTAGACCTGGGAGAAATGGGTGCTCTAACTGAGATGAGCTCTTGGACCCCTGCCATCACCTCAGGCTCACCCCTAGCAACAGAATCTCTCATGGGATGCACAGCAAAAAGAGAAAAAGTTTGGGAACCTCTGTGGTGGAATATTGTAATGGATTCCCTCCCCTCCTTCCTTGAGCAGAAGCCTTAGCACATCAGGATCCTGTCCAAGGGCTACATACTATACCAGTCTAGGGTCAGAGTCAAGATGGTTTGGGAGCTGGTCAGTGAGACTGTTTCTGTTTGATGGTCTGTGTGAAGGGATTGAGGGTTAAGGTTAGGCCAAGATATTTTCTGGAACCTTATCTTACACTTTACATACTTTTCTATACTTTGAGTTATTAAGAAGGTATTCGATGTCTCCCCTTGAATTGCAATAGCAACCAACTCTGACATTTAACAAAGTTTGTCTAGTTCATTTTCCTAGGATTTTTTAAAAAGTATATCTTATTTTGAAGGCTACCAAAAGTTGTCTTCAAGAGTAAATTGGATGTGATGGGCCTATAGAAACTATAGGTCCTGTATATACAACAGCTCCCCTGAATTTTGTCTGTCAACAAATCCATTTAATAAAAAACATTGGAATGCAAATGGACAGCTATTTGTCAATTCCAGTCAATTAATTCTGTGAGAACATGCTCCCTTATTCACATATAACAATCTCTGCTTTAATGTGCAAAATCTCACCTCAGCCTGAATGATGCAGCTCCTGTGACACTTCCATGATGTAGTAAGGAAAGCAAACGGTGGGGTTAATTTAAAAAAAAATTAAGTCATTTTGTGCACGTGAGCAGGCATGTGTGTGCACAGAGGCTGCAAGCCAGTCTTGAAGCCATTGACTGCTGAAGATGAATCCTTACCCATACTGTGTTCAGTCTTTCCCCTCTTAATCTTGCCTACTCAGATTTCCTTTTAGAACTCTTCCAACCTTCACCTATTATCTAATCCCCATACCAAGTACTGTAACCAAGCTATAGTTTACAGCTGCAAGAGGCATAGAACTATATTACTGGGCACATTTTTCATAGCAGATACCTTAACTTTACTTCTGCCCACACACACCTCTGGGAATACGAGTCATTACTGTTCACGCTTATCCCAGGCTCCTGTCAGTTTAGGAGAATGAATTTTGCAGCTGTAAAGAAGGAGGTGATGGAACCTCCAGAAGTTCCCCATGAATCACCTTATGGGGACTGCCACTCTCATATATTAAAGTACTCATACCATATTTCTGCATGCAGCAGAAGTGTATTGTTCATCATCTATTTCAAATCTGATCTGTCTCTGTTGGTCAGCAATGGGTGTTCCCATCTAAGATGCACATTGTTTTGATCGGATAATGAAGTGTGCTGTCTATTTTTCCCTAACAGGAACTCTTTGGTATGCATCTGAAATCAAGCAGCAAAATATAAGGCTATTCCTAAATATAAGGCATTACTAACACTGTTATTTGAATTGCATTATTCCATAAGAAGTCCGAAGCATGGAACCAATATCGTATTTCAATTCTTTATACTTTGATTAACTGCCATCTAGAAATCCATACACCTCTAGGCTAGTGACCAATGAACATACACAGGGAAGATTTTTTTGTATGGGTCATGCCTCATGCTGACACAGGAAGATATAGGTTTAGGCTTGGAAGAATTAGATTTGTATTGCTAAATGTCAATGTCATTTAAAATGATTTCCATCTATAACAATCAAAATATATACATAAGCAGTATTTTTCTTTTGCCTAAAAGCTTGATTGAAGGATATTTTTTGTATATTTTGATATAGGTTGACAATTCGTGTTTTGTTATCAAGCTTTATTTGTTGAATCTGCATCATTAAATGAATAATTATTGTGTGACTGTCTTAGTCTCTGAACTGTGAAAATTTAAAAAAACAATAGAAATGAAAAAAAAGGTTTAAAGACTATAATTTTGCATTTAAAATGACAGGACATTTTAAAGGGCTTAAACCAAGCAAAGTTATTGATCAAAATGATAAGAAAATAAAAACTGAACTCTGCCAAGCTTATACCAAAATTTCACTGCATGTCACCAGCAAGGTCTGCTGCAGTAAAGTGGAGGGGAAGAAAACAGGCAGCAATCTCACTACTGCCTTCTTTGCATGGAGATCAACCTTAATTTGCTCTTGGAGCTCCACAGGAGGCCTGCCCATTAAGGATGTGTTAAATCAATGCGTATCTTTGCCAAAGTGTTAGTTTAGTTTGGTGGTGGGCAACCTGCAGCCCACGGATTCCCTGTCTGTCTGCACACCCCATACGCCCCTCGTCCATGGCAGCCCTGAACTTCCTACTTTCCCCTCCCTTCCAGCACTTTTAGAGTGCCACAAAGCACCTGATTCCCACCCCATCCCTGCTCCTCCCCTCCTTCCCAAAGCTGGAACAGCTAATTTGTGGTGTTTCAAGCTCTGCAAGCTCTGGCAGGGAGTGGGAGGGACAGAGCATGAATCATTGGATTCACCACGCTCAGCAACTGCTGGGACGGAAGGGGAGGAGTAAGAAGCATGGGGATCCAGTGCCCCAGTGTGGGGAAGGATGGCAGACATAGGTTTGGAGGCAGCAGATGGAACTCTAGTGGACTGTAGGCTGCTATGGCCCACTGAGACGAAGGAGGGCCTTTCATGTGGCCCTGGCCCTGCTCATGGTTGTCCATTGCTGGTTTAGCCTTTATAGTCAGCTAAGGGGATCTTAACCAGTCACCCCATTGTCCCTCTCAGCATATTATATTTCAATTCTCTTCCTATAGCAATGTTAAACTATTTACGCTAGATGTTAGATGTGCCCAGTTAATCTACATTATGGAAGACACAGAGATGTGGGTGATTGTAGCCAAAACAACTCATCTGGGGAAGAAAGGAAGGGATTTAGTGGGGAGAAATAAGAGTTATGAGTTGACAAGAAAGTAAGAATTGGAAAGTGTGTATTCACAGGTAAAAGTGCCTTATTCCAGTAAATTGCATAATAAAGAAGTGGAACAAGGAGTATCCTTTCCCAGTGACTCCCTCAGCACAAGAAGAGGCGGGTAAAAAGCTTGCAGCTTGCTTTGAAAGAGCAACAACTAATGCCATTTCATCATTCATCATTCTTATAATTTCTAACCCTCTGGCTATCAGCAGTGGCTTTTGTAAGGCTTTGTACGGACACGCATGTGCTGTTTCAACTGCTCAGAGTCAGGAATTCTTAATTGATCTGTAAATTCCACAACAATCATGAGATGAAAGGGCCAGCTAGAACCTCTTCCAAATGCCCAGGGGAAAACAAGTATAAGAAGATTCTGGACAGCTTTTCCAATGCAATGCATGTAACACCGTGAATATGGTAGATGGCTGTGCAATGCAACAAGCAGGGGATAGGGCAGTGTGTGTGGTGCAATGGTTTATTTCCCAATTAATGTAGCAAATGATACAGGGATACTTGGCCCATTCTTGTGCATGCCCATGGAGTATTGGCATTAAAATCTGCTACAAAAAGCTGATTAAAACTAGGTGTGGAGGGGTGGGAGGACATTAAATTTCAGAAATGTGAAATCAAATTGCAAAACAGTTTGGCCTGTGCTTTTACTTAAATTTTTCACAGTACCTTTGACAGAATGAACATTCTAAGCAGTGACATATGCAAAAAAAGGCTTCTTGTATGAAAAGCCACATTTGGGAATGGTTTTTCTAAAAAAGGACTTAGAGGAGAAGTCAGTCACTGTTCCTTCTCCTGCGAAGCTACACGCTGTAGCTGATTCAGCATTGAGGTGGGGATAATTCTATTCCCATCTCTGTCTTGACAGATTTTAATACTTTATGCTTATGTAACCCAAACGCACTGAGACAGGGAGAGTGATGTCTCTGCTCTACAGCCTTAGCTAAGAGGCAGATAGTTTTAGCTCATGAGATGATGGCACCTGACTTTAGCCCCTAAGGACCTAAGTTAAATCCCACCTGCTGATGACCTGGGTATGTCAGCTTTACGCTGCATAGCATTTCAGGAACATTTAATTGTACCTTATAACTTCCCACTGCACAGGTAGCTACTATCAACTCCTTTTTTATTTGATGGTGAAATAGCAATTCAGAGAACTGGTGACATCCCCATGTCCCAAAAGAAGTCACTGTGACACCTGGGCTTACTGCCAAAGGACAGGAATTTCAGAAATAATTAGTGGTTTAGGATGACCAACTTGAGGCACGCTAGAGAGGCCTTATTTTCACAAACTCCAGTTTTATACACCAATTTCATAGTCTCCTTTTTGGAAAAGTGGAAGGTATTTTCTCCCTGGCACAGATATACAAGGGAAAACTACCGAGGCTTCCCCCTGAGCTAGACCAGTGCTCTTCACTATTTTTGACGTTAGACAAAAAAATTCTTCAGTGTGAGAGCCACATTAAGAGATTGCTCTTTACTCCTTAAGGATGTAATGTTACAAACCCACTTGTGCAGCTGAAACAAAGTCTACTTGAGCAGTAAAACAGTACTCCTTTTATAAAATAAGTAGGAAAACATAAGGAATTAAAAAGGCACCAATTTGAGTAAAGTTTTTAAGAGCACTGCAGAATAATGCAAAACTTACTTGAGAAACTGGATGAGCAAAAGCATGCCCGTTCCTCCTTGACTTTGCTTGCACAATATACGTAATCGGTCATCACAATCAAAGGAAAGCAGAAAGCACGGAGCTCCAGAAGGGAGTGTGGGTTCTGGGATGGAGGCTGGGTGCAGAAGGGTGCTTAGGGTAAGGTACTGGGGTGCAGTAGAGAGAGTGGTGTCTGAGAGGGAGCTTGGGTGAAGGAGGGGGTTGTGACCTGGGGCAGGATCCAAGAGGGGTTATGGTGCAGGAGAGGATTCAGACCTGAGGGAGGGATGTAGGACTGGGTGCAAGGTCTGAGAGGGAGGAGGGTACAGAGGGCTTGGGTGGTGACCTAGGCAGGAAGTTGGGTTGTGGGAGCGGGTGGGGTGCCAGAGTCAGTCTCTGATCAAAGGCAGAGCCTACCTAGGCAGCTCCTGGCTAGTAGCCCAGTGGGATCCTCAGGCAGGGTCCCTTCTAGCAGTCGCATACTGCACAGAGCAGCCAACTGTTCCATGTGGCACCCCGCACTAGGAGGAAGGGAGTGAGGGTTTATGTGCTGCACCTGCCCCCAGCACAATTTATCAGCTCCCATTGGCCAGTTTTCAACCAATAGGAGCTGAGAGATTTTGCTGGGGGTGGAGGCAGTATGCAAAGATTCCTCCCCTTCTCAGAGCAGGCATGGAGAGCCACATTGTTCAGTCAGCCACTTTGAGTGGTGTGTGGAGCTGCTCCATGCCTAAGAGTCAGGCCACAATCCAGATTAAAAGGCTTGGTGGGCTAGGTACAGCCCATGGGCCATATCTTACTCGCTCCTGGGCTAGATGCTGAGCATCTTTGAAAATCTAGCCCTACTGATGATTGTTGAGCATGTGAAAATCTGGTTCAGCATGCAGAAAGGGCCAAGGGAGTAAATCAAAGCACAGAACGGTGGAGATGTAGGAGGATCTGGATCCCAGCTAGATGGAAGAGTTGGAGCTGAGGAGTAGTGAAACAACATGTCAACACAGGCTGTATTTTTCTTCTAAGAGAGCAGTAGAATGCTGGGGAAAAAGTTGTTTAAAAACTGTGAAACCCACACCCCATCCATGCCAGCTACTATAAATTATGGGAAGTGATAAGGAATTATTCATGGACTGAGAGAACAGAATAACCAGCTTCTTCAGGGTGGTTTAAAATCTCCCTACCAAGACACAAACTCCCCAAACTGACCTCAGCTACAAGGAGCCACGTACTTTTCACTTGAGCAGAGGAAAAAGGAGCCACTAGTCATACCCTGCAATACCTGCCCTTTTATAAGAGTACTGGGAACTTGTCCAAGTAAGGGTTGCAGGGTTTGACTCTAGGGAAGGGAAGTGCGGAATAAAACACTTCAGGAGGTAGGGCTCCAGAAGGTTTTCACAATAGAAATCCCTGCCAAAAACTATCAAGTGGTTTAAAGTGACCACTTGAGCTTCAGTGCTAGACAGGTGTCAACAAAAGGAAAGGAATTCATAGAAAAGCAACAAAAATGTTGAAGGCGGTGCATTGAGCGAGTTAGGGCAAAAGATAAAAAAGGGCTCAGGCAGAAGTAATGAAAATGCCATCAGCCAGCTGGACAACAGGTAAAATTTCATATGAACAGGGTCTGGTAGACCATGGAATTGGAGAAAGCTTCAGCATTTGAGATGCTTAAAAGCAACTTACACTGCTGTGGACCAGGGATCACACCGTTTTCGATGCGGTACTGAGCTCATCAATGATGGTCTAGAACAGTGGTTGTATATGGAAGTGTGATCGGACAATAACTTTTACATGAATGTGGTATGGGTGGGGTAGACCACGTACAGTGTAAGATACGTGCTCCTGTCTATCTTAGGGAGAATGCAAACAATTCCCTGGTTTGTCTCCCTAACCCTGGTCTACACATACATGTGTAGGTGTGCAGCTGTCTGGCCTACTATCCGCATTCTAATGGCCCTGCTCTGTGGGGCAGTGTGGCCCAAGTCAGTAGAACCGCCTCAATCAGGAGGGCAGTGCAGCCTAATGGCAAGTATCGGGATGACTGTTGCTAGTCGGAGAGGATGGGGCCATCCACTGGGCTGCAGCCCATGGCCCTATCTGTGGTGGAGTTGTCCACCATTAGCTCAGTGGGGATTCCCACCAAACCACACTGAGCTCACTGGGGTGGGAGGATTCTGTTCCCATTGCCACTAAAACCTGGGCCAAGTCACTCCATTTGAAAAATTGGAATACTAATAGTCAGACTTTGTAATATGCCTTGAAATCTACAAAAGGTAACTATTAGGTATTGATATTTGAGTGTCCTGGTATCAGAACTCTGATTCCATTTCCCATTTTCAGTTGGGGTTTATTGTTATTACAGTACTATTTCATGCTTTAATTCCAGTCCAGTATGTTGTTAGTTTACTTGGATACATGTGTAGAAAATACACAGCCTTGACACTTAGCCCCTTTTTGCTGCTCTTTAGAACATTAACTGGGACAATGCCTAAATCTTCTGATGTGTATAATGGTCTAACATTGATATAGCTTAATTGATCTCAACGGTGCAACTCCGGATTTACACCAGCTTACAAGTGTAAATTCAGTCAGGGTCACTACTGGATCTCCTAAAACCCAGCATATCTTTTCATAGCGTGATACTTCATTTAGCGCCTCATATTGTCTGTGTTGTGCAGTCCCATTTTCTGAATTATCCTGTGACATTCAACACCCCGGACCTATTTATAGCCACCCATTTCTTCATTTATCTCTTCTTTGCACTGCCGTCTCCTTACTCCCTTCTCCTTACCCTCATCCTGACCTCTTATCATGTTTGTCCCATGCTGGGCCACTCTGCAAGGCAATTATTCTTTAGCTAAGACGTCACTCGGCCTCCTCTTTCTGCTGCTGTGGCTGGGTGTAAAATCAGACCTGTGTCATTAATGGCCATCTCATTTTCACTGGTTACCCTGAGAACGGAGAGATCAGTTGCTATTAACTGACCCCTTATTACCAGAGCTGACAGCACTCAAGTGTTGTCTTAGTTGTGATGAGCAAGCAGAATTATTTTACTTTTAGTGCATGCACTGCTCTGAGCAAGTAGAATCATTTTATTGTTAGTGCTTGTACTGACTGTGCATGAACATGTAAGTGGCCAATAATTATGGGGCATCTAAAGGATTAAAGGTGTTTCTATCCCACTACAGAAGGGATGGTTAATTTTTGAATCTTGAAATGGTTTGGCTGCGGTCACAGAATTGTCAGATACCACTACCAAATAAATTTGAGTGAAATGCGTCCCTGCTGTAAAGCTATTAATTGTAATGAAGTTACACCCCAGGTGAACTCAGCCCAATATATGTGGTCAGGTAGAGACATCATGAACTTGTAGTAATTGAAGCGAAACATTAACATGTTTAGTCAACCCTTCATTATTTTGTAAGGGTGCTATCCAACTGATTCTACTCTTCCATGGAATATAGACGTGCCCACTGATGGGATTCTGGCAGATACCTGGTACTACCCATTCATTGCCCTTTGCCAACATTTTACGTTTTCTTGGTATCTAGGAGCTGATTGGATGGTGCTGATTTTTAGTTATATGTTTTAGAGACTGAAAGGCTAGCTAAGATTGCTTTTGTTAATAAATTTTGTTATATAACTCAGAAAAGCAACAACTAGAAATAGGATGTTTGAATTTGTCATAGGCTACGTCTACCCTCGCCCAAAACTTCAAAATTGCCATGCAAATGGCCATTTCAAAGATCACTAATGAAGCGCTGAAATACACATTCAGCGCCTCCTTAGCACGCAAGTGGCCATGGCACCTTGAAATTGCCGCAGCTCGCTGCCACATGGCTTGTCCACGCAGGGTCCTTTTCAAAAGGACCCCACCAACTTCAAAATCCCCTTATTCCTATCAGCAGATAGTTGTTGCATTGCTTTCAGCAGATAGGAATAAGGGGATTTCAAAGTTGGTGGGGTCCTTTCAAAAAGGACCCCTATGTGGACGAGCCGCGCGGCAGCGAGCCATGGCAATTTCGAAGTGCAGCGGCCGCTCACATGCTAATGAAGTGCTGAATATGTATTCCAGTGCTTCATTAGTAATCTTTGAAATGGCCATTTGCATGGCTATTTTAAAGTTCTGGGCTAGTGTAGACACAGCCCCAGAGAATCCAGTAAGTTCTGATTTACCAATTTTATAATCATTTATTAAGATTATTCCAAAGTCTTCAGTTCTAGGAAGTTGAAACCACTAAAATTAATGACTGTGTTGTTTGGTAAGAGCAGGTTGCCAGCATCTAGTGTAGCAAAGAGGATATTTTAGGATGCTCCTCTGGATTTAACTACATTTGTAAAGAATCTGCAACAACTTATGGCACAAATTTAACTCAAATTCTGAAATTCAGTTAGCCAAACGTGACCATTTCTCCCCCTCCCCTCTCTTCCCCTCCAAGTCCATGGCTTCAGCTGGAACAATATGCAATTAGCAATTCCAAAAGCCATTCTTTGACAGCAATAAGAAAGTGCACCCTCACTGAAGTCAACAGAGCTGTTTTGGCTCTGGCAAAGAGTGAACTTGTCTCCCGGGATTTCCTATTCATGACTACTCCATTTGGAGATCTGTGGTGGTCACACAGTAAAACTAGCAGGGGACTACGCAGAATGTCTGGTGTCAAAACAGCTCCCAATGGCTCAGTGCTTGCTAGCCTTGTATTTAATCTACAAGGATTACTTTTCTTTTTTGTTGTTTCACCAAAACAAAAGCAAAACACAGCCATGCCCATTCAGTGGAATATTTGTTAAATCAGTTAATGTCTTTGCTCTGGCACAAGAAAATGATCTTTTCCATTGCTATGTTTTCCTAAGCCAGTCTCTGTTGAAATGCTAATTGCAGCTAGCACAACAAATATGAACTGAGGGTACAATGACCTCCTATGGTAATTTCTGCACATAAAAGTGAACTTCTAGCTTTACCTTATTACTAGCAGAGAGGCTCCAGGGCAACTTTTCCCAAACGATGGTATCCCAGTATCGAAATACCTAGCAGCTATTATTTTCTGAAAGGGGTGTTCAGGGAAATTACTGGTCCACAAGGACTATTCTTTAATGAATGAGCCTGGATATAAATAGGGTTTAATTGAGGGATTTTAATCTGATTTAAAACAAAATAAGTAATCTCTTCTAGCCATGACTATGGGACATTTGCCATTTCTAAGCAAGGACCAATACTACATTGAAGAATCCAAAAGTACTGCTTTATTTTTGCACCTTAAAAATGTAGCACAGCATTTTAAGATCTACAAAGCAGAACACAAACATTAACTAATCCTCTCAGTGTTGCTACAAGGTAGGTTGATATCAATATTTTAGAGCTGAAAAAGAAAGAAAAGTTAGGCTCAGAATGACTTACAAGGTCACACAGTGAGTCAGGAGCAGAGCTGGGAGTTCCGATTCCCAACTGTAGTTTAGCCACTTAACCATGTTGTTTCATCAAAGTTCCTTTTCATAATCTGGGCATAGTTTATGAAAAAGGTATACAGAACAAGTCTGCATTTAACAATTGTGGTGTGCAGTTTCCTCCTGTCTTTTTTGAAAAAGTCTTAATTTGACATGTGGAAAAGAACAGAAATAATTCAATACTAATAACATTTTACATACAATTATTATACCTGCTTAAATGAGGAAAAAAGTCAAGTTATTTTATATTCACTTAAAAAAATCAGTAAACTCTACTACAAAATGGAATGTGCTGAATACAGGAAGCTGGAATATATAATCGCTAGCTATTATTAAGTTAGACCCCACATAATTAAAAATGTAACAAGAAGGATCACAATTAAAGTAAGGTAATGTACATTTCTGAAATTAATACCTAATAAATAATTCCACACAGTGATTAAAATAATTACTTAAAATTGGAAACTGCATACTAACAGAAAAAATTTACAATAAATTCTACATGCCAAATTTTATTCTCAGGCCCTGGTGAGGTGTTCAATATTGAACAAATCAGTATCTCCTCCCTTGGTCACTCTCTCAAGTAGTATCTTAACAAAGAATGGCATGAGTATAAAACATTCAAGAACTAAAACAGAATGGAAAGGTTCCTTTTCAGAAACAGCCAATGATTTTAACCATAGCATGAAAGACAATGGGGTGACCTATCAAACTACATATTGACCACGTTTACATTACAGCATAATTTTGAAGGACGAACTTTCGGAAGGTATGTTGCAGAAGATCAGCTTTAGAAAGAGTGTGTTTATGCACCAAAAGCAGATTGAGCCTTCAATCCGCTCTTTTGAAAGAGAGCATCCTCAAAGTAACAGGTGCTTTTTCGAAAGAGAGCATCCTCAGAGTACCAGGCGCTCTTTCGAAAGAATGGAACAGGAAATGTCACAGACGGGGGTCACACGGAGGACAAGCTCTTCAAGGTCCTGCAGCCAGCCACTCCCTTAAAGGGCTCCACCCAAGCACCCCCACTCTGCACACGCTGAGGGCTGCTTACAACACAGCACTGAAGATATGGTGCACAGAGCAAAGACCTTGCACAGACCTCCCTGGATGTCCTGCAGCTCCCCGACAGGGATGTCCCCAAGGTTGTGGTCCAAGTGCGGCACATTGACCCTTGCCATCCCATACCTATTCCAGCAGCAGACCCTCCCGCTGTGGTCCTGCAGGCCCTTGCCCCAGGGCACCATCCGTCCCCTGTCCCCCATCCCATCTGGCACCTGTGGAACTACCCCACCATTGCCAAGAGGGACCGGCTTGTGATGGACCAGTGGGATGACAACCGCTGGCTCCAGAACGTCTGGATGACAAAACAGACATTTCTGGAGCTGTCACTGGCTTGCCCCCACCCTTCAGCACCAGGACACCCATATGTGGGCTACACTCACCCTGGAGAAGCAGATCACCATTGTGACCTGGAAGTTGGCTGTCCTGGACAGCCACCAATCTATCAGCCGCCAGTTCGGGATGGGCAAGGCGACCATCGGAGCCACCCTCACGGAGGTAAGGCATGCTTGGGTCACACACCAACCACAGGGATGCGGGGAGGGGGCTCCTGGGCAAGGGGGACCTTTGGGGACCAGAGAAGGAGGAGACAGGCAGGGGGAGAGGGACAGGAGCTGAGGGGCTCCGAGGCACCCTGGCATGCTCTCATAAGTGCACACACCCTTCATCCCATGCAGATCAGGGCCATCCTCCTGCAGAGGGTCATCCATATCGGGTACCTCAAGGCTGCTATCACAGGATTCACAGCACTGGGCTTCCCCAACTTCTTCAGTGCACTCGATGGGACCCACGTTGCCATCTGGGCCCTGAACCACAGCGCAGGGCAATACATCAATAGAAAGGAGTACCACTCTGTGGTGCTCCAAGCCCTCATGGACACCAAGAGGTGTTTCATGGATGGTTGTGTGGGCTGATCTGGGTGAGCCCACGATGTCCTGGTCTTCTGGAACTCTTGGCTTACGTGCAGGATAAAACCTACATCCCCTAATGGGAACTCCCAGTGGGGGACCTGACAGTGCCCCCCTGCATCATGGATAACCCCTGCACCCATAGCTCATGCAGCCCTACACAGGACATACTGACCCGTCAGGACTTCTTAATGAGTGCCTGAACCAGGTGCACAACACAGTTGAGCAGGCATTTAGGTGCTTGAAGGGGTACTTTCAGTGCCTCCTAATGCAGCTGAAAGTCAAGCTCCACAACACGGACAAAGTGATGGGAGCATGCTGTGCTCTCCACAATAACATGGAGAGCAAGTATGAGGTATTTGTGCAGGGATGGGCTGCCGAGGCCAGCCCTGGCTACGAGCAGCCAACCCATGCCTCATGTCACCAGGCGCACCAGGACAGGGGTTGCGGGGTTAGGGAGGCTCTACGGGAGGCCTTCACTTGGGGGCCTCAATGACCCTCACCCATGCACACCCACACCCACCACTCTTCCACCATGCCCCACCCCCCCATTACACCCACACCAATCAAAAGGGTCACAGGATCAGTTGAAAATAAACAAACTATATAATGGAACTTTCTTTTCACTATGTGATAGGACAGGGTTTCTAGCACAGCTCAAGAAATCAATCCAGGGTATCTTTGCTTTAAATCTGAGCTACTCACAGCCCCAGGCTGGGATTTCCTTCTCACAAAGGCAAATCCAACCACAGCACTTCTGTTAGCCCCTTGGCCAGCCAGAAGCCACACAAGCAAACCCAGACTTCTCAGCTTCTGTACCAGCCCAGACTAACAACCTCCAAATTCAGGTGTGGGCTTCTTAAGCCTGTTTCACCCAACACCACACAGATTCTTCTGAACCACAAAAAGTCCAGCCCCAGATCCCGGTCAATATATACTTGGACTTAACCTGAAACACCACGCTCATCAATCCTTTAGATCTAATATTTAAAGATTTATTAACAAAAAAGAAAGAACGGGGTTAGAGACAATTGTAAAAGCAATACTTTCCATGCATCAATTTCCATTATTGATGCAGGCCAGCGGGGTTATTTGCTGATTCTCTAAAAGTTCATTTCAGGTTACATAGATTCAGTCATTGGAGCATTGTAGATCCAGCCCACTGCAGCCCACATGTTGGGATATGGACCCTTGGAGGCCACAAGACAAAAAGATCCAAGATGGACACTGCTAAGTCCCCAGCATCCCTTTGAGGTATGGGCCCCTAGTCCAGATAGGCTGAAGTCATGAGGACTGAAGAACAAAGAAAGTGCCTGCCAGGGCCCATCTTACAGCTTTTTCACATGCACAGGGAAATTCCATTCTTCTACCATAGGTCTTGGCTTACCATCTGACCCTGTGGGTCTGTGTGCTGTGTTTCCATTCTTTGCAGTCCCAGAAGAATCATCCCACCCTTCACAAAATGGGTGTTGTTGGCCACCTGGGCCTTTGCTCAGTCTATTGTCCTGGCTAGGGTGGAAACCCACCTCCCATTGTGAACCTCAGCACTGAAACATTTCTAATGCAGCTGCAAAGCTAAAACTAATAACTTTATGTATAAGCATGATACAGACATAAGCAGTGTACATAGATTCAGGGCATCATTAGCTTTCCTTAGATACCTCACGTGCCCCCCCAGCACAATGCACAATATTTGGGGTCAATAGCCATACTGGACATTAAAATGGCTTCCAGACCCAATAGAACAATCCAGTCACTTGACACACTACAAACTGTCCAAAAACTATGTATGGAGGGAGCGGGGGCAGGGGGGACAACTATGTGGTTGGCAGAGCTGGGGTCAATTAAATTGGAGGGCGATTCTGGGGTGGGGGCAACTAACTTGGAGGGGGGTCCTGGGAAAGGGATAGAGGGCCTTAGTCATCCATGGGGGTGGAAGGCTGTGGCCCACACCAGTTGCATGGGTCCCTACCTCCCCAGGTCTGTTTGAGGTTTGTGTTTTGGAAGGGATGGGATGCCATGACAGGGAGGAGCAAGTGAAAGCACACCTCAGTGTCAATCAAACTTCTACCCACTGTGATGAGGCTAAGCTTAAAATATACCTAGAGTTCACTGTAGGTGATAGGGAAAGGGCAGCACAATAGAAAATAAAGATGAAACTTTCACACAACAGACTAAAGTTAGTCTCCTCTATCTTACATGATTTTCACAAGTGCATCCAATAGCAGACCATAAAATCAGGGAAACAATAAAAATATTTAAATATCCATTTTCTTGTGTGTGTAAATATGCTTTGAAAATCTTGGTCTAAGACTCCAGGTACAACCTACCTGAAATCCTTGAAAGAATTAAAAGAAAACAGTACAGTTTCTGCAAACTGGTTGATTCATTCCCCTCCCCACAACACCTTTAAGAGTCAAGGCTTTTTCCACTTACTTCCCCAATTCCATTAACATGAGGCTGATTGTGTAAATGTAAGAATGTGTGCTGCAACATAATAGATTCTTTTTTCAGCATGAAAGGGTTTATTCATGCCATTGTTTATCTGTACTACAATAAACTTAATGGCCTCAATCAGTGTCTACACACTATCATACTAGGTACTTTACCTTCACCTGAATACATGGCAAAAGGCTCTCAGTAAGTGAAACAAAGGGGTTGTTTACATCTATGTAACTTTTAATCATAAAATTCAGCACAGCTCTAATTGTTTCAGATGAGGCCAAAGACTGCATGGAGACAGAGGCTGTATCATCCTTGCATTGTGAGAGATTGGGCCTCAACTCTGACCTTGAGGGAGTGACAGTGCAAGAAAATTTGATCTAATGCTGTTTGTATTGTATCTGCTCTATGCACTAAAAACTTCAGCTTCCAGCACTGTCACTACTACCAAAGCCCTAAAACATTCTTTGTGTTCACAGCAATTAAAATTGTTCTTACAAATTGCAGACACTTTCTCCTTTGAATTCCTACTTGCCTTTCAGTGATTTTGTATTTTATTTGGGAACTAGTTGCACACAATTTCCCACAGAATTCTGATGTGGTCTGGGATATGTATGAAAAATATTAACTACAAACTGGATCGGATGATGCTTTGAAGTGAGCTGTTAGTATTTGTAGAGTACCTTGGCATCCCCAGCCCCAGATGGGCAGCCAGGGGTCCCTAAGAGCCCTGCTGCAGGGAACAGGCTAAGTTGGGGTGGGGGACAGGGCAGGGCAGAGCCCCCCCCCCCCCCACCAGCATCCCCAGCAGCTCTGCAGCTAGTAGCTGGCTGGACTTGGAGCCTCGGCGAAAGCCCCAGCTGCAGGCACCCCAGTTGCGGGTTTGGGGAGAGAGGTTCCCTGGCATTCCTGCATCAGGGAGCTGGCTGAGTACTGGCTCTTCTCCCACCATCCCCCCCAACAAAAGAAAGCACCGAATACTGCATATTGCAAACCTACATAGCATTGTTACAGGACAGTGAAAGCCAACAATTTTAATAAGTGCAAATTTTTTTTTTTTACCTATGCATTTTTATTTTTCAGTCTGAACTTAGATTTTCCCAACAGGATTATAGTCATACAGCATGTGTCTCAAAACTGATACCAACATGAACACCTTTATAACAAAATCCTCTGACATTAGAACATTTGGATTCAAAAGTCAAGTGTATAAGTAGTTACATATATAGAAAAAATCATTTAATGCAAAACAATGGCACAACATACAGTACATATTTTAAAATGTGTGTATTAAATATAGTTAATTGTGTGTTCTGAATCTGAAAGAAAAAAAATATCACCAGCACAAAGATCAGTGCATTAAAACAGCGGTCGCTCCACAAAGTTCTCCCATGTTCATTGCAGGAAGGTCTACAATTCACCGTATAGGAAATAAAACAGCAGGAGGCTGCTAGGTAAGAACAACGTAACTCCCACCATGGCAACATTTAAAAGTCTATTCACATCACATTTAAAAACAATTTAAAACCTAGAAGACAGATGACATAGTTTAACCTTCACATTTCAGCATTCAACAAGAATGGGTTCTTGCTGACCTCTGCAGCAAAAAGGATTTACTAGCTACCAAAAAGATGCCTTAATTTCACATAGAAGTTATCCCATACGAAAAAATAATTTATGAAGATCTTAACTTTTTAAAGGAAAAAAGTTATAAAACAAATGCTAAAAGATGGAAAATTTTAAATACCTTACTGTACAAAATGACACAATAACGGCAGAGACAGAGGTTTGTTTTAAGAGCATTGTGCTTCAACTACATTTTTTTTTTGTCCAACTCATTGTGGACAAAGCATCACCATACTATTTAAATATGGTGGTTTTACACTTTGATGCATTGAACATTATAATAAATTAATTTCGTCACTTCCCCTGGATATCCTCTTCCCCTCAACAGGAAGAAGCTGCTACAGCATTTATAACTTCCCTCGCAGACTCTCAAATTCCACTGAAAAAGTACAGACCAGTTCTGATAAAAATCCCTAAGTAGGTGAGAATTAAATAGATATTAGGCACAAAATAAGAAGAGTGCTTCATGGGAATGTATGATTCTGATCAGAAACAGGAATAGTAATTAAAGGGTCCAGAGACCTTTTTTGTAACATTGGGTAACTTGTAAACTTCTGTGCAACACTGACCAGGCCAATTAGTTTATGAAAATCATCTACACACGTTTTGTAAGAGAAATATTTCAAAGTGTGTTCCTCATAATTTGTTAAAGCAACAACACGGAACCTTCCTTTTCAGATACCAAGAAAGCCAAAATTGAATCCAAACTCTGATCACTCAGCTGTTAGGAAAAGTAGGTTTCTGTTTTCTCTTCAAATGGATTATAAAGTGCTCAAAAATTCTTTGACCTACAAAAGAAAAACATTTTGAATCAAATGAAGGTATTTATGAAACCTATCTATGAGAACTGTCTATGCACCTTTCCAGGTCCTTCTACTGTACTACAAGGTATGATGACTGAGTGAAATAAAATCTCATGGGTAAGCATGTGATGTTTTATGACCAAATTACAGAAAGCCAAGTTCATTAGGTGCAGAACGTAAGAATGGCCATTATAGGTCAGACCAAATGTCCGTCTAGCGCAGTATCCAGTCTTCCAACAGTGGCCAATGCCTGATGCCCCAGAGGGAGTGAACAGAACAGGTAACCAAGTGATACCCCTAATATCATCCATTTCCAACCTCTGACAAACACAGGCTAATGGTACCATTCTCATCCATCCTGGCTAATAGCCATTGATGGACCTAACCTCAATGGCCATGTCTACACTAGCCAAAAACTTCGAAATGGCCATTTGCATGGCCATTTTGAAGTTTCTGGCTAGTGTAGACGTAGCCAATGAGTTTATCTAGTTCTTTTTTGAACCCTGTTAAAGTCCTGGTGTTCCCAGCATCCTCCGGCAAGAAGTTCCATGGGCTTACAATGCACCGCCTGAAGAAAAACTTCATTTTCGTTTAGTTTTAAAACTGATACCATTAAATTCATTTGGTGACTCCTAGTTCTTATGTTATGGGAACAAGTAACTTTTCCTTATTCGCTTTTTCCACACCAGTTATGATTTTATAGACTTCTATCTTATCCCACTTAGTCTCTTTTTTTCTAAAATGAAAAATCCCAGTCTTTTTAATCTTTCTTCATACAGTACCCATTCCAAACCCTTAATCATTTTTGTTGCCATTTTAGGGGGTTGCCCCCCCCCACCCCAATGCCAAGATATCTTTTTCAAAATGAGGTGAACACATCTGTATGCAGTATTCAAGATGTGGGCATACCTTGATTTTATATAGAGATGATAAGATATTCTGTTTTACTCATCATCCCTTTTCTAATGATTCCAGCATTTTATTTTTGTTGGATTGCTGCTGTACATTGAGTAAATGTTTTCAGAGAACTATAAACAACCACGCCAAGATCTCACAAGTAGTTATAGCTAAATTAGTCCCCATCATTTTGCGCCCCCCCCAATGTGCATTACTTTACATCTATCAACATTAAATTTTATTTGCCATTTTGTTGCCCAATCACTTAGTTTTGTGACATCTTTTTGAAGGTCTTCATGGTATGCTTTGTTCTTAACTATCTTGAGCAGTTAGTATCGTCTGCAAATTCTGCAACCTTACTATTTACCCCTTTCTCCAGAGCACTTATGAATAGGTTGAATAGGATTTGTCCCAGTACGGATCCTTGGGGGACTCCGCCAGTTACTAGTCTCTATTGTGAAAATTTATTATTTATTACTACACCCTTTGTTGGACTGGAGTTCCTTCCCTCGGAGAGGTGTCTTCGGTGTGAGAGACTACAGCATCACCTGGAGGGAGGGTTCCCACTATGGGATGGATTCCCTCTGATCCAGTTGAATGTTCTTCAGAGTCTTTTTTCCTCCTCAACAGCACAGGGGCTGTTTGAATGGAGGTGGGACAGTTCTACACAGGTGGGACAGTATCCTGGAAAGGCTCATCTATGTACTTCTCTGCCTGCCTTGCCTCCTCCATTATGCTGATATGGAATGCTATGGTGCTTCTAAAACATATGAAAACTGTCCTAAAATGCAGCAAGACTCCAAGATTACATCCAAAGTTGTTACAGAAGATCAGCAGTTTTAACATACATTCAAGTTCAGAAAAATAAACATTCCATAGATATGAACGCTAATGAGATTTATAAAACAAATGGGTTGAATTCCAATTTCTAGCCTTTCCCCAAATCCCACCCCCTGAATGGATGAGGAAGTATCTTAAAATCACTACAGTCAGGGGCTACAGCTACACTAGCTAATTTTACCAATAAAGTCCCGGTTTCGTTGACAAAACTGATGGAACGTCCACTCACAAAATGTGTTTTGCCAACAGGTTCTGCTGACAAAAAAAGCCATGTAGATGCTCTGGGGGGAGGGAGGCCTTCTCTCGACAGAGTGACCAGGTCAGTGGGCAGCTCTGTCTGCTGTGCTTCCAAGTGCCTGTTTTGCCAAGAGAACGGCCGGGCAGTCCGGCCACTCTGTCAACAGGGCAGAGCGCTCTTCTGTTTGGCTTTTGTCCGTGGCTGCACTCTGTCAACAGAAGTTTTGTCAGGAAATCTTTTCCAACAGTGACTTCTGTCAATAGATCGCTGTAAGCGTAACCATAGCCAGCGTGTTTTATGTTGTCTAGTCATGTAACAAACTCTGAGGCCATTAGAAACCATGAAGACTATTTTAAAATTTTAATTGCCTAATGGATAAACTGAGACAAAGGGTTAGGTCACTTATCTGACGAAGTAAAAAAATTTTTGCTCAGAAACTGGGAAGTCTTAATGCAGTGTGAAGCAATTACTATTACTAAATTTAAAGACAATTTCAAAATATCTCAGCTACTGAAAATGACTATGAACTACTTGGACACCATAAAAGGCCAATTAACATTCAAATGAAAGTTCAACTTGTTACCCTACGGAAGAAAACGTATCCCTTTATCATTAACTACCAAATAGACCAGACTGATGTAAGGAGGAAACTAAACTCTCGGTTTAGTTACAACTACTCAAATATGCAGGTTGAACTCATCTCATCCAGCACCTCAGGGCCTGATTGGTGCCAGACGAGTGAATTTGCTGGACCATAGGCGTTCAGTATTTTCTAGCACATTATGAACACTTTCACTACTTATGGGCTCTTGGAAGACATTTGGGGTAAATTACAGCTAAATAACAGCACAACACATTAAGAGCCATGACAGGTGGCTGTAAAACTGTAGAGATCACAGGAAACTTGGCCACACCTATGGTCAGCGGTTATCCAATTTACTAAAGTCGTGCTGGATTAGAGATGTTGCTGGATGAGAGTTACAGATTAGAGAGGTTTAACCTACGTTGATCAAAAGTACAGTTGGAAAATAGCTCAGTTTTGTATTTTGCACCATTTCCCAAATAAACTGGGCAACAAATTTGAAAAGCAGCTAAACAAACCATCTGCTTTTCAGAGGTATTTTTGTCTGCCTCTTTAACAAAGATTTTTGTAATTTGGTATGACTGGAGTAGAAATGCAGCAACCTAAGAACTGTTTCCCTTTGTCAAGAGCCCACAAGATTTAACCAGTGTAACATCAAGCTGGAAAATCATTTACAGGAAGAAAACTTGATTGTTTAATGTTTAGAAGAAACATGTTTAATGTGTAAACAGTAAAGTCTGTGCTAGGATGTTTAAAGCAAATGTCTTCTCCCTGCATTTGTAATTTTATTTTCTAAATTACAGTCTTTCAATGATCTTGTGTACTGCCAGTATCATAAATATGAATTAAATATTTTCCCTTCCCCAAATGGTAAAGTTCACAGAGCCTATGATGGGTCTTCTGTTAGCTTGCTGCTTTGGGTCATGTTCGTTACCAACTCAAAGTGGGGAAGTACTAGGATGAATGGAGTAAGTGATTCGTGGTGCTCAGAGGTGCATATATTTGTGCATGCATATGAACTCACACTCAGGAATTACCAGTGTTGTTGTGTTCCTTTAAAAAATTTTAAGATTAACTACTACAGAAATATTATGGTTGACGTAGGGGTTTTGAAGTTACAGACTGCTGTTCCAAAGTATATTAGTTCTCTTTGAACATAAATGTGATCTTGTATTAAATGTATAAACATGTTTAAATACCAAAACGTTGGTATTTTCTGTTAAGATTTACCTTTTCAATCATATTTTCATACTTGTCTTTGTTGCCCTTGAAATCTTCATTAACATCCAGTGTTAAGATGGGTACTTCTTCCAAGTATTCAAAATCCGTCCTATATAGAAACAGGGGTATAGAAATAGGAGAAAGGCAAAAAAGGAGATGAATTATACAGTAAAAGTAAATCAAGTCTTCATTAAAAGAATCTTAAATAAAATCTTCCAGACTGGGAGAAAGGCGGAGCTTAATAAATTACAGCCATAGCTTTTAAATGCAGGACCTAACACTTGGTTCCTGGGTTAGGCTCCTAAATAACCTGAATTCTCCACATACTAAATGACTGGCATCTCCAAGTAACTTTAGTCTTGTCCAGGTTACACACCCAAGTGAAGTCAGTTCTGCAAGCTGCTGGATGCTCTCAGCTCCACGTGAACAGGAGATGAAAACACTTTCCTCTCCCCACCCCTAACGATCGTCAAAATTATGCAAGACTGAGTCCAATAAGACATTTACACATTTGGGTCTCTCATACATCTGTAAGATACTTGATTTTTAAAAGCCATGGGGCTTGAAGTTTCCAAGGACAACTAAAGTCTTAACTGAAACCCCGTGGAAAGACACTGTCAAATGTTTCCAGAAATGCAGTAGTCCCATGTCCGCCCCCTCCCCCTGCAAGTATAACCAAAAAAACCCACCACCCTACCGCAATGTTCTATGTTGAAGCCAGCTTTCATGTTTGTAATGAAGTTTCTCCAGATATTCAATAGGAATTTCCTGTTCTTCATCTCTTCCACGCAAATAAATCCTATTTAAGCACTTCTAAAGCAGAAGGAAAAAAAAGTGGACCAGTTTTACAACAGCAGAATGAAAGAAAATCCAGTTTATATTCAACCCCATGATTTTTTTAAGCCAAATACCTTGCACTCTTTACCCTTAAATTAGTGGCTGAGTTTAGGACTACAGAAAGACACTTCCATATTTAGCAAATGGAGACCAATGAAGTGTTAATGGGCATAAAAATGGTAAAAATAATCTGAGAGAAACTTTTGCATCAGCTCAACACTGGGCACTTAAAAGGTTCATTTGATTACTGAGAACAACATAAAACGCTCTGTTATGGAGCCATATTCACAGTATATTTATCCTTTTACTGGGAATAAACTATCCTTGAGAATTACTATTACCTTTTGCATTTGAGTCCACAAAGTCATCTTTCACTGAACACAAAATATGAAACAAAAGTTCAAGTTCATCCTGAAATTACAGTACACTAATAAAAAATGATGTTTTTCTATACTTCATATAATAAGGAAGTGATATATAAATGGGCAGTTTCAATTTTTTTTTTTTTTTTTTTTTTTTTTTTTTTACTTTTTCCAACCTTGTAATAGGTAGAAAAAAATCTTATTGCTGACTTTTTTTTTTTTTTTTTAAAATAAAAGATATTTATATTACCTTGCACTTATGGTAACTTCTAATCAAATGATAACAAGAAGGGGTGCAAATGTTAATTAATGCTCAGATTATTTGTATCGTTCTTTATAGATGATGAGCAAAAGATAGGGACTTGTGCTCTTTATTGCAGTATATGAAAAAGGGCCTGTACAGTCAAAAGGCAGAAGAAAATAGTCTCAACAGAATTAGAAGCTCAAATTTTGTCTAGTTTCTGGAGGAGAACTATGGTTATGGCATCAGGAGAGCCCAGAAACTAGGAAGTAAAGAAATTTTTGGTCACTTTGTTTAATGCTTCCTTGCTTTGTTAACATGTACTCGATTCCAAGGACTTGAGAAATGATGCCTCAGCAATCCCAAAAATTCCAACGAAGGAGTTTAAAAAAAAGTCATATCGTTGGAATCCACCAAGTCGTCCTCTGGCAAAACAAAGATGACCAAACTTGAATTCCTGATATCAACAGAATATGAACAAATATGGTTGTTTTCCAACCCATATTTTAGCTCTCTTTGGCTGGGTCGTAACATGCCCCCTTCAAAGTTGGGGGCAAGTGCATCAGGACAATGGGAGGTTACCAATTAAGCGCTGCTGTGAATATGCAGCACTTCATTAGGCTAACTCTCCCCCGCTGCAACTTCGAAGTGTCAAACTTCAAAGTGCCAGCATGTGTCTAGCCATGGGCACTTTGAAGTGCCCGCACTCCTTTGAAGTTCCTTTACTCCCCAAAATTTTGAGGAAAATTTTAAATCTACCCCTCAGCCAGTAGTCCAGGTTTTCCAAACAGCTTTAAAACGCTGGCTAAATCAACAACTACATATCACGTGAACTACATCTGAGAGGACAAGAGCCTGAATACCAAAGAGCCTATGACGGACAAAGCAAATGAGGCAGTCAAGCTTGCATTGAAATGGACTTCAAAATGATTGAGAGCCAAAGGAGAGGCACTTGTGACATCTGTGACCTAAAATCCATGATTTCCACTGTTTTCCCCTTGTAATCTCCATCTGGTGTCTGGATTTTAATGCATAGTCCCCTGCCCACTAGTCCTGTGCATTCTTGGGCAAAGCTCTCAATCCAAGTCATCTTTCTCATGCTTAACAACCATGTTCTCTCTTTAATATCTCTATGCTTCAGGTTTGTTTGCTTTTTTTTTTTTTAATTGGTAAAGAAATTTCATCTCACAGGAGTATTGTGAGGCTTTACTAGGATTTGAGAAGCACTTGAAGATCCTTGATCATGAAAATGGGCAAAATATTTCTAGATAATTTCCTGGAAAGAAATCCCAGACAGCTGTGCTGCCACTAGGTATCGTATCTGGCGCTGGTGTTTCAATACGTGCAGTCACAAGTTTAATACAAACAACTGAGTATTCTAAAGAAAACAGTAGTTTGGGGATACCTTAACTGGCAAAAGAGTTCGGAAATCATGTTAGCAAAGATTTGCAAGCAAGGCTCAGAGCTCAGATTGGTCAGGCTGATCATGCACTCACTAAATTCATGAAGTCTCTCTCACCTCAGGAGTTGCTCTGAGATAAATAATTCCATCCAGCTGAAGGCTTTGACCAAACTGCTTATTCATCCATTCATGCCAATCTTGGTAAATAGTCCATTCGGTCTCATTCATGCAATCAGACTCGTATAAGTTAGATGCAAAAATATACCTAAAATCCAAAAGATGTATTGAACAAAAAGAAAACATAAGTCATGTTATTTGCATAGCAGATCAAGATGCTTTACAATATGTAGCAAAATATACAAAAGGTAATTTTGTAACCTGACAGATGTTTAGATTGCAAAAAAAAGACAAAAAATAAAAAACACACCTTCAACTGGCCACAAATAGATTTGCTAGAACCTAAGATTATGTCAACACTATGAGATAATATTGATTTTAAGGCATTTAGCCCGATTTTACGGCATTTAGCCCGATTTTACCAAGTGCCTATCTTCACTGTAAATTCTATTAGCTCCATTTATGGAGCACTAAAAATCAACAATAGATATCATAAAATCGTCATAGTCTGATGGGTTTGGCGTTCAGTTCAAAACTAAAATTACGAATGAAAGGCAGTGAGGAAGCACCATGTGTTTAAATTGAATCTGTTACCCTCCAGACATGTCCCACATGTGCCCCACAGTTCTCTGCTCTTGCCTCTTCCATCTCCACTGCTCTCAGGAATTAGACGACAGGAAGACTGTTTCAATTCAGCACCTGAAAGCCCGTGGCTGTAGGGTCAGGCTTGTGTGAGAGGCTTAAAAATCTCCTCTTTCTTCGCCATTAGAACATCTGCATGGGTTCTGTGTCTACCTCCACTGTCTTTTTTTGTCTGAGCTTCCTAGTGCCAGCCACTGCCCCCACACACCTTGCGGCAGCTAGACTGTGTCGGGGCAGGGGAAGAGGGGTTGTTTGTAGGATAGGACAAGAAACTTCTTTTCAGCCATTTACATTTTGTCCTGACCTCCACATCCCCTTCCTTCCCTCCCCCAGAAGCACCACACAGTCTGGAATTTTCCCACACCCAGCCGCATCACAGGACTTGACCCTGAACCTATAAAAGGATATGCTGAACATGCTGCCAGGCAGCTTGCACGCAGTCAGGCTCCTGGACCCGCCCAGGTGGAGTCTCTCTCAGCGGCTAAACGTGCTCAGGACCTGGGAGTTAACTGGGGGCTTTGCAGCTGCTCGGGGAAAGTCTCTGGTGGCTGAGATGTTCATGGGTCTTGCAGTCACCCAGGGAAAGTCTCCCTCGGCAGCTAATATTCAGGGGCTGGCTTAAGAGCATCAAGCACCCAGAGGCAGGGGCTGGTACCAGACATGCCCGCCAATGGATCATCATTAAAGGATCTAACTTGTATTCAGTCCAATGTGGTTGCTGTTTCTCCAGCTCTCTTTCCATAATTAACACCTGGTTAGTGCCATCAAAAGTTGATCCGGCAGACTGTGTACTCTGATGTACGCTTCTAGATTATGGATTGGGTACTAGGGTACAAATTATTGCTCTGAGGATCTTATTTGCCAGGAGAGCAAAATACAGAGCCAAGACTTTCCTCTGGGCCCACGAGGCACAGGAGCAGGTGGTGGGTCCTGTTGCAAGGCTTCATGGGCTCCCAGCAACTTTAAGAAGGGCCAGAGGCAGGCACCATAGAGCACTGATTACTGTGGAAAGGGTGTCTCCTGAGGTACCTGGAGGCCTTCTCGGGCAACAGAAGGAAAAAAACCTGTCACTTGAGTGACTGTCATTTGAGATCAAATTTTTGTATGGGCTTGATCCAAAGGCCATTGAAGGAGATGTAGTATCTCTACAACTACCACAGTTCTCCACATAAGGCTTGCAGCCTCCAACCAAGCTATAACAGATTTGATGATCCATTGAATTTTCAGTGTTTTGCCCATGTCTACTATTTACACATACACTTCCAGATTTTGGAGTGGACACAAGGATGAAAATTCTTGTTCTGAGGATCAACTTTGCCAGAGGGTCTAAACCCAGATCCAAGCCTGGGCCCGCTGGTAATAGGGACAGGTGGTAGGTCCTGCCACATGGTGTTGGCCAGCATTCTGGGCCCAGGTGTAGCCCTGCTGGACCACCTTCACCTTTGCCTGGATTTCCTCCACGCCGCAGTGGGGTGGGGGTGGCCTTATTCTGCCAGGATGGTAGCCATCCGGCATAGACTTGGGCATTACTGCACTTCACCTTGGGGTCTTGGAGTACATCCTCCTCACCCCACAGGTCCTGGAGTGTCTGCATCTGTGGCCCAGTCTGGGAGGGACCCACCACTTGGTGCCCCAGGCTGGCTCCTAGGACCCTTCCAGATGATTCCTTGAGGGCCCAGGGTCTCAGGCTCCCTCCTGGTGTGCCACATAGAACAGTGACTGGAAAGGAGTGGGTACAAGGATTTGGCACAGCAGCTTGTAGCTCTGCTGTTTGCACACACTCAGAAATTTGTCACTAGAGTGGCTGGCGTTTGAGACAAAGTTACTGATCTGAGGATTCTCTTTGGCAGGAGGTCTAAATCCAGATCCAAGCATCCAAATATCCCAGGCTTGTGCATCTTGTTTTGAAAACCTGTCGTTTGGGAAACCCTAAATCATTTTTCTAACCTCTCTTAAGCGCTTTACTATCCCTCCCCTCAATGATAAAAAGCATCTCTCTTATACAGGCAAGCCAAATTCCACATGGAAATAGGGACGTTTGGTTAAACAGGCAGGGGAATGAGGGAAATGAAATGTGGGAAGATGTCAGATACCCACAGCCACTTGCCAGGCATTTTTTTTCCACATGCTGCACCAGTGAAAATACACAGAATGTTATGGGGCTCAGAGAACTGTGGGATACATTCCCACAATACACAGCTGCAACAGTCGATTTGGGTGACTTGTGTGTGGCAGCAATTAGTTGATTTTATGGGGAACATGTGGGAAAGTGAAGATGCTCAAAATGGAATTTATAAAACCCAGCATTAATAAACTGATTTTAATAAATTCGATTTTAGATTGTAGTGTAGACACAGCCTAACAGTTTTGCTCCACTGCCCACTTGCAAGAGTCATGTAACCTTATTACTAGAACTAGACTGTAACCCTTTGTTCCCTTTTTAGATGGCTCTAGTCTTGCCACCCACCTGTTCCTCTACCCCATACTATTTTAGATGCAGTTTCCCATAGAGTTACGCATAGCTGGCATCCTCAGGATCCAGACATATGCTTTATTAACCCTCTGCCAGATACACCACCTTTTGGAGACTGCAACAATTTACACAAACAATCACATGGCAGAGCATTTAAGCTAATACACATTGTTTCCCCATAGAAGCTCAATCATAGCTGGTCAAAACTACAGACATGGGGCTCAATAGTGAAGTTCAAGCTCCTGCAGCCAGAAGCTGAAAAGTACAGAACTTAAGAGCAGGTATACAGAAGCTCTCAGAGAGAACAAGTAGAACCTTCTGCAGATACAAAACTGGTATCTACATCTGCAAAAATGATCCATGGAGAGCCGCATCCACATCTGACATTTTAAAGCAGATATCCACAGATTTGCAGGGTTTGAGATACAAAACTTGCATTTACTTCTCTATCCGCAAAAATGAGCCACTGATATCCATGGACTTACAGAGCTTTAAAAAAGGGGAACAGAAAGTAGATGTGGAGGGTTTGCTCCTCTTTCTACCCTTGACCCTGCCCCACCCCACCCCACTTTTTAAGTGGGCAGAAAATTACCCAGTTAAGGGAACTGAGTTAATGAAAGAAAAAATTGTTTGAGTTGGTAAAATAACCTCATTGTACAATAATATGGAGAGAAAGTAAACAATGAATAATATGGTAAACTCACCAAAGCTAACCAGAGGTTACTGACTATGAAATGTTTATGAAAGCTCATCTGCTATCTAGTCATCATAAGGATTCTCTTACTCAGTCACGTGTATACCAATGAAACATACCTGTCACTATACACAGATCGTTCAAAAAAGACAACAGGGTTTGCCATCTCTTGGATTTTCCCATTAAGGGATTTGAGCTGAGCCCGGATTCTGCTCAGGCAGGCATAGGTCTGGAAGGTGAAAGACCACCGGTCCGGTTTCTCATACATCATCTGAAGCACATTCCCCCCACTTTTCTGTGACGTCGTCAGCTCCTATTTTAACAACGGAAACGACCCAATAATTATGGGTTTCAACTTTGCTGAACTACCTATAAAAACATGCAGGACTGTGTACCATGATAAAATGGAGCAGCCTCTTTTTCAGGCCTATATTGTCTCTACCTACTCTTAATTTCCATTTACAAGAGCAAGTGACACCTGCATACCTTAACTCATCTTTCTGTGCAAAGTTTTGAAACACCACAAATTGGATTCTGCGTTTTTCTGAGGCCCCTGCAACACTGAGTCAGTATGCATGAGCACAATACAACTTGGTTTTCCTTAAGAAAAAGGCAGTTATGAACTGTGCAGCATCTTATCTTCTATTCATTTGTGAGGGGAAGATTTCATGCAAGGGTATGCAAACCATATCCACTTCAGACACACTGCAAGGTGTGAGATGTCAAAGGTCTAATGTCTCAACACTAAATTCAGCAACCGATTTGGACAAACAGCATTCTGTTCCTATTGTTGTCCTCAAGGCTGTTGTAGCTACTTTTTCCAGTATTCAAGAGGTAATGTGGGTGAGGTAATATCTTTTATTCAACCACCTTCTGTTGGTGAAAGAGACGAGCTCACCTACACAGAGCTTTCACCAACAAAGCTGATCCAATAAAAGATCTCATCCACACTGTCTATTACTATAACAACATTTTAGGAACATCTTTAGGAAGCACAGCAAATTATTTCTTTTGAACAAATATTTCAAGGACACATCAGCTTCTCATTGGGGAACAGCTTCAACCTTTGTCATTTTTAAGAACTGCTGCGTCTATATTAGCCTTTTTTCGTTGTAGCGAATACCAATGGATCTCTACAGGTTAGTTCTATCTCTTGGCTATTTCTGGCAAAGCCATTGTTGGCAGCAATGTTAGGGGA
Source organism: Carettochelys insculpta (assembly GCF_033958435.1). Classification (NCBI taxonomy): domain Eukaryota; kingdom Metazoa; phylum Chordata; order Testudines; family Carettochelyidae; genus Carettochelys; species Carettochelys insculpta. The sequence goes on along the minus strand of NC_134140.1, from coordinate 128,529,797 downwards.
AAAAAAGCCTATGGATATGGCTGAATCTGGATACTTTCAGGTTAAAGTATTTAAAATTCTTAGCGGTCTCAAAAGTTTAAGTCATTATTTACAACCAATCTTTTAAACAAAATGGAGAGTTGGCAGTACAAGAAGACAATCCCACGCTTGCAAGCATTCCTTTTGCTCTTACTCAGCAGACAAATTTAAAATTCATCTGGATTAGCACATGCCATCTGTTATAGTTCGTTTGATAACAACTGCAGGCATGACAACTAAGCAGATGGCTATATACACTCTAAACATGTCATTGAGGACAAGAACAGGGTCACCAATAGATAGAACTGGATATCCTCCTCTCTTAGCTGAAGGAGTTACCTTTGATTAATGTTATTTATCAATGACATATGATCATAAAATTAACAAGCAGAATGCAACTGCATGCAAATTTATCAAACAAATGAATGGTGGGACATGAACACTGAATGCTTTACAGTTTTTCTAGTAAAAATGACCTAACATTCAAACACAAAACCCTCAGTTTGTACCAATGAATGTGGCAGCAAAAAGGACTGAATCCATACCCTGTTGACAAAATGCCAGTGTTTGGACTCTAAGGAAATAAAGAGTGTTTAGGATCAAGCCTCATGTTCTACATTCAAAATTCTGTGGTTTTAGCCCCTAGACTCTGTCACTAACAATGTTATCTTTGGCAAGTCATTGAACTGCTCAATGCCTCAGTTTCCCTTCGTTATGTGGATATTTGTAAAGCACTGACACCCTTGGAAGGCAGGCATTATATAAATACAAAACTGTTGTAGTGCATGATGTTAGTGCCTTCTATAGTTGAGGTCACAATACAATCTCTGTTACAACCTGTCTTTCGCACCCCACCCCCATATAAAAAACAGAAAAAGAAAAACAGCTTTCCAAAACACACACACACACACACACACACACACACACACTTTGGCCCATTTATAGTTAGCCCACTCCTGAAGGCTAATTATGTAGAAATTTTGAACAAAAAGCACCTTTATCTGCCTGAGTAATAGAATGCAGGGACGGAACACGGGGAACACACATTTTGGCACAGGGTTATATAAAGAAAATGACAAATTCTGTCTCATTACACTACTACTGGGGGTGGAAGAGGTCGAGGGGTAGAGTAGAGTGAAAAGGAATGCCTTTCTTTATGAAGAACATGGCTTTGATTTAACAAAGATACAACTGAAAACGGTCTGCATAAACAGCAGAAAACTTACTGAGGATAATAATTTGCACTTCTATAATCGCTTACCTCTAAAGACTTTCATAAAAAGAGAACGCAAAGACTTTTCAGAAACTGAAGAGTAGAAATTTACCCAAGGCCACACAATAGGTCAGTGGCAGAGTGGGGAATAGAAGCCAGGTGTCACTCCCATGCCTGCATTCTAACCCGAACATATTGCTCCCACCTGTCTTCAGGTGAGAATATTCATTTAACATGTGTGCATGATCACTAATTACATAGACTAACCCTAACAAGTTTTTGTCAGGGATGGCCTCGGCATACTTTATTCTGCCTCAGCACAGGAGGATGGATTTGTGACTTGGAGACTACTTTCAGGGCTACATTTCTATTATAAAGGAAATATAGCTGCTTAAGTTACACAATTAAGCAATGTTCTCTTTTCCTATTCTGTTTTAAACATGGAATGTGTATTTACACTCATGCATCTGAGCATCACAGGCCTGCTTAACATGAGTCAAACAAAAAGGGTGAGGAGAAGTTAAATTCATATGGTGAGAGTTGGTGAAATGATTACTATTACACGTATGTATACACAGATTGTATTTTATTATTGTTTTAGAAGATTAAAAGAGATCTTGACCTCAAAGTAGCAGTTTCTCATTGCTCAGTAGTATATAAATAATATTAAATACTAATCTCAATAAAAATCAAATACTGGTCATCATACCTCATAATCTTCTTGGCAGTTTTGAACATTACACCATCTTTCTACGGGCTCAGGAACAACATCCCATTCCTGGCTTGCTTGTTTGAGAATATTCACAAATGTTGATTTTCCTGCAGCTGTTGGATAAAAAGCACAATAAATACTCCTGTCAGAAAGTAACAGATGCAATTAATTATTAGCCATTAAAATGTCATTTTTCAGATTCCATGTAATACAACCTCTTGTGGAGCTAAAATAATGGGGAAAAGTTTACATTAAATATATTAATCACATGAAATGCAAAGCCATACTTAATGTCACAGCAATTTTCAATAACTTTTTAATTATTCATAACTTTCTGGAAAAATCCATAGTCGCTAAGCAAAGCCAATAGTTTCAGGGAAAAGCAAGTCAGAAAAGTAACATTCACCATTTTTCTACAAGGCTGTAAAAATCTCTTCTAGCTATTTTTCAAATATCTCCTCCTAACACACATACATACACACAGAGATAAAAGTATGGATGAACATTAAAATGTAGTACATGAATTATTCTCATTAAGCAAGTCTGAAAAACTGGGCATTAAGAAATTTTTAAGTCTGAGTACTCATATCTATGAATGAGCTGCTAACAGAGTTCTTTTGTAAGTGCCAATGTAATATGACTCAATGACCTTAAGGTCCCTTCCAGTTCTAGTATTCTATGATTCCAGAAGCTGTGAGCAGCTAAAGTTCATATCTTATACAATATAGTATATAGGTAACACATTATTATTGCTGGAACTTTAAACTTCTGATTTATTGTTCAGCTGTATAACACTAATTTTATACTTTTTGTGTATTTGTCACTGTGACTGTATTAACATAGCCGGTCCCTCAAGATGCATGGACTATCTTCACAAGGAAAAAAAATTAAACCAAAGGCTCCCCCTAGAGTTTACTTTCTGAAGTTAATATTGGTTAAGAAACTGCAACTGCTTTTTTTGTTTTCTTTGATTTTAACATGAGTTAAAAAGACACCTTTTCCCTAGTAAAGACAATCTTGGTCCATGCTAGTATTCTAGGTTAAGTAACGTGTAGTAGTACTAACACATCCTACTTCATCTTGTTTAATTTTTAAAAACAAAATTTAAATTTTAAAATGTGCTACCTAATTTTTCCCTCTAGCTTATATTTAGGCAAGGAAGAAAGCTTTTAACTAAGAAATGTGAGGGAACTGGTGATCTTCCTGGCAAAGTTACAAAGGCATCATCATTGTGTTATTCGTTCCCCCAAAAAGCATCCGTTACAAAGCTAGGGGTTTAATTTACCACAAACCATAAGAATGTAGTGTTTCAAAACGTAACTAGTACATTAAATGAGAATAAAGAAAGCTAACAAGAGCTGGCAGAGCAATATATCAGTGAAGTACTAGGAACCATGGGAAATTATGACCTTAATTCCTACATGCAGCACTTCCTCCTCAAAAGGGCACTTCCCCAGCCTTCTGAGCAAGTTAAACTGGTTTCTCTTCATTAGTGTAAAACTCAGCATATAGAAAATTCTGAGGAACCAAAAAGGTGAGGCAACTATCTTGGAGAGGGAGGGAATTATGATCATTATTTATCAGGATTAAAAATGAACTAAAGTGATTTGAGCTAATTCACATCTCCTTGCACTAACATTTCTGACACCCTTTCTCACAAAAGAAAAATCTGGCAAGAATACCACAATAAGAAATAAATCTGCTCAAACCAGGCACTTCAATACAGCAAAAGATCACATGTTCAGATTTGTGATCCAGCACTTGCAACACTACCACCACCACCTGAAATAACATCCTGCTTTGTTTTAGTGAGGCATACATTTGTTAGATAAACTTTCCTAACCTGAGGGATTGGCTAATGGGGGAAACTGACAGGAAACTGACATGAAGATATGGCAGAGGTAGCCCTGTTAGTCTGTATCTTCAAAAACAAGAAGTCCTGCGGCACCTTATAGACTAACAGATATTTTGGAGTATAAGCTTTCGTGGGCAAAGACCCACGAAATAAATATCTGTTAGGCTATAAGGTGCCACAGGACATCTTGTTGTTTTTGACATGAAGACAGTCTCAGGAAGGGTAGCCATGCTAGTGGGTAACTCCAAAAGCAACCAGCAGGCTTGTGGCACCTTAGAGGCTTACCAATGTATTAGGTCATGAGCTTTTGTGGGTGCCATAAGCCTGCTTGTTGTATTTGACAGGAAGAAGACCTCGGTGCGAGTTCTAAAGTTCCTCTGTCTCACCAGTGGAAGCCGGTCCAATATTACACCTCACTCACCTTGTCTCAGTGAGACCCCTTGGACCAACAGCGCTACACCACCACAGTAGAAATAACTATTGCGGAAGCGGCTCTTACGCTTATTAGGTCACGAGCTTTTCTGGGTATTAGTCTCTACGGTGCTACAGGACTGCTTGTTATCTGTGAAGCTCCGACTAGGAGCCCTGCCCCAGTATCTCCAATATGAGACTACTGTGGATCAGCCAGGCAGCAGGGGGCGCCCTGGGGACACTGGCGCGAACAAAAGAATCCCGAACAAAGCGTTTACACGGAAGCTGTTCCGAGCAATTCCACCCAGCAGCCATGGCCTGACGCAGGGCTGCCCAAAGGGTTCCCAGCAGCGCTGCGGACAGACAACGCGGCCGTCGCGACAGCTACCGGTGTGCGATTTAATCACGGTCTGAAGCCAGGGCGGAAGCCCCCAGCAGAGCTCTCCAGGCTCGCGGCGAGCTGCGGGGCGGGAGCAGCCGGGGCGCGGCGGGAAAGCGGCGCGGCTGCAGGCTGCCAAAGGGGCAAAAGGAGCCACGTTACGGGGAGCAGCGAGCGCCCCCTGAGCTGAGCCACTGGAGTGCAAGAGGCTCACAGTCCGGCCCGGCCCAGCTCGGCTCCGGGCACGACCCGTTCGCTCGCTCCCTGAGCGCCTGTGAGCCCAGGATGGCGGGGGCCGGGCTAGCGGGCAGCGCAGGCGTCTGGCCCGTTTCCCGCCAAAGGATGGGCGATGGTGGGCCACCTCGGGGGAGGGCGGCGTGAGGCCCGGACCGGCCGGAGGAGAACTAGGGGGATGCTACAGGGCCTCACCGATGTTGCCCTCGATAGCGATCTTCTTGACGCTGCTGTGGGCCCGGCCGCGCTTGGGCGGAGTAGCCATGGAGGAGGTGCTGCCGCCGTGCGAGCCGGGTGCCGTTAGTCCTCAGCTTCTGCGCTCAGAGGCGCGCGCTCGCCAGTTACCGCGTTCGAATTTGGCGCGCGGGGCTCGGGGTGGTAGTCCTAAAAGGCGGTGACGTCAGCAGCGCGTCTCTTCGCTCCGCCCCGCTCTTACCTCCGCCCGCCACAGGCGTCTTAGCCCGCCGTTGCCGTGGCAGAACGTATAGGTGCCGGCAAGGCCCAATTACCGTCGGCGAGTGAACGGGCCCTGCCGTTTCGGGCTCGGCCGGGCGAGCGAGCGAGCGAGCGAAAATCGGTCTATTGGGAGCGACTAGGGAAGGGGAGCGGCCGAGTGCCAAGCACACCGCTTGCACTATGGGCGCTGCGGAGGCAGCGTGAGCTGGGAACCGCGCAGCACAGCGCCCGTCCCTCGGCGACGTTTGCAGACCCTCAGTCGTCCCTCCTCTCGCCCCAAAGCGCGCCCGTCGGTGGCGGCACCAGAGCTCTGCTAACTTCTTTCTTCGCTGAGGCCCCTGACGCGCGCTGAGACGGGAAGGCTCTGTGGGTGTGGATGTGCAATATTAACCTCCCACAGCGTTCCTTTCCTTTCCCCTCCCCACAGCACCGCAGACCCCTGAGCAGCTTTCCCTCCGTCTTTGCAGGTTCACTCACCTCTGGGGTGAGACCCACCTTGGAAAATTGCAGTCTCCCAGGAGAAATTCGGAGTCAAAACAAATGATTACATTAGCAGTTTAACTGAAAGCTGCATTCACCACTGCGAATACAACACAAGATCAAATTAATCATAAAATATATTCAGGCTCTTCCTTACCAACACTATAATGACCTTTTGAAAGACCTCTCCTAAAATAATTTCCCTGGCTACGTCTACACTATCCCAAAACCATTTCGGTGTTTACTAATGAAGCACTGAAATACGTATTCAGCGCCTTATTAGAATGCCAGCAGCTGCAGCACTTCAAAATTGCCACAGCTCATCCAGATGGGTCCTTTTCAAAAGGACCCCACCAACTTCAAAATCCCCTTATTCCTATAGGGAGCAAACCCAGACAGAAAACTGGGAGTGGAGAGCCTAAGGCGGTTAGCAGGGAGGATTCGTCCAACTTGCTTTCCGGCATTTCCTTGCAGTCACCTCAGTTCCAAACATACTGACTTCTGTCTTTGATGTAAAGGGCTCTTTTGAAATACCTAGCGGAGCGTTTACACACAAAAAGCATTCTTCCTAAATTAAATCAAAAGAACGTGGTGCTTTTTTCAGGAAGAGTGCCACATGTCAAAAGCTATCCTATCTGGTGTTAGGAAGAAGGGGCTTTTGAAAACTGGGGGTCCTTTTGGAAGGTCCCCATCTCCATGGGCGGCGCGCGATTCGAAAAGCTGAACTTTCAAATTGCCGCAGCTGCCATTATGATAATGAGGTGCTGCATATTCATGGTAGCACCTCATTAACATGCAGAAGGGGCTTGTGTAGACCCAGCCTTTCTTTCAAAAGAACATCCACACATCCCCTGCTCTTTCAAAAGAAGGGGACGGGGATCAAAAAATCAGGTGCCATGACGATGCTTTTTGGAGAAAAAAAAAAAAAAAAGGGCCCACAGAGCATCTAAACGTTTTCTTTCAAAAGAAGCTTTTGAAGGGCGGCACTCTTCCTGAAAAGAGCACCACGTTCTTTTGATTTAATTTAGAAAGAATGCTTTTTGTGTGTAGACGCTCCACTAGATATTTCAAGAGCCCCTTACATCAAAGACAGAAGTCAGTATGTTTGGAACTGAGGTGACTGCAAGGAAATGCCTGAAAGCAAGTTGGACAAATTCTCCCTGCTAACCGCCTTAGGCACTCCGCTCCAGATTCTGTCTGAGTTTGCTCCCATAGCCTCTGGATCTCCCAAACCTACCCACAGGGCAGTGGGGAATTTTCTGACAGGGTTGTCTTCCCTGGGGTGACATAAGGACTAATGCTCCCTTAGAGGCTGGTGACAAAATCATGGTTCACACATCATTTGGATTATCCAAAAGAATCCAGGGACCCAAGTATCCCAGACCCTCATCTCATGCAAAATGAGGTGGCAGGAACCTTATTTGATGGCAGGCTACATTTGCCATGCCACAACATTGTCATTAGGCACTTGTGATTTTTAGTTCGGACATCGGATGCCAACCACTGCCCCATCACACCTTGGTAACGTTGCCACTGCTGGTCCACAGCTGCATATTTGCATGACGAAGCACACTTATTTTGCAGCAAACCTCTCATGAGGCCCCCTTGTGTCCACTACCTGGAGATGCGCCGGGTAGCATGCAGCTCTGCTCCCCCAGGTTTACCGAGTACCAAGCATTCAATGTACAGTAGTAATCAAAAAAGCAAACATAACTTTGGGTATCAGTAAGAAAAGGATAGAGAATAAGACAGAGAATAATTTATTGCATCTGTATAAAGCCACATTTCACCCAGATCTTTAATAGTGTGCAGATGTTTGCCTCATCTCAAAAAAAGATAATTTAGCATTGTTAAATCTCCAAACTTGCCCATTGCAAATTAAATATTTCCAGAAACTTAATCCAACTCAAATTTGGCCAAGTGCTCAAGCAATTAAATAAGTGACTCCTGGTTGTTTATGAAACCACTACTAATGCTGGTGACTATTTTCTTCTAAATTTGTTCAAGGGTAAAAGTTTTTTTCAAATCTCACAGCTTGACTTAAATTTTGTCATCTGTGTCAAAAAACTTTTTTTCCTATTTCCAGGAAAGTTCTTTGCTCAGTTTTTTTCTAACTATGGTGTAAGTCTGGCTTCATGGTGAAAATATCATCCTTGAGCATTTATAATAAATATTGTGTGTAGATTCATTCGACAGATTACTTTACCTCAATTGATCTTCTTAGTGTCCCCAAACACTTCTAGATAGCAGGCTACCTAAATTACATGTATGATTTGTTTCAAAAATCAATGTAAAGTTGAGATATGATCAATCTTTTAATTATTAACAAAGAAATAATGCAGATTTTATTTAAAATTTTTGTAACTGTTTCCTATGTTAGCTTGGCTACATCAACATGAAGAGACAGCACTAAAAATGGACAAGTACTTGGCCTTCCTTAGGTGCTGTTTTTCAGAAAGGTATTTGTTACTCGGGGGGCATGTGGGGAAGGGCTGAACTCAATAATAGTTCAATTTGTTGAGAGATGTATCCAGATGCTGACTTCTATAAATTAAATGCTAAAAGCTTGTGTGCAATTGGTCCCTACGGAAGCAAATTTTACAGAAGGGATTACAAAAGCACAGATGGAGTAAAATAGCATTATGGTTTTAAGCTCTTATATACTTCCCTTGAAAGCTGTTTAAACGGTTGCATATTGGCTTCTTCAGAAAGCTCCACGTAGCCTTTAGTTTAAAGCTTACAGGTTAAGATTTTGAAACATACATAACAATTTAAATGAAGCATCTCCCTCAAATATGATAGAATTAAATCATGATTTAATTCTAACAAAATGAAATTAAGCAGCTTTGTTTAGATTGTTATTACGGAAAGCATTAAAATCCCTCACATTCTGCAGCCTTTGTCCTAGAAATTGTACGTTTCCTATGAACAGTTGTGATGCTGATGTCAGCTCTGATCAAAACTGTATGCTCAGCAGAAAACTGAAACTCACAGCTGAAAGTCAGGCCAATCCGCTTGTAGGTTAACAGAAAACAAAAAGAGGGTGTTAAATGTATGTGTGTGTTTAAACTTCATAACATTGAGATTTTTCATGTACTTTTTTCACTTCTGTATCTTGTTAATAATTTGCATGGTATCTAAAATACCCTTCCAAACATGCAAGAAACCTCATGTAGTGCAAGTGAAGAACTTTAGTAATTATAAAAGAAGAGTAATGCATTTTGGGCACTTCAAAATGAACGGTCTGAGTGGAGCAGAGTTCAAAGATTCTAAAAGCAACTGTTTCTCAAGGCTATCAAAGAAGAAATCATATGTTATCTACAGATATTGATACAAAGGAAAAATCCTTCATCTCTGGACTGTTTGGATTCTAACAGGGCAGAATAACTGAATAAGAAGAGGGAGATCCCATAAATATTCTGGGTACCAGACACTTGGAAAACTGATCAATTACTATAGCTCTGCTATCAGTCATTTGGTATAATGTACTGTGAGTCACCTGTACATGTATTTACCTGGATTAGCCTCTCAACTTTCATTTCTTTTTCTTGGCTAATAAACCCTTACTTAATTTACTAAACAATTGCCTACCAGCATTGTCTTTGGTGTGAGATCTAGGATGCAACTCAATCTGGGTAACTGGTAACCTGGAATATCTAATTTTTTTTTTCTGTAAGTGACTATCACATAGTCCATCTTGCATGAGTGGCAAGACAGACTAGAATATCTAAAGAGACTGTCTGTGACTGCATATTAAACCACTGTGATGTTTTAAGAGTTCATATTTGTCCTGGTGATATCTAATCTTAGAGCAAACCACCAGTTTGGGATATCTGCCCAGATTTTCATATTCTGCCTTGATGCAGGCACTCATAATTGTGAGCCACTCTAGACTGCATGACAATGGTATCGAAGCATGGAATGATAAAGGATGTCTCCCAGGGCAGTCAGGTAGTTACGACTCAAGATTCATCAAGACATATCGTAGAATCCATGCATCACATGGTGATGGTTACAGTTGTGACAATATCCAACTTTTTTTGAAAATACGAAATTTGAGACTGTTATAGAAATCCAGGTGTACAATAGGAACTACATAAAAGTATTTTAGGTGTACAATAGGAACTATATAATACTATTTTTAGCTAGGCAGTTAAGGTGACCAACTTTCTTGTACACTACCAGTACTAGTTAATATATGGACTATGATGTGTCATTTTCTTGTTTAATCTTTTAGTGTATTTGATTTGTTATTCTTTTAAAATTAATTCTAACTTGACAAATCTGTATAAGTAGTAGTATCCTAGTGCCTAGACACTCCACTGGAAACTGGGGTTTGATGGTGCTTAACAGCATACGTACACAGTAAGAGGCAATCATATCTGCACAGACTTTACAATGTAAATAAACAAGGCAAAGGGAAAACGAAGGGAAACGTTGTTAGCTGGGTTTACATGGGTGGACGAAGAGGGGAATGGTCAGGACTCTGGAGTACCGCAAAGATAGGATGCCCCTAGGCTTTGAACCCAAGATATATGGCTGCTAACATGCTTTAGCTGTGGGCAAAGAGGAGCTGATGTAGTTTGTATGGAGCAGAGATGTTATGAGAAGTCACCTCTCAGAGTACTGCACAAACCATGCATTTTCTACCACTTAGAACAATGCAGTTATGATTTAAGTAATCTAAGGAACAAAGCTTTCATAAGGATTCCAGTAGAGATGCCACCACTTCAGTTAATGGGCCAGTAAGTCTTATCAAGTGGTTTTGGGTTGAGTTCAATCTGCGTTTATTTCACCTTTTCTAAATTACCACTTCAAGTCATGAAATAAGGAAATGAGAATATATCAGGTTCTTTTATTGCTATTGGGTCTGCCTGTACAGATATTCAAATTCAGGTGAGGTGATTACAAAATCCTAATTTGTAGGGGGCATGTTCAAATGTGTGTGCAATACACAGCTCTGAATTATACCTATAAACCAGAAATATCAGTTAAGTGTATCTGGGAAGAAAAATAGACAATCATGGTCAAACATAGCTATTTATTTTTTTCTTATAAACAGCATTCAGTTTCTTACAGAAAAATCCTAGAATTTAAATATTTTCTATCCCATCACATACAGCAATCTGTATACATTATTTACATCTCTCAAACAGGTTGCAGATTTTCAGACACTCTTTTTTTTCTTTTTAATCAAAAGCTGTTTTGATCTAAAACTAAAATACCAATCAATAACTACAAACGGAAGAAATATTGGCACAGATTACAGTATGAATTCCCATTTTGCATTTCATATTTTACACCAGGTGCTTTAAGATGTGTAAAGAAGTGAACATGAAGGTTATAGTGTTGCTTTAGCAGTATCCTTTTGCCTCCAGCAATTAACTTTTATTCAAACTTCATTCATTTTTATTGCATTCTTCTCTCACCTCTATTGCACATCAAGGTATTGCTTCCATTGGTAGTATTTAGCAATACAACTCCAGCACAGAGGAAGAATTAAAACAGCAAAAAATTAAGTGTTCCCTCCAAGACTTGTGTCCCAAAATATCCCAGCTGCACACATACAAAAATAATGAATACAGATTAATGGTTATAAATATTAATTTTCCCTAAAAATACAGTAATTTATGAAGAACAACGTAAAGTGTTCTTAAAAGTGTTTTTGAAATTTAGTTGTTTGGTACTCTAATTGTTAAGAGGAAATTTCATTCTAAGAGGTGAAAAAATGTTCAAAACACTCAGAATGTTCATGTTAGTTATCTATTAAAAACTAAAACATCGAAACTTCTGAATAGTTTTAAAACTATTTGCCACTAGAAATTCTGGTGATTCAATTTGAAACACTCAAATGAAATTACCAATCAAGAAAACAAAGCTCTAAGTAACAGCGGAAGTTTTCTAGTGGAATAAACAGGAAATTCTATAGTAACACTGCATTTTTAACAGTCCAGCTGAAAATGACTGTTTTACATACAGTATTATAGCACTTGTGGGAAAAAAATCCACCAGTGTTGACTGGCACATTGAACACCTTAAAATAAATGTTTTGAATAAATCTTTGTATGGTGATTCAGCAAAAGAGGATGACTCTGGAAGGTAAAGGAAGTCAATAGCAGCAAATAGGCATCTTATACCTGTGAAATGAGTTTCAAAGAGTGTGTTCCATTCCAAAGTATTACACAGACAACAGTATCCCTCTGAACTTTTGCATTTACCTTAAGATAGAAAACAAAGTTCTACATTGCATAGTAAGCAGTAAAATAAACTTGAAACACTTGCAAACAGGCTATTTACCCCTTTTAAAATTTGATTTCTTTCTTCCCCTCTACTATGCTGGACATCAATTCAGCTGCTAGCAGCAGTTGAATGTGGCATATTTTCTCCAGGTCATTGGCAGAAGGGATTGAACCTGTAAACCATAGGGGCTAAAGTCTTGTGCTCTACCGCATGAGCTAAAAGGCAGCTGGCCTCCACCAAGGCTGTAAAGCAAAGTTTTCACTCCCCTTTGCTGTCTCAGTGCCTCTGAGGTTACATACTTCCCTCAGCTGAAGAAGTGTGTACCAAGCTTCTGAGACCTTACAGCAAATCATCCCAAATGAGCCCCCACTTTTAAGGCTGATGCACCCAGGTCGTTGGCAGGAGAGAACGAACCTGTCACATTAGGGGCTAAAGCCCTGTGCTCTACCACCTAAGCTAAAAGCCACCTCTCTCTCAGCCAAGGCTATAGAGCAGAGACTTCACTCTCCCTTGTCAGTGGTCTCAGTGTCTCTGGGGTTACAACAGTACGCCAGTGGTTATCTCATCTCAGAGTAGATCATTTCCTGACATTACCACCCAAATTGCCAATATGATCAAATATGCTGCACCTGAAAAATAGCAAATCTTGTTAAAAATCTTATTAAACTTAAGGCCTTAGCCTATATTGGGAGCATAACTAAGTCAGTGGTGGCTTTTGTGGTTCTGCTCTCAACAAGGCCTAATGCTCCAATGTTTAATATCAAAATGAAATACATATCAGACTATCCCTTCATAACATGTCTCTAGCCTAGTGCTGTGGTTTGTTTTTTAAAATACACTGTTTTGTTAGCAATTTTACTCGAGTCCAGCTGAATTTACAAACCAAGATGTCTTTTGCTTAATATTTTGATGTACCCATGCTCTACAAGTGTAAACATGCTCAATTCTGGTCCCAAGTCTTTTGCAAAAACATTTTAAAATGAAAAGTTGCAAGTATAATACTAAAAGGGATACTCTATTCTATGCTCTGTATCTAGATGCTTCTAGATTAGTATAATTAAAATATATTCAAACAGCTTTTTTTAGACAGTGATCTCCAGGCTTTTAAGTACATCTCTAGAAGTTAGAGTTAAAAAGGGCTTCCAACAACTAATTTTTCACAGTCCACTTCTCATATTTAGCGCATGCAATCAATGTCTTAATTGCAAAATGTTTCTTTTCCCTATTCAAAGGAAATGTAGTTTTAAAAGCCAAAATTATCTAGATGAATAGTGACAGGATTAATGGTCTTCTAGATACCAAGTAATAAACGTAGCAGAAGAGAAAGTATGTAAGACTAATACTCTGCATATTAAATTTGAATACAGATTGAACCTCAAATCCAGTACATTTCTCTGGCAAAATCCCTGCTGGACGATGGATGTTGCCGGACCAGAGTCCAGAGCCAGACCAACATCTGTTGGGGCCAAAGCCCTCACCAACCCCTCCTTAGCACGGGATTAGGGCCAGAACCCCCAGCTGTCATAGCACTGTGGCAGCCCTGGGAGTGCGGGGCTGGTGACCAAAGCCCCATGGCAGCCCAGGGAGTCCAGAGCCCTGGGTTTGGGGAGCTGGAGGCTGCACTGCCTGGCGCAGAAGCCCAACCTCCCCAGTCTGTCAAATTCTCTTCATTTGGGACCTGTCAGATTCTGACCCTGCCAGACAAGAGAGGTACAGTGTGTGAACTACAGAAGAGTGTCCTGAATTTTTATAGATGTTATTTTAAAAGGTAGCAGATATCCAGAGGGAGGTGGAGGACCATGAAAATAAATACAGCTAGTACTCAGCTGAAGTCTGCAAATCCCTGCTTTTAAATCTGGGATTTTTCAGCAGATTAAGCTTTCTACTCTATTTCTTATTGGGTCAAATAAAAACCTTTTACTACTCCATGTTATTTTTTAAAATCTTTACCATGCTCCAAGACTTTAATAAAGAATGCTAATCCAAATAATCATGTCGACTACTTTTGAAGGAGCTACCTGGTGAAGACCTCTCTCATTTAGATACGCAGCATACCACTAATTATGGCCACACCTACATTACAGACTTACATTGGCATACAGCCGCTGCGGTTAATATATTGCTTGTGTGTGTGCATTTGGCGTGCCTAGCGTTGGTGGTGTGTATTCTCACCAGGAGCACTTGTATCAATGCAGACTGTGGTGCACCATGGATAAATATACCATGGTGCAACTCACCAATGTCCAGTGTGCTGTCTTCTGAGAAGTTCTGGAAATGTCTGAAGGAATAAAAAACAAGTTAGAGGGCGAATGGCTCATGGTGTCAATTTAAGAGTTTGCAGCTGACTATTCCATAGAGCCCTCTGTATTCCACAATCTTCAAGACTTTTCCAGATTCCCAGAAACCTCCGAACTCTCTTTGCTGTCCACCATCTCACAAAAGCCTGGATCTTGCACAGCGCTGCACTCTTAATGAGCCTTGCAAGCACAGGGTGCAGGATCCTGCTGTAACTGCAGAACTTCAAGAAGATATGCTGGGAACCTGATGATTTCTTGAACAGACAGCTGTGAGAAACAGCAAGAACCAGTTCAAGGGGTTGTTGGCATCCTGCAGCGGCCCTACGACAGAGCAACACCACTTCTGGGGCCAAGAAACTAACACTGATGGGATGATGAGCAGTGGCTGCAGAAATTTCATATGAGCAAGGCCATATTGCTAAGCTTATAGTGGAGAAGTGAGCCTGCCAACCTTAAACAAATCCTCACCAGCCACTACAAATCACAAACCAGTGACTCTAGGCCTGGAACCAGTCCCTGCAACAGTCCTCACTGCCAACTCTGTTCACATATCTACACCAGTGACATCATCACAGGACCTAACACCAACTATACCATCAGGGGCTCCTTTACCTGCACATCTACTAATATAATATATGCCACCACGTGCCAGAAATGCCCCACTGCAATTTACATTGGCCGAACTGGACAGTCTCTCCGTAAAAGAACAAATGGACATAAATCAGACATCAGGAATGGTAATGTACAGAAGCCTGTGGGAGAACACTTTGATCTCTCTGGACACTCAGTGGCAGATTTAAGGGTGACAGTTCTGAAACAAAAATTTCAAAAATCAAAGAGAGAAATCTCTGAGCTGCAATTTATTTGCAAATTTGACTCCATTAACTACGGATTAGAGAGAGACTGGGAGTGGCTCACATCTTACAAAGGAGGTTTCTCTGCTCTGGGTGCTAATGTCTCCCCATTAGACTCTGACAAAGGCTCAGATCCTCCTGTCTGATCTGACTTGTTTTTTCCTCTTTTGATAAGTACTGTTGATACTGGGCCATTTCCACCTTGCTGAATAGACCTTGTCAGCTCTGGCCCTCCCTCTTACTGGGACCCCACTCTTTAAATACCCCTCTGAAACCACCCCCCCCACTCATGCACCTAATGAAGCAGGTCTTTGCCCACAAAAGCTTATGCTCCAAAATATCTGTTACTCCATAAGGTGCCACAAGACTTCTTGTTGTTCTCACTTCTTTAAGAGCTCAGAACTATTCAGAAAGCTTCACACTAATACTTTCTTTCTCGACTGGTGAATTACCATTGAGAATGTTGAAATACCAACAGCGATCCTGATCAACCCAGACTATTCAGTGTTCCCTGGGGTCATGAAATCATATATTGGCCACCTCAACAGAACCAAGGAATGCTTCAACTACCAACTTAGCAGGTGAAAGATGAGGGCTGAATGTGCCTTTGGACATCTGAAAAAGACGCTGGCATTGGTTACTCGCAAGATGGAATCTCAGTGAGAAAAATATTTCAACGGTTACAGCTGCCTGCTCTATCCTGTACAATTCCCTGAAGCAAAAAGGAGAGAAGTTTCCACCCCAGTGGAGATAAAGCAGCTGTCTGCTGAATTTCAGCAGTCGGATGCACGGGCTCTTAGATTATCTCATTGTGGAGCTATAAGGCTCAGGGAGGGTGTGAAAGACTATTTTAACAGTGAGCCACAGTATTGTGTTCGATCTAGCCCTACTCATTTAGAACTTAGTTAACCTCTATAAATTAATAGAAGAGAACTTATGAAGGGGAAATAATGTTCATGTTCCTTTCAGCCACCTATATACAAAACTGGCTTCCACAGGTTATGGTATCCAAAGTTGGGATTGTCTTCAGCGTCACCTGGGGTTGAGTGCTAGGGCTAGTGAGGCAACCCTTGATGCCACATAGAATGTTGAGGTAGGGTACAGGAAGACCCTGATATTGAGTCCTCAATGGCCTGCAAAAGGGAGGTGAGCTCCAAATTGCTGCACCAGAATTTTCAGCATCTCTATTTGTTGTCTGAAAAGTCCCATTAACTTCTCATACATCTCCCACTCCTTTTCCTGGGCCCTTCTTCTCTCCACTCTATCCTTCTCCAGGCTGTGTGCAATAATCATCATCCAGTGCCTGTGCTGACAGTCTGATGCAGCACTGGCTTTCAGGATTTCACTGAACATGTCATCCTGTGTTCTCATCTTTCTCTTCCTTATTGGCTCAGGTGTTGCATGGGTGAGGATGGGAAGACCACAATGACAGCAGATTGCAGATAAAACATATTAGCAGAAACAGAAAATGCTACATATGCACCACAGAAAGTGAAACTTCACATGCTGTACTCAATATCAGTGTACCCCAAAAGTTTTAAGCGTTACATTTGCAGTTCTGCTTGCTTTTTCTTATGTTTGATGCCGGTTACCACAACAGTCCCAGAGAACATGGGAAACTGAGGAAAGAATTGTTCAGCTCCATGATTCTTGTAATATAGGGCAATAACAATTGAATCCTGGCACCATTTTCCACAGATGGTGAGGATTCTAGCTAATATCTCACTCCCAAATCAGAGAGCGCACAGCTGCTGCTGCTGCTGTTGTCCAGAAGTTGCCCAGCTCCACATGCTGCTAGCCCACGTACTAGAACAGTGTCTGCTAAAATTATCACTGAATAATATGGGAAAGTGTCCTACCCATGGCAGAAAAAGGTAACCCTACCTTAGTAACATTTGGCAGAAGATTTCAGAGTTCCTCCATGGAAGCTTCAGAGATTTTCCCAGAGAATTTGAAGGACATCCATGTGCACATAAACAAATTGCTCTGCATGGCCCCCTCAACTCTAGAGGGGGAGGAAATGCAAATAAGCAACTCTCTCTCAGTTGTGCTTCTCCTCCTGCTAGCACAAGTAAATGCACAACAACTCAAAAGATGTGCCCTGCTACTTGTTGGGGACGTGGATCTGTTACTTAAACACCTATGCACCTGAGGATTCATTCTCTGCATTCGGCTTGCCCGTCCTCAACCAGTGGGACTGCCTGGATTGCATTTGAGTCACAAACAAGTCCTCGCTCACCATGCAGCTGGATCCCTGTTGCCTGTTTCCAACACTTTTCTGCTTCCTTGTCCAGCACCACCTCCTCACTGCTCATGGGAGAGAGGTTTATGATTCAGGCTCCTCAGAGGTATCCTCAATGCTTTTAGAGGACTGGATGTTTCTCCACCAAACACAACATGCAATGATTTGTAAATGTGGCAGGTCTGTGGGTTGGCAGTGGATTGATTGTTGGCTTCCATGGCTCTCTCATATGCCTTTCACAGCTTCTTGGTTGTCATGCAGCACTACTGCTGCTCCTTACCACAGCCCTTTCTCCTGCAACCCCTGAGCAACCTACTCATACATGTCCACATTTCTAATAGTTGGTCAGAGCTTTACCTGCACAGCCTCTTGTCACCAAAGGCCCAGGAGATCCAATACCTCCTGTGTACTCCAGCCAGAAGCACATCCCAGAGCATGTAGCCAGTATCATCATCAGAGCAGTTGCTGGGTGTGCTCATCAAGCCAAGAAAAGGAGCTTCAAAATTCACAGGGCTTTGAGGGGGAGGGCAGAAGAGATGCTTCTGGCCTTTGTGTCACCTCAGTAGCGAACTCGCAATGGTGACCAGAGCAATCAGTGTGAGGCAGCTGCTGCAGGACAGTAACAGTGGAGTAAGGAACGCAGTGATTACACTCACAATGCGTCAACTTAATCACCTTATCCTTGGTGCTACCACACTAACAGAAGTATTGTTAAGCTGCCTTTTGTCAACCTAATTTTGCATGTAGACCAGGTCAAAGTTTAGTGCCTTCTAGAGATTCAAGAAGATTACCAATGTTCAAAATATACTTCCTCTTGCCAGAAGCAATATCTTCACACTGAACACCCACACTGGCCTGTAAACCAACACTGATGACAGCAAGTTCAGCAAAGCTGTTTTCAGTGGAAATTAAAATTAACAATGCAGATGCTGTTAGCTATTAAAAGCACTACCATTTACGCCTACATATGATTAAATGCCTGTCACCCTATTTCAATTACAAGCCCCCAGTCCTCAGTGACAAAACATTCTTCAGACTGAAGTGTAGCTTCAAAGACCACAGACCCAAGTGCAATTTAAAAATTAAGTTTTCTTCATAGCTGAAGTGCTTTACATGGGTGTTTGTTCAGCTTCAATTTCAGGGGGTGACTCTGCCCTCCGCATAGTCAGAGGGATACCTTTACATGCCCTGTGACTCAAAACAGAGAGGCTCCAGAGCTACTTAGTCCCTCCGACCACAACAAATCTACAGTTCATCACAACTAGAGTTCTCAAACTGGATTTAGTACCTGGAACCCTATCCAATCCCACGCAAGAATAGCCTCCAAGGAGCCCACAAATGCAAAGAAAGTGTTAAAACAAATACTGAGGCACTGAGTTGCACAGCCTAGGTAAGTATCAGGCTCCCTGTGGTCTTACTTAGCCCCTTTTATCTTTTCTATGCATGGCACAGATTGCTTGCAAGGCAGGGAGAGGGGGAAGAGGAGACATAGGGAAGCTCTATCTCCAGCACTTGAATGAGAGGCAGGGGACTGGTTCTTGCGCAAGCCAGTATACTGCAGCATATAAGTGGGCATGTTTTGAACCTGAAGGAGTATAATTGGACATCTAGCCAGATAAGGCATCTGAAGCACACACAAGCTGCCTTTGCTGTGGAACGTTCCACTGACCACAACGTCTCCTGAAGTAATCTACACATTGCTGTGCTCTTCCTAGCAGTACCAGGCCAGAGCCTATAAACCCTAGGAACAATGTGTGAGTTAGTAAACTGTTGGGTGTGAATATACCAGTTATAGGAAAATTGTGTTAAAAAACTATTTGTTTCTGATGTAGGAAGGTCTCAAAGATCAATTCCCAAAAGCAGATAAAGGGTTCCATTTGGTTTCTACACATAAGGGTGAGACTGGAACATCAGCAACTGAGGGGATGGGATGATAGTCTGACTTGTAAAACCTGTTTCTTGTTCAAATACTTTGAAATTAATCTGCGTGAAAGGATTCAAACTTCTTGACCTTTCAACTATTGGCTCAGACAGCTCCAGTTTTCAAAGCAGGCATCCAGAAAAAAATAGGAAGATGAGATCTAATATTTCAAAGGCTTTATCTATACTTAAAGTGTACCCATGGCAACACTTTAAACTGAAAGTGAGGCATGACACCAGTAAACTACCTCCACAAGGGAGTAGCTAACAGCTCTGCAGCCTGGTTCACAATGGTGCTATAAGTTGCTGTGCTGGGTTTTTTTTTTTCCTTCTTTTTTCCTTCATATGCCTGAGCCAGAAATTCATAGCGCTGTTAAGTGCCAGTGTAGACTTAGCCTAATAGAAGAGAGCAAACAGAAAGCAGCTGCTTCTCTTTTTCACTCTCCATCCCTCCATTTCTTGGGAACATCTTTCAGACCTAGATACATCACAAAGGAAAAAAAAAACCCATTGCTTCTACTACCTCTTGACAACTTGTCCTTAAGGCAGATAAGACCTTACGCTGTAACTGGACTTATAAATCCAAGGCATAGATCAGCCTACTTGAAAGGGATTCGTACATCTTAAAGAAATATTTTGATGAAGCTGAAGGAACAGTGTCTGAATTTTAAATTATAATTTTAAACTTCTCTGCTGCCATCAATTATTTTCTGCCATACTAGGCTAATCAATGTAAAGAAACTGTGTGAGCACAATTTCCCCTGAAGTTCCCTTCCTCTTTTGTAACAGCTATCTAAAACTTGGCCTTTCTATTAAGGAGAAGCAATGAACAGAGTATCAAAGCAGTACCCTAGTCCACAGCTGGCTACCCAAAGCAGCGTGGCAGAGCAGTTCAAGCAATAAATAAGGTTATGATATTATCAATCAGTGACGTAAACAAAAAACAAATTTTTGCCCAACTGGAGGAAAATATTTGTTTAGGGGAAAAGGCTGTTTTTTAAGCTTTGAATGTTTTTGCTAAGTAACAGTCAAATAAAGGGAGTTACCTATTTCAAGAACATGGGCCTGACTTCCAAAATTAAATGAGTATGTAATATGAACAGGTTCTACCTCCCAAAACTAGGATTCTCTAGTCCTGCAACATCTGTGGTCCAGCAGGACCAAAGATGTTACTGGAACAGAGAGCCCCAGGAAGCTGTTGAGAGGGGAGCCAGGAAAGGTTTGTTTACTGGGGCCGGTACCCAGGGGGCTAGAGCTGGGGCACATTGGTAGTCTGGCAGGGGCTACAGCCAGCGCCCCCCGGGGCCTCATCAACAGCCCATGGATGGAGCTTGTGTGACTAGGGCCAGGGCTGCATCCAGTGTCCCCAGATCTGGAGGTTGGGGCTGCATCTGGCAGCCTGGCCTCATCTTGGGTTGGGGCAGCCCAGCAGGGGCAGGCCTGGTGATAAAGGGGCTGCCCCAGGAGCATAAAGCCAGGTGTGGGGGCACAGAAGCAGGAGGCCAGCAGGGCATAGAGCCAGCAGCATGGACGGCTGGAGGCAGGAGACCTCCCTTCATCCGGCAAATTCCCTCTTTCAGAACTGGTCAGGTGCTGAGGGTGCCAGATGAACGAGGTGCAACTTGTGAATGCAAATACCACAGTTACATATACAAATTAAGTACTGGCACCCACAAATGGGCAGTTACAAATTTTGCAAACTCTCTGCCTGAGTAATTGTGTTTTTCCATAATTATATTTTCCTAACTAGCAAAGTCAAAAATGTGCGTCAAGCAGAAGTGTATGAAATGTTTGCATGGCTACGGGAGATACTGCAACATGTCTACTGTTCTCTCGCAAGCTGTCGAAATGCAAACGTCAGCAGGATTCAAGAGCTATGGTTGTGTGTAATAATGACAGCGAGTTCTTCTAAACAGTTTTTCATTTTCAGTTCTCCAAATGCTTTACAAAGGAGATCAGCATCATGGATCAACTTACACCTCTGTATCAAAATCATGTAAAATGGTCATGATGTAAGAGCATGTCAAACCTGGCCATTTTGCAATTTGGCACCAGGAAACTATAGATTGGTCAGGTTTACCTCAATCACTGGGAAAATAGTGGAGGGCATACTCAAGGAATCCATTTTGGAGCACTTGGAAGAGGGGAAGTGATCAAAAGTAGCCAACAAGGATTCACCAGAGCAAGTCCTGCCTGACCAATCTGATTAGTTTCTATGACGAGGTAACATGCTCTGTGGACATGGGGAAGTCAGTAGATGTGATATACCTTGACGTCAGCAAAGCTTTTGATATGGTCTCCCACAACATTCTTGTCCATAAGTTAAGGAAATATGGATTGGATCCTTGGACTATAAGATGGATAGAAAGCTGGCTTCACGGTCAGGCTCGACGGGTAGTGGTCAATGGCTCAATATCTGGATGGTGGTCAGTTTCAAGCAGAGTGCCACAAGGCTCAGTTCTGGGGCTGGTGTTGTTCAACATCTTTATTAATGACCTGGATGAGGGACTGGATTGCACCCTCAGCGAGTTTGCAGATGACACAAAACGAGGGGGAGAGGTAGATATATTGGAGGATAGAGAGAGAATCCAGAGTGACCTGGATAAATTGGAGGACAGGGCCAAAAGAAATCTGATGCAGTTCAACAAGAAGTGTAGAGTCCTGCACCTGTGGTGGAAGAATCCCTATCATTGTTATAGGCCGGGGACTGACTGCCTCAGCAGCAGTACGACGGAAAGGGACCTAGGGGTTACGGTGGATGAAAGGCTGGATATGAGTAAACAGTGTGCCCTTGTAGCCAAGAAGGCTAATGGGATATTAAGATGCATTAGGAGGAGCATTCTGAGCAGCTCTAGAGAAGTAGTTGTTCCCTTCTATTCGGCACTGGTGAGGCCACATCTGGACTATTGTGTCCAGTTTTGGGCCCTCCCGTATAGAAAGGATGTGGATGTGCTGGAGCAGGTACAGTGGAGGGCAACAAAATGATTAAGGGGCTGGAGCGCAAGACCTATGAGGATAAGCTGAGGGATCTGGGCTTGTTTAGTTTAAAGAAGAGAAGACTTAGGGGTGATTTAATAGCAGCCTTTAACTTCCTGAAGGGAAGCTCTAAAGAGGAGGGTGAGAAACTGTTCTCAGTGGTGTCAGATGGCAGAACAAGGAGTAATGCTCTGAAGTTGAAGAGGGAGAGGTGTAGGTCACATATTAGGAAAAACTACTTCACCAGGAGGGTGGTGAAGCATTGGAATGCATTGCCTAGAGAGGTGGTGGATTCTCCATCCCTCGAGGTTTTTAAGTCCTGGTTTGACAAGGTCCTGGCTGGGATGACTTAGTGGGGGTTGATCCTGCTTGAAGCAGTGGGCTGGACTAGATGACCTCCTGAGGTCCACTCCAGCCCTCTGATTCTATGAATGATACTATGGACATGGCACATTATAACCGTGTAAGACATGTATGTGAAGTCAAAATGTGACAGTCACCAACAATACACAGCTTGAAAGCAAGGACATGTTCCATATGTTTTTTTGGAAGAGGAACCCCCTGAGTGACACACAGTTACATCCCAGAGATGTCCAAATAGTTGTTTGCAGATCACTTGGTGCGAGTCAACAGAAATGTCTCAGCCCATGTCACTGGTTTTTCAAGTCTCCAGACTGAGAGCAGCAGGACCAGAAAGAGATGAAATAAGAGAAAAAGGAGATTGTACGATTGTTTTCTCAAAAAGAACAAAAGCACTTCTCACTAAAGGCTGATAAAACTCTACAAATATTACTTAGTATAAAATGTTCCACAATCGCTGTAGTTGCCACAGAGATCTCATGTAACTGTGAATGAGATGGGCTGTGGGATTGTAAATGAAAAGGGGGCCACAAAACAAACTTTCTACAAAGGAGATGTTCTCTTATGAAAAAGCTTGAGACTCTGAATTCTAACCTCAAGTTACCTTTTTTGCTGTTCACATGTAAATGGCATTACTCTAGTAGATTGTAAGGGATATTTTTCCTCATGTTACCTACATGTAATTTTTATGATGAATTAATAAGATTTTTCCTTCTCACTGAATATAATTTTGCACACTGGCTCAGTTGGGAAACACTAGGAAATTTTATTAAAGGAAGTAATGCACCTTACAGTCCATTATGCTAGACTGCACTGATATTTATATTAAACAAAATAAATAAGTAACAAGGAGAGCAAAACTGCAGGGAAATAGAGAGCCTCTGCTATTGTGGGTTGTCCATAGTTGTAAGATCAATATCATTTAGCTCTGATGACTAGGACATGATCTGCAGTGTCACCATCACTATAATTTTTTTATTTTTACTTTTTGAGAGCTTTTAGAAAAGCCTAGTTTTGAGAAGCTCTATACTCATCTCTTTTTAAAAAATGGTGATACTTTATATTAAAAGCTGGAGATCGCTGATTTAAGTAAGATATGGCTTTTGTACTTTAAAAATATATGTTCTAAACGAAGCAACAGTAAGTGTCCTGGGTAGGTTATATTTTCTGTTTCCAGCAATGTTCAATATTGTGTGTGCTTTGCACCTCAGAAGTGAGTCTGCCAAGGCACTTAGAAAATGTAAGTCTTTTAGGGACTTCATGAGAATGGGCTACAATTGACACAAAACAGAACCCATCCACCGGTAGCGTCAAATCCCCCAACAAGCACAAACACTCAAAATCTACTAAAAATCCACAATGAGGGGAAAAAAAGCCATTTACTGCATGTCACTAAAAGACAGAGATTCCCCCTAATAAAAGCGTAAAGAATGGATTTTGGCTTCCTGTAAGAACAGAACAAGGTTTTGTTTTGTTTTCAAAACAAAACAAAAACAAAAAACCCACAAATACCACACATTTGTTTAAAGAAACAAGTGATTTTCACAAATCCATTTCCTTTTATCTGTCTTTAGAGGTCAGTTTTTCAATCAGTTCTTGAAGAGGAGCCAGTTCTCTTCTGTCAATAAGGTTGAATTCCTGTAGGGGTGGGGGGACGGGACATTTTACATGTACAAAAAAGATGGAGCATTAGTATCAGCTTTACAATTAATTATAAAGTTATACTGAATTCTGCAATTTTGAACTCCAGGTATACCTGCTAGCCAATTTCAAATTTTATGTAGCTGGTTCAAATCCAACCTAGGTCACAAGTGACTAAACATTGTCACATTCACCAAAAGTTGTTCACAAGCTTATCTGAAATGAATCTATGTGCTCTCTAACGTGCTGGTAGATCCATATTAAAAAAATATCAAATCACTACACTCTCAGTAAGCTTCCTTCTCAGATCCTTTTCTGCATTCAGGCACTCCAACAGTACATCTCAGTTCTTCTCATTTTATAACATCTAAAGGGCCACTTCCCTAATGGAAATATGCCAGCAGCCAGTAAATGTTCTCTCTGCAGATTGATTTTAGCTTTTCTTCTTCTATCAGCTATGAATAAAGGTTGTCTTTGGTACCTGCCTGTCTTGTGGAAACACATCATAATTCATTAACACTCCTATAGTACCTTAAAAGGCAACACTTTTATTAGGTCATGAGCTTTTGTGGGTAAGACCCACTTCTTCAGCTCATGACCTAAAAATCTGATAGTCTTTATGGTGGTACAGCACTGCTTCCTATTTGTGAATCTACAGACTAATATATCACTGTTGCACTCTGTCACTACTTACAGCGATAAGTACACACTAGAATACCTATAAGGTAGCATCCTGAGTTTAGAGCTGCCCAATTATATACAAATTACCTGCATCTATACCAACTGCTAGAAAATCCAAAGAATGGTATTTTTATATATATCAGCATTTTACTTCTTCCTGTCTTCAGAGCAGAAGGCAATCATTACCATAGCATTCTTATGATAATTTACCTGAACAAAAAAAATAAAGTGCTTGAAGGATGTGTTAAGATGTGCTTCTTCTTGTAGCTGGATCACTGGATCAAAGTGCTGGTGGTAAATATGAGCATAAACTCTGAAGAGACGCTTTAGAATGGTCTTTGCCACTGACATGAAGTTCTTTGGGAATGGGACACCTAAAAAGCAAGAAATGTATGGTACACTCTTTGGGGCTAAAACCAAGTCTTCATAGATTTTAAAGCCAGGTGGACTACTACAATCATTTAGTCAGATCTCCTGCATAACACCGGCCATGGATTCTACCCAGCAATTCCCTGATCAAGCCCTTAAACTCCTAGTTAAGCTAGAGCACATGTTGTAGGAAAAAACACATTTATCTGAGTAAGTTGTTCCAATAGTTATCCTTTCTGTCACAAAATAAAAAAAAAAAAAAAAAAAAAAATTGTAGTTTGAAGTTGTCTAGCTTCAGCTAACCATCACTAGATCTTGTTATACCTTAGTCTGCTAGATTAAAGTGTCCTCTACTGTCAGAAATTTTCTCCCCATCATGGCAAGTTACTGCTCAACTGTCTTTTGGATAAACTAAATAGATTGAGCTTCTTTTGTGTTTCACCACACAACAGACTTCAAATCATTCCTGCAGCTGTTTCCTGAACCCTTTCCAATTTATCAATATACTTTTTACACAGTGGACTCCAGAACTGGATGGATATGTTGGTAGCGATCTCACTAATCCCTTTTACTGGGGTGATAAAAATATTTCCTTGTTTATATATCTAAGGACTGCATTTATTCTCTTAAGCTACTGCATTCCACTGGTAGTTTCTGGTCACTTGGTAAACTATTATAATCCCATAACTCATTTTCTGAGTCTGTTTTCCACAATATAGTCTCCTCCCATAGCCTATTAAATTCCACATATGCTCAGGCTGAACATTTCTAGTCCAACATCACCCATAATCCAGCATGATTTTAGTTAGCCAGTCAACCATTTATCATGGGTGTGGCCAAGTTCCCTGTGGTCCCATAAAGTTTATTTACAGCCACCCATCCTGGCTCTCAGTGTTCTGCGCAAGTTTTTAGCTGTAATTTATCCTTAAATGTCTTCTTAGAGCCCAGTAAGCAATGGAAGTGTTGGTAATGCTGCTAGACAATATTGACCTCCTGTGGTTCTGCAAATTCTCTCGTTTGGCACCGGTTAGGTCCTGAGGGTGCTGGACTAGAGAGGTTTAACCTGTACTTGAACAGGGCCAAGCAAAATGGAGGTCCAAGTCCTCTGTGCACTACAGTAAGATAAATATAAAATAATTAAAAACACTATTAACATTACTGTTAAAAATCAAAGTGGTTGTTTTCTCCTCCCCTATTTGATCCATCCAACAGCTCCAAACTGAAGCACTAAAGTAAATGCCAGATTGCTAACGGGTTCTATGTTGCAACATACAGAGCAGGGGGTAGTTGAGAAGAGGTGACTTAAAAACAAAACCTAATATATATTTATTGCACCTGGCTAAAACCATGGACAAGTAAAAGCAAAAGCCATTTGTTTTTGACAAATGAGCCATTTTTTCAAATGGACTGTCATTAAATGTTTGCTGAATAAAACCATGCATTTAAACAAGCCTCCACAAAACGTTCAACACTTCTCTATTTATTAGAAAGCAATAAATTCTGTATTCGCCACTGCGGTGCAATGCTGGCCTAAAAGGGGGGAAACCACCTTAGGGCTATGCATCTTTTCTACGCAGAAATTTATTTTGGTGCTTGGGGAAAACTATATTTTGCAAAAAGTTACTGATACTAGGGTATAGGGGTTGGAATTACTTTCATTCCCCTTCTATATACCCAGGAGAAACACTCTGTGTTTTATAAACAGAAAAGCTGAAGAAAAAAAAAAAAATCAGTAAAAATACATTTGCTTATTAAATAGAGACATCTTTTTTCTACATCCTGAATTTTAACAGATTTTTATTAAACATTGCTCAATTATGTACATATCTGAAAGCCAGGTACACAAATTGTACCAGTTTAACCAGAAGAAAGTACCTTTTGGTGAACTAACACATTGCTGTTTAACTACCCTCTGACAGTCAGTAATCATTTAAGAAAAATCTCAGCATTCAACGGCTCACTATTTCTATTTACTGCTGAGTTCCATTTGGGGTTGAGTTGGTATTCCTTCCTTCCTTCCTGTAGCTGTAAAGCTACACAAGCTTTGCAATGTTAACAGATCTTAATAGTCCTTTACAACAGGGACCCAATGTCACTGTTCATTTTTACCTATTTTGGATGGAAACAGCGTCTCATCATCCAGCTGATCCTGGACCCAAGTCATCAGGTAATCAATGTACTTTGGCGCTGAGCACTTGATTGGTTTCTTTATGTTTGTCCCATCTGCCCAGTGATACTCGTATCTGGTTTGGAACAGAAAGGAAAAACAAGGGAGTCATTGAGCCATTCATACAAAAGCCTTGGAAGGGTTTTTGTTCCTGTTTAAGGCCTGAACTTGACTTTCATAATGCTTTTGGAAACACACACTCCACTTTCTTTCCCTATACCAAGGGAGTGAACAACTTAGGAATGAAAACGACTGCTGAGAACATTTTTTATTTATCATGCATCTTTGTAAAATATGGTTAAAATATATTTGTTTTACACAACAGCAACATTTTGGAAATATTTAATCAAAGCGTGCCAGGTTTAAATATTGTGAAAGCTATGTGTTCCCTCTGTATCCAAAGGGCTGCTACGTTTTAATCAGCACACCCTGAAAATTCTAGGTACACAAGTGTAATTAGCAAAACTACCCTACTCTGGGAGACCACCTTGGTTACAACAATCTTGCAGCCCAGTGAGATGAAGGAGGGCCACTCATGCGGTCCACTCACAAGCCCAGGTTGCCCTTTACTGCTCTGAGGTCTTTTGTGCATATGTGGATCTTACTTAGCTTGTGTGACTTGACAAAGCTTTGACTCAAGTGGATGATTTCTGCGAAACAGTAGAAATATATTTTCTGGCACAACACGTTAATAAGTGGAAATGTGCAGAAATAATCTTCCAATACTCTGTCTGATGTCTTTGTCTGATGTCAAATACCCCATGTCTGATTGGCTAGGTACAGTATACACATGTGGTCCTTCTAGGGGTCATGAAGCTGAGGAAATAAGTTAATCTGCATTATTAAATGTATGAAAACATTCTTCTGGCACTGAAACTTCTTTACAGGGTTCCTGAAATACAGAGCAGCAACAGTAGGGCACTTAAGGAAGATTAAAACCAGATTTATACACTAGAGACTACATTTCTTCTAATAAAACATACCAAGCCATTGCCATCAACTAAAGTTCAACTGGATAGCTGGATCAGGCTTGTCTGAGGAAACCTGTCTCCCCACCTCGCAAATCCTCTGTAATGCTCAAGGATCATGTTTTAATAGACACAAATTATACTTCACAGGTAGCCTAGGAAATAAAGCCTTTATTGTGACTGGCTGTAGGATAAAAACAGCCTCAAATGACTTGAGGGGATTTTCCAGGATTGAGATAGAATTATTCTTTCTGTTCACATATACTAATGATACCCCCTAAATATGAAAATATGCCTATGCACTAAAGATAAGACCAACTCCTCCTCCACAGAATTCGACATAATAAACATACACTTTAAAAAAAATAAAAGTACCTTTGAGAAGGCTGTTGGACAAAACTCACCTTTGCCAAGCAAAATGCATATACTGGGTGTCTAGGATTAAGATTTTTAAGGTAGTTTGTGCATAAGAACTTTAGATATATCATCTTTAAATCCCAGTGAAGAGAGAGAGTTCAATTTTGGCTGTCCTTTTTGCCAAGGGACATTGGAGCAAATGAAGAGGTCAGAGAAAGTTAAGTGGGTTCGCACACTGATGAGAGAGAACTGCTATTAGAAGTGGCAGATTCAAATGAAGCTATATAACTGTTCTCACAGCAGACACGTAAGCCAGAGGAACAGCAATTTCATACTTAATTTTACTTTAGGCCAAAATCAGGCTTTGTAGATATCCTCCCCTTCTAAAACCCAGGCTTCTTTTGTTAAAGTGCCCAAACACAGAACTGCTGAGCATATGTAATTCTTACTGAAGTCAAAGAGATCTCGCAAAGTACTCACTGCTGGAATGGAGGGGGAGTTTTATGAAGATACTTAAATTTGGATTTAGAAGCTTAACCCTTGACACCCCAATTTGAAAACGGTGACAATTATTTTCCTGTGTGTTTCTGTTGCCAGGTATGAAAACCAATGAGAAAAGGGGAAAATGAAACAATAACTCGATTTCCCCTCCTACCTAGTATCTAGTAAGCCCAGGGTGGTCAGTAAGCAGCCTGAGGGGCCAGATGCGATTCACCAGGGTTAGCCCCTAGCAGGCTGTCAGACATTCTATTTATCTGTGCATCTGTAGGTATGGCTGTACAGTAGACCCGCCCAGCTTACGCTGAGATTTGCTTAAGTCAAATTTCACTTAACTCGGGGAGGATGGGGAGAGCAGGAAACTGACCAGTGCAGCAGCAGTGGTCAGTTTCCTTCCTCCTGTCTGGGTGGCAGCCTGACTCTCACCATCCCCGACAAGAGCAGTTTCCCTGCTCCTGTCTGGGGATGATAGTCGGGCTGCCATTCCTGACAGCAGCGGTTTCACAGCTCCTGTCAGGGTGGCAGCCTGACTCTCGCCTTCCCTGACATAAGTGGGGAGGCTGCCACCCCAACAGCAGCAGGGAAACTGCTCCTGTCAGGGCTGGTGAGAGTCAGGTTGCACTTCTGACAGGAGCAGTCTTCCCTGCTCCTTTCATGGGCGGCAGCCAAGAATCAGGCTCTGGCTGCTGCCACTGACTGGAGCTGGAAAACTGACCAGTGCAGCAGCCCTGTTCAGTTTCCCCACTCCTGTTAGTGGTGGGGAACTGTTGCCTGACTCCCGGAACTCCACTCACAGGAGCCAGGAAACTGGCCAAGGCTGCTGCACTGGTCAGTTTCCCAGCTCCCCTGAGTGGCAGACAGCGCAGAGCCAGGCACCAGCTCCCACCAACTCAGAGTGGCATTAACCCGAGATTCACACAACTTGAATAGATGTATCTTGGGGTTCTACCGTACACAGCTCCCAGCCAATGGCAGCTACAGGTAGGAGGAACAGCAAACCACAGCCAAAGGGAGCTGTGAGCAGTGGTATCTGCAGATGTACAAGTAAGTAAAGTGGATGGTGGCCCATCAGGGACTAACCCTGGAGAACTATGTCCAGCCCAAAGGCTGCTTATTGCCCACCCCGCAGTAGACATATTACTTTAACAATATATTTTCCAATGTGCTCGTTCTGCTTACGATTAACATGACATTTGATGTGGCAAATATAGTCATAAGGACTGAAAATGGAAGGCAGAAGTATCTCGTTTTGGTTGGGTTGAGGAAAGAATATGGATTGGAATAGGAGGTAGTGTTCTAAGATGGGTACAAAGAAAGGGGGCACACCCTCTCAAAAGGGCATGAAATTTCTTAGGGGAGGCACAGAGTGATCAGCCTCCCCACTCCCTGCCTCTTAGGCCACCACAAAGAAACACTTTCAAAGAGAGGGTTTCAGAGCTGAAGTCCTGGGAATACCACAGCACCACAAGCTGGATTCAAGTGGTATAAACAAGAAAAGTGCACTGAATATTAGTCTGTAGGGAGAAAAGAGGCAGCCCTTAGCATGACAAGTCTTACAATTTTGTTAAAAAAGGTACAACTTCGAATGCTTCTTATCCTGTGCTCTGTCCCTAAAACCCTGACACAGTGTGGAACAAAATTTTACATTTACATAATCCACTGTTGCAGCTTGACAAGAACAAACAATAGGTAAACTCAACTGCTCTAAACTGACCAGCCAGATTGCTAGCATTCAGATTCAACAAAATAAGCAAGAGAAATTGTTCCAAAGGATAACTTGCCTTGGATAAGCAGGAAAAGAGGAAGAATAATTAGAAAGTTAGATAATGCAATCACTTTTGGATCACTTCAAGGAAATTGCCACTGGCTTCCAGGGTCTCCTGTGGGTTGTGGGGGAGGGGCCTGCTAACTGCAGGGATGAAAAGCGGGGCCTGACGTAAAAAGTTTGTTCACACCTGTTCCAAGACATGAGTAAATGAAGCTTACTATTTCCTTTCCCTTTTTTATTTTTCTGACAATTGGCCAAATAATGGACCACAGGGTAGCAGAAGGCAGAACATAGAGACTGCTTCAGCTGCCGCTACTGACCTCTACACAATAATTTTTACCCAAGTTAACTTATTGCCCGTTGCTCAAGCTACCTCCTATGCTTGTAAAGGGCTAATCTAGAAAAATCTCCACCGAAGATCTGTGTCAAAGTAACAAGACTGAGTCCATAGTGAATGAAATATGTACAAGGTCTTGGCTAATTATACAAATCATTCCAGTCTTATAAGTGCAAGCAGTTCCCCTTCTCCAAGCAAGATCTCAGGCCAGGGATGTATGCAAAGTACCCTAGGAAATAATTTCCTGTACTTAAAGGTCCCTTCCTAAGACAGCTGCTGAAAAAAGGTAGTGAGTATGACGTATAGAGACTCCAGATTCAGAGGCCCAGAAGCCACTCACGATTAACGCTTGTCCAAAACATGAGGTAGGATTCTCCACATCAAAAACTGTTTTAGCCCAATCTGTCCACTGCCCAGCGGTTCCCTCAAATATTTATCTTGGGTTTACAAAGACTAATAATTAATCATGTGCAGCACAAACACAAGAATCCATGCCCATGCCAGAAGGAAGGCTATTTTCACACATCAGTGCATCTTCAGTATAGTTAGATATTTCATAAGGTTCAGGAAACAAGCCTTTCAGTTTCACTTTAAATATGGACAAGACATCTCAATGATTTGCAAAAGTGAGCCATTTATATGCTACATATTTCATGCATCACTAATCAGATTATTTGTTTCCCTTCTAATATCGCTTAAATCGTGTTACACCCGTCTTGTCGAACATTTATGACGAAAATCTACATATCCTGAATTTTTCAGTTTTTTCTAGCAGGATGTTGCAATGAGAGAACAGGACACATCTTTTTGTAGTATCAAAACAAAAAGCAGTCAAGTAGCATTTAAAGACTAGCAAAATAATTTATTAGGTGAGCTTCCGTGGGACAGACCCACTTCTTCAGACCATAGCCACACCAGAACAGACTCAATATTTAAGGCACATGAGTCTGTTGTGGTCTGGCTATGGCCTGAAGAAGTGGGTCTGTCCCACAAAAGCTCACCTAATAAATTATTTTGCTATTCTTTAAAGTGCTACTTGACTGCTTTTTGTTTTGATAGTATATAGACTATGCAGCCCAAATTAAGGAAAGCAAAGAGGAAGATGAAATTGGACATTCATGATATTTCTAAGGTAGGCATGAGAACCTAGCCACTCACACTTGCATACTGTTAGGCCTTCTTTTTACAATATAAAGCAACAAGAGAGGCACAGCATTTTATCTGCTTTTAAATGTCACCTCTAACACAATGGCAACTGAGTTTGTAAACAGAGACTGATCTCAAAAACTGCATTCTCAATGAAGTAGAACAAGCATTCTTACTTTGGGCCTGCTGACATCACTGGGCAGCTTTCTTCTGTACAGAAGTCCGTAATAGTCCCATAAAGCATATTGATTTGGTTGAAGAAGTCCACAGCTGCAAAGAATTTAAATAGTCAGTTAGCAGTCTTTCAACAGTCTAACAACAATGCAAACTTCACAAAATACCCACTGATGAACAGCTGTATGAAGTTCTGTAATGAAACTTCCTCGCTATTAATTGCTTTTTTAAATATTATAAAGGAAATGCAGGGCAAAGACAAAAGAGGCCATAGAGTGTAACTGTTATATTAAAGTCTATTGATATAGAATGATTTCTGTTCAACTAGTTAATGAGCCAACTACCAAGAATTTATGTTTAGCCCTTTAATCAGCACCCTTCATTTAGGTTTTTTCATTTTGGGGAAATGCTTATTAAGCACTCTGGTGAAAAGACAGATATTTAACAACATTACACCTTCTGCAATGAAAGAAAACTGTTACCATACACCATCTATCTCAAGCAAGACCTTTTAAAATACCATTTATTCACAAAATGGCTGGGCACCCAGCAGCTCCAACTGCAACTGAAAGTGGTAGGTGCTCATTAAAAGTCAGGCTTCTTAGTTTGGAGCACAACTTTGAGCTCTTGTTTTTAAAAGGTTTGGCCCCCGTAATCAATTTATAAAAATAACCCTTCTTCCCCCTGTCCCTCCCATTGACTGATCATGGCTTCCATTGGTTCTCTCAATGCTGCTCCAAGGCCACCCAAAGAAATGCTTTAGGAGCATAGTCTCACTATTCAATGTAAACTACAGGCAAAATTGAAGCAGGAAAATTAATCACAAGCTCTATTTCAGGGAGTCAATTTGTGACTGATAACAGGAAAACTTCTGGTTCTATAACACTTCAGGGGATAATGGTTCCATCTGCTTTCCTGCAATTATTCCCATCTACCTTCCACCCAGGAAGAATCCAGCTACCATAACAGAGTCTGCTGACAAAATCATGTAATACAAATCCACAAGAAAATAAGGTTGGTATTATACCAATACAAAAGTCTGAAATTTAGTACTTATGGCAAATTCAGCTTCAATTTCCAAAACCTATTTCATTTTGTCACTGGTAAATGATGTTTCTAGTGCCCTTCACGCTGCACAGCTAATCTTGACCTTGCGAATAGATGCACAGTTAATCTTGTTTCCATCAGTCTGCACACTCAACAGATGCACTATAGGTACTTCTACACTGCAAACAGCAGCCTTGTGTGGTTGGCACCAACAATATCGACAGACATTGGGCCGATGGCTGGAACTCAGGCTCTTGAGGTCTAGGTATGTGGGCCAGGATCAGAGCTCAATTCCAAACAGCCAGACAGCTATTTGTAGAGCTATAGCTCAAGCCTGAGCCTGTTGACTGGCTCTACAATGGGTTACTGCTTGCTGTGTAGATGTACCCAAAGAGATTAACAACCTTCCAATATTTGTCTTAGTTGGGTGAGGTGTGAAAAACCAAATTACTGTCATTTCTATGCTTATGTCTTGCTAAGACAGATCTCAAAAATATTCAATGCCCTCATTTAAGGAATTTGACAGACAAGCCATGTTCTTAAATGCCACTTGCTATTTGAATGAGTGTTGAGCCAAGAATAAGACTCTTTGCTTCCAATGATCAAGGAGCTGAATATCAAACTGACTCATCTTCCAAGCATTCAGAAAGACATTTTTGTATGGGTAGCCTTAATTAGAACATGACATTTACAGAGCTATCAGGTACAAAATGTGGCACTCCCACAACTACAGTTTGCAGGACACTAGGGAGCACTGTGGGTTTTGCAATTTTCACATGAAAAGTCATGCTCAGACAGCTCAGTATCATTCAATGTGGTATCTAAGACTGGGCTTGATCTTGCAGCAGGGCAGTAAGAAAACAGCTTTCATTGCTCTGTTACAACCCCCCAGTGAATGTTATTAACTTACTCTAAAGGGAGTTCTTTCAGGAAGTTCACTAACTGAAAAGGGATCAAGCACACAGAACTCAAAGACTGTCAAGGTAATGTGCACTGTGGGCATTTGAGGTAGGGGAAGGGGAGAGGACAGATTCTTTAGGCCAACATTTCCCAAACTGTGTCCTGTGGGATGCGAATAGGTGTTCTGTGAAAAAAATTTGATGCTAGCAAGATTTTTCCTTCTAAAATATTAAATACAAAATTGTGTGCATCAAAAATACTAAGATATTTGAATAGTATTTGATTGCAGATATATTAATATTTATAATGCATTCATAATAGTATAGTCATTATGCAACTTGTGCCAAAATAATGAGTAGATTCAGATTGTTTTGGAATGAGTTGTGTTCAGCGAAACCATGTGATGCTGTACATGATGAGGATCCTACTCTTCAGCACTGTTCTTAATATTAAGTGGATTTGTGATCAAAAGATGCAAAAAAACCTTTTTCCCCATTAAAAAAACTTTCAAATGTTATTTTTATTTTCTAGTAGTTTTCTGTAAAATAAATTTATAAAGCATGAAATTTAAAAATATTTTCCATACTTAGTTTGGCATTTTTCATAAAAAAATTAAACTTTAAGGAAGGACTGTCCTCTTTTGAACAATATTGTCCTTTCTATTTTTGTAGCAAAAAAAACATTAACCACCCTTCTTCAAGATGTTATATTGACGTTTTGTTTTCAGTTTGTACTTAATTTTTATGCTTAAATGTAGGGTTGCTGACCATCCTCCTATCAGGAGGACATTAATTGTTCATTCAGATGATTTTCTCTCTATTTTTTGTTCTTTTTAAAATAAAAGATATCAAAAAGCCCTAACTCTTTTCAATCAACATTTAAGCTTTATGTGCAGCAATTTTTCAGTATGAAATCCTCCACCCCACCTTCCAACCAGCAGGTATGTGTTCCATCAATATATATTCCAAGCCCAAAAGCGTTCCATGGCCACATTTGTTTGGAAAACTCTGCTTTTGGCCATATAAGTGACACTTAAGGACATTTATTTCACAGACTATGTACAGAGCATGTCCTGTAAATTCCTGCCACTTATTTTTGTTCATATCATTTGTCAGCTGATGTAATAAACAGGCTATATGTGCCACTGTCAAAGCAAAATCACCAAGAAGCAAAGCAGCTCAGGACTGGTAAATCATGTGTTTAATGCACAATTCTTTGGGGAAGCAATAGCAGCAAATTGCAAGACATCATTTGATTAGGGGAAAGAGTTAACACCACTTGTTAAAAAATCCTAAATCACTAAAAATTTTAACAGGCACATTTAATAACAAAAGAACTACAGCCAAGTTTTGTATATTTCAGCTAACTTTGAACTTTCTAAACTTCAAGAGCTGTTAATTTGCTTTCTAATCCTCACTCCCAAAAAGCCCCCCAAACCCTAAAAGACAGGTGGCTGTTCTGCAACTGGTGTTCTTCGAGTGATTCTTCATGTCCATTCCAAGTTGAGTGTGCACTGGCACATGCCCAGCCACCAGGGGCCTTTTGCCCTAGCCAGAAGCCATAGGCTCGGTGCAGCACCCCCTGGAGTGGTGCCTGTATGGCAACCAATACATGCACTGCCAGACCCCCCCAGCCCAGCTCGGTTCCTTTTTGCCAGCTACTCTGACAGTGGGGAAGGCAGGAGGGTGTTGGAATGGACATGAGCAACACATCTCGAAGAACACCAGTTACAGAACAGGTAACAGTCTTCGAATGATTGCTCATGTCCATTCTAAGTTGAGTGAACACAAGCCAATGCCTAGGAGGGGGAGTTGGAGCCCCAAACGGACCACAGGACAGCCCTGCCCACTGCAGCATCTTCCCATGCATGCTGTGTCAAAGTGTAATGTGTTGTAAACGTATGAATTAAGGACCAGGTGGCCAGCCTACAGATGTCCTGGAAAGGCACCTGCAGACGATGCTTATGCAGACGATACACCACAGATGATGCCTGTGCTCTTGTGGACTGTGCCCTAACCAGTGCAGGAGGAATCCCCACGAGTTTGTAACACTCCTTGATGCACATCACTATCCAGGAGGAAATCCACTGGGAGGAGACCACAAGGCCCTTCACCCTATCAGCAACTGCCACAAAGAGTTGTTGCGTTCTTCCAAAGGGCCTAGTCCTATTCATATAGAAGGCCGGCGCCCTTGTAATGTCCAACTTATGTAAACATTGCTCCCTCAGGGAGACATGGGGCTTCGGGTAAAATACCAATAGGGAAATGTCTTGGTTAACATGAAATGTGGAGACCAACTTAGGTAAAAACGGAGGGTGAGGTCTCAGCCTAACCTTATCGTTGTGAAGCACCGTGTACAAGAAGTCCACTGAAAGTGCTCTCAACTCAGATACCTTCCTGGCTGAGGTGATTGCCACCCAAAACACTGTTTTGTAGCACAGAACTGGCAAGTAGCTAGGGGTCCAAAGGGGGCCCCCAAAAGGTTCACTAACACCAAATTGAGATCCCACAGGGGCAGCAGTGTCTGAACCTGGGGCTTGATTCTTTCTATACCTTTCAGAACCCTTTTGTAACTACGGGGTCTGAGAACACAGAAGACGTTCCATGAGCCAGGTGAAAGGCTGAAATATCAGTTAAGTGCACCCTAACCAAGAAGAAGGACACGCCCTCCTATGCCAGATCCCATACGTTATGTAAAAATCAATGGGATGGGGGCTTGTGAGGGAGACAACCCTCTGTGAGACACCCACGCTGAAAACCTTTTCCGCTTAGTCAAATAAGTTACCCTCGTGGAGGGTTTTCTATTTAACAGTACTTCCTTTGTGGGATCCAAACAGGTCAGCTCCCGGTCCCTTAGCCACACAGCATCCATGCTGTGAGGTACAGCAACTGGAGATTCGGATGTTGCAGTCTCCCCTCTTGCTGCTTCAGCAGGTCCAGCCGGACATGCAACATCACTGGCTTGCAGATTGACAGGTGCAGGAGGGTCAAGTACCAGTGCTGAGGGGCCCATGACAGAGCCACCAAGATGATCAGTGCCCCTTCTGAGTGAATCTTGAGGACGACCATGTGAACTAGCAGAATCAGAGGGAACGCATACATCAGCCTGCCCGACCAGGGGACACTGAAAGCATCTGCCCAGGACCCCAGGCTCTGATTGCAGTAAGAGTAAAATGTCCAACATTTTGCATTGAGGTGGGAGGCAAACAGGTCCATCTGGGGATACCCGCACTTCTGGAAAATAGAATGAATGACATCTGAGTGGAGAGACAACTCATGATCTGTAAAGCACCTGCTGAGTTGGTCCACCAGTGAATTGTGCACACCTGGCAGGTAAAAGTCTTGCAGCATGATGCTGTGCTGTATGCAGAAATCCCAGAGCATCATGGCCTCGTGACACAGGGGAGAGGAGCATGCACCCCATTTGCTGATACAGGACATTGTTAAAACAAAAAGCAGTCAAGTAGCACTTTAAAGACTAGCAAAATAGTTTATTAGGTGAGCTTTCGTGGGACAGACCCACTTCTTCAGACCATAGCCAGACCAGAACAGACTCAATATTTAAGGCACAGAGAGCCAAAAACAGTAAGCAAGGAGGACAAATCAGAAAAAGATAATCAAGGTGAGCAAATCAGAGAGTGGAGGGGTGGGGGGGAAGGTCAAGAATGAGACTGAGCCAAGTATGCAGACGAGCCCCTACAGTAACTCAGAAAGTCCCCATCACAATTTAAACCATGTGTTAATGTGCCGAATTTGAATATAAAAGTCAGCTTGTCCACTTCTCTTTCCAAAACGGTGCAATGTCTCTTCAGTAACACACATACCTTGAGGTCACTGACAGAATGCCCCATTCCATTAAAATGTTGACTAACTGGTTTGTGGATCTGGAGTGTTTTAATGTCTGTTTTGTACCCGTTGACCCTTTGTCTAAGGGAGTTAGAAGTCTGTCCAATGTACAAGGCATCTGGGCATTGTTGGCACATGATGGCATATATGATGTTAGTAGAGGAGCATGAGAAAGTGCCCATGATTCTGTGAGTAACCTGGTTAGGTCCAGTGATGGTATTTCCAGAGAAGATATGTGGACAAAGCTGGCAGTGGGTTTTGTTGCAGGGAAAGGTTCCAGGACTGGTGTTCCTGAGGTATAGACTGTGGCTGTTAGTGAGGAGCCTCATGAGGTTGGGAGGTTGTCTGTGGGAGAGAACAGGCATGTCACCCAGGGCCTTCTGGAGTGTAGCATCCTGATTAAGAATAGGTTGTAGGTCTTTAATAATTCGTTGCAGTGGTCTGAGTTGGGGGCTGTAGGTGATGACCAGTGGTGTTCTGTTCTTGGCTTTTTTGGGCCGATCTTGGAGTAGCTGGTCTCTGGGTATGCGTCTGGCCCTGTCGATTGGTTTTTTTTTACTTCTCCTGGTGGGTAATTCAGGTTTATGAATATTTGGTAAAGTTCTTGTAGTTTTTGGTCTCTGTCAGTTGGATCAGAGCAAATGCAATTGTACCTAAGAGCTTGACTATAAACAATGGATCTAGTCACGTGTGCAGGATGGAAACTAGAAGGGTGTAGATAAGTATAGCGATCAGTAGGTTTTCGGTACAGTGTGGTACTGATCAGGCCATCCTTGATTAGTACTCTAGTGTCCAGGAAATGTATCTCTTGCATGTTGTAATCGAGGCATAAGTTGATGGTGGGGTGTAGATTGTTAAAGCCTCTGTGGAATTCTTCTAGAACCTCTGTACCATGGGTCCAAATCATAAAGATGTCATCAATGCATCTTAAGTAGAGGAGTGGTAATAAGGGACGAGAGCTGAGGAATCGTTGTTCCAGGTCGGCCATAAATATATTAGCATATTGTGGGGCCATGCAGGTGCCCACAGCAGTTCCACTAATCTAGAGGTATAAATTGTCCCCAAAACGGAAATGATTGCGTGTGAGAACAAAGTTACAGAGGTCAGACACCAGATTGGCTGTGGTGGCATCAGGGATGGTGTTCCTGATTGCTTGTAATCCGTCTTTATGTGGAATATTAGTGTACAGAGCCTCTACATCCATTGTGGCAAGGATGGCGTTATCAGGAACTTTTCCGATGTTTTGTAATTTCCTCAGGAAGTCGGTGGTATCTCGGATATAGCTGGGAGCGTTGGTGGCATAGGGTTTGAGGAGGGAGTCCATGTAACTGGATAGTCCGGTGGTAAGGGTGCCAATACCTGAAATGATAGGGCGTCCAGGGTTTCCAGGTTTGTGGATTTTGGGAAGTAAATAGAATAATCCAGGTTGCGGCTCAGATGTTGTCTGCACTGATTGGCATGAAACGTCCCACCACATTGGCCTTGAAAGTCACACATGCTAATCTGAGGGCCCTGAGCTCTCTCACATTTATGTGGAGCCCAAGGTCCGAAACACTCCAAAGAGCCTGGGTTCACAGCTGACCCAGATGCGTTCCCCATCTTTGGTCCAAAGCATCCATTACTAGGCAAAATGAGGGCTGCTGAGGAGCTAAGGGGACTCCTGTGAGGATGACCCCCTCGTCCAACCAGTGCAGGGTCGACAAAGTCTGTCTCGGCACCATAACCACCAACTCTTAACTGTTTCTTACAGGGCAAT
This sequence comes from Carettochelys insculpta, assembly GCF_033958435.1. Classification (NCBI taxonomy): domain Eukaryota; kingdom Metazoa; phylum Chordata; order Testudines; family Carettochelyidae; genus Carettochelys; species Carettochelys insculpta. Next base: position 128,489,496 of record NC_134140.1, on the reverse strand, counting down.
ACACTGATGACAGCCATAGCTGTAGAGGGCTCATCCTCAGCCAGACGTGCTGTACCACAAAGGTGCATGCTGCCATGTGACCCAGCAAATGCAGGCAGCACCTGGCTGTCATTATGGGAACTGCCAGGATGTTGCGGATGATGGTCTCCATGGACGTAGACCTGTCATCCGGCAGGAACGCCCTGGCACACCTACTGTCCAGCTGTGTTCCTACAAACTCTATTGACTGAGACAGGAGCAAAACCGACTTTGCCTCATTGATCAAAAGACCAAGGCTTACAAAGATTTGACGGATCAACTGTACATGCTGAATCACCTGCTCCCTGGAACGACCCTTAATTAGCCAGTCATCCATGTATGGGAACAGTTATGCCCCTTACCTGTGTAGGTGTGCTGCTACCACTGCCATGTGTTTGGTGAAGACCCTTGGAGCCACAGACAAACTGAAAGGCAGCACTGTGAACTGATAACAGTTCCCATGTGCCATGAACCTTAGAAACCTCTTGTGAGGAGGGCAGACTGAAATATGGAAATGTGTGTCCTGTAAGTCGATAGCCACGAACCAATCCCCCCGCCACTCCAGAATCAGGAGTATGAGACCCAGGGATATTATACGAAACTTTCTCTCTTTTACAAACTCATTTAAACATCTTAGGTCCAGAATGGATCTCAAGCCCCTCTTTGGTTTTGGAATTAGGAAATATCAGGAATAAAGCCCCTGTCTCCTGAACCTGGGAGAAACTTCTTCCATGGCCCCAGAGCCAAGGAGGCATTACAGTGCCTGCCATAACAGGATCGCATGAGAGGGGTCCCTGAAGAGGGACAAGGAAGGGGACTGGGAAGTGGGGTACAAAGAAAACTGAGTGGCATACCCCCTTCTCTACAGAATGTTGAACCCACTGGTCTGTGGTGATGCTGCACCACGTCTGGTAAAAGGGGGACAGGTGAAACAAAAAAAAGTGGGGATGCTGGAGTGGGGGAGACCAGTCCCACACTCTCGACAGTGTCATCAAAACTGAGGCTTGGGCCCCTGTGGGCCCTTTTGGTGGCCTTGAGGTTGCTGGCCTGAACAGTGCCTGCCCGTCCTGTTCTGTCTTCTACTGCCGTCCCTTTGCAGCTGCAGAAACTGCCTTTGCTGAGGATGGGGGTTAAAACGCCTGCACTGGTTGACAGGTGTACGCAGGCCCAAGAAGCAGAGAGTGGCCCTAGAGTCTTTCAGACTATGCAGTCCTATCTGTCTTATCTGTCTTATCTGAAAATAGGGTAGGGACATCAAAGGGGAGGTGCTGGATCGCCTGCTGGACCTCAGGAGGCAGGCTGGAAACCTCCAACCAAGCCCCCCGTGCATTGCCACTCCGGGTGCCATAACCCTTGTGGCAGTGTCCGCAGCATTCAATGCTCCCTGCAGGACCGCCCTTGAAATCACTTTGTTCTCCACCACCATGGCTGTGAAGCCCTGCATGGCTTCAGGTGGCACCATCTCAGAGAACCTAGACAGGGCGCTGACTGTATGAAAGCATTCCTGATAACCAGAGCCTGCTGGTTAGCAATTCTTAATTGCAACTGTCCCATTGAATAGATCTTCCTCCCATAGAGGTTCAAGCGTTTAGCTTCTCTGTTTTTCAGGGAGGGCCCTGGAACCATTGGCGCTTTCTATGACTAGCAGCAGCCACTACCAGGGAGTCGGGGGCACGGGTGCGTGAACAAAAGTTCATTGTCCTGGGATGGGACAAAGTACTATCTCTCTTTCCTACAGGCTGCAGAATAGCAGAAGCAGGGATCTGCCAAACCGTTTTAGCCATAGTAGCAATTATTTTGATTATGGGCAGAACCACCCTGGTGGGGCCTGCAGAGGACAAAAGGTCCGTGACAGGGTCCATTTCATCCCAGACCTCCTCTGCTTACATCCCCAAGTTTTGGGCCACTCTCCTAAGGAGCTGTTGAAATGCCCTGCCATCCTCCAATACAGATGAGGCCAATGAACCCGTCACTGCCTCATCTGGGAAGGAAGATGATGATAGCCCTTGCACCTCCATTTGTAGGGAAAGGGCAGTAATGTCCTGCTCAGGCACTTGGCCCCCCCCATGGAAATTATGGGCAAACCAAGGGGCACTGTAGGCGGAGCTGGCATAGGCACTGGCTGGCCAGAAAACCCCACAACAGGTGGCAAAATGGTACAGTTGCCACTCCCTGCACTTGAGTTGGTGCCAGTGGCTGGGCTGACACCTGCCCTATCGGCACTGGAGGTACAACTACAGATGGCACTGGCATTGAAGTGGTCCAATCCTGCTGTGACGGAGCCAATGATGGTGCTGAGGTCGATGTCAACAAGGTAGACACAGGCGGCTCCATGATGACTGCCACTTCCTGTCTTTATTACAGTGGTGGGATGCCCAGCAACACGGATGGTGTTGAGCTTGGGATTGTCGGGGCTCCCAGCACCGTTACAGGCACTCCAACAGCCTGGCCCTGCACCTCACGAAATGCCCACAGGGTCCAGAAGGGCCACTGTTGAGTTGCCTGCAAAGCCAGTGCCCAACCCTATCAGCCGAGCAACGCCTATGGTGCCTGTGATGGCCATGGTGGGACCTTCTCGAGCCCCACTTCATCCAAGCGGAAGGAGTCAGACTCCAAGGCCAATTCAGAAGCAGATGACCACGGCAAGGCCATTGGAGTCAGCACCGATGCGTGCACCAAAGGCAGTGCCGGTGCTGGAGTACAGGCCACCTGAAAACGGCCCACAGTTTGCTGGGTCAGCACTGGATACAGTGTCAGTGCCAGCGTTGACATGAGTGTACTGGTTGGCACCAGTGTCATGTCCATGAGCCCCGATTACTGTTTCAGTGCTACAGTGCCTGTCCCTCATAGATGGAGAAGGAGCCAACGCCATCAGCTGAAGCAGTCCTTCAACTTACGTGCCTCCCGACTTTCGACAGTGCACACCAGAGCCTTGGACTTGAGGCCAACCCACTTTGACTTCGGCAAGCGTGCCTCTCACTCCTCCTCCTTCTTCGACACAACTCCTATGGTGCCGAGAAGGAGACAGTGCCTGCACCTGCTCCCAGTGCCGAGAGTCCTTAGGCAGCACCATGGTCGATGGCACTGGTGTACTTTGCACAGAGGCAGCTCCACTCTCCACTCCTGCTGGAGACTCTTGAGGCTTAAGAGCTGCCTCCATTAAGAGGACTTTAAGGCGTTGGGCCCTATCTTTCAAAGTTCTTGTTTTAAAGGCCTTACAAATTGAACAGCGATCAAGTATGTGTCCTTCCCCCAAACAAATCAAACAGGTTGAATGGGGGGTCACTTTTGGGCATACGTTTGCCACATTTTGAACAAGTCTTAAAGCCTGGGGAGCCAGGCATTCCCCAGCACCAAGGGTGACGAAAAGCCCTGCATCGGCTATTAGTTAAAACACTACGACTAGCTATCAAATACTAAAACTATATACCGTACAAGAGGCTACTAGCTAATAATTTGAACAGAGAAAGCAAGAGCTCCAACGATGGGCAGCACGGCGAGAAGGAACTGAGTGGGGGGTCAGGCGGTGCATATACTGGTCATCATATCGGCACCACTCCAGGGAGCACCGCACCGACCCTATGGCTACTGGCTAAGGCAAAAAGCTTCTGATGACTGGGCATGTGCCAGTGCACACCCAACTTGGAATGGACATGAGCAATCACTCGAAGAAGAATGTCTGCTTAAATAATGGTCGAAAGTACCACACAGGCTTTGATGGGATGACTGTTATTGCTTTGAAACCCACATTCTAAGTTTCAAAAGAGTCTGAAGCATATCTCCCAAATTCTAAATTCATGAGTGTTGACAAACAAGCACAATGCAGACCACCCCTTTTTGACAGACTGAATGCAGCGCCTCATCCTTTTAACTTCCCCTTTTCAGTCACACAGATGAAGGTTGTAGCTTTTTTAAGTGGTGTTTTCCAGTTATGGAAGTGTATGTTATCTGGTGATTAAAATGAAGAACCAGAGATAATGGGTTTTATTTCCAGCTTTCACTGCATCCTTAGGCAAGATATTTAAAATTTTGTATCTCAATTTCTTTCTTCTTTGAAAAAAAAAAAAGACTATCAGGCTTTTCATAAGGGGGTTCAGAAGCTTTTATGTTATGTTTTTATGTTTACTGCACATGTAAGATTTTTACCCCAATAATTTAAAAATATTTTACATTTTTTGCCTTTCATCATCATTGAAAGTTCCCACAATGAAACAATTTTTAACACATGTATGTAACCTGTTGTCACAAAACATCAGGGAACAAAGTCTAGCAAGATTCAAAAAGAGGTTAGGAATTTTTAATGGATCATAAGAATATCTACAATTACATAAAATGATACATAAACCCCTGTGCAGCAGCCAATCATCCATCTCATCTACTATTCAAGGTAAGAAGAAACACATATGGGCATGGATAAGTAACTCCGTAATTACCCAGCAAGATTCTGCTATTTTCCCCTGAATTACCAAATCCTGGACATTGTTAAAAAGACACATCATCAGATGAGACGATACCACCAGTCTGATCTGGCAGGGCAATTCCTAGGTTCCATTTTTCTCCTGTTTATTGCCATCTCTGCCCTCTCACGCTGAGGCTCAGTGCTTTACTGTGCACAGAAGACTGGGGCACAGTTGTGCCTGCAGCATGAGAAGAACACATACTTCTACTAGGGGGGGCACACAACGACATTAAGCCTTCTTTATGTTTCCTACAAAGGCAACAAACCCAATTTTTGTCTTTTCCTGGCCATTTTTAGTAGGCATTGCTGGTGGCAAACTGGAGAGCGGTTGAAAGTATGAGTGGTATATGAAACATTCTGGGTAACGTTTAGTCACCAAAATTAGTTTACTTGCTTTGCAAACAGTTTTAAAGAAACCTATTCATGCTAAATTTTGTAAAAGCCGTTTTAATGATTTATATGTCCTTGCAGTGTTGGAAACTCGTATCATAGCACTGTACAGACACATGGGAACTAGAAGGTCAAGCTGGGCAGTACAGCCTTATTGTATAAGCAACAAAAAATGTGCACAGGAAACAGACTGTTTAAAATATACGTTTGGCCAAAATTCTATTTATACTGCTCACTAATGTATACAACGTTGTGCAAGGGGGAAAAGGGCATCACAACTCCAAGTTCCTGCTCTGAAGAATGTATAGTCAAAACAGATAATAGGTAGAATACCAAATCATGTGGTTATTACAGCTAAAACTGACATTGAAATGTGGGTCTAGAGGAATTCTGATGGAGGTGACTGGCTCATCAGCTGAGTGTCTATTCCAAGATGAGGGTGAACCATGAAAGCAGCACAAAGATAATGAGTGATCAGGAGAGGATGAGAGTTGTAGGCGGAGATGGTGTTCAAGAGAGCTTATTAAGCGAGGAGAAGCTTCAACTTACTACAGAACAAGGGAAACCAGTGTAAAATAATCAAAGGGCAAGGAAGAAGGGAAAATATGACCAGAACACAGAGAAATGATGATAATTTGGGCATCTCTTTTGCATAGACTGGATGGGAAGAAAAAGAGAGCGTAATCAACTCAGGAAGTTATCAGAACATAGGCTACCATTCTGCAAGGAACAAAAGGAAGACATTAGCTTTGGAAATGTAAAGAAAATTCTCAGGATTTGGTGAGAGCAGATGAGAGGCATTCTATACATACATACGTATAATCTTCACATCTGCTTTACACTTGGCCCTGAGTAGTATTCATCCAAGGAAGGATTGTGTGGAGACCCAAGTACGGTTGAGAAACGGCTCTCATTGGAACCTGAAGGAATAAAACTCTCTACAATGACACTTAGGTATTTGCTAAAAACATTTTCCCTTTACTGCTCACCTGATTTGTGAATGAGCATTCAGATCAGAAATGAGCAAGAGTGGGCCGCATCAGTGGCCCTGCTTCATCTCAATGGACTGCAAAAATGTTGTTCTCAATATGGTCTCCTGGAAGAGATTAGTTTTGCTAACTGCTCTTGCGTATTTACAATTTGTGGGGTGTGCCGATTGAGCTGTAGCACTGCTGTGATCGGATGCAGAGGGAGTTCACAGCTCTCGCAGTCAATGTTGAGCGCAATCAATACATGCTCCTCACTTCATGGTCTCTTGCTTTATATATGTGTCACTTTAGTAATATTAACACACACAAAAAAGTGACATGGATGGAAAGCACCCGAATATGGCAACCCTGTGCATGAGGAACAGTTAACAAAATGTCTTGATGGCCACACACTGAACCCCAATTGGCCATATGTGGCGCTCAGGCCACAGATTGCCCACCTTTGATTTAGATTTTAAATGCAAAGAGAAGCAATTTGTTCTGGAAAAACTCATAATTTCACCACAAGGAGCAGTGGGGCTTTTAGCTTGAATCACTTAGCTCCCGTAAATTTTAAGCAGTTTTGCTCTTTCAATTACAATACAACAAGCAGACTGGCCAGTGCATTGAGAACCACACTGCACGAGAGACAACTATGCAATTGTCCTTCTCCATTATCAGCCCATATCACCATCCATCTCATGCAGAAAATGTCGGTCAACTTACTATTAACTGCGACCCATTCATTTAAATCTTCACCTTCGGGCAGCATAACGGCCATCCGGAGATTACCGCTTCCAAGAGTGGCTTCTGCATGTTTTAACAGTTCATACTGGTGAGACCCTTCTGGAATGTTTTTCTTTGGTTTAAAGGTTTTAGAAGAGCGACTACCACTGTGAAGAGAGGGGGGGAAAAAAAAAAAGATTTAAAAGAACTTGTAGGAAATTGAAGGGAAGGAGAGGGCAGCAGAGAAGTTAAGAATCCGCATAGCACTAGTCATGAACATCGCCTCTCCCCTCTGTTTTTTATTTAGATAGCAAGAGATGTTTACAAAAATAGAAAGCTACACATTACAAAATTGACTCAGATTTACTACATAACTATTGAAATTCAAATTACTTCCTGTTTCACTGTATTCTCATCTGTTAATATTATTGCTGAGCCAGATGAAGAAAGAGAATACTTATCCTATCACCCATCTCACTGCAAACTGACTAAGTCAAAACATTTTAAAAGTTCCTTGACAGAATCAAGATGACAACATTTTAAAGCCACTAAAAAGAAACGCTCATGCCTCCCAAAAATTGAGAAACAGCGCTGATCAAATAACAGATTCTCTTTTACTCAGGAGTCACACGAGAAAAACTGAAAAAATACCAGTTTAATGTGAACCCACATATTTTTCACTGAATTAGAAGAACTGTAAAAAACTGATTTTGAATCATCTGAGGTATTTTACCGAAATTTTGTTCGGTTTTTAATATTCATGTAAAGTCAACCAAAACATTGCAGTCCAATCAAATACGGTTTTCCAAATTTGTTGTTTTGATTTTAGCTTTTCTGGGTGTTTTTCACCTTGTGTGTGCTTTAAAAACTGTCCAAAACTGAAATGTCATTATTATTCCCTCAATTAAGCACACAGTTTTAGCCCCTGGGAAAAAATATATATATAAAAAACTGCACCTAGCTCTACTGGGAGACACCTGGGGTGAGGGTGGTAACAAGGGAAAATGGAGAGAAGGTAAAATTATTACATTTAAAGTAATTTCTTTCAGTGTAGAAAATAAGTAATATTATACAACTCTGGGAAACATACATTTAAAAAGCTAAACCCGGTGCAAGAAGAGTTTGCTATTACAGGAGTCACAAAAAGATGAGACTGCCCACTGCTGAGGCAGGGTTGATGCCTGGAAAATATTTGTGTGGCTACATTTTAACTTAAGGTATTGTAAATAGTCTTTTTCCCCCTCTGTTTGTATTTGCACTACCTCAGCACTCTGTTCATTTTTCTGTTATGCTGCAAACATGAAAGATCAAACACCTGTTCCCACAAATCCTAAGTATTACAAAGAAGTGCATGAAAAAGTGCAATAAAGACATTTTTAGATTGTCTGAATGGGGAATTACAAGAACTTAACATTGTTATTTATCAAGCATACCATAAATTGCCATCTATGTGAGTAAGTCTTTCAGGACCTAACTGAAAAAGGAAAGGGGAAGAAGCAAGTTATTGAAATTGGAGTTTACTAATCAGGTACACTTCAATTCCACTGAATGGGAATCCTCTTAAAATGAGAGAAGAGCCCTTAAATACTCCGACATTTACAAGACCATGACTTGGTCTTCTAAATGCTAATCAGTGCTGTGCACACTGCTTTCCTGTTCTGTAAAGCTATAATTTTCTTCTTTAAAAATCAAGAGACGACTTCTTAAAAATGACCTAAGATTCGCTAAACTAAGACATATAAATATTTGTCACATTCCAATTATGGCATTAAAAGGTGGCTTGCAAAAATGTATGTTTGCTCTTTCTTGAGGCTTTATGAGTAACAAAGAAAGCCTCAAGTTAAAATTAGTTTAATTTCTTTACATTTTGGTTACCCCCAGCAAAGTGTCAGCTATTTTTACTGTTGGGTTATCCCAACCAAAGTTCATACTTTGGAAATAACTGCTAGAAGTTCTTCCTTTAAGCTAGGTTCAAAATAGGATTATATACATCCACAAACAATAGGTCTATCAATGACTGTTAGCCAAGATAGTCAGCCATACAACCCCACGTTCTGGTAGCCCCTAACCTCTAACTGCCAGAAGCTGGATCTGGATGACAGGGGATGGATCTCTTGATAATTACCCTCTTCTGTTTAATCCCTCTAAAAATACCTGGCATTTGCAACTGTTAGATGACAGGATATCGGGATAGCCAGAGTACTAGGATGATCCAAAACAAAATTTTTATGTCTTTCTTCTCTATATAATATCTTGTGCAACAACAGCTGAATGAAGTTTCCCGACAACTTTTAAAATGAGCAAACTGATCACGAGATTCTGAAACAGTTACTTTCTCCTACCTGATCTGGTAGAGATTCCATTCCATTTGCAAATTCCAGAAAGACTGGTAGCCATTATAATCCTTGCTGTCTGAAGGCACACTAGGAAGATTTTATCTGGACCTTCCTCAGGGCAAGAAGAATAGTAATGGCACATGGGGCATATATCAAAAGGCTAATTTTTAATAACAAAGTTCTGTAGATTAAAAAATATTTGAGCATAACAAACATGCCAGCCAACTCAACAATCCATCTTTTACACCAACAATTTTATGAGGAACTTAATAGCACTACACTAATTAATTTTTTCTTGTCCGAATTCAGGAGACACCTGGATGCCTTTGTGATGGCCAAGGTGAAGTGGACCAATGTGACCAAAATATCCAGTCATAACTGCAGAGGTTGCCTGCTTCACCTGAATCCGAATGCTGTGAGGGTCACCCTCTTTGGATGGAGGCTTTAGTGTACTTTGGGATACTGGGCTTGTGCTTTTTCTGTTTGGCATGCTTCTTCTCAGCATCAGGACCAGAAAAGATTAAAGCAAAATGGCTTGGTCTCCCGTGCGCATGTGTGTGTGTGTACATTCTCCAAAAGCAAGACAAGAACGTTATCCAAGAGAGTACGAAGAACTACAGGTGGATGGGAACCTGTAAAAAGGAAATGGAAAATACGGAACCACCCTTAATGTAACTAGGGCAGCAGGAAAAATGACAATACCCAAGTCTTTCAATCGAAGTGGCTATTGAGGTACATGAATATCTTGTTTGAGAGGATCAGGGTAAAAAACAGGAGAGAAGCTAACCCCCTGTGCCCTTCTGTCCTAAGCAATCTAAACTTCAGAGGCTCTAAGTAAGTTGGAAATATATACAGGTATTGCAGAGGCCCAGAGCCATCCCTTAGGTGTGAATGGCAACAAGAGCATGTTAATATGGCTCTCTTTGGAGCCCCAGAACAATCATATTTCCACACCCCACTGAAGATCTTATTTGCTAGGCTGGGAAGCATTGTGGTAGGTTCTGGAGGATAAGCAGACTTGTCAGGGTAGTCTAACACTGCAGAAGGTACTGGACACATTTATAATTGCAGCTGGCTGCTACCGCAATTAAGAGTCACTGAGTAGGAACAGGAAACAGGTGGCTCTGATGTAAACCACTTGTAAAATGCAGTCAATAATATTTGTGTTTCACCCTAGAGCATCAAGGCATGAGAACAGCATCTCAAATACAAGAGCTGTTGCTCATGGGGAATGAGGAGGAGGAGGAGAAATTACTGCTGTGTAGAGAATTCACCAAGCAGTCCTCCACCCTCATTTACAGCCAACCCAACTGTGCACAAAGTAATGCAACAGAGGTGGAAAAGACTCCCAAAAGACCGATAATGGAGTGCTTTCAGCCCGTAGGAAACACTGACTTCCCATCCTCCAACAAATTCTCTCATTCAGCACTGGTCATGTTCTGAGGGTGCCAGATGAGAGAAGTTCAAACTGTACAAGTTTACAGTGTACAATACCACTGTTGTTTGTAAAGTACTCGATATATCTTTGTTATTTGCTTTTTAATATCTAATCTTGTTATTCTTTAGTGTTATGCATCTCTAGGTATACCTCTCTATTCAAAATATTTGAATATCCGGCAACCTCCCGGTTCCGGGGCTGCCAGATATTAAAGAGTTTACTCTTGTACCAGCCACAGTGATGGATCCAAAAATATAAGAGATTATTAAAATAGGTGTTTAGTGTTCAGTGACCAAACATTTCTTCTCTCAGTCACTCAGGTTTCAGGCGTATGCACTCAGTCACCCCACTATTTCTTCAGTATGGACAAGAAAGCCAACTTGATATTTCTAATGTAAAGCAAACCAACGCTATTAGATGGACAGACAGAAACAGACAAACTAGGCCACTTTCAGATCTTCTTTCTGAATCATAAACCATTAAACAACATAAAGTGGTTGGGGGAAGCAAGAATACCCAGTCACTCTTGGCAGGGTTCCATTTGCCTTCACCTACCCTGGTCTACAACCTGGGCCAACATTTTACCACTATAAATGATTAATACTGATAAACCATAACTGCTGTGAGTAATCTGGTGTTTGAGGCAGAATGTACACCCTACTTATATAGGCTATGTGACAGATGGATCTCAGTGGGATGTAAACAACTACTGTTAGTAATTTAAGTTACAAAGAGTGGATCTTGGTGGGTTGGTCTAGAAGCACAGAAGCTAGCTGTTCAAAAGGTATATAAAATTCTTCAGTGTCCCACACAAAGAATCTTCATCTTTGTGCTGGAAGAGGATGAGACAAGACAAGACATTCAATGTTTGATAAAAGGGACCAGTGAACTCTTTGTTTTTACTTTATCATAGAATAAGCAAAAGTCAAGGTGAGGCTCCCAGGACAGGAAACACGCACTTGCACTTGATAAAACATGGAGTGTGTAAGGGACAGCAACCCTTAAAATAGATTGATGCGATCTGTAGTTTACACTATGAGATCGACTGCTAAGTTACACAAGCTCAGGCCTGTTCAATACTTGGATGGAAGACCTTCCTTTTAAAAAAGGAAAACAGGATGCATAAGGACATGCTGGCAATTCAGTAAACAGCAGGGTTGTGTCAATAAAGTGTTACATGGGTGTGGTGTCTCTTTAAAGTACACAATTGCAGATTTAAAAAAAAATCAATCAAGCCTCCCATTAGCCCAAATATGCTCCCACAGTCTCGAAAAATGTACTGTCACACCTTAGTTTCTTCCCCTGCCTACCAATCTGGCTAACACACACCCACACACGCACAAAACATAGTACATGGCTCAATGCAACCAGCTCCCTGAGTTACAGACACCTCTGCTTCCCCCGCCATTCTCCTATTCTGACTCACAGTGTCTGTGTCACTACACAACCCAGTCATGCAGAGACAGCAAGAGCTGGTATAATGTAACACTTGGGGGAAGGGCAGGGGAAAGAAAATGTAAAGATTCAAAAACAAAAGATAAAGAGAAGAAGGAGAATCTAGAACAGGAGTCACAAAAAGCTGCATATACACAGCATGATAGAGGCTGATTTACCTGTCCCATGCAATTGGGGGATTAAGCACACAAGAAGTCTTCCAAACCCACACTCTGTACGTACAGTAGAGATTAGAACCTATTACAATATCTCTACACCAACTCCCTTCCAGAGCAAGTTTGATCCACACCAAACTTTTTTTTTTTAAACTTTGTGCAGTATTATTTTAAATTTCACTACTGGCAGGGCTTTGGCTAATTTAACTGCCCTGTTGTTCTGCTACTTACATTAAATTATCCTTTTCTTAATTTCATTCCAATATAGTCTTCAATTATAACCCCACACCTGTTCGCCATGCTTAGTAATTCTCTTTCTCTATAAATTAAGCAGTCTCAAAATAGACTGTAAAATCCATCACTTTGCTTTCATATGCTATATATGCTTTCCCAAACTGAGAAACACGAGGCAATTAAAAATCCACTTTATCCCTTCTATTTCATATAAACTGGTTTGTGACAAACGTAATTACAAAATCTTATTGTTTCATGGCAGCTTTCTTCAGTCCTCAGACACAAATAACCAATTTTATGACAAGAGCGTTTTGGTTTATGGCTGCTAAAATGATAATTTATTATCATTGTATTATCCCAGTATTATATTATATTCCTATTCACACTAAAAATAAAGCCAGTTACTTGTGTGGTCCAGTCGAAGGTTTTAAGATTGTTTCATTGTAAGAAAACGTGAAATCCTCTCTTTCCCATTTCATTCCCTGAACTGTTAAAATCATGTGTATTACATTTACTCTTGGATAAAGGGAAAATAAAAGCAAAAGAAATGTCTCATGCAAATGTAATGCTAAAATTTCCACTTTCCTTTTAAATTAGATGGGTAATTGTTAACTACACCAAATGCATCAAACAAAGAATGAGAAACAATACAAGTCTCATGCCTTCCCCAGTGTTTCTCTGTCAACTTTAATTATTTCCTTCATAGTTGATCCAAGTTTCTAAACATTCTTTAAGTTTTAAGTACATTTGCTTCACTTGATTTCCACCTCACACACTTCCAAAAACATTTCTGAAACAGTTCTATGTTTGGAAATAACTGTAGAGTCAGCCTCTAGATGCAGATTTATTTACGACTGAGCTAGAAACATGTTTAATGGAATAAGGCAACTGACTCACTTGCCTAAAAAGTCACTAGGCAGCCTACACCTCTCAGACAAACAAGCTCTTCCCTTCTTATAGGTAGGCATCCTTCGGTCTGCACAGACTATGGATCACGCCCTTCGTAACTCCATTTAAGATCATCATTTCCAGCGCTGACTGTGACTGTGGAGGCCCACATGAGAGTGACAGTCCTTGAACCAGTATCTGTTGCCTCCCGTGTTGGTTCAACGCCGTTAAGTGATGCTGAAGTACCTCTTCAGGCGCGAGCCTGGGCAATTTTTATGGAGACCCTGGGCTGCCCAGACGCCAGGCCCCGCCTTCTCAGCTTTACTGATATCGCCCAAAGGAAAGGATAACCTCTACATTTGGTACCAGCTCAGCTGCAGGAGTTGCCAGGACAGTGCCAGAAGTTGACACAGAACCACCTTAGGACTCCCCTCCGGATTTTCTGTCAGGGTTTACTCCCTTAGCCTTACTCCTTCCCAGAATGGCCCACAAGGCAGTGGGGCATCTTCCTCTGCCTTCACAGGAGTTGTCGATTTACAGCACCACACCTCCCGGTCCGCCGTTGAGACTGTGCATTAGAAGGGAGAAGGAACAAGTCCCTCCATAAAGTTGATATGTGAGACAGACCAGACCCTCCCCCCACTGCGTTTCGCCTGCGAGCCGACGCAGTTGCCCAGGAGATGGCGTCGCTGTAATGCACAACAGCTGCTATGAGCCAACAGTGAGAGTTGAGTGGTGGGTGAGGACCAGTGCTTCCGTCCGCCTGAAAAGGCACAGCTGCCAGAGAGTCAAAGGTGCTACCTCTACCCCAGAAACCCCCGTATCCTCCCCTTCTAAGAGTCTCACATACTTCATTGCTTTAGCACAGTATTTCCCAAACTAATGTGGCCATAGAACACTTACAGGCTTGGAATATATTGACAGAACACAGACGTTCATTGGTGGGCAGGGAATTCATATCAAAAAATTGCCACACACAATGCTCAAAAGTTAATTTCAAAAGAGGTCTTTTTAGATGTCTGATTGTACAAAGGACAAAAAATGAAAACATCTGAATGAATAACTCATGTCCTTCTCATAGCAGGGTGATTAGCAACCCTATAATTATGCACAAAATGAAGTACAAACCCAAAACAAAACATCAATTATAACAGCTGAAAGAAGAATGGTTAGTGTCATCTGGGCTGTCATGGGGCACAGACTGGATCCACTTACAATCATGCTGGTAACTTGCCCCATTCGCAGTTGAGATACACTAAACCACTTCACTGTAGTTAGTTCTCTAGTACCATGGAAGACAAGTTCTCCCACAATTCACTGGAAAGAATAAGAGCAGCACACCTAACTGCAGCATTAAGAACCTTTTTCAGAGAGAGGGACATGTTAGTCTTTTTCAGCAAAAACAAGGCAGAGCCCTATGGCACCTTAAACACTAACAAGTTTAAGGCACAAGCTTTCATGAACTGAGCTGCAGCCCCTGAAAGCTTATGCCCTCATAAACCTGTTAATCTTTAAGGTGCCACAGGATTCCTCATTGTTTTTATTAAGAACCATGGAATACACCGCAAAGTTCTAGAAGTCCTAGCATCACTCATGAAGGAGTGCAGCATCAGACTGGATCTTGTAACTCAAGTATTGCTCACACCCAATGTAACCTAACCAGCACGGTCTGGCCTGGGTCCCTCATCTTCAGAGTTAACTCCGTCCTATACAAAGATGTATCCACAGGGAATGTTTATGTGAGAGATACTCAAGAAAATTAAGGTAAACCAAATAAGTGTGAAATCCGTGTTCAGAAATTAAACCATGTTAAACCCCCTATGTATAGGCACTGTCTCTGGACTGAAATAACTGTAGTTCACTTGTATTTAAGCCTCAATGAGATTCATGATTTCAAAGAAAACTTTGTGAAGATAAAGACCAGAAATCTATTTTTTTTTTTTTTAAAAACATCTTCAGAATCTGATTCATTCTAGGCACCATCTCCCTCCTTTAAGCAGGCCAGATCCATCCCCTGGATTAAAGTATCTGATGTCACTTTCTCAAGGGTCACACTCTGTGTGCTTGCGTGTTTTCGATTTATGTACACAGTTGGCTCTGAGGAAGACAAATTTTTTATTTTTCTTCCCAAAGTTGCAAGGTCAGAACTATCAACTTCAACAAGGCCAGCTGCAGGACTCAGAGGAAATAAACTCTCAGATTGTTTACTGCAGTGCACTTAAAATGAGTCCTTCAAACTAGCTTCCTAAGCAAATATTTGTGACAGTTTGGCACAGTATGGATAAGCATAACTAAGACATTTCACACAATATGCACCAGTGGTTTGGACAGCTTAGTTTTCAAATAATACTTAGAACTCCTGTTTTTCATCTTCAAAGGACTTTATAGACATCACTTAAACTCTGCAACATACCTTTGAAGTTTGCATCATTACCTCCATTTCACAGATGGAAAAACTGGGTATGTCTACACTATAACAAAACAGCCTCCAGCGCCACCGCCACCAACCTAAGGTCAGCTGACACTGATTCACATTGCTCAGGCTGCAAGGATAAAATATTGCAGTCTAGAGATTATACACTGTTCTAGAGCCTGGGCTTTGGGAGCCTCTCCCTTTATAGGGCCTCAGAGCCCAGGCTCCAGCCTGAGCCCAAATATCGACACTTCAGTTTTACAGCTCAAGCCCCATGAGCCCCAGTGAGCTGACCCAGGCCAGCTAGAGGGGTTTTACTACAGGGCACACATACTTTAAGTGACCTGCCCAACTCCAAGGAGGAAATTTATGATAAATACAAAATTAGAAGTTATGTTCCTGGCTCCCAGTTCCACTACTTAGATTGTGTCTTTTAAAAGTGATGCACAAAAAGACTAGAGGCAGAATTCTAAATAATTAACCATTTTAGATCCTCAAACATTAAGCATGCTGTGTTTCAAATTATACAACCTTGCCAAAAATAGCCATACTGAAATATTTCAATACTGGAGAAAACATTAGGCACTAAGACCAGGTAAATAAACAATGTTTTAACACATACAAGCCAACATGCCTTAATTTATGTGTTTTAACCCTAATGTTACTTTTTCTACATGAGCTTGTAAACGGTGTTCAAAAACATGTGAATCAAAATGGACTAGTTAATATGTTTAAAACTCCATTTTATTAATCAAGACAGTCTGAAGATCAAGGTGGATAATTAAAAAAAAAGGCTTTAAAATCATTAAACTGTGAAGTTTCTCATTTGAGAATAACAGCTGCAATTGTATCTTATCACAAACATGCTATACATACACGTCCAGTCTCAAAAATTAATTAATGGCTCTAGTCCATCTAGCCTAATTACTAGCTCTCACTTCTTCAGAAGTTCTGATCTTTCAATGTCTGCTTCTCAGCAGACTAAAAAGTAGCTTGTGCAAAGAAAGACAGGAGCTGGATAGAATTGTTTTTGTTCGGTGCTTATGTGGTATTGGACCTTGGCCAAACATGGCACAGGAATTAGTTAAGACACTGTCTTCAGAAAGACAACATAGAGGAAAGGACAGAGGCAGCATAGAAAGGAACAGTGGAGTTAACCAGAAAGAAAAAGGAAAGCCATTATTCAGCACACTCAGAGCTTCTCATATTCCCCCACACTTTTGCCAAAGAAAAACTGTCATGGGTTCTGGGCATAAGACAGGCCTTATTTGGAAATATTTTAAATAAATTAATTCCCTGGGTAAAAAAGGAAAATGTGTTAAGTGTAAGCAGTGCAAGAAGATGCAGGGCCTAGTTGCAAGAATGAAATATCATAAGAACTGCTTATTGGGAGAAAATGATGTGGATACTGCTGAGTGGATCAACTAGTTAGTAACTTAAATAATTCACTTTTCAAAGCATCCTTCAAGACTCTCTCTATGCCTTTTCATCTAAATGTGATTTGACAAGTAAATTCCCAAACAGTTTGCTATGTTGGATGCTGCTAGGAAAAAAGCTTAGCTTAACTAGTCCTTATGGTTTGTTAACTAGATTTAGAATCTGTCACTCAAGAAAATACAGAAAGCTGCAGAAAGAAAAATTTAGAGTTGCCAGTTATCACTGCCATTTTCTTATTTTACATTACATAACACGTCCCTTATTTTGGAACACCATGGCCACAGACTATAACAGTGATGCCTTAAGTCTATCTCCATGGTGTTCAACCAATTCTGAAGCATTTAGTGGATACCACTCCAGCAAATTAGCCACATTATTCTGAAAATATATTATTGTTGAAACCAACTAGTCACACTCAACTGGCCAAACAGCCACATGTGACTAGTATGATGGACACCATGATCTATTCCCTATTTTACTTCAGCATAACTCAGCTTTTCCAAGAGAACCCCTTCCTCAAAAAATAAATGCCAGTGTGTTGAATGGGGCTTACTCCAAAGTTAAGCGCAATCTAAGCACAGTCAGCCTTAGCTTTCTGGTAACTTGATTTAAATCAACAATGTTTTTAGTGGTTTTAATCAATCCACGCTGTGAATATACAGTGCATCTTTCTACCTGTTGCAAAAGAGCTGGGAATTTCCTCTGCCACAGTGGTTAGCTGTTACTGAGATGTCATTTCTTTGCAGCCATACCCAAATTACTTATGTTAGACTGGTTACATTCCAATATGCGACCCTCCAGTAACAAACTAACAAGCACTGGGTAAATATTTTAATACTTAAAAACGAAACAAAAAAAAAGCACAAATCAATAGTTTTGGCATTTGGATGCATTCTCTCCATGGCAACAAAGACATTTACAGAACAGCAGAAAGAAAAACTTCACATGTTTAAATCTATATTTATGAATTTAACTTTAAGCATTTTTATTTATTGCACTAAACATTCGCAACATTTCAAAACTGAAGAGAAAAGCAGGCAAGCCACGTGATTCCAGATTCCATTTAGTTCAGTCTTAGCCACTTTATGGAGCTCTTAAAGTCAGAAATGTTAATCTTTTTAGTTGTGTTCCTGCATGCTATATTAAATCTCTTCTATTCGACCATTTTAATATGCATGCAAAACTATAATGCAAAAAGTTGGAACAATTACCTAACTTTATAAATCAACCATTGCTCTTGGCTAGCCACCATATAGCACGTGTTGAGACCATTTTAAAAAAAGAAGAAAAGGACCAGGGTGACACAGCAATCACTTGTCCCTTATGACACTCAGCAAGGAGCTAGCTACCAAGGTCCTCAGTTGCATGTTTCTGTCTACAGCAATGGGCCAAAAATTTCTTCAACTATGGTCAGTATGGCTACATAACCATTAATCCAAATGTACTTAAGTTATAAAGACTGTATCTGATGTATGGATCTACTTACCAATACATTTTTTTACAAAAGCGATCAGACAAATTAAACAGGATGGTTCCAAACAGCAAAGTACAACTAAGATATCAGCTCAAACCAACAGTGAGTTTGGGGTGCTCTAATCTAGCCAAACATAAATCTTAACTGAACAAAAAATTGTGGCAGTGTAAATGGTGCTAGAATAGAAAAAAGTCACACGCTTCAGAAATGTGTGTATATATACACACACACGCTTTAGGAAAGGCTAATCTGTGTATTAGAAATACCACTGGAGAGAAATTCTTTATTCTCTACTATAACCACTGTAAACAATCTACATTGTAACCAAAATCTGGAACAAGCAAGTTTAAAGGTTATTAGAGACATGGAATATATATGGTTGGCCAATTGTTCACCAAAGAAGTTTTCCTACTTATTTAGAAACCCAAGCTAAACTTAAGAAGCCCACTTCTCCCAATTATTTATAAACAGAGACGATTAAGCCACCCAACTGGAGTGACATAGATTTCACTTCAATGGAACAAGCATGAGAAGAGTAACTACTTCACCTCAAATCTTTCAGTAGACTAGTATTATTTTTAAATCAGTATGTGACCCCTGGCCAAAAGCAGGCCTCTTAGTTCTGCTACTGTCTGACTGGGAAAAGGGAGAAAAAGAGAAAGGGTTTAGGATTTCTGGAAATTGGATCTCTCGGAGTACCAAGGAGCGCTACTGGTGAAAGACTTCCTTAATCCATAGCCAGGCAAAACAGAGAGAGCATCTGTTCATCTCAGACATGGACAGTAATGCACATTCCGCTCCGACACCATAGATTAGTGGAATCAAACACAAGTTGGGATTGGCTGGGTATATCACAAACTCCACCTGCTGGGACAAAATCCTGCTGCCTGCCTGCTGAGCACCAAAGAAGAGAGTGAGAGAGAGACTGATGAAAGCATGTGATCCCTGTATTATGTTTATTAGCTTATTACACTGCTTGTGGATCCAGATCCTAAAGAAATTATTTTTATTGCAACGGTAAGCCTGGCAGCAAGTACGGCTTGATTCACCAATTCAATATGTAACAACCTCACCACATTTTCAGTCAAGTATGTGAATTAAAAGGAAGATTCATTTAACATTTTGTGGGGGCAAAGTCACATGAGCAATGTGACAGACACCCTGCATGCATCTCTTTCTTTAAACCCCCTAAAGCAGCACCACCATACGTCAGCCTTTACTACAAACTACATCTAACATTTTAATGCCCACTTAGTCTGTTCTCAATGTCCTGGGTCAATGCACTGACTAGAAGCAATCAAGACAGTCTACAAATCTGAGATGTCAAAATGAATATGCAATGTAAAATCTGTCCATAATTTTATTAAACGGACAACCTGGACAGTGGGAAGCAGACCACTCAGGCAGCCTACTGTGTGCAAAAGGCAACAGCAGTTTTGCTATTTAATTTGTTTTTGAATCACCAGCATCTCAAGAGCAAGGTCTGTCTGTAACTGGAATGAAATTCCCTGATATAATCCAAAACTTTAAAAAAAACACTATACAATTAGTTTGCTGAAGATTTGTCCTTGAAAATTAAGAACTGATAACATTAATTGAATACGTGAGCAGATCAGATGAACAATGTGAGCAATGTAGAAGTCACGAAAAACAGCTGAACACAGAATAGTCAGCTGCTCCATCTTTTGTATTTATCTCTAAATACAAAGTGTCTAATTTGAAGCCAACCTTCCATCCCTTTTGTCTGCTGATGGCAGTATGGTGAATCCCTAACATTCAAAACAAATGAGCCAGATTCAAAAAGAAGAAAAAAAACACCATGAGATTTTACAAACAACAGATTTTAGACTTTTAATTTGCTGGTTTTTATTTGAGCCTTCATGGTGCACTCAGGCCACATTTTCAAAATTTTCTCTACAACCATGAAGTTTAGAAACATGCTTTATTTTCAAAAATGAAAGCTGGGATTCTTCCATAATCTCCTCTGTCTAGGTGCTGGATTTTTACATAAAGTATCAAATACTGAGACACCAGACAAAATCACAAGTGTTGACAACACTGCAAAAGGGGTATTCTCTCTCTCTCGGTTTCTGCTTCCAAATTGAAAGAGTTTCCAGTCTGCTCAGAGGAGAGATAGGGCCTGTGCTAACCTTCTTTAACTACAAACTCATGAAGTTTGCTCAGTACCAGTTCATGTTTGGAAGATTTTCACTATAATAATCAGAGCTAGAAAGTCCTATTTTGTATGGTGAGCATAAGAAAGACAGGTGTAGTAAGTGATTAGATTCTAAATAAACTGATAGCACCCACTTGGAAAACCTTCCTAAATGGACAAAATGCAGGGTTCTTCAGGCACCTGCCATTACATAAGCATCCTGAACAATAAGCTTCTTGCCACCCTAGCACATTTCCACCCAAAGAAAAGAATTTTATATGTAACGGGAGATCAAATTGCCCTGCCAAATGCACACACACATTAAAGCAGCAAAATCTGGAAAATAAACTCAGAATTCCCAACTCCCTCATTCTAATCACTGGAATAGGCTTTGGCATAGCTCTTGTGCTATTCCAGGTCAGGACTTTCTAATTCAGAGACACTCCCAGCTGCATCAAATTGCACAGTAGTTTTTAGAATAGAAATATGCATGTGGCCCTAGGTTGTAAAATCCCAAATCAGTTTCACTTCTAATCCAATTGGGACATGAATCCACATCTCCAAAGATGACAAATGAATACCCTACTGTTGTCCTGAATTATTTACACAAAATAAGAGCATATACATGGCCATTTTATTGTGCTTCCAGTCTCAGTACTAAATGTCAGTTTCACTTCCTTCTGCTTCACATCAAGCATTAAATTGATGAGACATACTGATGTAAGACATGTCAAAAAAGCCCCAACACATAATGGAAACTTTCTATTTACGTCATAAAACAAAGCTGTCAAAAACACACCACAATGTTTTGGGAAAGAAGCTTGAGAAGGGGAATGCTTCTGGAGGGAACAGAATGTCATACCACACAGGTTACAAACAAATTTACCTGGACATCCCTTCCTTTTCCTTTTTGCCATTTTTAGATTAATGTAAATGAAAGATTTTTTTTTAATTTGCCACTGGCAAATCTCTATTAGTTATTAATCCCTTTCAGGCAGCATTCTACTTATTACACACGCCTCAGGCTCTATTTTCTATACATTACAATAAAATGACAAATACATGCTCTTTGATAAATGTCTTTAAAAGCTGCATTTCCCTTTGCTGCCACTATTTGATATAAAGATAACCCCTTTACCTTAAGTCCATGTCAGAGGTCTGTCCCTCTCCTCAAGACTAACAACAGTATTCTAAACTAAAGACAGCAGCAGTCAAATTTTACAACAATCTCCTAATTCAGGAATGCCTTTTAACCTTTCATTTGAGGTACATATAGTAAATGTGCAATATGCCAAACTGTGCACCAGTAGCTGAGGTAATAGAAGATTTGCACCAGCTCGCAATTTTTCCTCATTCCCATCTACTTCCCTAGGTTTTTTTCAAATTTCACAACCCAGTTGACAGAAATTAATATTCTCCCTGTAGGTTGGTCTGCCCATTTGTAGTAGCATTATTCAATGAACCTTCAGGCTAATCCTCAAGAATCCTCACTTGATACTGTAGTGAAAACACTGATTTGGCTTCCAAACATTTTCAGACAAACTTAGGGCGACTATCCATCCCATACTGGGCAGGATGGTCCTGTATTTGGGATGCCAAAAAGACATCCCAACTCATTTTTTAAAAGGGACTCACTGTCTCGTATATGGGCCGTCCTCACCCCTCTTCACTTCCCTGAACCTTGGGGAGGCAAAGGAGCACCAGTGGCTGCCGCTTCACTGGGGCTGTGAGGGAGGGCCAGCAGCTTCAGGGAGCTGTCCCTACCCTGTATTTGGGTCACCCCAAACAAACTCAACCACAGTATCGTTTACAGCTCCTGCACACTTCAAAGTATGACAGCTTTCCAAACTGCCCTTTGAAATGCTTCCTGGAGATTCTGCTGCTTGACCCTACTGTACAGGAAGGGAGGTTCATTTACTGCCTCGGGTGACTGTTCTTGCCCACTTTAAACTGGAGACAATATACAGCCACACCTTCCTTTCTGGCCTGGTGCCCAAGACTTAGGTCAAGAAACAATGCTACACCATGCAATCTGAAAAAAGGCTGGTCAGAATAATCAGAGTATGTGTGTATATTTCTTCTACTTCCCATTTTCAGCCTTTCCAGCTTAGAGATGTTAATGGTTGAACAGCAGAGGCTGGAGCAGCCCCCCACCCACTGAAGGAAAGGGTTGCTCCAGCCCTGTGGGGCCACTGTGGGCAGGAATGCCTCAGCCCAGCTGGAGCCGTACCCAGCACTGGTCTGGAGCAGGCCCCTCTGCCATGGACAGGCAGCCCCTGCCCTCAGCATGCTGGAGACCAAGGCTGCTCTGCCCGTCTGGAGTGCACCAGGGATTCAGAGAAGCTCCAGCTGGGCCAGAGCAGCATTGGTCTCTATCATGCTGTGGGTGGGGTGCAGGGATTGGTTCCTGAGGACCAGGGCTGCCGCCCCTCCCTTTAATTGGTCAACTGGTTAAACCTACCGGTTAACCAATTACACAACATTTTACATCCCTAGTTCAACTCCTAGGTACACTCAGAACTGAGCAAAAATTGCTGCCAATGCTCAATTTTCTTACAAGTCTTCCACTGTCTTTCTTAAAGACCCAGCTCCTCAAAGTCACTTGAGTCTGCGAGCTTCAGATTTCAGTGTAAAAAAGGTTAGTTTCAAGTCATCATGATTCCAAAGAAAATTTGAATGTGTCATGCAAAAGCCTCAAAAACTATGAAGCAAATAAAGAACCCCAAACGTTAAGCCAAGCATGATTTTATACATTATGTGCATGGAAACTCTTCTAAAATTTCTGCTAAAGGAATTCTAGACTTTGGCTTTGTTGTTTCAATGTAGTTAAACTTCAAGTTTAGAATTCTCCTAGTAGGACTTTAATGAACATACAAATGTCAGAGAAGACAAGGATATTGGCGTTTGAGAGGAGCTGTTATAGAAAGGTCCTGATAATAGGACAGATGCAGAAGGTCACCAATGAGGAATTATACAGGAAGATACAGCTGAAAGACAACCTACTGCAGAAGGCTAAACAACAGAACTTACAACTGTTAAGGCAAATCTGCAGAATGAATGACAAACAAAAAGTCAAGACCCCGGTATTCCGCAAAATGGACAGCTCAAACAGGAGAGGCAAACCCCACAGAGAATGGGTACATGATACAGCAAATTGGTGGGGATCTGGTCTACAGAAGCTAAGCCACTCCACACTAGACAGGGAAAGACGGAAGGAAATAGTGAGGGAGGCATCAGACGCCAACAGCCACTGAGCCCATGGTTGATGATGATGATGATGACGACAAATGTCAGAATGTGCTGGTGTTACGTGGAAAGAAGGAGTCAACTTTGCCTAATACGTTACTGAACAGCTTATCTGAAAACTGGGCAAAAGGATGGCTTTATGTTTAATGAACTGTACTTGGATTTAGGAGATCTGGGTCCAACTCCTGGCTAGCTCGTATGACTTCATGAAACCTACAGCAACTTACATAGGCTAGAGCTACACTACAAGCTAGTTAAGATGTGACTTTTCCCTGTTAATTTTCACATACCTATGCTAGCTCTCCATGAACAAGCCCAAGTAGAAATGGCACACAGAAATAATGCAGCCTCAGTAACATGGACAGCAGCACCAGAGACATGGCTAAGCTATGCCAAGTACAAATCTGATGATGTATGTACTTGACATAGCTTGGGATGTTGAATGTTAACAGTAGGGGTTGCTCCAGCTCTTCAGGGCCCACCCTGGACAGCCGGCTGCTCCTGTGCAGCCAGAGCAGCCCTCGTCCACAGCACTCCCATATGCAGCCACGCAAGAGCGCAGTAGGCAGGCGGACGTCAGCCCAGACAGAGCAGCCCACATCTGCAGCAGGGGATGGGCACGCTCCAGCCCAGCTAGGCCAGAAATACCCCCCTCCAGACACCCCTTCTGTTTAATCCGTTAACCAGTTAAATTTAACATTTAACTGCTTAACAGGATTTTACATCCCTAGACACAGGCCAGCTGTGCTACTAATGCAGCTACCAATGCTATACTGGTATTACACTTGAGGAAACTCACTGAGCAGGGGAATTACATCCCTTGGTGATAGTTCAGATGCAACCTTAGTCTCTGTGCTAGTTTTCTACCCTATAAAGGGGAATTACACTTCCTCTACTTCTCAGAATACTTTAATTAATATTTGTGATGTTCAAAGTTATTTTGGTGATGGGAGGTGACAGGTAGAGCCCTGCATGGACACAGAAGTATCCGTATCCAAATCCACAAAAATGAGTCACAGAAATCCACAGATTTGCAGGGCTCTAGTCGCAAGTGCCAAGACAGAGATGTGGTCTGAGCAAGAATTTATAGGGTTTGCTTCAGCATTTCTCCACATAGCAATGCAAACGAAGTTTGGCTCCTTAACTAGCAAATGAGCAAAGGTTTGATACATTTACAAGCTACAATCAACACACCCGTTTTTGCATGTGATCATTAAATGTATGTTTGACCTTTGATGAACCTTCAGAGAGAAAGACAAGTCAGAGCTGGAATCAGGGGATATTACTGTACCCAGTCCATTGAAATGTAAACACAACTGAGTCCTGGAAGAGCCTACCAGTTGTGAAAGTGGCTTAGCTTTATAAAGCTCTGTACACAGTAACACGAACAGCAGCATTGCAGAACAGGGAGTAAACAGAAAATGCGGCTGACAGGATGATTCAACAGGGAGGAGCTGGGATCAAAAAAGACATCAAGGCACAATAAAGAAGGATACAGTTTTATTAAGATCACCCAGAGAAGAATATATGAAAGAATGGAGATTTGAAAAAAAATGACCATGTTATTTATGTATCTCCTTTAAGATTCTTCCAAGCCTCTTCCTCGGTTTCCCACAAGAAGACTGCAACAGAACTGATTTAATGGTTATTTTTTAAAAGGCACAACCTATTTCACCATTGTACATTAAGATGAAACAAATGGCTATTTATCTCATAGATGTTACTACTTTACCGCAACAGACTATGCTACAGCTTTCAAATGGAACCAGCAAAAGTCTTGTTCATTAATTAACACTAACTATTTAAAGCCTAGCATCCAGAGACAAGACTGGGCCACAAGTGGCCTATTAAAGCCTTTAAACATTGCAGATCTCTACACAGCAAATATTGTAGCAGCAGAGCATTTAGTCAGCTGCTTCCTGGTGCTCTTGTTGTCACAGATTAAAGTGGAAATGAAGTTTCCTTTTGGCACAACACATGTAAGAACTATAATAGGCCAAGAAGTCAAACAGTTGGCTAGATGCCATGTCAGGAAAAAAGCAGGGGCCTCTTAACCTGCTCTAGCAGCCACAGAGATTCAAGCTTCCAATAGGTACAGAAAGTAGGGTTTATGCTGCCCTTCTTGCCCACAACAAATTGATCTACAGTTCAAAATATCATACAAAAATAAACTTATTCCCTGTATTTTCCTTCCCTGAAGGAAGGAAAGAAGAAGAAAACAAGACAACAGTTCAGATTTTCAGTGTTTGGTGCTCTGTATTCCACAGTGTTGCTCAAAGTTGAAGCAAACCACTGGTGCAAACCTACCAGTTTAGGTTCTTAAAAGAAAACAGAGTGGAGGGAGAGGGTGGAGGAGGAGTTTCACCAAGTACAGGAAAAAAAATTTTTACTCTATTATTTCACAGTGAAAGTAAATGATTCCTTATAGTTAGAAACAGAAGAAACCTGTCACTTATCCCATCTCCCTGCTCATACAGGATTGTTCCCGATAGTAAATTTTCCAGGGTTTTAGCCAGTCCAAGTGATGAGGCTTCCAAAGTCTCCCTAATAATGCTCATCCACATCTAAATAAAGCTAACAGTCAAGAAGTTTCTCTCTTAGTTGCAGTCTCTTACCCTTGTAGATCACACTGAGTAAACCATTTTTTCGTGTTTAGTCTACAAACATACAAAGAATGCAATACTTCCTACAACCCTAGAGCTGTCTTCCAGGCTATAGGTATCTTCCTCTTTTACATTCTCCTCATAAGCCAGTATCTCCAGCCTCTAAATCTGAATCTCCTCCAGTTTACCAATATCTTTCTGGTAACAATGTTTACAATTGAATGTGTTATAAAAAGGTGCAGAAACAGCAAACATAGGAGAACCAACTGACTTCATTTGGCCTTTTTGACAATATCCCTCCTAAGCAGCTATGAAGAAAACTCTATACATTTCTGTAATTCAATTTTATTCAGCATACTTCTAATTTCTTTGTTATTACTTCTCTATACTTATTAAGTGCAATACCTCTAAATCTAGAACCATGTTGATGAATTTTATGTTTGCTCTGAGAGAGGGGAAACATTTGAAAATATTTAGCCCACTCATACCACTGACTTCTGTAGCTCACTGGACACCTCTTCCTCCAATACAATGCACTGCTGTTTGTCATTATTATTTCTTTGCAGTCTTGTGAACATTTTTTAAAATGACCTGGAATACTATTTCAAAGATAGTTTAAATTGATTTTCAGTTAAAGTTGTGAGACTGTTCCAATTCTTTTACTCGAGTCCATATATATCTATTACGTTCTCTTCCACTACTTCTATAACTTTGTAATAAAAAGTAAATTGAGTTTGTCCAGCATGATTTCTTAATTACAAACTCCACATTTCCTGTTGTTCACTATTTTATTATTATTTCATTATTTCTAGGTATACCCCTTTACAGCCTACATAATCTATTTAGACACAAAATAATATACAGCAGGACGCATCGATTTTTAGAAACCATGCTGTACACAAATTATTAGGGTTAACGAATTGAAGCACAAACTAGAAACAGCAAACAAAACTGGATTTAAGGAACAGATTTGATTTTTGTTAGTATACAAAAAACAACTGTGATTGATCAGTACTTTAGTCCAACACAAAGCTACAGAGGCAGAACGTGGTACCAAAGAAACTACGTAGATAGCTTAAAATAATGAAGATTTGAAGAGGATTTCTAAATTATAAGTAAGAAATAGTTAAGACTGGACAAATGAAGTGCATTTCACAAATGGCCACACTATTAAATATATTTGGAAGTTTGCTTCTTTCTATAAGGTACAAAAAACTGGCTGACAACACAAATTTGACAAACCAGAAAAAGCAGGTCACACATCTTGTAGAAGCCTGAATGCACAAATTTAGGTATGTCTACACTGCAGCAGCATAGCCTCTTTAGCACAGGTGCTTCCTACATTGCCAAAAAGATTTTTGTTTTCTGTTAATGTAGTAAATCCATTGGTTTGAGAGGTGGTGGGTAGCTCAATGAATGAATTCATCATCAATCTTGCTGTGTCTATAATGGGGAGCTAGGGTTGACCTAAGCACTTTGTATAGGGCATGAAATTTTTCACAGCTCTGAGGGAATGTAGCTAGGTCAAGCTAATTTTTATGTGTAGACCAGACCTTACATTACTTTTCTGAGTTGACTGATGTTACATGGTGTTCATTTGTGGAAATAAAAAAAGGACCAATATAATCAGAGCAAGAAACTAAGACTTAAACACACTACCATATCAGCATAACTTATGTCATTTAAGGGTTAAAATAAGCCACCCTCTTGAGCAAAGTTACACTGACTTAAGCCTCAGTGTGGACAGCTGCCAACTTCTATTGAGATGATTTTATTATGCTGATGTGGAATGTCTTCACTAGATGTACAACAGCAGCGCAGCTGCGCCTCTATTTCTTCAAGTGTAGACTAGCCCTAGAACAAAGCACAACAGAAAGACTTAAAGGAAGGAACTTGATCATCACACAACTTAGAGATTCTAGAAAAACAATAACTACCCCCATCACAAAAGCTTCACTACATAAGCCTCAAAATTTAACGAAACATCCACCAGATTTCATATCATGATGTAACTTATCAACTAAAAATTGTTTGACCTCTGCAAAGTAGCAACATATAGTTTAAAAGAAAATACAGCTACTCCAACAAGTGTTACCTGCTATTGCTACAATTCACAAGACAACAGAAGAGAGACTTTTTTTTTTTTTGCTTTGTGCTTCTGACAGCACTTTGTACACGGTCAGTTTAACTGTGTTTCGGTTTACTTATTTGGATTCCCCTGCTTGCTGCTCATACAGCAACACAGGAATAAAAAAAATAGAATTTATGTAAAACCATCATAATAAGCCAGAAGAATCAAAGACAAGTGATGCACTTAATATTACTTTAAATTCAGGTTTGGTGAAAAACTTAAAAGTAACCTTTAAAATTAGTCTAACAAGATCTTTGTGTAAACATAAAATGTGCTATCTACCAATCTCACTTTTGGGTCTTGAACGGAAAGTTCTGAAATCTTAACAATATTTTCACTACATTTGACAAGGGAAGACAAAACACAAGGCTTTGATTTAAAACAAGAGCCGTAGAGTGCAAGTTGATAAGTCAGTAAAATCAGAAGTAGCAAGACCAAATGTGGGCTATTAAATTTTAAAAAAAGAGCCAACCAGAATATGTTTTGCACCCAAGTCCTCTTACTCCAAAAGGAATCCCCCTTAACTTTTAGCAAGAAAATGTCTCTACTGCAGCTAATTGAATTACTTAAGCTTTGTCTCTCCCTTTCATAAATGGAACAACCAGGCTTACAATAAAAGACATGACATTCAGGGATTTTTGAAAGTTTATCTGCAGTTTAGCCAACTTTGTCATAGAAAGTGGCAAACTCCAAGATTTAATAGGACTGAATCCCCAAGACACAGATAAAGATCCCTTGTAGGGATACCACCATATTCAAAAACATGACAAAGGGAAACTAACTCAGCAGAGAAGGGTTGAAGCGATATACTGTTTACAGTAAAGAGAACCAGGACAGAAGAAGGATCACAATATGTATATAAAAATCCTCAAAGGAATGGATTGATACTAAATGGCAGGTGTGTCTCTAGTAAATAAGGGAGAAGAGACTAAACCAGAGGATAAACAAGTGAGGCAACAATGTCTTCAGACAAAAGACAGGTGGAAATTTTAAAACAAACAGCTGAAACATTTTTGGAGGAGGGAATGCCTACAGCCTTCTAGATATTTCAGGTTATGTTGAAGTGATAGCAGAAGTCAACATATTTAAGGTCAAAGCTTAGGAGAGCAAAAGGCTCTTAACATCCCTATTTTTCCCTATAGGCAAGAGGAGAAGGAATGAAAGAAGGCAAGTGACTCTTAACCTGGAACCAACCCCAGCAACAAACCTCATTGCCAACTCTGCTCACATATCTACACCAGTGGTGATCTCACAGGACCTATTGTCAACCATACCAACAGGGGCTCCTTTACCTGCACATCTACTAATATATGCCATCATGTGCCAGCAATGCCCCACTGCAATTTACATTGGGCAAACTGGACAGTCTCTATGTAAAAGAAAAAATGGACGCAAATCAGACATCAAGAATGGTAATACACAGAAACCTGTGGGAGAGCACTTCATTCTCCCTGGACACTCTAACAGATTTAAAAGTAGCACTCCTAAAACAAAAGTTTCAAAA
Source organism: Carettochelys insculpta (assembly GCF_033958435.1). NCBI lineage: Eukaryota > Metazoa > Chordata > Testudines > Carettochelyidae > Carettochelys > Carettochelys insculpta. Next base: position 128,459,466 of record NC_134140.1, on the reverse strand, counting down.
ATGAAATGGAGAGAAAAATATCTCTGAGCTGCAATTTGTTTGCAAATTTGACTCCATCGACCAAGGATTAAACAGAGACTGGGAGTGGCTGGCCCCTTACAAAAGCAGCTTTCTCTGCCCTGAGTGTTAACATCTCCACATTAGACTCTTACAATGGTACACATCCCCCGTCTAATCTGACTTGTATTTTCCTCTTTTAATACATACTACTGATAATGGGCCATTTCCACCTTGACCAAATAGACCTATCAACTCTGGCCCTCCCTTTTACTGGGACCCCACTCGTTAAATACCCCTCTGAAGCCCCCCCCAGTCATGCATCTGATGAAGCGGGTCTTCGCCAATGAAAGCTTATGCTCTAAAATATCTGTTAGTCTATAAGGTGCCATAGGACTTCTTGTTCTCTTAGCGTAGAGAATGATACTCAGCATGATGATGAAAATGAAGTCCTGTAGTCCTCCTGCAAGGGTGCTAACAATGTCATGAAAAATATGACAAAGAGCAACTCTAGCCAGTTTTGTGCTATTACCATCAATACAAAACCAGGTGCGGAGTAGACAATGTCAAGCCAAACAACAATTCTAAGACATACTTCTAAATGGTTATGTTTAAAAAACACACAACATGAGAAAGCAAAATTAAACACTGGATTCATGCAATCAGACCCTATTTAAATGTAATGGCAAGAAAATAAAGGATAGTCTGTAGGATGTGACAAAAGATTATTCACTAACTGCCGGAAAGGCACTCTGAAACAACTGAGTCAAAGTGACTGATGACCTTCCTTGCTCTAATCTTCTGACAGTGAAGTTTCTTACAGTCACATCTCATTTTTTCAGAAAGTTCACTGTTCCTGAAATTTAATAGGAATGTTTCAGTTAAACAATAAGCCATGCCAAGGCATAATGTTGCAGTTTATTTGATTTGCTGATCAAAAAATTGCTATTATTAATATCTCCAATAAGAACATAAGAATGGCCATTACTGGGTCAGACTAAAGGTCCATCTAGCCCAACATCCCGTCTGCTGAGTGTGGCCAGTGTCAGGTGCCCCAGAGCAGATGGACCAAAGACAATGATCAAGTGACTTGTCTCCTGCCATCCATCGCCAGCCTCTGACAAACAGAGGCCAGGGACACCATTCTTATACCCTGGCTAATAGCCTTTTATGGACATAACCTCCATGAATTTATCTATTTATTCTTGTTGTTCTCTTAGAGTAGAGAATGATACTCAGCTCTTCTTTGAACTTTCTTATAGTTCTAGCCTACCGAACCTCCTCTGGCAAGGAGCTCCACAGGTTGACTGTGAGCTGTGTGAAAAAACTTTCTTTTATTAGTTTTAAATTTGCTACCCATTAATTTCATTTGGTGAGAACAGCCCAGACTGACTGCTTTCCTACTCTCAGTTCCAATTCAAACTCCTCAGGCTCCACCTCTCCCTTTGTCTGCAGTCCAGAGGTGTCACGTGGTCGCCTCGGTTACACTCAGCATGAGCCCCACACCCTCTGTGAGCCACTCACTCACACAGGTATCCCCCACTACATCACAGTCTCTACACTTTTGAACTCATTGCAACATCACTAATATCATGGACCTTTCAAGTCTCACCAATAATTCTACCATTCCTCCCAAGGTGGTAGTACTTCATCTTGCAGCTGGGAGCTCAAATGAAGATACCACCCAGCTTTGGCTCCACACCCCACCAACAGTAATGTAAGTGAGAAGGAGTGGTAGGCATAAGGGTCTGGCAACAGAGGGGCTTTTTACCAGTAGGGGCACATCCACACGACCTCTTAACTTCTGTGACCCCCTCTGCCAAGACTGAGCAGTCCCACGGCTATGCTAATGAGCCGTGAGACAATGCTAATGAGTGGCCATTTGCAATTTTGAGGCTGCTCATTAGCATGGATCTGCCGGGAAAGCCATGCTGTGTAGACCCAGCCACCATGTGTTCCAAAACTGAAGAATGGAAAATTCACAACTGTTATTAGGAACCCTGTCAGAGAACTCATGAAATTGCCCATAATCAGGTCAACTTCATTCTTCAATACCTAGGACCCCTATAAGGAGCTCTAGTGGGAAGGATGCACCAACAAGAGATTAAGGACAGATGGAAGAGCTTTCACTACTCCTCCCACCCACTCACCCATCATCACAGTAGCCAGGACACTAGAGTGGGAGGATGGAATAGAGAGAAATTACTGCAAGGAGCAGAACAACAATGGAATGGCTTGACTTCTGGCAAAGCTGAGAAAAGTAGAAAGTAGTCAGACAATTCTTCAAGAGCACTGAGTGAGCTAGAGGAGGCATAGAAGACAATGATTTGTCACTCTATAAAGTTACCTGAAGTATACGTATTGCGTAACTGATCTGCTGTAAAGTGTGTTTATAATTTTTGTAGTTCTGATTTGGAACTGGACCTGTAACAAGTGGTGATGGGAGGAAAGTGGGAAAAGAGTGGGCACACATTCTCTTTTTGGCCCACATATATAAAGGAGACCTGAATCTTGAAGATATAGAATCAAGAGTCAGGTCATATTTATACATCATATATCCTCAAACACATTTTTCCCTTTGTTTACAGGTCACATTCACATTGATGGTTACTGGGAGATTGGTGGGATGCATGCAGTATTTACTGATAAAATTTACGTGAATATAAGCTCATCCCTCCATCTCCAGAAACTGTTTCCTACAGTTCATTTAGGCCAGAAATCTGCACTTGCCAATTCTGACTGATCACTTGAACAAAACTTTTAAAAATATGAAATTGTAGATTGGCCTTACTGATGTGGCTTGCATAATATTAGGGGTACATAATTGTTCAATAATAAAGCTTTAGGATCTTGAATTATGTCAGGATTTTTTTTATTAAAAACTTTTTTGATATAGCTTCTTTTGCTAGGAGACTTTTAGTAATTTAGGATAAGTGTAGCAAGTTGCCAGATGGTACGCCTACAGAACTCACTTTAATCTCTTCCTTGGAGATGCAGACTATGATTTCTGCAATGCTGCTGTAATTTCCTTTTGAAAGGAATCTGTCAAACTAAATTTTTTGAAACTCAACTTTTTTTTTTTTAACTTAGCTTTTGATAGTGTGGCCTGTTAAAGAGTATATTCTGTATCGCTTTTTTAAAGCTCTTTAAAAAAAGTCAAGTGTTTTTGCTCCCCAGGTATTCTTACAAGGATCTTTGCAACATGGGAAAAAACAATCATGCAGAGAAAATAATGAAACTGACATACAAAACTGCTGTCAAATACAAGCAGTAAATAAAACTTTTTAAAATTCATTAGTCTCTCACTTACTGATATGATTGTGGTAACAGCTACACCTGAATTTTAAAATAAATGATCTTTTTAAGACGAAAATGTCCCGTGAACTCTTCCTACATAGCTAAGTACCAGTGAGCCAAATGCACTCTAGGCTGACCACATAATGACCTTATCAAAGAGCATGGGTCTGATAAATGGAATACTCTCTGCTTTTCAGGAGGCACCAAGCTGACATAGAGAACATGGGCTTTTATCTTGTGCTTCCATGGCAAACTGAAGAATTATAATAATTACTGAAGATATAACCTAGATTTGTACAGAGGACTAGTACATCACCATATGGTACACCTAACAGAAACATCTTTTTAGCATCCTCATTATAAAAGTGCACCAGATAAACACAAAAACGTGTACCCTAGTGGGAAATTAAAGAGACTGTACTGGCATGATCAGACTGTAAAAATGTAGGACTGAGGGAAGGAAAAATACCATCACTGGCAGAAGCAATTAAGCTCTCCCCAGAAGTTAAGTCTAAAAAAGTGTATTTGCTTTTCAGCCAAAAAGGTGAGTGAGATATTGAATATTTTTAAAAACGGTTCATGTGTTTATCTAAGACTTGTTATGAGGGTCATAAAAGATAATTCATGGGAGGGTGGAGGAATTGAACAGGCATTACCTTAACCTTTTAAGAAAAATGCTTGAAATAGCTTCTCACCATCTGAAAGCTAGATGGTCAAGAGAACAGGTGCCAATTTCTGCTGAATTTAAACTACTTTTAAAAAAGTTTTAGACCTTAAGATTTAAAAGAAACCCTTTCAAATATAAACAAATGCAGTGCTTTCCTCCTGAGTCTGCAGACAAATCCAGAACCTTTGCAGCTGCTCCTAACTTTGCCAAGCAGCAACAGAAACAGGCACTGAAGTTATTCACACAAAAAGCTGACACTAATCAATTAGAGGGTAGGAGGAAATGGTAGGATAGTGGAGATTTGTTTTACCTCATTCCAGTAGAGGCTCTGGAAAAGGAGAGAGAAAGTTTATCTTTCTCTTCAGCAGCCACTCTGACCCACACCAGAATTCAACAGCATTCTCATGTCACCCTCCAGAAGCTGGGGATAGTAGAGGAGGGCTATAGCTAGACTTCTAACTAAGACAGTGTCTCCTACACCCAATAATCTTTTCTGTCTACCTCTGACTAGCAAGCTTGGTCATTCAGCGGGGAGGCATCTACCATTTTTACACCAGACTAAGATACTGAATGTGCAATTTCAAGTGAATTAGGTTGGTTTTGACAACTTAATGCAATGTTCTGTAATGAACAGGTTCATAAAGGGATACTAATATCAATCTTAATTACAGAGAACACTGTCTCTCCTTGATGACAAAGTCACTGCTACTACTCCACTTCCCAAGAGGAAAGCATCTCCTCCCACGCTCTGTAGAAGTAAGCCAATCATATGACATCTAGCAGTTAACAATATAAGCCTTCACCAACTGCCAAATACCATGCTACTGATCCAACACAAACTTAGGTACATACTTAATTTTAAATATTAGTTGTTTTTGTAGATTAGAGCTTGTATAATGGAATTTAACTACTTAATGGTATCTTTTTCAGATGCATAATTCTATTCCCTCTTCCTTCTTTGGGGAGCATCTCAGTTTATTCAATAGGTCACTAAACTGGTTTATATTAATTATATTAAGTACCTTGTTTCCAATCCTAAAGGGAAAACCGAGGATCTATCAGTTCCTTACTAGTCTATGAAGCTGAAAAGCAAAAACAAATATTACAGGTTTCTGATTTGTCATTAATTCCTACAGCATCTTTGAATCCTTGCAGTAAACAACTGCCTTCCCATTAAAATCCATCCAGTCAGCACTTGCTTACATATTTGGCTTGTTATATTTCTATCGCATGAAAGGATCTGCACCAGGAACACCAGAACCCTTAACTGACTTGTAATTCCTACCAGAGAGGTAGCTGTTTCAGTCTTTATCCACCTCAAAGATTAACAGATTTGGCCATAAATTTCCATGGACAAAAACCCACTTTATCAGATGCCTCAAGACAACTTATTTTTTAATTCCCAGTGTTTCATAGGGCCGATTAGACTTATTCGCCCATTAACCAAAATACTTCACCTAAAAGGGTTTTTGCTGCACAGATTTTAGTCAATTTATGAAGAAGTCCAGTAACGTAATAGCTATAGATTGTTTTCCTCACCAATTGTTTTATAAACACTGGGCCTACTTCCACACCAAATACTACCGACTGTGCAAATTCAGAATAGTCTTCGCAGGGCAACCTTTGAGAAAGCGCCACTCCTCTGTCTAGTAATGGAGAGCAGGGATTTATTTCCTGTGTTATTTTTTTTCCTTTAAACCACTTCTCCCTTTTTCTCCCATTTGAAAGCCCAAGGAACAAAACACGGCAACACGTTGCCCCCTGCGAAAAGAACTGTGCCCTCTACGCGCCCGAGAGATATGCGCAAGGCTGTCGGATCGTCCGAGTCCTACACAAGCATCAACTTCTAATTTTAGAGGTCTGCCCTTCACAAGTATTTTTAACAACCCGCACTCGCAAGGACCACGTCCCCGGCTGCCCGCACACCGCGGGTGTGAAGCTACGGGCGGCAGAACCTGGGTGGGCGGGGGCGGGTTACCCCAGCACTTGTGCGGCTGCTGGTGTTGGGGGCGGGGGAGGGGGTGTCTCGCTGTTGTTGTCCAAGATGTCCATTTCCCTCAGCAACGGCTGCGCTCAGGGCCGGCCGCCGCTCAAGAAACCCGCGCGGGCGGGGTGGGGGCGCTAGTGCTCACAGACCCCGGCAGAAGCGCCAGGCAGGGCGCGAGCTCGGCTGGCGTCGGACGGGCTCGGCTTCGAGCAGCAGAGCGCCGGGCGAGGGTGCTGAGCGGTGCCGCGCCGCCTGAGGGGCCAGCTGCTGGCCGGGGGGGGCGCCCGCGCGGCACGAGCCGGCACACGGGGTTCCCGGGCTGGGCGAAGCCCGACTGAGCGGGGGGCGGGAAGGGAGCAACCAGAGGGACCCCGGGACCGCCCCAAGAGCGGCGGGGGCCGCTCGAACCCGGCGCTACTCACAACAAGAAGCTCATGGCGCAGGCAGCGGCGGCGCGAGCAGCGACTGAGCTCAGCACCCAACGGCAACGGCGCAGGGGGCGGGGCCCGCGCGGGGCGGGGATTGGGGGCGGGGCCTCCCTCCGCCGGATCTCCACAGCCCGTCCCCGGCGGCGCGTGGTCCGTACAGGCTGACTGGAACGCGCCCCGGTATCCTCCCCCACGGTCCCCGAGCAACCCCGGCACAGCCCCTCCCCCTCTCCCCCCCCCCAGCCCCCGTCCCTCTCCTCCATAGCCCCCCGACACCCCCAGCCCCCGCCCATCTCCCCCACTGCCCCCCAGCCTCCGTCCCTCCCCTCCATAGCCCCCCGACACCCCCAGCTCCCGCCCATCTCCCCCACTGCCCCCGAACGCCCCCCAACTTCGCTCCATCTCCTCCATAGCCTCCCGACACCCCCAGCGCCCGCCCATCTCCCCCACTACCCCCGAACGCCCCCCAACCTCGGTCCATCTCCTCCATAGCCCCCCGACACCCCAGCCCCCGCCCATCTCCCCCACTGCCCCCGAACGCCCCCCAACCTCGGTCCATCTCCTCCATAGCTCCCCGACACCCCCAGCCCCTCCCATTTCCTCCACTGCCCCCGAACACCCCCCAGCCTTGGTCCATCTCCTCCATAGTCCCCCGACACCCCCAGCCCCCGCCCATTTCCTCCACTGCCCCTGCACAACCCCAGCCTCGGTCCATCTCCTCCATAGCTCCCCGACACCCCCAGCCCCCGCCCATTTCCTCCACTGCCCCCGAACACCCCCCAGCCTTGGTCCATCTCCTCCATAGCCCCCCGACACCCCCAGCCCCCGCCCATTTCCTCCACTGCCCCTGCACAACCCCCAACCTCGGTCCATCTCCTCCATAGCCCCCAAAAACCCCCAGCCCCCGCCCATTTCCTCCACTGCCCCTGCACACCCCCCAACCTCGGTCCATCTCCTCCATAGCCCCCCGACACCCCCAGCCCCCGCCCATTTCCTCCACTGCCCCTGCACAACCCCAACCTTGCTCCATCTCCTCCAGAGCCCCCCGACACCCCCAGCCCCCACCCATTTCCTCCACTGCCCCTGCACACGCCCAACCTTGGTCTATCTCCTCCATAGCCCCCCGACACCGCCAGCACCTGCCCATTTCCTCCACTGCCCCCAAACGCTCCCCAACCTCGGTCCATCTCCTCCATAGCCCCCAGAAACCCCCAGCCCCTGCCCATTTCCTCCAGTGCCCCCGCACACCCCCCAACCTCGGTCCATATCCTCCATAGTCCCCAGAAATCCCCAGACCCCGCCCATCTCCCCCACTGCCCCTGCACACCCCCCAACCTCGGTCCATCTCCTCCATAGCCCCCCGACACCCCCAGCCCCCGCCCATCTCCCCCACTGCCCCTGCACAACCCCCAACCTCAGTCCATCTCCTCCATAGCCCCCAAAAACACCCAGCCCCCGCCCATTTCCTCCAGTGCCCCTGCACAGCCCCCAGCCTCGGTCCATCTCCTCCATAGCCCCCAAAAATCCCCAGTCCCTGCCCATCTCCCCCACTGCCCCTACACACACCCAACCTTGGTCCATCTCCTCCATAGCCCCCAAAACCCCCCAGCCCCCACCCATTTCCTCCACTGCCCCTGCACACCCCCCAACCTCGGTCCGTCTCCTCCATAGCCCCCCGACACCCCCAGCCCCCGCCCATTTCCTCCACTGCCCCTGCACAACCCCCAACCTCGGTCCATCTCCTCCAGAGCCCCCCGACACCCCCAGCCCCCGCCCATCTCCCCCACTACCCCCGAATGCCCCCCAACCTCGGTCCATCTCCTCCATAGCCCCCCGACACCCCAGCCCCCGCCCATCTCCCCCACTGCCCCCGAACGCCCCCCAACCTCGGTCCATCTCCTCCATAGCCCCCCGACACCCCCAGCCCCCGCCCATTTCCTCCACTGCCCCCGAACGCCACCCAGCCTTGGTCCATCTCCTCCATAGCCCCCAGAAACCCCCAGCCCCCGCCCATCTCCCCCACTACCCCCGAACGCCCCCCAACCTCGGTCTATCTCCTCCATAGCCCCCCGACACCCCCAGCCCCCGCCCATTTCCTCCACTGCCCCCGAACGCCCCCCAACCTCAGTCCGTCTCCTCCATAGCCCCCTGACACCCCCAGCCCCCGCCCATCTCCCCCACTGCCCCTGCACAACCCCCAACCTCAGTCCATCTCCTCCATAGCCCCCAAAAACACCCAGCCCCCGCCCATTTCCTCCAGTGCCCCTGCACAGCCCCCAGCCTCGGTCCATCTCCTCCATAGCCCCCAAAAATCCCCAGTCCCTGCCCATCTCCCCCACTGCCCCTACACACACCCAACCTTGGTCCATCTCCTCCATAGCCCCCAAAACCCCCCAGCCCCAACCCATTTCCTCCACTGCCCCTGCACACCCCCCAACCTCGGTCCGTCTCCTCCATAGCCCCCCGACACCCCCAGCCCCCGCCCATTTCCTCCACTGCCCCTGCACAACCCCAGCCTCGGTCCATCTCCTCCATAGCTCCCCGACACCCCCAGCCCCCGCCCATTTCCTCCACTGCCCCCGAACACCCCCCAGCCTTGGTCCATCTCCTCCATAGCCCCCCGACACCCCCAGCCCCCGCCCATTTCCTCCACTGCCCCTGCACAACCCCCAACCTCGGTCCATCTCCTCCATAGCCCCCAAAAACCCCCAGCCCCCGCCCATTTCCTCCACTGCCCCTGCACACCCCCCAACCTCGGTCCATCTCCTCCATAGCCCCCCGACACCCCCAGCCCCCGCCCATTTCCTCCACTGCCCCTGCACAACCCCAACCTTGCTCCATCTCCTCCAGAGCCCCCCGACACCCCCAGCCCCCACCCATTTCCTCCACTGCCCCTGCACACGCCCAACCTTGGTCTATCTCCTCCATAGCCCCCCGACACCGCCAGCACCTGCCCATTTCCTCCACTGCCCCCAAACGCTCCCCAACCTCGGTCCATCTCCTCCATAGCCCCCAGAAACCCCCAGCCCCTGCCCATTTCCTCCAGTGCCCCCGCACACCCCCCAACCTCGGTCCATATCCTCCATAGTCCCCAGAAATCCCCAGACCCCGCCCATCTCCCCCACTGCCCCTGCACACCCCCCAACCTCGGTCCATCTCCTCCATAGCCCCCCGACACCCCCAGCCCCCGCCCATCTCCCCCACTGCCCCTGCACAACCCCCAACCTCAGTCCATCTCCTCCATAGCCCCCAAAAACACCCAGCTCCCGCCCATTTCCTCCAGTGCCCCTGCACAGCCCCCAGCCTCGGTCCATCTCCTCCATAGCCCCCAAAAATCCCCAGTCCCTGCCCATCTCCCCCACTGCCCCTACACACACCCAACCTTGGTCCATCTCCTCCATAGCCCCCAAAACCCCCCAGCCCCCACCCATTTCCTCCACTGCCCCTGCACACCCCCCAACCTCGGTCCGTCTCCTCCATAGCCCCCCGACACCCCCAGCCCCCGCCCATTTCCTCCACTGCCCCTGCACAACCCCCAACCTCGGTCCATCTCCTCCAGAGCCCCCCGACACCCCCAGCCCCCGCCCATCTCCCCCACTACCCCCGAATGCCCCCCAACCTCGGTCCATCTCCTCCATAGCCCCCCGACACCCCAGCCCCCGCCCATCTCCCCCACTGCCCCCGAACGCCCCCCAGCCTCGGTCCATCTCCTCCATAGCCCCCAAAAATCCCCAGTCCCTGCCCATCTCCCCCACTGCCCCTACACACACCCAACCTTGGTCCATCTCCTCCATAGCCCCCAAAACCCCCCAGCCCCCACCCATTTCCTCCACTGCCCCTGCACACCCCCCAGCCTTGGTCCATCTCCTCCATAGCCCCCAGAAACCCCCAGCCCCCGCCCATCTCCCCCACTACCCCCGAACGCCCCCCAACCTCGGTCTATCTCCTCCATAGCCCCCCGACACCCCCAGCCCCCGCCCATTTCCTCCACTGCCCCCGAACGCCCCCCAACCTCAGTCCGTCTCCTCCATAGCCCCCTGACACCCCCAGCCCCCGCCCATCTCCCCCACTGCCCCTGCACAACCCCCAACCTCAGTCCATCTCCTCCATAGCCCCCAAAAACACCCAGCCCCCGCCCATTTCCTCCAGTGCCCCTGCACAGCCCCCAGCCTCGGTCCATCTCCTCCATAGCCCCCAAAAATCCCCAGTCCCTGCCCATCTCCCCCACTGCCCCTACACACACCCAACCTTGGTCCATCTCCTCCATAGCCCCCAAAACCCCCCAGCCCCAACCCATTTCCTCCACTGCCCCTGCACACCCCCCAACCTCGGTCCGTCTCCTCCATAGCCCCCCGACACCCCCAGCCCCCGCCCATTTCCTCCACTGCCCCTGCACAACCCCAGCCTCGGTCCATCTCCTCCATAGCTCCCCGACACCCCCAGCCCCCGCCCATTTCCTCCACTGCCCCCGAACACCCCCCAGCCTTGGTCCATCTCCTCCATAGCCCCCCGACACCCCCAGCCCCCGCCCATTTCCTCCACTGCCCCTGCACAACCCCCAACCTCGGTCCATCTCCTCCATAGCCCCCAAAAACCCCCAGCCCCCGCCCATTTCCTCCACTGCCCCTGCACACCCCCCAACCTCGGTCCATCTCCTCCATAGCCCCCCGACACCCCCAGCCCCCGCCCATTTCCTCCACTGCCCCTGCACAACCCCAACCTTGCTCCATCTCCTCCAGAGCCCCCCGACACCCCCAGCCCCCACCCATTTCCTCCACTGCCCCTGCACACGCCCAACCTTGGTCTATCTCCTCCATAGCCCCCCGACACCGCCAGCACCTGCCCATTTCCTCCACTGCCCCCAAACGCTCCCCAACCTCGGTCCATCTCCTCCATAGCCCCCAGAAACCCCCAGCCCCTGCCCATTTCCTCCAGTGCCCCCGCACACCCCCCAACCTCGGTCCATATCCTCCATAGTCCCCAAAACCCCCCAGCCCCAACCCATTTCCCCCACTGCCCCTGCACACCCCCCAACCTCGGTCCATCTCCTCCATAGCCCCCCGACACCCCCAGCCCCCGCCCATTTCCTCCACTGCCCCTGCACAACCCCCAACCTCGGTCCATCTCCTCCAGAGCCCCCCGACACCCCCAGCCCCCGCCCATCTCCCCCACTGCCCCTGCACACCCCCCAACCTCGGTCTATCTCCTCCATAGCCCCCCTGACACCGCCTCCACTGCCCCCAAACGCTCCCCAACCTCGGTCCATCTCCTCCATAGCCCCCAGAAACCCCCAGCCCCCGCCCATTTCCTCCAGTGCCCCCGCACACCCCCCAACCTCGGTCCATATCCTCCATAGTCCCCAGAAATCCCCAGACCCCGCCCATCTCCCCCACCGCCCCTGCACACCCCTCAACCTCGGTCCATCTCCTCCATAGCCCCCCGACACCCCCAGCCCCCGCCTATTTCCTTCTCTGCCCCCGAATGCCCCCCAACCTCGGTCTATCTCCTCCATAGCCCCCCCGACATCCCCAGCACCCGCCCATTTCCTCCACTGCCCCTGCACAACCCCAACCTCGCTCCATCTCCTCCAGAGCCCCCCGACACCCCCAGCCCCCGCCCATTTCCTCCACTGCCCCTGCACACACCCAACCTCGGTCTATCTCCTCCATAGCCCCCCTGACACCGCCAGCACCTGCCCATTTCCTCCACTGCCCCCAAACGCTCCCCAACCTCAGTCCATCTCCTCCATAGCCCCCCGACACCCCCAGCACCCGCCCATTTCCTCCACTGCCCCCCGAACGCCCCCCAACCTCGGTCCATCTCCTCCATAGCCCCCAGAAACCCCCAGCCCCTGCCCATCTCCCCCACTGCCCCTGACCCCCACAGCACCTACACATCCCCCCCACTGACCCAGCATTCCCAGCACCTGCATATCTCCCCCAAACACCCTCCACCACACCCGCACATCTCCCCCACGTCCCCCAGACACCCTCACCATAGCACCAGTGCCCCAGTTTCAGCATCACCCTCGCTGCTCTCCAAATACTTCCCACCTCAGCCCCTGCACACCTACTCCCACCATCATCCGCCAGTGCGCTGACACCCCACCACATTCACATCCCCCAGCATCCTCCATCACTATCCCCAGCACCCCTCAGCACCCACACATTTTCCCCACTGTCCTCCAAATGCTCCAGCACTGTCCTACACCAACTCCTCCAGTATTGCTCCCCACATCCCTGCCACCTCCCTAACCCATGTACACTGCTTCCCCCACACACTTTCCCCATTGTCCTTCAAACACCTCCCAGCACTCCCCTGCACCACATCTTCAAACACTGCCCCCAGGTAGGGACAGCCCCACCATATATGTGAAGCAGGTGGCACCAAGAGCACCAGGCATCAAATTAGATGGAACCAATTTTTTCTGTACTTAAAACTAAAAAAAAATTATCTTTTATAAACAGAAGTCTCAAATATGGTACTTGTAAAACAGTGCATCGTTGCCATGTCAGAAGCTCAGTTATTATTTAGTTCACACTGTGGAGCATGGCTCTGTATGTAAAGACAGCTAAAATGTGTAATGTCCTATCTTCAGAAGAGCACTGCCTACAGTTTGCTGCTGCGGAGTCATTCTCAATAGCCCAGTGTTGGCCAGTCTTACAGTTGAGTCAGCGTTGCTCACTCCTTAGTGAAGGCGGGTCAGCAACCTACGACAGCTGTTCTGCCATGTTATGAACTGTGATACTAAAGTTGCTGTGACCATGAAGAATTTGTATTGTGTTGGATTTGAAAAGTTTGGTAAGAGGTTTTAATAAGATTTTAAAAGGAGCATCACAAGTACTTGTCACATTAAGATTGTGTGTTTATTGTAGACTCTTACTGTTAAAGTGATAGTGAAGCCCTGATTTTCGAATGCCTGATTGCTAATGTTAACAAATACCACTTAACTTATACATTCATTTCTGTTCTAATAGCAATAATGCTTGATAACAATAGAAATTCTGGCCTTCTGTTTAATTTTTAAAAAGTTTTAAATGGATATTGAAATAACAAAATAAATTAAAATCTACCAGATTTGTATTACTATGATGTATCGGACATGCACTAACTCACCAGGAGAGGTTTCAGTAGAGAGAGAGCTACATGTAGAGCCCTTGAAATCTTCAGATATCCATTTTATACTGTGCATATCCATGGATATGGATGCAGATATTTGTGCTTCATTTTGGGGGATCCAGACCCAGATCTAAATTTTGTATCTGTGAAGGTCTGTAGCTACATGCTGTATTGTCCTGTGGCCCTGCAAATTCATAATTTTTCTCTTTCCATGTGTTATTTACTCCACATTCTTACTAATCATTGTGATTTATCTTTTCATTTAATGCAAATAGTACTTTACAATCATTGTTCTCAATTTTGATAATTTAGTTTTAGCAGTTGCTTACAGTTTCCTTTAAAAGGAAGTTAACTGCAACCTGAAATGCAGCTCTTTATAGTGCTGACCAGAAAAACACTGTATACAACTCAAAACAGTTAAAAAGTTTAACGTGTCAGCTACTGGGCAGTTTACCCTATTCAGTGGAAATGTGTCAAATTAATGACAAATAGAAACAAATAAATAGAAATATCTTTATTTTACATTGTTAATTTTAAATACCAAGTAAATAAAGGTCAAATTTCATGTTAGACTTCTCATTTTTGTCTATATTAATGGTGGGGGCAGGGGGCTGCCAAAGTCAGAGTTTGCCTAGGCCACCAAAAACCCTTGGGGCAGTCCTGTCTCCATTAGCCCTGCCACTCCCCAAGACACCAACCATTGCATTCCCCAAACACCTTCACAGTTGCCCTCCAAACACCACCCAGCACAACCTACACCACCTCCTCAGCCACTTCCATCAACATTCCTGCCACCCTCCAAGCTCACCTATACTGTTTGCTCCACAGTTCCTTCCCCAAACACCTTTCTCACCACCATCCAAATACTCCCTGGTGCTCCCCACGCCACATCCTCAAACTTTGCTGCCAGCATCCCCGCCACCCCACAGCCGACTTACACTGCCTCCCGTACTTTACACCAAAATCACCTACCATTGCTTTCTCCAAACTCTTCCATCACTCCTCCTGAAACACTACCCCCAGCACCCTGCTACTCCCTCAAACCATCTGTGCCTCCCTCACAGCTGTTCATAATAGTAGCAGGTCTTTGGAGATGACACAGACTGCTGGTTGGTTTCTCAGACTTTGTCACAGACCTGCCAGAGTTCTTTCACCTTCCGCAACATTGCGTAGAGTCCTGGGAGTAACCTCAGGTGATCATCCCGTGCCACATATTGGCTACATCTACACTAGCCAAAAACTTTGAAATTGCCATGCAAATGGCCATTTTGAAGTTTACTAATGAAGCGCTGAAAAACATATTCAGCGCCTCATTAGCATGCGGGTGGCCACGGCACTTCAAAATTGATGCGGCTCGCCACCGTGCGGCTCGTCCAGACGGGGCTCCTTTTCAGATTACTGTTCCCTTTTCAGGAATCAAATTTATTTTGCATACCACCAAGTTATACCTCACTTAAAAACTACTTACAAAATCATGCAAAAATATCCTAGAAAACTACTACTGAAAATGTGTTGACTTTCTTCCATCTTATTATCAAATAAATTAATTGGAACAGAAATATTATACTTACATTTCAGGGTAAGCATTACAAACAAGTCACTGTCTGAATGAATTTTTAGATTTTATTGACTTTACTAGTGTTTTTTGTGTAATGTGTTGTAAGACTAGGCAAATATCCAGGTGAGTTAATATACTGCCTTGAAGATCTTGGTGTACACCCAAGGCTACACATACCTCTGGTTGAGAAACACTGCATTAGAACATAGTCTCCTAAGAAAATCACAGAGCCCCCTCCCTGATCCTCCCGCTGCTTGGATAATTTAAAGTATGGGCAACAACCGTACTTTGGCAAGGTGATACACAGGGTAACCTACAAGAAGAGTCGCACCTGTTCTGATGCATGATTTGTTCAAGACTTTTCTTCTTTCAGCAACACAAACTACAGAAAGCAGTAGTTTGTGTAAGTAATTTTGAGCACGTTTCTTTGTTACTAGTTACAAAGTTACTAGTTATTTGTTACTAGTTAACAATGAGCAGGCTGTTTCTTAAAAAGATAAATCTTTATCAAACACTATATTGATGTGGAAGCTCAGAAATTTTTTTATTTGTACTTACTATAACAGACTTCCTTTTTCTGACAGGCTTTTTTAAACAGGGTTTCTGGAGAGTAAATGAAGACAAGGTGCATTTGATATGTATAATGAAATATTTTCTTACCCAACACCTTTGCTGCATAAATACATTCATATTTACGTATCAATGTTTTGTTACAGGATTCACAATAATGCCTGGAAGACAGTAGCATTTAAAGTCATGATACATATGCAATCTTTGTCATATATTACTTATAGACTGTTTTGCTGACAAAATGTTGCCCCCTAAAGGTGACCTTGAATGCACTCTGAAAGCTGCAACACAGGTTCTGGAATGAGATATTACCCACATAGATATATATACTTCGCATCTGCAGCGGGCCAGATATATTGAAGCCAAGATGAGTGAAAACAGAGATGCATACACTTATTGTTGTCGGGAATCCTGTTTATGTCCTACTCAGTTGAGAAATCATGAAGAACAATTTATCTATATGCAAATAAGATCTACCTACCACTGCTGTGGTCAGTGAGGGCTCCATGATCTGATTATGCCAGGACAAGCTGTCTGGACTGGAAGCTGATTAACATTACCCGACCAATTGTCAAAAGCTGTAAAATTGTACCTGCAAAGTTTCTGCACCCAAATTTTTGCATATACAAACTTAGGGCAGCATATTCAAGTGCATGTTATGAAAGAAAAGCTAAGGTTTGGCACATACAAAAACTTGAAAATAAAAAGGCTCAAGCTAAAAGGCTGGGCCAATGCCTCCTTGTAAATCCATGTATGTCACTTATTTTGTGCAAAATGTCAATACATTTGAGAAGACTGTTATGCAAAGGCCTGTGGTCAACGTGCAAGTAACAAAAGTCAAACTCATCCTATCACATAAAACTATCACAAAAACTATCACATAAACTATCAAACTATCCTATCACATAAAACTGTTCATAAACATGAAAAAATTACATAAAATAGATTGTTTCTCTTCGAAGAATGGTGACGAGCAGTTGTCAGGATTCCTGATAAACTCATGTATTGGCATAACAAGCTGAAAGACTACAAACGGGAGAAAAATGTTTATTTTTTAAATCACCAAAATATTTCGTATCAAAACAAAAAGTAGTCAAGTAGCACTTTAAAGACTAGCAAAATAATTTATTAGGTGAGCTTTCGTGGAACAGATCCACTTCTTCAGACCATAGCCATACCAGAACAGACTCAATATTTAAGGCACAGAGAACCAAAAACAGTAATCAAGGTGAGCAGATCAGAGAGTGGAGGGGTGGTGGGGGGTGAAGGTCAAGAATTAGATTAAGCCAAGTATGCAAACGAGCCCCTATAGTGACTCGGAAAATTCCCATCCCATTCATTCTTTGGTGAAGTGTTTGCCCAGTTTGTTCAATGCACATAGCAGAGGGGCTTTTCTGGCACATGAGCCATGTCTACACTGTCCCAAAACTTCGAAGTGGCCATGAAGTTTACTAATGAAGCACTGAAATACATAATCTGCGCCTCATTAGAATGCCGGCGGCTGCGGCACTTCGAAATTGCCACAGCTCGCCGCCACACAGCTTGTCCAGACAGGGGTCCTTTTCAGCAGATAGGAATAAGGGGATTTTGAAGTTGCCAGGGTCCTTTCAAAAAGGAGCCCCATCTGGACGAGCCGTGCGGCGCCAAGGTGCAGCAATTTTGAAGTGCTGTGGCCGCCGGCATTCTAATGAGGCGCTGAAAATATATTTCAGTGCTTCATTAGTAAACTTTAAATGGCCATTTCAAAGTTTTGGGATAGCGTAGATGTAGCCATGATGGCACATATAACATTGGTTGAGGTACCGGAGAATGAGCCCCTGATGTTGTAATTAACGTGGTTAGGCCCAGTGATGGTATTTCCAGAATAAATATGTGGACAAGGTTGGCATTGGGGTTTGTTGCGAGGAAAAGTTCCAGGATTATTATTATTGTGGTATCGTCTGTGGTTGTTCGTGAAGATTTTCATTAGGTTAGGAGGTTGTCTATAGGAGAGAACAGGCCTCTCACCTTCATGTTCTAGTATAGGTCGCAGGTTTCTGATGATGTGCTGCTAGGGTTTGAGCTGGGGGATAAAAGTAATGAAATGTGGTGTTCTGTTATTGACCTTCTTGGGCCTGTCCTGAAGTAGCTGGCTTCCTGGTATTCGTGTTGCCCTGTTAATCTGTTTTTTCACTTCTGGTGGGTAATTAAGTTGTATAAATGCTTGTTAGAGATCTTGAAATTTTTGGTCTCTGTCAGTAGGATTGGAGCAGATGTAATTGTATCTAAGGGCAAGATTATAAATGCTGAACATAAGAACATAAGAATGGCCATACTGGGTCAGACCAAAGGTCCATCCAGCCCAGTATCCCGTCTGCCGACAGTGGCCAATGCCAGGTGCTCCAGAGAAGGAGAACAGAAGACAATGATCAAGTGATTTATCTCCTGCCATCCATCTCCTGCCCTTGTTATGAAGGCTAGGACACCATACTTTACCCCTGGCTAATAGCCATTTATGGACCTAACCTGCAAAAATTTATCGAGCTCTTTTTTAAACCCTAATAGAGTGCTGGCCTTCACAGCCTCCTCCGGCAAGGAGTTCCACAGGTTGACTGTGCGCTGTGTGAAGAAAAATTTCCTTTTATTAGTTTTGAACCTACTACCCATCAATTTCATTTGGTGTCCCCAAGTTCTTGTATTATGGGAAAAGGTAAATAATTTTTCTATATTCACTTTCTCCACACCATTCATGATTTTATATACCTTTATCATATCGCCCCTCAATCGCCTCTTTTCCAGACTGAAAAGTCCCAGTCTCTCTAGCCTCTCCCCATATGGGACCCGTTCCAAACCCCAAATCATCTTAGTCGCCCTTTTCTGAACCTTTTCTAATGCCAATATATCTTTTTTGAGGTGAGGAGACCACATCTGCACACAGTACTCAAGATGTGGGCATACCATAGTTTTATATAGGGGAAGCCTGATATCTTTTGTCTTATTATCTATCCCTTTTTTAATAATTCCTAACATCCTATTTGCTTTATTAACTGCCACTGCACACTGCGTGGATGTCTTCAGAGAACTATCCACTATAACTCCAAGATCCCTTTCCTGATCTGTCGTAGCTAAATTTGACCCCATCATGTTGTACATGTAATTTGGGTTATTTTTTCCAATGTGCATTACCTTACACTTAGCCACATTAAATTTCATTTGCCATTTTGCCGCCCAATCACTCAGTTTGCTGAGATCTTTTTGTAGTTCTTCACAATCCCTTTTGCTTTTGACTGTCCTGAACAACTTGGTGTCATCTGCAAACTTTGCCACCTCACTGCTTACCTCATTTTCTAGATCATTGATGAACAAGTTGAACAGGATCGGTCCCAGGACTGACACCTGGGGAACACCACTAGTTACCCCCCTCCATTGTGAAAATTTACCATTTATTCCAACCCTTTGTTTTCTGTCTTTTAACCAATTCCCGATCCATGAAAGGATCTTTCCTCCTATCCCATGACCACCTAATTTACATAAAAGCCTTTGGTGTGGGACCATGTCAAAGGCTTTCTGGAAATCTTGGTATATTATGTCCACTGGGTGCCCCTTGTCTGCATGTTTATTAACCCCTTCAAAGAATTCTAATAGATTAGTTAGACACGACTTCCCTCTGCAGAAACCATGCTGACTTTTGCCCAACAATTCGTGCTCTTCTACATGCCTTGCAATTTTATTCTTTACTATTGTTTCTACTAATTTGCCTGGTACTGATGTTAGACTTATCGGTCTATAATTGCCAGGGTCTCCTCTGGAGCCTTTTTTAAATATGGCGTTATATTGGCCGTCTTCCAGTCATTGGGTACCGAAGCGGATTTAAAGGATAGGTTACAAACCACTGTTAATAACTCCGCAATTTCACATTTGAGTTCTTTCAGAACCCTTGGGTGAATACTGTCTGGTCCGGGAGACTTGTTACTATTCAGCTTATCAATTAACTCCAAAACCTCCTCTGGATTGTCTGGTGTGTGCTGGATGGAAGCTGGAGGCATATAGGTAAGTGTAGCAGTCAGTGGGTTTCCGGTAGAGAGTGGTATTGATCTGACCCTCAGTGATTTGGACTGTGGTGTCCAGGAAAAGTATCTCTTGTGTGGAATGGTCGAGCCTGAGATTGATGGTAGGGTGCAGGTTGTTAAAATCTCTGTGGAATTCTTCCAGACTCTCTTTGCCGTGGGCCCAAATGATAAAGATGTCATCAATGTAGCATAAGTAAAGGAGGGGTTATAGGGGACAAGAGCTGAGCAAACATTCTAAGTCAGCCATAAAAAATGTTAGCATACTCTGGGGCCATGTGGGTGCTCATAGCAGTGCCACTAATTTGGAGGTATAAATTGTCCCCAGATTGGAAATAATTGTGGGTGAGAACAAAGTTACATAGGTCAGCCACCAGATTTGCCATGATAACATCAGGGATGTTGTTCCTGATTGCATGTAGTCCATCTTCATGTGGAACATTGGTATAGAGAGCCTCTACATCCAGGGTGGCTGCTGTCAACCTTCTGCTGTGAAGACAGACAAGGAAGTCTATGGCTGCAAACTCAAATTTTTGGTACACAATTGGCATACCAAAATTTGTGTAGCAGCCGTCGACCTTCCAGGTAAGTGTAGACACAGCCAATGCCACTCTGTGCATGGTTGCAGAAGCATTGAATATAGAAATGTAGACTGTCACTACGACAGTCGGGGGAGTCCACATAGAGTTCTTCTTTTGGTGTTGGTAGGAGGGATCGAGCAAGTCAGACTGATGTTCATTGGTTTGTTGGAAGTATTCCCTTAGACGGAGACGGCAAAAGAATGCTTTGAGGTCACCACAAAATTCTTTTAAGTTCGTGGAGTAGGCGGGGCAGAAAGAAAGTCCCCGGGTCTGAAGAAGTGGGTCTGTCCCACGAAAGCTCACCTAATAAACTATTTTGCTAGTCTTTAAAGTGCTACTTGACTGCTTTTTGTTTTGATAGTGTATAGACTAGCACAGCTTCCTCTCTGTTACTATTCCCCAGGATAAGTGAGACTCTTCTGCTGGGCTGTTTGTAGCTGGAAAGGTTAACAATATTATCTGGTGAGCTGTCGTTGTTGTAGTATCCTAAGGTATGAAGTAATTTAGATAGTTTATTGTCCTTTCTTTTTTGCAGAGAGTAGAAGTGTGTATTATAGATTTCTTGTCTAGTATTGTTGAAGTCCTGCACTGTGGCGTCTTGTGTGGACGCTTGATTATTGAAGAGAGTTTCAAGTTCAGAGAAGTCATTCTTGATCCTCTCCTGCTTGCTGTACAGGATATTGATCAAGTGGTTCCTCAATTTCTTAGAGAGTGTGTGGCATACTTTTTCACTGTATACAAGACACTCGTATCTCGTAACTCTCACCCCACCTTCAGTTCTGTGTATCTGATTTGTCAGTTTTTATTTAAAAAAATTTTTTTTGGACCTCTGTACTCTATAACTGTCAGTCTGTACTGAAAATGCTATAGATCTGAAGAAGTACGTCTGTCCCATGAAAGCTCACCACCTAATACATGATTTTATTTGTCTTTAAAGTGCTACGTGACTGCTGGTTTGTTTTGCTCAGACTATGTGCTGGACCTGTATTACTCACGGGGGTAAGTGAAAGTCAGGACCAGAGGCATAAACTACATAACTATAATTATTTTCTCAGCCCTATTGTGTGATGTCTTTAAGACAAGACGAGCAGCTGTTACATCATCTCAAATAACCTTTTCCTCTCCCCTCTCCCCACACAAAAGAACAGTTTAAGACTGTCTTTATTACCAATACCTTGTAAAATATTCTCAATCATAGTGGTGGTGATGGATTTCCCTAAATTCTCCATCTAACCTATTCTTAAATATCTCCATTGATGGAGATTCCACAATCTCCCCTGGCAATTTATTTACACACCCTGACAGAAAGTTTTCCTTAATGTCCTACCTAAACCTCCCTTGCTCATTGCTTCATGTCCTATCCTCAGAGGCGAAGGAGAACAATTCTTCTCCCTCCTTGTAACAATCTTGGGAAAGAAAATTATCCTGTCTCCTTTCAGTGTTCTTTTTTCCAGACTAAACAAGCCCTATTTTTTTCAATCTCTCCTCTCATGGCATGTTTTCTGTTACTCTTCTCTGGATTTTCTCCAGTTTGTCCACATCTTTCCTGAAATGTTACACCCAGAACTGGACACAGTACTCCAGCTGAGGCCTACTCAGTGCATACCAGAGTAGAATAATTATTTCTTATGTTGAGCTGATGACACTTCTGTGAATACTTCCCAGAACAATTCTTGCTTTTGTTGCACCAGTGTTACCATGTTGACTCACTTGGGTCTTAGCCACCAAAGCTCACTACCTAATAAATAAATTTGTTAGTCTTTAAGGTGCTAAAGGGCTGCTTGTTTTTTGTGACACTACCAACTAACCTGGATCCCCTCTGAGGGTGTGTCTACAAAACAAAGTTATTTTGGAGTAATTGCCACTACTCCAAAGTAACTATGGACAACTACACAGCAAAACTGCTATTTAGAAATAATTTTGCAACAACTGACAGCTTATTTCAAATTCTGTAATGATCATTCCACACAGAAGAGCTCCTGTTCTGAAACAGATATTACAGAATAGGGGCTGTGTAGACAGGGAACGGGGCTATTTTGAACTAAACTATTCCAGAATATCTTATTCCGTAATAAAGCTGCTGTCTAGATATAGAATTTTGGATTAGCACCCATCCAGGGACTCCAATCCAAAATTGCTCTCTTGTATGTGGACACTCTGATTAAAACAAGAAGTCCCGTGGCACCTTAAAGACTAACCGATATTTTGGAGCATAAGCTTTTGTGGCCGAAGACCCGCCTCATCTTTGCCCACAAAAGCTTATGCTCCAAAATATGTTAGTCTATAAGGTGCCACGGGACTTCCTGTTGTTTTTGAAGACACAGACCAACCCAGCAAACCCTCTGATATTTCTGAGTAAGTTGTGCTTATTTTGGAGCTTCCAGGCAGTATTCCAGAGTATCTTATTTTGGAATGACAACTGGAGTAAACTACTCCGGAAGAATGCCGTAGTGTAGACGTACCCTGAGACTATTTAGCCTGTGGCCTGGCCGTTTCCCATTGGGTCGTAAGTGGAGAACTTCTTGTTTGTCCTGACTGAATTCCACCCTGGTTTCCTCAGAGGAGTTCTAAATAGCCGCAGCCGGGGGTGGGTGGGGGTGTGTGTGTGTAGAAGCGCGGCCAGGGTCTCGGTGTGTGTGTGTGTGTGTGTGTGTGTGGCGAACGCCGGCGCGGCCAGGGTCTCAGGGGTGTGTGTGTGTGTGTGTGTGTGTGGCGAACGCCGGCGCGGCCAGGGTCTCAGGGGGGGGGTGTGGGGGGGTGTGTGTGTGTGTGTGTGTGTGTGTGTGTGTGTGTGTGTGTGTGTGTGTGTGTGTGTGTGTGGCGAACGCCGGCGCGGCCAGGGTCTCGGGGTGTGGGTGTGTGTGTGTGTGGCGAACGCCGGCGGGGCCAGGGTCCCGGGTGTGTGTGTGTGTGTGTGTGGCGAACGCCGGCGCGGCCAGGGTCTCGGGGTGTGGGTGTGGGTGTGGGTGTGTGTGTGGCGAACGCCGGCGCGGCCAGGGTGTGGGTGTGTGTGTGTGTGTGTGGCGAACGCCGGCGGGGCCAGGGTCTCGGGGGGGTGTGTGTGTCTGGCGAACGCCGGCGCGGCCAGGGCCTCGGGGTGTGTGTGTGGGTGTGTGTGGCGAACGCCGGCGCGGCCAGGGTCTCGAGCGCGCGCGCGCGCTTCTTCCAGGCTCGGAGCCGCCGCACACAGAGGTCACACGCGCTGCTGCTCGGCTCAGCGCGCCCGCCAGGGGCAGCGCCACACGTCAGGACGGCGCTGTCCGCCGTGGCTACCGGCCTCGCCGCTTCAAGGCCTGCTGGGAAAGGGAGGCGGAGCGGAAGCCACCCGCCCGCCCCGCCTCTTCCCTGGTGTCTCCGCAGCGGCGCATGTGCCGGGCCCGCTGCGCCCCCGCCGCCTCACCTCGCCTCGCCGCCGCTCATGGCCGGGACGCGCTGGGTGCTGGGCGCGCTGCTGCGGGGCTGCGGCTGTAGCTGTAGCAGCTGCCGGCGGACGGGGGCGGCCTGCCTGCCCCTGCGCCCCCCTCTCTCCGCCGGCGTGTCCGGCCGCCGCCGCCTCCTGCTGCTGCTGGGGGCGGGGGCCGCGGGGGCGGCTCAGAGCCGGGGCCTGCAAGTGGCGGTGGCCGCCGGCAGCCTGCCCAGCCCGGCCGGGCCCGGGTTCGCGGCCTTGCGGGGCCCGCTGTTGCCCCAGGCCCAGCCGGCGCGGAGCTACGCTCAGGTACGGGCCCTCGCCGGCAGCATCCGGGCGCGCAGGCTTCGGCCCCCACTGCGGGAAAGCCCTTCCGAGGGGCCCCTTCTCCCCCCTGCTTGGGGCTTCCCGGGGCTGCTGCGCCCTACCCTGACTGACGTCCCGCCCCGCATACGTGGGGCAGCCCAAGGGGGATCGCTGCTCTCGGGGCTCCCGAGACCCCGTCTAGGGGGGGAACTTCGCGGGTGTATCTTTGTCTCCTACGTACCGCTCCTGCCCCCCGATACCTCCTGGAATCCTTTGCCCTGTGCCCACCTTCAGCCTGCTGCGGGCCCCTCCCCGCCAGGGCAGTCAGGCCACTTTCTGTCAGCTCTCCCTATTTCTAGGGCCACCCCCCGTCTGAGGGGGCCCTGGCGCCTCACAGGCCCCCAGTCTGTGGGTGATGAGATTGTGGAGAGGAGAGTGTCCATATTTTTCCCCTGAAGCACCAGCTCCTAACCCCCAGTCTTTGTCAGCTGCTGCTTCTGTGCACCCAGGAGCTCAGGGGACAATCCATGCACTGGAGCCCTTATAGTGGTTAGAAGCGGCTCCTATTACCCTTGGGAGCATTCCCTGCACAGTGTTGAAGGTCAGTCTCCGTTGCCTTCTCTGTCGTGTGGCCGAGGCCCGCAGGACGTCGTCTGTGGCCTTACGTACCCGTCCTCTTGCCATGATAGCAAATTAGAAGCCACGTATGTTTCTAGTATGGTTTTTGTGTAACTTCTGTAGAATGTATTAGTGTGTAAAGTGACAACTGTTGTGGCCCATTTTTTTCCCAGGATTACGTCTAATTTCTTGAGTACAGAGACTTCTGCAAGCAGTGTTTTTGGATAAACTGCCTAATTCTGTGGGAATAGTAGCAGAGGTAGCTGTATTATTCTGTACTCCAACAAACAAAGCAGCAGAAATGTAGCACTGTAAAGACTAAGAAAATGATTTGTTCGGTGATGAGCTTTTGTGGGACAGACCCACTATGAGTCTGTCCCATGAAAGCTCATCACGGAATAAATAATTTTCTTAGTCTTTACAGTGCTACGTTTCTGCTGCTTTGTTTAATTCCAGGGGAGGAAGCCACTGTCGAACTTCTGTGTCCTATTGCCATTAGGCTACTGCCTCAGGGTCCCTAAAAGTAAGTTTCTCATAATCTGAGTAGCTCATTGATTCTTTCCACCCTTTCACTGATGAGCATGACTACTTTTCAATCCCTCATTTAAGCTTAAAAAAGGAATAAAACATGGTGAATTTTTCACAGCCACTGGGTCTGTGTGTGAGTTTGTAACAAAAAGCAAAGATTTCAGGTCCCTCTCGGTCATGAATTCTTTGTGTTGGAGATCCTGAAAAACCAAATAGTACTTTTAGTCCAAGTCATTTAATACAACTGGGACTGAAAAAATGCGTGTAAGGAATAATCCTGCAGTTTGACTGGATAATCCAATAAATTGTTTTTGTTCTTGTCTCTGTTTACATCTATGAACTGTTGGTAAAAACTAGCACAATAAATAATAGCTGTAACACAGAGTTATTACTAAAACAAGTGGTTGAGCATTAAGGTTGTTTGTTTGTTTGTTTTTTAAACAATGCTGTTCTACTTTTTCAAAGGATTCAGGCTTTTCATGTCAAGATCAGTATCCTCCACTTTCTGAGTATGAACCAAGTCCATCCAAGGCAGGAGAGGAAGATGACGTGTTTCTTATCCGAGCCCAAGGATTGCCATACTCTTGCACTGTTGAAGATGTGCTTAACTTTTTTGCTGGTATAATACTTTTTTTTTTTTCCTGCAGAGATCTATTAATCAGCCAAGTGTAATGTGATTGAATGTGTTTTTAAATATTAATGCTTGAACTTAAAACACAACTCCTGTGTTTACTATTCTGTTACATTTTCACAGGTATTCAGTAGTGTGGAGCTGTTCTGTGTTTAGTGTCTCTCTCTCTCTCTCTCTCTCTCATAAGGGTACAAATAAAGCATTTAGCTTTGCCTTTAAAATGATTTTTAAAACACGCAAATTAGTTGAATTACAATGAAAAAAAAATGCCTACCTATTAAAGCCTCAGTGCCACAATCTGATGCAAATGAGTAGATCCTTACTGTCCAGGTAGAGCTTCTCTGACCTGGATGGCAGCCCATGGGGTTGTAAATGATCACCTGTTTTGAACAGCGTAGGATCAAAACTTTAAACTGATAACCAGTCAAAATCAAGGCAGTTAGGGTTGATCTTGAAAATGTCTAAGTGCTTGTGTAGATAACAGCACTTACTGTCCTTTGCTTAATATACCATTCTGTGCTGCTTAGGTAAAACTTACATGAGTATTCAGTTTTGGTAGGCCCAGCAAATTACGGTGGGAAGAAATGTCAGAAATAAATACTGTGCTTATCTTTATCTTTTGTGTGTAACTTTTTAGACTGCAGAATTCGAAATGGTGAGAAGGGGATACACTTCCTTTTAAACAGGGATGGGAAACGCAGAGGAGATGCTTTGATTGAACTTGAGTCAGAACAAGATGTGCAGAATGCCTTAGAAAAGCACCGGAGATATATGGGTCAGCGCTATGTGGAAGGTATGTTTAATTCAAATTCATCTGCTTTTGGTTGTCATTTCTGTGTAATGGATTTAAACACTTTAACCCTTTCACCTTCTGTCATACTTCTGAGGAGCTGGATGGAAAGTGAATTGTCTTCCCATGGAAACGATCAACAATCTGACATACTTTGTCTAGAAATAAAAATATTTAATTTTTTAAATGCCTCCACAGCATGGGTGACTCACACTCTGATCTTCCGCTGTCGGCTGGAATCCCTGATTGGACTATGTCTCCTACGTCTTTCAGGATGCAGCATGTTTCCCCTCTGAGGGAGGCTCTGCATCAGGACATTCAAACAGCTTCAGTACAGTATGTGCTTGCAGAGTAATTCTGCGCACAATATTTTAAAATACTGCAGAAGTCTGCATATTTAGTTTGTCAAAATAATGCAATACAATTACACCTGTTTCAGTTATTTTAGCGATGTATTTTGAAATACCTGTCAGCTAGTGTCTAAGAATTTAGACAACAAAAAAGGCTCAGGAAATGCTTTCTGGAAAAACAGGTTTGTTACTAGGCATATTCATACAGAATGAGTAATTTATTTACCCTACCTGACAGAATCATATTCCTGCACCCTACAAAGATAATGCAAAGTCTTTGTGGGGCGTGGTGATGGAGAAGCTAAGGGAGAGGGAGGGAGTAGGAAATGCGAAGAGTTGTTGAGTGTGGATGGGGGAGGTCAGGAACATGTAATTTGGGAATTGGGAGAAGTGTTAGATGGTTAGTGAGCCCTCCCAAATTCATCTGCCCCATCATGTGTTTCTGCTGCACCACTCCCCATTCAACCAGGCTCCTGTCTTCATTTATCTCTGGGCTCCCACTCAGCCATCTTCACATAGAAGATCTGTCAGGTGCTTTGTGGCTTGCAAATTCAAAGTTGATGCCTTTTTCTGTCCCTAAGCAAATCTGAAACATTTTTTAAACTTCAGAGGAAACCCAAGCAAAAATTGTAGTTAAAGTTGAATTATCATATTGTTTCAGCCCCAAACCAGGAAAAGAATGTTTCGTTGGGGTGCTAAGGGAAATATAGTCTAGTTTTATTCTGTATTCTTTACAGTTTTTGAAATACATAATGAGGATGTAGACGCCATACTGAAGAGTCTGCAGTCCAGTTCATCCACTACGGTTAACGATGGAGTTGTACGCCTCAGAGGCCTTCCTTACAGCTGTACCGAAGCAGATATTTCAGAGTTCTTTGCAGGTGCCCTAAGACTCTTCAGTTTATATCTTCTGAATATTTTCTGCTTAGCTGATGTAAATTTCAGTTACAGACATTCTCACGTGCAATATGGTTGTCTTTTTTTGTTGTTTACGGGACATGTTGATACATATGATTGTCATAGTCACTGGACTAACTACACCTCTGACCTCCCTTGGTCTGAGTGTGCTTCTTCTCAGGCTTGATGGGATCACCCCATTTTCCCACTACCTCACTGAGCCTTAGGTTGCAGTCTTCCTATGCTAAAGCACGATTACTATAGCAGTACCAATCAAGCACGGTGCCCTCTTCCCTCCTAGTTTAAGGCCAGACGGGAGCAGAGCATTTGGTCTGACCAGTATGTCTGAAGCCACCAGCAGCACCCAGAACCATGTGCTAAACCCCAACAACCAAAAATAGACCAAAATCCTACTGTGTGCCGCCACAGGCAGAGACTAGGAAACCAAAAGCATTTCACAGGAAAAATCCTTAAAACAGTAAACTGACTCTACATTTTTGTATCCATCTTCCACATGGGGATACCCACCAGGCTAATTTTCCTGGGTGACACCTCAGGACCCCTGGGTGCGGGTGACATTCCTTGTCTGGGGGTCACAAACCAGTTTACCTCTGTATTTCATGTAGCGTATCGTCCTTTTCAGTTTTTCCATCACTCTCATTCACAGCTGCTAAATCGTTCTTTAATAGCCCTTTAATCTTGTAGCTCCCAGTACCAGTAACAAGCCTCACAGCTCTATAGGAAACAAAATGTAGTGTCCTTGAAGCAGATAGCTGTTGCTCAGTTCTTTCCAATGTGTGCTGGGATGTGCCCTCAGTAGATTAAACTATATAGGTTTAATTGAGCCTTTAATATGAACCTTTTACTAGCTCTACTGTAGTTATACAGTCTGTCTCAGTAACTAGGTCACCTACAGTATTAACATAACCCAGACACAGCAGCTCTGTGTCCTCGTGGCTGTGAAGAAAAGCTTCAAAATCTGGATCTCGAGGATGGCAATAGCACGACAGTTACAAATTCTGCAGAGAGCTTCTAGAAGAGGGAGGAGCAGCAGCCTTTGACTTGAGATGAATGCCCACCGCCAGAAGCAGAACAGACCCCTGCCACTGCTGTCGTCCCTCCGCCCTTGCATACCTCAGTGTTGATGTTTAGAGGATGCTCACTAGAGATTTTAGTTGACAGAGGGTTGAGATGAACATCACAGCTCACGGTTTTCAGAGCCCATGTTTCAGGCTGTCTGCAAACTCAGGCAGATGTTACTGTGTCACTTTCAAAACATGAACAGAATGTGTTTAACAGCTAGATATATGTTTGGTAAGGAATACAATGGAGGTTTAAACAGTCTTCCTAAAAATGTAAATCAGGTGAGCAAATCAGCTGAACTTGGTCCATTTCAAACTTTGGGTTAGGGTTAGTGTAGGGTTTTAGAAGCTCTAGTGTGTGGTATGTCAAACATCATGATGGTATCTTTGGCTTCTCTAGGGTGTGGAAGAAAATTGCACATTGAAAAAAAAATTATTGTATTTTAAGTATGGTTGGAAACTCCCCCTGACTTTTGCATGGGCTGGTAGAAATTGAGACTTAAGTCTATGACAGAATGAGCACCTGCCAGCTATGGAGTAAGGATAGCATTTTCATGTGGTTTAGGTTCTCTGTTTCACGCATGTGCAAAACGATATTTTCCGGGGCCAACATTGACCCCATAACTCCTCGCAAGCCATGAGGATTAAGGAAGGTTGACGGGACAAGTGTGAAGACAGGCACAGAAGTCAACGGCTGAAAAATCAATTTTAACTATGCAATTTGCATAGCAGTCGACGGCTGATGCATGATTTAACTATGTCTAATGTCTTCATAGGCTATAGGTCATATGAAATTATCCTTTTTATATAAATCAAAGAAAAAGTAGTAAAGGATTAAATTTAAAAAAAATAATTCCATACGTGATCAGTTCTGTTCAGGGCAGCTTGAGCTATCAATTCTGACGTAAATAAGTCATCTGTCTAAAATGAGAAAAAGAAGAACGTATATGCTACAGCTCACATAGAATGATCTTTTTCCCCTAAAGGTTTGGATATAGTTGAGATAACATTTGTCATGGATCAGAGAGGAAGAAGGAAAACAGGAGAAGCTTTTGTGCAGTTTGCAGCACCAGAAATGGCAAATCAAGCCTTGTTAAAGCATAAGGAGGAAATTGGGAATCGGTATGTGTTTCAGTGTGGTTAACATAGTTTGTGTACATCATAAGACTTGAAGAACGCAGCATAACTTAAAGCTTGTGCATGTTAAAGAAGTATAAGCGTAACTCTGATCACCTTTTTCATTGTTCCACATAGTTTACTGACAACGTGCTCTTTCATTCCTCATCCTTGGTTTTATTATCTTGTTTTTTGCTGGGTGATGCATGTATTAATCCAACCACACAAGCCAACATAGCGGTGTCACTAAAACATATATTTGATATATGTGATATTTATGAATTAGAATTCTAAAATGACTTTGCCAAGAAGCTTCTGGGACATGTAGTCTGACTGCACTAATCCAGGATTCTGGCTTTAACAGTGCCCATCTAATTTAACTAGAAACATGAGGGAGTAATTTGAAGGAGGATGAGTAAAGTGTCTGAGCGAGGACAGTCTATCCACAGCAGGTTTTTTTTTTTTTTTTTAATGATGCCTGCAACTGGACGAAGTCTGGTGCATGCCAAATAGAAATTTGTTCTTAAATATATTTTAAAGAGGGCTGAGTTGTCCCTCTCAGGGGCATCCAGACAGTGTCCAGGTGGAGGGGTAACAAACTGGGAGGTGTCTCCTTCCTCTTTAATTTGAGCATGGCTTGGGAGTATAGCTTGTCTATTAAAAATCTTTTCTAATAGCTAACTTTTCCCTTCTGTTTAATTTTTACAGACAGTTGCAGAGCAATCTCTTTTTTTAATGGATTTATCTTACTTTCACCTATAAATCATATTTGCTAATGTGTCTAGCATCTTTTTCCTTCACATTCGGGAAAGGAATCTGTGCAATATGTAATGAAGAGATATATTAGTTATGCAGTGCTAAAATCAGCTTCACCAAAGTGTGATTGATACCTCTATCACCACCTACAATGTACCCTGTTACAGCTTAGTGTAACTGCTTTTGTTTTGCTTCCATTTTCCTAGTTTTGGCATACTGTCAGCCTCTAATCTGACCCACTCTCTTCCCCGGTCTCTCTTCCCTCTGTGTTTTGCTTTCTATGCCCCTAGCTACACTAGGAATTTAGTAACTGGCTAAACACCATTTAGGACAACTTTGCTCTCATACTCTTTGGTCCAGCCTGTGTAAACAGGGCAAATGCGTGCTCTAGTTAGATACTTAATAAAAGGGTATTACCCTAGATAGAGGCATAGGCTGTTGTGTGATATCTTTTCTTCCTGTAATGCAAATGGGGACTTATCATTCCTAGATGTTTCATAGCTCATCTTGGTCCATCTTGCTGGACGCTTCCATTTATTTGAATTGTCTTGTCCCATTCATTTTTATTAAGTCTCTTAATTGTCTTCCACCATATTCTTGATTCCCTACTAATACTGTATAATATACATCCTTATTATTTCCTTCTGTTGTTACTTAAGAGAAAGGACACTTACTTTCTGCTGTCCATGCAGCTTGCCTCTCTGGCTGCTGAAAATAGGCTAGACAGTTTGTTTTCCTGCCCTTGTACAATTCTGGGCCACTGGAGTTTGTACTGCTGCTGGATTTCGGGTTGGAAAAAAACTTATTAAACATGCAAATTTTTCCTTTTTATGCAAGAAAATGTGAATTTTGGTTCTGAATTAAGTTCACAGCATCCTCTTAAACACTGAAGTAGACGCCCTTTAAGAGACTGTAGACTAAAGATCTTGTCCTACCAAGTTGATGTTCTGTATGACTCTTTTATTAGCCTAACTGTTGCATAAATACAGATTCTCTTCCCTGGTGGCTCCTAGTGCTCCTTGGCACCATCTTTTGGTTTCCCCATCTTACTGAAAGCTATTTTTTCTTCTAGAAGCCCTTTTGAAGGGGTTCAGCACATTTGACTGCCATTTTCCTGAGAAGAGCACTCCCTGATGAGCTCTGGGATGTAGTGCCTTGGATTGCATGAAACCTAATAGTGTCTAAGATTTAAAGATCTAGAATGGCTACCAGGCTTTATTTGATAGGTTTATTCAGGTAGAGAAGTATGTGACAAAGGGGACGCAGAGGTGTGGGTACGTTTGTTCATTGTGGGCTGACATTTGGCAGCAGCTGCTTGTAAGAACAATGGAGATACACATCTCTCAGAACTGGAAGGGACCTTGAGAGGCCATTTGAGTCCAGTCCCCAGCACTCCAAGCAGGACCAATCACCATCCCTGATTTTAACTTTTTTTTTTAATGTAACACTTGAAAGGCCCCCTCAGTGGGGGCTCACAACCATGGGTTTACAAGGCCAGTGCTCTAACCACTGTGCTATTTCTCCCCCTTCTTGGTAAGGGTAAGACACTTGTCCAATGTATGCTTTTATCTTTTACCCGGATGAATTTTATTCTGGATTCCTCCCCTCCCCCGCCACCCCCCGGCTCCCCAGTTATAGCTCAACCACTTGTGTTTTAAAACCTCAAAGTTTCTAGACAGGACTGTATTGAAAGCTTTTAATGAAATGTACATGTATGATGAAATCGGTGCATGTTTTTGGAGCACCAGACTTTGATTGTATCAGATAAAGACAGTGATTCAACTCATGCTCTTCAGAAGCGTGCTTATGTGTTGATCAAGATACTTTCTTTTATATATGCTTTCCTAATTCTGTTTTTAGTCCTGAACTGCTCTGTAGGAGTGTTGCATGTGTTAAGACCATTCAAGAGTTTACATGTTGATACAAGTGTTGAACAACAAACTGTAGGGTTTTGGAATCTCCTGAACACTTAATCACTGGGACTGTTTTCAGTTTATTCTTGAGAAGCAAAATGTAGCTTTATCTTTAAGACTCATTTTAAGTTGGAGGGTATGTTTACTTGGTGCATTTGAAAACAGCTTAAAATGGCTGCCCAGATGTCTCTGCTTTTTAATGAGTCTCGTGGTAGCTGCAAGCTGTGATATGGGATTTCCAGCTCCCACAAAGCAGCAGCCAGTAGGAACTGCAGTAGCACAATACTTAAAAATAATTGAACACTTGTGAAAATTGTGGGGGTCCCGTCCCCCCCGGGGGTTGGGTATACAAACTAGGCAATCCTTTTTTTTCTTCTAAAACCTAGGTATATAGAAATCTTTCCCAGTAGGAAGTGTGACGTTCGAACCCATAGTGGCTTGTACAGGGCAAAGAGGATGCCCACTTATCCAACTGCTAAACTGATAAAAGAATCTGAATCAGTCTTTGAAGAAAGTGAATTGATTCAGACCCTTGGACCAACTGCAGGTTGTGAAAGTGAAAAAGAAAATGGTGAGTTCTTGCTTTTGTTCTTTGAAGCACCTTTGCATATACTTGTGCATTGGTCTACACCAGTGGTGGGCAGCATTGGTGTTTTGTGTGGCCTATGAGACATGTTGCTTACCATTGCCCACACCTCGGGTTACCAGATCCTGCATTTTTCTGTTCATGTAGTTTATTTTCTTACAGGTGTTAAAGTGACATGCACATAAAGCAAAAGCATGTGAAGTGAGGTGTGTGCTAATTGCACACAATGTTGACTGTGAGAGCCCTCGCTCCCTCTGCATCCACTCAAAGTGCTGCTACTCAGCAAACCCTGCAAATGCTTGGTTTGCTCGTGCAGTTAGCAAAACTACCCTGCCCAACTGGACTGTCTTGTGGCCCAGTGAGACGCAGGGACTCTCATGTGGCCGCTGACTAATCTAGGTTGCCAGTTGCTGGTTCACACTGTGTACACATCCAGATAAACCATTTTAAGGAGGAGTGTAATGTCCCAAGTACTAACGCTGCTTTTATTCACCTGTGTAGAATCTTACAGAGAAGTGACTCAAAGGCTCCGGCATGCATCAGAATTCAGGAGTACTTCATCATTGTTGCATTTGGTCCATCTGAGAGGTCTGCCATTCCAAGCTAGTGCTGAAGACATTGTAAACGTGCGTTGCAGTAAGATCACGTGAATATACAATACTGGTGACAATTGAAGCCCTGGTTACACTTCAAACAGTGCTCTAACTATTTTAACACTACCTAATTTCCAGATGGCTCACATGTGGAAACTGAGGCTGCCCTGAAAAGAGGGGATTAAGTTTCAGGCACATTATGTGTGGGGTGAAGTGGAAGCAGAAGTCAAGACCATAATGAGGATGTCTTGCTAGAACAAGTTCAATAGCTAATTTAAACCCATATACTTGAAATGCTTAGCTTACTGCTGTAGGTTTTATCTTTGGGTAAATACACAGTCTCCCAAATTTAAGTTTTTTTTTTTTTTTT
Source organism: Carettochelys insculpta (assembly GCF_033958435.1). Lineage (NCBI taxonomy): Eukaryota > Metazoa > Chordata > Testudines > Carettochelyidae > Carettochelys > Carettochelys insculpta. The sequence goes on along the minus strand of NC_134140.1, from coordinate 128,425,274 downwards.
TTTTTTAGCAGTTTGATGTGTGGTAGTTCAGCTCAGTATTCCATAGCTGTCTTTACTGCTGTGTATTTTTTTTTCCACTTATATTTCAGTAGAGCTTAGAGGCCTGAACTAGCTTGGTATGCCACTGTGGTTGGCACTGTTCAAATTCTATTCTGAACTGCTACCAGGTTTGTGTGTTTTGGTAAATTATTTGAGTTAGTACAGCAAAAGGCCAGAGTGTGGGGGAAAAGGTAAAATTAATCTGAATTCCAAGAACAGCAGAGCTTTGTTAGAAGTAAAGATGTTGCAAACAAAATAGACTATCATGCTTTTTTCTCATTCTGTTTTCCAGGAGGAGAGCTATATAAAGATTTTACAAAGGGCTTAAGGCAATGCAGTGTGGGTGTCAGTGTTCATGTACATGTTCTTGATAGGTCATTTAAGTTTTTTTATTGATCTGTAGAGCAGTTTTAAAACAGAAGGGGTTTGATTTTAAATTTAAGCGGTGCATGTCTCCATGCTTAGCTGTAAGCATAGCTATTTAGGGCATACTGCGGATTGTTTTGATGAACGCTTCAGTGTTTGTTTTGAATTACTGTCTAACTTTCTCCCAGGCTTCATTTTGTCTTTGTTTGACTCTAGCCACAGACTTGGTCTTTCACTTAAGTTTTGTTTTCTTTAGTTTTTTGCTCCACTGAAACTTACAAAGATCACCATGGAATATAATTCTAGTGGGAAAGCTACAGGAGAAGCTGATGTACATTTTGAGACTCATGAAGATGCAGTTGCCGCAATGGAGAAGAACAGAGCACACGTGCGTAAGTAGTGCTTGCATCTTTCTGCTGTGGTCCAATCTTCTGGAACCACTTGTTGGGCTTTGGGCTCTTTACTAATGTAGTCCAAGAGTAACTTTGGGTTTCTAAGCCTTATTGTTCAGGACTGAAAAACTATTCGTGACTGTTGCACCATATAAACATTTGTTGTTCAGCAACTTTATAAACCATTTTTAATTGTTCCCCAGAGAACAGATATATTGAATTATTCCTGAATTCATATCCAAAAGGAAAACAAGAAGGCCAGTGACAATGGTACAACCCCAAACTAAGTAAGTGTTTTGACTTTCCCCCATAAAATGCATGCAGTTTCCAGAGCTGAACAGTTTATCACTTCACATGGTTCCTCACACCATGATTCCAGTATACAATACTGTAGTTGTTTAAAACAAGTCCCTTTTGAAAAGTTTTAAGCCTAAAATGTTACACACACCTAAAAGGTAAGCCCCTAAATTTATAACATCTCAGATGTCTTATTTTGGGCACTCAAATTTGAACACTTTTGATCTAAGGACCCCATCCAACTCTTGCTGAGAATATTCTTCAGTAGTTCAGAGAACACTTAGCAAAGCAAGACAATTGAAGGGGATGCTGTGGTATAGACTCCTTACAGCTGGACAGAAACTTACAGGACTGAAGTTATGCTGGAATTCCAAGCGTTTGGGTTGCTTAACACTACAACCCAAAGCCACTTATTCTGAATATCATGGAGGGCGAAATGAAAATCAGCTATGGAGTTTTCAGTTGTGGAATTTTTGTCAGGTTGATGTAAATGAAAAATGTATTGACTTTCTGCAGCAGCAGAGTGCAAGCAGATGCCAAACTTAAGCCTTGATTGCATTTGAAATAGCTGACTTGTTCAGCATTTTTAGTGGCCTATGAGAAATAAGGTCGTCATAATGAAATTGGGAAAATTAGAGAATGTATTTGAGGGAACAGCATTGAGGTTGTTTTGATCCAGCCGCCTCAGTCAGGTAGGTTGGTGCCAGTGGCCTGGATCAAAATTTGTTTACTGAAGCAAATGCAGCGAGGACTTTCGTAACATTGGGCTGGGTCAGTTATCTTTAAAAAGCCCAGGGGTGGACTGCGAGGCTGCAATGTAACGGCTGCCTGGCAGAGATCTGTCGTGAGCTTTGTTCTAGCATTGAAGTGGAGGAAAGCAGCCTGCTCCACCAGCACATGAATCTTGGATCAGCTGAACCAAGCACAAGGGATGGAGAATGCACCTACAATTGAAGTTGCTGCAGGTTGAGGCCTGTTTAACCTGATGATATGTAGCTGCCTGTAGTGAATAGCAGGGGCTGCTGTCCTGCTGCAGGGAGCATGGTATCAAGTGACGGGGGGCTCACACAACTGCATATTCTTCCCTTAGCTGTCTGCTGAAGACCAAACATCTTGGCTTTTTTTAAATTGAGAACAACTTTGGAATATCTCCTCACTGCTAGTCTGATTTCTGTAGCAAATGCAGAGGCAGATGGAATCCTCTCAAGTGTTACCATGGTTAGGTTGGAGGTAAGGGATGAGTTGAGTTTCAAGGCTTTAACATTCCTTGTCAGACGTAGCAGACACTTCACCTATGCATAGGTTTAAGACCACCTGTACTGCTTTCATGTGACGAAGGCGGCAGTATTCCACACTTACCGTGTATCTCATGCAAAGCCTTACACAAGTGTTTAGTAGGACCTATGACCTGTTTAGTGTGCATAGTAGTGAGTAGTCATGTTGGAAATGGGTTAATTTGCACAGCATGCTTTGATTCAGCTCTGTGCTTGGATCTTCTCCAGCTCAGGCTGAGAAGTCTGCTTATCATTTTAAAGAGCTTTTCAGATGTGAGTGATCTCCCCAACTGGAGTTGTATTCACTCTTGTTTGAGTGTGCGACTGAACAGCTCTCTACATCACTGGGGAAGGGTGTTTTGGTTGGGGGGGGAGCATTTTCCTCTAACATGCTTTCCCTTTCTTTTTAGGGTGAAGTGAGAGGTTATTTGCTCATCATTCGTGGTAGAACATAAGTGCTCCTGTTCAGTAGCCACTACAACGTAAAGTATATCTTGTTGTTCAAAAAGCAGTTCAGAATCTGAATCAAATTTAATATGGGTTTGTGTAATAAAGTACACAATAAATTATGTTCACTCTGAATTGTCTGTAAACAATTAAAGTTGATTCCCTAAACTGTCCTTGTATTACTGATTGCTACTGTATAGACCATGATTAATTCTGATTGTGGTGGTTGTGCTCACTGTAAAATACTGTGTATTACTATTAAACAGCTTACTTTTGACACAAGCTGCTAATAGGCCTTTGTTTAAAGATTCCAGCAAGAGAGAAGCACCATCTGAACAGTGTCAACTAAACAGGGCTTATAATATCTTAGGACAGGCATGTCAAACAAAGCATACTGAAGGGTGCACAAATGAGAACTGATAGCTTTCAGAGCCTCCAAAGACAATGTACTTCTACTGGAAAGTCATAATTTGTTTTAGGTATATTTATGTTCAGATCTTGTGTGAATATAATACAATTGTAATTAATATGAAGCATTCAATTCTCAATTTTCATAGTGTGTAAGATTGTTGGCTCAATTTTTAGTTTAACTATGAATTTAAGATGCCCTCCAGCCAGCAGCTCCAGTCCAGGGGATATGGCTGGGGAACCTGGCTGGGGCAGAGTGTTTGACATGCTTGTCCTAGGAAGTGCAGAAGTAGGGAATTGACTGAAAAGCCTGAGACAGTCATCTCACTATTAAGAGTATTAATCCATCTTTCAAACCCTCAGCTTTCCAAATGGACAAACTGCTTAAGTGTACCATTTTGTGTTTGACCTAGAGCAGGTCCACCTGGCAAGTGCCATGTTAGCACAGCTTTCACTTTGCTGAGGTGGAGCAGTTATGTTAAGGAGAGTGTGTTTGTGCTGATATGGACAGGACTTAAGGTGCTGTAACTTGTGTTGCTCTTGTGATGTCTTTTTCACACCCCAGACAGACTTAAGCCACAGTATAGACCTGCCAATCTGCTGGAAGGACTATGTTAAGTGGGCCTGGGTCTGTAGTGGCTTTTTGGGGAGAAGTATACTAAAGTCTCATGCTTATCACTATAGCCTTACAGAAACAGCTAGGTAGTCAACCTGAAAGACACTGTATAATATGGTATTTAAACATCTCAACCAGCCAGGTTAGAATCCAACTCACTTAGTTGCAGTATCAGTAAAAGTAAGTCATTAAAATGTGAGCACACACAAATAAGTGGTGTCTACCATATATCAATGTTCAACATTAGCAACTAGTGCTTTTTAGTGCAGTTGCCACCTCCACAGGTTAAGGTTAGAACTCAGTCGGCTGCATATTTTCTGCACAAGCAGAAAGGAGAGAAGAGTATTCCTTAAATAGTTTTATTTAGTGTGAAACAGTGCTAGAAGATGCTTTCAGGGCTACCCTTACAAACAAATACAAAGCATGTTTGCCCAGATATTACCATCTTAGTAGTATCTAACATTCTCCCTACAGTAAGGTCACCACAACTGCATTTACAAATCTTTAATACTGAGGATGAAAGAAGCAACTACAGAGGAGCTATCTTGCAGATGACATTGTAATAGTGACTTCTTCAATTTTAGCTCTTTCTGAATCTAAGTTAAACATATATGTAACTCATCACTTCTGATGACACTGATTAAAGTTAACTAAGAAAACATTTATACAAACAACTGTATCCTGCTTTTAAAAACAGAATTCAGAATTGCAGCATCAATAATCTAAGAATAGGAGCAGCAATCTCCCTTTGGTCACAGTTTACCTCCTTTAGACTCTCTCAAAGAATAGGCTGCCATTTAAGCTTTTAATCCCACTCAAGTGTAAATGCAGACATTTCCCATGAAAATGAAGTATGTTTCCAGCTTAACATCCAAATGCTATCCCAGTGGCTTAACTATCAGTTTCTATTCCATCCAACTAGCAGAAAAATAAAACCCAGTCACTTGGCAGACTTAACATTTATAGGGTTGTACAGTATATGCATATTAAATATTTATCTTCCCTGCAAAAGATTCATGAGTCAACTATCTTTTCCAGTCACTCAAAGCATTGCCCCAATTCTGCACTGGTACTCCTAATGTCTTCCTGGAAAATAGGATGCTTTCGTATGTTCACTTTTTATCTCCCACTTACAGCTATTTTCTCTCTTCAGAATCATTAAGTTTCTAACTCCTCCTGAGAATTGAGTCAATCAATTGAAGGAAAATCAGAATTATTTTAAGCAGAAAACAGTAAAATAAAAACCAGTTCAAGTTCATCTTGTAATGTTTTCCTTTTCTTCCCCCCTACCTTGAGTCCCATTCACTCCCTCTTGCTGGTTCATGGGTAAGAGGCCCAGTAGCTCTTTGGACTCAGAGGAGACTATACATTGATCAGCATCACTAGCCCAAGCAAGTGGCCTGAACTCTCAATGTACATTCAATGTAATTCTAACAGATTTATATGCCATTTAACAGACTGTATATAAACCTTTCCCTACAGATTTGTACAAAATAACACAACACTCCCCAATAGATAAAAATACACAAATCACTCTGCTAAAGACTAATACATTCTGTGGTCTTAATGACAGTTTATTTGGCCTACTTTCATGGAAACAGAAGCCCCTTCTTTGCAGCGGAATGTGTACCAATATTGGTAATTTTGCAGTTTAAACATGGTGGCTTGGTGAGATGCTGGAGCCCTGTCTGGTTAAACAGAGGTACGGGTAGCGGTGTAGTTTTAGTGTAGCACAGAAGCCTTAACTATAACATCTTTCTATGTCAGATTATCTTTGTATGAACTGTAATATCTATTTGAAAGCAAATTTCAGATTAGCACATTTAAATCTCTTAAAATTGCCATCTTCACATGACCGTATCTTAATAAAAATCAGAACATTTGCTGCTTGAACAACAGTTGATTCATGTGCACAATATTAACAGGAGCAGTAGGTCAGACAAACATGCCCCTAAATATTGTTTAAATAAAGACAGTTTTTTCCCCATTTACTATTTTGGAATCAAGACTATAAATCTGTTTTGTCTTGACTGGACAGTGTCACCATGAGCATCTCCACTACAAAGCTCAGAGGCATCTGTTTTTACAAAAAAGCAGAATTTAAATAATGTCTGAGCATTTTGCTATGAGAACTTTCAAGCATGCTGGGCTGAGCAAAATGGCTGCTACTCAGTTCTCAAACCTCTCACTCCCCAAAAATTTAACCAGAACAGCCCCAAAATCTTTTTAAAAATCCCATCAACTTTTGGTGTTACTCCCCACAACCAAACTGGAGACCAAGACTGAACTGAGTAACAATGTGCCAACACACATTTAGTTCCCAGTTTGTTTGTGCAGCTTCTCTTTGAACTAGAGTATCACAGTTCAGTAGAACTGCCAAAGACAGAAGAGAAAACGGAACGCACTATTTCAAGCACAGCCCCATAAAGTGGTGAAAAATAATAAAGAAAGACGGTATCAGCTGTTTCATTCCATTTTCCTTTCAAAGTACTTAAAGAACTGTACAGATGTTTCTGCCTCTTTTTGCAGTTGCTGTGGTACATGCATCAGGGCTACTCTGGCAGGAAACAGAATGGTTCTTCATGCAGCAGCTCATGCCTGAAAGTGTTTTCTTTAAGGAAGGCTCATACCAGCATTTTGACCGTGGAGAGAATGGGAACACGATGTACTTCCTCTCCTTGACCACGCAAGTGCTAAGGAAAAAAAAACAAACATTCTTCTCTATAAACTCCCCTGAAGAGACTTAGCACTGAGCAAACGTGACCGTATTTTATAGGTGGACCAGGCGTGGGAGCATCACAGTCCCACATGCAGCATCCTACAAAGGGCTTGTTGAATACTGCTGTATCAGCTGTTTGTGACATGTGTTGCAGACATGCTCTGGTTTAATGTTGGATGGAAGGGGCAGTTCATTAGCTGAGCAGGGCTCACAGAAGACTCCACCACAGTTCTTGCAAGTGTTCTGAAAGAGGAACAAGAAGCGTGAAGTACTGTAAATGACATGATCAGAGACCTCACCAGGACCAGTAACATGACATGAAGTAATATTGTTTTCTCACTAGAATTCAGTTGACCAAAAAGATTACACTTTATCTTTGCAAAGAGCACCTGAAGCTACTGTACTTCATCCATTATCCCACCAACCTTTGAGGGACATGGTAAAGCATTTACATGCCAAATACACTTCATGTTCATATACCTCTTGATGCTTCAACTTGCAGACTGCACTTTTAGCTTTTTCTACCATGCAAATATTTATATTCAAAAATAAAGTAAGCACTCTACATTTTGTATAATACATTTAAATTGGCATTCTATTAACAGTGCTATTAAAATTAATTATGATTAATTTGTAAATTTGACAGCCCTAATACATACATATAGCAGGTGTATAAATGTGTGTGCATGAGTTGCAGTGACATAGAATACACACAACGCTCAGTTCTGGGCATTTATAAAAAGCTGGAATAAGACATGCTGGAAGTTGTGGTTCTTTTAACTGGTATGCTTCGTAGAGGCAAGCTGAAACTAGAGAAATCATATTTGAGACTCTACATTACTAGCAGCATGTAATTAAAAATAAAAGGGACCTGATTTACACGAGGTGTTTTAAGTCAATGCTTTACTTCTCTTCCAAGATGGAAGATCAGAAATCTCTCTTGCCAAATGGGCTGGTGTCCTTGACACCTAACTGTCAAGAAAGCAGCTTCTGGCTCAATTCACATGATAGTGACACTGCCAACAGTTCAGAGAGCAAACAGAACCTCCAATTCAGGCCTTGGCAGATACACTAAAAGGCCTTTTAAGTTCCCACTAAATAACCAGAATGAAAATGTGACCTGGGCTGCCTTCTAACAGTAATTTTTAGAACCTTAAAGTGAATGCCCTACGTAACATGGGACAAATCTTTGTGGAACATGGGCAAAGCTCAGAAAAAAATGCCAATTATGCAGGAGGACTGGGTGGGTCTCCCAACAATGATACTGGTGCGACAGGAAGTAGGACAGCACGAATGGCCAAGAGTCCTCCTTTCCCTCCGCACCTCACAAACAGACAGGTTTTCCTGTGTCATTCTCTTACCCAACAATGCTATTAGGAATAGTTCAGTAGCTCCCTGTGAGAGAGGAGCTGGCAGCCTTACCAGCAGCAATGTTGGGGCACCAAGAAAGGAAAGTTAATTTAATTAGGGCTTCAGTGTCACTGAGTGAGTGAGTCCGATTGTATGGCACCCTGGGATTATGAAAAGGAGGGGAACAGGAAGAGGAAGGGCAAGAGGTAGGTGAGACAAGAAAGGCCAAGGAAGAAGAGTGACCTAGCGGAAAAAGCAGAGGTGGGAAAAGAAAGGAGAGGGAAAAGAAGATAAGGGAGAATAAAGAGTGAGCGGCAGGAAGGGACAGTGGGAGAATGACGACAACAGTATGTTCACATGCTCATGACTGACGTTTTCAGGCAGGACGTGGGGAGTCTGAGGAAAGGAGAGGACTGATTGTGCTTGCGGGCGTGGTTGACGGTGAACTGACAGTAGCTCTTGGGGGAAGGAACCATAACACCAGCATTTATCATTTTCCAGAATCAAGAGCAGGTGGCATAGAGGGGCCTCAATCCCTCTCGGTTTACAGCTTTGCCTTAATGGACATTTATATCCTGGTACCCACACAGTTAAAAAGAAATTCACTTATATTTATCAGCTCTTGTTAAAATTAGAGGTGGGGGGGGGCATGTGCCACCCGGCTGACCGAGACTCAGGCCCGAGCCTCCTTTTGACTGCAGTTACCTTTGCTTTTGTGAGACTCTCTTCCTTTTGGCACAGTTGGCATAGCTGTGATTTTCCAAGGCCAGATGAGAGTTCCTAAATCATTAAGAAAAATAACCAGTTGTTCAACATCACTCTCCCTGCACCCTCCATTTCAGCACTAGTGCCAGCATCTGCTACCCTCGCATGGCAGACTTCCGTTTTCCTAGTCAGTTTGGGACACAGTCAGACTGCTTGGGAAGGATGCAGCCTGCAGGAAGCCTTGTGCACAAACAGCACCTTAATGCTTTCAAAAAAGCAAAAAGGCAAAACTGCTCTGCTGGGAAGTGGTATTTAACTCTGGCCAATCACCTAGCAGAATCCACATCACCAAGTGCAATGGCCAACAGGAATACAGGCTTCATTCACAGGGTCCTGTGAGAATGCCCAAAGCCCAATTAAAACATCTAAATACAGCAAAACAACAAGGCTGCTGGGAACACCTGCTCCTGTCCATCTAACCTGAGGTATGTCATTGAGCTCCTGGGCAGATGGGTCAGGGACAGACACACACAGTTACTCTCGACACTTGCACCACATTCCCTGCAAAGATGTCTTCTTAGCACCTTGTATAAGCCAATGCCAAGTGTAAAGGAGCTCGTTTTGTCTGATCTAGTCTGCCTCTTTGCCCAGCCTTCCTGCTGTTTCTCTGCCCTCTGAGTGTTGCATAGCTGCGAGCCCTGCAAGGAGCTGACTCACAATGCTGAAATCCAGGCCAGCTCCTTTCAGTCAACAGTTACAAATCCGAGCAGGAGGAGTTTTGCTTCACTTTCTCTTGCTTTCCACTTATCCACGTGCACACGACAAACACACCTGGACTAGATCTCTGGAACTCAGTGTGTCTCAACTTTTATGGTCCATAGCCCACCCTGCTCAACACAAACCTTCCAGCCGACCACCAGCCAAACACCCAGGATGACAAAACATGTTTGCTTATCTCTAAATGCCTTAAATACTAAATTATTCTTATTAGCCTATTGGAACGTTAACATCAGACATGCAGCTGTAACAGGGAGGAGAGGGCATGGGATGGAGAGTCAGGGTGGGCAGGGGGGGGCTAGTCTCGAGTCCACAGCCCACCTGCAAGATGGTTATGGACCACATACTGAGAACCACTTCTATAGCTGATGCCATCTTACAACTGAGCTACCTTGTGGCATTTTAAAGTAACATTTTTCCTGTCAATTCAAACTTTTTTAGGACTCCCTCATTCACAATATCTAAGATACCACTACAGGGTTAAAGTATTTGCAATGACACATTCCATTGTTTCATTAGCTCTAAGGTAATGTTTATGACCCAAGTGACTATCAGATGGCACTGCCCTGTTCAGTATTCCTGCTCCCAGTGTGTTAACAAACCACGTTTTACTTTCCCAGCAGAAAACGCTTTTAGCCCTGCAGAGTGAAAACTGCATGGGTGTGTCAGCTGGCCTCAGTGCACAAGCACCGAGTTCCAGCTGCAGAATCTTTACCATTGGCAGATGTGCATGAAGCAGGAAGAACAGAGCCTGACATTCTGAGCTGGGACAAAGTCTGCAAGCAGGAGAGCTGTGGGTGCACATTTCAACCCAAATTCTAATTATAAACAGGATCTGAAGTCACTGACAGAGACAAAATATGAAACTTTAATGTCTTTTCCATAATCACTTTTCTGACCCTAACTGTCCTGCACCAGACACATTTCTTACACGAGGATAGAAAAAAAACCTTAGTTTTGCTAGCAATTCTCTTATGGATGCATGGATCAAAGAAGAAATGGTGATAATCTAAGGCTTTGCACCACATTTGTACCTTAATATGTTTCAAAATAAGCAGAGGAAATACCAACCTGCTCTTCTATGACTGACTGCATTCTACAATTGAAAAAAAGAACATGGTTAGTTGCAATAATCATTTTATCCATATCTGCCAGAAGAAACAGCTTGAGCCTCAGATCCATTCTTACTAAAGTAATTTCTTTTTTTAACTACATCCCAACACTTCCTTGTTTTTTTTGTGCTGTTGCTTCAGGTTTATAAAAGCACCTATTCTGAACTCCATGCTTGCAAAACACAGGACCATATATATATTAGGGCATATAAACCTATAAACCTATGCATTACATAGTATCAATATAAGAATGTGAGATGGCCCCCTTAAGTATCAGTGGCTAAGTTGTTAATTACTCTGTTACTTGAGTGCCATGTGTCCATCCCACACCCATGCTCATACAACCATTAGCTGCATCAGCATGCATGTGTTTGCATATTATCCGCATAACAAAAATACAAATTAGGCTCATGCCCTTTCCCTCCTCCTTGAATGACATGAAGGAGGCAGTCAAAGTTTCTTCCTCTCCCCCAAAATGTTTTCTTTTCTGCATTATTTTTATATTATAAAAGTAGAACATGTCTAACTGGGAAAACCAAGAACTACAGGTTGAACCTCTCTAATCTAGCACACTCAGGATGTGACCTGTGCAGAACCAGAGAATTTGCTGAACCACAGGAGGTCAGTGTTGTCTAGCGGTATTACCAACACTTCCACGGCTTACTGGGCTCTTAGAAGATGACATGTAGGGGTAAAATACAGCTAAACAACAGCACAGAATAGAGAGCCAGGACTGGTAGCTGGAAACAAACTTTATGGGACTGTGGGGCGGGCAGATGTCCACATATAGGTATGGCCAACTGAAATCCTGCCAGAACATGGATGTTGCTGGAGCAGAGAGTACTGGACTACAAAGGTTCAACCTGTAGCGAAACATCACAATAGCCTAGAGAAAGAACAGAGAAATGAGAGAGGAAGGGATTTTTAGATAGATTGTGTAAAAATGTTTTTGGTTCTCTCTCTTCAGCTTCAAAAACTAATTAATGTTTTGGAGAAAAATAGCCTCTGTTAGGTTCAACATCCTCACAACTTCAACTAGCATGAAAGCTTACAATATTCACCCTCTGCGTTCTCCCTATAAATCTTCCAGCAAAACCAGGGAAGGAAGGCATTCATATTTCTGATATATTCCAGGTAAAAATAAGCAGGAGTAAAACTCGTAAGCCCTTCCAGGCCATTTTATATACCATAAAGTAGCTAAAAAGGGCACAAAAACCTAATAAAAACCCTTGCCTGATTACCCGTAGTTTAGAAAAACCTGCCACACAGCATGTCTTTTTCAAACTGATGTTTGAAGAGATTACATGAGCGCCCTTTACAAAATCCTGAGTATCGATCTGGCTCCCTACTACAGAAATACAGGTTTAAAACTTCCATCCATCCATCCGAGTCTTCACTGCCTTCTCCAGGCTGTTGGGTTTTTAAAAATCATCTTCCAGAGAAACAAAAACTCAGACAAAACAACCTTGGCTGATTTTCTGCTGTAATGTTCAATTTACTTTAGCATATTTACTAAACTGTATACTGTGAATGCTTCATTTTCTTCAACACAAATTGCTCTGCTATGGGCCTATTTTCATTATATGGTTGATTGCCAATCCTCACACATCTCAAATGCTATTTTTCTGTGTATAGTGCATCTAGACAGAAAAAATACTTGGCCTTAACAGGAAAATACTCCTATCTTCTGTGGGCAGGATCATATAATTAAGGCCATGTGCCCCATGGTAAATTCTCACACAAATGTGATTTTTACGTTAGTATGTTTCTAGGAATTTTATATGGCTATAGAAGCTCTCTCTCCTTGGAACCCCTAAAACGCTCAGTTTTTAGGCTCCGATTTTTCTTGTTTTTGGTCTCAACATTATACTATAACCAAAAATCAAATACAGGAATAAGGCTTGTTTTCCCCAAAGCACTAATACCAAAGAGGCATGGTCCTTTCACTTTCAGATTTGTGAGCTCCTAAAAGTTCAGTTCCCAGGCGAAGGGAACAAAAAATTACAGCTGTATTTCAGGTGACACAACTAACTGGGAGAGGAGGAGCAGTAAGAATCTTTTCATCTGCCTCATTCCAGAGCAGGAAAACCTGATGCCTGGCCACAGACAGTTTCCCAACTCAATGCAATGAAGGACAGACAGCAGAGAAGCTCGAACAGCGGGCACAAAGACTGTTGCATACCTTTGTTTGACAAAATAATTGAGAATTGTACTACTCAACGAGAGAGAGAGAGAGAGAGAGAGAGAGACACAGACAGACAGACAGGCAGGCAGGCAGGCAGGCAGGCAGGCAGGCAGGCAGGCAGGCAGGCAGGCCCTCCAAGCTGCTACCCCTGAAAACGACACAGTGGAAAAGGCAATGCTGGAGTCTCTTCCAACAGTTTGAGAAATATACCACACTGACCTCCTTGCATGACTGCAGACCTCAACTGAAGAAGACCAGAACAACCTCTAAAAGAGGGAATTTCAAGTTTCTCCTATGCGAACCAACCCCCAAACTTCTCCCAAAAATCTGGAAATGCAAGCATCCTACACACCACTTGGCAGCAAAATCCCGCTTATCTTCCAGGTTCAGATGTCATTGAGAAGAGCAGTAACTCCTTGGAACTTTAAAATCATCAATTACAAGTGTCTTCGCTTCACCCGGAAAAGTGTAATCACCGCTTAGATTTTTGCACATTGTTTTACTTCAGACAAGAGAAAACGACGGCTAGTTTTCATCTATTTATTTGCGTTATGTGAAAGAAAGGGCAAGCCCACCACCAGCCTAGATTCTCACTGTCACAGTAATTGATACCTTTGGCAAAGGGTGTAACAGGCTGCTGTTCGCATTGCAGAGAACAACAGAGATAGTGAGAAAAAGGGGAGAGGGTTTACTTTTCATTCCATACTTGTTTGGAAGAATAGCATTTTCCCTGCTTCCTGGTTCTCCGAGTCTGGCATTTTCTTCCTGCATTTTTTGCTTCCCATCCTGTCAAAATAAAACATATTTACAAGGAACATTTCACTAACTGCACTCTATGCAGTTAGACTGGGATTTTCTAGGCTACTTAAGTGTCCTAAAAACCCCAATTCCTGCAGACTTTCATTGGGATATGTGCTTAAAACTCTTAGGTGGTTTTGAAAAATCTACCCTTTGACTTTTCACACCCGTGTCACATACACACATCTCTAAGCGCATAGTGTCTTGCCTTCCTCTTGAGAAATATATACACAGCAAGCAGATGCAGAACCCAGCCAGCTGGACTGGTAGAGCAGAACCTGTGTGCACGCGCACACACACACTACTTTATACATGTATTGTACAAGTATCAATGACAAAAGCAAATCCCCAACCCTGGCTCTGGTGAATCGCAGGCATGTTTTTTGGAGAGGGATAAGCCTGGTGAGGTGGGTGGGCAGTAAGCCTTCGCATTGAATGGTTAACAGACACCCCTCTCTCCATTAGTCTGTTAAACTGAGGGTTTACTGCACTGCTTGGAGGGAACTTTAAAAGTACTAATAAAATAATGTCTATGGAAGGTTTACTTTCATATAGTTATATACTAAAAGTGGCAGATCTATTACATAAATAGAGACTTCTGCAAATTACACCCATTTGCTTCCAAGACAAAGACACAAATGGCCCATTCTAATGAGTGTTTCATAGTGACAAATAAATGGAGGAGAGTAATCCCAAAAAGAAAAAGGCACATCATAAAAACAAACCTTAAGCAATGGGACACATACTTGGACAGAAAAGAATTATTTAGCCTCCCTGCTGAACAGCTTGCTTTTGTTTGAAAAGATCAAAACAGCAGCCAGTTTTGAAAGCCAGATGCAATAATTTTTTTTTTTGTCTTCTAACACCTTCTGTTGTTGTGGGGTAACAGCCATTTTGTATATGCAGAATGCTGTTGATAATTAAGTTATCAAGATGCACCACTGGGTTTTAAAAAAAAGTCAGCAATGCTGCTAGTTGAACAAATTTACTAAAGAACTAAAGCAGTCCTCAAGGGCAAGAAAAGTACAACTGAAATCTCCTGGGGAAACGCAGTGAAGAAGAGCCACATGAAAGAACAGGTGCTCCAATATGCATGCAGAATACAAGAAATACTCTGTACTATTTCACAGTCTTCATACTGGAATAATGGTAGTGTCTCAGGAAGAGCTGCCATTTTACTGATTCTGCTCAGGAGATGGACAAATCTAGTGGTGTACAACAAGGCAGGGGAAAAAAAAAAAAAAAATCAGGTTTTTCCAGTTACTTTGAGAAATGTTTCTTCAAGAATAGAAGTTGCAGAATTTCCAAGCTGTTGTACTCATGTACGAAAAAGCCAGCTTCATTTCTTGAGTTCTACTCAACCTCAACCTGTCAACATAGTAACTTCCTGTTTCTGATGTAAAATTTTGAAGTGGTTTACTCTTAATGACCTGTAGTGATTACAGTATGTTTTATATTGTGTTTTGCTTTAGTACTGATGAACACAATCAATTTCAAGATTGTCTAACATGAGAGGGATGGAGGGATACACTCAAATTATAACTACATTTATTGCTTTTAAAAGACATCTCTCAGGCTGAATATGAAGAAAAAATGAAATTTCATAGTGTGTGAATTAAATCAAAATTTATATATATATTTTTAATCTGAACTTCTACCTTCATATCTTTACTACTGCAGCCTAATAGCAACATATATGTACGATCAAACAAAGCTCAACCTAAGACAGTAACTAAAATTAAACCATAACAAAAATATGAACCAACATGAAAAATACCATTTTTAATTGCATCTTATGACAGCCTTTGCCTTGGGCTACTGTGCTTTTGTTTTCTTGAATGCCTGGGTGGACTGGCGACCATCTGTCTCTTTCCCGTTTCAATTCTTGTTCAAGTTGGCCCCTGCAATGTAATATGAGGAAATGCTGATAAATGATCTGATTTTAACGTATCCGATACACACAGGTATTAAAAATCTGATTTATGTTTTCAGCAAAAGAGGGCAAAAATTTCCATTACCAGAAATTTTCAGAACTCTACACCTCTGCACAAATTATCCCACAGCATGTTTAACAAGCCTACAATGCATAAAGTCTGAACCTAAGTTCTGAATCTAACCCAGCAAGCTTAATTTTTTTGGCTGTTTGAAATATGCACCTGTTCACTAAGTCTGCAGGTCTTTATTTAAAATGTACAGTCACATGTTTAACATTTTACTGCCAACAAGAGTACACAAACTGCCACAGCAAAACCAGCATGAAATCAGTAACACCTTCAACCACTTCCACGGGACATCCTTAAAAACGCTTCCCTCTCTACCTCTCTTACACAAAATCCACATGGCTGAGGTGCTTTCCACCATGCCTGAAGATTAACAGGAGGCTGTATTGGAGTAACTGAGTTCTCAAGCAGAGGGTTCTTTGCTGAGAGTACCTTGCACCAGTAGATCACAGGTGTTTGAGTCTGGGAAGTATTAAGCAAGAGAACATCAGGTGATCACAGTGCCATGATACTAACTGGGGTGAGGTGTGACAGCAGATAACTGAAGCAGAGCTCATACACTTTTCATATGTAACAGACAGACAGACCCGGGTCACCGGCACCAGGGACTGAACGTGCGATCATAGGGGCTGAAGCCCTGTGTGCTACCGCATGAGCTAAATGCCAGCTGGCTCTCAGCAGAGGCTGTAAGAGCAGAGACTTCACTCACCCTAGTATGAGGTCTCAGTTACCTCTGGGTACTGCACATAAACAGAGCTCACCCCGTTACAATCTAGCATGACATGTTAGTGCTCTCTCTAGCCAACTCAGCAATAAGGCCAAAATTTGCATGCCAGTTGCTGAGTGTTTCAAGGTTAGCCCTCCAGTGTTCCAGCATCCACGGTGGAGGGGACAAAGGCATAGGTGATAGCATGAAGTTCACATTTGGGAGAAATAAATGGTAGTCAGTAGACCAAGCACAAACGAAAGAGATCATTTAGGTCACTGACACTACCTGAGAAGAAGACAGAAGTGAAGTGGGACCCAACAACAACTGAAGATCCTCAAAAATGGGAATCCTCCTAAATGCTTAAGATGCCTTCTCCAGGCCACCAGAATTGGGTTGGTCTCACTTTGTCTTGCTCTCTTTCCAGCCTAACTTGGCCAAGAGCTAGGAAGGCTTTGACAACATGGTCTGTAGGGCCAATAAAATGAGATGGAGTGCTGCATGTTGTCAGCATACAGATGGCAACACAGCCCACACAGTCTCAACAACTTCTTCCCCAGCAGGCTCACATCCTCACTGATCAGGAGGAATGATTATTGAAGACTGTGGAACACTAAAAGCAGACAGGAAATCCCCTCTCTCTGTCCTTTCAGGAATACACTGGACAGAACATGAATACACACTGTGGAGAACAACCCTGCTCCAAAAAAAATGAAGGGCAACACATAGGGCTTGTCTACACTAGTCCCCTTTTTCAGAGGGGGCATGGTAATCAGCCCAAGCAGGCAATCACAGTGCATATGCAGTACCTCATTAGGCTAATTTTCGTGGCGTGCAACTTTGAAGCATCCTTCCTCCCAAAAATTCAAAGTTGCACAGGTACTTCAAAGTGCCCACGGCTCCACAGCTTGCCAGCACTTCAAAGCTACTAACTTCAAAGTGCCCACAGCAAAAATTAGCCTAATGAGGCGCTGTATATGTATCGGAGCACCACATTGCTATTGCCCGCTCCGGCTGATTACCATGCCCTTTGAAGAAAGGGGCTGGTGTAGACACAGCCATAGTGAAATCAATGTCAATGGATTTTTTTTTTTTTTTTTTTTTTTGATAAAAGAGGCTAATGGCCCTCAGAAGAGGCACCGGCACCCGGTCTTCCTTAATAAAAACACTGTCCTATTTCCACTAGCAGCACCCATACGTCTCCAACAGTTTTCACAAACCATGAGAAACACAGGTCTGGCCAGTACATCACCACCAAAGCTCAGGGAACAGAAAGGGGTGAAAATCATTTGCGATGCGGACTGGTGCCCACAACCACACTCAATACCATACCAGTAGACAAAATCATACCCGCAAGACTGCACAAAAACTCAGAGCAAAGAACAGTTTCCTAATATGGCAATCCAGTTCACAACTAATATAGCTACCCCATGAGACTTGTCCATATGTAGAATTTACATTTAAATTAGCTACAGTGGCTTAGAAATCAACATTACGTCAGCATAAACAAACAGATAAAAGAGTAACCACACAGGGGGCTCAAACTGATTTAGCTGAACTAGTTTCTAAACCAATTTAGTTCAGTCACTACATGTGGACCAGACCTAGGCCCCTTCTGGGTGTGTGAATACTGCCAGCAGCAACAATAGCAAGACTAGCATTTTCATCCTGTTGGCTGCAGACTAATAACTATGGGCAGATTTTTCAAAACAATGTGCTTTCAAAACAGAGGTGTAGTTTGTGTGCACAAACGGGAGCTTACGTTTGTTCTTTAATAAAAGCAACGCCGGTCATCACACCCCTCCCCACCATATACATTTTGCTTTGTATCTCTTCACTTTGTTGAGGACCCTCACACTTCTCTTTTTGCTTTACCATGTCTGCTAGACCAGCAGGGTCTAATATGCTCCCCATTCGCCGCATGTGGCAACAGAGTGTGGTGAAGTGTGGCTCAGGAGAACTGCACATGTGGGATGCCCCTCCAGCCGGTCTGCACATGTGCCCCACCATATGGTGGGGCAAGGCCCCCAGCAGGCTCCAGCCATGTTCCAGTGTGTCTCACACGGCTTCCATGAGTAATTTTATTTTGTTGGGTGGGGGGGGGGGGGGGCTGTGTCGATCCCTTACATTCCTTTTGGGCACCACTGTAGAAGAGGTCAAAGACAACAGTACAACCATATATTTTATCAAATGTTGCTTCATAATGACCTTATGGAACAGAGAAGGTGTCATAAATGCAAAATGAGAGGCCACCTTCTATTTAATGGAAACAGGATTTGTATTTTCCTCATGCTAGTAAACTGACAGCTCTGGAAGAGGACTATAGTTTTTCCATTCTGAGATTTCTGTCCTCGACTTTCAGGTCTCTGGTTGGTTCCCAACAAAACTAAGGGCTTGTCTAGACTACAGGGTGGGTAGATGCTCAAGTGATTGATCCACCAGTAGTTGATTTAGCACATCTAGTAAAGACCCATTAAAAAAAAAAAAAAAATCGCTGATCACTTTCCTGTCAACTCTGGTACTCCAGCAGGCCAAGATGAGTAAGGGGAGTCAACAGGTCAGATTCTTCTGTTGACACTAACCCCTACTCCTGCCACAGTAAGTAGATCTAAGCTGTGTTGGTTTCAGTTATGCTACTAACATAACTCAAATTACATAGCTTAGATCAACCTGTCCTTATACAGGTTGAACCTGTCTAGTCCAGCCTTTTTGGGACCTGACCAGTGCTAAAGCACAGGAGGTCAATACTGTCTAGCAGCATTACCAATACTTCTACTGCTTACGGGGTTCTTAGAAAATATTTAGGGATAAATTAGAGCAAAACAACAGCACAGAACACAGAGCACAGGCTGATGATTGTACACAAATTTTATGGGACCACGGGAAACTTGGCCATACCCATAGCAAAAGTGGTAAGTTTAAAAAAATGCAGTTGCAAATCAGATATCTGCATTTAAAAATTGGGTCCACACATATCAAAGCAGTTCCTCATTTTCAGATAATGCCCCTTGTGTTGAAACACCCCCCACCCCCCCAACACCCAACCTGGCAAAGAAAGACACTCAATAAATACATTAGAAAACCATCTTTTCACCTTTGCTTAATGAGGTCTTCCACTTCCATCTGAAGACTGTTGATCTTGTCACCAAACTCCTGCTTGAAGAGCCGGTTGTCCTCCTCAGCAGACTGCCGTTCTCTCTCTGCCTGTCGCAATCTGGATTTGAGCCACATGAACTTGTGATATAAAACAAAAGCCATGGTGGGGAGGAAGACTGAATTTAAAACAAACAAAAAATAAAGCCAAAAAAGGAAACCAAAAAAATCGTATGATACAACAATGGGAGGAATGAAAATATTCTAAAGAAAGACAAAATGTAGGTGAACCAGGCAGAAGAAACTCTGATTTTCAATGTTTTTATTCTAGTACTACAGTTTACAGCAATTTGATGATCAACATAAAACATTTTATCCATATTCAAAGCAAACCTCAAGTACACAGAATTTTAAGTCAAATTTTATTTTAGTATACGTTACATTTCAGCTTTACACATGTAACTGGAACTTGCAACATAGGCTATCTACTATATTTAGAATTAGTGCATTTTCCTGGTCTCATCCACAACTATCACATCAGATTAAGCACACAGGCATTTACACCACAGCAACTTATGCTCTGGATCAAATATTAGAGAAGTTGCCAGAAATTAAAGCCTTCAGTCCTACTATAGCATTGCTGTGATAGGAGAAAATTTATTGTCCTCAAGGAGAATTTGATGAGGGGATATAACCATCCTAACTAACCACTTGGATATCCTGATGAAAGCTTTTATTCTGGAGAGAATTCAAATGAGTTCAGACTAAAAGGTCACAAGGCTAATTCTGTGTTTTCAGACATGTGACTGAACAGCCATCCTCAAATATTAAGGTGTTATTTTCCAGGTGGTCTTATAAAGTCCGTCATTGTGCAGTCATCAATTTTATAAGCTAAGGTGTAATGACCACCTGTGTATTGGATGGCTATATTTAGCCTGATAGGTTTTTAAGGGTGTCCAGAGGGAATGATAGTTTTTCCAGCTGCAATAGTCATAAAAGTCTCCCACTATGTGTCAAGGAGTCCTATTCTTCATGGCAGAGTGGGAAATTTACACAAAACAGAATTTTTGCAAGCAATTCACAAGGACAAGAAACTATGAAACAGAAAAATCTCAAATTTGATTTCTTGAAGCAAAAGTATTTATAGACTTATTTACACCCTAAAGCCTCTTTGGGACCAGCATGGTGACCTCTTGCGACCATAGGGAAGAGGACACTAACTTACAATATTCCAATTTGCAATTTTAAAAAATTTGAAGTGAGATGTTAAGCTTATGATTTTTTTCCTAGCTCTTTCATTAAAATTTTGCCAGAACTCTCAGGAAATTTAAGCAACAGAAATTTAGAAGCAAATGTAACAAATGTTATTGTGAAAGGCAGTTAATTTTTTAAAAAATTGTAGGCTAGCTACCCTGAGATAAGGACTAGCCTGCAGCAAACTATTATTTGTTCACTCCTTTCTCTCACACACTTTTTTTTTTTTAAACCCTAAGGTA
The DNA here is from genome assembly GCF_033958435.1 of Carettochelys insculpta. Lineage (NCBI taxonomy): Eukaryota > Metazoa > Chordata > Testudines > Carettochelyidae > Carettochelys > Carettochelys insculpta. Next base: position 128,404,494 of record NC_134140.1, on the reverse strand, counting down.
TAAAAAGCAGAATATTTTTTCTAAAAGGTGTAACTATTCCTTTTCTGAGAAGTGGAGAGACCAACAAAATTACTCTCTCCTCAGCTTCCCTCAAGTTAGGAAAAATTGCAGTATATTTTGAAAGGGAATTATGGCAGAGGTAGAAGGCAATGGAAAGATATGGAGGTTTTACTGTAATGTTATTCTAAGGCATCTACTTACTAATTTTGTCTACATGAAGTTTAAAGCAATCTATGGCTGATTTCCCTCCCCAACCCAATTCACTAAGGCAAAAATGTTGCCAGCAGTCTTACTTAACAAGGACTGGCTAGGTCTTCATGGGGAGATGATATTAGGATGTAACAACAATTTGTTCTTGCCTTGGAGTTCAAACCAAAGAACAAAAGTGAAAAGGTAATGGTTTAGATACGCATGTAACTACTTTCAACTACTTCCAGGGACACGTCTTCTTTGTCTGCTTCACAACTGGGTATCAGAAAACTAGTCTGGCTTCCTTAAAATTGGAATCAGATATTGGCATGAAGCATGCACCTAGTACCCATTCACGCTGAAGACTTGTGTTGTACACTTTATGTATCAAAGGTACATACAAAACCACACCATTTCTCATGCCTTATGCTTTCCTCATGAATCTACTAGTCTACTTGTCCAAAGTTTAACAAAGGTTGTATGGCAAATTAGGGAGTTTATACCACATTTTCTATCTCTAGAAAGAAAAGGCCGATGATTTTAAAATTCAGCAAATTCCAAATCAACCTCAAATGACAATTAACGCTTGAACAGTTGCTTTTCATTATTCATAAGTTTCTCCCGTCATAACTGAGTTTTGATGTCAGAGTTGTGAGGCGACCAGTTGTAAAAATGCCTAATGGTGCTTCTGGATGAGTTTGTTTGCTGCACTATTTAAGGTTTTTGCCTGTTTCACCAAATCCTTTTCGCTATATGAAACATGTCAGAGAGATGATGTGGGGGAAATGGATAAAAAATAATAGAAAAAAGAAAAACCAGCAAGAGAAAAGTTCACATCAGTTAACTGAACAGGTATTGCAGTACATTTTAAATATATGTTTGTATCAATTATGAAATAGAAAATATTCCTCTAAGTCACTCAAAAGACTACAGGAATGCCACCTCAGAAAGTTACACACACTACAACACCCATCCTTTTGCACAATAAGGTAATGATTACAGAAAAACCCTAAGCATTTCACTTAATTTTGTTTTTATTTCCAATGAAGAACATTTCCTAAAGATAATGCTGTTTTTCATGCCCACTAGTAATCACTGAGGATCATAAAGGAGTGAATGCATCGATGGGGACACTTTGCAGTAAACTAGTCAATTCACATCAGCTGAACCCTCTGTGAAAACCACTGACTACAAGAAGCTCATCTCCAAGATGTTAAGGAAAAGGCAATGCCACCCTCAGATTCCCCTCTGCGAATGAGAGGTTCTCCATCTCATCTCCATCTCATCTTATGTGAGAATTGGTCCTGGGAGGCCAGCACCATTAGGACAGAGGCTAGAAAACATGCCCTTTCTGCACCAATGGGTGTTCCCATAAGCCACCTCTGCCAGCTCTGACTGCTAGAAACAGTTCTCTCCACTCCCAACCCCAAGTTAGTTTCAATGTGCCTTCTTGCACCTCGGACCTTCCAGAAACCACAGTGCTCACAGTTATTCACAGATGGAGGTTCCATTTTTAATATAGGACAGTTTAACAAATAGAACCAGAGTCATATGTAACAGTAAGTGAATTTCAGATCTGACGCTGTCATAGTCCTTGTCTTTCTAGCTGCCACTATTATATTGCCATCCCTATTGTGCCGGTCTAATACAGACTGTAAGCTTCTGTGAGTCATCCATTTGTACAGATTTAATCGTGCTGTACAGGCCCATTTAAATTAGTAATAGGTAATTAATTATACAGCGTTACAGCTTCATATTCAACAGTGCTGCCAAGGAGGCCAATCATTAGCTTTTATATAAGCTTTGTATGTTCTGTTTGTATGTATAAAACAAACAAACAGTTACAATAACTGGTATTTTAGTGGGATATTCACATTTATAGAGGATTTTCCAAAGCTCCCAAAATATGTTCTAGTTACCAGTCTATCACACAGTTACTGCTATAGGGCCAAGTCCTGCTCTCTTACTCATCCTAGTAGTTCTACTTTCTTCCATGGGACTCTACAGGTGAGTAAGAGCAGTAGGATATGATCCACTGTTTTAATGGCCAGCTGTGCTCCAATGATATTCAGTGGGAATTTGCCATGAACTTCAATGAAAGCACTCGTAGGCCATTGAATGCAACTCAAAATAATAACTACAGACTTTTTTAAAAAACAAAAAAGGACTCACTGAAATAATACTTAGCATGTTGAGGATATTTATTGCTATGTAACAAGTTTGTGTAAAAATATGAATTTTCTGCACCTGCAAAACATATATATCACATACCACACAGACACTTTTTATTGTAAAATAGACATTTAATTTTTACCTTTGTTCCAGCTGTTTAATAGTAGCCGCCATCTGATTTGTCTTCTCCTCTAAACGGCTGTTTAACTCACTCTTCTGTTTTACTCCCAGGTCTGAACTCTGGAAAGGAAAATTACGCAATGTCTTCAGAAAGCAGAGGTAAACATGAAATAAGCTACACTGGAAAACGAAATACAAATGTTGAGACTAACATGGGTAAGAGGGAACATTTCAAAGAGCAAACATTAGCAGCAAAGATTAATAGTGGGGGACAAGCATTTCCCCATGTTCTGGTAAGTAAACAATTTTATTTTTATACACAAATATATCTGAACTGCAGGGTATACGCTATTGATGTAGTACGTATCAATACCACACTATCATTTATTTGGTGTGGTATAAGAGTGCCACTTGTTTGAACCATCCTTCCTCTGGCAGCAAATTCCGTGTGTGGTTTTAAAATTAAGTTGAAGTGTCCGATTTTATCTGAGTAACCTATTTGAGTAGATTTCAGTGTGAAGTGGAACTGTAGACATTTTACTGGATAGACACTATCATGGTTTTGTTTCTTTGTACAATATGTGCAGAGTTGTGTGTGTTTACTTCTAGGTTTGATCATTTTTCTTTAGAACACTGGTTTTACTGCAGGCTGTTTCCCAGAAGAAGTAGTGATAAAGGGCAGTGATTTTGAAATCCTCTCTCTCCATAGTAATTTGTACTCATACAAATGATTTCACTCTGCCATTATATACCATATCAAGTGTGTTACAGCAGAGAGCACAGAAGAAAACCTCATATAAGCTGTGACTGTGGATGACAGAGTTTAAATTGGCCAATGCAATTAAAACCAGAGGATGCTTGAAAATTTTTGCTATCTCCACACCATTCTCCTTGTTTCCACAATTATTTAAAACCTGTGCTCTAGTCTAGAGAAAGGAGATTATACAATTTTGTACACAGCTAACTGCACTAATAAAAGTGAAAGGCTGCAGACAGGGAGCTTACCCAAACACCATCTCCCAAAAGTATTGGCAAACGATCCAGCTGCTTAGTTTTTAGCATATTAAAAAGGGCTCAGAAGAGGACACTGACCAGCTATGCAAGTTGCTCACAATAGTAGGTGATTGAGAGCATGCTGCTGACACACCCTTACTCAACATCTCTCAAACAGTCATGTGTTACAGCTAGCTTATCTTACTACTCAGTCGATAAGTTTTTAAGATACCAAGGGATGCTTTTTTTCTTGAGTTCCTGCACCTGGTGGGCTTTTCCTTTTTAATTTTTAAAACACATTTGAGCCTGACCTTCGTACTGACAGAATACACAACTATATGACAGATCAGGCTCTGACTCTGGACAGGGTTTACAGCTTCCAGACCAAGTCACATTCAGTTTTCGTCAATTAGGAAGATCAGCCTCAATGCAGGCTGAGTGTGGAAGAAATGAAGTGACATCCATAGTGAGATTAGGAGATGGAAAAGGAAAAGGTATGTAATGTGATGATCTTCCTCCCTCAGAATGACTTTCTGATACACAAAGGAGTATTGTTCGTTCTTCCATGCCACAGCTACAAAGGGACCATTTCATTGGCTTCCTTTCCTACCTGCAGTTTGAAGGAGAGTTCATGTTTTAGTGCCCTGAGATCATCTACTTGTTGCCTGAGAGCCACTAATGCATCCTGCTTCTCACAAACATCTTTTTCCAGCATCTTCATGGCCAGCTCCATCTCCTGTCTCATTCCAATCTGCACCTCTAGTTCCTTTTCCACATCCTGAAACAGAATAGGTTTTATAACAATCCTTCTGGCGAGAACACAAGTGAATCAACGTGTGATAGCCCATGCTACCCTTCACCCCATCAACACATACGCAACACTGTGAACGTCTTATTGTCATGATAAATAGAACTTAGCTATTAAGTTAAGGAAAAAAATATGCCATTATCTGCCAAGTACTACAGCTACGTATATGGCTTCATTGGCAAACAATCAAAAAGCTCTATTTAGGCTCACGATTCTAATGCCAAGTTTATATTTTTCATTACTCACATGTTCACAGCCCTCTTCTTTCACAATGCCCCTTTCAACCATTTTCCCCATCCTTATGTGCTGTGTAACAATACATGACGAGCATTCAGGTTGCAGACTAGTGGTTATTTAAATTTCTTAAACAGAAAACACGGAAGCTAAGAGCACGTTTTTTGTGTGATGCTAGGCTAGTTCTAGTAAGTACACTGATATGAAGCAAGGAGAACAAGGTTATGAAATGGTTATTAAGTAAAGCACTTTGGAATGCTGTCACCCTACTTGGGTATTTGACCATAATACATACCCTTTGCCAAAGATGATTGTTAGACTATGAATGATTACATGAAACATTAATACTTAACCGAAATCCGAGTTTAGACCAAGCTTACCAGCCGGAGCTGAGTCTCCTCCTTTAACTGTTTTCGTGCTTCACTCAGTGCAAGTCCATCTGCAGTTCTGTCTTGTTTATTTACCTAGAGTTAACAGAGAACAAAATCAAGTAGAAATACAACTTACAGAATCCTTATATTTGTTGATGTGCTTCTTCCACTTTCAAACATCTATTGCCTTCACTAAGTTAATTCACAAGGAAATTGCTTGCTGCAATTACTGTTTTCCTCCTCCAACACACGTTATTTAATGCTGTCATCTATCATCAGTCTAACCATTTTGAGGATGTCTATAACAGCATTTTAAGTATGAGAAAGTGACGAAGTGTTGAAATATCTTTATAACTTTAAAGGTAGAAATAGATTCCATAGCGGATATCAGCATCTTTTATCTGGTGAGTAAAAACTTTGCAACAGTGCTTTGAAGATCCCCTTGATTTCAGAAAAAAAGACAGAATAGGATAATGAGTGTCCAACTGGCACAAGGAAGTGCAATTCCCACTTAAAGAAAAAGAAAGATTCAGAACATACACATGCTGACCTTACGGTTAGTTTCCAAAAGGTAAGAACTTTCTTCTTTAACTCGCTCCATCTCTTCTTGCAGAGTTATAATCCTATTGTTTGCAACTGCCAGCTATAAACAAAGCAAGAGAATTGTAACTAAGATGCTGATGTTTCACTTGGCTGGATAACAGCTATTTACAGCAGTTGTACATCAAGGTGCTGAGGCACTCTGATGAGAAAGTGATGAGTTTGATATGAGAATCTTCACTAGCAAAACTGGGTGCTACAGGAGAGGCTGCAAAAACTTTTTACACTTGTTATGGCACCCTATGACTATGTATCTGTGGAGCTGTTCACTAACCAGATATATAAAGCTATCTGGAATGAGAAAAACAAAAAAAAAAAAGTTATACCTATATTTATGTACTGATTTACCTCAGTGGCAAGACTGTGGAGGTTCTCATGGTCACAGCATAGGTGGTGAGTGAACTCAGGGCTGTGGGAGGCAAGTCCTCAGCTTTGCCCCTGCTGCCTGAGGTTTGGGCAGGCCCCCAAACCTATCCCCACCCCTCTGAGCACACATAGCCCCACCGCCCCACAACACTGGGAGGGCAGGAAGCCCCCAGAGCCTCCTGGCTCTGGAAACTGGAGGTAGCTGCACTGAAACAGAGGAGAGGACCTGGGGGCAGAGTCACACCTGGCTTCCCTTGCCTCTGATAGCTTCTGCCCATGAGTAGAGCTCTGAATGGATAAAAAATTGCTATCTGCATTTGCATCTGCAGATGTGATCTGTAGATAGCCACATGCAGCCTACAGATTTAAATTGGTTATCCACAAATGCAGGGTTCTAGATATAAAATTTCTATCTGCATCCATGACTGCAAAAATGAACTGCAGATATTCATGGATTTGCAGGGGCTCTGCCCAGGAGCGAAATTTTTATTTATATTGAACAACTTTTGAGCAGATACAGGAAATCATTACACTTCTACACTACGGCAACACTGAGTAAGAGCTGACACAGAAGCAGATTTTTAATCAAAGAAACATTTTTAAACAAACATACTCTGAAAATTTCTTCACAAATTCTGAGTTTGCTGAAGAGATTCACAGATTCACAGGTTCCAAGGCCACTACGGCCCAAAACTTCCCCCAAATAATTCCCGTTTAAACTAGAGCAGATCTTTTAGCAAAAGATCCAATGTGATTTAAAGGCTGCCAGGATGGAGCATCTACCAATGATTCAGTGACCAATTACTGCCACTGACTTCCAAACATTGGATCTCGTCAGATCTTTTTGTCAGCTAAACTGAGGAGGCCATTATCAACAATCTTTACCTTACAATCTCTGCCTTACATCCGTACAAATGTGATGAAGTCACTCTCTCTCTTCATTAAGATAAAAATGACAATAGACTGAGCTCCTCAAATCTAAGGCATGTTTCTTAACCTTTAATCATTTTTGTGGCTCTTTTTTTGAACTCTATCATTTAACAACTTTCTTCTTCTATTGTAAGCACCAGTATTGGACACATTATTCCAGCAGTAGCTGCAAATACAGAGTATAACAACCTCTCTGTTCCGTAGCCCTTTTGGTCACAATGTCACACTGTCAGCTCCTGTTCATCTAGTTATCCACTATAATCCTCAAAGCTTCTTCAGAGTAACCATCCAAGAACAGAGTCCTCTATCTCGGAAACACTAAAATGCTTTGTTTGCTTATACCCAACTTAGCAACTGAGTCATATCACACTCTATCAGAGATACATCCTCTTCGTTACCTACCACTACCTCAACTGTTAAGTCATCTGCAAACTTTACCAGTGAAGATTTGTTTTTGCCATATCGTTTTAAAAACAGTAAAAAGCATAAGGCCTACAATTGATCTGTGTGAGACTGCACTAACACCACACCTGTTTGATGAGGATTACCCGTTTAGGAGCCCTACAAATTAGACAGCTTTTAATCGATTTGAAGTTTACCATGGTAATTTTGTGTTTCTCTCGAGGTTGTTTTTTTTTTTTTTTTAAATCAAAACGTAGTGTGGTAGCAAGCCAAGAAGCAGAAAGTATTAGTAAGACCTCAGAGAGAAGAAAATATGTTTCTTTTAATAGTAGATTTTAAAAAAGCATGCTTTTGCTGAGGGTTCTGCACTGCCTGGTTAGTGGCAACCACCAACACAGTTCTGTGCTTCACTCAGTTTTTATTTCAGCTTTCCAGTTCACCTTTAACAGTTGTTACAGCTTAATTCAAGAAATAGATACTACTTCTGTCTTAATTCTGAACTCCACAGGGCAATGAAGATGCATCTTTTTCTGTTACACCTACCTCCTCAGTAAGTTTTGTGTTGGATTTTTCTAATGCATCCACCTTTGCCTGCAGATTGTTTACAGTGGCACTGTGAAATTAAAGCAAAAAAGCTACTCGTTATTTTAAAAATAAACATAACTATCATTTTATGTAGCTTAGATCAGATCATAACAGAAGTAGTTTTTACCTTAAATGTCTATTGAGCTCTTCTACATAATTTTTCTGGTCCAAAATAGCAGTTATTTGGCCATCGCTGTAAAACAGAAACAGTGAATATTCAGTGCCACCAGATATACAGTTCATCTCCCAAGCTACAAGCAATGACTGTGTCATGATACCATAGAAATGGCTCCAGTACAGTCCGTGGCCAGCTTGCCTTTTGTCCTTCAGATTCTGGTCAGTTCTGTCACTGTGGTGTTTCCCAAGGCCTATAAGAGGCCACTGTTACTCGCAGAAGGGAAGGTCAGTCACCAGTGAGCAGAAAGGCCAGGACCACCAGGCAGAGCTAATTCTACCTCATCCATCCTCCCCTGCCAACAAATGTCCCTTCAATCTTGATCTGTTGCAGCTGTCACTCGAAGTACGGATTGCTGGCATGGAATCTAAAGTGTAATTATGATGAAGTGACAGTCTGAGGCAGAGGCGATACAGATATGCTATTACTTCATAACTGACATGAGACGAAAATTAGAATGTGGAATGGGATCATTCAGCCAATAAAGGGGAGAGGAAAGAGAAACTATTTCTCTCTGCTGCCCTCTCTCACAGATTCTAAGAGCAAGGATATTCACCTTTAAAGTTCTGAGGGTAGACTGGTCTCTAAGAGTATCTAAACATGAGCAAAATGTTTGGATTATATTGGAGGAATTTGTAGACTCCTTGTGACAAAGATGGATATTAAAAAGTATGGCTGTGTTCTCTATTTTTATACAAATTAGTTACAAACTTTGGATTTCATACAAGTTGTCAGTAAAACCTTTATAAGGACAAAGTGTGTATAACTTGCACAACTGAATGCCTAATCAATCATGGAAGACACTCTGATTAGCAAAAGAAAATTCAAATAAACAAGTACCCATATTTTTCTGCGTAGTGCCTTCATTCTTAACAAAACAAAGTCACCCTCCCACGATCTGCTCAACGAAGGCTGAAAACAGACTGTTTCATACATTTCCAGTATGAAAGGTTAAATAAAAAACTTAATTTTAAAAATGGCATATACAAGAAAATGTAAATTGCCTCACTCTAAAGAATCAAGCTAACACCAAATTAATGGAAAAATAATATAATTTTTTGATTAATGAAGAGGATTTAATGGGCTTCAGAAGGACAGCAAGCCATATTCACATCTTGTATCGCCCTGTATTCCTGTTTCTGTGCATTATTATATGTCTAGATGCATATAGCCCCCTTCGAAGGGGGCATAGTAATCAGGGCCACGGGAGATTATTTTGAGGAGGAAAGGAACATCAAAGTAGCGGGGACACTTTTAAGCGCCCATGGCTCTACGCATGCTGGCACTTTGCAGTTTGATGTTTTGAAGTTGCCACAAAGGAAGATCAGCCTAATGAAATGCTGCGTATTCACCGCAGCACTTCATTAGTAATCTCCTGTGGCCCTGATTACCCTGCCCCCTTTGAAGCTGGGGGCAAGTGTAGACACAGCCTATATGGAGGTAGAGGAACTCAAACTAATGCAATAAGTAGTCAGTTTCAATTACACTATGGGGCATTTATTTCATATGCATCCACTTTTGAGGCATGAGACCTAAGACCTCTCTTAGTGGTCATATAATTGGTTGCGGGGAAAAAAAAAAAAAACAATGGTTTTTAGACAGAAAGAGCTCTAGAAAATGGCCTACCACCAGTTTGATCTCTGAACCTTTTTTGCTTTGTAAAATGCTCTGATTCAATTGCTGCTTGAGTCTCTCAGATTGTGCATACTTTCCTGTTCTATCCTTTTAAGTTTTCTGAAATCCACCCCAGAACTATAATTAGAACCAAAATGGGCTTCAGCATGACTGCACCATTTTAATTAAAACTACAGGATTACAGGGCAACATGTAATACTACCTAAAAAGGAACACCCCCAATTAAAAAGACACAAGTTTCCCTTTGTACTTACCCTTCATTGCCCTTACTGCTGTTCCCATCCTTCAAGTACATTGAAAAATCAATAACTCCAACCTACAAAGGAAGATTTTAGTATTTTACATATGGCTCCTTAACTCTTCCTAAATATTACTTTTTACGTACATATTTCAGTGTCATGGGTGTGTTTATAAGATCAACATGTTTCTTATAATTTATAATCTAAGATAAATCCATTATACCAACCACCTACCTAGAACTGATAAAAACGAGGGCTAGGTCAAGCAAAAGGTCAGCTTGCAACCCTTTGTAATGCAAGTGGAGTACTGGAAGGAGGGAAGGACAGCAGATCTTGATCAACACACTCCTATACACACCAGCCACATTAGCTGAACCAAACATGCATGTCAGCTCGCTTCCCTTTTGTTAGCTGCAATGAACAATTTCCTGACACACACGCCTGAAAAAACTAATACTCCTGCCCCTGGTCAGAGCAACATTCCCTGTCTTTTTAGTTCTCTTTCCCAGCTTCATTTCTCAGTTTTCATTTCCCTCTTCTTTGTTTCACTCAGCTGTTTCTGGCCTGTATGCAGATCACAGCGAGGAGCGAGAAACAGAAAGGATGGTCTCTCAGGCTGGTCATTTAAAAAAAAACAAACAAATTAACAAAGGGAACAGGTACATCAATACTCTGCCAGCGAGAGGCAGATCACGGCTGTGAGGTAGGTAACAGTGGAAAATGTTCTGTCAATACTCCCACAAAAAAAAAAAAAGAGATGTTGTGTGTAAATGACTAGATGACTCAGTACAATATGACTCCCCTCTAATGACAAATATTAAAGTAAGAAGGTAGAATAAGAATCAGCAAATAAGATACTAAGAAAAGAAAGAGTTCTGTGAAACCCAGTTTCACCATTTCTAGCCAATGCAATTCCAGAATCAAAAACTTAATATACTCCATTTAATTCATATAAGCTAAAAGTATACAATCAAAAATCAGCATAATTTCAATGAGAGAAAATCATCCCAGAAACACTAAAGAACTATATAGCATTACTATTATTAATATCCAATACCTGTGAATCCAAATCTTCCCCTTTCATGCAGAAGTTTGCATCAATGACATTCAAACCCACTAGGAGGCCAGCAATTATGTGACCTTCTTCTTCCATTATGAGAGCATTGGGCTCATAAAATTCACTGCAAAATGCACCAAAAGAAAGTAAAAAGCATTACATCACTAAATCGATTAAAAAAAGCTGGAGTTTGAAGAGAGACAGATAAATTGGCATGAGCCCTTTACGCATTACACTCCTGCACTGTAATTTTCTAAGAAAAATAAAATGTGAACAGCCTTCCCTTGTATCTGGCTAGCAGGCTGCTGTACAGCAGACATAGGTCTCAAGATACTGCTGCTTTGACTTCACACACATCTAAAAAGGAGGCACTCAAAACTTGCTAAGCAGTGAATGTGAGACAAAGGCACAACACAAGGGAGGTATTTTAGCTCTGAAGGTATGTCCTACACGTGGTAATTTACTACAAACAGGTCACAGGTTTCCAGCTTCAACTTATGTAATACCACTCTATTTTTCAATTTAAAAACAAAACTGTCACAAACGTTCACTTGAGGCAGGCAACATTTCCAAGGTGGAGTACCTGAGTTTGACCTTTAAGTTTGGTCCGAGTGCCATCAGGCTGCTCTGAAGGGGAACAAAAAGGTATCAGCCACAGGTCACTGTGGTAGGCTGGATAGCCTTCAGGACTGGGCCCAGCCCAGGGAGCGGGGAGAAAGAAGAGTGAGGCGGGGGAGGGGGGGGGGTTGCGCTGCTTCGGGGGCAGCCTCCTTCATCTCTCTCTGATTTTGAGTTCTTGTGTGTTATTTTGCAGGTTGGGGTATGGGGTTGGCTAGAGATAGGTTATGCTGCAGCAAGGTGGGCTGAGTGTTTTGGACTGGTGTGTGCATCGTGGCATGCTGGGCTGGATCACGAACACTGCCAACAAGCAAGTGGGCTGCAGTGAACTAGAGGTTTGGGGCCTGAGTCTATTCAGACTATTAGCAGAAGAACGCCAGACATGCAGTAATGGAATGGACAATGTTTGGTCCTGCACAGGGCCTGGTGTTCGGGCAGAAATCTGGTTTTCAAGTTATTCTCTGAAAAAAACAAGGGCTACAAAAAAAGCAAGTGAAAGCTGAAATGGGCAGGTAATCATCTGCCTCCTGGCAGGATCATGCTGGCTGGGAGTCCATGAGAAATCGGGGGCTAATGCAAGGCAGGGGAGGAATGAGATGGGTGGGCTGGGGGATGGGTGAGAATTGGGGGCTAATGCAGGGCAGAGGTGGAGGGAGATGGGCAGGCTAGATACTCGGAGCCGGGGGAATCCAAAACCAATGCAGGACAGAAAGGAGAAGGAAAGGCTGGGGACTGTGCAGGGCTCATCCCAATTTCTGGCACTAACCCCCACCTCTGTTCCAGGGACACCCTGTTCTCCAGAAGCACATGATGGGAGCGCTGCAGCAGGAATTCTGGCCCCAGCCCTGCGCGTGAGGGTGAAAAATCTACTCGCATGCCAGGAGTACCATGCATTCCAGGGGTTGCCAATCCCTGTGCTAACCTAACGTTAGCTTTTTATCCTAATTTCACACTATTGTAAACTTCCCCTCTTACACTAGCCCATTCTATATCTCCCTAACGGTAATTTTAAGCTTCCCCAGCCAAACGCAACATAATTGAAGGAATTAAAAATAAGTATTCAACATACTAAAATACTAAAGCCTCATAGGAAAAATATGCAGGCCACTATACACTACTACTTTGCAGTTTTCATCCATAGATCTCAAGGCACTTTACAAAGTATCATTATACTTTGATGGGGAGTTCATCCCATACAGAAATTAAGATGGCCAACCAGGCCTAATTACTCCTCAGGCTGGACCTGGAGGAAAAGCCAGGGAGCAGGGATTGACAGTATGCAGGCTCAGCTGGAAGGAAGAAGGAGGACCTATAAAGGTAGACAGCTGGTGACAGACATGGCCTGGGAAAAAGTAGTTACTCCCTGATGAAACTGGCAGACCCTGGAATAAGGAAGAGCATGCCAAAAAGCAGAAGTAACCAAGGGAGTAAGCAGCAAGGTTGGGGACTGAGCAGACTTTGGCTATGTGCTGCACAGTCTGCGGGCTGGAATCCACGCACCAGCTGGGCAGCGAACAGGAAACCTCCCCAGGTCACTGCGGGAGGGACAGAATTGCAACCCAGTACCACAGGAAGAGGGAGAGTCATGGACACTAAGTGACCTAGCTGGAGAGCTGAGTGAAGAGGAGAAGGATGTGGAGGTTTCTGGGGCAAGAAAAGACCTGAAGACCAGAGACACCAACAGAGCAATAAGGAGCAAGCCACTGAAGGGGGTGTCGATCTTGAGCACTAATCCCCCGAGGGACCAGGAGGTGGTGCCAGAAAAACGATGAGTAGTGCACCTTGTGAATTTCCATTTTATGGAAGGGGAAACTGAGGTACAGACTGCACTGCCTCCCCACTGTACACAGTTATCTATGGTACAGCACCTCTTTGTAATACATGAAATGTTTGGATCTTTTGCATGCTGTAATTACAATAATGAAGACAATGGCTTTTGCACTGACAGCACAAAGCCAGACAGTTCCCCATCACTCCAAACAAGATCTTGGTTTCTCCAATGCCACTGTCCCAAAATGGAAGTGTAAGTACAGTCATTATTTCAGTGTTGCAGAGTAACAAAAAGGCATTATAAAACGTTCTCTGGGTGCAATGGACCTACATCACTTGGAGGACAGAGAATAAAATGAAACTCTCGGATTCAAGAGGAAGAACCGCTCACCTGAGAAGATCTTTTCTATTAATCAAAGCCTTCATGTATTCTGAAAGCTTCTTCTGCATTAAGGCCAGTCGAAGCCAGGCTCTTCCTCTTCCCGCAGGTGTCCTACCAATGCCCAGAAACCAAAGAAATTATTCACATTTTATTACACACCCAAGCCTTAATATCTTACTCTGCTTGAAATCCCTCCAGTCTATACTTCAATGTTGCAGTTTTCAGCAATTTCAATAGTGAAAATTTGGGTATGCAACTGCAAGTGCCCACATACAGTGTTTATCCATACAACCAGAAGTGTTTCTTCTGTTTCCCATTTTCCCTTTTCTCTCCTCTTGGGTGTCATTTCTGCAAAAAGCTAGCAATGCTTGACCATACAACTGTTATTAGAAGCATTCAGAAAAATCAGGTTATGTGGCATGGATTTAGAAACAGATCAAATGTAATTGTTATACTTGTCAAGTTACTAGCACAATTAGCCACACTGATTCTGGACTTTAACATTGGGCATCCAGATCTCTCTCAGGTAAGCAATCCTCAGCCTGTCAGAGATCTACAGATAAGAGAGTTGGAGTACTGACTAAATATGGTTCTCTCAGGGCAATGTTCTGAAAAATTTTTTGATTCTGATGATTCATCTTTCACACTTTCTTCCTTCCCCCACACTGGCCAACAGGTGAAGCGTGAACAGTTTTAGAAATAGAGAAACTGACATGCTGGATCAAAGCAGTGGCTCAGTGACAAACATGTCGCCAACAAGATTTAAATTCCCCATATGAACAGTAGCATGATTAGAGGGAAATTACTTTTCAGATCCTACACTCAGTCAACTGGTTTATAAAATGAAACGTGAAGGACTTCATTTTCTTACCTCAACTAGCGTAACTTAAGATTTTTGTTATTCTAGTAAAGAATCATTTTTTTAATGCTGCAATGTTCTGAGCCATGGTAACATTTTGCAACAATGAATGACATCAGTTTATAGGAGGATAAAGATTGGAATTTTTTTTTTTTTTGGTTTATCAGTTTGAATTGTATCTGTCCCTCTGTTCTTTTATAAAACTCCAAGAAGTAAGAGCTCTTCCTGACCATACCAGCCCATGCGCCCTGTTTCTAACAGAAAACAAGCAGTCCTGTAGTGCCTTAAAGGCTAACAATTTTATTTATTAGGTAATGACTTTTCATGGGTAATACCTACTTCAATAGATTTGGAGCAAAAATAGGAATCCAGGGTTTATATAGCAGGCAGGAGGGATGAGGGCGGAGAAGAAAGGAAGTAGGTGGTGAAGGAAAAAAAGGGGGGGCAGGGGGCCCAGAAATCACGTGTCATTAATAGGACCCATGGGAAAAGTAAATTAAGTGGGATGGGTGCCTTGTTCCTACAGCTATACCATGGAGGCAAACTCTGTATAGAGTTCCAGTGAAACCAGGGGGCATAAGGTTCCATTCACATGGATCTTTCCAGATTAGAAGCTCACCTATGAAGGCAGGAGATGCCCTCTGTATAGGATGTGTTCTTTTATATACCTCTGTCACATCACCCATTCACTGCTCTGAACTAAGTAGTCTCAATCCTTACTTCCTCCTCACGGGGAAGTCTTCCTGGGGCTCTATTCATTTTTGTTGCACTTCCCTCAACAGCCTCTGTTTGTTATATTCTTGTCGAAATGGGAAAACAAAACTGAGCATAGTATTTATGGTATTAATATTAAAGATGCCATACTTCCAGAATTCTTCTGGTCTCCCTAATGCAATCTAACATTTTGTTTGCTATTTTGGTCACTAGTAAAAGAATGTGGTAAAATTTTAAATGTCGTAATTTTTTAAAAAATTTAAATATTATTTTAATTAAAAGTAAAGCATTTAAAAAAATCACCTGTGTCTTTAGTGCTCTATGATATCATGGGAAATTCTTATCTAACATTACTCCTCTTTTTTCAAACATTCCCTCTTTAATGCCACTCAAGCCAAAATAAAAAGATATTTAAGGCCTGTTTTCTAGTACCTCCACATTCATTTATTGCTGGTGCCAAGGGTACCGTGGTTCAGGAAGCCCTCTTGCTCTTCTGTAATGAGAAAACATCCTCTCCACTATGAACTGGTTTCTTGTTTTAGCTAGAAACTGCAGATAAAGCCCTGATAATTGCTTTCACTTTCATCTCTTACTTATAATTAAAGCTACAGCACCAAATCAACAACAGTATGCTGTTCCAAAATAAAAAAAATGCATTCCTGGGTACGTTAATGGAGGCATAACGTGCAGGGCCATTGACCAGAAGGGTAGGGTGGGAAGGGAGGAAGACAGATGACAAAGGAGGCAGTTTCCCTGGGGCTCAGATTTAAAACAGCATGGGGTTCTGGGTCGCTACTGTGGCAGCAGCCAGAGCTCTGGACACTGTAAATTGCTGCTGGAGCCCTATGGGACATGATCTGGGTGGCGCTGAAGGCCCGGGGCGGGGCAGGGGCTAGCTTCAGACACCCCCTCCTGCCAACTCCCCTTGCCCAGAGCCCAGCTAAGTCTGTCGCCAGCCCTGATAGCATCTAAGTCATGGGAGCGGACAGTATCACTTTACTCAGAGCTGGAGCGCTGTGCCTGGTTTTGGTCACCATTGTATAGAAAGGATGTGCAGAATTTGGAAAGGACACAGCAGCAAGTGACAAAGATGAGCACAAAGGGCTGGAATGCAAGCCATGTGAACAAAGGCTGAAAGAACTAGGTATGTTTAATCTCTATTGAACACTCAGGGGTGATATCTGGACTATTTCACATATTTGAAAGACTGCAATAAAAAGAAGACACAGAAGCCAGCACAAGAGGCACTGGTTCAAACTACATCAGGTTTAGATTAAATCTCAGGAAAAGCTTCTTAAGGTAAGAACAATAGGACAATGGAACTAACTGCTTAGGCCTATGGAAATTATGGACACTCCTTCACTGGAGGATTTCAAAGGAAACTGGATATCCGTCTGTCTTGGATGATTTAGCCCCCCAGAATCCTGCACCTTGGCAGAGGGTTAGACTAGACGACCCCGGGTTACTGCTAACCCTATATAGTGCTACGGTTTTACTTGGAAAGCAACAGATCAGAAACAATTCAATGAAACATCCATGGCTGGCCTGTCAGCTGACTCAGGCTTGCAGGGCTATAAAGTTGCAACACTGATTTTCAGACTGACTGCAGTCAGCCCTAGCTCTGAGACCCTTCCCTCCCATGGAGGCTCCGGAATCCAAGCCTCAGCTGGAACAACTACCCTCAAAATACATTGCACTGCAGCTTGAGCCCTGCAACACCAAGTCACAAATGTTTTACTGAAGCACTGTAGACACTCTCAGGATTTCACTTACTTAAGCCCTGGAAGGTCTTTAACACTTGCTGTGATCTCTCCAGCTTCAGGAACAAGTTTCTCTACCAGCTCCAGAGGTCCCCAAAATGACTTATTTTGTCCAAGGAAAGTCTTCTTGGCTAGAACAAGAAGTTATAAATATACCATTTGTTTCCCTTGCATTCGTCCTGTCTTAAATATGTTCTCAAGTTTGTTCAAAGCAGAACTAAAAGCAGATGCGAGACTGATTCGTGTCTGGCCTGCTGAATGACGCAGACCTAGCTCTCCTCCTGTGCCAGCCCAGGGGCTGCATTTGGCAAATTAAAAGGAAAAGGCAACACCTGGGAGTTGTAAGGTCAGGGAAAGCCCTGGTGAGTGTCATACAGGAGACTGGAGAGGCTCTCTGGGGAAAGCTGCAGAGGACAGAAACCTCCATGAAGGCTCTCATGGGAAAGGGGGAGGAGTTGGCTAAGACACAATTTGTTTGGGATCTAGGCAAAGGCTGAAGGTGGAAGAGCAGTAAAAGAAGTGTCTTCAGGTCAGAAAGCCAGCACTGGAAGAGGCTGAAGCAAAAAGAGCAGCAGAGGGAGTTGCCTGCTGGCTTTAAGCTAGCAAGGAGCGACGGCAGGGTTACACACCAGTCGCAAGGGCTGTGCAGCTTATCCATGGACACTGCCAGTGCCAGAGACCTGGACCCAGAAGAACCATGACGAGGCCAGGAGATTAAGAGAGGCTCCCCTCATAAGACTGCTCCCAGTGCAGACACCATTGGGAAGACAGGGTTGCACACCAGCTGATAAGCAGTGCTGGAGAGCCAAGGATGCTGGAGCTGTATACAGAAGGTACCACTTGGACTGTGCTGGGTATATCTGACTAGGGTTGGGGGATTTACGTGCATCCAACTTTTATAATAAACGGACCACACAAAGCCCATCTCTATATTTGGGAAGAGTGGACTATTTCTGGGGACTTAGGAGTGTGGGGGCAGGGAGAGGAGGACTGAGGCATGGTGGTCCAGTCCACAACTTCAGCTCTGTTTTTGGAACTATCATGGACAACGCTCTCCTACAATTTGAAGGACATTAAATATAAACAGCTGGATTCAGGGACAGAGTCAGAAACTGAAAATTACACATTGGGCATGTAGGAAGTTCAAGTGACTGCTCTGTATGTGTTCAATCATAGGAGCTATTGGTATCAGTATGTGTAAGGACATTGCACTTGCTCAGGGCTTGAAACAGACGTTAACTAAGCAAAGACAGATACCAACTGTGGTAGCTGGGGCCCATCCATAAGAGTCAGGACACTGTACAAGTGAGCTGACTAGCCTGTTTATCAATAGCTGCAATTGGGATAATAGTTATACCAGGCTAGTACCCCAGGCCTTTCTTTAGGGTGTGGAGTGATGTCATCTGTCAGAGCAGCATCTTGCTAGTACCAGCTCCATCCTCTCTAGCCACTGGATGAGAGAAACTCTCTCTTTACTCAACTGTGCAGCCTCCAACAGCACAGCGTCTTCACTACTCTACCCCTCCTATAGCCTCTCCCCAAACCCTGCCATCACTCTTGCTCACAACTTTGAGAAGCAACACCTTGAAATTAATTTGGTGGAGAATTTCACAACTATTCATGAGACTCTGATCAACAGAAGTGAAACTGATCCAAAATTAGTAATGGCATAGATATAGATAGCTCTCGAAGCAAGAAAGACATCTTTCTGCAGCACTAGGTATACAGCACTGCATTGATTATATTCAGGTTACTTTTGGGCAGTTATTTTCACAACCATAACTACCATAAACTTGAATAGTCAACTTGTTTCTGTTTCTAACGCGAAAGCAGAAGTTAATGGCTTAGATATCCACACTCCTGACTGAAATTTTTCACTATTAAGTGGATGAGTTCATTTGTCTAAACTTGCATTTTAATACCAATTTCCAATGTGGACAATGATCAACTGTTGTAAATAAGGAAACCTAATCCCAAAAGGCTACTGTGCCTATAGCCAGCCTAAGAATTACTAATTCAATAACTACTACTGCAAACCACTAAAATAGCACTGCAGGATGTACTTACAGAAACTACAGGGAATTTACACAACCTTCTATCCATTTTTCAAAACAACTGCAATTTTTGTTTCAAGAAAGTAATGTTTCACAAAAGCAGTAAAATCAGTGATTAACATTTGTCAACTTTTGATTAGATATACAAATTGTAACATCAAAAACATACTGCATGCCCATTTTGAAAAGTGCACTTGAGATTTAAGGCACATAATCCCTGAAGTTTATGAATTTAATGAAACTGATGAGAAAAACTCATGTTACAGTAAGGAAGAGGAACAATACAACATATCTAATGCACAAGAAGGAACAGAAATTTAGGGAATCAAGTTTTCTGAGCAAGTAATTCTCTCTCCAATCATTCGGTACCAGTTTCTACTCAATTGTATTCAATGTACAGTTGAAAAAAATGGATATAATAATTAAAGAATCTGTAAAAAGCAACCTTATGCTCTTCTAACCGTGGTTATGCCTATGATCAGATTCTTTCAATTCATGCTGTCCCAGGTCAACCAAAAAAACCAAACAAAACAGACTCTCTCATCATTCCAAGAAAACACCTAAATCAGACCAGAGGCTGGGCATGCCACTGTTATGGTCTTTTCTGTGGAACTCTCTCCATGACAAAATCATCAAATCCCTCTCCTATCTATTCTCAAATCTTTTTGCTGAGAGCTATGACAATTTTTATCCAATGATCATTCGAACCTGTGTAATGTATTTAAAATGTTTACTTGAAACAATACAGCATGCTGGTAGCTCATAAGGTTGGTTTTTAATGATAAGCTGCCAGATAGGCAGGTAATTTTGGATTTGTGTACTTATACACCTATATGCATGCACAGTGAAGTTCCACAATGCAAGACTGGCACTCACAAAATTGTGTGCACCCTTTCAAAGATTTGGGCTTTAGGTTTTGGAAAAAGCAAATTTAAACAGTGGCATGAAAAATACAGCAGCAGTCTAAACACCTCCCCAAAAGACAAACATATATCACATATGTAACATCTGTTTTGGTTTTCAAAATAGTACTAGCTCTCTGGCTTAGTGCATGAAACATATATATTTTTATCAGATGCTGGATTCTACCATGTCAGCTCCTCAGTGCTTCACCGCAGACAAGAGGACTTAAAGTTGTCTTACAACAGCAGCTGAGGATTCTCTTGAAGGACAGTCGCCAGAACATCACCAGCCATATCTGGCCATACTGGCTCAGTGAGTATTCTGGAGCACAATGTACCTGAGCAAGTCTGAACAGAACAGTCCTTCGGGACTGGGCTTTCATGGCATCAAGCAGTCTTGACGCTACTCAAACTTGCAATGCAGATTGGCTTAGCCCCAGCAGCACCTAGGTTTAGAGGGGCAAAAGGTAGCACATAGCCACCTTGTCCCCCCTTGTGAGCTGAGTAGATGCCAGAGCAGCAGTCCATTTTATTTCATGTACAGTAAACCCCCAAAATACGTGGTTTCAAGTTACACTTAACCTGAAGCCAGTCTGCGGCTTGTCTGCCTGCCAGGCTTCCCCAGCTGGGGGAGCCTGGCAGACAGACAGCTGCACCACTCGGGGGAGCCAAGATACCACCAGTCTGGGAGCTGGGAAACTGACCAGCCCAGGATCATCAATGAAAATAGCAAGAGCCAATTTTTTTTTCCAAACTCAGTACACAATTCAAGAGGTGCAATGCATGTGAATATGAGACAGTCCTTAATATATAACACGAAACATTTTTCTAACCCCTATTTTAAGAACAACACACACAATGATTCGTAATGTGATGTGTGTCTACTGCTTGACATTCACAAACTTTTTATATATTCTCTTGAGGTTGCGTTTTATTGTTGTTGGTAAAATTCTTTGCAAATGAGACATAAATGGAGCCCAGATGAGCTCAACATAAATGTGAAGGACTGGGTTCATTCAGTTTGAAATTCTGTTTTCATCTTCGATTTTCTTTTTTTTTTTTTTTTTGAAGCCCTTCCAACCCCTCTGACTATGACAATTTTATTTCATGTTTAATTTCAGTTTTCCTTTCTTAAAATGCATGTTGCTCTTCACTGCAGGAATGCCGCAAGCTTCCTTTTCAAAATCAAGATTAATTGCAACATGATCAAAACACAGATACAGTATCATATCCCACAACACACTGCACATATTAAAGTGGAATTTATCCAACTTTTTGCGATCACATATCGTTTGTTATTTAGATATGAGCTGTTCATTACTGAGCTTTTAGATGTTCGCCATTTAATCAAAAAATCAGAAGTTTTTTTTTTTTTAAACTTTGCAATTATAGCATTGGGTAGTGCAAAGGAGTCCTTCAAGAATCACAGGGCGTGAAGGGGCCTAAAGAGATCATCAAGTCTAGCCCCTACTTCAAGCAGGATCAGCCCCAACTAAGTCATCCCAGCCAGGACCTTGTCAAGCCAGAATTTAAAAACCTTGATGGATGGAGAATCCACCACCTCTCTAGGCAACGCATTCCAACGCTTCACCATCCTCCTGGTGAAGAAGTTTTTCCTAATATCTAACCTACACCTCTCTCTCCAACTTCAGACCATTGCTCCTCTTCTGTTATCTCACACCACTGAGAACAGTTTCTCATCCTCCTCTTTAGAGCTCCCCTTCAGGAAGTTGAAGGCTGCTACTAAGTCACCCCTCAGTCTTCTCTTCTTTAAACTAAACAAGCCCAAATCCCTCAGCCTATCCTCATCATAGGTCTTGTGTTCCAGCCCCTTAATCATTTTTGTTGCCCTCCGCTGAACCTGCTCCAGCACATCCACATCCTTTTTAGACTGGAGCCACAGACTGCAGACCCCTGTGCTAGGCAATATTGACCCGTATTTGCTGCGCAGGTGCAGCTGCTGCCCTGAGAGCACAGTACATGCTCTCCACAACAGAAGAAGCCAGCAGGTTAGCCTGCTTTCCCCTTCCCTGAGGCTCGGGGAAGCGCTGCCCTCCCCACATCCTGTATGTGGCCATGGGAGATATGGTCACCCTAAACCCCAGAGAAGTCAGGCAGGCATCCCTGTAACATTCTTACCTTTCAAGCCATGTTTAAGGCAGTGTTCCATCACAACAAAGAACTGCTGAAGAGGTGCATAGTCAGAGTCCAGTGTTCTGCCCAGATTAAGTGCGGATTCAATCAAGCCCTTTATACTCAGTTTAGCCATATTCATCAGGTTCATGCGTTCATTAGCCATGACATAATTAGGATCTATAAGAAACCAAAACACAGCATTTGGTAACAAGGGTTATTTTAAACACAGCGTCCTACGTTTCTATTTCCAGTCTTCAAAACAAAAGAATTTAAGGGATGCGTTTTTCAAGCTGCAAGTGGCCCAGTTTACCCTAAGGCACACCATTTCAGGCCTTTGCTTTTGTTAAGGAAAATTCTTTCCAGCAGAAGTAACCAAAGGCTTTTTAAAAAAACTTTATTGACAATGATGGAAAACTATTACAGACAGGAAGATAATCAGGCACACCCCGATATTTAATTAGCTCACTTAATACTAAAAGGAACAGTGTTGGAAAACACGTGTTAATAGTTTGCTTAATATCCTATGATGTGTTTCAGAATGTCACAAAACTGTCACTTGCCTGTAGAAATCATGCCATCTGGCAGGAGGTTAAACATTTATTGCATCCAGAGAACAATGACTAGAAGGGCAGCATAAATGCCAAGCATACTTTGATCGTAATTTGCTCTTCTCTTACAGACAAGGAACTCTAAATTCAGTTCAGAAACTAACAGTGACACACAGGTACTAGAAAATTATCCTTTTTTAAAAAAAAAAACAAACAAATATTGAACACACAAAAATCCAGAATATGAACAGCAAGGGCCTTTGCATAGTACAGCGCTGATCCTTGCAGCCAGTGTGTGGGACAGACGTGACAGATCCTGGGCAAGGTGTGTGTGTGTTTGCGGGGAGGAAGGAGGGACATACCTCTATGCTCCTGGAAGGGATGGGACTGGGACTAGCTTTCCCAGGCAGTCCTCAGCACTGCCGGGAGTGGACTGCATGGGGCTGTGGTGTCAGCTGAAAGGGCCCAGGGCTCTGGAAGTGGAGGCCAGGTGCCCTGGGCCCTTTTGAATCCCATGACCCCAGGGCAGTTGCATCCCTTCATCTCCCTCCCACCAGTCAATGGGCCTGCTTCCAGCTCTAGTTTGAGTCCACAGAGAATAAATGGAAAGCAGCACATAAGTTGAGACTTCAGAGAATTGTTTAAAATTTTATAAGCCAGTTGGCTCTGAGCACTACTGAGATTTGCAAAACACACTCTTCTTCCTCTTCAGGATTTATCATCCTCCATCTTATCTCACATCCCCAACTCTGATCATTCCACGGCACCACACTCACAGCTGAGCTGCTTCCCCCTCCAACTCTTTCCATTTCACCATTGTTACTAACGTATCCACCTCGTGACTGACTAGTCAAACTGCAGATAACGTCTGATGCCTTCTTTCCTCCCCTCCTCTGGGGCATGCACATTCAGGCCTTTTTGTCTATCTTCTAGCCAGACCGTTCTGGAACAATCTTGCCAGAGGAGCACTGAGCACCAAAAAACCTAACTGGCTTTAAGACTGAGTTTGATAAGTTCATCCAGGAGATGGTATGATGGGACTGCCTACATCATCACATGGCCACCTGGTGACTGCCAGCAGCAAAAATCCCCAGCTGGTGGAAGTGGGACTCCAGAAGGGGAGGGCTCTGAGTTATTACAGAGAATTCTTTCCCAGGTATCTGTCTTGCTCACAAGCTCAGGGTCTAACTGATCACTCATATTTGAGGTGGGGAAAGAATCTTTCCCTAGCACCACATTGGCAGAACGCGTGGGGCAGGGGTGTGGGCTCAATTTTCCTTACTCTGCAGCACAGAGCATGGGATGCTTGCAAGTTAAAACTAGTGTAAATGGTACAATCTCAGTAACTTGAAATCTAATTCAAGGTGTAAGGACTTAAAGACCTTAGCCTTTGGCTGAGTTACATTACAGGAGTGAGTTGGTAAGGTTCTCTGGTCTGTGATGTGCAGGAAGTGAGAATAGATGAGCACATGGTTCCTCGTGACCTTGATGGCTATTAGACAGATGCTGCTCTCATTGCTAGAACCAGTCACAGAGAGGTAAGCCATTAGTCGGTATCTTCACAAAACAAAAAAGCCATTCAGTAGCACTTTAAAGATTAACAAAATAATTTATTAGGTGATGAGCTTTCATGGGACGGACCCACTTCTTCAGATCTGGAAAATTCTGAACCAGATTATTCTGAAAATATATGCATCATTCAAGCCATCTAGCCACACAGCCACATGTTGCTAGTGCCCAAAGTGTTGGACACCACAGGTTTTGAGTCTGCCAAGTCAAAAAGTCTTGCCAAGGGGCAGTCTGTACTCTGGGAGGGAGGGAAGGCCTAACAGCCAACACACAATGCTAACAGTTAATATGCACCGCACCAGTACTAAGTCAAAATACTCAGAATAGCCCTGGATTTTTTCAGAAAATGAGAGTTTAGTCAAAGGTAAGAACTGGCACATTGCACACTCAGCAGGGTTCCCTCTCTGCGCCATGGGCAGCAATAGAAAACTTGGGTGTGCAGAGCATGCACAACTGTCCTGTATTCCTGGAACACGACTGATGGGATGCATGTGTGGCCCTGATGGACATCACTGTTGAACGCTGGTCTCACATGCACATGAACCTACAGTTGGCTTCATACTGACATACTAACATTTATGTAAACTCTCATACGGCTAAATAAATTACAACTTTCTATAACCGCTCTGGAGGACAAAAACAAGACCATGTTGAACAGACTAACTGGATGAGATGCTGGTTGACAAAAGGCAGCACAAGCAGAGTGATACCACAATTCATCTAACAAACTAAGGCAGGCGGAGGAAAGCAGAACTAGAGAGGAACAACTCTGAGACATTACTTTCAATACAACAAGAAAAGAACCCCCTACATCTGAATGGACAAACAACTACTATTAAACAGCTGGAACTGAATATAAATATATTGCTCTGTTCTTCATGGGATCGTTTCACAAGCACTTCAGGATACCTACGACTGTAAGAAGCCTGGCAGCTAGACACCAGGAGGAACAGGTGTTCTCAAAGAATGGAGCAAAGTTTCATTTTGATCAAGAATTTGATAAGGAAATACAAGATTTAACTGATGGGAAAAGGGAAAGAAGATTTGTTTTCCTGTGTTAAATTGTGCGCACAAAATTTTAAAAAATCCATTTTTCTGAAGCTCAGAAAAATCTAGTATACACAGAAGAACTGAAAGAAGAATATTTAAGATAAGACAAACCAGTCCATATTTATTTTAAAAGGAATAAATAATTGTTAGCTTTCCATATTAAACAAGATTAAAGTTTAGAATCCTAATGCTGACAAAAATTTCTTAAGAATTTTGTTACATTGCTTTCTGAATGGTAGGAAAGGAATACAAAGAGACTTTAGTAGGCATACGAATTATCTCGTGATAACACCCCTTCACGTTTTATTTTATACTCTCTAAATGACATTAAGAAAGTAAATGATTGTTGAAAGAGGTTATTTTATTTCTAGTCTCCAGAGTAAGAGTCAAATTTAGCCACATTAGTCAATTTTATTTCTGGGTCTCTACCCAAGCAGTCGATAGACTGAAAATAAATAACCTTATCTTCCTTGCAGTATTATGTTATTCCAATAAGTGTAACATCTCCAGGTACACCATGGCTTTGATTCACGAACAAGGATGGACTCAAAATGGGAACTGGCAACCGGCAACCAACAAATCCCCTTTGTATTTTAATATATTTCAGATAACATCAAAGTAACAACTTAAGAATTCAACTCACAGAAAGCTGGGCTTCAATAAAAGTTAGTGAATGAAGTTTCGATAGTGCCCATACAAAACTATAATTTTAATATAATAATTTATCGATTTGTATGTTGAGCAGATTATTAAATCATAAAATTGACTGTGCAGGCAGAGAATAATGGCCTATGTTAAAAATGCAGTATAGGAAAAAATGACAAATATTATAGTGTTGTTCATGATGAAGAGATACTGCACGCGTGTCATTAAAACAATGTTAATATCTCTGAATATTTCCTCTGTTTGCTTCTGGGAGATGCTAATAAACAATACCTGACATTAAATTTCTCTTTGCATGTTGAATAACAGAAAGAAAGCCGTGCTAGTCTATATACTATCAAAACAAAAAAGCAGCCTAGTAGCACTTTAAAGACTAACCAAATAATTTATTAGGTGAGCTTTTGTGGGACAGACCAAGGTTTTCAGACCATAGCCATAGCAGAACAGACTCAATATTTCAGGCACAGAGAACCTTGATTACTATTTTTGGTTCTCTGTGCCTGAAATATTGAGTCTGTTCTGCTATGGCTATGGTCTGAAAACCTTGGTCTGTCCCACAAAAGCTCACCTAATAAATTATTTGGTTAGTCATTAAAGTGCTACTAGACTGCTTGTTTGTTTTTATTAATTTTTCTATGCACCATAAAATGAGTATTTAAAATTACAGGAAAACACAGCACTCCAGAGCCAGAGGCCTGGAGACGAGCCATGGAGCCCCAGCAGCCAGGAGGAGAGGGACCTACATTGATATCCCCTGGTCTGGCAGGTTCCATGGGTGCCAGACTAGAGAGGTTCAACCTGAATCTCAATTTAAAGTAAACCAGCATAGAAATGGTTTCTACACTTTGTCAAATCTTTTTAATGCCCTTTCCTTTTAAGCCCTTTTCTGTTTCTTAATACATTACATTTAATACTGTACTATACTGTGTTTGTTTTTTTAAATAGGTTCTGCTGCTGCTGCTGCTTTATGGCATACTTCTGGCTCCAAGTGAGACATGTGGTTCGCTGGCCCATTCATAACTCTGGTTACCATAACTCTGATGTTTTATTATACAACACAAATTGCAAATGGGGAAAAAAAAAAAAAAAAAAATCAAGGAAACAGTACAGAACTTAATGAGTAACATGTTGCAACTAATGCTATATTATTTAAATCCCTCAATAGATTCAATTCACAAAAGATATACCATTCCAGTGTTCAAAACTCTAACTTACTGTCTTATGTGCAATACGAGTAGAGAGAGTTTTCACATAACTAGACTATCACATAACTATCGGTATTTATGCAACTGCCTACAGTTCAAATTAGAACCCAAGTGACTGCTAAAGCTGCAACAAGGAGGTCCAGCTAAAAATCACTATATATACACAGCTAAAAACCAGCAAGATCTTAGATTTAACCCACGTACTCTCCTTTTCAAAGCACCATTGTAGCACCTCTGATTGACTTTCACCATACATAACAAGCAAATAGTAAGGATGGAGTTCTGTTACCACTGAAGTTTTGCCGTTGACTTCAGCATGGCCAGGAATTCACCTTAACTCCTCTGAAATATACTTTGAGGATTTTACGATCTGGAAGGGGAAATTTCCATACATCATCTTTCTGGTGCATATATTTAAGTCCAAATACTGGGTGCCAGTAGTAATGCTTAGAATAAACAAACAGGAATTGCAAACATTCTCCCACAATACATAGAGCCTTAAAAAATAGCCTGTTTGTCTGATCACACTGCTTCCCTGAGATCACAGACTCTATATTTTTAGTCTTGTAAAAATACGTCAAAGGTCACCCATGTATGACTTGTTACTGGATGCACCACAGGCCTCTCTCACTCTTGTTCCATGGAGAAGCTAAGTGAGGAAGAAGATGAAAACCATTTTCAAAAGGAGCAAAAAGGCTCATGAGCCTAAAAAATTTTACCAAATGTTATTTAGCACTCAGGAACTACGCCTCACAGAAAGTCAATATAATTTACACCCTCCTCCCCAAGCTTAATCACTTCAGAAAAGAGAATGAAGGGCTTTTGATGCTGACTTCATTTCTTCCTTCTCTCTACAACTAGTTGTTTTGACAAATTAAGAGATAAATATTAAACCGGAAGCTGTGTCAATTACAAGACATCATGAGCTGTTTCTGTCAATATGAAGTGACTTATTTAGGGTAACTCCTATTCATCACAATACTTTGAAATGCCCCCTTAAATTGCATCTAGGTTCTTAATTTACAGGGTAAAGCTTCAAACACCAGAAATAATTTCCCTGTATTCAAAATGACCTGGAAGTTACAGCACGTAAATACCACTTTGTAACTTAGGCTTGGTATACCCTAGAAAATCAAGTTGGCTTAACCAGCCCATTCGGGGGGCAAGTTTTTCCACACACTTGAGTGACATAGTTAAGTCAACCTAGCCCCACAGTATACACAGTGCTAGATTGACTGAAAAATTCTTTCATTAACCTAGCTACTCTTTAAAGAGGCGGATTACGTATGCCAATGGGAGAAACCCTCCCATTGGAGTAGACTGGGTGTGTCTACTCTGAAGCACTACAGAGGCACAGCTGTGTAGCTGCTGCTGCAGCATTCTAAATGTAAACAAATTTTCAAATCAGCGTCTAAATTAATTTGTGTAAAACCAATCGATTTTAGCAGCTCAGGAGAACGAGCTTCTAAGTCTGGTGTAATTTCAAGTGTATCTAGCATGCCTACGTCCATTGCTAGTTTACAAATAAAAACTTCCACCTAAGGAATTGCTCCAGTTTCTATTTTACTTTCTGGCAGCTGCTGTTGCGACAATTTGCACCATGTCAAAGACTTGTAAAGTCCTCTGGAAACTACAGGAGACTGAATCAGGAAAATTTATGGCAAGTATAAACTTGAAGTCTCTTTTGATGGACTCGTGTACTCCTCCTTCAATGTGCTCAGCTTCTTGTAGATTAAGATCCTGTATCTACCTCCAAATACAGTTTCTGCCAGTTAATGTACATTCTACAACAGTGATCAGTGGCTTGTTCAAAATACACTAAAATAATTTAGAATGTGAGTTACATTGTAAAATTACTGTGTAACCTCATTTTTCCAAAAACGATAAGGGCATCAGGTAAGTTAGGACAAAGGAATTTTTCAATGTAATGAAGACACATTTGGGAACATGACAATTCTAAGCTACATGGAGTCTCAAATAATTGAGGCTGTTCGGACAATCTCTCACAAAGAATATTATGCAAAGTCACAGCAGTTAAAATGAAAAATAAAGTAACTAACAGAAATATCAAAAACAGCTATAAAATTCAATGTCTCTTAGGATCCTCGGTAGCCAAGCCAACTCAAAGTTACGATAAATTGATCAAGGCCTGGTCTACAATGGCATTTGGTGTGGGGTGGAGTTATTTTTGTGTCAAGCATTATTCTTTGGGGGGGCGGGGAGGGGATCAGAGAGATCCATACTGATGTGCCACTTTTTTCACCAAAACATCTCAGCTGCTGCACTGTAATAAAACCACCTTGATGAGTGTCATAAGGCTTTAATGCTGTAGCACCAGTATGAACGCTCCTTTATTGCTTTTATCACTGTAACAGGTCTCTAGAAGAATCCCTGTAGTAAGGCAGTCTGGCTCCAGTACCTGGAAGGGGAAGAACTCCCCAAAAGGACTTGGTGGGCAAAGCCAGAACATTCCTGTCTCACCCCTTGGAAGCAGAGGGGTGGAGCCACAAGTACGGAGCTAAGAGCTCAGCTGAGCCTCAGCTGCTGCAGGAGCCAAATGACATTCCCTGAGCTCCTCAGGTGAGTGGCTGGGCTGCACAGTGGGGAAGAGCAAGACTGGCCAGGGCCACTGCCGAGCCCAGAACCAGAGCCGCTGGAAGCTCTACCAGAGATGCCATTTCCTGAAGGCCCAGGGGAGCTGGTTCCAAGCCTGACATGCCCGGGGGTAAGTGGGAAGCAGCAAAGGGATAGACAACCCAGTTCCACATGAAGAGATGGAAGTGAGGTGAGTCAGTGTGTTGCAATCCGGCTCCCCACTGACCCCGTAGCCACTGGGCTGCACTGTTAGGGCTCTGGGCTGGGACACAGTGGAGCAGGTAGGCCTGTGTCCCATCCCACCCCAATCCCTGGGTGGCAGTTTCCTTCTAGTTATGGGCAAAACACCTGTGCTTGTTGGCTCTCTGCCAGAGCTAGGGGACCCAGTGATTCCCTGAACCGTTTGCTGCCCTGCCCTAAAGCCTGGGCAGATAGACTGTTGCTCAGACAGAACAGAGGCTCGAGCACCTGGACTCTCTGATGCCCTGACGTGAATCAGGGATAGGGCACACCAACTTCTTGCTCTGCTTGAGTTCAGGCCTGGGACCGGGAGCTGTCTGTTGTCCCACAGAGAAGCAGGGCCTGAGATAACACTCCTACTTGCTCTGCTAGGTGGTAGTGAGGCAGCTTGTCCTCACACTGATCCTGGATGGGCCCAGAACTCTGACCACATCCAATACAGTTATACAATACCTGGAACAACCACTCTGCTCATTATTCTGAACTCAGCAGCCTTGCAGGCGTGACTCCCACCCCTTGTCAAACGCCATTCTGACAGTCAGAGTGCGCTGTGTCGTTCTGCTCCTGGACACAAAGTTACCCATTAACATGGAATGCTCCTGCTGTTTCCCACACCAGGAGCAGAGCAGAAAGGCAGGGGTGCGTCTGTGTGAGAGGGAGACAGACTGTGCTGTGCAGAGGCAGGAACAGAGGGTGTCTCCGACTCCCTGTCTCAGGATCAATTGCTTCCTGTTACTGACTGTTCTCTAAGACAGCATGCCAACACACTCACTGTCTCTCCCACTCTCCCCACTGTCTACTCCACTATGTGCATTCACTGTCACACAGCCCCACAACCACTTCAGTTGAAAAACAGCTGGCCACGGGATTGAGAAACTTGTATCATGTGATGCTGTACCTGCTTCGTAAGTCATTGCAACCCCTTCCCAAAGCACCCTGAGACCAGTTGCACAGTGGGATGGCTACCACAATGCTCTGCTCTCATTGTCCTTCAAGAGCTGCTAGTACGGATGTACTCCAGCAAACGAGGAGCTAATGTGGACATGCAACAGCACTTTTAATTAGAGCACTTATACCAGTTTTATTTAACTTTTGGCACAAAAGCTGGCCAGTGCAGACATACCCTAAAGTTGTAAAGTTAAAGCAAATTAAACCTATGCGGACTCTCTCATTCATCAGTAAAGTGGCCTTAAATGTGCTGAAGTAGGAATAAACTAAATTATAGCCACTTATGAATTAATTTAACTTTTTTGATGGTCCGCGTGTAGAAAGGCTCAGTTTCATAAAGCACTACAGTTCACTGGCTGCCATTTTAAGGAAAAGAAATACAGTGGAAATAAATGCTCAGAGCACCATACACACAAAGAAGCTCTCTTATAGGTGACCTGCAAAGGAGAAGAGAGAAGGAGGAGAAAAAAACAAACAAAAACAGCTTGAGACTTGTTTCTTTACAATGTAAGAAAGCACGAGTATGTTTTTTCCAAAAAGCTTTTTCTTCCTTCTTGCTTTTTTAACATTATAAATTCAAGTCTTGTCTACTTTGGACAATTAAGGGAACTGGGAAGCTGACAGGGTAACAGCACAGCTATTAAAGAAAAGAAACCTGATTTGCTTAGAGGGGAAGTAATTTTTATTCAGACTTTTTTTTTTTTTTTATTTTAACGGATTTTGCTTTTTGTTCGCAACTATTTAGCTTGCATATGTGAGGGGAAAACATTCTCTGTAAAGGACATAGCAATTTACCTCTTCACTTAAGAGCTGGGAAAGCTCCCTGTACATGAGTCACCCAAAGGGTCTTTCCTCCACAGGACAGACAAAGAGGGGTAGGGGACAGAAGAGACCATCTTGATATTTCTAAAACATCAAGGGGGAAAAAAAGGCAAAAGAAACCCCTGAAACTACTAGCTTTTGTATTTACATCACAATGAGAAAAAAGAGAAGTTTAATGTTTTTTCTTTGTAGTTGATCTAGAATATACTCTTCATGGAAATCCTTTGAAAATCTAAGTTACAGTATGATACTCTTCCCATAATAAGGCAGAGGCACAAATGAATTCACAATACAACATAATTAGAAGCCAAAATTATATAACAAAATGCAACATTAAACACAAAGCCTTATTCACAGAGGGGGCAATGTATCATTAAAAGCAGACTGTAAATATTCGTGCCTCAAACTGACATTCCCAGATAGTTGAAAGGATTTATATTATTTGGGACTCTTTACATTTAAAAAAATAATTAGAAAGGAATTTAATGTGCCTGGCACAGGAAAACAATACAACACATATTTTGATATTGACATTGTAATACTACATCTAGGAGACAGACATGGAAGACATACACAAAGGATAACAACTGAATTAACACCCCTTTTTCCCCCATTAGTTTCCCTTTATTCTTCTCCCACCAGCCCCTTTTCAAGGAAACGTTCAACACCTCCCGCATGCCCCAAAAAATAAAAGCATGTATGAATGGTATAACACAGTGGTTCTCGGCCTCCACAAACTACTTTATCCCTTTCAGGAGTCTGATCAGTCTTGCGTACCCCAAGTTTAACACCACTTAAACTACTTGCTGACAAAAATACGGAAGTGTCACAGAACACAATATCAGAAAAATTGCCTACATTCTCATTTTTACCATATACTTATGAAAAAAATCACCAGGAATTAAAGGTATTGCACAGGTCGAACCTCTCTAGTCTAGCACCCTTGAGACCCGAATGGTGCTAAAAGAGAATTTGCCAGGCCACGGGAGGTCAGTATTGTCTAACGGCATTACCAACACTATCATTGCTTATTGGGCTCTTAAAACATTTAGGGGTTATTTAGATGTAATATACAATACAGAACACGGAGAGTGGTGGCTGTAAACAAACTTTATGGGATGCAGGAAACTTGGCTACACCCATGATAAGTGGTCGTCCAGCTAACTAAAATCATGCCAGAGCATGGATACTGCAGGACCAGAGAGGCTCAACCTGTACTTACATTTCAGTATACATTATATAGAGTTGTACAAACAAATCATTGCCTTAATAAAATTTTTGTTTGTGCTGACTTTGCTAGTGCTTTTCAGGTAACTTGTAAAACTAGGCCAATATCTGGAGGAGTTGATGTACTCCTGGGGAAGACCTCTAAGTATCTCCAGGAATACATGTACCCCTGGCTGAGAACCACTGGTATAATATAATATATATATACATACATGAGTATGTATGTTAAGTCTGTGTTTAAAATAAGTTTAAGAAGGGAAATGTTAATGACAAAACTGTTCAATATACATATTAATATTGTTAATTCTTTATTAAGATATGTACCTATATGTGTCAAGTCAATGTAACTAACATCTTCATAGACATTTTGGATCATTTACAACTTTTTTTTTTTAAATAAAACAAAAAAGTTAAAAAAAATCCAGTTGCACACTTTAGAGGCTCTTCCCATTGGAGATGTCTATACCTCCAGCTCTCATTGAGCTTGCTTTCACTACTATAAGTTACCACAGAAGATAAAAATCTTGGTAATTTATAAAAATCCATTTTTCTTAGATAAAAAATCTTGTTTAAATATCTGTAAAGAGTTCTTTATTTTCTTCTCATTTTATAATCTTAAACTGGGAAACTAGATGTTTCTTTAAGTAGCTTCCTAATTATTAGTGGAATATCAGATTGTGGATTTCACACTTTAAATGCTCATCTAGCTGTTAAAAGACAATTCCAGGACCACATTAACATCTTACTATGAGAAAGCCACAAACTCAAAACACAGCATTGATGAGCAATTAGCCTGTGCTAGATTTACAATCAATATTACTTTCCAACATAATGAGCCTCTGCAAGTCAAAAAAAACGCTGACATGCTTCAACAAGGCTATACCTGCCTATACCAACCTAAAGTTTGACAATAATGGGACCTGAGCTTCTAAATCATTTAGGTACAGTTAAAGACACCAACCTCTGGTGCCTGAATATGGGCTTAAGAGCCTAACTTTAGGCTTTTAGTTTTGAAAACTTGGCCTGTGTGTATAAAGCATTCACAATCATTGCGCTGAGTTATTTAAAGTTTAAAAAAAACAGTCATTAACACTGAAGCTGTTTAAGTGAGAAAGATTTTACCCAGTAAGAAAATGATTTGTATGTTGCAAACATACGCTAAGGCTTATTTCTAAGCACGACTAGTCCCATTATTCATGTGAGTGAAGTTACTTACCACTATAAGCATTTGTGGTGTCAGGGCCTGAACACTTTGGTTTTTACTGACAGGTGTTTTATAACATTTAAGTACAATATCCTACCACTAAAAGTATTTTAAAAAGCATTTATAATTTATAGTTAAGCATTTTAAAGTTACAATGGCACAAGTTTCCATATAAGTTTTACAAACCTTCAACCTGATTTAATTCCACAATTGATTAAAAAGCAATTTTAATCAATTATTTAAAATGCTTTTATACTGCTATACCCTGTAAATTTACATTACAACTATTGTATGCGATTTTGATGTACTATGTTGGTTCCACCACGTAACAGGGGGAGAGAGGGGAGAAAAAGTATTTTAAACTACTGATTCATGAAGATGACATCCCAAGATAGCATTAATCAAGAATAAGTTAATGCCACTTTTTACAGTTTCCATTACTGTCTCATCTTCATTTTAAGTCTAACACAGGAGCCTTTAGCTGCTTGAGAGGTATGACAGATACCAATTATTACCAAACAATATCATTTGCTTTTGCTTTTTCCATGATTTAAAAAAAATAAATTAAGAATTTAGAAGGAAAGACTATCCAGATGGGAACAATGTCCAGTTAGAGCAAATCTGGAACACAAAGCCTTCCCAATAATCTTTCAAAAGGTTACACTCAAAAACTGCATGCACATATGCTTATTGTGACTCAAGATATTTTCTTTAGAACCCTAACAGTAATTCCTACACGTCAATATCAGAAAGGGACTAGTTCTGTAGATCTAGGCTGCGAACTCAGTTCAAACAAGCATATTTGCAGAGCCACAGTTATTGCCATTGCAAAGGAATACTGTAGCTGGTGCTCAGAATCAAAGTTACACATTAAAAGCCAATTAAAAAACAGAAATAATAGCTGAAAAATGTTGGTGTGGCACGCACCTTCAGTATCATCACGCAATTGTTCCACCAAATCTGTCAAATCCTCCCAAGAGTCTTTGCAAACAGCAAAAAGAAAGGGAAAGAAAGATAAAATGTCATGCAAGCCATGATCTAAAAGAATCAAAATCAAGATATAAGAAAGGAAAAACAGAAAAGGAGATTTCTGTAATATAACAGGTTGCAAGAGTAAGAAATTTGCAATTAAAAATGATTTATTAGTCTTCACAAAGTAATACAGCGAGGCTCTATAAGAGACAAAGCAATTATTGCATAATTAAGTTTGGAGATTTGTTTGTTTAATTAAGCCTGATAGTTTTGTTTAAAAAGAAAATCCAAATAGAAAGCCATAAAAAAAATCTAAGTATTGAAGTTATATTTAACTTCATGCGGTTTCAGCATCTGACAATCCTTTTTCCATTTGACCACCTAAATATTCCTACAAATGGAAAACAAAATCAGGCTAGAAAGGACAATAACTTAGATTTCCAGCGTGCTGCGGATCTGTCCAAAATGACTTCAATCATGTCACAGTTTAAATGGTGTCACATAAGTTCACTAACATTGCTATAACTGCAATGTTTCTTACTCTGTGCTGCAATTCTCCAGACAGCTAACAGGCAAGAGAGCAGAGGTAGAGATCTTGGCAGAGGACTGAGGACAACAGGGGAAAAAACTTGTCTTAACACGCTCAGTAATTCTCTTTTCTCAACACTGTAAAACAATGTTACTGAACAAGAGCACATATACTCAATGACACTAGCTTCATACTTACATTGCCTTTTCCAACGCACCGACTTGCAGTTCTATTGAGTGTTTGAGGGTAAAGAAGATTGAATTCCCTCTTACATGCCCAACTCTGGCAAGGTGAACAAAGTACACGTTCCACTAAGTCCTCCTTCCTGCCCGCCCCCTTCCTTCCGTCTACTCCATCTCCATAAACCTACAGTTAACCTTTTCCCTCAAAGAAACTGTGTGATTTGTGAATAGGAAAGACAGTCATGCCTTACATATAAACAGTGAAAAAGAAATCAGGATCCTAAAATTATTGAGCAGAAGGTAAGTGTCCCATAGTATATTCTTACTGATCAACCTTCATATTCTAAAACTGAACAGCTTGCTCTAACTTTTTTTGGAAATTAATTTTACACCTGAATTCTTGTATTTTCCAGAAGTCTTTCTTATGACAAAGCAAAGATGTTGCACATATTTTCAGAGTAATGGAGTGAAACTGAATTTCAATTTCACAGGACAAGAATCTCTATAAGTATCAAAGTTAATGTCATTCAGCAACATAGTGCTTGTAAACAACAAGAAGTCCTGTGGCACCTCATAGACTAACAGGTATTTTGGAGCACAAGCTTTCGTGGGCACAGACCCACTTCGGAGCGGGTCTGTGCCCACGAAAGCTTGTGCTCCAAAATACCTGTTAGTCTATGAGGTGCCACAGGACTTCTTGTTGTTCTCAAAGAACCAGACTAACATGGCTACCTCTCTGATAGTGCTTGTGAGAGACACTTTACATAATGAAATTATTTTAAGATAAGCACCTAATATCAGATAAAGTACTGTGGTTTAACTCATAAAAGGAACTAGTAATTCTTGTTAATGAATAGGGTTGACAAGTGGAATAAAGATGGCCCCAGTCCCTCACAATTCCCTAATATTATTTTTTATGTACATGTAAAGGAATCCTAGAGGTTTTGAATCACACCACCCTCAGAAGCAGATGATTAAACAAAGATTCATTCCTTCTTTGTGAAAATGTTCGTTCATTCTTTATTACCATGAAGAAAACTCCCACTATGTTAACAATTTCTAAAAGCAACGGGTGTAGAAAATGTCACCTAGGTATCAGCAGATGTTTAACAGGCTTCTTCCTTTTCTTCTCCTTTGATTTTTCTCATCTCCCTCCCTGCCATCTGTCAAATGCACAGTACAAGACACTTGGGAATCTCCAAGTCTATCGTTGTGTTCTTTCCCCACCATATTCTCTCCTTCCATGGACTCCACATCCAAAATTAACACTACCATAAGATACATTCCACTAAACTCTAGGGCAGGGGTCAGCAACCAAAATAGCAAGACAAGACTTTTTTTCAAATTTGGTAAAAACCTCAGTAATTCAAGAGCCGTAATGCATGTCAATATGAGACAGTACATAATAAATAACATCAAACCATATTTTTGTAACCCCTATTTTAAGAACAGCGCACACAATGATTTGTAATATGATACATGTTTACTGCAAGACATTCACGAATTTTACATATTCTATTTCCTAACACTTAATATGTATGTTTGTACTATCTTCATGACTTGCAACTCCTGAACCCACTTTAATACATGCCAATTTTACTTCATGTTTAATTTGTTTTCTTTCTTAAAATGGGTGTTGCCCTTCACAGCAGGAAGGCCGCAAGCTTCCTTTTCAAAAAAACCAAGACTTTATTAGCAGCACGATCAAAAGACAAAACATAGTATCATATCCCTCAATGTGCTGCACATAATAAAGGGGAGTTATTCAACATTTCAAGATTTCAATTTGTTATTTAGATATGAGTTGTTCATTGCTGGGCTTTTAGACATACAGCATTTATCGAAAATCAGGATTTTTAAGTTTACAATTATAGCAGTGGGAGCCACAAAGAAGTGCTAAAGAGCTGCAAGCTGCAGGCCCCTGCTCTAGGGCTTTGCTATTATGATCTTTTGGTTTATATATCTGTTGATGATTATGCAAAACAAATGCTACTTCTTATCACTTTTTAAAAGCTTAGAGATTACAGTGTGTATTCCTGCAGTGGCCTTGTGATAGTTCCACCTTTTTGCTGTGTGAAAGATCCACACAAATGGCAAAAAACTGATAGAGTTAACATAGAAACTGAGTACATACGCAAAGTGCTGTCAAGTGAACCAAGAAATAAACAGGAAGCTAATGGAAACATTTTGCTCTATTTTTGTTGAGCTTAATTAAGGTGTTTTTCTTTAGCTGTTAACACAAAAACATTCTGAAATTCCCATTGTTTCTAATGTATGAATCAATGTCAGGTCAGATCAGTGAAGTCCAACTAGTCTAAGTATTCTTTCTGGCAAAGTTAGTTATTGCCAGAGATACTTCAAAAGGAAGGGCAAGAACCCGTTCAGTGGCATTACATGGGCCAAATCTGGCCCACATGCCATGCGTGACATCTCTGAGTTACGGATTTTAATAAGAACAGAAATATTAGGAAAAGATTAATGAGAAGTTTGCATGTAGATACACAAATGAGAGAGTGAAAAAAACTGGCACTAAGAGAAACAATCAACTTAAAAGTTACACTTTTCCCCAACATCTTATTACTACAAGTACCACCTATAACTAAACAAAATTAGAGCAAAATGCTCTCACTAGTTTCCTGTTTATTGCTTAGTTCACTTGACAGAAACTTTACGTATGATCAGTTTCTATGTTAAATTCTTTTACCAGTTTTTCCTCATTTGTGTGGGCAGGTCTTTCACCCAGTTAAAAGGAAGATTTTTTTACGATTGAAAACACTCAAAATTGGGAATGTTGGGAAGCTGCAGTAAGTGAAAATACTCAAAAATCATTTTTAAATGGCTGTATTTCCATCTTCGTGGCACCTCCTTCAACACTTCCACCTTTGGAGTCTGCTTTTGCCATCATCAGTTTAAACACGAGTGTTCCAAGTCTTAATTATTGTATATTAACCCAGTTAAGAGTGCAGAAAAATAAAAAGACTTTAATTCAAGACTGAAAAAAAAATGGTTTCACATTTCAAATTAAAATTTTGAGAAGTCTATGTTATGGATTTTTAATATAAGATAAAATAGGCATACTGTGCAGCTTCTTTTCTTCAGAAAAAGTGCAGGAAGACAGAAGCTGTTAGGACAGATCCACAGTGCCTTCACACTAGTGTCAAAGAATACTCCACATTTTTAAAAAGTTTTTCTTTAATTACTTAACACAATTTTAAGGTCAGTTTTGTCTTGTGTAGGAGAATGACTTCAAATAAATGCTACCCAACCTTTATTACATAGTGTTTATAAAACACTGACTGAATAAGAAAATATACTGGCAATACGTGTAAAAGACAGCTGTCCTCTGTGCCACCATTTTGTTTCTGCTATTTATAAAAAAAAAGGCCTTATGATGGCTATCTCCTGAAGTGCCTGCATGGATTTCCATTTAAGAAGTCCTTTGTCACACCCTTGTCTTTATGAAATTGATCATTCAAATGTGCAATTTCTTAAGATTCTAAAACAAACTATACAAAAGGTCACTTAAGCAGAAATTCATAAGTAGTGCAGGGAATAACACAACTTGATCAAACATATATTCTCCTGTATGAGAAGCATCTTTAATCAAAAATTCTTAAAAAGGCAAAAATACTTGGGCATTTTAAAAGGTGCATTTTCATAAGCAAATAAGATTAACTCCCTCTCCACTCCAGAGGGACTATCACTCCAATAAGTTTATAGCCGTTCTGTTGACTGATAACATACCAATTTTATGACAGCAACAAGTGATATTTTACATAACAGCCATATGCAATTTTCTAAACACCAAAATTACGGTGAAGACAGACTTGGGTTGAGATTGAAACCCCTACAATATTATGAATCAAAGAAACTACAATGCCAGTACCCATACCCAGCCCACTGGGACTGACTATCCACTTTAGTATCATGCTTTCCCAAACAAGTTCATTCACTCCCTTGGTCTGTAAGGAGGAGACAGCATAAATTCTAACCAACCAATTCTAAAAACCCACCACACAAGTGGAAAAAGTACTGAGATTACATAGCACTGCACAGCTTTAAAAATCCCCGCCATATGAACATCTTCACTACAAATTAAGGGGAGGTGGGATGGATTTGCAGCATGTGACATGTTGGGAGGAACCAGAGTCAAATGTTAAATATCTGGCTTAACAGGTATGTTTTTCTGATCAATGATTAGTGAGAGGAAACAAACAGCAAAATCCCAGAACAGGTGTTCCTTTAAGTTTCCTCATTTAAATAATCCATATATGCCCTCAAAAAAAGCAGAGTAAAATCCCCTAGCACTGTCTTGCATACAACTACTCATGTATTTCAAATCAAGCAGACTTCAGAAACTACAGTTTTTAAAAACAGACAGGCCACAGGATGACCATTCTCTGCTTGGCTCCTCAAAGATATCAAGGGGGCTCAGCATGTACTGTTACATGTTCAGCTGACTCCCACTGTTGTAGCAAGTATGCCTTTTAGAGAGCTGGGCTCTGTGGCTTCCATAATGATTTATTATTGTCGTCTATAATCTGTGGCTCACTTAGACAAGCCCACCATATTTACTAACACGGTATTGTACTCACATAAGACAAGGGCTTGCCACAACTTAGTATAATGTTCTAGCATTTGTTGGGAATTTCAGTTCTCATGAAAATTCACACACAAAAAAAGTGTTACACATGAACATAGTTTAAATGGAAATAAATATTTTGTATATTTCTAGTATGACTTTTATAACTATTTAAGGAGAACCAGAAAAGGTATGCTATGTTTAAAAATACCAAACAAAACAAACCCTATCATCATGTTGGAAAATGAAACTGACATGATAAATCTAAGGGCCCTTAAGCCAATTTGTTATT
The DNA here is from genome assembly GCF_033958435.1 of Carettochelys insculpta. Lineage (NCBI taxonomy): Eukaryota > Metazoa > Chordata > Testudines > Carettochelyidae > Carettochelys > Carettochelys insculpta. The sequence goes on along the minus strand of NC_134140.1, from coordinate 128,363,795 downwards.
TACTATGAAATTCCTGACCTGTAAACAATTTAAAATACCAATAATGAATGTATACAGGATTAAAGAAATACTGCAAATGAAAATTATCTGAAATCTATGGCTTTAATTGGAGAAGCCAGTAAGTCTAGGTGTATTTCAATCTGAATTCTCAGAGTAGTTTGAAAAATAAAGGGTTAAAAAAAACCCAAGAGATTTGATATTATTCAGTTCCTTTCTATAACCATATGCAGTGTGAAAATATGGAAGTTAGACTGCCCAGCATTAATTATGCAAAATTCAGAAGTTTTCTTTCATAAAATCAAGTGAAACTTCTTTCATTTCAACTTATGCAGATTATTGAAAAATACCTATTTTGGTCTGAAGCCTTTATTTGTTATTATTTACAAATTACCTTCTGCTCCAATAAATTCCTTATCCAATTAAAAATAATCTAAGATACTATAACCCTGGGCAACTTTCTCAGAAGTGAACCCTAATTTCCCTGTTTGTATCAGAATGTGAAGAAAGAAAAAAAGGCATGCAAAACAAAAGGAAAAGGATGGAAACAGAGTGGGGGAAATTACATAATCAAAAATGCTAGTAAAAATATCATAGGCCACATCTAACTTGCACAAACCAAAATCAAAAGCTTTCCTGCACGTATATTAAGCGCAAAGGGAAAAATGCCTACAAGATCATAGAGTTGGCCATAAAGTATCAATTACAAAAACTCCTTCCAAGCCAACACCACTGTATAAACCTAGCTAAATACTAAAGTAAACTTTAAAAGTAGGAAAATACAAAAAGGAAATAATATGTCTGTCACCGCCAAATCCTTGCATCTGTGAATTTGCAGAACTTTGGCTACATTTTTGCTGACATTATTTGGCCTTAGTGTAAATTGTCCTCCACAGATATGAGTTAATCTTTCCATAGTTCTCCTCCAAGCACAGCAACGCAGGCATCTTCTTCATATTCCTCATGCCCATTATCCTGAAAATAGTATTTTTGCTTTCCTAGCCATTGTATCATTTTCTGCACAGACTTCTGAAACCATCTTCTCCTTGCCTCACACACTAGGTTGTAGAATTCCAAGAGAAACTCTAAAAATTCATTCTCCTTGACCCCACTGCAGGGGCCTTGTAGGTGCTTGCCAAGATATGCAAAATAAGGAAAACCAGGAAAACACTTCAGCATGGGCCACAGCACTCTTCTGCTGTCAGGACTGATAGAAACCATCCTCAAAACCACAGAGCAGATAGTGTCAGCTTTTTCCAGGAGACAACCAACTTCTTCCATAAACTCTAACATTAACATCCTCCCTCAGAACACCATCCTTGCCACCCTGGATATCATCTTCCTATGCCCCAACATCCCTCAAAGTGACAGCACAGCTGCCTGTAATATTTACCAGACAATGAACAACCCTCAGACATTAACCTCAATCCCTCATGCATTTCAACCTCAAACCACAGTTTCACATTCAACAACAAACACTTGTTGCAAACTACAGGAACAGCCATGGACATGTCTCCCCAATACGCCAAACTTCCCCAACGACCATCTTGCAGAAGAGTTTCCAGACAAATACGCATGAAATCAGTGATATACCTGAGAAACATTGATGAAATTTTCACTCTGAGACAGATGACTTAAACGCCTTCATAGATTGCCAGCACAACTTGGACAACACTGTCCAATAAACTTTCAGTACAGTTCTGTACTAACATCAAATTCCCAGACACCAAAATCATCTTAAACAAGCAGCTGTGAACAAAACTTGTGCTGATCACTTAATAAAGACACAGGATTTTATTGTTTATTGCAACAATCTATAGTCCAATAACCCTGCTTTTTGTTCTATGATTATAGGGGTGTTGACTTAACACTTCACCATGAATTGTCCCTTATAATGTCTGCCAGCTAATTGTGCAAACCTATCCATTCGATCTCCTACCAAAAATTGGATTAACATGAAAGGCGTGTTTTTATGATGAAACCGAGTCACTACAATTCTGCTCTGTAAATATACTGTAGTGTATTTGATACAATACATTCTCTTATGCAAATTTCATATGAGGCTGTGATGCAGATTGGTTATGCTCTCAATTATAAACTGTTCTCACCACTACTCAAATTAACCCAAAATAAAACTAACTAAAATGAAGCCTAGTCTTCCAACGGAGAGGGGAGAAATTCAACAGTCCTTTCATTCTACCTCAAATGCACTCATCTTCAGATATCCTTATGATAATACACCACTACTTTGTACTTCACAATAGCCCACAAAAGCTCAACTCTCAGTTTCACTGGAATACCAGGACTTGTGAGGAAAAAAAGGAAATTAAATGCTTTTGTTGTTGTGAAGATATATGGGTGAGGTAGGTTTGGTTTTGGTTTGTCTTTAAGACAGAAATTACTTCTAGAGGCTAAAAAGTTGTACTAAATCTAATCTGCAACTTGATCCTACTTTCATTTTAGTCAATGGGACAGATTCTGCTCTCAGGTACCCCGGCAACATCTGGAGTAATCTTATTGAAGCAAATGTGGTTAGTCCACGTTTACACTGGCAAACCTGAGGTCAGATTCAGCCCTGAAAACTGTACTAATTTAAGCTTAAGTGGGAGCAGAAAGAGGTCCTTGGTTATTATAGGAATTAACATGACTGAATAAGAGTGGTTTTGTTTTGAGGTTCTTAAATATCAATGGCTGAGCAATGGTTTGGCTGAAGCTACTGAATTACCATGATGTTCTTATATTCCCCAAATATTAGCAGCTTCCTTGCCCCTACACCTCAAAACCACACAAGTCAATTTGAAGATTCCTTAAGGGATTCCAAATGTAATTCAGACGCTCTTTCACAGAATGACCGAAGGCATCTTTTCATAAACAGCGAGAACTAACTGTACGAAACCCTACTCTGATTGAGAAATTAATATTACATCCAGTCCAGAAATATTCCAATTTTATACCTATTCACCATCTAGCCAGTCTTAACATACTGTGTTTTCTCATGATAATTAATGACAATTTTAAACTCCAATATTTGTCTCGTGAAAATTATCAATATGCAATTTTTTGTGAATCATACAAAATCACAGCAACTGAAAACTTCTGTCAGTTGCCTGCTTTAGGTTTAATATACAATTTCAAATTAACATGCAGTAAAGAATCAACAGAAAAACAACAAAAAGTGAAGTTACACTGCTTCTCTGGACCGCTGAAAAAAATTAGCGTAACATCTTTGTAACTTGCTGGTTTGCCAGAAAACCTGTTCTCTCCGCTTCAGAATAACTAAAAGAAAACAGGAACTTTCTAAAAAGAATTTAAATCATATTGTAGCCAGTCACACAGATGTAAATTTGAAAATTAAGATGATCTAAAACCCACCTCCTGAGGAAACAGGAGCCCAAGTAAGAATTACGAACCACTAAAGTCTCCAATGTGGTCCAGCTGTAGAGTCATCACAAGAAGTTATATACGGTCAAATCAAATGTATGATATTGCCTACATAAATAAATCAAAATTCACTCAACTAAAAGCTTTCTTCACTGAGTCTTCTTTTACTGTGTTGGTTATCATTCTACTTTTCCATTGTCCTTTCACTTCCATCCCTCACTTTGATTTATTGTCCCTTCTTTGCTTTTTTATAGGAAACTGATACTTTTCATTTCCCAACTTCCCTTTCTTTATAAGCAAAACAAAAAACAAAACAAAAAATCACAATGCTCCTTTCCATTTCTTGTTTCCACTCCTACTATTCTGTTATCCACCTGTGACATGGGGAATGAAATCATCATGAGTCAAGGTCCAGCACCCCATTCTATTAGGTGCTGTGCAAACAGATCATTAAAAAAATGTGAGAGTTTGTGGCCAGGACTAAGTGGAAGATAAAACGGCAACAGATGGAGCCAATGGGTCCAGGTACAGGAAAGAGACAATACTGGTCACTGTGGCCTCCGCACCCTAGCAGCGTAGCCATTGTCAAGTTATTTGTTGCCATGGCAGCACAAAACACTTTACAGGAGTGGTCTTAAGGGTAATAATGCAGTAGTTTAAGGATTTATTTATAGACAGCACCTGCCAAATATAAGGGGTAACAGAGGAAAAAATATCACCAAGATGCTTATTTGAATATTTAACAGCTTTCAACTGTAAAAGAGAGCGTAAGAAAAGGGTTCAAAGGGCCTTGTAAGCAAAATGTAGCTGTTAATGTTTGATGCAGTAGACAAGAAGGAGCCAGTGAAGGGATGCAGAAAAGATTAAATATCCCTGGGGAAGCACTCTGGTGCAAGGACAGACGTCCATCCCTGGTTCTAGAGTGCCAAGCCTGTAGTATCTGGAGCAGGGTACGATTTACTAGCTACCTTTATTTGTGTTAAGACACCATAGCTATTTTTGTGGGTCTAGCTGTAGAAATGCACAGTTGATAAGTGGGTGTAGACTAACCTGTAACATACAGCAGCTCACTTCTCACAGATGGGCAGAGATTTATTGGAAGAATCTTTTGGGAGAAGGACAAGAAGTCCTGTGGCACCTTACAGACTAACAGATATTTTGGAGCATAAGCTTCCTTCGGTAAAGACCTGTCATCAGATATCAGATGACAAAGCACGTCTTTACCCAAGAAAGCTTATGCTCCAAAATATTTGTTGGTCTGTAAGGTGCCACAGGACTTCTTGTTGTTCTTGAAGATACAGACTAACATGGCTACCTCTCTGATACTTGTCACCATTTTGTGAGAAGGGTTCATTGACAAACTGGAGTTCTCAAAATCTCACTGCTGCAGTCCTTTCCTATTTTTCAACTATTTGGCACTTCATTTTTTACAGGCTTTTATTTTTTCTTTTGCACAGAATTACAACCTTTTGGCTTTGTCACTCACTGAAACACCCCTTTTATTTTGTACCATAATCCCTACGTCCCAACTGCATAGTTGGGCACACATCTTAGTGTAAAAGATAGTGAAGTGCCTCACAATACCAAAGTGGTATCCCTCCAGCTCCCCCTTCACCATTGTGAGGTTCAGTGGGAACTTTTATTCAACAGAATTGCTTGCATGACAAAAGTGAACTGGATTTAAAGTCTACTCTTGGGACACACAAAGTGCTTGTTTTGTCATAGATATGCCTAGTCATTATCATAGCTCTGATGGTTAGTTTTTTTTAACATGGGAGACAGCATTGGCTTAGAGTTTGGGGATTTAACCTCCATTAAACTACTTTTGCAGAAATTGCTTTATTGTTGTTTATTATCTGGATTTTTTTTGAATGATAGCTCTGTTCCTGATCCTAATAAAGCCAATACAAGACTTATCATTGATTTTACAATGAATGTGATTAGACCCAAATAGGGAGCATGCCATACAGAAAAATTAAGTGCAAGGTTGTTATGGTTGGTGTTCCTCATATGTTTTGTACAGTCACCTAAATCTTGAGCTGGAATTACTACATGTAATTCACTTTAGCTCAAAACTACTGAAAAAGCTGTCATGGTGTCATATTACTATTTACATTAGTTTACATCTACATTTAAAAAAAAGTTATCCCAAGTTTCAGGAATCTTTTGCATATCCCTACCACATGGCCTCAAAAGTTAATTATATTACATTAGAAGATGGGTTTGATGGCTCTTACATAGAGTTTTCTATGTACTTATTACAAGGAAACCCTGATGTAAAAGAAAGTACAAACGTGTCAGTAACAATACTGTACTCTAAACTAGCATCCTTTTTAGTAGTTCTTGAGTGCACATCAACATACTACTCCAAAGAGGCAGTGTTGGAAAGACAAAAAGTATAACTTCATGCTGTAGTAACAGGGTCACATTTTCTGTAAACATGTGCCTTAAAGGAAAGCAAAATATCAAATGTAGCACTCTCAGATAAGAAAAGCAGGTTCAGCTGTGATTCTGTTAGATCGCTTAAGCACAGTCTCATCAGCTTGGATCTTATAAAGGTAAGATGTCTAATGGTGGAATGAAGGCCTCAAAGAAAACCCAAGCATGCAGAACAAACGATTTTCTGTTCATTCCCTCTGGGGCACCTGACATTGGCCATTGTCAGGAAACAGGGCTAGAAATGGACCTTTGGTCTGAACCATTATGCCTGTTCTACGTTCCCGTTCTTTCAGCTCCACTCCCTCATCTGGCAGCAAAGTGTTTGCAGCCTTCAAAGTTCAATTCCTCCCAGAACCACTATTTTCATTTAGGAAAAAGGAACAATGCCTTTGCTACAACAGAACTCAACAAACTAACATTACACTTGAAGTTGTGTTAACACTTCCATTATAAGCCATTTTTTTCCCTAGTGTTCTCTCTCCCAAAAATGCTCTCTCCCCCAAAAATGCTCTAAGAGCCTAGACAAAGTGTCCGTCCCCCAACAAATCAACTCTCTCTAATTTAGAAAAATTAAACATCTGCTGCCATTCTTATGATACATTAATTCATATATCAAAAGGATTTTTAAAAACTGAATGTACCTATGGACTGTTCCACAATATTTTCTATTAGCTTCTGATAGTTATAACAACTAGATTTGAAAATTAATTACCATGCATCCAAATTACTTTGGTACAAGATCTTCTTTCAGCATTAATGGTTAAAGTTGTCTTCAGAGGTATCTATATTGTTTGAATTGGTACACAATCATATTAGTTAAGTAGGATATATTTTCAACATTAAGAAAAATTTCCTGTCAGGGTGGTTAATTACTGAAATAAATTGGCTAGGATGGTCATGGAATCTGTATCTTTGGAGATACTTAAAAGCAGTTAGGCAAATATCTAAAAGGGTTGATATAGATGATGCTTGGTCCTGCCATGAGGGCCAGGAACTGGACTTGATGGCCTCGAGGTTCCTTCCATTTTTAGTATTCTAATATTTTCTGTGATTAGTGCTACTGAATCAATATCAAATTTGTTAAACAGCAGAAAGCAGCAACACTGGAAATATCCAAATTCTCCTGCACCATCTACTTTGGAGTTTATAGGCATTGGGTCTCGATCCAGGGGTGAGAGAATCAACATCTGCATGAATCAGTTTTCCAGAGCCACAAAACACTGCTGTTTTCCTCCCTCTATGAACAGAAATAACCCCAAAGTTCCAAAAATGGCATTAAGATGATGTACTGTAATAGCTCAAAAGGACAACTATGGTTCATCACACCAACCCACATAGAATGTTCTATGAAAAGCAAATACCATAAGAGAAAAATTCAAAGAACATTAGAGTAAGGTTTAAGGCTAATGCACACAAACAGCAGTAAGGAAATTCAAAGTCAAGTATGTCCATTCCTTTTTACTTCTTCCATTATTTGTATTACTTCACATACTGTAGGATCCTCAAATACTTGTGCTGCAGCACCACGGCATAATGGGACACACTTAAGATGGAGTTTCAGCCTCTTACTTTAAACCCTTTTGCTTTTGTCCCTCTGTATTACATGGCATTTGTGGGTAAATCTGAACTAATGGATTTATATCCCTGAAAACAATTGACAGGTGAAGTTTATATTAAAAAAAAAAACTGGAAGAACTTTATTTAATTTCAAGAGCAATCCTATCGGGCAAAATATTACTATTTAACAGCGTCAATTTCAAGAGGCTTGGCATGGATTTTCATCATGATTGTTACTGGATAAAGGGTCTGATATTGAAAGGTATACTCCAGTCATCGCAGTAAGAGTGGAGCACTTCACAGGATTCAGTGCAGAGCAACTAATGGATCATAAGTAAACAAAGTAAAATGTTTCTACACATTATTCATGATGGACTATCTTTGGAAGAGAAGTGGAAGGTTGTTTTGTTTTGATAAAAACAACAAGTCCTGTGGCACTTTACAGATTAACAGATATTGTGGAGCATAAGGTTTCGTGGGCAAAGACCTGCTTCATCAGATGCATGAGTGGCGGCGGGGGTCTTTGCCCACGAAACCTTATGCTCCACAATATCTGTTAATCTGTAAAGTGCCACAGGACTTCTTGTTGTTTTTGAAGATACGGACTAACTCAGCCACCTCCCTGATACTTTGTTTTTTTTAATTCTTTCAAAACTTTTTTTTAATTCCCCAGCATCACTGTATTTGTCTTGGCCATTAAATTGCTTTCACTATCTGGCAGATCACAAACAATCATTAATTCCTTGAAAAAATTAAAGGCAGGAATGTGTTTTCTGAATCCACATTACAGGCTTCAAAACCACCTTAAATAATAGCACAAAAGTCCCAATTGTATTATCACCCGACATGAGATATTACTGCACAATTCCTTGGGGCTCTCTCACATATTAATTAGAATTTTACTGATGTGCTCCCCTTTTTGATCACTGCCTATTTCAACACAGCTACAAATTTCTTAATTACCAATATTTAAATAGGAACATCAAGATAAAATGCATCATTATGAAAAACCCCCAAGTAATTTTCTTTCATGGGCTATTATGACAATACAGAAACATCACTTATCATGCAACTTTTGGTTTCTAAATAAAAAGCAAAACATTATCTCTGGTCCTCTAAAAAGTTTGATTTTAAAATATACTTCAGAATCTTGCCAGAATATATTAGATTTCTATAATTTTGGCTAAGGCATATACAATTTTGTCCACGTTTTCTAGATTATGTAAGCCCTTGATGGTGAACCTTCCTCCCCCAACACACACACTCAGCGATAACAATGAGATGGCTGCGGGGCTCCAGAGGTAGAGAAATTGACCGTACCTTCATGGGTAGGTTCTGGGTCGGGGGTAAGTGAGATGTCATCCAACTCACGCAGACAAAGCCATTCTCCATCCATAGATACTCGGAATTTGCAAAGATAAATGGTCTCCATGGCAGCCTGTGTGATCTTGTCTGTAGTGGGGGTTGGCATATCACTTTGTGGCGTCAGGGCAGACATGATGACTCAGCTGGTACAACAAAAAAAGAACTAAAAGGAAAAGCCTTCTGATGATAAGAAATACCTGGCTGTGTAAGAACAAACACACTCAAATCACACAAACTGCAGTAGCTTTTTCATATAGAAGCAAGGTATAAATGATGCTCCTCTTCTCTGCTACCTCCTCCTCCTTCCTCTTCCCTGTCTTTTTCTTCAGCTGTGCTAGATGCGATTAATCCTAAGCAACCAAAGAAAACCTGACCATGGCATTAAAAAATCTTCCACTTCTAGTTCCCAAAATTAAGAAAAGAAAACCTGAATAATATGTTTATAGGAACAGATATCCAGAAGTGGAGAATCACTGCTAGCCTCTGTCTCTCTCCTCTGATAAGCCTGGACACAGCGTGCTAATAGGATTGGTTGTGCGCAGCAAGCAGGGTGTTGACCAAAATGGCTGACTAATGAACTGAACTGAAAATTCAGACTCATGTGACCAGCTGCTCAGATCGTAGGGCAAGCAATTCCCAGGATGCTCTATAGATGCTGCTGATGCTGGGAGAGCAATTAGGCTGATCTTGCTTTCATCGTTCATAGCCTCTTTTCAGACAAGGCTAGTCAATCTGTGCTCAGGCATAACATAATGAATATATTCTTCATCGGTCCCTCTCACACTACAAAGGACTACGGAATGTCAGCGTGATGACTACAAAGGGAGAGCTGTACTCCTTTCACATGCCTGGGTGCTTCAACATAAATCAAATTCAATACCCCTATTTTTAGACTAGGCAAGCAAATTAAAGTTGAGGTAGAACCTCCAGTCAGTTTGAAGGTTTCTCAAAAACTACCTTTTAAATTAAAATGTCTCATCTAAGCAAACATTACACGGATTGACCCCCAGATAGTAATACAATGCGAATCAATTTTCTAGTTGTATTTGTTTGAAATACATCATTTACCCAGATTTAGCCTCTGTTTTTCATGGCAATATACATCATAAAAAAAAATGCCACTTCATAATTAAAATTTTATATTAAAAACTGGAGTGACTGAGTAAGTTCATCTAAAAGCTGGTACCACTGAACATGCCGTAAAAATTGGAAGATACCATGGTAAACTTTTGTTGAACCAGTATTTGAGTAATCAGCACTCTCAAATAACCGACATAACTCAAAGTTGAGTAGCTGTGGTCAGAGGATACGGGAGGGGAGCACAGAGTACCCTGCCAGCTGCACTCACTCACACTCCATCCCTGTCCCTCGGCAGGGGCGGAGCAACTGCTCAGACTTGGTGGAACCCAATGCCCACCTGCTAGCAGCACAGGCTCCACAGAGAGCCGCTTGCTCAAAGGGGAAAGCTAAAAGCCATGGGGCCCACTCCAGAGCTAGCCACAGCTCCCCCTGCAGTGTCATCCCCTCCTCCTCGCTGTGGGGCTCTGTCTTGGAGGGCTTATCAGAGCTCCAGGGGTGGGAGATGGCAAATGCAAACCTGCCTCCTCCTGCTCAGGCCCACGGCCACCCTACATCTTTGTATGGTATCTCAGCACAGAACCAAGCACAGAGCCAGGAAGAAAAGTACAGGGAGCCGCAGCTGGGGTTTATGTACAGAACACAAAGCAATGCCCCGCCAATCAGGTGGAGAGTGGAGCCCGCTCAGCACTGCCCTGCGTCCCCCCGTGCTGTGAGAGTGCAGCCAGCAGGCTCATCTGCTCTCCCACCCAGTGTGAGTACCCTCTATCCACAATATTGGATTATCCAGCAACCTCCCAGTTCCATGGATGCCAGGTACCACAGAGTTTACTGTACTCTATTCTTTAAAAAGTAATCCTGCCTGTGTTACTTAGAGGTTATTTGACTTTGCGCCCTCGACCTTAACGTTCTTCCCGAGATGAAAACTGCAGCCTAATTCTGCGCCTGACACCTTCTACCCAAGCTGATACCTCAAGAAATCAGTGATCTCAAGGTCACTGCCCAACCCCCAGTAATCTATATGACAGGACACCACCAGACAATAACCTCCTGTTTTCAAAGAGGTTTAAATAAGATTTGTATTAATTCCCATCCTCAGTGACTCAAGCATTATGCATGAATGAACTACCTCCCACACCAACAGAATGCCAAACTAGATATTTTACATTTAGGCTGTGTCTCCACTGTGCTCTCGTGCTGGCAGTTTCATGTAAACAAACAGTCTAAAAAGTGCAAAATGGTAGCTCATTTGCATATTCATGCAGCTAACGTGCGCATTCATGAGGCTATTTGCATATTTGCAGCAGAAATCAAGCCATGTAGACATGGTTCTGCTGGCAAAAACATCCTTTGCCAGGAGAACCATATCTACGTGGCTTGATTTCTGCTGCAAATATGCAAATTAGCTCTATGAATGTGCAAATCAGTTGTGTGAATATGCAAATGAGCTACCACTTTGTATTTTTGAGACTGCTTGTTTACATCAAATTGCTGGCATTAGGGCTCAATGCAGATACAGCCTGAAAACTTACATGACCTACAAACAAAAACAAAAAACCACTACATAGGGAACTTCCCTTCCCCCCAACACAGAAAAATCAAATGTAATCAGAAAAACCTAAATAATGCATTTGCTTGTACAAAAATATTAGTTTCACTACAAAATGACATTGCACTACAAAATTTTGGTCTCCAATAAATATATTTCAAAAAAAGGGAACAGAAAACAGTCACCAACTTGGTTTTCACTATAGTCATTCAACTGGGGGAAAAAAAAAAAAAAAAAAGGGGAAGCAATAGTTTTACAGCAGTTATTTCTAACAGACAGAGAAAAGAAGTGGCTTGCCAATATTACCCGGAGTGTTACGAGCTGCTTAGCTAGAATATACACACAGTCCCACTTAAAGGTAAAATAAATAGTTCTATAGCGTATTATTATGGTGATACTACACACAAGCACACACAGTAACTATTACAGGTAGCTTTCTGAGAGAAGCTATTTTTTAAAACACTGACAGCAATTTACCATGTTCGTGAAAAAAGTACAAAAACTACCCAAATAGCTTTCATTTCAATATTTGGATTTAATTATTACCATCACCCTAAAGCACAACATTTCTCTATATTTGCTATGCAAGTCTAGAAGATGTGCAACTTGACTCTTTCAAAAATTTTGAATGATATAGCAGAAACAAACTCAGCAAATAATCCTTCCAATCAGATGCTTACGAGATGCTTCTGATTAACAAAACTTTGCAGGTATGACCAGTTATCATGCAGATTTGGTCATCTGAAGTTCTGAGGATTTTGTAGAATATATTCAGACCATTTTTTTTTTAAATGAGATCTTCCTGTGCACTTGGTACCTTAACACCTTAGGCCAATCCTTCAACTTCTTCCACGAATGCAGGACTTCAATATCTTAGCATGTGACTGGCAAAGAACATATTCCCAGGATCTCAATTTACAACCGTCTTATATGTACACATACATATACATGTAGAGCACAGGAAGATAGGTCATTTAAAAAAAACAATTCAACAAACTAACAGAAGGGAAGGGGTGTCTGTTAACAGACTTTTGGCATTAAATCCAAATCTGCAAGACTGGAGGTACCTTGCAAGGTGCACTAGGGAGTCGTCCATTCAAGACCTAGGAGGAACGCAGCACGCTCGGGAGCAAGAGCCCCAGCCACTGCAGTGGGTCTTGTGAGTTGCCAGCATTTTGGTGGGCGGAATGGTGGAAGGAGAAAGAAACAGGGCAGGGTGGCATGCTGGCAGACAGTGTTCACTCTTTCCCAAGTCTGTTAAATCGAGGGTGTACTGTATATATTAAAAAAATATCAAATTCGCTCCAGCCAACATGGATTTACCTCCTTTAAGCACTTCTTGCTGGACAATGAAACTTTATCCGGTCAGTCTTTTTTTCAAGTTCCAATACAAAGCCACAAAATAACTGTAGGGGAATATTTAAAAAACAAAACTATTCCAAATAAAGCAATATAAAAGCATGAGCATTAAACAGTTATTTTTATTAAACCCAGTATTCTTTTCTTGGTACTTTTATTAAAGACCTGAATTTTGACCAACACTGTCCTTATATAGTATCTGAAAAATATGATACTTAAATTTATTTTACCTTAACGCTGTCCAACGTCTTCATAAAATAATCTCAACTACACCTGTCCTAGAAACTCTAAGCTCATCTAATCATCTTCAACAAAGAATGAAGTCCAATCTATTTTAAAAGGTGGCTGAATTATTTTTAAGGGTATCTGATACATGTTTTTGAATCCCTCAGAATTGTTTAGTGGTCCCTGGAACTGGGATACACTTCAAAACTCCTAGTGGAGTCGTGACTTTTTATTTAAAGGAAAAAAAATGAAACACATTCAGAACTTTTCTTTGCAAACACATTCTAAATGTAAGCTGATATCTACAACATTCAAGAGTTCTGAAAAAACAACATAGCAGCTAACAAAAGTATGTAATATACAGTTAACTCTTTGACATCGAGCATTCTATTACCTGGAACTCTCCATAAACTGTCATTTTAACCATAAGTAAATTTGAGTTACATTTTCCCTAAGCAAAGTATAGTAAAAGTAAATACAAATAAATACAGCAAATACAGTATAAGCTTACAGTGCACTACAGTACTGTTGGAAAATAATGTACTCTGCATACATATTTGTTTATTTCTTAATATCTAGTTTTGTTTTTTTTTAGTGTTATGCATTGCTAGATATACCAACCTATTACCCAGAATATACGACTATCCAGCAGCCTCCTGATCCTGGGGCTGCCGGTTTGGAAAATGTTTACTGTATGACAAAAGGCAGCTAATATACTGGAGAGTAAAAACTGTGCTTATCTGTAAAAGAGCAGAAGAGATGGACATTCTGGGATTCACTTGTTCATCAATGATCTAGAAAATGAGGTAAGCAGTGAGGTGGCAAAGTTTGCAGATGACACCAAGTTGTTCAGGACAGTCAAAACCAAAAGGGATTGTGAAGAACTACAAAAAGATCTCAGCAAACTGAGTGATTGGGCAGCAAAATGGCAAATGAAATTTAATGTGGGTAAGTGTAAGGTAATGCACATTGGAAAAAATAACCCAAATTACACGTACAACATGATGGGGTCAAATTTAGCTACGACAGATCAGGAAAGGGATCTTGGAGTTATACTGGATAGTTCTCTGAAGACATCCACGCAGTGTGCAGCGGCAGTTAATAAAGTAAATAGGATGTTAGGAATTATTAAAAAAGGGATAGATAATAAGACAAAAGATATCATACTTCCCCTATATAAAACTATGGTACGCCCACATCTTGAGTACTGTGTGCAGATGTGGTCTCCTCCCCTCAAAAAAGATATATTGGCATTAGAAAAGGTTCAGAAAAGGGCGACTAAGATGATTTGGGGTTTGGAACGGGTCCCATATGGGGAGAGGCTAGAGAGACTGGGACTTTTCAGTCTGGAAAAGAGGCGATTGAGGGGCGATATGATCGAGGTATATAAAATCATGAATGGTGTGGAGAAAGTGAATATAGAAAAATTATTTACCTTTTCCCATAATACAAGAACTAGGGGACACCAAATGAAATTGATGGGTAGTAGGTTCAAAACTAATAAAAGGAAATTTTTCTTCACACAGCGCACAGTCAACCTGTGGAACTCCTTGCCCGAGGAGGCTGTGAAGGCCAGGACTCTATTAGGGTTTAAAAAAGAGCTCGATAAATTTTTGCAGGTTAGGTCCATAAAGGGCTATTAGCCAGGGGTAAAGTATGGTGCCCTAGCCTTCAGTACAAGGGCAGGAGATGGATGGCAGGAGATAAATCACTTGATCATCATCTTCTGTTCTCCTTCTCTGGGGCACCTGGCATTGGCCACTGTCGGCAGACGGGATACTGGGCTGGATGGACCTTTGGTCTGACCCAGTATGGCCATTCTTATGTTCTTATGTTCACTGCCAGAACTTTATTTAGTACCAGAAAAATTGGTTTAAACAAATAAAAAACAGAGCTTTAAAACACCTTACATTATTAATGCAAAAGGTAGCCCTGTTAGTCTGTATTCTAACAAAATAAATAAGGTACATGACTGCTTGTTTGTTTTACTACATTAAATACAATAGAAGCAAAGTCATAGTTTCTGCATAGGAACACTGACGCAAAGCAAATGTGATACTTTTTTGTTTTTCTATAAATACTTTGGTACTAAAAACAAAGCAACCATGAGGAAAGACAAAGCTCTGTCAATGGCTCAGAAATCGGTCAAGGGACAGAAAAAGCACAGGACTAAATGGTGGAGGAGGCTAATAACGGGCACCACTTTATTAAACTGGTGACAAGTATCAGTGGTGTAGCCATGTTAGACTGCATCCACAAAAACAAGGAGTTGTGTCACCTTAAAGACTAACAGATTTATTTGGGCATATGCTTTAATTGTTTATGCCCGCAAAACCTACTATTCCAATAAATCTGTTAGTCTTTAAGGAGACACAGGACTCCCTGCTGTTCATTAAACTGGCGGTAGCTAGAAAAGGGTAAGAAGTCTAGCAAAAATGCTGGCATTATCAAAATATTTTACAGATAAGACATTCTGATTGAAGATTATAAGCAACAGTCAAACACAGAAGTTCTGTAAAAAATTTTTAAGTAAAGAAATCAAAAATTACATTCAGTTTCTCCTAAGTGAATCAGACATCTGAAAGCACACTAATCTATTCTACCATTACCATACAAAATATTAACTTTATATGACAGGACTTACTAAATTTAGGTCATGTGTATTAAATATTAACAAGATTAGTCCAAGAAAATATTTTTCTCTCTCCTCTTCTTTTATGGTGCCAAGGGACCAAAAAAGCCCTTTTGAACTCCAGCAAGTTTCTCTATTTTTCAAGTGACAAATCAGGAATCCATTGTTCATTTCATCCGCAGGGGAATAAATTCTAATTTACGTGCAGACCTCACACATTACTCCTAAAGGCAATACAGTCCTCTACTTTGGGTGCAATTTTTGTTCAGAAGCCAATAAAAAACTGAATTACAGCCTTGACCAGGGAGCACCTATCAATGCAACAAGAGGATTTGGAGATAGAGTATAGAATAAAATGGGAACATTTGGGGATGACATTACTTTGGTTATTCCAGGTGGCAGAAGACTGAGGAATTACAAAACAACGTACCAAACCTAGGTAAATGGACAGCTTTGGCGGATGTGATTCAATGAAGATAAATATTCAAAAACACAATAATGGCTTCTAAATTAACTGTTAACACTTAGAAGATAATCCAGGCAAACCTGCAAACAGGATAAAAGTCATACTGGCCATGTCAACACTAGCCAAAAACTTCGAAATGGCTATGCAAACAGCCATTTCGAAGTTTACTAATGAAGCGCTGAAATACATATTCAGCACTTCATTAGCATGCGGGCGGCCACGGCACTTTGAAATCGACGCGGCTCACCACCGTGCGGCTCCTTTTCGAAAGGACCCCGCCTACTTCAAAGTCCCCTTATTCCCATCTGCTCATAGGAGTAAGGAGACTTCGAAATTGACGCAGCTTGTCCAGACGGGGCTCCTTTTCAGAAGGACCCCGTCTACTTCAAAGTCCCCTTATTCCTATGAGCAGATGGGAATAAGGGGACTTTGAAGTAGGCGGGGTCCTTTCGAAAAGGAGCTGCACAGCGGCAAGCCGCGTCAATTTCGAAGTGCTGCGGCCGCCTGCATGCTAATGAAGTGCTGAATATGTATTTCAGCACTTCATTAGTAGATGGGGTCCTTTCGAAAAAGGGCCCTGTCTGGACGAGCCGCGTCAATTTTGAAGTGCCGTGGCCGCCCGCATGCTAATGCAGCGCTGAATATGTATTTCAGCGCTTCATTAGTAAACTTCAAAATGGCCATTTGCATGGCCATTTCGAAGTTTTTGGCTAGTGTAGACATAGCCATTGTGTATACACTTCTCCATGTTTAGTGGTAATAGCAAACTAAACGCTAACTGTCAGGAACCAGGAAGAAGCTTCCACTATAGACAAATTACTCCATACTTCCCACCGTAAGTTTTCTTCTGTGTCTCTCTGACGACTTTTACAGTCGTCAATTAATCAGGACATCAGTGTGATCCAGTTCAACAGTTTCTATGCTTCCAAATGAAAAATTCTGATAACCCAATTTCCCCATTCCCCCGCTTTGCCATTTGCAGATGGATCTCAGACATCAGGAATAAAATATCAATGTCCAATATCTTTTCCTTCAACTTTTATCTGGCGCAATATAGAAAAGCAGGGAGCAAAATAATCTCCCTTTGCATCGCTTCCCTGATATTTCTACTCCTGTTTTCAATGGCTGTGCCTCAAGTGACAATGGCAGCATGCCCATCCCCCAGCTCCAGAGGTAATACATATTCCTTTCCACATACATACACTTCATGTAACTGTATAAAATATTCACCAACCAACTTGCCCTAAAGGTGACAAGCTGGAAGATAATCATCCTCCACATGAATGGCAGACTAAGCAGGATCCAACTCTTCTTGCTTTGCCCCCACCTACCATTTCCACCTCTCTCTAGGCAATATTGACCTCCCATGGTTTGGAAAATTCTCTTATCTGACACAGGTCAGGGCCAGACTAGAGAGGTTCAGCCTGTATTAACTATCTCTCTCTGCAGTTTACAGGCTTCCCTCTCCCCAGTCTCCTCAAGTTTTCCATTCATTCTCTTAGGGGCATCTACATTTGAGTAGAGAATTGTGATTTCCAGCTTGCGTAGCTGTAGTCATGCTCAGTTCTCAAAGTAGAAACTAAAAACAACAGCCTGACCAGGACAGCTGCTCAGAGTATCCACTTAAGCACATATCTGGGAATTGGGCAGGCTTGTATTTGAAACAGCTTGTCAAAGGGGTTGTCCATCCTTCCATGGACACACAGTTATCTTTAGGTGCTAACAGACAGAGCTCGTGCAGGTGCATCTACGTGAGCTGGGGCTCAATTCTCAGCTCACATATAAAAACACCCTTTATCTCAATGTGGCTATGTCTACACTGCCCCAGAGCTTTGCAAGGGGCATGATAATGAACCTAACTGAAAGATGCTAATGAGGTGCTTGCATCAATATGCAGCGCTTCATTAGCATAATGGCAGCCGCAGCACTTCAAAGGTGCTGCTTTCGATTGCATGTGGCTCATCTACACGGGGTCCTTTTTGAAAGGATGCAGCACACTTCGAAATCCCCTTATTCCTATAACCAAATTTCAAAGTGTGCGGAGTCCTTTCGAAAAGGACCCCATGTAGACGAGCCACACGCGATCGAAAGAGGCACCTTCGAAATGCCACAGCTTCCACTATGCTAATGAGATGCTGCATATTGGTGGCAGTGCCTCATTGGCATCTTTTGGTTAGGTTCACTTTCACATCCCTTTCGAAGTTCTGGGGCTAGTGTAGACATAGCCTGTATGTTATTTTGTTCAGCTGCTAAAATACAATATTTATATCCTTTCCTCTTCCATATAAGAGTGGTTTTTAACCTTTTACCTATTTGTAGACCCTCTAAAATTTTCAAATGGAGGTGCAGACCCCCTTTGGGAACCTTCAGCATCATCCACGCACCATAGGTTGGAAACCACTATATTACAGCATTCCCTCACAATCAGCATCTATGAAAACCTTGTGCAATTTACACAAACTACCAGATACCTCAGTTTCCAGCTTGACTGCGGACCAGTACAAAGATCACATCTCACTATAAAGTAAAAATCCTTTGTTCTCATAGACAGGTTCCATATGAAAGAACACAGTTAAATATAATATGAACACAAAATTAATTGTTCAAAGCAGTTTGGAGTATAGTCTTTATGTAACAGAGAGATAGCCATGTCAGTCTATATAGTATCAAAACAAAAACGCAGTCCAGTAGCACTTTAAAGGCTAACAAAATAATTTATTGGATGGTGAGCTTTCGTGGGATAAACCCATTTCTTCAGACCATAGCCATACCAGAAGAGACTCAAAATTTAAGGCACAGAAAATGAAAAATAGTTATTATGGTTGACAAAACAGAAAAATGCCATGAAGGTGGGCAAATCAGAAGAGCAAAGGGGCAGTAGGAGTGGGGGAGGGTCAAGAGTCAGATAAAACAAAGTATGTATGAGAGTCCATATAATGACCCAGTAACAGAGGATAGCCATGCTAGTCTATATACTATGAAAACAAAAAAAACAGTCCAGTAGCACTTTAAAGGCTAACAAAATAATTTATTAGGTGATGAGCTTTTGTGGGACAGACCCACTTCTTCAGATCCTAGCCATACCAGAACAGACTCAAAATTTAAATATTGAGTCTGTTCTGGTATGGCTAGGATCCGAAGAAGTGGGTCTGTCCCACAAAAGTTCATCACCTAATAAATTATTTTGTTAGTCTTTAAAGTGCTACTAGACTGTTTTTTTTGTTTTCATAATAACCCAGGTAATTAGCATCCTGGTTCAAACCACTTGTTAATGTGTCAAATTTGAATATAAAATAGCTCGGCACTCTCTCTTCGCAGGCGATTCTTAAAGTTCCTTTTCAGTAAAGCACAGACTTCCAGGTCATTAACAGAATGGCCCACTCCATTAAAGTGCTGGCTGACAGGCTTGTGAGTTAAGAGCTTTTTGATGTCTGTTTTGTGTCCATTCATTCTTTGTCAAAGCATGTTTACCGTTTGTCCTATATAAAAAGCATGTGGGCATTGTTGGCACATGATGGCATATATGATGTTAGAAGAGGAATATGAGAATGTGCCCTTGATTCTGTGAATAACCTGGTTAGGTCCAGTGATGGTATCTCCACAATAGATATGTGGACAAAGCTGAAAACAGGGCTTGTTGCAAGGAAAAAGGCCTTGTGTGTGTATTTGTCACAAGAACCTTGTAATGTCTAAGAATGCCCTAACCAAGACACACTACACTTCCTCAGAAAGTACTTATTTTCTGTACTCTGTTTTTTAACAGTCATAACCTCCATGTCAGGCATAACTCAGATAATTATTAAAACTGGAAAAGGCTGCTTTATACATCTTAGCCCCTCAACACCCATAAACTACCCTTAACTATTATTTAAAATTCTTCTCCCTTTACAGCTGTGCTGAAAGGGATTAAGATTCACAGAGTGCTTTTAGATTTTTGACTGAAAGGCACTGTAAGCGTCAAATACAGATAATCTCACTATTCCTCAGTTGACATTAATTTCTAAAATAATGAGGGTAGCAATGTCAGGGGACCCAAGAGAACCACACCTGAAAGCAGAAGTTTCAATTCCAGTTGCACAGGAACACAAAACAGAAAAATATTGTCCAATGCAGAGATTGTCTCAAGCCATAACAAAACGAACAAGACATATTACAAAGCCTTAGTAATACAAGGCAGGACCTCACTGTAACATATGGATTACCCTATTATCAACACAGACATCTTGCATGAGAGAGAGGCCTGCTGCTTTGTGGGGGTGTGTTAGGGAAAGATTTCTGTGATCTGTAAGACTCATGTTGTACATGTGGTATGATTCCGATACAAAATGCTTATCAAAGATTATCTTTCTTCCTTTTCATCCTCTGCTTTGTGTATATTTATGCTGAAGCCTCGCTCGTCATTTCTCAGTTTCTTCTGGGAAACAAATGAGCACTAGAATGTCCTGACACTCCTAGGAATTACGTAGGTTGGGGTGAACAACTTTTTTTTTTTTTTTAAACAAACACTAGGCCCCACTTTTTGTCCCTGAAATTAGCAGCCCTCCCACACCAATAATCTGTCTAATATAATCCAAACCAATGGAAATTTTGGTTATGTTCATATGATAAACTCTTTCAATGTGTAAGAAAATACGTAGAATGTAAAATCTTTATGAATCGGTATAAAAATGTGAATACACATATACAAAAATAGCATATTTCAACATTTCTAATGAGCTGGATGAGTGGCTGATCATGCTGAACCCCTTATGAAATGTCGTCTCCCCCAAGGAGGCCCGTGCCCCATTTCATGCACCCCCGACCTAGGTGGTCTAAATAACAAATGGTGCAAAGAGACAGAAATTAATTGTCCTGGTTTAAACCTGAAAACCTAGGTGACGTTTGATGAGGAAAGCAGAGTCTGGGGCTAATCAGGACCAGATAAACAGCCCTCCAAAATTTGGGAAGGGTGTAGATCAAGCACTGCAAATTACTGGCTTCCTAAACAGGCTGGGCAGTTAAGCTTCCTATACTGGCTTTAAACCACAGAGGACTGCATGCTTCAGAAAAAACCTAGTTGGGGAACCTGAATGTTGACTTTGGGACTTCAGAGTGTTTTGGCACATGTCCTCCCCAACCTCACCTCAGCTCAGGAGAGGACAAATTAAACTTTCATTTCACTGCAGAGAGATGAGAAAGCACATGTGTATTAACTTATGAAAGCCAGACCCACCACACAAGGCATTCCTGTAACATCTTTATATTCCATCCCATTAATTAAGATCACCCACCTCACAGAGCACTGCATTACTAGTATAATAATTATAAACACTCAGGAATGCCTAAAGAAGTTGTGACTCCTGGGAGGATATTGAGTCTTCAGGTACATAGGGCTAGTCTCCACGTTGAAACAAAGCAAATCTCTCCAGAAAAAAACTGCAAACACCATTTTATTGTTAATTCCACAGAGGAGAGAGATGATAGCACAAAAGTCTAGTGCTAATTACCCAGACAGTGAATGAGGAAGTGTTGCTACTGCCTCTGATGCAGAGAGGCAGAATTAGAGCAAGGATGAAGAATGCTGACCTGAATGCAAGTGTGACCCAGGGGGAAGCAGGCAAGCAGCACCATGGGAACACTTTATATTTCCTCTTCCCTGTATTTCCTGCTAGGCCACCTCATCAGTCTTTTGGCCAGTAATCAGAAATCTGACTCCTGACACAAATTGCCACATAAACAGCTATCACCATACAGATAAACCAGCACAGTGCACCTATGTATGAATAAAGAAGCATAATGACTACGAACTCTTGAGATCCTACACTGACTTTAATTGCCCCATGCATGAGCAAACCCATTAAGCTCTCTAATGCCTTAGTTTCCCCATTTGCACAACACAAACCAACTCATAAAGGCTGTGTCTATACTTGGCCATTAGCATGGCCATTTTGAAGTTTTGGCCAAATCAGAGAATACTAATAAGGCGCTCAAATGAAAAGGACCCCCGGTGTAGACAAGCCTCACGTGAGCAAAACGCTTCACTTTCAAAATGCCGTGGCTGGCATCATGCTAATATTAATTTCGTTGCCTCATTAGCATTCTCCAATTTGGCCATTAGCATTTTGAAGTTTTCCCCTAGTGTAGACATAGCCAAAGGGTGTTCTAAAATCAGTGTTTACAGGACTTTGAAAATTAAAAGCACGATATCAAATACTAAATATTAACAAGAAAACTTTGGAATATGCCAAAACTCCTCTTTGTAAACACTGTATGCTTGCAATACAAGAGGCTAGACATTTCCACATTATAACCAGTCTTTGCTAAAATACCACAAACAATTTATTCTCACAATTACTTCACAAGTGGAGAAAAATACACTGCACAAGACCTATTTACTTTAGGACCCAGAGCCAGAAACCAGTCAAAGCGAACTATCCTGAGGACCCACACGCACCTTCTCCTCTAAGAATGACAGTGTAATGTCCAAGTTAAACTTCAAAGGACTGTCAGATCCTTCCCTAAAGCAAATTAATGGCTTCTGCATAGGAACACTAACTCAAAGCTGATAGAATAGAGGCAAGAACTGATAAATATGGTTTGTTTGGTTTTTTTACATAAACGCTTTGATATTAAAAACAAAGCAATCACTTGGAAAAGGGTAAAGCATGACTATTCCTAAAGTGATAGCTGAGTTTGTGGATAAGTATTTCATGCAGCCACACATACCAAGTATTCCTCTCAGTGTGTTTTCCACAACTTCCAAGGCCCCAATCATATTTCTCCTGACTCCCATTCAAACCATATACACATCACTCTCCTGTTGGGGTGATGACAGTAACGGATGGAGGGAACATTAGAGGCCTCCTCTTCTGAAGAGCCTGCCACCCTGTTTAAAGGGTGTCTGGATGCAATTTCCCCATATTCAATGGAGTCATTACTTCTAGATACTAGCCATAGAGAGGTAGCTGTGTTAACTCTGTAGCTTCACAAAAAACGACAACAAAAAGAAGCAGTCCTATTGCACCTTAAGAGACTAATCCACCAAAGCTCACCACCGAGTAAGTAAAATGCTAGCCTTTTAAGGTGCTAAAGGATTGCTTGTTTTCTCTGGATACGACTAACTCTTTCCTGCCAGAAAAGACTGATGCACGGAGTTCACAAAAATTTGAACAGAAGGAATCCAAGTTATGACTCTAAAGTATTTAACAAAAGAGCAGGTCCCCAACCCTACCTGCCCCCCAGCTGAGACGACAAAGCCAGCCCCTGTGCTATACCCCAGACCGAGTCAATGCATTTTTCAGGAACAAAGTACAGACATGGAGATCCTCGGCCCCGTTGTGTTGCCTTCTCCCTTGGCAACGAAACCAGTTTCCCACGGAAGTGAGAAACCCAAAGCCCTGGTTGTCTTAACCCCCTGCCCCTGGCACCGCAGCTCGATCGCAAGCCCGGGGGCTCTGCTGGGGAGAGCCCCTCGTTGAAAGAGGCCAGCAAGCCGCAGGGAACGGAGGAGGAAGGCTAAAGCCACCACAAGCCCCAAGTTCCAGTCCAGGGAGGTCTGAGCGGGAGACTCCAGGAACGCGAGGCGGGGAAGGGACCGGGGAGCGCGGTAGGAGCCGGGGCGCCCGGACTGAGCGGGAAGGGGACGCGGCTCGGGAAGCCCACGAGTGGCAGGAGGCCGAGGGCAATGCTGGGGTAAGTCAGGACACGAGGCGCCCCGGGGTCGGGGGGGGGAAGGGGGCGGCTACGAGGGGGCGGGGGAGGGGCTACTTACGGGTGCCGGCTCTGTCCTGCCCCGGGGAGGTCAGCAGCAGCACGGGCAGGGCGGCGCCGCCAGGGGGGCTCCACAGGCTGGGCGGCTGCAGCCCGGGCGGCGCGGTGCCTCCGGGGCCCGGATAGAGCAGGAAATAAGGGGGCGAGTCGGGGGGCGCCTCCGCCGCCTCCCCGGACGAGGGGCTGCGCCGCCCCCGCGTCTCCATGGAGGGGGGCAACGCCGCGCCGGCTCCGTCCGGGCAACTTTCGCCGCCGGGCGGGGGGCGCTCTGAGTCCGCCTCCGCCATAGACCCCGGCCCCGCCCCGGAAAGGCCGGGCCGCCCGCAGGCCCCGCCCCGGGCCCGGCGCACCCCTCCCCCACCGTCCCCTCATGGTGCCCGTCGTCCCCGGCCCCTCTCTGAGGCTCTGTCTCGCGCGCCTGCCAACGTCCCTTCACTCGGCCTCCATTCCCCACCCCCGCTGCGCCGGCGGTTGGCCCCTCCCCACCGTACCCCACCCACCAGGCTGGAGGGGGTTCTCCTTCCAGGGGCGAGCCCCTCTCCCAGGCCCCTCAGTCTGCCCCGCCAGTCTCTGCGGGGGCCTCCCGCTCCCGCCGGCCCCTCTGACGCTGCCTTGCTCGCTGGGAGGTTCGCAGCGTTTGTCCCTTCACTGGTGGGCGCGCTGAACACCCAGATCTCTCCCTCACCTTTCTCTCCCCTTTAACTTCTTCCTGGCGTGGGTTCCTGCCGGCAGGCAGGGGTCACTGTTGGGGGTGCGGGCCAGGAACGTGTGGCCAAGTTGCTCTGTTGAAGTTGGGCTGCGTATCGGAAGTGGTCCTGCTCAATCAAGAAAGACACACTGGTGTTATGTCAGAGGGGTAGCCCTCCTCAGGCAGCGGCGGCTCCGCTGGCTTGGCCACGTCCACAGGATGAATGATGGAAGGATCCCAGAAGACATCCTGAACGGCGAGCTAGTCTCTGGCAAAAGACCTCCCGGACGCCCCCAGTTGCTCTATAAAGATGTTTGCAAGAGGGACCTCAGGGAGGTAGACATCGAGCCGGACAGCTGGGAGGAGCTGGCAGATGATCACAGCAGATGGAGGCAGGAACTACACAAGGGCCTTCAGAAGGGTGAGATGGGGATGAGACAGCTAGCAGAGGAGACACGAGCCCACAGTAAGGACCTGTCAGACACCCACTACACACACACAACAGATGCAGCAAGGACTGTCGCTTTCGTGTGAGCCTTCACAGTCATAGTCGACGCTGCAAATGGTGATCCCAAATGGAACTACGAAGGGCGCGATCCATAGTCTACGTAGACTGAAGGATGCCTACTACTGCTACTAGCCCTGTTAGTCTGTAACTGCAAAAGTAACTACAAATAACTACGAGTCCTGCGGCACCTTAAAGACTAACAGATTTATTTGAGCACAAGCATTCAGGGTAAAATCCTCTTCACAAGCTTTCCATTTATTTTGCAACTATTATTTCCACCATAATTATTCTGATTTTGGTTAGCAAAACGTAGCAGGTGCTGTTCCTCCCACCCCTGAATATTAAATACATTAGTAAAATGATCTGTACCATCAAAATCAAAAAGGAGTCAAGCAGCACTTTAAAGACTAACAAAATAATTTATTAGGTGAGCTTTTGTGGGACAGACCCACTTCTTCAGACCATAGCCAGACCAGGACAGACTCAATATTTAAGGCACAGAGAACCAAAAATAGTAATCAAGGTGGACAAATCAGACAAAAAATTATCAAGGTGAGCAAATCAGAGAATAGAGGGGTGGCGGGGGAGTCAAGAATTAGAGTAAGCCAAGTATACAAATGAGCCCCTATAATGAC
This sequence comes from Carettochelys insculpta, assembly GCF_033958435.1. Lineage (NCBI taxonomy): Eukaryota > Metazoa > Chordata > Testudines > Carettochelyidae > Carettochelys > Carettochelys insculpta. The sequence goes on along the minus strand of NC_134140.1, from coordinate 128,338,168 downwards.
CCAGAAAATTCTCATCCCAGTTCAAACCACATGTTAATGTGTCAAATTTGACTATAAAAGAGAGTTCAGCAGCCCCTCTTTCCAAAGTGTTGTGAAAATTCCTCTTCAGTAAGACGCAAACTTTTAAGTCATTAACAGAATGGCCCACTCCATTAAAATGCTGGCTGACCATTCGTGGCTCACGAGTGTTTTTATGTCTGTTTTGTGCCCCAAAGAGTTAACTTTGTCTAAGAGAGTTTGAAGTCTGTCCAATATACAGAGCATCTGGGCATTGTTGGCACATGATGGCATATATGATGTTAGTTGAGGAACATGAGAATGTGCCCATGATTCTGTGACTAGCCTGGTTAGGTCCAGTGATGGCATCTCCAGAATAGACATCTGGACAAAGCTGGCAGCGGGCTTTGTTGCAAGAAAAAGGTCCAGGGCTGGTGTTCCTGCGGTGTAGACTGTGGTTGTGGATGAGAATCCTCATAAGATTGGGAGGTTGTCTGTAGGAGAGAACAGGCCTGTCACCTAGGGCTTTCTGGAGTGTGGCATCCTGATTAAGGATAGGTTGTAGGTCTTTAATAATGCGTTGCAGTGGTTTGAGTTGGGGGCTGTAGGTAATGACCAGTGATGTTCTGTTCTTGGCTTTTTTGGGCCGATCTTGGAGTAGCTGGTCTCTGGCTATTCATCTGGCCCTTTCAATTTGTTCTTTTTATTTCTCCTGGCGGATAATTAAGGTTTATGAATATTTGGTAAAGATCTTGTAGTTTTTGGTATCTGTCAGGATCAGAGCAAATACGATTGTACCTAAGGGCTTGACTGTAAACAATGGATCTAGTTATGCGTGCAGGATGGAAGCTAGAAGTGTGTAGGTAAGTATAGCGATCAGTGGGTTTCCAGTACAGAGTGGTACCAATCAGGCCATCCTTGATTTGTACTGTAGCGTCCAGGATATGTATCTCTCATGTGGAATAATCAAGGCATAAGTTGATGGTGGGGTGCAGATTGTTAAAGTCTCTGTGGAGGTGTCTATACCATGGGTCCAAATCATAAAGATGTCATCAATGTATCTTGAGGAGGGATAATAGGGGACGAGAGCTGAGGAATCCTTGTTCCAGCTCAGCCATAAATATATTAGCATATTATGGAGCCATGCGGGTGCCCGTAGCAGTTCCACTAATCTGGAGGTACAAATTGTCCCCAAATCAAAAATAATTGTGGGTGAGAACAAAGTTACAGAGGTCAGACACCAGATTGGCTGTGGTGACATCAGGGATGGTATTCGTGATCGCTTGTAATCATCTTCGTGTGATCTGTACCAGTCTGCTGTACTTCTATGTCAATATATTAATGTACTTACATGGCCCTCATCATTGTAGTATATGACAGGGGTGTGCAAAGTGGGGGAGCAGGCTTCCATACTGGGCATGAAATTTCATAATGGAGTGCAGCACAATTGACTGCTGGGTCTCAGGCTCCTCCATTTCATTCAAAATATTGAAATATGTTACTGTTTTTATGTATGCATATTCACATTTATATTCTGATTAATACAGTTTTTACATTCTACATACTTATTTTCTGACATGCTGAAAGGGTCGTGTATTTTTTTTCATATGACACAACCAAAATTTCTGTCGGTTTGGATTTCATTAGACAAGGTGTGAGGTGCTCTGGTAATTGCAGGGACAAAAAATGCCGCCCAACATAAAAGGTTTACTCATCCCTAGTATATGACAACTATCCAACAGCTATTTTCTCTCTCACCCTTTTTCTTCACAGATACATAATACAGAATAATAGTTTGATTTTATAGCACTTAGTTTTCCAATCACATTGTTTTAAGAAGGAAATGTTTATGTATAATGTCAAACATTCAAATTACAACAGAACTATAAACATTATTTAGAAAAGTTAGATTGAGGTCTTCCAGTTACCAGGCCTGAGGAAGTGCATCCAAGAATACTCAACGAGCTGACTAAGGAAGTATTTGAAAAGTCATGGAAGACAGGAGAGATTCCAAAAGACTGAAAAAAGGAAACAAGGGAAGTCCAGGAAACTACAGAAAAGTCATTTTAAACTCTATGCCAGGAAATATAATGGAGCCAAAAATTAAGGAATCTGTGACAGACCCTTCTCATGCTTGTGAAAATTGGGTTATGAAGATGAATATGCGTACAGTAAAAGTTCTATTTGGCATCTGTGGGGAACTGTGGAACTCGCAGCAGCCAGCCCTGGCTGGTCAGCTGGCCCCCAGCATACAAAATAACTCAATGTGTCAGTTATCTGGGCGCCCAATAAACTTTTACAGTAACTCAGAGATGCTTTGAACAAAATACCTCTTGTAACATATAATTTTAATGTTATAATTTGCTGAATCTATTGCATTTTTGTGCATGTACCATTCTTGTATATGAAGTTAGAAATACGGAGTGTATGTCTGTTTATAGTTTTAAATTTGGTGCTCCTGGAACCCTAACAACTGGGTGATCAACTTAACAATCTATAGACAGCATTGTTTGTCCTGTAAGTCTAAAAGGTGGATGGTACTAGAAACACATGACTATACCAGTTGGTACTGAAAGCCATTTTAATCTAGCATTTTTCAATGAGCAGAGATGGTGGTAAAACAAAGGTTTCCCACTGTATGGGGAAGTCTATTTAACCTAAGAGAAGCTATTAGTTTTGTTCTTCAGTTTGCCTTGGAAATTGCCTGACACACTGTAAGGGGAGAAAAAACTTTGCAGAAGAACTGGAGACCAAAGTCAAGATAAAATACTTTCCGACTTGAAGGTTTCACCTGTTATAAGAACAGCTGTTTAGCGTAAGAATTCATATGTAATTAAATTCTTAGCAGAATAGAACTAGTTGTTTTCCTTTTATTTTAATTTGGAAATTCACTTTAATCTGTTTTTACTAATAACCACTTAAATCCTACTGTTATTTGGTTAATAACTTGTTTCTAAGCAAGCCCAGTATAAGTAATTATTCGCATATCTCCCTTTCACTAATAAAAGGGGCTTACCTAATGAATTCTGTGTGAATCTTTTGCACAGAGATAGACTAATGTATTTGGGGTTGTTTTGATCCCTTTTGGGGGTTGGTTTTGTGGCTGTTGTACCCTAAAACTGCATCCTCCCAGAGCTGAAGTAAACCAGTGTCTGCATGGTTGCATACGTAATCCCAACTCTGTGCCTTGGCAGGGGGAGACCAGAGGATCTGGCTGAGCAGGACAGGGAGATGGGGAGCCCCACAGAACAAGAAGGTGTGTGTCAGTGGCATAATCAGCACACCAGGTACACCCCAAAGGGTTTTCTGTGATCACACCCTACCACAGAATCTATTTGAATGCAAACATCTGGAAACTAATAAGGTGATAAGTAACAGCATGGATTTATAAAGAATAAAGCATGTCAAACCAATCTGAGAGCTTTCTCTGATTGAATAACAAGCCTTGCGAACAAGAAGGGAGCAGTAAATGTGGTATACCTACACTTTAGTGAAGCATTTGATAGTCTCACAAGAACTTCTTATAAACAAACTTGGGAAATACAACCTAAGCAGGGCTAATACAAGGTGTCTGCATAACTGGTTGGGTGACCATTCCCAGAGAGTAATCAATTATTCACAGTCATGCTGGAAGGGCATAACAAATGCGGTTCTGTAGGGATCAGTTTTGGGACTGGTTCTATTCAATATTTTCAATAATTATTTAGCTAATGGCAAAAAGACTGTGCTTTTAAAGTTGATGCTAAGCTGGGAGGGGTTGCAAGTGCTTTGGACTATAGGGTTATAATTCAAAATGATCTGGACAAAGAGGAGAAATGGCCTGAGGTAAACAGGATGAAATACAATAAGGACAAGTGAAAAGTACTCCTGTTAGGAAGGACCAATCTGTTTCTCACACAAAATGGGAAATGACGGTCTAGGAAGGAGTACGGTGGAAAGGGTTCAAGGGTCAGAGGATCACAAGTTAAATGAATCAACAGCGTAACACTTGCGCAAAAAAAAAACAAAAAACATTCTGGGAGGTATTACAACGTATGTTCTAAGCTAGACATGAAAAGTAATTCTTCTGCTATCCTGTGATGATTACGCCTCAGCTGGACACCCATTTCAAGAAAGATGTTGGTAAATTGGAAGTGGGCTAGAAAAGAGAAACAAGAATTACTGAAGGTCTAGAAACCATGACCTGTGAGTGAAGACTAAAAGAATTGGGTTCCTTTAGTCTGGAAAAAAGAAAACAGACATAACAGCCTTCAAGTGCCTAAAAGGATATTACTAGGAAGAGGGAGAAAAAATATTCTTAACATCTGATAATTTGTTCTTGTCCTATAGGCTTAAATTGCAGCAATGGAGATTTAGGTTGGATAGTTTTATTGAAGTTGGGGTACAAAATTTTGCTGTGACTTATATCCTGTGCCATCTGACTAAAGTAATTGCATCTCGCAGCCGAGTCAGGTGCTGCATGTTTACAGACTGCACATATATCTTACCACAAAAACAAATACAGAGAGTCTTGCACGAGAGAGGCAATCTAGATTTTATTCTGCACAACAGATGTTCTGTAGAAGTAGGGCAAGGAATTTAACGTCTGCTGCAGCATCTCCATTTGCAAAGTGGTGATAATAAATTCTTCCCTACTTCAGAAAGGAAAACTGAAGAGACACTAATATTTGTAAATTCCTTTGAAATCAACAGGTGCAGAGGGTCACGCCTCACAGCAGAATTTGCCTGCATCTCAGGATATTTGCCTGTAAATAAGGATTAATGGAACAGATGCCTGTACTTTCTAGTAGCAATGGTGTTTTTGAATACTTACGTCATGAACCTACTGCTTCACTACATAAGTATCTCAAGTATTATTCAGCCCCAAATTCATTTACCTAACAAGGTATGGCCGTTATTGTCTTAAAAACAAATATATATATTCAGTGAGGCAGAATGGAATATTATATTTACATATAAAAATCCCTTCAAGCACTTGCAAAGCAGTGAGGGAACACAAGGAGCACACATCTTCTCTTTGGACTTCACTGACATTTTCCCCCCCCATCTTGTTTTGTTAGTTTCTTTGTTCTCTTCTAGATTTTTCCCTTTTTCAAATAATATTCATTTTCCCATTCCCATAAATTTTACTCTGCTTCCCACTAACATCTCCCTCCTACAGGTACTTGCCCCCCATCTACATGATCAAGAAAAGATTTTCAGCAGTGCCTTCCTCCTTAAATTGTACCAACACACACACCAAAAACCAAAAAATACAAAACCAAAACCACAATCCTTATCAACTTCCCATTCTTTTTAAAAAGCCATCACCTAACAGTCATTCCTTGCTGGCTGAACAGCAATTTAAAAAATTTTAACCTCCCCCTAAACACACAGCTAGACTCAAAAGTTGCCATGCTCAAGCAAAAAACCTTCAAAAACAGGCTGCACCATGAAACTGCTGAGTTGTAGTTCATAAGCAAATTTGACACCATCAGAATGGATATGAACAGGGACTTGGAATGGCTCACTCATTACCATAGGTAATTTTCCACTTTAGGTATTCTAACCTTTTTATCCATATCTGTCCTGATTTAATTAACTCTGATGTAAGACTCCTATCTAAGTATTCTTACTGTTTCTTTTTCTTTCCCTTCATGCATCTGATGAAGTAAGTTGCAACGCATAAAAGCGTATACCATAATAAAATTGTTAGCCTTTAAAGTGCAATGGGACTTCTTGTTTTTTGCTAAAACAGACTAACATGGTTATCTCTGAAACAAGCAATTTAAGAGGAAATATTATTCAACACCTTGTTGGAACAGATCTTATATGGGAAGATCTGCATTCTATTTCTGTCAGACATCCTTATACAACTATAGGAAAGTCAAAGCTTCTTTGTGATTTAGTTTCCTAGCTGCAAAATGAGAATGTTAATAGGATTGTAATGAGGCTTATTTTATTAGAATTTTCAGATCCTTGTATAGAAGTGCAATGTTATTTTTATTAACACATAACTGGATCACATCACTCAGAATTCTAGCGGTAAAAGTACAAAAATATTTAAGATATGTCAGAAGTGGAATAAACATTGGTGCTGATTTTAGGATTCCTACTTCTTACCAAGTTAAATTTTCCTGAATCTTGCCAGACTAATTCACAGGTTCCAAAAAATATCTTGGCTATAATCGCTTTTTGCCTCATGCTGCAATATCGTGTCATGTTGAAATGTAACATTCTTTTCTCCAACATGACAAAATTCCCTAAGTGTCAACCTCAAAGACAACTAATTCCTGGAGACTAATTTTTTTTCTAGTGCTGTCACTAATGATTTGCCATCACGTTGCCCATAATGGTCTCATCTGCCATACCAGAATTTTAGAACGGAAACATTCCGGTGAGATAGATGGATCCCTGTAACAATCCTCAACCAGTCCTCGGTCATTCACCCCACAATCTGCCTACTTGGTTTTGATCCAATGGTCTCTTTTGAACAGGTACCAGACAAGGCAAGGTCTCTGGGCAGCCAACCTGAATCACTGGGGTCTTCATGACAGCCCCTTGGCATACCGCAGACAAAGACACATGCTGATGAATGCCATCTGATGTGGTTCAGCAGGGATCTGGAAAAACTGCATCATGTCACTGAAGAGTGTATAAATTTTTTACTGCTCTGGTATGGTAGGTTTTGTCAGGAGATAAGAAGAGTAAACCAGGGGAACTGCAATGTTGTTTCTATTAGAAGTCGCTAGAGAGAAGAGAAGATGCAATAAACTTGCATCATTTTAGACAGCTCCAAGTTTACTTTTACTTCCCTATGGTTTTGATTTAGAACAATCCGCTGGGTTTTGTTTGTTCACCCAACCAGATGCCAAATGGTGATACTGCCTGGATGACTATGAGACAACTACTAGGCAAACAGACAAGGGCTGTGTTTACACAAGCCCAAAACTTCGAATTGGCCATGCAAATGGCCATTTCAAAATTTACTAATGAAGCGCTGAAATACACATTCAGTGCCTCATTAGAATACCTGCAGCCGCAGCACTTCAAAATTTATGCAGCTCACCGCTGCACAGCTCGTCCAGACTGGACTCCTTTTCGAATGGACCCCAGCAACTTCAAAATCCCCTTGTCCCTAACAGCACATAGGAGTAAGGGGATTTTGAAGCTGCTGGGGTCCTTTTGAAAAGGAGCCCAGTCTGGACGAGCCGCGCCAATTTCGAAGTTTTGGGCTAGTGTAGACGTAGCCAAGATGTTGTGAGCGAGGGGTACAGACCATTATGAAAAGGAAATTTAATTCTATCTAAGTAGACCTTGCTTGCCCTCCCTCAGCAAAGATGAATACATGCTCAGTAGCCAATATCACATGTACAATAATAAAGCCAAGCACAATAGGCACTGGCCTCCTTTTTGTTTCAAGTTACCATAATCTTTGGTGTTCCTCTTTCTAGAAGAGGGTTTTACACATCTTCATGCTTTTCAAATACACGTTTTTGTAAAAAGAATGTTAAAAAGAAACTTGGGTGAGTCATGGTGCTTCAAGAGTGTGACTCGAACACAAGGGATGAGTAGAACCAGCAAATGGTCTGGGTCCAGCGTATTCATGGAAATTACAGCTGGATGGGAAAAAAATATTACAAGTCTGGCAGGGAGCCCCATCACCAAAAATCTTGTTACTGAACAGGAAGAGAGTAAACAGTAAGGCAAGGGCTTTGCAAAATGTGCATTTAGTTCACATGCTTCGTATCTTAGATCTAGCATGGCCATGTGATCATTCCTTTCTCTACCTTTCCAATCCCTCCTAATCAGTGCAACCTGCCCATAACTAAGAGGAAGTACTTTGTGGCAGAGGTATAAAGTCATCTGACAATAGTAATCTGGATGTGTCAGTTTCTTCTGTGAACAAGAAACTTTGTTAGAACAAGGAAAACATTATCCATAAACTCACTCTGTCTTTGTAAAGCACTTTCAAGTTTCCCTTCTGGATTGCTTCCTGCTACAGAGTTAAACAGTACACTCTCGTACGAGGTCTTCAAAAATCATTTACCATCAATGTTGGTTATGAGAAGCATCTTTTAGTTATACTTAGAGACAATTACATTACTTACTAGTACTCTTCAGTAGCACTTCCTTATTCAATATATTTAAAAGCCTATTTCAGCTTTCAAAATTGAAGACTGACTATACTCTGAATTAGCACACTGTAAATAGGATCCCAAGAGATTTCATTTTCAGGCTGACTCAGCTGGCACTGCTTTCAAGTCATCGATGTGATGTACACCATCTACTGTCTGGACTGTGGCATATTGTTTCCTGAAAGACTGAAGATATGAGCTGAAGTTGATATGCTATATTCATTGTTAGCTTAAGTTTTAAGTCTACAATTTCTAGAAGAGAGGAAATGTTTGATATTGGAAAACAAAGAAAACATTATCAGTTTCCATTTCCATAAATCTGCTAGTAGTTAAAGGCACATCAGTTTTCTACACTAATGCAAAGCATTCTGCATACTTTTTCACCCTTATGTCTTGCCCATTTTGTTAGCTTTGTATAGTCTACAATTTTAAGGGTGCAAATGTTAATTTAAAATACTCTTTACAGGACATAAGCATTTCATTTAGTGACCATATAAGATCAATTAATGTTTTCAAATTTTACACATTGGTAAAATCACCCAGTTGGGCTGATGTTTTGACATCACTCTGCCCATCTCCCATCAGTTCTCCCCAGAAGGATATAAGCCTATCAAAAAAAATCAGAAACGTCACCAATAACTGAGGTTTCTCCATACATTTGTAGCTCACGTAGAAAACAAGAACAGCTTTGAAATGCACACTGATGCTCTTTGGTTTTATCATGTTCCCTACACACTGATAAAATAAATATAATAGTTGCAAAGGCACACCACACCTACTCCATATTTAAAGCTAAAATTAGCTTCCCATTATAAGCCTGATTTAAACCTGTTTTTAAGATGAGCAATGCTAAATAAGGAATACATTATGTGTCTGCCACAAGAGCAAAGGAATTTCAACTGATACCCTTGTGACACTAATCCTATTCTGACTCAGGTCCACTGGCAGTCATGGTGCACAAACTGAGTGTACAGCCCAAGCATTTGTAATTCACATGCAGACAGGCTTGACAGTTCACAGAAGACAGTTCACAGCCAGAATCTCACCTTCAGGGTGATATTTTCAAAAGCACTGTTTGACCCACTTCTGCTTCCACTGAAGTCAATGGCCAAGAGTGAAATTCCCAGTGACTGCCACTGCAGTAGAGATAAGCCAGCAATGAGTATCTTTGAAAATCCCATTCTATGAAACACTCAGAAACTACAGCTTTCATAATAAAAACCAAAGTTGGAAAAAACCTATCGGCCCAACAGCACCACCAATGGAAGTTATGTGACTTGTTTTGTTGGATTGTACCATCAGAAAACAAACGTGGTCTCCCAACCAGTCCAGGACCTGAGGGATCTTGCTTCATTTTTACACCTACCTGCAGCCCTCCCTCTTTCTCCAATATGTTGCTGAAGTGTGGAACCCAATTCCATGAAGAAGCTGGAGGTGTGACAATCTCTCCACCTACTGCCAGCCACTAGTGTTCCCTGACCCCCCGAAGTAGTCTGCACTGGCTCACCGCCTTCTAAATTACCACTGTTCAATGGCCAGATCGAGCTCCAGTTCTCTCTGCCACACCCACTACCGCAACACAGAAATACTAGTTAATTACATATGTTGAATTAATTATGGGTTCTATTCAGAATGCTGCTGTGGGACATGAACAGTATCTCTATGGATTTAATCATCAGCCAAGCCATTAGTGGGAGTGAACAGGCACAGCAACACTATGCATTGACACTGAGGATCTGTCCCCATGTATTCACATACTGAGATACATTCTGTCTTTGGAATCATACCACATAGCTTTAATTTTTGCAGTAATTTACACTAGAACACACGGTCGCTGAAATCAACCTCTTTCCATGTGTTCCAGTCTGACTATAGTTCTGCCTCCCTTTTCTAATCACCCCTCCTTTTTTTATTACTCTAGGGCAGGCATGGGGAAGCTGACCCACAGAAAAATTAGATGGGAGCTGCACGCACAAGTGAGAAGCAAAAATACCCAAAAAAACAAAAAGCTCCTCCTACACAAAATCCTTATTGACCTGGCACACAAGTGAGGAGGAAGGAAGGAACTGGGTACTGAGGTTCAGAGCTTAACCCCAGGACTGGATTAACTTTTTCGGGGGCCCAGAGCTAGTGGATTTTGTGGGGTCCCCGTAAGCTTTCGGATAAGGCCAAAAATGAGGGGTTCAGTGTGTGGGAGGCAGCCATGACATGGAGGTAGGAATTTCTTCTGGGCAGCCACCCAAGCTTACAGGGAACACTGGTGCAGGAGCTGGGTGGGAGACAGGATGTAAGAGAATGCTGGGGGTTGAGGGTGTGGGGCCTGGACAGGAGGGAAAGTACAGTAGTGGGCTGTGGTGATGGTGTAGGATCTGGATGGAAAGGGGTGCAGGAGCAGACTGAGGGTGGAGGTGCAGAGTGAAAAGAAGGGAGGGTGCAGGAGCAGGCTGGGGTGGTGGTGCGAGGTCTGGGTAGGAAGGAGGGTGCAGGGGATTGGGGCACCTATCTGGCACAGCTCCTGGGGAAGGCACAGCTGCAAGGCACAGCCCTGCACGCTGCAGAGAAATGATTCCCAGCCAATGGGAATGGTAGTGGCAGCACTTTGCAGAGAGCGCTTCCTTGCATCACACATTCAAATCTCGGATTCCCCATTGAGATTGTTTAAAAGTTATTAGTTCCAACAGTGACTTTATAATTTGAACACATCTACTAAGCCAGCCATTTCACATAAACCACTGGATTTATTATGACGACTTTCATATACTGCTGATCTGGGGCTACTATCTAGGCAGATTTGCCATCCTGAGACAGACTCAATGAGCGCCCACTAGAAATTAACTGGATTTGTACATGCTCAGCAACTCTCAGGATATGGCTCACAGAGGTGCAAGTTACACTGTAACTATCGCTTGAAAACAGAAGAAACACCTTTTGCAATTTCAGTATAACCAGACTCATGAGCTGGCTCCCAAATGAAACTGCTATTTTACTGATACTTCCCAGCAAGACTTTCAGTCAGATTATAACACGGGAAATGCAATTCTCCATTACAATGCATGGGAAAATTAACAGACATTGAAAATTGTTGTAACATTTACCAAAGGGGGCCTTTTTTAAAACAGCTTTATCTACAGAGCAGAAACAGTACGGCTTCCTAATTATTTAATGCTGCCTCAGTGTTTAGCATGAATTAACTATAAGAACAGACAAGGACCATTCAGATCAGGGATTATAGCAAAGGTTAAGGACTGTTAAATGAGCTAGTGCTAGTCAGTTTGGCCTTGTTTATGCTTATACCTCAGCTGTGCTAGGCACCAATGCAAATAAATTGCTGACAACCAATTGCTAAAATGGTGGTACCTGCAGAGACAAGGCCAAAGAAATAAGGTATCAATGAATTAAACTGCTTAAACACTGATTTATTTTGAGACGTATATTGGCCTACTGAGTATAGAAAATACATAAGCTTCTGAATGTAGCAGCTTTCCACTGAATTGCTAAGTATTGCTTCCTAGACCTTTTTTCATCTTCTATTTAGTAATTCATTCCCTTATACAATTAATTCTTATTCACTTTCCCCCCGCCATCAACAAATGTCCAAATAAGTCAGAGGAAATGTGGAGCAAGGAGTGAAGTATAGTAGCCATTAGAGTACCAAGGCAGGCACCTAATTCTACAGCTCACCACAGTAACTGGACCTGGTAATACACTAGACAGGAAATAGCAATGGCAACTGTAAGTATTTCACTCCACATGGACTCTCGTTGCAGATCCTGCTGAGTTCCTTTCCAAATACCAAATCCACTGGCACCCTTTAAGTCCTACATGACCTGATTCCTGCCCCATCATCAGTATTTCACTCCCTTCCTTCACCATGTCCTATCCTCCTCAGTGAATAACAGCATAGAGAAACTTATAGTACGATACAGAGAACAGCTCCGGTACAGGAGAGTGTTTTCTGGATTATTTTTGGAGAAATATACAACTGAAGGGCTAGCTAAACAATTTCTCTTAAAAAAAGGTATGCTTTCTACTTTAAGAATTTTAAAAAACCCACAATGTTCTATTTAGAAATGATTTATTGTGTTCACATTCACTATATTCAGGTCCACAAATTGTAAGGAGATTCATTTAAGCTTAATGCTTTTCTTAACTCCAGCACGAATGCCAAACAGTTCGCCACCATATCTTTGCTCTTCCCTTCGAGCCTCACGAACTTGGCCCTTTCTACGAATCTTGGCACGCCTGAATTTCTCGCGATGCTTAACTCTTGGGTTACGATCAATCTTCTTCCTTTTAGGCGTGAGACCCTTATTCTTGGCAATCTGATACGTTATGCCTCTCTTTTCATTTGGATCTTCTAGAACTAATTCCTCTCCCATAACATTCTCATCTTCTCCTCGCTTCCTCTTGAGTTTCACCTTCTCCTCCATCTCCCTGTAAAATTTCAAGGCTGCCTCTTCATCTAAGTCTGAATCATCTGCTGTTTCTTTAGCAGCAGCCTGAGCACTAGAAATCTTACAGATTTGTTTTGGTTTACTTTGCTTAACAGTCCTCTGAAGCAGCACTGTAGGCTTCTTCTTTCCTCCTATATCACTTTTCTCATTACTGTGCAGTTCATTAAGGAGCCACTGAACTTCTGATGATAATTTTTCATCCACAATCCCCAAGTCATTGATTAAATTTCTGTAAGTAACCAGTCGTTCAATAACAGGGTGACCTTGAACTGGAATCCTCTTTGATTTCAGAACCAAGTAGAAGCTGATATTGGTACAATAATTCAAATAGAGATGATACTTGGTTTGGAGGTAGCGGCTGCCTTTTCCCTTCGGGATGATCCCATTCCTGACCATCTGCATGAGAGGATTGAGTACATCCTTGAGCTCCTTTAACTTGGCTTCAAAGTCCTGAATCAGGTGCAGCAGCTCAGGTGACTCCCGCTGCAGCAGCTTGAATTGCTCCTTTCTGGAAAGTGTCTCCAAATCCTTGGCAATCTTCTGCCCCACTTCCGTCTGCTGGGCGCTGCGCTGCTCATCTGCATAGGCCTGCACTAAGTCCAGCCCAAAGTCCTCCTCACCCAACGTCTGGGCCAAACGCGTCTGGACGGCCTGAGCCTCTTTCTCCTCCTCCAGCTCCTCAGCCTCGACTTCCTCGCGGCTCCGCTTGGTCTTCGATGGGGCAGAGGCCCCATAGTCCGTGTCATAATAGACCTGCTTACGCTGCCCCCAGGAGAGCTCGTGCGGGAGACCGGAGCCGCTGGCTGGCTCTTCCAGGTCGCTGTGCATGGACAGCTCCTCGTCCTCTTCATCCCCGTCCTCCTCCTCCTCGCTATCCTCCGGCAGCTCCAGGCCCAGCACCTCCTCCTCGCTCTCCACCTCCTCCTCCGCCTCCTCCTCGCTTCCCAGCGCCCCCATTACCGCCTGGAACCGCGCCTCGTGGAAATCGTCCACCTCGTCCGTGAAGCTCTGCGAGGCCAGCGGGCCGGGCTCGGGCTCCTCGCCGGCATCCTCCTCCGCCTTCCGCAGCGGCCGGCGCGGCGCGGCCCGGCGCGGCCTCCCCATGCTGCAGGCAATACAACTGTGTGCGGCCGCCTGGCTTCCGCTCCTCACTTCCGGCGCCGGCAGAGCGGAGCGTGCGCCACTAGCATTCTCTCCCCCCACTTCCGCCACTGGAAAGTGTGCACTGCCATTCCTCTCCCCCCACTTCCGGTTCCTCCACCGCGTGCCCTACCACCATTCTCTCCCCCACTTCCGGCACCGGAACGTGTGCCTCCACAGTTCTCTCCACTTCCGGCTGCGGCAGAGCGGCCCTTGTGCTACCGCCGTTCTCCTCCCCACTCCTAGCCGGCTCCGGCAGAGCGCGCGCCACAGCCATTCTCCCGCCTACTTCCGGTACGGCGTGGGCTCCCGCCATTCCCATCGCTTCCGGTTGGTTTAGGAAGCGGAGGGCGGGTCTCAACAAGCCCCTTCTCTTCCGGTCGTTGGTGGTGTTCTCTCGCGATCTCCATCCCTACTTCCTATTCCACCGCGTTATTCCCCCGGCTCACCGGTCTTCTGTCCTTAGCCCGCCCGTGGGGCCTGAGCGGCTGGGGGAGGCGCGGGGCGCCACTGTGCCCCTGGAGACCAGCGCCTGGGACCCGGGCCTGGCTACGGTGGTTCCGCCCTCGTGCCTGGGGCCTCTTCGGCCCTGTCTAGGGGGTCTCTCCAGCCACTCCAGGGGTGTTCTGGACCCCGTGGGCGCCCCCAGCCCGGCCCATGCTGGAGCTCGGCCCAGGGGAAATGGACGCGGTCCCTGACGTGTCCCTTAGAGCGAAGCTGTGCTGAGTGCCTCGGGAAACAAGCCTTGTGATTGTGGAAGGTTGACACGGCCGGGGATCCTCTGTCTCCTCCCCACACACCTCTCTTTGCTAACCAAATCCAGCAGCTGAAGAAGAGAGCGAGCTGGGCTTAGTGCATAGGGCACAAGACTAGGAGACCTGCTTTCTTTTCCCTGCTATGTTGCTGAATGTGTGGTGTTGAATAAGTCGCTCCAATGCTGAATGTCTTAAATAACCACCGCTGCAAAGTAAAACTAACACACACTTTGTGAAGTGCTTTGAAATGTAACTTAACGTTAAAAGGAAGATCTGAAGTGCACCTGGTGTCTGATTGCTTGCTAACTGAAACTGCTCATTACCGGGTTCCTTGTAAGCTAAAGTGTCTCATGCTTTAAAATACCACAGAGGAAGAACAAGCCAAAACTTTAAAAAGAAAATCTATCTTGACATGTAGGCAAGACAGAACAAGACCTATCCTGACATTTTGCCATTTGCAAAGATCCTGTTTACATAATTGCCTCTTACATGATGAATTGCTCCCTGCAATTTAATATTTCTTTTTCATGTTTTTGATTTTATATTCACCTTCCTGGATTTCTCTCTCTCTGGCAAATAGGTTTTTGTTTGGGGCAAAGATTGTGCCTTCATTTGCATTTGTACATCTCTTCAGCATGCTGGAGGTATTACTGGAAACAAGAATTAGCTCCTAGATTTACTTGACCTCTTAAGAATTTTGATTTCCTCAAATGGTAACTCACCTGAAATTTTGTTGCTTTCTTTTTTTAAACTCAATAAGCTACAGAAAAATTAGGACTGGCCATGGTCAAAGATGTCTTAATGCATGGCATGCCGTTTTCTTATCTCACTGCATGTGAGTGTAAGTTAGGAGTACATCCATGAAAGTCCATGAGACTCATGCATCTGATGAAGCTGGTCTTTCCTTATGCTCCAAAATGTCTGTTAGTCTGTAAGGTGCTACGGGACTTCTTGTTGTTTTTGAAGATACAGACTAACTCAGCTACCTCTCTGATGGTAAAACTTGTGTGAGAGAAGAAACATACATGTTAGATTTCCTCCAGCACAACATAAGGAGATTATACAAGTCATATAAAGTTTTTATTTTCATGGTATCATCCACTACATGCTGAGTGGTTTCCAAACATACAAGAAGGGGCAGTCCTTCACCATTGTGCTCACAATGTAAATGAGGACAGAGATAAGGAGACAGAGGGGAGGGGGAATAACAGAATAAACGTAGGCAGGGTAGGGTCCTTGCAGATGAGTGCGGGTAGTGGTGTCCCCACAAGATATAGAAAGGAAGCTGCATGAAAAATGGTGTAAAGAGGATTATGTGAGTAGCTGATATAGGGAGATGGGGGGCCAAGAGCAGGTCAGGGAAGCAGTGATCTGAAGGACACCCTCTGCAGCTCTCTCACTTGCCTTTACAGGCCCGAGCGCACAGTCCTGTACTGATTGAAAACTTAAATTAGTGACTGTTTCTGGAGCCCTCTTTGTTCTGGGGACCTAACTGAGAGGTAAGTGGTGCATAGGCCTTGTGCTAGCTGGGCACAAAGGTGAATATAACCCTCCATCCCTATTGAAATGCACCTGGAGAAGAGCACAGCACTGGCAAAGAAACCTCAGCAATAACACACAACGGTATGGGACAGGAGCTGAAGCAACATACTGCATCCAGTTGAGACATCCAAGTCTGGTTGGCAGAATGCCCATAAGCAGCTGTGAGTTGGACTTTGGCCTCCCTAAAATCCCTACTTGTGTGAAAGTGCCATTGGATCTTTAGCGTCACAAGAGATCAGAATCTCCATTTTATCTCCTCTCACAAAGAAAGCACCTCCCTCAGTAGAGTACCCTATCGCTATGCCAGCTCAAGTTCTGCCGGCATCTGTTACTGTTCCTTGCAACACCTGGTACTTCCTCCCAGGCACAGGAGGTCTCATCCTAACACTCTGCAGACCCAGCAGTGCTTAGCTTAGTCAGACGTAGCCTGTCAGGGGTGCCTATGGGGGTACTGGAAAAAATTAAGACCTAGAATGGGGGATACAGATCAATGTTCATGTCATGCTGCCCTGTCAGTTCCTGGCCCAGGCTGCTAAAGCAAAGGATCCAACCAGGGGACCCAGTTTGGTCATGATGAATCCTGGTCATGTGCCACCTGAGGCATATTGCGCATGCGCTAAGAGGAATACTTAAAATAACTAGCTTCAGCAGTTATAGAAGGTTAGACCCATTTTATTCTGTAATTTACAAAACACAACAGTGTCTAAGATGTGGCATAACTGGAAAATCCAGTAGGCCTGAAGTGGCATCCCTGGGTAGTGCCCTGACTCCTTCAGTAGGTACTTCACCTGTCCTGTTTGTAGAAATTCTCCATTGAGAGTGGTTATGGAAGGCCAGATCTTCAGTGGATGTAAACTGGCACACCCCGTTTGAAATCTATGGAGCTATGCTTCACGTCAACAAAGGATATGGCCCATGCAGTTTTTTAAAGCCATCTTAATTTTCCTCTTGTCTATGTAAATGTTTCCATTTATGGTTTCCACTCTCAGTCATGAGAGGTACCTCATCTACTCTCCCATTCTTTTGAAGGGGGAGGGGGAAAACCAAACACAAACTGACTGAAATAATTCTGAGTAGTAGCAGAGAGGTAGCTGTGTTAGTCTGGTTTGTTTTATTGAAGTAATACCGTCGTTAAGAAATGCAAAGAGTGTGTCATACGGCTGAATGAGTCACAGTAAATTATGTGTGATCCCCAGAGAAACATAGAGCTGGTAAGTGAAGCTGCCATGCACCATACCCAGCAACGGTTCTGTCTGAAACAAGTGCAGGTGCTAGTGTATTTAAAAACCAAACCACGGAACAGGTGTGGCTTTGCTTATAAATACAAATATTTAACCACAGGGGGAAAAACAAGAGACCTCTCAAACTAATGTTAAAGTTGACTTACATGGAAAAAAAAATATTCATTGATATAGTTTTAGGGCTGAACATTCAGGTTGATGCCCCAGCCTTCACTCAGGGATGTCTATGTGAACATTTAATGGATGGCAAACAGGAGTAAATCTAACCCACTCTCACCACCCCTGACTGATTGTGAGGTTTCTGCTGATGTGCTAACACTCGCTTAGTGGACTTGGAGTGCTCCCTGTTTCAAAGTGAGGTAGATCCCGGCCTGCCAATGAGGGTGGGGGCAAAGGGGGGCAGTTGCCCCCAGGCCTGGTGTTTCAAAGGGGCCTGGAGCTATGTCTGCCAATACAGTGGCAGTGGCCAGAGCTCTGCCCCCCGCTTTGAAGTGCCATGACAGCGCTGCTCCAGCTGTGTGCAGCTGTGAGGGAATGGTGGGGAGTGCGGTGCAGTGCCATGATCTGGGTGGTGCTTAGAGCTGCCTGCCCTTAGCCTTGCCTCTTCTCCTCACTTGTCCCTTCCAGGGAACGGAGCAGGTCCCCCTTCTCATCTCACCCCAGGGCCTGTGGCGGCTGTTGGCACCACTGGGTAGATCAGTGTGTACTCAGAAGTTGCATTGTGTGGCAGCAGGTTCCATACAGACAGTTAACACATGGCAGGCTAGAGGGTGGTTGATTTGCACCCCAGTTTGCTACAGGCTAGATGCTCCCATCATCTTCTAATGACTAATAACAATAGTGGGTGTTAAAGGTGCAAGACAATTTCATTGCCATCCTTTCTGCACATGGGCAACTTCCTGTGTGAGGGTTCTCACGCATCTCCGGGTGCAGTTGCTTGCTTGGTATGGGGAGGAGGCGTCAGCCCCATGAACAGAAGTGTTGCTCACTTGCTGGCACTTAGAGGGGACACAGGGTCATGACTCTGAGCTCTCTCCAATCCACACCTCCTGTTTATGTGCATGCAGGGAGGGGTGGAAGAACAGTCTCTGCTTTCACCCTACCCATGCTAGCACCATGCTCTGTATTGACCCTGTTCAGCTGTGCATGGGCACAGGGACTTCCTTTTACACCCTGCGTAGAATTAAGACCCTATAGCAAAAACAAACCTGTGAGCCAGAGCCTTCTATCACTGAAGTCAGAGGCAAACCAGGGAGTGAAGTCTGGCTCCATTGAAGTCAATGGCAAAATTGACTGATGGCTAGGATGGGTCAATGGGCAGGGGCCAGGATCTCACTCTCCATCTTGTGTGGGAGCAAATTCAGGCCTTGTATGGTCAACACTGCTTGTTGTCTAGCCCAAGAACTCAAAAAGCATGAGTCAGGCTTCCAAAAATCATGATTTTTTTTGAGATAAGCAATAAAGTCCGAGTCCAGTTCCTTTGCCTTTTTGTGCCCTGGTCCTTTAGGGTTCACATTTTAAGGACTTTTGCTGCAGCCCTGAAGGCTGGAAACTTTGTTTGTTTTTTTTTAAACATGAAGGCTGAAAGCCTTCGATAGTCACACACTTCATTTCAGAAGCAAGGCTGTTAGATACCGGTAAACAAAAAGTAAAATACTGGGCACCTTCAGCAGTCTAATCCCAATCTAAACAGCCAATCTGAGGGTGTGTGTATGCGGGTGAGGGCAGTATGCACACATGCAGGATTAGGCTCTCAAGAATGAAATTTGCCATGGTGCCAAAAAGTGTCCTAAATCCACCTTCAGGGTCCTACATAGAAGAGGCCTGTTTCCAGGGGTGCTGCCTACTGAACTCAACAAGATGCCATGGGATGTAAATCAGCACCTCATTTTGCCCTCACACACTGCATAGATCTAAAACATTCCTGGATGTTGATCTTTGATTTCTTTTTCTTTATTAAGCTCACCTGCATTGGCAGAGTTCACCAGAATCAGCCTCCTTTGCATAGTCTGCTTTCCGCTGCCACGTTGTTAATCTATTTTTGGATTACAGAACAAATGACTGAAACAAGCAGTAACTGGAGAACAGAAACTCTCTCATGGTTAACTCAAGCTTATTTTTAAACCTGTATTAAAGGTGGACATCCAACAGCAACAGCCTACGAAAGTGCCATTTAACATCTAGAGAAAAATGCTTTTTAGACATCTCGGTGTATAGAAGAGGAGACAGAAGAGCAAGTTTTGCATTTACACTTAGGCGTCCACGCCAGTTAACTGATGTCCTGTGGGGTGCTTCGCTCTGGAACACAGTGGGATTAAACCAAAAGAACTGTGACAAAATGAAATGATGATGGAAGCTGTGACTGACTTCCACCTGCCCCCCCATTGGGGAAGCCTTGCATGCAGCTACTTATTCATCCAGTACAAATGCTCTTTGCGTTGTGCCAGTGTCCCAAGATCTGCCCCATCATTCTGTCCCTCATTCTGTCAATGACAGAACTCCCTGGAACTCTAATCAGTGCGGGGTGCAGACCACAGTTAGTAAGATGGGCAGTCGGGGAAGAGGGCATGTGAGTTAGCTTACGTAGGGTAGTATGACAAGAAGTCCTGTGGCACCTTATAGACTAACAGATATTTTGGACCATAAGCTTTCGTGGGCAAAGACCCGCTCCATCAGGTGAAGTGAGGCTTTGCCCATGAAAGCTTACGCTCCAAAATATCTGTTAGTCTATAAGGTGCCACAGGACTTCTTGTTCTCGAAGATACAGACTAACACGGCTCCCTCTGCGCTATTTGGGTAGTACACGTTCAAGACAAGTCCCACTCACAAACACTTTAAATCTAGATCTCTATAGCAGTAATGTCTAGTGGGTACAGCCTAAAATGCAAATGAAGAGATTTGATGATGTTCTAGTCACAGCTCTGTTATTCATTTGCTTTACTGTGCCTCATTGTTGCCATCTTTAAAATGGAGGTGGTGGAGGTGCAGGGTGGGTGGATTTTTACCACCTCTTTTGTGAGATGCTCTGAGATCTACGGATGAAATGAGCTTGGACAAGTCACTTGTGCCTTTGTTGTGTGTGGAATGGGGGTACTGGAGAGCAGTTGGACACTCTCAAGACAAACAAGAAGTCCTGTGGCACCTTATAAACTAACAGATATTTTGAAGCATGAGCTTTCGTGGGCACAGACCCACTTCTTAGCCCATGAAAGCTGATGCTCCAAAATATCTGTTAGTCCATAAGGTGCCACAGGAGTCCTTGTTCTCAAAGATACGGACTAACATAGCTACCTCTCTGATACTCTCAAGACAAAGTCACCCATTGAAAGGACACTCCTGTCACTCCATAGCCCCTTGGTATGTGGTATATTGGTGTAGGTGTGCTGGTGCCTGATGGGGTTGTCAGAAGGGAACTGGGTTCCCCAGTCTGCCTGTGCAGACATTAACAGGCAAGGAAAGAAACAACTACCAATGCCTAGACATCTCTTAGCCTTCTTAAGCGGAGAGGTAGTGCTGTGTAGCAGATAAAGCACAGGCTGGAACACAGGAAACTGGAGTTTTATTTCCAGTTCTGTTTATTTTTCACATGGTCTATTTACAGAATAAATTGTTTTGGCAATGGCTCCTCCTAGGAGTCTGTGCAGTGTTTAGTTCAGTGGGGATCTGATCCCAGCTGCCCCGGCTCCCAGTGCTGCAATACAAATAATAGTAACTCAAAAAGTGATTTTGAAGTCAGATTTCTCAGAACCAGAAGTAGGAGCTGCGTTCCACTCTCAGTCTGGGAATCCCCCTGCCCCATCTCCCGTTCTCAGCCCTCTGTGTCACTGTTCTAGCAATGAACGCAATCCATCCTGCCCTGGGGGCCAGCGCAATTTGGTGCCTTTTCGGGATCCTTTGCTATCTGGTTTGGCATCAAACTGAGTTAAAAGCACAAAAATAATTCTACCCATCCACAGATCTTTGAAAGAACCAAATCTTCATTTGAGCATTAAACCAGTTGTGGTGTTTGGTTTCAATAGCCGCAGCCACATCTTACAGCAGCATTAGAGTGCTAGCGGTGCACGCTGGGCTGTTATTTTAGGAAACAAATAGCTCTATCATTTGCACACCCCCTTATAGGCAGATGACACTCCTCTAAGCTCAAGTACTTCAAAAGAAGGGAAGGCAAGATGAAGACCTCTTTGTTACTGTGGGGAGTCTTGGCTGTTTTCTTGGGGGCTGCTCTTGTGGCAGGTAGGTGGGAAATTAAATGAAGACCATGATAAAGGATGCTTGAATATCAGCTTGTGTTTGGGCAGCTCTGCTGAACGGCCAGCTGTCTTCAGGGATTTTAATAAGCAGGCAAGACAAGCCTCTTTCTGCTAGGTCTTGACCTAGTGCCTGCTGAAATCAACATTCACTGGAATTGACTTGGGGCCTTTGTCTGCCTGTGCATCAAAAGAGTGGTGTTTTGAAAAATCCCTACTGCAGTGCTAAGAGGGTGATCGCTAGCTGCTCCGTAATGTCTTAGTATTAGCTATTTTATTAATAAGAGTTTTGTATCAATGAGCTGAAAGTCCAGTTGTTTCCTTTTTTTCTCTGACCTGGGACCCACACTGGGACACTCACAAGGTTGATTTTCCTAGCTAGGATTAAAGGCTTCTTTAACACTTCTTCCTAGTGTAACTGGCTATCACGGTAGGGCTGAATTCTGTTCTCACCATAGTTTTACATCATGTAATGCTGCTGATGTAAATGGTGTTATTTCTGGTTACACTGGTGTAACAAAAATATGAATCTTGCCCATACAGAATAATAAAAATGGTTGACAAGTAGTTATATTTTGACTAATTTGATACAACTTTTACAATGGTATATGTCAGTTACACCAGAGATGCATTTGGTTCAGTGGCTCAGATTCTGCTCTATATTCTAGCCGACTGTTAGTTGTAACAGAACACCCCATGGTCCATAAAAGCCTGCGTCTTCTCTAATTTTGATAACATTAAGGACTACATTTTGCAGCAATTTATATCTTCTCTAGAAGTATTGATTTCATACAGATATGACTGAGCACAGAATTTGGCTTCAGGAGAGTGCAGTAATTGGTGCAGTAAGTGGCAAAATCGATCTCTTTGGGCTCAGCTGTCGACCCTGGTACTCCATACTGCTATGAGGAGTAAGGGAAGTCGGTGGGAGCCCGAAGAACCCCAGTCTACACCAGGGAATAAAGTTAATCCTGATAGGTAGATTATAGCTATGCAAATGCTGAGTGCCTTTCCGAAGCCTAATTTGGACCATTTATTTTTAAATTAATGTTGAGTCTAATTGGATTCATTCTTGCTTTAATAATGGAACTGGTTTCAGATTCATAAGCATGCAAGCAGCCACTTTGCAATTTCTTTACTGCTTTAGTATGCTGCTGATGATTACTTATTGATATTATAGAATGACACTCCTGCTTATCATGGTATTTTCTATGATTATTCATTGTTAAGAGAGACATTTCCCAGGAAAATCCATTTTAAACTCAGCCACATGACAGAAGATATTTCTCGAACCCCCAGGCATCCATAAATATCTGATTAAATGCCCTTTGTAACCGCAGCTAAACTTTGTTTTTCCTTTGGAGTCTTTGCTGCTCTGTTGGGATACGGAGACACTATGATACAGGTGGAGTGCCTGGGATGATGGTTTATTTTCACTGTTGTGATTTATCAGATGTTTTAAATGTTATAAAAATCATACAGCAACTCATTGAATATAATTGCGTTCAATATTGTTAGAGGGGAAGTCAATGGAGTTACACCAGGGATTGGCCATTATTTTTAGTGTACCATAGCAGTCTTTGGAACAGGTCTTCCAAAGTGTTCACTAATGATGCGGTCTGAATAACACATAAATAATTGAAGCACATAATTAGGGCCTCACCCAAAGCTTGGCTGACCCAGTGGGAAGCTATTGATTTCAGTGGGCTTTGGCTCAAACTTGCGGAGAGGAGAGTTATACAGTGTATGCAATACATAGTACAGTTACAAGGGAGATGGATAGGAAGAAGCAAAGGCTATAGAGATGAAATCTGCAAAGAGATCAAGAATCAATGAGGCAGAGACACAGGAAGGCTCGAGCTTCAGAAGAAAGGATATTTGTTTAGTCAGAGAGATGGATAAAGACAGAGAGCAGAGATGTATAAAGACTATGAATCCTGAAGAACTATAGAATCATAGAATTGGAAGGGACCCCAAGGCCAGTCCCCCACACTCCATCAGGGGATGGGAAACTGAGGCTCAAAGATGTAAAGTGACTGTCTCAAGGTTACACAGGAGGTCGGTGGCAGAGCCAGGAACAGAATTCAGGACTCCTGAAACACAGTGAAGTGCCCTATCCGCTAGAGACTACTGCCTTTACTTCCAGAGTGAGACAGTTTTGCCAAGGCTTCAGTCAGGATTAAAACAGGGGCTGACAAGCTTCGGGAGTCAAACCACATGGGCTCAGCTGTGTGTCAGTAAGAGCCCCCTTTGGCACACAGCAGCTGGCTGTCCTCCAGGCAGCTCCTGGTTCAGCACAACCTGGCCCCAGCTCAGGGTGCTGCTGCTACTGCTCAGCTCTTTCTCTTCTCCCTCCACATCTCAGTCTGACTCATTCCCCATCCCAGCCCCATCTGTGGATTGGCCCCAACCTGCCTCACTGCTCCCTGGTTAATACTGTGCCCTTGTTTTTAAGGCAGCCTCCCTCCCTCCCCCGACTAATCTTAATCTCATCCTGCCTGTTCCCAAACAAGCTTACAGATGGATTCTTGAGGCTGATTCCTACCAAGTGACTCCAGTTCCAATGGCCAGAGACCTCTTGCCCAGACAAAGAATACTCCAGCAGTGTCCAAATACAGCCTGGGATCTGGGTCATTATTTGTAGCTCTATTTTCCCAGTCAGCAATGACCCTGGCGTGCAGAATCAGGTGCCACCAAGTTTTATTCCACTGAGGTTGGTTTCCACCTTTGGAAGGGGAGGATCTGGCCCTGGGTGTTTGCTGGTCAAACTCTAGTGTAGTCAATGGCTCTGTTTCTGCTGTGGGTGACAAAATCACTGTTAGGAGCTGTAGAAATGCCCAACCTTTGGCCGCAGCGTTTCAGAATTTCCCGTGGGAACTCCCCACTGATTACTGCCTTCTCGCTCTGCTTTGGAGGAGTAACTGTGAAGTTAGGGCTGGTTCTGACGGTGCTGCTGAAGCTGTCCAGCACTGCACTGGCCCCTATAGCTTGAGGACAGGCTGGAATGCTGGTGGGACCTTGCTCCTTGTGCTCCAGGCAGCTTTGGGATTGCAGAGCCCCGTGTGGATGCTAACTCAACGTAGTGGATGGAAATAGGGTATTAGTGCCCCTTTAAATAGCTTGGGAAGCCTCCATTAGCCCTCATGGTCTTCTATTTAAGAAGCTAGTGTATATATGAAGCTAGGCCTTCCATGTTCTATATGTTTGGGAGCCCATTATTTGGCCCCTACTTGGCGCATTGTGGTTACTTTGTATTCTGCATAAGGAGCAAAAGACAACTCTCGAGCCTTGGGGAGCAGCTTGCCTCAGGTTGGCTGGCACAGGTTCTGCGCTCCTGTTTTACAGGAAACCTGGACCTATTGTCTCCCAGAGTCTCTCCAGAGATGCATAATTTGTGACTTCATTCCTTATTGTCCGCTTCTTTCACACACAGCGGTTTGAGGACATGGTGGAAGGACACCACAGTGACTCTGGGATGAAGTGGGGAGCAGTTTTGTAGGAGGGCCTGCAATGGCTGAACAGATGGTAGAGGAGAACCACCCTTCCCCATTGCACTGAGCTGAGCTGGCAAACACAGTAAAGCATAGCATGAATTCTCCTCTCTTATTTTTCTCTCCTTCTCAACCCCATTCTGCATTCCCAGCTTACGTTGGTGATGATGAGGAGGAAGGCCGTGTCCTAGTCGATAACAAGTGCAAATGTGTAAAGGCGACCTCTCGGTTTGTCCCTTCAAAAGACAAGCCTGATGAAGAAGTCCTGGAGAGAAACATACAAATCGTGTAAGTGGTAAGCCATGCTTGATTTTAAGCAGGTAAAGAAGAGGTAACCCAGCAGGTCCTTTTCTGTGTTTCACTTCAACCTATGAGTCATGGCGCACAAGAGGGATTCACATTATAGTGTAAGTAATTGGGGTTTCATTGACACCCACTTAGTGCTCTTCAAAGTTGCTGATTTCCAGTTGAACTGTGCTTCTTCCACCAGTCCATAAAGCAACTCAGAAATGTTACTGAAGGGTTGATGGTAGCTTTGTACGATACACTGAAGGAGATAAGAGCAGCAGTTCTCCTGTCCTGAAAATTAGGGAGCCTGGCTGGTAGAGAACATAGGACCACCATTCCAGAGGGGATCCCTGGTCCAGCACATCTGAGATTTTGCCCTGGGGAGAGGCTAATACCTGGTTTTTCTGGGAATGCCAAGCTCCCATGATGTAGTAGCTAATTAATTGTCAGCTCACATGGGGCTATTTCTGTACTCTTTACTCCCATGGAATTTTGACTCGGTAAGGAGGGTGGCATTGGAGTCCAGCAAGAGCTCATGTCAAGAAAATTAGCTAGCCATTCATCCACCCACCAGAAAGTGAGCTAGTTTCACATGTGTTGTGTCCTGGTTGCTATCAGAGCAAGCACATCTGTGCTGTGATGTCATTACTGAAAGCCTCCCCTGCGGCAAGTGGCTCGCTCACTCACTCGTGGCCCTACATGGTACGGTGCTTTGTAACCCTCCAGTCTTCTTGTGGTGGTGCTTGGCGATGCAAGAAAGACCTTGTCAATCTTGAGGGTAGGTGAAGGTTCAGCGCATGTGTAACACACGACTGCACTACAGATCTAGTATCTCAAACGTCACAGGGAGTGGAAGGGGAGAGAGGCAAATATCCAAACACAGAGCAAGATACGAACTTGTTCAATGGGGAGTCCATCAGTCAGAATACCCCTACCACACTGCAGTGCTTGCAGAATTCAGAAGAACAATTTGTGATCACTTGATAGCCCTCTTCTTTCTCTTTCTCATCCCCTCAGAGTCCCCCTGAAGAGCAGACAGAACATCTCTGATCCCACCTCACCAGTGAGAACCACCTTTGTCTACCGGATGAGTGAGCTGTGAGGAATCTTTTTATTCCATTAATTTCAGAACACTTTCCCCTTCCATCCCACTGTCCCAAGCACCACAAACATTAATGAAGGAACCCCCAGCAAATCCCATTAGACAGATGTGGGAACAATGGGGGCAGAGGTTAAGTGGCTTGTTCAAAGTCACAGGAGTTCTGCTACAGACTTTGGGAACAGAACCCCAATATCAACTCCTATGACTTAACCACAAGATAGTCCTTCCCATGGAGAGGAAATGCAGAATTTACCATGACGAATTTAAATAGAGAAGCTAAACAAAGCCTTTCAGAAAAAGTCATGTCTTAAAACAGTGCCTTGATGGACATAGACCAGTGGTGGGCAACCGGTGGTCTGTGGGCTGCTTCCTACCCTGGGTGGGCACCACCTGCGGCCTGTGGACCCCCCATCTGCTCCCCTCCCCCAGGTGCCTCTCATGCAAGGGGTGCTGGAGCCCCACCACTTACTACTCCTTCCCCCAGCCCCCCAGCATTATCAGAGCATCATAAATCTGCTCTCCCTCCCTGCTCCTTCCCCTCCCTTCCTGAGCTGGAACACTGCAAAGCCACTGTTCCTAGACTCAGCAGGGCTGACATCGGGGTAAGTTGTGTGTGGGGAAGACCTCAGCTCCATGTTCCCAGAAGGGGCAGAGCCTCGGATGGTTGGGCTTGGGCTCGGGTAGTCAGTGGATTGGGATGCTGGTCCCCACGCACTTGTCCCCTTTACCCTCCCCCATTGGTGGGCCTGCCCAGACTTGAACCCTCTCCCCTGTGGTGGCCCCTCTCCCTGACTTCTGCCTAACATGTATTCCATCCTACCTGTCTTGCAGCTGCAAAAAATGTGACCCGGTAGAAATGGAGCTAGGAGACCAGGTAGTTACTGCTGGGCCGAGCAACAACTGCAGCAGTTCCGATACCTGCTACACCTACGACAGGAACAAATGCTACACCACAACCTTCCCGTTTTCCTACGAGGGGAAGACCCACACCATCCAAGCAGCCCTGACTCCAGAATCCTGCTACCCTGACTAGATTCATCTGCAGCTTTTAGAGTGCTTTGTTATACTGTAATCTGCCCCCACAGACCAAAACACATTTATATTAGGATGGTAAGAAAAACAGCGTCTGAAATATCAGCTCCTTGCAGTTAACATGTTAGCTACATGGAAAGTAATGCTTCCCGTCTATAGCACACAGTGGTAATAAATACAGCTGGATAATCGAGCCAGTTATCCATTGTGGCCAAAATCCTATACCGTGGGGGCAGATCCTCAGCTGGTATAAATCAGTGTAACTGCCTTTAAGTTGTGGGGCTACACTAATTTACATCAGCGTGGGATCTGGCTTGGACAGTCCTTTTAGACTTGCATCAAACAAGACTCTTGTGATAGTCAATGAGGCTATAGCTACACTAGAGGGTTCTGTTGACAAAACCCTTGGCACGTCCACACTAAAAATGTGTTCTGCCAATATACTGTCAACAGAACTCAGCACTTTTGTCAACAGCCTTGTGCCTCTCCCACACGAGGCAGGCGCCTTTCTCGGCAGAATCTGTCAACAAAAAAAGCCATGTGGACACTCTACGGGACCCTCTGACAGGGTTTCCAGGTCACTGGGCAGCTCTGTCTGCTGTGCTTTCGGTTGGCCCTTCTGTCAAGAGAGTGGCTGGGCAGTCTGCCCTGTCTCTGTTGACAGAGTTGATTGACAGAGAGATCCACTTTTGTGAGTGACAGATCTCCAGACGGAAGCAACTTCTGTTGACAGATCACTCTAGTGTAGACATAACCTAAGAGCATTGCCCTAGTAATGACTGCAGGTTTGTTCTATGCGGTATCTAAAAACAATGAAACCCAAATGCCAGGCAAGTGTTTAGATTCAGATTTCCATAGCCAGGTTTTCAAAAGTAATTTCTCCAGTGTCTTGGTCTTTTTGGTTAATTCAATACCTTTTAGCACGGAGCAATAAATGCTACTGCATATACAATATCTCATGCAATTTGAAATGGCCCTTTACTTGTGTTGTTTTGCAAAACCCCACCCAATTATTTAAAATAATCCTTTGCTCAGACTTTAAGTAAAACAAGTTCATATTGTCATACTTTCACCTGCAAGCATAATAGAAACCAGTGCCACTACTAAGAAGGAGAACATTTGGGGTGGGACTTTCAAAGATGCCTATGGGATTTGGAAAGCTTGTTTCCATTAATTTTGAATGGACATCCTAAATCCCTTATGTGACTTTGAAAATCACAATCTCAGCATATCCTAGCAGAGGTAGAGAAGACTCAGGATGCTGTTGCTCTTGAGTATTTTGAAACTATGCCCAAATACAATATGTTATGGGAAAGGAAAAATATTCTTTCCCTATTTATTGGAGATTGAGCTACTTACCAATGATAATTCACTGCTTTGTGTTTCCATACTGACAGTTACATGTACTTTCTTCCGTTGATCTGACACTTATGCTTACACCTTTTAAAAATCCTGTCCAGGTGAAAGTGCATCATCCCTTTTCCTGTCACACACATGCAAGTCCACAAACTGGGTATAGCATTACTCTTGGGAAAGCTGATACATTCCTGCCTGCTATAAAAACTGGTTGCACATCCCTAGGCTATTCGAAGAAACCCTGGCATATTTCACGTTGTTCCAAAATAGAGCAAGAGCCATGTATGTACCTGTGAGTTCAGCTTTGTTAGCAAAAATGCAGCAATTAAATAGATTTTTCTGCAACCATCTGTGTGTGAAATTTAAATGGCATTAAAAAAGAAGAGCCTCATTTGTAGAGATTTTCCTCCAAACTACCAAGTGAAGAAGAAAGATTTGCAATAAATAACTAATTATAGTTACAAGCAAACCCCCATGAAGTATTAATTAACTGCTTATACTTTTGTCAAGGAACTTCTATGATGCAGTGTTGTTCAATTGCTTTATCATATCAAGTTCCATCCTATTTCAGCACAATATTCCAAGTTCTTAACACAGAGGCATATGCTGGATGGCTGACATATGTACAGCATGCATGCCTGCACTTAGGACACATCTGTCCTCATGGGAAGATCTTCCAGAGGTTGATCTTCCAGGGTTCCATTCAGAGCACCTCGTAGGGATGTGCTAAATTGAACTTTGAAAGTGCTCCCATCAACTGTGAGGAGTAAGGGAAGTCAACAGGAGAATTTTTCTGTCAACCTCGCTTAGTGGGGCTGCACCGGAAATTCGACTTAAGGTTGTTTATCTTGTCAAATTTCTTCTTGGCTACAGTTACGTGACAGCAATCTGTCGACGGAAGAGATTTCCTGACAAAACTTGTGTCGACAGAGTGATGCCCTATACATAATCCAATTGGAAGAGCTGTCGACAGAGCAACCAGACTGGCTGGCTGCTCTCTCGACAAAGCAGGCACCTGGAAGCACAGCAGACAGGGCTGCCCATTGTTCTGGATGGCCTGTCTGTCTGTTGAGAGAAGGCCCCACTTGAATGTCCACACAGTTTTTTTGTTGACAGAATCTGTTGACAGCAGTGTTATGCCTCATGGCTCAGAGGCAGAACGCTGCTGGTGAAAGTGCTGAATTTTGTTGACAAAACGCATTTTGTGTGTGGATGCTCCACCAGTTTTGTTGACAAAACCGGGACTTTGTCGGCAAAAGTCACTAGTGTAAACATAGCCTTGCAGTATAGACCTGGCCACAGAGACCAAAACAAAACTTGTTATGCAGAACAAAGCTATTCACTTCAAATCCAAAACACCTACCAACTGACAGGATATCAACCAACTAGTACCCACATATGATCAACAAAACAAAAGGCCACAGAAGTTTAAAATATCCCTTTAAGATATTTTATATCACAGCCTAACATGAAATGACATACATGTTTATGAAATAAGGTAGTTCACCAGATTAATTAAGAAATAAAAAATACATAAAGGAGGAAGAAACCATCATGATAAAATATCCTATATAAAAGTCCTATACTACTTGGAATGGTATACACTATACTGACAAGAGCACGGGGTGGGTTTTGTCCAAAGCAAACCTATTCAAGTGTGGACTTGGTTTCAGGAACTATGCCTCCTAGGATACCTAGGTCGGTAACCAATTATATACTTAAAGAAATAATCTAGTTGTTGGATTGCAAGCTCCTTGAGGAAAGAAGAATGTCTTTATGCTCTGCACAGTATAACATCAGTACTTGGCAAGTAACAAACCCTACCATGATTCTTAACCAAATTAATACAGTTGGGTCAAGCTGAAATATGTAGTATGTAGCAGGGTGTCTCAGCCAACCTTTGCCATGGATGAGCAGCTAGGACAGCTGGCATGTGTCTGGAACATCCAAGTAGCTCTCTTTAAACTAGATTTGACTATAGTACTTTCTAAAAAGGAAACAATCAACCTGTCTGTGAGATTACTGTTTTAGGAGCTTCCAAGCATAGTTTCACTAGTTCTTCTGTTTTTTGTGTCTAAGGTCTGTGTTAATTAACAATTGTGGAGGAAGATCCTTCTCTGATCCCCTCTGGTCTCTTCAGAGACTCTTTCTTGTAGCCCTGTGAAGTCAGTTCTTGCGCTCCTTTAGGATCCCCTGCAGCCAGCATCCGCAGAAGGAACTAATGCAAAGCATAAATATATAAGT
The DNA here is from genome assembly GCF_033958435.1 of Carettochelys insculpta. Lineage (NCBI taxonomy): Eukaryota > Metazoa > Chordata > Testudines > Carettochelyidae > Carettochelys > Carettochelys insculpta. The sequence continues at coordinate 128,307,162 of NC_134140.1, read as the reverse complement.
ACAAATAGTAGCAGTGCACTACAGTGGCTCTTTAATACAAATATATTTTAAAGAAACTGCAGGGGATTGAGAAACCAATGTGATCTGTGCTTACATACAGATTTTTTTTAATGAAACGGTTTAGACCTGATGGACTAGTGCGTGAAAGCCCACAGTAAGGAGATTTCCTGTATACACATGGTTACCATACAAGTAACAACAGAAGTGCAAGCTTCCCTTGTACGTACACCTTTAAAACCCCTGTCCCAATGACACCAGCACGATGCCAGTCACACCTGTACTCCGATGCAGCTATTAACACCAGGGGGTAAGCACAGTTTCCCTGTACAATGCATATTTTTCTTTGTTTTCTTGCTGAGAAGGGATTTACCCTAGGTGTGTTAACTGCCTTCAAGGACAAATTCAGGCCTGATATTAGCAGTCTGACTGCATGGAGTGGAAGAAACTTAGGTCCAGATTTTGAATCAGGCCCCCAAACTAAGGGCACTTTTCCTGACTTGCTTGGACAGAACCAAACCACATTGTTACATGGTACCTGGATATATTCCGCCTTGATGTGTGGATGGGACCCATAAATTACACCTCTATGTAGTGCATAGCACAGCTATATAACCAACTTCTCATATGGGCCTGAGACTAGAAATTGGTTTCCTCACGGGTCTGGTAGCCTTGTCCTAGAAACCACAGAGGCTAAAAAGAGTTGGCGCCAAACACAACTCTGATGCTAAACACACAGGCCTAGGGCAGCATGGCCCATGATGCTGGTCATTTAGACAGGCTGTTGCACTCTCATTGACTTACCGCAGGCTTCCGGTAACCCTTCCTTTCAAGGAATTCCTGAAAAGCACATGTTCCATGGAGCTGCATGAACTCTGTGTCCTACGAGAGTTTCCAGAACAGACCTGAACAGCTTCATATTAAGGGGAAGCTTAAAATAATCCTGTGAAACTTAAATTTCTTTACACACACATTAAGTCAAGAGGGATCACAAAGGGGATTTCTGTGAAATTCTCACCTATGCCACAAGTGTCATTTAACTACATGGACTCTTAATTATCTTAGCTGAGTGATTTTTGATTTGCTACTTTAATAGAGATGTGGTTACTTCATAGCCCTGAAGTGTGATTTTTTGAAAAAACATATCCTTAAGATTAATTTACGGTCACCTAGGGTATGTCTACACAGCAAGGTTATTCCAGAATATTTTATCCCAGAGTTATTATTCCAAACCAAAATATTCCAGACTAATGCATCTACACTGCAAGGAAGCCCCAGAATAAGTAAAACTTATTCAGATATAGTGTGTCTACACATAATAGCACCTATTTTGGATTACAGTCCCTGGAAGCATCAAAATACAATGTCTATGCAGCAGTATTAGTTCAGAATAAACTATGGCAGAATATCTTATTCCAAAATAGCTCCTATTTCCTGTATACACAGCCCCTATTCTGAAATATCTCTTTCGGAATAGCTGCTCTTCCTCATACAATGAGCTTTACCAAATTCAAAATAAACTGTCCACTGTTTCAATATTATTTCGAAATAGCAGTTGCATTGCTTAGCTGACCGTTATTTAAGAATAAATTTGCTGTGTAGACATAGCCCTAGTTTGACCTCCTGTATAATAAAGGTCATAGAACTCAGCCAGAAATTTTTGCAGAGGAATAAATTATTCTTTCTTACTACATAAATGAACACTATCAAGCCTACTAGCTTACAGTTCATTATGTTGATTTTCAATAAATACCTTCTCAAATCAAGCATCAACAGATTTGCAGATGAAGCAAGCTTCTCAACTTGCTCCTGCCCCAGGGTCCCTCTCAAACTTACCTCACCCTGGGCTTTGCCTTTATTGTTATTTTAAATAGTACTAACAAACCTGAATCTCTGCCTAAGTATTCTCTTGGCCTTAGTTGTTTCCACTGATTTTTCCTTGCAAGATTCCTCTGTTTCTGAGCTTAGTTCTCTCTATTTCAAAGATTTTCAAACCCTCTTCTACTCCTGGTTTGGCGCATCAGGCTGAGTCAAAGAAGCCCTTTTCTATGAACGGTCCCAGAATCTGATGCTCTCAGACAGCTTCAAAGTAGAACACAATGCGACTGCCACTCGTTCACTGTAATTCAACAAGCCAAGACAGTATGACAATCAGTGATTTAAAAATCTCGTCCTCCATCTGCCAAACTGAGAAATAGGTAAACTCTTGAATTGAACTTAAGAAGCACTGACCTCTAGTGGGCAAGGAGTATCTTTATCACTCCTTAAATGTAAATCTAGGGAGTCTGGGAGATGTCGATACCTCTTTGACACTTGTTTGATAGAATAAAATGTCAATGCAGTGGTTACAGAACGAACCCTCTGCTGTTCACAATGGGCACGTCTACACTAGCCGGCTACTTCGAAGTAGCCGGCACAATGTCAAAATAGCACGTGTCATGTCTACACACACTGTGCGCTATTTCGACGTTGAAGTCGACATTAGGCAGCGAGATGTCGAAATTGCTATTCCTATCCAAAGATGGGACTGTTCAACGTCGAAGTAGGGCACGTGTAGACGATCCGCGTCCCACTACGTCGAAATAGCAGGGTCCACCATGGCAGCCATCAGCTGAGGCGTTGCGAGATGCTCTGTCCAGCCCCTGCAGGGCTCTATGGTCACCATGTGCAGCAGCCCTTAGCTCAGGGCTTCTGGTTGCTGCTGCTGCAGCTGGGGGTCAATGCTGCATGCACAGGGTCTGCAACCGGTTGTCAGCTCTGCGGACCTCGTGCTGTGCAGGCCGAGTGTGTCTGGGAGGGGCCCTTTAAGGGAGCAGTTTACTGTTGCCCCAGAAGGGCTAGTCCACTCTGTGACCCTGTCCCCAGGCTTTCCTAGCCCCCTTATTCCTATTGGGGCTGCTTTTGTGTGTAGACGCCCCCCTGCTTGGCCCATTTCGATGTAGTGCTTTCCTACATTGATGCTGAACGTTGACGGCACCAGCCCTGGAGGCTGTGTGGATGCTACGTGTTGAAATAACTTATTTTGATTTCACTACATCAAAATAAGCTATTTCGATGTAGCGTCCCAGTGTAGACGTAGCCAATCAGTCTGATAATTATGCTTCGCCTTCTGTAGCCCTTCATCATAGAATTTTTAATGATTCATCACATTGCCTACAGTATGTAAGTAGAATTGTCTCCTCATGTCAATGATGGATTTGAGCCTTCGTTTATATGGGTGGATATTTGGAGTCCAAACTCAGTGCTTTCTGACCTGATGTTTCACATGCCTGATCTCTCCCAGGGAATGACTTTTTGACATATTAGAAAAGTATCTGGTTGATCAGCTTATTTACTGAAGCAAAACACTCTCACCTGCATTAAAAGGTCAATTAAAACAATATTCTTCAGCATAAATAATGGTTTGTGAATATCTTCCTTTTAGAATCACAGCCCTCATACAAGCACTGCTGGCTCACCATTTAGTGTGGGTTAAATTACCTGCGATGTCTGGACCACAACTGAATAATATAAACCATTTCCTGCACGGTGTCGGACATTATATGCTGGGCAGGCATAGAATCATAGACTACTAGGACTGGAAGGGACCTCGAGAGGCCATCGAGTCCAGCCCCCTGCCCTCATGGCAGGACTAAGTACTGTCTAAACCATCCCTGACAGACATTTATCTAACCTGTTCTTAAATATCTCCTGCGATGGAGATTCCACAACCTCCCTTGGCAATTTATTCCACTGTTCGACCACCCTGACAGTTAGGAACTTTTTCCTAATGTCCAACCTAAAGCTCCCTTGCTGCAGTTTAAGCCCGTTGCTTCTTGTTCTATCCTCAGAGGCCAAGAAGAACAAGTTTTCTTCCTCCTCCTTATGACTCCCTTTTAGATACCTGAAAACCACTATCATGTCTCCCCTCAGTTTTCTCTTTTCCAAACTAAACAAGCCAATTCTTTCAGCCTTCCTTCATAGGTCACATTCTCTAGACCTTTAATCATTCTTGTTGCTCTTTTCTGGACCCTCTCTAATTTCTCCACATCCTTCCTGAACTGTGGTGCCCAGAACTGGACACAATACTCCAGCTGAGGCCTAACCAGCGCAGAGTAGAGCGGGAGAATGACTTCTCATGTCTTGTTCACAACACACCTGTTAATGCATCCCAGAATCAGGTTTGCTTTTTTTGCAACAGCATCACACTGTTGACTCATATTTAGCTTGTGGTCCACTATAACCCCTAGATCCCTTTCTGCTGTACTCATTCCTAGGCAGTCTCCCCCGATTCTGTATGTGCATAGTTCAGTGAGCCCATTAACTCAGTTGAGAACTATACCACGGAGATTCCAGGGGTGCTCGCCGTACCTTTTCGCTAAACTGGTTCCTTAAATTCTGAAAGAAATCAACTGCTGCATTTGGATCCTGTAAAGGTTCATTTGCTCTTTGTTTTCTCCATGTTTTTGGTTCCAGGTACCAGGCTCCGTACCTGATCTTCTCCCTTTTTCCTTGGGACGGATCCTATAAAGCAATAATTAGTAATAGTCTGTTGTCATGTTTGTGTTTGCCGCTCCTCCCTGTATGTGTGAGCCCCTGCTTTCTTCTGGGTGAAATGTCAGACCTGAAGAATGAATGCGGTCCGGCACTTATTGAATGTTAGGTGTGTCCACTACAGCTGATCAGGTCTCCCAGTCAGTATCTACAGCATGTATAGGTCCTACCCTTGCTATAAGTACAAACGTTGCATTGATTTTCTCTAATAACTACCAATTCTTGTTGATTTTTCTTTATATTGCAAATAGCAGCTGTGAGCAGCTAGGCAGGCTAAAAGCCTGACAGCTGCACAGCTGGGGGAAGGCAGGGAGAAGAGGCTCTCAGCTTGCCTAGCTGCCCACAGAGCAGCCTGCTACCTAGCTGCCGAGCAGCTTCAAATTGTGCTTATCTTGTGTTAAAGTGAGTTACACACAACATGAAGCCGCATATTTTGAGGATATAAGCAAAACTTCTGAGAGTCAGTGGCAGTTTGTACAGTGAAGAGACTGTATAGTTAGAGCCCATATCAAGTTCCCAGTTCCCATCTTCCTCTTGTTCCCGTGTATTACCCCCTATGCAAAAAATAAAGGTCCACAAATATTCAAAATAGTAATTTTGAGGGCCTCAGTTTTTGGTGCTGAACTTCAAACACCTTTAGAGGAACTTGTTTTTCAGAAGGCCGGTGCTCAACGCTGCTCGAAAACCAGGCCCTTTTAACAGATCAAGCAGGGCCCCCCGAAATTAAGGCTCCTAACATAATTAGAAATATCTGAAAATGTAGGCCCAGGCCTGTTTACCTTGGAAAGGTCTGGGTGGCATCTAGTGTGAAGAGGCCTCTTGACAGCAGTCAGTGGAGGTGAAACTGTCACATACTTCCTCAGCTCAGCCGGCACGTTGTGTAGTTCCACAACATGAATAGGCACAGAGAGCACTGGCTGGGTTTCATATCCAGTGTCAAACAAACTCAGAATAGTGGCTTCATCTACCTTGTATTTTTCTCCTCCCTGCAATAATAATCCAAGTGGCCAGTGTAAGAGTAGGAGAAAGCAACTTGTTCTGCTGCCATTCTGGTTTGGTTAGCCCAGCGCTTGTATCCCGAGACTTCATCTTCCTTAGGCCTAGCCAGGGTCTATCTCTTGTGCCACAGCTGGTTTCTGCTGAGTCTATTAATTGTTACGTGTTTTAAATGTGTTTTTCTTAGTGGCCTGTAGGCACATTTAACGCTGAATTAACAACGCGCTCAGTAAACAAATTGGCTTGACAGAATTCCAGAGTAAGTTACCTGTTGTTTGCCTGCATAACCCGGAGGCACTTAGAATAAAGTCTGCACAGCAGCCATAGCTGAGAGCCCATTGTCTTTCAGTTCATGTGGCTGAGCACTATTTCTGAAGCTGATAGCCCGCGATGGTCAGTAGGTAGGACTGAACTTATACCCTTGAGGGCTAAAACAATGAACCTTTAGCACATGAGCTAAGAGCCAGCTGGAGCATAGCTAAGGCTGTGGAGCAGACTTTACTCTCCCTTGTCAGTGATCTCAGTGCCTCTGGGTTACCCTTGCATTCCAACTGGCTGAGCTTGGTTTTGCCCCAAACATTCCCGATGAGCATTTTCAGACTCGGGTGCTGGAAGCTAAACATCTGAAGTCATAATTAGGTTCCCAGGCCTGGAGAACACTAGCCTCAATCTTGATCACTCGATTTCTGGATTGGGTGTGTGGGATTTTACTGGTTCTTCTACTTACCAAAGAAGCCACCCAGTCACAAAACTCCTTAGTCACTCGCTTTATGTTCTCATCCAGGGGAGGAACGTAGTTCAGAGTGGCCTCCTTTTCCCTTGTTGCTACCTCTTCCTTGGCCAGGGAGGTGTACTGCATATTCTTGCCTTTGGACTTCTTGCTGCTTAAGACATTAATATTATAGAGTAACACCTAAAATGTCTTTGATTAGCACAAACAAGACCCTATCATGAGTGACATGACTGCAGAGTACAGTTATTACTACAGAGGACCACATAACACTTGTATTTAGCTTGATTTGGATCACAGATGGTCCAATTTATTTCTGTATGACTTCTACTGTTGGGACTAAATAGCACAATGATTTTGTGCATTAACCTTTTACCTCCAGAGTACTTGATTCCACTTGGAAACTCACTTCTCCTTCTAGCAAGACAGTCCCAAGCTTTGAATGCCAAGCTTACGTTCAGATCTCTTTCTTTTAATGAAAAAAAATGTAACCTGACTAAAAGTAAAGAGTCCTTCAAATTGGCAAATGATACATCATCATCATCAATAACTGTGGGCTCAGCGACACGGTGGTCACTTTATCTGTGACTGTTACCCTCATCCTCCCTTACCTGCTTGTTGACTCACTATTTATGTCATATTTTGATTCATACTGTCTCCTGTCGCTTCTGTGTAGTGCCCAGCACAAAGAGGCCTCAGGGCAAGATGAACTAACGCATTCTAGGGCATTGGTTTATAATCAGTATAACTCGATGGATGCAAGTAGGAATATTTTGTGAAAAATACAGTCTCTTTGGTAGTGGACTGGGTTCAACATGTTGACCCAAGAACTGTTTCTTCAGGAAAAGATAACAAGGTGTTTCTCAGACCTCTGACCACCTCAAGCTAGATCACATGTGTCTAAAGGACTCCCCACAAAGTTACAAATATGGAAATGAAATGTGGCAACCACCCTTCTCTGCCCCAGAAAGAACCAGGACTGACACTGCAGGGGGGCTGTGTGTAAGGATTAAGATCTATTTGAAGAACAATGTGGAGAAACTTTCTCGTGCTACATGCCAAGTTCCATGCTGTCTTTTGTCCCATGAAATAACCTGACTTCGTCATGTTACCTGGGGTCAGCAGATAATTCACCTATTTTGGGCCCTAGTTGGTACTGTTATCGTATCACGTGCGTAAACACACACTTTAAAAGTCATGTGTTGGCCATGTTTGCTCTTCATCTCCCAGTGGAGCATGTGTTCCCACAGCCTGTACCAGTCCTTTCACATGGCTGCGAAACATGCTGACAGGCAAGGCTCTCTTAAGGTCCGGAATATGGAATACACCTGTCTTCAAAACAGGCACTCCCCTTTTACAACACAGCTACCTGCAGAGGTGAGAGGATCGGACTGAACCGAACCCAGGCCTGGCGCAGAAGGCGGATTTACATGGTGTGATGGGGTTCAGGGGTCCCCATGCACTGCACCCCATCCGCTGGCAGGAGTGACTCTCACTCAGCAGGTACAACAGGAGGTTTATTAGGCAACAGATGCCCAGTTTCTCACAGAAGTGTCAGTACAGCAGTCAGAGACAGTCATTCCAACCTGTCCTGGGGAGAGGAGCCTGAGGGGTGCCCCTCTGGGGTGTAGCTTCACCCCTCCCAGGCTCACTCCTTCCAGCTCCCTCTTTCCTCCAGCCTCTAACCGCCGCCCCTGACTCAAAAACAGCTCGGCTCCACCCTCCTCTTTGTTCAGGGCAGAGGTGTTACCTGCCAGCCCAGGCTTTAGCCCCAGGGTCATCCTTAGCCACTGGGAGCTGCTCTGCTTGTCTCCCACATCCAGCCCGAGTCTCACACATGCACTCCCCCCACTCCATCACACATGGCCCTTGTGCTGCATACGTTATCATCTCTAGTACTCACAGTGCTGACAGCCTGTGCTGTGCTTCTTTATTTTCCACATCCTCCTCCTCCTGCTGAGGCTGCAGTTTCTGAGGATTGTGGCTCTCCTGGTCACAACCCTCATACCCACCTTTGCCATTCAAGCGCATCTCAGGGTCCAGGATGGCCACAACCTCTTTGAAAAGCTGGGAGCCAAACAAGAAGAGAGGACAGAATTCACACCAGTGCAGTCCCCATGAAGGTTGCATAAGGAGGCAGATTACAAACAGTGCTCCTGGGTAGATGGAATCAGCCCTACTGTCCATCGAGCATGCTCTGTTGTCTCAGACACCAGATGCCTCAGGGGAAAGTGTAAGAAACCCTTCAGTTGGCAGATAATCTGCTATCCTATCCCCAGTCATTACAGATTGATATTGTAACCAGCAGGCCTAATGGGCATGGTTTACTGTCCCATGTAGTGGCACCTAGACCACTTACAAAGAGAAAGGCAGCATCTCCTCTGCAGCCTTAGCTGAGAGGCAGGTGGCTTTCAGCTCAACTCGTAATGACGCATGTTCCAGATGCTGACGATTCAAGTCTGGCTGTGGTTGCTTACAATAACATATCTGAAGCATAGCGTTATGCAAGCAAGGTGGTTGCCTTGAGCAATGTGCCTTCAGGGCCCCACATGAGGCCCCACTGTCAACATGCTGCCTTGGGTCCTGCCCACTGTCTGGGCCCCACAAATGCTTTGGCCAGGCCTGTATATCCCTTCCAAAACCTTGTTTAGCATTAATTACTGTCATTCTGGGTAGTTATCCATTTAAATGTCCTGTCCTTTTTTGGCTCATGCTAAGCTCTTGGCCTGAACAGTCTGCAGTGGCAGAGTTCCCCAGCCTACTTATACATGATGTAAAAGATTTTTCTTTCATTGCTTTTGAATTTACTGTGTTTTACCTCTTCAAAACTCCCCTTGTTTCATAAGGGCAGAGGTCAAATCTACAGTACTACTTGGATCTTGGTGATCAGACCCAAGATTTCCCATTTACCCTTCAAATTTCAAAGGATTCTCCTAACACACTAAATGCTCTCTCCTGATGGTCTTCCTGCTTCTTAAACTACCCGCAGTATGTCCCCTCATAGCATTCTTCCCTGATGAGGAGTACATAAGCCAAAATTCCTCTCTCGTGCCTCTACCTCAACAAAACTAACCCTTGCCCTTTGCCCAGCCCTTCCCTCTCCAGATGACCATCCTGCCTCTCCCAAACACCTTCAGTGACAGCCCCCACTTTCCCTGTAGAGAATTCCTCTGAGCTTTGTACCAGAAGCTCCTGCGTTTAACTAGAGGTAGAGCTGTGTACATGTGGCAGGGAATGGGCAGGGATGCAGACTGGGGGGAAGATGATCTGTTCAAGAGAGAGGCTGTGAAAGAATGGGTGTTGGATTAGGTCAGGATTAGCTCTGGAGTCTTGGTCCAATTGTTGCTTCTTTAATTATGAGCACAGACACTTACGTCATAGAATAGCCAATTACATCTGATGTTTGGTAATAGTTTAATAGCTACACACTCTGTCTAAATATGACCCCTGTGTACTGGACTTCTAAAGCAGTCTTTTTAAGATAATGCAGATGTATGGGAGCAGGTTCTCAGGCTGCAAATAATGTGACAAACCTCAACAATGGCAGGGTGCCTCAGAAGACTGGAGCTGAGGCCAGTTCAGATCTCTTGCTGTGTTTAAGACCATTCACCTTGCCATGCTGAGTCACATGTTTAGATTTTGTATTTGAGGAACAGTTCACAATGGGTTTATTTTTATGAGAACTCGCCAGAAGGACACTTGTCTGAAGGAACTACAGCCCCCAGGGGTCCTTACCTCTGGAGGAACGCTTTCTTCCAGATGGGGGTAGAGCATGAGGGGGTTCTGGCTGAGGCAATATTCTGTCCGTGCAATGTGATCCCACCTGGATTTCTGAAGTGGACTGAGCTTTGAAGAGCTGACTTGGATTTTGGGGCACTTTTTCCTTCCCTTCTTCTGGGCCATGAGTGAAGAATCAGACACATGATTACCCAGCACTATTGGTACAGGCCCCTTTGTGCCACAGATGAGGATGTTGCCCAATGGCGGTGGGAAGCCACTTCTGAAATCATCCAGGCCTGCTTTCAAGAATCGCCAGCGCTGGCTGTTGAGGGAATCTGAGAACTTACGTTTGTTGCGCTCTTGAATGTACTTAGATGACATTTTCTCCTGCTACCTGAAAGCAAACACTTCCAGTCAGTGCTTGAAGTAATGGGTGATTTTAATGAAGCACATGAATAACACGAGAGTCTCTTCAGTGTTCTTATTTTCAGGGATGTTAGCCATTCAAATTCCAAATGGCTATGCAACTCTACCACATTGGCACACATTGTTCAGAGGGTGACCTTGCTCTATCACTCGACCTCAGAGAAATGCCTGGCCCTAAGGATTGCTAGAGGAAGCTGGTAATTACCCTAAGAAGTAAAGCTGGCCAAATGGTGGCATTACCTTCCTGGAGAAATGCTGAAATTTTGTTTTGTCCAAAGTTGGGCCAAAAAAATCAAAATCTGGGAATTTTTTGCAAAAGGAAATATTCTGAAATATCAAAAGCCTTGTTTTAAATAAAGCTGAAACTTCATTTCTGATGTTATGTTATAGTTTATATGTTACAGTTTATTTAATGTATAGTATCTTATATACAGCACTCTCAAAATTGAAGGGATAAGCATACCAAAATGCTAAAGTTAAAGGCTACGTCTACAATAGAAGCATCTGTCTACAGAAGTTCCTGTCAGAAGAGATGTTCTGACAAAACTTCTGTCAATTGATCAATTCTACTCACAAAAGAGGATAGATCTTCTGACCCACTCTGTTGACAAAAGGGCCTCCGCCAGAGCATCTACATAGCTTTTTTTGTTAACAGTTTCTGTCAACAAAACACATTTTGTGTGTAGACGTTCAACGAGTTTTGTCGCCAAAACTCTCTAGGGTAGACGTAGCCTTTAAATGAAATGTTCTGATAATTCCAGCAAAACTTTTATGGGAATTGATACGTCTCTCTTACATGTTTAGATAATGTCAAGTGTATAATTTTTTTTATGGAAAGCTATGGGTTGAAAAATTTTTGAGCTGTTCTACTCTTCAGGTTGTCATCACACCTCATTACTGCACGAGTTCAGCTGCCGATAAGTAGGTCCAATTCGAAGTGCTAAGGCTGAAGTTATTCACTCATGCCCTGTGTCTCAAACCGCATCTTTTAAAGTTTGACTAAATATGGTTTAAGTCATTTCTAAGAATGCAGACAGGGAAAATAGGCAGTTTTACCCACTTAAGGTTTATAAAATAGCTTTCCGACATTTATAGGGTGACCATATTTCCCTATGACAAATATGGGACACCTGGTGAAATTGCTCAAATTCAAGTGAGTTCAATGGCAACCAGTCAGAACTATGTGGTATCTTCCTCCAGCCAGGGCCAGTCGGTGAAGGTGAAGGGGAGCGAAGTGCCATTTGATCTTGGCCTCAAGCTCAAAGGGGGTTTCAGATGCAGACAATTTTTTGGCGTTTGATAAGCGAGAGAAGCATTTGTTAAATTAAAAAACCAAGTATACCAGTTCTGCCTCCCTCTTTTTTAGAACCTTATTTTGGTTTCATGTTATCATCTCTTTTTTAAATTTGTATGATGATGAGGCCCCTCAAAAGCTGGGAGTGGCCCTGGCTTCTCTGGACCTGTGAGAGGCCCTGCTCCCAACATGCTTTAAAAGCTCCAGGGCTCAGCAGGGGAGGGAGGCCATGAGGGGCTGGGCTGGGAAGTGGGGGTCGGGGGTGGCTCAGTTATAGATGTAGTGTTACTGTTTTGGGGCAGGGCCCAGAGGGCTCAAGCCAGCTCTGTATGGCGGGACCAGGGAGGCAGCGACACCTCCACCCCATTCATGCCAGCAGGGCACCCACCATGGCTTGGCTAAGGGACGCTTAGCTCAAAATGTTTGAAACCAGCTCAGGGTGCAGGAAGGGGTAGCTTGGGGTGTGAAAAGAGGAGTGGTCAAGGGCTGTGTGCAGGCAGGAGCTTGCTAGGTGATGTGTGTGGGCAGCTCAGGGAAGGGTAGCTAGCGGCTGTGTGCATATGGGTAGCGAGGGGCTGTGTGCATATAGGCAGCTAGCTCAGGGTACAGGCAGGCGTAGCTTAGGGTTCAGGCTGGAGATAGTTCGGGGACAGGCAGAAGGTAGCTTGGGACTATATGTGGCCAGGAGGTAGATCAGGGTGCAGGGAGGGGGAAACTAGGGGCAGTGTGGGGGTAGCGGGTAGCTCATGGTGCAGGGAAGGGATAGCTAGGAGCTGTGGGCAGACAGGGGGTGGTTCAGGGGGCAGGCTGGAAGTAGCTAGGGCTGCTGGCAGGCACTCATAGCTAGAGATTGTGTGCGCGTGGGAATTTTTGCATAAATGGGGTATGCCAGGGAAATTCCATCCTGCAGCTGTGCTGGTGGCTGGAGTTCTGTGGAACAGCTGGTTCCCGGCTGTGGGGTCCCTCTGCCCTGGCTGGGTTCCCTGTTCCCAGGCCTGGTCCTAACTAACCGGTGGTCCCAGTCCAATGAGGGCTGCTGGGTGGGGGGGCGGCAGGCACACCCTCAAGGCAGCTGTGCCCTCCTACCAGGCCCTGCTTCACCCTGTCCGCCCGCAGTGCACCCCGGCTGCCAGGCTGCTCAGCTGTGGCTCTGCCCCTCCGCCATGCCCACGCAGCAAGCTCTGGCTGGCTCCACCCCCTCAGGGGCCAATCTATTTCGGCAGCCCCTTGAAATTGGTGGCTCCGTGTGACCGCCTGATTCACCTGCCTCCAGGACCAGCTCTGCCTGCTCCTGACCATGGGGCACCTCCACATCCCCAGCTGGGAACCCCAGTTCCCAGCTGCAGGCCATGGGGCCCCTGCTCCTCCCAGTGTTTGGAAAATTTATGCAGGAGGGACATCCAAGCTGGAGATCCCACGGCTGGGGCTGCGTGTCCCACATAAGTTTTCCAAAAACCTGGCAGTCCAAAGGGGCGGGGCTGAGCTCCTGCCTCGCGTACCAATGAAAATCGGCTCACGTGCCTCTCATGGCGCCAGTGCTGGGGGTTGCTGACTCCTGTATTAGAATAGCTTTTTACAGGGGTATCACTCTGTTTGAAACAGTTGAAGGGGGAAGTCCTATGTTACGTGAAAAATCTTGGACAAGTGCATCTCTTCAAATCACTGCGCAACTTGTCTAATGAACAGAGTACAAAAATATTTTAAGAGAATGTGAGGCTTACCGGATAGGGAGTGCTAAAAATAAAATATAGCAAATTATCTCGCTCCTAGCGAGTCACCAAAAATACATGCATCATGTGAAATCCTATTACTGCAGAGAGATAAATAAAAGCTGAATGTGAAATTTTATTCAGCAAATTCAAATACAGAACTGACTAACCGTGTTAGACAGATCAACCAAAACAAGCAAAAGAACTGTGTAAATGCGTACTACTACACATGTGCACTGGCAGATTCACTTTCCCTGTTTAACCCTTGTGATGGAGTGGACTAAGCCCCAATGCCCCCTACAGGAAACCAGAGGCCTTGCCACACCTCATCCCAGTGAGAGGAGCAGACAAGAGGTCCTCCTGGGAGGATGGAGCGGCTGTCTCTGCTGCAGCCTATGAGGGCCCAGCAGGCCAATATAAAAGAGTGTCCTCGCAGGAGTTTGACTCAGGCAGGTGTATATGCTGCCCAGGAGACCAGCAGCATTATGAACAGCTCCAAGTGTGAGCTGAACTGAGACCTGGGTAAGGCCCAGGGCCAAAGGCCACAGACTGGCCACAAGCCTAACACAAACCAACAGCACCACAAATAAAGCTAGTTAGATCCTAGCCGCAGGATCTTGCCAGGTGAGACCTTATGTGGCACTTCTTGGCCACAGAAGGACAATCAAAAGCAGATGGAGCCCGTCACAACCCCATATTGAATTTTGTTTTGATCATAAATGGCCTAACTACGGTGCCAACTTTCTGAATTGCTGAACATTACACAATTGTAATAGTAAGCCTAAATTTTTTGTTCTATTTGTTTGTTTTAAATAAAATGTGCATAGTTCATTTTCCTGTATCACCATTTGAAGGGCCTGAGTATGGAATGTCATTGAGATGGAGGATGATTTGGTGTCAGGGGAGTTAACCTGTGACTAGTGTTCCCTGTAAGCTGAGCACATGGGCAGTGGCCCAGGGGAGATTCAGGTGCCACCCAGCTGATTAGCAAAGCTCTCCCAGCCACCCACAGCTGGCAACATGTGTTTCTATTGGTGGTGCACAGCTATACATGCCTTGGTGCACATAACGGCTGTGTCTACACTAGCCAAAAACTTCAAAATGGCCATGCAAATGGCCATTTCGAAGTTTACTAATGGAGCACTGAAATACATATTCAGCACCTCATTAGCATGCGGGTGGCCGCAGCACTTCGAAATTGATGCGGCTCGCCGCCATGCAGCTCGTTCAGATGGGGCTCCTTTTCGAAAGGACCCCGCCTACTTCGAAGTCCCCTTATTCCTATCTTCTCATAGGACTAAGGGGACTTCGAAGTAGCCAGGATCCTTTTGAAAAGAAACCCCGTCTGGATGAGCTGCGTCAATTTCGAAGTGCCGCGGCTGCCCACATGCCAATGAGGTGCTGAATATGTATTTCAGCGCTTCATTAGTAAACTTCGAAATGGCCATTTGCATGGCCATTTCAAAGTCTTTGGCTAGTGTAGACGTAGCCAACAAAATTTATTCCCCCCAGGAGGGAAAAAATTAGAGGGAACACTGCCTGGGACCAATTCCCTTCTAGGGTGTGGCCTTGGGCAAGTCACTTGGCCATCAATGGGAATAATAGCACTGTCCTGCCTCCTAGGAGTCTTGTGAGAACAAAACCATTAAAGACTGTGACGTACTCAAGTGCCAAGGCAGCCCTATAAATACTTTAAATAGGTAGTGATGCTTACAGGTCTGACATTATAATTGGCAACCTACAGCTAAATCCTGCATCTATATACATATAATTGCCCATAACATACTTGTCCCACCACAGCTTAGTTTTGTTGCATTCAGAAAAGGAGGAAATATGAAAACAATCACATTGCAAATTTTCAGTGCCTTGAACTTAATATGTTCACTGATTCCAAAGTGCCATCACTTAATGTCTTCTATAGCCCCGAATGATCACTTCTGAAAGTATTAATAATTCAAAGACATTCATGGGTAGTAGCAGACAAAATCCTGCTCACCTTACTTAGCGGAATAGTTCTATTCATTGACTTCAGGGGGAATACCTATATGAATGAGTGGTACAGGTTGCACTTCTCTAATCCATCACCCTCGGGACTTGACCAGTGCTGAATGAGAGAATTTGCTGGACCATGGGAGGGCAATAATGTCTAGCAGCATTACTAACACTTCCACTGCTTACTGGGCTCTTAGAAGACATTTAAGGGTAAAGTACAGCTAAATAACAGCACAGAACACCAAGAGCCAGGACTCGTACTTGGAAACAAACTTTATGGATGCGTCTACACTTGCATTCCTCTTTCAAAAGAGGTACGCAAATAAGGGAAATCAAAATGCAAACAAGGTGCATATTTGCATATTTGACACCTCATTTGCATATTCTTATTTTGATAGAGCTTCTTTCAAAAGAAGACAACCAGTATAGACGTTGCTCTTTCGAAAGTAAGCCCCATCTTCGAAAGAATCCTCCTTCCCTTTATTTAATGGTGCCAAATATGCAAATATGCACCTCATATGCATTTTCGATTTCCCTCATTTGCATACCTCTTTCAAAAGAGAAATGCAAGTGTAGACGCACCCTATGGGATCAGGGGAAACTTAGCTATGCTTGTGAAAAGTGGCCATCTGGCTAACTCAAATCATGCTGGATTATGGAGATTGCCAAACAAGAGAGTGTCAGATTAGAGAAGTTCAGCCTGTAGTCTCAGTTCCAACAGATGCTACTACAGCTACAAGATTTATCACAGAGATTGCATATAATCCAGATTTTTAAAAAGGTTTCCAGGCGGCATACAATTTACTCTGAGAATCAGACAATTGAGTTGCAGAGGTACATTACACTAATTAGTTAAAACACTGTGGTGTTTTTAACATGATTGTGAGCTGAAACTGCAAAAAATCAAAATACATACCTCACACGCTGGACAGATCAGGGCAAAACTCTCACATGCAAGAGGGAATCTAACCTTGTCACTGATACACGGACTGGATTTATAAAATGCTCCCCTTTCATCATCAGGGCATATAGGTGGGTAGCTGTGTTTTAAAAAATACAAACTCTCGCAGCATTGCTTCAGGGCAGGCAGGGACAAGTAATTAGCTCCCAGTTGCATTTAGCACACTGCAGGCATGTTTGGAGCTGGTTGTTGTGGAAACCAAATCCCATCGATTCACAACAAAGTCCTCCCTCTCTGTCTCGCACACACACAGAATTCTTGAATAGTTTGTTGTGCAATGCAACTGCAGAATTAAAAGCCACATTTGAGATCATCACACCAGGCGAGTTCTCAGACATGAATTGTTATTAAAACTTGACTAGAAATGCATCCATTAATGATTCTGACATGAAAGAATGCATTGCCTCAGTGATGTTTTGCTGCATATGATTGTTTTCAGTTTTGCTCTGCACACCTGGGGGAATGCTCATTTAAAGAATAACTGTAATAATTTCTGACCTGGTAATAATGAAAGAAATGACTCCTGGAGTTAAATGGAACTACTTGTGTAATTAAGGCCTGCCTTGTGAGCAAATGTCAGAATCAAGCCCAAAGGGCATGGGAAGTTGGCAATTGGCCACATCCTGCTAGTTCCTGACCACTGCAACAATGTCTGTATGTAAAAATAAGGCACTCGGGTGACATATCATTAAATATAATCATGTAGATATTTCAAACACACAGATTAAAAGTGTTATTCAGCTGATGTGCACACATATATTGGTGAGCTTTGGAGTCCAGTGATGTTCATACTACAAACACACAGATGAAAGATGTTGCACAGATGTTTTGCATATGGATGCAGTGGGGATTGTGCATTTAGATACCAGTGCATATTGTTACTGTCTGCATTTTCACATATGTGTAAGCTACTGCTGGCTGCCTGGTGGTCATGTAGCACCAGCATGTAGCAGCACATCATTCTTTGGAGACAGCTGAAGGTAAATTGTAGGGAGCAGGTTATCCCTCTGCAGCCCCAACAGGAGAGGAAGTGGTCTTGTGTAAGTAGTTTTGAGTTTTGTGGCACAAACTTAACTCGGAAATGGGCCTCACGTTGGCTCTCTGACGGTGTGGCTACACTACAGATTTATTCTGGAATAGCTCATGCTTGAATTGTTATTCCAGAAGCCCCCAAATAAGCAAAACTTATTCTGCCATAGTGTGTTCAAACACAATAAAGCCTATTTCAGATTAGAGCCCCTACAACCACTGCTTCCACGGGGGTCTCATCCAAAATTCTGTGTCTACCCAGCAGCTTTATTTTGAAATAAGCTATTCCAGAATGAATTGGGAGTAAGGGAATTTCCAAGCTGGGTGTATAATGCAAAGTGCCCGCAGCTAGACTGTCTGTCAGCACTTCGAAGTCAGCAGCTTCGAAATTCGCTCAGCCACCATTATGCTCATGAGGTGCTACATATGCATGATAGCGCCTCATTGATATTCCCCGGTCCGTGTCATGTCCGTGTCGGGGTGCAAGTGTACACACGGCCTGAATGCGGTTTACCAATTGCAAAATAAGCCAACCACTATTTCGAAATAGCAGCTGTGTTGTGTAGCCGCTCGCAAAGTGATTTTGAAACAGCAGCCGTTATTTCGAAATACCTCTGGACTACAGCTACACTAGAGGGTTTTGTTGACAAAACCCCGGTTTGGTCGACAATACTGGTGGCGCATCCATGCTCAAAATGTGTTTTGTCAATAGCATGTCAACAAAAGTTGGCACTTCAGCCGACAACCTTCTGCCTCTCCCAGGTGAGGAAGAGTACCTTTGTCAATGGGTGACAAAAAAATCTGTGTGGATGCTCTCGGGGGGGGGGGCCTTCTCTCAGCAGACAGAGCCTCCAGGACAATGAGCAGCCCTGTCTTCTCTGCTTCCGGGTGCCTGATTTGTTGAGACGGCGGCCAGGGAGTCTGGCTGCTCTGTCAACAAAGTGGAGCGCTCTTCTTATTGGCTTTTCTGCGTGGCGGCACTCTGTCAATGGAAGTTTTGTCAGGATAGCTCTTCCAACAATGACTTCTGCCGACACAGGGCTGTAGTGTAACCAAAGCCCCGAAGCGTAGCCATAGCCTGAGCGAGCAGGATGGGCTAGAACTCTCCTTTTTCCTACCTCTTTGAGGGATCAAGCAGCTGCTGTGCTGCCAGCTAGCCCAGTGTTTCTCAACCTTTTTTTCAGAAAGTGCCCCTTTTTCAAACAATAAAAATTGTAAGTACCCCCCAGCCTTCTCTTGCATACCCCTAATGCAGACCAGTTAAGAAACAAGGTGCTAAGGCAGAGATCTGAAACCAAAACAGCATGAAGAGCCATTTTTTCAAATTCTGTGCAATATCAGTACTTCAAGAGCCACAATGTACATGAATATGAGACAGTTCTTAATAAATAATGTCAAGCCATATTTTTCGTAGCCCTTATTTCAAGAACAGTGTGTACAAAATGATCTGTAATGTGATGCATGTTTACTACAAGATGCTCATAAACTTTTTACGTATGCCATTTCTTCACACTTTACATGTGTTTGTACCACTGTCTTCCTGACTTTCACTCCCAAACCCATCTTAATTATGCCAATTTTACTTCACATTTAATTTCAGTTTTCTTTCTTAAAATACATGTTGCCCTTTATAGCAGGAATGTCTGAAATTCTGTAAAATTGTTTGGTGAGAGTGAAGGATGTGTGCATAGTTAAGGCTAAGAGTGAAAGCCATCACAAATGTCCGGATGGTCAAGAAGAAGTGAGAAACTTGTAGCTATTGAGACATCAGGAAACAATGAAAAAACATTCATGGTGCCTGATGCTAAAGGAGTTAGCAGAATTGACAACCTTGGACAGAGGCAGACATCCTTGAAGGTGAGACAACAAATAAGAAATAATGGTGCTTGACACCAACTATCAACAAATAACTCTGAAATCCCCCAAGATTAATACCATTTAAGGATTAACGATCGTAGGACAGGTTGAACTGCTTTCATACAGCACACTTGGGACCTGACCAGTGCTGGATGAGAGAATTTGCTGGATAATGGAAGATCAATATTTTCTAGCACATTATCAACACTTCCACTGCTTATTGGGGTCTTGGAAGACATTTAGGAATAAATTAGAGCTATATAGCGGCACAGAACACTGAAAGCCAGGACTGGTGGCTGTAAACAAACTTTATGGGACCATGGGAAACTTGTCCACATCCATGATAAGTGGTTGTCCAGCTAACTAAAATCATGCCAGATTACAGAGTTTGCCAGATGAGATAGTTTCAGATTAGAGAGGTTCAACCTGTATGACTCTGCAAAATCTATAGCGTCAAATGGGAACTTACAAGTATAAAGATAGGGTGTTTTGCTTTGGTTCTCTGGTCCAGTCCTGCAAAACCTTCCAGCATTAGATCATGACCGACAGAGCCCAACTCCACACTTGTGTTCAGTCTAACTGGCCATTAGATTGACTCAGGCCATGATAGCCTGGTAACTGTAAGGACATCTGGAGGATGTGTGTGTGTGAACACAGATGCTGCTTTTGATGTTGTATTTTCAATAAACTTGGTGTATTGGCTTTTTCCCTAAAAAGATTCCATGTGCTTCTTATAACAACATAGCAAGTGTTTACATCAAGTATTGGGGCTTCACTGGGGGATTTCACTGACTCTAACTATTACCCACTCCAGGGGGATTATTACATGAAATAAGTCTGAGGGGGGTTACAGAAAGAAACAGTTCTTCATTATTGCTTCATTATGCTGTAACATGTTCTACAAGAGCACAATAGGATCCAGACCAAAGTTTCCTTTAAGCAGAGTGGTTGGGCGGCCAGCCAGGAGACATTCAGGTGATTAGCCCAGCTGATTAGCAGAATGCCCACAGCTGCCTACAGCCAGAAGCATGTGTTTGATGCTGTACATCGTGCACATGCTTAACACAGAATCGTAAAATCCTAGGGCTGAAAGGAACCTCAGGAGGTCTAGTCCAGCCCCCTGCTTCAAGCAGGATCAACCCCCACTAAGTCATCCCAGCCAGGACCTTGTCAAGCTGGGACTTAAAAACCTCGAGGGATGGAGAATCCACCACCTCTCTGGGCAACGCATTCCAGTGCTTCACCACCCTCCAAGTGAAGTAGTTTTTCCTAATATCTAACCTACACCTCTCCCTCTGTAGCTTCAGACCATTACTCCTTGTTCTGCCATCTGACACCACTGAGAACAGTTTCACACCCTCCTCTTTAGAGCTCCCCTTCAGGAAGTTGAAGGCTGCTATTAAATCACTCCTTGGTCTTCTCTTCTGAAAACTAAATAAGCCCAAATCCCTCAGCTTCTCCTCTTAGGTCATGTGCTCCAGCCCCTTAATAATTTTTATTGCCCGCTGCTGAACCTGCTCCAGCACATCCACATCCTTTTTATACTGGGGGGCCCAAAACTGGACACAATATTCCAGATGTGGCCTCACCAGTGCCAAATAGAGGGGAACAACCACTTCTCTAGATCTGCTTGAAATGCTCCTCCTTATGCACCCTAGTATGTCATTAGCCTTCTTGGCTACAAGGGCACACTCTTTACTCATATGCTTTGGTGCACGTAATAAAACTTGTTCTGCCCATTCATGGAAAAAATTCAAGGGAACACCGATCCAGACTATATGATGCCATAATAGTCTTGGTTCACAGACAGCATCTTTCTCTATGCCTAAGGGGAGAATCTTTGTGACACTAGATAGGTACATATCTGTTACCTCCCATTGCACTTGAATTTTCTAATGGGAGGGAAAAATGGAGCAGGACCTATGTAGACTGAGACAGGTACTGACATGGAAAGTTGTGGGAAAATGTAATGACATTGGGGGTTTATCACTCCAATAACTTCTCACTCTCTGTGCTGGGAGTTTCTTTCAGAAAAAGACAAGGCACAATGTAGCTTCCTAACAGCTCAGATTCAGAGTCCTCTCAGACACCTGTACTGCCCTGTGGCATGTCAGACCAAGGTGTGACTTCCAGGATTAAAAACAATTTCTATTTGGGAATGAAGGTGCCCCATAGGAATGTCATGACTGGTATTGGAAAAATCTGGAACTAACTAGCTTACAATTAAAGCCGCTCTCTGTCATGTAACATGCCAGCAGGTCTGTTTGCAGGCATTAAAAAGAGCAGCCTGCAGGCCTCAGAGAGCAAGAGTGGAAACTTCTGTGTTTGCTATGCACTGTCTGGCACAGCCTTAAACTCTGCTGGCATAAACAGCAGTTGAACAGCATCATCCTTGACAGGTCTTATTGGCCACTGTTCCTATAGCTGTAATTGAAAGTCAAGCACTGAAGCAAACAGACCTAACCCCTGCTTCAACTCTGCTTTAACTCTATGGGAATGTAAAAGTGGCATTTTGCCAGTGTGCTCACACACGGTGGTAAACAACGAGGGTCTAAAAACTCCAGAAACCCCCACCCCTAGCTGAGTTCCACTAGGGACTTGCAACCTCAGAGGTGCCCCAGATTTCCCCAGCTGCAGCCATGTCCGCCGGGGCCCTGATGTTAGGTACTTTGGGGCAGGGAATGCCCGTGGCAGAAAGGGATGTAAGCATTTCAGAGAGCCTCATACCCGTTGAGCACATTGTCCTGTCGTGCTTTATGCTAGCTAATGTGTACCTTGTGGAACTGTAGTAGCGTGGAATGGTTAAGATAAATGAAGTAGATTATCCCTAATTAACTCTGAATTGAAGCAAATCTCATAATCCTGTCCATCCTTGGCCTTGTGAGTTGGCACTTTCCAGTGACACTGAAATCGTGCTGCACGGAATGCTAGCTGTTTCCAAAGCTCCTGAGAGAGGACATCGAACCCTACTGCACTAGGGTGATGTCCTCTTGGTCTGCTTCCACAAGCTTTCCTTCAGCCCGAGCAAGACAGAGAAGTCAGGGGAAATAAGGCAGGTTACGAACCAATAACTGGACCTCATCTGGGACAGGAGCACCATTCTCTGTTCAGTGCAACCACAGGTAGATGGCAGCAGAGGATTCCTTTCCCTGTGTTGTTCAGGCCACACCGCTACAGAGTCACAGACAAACAGTTTGACCATGCACCATAGTATGAGGAGTTAGTGTTGTGTACCTCTGAGCCAAACACTGGACAAAGTCTCCAAGAAACCTGCAGCCACTTTTTCAATTGGGAACCTTGCCTTTCACTAAGCATCAGCAGGGACTCGGCAGCAAGTTGACTGGATGGGGGTCAGAAGTCATCCTGTCACAGTGTAACGCTGACAGACCCCAGTTGCTAGCACCAGGGTTGAACCTGCAGTCATAGGTTCTCTATGCTCTACTACATGAGCTAAAGGCCTGCTGGCTCTCAGCCAAGGTTGTAGAGCAGAGACTTCACTCATCCTAGTATGAGGTCTCAAGTGGCTCTGGGTACTACAACAGTACCATCCTTATACGTGTTGCTCCAGCACATCCTGTTAGTACTGCTATTGTGTTGCACAAAGGGCCTATTTGGGAGGTTTCTCTGCTGATACAGCAAGAGCTGCCACATTTGAAGGTCATTCCACTTTCTCTGTAGACATGCTCAGTTCAGCGGGCAATGAAGGTTTATGGGCACTGGAAAGGAAAGCAGATGGCAGAAAAAGAAGATCTTGCATGGACAATGTGGCATCGTGGGTGGAATAAAAGTACTGTTTATCCAGAGATTAACAGAGGATCATACTGAAGGGCCACCATGGTTGCAAGCTTCTAGTAATGAAGCTGTCACATAATAAGAAAATAATGCATGCAAGATCAAAGCCATTTTGCTTTCAGGCCACTCAAAGTGTCTGCTCCTAGTACTGTCCTTTTTAGATCCTTCCACCACCTTTAGGCCAGGCACCATCCATAAAATTTGAAGAGGTGGGTTTTGGGAACATGTTGACAGAGTGACTCCTCGCAGGAGAGGCATTTGTTCTGGGTTTTATTGAGTAGTTCACCTACTTGGGGAGTATTATGGGCAGAGATGGAGGAACAGACAAAGATATCAATGCCAGGATAGGGAAAGCAACAGCTGCATTCAAGACTCTCAGTCCCATATAGAGATCACAAGTAATATCTGTGAAGACAAAACTGCGGTTCTTTACCACAAATGTGAAGAGTGTGCTCTTGTATGGATGCGAGAGCTGGTGTACTAAAAAGTCTTCAGATCACAAGCTAAAGGTGCCTGAGGTACATCCTTCACATCAAATGGCAAGGCTTGGTTAGAAATGAGGAGCTTTGGAACAGAGCTGTACAAGAACCAATTGACGCTGAAATCAAGAGAAGAAAGTGGGGGTGTCTAGGCCACACTCTCAGAAAACCATCATCCAGCATAGCCCGTCAAGCTCTCACATGGAACCTGCAAGGAAAATGAGAAGAGGAAGATCTCAGACAATGAGGAGGTCGCCTGAGACTGAAGGAGAACATCTGGGGTACTCCTGGAGCCAGCTGGAAGTTTTGTCCCAAGACATAGTGAAGTGGAGGAGACTTGTAGATGACCCATAGGTGACCCATGCAGAATACCAGGGTTAAGCAGTAGTAAGAGTAATGAGGCAAAGCTAGGACGAGGAAGTGGATTATACAGTTTGATCTGCATGTGCTGTCGTTAATGCCCATCTTGATCAATTTCTGCGAAGAGTTTCACAGTTGCAGGCTGTGTTCAAGAAAGCTGTTAATTATGATGGATGGGCCCAAAAGTCAGATGTTAATATGACCCTGTCATTGTACAGCCCTAAACAGTCAAATGTGGTTTAAGGTTTAGAATAAAGAGAACTCAGCCTGCTGAGTACAATGACAACAGCTACTGTTATAAAACCAAACCTTTTATTAGCAAGAAAGAGAATGGTTAAAGCCATTAGAGATGTAAACCATTAAGGGAGGCTTTTAACTTAATCATGCCCCTTAAAACTCCTTCATTTTAAATGCAGAGAGTTTTTAAAATAAGGAAACATATTTATCAGTCATTTACGATATTAAATATGATAGTAAGACCATCAAAGCAGCCGTACATGGTCAGACCAAATGTCCATCTAGCCCAGTATCCTGTCTTCCAACACTGGCCAATGCCAGGTGCCTCAGAGGGAATGAACAGAACAGGGAATCGTTGCCAGTCACCTATTTGCAGATTTTGACAAACAGGGGCTAGGGACACCATCCCAGCCCATCCTGCCCAACAGCCATTGAGGGACCTATTACCCATGAATTTTCCTAGCTCTTTTTTGAACCCTGTTATAGTCTCGGCCTTCACTACAGCCGCAGGCAAGGAGTTCTCCTGGTTAAGCCAAGGCAGTCTTTTGCCATGTTTTCTATCTCTCCTACGCAGCGGGATAGCTTGCTTTTGGGCCCTTAATAATGTCCCTTTGAAAAACTGCCAACTCTCCTCAGCTGTTTTTCCCCTCAGTTTAGCTTCCCATGGGACCTTACCTACCAGCTGTGTGAGTTTACCAAAATCTGCCCTCCTGAAATCCATTATCTCTATTGTACTGTTTTCCCTTCTACCCTTCCTTAGAATTGTGAACTCTATGATTTCGTGATCACTTTCACCCAAGCATCCTTCCACTTTCAAATTCTCAATAATTTCCTCCCTATTTGTTAAAATTAAATCTAGAACAGCTTCCCCTCTGGTAGCTTTTTCAACCTTTTGGAATGTGACTGTCTTCACTGCAAATTCCATTAGGTCTATTTTAAGGGGAGCTAAGGTCCACTTCCTCACACCACCCCTCCCAGGGGGAGTAACGCCAAGTTCAAATTTAATAGGTTGAATGATGCTAGTGTGGAAACAGCGTTACTTTAAACCAATTTTGTTGGCCTCCAGAGGTATCCCACAATGCCCCACATGTGCCCAATTTGGCCACTTTCACCTCCACTGCTCTCCAGGCGCACAGGAAGGACTCAACAGGAAGCCTGGGAACCTGATTTTCTCTCTGACCAGCATGGATAGCCCACCTCAGGAGCCATCACATCTAGCCATCATGAGTTCTCAGGGTTCTCATTCTGATCAAAGTTTTCAGGGTCACAAAAGAGTCCCAGCATGGAGCCATCAGGAGACCCAGAATCTCACTTCTGTGTGGGGTGATGAATCTGTGCTGAACAAACTGTGAGCCAGCGAAAGAAATGTGGACATTTATGGAAAGATTTCCCAGGGCATGATGGAGAAAGGCTGCACTAGGGATGCTGAGCAATGCCTAAGGACTCCAAAGGAGATGGGAATGAATGGAATAGCTCACTCCATCTTTATTCTGTTGACCGCTTAGAGCTAATTTCTGACCCCTCCAGTTTTGGTCTATTGATTTCTGACTCCATTCTCCTTTTCTTGCTACTGAGGATCTTAACGCTGTCACTGAGTGGTGTCAGTAACCCTTTCCTTTGGACAAATTCAGTCTAATTTTTTGCTGACTTTTAATATGCAGTTTTATGTAAGTGTCTGAGTTGAACTTTTGTTACCTTGGACAACTTAAAAGTCCATGTCTGTGCATAACAGCTCTGTCTCCTGCATGCACGTTTTACTTGGGAGGGTAAGATATCTGGTTCCCATGTTGTGTACGTGTCAGAGGAGGTCATGGTCAAAAAGGAAAGCAGAAATGGCTGTAGAAATCCTTGCAGGCTCTGCAGTTTCCATTGTAAATAGAAAGTCGTGAGGTCCCTAAGGACACTGGGACTTCCCCGTGATAACTGCTGAGAGATTCCTCTCTCCTTGACCCTGAAGTGCAGCAGGCATGGGATTTTTGTCTGACCGCAAAGGGCACAGTTACTGTATCTTGAGGCCATTTATACAATGACCAAATGATGGGGGAATTTCCTCACATACAGCTAGCTTGTTCTTTGGCCTCACAGCTCTAATTTATGGCTCAGAATTACAATGCTAGTTTTGTGTAAGCCTATAAACACTGTAGTAGGCATTTCTTCTTCTTTTTCACTTCTTGCTCTCCTGTATTATGCACGTTTGCAGGAGCGGTTTGTCATGTTGAAACCTCGAAGAGGAAGGACAATGTGTGCAGCAAACCAAAACATCCACACATATTGCATTAAATAACTAATTATAGTCAAGGCAATAAGTTTGCCATTTGGCTGCTCACCTCCAGGTTCTGCAGTGTGGTAAAGTGCAACAGAGAGCTTCGGAAGTACCAATTGTCCACAGGAACATTTAGTAACAATAAAATCACTGTATCATAGAAGTGAATGAATCTTGTAATTTACCCAGATTGTTAATGGAACCTGAGTGTTACCCAATGCAGTGAAAAAGCCACTATTCCAAATGTAAATATGCAGATTTGCTTACCTTAGTGCCGTTTCTATTAGCAGATGACCAGAAAAAAGACCTCACTTGCATCCATAATACCAGTTCCACCTCTGGGACTGTCTATACCACCAGAGCTGTGGTTTCTTTAAAACAGGGGGCAGACCCTTAGCAAGTATGGATTCTCATTGTTCCACTGACAGCAATTTTCAGCCCCTAAGCATCTATCCCTGCAGGTGCAATGCTACATCGTTGGGCCATAAACGACTTTTTGGCTGTGCTTAACACGAGGGCGAAGTGCATGCTCATGAAGAAGATGCTAAGTGGAGGCACAGGTTGAACCTCTCTAATCTGGAACTGTTTTGCCTGGCAAACTCCTTAATCCGTCATGATTTTAGTTAGCTGAATGACTACTTATCACGGGTGTGGCCAAGTTTCCCAGGGTCCCATAAAGTTTGTTTACGGCCACCAGTCCTGGCTCTCCATGTTCTGTTCTGTTATTTAGCTCTGCTTTACCCCAAATGTCTTCTAAGAGCCCAGTAAGCAGTGGAAGTATTGGTAATATGCTAGAAAATATTGATATCCTGTCGTCCAGCAAATTCTCTCATCCGGTCAGGTCCTGAGCGTGCTGGATGAGAGATGTTCAACCTGTAATGAATTTACTTTGGATAGATTGCATCAGCCTCACTGGGGGATGGATTATTACTAAATGATGCCTAGTTCCACTTGCAAACTTTAGCATGTGTCTGCCGGTCGTTTCTAACATGAGGGCACAGCTATTACTCACTGGCTACGTCTACACGTGAAGCCTACATCAAAGTAGCTTATTTCGATGTAGCAACATCAAAATAGGCTATTTCGATGAATAATGTCTACACGTCCTCCAGGGCTGGCAACGTCGATGTTCAACTTCGACGTTGCGCAGCACCACATCGAAATAGGCTCTGCGAGGGAATGTCTACATGCCAAAGTAGCACACATCGAAATAAGGGTGCCAGGCACACCTGCAGACAGGGTCACAGGGCGGACTCAACAGCAAGCCGCTCCCTTAAAGGGCCCCTCCCAGACACAGTTGCACTAAACAACACAAGATCCACAGAGCCGACAACTGGTTGCAGACCCTGTGCCTGCAGCATGGATCCCCAGCTGCAGCAGCAGCAGCCAGAAGCCCTGGGCTAAGGGCTGCTGCCCACGGTGACCATAGAGCCCCGCAGGGGCTCGAGAGAGAGCGTCTCTCAACCCCTCAGCTGATGGCCGCCATGGCGGACCCCACTATTTCGAAGTTGCAGGACGCGCAATGACTACACGGTCCCTACTTCGACGTTGAACGTCGAAGTAGGGCGCTATCCCCATCTCCTGATGAGGATAGCGACTTCGACGTCTCGCCGCCTAACGTCGAATTTAACTTCGAAATAGCGCCCGATGCGTGTAGCCGTGACGGGCGCTATTTTGAAGTTAGTGCCGCTACTTCGAAGTAGCGTGCACGTGTAGACACGGCTACTCAGAGCAGGTAGCTGACATGAAGTGCAAAAGACAAGCTGGTGTCAGGAACAAAAGTGCCATCTTCTAAGAACAGCCTCTGTGACCTGTTATTTTAAAGTGTGCGCTGGAGCCCCCAGCCGCTCACTGTGGGTCCTGTGCTTCCTAGGAGCCTTTTACCAGGCCTCAGAGGCTCACAGTGATCCTCACACTGCCTCTTGTCTTTCCCAAGGCGAGGGACACCACTTCCTAGGCCATTCTCATCACAGGCAAGTCTAGCTCTGGGCAAAACCCCTCTGGCAGTTCCTGCTCCCACTTATTCCTGCCAGGGTCCAACCCCTTAGGACATGGGAGATGGGTGGCGGAAGCCCAGGCCTGCCCACCACTCTGGACTTCTGAATAGAGGCAGCTGATGGGGCTTCTCCTTTGCCCCAACTACAGCAGCCTTTTCCCTGGGTCACTTCTCCACCCACTTCCCCTATCACCTTCAGTCAGGTACCTTTGCTGGGCTTTTCCCCTTTCACCCAAACTTCAACTCTCTCAACACTTCCACTGCTCCTGGTCCACTCCTCTTCTTCCTGCTTCCATTACCTTCAGGAACCCTTTTAAGGTGAGCCTCCTGGCCTTAACTGAGAGCACGTGTCTAATTAGCCAGATGCTACAAGCCAGCTTCTACTGAGTCTCAGATGCCTCCTGTGCAGGAAACAGGAATCCACTAACCCAGCTCCCTAGGTATTGGCCCTCCATTAGGCTCTAGCAGCCCACTGCGTTGGGTCTGCCACAGCTGATATAAAAAATATCCCTTCTGAAGGAATGAATATTGAAATATTTGCAGTGCTGCAAGACCCATTTCCGAACACGGAACGTGTTTTTATTGTACAAGCCTCAGTTATTAAGTTCTCAGGCATCTTTGCACGGCAATTCACTGTTTTCATCAACCAATGTTTGGGCAAATGGCTTCATGACGTAGCAATGAACCTGATCCAAAGCCTGTAGAAGGCAATGGAATAATCTTTCTTTTCACAGACAGTAAGATTCAGAGGGATACGAGGGTCTACTTACTCAGCACCTGCACCTCCCACCCACTTCATGTGGAAGTTTTGGGTGCTGAGCACAGCTGAAAACCATACCCTAAGCAACTTTTGAAGGCTCATTTTGCAAGTTGCTCTGGAATAAACACATTATGGAAATGAAGATGACTGTGACATATTTAAGGGCCAAATTCTGCCCTTGAAGTCATGTGGTTCGCCTTAAGTTCGAGGAAAGTTCTGGGCACACATCTCAAGGTAGAATTTGACTTTTCAAATCCCTTTCATGATAATATTGCCCTATTAGCTGAACCCTCATCTAGCCAGTAACTTTATTCACATATGATATGGTTCCAGCAAGTGACAGTAGCATTTCTTGTAGAAGAGAATAGAAGAAGAGACCGCAGGGGTGGGGATTTTCCATGCAATGGTCCCCACTCTTGGCGAGAAGGTCCCTGATTGTATTAGCTCTGTGATTTGTAGCTGTGTTAGCTGAAACTGGTATGACCAAAGTTTAGAGTGAACTAGTTTTCACAAAGGCACTATATGAGATTATGCTGCAATTATTACAAAAACGTGCAGGAATGTTCCAGGCAATTATAAATAAAAACCTCTCAAATTGTACTTTTTTCTACCCACACAAGAGAAGCCCAGTCACCCGCCCACCCATGCGCCCACCCATGCACCCACCCATGCACCCACCCACACAAAGAAGTCTTGCAAAAGACTCTTTTCACTTCTGAAAATGAATTGTTTTGTGGGAAGTGGAAATGAACTGGTGCGCAGAGGATGAAGGCAGGGGATTTCTGTGAGGAGACAGAGGGAAGCTGGCTGCTCAGTATCTGGATGGCAGTCGGTTTCAAGTGGAGAGCTGCAAGGCTCGGTTCTGGGGCTGGTGTTGTCCAACATCTTTATTAATGACCTGGATGAGGGACTGGATTGCACCCTCAGCAAGTGTGCGGATGATGCAAAGCTAGGGGGAGAAGTAGATAAGTTGGAAGGTAGAGAAAGGATCCAGAGGGACATGGATAAATTGGAGGACTGGGCCAAAAGAAATCTGATGAGGTTCAACAAGGAGAAGTGTAGAGTCCTGCGCTTGGGAAGGAAGAATCCCAGGCATAGTTAGAGGCTGGGACCGACTGGCTAAGCAGCAGTACAGCAGAAAGGGACCTAGGGGTTATGGTGGATAAAAGACTGGATATGAGTAAACAGTGCGCCCTTGTAGCCAAGAAGGCTAACAGCATATTAAGATGCATTAGGAGGCGCATTGTGAGCAGATCTAGAGAAGTTGTTGTTCTCATCTATTTGGCACTGGTGAGGCCACATCTGAGTATTGTGTCCAGTTTTGGCGCCTCCCCACCCAGTATAAAAACGATGTGGGTGTGCTGGAGCAGGTTCAGTGGAGGGCAATAAAAATGATTAAGGGGCTGGAGCACAAGACCTATGAGGAGAGGCTGAGGGATTTGGGCTTATTTAGTTTACAGAAGAGAAGACTGAGGGGTGATTTAATAGCAGCCTTCAACTTCCTGAAGGGGAGCTCTAAAGAGGATGGAGAGAAACTGTTCTCAGTGGTGTCAGATGGCAGAACAAGGAACAATGGGCTGAAGTTACAGAGGGAGAGGTGTAGGGTGATATTAGGAAAAACTCCTTCACCAGGAGGATGGTGAAGCACTGGAATACGTTGCCTAGAGAGGTGGTGGATTCTCCATCCCTAGAGGTTTTTAAGTCCTGGCTTGACAAGGTCCTGGCTGGGATGACTTAGTGGGGGTTGATCCTGCTTGAAGCAGGGGGCTGGACTAGATGACCTCCTAGGGTCCCTTCCAGCCCTAGGATTCTATGATTCTATGGTTCAAGTGAACCACTGTCTTACTTCCAGTTACTTGGTATAATTTACATAACTTGGGGTGTCAGTGCTGGCCCCCCGAGCAACACACATTACACTGACCTAAGCAGACAGCACCATGTTGGGACCAGAGCTTCTCTCGCCAATGCAGTTACCATGTCGCAGCAATGCGGAGTTATGCTGATGGAACAGCTCCTGCTGGCTGGCATACAGCATCTTCACCAGGCATGCTACAGACAAGGCCCTAGCTTAGACTAGCCCCAAGGCCAAGGCTTAAAGTCAGAGGCTTATGTAACTGCCGAGAGAGCTAGGAAGCTGATGCCAAAGCACATTCAGTGTTACAGCGAGGCTGACAGCTGCCATGGTCTCCAGGGCAAGGTGGGAGGGGCCTGGCCCCGTGCCCCCAGAAGGGGCAGGGCCAAGGGCAGTCAGCCCTTAGCGCCACTCGGATTGTGGTGCTGGGGTCCCACCCATTGCTTCAGAGCCATGCGGCGGCGCACAACAGCGCTCCTGTGGCATTTCAAAGGGGACTGGAGCTCATGCGTCAGCCGAACAGCCAAAGTAGCAGCAAGCGGCAGCCAGAGCTCCAGGGAATACCAGGCCCTGGGGCAACTGCCCTCTTTGCCCCCCTTGTTGGCCAGCCTGCAGTATTATAACCGAGACAAGAAGTTAAAGGGTCGTAAGATTTTGTTCAGAAGAAGCCCAGGACTGACAACATAGTACCTCAGTGAGAAGCTAAGCTGCCCATAAGTCAGAGAAAGGCAGCTCCATGCTTTAACAGCGTGACTGAGGACCTTTAAAGGTACTTCTCTTCCTGCAGAATCAAGGACCAAGTCAGAGGCAGGGAGAACCATGTTCTGAGAAACCGAATCCGTAGATGAACCAAATCAAGCCACATTTCAGTGGAGGCTCCTGTTGAACATATCCAACCAGCCTTCCCACCTTGTACCTGAGACTTAAGACTTAATACTAAAAGCTTGGGTGAAGTAATAATACTTTCCTATCCAGCTAAGAAGGCGTTAAAACAAGGAAACTAATCTGAACGCTCCTGTAGCAAGAAGAACAAACCATTAAATAACTTAAAAGTTTATTAAAACAAAAAAGCAGTAAAGTAGCACTTTAAAGACTAACAAAATAATGTATTAGGTGGTGAGCTTTCGTGGGACAGACCCACTTCTTCTGACCATAGCCAGCCCAGAACAGATTCAATATGGTCAGAAGAAGTGGGTCTGTCCCATGAAAGCTCATCACCTAATACATTATTTTGTTAGTCTTTAAAGTGTTACTTTACTGCTTTTTTGTTTTGATAGTATATGGACTAGCACAGCTTTCTCTCTGTTATTAAAAATTTGTTATCTGGCTTAAAATGGGCACTGAAACATATATCCAGGGTGACTCTTTTTATATTGCACTTGACAGTGAACACTGCCAGCTGAATGGAACGTGATCTGTCATTTGCCTTTCAACACAACATAATCTGAACTATGTTGTTGGAGGGTTTTCTGTTGTGACGTGCTCGTAATAGTTAGCAAGAAAAGGGCAATTTACAGACTGAGGTTGCTGGCACTAGGAACAGAACTTGGGAGTAGAGGATCTAAAGCCCTCTATACTACCACACAAGCTAAAGGCCAGGTGGCTCTCAGCTAAGGCTGTAGAGCAGAGACTTCACTCACCCCAGCTGAGGTCTCAGTACTTTGGGTACTACACATGGGTAAAAACCGGAGTCCTCTGCCTTAGGCTTTAGTGAATGCTAATTCATTTGGGCTTTTTCCTGGGGGAAGAAATCAGTCTCCTGATAACACTAGTCAACATGTTAATACTTTGTTTAATGTGGCATCAAGTGACTAATAATAATCCCATAAAAGGAAACATTACAATAACCACATCCAGCTGTTCTCTGCCATGGAGAAGGTCTGGCAATCAATGAAAGTAGGTAGCAGTGCCAGGAAGGTAAATGGAAAGAGACTAGGTGGTTTAAGGAGAGCATGTACACACACACACACACACACTTACAAATCCCTGTCATAATAAAAGAGCAAGAGTTCAGCTGAAGTTAAAAGGTAGGAAATTCAAAGCCAAGAAGAGAAAAGACTTCTTCACATATGTAATTAGACTGTGGAATACACTGAGGCCAAGAACTTAACAGGGTTTAAAAAGGGATTGGCCATTTATGTGGATGTCAAGACTGCCCAGAATTATAATCAATGTGAAGAAAAAATGTTGCTAAAGCATTATTTAACTTATGCTTGAGGGTTTAAGCCCATCTCCAAATACCAGATCCCAGGACGGGACCTACTGCTGTGTGTGTTGGGGGAGAGGGGCGGGATGGTTGTTCCATTTCTGCCTACGGGGAAGTGCTTACTCCTTTTTGTCTTCTGAAGCATACTGGGGCACAAGATACTGGCCTAGATAGACCTGGGGTCTGACCCAGTCTTGCAATTTCTATGATCATCTGCCCCGGTGTTCCTGCTAATCTTTTCCATCCATGTGCATATTTTTTCCATCCACGTGTGGAACAAATTTTATGTGCACCAAGGCAGGTGCAAATATGCACCACCAGGAGAAACAAAACTTAGCTTTGGGCACTCTGGTCATCAGCTGGTCAGCATCTGAGTCTCTCCTGAGCAGCCACACAAAAGCACAGCTTGTCGGGTACACTGCTGCATCCATTTAGCCTCTGTGATCTACTCAAATTTCTCACGTCAAGTTCTTGCTATGCATTGTCTGGTAAAATAAGGGTGAAAATAGTTTTTGGGTGGAAACTGGCATGTGTAAAGCCAGCCAGAGCACATAGCTGGGGCGTGCCATGTAAAACTAAATAAGTAATACAATCATGAATGATCAGATCCTTGTACTGAGAGGAAAAGGTAGCTATTTCTTCTAACCTGAAAAATGAAACTAGCAGAGAGTTCTCTACATCGACGAGGCAGTTCAAATATGGGGTTTTCTGCCCCTGGGAATTTCCACCTACAGAAGTGTGGAATGAGCAAAAATGCCCTACAAATAGCAGCCCAGAAGACCGAACTCCACACCACGCTGATTTGACTCCAGCAGTGCTGCAAGAGAAGGGCAGCAGCCACTCCAGAGCCGAACATGAAGTCTGTCACTTTTCTCTCCCTCCTCCTTCTTCTGGCGGCAGTTCTGGTGCAAGGTACAGTAGCATTCGCTGTGGCATAGCTTGAGGGTTACATTATTCCTGCAAACTTGCATTGCCCTTTGCTCCTCTTTCTTGGCAAGCGTTTTAAAACTTTCAACTGTCTCAAACCCTTAGAACAAAGACCCCTGGTTAAACATTCTGCAAGCTCTTAGAAGTGTTGTGTTAGAGATCAAATCTACTAACGGCTGCACAGGCACAGGAGCAGGCAGTGGTTTTTTTGTGCCGGTACTTGCTGGTACCTCTCTGCCCCAGCTATTGGATTGCCTTGGGCTGCCAGGGGAGCCAGTTGAGTACCTGGTATCAGGAAATACTTCAGGCAGTAAAGCAGAGGCAGCTGCTGGCTTTGCTAAATGACAATGCAAGGTAGGCTCAGAGCAGGAAAATTCACTCATTTGGTACAATCTTATTTTGTTACTGAAGGAGGTTTCTCCCATCCCTTCTGGACGCTGATCTCTCCCAGCAGACGAAGTCTGATTTGTTAAGCAAAGTGGAAATAAATGCTTAGTGTGGGGTAAAATAGATACTTTTCATTATGCATATGCAATTTTATTAAATACGATAATAGGAGGCAGAAGTACAGGATCAGCAGCATAAGCTCCCTGCAGGTACTGTGCAAAAGTCTCCCCAGCAGCTGTGATCGTGTCCAACTTTCATTTGCTGAGTCCGCAGTTGAAACATGATTTGGAGCCACCTGTGCTAGAAATGAAAAGGTTAAATAAACAAATGATTTTCGGGCAGCTTCTCCAAAAGAGTTCAAGTTCTCAACATCCCCTGATTTCAGTTATTTGATTTCCTGAATACATGTGAAGCGCTGTCTCTTTTTCGCTCTGATCTGTCAGAATACATGCTCTGGGGAAAAAAAAATCTGACCTTATTTCACCTCTCACATCTGCTAACACTGCAATGACTCAGTGGAGTTACACCAGTATGAAAAAAAAGGAGAGTTTGGCTGAATGGAGTTCTCGCAATAAGCAATATTGTGCTCAAATGCATGTATACAACCATGTTCTTTCTGGCATTGTAGGCATGCTAACTTCCAGCAAAGGACGCTGTCTTTGTGTTGGACCTGGTGCCCCTGCCATCCTCCCAAAACACATTGCCAAAGTTGAAATATATGGGCAAAGCAGCAGTTGTGAGAAAGTCGAAGTGATGTAAGTGCATGTTTAATACTATGCAGGGCATATTATTTTAGCATTCATCCTGTCCAGGCCCAGTTCACACTAAATCACCTTTTCTCCCAACAGTGTCACAATGAAAGGGAGCAGGCAAAGAAAATGTCTGAACAGCAAATCCAAGCAAGCATTGCGTTTGATACAGGTGGGTCATAAGGATGCTTCTTTTGTCACGGCTTGTTCTAGAATGCTTCATTGTGAGATTTTTCCGTGCAAGCTGCAGGGAACACAACTTTGGGATTTTGAGGAAAAAATTGACTTTTGTCTATATTAAGCGCTTTATACATCCAGTATTAGACGTTTGTGGGAAAAAAATTCTCAGCACCTGTTATCCGTCTACTGCATATCTATAGCAGATGAGTTTCCTGGGCCTCAAAACTCTGGGATCGACAGCGCTGAAATTTTGATATTGGGAGATACAGTTGGATGAGAGGACCCCCTTTTGGCACAGTGTACAGGAGTCCTCACAACACTGGTTTAAAGCCCTTTTTTTAAATCACAGAGCCATCTTTCTGTGACTTTGTGATGGGTATTTAAGGGAAATAAATCAAGATCCTGAATCTGAAGGGGAGTTGTGGTACGTGCCTGGACAAGGTCTTATGAGCCCTTAACTTTAAAAAAGCCTAACTTACATGCATTGTATTTGCAAATTAGATGTAATGAGGACGCTGATTCTCTGCATATATGACGTATTGCCATTGACTTCTGAGGCAGCAAGATGAGGGCCTAGATTTTAATTTGTTACCTCTTCACAGTGATGAAGAACTGATGTGCAATACGACCCCTTACAAAATGCACGGTAGTGATTTCCATTATGCACAGAAGGATTAAAAAAAGAGGAACATAGGAACTAATCGTTTGTGGGATGAGCCCTGTATACAGGAATACAGTATGGGCCAGTGGAATAAGTTTGCTTATATGGTAATTCCATGCATTAAATAAGAGCACACACAGAAGCACAGTGATGGCGCTTTCAAAAGGACACCTTACAAAGGGGGACAGCTGTTCAGAAACAAACTCCAGTCCAGCAGAGAGTGAGCGCCAATAGGAAGCTGACATGATAGCCTAGAACTATTAAATGAATAGGTGGACTGTGCCTAGCTCAACTCAAATTTAGCTTTATATGAAAAGAGACGCGTTTCCCATAAGCTGTGAACTTGAGCAGCCACTCAGGGGAGAGTCAAGTGCCACCCAGCTGATTATCAGAGCGCCCGCAGTGGGCAGCATGCGGGCAGCATTCTATTGGCGGTGCACATCCACATATGCTTTGGTGCACATAATGAAATGCAGTCTGCACATGGATGGGAAAAATTACAGGGAACGCTGGAGACAAGCCAGGCCTTTGGGAACAAACACTGTTACCAGATTAACATTCAGCAGCCTCCTGTGAGATATGAGGCTTTGTGTCCTGGGCAGCTGAAAGTTTTCTGACTGGGCAGGGAAATCTTGTCATGAATGTGGCCCACAGGGAGTTGTGTGTGCGCTATCGGCTTGGCCCTGCTCACCTGCTGTTTGGTCTTCTGACCATGTCTGTGTTTTGTGGTGCACCAGGCTTCCCATTCACTGAACTAAAGCTATCAAGTGAGGTCCTGCAAACTGTTGGTTACAGCACAGTTCTGAGCATCAGGTCGGCTCGGTTTCAGTCCCAATCCTGCTGCCTAATCCCTGTAAGCCATATTCTGACACCCTTACACCCAGCAAGTATTGCTCTAATCCAGAAATAGTCCCACTGACTTCAATAGACTATTCGTGGAGTCTGGTGCTCAGTTCCTATGTGAGGTAGGTGCTTAACTTCCATGCCTGAGTTTCGCCTTCTGTAAAGTGGGGGTACTAGTATTTTCTCACCTTTGTAACGCACTTTGTTGTCATGGAGATGTGATAATCCATACTTCAAGGAGGCTAAAACAGGCTCTTTATTTCCTTCCAGAAATTCTTGAAAAGAAATAAGTAAAGGCAGCAGCCAGAAAGGAAGATTGTGCAAAATTACTAGTGGACATGTCTGTTCACACCATTTACCTACTCACACAAGAGGGCAAGCACCCGGCAGCCAGATATTCCATTACTTCTAGGCGTGCAAGTATGTCATGATGTGTGGTTCACCTCAGAGAAGACAAAATATTTGCAACCGTTTTTTCTGTGCGTGTGAACATCTGTCACCATTTTTCACCCTGGTTATTTTCGCCGCTATTGGTTAGCCTTTGTCGGGGCTTTGGTCATCAGGGATTTGACCTCAGCCAAAAACCAATTTGCTTAGGCTTGAAAAATGGTAGGTTCTCTTTGATACTCTTAAATATGGTTTTACCTTAGAGAGGCTGTAGATGTAGAGCTCTAAGAAACCAGCTGAGTCTCGTGGTACATCACTCACATTCTGTGAATATTCTGAAAGAGCCTTCTCCTTTTCCAAAAAAAAAAAAAATGCAAGGGGACCCCACATTTACATAAAAGTGTGCTTAATGCAAACTAATAAAAGCCAGGAAACTCAAGGTCAGAATTTTAACTCTAGCTTTAACTCATACTACTGGTTGATTTGTTTCCCAAGAGAGTCTAAGAAGCATTTTTGTCACTCCTATTTGGGATTTTTCTCTTCCATCAGCCTGTATCATACTGATTGTAACGTAGAGACAGAAACTGTCATGAATATTAAGTCTATAGGGACAGTCATTTCAAAAGCCATACTTTGAAATACATAAAGCTACATTTTATTTTTTTTTGGTTGCAGACTGTACCCTTTTTACACTGAAAAAAAAAATATATATGCCATTTGTACAAGTGTTTTTGTAAATAAATAGATTTCTGAGGCTACGAGTATTGCTCCTTTTTTTCTCTTTCAAGCAAAAAGTACATACCTTCCCCAAACATGCAGTGGGCACTGTTACTGCCCCCATTTTGCACAGACCCTCAGCAGCAGAAAGTCAGTGGAGAACTATTGATTTGAATAAGCAGTGTCAGTTTATGCTGGCTTAGGGCCCGGGCCCAAGTAATGGGAAGAATTGCAGCATATAATTCTACCTGTCCTCACTCCCTCCATCCCTTGCCCCAGCGCTCTGCAGTGCCCTTCCCAAAGCGTGTTGTTAGCAACATGATGCAACTTTTACTAGTACTTTGGGGGTATTCAGTTCTTGTGGCAGGAATATTTGGTCTAAAAAGTTTCCAAATCATGAGTTAGGTTGTCCCTCCACCAAAAAATAAATACATAAATTGGTTTGTATTTACTGAAGGGAGTCACACACTTTGTTGCTTTGGGACATTAAGTTGAACCCATTGGACATAGCAGGGGTTCCTTGTCTCTCCGGTCTCACCCACAAGCTCCATGTGTACCACCTTCTCTCATCTCCCTCTGCTTCAAGGACTCACTGTAACCATCCTCCAGCTCGTGCCAGGGACTCTGTTTTCCCCTGTGGTGGGGTTGACATAGGCACAGAACACTCTTGCAGCCTGTGAGTAGCAGTACAAAGTGAGTAGGGAAACAGAGTCATGCCTCACTTCATAACATTGGCACAGAAATGTCTTCAGCAAGTCTCCATAACAGGTCGTTCAGAATGTCAAGCTGCTAAATGGCAATGGGGTGTTGGACTGGAAGGGGTGAGTTGTGCTATTAACCCACAGTCAACAGGCATTTAAAACTGATGAGACTGTTAACCTGACACCAAGGGTGCCCCAGGTCCCGCATTCTCCCCTTCCAATTTTCACTCTGGGCAGCACTAAGGGCTAGGGGAGGTTGGTGGGGGTACACTTCAGGCAGTGCTGAGGACTGTCTGCTCTCCGTCCCGCTGTCTCCACCCTCTGCCTCCTCCCACCTCCTTACCCAGAGGCTCACAGAGGCCACCAGCTCCCCTGGCTGAGTGTAAGACCTCACAGGCTCAGCCAAAATGATCAATCGGGTTTGATCAGTCTGTCCTGTGATTTTTGAACTCCATCCACCAAAAGGGCCTTGACACTGAACAGCTATGGGCCAAGTCATCGTCACACTGAATTTAGCTCGTGTGGTTTCTCTAGAACCCACCTCAGCAACGTTGTCATGTGACACAAATCGCCACTGCATGGAGTCATTACACAGATTTGGATCAAGTGTCACAAATTTGTATGAAGTACTGCCTGAGGGCTCAGATTCTCCTCAGACCCCAAAATGATGCTTAATTCTGTCTCCACTCTACCCACAGAGACACAGCTCCAAGAACTCCTGTTATTGCTAAGTAACTTTCATTGTTGGACCACTGGTTCCTGCACTGACCAAGCACATTCCGGGCCCTATTTGTTTCATGCCCCCGGCTCTTGTATATGTCCCCACCCCCGGCTGATGCCCCAGTCCCCGACAGCGACTCATAAACTCTCCATAGACATCTCACTTGGCCCATGTTGCGCAAGATTTGGTTCAAAGACATAACAGTGGTTGCAACAATTTTGTGTATGTTCACATCAGAAGCCAAGAACGTCACACCACTCCTCTCAAGCTTGCACTTCCAGAGCTGTTCACGTGCTCCCTCTGTCCTAGGCCTGGTGATGCAGAAAGATAAAAGTGCTGCTCACCCATGTTTTCAGAATGACAGGAAAGTCATAGACCCCTCCACTGTCCCTCAGGAGTAGAAGGTGGGACAGCTGTGTCTGGAAAGAAAGCTCCTGTTACCATTTCACTATTGCCATCCATAAGTGTTCAGTAATTCCAAGCCAGGCCTCAAAACCAGCACAAGACTGGCTTGCAAATCACGATATTTAACAGCCTTTGGGGTTTTATTGTCTTTCTGGTTTCTTGGCCTTCTGGGCACATTCAGGTGATGTTTGCAGGTTTTCCTCTACAACGAGGAGGGCCAGACACATTTGAAAAAAAGGCGAGGTTGTCGTTGGGCTTTAAGATGCAAATATCACAAGGCTCGCGAAAGAAATAGCGAGAGTTGGGAACACAGCTTGTAGAGTAACAGTTCAGTAGGAACAGGAGCGTCAAAAGCTGTCCCTAAATATAAGTCGTTATTGTTGTTGAGACAGACCCTTCATTCATGGTCCCATTGGCTTGACTGAGATTACTGGGCAAGTCACCAGTTCAAGTAAGAAGTGCACAATTTTGCCCTAACTTATGCTGCCATTGAAATTTCTCCTTGGCATAGTGTTTTTACACTTTTTGACAACGAAACTCCTGGCTGTGGAAAACATGCTAGTCTTCTGGGGCTCAGCTATGTTCTGCGATGCGAGAAAAGACACTCTATTGGAATAATTGTTTCTGTTCATAAAGGGTAGGTTGTGGACAATGAACTCGTGTTGGAGGAATGTAATCAAGCAGCTTGAAGGCTTGATTGTTATAGTTTTGGATAAATGCCAGCAAACAGAGACCTACTTCCCAGAAATCACAGCTGTAGACTTTCAAAGCAGCGTCCAGAGTCAGAAAGTGCCCTGGGGTGTGTTTTACAACCCTCCACAGTCGCTGTAGGGAAATCCCTAAAATGGTTTAGATTATGGTATCAAAGGATTTTTATTTCTTGTAAATCATACCCGTTCCCTGCATCTTCTACTTCTGATTCTCCCGCTTTGCCATCTCTGTGTCATGTTAAGCCTCAGATACCAGCAGGGGATATTATTCAATATTGCATTGTGGTCTGTGCTTGAGTTAGCAAGAAATAGAACACAGCAACCTGATCACACTCAGCATTGCACCTTTTCCCCCCCAGATCCCCTCCTTTCTGGAGTCAGAAGAAAACCGGTTACAGCCCAGCCACATTTAACCTTCCTCCCTGAATCAAGCATAGACACTAGTGTAACTTCAGGCTCTGATCCTGCACACACATCCATATGCATGTACTTAGGTTTATGCACAAAAGCAGGCTCATCAGCTGCTATGGATCTACATGTGTGAGTCAAGTTAAGGAAGACGGTGGTTAGAGGAGCCGGGCCTGGATTATTGTCATAGGGTCTGAGGTCCAGAATTGCCATGTGACCACTGCCCCAGTTAAAGTCAATGGGAGCTCCATGCACACACTCTCTGAAAAAAAAAAAGCCATGAGACATGAGGCCCGATTTCCCTTTGCCTTGCACCACGTGTAGCCATTTACCTCTGTGCAAGCTGAGTGCAAAGGGAACATGAAATGATACCCTGCTGATTTGGTAGCAGGGTACCCCCACTTTGCATAGATGCAGCTAACTCCACAAGGAAAGGGGCAGGGGAGCATTAGGCCCTTCATATCAATTTGCAACATTCGTTTTACCAACCTATTAGCCACGGATGACCAAAATACAACTCAAGAGCTACATGCACCTCTTTAACCTTTCATCTATCCCCTCCTCCCTGCATTGTCCACCTACCTGACTGGTGAGACGGAGCTTGAGACCTCTGCCTTGCAAAGGGTGGGAAGGTGAGGGCTTCTGCCCAGCAGGGAGGTGCATTTTGGGGCTTCAGTTCTATGGGGTGCACCTGTCAGGGACTGGGATGTCAGCAGGAGTGGGGCTTAAGCCCTGAGAGCTCTCAGGAGTCTCTTTGCAGGGCTGAAGCCCAGAGTCCCAGCAGGCACACCTCTTGGACTTCTGAATATGGTCATTTGCAGCTTGGTGGGATAGTCAAGTTGGCTACCTCTGCTACAAACCTTTTTTAAAAAATTCTATCATCC
The DNA here is from genome assembly GCF_033958435.1 of Carettochelys insculpta. NCBI lineage: Eukaryota > Metazoa > Chordata > Testudines > Carettochelyidae > Carettochelys > Carettochelys insculpta. Next base: position 128,265,293 of record NC_134140.1, on the reverse strand, counting down.
AGCTGTTGACAACAGGTCAATGCATATACTTGTCCCCAGCAGCAAAAATGGGATACACTTATTTTCCTAATGTCTCAGATATCCAAAATCAAAGTCTCTGGAAAAATAGTGGTGTCTAGACTAGGTTCAGAAATGGAAGATGAATTCATTTCGGATACTGTGAAAAGAGGATAATTTGGATTTGTACTTAATCAGTAGAAGGGGAGGGATGTCACACCCTCTCACTGATCTGGATTGCACCTCAGAATGTCAAAGGCATATAGCAAGAATCTCATTTTTTTCCAATATTATTGAAATGTTGGCAGAATTTTTAAACAGTTTGGTGGCAACATTTAACAGTTTCTGGAATGTACACAGTGAGGGTTATCTAAGTCATGGCAGTTAATACTCCCCGCTGGGATGATTTATGCAACCGAACAGCACCAATTTCAAATTTCGAACATCATGATCATATCCAACGTGAAATGTGGTTTGAGTTAGTATTCAGGTTCTGCGTTCTTTGTGTTAATGAAGCCCAGCAGTTCACAAGGCACCTAAGCAAAAGGTTTGTAAATGTGGTCATATCCAAGTTAGGTTTTGTAAGCAACCAAATATTTATGGAATATTTTTTGCAATTCTTCCTGTTCTATTATATAGATACAGCTCCAAAGCCCAGTGAAATCAATGGGATTCCTTCCATTGGCTTCACTGGGCTATGCATGGGCAACAGGGGCTGAATCACTTGACAATTACTCTCCCTCTGAAGCACTGGGCACTGGCCACTATTGGAAGACAGGATCCTGGGCTAAACAGACCATTGGTCTGACTCAGCATGGCCATTCTTATGTTCTTAAACTGTAAACAATGCTTGTCTTTGCCAGAATACATATTTATTCTGGGGTACATCATTGGACCTAACTATGCTAGTTACAAGATCAAAGGCACATTCTCGTGCACTTACAGCAACATTATATATGTCATTATGGGCCAACAATGCCCTGCCACTATCTACATTGGAATGACTGGGCAAAACCTTCGCCAAAGAATAAATGGACACACAGCATGCATCAAGAAACTCAATACACATAAGCTAGTCAGGGAACACTTCAGTGGAGTGGGCCGTTCTATTAGAGACCTGCGAATTTGTGTCCTGGAGCAAAAAGACTTTAAAAACAGATTACAGTGAGAAATTTGTGAGTTGGAATTCACTTTCAGATTTGACACATTAACATGCGGAATGAACAGAGACATGAATTACCTCACACATTACAAGGACTGCTTCCCTTCCTTTGATGCTCTTAATTACCTCAGGCAGGACAATTAACATCTCTCCACCCCTCATCCCCCTCCTTCAATCCTTGGTACTTGATATGTCAGTTTTTATTGCTTTTTTTTTTCTTTTGTTTTTTGGTCCTCTGTACTGATAAATTCTGTATGGAGTCTGTATTGGAAATTAGATTGATCTGATGAAGTGGGTCTGTCCCATGAAATCTCATCACCAACCAAATCATTTTGTTAGTCTTTGAAGTGCTACATTTCTGCTGTTTTGTTTTGTTGGAGTACAGACTCACACGGCTCCCTCTCTGTTACATTTCTACTGATTGACAGAGAGCTCGGCCCTGTTGCTCCATTGACTCATCTCCCTCACTTCATGTTTTCATTCAATACAACCTACAATTTTATCGTATCAGAAATTCTGTAATTTCATTTACTCCCCACAGCCCCTTCGTACAGTCACCCATTCAAGGTTTCTGGTCTCTATCTTTCCTTCATGCTTCATGCTTCTTCTGGCTGTCATGATGTTCCTTGGTTTACCCACATGCTTAATCTGTGACATGAAGTAGGCCCCCTGAAATCCTTGCTGGAGCAGAGACCGTCTTCAGCGCCTTGAAGGAGTGCACCCAAGAGGATCTGATCCTCTAGCACTGGGTTGTGTGATTCTGCACAGAAACTGATAAAATGGAAAATCTCATGCTTTCCCCCATCTGTCTTAGTTGTGCAGCTAGCAAGTGTCGACAAAACTCAGACTGAAAGAGGAATCAGGACTTTGGAGTCCTCTGTTGTTATGATGAAGATATTAGTTCAAGATAGAGAAAACAAAAGCAAAACAGAGACAGGTGCATTCCCCTTTTCACTCACCAGTCATTTATCCCCTAATTTATATGCACAACAAATCTTTCGCTTTCACAATAACAAAGGATGCTTTATTAATTGCCCATGATACGACTATCTTAATCTGAGGCCTTCCGTACCAGACTCCTAAATCATCCAGCTGGCAGCTGTAGTAGAGTCACTCTCTGGATGAGGCTGTGACATTACTGGATTCTGAGATGAACATACTAATTACTGTTGCAACTACTGTTCTATGTTTGCGTCAAATCTTGTACAAAGTGACCAAGTAAAGTCTTTATCAAAAGCTTATATTTTGCTGAGTCTATTTATACTGTTCTTGTGCAGGTAGAGGTTGAATTTCTCTAATCTGGAATTCTCTCATCTGGCAACATCCGTAATCCATCATGACTGTAGCTGAATGACCACTTATGGATGTGGCCATGTTTCCTATGGCCCCATGAAGTTTGTTTCCAGCCACCAGGCCTGGCTTTTAGTGCTTTGTGCTGTTATTTAGCTGTAACTTGCCCCTAAATGTCTTTCAAGAGCCCAGTAAGCGGTGGAAGTGTTGGTAGTGCTGCAAGACAATATTGACCTCACATGGTCCAGCAAATTCTCTCGTCTGGCACCATTCAGGTCCTGAAGGTGCCATATTACAGAGGTTCAACCTGTATTTGAAGTTACTAATGTTGGCTATGGAGTGGTATTTCAAATGTTTGCTTCTTGGAGACATCACACAAGCTTGGCCAATGTATTGTGAAAAGAGAACAACAAGAAGTCTTGTGGCACCTTATACAGATTTTGGAGCATAAGCTTTCGTGGGCTCATGCATCTGATGAAGTGGGTCTTTGCGCACAAAAGCTTTTGCTCCAAAATATCTATTAGTCTATAAGGTGCCACAAGACTTCTTGTTGTTCTCGAAGCTACAGACTAACACGGCTACTTCTGTGATATATGTATTGTGAACAGGTTGCTAGTAATGTGAATAGAAGTACTTGATGGACAGTGGGCCTTAAGAGGTGTCAAGCCACATCTGAGGAACTTTGCTGTGAACATTCAGAGCAGCACGTGAACAACAGCTGCTGCCCAAAAGGACTGAGTCATTCATGGACTCAGGTCCTCACGTAACCCGGTCCATTTTGGGACATATTTTCACACAGCAAGAACAATCAGATTCCTTCACATGGGCAAAGTAATAAAAAGGGTCCAAGAGATTCCTGCATTTGTCTTCTCTCCAGCTTATCACTTCAGGAGCATCTTTGCTATGAACTATGCCTGAAAGGAATGATCCTAACAAAGGATGCATCTCAGAGACATAAAACAGCAGATTGTTCCAGCTCAGCTATAAGCCTGCATCAAGAACTTTGCAACTGGTGTATGTAATTTGATTCCTTTAACAATTTTACTCTCAAACTAACTCTTTTTCTTTCTTTCTTTCTTTCTTTCTTTCTTTCTTTCGGAGTTTAGCTTCTAAAGATTGGCACAGCATGCTCTTTTCATAAGATCTTAAGTATACATTGACCTGGGAAAATGGCAGGTCCATTGGGATTGGAAGAACCTATTCAAATTTGGTGAGATATTGTTTTCATAACCTCTCATCTGTGTAAGGAGTAGCACTGGTTTTGGCACAGGACAGCCAGAGTGTCAAAAGGGATTGTGTGCATGAATTCTTCCTAGCCAGTGTGGCAAACAGAAGTGCTCTGTGTGACTGGTTTGGTTTGCCTTATAGTTGAGGCCCCCCAGTCTCGGGCTGTAAATAGCACCGTTTCTGAGCATTTTGCCCTGAATTGACCCTTTTAGCAGTGCTCCAAAACCTCCTGTATTACAGAGGCAGAGGGATCACCCAAAATACCCAACGACAGCTTATGCTTGCTTCTTGCAAAGTCACTTCACTTGTGCCAAATGAGACTACAGCAGGGTTAGAACGCTAACAGGCCAGAGGCCTCTGATACTTATTCTGCCCAGTAACAGAGACAGCCATGGTCTGAGGAAGTGGGTCTATCCCACGAAAGCTCACCACCTAATAAGTTATTTTGTTAGTTTTTAAAGTGCTACTGACCTGTTTTTTTGTTTTACTTCACCCAGTTTGTGTGTGGCCATACAAACTGCAAGACAGTGTTGAAGTGGGCTGAAGGCGCCGTTTAGTGCCGTTTTACCTCTGGTGCATTACAGTGTAGCTGTTCTGGCCTTGCGGACGCATATTTCATGCGCTATAGAGAATTATGGGAGAATGGAGACCTGTAATACAGAAGGGAGCAGCTGATTCAATGTCAGAAAACTAAATGGAAGTCTAGAAAAGTAAAGGGAAGTCTTGTTCGTGCATGTATACGTGATACTGTTTTTCAAGCAAGGCAACGGGGTAAGTGAGCACAAGCCTTTTTTTCACTGTTTTCACATTGCTCTGCAAAGCATTGCTGAGTGAAAAGGGCTTAGGAGACTTATTTATATTGATAATCATTACAGGCTGCCCAGGCACAGTTATTACTGCAACAGCTGCTTAAGGGGCAGACTGTGGTTTGGCAGAGTATCAAAACCTACGGGGATTTACTACTTTACTTTTCCTTTCCAGACAAACACTCCATTTAATGTAAGTGAATAAGAAAATGGAAGCTTAGGAGGGTATTTTGGAGAAGTGGTTTTAGAAGCACTGTCTTGGTTAGGTTAGGCATGCAGGAGATGTATCTTCATGTAGTTCAGAGACTGCATGCAGACCTGTTACCCGTTGGCAGCCCCACTTTGTTGAGGTCTGTGGCAATGGCTGGGTCTTTGCACCTGTCAGGATTAGGCCCTCAGTCTGATCCCTCACATGGGAAGAGCCAAATTAGAGCATTGTGGAAATATGGGGACATAGCAAAAGGTTCTTTTGCTCTTTCCCAAATCATTTTCCTGTGGTTTGCCAACACTTTCTCTACAATGTCCTTGGTTTTACTCTCTTTTTATCCCTATCTTCATCCTTATGTCCCCTCTGCACTCGCCTTTTGCCTCCATTGCATCCTCTAGGTACCTGGTCTTAAGCACACAGAAAGCACTGTCCATGGATTTTAAGAAGCTTTGGATCAGGCCTCTGGCCCTCCTCCATCCTCATGTCTCTACTATGCCATGATCCAGAGTAGGATGTCAAGGAGCTCCCACTAGGCTCCTCTCATTCTGCGCCAAAGGCATGTGCGACCAGGTTAGCTATCCTTCCTACTGCCTGGGGCTCTGTGCAGGAAGGCATTCCAACATCCACCGCATATGTGAAGAAAGCCCTCTGTCATCAGCACCATCAACAGAGGCAGTGAGAGCCCCATGTTGCCAGGGGTACAAACAAGGTTTTATGGAATGGTAGAAGCGGTCAGCGTACGCTGGAGAAAATGCTGTGTAGATGTGTGAAACAGCGCCGGGTGATAAAATCCCCTGAGTGACACACGTGCCTAAATCACTTGGGGGACCCAAAAAAATATTTGCTGACCCTTTAGTTGTCAACATGTTAGACCACCACATTGGAGGTTGGTTTTATAGCAGGTTTGGGTCTGTCTGTGATGCAGACTGGGCCGAAAAGAAAAGGAGAGAATGGAGTAAAGAGAAGGAACAAAGGAACAAAAATAAGGGAAACAAAGGGCTGTGTGGTTGGGTGCAGAAATTCCTAATATATCCGGCTAAAAGTTTGGGCATAGAGAGAGAGAGAGAGAGAGAGAGAGAGAGAGAGACAGAGAGAGAGTTGTAGACCTGAGTGTGTCGCAGGTCTCTCACCCCACCTGAGCTGTAGAAAATACACATCTGATACATATATACTCTGGTCTTAGTCTCTGGGGGGGGTGGGATGTTAGTTTGTACCTTCACAAATAATAAGCAGCTCTGAAGCACCTTAGAGACTAACAAATTAACTGTGGAACACACACTTTTTCAAATGAAAAATGGAGTAGAAAAATAAAATCCAGCTGGTTAAAGGGGACGCAGACATGCACGCTCTGTTCAAATAAAAAACACATAAGGAGGACAAGTGACCAGAAACAGAGGCCAATGTTTTCAAGTGATTTTGGGCTGACTTGTTTCCTAGCTTCCCTGGCCCACACCTCAGCCCAACAGCCAGGGGTGCTGAGAAGCTGCAGCTCCAGTGGAAAACAAGAGGCAGTGTAGGCACTCAATACCTCTGAAGATCCTTTAAGCCGTCTCGAGATGGAGGCACTTGATAGTCGCAGTCATGCTGGAAAATTTGGCTTGAGAAGACCCACAACTCACCCTATCCAAACAGACGCCAAGGTCAACAAGAAGCCCTGTGGCACCTTATAGACTAACAGATATTTTGGAGCATAAGCTTTTGTGGGCAAAGACACGTCTATAAGGTGCCACAGGAGTTCTTGTTGTTTTTGAAGATACAGACTGACACGGCTACCTCTCTGATAGAGGCCAAGGTGTGTGCTTTGTACAAAGGTCTGTGTTGGGGGCAGTGCCCCATGATATCCTTGAAAAAAGTTGAATAGTAACAGAGATAGTCGTGTTAGTCTGTATCCTATCGAAAAAAAAAGGCAGTCCAGTGGCACTTTAAAGATTAACAAAATAATTTATTAGGTGATGAGCTTTTGTGGGACAGACCCACTTCTTCAGATCATAGCCTGTTCTGGTGTGGCTATGGTCTGAAGAAGTGGGTCTGTCCCATGAAAGCTTATCACCTAATAAATTATTTTGGGAAGAATTGGGCTTCCAGAGGTACCATCCAACCCTTATCCCTCCACTGTGCCAGGAGAGCTTGTGCAGTAGCCACACACTTGGCCAACCCTAAAGGTTGAACTGGAGCATCTCACAATGGTTACCAGGGTCCCTCTGGAGCAGTACTTGAGTAAAAGTGTGCCCACAGCACATCTTTATTGTACTTAAGAACCCAGAAGCAAAAGAAGATGTGCTTTCACTCCAGTAACTTTCTGGGTACTTTGCCCACCTCTGCTGCAGGTCAGCGCTCTGGATCAGGAAAACTGACCCTTGCAGCACCAGCCCATGGATCTAGCCAGGTGCTCAGGCCAAGCAGGCTTAGTCCTCCCTCTTCCCCACCCCTTGCTGCTCCCTGGGGTTGTTTGGAAAGACAGTGCTTTATGGGTTAAAAGCTGCACCAGAGATCTGAGCCTGCATGTGTCCTAGGGCCCCAGGGCTAGAAACAGAGATCCAGACCCAGTGGGCTTGGAAGCCTGTGGGACCCAGTATCCGGGTCCAGTTACAACAAACTGAAGAGTGCTCACATGTTAACAGGGCCAGGCTACAACACCTTGGAGAAATCCAACCTCCATGTCAAGGGAAGCCATGTTGTAAGTGGATCCCTAGCAACCACTGAGAATAGGTAGGACTTTGGTCCTTCTTAAAGGAAAAATAAAGATATGCCTGTGTAAATTGTGTACAAAACTTTATGGCCAGTTGCCTCTGTACACACAAAAACTTGGCTTTATTTGTGTATGTCTTATGTACACATCCTGTCCCTCCTATCTGCAAAAACAGGAAATTCTTGTGTTGCTTGTGTGTGACTTTGTCAGCACGGATCAGCCCAGCCTGCTCTGACAAGAAAACTTCATGCATTCTATGGAGTCTAAATCCTCCCCTTCCCCACAATTTGGCTTTTGTAACAACAAGATCACAAAGAGTTCAGGGCTTCTTCCCCAGCTGGCTTCAACTCGAGTTCCTCACTCTGGACTGTTCAGACCTCTCTTGAGAAGGGCAGAGCTCAGGATTTTGGCTGTGTAGAGAAGTTCAGTGTTTACTTTTATCCAGTTTGGTCCACGGGGGGCTGCTAAGGACCCCCATGCTTCCACTCTTAGGCTCTCTGACTCCCAGACCTGCCTGCCTGGAGTTGGGCAATGGGACAAGTTGGCCAGGCAGCCTTCACATCCTGGGGTTCCCACACAGGATAGACTGTATGACAGACTGCCCTAGAGTCACAGACCTGGAATAGAAGAAGGTTGTGGAATCCCCATCACTGGAAGTTGGACAAACGCCTGTCAGAGATGACCTAGGTTTACCCTTCACTGCTACACCACAGCAGGCTGGACCCAATAATCTCTTGAGGTCCCTTCCAGGCCTGCATGTCTATAATTGCCTTCCCCTTGTGTGGTGAGCTAAGCCCGACATGTGCTATTAAGCTCAACTCCCCTGTAAAGACCAAGTCACCCCATGACAATGGCTCCTCTGACTCAAGAATTTGATGAGTAGATGCCAAGGCCAGAATGTACCCTTGTGATCACCCAGGCTTCCTCTTGGACAGCACAGGCTGTTCGGTGCTTGAGTTAGGGCAAATAATTTAGAAAAATATCTAATCGTGACTTAAAAATTGCCAGTAAAGGAGAATCCAGCTCAACGTTCAGCAAACTCTTCCAAAGATTAGTTACCCTCACTCTTCAAAATCATGCCAGGGTCTGTTCACTGTGAACCTGGCACCCTATAATGCCAGCAACCCAGCAATGTTCCCTCTATTTTTGTCCTTCCCTGGGCAGGATGAATTTTGTTAATTGCACCAGGGCATATGCACAGGTGCACCACCAAAAGAAACACATTCTGTGGGCTGTGGATGCTTTGCTGCTCAGCTGGATGACACTTGAATCTCCCCTGGGTGGCCACCCAAGTGCTCAGATTATAGGCAACAGTGCACCCCACCAAGTTGCCTGGCCCTAAATCCATCCCTGGAAACAATTTACCAAAGGTTCTGGTAGCTTCTCCACCGCTGGCAGTTTTGGGACCAAGGCTGGTTGTTTCTTTAAAAGATAGGCTGTAGCTCAAAAGGAGCTGTTGAATTTTGCGGGGCAAGGCTCTGGGAGCTGGCCCCAGCCTCCAGCAGGCTCCTCCTCCTCCACAGCCTGCAGGTTGTCTTGGAGCAGGGATGTAGACTCTGAGGGGCTGCCCCCTTCCACTGCCCCCATGGGTCCTGCAGGCTGTCTGGGGAGGGGACAGGCTCCAGGGGCTGCCCCCTTCCAGCTGCCACTTATGGCCTGCAGGCTGTCTGAGTGGACCCAGGCTCCAGGTGACTTCACCTCTCCAGCAGCCTTCTGCAGTGTGCAGGCTGTGTGAGGGGTTGCAGGCTGTGGGGGGCTGCCCACCTCTAGCTGGCACCCTCAGTCTGCAGGCTCTCTGGGCGGGACACTTCAGTGGGATGCCCCCTCCAACTGCCCCCATGGTCTGCAGGCTGCCTGGGGGGGCAGGCTCTGGGGTTGCCTCACTTCAATTGTCCCCCCACTCCAGGAGGCCCCCTGTGGCCTGCAAGCTGTCTGCCTAGGAGCTGCCCCTGGCCTCTTGTAGGCTCTCCACTGGGGTCGCAGGCTCTGGGCTTGAGGCAGTGGCGTCACATGCCAGACCTTTATGGCAGAAAAAATGGCAGAGCTCCAGCCTTGCCAGCCTCTCTGTTGGTGCTGCCGTTGCCCCCAGTGACCCCTCTCAGTGTTGTATCCCTCCCGTCTGTGCCCCTCCCTTTTGCCGCCCTCCTCCTTCTGCCCCCTCCCTATCCATGTTCTGCGAAATCCTGGGATTTCAGGCATGTCCCACTTTGGAAGCACAACCAAAGTCTGACACTGGTTTAAGCTGCGGTAAGAGGAAGCTGCACACCAAATGTGGTGGTCCTAGCTCTTACCGTTTAAGAGGAGTTCCTGAACAAACTTAGCACGGACAGAGAGACATATATACAGACAGTCTCTAAGATAGATACGTAGCAGGAAGCTCCACTGTCCTTTTGTTATCCCAATAATTTGTTGTTTGTTTGGCTTGTCATTCTAACGTAGAAAATCTTGGTTTCTTTTAGTGAGAGTAAAAATCCCCAGATACGTTGGCACATCACTTGGTCTCCCACTGATGCAAAAAAAAGACTTAGCTGTGTACTTATGTGTTTTCCTAGTTTGGGGCCTGTGAAAGGGTCAACTGGTGCCCCTTAGTAGCAGCTCTCTCTTTCAGGGTGGAGTGTGTGTCTTCTGCTGGTGGCCCTGCTGCCTATGTGGTCATCTTCCTGGGATGTGGCCCTGAATACAGGCCTCTTCTAGTGGACCACTACTTTTTGTCTGAGAGCTCAAAAACATAACACACAAGAGCTGTGTCTACACATGCACGCTACTTCGAAGTAGCGGCACTAACTTCGACATAGCGCCCGTCGCGGCTACACGCGTCGGGCGCTATTTCGAAGTTAACTTCGACGTTAGGCGGCGAGACGTCGAAGTCGCTAACCTCATGAGGGGATCGGAATAGCGCCCTACTTCGACGTTCAACGTCGAAGTAGGGACCGTGTAGACGATCCGCGTCCCGCAACGTCGAAATTGCCGGGTCCTCCATGGTGGCCATCAGCTGGGGGGTTGAGAGATGCTCTCTCTCCAGCCCCTGCGGGGCTCTATGGTCACCATGGGCAGCAGCCCTTAGCCCAGGGTTTCTGGCTGCTGCTGCAGCAGCTGGGGAGCCATGCTGCATGCACAGGGTCTGCAACCAGTTGTCGGCTCTGTGTATCTTGTGTTGTTTAGTGCAACTGTGTCTGGGAGGGGCCCTTTAAGGGAGCAGCTCGCTGTTGAGTCTGCCCTGTGACCCTGTTTGCAGCTGTGCCTGGCACCCTTATTTCGATGTGTGCTACTTTGGCGTGTAGACGTACCCTCGCAGCGCCTATTTCGATGTGGTGCCGCGCAATGTCGAAGTTGAACATCGACGTTGCCAGCCCTGGAGGACGTGTAGACGTTATTCATCGAAATAGCCTATTTCGATGTTGGCTTCACGTGTAGACGTAGCCAAGAAGTCAAAACCAGAGGGAGACAAAGCAGGCTGCTTGCTCCCTAAAGCTGCGAGGAATAACTCAACCTATCTTACTATACAGGCTGTCCGACTGCAAATTCACTGTTGCTTGTGTTCAGCCCAGCTCATACACTATATTACAGAGCTCTCCACTCTGCAAGCACAACCACAGGGAGCCCCCTGAAAGTTAAAGTTATAACCTACAGTTTTAATCTACTATATCATAAAGCAAGGCCAGGCTCTGGTTGTCCCAGGACAGCAGGGTGTGCATGGAATGGAATTGTTTCTCATTAAATGGAAATCATAGAATCACAGAATCATAGGGCTGGAAGGGACCTCAGGAGATCATCTAATCCAGCCCCCTGCTTCAAGCAGGATCATACCCCACTAAGTCATCCCGGCCAGGACCTTGTCAAACTGGGCCTTAAAAGCTCCAGGGATGGAGAATTCACCACCTCTCTAGGCAAGACATTCCAGTGCTTCACCACCCTCCTGGTGAAGTAGTGTTTCCTAATATCCAAACTACACCTCTCCCTCTGTAACTTCAGACCATTGCTCCTTGTTCTGCCCTCTGTCACCACTGAGAACAGTCTCTCTCCAGCTTCTTTAGAGCTCCCTTTCAGGGGTCTGGTAGCAGGGATAGTAATACTCTAGAATGACCACAGGGGGCAGTAAGCAAGTGCACCCGACAGTCCCAGAGAGCTGCAGCGCATCTGGCGGCCAGCCAGCAGGGCCCCCATCACCGTGAGTTGGCCCCATGGAGCAACGCTGGCAGCTGTCCAGCACAGCCCCGAGGAGCAAAGCCAGCAGCCACTCAGCATGGCCCCTGCCACCCTGGGCCAGCCCCTCCAGCTCCTGTCCTGAGGCTTCCCATACTTCTCAACCCCCTGCCCTGACTCCTGTACCTCTAACACCCCTAGCTCCCTTCCCTGAGCTCCCTACCTCTCCAAGCCCCTGCCCTGACTGCTTCACCCCCACATCCCCATGCGCAGAGCACCCCACATCTCCAAGCCCCTGCCCTTACTCCTGCAGCACTCGCCCTGCCCTGAAGGACCCCAGCAATGCTGGGTAAATCTAGGATGCCATAATTTGCACCCCACTGAACCTGTGGTGTCTGGTTCATACTGTGCAAGTTGTGAAAGAGCAGAAGACACAATTGCTAAAAGCCAGAATCCAGGGCCCTTTGTGCACCTGACACAGCCCCACACTCCTTGTGCAATGGCACAGAAAATATTGCCTTGTAGATTCAGCTAAGTCGAAAGTGAATGGTCCGGGTGGGGAAGTCCCCAGTGCTAATAGTCCTGTGGAATTTTTGTTTTTTTGGTCTTTGCTGCCAGTTCCCTTTTCATTTAAACTCCTGTTTTCTCACAGAGGCACTAAGTGGGTTTCACTTTCCATGACGCTTAGGAAATGAGCAGCCTACACATGGGATAGGGGCAGGGAAGTGTCTGAGTGAACTCACGGGAGAAAATAACACAGAGATTTCTTCAAGTTGAAGTCTCCCCCTCAAATATTTCCAGGGTGGGAGACAGATAAGAGACAGATGCTTGCAACTCCAATTCCTCCATCCTAAATGTTATTTGACTCATCTTTGGGGATTATAAGTATTATCAGAAAAACTGCATTTTTTCCTGTCAGAACGTCCCTCACACTTGCACACAATTGGCAGCAAAATCTTTGGTCCCTGTGTCTCAGTGAGATTCCCAAGAGATATGAGAAAACAGGGCACCCTTAAGGGAGGGCCAGGAACTGAGAACATGATTTCTTCCCACTGACCCCCCTCCTCAACCACACACTATTTGTGGCTTTCACTTCAAGAATTTCACATGTTATTTTTGCCATGGTAAGCTCCCTGCACACACAGACACATGAAGTCAGTCACTTCCTATGAGTCACTGAAAGTGAAACTTAGTTTTTTTCCTTATGAGAAATCAGGAATTTCAATGAAAGGAGAACAGCTCACAGAGCCAAAAAAAAAAAAAAAAAGCCTTGTTCTGTCACCTGTTGGGAATTCCCTACACAAGTGGTGAAATCTCTGGTTATTTTAGTTGTTACGGCAATAATTAACACCAATCAGCATCAAGGAAGGAAAAGACTTTGGGTATAAATGTACGCTAGGAAACGCTTTTTCTTTAACACTTCTCAACCTGTGCCAGATACCCACGAATAATATAGAGGGACCTTCATTCTCATCACCATGAAGGGAACCTGGGCTGTAGTCCTTTCTTCATTGCTCCTGCTTGCAGCTGAAACTAAAGGTAAGAAGCAGTGATGTGATAAAAGATGTCTGATCAAATAAGAAAACCAGAGATGTGATTAACTGGAAAGGTGTGCAGAACAAGTGCTTGGAAATTACTTTTGTGGACAAAAAGTGATCTCAGTTCGGGGTTTGTGTTTTATTGCTTCTTGCAAATTCCACTCTGTTTTGTCTAGAAGGTGCATGTTGCCCGCAATGGACTCAGAAGGATCAGTTTGTATTTAGCAGTGAAATAAATGGCACAGTTTTAATCAGGCTTGGGTTTATGCCCAAACAGTCCCCTAGTTTGTTAGGGAGTGAAATCAGCCACAGTCTATCATAATTTTGTCTTGTTTTAATCACCAGAGAGAGTTCCCACCCACTTCAATGGGTATTGGATTAGACCCTTTGTGACCAACAATTTTAGTTCTAACTGTTCCTTCACTCACACTGCCTTTACTCCAGGGTGACTCCTGTGTTAGATTGACTCATATGAAAGCAGAAGCAGGTCCTTTGATTTCAAAACAAGATGGATAACAGAAATCCTCAACTCTCAAAGGAAGTGGTTCAAAATGGCCTGGTGTAAAATAAACAAAGGAGATCAAGGCAAAAGTGTGTAGTATTTGGTGTGACATGGCCCGAATCTAAATATGCACATGGTAATGGCAGGACAAATTACTCATCAGCCCTGAGGATGAGATAGCGTGTGTTCAACTCTCTTCTTCCAGCCTGAATGTATTTTACTGAAGCAGTTGCAGGCAGCTGATGTTATTCTAATCTCTCTCTCTCCTGTGCCCATTTCTTATAGGGCAGCTGACCTCTAGGCAAGGACGCTGCAGCTGCTTAGACAAAGGTTCTGATTTCGTTCAGCGGAAAGCCTTAGGAAAAATAGAAGTGATTCCCAAGAGCTCTTTCTGTGACCACATGGAGATCATGTGAGTGATGACTTAAGCACACAGCTATTGCCACTGGGGCTGCTGGTTGCAATGGGGAGAAATATTGAGATTTTTTAATATACCACAATTATGACCTCCACTGGTTCTGATGTCCATCTCCATATAGCCAGGGGAATGAAATCAGAAATTAAGGCTTACCATCAGCTGGTGTATTGAACAAGCTCCCTAGACATCATTGGAAATACTCCAACTGAGGGCTAGCCTGGAGGGTGTGATTATCTATGGCTCTGTGCCTTGTTTAGTCATTTACCCCTGTGCACAGCGGGTACAACATGCTAGCAGATCTAAACAGGAGCATTTTGCACTGACTTGAGTAAATGATGGCACACGCTGTAGGGAATCAGGCCCAGAGGCTAGATGAGACCCTAGAGCCCCTTTGCCAGGTGCACTGTGAACACACCAGGTAGGCAGAACACTTGGGCTTTAGCTGATTTGAGAGATTCCTTTTGATTTTATATTTGCTCCTGACTACCATGATAACACAACGTACCACTCAGCTCCCTGTCAGACCCTGATCCCAGAAAACTTATCTCGTAGAGCTGGAAGGGAAACCTTCCCGTCATTGTGTCTAATCCCCTGCACTCACAGCAGGAGCTATCACCACCCCTGACAGCTATATATATATATTTTAAAAGGTCTATTTGCCCCAGATCCCTAAATGGCCTCTTCAAGAAGCAAGCTCATAACCCTGGGTTTAGCAAAGCAATGCACAAACCACTGAGTGAGCCGTCCCCTGCAAATAAAGACACTATGACCTTGCCATCGTAGGAACAGTGAGCAAATGTGTTCTGTTTGTTCATTTCAGTGTGACACTGAAGCCCACCGGAGGGCAAAAATGCTTGAACCCAAATTCCAAATGGGTGCAGAAGATGTTGACAAACCTCATCAAGAAAAGGTAGGTTTCCTGCCAGGCTACAAGGGAAAACTCTTATACTCTTAAGAGCTCCAACTTCGGGCTCAATAGATGGTCACTTCCATCTCTCGGCTGAACCCTTGCTCCCAGCATCCTTAGAAACCTGAACCGTAACCCAAGAAAATGGCATAGTTCTTGGTATCTGGGGTATACAGAACTCCATCCTCCATTGCAGCAATGCCTCCTGCTTCATATAGAAGAGCAGGTAAAATGCACTATGTTGTTTCAAAGAGGAATACAAGTCAGATTAAATCGCTCATGTGGCTCAGACTTTCATGGTGCTGAATTTTGGGGATCTTCACCCCATGTGAGTCAGAAGCTGGAAAGAATGCCCATCCATGATGCC
Organism: Carettochelys insculpta; assembly: GCF_033958435.1. Taxonomy (NCBI): domain Eukaryota; kingdom Metazoa; phylum Chordata; order Testudines; family Carettochelyidae; genus Carettochelys; species Carettochelys insculpta. The sequence continues at coordinate 128,250,039 of NC_134140.1, read as the reverse complement.
TACAGAGAAATCACATAATCCTTTCAGACCAGATTGTGCCAGATTTACTCACTGTGAAATACCATATTTTACAATAGTAACAGAGAGAAAGCCATGCTAGTCTATATAGTATCAAAACAAAAAAGCAGTCCCGTAGCACTTTAAAGACTAACAAAACATTTTTTTATTAGTTGATAAGCTTTCAATGAGCTTTCTGAGTCTGTCCCATGAAAGCTCATCACCTAATAAAAAAAGTTTTGTTAGTCTTTAAAGTGCTACTGGACTGCTTTTTTGTTTTGATCTTATTTTACAAGTCATCCTATAGAAAACAAAGGGTCTGGTCACAGAGTAAAGTGCCAATCAGCCTCACAGTGACAGAATCTGGCCCTTTAAATTAACCTACTTTCTACCAAGCACTTGGTGGCCTTAGTTCTCATGTGACTTAAACTGATGTAAATCAGGACTTAGTCCAATGGATTTGCACAGTGTAAAGCTAGTGGGAGGAAAATCAAACTGTTCTATATGTGAAATCTGGAAAGGAAGATTATAATGAAAGGATAAAGTTCACACTGTGTTTATTTTGACAGGTCTTTGCAAAATACTCACCTGTAAGAGAGAAGAGATAAAGATAATTTCAACAGACGAATGACATTTTAGGTTTTCAGAGCTTCAGGGTCTCTCTCCAGGGAGCAATGAACTTGAATCTGCTTCCACCACCTGGCTGTTTTGCTTTTCAAATACAAATACGGCAGCTGAAGCAAATTTTTAATGTTGTTCCTAACAAAAAATCTTTGCATCCATTAAGGTAACATCTGTATGGTGACCGCATCATAACAATGTGATGAAATATCAGCATGTCGGGGAACAGGGCTGAGAGGGGACCATTAGTAAGATGTGTGTAAGGTTGAAATCCTATCAGCAAACCAGTTTGGTCTTTGGGGTCTCCTGGTGGCTATGTGTGGCAAAACAAGCAACTATTTCTTGAAGGTGTATTGGGTGGATTATTATATGATTATAGTCATAATTCAGAGATAAAATATTCTCAGGTAATACACATTAAGAATTTCAACTTTTTTCTAGATGGTATGGAATTAATTTAATTCTTTAACATACATGTTTCATGTTAATATATGTAATATCACATGTGCTTGTTGCTCTAGGAGATGTGAAGCATTTGTCTGTAGGCTGTATAAATAGAATTGAAGATGGCTTGTAACATAAGGCTAACCACACTCTGTGTTGAACTGGTGCATAAACATTTACTAAATGGAGTAAAGGCATCTGATCTTTCTGAAATGTAACATAGCAAGCTGAATTGTCTTCACAAGCATTCCTTGTTTAAACCTTCTCCTTTTAAAGCTGCACTGTTTAAAGTGAATAAAAGGCACTGAAAACTGTAATGGTTGCTTTGGATTTTGTGCTATGTAAGCATTCCTCAGCTGAAATTTCATTCATAGGGCTAGATATATTTCCAATTCAGCAGCTCCACCTGTGAATTAATATTAATATATCCTACCTTATTCATTGTATAAAATATACATCAGAAAGCTCAATGCTGACATACATTCATTCCCGCTCCAGTGAGCCAATATCCAACCAACAGGACCTGCTCAAGTCTGCCTTCTGCACCTTTTACAGCAGACCTGCATCCCCATTCCCACTCCTCTACCTATCTCTGCCTGTCACCCCACAGAGATTCCTTCAGCTTCACCTGCAGGTCAGCACTTCTGGTCTTCAGCACAGCCGGGTGGGAACGCTATGGCCCCCCTGAAGATACTCCGGGTCTGATTCCCATTCTCGCTCTGGCTTTTTGCCCTGGGATGGCAGAGCAAAGGGGCCGTGATTGTACCACCCTGTTCTGGGACAGAAAGGGGCTGGTGCCCAAAGAGCAGCACAGGCGCACGCCTCCTGCCCAGTAGTTATGTACCTAATTCTTACCGAGTTCAGCAGGACCTAAGCACCCAAACACCTCAGGGAACCCCAACCAGAATCTCGGACCAGGAGCGGCTCTTCTCCTTAAATTAACTAATTCCTATTAACCAGGAGCACCTTAATGGAGCTGTCTGCACCTGGGGCTGCCCTGCCGGGGCGTGCTGGGGTTGCCCTACAAATCTCATCTCTAGTGCTGTTCTTGCTGCGCAGTACATCCCTGAGCCCCCCACCCGCGGTCTCCGCCTGTAGGGGGCGCAGGTCACTCCCTGCGCTCTCAGGAAGCCCAGCTCAGAGCAGTGCGGGGACGGTCGCTTTTGGAGCAAGCGTAACCCTCTGCGGCTCCCCTAGCGCCGGAAGTAAAGATGGCGGCGCCCAGAGGTAGCCCACGTGGTTTTTCCGGGAGGGGCTGAGTTTTTCGCTGGCAGGAGGTTGCGCCTCGGCTCCAGCAGACATGTCCGGCCGTAACAACAACAAGCTGCCCAGCAACCTGCCCCAGCTGCAGAACCTGATCAAGCGGGACCCGCCGGCTTATACCGAGGAGGTAAGAGAGTGAGAAGCCCTCACCGCTCGAGGGGTCAGCCCCATTGCCCTACGCACAGTCCCAAGGATGCCCCATATCTCTCCCAGGGAGCAAAACTGACTCGGCAGCGAGGTTTCTGTGTCTTCCTAAAACCTCCTCCCCTCGGGAGGCCGGCAGGGTAATGGCACCGCTTGTCGTGGCCCGTTGGTCCAGGACCTGAGAGCACCAAGGTTGGTGAGGGAACATATCTTATTGGATCAGTTTCTGCTGGTGGAAGGTGCAGGCTGTCCAACTTCAGAGCGCTTTTCTTCAGGTTGGGGATTGGGGAAGGCAAGGAGAGTGAGCCAAGTGTCACTGTCACAACCACAGTGCAATCCCCGTGCTCATCGGGAAGCGCTGTGTGGCATTGCGCCCCAAGGCCGCGTTTAGCTGGTGGTAACTAAGGATGGTGAGAGGAGTGAAAGTCTAGTGGTAATGGGGTACTGTGCCTCTTCTCTCACTGGCTACCTGCACGTAGGAACTGCAGTGCCTTATTTGCGCTGGCTGGAGTTAGGTATTTTCATCTAAAAACGGAACTTTTCCCCTGTTAAGGTATAGTTTTCTTCTCCAGAGATGGTGGTATATAAGGCAACATCCTTCTCACCATTCTTTTTCTCATGTGGAACTGTATCCATTGAAATGACTGTGATCTATCCTAGAACTGTAAGGGAGTTCAAGAGGTCATCGAATCCAGTTTCCTCCCTTCATTGCAATACCAAGTATCACACAGAGCAGGGATGTCCAACAGGTAGCCAGAGTGCTGAAGCGTTTTTTATCCAGCCCACGGGGCTGTCTGCCACAGAGCCCTGGCGGCTGGGGCACAGAACTGTCACTGGCCGTGGGGCACAAGGGTGGTGGTGGTTGAGCCCCAGTGGCCAGAGCACCGATGCATCACTGGCCCAGGAGGCTAGAGCCTTGGCTGGGGCAAGGGGCTGGTGGCAGAGCCCCAGCAGCCGGAGCGCTGAGCTGCTGCCGGCTCCAGGAGGCAGAGTCCTGGCTGGGCTATGAGACCAGTGGCAGAGTGGTTTGGGGCTGTGAGAGGAGTTAACCCTGAGGGTGGCAGGGGACAGGTTGGGGCTGTGAGGGGGTTTAGGGCTGGGGTTCAGGGTCACGGGTAGTTTGGGGCTGCAGGGGGCTTAAGCTTGGGATAGGGGAGATTTGGAACTGGGGTGGGGGGAGTGGTTTGGGTGCTCTGAGGGGTTTAAGTCTGGGGGCTGTGGTTTGGGGTGATTTTGTGTTTGGCCCCATGGAACACATTAAGTATTGCCGCGTGGCTCCCCCATGAAAAAAGGTTGGACACCCCGATGTAGACCATCTGTGATAGATGTTTGTCTAACCTGCTCTTAAATATTTCTAGTGATGGAGATTCCACAACCTCCCTTGGGAAACTTATTCTAGTGTTTAACCACCCTGACAGTTAGGAAGTTTTTCCTCATGTCCAACCTAAACCTCCCTTGCTGTAATTTTAAGCCCATTGCTCCTTGTCCTATCCTCAGAAGCCAAGAACAACAATTTTTCCTCTTTTCCTTATAACAGTCTTTTAGGTATTTGAAAACCGCTGTAATGTCCTGTCTAAGTCTTCTCTTTTCTGAACTAAACAAGTGCAGTTCTTTCATTCTTCCCTCGTAGCTCATGTTCTCTAGATCTTCTCTGGATCTTCCCTCTCCTCTAATCTTCTTTATTTGGCAAAGTAGCAACTACCAGTGATGTGCAGTGCATGCATTACACTGATGTGGCAGCTACCCTATCAGCTGCTTGACATCAGCTAATGTACATGTGGGCCATGTGATGATTTATTGAATTTATTGTTTGCACCGATATGGGTAAACAGAGTCAGTTATACTTGTTTTTTAAAAAGCCAGAAGTGAGTGAAAATAGTACTGCTGAGGAACCAGTGCCATCGAGTGAAGTTTGGGTTTTTTTGGTCTGACAATTTTTTTTTAATAAAATTTTCATAGTTGTTCCACACGATAAATATTATTATTTGGTGTTCCGTGGTCTCAAAAAGTTTAAGAAACTCTGTGCTAAAGCACCAAGCTGAATGAGGGCCTGAGGGCTACTTAATGTTTTCCTTTTCCTTTCCTTTTTGCTGGCAATTTAGCTGTTTTAGTTTGGAGCAATATTTTTTACTGATACAATGATAGCAATATAAAGGTGCCTTATGCTGGTGTGGTTTATTCATTTTCCTTGACGGGAATAGTTATCCTGTTATAAAGCACTTCTGTACCAGTATAACTGCATCCATGAAAGGGTGATGGGCAACTCTACTGCAAAGTCTATACAGGTTGAACCTTTCTAATCAGGAACTCCCTTGTCTGGCAACATCCGTAATCTGGCATGATTTTAGTTAGCCGGACAACCACTTGTCAAGGGCATGGCCAAGTTTCCTGCAATCCCATAGTGTTTGTTTATAGCCACTGATCCTGGCTCTCAGTGCTCTGTGCTGCTATGTAACTATAATTTACCGCTAAATGTCTTCTAAGAACCCAGTACACAGTGGAAGGGTTGGTAGTGCTGCCAGACTATGCTGACCTCCTGTAGTCCAGTAAATTCTCTCGTTCGGCACAAGTCAGGTCCTGAAGGTGCTGGATTAGACAGTTTCGGTCTATAGCAGCATAGTGAATGTGTTAGAACCTTTGTGTGTAGATCAATGCCTAAGAGACATTGTAAAAGTTGCCTTAGGGCTTGTATGATCATGGAAAGTCATTCTGCAAAGACTTAAGCATGTGCTTGGCTACTCACCATGCGTAAAATATTTGCAAGATCAGGCTGCTGGTCCATATAGTTTCTAGCATAACGTAATCTAACTTTGGTTGGTGCCTCCATGACCCACTGTAAATAAGAATCTCTCGCCCTAACAAGAGAGATACTCCCATCTCACATGTATTTAGCTGTTCAGAGTCCCATCACTGAGATGCTTGAGATGCATTAACAGGTGTGTTGTGAGTAAGACACACTAAGTCATTCTTCCTCTCTACTCTGCACTGCTTAGGCCTCAGTTGGAGTACTGTGTCCAGTTCTGGGCACTACATTTCAAGAAAGATGTGGAGAAATTGAAAAGAGTCCAGAAAAGAGCAACAAGAATGATCAAAGGTCTAGAGCTATGACCTATGAAGAAAGGCTGAAAGAATTGGGCTTGTTTAGCTTGGAAAAGAGAAGGTTGAGGGGGGACATGATAGTGGTTTTCAGGTATCTAAAAAGGGTGACATGAGGAGGAGGGAGCAAACTTGTTCTTCTTGGCCTCTGAGGAAAGAACAAGAAAAAATGGGCTTAAACTGCAGCAAGGGAGGTTTAGGCTGGACATTAGGAAAAAGTTCTTCACTGTCAGGGTGGTCAAACACTGTAATAAATTGCCTAGGGAGGTTGTGGAATCTCCATCTCTGGATATATTTAAGAACAAATTAGATAAATGTCTATCAGGGATGTCTAGACAGTACTTGGTCCTTCCATGAGGGAGGGGGCTGGACTTGGTGGCCTCTTGAGATCCCTTTCAGCCCCAGTATTCTATGATTCTATATCAAAAACTGGCTTGAATTTCACAGGGAAACTGTAATTATATGTTTGGAAGGACTCAATGCCTCTGGGGGGATTTTCTGACAGGAGTGAGCTCGTAAGGGCCTGGTCCTGTGCCATTGAAATCACTGGAAGTTTTGTTGCTGTTTTCAGGTGAAGCAGATGAGGGGCATTAGATCTCTTGCTATTGAGAAGCTGTCTTATGCAGTAGTGACAACTCATAGTGAAATGCCATATTTGTGTTTCAGTTTCTTCAACAGTATCATCACTACCAGTCCAATGTGGAGATATTCAAACTCCAGCCAGATAAGCCCAGTAAGGAGCTGGCTGAATTGGTGATGTTCTTGGCACAGGTAAAATTCTATAGATGTAGAAAGAATAAATGCAGTAAACTATTAAAGGTGCCCTGCAAAACCTTTTCCCCAAATAAAATGATTGCTGACTCTTTGCAGATGGCCCAAATAGCTACCAATAACTGACAAAATGATGTTAATGATGTATTTTTAAAAAATCCTGTTCTCCAGTGTTGCGTTCAGTGGGTGACAGTTAAAATGGTTTTTAAAAAAAAAAAAAAAAAAAATTTAAAAACTGAGCTGTTCAAAAACAAAAATCTGGTTGAGTCCCCTATGACAGACAACATTGCTTCAGCAGAATTTTTAGTAGGGGTGTGTGTGTGAGAATGATTTTGGGACATCATAGTGATGCCAGATGGAACTTCTTGCTTTATACTTGTCTTATTTTTGGCATAGATGTTGTAGATCACCTTTAAATGCACTGAACGTGCAGATTTCAGAGCTCTCTTAATGCTTTTCTTTAGGTGTGAGCTTTTATTAGGTAGTTAATGTGATAGAAAGCATCAACAGTCAAATAAATTTTATTGGTATGTTTCAGTTTATGAGAAAGTTAGTCATCGTTTAATGTATGTTTGGTTAAGAAGTTTCCTTTTACAGTGTCAGATATAAATCCCAGGCAAGTATGCCATTGTTACGCTCTTATAGTTTATTATAAGGACTTCAAGAAAGATTTTACTTTGCAGGTTGGGCACTGCTATCCAGAACATCTTGTGGATTTTCCACAGCAGCTGAAAGAACTGCTTTCTTACAACCACACTGTTCTGGATGCAGATCTTCGAATGGTAAGGCTGACCTTGAAAGCCCTGATGCTCACCGATAAGGTCTTTAAGAGGCTTCTGGACAGGGTTGTGTTTTACGGGATAAATGAGGGCTTACGTTGTCCTACATGACTATTAATTTTGTGTACCTAAGTTGTTCAGTGCCCAGCTTTCTGAAAAATCAGGCTCCTTCAAGAGGCCTCAAATTGGTATCCAAAAAGCAAGGCTAAAATGATTGATTCTGCTAGTAGAGATGTGGCTACCCTGGTTGTGACGACCACCACATGGTATCAAGTATCGGAGGGGTAGCAGTGTTAGTCTGGATCTGTAACAGCAAGAAAGGGTCCTGTGGCACCCTATAGACTAACAAAAAAGTTTTGAGCATGAGCTTTCGTGAGCACAGACTGACTTCATCAGATTCTGGTCTTGGAAATCTGCAGGGCCAGGTATAACCCTGCAGGGCCCTGCAGATTTCCAAGACCAGCATCTGATGAAGTCAGTCTGTGCTCACGAAAGCTCATGCTCAGAACTTTTCTGTTAGTCTATAAGGTGCCACAGGACCCTTCATTGCCACCACATGGTAGTAACTCTTGGTTCCAGTAGCACATCCTTGCTTTGATCCTTTAAAGACTGATACGCATGCTTAATTTACTGTGAATTATCTTGGTGACTTCTCTGGGGCTACTTCTGTGGAGTAAAATTAAGCACGTGTAAAAGTCCAAGCAGGATATGGGTCTGACTCCTTTTGTAAGTGAATCATAAATGTTCTTGTCTCAGTAATTCTAATTGTGGTTTTGGTCACTGCATCTTTGTTACAGACACTTTGCAAAGCTCTGATCTTGTTGAGAAACAAGAACCTAATAAACCCTACAAGTTTGCTGGAACTCTTCTTTGAACTCCTGCGCTGCCACGATAAACTTCTGCGAAAAGTAAGCTGCAAAATAAGAACTGGTCTTATGTCCTTGCTGAACCTCTTGCAAAAGGTTTTTTTCCCTCTCTTACGCGAGAGAAGCACAAGTAACTTAGCAATTCCAAACAGACACTTTTTGCTCTTCTGTGTTGCACTAACGGAAAAAGGAATTGACTGGAATCCCATTTGCTACAATAATCGAAATGTAGCTGAATTTGCAACAGAAATTTCACCAATACAAGAATTTATTTTTGTTTTACTTATGGCTGTATTCAGTGATGTTCAGTTCTACACAGTCCCCCTTCTGCACAATTTCCTTCTCTGGAAGCCAGCAGTCTTTGCAGAATAGGTTTTCCATATTCATTCTCAAAGTGAAAACTCTTACTCTGGGTGCCTTTGTGTAGTTTAACTTATGGGGGTTTGTCTAGACCACGGTTGGCAGTCTAAATAACAAGAAGAGACTTTTTTTTTGAATTTGGTAAAAAACTCAGTAATTCAAGAGCCACAATGAATGTGAATACGAGATGGTCCTTAATAAACATCATCCCGCACTTTTTGTAACCCCTGTTTTAACAACAACGCACACAGAATGACTGTGGCCACACTTGACTAAAACTTTGAAATGGCCATGCAAATGGGTATTTCGAAGATTACTAATGAGGCTCTGAACTGAATATTCAGCATCTCATTAACATTAGGACTCTTCAAAAAAGCTGCTTTCGAATGCCCGCGGCTATACGGGCGTCCTTTTCCAAAGGACCCTGCACATGTTGAAATCCCCTTATTCTTCTCAGCTGAGGGGAATAAGGGGATTTTGAAATGTGCGGGGTCCTTTCAAAAAGGACCCCTGTGTAGCTGTGCCAAGCCACGCACGTTTGAAAGTGACGCTTTCAAAGTGCCACGGACAGAAGCATCCTAATGCTAACGAGGTGCTGAATATTCAGTTCAGTGCCTCATTAGTAATCTTCGAAATGGCTATTTCAAAGTTTTGGCCAAGTGCAGCCACAGCCAATGATGTGTAATGCAATACATGTTTACTGCAGGACGACATTCACAAACTTTTTACATGTTCTGTTTCCCCACACTTTACTTGTGTGTTTGTAGCACTGTCTTTCTGACTTTCATTTCTGAATCTGTTTTTAATTATGTTAATTTTACTTCACGTTTAATTTCAGTTTTCTTTCTTAAAATGCGTGTTGCCCTTCACAGCAGGAATGCTGCAAGCTTCCCTTTGAACATCAAGCGTTTATTAGCAACGTGATCGAAACACAGCTACAGTATCGTAACCTACAATGCACTGTACATATGAAAGGGGGAGTTATGCAACGTTTCGAGATCACCTATCATTTGCTGTTTTAGATAGGAATTGTTCATTGTTGAGCTTTTAGATGTTCACCGTTTATCAAAAACAATTGGGGGATTTTTACTTTGCAGTTATAGCATTGGGGCCACAAAGAACTCCTTAAGAAAGCCAAATGTGGCTCTGGAGCTGCAGGACAAACAATATGCCACAAGGTGGGGTGCAGATCTACATTGCAATAACTTGCTGTGTGCTGATGGGCCACGTGGATTCTGCTACCCCACATGAGAAGTTCTCTAGTGCACGTTGGTTTACTCTGCTTTGAAAGAGGAGTAGATGAAAGTGTGCTATGGAACTTTTAGGGTGTGGTAGCAGCATTTACAGCCATAGTGTGTGTCCTGGTAGTGGACTATAAACTTATAAGCCACCTTGCCACCCACTTACTGTTCATCACATGGTTATTTCATTGTGGAAGTGAATTCAAGTCACGCAGAGCAGAATAGGAGCGTACACCTGAGGAATTGGTGCAGAATGGCTGTTACTTTGTAAGGTCACACCCTAAGTTTATTTAACACTAACTGAACTCTATGTACCACGAGTAGCCCTGTTGATGTCAGTGGGGCTGTTTTGCATATGCTTAACTTCACACGGCCAGCTTTTGCAGGACTGGAACCAATTATTGCCTTTTTTTCTCTCCCAACTGTGACTTTGGGGAAAAACTTCTTTGCCAGAACAAGGGGCGTTCTCCTGGCATAATAGTACTCATGGGTTATAAGGAATGAACTTTGGAGGCTGCAGGTCAAATTCTTCACATTACATCTCACCGTTTGTTTTCAGACTTTATATACTCACATTGTGACGGACATCAAGAATATAAACGCTAAGCACAAGAACAATAAAGTGAATACAGTAAGTATGCCGAACGAGTGGTTTGAACTGAATGTTTTTTATTATGAAAGCTTTTTCCAACCCTCATTTTTTTCCAATTTCTTAAGACGCTGCAGAACTTCATGTATACTATGTTAAGAGACAGCAATCCTACTGCAGCCAAGATATCGCTGGATGTGATGATTGAATTGTACAGAAGGAATATTTGGTGAGTTTGATGGCACAGGATTGGTTCTTGATTATTCCAGGGCAAACCACGATAGATAAAAATGGATGGTTTAAAAATACAGACTTTTTCATATAAACTTAAATCATTACAACCTTTAAGGCCTGAATGTACTGTAATCTATTAAAATTAAATTAAGCGCAAAAATTAGGCAGCAAAGATTTACTGCTTGCAAGAAAGTCAGACCACTGCACTGGTGTAAGTTACTGTCTAAGCACTTGAAACCAATTTACTTGAAGGAGTTGAAGGGGGGGAAAAAAGTTGTCACCGAACTTGTAACCCCTTTTAGCTTCCTGGTCCTGCCTGGGAAATGAACCCCATCGATATGAAACACTGTGAGTGCGTCTACACTTGCATTCCTCTTTCAAAAGAGGCATTTAAATGAGGGAAATTGAAAATGCAAATGAGGTGCAGATTTACATATATGGTACCTCATTTGTGTATTCTTATTTCGAAAGAAGAGAAGCAGTGTAGACACTGCTCTTTTGAAAGTAAACCCCGTCTTTGAAAAAACCCTTCTTTTGTGGGGAAGAAGGATTCTTTCGAAGATGGGGTTTACTTTCAAAAGAGCGGTGTCTACACTGGTTTTCTTCTTTCGAAAAGCTTTTTCGAAATAAGAATACACAAATGAGGTACCACATATGTAAATCGGCACCTCATTTGCATTTTTGGTTTCCCTCATTTGCATGTCTCTGTCAAAAGAGGAATGCAAGTGTAGACACGGCCTCCTTCTTTGGAACATTGTTTGCCGCTCTGGGCTCTCCCCAGTGATTTGGAGTAGCAGTGTGCACAGGCCTTCGTTCTTTATTCCAGGCAGAGTGGCTAGTGACCTCAGCAGGGGTTCAGCCTGAGTCTGAGCAGCCCCACCTGCCTTTGACGGAAAGGAGAGAGAAGATCTGGAGCACGAGGTGCATTGGCAGAGCGTGTTCATGCGTCGATCTTAGATAGGCCGTGAAGTGTTGGGTGGTCCAGTGGATAAATCGTGCGCTGCCACAAAGGGGTTTGTCAGCTGATAAGGCCTCTGAGAAAATGGAGGGGAAAGAAACAATACAATCGAGTAAAACTGGGGGAGAGTTAATATATATGAACATCTTGAGTATAGGCTTGTAGGATTTCAAGCCGGAAGGGACCATCGTGATAATCTAGTCTGCCATCATCCGCCAGAGAACCTCATCCTCCCATACCTGTCATAGCCCAGGACCTCCAACTGGGTTACAGAAGTCATCCAATCAGAAGTTCCAGACTTCAAATGACACAGACTCCACCATTTACTCCAGTTCAAACTAGAAAGTGACCCATGTTGCAGAGGAAGGTGAAAACCCCTCAGGGTCTCTGCCAGTCTGACCTGGAGGAACATTCCTTCCCACCCGCAAATATAACAGTTGGTTAGACGCTGAGTATGAGGGCAAAACCCACCAACTATGCACCTGGGAAAGAATTCTCCGTGTAACTCAGTCATCCCCTGCTAGTGTCCCATCTCCAGTTGTTCGGGATATTTGCTACCAGCAGTTGCAGATGGGCCTTATATAATTACAGGCAGCCTCATCTTACCATTCCCATTTTACCAGGCAGCCCATCATACCGTTGTACCTTCCCATTTTCAGGGCAGGCTTTTGCAGTTTTGATAAATCACTTTTAATAAGTATTTAAAACTTAGCTCAAATTCATTTCAGGGCCTGCAGTGTTTATAAACCTCTCGTAGGCCGTGGCCGCACTAGCCCCCTGCCATTCGAAAGGGGGATGCTAATGAGCTGCTTCGGCAGATGCGAATGAAGCGCTGCCATGAACATGCAGCACCTCATTAGCATAATGGCAGTCACACATGTTTCGAAAGTACCCCTTACGAAACGCACGCTGCTTATGTAGACAGGGACTTTTCAAAAGGACCGGACCCCCCCGCCCCCAACCCCAAGACTTGAAAAGCCCCTGCTTCCTAAAATCAAATGGGAAGAAGGGGCTTTCAAAATCCAAGGAGTCCTTTTGAATGGTCCCTGTCTATATGAGCAGTGTGCATTTCGAAAGAGGTACTTTTGAAACACGCACGGCTGCCATTATGCTAATGAGGCACTGCGTATTCATGGCAGCGCCTCATTAATATCTGCTGAAGTGGCTCATTAGCATCCCCTTTTGAAAGGTGGGGCTAGCGTAGCCACAGCCATAGAGATTGTTCCTGTCAAACCTTTCTTGTAGCTTTTGTAATGAAAGCCAAATCACTCTGCATTTAATTTTAAAAGGCAGCTTCTTATCACTCGAAGTACCTTTTTATCGTTGGGCCTGTCATTGTCTCTATTGATTCATCTTCCTTGTCAAAGTGCAGTTGTGTGTTCTACTCCAGTGCGAACTTAAACAAATGGTATTTGCTTCTGTGTATCTGGAACTGATCATTTTTGTGTAGGAAAAATGAAAGCAAATGGAATGGAGAAAGATAATCTCTTGGATTGCTTTTGAAATTACTGATGAAAGCAGCTGGTATTGTGAGGGTGGTTTCTAGGGAGTCTACTTTGCATTAAATTTACCGTGATGTCTTGTTTTATGTCACATTCTTAAATTTTTTTCAAAATCCATGAACTTCTTGCCACTATAAATGGTGAAGGTATATTAATGTTTTGCTTGTTCCAGGAATGATGCCAAAACAGTAAATGTTATCACAACGGCCTGCTTTTCCAAAATCACAAAGGTGAGGTGGGAGCCTTTCTAAAATGCCAGTATAGTTTAAACACCTGGGGAATGGAAATTGTTCATAAGTTTAGATATACCATTATGGATGTTTTTTCTGGGCTTTACAACCAAACATTGGCTGAATACAGCTTTGAAACCTTATGATTCAGAAGACAAATGCTGCTTTTAACCATTGTAATTTAAACCAAACAAGCACAGAAACAGTTTCCTTACATGTCAAATCTTTTTTTAACTTTTCCTTCATTTAATTGTGTACATTGTTTTTATTGTCTCTGCTGTTGCCTGATTGCACACTTTGAGGTCTGTGGCTGATTGGGCAGTTCATGACTCCAGTGTTCACATCTCTGAGGTTCTAGTGTAATTTTTCACCAAGGTGTTTCATTAACTTTAGTCTCCAAATAGCTATCGAGCAGCTTAATTTATTTCTAATTTGGAGAAATAGATTTGTCAGCAGTGTGGGAAGTTAGTAGCCCAGAGGTTGCTGACTGGTATAGAATCACAGAACAGTGGAACTGGAAGGGACCTCAAGAGGTCAAGTCCAGACTCCTGACCTCATGGCACAACCAAACACCATCTATATCAACCCTGTTAGACATTTATCTAACCTGTTCTTAAATATCTCCAGTGATGGAGATTCTACAACCACCCTGGGCGTAAGAGTCTGTGCCCTTTTGTGTTAGGCAGTGCTGGCCAAAAGTGACTTGCAGAAGCTTTGATCAACGCTGGGTTGCTTTCTCAGCTTAGCTGTGAAAATAACTTGGACCCAGCAGTCTGTTCCCAGCAACAGCCCTGTGTCTGGATACTGCAGCACTATTGGTTTTAGAACCGCCTAGAATGCTGTAGGGTAGGATGATACAAGATAAAGGCCCATACTCTGTTACTAAGAACCACCGTAAGCTTGTGAAACTGGGTGCAGGAGCTCAAGTTTCTGCCAGACTTACTAGGAATGGCCAGAGCTTGGACTTTGCACAAAAGGTTGGGTCTGTGCTATAATCATGTCAGTCAAAGATCACACCTTTTCACATCCTGGGCTGTCACAGCTGTGCTGGCAACAGCCCCTGGTTTTGATGCACATGGGCTGGCATGGCTTGTCTTGTATTGGACTGGTAGAATAAACTATGCTGGTAAAAGCACAGCGTGGTTGTTAATGACATACATGTGCTCTGAATTGCTTTGCCAAAATACCCCTGCTAGTAAAGCAACCTTTGTGCAGAGATGGCCTTAAACTTTGTCAGTGGTCTGGGTTCATGTGGGGATGAAAGTCCTGTTATGCTTTGATCAGTTGCAGACCAGTGTTTCTTTGGCTATGTCTACACTAGCCCAAAAGATGGACCCACTCAGGGTTGATATTCTGAGGTTTGATTTCACACATCTGGTAGGGGTCACAGTCAGCCTGAATAAGGGTGGTCAACAGGAGAAACTTCACCTTCAGTGACAAGTAAGTCGATTGCAGATAGCTTGATTCTAGCGATGCAGAAAGAATTACTTTCTTTCCCTAGTGTAGACATAGCCTCTGTTGCAAGACCAGCAACAAAGACCGACGGTATAGTGTTTTCAGTTAACACATCTCTTTTACGTGGTTGCCCATCTCTTGTGCTAAGCAACTGGTGACCTAACATGAGGACATTTGCCTATTGTAAACTAATCTTCTCTTTCTTCCCTCCCTTCCCGACTGCCTATGTCTTTAAGATACTCGTTGCTGGTTTGAAATTCTTCCTTGGGAAAGATGAAGATGAAAAAAAGGAGAGTGATTCAGACTCTGAGGTTAGTTCAGTTGCTAATTCTCTTGCTGTCACTTTTTCAAACTCTGAAAAATAAGACACATTTACTTGCAACGGGTACAGGTTGGATCTCTCTAGTCCGGCACCCTCAGCACCTGACTGGTGTCAAATGAGAGAATTTGTCGGACCATGGGAGGGCAGTATTTTTCTAGTGCATTACTAACACTTCCACTGCTTACTGGGCTCTTAGACATTTAGGGGTAAATTGCAGCTAAATAACAGCACAGAACACTGAGAGCCAGGACTGGTGGCTGTAAACAAACTTTATGGGTCTGCAGGAACTTGGCCACACCCAGGGTAAGTGGTTATCCAGCTGACTCAAATAATGCTGTATTAGGGATGTTGCCAGATGAGAGAGTACTGGACTAGAGAGATTCACACTGTATTATGTATGTGCCCTAGTCTCTTATTTCAGTTCCTTCTCTTCTCCATCCATGATGCCAGGTTCCTACACCATGTTTGTTCAACTCCCCTGCACACCAGTGAGCCTTTATTCCTTGCCAGCCAGGAAGAAGAAAAGGGATTGTGTGGTAGTTTGTCCATCAGCCTCTGAGGGCAGGACAGGGAGCAACGGGCATCAGCTGCAGCGAGGTAGCAGATGGCTTGGTGGAAGTTCAGGTGGCTTTGGGGAACATTGCAAGCAAAAGAGAGAGGATTAAAACTTTGTATAAGAAAATTGAAGAATGAATCAATTCAATTTCCTTAGAACATGTGCTGTTATTGTTAATGGATCATACAGCTGTATGTTTAAGGAAAGATCAAGGAAAGGTCCCTTTGTTTTCAGAATCATTAAGTCAGCGGTCTGTTTGTGGAAGATGGGTGGTGGATTCGTAGGGGCTGTATGGGAAGTCGTAACCACATCATAAGAATGAGCTAGTTGGAAAGACTTTTTTCCTCCTTTTCAGACTGTAAGAATGTATTTGTTTCAAGCTGCTGGGAACTGCATGTTGGTACACAGCAGGGATGGCTCTACCCTTAAGCGCTTACACCACAAAGTGGTTCTTTAGGAAGTGTGTGTTGATTTTAGGGTCTGTCTCTTGATTGTCCATTGTCCAAACGGGCAATTAAAGTCAGCCACTGATGTGCTTGAGTAGAGATGTAGCGATTGAGGCCTGTGAGTGTGTACAAGATTGTGAAGGACCGGAGGCTTCATGTAGACTCGTGATTGAGAAAGTGGACTGGGATTTGGGAGACCAAGGCTGGTTCCTTTTTAAAAATTAAAGCTTTGCCACAGACTCTGCATAAGACCTTGTGCATGTCACTTAATATTTCTTTGCCTCAGTTCCTTGTCTGTAAAATGAGGAAAATAGCATGTCTATATTTCACATGGTGTTGGGGATAAATTTACTGAGGTGTGTGTGGATCACACTCATATTAGTGACGGGGTGGAAGTGAGAGGCAGAGAGTACGAAGGAGTTAAGTATTCTGTTTTGAACAAATTCCCTGAAGTTTGTTACTGTAACCTTCCATCTCCCTTCCCCAGTGCTTTATCTGATCTCTATCCAGATCCTTTTAAAGTATTACCCATGAACTGGGCATTGAATATTAGGTTCTATGCCTAAAACTGGTGCCATATCTGTGGAAGGGCTTTATTGATGTGGTGTTCCCTAGTCATGAATTTTGGTGCATGTGTTCTCTTTTATGAAGTTAAAGCTTTAAGTGCAGGTTGAACCTCTTTTGTCCAGCACTATTGGGATCTGACTGGTGCCAGACAAGAGAATTTGCTGAGTGATGGGAAGTCAGTATAGTCTAACAGCATTAACAGCACTTCCACTGCTTACTGGGCTCTTAGAAGACATTTAGGTAAATTACAGCTAAATAACAGCACAAAACACTGAGCTCCAGGACTGGTGGTTGTAGACAAACTTTATGGGACCATGGGAAACTTGGCCTCACCTATGATAAGTGGCCATCTGGCTAATTAAAATCATGCTGGATTACAGATGATGCTGGATGAGAGAGTGTTCCAGATTAAAGCAGTTCAACCTGTGTTGAAGTAAATGTCAGGCTGGTTACATGGCAAGTAGCTGGAGGCAAAGTGAATTGGTTTCCTATCCTTGAAAACCTGGTGTGTGACTCTGACCATTGTTGCTGCAACTTTTCATATGAAGCCTCATTCCCTTGAGTCATGCTTTTCTGATGCCCTTCTCCAAAGGATGAGGGGCCCACGGCCAGAGACCTCATGGTGAGGTATGCAACAGGAAAGAAAACGACTAAACACAAGAAGAAGCTGGAGAAAGCCATGAAGGTTCTGAAGGTAAGGGAAGCCCAGCTGGACGTTTTGGTACCACTATAGAACTTGGTGCAGACTCCAGGAATAAAGTTACTAGTGGCGGGTTGGTAGAAGGGGAAACTATATAGTAAATTGAATATTTCTGAGTAAGTTTTTAAAGGCAGTCAACCCTAGCATCAAACTTCTAAAGATGAAGTTTCCCTTTTTGAGACCCTATTTGCCTACGTTAGGTTTGTGCCTTCATCGATTCATACACTGGGAACTTCAGGACCAAAATGTTTGGGCTCTCATCCGTTATTCCTTCTAATGTTTCTCATCCCTGTGTGGAATGAATTTTATGTACACCGATATGGAAGTGACGGGTGATACATCACCTTCATATTGGTGCACATAACAAAATTCACGTGAGGGGGAGCAAGGGGTTCTGAGTGTGGGAGGGGGCTCAAGCCTGGGGCAGAGGGTTGGGTGCAAAGATATGGGGGCTCTGGCTGGAGATGCAGGCCATAGGGTGGAGTTGGGTTGAAGGTTTGGGGGGTGAAGGAGGGTGCTCCAAGGTTAGTATGAGGGGAGAGGACTCCTCCCACCTCTATGTCCTTGCAGTAACTCCTGGACTTCGGGGAGATGGGGAAACACCTGTGACAGCAGTGGGGGTAGGGCTGCAGGATAAGTGTCCCTACAGGTTTCCACCAGGACTGGGTTGGAGTTGGGGGAAAGGGAGTAGATTCTGGCACTGCAGCTGAGGCCGTTGCAAGGGACTCCAGGGGCAGGCTGTGGTGTGGAGGGGGGTCAGAAGGGTGGGGGTGTGGGTTTGGGAGAAGAGGAGGGAGAGAAGGTTTGGGGGAGAGATGGGGAGGTGTTGACCACTCTCCAGCTAGAGGGGAAGTCAGCACCTATGGTTTTAAGTGTTTGAATGATGCCATATTATGCAGTTTGCATTGACCTTGCCTGGAGTCATGTGGCTGAAAAACTGCACAAGTACCTCCAGAAATGCTAAAAAGTGCTGACGATCGTCACTATTTAAAATCACAGCGTGCCTCCAAGTTGATAATGTGAAATGGCGGCTTTCCAGAACTGATGTCTGAAATTAGTTTAGAGCAATTTCTCTAAATTTCTCTTGTCTCTTACTGTCCTGCAGAAACATAAGAAGAAGAAAAAGCCAGAGGTGTTTAACTTCTCCGCTATTCATTTGATCCACGATCCCCAAGGTGAGCACCATGTCAGTCATGAGAGAGATGTGCTCCTTGGAAATTGTAATGCTGTTCAGGCAAAAATCGCACTGTGAGACACACCTGTGCTCCACCCTTTGTAGGTGGGAATAATAGGAACTAGAGACCACTTTGTCACTGGATCCCAAAGCGCTTCACAAATGTTAATCAAAACTCACAGCACCTTGCAAGTTAGGAGGAACCACCTCAGATTTTAAGGCCAGAAGGGACCTTGTGATCATCTAGTCCAGCAGTTCTCAGTCAGGGCTCCTGTGGGGCCTGCAAGCAGGTTTCATGGGGTCTAACAAGCTGGGTCAGCATGAGACTCCCTGGAGCCCAGAGAAGATGAAGCTGAACCTGAACCCTGAGCAGTTTTGCTTCCCAGTGTGACTTGTGGGCCAGGCATTTGGCCTGCTTGTGTGCCACTAAGGCTGGTCCTGGCTTTCCTGTGTAGAAAAAGAGGAGTTGTGGCTGTGGAGTATTTATAGTATGTTGGTGGCGCCTCAGAAGAAGATTGAGAACCCATACTCTAATGGCAAGAAGCCCTGCTCAAATGTGACCTCCTGCATAGAATTCAGCTAAGGACTTTGGGATGAGGGCCCTAACTTCTGGATGAGCGTAGCTTATCTTTCAAAATAGAGACCCAGCCTTGATTTAAACTCTTCAGTTGATGTAGAAAACTGAAGAAATGATGGAAAGTTTTAATGGTTAATTACCATTCGTCGCTTAAAACTCTGCCCCTTATTCCTAGTCTTTTTTTGTCTCATATTGTGAGACATCACGAACCCGATTTTTTTTTCAGATATGCCTCCTTTTTAGTGTAGAATACCTAGCTCTAAATACCGACTGTAAAATCTGCACAGCTCCATAGCCTGGTGTGGTGCTGCAGGTGTACTCTGCCTGAATTGCCTGATTGGGCATCAGGAAGTTCATTTTAATAGATCTCAGGCATATGGTTCATGGCTCCCAAACTCAGGCTGCAGAGCAGTCTCTGAAGCTGGGCTACTAGCCTGAGAGAGACTCCACCCAGTGCAGCCTGTGTGGCCTTTAGTCCTGTCTTTCTTGCTCAGATTCCTGTTTAAGCAGCCCAGCTGCAAGGTAGTTTTACTCAGGTTGTTTCCCCGGAGTTCCTTTATAGACCCAGCTTCACGGACTTCCATGGGAGCCCAGATTTTTTCACTGTGGTTCCTCCTGCAAATGGAGTTTTCTCCACCCTTTGAGGCCTAGGTATTTCAAGCTGTCACCTGACCCCGTGAGCACAAACCCCTTAGACTGGGAAGCAGCTAAACACGCGCAAGCAGGGACAATTGAACAAGGCTGGCTGGCTCCAAACCACTTGGCCCTTGCAGAACCAAGCCATCCTGATACCTCCATTGATATAACTTGCTTGTTTTTCCTTGTTTTATGGGCATTTTTGTGCCTTTTATTCACTTTTTTTCTTCTTCTTACTGCTCTGATGCAGTCACCCGTTCACTGTGTTTTTCCTTAGGGGAAGACTGAGTTGTACAGCTGATGATTTGTGACTGTTTTTTATTCCCCCAAATCTCTGGAGTTAACAAGCTGATGCACGTCTTGCTTTGAGATCCTGGAAAACCACCCCAGTGCTAGTACCTCTCGCTCACACCCCATGTTGCTTCCAGACTTTGCAGAGAAACTCTTGAAGCAGCTGGAGACGTCCAAGGAACGCTTTGAGGTGAAGATGATGCTCATGGACCTGATCTCAAGACTAGTTGGAATACATGAGGTACGTGACAAGTTAACGACAATGGCGTTTTGTGCTCAGAGGTCAAACAAGCGATGGTGTGAATGTGATTGTGACGGCACAGTGGGTTAATGCTCTGGCCTTTCAGCACCAGGTGGCTTTATAAGTCAAGATGAGTTTGGTCTCATTTGATTTCCTAATGGACTAATGTGTACAGTCCCAAGCCATTCTGTGTCTGGCACTATTAGCTGGCCAGAGAGGGCTGGCAGTATAATACCTAATAAGTGCCTTGCAGGCCTGGATGAGGGTGCTGTAAATCCTCTGTATGATGGAAACCACTTCATGCGGGGTCTTGGGGGGTGGGGGGGTGTGCTACTGCACCCCTAATTTGAGCGTCTGTGGTTCGGGTCACTGAAATCATAGGACCAGAAGGAATCTCAAGAGGTCATCAAGTCCAGTCCCCTGCAGTCATGGCAGGACCATGGGTGTCCACCCTAGGATATGAGTGCATTGTCTTCAGAGTATTGTTAATCATGGAATCATAGAACACTAGAACTGGCAGGGACCTCAAGAGGTCATCAGGTCCAGTTCCCTGCCCTCTCATCAGGACCAAGCACAATCTAGACCATCCCCGATAGGAGTCTGTCTAATTTGCTCATAAACATCTCCAATGATGGAGATTCCACAACCTCCGTATGTAACTTATTCCAGTGTTTAACCACCCTGACAATTAGGAACCTTTTCCTAATGACCAAGCTAAACCTCTCTTGCTGCAGATTAAGCCCATTGCTCCTTGTCCTATCCTCAGATGCCAAGGAGAACAATTTTTCTCCCTCCTCATTGTAACCCTATTTGAGGTACTTCAAAATGGCTATCGCATCCCCTCTAAATCTTCTCTTTTCTAAACTAAACAAGCCCAGGTCTTTCAGTCTTCCCTTGTAGCTCATGTTCTCTCGGCCTCCATAAATGGATTGTGGCAGTTCCCCACCTAGCAGCACATGAGTATAACTGAACTGCATTAATCCCCACAAACAGGATTGGTACAGTGCTCCAATGTTTCCGTCCTCCCAGCTTCCTGCGGGGCAAGGAGAAAAGATGGGCCTTGCAGCCTGTCCTGAGCATTGTCTAACTCATGCACTACTGTGTGTGTGACGGAACCTGTGTGGCCATGGCCCAGGCCCTCTGGCTTCACCAGGATGGTCTCGTCGTTTGAGACGGTGACAGAAGAAAAACTGAGGAACTTGGAAATGTGAATTCAACAGGTGTTGTATGGAATCTCAAAGGTGAAATGGGCATGTGTGATGAATTTGGGGTTGGGTCTGCTGCCTCTCAGGCAGGTGGCCTGAGAGGAAGGAGGCCAAACCTATGACAGGTGCCCCTTTGACATGTCTTAAAGAAGTCTAGTCTTCATGCACACTATTACCTGCTTGTGTTTTTAGATGCTCCCTCCAGGTTGGGACTGAGAGATGTTTTTCTAGGAGTGAAGAAAGCAGCAGCTCCAGCCAATACTTTCTTTTAAAAAAATAACTTCTCATCACAGCATTTTTTCCCTCCTCAGTCCAAGGCGGGCGAACACATCATGCACCATGATCTGTTACAAACACATTGCCCAGTAACACCAACGCCGTCTGTACACATTTTCTTCTGAATGTTTTATGGTCCCTTTGTCTAGACAGCCAGATACAACCAAGGAAGTACTGAAAGGTTTTTAACCTGGTATCCACTTTCTTCCCCACAGCTCTTTCTTTTTAACTTTTATCCTTTTGTTCAACGGTTCATGCAGCCCCATCAGAGAGGTAAGCAACCATTTACAAAACGTCTCCTTGCCTTTGGCTACATCTACACTAGAGAGTTTTGTAGACAAAACTTGTGGAGTGCCTGCACACAAAATGCATTTTGTCAACAGAAACTGTCAACGAAAAAGCTATGTAGACGCTCTGGGGGGCCCTTTTGTTGACAGAGCAGATCAAAAGATCCATCTGCTTTTATGTGTAGACATGATATGTTGACAGAAGTTTTTGTAGGAACATCTCTTCCGATACTAACTTCTGTAGAGAGATGCTTCCACTGCAGACATAGCCTTTGTGTTTTCCATGCCCATATTGCCCCATTGGACAGTTGGTCTTGACCAGTGGTGCTGTAGCACAGAGATTAGACAATCAAGTGCCCCTTTTCAGATTGGGAGGGTGTGGAAGGAGGAGAGTGAACAACTGAGCCACACCGTTGTTGTGAAGGGCTATAAAGGCCCTGGTTTCCAGGGGTATGGAAACTGTGCCCTGTACGCCTGTAATTGGGAGCTAGAATTCTTTGAAAACAATAGACTGGCTCCCCTGAGTTTGGTGAGTTTAAACCAAGCCCCTAGAAGAAGCTGTCTGCAGTAGTTAAGTTTGTGTCTCTTCCCACCCATAGTTCACATTGCAACACTGTTTCAGCATAGAGCAGTGGCTCTCAACCTTTCCAAAGTGCTGTACCCATGTTAGGAGTTTGATTTGCCTTGTGTACCCCCCACCCCCAAATTTTCATTGCATTTAAAAACCACTTGTTCACAAAGTCAGCCATAGTATGCTCTGACCTGCTCTTATTTCAATTACTGAAAAATGGCTTACTTTATCATTTTTCACTGTATAATTTTAAAACATCATGAATCAATTGCAATATAAATATTGTACTCGTATTTCATTGTATAATATGTAGATCATTATAAACCGGTCATTTTTAAAAAAAAAAAAAAAAATCTGTATTGACTTTGCTAGTGTTTTTTATGTGGCCTTTTGTAAAGGTAGATCTCATCTGGCACCCTTGAGACCTGACTGGTGCTGGGCAAGAGAATTTGCTGGACCACGGGAGGACAATATTGTCTAGCACGTTACCAACGCTTCCCCTGCTTACTGGGCTCTTAAAAGACATTTAGGGGTAAATTACGGCTAAATAATAGCACAGAACACTGAGAGCCAGGACTGGTGGCTGGAAACAAACTTCATGGGACCACAGGGAAACTTGACCACACCCATGATAAGAGGTTGTCTGGCTTATTAAAGCTTGCAGGATTATGGATGTTGCTGGATGAGAGCATTCCAGATTAGAGAGGTTCAACCTGCATATAATTGAGTTAGTGTAGCCCTGAAAGACCTTTCTGTACCCCCAGTGGGTCTAGTGCAGACTTTTCAAAGTGCTCTACAGTCCATACGCAGGGCTTAAAATCAGGCAACCACCTTGGGGCCTGGGGTAGAGCTTGTGGTCCAAGTGCTTTGCTGTGGCAGAGTGTGATCTAGAAGGTCCTGGTTCTACAAGGCACCAGATGAGCCCATGTTCTATATGAGAGTTCATGGTGCTGAGGTTCTTGCAGGATGGGATCCAGAATTAGATGCTGTGGTACATAACCACTTTTGCTTTCAATGGGTTATGAATACCTTGGTCTGTTGACTCTGGAACCTGTCTCTACTTTCTACTTTTCTAGAAGTCACCAAGATCCTTCTTTTTGCTGCACAAGCTTCTCATCAGCTGGTGCCACCAGAGGTCAGGATCCTTCCAGGTCTTACTCATATTAAAAAAATAGACTGTGTGCAAAGATTGGCTCGTCTCTAGCTGGTGAACATGGTGACAAAGTGGTCCTGAGAGGGCGGTGAAAACCTGCCCAGTCATGTTAAGTGGCGAGCTGGAAGTGTTACTGGATTCTGGGTGTTTTTATATAGGGAAAACTGTAATGCAAAGAGTGATTTCTCCTGGCTGTCCACTCAGTTCCTCTGAGAGTCAGGTGGGGTTGAAAAAATGCATGTTGATCTCAAGCTGAACACTTGCACAAGTTTCCTGGTTTATGTTCCGTTTACTAATGAATAGCTGTGCCTCTGGGGGCTTCACACTGGTCAAGTCAATACCTGTCTCACAGCTATGGCTGTCGTAAATCCTTGCTATTGTGGATACAAGCATGCTGGCCATAGCCCATTTACTCTTTGCAAGGTGACCTCAACAACCCTTCCAACTCTGAGTCCTCCCCCAAAAAGTGCTCATGCAGTGATCAACCTCTCTTACTGCAGCACTCTCAAAAACCTGTTAAGTGTGCTACCCCTCTACAGAGACAGCATGCAGCACCAGCCTGTTAATATCCCTGAGGATTTTCCTCTTTGGGCTGAAGTACTGGACTGACATGTTAATAAAACAAGATTAAGTTTATTAACCAAGAATTTACGTCTGAGTAATGCCAAGAAGGCACTGTTGGGATGAGAAACAACTACAAACGCTCACAAATCAAAAGCACTGCTAAGAATAAAACCTAAGGTAACAAACTGGAGCCTTTTGTTTAAGATTCTCACCACAGCTGTTTTTCCTGCATCGCTGACCAGTTAATCACAGAACCCAAAGAGCTCTGGGGTTTTTTTTGACCCTTTAGGGAAGGGATAACTTAGCAGTTCTCGCCCTCTCTCTCTCTAGTCCAGTCAGCTTTGGAAACCTATTTTTTTTTTTTTTTTTACGTGTATCCTCCAAGACAATCTTCCTTTCCTCAGTGGGTGTTGCCTCCATGCCTGCTTCCCCACAACATGTAATTTTTACGGTGCAGGTCTTTCTGCAATCTTATACCACTGTCTGTGGCAACACCTACCTTGTGGGGCTGGCCCGTTTCCTTCTTAACCAGAAGCCTGTTTATCAGCTTCCCTGGATGTGCCTGGTTAAACATTTGTGTGTCGTGTTTCCAGAGCACCTGGATAACTTTATAGGTTAGCGGTACGTACATCACACCAGACTGTGAATGATCAGTGGGTTAGTCAGTTTCCAGTGACCTGTTACTTGCCGCGTTATGGATAAATATCATGACACCAGTATGTGAAGTGTAATGTGTGGGGCAGGCTGGCTGAATCTTGCTGTGACAAACCAGGAAGCTCTTTGCCATCTTGCTCTGAAATGCTCTTAAGGTCACACACTGCCTCACATATAGCATTTGCAATCAAAGTGAGCCTGAAAATGACCTTACAAAAGAGAACAATATATTATACCCATTTTACAGAGAGTGAAACTGAGATGCAGAGCAGTGACGTGGCTTGCTTGAGGTCACTTGGCAGGCCAGTGTCAGACCCGTGTCCACCAAGTCCCAGTTCAGTGCTGTATCTACAAGCTCACATTTACTCCCTGTAGCAAGGTTTGTATCATACAAATGCTCAAGGGATTAGAATTTCTCTAAAAGTAGCCTTTTATAGGGCCACGCCCTGAGTTTTGCATGAGTTTTCCCTTTCTGAATATGGCATTGTATGCAAATGAGCATAACTACAATAAGAATGTATGTTCATACTTTACTTTCTCCTTTCTAGATCATCCAGTCTGTATTAATGACCGTAGCCAACAACTTTGTCACTGACAAGAATTCTGGGGAAGTTATGACAGTAGGGTAGGTACAAATGGTCATGACAGCTCAGTCTGGGGTCCCTGGGGAGTGTGGGTTTCTAGGACATTGTACATGTTCCAGAAAATAGATTGGTGATTAAAAAAATACCCACTGAAATTCAAAAAAAACCAAAACCCTTTTGTGCCATGTACTTTGAGTACACTAAACTATTCTTAATTGCCAACAAATTGCACGTGTCAGCATTCGGTCAGCACCGCAGTGTCACTGGCTTTAGAGGTCATTGCTGCTTAGCACCATGATGTCTCATTCTCTTTGCCCCAGCTTGAGCTGAATCCCTGCTTTCCTGGGGAGCGAGATCTCTGGGAATGTTTGGTGTGTGTCTGCACCCTCTTACGAACGCCAGGATTTTTCAGGGTCTGGATAATGTGATGGCAAAGGCTTCGGACCCTGCCAGTACAACGACAGAATTCTAACCCGCTTTCTGCATTCAGTATAAACTGGCCTATTTTGTTGAGACCGGCAGGCAGGAGGGTCGACAGCCTTGCCCTGGACCTGCGCACAGTGGGGGTGCAGGAGGAAACGTGCTTTAAGAATGGCTCTTGTTAAAATGACTTCAGCCATAAGGACCTTAGCCCCCAGAGAGACTGGGGATGGTGAGGGTGAAGGTGCAACTTAAGGTAGGGTGAAAGGAAACGCCCGGTGAACGTTGCTTGTCCTCCCCTGATCTAACGGGAGCAAAGATGCAAGGAAACAAAACTTCCTGTCCATGGGGCAGAGGAGGGCACAGCAGCTAAGGGGGAGAGGGGCGCATGGCCTCCCGGCACGTCTTTCCTCATGACTCTGCGCCAGCCTGGGACACCCAAGCTGTCCTCCGCCCCCCATGAGAAGGTGCCCTGGGGAGTTGGGAGGGCTGGGGGGCTTTAGGGCAGCCGGAGGGGCTGCTAGCAGTTCTGATTTCCCTATTCTGCCCCTCCCCATGTGAAGGGAGCAGACCACCCCACCCCTCTGTGGAGCTGCTCCACCTGTGTGGGGGCTGGGTGGGGCAGGGCAGGCTGGGAGTTCTGCTCCTTTCCCCACTGAGAGGGGCAGTAGGGAAGGGAGCATAACACCGGCAGCCAGCACATGACCACAGCCCTGTATGCAGAGATACGGCAGCTACTGAAGAGGCTGGGGGGTGGCCAGCACGGGGAGCCTTTCCAGTCTGCAGTACCAGTTAAAAATAACTTGCTCTTACTGCGTATCTACCTGGCTGGCTTGCCCCAGTGTTGAGGAGTGAATGAAGACAAGATTCCTGACCTTGCTAGGCACAGACGTGGCCAACAGATTTAAAGGGCTTTAGCTTTTTCGGATGGGCTGCCGACGTCCAGCCTTTGGTCTTGCATGGTTTCTAAGTACTGTGCCTGTACTTGAATGGTCTTAGACGCAGAGCACCTGCACCTCTGAAAACAAGGCTGTTTGGTGGCTAGCACAGCAGTCCACAGGGCTTCGTGCTGTTCTTGCAGAGCGGCTGTGAGCCCTGTCAGTAGGTCACTTAGCAGCTTGAATCTGCTGCTGTGCATTTCTCTGAGTCGTGTGCCTGAGGAGGACAGTCCCTGGGTGTGGGACATGATAGTGCGACATGCTGTTGCCAAGATCTTTTCTAGCGGAGCATTTTAAAAAAAAAAAAAGTTTTGTGTTTTGTTTTGTTTTTTTGTCTCCCCCACCCCCTAGAATTAATGCAATCAAACAGATAACTGCAAGATGTCCTCTGGCTATGACCGAAGACCTGCTCCAAGACCTCGCTCAGTACAGGTCTCATAAAGATAAAAGTAAGTTTAGTGCTTGTAGGTTAGCCTAGCAGCTAACTGAACGGAAGCTAAATCAGGGCCTGGTCTTGCACAGTTTGATCAGTGGGAACTTTGTTAATTGCATGGTCATTGACTGCAGGGGATGCATGTTCATGCCCTAAATGAATATTGATTGAGTGAATTATCTTAGGCCAGGTCTACCATAGGCAGTAAAATGAATTTTTAGATAAGCAAATCCAGCTGTGAGAATTGTGTAGCTGCAGTTGACTTATCTAAGGGGGATTTTTGCTGCCGCCCACTGTGGGTGGTTAGTGGGAGAAATTTTCCCATCAGCTTCCCTTACTCTTTGCAGCTTCCAGGAGTGCTGGGGTTTATGGTGGCCCCAGACAGTTCGATTTAGCATGGTCCTACTACGTGTGCTAAATCAAACCCTGGAAGATGGACTGCCAGTGTGTCGATCTTCTCATAAGTATAAACATATCCTTAGAAAAGTCCTAAGAAACTTTCCCCTTCGCTTCTTTTTGGCAGTTACAGATCCACACAGACATTGGTGGCTGCTTAAATTTTGAAAAAGAATTAGGTAAATTGGACAAATAAAACTAGAGTAGAGCAAAGAGCAAAAGTTGGAAGAATGCTGAGAACAGAAGGCAGTTTTAAAAAAATTATGTAGCCCAGAGCAGAGGGGAAAGATGTGGATTATCAGCTAGACTAATGCTAAAATGTTACTATTGAGAAAGATATAAAGAAGTACAGTGTGTTTTTCCTTAAATCCTCCTCCAGTCCCAGAGCAAGACTTAGCTCAGTCTTTTCCTTTTTGTTGTTGTTTGATCCCGATCCTGCCTTTTCCTACGTGTGTGTGTTTATTCCTGGCATTTGTTTTGTAGATGTAATGATGTCGGCAAGAACTCTGATACATCTCTTCCGATCGCTGAATCCACAAATGCTACAGAAAAAATTCCGGGTAAGTGATGTTTATGGGCATTCACATATGTCTGTGATCTTGAAAATGAGGTTGAAATAACTTGAGCATCTCAAGACAGTGAATGTGGGTCTGGGAGAACGCTATCATGTAGCTATGAGGACTGTGTATGTACCTTGACCTAAATGTGCTTTTCATTTTGTCCTGGAGGGATCAGCTGCCTTAGTGGACAGAGCACAGGGGTTGAGAGACCTGGGTTCTACTCCTGGTTCTGCCGCTGACCTGGAGGTGGGATGGGGTGCATAATTGCTTTCTGCCTCAATTTTACCTCCTGTAAAATGGGTACAATGTTTTGTTGCAAAGTGGTTTGAGATCTGTAGATGAGAACTACTGAACAAAGGCCTCTCTGTGTTCATTGCTCAATTGTGAAATCCACCATGAATCTAAGATTTTTTGACAAAGTGCTGTGCTCTGAAAATGGACTATCAGAAGATCTTGATAATTTATTTGATTGAAACCTAAACTTGCCAAAGAAATGGACGAAGGGTTTATCTGAAATTTGATGGCTGTGGATCTGTTGTGATGCTTGTTTATTTCAAATGTATTAAGTTCAATGGCAATCAGTGCAAGCTGCAGATTTGATTCAGAGTTTGTGGGTGGGGGGTGGTGGATGTGTGCTTCTGGCAGATTTCTAATGCTGGCCAATCACTTCTTGTTTGGCAGAAAAATAGCTTATAATAGCGCAACCTACCCCTTGCGGGGCGCAACCAGCCCTGTTCTGGTGAGCAACTTGGCAGGGAGATGCTGGAAAACAACTAACCCAGCTGGACAGCAGCAGCTGATTGGGTCTGGGAGAGCACTGTCATGTAGCTATGAGGATTGCTGGCTGCTGCACGGACCTCCTAGGCAGGGCAAAAGCCCTGAGCATTAAACTGCCAAAGACCGGGGGACCGTCTGTGTTGTGAGCAGTACTATTAATATTGCCATGTCACGTTTCGTGGGCTTGTGCTCTAGTCTGCCAACCTTATACCCCTTTTAAAATGTCCTGTTGGTGAAGTCAACAAAAACAAAGAGCTACTTAGAACTTACGGCTTTTATTTATAGGGTAAACCTACTGAGGCCTCATTAGAAGCCAGAATTCACGAGTACGGAGAATTAGATGCCAAAGATTATATCCCAGGAGCAGAAGTACTGGAAGTTGAGACTAAGGAAGAAGGAGTAAAACATGAGGAAGGTTGGTTCATTTTTCTTCACTCAGGGTAGTACAGCATTGCCAATAGAATTTGAGTTAAACTTCAAAATTTTCAGGTCTGTTGTTGTAATGCAAAAACGACCATGACTGAGGTGTATTGGAAGGACTGTGTAAGTTTACATGTTTATGTGACCTGAGTTGGGGCTGTTTCTCTCCTTTTCTGCAGCAATTAGCCACTCGCGTAGTCCAAATATTAAATCTCTTGGTGCTCAGCTAGTATTTTCCTGGCCTTTTTTTCCTTAGTTTTCTACAATGCTTTTATGCCCTTGACTCACTTGGAAGAATTAAGAAGAGCACTGCTTAGGCTATTGAAACTATAACACGACTTCTTCATATGCAGTGTGCTGCCTCTGTGTCTATGTCAACTAGCTGGATGCTGAGAATGGTAGAATATCATTGCATGCATATAAGGGGCTCCACCCAATAGAAGTACTGCCTAGCACTCGTATGGAGCTTCCTATCTTCAGAGACTTTCTAAACAACTTTCAAGATCTCTTTACAGTGACTACAATATATGCTGCCATTGCATTAGGTTCACACAGCCATTGTTTTAAATGCTGCTTTGGTGTTTTCTCCCAACTTTGCGGATAACTTGTTTATTACTGTAGCTGATCCCACTTACAGCACCTGATAATGACTTCACCAGTTCAGTCAGGGATCTGGTTTCAGGTGTTGTATACACCTGTTATACAATGACTGTCTCTGCTTTAAGCAACCTGCCTTCTTGTTTTAATGACTAGATGCAACAAGTGCCTGAAGTAAACTTGTTGGGGCATGTTGTGTCTTTAACAGCTTGCATGCTGCCAGAAGCCATTGCCAATAAACTTACCTGCTTCATGTAAATACACACACACCTCTCAATGTCGCTGAGACACAGGTTTGTGGTCTGTGAACTGGTTTTGTGCAGCCTCTGGAATATTGTGGTTGCTGCTTGAAATCAGGGTGGAAAAAGTATCCAACAAGTGCAGCTGCTTTCACTTCTGGATACTTGAGTACAATAAAGATGTGATGTGGGTATGCATGCATCTGTTTGTACCTTTGCTCAAGTAGTTTTCCAGATGGGCACAAGTGTCCTGTACTTAAGTACACCCCCTCCCCAAGTAGCGCTACTTCTACGCAAGTAACTTTTTGGGTACTTTCCCTACCTCTGGTTGAAAAGTATAATTTTTAAATAGTAGCCAACCTCTACCGTAACTCAACAGCCCTGCAATGCTTGCTCATTACTCGTGGTCCATGGAGTAAGTGTGTTCTAGTAGCTATGTGCGCCTCTTCTGCTGTGCAGATGGATGGCAGAGTGCCAGTCTCAGCGAGGAGGAGGACGACAATGAAGATGGGGAATGGATAGACGTGCACCACTCTTCAGATGAGGAGCAGCAGGAAGTAGTGAGTTTTGTAATCACTTTCTAAAGGCGACTTGCAAAGATGGGGTTTGAGTCCTTACTGGTGCTCGCCATTGTTTTCAGCTGTGCCGAGTGGGTGTGTAAACCAGTAGCTGATCAAAACAGTGCTGTGTCGCGCTTCTTTTCATGGTGCTAAGTGAATATCCACAGGTCTAAGCCAGGGAGAACATCTGGTGTGCAAATATTTGCCGACCTCATGTGACTTGGGTAAACACCCCACCCTTAGCTAGGAACAGGGGTATGTTGGCGGCTGTCTAATGCTCCTTACCCCTTCTCACTCGCTTACACACAAACAAAAGCACTCAACCAATTTTTTGAAAAGTCAGGGAACTCCTTGAGCACAGGCTGTGTGGTGCCCCAGCATGGGCGCTGTTAGCACGTTACATCCACCATTGAACTTTAATTTAGACCTGAAAAAGCCTTATGGGAAAGGACAGTGCTATCCCTTCCCGTACACTTCTCACTGCCTATGTATTGTACCTCTGTGATGTTTTCTATGTTCCTATTTTCCACCCTAACCAGCAATATTTCCTTATTATAAAGGCAAGTCCTGTTTCTCTCTGCTGACCTGCGTAGGTGGGGACAAGCAGGACTCGCCTTTACAATAAGATTACAGTGTACCAATAAACCATACGAAGTCCTGGCTTAAAGCCCCCTGACGATCTTTGCTGTTGTTCACATGTAAAGGCGGAGACCATCAAACGCATGCCTGTAGAAGAACAGAAAGCCAAAGCAGCGGCAGTTAGCACAAGCCGTGTTTTAACTCAAGAAGACTTCCAGAAAATACGCCTGGCCCAGATCGCCAAAGAACTCAACTCTGCGCCTGGCAAAGCTGCAAAGAGGAAGAACGTTGAAATAGATAGCGATGAGGATCGCAGGTAGAATATAAAATTTCGTTTCATTCCAGTAGGACAGTGGATATTATTTATATTGCAGTAGCTCTTAGTAGCCTGAATCATGGGTCAGGACAACTTTGCATCAGGTGCTGTACATATGCATAAGAAGTCCTGCCAAACAGCTGCAAATCTAAGCATGAGGCGAGACTCTAGGTGATTATAGGTGGGTTAGCTCAATGCGTCTGTACTGCTCAGTTTGATAGGCTGTGGTCTCAGTACACAGTGTCTGTCTGTTTGCTGAGATTTTTGTAGGTGTGCTGTTTAAAAAGGGATTTGAAAGAGGCAGCTGGGCAGAAGTTTGCAGGTAGTTCCTCCTGTACATAAGGACAGCATGGGAGAAAGCACAAAGGTGCTTGTGTGAAAGTTTAAAATGTGGGCAATGAAGTGAGATTCCCTATCTCAAAAGCAAGTGAAGGATGACAGGAGAGTGGGGTAGATCAGTCTATGGAGGAAGCCCCTGTGGGGACCGACAATGTTCTCTTTTCATTTGCAGGGGAGAGCTGCTTTCACTCAGAGATATTGAGCATCTGCATAAAAAGCCTAAATCGGACAAAGAAACAAGACTGGCCACAGCCATGGTGAGGAGCTGTGAGAGCCCAGATTCTCCTCTTAGCAGGTTTTCAAGGGGTCCAGCCTTTGCAGCCTGAAGAATTGCAGGAACACAGTTGGGAGAGGTTTGAAAGGGCTCAGGCTAAGCACCTGATTACCATTTGTGCTTTTGAACATCTTCCCCTCTTGGATTCTTTGCCATCCTGGCTCAGACCAATGGCTAACTTCAGCCTAGTTCCCTGTCTCTGTGTTGTGCTGGGACCTTTTAAAAAAACATATTCTAATAGGATATTCAAAAGCTGCAATTCACCATTCATGCACAAAGTGTATAACATAGCCCAGGAAAGAAGAGTGAATCTGCTTTTGCAGCTCCAGGGCTACATCTACGCTACAGCAATCTGTCGACAGAAGTTACTGTCGGAAGATATCTTCCAACAAAACTTCTGTCGACAGATCGCTGCCACGCACGGAAGCGGATTGCTCTGTTGATCTGCTCTGTCGACAGAGGGTGGCCGGGCTGTCTGTTCGTGCTCTCAACAGAACAGCCAATCAAAAGCACTGCAGACAGGGCTGTCTGATGACCCGAAAGCCCTGTCCGTCAACAGAGCGCCCCCCGGAGGGTACACGTTTCTTTTTGTTGACAGAGTCTCTCTCGATAGACATTCTGCCTCATATAGGGTGACCATCCGTCCTGTATTGGGTGGGACGGTCCCATATTTGAGAGCTTAGGAGTGAAAAGTGTAGAGGGGTAAATGGGATTTCTGCAGAGGTCAGTTAAACAGTGTCACTTGTGAGAAAGGAAGTTAATTTTGTGGGCTTTAATTGTTTGGAGGTTTTTCTTTTCCTCCCTAGGCTGGAAAGACAGACAGAAAAGAATTTGTGAAGAGGAAAACAAAAATGAATCCGTTCGCCAGCTCCACTAACAAAGAAAAGAAAAAGCAGAAGAACTTCATGATGATGAGATACAGCCACAATGTCCGAACAAAAAATAAACGTTCCTTCAGGGAAAAACAGGTTAGTATTTCATTCTCTGCCCATACGTGACAAAGTAAGTGGAGACTGGTCAGGGTGATGCATGCAACAGATTTTAGTTACTGGTATTTCATCTAAAATAAGTGCCCTAGGAGATACGGATTTAGGGATTCTTCATGTCAAAGCTTAGTTCAAACGAACATATAATAGGGTGCTTCTCTTAAACCAGTGATCACCAGCCAACAGAGTTCTATCTGTTTTTTTCCATCCACGGACAGACTAAATTTTGTTATGTGCACCAGGGACTATGGGAATATGCACCACCAGTAGAAACACATGCTGCTGGCTGTGGGGGGCTCTGTTAATCGGCTGGGTGCCACCTAAATTTCTCCCAGCTGGTCCTTCTGCAGTGTATAGATTCTTTATACTATGTCCTGCCCAAATGCCTGGGGTCTATAGCAGTCACAGATCTGGGCTCTTGCAGACCAGTTGGTGGGCTGCTTGTGTCAGGGATATGACTGTCTCAGATTTGTATGCACAGAAAACACCAAATTGTGTAGTGAAATTGTGTTACAGTTGTAGCATATTACTACACACATTTTGGATGTGTTTTCTACCTTTTTCAAATGTATTGATTTCAGTTACAATGTAGGATTGGTTATTATTTTTATTACAAATGTTTGCACTGTAAAAAACACAAAATAAATGGTATTTTTCATTCCTTATAGAAGTATAATAGTGCAATCTCTTTATTGTGAGTGCAACTTACAAATGTCAGTTCTTAAAAATGTGCTCAAAACCAAAACAATGTAAAACCTTTTAGAGATTAGAAGTCAAAAGGGCATAGGAATGGTCAGTGTATTTGTCATGAATGAACATCTGTAAAGGGTTAAACCCAACCCAGAGATAGTAGTTTGTGTTGGCCAGCAGCCAGGTGAGCCAATGGGAAGAGAGAAGGGGATTTTGAACTGAGGGAGTTACCGACAGAGGTCTTTTTGGGGCTGGGGGTGAGGGTTTAATTCTGAACCAGGCTTGGAGGATTTTAGTAAATATCCAGGCCTCAAGGAAATCTGGAAATACAGATATGTAAGTAGAAAGGAAATGTTTAGTCAGATACAATCAAGGTTATTTTTCAATTTTGGGTTTGGTGCAGGACTTCTCAGGCTGGCTGATGTACCCCCTGTACATTGTAATTTCTAAACTAAATCCTAGGGAAGTAATTCTCTTGTGTTTTTAATCTACTTTTTTTAGTTGCTCTGTAACACCTAGTAACCAATTAGGCTTTATTATGTATATCTTTTCTGTTTTGTTAATCACCTATTTTAGGGCAGTGCTTTGAGTCCTGTGTCCTAGGCAATAGTCTGCGTATAGGCATGCTTAAGACTGAAAGGTTAGCTATCGGACATTGCAGTTTTTGTTTTTCTTCTGTTTTCAAACTGTTTCCTGAGGATGGGATAAGAGCTTGGAGTTACACCATAGGGAGACATCCCAAGTGTGTCTGTCTGGGCTCTAAAGAGAGGTTTTTCTCACTTGGGCAGTGGCAGCTACCTTCCAAGGTCAGGAAATATGTGACTCTGGGAAGCTTTCAAGCAGAAGCCTATGGAGGCTAGGTATTTTTGAGGTCTCTTGTGGGCCCCCACTTTCTGCGCTCAGAGTGTCTGAGTAGGGAGCAGCTTTGACAGTCAGCCATGTAAATACTTTGTAATGCTGGCTATAACAATGCCGGGTGGAAGCTTGTTCTCACATTCAAGTGCTGTGACTTAGACTTGTCTTAGAGATTGGCTGTACGAGCAGTAGGCTGAGTGGATCTGCAGGTTCTAAAGTTTACAATCAAACAAAATCACGAGTTATGTAACCCCCCCAAAAAACCAAAACCGGATTTGTAAGTTGCATTCTCACAATAAAGAGATTGCATTATAGTACATGTAGGAGGTCAATGAAAAATATTTTGTCTACAGTACAGATGTTTGCAATAAAAATATGAAGCAAGCACTGTACATTTTGTATTGGTATAATTTGAAATCAGTATAAATGTAGCAAACATTTAAAATACTTATGTATATTGGTATTTCATTTAAATGCTTGAAAATTTGTTAACACATTTCAATATTCCACTGTTATGCAATGATTTGATTTTTATTTATTTATTATTCTAGCTGGCATTACGAGATGCACTTTTGAAAAAAAGAAGAAAGCTGGTGAAATAAATGTTAAAAAAAACAAAGAAGTGGACCTCTATAGCCTTATTGTGGATACAGTAATCACCTTGGAAACAGTTTTTATGTTGGAAAGTAAAGAATCACCGTACTGAAGAATTGAATGCCCATAGCATTTAAGTCTGTACATTTAATGATGATGGAGTGTAACTCTGCAGCATCAAATGAATCTCATTTGTAAGTGTTGGAGTCAAGAGGCTATAATATGCCAGAAGATCTTGAATTCTAGAAGCACCCTAGGATGGGAGGCAGCTACGTTTTCCTGAAAGTAACTTGTTTTGAATTAATTGGTTATGACCCTGTAAATACATTAACTAAACAAGTCTGAAGTTCATTGTTAAATGTTTTCCTGAATCTTTCAGGTCATAAGTAATTGGACAGAAAACGTAAGTCTGAGATCAATCCATGTACAATAACTTTTACATAAATTAAAAAGCTTGTGCCTTTCACAAGCATGTAACTTTTTAAAGAACTTGTACCCTAAGTTAGAGTAAACTCTTTGATATGCGGCATCTGTGGGACTGGGAGGTTGCTGAACAATCAAATATCCTAGATGATAGAGAGTTCAGTACTCACACTGGCTAGGAGTGCAGACGGCCCTGCTGGCTGCAGTCACGTGCAGCAGGGATGGATGCAGGTTGGTGCTGAGTGGGCTTCCCATGGGGTGGGGCATTGCTCCGTTGTGGACACAAACCCCAGCTCCCTGTACTTTTCTTCTTGGCTCTGTGCTGGGTTGTAGAAAACAGCCCCCTCCCCAACTCAGAGTGGAGTAGCTCTGGTTGGTGTGGGTTACTCAAATACCGGTTCAACAACAGTTTACCGTATATCACATTTGAATGGTTAAACTTCATTTCCTGCATTTAAAAATCGGAGGTAGTTAATCTCTCAGTCCTCAGGGATCCCAGTTAGGCTCTTCTGCGCTCAAAACCAGAAACTGTTAGGGGAAGAATGGGATATGCATGATTCTGCTCTAAAAGAGTGAGCCTCTCATGAAACAGACATCAGAGGTGCTGACATTTACCCATACTGAGTCAACTGCAGAAGGAGGTCTAAATCTGCTGGAAGATGAGATGACGTGCATGTTTATACCACTCCCCTGCTGACAGCATCGGACTTAATTTTTTTAAATTTATTCCAGTGAGCCCTCCATTGAAGAGTCTACCCTAAAAGCCCTAAAATGATAACGTCTGTACAATTCACCTACCCTTTTCAAGAGTTGGTGAAAGTCTGAATCCAGAGTTGTAGCAATGGGGACCGTTACCTTGGGTCAATTTGTGTATGCCGGCAGTGCTGATAGAACCAGGACCTGCTGCTTTGAAGTGATTTTCACCTCTAGGGAGGGTTTACCATTTGATTTTAAAAAGTTCCAGTGTCCCCCCCCTGTATAGGGAGAGGTGTAAATACAGGTTTTGGGACCTGAGCTGCCCGTGCCCATAGATTTTGCTGCACTAGGGAAGTCAATCTCCTAGCTGGCCTTCCTCCCAGGCTCCCTTTTTTATTTTATAATTGGAGACACACATCTCCAAGAACTGGAAGGGACTGTGGGAGGTCATCTAGTCCAGTCCCCTGCCCTGTTGGCAGGACCAAGCACCATCCCTGACATTTATTTGCTGTAATCCCTAAGTGGCCCCCTCAATGGTTGAGCTCACAACCTTGGGTGTAGAAGGTTAATGCTCAAAGCACTGAAATATCCCTCCTGCTGGCCTCTTCCTGCCCTGGGATCCTGCTTCCCCGGCTCAGGTGCGGTTCTCCACCACTCTCCTGTCCTGCCGGAGCTGGCACCAATGAGCCGCAGCTGGGGCGGGACCTGCACGTCTTGCTGGATACTACCGACCCCTGTGTCCCACCCCTAACGCGCAGCGCTCCGGGCTCTCTCCTCCAGCCCTGGCCGTGGCCATACCCGTGTCCTGGATTTTGGAGGTTCACACGGTACATCCCAGGTGCGTTCACCTCGCACGGCGGCCCGGCCCCCGGGGGTTTTCCCCCGGAAAGACGCTGCTAGCGGGGACGGAGGGGTACGGAAGTTGGCCGCCAGTAGTGCTCGGGAGCGAGGTCCGAGCTGGCACCGGCCCAGCGGCTCGAGAGGCAGAGCCTGGCCGTGCTGGGAGCGGGGCGGAGCCGGCGCCGGGCCGAGGCGAAGCTCCGCCTGAAGGCGAGGGAGGCGGCGCCCTGCCCCCGGGCGGCTCCTGGCAGTGGGGCCATGGGGCAGCGGCCGGCGCGCTGGGGCTGCGCGTCGCTGCTGCTGCTGCTGCTGTGGGGGGCGGCCGCGGTCGCTCAGCCGCTGTGCAACGTGAGCCTGGAGAGCGCCCCGGAGCTGCGCTGGCTGCCCGCGCTGCGCCACTTCGACCCCGCCTTCCTGCGGTCCGCTATGACCCGGCTCATCGCGTGAGTGCGGCGGGGGGGCGGCGCGCCGCGGGGCCCATCACCGTGGCCTCGGCCTGGGGGGTGCTGCCCGCCCGGCTCTGCAGCGTAGGGTCCCGCAGCTCTGGCCCGCCACCTGCGGCGCCGCGGGCGCGTTGCACTCCCAGCGGCCGGCCGGGGGCGTGGCTACTCGAGCGGGGGCCCCTGGGCGGGGGGGACGGGCCAATAGGCGCCCCCCCGGGACTCAGGACGGGCAGCGAGCTGGCCCAGGGTGAGGCTGTACCTCCAGGGGGTGCTGGGGGGGGGGCTTTTGCTGGCATCAAGCCCCAGTGCTCAGGCTTTGTGTGAGCAGTGCCCCCCCCCCCCCCAAGAAGTAGCGGTGTGGAGCCCCCAGCAGCCAGGGGCTGCTGGGCACCACTGACATTTATAAGATCAGGCACGAGGAACTCAGAGGCAACGTTCCCGCTATTTTTCTTCCATCCATGGGTGGGATAAATGCGTAAATATGTCCTGTAGTGACAGAGAGGTCGGGGTGTTAGTCTGTGTTCTATCAAAACAAACCAGCAGTCATGTAGCACTTTAAAGACTAACAAAATAACGAGCTTTCGTGGGACAGACC
The DNA here is from genome assembly GCF_033958435.1 of Carettochelys insculpta. Taxonomy (NCBI): domain Eukaryota; kingdom Metazoa; phylum Chordata; order Testudines; family Carettochelyidae; genus Carettochelys; species Carettochelys insculpta. Next base: position 128,211,715 of record NC_134140.1, on the reverse strand, counting down.
CACTTCTTCAGATCATAGCCAGACCAGAACAGACTCCATATATAAAGCACAGAGGTCCAAAAATTGTTATAAAGGTGTGTGGATGCGCACCACCAATATTAACCCAGGCTGCTGGCTGTGGGCACTCTTAATCAGCTGGGCAGCAGCTGAATCTCCCAGGTGGCTGCGCAAGGGCTCAGCTTACACGGAACAGAGATAACAGGAGAGGACAAAGTGTATCACATGCTGGGGGTACTTTGGCACCTGGGTATCTTTATTTACGTGAACATGAGACACCCTGTGGCAACATGTAGACTAACAGATAGAGCATAAGCTTTCGTGTGCAAAGACCCACTTTGTCAGATACATGCTGCTTTCATTACTTACCTGAATGCTAAGTGGTGGGATTGCTCAGTTGGATAACTGTCTTTGAGACCCAGGGCTCCCATCATGAGCAGCCCTGCAGAACAGAGGCTGCCAATTTAAGAATGAGTAATGCAAAGCTATTTCCTCTTTTGCATTACATAGTTGGCCAGTGAAACCAATAACTTGTTAACTTGTGAGCTGTAGGTCATGTGCATATCACTCAGACTGCTCCACGTGCCCTCCCCCCCCCATCTGCAAAGCAAAGGTGCGCTGATGTTTTGGGTTTGCCTTTCAGTAAAACCGTACCGAAATGGGTCCATGCCGTCATTCGCCCCATAGCAGCAGAGCTGGAGTATTTTATCCCTCAGCCCTTTGCAGGCGAAATCCTGGGAATCTGCCAGATGCTGGGGATAGGCATTGGCGATGGAATTCTCATCAATTTGGCCTATGAATCTGCTGTGTAAGTATCTCATCTAGCCGGGTAATAAACTCGGACTGCTCCCATTTTCAGGCAGTGGAGGAATGTCTCAGTGTGGAAATGGCTATAATTATCATGGATTGAAGATAGCGAGTGTGTGATCTGATATACGAGGTGGAATCAGACTGAAAGTTAAGAATGGCAGTAAGTTCAGCAATATTAATGGTTTAATGGGGGGCGGCGGGGAGAGAGATGACCTTTTAATATATCTGCTACTAGAAGATTTACCCAGCGTTTCTCAGGTCCTTAACTCAATTAATTTTTGGTTTTTGGAAAATGAAAGGAATATGTCCGTGCTTCATTTGAATCATTGCTGTGGGGTGGGGCTGGGTTGGAGGGGTTCAGTAGACAGGCTGCCCTGGGGAGAGAGGACTACCCCCGCCCTCTCTCACTACAGCAGTGTGGGGCCACGTGAGAAGTTCCTCTCTATGGCTGCTGCAGCTCTAGCTGGCCCATCCAGGAGAGGGGTGCATGTTCCCCAGCTAGGGCAGGGCCAACTTCGTCTGCCCCCCTGTGCTCCCTAGCCAGAGTGAGGAATACAGCAAACTGTGTGCACTTTCTCCCTTGCTCACCGATGAAGGGAAAGAGCCAGCAATGTTCCCTTACAAACTGGGATGGGGGGGCATCACCCCTCTCCCCACCCCTCCCTAACGAGTGCCTGGGAGGTGAGAGTGAAAATAATAGTGTGGCAATGTATATGGAATAGAAATTATAGATAATTAAAGAATGCATTGTAATTCAGACACTGTAAGGGGCAGTGAGAAGCCTGCAAACAGGGCTTTTACTCTCATATACGCACGTTTACGTTGCGAACCTTGTGGTCTCAGGTTTTTTTTTTTAAACTGTAGCAATTTAACGTGTCTATGCAGTACCGTAAGTGTTAATGATACTTTGCAAAGAAAATAAAATATTCAGTCACTACCCCAAGACATTTATTGGAATAGATTCAGTATTGGAAAAAAAGTGGGTGGTTGTGGTGTTTTTTAAATAGTGCCTTCTGTTTCTCTTTTTCCAGGTTCTGTACGAGTATTATTGCTCAAGATTCCAAGGGAAACATTTACCATGGTCGGAACCTGGATTATGTTTTTGGAGATATTTTACGCAAGATTACAATTGATGTGCAGTTTATGAAAAATGGGCAGGTAGGATCTGTTTGGAAAGGATGGATGCTGTCCTCTGAGTCTGAGATCTTTAAGCAGCTGCATTTAGTGGATTAAATAACAAATCTGCAGAGAAGTGCAAGAAAAAGAAAAAATATGCTATTTGCTATTTAAGGGGATTCTCCATGTGTCCAGGTTTCTATAAGAGCTTGTGTATAATTATAGAATTGGACACCTCAGCCTCTCTCTAGGGCTATGGTGTAACTGCATTTGAGTTATTCAGTTTTGGGCACCGGTGTATCTGAGAGAAATTGAAAAGCAGGATGGAAGTCATGCTAAAATTGACCTAGTAGTATGGAGTTATACCTGTCTCATAGAGTTGGAAGGGAAGGGCATTGAGTCAGATCCCCTGCACTCGCAGCAGGGCCTATCGCGATCCCTGCTGATTTTTTATTTTAATCTATTTGCCCCAGATCCATAAATGGCCTCCTCAAGGAGTGAGCTCACAACCCTGGGTTTAGCGGGCTAGTGCTCAAACCACTGAGTTATCCCTCCCCCCTTACGTGGGGGAAGCCAGGTGAGACCTACTTGTAAGGAAAGATTGAAAGAGCAAACTATGTCCTGGCTAGGGAAGGGACAGCACAATTTTATATCTATTCAAATGGTGAAACCTCCAAGAATGGAGGGGAGTTATTCAGGGAGGTCCAGGAGGGCATAACAGGGGTTTGATGGAAGGAAATTAAGAAAAGGGGAACTCGGACTGAGCTTAAGAAAAATCTTCTCAATAGTGTGGTGGCTAAGCACCCCTGCAGCTGTGCGGCCATGTGGCCTCCCATTAAACCCCATGCAGGTGCTCAGGGCTGCAGTAGGGAGAGATCACTCTCTCCAGGCCCAGAAGCCGCCTGGTTTGGTAGAAGGGTTCCCTTCCTTGCTAGCCCCAGTGTGGAGCCACCCAGGTAAGCCCAAGCCACGACACCTGTCCTACCTTGAGTCGCCTGAGCACCTTCCTGCACCCCAAAGTGCCAGAGCCTGTACCCCCTACAGTCCAAACCCCTTATCTCCAGTCCCACCCCACAGCCTCCACCTCCAACCACAGCCCTTGCACCCCAACCTTGAGTCCCTCAACCCCAGCCCTTCCCTTCAGCCAACACCCTCAGCCAGAAACCACATGCTGCTTTACCCCAGGCCTCTTGCCCCACCGCGAGCCTCTGCCCACACTCAGAACCCTTTGGCCCCACTCCTGCAACATGAAATGTGTTGTGTGCACCAATATGAAGGTGATGATCATCTCTCTGTTGCACATCACCTCCATCTTGGTGCACGTAAGACAATGGATTCTGCTCAGGGGTGGGAAAAATTAGAGGTAATGCTGTTAGATGTATTCAGCTGAAGAAGTGTCCCAAAGGAACCAAACATGGAACACATTTAAAACAATGGAGTTCAGTTTTGGTGAGGAGAGGGATTAGGGAGGCTAAAAGGTCATTTTTGTCTCTGATACTTCCCTTTCTGCACTCTTTTCTCTATTAGGAATCTTATTGCATGGCTGTTAGTCTGACAACTTCTGCAAACATTGCATGTACTGACCTATGTTGTTTTTTTAATACTTTAAATCCCAGAAATGATTTTGCAAATCCCAGATTTGCTGTTGCATTTCCCTCCTATCTGTCTGTCTGAGAAATCGAGGATTCTGTCTCTGTCAGAAGCTAACTTGAGCAGCATTTTGATAGCAGTTGGGTTACCCTGGCCCGGTCTAAATAAAGGGATAAAGTCGAATTTAGATATGCAGTTCTCATAGCTGGATTTGTGTAGCTGGATCAACGTATCAAAAATTGATTTTCACTGTCATTCCCACAGTTGAAGGTCAATGGGAAAAATTCTCCTGCCAACTTCCCTTACACCTTGCAACTGCCAGGAGTACCAGGTCAATGGTGCTGCCAAGACAATTTAATTTAACGCAGCCCCACTAAGCATGCTAAATCAAACCCTGGAAGATTGATCTTCCCCTATGTGCAGATGTACCCCCTTATCAAATGAAATGCAATGGAATTTAATCTTCAGTGTTTTTAATTGTGTAATATTGCAGCGTTAGCTTTTGCAAATGGCATATGTTGGAATCATGTTATTTATTTACTGGAAATCCACACATAAAATGTAGGGTGCTGTTTTGGGACATTATTTGTATAAAGAACCTGTCTGTCCCATTCCTGTAGAATGCTGTATGTCTTCTGATTTCAGGTGGCATACAAGGGAACCACGTTTTTTGGCTATGTAGGCTTATGGACAGGACAGAGTCCACGCAAGTTCACAGTCTCCGGTGATGAACGAGGTAAGTCAAGCTCACGTTCTGGGGTTGTGTGAACTATAGCACTGTCATAACAAAACATTTCAATGGTTTAACTCCTTAGTCCTGAATTTTGTAGCTGAACATCATTCAGAGGCACTTTCATCTAAGGGGGATTGGAGCTATCACCTTATGCCTGTCATCTCTTATGCTGAATGGGACTAATTACCATTCAGCTGCTTTTATCTCTGCCCAACTCTTCTGCCAGAGCCTTCCTCTGGCTGGCACTGAGAAGAGGAAGAGTACAACTTTCTGGCCTTCTGCATGTAGAAGCACCTCGGGCTGCTGCATAAGGGATGGATGTCTGGATGTTTACACAACAGCATTTGAACTTTGAGCAGCAGGAAATGGGGGACAATTCTACAGAAGCAGCACATGGAGAATTTGGGGCCATTTTGAAGGGGCACCACTGAGACAGAGACTCCCTTGTGCAAGGAGTCAAAAGCCTGGCTCCCTGGGACTGCTCCATTATGGCAGGCCCAGGCATAGAGGGCAACATGGTGGAGAAGAGAGGCAATGGGGGCTCCAGTCGCAGGAGTGGTTGGAGAGACAGGAGGAGCCATTAACGTATGAGGGAAATATAGCAGTGGGGACCCATTTGAGAGGTCACTGGAGAAATACGAGACAATTGGTTGCAATGGAAAGGTGTGTGGGAGCAGTAAAGGTGGAGTGGGTAGCAGCCCTACTGAAGGGTTGTTCTCTCTCTCGCTTGGGTTGGAGGATTGAGAGGCACATATTGAATGACCAGATCTTGGGTCCTGGTTTTTCAAGAAGCAACCTGATTTTTCTTTTTAGTTGGAGTGGAGGAGGCAAAGGGAGAATTGAGCATTTTAGGTTTTAGAAATGGGTCTGGCCCCCAGAGTAGAGAGGTGTTTTTATTAGGGTCACATTAGAGTATCCTTGTCTGCCAAGATCTGGACTGAGGAGGTTATCTTGCTCCAACAACAGCCTCTAGGGAGCTTCTGTTACTCGCGTGCAGAATAACTACTGCTGAACTGTTGAGATAAAATTGAGGGACGAGGTTGTGAGATGGGTGGAACTGATGGCTTCGTGAGCCCGAAGGTGACTGAAGTGACAGGTCTCCGCTGTGTTTCTGGCCCATGGATGATTTTAAACATGAAAGTCCATTTCTGTTCTGCTCAGTCCCTTTAGTTTTCTTCAGCCAAACAGTCATCACTATTTTTTAAGCTGTGCTCCAGATTTCTGTCCAGCAGTCTTTTCTTTGCAGATGTAAAATGCAATAAATTATACGGAGGAGAATATAAATGTAGCGAGCATTTCCCCAGAAGCTGTTTGCCGTACGTTTAGATGAGATTGGCTGAATTGTGACCCTGTCTGCAATGTGTCACAAGACTGCTCTGTGTTGCATGAACCTCGGCTTTGCTCTTGCCCAGTAATCAGCTATGAAGAGGTAACATTTACAGATGGAAAAGTCAGTAACAGAAAAGGAACTTGGGGAGTTTCTAATTGAAATTGCTAAATTGTTCCTCACCGGTATTGAATACTTCCTGTGAAGTGATAAGCACCTCTTGTTTTCCTTCAAAGTTGCAGGGCAGGCCCCAAGTTTCTCCAAGATACTGAGTCTCTTGCAGTGATTTTACTTTGGGTTTTTTGGTGCAAGTAAATTAGAGAAAAGACCAGTTGTCCCAAACGTTGTTGTACTATTGGTCCCTGTCGCAGAGGCTCTCGTATTGTAACAACTTTTGCTACCACTGATGCTGAAATTGCTAGTCAGTGGCTCACACTTGGCTTCCCAATAGCGGCATGGATAGCGAATTGATTGTGCTGGACTTTGGTGGTGAGGGAGAGGATTATAGAGATGTCAAGTAGCCCTTGAGAGGAGAGGTGAAGGGCGGGGAGCTGGGAAAAGAAGATGAAGATACACCATGTATTGGTAGGTTCGCAGCAGGAACCTCCTGTGTGCATAATGGTACTCTCCCTTCCTTTTTTGCAGATCATGGAAGTTGGTGGGAGAATGCGATAGCTGCTTTCCTGAACCGAAACTTCCCAGTCAGCTGGCTAGTCAGGGACGTATGTATTCAGTGTTTCATCTTCTTTATCTTAGTCAAGTACCACAAGCTGTTTGAAGTTGCAAACGAGAATAATTATTTTTTCTTTCTGTGTTCTGTTTGCATTGACAGTTACATAGATACACTGCCAGGTATGTGACCTGTATAGGAGAGTTTTGTCTTGGCTGAAAGTGTTTGTCCTGTAACTGTCCTAGGCCTGGAGATAGAGGCCTTCCTGGTGTTGCAAGAGCTTCTTGCCAAGTAGCTTGGATTTGTCTTTCAATAACATTTAGGTTTCTGTGAAAAGACTCCCAGCCTATATGATAAGAAGTATTTTAAAGGACCAGATGGATACAGAGTAGTGTTGTAAACAGCTGCACTAGCAGCTAAACATACAGGTGGTATGGGAGAGGGTAGGTGTTTTACACTATTGTCAATTATAGATGCAGATGTAGGCTATTACTTCAACAAGGATTCAGTTTCAGTTTCATAGGTAAGTTACGCAGGCAGACTTGTTTCAGAGAGGTAGCCAAGTTAATCTGTATCTTCAAAAACAACAAGAAGCCCTGTGGCACCTTACAGACTAACAGATAATTTGGAGCATAAGCTTCTGTGGGCAAAGACCCGTTTCGTCAGATGCAAGAGGAAGTCTCAGTCAAGGGGAGGGCCAGAGATGACAAGGTCTGTTCAGTCAGGGAGGATGTGGCCCATTATCAGTAGCTAATGTGGAGGTGTGAACATCATGAGTGGAGAAACTACTTTTGTAATGGGCCAGCCACTCCCAGTCTCTATTCATTCCTTGGTTGATGGTGTCAAATTTGCAAATGAATTGCAGCTCTGACGTTTCTCTTTGGAGTTTATTTTTGAAGGGTGTTTTATTGTAGGAGTGCTACTTTTAAATCTGTTCCTGAGTGCCCGGGGAGATTGAAGTGTTCTCCTGCAGATTTTTGTATGTTACTGTTCTTGATGTTTGATTTATGTCCATTCATTGTTTTACATAGAGACTGTCCAGTTTGGCCAGTGTAAATTGTAGGCACATGATGGCATATATTATATGAGTAGACCTGCAGGTGAAAGAGCCCCTGATGGTGTGGTTGACGGTAGGTCCTGTGATGATATCGCTGGTGTAGGTATGTGAGCAGAGCTGGCAGCGAGGTTTGTTGCAGGTATTGGTTCCAGGTCTAGAGTTACTGGGGTGTGGTCTGTGGTTGCTGGTGAGAATTTGTTTCAGGTTGGCAAGCTGTCTGTAAGAAAGAACAGGCCTGGCTCACAAGGTCTGTGAGAGTGAAGAATTTTTGTCCAGGATGGGCTGTAGATCACTGATGATCTTTCCTATCCGGCATTCTATCATCTGGAACTCTCAAATAACCGGAATTTTAACCATAAGTAAATTTTTACAGGGAAAGTAAATACAAATAAATACAGCAAACATGATACAAGTTTACAGTGTACAGTGCTACTGGTGTTGGTTAATAAAGTACTATGCCTACATTTGTGTGTTAATATCCAGGGTTGGCAACCAAAATAACAAGAAGAGCCATTTTTTTTCGATTTTTGGTAAAAAACCCAATAATTCAAGAGCCTCAATGCAAGTGAATACAAGACAGTCCTTAATAAATAACATCAAACCATACTTTTTGTAACCTCTGTTTTAAGAACAGCACACACACAATGACTTGTAATGTGATACATGTTTACAGCAAGACGTTCACAAACTTTTTACATATTCTATTTCCTCACACGTTACACGTGTGTTTGTATCACTGTCTTCCTGACTTTCGGTCCCAAACCCACTTTAATTATGCCAGTTTTATTTCCCATATAATTTCAGTTTTCTTTCTTAAAATGCGTGTTACCCTTCACAGCAGGAAATGCCGCAATCTTCCATTTCCTTTTCAAAATCAAGACTTTATTACCAACACAATCAAAATGCAGATACCGGATCATGTCCTACAGTGCACTGCAACATTATTCAACATTTCAAGATCACATATCTTTTGCTATTTAGATATGGGTAGTTAATTTTCATTGTTGGGCGTTTTGAAATTCACCGTTCATTGAAAATAACCAGGAGGGCTGTTTTTTTAGGTTTTTTTTTTTTTAGGTTTTTTTTTTTTAACTTTGCAATTATAGCATTGGGAGCCACAAAAAAAGTCCTTAAAGAGCTGCATGTTGCAGATCCCTGTTAATATCTAATCTTGTTTTTCTTAAGTGGTATCCTTTGCTCGGTATACCTCTCCAGTATCCAGAATATTTGCATATCTGGCTGCTGGATATGAAAGAGTTTACTGTGTGTGTTTGTTTTTAATTCCTGCACTGTGTTAATTAGTTAGGGTAAGTTTTTAAGGATGTATTTCCTACAGCCATAATATTGCAAACACTTTGTCATGTGCATAGTTTAACGCATATGAGTGACTCCATTGGTGTCGATGGCGATAACCACGTATGTGAAGTTACATGCACAATTTTGTAGGTGCAAGGCCTAAATAACTCATTTGCATTTCGGTCTCCTCACCGCCACCAAAATCCACATAAGCCAAACTTACAGCAAGGGCTGGAGAAGCCTCTTTCCCTTTCATCCTCTATTTTAGGGCTCAGCCCTGTAAAGGCCTTCAGTGGAAACTGACAACATACTCAGGTCCACCTTCGCTATCCTGTGCATACGCTGGAATGGTCAAAGGCATCTAAGGGAGTTAATTGTCCCACGAATGTCACCTGGGAGCAGGAGCATAACTTCCACAGGCTCCTTTGAAAATCTCAGCCTTTGGTTTTGGTTTTGTTTCCTCCTTCCTAATGGGCCTGATGACTTTCAAGGAACGAATCCCGGCATTAAGAGCTCATCTGTGTCAGGATGAGATTTACAGTTTGACTTTCTATGTGCTCCCAGTCCTGGAAACATTTAGATGTGCTCAAGTACATTGCTTAGTCCTCTTGTCATCAGTGGCTCTACTCAGCTGCTTAAAGCTCACACGTGGATTGCAACATCCAGGCCTAACTGAGAAACCATTCTCTTACTTGACAAAGAGACCAGAGAGCCCTCCCTGTTCTGACCCGCCCTGGTGCATTGCCTCAGCATTGCTGTGCAGTATTGATTCCTAGTGGTTTTGTTTTTGCCTTAGACCCTGGAAAAGGCTGCAGATTTTCAAGCTGCTGTCTTGAAGCTGGCCGAGACCCCAATCATTGCTGACGTTTACTACATCGTAGGAGGGACGTCGCCCAAAGAGGGCGTGGTCATCACGAGGAATAGGAGGGGGCCGGCAGACATCTGGCCTCTTGAGCCCACAGCTGGAGCGTGAGTGGTCGCAAATGTTATTTTGTTTCACCTTTCTGAGCAGCTGGAAGGAAGAGCGTTCGGTAGGCTTGAGACCCGGTGGGAGGGTAGCAGCTTGTGTGCCTGCATGTCGACTGTGGCTGAGCCAGAAGATGCCTCCAAGTGGAGCACCATCCGGCCCTTGTCAGCCAAAGCAGGGGCAGCCCTCTGAGAAACAGGGGGAGGAAAAGGGATGTGTGTTTTTGATATTTTTTTAAACTGTGTACAACAACAAAATGGAGATGATATAATCCTGTGTCAAGGATTCTTTGTACAATGAGTGACTCTCTCCTGGGCAGCTGCCCAAGCATATGCCACTCAGCTGATTAGCAGAGCACCCACAGCTGGCACCATGTGTTTTTACTGGTGGTGCATGGCTGCGCATGCCTTTGCGGGTTTAAAACAAATAAGCAGGTTTAAAACAAAGAAAAGGAAGTTCTTCACACAGTGTACAGACAACCTGTGGAACTCCTTGCCAGAGGAGGCCATGAAGGCCAGGACTATAACAAGGTGTGAGAAGGAGCTGGATAAGTTCCTGGAGGTTAGGTCTGGTAAAGGCTGTTAGCCAGGATGAGTAAGGAATGGTGTCCCTAGCCTCTGTTTGTCAGAAGCTGGAGACAGATGACAGGAGAGAGATCGTTCAACTGTCACCTGTTCATTCCACTCCCTCTGGGGCACCTAGTATTGGCCACTCTGGGCAGACAGGATACTGGGTTGGAAGGACCTTTGGTCTGACCCAGTATGACCATTCTTATGTACAGTGCACATAACAAACTTTTTATTCCACATGCAGGTGGAAAGAATTCCAGGGAACATTGCCTGTGATCAGTACAATTCAGTTACAGATATGATTGCTATCCAATTATTAAGCCACTTCCCTTGATGATAACATGTTAGTTTGTGTCTAGGTAGGAAATTCAGGGTTGTCATTAAGGTGTTTGTGTGACTGATTTTCAGCTCAGTTGTTGGTAACAAGATGTTTTTCTGACTGTTAGCCTTGCACATTCCCTCTGGGATTGGACAGCGAAGCTGGATTAAACTGTATCCATGAGCCATTTGAGGCTCCATTAGTTTAGCGTGGGGCAGATCAGGTAAATAAGTTGTCACTGTAACTAGAATTTAATAGACCTTTCAGCTCATACACAAGAGGAATCCACCTGATTGGCTGTTAGCAATGATGGCTCTGCGGGGCTAATGGAAGTACAAAGCATTTTTTTAAGTCTTTTTTTCACTACTGTAAAATAAACATTCCCAAAACCTTCAAGTTCTTAATATACACTGCGAGCAGAGTCAATGAATGGGAACGATCTCTTGTTGCATTGTTTCTTCTCAGATCAGACTCCGGTTTTCTGACGCTGCTTCCCTTGTAGTCAGTGGTGGTTTTGCCATTGACTGTAATGAGACTTGGACTCAGCTGAACTTTCTTTTTAACCTCCTTGACCGCTTGGGTATGGGAACAGCCAGTACAGCTGGAAGCTTGTCTTTTACTCTGCTGTTGCTGGGTGAATACACAGACTTATGGGGGGAAACTTCTTGTTCTCTTTAGTTACAGAAACTGGGACTCGTATCTATTTCTGTTAGCTACAAGCACCACTGGGTGACATGACACTTGGCTTTTGATGTGTTTTGCGGAGTAGGTGGTTCCGTGTGGAGACAAACTATGATCACTGGACAACCCCTCCTCCTTCTGACGATCGAAGGTGAGTCTGAATAGGAGTTGTGCCCTGCGATACTGTTTGTGTATTGAAAAGGCGACACTGGCTTTTGGCTGTTCCCCAGGCAGCCACTTCAGCTCCTGCAGCATCAATCTGAAGAAATTAGAACAGGTAAGGAGTGACAGTGATTCAGTCCGTTGGTTGGGTGCACGGTGGTGGGAAGCTGAGGGCTTTGTAAGAGGAGGCACAGACAAAATCATAGCAAGGGAAGCCTGGTTGGAGTTGTGGCACCTTATAGACTAACAGATATTTTGGAGCATAAGCTTTTGTGGGCAAAGACCCGCTTCATCAGATGCATGAGTCGGGGGGTGGCTTCAGAGGGGTATTTAAAGAGTGGGGTCCCAGTACAAGGGAGGGCCAGAGCTGACAAGGTCTATTCAGCAAGGTGGAAATGGCCCAGTATCAACAGTACTTATCGAAAGAAGAAAAAACAAGTCAGATCAGACAGGGGGATGTGAGCCTTTGTCAGAGTCTAATCAGGAGCTATCAACACCCAGAGCAGAGAAACTGTCTGTGAAAGCTGCAAGCCACTCCCAGTCTCTGCTTAATCCATGGTTAAGGTGCCACAAGACTTTTTGTTGTTCTCAAAGCTACAGACTAACATGGCTACCTCTCTGATACTGGTTGGAGTTGGGGTCCCAATAGAAAACAGAATTTAACCCTAATCACAGAATTCAAGCCTCACAATAACAGGTTGCTTGGAGATCTTGTTAAACACTTCAGCAAGATTTTTAGTTGATCCGACTGTTTTATGCCAGGGGATGAAGTAGGTAGGCAGATTGGCTGCAGTTCTATAGCGGTGTCCTTGAATGATAAGAATTCTCCTTCACTTGCAGGAGATTTAATAGCTCTGTATCTTTTAATGCTCATAGCTCTCATCCAGTTATAGGGGATTGGATTTGGTTCATACCATCCTTTAGAGTAACTGAGATCCAAACATTAGAGAGGTAGCTGAGTTACTCTGTATCTTCAAAAACAGCAAGAAGTCCTGTGGCACCTTATGGACTAGCAGGTATTTTGGAGCATAAGCTTCCATGGGCAAAGACCCGCTTCGTCAGACGATGAAGCAGGTCTTTGCCCACCAAACCTTATGCTCCAAAATACCTGTTAGTCCATAAGGTGCCAGGGGACTTCTTGAGATCCAAACAGATGTTTAGATGTGGAATGATTTTTAAGTAAACTTCTTATATTCGAACTGAATCATGTTGCAGGTGGCAGTTATTTTTGTTAAGTGACATTGCATTCTTTCCTTGCAGAACTGCAGCCATTAAAGCACTCAATGCCACGGGATGGGAGAAAATTAATTTTGAGACTCTCTTTAAGGTATCCATTTCAAGTTCTGTATTGCTGCATCCAGATGTTGACTTAAAATTCTGTTGTTTGAAGAGATGGTTAGAATGATTCAGGAATATATTTGGTTTTTAGCAAGTGAGCAGTGTATGGCAAGGGATATACAGCAAAGGGCTTTCACTGGAGATTTTTCTAAGACCTCTATATTCATTCGAGGGTCTTTTGTAGTCATCATCATGGTTCTTTTGAACTGTGTTCTAGGATGGAGAACTGAGTCAGGCTCAGCTTCTGATTCAGTGTGTGACCTTGGGCAAGTCACTTATACCCACATTTTCCAATGTCTATTAATTTTGGGTAACTCAGTTTTGGAGCGCCCAAGCTGAGAATCCTGGGGTTTAATTTTTAGCTTCTGCTGACATGGTGGGTGCTTGGCTTCTCGGAACATTAGGCTACAGTAGTTTCAAGTGGAGTATCCTTAATGAGTTGGGCACTTCTGAAAACTTACTGCTTACCCTCTCTCTGTCTCCCTATTCTGGACCATAACATGTGGATGGTGATGCATATTTCAAAAGGAGCATTAGTCGTTCAAGTGCTTTAAGATCCTCAGACAAAACATGATGTAAAAGTGTAAAATATTTTTGAGATTTTAAGGCTGACCTTAAAGATCTGTATTGCATTGATTTTTATGCTAGTGCCAATCACAGATCAGGGCTCAGATACACCAGGTACTGCACATACAATGAAAACAGACCCTGCACCAATGAGCTTATATGTGTTATTTCAATGTTTGTCCCAGAAATACTTGGCATACTAACTTTATTTATTTTATGTTAATATATAGAAAATAATGTAAACATATTCATGTGAGAGAGGGCAGCCTTGATTCTGGAGTGGGGTTATTAGACCATAATGAAGGTATGGTCAATTTTCAGTTACAAGCACAAGTCCCGTTGATTTCTACCCATTACATCAAATAATGGTCATGGTTTCAATTCAGGTTTTTTCTCAATGCTCCAGAAGAGACGGGAGGGGAGAAGGATTTTAAAGATTTTTTTTTTTAAATTATTAAATCATGATGGTCTTTGGCAATGAGCTGAGTTAATAAAAACCTCTTTGGTGGATGAAGACGGTGACAACACAAAACCTACAATTTCATACAAAGACGAAGAACTTTCAGGGAGGAGTGAAAATTGCAACTCCCCAGATGTTTGGCCAGTTGTGTACATTAGACAAAAGGGGTGTAAGTCCATAGAATAATATATCAATATGTTGTTTGGTCATGGGGACAGTTGGCAAAGTAAAGTATTTTGTTTTAGAGGTGGGCTCTGGACTGAAATGCTTCCATGGTGCTCAGAGCCAGGATTTTGGAAAAATTGTACCTAGCACAGCTACAGAGACCACCAGATTAACTATGTACCACCTCTGTAGGAGGACATAACATTACAACAGGCTCAGAAGATGCCAGAGCATGTTTCCATGACACAGTATTCCCAGTTCTCACTGAGGGTGTGTCTTCACTACCCGGAAGATTGACCTGGTCGGGTTCAATCTTCCAGGGTTCAGTTTCATGTGCCTAGTGGGGGACGTGTGAAATCAAACTGTCTGGGGTCAACAGTCAAACCCTGGACTCCTCAATATCATGAGGAGTAAGGGAGGTCGATGGGAGGGTTGACTTCCCTCAGTGAGGACAGCCAGGTAAGTTGATTGTAGATAAATCAATTTCAGCTATGTGATTGCTGTAGCTGGAATTGTGTATGTACAATTGATTGTAAGGTTTAGTGTAGACCCTGCCTAAGTGACATTACAGTAAACCCCCGACATATGCGGAAGTTGCGTTCCTGGGCAACCAGACGAAAGTTGAATTTCATGCAAGTCAGGGCCAGGTGAGAGAGGGGGCCCGGTCCTGGCTGCGCCTGATTCCTGGCTTCCACGGGGTTTCCAGCTGCTGCCTGGTTTCCAGTTCCCCACCTCTCCATTTCAGCCAGTTTCTTGGCTCCCACAAGCGGAGGGAATTCGGGAGTGGAGGGGATCTGGGAGCCAAGCTACAGCCTGGTTCCCAGCTTCCTGCCACTCCTGGGAGCCAGGAAACTGACCAGCACATCAGCGGTGGTCAATTTCCTGGCTCCTGCAAGCGGAGAGGAGCCAGGAGCGAGCGTGCCACCTGGTTCCCAGCTCCATGCCACTCAAGATTTCGACTCGCATTATTGCAAGTAACGTGTAAGTTGAAACCGTGTAAGTCGGGGCTGTACTATAGTCACTTCTAAAATGCTAGTGGCGTCGGGCAGAAAGACTTTCTTAGGACAAGCTGAGCAAGGGTTCATTGCAGTCATTAACTTAGGCCATTTAACATAGGGGGCCTAAACCCAAGCCTGTAGAAGTCAGCTGAAAGATTCCCCTGGGTGTGGATCAGGTCTATGACAGCATTAGTCCATGCCCACAATAGTGCAGGACTTTACAGACCCACGTGTAGTGTGGTTCCTCATTTCTGTTAGAGTGCTGTGAACGGCTGCTTTTTAAATGTGGGACATAACTGTGTTCTGATGGCTTAGACAGAAACTTGTGAGGAACAGAGATTGAATGTTTCACCAGCATTATTAAAAGATTTCTGTGGAACTACCACAGGTATAAATACTACGGGTGTTTAAAGAGAAAGGTAGAATAGAAGGAGAAGGTTGTGATCTACTACTTAAATGCAGGAAATTGATAAACTTTTGTGTATTCTCTTAGCTTTTTTGTTTTCAAATGTTCAGTCAAGTGCTCTGATTTTAAAAATAAATAGGGTAACCCTCTAATCTTGCATTATCCATCTTCAATAATTGTACTCCACTGTTTTTAAGTGGTCTTACACATTTCTTTTAACCTGATAAAACTGACGGGTTCTTTAATTTTTTTTTTTTTTTTCATCAGGTGTTGTCCGTGAAGCCAGTCTTAAACAAGTAAGTATCTTGTTTAAAAATATGGATCGGTGCCCATGGCCACACATTAGGGCAGCTGAAATTTTATACCAAGTTATGTTGTCAGAAGAGTTTCCTTTAAGTATGCAAAATAGCCCATGGTTTTCCCCAGCCATAATCAATGCACAGTGCTTTTCAGCATCCGCCCTCACTTCGCTGTCTTTCGTCATCTGTCGCTGACTGCCCAGTGAAAGAGCCTTGTCTCATAAATTGATGCCAAGTCCAGCCACGGTGCTCTTTTGCTGAGTCGTGCATCTTGTTCCTGATATACTGAATGTTCATTTTCCACATAGTCTTTGTTGCAACTCTTGCTTTTGTTGGTAAGAGGGAAATAACAGAACCTTCCTACCGTCGCTGCTGAGTATTGATTTATGCGCTACTGCTTGTCTAGCCAGAGCTGAGTTCTTACGCTTGCTCCATAATGGCTCTATATCCTTACAGAAATCTTGCATCTTCTCTTTCTCCTCATTGTCCTGCTTTTATATAAAACTCAGTATCTCCACAGCTTCTGTGGAGTGAGCAGTAAAAACTGAATCACCAATATGGTGTATGTGTGATTTCGCTATTTCTCCTAATCTAAATTCCGTCACTGTAACAAGATCAGTATTATCAATATTCTCGTGCTGTGATCACATAGGGCAGACTCACAACGTAGAACATGTTCTTTGCTGGATAAAATTCCCTTGACATCAATGTTGTTTTGCCAGTTGGCACCTGGAGAGAATTTGACCTGCCATTGTTACCAAATCCTTCTTGGTGTTTCAACACTCATCACTTATTGTTTTGATTCAGACACTTAGAATGTTACTTTCTAGTATGACTGATTCTGTTGCTTTGTTGCTGTTATCTGTATCTTCCTTGATTTGGAATGGTATTTACATCCTCACACACCCCCCGTTTCCCCTCAGTTGCACAGTTTATACCACAGTAATGAGTGCTGCAGTTCCAGACAAGTACATGACATGGATCAGAACCTTGGAGTGAACATGTGTAAGTAACATATTGATGTTGGTAGCTGTCAAGCTCTCAGTTTTTCCTGCCCTGTTGAGGTGAAGGAACTTGGTAGGTATTTATCACCTGATTACCTTAGGCTGAGATCTAGATAAGATCTCAACTCCCTGTTGAAGTTCAGTGGCCTGCTCCTCCAGTCCTGGGTTGGACCTACAATGATGCTTAACCTTAGGAGGCTTTTAATGATGCGATATAAAAATGTCCATCAGGGACTAGAGGTGCAGTCTGATAAAACACTACACGCCCTCAATGCCTTTTGGCCATAATGGGATCTGTGTGCTATCAGCACATTAAAGAACTGGGCCCTGAGCTGAGAAAAGGTTGAACTCATTTTAATTTTTAACTTCGACCCAGAACTCCCTCATTTTGGAAGGCCTGGGTCTGCTCAGAATGCCAGACAGCTCCTTGGAGTCAATTTCAGATAAATCCGCCTTTTGGGTTTATGTGTTCGTGGCTTGCAGAAAAATCAAAGGGCCTGATGAAAACCACAGACATCTTGGCATTTGTAGCTAATGTTGCAGTTACTCATTTTGGAGGCAAGAATAAAAGCCTGCTCTTGGTCTCCAGAGGGAAGCCAGGTGCCACAAACATTCCCCACTTCTGTTGGCGTGTGGTGTGATTCTCCTTCCACTGAGGTCAATGGGAGTTTGCTTTTGTCTAGAGCAGGGCCTGGCCTGTAAGCTGAATCATTTCCCTCCCTGCCTCCCTCCCTCATATTAGTTTTCCTTCATATTCTGGTTTTGCTGTTATTTGAATGAATTTGGGTTTCTCATATGTAAATTAACCTATAAAATCACTTAAAGTGGTCACATACACCTTCCCCCCCTCCCAAAAAAAAAGCATAGGAATTTACTCTAGGTGGGGCTGGTAGCTGCAGTCTAAATTAAATACACTTCTAAAAATACAAAGCAAAGGATTTATGACTGCTGCAGCTCACTCTCCTTGCTGGGGGAGAGAATTCCTTCAGCGTCAAACCATGATGGCAGTAGGAGCTTGGCTGTTGACTTCAGTTGAACACAGATCTGAACCTATGTTAGCACTGGTTGTGCTGAGGTTTTAAGATAGCAGGGTCTGTTCTCTCAGTTGGAGAATTTAAAGTGTTTGCTTTGTTTTTCTGCTCTGTGCAGGTCCATGCTCATTTCTTCCTTTCTCTCTCTTTCTCTTAACAGACAAAAGAGGGGAAAGTTGAATCTTTCCAAACCGAGCATTACTTTTAAAGTAAATGAATGCATTGCAGGATTTTTTTCACAAAACAATTCCATTAATGCTTCCAGTAACACTGACTTGCAAGACTATGATTTTGCTAATGTTCTGAAGGGAAGGTTTTACTATTTTTTTTTCAATTACATTGGCAGGCTTTTAAAAAGAGAGAGAACTGATTTTTTTTTACTCATGTTTCCAAAACACCCTGTGCACTTTAAATGAATGTATTGATGGGTTTATTAATGATAAAAAATATATTGTTGCTTGGCCAGTGTGAAAATACTGAAATAAAAATCTTCAGCAGGCCCTTTGGCTCAAGCAGGGCTGTTTCGTTGTTTTTTTGCCTGACATGAAGGGCTGTGATCCTCATCCATACTGGAGGCCTTAAGGATGGCTCCTCTCTTCAGCACCACATGAGTTAACTTAACAGAGTGCTGGCACAATCCCTGGGCAGGTTGGAATGCAGTAAGAGCTCTGCTGGCCCACTGACAGCATCAGCTTTGCAGCAGCTGCTGCAATTGCTGCTCTTGCGTGAAAGTGTGTCTGGTGAGCAGAGAGGCCAGTGTTTTAACTCCAGTCTCTGAATTGTCTCTGTGTGGAGGAGGGCCACACAGATATGAAGCACACCGGTGGCCTAGATCTCCATTGCAGGCTCCCTGCAGTGCACCTCCCATGGGACCCTGGAATCTGACTGGTTCTCCTCCGATCCAGCACTTCAGGGAGGCCTTATTTGAGCTGTGGAATGGGGGTGTATTTTCCAATTGATACCCCAGAAAAATTTTAACTGTCTTTCCTTTGCACTACTGTAGAGCATCGGGAAAGGCTCCGTTTGTCTTTGTTCCGAATTGCTGGTTTTCCCTGAAGATCACCACACTGTGACGGTGTGTTACGCAGAACGAGAGTGCAGAGCAGCTCTGTGCCCCTTAACTTTGAGCTCACCAGCTTCCCTCCTGGACAGAACAGTGAGGCTCAGCTTAGCAGATCGGATTGTTTCCCGAGCAGACTTGAGGAGCCTCAAGTCCAAGGCAGGCTGTGGGGATGAACAGAGACCAAATCTCCCTTGTGCAGCTGATCATTCACATCCGTGGAAATTTTACAACCACATTCCCTCAGCCAAATGTGTTCATTTGATCATGCTGCATTTGTGCATCAGTTACTCTGTCAGTGACAGACGCTAGCCAAAGCACAGAGTAGGAAGGACTGGTTTTAGGTACGGTTTCAGCATTCAGGATCTGATTCCTAACAGGGCACAATTTCTACTGGGGTTGGTGGGAATTTTGCCTGAGTAAGGACCGTAGGATGGGACTATAGGGCGTCAAACAAAAAAGTGTCCTCAGGAGCTGGAGCGGTGAGGTTTTGTGCTAATTTCTGTATTGCATGGAGCCAACATGGTTGCAAGTTAATGATCTTCATGCAGGTTATGTCTCTGCTGTAGTCAGAGGTGTGATTACAGATCAGCGAGCGTATTCGTGATAGCGTTACATGCTTAGTACAGCTAAAAATACCAGTGGGAGCTTTGATAAAGCCTCTATTGGCTTACCTGGAACCATGGGTACTTACTGGAGATTCTCGCCTTCAGCAGGGTTTGTGCTGCTGCTGCTGCTGCTGCTTCACTGCTATATTTAGGTGTGCTAATTCAGTAGGCGGTAGCACAGGGACATCTGCCTGAGCTGCAGTCACACCTCTCGTTGCAGTTTGAATAGTAACAGAGAGGGAGCTGCGCTAGTCTATACACTATCAAAACAAAAAGCAGTCAAGTAGCACTTTAAAGACTAGCAAAATAGTTTATTAGGTGAGCTTTCGTGGGACAGACCCACTTCTTCAGACCATCGCCAGAGCAGAACAGACTCAATATTTAAGGCACAGACAACCAAAAACAGTAATCAAGGAGGACAAATCAGAAAAAAATGATCAAGGTGAGCAAAGCAGAGAGTGGAGGGGTGGGGGGGAAGGTCAAGAATTAGATTAAGCCAAGTATGCAGACGAGCCCCTATAGTGACTCAGAAAATTCCCATCCCGGTTCAAACCACGTGTTAATGTGCCTAATTTGAATATAAAAGACCACTGCAATGAGTTATTAGAGATCTACAACCTAGCCTTAATCAGGATGCCACACTCCAGAAGGCCCTGGGTGACATGCCTGTTCTCTCCTACGGACAACCTCCCAACCTTGTGAGGATCCTCACAAACATCCACAGTCTATACCCCAGGAATACCAGTCCTGGAACCTTTCCTTGCAACAAAGCCCGCTGCCAGCTTTGTCCACATATCTTCTCTGGAAATACCATCACTGGACCTAACCAGGTTACTCACAGAATCACAGGCACTTTCTCATGCTTCTCTCCTAACTTATATGCCATTGTGTGCCAACAATGCCCAGATGCTTTGTATATTGGACAGACTTCTAACTCCCTTAGGCAAAGGGTCAATGGGCACAAGACAGACATCAAAACACTCCAGGTCCACAAACCAATTAGTCAACATTTTAATGGAATGGGCCATTCTGTTAATGACCTAAGAGTATGCGTGTTACGGTAAAAAAAATTTTCACACCGCTTTTCAAAGGGAAGCAGCTGAGCTGTCTTTTGTATTCAAATTCAGCACGTTAACACGTGGTTTGAACCGGGATGGGAATTTTCTGAGTCACTATAGGGGCTTGTCTGCATACTTGGCTTAATCTAATTCTTGACCTTCCCCCCAACCCCTCCACTCTCTGCTTTGCTCACCTTGATCATGTTTTTTCTGATTTGTCCTCCTTGATTACTGTTTTTGGTTCTCTGTGCCTTAAATATTGAGTCAGTTCTGGTACGGCTATGGTCTGAGGAAGTGGGTCTGTCCCACAAAAGCTCACCTAATAAATTATTTTGCTAGTCTTTAAAGTGATACTTGACTGCCTCTCATTGCAGTGTTGATGTACCCTGAGCCAGGATAAACTTGAGCCTTGGTGAAATGGTGGCATATGGCATTCTATTTGAATACTGCACAGCAGGTGTATGCCCAGCCTGCTAAGATAAGCGCTTCACTGAAATTTGTTCAAAATGCCTGCAGAGGAGACACGTGTTTGTTTTTTTTGGCCCGTTCCTGCCCCTTTTTTCTCTTTGGAATCACAGAACATCCACACGGTCCTTTCAGCCATGGCATAGGTGAAAAAAGAACAGCAGGGAAGTATTTACTGCATCTTGACTTTGTACATCGTTCAGGAGGCTGAATTGCCTGACAAATTACTCCAAGTACTGAGCTGCTGCCTGAGTGTTTTGCAATCAAATTTAGATGCAATTCATTGTGTAGCAAAATAATTTCCGAAGCAATGGCTTCCTTTAAAACATTGATTCCCACACAGCATCTCTCACAATATTTTTGTACTGGTTATGCGAGCTTTTCCAAACAGAGCTTTGTAGAAACCTGGGCCCTTTTTCTCCTGATGCTGTATCTAGCTAAATGTAATGACATATTCCTGGCTCTACATTTACTTTACCTGGACAAAGACATTGCAAGATTTGCTTATTAACAGTTTACTCAAGAGCCTCCATTATAGAGCTAGTGTTTTAATGGATGTGATGAAACACGGAGGATTCCAGGAAGAATTTTGGAATAAAGGAGTCCACACTGATTTCTTAACTCCATGTTTGTGTCACGACAAGTGCTCCTGCCTGTCTCTCAGTCACATACCTTCACATAAGTCACACGCAAAGCTGGCAGGCCAAATCTTCAGCTTCTGTAAACAGGCGTAGCTCTATCAACTTTTACGAGAGGCCTGCTGATTTACATTCGCTAAAGCCTGGGTTCAGAATCTCTCTGGTGTACAGATATGATCGAATTACTCATTGCAACTAACACATGGTATAAATATTGCCTTCTTTCCTGTTTAGAAATGGATCCCGGTTCTGCAGATGTTTGTCATCTGTAAGTACCCACTAAACAGTTCATGCAAACAAATTTCAGTGTGGTTTGTTTCAACCTGTTTTCACAAATACCCAGCAGCAGCCTGGGGAACATCCAGCAGCAATGAACTCAACTCCATTCTTTCAGTTCAGTATCTTTGTGCCTTTTTCATTTAGGTTGATTTCTGTTTTCCTTTCTCAAAGGGTGCCAGGTGTGCCAAGGAGTTCCTGCAACTTTTATAATGTTTTTTGGTCCAGTCTTTACTTTTTCTACATTGGGGATTACCACGAGGAAAGATGGAGTAAATTCAGTGAGATTCAATATGGGGTGCTAGAACCATTTGTACAGCAGGGATGCTGAGAGCCATTGAATCAAACTCTAAACCCTGTCTGTGGTGGAAATAACTTCAAGCCAGGGGTTGTGGAAACCCTAGTTCCAGCACCTAGGATTTGGTAAAGATCTTCATGTCTATGCAGAAGATGAAGAGCTGCAATATACAAGGAAGCTGGAGGAGGTTCCTTTTAATCTGTGAATCCAGAATTTAGGAATGCAAAACTAAGTCCACTGGGATTTTTTATTTTTCCAACAACCGTGGTGGTCCCTGCCCAGATGAACAAACTGCTGCTTTTCTAGCTATTGACTGCCTTGTGCTTATAAGGGTATCTGCTGATGGCCTCTGTATCACATTGCAACATTTTGTCTGACTAATCCTGAAAGGAACCAGAGAAAGAATGGACAAAGCCCTTCTGCTCTTCCGGGAACTGGGAGCTTTCTCTTTTGGGTTTTAATCTGGCCAATTTGCTTATGTCCTCTCACGCCCAGCCTTCTGTTTCTGCAATGCAGAATCCTGAGCTGATCTACCCCTGGGCAAGGGACCTTTCCTCCCACAGTAGGGACTGAGTGGGAACTTTTTGCTGGGAGAAATGTTGCATGTAACAAAGGGCACCAGAAAGGTGTACGAGAGCTGAGTTGCTCAGTTAAGACCCGAGAGGTCGGACTGCTGTGTTTCCCTTCCATAATCCCTGCTTGTAATCCTAATCCATTTCAGATCTCTTGTTTTGTAAGTGTCACATGGGGAGGCCTTGGACGCTTCTCAAAACAATTATGCAGTAAATAAATCGTATGAGGTCTGTGCTCTCTTTGGGGAAGAGCACATGTGCTTCATGCTGTCTGTGAAAAAGGAAATGGAAGTTTTCCTGGAGCGGCTAAAGGTAAAAAGATGCTCAGTGTTGCTCATTCATCTTTTTAAGGCTTTGAACAGGAATGTCTGATTAAATCCACTCAGACTCTTGATCATGTTGGGCATCAGATGCAGATTATATAAATGCGCAAACCACATTTAAAAAAAAGTAACCACAGAGCCTCAAAGTGTTTATGCGAATAAATCCTTCCTGAAACCCAAGATTGGTGACAAGGTAAGGTGTTTTTGTTTTGTTTTTTTTTTCTTTCTAACAGTGTCTTGTGTCATTGTGTCTCTGGTCATTAAATAATACATCTGGATGGAAGTGGACTGTTTTGTTTTCGACTGCGAGAGGCAGCATTGTTTTCTAACTGCTGTTCGCTTTGCGGACACCTCAGCTGCTGCTCATATGCAGACGAACCATAGTAACCTTGTCAGCCTATGTTCAATCCAGCTCTCCTGTGAATAGTGGAACACCCGTGTTTGCAGCGAGGAGGTAAAGACAGATTATAGGGATGGTAGTGCCAATTCCTTTTTTTTTTTTCCCCCCTCTCTCCGGTTGTTGGACTATTATTTTTGTTTAATTCTTGTAGATGACAGGTAGCATCTTCCTTTTTATAGCAGGCTTGGCCGTGTTCCAGAGTGCCTCTGCTTAATAACACAGTAGAATCTTGATTATACCATCTCCTCCTTTATCCTGCCTACCATTTTTGGTGCTTTTGTTCTTTTTTGTCTTGCGTTTTTTTTTCCTCCCTTCTGCTCTGATTTGAAGATTAAGCAGCTGCACTTAGTCCCCGTGCATTTGTTTCGATTACTGTTCCTTTGCTTTTAAATATCTGCTTATTGGCAGAGTCTCTGCGCATGGACTGTAAACTCATTGGGGCAAAGGCTGTCTCCTCTGTGTTTGTACAGCACAGTGAGGTCCTTCGGGGCTAGAGATCCTTTGGTAATGCAAATACAAATAATAAGATCCCTTCACACAATGGGCTTGGGATCTTGTTTCCCTGTGCTCTAGTTCAGTGCTTAGCAACCTTTATCACCTTGTGGCACACTTCAGCACTTGTTATAATTTCATGGCATACCCAATATATATAATACAGTCCCCTCCCCTAGAGTCAGGCACCCCCAGGCCTCCCTCCGCCTGCTCTAACTTGATGCTGGCGAAACACCAGAGCTTCTGCCACCACTGTTGCTGCCCCAGAGCTGCCGCCATCACCACGCTCTTCTCCCACTAAAGGTGGGGCGTGTGCACAGAGCAGCAGACGGCACATGGCTCTGAAGCACAATAAGTGATACTTTGCAGCACACCCAAGGCTGAGCACTGCTCTGGTTTTCTAGCCTTGAAGTTTTGTCCGTGGAGTCACGTGAGATCCAGCGCTGGAGCAGACCCAGGAGGGATGATTGGTCCCTGGCAGCAAGATGGAGCTGATGTGTTGATTTAGAGTCACAGTAGGGTATTTTCCAGTGTGGGGAGAGGGTGTCTGTGACTAAGGCGGACCTCTCAGCTGGAGGACAGAGTGTGGCATTTTGAGGGGTGGATTTAGAGTTGGTGGGCTCCTGTGCTCAGCTTCATTTTCGGGCCCCCCATGGAAGACAGCTCCTCAGCTGGAACAAGAACATTTAGTCTTCCTGCCCGCCCATTTTTCATTCGTTTCAATCCCTCCTCCTCCTGTATAAGTAATATGGAAATGAAGATAAAGTTGAAGTACCTTGATGGTTTCTGTGGTCTTTTTTTATTTTTTCCACAGACCCCTTGAAAATTGCTGAGGGTCTTGGTGGACCACTTTATGAGCTTTCCAAATATTGTTTGTACCGTTAGATAACTATTGGAAAATGCTTTGGATAAGAGTGCTTTATTTTAAAAGTAATTAATAACCTTTCCTCAGCCCACCTGATTGGTGTTGTCTTTGCACAGTGTCTGAACTTGTGGTCTAGATGAAAACTTGTATTTCCATTATGCTAACTTAAAAAATGTGTAAAGATAAAATGCACAAGAAATGCAAGAATGGAAAAATAAAAGTTAACTTCCCCTGAAGAAACTTATTCAATTTGAAGGAAGATATATTGAGAGGGCTTTCTTTTTATACTTTTTATTTACAAATTTGTCAATTAAGTCATAAGTAATATTATGTAAAGAGGCACTTCCAACTGTCAATGTTGCTGATCCTGTCAAATGTTCCTGACATCATATTTTGCAAATTTCTAACCAGTTTCAATACAGCAAAAGAACATTCACCAGAACCATTTGTGACCAGTATTGTTAAAAATATTTTCAGAACAGTCTCTACAGTTGGAAAAGTCGCCTGCAAACCATCAAGTACAAGTTTGTACAAATGAACTGGTGTTCTTATGGCACAGACCCCATCATTTTGGATAAAATGAATGAAATGTTCCGCTTCATTGTCAAAGAGATTTGTGTCTTTGTCCTCTTGGTAGAATTCACTTAATTTCTTACTGTAACAGCTTTTAGCATCTTCGTACTTCTGTCAAAAATACGCAAAATAAATCAACAGTTTTCTTTAGAGATTCACCTCTACTCTGCAATCACAAATAACATTGACAGTCTCAACGATGATCTTCTGTTTTCCCTCTTAAACTGATTCAATTGTCTCTAATTTCATTGAAAAATAACTTCCGGGGTTTTTTTTTAACACTTCTCATCAGATATATCAGAGGAACCTGTGTTTTCTGTTAATGTTAGTGCCCCGGCTTCCACAGACCCAGAGTCATTTCAAATCTCCATGACAAATCCTGTAACAGAGGCTAAAAGTTGTGCAGCATTCAGGAAATTTGTATCAACATTTTGCAGTGATTTGCTGACAGCATTAATTCTTTGAAGTAACCAGTTCCACAAAAGAGTAAAAACAGCAATATCTTACCTTTGAAATTTGTCTGGTAAGGATTTTGCTTCAGTTTTTGTGTGTGGTTTTTTCAGAATTTGATGTGTCTGTCTGCTGACATTCTCTTTGTAACATCATAGCTTATTTTCAATGCCAAAACAGCAGCTGAACAAGCAGATCACCTGGTGTCACAAATTGTTTTGACTGTCAGATGCTTCCCGTTTGCCTGCTTCAAGTGTGATTGTTGTGTAACCCCAGAGGCCCTGAGGGCCCTGACAAGGGAGCGTGAAGGTTCATTGGGGTAGCCGAATTAGTCTGTATCTGCAAAAACAACATGAAGTCCTGTGGCACCTTACAGACTAACAGATTTTTTTGGAGCAAAAGCTTTCGTGGGCAACGACTCGCTTTGTCAGATGCACCACCTGTTGCCTCAGCAGGACATTTTGCCTTCTCAGTTCTGTGAGCTCAGTACTGTTGCTGAAGCAGCAGCCAACCTGTATTGTACTGATAGGCAATTCTTATTCCTTCTCTGAGGTGCTTAGTGTTGTTGGAACAATAAACACAGGAGGGGCTTAAGCTTGTTTGTATGAAGAAGTGAGAGTGAGGTGGTAACTTTTGCAGTCTGATTCCAGTCATTTTCTTCCTGTTAGAGGCTCAGTGCCAGCTGATGGTGAGGCCTGACACCTTGTTTTACTGTGTGAAGAAAGGCCAGAGATTTCTCAGTTAGCTTTAACTGGTGTTTGCTATTATGTGTTCCCCAGGTTCAATGAGAAGGGTTTGGCAGGTCAGCTATCAGAGTGTATAAAAACCCCATGTCTGACATTTCTTATTCCCAAATTTAATGCTTTTAATTAGGTATCTTCAGTATATCTGGTACATGGTATAAAACACGCTCCATTCTGTACACAGGAAATGCCTGCCTCTTTCCTTCTTCCAGACCCATCTTGGGCATCCTATCGTTTACAGCGCCTCTGCAACCGCTCTGTATTTTGACCCTGCTGTTCAGATTGATTTTCCAAATGGACTCTTGTCATATGCAGTGTTTCCATGGGAAAATGATCTAATCACGTGGCATGTTTGTGTGCACGCGGGCCTCAGACAAAACTATTTGGCCTGAATTTCTCATGCAAGTCATAAATTACAGTCTAGGGTGCATCAATATTTTTGCTGCATCCTTGAACTTCTCAAAAATCAAACAAAGGTTCAGGCCAGTTGGCACTGTGGGTTACCTACTTATCTACTGTTCTGACTTGGAAGCCTCGCTATGTATTCACATCAATATGTTGATACTTGAAAACTTGGTTTGGGTACGTGATATGGACTTGGCATGTTGGTACCTAACTTTTTCAAACAGTTTGATTCAGCTGAAAAACAAAATTGCTGCAAATTTCTCTTCCACTGAGCTGAAGCTTTGAACAAATCAAGTGGTGACCTTGCCAAAAGAATCTGTCCCAGATTTGGCACTGAAGCACAGTATGTTGGGATAATTAGATGTCGGGGTTATAGTTGATTTAAGAGATATCTCCTATAAAGTCGTGGCTTCTGAGCCTCATTGAGTATTACTATGATAACGATTGGCTCCCAGCATCTTGGGACACAGATCACCTATCTTGATTCTGATTGAATGCTCTTTTTGGCGACACGAACTTGGTTTTGATGATCCTATGTTTGCAAACCCATAGGAACGCTGCTTGGCGCTCATGGGATGCGGTAGTTCCACTAATGCCTACTACTTCCTGCGGAAGTCAGAAAAAGGTGAGTGTGTCTCCTGAAATGTTCCAGTCTTTTCAGGTGGATTATAAAGGCTCTGCAAGACCGTCACAAGTATTCCGCATACAGCTGTGTCAGCACTTTACTGCCCAATGACCTTTTGAGCCTCTTGTATAGTTGTCCCATAAAAACAGACCTCCAGTGCCCAAAGAAGATAATAATAAATAGCTTCCAGCTCAGCCTCAGATTAAAGGCAAAGCTGTAACGCAAAGCATCTCTGTTGTAGTGGTTGTCCACGTTAGGTTTGCGGGTTACTGGTAGGTGTGTGCATTATGCTCTGATGCTCTGATCGCGAGATGCTGGCATGAACTACATTCTACGGACTTTGAAACTGAAACCCAAACAAGGGCTGGTTTGCACAGTGGGTTTCACCAACGAAAAGGGGAAGAGGAGGGATTAAGGGCTTTGGCTCTTTTAAAGGTCAAGCTTTGCCAGTAAGCAAGTTGCCAGCGTCTATTTTAAACTGCAGTAAGACAATGATCTTCTTGTCTCGTCACACGTGATTGGGGTTGACAGTTCAAGTTTAATTTTTTAATTAAAACTGATCCCCTTCACGTTTTTTTTTTGTAGCTGTTTTTCTTTTTTGCCATTTCTGTTTTCACACACAATGACAGCAGTAATGTGTATTCTCTGCTCTAATGTAGTATACACCGGTTTTATGTTCATTTTGGACATAAATGAAATTAAAAATTGGGATTCTCCGTGGAACGCATAGTTTATCTAAGACTGTGTAACAGTGTGAAATCATTTTGGAAGAAAGTCAGAAAGTTTTGAGTTTTATTTTTTAGTTTATCAGAATCCACTCAGCAAAACACACACAGATTATCACAGTGTTTTGGTGCCATGGAGCCGACATTTGTTTCCCAAAAGAGTTTCTGTCAAAAAGCCTTTGTAACCACCCACAGGCAAAGTTGAACCTGGGACCTCAAGAGCTTAGTGCAAGAGCCTCCACAGTTTGAGTGAAAATCCAGCTGCTCGTTCTTTCTCTCTGTAAGTGGTCTAGGGGCCACTACATGGGGCAGCGAACCCCACTCCTAGGTGTGTGGGTTACACACTTCCCCTAGCGGAGGAAGCACATCCCAAGCTTCAGAGACCCACTTGAAATCCTGGGTGAGCCCCCACTGGGACCCTAGTTTAGTATCTGATTGCTTGTTCAGCAAACCCAAAATACAGACAAAGTTATATGCTCTAGTGAATAATTGAATGGGTGTGTCTGCCGCTCGATTTATTACTCAGTTCCTCATAAAATCTGTTTTCTTTTTTAAAACCAGTGCAAACACTACCAGATGCAGCACGCCCAATAAGCTTGTTGATGGAAAAACATGTTTTCTTCAGTTGGGCAAGGGTAATGGTGTATAAAACGGCGCAGTGGAACAGTCACTTGCCTTTTGATATCTGATCAGCATTAAATGTGGCCCATGTAATGTTATGTGCTGAGTGCATGGTCTCTAATGAATCTTTTGTGACCTTTGTATCAATGGTTTGAAGTACTTAGAAGATTGTAAATATAAGTGATGGAGAACTCAACTTTGAGAGCTACCTCTGCTGTTTCTAATGTACAGTGTATTTAGAGGAAGAGGGATTGCTTTACCCAGGGAGACGGGGTTTAAATGTTTGTCAGATAAAGCACACATGGAATATTCTACTCAAAGCAGAATGTCTCTGATGCCAGTTCTGGGACCTCCAGTTCTGGGGAGGAGCAGGGATGAGCACAAATCAGTGGATTCAAGGTGCTCCTGAAGTTCTTCATGTGAGGGAGAAAATAGGAAGTGTGAGGCCTGAGAGGAAGGTGGCAGCGGGGATATACAGGGCATCCATGGGGCTTCAGGTGGAACCTGAGTGAGCTTCATGTTGCCGCTACCCACTGAGGTGAAGAAGGATTGCTCATGTGGCCCACTCCCTGTTTCTGGTTACCCATTGCTGGGGCAGGGAATTAGGTTAGGGTTCAAATTCTAGTTCTGCTACAGACTCCCTTTGTAACCTTGGGCAGATCCCTTAGTCTCCTTGTGCTTCAGCTCTCAGCTGTAAAATGAGCATAATGATGCTTGAGAGTCCAAATGTGGTGGTGCAAATTGTCTATTTAGAATTTCAGCTTTTTGAGGTAGGAGTTGGTTTAGCCCTCCAGGCACTGCTGGTATATAAATAATAACAGGACCATGAGGAACTAACGGGGGAGAATAGACATGACTTGGGAGTGTCTGATCCAGTTGGAATCAGATTTTGTGCTTTTTCTCTTTGACAGCGCCAAAGGTATTTCTTAGTATTTAGCCAGAAGCCATCTGAGCTGGCTGGAAATTATTCAACAGAAGGAAATTTGGTTGAAAAATACCCATTTGTCAAAGTGGGAACCTGTTTGTTTCAACTGACCTGTCCTAGTCTAGCAATTTGGGAGAGAGGGAGACCCTACCATAGCCGAGAACCTGGGGGTTTGGGCAGTCACGTGTGATATGGGATTCAAAACTCAGCTCTGCCTGATTTGAGTCAGGGTCATGAATCTGTTATCTCATGTCCCAGAGTACTGTAACCAGTCAGCTATTGGCTGATCTCAGGCCTTTCTTGTTCTCTCATTTTTAAATGAGGAGAAATCTTGGTTTCATCCTGATATGAAACCAAAATACCAAGATGGAGTTCTCTTCTTCCAGCCAGCCATGGTGCATTCTTTCCTGCCGTTCACTTGTGAAGTAGAAAGCACTCTTCCTTCTCGTGCATCTGGGAGGGAAAATCACCCTTGCACTGGTGCTGAGGCGTTGGAGTTCTGTTCTTTGTCTCACAGCCTTCAAGGCCGCGGTCCTGATCCAAAGGTGGTACCGACGTTATGTCGCCCGGCTCGAGATGCGTCGAAGATGCACATGGAGAATTTTCCAGTCCATAGAGTACTCCTGCGAGCAGGATCAGATCAAGGTACGGTGCCGAGGAGGAGGACATCAGTGAGAGTTTGTGCTCTGTCGTTGTCGTTGTCATAATTCTTACCAGGCTGGGCACGTGTTTGGCACTTGGCGGGCTGATAAAAGCTGTCCTGGAGGAGAAGTCTGAGGCTGTGGTTAAGGCTCTAAGAGGAGACTTTGGACACCTGGGTTCAGGTTCCAGTTGTGCAGCAGGCTTCCTGGGTGACCATAGCTAAATCACATCCTGAGCCTCTGTGCTCGTTTCCCTACCTGTACAGTGGGGGTAAGACCACTGCCACTGTGTATTTAAACTGGAATCTTTAGGGTGGCAACTGCTCACTGTGTGTATGTACAGGGCCTCACACAGGCCACCGTTTAGCCTTTCCTCCACATCCAGTGGCCCTGATGGCTTAGGGCCTCTAGGGGCCAGGGCAATAAAATTGACCGGTGATGAAGACCAACTACAAGACCCACTGCATGCATGTGGGCAGAAGGGAATGGAGGAGACGGTGAGGAACACCACTGCTGTAGGATCATGTGGTCGGTGAGTAATGTGCATGTTTTAGAGAGTTGCGCAATTGGGTTTTAAATAGGAATTTTTCCGCAAGCTTCTCTGTTCCCCTTTCTGCCTTTGGCTCTCTGCCTGATGGGTGTCAGCGGCCTGTGAGGGAGATGTCTCCTGCCGAGGAGGGAGTGGCATCTCCAGGGTTTTGTGGTAGACATCTCCAGCATTTCTGTGGCTGCTTGGCAGGAGAGGTTGTCTCCAGCAATGAACTAGCAGCTCCTGATCTGCTGTCTCCTTTGTTTCTGTCGCATACTTAGTAGAGGGATGCTTTGTGGTACGGTGTTGACTTCAGAATGGCTTTCTTGCCCCCTTCTGGCTCTTTTCCCATTGACTTTCTTTTCCCTGTGTTACGAGTGAACAGAGACTGTGATGGGAGCCAGAAATACTTCACTGTGAAACTCGGGGCGGGGCGAGGTGGGGTGGGGAGGGAATGAACTGAGACAGGGCTGGGGGAAAATTTGGTAATGCAATCCCCAGTTCACAGCTCTTCTCTGCAGGATTTCTGAACACTAGGATGGAAGTCGGGTGAGCTCTTATTGCTTCACTTGGCTGCACACTTTGACACCTGGCTGCTGTAAGCAGATATATGCATCTTTTTCTTCAGTGTGAGAGAAGATTTTGGACCAGAGAAACAGTAGCTGAAGGGAAAATGGAAGTTGGGATAAATCCCCTCAAAGGGGGGTGCAGTGATTTCTTGTTTCCATCCCCTCTCCCCAGCAAACTTTCTTGGGAATAAACAGGGTGAAGCAAAGCAAAGGGAACAAGGAAAGCCCTATCTTTTGTGTGCACTCCAGCAACAATATTAAGGTGTCACTCACCTGCTGCCTGTTCCAAAGCCCCTTGACATCCATGGAAAGTTTGGCTCTGCTGTTACTGGGTGTTGGATGAAGCCCTGTGTTCTTATCTCCTGGGCCCAGATTTCTTTAGTGCTTGAAACCAAACATGGTTCCCACGGGCTGGCTGAGCTCATCTGAGATTTGGCTGTTGACAATTAGTATTCAAGTGGAGATGTGGTTCATTAATTATCCCTTGAAACAAGGTATTATTAAGCAGTGGAACTCTCCACAGAGGGATATTTTGAGACAATAGCTCAGCAAAAAAGAATTGAACTCTTATGAGAATAAGAGTAGCATTGGTCGTTACGTAGCCCAGGGTAGAAATGAGCGGGACTGTCAATCAGTAGGCGTCAAGCTACAGGTTGAACCTCTCTCGTCCAGCGCCCTTGGGACCTGACCCATGCTGGATGAGAGAATTTGTCATGTGATGGGAAGTAAATATTTTCTAGCCCTTTACCAACACTTCCACTGTACACTGGGCTCATAGAAGACATTTGGGGTAAATTACAGCTAAATAAAAGCACAGAACACTGAGAGCCAGGGCTGGTGGCTGTAAACAAAGTTTGAGATTACAGGAAACTTGGCCACGCTTGTGATACGTGGTCATCCAGGTAACTAAAATCATGCCAGATTATGGAGTTTGCTGGATGAGAGAGTTCTTGATTAGATCGGTTCAACTTGTACAATAGCCACATAGAGCTCATGGAGAATTTTCCCCCGTGGCATAATATAGTCTTCCACAGACTTTTTCTGTATTGGCCTTTTTGTGAGCATGGATGCTGGTGTATACAGATCGGAGTTCTGCTTCTCAGTGAGAACAGGTGTGACCTGATTTGCTGTATGCACAGTACAATATACTAAGGAGAGTGTCGAGGTTTAGGTGAAAAGAGGAACTGCGTTCTGAAGAACACTCCACAGTAGAGCTTTCAAAGGTTGTTATCGGGTGAATATAACATGGCTCTCCTTCTTGTCTTCTACAGCTTCACAACTTCTTCAGCTACCTCGTGGACCACTTTACACCAAGCAGCAGCAAAGAGAGTAAGCCTGTGTATTCCATAGGTAGAGGTGGTACTTTCTGGGGCCCAACCAGTGCAGGGTGTGCAGAAGGAGGTGGGCTCATAAGGCATAACACTGATTAAGGAGTGAACTTATGGGGCACTGAAGGGAGATCTGTCTAGATGCCAGATGGGCTGTGACTACAGCGCAGGCCTCAGGAAATTAAAGTGGGGTCAGGAGGAAAATAGAGAGATTCCAAAGGAGCAGCCACTGGCCCTCTGGGTGTTGGAAGGTGAAATAAAAGCAGACATTCTTAATGGTATCATTTAGAAAAGAGTTTGTCATTGTCAGATGTTCCCTAACCACCATAATCAGGGTCCTGTGGAGTCCCTGATTCTGCAGCGCCAGACTCCACCCTTGGAGAATTTGCTCCAGAATCTTAACTGTCTTTAAAATAAGATGTTTCTAGCCATCATGGTGGTGGCAAGAACCATAATAATATGAATTCCAGCCAGTGCACTGCTGCCTTCCTGAGTTGGTAGACAGCCCAGAACAATAGCTCTGAGGGGTATGGACTTCCCAGTAGTGTGTTAACTGACTGTACAGGTAACATGTCCACATTAATTATCTCATTACTGATCATTTTAGCAAATCCATCCAGCTGATGTGCTTTTCCCATTATCTCAAAGTGCGTCTCTAACATAACTTTTCCCCCCCATCCCAACAAATCCTACAATATGATTGTGTTTTCGATACACAGTCTGTTTGGGCTACACCAAGATACAGAGTAAAATAAATTGATTAGCATATGAAAATAAATAACGCAAGAGATGTTGCCTGGTTGTACCATTTAATCTGGGGGTTGGGAGAGGCAAAAAAAGAAAACAAAAACCCTCTTACTGGAGGCTGTCTGCACCAAATCAATGCAGAAAGCAGAAGGGCTTTCAGAAATGCTTCCCACAGAGTACACCAGGTCTTGCCTACCTCTAGTCCGAATCTCATCCAGAGCTAGTTGGGACGTTTTTGTTAAAATATTTTCTATGACAGGAATTTCTGGTTTTGTCCAGATTGAAGCATTGAGGAGAACTTGTTGATTTCAGTGCAAATCTCTCTCCTGCCAGGAGAAATTTTCCTTTTGCAAAATTTGAAAATAATTTCATTTTGGAAACGGTCTGTATTTTCCTTGAAGAAGTGGGAATTTCCTTTTAGAAATTTTTAAACAAAAGGTTTCTAAAGGCCCAATGTTTTCAGAATATCTGTTTCCACCAGAAATTTACCAAATAGTTGTTTTCATTTCGCATCGGGATGAAAAAAATATTCAAAATGTCAGTTTCCTTTGTGCAGCAAATTTTGAGTTTTGACTCAGGTTAGTTCCCTCCTCTCCTTTTAATGGAGACACATTAGATCCGAGCCAGATGACATCCTTTTTAATGGAGACTAATGAAGGCCTGTCCTTGAATACCTCTCCAGTGTGATGATCAGGTCATTGAAATGGCATATTGGACCCCATTAACTATTTTTTTTTAAACTCCACCCAGGGGACTTCCTTAGCCTCATATTGACGGAGGAAGACAGCTACAAAGACGCAGAGCTGGAAAAGCTCTGTGACTATGAATCTATTGAGGTGCCAGATTCCTACACAGGTCCCCGTCTCTCCTTCCCCCTGTTGCCTGATCATGCAACAGCCTTACTAGAAGCTTTCAAACAGAAACAAGTAAGTATCCCAAAAGGGGGATTTCATTGCATTGCTGTGGGGAGATCACGTGGGTAGAAGGATAATTCCAGGAGTGAGCTGCTTTTCTTTTCGCAAACCCCTGGTCAGGAAGATGAAGGGAATTTGCGGCTAACCCTTCCTAACTTGGCTGTTGCTAGCTTAGCTGTCCTGGTCCACATACAGCTCCTTTCCCCCAGATCTCCTCTAGATGCTTTGTTATCAGCAGTGACTTTTTAGGCGGCCCTAACTGCTTGCCCCAAGCTGGTTCACTTCTGCTCCCCTGAACGCTGTTGTGTCGTGAACGTCCTCCTCTAATTCCCGCCCTTTCTTCCAGTAGCAGCTCCACGCTCATTATGTCTTAAAGCTCCTGCACGAGACCAGGCGACATCTCATGCAGCTGCCAAACATCAACCAGGTCTCCACCTGCTACAGTGAGGAGGTCACCATCTGTGGTATGAGCCCTCCAGAGGAAACCCCCTCGAACATCCAGAATTAGCAGCCATGCATGTGTGTGGGGTGGGCGGTGGGTGGGTGTTGTATTTAAATGCACAACGGTGGCAGCCAAAGCCTGCTCTGTAATAGGTGCGTATCCCCAACGAATGACATGACTGTCTGTCTGTCTGTCTAACAGAGCAGGCTCTGGTGCAGTTACTTGTGGTGCAGCTTCAAAATGGTACAGTTGTGCCTGTGTATACAGTGGGACATCAGTGTGGAAATTGGAGGTCTCCTTAACCTGCTTTAAGTCAAATGGAACCTAACCATTAGAGGTCTGGAATCTCCATGCTGAACTAGTCTTTGCTCAGCCTAAGGAAGTGTCTCAGCTGTTGTCTGTCCCTATTTTAGATCAGTTCAGCCATGGGGTACATAGAATTATACATTAAGGTTGGAAGAGACCTTAGGAGATCATCTAGTCTCATCACCTGCTCAAAGCAGGACCAATCCCCACTAAATCATCTCACCTAGGGCTTGGTCAATCCGGGCCTTAAAAACCTCTAAGGATGGAGATTTCACCACCTTCCTAGGAAACCCAGTCCAATGCTTCACCGCCTTTCTAGTGAAACCGTTTCTGCTAATATCCAACCTAGATCTCTCCCTCCACAACTTGACACCATTATAAATATTCTCAGCCGCATTAGTCTGTAGCTTCACAAAAAACAAAAATGCAGCCCTGTGGTAACCTAAAGATTTCGTCAGATGAAGTGGGTCTTACCCACGAAAGCTCATTACCTAGTAAATAAAATTGTTTGTCTTTAAGGAGCTACAGGACTGCTTATTTTTTGTGGTTTTTTTTTTTTTTTTTTTGACACCACTGCTTTTTATTCTGTTCTGTCCGTATATATAAATAGAACTGGCCTGAGCATGTGTATTTTGGTCAGTGAGTCTAGTGACGGTAGCTTGTTGGCTGCTGTAGCTCTGCTGTAACAGTAGAAGTTGCGGAAGGGAAGGGGTGGGCGGGTGGGGATTGTCATGAATGCATCCCATAATGCTCCAGGAGAGCAGTTCATAGAATCGTAGAATCCTAGGGCTGGAAGAGGACGCAGGAGGTCGTCGAGTCCAGCCCCCTGCCTAAAGCAGGACCAACCCCACCTAAATCACCCCAGCCAGGTCTTTGTCAAGCCAGGACTTAAAGACCCCTAGGGATGGAGCTTCCACCACCTGTCTAGGTAACACGTTCCAGGGCTCCACCACCCTCCTAGTGAAATAGTTTTTCCTAATACCCAACCTAGACCTCCCGCATGGCAACTTGAGACCATTGCTCCTTGTTCTGCCATCCACCACTACTGAGTTCAGGGGAATCCAACCCATAAAACTCAGTTCGTCATTAAGGAGCCTGAGCAAGGATGAACGCCCCTTGCTGATGTGTTGACTAGATCCAGTTTTGCCGTCAGCGTCCATAGAAGTAACTGGGCACAGCTCCACTGAGGTCTTTGGAACTGCACTGGCTGAGGATCTGGCTCCAAAAGTTAGCGTCCTGCCTCACTGTCTCGACTGGAGTTGTTCCACAGTCTTTAGCTTTATGTTAAAGATGCGAGGGGGAGTGCACCCTGAACCGAATGTCTTTTCGTGTGCTAGGAGACTTGCACGGCCGGCTGGACGACTTGTTTCTGATATTTTACAAGGTACGTACTGTGCTTTTCCCAGAGCAATTCTGGCCCCATGGGAGCCAGGCCGGTGTGGTGCATAGGCAGGCCAGTTACATACATAGTCTGCTGGTGCCCCAGCTCCATGAATATTCATAGCTGGGTGCTCAGCTCCAGCAGAGTTCAGAGGCCCAGGTCTGCTTCATGCAGAGCTGCGAAGGACCTGCCAAAAATTGGTGGCTGAGGCAGCAGCTCCCAGCAGGTGATCCCTGGCTTCTCCCTGGTGGGGGATGTGACATGATTGGCAGCCCTCCTATCCCAACCCCCTCACCCACCCCCAGGACCGCTGACAGGAGAAGACAGACCTTGTGCCTGAACAGCTGCCTGCTGGGGCTTCTGGGTGTCTTGCTCAGGGCCTGCCTTAGGGGAAATGGCACCCTGCCATTGCATTTTGGTGCGCCTGGCCCCCATGGCTATGGTGCTCCCCATCGGCTATGGTGCCCCATGAGCTCCCTAAGTTCCCTTCCCCACCCCCGAGCTCTTGCATCTCCCTCTCTGCACTCTGCTTCCTTTGTTCCCAAGTCTGACCCTCCCCCCGCCAGTGCCCCAACCCCCTCACTGCTACCACCTGAGCCCCTCCCCCCTGCACTGTGCCTTCTGCACCACACCTGCCCCGGCGCCTTCTGCCCCACGTGGGGAAACTGGTGACCACCTGGATGCCCAAAGCAGCTGCATGGCTGCTCACTCTTACACCCGACTGCTGTTCCTTCAGCCCACGCAGCCCGGGGGGTACAGAAGGGATGCCTCAGGACCTGAGTGTTGGGGGCCCTGGGGTTGTGTGGTGGGGGTGTTTACAAGGGGGCTGGGAGCAGGACCTGGAATCATTCTGGCCACCACTGAATATGATACAGACCTGCTGCTGCCTGGTGCAGGAGGGAGTATCCTCGAGGAACCAGCTGTCAAAGCTCCCTTCCCATGTTCCACTCAGCTGGTTTGGAGATGACCAGGCTGTATGAAAGCTTACCTTTAAATCCATTATTACAGCCATTTTCTAGCTGTATGTCCCCCCACCAATTGCTAACAGCACATTTTTGAAAGCTTGGAGCACCTGGGTGTTTTCTTACCGCTCGTCTGTGATCATATGTGAAAGATGATAAGAGAGTACAGAGGGAAGGTACTGGGATGGACACTGAGCTGGGGTAAATGAGTGTGGGAGTCAATGGAATTGTAGCCATTGGGACCGCAGGAGGAGTCGGCCAGTTGTATCACCAGTCTCCTTCTGCCTAATCCTTTACTATACGGTTAGCATTATATTGGGAGAAATCCTGGTCTCCATACAGTCACCGAGTTTTGCAATTAACAGCAGCGGAGGATCTCACCATTGGGTGCAAGACAACATGACAATATCGGTTCTTTTCAATTGTGGACCTGTATGATAAATGCGCTGTGGGTCAGGGAGCTGGAACGTAGACACAGGTCCAGGTGATGTGAGGGGAGGGATTTGCCTTCTTGCCCCATTGCATTTGACTGTGTTTCTTGTTTGCGTAGAATGGGCTTCCTT
The DNA here is from genome assembly GCF_033958435.1 of Carettochelys insculpta. Lineage (NCBI taxonomy): Eukaryota > Metazoa > Chordata > Testudines > Carettochelyidae > Carettochelys > Carettochelys insculpta. Next base: position 128,173,649 of record NC_134140.1, on the reverse strand, counting down.
CTCCGGAGAAGCCCTACGTGTTCAACGGGGACTTTGTGGACCGAGGCAAACAGTCCATTGAGATCTTGATCATTTTGTTTGCCTTCCTCTTGGTGTACCCGAAGGAGGTTCACCTGAACCGAGGAAACCACGAGGACCACATGGTCAACTTACGGTATGGGCGTGGTATACGTGGGCTATTAGAGTGCAGTGTTCTTGTTACCATACTGCTTCCTAAAATTGTCTCTTCTGCTTCCATCTAGCTATGGCTTCATCAAGGAGGTCATGCAGAAATACAAGGTAGGCTTGCTTTGAAATCTCACTCGTCCTCGCCTGTCTGACCGACACTTCTTAGTGCTTCACCACCTGCTTTCTTCCCTCATCCTTCCAGGTGCATGGCAAAAAAATTCTGAAGATGCTCCAGAATGTCTTCTGCTGGCTGCCACTGGCCACCTTAATTGATCAGAAAGTCCTGATCCTACATGGTGGGATATCTGATGTGACTGACCTGGAGCTGTTGGCTAAAATCGAAAGGCACAAGGTACATCTGGCTTTATGGACCACTTGAAATACAAAGGCACTGCTTGTTTCTTATTGTGAGAGTGTGTTCATTTCTGGTCTCCTGGCCAGAGAGGATAAACAAAGAGAGATTGGCTTTGTAGCGGAAGCAGCTTGAATTGCACTGATCTAGGTGTAAAGGAGAGGGATATAGACTAGCTTTGGGGTTTCTTTTCAGCATGAAAGTTGTGGTTTCTGCCCTGGGTGTTGTGATGGACTTCAATATAGTTACATGGATTGGCTGATGCAGGCTCTTATCCCAAGAGAGCCCGTAATAAGCGTTAGGACACTGTCCCATTCCTCATGGATTGTTTTCCTCAACAGCACTTGTCCCCATGTGCTGCACCCCTGGCTTGGAATTTCTTTTCCAGCATTGGGCTGGAGGATGCAAAGCTGGATGTGAGTCAACAGCATGCCCTTGTTGCCAAGAAGGCTAACGGCATATTGGGGTGCATTGGGAGGAGCATTTCCAGCAGATCTAGAGAATTTGTTGTTCCCCTTTATTCGGCACTCATGAGGCCACATCTGAAGTATTGTGTCCAGTTCTGGGCCCCTCAATATAGAAAGGGTGCGGATGAATTGGAGAGAGTCCAGCAGAGGACAAACCAAAATGACTCGGGGGCTGGAGCACGTGACCCATGAGGAGAGGGAGCTGTGCTTTCTTAGTCTGCAGAAGAGAAGAGTGAGAAATGATTTGATAGCTGTCTTTAACTTCCTGAAGCGGGGTTCTAAAGAGGATGGAGAGAGGCTGTTCTCAGTAGTGACAGATGACAGAACAAGGAGCAATTGTCTCAAGTTACAGTGGGGAAAGTCTAGTTTGGATATTACAAAAACTTAGTTCACTAGGAGGGTGGTGAAGCACTGGAATGTGTTACCTAGACAGGGTGGAATCTCCATCTTGAGAGGTTTTTAAATCCCAGCTTGACAAAGACCTGACTGGGATGTTTTAGTTGGGGTTGGTCCTGCTTTGGGCAGGGGGCTGGACTCAAGGACCTCCTGAGGTCCCCTCCAGCCCTAGGATTATGTGATTCTTTGGGATAGTGTGCGTAAGGCCTGGCAGTGTGACTCGGGAAATGAGGGTTCTAGTCTTGGCTCTGCCCTAGGTAGATTCCAGAGGGAACTTAGGGGAGTTATTTTCTCTCCCTGTGCCCCTGCAGGGGTGTTGGGAGGGGACGCTGACTTCTGAGGGCTTCTGCTGAGTTAGCATCCACAAGATCACTCACTGTGCGGCCACATCTAAACAGCCCACTCTCAGGGGTAAAACTCTGTAAACTCTCTTGCAGCTGATCAGCTCCTGCCAGGAATGCCTGTCCCCCTCCTTCTATCACCAGACCCTCCTCTTTTTCCTTCCTAAAACCAAGCATCTTTCTCTTGTCTGGCTGCCAACTGTTCTCCCTTTCAGCTGGTTATATTTCCATCCAGCTGCATCAATGGGTAGGTTCATAGAATCCGAGCCCTTCACAATATGGTTAGGAATTTCTCTTTCCCTCACCACATTCAACAGTGAGGCACTAATCTCCTTGAAATATAGGGAAACTGAGAAACAGAGAGGGGCAGTGACTTGCTCACATTCACCTAGAAGGCAGCAGGAAATCTGGGAGCAGCATCCTCTCTCTGCTAGGCCTTCCTTCCCAGCAACACTAGCTGAGTTACCTTCTTGCTTTGCAATGGGTTCTACAACCAGCTAGGGCCAGACTGCTAAGACATTATGATTCATTCCCATTTAACGGGGGAAACTGAGGCAAGGAGTGCTGCATGTCATGACCAAGGCCACGAGGATGGTATTTGCGTTGGAGCTGAGATCAGAACCTGAGAGCTTCTGGCACCAAAAACTACCTCTCTGTCTTTTTTTTTTTCCCTTTCAGTTTGTTTCTGTGCTTAGGGGCAAAAAGAGAAAAGAGAAGCGTAGACACCCAGACTCCAAAACCATCAACGGTGAGAGCCCTGTGGGTGTCGATCTACCAACGAGCAGGTCGTTCCCTGGCTCCTGCCTCTTTCCTGGGCTGGTGAGTGCTTCTGGCAGAAAAGAGCTTTCTCAGTGGGTCCGTCAGACAGTCCAAGAGGAGCTGGAGAAGTGCCGCCGGCAGGTGGAATTCAGTGAAACCTCCGAGGACAAGGAGCTCAGCTCTGTCACCGTGTCTGAGTCCGAGATGGAGGCCTGTCAGATCAGTGACTCTTGCCAAGAAGAGTGGAAGCAGGTGAGTTGGACTTCGTGGGACAGCACCAGGAACCTGTTCTCCAGCAGTCTGGCATGGTGTTCTCCTAAGTAAAGTGCCTGGAGATTGAGCTGCACAAGGCAGGGTTCTGTTTTGGTAGGCTAGGCCTCCTGAAAACCCACCTCTGTGGGACTTCAAACATGGCAAAAAACAGGGTACATTTCAATAATTATCTGAACCTTTTAAAATTATGGTGCTATAAATCAACTGTCCCCTTCCTGTGACAGCCCGTTTGGCTTTTATTGGTGTTTTAGAGAAGATGCACTGAGAAAAATTTACATTTTGAGGGTCTTTAAAGTCCTGGGAACTATTCTTCTCCATCTAACAGTCTGTAGCTGGTTTCCATGTCTTCCTTCCTGGGTATTATAAATGCAAACCATTACTCTCGTGTCAGCAGAGAGCGCTTCGGCAGGAGCATTCGTGCCAACATCCAGAAAGGTTACACATCTGAGCAGTGTAAAACTGTATAAGCCAAGGTCCAGGTCAAAGAGAGAACCACTCGGTGCTAAACCAAGCTTAGCCACCTTTCGTGTTACCCTAGGTGGTTGAGAGTCTGAGACATCGAAGTAGAAGAACACTCATGGCCCCAGTGTCTCTCAGGAGCTGACATCCTGGAGCCGCCAGCAGGCGATGGTTGGGACAGGACAGGGGTTTTTGAATTCCAAGCAAAGCAGAACAGAGCCAAGTGGAAGACACTGGGAACTGGTCTCTTACCACAACCTGGATTTTTTCCCCTCTCCTGCTCTGTATTTATGAACACAGAGGCCAACTTTGTCCTCTCAGCGAAGGCCCCGTCCTGTGAGAGTCCCGTATGCATATATACGAGAGCCCCCTGGTCTCAGAGCTCAATGTGAAGTTTCACAGTCCTCTGTTTCACACCCACCTTCACACTGTTCCTCAAAACTCTCCTTAGCCAGAATGCCTGCAGAAAAGCTTGACTCGTAGGCTGCTGGCACGCAGAAACCATCAGCTACCATTCGTTATTGCCTTGTACTCCCCTCTTGCTTGTCTTGCCCCTGACACAAGATGGTCTCTATTTTGCTCTGTGCTGGTGAAGGGCCTGGCACAGTGGAGTCCTGGCCCATGACTGGGGCTTCTAGCTGTTATGGCTGTAACAATGTGGAGTGTAGTTATTGTTGCTGAAATGATACCTATGGTGTGCAAAGTGTTGGTAAATGTTGACATTGCAGAGTCGGGTGTGTTTGGTTTCTCAGATTGTAGATGTATTGTGGAGTGACCCGGTGCCTCAGGAGGGCTGTAAAAGGAACACCGTCCGAGGAGGTGGCTGCTACTTCGGGCCTGATGTCACAGAGATGATTCTACAGAAACACAGCTTGCAGCTCCTGATTCGCTCACATGAGTGCAAGCAGGAAGGCTACGAGTTCTGCCACAGCCGAAAGGTAGCAATGCCACAGGGATGGTGCGAAGGAGTTTGAGCGCGTCTGTACTGAGCCTTTCTTTGGAGTTTTGCTTTAACTCTGAATTCCTTGACTTGGTGATGCATTTGTTAATAACTACTATACAAATGGCGGTTAGGCCTTTACCCTGGAGTTACAGTTACGAGATTTCCACCCTAAGTCAGTTCTGGCCTGGGAATCTCAAACTAAAATTACACTTCAGATGGACCTGTCCCTTATATGCTGCTCCTGCATAGCTGTGTCTGTCCATTGTCAGGTGCCGTACTTAGTAAATGGAATCCTCTCTCCTTTGTTATGATATCACCCTGGGGCGTTCTAAGCATGTTCTGTTCAAAATTGTGTGAGATGATGCCGGGGTGAGAAACTGCAGCAGTGTTTAAAAGCAGGTACAGGAGCAAACTCTGCTCGCAGATACACGTGGGTGGAGCCAGAGTGACTCGACTGACTTTACTGGAGCTGGTCTGAATTCATCAATGTATATCTGACCATAGAATTTTGTCAGGAGAACTTGGTAAAACAGCGAAAGCCTGGGGCTGGTGTCTAGTGACTTTGGTGGTGACCATGGAGAACATTATATGTTTTTTCTTCTTCCCTTCTCAAACACCCTCCTAGAATCTCCTTTTCCCAAACAAGCTATACTGCTCCTTGAGCTGATCAGGGATTGGTGAATGTTTGTGAATTGTCTGTGTGTATCAGACCTGACTGTAAGCACCTGCTCATTTTTCCCATTTAGGTACTGACCATATTTTCCGCTTCAAACTACTATGAGGTTGGCAGTAACAGAGGAGCCTATGTGAAACTGGGACCCGACCTGATCCCTCATTTTGTGCAGTATCAAGCTAACAAGACAGCCCATACCTTAACTATGAGACAAAGGCAAGACTTACTAGCGTACTGTTACACAGGGCCTAGACATACAACGTGGTAGCCGTGCTGTTAAGAGATGCACTTTAGGTCACCAAATTCTGCTTTAGAATGAAACCAGGGAAGATTGATTCAAAACCCCAGGTCTGAACATTTCTGATGCTTTGAGAAAGTTATGAGTCAAGATGGGGTTGTCATTCTAAAAGCTGAGACTTAACACAGCGAGCAGCTGTGTGCTTGAGACGGGAATTACTGGGTGTTATGCAGGAGATGATAGTAAAGCTGTCTTCAGGGCTGTGACTCTTCATCTTGGGTCCATTTCCAGTCTTCCCTTTTCAGCATAAAATGTTTACAAACTACCTGGAAGTTCCACGCAATCACTTCAAAAAGCTTCTCAGTCCGGCGTGTTCTAAGTGGCTGATCTCATCTGAACAACCAACACAAACGTAGATGAACCCTATGTTTGTCAATGCATTAGGAATAACCCAGGTGTCTATTCTTGGGACCACACCCGGCTCCTGGATTGACTTTATCAGGTTCCCGAGCTGATTTCTATTTGGGGGTGAGGGTGGTCTTTGAGCCCTGTTCACAATGCAGTGACTCCTGCTGGTATGAGTTACATCAAGTCTACTTGGCCAACTATCTTGTGTAATCTGGTGTGTTGCAGTTTGGTTTTAACCTGCTTACAACAAATGCACTATGCTTGTGTGAGACATGGGTATGTCCAGAGCCCGTTGAATGGTCCAGATTGACAGCCAGGGCAGATGTGCTTTATCTTGTTCTCAGGGGATGAGTTTTGTTTTTTGATGTGTGTCTCTTCTGCTGCTTCTAGGATCAGCAGAGTGGAGGAGTCGGCCTTTCGCGCACTCAGGGAGAAGCTCTTTGCTCACACATCCGACCTCCTCTGTGCATTTAAGGGCTATGACCAGGATGAAATGGGTAAGTCTCAGCAAAGAAACAGCCTCAGGTGACCTCATAGGCAGTCGACAGGATCCCAGGTGGGTTTCCATGCTGTGATGGGGCAGACATTCTACAACAGCTGCACAGCCCTGGTTGGCAATGGGCTCCAAGGGGCAAAAAGCCAGAGTCAGAGAACTTGGCACTTGGTGTCCAGGTTGCTGCTGCCTGTGTCTTGTTAACCCAGGCTTGTGTGCTTGTGACTTTGCAAACTTACCTCCTGGGATGGGGAAAGAGAGCTCATCTCTGCCTGTGCTGACCTTCTCTCCCCCTCAATCTAGCAGCAGTGCTGCACCTTGGTTGGAGGAGTGTCACTGCAGAGCAGGTGCAGGTCCCACATAGCCCGTGGAAGGTGTGGCGATGCAACCAACGGGATTATTGACTGCCGTTCCTCCCAGGGGCCATTTCGGCCTTTGGCTCCGGTTCCCTGGGTGCTTCCACAAGTGTCCCTTTCAAACAGGAACGATCACACTGAGTGACTGGGCCACGGCGGTGGAGTCCGTCTTGCATTTCGGCCTGCCCTGGCGGATGCTGAGGCCGCAGCTGGTTCGCAGCACTGCAGGGGGCATGCTGGAGTACAAATCCTGGCTCGCTGATTTAGCTGTGGAACAACGGAGCAAAGAGGTAGGAGGAGTACGCACCCATTCCTCAGCGCAAAGTAGAAGGCTCGGACAGTGAAGCCCACTTGATCACAGACTGACAGGGCCTGCAGATCCTGTGGTGCTGAGGGCCTGAATGTGCTAGGAAAGCTTAGGTGGAGAACTTCTTGGTGTGGGGCCTAATCCAAGCCCACTCTGATATCAGTGAGGTTCCATGTGTGTTAGATCAGGCCTATGTACATTTTATTCATATGGTTGATAGTTATATATCTATTGCTGTTCCTTTCTGTTTCAACACTAGCAAGTTAATCCTGGAATCCTTATAGCTATCTTGTGAGGTAAATAAGGACCAAACCTTTTTTTTTTCCCCCCTGAGTGGGAATGGATTTGTGTTTCTTTTATGAGCATTATGAGGGGATTGGGGGGCTCTTTGTCATAGGAAGCCACTTAGGTGACCTAAAATTAAAAAAACAAACAAACTTAGAGCTCGGGAACAAACTGGCATTTTTAGATCCACATTTGGAATAAGCCATAACAGGAGAGGTGTGCAAGCTCAGCCCATTGTGACATTCAGGCCTGGATCTCACTGTGGATTTAGAGGTGCTGATGTTCAGGGCTTTTTCAGATCCCAGTTTTAGGGATGTGATGCTGACACAGTGACTTGATGTGAGCCTATAATTGCTTTTTAAATACATGGAGATACACATCTTGTAGAGCTGGAAGGAACCTCAGGAGCTCATGGAGTCCAGTCCCTTATGAGGGCCAAGCACCATCCCGTTTTTTTTTAAATCTATTGGCCCCAGATGTTAGGAATAATTAAAAAAGGGATAGAAAATAAGACAAAGAATATCTTACTTCCCCTATATAACACTATGGTACGCCCACATCTTGAGTACCGCGTGCAGATGTGGTCTCCTCACCTCAAAAAAGATATGTTGGCATTAGAAAAGGTTCAGAAAAGGGCAACTAAAATGATTAAGGGTTTGGAACGGGTCCCATATGGGGAGAGGCTAGGACTTTTCAGTCTTGAAAAGAGGCGATTGAGGGGTGATATGATAGAGGTATATAAAATCATGAATGGTATGGAGAAAGTGAATACAGAAAAGTTATTTACTGGTTCCCATAATATAAGAACTAGAGGACACCAAATGAAATTAATGGGTAGCAGGTTCAAAACTAATAAAAGAAAGTTTTTCTTCACACAGCGCACAGTCAACCTGTTGAACTCCTTACCAGAGGACACTGTGAAGGTCAGGACTCTAACAGAGTTTAAAAAAGAGCTCAATAAATGTTTGGAGGCTAGGTCCATAGATGGCTATTAGCAAGGGGTAAGGTATGGTGCCTAGCCTTTTGTCAAAGGCAGGAGACAAAGCACTTGGTCATTGTCTTTGGTTCACTTCCTCTGGGGCACCTGGCAATGTTACTGTTGGCAGACAGGATACTGAGCTCGATGGATCTTTGGTCTGGCCCAGTATGGCCATTCTTATGTTCTCATCCCTAAATGGCCCCTCAAGGATTGAGCTCACAACCCTGTGTTTAGCAGGCTAATGCTCAAACCACTGAGCTATCCCTCAAGTAACCCTTAATGCAAACCCAATTGCATTGACGTGCCCATCTTATGATGACTGTTGAGCGCTTACCGATGAGGTCACGGTGGGATGCAGAGACACCCACAGGACCAAAATGTCAAGAAAACACCAAAAGATTTAACTCTGTATACCGCTGAATTATTTAGTAAGGGGTTCTAAGTGTTTCAGTTTCCAGGACAAAGTAACATGACAAGGCAATTCTTTTTGGCTGTGGATGAATTGCTTTTATTTACACAGCATCGGCTCTAAATCTCAGCCTATTCTAGGACATGGTAGTGAGTCAGTGTGAAGTGAAATGCATTTTATCTTCCAGCACATACAGTCAAGCTTGCTAGAAATCATTTATCGAAACAGATCCAACCTGGAGACCATATTCAGGATCATAGATAGTGATCATTCAGGTAAGGATGTTTTGACTCACTTTCCCTACTCCACTGTACACGAATCCACTGAGACTTGTGCATTCAAAATGCACGTATCTTGCGTTTACACAAGAGGAGGTGGGGAGACCCGCAGCTTCCAGCTGGCTGGGCAGCACCTGGCCAACACAGCCGACCGCGGGGGTCCCCGGCTGTGGGGTGGGGAGACTTGGCAGCTCTATGGCTGGCAGCTTGATTCCGGTTTCCTATGGGCTTGCAGGATCCAGGAAACTGGTCAGTTTCCCGGTCCCTCAAGTGGCAGGGAGACTGGCACTAGGCTGCAGCTGTCGCCCCTCAACTTGTGTGAAAATTTGAGTTACATGTGAGTTGCAGAAACACAACCGCCTACACAACTTGAGGGTTTATTGTATTATATACATGCACACTCATACATGAAGCCACACTTTGTTCCATCCTATTTTCAGCTCACACTTATTGTATGCTAAGCCTGAGAAACAGGCAACAGCTTGTACAAGGGCTTGAAAAGGTCTTGGAAGCCAAAATAGCCCTGGGGTTCAGCTGAGGAGTCCTTTAATTGTGCAGGAACCACTTCTTTGTGCTGTGAAAATAGGCTCTTGTTGGACCTCTGTGGAAAAATACTACTTACAACTTTGTGGTTAAGGTACCCCACTGGGACCCAGATCTGGGGTTTGTTCCCCACTGTGCTCATCGCTACCTTTTGCAACTGGCAAATTACTTACATTCCCCTTGTACACCATTGAGGACAATGGTAGTTTTTGTCAATGACTTTCAGAAGTGTCAGATTGAGCCCTTAAGCCTGTCTGTGCATCAGTTTCCCACTTGTAAAATGGGGATACTACCTGATGGGTCTTCAGAAACTTACTACAGTGAAGGTTTGTAATATACTGAGTGCAGAGCAGTAAGATGGTGTTCTGGATAAGTTCATTATAAAAGTATAATGTCTGTGAAACCATGAGGCTACATGTGAACTATCCTACTGGTTAATCCCTTTGAGGAGTGGTCAGCATCACCAGTAATCAGACTTCTGCTCATTTCCTTGCAATACTTATTCTATGAGGAATGGCGATCCCCAGCACCACGTAACCAAAGAGCCAGTTGGATTAACTGTATATACTGCTCAGTTTGTAGTAGCAGGGCCTTTGCTTTGCTGCTTGGAACCCCTTTCCTGCCACAGCGCATTGAACCTTTGCTTCCTTTGCTTATTAGCTCTGCGTTAGTAGTTACGATTTTGCTCCTCTCTAGCACTTCCTGAACAGTCATTAATTTAGCCTCTACAGCCAACCAAGGTATGGAGGAGCGTTACCAATGTATAGATGGGAAGATGAGGCACCTGCAGTCACTGACTGCTTCAAGGCAGTGAGTCTGATCCAGGAACAGAATGTGCCTTTCTTGCACAGAAGTGGCAGCACTGGCTTAGGGTGCTACACTTATCTGACCCATTGTGCTGCTGAAGGGATAGGCTCAGCAGAAGGCTGAGGCTTTGTGCACATCAGTGACCATCCTATGCTGCCCACTAAACTGAATTTGCCATTTCTTCCCTGCAGGGCTCATTTCCTTTGAGGAATTCCGCCAGACATGGAAGCTATTCAGCTCCCATATGAGCATTGAGCTGACAGATGATGGCATCAGCGACTTGGCCCGCAGTATAGATTTCAACAAGGATGGGAACATAGACTTCAACGAATTCCTGGAGGCTTTCCGCCTCACTGAGCATTCTCAGGGGGAATAACCAAGCAGCAGAGATACTCTGTCCCACCCTGAGATGACAGCTAGCAAGGAAGTTTGAAATGTCACATGCAATGCCTTGGACTATCGCCTGAGCTACATCACCCTACTCCCTGGAGGATGTGCCTGTAGCTATAAGAGTTTTAGATACCTACATGGTGCCAGTTGTGACTGCCCCATCCCATAAGCAGCAATGTTCCATTTTTGTACCATAACTGACTCGAGTCAGTACACTGTACTCTAAATGGATGGAATTTGACAAAAAACTCTGTTCCCACAGTGGAGTTTTTCTAACCCTCTGCAAGGTTAGTGTAGCTTGCTCCAGGAGTGTCAGTAAATGGTGGTCAACTGTTACAGCATCAACTTCCACTGAAGTGGAATTCTTGGGAACACCTGCAGTAGCTGAAGTTGTTCAAATGTCTAAAAGCAAGATCCTGCACTGCTTTTATGTTTGTACTTTGTTTTTAATTAAATGCTAGAAGCAACCATTAATAATGAGTGATTCCAGATTCTTGAGGCTATGGAGCTTGGCACTAATTTTTGCATGAAGTTCATCTCTTTAAAAAAAAAAAAATGTGTCTTGCTTTAAACTGCTGGAGAATCTGCCCCATCTATAGGGTGAGAGATACTATTGGTTCATCACCCTGCTATAGTATGTGCATTATTTCTAGTCTGAAGGGCTTTACCTCTGCTCCTTGAATTACAAGACAGTTACATGAATCTTAAGAGTGGCTCTAGAGGTTCAGATAATTGACTCATTGCCATATAATGGCAATGCAGAGAAAAGTTGGAACACAGCAGGGACTCTTCCCTAACAGTTTCATGAATGCACTAACCTCGGTAGATTTACCAAGTTATGCAGACAAATTTGACTCAGTGTCCAGTGAACAAATAAATGGTATTTACCAGGGAAGTTTCACTCTGAGTCATGTCTGAGTTTCCAAACTTGTCAGGTGTCTATTAAAAAAAATTATAGCATTCAAAGTACAGGTTGAACCTCTCTCTGCCAGCCCCCGGGGAACCTGACTGGTGCTGGACAAGAGAATCTGATGGCCTACAGGAGGTCAATACTGTTTAGCACATTACCAACACTTCTGCTTACTGCCTTATTAGAAGACATTTGGGGTAAATTACAGCTAAGTAATAGCACAGAATACTGGGAGTCAGGACTGATGCCCCTAGGAAACTTGGCTACAGCCATGAGATGTGGTCATCCACATAATTAATATGCCAGATTTTGGATGATGCTGGATGAGAGGTTCAACACTTATCTAGAGTTGTGCTAATATAATGCAAGGGAAGAAATTAGGCAAAACTCATTTCAAACTTAATTTCTTTGCAGTAAGTTGCTTAGTAGATTTTTAATCAAGTGTCTTTCTACAATAGTTGATAGTTTCTTGGAGATCTGTCTTTCTAAAGAATGAACAATGCTCTGTAACTTAATACAAAGACAAGCTTTTGGCTTTAGAAATAAGGCACCAAGATAGATAAGACAAGTGTTTAAAGTGGGTATTTTATTCTATTTCCTAAATAAGCAAAATATAAAAAGTCACATTACATCCATGACATTAAACCCACAATGTCCCCCTGCAGATAAACAATATTAAACATGTTTATAGTGTAAAGTACAAGTTTGCAACAGCCTACTTATTTTGGTGTGTCTAATTTTGTGATGTAGATTCATGGTTTTACTCACCACAAAAAGGAAAGATTTGCTTAGCATTGCATGGAAGAACAATGCTGTTGTAAAAATGTACAATAGTACATAACTTTTATAGTAGAACAAGTATCTAAACAGATTCAGTTTCTTTCATTAAAGCCTGTATAGCTTCATATATTTAAACCTTCCAAAGGTCAGTGAGTTTGATAAACACAGAAGAGGCTTCGCCAGTACAAAAGATTACACAGCCAATACCAAATTTCTGAGAAGCCTGTTAAGTTTGCATTTTTTAAACTTGGTCAGTTTCAGCCTTTGAAAGTGAACCTTGAAACAAAGCAAATGCATTTGATACACCAACAGTGGGTTAGGACAAGTCAACTGAAGTTTCCTCCTCTGATGGGGATGCTCTCATTCAATCCATGTTCTATTAATTTTATATCTTCCAGGTCATCTTTTATTATGCTAATCAAATGACTCAGGCCTTCCTGTTGCTGCTTCAAATGCTAGAACAATTAAAGAAAGAAGGTGAGCAAACACTTCAGCTGTAGCATTTATCCCACAACCTACATCTGAGCCCCTATTTGAATAAAAGATCCGAATATGCTTAGGACCTCTCTAAAATACCCTTAAGTTATTATAGCAGCTATAAGTTTACTCTTTGTAAGCTACAGTACATTCTTGTGCCAAGAATACACAGTCTCATGCCAGAAGGCCTTTAAATTTGTTACAGAAGACACAGCTGAATTCACTCAATATCAGAGCAGGTTGGAAAATGCAGATTGAATTAAACTTCTGCCAAGACACTGAGTTCCAGGGTTGACAGGGCTTTTTCAGCTAGCACAGACAACCCAGCTAAAGATAGCTGATTTGCAGCCCTCAGACCAGCATCCAGTAGGTTAGGCTCTGGACCTGCCTTCTCATCCAGGGCTCCCAACTGGCCCTCTAATAGGCCAAGGAACCTGAAGTCCTGTGAGTGGTTTCCTAGGATCTGCGCTTCCTGGTAGCCAGCCATGCATGTGGATTGCTTGGGGCACTGCAGGAACAGAACTCCCCTACACATCAAGATGGCAAAGAACAGCGCTAGGAGTCTAGGGAAAACCCAACAACAAGCACATACTAAGGGCACCTGAGGGTCCAGAGCTTTGCTGGAACTCCCAGCACCACTGTTTTCCAGCTTTTTACATATAGGCTGTGCACGAATCCTGCACGTAGGTCTCTGCCAGGAATACTTACCTGCTTGATTTCTTGTAAGAGATCTGCATCAATATAGTACCTCTCTTCAGCCCGAACTGCTCCAAAATGATTTTGCATCCTGATCTGAGACATCAGCTCATTTAGTCGACCCTACAAATAGATGGGAGCCACAAGTATGAGGACAGAAAAGCAGGTGCGCCCCCCACAGCCATAGGCCTGAGAGAGAAAGGTGTGTTAGAGTTAAGATTTTGGCTCAGCTTCACTTTTTTTTTTTTTTAAATAAAAATGGGAGTACACAACAGTAAAATACCATTCATGACTGTTTCAGTATTTGCTTTGTAGGGCCCATCTTCTTGCCCCCACCACCCTCTGCCAAAAAAAAAAAAACAAAAAACCACACCTGGGTTTAGGACTTGCAACTGAGTCAAATTAACAGGGAAAATGTCCATATTTCTCCTAGGAAAGAACATGACCTACAAACACTTAACAGTTCTGGGGGTGTTTCTTTACAACATTATGTACATCAAGAACCCAAGTTTCTGTGGGGAGACCTCATAAGTGACTCACCTTGAACTGAGTTGGTGCATTGAGTTCACATTGAATTGTATCTAATTGTACCCGGAGCTGCTCTTCATCAGCCTGAATGGCATAGCCACTTTTCCTCTGGATCTCTTGTTTAATTAACACCTGCAAATGGAGCCATGGCAATTGAGCTTTGCAATGACTACACACTTGGTTTATGCTCATAAACACCAAACATTAAGATTCTCCAGCACCTGGCTGACAGAAGAGTAATGTGTCTAAAAGCTGCCATGCATGCTGTATGCATTATTACACTCTCAGGCTATTAGAGACAAGATGGGTGAGGTCAGCGTAACAAAAGTGCAAAGATTACCTCACCCCCCCACTTGTAGGCTGTGTGTCAATTTCTATGCTGTAAGCAGGCCCACTGAAGGGGTGGGAGAAATTGCATAGGGGCCTGGGGTGCCCCCGAGCTTGCTTGCTTCCTTGTGTGTGTGCGCGTGTACACACACACACACACACACACACACACACACACACACACACTTGTGCTGCTTTAAACTCAAGCTTGGGTCTGCAGAGTGGGAGTGGCAGCTGCTGGGGAAGAGCAGAGCTCCCTGCATTTTAAGCAGAGCTCAGGTCAGCAGAGCAGCAAGTGCTCCCTGCCAATCCTTCCCCCCAGATCCTCATCCATGGGTGGGGTGGGGGGGAGCTGGTCCCCTCTTACTTGATGGTGGGGGGTGGTTTGTTGTGACCACTTCCCACTCCGTCCATCTGTTCACCCCTCTCACAGAAGACTTTTTAGCCTTTTACTCAACCTCAGATTAGAGATTTGACAGAAGGGAGTTTTCAACTGCCAATGAGCAAACCAACCACACGACGAAAAGAATAATAAATCCAATAAACCAGCAGCCTTGAGCACCTTCACTGGGAGTGTAAAGAAATCATTTCAGATTAAACTTCTGCTTGTGCCAGCATGCATACACTCAGTTTCAATCAATCCACTAGGGAAAGGAGTTTATAAAGAATTGGTATAAATCTGGGCAGGTACAGGATCTAAACCACTTAAAACTGGGTTAACAAAACCTGACTCGTTCCAACTCTGGCACAAAACCTTAGGCAGCTTTTTTGGGAAGTCCCTGGTGTTCAGGAGAGGGAAACTTGCACACAAACTGACAAATAGTCCCAGGAACGGGAAGTAGGGCTGTTCAAGAAAGACTAAGCCGAGCTGTGGAGCACACATTGGATCAAATAACTGAAAGCATCTCAGCATTACCTGTAAGGTTCTGTGAGACAGATCCATCAGTTTCCTCTTGTACTGTGCTATTTTTGCCATAGTTGTCGTCTGATTTTTCTGCAGCTCACTAATATCTTCGGATATTATCTGAAAGAAGAACGTAGTTGCACCTGGAGCTCCAACAAACAGCGATTTTTATCTTTTTACAGAAAAAAGATCCTGCGTGTAAGACAACCGTACGAGTACCAGCACTAATTTTTCAGGCCATTAAAGTTCCAGAACATAATTAATCCTAACGGAAAGGGGGCCATATTCAAAAAAAACCTGCAAAAAGTGTGGAGTAGCTCATCTAAGAATGCCCTTGTACACCCTTTAACAATGGTGTCTGCTCCAGCCCATCTACGCAATCACCGTTATTCTGTTTTGTACGTAATTATCTGAAAAGTTTTAAATATTCTCCTGAGCAGGAGAAACAGGAACACCTTATTTTGTCAGTATCCTTAACACATTCCCTGCTTGCCACCTGTGTCCCCTCAAAAAGTGAGAATAGCTTTTCCAGTCAGGTAGTTACAGTGCACCCTTCCCTACAGGATCAGTGCCTAATGTACACATCCCAAACTGAGGCTGTGTCAGGTGCTAAGGCTGGCATTTTCAGGAGACCTAAAAAGATATTAAGTACCCCACTCACTGGAAGTCAGAAGGAGTGGGCTGCCTAACTTGGAGGCTTTCGAAAAATGCCTGAATGCGTTAATTTTAGCCTTGGTCATAGCCAGAAAGGTGACAATTTTCTTTCAAGGGAGCAGATGAGAAGACACAAAGCAGAGATCAGCTGCTTTTTAAATGGAAGCATGAGTACAATTTCATAAGCCTTCAGCTCCAGTGGATAACATGGTGGGAAATATGCAATATATATAAGAATCCCAACAGCTTCCCTAAGGGTAGCCTTGCGCTCCCTGATTCAGCTAAGACACCTACTTAAAGACATTATTGTGAACACAAATGCTCATGACTGCAGAGATGCAGGCTTCCATGGTACACGTCCAGTGGGATAAAAATGCTGGGCACAGCTGCAGCTGACCCAGGTCAGCTAACTCTAAGGATTCAAGCTGCAAGGCTAAAAACAGCTGTGTAAACATTCAGGCTGAGGTCTGACATGGAGGATCGGACAGCTCAGCCCCCAACATAGCAATTTTACAGCTCTACAGCCCATGAACCTGAGTCAGCCGACTCAGGCCAGCCGTGGGTGTTTAACAGCTCTACACTGCTACCACCATGGGCAGAGGAATGTAGGCTAAAGTATTAACATTTCCACAAATAGTTTGCGGCAGTGGGAAGTCATGATTTAAGTCCACAAGAGTCCCACATTTCAAGGGCTAAATCCATTATCTCCAAGCATGATCATAATGAATGGTGTCAAGAAGGTAACACTTACGTCTAATCTGGTCTGATGCTGCTTAGTCATCTGATCTTGGACCTTTAACCGTCTCAACAGCTCTTTGAAACCTACCATGGGCACAGGAATAAGCCTATGGGAACAGAAGTTTTTAAAGATTAAACTCGGGATTTATAGTTATATTTAGCAAACTATTACTGAACTGCAGCCTCTGTGTTCATTACAAGAATGAGGAAACCCACTGTAATTACAATTTAAAGACCAGCAATATTATTAGGTAAGGAGCTTTCATGGGAAAGATCCACTTCTTTATAGCTCATTACCTAATAAAAAAGACTAACAGTATTATAAGATGCAACAGGACTGCTTGCTTTGTCTTGCAAAGATACAAACTAACACAGCTACCTCTGTAATTACAGTTGTTAAGTTCAACAGTCCTCACCCCTCTTCCAACTATGGAGGAGATTGATGTATCTGAACTTCAAACCAGCACATTTCTTGGGGTTAAACCCCTCCTATTAGTCCTGCAACTGTACATAAACAGTCAGCTAACAGCTCCAAACAGTTAACATATCCTGGAGCAGTGGTGGGCAACCTGCAGCCCATCAGGGCCATCCACTGATGGGCCTTGAGATATTTTGCTGATGGTGACTGTCCACAGGCACAGTCCCCGCACAGCTCCCCATGGCCGCAGTTCACCATTCCCAGCCAGTGGGAACCGTGGGAAGCATGGCCCACAGGGACACGCTGGCTGCCATTTCCTGCAGCTCTCATTGGCCAGGAATGGTGAACTGCAGCCTCTGGGAGCTAAGGGGAAAGGCATGGCGTGTTTGGACAGGCGATGTCAGAAAATGTCTCATGGCCCACCAACGGATTACCCTGATTGGCCACATACAGCCTGCAGCTCACAGGTTGCCCCTACTGAGCAAGAATTCACAGCCTTCTGCCCATTGCAACCTGAAACAGACATGACTTCTGACCCCAATCCCACAGGCCTCCTCTGACACAAAATTTACCATATTTATATATAAAAAAGCGAGGGGGTGTGGCCTACCTTGTACACATACCTCTATAACTAACAGAGACCTGATCAGCTCAGGAGAGGGAGAAGGAAGGAGATGAAAGTTAGTGAATGGGCTTCTCTTTCCTTACCCTGCATCCTAGAGATAGATCTTTACTTAACTGGGATTTTTGTGAGGAAGATCTGTACAATTCTGTGGCTATTCTTTCATCACTACCCTGTAGTTATAGTCCTATAAAACACAGCTCTAACTCTAAAATAGCTCCTAAAAGTTACCTGGAAGTTATTTCAGAAAGTGTTTATACGAGTAAATTCACACAGTTTATTCATATTTACAGAAACAACAAAAAAAAGACATTTACTTTTCAGGATCAGGATTATCTACTTTGGCCTGTTCCCAGATAATAGGATCAACACCTACAAGAAAAAAAAAACAGAAATAATTTTAAAGACAATCTTAATGGCTTTTGCATTATATGGTGGGTAACTCAAGTTTATCAAATCTGATCAAAGTGCCACACACTGACAACAGCTGTGAAACTGAATGCCACAATTTATTCCTCCCTGGGTATACCGTCTTTCACGAAACTGGGTCTTCCTTGGCATGGCCAGTAACCCAGATTATGCAGATTCCTGTGTTAATGCATCTTTGGATTTACTGTATTACTTTTGTTTTGTCTGCTGATTAATATCAAATCAGTCTCCTCAATGTCATGAACAAACGTACTGAATGAAATAGGTTGTGATATCAAGACGTACAGAGTTAATATTTCCCCGGCACCAGAGCAAAGTTAACCCTTTCTTCTATGGGTAAAGCAACTGATTTGTGTGTGTAGAAGTCTGCTGACCCCATTTTAAAATCCAATTAATGAATGTACTATATTAACTTTGTTGTGAAGTTAAATTGACAGGTCACACTTCACCTGCACGATGCTTTTTTATGCTAGCTGCCCATAAATGGATTGCATTATCTGAACTATTTAGTTAGATATTTATTTATAATAAACTAAAATGTTGAAATTCATGCCTATTAAAAACCCATTATTTACAGCTCGTCATATGCATCAACCTATACTTTAGAAGTTCAGTTTTTCAGGATGACAAACTCACGATGTAAATGGAGAACATGAAGTGTTTTTGTTTACCAACTATTTTAGCATACTACTATATACCAGCAGGAGGGTTCTGCAGAAGCTGTTTGATTTGTGCTGGAGAAAGTTCTGTTCTGGCCATGGAAAGGGTAACGCCAAGCTGCTGCAGTGATGTTTTTATGTTGACTTGTTCAAAATGAGCATACAGGGCTGTTGCTGGAACTCTCCTTGAAGTCCCATTTGGCGACCGCTCAACAACATAAATGACAACTTCAGTCCTGAACAAGCAAATGCATCCGGAAAGAAAAGTAAGAACACAAAGACACAAATTAGTTAATGGTTTACAGAAATAACTGAAACAGCATAACTGTGTTTAATTAATACGTTCCAGTCAATTAAATATCACAGAAAATATTTACTAGTGACTAATATAGCAAACAGGGAGAAAAAGAGTATCACATCCAGCATTATAAGGAAATATTAATCAAGTGTTCAGAAGTCAAATACCGGTTAAATGAAACTACAAACCTATGGAGCACGAAAAGTGCTTAGACACTGATGTGCGGCCAGCGTGTATTAGAAACCACCACCTGTTCACGTTTTGGTAACAAAGCAAGATGAGCATGATAACCTGCACGTAACTTCCTACATTGTGTCAGCCTAGTTCTGGAGCAGCCCGAGATGTTTTACCGCCCACCCAAAACACACAAAAATTCTGTGCACCGCCCTTCTTCTGCCCCCAACCAGTAGGCAAAAAAAGCACAGCCAACCGAGCAGGGGATGGAGGGAGGAGCTAAGAAATGTCCCCAGTCACCAGAACTTTGGTGGTGCCATCTTGAAGTTAGTGCTCAGGGTGACTACCCTGCTCACCCATGCCTAGAACCAGCCCTGACCAAGCCTAAATTCTATTACTGGAGTATCACATTTCTTGTCTTTTCATATATCAAGCCAGTCCGTATGTCAGGTAAAGAAATACTTTAGGTACACAGGTGTATAGGAACAGTTCTCTGGTTAGGGATATAAAATCCCATTTAATTGGTTAACTGGCTAAACACTGGGTTTAGCTGCTTAAAAAGGTTTGGGGGGTGGCTAGGGAGCCCCTGCTCATGGTGCCCCGAGCAGCCCCTGTCCACATAGCCTCAGGGTGGATGGGTGTGTGGGGCGGTGGGGGTCGGGAAGGGGCAGGCTTTGCCACGTGCTCCAGCTGGGCCAGAGCAGGCCCTGAGCACTGTGGCCCTGGGTATACCACAGGCAAATGTGCTCCAGCTGGGCCAGAGCATAGGGTTGGGGGCCACTAGTCTGGACCAGATGGAGCACCTCCATCCACAGTGTTCTTGCATGGCTAGAACAACCCCTCAGCCTCTGTGGGTTTGCTCTAGCCCATACTGGTTAACTGGAACTGGTAAACCTTTAACATCCCTAAAGCTGGTACATCAGACATGGTCCGTAAGCAAACTTAACTCTAAAGCAAATATTTCTGGTGTGAAATGCTAACAGTTACCTTGTCAGCAATGGTCCAAAAAACTATCAGTCTTAAATATCTTACTGGTCGGGAACACTCTCCGCTGTTTAAAATACTTGGTGCATTTAACCCAGTTAAACCACTGCACACATTCTTTATGTTCCCTGTGCTGCTGCTGAGCAGAGGAATCTCAAGATAAGAATATTCTCAGAACTTCACTGGACTGACATGAATGCCAAGTAAACCAAGGAAAAGACATTGAAGTTAGTGATCCACCAGAAACAGTGGAAAGAAATTAAAAGAAAACAAAAAAAATAGGCTAAAACATGTAGGCAAATAAATTGATACTGTTGAAGAACACAGATGTTACTATATTAAGAACAGAAACATTAAAACTTTAAACATACATTTGAGTATTACTATAAGGCTCTTATAGGAGTTTCAGCAGACAAAAATCTATATTAAAGCAGATTGACTTCAAGAATCAACACCTTACACATACACAAAGAACCTGGCAGAGGAGGCGGCAAAACTGTATAATAAAATAATCACGTACTGGTCATCTGGCATTGTTTTAACACCTTCTACATTGACTGTAAGTGTTTGGTTTCCTCCCAAAATTTTGTGTAGTGATTCCACTAGCTGCTGCTGCTGGTTTCGAATATCTGCTTCTTTTCTATTGAAGACTAAGACCACCAGTCCATCTTCATCCTTGTTGTTGGGCATACAACTGTAGCCCACAGCCTGGGGGAAAAGCCAAACTGGATGTTATGGAAGGTTCACTTGAATGTGGAATACACCAACAGATAGGTGTGGGAGAAGATAACATTCAGACCTTCAAGAATGCAGTCTGGCACTTTATAAGGCATGTTTCCAACTAATTCCAAATATAACCATACTATCTGAATAATTGTTAAGGTGTTAAATGCACTCCCATTTTCTAAAAGTGCATTTGTTGAGCTACCGGTAAAGTTGCTTTTGAAATGGTTTAAGCAAATTTTCTAAAGTGTCCATTCTCTGCCTCTGAGAAATTTTGGACAGTTGGGAAGATTCTGGGTTGGACAACAGAAATCTTGTTAGTGATTTAGGACTGAAATGTATTAAATAACAATTTTATACATTTTCTAAACCATGAATGTAAACAGAGAAGGGGATTATGATTTGTTGTGCTTGGTATTAAAAAAAAATCCTGTGACAGAGAAATAAAAGATAACGAAGATAAACATCTTAGAAATTTAGCTCTGGAAGAGATCTCAGAAGGTCATCTAGTCCAGAGGCAGGATGAAGTATACCTAGATCATCCCTGACAGACATTTTTCTAACCCGTCCTTAAAAAACCTTCAACAATAATGATTCCACAATCTTCCTTGGAAGCCTGTTCCACTGAATGCCCCAAATAGTTAGAAGAAGAGAGATTTCCAACTTAAATCTGCCTTGCTGCAGATTAAACTCATTTTCTCTTGTCCTACCTTCAGTGGACATGCAGAACTACTAATCATCATCCCCACAGCCCTTAATATATTTGAGAACTTACCAGGTCTCGCTCAGTCTTCTTTTCACAAGACTAAACATGCCCAAGCTTTTAACCTTTCCACACTGATCAAGTCTTTAAATCTTTTTTTGTCCTTTTGTGTTGCTGTCCTCTGGGCTTTCTCCAATTTGTCCACACCTTTCTTAGAGTGGTACCCAGAACGGGTACAACAGCTGACATCACCAGTGCTGATTAGAGTGGTATTCTATATTAATACCTCATAATGACAGCAGCCATTTTAACAACTGCACCACTTCCAATCTCTGGGGCTCTCTGGAAATTCCACTCTACACAATACTGATTGAGTCAGAAGATATTGAGGCATACAACTCAACGTGTACCTTTGGAGTTCTTCTATAGGTTAAGGCATAAATGAAAAAGAAATCTTGATGATCCAGATGCAGTACTTGTGAACTCCAGTACACTCAAGACAGTTACTTCTCCATCTCAGTGTATAGGGATAGAGTTCTGAATGCCTGCATTTAAAAAACAAATCTTATTTTCTTTACAAACCCTCTACCTGTTCTATGAAAGATTAATACTTAATCTAACTGCAAATTTCAATCTGGTTGATGCAACTCAATATCCCATCTTGGGACATACTTTCCACACAGTGGGGTGGGCAAAGAGGGTTGTTGGGGGTGGCGGGTGTTGCTGTGTGCACGCACATGGGGGTGTTCCCTCTATTTTGCCTTCAATCCCAATTTTGATTCTGGCTCCTCACCTCTCAAGGACCTCTGCTATGAGCTGAGCTAGAAAGGACTGAAGACTACATCCTCTCTTAATTTGGTTCCAAACTTGTTTTTAAGACATCTGTTTATTCTCTTTGCAACAAGCCTGCACATGAACATTCATTCAGAGTGAAACCTGTATTTCTTAGGCAGCTTCCTCAAACAGGTACAGAAAGCTAGGCTTATTAGTGTCTTTGATTTGTCCATTAGTTGGTCTGTAGCTGAGCTAGAGTAAGCATCAGACTTGTGGCGGATGAGGAACCTCTGTACTCATTGCTGACACAGCAGAACTGGAAACCGGGACATTGCAATAAAAGCAGCTTAAAGGCTCTAGCAGATAAAAGGAGGTGAGTTCAAATCACAATAAGCTGGTCTGAATCTAGCTGATACAGAAGGGAACAAGTTCTACCAAAAACATCAAGCAGGCAACATTTAGAAAATAGTTTCCTTTTGCACAAGTTAACACAGAGAACAACATTAAGTTTACCCTTCTGCATCTCAAAAGAAGTCCTTCTAAAGCATAAAATGCATTTGAAAGTTAATTTCAATTGTTACTATTTGTAATTGGACACCAGAAGCAATTTGTAGTGGATCAGTGCTCATCTTGAATGGTGAGTGATCTTAATTCTCCTGACACTGTCCTGGAATACTTAATTTGTTTTATTGCTCACAGGAGTATGTATGTCATTTGTAACACTTCAGCAGGACCTAAGTTTTCAGCAGAGCGTACCACTCAGAGCTCTATCCCATGCACATTTGAATGAGACATCCTAACCTGAAGAATGTACTATATTTCTACACACTCAGATTTAGCAATAGCTAAATTAACTCCACCATGCATGTTTGAGAAAAACAGAAGACTGCAAATGATCTCAAATTATTCGGGTAAATACCACAACCATCATACCTTAAATCTGCAAAATGGGTTTTCCTGTGTGAATTCCACTGGAGCAATGTTGCTGTTAAAATAGCCTTTGCCTGTCCCCCAGAAGGCTTGCAGCTGGTTCCACTTTGCCAAAATAGCATCCCGCTCATCTCCCAAGAGTGTAGGAGCAGAAAGAGCACTGGCTGTGTTTATCAGCTGGTTGGACTGGGTGGGTGTCTGAGTGGGCTGACCAAACAAGCCACCTAATGCTTTAAAAAAAAAAAAAAAAAAAAAAAAAAAAAAAAAATCAGACACAAAAAACGGTTCTTGAGGAAGAAAGATTTACCAATTAACACAGCATTTTGGAGGTCACCAAGAAGTCTGTGGGTAAACAATAACATAAAGCTTGATTGTAAATGGCATTATATCCACTTTCTTCTTAAAGAAAGCTAGATGAACAGCAGTTCTTTTTTCGGTCCAAAGGGATGGATGCTTTACTGATAAATCTTGAAACTACTCGGAACGTGCCAAAGATTGGTTTTCAAGAGCAATCTGTAGCAATTTGAGCAAGAGGAACTTAATATGGTAAACCTGACAAAAGGTGAATTTTTAGACTAGATGCCCCACCCCATCCCCAGGCTTTGGTGTTGTGTAAAAAAACAGACTATGAATTATACAGCATTGTTCACTGCAATAAACGTCCTATGTTTCACCAACTCCATTTCTAAGGGAAAGGGAGTTTCCTCATGAGGAGAGCGTCTAACTTCATAGGAGCAGTAGGCCTCTAGAAAAGCCTGGACAACTGGGCATCCTAAATCTGAGGGGGGCAGTCACTTTTCCTTTTGAAGCCATAGGCTTCCTCCATCCTACACACAGTTGCTTATTACTCTGGTGCACATAAAACGAATGAGGCCCAGACTAGCAGGTTAGAGGGCTTCTTACCAGATATGTTGTTTTGGGCATTCTCAGACTCCCTTCCTGATGGTCACAGGGTGACCAGCTACATCTCAAAAAAAATATTTCTTGCCTAAAGCAGAACATTTGGCAGTGTGAAGGGTTAGTGAAGCAGAGCAAGAAGGGCGACCAATTCGACAAGGCCTTTCCACCTCTGGCACTAAAATCTTTGCTGTGGTCTAGTATTCCCAGGCAGAGGGAAGCCTTCACTAATGGTTCTCGGGGCACAAAAGAGCAGCTTAATACATTCAGCTGCTAGAATTTCCCACTTTTTGCCCATTACTCGTAAGTAAATTCATGCTAATATCCTGATTACACAGAAGTCATGAGCAAGGGCTATTTTTCTTGATAACATTAGTTTCTAAAAGAAATAGAAGTCTGTGTACTTACTGGGCTGCTGCTGTTGGGTGCTGAAACCTCCAAAGCCTAAACCAGTTCCTAAACCAGTACCTAGCCCAGTACCAGTTCCTGCTGCTGGGCCAAATCCAGTACCAAATCCAAAACCTTTGTTTTGGGTAGCACCAAAGAGTCCTTAGAAGAGAGCAGGGGGAGGGGGGGAAGGCAGGAAGGAAATCAAAAGAGAAATCAGAAGATTTACACACAAACTGCAAATACAGATAAATTCTAAACCTGATGCTACGTTTAATTCAAAATCACGTATGCACTGAAAATGATGGTCTCTCACCAGTGGTGCCTGTGTTGGTAGGAGCAGAGAAGCTAAATGCTGACCCAGGAGCAGTGGTAGTTGTCCCAAATCCTCCAAAGGCACCTAGTAAATAAATTATAGAAATAAACAGGGTAGCTTTTCCACAAAGTTCAATCTCTTGTAGCTCATGATAAACTGCATACACCAGTGCAATGATTTTATGAAGGAAGACTATGAGACGAATGTGTTGTGGCACAAGCAAATTTTTCTCATCAGTTATTTACTTTACTGACCATAAAGTAAACATGAGAAGTGGAGACAAGAAAGCAATACATATTTAACTTGTCACATGACCTACAAAAGCTGGGGGGGGGGAAAAATCCACATGCTTTAGTTAATTTAAGTTCCTCATCTATCAAGAAAGTTATTAGATCCTGAATGTGGGGATTATAACTAGTACTCATATTTGTCACATTAATTCTCTAGAATAACTGGATTTTTTGGGATAGGATACGTTTTTAATATAAAAGACCATTTAAATAAAACTGTAAATAAGAGCTAGTAACATTTGGGTAAAACTAAGCATCTTGCACGCAATGGTTGCATATGAGCAAGAACACGATGACAGTAAAGATGACCTAAAACTCTGGAATAATGTTGTATAAGGGTAAGGGTGCGTGTGTGGGTGTTAAATAAAACACACACCCATGTGGCAAAGCCAGCATTGTTCACATCAGCAGAAAGATGACATTCTATGTTCCAATCCTGCAAGAAAATCTATGGGGGCAGACTTTTGTGGCACTCTGCTGACTTCCATGGTCTCAGCATGAATGAATGTGTCTCTGTGTTCATCAGTTTTCAGGATCAGGTCCATAGTGTGACACACAGGGTCGTTAGGAGGATGGATCTGTCGGAATAGTTTACAACATAAAGGAAAGTGCCCAGTTCTTCAGAGGAACAATCAAAAAGTCACACAGTAGAACCTCTTTAACATGTAATATGATGTGTCTCAGCTCAGTCACATTCTATGATATGTCCTCAATAAATTGATAGCACCCAGTTATATAATATCTTTTCAAATCTCTAACTACAACCTTGCCATCCCACTGCTTGGCCAGGACAGCAGAATGAATACAAGATAGTAATACTTCAAAAGACTTGCCTGGAGAAGATAGAGTTACTGTTAGCAAGATGAAGAACTTCTGGGTTTCATATATGCAATGGGTGCCTTTGCCCTGACTTTAATCCCAGGCACAATTAAAAAAAAAATCAGTACCTTGAATAGGCTAAACATAAGGCCACAATCTAGCAGTCCTCTTCCAACTCTAAAATATTTGGAAGTTACAGACTTTCTTTCTGGGAATGGATTTCATGTGGTAATCCCAGCTTTTGCGGCCCCCTCTGCCCACCTCCAGGGCAATATACTCTGTTTGGAATGTCCCTTTAAGAGCTAGCAACACCCAGATTCCAGGGATCACTGGCTGTATGAAAACCAGCAAACATGATGGAGATTTTACTTTTCTTAGCTAAAGAGGTAAACCAATGGTTCACACGATGGGTCAGTAAAGAGCTGGCTAGTCATATGGAGCTGGATCATCTTTATTTCTTGCTGCTTCCACAGATGTTCAGGCACTTCATGACAAGAGCCTGTAAAGCTGGAGATGCCTCTACTAAGGACCTCTACTACACAGCTGAAATAAAATAGGAGAGGTCCCACAGGGACAATGTCCTGGTAACAAGGATGTATAAGTCTGTAAGGGCCCAGGGAAAAAAAGGACCAGAAGACTGAGCAGCATATCCAGGGAAAAGGGGAACTTAAGAGAAGGGAGGACATGTAGGGGAAAGACCACAAGAAAGATTAATTTTTCCATTACTGTAGCTACCACAGAGATATAGGATGTTGATAGGCAAGAAAGTGATCTATGTGACACACTTATTAAAACACCTTATCAGCTGCTTTCCTGTCACAGCACAGCACGATCCCATGGTAAAATCTCAAGAGATGGAGGTTGAGGAGGCCTTGGGACTAAAATACTTCATTGGTTTCATTCTAGAGAAGGCTGATTTTTCATAGGGTTTGAGTGGGGAAGAAAAGTGAAGGGCGAGAGTTAGTTTGCAAATTTTATTAATTTCTTGATGCTTGAGTACTGTTGAAATTCTTCAGCTTTACTTTTGGCCAGAGCTCAGAGCCAAAGATTTCTACATATCCAAGATTCAAACCATATAGAACTTTATAGATTGACAACACCAACTTTCATGTCATCTGGCATTAAGAAACCAACCAATGCATGTACACAAAATGGCGCTAAGTTGCTCACTGTTGCTACTATTCCTTGCAGGCAAGCAGTGGTGTTCTGCACCAGCTGTACAAATGGATGAGCTTTCAGTGATAACGCTATATGATATGTATATTGCGGTAATCTCAAATTGCTCAGCACATATTTCTGACCTGGACATGTGTGAAAGTAACCATGACCTTATTAGAAGGCAAAAGATGAAATATGTACTTCATTCCACTGACAAGACTAGGGCATCCTGAGGCATTAAGAGTTAAAAAAATTCCAAACTGCACTGTTGGACAAAAGGAGAGAAATTCTCCTTGAACTAAGACTAAAGAAGCCATTCCATTATACCTTTCAGATTCTTTCCTAACTGCAGATCAGATCATCACTCCACCCTCATCTTATTCCTGAACTTGGCTAGGCAGTAGAAAACCAGATACTACATCATATGAAAGCAATGGCATCACAGCCCAAACAAATTGGTCTCCCCCCACGATGTCTTAATAGACATATAGAGTAGGAAGAGTGAAAGCACCTCACAGAATCCCAACTAAATGAGTCCACTAAATAGATCAGCTGTTGTAAAGCCATTTGTAAGTTACACGTAATACATTATTTTTAAAATTAAAAAAAATTCTTATAGTGTAATGAAGCAGTCAGCTTGAAATGGCATGTTATGAGTGGCACAGTTACACAATCTCAGTTAAAATTGTAAAGTTGCATTCAATAATCAACGACAATAGGGTGTACATGATTCAACAAATGGATATAGTCAAGGGTTATGGACATGTACGCATCTAAATAAAAAAAAGCTATGTTTTAGTTATAAATCTACTAGATTTACTATCCTTGTGTGCACGCAATCAAACTTAAACCAGACAATATTTTTTTAATCAGACTTTAATTTCATTAATTCAGAACATCTGCTTTATGTAACTGGATGAAAGATTTCTTGTGACAAACCCAAAGCTTCAAACACACTGGATGGGCCTACACTTGCCCCCAGCTTCGAAGGGGGCATGTTAATCCGGGCAACAGAAGATTATTAAGGAAGAGCTGCCGTGAATATGCAGCACTTCATTAGGCTAATTCTCCCCCCGCAGCAATTTCGAAGCATCAAACTTCAAAGTACCTGCATGTGTGCAGGCACTTCAAAGTGCCCACAGCTACACGCATGCCAGCACATCGAAGTCTGATGCTTTGAAATTGCCGCAGGGGAGAATCAGCCCAATGAAGTGCTGCCTATTCACCTCAGCACTTCACTAGTAATCTCCAGTTGCCCTAATTAACATGGCCCCTTCGAAGTTGGGGGCAAGTGTAGACAAGCCCACTGTGTAACAAACTTTGTGGGAAGCAAAACATAAAAATTAAATAAAATAAATAGTAAAAATCCCATCTGATATTATTTTGTACTTTGGCTAACTTGATATCTTTGTTTCGAAATTGTTTCATGGCAATCTGAAAATTTTAATAAAATGAAACTCTCTATCTTAACTTGCAGTTAAGCCCGTATTAGAAAAATACAATTCATTAGAGTTTGTACCAGAGTAACATCAGTTTAAAATAAGATTTACATGATTCATCAGGTGGTGAAAGTGACATGAGTGCTGTAATACAGAACAAAAGCCTGTGGAATACATATAATTCCTATACGAACAGCTGCAAGAACAGGATTGAGGGCTAACCCTACAAAAATGGAAATGCCTGAAATAGTATACTACCAATATAGGGCACAAATGTTTTCAAGTGAAAAAGAATTTAAAATAAATCAATAGGATTATTCGACTGAGTAATTTACACTCGATTACTGATTCCCTTCACAACAAATAACCAGTGTCCACATTACAGAAAACAAACATGCTAGATTAGAGTATCTTTTAAATACAGTCTTGGATCCAGGGAATTGTTTAATCCAATTAACAACTACTTGAACAGAGACAAAAAGTGAGGGCTAATTATTTTGTGCTGATCGTATAAAATTTGTTTTTCCACAGAAACTAGTCAAGTGTGATACATTCATGATAATGAAGTCCAATGAAGAGACATAGGAAAGACAAAAAAACATGACTACAGTAGTCCAAGAATCTAAAGGAAATTAGGCTTTACAGATTTACTCTCATTGTTCAAATGCTGATAGTACTGAATAAAGAACCGAGATTACAGTTTGTCGGAAAATCTGGCCTTTTTCTAAATAATTAAGACTTAGATTTGGAATAGAAGGAAACCAGAGTTTATTTCATGTTTAGAAAGTGTGCATTTGACCGAGTAGGTAGTTTTATTTCAACAGTTATTTCACCAAATTGCATGAAAAAAATCCAGAAATAAGTGGAAGTTATTTTAGAGATTTTGCTACAAGTTATTAAAAGCTTTATCACCTAATTTGGGCAACATAAAGAGTATTGAAGTTTTTAAACTTAGATGCCAAAGTTCTGAAAGGAATTCTTGGACCTCTGCTATCAACATTCATCACAAACAAGGGTGTGTGATCTACCTGCACTTGCCAGACTGTTACCAAAATTGAATGGTGGTGCTGAGGAAGTGGAAACACTGAAATTCCCAATATTAAAATTCACTGCAGGATTGGCAGTTAATCCGAAACCCCCAAAATTAAACCCACTGGCAGTGGAGTTTGCAGTCTCAAGCCCACCAAATCCTAACAAGTGGGAAGCAGAAAGAGAGTAGGCAGCATTAGTTTGAAGTAAAAACCTGTTGTGTTTTTTCTATTGCCAGGGACCAAAAAAAAAAAAAAAAAAAAAAGAAATAAAGAGTTAAAGAAATAAAAAGCATAGAAGCACTTTTAATTAGATTCAGCCAAAAACTTTCACCTATGGTGTTAACAGATATAAACGTAACGCAGGAATAAAAGTATCATCATATTCCCCCTCCCCGTCCCACCTCATGCATGCCTAGTTGAAACAGATAACTGTGTCAGAGACAAGATTTTTTTCTGCTGTAATTATACCAGTAAAACCCTTAGCACAGATGTTATCAGTATACAAGTGTTATGTTGGTCTAGTTATTCCTTCACCCACACGTGAGAAACTAGACATATAAGAAGTAAATGTACACCAACGTAAACAAATCATATGAGGGGAGTTGTAACTATACAACCAGTATAGTTAAAGCAACATCCTGGAAAGTTGTACATCTTAACTGCAGAGTTAATTGGGGCAATCAGAAGCACAATGTGAAACCATATTCAAGCAGGTCCGTTCTGTACCCACACTGATACGACACCCACTAGGACTTCCAGGGTTCTACATCAGGGTTCTTAACACTACCATAAGGTGAATCACTACAATTCTTTCTGTGACCTGCAGAAAGGCAGTTCCAGAAGGTGCTGGAGAATTATCAGCAGCTCTGTGTTTTAGCCTGTGTCTACACTGCAAGATAGAGGGACTACTAGCCTGAACGTGTGTAGCACACAGCTTTTAGCCTGTACCCTAGGGCTAGCAAGGTAATTTGGTTGTAAATACTGCCATAGTTAGACAAGAGATTTTTATGTATGGATGAAAGCCAGGTTATGGGCACCACTTAAGCAAGAGCCCAAGTTACTCTTCAGTGAAGACAAATGTCAGGGCAGACAAAGTATTAAAAGTCTACGACTTCACATTGTGGTCACTGTATCAGCGCTAGGAGAGTTCTCCCAACACTTTAGGAAAACCATCGCCCTGAGGTACATGGCTCCCCCCACAACCAAAGCTATGAGGCTTGAACACTAGAATTTTTAATCAGAGGGACAGCTGTGTTAGTCTGTATTTGCAACACCAAAGAGAAGTCCTGTAGCACCTTATAGACTAACATATCTTGGAGCATAAACTTTCATGGGCAAAGATCGGCTTTGTCATATGCAATCACAAAGACTTTTGTGAATACTTGAGTTACCTGACAGTAATCTTCTTGACTAATTAATCAGTCCTAGCTAGTACAGCTTGTAAAGCAGTGATGGACTGCATGAGTGGCCCTCCTCCATCTCAGGGGGCTGCAAGATTGAAGTCAGTCAAACCCACTAACCATGATCCCAAGAATAAGATTAAATACATTAATATACATCATGTTGAGTATTTCAAAACAAGTAGAAACACTTAATCGTTCATATAGTAATAGAACTGTCATCAACTTCAAAAGAGAGAAAAGAAACATTTATGCTTACAATATCAATCCCTGCACAGCCTCTTCCCCAAACGTGACCCCCTCCCCACAGCACTTCCAGAGCACCATTAATTGGCTGATTTGCATTCTATCCACATCCCTCCCACTGTCTCTTGAGGGTTTGAAGGGTCAGCTGTGCTCTAGAAGTACTGGAAGGAAGCCTGAGGAGTGGGTAAGTGCAGAACCCCAGTGCACAAGGGAAGAGGGCAGAGAGGGGATGCACAGCCCATGGGTTGCAGGCTGTCCACTTCAGATTTACAGCCTCATGACTAAATTTGTCAAAATCACATTAAAACACATCAACATTTTCAAGACAAATCCTCGGATTTTTTAAAAACTGGTCTGTCATTAGCGACCCCCTTTAGTGCCGAGGTAATCAACTGCCAAGTAGCTCTACTGAAAAAAGCATATCCTGTATTGTGATACTGTTTACAAACGATACTTGCGAGAACTTGGAAGGGAAAGCTACAAAAATTCACTCAGTCCGTGTCCCCTTCAAGTTTTATTTAAATTGCATAAAGGTTTCAGAGACACATTTCCACCGAAGACCCTGGACTATGCTTTCGGCCAGCGGGAGGCACGGAGCAGGACACAACTGAATGGGGGTGTGGCGCACAGCGCACACCCGCTGGGCCGAACAGTCGTGACACCGCCTCGCTCCCGCCTTAGCATGCTAGCTTCAGAGCCGCAGTTATGCACAAGCCGAGTACCCACAGTTCAAGGCCTCAGCTGCAACAAATTACATGGCTGGTAACGCTCTGGCCTCTCTTAACATACCTTAGGGCCTCAGCATGTCTCCACCCAGCCCTGCCAGACTTCGTTTCAATGCCTCGGGGCGGAGGGGGCGGGCGAAGCGGACACGGAGCCGCTGCTAGCACAGGCAGCCCTGTCAGCGGGCACAGGGAGGGGCCGGACCTACTGGGCAGCTACGAAGGCGTCCGGCCCCCGCCCCGGCGAGGCGCCCCTCTGACCTGTCCCGGCTTCGGGGACACCCTACCCCGCCGACCCGCATCAGCTCCACCTCTCTCTCCTCCCACGGCTTTGGGAAGACACTGCTGCCCCGCAAGGGAAAGCGCCGTGGGGAAATCCAGCCGCCCCCGCGCCGCGGCTGTCCCACACTCACCGGTCGGGTTAGCGGCGGCGGCGCCGGTGGTTGCCCCAAAGTTGAAGGCCATGAGGCGACACAGTCGGCAGAATACAGCTGCCGGCGGCTCCGGCCGGAAACGATCACTCCCAGGGGAACAGTTCCGGGTGATGATGATCCCGCCTCCGGAAGCACTAATTGTCTCAGAGCTCAGCTCCCGAACCCAGAGGGAGGGTGGCGCTTCGTGATGGCGTACCCACACGCTCTCTTGTTTCGTCACCAGAACGAGCGACCGGGCCCGCCCCCAGAACACAGGAGCAGGGTATCTCGTGGCACTGCGGACCTCCCGCTCTACCGCCCCCTGGATGTGAAGTGTGCGGATCGCGCCTTTCGTAGGCGGTACTGGAATGGCGAGGGAGGACGGAGAGAGAACGAGGGCTGTAGAACATACCAATCCGGCTAATGGCGGGGGGGGGCGGAAATTGTCGACTCAAGAGCTGTACCATGTGGCCCTAGAGGGAGAGGTACACTCTTGAGGACTGACAGAGTGGCTAGTGCAAGGGGCTGGGGCCAGGACTCCTGGGTTCCACTGCTGGCTGTGCTGTGAGCCAAGGCAGAGGGGACCTGCAAACCTCATCCCCCTCACACGCTGGTGCCTCCAAAGCTGGGTGGGCATTCCGCTCCCACTACTGTCAATGGGGGCTGGGGTGAATTTCACCCCACTTCTTCCCAGGGTGCTGTAGGCAGGCAGCGGACTTCTGCTTGTCTGGGGGACAGTTCCCCCACACAGTCCCACGGGTGTTACACAAGAGAGCTCACCCCACATCTGACAGTCATCTAGCCTTGCTTTAATTTATGCATTCTGAAAGTGATGGAGTTTACAGTTACAAGGGTTACTGCCTTCCACACACATCTTTACATGTTTGACAATTTAAAAAAAATGCAACTACAGGTCACAACTCATTAAAAATTATTTAATCTATTGTAGATTAACACCTATGCCAGGAGGCTCACTAAAACATGAGGGCCAAATTTTACTTTTACATCCAAGCAAACCCGTTGAAGTCATGGGGGTTACCTCAGGTTAACTCAGATTTCTGCAGGAATAACCCCACTGACTACGAGAGATGGGAATCAGGCTCCCATCGGCAAAACTATAATGGAATCTTAGTTTTGTACTGAAATATTCAGACCTACCCGATTACCATTTGGCGCCTGAGTCCTTTCCTGGAGTATCCACAGCTCCTACTGACTTTAATCTGAGCCATGGGTCTACAGGGAATAAAGGTGAGGGCCTTGCTATGTGTCCATCCCTTCTGCTTTAACTCCCTGAAAATTATCATGCAGTTGAAGTAGTTCTCCATACAAAATGGCACCATCTTCACAGAAGTCCTACAATCAGAAGGGCATGTGCTCTGTTTGTCAAAGGAAGACATGACCTGAGGGCAGTTTGTATTCCAACTCCAGATCCCAAGGACTGCTCTGCACCTGTACAAGGCCTCAGAGGGAGAGAAGTCAGCTTTACTCCCCCGACTGGAATTCCAAATCACCAGTGTGTAGCTGTAACTCAGTACAGAGCAAAGGAAAGTCAACATTTTCAAAGGTGTTCACTTATTTGGGGTGTCTCAATTTTGGGGTACCCAGGTCGACCCTTTTACATCTGCTTTTCTGAAGTGTCAAGCATCAGCAGCCCCACTGGGGTCAACTGTAATGGTGGGTGCTCAGTATCTTTGAAATGGTGCACCAAGCATCTTGAGTTGGGTACCAAACAATGAAGCACCCAAAATGAGTGGACACTTTTTAAGTAGTAGGATCACCTGTCTGGGGGGTTGCCCCAACCACAGACATCTGACTCATTGTATTGCTCTGTGAATCTGCCTCTCTATGGAACAAGCGAGCAAGAAACTATCCAAAAAGATACCAATATTCTAAATCACAGCATCTCCCTGGAAACTATTACATTATCCTTACTTCACAATCCCAATCCTCTGTCTGAAACAGATACTTCACACCCATTCTCCACTGAAATACAAGCAGCTTTCCTTTTCTCTCTCAGTGCCACCCAATTCTCCCATTAGAGTTAGGGGTTGCTTTCCCATTTACTTCAAAATACAAGCACAGTTAGACCAAAGCTGACCATGCCTTCAACAGTCCCCCTCAGAGCCAAAAGCTAGGTTTGAAATTTTTGGCTGTGAACTGTTTAAAAAAAAAAAAAAAAAAAAAAGAGCACCAGATATATATATCAACACAGAACTTGTATAATGAAAGAAGATACTGAGTTCAGCACACTTTTCTATAGAAATATTAGCTTTTATTAATGCAACTCTTCATTTGCATTAATAGTGGAAATAAAACTTGCCAGAGTCACAGAAAGTGAATGAAGTGTGCAAACATACTGATCATTGCTATGAGTGTCTCCTCTTCAACCATCAGCTTCAGGAAAACAATGCCAGAAAACAACATCCATCAACAAATAAAGTTCATAATTATCTCTGGTGACTCTTCAATAATTAAAAGTCTCTAATGCTGCAAGGAATCACTTCCACTGTGTGACAGAAACAATACTTTATGGAACAGTTGAACAGAAGGTTTATAGATGGTTAATCTTCCCTGGATGCAGACACACATAATTCTTACTAATAATAATATAAGGAATGTTCACTGTATATAAGGAGCTATCTTAGCCCTTCTGCAAGAACTGAGTGTCTGACTCAAAGAAGTAAGCTGTCATTCAAAGGATCAAGCCCATAACTGGGATTACAACCCTGGTCTTCTGACAACCAGGTTTGGGCTCTCATCACTAGACTGTGCTGCCTTTCCATGTTAAATGAGGTGCTATTATGAGTTGCATGTGTGCATCCAGAGGAGAATGATAGTCTCTTTAGTGTTTCATTACATGTAATCAGCAGAAAAAGGTGAACAAATAGGATTTTGGATTTCTAAGGTACCCAGACGACAGTTTACAAAGGAACAATACAAAGGCCTATCTAATTATAAGAAGGCCCCAGCATAAGAAATATACTGCTCATCTATAACCCTTTATAAAACACAGCTGAAGGTCTGACATCCAATAAAATGTCTCTGGCAAACTATCTTTATCTTTTTGTAGGTGCTGGATAGAGGTGGGTGGACTGCTCCAATAACACACATCAAACTGCAATGTACTAGTTTCACAAAACTAAGATGAAATAAAATACTATCTAAAATGGTATACTGCATCCTACTTGAGTGGGCTTTCAGCTCTTAAATCTGTACACATTTTGCTTGAATTACATCAAAATGTGGACAATCTTCTCCAAACTGCTTAATATCTGTGTTTATTTGTATCTTCAACATAAAGGATTTTCAAATGTGCTTTGTGATGGCATAAACCTGCTCCCATTAAAACCATCTGCAAACTTCCACTGATTTCAGTGGAAGCAGTTTTGGCTACTGCTGAGTGCTTAGAACATCCTGCTCCTAATACTGAACATACTATTTTTCTTACATGCGATGTAGTATCTGAGAAGTTCTAGGAAGAATTAGATGTCCCATGGACTAACATGCCTGTGTCTACAAGGTACAACTGGATGTATTTTGTTGGCATTTTCACCACTGGTGCTCACTATTAACGTGTTTTAAAACCTAATGAAAGTCACTTTGCACAACATTTGACAGATTCCCAACTGCACATTGAAAATTAGAAGGCGCTGTTACATAGGGCAGCTGTATGGGTATGAAAGGAATGTTGAACAGAACAGTGGGAGCATGTAAAATAAAATGGAAATGCTTATTAAAACAACCCCCTTTCCTGTCTATTAGATGCATAACACCACTTCCCTATAGTCTCATGGATATTTAAGAATCAGACGTTCCTTAGGAGGAAAATTCTTCAGGACAGGTTAGAGAATGAAAACATTGGAGCAATGAGGTAACAAAACCAAAAAGCAACTTAATCTGCTATACCATATTCACATAAATAACTGGACACATTAATGCAGACATTTGAAGAGTTCAGCTAAATTAATAAATGGATAGGAATAGTGAACCTGATCCTAAACAGGCATAAACTGGCATAGCATCATTGACATTAATAGAGTGCCACTGAATACATCAGCTGAGGATCTGACCCAATAAGCAAAATGTAACATTTTAAAATTGATGTATTAGGGTTAAATTCACCCCAGATCCAAGGATCCTGCACACCATTTGAGTCCTTGGCACATACTTGTTCCTGACTTCTTAATGAGTCCACAGCTACTTGGGATGGACAGTGGTGTGAAGATTGGCGTTTTGCTGCAGGGCTTAAACAGCGTGCAATCTCTGTGCTGAGATGAATTTCACCCATTGAGGCCTTGTTGTTTCATCAGGAACAATGCTTTCAAAAGGACTTCCTCAGAAAATACATGAGGCTTTGCAGGTAATTTGAAGATTTCTGAGAGCATTTACACATAAGTCTATATTTCAATGTGAATCATACAAATATTTGACCTGTGCAACAAAGACTGAGACAGAAAGGTGATTTGCAGTCCTTGAGCATAATGTCCTGCAGAAGGCAAATGGCCCACTAATGCAGTTGCTGCAGCTACTGATTCAGTTTCCCCAGCTAAGGAAGGGTGGCCCTTACTCTGAAGGGAATCTTTCAGCCAAGAAAAGAAAGGGGCCCTGGGATTCAAAGACTAAGATGATGGGGAGAAAGTACCTGAAAGCAGGGGAGGAATAGCTGAGTGGTTTGTGCATTGGCCTGCTAAACCCTGGTTTGTGAGCTCCATCCTTGAGGAGCCCTTTAGGAATCTGGAGCAAGTAGTTTTTTTTATAAAATATATATATAAAAAAATAAAAGGATGGTGCTTGGCTCTGCCAAGAGGGCAGGGGACTGGACTTGATGACCTTCCAAGGTCCGTTCCAGATCTATGAGATGTGTATCTCCATTTATTTATTTAAATGGAATTTATATAAGGGTAAAGGGAGATTTTTCTCTCCCACAAAACAGCACTTGTGGTAAGGTAGGGCAAAGCCCCAAACCCCCATCCACAAGGATTTTCAAGTGGCATTTTTTCCTGTCCAAAGACAGGGCAGATGTGAAAAAGAATTTCGTCTCCTGAGATTAAATGAAGGCATTACTGCAGAGCAAATCCCTTAAAATGAATGGCTGTCACTGGGTAGCCTGCAGCTCACATTCACTGGAACATACATGCAGATCATGGGGAGTTGGGAGCTTCATTACACAGAAGAGGCCTTACCTTCAGCCAGGTAACAAGGCAGGTGCCTGAATTTGGATGATTATTATTTGATCAGTTTTGGTTTGCACAGCAGAGTAGCTTGTTAGCTGATGTAATTGCTACAACTCTGTAGACCAGGTGAGGCCACTGAGGCTACACCTGTGGCCCACAGCCACCCTGTCTGCTCTCCTTCCCATTCACCTCTCATTGTTCATGGATATTCAAAGCTTGGGAAGTGGGGGTTGGGGCGAAGAGTGTGAATCAGGCAATTTGTGGAGCTCCAAAAATGCTGGGGGGGAGGCAGAGAGTACAAAGTGCAGGGATCCAACACCCCAGTATGCCAGAGAGAGGCAAGCAGAGGTTCATGGGTGAGAGTGGCCCACTTGCTGTTCTTGGCTGCTCACTGTCATAGCAAAGTGATGCTCTGGTCCAGGACTAGTGATCCTTGGGGTTACAGCGATACAGACATTAAATACAAATAGAAATAAGGAACTAGGACAGTCCAAAATAGCTGAAGAAGTGTCAGGCTAATACTTTTCGCATGAGTGTTCAGCCAGCCTAAAACTGTGTCTCCGTTTTTTCCACTTACTTTATTGGATGGAAATCTATTTGTGAGAACACGCTCTACCTCACCGAGGGACAGAAAAAAAAAAGTCCTTTTTTTTTTTTTTTTAAAGTTTATGCTGCTTTCCTCTATGTTCCACACATACCTCAACCCTGAAAGTCTACAGGCCTCTAAATTTTTAATGCAATTACAAATATACTTGCAACATCTGCTTTTACCATGCAACACAGAATGGCTATTTGTGAGACAATGATGGGAGAAAAAAGGAGAACATACTCTTGTACCCTCAACTAACTAGTGTTACACTGTAAAAAATAATTAAAAACTTGCTAGAGCATTTTATTAATACCACACAATGAGATTTCAAACCATACTGCAACAGATCAAGGTGCTGTAAACATGTTATGAAGTACTTAGCTGCTTAACTGAAAACTAATGATTAAATAGGCCTCACTTACCATTGTGGCCTAGATTCACAAAACAAGTTTGGAGGCAAAAGGCATGATGAGTATCAGGTAAAAAAATTCATTAACGCACTGTTAAACAGCCAAGTTTACTCTATACTGGGCATATTGAACACAAATTAATAAAGCAGGATCTCAAGCCATTTTAAAATCTGGTTTTAAAACTAACTTAGCAGCTGGGAAGAACAGTTGTCATTTTGAGCATTCACTAGCATTTTAGTTTTTCGCATCTCTGTACCACAAATAAATTATTACTAGCATGGTGGTTTTTAGACAGCGCCGAAGGCTGAGTAAGGTTCTGTATTAGATCAACTTGCATAGTTTATTCACCAACTTCACATGTGAAGGGGAGGAAAAGAATATTAGGATGTCCTGATGAGTGAAGCCCTTTCTTCTTCAGTACTCTGAAATACAAAAGGGCAAAGCAGACAGAGTTAACTACAGTGTGTTAGACGACGTGGAGCAGGAGAATGACAAACTCTGAGTTTCAAAGCAGCAAGGAGGAGAGATCTTGGGTTTTATCACCCCAAATTCCATCCCTAGTGCAATACAGGAACAACTACTAAGCTATAAATGTGCCACAGGGCAGACTGTGAATGGCCTTTGCATAGATATTCAAAGGGAAGGATGCAAGAAGCTATCCCAGTTTTGCTCTCTCTATGCCAGGCGCAGCACAATGGCAGCATATGTGCTCGTGTAAGTGCACAGATTGTTCCTCATAGGTTCCCAGTAGGAAAGCTGCCCCAAAGGGACTGGAGAGGAGAATGGGTATGTCTTCCCTTCTCTGCAAGGCTAGTGCGGCTGGCTGGCCATGGAGAGAGGAGCATGCTGGTTTCCCCCTAGGGAATGGTGCAGCAGGCAATCCCTGTCTCCATTCGCTGGATATGTTTAGAGGAGGAAACAGGGATCAAGGCTCAGGCAGGGCTTATTCAGCACCCTTCAAGATGATGCTAGAAGGAAAGCAAACCATACCACACATGGACGAGACTACACTGGGAGGAGTTATCTACACCAATGGGGACAGGGATAATAAAAATGGAGCTACAGAAGGGCAGGGTGAGAAGCAGGCCAGTTTGGAAAAAATACTGAAAGCACCTGGGGAAAAAAACAACATGATGCGCACACATTCAACGGGAGGGAAAATCTTGGGAACAAGCTGGAAACTTATAGGTAACAGGGGGCAAAGTAATAAGGCTATGAAATTAAAGGCCAATCTTAGGCTGAACATGTAAAAATACTGAGTCACAGGGCAGGGAGGTGAGAGTTTCCTGCATATGGCCACCCCCACCTCTGGAAGGTAAATGTTACTTCTGGGCACTTGGGACGTTAATGACAGACTGGAGGGAGTTACAATAGGAATCACAAAAATGACGCTGGGTGGGAGAGACACATTTAGAGGAAAGATTTGAAGAGTTAAATAGGTTGACTTTGGCTAAATGACAAGGGATGGGAGGAGTCAGGGATATAACAACAGTCTGCAACTTGCTTAAGGCCCTAAACACAAGGAAGATAAGAGAAAAGAACTGATGCAATATAATGGGGTAGCACCCGGGCTGTATTGTATTCAGGGTCATTCACTTATTTGCAGGAAAAAGCCATTTCTGTGAGAAACAAGAAACTCAAAACTTTCAATTTTTTTCTTTTAAACAATTCTCTGGTACCAAAGAAAGCCTGAGGAACATAGCTGGGGTGGGGTTGAGGGGGCAAGCAGGGCTGGGGCTGATGCCTATGGGCCTGTTTCTAGGCTCCCAGGCTGAGCCTGCCAACCAGTCAGGGACAGGGAAAAGAAACCCACATGCTCAGGAGAAACTGGATCAGCATCTCTCATAAAGGAATTAGGAACAGACTCATTAAAGCATCCATTGCTGAAAAGCTTCCCAGGTGAACAGGGTGCAAGAAAGAAGCCAAAGTTTCCAAGTGAGAACAGCCAGCCTGTAAGGAAAGTCAATTAGGCTGCAGAAAGATCGCGCAGGTGTCTCTCTCGAGTTCTTGCCACAAAACAATCATCACCAGACTAACTATAAACATGACCAGGTTCTCACAAGCCAAGAAACAGCACATGCTTGGTTTGGGTGTACATTTAGGGTGCAGGCTGCATGTGCTTTTTCCTACAGTTGTGGTAACCTGCTTAGCAAACAAAATACAGAAAAAGCAAAACTGTCCTAGCGCAATTGCAGCTAAAAGTTGAAAAAGCCTACTAGTGTACAATGTCTCTTTCTCGGCTCACAAAGGCGTCTGCAGTGTGGCATCCATACAGGACCACTGCTGTAAGGCATAGTTTTGGCTCACAATCTTTGAGAGCAATGAAAACTGAATACCAATTTTTAATATGAGATCAGAATATACACGCAGAACACCATGATCTGTGTATTGCACTGTACAATTGATTGGTGGGATTTTTAAGTCATAATGTGCATTTCTAGCAGCCGTTTGTGCATTTGAGAAGTAATTTGAAAGAAATGATGCACCTTCTATCTCCTCTGTCAAGTACATTGACACGTGGAGATGCTCAGATTGCACAACTATAATTGCCACTAAAGGATCAATTATTATGAAGTCAAGTTGAGGTTGTGGATCGTGGAGGGATTTTCAGTTCTCTGATGGAGACAGTACTACTGAAAGGCCCAAGTAGCAAAGCTGGGATGAGAATCTGAATTTGTCTGCAGTCTCTAGGTGTTCAGAACTGGGGTGTTAGATTAGAAGCAGATTTGGCCTTAGTTAGCTTGGGAAGAACACCAGGCCTAGAACCAGCACAGAGTATTACTAGAGAATCTGAAAATCAATGCCATAATTTTTCTTCAAAGGGCACCTGTCAAATTGAACAGGGCTCAAAATGTCAATTTGTTTTTTTAATGTAACCCTTCCATGTTCACTAGACAGGCTTCTTTTTACAGCTAGTATTTATAACTAACAAAAGAACTAGGAAGAAAACAAAATATTGATGGTTCACCCACCTCACCATGCATCTTAAGTTGGCTGCATAGCTTTGTTTGGGTGCACTTATTCTGGGTCTATTAATGCGTCTCTAATCTGGAAAGAGCATTTTCAACAAAAACAAAAGAGCGAAAACGTTGTGGGAACTCAAAAAAGTAAAAGCAATGACAAGCAAATGAAATGGATAAATACCAAGACAGGAAGGCTGACCTGAGATGCTACTCACCTCTTCCTTTGTTCCTGGGGGCCTGCATACGAGCACAATGAAAACAATCCCCAAAAGAATCCCCAGTGCCATGATTATATAAGGGATGCTGGTTACCAATGTGGCTTCAAACAGAACACTCTTCAGTTTCTTGGCAGATGCTTCGTCAATCAGGACACTCTGGAGGAGCAAGGAGCATTGAGAAAGAGGAAAAAAAATGCATTTTAGTATCTCTTCCACAGCATTCTCTTATTTAGTGCAAGAATAAGGAAACGACAACCTTCTCTCCGCTGTGATGGTGGTCTGATGTGCCTTGCTTTGGATTAGAATGGCTAGCTCTAGTTTAGCCCCTACTGGGATAAACTGATCTGCGTTTTCAAAAGTGTTCCCTGTAAGCTGAGCACTTGGATGGCTGCCTGAGAGAGAGGCAGGTGCCGCCCAGGTAATTAGCAGAGCGCCCACAGCCACCAACCTGCCTTTCTGTTGATGGTGCACATCTGCACATACCTTGGTGCACAAACAAAATTTATCCCACCCATGGATGGAAGGAGTTAGAGGGAACACTGGTGACTAGTCATTGTGTGTGCACAAGAGTGGGACACCTTAAAAGTGTCAGGTTTTCAGAGGGCAGGTGCTTTCTCTTTGGCACCCCACTGAAGAACCAGTTCAGCAGTGATCAGAGGGAAGAGTACCACCTCACGAATCACCAGCACACTTCCTACAATAGCTGTTTTTCTTGGAGGTCTCCAATTCGAGCGCTGACCTCACCTGACCTTCTCACAGTCAGATCCTGCAAACTGTTCTTGTCCTGGTGGCATGCTTACTCCTGGGAGTCATCAACCTGAAACTGACAGGACTCTAAACAGTAAGCACCACTCCCACTGGTAATTATATGCAGGACTGGCCATTAATTTGTGAGACCTCTCAGGATCAGAGCATGAAGTGGCATGGCTGCAGACCATAATGAAGATCTTAGTGTGACAAAGCTCCTTCCTAGAGATAAACTAAACCTTTTCGTAAAGGCCTCTTTAACACTGACTGCATCACATAACCAAGGAATTCAGGAATCCATCCTCAGTTACAAACTAAATGCCTGATCCTTCAAACTTCTTTTCCATCAGCAGCAGGGCTGGCAGAAACTCTGGGCTCCAGGCAAGGTGGGAGGGGCCCCAGCGCCATGGGGCTCAAGGGCCGAAGGGGCAGGGCCTAGGGCAATCAGCCCTTAGTGGCTCCTGAACCGCAGCACTGGGATCCCCACC
This sequence comes from Carettochelys insculpta, assembly GCF_033958435.1. Classification (NCBI taxonomy): domain Eukaryota; kingdom Metazoa; phylum Chordata; order Testudines; family Carettochelyidae; genus Carettochelys; species Carettochelys insculpta. The sequence continues at coordinate 128,130,890 of NC_134140.1, read as the reverse complement.
CCCTTCCTCAGAGCCACACAGAGCAGCATAGCAATGCTGCCGTGGCCCAGAGCTCTGGTCACTGTCACTGCCACTGCCAAAGCAGCAGCAGTGGCTGGAGTTCTAGGCCTCTCTGAAATGTCAGGCCATTAGGCAATGGCCCTCTTTGCCCCTCCCCCATGTGCCCATTGGTGGGCCTGCCCATGAGTAGCTCTCACACGCACAAAAAGTACTACTGGAATCACCAGGGGTACCTACATGAAGGGGAGTTTGCAGGACTGGAACCTAGGGCAATGACCAACCAGAAATTTTATACCAAGAAGTATTTCCTACCTCCTGGGCTATTGTAAAATTAGGAGAAAAATGGCACATTACCCACTTTTTGAAGGCCCAGTGGGTTCATCTTTCTAAACAGGCACGCATTTCATTGGCGACCATTTACAATATTTACCTCATTTACATGCACCACGGGGAAAATCAGTGTTCTGACATTGCCGGTTTCACTGTATAAAAGACAACAAAGCAGTGAGATGCTGCAATGGTGTCAGCGTTCTCCAGACAGATTACAGCACAGCAATCAAGGGGTAAAAACGTTCCCACGTGAAAACTCTACACCCTGTTTATCTTCATGTAAACTTTTAACCTTCCTCTCCCCCCAGAATAGGATAAAAATCAAGATCTAGAAATTGGAATGTAATCTTTGTTTATAAAGCAATAAAATACACTGGGGTTTCCTGGGGTGGCAGGAAGGGTGAGGGGAAGGATCTGCAAGAGGCTTATTAATAGCCAATCTAATGGAAAGTTTGCACCAAGGAAAGAGAACACTGAGCTGAGCAGTTGTTGCAGACACACTTCTGTGAAAGTGCTACCTGGTATTATAGCAGAGTTAACAGTACCAGCAATATGGAAAAGAAGGTATTTCTATGAAACATCTCAGAGCTGCTAAAATGGACAGTAAGGTGCATATGAGGAAATGTCTTAGGATCCAGTCCCCCAAAAGGGTCTGGGAAGATAAGAGGCCACCCTCTATATTTTAAAGTGCCTTGTAAATACAGGCTTATGTGGGAACTTTAAAGTGTCAAACTGAAAGCGAATGGGAGGATGTGTAAAGTTTTAAACTACAGGTAGAACCTCCCCAATCTGACACACTCTGGTCCAGCAACATCCGTGGTCCAACATGATTTTTTTAGTCCGATGGTCACTTATGGGAATGGCCAAATTTCCCGTGCTCCCGTAAAGTTTATTTACCGCCACTAGTCCTTGTTCTCAGTGTTCCGTGCTGTTATTTAGTTCCAATTTACTTCTAAATGTCTTCTAAGAGCTCAGTGAGCAGCAGAAGGGTTGGTAATGCTGCTAGGCAATATTGACCTCATGTGGTTTGGCAAATGCTTTAGTCTGGCACCAGTCAGGTCCCAAGGGTGGTGGACTAGCAAGGGTCAACCTGTAACTCCTGCTACCATTCTGACATCAATTTGAGTTCCTCATCTGGGATTGCACGTGTAGTGGCAGAAAATTATGGCTGTGTATGCGTCTATGTGCATTCCTGTGCAGCGTCTCTCTTATAAATACATAACAGACAGCCGTTTCCTCAGTTAGTGTCAATCAGCACAGCTCTATTGACTTCATGGAAGTCAAACCACCAGTATACTGTGGATCTTTGTCACATCCTGTGTTTTACATTTAGAACATTTCATGTTGAAAGATATGTTCAGAAAATACAGCAGGGCCACTTTCGCTTGCAATGACTCACATCTACGTTTACAGGCTGTAGAAACACCTATAGATTCTCCCTTTGAATGTGAAATGAAAAAGGGGAACTACCCTGCCACTGTCTATTGGACTGAACTCTCCCTACAAATATTTCTCACAATGATTCTGAAGAGTCACTTCAAATACAAAATCAGGTAAGCAATCTAAACTCCCCACTGCCAGAAGAGAATACTTACATAAAGCCTTCTAGATGTCTGACAAAAACATTGATCTGCAGTCGCTTAGCTGCTTGTAGGAGCAACCCTGTCAGCTGAGAAAGAAAGGGAAAATGTAGAGGTAAAAATTCTCAAGATTTTCCCGTATGAGTTCAGCCCAATTTTTTACAATGGGATCGATTTGCTTTTCAGACAATAAAACGCCCCATCTACTAGTAAAAGGGAACAGGATGGGTTTCCTATCTCTTTAAAGGAGGGGTAGGTAGATGCATACAAGTGGATTATTTTAATTTGTATCCATCCATCATTCCTTCCTTCCTTTTTGATCAGTGTTCCTTAAACTCTGAGGCCCTGGAACACCAAACAATAATATTTTTTTATGTGGAACACCTATGAAAATTTTCTTCAAAAACATTTTTTGTCAGATCACAAAACCAAACAAACAGAACAAACAGCAACATATAGAGAAAAACCAAAGGATGTAATTTAGCCAGAGATCATAACAATGAAGAAGTAACACTGTATCTAGTTTTAATAACTGAAAATACAGACCATAAGAGTATTTTTCCAAACACTCTTGGCACATCTGTAAGTTGTACATGGAGCACCAGTGTTCCACAGAACAGAGTTTAAGAAACACTCATTTAGATGTCCCTTGTTACGACAGCACCTGAGTGTCTCTGTATTAATGGGGAGCCTAGATGCTCCAATTGAGATTAAGATTCCACCATTCTGCAAGGCATGGTACAGACACAGAGTAATAGACAGACGCAGATAAGGAAGGCAAAGAGTGGGGTAAAGGAAGTGCTGTTATCCCCATTTTACAAACAGGAAAACTGTGCCACAGAAAGGTAAAATTGACAGGGCCCAGGTCAAACAAAAGGTCTGTGGCAGAGCTAGGAATTGAACCCAGAACCCCATTGTGCCTCACGATAAAACAAATTGCTAATACAATCCAAGAGGGAGTGATGAAACTGGCTGGCTGCAATGCCCCTGAGAAGATCTATGCAAAATATTCTTCCGCAAGTTGCAATAATAATCATAAATTCTGTAATGACTGGTGCATGGGAGGAAGGAGATTTTTAGGTGTCGATGTGGCAAAATTTAGATTTAGTTTCTTTGGCGGGGCGGGGATCAGTTCATTCTACTGTCAGATTACCTATTGAGAAATAATTGCATAAGAGGGATTGGTTAATCCAGAACCCTGAGGCACCAAGAGTTTGGAGTCCGTGTGCATTAGCACTTGGAAAGGAGCTGCCCTTGGTGAAGCAGAAAGAAATTGCATCTCAGAGCATCCTGAGTCAGAATACTCTGTGTTCTCCATCTTTATACACAATCCCTCAATTGTTCTTTCCTCTCATTCCGTTTATTTTCTTTTTCTTCAACTGTTCTGTTTTCACTTTACTCCTTCACATTTTCACTTCTCAACTACTGTTCTCTCGCATGGATTTACAGAAGAGTATGTGTTTAAAGCCATGGACCTGTAGGAACAGGCTGAAACTCCCTCATTCAGCACCACAATGGATGTTGCTGGACCAGACAGCAACCAACGGACCCCAGCCGGTGAACCCAGCCGCCCCGCAGCTAAGAGCCAGCTCGGGCGTTTAGACCTGCTGGGAACCCCAGCTGCAGAGACCCCTGCGGTGGACAGCCGGCTGGGGCTCAGAGCCCTGCTGTCAGCCTTAGAGCCATGGGGACCCCTGCTGGACAGTGGGGAGCCCAGAAGCCCTGCAGGGGAGCCCTGCAAGAGTAGGGTTCCTCCACTCCAAGCAGCAGATTGAGCTGCTGAGCTCCTCTGGTTCGGCTAATCCCCTTGTCCAGAACCACTCAGGTCCCAAGGATGCTGAAGGAGGGAGGTACAACCTGTACAATAATAATACAAATGCTGTGCCAGATTCAGTGGTCAACTCCAGACACCTTGTGACTCACCTTGGGTGCAAAATAGCTGAGTCCAGCTAACAGCTCTTCAGCCAAGGCCAGCCACTACTTGGGCTCAGAGAGAGAGACAGAGAGATTTTCCATCTTGAAATTTTGGGGCAGTATGAATGGATTTAGGCTCTTGAGGGGTAAGATCGGTCTCCAGTCTCCTGATTTTTTTGACCCTGAAGTAGACGGAGATTTGACTTTGTCTTTTCCAGGGAAGACTGGTCAACAGATTTGGTGAACCTGAAATCAAAGCTGAAGCCTGCGGACCCTGCTCAATGAGCTAGGAAGCGAGAAGGAAAAGAACCAAGTGAAGTGTGAGTTGGTTTTCTTGGAATGCGATCGAATAACCAGAGTCTATGATGGAAGACACCAGCTGAAGGGAAACCACCTCCACCCTTCTCAGGCAAAGAGAAATCTGTCCCACACAAGGGGAAGATTTCCTGTGAAACGTGTCCCTGAGGAGGCTGCAGAGTATGGATGGGTTTGTAGAAAAGCTGTAGATATCACTATCAGCAAAATGATCCTTCTTTGTACTGACCCCTGTGGAATTTAGAGCACAATTGTCCTGGTGTTTCGAATGGCGAGTGCCTCTCTAAGGCAGTTTTGCTGGAATGTGGTGTCTGCCTTTGAGACAAAAGTTAGTCTTGGGATACACCACACAACCCAGGCTCTTAGAGGTGGAGGGAGCCAGTGAACAATGCTTAGAGATGAGATGACCAGGGATGAAGCCAAAATAAACACTGTGAAACGATATGGCCAGCTATTATTTAAGCCGGGGTGAGCAAGAATTTTTGCTGGGGGAGGGGTACGCCATGAATTTGAGTAAGAAATAGACAAGGGCTGCACTCTTCCACAATATTAATAGAGGAGGTGTGGGGTGCAGAATGGAGGTTGGGTGCAGAAGGGAGTTTGGGGTAAGGGACTAAGGTGCACAAGGGGGCGTGGGGTCTGGGAGGGAGTTTGGGTGAGGAAGGTGGTTGTGATGGGGACAGGGGTCTGGGATGCAGGTAGGTTTCAGGGGGTTGGGTTGTGACACAGAGCAGGGGACAGAGGTGCAGGGTCTGGGAGGGGGTACGAGTACAGGAGGAGGAGCAAAGGATTAGGGTTATGTGGGGTGGGAGGTGCAGTGGTTGGGGGGTGGTAGGGGCTGGGGTGCCAGAGGCAGGCTCTGGCCAGGAATCATCTGGGCAACTCCTGGTCAGCAGCCCTGTGACAGGCTCTCTCAGCTCAAAACTGCGGCCTGTTCCTGGTAGCTCTCTGCTCCGGACTCTGGAGGGCTTTGGGGGTGGCGGGGGGAGAAATGCTTTGTGCGAGGCTCCTGCCCCCCGGCAAAATATCTGAGCTACCATTGGCTGGTTTATGGCTTCTGGCCAATAGCAGCTCAGAGATTTTGCTAGGGGGAGAAGTAGCAACGAAGCCTCCTCCAGGCATCCAGAGCAGAGAGCTACAGGGAACAGGAAGCCATTAAAGCTCTGTGCCTGAGGCAGCCCATGGGCTCTATCTCCCATCACATGCATGGGGTCACAGGTGGCATCACCTAACAACTGGGATGCCTCTGGGGATAAGGTTTAAGGACTCAATTTTGAATGAATGGTAGCTTGGGTCAGGCCTTAGTATCCCCCTTCCTTCCTAAAGAGCGTATTCTGCAACAGTGGCTTCTAATCAGTGTGCCGTGGCACACTGGTGTGCCATTAGAATTCTCCAAGCGTGCCAAGAAATTTCATCAGTTTCCCCTCGCTGTGGCCCTTTGCAGAACACCATGAGGGCAAATGCCAACCCCGCAGGACCCATTCGTGCCAGGAGGCAGCTGAAATGCTGCTTCCTGTTCCAAACGAGCTGGTGGGGACACTGTCCCTACTCCCCGCTGTGGCAAGAGCGAGGAAGGGAAGGCGGGAGCCTGTTCGAGCTGGGATGAGGAGGGGAGCTGCTTTCAGGGGTTACTGGTTTACCCAACATCCCTAGCATGACGCTGAGCAGGTTTTGAAAATATGTCTGTGCTTGCTGTCTAAGATGCTGCATTCTGTGGTAGATCTGAAACATTAATGCATTTGACCCTTGTTTACCTTGTTGTATGCACCGCGGTGTTGCAAAACTCTCTAGTGAAGACTGTAACCATAGTAAACGTAAGGAAAAGGGACCTTTCATAGGATCATAGAACATTAGAATTGGAAGGGACCTCAAGAGGTCATCAAGTCCAGTCCCCTGCCTTCATGGCAGGACCAAACACCACCTAGAACACCCCTGTTGTCAGTCTAACCTGCTCTCAAATACCTCCAGTGACAGAGATTCCACAACCTCCCTAGGCAATGTACTCCAGTGTTTAACCACCCTGATATTAGGAAGATTTTTCTGATGTCCAATCTAAACCTCCCTCTATCTTCAGTGGCTAAGAAGAACCACTTTTGTCCCTCCTCCTTGTAACACTCTTTTAGGCACTTGTAAACCACTATCACGCCCCCTCTTTGTCTTCTCTTTTCTAAACTAAACAAGCAATCGATTCAGCTGAAAAAATACCAGGTGTGCCATGGAACTGTTTGTCCCACTGAAGAGTGGCACATTACTGAAAAGGTTGGGAACCGCTGCATTAACAGTCCATATCTCAGATGATGTTTTGGATCTATACAAACAACTCTCTAAGCATACAGACCAATACTGAGGCTCTTGTAGTTTTGTTTGGGCAGAACTTGGATTTCTCTCTCTCCGGGTCTGGTATTAACAGGACAGAAGGACTGCATTTTGTACCCTAGTCCTGGTGGGGTAGATTTCTAACTGGAAGTGGCAGCTTTCATTTATTCACTTGATCCCACGGAGGGCAAATTAAATACAGTACCCCCAAGTCGCTTCCAAGCATATACTTACAGGATTGATGTCCAGAAACGTTTCATGATCCTCCTTTTTGGGATGCATGCCCTGAATGTCCTTAACATACTTCTCATCTGCTTGGTAAAAATGCGGGGCTGATAAGAATATCGGGGCACCTGGAATTTCAGAACACTGAAGTCACTATCTGCTCAAGCTAAAGAATGCATTCAGTCCCCACTCACCCAGCCAATTAGTGCAGCCAAAACAAAAATAAGATATCTCGCACATGCAACGTGAAACAACTTTCAATAGTTAAAAAGTAAGCACCATCCTCACTGACATATATTCGCAGAACCCAGGAATGGACTACTGAAGAAAACTGGTTTCTTCTGGAGCCCACTCACTTCACTGGGAGCATTTTACGGGAGGCAGCATGGCCTAGTGGACAGGGCACTGAACTAGGAGTCAGAAGATCTCAGTTTTATTTTTGGCTCTGCAACTGGATTGCCAGGTGACCTTGGGCAAATTACTTCACCTCTCCTAACTCATTTCTCATTTATAAAATGGGGAGTGTACAAGCTCCTCGTAAACAGCTACGTGATCTACTGATTAGAAGTATGATGTAAGAGCTGGGTATTGTTAATTATATTCTTAGAGGCTTCCAACATAGGACACTTCAACTTCATTCTGCTGTTTTCCATTTAGGCTCTTATTCTCTCTTCATGTCAGTCATCACGGCATTAAGCAACATGACTGATATCCAGCACAGTTTATTCTCTCTCCTGGTTAGGCCCTGACCTCGCAAAGCATCTGACCACACAGAAAGACCCACAGAAACCAAAAGAGTTACACTCCTCGATGGTAGCTGAGGAGTTGGCCCTTTGTATCATCTACCCTGTGACCACACACTACACTTTGGAGGCACTGATCATGTCACCAAACATCATTTGTGCTTAAAGCTACACAGGGGCATATGAGCAGTCTCACTGAACTGATTATGATTATTCTGCTAGGAGCGTTTTATTTACAACACAGACTGGGTACAAAGACATTCTGAAGACGCACGACTACAATTTTCATGCCAGCACCGTGAACCTTCACCAAGCACATACAGAAAACACTGAAGACAGCGCAGAATGTAACTTCCACCCACTGATGGGGGAAGTGACGTTTAACTAAAGCAGAACTTGTCCTAAGGCAGCCAGCCCTGACTATGAAGGAGGTACACCTGAGCAGGAAATACCAAGTCCTCCGGCAGGATGTTCTCAAGGTGAACCAAAAGGGGCTGGAAGCCATTAGGCTCTAGCAGAGAAACTGAAGATGGTTGAGGGAGGGCGCAGGCTAGGAAAGACCTGGGAGATCAGACGGACTTGAAAACATTATTCTGAGTGCGGAGTTAAGTTAATAAAGCAAAAGCTCCTGAGTGGGGAGAAGGTTGGAAGGTAGAAAGTGGAGCTGAAGGCTGAGCTGCCGCTGGGAAGGCCTGGAGTAGCTTGCCAAAGCAGAGAAGACTCTAAACACCAGAGGAGTCTGGGCTGTACGGTCCGGCTGTTGTGTTCAATGTTCGACGTATGAGTTAATTAACCAGACCCTGACAAAAGCCGCTGCTAGATTTGTAAAATCTCGTTTTGAGTCCAATGAGGAACAAAGAGGGGGACCAGAGGTGAGGAGCTGCTGGCAGCAGAACTGCCTTAAAGCCATGAGGGGTCACCTGAGCAGAGACTCCTCACTGACATGTCCCATCTTCACTGAGGGGGAATTCGCTCAGTACAGCCAGCCAGCAGGAGGCCTATGAACTCAAGCGCCAGACAGACCTTACTCTGAATTTTGCCCAGTAAAAAGTTACTGTGCTGTGTAAAGCGTGGCTAACTGTGACGACGTTCAACCTTACAACCTGGCTCCTAGGACGCGCTTCTGTCTCCCGTCTTCAAATGACAAACTGACAGCCGAGCAGAGGACATCTTTCAGGAATGCTACTTCAGCTCAGTTTTCTTTACTACTGTAGCCATGTAATAACCCCTGGTGATACTAGGCTTGACTCTGCAAGGTGACAGACTCTCTGAGCTCTCAGTAACTTCCCATGTAGAGTTGAGAGTGCTCAGCACCTGACAGGACCAAGCCAAGTGCCCCAATATGTTTCAGCTAACAGTGACCGTGTGCGCCCACAGCACTCTCCCACACATTCCTTGGCTGCGTACCTTGCTTGCACATGCTGACATTCAGGATTCCTGAGCCGTGGCAGTTTCCCGCTGGCACACAGAATCCTGCATTGTCCGGATTCACCGATGAATTGGCAAACACCTTTGGAGGGGGCACGAAGCGATACGCAGGGATTCCAGACACAGTCACAAAGCTATCAAAAGTTACATACAGAGATCTGGGGGGAAGAAGAGCAAGAATCTGAATGTGTACCCACAAGGGCTTACTAGCCTATGATATACATGGAGATACACATCTCATGGAGCTGGAAAGGACCTCAGGAGGTCATTGAGTCCAGCTGCCTGCTCTTTTGGCAGGATCAAGCATCATCCCCACCTTTTTTTCTTATTTGCCCACACATCCCTAAATGGCTCCCTCAAAGATTGAGCTCACAATCTTGAGTTTAGAAGGCCAATGGCTCAAACCACTGAACTATCCCTCCCCCACCATGCAGCCTTCAAAGTGGCATCTGCATGCCCACCTGGAGTTGCAGTAAGCTGCAGACCTGATTCAAAGCCCACTGATGTCCCTCTGATCAGGTCCTCTACACCTTCTTGTGGTGTTACATGAAAAGTGTGAGTCTTTAAAAATAAAGGGAGGCTTGGGGACACAGATGCCTGGCTTTAGAACGATTGGTCAAGTTCTTACAAGTCCCTCTTTTGAGCCATAAAGGTTTTTAGTGGTGCTGCAGCCGTTTGTGCCAGAGATCTCACAACCACGAAAGTGAAAACGGATGCGGAGAGACAGTATCAGCAGGCCACAAAAACAGCAATGCTGGAACTCTCCAACGCTGCCTGGATTCATATTATTTTCCTGATTTAAAAAGATAATTTCTTGGCAATTTTGTTTTCAAATGGCAGACACACCTCAGAGGAAAGAGGCTAACAGGTAGCACGTTCAGCAAAAAATTTCCCATTATTTGCTTGTGCCTAGAAGTGGCATCACAGAAAGGTACATTCTGGAATATCTTTAGCAAACTAGGAAGCGCAAGTGGATTTCACAGTGGGAAAGAGAAGTGTCAGCTTCTGTTTAGTGCACTTGTGCTGGTGGTTCTTATCCCGCTGAGTGAGGGAAATCACTAGGTATTTCCAGACTGAACTCAAATTTTCATTTCTTCTTGTCACAAAGTGGTTCCTTTTCAGCTAGACGTGATTTAGTTGGTAGTGGTTAACTCCTACTTGTTACCGAGAATGAATAAAGGACACAGGAATAGAGCTTGTAAAACATATCACTGAGGGGAAAGGATTTCACCTGCAATCTCAGACACATCCAGTGTGAACAGTTTGAGATGTTTGGAATTCCTCTCCTTACCTGCAGAAATCGGAAGAAAAGAGATAAATTGTTTCATCCTTGCTGATCAACGGGTGGAAAGCGCTCCCATCTGTCCCATTGATCATATTACATGACTTTGTGGTCCACCAGTCCAGCGACCTGCAGGAAATGAAGCAGAGACGGAACAAAAGGGCCAAAGAGTTATTATGGAGCAACAGTGAGTTAATACCACTTGGTTGGCGTGGGAAGGATTGTGAGGGTCTGTCTCTCACTTCCACTAAACGTGTGCCTACACCGAGACTGAAGGCGTGACTGTAGCCAAGTAACCGTATCTGCGCCAGCACTGAGCAAGCTTGGTTACAGCAGTGAAGACCCAGTGGTACAGGCTTCAGCTCAGGCCAGGAATGCGAGTACATGTGCAGGTTTCTGGGTGGGCTTGTATATCCCATACTGGGGTCTATGCCATTGTGACTTCACTGCTATTTGTAGCTGTGCTAACTGGATTAAAGCTAATGCAGCTATGTCTACTGGTACTGTTATCAGACCTCTAATTCCAGTGCAGATATACTCTTAGTGCAACTGCAATAGTTCTGGCAGTGTATATGGGGCTTAAACAACAAGAAGTCCTGTGGCACCTTACAGACTAACAGATATTTTTGGAGCATAAGCTTTTGTGGGCAAAGACCCGCTTCATCAGATGCATGAGTGGGGGGCTTCAGAGGAGGGTCTGAATATACAGGCTCATGAAAAGGAGGGAGTCCCGTCAAGAGGAAGGCCAGAGCTGACAGGGTCAATTCAGTCTGGCTACACTGCAGCCAAAGCTAAAGAGCCTTTTCTCACCCAGAATTTTGCACCAGCCTCACCAACGTACAGAGCATTTGGGGCAGTGACGACACAACTTAAGATGATCTGGGTAACTAACCCCTGCTTTGATTCAAGTGACGAGGGGGCTGTTACAGTTTTAAGCCATATACCTTGCCCAGCTACTCCTAGTTAAAACCACCACTGCCCCCTCTTCCTTAGCACTGTAATATGAGCTAGTTAAATGCATGTTTCAAAACTCTCCTTGCTCCCAGTGGCAATCAGTGCCTGAACAGAATGGACTCGGTCTAGTTGTGAAACTCTCCTTTCTCAACAGAAACAGCCCTGTTAGCTTTAGTGAGTGTCAAGTCTCAATGGGTTCTGCTCCAACAGCCACAGTAGGAACCTCTGGCTGCCCAGCCTGCGGGTACATTGTGCAGGCGGCCATCAGAATAGTGGGGCTTGTGCTAAGGGCTCGTTGTGTGAGTGTGACTCTCTATCTATCTATCGAGATACTTACTCAGCCTCCAGCACTATGGTATCTGCATGCCATAGCCCATGTGTCTCTTCAGAAGTTAACATGTGACTCTTCCCATAGGTGCCAAGTCTGGGGCTGGAGCTATAGGCGCCAGCTTTCCACTGTGCTAGGGGTGCTTGCTGCTCAACCCCCCAGTTCTGCGCCAGGCCCTGACCCACTCTACCCATTATGGGCTGGAGCTGTGGCGTCCAAACACTAACCACTAGCTACATGTCACTGTCTGGCTGGCTGAGTGTGGCTAGTTGGCTTGAATAACAAATACATTTTCAGCATAATGTGCCTAGTTCACTATATCAGTAGTCACTGTAGTGGTCACTGCTTCAGAACTAGCTGGACACCACAGGTCTAGACGGTGCTTGGTCTTGTCATGAGTGCTGGGGACTGGACCTGACGACACCTCAAGGTTCCTTCCAGTTCTATGATTCTGTAATTCCCTAAGTCCCGCCTCTTCCTGCTACCACCTCGGAGCCTACCACATCCTCGCTCCTTCTCTGGAATCTCCTGCATGCCGTGAAACAGCTGATTGCAGTGGGGAGGAGGCAGAGGGAGGGAGAACGGGGAGAGAGAGGGAAGCGCTGATGAGCAGGAGGTGGGAGCTGATAGGAGCTGCTGACTTATTACTGTGGCTCTTTAGCCCCGTACACCAGGAAATTCTGGCTTCTTCCCATGCTCAGGTTGGCCACCCTGCCATAGTCATACGGTCTCCAGCAACATAGCATCTGAAATGCCAGCAGCGCAGGGTGCAACGTGTCTGTGTGAGGGCATGACCGCAACCTAGCCCCCTTTCTGCACCAGCTGGTGGAGGGAGCAGAAGTGGCACTCGTGTAACAGTTGCTCTGCTCCCTCAACACCCTTCAGGCGCTTTCAGCCTGTCTCCGTCCCCTGCAGTTAAAGGCTCCACTCTGAGCAGAGAGCTGCTTCTGGCTTCTTTGAGAAACCTTTGCATTCATCAGGAATGAAAGGCGCCGCCTGTGCTAACCAACAGATCTCAAAACAAGCTAGAAGTGTCATGCGGGTTGAGTTGAGAACTTACTCTTTGCCTCTCCACTCCACAATCTTCGAGAAGTTAAGGTAGTTCATCTTCCCACTGAGGACAACGTATTCACCATCATCCGTTCCATTCATCTAGAAACACAGAAGAATTTGTCTACACAGTGCTGGTCCAGTCTGCCCCTAGGGCATCTGGCTAATGCACCAGAACAGGGTGGGAGGTGTTTGCTGTTGTGCCTCCCTGTTACCACGTGTTGGATTCTGCTACAGGCCGCAAGCTAATTGGTCACTGCTGGAGCAAGGGTGGTTCCCTAGACTCCTCCCTGAATATAAGGGAAATGGGAATAATTGAGCGCGTTCTGAAATGGACAAAACCTGAGGGAAGGAAACCAAGGACTAGCCCCTCTCCCCTTCAAACTTCTCACTGAATAGACCAGTGCCTGGGACAAAGATTCCGTAGATCATTTTAGTTTTGCAGCAGATGTTTAAACTGGAAAGCTGTCCTTGGAAAATCAGTAACTTCACATCCCAGTTAGGTAATGTCCTGATTGACCTGGGCTGTGCTAAGCATCCACTGTGCAGTAGAGCTAGCAACAGTCATTCTGAACGGATTTCAAGGCAACAGAGACGACAGCCAAGGCAGAAGCCATAAAGAACATCAGAGATGGAACGAATGCTCTGAACTGCAGCCAGACACAAACTGACAGCCAGCGCCGTCGCTGAAATTAAGGTATTTATGTGCTCCCGCAATGAAATTCTGTTAAGTAAATAGGTAGCCCAATTCTGTCTCAGCTGAGTTTTCCCCGTGGTTTTCAAGTCCTGCTGAAAGTGCACTGCAGGGGACAAAGGTCTGAGCAACAGTGGTAAGGCCCACCCCTGAATAAGGAAACTCTGCAACCTCTTAGCCAAACATGGGTGGGGGTGAAAGCCATAGGTGGCTTTGCTGCTCTCTGTTCAAGGACTCTGAAGCTGTGTAACAAAAGGCAGATTATGTCCTTCAGTTGAAGAGGCAGCTCTCCCCACTGTCTTCTCTTCAGTTGCTTCCCCACAACCTTCCCATAATGCCTGCACGTAACCCCCATACACCCTTTACAACTAGTCCTGCAATTACAGCCACAACTTTGCACCAGCGACATGCTATTAATTCAAATCTCTGGGAGCAACACATCATAAATATCTTACCTTATTAAATAAACCAAATACTGGATCAATCTCAGGCCAAAGCAAATGAAGCAATGACAACAGTTTGTCTTTGTAGCCCCATAGTAACTCATGGACAGTGTGCGTCACAAACAGGTTTTCTTGGTATAATATTAGGAGTATTTTTGTGGGAAACTGAAGAGAAGTTGATTTGGCCCATTCCATTGCAGTCTGGTGAGAGAAAGGAAGCAAGATCAAACTGATGCAGTATTCAAATCAAACACACATGCACATACAGAAGTCTGAGAACTGTGTAGAGGCATGACACATATTTTCAACCTTATAATTATAAGTAAGTGGGATTCTTTTGATACTATCTTATCAAGAGCTGCTTTCTCAGGCCCCAATTCAGCAAAATATTTAGCCACTTGTTTAAATCTATCCCTACTCAGTTAACCATGTAATTTTCATTCCCTTAAGCTAAGCATATCCTTAATGTACATAAAGTTAAACTGAACTGAGATGATCTTTAAGCATGGTACAGTAAACCAGGGGTACACAAAATGGGGGGTGGGCCCCCTCCAGCAGGCATTAAATTTTATCAGGAGGCACAGCACAATTGGCTGCTGGGTCTGAAGCTCATCCATCTCATTAAAAATCAAATTTTTACATATAACACACTTATTTTCTAATATGGTAAAAAGGGCCTTTTCATATGAATATAATGAAAATGGCTTTTAAAATATGAATATAAGCAAATTTCCATCAGTTTCGATTATATTATATAGGTGCCAGGGGTGGGGGTGTCTGCTAATTGCAGGGAGGAAAAGTGGGGCCAGACATTACAGTCTGCTCATCCTTGCAGTAATATATTGGCCAGAGTGACTGAATTTAGCTTCAAGGTCTGTGGTATTAAACCAAAGTACACGCAAAAATGCTTTGCCAAACAGAGATGGTTTGCTGAAGCACAGCAGATAAGTGTTTGAATTTTTGTTTAAAAAAATGCTGTGGCTCCCAGCTGTGAAACATATACGGATTACATCCTATAAAAGGCAGCCATTTCTTCAAAATGCATGGCCTGGCTGCATCACCAACTCAGTGCAAACAGCACAGGCTAAACAGAAGGGAATTCATTTTCCCTGTAGCCTGTGGTACACACTACACTTTCCATAGCTCAATAGAAGAAGTGCAGTTAAACAGCCAGTTAAATGTCAAACTTCTTATTGAAAAAGAAAAAGTTAAAAATGGCATGAGAACATGTTGGTAAAAATGATTACTTAGGACATCAGATTCATGCTCTCAACAACAGACTGGAAGCATGGCTGTTGCTAGCAAGTTTCTAGCCTGATTTCCCAGACAGGTGTGGGCAAAATTCTTTTCAGGAACAATGCTAGTCCAACAGTGCAACAAACTACATCCCTAGGTAGTCCACCACAGGGTATTTATCGTACTGCCCTCAGAAGAAACTGTAGTTCATACAGGTCAGAGAAACCACACATCAAATGTGCTGACATAAATGACCCCATACATGGATGAGGTCAGAGATATGCTGGGCAGAATTTCATTTTTATTTTCAAGCATATTCTTCAGCTTGCAGCAATTTAAATGTTCACAGTCGTGGGAACGTAGGGCTGTTTGGGCAGGGTCAGACCATAACAACCGAAGGACAGCAGAAGCTGAGGATTCAAAAAGTTAAAGCTTTCTAACCATAAAAAACACAAATGGACAACACCGGTCAACATGAACAACATAAATGTCCTTATATCAAACTCCAACGTGTTCTCACGCAGCATCTCTCCTACTGAGCCTAGCAGTATATTTTGATCATTATTAGTGCTTTTTTGTAAAGAAAGAGGAGCTAGCTGGTCGTATTTGGATGGCTCTCCTCCCGCTTTCCCCAGCCAATCTGATGGCTGGGGCTGTCGAGGTGCCGGCACTCGGTACTGTCAAGTACCAGCACAAAAAAAAGCACTGACTATTAATGATGGAAACAGTTTTCGCTGAAGTAACAGAGCAGCCTGTCCTACGAGTTGGAGAGCGTGGGGCTATCCCGCCCTGATAGGGAATGAGCCCCACACCACAGGGGGATTCCCTAGAAAGGGCAGAGGGCAGATAAAGTGAAAGAAGAAGCCCAACAAGCTGTAGCTGTGCCAGTGGATGCTGCAGAGGGAGAAATACAAAGGCTTTTGCAGGATCGTGGCACCAGGGAGCTTGATGGGGAATGTCCAGCATGCAGGAGGCTCAATGTGGCTGGTGGGGGAAGACCTGACTCTGTTTGGACTAGAAGTCAGAGCTGCAGCGAGGGGGAGCTGGCAGATCAGACTGGGACAGACGAATCCAGGGAGGAGCGGAGGGTTTGAGGGAAAATGCTAGCGCTTAGTATAGGCTCTTTTTTTTGCGTGGTTCGTACAGACTTTAGCTTGGGACTCTGGGTTGTTGTGAACTATTTCTGGCACTAAGCTAGGCCCAGGCATAAGTAAAGTTAACCACAGAAACCCTCTATGAGTTCTTAACGGGCAGTGAGCCTGCCTGTGCTGTAACACAGCACCTTTGAGAGCGCTAGGGCAAGCTCTGCTAACACAAGTCCATTGACTCTGGCTGAGAGGCTCACTTCCAGACACACACAAAGGGCCCTGGAGAGAACAAACAAACAAAAGAAAAAAACAAACAGAGGCATGAAGCCTGCAGACAGCACTGGCCAGGAGGGGATGCTCAGTAAGGAGCAGCCCTTTTAAGCTGGTTTGTATGAGTATGATGAAGATGATGCTTGTCAGCAATTACTGATAAAAATCCTATCCTTCCAAACACAGCTAAAGTCTTTACACTCTGACTTCTGACCACCTGCCAGAGCTGAATGCATTCGCAAGAGGTAATGTTGAACAGCACTCCTCTAAAAGCAGGAAACAAGTGCACTGATGACAAACATAAAATTAACTCCATACAGGGCTGTAAACCACAATTATGGAGTCAGGCGATCACATATTCCTACCAGGTTGACAGTGCAACAAAACAAAGCGAGTACCACACATGACTGAAATCAATGTGATTACTTAAGCAGGCAAGGGTTTGCAGCTCAGCCTCAGAGTGCAATGATAAGCATAGGAAACGAATAAACTCATTGTTTTCTTTCTCTTTGCAGCTATTATTCAAAATTATTAGAGAAACAGCAGGTGAGATAATATCTTCTATTGAGCCAGCTTCTGTTAGGAAGAGAGGCAGCTTTCAAGCGTACATAGAGCACTTTTGGTCTGGATCTATATGGTTGAAAGCTCAATAAAAGATATATCACCCACTTTGTCTCGAACAGTCTGAGCCAAACTCATCTACAACACTGCACATTCAAAACAGTCTCAAAGGGGTTTTTATAGTTTTTTTTTTTTTAATTTTTAAATAGTTACGAGAGACTGTTTTTATGGCTAAAAATACCCCACAACAATGCAATTTCTACACTTCCAAATCCAGTTTTCATTCTTAGGGTTAAACTCTTCCTAAAATCCTAATTTTAAGATGATTCACCAGATAACGAGCTGCACTCTTCCTTGCGCGGTTTGCAAATAACGTTGTGCCACTGACTAACTGGTAGCAAAGATATTCAGCGTTGGCCATTGCAGAGTCAGCTTCTAAATGAAAGGCCATGGCTGGTCTACACTATATCTTACCTGAGCATGAAATATCCATACCTGAGTAATGTAGTTAAGCCAACACAATCCTCTTTGTAGACATCTCTAGGTTGATGGAACAATTCTGTCGACCTAGTTACTGTCTCTTCAGGAGCTGGATTAACCAAGTGAGAACCCCTCCTTTTGCTGTAATGACTGTCTACACTGAAGCCCTACAGTGGTATTTTACACTGACGTATGAGTGACTCCAGATGCTTGTTGAGCATTCAACTCCACCACAACAGAACTGTTGCCTGAAGCTTCAGCCTCCACAGTCCTCTGGCCTGTACTGTGAATTAGCATCAAACCTACATTCAAAATTACATTCTGGCACGTTAGCTGAAGATCCAACTCCTAACGCAAATTAACTCACTTGAGGGTGGTTTGTTTTTTAATTTTTTGGAGAAACGATCAGCTTCTGTACAAAGTAATTGATTTTTCATGTTAAAAGACACGAGAAAAACATTTAAAACCACAAATCTTATTTTTAATAGTAATTTTTTTAACGTTAACCCCTCACCTGTGTAATTTGCTTTTACGAAGCATCTTAACCCAAAACTGAAAAAATTAAATCAGGGTTTATCATCAGTTTGCTTTAGTCTCAAAGTGGTAGCATGCCACTCTGTTAATTTGCTGCAGATGGGTCAGGGAGACAGCATGCTTTACCCTGAATACAGTTATCCCTCCATTTACGTGGAGGTTGCGTCCTGGGCAACAGACGCGTAAATCAAAGTTTTTGTAAATTGGTTGGGGGGGGGGGGGAAGATCCCCAGAATTCCCTGGCTGGGGGAAACAGGCGGCTGGAGTCTCTGCAGAGCTCTGCTGCCCCGTGGCTTCTCCCATCTGGAGACAACACAGCTGCTGTGTGCCGGGGGGAAGGAAGGGAGTGGTGATTTAGATTTCCAGATTCATGACCCTGGAGAGGGCAGGGCCAATAGCAGAAGGGGTGGGGCCTAAGGCATTCAGGCCTCAGTTTGTGGTGTGCAGATGTAGTCTTGGTCTCAGGGTATTAGTGAGACAAAGAGGGTGAGGTGATCTCTCTTATTGGGCCAGCTTGTGTTGGTGAAAGTGACAAGCTTTCATGCTTAAGCCATGGTCTACACTATGAAATCAGGTCAGCTTATTGCTCAGAGGTCTGAAAAATCCACACCCCTGAGGAGTGCAGTTACACTGGCCTAATCCTGGGTGTAGGCTGTGCTCAGTCTACAGCAGTTGAGCCAACAACAGTTATTATTTCACTCACCTTGTCTCTTTAATATCTGGGGATTAAAATGGCTATAACAAATTTGTGCCACAACAAATTATGTCATGGGTCTCTGCAGAGCCATATCCTTTCTCTAGAGATGCGTTTCCGTCTTCAGTTCGGTGGGCATTTTCCCAGGCTCCACAGATCCCTGTGTTACCTTAGTAAGCCAGACTGCCCAAGCAGGCCAGCACCTGTGCTTTGCCTTCTCTGTGGGCTATACCCACAGTTGTAAGTCACTATATACCTTCTTCTAAGCAAGCATATTTATTCTTAACGTAAAAGAATTACAGAGAAAACACACTAAAAAGAAAAGAACCTAAAAACATACTAAAAAGCTTAGAGGTACCCACCCTGCCTCCCACCCCAAAGCCAATCTAGGGCTCTAGTCAAGACCCATAATGGTGTTTTCCCCAAGATTACAAGTTAATTTGATTTAGATCCAGAACTATATCTGAGACTGGGCATTCAGCAACAGGCAATCAGCACAAAATGACACTCTGCTCATGGTGTGGCTTCAAAAGGCTGTGGTTTTGCATTAGCCAAACATGCGACTTCTCCGTGTGGGGTTTCACCAGGAAACTCACTTAACACTTACTGTCCCAAAAATGCATTATTCCCTGGCACATTTTAAATAGTCTTTGGAATTCCCAGGTGTTGCATATAACTCCACCTCCCCCCTTAGAGAGGTTCTACACCATCCTGTCCCACATTTATACACAAACTTTAATAAAACAGAATCTTCCAAAGATGTTGCAGGAAACTGTCCAATTTGTCACAATGACAAGAGGCAATATTCTTGTAACACACAAACTTTGGTAAAAAGAAAAAAAAACATTAAAAATATTAACCACTGTATCTGGCTATTGCACGTTTCGTCAGTACAAGTCTTGGCTTCCTGCACACACCCAATAGCTGTAGAAGAGAGTCAGACAGTGGACCTAATTCTGTTATCCTGCACCCTTTGCAGCCAATCCTATCTGTGCAAAGCGGATGTAAAAGGATCCTACTGGGATCATTTTACATGTATCTGAACTGATGGACATGACTATACAATGTGAAGGGCAATGGAGAATCAGGCTCAATTCACTTGAGTGATCCCTATAGTCCTCAGACAATCTCTTTTTATTATTTTTTTAAATGAGATAATTTAGCTATTAAAATGATGCAGTAGATCCTATGAAAAGATTCAGAATGACGAGGTCCAGTGGTCTAAATGGAGGGTTGGGAACCAGGGATCTTCCAGGCTGACTGATTTCCCGTCCATAAGTGGGGCTCATTCTCACATCTCTCACAACATTTGCATAAGAAGAAATTAGTTGGGAGTTACAAAGTGCTTTGAAGATGAGAAATACCATTCATATAAATAAAAGTTGTAGCTATACGCCAATAACGGGCAATTGGCAGTAATACTCCAAGACATATGTCAGTAATATTCCAGCTATGACCACAACAGAACTCACCACTGCAGGAATGTTTACTGTCCGGATCAGATCAACTTCAGGATCTCCAACAGACTTCCCTGGTTCAAACACATATGTCTTTGGGTTCTCTGAAGATACTCTAGTGCCATTGTCCAAAATATGAACATTCACTCTTGGCCTGTACTCTCTGGGAAACAGAAAAATTGGCTTTTAAGGAAATCTGCAACAGTGCAAAGAATATTTATGATGACTGCAGAACTCCTGTTCTAAGTGCACAAAGAGAAAGGGTAGGATTTTCACAAGCCCTCAGCACTGACCTGCCTCTGCTCTCCCTGACGTGGGAAAACTTCCAAAAAAAAGATAGATCAACGCTAAGCACTTTTAAAAATCCTGTCTGCCCACCAATTTTCTTAATGCCGTCTAGTGAAGTTTACTTTTTTGCTTTATAAATGACAATGGAGAAGACAAGAATTTAGCCCGTTAACAACCCAAAAGGATTGAACGATCCAATCTAAGGTTCTACTCAGGAAATCTATTTCTGCTTCTTCACCATGGGCAAAATTCACTCCTTCTATAGAGAAGGCTCATACTGTACAAAGCAGACGCCCCTCTTAATCCACATCCCAGGTCCAAGGCCAACTAATAACTTTCCATTGACTCTCAGTGCACTTTGGATCAGGTCCTACAGGCTTATATGAGACAAGAGTGTGGAACAGGCTTTACACTGCTCTCTGCACATCAGAGAATTCACCCTAAGTCCTCGATCACCCCAGGTGAAACCACGGCCCCACTGAAGTCCTCTGGATTGTTTCTACTGACTTCACTGAGGCCAGGATTTCTTCTCAATAATACCGTTTACCATCCCAAGCAGCAGAAGTTCCAGGATTGCTCATAAACAAGCCTAGCACATAAAGGGTGGAACACTGCCAGCTGATGTGATCACGATTCCTGTTTTCAATGACTTTGCAATGTTATGGTCCACCCTTGTACAAACTTTCGCAGCCACCATTTCGCAAACAATATATACTTGGCTCAATCTAATTCTTGATCTTCCCCCCCCACCCCTCCACACTCTGATTTGCTCACCTTGATTATCTTTTTCTGATTTGTCCTCCTTGATTACTGTTTTTGGTTCTCTGTGCCTTAAATATGGAGTCTGTTCTGGTCTGGCTATGGTCTGAAGAAGTGGGTCTGTCCCATGAAAGCTCACCTAATAAACTATTTTGCTAGTCTTTAAAGTGCTACTTGACTGCTTTTTGTTTTGATAGTGTATAGACTAGCACGGCTCCCTCTCTGTTACTATTCAATATATACTGAAGTTCTGCAGAGCTGTCTTATCCAATTTTCACACTAAGTGTGCACAAAAATGTTGCAAGAGAGAGAGAAATTATATGTATATATAGTGGGAGAGGGAGAGAGAGATGCAACTGTCATGTCACTTATTTGCTAGAATTTCTTTATAGTTGTATAAGCATTTGGTTACATTTCACCAACTCCACAGCAGCTCCTGAGTTAAAAGAATCCCATGTTGCCTTTTACAAGGATGTTTTCCCGAGCAAACATAATCAGTGTGTATTTCACACATTTCAACTCCCATGTTCTAGGGAGCCTACTGCACAAGAATCTTCAGAAAGACAAGGTGGGTGAGGTAATCTCTTTTATTGGATCTCCATCTGCTGGTGAGAAAGACGAGATTTTGAGATACACAGAGCTCTTCCTCTCTCATCAACAGAAGCTGGTCCAACAAAAATATTTCCTTGTCTCTCTAGTATCCTGGGGCCGATACAGCTACAACAACAGCGCACACAAGAATCTTCAGAGCATTGCAGTCAGCACATAGGAATGTAACGGCTACATTTCCATTTAATTTTTTTTTTCAAGGAACACGTTCATCCTCTAAGCTGTTTAGACAGATGCTTAAGCACCATACAAAATACTCGAGCTAGAAACTCCTTCCCCTCATAAATGCTCATGACAGATCCACCGCACTTCAGCTGCCTCACTCTTTGGGAACATTTTGAGTTGACAACACTTCCCTTTTGACTTGGCGACAGATTATCATGGAACAATTGCTCTGGAAGCCAGGAAATGAACGGGAGGCAAGGGTGCAGAAGCACTTGTGGGAGCTCCCAATTTCCATGCCATAACCAGTCTGAGAAGTCTACCATGCCTAAAAGGCTTGCAGGTGAAAATAAAACCCACCCCTTAGGGATCTCAGGGTTAAATCTCAAAGATTACAGAAGCAAATCTTCAATATGATGAGATCAGATAAAACTGAGGAGCGCTTAAGTGCTCAGCAAGTTTGGGCAGATGAGCAGGCTGTGTGCTTCACCATACATTACTCTTTCATCTCCAGCCTGTTAAACCAGTCAATATGGCTTCAGGCGACTAGAGTACAGTCACCAGTACTATTTTTGGCTATCACTAGACCTGAATTTTCAGCTCACAATGACAACGTCCTATTGAATACCCCTCAGTTTACTGACTTTGAAGACTGTGAATCAAAAACATGATTTATGTTAAAGCTACATCATCTGTCCAGAATGCTGAGTTTCTAAACAACTCTTTAGTGTTGTCCAATCTTGTTTACCCCAGTCACGACACTGTTCTCCTCCCTGCTCAAATGGAGAGCATGTCTGCTACCAAGCCAGCCCGTGTTACCCGCCAGAACCCACACGCACATGCTTAGTTTTAAGCACGGTCTAAGCACTCGTGCTTAAAGCTAAGCATGCACTTCTGTGCTTTGCTGGCTTTGCGCCTGAGCAAGGAACTTGATACATCTCCTCCGTCCCAGTGGGCAGCAGTCATTAAAGGCCTCCATGGGACACAGCTGGTGCTGTCAGCCACCCATCGTCCTGGAAATGCCGATCAATCTGCTGGAGAATAGAACTTCAGCTCCTAGGGGTTCTGTTTCTCTGTCAGACAGAGCAGGACACAACCCAATCCTGTTCAGACAAGTCAAAATAGGGCAAACCCAGTGAATCACAGACCTTTGAAACGTGCAGTCTGGTTCTATTCCCATCACATAGAAGTAATGGAGGCAGAGCCTGCTCCAGTCCCCTGCACGCCGACTGCAAAATTACTTGTCATAGGAGACCCATACACAACTGTTTCTCCACATGCACAGCCCTTATCCACTGGTCCCAGCAACATCCCTAGTTCACCATCCTCCATCCCAACTTCCCCTGCGGCCCGTGGGCCTTGGCAAAAGCTGAATCTTCACTTTACCCTTTCCCCACTTGAAAGGTTTCCATTCAGTCCAACCTGCTGACTTTTGTGTTTGTGCAGCCTCACAAATGTGTGTTAGTGGGGGCCGGGGGGGGGGGATCAGAGACTGTGAAGGGTGGCAGGAAGGAGGCAGCCGGGGATGTGCCATGAGTAGCAGGAGGTCGGGGGCGTCATTTCACATTGGGCCCTATAAAAACTTGGGCCCCGTTTACCTCTCTGATGCACAGGAGAGCACCTCTGCTTAGTGCTAGGTGCCAGAGCACTACACGCAGGGATACTGCAGCAGCAGTTCCCAGAGGCATGGGTGTTGTAGGAGCAAAACTTCCAATGCCTTGGGATGGGGGCCAGAAGAGTTGGAGGGAGAATCCGCAGAAGGAACCAGATTGGTGACTGTGAAGAAGTAAGGAGGGAGGAGCTGCAGAAAGGTAAGAGAGGAGGAGGAGAGAACAGCAGGAGAGGCAGTGAGAGAACAGGGATGCTGAAGTGGGGAAGGAGAAGGGCAGAGAGAGGGAAATAACTTGGGTAAGAAAGGTCTTTGCATAGACCAATGTAGTTGTGAAACACAAACAAACCAGGCTGCCTTCAAATACTAGGGGGCCGGATTCCTGTTCACCCAAAGGTCTCCAACCTGTGGGGCTCGGGAACATTCAGGGAGGTACAGAGGGCCCCATAACAGTCCCTCATGGGGCAGGGAGGGAGTGCCAGGCAGCCCCACTCTATTTCCAGCTCCACGTTGATCCCAGTCCTAGCCCCAACCCTGGTCCCTGGCTCCCTGCCCCCAGCCTTGACTCTCAGCTCCTGGCCCTGATCACAGACTCCCTGCCCAGCTCTGGCTCACAATCATAGCCCCAGACCTGGGCTGAGGGTCGAGGCAGCAGCAGCAAAAAGAGCTTGGGGACCATGGCTGTAGCCAGCGTGAAGACACATTCTATCGTACATACCAATATGGCCCTCATCACCAGACTACCTGAACACCTCACAACCAGGCTCGGAAACTTTTTCCCCCCACAACACCCTGCTGGCAGTAGGGCAGCACTACCTCCATTTTCCAGTGGGGACCTGATGCACAAGGTAGACTGAGTGACCCTTCCAGAGTCACATGCAGGAATTCCGGAGCCAAGTGAACTGAACTCATGTCTCTCAAGCGCCAGTCCACCACCTTAGCCCCTAGCACATCCTTCCCTGCTTCAGTAACACTCCAGCACATACCAACAGGCTTTTTTTGCTGTCCTGGGATCTCTGTTCTGGTCCCAACCCTTCCAACTTTTACTTCTGCAAATAAAGCAAGTGATGGAGACTTACCTGTAGGTGTACGGCCCTATTTCCTCCACAAAAGGGATATCGCCATTGACCACTTCTAATGGATTGGTCACGTTGAAAAAGTAGAACTGCGTGTAGACAGGGGGAGGAGGGTCTTCCCACAGGTCAAAGGCTTCTGTGCCATTCTGTAGTACTGTTCCCTGCGAAAAATTAAATCACAGCATTGCTGGGCATTCTGTGTAAGACAGAGAAGAAACGGACATGTGATTTGCCCTTAGACTGAGGCTGATGAGGCCCTGGCCCAGCAAACCCTTCTCTATGGGTTTAACACGTCCTATGAGTGGTCACACTGAAATCAAACATGTGCATTAGCCTGTGCAAGGTGAGGGCCTAGAGCTGCAGGAATGCTTGTGCTAGTTCCCTTAAACGTTTAAGCCTTAAATTCTCTGGCACGTAGACCTACCAGACAGAGTACAACAAACAATGTCGGTTTCTGTACCAGCCAATACTGGCTACGGAGGGACAGCAATGCCCGTGCACAGGTGACAGAGAACAGTTTTCGTAAGGTCAGGATTGGGACCACTTTGCTTAAAGTACATCAATGAATGCCGTGAACACTGACTGCTAGGAACAGGTGAATTTAATCATCTGTCTGCATATAAATAAATGCAACTCACAATCTACACAAATCTCCCCAAGTTTATGTTTGACTGTCACATTAGCACAAGTCACGTGTAGTTGTATGGCAGTGACAGGCTTTAAGCTTTAGTTTGTTGTAAAGGACCAGGTATAACCTGCAAGGCTTCCACCCTTGGGTCTCTAATTTCAGAGACAAGGGGTGGGGTGGAGAGGCAGGAATGGAAACAGCTACGCTGGGATTTTTCAAACACTTTGTCTTTTGTTTCCAAATTGGAACCATTTCTAAAGACTGCATGGCACTTGTAAAAATAGGGACAAAGGATTAAGGGTCAGTAACAGGCTGGCACTGTTTGCATGGAATCCCTACCCCCACCCCTGTATACACACAGAGATGTCAATCCTGCAAGGGAATGCTAAATTAAATGGTGCCTGCTGATTCCCCCAGGCAAGGAGATTTCCATCCTCTGATGCAGAGATGGAGGATGTGACATCTGTGGCAAAGTCCTGCGGAAGGCACCCTAGGAGAGCAGCTTCACTTTGTATTATTGTCAATTTCTTTGCTAATAAATCCAATTCCAGCAAAAGGGGGATGCTTTGACTCTGCAGCATATGTTCTTTGTATTAGGTCAGACTGGAAGAGCCCTTGGTCTCAGCTCCAATCCGACACTTTACTGAGAGTCCTCACCCGGTCTAGCAAAATCTCTAGCAGGACGTGGGTCCCTTTCCCACCCTTCTTAAGGATTTTCCTAACAAAAAATGAGAATTCACATGCACACAAATCCACCTGCTCACAGGTTAGCTTGTATTCTACACAAGTCAACATTAAATGTCCATAAATCCTTATGTTACTGTAGAATCACTTCATTATTGTATTAGCAATTCATCTATAATTAGGCAATGGGGTGCAGAATGCCACTTCTTTACATGTCCTCAAACATGACATACCAGTCTCATTGCAGGCATGCCCATTTTGTTTTGAACATGACATTAGTGCTACGATGCAGGAGCGAGAAAAATAAATCAATGCTGGGGAGAATAATCTCCACTCCGCTGAAGTCAACCCAGGGATAAATATGACCCACTGAGTAAAACTGCTTCAGAAGCAGCACAAAGAGAACTGCTATCTTCCGTGCTTCACCACCAGAAAAATGGAATAGGGGATAATAATTGGCAACTGAATGGATCACATCCCCACTTGCTCCTTTTATTCTTCTGGGAAAACATACTGCCATGTTGTCAACAGCAGCTCAAAAGCAGAAAGGCCTGGAGAACTGTTTGTTCTCGGTTGGTGCTCACAGGAGCATAGAATCGCAGAATCCTAGAACTGGAAGGGACCTCAAGAGATCATCAAGTTCAGTCCCCCGCCCTCACAGCCGGACCAAACACCATCTATATCAACCCTGTTAGGTATTTATTCAACATGTTCTTAAATATTTCCAACGATGGAGATTCTACAATGATCCCAGGCAATTTATTATTATATTAACCACCCTGACAATTAAGAAATTTTTCTTAAAGTACAACCTAAATCTCTCTTACTACAATTTCATCAACTCCATTTGTTTCTCAGACACATTCTGGGCCTCCCAGCCTCAGTTACTGTTTCCTTTCCACTTAACATTTTTATTTTGGAGTGGTCACATTGACAGAATTGATGGTGTGGCAGAAAGATGAGCCTTGGATGGCTTCAGTATTTCTGAGTGGGAAAGGAAGCTGGCCCAGATCCTCGTAGGTGTTTGGGCATCTAACTCCCGCAGAAATCAACGGAAGCTAGGCACACTCTCTGTTATATGGGAGAAAAGATTAAGGGCCTGCAATAGACCAGAAGTGTTAGTGGGGGATGTCCCATAGAAAGAGAAGTTGGTCCTGACAGCGAATGCTAATTAAAGGGGCTCGGCTGATTGATCAAAGCACGTGGATTTATTTCCCTGGGGATAGGGAGGAGGTGGGAGTGGACAGCTAGAGAGGGAGGTACACAGTCTGTGGCAAACAATTCTGAGATCTGGCCTATCACATTACATGAGAGATAATTAACCCTTTGTAGCACACCACATCATAACCTCAGTAATAGAGGACTTACAAAGTGCTTTTCAAAACAGGATGTCAAGCCGTATATTCTGAATGTCACACATGTATTACAGAAAAATTATTTTAGAAGTTATAGGGGCGTTATTATTTAATTCCAGGAGGACTCCCAGTATTTCTGGCATCCTGTTTCCTGAAAGTCCTGATATCTTAGGCCCTGATCCTGCAACTCATTCCACACAGGTGGCTTCCTGCAGCCCCACAGAGCCCCACTGAAGTCAACTCGCACGACAGAGCCTGGGAAAACCTACAGGATCAGGGGCACAGTTGCCAGTAGTCTAACGGAGAGTGGTTGAGAGAGAAACAGAAATCATGATTAATGCTGCTATTGTTTATTATTCACATTGCTGCAGCGCCTAGGAGCCCCAATCAGAGACCAGAACCCCATTGTTCTAGGTGCTGTTCAACACTGAACAAAGATGGCTCTGGCCCCAAAGAGCTTATCATTATTCCAAGGCAAGAGACAACAAGCAGACGTGGGAGTACAAGGACACAGTGAGATGACACCCGTCAGGATGAAAGCTTTGGTGTCAGGAGACCAGTGTCTTAAGCATTGTCAAGTTTTTGTAAGCATCAAGACAAGGGAGAATTTTGAGAAGGGATCTGAAGGAGGATAATGGAGGACATGCTGCAGATGGGATGCTGGAATAGTTTTTATATTGGGTGCAACACAAATATTAAGGGGAAGGAAGGGAATTTTTTTCTCCTGGCAGACTAATTTAAACAAACACATCAGCTGTTTGAAGCCACGCAGATATTTAGAAAGTCAGAAGTAACTCAAAGGGAGGTGGATCAGGGAGCAAAGGACAAAAGAGACAGTCAAGGGTGCTTGACAATATATTACCTGGATCTACACCATAATACTTGGATATCACCTGTGTTCCCTAGAGACTGGGCACATTGGGCAGCTGCTCAGGAGAAATTCAGGTGCCACCCAGCTGGCTGGCAGAATGCCAACAGCCACCCACAGCTAGAAGCATGTTTGTCTACTGGTGGTGCACAGCTATATTTGCTTTGGTGTACATCACAAAATTTATTCCATGCGGGGACTGAAAAAAAGTAGTGGGAACACTGGATATCACCTCCTCAGATGCAAATGTCTTCAGAGCCACACAACAAACCCTCTCTCCTAGCACCACTGCAAATCCAACATCCCAACCCGCTGAGTAGGACTCACTTTTATCCACCATTACATCAATAAATAATTAACTACCGCGCATTGATTTCTTCTGTTTTTCCCCAGATATGGCTGGAGATACTCAGTCTTGGACTCATGACAACTGAAGGTTGGATATTGCATGACCTAGCATTTCTAGTGACACAGAAGCAGATCCTCAGCTGGTGCAAATAAGTGTAGCTCCACTGCCATGGGCTGCTGATCTGGAGTTGTACATTGCCTACAAAGCTGGAATTCCTGGTTTTCCAGTGAGAGGCAACATTCATTACTAGCCTGGGCAGATACTTTCTGCTGCACAAGAAATCTAATTCAGAGCATTCTGTGGGGCTTCTAAGCTACAGAGACTTTATAAACAATTTTGAGATCTGATATCTGGCCTATCACATTAAATGAGAGATAATTAACCAAGGTTATGATGTGGTGTGCTACAAAGGATTAATAGAGGACTTTCAAAGTGCTTTTCATAATAGGATTTCAAGCCATGTATCCTGAATATGCCACACGTATTACAGAAAAATTATTTTAGAAATTTTACGGGTGTTATTTAATTCCAGGGGGATTCCCCCCAATTTTTTAAAATCTACAGATCCCTAAATGGCCCCCTCAGGAGGGGAGATAGCTCAGTGGTTTGAGACTTGCTTGCTAAATCCAGGGTTGTGAGCTCAATCCTTGAGGGGGACATGGGGCAAATAGATTTTTAAAAAAGCATGGTGCTTGGTCCTGCCAAGAGGGCAGGGGACTGGACTCAAGGAGCTCTCAAGGTCTCTTCCAGTTCTATGTGATGTGTTACTCTGGTAGCACAAAGAATTTGGAATCAAACCTTTCCCTCTGTATAAACTCAGGTACAAAACCAAAGAAATGGTACTTAAAATAGCCAGAAAGGTGAAGGATGCTCCAGTTTCTGCCCGTCAGATCTCTGTGCCCTTGAACCACATGGTGCAAGGGCCCAACCACATAGTCTGCCCACTGACCTCAGCTTACCCAGTCTGAATTTGGTCCTATTTTTCTCTCTGGTATTTCCCTTGGGGAGATGGCTTTGTGCTACTTGATCCCAGTTAATATACAGGACAAACTCTTCTATCTTCCCAAAGACAAATGATGATGGAGGAAATAACACTTATCTTTCCTTAGAATTCATGCTAGTGCATTAAAAGGATTCAAGGTTTCCCCAAGGTGCTCCAAAGACACTGGGAAGTCACCAGACCTGAGACCAGTTATGTCCTCTGCTGCAAGGTCTCTTAAACCCAATTTCATGGACTGAGTACAACTGAATAGTAAACTTCTCCAACCACCCCCAGCACGACTCCTTGACTCAAGTCTAGGTATATTTTCTTGGGAATACACATCTCTGAAGTAACATTTAAACTGACCATTCAGTTTTATATGCCTGCATGTTACCTGCACTGACCACAGTGATCCACAGCTTCATGACCTCTAGGCCAGATTACAGCAACTGTGATTGTCTTAGGTCTGGCCATTCTCCCCACTACACAGTTCAGGCTCACGAGAGCCCATCATAGCATATTATCCTCCCTGGCTGCAATTCCAGTTTTGTTGTAAGGCCCTCAATGGATTTAGGTCCATATGTCACCAAGACAACATCTCCATCTGCAAACTACCTCCCTGGCTGTGATCCAATAGGGTTGTTATAGATGCCAGAGATCAGAATAAAATTCGTGAGCACTTAGAGCTGAATGATTTTGGCACAGACTCTGAACTGAGGAAAGATGAGATCCCTGCAACATTTCAGATGCAATGCAAGATTCATCTCTTTGCACATGAAGTCCTAAACCATCACTGACTACACCACAGCCCAGCTGTTTTGTTCCCCAGCATGCACATGAGTATGACCAGCCCCACTAAGAACATAGCAGAGCCAATGGAGGGGTAGTGAGCATTATCTCTGGGAACTCTGCTTCAGTTTGTGCATGTGGCACATGGATCCAACCATTTGATAAACAGAGAGAGAGAGAGAGAGAGAACCTGACCCTGCAAGAGCCAGTGTGCCTAAATAAAAACTGACACGCAGGGGGAGGAGCACAAGGGAACTCAATCCAGTGTTACTGAGAGCACAATTGAACCTGTATCAGCTTATTCTTGCCTAATAACAGGTATAAAGCCAATGAAGAGAGTGTTTCTAAGGGCTTCACCTCCATCAGGACCATCCCAGTTAAGACCACATCTGCCGTGGACACACCAACACGCTGTACTTCACACTCTTCGAAGGGAGGGGAGGAAACATACAGGGGTGGCATAACCAAGTCCTACTCTGTGCAAAACAACACAGCTGTAATTTTCAGAAGTACTTAAGTGACTTAGAGCCCTAATTCTCTCTGAAAGGCACTGTGACTTTGGTGCACAAGTCTCTTAAGCACTTTTCAAATGTTCCCCTCTGCCTACCAACTTTAACTGTGCCTAAACTCAACCTCCACCCATGATTTCAAATTGCTCCGAACTCTTTGCTCGTGTGCTGCACAAAGACTAGTAGAATCAAGGCCAGATTTTCTCCCTCTTCCTCCCTATCTTTAACTCTATGTTAGAAGACTATGCTCTGGTCTACAAAGTTGCTCTGTTTATGTGTGATTCTTAAATCGGTACAACTTTACACATGAGCTCTTCTACATCAGTTTTCACCTGTTTTATTTACAGTGCATTGGTAAATGTACAGACTCAAGCTGAACTCCCATAATCCGTTGTAAACGGACTGAAGCGAGTCCACATCCACAAGTAGCACAGTTAACTAAACTGGCTTAACAAAACAAAGCAGCAGAAATGTAGCACTTTAAAGACTAACAAAATGATGTATTCGGTGATGAGCTTTCGTGGGTCTGTCCCTACATTTCTACAGCTTTGTTCTTGTTGGAGTACAGACTAACACAGCTACCTCTCCGTTACCAGTAAACTGGTTTAAGTTAAACTAGTTCACTTTCTGCGTTCAGGCACGCCTTTTGCCAATACCTCTAATAACAGCACCACACAGTGCTTCGCAGCCTGGCCTGGGTTTCAGAACCCTGATTTTCACTCCCAGATATGCCCTTGGATCATGGTTGGAGATACAGTAAATTCTTCCCTATCCAGCTGCCCCAGGACTGGCAGGTTGCTGGATATTCTAATATTCTGGGTAACAGAGGTACACCTAGCAATGCATAACACTAAAGAAACACAAGATTAGCTATTAGCAAACAAACAAATATGTAGGCAGAGTACTTTATTTACCACCAGTAACATTGTCCACTGTAAATTTATATTGTATTTGCTGTATTATTTACTTTCACTATACTGTACTTGAGGAAAACATAACTAATTTACTTATGGTTAAAATGGCATTCATTTGAGAGTTTGGGATAACAGAATGCTGGATATGAAAGAGTTTACAGTAGATATATTTCATTTTTCTGCACCTCTGCTTCCACATCTGAAAAGTGGGAAGAAGGATGAGACCCACCCTGCTTTGTGATCTAGAACTGAAAAGCACTGCATTGTAACCAATTATTAATGATCACCATGAAGAGTTTGCACTTACTGCTAGGTCTGATATCAGTAAATAATTATTTTTACAGTAACATTAATGCTAATCAAATTGACCCATTTAACTACAGGCTAGAAACGCTGGACAACCACCATTCAGAAACAAAGGACAAGGGAAAAAATGGTTTAAGAAAACTATGACCCAGCTGCTGCTGTTCGGTTTAAAAACACTGGTTTTTTTTTAAATGATTTGTCATGGTTCACACCATTAATACCCTGGCCTGTCAACAAATAAAGCATTTATCCAAAGAGAAGTCTGGAAAAGTTGAGAGAAAAAGGATCATACAACATGAACTGTAAAACAGCAGGTGTTTAAAGCTGTATATGCTATCCACCACTCACATCACTCATTTGTACCACGTACTTGCAGTTCTGGTGTGTATCCCCTTATTTATGAGGAGTCCTCCAGCACCTTAACCCGGAACAGATTTATTTGGTCATAAGCATTCTTGGATAAAACCTGCTTTGTCAGATGTACATTTATGCCCAAATAAATCTTAGCCTTTAAGGCATAGTTAGACTTCTCATTGTTTTTGCAGACACAGATTATCTCAAAAGCTGATAAATAAATAAGCTAATAAATGTGTCAGTCTTTAAAGGTGCTACAGGATTGCTCGTGACGTGCACAGCCACCCTTCTGAGCCTGGTCCCTTATTCACCGTTACTAAATCTACTCCACAGGATTAATTTTGAGCTCCAGCACCTCCCATTTTAGGCTTCCCCAGGGAAGGGGGAATTCATACAGGATGATTTCTAAGGCAGCACTTGCGGTCTCCAATTGGGCCGCGTTTCAAGGGAACATTGGACATGAGCCCTATTGCAAACGCATTTCTGTCTCTTTCTGCTTGCAGCTGCCGGTCAGGGCAGGGCAGCTCCCCCAGGAGCTCCTGGACCAAGGGCTGGTGTCATGGCCCTGCTCCCCCCCAGCAGGAACCCAGGGGATGCTCTGCCCAGCGGGGGAACCACTCGAGCCCCATCCCCAGCCTCTCCCAGCGCCCCTGGCTCTCCAGGGCTTGGACAGGCCGCCGCGCCGCGCCGCGGGGCCGGGCGGGGGCCCCTCACCTCCTTCACTTGCTGCTCCACCGCCTTTGGGAAGACACGCGCCACCAGCAAGGCCACGCTAGCGACGAGCAGGCTCGTGGACAGGACCGCCGCGGCGTAGAGGCAGCCCTTGGCCATGGCGGGGGCTCGGGAGCCGGGCCGGGCACGCCTGGCCGCTGCGCACGCCGCCCGCACTGCTGGCGGGGAGGAGGAGCAGCGGCGGCGGCCGCGGCCCCTCTCCGCCCCCGCCCGCGCGCGGGGTGCCGCAGGCTTCGCGGGCCCGCGCCAGGCCGAGCCCCGAGTGCAGGGCAGTGACGCGCTGGCGCCAAGCCCGGCCCCGGCGTCCGCGCTGCGCAGCCGCTCCCGGGAGCGAGGCTGGCCCCCTGCCTGCGCCGCGCCCCGCCTCGCCTGGCGCTGGAGCCGCTCGGTGCACTGCAGGGCGAGAGCCCGTGGCCCTGCCCCGCGGGTGGGATTTGCAGCCCAGGCTACTTAGAGCGGGGGAAGGCGGGGGTCAGCACAAGGGCAAAGGGGCTCTTGCCCCAGGGCCCCCGGGGGTTGCGGCCCCACCCCCCGTGACTCCATTTTCATTAAACAATTAGCTGGAAGGGAACAAAAGAAATGCATCTTATTGTGAAGTGAATTTAAGTGTAAGTATTATGCATCATGAGTGACAATAAGCACGGATGGATTTTAAAGCACAGTGATGATGTTACACGGGGGCTCTCAATATATTAAAATATTCATGTGGCTGTGTTGTCCCTGGGCTCCACCTGCTCGTCTTCTGATCCTGGGGTTCTCGCTCCTCTTCTGCTCTGTAGCAGCTGGGGCTGGCCACTGTCAAAGGGGGCGCGCTGGCTGATGTGATCCGGGGTGGCCGTTCCCATGTATTTGGTTTTTTCCTACAAAACCAATAATCTTTGTGTCCACGATTAAGCCGGGCAATGGGCTGCCCTTATTTCAAGAGTAACAAAACCCTGACCTACCAATGGAAAAAAAACAAAAAAAACCCCAAACAAACAAAAAAAAAATCCAAAAAACAAATGAAAAAAACCCCCTCAGAAAAAGTATCAATTATCTATACCCTATGTGCAGGTATTTCCAAGTTTCACCAGTGAACAAGAGGAAGATCAGGAAAGAAAAAAACTTGTCATAGGATGAGCCTGCAACCGAAATAGGCAGAAGAGCCATTTTTTCAAATTCTGTTACAAAATCAATACAGTCTTCCCCCACCCTACGAGGGTAATTTGTTCCTGAAAAACTCCTCTGAGGGTGAATTCTTGTAAGTTGAAAATGTAATTACCATTAATTTCAACGGGAAAAAATGTTACGCATTCCTGAGCCCCAAAACTTACACCCATTTACGCTAAAACAACACCAAATCCCATTAAAATGAACACAATTACTTCAATAGTCAATATTAGTTATCATAACACAACCTAACAAGGCATTTTCCCTTCATTAATTACTCTACAATATGTCTGTTTACCTGCAGAGAAGGGAACTGAAATTGAAGGGCGCCTGGGAGAGGGAGCAAAGCCGGGTAGCTGCCTGCAGCTGCAGAAGCAGGGCCAGTGCAAGGGGGCGGGCAGGGCAGATCAGGGCACAGGGGGGCATGGGGAGGCAGCCTGGCCTGAGTGCAGCTTAGATTAAGCGGGGAGGGAGCAGTGTCAGAGGCTGGCCGCACAGGGAGCTAGGCAGGCACAGGAGGCCCCCAGCTGGCAAGGGGCGATGCCTCACTCATGGGGCTGCGCAGCAGAGAGGCCCCGCCAGCAGCGGCCGAGGCGCGAAATGCAAAGGAACGCCACAGGCGGCAAGCGGCACCCGAGACGCAGCTGCACAGGGCGGGCAGCGGCGGCCCCTAGCCGCCCAGGGAGCGAGTGGCAGTGGCAGGGGCAGGGCCGGGATGGGCTGCGCGCCCAGCAGCCACGTCTCACGGGAGCACGTGGAAGCCTGCAGCCGCTGGCTGGGTCAGGGTGCGCTGCTGCTGCAGAGCTGAGGCGGAGACCCAGACCAGCCACAGGTAAAGGCTGGGCTGGGGGCTCCGGGAAACAGCTGCCGGGCGCTGTGGAGAGACACTCTGGGCGGGATGCAGCTGCGGGCAGCTGTTGCCTGGAGCCGCAGCCTTTCTCCCGCTGCAGGGCATCTGCGTCTTGCTGAGGCGCACGAAATTGAAATCGATCCTCGTAAATTCGAGGAAATGCCTCATAAGATGAAGTAGGGGTTTTAAATCAAACTCCTCGTAAACCTGAATTCTCATAACCCGAATGGGTGTATCTCGGGGTATGACTGTACTTCAAGAGCCGCAATGCATGTGAATAGGAGACAGTCCTTAATAAGTAATGTCAAAGCATATGTTATGTAACCCCTGTTTTAAGACCAGCGCACACCCAACGATTCGTACCACTTAGACCTTGTAAGTTCCTTTCGCCCCTGGGTTGGAGAGCCAATGAGGACAAGGAAAATGCTGCGCCTGGGGATAGGCTCTTAAGCAGAAAGGAGCAATGTTTGTATCAACCCTCCACACCAGTGTTTCTCAACATTTTTTTTTAAATAAAATTCCCCTTTTAAAAAAATTACAAGTACTCCCAGCCCCCTCCTCACTTTAACCCAATCCCCCATCTCCTCCAGAGCCAGGAATCCCCAGCTCCCCTGACTTTAACCCAACTCCCTCTGCCCCTCCTCCGCAGTCAGGTACCCCCAGTTCCTCTCCCACTGTAATCAATGCCAGCGACTCACCAGAGACACTGCTGCTACACGCTTCTCCCTTGAAGCACTGGAGAGGGCCATGTGTGCAGAGCGCTGCAGAGCGCACCCACACCTCAGAGCATTTGATTGCTCAAAGAGCCTCATGCAGCTTGGTTGTGCGAAACCCCAGATGTATCTCGTACCCCGGGGTCGGCAAGCTGCCAGCAGAGTGGGGAGCCTGAGGCAGCTCTGTGGCCAGGCCTTTCCCGGGGGGGTCCTGTCAGGGAGGCTTGTAGAGAGCCACGGAGGAGTCAGCGGCAGCAGTGTCCAGAGCTGCAAATGACTTGTTAAAAAGCTGCATGCAGCTCTGGAGCCTCAGGTTGCCGACCCCCGTCCTAGGATAAGCACGCACCCAAATCGCCTCAGTATTGAATTAGCTGTTACATGCCATTATTTTGTAGAGAGAAGATTCTGTCATAATTCAGTGAAAATCAGCTTTCACTAATAGAATTGAACTGAGCATAAAAATCTTCATCATCTGGACCCATGGGAGGGAGGCTCTTGAAGAGTTCCACTGTGATTTCAACAGTTTCCACCCCACTATCAACCTTAGCCTGGACCAGTCCACACAAGAGATCCACTTCCTGGACACTACTGTGCAGATAAGCGACGGTCACATAAATACCACCCTATACCGAAAACCCACGGACCGCTATGCTTATCTACATGCCTCCAGCTTCCATCCAGGGCATACTATACAATCCATTGTTTATAGACAGGCACTAAGGTACAACCGTATTTGCTCTGATCCATCAGACAGAGACAAACGTCTACAAGACCTTTACCAAGCTTTCCTCAAACTACAATACACACGTAAGGAAGTGAGGAAACAGATTGATAGAACCAGACGGGTACCCAGAACCCACCTGGTACAAGACAGGCCTCGCAAGGAAAACAAGAGAACACCACTGGCCATCACATACAACCCCCACCTAAGGCCTCTCCAGCGCATCATCAGTGATCTGCAACCCATCCTGAACAATGATCTTTCACTCTCACAGACCTTGGGAGGCAGGTCTGTCCTTGCCTATAGACAGCCTGCCAACCTTACACAAATCCTCACCAGCCACTAGAAATCACAAACCAGTGACTCCAGGGCTGGAACCAACCCCTGCAACAGTCCTTGCTGCCAACTCTGCTCACATATCTACACCAGTGACATCATCACAGGACCTAACACCAACTATACCATCAGGGGCTCCTTTACCTGCACATCTACTAATATAATATATGCCACCATGTGCCAGCAATGCCCCACTGCAATTTACATTGGCCAGACTGGACAGTCTCTCTGTAAAAGAATAAATGGACATAAATCAGACATCAGGAACAGTAATGTACAGAGGCCTGTGGGGGAACACTTCATTCTCCCTGGATACTCAGTGGTAGATTTAAGGGTGACAGTCCTGAAACAAAAAACTTTCAAAAATCAAATGGAGAGAGAAATCTCTGAGCTGCAATTTATTTGCAAATTTGACTCCATTAACCATGGATTAAACGGAGACTGGGAGTGGCTCGCAGTTTACAAAGGCAGTTTCTCTGCTCTGGGCGCTAATGTCTCCCCATTAGACTCTGACAAAGGCTCACATCCCCCCTGTCTGATCTGACTTGTTTTTTCCTCTTTTGATAAGTACCGTTGATACTGGGCCATTTCCACCTTGCAAATAGACCTTGTCAGTTCTGGCCCTCCCCCTTACTGGGACCCCACTCTTTAAACACCACTCTGAAACTACCCCCTCCCATGCATCTGATGAAGTGGGTCTTTGCCCTCAAAAGCTTATGCTCCAAAATATCTGTTAGTCTATACGGTGCCACAAGACTTCTTGTTGTTCTCGAAGCTACAGACTAACACGGCTACCTCTCTGATAAGAAAGCAAAGGCTCCCTTGCCATGACAGTGACTACTGATCTAGTTGCCTCCCATTACAGCTCCTGTGAGTTCCAAGGGGCAGGTAAGTGCTGTGAATGCAGGGCTCCTTTCCGTAGCAGAGAACTAGTTTTAACTCTAGTTTTACCCTAGTTTAACCCTAGTTTTAACTAGCAGCACTAGTTTTATAACCACAAAATGCAAAAATCACAAGTAAAGCTTCCAAATATCATGAGATTTTAAAGATCATAAGTTTTGGTTTGTTTTATTTGCCTTCTGGAGTTTGAATGGTTGGGTTTCACATTTGAAGATTTTCTTCAAAACCATGAAGAAATGACACTGTTGAAGTGTAGCAGATGTTGGAATATTTTGGAAGTACTGTATATAATTTTTCTGCTCGTTAAAGGATACTAAACCAATTTCCCCATACACTGGAAATTGGAACAACCAAGTTATAATTAACATAGTTTGCTCCCTGAAATAATTTT
This sequence comes from Carettochelys insculpta, assembly GCF_033958435.1. Classification (NCBI taxonomy): domain Eukaryota; kingdom Metazoa; phylum Chordata; order Testudines; family Carettochelyidae; genus Carettochelys; species Carettochelys insculpta. The sequence continues at coordinate 128,092,935 of NC_134140.1, read as the reverse complement.
AAAAAATGATAATAGTCTGCAGGCAGCATTGTTTAATTTAGTGAAAGGTTTATTAGATTTCAGTTTTGAGGGGTTGATTTAATTCTGTTGTCTCATAATGGCACCAAAATACAAACACCAGAATAAACCATTGGACTCTCTTTTGGAAGTCTAGGTCTGGTGTAACAAGGAAAGAAAAAACTCGTGAGAGTTCAATAACTGGATTTACGAATTCTCCCTTACACCACATTGTATTGTCTCGTGCCTGGGAATTCTCCAAGAACAAAAATTGTATTAAACACAGGGCCTTTGAAGCAATGAAGCAGAAGTTTGTTTCCAAAATAGAAATCTTTGCTTCTCGAAAGTCTCATACTCTTCACACTTAGACTGGTTTCACATGGGAGTAATTCAGTTGTTTTAAGGAGAGTTACTCCTGTTTTGGGTTAGTCTATGGGCTTGTCTGTTTGGTTAACTAGTGCATGGCAAGCCAAGATCATAGAATGCTAGGACTGTGAATCTACAATACACAGATTTGCTGCATGCTAACTGGCTGTGTTGACCCTGCCATTGTGCACTGAAATTTCTGTAGTGTGCTTTGATATGCTCTTGTTTCAAACAGCAAGGTACTGTAAGTGGCTGAGAAAAGGGTCTAAGTGATAAGTTAGTGTCTGGCAAGTTAATGTGCTACAGAGTCATATTCTGGCTTCTTGCAGACTAACTCACTGTGTAGACAAGCCTTGGGTGAGAAGAAAATCAGTTTCCTGGTGTTTAAATCAAAGACAACATTTTTTAAAAAATCTGAGTGGTGTAGCTATGTGCAACGTGCGTCTGTGAAATCTGATATTCACAGTGGGGAAGCTTTTCATACTAATAGAGTGGAACACAATGCTGTTTTATCTGGACATTAGAAACTATGGTGAATCAGTAGAAAGGCAGGGACACTGAGCCGGCTGGGATTCGGGTAGCAGCCCGTTTGAAATGGAAATTGGAATCAGAGATTTGAACTGAAGCACCTCTTAGGAATAAATTTAATTTATTATTGCAAAGAAATACAACTTCCTAAAAGCTAATGGAACTATCCGGATGTTTAAAGTTGGACATGTGTGAGGATGTGTGAGATCAAGTCTTGAAAGCCTTTTTTTCGTGTGTGTGTAATCTTGTTTGAGCAAGTACTTGTCGAATTCATGAAGAGCCATCCATAGAGAGCATACCTGTGTGGTTTGATTATTTATATGTGTAGTACCCAGATACACTGAGACCTCATCTGGGGTGAGTTAAGTCTCCGCTCTACAGCCTCAGCTGAGAGCCAGCTGGCCTTTAGCTCATGTGGTAGCATGCAGAGCTTTCAAAGAATCATAGAAGCATAGAAGAGTAGGACTGGAAGGGACCTCGAGAGGCCATCGAGTCCAACCCCCTGCCCTCATGGCAGGACCAAGCGCTTTCTAGACCATCCCTGAAAGCCATCTATCTAACCTCTTCTTAAATATCTCCAGTGATGGAGATTCTACCACCTCCCTTGGCAATTCGTTCCAGTGTTTGATCACCCTGACAGTTAGGAACTTTTCCTAACGTCCAACCTGAACCTCCCCTGCTGCAATTTAAGTCCATTGCCTCTTGTTCTATCCTCAGAGGCAAGGAAGAACAAGTTCCCTCCCTCTGCCTTATGACACCCTTTTAGATACCTGAAAACTGCTATCATGTCCCCCTTCAATCTTCTCTTTTCCAAACTAAACAAGCCCAATTCTTTCAGCTTTTCTTCATAGCTCATGTTCTCTAGACCTTTGATCATTTTCGTTGCTCTCCTCTGCACCCTCTCCAATTTCTCCACATCCTTCCTGAACTGCAGTGCCCAGAACTGGACACAATACTCCAGCTGAGACCTAACCAGCACAGAGTAGAGCGGGAGAATGACTTCTTGTGTCTTGTTCACAACACACCTGTTAATGCATCCCAGAATCATGTTTGCTTTTTTTGCAACAGCATCACACTGTTGACTCATATTTAGCTTGTGGTCCACTATAACCCCTAGATCCCTTTCTGCTGTACTCATTCCTAGGCAGTCCTTTCCCATTCTGTATGTGTGACACTGATTGTTCCTTCCTAAGCGGAGCACTTTGCATTTGTCCTTATTAAACTTCATCCTGTTTACCTCACCCCATTTCTCCAGTTTATCCAGATCCTTTTGAATTATGACCCTATCCTCCAAAGCAGTTGCAACCCCTCCCAGCTTGGTATCATCTGCAACCTTAATAAGTGTACTGTCTATGTCAATATCTAAATTGTTAATGAAGATATTGAACAGAACCAGTCCTAAAACAGACCCCTGTGGAACCCCACTAGTTATACTTTTCCAGCAGGATTGAAAACCATTAATAACTGCTCTCTGGGTACAGTTATCCAGCCAGTAGTTCACCCACCGTAGCCCCATCTAAGTTGTATTTGTGTAGTTTATTGATAAGTATATTATGTGAGACCGTGTCAAATGCTTTAGCTTTAGATCCTATGCTTGCAGGTTCTATCCTTGGGGCTGGCAACCCAGGTCTGTCAGCTTTACAACTGGTGCATTGGCTGGGAAGAACTGCTGGAAGGTCTCAGAAACTTGGGATGTACTTCCTCAGCCCAGGGTTTGGTGATCTTGGTTTGGTGAAAGCTATTTCACCTGTAAAAGTATACAGGAAGCAGCTTACTGTTGATAGTACTTTAGGAATACAATCTTTGACAAAGTTTCCATAGAGTACAGTGTGGGAAGGCACTGGGCGTAATATGTCATAATCACAGAGTCATGCAACAAGCAGCAACTTCTCTTCTTTACAAGATCAGCAAGACATTGCCAGTGGGCAGAAAGGTCCTGATTCAGCAAACGTTTAACCACATGATATTAAAAAATCTTCATACCCTTTTGCCTCCCCTCCCACTTCCCTTCCAGCCCCTGCCCTCCAGTTCTGGCTTTCCTACCCCTTTCCTTCAATATCCTCTCTCCCTTCCTTTGTCTTTCTGTTTAACTAACACCTCCCAGCAAACAGCATTCCACAAATTCTAAAAATTCTGGTACGAGCATGATTCAGGAACCAGCTTAGTGTTGATAGTACTTTAGAAATACATCCCTCTGTAGCCTCTGTGTGGCACATCCTATGTCAATTTTGTCTATTTAGATTGCAAGTTTTGTGGGGCAGGGACCATCTAGTACTCTATGTGTGTTGGCGCAGCTGCCGTTGGGCCTCAGTCTGGATTGGTGGCCAGACACGACAGTAAACTCTCGATTTAATGAACTAATGGGGGGAAGGGGTATCTGTTAATGCTGAAAGTCCATTATAGCTGAATGGTTTTACTGTATGATGGTGCATGGACCTTCCCAGCCCATCTCTCACTCCTGTCCTCAGCCCCCGCCTCCTTTCCCCACTTCTGTTCCCTTCTTCCCCTCACACCTCCATCTCCCTCTTCCAATTACCTGTGAAGGAGTTGAATGCTCCTTCCACCTCCTGCAGCTCTCAGCGGTGTGGCTCCTCAAGCCCCCCACTCCGAGCTGTCCGTGGGAAGGTAGAGCGTGGCTGCCCCCAGCCTGACAGCAGGCAGTAGCCTCCGACACCATGGCTGCTGCCCAGCGTCATTGCAGGCAGCAGCGGCTGAGCGGTGACATGCTTGAAGCACACAGGGCTGGGGGAGGAGAACTGCACCTGCCACAGGCCCACCACAGCTCCTCTGGACCTGGTGGCCCCAGCCCCTCTGACAGCTTCTCCAGCCCTGTTGGCAGCTCTGGTGAGTTTCCAGCATTTATTTGGGGGCGGGGGCAGAGGGGCTGGCAGACAGCATCTGTTATTTCTGAAGTCCATTATATTGGGGTCCATTAAACTAGGGTTCACTGTATTGTAATAAACATAATAAATGATAATCATTTCATCCCTCCTTAGGAAAACACTTTGCGGAACTGAGTCCTCACAGAGTCACTAATGGTAGTGACAGAGTGACTCTGTTGGGTAAAATGGCCCAATATCCAAGTGCAGACGGGGCCGTCTGTGCATGAATCTCCCACCTGATGCACAAAGAGGTGCTCAGCCAGCTCTGTGACAGCGGGGGAGCTGGAACAGTTTGTATCGTAATGGTGCTGTGAGCCGCTGAACCAAACTGTAAGCCCTGCGTATGTATTATCAACTCCTTCACTGTCCTCGGCATTGCAGCCTGCGTCAGCCTTCTCTGAAGAGCTGGGATCTGCATGACGGATGGGGCTGGGGAGGCTGAGGGTGGGAAGCAGGTCAGGCCTGGCTGGGCATCATCTTCCATTTCAGCTCCACTGAGATGTCCCAGAAAAAGCCAGATGGCAAGGGGCTATAATACCTTTCCTGTAGAGCCCCAAATTTAGACTGATATCTCGTTAGGCAGGGATTCTGCGGGCAGCTGATGCCAAGGGAACTCCATAGTAGTCTGGCTCTGATGTCTCCATGCTGCTAGGGAGGAGGGGCTCAGAACCAGTAGACGGGCATGGAGTCTTCACACAGAAGCCTGCTCTCCTGAGCAACCTCTGTGATCCTAAAAAGTTTCTGGAGCTCCTCCAAGTTTGGAGGAAGAACCTCACTTATCGGCTGAAATGCAATCCTCGTGCTCTTAAATGGAGCCACTTGGGAGGTGGTGTCCATTATTTCAAAGTGCTTTCCACACTCTGACGCAGTCCAAGGACCCCCGTGCTAAACTAAAGCTAACTCCTCCCCTCAGATGCACAGGGAAGATCATTGGGAAGCAAGCTTCCGAAAATAAAACTTACTTAAGATGAAGACATGGCTCCTCTGAACTGGCCCCAATGGCTTGTCAAAAGGGCGTGCATCAATCTGGAAATCTCTTAAAACAGTAAATCACCCAGCAAGTTAGAGGCAGAGTCAGAAGAGAACTCAGAAATTCTGATTCCCAGTCCCCTGCTCTAATCATGTGGCATATCTTTCCATTGTAGCTGTATGAGCTCTTTGCAGGTAACAAGTGAAGTGAAGGATAAGACAGAACATGTAATAGCCATAAAATACGACAGGCATCTTTCACCTCCTTCACTGGTCCATCTTCCAATAACTTAACAAACCCACACTCACAAAGTGGTCTAATTGTCTCCCTTGCTGAAGGTCCCAGCTCTGTGGCCAAGGACAGAATGGGCCATAGAGAATACAAACATACAATGCTGTGAACTATCCTCCCAATCCAATAGGTGGCATTTCTAGATAAAGGTTGAGGTGTGTTGGTGCAACTCTGTGGTGTGTTATTCCTTTCATAAGTGTGCAATGTACTCTACATCTTAAGTAAACTTGAATATATAAAATGATCATAAGTTGAAATGGTCAGCATTGATCTGAGCCTGCAAACACAGATATTTATACCGTTTTTGCACAACTGTTTGCTCAGGTATTGTGTAACCTCTTTGCACAAGTATCAATGATTGTACAAGATGCCTTTTTTGCCTTGTAGCGGCCATGTATTTTTGTGGAACTAGGTAAATAACGAACAATATAATTACATGGCTTGGGCTGAGACATGGGACTATTTCTGGAAGGTTAAACAGCTTCTAGGAAACAAGTTTCACTTTAATTTTTTTTCTCATGATTCACACATTCTACAAATTAGCAGCTGGTATATAGGAAACTCACTGCAAAATAAGGGGCCCCTACGGAATAGTAAATAAACAAATGATTCTTGAAAGAATTAACATTCACATCCATTAAGTTTGTGAACAGACGTGAAGCTGCATTCTGAGGTGGAATAACAGTTCCTCTCTTGCTTTAGCTACAAGTACTGGAGGCTTCGATAGTGACTCCACAGTGAAGGTAAGTTAGGGTATGCATATAGAACAGGAATAAAATTGCTCTGCTTCATATTTTAATGACTGAATTTAACATCCCCAGGTGGTGCAATAGCTTTCCAAGGAACAATGGAATTTTTACTGTACTTTTTTTGGTGAAATCTTTCCTAACTTTGCAGGAGAAACACTGAACAATGTTCTCCTGTTTGCCTCCCCTGCCACACACAAGAAATCTGGGACATAGTTCATAATAGAAACTTTATAATTACACATGAGGCATTAATTCCCTGACTCATCACCTCTAACTGAGTGATTCCAAGATTAGCCAACAGACCCGCACACATCCACGAGCTACTTCTGTTTTCACTTGCCGCTTCCCTGACTCACCAGTTGCCTCTGTACATAGGCCAGAGAGCGTGGGCTGTAGGTTGGGCAGCATGAGATATGATGAGTCAGCAGAAATGAAGAGGAAGAGGACGGATTTAGCAGGCATGGATGGCAGCTAGGGGAAAGGGTATTTTCATGTCTGTGTGAGGAATGTGGGGGAGGGTGGCTTTGCTTTTCATGGGGACTGAAAGGTGGAGTGGTAGAGGGAAGAGCTCAGTGTCTCTGAACTAAGTCATCAGCCCTTGAACTATTCACTTGATTCTGCTGCTTAAGTTCCCCAGCAGTGCTGCGGGAAGCTGACTGTCTCTGTACTAAGGCATCGGTGCATCGAAAACTCTTCCATACAAGTTTGGCCCCAAATACAGGTGAGCAAAGTCATGAAAATTTCCTCAGCAAAAAGCTTCACTAACTTAAATCAATTGTAACAGAGATGGAGCCGTGCTAGTCTATACACTATCAAAACAAAAAGCAGTCAAGTAGCACTTTAAAGACTAGCAAAATAGTTTATTAGGTGAGCTTTTGTGGGACAGACCCACTTCTTCAGACCATAGCCAGCCAATACAGCAGCATGAAGCCAGTCACTGATTTCGGCAAGGTAGAAAAGAGCTTTGCCCAGGAAGGTTGGGCTGACCCAAAATGGGATAAAGAAATGTTAGAAAGGGAATGGGAAAATCCCGAGGAACTGTGGTCGCAGTTCTGTAGTTGGAGAACTGCTTGTAGAATAAAGCAGAAAAAGGGAAAAGGAGCTTGTATCTGGCTATTTAAAAGTGTCCTACAAGCAGCATGTAACAGCCAGGCTAATCTGAAAGCAGAATTAGACAGAGTGAAAAAGGAAAAAAGATGAGCTAGAGCAGCGTTGCCAGAACCTAGACACCCGGCAGCGCCTGCTAAGTTACGATGTGCACCAATTAGAACAGCGCCTCGCTCCATTAATAAAGAGGGAAGGAGTGGAGCGGAGGGCGAGATTAGAGAGCAAGCCACGAACAATTAACCAAGCTAAAGTAGAGGCTGCTCTCTGCTAGATCCGGAGGATTGGGATGGGGACATCTGGGATTCCTCCGATGATGAGGTATATTCCACCTATTCCTCCCCTGAGTTAGGAAAACCCCCCATCCACATGAGACCCATCATCACCTACCAAAAAGATCTCACTGAGCAGGGAGAGGGTGAATCTAGCAAAAAGGCAGAGCCACGACCCACCCGAATCACTACCCGCAGCTATAAGCCTGCAGAATTGAGAAAGATCCAAGATGAGTTTGCCAAAAAGCCTGGGGAAGGAGTGATGGAATGGCTAGGCAGAATATGGGATATGGGAGCGGGCCATACACAGCTGTCCTCCTGGGAATGTGGGAGGGTAAATCTGGGTGCAGGAGTATTCCTTACCCCCAGGAGGGTCCAAAGTCTATCTGGACCTTTGCCTGTAGATGGGCTAGGGGAATCCACCGCACCGACAGAGGTGAACCCACTGTCACCCCGTGGACAAATGGGGATGAACTTAAAGGAGCCCTGCAGACTGTGTCCATAACAGCTCTGCTCAACCGAGCTAATCCAGAGAACGGGGATGAGGAGGAAAGCCCACGGGAACAACGGGTAATAACCGGGGATTTGAGACCAGTGCTTAAAGGGGCTCCCGGACCTCATAGGGCAATAATGCTAGCCACCAGAAATCATGCTCAGGAGCACAACTATTCCTATCAGGAGCTATTTAAACTTATGCTGAGACCTCCGAGAGTTTAGAGAAACTAAGGCACCACAGGTCAAAGTTAAGATGTGAAATTTAAAGGGAAATGATAAAAGGCAGCAAGAATGCTTTAAGCCTAGGCATGAGATAACCCCAGAGGAAAAGGAATTAAGAACTAAACTGTGGAAAGAGTGTTTAGATCTAGGATACCCCCGAGATTTGCTGCACAGAATGCCTACCGGGAAGTTAAAGCTCCTGGCTGCCTTAAAAGGGGCTAAGCAAGGGAGGGAGGCGATTACTCCTAGTGCACCCCCCAGCTCCGATACCCCTTACACGCAGCTGCGGCAGCAATTACAAGAGCTGCAGCACTAGTTAAAGTTGACCAGGGAAATTAACTAGCAGGGGAACAAATCTCTCTCTCTATAAATAAACTCAAACTGGCAGGGAGAGAGAATCACAGCAATGACCCCCGGATCATAGTAACAGTTAATGATAAAACTACTGTCTCCTTCCTGGTAGACACTGGAGCCCAATTATCCATGATTAAAAGAGAGGACTTTTCCGGACCTCCACCTTCCAACCAAAAGCGGGTTTTGGTTACAGGAGTGAACGGCACTACTGTGTTTTACCCGCTGGTCAAAGTAAAGCTGGATATCCCTTTGAACCCCTACAGGCAACCCCGGAACCATGAATTAATACTTGGGAATGCCAATATACTAGGCATGGACATCCTAAGGGGCAAGGAGGGAATCATTGCTGGGGAAAGATGGGCATTCGGAGCTGGCTGCAAACCCAGCACAACAGTCCTGGATGAGGGGAAAGCTTCCCTCTGTCATGTAAACCTGCTAGCCCAAGCTCCTCCCCTCCCCGCATCAGCTGTGACTAATGTAAAGCAGTATAATGTCCCAGCTGAAGCTGTGGCTCCTGTAACAGAATTGATTAAAGACCTAAAGAAACGGGGAATATTAATTCGGACACACTCCCCGTACAATTCACCAGTGTGGCCAGTAAAGACGCCTAATGGCAAATGGAGGCTCACTGTAGACTACCGCAAACTGAATAGCAACACTGGACCCCTAACTGCAGCAGTCCCCAGTATAGTAGATATTGTAAATAACATACAAACCTGGAACAAACAGTGGCTAGCTGTACTGGATGTAAAGGAGATATTTTTCATGGTCCCCCTACAGCCTGCAGATCAGGACAGATTTGCTTTCACCTGGAAAGGTGTCCAATATACTTTCACTAGGATGCCGCAGGGATTCAAACTTTCACCTACAATATGCCACGGTGCATTATCAAAAGTCCTAGATGGTTTGACCATGCCACAGAATATGGTCTGAAGAAGTGGGTCTGTCCCACGAAAGCTCACCTAATAAACTATTTTGTGAGTCTTTAAAGTGCTACTAGACTGCTTTTTGTTTTAAATCAATTGAACGTTGCTAGACTCCTCATTCCCACCACTGCGGACAAAGCAGCAAGGGAAGAAGCAGTGAAGCTGCTCAATACCCTAGCTACCCTCTGTTCCTCAGGTCCCAGTCTCAACCTGATTTCTCTGTGGGTGTAATCTCAACTCTTGGGAGGGCAACAGTCATGGGTGGTGGGTATAATAAGCCCCCTGGTGCAGCTGCTTCAGACCCCGCTGCCAAACACCCAAGCCACGGTGGCTCTGCCTGCTCTTTGCCTCTTCCCTGTCCTTAAGGGCCACCAGTCACCACTCCCTGCTGAGTCCCATCTCTTCTCCACCACTCTCTCTGTGAGACACCCCCCTTCCCATCACCATCTCCTTCCTCACCCCGCTCTTCCTGGAAGCTGGTGGGGAAATCACCTCCAGACAGTGGCCTGGAGTGCAGGGTGGTGATAGGGCCTGTGGAAGTGTTCGGGCCTACCTGAGGGCAGGGGTGGTTTGATGAACCTCTTCCAGCCACATTGGGTAGGGGCAGTTTGGGGCTCCAACAGGTGAGGGGGGTGGAAGGGATGAAGCACAGGGGGTAGCCTCCCCGAAGGGCAGTTTCACCCACGGCCCATGACAACGGTGTAAGAATGCAGGCTAGGAGAACTACTTCTGCCCAGGCGTGTCCACCCTCCTGGCGAACACACACAGCGTGGCCTTAGCTCTTGACCATTTCTCGGTTGTGTGACCGAGATACTCCAGCAGTGACATCAGGGCTGGTGTGGCTTCCAGCAGTGCCACTGTGTGTAGTGGGTGCTCACGGGGCAGTGAGGAAGCTGGCCTTGCGGAAGCAGGGGGTGAGGAGGAGCGAATGCTACGCTGCCCATAGGTGAGAAGGCCGTGGGGCTGCTGTGCCCGTGTGGGAGGCAGGCCATGAAGATGCTGGAAGCAGCAGGCCCTGTGGGCACACTGCTTTTGGGAGAGAGCCAGGCCTAGCAGCCCGTTGAGAGAAGTCTGGCCAACATATGTGGCATGCTGGAGCCAACATGATAGACATGGTGGGCGTGGGGAAGACAGGGAGTGCAGGGGACAGATACAATAGGAGAGGGTTCAGCCAAAGCCTATGTGACAGTTGCTCTGCCCAACAGCCTCTCCTGACTTGCATGTATATTCTGGAGATCGTCTCCTAGCAACCAGCGTTCTCAGCCTGTAACCGATGCCCAGGTAGTTGGAGTCGGTGCTTGGAACGGAGATAGCCCAAATATTCTGGCTTGTTGCTGGGTCTGGGAGACGACTGCCGTGTCCTACCAATGGTCTGCAGCAGCAGCAGCTGCAGCTGCCTCCGACCAGCAGGGATAGGCTCAATCCCATGGTGAGCCGGGTTTGTGGGGCGGCTATATGGCATTGGCTAGTTGTGCCCATCCTTCTGTCAAATTCACACTGGTCGGGCAGAGTGCGGCTTCCAGAAGCTCGCTCTGAAGGCTCTAGGAGATCCATGCTGATTTGAGTGGGTGGCAAACAATGGTGCCAACATGGCAAACTTGGGGACACATGCTATTCCCAACACTCCATCTTGCTTGCTTGATCAGGGACCTTGTCCATGGGGCAGGAGGTGTTTTCAGCACAGAATTGTGAAAGAGTCATTACAGTGGGGCCCAGGGTGGGATCATGCCTGGAACATGCAAGACTGTCCTCAAGTAGGCATGGGCCTTGTACAATCCATGCATGAGCCTTGCACTTGTGCTGGCAGGAGCTGATTTGATATTTAAATCTGTTTTTCAGTGTATATATAGGGAAGCATTTTACGTCTTTCTTAAAAATATTTCGTGACCACTTAAGAAGGCAGGAGTTGAGTGCATTTAACCAGCTATTAACCTATGTGAATTGATACACACACATCTCATAGAGCTGGAAAGGACCTCAGAGGTCAGCAAGTCCAGTCCCCTGCCCTCTTGGCAGGACCCAACACCATTCCAAGTTTGATTTATGGTGCTTGTGGCGAGTGCCTTTGGGGATAGGAAACATAGCAGACAGAGACCTATAGAATTGGCATGCGCTTTGTATCCATCTACCAGTTGTAATGACGCAGGCAGTAGCAGGGCAAGTCTTCTCCAGTGGTGGCCTGGCTAATGAAAATGCCCACAAGGATGACAAATTAACATCCGTTGTGATGTGACTTTTGGATCTAAAACCCATTAACTCCTGTCCCTAGGCCACTCAAAATATGGGGAGGACATTAGATCACTGCATTCTTTGGCCCAACTTGTTTTACCCATCCTAAAACAGTAAGACTTGTGCTTGTTTTTTAACAATACGTCATGAACCATATTCACAGCTGGAATAAGAAAGCGTGGCTCCAGGGGTGTCAGTGGCACCACAGCCATGCATACCCTAGGTGAATTTGGTTCAAAGTTTAGGTGAATTTAATTCAAATCAAATTATTTAATCAGTGAATATTTGGGCTTGATTGTCAGAGCAGTGAACAGCTGCAACTCTCTGGATCTCTGGCTGTTCATCCTCTCTGAAAATCAGGCCCACTTTATTGACAGTTACAGGTCTGCATTTTAGGACAGACTATTTGAACACAAGCACATGTCTCTGGTCTGGCAGAGATTCCACTTCCCACCCTGTGTATTTTGTAGTCCTGGTCTGGCAAGGGAACGGAATGGTGAGTTCATATTTGAGTTGGAAAGGTGGCAGAGACACTACTGCACTGACCAGCCCTGTCTGATCTCAGGTACAAGGAGAAATTGCCTTCTAAGTGCTTTCCAGAGCACAGCAACAAAGCGAGGTTCTCCGATTCTCTTAACAGCCAGCGCTGGAGATTCTTGAAAAGGGGCCTGGATGATTTCAGAAGCGGCGTCCCGGCTCCATTTGACAACCTCATCATCCATTGCCCAAGGGGGCTTTTACCAATTGTTCTACCTAAGGCATCTGATGCGTCCTGTGGGGCCCAGCAAAAAGCAGGGGAAACTTTTACAAGACACTCCAGGTGCAGTCCTTTGCAGAAAGCCAGGTGGGGTCGCATTGCAAAGACGGAATACTGCCTGAGCCAGCACCCTCTGAACCTCTACCCCCATCTGGAAGAGAGCATCCCTACAGAGGTAAAGGCCCCATGGCTGCTGAGGTTCATCCTCAAGATTGAGCACCCTTTTAGCATGTTTTAAATACAGAAGTATTCCAGAACACTGCTTTTCACCAGGTGATTTAGAACAATGTTACTTCCTACAAGTAGAACAGCTACAAAATCTGACTTGTTGTGGGAAGGTGACCATAAAGCTAGGGAGAGCTTTGACCTGACAGCAGCCACCTCCAGGCCCCTGAGACAGCCTGCGAATAATCTGAGGTTTGTCACACTGTTTGGTGTTCAGTCAATGAACCTGCTTCCACTCAGAGGTCAACATGAGGCACGGTACAAAAAATGGGCTCCTTTAAAGTCTACCACATGATTTCATAGCTGGTGCATTATACAGTGATCAGTTGGTTCATATCATTGCATTACTGGGCACGCCTCTTGATAAAATTGGGTGCTCTGGGAGAATGAATGAATTATCCCTCTCTTGTATTAAAATTGAACGATACCCTGGAGTCTTAGCCAAAGCTTTGTCTCCTGTGGTCCTGACCTTATCTGGACTCTGGCCTAACTCTAAAATATCTTCTCTCCACAGTCCTCCCTTCCTCTGCTCTGGGGCCCAGGGCCTAGTCAGCGCATACCTGCACTTCTAATTTAGGGCAGGGAATTGACACCCATCCAGCTGAGTGCAAACTAACTGGGAGTGAACCATTAGGCTTTCCACTCTCAGATGAAATAGGGGAAGGTTATTATGGTCTTTTGGGGAGAGAGAGAGAGAGCGACCAGAAGCAAGAATGTGGCAGGCCTTATACTGGGGGTGCTGGTGAATTTAGGGTGAATATAGTCAGCCTCGATAGTACAGTGCAGAAGGCTGAGAAGGATCATACTGGCCAAAGGTTAGGAAGTAGTAAGACAGTTGAAGATCAGTGAATTCTTTGTGCCCTGAGATCCCTTTGAATTTGAAGATAAATAAGGGATCTTGGCTCTGTTCATAGCCAGATCGGGTCACAGAATGCTTCATGCTGATGGGGGAGCTCAGACAGGAGAACATGATCTGTAATGGGGTCTCGTATGCCGTCTCCAGGGGAACTGCACTGGTGCAAGGTATTTTTGGACAAGTGCTCTGTTCTTGTTTGGCTCCCAGCTTTTTGAAGAGGTTGTGGCCATCCTGGACCCAGAGATGTGCTTGCAGAGTAAAGCTGGACATAAGGATCATGACTGGAAAAGCCATGCTCCTCAGCAAGTGCTGTGTCAGCTGGACGACGGGCAAAGTAAAGAAGTAAGCCCCAGGCCATCAGCACTGTAAGTACGGGACAGGACTGAGCAAGCTTCACCTACAGCTTCCTGAATTCACCTTCTACTGCTGGGCCTGGGTGTAGTTCAGTCTTTCTCCTCTGAAGTGAAACATATTGGAACAGAAGAATTGAAGGTTTCTCTGGGTGGATGTTTTCCATACCCCACCTCAGCTCAGTTTTAGAAAGTTTTGGGTCACATTGACCTTTCCAGTAACTGGGCTCTGGCTAAATGGGAGAGCCAGGTCAGTCTTCTGCCAGGTTTCTCTGAATAGACATACCCAGGAGGCTTTCTAGGGCTGGCTGGCTTAATAATGCTTCAGCACAAGTCTTTAGGGGACTGATTCAAAGCCATTGACCCCAATGGAAAGATTTCCATCTACTCCAGTGGGTTTTGCCTCAGAACCAAGTTGCTGGTCTCCCTGCAAGCCTTAAAGATCTGCATATAAATCACTCTGTGCTGTAGGCCTGCTGAGGGCAGCCAGTTTGATAACAAAGGGATTCTGCAGAAGCAGCAGTATCTTCCTTTAAGGAGTATGAGCTGCAAGCTGGGAGAAGCAGGGACGGAGACAGTTATTCAACCCTTCCTGATCTGAAACCTCAGGAACTCATGTATGTGGATGAGAACCACTTTCAGGCCATGAGTAACTGTTATATCCATCTCTTCAGCCTCAAGCAGTCTAAAAGCAAGAGTCCATACCTACAGTTTTCCAAGAAAGAGGTAGCAGCAAGGGAAAAGGCAGCCAGACAGAGCTACGTTCCTCCCCTGGATGACAGTGTAAAGCGAGTGACTAAGGAGTTTTGTGACTGGGTTGCTTCTTGGGTAAGATGAAAACCAAACCCCTTATAATCCCAGCAGCCCAGTAATGAGTTGGGTCAATATTTTCAGACTTGGGGATCTGAAGCAAATCTGCATCCTACGTGAGGTCCCTCAGTTAAAGTGCCCTGAGCACAGCTTCCATGACCTGCAAACTGAATTGGGAATAATCAGCCCCTCTTGAAAGATAAAAGGCCGCTTAGTGTCCAGCTGCCACTGGAAATTCAGTAAGTCTTAGGTCACTTTTTTGAAAATCCCAGCTTACAGATGGCTTTGGGGGCCTATCCTGAGACATCCAAGTCTGACAATATTAACCCGGACAATTTTGCTTTCACAGACGTTTTCTGCCTAATTGAAGTATCCCAAAGGGAAAGCAAACCACAAATCAGTTTATTTTGTAATCACGCCAAGCCCATCTGCTCATGGCAGCATTTGCCTCAGAGCGGTGCGGAGGGAGATTTACTGCTTAGATATAACAGCCTCATTTTGGAGTCAGGGCCTTTTTTTTTCCTGGCTTGACACTGGAGCTGCGTGTGATCCCCACTGCAGTGCTTCCTGCTGGTTACTCAGGAGTTAGCTCAATCCTGCCTCCAAAGTGCCCTCCTCTGGCAGGAATCCCAGCCCCCTTTTACTTGCTTGTCCGTTAATGGCTCCTTCACCAGCTGCTATCAGGTGAGACATCCCTCTCAGCCTGCAGAGCCTTTCCCTCAGCGTAGCGCTCTGCTGCAGGGTCCATACTCACAGAATACATCTCCACCCCGCTCTGCCTACCTTGCCTCAGTGACCCTGCTGCCAGTCATATCGCCCCTGACCTGTGGGCGAACGGCAGCCTGAAATGATCAGTTATCATAGGCAAGGGGGTATGGACCTTCTGCCTTCACCTGTCCTGGCTGCCTCTCTAGTAACCCTTAGGCCCCTGTTACTAGGCCTCAGACTGGGATTACTCAGACCAGAGCTCCCCTGGCTCACCCTGCCTTTCCCCAGCACTGCTCTGTCCATGGTACCTCACTCTGGCAAGCAGCTGGGTCCTTCTCTCTCCAAGAGCTGGAGCAAGAGTGTCTTCAACTTGGCCAGCCATCTCTTTTATACCGCCCTCCTGGTCTTTGATTGGCTACCACAAATCCCAGTCCCAGTTGGCTCTCAGGATGACCCTCTCCCAAGGCTGTTTTTAACCCTTTCTATATCAGGGCAGGGCATACTGACTGTCGCATACTGACTCAGCAATTTAGGTCCTAGTTTTAGTGAACACAGGTTAAAAATGCAAATAAATTGTGGCACGTTCCCTTTTTCTAGGTGTCAAATTCTAACACGAATGGTACTGCAGCACCACGAGAATCAGGGAAATTAGAAGGGTTTAAGATTGGGCTGAATATGGAGAATGTATCTGACGTGTTTCATACATTCCACACCTGGGATTTTATGTAGCACTCTGCATTGGCCTGACTCTGCTTGCATTACAGTTAACAGTAAAGCTTCCATTGACTGCTGTGGGAACAGAATTAAGACAACAGTGACTGCTTTTGAAAACCCCATCCCAGGTGCTCTCAGACTGAAGTTAGCAGCCAAATTCCAATGGATGACAACAGGAGCAAGAATAATCCCCTGAAGCCTGAACATATCACTTATCACTTACATACTCTTGTAATATCAAAACAAAAAGCAGTCAAGTAGCACTTTAAAGACTAGCAAAATAGTTTATTAGGTGATGAGCTTTCGTGGGACAGACCCACTTCTTCAGACCATAGCCAGACCAGAACAGACTCAATATTTAAGGCACAGAGAACCAAAAACAGTAAGCAAGGAGGACAAATCAGAAAAAGATCATCAAAGTGAGCAAATCAGAGAGTGGAGGGGTGGGGGGGAAGATCCTATAGTGGCTCGTCTGCATACTTGGCTCAATCTAATTCTTGACCTTCCCCCCCATCCCTCTACTCTCTGATTTGCTCACCTTGATTATCTTTTTCTGATTTGTCCTCCGTGCTTACTGTTTTTGGTTCTCTGTGCCTTAAATATTGAGTCTGTTCTGGTCTGGCTATGGTCTGAAGAAGTGGGTCTGTCCCACGAAAGCTCATCACCTAATAAACTATTTTGCTAGTCTTTAAAGTGCTACTTGACAGCTTTTTGTTTTGATAGTGTATAGACTAGCACCGCTTACTCTCTGTTACTATACTCTTGTAATGTGCCAGTTGGTACAGACAGGCCTTGGATAACCAGAGATTTCACAGCATTTTCTCATGGTGGAGCTGAGTGAGATTTTAGTCTCCAGTCCAGTGTCTGCTTTGACTCTTGACTCGGTCAAAGACCAGACTGTTTCCTTTGAGTCTGATGTATACCATGGAATTGAAGGCTTTAATCATTTGCTAGCCTTATTTAGGATGCTCAGCCATTCAAATAGCTCACTAGAAATGCAGTTGTTCTTCTACACACAGTGCCAGTTGTTGCAAGGACTAGGGGTCACCAAATGAAATTAACAGGCAGCAGGTTTAAAACAAACAATAGGAAATATTTTTTCACACCATGCGCAGTTAACCTGTGGAACTCCTTGCCGGAGAATGTCGTGAAGGCCAAGACTCTAGTAAAGTCTAAAAAAGAGCTAGATAAATTCATGGGGGATAGGTCCATCAATGGCTATTAGCCAGGATGGGCGTAGAGGGTGTCCTTAGCCTCTGTTTGCAAGAGGCTGGAAATGGGCGACAGGGAACTGATCACTTGATGATTACCTGTTCTGTTCATTCCCTTTGGGGCACCTGGCATTGGCCACTGTCGGAGGACAGGACACTGGGCTTGATGGACCTATGGTCTGACCCACTGTAGCTGTTCTTATTTTTCTGGATTCATGCTAGTAGCTTTAATGTGTACAAATGCTAAAATACCCCCATCAATTCTTGACCGCACTAAGCTGACTCAGAACAGCTGAGTAGGGAAGGGAAAGGTGGCTCAAAGCTCTCTCAAGCCTCTGGCTCAAAAACAGATCAGCCAAAGAGTTATTCTAGTGCGGGCCAGTTTGAATTGGCTCCCGAGAAGCCATTTTTCTGGGGAAGGTTGGTGAGAGCACAGTCCTGCCTCACTGAAAGCACCGAGGTACTGAGCTCTCACAGGTCCTGCTATTATTATTTTTTGTATTATTGTCGCACTGTGGAGCTCCAGTCTTGGACTGGGCCCCGTTGGTGCTGTGTAAACACAGATTTCAGCAGGAGCTGTGACTGCTCAATGCCTCCGAAAATGAAGTCATGAGTGTTTTGTCATTGGCTTCAAAGGGAGCAGGACCAGGCCCAGAGCCTGGAGCAGAACGTGCTCCTGAGATGTTTGCATGGAAGGCTGTCTGTATGCAGACTCCCGCCCTGCGTGAAAGGGCGCAGAGGAGTGGGGTAAGCCATCTCTTCAGCACTGTCCCCACCGTTCTTATGGGATCCTAGGAAGGCTCTCTCAGGGTTATGAACTGACCCTCAACAAGGTGAATCTGGGAGTTTGGGCTGGGAGTGAGGCTAGGGAACTTGCTTTGTGATCATAACAGTGCCTATAACTAGAAAGAGGTAATGCAGCTCCATGCTGTATTACTGTTGACACCGTGCTCCTCTTTGCTGGGGAACTTCATGGAGGCACTGGTGTCCAGGGGAGGTCTTGGGAGCATAGGAGATCCTGAGATCTCAAGTCAGTTGGATGTACATGGCCTGGACACCTGTGGGTCTTGGGATCTGCTGAGTGCAACTTCATTCCTCTGTCCTGTGGAGCCCAACTCAGTCATGGTCTTGCTAGGCACTCCATTGCTGCCATACCTGAGAGGCAATTAGGATTTCCACGCAATGCCTCTATGATTTTGGAAGCCCCCACACCTCCATGAGATCATAGACACATTTTCCATCCTTAAAAACTATATCCACAACTCTTTCAATGGAACTGCCAGTGATTTCAACTCATCGCTTTCCAGAATTTTGCCCAGTATGGAAAACAGAGGTCCCAATAGCTGTCCAGAGGGACAGACGTCCGACATCCCTGTAACTGTGTGGCTGCTTATTTGCAGCTATCTGTAGTGGCTCTTTACTCCGTCCTCTCTAAGAAGCAAAATAAGAGTGTAATGAAGCAATGCAGTCACTGTCCTAGCATACTAAGCCATTGTTTCTTGTGACAGAGACTCTCACGTGACCCGATGTTTTTTGTGTTCTTTGTGGCCAAGTGCTGTTGCTATGAAACGGGAACTGAAATGGACAGGATAGCTTTAGGGAGCAAGATTAGGAATGCTATGCTAGAAATGTGGGCTGCATTGGCTGTTCTTACTCTGTCCTCACCTGAGCAAGGAGAGCTCAGATGCTCGCCTTTCTCTGCCTCACCCACGATGCCCCGTCCCCAGATTTTAAGAGAACACCATGGCAGGTGCTCCATCTGTCGATCTCAGGGGACCCTATGCCTAGCATTGCATTCAGCTGTGTTCCCTAGTACAGCCTCCTGTTCGGAGTATAAATGGCCTACAGTGACCTGTTTAAAAATAAAAACCAGAGCAGAAGTTACAGAATCTCTGACCCGTGAGTTGCACTACATCATGTGCTGATTCATGTGTCTCATGTCGTTTTACTTTAGAGCCAATCTGACTGGGTGGGAAAGAGCTTTATGCTTTTTTTGATCAGAGCAGCACATGGTAAAGGGAACTTCGACCTACTTCTTAAATTCCCCATCCTAGGAAATCAAAGAAGAGCTAAGAAAAAGTTTCAAAGAGGGGCTTGGTGACGTAGGATCAGCAAGAAGTTATGTCCCCAGGTGCGTGGTACCAGACTTGGCTTCCATCTCTGGAACCCTCTGTTCTTCTAGTCTAATGTAGATCTGTCTCTAGGAAACAATATTTGTTCCTGGTGGGCAGGAAATTCTCTTTCTGTCTGTTTTCTAGCTGTATAGAAATCTAAGCTGTGATTTTCACAGGCACACAAGGGAGTTTTGCAAATCATGGGGAAAGTCAGTGGGGAGTGAGTGGTGATGGAACATTTTTCCCAGTGAGAGTGCTGAAAGCCAGTAGTCCTCACTCCTTACTCCTCTCTGTCCCCCTCCACCCTGGGGCCAGGAGAGGAGCTGTGGCTCTAGATAGGTGGATGGGAAACATGGACAGGGTTAAGGAGGCCAAGGCTGGGACCCTGTGTGTGAGGCTGAGAGCAAAGCTCCTGGCATGGGGGCTGGTGATAGCTGGGACCCCACATGTGAACTCTAGGTACAGGGCTGTGAACAAAACCCCGGCCCAGGTCCTACAGGTTCAAGGCCCAGAGTGTAACCCTGGACATATAGCAGCATGTGGGACCCACACAAAACCTCAGGGTGTTGCAGCATCCCCCTTGGCATCCTAGTTCCCATGGCTATGGTGGGAGTTACACTGGGGACATCTCAGCAGATTCTTAGTCACCTGACTCACCTGCTCTGAGATAAATTACACGTAGCTGAGGCTGACTTCAGATTCCCTTAATTAAACCAGTGGTTCTTCATCGGGGCACACACACAAGTGGGGATCCACAGAGGTCTTCCGGGGGTGTATCAACTCATCTAGATATTTGCCTAGTTTTACAACAGTCTCCACAGAAAGCACTAGCGAGGTCAGTACAAAGTCAAATTTCATATAAACTTAGGGCAACCATCCATTCCATATTGTGTGGGATGGTCCTGTATTTGGTACGCCAAAAAGGCATCTCAACTTATTTTTTAAAAGGGACTCATTGTCCTATATTTGGGCCCTCTCCCTGCTGACCTTTTCTGCCAGCAGCTGCACAGGCCAGGTCACTTCCCCGAGCCTTGGGGAAGCAGGGGGAGTGTGGGTGGTTGCCACGTCCCTGCCACTTCCCCGAGGCTCTGGGGGCGCGGTGGGGGCTGCTGCTTCCCTGGCCTCCCAGGGGGCACCAGGGGCTGCTGTTTCCTTCCCGGCTTCCTGGGGGTTGGTGGAGCTGGGAGGAGCTGCCCCCCTATATCTCCCTGTCCCATATTTGGGACAGGGAAATATGGTCACCCTATATAAGCAATAACTTGTTTATACTGTTCTAGAATCATAGAATCCTAGGGCTGGAAGGGACCTTAGGAGGTCATCTAGTCCAGCCCCCTGATTCAAGCAGGATCAACCCCATTTAAGTCGTCACAGCCAGACTTTGTCAAGCCGGGACTTAAAAACCTCAAGGGATGGAGAATCCACCACCTCTCTAGGCAATGCATTCTGGAGTTTCACCACCCTCCTGGTGAAGTAGTTCTCCCTAATATCCAACCTACACCTCTCCCTCTCCGTCAGACCATTGCTCCTTGTTCTGCCATCTGACACCACTGAGAACAGTTTCTCACCATCCTCTTTAGAGCTCCCCTTCAGGAAGTTGAAGGCTGCTACTAAATCACTCCTCAGTCTTCTCCTCTGTAAACTAAACAAGATACTATGCTAGGTACTATAGTCTGAAACGTAAGCACAGTATTTCTATTCCACGTGATTTATTTTACAATTACGTGGTGAAATTGAGAAAGCCAGCCATGTTTTCAGTGGTGATGTGCTGTGACACTTTTGGGTTTTTGTCGGTTTTTGTAAGCAAGTCGTTCTCAAGTGAAGTGAAGCATGGACATACCCAAGACAAATCAGGCTCCAAATCAGGGGTACACTAGGCTGGGAAGGGTGAGAGCCTTTGTTTAAAAGCCCAGCTCACAGCATGTAACAGGATTCAGTGTTTCTGAGCAAGGCAGATGGGAGATTTGGAATGATATGCATAAACAAATAACAGCTGTTGGTAACCACTGGCCAGGGCTGGGCTGGAACTGGTGCTGGGAAACGGTGCCTGTCCAGGGCTGGTGACAGCCTTCACTGGGCCCTGGGCAATAGGAAGGGGCTTGGCTCCAGACCTCCTCAGAAGGGTGGAGCCTGGTGCAGAAGGTGCAGTGTTAAAGACACCCAGCCCTCAGCATTTCCTGGATCACGCTACTCCTCCACCAGTCAGCCCTCATGCTGCCTGGACTGGGCTGCATAGGACTATGGAGTTGATTTAAAGGGCCCAGAGTTCCAGGCCCTGGGCAACTGCTACCTTTGTCACCCCATCAGTGGCCCTGTGCCTGTGCCCAGTGTGCTGAACATCTAGCTCTCTTGCCTTGTCAATGCGTTCTCCCCGCACCCTCCCCCGCAAGCGTGGTATGTTTGAAAACATGAGAAACTGCCTTCTGCTGCCTCCTAAATGGTAACTTGGCTTATTATTGAAGGGAGGAGAAAACGGTAAAAGTGACGAAGAAACCATCATGAGGCTGTTTGATGCTGGTTATGAAACCAAGCCCACGCTGGCTATGCCGGTTGAAGTTGTGGAGATAAACGATTTGCCACCAGAGCTGAGATGGTGTCTGGGGGCTTCCTCCTCCCTGAAAGCTGTAAAGAGCCTTCCTAAGGTAAGCAAGCCAAGGGAAGTAAACAAGCTGCTCCTGCAGCTTTTATCAACTTCAGTTGGCGTTTAAGGTGCTCAGTGCAATGATTCTGGTCTTTTGTCTTGAGAAAGTCTTGTGCTGGGCCTGTCGGTGGTTACATCAGCACCACTCAGGATCTCAGGACCCTGGAGCGTAGACATCATTCATTCCCAGTGGCTCTGTCAGGATTTGAGTGCAACTTTTTGCACAGGCTGACTATGTTTGGATAAGCAGCATTCGAGACGAAGAGTTTTACAGGCTCTTGTTGGGTGTTGGGAATATCAGGAGTTACTCTATTTTTGTCTGCACCTTTGGGCAACCCTTCCGCTAGTGTAGATGAGTACAAGAGAGCGCATACAAAAGGATACATTTCTTCTTAATTCCTTTCAAATGAAACCTCTCCCACAACTCTATGTTCTTCCTTCCCACCACAATTCCCCCACAGATTCTCCTGTTCTGTGGCGCTGTCTAGTTCATTATTAAGCAATACTTCCAAGGAAAACTGGGAGCTTCTAATTAAACCCAAATTCCTGTCTATCTCTTTGTCTATGAGAAAAAACAACTCACCAGTACAGATATGTAGGCGAGAAAATGGGGAGAGAATGATTTCACTATCAGGAGTATAACACAGTGGGTCCCAACCTTTTCAGCATCATGGCACACTTCAAAGAGACAAATACATTCCGCGGCACACCCCGCTTTTTTCAGCTGAAACAGTTGCTCATAAATGTCACATTTATTGACATTTACTATGGGTAAAGTCTTGCTAGACAGGTTTCCAACATAGTAGTGCCTGCAACAAGCTACACAAGGGTCAAATGCATTCATGTTTTAAATCCACCACAGAATACACTGCAGTAGTAGGCATCCTTCAGTCTGCGTAGACTATGGATCGCTCCCTTCGTAACTCCATTTTAGATCGTCATTTGCACTATTGACTGTGACTGTGGAGGCCCACACGAGAGTGACAGTCCTTGCTACATATGTAGAGGTCAGTGAATCCAGTCCCCTGTCCTCTTAGCAGGACCAAACACAATCCCTAACAGCACTTTTTTTTTAAAAAAACCTCTTTGCCTGAACTTGCAAATGGCTTCCTTAATGTTTGACCACATAAACCTGGGTTTAAGAGACTAGGGCTCAAACCACTGTATCCCTCCTTAACATCTTCTACAGTGAACACAGAAGCATTTCAAAATCTGGTCTATGCCATGCTTGTGATGATGAGCACACAACTAACCACTGAAAGCAGGCTCACTTCCCCACCAGCCCACTGGAGCTAGGATTCAGCATCTAAACGACGTACCAGCTCCAACGGGCTCCCTTCCTCCTGCCCACCTGTGCCACAGCAGGGAGTGAGGATAGGCTCCCCACCAGTTCACTGGGGCCAGGAATCAGCATTTCAGCTGCCTCCTGGCATGAACAGGGTCCTGGGGATTGGTATTTCTCCTCACAGTGGCTCTTGAAAGAGCCATTGCGGGAGAGGCGGGAGAACAGATGACCCTCGCGCCAGCTGGGATTCAGGCAAGACTGAAAAGAGCCACAATGAGAGGAAGTTGATGAAATTGCACGGCACACTTGGACAGGTCCCGCAGCACACCACTGCAGCACACGGGTTGAAAACCCCTGCTGTAATGAACAGCTGGAGTCAGTGGTGGTGCTGTTGTTAGGGATAGCTAGTGAAACACCTCACACTTATATGACACAACTAAGACTTACATCTGCTACAGGCTCTGGAAAGAGACACAATATCCTCCATCTTGCACTCACTATTATGGTACCTAAGCACCTGATCACATTGATTGATCAGGTCTGGCTTTCCATCTCATGGGAGGCAGTGGTTAGACCTTGTGGGAGGCAAGTCAGACCTACATGATTAGAGGATATTCTGAATTAGGAGGATTTTATTTTACAGGGTCTCTACCAGCCCAAATGGGAGAAGATAAGATACGGAGCCTGGTACCTTGACCCAAAAACATGGAGAAAACTAAAAGTAAATGAGCCGTTAGAAGACCCCAGAGCAACAGTTGACGCCATGCAGAATTTAAGGAGGCAGTTTAGTGACAAGGTATTGTAAGCACCTCTGTGGAGAAATTCTCATCCTAGTTCAAGGCTACAGAGCACGTGTTGTTATCAGAACATGCCAGCACCCCATATGCAATGTGACAAAGTCACAGTGGGATGGGTGGTTTGTACTACCTGCCCTACTGACTATAATTATTAGTATCGATTATTTGCTGTCTGTGACAGCTGGAGGCCCCGATCACGGATCAAGGTCTCCTGGGTCAGCGCTGTAGAAACACAGAAAATGCCAATTGTGGGACAAATGTTCTAATGCCCATAATCTTTTAAAGAGCACCCCAGTTGGATATTGGCTGAGTTTGAAAGAAGAACCTAGAAACAGTCATGAGGCTTACTTTAAAGGGTTCTATTTTCATGTTCATTTAACATTGGTGAAAGACATTTTTCTTTGCTTCTGCGTATCTGAAAATCTGCTTCAACGCCTCTCAGAATAGGCGGTAAAAATTCACTCCCAGTCTGAGACTAAGCATGCATGTTCTCAGCCACAAAGGAATTGTTGTTGTTCATGTTTTCAACCCTTGCAAATGTGGGCTCATCACTGTCGTTAGCAGGCCCAACTCTATGGCCTTGTTGACACCAGCAAATCATGTGTCTGCACATTTATCAAACATTAAGATCTGGCCAAAAGACTCATCCACTTGTAGTGTTCACTTTCCCAGGAAGACCTTGCATGTTAACCTGCTATCTGATGAAATTCCATCTTCACTTCCTAAATTCCTTCTGCATTTTGAAAGAGAGATGGTATTTCTCTTCACTTCCCAGACCAATCTGAGGTGCAGCATTGTTGTGCAACATTAAATAGTTAGTGTTCTCCTTCCCAGAGGTGGCTGTTCATCCCATCCAGAATTTAAGGAAGCATGTCAATCATGGGTGAAGTAGTTTCCACGTATCTTAGCAGCCACAGAGCAATAGGCATAAGGTGAGGTTAAAAAAAGATTAAATGGATGCAAGATACATGTAGCTATTCAGAAATATTTATAATAATTGTATATATTAATTATTATTATCCCATTGAGAAACAGAGACTTCTCAATTTTGTAATCATTTCCTTTTCCTTTCGTTTGTTTGTTTGTTAAGTGTTCTCCTTTTGTTCTAGCCAATAGGTATAGGAGTGGAAGACAAACTCAAAAGCCCTGAGATTAAAGAATTTAAAATTGAGACACTCCCTCACCCAGCCACAGGGCAGCGCTTTCAGAATTAAATGGAAAAGCTTAACATTTCAATAGACAGAATAAACAGGGTTAAAATATACATAAAATTGAGGGTGGTTGTATTATTTTGATTTGCAGAATTGTAATAAAAAATAAGAGCCTCCCCTTTTTTTTTTGCTTTAAAATATAAAATGGTGGCGGGTTCTAGAACCTTGCATAATGATGCAGAGATTTTCTGTGGATGCTCTCTCTTAGCTCATTTTGGAGTGGCCAGATCTGAAGAAGTCGGTCTGTCCCGCGAAAGTTCATCACCTAATAAATTATATTGTTAGTCTTTAAAGTGCTACAGGACTGCTGGTGGGAACTCCAGCTGGTTACAACAGCTTTACAAAATAATCCCTTGTCATTAATGTCTTGCTACAAAACTGACTGGAAAATAATCCACTGTCCCATTGCACTTCAGTGCTTATGAAACACCCGCATTGTCATGAAAATAGCAAATCTGAAATTCTCTCTTGAACAAACTACAATGCTTGAGATTCATTAGAAATGGAGTTTGCCGTATTGGTTGGACTTTCACAGTAGTAAGCTTCCTTGTTCCTTTCTTGCTTTGTTGGCTTATTGTCTGAACAAGGTCTTGAAAAACACATATATATCTCTGAGATTTATTCTTGATTATTCCCTTTATTTGGTTTGGGGATTCCCCTAGGAGGCAGAGGTCACGCAGCTCCATGGAATCTATGCTTTTAAGGAGTTCCTTGAAAAGAAGGGTTACAGGAAGCCTGAGGTAAGTCAGTGAGAGGGTAACAGGCTTGCTGACATGATCAGTAGCACAGACCAAGATGCTGCTGTCCCTGGTGGTGAGCCTGCACTCAGCCAGCTGCGACTGGCTGTTGTGCATTTTGTTGCTGGTGTATTGGGGAAGTGAAGCCTGCAGTGATGCCTTGGGAAGCTTTGTGATGCTGGCAGCCTGCTGTGTGGAGAAGGGGGAGGGATAACTTAGTGGTTTGAGCATTCACCTGCTTAGCCCAGGGTTGTGAGCTCGCTCCTTGAGAGGGCTGCTTAGGGATCCAGTGCAAATATTCTAAAAAAATGTCAGGGATGGTGCTTGGTCTTGCCAATAGGGCAGGAGACTGGACTTGAAGACTTCTGAAGGTCCCTTCCAGCTCTATGAGCTGTGTCTGAGGTGTGAGAAAGAAAGGGGGCCAGGTGAGTAGCTAGGCAGGGGGAAGACAGCACAAGGTGGCATGAGAAAGTGGGTTGGAGCTGGGACAGTAAGGGGGCTGGTGGGCTCTCAATAGACTCAGCACATCAGGCATGGTTGCCCTTTCACTGCTCGGTGGGCCCAGAAGGAGCAGAGCTGGACTATGGTGGTCCACACAGGCATGAAAGGAGAAAAGCTGGGGGTGAAATGGAACCAGAGGGAAAAAAAGGTGTGACTCCTGGGGAACTGGACTGTGACTGGGTGGCAGCTCCCTTCCCCCAGTCACCTCCTGCTCTGTGCCTCCTTCAGTCAAACAGGGCAAACAACATGGTGTCATGCGCAGCAGCACCAGTTCCAGCTGGGGAAGGGGGGATGCTGTTATTGGGGGGGGGGGGCGAGTGAGGGGATGGGGAAACAGAGGGATAACAGTGGCTTCAGCAATGTCACTGAGCATGCTCAGTGCAAACCAAGCAGCAAATTAATATTGAGTCTGTTCTGGTCTGGCTAGGGTCTGAAGAAGTGAGTCTGTCCCACGAAAACTCATCTCCTTATAAATTATTTTGTTAGTCTTTAAAGTGCTACTTTACTGCTTTTTTGCTTTGCTAGTATATAGACTAGCACGGCTATCTCTCTGTTACTAAGCACAATGAGTGTGTGTGTGGGGGGGAAGACACTGACCCCCTTTTTCTTACCCCCATGCCTCACTTCTTTCCAGAGGCTACTAAACTCTAGTTTTTTTTTTTTTTCAGGAACTCCATATCTAATTCCTATCTAAAAGAAAGAAAATAAATAAATATTATATCAACTCAGCTCTAATACTGACCTAGTCTGACATCTAGTGGCAAGTCATTTAAGGGACACTGGTCAGCCCTAAATTTTTAATGCATATTTTTGCTGCTTCTAACTCTGCGGAGAGAGAGAGAGAGAGAACGTCAGGACTCTTGGTCTCTATCTCAGCTCTCGGCGGGGAGTGGTGTCTAGTGGGTTCCAGCAGTATCAGGTACATCTGGGTTCTGTATGAGAACATCAGACTGGCCACACTGGGTCAGACCAGTGGCCCATCTAGCCTACTGTCCTGTCTTCCAACGGTGTTCAATGCCAGGTGCTTCAGAAGGAATGAACGGAAGAGGCAATTGTCAAACGTCCACCCCGTCTCCCTTTCCCAGCTAGCGGCCAAGAGAGACTAGAGACAACATCCCTGCCCATCCTGGCTAGTAGCTATTGATGGGCCTATCCTCCTTGAACTTACTTCATTCTTAGTGGAACCCTGCTATAGTTTGGGCCTTTCCATCATTCCCTGGCAAAACGTTCCACAGCTTGACCATGAAGAAATAATGTCGTTTGTTTGTTTTAAATCTGCTGCCTATACATTTCATTGGGTGACCTTCTTGTGTTATGATAGCGAAGGAGTAAAGAACATTTCCTTAATCAGTTTTTCCACAGCATTCATGATTTTCTAGACCTCTAACATATTCCCCAACCCTTTAGTAATTTCTTTTCCAAGCTGGAAATCCCAGTCTTTCTAATCATTCGCCATACAGAAGCTGTTCCTTACCTACCCCTAATTATTTCTGTTGCCTTTCTCTGTACATTCTCCAAATCCAATACTTTTTTAGAAGGGGTGACCAGGTCTGCTTGCAATATTCAGGATGATAGTTTCTGTCGTCTTATTTATTCCTTTGCTAACAATTCCCAATATTGTTATTTTTTTAGACTGCCTCTGCACATTAATCAGACATTTTCAGAGAACTATCCACAATGATTCCAAGATTTCATTCCTGAGTGGTAACATCTAATTTAGACCCCATAATTTTTGTGCATATGGTTGGGATTATATTTTTCCGTAGTTGTTACTTTGCATTTATGAACACTTAATTCCAGCTGCCCCTGTGTTGCCCAGTCACCCAGTTTTGTGAGATCCCTGCTGTAACTTTTTGCAGTCAACTTTGGACTCAACTATTTTGAGTAATTCTGTATCTGCAAATTTTGCCCTCTCAGTATTCACCCCTTCTTCAAGATCATGCAGAAGTGAGTTGAACGCCACTGGATCCAACACAGACCCCTGGAGAACACCACAGTTTAATCGGACCCTTTTTTCCTTATCTATTAAGTGGAGCACCTGGTAGTGATGATCATCTTTCCATTATTTGACTGGCAAGCTTTTGTTATACTAATCACCCCACCCCCTTCTGTTTATAGAGAAACTCCTTGCCCCAACCGCAAAGCTGGGAGCACCACAACCTCTGTTGCAAAGAAGAGCTGGGTCTCAGGACAGACCTCAAATATGAAATTCAGGGGTTCAAACTTTTTTGGGGGGAACTACAGCTCACCTAGTCCCGCCCCCCCCCCCCCCCGCAAATGGCACCCCCGTCCTTTGCATGCCTTGGACACAGCAGCCACTGGCTTTGTGCCGTGGTGAGTAGGGCAGCATTTTAGAAGTTAAGTCCTACTCTCTCCTCATCCCTCAGCTCCTACCTCTCCCCAGAGAAAATGACCTCTGAGGAAATTCTCAGTCTGTGGGTTTGAAAACACAGTTTTTCTTCAGGAAAAATCCTTTTTTCGGAAGAAGAAAAAATAACCCCAAAGTGTTCACGCAGCCAAGCAGGGTAAGTTGAGACAAGAGGGCTTTTCCCTCAAAATAATAACGTTAATGACTTCTGTCTGCCCTACCCCTTTCAAGGTTGGAAATGACCGTTTGTGAAGCAAGCACGGATATTGTCAACGATATTGGCCTGCCATGTGGCTTCCCACCATGCCCAGATAGGTAGTCACCACGCACACACACACACATACGTGCACACACACAAATTTTAAATGCCATTTCCCACCTCCTCCTCATCCACATGGCATCTTTGCACTACATCTGCCAGCTTCCTCTGCCCTCATGGCTTCTGCAGATCAGTCTTCCAAGGGTGGCCAAGCTGCCTGACCTCCTGAGTATGTGGGGTGAGGAGTCAGTTTTTTCCCAGCTGCGTGAGAAATGGAGGAACAGGAACACCTAAGAACTGACGTCATGATAGCGGTCTTCAGGTATCTAAAAGGGAGGCATAAGGAAGAAGGAGAAAACTTGTTCTTCCTGGCCTCTGAGGATAGAACAAGAGGCAACCAGCTTAAACTGCAGCAAGGGAGGTTTAGGTTGGACATTAGGAAAACGTTCCTAACTGTCAGGGAGGTCAAACAGTGGAATAAATTGCCAAGGGAGATTGTGGAATCTCCATCGCTGGAGATATTTAAGAACAGGGTAGATAGATGTTTGTCAGGGATGGTTTAGACAGTACTTGGTCCTGCCATTGGGGCAGGGGGCTGGACTAGATGGCCTCTCGAGGGCCCTTCTGGTCCTAGTGTTCTATGATTCTATGTTTCCTGTGAGAGAAGGGTTATAACAGAGATACAACCCAGTGTAGATCTAAGGTAAAGGAACATTGCCAGTCATACCACAGGGCTTGGGAAGCAAACAAGTGCTCCAGGGCTGCCCCCTAGACATGTCGCTATTTTGAGCAGCTGGGCTCAATCCTGGGGGCGTAGCCTACGACAGAACCAAAGACCCTTGTGGATCCCTGTACTGGGGAGTCACAGCACAGTCCAGGATCCCTGCAGCCAAGAATGGAGTCCGGGCTCCCAGCCCCACAGGGAGCAGTCAGGAACTCTTCAGCAGTCGAGATGAAAGCCACGCAGCCAAGCCTTGAAGCGCAGCAGGAGAGCACACCAGAGTAGACAACTGTTCACCATCCCACGTATGCAGGACAATGCGGTCCCTCTACTCCATGCAGGTCTCCCTGTTCCAGGAGCGACAGTCCGCAGCGCACAGGTCCTGTGACAGAGCAGGAAGCAACTGCTGCCACCTGACCCCGTAGGAGATGAGGTGATAGCAGCTCTCCTCTGCCTCCTCTTCTGACTTTGTCCACTTGGCCAGAAAGCTCAATATTAAGGCTGCTGCATTGCGTGTTGACCACCTGCCTGCTGCACAGTATCCCAGATCCATGACTGCTCTGACAGGAAAACCTGGAAATGCAGGATCCGTGACTGCTACCTGCTGATGCTGGTGAGCTGGGCTAGGTCTGGCAGTTTCAAATGTTGTACAAAGGAACCGGAAACTGTACAGGGGCAATCTAGGAAGAGGAGGGCTGAAGGGACAATTTCCTCTTTCCCAGGAAACCTTTCACTTCCTGTTGACTTCCCACAATGCCTGGAGAGGGAATAACATGCCAGGCATGGTGGGATACATGCCCAAAATGCACCGCTTTTTTTTTTCAAAATGGGGCTTTTTCAGTGTGAATGCTCCATTTCAAAATGCTATGGCTGGGTGAACACAATTTTTTGACAGGCATAGTAAATAATGTGGGAAAAAACCTGCAATGTCGCCATAGCTTATGTGTGTTTCGCTCGGACACAGTCATGGCTAGAGGCTATGTCTACACTGCAGGCTTTTTTTCCATTACTTATTTCAATGCTCTCATGGTTAAATAAGTAATGGCAGGAAATCGCATTCACACAGCCACAGCGATGCGAAACGGAGCATTCTCATTTACAGCCACAATTCACAGTCACAGCATGGCTGTGCTTTGTTCACACGCATTCCTTTGCGACCTGGAAGGTGGGCAAGGGAGCGGCAATGTCGTTCACAGAGCTAGAGTAATTATTTCAAGGGCAAAGCCCTCTTCTCTCCAATGATCCTGCTTGGCTTTGTGAACGCCTTGGTGGGGAGAGAGGTTTTTCTGTAAAAAAACAAACAAAAAACAAACAACCCCCCCCCAAAAAAAAAAAACCAGCATAGACAAGCCCAGGCAGCTCTGGTTAATTTTCCAGGCCTGAGTCTCCAATTCCCCAACAGCATCAGGAATTAAGGCTGCATCTGGGTCAAAGCTCATTGGAGCTGAATGCTCTCAGTCCAGTTCCCAGGGAACTCCTTTCCACATTGCTGAAATCACCCCCACAGCCAGCTTTAAATAACTTTTCCATGGGGGTGGGAGTTTCAATGGAGGGACCAAAGTGGGGATGAGCTGTGGGAGCTGAGCTGCCCTCTCACCTATCAAAATGCTCTGGGTAGGTCAGGATGGGATCGGCACGTGACTGCCTGGGAAGCTTGCATGGCTGTTGCCCATTGTGGTATCTATGCAGACTCTGTACCCAGGCAGCTTGCGACAGCTTTACACTCATGTCATTAAAACTTCTGTATGAAAGCACAAAGCACATTGACACCTTGAACCTCTGTGACGTGTTCTTTTATTGTTTCATGCTCAGCCACTGACGGTTTACATACTTGTCTCCGTTCTTTACATCGGTTTTCTTTTAGTTTCTTCTGCAGATGCTGGCTGCAAATGATGGTAAAGGAGTGAAAGAGGCAACCTCAAAGGGCTTTAAAAAGACTCCAACGGCTCGGGGCAGAAGGCTCGCTAGTTAATGCAGAGCTCCGACTTTGTTAACTCACATTAGTTTCCTCCAAATAAACCATTCTGTAGGCTCCAGTAATGGTGGTTTCTGAGCTGTGTCGATTTGGTTTCTTTTCCCCTGCGTTCCTCAGCAATTGCTCATCAAATGTATTTGAAACAGAAATGCTTGGTGCAGTGGATCCCAGATGAAGGCAGCTGGCCTTGGCTGCTTAGCCATACAAGGAGCTGGCGGGGCAATATCATTCCATTCTAAAGATTCCAGCTCGTCTCTGCTCTACTGTGTTGGCTTGGAGCTTTAACCAGCATGCCCCAGTCATTTACTACATGTATGAAAGCACTGCCTCAGGGCTCCAGTAAAGTCCAGTCCTGTTGTGCTAGGTGCTGTACAAATGTAGAATAAGAGACATTCTCTGCCCCAAGGAGCTCACAGTCACCTAGATGAGGGAAGTATTACTATTCCCTTCTCACATATATGGGAGCCTGACTCTGTATAGGGACTGCTGACTTCATTAGCCTTCTGTGGCAGGTTTGCTCTGACCTATCCTCACTCAATACCTTCATGAATGATGCTGAGGCACCTTGGCTGGGACTCTGCTGTTTTCCAGGAGGGGCAGCACAGAAGCTGCAGCCAAGCGGAAGAGGTGCCTTTAAGGTGGGTTTTCTGGGG
Source organism: Carettochelys insculpta (assembly GCF_033958435.1). Taxonomy (NCBI): domain Eukaryota; kingdom Metazoa; phylum Chordata; order Testudines; family Carettochelyidae; genus Carettochelys; species Carettochelys insculpta. The sequence goes on along the minus strand of NC_134140.1, from coordinate 128,060,660 downwards.
CCTCTTGTGTAAATTAGAGCAACCAGGAGAAGCTGCTTTGGTTTAAACTTATACCCCCAGGATGTCTACAGGCTGCTCCACAGCAATCAAGGATCCCTGTAACATGTAGACAATGGGGTACCCTCCCCACCTGGGGCTAGGGTTTTCAAGGAAAGCTGCCTGGGACCATCTGTGACAGTGCTGTGCAGCGCATGTACTGGGAGAACTCTGTTGGCTGGCTGCAAGGCTTTTACAGAAGCTGTAGCAGGGGTCAGATTCCCATCAGTGAAATCAGTGGAATTACCCTGGCTTAAAATGAAATGCAGGGGTAGAACAGCCGCTTGGCTTCAGGCCCAGAACTAGCACAGGTCAGAGGTAGCAGAAGAAAATAAGCTGAATTCCCAAAATTCTGAGGCTTCATTCTGGAGCAGTTCCTGAAGCCATCTGGAAACATTATCTGCAGGATCTCACCAGCGTTCCCTCTAATATCTTTTATCCCTGAGTGAAATAAATTCTGACACGTGCCCTAGGGCATGTGCTGATGTGCAGCACCAATAGAAACTCACGCTGCCCATGTGGGTGGCTGCAAGTACTCTGTTAATCAGCTGGGCTGCGCTGAATCTCTCTCGAGCACCTGCCCAAGTGCTCAGCTTACTGGGAACGCTGGACCCCACCTGGAGCAACCTGTGATTTCAGGAGCTAGCAGGAGACTCATCCTGGTGGTAACAAACCTGTGGTTATGCCATTTAAACTCCTGATTAAGAACAAAATGAATGGTTATGGAGTATATTCTAATGCAAACACAGGGCACATATGAATCTGAAGACTGGTACGTGCAAACTAATCAGCTGCTTTAAACCAAAGGTTTCTGTAGTAATATCAACCAAAAACTGATTCATATTCTCCCTCAATAACAACAGTACACTTAGGGAAAAAAACTAATGGGTCAAATTCACCAGTAGTAGAGGCGTATTCTTTCTCCTTCTTGTTCTTTTCTCCCAACCCACAAAGTATGAAATATGCAGCAATACATTCTTCGGAAGTGAAAGGCCCATGATTACACAATGTTTCCATAATTATCCACGATAGGCTACACCAGAATATGGCTCCCCTTTAATTCACTTCCTTTATTTTAATAAAAGTACTTAAACCCTCCAGATTCAAATAACATAGTTACCGAAAAACTAGAGAGATAATAGAAATATTAAAAGCAGTATAAAAGGGAAGGGGCAACCAGCATTCCCTGCAAACTATGTGCTTGGGTTCCCACCCAGGAGAGATTCAGGTACTGCCCAGGTGATTAGCAGAGCACTCACAGCTGGCAGCATGTATTCCTACTGGTGGTGCACATTTGCTCATGCCTTGGTGCACATAACAAAATTTATTCTGTCCATGGAAGGAAAAATTAAAGAGAACACTAGTGACAACCTATTGCAGGAAGAGATTAATTGCATGTACTATGCCTATGGGGCCATAACAAGTTCACAGAGCTCATCCTATTGTAATTTGGAGGAACGTATTTTAAATAACAAGGCAAAGCTGCAGACACACTGACCCGGCCCCTATCCCAGGCTTTATGAAAATTGGCTTATGGATCTGAACATGCATAACTTGAAGATGCTTCAGACAAAATAGCCCATGTAACGTTAATTTTAGTGTTACAATTTGCTGAATATGTATACCCTATTTTTGTGCATGAATCATTCTTGTATGTGAAGTTAGAGATATGAAGTGTGGATCTGTTTATAGTAGAAAATGTGCTAATGAGGATCATTACTGATGCGCTGGATCTTAGTGACTCAAACCAACAACCTGTGAATGCTCGAGTTTGTCCTAGAAGCCCAAACTGTGATTGGTCCTAGAAAGACACATGACCATGCCACCTGGTACTGGAATCCATCTCAAACCTGATATTTTTTCATGAGGATGGTGGATACCAAACAAAGGGTTCCTGCTCTGGGGGAAAGTCTATCTAACCAATGGGAAACCATCAGTCCTTTGTCTTCAGCTGGCCTTTGAAACTGTCTAGCCCACGTTCAGAGGATCAAAATAACTCAGAAGAAGCTGTAGACCCAGACCAGAGTAAAGATCAGTTCTGACTTGGAGTGTTTTACTAGAGTAAAGAACATCTTTGAAAGGTAAGGATTTGCATATAACATGTTTTTTAGTGGGTTAGAGCTAGCTGGCATTTTTGTTTATTTTAATTTAATAATTTACTTTGATCTGCTTTCACTTGCAACCACTTAAATCTCATTTTTTGTACTTAATAAAAACACTTTTGTTCATTATCAAGCCCAATGTAAATAATTGTTACCTGAGAAGGATGCGGAGAGGCACAATCATTGTCTGTATCTTTCTTTTATTGATAAAGGGGATGAACTTTATGAGTTTTCTGTGCATAAAACTTTGACATGGAGTAAGACAGGTTTATCTGAGGTTTTGGTTCCACTTGGGGTTGGTTTCCTGGGTGCTGAGCCCGGAGAGCTGAGCCTTCCCAGAGCTGAACTGGTTCAGCATCCGTGTTGGTCTGCGGGGGGGGCGGGCAGGGGAGGGTGTGTGTGTGGTAACTCCTACTCTGTGCCTTTGTTGGGGGAGGCCAGAGCTTCTGGCACAGGAGGATGCGTTGGTAGGGAGCCCGAGACGGTAGGAAGGCAAGCATCAGTGGCATGAACAACAAACTGGGGGACAATCCCAAGCGGATTCTCTCTTCTCAGCATTTAGTGATAACAAAGACAATGTACAAAACAAAAGTCATGGAGAGGGCCCGACTTGCTGGTCTTCTCATGCAGGGCCTAATTCAGCATATGTTTAACTTTAAGCATGTGCTTCAGTTCACCCCATTCAGCAAAGCCTGCAGCAGAAGGCTTGCGCGCATGCTTAAAATTAAGCATGGTGATGTTGTCCAACAGATCATGTGCACAGCAGGGAAAACCTGTTCTAGAATACGAATTCACTTTGTTTATGCAGGTATCCAGGACACTTCAGCCATTGTGAAGACTGTGCACTTGTTCCTCTATAAATTTAAATGACGTGTTATGTCCTTTTAAGTCCACTCAGTGTTGCTCGCAATGACACTGAAAGATTAAGAACACTGCATACTGGAAATAGATTCACTCAGACATCCAATTAGTCATTCTCTTTTCTAACAAGATAGCTGATAATAAGATCCCATTAATGGGCTTTAACATTCAAATCACAAGAATTAGATAACGATAAAAAGAATTGATTTCAAAAATTAGTTCCCAAGACTGAATGGAGGTATTTCTTGAAATTCTGGTGCTAATCAATAGTCTAAGATATAGTGTTACTACCAGTTTTTAATGACTACCAAACTAGGAGCAAGGATCTACAACATAAAGCTACAACTGTTAGACTGAGTTACCCGAGTTGCTAGTTTAATCTTTATCAGTATAATCCTTTAATTCTGCATTAAAATCTATCCTCACCACTTCAAGAGGCCCAAAACTGAGTAATAAAAGCAAATTAAATCAAAATAATTGTCAAATCTAATCTGTGCTAATGGGATCTGAAATCCCTACCAAGCCAAAAAAACAAAAAAACTACAGAGCAGAACACAAAAGAAGGAAGGGCAAGTTAAGAAATCCAATTGTAAGCATTAGTATCCAATGAGGAAGTCATAAAAAGAGTAAGAAATTTATCTGTATCCAATGCGGAAGTTACAAATAAAAGTCATAAATTTATCTGACTGCTAAAAGAAGAAAAAAGAAAACAAAACTAACCAGTGTTCTTCAGAAGTTCAGAATCTGAAAATGTTACTCTCTGTGATACTAACAGATAATACTTTAAGTAGGGGGTAACCTGCAGTTCATAGCAACTGCTTTGTACTCAGGGACCGAACACAGGTGAAAATCAAGATGTCTCCATTTTTACCACGCAGACCTGGCTGTTGAGAACATCCAGGTTCCCATCAGTCCCTCCCCTCACAGTGTAACAGGAAAGGCCATCCATTATTCCCCCAAGCCAATATGATATATGGAGATACACATCTCATAGAGCTGGAGGGAGGTCATCAAGTCCAGTCCTCCCTTTATTTAAATCTATTTTCTCTAAATGGTTCCTCAAAGATTGAGCTCAAAACCTGGTGTTTAGCAGGCCAATGCGCAAACCACTAAGCTACCCCTGCCCCATGAGCTAGGTATGTAAGCCATGATTTTACAAAAGAAGGATCTAGCCTTAGGTTCCTCACATTGAGGCATCTAATTCAGCAGTCCGATTTCCAGACTGCTGATCTCCAACAGCTACTGAAGCCATAGGGTAGATCTATGTTTATGGGAAGATCAACAGGCTGGCAACTGATCTTCTGGAGTTCGATTTAGCTGGGGATGCGCTAAACTGAACTGTCAAAGCACTGCCCTGGACCTGGGAGTCCTAAGGAGTAAGGGAAGTTGACAGGACCTCTCCTGCTGTGCGCACCATGGTCAAAATAAAATGGATTGTAGCTAAGTCGACTCCAGCTACGAGTTCTTTCTGGATTTGCGCATCTACAATGGATTTTACCTCCTAGGGTAGCCCTGGCCTCAGAGATAGGAGCCTGGGTCTGACTTAGGGCAGCCAGTTCTGAAAAGCTTGGCCATTGACTGTTTCCTCCCCTGGGCTCGTCCCCTCCAGCTGGCCTGGCCTGGCCTGGCCTGGCTTGGGAGGTTGTCCTACTCCGAGCCCCTCACTGGCTTTCCAGGGCCCCCAGCTCTGCTGCAACCAGCCTGGGACCAGGCCCTCCCTCCAGTTCCCACCCGGGTGCATGGGCAGCCTTCTCCCGAGGCCCCGCTGGACGGGGAAGAATTTGCTTTCCCGCACCTGGCTTCGGACGTGACAGCGAGAAAGCCCTGCTAGTCTATATACTACCACTTGATTGCTACTCGTGGTTCCCTGTGCCTTCAATCTTGAGCCTGCTCCGGTCCGGCTACGGGCAGAGCAAGCGGGTCCGTCCCACGAAAGCTCATCACCGCGTAGGTTATTTTGTTAGCCCTTAAGTGCCACTCGGCTGCTCTGTTGTTTGGATTAGGAAGAAGCGAAAACGAGGAGCAGCGGCCAATCCCGGGCGGGGAACAGTCCCAGCGGGCTGCGGGGACAGAACAAGGCTCCCTGGGGCTGCTGCCCACGTGGGGCGGGCTGGGAGAGGCGCTGCGAGGAGCGGCCGGGAAGCGCAGGCTCCTCCCCGCGGCCCGGGCGGGGCAGGGAGAAGCCGAGCCCCGGGCGCCGATATAAGGCGGCGCGCAGGAGCCGCCGGGCTTCCGCACCCCGGCCATGGCCCAGGGCGACTCTCGGCCGCCTTCCCCGCCCCTGGCCGCGGGCGAGCCGCTGGTGGGGGTGTGGCCGGCGCTGCTGGTGGGGCTGGTGTGCGCGATCCTCGCCTGGCTCTGGTACGGCCGGGGCGGGGAGGAGCCGCCCGAGCCCCGCGGCGGCGGCAGCAGCAAGGCCCCCAGCCCGGATCATTGCGGAGCCGCGCCCGGAGCAACAGGTACCCGGGGCTCCCCTTGCAGGGGCGCTGCGCCACGCGGGCCGGGCCTGCAGGGTGCCCCCGCACGCGCCAGGGCCCCGCCTCTCGGGCCAGGGCCCTGCTGCCCGCTCCTTGCCGGCGCGGGGGCTTCTCCCGCGGGGCGCCCTGCCCGGGGGCTGCCTGGCTGCTGCAGTGCGGCGCGGGGGCCGCCTCTCCCCCCCGCTCCCTGCCTAGTCTGGGGCTGGAGACAACAGTCGCTTCTCTCCGCCGAATACAGGCGCCCCAGTTGGCGGGGGGTGTGGGAAATGCCGCTGCCAGCTCAAGGGAGCGTCTCCAAATCGCCTGCACTCCGCGGGGCTGGGCAGCCAAGGCGCACAAGCCCCTGAAAACGTGGGTGGGAGGCGGGGTGGGGGCTTGGCTGGCGCTCAGGACTAGAGGCTTTTTCAGTTACCGTATATATATATATCGCTGGCAAGGGTGAAAGTAGCTTAAAATTTCATCCAGGCCCTGCCCTATTGCAAACGGGGGCCCTGTCAGCTCTTGAAATAGTTCCCCACTGGCTTTTGCCCCAGCTGTTGCTGCAGTTGTGCCCCCCCCCCACCCCTTGCCTTCACCTCTGATGTCTGGAAAACTCAAAGCACAGGAGGGCCATAAACTAAGTCAGAAAATGTTCCAGGGTTTTGTATAGTGACTATAAATATCCAGGACTTCCGGAGGTGAAAGTCCGAGAAGAGTTGACTTGTCTGACTGGTTGTGAATGCACCAGCCGTGAAAGCCCTGAAGGAAGGGACAGCAAGTATAGTGGGTGATTTGGGTGTTTTGAGGTTTCAGCTGCCTGAGAAATGGACTGCTTTGCAGAGAGAGGATTTGTGGGGTCTTGCCACGAAGTTCTGGTCTTTAATCCAGCTGGGAAGCACAAGAACAAAGGTTGAAATTGTAAGAACTGTTGCCTGATGTTACTGCAGTACAGGGATGTATAATGTGCTTCAAGTAGTAGGGAAAAAAGTCTAGTTAATCCTAAAAGCAATTTATCATTGGTGAGTTGTGAACTCGTTCAGTTGTCTGATGCTGAAACCAAGAGGCTGTTTCTGGTTAACTAAGTATTTTAATATTGTGTTTAATTAGAGCCTCCCCTGGAAAACAGGGAGCATGCCCTGCTGGAAACCAGCGTCCTGTCAAGCCCGCAGGAGCCAGTAGAGAGTCTGGCCGGTACACCAAAAGAAGACCATATCCCATCCCGAGATGATGGCGTTCCTGGAGAATCTCCTGAAACAGAGTCACTGGTCAAAGATCCTGCCACCCCGCTAATGAATTACTGCGAATACCTACTCAGTGAATCCTTCAGCTTCCCAAACACAGAACCAGAACTAGTCAAGGGACAAGAGAGCGAGGCACAGTGTGGGGCCACTTTGGCAGCAGCTTCTCCTTCTAGGGACGAGGACAAAAATGAAGAACAGCCAGCTCAGATGCCCGAGTATCAGGACTTGGCTGGTCATGACGAATGGGAGGTTGTTCCTGAACACTCACCCTGGGGAGATGCTGGTAAAAACAGCAGTGCAGATGACTCCGACGCTAGCGTGGACCATGGCAACAAGGGCTTGGAACAGGTAGACTCCCTGGAGTTGGATTCAAAAGCAAAGAGGGTTGCAGCTGTGCCCCCAATGCCTCAGAACATCCACGTGAACTTCCGTGTGCACTACATCACTCATACTGATGCTCAGCTGATTGCTGTCACGGGCGACCACGAGTGTCTTGGTGAGTGGCACAACTATGTGCCACTCCAGTGTGACAAGGACGGGTTCTGGTCTGACACTGTTATCTTGCCAGCAGACACCAGGATAGAGTGGAAGTTTATTTTGGTGGAGAATGGGAAGGTCACGCGTTGGGAAGAATGTAACAACAGAATCCTAATGACTGAACATGAAGACAGAATGGCCCATCAGTGGTGGGGATATCATTGAACGGGATTTCCTTGGAAGCTACTGACTTTGCGAACCCTCTAATTTTATTCCTGTGTTCAGCAGAACTTCTTCTGTGTTGTAGACTTAATGTGCATCATCTACCATTTCCCGCTAGAACGGTCTGATTCACTGACCTCTCCTCTGCTGGAATAGGTATGGCTCTAGGAAGGGATGTTCCATGTGAGAACGCTATTAGCTGAAGTCCAACCAAAATCTGTCTGAGATCCAGGCGTATAGGAAGGCAAGAGCAGCACTTCAGACAGCTTGTGTGATGTTAAAGCTTGAGCCTAAGTTTGACTTTGTACAAGTGGGGCAGCAGGATGAATTTTGGTATGACTGGCGTACGGGGTGAGAATGCCAGAGCAGGCGTAGCTAACAATCCTGCATTTGTGGCTTGCTGTCAAATGTTTTTAATTTATTGTACTGTTTAATTGAGCAATAAACATACTATATTTTCACATTGGTGTTCATGTTTGACCTTGGTTTTAACCTGAGTTGTCTTAAAGGTGTAATTCTGAGTAACTGGACCGGCTTCCTGTGAGGTGCCAGGTACCCACCTCTCAGAGCACCTGCCAGAGGACATCAAGTCACAAAGCCTCCCCCTTCTTTCTCAGCTTCACTCTTCTGGAAGAAGTAATAGTTGGTTAGGTTAGCAGGGAGACCTCTAGAAGGCCAAAGTTCAGAAGTGACCACCTGACATGTTAAATAAGGTACTTTCCCCTCACTGGGAATAGGTAGGGATTTCCATATGAACTTTGTAACTGTTGCCTTGGGTAATGGAAAGGGAAAATCAATCTGCAGTGTTTGTGCTTAAAACAGAGGTCTGCTGACCTAGAAGCTAAGCAAAGCAGGGTCTGCATTCTCAGTGCTAAAGCTGCTCAGTTATACTTGGGTTGAAATGACTTTATTTTCTAAAAGCCTTCTGTGTGGAAGAACCATCTGGATTGCTCATGAGATGCTCTGGTGTCTGTTCTGCTGCATTTGGCCCCTGGACATCAGTCGATTGATCAAGTGGCATAAAAGCCCCAGCTAGAACAAAGCCAGGGTGGGCGTCCAGTCTGACAGCTCCAACCTACCATTTCACATTTTTATGAAAGACACAAATGTTTCCATCTAGTGCCTAGAATTACCTGTACCGTAGAGATGATTGTGGCTTAGTGTATACTCTTCTGTAGCTAAAGGCAAACCACCAACACTTCATAATATGCTTAGGCGAGTCTTAAGTGGCAAGATCTAGGGTGTGCAGGTCTCAGCTACCACAGCAGAGTTTCTTGACTCATGGGCTTCTCCCTTAAAGGGAGAGATGTGCTCCAGTTAGCTGGTTTGAGTGGTATTTTTTTCACTCTTCCCAGTTGCTTTGTAAAGCACTATTTCAGAATAGGTCCTGGGCACACAGAACAACATTGCCTACCTACATCCAGGGTATGGCAAAGGACCCCCCTGGGAGGAGAAGTAAGATCACAGCAGAAAGAGGAAGGGAATTTTCTGGTTCTCATGAAGGTTGGACTGAACTTGTCTTATACAAACTCAGAAATTCCTATGCTCTGATGGCTCAAAGGTATGTTGTCTTAACTTAGATGGAATTTATGGGCCCAAAGAGTCAACGGTGTTGATGTGGTAACTGTCCTTTTGGAAGTGGGGAGGGAGGGAAACTAGTTGAAATGGGCTGTTAAAAGTCCCATCCTGTTTCCTAAAAGATAAAACAAGACACATGCCCACAAGCAGGGAAAGAGAGAACAGCAGAGATGGAAAATGTAGCTTCAGTCCCTGGTGTGGTCCCTACATTGCAACTTCACTGCTGGAAAGACACAGGTCTTGCATGTAATCTCAACAGCTACTCCAAGACCTGGCACACTGGTACTGAGTTTGGGCTGTGTAGGAAACTGCTTTTTAGCTGCTTTTCTGGTCAAAGGGTTAGAGCAGTGTTCAAGATTGTCTGGCTAAGACAGACAAGGCTTGTCAGGAAGATGGGAAACAGTAGAAGTAAGGCAGGGAAGGGGAAAAAAGATACACAAAAGGGGCAAGAGTCACTCTGCCCATGGTGGTTGGACTTCAGCTGAAGTCAATGGTTGTGGTAATGTCCTCTGGGAACCTTTCCTGGTTCAACACAATCAGGACATCGTCATCACCCTAATCCTGAGGCCCAGTTCTCAGGGTAGATTCCACAGTTTCAGATGTTGGATGTGGCAGCCCTGTTGGCCAATCTCCTTGCTAGAATTCCTCCCCTTCATTCCATTCTCCCCCAAACTAGGCTTCCTTTTTAAGAACCCTGAAAAGAAGGTGATGGGTAAAATAGCTCAACCTCATTATTTTAGCCACTAATTAGGCCTAATGTCCCAAACCAATTCTGGTTCCTTGATTTCCAATAGTATGCTGCTTTTGTTTACTAGGCGTGATCTTAACACGCTTCTCGAGTTTGGGCTAATCAATCTCCATCTTAGCACCTTTTCCTAACAACATTTATAGGTGGTTGGAACAAATCATACTTTATCCACTTTCCCATAGTTGAGTTCACCATGAGAATAAACTTGTAGGCTTTATTATTACAACAGGTGCCACTGCCATGTAGTTTGACCCATGTGATGAGGTACTTAGGAGGTCAGAGCAGCTACTTAGGCTTTCTGGCTGAAGTCACACCTGCTGATTGTCCCTTCTTTAAGGAGCCAGAACAATGAGGCTGTAGCTGTAGCAGAACTGTCTGCAGAACAAGGTCAGGCTCTCACTGGAATGACTGGTTGAGACATGGCACCTGGCTTTTTGCTGCTGTTGAGTCTTGGGGCACAAGGGTTAGGTTGTCAGGGATCTTTAATAGCTGTAGGAGCTTGATCCAAGGCTGTCCTGGAAAAAGTCCCCACATACAAACTTTGGTTTGCCATTGGTAACTGTACTTTCTCCATGATATAGTTGGGAAATGTTTTTCTGGTTTGAGTGGAGTGCTAACTACTTATACAGGTAAAACCTGTGGCCTGGGCACAAAACAGAATCCTTAGAGTGGGGTTTCTCTAGTGTTTTGGGAGGGATACAGCTTCTTCCAAGGCTAGTTGCAGGACTGAGAGGCATAGGCTGGAGCACAAGTAGAATATCTGCTCTTTGCCTTGGTCTCCGGAAGGACCTGAGGGTTATTTCACCTGCTGCGAAAGGCCTGAGGCTATCTGTTCAAGCTGAAGAATTTTGGAAATCTCTTTTGTTGCCAGTGAGTATTGCAGGATGCCCAAAGAGTTATAGTGCACAGGTTGCTGAATTGGGGCTCACTTGTCAGCCTCTGAGTCAGCCAGTCACCTCCGTGCATGCAGGATCCTGTCCACTGTGTGATCTTGGACAGAGAATGACACTTTGCCTAGTACTGTAAAATAGCTGAGTGTGAGTGGTGGGTGGGTCATCTGTGCAAAGGAGACCTTGTATTAGTCCAGAGGACGTCTGACACCAAGCTATGCTGTGAATAACAATGCTCTCTGCATCCCTGCTGAGCAGTGTTCCTTAAGCTGAGCACTTGGCTGGCTACCTAGGAGAGATTTAGATGCTGCCCAGCTGACTAGCAAAACACCCACAGCCGGCAGGATGTATTTCTAATAGTCGTGCACGTTCATGAGGTAGAACAAACTTTGTGGAACAATTGTAACTGATTAATAGACTCTGTTTTAGCTCTTTTTTTTAAAAAAAAAATCAAGAAATGTAAGTGACCGATGTTCCCAGCGAACACCACTGAAGGAGAAAGGCATATATAGGAATCATTAACCCAGCATACGAAGGTCAGTGCATATTGTCAAGTTGCTAAACCATTTTTAAGGTATTGTCCATAACTTGTAAAATGGTGATATACAGTGACTTATACAAAGCATGTCTAATAGAGACTTCCGTTTGTGAATGGATTTGTAGATACAGTGGATGCCTGTCTGAGAGGATTAAACTAATCTAAAAAGCATTAGAGTAAGATGTTCACCAGAAAGCCACTTAACTACCACTAGAATAGAACAATTAATGTGACGAGGAACGTCTTTCAAGTAGACAATAGATCTTGTGAAGAGTAAAATCCCCTTAAAATGACGAGAGCAGTATTCAGAAGCCAACGTGCATAGTTAATAATAAAGCAAGAATTCAGCAACAATATGCGATGTACCCATGAGGGTTTTGAGATCAGACTTGCTGTGTAGTCAGAAGGAAGACACCTAAATGGATGTTACTCTTTAACTAACGGCCCTGCGCTAAGTAAACAAGCAACAACTGTATGATGAAGTGAATTACATTAGGTTGCGTTACTGAATGCCTGGTAGAGGCACAACTTGTGTCCATTATTGGTTGGCTCTGCAATTCTTTTCTTGACAGGATTATGCTGGTTTAACCTCTGCTCGGTTAGACTAGTATAATGGTCCACTGTACTGGTTTAGCTTATTCATTTTCCTTTATGAGAATAAGATGTAGGACACCCGTATCTCTGTCCCAAATACGGGACAGGGAGATGTGGTGGTTCTGCCTGGCTCCACTGAGCATTGGGGAGCTGGGAAGGCAGGAGCTTCCCCGAGCCTCAGGGAGCCAGAAAGGGGCAGCAGCTGCTGGGAACCCAGAGGGGCACCAAAGACAGAGCCGGGAAGCAGAGCACCGAGCTACCCTATCTTTGGAGGCCCCCTGCTGGCTCCCTCTTCTGGTGGCTGGTTGAGCATGTAACCTCTCCATGTGCTCTCCAGCCAGCAGCTGTGGCTGCGCACACTGCTGAGGGAAAATGTCAGCCGGTGAGGGGCCAAATATGGGGCAATTTATGGGGCCAAATACAGGGCCCCTTTTAAAAAATGTCAGGACACCTTTCTCGTGCATGAAATACAGGGCTGTCCTGCCCAATCTGGGATGGTCACCCTAATAAGATGGGTTGATACAAGCACCTTTGTCCCCATGGAACTGCAGCCTTGCTTTGGAGATGGTGCCATTTCAGCTGTATTGGCATGATGTACTGCAGCTTTGGTCTGAAGGCACAGAGTCGAGCGTGGAGCTGTTCAGAACTTTCTTAAGAGAACTAAAGCTGCTACGTTGAGCTCAGCAAAATGGGCTAAAGGGCCTTTGTCTTCTAGGTCTGGGGTTCAAATCCAGCCGAGGTTAACGATGTCTGGAAGCTGTTGTTTCTGACCATTTTGGGTGGCCTGTATGAATTAACTTAGCCTTGTTCATGAGTCAGGTGGCTGGCCCACCAGTGCTGTAATTGGCACCCCTGTTTGGCAATCTCTTGGTTCATACTCTGCTTCCCTGTCCACCGGCTGAGAGGCGGGTTGGTAGAGTAGTCGAGAGATGTGTGCGCTGCGCCTTCCTGGTCTGCGTCTGTTCTGCAGATAACCCATTTAAAAGGGAAATTCATCTATGAAAATTTACTTCCTCCTGTGCATAAGGGCTTGGCCTAGATCTGCCGTGTCCAATACGATTGTTCACCCACTGCAGAGCAGTGAAATGCAGCTCCTTAGAGCCACACGTGTGGCACACCCTCCCCCTGCTCTGGGTGTGCAGCCCACTCCTTGGTGGAACAAGCGTGTGGTGGCAGCAGTGGCTCCTCCCGCCGCTCTGGGCTGGAGCTGCAGAGCTCCTGTGGCCCTGGCACGGCTCTAGCCATGGGGCCTGGGGGCTCCAGCAGTTTGAGTGAGAGGCATTTATTTCGAGCAGGGCTGGGGAAGAGGGACTGTGGGGCTCCTTTAATTTCTCATGGGCACCACTGGCCTAGATCATTCCAGCTCTTCTGGAATGGAAGTGTTAATCTGCAGTTTCATAGGTTTTTCTAAAACCTTTTCTTGAGAAAATTCTTGAATTAAATGAAACACTGAACAAGAACAGATTGAAATGGCACCTACCTTGTCGTTACGGTATTGCTTAAATCTTGATGTTATGGTTACCATAACCTCAGGGTTGCTTGATTGGGATGGAGTGAATCTAGATTGACCAAGGCCTGTGAAACAGGTACAAGGTATTACCGAGACACAAGTTGATAAACTGGTGAGCTACTGAACTGAGACGAGGGGAGAGTTTGTGTGAAGTTATTGTGGACGATAGCTGCAGCCGGCCTTTGAAAGGCATAAAGGAACCTGCAAACCCCAGCCAATGAAATCGAGAATGGACAGAACAAGTCTGGCTGATGGCTCTGCCCTGAGCATTGACTCTTGCTAGTTTGAGACTAGCCATATTTTTGGAGTTGGGCGTTCTGTGGTTACGGAGCTACCTTAGCAGTGACGCTCCGTCAAACAATACAGCTTTTTAAAACATCATTCTCAAGCGGGAACTAGGTTGATTCCTTATTTCCTTCCTCCCGTTACTGGACTGTCTCAGGTGACCCATGGTAGAATGTGCTGAAGAGCAGAAGGGTATATCCAGGCAATTTACTGGTGTAGCCCTGTGGTACGGGGTGTGACTATACCAACAGAAGGAGTTTTTTATATAGGTGGAGAAATACCACCTCTCTGAATGAGGTGAGCCACATCCAGGAAAGGCCTCTTCTTTCCCTACAGCTGTGTGTGTGCTGAGGGTTAGGTTGGCAGAGCTATGGGGGCGGGGGCAGTTATTTCCACCATCACTGATTTAACTAAGCCAGTGCAACTTAACTGTAGATCAAGTCCCTGTCCCCCCTTTCCTAAGGGGCTTAGGAACTTGGGAGTCTTTCATTGATTTCAATAAATGTTAGACCTGGTCTACACTTAACTAGGGTTACTGGAGCTGTAACCTTCCCTTCCCCCCCGCCCCCCCCCCAGTCCTACTGCCTTAACTACTCCAAAGCATCTCCCACAGTAGGTACAGCTACGCTCACAGAAAGGAGGGGGAGGTTGTACTGTGCCAGCAGAAAAATTCTGTCCATTGCATATGCTACCTCTCTGCTGGAGGTGTTACGCTACCCTAGCCTCTGCAAGTCACTGTTGGAGGTTTGGGCACCTAAATGGCTTAGGCAGCTTTTGAAAATGTCCCCTCCAGGCTGCTTTGTTTTGCTTTAAAGTTTCAAGTGCCTCTTAAGTCTACCTTCCCCTTGTGGTCTTATCACCTTGTATGGGCCTATACCCAATGGTCTGGTCAGGGGTGTCACTACTGTTCGCGCTGCTTTTTCCACTGCTGCTGCAACACTCTGCTTATTTTTAAGCTTTAAATGGGCATGTTTACCTGTTCTGTCATCTGCCTATTTGCTCAGGCAACGATTCTCAACTGCCAAAAGAGAGTTTAAAAATAAACTGCGGAGTCTGACAGACATGCCTCATGTTCGTCCGTGCTTATTGCTCATGGTCAGGTCTGGGGTGTTCTTCACGTATGCTCTGCTGTGGTACGGTAATTAACACAGTGTTGGCTGTTTCAGGGAGACGAGTTAAACAGCATTCTGGGGGTGGAGTTAGAAGCAATATTTAAAAATCATTATCTATCCTTTCCCAAAAAAAAAAAAAGGGGGGGGGCAGAATCCTAAAGTTAGGCATCTAAGTCCATGGTTATTTATTTGAACTGATGGCTTAATACTCAGAAGTGAGGCCAATGGTGATTTCAAATCACGTTTTTTGTCTTCGCATTTTCCCCATTTTCACTCTGCTCCCTAACTGAGACTGGGGCTACTTCTGTTGTCCCAATGCATGGTGGCTTCAGATACCTCCTATATTAAAAATAGAAAGTTTTATAGCTGATATGATTTACCTGCTGAGACAGAACCTCCTCCCTGGGGCCTGTCCCTGCCTCTTCCCCCAGTCACACTGGAATGAGGTGCAGGATGAGATGCCTTTAGTCCTGCTTCAGTGTCAGGTGTAGGATCCAAGAATTGTCAGGGGTTGGGGTATGGGACTAAAATGGCTAACTTATACAAGTGAGAAAGGGAAGTTACCAGTTTGCTTATGGGGTGGGATGCGCCATTTGTTTTTAGCTCTGAAATATGGACTTTCACAACATAACAGAACTTTGTAAAATATTATGTATAGCAAAAGTTTCTCCGGGTTGTTTTCAGAGAATCTCATTTGAAATTTTTGAAGCCTAACAATTTTTAAAGTGACTTCAAATGTGGCAGATCCAGGGGATGGAAGGGCTCTGGTGAATCTTATTTGGGATGACCAGCAAACTGTCTCTGTCCCTTGATGTATGTGGCTGTTCCCAAAGTATGCCAATCAAAGATACAATACCTCTATTTCCACATCTTGGAGTTACTTCTCCATGGCTATAGCTACACTATGGTTGCTAAACACCACACTCAAAGTGGCAGTGCTCATCATCATGAGAGGGGGTAGTGGAAACTTTTGAAACAGCTGCTTATTTCAAACCTCAGTGCTGTTTGGATGGCACCAAGTTTGAAATAAGTTAACTTGAAATTTACGCAATTTGTGTTGCACAAATTGTGTAAGTTATTTCAAGTTACTGTTACAGTGTAGCTGTAGCCTGTATGTTGTGCTCTTTTAGAATCGCAGATTGTGGCAGTATTCTAGTCCAAGACAAAGATTACAAAACTATGAGAACCTTTATTAGGAATGTTTAACAGTGTCCTATATTTTAAACATCACATTTACTGGGGCAAAATTAAAATGGTCACAACCATACAGCGTTTCTTCATTTTGTTAGCTTTTTCTCCTTTTCCTTCACTTTCTCAATCTTCTTTTCCTGATATCTGATCATTGAAGACATTGCTGGAAATAGCATGGAGAAAAGTTTACTTGACTGCTGTGTACTGCTAGATCACACTGAGTAGAAAACAACTGAAGCCTCAGGTTTTGACACCTGCAGTTTTATGCCCTCAACCAGCATGTTACACAGGCAGCGCATTGGGCACACTAAACCCTTAAGGAAGGAAACAAAGCTTTCACTTCAGTAGGCTGACTTAATACAGAGGAGGCCTCATAGTAAGTGGCTATCTCTCACCTGAGGTGTATATAGAGGTTTCATATGGATCCAATAGCCCAAATTCCCAACTGGAAGAACGTAATGGGCACAACTCCATTAATTTCAAAGTTACTTCTAGGGGTTGTATTGTAAGTGATTCTGTGCCAGTGTTTGGAAAGTGGAGTTCTAATGTGCATGCAAGGGATTATATTTTTGTTTTGCATCTTTTATACAGCTGCAGTGCAATACATTACTGAAGTGGTATCAGCACAGAAAATGCTGCTGTATAAAGTGGGAGATAAATGAGAGCAAATAGCGAAGGGTTATTGAAGGCAATAGAGACAATATTCACCAGTCGGCCCAACTTTGTCCTGTTTGGCTTATTTTACACTAATTTAATTAGTTTTATTGAATACGTTCCCATCATTCACAACTTTGGTAAGAATTAGATGTGTGGAAGCAGGCATTTTCTGGGTCCATCAGCACAGAAATGAAAGGGAAAGGGAAGAGAATTCAAATATGGAGTAAGAGAAAATGCTGATGACAAAGAATTCCACACTGCAGCACTCTGCGGTCCCTGAAGTTGGTAGGAATTTAGCTGGTGGTTTCTATGTGAGTGGGAGCAGAAGCAGGCCCTTATAGGTCAGTTGCAATCTGTGGGCTGGCTGAGTCTACAGTGTTTCCCTGTTTTCTAAAATCAGCAATCTATGGCCATGTGGTCGCTGTTGGTAAACTGATTTTTTTAAATGGAAACTACTGTAAACAATCTTTCCAGTTCCACAAAATGTCAACAGCTCCTTTTAAATAGACCATTTTTTTTGGTCACAGCAGCATGTGCCTGTATCCCTGAACAACTGCCGTACTTGAAAGTCAGGATTTCAGAGCTCATTAGAGTGAAGGGCCTATGTATACATTGTGGTGTTAATCTGTTTATTCTCCTAGGAGCTGGATAAGGTGGAATTGTCTATTAGTAAATCAGACACCTCTAAATGGAATGGATAAGCATAGCCAGAACTACGTTCTCTACCACAGACTGCGAGGGGTCAGTACATTTTAAAAAAATAAATTCCAGCACCTTGGTTTTTTATCTGTAATGTTTCCACCAAGTTTTGCAGGTTTTCCATCTTGTTCTGTAGTTTCCTGCATGTGCTCCCACTGGCTTCAACAGGCTCAGATGCTATTGAGAAAGTGATTAATCCCTGTCCTTTGAGGTACAAAAAATACCTTGTATAACTGTCAGAGAGGTAGCTGTATTAGTCTGTATCTTTGAGAACAGCAAGAAGTCCTGTGGCACCTGATAGACTAACAGATATTTTGGAGCATAAAGTGTTGTGGGCAAAGACCTGCTTCATCTGACTCATGCTTCTCATGAAGCAGGTCTTTTCCCACGAAAGCTTATGCTCCAAAATATCCGTTAGTCTATCAGGTGTCACAGGACTTCTTGTTGTTCTCTTGTATAACTGGTTATCGTATTTACAAATCTCCATATTACCAGCTTAAAATTTGGTGTTAAAACAATTTCCAACAAATACAACAACTTTCAATATCAAAAGAAAATGAGTGAGCTAGGGAGATATCAGCTCTTTATCCTTATTTTCTGGGTGGGGAAACTACTGTGCAGAAG
Source organism: Carettochelys insculpta (assembly GCF_033958435.1). Classification (NCBI taxonomy): domain Eukaryota; kingdom Metazoa; phylum Chordata; order Testudines; family Carettochelyidae; genus Carettochelys; species Carettochelys insculpta. The sequence continues at coordinate 128,042,839 of NC_134140.1, read as the reverse complement.
TGAAGTCACTTGCTGGAGATCCTTAACAGGCCAGTAGCAGACATGGGGACAGAAGCCAGGTCTTCTCAATTCCAGTTTAGTGCTCCATTCTCCAGTGCCTCTGCCTGAATGCCCATGTTCAGAAATAGGTTTGAAATGTTAAGATGCAAGAGCTGTAAACAAATTAGTAGCTGGCTATTCTGGGACTGTTTCAGCGGGAGGTGGACTTTAGACTAGTTCAGTTCAGCAGGTGTAATGGCCCATGGAGGGAGTGATTTTACTCCTGCAAATCAATGATTTTACAGTGGCACAATCCTAGTGCGTTTCACTCTGCAGGTGGCACCAGTGGTAAACCACTTCTGGTCTGCACCATTCTTATCTGCCGCTGATCATAAAAAAAAAAAAAAAAAAAAAAAAAAGCTGGGGGGTGGAGGGGGAGAATATAGGCATAGAGAGAGTATGGAAAGTGGAACTTTTCATTGGTAGGTTACGGGTTTGAAATGAGCCAGGGTTGGCAGGGTCTGAAAGTCATCAGTGTCATCTGGCTTTTGAGTGATCCGTGTGAAATCAATGAGTGGGTTATGTATAATTGCAAAGGCAAAATGTCCACCCTCACAAAAGTTTTCATTATGCTTGCAACTAACTACTTCCTGAGCTAATGCCTTTCAGGATTAAGGCATGGGTGGCAGAGACTTGTGGCGTTCTGTGGATAAATGGAATTGCAGTTGCCTGACTGTCCTCTGGCTGTAGATTTGGAAGTGTCATGTGAATCTCATTCAGTGAATAGCTCTCTGCTCATGTGCAATCTTCTCCTGGTTTTTAAACAGTCTTGTATGGAAGCGAGACCTAGCGCACTAAAGTCTTCAAATCCCAAGCTACAGCTATTCATAAACAGATGTCTGAGGTACATCCTTCACATCAAATGGCAAGACTTTGTCACAAATGAGGAGCTTTGGAACAGAGCAGGACAAGAGCCACTTGACATTCAAATCAAGAGAAGAAAGTGGGGATGGATAGGCCACATTCTAAGAAAACCATCATCCAGCATAGCCTGTCAAACTCTCACCTGGAACCCACAAAGAAAACGCAGAAGAGGAAGATCTCAGACAACATGGAGAACCTCTACCAAGACTGAAGGACAACTAGGGAGATCCTGGAGTCAGCTAGAAGTCTGTCTCAGAGTGAAGTGGAGGAGATTTGTAGATGGCCTATGTGCCACTCGGAGAACAAGGGTTTAAGTCAAGTCAAGTAACTCAAGCATGCAAAGTCTTGCAGGGTTTGCCCACTACTGCCTGTGGTGTTGCCATGCTGCCAGCTAGTTTGCCAGTAGGTGCACAGCAATGTGAAGGTTTGGCACAAGGATATGAGCCCAGCCCAGCAATTTTTGCTAAGGCTCCTTAGAAAACAGAGGGGAAGACGCTGAGGTTCGCCAAATGTAAAAGATAAAAATAACCAAGAGGGCAATGATATTGTCAGGCTCCTAGAGGTAATTACAAGCTAAGAAGAAAATGTAATGATGCCAAAGGGTAGGCTCAATCTGTTTTTCATGGATGGCCCTATTTATGTAGGAACTTTTGGATACTAGATTAATAAAGTTGTCCAAGCAAACTGAGCCACTGTATACTGGGTTTAAAATTCCCACCAGTTTAGTGGTGGGATGGGAAAGTTTCTCTTAACTCAATTTCCTTTATATATCTTAGATATGTCACTCTTTTTACTAGTCCTTGTTATGTCTCTGTAGGTACCATAGGAAATACCCTGACTTGCAAATACAGAGATTTGGTAACTGCATTTTTTTTATTTAATTAGATAAGGCCAGTGTCAAGTTTTTGGTTTAACTGTAGTAGGGGGCTCCATGTTTGAACTCGCTCTATTTGGGTCATTCCTGGGTAAGAGCTGTAGCTCTGTTCTACAGGCTGTTTGCTTGGCCAAATCCTGAAAGCCTTTTTTGCTCAGTTTCTAGTTAGGCAAAATTCCCATGTCCATCAATGGAATTGTGAAGGGATATATGTACCCAGATTGCTGGACAGCAGAGGAACTAAGTCCCTTCACTGCATGTGATATGTAAATTGGTGCCTCACTTGCAATTTTGATTTCCCTCATTTGCATCCCTCTTTCAAAAGAGGAATGCAAGTGTAGACACAACTATAGTGTAGCAGAAAGGGTCCTCCAGTTCTGGCCATTAAAACATGGCCATAAAAATGTGTTTCAAGGACCTAGCTATACATCAGACATGGAGATGCTTGATCTGTAAGGAGACTGTCCCTGAAGGGTTTGCCTTGATGATAAAAAAAATTTGGAGATGTTTTGGGCTTATTAGACGATGCTGCATTTTCTCCATAGATTAGAAAGGACTTGCAGCAAAGCGAAAGGTGAGGGTGGCAGGATGGTGTTGGTGACCTGAGGTCAGATTAGATGAACTCATGGTGTCTTGTGGCCTTAAAAATCTAATCATGACTTGGAACTGGTTGTCTTGCAGAGGGTGTGGGTGGGTGTGATTCTCCTTGTGAAAGAATCATTTACTTTTATTTTGTTGCTGAACAGAAGAATGAAGGCTGCTTTCAAAAATAATGCATGCTGCCCCCCGAACCTCAAATTCCTGATGACAACACACTTACAAAGGAGACCCCTTCTGTTGCATCTCCCTGAAAGGAAGAGCTGTTTTCTCAGCTCCTACTGAGGAAGGAACAGGACTATCTGTACTTGCCACAAGAATTTGCGAAAACTCTTTCCTGCTAGATGGAAAGAAGGATCCTGTTTGAATGACCTATTTGGCAATTTTTTCCTCTTCAAGTGATTAACTCTTTTTTCTTCTCAGGAATGAGGCAGCAAACCTCTTGTATAGAGTTTTAATGGGATAATGGCTTCAGATCTCAGCTCTTGGTAAATTGTATATTCTGATTTAATAAGGCAAGCTTGAGCCTTCCAGAGCTTGTAATGCTGGAGTTCATTACATCAATCTCCCTTTCTCTTCAATTCTGTATATTCTGCATTGTCAAGTACTAATTTGGTTTTGGAGCACTTTACTGTTTAATGTTCTTTACGTACAGTCAGTGGCATTTTTACGAGCACTCAATGCTGACCTAACTACTGCCACTGAATTCAATATGAGCTGACATTAATGGGACCAAGGTCAGGCCAACAGTTAACACTCTCGAAAAATGTCACCCTAACTGTTTTCCTAATGTTCTGTTTATTTTCCATACAGCTTTACTGGGATATACTACTTTTCTTTACTTTCTACCTTAAGCCCCCATATACAGTTAACATATTGACTGTTAAACAGCTGCTGTGATACACTGCATTGTTTATACATAATATGAGCAGAAATGTCTTTCAATATAAGCTGCAACAATATGGTACTTCCTATACATGGAATAATCTTGTCTATTAAATGAATGCAGGGTGAAGTGAGAAAATCACTAATAACTGGAGATGGACTTTAGTAAGGCAAGTAGGTTTGCATACTCTAGACTACAGCTTTAAAAAGGAGCATCAACTGCTTTGGAAAAAGCAGTCCAGTAGCACTTTAAAGACTAACAAAATAATTTATTAGGTGATGAGCTTTTGTGGGACAGACCTGCTTCTTCAGACCATAGCTGTACCAGAACAGACTCAATATTTAAGGCACAGAGAACCAAAAATAGTAATCAAGGTTGATAAATTGGAAAAACACTATCGAGGTGAGCAAATCAGAGTAGGGGGCAGTGGGGGGGTGGGAGTCAAGAATTAGATTAAGCCAAGTATGCAAAAGAGCCTCCAGTAAGGACCTAAAAAATTCCCATCCCAGTTCAAACCATGTGTTGTGTTGAATTTGAATATAAAAGAGTTCAGCAGCCTCTTTTTCCAAAGTGTTGTGAAAATTCCTCTTCAGTAAGACACAAATTTTCAGGTCATTAACAGAATGGCCCACTCCATTAAAGTGGCAACTGACCAGTTTGTGGATCAGGAGTGTTTTTATGTCTGTTTTGTGCCCGTTAGTTCATTGTCTGGGAGTTTGAAGTCTGTCCAATATACAAAGCATCTAGACATTGTTGGTACATGATGGCATATATGAGGTTAGTTGAGGAACACGAGAATGTGCCCAGGATCTTGTGAATAACCTGGTTAGGTCCAGTGATGGTATCTCCAGAATAGGTATGTGGATAAAGTTGGCAATGGGCTTCGTTGCAAGGAAAAGTTCCAGGACTGGTGTTCCTGCAGTATAGACTGTGGTTGTAGGTAAGAATCCTCATAAGATTGGGAGGTTGTCTGTAGGAGAGAACAGGCCTGTCACCTAGGGCCTTCTGGAGTGTGGCATCCTGATTAAGGATAGGTTGTAGGTCTTTAATGCATTGCAGTGGTTTGAGTTAGGGGCTGTTGGTAATGACCAGTGGTGTTCTGTTCTGTTGGCTTTTTTGGGCCTATCTTGGAGTAGCTGGTCTCTGGGTATTCGTCTGGCCCTGTCAATTTTTTTTCTCCTGTTGGGTAATTCAGGTTTGTGAATATTTGCTAAAGATCTTGTAGTTTTTGGTTTCTGTCAGTAGGATCAGAGCAAATGTGATTGTAAACAGTGGATCTAGTTGTGTGTGCAGGATGGAAGCTAGAAGTGCGTAGGTAAGTAAGTGGGTTTCCGATAGTGTGGTACTGATTAGGCCATCCTGGATTTGTACTGTAGTGTCCAGGAAATATGTCTCAACTACTCCCCATGAGAGATACAAGTTGATGGTGGGGTGCAGATTGTTGAAGACTCTGTGGAATTGTTCTAGAGTCTCTCTACCATGGGTCCAAATCATAATGATGTCGTAATAAGTAGAGGTGGGGTAATAGGGGACAAGAGCTGAGGAATCATTGTGCCAAGTCAGCCATAAATATATTGTGGGGCCATGTGGGTGCCCATAGCAGTTCCGCTAATCTGGAGGTATAAATTTGTCCCCAAATTGGAAATAATTGTGGGTGAGAACAAAGTCTGGCTGTGGTGACATCTGGGATGGTATTCCTGATCGCTTGTAATCAGTCTTCATGTGGAATATTAGTGTACAGAGCCTCTACATCCACTGTGGCAAGGATGGTGTTGTCAGGAACTTTTCCGATGTTTTATAACATCCTCAGGAAGTCGGTGGTATCTCAGAGATAGCTGGGAGTGTTGGTGGCATAGGGTTTGAGGAGGGAGTCCACGTAACTGGATAGTCTGGTGGTAAGGGTGCCAATACCTGAAATGATAGGGTGTCTAGGGTTTCCAGGTTTCTGGATTTTGGGAAGTAAATAGAATAATCCAGGTTGTGGCTCAGATGGTGTGTCTGAGTGAATAAGGTCCCGAGTAGCAGCAGGGAGTTCCTTAAGTAGTTATTTCTTTTGCAATTCCAAAGTGGGATCAGCGGAGAGAGGTCTGTAAAATGTGGTGGTGTCTGGCTGCCTCCTGTTCAGTCTGACTTACTCACGATGACAACAGCACCCCCTTTTTCAGTTGGTTTGATTATAATGGCTGGGTTATTTTTGAGACTCTGGACAGCACAGAGTTCAGCACAGTTGAGATTGTCAGTCTGAGTGCGGTTGCGGAAGCATTGTGCGTAGAAATCCAGACTCTCACTACGACTGTCAGGGGGAGTCCACTTAGAGTAGTTCTTTTGGTGGTGGGGGGCAGAGGGGTTGAGAGGGTCAGACTGTTGTTCATAGGTGTGTTGGAAGAATTCCTTTAGATGGAGGCGGCGAAAAGGCTTCAAGGTCACCACAGAGTTTGTAGAGGAAGTGGGGCAGAAGGAAAGACCCCAGGATAAGACTCTTCTGCTGAGCTGAGTTGGTAGCTGGAAAGGTTAACAATATTGTTAGTTGAGCTGTTGTTGTAGTATCCTGAGTTACGAAGTAATTTAGAAAATTTATTCTTTTTGTTTCTTGTAGGAAGAGGAAGTGTTTATAAATTTCTTGTCTAGTACAAGTAAAGCCTCGTTCTGTGGCATCTTGCATGGATGCCTGATTGTTGATGCCGACTTTGTCCACGTATCCATTCTGGAGATACCATCACTGGACCTAACCGAGCTATTCACAGAATCACGAGCACATTCTCATGTTCCTCAACTAACCTCATATATGCCATCCTGTGCCAACAATGCCCAGATGCTCTGTATATTAGACAAAGAATTAATGGGCATAAAACAGACATAAAAATGCTCCTGATCCACAAACAGGTCAGTCACCACTTTAATAGATTGGGCCATTCTGTTAATGACCTGAAAGTTTGCGTCTTACTGAAGAGGACTTTTCACAACACTTTGGAAAGAGGCTGGTGAACTCTTTTGTATTCAAATTCGACACATTAACATGTGGTTTGAACCAGGATGGGAATTTTTTAGGTCATTGTAGGGGCTCTTGCATACTTGGCTTAATCTAATTCTTGACCCTACCACCCTTTCTGCCCCTCTACTCTCTGATTTGCTCACTTTGATGATGTTTTTCTGATTTGTCAACCTGATTACTATTTTTGGTTCTCTGTGCCTTAAATATTGAGTCTGTTCTGGTACGGCTATGGTCTGAAATGGGTCTGTCCCATGAAAGCTCATCACCTAATAAATTACTTTGTCAGTCTTTAAAGTGCTACTTGACTGCTTTTGTGTGTTGATAGTATATAGACTAGCACAGCTTTCTCTCTGTTACTACTTTGGAAAAAATGTGCATAATGGAATTTATACTTACAAGAATGGGGAGTGAAAGAGACACCTGTTTAAAGAAAAAAGTGTTATTTTGAGAATTACCACTGCTTTTAGTGAGCAAAAAGGGAGGATTTAAATGGTCAAATATTAAAAAGGCTAAAATGAAAATGTTTGAATTTCAAAAAAAAAGTCATCTCATGGACTACACAGCACCACAGACAAGGGCTGTGCTGTAATTCCTCTAGTTGTGAGAATTATAGTTGGGTTTTCCCCTCCCCTAATCACTACAGTAGTGAATTACAAATATTAGACTAAATTCATCCCATCAGTCCTTTTGACGGGAAGAAGAGGACATACTGTACTTACTTTTTGGGGCAGCTGCAGTTGTACCTTCTGATGTACTACCCTTCTGCAATGATGGTCTGTGGTCTACTGAGGTACTAGGGCCAGCTTTCAGGTCATCTAGTGGAGCAGTTAACAGCATGTGAACCGGAGACCTTGCTTTGTATCTCTCCTCCTGGGAGAACTTCTTTGGGGAAGAGGTATAATGAGGAGTAGCAGTGAAGACAGATGGACTTGCTAGAAAACAGACAATGCAATTTGAATAAATGCTTATCTTGCACTCTTAACCTCAGATCTGTGATGCAATTGTTTCATAATTGTGTTCTTGTCGGGCACTTTATATTGCCATGTTCCATCAGCAGCCAACAGTGCAGTACCTACCTTACCCTGACTCCAAGAGAAAAGAGGGTACAGCTTCTTTGCAAGTTTCATATGCTATTGCTGCTTGAATTGCCAACTGGATATCTGTTGGCTACGTGTGTCCATCATCCTTACAGAAGCATCAGATTTTCAGCAACTCAGACAAGATTTCAAAAGTGCTCACCAACCCAGATGTTGCTTTACCTTCTATCTAGCTCCTTACAAGAGAGCTTAGATGCTCGGCCCAGAAAATTTTGGCCCAGGTAGGAGTGAGCTGATTTTAAGAGGGGCCGAGCAACCCTTACTCCCCATGAAGTCAAGGGGAGCTGTCATTATTCAGAAAATCAGGTCCTTTATTTAGTTGCCTAAATAAAATATGGAATTAGATGCCTAAACATAGACACCTCATCCTTGAAAACATGGGCCTTGTTACTCCCCAAGATCACTGCTGCTAACAAATACCTTTTACAACAATTTATTCTGTCAGGTGGAAGATATTTGTGGGAAAACCAGAATAAACAAAGTAACTTGCCGAAATCTCTGTAGACCTGAGAAAACAGCTAAGGCTACTGCTCTCTTATCTGTTCTTAGTACAGGTTCTGATATCATGCTCAGCACTGAACTACTAACAATAAAATGCATGGGGTAAAGCACTCTAAGTCCTTTAGATTTTATAAATGTCTCCTGCTAAAAGACAACTGTAAAATTTACCTATGGAAAAACTCTTGTTTCCTGTCTCTCTAATTCCACTTTCTCCCAAGCCATACCCATGCAAAACATGTATTCTTATGAGTAGCTAGCAAAAACTTACCAGTGGGTGTGAAAGAGAGGGTAGCAGCTTGATCCTCAAGATCTGAAACATGTAAACTTAAAGGCTCCCTGCAAGCAAAATAAGGGCAAGATTAGCATTCAGAAAGTGCCATGCTGAGGTTTTGTCCCTTGACGAGAAGCAAAGGGTTAACGTGCATTTAAGTCTGACACATACAGGAAAGATACATTGTTTTTATGGGGTTCAAATGGGCTTACTTGGGGTGAAAGAATCAGTGTAGCCTTAGTATGCTCAGGCATTTAATACTCATGCAATTTTTAGCATTACATAAAAGCTAGTGGTTTACCCCCAGCCATGAGGCTAAGTCAGTCCATTGCTTGGGAAAAGCTGCATAGGTACAATGGCCACCTATCTCACCACAGAGGACATTGGGGGATTGAGAAAATGGAGGTAAGGAGCAGGTGATGCTGGCTGGAGAGAAAGGGATGCATGTGCTGCTGGAAGATGTGAAAATTTACCATGTTCAGAGAGCTGCCCTTAAGTACTTACATGTCCACCATAAACATAGTGTCCGAGAGTCCCTACTGAAGATTTCACTGCAGCTTAAAGCTGCATGCCTCCATCTATGTTAGTGCCACAGTTTGAGTACTGGGCCTCTCAGCCAATGCCAGCTGAGCTCAATTCAAGGTTTTCTGCTGATCTCTGTGGTTGTTGGATCAGGCTCTTGGACAATTTGGGAATTTCTGACTATCATATAGGCCCATATTTAGAGTACTGGGTGTAGTATGTTATATAAATGGGGTAACACATATAATTGCAGTCAGGCCCCAGAGCTGAAACAAATCAGACAGACTAGTAAGGAAAACACACCCCACAAGCACTACCTGGAGAGTAAGTAATGGGCACAGATTCCTTGTTTAGGTTTTACTCCATTCTTAGTTCCCAGGGAGAGTTTTGTGTACGTAGGGATGGAGTAGAGACTAAGGTGCTGATCCTGCAATGTGTTCCATGTGGGTTGACTTCTGTGAAGTTAGTGTTGTGCCTGGCAATGACCGGCATCAGTTTCCAATGGAGCTTCCTTGGAAAGGATGCGGCTTTTCTTAGTCTTCCCACACAGAACAAATTGCAGTAGCAAAGTCTTTGTACAGACTTTAAGGTTAAACCCAGCCAGAAATACAATTGCCAGAGCTGTGCAGTGATCTTGCTGTAAAGTTCATACTGTAAGTGGGGTGGATTGCGTGAAGACTAAAGGGGTACATAGACGCTACAGCGATCTGTTGACAGAAGTTACCGTTGGAAGAGCTCTTCTGACAAAACTTCTGTTGACAGATTGCAGCCACACATGAAAGCGGATCGCTCTGTGAGCAGAGAGCGGCTAGACCGCCCACCTGTGCTCTCAGCAGAATGGCCAACCCAAAGCAAAGCAGCCCTGTCTGTCGACAGAGGACCCCAGGGAGCATCCACACAGCTTTTTTGTCAACAGATTCTGTCAAGAAGAGTTTTCTGCCTAATGGGGGAGAGATGGAAGAGTGTAGGCAAAAGCATGTCACCAGAATGCATTTTTAGTGTAGACGCTCCACAGGTTTTGTTGACAAAATGCTCTGGTGTAGCTGTAGTCAAGGTATACAAAGCCAGCAGAGTGACATAAATAAGTGATGATGTTAGCACAACAAAATAGTCACATGAAAAGCTTATTTCAACATTTATGCACCAGCTCCTTCAGTGCTTTGAACCCTGGCAGCATTTGAATGATAATTGTTTCCATTTAGCAGTGCTAGTGTATAAACAGCATATGCAATAGCTGAGTTTTAATTCGGGCATATATTTCAGAAAGGCACTCTGGAGCAACCACCAGTGGTGTTATACTTCTGTCAAAATGTTCTCGTAAGCAGTAGTGACCAGCGCTCTGTTTAAGATAAATTACTCCATGTAGTGGGATACATGCATTCCTGTTGTAACAGCCCTGGATTTACTCCAAGCTGTCTGTGACAAAGTATATTTCATGTAGAATTGCTCAGGTTTACATCTAGCTATGCTTTCCTGCTTTTGATGCTTCCTTGCTTGAGGAGCATTATCTCACTTGTAATGAGGCAGGTAGTATTCTGTGAGATCAATACCCATTCTCTTGTTGGGGCTACGTGAAGTATAGATACGTAGCAATTCAGTTGCAGCACACATTAAAAAGACAAGAATGTGTCTGGTTTCTGTACTCACATATTTATATCTACTGATAATTTTATCAAATAATAAACTACTGTCAGTTATTTTCTCCTTCATCTGTTGACAAATACAAGTTATTTTATGACAGGAAAATAAGGAAATTTTGAGGAAAAAGTTACTGCTTTGTTACAAAAAATAGGCTGATTGCTTGCTCCAGAAGGATTTACCAAGATAAAAGTATAGCCTATGAACCACCCCTGAGATTTTTAATTCATGGCATTGTGTGGTGAATGTTATTATCCAAGTGTTTAATTTGAAAAGAAAGTTTGTTTTCTCTCTCAGCTATGATTTAGGGCTAGGTTCCAATATCCAAAATCATGCTGAATAGTACCTCGCCACCCAGACTGTCCCATTTTAAGACAACTTTTTGAGTCAAGTGTCATTTAATGTGAGAAAGGGTATTGGAATCTGGCCCTAAATAGATATCAGGAAATCAGAAATTGTTTTCTGGATTCCCTCAGGTGTGGATTTCTGTGTCTTGGTGCCAGTGTACCAATGGTCAGATTTTCAGAGAGGCAGAGAACCTGGTAACTTAAATAGGATTTGTAGCCCCTCCGAAATTCCTTCATTATGGTCTGCCATTTTAAGTCTATAAAAAGCACTGTGGGGGCCTATTTCTGAAGCAGAATCACCATGAGGAGCCTTTCATCCACACGAACAACAATCATTTAATAACCACTGCAGCAGCTTCATAATTCCACACAGGCTTTAATGGAGCTATATTATTCTGAATATAGTGCCACTGACTTTAAAAGGGGTTAAAAATCAGCTGTAAATCAGCACTGAGTTGGCCGGATCACGTTTAGTGTGCTGTTTCTACGGGCTTATCCACCTGCTCAGGGTCTATCTTCCACGGTTGTATGTGAAGTTTGGACTGTGAAATTGAGCTCTCAGGGGTCATGGTCAACCTCTGTAATATTTGCAAGACATGAAGAGTAAGAGAAGTCGAAGGGAGAAACTCTCCCATCGACCTTCCCCTGTAAAGACAGACAAGTTAGCCGGGCGCAGATACACTGATTTTAGCTACGTAATTGGCACGGCTAAAATCGCATATCTGCGATCGACCTGCTATGTCTAGTGTAGACATAGCCTAAGGAGCATCTTGAAAGTGCTTCATATGTAAAACAACACAGAGAAGCACAGGAATAACTCAAATTTAACAAACCCTTTGCATCCTAGAAAATAAAATAGTGGGATCACCCCGCATGTGCTGATCATCCAGTCTCTCCCTGACACTTTCAAGGTTATGCGTAGGGAACTCAGTTAAGGGTTCACTTCTCACCTGCTGAAAGTATCCTGCCCCCGGCTGCCTTCAGGAGCAGAGTCTCTCACGGCAGTATCTCTGTATGGAAAGACATACATCAGTTAGAATCCCATGAAGCATTACCATCAGGACTGAGAAATTTCCCAGAATTCCACAAAATGTAGGAATACTAGGAATTTTCTTTACCAGCTGAACACTTTTCATGCTAATCAACCCTACTACCCCTTGTTTCCCAAAAGATAGCCTCTCTAGGTTAACTGCAGTCATTGATTCTAAGGCCAGGATGGCACACTGTTTTTGCTAGGGATAACACCGGTTATAGACTTTCCCAAAATAACTTCTAGAATGTATCTTTTAGAAAAATATCCAATATTGATGTTAAAATTGTCCACTACAACCCTTGGTAAATTGTTCCAACCCACTAAAATACACTATAACCCTGGGTAAATTGTTTATTTAACAATTTAACAAGGATTAATTACATTCACAATTAAAACATACACTTTCATTCCACTCTGAATTTGTCTAGTTTCAGCTTCCAGCCTTTGAATCACATTCTAGCTTTTTCTTTTAGATCGAGAAGCTCGTTATTAAATATTTGTTCCCCGTATTTATTTCTGAATCAAACCACTCCTTAACTTTCTCTTTGTTCAAGCTCCAGTGATGATTTTATGTTTTATTTTTTGGGTCACTGATAAAAAGGTTAACTGTTGCAGGGTCAAGCACTAATCCCTCTGAGACCCCACTGGAAGCAAACCTGCTTGATGATAATTCCCCAATTACAATTACATTTTGAGACCTATGAGTTATCTAGTTTGATCCATTTAATATACGCCATGTTAATCTTACATGTTTCTAGTTTTTTACTCATAATATCATATCGTAGTAAGTCAAACATCTTAAGGAAGTCTATGAGATTAATAGCATCAGGATCTATTACCTATACAACTTTTTGTTAGATTAGCATTAATTACGTTACCCTTGGTTAATTGAACCCAATGTCAGCCACTCTTTTATCTTGCCTGGAATTGATGTCAGACTAACAGGTCTATAATTACTTGAACCATCCCCTTTATACTTTTTAAAAATTGACACAATGTTAGTTTTTCTTTAGTATGCTGGAGCATCCCCATTGTTCCAAGACATTGAAAATGGTTCATTGCTCTCCTAAGGCAGCTCTTTTATACCTCTTGGAAGCAAGTTACCTGGACCTGCTGATTAAAAATGTTTAGCTTAAGTTGCCTCTATTGAATATCCTCCAGAGACGATAATAGACCAATTCCTGGATTATTTGTAAAAGTCTGGGACATTCTTAGGCAAATGACACTGTTTTTTACCTGCTGTAAATATCCTGTCGCAGGCTACATGTACCAGCAGATTCTCTACTTGCAGCATCTCTGTATAGTAACAATGCACAATTAACAATATCAAGAAAAGCACTACTGTTAGGGTTGGCAACTATCTTAATTTTCTGAGGCTTAATTGGTTTTAGAAAGGAATCTCTAGTCCTCACATCAGCTTTTATGGGGGAACAAAGTAACACATAGGAGACTGAAGAATGGACAAATCCTTCCCATTAAATCGTTCCTTACAAAATGCCAGAGATTTTGAAAACCACTTCTTTAAGTCATGGCTCAATTAGCAACAAATAAACAGTGGTTTATCTAACTTACACTATGAAGATAAAACACAGACAATCCTTATAATCTGGGCACTAGAAAATCAACATTGATGAGTCCCCTGTGTTCTGAAACATTCTTCTTGTCATGATTGTTAAGACTCTCAAAAGGTTTTGATGCTGAATTGGTGACAACATTGAGTTCTAGTTCAATAAAAAATAGGTACTTGGCCAAGAAAGCATGAGAATGGCACATGTGGGATATAAGCCTGGTCTAACAAAGCCCCAATTTTACATATGGGAGAAAAATAATTTTTGAACTAAAGAATATATTCTCATGCAAAGTTGTGAACGATGTTCTCCTTTACACACTGGCTCTATTTCTGGCCAGAGCATGAGGCTTTCACTAGAGATGCTGTGGTGTTTATTTATTTATGTTTTTAATATGATGTACGAGTGTGTTAAAAAACGTTGACATGTATCAGAGAGGTAGCCATGTTAGTCTGTATCCACAAAAACAACGAGAAGTCTTGTGGCACCTTGTAGACTAACAGATTTTTTGGAGCATAAGCTTTTGTGGGTAAAGACCCGCTTCATCAGAAACATTGGAATGGAAGTCCCAGGGCAGGTCTAATGATAATTGGCAGCGTACTTATTTTTTATTGAACCAGAATGATAAGGATAATTAGACCTGCTCTGGAACTGCCATTCCAATGCATCTGATGAAGTGGGTCTTTGCCCACGAAAGCTTATGCTCCAAAAAATCTAGTAGTCTATAAGGTACCATAGGACTTCTTGTTGTTGTTGTTTTGTTAATTATTCACCAGTCTCCCAAATGAGAGGATACATCCATAATGCAGGAGACGGGGTTCAGAAATTATAACACGACCTGAAAAGCTTATATGAAGAGTGAATAAATGAGGCACCTTTGAGGTAATTTTCTAGTTTTATTACCATCACAGCCGTATGTCCTCACCAGCAGCTTGTGATAGGGATTCGTTAGCCCAATGGTGTCCATTAGGAATTCAAAGATTGCTACACTTGTGGTTATTATCTTTCCATATTTGCCACACTCACCTCCCCCTGCTAAATAAATGCCTTGCACCTCCCCCTGAACCAGGCACTCCCAGTCCCCCTGTAAATAAATGCCTTCCCCAGAGCCAGGCTCCCCGAGTCCTCCCCTGCTCTAACTGAATGCCCTTCCACTGAGCCAGGCTCTCCCAGCCCCACTGTTCTAATTTAATGCTGGTGACTCTCCAGAGTGGCTGCCACGGGGGCTGCTACTATACACTTCTCCCATCAAGTGGTGAGGCATGTGACAGAGCAGGCAGCTGGCACTCCCTGCATGTGGCTGTCAGGAGGAACCGCATTTAAAGGCTCCAAGAGCTGCATGAAGCTCGAGAGTGGTATTCGCCACAACATGGTGTCCTGTTTGCCACGTGTGGCGAGTGGCAAATGTAATGGACACTGTGGCATTAACCAATGGAGCCAATACCTTGCTTATCTCTTTAATGTGGGCCACCATTCTCCTTCTGCACTCCTATGAACATTCTTGCTCTTCTCCCAGAAGGCAGTTTATGAGTTAGAACGGTTGCATAAGCAATATGGCCAATCTCTCTAGATCCCTTCCATTTACTCCTAAACCCAGGCTTCCCATGCATTTAAGTGGCCAGATTTTAATTTCAGAAGGCTACAAACATCCAGAGTAATTTACATTCTTCTTACATTGTGTTCCTCAAGGTGGCTAAAGGTAACTCTCTCCTGCCATCGCTGTCATCCTTACTGAGAACCATGGAGGGGATCTCATCTATTGTACTTCTCAGTTCTTGGAGAAGACGTTTTAAATCTCGCAGCGGGTCCTCCTTTGCAGTGCCTCGCTTGGGTGGCATCTGAATTAAATATTCATTTATAAAATACACTTTTAAAATAGCATTTTACTTTCAGAGCCTAAATGTTAATGCCAGACATTTCTCTTTTTCCCTTAGTTACTACAGCAGTTAGTTTTTTTGAACTATTTTTTTTAAATGGGAGGCATATGGAGGTTTTACCATGATGAATTGATAAATTATCAAAATACTTTATACATATGACTATAATGTATCCAGGCTGAACCTCTCTCATCTGGAACTCTCTCCGCCGGCAAACCCTGTAATCCAGCATGATTTTAGTTAGCTGGACGACCACATATGATGGGTGTGGCCAAGTTTCCTGTGGTCCCATAAAGTTTGTTTACAGCCACCAGTCCTGCCCTCAGTGTTCTGTGATGTTATTTAGCTGTAACTTACCCACAAATGTCTTCTAAGAGCCCAGTAAGCAGTGAAAGTGTTGGAAATGCTGCTAGGAATATTGAGCTCCCGTTGTCTGGCGAATTCTCTCATCCAGCACCAGTCATATCCTGAGGGTGCCAGATGAGAGAGGTTGAACCTGAACTAACATGTGCCTTTTTT
The DNA here is from genome assembly GCF_033958435.1 of Carettochelys insculpta. Lineage (NCBI taxonomy): Eukaryota > Metazoa > Chordata > Testudines > Carettochelyidae > Carettochelys > Carettochelys insculpta. Next base: position 128,027,214 of record NC_134140.1, on the reverse strand, counting down.
AAAATATTGTAAGTAAAGAAAAACAGAATGATTATATACACAGTATATAGATGTCAATTTTTGTATATATGCAAAAATACTATGTTACAAAAAACATAAAAAGTTGCAAGTCATGCACTCCAAAGTTAGAGTTAACGTAAGTTAACATAATTTGAATCCAGCCGCCTCGTGCATATGCATTTTAAAGTAGTCTTTAAGTATGTAATCACATAGTATGCTTTCCTTAGGACCTATCATTCCAGGCAAATGATGCATTGTCCTCACTGAACGAAAAGAAAGTTAAATTCAATATCTAGTAAATTTTATTAAATTCAATATTTTGTTTTCTCCTGGTTATTTAATGGGCGGCCCTAATGCTCATTGAGCAAACACCATTCAAGCCCTTCTCAGAAGACAGGATTATTGATTTCCTCATCAGCTTTTCTAAGGTGTTCCTCCCTACAGTGTCTGAGTGTTCACCTGCATGAATGAATTTACTATCACAACACTCCTGGGAGACAAGGGGTTGGTATCACTTTAGTTTTACACATAGGGAACAGAGGTAAAGGGATTTTAAGGCCAAACAAATTTTTACAGTCAGAACACTAATTCTGAGTGCCCGGTCTGTGATCCTTAGGATATGATTTTTCAGATTATTTAGCATTTTATAGTACTTTATATATTGGAAATGCAACCCCCCTTGACTTCAGCTGCAGCTGTGAACACTGAGCAATTCTTCAAACAAAGTCCCTCTGGGCTGAGACAGACACCAAGAAAATGAGGAACATGCTATTGATGGGCTTGAGCTTCCCAAAGAAAAGGTTGCCAGAATTTGTTTTCATATGGCAGAACTGTTCATTTTTCTTTAACCCTACTGGCTGAACGGTTCTGGCTAAAAAAGGATTTGTTTTCCCTAAAGTCATCTTGAAACAGACACTCAGTATAAAAAAATTTCAGTCCAAATGGTTAAAGTTTGGTAAAGTCATAAGCATCTAATAATTGGATCTTAATAGGTGGTGCTACCAGCCCTGCTTCACAATGGGTATGAGTACCTTTCAGATAGACTTCCACAACTGGCCTGTGTCAGCTGGCTAGGGCACATGAGTCTGTTTAATTGCAGTGCAGACATTTGGGCTTGGGCTGGAGCCTGAGTTCTGGGATCCTGCAGGGAGCTGGAGGAGGGCAGGATTGGGTGGCAGGTAATGTAGGCAAAGGAAGGTCTTGCCTTCCCAAAATTGTCTACATTCTGCCCGCCTGCCCACCAGCAAGGCTGTGGTGAGGCAGCCTGGTTTCCCAGCTGCCCGGGAGGGGTTGGCCCATGACCCAGCAGCACCAGCCCTCCAGGTGGCCAGGCGCTTAGCTCCCTGGGCAGAGCCTCAGGCAGAAGGGATGAGGCTGGGGCTTGTCTTCCCCAGCTGGGACTTACCCTGCTGCCCATGGGGGTGAGGCAAAACACCAGATTTTGGGCTCCACCTTAAGTCCGGATATCTGTGCTTCAGTTAAACAGCTCCTTAGCCAGAATCAACTGGCATTAGCCTGCAGTGCAGACATATTCAGAAAGGCCAAATGCATCCTTTCTGTGACTCTATTGATTTCACTGGAGCCAACTGATAAACTTTGTTGACATGCTGCATATGCAGAAGAAGGGGTATGTTAGAAAGAGAAGTTAATCGGTAACTGAAACTCTTAGTGAATGTCTCCAAGTGACAGTAGGTCAGAGTTTGCAAATTCCCATCTGCTATCTGTTCTCAGAACACTGGGAGGTAGGTAACAGTTTGTGCAAACATTCAATGGCCAAAGCAAGCAGAAAATTTGTAGGCTAAAGTACACAAACACGCTGTAGCCACAAAATTATAATCCTTTAGTGACATTTTTTCTCAGCTGTGTGAAAGAGAGCCGAGCAAAGACCAAGCCATTTATTTTCTTAGAAAAGAAGTCAAAATCATAGAACCCTATGGTTGGAAGAGAACTCAGGAGGTCATCTAGTCCAGCCCCCTGCTTCAAGCAGGATCAACCCCCAACTAAGTCATCCCAGCCTGGACTTTGTCATGCTGGGACTTAAAAACCTCCTGGGATGGAGAATCCACCACCTCTCTAGGTAACACATTCCTGTGCTACACCACCCTCCTGGTGAAGTAGTTTCTCCTCATATCCAACCTACTCCTCTCCCTCTGTAACTTCAGGCCATTGCTCCTTTTTCTGCTATCTGACACCACGAAGAACAGTTTCTGTCCATCCTCTTTAGAGCTCCCCTTCAGGAAGTTGAAGGCTGCTATTAAATCACCCCTCAGTCTTCTCTTCTGTAAACTAAATAAGCCCAAATCCCTCAGCCTCTCCTCATAGGTCTTGTGTTCCAGGCCCCTTAATGATTTTTGTTGCCTTCTGCTGAACCTGCTCCAGCACATTCACATCCTTTTTGTACTGGGGTGGGGGGCAAAAACTGAACACAATACTCCAGTTGTGGCCTCACGAGTGCCAAATAGAGGGGAATAACCACTTCTCTAGATCTGCTCATAATGCTCCTCCAAATGCACCCTAATATGCCGTTAGCCTTCTTGGCTACAAGGGCGCACTGTTTACTCATATCCAGCCCTTCATCCACCATAACCCCTACGTCCCTTTCCGTAGTACTGCTGCTTAGCCAGTCAGTCCCCAGCCTATAACAATGCTTGGTATTCTTCCACCCCAAGTGCAGGATTCCACACTTCTCCTTGTTGAACCTTTTGCACTTGAGTTACTAACGTGGTGCATGGGTGTTCTCAAGATAAATGTCAGCGAAGATAAAGCAGAACAAACTGTGAATGTACTGGGTCCAATTCTGTCCTCACCAGGCCCCACCCTCTGAGGAGGTTACTCTCACGTAAGGGAAGGGAAAGGCTGTGCACATGGCCCTTTCCTCATCCTGGCTGCCTGCTACCCACTCCCATAAATCTACAGCCAGTATATCTCCTGCAGGAGCTGTACTATTTGGGATTCCCCTGAGCCACAGCTGTCCCCATAGGAAATGGGCATTTCCAAAACAAGAGCAAAACAGAAAAAAATTGCTGTGAGCTTTCTATTTCTGGGGACAGTCTGTGACTTTTGGCCCTCCCTAGCTGTGAAAGAAGTAGGGCATGGAGAGGAACATTTCATGAGAACATGCAGCAGGCTGATCGGGGCCTTACTTAGGTGTAATTCCTACTGAGGTCAATGGAACTGTGTGAGGGCAGAATTGGTCCTACAGCACGTATTTACTGATAGAAAATAAGGTGTGTGCATAGCAACTGATTAACCCACACTCTGCTGTGGGTTAATATGCATGGGCTTGATCCAATTACTATCAAAGGTAATGGAGAATCCCATTTATTTTGGAGATGGGTCACGTCCTAAATGGAGGAGCGTATAAAAATTACACATAAAATAACGGAAAATTATTTTCTGCGCAAGAATCAGGTTCATAGAATCATAGAATCACAGAGCTGGAAGGGACTTCAAGAGGCCATTGAGTCCAGCCCCTGGCCTCAAGCAAGATCAGCCCCAATCAATGTACTTAAAAAGGAGGGAGGAAGGTTACAAAATCTAATATTAATACAAGAGCTCTCACAGAAAAAAGGAAAAAAAATCATAGAAAGTCAGTATCGAGAGGAACTTTTTAAACATTCTCCTGCAGAATTTGCAATCCAAGACATTTCAGGATTGTTCTGGTGTATGAGAACCAGAAAAAGAAATTAGCCAGAAACTGAAAATCTGACTAGTTTTTTTTCACTATCTGTGCTGAGTGAGTTACAAAAAACACACACCATAAATGGTGAAAATTACATGTATTTCAATTCATTCTTTCTTTCAATATTTTAAAGTGGTGTTAGTGAAAGAAGTAAGGAAATTTGTTTTAAAAGGTTGTTATTGTCCAACTGCTTTTAAGATGGTCTTTGCTAAATAAATAGAAAATGAGTAAGTCCATTATATAAGAGAAGTTACAGTAAATTAGTTGATTCTGGTAAGGAAGAGCCCCCTTTTGAAAAACCCCAAGTGGAAATGACACGTGTTTTTGACCGTCAGAACAGCTCTCCATCATGCTGACTTCACTCTGTAGCAAACACTCACATGAGGAATGAAGCCCGCAAAGCCTTGGGAAGATGTCACGGAAGAGTGGGGATGAGTAAGTGGCAATGATATATGGCGTGGCCTTCCAGAAGTAGAACCTGATGTATAGCCTGGGCCTTGCAGCTCCTGCAGAAGAACAGCAGTTGTGTGTAAGCAGAAAATATTGTGACAGACAAAAGGCTTTGGGACAGGGATTGTCTTTGTTATAAGTCTTTTACATTGTGTACCACTATGGGGCTCTTGTACAAGATTCTCGGAGGTGACTAGTGACTCTCAATGCCTCAATTTTTGGATGCCCCTTCTGAAAAATCGGACCCTTTGAGGTACCTTAGGCTGGAAACACAAAAACGGAGGCGCCCAAAATCAAGTCACTTTTGAACATTTTGGTGGGTCCATGATGGGGTTTCCTATGCAAAATAACAGGATTGTATTGACTCCCAGGAGCTCTGAATGACACCAAGTAGTTTGAGGCTGTAGAACAGGGTCCTCAGTGTAGTCCTAGTATCTACTTTAACCCCATTAGTCAAACTGTACACAATTCCAGCAGTTTGCTTTGTGCTCACAATTACATGTATTGTTGTGGTGGTTCTGCTGCCCTCTATTTGGGAACCACTTGGGGGTAATAATTCTTTGAAGCTGCCACAGGCCGGCTCATCCTCTAAAGGCTGGGGATGAGTCAGGCCTGATTATAGAAAGAGACACACCTGAGACAGAAGAGGGTGATTGCCCTGTAAAGAGCAGCAGCAGGCTGCAGTATGGGGAGCACAGCAGAGTATGTAAAGGTCTCCTGTAGGGAAGACCCTGAGATAAAGGGAGCTGTGACAGAAGCCCAGGGACTAGGCAGCTTCTGCAGAGAAACCTGGATGCAGTTTGGGCCTACAGCCACAGGCCAGTGCTGGAAGGCTCAACTCCAGCTAGGAAGAGCTGGGACGAGGGGCTGTGAGAACAAACTGGGACAGAACAAGAGCTCTGACTATGAGAGAAGACACCAAACCATAGTACAAACTCTTATGTAGTGCAGGGCTTTACTTTGGGACCGTGGGATAGTTACAAATTACTTCTATTATCAAAGTGGTGATAGGCAGGGATAACGCAGAAAAGAATTGTTTCTGCTACTAAGTCGGCCTTAGGGGTGGGGGTGATGTGAACCTAGAAAGGAATCATCCTGTTGTTAAGCCAGCCTCAAACAGATGGAGGTTACATCTGTGTGAAAGTTGTGTGCAGTTCTCACAAGCCCTGGAAATGGAGACTAATGGGAGAAGTGTGCCTGTGAAGTGACCCATGGCCAAGACAGGGTAATCAGTACAAGGGCATCTTGCTACAGGACCCACAAATAAAAAAAGCCCCCAGATTTAATGTTGTGTTAAATAACATTACTATTCTGGGTGTAATTTTCATTTGTCATTCAATAAAACTCTCCAATCCTAATGTAAATGAAGCTGCCAAACTATTTCAGGAGTATCCCAGAATTTTAATACTTGTTACAGAAGCATGGCATCCAGTCATTCCCATTGCAACTCTAATGCATTTCAGGGTGGATCCTGATAGCCTTACTCATGTGAAATAGCTTTTCACAAGTGATACCTAAGGCCCCCTTGTGAAGGAATGATACTAAATCTTAAGGCATCAAATTAGAACTCTTGGGCATATTATGACGTAAAAGGAAAGTATTAAAACTATAAATGCCTGCACTTTTCAGTCCACATATTAGCTATAAAGAACTTACTTTTACATCCAAAGTGTGTTGTAACCTGAAGCGTGCAGCTTCTTGCTCCTGACGTTGGATTATACACTGACATTCTGCAAATTGCATAGATGCCTGCAAGAGAAAATGAGATTTAATTTATCTTTTCTTTGTTTTCTATTAAATGTTTTAATTTTTTCTTTCCAATTAAGACTAAGGGGCCATACCAAGAGACCTTTTATTTGTATAGTTCCACCAGTAGGTTAGGTGCTTTTAGAAATCAAAGACCAAATGCTAGCCCTGCAGAGCTCCCAAAGGCAAATGAATTGCCACAACACCCTAGTAGCAATGATACCCACACAACAACCTTAATGAAAGGAGATATTCCTATTGGAAAGAATCCTGAACACCTCTGGGATTTGGCAATCTAAATATATTAACTAGGCAAAGCCATCTCCCAGGCTTAAAGATGTATGAGGGGATGAAGCTGGTCCCAATCTATAGTCTTAAATAATACACCTTGTTAAATAAATTGTTTATGGTGGAAACGTGGGTATATATGATAATACATATCCTGTTCTTAAAAATCTGTAGCAGGAAAATAAGCAACAGAGGCTGGTGAAGTTTCTGAGCCCAGGCTCTGCAGTGAAGCAAAAACATTCGGCAGCACTTTAGGGATGGTGTTTTCTTTATTCTAATAAAGTTCTTTGTTCAGTGTTAGAAGAAACTGAGTTTCTGTCTGTTGTTCTTTACCATTGGCACGTGACAAAAAGGCAGTTGATTCTCTATGTTCATTGAAGTATAGTGAATGCAGTGTTCATACCCATAAATAGCTGCCTCTCGTTGCATGGGAGTTTCTATTTCAACCTTCAGCTCAGAAATAATTTACAAGCAGCAGACTGATCAGTTACACTTAATGATGTCTACACAGTGGAGGTGTTCCAGGGCAGGTAAGATAGTGCTTATTTATCTTGTCCAACCATTTGTGTGGTCTTTACCCATTGCTTTAAATGGGCTCCAACTCTATGTTTAAAGTTTGTTTTTCCCCACTCACTTTCTGGCAGTACCAGCCTGCCCTGTGCCTGTGCCTTTGTTAGTTGGCTGTATTATTAATGTATGGTCTGTTCTATGCAACAAAGCTGTGCTAAAATATTAACAACACCTGTAGTGTGAGCTCTGAATCTGATACGTCTCCCTGGCTCTGTTTGGCTTTATCTACACTTGCAATTAGCAACCAAACTTCTTTTGTTCACAAATGTGTAAGCCCTCCCTTGCCCTGAACAATGGAAGTTTTGCAAGTGTTTAGAAGTGCTCTCCTGATGACAAAGCAAAAGCCATTTGGGAGAGCTAGAAGTATTTTGTCAGCATAAGTGCTGACAAACAACATTCACGTGTGCCAACTTTTAACAACAGGGCTGTGCCAACACAGCCTGATCGCTAAAGCTGTATGGTGCAGACACAGCCTTGCTCTCCCTCCTTCCCTAGGCTCCTCACCTGAGTCACCCTGATAGCCTCCTTGTCTCTGTCTCCTTGCCCAACCAGTCTCAGTCACCCCCAGGCTCCTTATTTCAGTCTACTCCTTCTCCACACCCCAGCAGGACTATCTCTTTCTCCTTCTGTCTGTGAGTTAAGCTTGTTTCTTTCATAGGATGGCTGTATGCCTGGACACCGGGGAATATGGCACACAATCAAGAATCCTCTTGCTCCCAGTTCCTGTTCCCAGTGCCATAATAGGTCCCTGGTGGCCCATAGGTCCTGACATGGAGTTTGATCTGTGGGAATGGCACATGCACAGTCCGGTTGGCACATAGGAAGTGTGGCGTGTTGACGTACTCGCCAGTGCAAATGGAATTTAGCCGCCAAACTCCAACAAGTCTATTCTGAAGATATGCAAACTGAGGGTACGACCGCGCTGGTGGTCAGTCTTCTGGAGTTTGATTTAGCAAGCCTCATGGGGTGCTCATGGCACCACCATTGACCCCAGTACTCCTGACAGTCATGGGGAATAAGGGAAGTTGGCATGAGTGTTTCTCCTGTCAACTGGCTGCTGTACGGACGGTGGCAAAAATTGATTTTAGATAAGTCAGCTCCAGCTATGCCATTCTCGTAGCTGGATTTGCATATCTAAAATCAATTTTACCAACTAGTGTAAACCTGGCTGGAGATTTGTTTTCCAAGGTTTATAGCGGGATGAAATTTGTGTTTTTTCACACAGCATGGAGGTGCTTGAGCTTCTGCATAACATGAGGATTTGAGACTTTTTTTTAACAAATGAGCAAAGCGTGTTTCTTTTTTTCTGTAATATCTTTTTCAGAAAGGAATTAACTGTTCTCACTAAAACTCTCCCAAAGTTTTCGGTCTAAGGCAGAACCCCACATGGTTAAAGCATGGCTAAGTTACAAGCAACAGAAAATAGTGGTATAATGGGAAGTGGTAGGCAATTTTAACTATAAGTGTCACTGCCAGCTCCAGTTCCAGTAATGGTTAGTTTTATGTGGCTGTTTGGGTCCCCACTTGGAATGCTACCTAAACCTAGAGGATCAGGGTCTGCAGTGATAAGTTCAGCCAGCTAGGAACTGCAACAGTCCAAGGTGCTTACAATCCTTCCTGCACTAGGATGCCTGTAGCTTCTATAAATGGACAATACTAGCCAGGGTGACCATGCCCAGTGGGAGCTAACATAAGGCTTCTGTTAAAGAAACCAGAAGCATATTAATGTGAATTTCAGATCAGGGTTTTAACAGATGTCATCTCTAAGGCAAACACATTACATGTCAGTAGGAGATCTGTTACCGCGGCGTGGAGAACAACACCAAGCCCCTGGTTTCACAGGAAATAGTACAGAAAGGTCCGATGGAACCAAAAGCTACCTTATCAAGAGCTGCCTCCATGTTGGCAATCTTCTCCTTCAAACGTCGATCTTGTGCCCGGAGGATCTCCAGCTCTCCAGCCATCTTGTTGTTTTCTGTTGCAATGCAACTCAGTTCTTGGCTTAGTTTATTTTTCTCTTCTTTCAAATAATGTTTCTCCTGAATTTGTAGAGATACAGGCCAACGTGACTATGAGATTGCTAGCATTCTGGACATCTGCTTTCTATGAGATTTATTGTTTGAAGTAGTTTTTGGTCTTTTAAAATTTTTCCAATAAATTCCAGAAGCTCAAATATTGTACTTAACAGAAACGGGACTTTCCACAACAGAAAGATGACCTCTCCTAGAGTTAGGCCCGTGGTGTCCAACACACAGCCTGCAGGCCAGAATCCAGCCTGCAGAGCCTTTTTATCCAGCTCGTGAAGCCAGCAGCAGCACCATTTTTAAAAGGCAGCTGGGCAGTTCTAAGCTGCATGTGGCTCTTTGAGGAGCCATTTATGGCTCCACCTTCTGACACCTGACTCCTCCTCCAGCTCCCATATAGTGCAGTGGGGCAGAGAGAAGTGGCAGGGGGTAAATGCATGGGAGCTACCTGTGGGTTTTTGAGCAATAAAATGCTCAGAGCTGCAAGAAGACTTGCACCACTCTGTGCACATGTCCCTCCTCAGCGCCTGGAGAGAGAAGAGTGTGGCAGTGGTGATGGTGGCGGCGCCAGCGGTGGCTCTGATGAGTTGCCAGCATTGGATTGGATTATAGTGGGGGCAGGGTCTAGGTATGGAAGAGGGGAGCGGGGATTGGATTAGAGCAGAGGGACTGGGGGCACCTGGCTCTGGCGGGGGCATTGGGTTAAAGCGGAGAGCTGGGGGTGCCTGGCTGTGGAGGAAAGGAGGATTTTGCATGTCTGAAAATTGTGCGTACTGGTGGTACTTCCTTTTTTTTTAAAGGGGTTCTTTATGAAAAAGGTTGAGAAGCACTGGAGGAGAACTCAGTCGAATTGGTTTGGCAGCCAGAAGGAGGTATCCAGCCATTAAACCAATTAAATTGAATCCTATTCTTTCAGCACAGCAGGGCGCTGGCAGCTGCCCCTGTTGCGATGTTCATGGGGGGAGTAGGAGGGCTGGGGACAGCCGCACAGCCATGGTGAAGAGAAGACGGCCTGGTGAAGGAGCAGCGGGGGGCAGCAGCACGCCGAGCTCCTGGGTAAGTTAATCCTGGGTTTGAGGGGGGGCAGTCTGGGGCTGCAAGGGTTTTAAGTCTGGGGGTGGAGGTGGGGCGGTTTGGAGCTGTAAGGGTTTTTATGCCTGGGGGAAAAGGGGTGGTGCTTTGGGGCTATTTTGTGTTCAGCCCCCAGAACACATAAAAAATTGTTGAGTGGCTCCTGATGAAAAAAGGTAGGACATCCCTTTATTAGTCTGTCCCCTCACATGGCCCTGAACCATTTCAAATCAGAAACTTGAAGCTCTGAGAGCACATGAGCATACTCAGGCTCCACAGTTTACTTTTATAAGCTCTTCCAATGCCCAATACCAAAGAAAGACACATCAAATTCCACATAAGTGACTAGATCTAAAGCTAGCAGAGAAGGATAAATTGCTGTGAACACATCTAGATGATCATCTAGACAACTCTACTGGTAACTAAACCTCTTATCTGTCTTGGAATCTGCTAACCAGACCTTCACTGTTAAAAAACTGACAAGTAATACCCACCAACATTTGAAACACTGAGAATCTGATTTAGGACAAATTCTGCTAAACTGTTATCCAAAGCAAGCCCCCAGTGTGGCATTATCGTATGAACAATAATGTTTACAGAAACTATGAAAAGTTAGTATAGCTGCTTGGCAGTTTTTTGTCAATCAAGATGAGCTAGCTAAAAAAATTAATAATTACCTGCTATTGAATGGAATGAACCAAAAATAGTTCTGGATGGAATTTTCAGCTAGTAACAAGTACCTCAAATCCGTCAGCAAACAAAATGAAGAGGTAAACCAGAAACTTAGCACGGAAGGCCAGATTCAGAGGGACGTGTGAGAAATGGAGTCTCTTGGTAATAGGGCTTGAGTCTTACTGAGTTTATAAGTAGTTAAGGGCCTGATTCTCATTTACACTAAGGCTATTTTTGTCTGCTCTGGCAGCAAATTCTCTTTCTACCCAGCTTAGGGCTTCTTTACATCACTAGAGGACTTAGTGCATCCCAGAATTAGGCCCTGAAGGAATCTAAGTCTGGAGACAGATTAATTGAGGTAACATAGAACTGGAGGATACCAGATGAAGGTGTAAGTTTCACTAACTAATACTCCCTTTGCTCTCTCATGGACTAGCCCTGAATTTGGCCCTGAATCTGCTTGGAACTATTTATCTAAATATAGTTAAATACTTTTACTTGGAGCTCTTGTGACCTTAGTTGCATTTGTCATTGCCTCCTCCAAGAATTTTATCTTGCTCTGCAATGCATCTATCTGTCCTCTCTTGGCTGTGATTTGCTTCTGCATTCCCATTGCAACCTTCATAGCTGTAAAAGACAAGGTTCCCAGCTGATTAGTCCTTTCTGAATAAAATAGATCAGGCACAATATTTTCTGTATTCTTATTTAGAAATTGATTGTCATTAACACACTAAAAACAGACTGTGGGTTGGGATCCTGCAGCCCTTATGTGAGCAAACTTCTCAGTAGGGTCAACAGGAGATTTGACTAGATGATGACTCTGCTACCAATTTAAACAGAAGAACCGAAACTGGAAAATTTAATATAGGCCACCACATACTCTGATGAAATTCAGATCCAAATTTCCTGGCTTAATTTGATCCCTAGTAAACCATAAAACAACCAGGTATCTGCATACATTGCTTTTATGAAAAATATTTGAAATACCATTAATAACATCTATTGAAAGAATAAATATATGTCCAAATTCCTCTTGTTAAAATGACAAATAAATATAAATTTAAAAACACTTCCAAAGTTACCATGGCCATCAGATCCTTCCATAGTCTTTAAAGTGGCTCTGGTTTGTTCCAGTTCAGCTTGGGCAGATTTCAACTGCATTCTGAGTTTGCTTGTGATACCTTCCATCTCTTCGCTTTTCTCCCGATAATTCTTCTTTAAATTTTCATATTCCTCTGTTCAGTGTAAGTGCACTGAGTTAAATGATAGTGTAAAGTAACCCCCAAATCAACTGCCTGTTACTCAAAGGTTACACGGATGTTCTGTTTAATCCCTTACAAGGAATATTTATGTAACTAACCTAGAAAAAAATGCTAACGAATTGACACAGGTTATATTCCATTGCATTGCTACGATGTTGTCAGGAGGCTGTGTTTCACAGGAACAAAATCAGATGCATTTCTTAGCTGTTCTCTAAAGTTACTATTCTACAATAGGATGGCAAAACTACACTTTTTGACAGCGTGCTGCTCATGGATCAGGCTGCCCGGTGCTAGCTGGTGTCGGCAAAGCTATGAGTGAGACGAATTATCTGACCCATGCCCATTCTCTCAAGGCTCTTTTTCACAATTCCAGCCTGCTCCATGTTCTGTCATAGCTATAAAACATCTCCTATTACACTCCAGCCCTTCAAAATTGCTTTGGCACAGCTCCGAATCAAATGCATCCCTTGAACAGCTCTGGTTGCCTCAATTTCCACTCCCACATCGTCCTCCATAACGCTACGTCCCCCATACGACTCCCTCCCACAACTGGAACAGGCCTGGCTCCCACACAGTGTGCCCTCCCCAGGTCTAGACCAGTACTCCCTCTAATTTCTTCCGTCCATGGGCAGAATAAATTTTATGTGCATTAAGACATGTGCAGATGTGCACCACAATAGAAACACGGGCTGCTGGCTATGGATAGATGCAGATGTTCTACTAATCAGTTGGGCAGCACCTGAATGTCTCCTGGGAAGCTGCCCAAGTACTCAGCTTACAGGGAACACTGCTTTTAACACCCCATTTGATCCCCCCCTCCCCACACTCTCAGGCGACTTTAACTCTGTTATTACCATTCACAAAATCTCAAGCCAGATTTTTCCAAGTCAAAGGGGGTAGATGGTAACCATCTTGCTGAGGTCAGTGTTAAAGTTATGCATGAAATCATGACTGTGGAGAGCTGGGCATGTGTGCTGTGGGGGTGTCTTTGCTGAACATGGAGGACTCTGTGAATGCATGGGGCTGTTATAATGTCTAGATAGGACAGTGTGTGAATTGTGGTTGGTCTGGTCATTAATGAAACAAACCAGCAGTCCTGTAGCACTTTAAAGACTAACAAAATAATTTATTAGGTGATGAGCTTTTGTGGGGCAGACCCATTTCTTCACCTAATAGATTATTTGGTTAATCTTCAAAGTGCTACATGACTGCTGGTCTATTTTGTTAGACTACAGATTAACACGGCTGCCTCTCTGTTACTGGTCGTTAATGCTGTTTGAATGGGTGATTCCCTTAAGTTCTGGTGACAGTGGTGAAAGGGAATACACATTTGGAATCAGACCTCCTCCTTATGAGTTTTTGAGCAGGCTATTATCAGCAGTGACACCTTCTGCCAATACCACATACAACATTCGTCTGGCATGTTGATCTCCTTTCATGTATATAGCATATATTCTGTGACCTAGTGTGATTATTATTCTGGGAACTACAGACAGGCAGGCTGTGCTAAGTAGTTTTGCACAAGGCACTGGGAGTTCTGTATCTAGATTACACCATCGTCATTCCATACCAGAAATCCAAATAACGAATTAGCTCTCACAAGCAGTCTGAGTGCAATCTGTCCGGGAACCTTTTTACTTGACTTTACTAGCAGCTGTATTTGGAATGAGAAAGGCCATGCTTCTATTTTTAACTTCAGCTTGATTCAGCAGATATGTGATCCGAGGCTCCCTACCTGCGAGCCCAGCTAGCTCAGTACGACTGGCTTTCAGATCATTCATTAGTTGGTCTCTTTCCAGTTTCATGTCCTTTACTGCACGGTGCCTCTCAGTGCAGGTGTTTACCAGTTTAACTTTTTCCAGCTCCACCTCACTCAGTCTGGCCTCCAAGTCACGGATTCTGTCCTCTTTCTTGTCCATCGCAATCTACTTGTGGAAATAAATTATAATAAATATTCATTAACAATTGGGATACACACACCAGAATGATTTGAAATCTCCTTTTTTTTATTGCGGTGTAAACTGGTGCAAAGATGAGAACTAGAGTGGAAAAGACGCATATACTTAAAAATGGGCAGGGGATAAATATATCAACAGCTCATTTCAACACAGGCTATATCACTACCTCTGCCAGTGCAATTTTTTACTGTCTTAAACAAGATGTGGTTTGGTTTTAATCACTATCAGAGTTCAGCTAGTGGCTAAATCAGCTTGTAAGATCCCTGACTCAGGGATGTTTTGTGTTTGGCTCCTATAGTCACTCATGAGATTTTTAAAAAGACCAATTTACACCATTTAACCTGTGAGTGAGTTGGGATTTGAAACTGAGTTTGAGCCTTTGGGGTAGTGTTCACTACACATCTATATGAGGTGACCATGAGGAGATGCAGGGTAAAGTGGCACTGGAAACCAGAAAAGTGAGGTGCTCCAAAGGCTGTAGGGGCCATAGTCCAGCTCTGACATCCCATACACACCATAAAACAGCAAAAGTACAGGGAGAGAAGGGTAGGTTCATATTAAACACAGGAGTTCCAGAATTGACAGCTGACAGAGCCAATGAAGAGGTGGGTCAGAATATCTCAGTAATAAGGTCCTTAGACCACAGGCAACTGGAGGGGGATTTGGGCTGGGAGGGAGGGGCACAGTGGCCACCTGCCCCTGCCTTGCCCCTGCCCCCGCCCATGCTCCCCCTTTCTCCACCCATGCTCTGCCCATGCTCCCCCACTTCCTGCCCCTGCTCTGCCCATTCCCTGCCCTCTCCCCACCCATGCTCTGCTCCTCCCTTTGCTTTGCCACTGCCTGCCACTTCTGGTGAGTGTTTGCAAGCTCACATTGCTCTTGGGCTGTACTGCTCTGGGGGAGAGGTGGGACTGCCCCCGCACTCACCGGAAGTGGCACAGCATTGATGGTGAGTGCAGGGCGGGGCCCAACGCTGGGGATGGTATATGTGACCCCCTGTGTACCCTCACATGTCACCCCTGCCTTTGACTTTGATGGCTGGAGGGAGAACTTCAAGCCAAGTGTAGATGCAGCATTTGCAAAATCTCTGACCTGGGTCCAGTCAAAGAGACTTAGAATTATACCTCATCTCCATGGGCCACACTACTGGCCATAGGTGAGACCGTCTTCTGGGATGGAGTAATTCTTCTAACTGCACCTGGGTATTTAGAATTTGCAGGGTGTGTCGACTGAACCACAGCAGGGCTGGGATTGGATGCAGGGGGAGCACACAGCTCTCACCGTCAATGTTGTGCAATCAGCACACACCGCACTTCACGTGCCCTTGCTTTGCAAGTGTGTCACTTTCGTAATACCAATAGGAGGAAAACTACTTGGATAGAAACCAGCAGAGTCTGGTAATCCAGCATGTGGGTAACAGTAACTAAAATGTCTCATGGGCCACACATAGGGCAGGTTGCTCACGAATGGCTCAAATGCTCCTTCAGTGTTGAGCTACTCAAATGATTTCTATGTCAACCAACAGATTTCAGCCCTTGGAGCTGAGAAAGCACCAAGAATCAACCCTTCCTTGTCTAAGGACCCTTGCTAGCAGCTGGGCATGGCTAGCTTAGAAAGTTACTTTAAAGGTGTTAGGTCCCTAGGCTGTGTGCTAGATGAGGAACGTTTAATCAGGCTCTTTGAAGAGTGCCACAAAGTTTGAGAATTTTGGTAGACATTGAGCCGGACAACTGGGAAGAACTAGCAGACGACCACAGCAGATGGAGGCAGGGGTTACACAAGGGCCTTCAGAAGGGCGAGTTGAAGATCAGACAGCTAGCAGAGGAGAAGCGAGCGCACAGAAAGCACAGTAAGGACTTGCCAGACACCCACCACATCTGCAAGAGATGCAGCAAGGACTGTCACTCTCGTGTGGGTCTTCGTAGTCACAGTAGACGATGTAAATGAAGTCCTCAATTGAAACTCTAAAGGGCGCGATCCATAGTCTATGCAGACTGAAGGATGCCTACTACTACTCTAATTAAGTATCAGAGGGGTAGCAGTGTTAGTCTGGATCTGTAACAGCAACGAAGGGTCCTGTGGCAATTCATCTGCAAATTCGACACCCTCAGCTCAGGCTTAAACAAAGACTGTGAATGGCTGGCTAAATACAAAAGCAGCTTCCCCTCCCTTGGTGTTCACACCTCCAGATCAACTGCTGGTAGTAAGCCTCACCTTTGCTGACTGAGCTAACCTTGTTATCCCCATCCTTGCTCTGGCTTATTTATACCTGGCCCTGCAGATTTCCAAGACCAGCATCTGATGAAGTGAGTCTGTGCTCACGAAAGCTCATGCTCAAAACTTTTCTGTTTGTCTATAAGGTGCCACAGGACCCTTCGTTACTTCTCTAATTAAACATTCATAATTACCACTGCTTGGTAACAATAGGCCTTTCTCTGTTTTGTTGAAGGTGTGGGCTGACACATTCGGATCTGATGTCTGGTAGGCCTTACAGACCAAGTGCCAAATGGACAACATTGCTTCCTAAACTTTTGTTATTCTAAAATGAATTCACTGTATAATGGAAGTCATGGACCCATGGTTTCATTGTTCTCAGTCACCAGCAGAAAAGAAGCTGAAGATGGTTGTAGGCAGGCTGGCCTTTTACAACACAATTCAAAGTGTTCAGAGCTGCAGATCAGTGAGTTCACACTACCACCTGTTGGTCAAGTGCCTCCGAGTGGGAGACGCAAAAGGTGAAATTACAACTCTTAACTGTGGAGAACTATAGTGGTAATTTTGTGATGAAGAACATTCTTTTTCTCCTCCTTGTTTGTTCTTTCATAAGAGAATGCAGCAAATCAATTGGCCTGTATGTTATAAAAATAAGAAGCTAAGTTACCCACACGTAGAACCATTTGGTTGTGCATAATTGGCTAACTGCACACGTTGCTAAATTTGCATTTGTGCATGTAATTATACTTTTGGTATATGTAATTTTACATGTGCAACCCTTCTTCCAGTTTATTTGCTACTGTGACTCATGGCCATAGAATGCAAATCTCCCATTGACTTAAGTGGGGCTAGGATTTACCTCATAATCTGTCTGTATTAGAAAGGCTCCTATTTCCTATTGCAAATGAGATACACACACACATATGTAACATTCTAAGTATTATGATGTGTATTCTGCCAAACCATTTTGTGGTAGAAATAGACTTAAATCCTTATGATCAATATTCTGTTCTTAGTCCTGAAGCAGATATTGTAATATAGGATAGGAATAAATGGAATGATTTATCTACCCTTGTTATGTGCGTGAGCATGAGGAATGTGTGAGTGATAAGTATGAAGACCATCACTGGGCCAGATGCTAGAGGGAGGGCCCAACAGTTGAAGAGAAGGCTCCAGGGATTGCTGCATGTCAAAAGAGGGCAGACTGACAATCCAGGACACTGAGGGAAGACAAGATGGGAACCAGTTTACTGTGGCAAAATGAAAAGATAAGGAACAAGGACAACCTGAAATAACAAACATCTGCAAGGAAAACAGCATGCACTGACCCCGATGAAAAGAAACCATTAAAAAGGAGGACTGCTTTCCCATAAGGGTTGGGTAGCGTCCTGCCCCAGAAGAATGGATCCTCAGTCAGCACCAAGATTGAATCCTGCCCCCCTTGAACTTAACCTGCTTGTCTGCCAAGCTAATGCAAGCACCAGACTGGTAACTATAAACATCAACTGGCAGGACGTGTCTGTGTGTGTCTTTCTAAGCATATGCTCTCCGTTTTTCTATTGTATTCTTCAAAAAAAAGTGGCATATTGCCTTTTCCCCGAGAAAGATCCTGTATGCTTCCTATAAGCATAACATTTTAACTTCAGATTTAGAAATATTTTTCATACAAACCAACCAAAATTATGCTGATAACACAATGATAATGTTCTCAACCATGCTATGTCTTCCAAATGCTTATAGAGATCTAGGCCTGTTTTCTGACCTGCTTGAAAACACAGATAGTATACCATATTGATGTTTTACATGGTTAAAATAGAAGGAACACACTGTCTTCCAGAGACGTAAACATGGTAAAATGTACAGACCTTAAGTTCCTGTACTTCCAGTTTCCTGTCACTGATTTCTTTCAGAAGCTGAGATTTCTCCACCTCCATTGCACCAGCAGTTCGACCATGTTGGCCCACAATCTGGGTCATGTTATCAATTTGCTTTTGGAAGATCTCAATAACTCTCTGTTTTTCCAACACTTGCAATTTCAGTGTCTCACACTCTGATTGCACATTTTGTAAGTAGTTCCCTTCATTTTTCAAGTGCTGGAGCTCCTGCAACTTACTATCTACCCGTGATCGGAGCTTCTTGATTTCCTCATTGGTAATTTCAATGGCTCTCTCCTTCTCTTGCAGGCAGGCTGTCAAGTCAGACACTATTCGCTCAGAAGCCTCCAGATTTATATTCTTTGCAGTTAGATCTTCAACTGCTTTACGGAGCATCTCTTTGGTTGATTCTAGCTGGGCAGTCAAGGAGGAGACTCTTTCAATGCTTTCATTCTTTTCCTTAATTGCAGCCATCTGAATGGTAACAATAAACTGGTCAGCTTTGACAAACTTATTTTATATAACTTTTTACTTAGGGGTTTTCTAGCTACCAATCAATGGGGTTTCTTTTGCATGCATCATTATATTATCTAAGAGCTTCATCAGCAAATTAGTTTGGCATGACAAGGACTCTAGTGGATTTCATGATTCGTCTGCTTTTCTTCCTTCCTTGGTAACAGTCAAGGAAATACAGGCTGCGTCTACACGTGCACGCTACTTCGAAGTAGTGGCTCCGACTTCGAAATAGCGCCCGTCACGGCTACACGTGTTGGGCGCTATTTCTAAGTTGAAATCGATGTTAGGTGGCAAGACGTCGAAGTCGCTAACCCCATGAGGGGATGGGAATAGCGCCCTACTTCAAAGTTGAATGTCGAAGTAGGGCACGTGTAGACGATCCGCGTCCCGCAGCATCGAAATAGTGGGGTCCTCCATGGCGGCCATCAGCTGAGGGGTTGAGAGACACTCTCTCTCCAGCCCCTGTGGGGCTCTATGCTCACCGTGTGCAGCAGCCCTTAGCCCAGGGCTTCTGGCTGCTGCTGCGGCAGCTGGGGATCCATGCTGCATGCACAAGGTCTGCAACCAGTTGTCGGCTCTGTGGATCTTGTGTTGTTTAGTGCAACTGTGTCTGGGAGGGGCCCTTTAAGGGAGCGGCTTGCTGTTGAGTCCACCCTGTGACCCTGTCTGCAGCTGTTCCTGGCACCCTTATTTCGATGTGTGCTACTTTGGCGTGTAGACGTTCCCTCGCAGTGCCTATTTCGATGTGGTGCTGTCCAACGTCGAAGTTGAACGTCGACGTTGCCAGCCCTGGAGGACGTGTAGACGTTATTCATCGAAATAGACTATTTCGATGTCGCTACATCGAAATAAGCTATTTCGATGTAGCGTGCACGTGTAGACGTAGCCATAGTGTGAAATATAGACAAAAATGTCTGACAGATGTGAAAAGTAGAATAAGCAAATGAAATGTCTCTGCACTATTTAGAGGAGACAGGGTCTATCTAAATCATTCAACATATTAAACCCAGTAACTTCAGAAACTACAGACGTATTAGGTCATCAGATGGGTTTTACCCACAAAGGTTCATGACCTAATAAATGTGTTAGTCTCTAAGGTGCCACAGTGCTGCCTGTTATATTAAAGCCAGGTGGAAGAAGTATGGCTGCAGCAATAATATGTAACTAATGTTATTTCTGTAGACAGCAATGTTAGTAGGCTTTCATGGGATAACCTCCACCAGAAAGTGTCATGGCTCTAGAACCACTAATAGTACAATACGGATGCAGAAGACAAGAATGGACCTAGGAATACTAGGAATGGATGGTAGAATTTCAAGGGGTGTGCGGTTGCAGGAAGGTGGGTGCTGTAGCATAAGCCAGGCTGGTTGGTGGCAAATAAAAGAATCAATATATAGACAATGTATAGATTAATTTGATCTAAAGTAGAGAACAGCAGCTGGCAGGATTGGGACTGTGTTACTTTTTTGGAGATGGAACATTTTTGAGAGGATGCAGCAGTTTGGAGGAAGGAGCTGACTCATTAGTGGATGCCCAGGAGTCTACTCTGTTGAAAGCAATAAATAGAACAGTTTTTTCAAACAGAGGGCTACACTCAGCCCAACAATTAAGTCTTGGACATAAACACTGCCATGTCCTGACGAAATACTGTATAGAATGGATCTATTGTGAGGGTCTTTTGTTCACAAACTCTTTCTGCAGAAGTGACTGCCAACATAAATACTGTTTTGAAAGAGACATGAATAGAGAACAGTCCACGAGAGGCTCACAGGCTGCTTCCATTAGTGCTGTGCACATTACATTTACTGCACATGAACAAAATGTGATTGCTGAAGGCTTATTACTTGGCCACAGCCAAACCAAGTTTCACTAGAACATTCCAAATCACTTCTCCATGAAATATACTAACATGCCAAATTTCAGATTGGGAAAGTTCCAGGAAGCTATTCATGATTAAAATGAGGGCTGTAGAATAGAGACTCTGGTACTTTAAGTATAGCTGCTGCCCATCTTCTGGCTAAGATAACAAAAATTGTACTATTTATAGTATACCTCTAGTGTATGAGAATGGGAAACCCCTCAATGGTAGTTCTACCACTCAGCAGTTGCTTCCTCACCTGACGTTCCATTTGTCCCTGGCACTCAGTCTTCATTGTCTTCACTATGTTCTCCATGCGCTGCAACTCCATGTTCTTGTTGTCCAGTTCTCTCCGTAAGTGGTCAATGGTGATGCTGTTGCCAGTGTCCCGATCCCAAAGTCGCTTGTTCTGCTCCTTCTCCAGACTCAGTTCCATTTCTTTTTTATGTATATCAGCCTGCAAGAAATTACAGCAGCCATGTCCTTCTTTAAATCATTAAGCCATTCTGTCATTTATTTTCTTTAATATTAGCAACAATCAGTTACATAGTTAAAACTTCATTACCATAACTTTACTCCTAGTAAAAGCCAGGATTTCTGGTGAGCAGCTAGGCTGATGCTTTTGAGTTTGTTTCCTTCAACACAGCAATAACTTTAAACAAACACTCTTCTCAGTACTACTACTTTCTCTGTCTTACAGCATTTAACATTTCAAGGCTTGAAACCTTTCCTGCTATTTCTACCCCAACATACCTTATTCCAAAAACTCCTAATAGCCAGGAAAATGAAGAAAGCAGCACTGTATCAACATTAAAAGTTAACAGAATACAAATAGTACAGTCTATACCCAGGAAGGAAATCATCTACCTTTAACAGTAGTAACTGTAATTAATTGGTTTTATTTACTCTATTTGCAGACAAGAGTTTGTTTTACTTTTTTTCAGTCATTTTCGCTGAGAAATGAGTATAAAGGTTCAAAAACTGATGCCACAATCCAAAAATATGAGGCAATTTAGTAGGGTGACCATATCTCCCTGTCCCAAATACGGGACAGGAAGATATGGGGGTTGTGGGGGTGGCTCCCCAACTACGGCCGCCAAAGACTGCCGCCCCAGTGGACCTCCCCAGCTGCCCCATGCCTCAGGGGGCCAGGAAGGAAGTGGCAGCGGTACCGGTGTCCCACCCCAGCTGCAGGACAGTGCGGTGAGGGTCCCGGCTCCCCAGGGCACTGGTGGGGGCTGGGAACTCAGGCTTGGGTCCCAGATTGGGCCTGACCTGCAGAGGAGCAAACCTGCAGAGTGAGGGGCCAGGAACCAAACTGGGAATTACCAACTGCTGCCTCCTGGGTCAGGTTAGGGCTTGAGCAGCTGAGTGCCCCCGCCCCCACAGGGTGCTGAACCTAGGGGTGCTGGGGGCTTGAGGCAGGCCCCATCCTGCCCAGGGTTACAGGCTGGTTCAGTGGCACTCAGCACCACCCCTGCCAATCTGCCCCGAGCTGGGCTGCCCTGGTTGCTCCCCCACCCCACGGTCCCCTCCGTCTGACCAGCCTGAGCCACAGATGTGGGGGATGTGGGCAGGGGGCTGCCACGCAGCATGGCCAGAGCGCAGCAGGGAGCGGGCTGTGGGCAGCTGCTCCCTGGGGGCTGGGAGAAGCCAAGGGACCCCAGCCAGGTGAGGGTCGCTCGCTGCACGCTCCAGGGGCTGGACCCTGCGGGGTGCTTGGACCACACGGGCGGGGTGGGGGAACACCATTGCTCCCAGGAAGCTGACGGCAGTGCTGCCGTGCCCAGGAGGAGCAGTCCTGCGGCAGAGGTTGGGGTGGGCACTGGAACCTTCGCAGAACCTGGATGCCACTGAGTGCAGTGCACAGGCACAGAGCACCCCCGGGTCCTGCCCCAACAGCCCAGTCCAGAGCTCCACTACTTCTGCCTGTGCTGTCTCACCGCCCAGCCCGTGGGCTTTGGGGTCCGGGTGCCCCCCTGTCCCCTGGGAGCCTGGCAGATTGGCAAGGCGCTGCTCCCAGGGTGGGGCTGGGGGCTGCCTATGCGGGCTGGGCTGGGCATGTCACACCCAGCAGCTGCCCCTGTGGCAAAGGCCCCGGCCTGGCAGGGTGCACGTGCAGGGCCCCGGGAGACCTGGGCCCAGCTGCACATCCTGAAGGCTACCCTGGGACCCCAGGTAAGCGTGTGGCCCTGGCTCCAAGGCAGGCTGGGCACTGGTGTCCCCAAGCAGCTCGCAGGGCTGCCAGGCAGCTCAGAGCCACAGAAAGCAACCACGGCTCCCTGGCCCCGCGGGCTGGTGCTGTGCAGTGCCCGGAACCCTCTGCCTCTCTTGCCAGAGCTGCACAGCTGGACTTCCGGCTTCCCCGCACCTCTGGGAGCCAAAAAGGAGGAGGCAGCCACCCCACCCCCCACCTACACTCCCACATAACTCTTCCTTTCCAGCCCTGCTGGCTTCCTCTGATGTGGCCGCAGAGCACGTGAGTATGTGCTCTCCAGCCAGCAGCTGCACTTGCGTGCCACTAGGGGCCCAAATATGGGGCAATTAGCCCCTTTGTTGAAATAAGTCAGGAAACCTTGCTGGTGCCTGAAATACAGGGCTGTCCCGCTCACTACGGGATGGATGGTCACCCTACAATTTAGAAAACTTTAATTTTAAAAAGGGGGTTAGCAGAAAATCCAGAGGCCAAAATTCTGGAATTGGAAGCAGAATACGGCAGAAAGCCAAAGAAAAGGAGAATGCAATGGGAGGCTCGGAGAGTGACAGAGTGAACATGCACAGCAATTCATTGAAACAAACTTAACTGTTCTCCCAATGGCTTGAAGAACATTAGAAACTCAGACAGGCTTATTGTCCTACTACAGCTTCATTTATCAGTGATCATAAAACTAGAATAGTTTCCTCCTACTTGTATAGTGACTGTCCTGACTTTAACTGTCTCTACTCTATAAAGAATTCACAGGAAAGAATATAATTTACACACTCCTGATTAGATAAACATCATACAGAATACAATCATGTACAACAGTTCTTCAGGTTCCTTATGTGACTGATTATACAAGTGACACTAGAGGGAGAGTTGGCATACTAGCCTCCCAAATCCCAATCATGAAATTATGTAACTCATACACAGCGCTAAAGAGCAGCAAGATAATGAAGTATTATGCTCCACATTAGGAAAAGGGTGTACGTACGAAACCAATGATCTGTGATGTACACTCATTTTACTATTATCTGTGCAAGGCGCCATTCATCTGAGGAAGCGGGTTTTACCCACGAAAGCTCATGACCTAATAAATGGGCTAGTCTGTAAGGTGCTGCAGGACTGCTTGTTATTTGTGAAGCTACAGCCTAACCCGGTTACCCCTCTGACACTAGGAGCACTGTTTGTTTTCAGTTTAAGATTTCTTCACTCTAGGGCTAGGGACTATTTAGAGCAGTTAAGGAAAGTCCTGGGTTTAAACAAAAATTCTTGCGAAGTAGGTGTGAAGGTTGAAAAGAGGGGAAGGTGGGATGCTAGCCTTGCTTAGCTCTAGGGTTTGAGTTAAGCATGGGAATAGGCAACAGGCGAAGGATCATCTGATGACAACCTGTTCTGTTTACTCCCTCTGGGGTTCCAGGCACTGGTCACTGTTGGAAGAGTGGATGGGCTAGATGGACCTTTGATCTGACCTAGTGTGGTCATTCTTACGTTTGGGACCCTTGACTGCAATCTTCATAATTTCAAATGTTTGTGTTTATTTTAATGTTAACCTTAGCTCTGAATTTCCTCAGTTTCGGTTGGAAAAGAACTGGTGATGAGGAATGTACCCCAGGTAACCAGTGAAAGAATTAACTGTCGTGGAGAGTTCAATTAGGGCACCTGATTGCACCTGGATGGTATGCCTGACCCAATCAAAGATGAATCCCAGTAAAAGAAAAGACTGGCAGGGTCATGGAGAAAGCCAACATACAGAGCTATCCCTGGGATCGTCTCCTGAGCGGAGGTCAATGAGCGGCAAGAAGCAGCTACTGAGGTGGAGTAAGCTGATAAAAGGGAAGAATTGGAACTTCTGGAGAGAGATCCTGGAGAGATGCGCAAATGAGGTCTACAGCAGGGGAAACCTGAGATGTGAAATAAGACCTTGAGGAGGGCAGAAGTTTAAGTTTGCTCTTCTAGTTTGGGGTTTGTGGGGAAATCCAGGGAAGAGCTTTGTGAGTCCTGGCCCCTGAAAAAAGGGTGATACTAGAGAAGCTGAAGGCCTGAAAAAGGCCATGGAAGGCGGATGTCCAGGAAAGCAACAGCATGGTGTCTGAAGGGGCAAGTGTTGGTTACTGGCTGTAAGGGCCCAGTGTAATGGTAAGTTCTGGGTTCCCCTGCCTCTCACTGGGGAAGATAGCGTGAAACCCGTGGCACGGAGTTATGGCTGACTGAAAGCCCTGGATGAAGGCTTGTAGGGATCACGGGGACCAGAGCTGGGGCCCAAAGTAAGGACTGGGCCTATTACTTGTGAGACTTCTTGTTATCCTAGAAGGAGTAGCACTAAATGCGCCCTGACGGGTGGGCTGAGTTGTCAGAAGAGGCAGACCACTTCCTGACAGGAGCTGGTGCTGCCAGGAGAGAAGAGGAATCTGCTCTGTCACGTCCAGCTGCAACGGGTATGCCTGCATTGAGTGTGATCTTTGCCAGACCTTTCTGAGGATTTCTGAGGCAATATCATTCACCTTATAATAAGACTCAATCTCAGTTATAAAGAGGTGGCCAGATTTCTACAATAAACAAGGTGCAAACAACAGTAACAAAAGCTCTTTAAAGATGGTTTATTCCACGCATGCAATTGCTAAACAAACTGATTACTGAAATAGAACCCCCTATAAATTGTTCTTCAGTGGTTTATCAGTATCTTAAATTCCTACCATCAGTTGCTGAAGCTGATCATCCAGGTTTCCAGATTCTTGACTGTACTGATCCCGTTCAGTTTGAGCCTCTGCTATCTCAGACTGAGCCAGGTGCAACTGCTTTTCCAGATCTTCTATCTAAAGTATGCACACAAATCAAAAACACATTATATCTGCTGCGCATTATCTTATGGGACAGCTTTACTCTGAGAAGTGACTATGTATAAAAGGTGCTCTCTTACTCAGCAGATCTCAGGTATGCAGAGATATAGCTGGTTGCTTTCTTAATTAAAATGAAGCTTCACTATTTTTTTTCTTATTAGTCCTGGAGTGCCAAAACAGCTAGAGGAGCTGTGGATTATATTGGATTCTAGTATTCCCACTCAAATCTAATCAAGGGAATTGTTAGCTATAGTCTAAATGCTGGTGATGTATGAGCTAGAGAACACAATTACCTTCACTTGAAGATTCCCGTTGAGAATGCAGGGTTGGCAGTTAGGTTAACTAAGCATTTTACTTGAAAACTGAGCACATTTGATAAAGAGTCACTGGCTACGTCTACACGTGCAGCCAACATCGAAATAGTCTATTTCGATGAATAACGTCTACACGTCCTCCAGGGCCGGCAACGTCGATGTTCAACTTCGACGTTGCTCAGCCCAACATCGAAATAGGTGCAGCGAGGGAACGTCTACACGTCAAAGTAGCACACATCGAAATAGGGATGCCAGGCACAGCTGCAGACAGGGTCACAGGGCGGACTCAACAGCAAGCCGCTCCCTTAAAGGGCCCCTCCCAGACACAGTTGCACTAAACAACACAAGATACACAGAGCTGACAACTGGTTGCAGACCCTGTGCCTGCAGCATAGATCCCCAGCTGCCGCAGAAGCAGCCAGAAGCCCTGGGCTAAGGGCTGCTGCCCACGATGACCATAGAGCCCCGCAGGGGCTGGAGAGAGAGCATCTCTCAACCCCCCAGCTGATGGCCGCCATGGAGGACCCGGCAATTTCGACGTTGCGGGACGCGGATCGTCTACACGGTCCCTACTTCGACGTTGAACGTCGAAGTAGGGCGCTATTCCTATCTCCTCATGAGGTTAGCGACTTCGACGTCTCGCCGCCTAACGTCGAAGTTAACTTCGAAATAGCGCCCGACGCATGTAGACGCGACGGGCGCTATTTCGAAGTTGGTGCCGCTACTTCGAAGTAGCGTGCACGTGTAGACGCAGCCACTGTGTGATAATAATAGCACATGCTCTAGTTAGTAATATAGAGTAGTACTATATCTGCACAGCTGGGTTATTCAGGTTCCCTGTTCTTCAGACCAGTGGAAACTGGGACCATCATACCAATGATGCTACCACTATCCAACTGGAGAGCACACTGCAGTGATCTCCTTGACCACTCTTATTCCAGAGTGTGGGAGAGGCAAGATTTGCTCTCCTTGTTACTGAGCTGCAATTCTGATTTTAAGACCTCCAGTGCTCTCTGATTAGGAAGAAGGTTAGAGCTAGGGTGGGGCCCCTGATAACACCTCTGCTTTCTAAAAGTGCAACATTATAGAACCACTCCTAGGCCTTTTGTTTGCTGTTTCCTTCCCATGTGGAGGAGCACCAGGTGCTAATCAATACGTAAGGAGGACGTCACCCAGTCCCTGATCTGACCTCTCTCTCTCCTCTGTGAGAATCCAAGCCATTGAAGAGGCCTGTGTAAGCCTCAGAGATGAGGGAAGGTAGAATTAAAATGGCTGGTCCCTAGCCCCCTTATGTCCTTGTGGGGCAGATCTGTTAATGGAGAAAGCCCTTCACGAACAGATCTCCGTAGGACAATCTGAGCCAGGATTTGGCAGAGTCTGGAGAGTTCCTTCCCAAACACAGGGTGGGAGAAATGGCTCTACTACCCAGAGTCCTCTAAAAGTGCCTGTCTACCTTGGTCATATTCACTTTATTCTTCAAGGTAAAGAGGGATCCCTCAGACAAGCCCTGGCCTGAGAGAAAGGCTCTGCGTGTCTGTAGCAACAGCTGATGAAGTCACTAATACCTACAAACAGCAGGGAGCTGTATTCCTTCACCAGGAATATATTGTCAAATCTATGTGCAAATGAAGGGTCTAGCTCTATCTGGAGGTGATCACTGTTCTCTAATGTGATACAGCTGGTGACAGTGTAGGAGACCTATAGAAAAAAAATTTAAACAATGTTGGGGATCAGCTCACACATGCTGATAAACAGACATTTAAAATATAGGTGGGTGCATATCCTTACATACTTAAATTAATATTAAAGAATTTAAAGAAGTGGCCTGATTTTTCAGAAGGGCTGAAGGTACTCTAAAGTTATAACTCACAGTAACTTCACTTGGGGTGGGGGGAACCAGACGCTTATCAGACCCTCAAATTTGAAAATTTCAGGTACTTTTCAGTTTACTAAGGTTTTTTCCTAGTGGAGAGGCTTGAGAGCACTGCCTGAACACACGGGCTGTGTCTACACTTGCATTCCTCTTGCGAAAGAGGAATGCAAATGAGGGAAGTCAAAAATGCAAATGATGCACTGATTTACATATCTCATGCTTCATTTGCATAATCTCTTTTCGGAAGAGATTCTTTCAAAAGAAAAAAAGCAGTGTAGACGTGGCTCTTTCTGAAATAAACCCCGTCTTCGAAAGAACCCTTCTTCCTATTTTCTTTTGAAAAAGCCCATCTACACTGCTTTTTTTCTTTAGAAAGAATCCCTTCTGAAAAGAGATTATGCAAATGAAGCATGAGATATGTAAATCAGTGCATCATTTGCATTTTTGATTTCCCTCATTTGTATTCCTCTTTTGAGAGAGGACTGCGAGTGTAGACATAGCCATGAAGTTATAGAAGCCTTATTTAGATACCAGACATTATAAACCCCTACTCATGCATGGCACTAACTCTACAGCCGAGACCCCAGTGAGATCAGATGCTCTCCAATTTTTAACTTGTCTCTCATTGAAGACTATTGTTTATACAGTATATTGTACTTCCAGTTTGGAAGTCATCCTGTATGTTTGTAGACCAAAGAACAGTTCATTCTGGAGGTATCCAAAAGTGAGGTTTCCTGGAGTTAGTAACTTTCAGAATATTGCACATAAAATGTTGGGTGTCTATTTCTGAATCTTTTGTTAATAACTCTGAAAGGGAAAAGTGTCCAAAACTGTTCCCTGTGGTCATAGACATATGAGTGGCATCTTCTAGACAAACATCTGTCAGGGATGATCTAGTGTTGGTGCCAGGCGATTAGCAAGACAAAGTGGAAGAGGTAATATCTCTTATTGGACCAAATTCTACTGGTGAGGGAGACAAGTTTCGAGCTTACACAGTGCTCTTTTCAGGTCTGGGAAATGTACAGAGTGTCACAGGGTGGAACAGATTGTTTAACATAAGTTGTTAACAGATATTTCAAGGGGTGATTCCAGGGGAAATAGCTCATTAATATCTCTCTCCAGTCCTGGGGGGTGGATAGGAAATATGACTATACTACCCTACTTGTCACCTGATGGAGCATCATCAAAAAAATTACAACCCTGAAAGAAATCTACCCATTTCTGGCTTTCAAACAACCTCTCCCCACAAGTATCAGAGGGGTAGCCATGTTAGTCTGTATCCGCAAAAACAACGAGGAGTCCTGCGGCAATTTATAGATTAACAGATATTTTGGAGCACAAGCTTTCGTGGGCAAAGACCTGCTTTGTCAGACACAATGTAGTGGAGATTCCAGAGGGGTACCAAGCTCGTCATCAGAAGCAAGCTCCCCACAGACCAGGACTCACAGACTCAAAGTGGCACACTTGTCAAGACTCGGGGGTCCTACATTTGTGGGTGTACCTGAACCAGTACAATAAATGCCCCAATAATGATTTTGTGGGAGAAGCAAGGCAATCATTTTGCTCTCAAATGAACTCATGCATAAAATCATAACCAACAAAAATACTGTCTACGTCACTTACGGGTGAACACTTTTCATAAAGCAAACGCTCTACACCTGACCTGTCATTTCTTGTCCTCAAAGGAAACCTGCACAACACCTTCAAAAGATGAGCCTTGGAGTTTAAATTCATAACTTTGCTAAATGCTAAAAATGAAGGACTGAATAGCGACTCTGGATTTATGGTTTAGTATAACAATCTCCATCCCAAGCTCTTTTCCATTCCATTTCCCCTCTGTCACCTGTCACCTCCCTGCCCCATCACTGAAAACTGGCCACTTCATCTTGAATCAGAGAGGTAGCCGTGTTAGTCCGTATCTGCAAAATCTACTAGAAGTCCAGTGGCACCTTATAGAGTAACAGATTTGTTAGTCTGTAAGGTGTCACAGGACTTCTCGTTGTTTTCACCTTGGATGGTTCTTGAAATCTGTTCACCACTTTTTACTCCTGGGGGAACTCTGTGCCATTGAACCAAACTGCAAACCCTGTATATAAATAATGGAAACCAGTTCAAGCAGAGGGGTTTGGTGGCACGTATGCTTAAATATGGTGTAGACAATGCAGTAGTTTAGTAAGAAAAACAGTACCTGGATACAAGACTAATGCTCTATCTCATCAGCCGTTTCTCTAAAACGACACTTTTTCACTGGAGATATTTAAGAATAGGTTAGATAGATATCTATCAGGGAAGGTTTAGATAGTACTTGGTCCTGCCATTGGAGCAGGGGGCTGGATTCGATGGCCTCTCGAGGTCCCTTCCAGTCCTAGTATTCTATGATTCTATGATTCAAATGAGTGTGATTATATTTTTTCTGAACTATACAGTGTGTTTCAGCTAGAGCTAGTAACACTGAAGGCCACACACACCTTGTCTTCATACATCCTTCTAGCTTCCCGCAATTCCGAACGCAGCTGAGAAACAGTGGATTCCAGTTGACTGACCTGACGCATGTACATTGAATTCTGGTTTCGTGTTTGTTCTCTGAGGAAAATTTTGAAAGGAAAAAAAAATTGTGAGTGCTGCCAAAGCAATGGTACATAAACAGCTGTGCTAAAGATACAATCCCTAGACTTCACGGTATTAAGTTTAGTTATAGTCTGAAATGCGACAATATAAAACTGGTACCTTCATACTCCACAGATCTGCTCCCTGTGTATTCAAAGTTGATTCATTTATGGGCAAAAATAAGGTGCTGCCATTTTTATTTCTGTTTACAGTTTTGGCTAAAGTATCATCAACACGTTAACTAAGTTTTAATTGGGGAGCCAGATTTTTTCTTTAGTTGCACCTACACGAGTGGAACTCTGGGCAGAATTCAGCTCACAGAACTTCCATCATGAGTGATTATTTTCAAGTCACACACAACACAGTTTGGCTTCCAGCCCCCAGCTTGAGTTTGCAGGACTGGCAGATAGAAAACTCATATGTTAAGGTAATGGCAAAAACAATGCAAAGTCCTGGGGCACCTTATAGGCTAATGGATATTTTGGAGCATAAGCTTTCAGATGGCACCTGATGAAGCTGGTCTTTGCCCATGAAAGCTTATGCTCCAAAATATCTGTTAGTCTATAAGGTGCCACGGGACTTCACATTGTTTTTGCGGATACAGACTAACACAGCTACCCCTCTGATACATATTCTGAGGTATAAACTGAGCACATCTGACCTGCAAATCATCGTGAGACCATGAACAGGGAGCCATCATACTATTTTTCTGTCACTCAGTTATCAGCAATGCCAAAATTGGCCACATACGTGACTTTTCCACATGATCTTTTGTAAGATTCATTTATTTCTGCCAGGAAACATCACCAGAATTCACCAATTTTTGTTTATGAACCAGGTGACAACATGTGTATCATTGGGAATGAATTTTGGAACAGAGTCATCCCAACTCTTGATGGGTAAGGAATCCAGACATAGCTTTTCAATTCTGAACAGACCCATTTCTGTTTAATTTAAATACGGCTGGTGCAAAGTGTTTTCCTGCTCTGTGAGTGGTACAGAGGGGGAGCAGGGCCATGGGCCCACATCTTCCTAACCACTTTTTGGAGTCCTGCTTCCCAAGATGAGCGGGAAAGAAGCAGTCTCTGTGGTACCAAGAGAGTGCAGGGAATGCTATTGTGAGCATCCCTCAGGCTTCTTGCCCCCAGAATTGTTCACTCCTTCAGTGCAATACTGTGCACTGTCGCAAGGGTTCCTCTTAACTTAGGACTCAGAGATTTGCTCAAAGTCACAAAAAAGAAATGTATTTCAAGTGTGAAAAGAGCCCAGGGCTGACTCTCCTCTCACCTCCACCAGAGTACCGCCAATGACTTCATCCAACTTTGCTTCTGCCTGAGAGTCAGTTCCCATGTCTTCCTCTGTCTTAACTCTCAGAGTTTTGCCTTAAGCACAAGGCTATGTTCCCTTCCAGCCACTTAGTCCTGTTTCTAGATTTCTCCTCCCATTATTTCTGAAGTCGTTGATGAACTCTGAAGTAAAGTTACTAAGGCTTGGTCTATACTAGGGAGTGAAGTCAATTTCAGATACACAATTTGTACCAATTGCGTAGCTGGAATCAACCTGTCTGCAATCAACTTGCCTGGCTGTCTACACAGAGGGAGTTTCTCCCATCAACCTCCCTTACTCCTTGTGATATTTAGGAGCACAGAGGTCGACTCCCAATCCCAGATAGTTTGATTTTGCACGTCTCTACCAGGTGCGCAAAATTGAGCTCCGGAAGATCTTCCTGGTAATGTAGACATACCCTGAGAAATCTTAGCATGCTAGCGGAGAGAGATCTCTCTAGAATCAAGGTTAATTTTAATGTGTTCTACACTATAACTGAGAAACATACTGAATGATCTCCATTTGGCTTTGGATACTACTTGCATGGCTGCGTGCGCTGTTTGTTTTATCAGTCAGTGCTGCCACCTCCTGTTCATGATCATTTATTAGTTGCTCAATCCTTTCAAAAAAAGAATGAATACTGGTTACAATTCTAGACAAGGTAAGTAATTTTCTCACTGCATGAACAATACAGAGAAGAATATTTCTCAGTAGTCACAAGTTTAAAGATTTCAGGAACACATCACTAATGTAATTAATTGTATAAAACTAATCCGCAGTTTATTTTGATGATGCTGAACTGCTATAACTAGTAATTCAATTAGAAGGCGTGAGACATTACAGTTTATTGAAGCAAAGAAGGCCAAACTCTGAACAAAAAATCTAAGGAAGAGATGTGGGGGAAAACCAGGAAAACAAAAGATGACAAATAAAAGTCAAGTCACCCATGTACCAGACAAGCTGTAATACAATCTGCACTGGCGACATAAACAGCAAGTTCATTTGCTTGTTTTATTAAGAGAGCGAGGAACAGCCTTGATTAGAGAAAAAAAGCAAAAAGCACTGTAAGGATTTTTTTTCCAGGGTTACTTAAAAATATCTCTGGTCATTTCTATTTTCCATTGTACTTTCAAAAGCTACTGATTTTATCCTAACCAACTTTAACAATCGTGCTACTCTCCACATAACAATGATTTATATAGTTTTAGTTCTACTCATTAACAAACATGGCTATATTAGGAAAATATTAACATGACATGGGAAAGAACTCAGAAGTCAGAAAATCCTACAACTATAATCCAATGGAAATGGTTTTGCTCAGATGCTTTCAAAACATTGACCTCTCAGCAGAGATCATGTCTGGAAATTGTTAAATGTCAGGAAGTTATGGGCATTAAAAACACAAGGCTAGAATTAAAACATAAACCCCCAATAATAGTGATGGTTACATCTATTACAGTATCAGCGTCTGGTAAAAAAATTAATTCATCCTGGCCATGTGATTATGTGTCGCTGCCTGAACTATATTAGTGACTAACTAAAGAAAAGTTACCTATCTTGATGTTGTTGAAGCAGAAGTTCTGTTTTGACCTGTGATTCTTTTTTCAGCGATTCAAGTTGTTCCTCCAGCTGTTGTAAGTAAATTACAGTGTTGTTTATAGTGAGTAATCACTCTTACCCACTAGTAAGTGAAAAACACAGCCTAATCAATTATTAGTAGTTTGAGAAACCAAGTCTAACTTCTAGAACAGATTGCACAGTGAAAATTTACACAAGCAAGGTTAAATCTGGCAGTAAGCTATAGAGCTGAGTTGAGAACAGTACAGAGACACACGACCCCCGTGTCAGCTCAGCCAACGTTTTCCTCCTTCATGATGTTATTGCCTTTCTTCCTTTGTGCCTGGCCCAGTGCCAGTGGGCATTATGGTCACAGTTGGATTCCTGCCTTCCCCTTTTTCAGGGGCTAGCGTACACAGCAGTGTTAGTTCTGAAGTCTTTGCACTGCCTGAGCTCAAAACTCCCGTTGTACGTGGCCACTGAATGGACATACTGGGGGCATGAAGCTCTTTTTATCGTTGCTGTCTGTGTTGTAACACAAGGTAAGAACGCCCATTTTTCTTAGTGAACTGTCCTGACTAGAATTTTACCTGAAATAAAAGCATTTGTACTGTTTACCCAAGCTAACGTGTGGAGTTAAAATTATGAGGAACCTTGGGGTTCACCTTGAGTGCTAACATTATTATTTGTATTACCAAAGTGTCTACCATAGTTATCATCCTCTCCTCTTTTGTGAGCAATGGAATACACACTGGTGTCTAGCAGTCCCAGTCAGGGACCATGGCCACTGTGCTGGGTGCTCTACAGATAGACTAAAGATGGTCCCTGCTTACTTGTGTGAAATGTACACAATTTCTCATCATCTTCACTAGGGCTTCACCTTGACTTAGCTGATCATTTTAGAACACACCTCTTTTGTCCTAATGGAGCCAGAGCCAGAGCCAGAGCCAGAGCCAGAGCCAGAGCCAGAGCCAGAGCCAGAGCCAGAGCCAGGACTTGCTTGTCCACCAACCAAGGCACAGTCTGACCCTAAGCCAACTACATGTTCTGGAGAAGCTACGGCTGCACAGCTGCCCAGCACAGCTGGGGAGAGGTGCAACCCTTTGGTAGGAGTCAGCAGCCATAATAGGGGTGGCAATGGGCAGCTGTGATGCAGGGCAGGGAGCAGTGGCCACAAGGGAGGCTGGGCTCTGGTGGGCATGGAAGGAGCAAGGCGGGGGCTTGCTTCTCCAAACCAGCCGTTCACCCACTACCTATGGAAGATGAGGGCCCTGGACAGACCACAGGAGCTCAGCACTGGACAGAATCTGGCCATTATATTGATTTCTATTAATTAATATTGTTGCTGTTTGGCCAATATTTGAGGTGTCACTGCGCTGTTTCCATTAGGAGGGGAAATTGATGATGGAACCAGGTGTTTTTTGATACCATTAACAAAGAATGTATACAAATACCTGTTTCCCTGAACATAGGAGGAGCAAACAACAGCAGCCACTTTCCTTGTTCACAGTTTCCAAGCCTAGTTTCGAGCAAGCCCTTTGCCCCAAGGAGCTGTCTCTGCTCCCTTTCAGGGCCATCCTCATGACTCCTTTTCTCAGTGGCTTTTTACTGGCTTTTTATGCCTTTCTCCCTCTGAGGGCCACAGACGCCCACCCCACCACCCAGTCAGCACCTGGATTTGCAGTCAGTGCCCATGGGATTTCTTCTGCCCACATGGCTTTGTTTCTGCTCAGGCCTTGCCATACTGGCTAGAGCTTTGGGTAGTGGCAGCTATTATTTTAGCTACTGCTACACAAAGAGCTTCGGCTGCTCCTTCGTTTAATCTGAATAAAGAGTGCTTAATGCACCCAACGCCTTGGCCTAGATCTGGGACAAATGGTAAATATAAACACTGTCTTCCAGGATAAAAATCTTATCATCATAAACTTCTAATGCTGAAGCTACCATACACCAATGTAATGGTTGTAAATTTTAGCTTTCAAACCTGTTTAGAAGATACTAAAAATCGATTCATCTTAGGAGCCAGGAACTGCTGAAATCACAAGCCCTTGTACCTTTGTATGAAGACAAACCGATATATTGAGCTAAAATAGCTTCCTGAGAGCTCCCAAGCGGGTGGAGAGAACTGGGCCACCACTACATGGATTCTCTGGAGTTCTTGGCTGCAGGAGGCGGGAGCGGTGTGCTTGGGGATCATGCTGCACTCTGAAGCAGCTTTTGTGAATTGGGTCCATAGCTGTTTTGATGCAGGGGCAAGGATTCTTCAGCCTACCCTGCTCATCTGCACAGTGCACAGCTCAGTCACGTGGAAGCTTACACCACAACTGGTGGGAAAAGTAGTGTTCTCCCCACTCACCGGGAAAATCCTCCCTTTGAGGTATGACACCTCTGAGTCGAGATCTCGCAGGACTTTGCGAAAAGCTGTGCCTAGGTTGCAAATATGGAGACCACTGACGTTCTCATGCTCATACACCCTCTTTCCTGTGCTGTCTTCGTAGTCCATTAGGATGCCCCGAAGCTCATGGAGCACTTCTTCATGGCCATGTACCATCTTCTTCAGATGCTCAGTTTGGCTATTGGCCTCCCTCAGCATCTCCTCCTGAAGGTGATTGGCTGTTTCCAATTCATGAACTGTAGCCTGTAACTGTATTTTGGTGTCCTCCTGGCTCTGGGATTCTCTTCGTCTATATTTCAGAAAGGAAGACATCCAAGAAATATTGAAAGTGACATAAGTACAATGTTATTCTGTCTGATGTGGGATTTTCTGTAATCACTGTTTCTGCCAATAACGGAATTGGGTATATTTTCTGAAACTACAGGCCAGACCTTGCACTCTGCTATGATCACTGCTGCCCAAGGATCCTTCCAGGATAACCCAACATGCACCTAGGGTCCTTTTCTGCTTCACAAGCCCATGTAGTAGCTATGTATGCATGTACACGACATTGGACTAATCTTTGACGTAAGCATGCATACCTGATATCCACAAGAGCATCTCTCTCCATTTGCACCTCCTGGAGTTTAGTCTGCAAATCAATGATTGTCTGCCTTAAATTGAATTTCTGTTGTTCATGCAGTTCAGTGTTCTGGAAAAGCAAAATAATCAAATTTTTGAGTACTTGACCAAAAATAACTGTGGTTAAGATCAATGTGGAGATTCATAAGAAGATACATTTTTAAAGTGTTTTTGGGTACCCAGCTAGTTGCTTCATGCTGTGATATAGGTGTTTGGGGGCATTACTTGAGGACACATGGCAAGAGAACGGCCGTTGTCAGGTACCCTAGGAACTTTCGCAGCTGAGAATAGACAAGAGGCTGCTCTACACATGCTGGTGCCAACTGTCATCTGGCTTATCCAGGAATCCAGTATGTATGAAAGCAATGCCAGATACACCCATGAATCTGTCTCAAAGTCTTCAACTCACATCATTTAGCCTCTTCTGCAGATCTCTGACTTGCTGTGAGTACTCTTCCAAGATGCTTTCAATGTGCTCCTTTCCAGGATAACCAGTACTTCTCCTCTGGGTTTCAACGTCCACTTCATATTTAGAATACAAGACAGTTTTGGGCGGACTATTGCCAGCACTAGCAGAGGTAGAGGTTTCCATCACTGTGCTGCGAATGGAAGATGCTAATACATTCTGATTGCCGAAAGTTGGGCTAACGGAACCTGAGAGTAGCAAACATATATTTAAAATGGAATCCTTATGTAAAAATAATGATTTGCTTATGTGCAAACTGAGAGCCAAATGAGCTTTCTGCCCACTCACTTCAAAACAGTGAAGAGACAAGCCCATGCCATTTAGAAGCCAGATTTTCCTAAGAATTATACAGGCCCCCTCCATTCCTGCAGTGTTTCTTGTCATGTACACCAGTGCAGAGTGAGTGCAGAGTGAGTGTGAGACACTGCAAGATCAGAATGGTAGCATTTCAAACCCACTACGCTCTCACTTTGCTCTGATGAAAATGAAGCCACAATATACAGGGGAATTCAGGCCCTGTGGTCTCTGTCCTTGGATGACAGGATGATCACCCCCACGGAGAGGAATACATTTATGGAATACAGCTCATGGTAGCACCTATGCATCCACCCTTTTAGTCAGAGAATGGAAATGGCCAGGGCATCCTCACATCCCAGCGACCCTTGGGTAGTTTATCAGCATGTTGGGACCATCAGTAGTCTGGTAGGTGCACTGATTTACACTGTGGGGCCCCAGTGTTCAGCAGTCTAGGGATGAGGAGAGTACAAAACCAGATTAAAACCAGCTTTGCACAGATGTCCAACCCCCATCCATTACCATAACACATCTGAACCCCTTTGTTAATTCACAGGAAATACATTAAAATAAGATTAGAAAAGGGAGAGAGAAGAAACAGAAAATGTTATAATGCCATTATATAACTCCCTAATATGCCCATACCACGAATACCACAGATGGTTCTGGTCACCCCATCTCCAAAACGATCGATTAGAATAGGAGAAAGTACATGGATGGGTGACAAAATGATTAGTGGTATGGAACAGCTTCCATATGAGGAGAGATTAAAACGACTGGGAATTGTTCATCTTAGACAAGAGACAACTAAGGGCAGGGCAGGGCTGAGGCGGGGGAGGAGGGGAGTGTAAAGAGAGGTCTGCAAAATCATGAATGATGTGGAGAAAGTGAACAAGGAAGTTTTATTTACCTCTTCATGTAACACAGGAACCAGGGGTCACCCAGTTAAATTAATAAGTAGGCTTAAAACAAACATAAGGACTTAGAAAGCAATAATGCACAGTCAACCTATGGAATTCATTGTAAGGGATCTTGAGAAGACCAAAATTAAAACTGGGTTCAAAAAAGAATTACATAAGTTGACGGAAGATAGGTCTATCTCTGGCTATTAGCTGAGATGAGCAGGGATGCAACCCTTGCTCTGGAGATCCCTGACCTCTGACTGAATAGAGGCCATAACTGGATGACAGGTGATGAACTACTCAATAATTGACCAGTTCTGTTCTTTCCCTCTTAAACATCTGGCTCTGGCCACTGTTGGAAGACAAGATACTGGCCTAAATGGACCATTGGCCTGACCCAAAATAGCCATTCTTTTGTAGTTATTTTTGTACACTGTTCAGAATTCAAGACATCAGTTTTGAAACAGCAGGAGAATATTTGCTAAGGTTAGAGCCACACTACAGCAGAAGATTGATCCTCTGAGGCTCGATCTTTCAGGGCTTCATTTTGCACATGCAAGAAATAACAGTCTCAGGGGTCAATGTTGACCCCCTGTACTCTGCGCGAGAGGCAAGGAATAAGGAAGGTTGATGGGAAAAACACTCCCATTGACCTTCCTCCGTGTGGACAGACATGGAAGTCAACTGCAGATAATTCAATTTTAGCTATGCAGTTGGCTAAAATTGCATATTGGCAGTTGACTTCTATGCCTTGTATAGACTTAGCCTAAAAGATGTTTCAACATTAAGTATAAAATGTCAATCCTTATGCACCCTTTTTAACAATAATGCCTGAGTGGGATGGTTTGCACGACTGAAATAACATGATGTTAAATGACTCCTCAATATTTAGTACTTACCCCCACTGGGCATGTTTCCACTTGATAAAGCTTCTTCATGACTCAGAGAATGTGTGATTGATTCCATCGTAAATTTGGTTGCTTCCTCTTGAAGTTTCAGAGTCTCTTTTGTTTGTCTTTCCAGTGCTTCCCTGCAAAATCATTTGTGTGAATATTTGTTGAGAGCACAATGCGTGGATAGCAAAGGACATCCAACTGCATTGTGTCACCACAAATAGCATCTAAAATGAATAAAGAAAATATATAATTTCACAGGCTCCATTTGGTGACATTATACATGCACAGAGTCTGTGTTCATATTTAACAAGAACGTGCCAGA
Organism: Carettochelys insculpta; assembly: GCF_033958435.1. Classification (NCBI taxonomy): domain Eukaryota; kingdom Metazoa; phylum Chordata; order Testudines; family Carettochelyidae; genus Carettochelys; species Carettochelys insculpta. The sequence continues at coordinate 127,988,416 of NC_134140.1, read as the reverse complement.
TCTTCAACTCATGTATATTTATATAGCTCCACTGAAATCAAGTGAGCTGCGTTGATGTAAACCAGCCAAGATTTGTCCTGAAGGAGCTGAATGCAAAATACAACAAAAGAAATCAAAACACTCCATCAAACAAATCAAAACAACAGTGTGCATCATATTAAAACAAGGCTTCTTTTTTCCCCTCACTTACTTTTTCTCCCCATTGACTGTAAAAATACCATCTACTGAGACAGCACCGTAGACATTGTTTCACTGCGTAAAGTTTGCTTAGCTGATTGAGTTGTCAGTGCTTTTATCAATCGATCAATGGGTTGAGGAGAAATTTAATACACAATTCTGACAAGTGCTATGGGAGACTGTATTTTTCAGGTGATACATGGAGACCCTTCAGGGTTGTAAAGAGAGGGAACCCTCTACAATAACATGTCTCAAACTTAAAACATTTATGTACCCCTTTCGGGACTTCGGCCTTAGCAGTGTACCCTCTTTCCCAGTACCATCCCAGTACTTATCTCCTGATTTTTAGTAATTTATATTCTGCCGTGTACCCCTTGAAATCCTTTTGCGTACCACCAGTGGTGCATATACCACATGTTGAGAAATGCTGCTCTACAATAACAGAAAACATCTGGTCAATTAAATAAACTGGTCTCCTGCACAGAAACAAAGACTCTCCTAGCTCACAGCACAACATGACCCTTATAATGAAGAGTTTCAAAACCTTCTGTGTGTGAAGGTTATGCATTTATGCAGCCCAGCATTTTTTGAAGCACATACCTAGTATTTAGAAGCAAGAAAGAGGAGGGCAGTATGGAGAAAATGAGAAAAGAACAGCCACATTTCTAAATGTGGCTCTCTATCCTATTTCTGAAGTTAACACAACTCATGAAAATGGACAATACACTAGATTTTTAAAATGCTTTAAAGGCATCAAGAGGGAAAACCTGACATCAAGCTTTGCTTTCTGGTGGGTGCATATGCAGTTAAGTGTGCTGGGTGTGACCAAAGCCCCATGCAGCAATGGCTAGATTGTTACTGGCACTGGTGCGGGTGTGCACAGGATGGAATAACTAAGAAGCCTCTTCCTATGAGAGTTTCAAGCAAGGCTCTGTTTCAGTCAAGTCTCTGAGTTCAAGAGGCCTCAAGGGCACATGTTGCCCCAAAGGGAGAAGTTAGGATAAGGGGAGGCAAGGCTGTATCCCTAACCCTTCTGCATAACCTTGTGGAACTGGATGGCTGCTGCACAGGACAATTTTAACTGGATCTGAGCTGATTGAATCTCTATTGAGAACAACAAGAAGTCTTGTGGGACCTTATAGACTAACAGATATTTTGGAGCATAAGCTTTTGTGGGCAAAGACCTGCTTTGTCAGATGCATGAGTGGTGGTGGGGGGGTAGTTTCAGAGGGGTATTTAAAGAGTGGGGTACCAGTGAAAGGGAGGGCCAGAGCTGACAAGGTCTATTCAGCGAGGTGGAAATGGCCCAGTATCAACAGTACTTATCAAAACAGGAAAAAACAAGTCAGATCAGACAGAAGCTCACATCCCCCTGCCTGATCTGACTTGTTTTTTTTCCTTTTTTTTCCTCCTTTGATAAGTACTGTTGATACTGGGCCATTTCCACCTTGCTGAATAGACCTTGTCAGCTCTGGCCCTCCCTTGTACTGGGACCCCACTCTTTAAATACCCCTCTGAAACCACCCCCCACTCATGCATGTGATGAAGCAGGTCTTTGCCCACGAAAGCTTATGCTCCAAAATATCTGTTAGTCTATAAGGTGCCACAAGACTTCTTGAGCATGAGCTTTCGTGAGCACAGACTCACTTCATCAGATGCATCTGATGAAGTGAATCTGTGCTCACGAAAGCTCATGCTCAAAACTTTTCTGTTAGTCTATAAGGTGCCACAGGACCCTTTGTTGCTGTTACAGATCCAGACTAACACGGCTACCCCTCCGATACTTGACAAGACTTCTTGTTGTTCTCGAAGCTACAGACTAACACAGCTACCTCTTTGATACGGAACCTCTATTGTAATTAAAGGTTGCTTCGTTCATTGTACGCATATTGCTACACTACACCTCAGCTTCACCTCACACTTTGATAGTCTGATACATGGAGTGCCCAGATGAAGCTCACTACTTGAAGTAGAAGGAGTTTGTAAACTTAGGGCTACAGTCACTGATATACAATATGCTTTGCATCACCAAATAGGCACAGAGCAGGTAAATGCAACCTGAAGAGTGTTAAAACATTTCCCATGAGTCTCAATCAGTTGTTAAAGCTGAAGCCCAGTGATGACACTTTTCAGGCAAGGTTTTCAATGATTTGATGTGTAACTACAAGCCCAACTACACATCTGATTGCCCTAATTTTGTGTGGAAATTAGATAACCACAAACAACAAAGGGAAAATAAACAAAAGGCAGAAAGATTCCTAAAAGGGCCTCACATCAATTTTACCCCCTGGATTGATGCATGGTGCAACAGTCTGAGTATGTAAGTCAATGAGAAACAGGCCCTAACAGTTTAATTATTAGCCCCAGGCCACATTTACCCTTAATCTTAATGCAAAAGTCCCAAGAGCCATCAGTGAGAATCTCAGTGTAGATTGAGGAAGTACCTTGCCCTAACTATTACCTCGACCTAAACAATGTAATTCATCCCTTTCCATAGGACAGCAGTGCACTTTGCAACACATTTCTTCCTTATCTTTGCTGTCATCTTATTGATAAGAAGATTATCTTTTACTATTTGGGCCACGTCATAGTTCAATAATCAAGGTGAACACTGTAAGGGAAAACAGTAGGGTATTTTAAACACAATTTAATTAATAACCAAACAAAAGAGACAGACAGTACCTTAATTCCTGGATATTCTTGCTCATTGTAACAGTGTCTGCAAAGAATGATAGCGACCTTTATTTTTTTCACATTTTAAATATTAACAGTCTCTCTGAATCAAATGAATTTTTAACTGGTGCAGCGTAATAGTGTAGAAATAAGTTCACACATATTATATAATTAATTATGTATACTTGCTTTGAAAAGTTTTGCTTTGTTTGTCACTTAAACTGTGAGGTGGGCTTTGTTGCATAAACACCTCTGTATGGCCCCTTTAAGAGGTAATTGGTCCTGCCCACCTTGTGATTCATTCAACCTCTCACCCCTCTGTGCAAAAATTAGTGTAGCCCCATGATTGGTAGTTGGTGTGGTGTTAAAAGTGAAGTCTCCAGAAAGCCACAGAATAAAGAGCAATGAGGTAGCTTGAGAAAGGCCTTCTGGATTAGGGAGAGCTGGTTATAGAGACACCAGCTGTGGAATACTGCTGCTTGCTGAGCTCTCTCAACCAAGGGAGAAATGCAGTCAAGAAAGGGCAGCCAGCTGGGGAGAAGCTGGTCTGAAACAACAAACACAGTCCAAGAAGCAGGACTGTGGGTCTCTATTGCTAAGGAGAGAGAAGGGACTGAGAAGGAGAGAGAAGGGACTGAGAAGGAGCTCTGCTGTGGGGAAGCTGATTAAACTAAATAAATTATTCCCCCCAGAGAAGACGATTATTTATTATTTAAAGATACCCGATGGAAGACATTTGTTTACCTGAATCACTATAGGGTGAAAGCAGGGTTTCTCAGAACTACACTGTGCTACTGGCAGGCCTCATCTGGAATGACACCATTTTATATAGCCCTGGCATCTCCTCTGAAATGCTTCTTCCAATCAAAAACATGGTAAGTTTTTTGCATACCTTTCACACAAATTATTCCAGATATTAAATATTGTGCTCTGCATTAACCCAAAAGGTCAAATTGTCAAAACTCTGCCTAGATTACAACTGCAAAACTAACACTGATTTTGAGCACACAAAAGTCCTGGGAATGCTTGCACATATAAACTGCACAGAGAGGTATGTATGCACACATGGGCCTATTTTGTACCCAAAAGGCCTCTGTGGATAGCTCAGATTGAGGGGTTTATGCACAGATTTTTCTTCTGCATAAATTATACAGCCAGTTTTGAAAACAGGGTCCCTAATAAATCTGAGCTTTATTCAACTTCACAAAATTCTACTAATCTGCTCACCTGTGTAAATTAATTCTTTTTGACAGGTGTGTAATGTGCCCTCAGTATGGAGGGTGAGTAATTTATGTACCTGGTCTGGTAAATTTTCAAGACTCTCTCCTGCAAAGCTGGATTAATATCAGAAAGACAAGAGATCCAGATCAGCTCTTGAATAATTCAGCTGCACCAGAGCTGCATTTAGTTCAGAGCTTGTTCCAAAGAATATAAGGAAGAATTTGAAATTATATAATATTTTCAACCAAACTATCCAAGTGCTTTCTAGACAAGTGGGTAAGTAGTCCTGTCCCAATTTCACTGAGACAGAAAACTTAAGTCACTTGTCCAAGGTGCATAGCAAAGCAACAGGAAGGTCAGAAATAGAATCTAGGAGTCCTAGCTCCCAGAACCCTGCCCTAACAAGAGAAGGCTGACATTTTCAAAATTGTGTCACAATAGATCCTAGCTCACTATGCCAGATGTTTGTGCAAGTGGGTCAAAAAGCTTTGATTTTGGTGCCTAAATACAAAATTACAAGGGGTCTTATTTTTAGAGATGATTACCTGCACCTCCCTTGGAATTTTCTTCCCTGCAAACTGAGCCAGCGTATACAGGGCTGACTCACACCTTTACCCCACAGTTGCTTAACTGTGCAGGAGAGAATTGCTCCTCCTTTGGGTTTTCCAAATACAGAAGTGCAGAGCCGGGCATGTACACCCAGAAGGCACATGGGGCGCAAGACTACCCAGATACAGATAGCTGAATTTCTAGAAAAAGCTTAGTGTCCAGTCAATGGAAGAGTCCAGAGGCACTTGGAGCCTGCTGGCTCTACAGGAAGTAAAAAGGAATCTAACCTGCTTACACTAGGCCCTCGAAAAACCTGAGTTCAGACTTGTATGTAAGTACACTGACTTGCATACATGGTCATCGCCTGTTAGAAAACAGTCTCTTTAATTTTCTCCTCAGCAGGGGCTGATTTTTTTTTCTGCCCTTTCCCCCCTGTGCTGGCAACTTTAGAGAAAGCAATTCCCATTCATGGGAGGGCAGTCTCTCATCTTCCCTGTCTCTGTGTATCTCCCTCCCTGTTGCCTTTCTCTTTAGGTGTGTATGTGGGTGGCAATTCCCCATTGCATGCCAAGTCACTGATGCAGGGGCTGTCAGAGCAGACCTGGGTGGGAGGCAGGACCTGTCCCTCTAGGACCAGAGCTGGAAGGAGCTCTTAATGCACCCCTCATCCATTTGGTAGTGGCTGTGGGTGGCCGAGTGAGGTGTTGGGTCAGAGCGTGGTGGAGAGCTGAGGCAGTTGGCTAGTGTCATGCTGTGTGTGTGCGCCTGGCAGTGTGCAGCTTACTGGCTAGGTGCCTCGTGAGAGCTGGTAGGTGTTGGACAAAGGGCTGGTATCTGGCAGGGGGCGAGATGGGTCATTGCCTGGGTATGTGGCTGGGTGTGGTTGTCAGGGTTGGATAGGTGCTTGGTGGTGTGGGGGAGGGCAGGTGGGGCCTGACAGTGAGCTGGGGCTGCTAGATGCACGTCAGGCTAAGTGGGTGCCTGTTGGGAGGGTGCAGGTGGTTGCCTAGTATTGTGTGGGCAGCTGCATGGCTGTCCGAGTGAATGGGCGCCAGAGGGGGAATCAGGCCAGGTGGATGCTGATTGGGGGTGTCAGTGTCAACTGGTGCCTGACGCAGTGCTAGGGGCTGGGCAAATGTCTGGCTTGGTACCTGATACTATGGGAGAGCAGGTGGGTGTCTGGTGCTGTGGGATGGGGTTCTGGTTGGGGGTGGATGGCTCAGTGCCTGATGCTGGGCACTGGCCTGGTGACTGCTACTGGGGGTAGGGGGTTGGCGTGTGTGTGGAGATACCAGGTGGGGAGTGGGAAACCAGGTGGGTGACAGGTTGTCCTGGTACTACGTGGAGGGGCCAGGTAGGGGGAGGGTGCCTGGCTGGGCTGGTGTGAAAAGGCTGATGGGTCAGGGGAGGGTGCCTGGCTGTGGGGCTGGGAGGAGGTGGCTGGGGGCACAGGGTGCCTGACTGGGTGGAAGATGGCTGGGGGGGGGGTGCCTGCCTAGGGACAGGGAGGACTGGGTGGAAGGGGTTGGGGGGGTGCCTGGCCGGGGACAGCAGTGGGGGAGAGTGGCTAGGCCAGGCGGTGCCTGGTTGGGGATGGCAGGGGGGCAGCTGGAAGTGAGTAGCGGGGTGGCTGGGCTGTGGGGTGCCTGGTTAGGGATCGTGGGGAGGAGTGGGGCGGGGCTGGGCTGGGGGTGCCTGGTGGAGGGGCCAGGCCAGGGGCTGCCTGCTTGGGGGCAGTGAGGGGAGGGGAGCTGGGCTGCAGTATGCCTGGTTGGGGGGTTTGGGGGGCTGGGCCAGGGGGTGCCGGGCTGGGCTGGGGGGAGGGGTGCTGGGCCAGGGGGAGGTGGGCTGGGCTAGGGGGTGCCGGGCTGGGGGTGGGGGTGGGGGCGCTCTCCCATCTCACCCAGCAGCTGGTCCCACTGCTGTGGCTCCCTGCGCTGTCTATCTGGCAGGGACCCCCAGGGGAGGCAGCGCGGCAGCCCTGGGGCAGCGCCCCTGGTGGCAGGGAGGAGGTACTGCAGCATTCCCTGCTGTGCGGTGGGGAGGCCTGGAGGGGAGGGGAGGCCTGAGCTGACTGTTCATGCTTCCCCCAGTGTTGTCAGCCCCCTGCTCGCTGCTGCCCCCATCTCCAAGCTGCCTGGCTCAGGCTCTGGCCTCCCCTCGCTCCCGGGGACCCCAGCGCTGCCTCAGCCCCGCCCGGTTCTCAGCCCCCTCCCTCAACCACGGCACAGAGGCAAGGCTGGGAAATCCTGCAGCACCTGCACCCCTGCCTGCCTGACGGCCAGGAACACGGCCGACCCTGGGAGGAGGCCGGAGGGCAGGGGGACAAGCACAGGGAACTTCTGGCCCAAAGCTAAAAGTGAGTCTGGCACTGATAATAAATACAACCCCCTTGCCACTGTCACTGCAGGGGCCATGACACCTGTACTGTTAGGCCCGCTTCCTGGTCCCCAGCTCCACAGCCTCTGGAAACCTCTCTCTCGCAACCCCCAACTCTCCTAACACCTTGGTGGTTGTTACTTGCTGCTTTGAGAACAGGTGTGAATGGGGGAGGGATGCAGGGGAGAAATGGTTGGCTAGGAGAACAGGGAAAGAGGCAGGACAGTGATGGGGGAGGGAGATAGAAAAGGCAAATATTGCAGCTGTCCCCCCACCCAGAGTTCAGGAGAGGGCACTGGGATGTCCCAGGGAGTGGCCAGGGAGAAAGGTTGTGCTTTTGTCTGTATTTAAGATTGCACACAAATTGGGGGTCAGTGGCTTCCCCTTCAGCATCAAAAAGCATCCTGAAACTACTGAACTAGTGATTTTTTTTTCCAAAATACAGCTCATGATTGTCGTGCCAATCCCATGCTTTTAGAAGTGTCAGTTATATTTTTTAAATGCCTGAAGTTTGCAGCATTAATAAAATGTCTGGAATTATGTAGTCTTCTTTGGAAGGCAGTTGCAATGTCCTTTTGTTTCAGCAGTGGGAAATACGGTGATCAATTATTCTGCCACAAAATACTGATAGCCAAACCACAATATCAGCTCATACCAAAGCAAATGAAACCAACCACAGAACAGCAACACAGCACCTCTGCAGAGTACCCAAGAAATACGTGTATTGAGAAGACCTGAAATATTAGAGAACTGCTGTCACAAAAATGGGGAAAATGTTTGTAAAGGCATTCTACAATCCAGCAGCTGGTAACATCCGCATTGCGCAGATGACTTCTGTGGAGTCCTCAGCTAAGCACACATCCCTATAACCGGAATGAAATTAAAATGTAAGATGCCATCAATGAAGGGAGAAAGTAAGGGAAATCTCTGGCTGAAAACAGACCTCCACAACACCAGCGCCACGTTGCTTAATGCGCCACGTTGTGGTGGTAGAGGTCAGAACCCCCCCAAAGGAAGAAAACAAACACACATGTTTATCCGTCTAGACACGTACTACTCCAAAGGCTGAGACATGAGGGAGTGTGAAGGTATTACTTCATAATATCAGGAATAATAAAGGCTCTTCATCACAAAGCAATGAGGAAAAATTTTGTGTAACCCTGGGACAAAGGAGAGAAACATCAACCTCTTTTTACAGTTTGTTGCTGCATCAGGCCTGGATGCTAATGGCCTAGGTGGTACCCATCCTGGCACAGCATGAAGTCTCTTCATGGACAGGTTGTACCTACCTCTGACAGGCGCCTGTGAGCCCTGTCTCCTACTCTTTAGCTCAACATGCTATAAAGAACTATTGACCTGAGCGACGTCTTTGTCTCCTGCAGTGAGGCTGCTGTCCCTGGGAACCTCCATGCCCTGAGCGCGTGTTGTGACTTTTTTTTGCTGCTTGTGAGGTTAGTTCTCACTCCGCTGTTTTGTTTGCACACGGCACCAATAACTATTAAAAACTGGTCCGGCACTCAGACTCCAGGAACCGTTGAAAGCCACCTACCCCCGCCCCCACTTCAACCCCAGCCTTTGGCTGACTCTGTAGCCTAGGAAACAAACCCCACCTCTAGGAGATGTCATGTGATGTGTGGGAATCAACAGAAGCCCTATGTGGTGTTTCATTCAAAGGATCCCAGCTGCTGCTGCTGCTGCTGCAAGAGAAATTCAATGCCTGTTCCTCACCAGGGCTTCAGTCTTGTGCCTCTAAACCCCCACCCCTTCGTGATATCGCTGCAGGTGCCCTAATGCCTGAGAGAGGAGGAGCCTCAGTAACTTTGGAATCCCCATCGCTGGGGTTTCCTGACTTCTTTGGTACCCTGGTCTTCCTAGCTCACAATGCACAAACTCCCATTGATCATTATGTATTACAGATGCTATATAGCAATTTTGATACACTATTACTGAAAACTTTGCCTCTTTGAGCGCATGTACCAAGGAAGCACCAATGAGTCTCTGCAACTGGATGGAAATATTAACTGTTTGTCTATCAACATATTTGTCTTTCTTTCTCAGGGCCAGATCTTCACTGATATGAACTGGCAAGGATTCATGCTCACCAACTGAGGACTTGGCTCATGATGTTTCGAGATGGATTTGAGGACCTGGGATCCAATCCTGCTCCACTGGAGTAAATGATAAAACTCCACTGACTTCAGAGGAGCAGAATTAGACCATGCTGATGGACGTAACACAGGTACTGCGTGGCTTGACAACAATAGATGAGCATATATTGGGGTATTTGTTGTTGTTGTTAACAACATTGATCTTTTAAAAACAACAAGTCCTGTGGCACTGTACAAACTAAGATATTTTGAAGCATAAGCTTTCACGGGCAAAGACCCATTTTGTCAGATGCATGAGATCTCTTAAGTGACAGCTGGACTGACATGCAAGCAAAGACTAAAAGACTGCCCAACATTGCAAAAAAAAAAAGAAAAAGAAAAAAAGGAAGACAGGGTAAATAAGAAACCCAAAGAATGCCCCAAGAACTGATAATTTACACATAATATCAGAATATGTAACATACTAATACAACATGAGTTGGTAGATGCTGGTGGAGATACATTCCCTCTCAGGGGTGTCCTCTTCTTTGAAAGTTCAAATACGGTAACGCTAACTCAGAAAGCAAAAGAATACAGGAAGAGTCAGTGTGCATGCCTTAGCATTAATGTGCAAGCCAATGGGGACAGACAAAAGAAAACACCAGCACAAAGTGCCATCACCAGCTTAAATAATGACAAATCATCAAAAAGCTACAACGTCAAGACCAACCTGTGAATCTGCAACCCAAACAGCATCGGAGTGGTGTCTGAGCAATAGAGAGAGCTCCACTTACTGGCTTCAGCCACCTCCTCTGGGCTTTCTAGAGGTAGGGAAAATGTTCTAGCTGGGTCTGCAGGAGGGGCAGCAAGCAGGAAATGTGAGAGCAAGAGGACTGCGTGGGACCTGGGAGAAGAGCTAAGAAGGGTACTTGGACGCAGGGCCAGCCTGGAGAGGACGGGGGAGGGATTAGTGATCCAGTGGTGCACACCTGAGACATGGCTTTCTGAAGGTGGATGTAGAAATTTTTATTTTTGAACCCCTAGGTAAGATCTGCGCGTGGGATTGTGACCCTTGGAGGTTTTCCAGCAAGTGTCAGGCAGTCACAGTGACCTTTCTTTTGTTTGTAGCTGGATGGGAGGCAGGTTCTGAAACTTTTTCTGTTGTAATATAGGGCCGTAATATGGAAAGATCAAGAATGACTAGCGTAGCTCAGGCTTATATCAGGGGCTGGGAGTCAGGAAACCTAGGAGATGGTCTCAGTTTTGTTACTGACACATTGAGGTCTCTTTGCAAAACAAAAATAGTTTCTGAAGGCATGAATGCCCCTGCCCTAAAAGGGAAGCAAACGGTCTAGACCAGGGATGCCCAACCGTTTTTCATCGGGGGCCACACAGCAAATTTTTACATGTTCTGGTGGCTGAACACAAAATAGCCCCAAACAACCCCTTCACCCCCAGGCTTAAATACCTTGCAGCCCCAAACCGACCCCCTACCTGCCCCCAGGCTTAACCCCCCTTGCAGCCCCAAACCGACCTCACCAAAGCCAGGATTAATTTACCAAGGAGCTCCACATGCTGCCGCCTTGAGCTGCTCCTTTATGGGGCCATCTTATTGCAGGGCACAGCTTTCCTCCCTTCTTCCCCCCCCGCCGCCCCCGAACATTGCAGCAGGGGCAGCTCCCAGCATCCTGCCGTGCTGAAAAAAATAGGACTCAATTTAATTGGTTTAACAGCTGGATCCCTCCTGCTGGCTGTCAAACCGATTAAACTGAGTTCTATTTCAGTGTTTCTCAAACTTTATAAAAAAGTACCCTTTTTTCGAAAACATGTAAATACCCCCTAGTACCCACAATTTTCAGACACACAATTCCCAATCTCCCCTGTCCTCCAGGCACCCCAGCTCCCACTTTAACCCAATCCCCTTCTCCCCCTATGTTGGCTAGTCACCAGAGCTGCCACCACCACTGTTGACACTGCCACGTGCTTCTCCCTCCAAGTGCTGGGGGAGAGACACGTGCACAGAGCAGCGCACAGCGCTCCTGCAGCTCTGAGCATTGTATTGCTCAAAGAGCCCCCTGTGGGTCCCGTTTGCATACCCATTTCCACTTCTCTCTGCACCTGCCGCGCTGTACAGTTGGGTGGCAGAGGTGGGAGCTGCAAATGGTTCCTTAAAGAGCCACATGTGGCTCCGTGCTACCCAGCTGCCTTTTCAAAAAGGCATCGCTGCTGGATAAAAAGTCTCCCTGGGCCAGACACCCCTGGTTTAGAAGGAAACCGGTGTGGCTAAATAGCAAAGTCCCAAAAGTTCATAGAAGAGTGGGGTTGAAAGAGGTCTGTTCCCGGCCACAATAGTTCTGTGCCCAACAGCACTGAGCCCCTGTGCAGGGCTTATTATGCAGCTGTGTAGCCATACAGTTTAGAGGGAGCCTTGCTGTGGGACAAGGGGGGCAGTTGGGCTACCCAGGACTTGGTTTGCCCTTGCCTCTCCCACCAACTTTTCATAGGTCTACTTGCACAACTTTCCTCTGCCTCCTCCCAACTTCACAGGATATAATAAAGACCTGTATAACGTTCTTGGTGCTCCCCACCACCACCCATTTTTCCCTGCAATGACTTGCGTGACTTTCAGCACCTCTCCCTCACAAGGTTCTCCTGATTATATCGAAAGTTGAAAACCCTAAACTCTCTTCTTCCTCCTGTCCTTTCCCAAGTGCTGCACAGAGTTTTGATTATGGGACACACCCTAAAGTCCACCAGAATTTCATGCAGACTTCCCAGAGATGTTGTTTTGACATCAATTTCCACATTATAGGTGCTATTATGAGCTAATTAATTAATATGATGGTGCAACTCCCATTGTTTGTTTTTTCTGCAGCGAGGACCTAATACTTTACACTATATTCTCATCCATTTATATTTATGAATGCGATATGGCTTTTAGGGTTCCTAACATTGTTTTAGTCTTTTCCAGAGTTTTGGAAATAAAAATACCTTAAACAAACCTTGTGGCATTTAAGCCAGTTGTAACAACTGTGAATTAATAAGATCTGGAATGCTATCTGAGGAGTGGAGCTATCAAAACTGCATTAGCCATAGACGGCCTGTAAGTGGCACCGTGGCTTTGGTGAAACGTACCTGTCTTGTCAGACTAGTGCAGAGCATATTCAGATGTAACTTATACTGGTGGTTTGAAGGAAGAACTTGGGATATTAGACATGGATTTAGCCACAGTGATACAGCAACCAGCAATAATTCCTTGCTTTCTGTATATGATGTGATTGATTCGAGAATTGGGGTTCACCATTAAGTTTAAACACTGAAAGCAGTGGCAGTTTTCATTGATTAGGCTTGTGTGACTGGACTTTGACCATGCTGTACCCAAAACTATTTTCAGTGATTCTAAAATCCTGCAAAATTTTAAAATCAAGTTTGTTGTTCTACTTGCATCAACACAGTTATTAGAGTAATGTCTTTAGTTTCACAACATGACCAAGAAAACCCGCCTCCATTTATGCAGATAGTTTGGCTTTTCGAACCTCTTGCTTTTAAAGCCGTTTCCTGTTTGCAGTGGCAGGTATTGCTGAGGTGGTACTACTACTTGGGGCTACAGCCATAGGTAAGCCAGCAAAACAGGTTATTATTTGAGAATGTGTTTTTTCTTTCTGTAACTAAACTGAAAAGAGGGTGTTAGGAGGGATTTGTATTAGGTTATTATTAATATTCCCATATTCTGCCATCCTATGGTAAGGAGAAGCTGGGGGCTTAGTGACAGAAGTTAGGGACCACAAGCATAAGAAGCCTCCAAGTTCTCCTTACCACAGGAGTCTTCTTGGGGGGGAAGCAGAAATGGGCTCCTGTCAGCACTGACTCTAGGAACTGATTATCTGCTTCCCTTGCTCCCCATCCTCAGTCAAGAGGGACCTCGTCTCCCAGTGCAACAGGGAAATGGACTTACTCTACCCTCCATCCCCAGCTCAGTTGGCTCGTACCCTACTGACCATGTAATGAGGGGACCCATGATCTACTTGTGTGCTGAGATGTTACCCAGGCTGGGATCCAGAGGAGCTGGCCCTGAGGGGAGCGGTTGGTGGGAGGGACGTTTGAATGCTCCAGAAGATCCTGGCAGCCTTTGGCACTGGCTTTGAGGGGAGTGACCACTTTTACCAGCCCCAGGAAGACTGAAGAAGGGCGGGGGAGGGGAGGGAAGGGTGGACAGCTACTACTAAAGCCAGTGAGGTGGGAGGGAGGAGACTGTTGCCTCTGCTTATGGTGGGAGGAAGGTAGGACCTGGGAAGTGGGATGTGTGGGAGCAGTAGCAGCACATTGAGGGTGGCGTGAATATTGGGCAGGGGCAAATGGGAGCATCAAGGGAGCACGTGGTGAAGTCACCATCTCGGGGAGGTTGTGAGTTTTGGAGTCTCAGCTCATGACCTGAGCCTTACTCGTGAGGCCCTCAACTGGGAAAGGGAGGCACAGGCAGGATCCTCATCACTATCAAACCCACAGACTACTACCCTTTCCTACTTCTCCATGTAGGAGCTGGTGATACAGCCAAGAGCGACCTTGATGAGATCGTTGCGGATTACATAACACTAGGAAGAAGGATCAAGGAATATGGACCACAAGTGGTGTTCTCATCCGTCCTCCCTGTGGAAGGAAGGGGTCTGGGTAGGGATCGTTGAATTGCTGAGGTAAATGTGTGGTTGCGTAGGTGGTGTCGCAGAGAAGGATTGGGTTTCTTTGACCATGGGATTCTGTTTCAGGAACAAGGCTTTCTAGGAAGAGATGGGATCCACCTAATGAAGAGAGGAAAAAGCATCTTTATGGGCAGGCTTGCAAACCTAGTGAGAAGGGCTTTAAACTAGGTTTGTGAGGAGACAGTGACACAAACCCTGAGGTAAGCGGGGAAGGAGTAGGGAACAACAAAGTAGGATTCCTAGGTGAAGAGGAGAAAGCGGGCCAATTAGCCCCTTCTCTAAGGTGCTTGTACACAAATACAAGAAGCCTGGGAAACAAATGGGAGGAACTAGAGGCCCTGGCGCATTCTAAGTAGTATGAAGTGGTTGGAAAAACGGAGACTTGGTGGGATGATTCGCATAACTGGAGCACGGTCATGTTTAGGAAGGACAGGCGGGGGAGAAAAAGAGGAGGAGTTGCGCTCTATGTGAGGAAGCATTATGATTGGTCAGAGCTCCAGTGTAAGGAGGGAGAAAAGCCAGTTGAGTGTCTTGTGTTAAGCCTAGAGGTGGAAGCAAAAGGGATGATGCCCGCTATAGACCACCAGATCAGGGAGATGAGGGTGGATGAGGCTATCTTCAGACAGCTAAGAGAAGCTTCCAAATCACAGGTCCTGGTTCTCATGGGAAACTTTAATTATCCAGACATTTGTTGGGAGACCAATACAGCAGCACACAGAAAATCCAGGAAGTTTTTGGAGAATGTTGGGGATAACTTCCTGGTACAAATACTGATGGAACTGACCAGGGGTTATGCACAACTTGACTTGTTGCTCACAAACTGGGAAGAACTAGTAGGAGAAATAGAAGCATGTGGCAACCCGGGTTGCAGTGATCATGAAATGGTAGATTTCAGGATCCTTGCAAAAGGAAGAAAGATGAGCAGCAATATACAGACCGTCATTTTCAAAAGAGCGGACTTTGACTACCTGAGAACTGATGGGCAGGATCCCCTGGGAAATGAAGATGAAGGGGAAAAAAGTGTAGTAGAAATGGCAATGTTTTAAAGAAGTCTTTCTGAAGGCACAGGAACAAATAATCCCACTGCATAGTAAGAAACACAAATATGGTAGGCAACCAGCTTGGCTTAACAGGGAAATCCTTGGTCAGCTTAAACTCAAAAAGAATGCGTATAAGAAGTGGAAACTTGGACAGATGACTAAGGAGGAGTATAAATATATGGCTGGAAAATGCCAGGCAGTAATCAGGACAGCAAAGGCACAATTGGAACTGCAGCTGGCAAGGGATGTGAAGGGTTTCTATGGGCATGTTCAGAATAAGAGGGTTATCAGGGAAGGTGTGGGGCCATTACTGGATGAGAGAGGTTACCTAGTGACAGATGATGTAAGAAAAGCTGATGTGCTCAATGCTTTTTCTTGCCTCAGCCTTCACGGATAAGGAGAGCTCCCACACTATGGTGCTAGACAAAGAGTATGGGAAGGTGGAGGGCAGCCCTCTTTGGAGAGGGAATGAATTAAGAGCTACTTAGAAAAGCTAGATGTACAGAAATCCATGGGTCTGGATTTAATGCACCCAAGGGTACTGAGGGAAGTGGCAGACATCATTGCTGAGCCTTTGGCCATTATCTTTGAAGACTCTCTTGGAGGTCGGGAGAGATTCTGGATGATTAGAAAAAGGCAAATGTGGTGCCCATATTTAAAAAAGGGAAAGAAGGACAGTCCAGGGAACTATAGACTGGTCAGCCTTTCCTCAGTACCTGGGAAAATAATGGAAAGGATCCTCAAAGAATCTACTTTGGAGCACTTGGAAGAGGGGAAAGTGATCAAAAGTAGTCAACATGGATTCACCAAGGGCAAGTCCTGTCTGACCAATCTGATTAGCTTCTATGATGAGGTAATGGGCTCTGTGGACATGGGGAAGTCAGTGGATGTGATATACCTTGACCTAAGCAAAGCTTTTAACACACTCGACCACAACATTCTTGCCCATAAGATAGGAAGTATGGATTGTATACAAGACTGTAAAATGGATGGAAATCTGGCTTGACAGTGGGGCCCAACAGGTAGTGGTCAACGGCTCAATACCTGGATGGCAGTCAGTTTCAAGTGGAGTGCCTTAAGGCTTGGTTCTGGGGCCGGTGTTGTCCAACATCTTTATTAATGATCTGGATGAGGGATTGGATTGCACCCTCAGCAAGTTTGCATATGACACCAAGCTAGGGGCAGAGGTAGATATGTTGGAGGGTAGAGACAGGATCCATAGTGACCTGGATAAATTGGAGGATTGGGCCAAAAGAAATCTGATGCAGTTCAACAAGAAGAAGTGTAGAGTCCTGCAGTTGGGATGAAAGAATCCCCAGCATTGTTATAGGCAGGGGACTGACTGGCTACGCAGCAGTACAGAGGAAAGAGACCCAGGGATTATAGTGGATGAAAGGCTGGATATGAGTAAACAGTGTGCCCTTGTAGCCAAGAAGGCTAATGGGATATTAAGATGCATTAGGAGGAGCATTTCAAGCAGATCTAGAGAAGATGTTATTCCCCTCTGTTTGGCACTGGTGAGGCCACATTTGGAGTATTGTGTCCAGCTTTGGGCCCCCAGTATAGAAAGGATCTGGGTGTGCTGGAGCAGGCTCAGCAGAGGGCAACAAAAATGATTAAGGGGTTTGAGCACATGACTTGTGAGGAGAGGCTGAGGGATTTGGGCTTGTTTAGGTTGCAGAAGAGAAGACTGAGGTGTGATTTAATAGCAGCCTTCAACTTTCTGAAGGGGAGCTCTAAAGAGGATGGAGAGAGACTGTTCTCAGGGGTGACAGACGGCAGAACAAGGAGCAATGGTTTGAGGTAACAGAAGGAGAGGAGTAGGTTGGATATTAGGAAAAACTACTTCACCAGGAGGGTGGTGAAGCACTGGAATGCGTTGCCTAGAGACACTGGAAGTAGAAACTTCTAGGGATGGAATGTCCCAGCTTGACATAGTCATGGCTGGGATGACTTAGTTGGGGTTGATCCTGTTTGAGGCAGGGGGCTGGACTTGATGACCTCTTGAGGTCCCTTCCAGCTCTGTGATTCTATGATTACAGGCCAAAGGTGGAAGAAGACATTTCCTAGCTAGTTCTGAGACCAATGGGCTCAGCACGTCACTGAGGTGAGCCTGTGATTTACCCAGCTACACAAGCAGGGGAACGGGGAGTCCAAGGGACTAGACTAGGAGATTTCTCTACATACCTGAGAAAATGCTGTTGTCTGCAAGGAAAACCCACAGAGCTTCTGTCAGCTTAAACACATGCATAGGGGCCATTAAAAGTCAAACGGTAGGAAACCATTACCACATAAACCAGAAATAGTGTGAGATACTGCCATTATTTCCTGTCCCAAGTGTAGGGATGCAGCATCTGAGATAACACCCTTTTGTAACTGTTGGTAAATGTTGGCCTTTAATTGTAATTGGAGTGTGAGACAAGTATACAGAAAAGTTTGATTGTATCAGTCTGGGGAAAAGGCATTTCATAAATGTCAGACACTATTAGTAGTACTTTGTGTGACTTAGAACAAGTCCACTAATGCATATTTCCAGCAAATGGCAATTCTGATCATCACAAACTCTAGGAATATTCTGGATAAAGCCAGTGGCTTGGGGGTCTTTACAGAAACGGGAAAACTGGTCCCGCACTCTGTGTTGCACAGTTTCATGCTTGCTGTGCAGAAATGGGCAGTATTGCCTCCTCTTGCCTTAATCCCACTTACTTTCAACTTCCTGCTCTCCCTTTGAGCAGCGGTAGCTGCTACAACTCTGGCAGATAATCTGGGAAAGCACGGCAAGTGAAAAGAACTAAGCTATCATCTAACTGTTTTTCAAGGGATTAATTTCACCTGGGTTTCCTGTTTGCCCCAGTAGACGCTGGTTCTTTTTGATTCAAGATGTGGGAAGTTATTTCAAGTTTAAAACCACATGGAAATGCTTTTTTCAGGCTTGGCTCTCTTCCCCCTCCTTTTTTTTTTTCTTTCTTTCTTTTTGACAAGTAAGAAAATTGTGAAGTGAGCAGGAGAGAGTGAGCAAGAGAGAGAAGACGCTTTCATTCTTTTAATGCAATGAACTGAGGCAAAAAGGCCATTGTAATGGTAAATCGCACACAGAAAGGAAGAAAAGACTGATAATCAATCACAAATGAAGCATTCGTTCGGAATTTGGCAATTTACTGGCCAGTGGTTTTAAACTTAGTTTTTTTTTCTTTTTGTCCAGTTTACGTCAAACAGACAGATTTTAAATATCAAGGGCAGGAAGAATAATTTCCAGAAAGTTATCATGCCAAGGATTACTTAAGATGGGAATGATACAACACTGAAAACCCAGCAAGGACTTGGGGAGTTCTTAAGGAAAACATCATGCTGAAATACTGGCATGAAGATTTTTCAGCACAGGACCCTGGACTTCAACTCGGAAGGGAAACTTGGTGTGTCAGAAGCCTCTCCCCAAAAAGCCCAGGGTTTTTCATGCTTCAGGATGACTTGTAGTGGACTTGGGGGAAGTTCACAGAAGATTCAGAACAAGTTGGTTGTTTCAGTAGGATCTGCAGCCGAATGAATATGTGATGATAAAGATGAGGATGATAGACAATAATGCCCCTGGCATAGCATCTTCAGTATCTGGCATGACCTATAAAGAAAGATACATTTATCTGGAGGTGTTGCTTCAAGGAGGAGCTCCATGGGGATTCACTCTAAAAGGTGGCTTGGAGCATGGAGAACCATTAATCATTTCCAAGGTACTTTTTGTTTATTTTTAAATCCGGGTGCAAGAAGGTTAGCAAAAATGCTGAGTTTCTAGAACAATAGTTGTAACATTGCCTCCTGGGTGGTGGAAATGTTCCTGTGTCTGGCCTGATCCTGGCAAGTGCTGAGCACCTCTAGCTTTGCTGAAACCCCTAGTTGTTGTTTGTAATTCCTGCAATCTAAGGGCATTCTTAAGCAATCAAAGTAACTTTCCAAAGAACAGGAGCTATTGCTTTTAGAAAGCGGCTCTTTGTTTTGTCATAGTTTTATTTTTTAAAATGCAAGTGTGTGAATCTTCCTCTTTTGTGCTGCACCAGCCCTCTGATACCATGAAATAACAACAAAAAAGCAGTAAAGTAGCATTTTAAAGACTAACAAAATAATTTATTAGGTGAGCTTTCATGGGACAGACCCACTTCTTCAGAGCATAGCCATACCAGAACAGACTCAATATTTAAGCCACAGAGAACCAAAAATAGTAATCAAGATTGACAAATCAGAAAAAAAATTATCAAGGTGAGCAAATCAGAGAGTAGGGGGCAGTGGGGGGTGGGGGAGTCAAGAATTAGATTAAGCCAAGTATGCAAAAGAGCTCCTATAATGACCCAGAAAATTCATATGAAATCACAGTGCAGCTGAGTGTGTTCAATGAGCCATTATCAGCTTTTGTGAATTGATTAGCAAGAAAACATTTTAGGTCACATGATATTGTTTCAGCTAATCAAAACTGGAAGAAGAAGGAAAAAAAAGAAAAGCGTCATAAATACTTCTGGGTATGTATATGTATATAAATATGCATGCATGCATGTGATTTATATACACACAAAGTATACAGCTATGTAGTTACCAGTCTTAGAAAACCCACCCTGGCATTCTCTTATTTCCTGGTTGCCTGTGAAAAGTGGCACTCTGAGAATTAAATTACTTTTATTTAGGAATGCAGTATTAACCTACAGAAAACTGAGCATAGATGGCAAATATACTTAGGATAACATTTTCAGAAGCACTTAGGTCCTATTTTCAAAAGGACTTGAGTGCTTCGGAGCCTAAATCCTAATGAAAGTGAATAAGGCTTGGCTCATAAGGGCCACAACTTTTAAAATATTTAGGCACCTAAATGCTTAGATGGGTGGCTCATGACTTTTTTAGAAAGTGTAAATATCCGTGGGCCCTCATCTGACTGTGTGCTTAAACACCTTGAAGATCTATCCATTAAGGCTCAAGTCCTATTTGTGCTCAATGAGAGAGACACACAAGTGTCTAAATCATTTTTTGAAAATGGGACTTCACTGCTTTAGAAACGTGTACCCTTGGTTGTTTTCAATTGCTAGGTTATTGGCAATAGCATGCATACATGTATGTCCATAATGTATGGCATGGGCCTTTCTTGTGAGTGTTCAAATATACACATGCAAACAAACTCAGTCTAATTTCTTCATATAAGATGGGGCTTGTGGGCTCTAGAAACGTAGAGGGTTGGAACCAATGGCCGCTAAAATCAAAGAGGTACTCTGGGTCTATTCCATTTGGGCATGGTCCTGCAGCCCTCATTCGTATGAGTGATACTTACTCAGGTGAGTAGTTCCATTGATTTCAATGAGTTCTCATCCATCCATTTCCCTTTATTCACGTAAGCAAGGATTGTAGGTTTGGGACTATCACACAGATGTTCCCAACTGGAATGTTTCTGAGCTTTCAATGACTGTTTTCCCCCCTTTCCTGTAGGGCAACCCTAAATAGAGACAATCTGAGATACACAAAGTAAAACATCCTGTCACTGAATCAGTACATTGTATTTCACTTTTGGCACATTGGGGCTCATAATTTTCAGCTTTGTGCACGAGAACATCTTTTTTTATTGTGGTGAAACCAGGTTTGGCTTTTAATCCTGAAATAGCTTCATACAACATCCAAAGTTCAATAACTTTTCTTAAATGAGACCGAGATGTCTCTTGCTGTGTAACACTAATGAGTCTGTGGGATTTGGTTTCCTGGGCAACCAGCCCCTTGAATGTCAAACATGCCTGGAGTGTGCATGAGGCTACTGGCAGCTGTATGACTTGTGCCTTCCATCCCTGAAACAACACTACAAAAATTTGTATTTTGTTTTTTTTTTAACTTGTAGCTACAACCTCGCTTGCACTGTCATGAATTTTTGTGCATCTGTTCATGCCTCAGTGACATAGATGCCTGCTTGCCAGCTTCCATATAAATGTTTTACGCTCTGGAAGTTGTGCAAAGCATAGTTGGTTTGGTTATTTATTTATGATTTTAGCTGGCAACTGGAAGCAACCTGGTTATACAGATGAATACATTTGAGCATGCACAACTGTGTTCATAATTCACTCTGAAAAGCACATATAGAATTCATGTTAGTTATCCAGAGTTTTTTTTATCTATATTGTATTTTACTATAAAGCTCTTAGGAGCCATTGGGAATAATAAATAAAACCATACTGTAGGTTGAATCTTGACTTCCTAACTGCACGAGTCGTCCCCATTGAAATGAATGGGACCTTTCATGTAAGTATGGCGACACAGTGAGCTGGCTTACTACTGCTGATCCGTAAATACTAGAGAAAAATGGGCATTGAGGCAGCGTGAGTTTAAACAAGTGATAATTCAGAAGTAAGGCCTCATTTTTCGTTTGCACTGTAGCCTCTTCACACTGTTCTGGCAAGTACAGTACAGTAAACGCTTTCATATTCAACAACCTTGGGGACTGGGAAGTTGCTAGATATTCAAAAATGCCGCTTAATAGAGAGGCGGTTGCAGGATCCCCAGCAAGGGGGCAGGAGACCCTGCCAGCCCTGCGACTGGGAGCTAGCTGGGGAAGAAGCCCAGCTGGCTGCTTCAGCCCCGGGGAGCTGGCTGGGGTTGCTGGGTTCAGAGGAACTCTGGCAGCCTCAGGATTGGGAGAATTCTCCTGGGGCATGGGACAATGCTGCCAGCATGTGGAGCTCTGCTGGTGGCACTGGGCACGGGGGAACTCCACCAGGGAGTGGAGCTCTGCTGGGGCTAGGGGAGCCCCCGTGCTGAGAGCTGGCAGCTGCAGCCCCAGGACTGGACCGGTGCACCTTGATCTTTCTAGTTCTCTGCCTGTGGCACATCAGAGTCTAGTCTCCCACAGGCTGTGGTACTTTTGGTCTTACTTTTGTTTTTAGAGTTAGCATGTGGGTGCTGGGTGGTGCTGCTGGCCTGTGGTAGGCAAGAGTTCAGAATAGATGGTCTGTTGGTCTTTTGTGCCCTTAAACTCTGTGGCTAATTTTCAGGACTGTGTTTCACCAAGGTAAGTGAAATATTGGACCCCTTCTATGCCAGTCCCAGAAAGTGTTATTGGCATTTCCCATTGTGTGTTTTGAGTCTCTCATGGTTTGTGTTTTCTCTGTGGTGGTGTTCAACCCTACTAATTGTGCCTGGGCCTGGAAGCCATTTGTTTTGGCTTGCATATGTCTGTGGGTATTGGACAGCAAGCTGATATCTGCAAAAGTCAAGATCCTCTGACTTCTGTGTCAAAATTTCCTGTACACCCACTGGTTATTCCATGGTCTGTCTCGTTACCCAGTTTACTGCCAGTTAAACGTTCATGGATGATGTAAGACATATTTGTAGTCATCCGTAAACAGTAATTGTTTTGGTCTTGTGATCTCACCTAAGATCCCCTGAAACTGGACATAAAGAGAAACTCACTCTCTCGGTACTGCATGCCATGGAAAGCCAGCTGTTTACATAAGTACGGCGTGTGCCAACAATTGGCCCAAAAGTAAAGTACATTGCAGAGACTGAGCCAGGTCCTCAGCTGGTATAAGGTGGTGTTGCTTCACCTGACAATCTGCATCATTGTGTGTATGTCACTCTGTGTAACCTGAGCAGAAACTGTGCGTGAAGTAATAACAAAACTGTCCTTTCAAGAGGTCTGCTTTTATAGCTTTCTTTTAGTGTATCTTTGAAAGAAACGAGCCCAACCCGATAAAAGTCCCCTGGATAATATATTGCAATAGAATTGTAATACTAGATACATGTATTTATTCTGCTGGTTTGAACACTTACACCTACTCTGTGCTTTGCTGGATTAGGCCAGAGTACCAGCAGTTTGCAGGACCAAGCCATATGTGAATGTAACCATAATGGCTTGTTGTGTATGGTCCTGCTACACCCCACCCCAGGAAAAGGACAATAGAGGTCCACTAAGCAGGGTAGATTGGCTGCTTCTCCTGCAGCCAATATGGGGCCAGTAGGGCCATATGAAAGGAGACGCAGAACAGAGGAGCAGGTTAGTTGCTGTGCAGAGCTCAAGGATTAGAGATTGGCTGGCTGGAAGGGCAGCAGTTCTGCAGTGCACCCATGGCAAACAGCAGAGAGTCCCCAGATTAAAGGCAGAGATCATGCAAGCTACAGGGAAAAGACAAAGAGATTTAGAGCAGCTGTGGAAAGGACACCGCTGACAGTTGCAACCTATCTGGTCCCTGGGCTGGGGCCTGGAGTAGAGGATGGGACTAGACCCTTCATGACCCCCCACCCTCTGCCCCAGTAGCCACTGGGGGAAGTGGCCAGGATGTTGAGGCAGCCCACGGCAGAGAATTGGACAATTGTAACTCAGCTAAAGGGCTGGGGCCAGACAGGTTCTGAGAGGGTGAAGATGTTGCCACCAGGGACGGAGTTCTGGGGACATGGTTTCATTCCAGAGTGGGAACAAATTGAGACACACTGCAGAGGGCACAGAGGGAGGCTCCTGCTGGACCTGAGCCCTGAAAGGGACTTGTTTTATTTCACACACAGGTCGCGTGGGAGTCAGCCAGAAGGCTGAGTCACCAGAGAGCCATCAGAGGGAAAGAGGCGCAGGTACACGTGTAATGCCAGCAGACAAAACGGGACCTCTAGAGCTTAGTGCATGAGCCTCAAGCCAGTCTGGCTGGTAGTGAAGGCTGGAGAGCAGGCTTACTATTCTTCCTGTAAGTGGTCTCGGTGCCAGGGGATGGGACAATGCACCACGCCCAGAAGGGCCCCACAGGCCAGGGGTCACTTGTGCGAAGCAAGGGCAACCCCATTACACCACAGAACTTAAGATTTGTTAGGTGAAAAAGCTCCATTGTGAACACATGCTGCTTGTATGGAAAGAGGGGCTCCTGGTGAGACCTTTCTGCAACTAACCCAAACTCCTCAGAGCTATTCCCTTTTCCAGTATGTACTAGAGGAGGTAGGGACAGGTAACGTGTCACAGCTGACCCTGTTGTGCTTCCAGAGGGAAGTCTAGAATCTTCTCAGGGGAGAAGAGAGAGTTAACATTTCCCCCTCCACTTCTGGACTGGGTCTATAAAACTCTTCTCACGGCAGCGTGAGATCTTCTGTGAGGCCTAGACAACCCTGAGATCTCCAGGATAGCAGTGAGATGAGGGAAAGGTGCCTGGTGAATTAATTCCACCAGAAGTTACTTGCTAAAATAACGCAGATCACAGACCTCAAATGAAAAACCGAGAGCACTTTCTCCTGGTGTGATTGAATGAAAGTGAAAGAACGAAATGTTTCATCACCCTGTGGGGAAGAGAACCACATTTTGCCGATTAGAGCTCTAGCAAGAAGGCAAGAGATGGGTCTTCCTTTACATTTGTCTTCAGAGGCAAGAGATGGGTCTTCCTTCACATTTGTGCAATGAACTCTGCTGCCCCTCCCTCCACCCCATTGTGTAACTCTCACCCTTTTTAGTATAATTGGAGGTAATTTAATCAGAGAGGATTCTGAGACAGTATTGCAATTCAACCTCCCTGGCATTCTCCACTGAGGGAGGTTAAAGGGACTCCCCTTATTCATCACACGAAGCACAAGTACCAGTGCTCATGGGGGTTCCCGGTGAGTTTAATTATAGCACATCCCTACCAGATATGTTAAATCAAACTCCAGGAGATGGGCCGTGGCAGTGCTGATCTTCTGCAGAGTGAAGTTGTACTCTCAGACTTATAGCAGCTGCCTGGAGCTGCTTGGGATCATGACGGTACTGAGGTCTCTGCCCTGGCATGCCTTCCGGGCTCTAGCCTGATGGCGATCTTCAGCAGCTAATGTTCTGAGGGATCCTCCCTCAGCTGGGTATGGGATGATGCTATTTTTGCTCTCTTTCCCAGAGTAAACTGGCTGGAGCTGGGCCTGCCCGATGTGCTGGGAAGGGTAGCCCAGATCTATAGAACTCCTTACAGCATAATTCATCCTAGCTAAGACTAGGGAAACAGTTACATCCCTGCTAACACGAGCTGAATTTGTAAAGCATGCCTCTCTCTCACATGGTTTGAACTCTCTAATCAAGAAGCCCTGATTGTGAACTATTGGTGTACTTGCTTCATGGCACGATGAGAGTCTGTCCAGGGAGAACCAGAAAAATAAACAAAATAACCCTAAAGGGGGTTGAATACATAGCCAAACCAGTGCTGTATATTTTGCAATTGTTTGTACAACCTTGGCAATAATAATCTAAATCAGCTCATGAGAGAATCAGTTTTCTGACTGAAGGGTTAGAGTTTTTTAGTTAAGATATTTCAAGCATCTGTAGGTGTAAGAATCGGGATGTGTTTTCTCCTGTTAAACATGCAGAAAGATGGATAATTTCAATGCAGCTTCTTTCCAAAGACCATTCCTCTAAAGGCAGAATAGTCTTCTTGGCCAGTAGTGGGACAACAGCCAAATCTTCTGAGCAAGGCTGAGAAACCAATGAAATTTAGCCTCTTTTTGTGTTTTGAGGTAAAGAACAGCTTTTGTCAATCAAAACTGTGTGTGAGGGGTTTGAAGTAAGAAGAGTGGCCTGACAACCCCCCCCCACCTCCCAATGCAGTTAATATTTCTTGTTTGGGTGGGTTTTGAGAATGCTTCTGTCAATCAACTTCTGTATTTGGATCTATTCACACTGTCTTCCCAGCTATTCAAAGACCTAAGGACTCTCTCTCTCTCTCTCTCTCTCTCTCTCTCTCTCTTGAGGTGAAGGGGCAAAAGAGTTTGGTGGGGAGAGAAAAAATGTCTCTCTTTACAGCAAGCCAAGCTTCATGCTGAACTTTCTAAGCTGAGTGAACTTTTCAAGGTCTCATGTCTCACCATCCAGTGTAAACCTCAAGGCAAATACATACTGTTCACTACTGGCAGAGGTTCCTTGCCACGGCTACCCCTCCGATACTTGTCCTAGTTCATTACTTACATCTGTTTTCTGGCATAACATTACTTCACAAAAGATTTATAAGTAGGATCCTGTTTGTTTTTTAAAAAATTACTATAGGGTAAAAGGATTATAAATACAAAGTAGCCACAATCATTGTCTCAGATACAAACCTTGATGTATTAGGTGTGGGGTAGCTTGAATTTAAATCTTCCCATTATGATCCTAGCCTCCAACTACTGTTTGGTGCCTGCTCCTTTGCTCTGAGTCATATTTCAAATCCATTAATAAGGTTGTTGCAAGAGGACTGAAAGTGGCATGAGACTTGCTCATGATGGAAATCTTACTAAATCGGTGGCTCTTGATTTCTGACATTGAGGGGCCAAAAAATCTCTGGAGAAGAGCACCCAAGATTTCACTGTGTTGAATTTGAACTTCATTTGCCCTGACTCGGTCTCCAGACCAAACCACTGCCCTAAACCTAACTTAGAGCCTCCCTGTTTTCTCACTCCCACTCTAATTGAGATTAATACTGCAAGAGTAAAAGCACCTGAAGCAAAGGCAGTCAAGCTTGGTGCGGAGAATAGATTTATTCATTCCTTAGCTTGCTGCAGAGGTGTTTAATGTCATTTGGCTCATTCTAGAGCCAAGTGTGATCTATTTCCAAAAATCTCTGTGCTACGCACAGGCCTATAGAAACATACAGTGATGTAGGCCTCAGAAATGCCCATTTATTTTCAACTCCATGCTCATGTAATTAACAAGAGGGCTGTTTCTCTTGCTAGGGATTAAGGCATCTGAGACATTCTTTCTTGGCTAGTAGTTATACGGGAACATTTTTCACATTCTGTGCTGTAGCTCATCCATTCGCTTTGCTCAAAAGCATAGGTCGCTGACAGGGTCTTTGTGCCAGAAAGAGGAGGCAAACCCTGAGCTTTACCTCCCAGCAGGCTTGTAGGAAGCAATACAAGTTTAATAATGGGAATAGCTAGGGAGAGAGCATGGGAAATAATCTTGAAAACTAGTAAGAGCTTTAATCCATATTAAGGGCCTGATCCAACTCCTGGTGAAGCTGGTGGGTGTCTTGCCATGGACTTGAGTGGAAATGAGGTTGGGCCCTTAGCAATGAGGAAACTTATTCTGACTGTGCTTGTAATGCTTTTGTTTAAGAAGCCTCCCTCTGTCCTCACTTGAGTGAGCTCATAGCGCATTTAGTGACACATAATGAGAATCGTTCTATCAGTCTTGACAGACCCAGCCCCACCAAGACATTCTGGACCTCAGCTGACTGTCTCAGTCTCTTCCAAGTCTCTGCTTTTGATCTGGCTCCAAATTCTGTGACATTTTGATCAAAGGACTCGCAAAATCAGTGTTTTCCCAATAGGTTGATTCCAGGAGTCTATCAGTCTCTCCCACTCTGACATCCAGATGGCTTTGAAGCAATATGAAATGGTCTCAAGTACCAAGAGGCAAAGATTCATTCCCAAGCCTCGTTATTTTTTAACTCCAGTGACTCCCCACAAAAGGCTATTTTAAAGCTATTTGTTAACCTTTCTGTAGGTCTTGGTTGGTGAAAGAGCAGGGATCACTTCTTCGATTAAATTAGTTGAAGTTGGCACATTCAATAAGCTGCAAATCCTACAGGGGGTTAGACTAGATGACCCTTGCCTTGCCTTCTAACTTGATGGTTCTCTAGTTCTAAGATGGGCATACTGTCCTTGGCACGGTAGACTAGGAATACGAGGACGTTGACTCTTCTTTTGCTCTCTAAGATTGTGTCCACCCTAGCCCCATCCTTTCAGAGGGGGCACAGTAACGAGGTAATTCGGTAGATGCTAATGAGGAGCTGCTATGAATATGCAGTGCCTCATTAGCATAATGGAGGCTGCGTGTGCTTCGACAGTGTCGCTTTTGAAACGCACACCACTCATGTAGCTGGGGACCTTTCGAAAGGGCACTTTTGAAATCAGGGGGTCCTTTCGAAAGGCCCCCGGTTACATGGGTGGCATGCATTTCAAAAGCGGCACTTTTGAAACATGCGCAGCTGCCATTATGCTAATGAAGCACTGCATATTCATGGTAGTGGCTCATTAGCATCTACCAAAGTGCCTTATTACCGTGCCCTCGCCCCCGAAAGGAGGGTCTAGTGTGGCCACAGCCTAAAAGTTTGCGTGTGTACCCCCACGCACCTATGCGTGGTTAACTGTCCCATCTCATGGTACCTGGACTACTTCACAGAGAGAGAATAAATGTCCTCTATGGCATGAGCTGAAAACCTCTTGCCCTTTAGCTCAAGCTGTAGAGGTGCCTGCACTAAGCTCTCAAGGTCCCAGCTTGGAGACTGCCTGTGGGCAGCCACACATGGTTTGTTTTCCTACCAGTTGTTTGGGCTTATTTTGTTTTTATGTCCAACTACAGAATAACTTTATTCCATGTTAGTCATCATCATTGCCATCAATAACCGTGGACTCAGCGCCCATGGGTGTCTGATGCCTCTCTCACTATTTCCTTCCATCTTTCCCTGTCCAGTGTGGAGTGGTTTAGTTTCTGTAGACCAGCTGCACACCAATCTACTATCTCATCTACCCATTCTCTGTGGGGTCTGCCTGTCCTATTCGAGACATCCATTAGGCGGAATACCAGGGTCTTGACTTTTTGCTCATCATTCATTCTGCGGATATGCCCAAATCCCTTGTTTTCTCTGTTTATTTGTCAATACACAACAGTGAATGAGCCATTGAGTCCCGAGTCAATAGATTTTAAGCTAATGGCCTCCAACTTTTTTTACGCCAAGATTGAGCTACAGGCTATGGGAGGGGTCTGGGGTGCAGCCTCCTGCTGGTGGCACTTCTCAAAGGCAGCTCCTGTTTGGCAGCACAGTGGGGCTAAGGCAGGATTCCTGTCTGTCCCAGCCCCACACCACTCCCAGAAGGGGCCAGCTTGTCCCTGAGGGTGAGGGGTACATGGCTCCACACTCTGCCCCTCTCTGCTGGCACCACCCCTCTGCTCCCATTGGCCACTGTTCCCTGTTCCAGGCCAATAGGAAATGTAGGGGCAGTGCTTGCAGGCAGGAGTAGCACATGACTTCCTGTTCTCCCCACCCACATGCTGGGCCGGGCCAGCCCCTTCCAGGAGCAGCACAGGCCGGGGCAGGCAGGGAGCAAGCCCACCTTAACAGATCACTGCACCACCCCAGATCACGATTGACTGAGAGAGTCCCCAGGATCTACCAGTCGATCTTGATCAACCGATTGGCAACCACAGTGAAGGGACTGATATGCAGTGAGTAAACCAAACCCACCTGTTGGATACTGAACAGCTTTTGGACTTAAGCTGATCCTGTAGATCAGGGCTTCCCCATTTTATGTGGCCACGGAATCCTTTTAAACTCAAAAAAAAGTTTGCAGAACCCCTAATAAGTCTTTATTTGGAGCTGAAAAAGCAGACCCCCAAATAAGTAAACAAGGCCATGAGATCAACATTTAGTTTAATTGCACATAAAAACAAAAATCGCATTCAATGTGTACAAAAGTAAAGCTCAAAACCTAATATGCATTGTGTTGGCAGTTGTCAATGCCAAGAGTGTTTTTTTTCTTCTCTTGGCAAATTCTTTTTACGTTTGGTTTAGTACTGGAAAGTTTTGATTCGCAGATGTGGCGGGGCATTCAGTCAATTTCTGTATTTCACTTGTGTTGTATAATTCAAGAACCCAGGTTCGCATAATTATGCGCTGGTACAGGGTAACAACTGACGAATTGCACATCATAATAAAGCTGAATATTCTTGACATGAGCCGCCCCAAAATGATCCACGGTCCCTGAGAGTGAGTAGGGGGATTTACGGTGGTATATAACAGGCAATCAGTATATTGGCGTATGCAGCACTGCGTAGTGACATAATCATCCCCACTATCTGGCTAAGCTGGTATTGTACTAGGACACTTTTCGTGACAAACAAAAATTGTTTATTAAAGTTAATATACTTTAATTATAAAATGTTTTTGTAATGAAATTTTCTCATGGAACCCTTATTTTCACTTCACAGAACTCCAGAGTTCTGTGGAACACCATTTGGAAAACACTGCTCTAGAGTGAGTTGGCGAATAGATTTGTATAAAATGCATGCCACTGCGACCCAAAATAAGAGTTAGTGCAGAACTAATGGTTTTTAGGCAAGGCTCTGGCAAGGTCTAAAACTCTCCTGCACTTGCAGGTAGCTCATCCCAGGGGTACATGGTATCTGAGGAGGCCAATAGAAACCAATGCATTAATTTAAAAACTAGAACTGAGCTGAGCTATACTGGAATCGGATTTTAGTGGTGTTTGTTGTCAGGATTTTGGATCAGGCCTAATGCTGTGAAACATGCATCTGAACTGCCCAAGGCTTGTTGGGGATTCAAATTTGCTGATTACCAAAGAAGAAAATGATCCAAAAGGATGATCAATACTTGGACTACAATAAGCCTGATGATCAGAAAAAATAGCTATGAATCCTTTGGTCTGAATGCATTAGTGATCTATAAATTTTTTGCTGCTGCAGCTCTTCAGTTTCATAATCTTGAAAGCTTTGGGTAAATCACCGTTTGGTGGCAGCAAAGAGTCCCTGAATCCAATAATGCAGAAACCCTTCAATCGCACTGGCAAATTACTCACCTTTCATAACTTCTTGTTACCCTAAAAAGAGATATAGGGCCCAAGCCCACAGGAGGCAGCAGAACGAAATGACATACCTCAAACAGATCTGAAGAATTTGGTGCGCTACGGTGGAGTAACTTCTAGCACAGGGCACTGAGTTCAGTGCTGACTTAGGGAAAAGATTTTCACCTCCTGCCAACCCTGCAGTGCTCTTGTTTGGCATTCCAACCATAAGGATGTAAGAACAGCTATACTGGGGCAGACCAAAGGTCCATCTACTCCAGGATCCTGTCTTCTGACAGTGGCTCATGCCAGATTCCATTACTGTGTAAGCCCAAGCCTGGCCAGTTTGTGTGGCGGGAGGAGATCTCAGTCAGAGCTGCGATGGCTGCTCCAGACAATAGCTACATGAAATAAGAGCCGTGGAGTCTAGGAAAGCTTGGTCCTGCCCTGGAGCCAGGCCTGTGGTGCTACTGCTAGAGATGTGGGTCATGTGCATGGCTGAGCTGGGCACAGGTACTGTGGGCCTAAAACTACCTCTTTTTCAGCTGAAATGCATGAAACAGGCTTCACCTTTACTTCTTAGCACCCTCTAATACGCACTCACATCTGAGTTTCTCTCTTCCCTGTGCCCCCAAGAGGTCCCCTGTGTTCTTTAAGTTCTTCCATTTTTCACTCTGGTCGTTCTTCAAGCCGCAGCCATCTCTGCCGAACCCTTCAAAGGGTGGGAGGCTGTCAAACCCCTGCTGTCTTCAGGAGTGGTGAAGTGTTATGAAGCATTCCTCCCTACCCGCAGTCAGGGAGGCACTGGAGTTCCCAGGAGAACGTCTTCCCTGGCATGCGCTGAGCTGCGTGGGTGTATGTGGTAGAGGTAGGGGCTGTGACGGTATGTCTTCATTTCAACACAGGCTCTTTGTCACAACCACAAGCTGGGGAGCTGGGGGGAAGAGCCCCTGGCCAACCACCTCTGATGAAGTGCCTGTCCTGGGAACATTTTGCACTTTGTTCCTGGTAAATGGTTTGTGTGTGGTGATGCAAAGGGGACTCTCCAACTTCTGTCATTTTGAATAGGGACGGGCCTGGTGTGGGGAATGCTGGGTAGAGGACTTGGGGGCTTCCTTCGCACTGGAGAAATGCTGCAGCTATGAGCTGGCAGTCTATGTAATTTGGCCCATTTCATACTCCAAAAATTCTGCTTCAGATGTGCTTTCCTGAGCTCCGGGAAGGAGTCCTCTCAGGCAGGGGTAGTCCAGCCCCAACAGGGGAGCCTCCATAAGAGGGCAGGAAGTCCCCTGAGCTTTACTTTCAGCGTGGTGGTAGAACTTTAACACGATGTCTCTGTGAGCCTCTCCCAGCCCATCACTGAGAGAGGTTGAGCAGGCTGCTTCTGCAGGAGGGGGTTACGTAGTACTACTGTGTTCATCCACTCTAATTATCCACCTCAAATGTGGTATAACATGGTCATGTTGCGCCTTACGGTGCAGTCGTTAATTATGTGTACTGTGGTAACGCCTATTTCTTTAATGCAGTCCTGGTTATGTACAGAGAAGGTACAAAGTCTAGTTTGCCTGAACACAGGAGGAATCATACAAGAGACGGTTTCTTTGCTCTCAGTTCCAGGCCACTCCAGCCAGAACTCAATCCAAACACACGCTCTTTCTCTCAGGTGTTTCTACAAGTGCTTCTCTGGTGCTTCCTTGCTGCCTTCTTTGTGTGCTATTGCTAGGGTGGTGTTTCTGTCTCTTTGGTTATTTGTATGTAGCCCCTCCGGTTCACAAGCCCAGCGTGAGGTTATTCAGCATAGGAGAAGACTTGTACCTCCTTACACAGCTGCGGGGGACTAGGCCTGAGGCTCCTTGGTGTGCTCTGTGTTTGTGTATTAATGTGACTAGCCACCAGGAATAGGCTTTATCCAGTTAAAAGAGGATCTCAGTTCAGCAGCCTCTCTTCCCTGCCTGCAGCCTGCATGCTGCTTCATCTAAGTCTCTGCTGAGACCCTGCCGGGGGCAGAGGACACATCCTGGCAGGAACTAGGAAGTTCTCCCAGCATGCCGCAGTTTGTAGTCCACAACTTGTTGTTCCCAGGGCTGCTGCTGAAATCTGCTGGTCCGTGGGCTATGTATACACGCATGCAGATTCATCAAATTATACCCACCTCCTGTGTTTGCATTCAAACCCCAGGGGAAACCCCTCAAGTTCAGCTCCTGTTCCAGCTTTGTCTGCAGCCATTGGTTTGAGTGACTGCTCCTAATAGTTGAAGTATCAGAGGGGTAGCCGTGTTAGTCTGTATCCTCTAACGCAACGAGAAGTCCTGTGGCACCTTTTAGACTAACAGCTTTACTGGAGAAGCATGGGTCTGACAACGTGGGTCTTTGTCCATGAAAGCTTATGCTCCAATAAATCTGTTAGTCTATAAGGTGCCACAGGACTTCTCATTTGTGTGTAATAGCTGAAATTAGAGGAACAGAACTATCGATTCCATAAAGATTAATTGCTTTATACATTTATCCTGAATGAAAAAAGGAATCCAGAAGAGATGAATCCACCTTACTCAGCTCAGGCTGTTTGTTAACATTCTAACCGGCATCCATGCACATTATTTAGTTTTATATTAATGTAAAAAAAAACAAACAAACCCAGCAAGGTAACAATGAAGATTGATTCCTCTGGATAAGAAAATCACTCTGTTTAATTTCATTAATAGAGCAGGCTGTGGGACACATTTCAAGGCACTGGGTGAGACATAAGCTCCCAAATCCCATTAAGAAACAACAGGATTTCTGGTGCATTCCTCCCATATATTAACCTTCTCCTCTGGAAACGCCTTGGGCTGAGCTGATGCCATTTCAGAAGCAGGTGTAGCATTTTTCAGTTCCCACAGCCTCCACCAGCTAATCTGCTGGCCTGAAAGGCCTTCTCTATTTTCACAGGAGAATGGGGATTTTTCGGAATGATGGACAAGTGATGTATTTGGTTGACAGCTGTTGTGGCACCAGGTTCCACGAGGTCTTGAAGATGCATTCTGTAGTAGTGCTGAATGCAGAGTTGTCCTGTCTTTCAACACCTTTAGAGAGGGAGCAAATTTCTTGACAGCCGTTGTCAACTGTAGGTCATTTTCCTTCTTCTAACTGACATGCAGTTCTATATCTCCAGATGTTTGGCTAATGCTTTCATTGTAGTCTCTCAAGTTGATTGGAGCAGATCAAACTTTTTCAGACAAAAGTATTTCCAGTGAAAACTGGTGTATTTTTTTGAAAATGGGATTTTTCGTAAGCAATCGTCAACTTCTCCTAACACTTTTTCTTTTTTCCAAACACTTTGTGGACATGTTTTTATTTGTTTTTAATCAGCGTTTGTGTTGGTAAATGAAATATGTTCATTCTGTATTTCAAGCACCAATTTAATAAAAATGTTAATTAAAAATGTTGTGGAAACTTTTACCAAAAGTGGAAGATGGGACTGTTTTGAACCCTGAAAAACAAAAAGTTTCAAAGTTTCCTGTGAAAGTGCTTTTTTCTGGTTTTAGATCATCTGTGTGTATTACAGGTTCAATCTCTAATTTAGCATGGTCTGATGTGGCATCATCTGTGGTTGGAATGATTTTAATTAGCCAGAGGTCTACTTTTCATGGGTGTGGCCAAGTTTCCTATGGTCCCATAAAGATTGTTTACTGCCACCTGTACTGCCTCTCATTCTTCTATGCTGTTATTTTGCTCTAATTTACCCCAAATGTCTTCTAAGAGCTCAGCAAGCACTGGGAGTGTTGGTAATGCTGCTAGACAGTACTGACCTCCCATGGTCCAGCAAATTCTCTGGTTTGATGCTGGTCAGGTCCCAAGCATGCTGGAGTAGAGCGGTTCTATCTGTATTTATTTTTTAGGGCTGAAGTGCTAAGAGGCTGTAACCAGGGATCAGAGTGCCTTTATGGTAAGCATTGTACACAAACAGAATAAAAATGTAATCCTGCTTCAAGGAGCTCACAATCTGTACATGTGGTGCAACTATACGTGGATAAACCAAACAGATGAGCTGATGAGTAAATAGTGACATAAACAGGCTTTTAACCTGCAGAGGCTGCACATGGTTAACTTTATGCACTGTGAGTAAACTCACTGCTTCCCTTTACACAATTCACTACTCTTAGGAATTCAGAATTATGCAACTTGGAGTTTCTCAATGATTTCAAGAGGGAATCAGGTGCCCTGAGCTGCACGTGCTAACTGTGGGAATAATCTTTTTCCTAAAGATTTCTGGTAGTGCTAGAGCCATATATTTATCTTTTCTTGAAAAATCTAGGAATGCACTCTTTCACTCTTTTTATCATTCTTTTTAAGCAAATGGCTGTTTTAGGAAACTGGATTGGTCCCTGGTGCCAGACAATTCATTTTTGTGTGTTGGTTGCAGAGCAATCGTGCAAGCAGACTGAAAGAGATCCGCATTTCTCAAATGCAGTCTCATAGAAACTGGGAAATGAACTGCTGGAATTCAGACCAAAGATCTGGCTGTTTTCCAAGAGCAAATATGTAGCAAGAACCATTTCTACTTTCAAGAGAGTCAGAGTCTTAGAACCCAGACAGAAATGTGACACACGAGGGGAGCAGAAAGCAGAGGATCTTCGTATTACCAAAGATTTCCCCCCCTTCATTTTATGTTAGAGCAAAAGCTGTTGCTCTTAAAAAGGGCCACTTCAGAAGGGATGCAGCCTCTGCTGACCTGACTATAAGGCAACAGCAAAAGGTTAGAAGAATTAGTCGTGTAGTGCAGACTTTTATTAATAGTTGAATTGTAGTGCTCTTGGCACCAAATCTGCAACTAAATAAGTTGCTGGCACTTGTCCCTTAGTTAAATGACTACCACTGTTCACCCGTCTTGCAAGTCAATGAATGCAACCCTCGTGGGGAGGCAAGTTCAGACATGTTTGTTCCTGAGGCTACTGCACATTTCTGATTCCAGGCTAAGAGGTTTCTGCAGGCTTTCCATGTAATTCTCTATTGCTATTAGGTCTCTATAAATAGCCCCTGGAAACTAAATCTGGGAAAAAGGGAGTGGAGGGGAAAGAGGGGAACATGAGGGAGAAAAACACCACCAAAGCCTGATTCAGAAACGATGCTCTTTGGAGAGAGACTCCCATGTTTCTCAGGGTTGCAGCTTTTGTTGAGGGGGATTAATTTCCATCACAGCTTCATCACATGCAATTTAGCCTTTTTATCTGTCCAGAAAATCAGCCCTGTACAGCAGGTGGTTTCTGCCCCACCCGGCCCCAAAGGAAAAGCATCCAATTTCTCCAGATCTAGAACCATATTTCTGTCCCAGTTAAATCAATGAGAGGGTTGGCACATGGGCTGGTACTGCTCCGTGAGCCAGTCAGCAGGGAGGTACTTTCACAAGAGCATGGCCAACTTCTGCTTGCCAGAAAACATCATGCCTGTGATTTATTAAGGATCCATATGCTCTGAGAGGAGAAAGTCCCCCTGCCCCACCCCTCAGTAGCTAAATCTCCAACACCGCAACACCACCTGGTGAACCAAAACAGTCTGTTTTACTTAGGAATGTAAGAGGACAAGGTAAATTCATTAACCTTGTACTTCACAGTTCAGTGCTGTTAGTCAATGCAGATGGCATTTCTGTGGTAATTCCAGTCAGATCTGCATGTATTTGTTACACCCCCATCAGGTCAGGCACACAACAGCTACTATCAAACAGAAGATGGGGCTATGTTTGAGTTCACATTTCTTTTATCTGAAAAAACAGAGGATTTTCTCAAAGCGAATGGTAATTGTGGGTGCTTCAAGTTGGGTGTTCCACCTGAGGCATTTCAAAGGGAGTCTCCTATTGGTTTCTAGAGCGACAGGGCTCAGCATGTTCTGAAAATAAGGCTTCTCTAAGGTGCTTCAGTTTCCCTACACAAAAATAGGCACTTTAGAAAACTTAGATCATGAAGCCAAAATTTTCAAAAACTGCACCTGACCGACTGGACTCCTGTCTTTGGGTTAAATATTGGAACTCAGGATTAATGGTCTGTCTTCAGAGTAAAGCTTCTCTCTTGGGCGAACTTTGTAACTCCCCAGACTAAACTGAGATCTTCTTTCTGAAGTTAGGTGTAGGTACAGTTGTGCAGCACATGGAAGCTTTCAGTCTGATCTTCTATCACAGGTGAACTGTCCTGTTCCAGAGCGGGAAATTTTCACAGGTAACTTCACAGGCAAAGATGCATTGTAATGGTGTTCCCTTTCAGAGAGTCTGGGTTTCTTGGCCTCTTCCAGAGAGCCCTGCTATTTCTCAGTCAGTAATTGGTGTGTGTTTGCATCCCACGCACTAACCACATTTTGCATAATTTAAACTCCCTTCGAGCTGATGCTGCTCTGTTAACGTCTCTAAGCCAGTCACGTTCAAAATCTGTTTCCTTTTGGCTTCCATTTATGAAAGCTGGAATGCTCCGCAGCAGTGTTTCTCAATCGTTTAAATAAAGTACTCCTTTAAAAAAATATAAATAACCCCATACTTCTTTTGCATACCCTTAATAGTATGCATGTGTGATGGGGTTCAGGGGTCCCCCTGCACTGCACCCCGTCCGCTGGCAGGAGAGACTCTCACTCAGCAGGTACAACAGCAGGTTTATTAGGCAACAGATGTCCAGTTTCTCACAGAAGCAACAGCATAGCAGCCAGAGACAGTCCTTCCAACCTGTCCTGGGGGGAAGACCCCGAGGGGTGTCCCTCTGGGGTGTAGCTTTCCCCCCTCCTCAGCTGGCTGCCTTCCAGCTCTCCCTTTTCCTCGCCTCTCACTGCCGCCCCCGATTCAAAACCCAGCTCAGCTCCTCCCTGCTCTTTGTTCAGGCAGAGGTGTTATCTGCCAGTTGTAGCCCCAGGGTCATCCTTAGCCACTGGGAGCTGCTGCTTGCCTCGGACATCCAGCCTGACTCACCCATGCACTCCCCCCACTCCATCACAGCATGCCACCACTTAAGAAATATGGTCTTAAGATAAACTAAGGTCTTGAAACAAGTGCCATTCAATCTTTCCAGATGACTGTACCCATGCTACGAAATTACACCTCACTTGAAAACTACTTACTTGCAAAAGCATGCAAAAAAAAAAATCCTAAAAAAGGACTACTGAAAACTTGCTTACTTTCTACCATCGTTTTTTCAAATAAATGAATTGGAATAGAAATACTGTATTTACATTTCTGTGTAAGGCATATGAACCAGTAGAAACAAGTCACTGTCTCAATGAACTTTTAGATTGTACTGACTTTACTGGTGTTTTTTTATTCAGCCTGTTGTAAAAGTAGGCAAATATCTGGATGAGTTGATGTAACCCCAGAGGACCTTGGTGTACCCTTAAGGTTGAGAAACACTGCTCTACAGTCACCAGGGGCTTTCAGGTTGATGCAGAATTTGGTTTGCCAGCTGGTTTATTAGGGTCTTTCAGGCTGCGGAGAAGGTACACTTTTTAACCTCTTGGACTTCCCATCTTTTTCTGTTCATTTATATCATCAGTGATTGTATCTCCATATAGTTGGACCAGCGCCTCACCAGTCCCGTACTGTTTTCCCGAACAGACATTTATCCCTTCACACCACCCTTCAAATAAATTTCAGCCCCCGTTGCTGAAAGGGGCACTTCCCTCATCACTAGGACTTTGCTGTATCTCTGCTTCACTCTTCAGGATGACAGTAACTTACATGTCTTGCAGGTGCTGTTGTATCGCATCATTGGGCTCAGGGCGGGGGGGGGTTGGAGGGTGTGGGCGGCTCTGGACAGGGGGCTGGGTTTGTGGGGGCAGAATTTAGGGGGAGCTGGGAGAGTTGCAGTTGGTTACCCTGTCCTGCGCTGCTCCTAATCCTGGCCAAATGGGAATGTGGCTGGTGAGACTGGCACCATGATGAGGCTTTGAGTGTTTGCATGACATACTGCATGCAAGGTCTACTGATGTATACACGCTTCACTGCGTTGAGTGGAAAGCCCCCAGCCCAAGAAGCTACAAAGGCAATATGGTTCAGTGTCTATGCGCGAGGAAAGACTAGACAACACCGCAAACCTCCCACCCCTTGGGCTAAGCTACGGCTACCCTCTCTGTTTCTTCACAAAGGGTTTTACTGAAGAAAGAGTCTGTCTGTCTGTTAGGGGCTAAGAAGGAGTGAAGAATTGCTGGGGGAAGTTTACCTCCTGGTAAGTCTGAGGGGTTGGGTTGCTTTTGGCTTGCAGAAAACATTCAAAGCTGAGTATCCTCCTGGTTCGTGACTATTCCTGAGGTGTAGAGGAAGATTTGGCCTTCCCCAAGGAACTTCTTTGTATAATGGCTTGCAAAGAAGGGCTGGGCAGATTGTGTGTAGACAAAAGGCTTGCAGAGTCCTAACTCATATTCCACCGCTGCAAGGAAACTTGCAGCAACAGGTGTGTTGTGAACAAGACACGAGAAGTCATTCTTCCGCTCTACTCTGCACTGGTCAGGCCTCAGCTGGAGTATTGTGTCCAGTTCTGGGTGCCATATTTCAAGAAAGATGTGGAGAAATTGGAAGGGGTTCAGAAAAGAGCAACAAGAATGATCAAAGGTCTAGAGAACATGACCTATGAAGAAAGGCTGAAAGAATTGGGCTTGTTTAGTTTGGGAGAAAGAAGATTGAGGGGGGACACAATAGCGGTTTTCAAGTACCTAAAAGGGTGTCATAAGGAGGAGGGAGAAAACTTGTTCTTCTTGGCCTCTGAGGATACAATAAGAAGCAATGGGCTTCAACCTAAACCTCCCTTGCTGCAGTTTGACATTAGGAAAAAGTTCCTAACTGTCAGGGTGGTCAAACACTGGAATAAATTGCCTAGGGAAGTTGTGGAATCTCCATTGCTGGAGATATTCAAGACCAGGTTAGATAAATGTCTATCAGGGATGGTCGAGACAGTACTTGGTCCTGCCATGAGCGCAGGGGGCTGAACTCAATGACCTCTCAAGGTCCCTTCCAGTCCTAGCATTCTATGATTCTATGACTCTCTTATAGGGCTCTGGTGTCTCCCACCGCAGAAATCAGGCACATGGGGGACATTTTCACTCCAGCTCTTCTCTGTTTTACTCTACAATTAAAGCCTGGTGGGGAAGACACTGCGGTGAAAGGATGAACCCACAAGCAGGGTCCCAATCCTTCCAGATCTGCCACAGACTTTCTGGGTAGGTCACTTCACCCCCTGTGCCTTTTGGCCACAGGTGTAAAACAAGGATAAAAACACATCTTTTCATCTACCTCTTTTCTGCCTTCTCTTCGACTGTAAACCCCGGGGGTTTAACTCTGAATTGTTGAACGGGCCAATATGCACACGCTCCAAACCCGGTCTCGTCTGTCTCGAGTGACTATCTCTTATTATCAGAGGGGTAGCCGTGTTAGTCTGTAGCTTTGAGAACAACAAGAAGTCTTGTGGCACCTTATAGACTAACAGATATTTTGGAGCATAAGCTTTCGTGGGCAAAGACCCGCTTTATCAGATGCATGAGTGGGGAGGTGGTTTCAGAGGGGTATTAAAAAGGTGGAAATCTCCCCATTAGACGCTGACAAAGGCTCACATCGCCCTGTCTGATCTGACATGTTTTTGACTCCTTAGATAAGTACTGTTGATATTGGGCCATTTCGAGCTTGCTGAATAGAGCTTGTCAGCTCTGGCCCTCCCTTTTACTGGGACCCCACTCTTTAAATACCTCTCTGAAACCACCCCCCGACTCATGCATCTGATGAAGTGGGTCTTTGCCCACGAAAGCTTATGCTCCAAAATATCTGTTAGTCTATAAGGTGGCACAAGGCTTCTTGTTGTATCTCTTATTATGCATTCATAATACATAATGAAGATTTTCTAAGCGTAGGTGACAGAAGACGCAAAAGATGCCTACAGCTCTGTCATACTCAAATGTCATTACAAATAAGGCAGGTGATTTCCCATTATTGTCCTGTAAATGGGTAGCATCTCTGAGTAGATGCACAGTTTGGTATACGGCAGACAATATTTTAGCGCAAAATTCCTTGCTGGAAGCTTCTACAGTGTAAGCATGCTTCAGCGACGGCATCCTTAGGATGTCTTTTGCATCTCTTCAGCTCCTCAAACAGGGTTCTGCTGCTGGTCAGGTTTTAAGAGAATGCAGGGTAAGTAGCTGTTTTTCAATGTGGAGAACGTTTGCGTATTCTCAGGCTGTGATCTTGTCAAGTCTCATTAGCTAAGCAGGTTGGACAGAGCCAGTGCTCAGATGGTGACTTGGAAACGCTACAACAAGGGGCTTTGGGGATTCAGTATGTGCCTTTATTTCCTCTGACCCAGTGCCGCAGGAGGGCTCTGGGGAATCGGGTGGGTGCTATGCTGCTGGCTTTCTGAACAGTAGCAGTCATTATGGGTCACCCTGTGGGCTGTTTTCCTAGGCCAGAGGGGTGACGCTTGCGTCCTGGCCAAATTCTAAGAGTAATTAAATCTGTTGACTTAAATTCCATCTCACTACTTCCCTTCTTGACCTAAAGCCATTACATAGCATTGGTGGTGCTATTATACACGCTGCTGTGTGTGCTGTTGTAGAGATGGCTGCATTTTGGAAGTGGGTGGAGTGAAAGGAGCCCCCTGTGGACTTAGTTTGTAATTCTTTAACATATCATGATTTAGGAAATCTACAATATATATGAATGAATAATCACAATCAGTGTATCTCACTCTATTTGATACTTTGCACAATAAAAGAAACCAGAATGAACAGCACAATGAGACACAATGGGGCACTGACCTGAATACCTTTAGACGACAACCAGGGAAGAGATCTTTGGGTTCACACCAATAACTGGAGATTTGGCTGACATCTCACCAAAGTTAATAGGGTGATTTATTTTTGTAACCAGTGCAAGCAGGAAAAGGAACAGGCAAAGAATGCAGAAGAGAGGTGTGAAAACTGGGAGAATGAAGTGAGGAACTAGCTAGAAAATCCACGTGCAGTTATAATATGTATTTTATGACCACGTTGCATTTCCTGCTGGTGGCTAGGCCTCTTGGAGGATAACAGCCTACTGTTGTTCTGAGCTCGTGACTTCTTTAGCTCAACTGATCAAGGTGTGTGCTATGGATCTGAAGGTCTGAGGCTATGTCTATACTAACCTGGAAGATTGCCTTGCTCGGGGTCGATTTTTCTGGGATTCGATTTCGCATGTCTGGTAGGGACACGCAAAATTGACCTCTCAGGAGTTACAACTGCGAGACACGAGGAGTAAGGGAGGTCGATGGGGGAGTTTCTCCCATCAACCTTCTTCAGTAAGGATGGCCAAGCAAGCCGAGTGCAGATGTGTTGATTCTAGCTATGCAATTGCCATAGCTAGAATTACATATCTACAGTCAATTTACTTTGCCTAGTGTAGACATGGCCTTAGTTTCCTATCTTGCTTGCAAATCCGCACATGGGGATGAAAGATACTAGGACTCTTTTAGCTACATTCTGTGGGTTGGAGATGAACATCCAGACTTATTCCTATCAACGGGATGTCTACTATTAAAACACCAGAGTAGCACAGCTGTAGTGCTGCAGCTGCACCGGTGTACCATTTTAAGTGTAGATTTTCACTACAGTGAGAGAAGGGGGTTCTCTTGTCACTGTGATAAGTCTATCTCCATGGGACATGGTCTCTTTGCCAATCGAGGAATTCTTCAGCATTCATTGTCTATGCTGCAGAATGGACTGGAATAGCTGTCTCTCTCTTGGGCTGTGTCTACGCGTGCATTCCTCTTTTGAACGAAGTATGCAAATGAGGTAAATCAGAAATGCAAATGATACAAATTTGCATATCTGATTACTCATTTGCATATTCTTATTTCAAAATAGCTTCTTTCGAAAGAAGAAAACCAGTGTAGACACTGCTCTTTCGGAAGTAAAGCCCATCTTCGAAAGAATCCTTTCCCCCTCCAAAAAAAGGGAAGGATTATTGCAAAGATGGGGTTTACTTTCAAAAGAGCAGTGTCTACACTGGTTTTCTTCTTTTGAAAGAAGCTATTTCTAAATAAGAATATGCAAATGAGGTGCCAGATATGCAAATTTTCACCTCATTTGCATTTTCATTTACCTCATTTTCATATCTCTTTTGAAAGAGGAATGCAAGTGTAGACACGGCCTTGGAGTGTGGATTTTTCACATCCCTGGGAGATGTAAACTTGCAATCTACATAGTTACAGCATAGTGCCGGTCTAAATTTGAATATCCTTGATCAGTTGTTGCCTCATCAGCATTTGGTAATGACGTCTGGCTCTGAAGAGCCATTGCAGGAGAAAAGGTTGAACCTCTAAGCTGATGTCTGCTCCACCCAGTGGAAGCATTTAGTTCCATTGCATGTGTGAGCCGTAGACAAAACTTGCAAAAATGACTCCTGACTTTGGGTGACCCACTGTTTTGGTGCCCAACTTGGGATACCCGCAAGGGGCTCCGTTTACAGATCATGCTCAATGTCTTCCTCTGAAAATCTTTGAGATGTCTCAAGCCAAACACCCAAAGTCAATAGACAGTACAGTAGACCCTTGACTTATGTGGGGGTTGCATTCTTGCAACCCCTGCGTAAATCAAATTTCCGTGCAACTTGGGGGAGCCGGGAAACTGAGGAGGGCACCAGCTCTGGTCAGCTTCCTGGCTCTAGCGAGTGGAGGGGAGCTGAGGACCAGGCAGCAGCCTGGCTGCAGGCACCCCTCCACTTGCAGAGCAGGGAAACTGACTAGGGCTGGTGCCTGACTCTCTGCTGCTGCCACTGACATGAGCAGAGAAACCTCTCCTGTCAGGGGCAGCAGTCACATTAACCTGAGACACACGCATCTTGGTTGCGCATATCTCAGGGGTTTACTGTAATAGCTTTTGAAAGCCTTGGCCATTGTGTCTCTCTGTTTTTAACATGGCCAAAGTAAAGGCGAGGGTGTTGAAAAGAAGTTATACATCAAATTATGTATACATCAAATTATGCATCAAACTTTGCTGCCCTGAGTTAGAAGGCGTACTGCTTTGGTGCATAAGCCAGGTCATATCTGGCTATTCATTGAGGAGGAGGGAAAGAGGGTTCAGGGAGCCCTTCCATCTGCTTAGGGGCAGCCGTTATTCCCATTCTGTACTTGAGCACGTGGGCAGAAAGCATTTAGCATCACCAGGGAATCATAACACCCCAGAGGAAACACAAATGGCTCTGGGGCTGGGAAGGTCTGCAGAAGCTGGTGGATGCTGGGAAGAACCTGTCCTTCCAATAAGAGGTGGTTGCCACGTGCTCTCTCCTTGCCAGACATATGACTTGCTTCAGGCAGGGTATCTCCAAACACTCCTCACTGCAGCTGTGGCCAGGAAGGCTGACATACAGCTCTGAGTCTGAGGGACTGACTGGTTTTGGCAGTTGACACCTTCATGAGAGCAGGAATATTTTGCTCAGTAACAGCTTGCACAACGTGGCTGGGCCATGAAATCAGAGCTTGCCCAAACCAGCTGC
The DNA here is from genome assembly GCF_033958435.1 of Carettochelys insculpta. Classification (NCBI taxonomy): domain Eukaryota; kingdom Metazoa; phylum Chordata; order Testudines; family Carettochelyidae; genus Carettochelys; species Carettochelys insculpta. Next base: position 127,944,637 of record NC_134140.1, on the reverse strand, counting down.
GTTCTTGGCTGCTGAAGCACAGCGTCTCCGTTTTCAATTGAGGTTTTAGCAGATCTCAGAGCATTATGCCCTGTACTTTGCCATTTCTCTTTCTGAAATGCAGGGAGCAGCTTGGTGAAATTTATGACTAACCTGAATCCATACTCCTGTGGGTTTGCTCATCTCTGTCACACGCTACAATCCCTTACAGAGATCTGTGGCAGCATTTGCCTGTACATAAGCCAATCTAATTGGGATCTCCTGCTGTCTTGGTTGATTGAACCAGGAACCTGCGGCACTAACAGCATGACCTGTTCTCGAAGATACAGGCTAACATGGCTACCTCTCTAATACCTGCTACAGTCTGTTACTGGGATAGACCTCTGCAGCTGTCTGCTGTAATAACTCATACACTCTGCAGAGCAGCACAGCAGAGGACCTGTAACATGCACTCACACATAGGTTGCACTGTGATGTAGCCTACGCAGAAGTCAGATGCTGAATGATGATTATTCTATGGCTGCTTGATACCTTCAGTCCCAGTAATAACTAGAGATGTGCCCAAACTGGAATACTAAACAATTGACAGAGGACACTGTCACAGGCAGTGGGGGTCACCATGCCTTGCACCCCATCTGCAGTCAGACATGACTCTCATTCAGCAGGTAAAACAGGTTTATTAAACAACAGGGACACCGCTTAGAACAGACTTGTCAGCACAGAAACCACAGGGAGGCGGTACAATCCATCTTGGTGAGAGGGGGCGCAGGTCCTCCTTCCTTGCTGAGTCAGCCAAGATTCCCCAATTCAACTGCCCAGTTCCAGTTCAAACCAGCCAGTCTCCTCCTCTCTCCTTTGTCCTCTTTCCTTGGGAAGAAAGGTGTCACCTGATTGCCCAGGTTACAAATGGCATGGAGCCATCACACTTCGATGAGAAGTTGTCACACCAAAACTTCCATCACCAACTATGCATTGATGCTGTGCCTAGGGAAATGGAGGTACCCACCTCATGTTAGTACAGACAGCAGGAAACACATGCAGCCTAACACGGGAATAAAATCCTCACGCCCTCCCCCACTTCGTCACAAACACAAATCAGAACACTTGGGGGAAGTTTAGATTGGGGTCCGGATCAAATCTGGCTCCTCAGCTTTGTAACCTGATGCCTTTTCTAATGCTTTCTGTTTATACTAGTTAATCTGTTATTAACAAATGCTGTCTGCATTTAAGAGATCAAGATGGAGCAAATTCTTAAATACCAGATCAGCTGAAGAGAGAGCTGCAGGAACAGAGAGTGTAAGCTTGTACGGATGGGTCTCTGTCGTGCTGGAAAAATGTGCTAGAGTGTTTTCAAACGTAGCTTGTTGACGTTTTGTAATGAAGATACGCCTACAAATGGGCACTTATGGAAGGATATGCACAGAAATGCCCAGGTAGGGAAGGCCCCCATGCAGACATGCAGGAATGCACTTTTCCAAAATCCTTATTTGTCAAAAAAAAATGAAAAATGGGGTGGTGGTCTAGCTGCTCAGTGGACCACTCAGACCTTTCTCACAAGATCAACTGAATCTGAATTCATCATTGTTTGGTTTGTGTCACCCAGCTGATCAGGTCAGAGAAACACCCTGACCCGAGCTTGCAAATGATGGACAGCTCTGTAGAGGGCATTATCCCAGTATAATCAAATGGAATGAAAGGGAAACCATGTGCCTTTCTCCCAGGGCAACTCTTTTTCCCATTCCCTCTATCTTTAGAATAATACAGCTTTTCTTACTTCACTCAGAATTCATTAATACTTTACGTAGCAGGTTTTTTGTGAAGTAGAATCTACCCAGATAGTGATTCCCAAACAACGGGTCTTGGAGCTCTTCTGAAGATCCACAGAAATGTTCCTGTGACACACTGAAGCAGCCGTCAATCTTCATGCAGTAATGTGTTCTGGGAGCTATGGCCCAGTGCCTGATCTAAGTGTCCTAGAGGAAATTCCAGTGGAAATTACCAAGTTTTTCAGTGGGACCAGTTAGCCAGCTAGGCTTTGGAACAGAATGGCAGGTTTTTTGGTTTCCTGGTTCTTGGGGCTGTTAGTCCTCTTACAAAAAAGAATAGCGGCCTGAGGAAAAAAAAGTGCGGTAGCATCTAGAAGGCAAGAGAGATCAGCAGAAATGAACAATGCCAGGTAAAGAATTTTGATGGGATCCCCTGAAATATCTTTTCGTGGTTGGGGAACGAGTGGGGGGAGGTGGCCTCTGCTGCTGCTGAAGTTCTGTACCTTAATTTAATGTGCAGGTTTCATTTAGTTGCAACATGTGTCTGAAACATAAATATGTTCATACATAGCTGCATTTGCATGGGTCTATTTAGAATTTGTGACCTTTCTGAGTAGGGTGACCATATCTCCCCCGCCCAAATACGGGACAAGGGGAATGATGTTGTCCCGGCCAAAACAATCACCCTATCTGGGAGTCAGGAGGTGGCTGCCCTGTGGGGGCTGTCACTCTTCCAGTGAAGCTCCTGTCTTCCATCAGCTGTGGGGCCACCATGCTGCCACTCCAGCTCCCGGCTCAGGGGCAGCCACAGCATAGGGCCAGCTCCCGGCTCCCTCCAGCCAGGGGAAGCTGGGCAGCAGCGGTGCTGCAAGCTGGGGGAGGGGGCTGGCAGAAGCTGGGGCACAGCTGTGCTGCTGCATAGGTCCAGCTCCTAGCTTGCCCAGCTGGAGGATGCTGGGGTGTGGGGCAGCTGCGGCCAGGTCCGGCTCCCCCCAGCTGGGGGAAGCTGGGGAGCAGCTGTGCTGCCACAGGGGAGCCGGGGAAAGCTGCGGGGGGGAGCCGCACCGCCACATGTTCTGGTTCCCAGCTCCCCAGCTAGGGGAAGTGGGCGGCAGCCAGCTGAAAATATGGGGCAATTAGCCACTTTGACAAAATAAGTCGGGATGCCATCCTGACATCCCAAATACGGGACTGTCTCACTGAAACCAGGACAGATGGTCACCCTCTTATCAATAATCTTTCTCACAAGTTTTATGGCTCAGGGTGACATCTCCATCCTAAAAATGGAGGTGAAGTTGCACGTTTCCCCTGCAGGATCTCATATCCTTGATGGCCTGAGGGGTAATGTTAAGCACAAGCCTAAATTTCATTGACGTCAGTGAGACATAAGCATGCGCTTCAAGTTAAGCCCCTGCTTTTGTGCTGCATTGAATCAGGGCCCATAAAGAACAGCCTAAACCTGAATTTGGAGCAAGTGCAGCACCTGTAGCACAAGGCTTTGAAATTAACAGCAGAACAGGGTCTGGCAGTTGCAAAAAGTGACTCAGGGTGTGAAGTATTCAGTGACTCTCGCTTCACAGCATCGCAAACATTGTTCTCTGCTAGAGTCACACGCAGAGGACACATCCAGCCATTCAGAAGTAAGAAGAGGACTGCTTCCTAGTTTTGAATACAAAGAGCTGCTTCTCCTGGAGCTTCGGAATTTTTCCTTCAAAAAGCACCAATTACTTTCATTCCTGGCCACCGACATGGCATTAGCACAGAGGACAAAAATGTTTTCTATGCCACCTGATCACTGTAGCTTGTTGGGGTAATGTGAATCAGACTGGGTCTGTCCATCAGGTCAAATGTGCAGGTGAATGTATCATCTGTTCTTCTCTCACCACAGTGATGCTCTTGTGAGGCCTTACGGTGTAGCAAGGAGAATTATGATTTTATTAATGTTACTCATCTAGGCATGATTCAGAAAGGAGAATGTGGACTATCGTTATTGGGTAGAATGTTTACAGTGTTGTAGCAGTTTCTCTTGCAGGTTAGGAGAAAGTGAATGGGGGTAATATCTTTCAGTGGACCACTTCTGTTGGTGAGAGAGGTGAGCTTACACAGAGCTCTTCGAAAGGTACTTAAGCGTCACTGCTAAATACAAGGGGAACAGATTATTAAGCACAAGGAGTTAACACATTGCAAAAGACCATTCAAGATAAACTGGACAATTAACACCTCTGTAGTCACTGGGCAAAGGAAGAATAGTGGGTTTCCGATTGTTGTAATGATACATAAATGTGTCCCTGTCAAGTCAATGATTTTTCATGTCTAGCAAAGTTATGAATTTAAGTTGCTGGGCTCATCTTTTGAAGGTGGGGCGCAGGTTTCCTTTGAAGTTGAGGACTGAGTGGTCAGATATGGAGCTGGTTTTACCCTGGGCAGTTTTGTGCTTCTGCCTTTCATCATTTTTGGTGCAAATCTATTCAAGAGCATAGTGCTTATCTGGTGCCACCCACATAATTGTTGCTGGAACTTTAGGTGCAGTGGAGGAGGAACACCACATGTGTTGGAGACGTGTAGCTCTTGGGGATCTTTTGGGGAGGATTAATTGTGACCCATGAATCCTTCACGTGTCTGGCATAACCTGAGTGATCATGAGAATACAGTCAACGTCCATGGGAGCAAGCCCTGAAGAGAGATGGATTACAGTCTGCTGACTTGCTGCAGTGCTTTGCTTCTTATGCTAAATGCAGTGTCATGTGTTTAAAATGCTCCTGCCAGGCTTTGCTGTGGGCCTCCTCCCCACGCAGACAAGGATTTTCTGGTTTCATTTATTGGAGTGGTAGCCATGTTAGTCTGTATCTTCGAGAACAAGAAGCCCTGTGGCACCTTATAGACGAACAGATATTTTGCAGCGTAAGCTTTCGTGGGCAAAGACCCGCTTCATCAGATGCGTGCATCTGATGAAGCAGGTCTTTGGCCACGAAAGCTTACTCTCCAAAATATCTGTTCGTCTATAAGGTGCCTCGGGACTTCGTGTTGTTCTGGTTTTATTTCTAACCAATCTGCTCCTTTTCACTTATTGAGCTCATCCCAATCTCCTGGAAAGGGTGACTGTTTATTAAATTTGGAGGACTCCAGGGTGCTGCTTCCAGGCATACAGTGGCACAAAGACCTCTTTTTCTGTGAATTAGAAATTTGCCATATATCGGTCAGATGTTGTCCACGTGCTCTGCTGTGATGTAATCAATACAGCACAATGACATCAAGCAGAGGAACAGATCTCATAGCAAGCCTCTGCAACGTGACCATTTTCTATACTGTGCTATTGTTCCGCTTCTCTGTGTGTGTGACGTTCCTTTAAACCTGCCCCACCGCAACCCCGGATCTGTTACATCCTTTCTCCTACCTTGTCTTGGTTGACTGTTGCACACTGGCCAGACCTGGCGTTTATTTTGTTTGCAGTTCGTTGTGCTGCCAAAATCTGCGTGTGTGCTGGCAGGTGGAAAATGTGCACAGATCTCAGTGGCTCTGGAGATTTTACCTGAGACATACCTTTTTATGTATTCCCAAAGGCCATGGATGGAGCCCTGGACTAGAAGTGGAGCAACCAGAGTTCTGTTCCTGGCTGTACCCCTGGCCTTTGGGTGAATCATTTCACCTCTCAGTGTGCCTCAGTTTCTCCACCTACAGCCAATAAGCTCTTCAAGGCGGCACTTGTCTCTTCAATATGTGTTTGGTGTCTAGCACAGTAGGGGCCCCTATCTCGGCCTGGGCCTCTTGGTGAGTAGTGTAACAAAAAGAGTAATAATATTTACCATCCCTGATTTTCCATCACTGTTTCTTGCCTGGACCTGTAAAGTGTGACATTCGCTGTGATTTGAGAGAGCACAGGGGCATTCCCACTTCAGTGCAATATGCACTTTCCTCCTTTCTACCCTGTGGGGGATGTTGATCAAACCCTTCTTTAAAACATATAAATATATTTGTTCAAACTTGCAAAGTCTATTGCCTCAGTCTCCGGTAGCAATGAGTTCCAAGGGTTAACAAGATTATTTATTTGCATTGCAGTAGCACCAAGGAGCTTTTGTCATGCGCTGAGCCCTCTTGGTGCTAGGTGCTGTGTGAATACAGGACAAAAAGATGCTAATCTTACAGGCCAGTTATAAACAGTTATAACAGTTCTTCTGCTACTAAATTGAGAACAATATGCATAGGAGGGAGGAGGAGGAAGAGGAGCTGATTCTTACGTAGAGGGCCCTTCTCATCTTGCCCTCTCAGGTGCGGCAGCATATTATTACCTACATAACTGCAGCATCTGGGAGCCCTAGTCAAGGACCAGGATCCCTTTATTCTAGGTTCTAAACTCAGAGTGAAAAGGTGGTTCCTGCCCCAGAGTACAGGTATAAGACAAGAGAGGCCAGATGAATGCAGACGGACTGAGAGGGAGCACCAGGAAACAGGGTTGGTCAGCATCATGAGTCATGACTCAGCACTTCACCCGTTCAACTTTTGTCAAGATTCGAAGGCAGGAATGGGATTTAGGTCAAGAAAGGGGACTCTGAGAGAGGACAGACAGATGAGCCTGTGACAGGAAAGGATGGAGCCCAGGAACTCAGAATGGGCCTTTCAGAATCTCTCCATGTTGGTGTAGTTCTGCTCCTGTCAGAGCAGCCAGTGATACACATCTCATAGAGCTGGAAGGGACCTCGAGAGGTCAGTGAGTCCAGTCAAACGGCCCCCTCAAGGATTGAACTCACAGTCCTGGGTTTAGCCAGTGCTGAGCCCTCTTCGAAACCCTGCCCTGCAAACCATGTGTCAGAGTTCATATTGGAGCCACGACCATGGGGTGTAAAGAGAAACTAACACAGAGGCAGCCAAATCAAGGCTCCCTCCTTGGGGAGAGCGTGTCTCTTCCACAGCACGGGGAGCGCGGTCTCCATGAGAGAGAGAAATAAATACCGTGCATGCACGTGATCTTCCCCTATGTATGTGTAAAGCTGATGGACCCAGCTCGTTGGAAGGAGGGATTCCACTTGGGACCATAGGGGGTAAAGCCAGGTACCTCTCCCACAGAGTTGGCCAGTGATTTTTCATGGTGGGGGCACACCAAGATTTCTGAAGTGGTCAAGGGCTGCACTTTTCTCTAGAGGGACTTGTGACCTGGCGTTTGGGGGTGTGGGTGGTGACCTGGGGAATGGAAAGGCTGGGGTGCCAGAGGCAGGCTCTGACCAGGACACGCTTACCTAGGCAGCTCCCAGACAGCCGCCTTCTGAGACAGGCTCTCTGCCTGCTGCAGCCCCAGATGGATCAAGCAGGCTCCCTGTGACTCTCAAGTCCATACGCCATGGGGAGGGGGGAGGGGGGAGGCTTCGCCCATTGCTCCCACTCCCCAGCAAAATCTCTGCGCTCCTATTGGCCAGTAACTGGCCAGTGGGAGATGATAGATTTTTATGACGAGGGCACAGGGACGGCATGCAACGCCTTCCCCTCCACCTGGGGTCTAGAGCAGAGAGCTACAAGGAGCAGGATGCCACTTAAAGCAGCTTGGCACAGCAGCTTCCCACTCTGTGCCTGAAGGTCCCAGCAGGGGGCTGGTCCGCAGGCTACATGCCGCAGCTTGATGGGCCAGATCTGGTCTGCAGGCTGCATCTTGCCCACCTCTGCTCTAGTGCATGCGCTAGAAGTCACCTGGCTCTGAGTTAAGGCTGCAGCGTAGACTTCGCTCTCCCTTGTCAGTGGTCTCAGTGCCTCTGGCTTACATATGCTTCAGACAACGCTTGTGGATAAGTGTAAAGTGATGCACATTGGAGAAAATAACCCCAAGTATACATACAATATGATGGGAGCTAATTTAGCTACAGCTAATCAGGAAAGAGATCTTGGGGTTATTGTGGAGAGTTCTCTAAAAACATCTACACAGTGTGCAGCAGCAGTCAAAAAAGCAAATAGGTTGTTAAGAATTATTACAAAAGGGATAGAAAATAAGACAAAGAATATTTTACTGCCCCTTTATAAAACTATGGTACACCCACACCTTGAACACTGCATACAGATGTGGTCTCCTTACCTCGAAAAAGACACTTTGGCATTAGAAAAGGTTCAGAAAAGGGCAACTAAAATGATTGGGAGTTTGGAACGGGTCCCAGATGAGGAGAGGTTAAAGAGACTAGGACTCTTCAGTTTAGAAAAGAGGAGACTGAGGAGGGATATGATAGAGGTATATAAAATCAGGAGCGGTGTGGGGAGAGTGAATAAAGAAAAGTTATTTACTTGTTTCCATAATGTGAGAACTAGAGGACACCAAATGAAATTCATGGGTAGCAGGTTTAAAACTAATAAAAGAAAGTTCTTTTTCACACAGCGCACAGTCAACCTGTGGAACTCCTTGCTGGAGGAGGCTGTGAAGGCTAGGACTATAAGGGAGGTCGAAGAAGAGCTAGATAAATTCATGGAGGTTGGGTCCATAAAAGGCTATTGGCTGGGGGTAGGAAAGGTGTCCCTGGCCTCGGTCAGAGGCTGGAGACAGATGGCAGCAGTCAAGTCTTTTGATCATTGTCTTCGGTCCACCCTCCTGGGGCACCTGGCACTGGCCACTGTCGGCAGATGGGATGCTGGGCTAGATGGACCTTTGCTCTGACCCAGTAATGGCCATTCTAATGTTCTTATGTCTCCAAGAAGCCAATCAAAGCCCCATGAAGGGCATTCTGTAGCCTCCAGCGAGTTCTGGATTAGTCCCTACTGTATTGCAAGGTATAAACATTTCTTGATGCTGCAAGTTTCCGTTCTGCATGGATCTTTGAGACAGTGTCAGCAACAGGCATTAGGAAAGGAATGAGAAAAGCTGGATGCGTGTGGCACCAGTAAGCACCACAAGCGCCTGATCAGTGAGAGTATTTCCACTGACTGCAATGGGCTTTGGCTCGACACCCAAATCTTCTGATGCAAGGGAAGATGGTGGGTAGAGAACCAGGGGTCGGTTGCATACTTCTCATTTTTCTCAGATTAGGAGTTGCCTCCTTTGCACTGTAAATCTGCTGGGAAGAATGGCTGTCCCGAAGTAACCTGGAACAGCTGGCCTATGGCGGTGACCTAACTCCCTGTTAAATCTTGATTGTGTCACTGCCGGCTAGCAATAATCTCCTCATCTGATTAGACCAAGTCATGTGCTTGCTATTTTGTGAGATTACATCTCAGAGCCTGAGAGAGAAGCATGGCTAGCTGTGACTAGTCAGCATTTTACCAACGACACGCAGCAGGACATGGGCACGGGCAGTGATGCTGCTATGAGAGAAAAACTGAGCTTTGCAACTAGGGCTTGACAACTGTAACCAGGGCTGATGAGAGAATTTGCTGCACGGGTGTCAGGTGTGGGCTTTTTCCTGGTAAATCACACCTGCACTGTGTCCACCTTGGAGATTTGCATCAGTACAATGAGTGCAAAATTTCCTAGCCTAAACAAGGACCAAGCACATACTTGTTCTGAGGCTGAGACACAAGATTGATAAACACAGTGGCTATGATTACACTAGAGAGTTTTGTCAACAAAACACGCTGCATGTTTACACACAAAGTGCCTTTTGTGGACAGCGTATCGACAAAACCCAGCACTTCCCTGACAGGTTTCTGCTTCTCTGCTACCAGTCACAATGCCTTTGTTGACAGATTTCTGTCAACAAAACAGCTTTGTAAATGCCCCCCCCGGGGGACTCTCTCCACAGACAGGGCATCCACAACAATGAGCAGCTCTGTCTGCTGTGCTTCCAGGCGCCTATTTACTTGAGAGAGCAGCCAGGCAGTCCGTCTGCTCTGTCGACAGAGCAGAGCACTCTTCTGATTTGCTTTGGTCGGTGGCTGCACTCTGTCAACAGAAGTTTGGTCAGGAAGTCTCTTCCAACAGTGACTTCTCTTGACAGAGCCCTGTAGTGTAACTGGAGCGTTTGTGATTTCGCCGTATGTTGCACACATGAGCACAATACATTGGAGAAGAATCAGCACAGCTTTGGAAAAGGAAATCACGTTTTTTCAGTCTGTTAGTATCCTTTGAGATGTCAGCCTGGATGTCGACGAGGGTGATCCAGTCTATATAGTGCACTTGGTCTTACAGAGAGTCTTAGGCAAACTAAGCAGTCCTGGGAACAGAGGGAAGGTCCTTTCATGGTTCAGAACCGAGCTGAAAGTTAGGAAGTGTAGGGTAGAGAGGTAAATAGCAGGTTTCCCCAAATATCTGTACCAGTACTTGTGCTGTTCAATGTATTCATAAAATAGCGGGGTAAAGGGGTCAAGAGCGACGTGGTGAAATTTGCAGATGGTACAAAATGACTCGTGATAGTAAATTCTAAGCTGACTGCACAGAGTTACAAAGGGAGCTCACTGAAGTGGATGAATGGGCAAGAAAACAGCAGATGAAATTCAGCGGTGATAAATGCAAAGCAATGCACAGTGGAAAAACCAAGCCAAATTATACGTACAAAATGATGACCTCTAAATTCACTGTTACTCCTCAAGAAAGAAATCTTGGAGGCCTCACAAATGGTTTTCTGAAAACATCAGTGCAAAGTTATGGCAGCGGTCCAAAAAAAAAAAAAAAGGAGTGGGGTAACACAATATTAGGATCCATTAGGAAAGGAGTAGACAATATCATAATGCCATTGTATAAATCCATGGTACTCCCACATGTTGAATACTGCAGGCAGTTCTGGTCACTCGTTTAAACTAGTATACTGAAATAGGAAAAGGTAGAGAGAAGGAAAAGAGAAATGACTAGGAGTATGGAACAGCTGCTATACGAGGAGAGATTTAAAAGACAGACTGTTCAGCTTGGAAAAGACACAGCCGAAGTGGGGTATGATAGGGGTCTGTATAAATCATGGAGCTAGTGAATAGGGAAGCGTTCTTTCCCTCTATGTAACACAAGAACGAGGGGTCACCAGATGAAAGTAATAGGCAGCAGGTTTAAAACAAACAAAAGAAAGTCCTTGGTCACATGACGCACATTGAGCCTGTGGAACTTGTTGCCATGGCGTGCTGTAAAGGCCAGAAGTATAACTGGGTTCAAAGGGGAATTGGCCCGAACCAACAGGAAACTATCTGTCACAGGCTGCTAACCCAGACTATCAGAGATGCAACCCCAGGCTGCAGGTGGCACTAAACCTCCAGCTGCCGGAAGCTGGGACTGGATAACAGGGGATGGATCACTTGAAATTATCCCTTTTCTGTTCATTCCTTCTGGGGCATCTGGCATTGGCCTCTGTTGGAAGGCAGGACACAGGGCTAGATAGACCATTGGTTTGACCCACAGTGGGTGCTCTTATGTTTTTAAGATTAGCAGACCGAAGACCCAGACAGCTATTTCCACTGGTTTGTATTCTTATCAGGGCCAACTCAGTGCTCAGCTTTGCCACCCTACAGCCCATCTTGCCCTTGCTCTGGCTGCCCTGTGCAGAAGTGCTTTACCCTTTGCGGTGAATATAATGCAATGGTTTTGTGTCACCCGCAGCCAGCGTGCTGGGGAAACAAGCTAGTTGAGTGCTAGGGAGCCACCCTCACTCTTCGCTGGGCAGCCTACTCCTATGTAAACTTGAAGATGATGGCAAGTCTCCAGGTTACAACGCTGGCAAGGAAATGCCACTTTCGCTCTCAAATGGAGTTGCACAATAATTCCTAACACTTGCATAATATCTAGGAGGATGATTAGGACATCCTGGCAGTGGGGCGTACTTCGTCAGCCCAGACAACCTTGGTTTAACTGACTTGGACAGCTCTGAGGTTACCTAAGGCCAGCTGAACCCTGTCAAGTAACATTGCCTTGCTTCACTGTGGCTCCATGCTTTCTCTTTTCTTCCACATAGGAAACACAGAAACCATCAGAGTGGCGTTTGAATAGGGGAGGGGAGTCCTGGCCAGCCCTGGCCGGGATCTTTGCGTAAGCGTGCTAATGAGGTTCAGATGTGATGCCAGCCAGCGATCTCAAACTGCAGTGTGCGCATGAATGCACCAAGAATGCATCAGCTATTCAATGGTAATAAGTTTTTATAACCACCCATTTCCAGCCTTGTCACGTTTTGTACCCATGCGGCTACTAAACTGCATGGAATTTGACATTGGGGGAACAATCACAGTTGAGAAAAACCTCTACCACAGGAAACTTTTGTTGCTTACTGAATTGAGTCTGATCAGGTTATTGGTTTTCTAGTATAATGCCCCCTAAAACATTGGTCCATAAACGAGGATTTTTTTTAAAAAAAGGAATGAACAAGCAAGGTGGAAATAGAAAATACTCCTATACAGGTGCATTAACTATGCACTAAGAACTTCAGAGTTACAAACACCAGAGTTATGAACTGACAAGTCTATCGCTCATCTCATCTGGAACTGTAGGTTTGCAATCAGGCAGCAGCAGAAATGAACAAAACAAACGAATACAGACAGTACTGTGTTCAGTGCAGTCGGCAAAAAAGGGAAAGCAGCATTTTTCTTCTGCAGAGTAAAGTTTCCACGCTGCATTAATTCAATGTCCAGTTGTACATTTTTCAAAGAACTATGTTTTGTTCAGTTACAAACATGTCAGAATTACAAACGCCCTCCGTTACGATGCGTCCATCGCTCTGAGGCTCCCCTGTAAGTCAAACCCCTCCATGCAAGAGTGCAGGCTAAAAAGGAGAGACAGGCCTTCTGCAGGTTTGGGCCAGGTCCTGCAAATACTTAAGCGAGTGCCTAACTGCATTGTCCTCACATCAGCAGTTCCCGGGAGCTGCTCATGTGAGCGCAGTTAAACACATGCTTACGTGTTTCTGTGGGATCAGGCCCTCTGGTTTGCAGACGAGACAGTAAAGAGCCAATTCATGCGGACCCTGCTGTCCAATCTGTGGGGAAACTCTAGAATGGGTTTGTGTGCCAGGAAGTGCTTGTGCAGTCAATTGGTGATGTCATCTTCACAGGGGAGAAACACTGTGAGTTTAACGATCCCACACTCTAACAACGTACCAAGGAAGGAGATAGCAGGGAACCGGTGCCTGGGGAGTGGAGAGAGAACTGGGGGCCAGGTGTGGAAGGAGATATGTAAATAAGCTTCCAAACCCCATAGTCTTAGCAAATATGTACCGTGTGGATGGTAGAGAGGTAAAGGATGGGCTAGGCAGGCTGGAGAGAAGGAAGTCATTAGTAATCAAGGTAGGAGACACTAAGATCCATGTTTTCTGCTCAGTATGTAAGTCTGAATCTGAATTTAGTGTGGTTAGAAATCAAACACACTGGACACCAATAGTCTTTAAAAGGCCACAGATGGCTAGGTGAACACCTTAGGCAGAGCCTGGTGTTAATTAGCTCCATGCTAATTGACACCAGCAAAGGATTTGGCCCTGTCTATTTGGTTGCTGTGTAACTCTTACCTTTTGCCCCAAACTAAAACATGTCCATTTAAATGAATACCTCTGGGAATTCAACAGTCTCCACTTTTCTGGATGGCAATGGGTGCTAGCAGCAGGACATTATCCTTATTTTAGACAAATGCTATCAGGGTGATACTTTGCCATGTTGTCTGCCTGAATAAAGAATTAAATACAACAGATGAATGCACTGAAATCTCGTTCCCACGCTGCTATTGTGTTATCAGCTTACCACAATAACCTGTGCCTGGTAAAACAAACATTAGCTCTTTAGGAGGCAAACTGCAAAACATAAGGAAAGAAATATTAAGGAAATGACCAAGAGGTCACTTGAGCTCCTACAATGGCATTTAACTTTCTCACTCCAAAGGCTTATGGCCAGAGTTCCTGAAACTCATTATTCATTTAAAGCTTTTTCACATCGTGATCAGTATTAAAAACCAAAACCAGTATGAGAATTGTAGGGAGATAAGGGACAAGTAATAAAACTAGAGTCAGATTATAGGCCTGATTCTTCTCTCACTCTGTTTTATACGGCACTGCTCCTGTAAAAGAGACAGTGAAGTCTAGTGGATAGAACACTGGCCTGAGACTCCAGCCACTCACCCGTTTGATTTTTGGAAGATTACTGGTTTTTTACCTAAGGGAAGTGCAGTATATCTATACTTGGTCCCCATATGTACAGTGCATGGCCCTGCTGATGTGTGCGGAGGATCTTAGTCTCTCCTACCTTGATTACTAATAACTTCCTCCTCTCCAGCCTCCCTAGCCCATCCTTCGCCCCTCTGCAATCCACACGGTGCATATTCACTGAGACTATCTTCCTTCCCCATTGCTTGGTCCACATCATCCTGCTATCTGAGCCCCTCCCTTAGCTCCCCCTTGTGCACCACACCCAGTCCGGGCCACATCTCTTTGCTTTCCTGGCCGCTTGCAACTCAAGTCTTTTCCCAGCAGCCTTCGCTACAGCCTCAGTCCTCTGTTAGTCTGTGAGAGCTGTTGGACTGATCTCTTCCCACCCACTTCCCAGCCAGCGAAGGCAAAATCACCCTGCAAAGAATGGTGCAGCTCCAAATCCTCTGCTCAGGGCCTTTTTCTTTTTTATTTTCTTCTAACGTTCCAAACAAAGCAATGCAACCCATCCTCTCTGGCCCTAAGGTCCCAGCCCAGCCCTTTTTCCAGGGCTCAGACTTCCTTCCCCACCTGCTTTCCTATCAGGTTACCTCACATGTGCAGAGGGAGACCATCCCTGGTCCATCTCTGATCCAGGATCTTACTTGCCCCCTCCCTAGCCTAGGAAGCAGGCAGCTCTGTGGTACGATTTCCTGCAAGAGACATGACTAGAAGGCAGCACGTGACTTACAACTACAATTCCCAGACTTCCAGGGCCTGAGAAGCGTAAAAGCAAGACTGGGACATGAGCAAGTGCTGACAGTATTTTGCTCACAGTCCGATTCTGGTGCAGTCAGTTCTGCACCTTCTGCTGCCACCAGCCCTTCTTCCCCACGCCCCATGGAGTTGAACAAAATCCTCCACAAAATAATGAATCCCAAAGATACCGCATGGGATCCATTATCAGTCCCAGCTCCCACTAGAGAGGTTACATACAGTCCTGGCCCACAATAGTACATAAACATAATACAATAATTGCAGGAAGCTGCCAAACCTGCCCCGTATTGTTACTTACCGCTTTGCCTTCAGGAGTTTACCATGACCAGGTATATGCAGAAACTGGGACTGAAATAACTTAGTTGATTGTAATTCACACTTTTAGGCTGTCTGCGCATTAAAGTTATCCCAAAATAACAGCAGACTTGCCTAGTGGCAGTTGGTGGCTTTACTTTTGGCCCATAGAGTTTCGGTTCTCAGGCCTGATGGATGTGCAGAATGTAGGAAAACTTTGGGTTGGGTAGGAATGAGCCACAGTATTTTTTTTTTGAAACTGCAAGTTACAAAAAAAAAAAAAAAAATCTCCAAGCAGGTCAGCTTGGGGTTGAGCTTGGACTGGCGGCTTGAGTCAGTTCATATTTCATGCCGACCAGTTTGTGTACCCTTAATTAGAATTGCATGACCCCTGAAATATCGGATTACAAAGCTTCTTGTAACCACGCTTAGCAGCCACCAACTCAATTCATTTCCAGACATGGGCTGTGCAACTGGGCACCAGCGTTTTCACAATTAAAAAAATAGAAAAGCGTCAAATAATTCAGACCAGCTGCTTCATTAGGCAGCATGTATATTGCCTTTTGTCTTGTTCTGGGTTGCTTTTGTTGTCAGAATGTCCTTTCCCTCCGTGAGCTGGTGGGAAGAGGGTATCTGTTTATTTCGGCAAGTTCATAATTCCTTCTCTCGCGCAGCTGGAGCTGCTCAGTCTGAGCAATGAATTAGCCAGTGGGAGTCAGGGTGAGAGGGGTTAGGGGCTCAGAGCGGCGGAGGAATGTCAATATGGCGTGTGATGGTTCACAGGCCATGAAAGGCAGGGTCTGCTATCACGGCAGGATCATCCCATCCGGAAAAGCATGGGGAGGGGAGAGAATTGTATGGACAAAGTGAAATCCCTAATTGGTCGCAAAAATAGAACAGGACAACCCCTTCCAATTAAAACAACATGGGTGGTGCTGAGTGACTGCTTGAGACTCAGGTTTAGCTCATGTGTTACACAGAGTGCCCATTAAAACAAACAGGTGAAGCCGCCTAGATTGTTAAAAATAAATCAAGCATTAAGCGAGCTTATGGGGCCTGATCTTCAGTGGTGTCAGTCAGCACCTCCAGTTCTGCACTGAGTTTTCCAGTGCTACTTCAGTTTACGCCTGTTGAGAAACTGGCCTTTTTGTCTATTTTTCTGGGCCTGCATAGTGTAGCCCTAATGTACAAAATTGACTGGATACATAAATGTAGCTTTCTTATGGAAGAGGCGTCCGGGGTGTTCTGGCAGTTCTGATCTAGGTGTATAAATTAAGGCGTAGTGTTCAAGAGCGCTTTGGGGAAAAATGGTGCTTGAAACGGCTTTTTTTGGATATGGGTTAAGTCAGTGGTTCCCAACCTGGGGTCTATAAGGATATTGAAGTGGGTCTATGCATAGTGCTAACAGACCTAGGTTCCCAATACCAGGGATTGAACTTGCAATCAGAGGGGCTAAAGCCCTGTGCTCTATCACATGAGCTAAAGGCCAGATTGCAGTCAGCTAAGGCTGCAGAGCAGAGACTTCACTCATCCTGGATGAGGTCTCAGTGCCTCTGGGTACTATGTGCTTCCCTGGGCTGAGGAAGCACGTCCTGAGCTTCTGAGACCTTCCAGCAGTTCATCTCAGACAAGCTCCCGATTGTAACACCGGCAGAACCGGGTTGCTGGCACAAGTCATAGGGGCTGAAGCCCTGTGCTCTACTGTATGAGCTGAAGCCCAGCTGGCTCTCACCTGAGGCTGTAGAGCAGAGACTTCACTCACCCTAGTCTGAGGTCTCAGTGCCTCTGGGTACTACACATGGAAAACATAAAAGATAAAAAAGATCATAGAAAATAGAATTGGCTTTGATGAGAGTCTGCAAATGGTTTGGGGGGAGTGATTTGGGGTCTGTGAATGGTTTGGGGGGGAAGTGGGAGGTCTGCACTGGTGACAAGGTTGGGAAATGCTGGGTTAAGTTCCTTCCAAAAGTTACTTGCAAACCAGAAGTGCTGGTTTTCTGCTTTGTCTCATTCCTTTGAGGAGGTGATTAAAATGGAGTCCTGGCAGCACGCTTAGCGAATCGGTTTGTAATTGTTTTTATAATACTGACTTACAGGGAACGATATCCAGAAAAAAGAAAATCAAGTGTTAAGTGGCACCATACTTTGGAGGAGTCTCATGGGCTTGTCTCTGCCACTTGTCCAAACCTAGGGTGGAAAATTTCAAAGAGACGAGTAGCTGAAGGCAGGGGGAGTAGGAAGGGAAATCAAAGGACACGTGGTCATCTGTTCCAGGGGTGTGCAAACTTTCTGCTTTGGGGCCCACTTTTCATTCCTGCAATTAACAGCTTCCCTCCCCTCCCGCCACCTGTCTAATGTAATCCAAGCCAATGGCAATCTTGGTTGTGTTCATATGAAAAAAAAAAGACTTTCGGGATGTGTAAGAAAATAAGTATGTAGAATGTGAAAACTTTCTTCGTCAGTATATAAATGTGAACACACATCCATAAAAACCGTAACACATGTCACCATTTTTAGTGAGATGGATGAGCCTGAAATCCAGCAGGTGATCATGCTGCACCCCCCATCACAAAATTTCACCCCCCACAAGGATCATGCCCCCCCGCTTCGAGCACCCCGATCTGGTCTGAAAAAAGTCAGTCTGGTAGCAAATCAACCTCCCTGTAAATATAAATGTGCACAGGCCCAGTCAATGTGAGGGGCAGCTCTGTCTTAACGGTATGCAGTGTAGGTCGTCCATCGCGTCCGACGATGATGTCTTGAGCTTGGACAGGCTCATCAGTTGTGGTCTTGCATGTGGCTGGGGAGTCCAAGCTTTGAACGGTGTCGGTGTTCGCAGTGGGGGGCAAGGGAATTGTCCTGGTTCTGTTGGTGCTGCTGCTGTTGCTTTCTTCCCCTCACGAGCATCAATGAGGCATACGCGTCGCTGCTCTTCAGAGTTGTCGTATGCATGTTGTACGAGAGCACGCCAGCCTGTTCGGTCTTAAAGGTGTAAGAGATGGTCAACCAAGGCCTTAGACTAGAGCAGTCTAGTTACGGTAGTACAACCCATCCTAGTGTGGATATGGTTCTGCTTATGTCAGTATGTCTTTTCCTCATTCCATTAGGAGAAGAAGCTGGAGTGGTTTTAGGCATCTTTTTACAAGGATAACTATATCCACACTACAGGCTGAAGCCGAATCACTCTAACTGCTTTGGGAGAACCTTGCCGAAGACTGCCCAGCGGAGAACGGTAATCTGTAAGGGGGTGGTGCAATTTGAGAGGTCCCACTGCAGTGGAAATGAGGAGAGGCGGAGAAGAAGAAAAGAGCTTCAAAAACTGCCCCATGCCCATTCAACAGCTACTAACATCTGCCCCTTCTGTGATAAGACCTGCAGCTCCAGAATTGGGCTGATCAGCCATCAACGGACTCCAAATAGGAGGGTGATGTGAAGATGTCCTACACGTTATCGAGTGACCACCAAGAGAGATGGACCATCACGCTCCATAGCCAAATAACTAAATAGCTACCAAAACAGCATGTAGACCAGGCCATGGGCCTTCATTCAGTAAGGCGCTTAACCACACTCTTAATTTTCAACACATGAAAAGTTTCATTGAATTCAACGGGATCACTCTCATTCATGCTTAATGATAGGTACCTGATTCTGTATGTTGCCGGGCTGAGGCCTAAATAAGCTTATTTCATTATTGTTAAGGAGTGCATTCCGGGATGTTGATAGTACATTCACTGTCAATAAGGAGTACTTTATGTCTCTCGTTTCCATTCCAGCTTATTAATTATTGTAACAGTGAAGTGCAGTGTAACCCTCTCCCTTCTGCCCGTGAAAAATGGATATAAAGGGGAAGAACATGTGGTTTAGGGACCTTTACTTTCTATTCTTCTGCACCCCAAATAAAAAACAGCCATGGCAATCCTTTTACAGGAAAGGCATCTCTCCTAGGCCAAAAAAGACATAACAAGAGTCACTCTTTTCTATCCTGTGTGAGGATGAAGAAGAAATACCTCTGGGCTGACATTTACCTAAAGATCAGCCACTTTCTTCTGTGCTTGTGAGTCATTAAGTAGCATCAGGGATATTTGTAGGTCAGATAAATCGGTTCCCGAGCCGATGGAAATGAAACATGTAAAGATAGTCAAAGGCATGTGGTGCTGAACTAGCACAATGGGCTGTTGTAATTGTCTCTGTCAGGGGAGCACATTTTGGGAGAGGGGCGAGGCTTCTGCAGAAAGCCGTCAGGCCATTGTGTGTGCGTAATATCACAGGACAAAGACCTGGAAGAGAACTCCTGAGCCATCAAGTCCTGCCACCTGCTATTGTAGTCAACCCTGTCATATAATCCCGTTCACAGACTTGCCAATAAAGTGCTCACCTGTCTGAGACAGACTTTAGCAACATGCCCAGAGGTTTCTTTCTCCAATTTCTGCCCAGGGAGGGTTTGGAACTTGCAGCGACTGGGTGTAGCCACGGCCAGACTAACCTATTCTCGGCAAACCAGCTTTTCAACTCTGGCCTGACTGTCCTTGGGTGGTGTGTGTGGCTTGGCCTGGTTTAAGTGAGCAGTGCTGAGACCTGACACACAGGATTTCAACACTGCTCAAGTTTGGCCCATCCGTTTTGCCCTCATCCATGTATTTGGGTCTTTGGCCCATGTCTGCTTTACCTGTGTGTTCATCTGGAACTTGCTTCAGCATGTCTCTCTGTACCACCCAGGAATGAAACACACTAAGCTGAAATACTTGCTTGTGGATTTCTGTGTCTTTAGCTTTGGTTGTTCTCACACACTCCTTTATTCTTATGGCTGAGGATGCAATGCAAAGGCTGTAGAAAACAATAGACCATTTGTTTACTTTTCCGTCGATCCTTTCCGCCATATTGCTTTTAAATAGCTGGCTAATATCTATTGGGGCAAGGGTGGGAGGTGGGGGCGTTGGGAGTGTGACATTCTCTTGCATTTGTCCATTCCTAATTTATGCAGGCGCATGTCCTCTTTTGACATCTATTTTGGGCATTAGTAGGTGCATGTGGGCTCCAATCTGGAGTAGTCCTACTGAACTCAAGGCAGGCATGCATGTAGATCTTTGCAAGATCAGGGCCGTGATGCATGACTGGCTGTGTAAAACACCCTTGTAAACAAATAGTAAAACACAGAATAGATAGAGACTCTGCCCCGTAGGCAATCCTTTCACAGCTGTGAAAGAGTTAGTAGTCAGAGTCTTCCACAGAGTATCAATGTTAGTATTTATTGCCATATAAAAGAGGGTCAGCAACCTTTCCGAGGTGGAGTGCTGGACTTGGACTTTGTGACCTCTGTGCTGTCCAACCGCCGGAGATACTTTTTAAAGTCACTAATAGTCCTACTTACAACAGCTTCATTAATAAATCAATGACGCTGCAGAGCTTTACCCGTTAGGTGGTGGTTGATAGCGTTAGGTAGTCTTTTGTTAAGCCACAGGCGGCCTGGCTTTGCGAAGCTGAGTTCCTGCCTCACGTGCTGATGAAAATTGGCTTGTGTTCCACTCTTGGCGCGCATGCCGGGGGTTGCTGACCCCTGCTCTGTACCTACATCCTCGCATAGGTGCTGGAGCTAGTGGTGTAGGGGACGCTGCAGCACCCACGCCGTTGAAATGGGTCCACTCGTATATAGGATTGACAGTTTGGTTCAGTGGCTCTCAGCACCCCCGCTATATAGAATCATAAAATCATGGAATACTAGGTTGGGAAGGGACTGGAAGGGACCTGGAGAGGTCATCATGTCCAGCCCCCTGCCCTCATGGCAGGACCAAGCACTGTCTAGACCATCCCTAATAGACATTTATGTAACCTGTTCTTAAAAAGCTCCAGAGATGGAGATTCCACAACCTCCCTCGGCAATTTATTCCAGTGTTTGACCACCCTGGCAGTTAGGAAATTTTTCCTAATGTCCAACCTAAGCCTCCCTTGCTGCAGTTTAAGCCCGTTGCTTCTTGTTCTATCCTCAGAGGCCAAGAAGAACAAGTTTTCTCCCTCCTCCTTATGACACCCTTTTAGAGACCTGAAAACCGCTATCATGACCCCCCTCAATCTTTTTTCCCAAACTAAACAAGCCCAATTCTTTCAGTCTTTCTTCATAGGTCATGTTCTCTCGACCTTTGTAATTGTTCCAGTGCCCTGCACCCTAACCTGGCATCTCGAGCGCAGGCTCGCCGACTGGAAGAGGGAGGGCAAAGGGGGCAGTTGCCCTGGGCCACTTTGAAGGGCTGCTGAGAGGCTGTGAGGCTCTGAGGGGAGCAGACCTAGCACCACGGTCTGGGCAGTGCTAAGGGCTGACTTTCCTAGACCCTGCCCCTTCCACCCTTCAAGGGGCATGGAGCTAGGCCCCCCTCCCACCTTGCGGTGACTGTTGGCCCCACCACTCAAGCAAGAGGCATGAAGTTGCTGGATGAGTCAAGCCTGTGCAGAGGCCTTTAAACTTTGGAGGAAGAGCTAAAGCAGAGAAGCTGAGAGCGCTTGGGAGGCGCCTGCCAGACAGGGCATTTTCTTAGGACTTCCCCTCTGTCTGGGAACTGCTGTGTAAATACCACCTGGGAGAAACAGAATGCGGCTCAGACAAAGGGCATTGTGTGAGTGACGATCTTGTGATGCTTGGTGAGTAGCAGTGGGCGTGCAAAGTGAGCAAGAGCGAGGCCCGTTAGAGGAGTGGGAGAGGCAGATTTGCTGCTGGGTAACTTACACAACAGCTGGCAAATTGTCAGCTGGATCTGGCGGCAATTGAAATATTTCTTCCTCTGCAGCAAGTGGACGTCGTGGATGCAGGGGCTGATATTTGCTATCGCGTCACAGATTTTGATCTCTGAGTAATTCTTAGCCCCTGAAAGTGTCTTCTCTTACATAGGACCTTTACACAATCGAAGAAAAACCCCATCCCTGCAGCCTGTCCTGGCCTATCTCTGGATCAGGGGCCTTTGTAGATGGCCCCTGGAAAGAAAATTGGGAAGACATCCTGTAGTCTTACGGAGCCAAATCCTCAGCTTTTGGATCAGGCCAATGGATTGCAAATTGTCTGAATTTTGACAGCTGGTGAAGAGTGGGTCAGATTGCCAGCTGGGGTAAATTGGCGTTGCTCCCTGAAGTCAGTGGAGCTAATCTGATTTACCATAGCTGATCTGGTTCCTCTCCAAGGCTTTACCACCTACAGGTACCATATCATTTCTAGAATGCTTTAAGCCTAAAGTAGATCCATGGCATTGTGTTTAGAGCTAGGCAAGTAACTTATATTTTTCAGATCAATCTCAAATTTTTTCAAATTTCTTATCGAGCCTCTCTTTTCAGAGGCTTACACTGACAAGGAGCATTGGCCAAATAGCTGACATAATCATCAGCTGGTCAAGCTCGTCATTCAAGGGCTCCTTCAGAAGGGTGATGGATATGTCAGCCTGCGTAGGTCCTTCATTGCAGGGTTTCAGGAATATGTTGGGACTTGACTCCCTTCTGCTGAAAGGAAGGGAAAGAATCCCAATTAATCTTTCACTGCATTTGGAAGGAGGGTGATCAAATAATTGCCTTCAAGTCACAAGCTGCACAGCTGGACTTTATAAGTAGATTGAAGTGCTCAACAGGAGAGGATAGAACAAAGGAGATTCTAATGGTAAGAAGCCTGTGGTTCAGCGGGCAGGAAACCGTGGAGGAAGTGTACTCAAGGAGCAAGATATGCTCCTGCAGGAGAAGCCCTGAGGCAAAGCCAACAAGGAAACTCTGGCGATGCTGGGGAAGAGCAGAAGGACTATTAGTTTGTTGACTTGTTTGGACTTCTATTTGGAGTTGTACGTGCTCTCTGGCAGGGGAGGAATCTGTTACAGGATTTGGCTGGAGGGCTGACGCACAGGAAACCCAGAAGGGAGATAGGCAAAGAAACCTTCTGGGACTGGCCATTGTGGCTACAGGGAGGGTGTGAGAGGAAGTGTTGAGTCCCTGAATGGGGGTGTGCCCTGGAAGTGAGGCTGTGTCCTTGCAAGGATGTTGTAAATCCCCCTAGTAAATAGATTGACTTTAGAATCTGTCATTCGCATTCAGGGCTCACTGAGTTTGTGTTTCCTTGCAGCACTTGTAATGCACGAAAGCCTCATGGTCTTTCTGTTTGAGCAGGTCTGAACACCCGTGAATCATGGCTTTGTCTGTCTTATTGAGTAAAGAATAATGTATCAGGCTCACATAAGCAGGTGGTGCTGGTCAGAGCCCTCCAAAAAACATGTTGGATTCATAGTGTTTCCAGGTATTAAAATTACACCAAGGAGTGTTTTTGAATTCTGTGAGACCAATAGATGCAGTGGATGAAAGCTACATGCTCCGCTAGTGAAGCTTATGTAGCTTGTAGAGTGAGTGCTTGAATGATGGCAGCTGGGGTTATAGGAGCTTAAAAACATTTCTCATAAAGCTGGCTGACTCTTGTCTAAAATTTCAGCAAGACTTTTCCACAACATTTGGACTGTTGATGGGGAGAAATTTCAACAAAACTTATGACCTTTCCCCTCCTTTTAAAAAAATAATTAATATATGGATAAAACCATAGCTGGCCTTGAAATACAAGTATCTCTACAGCTGTTTGTTGTTTTTTAAAGTGGTTGTGGGGGAAAGATTGCAGAAATGTTGGGGTCAAAATTTCAAGGAACACTTGCATTAACATGTGACCTGCTCAGGAGTCCTCCAGCACATTTATGTTCGAGGAGAGCAAATAGCCAAGGAATTCACAAGCTTTGCTGATTAATTTAGGACAAAGTCTTATCAATTAGTGAGGTTAAAAAAATGAGCCAAATCCTTTGAATACACGCTTCATACACTTGAAGTGCAGGAATTCCTGTGTGAACCTCTGAGGAAAATGCTTCCAGTAGATTATATGGTTGGAGAGAGGGGCTTGTGATGTTCTGTTATTTTTGTTTTTGAATATGGGTTGCACTGTATAGGAAAAGCCTGAAAGTGCTTGCTGGTGTTTCTTCTATTTTACAGCACCCCATCAGAACAATAGCTAAGCATCTCCCAATCTCTGCTGTATTTATTCGCCCAGGAGGGGTAGGAAAGTGCTACTACACTTGTTTCACATTTAGAATCATAAAACTGAAGGAGCTTGAGAAATCCTCAAGCTAAGTCCTCAGCATCCATGGCAGGAGCAATCACTGTCTCCGTCCCAGAGAGGTGTTTGTTCTACCTGCTCTTAAATATCTCCAGTGATTGGAGATTCCACAACCTCCCTCCTTGTAACAACCTTTTAGGTACCTGAAAGCTGTTATCCTGTCCTCTCTCAGTCTTCTCTTCTCCAGACTAAATAAACCCAGT
Organism: Carettochelys insculpta; assembly: GCF_033958435.1. Lineage (NCBI taxonomy): Eukaryota > Metazoa > Chordata > Testudines > Carettochelyidae > Carettochelys > Carettochelys insculpta. The sequence continues at coordinate 127,920,525 of NC_134140.1, read as the reverse complement.
TCTTAACATTTGCCCGGATAGGTCATGTTTTCTGGACCTTTAATATTTGTTGCACTCTTTTGGACTTTTTCCACTTTGTTCACATCTTGCCTGAAATGTGGCGCCCGGAACTGAACGCAATACTCCACTTTGGGCCTAATCAGCGGAGACTAGAGCAAAATAATTACTTCTTGGATCCTGATGACAACACTCCTGCAAATATCTCCCAGATTGGTTGAAAGACCAAGACATAGAGAGGCTAAGTAACTTGTCTTAGATTGCACAGGAAGTCTGTGACAGAGCAGAGACTTGAACCACCTAGTAAAATGATTAAATTGCAATTTCTAAGTCACAGCTTCCAGAGCAAACACCTGTTAAAGCTCAATTAAAGACAGCCATAACCTCCCTCCCTTCAATAAGAAGCTTATCTTCATGTAGAATTTACATAAAATAAAGTCCAGTAGCACCCTTTGGGACAAAGGAAATGCAGAGGGAAAGCTCCCTAAATAACTAACTGTAGGCATTCTGCACAGGGTTCTACTTAGCCTGTTTCCACACTACTGTGGAAGACTGACTCGCTCATGGTCTATCTTCCACAGTTTTGTTTTGCACATATGTGAAATGGAGCTTTCTGGGGTCAGCGTCGACCCCGGAGCTCCTCATGAGTGGCAAGGATTAAGGAAAGTGGATGGGAGAAATGCTCCCGTCGACCTTCTTTTGTGATGACAGCCCTAGCAGTCGACTGCTGATAAATTGACTTTACCTATGCAATTGGCAGAGCTAAAATTGCGTATCAGCGGCCAACTGCTATGTCAAGTATAGACATAGCCACAATGTGCAATCCTGTGCAGGCCCATAATACATTGGGCTCCTGGGAGAATGAAGGGGAAGAAAAATAGATAAGAGTTCAGCCAGCACTACTCTTAAGCAGTCATGTCCAGCTTATGACATTAATGCCTCAGTCGTTGGACGTCATAATGTACATACAGTAAAACCTCGATTATCTGACCCCCAGTTATCCAACATTCCACCTGGGGTGCTGTGGGATAAAACAGAATGTTGGATAACTGGGCATCAGATAATCTCCCCCCAGCCCCATGGCAACCGGGAAATGGCTTCTGGCAGCTCTCCCTGGGCGGCCACCCATCTGGCTGGGGCTACGTGCCCCGAGCTGGCTGGGGAGCTGCACCCTCAGCAGCCAGTGGCTGCCCATCGGGGGAGCCAGCCCCAGAGCAACCAGCAGCCTGCAGGCAACTCAAGCTGCATGTGGCTCTTGGAGCCTTTAAAGACGGCTCCTCCTGAGAACCACACGCAGGGAGTGCCGCCTGCCCGCTCCACGCACACACCCCACCGCTTGGTGGGAGAAGAGTGGGGCGGCCCCAGCAGCTCTGGTGATTCGCCGGTGTTGAATTAGAATGGTGGGGCTGAGAGTGCCGGGCTCTGGGGGGAAGGAGGGAGAAGGCAGTTGTTTAGAGAAGGGGCTGGGAGTGCCTGGCTCTGGGGGAGGGCTTTTATTTGCCCTGGGGGGGCGGAAAGGCTGGGAGTGCCTGGCTGTATAGTTTTGCATAATATAATGTGGTGAATAAAGAAAAACGACAACCCCAAGAGTGGCCATCTTTGAATTCCTATTGGATGCCGCTGCCGTAGAGTGTTTGAAGGGGGTTGGTTTGGTTTTTGATGGATGGGATGGGAGAGATTGTTGTGGGTGTTAGCGGGTACTTCTTACCCTTTCTTTGAGACACCAAAGAGCAATCTGTCTGGCAGAGACCCAGCAGGGGACCAGTTGTTAACGTGGTGGGCTACCTACCAGGCAGAAGAGAGCCCACCTGAACTGAGGAGAAGTGGTGGGGCTGGTGGAGTCAGCTGTCTGTAATCTTGATAGAGGGATGGACAGTGCAGCCAAGGATGTGATGGATGGACCCCCGCCCCCAACTAAACCGGGATGGCGAGGGAAAAAGTTCCTTTGAAAAGACGTCCAAGAGAGTGGTTGATGGATCCCAATGCAGCCTAGGGACAGCTGTCCTTGTTCCGAGGTTACGCCTGCTGCTGTCAGGGGAGGGAGCGGATTTGAAATGTTTTGTTCATTAAAGTATTCTGCCCGTGCCGCCCACAAAGCTGTTCGGTGACTGAAAGAATCAATTAGGCCATCCAGCATTAGCAGAACAAAAGATCTAGGCCACCACAATTAGCTGTGTACTGCATGCCATTCCTGCCGCCCCCACAGGGCTAAATCAATCTGCCCACCAAAGAAAGACACCTCATACTTCTCGCCTGGGGGGCAAAATCCCTCCCAAGCAGATGCGCAATCAGCTGCTGCTGAATTCATACCCCAACAGAACCATCTGAAATCTCTCAGCCAGGAGGTGGCCTTTGCTTGTCTCCATTGCTCCATACCAGCCTTCCTGAGACCCGGGCAGCAAGAGGGAATGTGGTAAATATTAGGACATGAGGCTTCAGCTGGCCAGGTGGGTGCCTCGGTGGGAATCCTTGTGAGGTATGAGGGCCAGATCTTCAGCTTGTGTGCATGGGTGGAGGATTTGATGTGTTAGTGCTGATCGGCTGTGCCGATAACAGGCTGCACTTGGCGGGACCCAAGGAGAGGCAGACTCACTGTTTTAAACCATTCCCTGAAAATGACAAAGGGTGAAGACCTCTGCCCAGATGATAAACCCTAAGAAGCTGCTTGGGGCTTGCTCGGCATCTCAGGATGGGTTAGTGACGGGCTCAGATCCTGTGATGAGAGGGGCCACCTGGATGGTCAGAGCGATGGTAAGTGCATGTGCTGGATCCTGGGATTCCTGTGCTCCACCGTAGAGAGGCAGTCAGGCAAACAAGAAGCTGCATCTTTTTGCTGCTAAATAAGGGCATCCAGACCCAGCCGTCCTTGAGCTGCCTGCACTGAGTGGCAAGAATACAAAGAAGGGCCTTGCCGTTAGTACGTATACTAGCCTGCTGAGTAGGGATGGCTTTCTAGGGGGAGCTACACTCAGCTCCAGACACAGGAAGCAGCCCTGGGGAGCCTGAGGCTAGAGCCACACTATTGTGGAACCTCAGCCTGCTCGGGGTCAGTCTTTCAGGGTTTTGTTTCACGTATGCACAAAACGGTGCTTTTGGGCGTCAAAGTCGACTCCGGAACTCCTCACGAGCAGTGAGGATTAAGGAAGGTCGAAGGGAGAAACGCTCCAATCGGCCTTCCTCTGTGTGGACAGACACTGAAGTCAATCTCTGATAAGTCGACTTTAGCTATGCAGTTGATGTAGCTAAATTTGCATATCGGCTGTCAACTTCTATATCTAGCATAGACAGCCTGAGTCCACCTGAGACCCAGTGCCTTCATGGGCTCCACCCCATGATCGGAGCATGGGGATGTTAGAGTGGCCATACTGTGTCTAACCAATGGGCCGGATGATCCAGTCTCCTGTCTTCCAGTCGTGGCCAGTGCCAGGTGCTTCCAGGGAATATACAGAACAAGGCATCATCCTATGATCCACGGTCATCCGCTGTTGTTCAGTCTCAGGATTTGGCAGTCACTGGGGCGCGTCCCTGATCGGCGTAGCTAAAAGCAAGTGTGCTATTGCTGTACATCATTTACAATGTGCGTGAGATTGCTCAAGTGTTTAACCAACACAGGAAAAACCCAAACAAATGTCAGCAAACAACATGAAGGCAAGGAACAAAGTGGTAAAAACACAAGTATGTTACACAGTAACTGCAAAGTGCTAAACAAATTCCTCCTTATTATGAGTCTAATTTGAGACAGTAACATTGCATCCTAAGTAAATAATCTTGTTCAGTAACTAGGAATCAACACTAAATCCTAACACAGCAACAGTTAAGCACTTTCAGTTATCTAAAAACCAGCATGCATAAAGAACAACCAAATCTACATCAGCTACCAGGATATCACAAAGCAAAGCAGCCACTAGAACAAAAAAAGCTACCCATTCCTGTTCATTACCCAGCAGAGCTTACCAAAGGGTAAAAACCAGCAGTAAGGGTAACCTATAACCTGTAGAATAGTGACAGAGAGATACGCGTTAGTCTGTATTCTATCGAAACAAAAAAGCAGCCAAGTAGGACTTTAAAGACTAACAAAATAATTTATTAGGTGATGAGCTTTCATGGGAGATCTGAAGAAGTGGGTTTGTCCCACGAAAGTTCAACACCTAATAAATTATTTTGTTAGTCCTTAAAGTGCTACTTGACTGCTTTTTCGTTTTGCTGTAACATATATTGACTCTTCAAGGGTGGTGCTGGGTATTAACTAATTACAAAATATTTATATCTAAAGGCCTCACTTGTAATGTCACTACTCCAAATTTCTGTTTCACTTTTCACATACATAAGACTGAGACACACTATAATGCTGCCTATTCCAGTATAACAACATAAGCAATCTAGCACAATTTTAGTTAGCTGGATGACCGCTTACACTGTATGTGGACAAGTTTCCTGTGGTCCCATAAAGTTCGTTTCCTGACACCAGTCCTGGCTCTCAGTGTTCTGTGTTGTTATTTAGCTGCAATTTACCCCTAACTGTCTCCTAAGAGTCCAGTAAACTGTGGAAGCAGTAATAATCCCGCTAGACAATGTTGACGTCCTGTGGTTCGGTAAATTCTTTGGTTCAACACCAGTCAGGTCCTGATGGTGCTGGAGTAGAGAGGCTCAACCTGTATTTCCAAACAGTCAGCCTTCAGCAAATAATAATACAGATGATATTTAGTAACAGAGAGTAAGCCATGCTGGTCTATACACTATCAAAACAAAAAGCAGTCAAGTAGCACTTAAAGACTAGCAAAATAGTTCATTAGGTGAGCTTTCGTGGGACAGACCCACTTCTTCAGACCATAGCCAGACCAGAACAGACTCAATATTTAAGACACAGAGAACCAAAAACAGTAAGCAAGGAGGACAAATCAGAAAAAGATAATCAAGGTGAGCAAATCAGAGAGTGGAGGGGTGGGGAGGAAGATCAAGAATTAGATTGAGCCAAGTATGCAGACGAGCCCCTATAGTGACTCAGAAAGTTCCCATCACGATTTAAACCATGTGTTAATGTGCCGAATTTGAATATAAAAGTCAGCTCGTCCACTTCTCTTTCCAAAACGGTGCGATAATTTCTCTTCAGTAACACACATACCTTGAGGTCATTGAGAGAATGCCCCATTCCATTAAAATGTTGACTAACTGGTTTGTGGATCTGGAGTGTTTTGATGTCTGTTTTGTGCCCGTTGACCCTTTGTCTAAGGGAATTAGAAGTCTGTCCAATATACAAAGCATCTGGGCATTGTTGGCACATGATGGCATATATGATGTTAGTAGAGGAGCATGAGAAAGTGCCCGTGATTCTGTGAGTAACCTGGTTAGGTCCAGTGATGGTATTTCCAGAGAAGATATGTGGACAAAGCTGGCAGCGGGCTTTGTTGCAGGGAAAGGTTCCAGGACTGGTGTTCCTGGGGTATAGACTGTGGCTGTTAGTGAGGATCCTCATGAGGTTGGGAGGTTGTCTGTAGGAGAGAACAGGCATGTCACCCAGGGCCTTCTGGAGTGTAGCATCCTGATTAAGAATAGGTTGTAGGTCTTTAATAATTCGTTGCAGTGGTCTGAGTTGGGGGCTGTAGGTGATGACCAGTGGTGTTCTGTTCTTGGCTTTTTTGGGCCGATCTTGGAGTAGCTGGTCTCTGGGTATGCGTCTGGCCCTGTCGATTGGTTTTTTTACTTCTCCTGGTGGGTGATTCAGGTTTATGAATATTTGGTAAAGTTCTTGTAGTTTTTGGTCTCTGTCAGTTGGATCAGAGCAAATGCGATTGTACCTAAGAGCTTGACTGTAAACAATGTTCTAGTCACGTGTGCAGGATGGAAACTAGAAGGGTGTAGATAAGTATAGCGATCCGTAGGTTTTCGGTACAGTGTGGTACTGATCAGGCCATCCTTGATTAGTACTGTAGTGTCCAGGAAATGCATCTCTTGCATGTTGTAATCGAGGCATAAGTTGATGGTGGGGTGTAGACTGTTAAAGTCTCTGTGGAATTCTTCTAGAGCCTCTGTACCATGGGTCCAAATCATAAAGATGTCATCAATGTATCTTAAGTAGAGGAGGGGTAATAGGGGACGAGAGCTGAGGAATCGTTGTTCCAGGTCAGCCATAAATATATTAGCATATTGTGGGAGCATGCGGGTGCCCATAGCAGTTCCACTAATCTGGAGGTATAAATTGTCCCCAAAACGGAAATGATTGTGCGTGAGAACAAAGTTACAGAGGTCAGACACCAGATTGGCTGTGGTGGCATCAGGGATGGTGTTCCTGATTGCTTGTAATCCGTCTTTATGTGGAATATTAGTGTGCAGAGCCTTTACATCCATTGTGGCAAGGATGGTGTTATCAGGAACTTTTCCGATGTTTTGTAATTTCCTCAGGAAGTCGGTGGTATCTTGGATATAGCTGGGAGTGTTGGTGGCATAGGGTTTGAGGAGGGAGTCCACGTAACTGGATAGTCCGGTGGTAAGGGTGCCAATACCTGAAATGATAGGGCGTCCGGGGTTTCCAGGTTTGTGGATTTTGGGAAGTAAATAGAATAATCCAGGCTGCGGCTCAGATGATGTGTCTGAGTTAATGAGGTCCCGAGTAGCAGCAGGGAGTTCCTTCAGTAGTTGTAATTTCCTTTGGAATTCCAAAGTGGGATCAGTGGAGAGAGGTCGTAAAATGTGGTGTTGGAGAGTTGTCTGGCTGCCTCCTGTTCATAGTCTGACTTATTCAGGATGACAACAGCACCCCCTTTGTCAGCTGGTTTGATTGTGATGTCTTGGTTATTTTTGAGACTCTGGACAGCACAGCGTTCAGCATAGCTGAGATTGTGTCTCGTTTGGCATTGTTTGTGTATAATGTCAGACAGCACGGTTGCGGAAGCACTGTATGTAGAAGTCCAGACTTTCACTACGACCCTCAGGGGGAGTCCACATAGAGTTCTTCTTCTTTTGTTGTTGGTGGGGGGGTCGAGAGAGTCAGACTGTTGTTCATAGGTGTGCTGGTGCTACTTGACTGCTTTTTGTTTTGACAGATGATATTTGTAATTGTTCTAATAGAAATATTTTGGTACCTGCAGCACCAGAGTAAAAGGGCCAAATTATAACGCCAAATGAAAACAAAAATTGTTACCCTTAAATATAACAAAAGTTATACATACATAACCACATACACTACAAATATATACATCCTAGCCATAGTATTCTTATGTTTTAATTATCTGAATGGCCCCCCAAAGCTCAATCATAAAACTACATTCCTCAAACAAAGCCCTGGGCCTGAGATTCCCAGGCCCACCATGAAAAGTCATAACAATTCAAAAATAAATGTTGTCCATCAGTCATAGAAGGAAAGGTGCAAACTATACTGCCCAGGTTCTTCCATCATTGCCATCACCATGTTATCTCCAAGTATGACTGTGGAGCTCAAATCTGGACCCATCTCTAGTTGAACTACAAAGAATCCCATCTATTGTGACCAAAAACTGAGCAAGCAGAAGGTGTTTGCCAAAATGTCTTTAGAAAAGTGTTTTGCTTGGACGCTTGGCTATCGAATATGTGCCTAGAAGAAGGCACTTAAGAGTAACACAAGACAGCTGCAGTTTGTTCTTATGATCTGAGCAATCAGACTGAGTTCTGAGAGCGAGTTGTGTAGTATTGGAGCTATGTTGGTTCCATGTTATTACTGAGTGAAGGTGAGTTAGGTAATATCTTTTATTGGACTAGCTTCTGTTGGAGAGAGGGACAAGTTCTCCAGCTAAACAAGAGTTTCTGTTCACCAGCCTCGTCTCCCTGACTGTAGATACATTGGAGGGTAGGGACAGGGTCCAGAGTGACCGAGACAAATTGGAGGATTGGGCTAAAAGAAATTTGATGAGGTTCCACGAGGAGAAGTGCAGATTCCTGCTCTTGGGATGGAAGAATCCCAAGCACTGCTACAGGTTGGGGACCGAGTGGCTAAGTAGCAGTGCAGCAGAAAAGGACCTGGGGATTACAGTGGAAGAGAGGCTGGATATGAGTCAACAGTGTGTCCTTGTAGCCAAGAAAGCTAACGGCATATTGGGGTGCATTAGGAGAAGCATTTCCAGCACATGTAGGCTACGTCTACACGTGCACCCAACTTCGAAATAGCTTATTTCGATGTTGCGACATCGAAATAGGCTATTTCGATGAATAACGTCTACACGTCCTCCAGGGCTGGCAACGTCGATGTTCAACTTCGACGTTGCTCAGCCCAACATCGAAATAGGCACAGCGAGGGAACGTCTACACGGCAAAGTAGCACACATCGAAATAAGGGAGCCAGGCACAGCTGCAGACAGGGTCACGGGGCGGACTCAACAGCAAGTTGCTCCCTTAAAGGGCCCCTCCCAGACACACTTTCATTAAACAGTGCAAGATACACAGAGCCAACAACTAGTTGCAGACCCTGTATATGCAGCACGGACCCCCAGCTGCAGCAGCAGCAGCCAGAAGCCCTGGGCTAAGGGCTGCTGCCCACGGTGACCACAGAGCCCCGCAAGGGCTGGAGAGAGAGTATCTCTCAACCCCCCAGCTGATGGCCGCCATGGAGGACCCCGCTATTTCGATGTTGCGGGACGCGGATCGTCTACACGTCCCTACTTCGATGTTGAACGTCGAAGTAGGGCGCTATTCCCATCCGCTCATGGGGTTAGCGACTTCGACGTCTCGCCGCCTAACGTCGATTTCAACTTCGAAATAGCGCCCAACACGTGTAGACGTGACGGGCGCTATTTCGAAGTTACTGCCGCTACTTCGAAGTAGCGTGCACGTGTAGACGCAGCCGTAGAGAAGTTGTTATTCCCCTCTCCTTGGCACTCATGAGGCCGTATCTGTAGTATTGTGTCCAATTCTGGGACCCCCCAGTACGGAAAGGATGTGGACTCATTGGAGAGGGTTCAGTGGAGGGCAATGAAAATGATTAAGGGGCTGGAGCACATGACCTATGAGGAGAGGCTGAGAGATTTGGGCTTATTTAGTTTGCAGAAGAGAAGACTGAGAGGTGATTTGATAGCAACCTTCAACTTCTTGAAAGGGAGCTCTAAAAAGGATGGAGAGAAACTGTTCTCAGTGATGACAGATGGCAGAACAAGGAGCAATGGTCTGACGTTACAGAAGAAGAGGTGTAGGTTGGATATTAGGAAAAACTATTTCACCAGGAGGGTGGTGAAGCACTGAAATGTGTTACTGAGAGAGGTGGTGGAATCTCCATCCCTAGAGGGTTTTAAGCCACAGCTTGACATAGTCATGCCTGGGATGATTTAGTTGGGGTTTATCCTGCTTTAGGTAGGGGCTGGACCGGATGACCTCCTGAGGTGCCTTCCAGCCCTAGAATTCTATGATTCTATGATGTTGCTAGCACAGTTTAGCATTAGCGTCTTTTGCATTTCAGGGAGCTCTGCTGCCCCCTTGAGAGGATACAGGCAGAATCCAGGGCAAGGTTCTTGGGAGAAAAAACATTGTATTTCTCATTACCTGAGAAACCTCGCAAAAGTGTCTGGGAGCAGAAGAGAGAGAAGGCAGCAGTGGCTTTTGTTTTCTGGGTGTGGCAGGGGATTTAAGATCACCTTTGCTTGGCAGTGACTTCTCCAGGGGTTCATATGAGGCAACAGAGAGCCAGCGTGCTCCCGCCACAGACCCTTTCCACCATTAGAGCCCAGCAGTGTGGTGTCAAATGCACAGGAGTGTCCCCCTGATTGCCGTGAAAGGCAGCCCTGCTGATACTAGCTTAGCTCTCTCTTAGCGTCTCACTTCCAATACTCCCCGTTTCATGTGTCTGCAAACTGGCAGCACTCAGAGGGCAGAGCTTCAGGCTGACTGACAGGCAGGAAGGAAGGAATACGACAGATTAGCAGAACCTGCTGCTGATTTGACTTGGATCTCATTCAAAAGGAGGCTGATGGCTTCTTTCCAGCATGTTTGTCCCTTGTTGCATGAAGTACTATATCTTTTGGAACATGACTCTGTCTCTGCATAAGATGCCCTTGCGCGGGAAAGGCAGGAGAGTTTTGCCTAGTGTATCCTGGCTTAATTTAGTCCAGGCTGTGAAATGGGCTCATCGGGCTCATCAGGCTGTGAAATGGGCTCTCAGAGTCAGTGCTGCTGCATTGTGGGCTCAAAAAATCTGTTTCTAGTCCCAGCCCTGCCCAGGACCTGGGGCAGTCACACCACTCCTCTGTGCATTTTGACCGCAAGCTCTTGAGAACAGCAGCTCTCTTATCCCATGTGTGTACGCTGGCTAGCACACTGTTCTTCCTTGTAGCCTCCAGTTGCTACCAACTGTGGCCAGCAGGAGAGATGCACAGCTGCTCTGAGCAGAAAGGGAAATATTCTGTCCCTCTGATCCCCCCAAAACCCACCCCTGGGAGGGCAAATTTCTCATTTAAGATTCCTGTGAGGTCGTGTTGACCCTCCTTTCTCATGCCAAGGGTGGAAAGCAACAGTCTTGTCTTAGCAGAATGCAGTAACAGAGCAGAGGTTGGTCCACAATATATTTATGCAGAACAGGGTGTGCTTACTTCTCCGTGTTTGTGCTTTCTGCCTTGGGACCTAACGTGCAATGGACAGTGGGAGATAAGTGGATAAGGTAGCATGGGAACTGCTGATTTATTGATCACCGTGATGGTAAGAAAGGGCAGCTCTTGGTGATGCAGTCTCTTGGGGCCTGGGGGCCTTGAAATGGATTTTGCAAGCATTTAGCTTTAGAGCCTGCTTTGAAATCCAGCCTATGGCAGTAGTAAGTGAACATCATTCTGACCCTGTGGATGTTTAGGGACCGCTGCGAAAGGCACAAGTGACCCCAAGGCAGCTCAGAGGGAACAGAGGTTTACAGCACAAGAACTGCCATGATATTAAGCACTCGCAGCTACAGTGCGATTGTAGAAAATAACTAACAAGCCCAGAGATTCATTCACCCTCTGGCTGTTGGAATGGCTCCTGTACAACAGGATTGAAGGATGCTAATGGGGCTGTATGAAAAAACCGGCACTGAACCATCCCAGTTTTGTGGCCAAGCAAAGGACTCCTCAGGCAGAAGGAATTCACAGACTCCACCAGGCCTCTGTTCAGTCCATTTGATGCTGCCTCTTGTACACCCGTAAGTTGAGCTTTCAATTCTCTTGCCGTCATTAGGTCCTATATTTTAAGTGCCTATCCTGGTCTGTAATCACACAAGCTCACTTGCAGTGGGCCCTTAATGAAACCCCAGTTCAGCTCTCAAATGCTCCAATTCTGGGTTCAGGTTTGAAATCTGGAATGCTTTTCCCCCCAAACTGATCAAGATCTGGAATTCCAGATTGGTCTCTTCTGACCTTCAAGTCTATTACTGTAGGAAATAGTTTTGTCGTTTACTGGATCAACCCTTAGCTGGAAAAGCAGCTCTTGGGAGTCCTGTCCTATTCAAGTGCATGGACCTGCCGATGAAAGGCACCTCTGGTCTCAAGTGGGAAATTAACATAACTGCTGTTGAAAAGGGGTGGTGGATGCTGCTCCAAATATCAGCTGAAGTTTCATTTTCTGTCTCAGGGGGGCAGCAGAGGACGGAATGAAGGTGAGGAGTGCTTTAATCGTAAACAGCAAAAGCTTGACAATCCACAGGAGCAGTGGTGTCTGTCTGCATCACAGAGCAGTCTAGGGCAGGCAGCTTCAATGCCCGTGCAGAGGGGCCTGAGTTATGGACCGAGTGCCACTTCTTGGTCTGCAATTCCTTTACTCTTTTCAATTTAGTCAGGTAGGAGTGGGACCCAGTTACTCCAAACGCTGGTGGACGGATGCTCATAATGTTAGACCTCCATCCCAGGCAGCTCCTGCTTCCTGGTACCATGAGCCAAGGCGCCAGGCAATAAATGGGCTGTGGGGAATACAGCCCCCTAGGAGGCCGTCTGTCCAGTAGAGAGGTAGCCCATGTTGGTGAGCCAGGACGAGGGAAGCCTGATCTGTGACGGAGAAATCCATTTCCATGCTGTCCCCCTTCAACCTCGCGCCAGCCCCTTTCATGGGCACGAAATTCACTTGGCGAATACTTGGTAATAATTATCAAGGAAAGGGTGAGGGGAGGAGGAGCACATTCACCAGGTGTGATGTGAGGACAAAAGGTTTGGCTCTGCTATCAATGCAAATATTAGACTGTAACGTTTTCCCTCTTGTCCTGGTGCTGTCCGGCTACCCCGTGCCCTGCTCCCATTATCTGGTTAGAGAGGAATGCTTGCTGTGTTATTTGGAGTGTGCATGAGTTGGCAGTGACTCAAACTGCATCAAGCCTTAATGCTGTGGTTAATTATGCTAGCCACTTCTGGAACACCACAGAGGGGTCACCGTGCTAGTCTGCAGGTTCACAAAACGCAAGCAGTCCTGTAGCGCCTTAAAGATGCACGGTTTTATTTATTAGGAAATGAGCTCAGGTGGATGAGGCTCACTTCATCGGATCTGCAGCGAAAATAAGAATGCAGGGTGTATAAATATGGAAGGAGGGGGAAGAAGAAGAAAGGAGAAAGGGTGAGGGCGCCACTTGTCATTAATAGGACCTGTGGAGGAGTAGATTAGGTTCATTGGGATGGGGGCCATTCCTGCCAATATCAGAGGTGGTGAAATTGCCCTTGTCATGCGTAAGATAATGGAGATCTCTGTGAAGCCATGGGTCAAACTTGCAAATGAAATCCAATTCAGATGTCTCCCTCTGCAATCCAGTGGTAAAATCCTTTTCTAACAAGGTGGCCACTTATTGAATGTCCAGAGGGGTTGAAGTGCTCCCTGACAGGTTTACGTGTATTCCAGTTCCTGATGTTGGATTTATGTCCATTCATCCTTTGGCGTAGGGACTGGCCAGTTTGTCCAATGTCCATGGCAGGGGGCATTGTTGGCACATGGTGGCATATATCACATCAGTGGATGTACAGGAGTATGACGGTGTCGCTGATGTGGTTAATGTGGTGGGTCTTACCTACAAAAGCTCATCACCTAACAAATAAGATTGTTAGTCTTTAAGGTGTGACAGGAGTGTCATAGAATCGTGGACTCAGAGGGCTGGAAGGGACCTCAGGAGGTCACCTAGTCCAGCCCCCTGCTTCAAGTAGGATCAACACCTCTAAGTCATCCCAGACAGGATCTTGTCAAGCTGGGACTGAAAAAACTCCAGTGATGGAGAATCCACCACCTCTCTAGGCAGTGCATTCCAGTGCTTGTATTTTTTGTTTTGTTTTGGGAAAGTCAGTTAGCATTTCCTCTTCAGGGGCTAATCCCTTTGTCCTAGGGGGTAAACACATCTCTCTCAACATTTCATTGACTCTTGCTGTAAGATGCTCTGAGCTCAGATCTTTTGAGAAACCCGGACATCCAGTTCGTGTTACCAGGAAGGGGGATTGGACCTCCAAAGCGGCGCATGGGAGTTGGAGATCTCAGTACTAATGTGGTGTTAAGGTCAGAGCAGGACAGCTCGCAGCTGGTCAACTGCCCCACGAGTTTCCTCATCAGCCCTGATCCTTCTGAGGCTCATTAGCGAACAAGCTCAGTGAGGAAGGGTGGCATGAAGGCGGGAGGGAACCGGGGCATAGGAAAGAAATGAAATAAAACGGTATGTGGGAAGTGAGACAAATGGAGAAAGAAGAAGAGTTAAAAATACAAACCCAAAAATAGAGAAATGGCATCTAAGAGACGCAGTCACCTCTGTGTCTCACAGACGGGAGCACTTCCTGGCAGGCTGGCTCAGGAAGCCGAAGGTGGTAGAAGCGCCAAAGGCGAGCGGGCCCAGAGGTCTGAGCGCAGGGCTGGGGGATGGCAGCTGAGATTCTCACACCCTCTTTTGCCCTGGGCAGGAGCCCTGGGCTCTGCTTCTGGCTCTCTCTATAAAATAGGGATAAAGTCTCTCTGTTAATTCCTTCCCAGAGTGTCGAAAGATCAGATTAGCCCATGTAATGAATGTGCTTTGAAGATTATGTGCAAAGAACTATTACAGTTATGTAAGGTATTAACTCTCCCCCCAGCAGGGCTCTCTTAAAAAAGAGAGAGGGAGAGAAACCTAGAATTGGCCAGAATGGAGCAGCCCCGTGGGACATCCCGTCCTGTACCCTGTTTCGGCCAGAGGCCAGCTCCCAGCCTGCCGACAGGAATTCCAGGCTCCAGGTCAACACATCAGGAGGCTCCCGTTTCCCTCCCACAGAGGGAGCCCCAAGCCCCCCAGGGAACCCTGACCACCACCCCTCAATCAGAGAACCCCCGTCAGTTGCAGCCTCATCACCTACCTGCCTGGAGGTGCCCCTCCCATCCTCCTCCTCCTCTCTGCCCCCCGGCCACTGTGCCCAGCTCAGCTCCTTCCCCTTCTGCCTCCCACCCCAGCTCTGCTCCCAGCAGTCCTGTGCCCTCCACCTGCTCGCTTCTTAGCTTCCTGCCTACCCCTGCTTGCACCCCTTCTCTCACATGGTACATGCAGCCACTGCTGGGCTGGCTCCTCCCACTGGCTTTGTCTTGCCCGTGCAGCTGGGGGCTGCTGTCCTGAATCTGTCTGACCAGGGACCCTATCGCCCTAGCACTGTCTAGCCCAGCAGAGCTGCTCAGCGGTCTGCAGCAGGGGCTGGGACACAGGAGCATGTGGCTAGGAGCCCGGCAGCCCAGCCAGGGGCTTCCCAGTCACTGCTACTGCGGCAGCAGCCAGAGGGCCTCAGGTCCCTTTAAATCATTACCCCTTTCCCGCAGGTCAGGGGCCTGAGTATGATAGTCGGGCCTGGAGCAGTGGTGTCCCAAAGGAAGACACCCAATCGCCACATGCCCCCACCCCCCACCAGGCGCCCTCCCCCCCAGCACGCAGGCACCTGCCTCCACCCCCAGCCAGGCATCCTCCCCCTGCAGCAGGCAGATACCCTACACCACCCGCAGCCAGGCAGCCTACTCCCCACCCCTCATCCAGGCACCCGACCCCCACACCCGCAGCTAGGCACCCTACTCTCCCTGCTCCCGATGACTCACTGAAGCCACGCAGCCTGGGAACCAGTGCAGCGGCTCAGGTGGCAGCTCCTTCCGCACCACGTGGCAGCAGCGGTTCCGGAGCTCCGGCACCGCGTGGCTGGCTCAGGGGCTACGCAGTGGGGTGGCTCCTCGGGTGCCGTGCCACGCGGCTCTTGGGGCTGGGCAGCTCTGGTGGCATGGGGCCCAAGGAGCCTTGCCACCGCGTAGCCCCCGAGCCAGCGGCGTGGTGCCTGAGGAGCTGCCATTCTGCGCTGCAGCCCAAGCTGCCGCACCAGCCTGCTGACCCGCATTTGCCACAAGAAGCTTCCCCACTGGTGAACAGGGAGTGTATGACGCACCACTGGCCTGGAGGTATCCTCAACAAAAAGCACGAGTCTCGCTTGTCACAGGGACTCAACAGATGTTCTAGGCCTCAGCACCATGTTTAAGGTATGTACGTTTGTTGTGGTGCCGCAGGATTTGCAATGGAATTGGACAGCTGTTCATCTTGGTGCGAGTGGTGATTGAGCTCCTGGGTGTGGCCGATAGACCAAGTAATCCATCATCTGGCCAGTCTCGATTGGACAACCAATGAAGTCATTGAATGCAGATTAGCCACAGAGCAAGGGTGGCGACTTCACAATGGTCGAGAACAGTGTTTCTTGAACTATTTGAAACCACAGAACACCAAACAATACCGTACTTTTATGCAGAACACCTGTGAAAATGTTCTTAAAAATTGTTGTCGAACCAGAAAAAAACCAGCCAAACAGCAAAAACAAAATGAAGTGATTTAATTAGGTATCACACCAATGATGAAGTAACATTGTATTTGGTTTGGACAACAGAAAATCTATACTATCAACATATGTTTCCAAATACTTATGGCACTCTTGCAAGTTGTCCATGGAACACAGTTTAGGAGATACTGGTCTAGAATTCCTTGCCTGGCTTTCCATCATGGTATTTTCTTCTTGATCATATGCCTATGCCTAGCCCAATATGTTAGGCTCTTTCTAGACACACAAGAAGGCATAGCTCCTGTTCCAAGGAGCCCACAGTCTAAGGACAGACAGACAGACAGGTAGACAGAGATCCGGTAAGGGTTTATTTATCTTTTTCTGTACTAATCTACCACGCTCACTATGGCAGAAAGGGGAGAAGTGGGTTATGAGGGATCGAAGGACAGAGAGGCCAGCACCTTGCAGAGGGCATACCATGCCTCGGACGCTGTGTGGACAAAGACATGAGGCAGTTGTTCAAGAGGTGGACAAATGGGTGGAAATTCTTGTGACATTGGAGGCAGTCAGGGAACAGAGATATAGAGTTTGAAGGGAGGTGTGGAGTAGCAGCGTCCGAGTTAGCAGGAGGGAGAAAGGCATTTTTACTCAGAGGCACTACTCTGTGGATGCTCTGGGGCTGGAGAACCCCTGGAAAAAAGTGGGCACTTAATACTGACGGGCCGCAAGTTCTTCCCTCCCCTTCAGCCCCTCCTGCCCTCCAGCAGTCCCCTAATTAACTCTTCCCATCCCTCCCAGTGCTTCCTTCCCCACTGCAGTAGCTGCTTTGCAGCATGTTGGAGGCTCTGGGGAGGAGAAACGGGTGGGGATGGGAAGAGGGAAGGCAGGAAGGGGTGGCGGGGGGCAGAGCTGGGGGTTGAGCGCACCCTGAGCCTGGAGGAAGCTGGCACCTGTGACTGACAGCTGCGGAAGAGGAGTTTAATGTAGGGTAGAAGGGTAGAGTCGTACACTTACTAATTATTGAATAGTTAACTCATGCAGGGACAGGGAGATTGCACTTGACTCTTCCCCATGATATGTTTGGAGCTAAGCTGTTCACAGCATTTATCTAATAACCATTAAGCACTCACAAGGCAGGTGCATTCTTACTGCTCCTCTCAAAGTAAGCCCAGCGCCATACCACAGCCTTCCTTTTTATTCAGAGTTTAGTAGTGTTGGGTCACGTCCCCAGGGCTCAGCTCTGGTGGCCGGCCTCCCTTCCAAGCTGGCAGAGAGAAAAGTCACCTCTGTCACTTGCTTCAGCATCAGGGCCCCTGGGAACACACGCAAATGACGGCTCATGGCCCCGCACACGCTCACAAGCACCACGGTCTGGTCTGTTTACAAGTTATATCGAAGTTCTGCTTAACAAAGCATGTAGCAGTCCTATGCCATCCTGTGCACCGGTTACAGATAACCACGTCCTCAGGGACAGGCCTGAGGGACGCCACCCTGGCCTACTGATCACATCTGCCGGAGCTTTCCTGGAGTGAATATACGTTACCTCATCTGGGAGCCATTTTTCACCTCATAAGCCTGACGACACCTCCAGGCTGTGCGAGTGCATGAAGGGGTCCACCGTCTTCCTCCATATTTGTATTATGTCCAAGCCTGCTAATGGGAAGGGCAAGTGCCTCAGTCCCCAGCAATTCAAAAGAGCCCACGGCTCCCGTCCACCACTGCTGCTACCACGGCACACTCTGGACAGTGCCAGGGCTGGGTGCCCCCAGCCCCACCCCTCCCAGGAGCACCACAGCCACTTTCCCACCTTGTCCAAGGGCCTGGCAACTCTCTCGGGTCCTCAGTTGTATCCTCCCAGGAATATTGAGGTACCACTTTTTTCACAGGCTGTTTGTAGTTTCTCATTAGCACTTCCACATATAAAACACCCTCCAGTTGAGGCAGGAATTAGAAAAATGCATCTACCGGGTATCTTATGATAAATTTGTCACAGTACCACCCATTGGCTCATCTTTTCCCATCATCTTGTGACATAGGTTCATTCTTTGGACACTTTTATTTATGTTGAGCCTTTCTTAAGCCTACGGCCTAGTATGGCTCAGCTGATATTTCACAGGCCTCCTCCTCTACGCCATGTTAGCTCCCTAATGCTTACTTATCACTTCTAAATCCCGATCAGTCTTACACCTCTGCAGTCCTACCCCTTAACTCTTTTCCACATCCAAAGATTATATGTGACACATTAGCTAATCATAGCATCACATAATAAATGAGTGATAAAACGAACCAGTTGGCTACAATTCTCTTTCCTCTGACGCTGATGAGGGTAAACACAGATAACTGTAGATGTTCAAACAGCAGCTCTTAGACAGGATTATTAGGGTGAAAATAGTGTAACTGAGAAGGACTAGGAGTTGGGAAGTCAGTGAAGCGCTGCTGTCCGAGGAAGGTATTTCAGTCCATTGGCCATTCTGCTTCTGTTCTCTTTCCTTTGCTTGGGAACATCAGTCAATTAGCGAACAAGGTCAGTGAGGAAGGGTGGTGTTCATCTCCTGTCTGCTGCCTTCAACTTAGTCCTTGTCCTGAAGGGTTTAGAGTCTAGCTCTCTGCTTGTACAGTGAGGACCTATGAACTCTACCTGTGTCTGGACCTATGAACTCTACTACAATACAAATAATTAATAATACACCTATTCTGTGCCCATTGGAGGGCTAGGTGGGTAGACAGCTGTGTCATATGGAGCTCCATGGACATCGATAAGGTTCCACAGAGGCACAGTGGCTGATACACATGCTGGCAGTTTCAGGATTGGAACTGTTACATGTTCACTTAAGATGTAAGCAGATGCTCCGATCCCGTGAGTTACCCCACGTGGGTACAAGAGTCCGCCGGCAGGGAGTAATTTGCGGCACTGGGGACAAAGATCGTACTAGGCGGGAGAAGCAGGGCAGGTTTCCTTCATACTCGTACTGTAGGTGCTGACATCTAGATTTTCCTGGGGTGATTGATCTGCCACTCTGTCCTATCTTTACTCTCCATATGAGAAATCACAGGCCTTTTCCCAAGGGGTGTCATTTAAATGCAACTTCATTGTAACCAACTTTTACAACTGGTTAATTCTAAAACATAACACGCTGTCTCTCATTTGCAGAGTCTGGTCCATGTTTTTCAAAGAGGTCTTAGTTTGGCTATTAAAAGGAAAAGTGCAAAATAGGAAGTACAGGACTATACTGCACTCTGAACAGTGTGTGTAGCTGGTCCCTTTTACTGGTTTGTCTATTCCATTATACCTCGATGTAATATAAAATTAATTTCAGGTATTTGCTCCAGTCCTGCCGACTCCCATGCTACACCACCGACAGCTCCATTCTGTGCATGGGTGTGAGAATCTGCCTGCACAGTTCAGCTCTCAGAATCAGGACCATACTAGTCGAGAGGTAGGAATAACACCCACGCCAAATCAAGAGTCATCACTTATGGGGCTTACTGGACAGATTTATGGGGAAGACTGCACCCTTTTAAAAGCAAATTACACAAGAGAGTGAAGTTCTAATGGGAAAGTTACTCACCAGTGTTGTGAGTTCAGTTACAGTCAGGGCTATTGCCAGGGCTACAGCCAAGTTCTTCATCTTGGCCTTCGTTGGACGAGGACGCAAATGCAGCTTCAATAACTCTTCTTTTTATTACTATCTGAAAAGGAGAATTTGCAGATTCGCCTTCACAATGGGATTTTCTATTGAGAGTATTGTAATGCACCAATACAATTTCATCTCATGTTTATAAGTAACTTTTAGGGTTACCACACATCCTGGTTTCCCAGACATTATCACTTTTTTCATCCACCCCCTCCATCCAGGCAGGTTTTTAAAATGAGAGGAAATGTCCCAGATTTTGCTGCTCCAAACGTTGCTGTGCAAAAAGAACCATCTCTGAGCCCTGATTGGTTCCTCATCTGCAGCTGCCAAATCCCTCCTAACGCACCAAGTGGAACCCCTCAGTCAGGCCGCCTGCCCAACCCATGGAGCCTCAGAACCCAGCTAGGAGGGTGACGGGGCCTGGCTGTTGCTCCCCATGCTGGGGAAGGGGAGAGGCTCTCGTGAGGTGCTGACTGATGAGCTGGTGCAGTTTCCCAGGCTTGCACCAACCATGGTGACAGGGAGCATGACACTGCCCCCACCTCAAGAGTGAGGCGGCAGGTACCCCTCCAAATGCCAAAAGCGCCGCTTCCAGTGAGGCTGCAGGTACCTCCTCCATCACTGCTCTAGTACTTCCTTCCACTACGCACGCCCAATTCTACATCCCAGTACACACACCCCTCTCCAGTGCCCCCAGATAGCCTCTCCCAGTGCACACTCCCTCCAGTACTTCCAAATACTCCTCCTGCACCCCCAGATATCCCCTCCCAGTGCAAACACCCCCTGCAGCATCTCCCCAGATGCCCCTTCCACCGCCTGCTCCCTTCAGCAATGTCCTCCATTTGGGGTTTTGAAATATGGTGAGCCTAGCTGTATGGTCCAGCCCAAGGCGAGGTCCTGGTGAGCGCTAGGCTCCATCCATTGTGCTGAGTGGAAGTCCGGGTGTGCCTGCTTCCTGCTTCTTAGAAGCACAAGCAAAAGCAGAAGACTGGCAGGGGCCGAAGAGAAATGGGCCCAAGTGTGAGTGAACCTCATGCGAAGGGAGCTCTTACCTGTCTGCTCTTGCCTAGGCCTGACTCGTGCCGTAAAGGCAGACAGCACCCGATGGCTGTGAAGCAGCACCCCATTAGTGTGGGTTTAAGCTGCCCTGCTCAGCCCTTTCTCCAGAGCATCTCTGCAGAAATTTCCAGCTGTGCTGTGCAGGCACAACCCCACCATGCTTACGGGCCTGGGGGTTTTACGACTGACAAGCACTTCACTCTGAACTCTGACGTGGCTATAACCGAGAGGCGTTTCCCAAATGCCGGACAGAGTGATGGGGAGAGCATCTCCTAGGGGACAGGGGTGGCAAAAGAAACTGAGGCAGGATTTGGGCTGTTACTAGGCCATGTGGTGGCAGAATAGAAGAAAGAAAAGGAATTACCCATTGCTTGCACACACAGGGTAGTGCGCCTGCCCGACGCACCTCCTGTCTTTGGCAAACAGCTCTTTTAATCCAGTGCCTGCTGAGCAAAGTTAACACTAGCATCGGTGCCTTTGTGTGGCCTGGGGAGGGAGGTTGCTGTGTGAAATGTAACAGAAGAAGAGCCAGTGTGTTGTTATAACCCTTTGGCTAAGCGTCACCTGATAACAACCACCCTCGGCCAAACAGGATCAGATCACCTCGACCCATTATTTGCATCACCTGGTAATAAACGCTCCATGGAATTTGTGGAATGGCTGTTTGCAAAGCCACAGAGCAATGAACAGAGGTAATGCCACAGATTTTGCTGAGATTACGCCTGCTTCAGCTGGTGTGGGTGGGATCAGAACCAGAACCCTTGGAGTAAAACCACATTACAGAAGCCGGGGGGTAATGGAAGAAAATGATCAATGAGGTTAATCATTATGATTAAATTGTCCTTACTGTGTGCCTGGTGAGGACAGGGAGGGTGGATTCTGCTAGCTGTGCTGCTCCTGACTTACCTCAGTATTTTTTAACTTCCTTTCCGCAGCTCCCAGTGACGAGAATGCATTTGTCCTGGCATTTCCTATTCATGCTGCCACCTCTTTCTTTGTCTGACAGAGGAACTTTTGTAGCTAAGGCACTGAAATGGGCCTGAGAATTCCTCTCTGACCAGAGGAAAATCTTCTAATTACTTTGTGCCTCAGTTTCCCCATCTGTGACATAATCACAGAGTCACAGAATCCTAGGGCTGGAAGGGACCTCAGGAGGTCATATAGTCCAGCCCCCTGCTTCAAGCAGGATCAACCCCAACTAAGTCATCCCAGCCAGGACCTTGTCCATCTGGGACTTAAAAATTTCTAGGGATGGAGAATCCACCACCGCTCTAGGCAACACATTCCAGTGCTTCACCACCCTCCTGGTAAAGTAGTTTTTCCTAATATCTAACCTACACCTCTCCCTCTGTAACTTCGGACCATTGCTCCTTGTTCTGCCATCTGATAACAGCCTTTTTTTTGTCCATCCTGCTTATAGAGACTTGTGCTATCTGTCTGTGTGGCATCTGTCACAATGGCACCATTTTGTAATACAAAGTAATAAAGATGGGTTGGTCTAAGTGCCTGACAGACACAGGAGATGACAAAGTCCCTATCCCACAGAGTCTACAAGGGAATAATGCCCTCCAGCTGTGAGGCTCAGGGTACCTGTCCCAGTCCTGAAGAAGTGCTCCGTGCAGCCTATAAATTTGTCTCGCACCAACAAAACTTGGTCCAGTATTACCTCACAGATGTGGTTGCTCTTTAGCATAACCCATGTGGCTCCCGAAGAACAGCCATGCTGTGTCAGACCAAAGGTCCATCTCACCCAGCAGCCTGTCTTCTGACCACAGCCAGGTGCTTCAGAGGGCACGAACAGAGCAGGTGATCATCAAGTATTCCCTCCCCTCTCACCCATTTCCAGCTTCTGGCAAACAGAGGCGAAGGGTACTCAGAGCATAGGGTTGCATCCCAGACCGCCTTGGCTAATAGCCATTATGGACCTATCTTCTGTGACTTTATCGAGTCCATTAGGGATGCAGGGAGGGGGTCTGATTTTGATCTTACTTGTGCTTGGTTACGTAGGTAAAGCAAAACTGGGAGTGCAGTGGATGGGAAGAGTGCTCAGAGCTCGGTCTGGTGGCAAGTCGGCAGACAGGGTGAGGTGAAGAACTGGTGGATTTATGAACTTGAGGGGCCACTTAATGACGTAACCAGAACTCATCTTTTGTGAGCTGCAAATGATGCTCAAGACTGCCATTGTGAGGGAGCCTGTCTAAGGGACAACATATGTTTGTGAAACAACTGCTGGTTGCAGTGGGGAGAGAGTAACGCCTGGGCTGTGGGCTTCTGCCAGTCCCACCAAATTGGTCCAACCTGCCCATGTTATGGTGCGGCTGCAGCCACAGTGCTGCGACCTGTACAGGGCAGTCACTTTATCCCTGGGTGGGAGCTCTCCGGGTGATGGGAACTGAAAAAGAACAAGGGGTGGCCGCTGTGTTGCATGGCTCTGGTAGTAACTGTCCACACCGGTGCTTTTCAGCGCTGGAAGTTTTATTGCTCTGGGGGGTGGGGTGAGCTCCCACACTGGAACGATTCAAGATTTAGCATTGAAAGTGGCCGTGAAGACCGAGATCTTTAGGTCAGGATGTAAGTGGTTTGAGTTTTCTAATAACGGCAGAGAAGCCGTGCTAGCAGCTCACAGGGCAGCGTTTGTGGCTGGTGTGGGGTATGCTGAAAGATAACCGCTGAGGGCCTCTTCTGGAAGGCTTTCCAGGTGCAGCGGTCCTGGCTCATGTGAGGAGCCCTGGAATTCCGTTGGACCTTTGGAACTGACATCGGTGGGAGCAGGAGCAGGGCCTAAGTGAACAAAGTCCCACGGCAGCCCTGTGGTATTACTGCTCTCTCCATAGAGCAGATGAGATACCCAACGGAGAGAAATTAAGTGGCTTACCCACGTCAAATCCATGTATAGACCCTGGGCCTCTGGACTCCTGTCCTTTAGCCATATCTTTCCTCCTCTTGGTTATCAAGAGACCACACTGCTTGTGCTTTTTTAACACTTGGGAGCATTTTGGGCTGACTTCACATTACGGTCCCTGTACACAGCACAGCCAGATAGTGCTGGTGGGCATATGATTGGGCTGATGTTACTGTTTTCCACTTCCCAGGGGTGTTCCTACCATGTCCAGTCAGGAAGAATCAGTCCAGCTGTTTTGCTCTCCTAAGCCTTGGGTCACTGCTCAGCCGAGAGCTGAGTCATGGATGTGCCTATCTTGTCTGGACCTTCCTTGAACAGAGGGCCCCACTGTGTTTCTGCCCTCTCTCCTTCAAGGTGCTTATCTAGCCCGACACTTCGACCAGCAGGTTACTGCTGTGGCAGGGTAGAGTTTGGGTCTAGGTTGACTGCATTTCATGAGAGACTCTTCTTTCCCAGGCAGTTTCCCTGACTTTGCAGCCCGAAAGTGAGAGATCTGCCTACACTTACTCCCATCAGGTAGCCTGGGGTGAGCTGTGGAATGAATGTTTCCAAAACCCTCGCACAGTCGGGCCACAGATGCTCCTGACAGCCACGGGCTTGCTCCAGGCTGCGGTGGGAAGCCAGGCTCTTCACCTGCTTGCTCTGTGCATTGTGCAGAGGGACCTTCTGCTTGGGGCTGTAGATCTGCTTTGTTTCACATCCCATGAATTTCCATTTGATGGGAAGGGCAGAACCCAGTTAAAGAGGGATCCAGAACGAGGCTGGGCTGACAGCGACCATCCCTGTTAAACAGCCACCTTAGTACTGCCAGGGCTCTGGGAGATGTTCTCTGCCAACAGCAGTTTGCTGGTGGCTCATTATCCCTGATTGA
This sequence comes from Carettochelys insculpta, assembly GCF_033958435.1. NCBI lineage: Eukaryota > Metazoa > Chordata > Testudines > Carettochelyidae > Carettochelys > Carettochelys insculpta. The sequence continues at coordinate 127,896,360 of NC_134140.1, read as the reverse complement.
TTGGGACCACTTGGAATTCATTGTCTGTCAGCCGTACTCTACTCTCTGGCCAGGTTCTACCAGGCCACCAGTTCACGTGATTGGCTTTATCCATGCCAGGCATTATCTCAGCCATAGAAACGACATGTGCTCAGCCATCCTTCTTCACTCCTCCTCTGACAAAGGAAGGATGCTTCAGAACCACCCTGCTACATCAGGCCCCGAAGGCAACCATTTATCCTTGCAAGGTTGGAAATGAGGCTTGGAAGAAAGGGTGGAATTACTATGGTAATGCCAGAGGTGCTGGACCATTGGCTAAGAGTGAAGTCTGCTCTCTAGCTGTAGTCGAGAGTCAGCAGGCTTTTAGATCATGCTAAAGAGGCACAGTGGGACCCTGGTGGAGACTGGATCACTGGGCACTTCTGTCAATCTGATCAATAACAGTCATAGTGTAACTTCTCAGACTGATTCCTTGGCATGTGTGTGTGTTGTGGAGCTAGGAATGGAATCTTCACGTCTGACCTTCTGGCAGGCCAAGATCCCGGAGGTTGTTTCCTGAATGCCTCAGCACTGGCACAGTTCCATCCCTGTTGTAGGGTGGAAGGGAAATATTTCTTCCCTAACCCACTGCTCTTTTTACCTAAAAATCTCTGAGCAAGCCAAAAAGTTCTGTTCACACAGGTGGAAATCAGCATAAGAGCTAAGCCTTCTTTCCTCCAGTCGACTGAATTTAGAGTCACCTCAGGGAGCAGGATACAGATTGGTCGACACCGTTCCCTTATCTCTTCTCCTTGACACCAGCAATTTGCTTTCCATGCACATCTTGTCACTTTGCTGCCGGGACAGGAAACAGTCCAACAGGAAGTGAAGGAGTGTGGAAGTGGTGTGAGCCCCTGGTGTGCTCTCGGTGCTGGTTTGGAGCATGTTTATCAAGTCTGCAGAGATTTGCAGTGTTTGGATCACAATAATGTTTCTTTATCTCTTCAACCAATCACTGCATGACCTGCTGGCTCTTTTCCTCAGTCCGAGCCTTAGTGGATCTGACAGGCTAAATACGTGTGATCTGGTCAGACCTCTTGTAGGAGATCACCACAGGGAGGCCAGGTGTTGCATGACATGGTGCTGGTGAATTAGTGGGTCGCAACTCTCTCTCTCAGTAAGGCCAAAAGAGATGTGTCAAGTTATGGCATGTGGAAAGAGACATGAAAAACAAGGTTTGGGTCACTTTTTATTAATCCCAGCGTTCTAGCCATATTCCAGCTTGGGAAATTACATTGTCCTTAATGAAATCCCCCTCGTAACAAACAACTGACAAGTTGTTCCTCACTGTCCCCATCTTTAAGATTTTTCTGCAGCCTTGTGGTATCTTTAAGTGCTGGATGAGTCTCTTTATTCAAGCTGGTCTAAAGTTTTTGATGAAAACTCTTTTCATCACAAAGTGCCAAACTCTCAAAGCTGAAATTTTGGGGGAAGATGCGTAATTTTTTTGACAATTGTTTTTACTCAAAAATTTGTGAAGAGAGAATCTTGAATTGAAAATTCCAGATTTCTGGGTTGAGAAAACGTTGTTTCACAATTTAAGTTAATGATAGTAATTTGTAAGTGGTTGAAACAGGAAACAAAATGTTTCAAAATGATTGAAACAAAAAATTTTGATTGGCTTGAAAAAAAATTGGAGGGTTTTTGTGAAATGTTCACTTTGCCCCAGTTTCAGACAGCCAAGATAATGTCAAAGTCTCTCAAACGTTTTTGTAGGGCAGGAAAGCTCTACTGTTTGGTGTGTCTATACTTGCATTCCTCTTTTGAAAGAGGCATGCAAATGAGGGAAATTGAAAATGCAAATGAGGTGCAGATTTACATATCTGGTGCCTCATTTGCATATTCTTTTCAAAGAGCTTCTTTCAAAAGAAGAAAAGCAGTGTAGACGCAGCTCTTTCGAAAGCAAACCCCCTCTTCAAAAGAACACTTCTTCCCTTTTCTTATGGGAAGAAGGGTTCTTTTGAAGATGGGGTTTGCTTTCAAAAAAGCCTCATCTACACTGCTTTTCCTCTTTCGAAAGAAGATGCAAATGAGGTACCAGATATGTAAACCTGCACCTTATTTGCATTTTCAATTTCCCACATTTGCATGCCTCTTTCGAAAGAGGAATGCAAGTGTAAACATAGCCTTTATGTACACAGGATCAAATTTTGATGTTTTTCGTCCTTGTGTATATTTTGAATGGCTTCACTGAAGTCAGAGGTTCAAGAATATTGTTGTGTGAATTCTTTTTCTCTTGGTTTACATTGGTGTACACTGGAAGGGAATTTGATTCCGAGTCTGGACGTTGCTTTGGGATGCTTTTGGATGATGGAAGGCAGTGCCACCTTTGCTTAGGGTTACCTGAGGCTCCCCATTAGAGGACCCTGTTTTTCAGTTACTTGTGAATTTGCCAGACACCAGCTGTGTGGGCTGAATTTTCTGCTACAGTCTTATTTGAGCCCATTCCCTCATTTGCAATGGTCTATTTTTTTTGGCAATTCAAAAATAAATCCCCCAGTGGTAAGAACATGAGATTGGGAGTCTTTTAGCTTCTCGTTTGAGCCCTGCTTATGACGTGCTGTGAGCACTGACCTTGGTCAAATCACTTAAAATCCCTGGGCCTGGTTTTTCCTGGCATGTGGCTTGCGGAGTCAGGTGCAAAGAAGTCTAACCAACCCCTCCTTTACAGAGGGGTAAACAATTTCCCAGCATGCTGGACAGCAGAGAGTCCTCCTATGCTTGCATGGCAGGCGTTATGGAAACCCAAAGTAGTACATGTTGAACTTCTCTCGTCCGACACCCTCGGGACCTGACTGGTGACAAGAGAATTTGCTGGGAGGTCAATATTGTCTAGCACGTTACCAACACTTGCACTGCTCACTGGGCTCTAAGAAGAACTTTAGGGGTAAATTACAGCTAAATAAGAGCACAGAACACTGAGAGCCAGAACTGGTGGCTGTAAACAAACTCTATGGGAACATTGGAAACTTCTCTGCACCCATGATAAGTGCTCGTCTGGCTAACTAAAATCATGCCGGATTACGGATGTTGCCAGATGAGAGAGTTCCGGATAAGAGTGGTTTGACCTGTATTATTCTGAATAAACCCATTTTGTTTACTACGCAAAATGGAAGTTAGGAATCAGTCACCCAGCCAGAATGGAGGAACTTCCCCTTGCTGAGAGAGTCCTTGATTCAGGTGTGCAGGGCCACTTTGTGCTGGGAGAAGATGCTGTGGTGGGATGTATTCCACAGTAGTCTGAGTGAGGTACCTTTTTTGCCTCCCAGAAGGATAAAGTAGCAGTTTAGTTGAAAGCGTCGGTGACCCGAAGTAACCCTCCTTGGCTAGGTTCTCAGTCCCTGCCAGATTGCCTGAGGAAGGAGATACTAAGCACTGATATGGCTGCAAGGGAGACCTTTGACTTAACTATTTTTTTACTTAATTGTCTTAACGGTGGCATCCTGCTGACATATAGTTTGTGGGCAATGGGCAAGGAATGTCTCTATTGCATTGGAAACCCTCCCACCCTCCCGACAGTGTCAAATGTTAAGTCTGAATGAGGAAAGGCACACGCATGTTACAGTCACTCAGCGTCTCTGCCACGCCTCTCTCTTCTTTTTAGGGCCTCCTCTGATCGCCATGAGAGTCTCAGAAACTCCATGGTCCACAGAAAGTCTGAGCTGAAGCATCAGGTATGGAAGCTGCTCAGCTCTGGATCCCAATGGCCTGGTTCGTAGGCGTGGGCCCATTGATTTCAGTGTGACTGAGTGAACCAGGCAAGCAGGGTTTGGGTCTGATACTGTCCCTAAGAGGCTGCGGAGCCCAGGACAAATAAGCCTGGCAAGTGGGACTGGGCAGCTGCCCCCAGGAGCCTGGCAAGCTGGGGTCACTGCTGCCAGACACTGAGCCTGAGATCCACACAACACACACACACACTGAAGCATGGGGGCCCCCCAGTGAACGGGGCCTGGAGCGGTCGGTCACCTTCACTCGCCACGCCCAAGAGACAGCGCTGCTGCTGCTGTAGGGCTGAGCGCCTTGGGAGGGCGTTGTCCCCACTGCATGTTGTGAGGGACAAAGTGCTACTGCTCGGCTCTCATACGGGTTTACACCAGCTCCGCTGCCCTGGGGCCTGATGATTTAACCGAGGACGGGACTCCCAGCCGCTTTTGCTACTACTTCAGCAACAGCTCTGGACGGAGCCCCAGGCCCTTTAAATCGTGCCACAGCCTCACCCTCCAGGCTTGCCCCTTCCTCTTGTGGTCCTGCCCCTTCGGGGGCCTGGAGCCATCCTTCCACCGAGCCCAGGGGCCCAGCAATTCTGTTGGCAGCCCTGTTTTACACCCACATATGAGTGGGAACAACCGTGTGGGGGCAAGACAGAGGCAACTCAGACCTTTCCCAGCAGCATTCTGGGTGGGATTATTAAGCCCCTGCTGCCTGAATTGCAAGCGAATTGTCAGCTGAAAAAGCCAGCGCACTCAGCTCTTCCCAGGAACACCGCCTCTTCCTCTCACCCTGTCAGTTTCTATAAAGCTGTTTCTTGCAGCTGGCGAACTCCACACCATCATCTCCAGCAGTTCATTTGTGATGGTCGTCTTGTCACCATTATAATGTCTGACAAGCCAAGGGCAAGGCTTTGTTTGCTGTTGTTCCTGTCAATGCTCGGCTAAGATGGTTTACTTTTTTGTCAGGGAATCTCACAGTGTCTGTCCTGAACCTGCTGCATCCAAGTTCCTGCTTCTTTGTGACCGCAGAGCTCACAGGCATATTTGGATGCTTTCTTCCTTTTTCCTTAATAATTAAGAAACTTGGCAAATAGTTTCAATTGAGTAATCACATGCACTGTGCATAATACCACAGGCACAAAGCTGGTATGCTCCTTCTTAAAAGGTACAGAGATTTCATTGTTACAAAAGACCCTGTAACAAAGGGGAGGAAAAAAGAGTGGGATAAATAAAGGAAACCTCTTTAAAATCGTCAAGAAAGGATCTCAGTGAGACGGCATTCTCTGAACCTACAGTAACCATAGGAAACTGAACAAAGGACAGTAGCAATAAGTCTTATGTCTCCTTGGTGATCTGCTTAAGCAACTTCTCGCTTTTACAGTAAGCCAAAACGGGAGAACAGAGAGGTTCAAAGTCTGCAGCGTGATCTAGAGGGCAGAGTCAATGCAAAGCAGGCCCAGGGTGGCTTTTTGGATTTTCAGGCCAGGGCACTGGGCATGGCATGCTTTGCCTTCAACAAAGACAACTGAATGGCGCTCCGTTTGAGTCAGCCTGAGGATGCTGCTGAGATGTGGTGAAGTGGCTGTGTTTCAGGAGAGGCTGCTGTACTGGGCCAGACTTTTGTCTGTTTGAAAGGTGCGGAGTGTCTGGGCAAGCTGGGTTTGGCAAGAGAGGGGGAGAGGAGGTGCAGGGATTTTGGAAAATTATTGTGGGATAAGCAAAGGAAAACTCTGCTGTAGGTGTTTTGGACCATCCTTTGGAGCTGGATAAAGCCCTGTATATAGAACTGAATAGGATTGTTCGTATTATAGCCCACCTAGTGGTTCCCACCCAACTCAGGACCCCAGCGTTCTCGGGACTGGACACGCGTAGTTAGAAGTTGGTCCAATAAAAGATATTGCCTCACCCACCTTGTCACTAATCCCCTGGGACCAGCCTGGCTACAGCCGCGCTGCACACACACCTCTGCTCCCACAGAGCTGGCCCTGTGAAGAGCACTACTTACTTTGTCTGCCCTGTCTACCTGCTTTCTCCAGTTGGGGAAGATGAGGCACAGGGGCCCTGTTTCCCTGTTGAGCAATGCAAATGCTCCCCCTGATTTCAGGGAGGACTTCTCACACACCAGGGGTCCCTTCATCATAGGTGAGGCTGCCATCATCTGGCCTTACGTGACTTGCCCAAGGTGAGAGAGGGAGCCTGAGTCAGAGTAGGAAATAAAACTCAGATCCCTGCAGTCTGACTCCGGGGCTTTAGCCACAAGGCCGATCTTCCCATCAGGAATGCTCCAGGATGGTTCAAAAAGCCCAGTAGATTTTTGGAGTGATTCCTATAGACGGCTGTTAGTTTAGCTCCTATTAAGTACTCTCAGACTCTTCCTTAGGAGGCTGTGTGTGAGTTCATCCAGGCGACCATTCATTTGCCTTGTTCTTCTCTGTGCCCCGCTTAGGCCTATGAGAAGTGAGCCAATATTGCCTATGGCAATGCTTTGATCATCCGCACTGTCACACCCTAGACTGATTCACTGCCCAGCTCCCCTAACGTAGAGGTGGCAAGTTACATGGGCCCATGCATGCCAGGAATATTCTTGCTCCAGGGGTCCAGCTCCGGCAAAATTTGGGGCCAGGTCTTTCCCCCAGCCCTCCCTGCCACCCCCACGTACTTGCTCCCAGTAAGTGTCCTGGCCCCACCTGCCAACCCCAGGACATTCAAAAGGGCCTGTGGTGGGGTGGGGGTGTGTGTGCGCGCGAGTGGGGCTAAAACCCCACTTGCTCTACACCCCCAGCTTTAAACCCTCTCAGTGGTCCAGTCAGGACAAACCCCTTGCCTGCCGTTGTCCCCACACCTCACAGGACAGCTCCAGTGCTGCTCCCGCTGCTCCTTGAGTCGCCAGGCCACCGCTGCTTCCTCTCCCAGGTGTCTTTTCCCTTTCCCGCCCCCACTTGTAACGCAAAGAGTCCCTGCCTTAACAAAACCAAACAGCAGTCATGTAGCACTTGAAAGACTCTCAAAATTACTTACAATGAGATGTCATGGGACAAACCCACTTCTTCAGCTCTATAGCATTTCCAGTCCAGAGCTGGTTATATAGCACAGAGGTCCAAGAAACAAAAAGATGTCAATAAAAGCTGACAAATCAAATACATGGAACTGAAGGAGGGGGATAACGGGTGGGGGGTGTTACGTGTCTTACCTGAGATAATTACGAACTTCAAAGGAAGGGAGACAGTCCTTGTAAAGCGTGAGATAATTGCTGTCCCTGTTCATACCAAGTGTTGATGGGCCACATTTGAGTATGAACCCTAGTTCACAAATCTCCTTATGTAATCTGCTTTTAAAGGCTGTTTGTTGTAGGACACATATTCTCAGGTCTTAAACAGAACGGCCCACTCCACTGAAGTGCTCACTGACAGGCTTATGTGTATTGAGATGCTCTGTGCCCGTTCATTCTTTGGTGAAGTGTTTGCCCAGTTTGTCCAATGTATATTGTAGAGGGGCATTGCTGGCACATGATGGCTTATATAACATTGGTTGAGGTACAGGAGAATGAGCCCCTGATCTTGTAATTAACCTGATTAGGTCCAGTGATAGTATCTCCAGAATAAATATGTGGACAAATTTGGCACTGGGGTTTGTTCCAAGGAAAAGTTCCAGGATTAGTATTACTGTGGTGTGGCCTGTGATTGCTGGTGAGAATCTTCATTAGGTTAGGAGGTTATCTATAGGAGAGTACAGGCCTTTCTCTCACCTAGGGCCATCCAGAGTGCAGCATCATGATCTAGAATAGGTTGTGGGTTTTTAATGATGCATTGCAGGGTTTGAGCTGGGGGCTATAGGTGATGACAAGTGGGCCATGCTGCTAATTGAACTCAATCTAACTGGTTTAACAGCTGGCCTTTATACCGATTTCCATTAGCTAGCATGCAAGGCAGGGAGCTGAAGAAGCTGCAAATGGTTCTTAAAGATTCATCTGCAGGTTTCTTCACCTTTCAGCTGGAGCAGCTTGGGTGGAGCCTCCCAGATGGCTGCCTGCACCCCTTGAGTTGTGGCACCTGAAGCAACTGCTTTGGTCACCTCACCCTCGAAAGTCTCTTGCAAATGTGCTCGGTCACCACCAGGCAGAATCTGATGCTGACAGTCATCAGGGAGGTGAACGGTTCAGTTTAGTTCAGCAAAACTCAAGAGTACTGAGAAGCATGTCTAGCCCCTGGATCTTTAGGTTTAGCTGTTATGGCATATGTAATATGTAATAATTACTACATATTTGAGAAAGTTTGTCCAGCCGTCTGCCTGTTTGCTCAAGAACTTCTCATAAAACCCAACAGAAAAGAGACAATCACCAAGCAGGTGAAAGGACGTGGCTGGGGGTAGCCCTGTCCCCTGTGGGCCTACCGGAGCAGTGGGGCTCCTCAGTTTCCCATCTGTAACATCGTAGAAGTCAAGTGACGGGTGTCTGAAGTGCTCTGGAATGCTTGAATGAAAGCAGCTGTAGAAGTGCTGACACGATTCCCTGTTCATTACTGTTGCTGTTGCTGCTTCTCAGGCTCTCGGAAGAAAATAAGGCCCTAAATCTCTTTTTGCAAAGCTGGCTTTCCTTTATGGCCCTCCACCCACTTAGATGGAGGTAGAGGAGAGACATCCTGGTACCAAACACACTCCTGGAAGCTACACCTGTTGGGGTTTTTTTTACATGCCATTAAATTATTCCAGTCCTTCTCTTAGCCCCAAGAATCCTCTGTTTCTATTGTACCATCCCTGACAGGCATGCCATAGCATCTTGCTTTCTGGCCTTCCAAGCAGGAGGGACAGAGTCAGCTCTGTCCGGAGCCCATGGACTGTTACTTTTATTAGGGCCCAATTGAGAGCGGGGTCCCACTGTGGAGACATATAAGACAAGACGCTCCTTCCCCTCAAGAACGAAGTCTCGGTTGGTGAGACATAAATGGGGAGAGAAGTGACCTGCCAGCGCCAGTGCTGAGAGCAGAGTCCAGGTCTCCTAACTCCAGCTCCAGGGCTCTAGCCACTAGATCACATGGTCATTGACTGTTCCTAACCCAGGAGGGCAGAGTAATATGCAGCTCTGTCTTTCCCAAGGGCTAGGCTTCCGTGACACTCCCCTCCCTTGATGGCGTGGCATCACACTGTCCGAGCCTCACCCCATTCGAAGTGTCCTGTTTCCTGGTTTCGATCCTCTGTTGAAACAGGTGTTCATTTAAATACATTCCTCCGTCTTGGGAGTTTTATTTGCTTCTGCAATAATGACGTTGGCTGGAGCTGGAGCTGTGGCTGGTGTGCCCTTGCTGGGCCTGAACTGTGCAGGCTTTGTCGTGAGAATGCCGCTCCCTAACCACAAACATTGTGTGCGCAGCCAGCGGGAGGAAGTGTGACCTTTTCACAATGGGGTTCATCTCCTCCTGGCTTCAGGAGACAGCTGAGCTCCTGAGCCTTAGTGGGATCCTCAGGCTCCTTTTGCTCTCGATTCAATTCCCTGGTTACTGCACATGGGAGGACAGAAGGGGCGCGTACTTGGCAGTTCTGTTCACACGGTTGTCACAAACTGGGGTCCCCTTTCTCCTTAGGGAAGCTCCTGTCCTGGTCATCCCAGATGAGATTTGGAAAGAGGTAGGAGGACTTAGTTTGGATCTGGGCCTTTAGTTCTGCCCATCACAAAGGCTGAATGTCCAAAGCCTGGATCTGGTTCCCAGTGTGGATTCTGAACCCCACCAGCATTTGCGAGTGTTGCTGTAGATAGACCTGAAGTGGGAAGGAGGGTCACTCTGGCCTTCGTTTTCTTGACTAGGAAGCAAGAAACCTGGTAGGTCTAGAGGGCTAACGGGAAATTCTGTGCCCAACTTCCTGATGGATGCAGCACAGAAGATGCCATCTGGGGAAAAGAGGGGAGGCAAAAGTGGCTTTAAACCACCTTTGTCGATTCTGGGCTGTTGTAAGAGCTGAAACAGCCCTTAGTCTAAATTAGTCCAGCTCTCCGTTGCTGGCCAAATGTAGAGAAGGAATTGAAATTGGCCATGAGCTACTCCTTTACTGTGGGAAAACCTCCCTTTCCCCTTGGAGGGCCCCTGTATGAATGACCTGCTCATTCTTATGGTGGTGTCTGGGCTGCAGAGGGCAGCTGGGAAGATATTGAGAGCCTTGGACAATACAGGAAGGCTTTTGAGCTGTCAGTAGATAATCATGCTTCTAAGATCTCGACGTTCCAGGCTCAAGTTCCAGGTACCCTACCACAGGCCAGCCCTGTATTTTGTCCCCGATTCCATTTTTGAATCACAAGACAAGAATCCTGGGGCTTGTTGGTTCTTTTTGGTGGGGCTCACCTCTGGGACTAACCAGCAAAGGGGTTCACCCAGCAGAGATTTTAACCTAAAACACAATAGTGGCAGTTTATCTCCTGCATGCGGGGAACACTCAGTACTTGTGAAATGAGCAGTGAATTAACCAGTGTCCCATTTCCCAGCAGGTGAAAGCATTTCGCTTCAGAACAAGTGGCCAAAGCCTTTCTTGGCTTAAAAAAAAAAAGATTCTCTTGTCATTCGAGCGGGGCGGTTTGTGGCTGCTAGGCTAGAAAAGATGGCCGAGAATCTGTAGGATTAGGAAACATTCATCAGCGGTTCTCTTGAAAGCCTTGTGATGCAGAGTGGCTTCAGGTAGCTTTGCCAGGCATAATTTCCAGGAAAGATCACTGGGGCTTGAAGGGTGGGTTTTACTGAGGAGAGGAATTGGCTGGAACGTGCTGAGAACTGGGCACATAGCACAGCCATGCTGGTGACATCTCTGAGGTGGTAGTGGTTTTACACTCCCTTTGCATTGGTATGATTCCCCCCATGCAACAAAGTAGTTAAGCCCTTAATTAATTTGCTTAAGATGAACAGTAAAATCAGGCCCCTTTGGTGAAATGAGAATCTGAGCTTATTCTCTGAAAACGATACCACCTGTGCTCTGGCATAGTTCCCGCCGGCTGAGACGGGATGGAACAATACCGGGCTTTGATTTTATCATGTATGGATTAATTTATTTGGCCAGTGAGGGCTACCATGCTAAATCTTCTTGGGAATTGTGATATGCTCCTGGTCCTGTCTGTACATTCTCATCGCTTTGGCTTTGTCGGGTTCTTGGGTGATGGCAGCTTCCTAAAAGGCCTAATTGTGCAGTGACACTTAGAGGCCTGGCAGGGATATTCAAAGGGTCGGGTAGATAGTTTTTGGCGACGGATTTGAAGAGGTGATGTTCTGTGTGATGTATGTGTTAAATCCTGCCAGTGTGCGATGCATCTGTTAAATCCTGTCCTTCTCATCTGAAGAACAGGCCACTGCTGCCTGCGAGAAACTTGTTCACACTGAAACACCAGAGACACTGAAACTCCCAGCTGTCTTGGCCTACAGGTCAATGTGCTGGAATGTGTATTATGACCCCATTACGCTCTGCCTGGAGTGACCACCTTCCTGTTGCATCTATAACAGGGGTGGCCAAACTGTGGCTTGTGAGCAATGTTCCCTCTAATTTTTAACATCCACGGGCAGAATAAATTTTGTGTGCGTGAAGACGTGTGCAGGTGTGCACCACAATGGAAACGCAGGCTGCTGGCTGTGGGTGCTCTGCTACTTGGGTGGGCAGCACCTGAATCTTTCCTGGGCAGGCACCCAAGTGCTCAGCTTACAGGGAGAGCTGCTTGTGAGCTACATGGGGCTCTTTTACTGTTAAAGTGCAGGTGACAGAGCACCTTATCTCCCCATTCTCTGCATACCAGGCTGTGGGATCGGGACGTCTGTCTTGCAGTGGAGTGGTAGAATAGGGGGCTTCTGTTTCAGCCCAGTGTGGTGGTGGTGGTGGTGGCGGCAAGGTCTTGCCTATGCAGCTCTGCAGAAGTTCAAGAGCCAGGGGGCAGCTGCCAGGGCTTGGGACTTCAGCCCTGTGGGATGCACCTGCCAGGGCTCGGGGTTCAGCAGGAGCAGCCCTGAAGCCCTGAGCCACATCAGGTGTGCCCTGATGTCACAGGTGGCTTTGAGGGTCAGTAAATTTACCCCCCTCCCCAGATCTAAAATGTCACCATCAGTTGGATATAAGCATTGGCCCTTCTCCACGTGCATCCTGCTGGAGCACAGCAGGCTGGGTCAGAGGCTCACATGCGTGCTGAGAACATGAATCCGCAAAGAGGAGTTCGGTTCCCAGTTTTAGTTGTTCTGGTGCTGAGGGACTGGCAGCCTTCTAGAGCCAGGGCGCAGGTGTCCTGTCAGGCCACATCAGTGGACTTCGGTCCTGATCTGGGCGGCCCTTGCTGCCCCAGATCTGAGGGTCTTATGGGCATGGACCACCCGGCGGCTCAGGTTTTCAAAGGTGGTTTTGTGGCACAAGTGAACTTCAGTCTCCAGAAGTGGAAGCTTCATGTCTGATCCTTTGGCGTCACCCAGTGCCCAATACTCATCCTTTAGGTGGATGTGTGAGGAGACGGCCTTTCTCCATGGAGCGAGCCAGAGCTCTCCTCTCCCCTCCCCTGCACTTTGTGCAGTCATTTGCCCCCGTGCCAGGTCTAAGTGGAATGCAGCAGACTGCACGGAGATAAATACTGCCCCAGGTATAGAGCAGAGAAGACGCAAACCCCTGGGTTATATTTCCAGCTCTGCCACTGACAGACAGCGTAGTCTTGGGCCTGTCACTGAACTTTTCTGTGCAACTGTGAAATGCTCCCTCCCTTTAAGGAGTACATTGAGGTCCTCCATTGAAAAGGACTACAGAAGCGTTCCCTGTTGTGAATTTTGTTAACCCAGGTGCATCTGCTGTACAGCTTGCATGTTAGCAACCTGCTCCTGCTGGTCACCCGGTCTCCTGCCTCGAGACCAGAGGTGCTAGAACTATTGGAGCTGCTGCGTCCCTGCTGTGAAGTGGTTTCCTTTATGTGCAGGGGTTACAGGTTGGTTCAGTAGCTCTGAGCACCCCCTAAATCCGCACAATTTGTTCCAGCGCCCCCTGCTGTTAGCGAGAGATCTGAATGATTCGTGTTCTAGTGACGCTTGGATCTCATGCTTTGGAGCTCAGTCCAGAATTCATGGTGGAGGCTTATAAAACTGGCAAGGAAATATGGACAGTCCACTTCCTTACCACTGCTGGCAAAGGTCAGAGAGAATTTTCAGCTCCATTGGAAAAGACACCCAGGGCTGCGTTCTTTGCAGATCTTGGTTGTGTGCCAGGCCCTGGCTCACATCCATCTGGAGTGGAGAGCGGCCAAGAGAAAGCTCTGGGTGCTGCTTCTCGGCTCAGGAACACAGCCCTGGCCCAGTAAAACTAGCTCCTGAGGGAAGAGGCTCATTCTCGCCCCACAGAGGGCTGCCCCAGCCAGCCTGGGAATGGGAGCCAATTGCCTCTCACTGCTTTTTTCTCCTCTCTTCCCTGCAGATTGAGGAAGGGGGGAAAGCAGACTCCCTGAGCGCCAAGCTGCGGGCGGGGGACGAGCTGGTGAACATCAACGAGGTGGAGCTGAGCAGTTCAAGGCGGGAGGCCATCGCCCTGGTGAAGGGGTCCTACAAGACACTGAAGCTGGTCATCCGCAGGTAGGCCAGCCGGGGCCAGTGCTATACAGCTCCCTGCTCTCCCCATTGACCTGACTTAAACCCTTGTGCTCTGAGTGGAGCATAGGTGATCTGCAAATCTCCATTTCACTCTGTCCTTCCCCATTGCCATCTTGTAAACACAGCCATCTTCTTCACCTCCCCTGCTGAGAGCCAGGGGCCCCATGGCCAGTCTGATGTGCCGGGATGTCTGAAAGACCTCTTGCTGCTTCTCCCCCTCAACACAGCCACTCAGCAATGCTGCTCAGGGGGTCTCAACGTCGGGGCTCACCACCCGGGTGAAATATCTTGTGCTGCCTGGGAGAATCCTAGGGCGGGAAGGGACCTCAGCAGGTCACCTAGTCCAGCCCCCTGCTTCAAGCAGGATCAACCCCAACTAAATCATCCCAGCCAGGACCTTGTCAAGCCGGGACTTGAAATCCGCTGGGGATGGAGAAGATGCAGCCGTATGCTCACTATCATTTCTTTGGGAGGGCCTGATCCAAAGCTTGTTGAATTCAACAGCAAGAATCCAATGGACTTCAGAGGGCTTTGGATCAGACCTTTTCTGTGCAATGGAGGGACAGATTGGCTGTTTCCATTTTAAGTCCCATCATGGGTCATGTAGGCAAGGTGTGATCCATTGGGCAACGCAGCGCCCACTGAATCCAGCCTCCTGGGTTCTAGCCACAGCTATGGCACGAAGAGTGTGATGCGAGGCAAGTCTGGTCCTACCCCACCGGAGTCTTAGAGGCCACAGCTGATGTTTGGTTTTTGATCTGGGTTTGATTCGTCAGTGACACCCCTGAACCCGAGGAGGGAGGGCTCAGGGCATTACTGCAGTGCTGTGGCCCTTGGCCTTTCTGGTTTTGTGTGTGTACAGGAGTTGGTGCTTGTCAGAGATGGCTATCGTCAGCTGCGGTGCAATTCCCCTGGGAAGCCCAGCTTCTAACTCCTACAGTCGTTGCACTCGTGTGAGAGTCTCGGATGCGCCTTCTGCTCTTGGGGGGCAGAGTCAGCGCTTTGACTCGCCGGATGACAGTTCCATCCTGTCTGCCAGTCGCAGCACAAATGAGCCTCTCTCTTGGTTTTTTTCAGACCTCTTTTCTCATGCCGTAAAAGTCAGATGGGGCAGAACAGCTTATTGTCTGCGCAGCCTGCGCAGCTCTACCTCCAGCCCGGGGTTCTAAGTAAAGTTGCTGAGTTATTGAAAGAGGAAGAGAGCTCCCATCTGAAAACCCCCTAGCAAATAGCCTGCTGTGCCCCACATTCCACAGGCATAATTCTCACACAGAACTCTGTCACATTTCTGCCGCCCCCATTATTTTCCAGGACGAGGTCACTTCTCTCTTCTCCTCCCTTCTTATAAATGTCTGCAGCAGGTAATCCTGAGTCCTCTTTCCCCCTGTGAACTCTGCCTTGGTTTGGAGCACTGCAGTGACTCAGGCTGTTCCATCACGTGACCCAGTTCATTTGCAATTGTTTTCTCATGATTTCTGGTGTATTTTTTCCTTAAAACAGGCAGTTGTGAGATTTTCAGAAGTGGCCCAATTCTGCCCCCACTGAAATAGAGGGTAGAACTGAAATCCAGCTTCTAGTCAGGTGCAAGGGCCCTGCCTGGTCTCCTGGCCTCCCTTTTGTTCTCTGGTGCTCGGGAGAAGCGCTGAAGAAGTGGCTTCTCAAGAGACAGAAGGGCAGAGCCCTTTGAAGAGGGTGGGGCATCACATGTAGGGGAAAGGAGTGGGTTTAACCCCACATTTAGCTCACCAAGTTAACTCTGCTCCCACTTGCTGCAAACACTTCCAGGTGGGATTATGCTTACCTCTTTGTTTCAATCTAAACTAATTCTGATAATTTTTAGAGTGAAAAATTGCTTTGACAGTGAGCTAGCCCCACCTACTTGACTCAGGTGAGAAGCTACGTTTATTTTAAATGAAGTTATTTAGGTGAGCCAGGCTTTGTGTGTGAGCGAACTTCCTTATGGCAGCAATAGACAGGAAAATGAGTAAGCAGAGCGTTGGTTCCCCCCTCTCTCCTCTTTATGTTTTGCTGTGAAACAAAGACTGGATGAGAAGTGATATGAAGGAGATTGGCATCTTAGCGATAAAAGAAAGATAGAAGATTCGGCTTTGTGCATGGAACCTTTTCTCGGCAATGGCAGTGTCTCGTCCGTTGAAACTCTTTCATGCTTGGCAACAGCTAGTTATCAAAACCCAACATTCCTCAGACTGGCCTGTTTGGTTTTATTTTGGACATCATGCCATAGGATCTAAATGTTGCACGGGTAAATAAAATCTGACCTGCATAACAAGCATCATCGGTTATTTTGTAAAGTATTCTGCTCTTCACCCCAAGCTCTCAGATGAAGGAGGACCTTGAAGACTTTTTCATCTTGTCCCCATGTTCAGACTCTCTCCCCTGAGAATACTTTCTCTGTCTTTTACATTCTTTGTCCTGCATTTTGTCAGTGCCATTTCTCTAGAGGAGCAAAACTGTCTGGACAGATGGAGATGTGCTCACATGTGCAGCTGGGTCCTAAGCCATGGATATCCTTGAAGATCTGGACCAAGAGCCACATGAGATCAGGCCAATGGTCTATCTAACCGTTGGGTGGACAATAAAAAAGAGATAGACCACCCAGGGGCTAGACAGACCATTGGCCTGATCTCATGTGGCTCTTGGTCCAGATTACTTCCTGGTCAGCTGTCACCACTATATTTACCTGCCCCTCTGCAAGTATCAAAAAACTGCAGCTCTCATTGGCTGCGGATGGCTGTTCGTGGCCAGTGGGAGTGGCAGGAAGTGGAGCAGACCGGGATACCACTTCCCACCGCTCCCATTGGCTGGTACTTGCCCACCCCGAACTAGCCCAATATCCTGTTTTCTGGCAGTGACCAGTGCCAGCTGCTTCAGAACATGGCAATTGTCAAGTGATCCATCCCCTGTTGGCCAGTTCCAGCTTCTAGCAATGGGAGGTTTAGGGACACCCAGAGCATGCAGTTGAATCCCTGACCGTCCTGACTTCTAGCCATGGACAGACTGCTCCTCCATGTACTTACCTCTTTCTCTTTTGATCCCAATTTTTCTTTTGACTTTTACAACCTCCTATGGCAACAAAGTCCATGAGTTGATTGTGTGATGTTTGAAACACTTTGTATTTTAAATCTGCTGCCAATGACCCCTACTTCTTATCAAAACATGATTGGCTAATGCTTTCAGTAGTTGCTGTAAGAAATTGTGCACTGGATTACAGATTACCCTGGTCTCAACTGCTTACTGGTGCCCTGACCACTTGATCGGAATGCCTATCACTTGGCCTCTGCAATACATTATATAAGCATAAAATGGCTTATTTGCTAGACCTGGGCTACTGCTTTAGATTCATGTGTTTGATCCAACTATTCAGTTTTCACTGCTACTGCTAACCACCATCTCGCGAGACAAAAAGGGGCCCTATCTGTTAAGGAAAACGTCTCATGTCCGACAAGGGTGAAGTATGAGTAACAAAAGTTGTTCTTACTAGTGGTGGATGGATGATTTAAAGATGTTGATGGCTTGTATTGAAGTGAAGCTGTTGAATGCTGGATGAGCAGAGCCAAATGTAGAAAAACATCCAACCTTCAGCTCTGCTGCATACTCAGCTGCTCCCAGTGACTTTTGGAAGTCAGGCCAAACCTCCAATTTCCTGTAGTTTCCTTAGCTTTCTCACTACAGATTTCATCACTGAATTTCAGCATTGTAATAGCTGTACTGAAATGTGTGCACCTCGCCACCACCGGTTCTTAGATGGAATCAGATCTTTTTGCCAGTGTGTCAGAGGCCCTATACTGCAAAGCGGTTACTAGTGAGTGGCAACACCCCTTTTTTTTGTAATTGGAGGATCTGAGCCTATCCTCAGTGCTACCACTGAGTTTTAGGTGTAATTGTGTCACATCTAGTGGTCACAGACATTGTTCCCTGGAAGTTGAGCACTGAGGCAGCTGCCCGGGAGAGAGTCAGGTGCTGCCCAGGTGATTAGCAGAGTGAACAGCAAGTGTTTCTGATAGTGGCGCTCATCCACACAGACCTTGCTGCGCATAACAACATTTGTTCCACCCATGGATGGAAAATAATAGAGGGAACACTGGCCCCAGCCGAAATCAGGGGTGGGTCTCATTGTGCCCAGAGACACATTGCAAGAGACAGTCCCTGCCCTGGCAAGTTTACAGACCAAATGGGCACAGGAAGCCCTGTTTTACAACTGGGGAGTGGAGGCACAAAGAGACCAGCTGACTTGCCCAGGGAAGTCTGGGGCAGCGTTAGGAATTGAACCCGGGCAACCCAATGGTGTAGCCAGAGCACCATCCAACCTCAACAGCCTCTTCTCACCATGTGGCCCTCAAGTCATGCTCCCTAGCTTTTAAGTGTAGGTGTATAATCTCCACCCCCGGAGCCGCTCCATGATTAGTCACTCTGGGTTTTATCACCGGAGCCATGCAGCTCACCACACTTCTGGGAACTCAAATTTACTGATCGTGTCGGCCATATATCTGTTGCTAATGTCCACTGGCTCCTTCCACCGTATTCCCACAGCCCAGTTCTCGTACGCTTTCCTTTCCTACGACATTAGGCTCAACTCTTTTTGTCTTTCTGTCTGTCTCTCTTTTAGCAGCTTTTAGTGCCATGGGGAATTAGCTTATCTTTGATGCTCAGTCATCTGGGAGGCAGAGAAGGAAATTGTTAGCATGTCAGAGAATCAAAGAGCCTTATCAAAGCCCTGGGTGCATATTCCACTCCCTTATAAATTGAGTAATTATCTCCTGCCTTATGTACCTTGTTGCTAATATCTTTTGTATGTTTGCCCATGGCAAGCTGGACTCAGCTGGGTAAGCCATTTGAACACATTTTCTGCCATGTGGTTCTAAATGCATTAAGAAATGCCAGAAGAAAATGCCTCCTTTTCCTTGTATCGTTCATGCAGTGCTCCTTCAAAAAGATTTGGCTCCTCTGGCCTCAGAGAAAACTGCTTCATTTCCTGCTCCACTGTATTTTTAAACCACAGCAATAAAACATGCCATATACTGGAGGCTTGAGAAGTGTTTTCCCCCATTGCATGAAGTGTGGATATGTCACTGCTGGGGACAAATGTTTGAAGTAGCTGTTAGCTGGGCATTGTGGCTGTTTGTGGAGATGACAGGGAGCCAGGGCTTTCTGTGGAGCTCAGAGTGCCTGAGCTAGTTAATTTGTAGCTTTGTTTCTAGGCTGAACTGGTGTCCACCTAGCTTGCAACTGTTTGACCTCGCAGAAGAAGAGATGCAAGAGCCATCCACCATCAGAAATCCCTGTAGCCCCCTCCATCTCCTAAACATGAGCACAGCAGAGACACAAAGAACCTACATATACCTGCTTTGCGACTGCTTCTCCCATCCTGTGACCTTGGGAATACTGCAGATGAGTCAAGAGTGTATGTGCCAATTGGCAGAGGTCCATGCTCTGGGGAATATTTTTGCAATTGCCCAGTGCCCTGTGTGCACAAAACGTACGTGTGCATTTTAGCATGACGGAGTACGCAACTGCCATAGCTGCACGCACAAAGGACAGACGTGTAAAAGGCCACATGCATGTGAAAATAATGATTGCATGCGCCATCGTGGAAAATATGTTCCAATAACCTCTGCAGCTCTGAAAATCTGGACCCCACTTGTTCAGTTGCTCTAGAGCAGCACTAGGCAACGTGGGGTAGTGAGTGGGCCACATGAGTGGCCCTTCTTCAGCTCAGTGGGCTGCAAGACTGTCGGAGCCAAGCTGGTCTCCTGAGACAGAGCTTGCGTATCTATAATTTGCAGGCTGTTCCGACCGAACCGAAGCAGCGATGTGATTGGATGCTGAGGGAGCACACGGCTCTCACAGGCAGTGTTGCGTGCAGCTACCGCACACCTCGTTTCTCGTGTCCTTGCTTTACGTGTGTGTCACTTTAGAAATACAAGTAGGGGAGGGAAAAAAAAACCCTACAGTGATGGAAACCAGGTAGGGCGACCATATCTCTCTGTCTCAAATACGGGACAGGGAGATATGGCGGGGGGGGGCAGCTCCTCCGAGCCCCAGGGAGGTGGCAGCTGCCCGGCCTCCCCGAGCCCCAGGCCGCAGCAGCCCCCAGCACTCCTGGAAGCGCCAAGGAAGCAGCAAGGATGGGGCAGCCATGGTGCTCCCCCCTGCCCCTGCTTCCCTGAGCCTCAGCAGCAGGGACAGGGCAGACGTGGCATTTCCACCCCCCACACCTTCCCCAAGCCCTGAGGAAGATGCAGGGAGGGGGCAGCCATGGTTATCGTGGAAAATGTGGGACAATTGGTCCCTTTTCTAAAATGAGTCGAATACGGGACCGTCCCACCAAAAACGGGATGGATGCTTACCTAAAATCAGGGGAATCTGGAAGCTCTGTGCACGGACAATAGTAAACAAAATGTCTTGTGGGCCACACGTAGAATCCCGATGGGCTGCAGGTTGCTAACCACTGCTCTAAAATATCTACCAAAGAGAAATGCAGTTCACGGTTCTGTATCTTGTGGTAGGATGGGCTCATTTGAATAACATACGTTTTAATTCGGCAAATGCCAGGTGATAAATCTAGGAACAAAGAATGTTAGGTTCCATTTGCAAGATATAGGGCTGTATCCTGGAATGTGGTCACTCAGAAAAGGGCCTAGTGAATGGTCAGTAACCCGCTGAACAAGTGTGATTTGTAGCCAAGAAGGCTCATGCAGCAAAGTATCAGGTAGAAGTCAGAGGTGGCATTACCTCTGTCTGTGGCATTAATGAGTGCTGTGTCTAATTCTGGTGTTCACAATTCAAAAAGAATGTTGGCCAAATTGGAAAGTGTTCAGCTACGAGGATTCAAGGTCTGTAAAACCTGCCTTTGAGTGAGAAACTGAAGAAGTTCAATCTATGTGCTTTTTGTTGAACAAACTGAAGAGGTGACTTGGTCATGATCTACAAATGCCTGCATGGGAGAGAAATTTCTGATAGTAGGTGACGATTGGATCTCTCTTTCTGCTAGATCAAACAGCTGGGAGCTAATGCAGAAACCAAATCAGACTAGAAATAAAGCCACATTTGTTAGCAGTGAAGGTATTTAATGGGGAAGTGGGCAGTTTTCCTGGGATGTGGTGGTTTCTCCATCATTTGAAGTCTGTGAAGCAACCCTTGATATCTTTCTAGAAGATACGTGATAGCTTAAACAGAACTCATGGGCTTGATGCTTAGACAACTGGCTGAAGTTGTATGGTCTGTATTATGCAGGAGATCAGACTTGATAATCAAAATGGTCTTCTCCAGTCTTCAAATCATTGCCTCCATGATCGTCAGACTTGGGAGGAACTCAGTAAAGTAACTGGCACTAAGGTGATGCTAAAACAATGTCTCCCAGCTCCCACTGCTACTGATGTGACAGATCTGGGATGTTCTTTATGGTGTTGGGACTTTCAACCTACCTACACCCAAACATGAGCTACGATGGAGGATAAAGAACCAAAATGAGAGACATGCAAATCTTACCCACTCGGGTAAATTAAAACACCATAGGATTCCTCCCTTTCTTTTAAAGTGTCAGTTCTCTGCTGTCTGAATTTCTGATGTAAACAACATCCGCAGTAGAAGTGAGGTAATAACAAATGTATGTGGAACATGGGGGGATTTGGAGGTAAAAATAAGAGAAGCTGAGAGGAAGACACACCAAACAGGAGTCTGCAAACAAAGATCTTGCTGAGAAGCCTGACCCTGCACCTGTTTCAGTCAGTGGGAGCTTCCCCATTGTGCTCAAAGGAAGAAGGACTGGGCCCAAACTGTGACAGTTGGCAGGCAGTAAATAAGTGAAATATGCATGTTGTGTCTGAGGGAGGCTTTTGGCCCACTGCTTTTTACTTACAGTAATGCTACTAAATGCTCCTATTGCTTTCAGAAGCACCTAGGCTTGGGTGCCTGCCTGCTTCTGATCAGACCTCTTGGAATTCTTCTATGGTCCAAGCTGGCACCATGTTCCTAAAGTCAACAGGCCAGCGCCTCAGGTGCTGCTAACTGGTGTAGATCCATTGCCACCAGCTGAGGTCCCTTTGCTGTTGTGCATTAATTGCATGGCAGAGTCAGCTTCATTCTCATTCAGGGAGTAGACTCAAGGTGGCTGTCACTTTTTTCAATCCGGTTTCTTCTTTCCTCACTTAGCAGATCGGATATGCCTCAGCCCAGCTTCTCAGCTGAAGCCAGTAGAGCACTCCTGGCTTACCCCAGGTGAGGATCTAGCCCCAAATGCATGCAGCGCCTGCCTAAAAATAGACTTCTTTTCCCCCGGGTCACTAAACAAGGATGGCTGTTGCTGTGCACTGTTTACACAGTTTTATGTTCATAACAGCAGCAGTTAGATTGCTGAGGCATGATGTTTAACCATAGCTATTCTGGGAATATAGTGATAAGTGCAGCGTGGCATGCAGGGCTGTGGGGACAAGAATTCGGCAGCGCCCTTTCAGACATGAGCAATGTTGGAACGAAGGACCTTTTGTGTCAGTCTGGGGTGCAGTCCAGTGAGGGGTTGCAACCGCTTTCCCTGAAAGATGGGGTGCCTCAGAATGCTTTGCATCTACATCTCAAAGAACTGCAGTTCCTGCCCAAAAATCAGCCACTTCTTCTGGAGAGAATTTTAGAAGGAAATCCCCTCTTGTCTGATCATCCCTTAGATGGCATCGCAGATGGTACTTATCTTTTTGGGGAAAACTTTCAAAACAAAAATCTTTTGGGGCAGAACCTGCTGTTGCTGCTGCTGTTAGAGGCTGGTCCCATTTAATCTCATCTGGTGTTCAGGATTTACCTATAGCTAGTCAGGGTGGTGATGTCATTGGGACCCCTCTCTCTGGCCTGGTTTGGTCAGAATATCTCCTGGGATTAGGATGATGAAGCCCCAGATCCCAGTGAACAGTGGTGGTGGCAGCTGTAATGGTGAAGCTTGCTTCGGTAGCCTACACTTGCTCTTCTGTATCTTCCTCACCACCAATTCTCTTTATTTAAGGATTCAGAAAGAGTGGTGGATGAAATAACCCAAGCCCCTATTATTTTGTGCACATACTAGACCCAATATCTGACACTCCCCTTTTGGTTCATTATTTTCCTGACTGATGCCTTCTTGTTTACTGAGCATGAGCTTAACTTGACCTTTGAGTATATCAATAGGCCTCTTTGTTTAGACCAGGGTCAACAGCCATTCTAAAGCTGTGCGCTGAAATTTGACCTTTTGACCTCTCTGTATGGTGTAAGTGCTTGTGATACTTTTTAAAGTCACCAATAGTCCTGCTTACAACAGCTTCATTCATAAACAAAGCTGCCAAGCTTTACCGCTTAGGTGGTGGTTGGTAGCGTTAGCTGGTCTTTTGTTCATCCACAGGTGGCTTTGAGCAAGCTCCCAACTGCATGGGGGAAGAGGGGCGGGGTGGTGCTCCTGACTCGTGTGCCAATGAAAATCAGCACACACGTTGGGGCTTGCTGACCCCAGTTTAGACTAATGCAGTCCTTCTGTCTCCTTTTTCTACCTCTTCCCATCAACACTTGTCATAGGTTATTGTGACATTTTATGAATGGTCACATACGTTTTTCAGTTGTCTTCGTAACAGAGTAAATTTGTAGGCCCAAGTATCACAACGGGATGTTACACAGCGGATAAGATACTGTAGTCACCACTAGAAGGAGCTGTTTTAGTAACATAATAAAAGACTCAAAGACAACAAGAAGTCCTGTGGCACCTTATAGACTAACAGATATTTTGGAGCATAAGCTTTCGTGGGCAAAGACCCACGAATGTCTGTTAATCTATAAGGTGCCACAGGACTTCTTGTTGTCTTTGAAGATACAGACTAACTCGGCTACCCCTCTAAAAATAAAAGATTGCTTTTGTGGTACTTATCTCTGCATCCTTACAGACTCACAAAGTTAAAAAACAATTCTATAAACAATTTCTGACTAAATTTTAATACCTACGAATGATTTCTTATTAATTGATAATACCAAATACAAAATATATTTTAATACCTAGCAGCTGCTATAAAATGAAGCTCATGGAACAAAATCTATATCTACATAAAACAAAGCTATAAAATAAAGCTTATGTAACTACTACTGTGTGTTGGGCCTACACTTGGGCAGGTCACTTACTTTTTGTGCCTCTGTTTCCTATTTCCAACATGGAGAGAATACCTTCTTCCTTCATCCATTTGTCTTTCATATCTTCTGAGACTAAATTCTTTGAGGCTGCCTGACACTAAAGCCATGTCTACACGTGCACGCTACTTCGAAGTAGCGGCACTAACTTCGAAATAGTGCCTGTCACGGCTACACATGTTGGGCGCTATTTCGATGTTAACATCGACGTTAGGCGGCGAGACGTCGAAGCCGCTAACCCCATGAGGGGATGGGAATAGCGCCCTACTTCGACGTTCAACGTCGAAGTAGGGACCGTGTAGTCGTTGCGCATCCCGCAACTTCGAAATAGCAGGGTCTGCCATGGCGGCCATCAGCTGAGGTGTTGAGAGACGCTCTCTCTCCAGCCCCTGTGGGGCTCTATGGTCACCGTGTGCAGCAGCCCTTAGCCCAGGGCTTCTGGCTGCTGCTGCTGCAGCTGGGGATCCATGCTGCATGCACAGGGTCTGCAACCAGTTGTCAGCTCTGTGTATCTTGTGTTGTTTAGTGCAACTGTGTCTGGGAGAGGCCCTTTAAGGGAGCGGCTTGCTGTTGAGTCCGCCCTGTGACCCTGTCTGCAGCTGTGCCTGGCACCCTTATTTCGATGTGTGCTACTTTGGCGTGTAGACGTTCTCTCGCAGCGCCTATTTCGATGTGGTGCTGCACAACGTCGATGTTCAACATCGACGTTGCCAGCCCTGGAGGACGTGTAGACGTTATTCATCGAAATAGCCAATTTCGATGTCGCCACATCAAAATAGGCTACTTCGATGTAGGCTTCACGTGTAGACGTAGCCCAAGTGTCTGTACAGCACCTGGTTCCTTAGCATTTCAGTCTCGGTTGGGATCTCTGAAGTGCTACAGTCATACAAATAATAATTATTAATGTTTTCAAATTAGTTTTAAATGGCAAGGCCATGGAATTGAATCTGTATCTCCTGCTATGCTAGTCCATCTCCCTGCCAGCACAGGGCTGTGCCCTGTTGTACACTTGCTAATGCTTTGATTGTAAACTGTATGGGACATTTTATGTTCAATGGAAGACACATGACTCTCTCATCTCTGCTTTGTAAGCCAGCTCAGCTTTGAGGCCTAAGGGAGCACAAACACAAAGATGGCAAGGATCAGTATTCAAGTCACTCCTTTTTCCCTTGCTAATGTTAACAGTCTGCCCCCAACTAAGCAATGCCTGTAATTACCCTGAGAATGGCTCCCTCAATATGTGATTAATCTAATTGAGCAAAAGCTGGGCTTAGCTGGCTGCAAGTCAATCTTCTGAAGTTCCATGTTTGTTTACAATGTCTGCCATTAACATGGGTAGAGCCGATAGCTTGTTTGCATACTACAGCAAAATCCAGAGCCATCCTTTCAATTTCCTTTAAAGGAAGGGTACAACTTACCCTAGAGTGCTTCACACCCCATTCAGTGCTGAAATATAAGCCAGGAGGTTGGAAGGAAAAGGTGAGTACTTCTGGACCATTTTATCCAGGAACATCTGAAAAATTAGGATCTAAGAGCTTCAAATTTGAAGGACATGGACTGTAAAGATTACGTCAGCTCTTCAGTTGACGTAAATTGTCAGCGCTCCTGAGTCTCTTGCATAATAATAATATCTAGCTCTTCAACAGAACTGTTTTCATCAGTAGCTCACGAAACACTTTACTGGGAGGTGGTTTTCATCATCATCATCAACAACAACCGTGGGTTCAGCGCCCACTGGTGTCTGACGGCTCCCTCACTATTTTTCTTTCCAACTTTCCCTGTCCAGTGTGGAGTGGGTTAGTTTCTGTAGACTAGCTCCACACCAATCCACTATATCATCTACCCATTCTCTGTGGGATCTGCCATTTCTGTTTGAACACTCCACTATGCTGAATAACAGGGTCTTGATTTTTCGTTTGTCATTCATTCTGAAAATATGCCCAAATAGCTGTAACTTCCATTGTGTAGCCTTCTGCAGTAGGTTCTCTTTCAGCTGGATCTTGCTACATAATTCCTCATTGGTGACCTTCAGCATCAAGCCTATTCTCAGGATCTTTCTATAACAGCTCCTCTTGAATGCCAATATCCTCCTCTTTGAATCTTTCATTATCACCCATGTCTCACACCCATACAACATGCTGCTGAATACGCATGTTTTCAAGATGCTCAGCTTCGTTCCTAAGCTAACCAATCACATTGCTTTTCCAGATCTTATCCATCACCTTCAAACTCGCTCCTGCGTTCACTATTCTAGTCACTATTTCCTTCTTACAGTCTAGATAATATGTTATGTTGCTCCCCAGACAGGTGAACTTCTCTACTTTCTCTAGTTCGATTCCCTCTATACTGATCTTCCTTATCTCCAAATACCATTGGTTTTGTTTTATTGATATTCATAATCAGTCTGTACCACTTCCCTTCCTCATTTAGCACCTGCACCATTTTTGCTGGCTTCTCCTCATCTTCCTCAATGATAACTACATCATCCGCGAACCTCAAGTTGTTAATTCTTATCCTGTGCACTGATATCCCTTCTACCTCTTCCTCTATCTTGTCCATCGCTCTCTTTATGTGTGTAATGAAGGCACTCAGCGATATTGGATCTCCTTGTCTCACACCTCTACTCGTTCTAAATCAACTTCCCAGCTCTCTGCACATTCTCACTGCTGCCTCTTCATTGTCACTGATATCCTTCAACAACCATATCAGTCTGCTCCATACGACTCCAACACCGTCCAAGTCACTTTCTGATCTATACTGTCAAACGCCTTCTGCAAATCGACGAAGAAGCGTAGATGTTCTTGTTCTTTCTCTGAGATTTCTCAACTATCAATCTTAGTGCCAATATCTGCTGTTGGTACTGCTATCTTTGCTGAATCCCACTTGCTTGTCCACTAGATGTTCTTCTATCTGCGATCTCAGTCTCTCCATAGTGTCACCAGCACCTTTCCTGGATGTCAAGCCAAGGGAAGGAAGTAACTTGCCCAATGTGACCCAGTTGGCTACGGCAGGAATTGAACATAGGTCTTGTGAGTGCCAGTTCAGTGCTCTATACACCAGTGGTTTTCAACCAGGGTGCCATGGCACACTGGTATGCCTTTAGAACTCTCCAAGTGTACCCTGAAATTTTGTCAATTTCCCCTCGTTGTAGCTCTTTGCAGAGCCACCTCAGGGGAAACTGGCAACCCCGCAATAGCAGGGGCTGAAGGAGAAAGGCTGCCTGAGTCCCAGCTGGTGTGGGGCTCCGCAGTTCCCCTCTCATCCCCCTGCAGTGGCTTCTTGCAGAGGGGAAAGAGGGGAAATGCTGACCTCACAGGACCCCACTTGCAGCTGAAATGCTGCTTCCTGGCCTGAAGAAGCTGGGGGAGGCTCTTCCACTCTCTGCTGTGACAAGGGAGAGGCAGGGAGGACGGGAGCCTGTTGGAGCTGGGACTTGGTTTAAATGCTGTTTCCTGGCTCCAGCGGGCTGGCAGGGAGGGGAGCTGGTTTCAGTGGTTACTCGTTTACTCAACATCCCGAGCAGGGTGTTCGACAATATGTATGTGCTAGCTGTAAAAGCCAGTCTATTCTGGGGTGTATTTGAAACATTAATGCGTTTGATCCTTGTTTAGCTTGTCGTGTGCACTGCTGTGTCGCAAACCTCTCTGGCCAGACCATAGCTATAGTAAATGTAAGTAAATGTGAGGTTTATGAGCAATCGCTTCAGCTGAAAAAAGTGGGTGTGTCATGGGTGTGTCTCATTGAAATGTGCTGTGTTACTGACAAGGCTGGGAACCACTGCTCTACACACTGTCTCTCGGTGAAATCAGGATAATTTACACGGGGACTGGATCTACTCGGTAGATGTCGATAGAAAGCTGGGACACCAAGAACACAACACCAAGAGAGCATAATAGTCATCTAGGGAACTCACCAGGGTGTGGTGTGATGTTATTAGAATTAGTATGATTATTGTGCATGCAGAGGCCCCAGTCCTGGGTCAGAACCTTGGAAGGGCCTCCAAAACAGCTGCCAATCAACAGAAAGGCTGTAAAATTATTAACACAGTGAGAGAAGCAGATCATCTAAAATGAGTCCTAGTAAAAGCTCTGCACCACCCGTTGCTGGCATTACATGAGGTCAGACTAGATCCAAGTGGTCCCTTCTGGCCTTAGAATCCATGAATCCGCTGTTTCGTCTGTTTTCAAAATATTTAGTGAGTTTTAAAAATGTTTACTCGGCTTATTTTTATACCCAGCACCTGTAAAGCCAGGTATCTGAGTGATCTTGAGACAACTCATCCTTGTAGCACTGAGCCATCAACATCTCTGAAACTGCCTACAACTGCTTTTCCGTATTGCAGTGCTGGCAATCAGGCTTTTCCAAGGCTGGTAGCAAGTACTGTGGGTCCAGTGGGACTGTTTCCGACAGCATAAGATGCCTGGTTCTTAAGACACCAGACTCTAAACCCATCACTGGCTCATGACTCAGAAAATCAGTCACTCAGTGTGTAGTTTGGGGAAAGCAGAAGACCTTTTTTCTGGCCGGTCCGTTTGTGAAAAGGCAAGCAGGTGTTTGAATCTGAGAGGATGCTTGAATGTGGGACTAAACTGCAAGGAGGCAGATTAGTGAGCACAGAGCAGGTGATCCAATCAAAGGTGCCTGATAAACTCATTTATGACACTGCTAAGTAATCCAGCCCTGTGTGTGGGGACCTGATGACAGTGATTAATTTCTTATTGTGTTGTTAAATTCCATATTGCTTGCTACAATTAACCATTTCCCTTTTCAACCTTGCGGCCCATGATTATTATTTGTCCGGGCCTTTTTGTGCTCGGTGCTGTACAAACTTAGAGTGAGAGACAATCTCCGCCCTAAACAGTTTACAGCTTAAATCGAGAAAGGGTTCGAGGGGACAGGTCTAGAAAGGTGAAGTCCCAAGGCCATGCGGTCAGTCTTTGAAAAAGCAAACTGAGGCTAAAATTCAGCCCTGCTAACTTTCTGTCTAATGCTCATTTTACTGGGCCACACATTGTCATGGGCAGAAGTTCAGATAAGCAAGGTTTTCTTGTAGCGTGCTTAAACAGAAATAGAGTTTCTGTGCTGTGGGACTGTACCTGCCTGGCTTCTGAAGGTACGGTATTTTCTACGATTTCAGCTTTGATCTTCAGTAGTTGGTACATTGGATGATAAAACATCAACAGTTTTGGAGGCGTGCGTCTCAGGGTTGTCCTAGTATTATATGATTACCAAATGCTGCATTATGAACCTGTTTTCAGACCAGATTTTAGAGCGTCAATGAAAAATGTCACCTTTTTCCCCCCTCAGTAAGGGGCTACGGTTCTGCAGAACTGTTTTTAATCCATGCATCTAGCTTATGGCTTCAGTATGATTCACTTTTAAGGCTTAATAGAGGGCAATGAATCTGTTATCTTGTGAAGTTCACAGAGCAGTTTAATCTAAAGGCCAGGCTGCTGCTGGCTTGTTCATTTTGTAATAGTTTAGCATCTTCCTTTTCAATATCGCTAGTGAGAAAGTAGGTTGTCTCCTCTTTGGTTAATAAGTGTGCAACTATAACTACTAATGAGATGTAGAAAATGGGAGGGACCTGATAAAATAACCAGTAGGCTCAAATGAGGAGTTAAAAGACGTGGATGTAAAGTGTAGTGTTCATAATGTTCAGGAGAGTAAATACATTGTAACAGCCTTTGTGCAAAGAAAGAACTTTCATAAACAGGCCGTTAAATAAAATTAAAAGATAGATATCCATTTTGTCATTATTTTATATTAATTTTATGGTTCTATTACAATCCCACCCTGAGGCTTTATGTGATATTGGGTATCTGTAATGCTAGGCACTATCTCACAGGCTTACAGTCTAAACAGAGAAATCAGATAAAGGTGGGAGAAAGAAGGTATTATCACCCTTATTTTACTCTAGCACAAAGTACTGTATTTCAAGGAAGAATCACCCAGTGGTCATGGCTGGTGCCTCAAACTTTGGCAACTCGAGTTGAGACTGCTGCTCTGAGAGATTTTGCATTCTTGAGTAGATTGGACAGTTCCTGTGGTCCAGCTCTAACAAAGGCAGTTAATCGCCTAACATCCATTGTTAGTCTTAACAATAAAATCATCTTTTCATGTGAAACCCTCTTGATATGGTTCAGGTTTAAAAAAGCCTGAAAAGTCTTTTACACAGCCTGACAAATGACCATAGTGGAGTCTGAGAGAAAATGCATGAGTAACTCTCTCCTTTCTGGCCCATCGATGTCCATAGAAAGAATCCCATTGATTTCAGTGGACTTCAGCTCTGACCCTTCTTGAACTGTTTTTCCTCACTGGCTTTTGCTTTCCATTTGCTGGGTGGAAATGGGGCTTTCCGAAAGGGAAGGGAAGCTGCTGGCATTTTTACAGAACGCTAAGTACCGGCACAACCCTTCAAAGAGATTTGTGGCCTAATCCTTGCCTCTGACGGCACGAATGTAATTTCACGTCGCATTTGAGCACATGCCAAAAAATTAGATCAATTAAATCCCACTTCTGTGAATGAAATTAACTAGACGATGGATTTGGCTCCTGCTCAGCTACTTACTGCAGAGGCGCAGTGCAGGAATTTGTATCCAGATGATCATTGCTCAGTACAGTAACTTTTGTACAGTACCGATGATGGGAAGAAGTGCAGTATAGCCCCCAAAGGTTACCAGATTAACAGCTCTGGAGACCAGAGTCTTCAGTTCATTCACAAGCAGAATTAATGAATGGAAGGATGGGGTTGTGATTAACATGCTGGTTTGGGGCTCAGGAGAGAAGGATTCACTTATTGTCTGTGTGTTCTTGGACACATCATCTTCCTATGTCTCTATTCACCTTTTGTTGAGTAAAAAGAAATAGTTCCTTTTCCGTGCCTTTCGCCTGTGGTGTGTATGCACTCAGGGCAGGGACTGTCTTTTATTGTGTATTTGTCCAGCACCTACTACAATAGGCCTTCATTTCATTTGGGACCTTCAAGTGCTATGCTAATACTGTAGTGCAGTTAGTATTAATGGGACAGAACTCCTGTCGTCAATGGAGCATGGAGCTGCATCCATTATATAAACTGAGGACCCAACCCAATGTCTCTAAAATACTTTGGAGATGTGGGGACTCCTGACCTGGTCCTTGCGCTGTTGCAGGACCAGGGGAGAAAATTCTTCTGGTATTCTAATGAGAAAGGTGCCGGAACTCCATTCCAGTGCATTCCACCAGAAAAAAAAGCTCTGGAGGATTCATGCCATGGGGCCCATCCTGTGTAAACAAGTATGTTTTGTAAAGTTGGGATGTGTTCAGAGCCGTCCATCAAAGTGCTTGCAATTTCTGTTCTAGTGAGGAGGACCAACAACAAACATAGAGCAAAGGAAGCTCATCTAGACCACAGAATTTTAATAACACAGTAAACTAGGAAACATACGTGTCAAGAGTTTAATCAGCTGTAATTTAGATTTGCCCTGTGGGTTGTTATAATTTCAGGTTGTTGATGGTCGTAGGGTAACCATGTCAAAATACCTTTGCCTTCTAAGAAGATGCCAGCCATTACAATGGGTTACTGTACGCAGGGCATTTGAAACTGAATTGTTGGCAAGAGAACAAGAGTACATTCAGCACTTACCAAATGGATAGGATGCTGGCACCAGAAATGCAGATGTTGTGGCACAGCAGCTCTGGGGAAGAAGCTTATCTCAGGGATGTCCCACAAATGAACTGGATTTGGACTTGTGAGGCAAACCCTGCCAATGCAATGCAATATGGTATTTTAGGGTCCAACCCTGGTTCTTCTGAGACGTCCCTTGGCTTCCTATGGAGCAGGATCAGGCCAGTATAGAACACAAAAGCAAATAATGCGTTCCACTGCTGCTCTATGCCTCGCTTCGGGTTCTGTGGTTTGCTCTAGGCTGACCTTTAGATTCTGAGGCAAATAGAAGAACATGAATCAAGTTCCTCTTCCTCCTGTGTAAAGAACTGCAGCATGGTAACTTCAAATGACACAGATCAACAAAGTCTGGCCAAAAGGTTGAATTTAATCTCTCTGTCTGTGTATAAAAAGAAAATTCCTCCTAGGCGACAGAATGATGTCATCACGCAAATGCCTCTGTCTGCCACCTGGGCAGGCTTTGGGGAGGTTGCTGTGGGCGGCTCCGGCGGGGCACTAAGGGATCCGGGGCAGAGCAGGATGGTTACGCAGCAGGAAGCGTCTGCCCTTTCATTAGTGGCACTGGAGCTTGGCTCTGAGTGGTGCCTTACCTCCCCAGGAGAGGAGACGGAAGGGCCCTGTCAGCTGAGCACTGGCTGCTGCTACCGACAGGAGACACATCCTGCTGCCCAGCCCAGGAGAGGGTAGGGTCAGCGGTGGCAGCCAGAACTCAGCTCTGAGAGACATTTTCCCTTCCCTTCATGGCCTAGTGGCAATGGCTGCTCCAGCTCCTCCCCTCCTGTGCGAGTCCCAGGGCCAGAGACAGGGAGATGGGGAGAGGGGTCAGGGTCGGGGGGAGGCCCCCGGGAAGGCCAGGGCTGGCCACATGCTCCCTAACCCCCAGGAAGGCCAGGGCTGGCCATGTGGAATCTAACTGGCAGAATTTAGGTGCGGAACAAAGATAAAATCTGGAGAAGCCATGACCACCAATCAATGTTTATTGAAGCTTTATTTTTACTGGAGATGAGAGAATGATGTGCAGTGAATATATTGACAGATTTTTTTTTCTGTTTGCAAAGTATTTAGGACTTTGATTACAGCTAATCTAATCTTTTTGACAAAGGGTTTGTGCGAACACATTTTGGCCTGTGGTGCATTTGCAGACTGGTGGCTATTTGTTCACTGTTCCTTATGGATGGTGCATGGTTGATCCTGTAAGTCACATGGTATTGTTTTTGCTCCTTGGTTGATGAGTGAAACTTTTTCAACTGGAGAACAAGGAATACAAATGAGGAACAGCAAAAATAGGCAACCAGCAGTGTAGTGTCTTGCTCATGTGCAGACACACTTGTTGGCATATGGTACTTGTACAAAGAGCAACCCTTCCCCGCGTGTTTAGCAAACAATAGCCTTCTTGCACAAACGTTGGTGGATAGTGCATAATCCTTTGTGTGACCATGTAATAAATGCCCTATCCTGCCCTCTGTGGTCTGAAGAAGTGGGTCTGTCCCACGAAAGCTCACCTGATAAACTATTTTGCTAGCCTTTAAAGTGCTACTTGACTGCTTTTTGTTCTGATAGCATATAGACTAGCACAGCTCCCTCTCTGTTACTATGGGAGGAAGGGTGCAAGTGTCATTTAGCGTCAGTTGTGGGAACATTTCTGTAGATAATTTTTATATGAGTAGCAGCTTTTAAACTAGCTCTTAATACTTAGAGTTACTTTCTGCTGCTACCAAACCAAACCAAGCTCATTAAAGAGCCAGACAAATCAGATCACAGCTTCTACAACCTCACCTACTTCCCATCTCTTTCTAGCATTGTTGCAAAGGCTGGTGTGTCCACTGTTTACCTGCAGTAGGAGAACCAAACAACTCAGCAGCAGCAGTGATCTCTGGGAGACAGAAGGGTTGCCCAGTGGTTAGAGCGGTATACCAGGATGTAGGAGACCTGGGTGTTTAATTCCTTTCTCTACCAGACTTGCGTGTGATAATTTGCCTCAGTCACCTTGCTTGTAAGATAGGGATAATGCTCTCTTCCTTCACAGGAGTGATAGGAAGGTAAATGTGTTAGAGTGACAGGTGTTCCAATGCTCTGCTCAGGAGGCCCTTTAAATAGCTAATCTAAGCAGATATTGCAGGGCAGGTTACAAGCAGTGTTAGCCACCTATCTCAGCTGGTGACTTCCTCAAGGTCGGCCATGGCAGGATCACATTCACCAGAAATCGTGACTGAAGCAGTCTGGTGCTGTGCATTTCCCCTTCCATCACGGTCTCGGCTTTCTGTCTGGGCTGCTGACAATGGATTGGTAGGAGGGCAGTAATTTGAGCTGCCTCTCTGTTGTTTGCTGCTGGAGCCACCTGCTTAGCTGCCAGCTCAGTGCTGAGGTGCCTGGGCACGAACCACCTGTATCTGCGACTTATCTATCTTAATTGCTACCCTCCTCTTTCTTCCTGGACTGAGGCAGCTGCTCTAATTCTTTCCAGTAAGCGCTGAGCCTGCCACGCGGCCGGTGGCCTGCACAGTGCTGGGTGTCAGAGGAGCAGCGCCAAGCAAGGATGGGGCTACCTGAGGTTTGGGCTGGTTTTTCATAAGGTAAGCAGCTGCTAGGCAGCTCTGGCAGAGCAAGCCGGCCTCGGCTTTCCACACGCTCCAGTAACAGCTTGTGTGGCTGGGTTCTTGCGTGGGGGAGGAGGCAAATCCAGAATCTGGTTGCTCCTAAACTCTGTAGGATTCCAAGCGAACAAACGAGTGTCCAGGTGATGAGATGACACACTCCGCCGCCGTTGCTAGGGCGATACATGCAGCAAACAGGAGCTGGGCGCAGCACTGCTCAGGCTATGTTAACATCCCGGCCAGGGGAAGAAACTCTAACTGAGCCTTGATTGTAAATGACCTTCAGAGACCAGTGTGATGGGTGATCTTCTATACACTTCAAGCCACAGATTAAAATATTAAGGCCTGGCTTTCATCGGGTGTGCATGGGCAAAGCACCATGGACTTCAGAAACTATGCTGCTGTGTGCCAGACCAATGCCCACCATCCCCAATAGACAATGTCCTCACAAAGCACAATAGGGGATTACTTAAGATTTCCAGGGTCAGGCCATTTGGCCTGAAGCTAAAGAGGTAACAGATTTGTACTAGTTCTGTGGGCAGGTTTCAATCCCAACTGATGCTTTACAGCTGTGTTGTTAGTAAGGAATGAGCAGCCCCATAGCTCTATTTATCTGTGCTTAGCAGAGTGAGATTATAGGTGGCAGAATAAGAATTTAAAAGGTCCAGATCCTCCGTTTTAAAGCAGTGTAACTCTGCAATAGAGTTCCACCGGTTTACACCACCTGAGGAGCTGGCCCAGCTGGCTTTGTAGATTGTTTATTGAATACACAGCTAAGGACTTTGAACTTGGATTAAGATTACTAGGTATGGTTTTATTTCCCTTAGTATAATACTGACCAAATATGTGGACAAGTTACCCGCTTTATTATGAGTGCTGTTTCTTTGCCTATGAATCTATTCTTTACTAAGATATGCTAGTCCATGGTTTCCCAAACTGGGGGGAGTGCCCCCCTGGGGGGGCGTGAAGAAATTCCAGGGGGAGCACGAGGCGACCCAGCCCACCCATCATTCCTTCCACCTGAAGAAAGAGCCGGCCTTTGCTTCCAGCTCTCAGCCCCTGCCTTTTTACGTGGATGACCCAGTGCAGCCACTATAAAATGCAGGTGGCCGGTGAAGACCCATGTGGAGCTAGCTGCCTCCTGTGAAGATGAGTGAGTGTGGGTTGGAGGTGAGAGGAGGAGGATGATGGCATTAGATGGAAGGCTGAGAGTGCCTGGCTCAGGTGAGGGGGATGGGGACAGGGTAAGAGCGAAGGGCTGGTGGTGCCTGGCTTTGTGGGATGGGAGGTGCTTGGGTGGGAGGCTCATGGGGCTTGTGGGGCTCGGGTGGCCGGCCGGCTTGTGGGAATCATAGTGCTTGGGCAGCTGGCCCGGTATCACAGGGTTCAGGCAGCTCGGGCTGCCCCTGGCACCGCAGGGCTCGGGCGGCTCAGTATGGCAAGTGAGTGGCTGGCCGGCCCCAGTCGCATGCGGCTCAGGTGGGCAGCTCTGGCAGTGCAGGTCTCAGGTGTTCAGGCAGCTGTCATGGTCAGCTCTGGCGGCTGGCTTGAGGCTCAAGCAGCTGGCCAGCTGGGGCTGCACCAGGCACCTGCAAGGGGCCAAGAAAAACTATTTGTTCTTATTTTTAATTTTAAATAACATTTTATATCAAGTTTTTGTGTTTATTTGAAATTACGAATTGAATTTTTTGTTAAAAGGGGGTTGGATGATGGTAAAGAAGAGGTGGGGGGACGTGAGGGTTTCTCAAAAATCAAAAGGGGGACGTGATGCTGAAAAGTTTGGGAACCACTGCGCTCGATCCTCAGTTCTTGTATATCAGTATAGTTCCATCAAAACCATTGTCCTGAGGTCAGGCCCACAACAAGAAGGTT
Source organism: Carettochelys insculpta (assembly GCF_033958435.1). Taxonomy (NCBI): domain Eukaryota; kingdom Metazoa; phylum Chordata; order Testudines; family Carettochelyidae; genus Carettochelys; species Carettochelys insculpta. Next base: position 127,860,773 of record NC_134140.1, on the reverse strand, counting down.
AAGGGAAGACTGGTTGATTTGCCTGACTGGGACATTGCTGTTTGTTTTCATAATTGTATGAAAGACAGAGTTTCCTTCTGGACATTGTCATCGAATAGCTTATGATCTCTGGTCCCCATAAAAGTGGCAATGGATTGTGGGTGATGCATTTTACTTTGTCTAATGCCTGCTGATTAATCTTAGGAGTGACAGCTTGACAAAGAGAGGAGGCTCTCACAGTGATAATGGGATTGATTTATTGGGCAAATACTCATTGTTATAGATAAAATACCTGGTACAGCATAAGACACTGCTTTTTTTCTTTCCTATGTGCAGTTTTTTTAACTGAACTCGCAGAAATAGAGGATAAGGACAGAACAATGGGTGGGTAGCAACTTTAATCCTCAGAATGCGGCCACTGCCTTGGTTGTCAGCTGTGTACATGCTTAGGAAAGAGAGAGAGAGAGAGAGAGTGTGTGTGTGTTTCTTCTCCAGGATACATATTCCTGCAGCCCCTTGGGAGAAAATCTATCGCTCACCTCAGCAGCCATGGAAGTCCCTGCAGCAATGGCTCTGGTAGTCTATTGCCTTTGAGTGGTCTGGATTTGAAGGACATCCCTGAGCAGGACAAATTCCAGTTACCTGGGAGCGGTTTGCAGACTGGCGCAGTTCCTAGTTGGACTGTATGATGGGTGAAGCCACAGGATGCAGTGTCTCCAGGCCTCTCCTCTCCATGATGGGTCTGTATTAGGAGCACACTTCAATCATGAAGCTGAATTAACTACTGTAAAGTGCCTGTATTGGCTTGGAGGGAGAGGATGCCTTCCCCTCTGTGCATCTCTTAAAGATACAGCCCCTCTATCTGAGCTGGGATGGGGTGGGAACTAAGTGTTCAGTAATGGGTTAGAGTGGCAAGAGAATGGGCCAGGATCCTGATCCAAGGCCCAGTGAAGTCTGCCATTGGCATCAGTGGGTTTCAGGCATTTTATGAGTGTCTCACGTTCTAACTTCCATCTTTAATCCTGTGAACCATTTATGAGGCCTTGCCCATGAGAGACTCTGTAAGTTGCAATGTAGACCTTGTAGATAACGCATGTTACGGCTGAGATTCCCATAGCCCTATATGGGATTTGGAGCCCCATTTTCTATTTGCTGTAATGGAACTTGGGCACCCAAATCCCTTAGCTAGCTTTTAAAATCCTGGTCTTCCTGAGGATTTTACATACCTCCTGTATAGCTACGTGTCTTAGGGTTGTAAAGAATCCACACCCCTGATAGCTGTAGTTACACTGACCTAACCCCCAGTGTAAACACCACTGTGTGACTGTAAGAATTCTTCTCTCTGTCTAGCTCTTGCCTCTCAGGGAGGTGGATTACCTACGCCAATGGGAGAGCTCCTCCATCTGCTTAGGTAGTGTCTATACCAAAGCTCTTCAGCAGGGCAGCTGTGCCACTGTAGTGTTTTCAGTGGAGATGCAGGTGAGACTATGAGTAATTTCGCTCCCTCTCTCTGATGGTCCCCCAAAGGGAACCTCTCCTGAAGGATTAAAGGCAGCCCTGCCTCACCACACATCTGGCTGAACAAATACCAGGTACTAGCATGGACTTCAGATGCCAAAGCCTGGTCATTTCTTTTTGCTTTTTCTAGAAATTGCAGCCTGCAGAGACTACTTAGCAATGAGTCATAGCCGCCTGGCTGTGATAGCACAGGCCATGTGTGCAGACACTTAAAAGCCAAGCCAGCTCTCCTTTGCTCAGTAGAGGTAACAGCAGGAATTTGATTAAAGACTGTTAAAAAAATAGAGATGATGAAAGGATGAAAGAGCGACCTGGAAACTTCATTCCTTTCTTTAGTTGTAACATAAGCTCATAAACCAAATTCGAAGCATTGTGTATCTGTGAGCGAGGGAGTGAGAACGTTTCCTGTATAGCAGCTCCAAAGCACTAAGGACTTTGAATATGCGACCTCGCAAGCCATCTGCTAATAATGGTCACAAATATTCTTGATGCAAGGGCACTCTTTTCCTTCTGGCTTGAGTGGGGGAGTGGTGCCCCTGCCACGCTGCAGTGACCCCTTTTCAATAGGCCCAGAACAGTGGCTGAAATAAGGGAGACCTGCTCGGGAATTTTTGTCCTATCCCCTTGTGCGCATGTGGGTTAGTTCCATCCCTGGGGCTGTCTTGGAGTAGTACTTCTGCACAGCACAAGTGGGCCAGCTGGCATATCACAGCGAGGATCAGCTATGCAAATGGCCAGCTGTGCCCATCAGCCCCCACTCAGGGACTTGAGCCTCCCCCAGCTGCCTCTAATAAGTGATCCCAGCAGCCAGAGGCAAATCCGCCCCAGCAGGTCCCAGTTCTTGCTGTGATCAGTGCTGCAGGCAAAGCAGATTCAAATTGCTTTTGACAACACCAGCACAGTCTGAGCTGTGTGCATGCGGCGGAGGTGAGGCTGTACCAGGTTTGCCTCAGGAGCTGTGAAGGTCTTGACTTGCCAGGCAGGGTCAGGCTTCAGACCCTCACAAAGGACTTCATTACAGAGTAAGCACAAACAGCACTAAAAGAATTTTGAGGAACCCCATTCCCAGGCTCCAACCCCCCACAGCCCTCAAACCTGCACCCCCATCCCCAGGCTTAACCCCTCTCAGCCCCAAGCCCAACCCTCATCCCCAGGATTAACCCACCTGAGCCCCAAACCGGCCACGGGACTCACCCATTTGTGGAGCTGGTTGGGGAGCCTACACCTCGTAGCCACATCTGTCCAGAGAAGGGAAGGCAGATGTGGAGGTGTTTCACTGGCAGGAGTGAGCTGTGTCACACCCACCAGAGGGGTGTGGCTGCTCGGCTTGGAGAGTGAATGAGGGGCTATCTACAGCTCCCTCCCCTGCCGTCGCTAAACTAATGCAGCTAAATTCAGTTGGTTTAACAGCTGGATCCATCCTGCCTCCCTGCTGGCTGTTAAACCAATTACATTTTGTTCTCCTGTTTCGATGGCAGCAGGGCAGGGAGATGCAGAGGAGATTTCTCCTGGAACCACAGAACCACGACCTTTTGGGAAACACTGACTTAGACTGTGAGCCCTTCAGGGTAAGGCCTGTGTCTTCCTGCAGCGTGAGTCTGCGCACACTTGGCACATGTTGGGTGGTACAGTAATATATGTAACTGGCAAATTCACCCGGTGCTGCTCAGGTCCTTAAGTCAATAACGATGGGGATGCTTTGGAAAATAAAAGGAAAATGTACATGCTTTATGTAAACAGTTGTATTTTTCAAAACCTGCCCCTTGCGCACCTCAATCCCCTGCCCCCAGCCTCTTCTCACACCTCCAGCCCTGTTTCCTGCACCCCCCACCATACCTCCAGCCTCCTGTCCTCAGTCCCCTGTGCTTGCTGTTCCCCTTCCTGTCCTTGGGAGGGAGCGAGAACAAAGTCAAAGCTGTTCCGTCCATAGGACTAGGTGGGGCGGCTGCCCCAGGCCCGTGTGTGGAGGCGCCCTGCGGCAGCCGCCCTAACAATCGTACATTGGGAGGTGGAGGATTACCTGGGGCAGGGTGCAGATGACGGGGGCAGACAGTGACAGCAACAGTCACAGGGGTCGTCTCCCCTTGGCGTCCGGCCCACACGCCGTACTCATGACATGGAGCGAGTGGCAGCCTGCTCTGCTCCACCACAGCCTCCCAGATTGTCAGGCCCCGCTTCTTTTTGGGCAGCTAGGAGAGCCCCACTTCCAGCTGCCTGCAGAGGGGGCTCAGCAGGCCAGGAGGGTGTAGAAGAGCATCATATGGTGGGGGGGAGGGAATGTAGGGAGGAGAAGAGCCTTGGGGGAAGTGAACCCCTGCGGCTGTTGATGTCATTCACAGTCCAGCCCCTGCCCCGGGTAATCCCCAACCAGGGATCAGGGTCGGGGTGGAGCAGGGAAGGGGTGAGGCATGTGGTGTGGAGGAGTTGCCCAGGGCCCCATGCCTGGGGGCCTGGGGGTGGGGAGCTTCAGCCCTCCCCCCAGCACAGCCGAGCCCCGGCCTTGCTTTGCGTTATGATGCGAGGAAGCTGCATACCGAATTTGGTGATCCTAGCGCTTAGGAGAAGTTCTTGAACCGACAGAGACACAGGCAGAGCTGCACGGACGAACCCTCTCGGATGTGTGCTAGGTAGGAGGGGAGGCTGGAACAATGCATACAGTGATGGTGCTCAGAGACATTGAACCAACCTAAACCCTGTATATGGTGGAAACCGCTTGGAGCCAGGAGGTGTGGGCAGCACCTTTAGTTGCAGCACACGTAGTAATAGGTCACTAGCTAGACCGTCACCTGCAGAGGCCTTGGTATATTGTTTATCTCATAGCTCCCTGTGGAGCAGCCCCCCTCTTTCTGAACATCCAGCAGCCTTCTGGCCGCCACCTCCTCCTCCACTTCCAGCAGTATTTCTCAGCTTGTTTTCCATCACTATCCGCTCCCAGCTCCTCCCTACGCTTGTAGCTGCGAGACCTTCAGCTCTGCGGGGCAGCAGCAGCCTTGTCTGTGTGAAGGTCTGTGCACCTCAAAGGTCGTGGAAAGGGTTAGCAGACTTGCCCTTTGCCTCATCCTGCACATGGAACAAGGGTAATCCATGCCAGCCCTTTGTAAAGCCAGCCTAGGGCCTGATCCAGACCAGTGCTGAGTACCTGCAACTTCTCCAGAAGTCAGTGGGAGCTGAAAATACTCAGTCACGGTCTGCTGGCCAAAAGAGGGAAGTGGTTGGAGCTCAGACAGCGGCTGAGTTCTGATTTCAGGACTCAGAGCAATTTCCCCATTGTGCTCCCCAGTAACTAAAGCTGAGGGGGGCGCCAGTCTCCAAGGCGCTTGAGTGCTGTCAGAGCCCCTGGAGGAGAGACGCCACCACTGGAGCTGCCTGCATTGAGCTTGTCTAAGGACTGGCAGCCGGCATTGAAGGAGCCAGGGCCTGAGGTATTTGAAGAATGTTAATGGTATGCTTGAGTGAAGAGCTTCAGAGCCAGGCTCTGAGAACCCCTCTCCCTGACATCTGTTGTTAACCACTGAGTGTCATAGCAACAGCTTCTCAAGAATGATTTTTTTTTTTACTAAAAGCCCCCCTGCCTCCCCGCACGCTCATGAATAAGCAGGATAGGGGCTTAGATTCCTTCTCCAGAGAGGCGACATGTCTTTCAGGCTTCAGCTTGTATTTGGTTTGGGAATTTGAGGAGGCATTTTGCCTTCAAAGCAAGATTTTCCAGGGCTTACGTTCAGGTATTAACTGACGCATATGATAGTTTTTGGATCATTCATAAGCCACCAGTTCATACCCCTAACCCTACGGGCAATTGTGACCAGCATCGTTACCACCTAAGAGCTTGTTAACACATGAGATGAGTTGAGGTTCTCAGCTTATTCTACAGTGAGTGATGATCCACCTCTCTGTCCCACTTGGTAAAACACTGATGCATCATCCCTTTGGTTCTACAAAGTATTACAAGGCAGGTTCTCAGACAATTTAAGTTAATGTAGTTTCAATTACTCCTGTGGGAGCTGTGCCAGTTTACATCAACTGAGGATCTGGCCCTCTGACTTGAATGGTATCACAGTACAATGATACTGACTGTCTCTCCCTCCATCCCATCCTGAGCATTATGAGAGATGCCAGCCTGGAAGGGTGCATGCTTTGAGAGCTGCTATTGAGAGTGCCGATGGAGGAGAAGATCGGCCGTATGAATGAAGGGTCTTACGTCTCCTTCTTCCTTTTTGGGGATCAGCTCCTGATATGCAGATCTCCTTCTCTCCCCATATCCCTGACCTCTTCTTATCAAGTGGACTCTAGAGATGGGCTCCTTTAAGTACATGTGTGGGCCAGTGTCCCCACTAACTTTTTCTATCTGTGTGTGTGGAATACATTTTGTTATATGCACCAAGACATGTCCATATGTGCACCACCAGTAGAACCATGAGCTGTGGTTTGAGGTTGGCTCTGGGTGCCTGGCTCATCAGCTGGGTGACACCTGAATTTCTTCTGGTTGGCCGCCCAAGTGCCCCGCTCATGGGGAACACCGGTGTGGTCTCATTGACTGCAATTGGACTATATATCTACTCAAAATTATGCATTTGCTGGATCAGGGCCAGAGGGCTTAGTACCCTGCCTAATCAAGTCTCTACAACAGTGGTTCCCAACCTGGGGTCTGTGGACCCCTGGGGCAGAGAGTGGTCCACAAGGTTATTGCAGGGAGTCCATGAAAAAAATTAAAAGTAAATAAAAATGGTCATAGAAAATAAGTTGTAAAGTTATAATTGATTATTACATTTAAATAAAATCTCCTCCAGTAATGTTATTAATTGGTGCCCGCAAATCTCTGGTGTAGTTTCCTTTTTCGTGTATTGAAGTGTACATAGCAGCTAGAATTGGCTTTGATGGCGGTCCATGACCGGTTTGGGGGGCGATTTGAGGGTCCACAAATGGTTTGGGAAGGAGCAGAGTGCTTGGGAGTGAAAAGGTTGGGAACCACTGTCCTGGAGCATAGGACCTTCTAGATTGGTAATGTCGTGCCAAACTTGAATCGTCAAAGTCTGTGGTCAATTTGGAAGACTAGAATAGGGCTGCTTCAAATTTGGCTTGGATTTCTGCTAGCCTGGTTTGCCCAGGGCTGCTGCCACCCTGTCCTTACACACAGAACAAGCACGGCTGTGCAGTGGCACAGAGGAAGGGATGAGGTCAGAGTGCATTTTGCTGACTTAGTGTCTGAGAAAAGGATAAATGCTGCTTTTTATCTACTGAGTGCAAAGAGTAAACTGACTTGTGCATCTTAAAGCGCCCCCTGTTCTGCTCCCTACAGACACCGTCAAAAACCGCTTCAAAGCTCAGCCTCTCGAGTCATAGAGCCATAGGGCTGGAAGGGACCTCACTGCCTCCAGTCCCTGACCGATACAAGCATGTTTCAATGAATTCCTGTGACCTGCAGGCTGCAGCGGCTCTTATGCAATTGGCACGAGGCAACAATGTAATTTCAGTTAGGGGTCAATCTAGCACAGGGGAACTTTGCTTAGAGTGCACTAGGAACTCTCTTCGTGCCTGGGAGCTGGTTGCTGGAGCCCAAATGTCTTGTGAATTCCTTGCTCAGGCCCTAACTGAGGCTTGGCAACAGGTGGCTCTGGAGCCACATGCAGCTCTTTGAGGAGCCACTTGCAGCTCTGAGCGCTGCTGCTCACTCCTCTTGCGGCTTTCATGGGTCTGCCCCACGAGAGCTCGTCACCTGATACATTATTTTGTTAGTCTTTAAAATGCTACTCGACTGCTGGTTTGTTTTGCTAGGATGCAGGCTGAGGCGGCTACCTCTCTGTTACGAAATGGAACTGGCTTAGCCGCTGGCAGGAGGGATCCAGCCATTAAACCAATTCAGTTTAGTTCCATTATTTCAGCAGGGGCAGGACAGGGAGCCACCCACGCTGCACGTGGGGGAAGGGAGGGAGGGAAGGGCCAAGCCGGCCCCTGCTGGAGCCATGCAGCTGCGCCTGCCTCTGCTGGAGCTGCCCAGCTGGGCTAAGGAGGAAGAGGCTGATGGGAGGCCCTCTTGTAAGAGCAGCTTCCCTCCCCGCAGGGCCTGCACCTCTCAGCTCCTCCTCGCTGCGCAGCAGCCGCCGGAGTCTGGAGCTGTGTCCAGCAGTGCAAGGTCAGCTCCCCGCAGACCCTGGCCCAGCTCCCTGCCCAGCCCGGGGACCTGGTGTGTCCAGCACCAGCGCCAGCACCACTGGGTGGGCAGCAGCTGGGAAAGTTGCAGGTACTTTCTGGCCTGAGAAGTATGGGGGGATCGAGAGGGGCGGGGAGGGAAGGTGGGCAGGAGGGACCCAGAGCGTGTGTAGGGGGAGAGCAGAAGGTGGGCAAGTAAGACCTGGGGTCAGTGGGCAGGTTGGGGCAGAGGCGGGTTAAACCTGGAGATGCGGGGTGCAATTTGGTGCTGAGAGGAGTTAAGCCTGGGAATGTGGGGGTGGGATGGGGGGTAAAGCTCAGGGATAGGGGGCAGATTTGGGGGCTGAGGTGGGTAAAGCTTGGAGATGGAGGTAACAACTTTCTAACTGGTACACATCATTGTGCGTGTGTGCGGTTCTTAAAATAGGGGTTACAAAAAGTACAGTTTGACCTTCTTTATTAAGGACTGTCTCTCACATGCATTGAGGCTCTGAAGTATTGATTTTGTATCTGAATTTGAAAAGATGGCTCTTCTCCTTATTTTGGTTGCAGATCGCTGCCCTAGGCTATTGCATGTGCTAATAGCTAGTTGGGTGTCATTTCCATTGCTTCATTTGCAAAAGCAATCACAGCAACAACAGGAGCAAATGCAGGTGAATAGCTGCAATGTATTTCTGGCATGTGCAAAAGCAGACTCAATTTCTATAATAGTAACAGAGAGGAAGCGGTGCTAGTCTATACACTATCAAAACAAAAAGCAGTCAAGTAGCACTTTAAAGACTAGCAAAATAGTTTATTAGGTGAGCTTTCGTGGGACAGACCCACTTTTTCAGATCATAGCCAGAGCAGAACAGACTCAATATTTAAGGCACAGAGAACCAAAAACAGTAAGCAAGGAGGACAAATCAGAAAAAGATAATCAAGGTGGGCAAATCAGAGAGTGGAGGGGTGGGGGGAAGGTCAAGAATTAGATTGAGCCAAGTATGCAGACGAGCTTGGCTCAATCTAATTCTTGACCTTCCCCCCCACCCCTCCACTCTCTGATTTGCTCACCTTGATTATCTTTCTCTGATTTGTCCTCCTTGCTTACTGTTTTTGGTTCTCTGTGCCTTAAATATTGAGTCTGTTCTGGTCTGGCTATGGTCTGAAGAAGTGGGTCTGTCCCACGAAAGCTCACCTAATAAACTATTTTGCTAGTCTTTAAAGTGCTACTTGACTGCTTTTTGTTTCAATTGCTATAAGAGATGAGTAACAGAGAGATAGCTGTGCTAGTCTATATACTATCAAAACAAAAAAGCAGTCCAGTAGCACTTTAAAGACTAACAGAATAATTTATGAGGTGATGAGCTTTCGTGGGACAGACCCACCTCTTCAGATCATAGCCATACCAGAACAGACTCAATATTTAAGGCACAGAGAACCAAAAATAGTAATCAAGGTTGACAAATCAGAAAAATGTTATCAAGGTGAGCAGATCAGAGAGTAGAGGGGCAGTACCATACTCTACTGGAAACCCACTGATTGCTAACATGCTTCTAGCTTCCATCCTGCACACACAACTAGATCCATTGTTTACAGTCAAGCCCTCAGGTACAATTGCATTTGCTTTGATCCTACTGACAGAGACCGAAAACTACAAGATCTTTACTAAATATTCATAAACCTGAATTGCCCACCAGGAGAAATAAAAAAAAACAAATTGACAGGGCCAGACGCATACCCAGAGACCAGCTACTCCAAGATAGGTCCGAAAAAGCCAAGAACAGAACACCACTGGTCATTACCTAGAGCCCCCAACTCAAACCACTGCAAAGCATTATTAAAGGCCTACAACCTATCCTTAATCAGGATGCCACACTCCAGAAGGCCCAAGGTGACAGGCCTGTTCCCTCCTACAGACAACCTCACAATCTTATGAGGATTCTCACCCACAACCACAGTCTGTACCCCAGGAACACCAGCCCTGGAACTTTTCCTTACAACAAAGCCCGCTGCCAGCTTTGTCCACATATTTATTCTGGAGATACCATCACTGGACCTCACCGGGCTATTCACAGAATCATGGGCACATTCTCATGTTCCTCAGCTAACCTCATATATGCCATCATGTGCCAACAATGCCCAGATGCTTTGTGTATTGGACAGACTTCAAACTCTCTTGGATAAAGAATTAATGGGCACAAAACAGACATAAAAACACTCCTAATCCACAAACCGATCAGCCAGCATTTTAATGGAGTGGGCCATTCTGTTAATGACCTGAAAGTTTGCGTCTTACGGAAGAAGGATTTTCACAACACTTTGGAAAGAGAGGCTGCTGAACTCTCTTTTATATTCAAATTCGACACATTAACCCATGGTTTGAACTGGGATGGGAATTTTTTAGGTCATTATAGGGGATCTTTTGCATACTTGGCTTAATCTAATTCTTGACTCCCACACCTTCTGCCCCTCTACTCTCTGATTTGCTCACCTTGATAATATTTTTTCTGATTTGTCAACCTTGATTACTATTTTTGGCTCTCTGTGCTTTAAATATTGAGTCTGTTCTGGTCTGGCTATGGTCTGAAGAAGTGGGTCTGTCCCACGAAAGCTCATCACCTAATATTCTGTTAGTATTTAAAGTGCTACTGGCCTGCTTTTTTGTTTTTATAAGAGATGAGCTGATATTTCCAAAGAACCTACAGAATCAGGTGCCCAACTCCTACTGAAAATTTGCTGGAGTGGGAGACTTAATTCCCTTAAACCTATTTCCAAATGGGCCTTAAAATTAGACTGTAAAGAGCACTCAGACAGGTTCTGTAGGCAACACATCTGGAGCTGGTGATGGACTAGATGACCTGGTAAGTTCTTATAGGTGTGTTCTATTTTGTAACTTGTCTTATTTTTCTGAAAAGGCCATGCAATAGTCTTAAAGTGATCATACAGGGATAACGAATTCCACGTGTCATTTCATATGGAAACAACAAGAAGTCCTGTGGCACCTTCTAGACTAATGGATATTTTGAAGCATAAGCTTTCGTGGGCAAACATTTGCTTCATCAAAGTGGGTCATAGACTCACAGGACTGGAAGGAACCTCAGGAGGTCATATAGTCCAGCCCCCTGCTTCCAGCAGGATCAACCCCAACTAAGTCATCCCAGCCAGGACGTTGTCAACCTTGGACTTAAAAATCCCTAGGGATGCAGATTTTACCACCTCTATAGGCAACACATGCCAGTGCTTCACCACACTCCTGTTGAAGTAGTTTTTCCTAATATCCAACCTATTTCTCTCCTTCTGTAACTTCAGACCATTTCTCCTTTTTCTGCCATCTGTCAGCACTGAGAACAGTTTCTCTCCATCCTCTTTAGAGCGCTCCTTCAGGAAGTTGAAGGCTGCTATTAAATCACACCTCAGTCTTCTCTTCTGCAAACTAAACAAGCCCAACTCCCTCAGCCTCTCCTCATAGGTCAAGTGCTCCAGCCCCTTAATCATTTTCATTGCCCTCCACTGACCCTGCTCCAGCACACCCGGATCCTTTCTATACTGGGGACCCCAAAACTGGACTCAATACTCCAAATGCAGCCTCACCAGTGCCAAACAGAGAGGAACAACCAGTTCTCTAGATCTGCTTGAAATGCTCCTCCTAATGCACCCCAATATGCTGTTAGCCTTCTTAGCTGCAAGGGCACACTGTTTACTCATATCCAGCCTTTCATCCACCAAAAACCCTAAGTCCCTTTCTGCAGTACTGCTGCTTACCCAATCAGTCTCCAGCCTATAACAATGCCTGGGATTCTTCTGTCCCAGCTGCAGGACTCTACGCTTCTCCTTGTTGAACTGCATCAGATTTCTTTTTGCCCAGTCCTCCAATTTATCCAGGTCACTCAGGATCCTATCTCTACCCTCCAATGTATCTACCTCTCCCCCTAGCTCGGTGTCATCTGCAAACTTGCTGAGGGTGCAATCCAGTCCCTCATCCAGCTCGTTAATAAAGATGTTGAGCAACACCAGTCCCAGAACCAAGACTTGGGACGCTTCGCTTGAAACTGACCTCCAGCCTGCTATTAAGCCATTGACCACTACCCGTTGGGCCTGACCATCAAGCCAGCTTTCTATCCATCTTACAGTCCATGTATCCAATCCGTAATTCCTTAACGTATGGGCAAGAATGTAATGGGAGACTGTTTCAAGAGCTTTGCTGAAGTCAAGGTATATCACATCCACTGATGTCTTTGCCCACGAAAGCTTATGCTCCAAAATATCTGTTAGTCTAGAAGGTGCCACAGGACTTCTTGTTGTTTTTGAAGATACAGACTAACTCAGCTACCCCTCTGATAGTCGTTCATATGGAGAGCCATTCTGGCTGAGCAAGGCTTTGTGCAGCGCATACTTCGTAAAAAGTTAATGCTACTTACTTTCCAAATAACACATTGATTTTCCTATCAATGGAGCCATTTGCATATTCATCCATCTAACACATTAATGGGCTGTGATAAATACAGGAGTGCAGTGGAAAAACCACATGACCACAATGGGGTCAGAGAAAAATCTCTCTATTCATGCCATTCCGGAAGATCTGTCCTGCAGTGAGTGAGAAAATCATCCCTATCAGTTCTGCAGGTTGTCATGAGCCTTTGAAATTAGTCACCCACTATAATGGCAGGATTGTTCATAGTGAAGAGGGTGAAAACTGATAGCTGCAGAAGGGCTGCTGGGGCAGGGGACTCTTCCCCTAATCAACAGTAGTCGTTATCACCTGGTGGCTATCAGTCTCCAGCAAGCAATTTGTCCCACTATCAGCTTTCTGAGGACTAGATCTGTTTGCCTATGGCCATGAGTAGCAGCAAAGGGCCCTGCTGGGAATTTTAAGCTGCAGGAATTGTTTGGCTTTGATAAGAAGGAAGGCAAAGTATTTCTTCATTGGAGGCAGGAGAGAATTCAGCAGAGGTGTCTCCCTGAGCCTATGAAGATGGCGAAACGAGTCACTATAACCCAGTAATACTCTTGGACCAAGAAATTATTCCAGACAGAACCCCAACATAATAGAATTGCATCTTCTAGGCGCCATTAGACTCAGAAAATCTTATATTTCTTTCTTTTGATCTTTCCCGGGGCAGCTGATATGTTTCAGTGATAAAAGATTAAGAGTTTGTTCTCAGTGGGAATTATTAATATAGAATCATAGAACTGGAAGGAATCATGAGAGGTCAACAAGTCCATCCTCTGCACTCCTGGCAAGTCAAATCACCATCTGTTTCATCCTTGTGAGATATTTATCTAATCCGTTCTTGAATATATCTAGTGATGGAAATTCCACAACCTCCCTAGGCAATTTATTCCAGTGTTTAACCACCTTGACAGGAAGTTTTTCCTTATGTCTGACTTAAAGCTCCCTTGCTGCAATTTAAGTCCATTGCTTCGAGTCCTATCATCAGAGGTAAGGAGAATAATTTTTCTCCCTCCTCCTTGTAACAATCTTTTAAAAACCTGAAAGCTGTTATCATGTCCCCCCTCAGTCTTGTCTTGTCCAGACTAAACAAGTCCAGTTCTTTCAATCTTTCCTCCTCGGTCATGTTCTCTAGACCTTTAATCATTTTTACTGCTCTTCCCTGGATGTTCTTAATGTTGTTCACCTCTTTCCTGAAATATGGCACCCAGAACTGGACACAATACTCCAGTTGAGGCCTAATCAGTGCAGAGAAAGCCAAACCCTGGAATCTTTCTGCCCTGAGCAGATCACCCACTGAAGCAAAAGGGCGGCTTACATTAGTAACATCTGAATGATTTGGCTAATATGGATCAGAGGCAAGTAGAGGTCTGATGCAAAACCCACCACACAATGAGCTATGCATCCAGTTAATTTAAAACCAATGACAACTGGTGATGGAAAGCCTTGTGAGGAACTGGGTTAGACCAATGAGAACTCCTGTCAGTTCCCTGAATTGGGCCTATTTCTGGAAGTGAACCAAAATTATATTGTTTGCTGGGTTCCGAAATGTTCTTTAGGTCTCCTGGCACTGTCCTCTCTCCCTCATTTCCAACCGTTATTGCCAGGGTGTTGGGACCTAAGCTGGTGGTTAGTTGCGTCGCTGTGGAACCGCACAGCTGCCTAGTTCTCATGGTGCAGGCGCTCAAGGAACCTGCCAAATGCAAGGGGCTGCCAGCCAAAGGAGAGCTGCCCCCCATCCCCATCCAGCCAAGCCTCCACCTGCCCTGGCCAAGGGAGAGTTTGCTTGAAACTGGCGCCCCTCCCCTCACATGAACACAACTGTGGCCAGAGAGGCCCAGCCCCTGACCCTACCTCCCCTACCCCCCAACTGGTGCTAGAATGGCCCAGACCCGGAGCCCACCCCCTGCTGCGGCCAGAGAGGCCCAACGCAGACCTAGTCATGGCACCAGGATCTGCTGCTGCCAGGACAGCTATCCCCACGTTCCACACCAGCCCCGGCCGGAACCTGCTGGGAGTCAGGGAGGGGCACCTATCCTGCAGCCCTGGTCCCAGAACTGCCATGGCGGGGAGAGAGGATTTTCTCTCCCAGCCCAGCTGCTGCTGTGAGGAGAGAGAGAGACTTCTATCCCTGCAGTACCCCCAGAGCATGGCCCCGCCCCAGAGGCCACATCGCAGTCTGGAACCCAAACACCCTTGCACTCCAAGCCACTTTCCCAGGGCTAACCCATTCATCCACGGCCCTGCAACAGAGCCCACGCCCCAACCAGAGCCCTCACACCCTTGCACCCTAGACTTGAGGCCTCCACCCACCCCATACTGAGACCCCCGGGGCCCCACCCCTGCCACATGACATTTGTTATGTGCGTCAATATGAAGGTGATGTGTCACACATTACCTTCACACTGGTACACTTACAAAAACTCATTCCGCTCCAAGGCAGGAAAAGATTAGTGGGATCCCTGAATGGGATTTCTGGTTTCTAGCTTCATCCAGAAGCAAGACTGTTCAAATCCTACAATGGCAGTCCCTGGTTACTTGTGGTGTAACCCAACAAGAGAGAGTGGGATAAGAATGGAGATTAGTGGCTACGTTTGGTAGACACTTCCCCATGGATAAACATCCAGCCATAACTGAAGACTAATTCCAAACTCTGCACGTTTCCTGTCACTGGTCCCCTTGGTTTCCTGTGCTCTGTGTTCCAGTGAGTGAGAATGTTGTAATATATGGCTCCATCGTGCATTTATTGGTGCACCCACAGTTCCCAGTGTAGGTAAAAGGGATGGGGTGTTTTGGTGCAAGAGGAAAGACAAGCTGCTGCAGACGGCTGAAGTCGATACAGGTTCAGTCTCATTCTGTCTCTGTGAAGAACAGGAGTTTTCTCCAGAGTGGAGTGCTTTGCTTCCAGTTTTGGAACACTTTAAAAACAAACTGGAAATCTAAGCTAATTCCTCCAATGCGCTTTAGCAGTGTTGGCATCTCTTAGATCTTTGATATTAATCTCAAAGCCCCAGCTCTGGGAGTCATGTGATTCATGAGAATGTCAGCTTTCATTTAAAACATGGTGTCTGGCACTCATGGCTCAATGCTCAGAAAAGTATAATACATATGGGGTTCTTTTTTCCCTTATTCCTTACCAATCCTCAGCCTTCTAAAGCCAACCTCATGACTTGGAGAACTGACTCATGGATTTAGAAGACTGGGGTGGCAATGTTGCATAGAGAGGCAAGCAGACACATTCTGCAATGTTCAGGACTTGATTCCCAGAGGTGCTGTACACACACAACTCCCATTGAGTTCAATTATCACCTCCCCAAATTAGATCCATCACGTGGAATGAAATCCACTTCTCTCTGTGGACCAGATGAGGTTGACCCAGCTGGGATCTTTCTCCTGGCAGTAACACAACCTCATTTACCACTCAACTAGGTGTATTTTGTGGAAGAGGGAGGCAGGGAAATGAATCTTTGCCTCGACGTTATTTCATTACCTTGATCCCTCCCCAAAAGCATCAAGCTTTGGTAATGATGAGGATACATGTTTGCAGTAGAATGAAGCCCCCTGTTGAAGTGGTGTTTCTCCCTTACTGTCACTCTGTACTCACTCATACAGCAGTTTCATTTTAAAAAGTCACACTTGAGAAGCTCGTAGGCCACCAGGAGGAAGGCTTGCTTTGCTTAAGTTTGGGGGAAGAGAGAAAGCGTAATAATGAACACCATATACAATGCTCTCTCATTCCCCATATCTACATGATGGCCAAATGATTGTCACTGTGGGAACCATAACTTGAGTTTGCTGACTTTTCTGTGCATGCCAATCCCTCGCCCGTAAAGTTGCAGTAATATGTAGCCTCTCATTTAAGCAATACTATGGCCTTTGTCTCACAAACTCTAAAGGAAAGACAAAAGACATAGTTGAGCCTGGATCTTCTGAGACATTCTAAGAACATGCACTCACACATATTCTCTTGCCCGCTGAGGAATTTATGGCCATTAGGATGTTCTCTAATGAGCACAAAACATGACTGTTACATCCTTGCTTAATTAGTTTGACAGATTTTCATTTAAATATAAAAAGACTTCTAACCCTTCGAGACCAAAAGGGGGGCTTGTCTTCACTTGACTGTTTGACTCTGGTGTGCTGGAATGGGGGAAGGGGATCAGCCAAGAATGAATAATTCCCATCTTTTAATTCCAGGCCTCCATTGTAACTTGCAGCTTTCCAAGTTCCCCTGCACACCTTTGGGCGTGCTGCACATCACAGCTTTTCCACCTACAGAGGGGAGAGCCCCAGGAGGGCATATGCCAGGTGTTCTGAGATGTGAGAGTTGGTGCTGGTTGCTCTTGTCTGGTCACCCAATCCATTAGCCCTCTGTAGGGTCTGTTTTTAACTCTCAGTTTGGGGCCCAGTCCAACTTCCACAAATGATATTGGGAAGACTCTCATGGTATGTCTAGACTACACAGAAGATCAAGCCAGTCGGGGTCCATTTCCGGAGTTCAATTTTGCAGGGGAGAGTTTCTCCCATTGACCTCCCTCTGTGAAGATGGCCAGGTAAGTCGACTGCAGATAAGTTGATTCTAGCTACACAATTGCCATAGCTAGAATTGCATATCTGCAATTGACTTACCTGCCTAGAGTACACCAAACCTCACTTTAGCAGGAGATGGGAGTTAGGTGTTTACTTGCAATCATATGATTTGGCAACTAGATGTCTCTGTGTGCTGTCCAGAGTTCCAGAATGCAATGTGATCCTGATAAACACGAGACAAAATTGAAACACAGACTGTATGAAAGCTTGTCCATTGTTTGCAGTGTTTCCCCTAATGCGTACAGTTTAAGACCAACTGTGGGTCCATATGTCACGTTAGGGAAATTGGAAGGCAGGGCCTTCTGGTTCCTCTTGCTCTCCCAAATGACAGAGAACTGGCATCAAACCAGGGCACTGATAAATTCTCTTCTACACTTTGTAGCAAATCCCATGGGAATTTAAGAAACAGAAAGGTGTTCCTGAGTGGCTTTATATGGGACATCACAGTCATCAGCTGTACCACATACCAGCCGTGTCCGCCTGGAGCTTTCCCAGAAATTCCTCCTTGTGCTGTAGCTTTGGTGAGTTCTCACTGTGCCTCCTGGAGGTACAAGCGGGAACGTAGATTGGCCTGCAGTGTTATCCTCACTGTCATCTAGACCTGCTCAGACAACAGAATGACTCTAATGTCTTCTAATGAAGACTCTGCAATTAGAACACTTCTTCCTCTGTTTTTTACGTAACATAACCCCTAGCATTGTTTTGGGCTTGCTGGTTATGGAATGTCTCTATGGCTTGAATCTCTATTAAATAACATGGAAAAATCATTTTCTCCTGGAGACCTTCTATGCTAACGAGTAGCGGGAGTGCGCACTTTAAAAGGTTCCCTGCACAGCCTCAAACCACTTGGAAATTAATGCAATTCCATACGTATAGCAAGGATAGTAGCACTCCTGTCAACCTGCCAGGGGTATTATTTTGCCAACACTCTTGGAGTTGCACTAGTTAGACAGCAAAGCACATAGATAGTCAGGAAAACCGTAGAAACCGCCACTGCAATCACACAGATGTTTCCCTTAGCAGAGCTGAGGAACGTACACCACGTCCTCTGCTCCCAGAGCACAGGGAGAACCCCATGAGCTGAAGGAGGAGTCCTTGTTGCTAGGGCCAGTTTTTGAGAGCATGCTGGGGATTATTGGATTTGGATTTAAAAATTGAGTGAATTCATC
The DNA here is from genome assembly GCF_033958435.1 of Carettochelys insculpta. Classification (NCBI taxonomy): domain Eukaryota; kingdom Metazoa; phylum Chordata; order Testudines; family Carettochelyidae; genus Carettochelys; species Carettochelys insculpta. The sequence continues at coordinate 127,842,938 of NC_134140.1, read as the reverse complement.
CAGAAAGAATTTGTGGGTTTTGTTTCTGATAGAAAATCCCTTTAGTTTTAGAATTAAAATTTGATGGACGGTTTGGGCTTCATGTGGAAGTGGATGGATTTTGGATGGAAGCTGATAATTGCTCCAGAGAACTGAAACAAAATACATTGTTAACTGAAAAAGATGAACTGAACCGAACAAGCCCTTTGTGGAACTTGAAAGCTTGTCTCTTTCACGGACAGAAATCGGTCCGAAAAACAGATGTTACCTCAGCCAGTTCTCAAGAAAGTCCTTTTTCACCCTTGGCCATGTCCTCCATGAGGTTGTGCCCTGTCACAGTGTTCAGGCTCTGGAGTGGTTTTTGAATAACAATATTATTTTCAGAAGGTGACGGGCATCTAGAAGACAGGAGCTCAGACAGCTCCTTTGTGGGAGTGGCGGATGATGCTAAGTGGCCATTTAAAGGCCTTTATTTGCAACGTAACTGTCCGCTAACATCAAAAAGCTGAGCCATTGGGTATTAGGTTGTCCAGCAGAGTGCTAGCAGCTGCAGCCCTGGTAACATAGCAGCTAGCTGGGGGGGAAATTTTGAAGTATCAGCTTCAACTTCAATCATTAAATTTGGTTTGGAAGGATAGAAATATAATCTTCTGGGTTTCAGGCTCACTCAGTTACCTCCTGATAGGCTAACAAGTAGAAGAAACATTTTATTCACCTGTGCCTCTCCATGCTGGGGCAGTGGTACACGTTAACCAATACATTATTATTCCCTGTAAGGATGATACCAACCCAAAGACCTTCAGTCTCCCTCCTCTACCCTACATGGAAAATCCTTCCTAAGCTGCTAAAAGAGAAAGCTAACCCTTACCTCCTGGACTACCAGTTCCCCACCCTTTTTTTCCTAGCTGCACACATGCAAAATATCTAACATAAAGGTGATAGGGAGCCGTTCAGACACACCCAGCTTTCTGCTTCTTGTGTTGCCTTAGTGAGTACACAGCTTCAACAGACCTGTTTTTTCAGAAAATAAGAAACTCAGTGGTGTGACTGCAGACTTCCTCCAGTTCAATAGATAGCAATAGCTGGCCTCAGGTTCCGTAAGGAGAGGTCATGTAGAATTTCAAAGACTAGCAGTTGGGAATGTGGGGCTCAAAGTCTTAAACCTCAGAGTTTTGTTTTAACACTGGGATGGGGAGGGTGTTGGGGTTGTCGAATTTGTGTAGGGAGTGTAGAGTAAGCACATCATGCCCTGTGCCATCTGTCTCTAGCACGGTGGTAACCTGACCTGGTAACGTCTGTCAGCTCATATGTACCTGCATTGAGGTCTGGCAGAAAAAGGTCCATGAACCGGCCCATTCAGTGGAAGTGCTGTTCTCGGAGTGGGTTCCTTGCAGACATTCTAGAACCTTGCTTGACTTTCAGATCCCTGCCAATGCTTTCACGGTGCAGCTGTAGGGGGGCCAAATTCATCTTGGGTGTTGCTTCACTGAAGGGAACAAAGTTACGCTGCACGTAAGAAGCAGCCCTGGGACTTCCATCGTAGTTCACGGTAGAAATGCAGGCTGCTGAAGCCACATCGCTGTTTAGCAAAGGACAAACAAGCAAGATTATTTCAGATACTGTCCATCCTTTCATTGTCAGGAAGGGAGTTGAATGTGCCTTAGCACCCAGCTCCATTAGTCTGGGTATAGGTGGGTTTTACTTGGTGGTAACAAGGTGTTTGTTAGAGATTGTCTTCTTGCAGTGGAAGCTGCTGCTGAGAATGTCTTCTGTGAATTTATGTAACGGCCCTCGACTCAGGAACAAAACACTGTGGAGAGAGCAAGGAGTAAATGACTGGCTCTGCCTGAAGAGATCAGTGTCCTATTCAGTCTGGTGTTTGTCCTTGGTAGTAGTTTACAACAGAGGCTCCAGAACATACAGAACTTTCTTTTCCTGCTTTTGTACCTGGTTAAGCATATACCATGGGGATTAATTGCTGGCATCTTCCTTTGGACTTGGTGTCTTTTTATGCTCTGTTACCATTTCTTGTTTTATTTACCCCCACCACCTCTCTTTTATTTCTGGATAGTTGTTCTTTGAGGGAGCGTTATCTTTCACTGTCTTGTATCCCATGTGCTGAAGTTTCTGCTCCGTTATGTTGGCATTAGCGGGGCAGAATTTCCATACCATCTTCTCTGTGACTTTTTGTCTGGAGTGGGAATATTTCAGGGATCCTCCATCTTCCCCCACTTTTGATCACCCTCAGAGGAACTGTATTGGATTAACCATTTTTCTACGTCAGGAGACCTCAACATGGTACCCCTCAATGAAGTTCCTGGGTTGAATGGCAGGAACACTCATAGACCAAGATGAAATCTCCCTCCAATGGACTCTCCCTCTCACTTAGAAGCTTGACCACAGGGTACTAATAGGCAGCAAATGTATATCACCCCAGCAGCTCTTTCCCGCCCCGAAATGCCTGGATTAGTTTAGATATTCAGCTCAGATTTTCCATGCAACCCTAGTATACTGCAAGCCATTAGGACACCACATGGCCCTTTAGCCATTCTAATGTAATCGCTTCTTGGTGTATGTGGTTACCAGGGAGGGGACAGAAAACATACGCACCTCTGTACCTGGCAAGTACGTTTATCAGTGCTGACAGAGCGAGTATTGCTGCACAGGGGTTTCAGTAGCAAATATAAAATATTAGACACTGGGAGTTATTTCTCTATATCCTTTCAGAAGTCTGAGTTCTGAGTTGGCTGTGATTTCCTCCACACAGCAGCTCTCATCTTAGAAAATCCTACCACTGTGGCTACCGGCTGAGTAAGTGGGAGGCTTCCCTTTATCCACTTAACATTTGCTGCCTATTAGTGCCTGTTGGTCAAGCTGCTAACTATGAGAGAGTGTCTGTTTGAGGCTGGAGCAAGATCATACGTCTCATTTATATCATGTGCAGGTATAAAAAAGGTGGAGAAGTTGAGGAGAACAATACTCAGGGGCTAAGCTTGCAACTATAGCAGAATAAAAGTGTTTTCTCACCTGCAGGTGACTAAAAACACACTGAAATCTTAGAGAACACCAGATGATTCATTGTTTCCACATGCGTTAACAGGCCAAGTATAGCTGCGGTGAAGCGGAGGGTTACTTCTGCCTGCCAACAAATATGGAAACTATAAAGTGCCTCGTCATCAGTAGGATGTTAACATGGGTTAGTTAACCTAAGGTGAGAACCTCCCTTTTCCCTAGTGAAGACAAAAGTCATGGAGAGACACAGCTCTTTACTTCCCTCAGTACCTCAGCTCTTAGCCCTATCTCCCTTTCTCAGCAAAAACTCTTTCAGAGATCTCATTGGCAGTGCTGACTCAGTGATGAATTAGCTCGACTGGAATTCAACCCTCTTGTTTGCTTAAGTTATTCTTATCAGATAGGCTGCGCTTGTGTGAGAGGGGAAAAGGCTCTTCCTTTTTGCAGATCTGCCTGGGCAGGAAATGATCTGCAGCCAAAATTGCATTTGTGCTTCTAGGGGAGTGCCTTGAAAAGACCCAGACTCACATTTCAACCCATTAAGCCGTCAGCCATACTTTATTGGAGCCCCCTCCCCTCAGCATTTTGATTTTCTCTTGCTGATAAGAGCGGTGTCAGGCACAGCTTTCCTGCCCCTGTTAAGGGTGTGAGAGACCCCTTCAGCCTCGGAGCAGGGGAGTCAATGACCTTCACCCCAATGATACAAACACTGATGATTTCAGCTCTGTGTGTTGATCAGCCATAAACAGAGAGAGAGATAACAATTGGTCCAGAGGGGTAAGTGGTAGCATCCTCGTGGAGGTGTTAAAAAGCATGGGTTGAGTTTGGACATACGTGGATTTTGTCAATAATCTCTTAGAGTTGGGTAACCTATTCAGAGAGAACAGTTTGTCCAACAGATTTATTTAGCCACTTTTCACTTATCTGTGAACAGATACACCCAGGGGTTATTTGTTCTGTGGGTGTTTCACCTAACACTTAGGACAAGCCTAGGTCAGCAGTGGCTGTTTGCCATGACCAGCTGTTGGTAGGGTTATGGGACTGGTCACCTAAAGCTGGACTGTGCCACCCTCTGTACGGACCTTTGATCAGACTTCCTGGATCTCAGGCCTAGTGGAGAGCCCAGCCACTGCTCTCTAGACTTCACCAGTTCTGAGTAAGTGGAGGGAGAGGGGAACTTGACTTTGTCTCCCTCTGATTGTGGGCCAGAGGAGCAAGACAGATGCATGGGTGGAGAAGGGAGTAGGGTGCACCCTTTCGGGGACTTCAGAAAATCACTTCCCCCCTTTGACCCATGAGCAAGAGTGGAGCAGGGAAGGAGCTCTGACCCTATGAGACACAATTCTTCATGGTGTCGCATGGTCACATTCTCTTTCTTCCTCATTGCTGCATGTAAAGGCTCAGGCTAGTGTTTCTGTTCTCTGTCTCGAAACTATGAAGAGATGGTGTGGGTGTTTTTTTTTTTCCCCACAGTTGAAGCCTGATTCTGCTCTGTTGAAGCCAATGGGAATTTTTCTTTGACTGCAGTGGGGCAGAGCTATTTTGTGAACACCTGTACCCATACACAAGCAAATGTGCATTTATGGAGAGCCAGGTATTTGCATCAAGAGAACCGGTTTGCATGAACATTCAGAAATAAGCACGTGGACAGGCCAAACACCATTCAAATCTGGGAGACTGTTCACTACTAGTTTTCCCACTGTTCGCTGTGTGCCGATCTTCTTGCAGCCTCAGTGAAACTGTTCAGTGAATGTTCACCCTTAAACAAAAAAGCCCTGAATCTTTTTCCCAAACAACAACATTCAAATGAAAGCGTCTTGGTACAATCTGCATAGTTTGCTTGCTGTGCCCAGTGTTTCAAAATCTTAAACCACCTTGTGTGTATGGTTTAATAACCAGCAATTGTTTGCTAAGTGTTTGTTGGTACAGTGCTGTAATTATTGGTGTATATATAGGTTAGAAGGAACTAGAGAATATGGAGGTGGTTGTACAGAAGAAAAATAATGGACACTGCTGTGAACAGTCGCAACTCTTCCGGTTTGCCCACCTCTCTGGCAATTTGGCAGTTTGCTGAGTGCACTCCTGGAAAGACAAAGCTCCTCATCTGGTGAGCTGCCAAAGATCCAGGGCTTCCTGGCTTCTTCTCTTCACAAGGCGGAAAGCCAGGCAGCTCAGGAAGTTAGATAGTAGGATCTCCCCAACTGGCGAGCTCTCTGAGTCTCAGAAGCCCACCAGTAACTTCAAGCACCCAAATTTGAAAATTTTGGTGTATGTTCTTCCTTTTTAATTTAAAAAAAACCAAACAAAGTAAAAGTATTGGATAAATTTGGAGCTCATAAAACATGGAAGCCTATTTGATCGGATGAAAACCCTAAAATAGAACCATAAATAGGTACCTGCCCTCCTCCACAAGTCAATTTATTGCAGAAGAAGAAGGCAGACACAAGAATGGGGGTTTGGTCAACAAAACTAATCCAGAGGAGGACTCCAGGCAGAGAACCCAGGGTTGTGCCTACAGCTCTGAGAAACCATAAAAAAGGAGCTTGATGGACTTTGCCCAGAGACACTCTGCTTGGATATATGAATGAACAAGTGATGAGAAGTAGGCCCCACCCTTCCAGCCATCTTATAAAGGTACCAGATTAGCAACCTGGCAGATGAAAGCCCTCTGTTTCTCCATGGGACAGGCCCAGTACCGGCTGCATCAGTGCAAGCTTACTCACCCTGCATTACTGATGTCACTCAACCCTTTCCAGGTGCCTTACATGTCATTAAGGTGCCAGGCCCATCTAGCCTTTGGCCTCTCTGCTGTTGCCATGGGGCTGACCCTGCCCAGCCGTGATGCTGGGTTTTCTGACATGGACAGGACCCCTGGATTGGAAGTGCTTTTCCAGTGTGTTGCCAGTGTGAAGCAGATGGAGCGGAAAGTGTATTCTTAAGGCCAAGGGAGAGGAGTGGGAGGGGAGAGTCAAGGAGAAACATGGGGGCTGGGAAACATCAAGGTGTGTGCTGGGCGTCTCTGTTGACAAGGCCTCTTCTTATCCTCCTTATGCAGGTTTAACGGCCACCCCTCCCCTCTTGACTTCTATGGGACTAGTCAGACAATAAAGATTACTCATGTGAGTAGAGCTGTGCAGGGCTGAGCCTATATATCCTGACCACATTTCCCTTCCTTCTTTGGAACTTCTGACCTTGAGCCAGGGGGCTGGGGAGGGAGAAGTGGGAGGGCAGGGAGTCCTCCAGGGAGCCATGAATTCTAGCTGCAGTCCCAAGGTCGATTAACTGAGCTGTCCCGCCAGTGACAGTTGTGTGACCTCCCGGAGCTGTTACATGTCTGGGGTGAAAGGTGTTTCATTCTTCGTTCCCCTTTTGTCTGGCGATTTCACAGTCCAGAAGGGCTGAGTGGCTAGCTGAGGGCAACTGATGGTCCTTGATCAGACAACGAAGAACAGAACAGAGCCAGTTCTAGTTGGCATTACAGGCAGGCCTTGAACGAGCATATCGGCAGAGATCAAATGGCGGCGGCAGCTCCAGTGCAGAGATGACTGTGTCTCGTTTTTACGACCATTCAGCTCACAGAAAGTTTGCCAGCCCGTGAGTGGTTTGCACCAGGTCTGATCTGCCCTTCAGTGATTTGTTCAATCTTCATTAACTCACCTTCCTGGAAAAGCTGCAAGAAAGAGACTAAGGAGACAAGACTGAGGAGAAAGCCCATTTTGAATAATGGGACAAGCATGTAAAAATGTCTATCTCAGGACACTGGTCTGGAATCAGGAAACTTGGGTTCAGTCCCTGGCTGTGCCATGGTCTTTGGGCAAGTCGCTTTTGTTTCCCATCCCACTCGAGAGAGTCGGTCTTGTGTGTTGAGATTGTGAGTCGTTCAGGGCGGGAGTTGTCCTCTTCTATAGATTTATGCAGCACCAAATCCTGGAGGCTCCATCTCAGCCAGGGCCTCTAGATGCCCCCTGAGTACAAATAATACCCTGAGAAGTTGTAGTTGCTGCTGAGTTCCTGCCTCTATTTGGGCCAGCGGAGCAGTGTTCCACCGTCTGAAGGAAAGGAAAACTACACCTAGGAGACAGCACTAGTCTGCATGAAGCATTGTGGCTTTGAGGGTGTATTCCAGTGGACCCACTTTGCTAAAACCTATTAGTCCCCTGGCAGGGGCTGTGGCACACCACTAAAAGCACATGGGAGGGATGGAGGGTGAGATTTCTCTCCTGCACATCAAATTCTATGACACACATCCCTTCCAAACCGGAGTACCCGATGCCGTGGCTGATGAGGTCGCCGTGTCCCTCAAGTTCAGCCCAGACAAAAATTGGTTCATCCAGGCCCAGGTGGGCTGCTCCAGCCTCCTCCCCATCCTGCCTCTGTGGTTTATAACTGGGAGAGAAACTTTAAGACCTGTTTCCTACTCCCAGCAGAGATGCTGGCTTGCTAGTGACCTTGGACAAGTCATTTTGGTTCTATGATTACAATTTCCTCCTCTGTAAAATTGGGCCGATGAGACTTTCTGCGTAAGGGGCTTTAAGATGAACTGATGAATGGTGCCAGTGCCGAGGTATTGTTTGTTTTTACCGAGTTAAAATGCCGATGAGACGAACTCACTCTAATTTGCAAAGTCTTCATTTCTCCTCTAATGGAACTCACAGTCACACCCCCTCCCTCTGGCTTGCTCTGTGTGTGTATGTGGTTATTAAAGTTAGCAAATGGCCTGTTTTTTTATGGCAAGACTGACAGGGTATTGGCTGCTGTGAGCTGTCTAAGACTCAAGAGTGATCTTATCTGATTAATGACTCTACCCCAGCCTGGCTTGCTGCATTTCCATTTCCTTGCTGATGTTTACTCTGAGTAATTACCTTTTGGGGGTGGAGTCCCGAAGGAAAAACTCATCGTATAATCCCATTGGCCGGTGTCCCTGCCTGCTGCAGGAGATTTTCTTAGGGTGAGAGAGGCGGAAGGGGGCTGTGTAATAATAACAACCAACCTCTTGACCACTTGCCGCTTGAATGGCCGAGATGCAGAGCATTGTCAGTGCAGCGGTGGATAAAGACCCTCTTTTGGCTGGGCAGGGACAAGAGCGGGTCTCCCCCAGTTCTGAGGGATGCTTTTACGTATCCTTCTGGAAAGGTGCGATAGGCTCCCCCAGTGCTCTCTGGTGGTATGACCTTGTACTCACATGCCACTCTGCTGTTGAGCTTTGCCACTGGCCCTGGGGGCCCCCACCACCACGAGTCCCTGAGGAGAAAGTGCAGACACCCAAATTATGGCTGACTCCTGCCCATTGTCACTCTAGGGAATGAGGTCGGGGAGGAGCACAGAAGACGGGGCTGTTCCCTATGCCAAGGCACAAAGGGAGCCCTCGTTTGGCCTTTTGCCCATTACAAGGCTGATAGAAATGACTGTTTCCAGTGCCCTGGGGATTAGTCCCCACGTGCAGCCTTTTGACCCTTGCGCCTTTATCCCTTTGTATTGCAGCAGCATCAGGCTGCTTGGTGACCCTGTCTGTTCCCAGCAGAGCGGGGGCAGGACTAGCTGCTGGTGTTAGAGGTGCAAAAGGCTGCACTTGGCCTCCAGTCTCATTCACGCAACAACACTGAAGGGTTTGCGGTTGCGTGGGCAGGAGTGAGGGCTAAATTTGGCTCTTGTCGTTTCTTCAGCATGACTATATTTCTGGGACTGAATTGGACCCGCACGAAGCATGCATCTGTTTCCATGAGGACTATAATAATACAGGTTGAACCTTTCTAGTGTGGCATCTCAAGACCCAGCTGGTGCCAAATGAGACAATTTGCTGGACCATGGGATGTCAATATTTTCTAGCACAGTAACAACACTTCCACTGCTTACCGGGTTCTTTGATGACATTTAGGGGTATATTCCAGCTAAATAACAGCACAGAATACTTGGAGCGAGGACTGGTGGCTGTAGACAGACTTTATGGGACCACAGAAGAGTTGGCCACACCCATGATAAGTGGTCTGCCAGCTAATTAAATCATGCTGGACCACGGATGTTGCCAGAGCAGAGTGCTGGAACAGAGAGGTTCAACTGGCATGCCTGGCAAGGAGTATGTTGATTTGCTGCACATCTTTCACCTTATATGGTCTTTAAACTTGTTTAGCTCTGGCGTCGTCTACGGTTGCATTATTTGGACATTATAAACTGGAAAAGAGGACTGTGGAGTGTAATTTTCTTTGGGATCTCAGCTAAGGAGTCTTGAAGACTTAGACATTACTGTGTGCACACTGGGTTTGACCCAGCAAAGTGGAACCTAGCATGGCATGTCCCACTAATATCAGCATAAGGTGTGGAGACTCAAAAGCATCTCTTAGTATCAGGCCCAAACTAGCCTTAACATTGATTTACCCACAAGCCTTTGGAGTTTTTAGGAACAGACCTGAGGATGTGCAGTTTGGATCTAGGTCAGGATCTGACTTTCTCCTCTGGTTTGGGGATGTGGGGATTCAGGGCTCTGGTTCAAGCTGGCATTTCCTTTGTAGTAGCTCATGAGTGCTGATGGCACAGGTGGTGCTGCATGTTCCCTGCACCAGGGAGTTTATAACAGAGTGTGAATGTCACCCACACATCAAGGTGTGGTTCACAGTCTCATGGAGAGGCATCTAAACCACTTTGCAGAGAAAGAATGAGTCTCCTCCACAGCCTTATCTGAGAGCCAGCTGGCTTTCAGCTCACACTGTAGAGGTGCTTGTGCAAAGCTCCAGAGGTCCTAGGTTCCAGAGTGCCTGTGGGTAGCTAACAAACAAGACAAATCGTTTCAGACATGCCTCCTGTATGGGGCACTCCTGGGAACTTCAGCAACAAACCCTCTCAGAAGGCTTTGTAGAAGAAGCATATTCTGAGGGGCAGTTAAGGGCTTCATCCTGCAAAGAGCTGAGCACCATTGCTCAATCCAGTCAAGTGCATCACAACATGACTGGCTTTAAATACGAGAGTAATAGTAATAAAATCCTTGGGACTTCTCATGTGTCTAAGGGTTTTGCTGCACTCAGAACTTAGCAGGACGGAGCTCTTAGTGAGAAGCAGGTGATTTGCTCAATCTACCGCCACACTTATTGTGGAAGATCAACCTGCTCAGGTTCGATCTTCTGGGACTTTGTTTTGCTCAGGTGCAAAATGGCGCTTTCCGGGGTCAAAGTTGACCCCAGAACACCTCACAAGCAGCAGGGACTAAGGAAGATGGACAGGAGAAACACTGCCGTCGAACTTCTTTCTCACAGACGGCCATCTCGTAGACAGCCATTGTAGTCGAGCACTGATACGTCGATCTTAGCTGTGCAATTGGCATAGATGCAGCCTCAGTGAAGTGTCAGGGACTGTTTTAAATACAGGAAGGTCACGACATTCGCAAATTTAACGTTCGCGAATTCAGTTGTTCGCGAGTGGCTCGTCGGCCCCTGCACTGTTGCCGCCACGTGGCGCGAGGTACAATTGCCACCCATGAGGTGCTTCTGGAGCTGCCATGAGGCATCCTAGCCACCCACGCAGTGCACCCAGATATTCGCAAAATTCAACATTCACAAGGGTTCTCAACACAGAACCCTCGCAAATGTCACAACGCTACGGTACATAGGGTCATGTTATTGCTTCTGCATCCCAGGGGAATGTTGGGTGGGACGGATTTCACTATTCAGTTCAGTTCTAGCCCTTCTGAAATCCTCAAACTCTGGCATGTCAGAATATCAAAAGGCATTAAAAATTACAGCTGGGGGAAAATTTTCAGCCAAAACCAGTTTTTGGTGGAAGAATGCCGAGTGTGAAGCAATGAAATGTTTTGCGAATTTGTGCATGTTTCACCCAAATGTTCCCGATGAGAAGACACAACAAATATGGGGGAAAAAAATCTGGAAAATACTGAGATAGTTCGTTTTCACGGTGAAATACCTGCATATTTTGGTTCCAAATGGCACTTTCATTTTCAAACTTAGTTCAGTGTTATGGGGAAAACAATGAAAAACTCAAAACATTTTGTTTTGGACTGAACTAAACATTTCATTCAGTCCAGAACAATTTGTTTTCAACTTTTCTTTTTCAACAAAAATTCTGAAAAGAGGGAGCCTTTGGTTCAATGTGAAACACCGTGTTCTGTAATTATTCGCAATTGCCAGTGAACCAAATAATTCAACAACCACCCAGTTGTATTTAAACCCAATAACACCAGCGTATTCACTCTCTCATTTGCAGGCAACAGCTGCAGCATAAAAGCAAATTATTTTAAAGTTGGAAGTAAATTAGATAGAGTGTCCTGTAAAGAGGCAATCTAGTATTCCTGTTCTATCAACATGAGTAATCATTAAAGCCTTCACATTTCTGCTGAGGAGCTAAGAAAAACCCTTTTAGCTCCCTAAATTCTTTGTGCCAGCCTGGAAAAAAAAAAGAAGGATTCCAGACATGTCTGTGTCTTTCTGCTTGTTCTCCCTCTGTGTCTCTTTCTTTAGTATTCTGCCACCTGTTTGTAGCCACCGTTCTGTAGGTTCTTATAGAGGCTTTCTTCTCTGGTCTGCATATGCCCTTGGTCTTGTTGCTTTGACACTGAAGCCTTGTTGTCTGAGAGAGGCAGTATATTAGAGCTTTTGGCTTACACCGCTGCTTGCTTTACTCCCATAATTTCATTCTTGGAGAGTTTCTGAGTTTCCCGGGTGATAAAACACGAGCAACGTTTGCTCTGGCCTGACTCGTTTCTGAAGGCATTCAGCTTTGTTTTGTTATGAAGGTTACCAAGGGTGGATGGGGAGCATGAGAATTCCCAGAGATGGCAAGTCCTGAAAAGTGTCAAAAAGTCACCTCCTGCACATTTTATGCTGTGGGATTGCGTTGATTGGATTTTGAAGGTACACAGAAAATATTCCTGACAGCCTAGAGAAGACACCAGCCAAATAGAGTGGTTAGTTAGAAGGTTGTTCGCTGCTCTGAAAAAACCCCCTGCTATGTATCTATAATAGCTGTCAAACTGTCAAAGATTGAAGCTGTTATCACTCAAGTTAGTCTGATATGTTAGTACAGTGTTTGCCATTCTTGTAAAAGGCTCCAGTGATTCACTGGACATCAAACCAATGAATCAAGTGAGTGTTTGGAGTGGTTCTAAAACCCACAAATTGATTTTTATAAATGCGGTTAATAACAGGGGAAGGCAGGGACCTGACTGCATGGCCATTTCCCCCTTTTCATGCTGTGTTATTTATCTCTGTCAAATAAATAGCTTGTGCCTAATTGGTGGCTCGGGGACTCACAGAGATTAACAGGGAGGGTTTGCTGGCTGTTCCTGGCCAACCAGTCTGTAGCCTGATTCTGCTCTCATTTACACAGGAGAAACTCTGAATGTGTTAATTAGTTTACACAGTCATTAAACTGGAGCAAGTGCATACAGAATTAGGCCCTTGTTAGGCAACGTTTATTAAGGACTTAAATTTGGATTCCCAAGCTCACCTTTGCACCCATGTATTTTCACATTGATATTTCTCATTCCTCAGTTGGTGCAAATGGTAGGAGGGTGTTGACTTAACTGGAGCTGTGCAGACTTATACCATGAGGCTCTCCTGCCCTCATTCGTAGAAGACCAAGAGCATTTCAGTAGAAATGGTCCTAAGTCACTGGGTAAAAACATCATCCTCAATCTTGGGCCATCTTTGGTCCCAGAGCTGAACTTTGCAGCCACCCCATTTCTTTAGTGGCCAAAACAAAATGCTGGATCTGAGCCCCAACGCCCCGGGTGGTTCTCCTTAGGAAGGCACTGAGGCTCAGATTCTCTAAAGCACTTGAGCCCCGAACTCCTATTGATTTTCATTGAACGTCTGAGCACCTGGGCAGGAGAGCATGGGCAGGGGTACTGTAAGCAAGGGAAGAGGCTTAAGTCCTCCAGCCGCCCTGGGATGGTTTGGGCTGGGACCACGTCCACAGCGCAGCTGCCTGGCTGCCCTGAGAGGGCTGGAGCTGGGGCTGCATCATGTCAGCCCAGGAAGTGCAGGGGCCAGGACCGTGGCAGCCCAGCAACCTGCAGCCGGGACCACAACACGATTGCCCAGGTGCCCAGAGAGAACTAGGGCTGGGGCCAGGGCTCCAGGCTGCCCAGGGAGGGCAGGCGCTGTGGTCCGCTGGAAAGGGTGGAGTCACGGCCACCCGCTGGGCCGGGGGGACACCAAACAGTCTGGAGATTGTCTTGGGGTGGGAGCCTGGGTTGGGTCCATGGAGGAGGGCGTTGGAGAAGGGCCGGGACCTGCCTTCCCCAACTGGATCTTTACCCACCACCCGTGCAGGACAGCTTGTAATTAACACTCCCACTCTTGTTTTTTACACATTCCTGTGGCACTGCTGCAAGCAGAGAGGTGAGGCAGTGGGTCAGGAACATTATCATTAGGCTGAGTCATCATCCCACGTAGGGGAATGAGAACTTAAAGTACCCGAACACCAGCTCCCTTGAGGTCCTGTGGCAATATTTCTAAATGGAAATATTTTGAGGTTTGGGGGTGTTATTTTTTTTGTGACTTCAGAAAACATACTAATTTTGCATTATGATTATTATTATTATTATTATTATGGGCCCCTGTGCCCAGAAACCACGATCTAAGGCCCTGATTCAGCAAAGCATTTATACAGGTGCTTAACTGACTGCATTATTATTATTATTATTTTATTATTAAACCTGTATAATAATAATAATTAATAATAATAATGCAGTCAGTTAAGCACCTGCATAAATGCTTTGCCAAATCAGGGCCTTAGATCTTGTTTTCTGGACACATGAAAACTTGACCGATGTTTTTTGCATTCTTGGAAAATGAAAACAATTTTATGCCTGTGGCAAGTAACTTGGAAGTGTCGCCCTGTGTAAGAATATTTTCAAGTGTTAATAAGGCCTGGAAGACATGGAAATCCTACCAGAATGAGACATGTCAGTTCTTAGAAGGAATTCTGACTGATCAATGACTTTGATTTCTAAGCAGTGCATTCAGGAACCAGAACTCCATCATCTGTCAAGTGAAAAGAACTCTTCAACTTGATGGAGTTCTGGTTCCTGAATGCACTGTTTAGATATCAATGTAATATTGGGTAGGTCTTGTTGCCTCTTGTCATTTACACAGACGCTGACTTTGACTGTCAACCTATATTGGCTGTTTCTTTTTAGTATACGCCTCTCTTGTGTTTGAGTATTTGAAACTCTGGAGAAGGTTTGTCAGATCCCAGCATAACTGGGAGGAGAAGAATGTGAATGGTTCTGAGCTAGAAAGTGCACACGGTGTCTGGAGAAGGATGAAAAGGCAGAGAAGATGGAGCTTTGTTGGCTCACGTGGAAATATTTCTTTATATGTGACAGCTGAGTGTATCATTTGCTCGGTGTTCTTGGCCCCGTTCCTCCAACCTATCCAGATAGCAAACGATCTCCGATTTCTGCTCTGGCTTCCTCCAAAGGAGATACCATGAATGTGTTCAGAATTTACAAGTCCAGGGCTAAGCTGTGGCATTATGAAACTTCAGTTTCTATTTAACAAATCTCCGGGAAGAGGGTGAAATCAGAGAGGCCTCCCACTGTTGCTGATTAAACCAGGTGAGAAAGCACCGTTAACCTTCTGTCTGCATGTGCAACTTGCCAAGCCCTGGCTTGCAGAGAGATGCAGGGGAGAGCCTCTCATGAGAATAGAGCCAATACAAATGTCTGTAGCTAGGATTCCTTGTTATGAAGTACACAATGGCACACCTCCTAACAGATGGACCCAGGTGTGCTAGAAAACCAACCTGCGCGTCTAACCCGAGGTCTGGGTAGCAGTTCCACTCCAGAATACTGCACAAACTGTCCATATGGTGCTGCCACACCTCAGATTAAATTCAGTACACAGCTTGGCTCACTGGAGGGAGAAAGTACAATTGTTCTCTCAGCTGCCTCAGTGCACATTTTTGGCTCAGCTGGATCCAGGATTGGAGCTCAGCTCTCTTTCCCACCCAGGCACCTCTGAACCAGCGTTTGGGTCTCCTGTGGGCAGGCAGATTTGCTTTTCCAGCTCCTTACGGTGTATGGAGTTGCCAAATAATGGCTGCTGAACAGATTCCTACCTTGCAAGCTGCGTGAATGGGGCTGCTCTGTGCTCTTCTACATGCTCTTGGGAAGGCCTGGGTTGCGGGGGACATTCCTATGCCCTTAAGCACTAACTTAAGTTTAAGCACATGCTTAAGTCCCCTTTATATACAGTGTGCTGTGCAGGTGTTTCTCTCCCACAATATATGTCTTTTACCATCACCCCTGGCCCAGGGTGCAAGGTCTCACCTCTCCGATATTCCACCCTTCTCCAGCCACTCCTCCCAACCTTCCACATCTCCCTCCTTCCTTGCTTTTAGCTGCCCCTATCAGAGGAGCTGCATCCCCGTTGCTAACTTCATTCAGCATTTAACCCATTATCCTCTCATGTTGGCCCCTATGGGGGCCCCTTGAGGAGTCAGCCTTCAGTGGCTCACAGTCACATGGGGTCACAGAGCAAAAGCGGACAAGTTCATGGCACACCTGGGACAAAGGCAGGACTAAGGGTTGGAAAGAAGAGCCTCATGCTCTGCATTCCAGCATAAGGGAAAGTTTTTAAAATTAATTTTCATTATAATAAAGGAGAGGTACTTGCATGATGACCTGGGGTAGCAGTGGGAGAATTAGCTCTTTTTGGCTATGTCTACACTAGCCCCAAACTTCGAAATGGCCATGTAAATGGCCATTTCGAAGTTTACTAATGAAGCGCTGAAATACATATTCAGCACCTCATTAGCATGCGGGCGGCCGTGGCCCTTTGAAATTGATGCGGCTCGCCGCCACGCGGCTCGTCCCGATGGGGCTCCTTTTCAAAAGGACCCCAGCTACTTCGAAGTCCCCTTATTCCCATCTGCTCACAGGAATAAGGGGACTTCGAAGTAGGCGGGGTCCTTTCAAAAAGGAGCCCCGTCAGGACAAGCCGCGCGGCGGCGAGCCATGTCAATTTCGAAGTGCCGCAGCCGCCCGCATGCTAATGAGGCACTGAATAGGTATTTCAGCACTTCATTAGTAAACTTCGAAATGGCCATTTGCATGGCCATTTCGAAGTTTGGGGCTAGTGTGGACACGGTCCTTATGTGCTAAACACAGGAGTAAGGCGTTCTGTCAGAGGCATGTGATTGTTCAACATATAATTTAAATAGCCCTTCGCTTCCTGAAATGCCCTTTCTCAGAAGTCTGAAGTTTCTCTAGATCAAAAGCCCTGTATTCGCCGCTTGCCCCCAAGCTTTGATTCTGAAATCCTCAAAAATAATCAGTCACTGTGAAACCCTCAAAGATAATCAGTTTTCACAGTGACGCCCTGCAGATCCTCAAGTCCAGTGATCAAGGTGAAAGGCATTTGGGGAGTGGGGGAGGATTAATGACTTGCTGAGAGAAGCTGCCAGCCCCAGATCAGTTAAACCTGGCCGGTTGCTAATCCCCTGGCAACGCTCTGCCTTGCACGGAAGACGTTATTGTTTTAATGTAGGTGGAAAGCGGAATAAAAACATCGGTGTAGGGAAATATATTCAGGGTAATTTGGCTTCCTTTTGTAGGATGGCTGGAGAATTATTGGCCTGTGTTTTAGCTGATCAAGTAGCTTGGATGATCTCCGTCAATATCATGTTTATAACAGTCTGTGATCCTACTGTATATGAATTTCAAGGCTATGAAAGAGTTTCAGATAGAACATGTGACATATTGCAGTAGAAATGCATTGTCCCATCCTGCCAGTCTGGTGCTTACAGGCTAGACTATGGATAAACTGCGGTGCACAAACTCAACGATGCTGTTTCAAAAGCAGTTTGCATTTTTATTTTGTTTTTATTTCTCCTGCTGTTTCACTCACCTGAAGACAAGATCAGGATCCCCTTGCTAGTGCTGCAAAAACACATGCGAGTCCTTTTATCAGCACAGGCATCGTACTCCGAGAAGATTCCACCACATTTAAAGAGATAATCTCATTTTATTACCATGTCAGATTCTTTGAATCAGGCCTAACCCATGTTCCCAATGTACAAGATAACAGGTTGGTCAGTTTTATGTGGTAATAAAGGGAGGTTATATTACCTTTTAAATGCTTTGCTGGCTGTCCTCTCTCATTAGAGTGCACGGCTGGGATTACTTTATTTGTTGATAGCTGAGAGTTTATTTGGTTCCTTGGAGTGTCTCCGCATCGCTTTCATTGTGTCATGTAAAGCAAGAGCCAGTCTACATGGTAACATGTAATTAGGTTTGTCACAGCTATTCATTTGATGATTGTGATTGTTGGCCATGTTTAATATGATGGTTTAGTTAACCTAATAAACAATCAGAGGGCCACATTTGCACATAACACTCAGCGTTGGCCCATATTGGCCTGCCTTGAAGTCCAGGGGAATGTTCTCATATCCTTCCCTGGGATCAGTGGTAAATCCATGCCGGATACTTTTCAAAATATGCCCCAGTGCCCCCGTCACCTTATTTACTCAGTTTAATTGCCACCGACCACTCTGGAGCCAGATCCTGTGTCTCAGCCTGTCACAACCCAACCTTGAAGGGAGCTCATTAGTCAGTGCCCCTCCCACTCTAGGTCCCAATCAGCATGTTAAATTTCCCATCTCAGTGTGTTGTTGACAAGGCCTCCGCAGGACTTGCAGAGTATGAACGAATGCCCCATGATCTCTGCCTGGGGCGTCACAGGTGGGTTAATCTGATGCTGGGGTCCAGGCTCATTGTTTAATCAGAATTTAACAAAGTGCTGCTCAGTGGAATAGTGTGTCATTCATGTACATGAATGAATGATGTACTTCAACTCAAGCAAATGGACAGGAGAAAGCTTTAAGACTATTACTCTCCAATGAGAGCAAAGCCAACAAAGCACCTGATTGCGAAATATGTTTTCTCTACTAGTAGGGCAGTGGTTGGCGTCCACAGTGCTAGTTAATCCAGGGAATAAGTGTGTTTTCCATAGTGGTAGCAACGCAGATGCAAATGCAACTGCAAATGCAAATGCAAATGCCCATTATGTGCTGGGAGAGATTGGCACCAGCAACCAAATGTAATTATAAGCATTCCCTTTTACTCCTGCATGAGACTTATGATTCCCTCCTGGCTCTCCTTACAGCCGTCGTGTGGGCAGCTCTTAGTTTTGGACTGGGATGAGCAGCGCCTCCCTTGTCGCTGGTGGCTCCTGTTTCATGGGCATACTTTTTTAATGATGTCTGGAGAATGTAGGTATCGAACCCAAGCTTGGAAGGCAGCCTGACAGGAAGCTGCCAGTGTAACAGGACGATCAGCAGAAGGTGTGGCAGCATCAGTCTGTATGTTTGAGAGAAAGGGTTTTGATTATAGAAGCTTCAGGCACCTCATTAATTAAACTGTGTGTGGGACTTTCTCCTGTGGCTAGTGTAGGGGAAAGATATGTCCCCTTGCATTGGTGAGCCAATTAATTCAGAAAGCAAGGATGCAAGTGAAGCGAGAACAGGCCAGGAGCACTGGACAGGGAAGGTCATCGGGAGTCAATAACCTAAATTTTGTTTCTCATTCTGCTGCTGATTTGGCAGGTGCCTTTGGGCAACTCCCTGTGTCCACGGTTTTCGAAAAGAGGGATTTAACGTTAGACTCCTAAATTAGGGGGCAGATTTTCACCACCCAGCAGCTCTCACTGAAGTCATGCGGTGGATCTGTTGGGTTGGCAGCACTTGTGATAATCAGACATTTAGTTATGTACCTAAACAGGGATTTAAGAGCCTAATTTTACGCCTTCTTTTTTTTTTTTTTTCAAATCCTGGTCACAAATTCTCGGTGCAGCATCTCTTACGTGTTGCTGGAAGATGATAGGCAATGGAAGTCAGAGTGACTAAATGGGGGAGAGATTTCTAACTGGCAAAGGCAACACCCTCAAAGGTAAACACAAATGAGGGCTCCTCTTGGAGAAGGAGCTGTGTTAGTCTGTATCTTCACAAAACAAAACAGGCAGCCCTGTAGCATCTTGCAGACTAACAATATTATTTCTTAGGTGATGCGCTTTTGTGAGACAGACCCACTTCTTCAGAGCTGGAGAATAACCGATAACTGAGAGATAGAGAATTTTTAAAAAGACATTAAAATGAAAGAACAAACTGACAAATCAGCAAGATAGGGCGGAAGGAGGAGGTGGGTTTGGAGGAGAAAGAAAGCCTCTGCAAGTGCCTGTTAAGTGGGATGCCTGCGGTCACTGCGAATATCAAAGGTGGGGAACTTGTCCCTGTAACGTGTAAGATAATTGAAATCTTTCTTGAGTCTGTGGTGATGGGTATCAAACTCGAAAATAAATTCCAGTTCAGATGTCTCCCTCTGTAATCTGGTGTTAAAATCTCTTTGTTTTAAAACACACGCCGTTAAGCGTTGAAATCTGTGTCCTGCCAAGTTGAAATGCTCACTTACTGGTTTATGTGTATTCAGATTCCTCATGTCTGATTCGTGTCCATTCATTCTTTGGCAAAGTGATTGTCCAGTTTGATCCAGTATACATGGCAGAGGGGGGTTGCTGGCACATGGCATATGTCACCTTCCCTGTTGCCAACTCTGCCCACCTTTGCCCTACTGAGCCGATTATAATAAATAATATTGCTGGTTGTTAAGGTGCTACAGGACTGCTTTTTTTGGTTTGGCAAATGAGGACCTCATCCCTAGAAATGTCCTGTATTTCCTCCTCCCCTTTTCAGTCACTCTGCCCTCTTTTGCTCCAATGTCGTCATCACTTGAGTGCCTGCAGCCGTGGCAATTACTGCAGAGCAGGTGTGTGGCAAGCCTGCCACTGGAGGTGGTTAGGAAGAGGAGCTTTGTCCTTGTCAGCATCTGCTTGTCAAGGTGTGAGCAATGCTCACTCTCTGTCTGGAATTCCTTCCTGAGCGCAGCTTCACCTCTTTGTCAGACACTAGAGCCTTAATGGTAAAAGTGGATGGCACTGGCCTATGGGATCCATATACAACTTGCGATGCACTCAAACCTGCATCCAGTTCTGAAGATCATGACCTGTTGGACAGCAGAACCAAGGTCTGTGAGTTAACCGTGTGTGAGTGTGCGCAGTATTTACAGGGGGCAGAAGGGGACACAGAGAACAGTATGAGAGACTGTCTCATGACCTTGGTTAGGGACTTCTTCTGTTAGAAAGCACATGGTTGTTGCAACGCCTTAATATCTATTGGAAATGGAAGCAGAAGGGTCTTTTTTGGGAGCATTTTCATGCCTGGTTTGATAGCTTTTTTCCCCTAGGTGTATGGAAAAGGCAATTTTCTGCCAGAATATTGTTGGTCTTTTTAAAATCTCTGTCCCCCTGGTTCCTGTTCTGTCGGGGAAAGGTGTTAGTGAAACGTTGACTTGCCCTGTAAAAAATATGCTATGTTGGAACACCTTCAAGTTCCATGCTGACCCTTTGCAGTTTCCTGCTGTGACAGATGTAATCGAGGTGGTTGGGGTGCTTTGTTAATCTTTCAAGCATGACCTTGTGGAAGTCCCTTAAACCTAGACGATGTGGTGGGGAAACTGGGGGCAGTTAGAAAGGGATCTTACAGCCGGACAGTCCATCAAGTCACAGCTTCACTGGGCCACAAGACTGAGCTGACATTCTTCCGCAAACCATGTCAAAACCGCCCGGCGTAGCTGGACAGGTTTGTTCCTTTAGCCAATACCTGGTTCCTTTTACCATGTCCAACATGTGTAGACTGGAATGATTTAAAAGTGCTCCTGTTATTAAGTTAATTATTAGACCTGAGGAGGATTTCATAACATAATATAAAATCAAGTTGGCTGTTTAAGGATCAGGCTCCAATTATGGACATCCATTGCCCTTGTCTGAAAATCTTGACCTCAATTTTTGTGTCCGACACGTAGATCCAGTTAGTTCATTTTTGCCATTTACTTCACGTCAAGTGAAAAATTGTTCCCTTGTGATTTTTCTCCACCATCCCGTTTGCAAACGAATGTAATTTGTTTCACATGTATGTGCGGCTGAAATGAATTAGATCTTCACCATATGCTCACTCACAAACCAACCATAGGCTTAAGTGCAGCATGTGCAAGAGAGATATCATATTGTAAAGCCTTCCCTCCACCGGGTCTGTCCCCTTGTGACAGCTAGAATAAGGGAGATAAGAAATGAGAAGTGAAAATATAAAAGGCATGTTGAAAACAATTGGGAAAACCCTTCATCCTAAGGCAGTGAGACTTCCACAAGTACCTGGAGATTAATTCTAAAGAAAGAAGTCCCTTCCACGTGAGTTAGACTTCATACCACTGTATACTCACATAACCCCATGTCAATGGTGAACTCACCCCTGCCAGTAGCACACGCACAGACAAACAATCAGAGGAAGGAGAGTTTCACAACAGAAACTACATAATGATACACAGCTGTATGGTCCCCACAGGGAAGGGCCAGCTGTCTTCTGCTGGTGTCCAGGGAGAGCTGAGGAAAAGCATTCCTGGTCACACCTCGATCAGTTCCTGTAAAAGCTGTTTCAGGAAGAAGGAGCCCAATCCTTGTTTATTGACGTCTCACTGACTTCAGCAGGACTTGGATCAGACCCAGGTGTGTATACTACAAAGTTATAGTCAGTGAAGCGTGGGAGCTTAGAGAGCTGGCTGGTGAGATTCTGCTCTCCAAGCCTTCAGTGCTGGTGAAGTCAGTGGAGATGCCATTCTGTGATTGACAGCAGACTTACGCGTGGGAACAATAATGAGAGCGGTGTAATGCTATGAATTACTTTTAGGCCTCTCGTTCTAGGAATGATGAGATTGTGTAAGAAGCAAAAGCTTTGTCCCAAACACGAACGGAACCTATTTTGTGATTTGGAAAAGAGAGGCTAACTTCTGAGTGGCTCTGCCCTTCCAGGGATGACTGTTAATATCAGAAGTAGTTGCCATATCATCTTAGAGGGTTGTGTTTAGGGTAGGGGAGGTAGAGTCATCATGTCATACTGTGTAATGGCTTTGTCTCCTAGAAGAGTAGCTAAAGTGAGCAAACTTTGTCTACAGTGGCCAGATTTTAATGACACAGCCTGTCACCAAAAGTCAGGCAGTGGACGCCCAGTTTGTCAGGACTTACGTTGACAAAATACTTCCACCGCCTATGAGCAGGGCTCACGTCGTCGTCAGGAGAGTGCTCCAGATGACAAACCATATACAGCGCGCCTCTTGCCACAGCAAAACTTTTGTCTTTTGGGGCAGGAGGGTGGCTTTTTAAGCGCTTGTGATCAAGTGGCCATGTAGACAAAGCCTTAGTGGCTGTGGCTGTACATGGTGACTCAGTGTGTAGCACGAAACTTACCACAGGGCTGGTTGCTGTTTAGTGCGCGTGGGATAACTGGCAGGATGCACAGGTTAAAGAAAGAGGCTCAGCCTGTTCTGAGCCAAGACAAGATTTTCAAGGTAATCAGATAAAAGTACAGGAGAGTCAGTTTCATCAGCCTCATAATAAATGCCCCGGGTGTGGTTGACTGCCAGGGAACAGATGCAGTGACTCTAAACAATGGCTCACTGGCACACCAAAGCCATTCAAGGATGTGCCTGGTTTGAATCAATGAGTCAAGGTTTGCTAGCTTAGGTTTTCCGCTTTCCAGCTAGCTTCCTTTGGGCTGTTTCTCTTCTCCATCATGATTGCTAAATGATTCCTTCGTAAGAGAATATTGCTTTTGAGAGGGCCTTTGAGGGTTGTGTGTTCCTGATCTGTCGTGACGTCATGGAGCATTTGCCTCTCTGTCTTAGTTTTGCCATCTGCGAAATTGGGACAACTATAAAATTTACCATTCTCTGTAAAAAGCATTAAAATCCTGGGCTGGAATGTGTTATGTCAGTGCAAAGTGTTGTGAGCTCACTTCAGCCCTAGGGGAATTACACTTAACTGCAAATTACACCATCAGAACTGTCTTTTCCTTCATTATTCTTGTCTCAGGCAGGACTTAGATTGTCTGTAGTGCAGGTGGGCAGAAAGGGATGGAAAGGAAAATCAAGGTAATTAAACTTACCTTTTTAACAGGACAAGCCAAGAGTGCCTCTTGCACATGGTACTTCTTAACGCGTTGTCTGATTGTAGTTAGTATGCATTTGTATTAGAGGAGTGCAGGCCTAACATAGTAGGGGTCCCTATATACTAGGTGTTTGTACAGGCCTGTTTGTAAAATGCCTGCCCCATAGTGCCTACAGTTTAAATACCTGAGTTAAAATCAAATTGATTTGTAAATGAAAATATCCCTGAGCCAGACTTGTTGCCCTCTTGCTTAGAGGAGTCATGGGGAGGGTATATAGCATAACAAATAGTACTGAAAAGTGGAACTAGGCCCTCCAATTAGGGGACAATTAGTGAAATTGGAAAGGCAGCAAATTACAAATTGGTAAAAGCAAATGCTGTTTGACATGATGTATAATTAGCCTGTGGAATTCGCCACTGCAAAATATCAATACCAAGGGCTTAGCAGGATATTAAAATGCCTGGATATTCATACAGGTAATGAGAATATCCACAGAGTATCCCTCTCAGAGGTCCAGAGAGGCCCTGGCCATTTCCAGATTTTGATGCCATAATAAAAATAAAAATGATGACACATTAAAGCAAAATGAGGCACCTAAAAAGGATGAGACATCATTTTAATATTGGAATGTTAATAATCCAGAGCCTTTTTCGGTGCATTGAAGGATGCGCATGAAAACAACCTGCAAAACTTACCAAATGCCAAAAAATTAACAAGTGTCCCCGCAAACTTTGAACTTGAGGCCATGTCCAAATGGCCCTCCTGCCCTCTCACCCCTGCCCCTCAGTGATTGGCTGTGTCTACAGCTACATGAGATAGGCTAAAAAAATTAGAAGTCTTTGATTTCCAAGGCACAAGTCAAAAAGTAGCTGCCAGGGTTTACGAAGGAAAGTGGACAAGTTATTCCATAATTATCTAATTTGAGGTTTCTCGTGCTTTCATCTGAAGCAGCTGGTACTGGCCACTGTTGGCGAAAGGTTACAGGACAAGATGTATCCTCTGCTCCAATCCAGTCTGGCAATTCCTGTGGTGCTATTTATGTCTTCTGTCATCCTAAAGATGTAAGAGAGCCACTGAGTTGCTGAAACAACAGGAAGTCCTGTGGCACCTTATAGACTACCAGGTATTTTGGAGCATCAGCTTTCGTGGGCAGAGACCCGCTTCGTCAGAAACATCAGCGCCTACTGAGTCGCTGGTCACCCTACACGTACAAGAAGAGACACTTGTGATTAGTCTAGAGACACTGGCATAGGTGTATACATCCAGCCACTGAGTGAAGCTTCGTAAATGGGACGTGTTTGGTACAGGGCAGGGTCTATTGCCCATTTAAGGGTTGTTCCAATCCAAAGGCAGACGGGGACTGCCCAGCAGCAGGAACCTGTTGCCTGCGGGCAGAAAGGCACAGCTGAAGTCTGTGCACTGTCCTGAACTTGTCTTGAGTAGTGATTTGAAGGAGGAGAAAGCAGCAGCCTCATGTATCAGTTTCAGCGCGATGTGGCACGTTTTCTTTCATCCTGCGTCCTGGTAGCTGTATTTCTCCATCAGTACAAACTACTCACAGGATCAGTGGGAATCAGCTGTAAAGCTTTTATCTCAAGAAAAAAAACATTCATCCTGGCTGTCAGTTCTCTGTTTGAAGGGAATGCGAGTGAACGCTTCATTTGTGTTGGAGGTCCCGACAAAGCCATTAGAATCCACGTGGAGGCTGACCCAGAAATGGAGCCGCTGCGTTACTGGCTACCACTAAAATAGTCTCTCAGTGACCTAGTTTCTTTTCATACTTTTCAGAGAGTATTGGTTGCACAGCCAGACAACCCTCTTTAATAATGCAGCAGCAACACATTACAAAGCGGCTCGCCGCGGTCGTAGGTAGAGCGATCAGACAAGTGGTGACGGAGGTGCTATGAACAGGAGCAAAACTGATGCTTTCAAAAGTTTGGCAAAGACTGGAAGGAGGGAAGTTGAGAGGTGAGACCTATTCACTTCAAAAGTATCTAAAGACTTCGGAGCCTGGGTCCCATTTGCAAAAGTGCCTAATCACTTGTAAGTCAAAAATCAATGGCCGTGTCTACACTAGCTCCCCACTTTGAAGGGGGCCTGGTAAGTAGGGTGTTGGGAGATTATTAATGAAGTGCTGCGGTGCATATGCAGCACTTCATTAAGCTAATTCTCCTCCGTGGCAACTTCGAAGTGTTAAACTTCAAAGTGCCGGCTTGCATGTAAAGGGACTTCGAAGCTGCCCAGGCACTTTGAAGTACCGGCGGGTGAGCCGCGGCTAAACGTGAGCCAGAGCTTCGAAGTTTAGGATTTTGAAGCTGCCGTGGGGGAGAATTAGCTTAATGAAATGCTTCATATGCACCGCAGCACTTCATTAATAATCTCCCGACACCCTACTTACCATGCTCCCTTCGAAGTAGGGTGATAGTGTAGACACCACCAGTGAGACTTAGGTGGTGTTGTTTTGAAAAGCAGACTTAGGGTCTTAAATGAGTGAGATGCTCTTTCTTTTTCAACACTATTACCCTGTGCCTGTGTTTTCCCCCCAGCATGCTAGATTGTCCAGATCACTCCAGTCCTATGAACACTGAGGAAGGTGTGTGTGTATTAGCAATGTGAAACCAAAATTAAAAAAAAAACAAAACGTGTCTTGGAAGGCCTGAATTGCAGCCTTTTGGAAGTATCTGAATGTTTCCTAATGCCAACTGGCAAAATACTGCAGTCTTGAACAAGTGGTCGGGAGGAGTATGGTGGAATTACACATCATGAACGTTGAGCCTTCTAGAAGAGGATGGGGCTGAACAGAATAGCTTTGGAGGCCTTCTTTGAACTGGCCCTGACCTTAATTACACTACTTGTGATTTGCTTCCACCTCTGGCAGTAAGCCATGGCTATGGGCTTCACGTTTGTTTTTTTTTTGGAGCGGGGGAGTGGTGCATAGCTTTTAGCCTTCCCCTATCTCTTGTTAATAACAGTGTGTCAGTCACATTTCTACAGGTGAAGCTCTTGAAAAAGAGAGCTTCCTTTGTACAGATAGTTCACACCCGGTTTTGGCCAGTGGTGGTACCCAACCGAAACCATCAAGAATAGTCTTGTTAGCATGTATGTTTTAACCGCCTCAGTCCTTTTAATTCTGTGCGAGGGCTATTTATGTGGAGCAACAGTGACATCCATTGGCCTGTTAAACTAGTCAGAAGTATTGTACAACCGCACGTGCTCCCTAGAAGTACTATACTTTTGGGGTGTATCTCAGAGCCTTCCTTTTCTGGTGAGAAGACATGTTTTCATACATGTCTGTTTCCAAAACAGTCAGACAGCGACGCTGGAGCCCAGATCATCAAAGGTATTTAGCTGCCTAATTCCATTTGAAATGAAGCACTCTGGGACCTGAACACCTTTCAGGCTCTGGGCCTTAGCACTTATCTAACTTTCTGCTAGTGCTTTACAGCCTCATAACACTTTCCAGGCATTAACTCATCATCCTCATAGTAACTCTGCAAGCCACATAAGAACGAGTAAATCTGTTTTCTGTTGAAAATGTTTGGATGGAAATTTTTTGTGCATTTCTCCTCAGAGTCAAACACAGGATAAGTAGCTTGTCCGTGCCACAAACTGGAGTTTGGGTTCTAGAACTGGGATTAGAACTCAGAACTTCTTTGTCCCATGCTTGGTGCATTGCACATGCTGGACGTCTTCCATTTCATATCGCTGTTCCTGGCACTGCCCTGGCCAGTATTCCATGTAAGCTGAGCACTTGGACGGGCATCCAAGAGAGATTCTGGTGCCAGCCAGCTGATGAGAAGAACACCTACAGCCTCCCAGGGTATGTGTTTCTATTGGTGAAGCACATCTGCCCATGCCTCAGTGCACATAATAAAAATTATTCTACGCCTGGGTGGAAAAAATTCAAGGGAACACTGACCCTTTTCTTAGGAATAAGGGCAACTGGAACTTTACACAACCCGTATCACAGCTGAGGTGCATAACTTCTCAGTTCCAACAGGGTAAGAATAGAGTTGAGCGTAATTCAGCAGTGTCAGTTCACAATGGTTCAGGCATTCTGTTTTTGTCCTGGTTTCACCTTGTGTACATTTGCACACTTTGAATCTTGCTTTTGCAAACTCAACTCACAACCACCAACGTTCACACTGTCTGCACTGGAAGCTGCAAATTCAGCCGAATGTTCAGCCAGTTTCAGTCCAGACCCGTGAAAGTTGCAACCTAGGTTTGTGCTGTTACCGTGGAGCAACAGTAATGGGCAGATTTGCCAAAAAACTTCCAAATCTTGAAGAATCTGGTTAATGTTTTGATTTTGCAACAATGCCAGGAAGGTTTGGACTGGTTTCAGAATTCATTACAATGCGCTTGTGGGCATTACTGGGCAAGGAGCGGTGAGGTTGCATGCAGCCAAAGCCTCCTGAAGGGTGTTGAAACTTACTTATTTCTTCCTCGCTTGAGAAGACTCAACAAAATCAGAGTCAAAGTGAAGTGTTAGCCTGGATGACTCTTCTTTTTTCAAGACAAATAATAATTAAAAGCACCCCAAAAAAGCATGGCTACTTGTCTCAAGTTTTTGCATTCGAAGATTCAGAAAATTTGTGACTTATTGTTTACACAATGGTGGACATCTTTGATTCTGTAGAAGGCAGTTAAAAATAAGCCACATGATTAAACTCAAGCTCTGATTCACTGAAAATCATACTCTGATCCTTTGTTTGCAAGGCTACCCAGTTGGCCAAGTGAAAGTACTGGAAATGTCTAATGGTGTTTAGTCTAGTTCAGACTTCTGTTATCACTAATTACAAAAGGATTTTGGACCCAAATATTCTTCCAACTTCCTGGCATCCACCATTTCTGTTACAGTTAACACGTCACCTGTGCTCAGCAGAAGGCCTCTCATTGGCTTCCAGAAGTTTGAATCAGGCCCTAGGTTCTCTACATTTTTCAAGATCTGGCTCATTTTTATTTAGGATTAAGAAAGCAACCCCTTGGGCTGCAGGTCTGCACTTCTGGGCCTTATTTTGAAGTTACTCTTTGAAATTTTATTGTACATTTGTACATAACACATTAAGGAAGAGAGCGAGAGACACATCAGATAGAAGAGAACTGGATAGATGAGAAGGTCATCTCGATATGTACCATCTTATTATTGAGCTGCTTTACCCCAGCCTTGTAGACAGGAAAATATTCTGATGTCCCCAAAGCAGAGTGAAATCACTATCTTACTCAAGAGAAAACCAGGACACTATTTTATTGCCTGGTGCAGTTCAATGGCCCCTATAATTTTAGTCTCCTCTTTATGGATGGATCTAGAAGTAAAACGCACGGCGGAGCTTCACTTCCATTTCCCTGGGCGCTTCCAGACTCATTCACTCATCTTCCTACAGTGTTTTCTCCCAGCGCTCTGAAGTCAGCCCTTATCTTACCTGTGCACGCACCTGCATACTTCTCCCATCAGCTCTTTGCATTGGCCTAGCTCAAGGCTTGCCTCTTTCTCACACTTGCTTACAGGTCCTTGCTAAAGCTTTCCAGCAAGCCAGATCAAGTTCCCTACGGCCATCTGATGCTGCCTCGGAGATTCTTTCTCCCTCTATTACCTATCCCCATCAACACCACCGCAACAGCAGCTGCTATCTACTTGTGTGCCTCTCCGTAGCAGCAGCTGTCCCCAGCTGGTGCTAGTATACTTTTGATATCTTTTCATGCACCGAAAGGGAGTATTTTGTTGTTCTCAGACTCCAAGTTAGCATGCTGTAATGTGCAAAGTACATTGCTTCCCCGATCAACTATCTTGACTTTGACTGGTTTGCAGGAGTTGATTTTTAATCAACCCTTCCTAACTGCTGGAATTTCCCAGGCTGTTTACTCTTTGATATCTGTTGAGTTCTTTCTCTCATTCCTCTAGTATTGGGTTTCACTGGGAGTGGCTGTCCATTGGCTGTAGCTTCCTTGTCTTTGCTGTGTACGTAGTTCCCATGACCAGGAATCAAGCGTGAGCACTAGATAAAATCCAGCTGATTAGGCTTGACAGTGTATAACGGTGTTCTGAAAAGAGAAATTTGTGTGAGGGGTCCCCTCTCACCCTTTCTATTAATTGTGGGGGCCAGCCACTCTGGGCACCAGGTTGCTGGGAGCAGACAAGGCATGGCCACCTGGGGACACACAAGGCATGGCCACCTTTGAATGCATAGCTCCACCTGCACTGTTGGCAGGTGTGGGTGAGGGTGGTGTCATTGTGGGTGATACCAACTACAGCTACACTGTCTATAGTACTGAGGGAACGTAAGCGCAGGGATTATGGATGAAAGGGTTACAGTGGAACAGGCCTGATGACAGGGAGGGGCAAAGGGCACAGTTTCCCCCAGGCCCGGTATTTCAAAGGGGCCCAGAACTCCGGCCACTGCTGCTGCTACTGTGGCATCAGTAACCACCACAGCAGCACTGCTCCAGCTGTGTGTGGTTGTGAGGGAGTAGGGATGGGGGCAGCTCCACGGTCCCGACAGTACTTAGAGCTGACTGCTCTTGGCCCCATCGGTGTGGAGCCTGGTCCCTTTCCCCCCTGCCCGAGGGCCTGTGGCCCCTGTTGGCACTGCTGGAGTGGAAGGTTCTATGTGCCCTTGTTTTCTACTTGTTCATTGTAGGGGTACTTCAGTCTAGCTTTGGGAGGAGAGTGGTCAACTTTTTTTTGTTGTTGAAACTGTTTTCCAACAGATCTGTCTGCTCTCCTCAGGAAACTTCAGTATTTCACTGAAAAAACAAACAGCCAACCCCTGAAAAGTTCAAAGTGGGGCCTCCTGGGAGTTTTCACTCAGGGTCTTTATGTGCCTATTTCTCCTCCGTGCTCCTGGCTCTCTGACTAGATGATCTCTCCAACCATTCAGCACAGCCAGGGACTTCTCCTATCACTTAGAGGTAAGAAAGTCTGCCCAGGAAGCCTGGCCAATAGGAGAGAATGGGAACACGCCATACCTGCGCTACAGCCATTCTGAATTGAAATATCTTGTTTTTAGCTGAAATATTCTGGCTTTTGATGTTTGGCCAAAAGTTGAAGTTCTCAACACTAACAGATTCTAACAGTGTGCAGTTCTGATCCTGGAAAGACTTACAAACTGGTTAACACATTGCCCCACGTTTATATATGTATGTATACAGAGAGAGAGAGAGAGAGTGCTGAGACTGCTAAAATTCCAGAGGAGAAAAGAAAGAAGAAAAGAAAATTACTGCTGCCTGTGAAAGTACTGTAATTCCTGCAGAGAGAGGCTGCATGCATCCAAAGCCCTTTGAGAATCTGGTCCTTGAATTACAGCTGCAGCAAGATGGCTTTGAAATACCAAAGATATACAGTGTTTCCTTTGCAAACTGATAGTTTTAAACATGGAGATGCACACATCTCATAGAACTGGAAGGGACCTTGAGAGGTCATTGAGTCTAGTCGCCTCAATGCAGGACCTATCACCATCTACTGTGGTGAGTGCTCAGGGGTGTGGAATGAGAGCTGCAAGACCAGGCTCTCACTCAGAGCTCAGGACAGCACCCTCCTCTAGTCCCTTGGGATCTGTTTGTACATTTTTCCCAAGCAGCGCTTTATTACTGTATGAATGAAAAGAAGGAACGCAAAGTTCCAAAAAAGAACATATTGTGAAGCTGCTGTTTTCAGATCTCTGCCGATAAGGACAGTCCCAAGTGTGGAAGAAGTTTCCTGCTCCGAGATTTATTTAACTTCTTAGAGAAGAGGCACCTTCAGCTCATTTCTTCCCCAACACAGGTTTTAATTTGGTGAGAAAATATCTTTCCCATAAGGAAGCTATTCTGCCTCATTAACTTCGATAAAAAGCATCCCCCACCCCAAGCTTTCAATGGTAAAAGAAGCATAAATTAAGGCAAAGTTTGTTGTTTGCTGCTTTAATCAACAAGCAACCTTTAAAAAGGGATCCACAAAAGATTCTCTAAATTAAATTTATTAGTGAGTGCAAAAACACTTGGCCTTCCAATTGCAAACCCCACCTCCCAGTGTTTTTGGAGGGGATCCGGGTTTCCGGAGTGGTGGTTTTGTTTATGGTGTCTTACTGTCTAGGCAAGTTGTTGTGGTTCCATGCATCTCTGTCAAACTTTTGTGTCACAGCTGAACTGCAGTGACTTGGGACAGAGTCTGTTAATTAGGAGGACTTCAAAAGCCTCCTCCCTTTTCTTTGGTATATAAATTTACTTTTTTTTAATCTGCTTGCCAGCGGTTCAGAAGGAGAGGGTAGCTTTTCAAAGCAAGAGAAATCTGCCTGTCTGCGCTTCCCTCTTTGTACCTCTGCTGGGTGCCAGTAAAGAAGTAAAAGCAGCTCTTTATTTTAATTCTCTCCTATAAGTTTACCCTTCCCTTCTCTCCTTTCAGCAATATCACAACTATTACGGTATTATCCTGCTATTATCTGTATGCCAGTGGCAACAAGGACTGATCCCTTTGCGCTAGGATCAGTGATCCCTTTGCGCTAGGATCCTTTGCTGTACGGACACAGAACACAAACAGCCTGTGATCTCAAGGACAAGCCAAGACAGGCAAACAACAAAAAAGTAACTTCCAAGAAGCACAGTATTGGAAACTCACAGTACATTTTCTCCCCAGTTTCACCTTCACACAATAATCACCTTCCTCCTCAACCTGCTATGCATTCAGCTGCCAAACTGTCAACTCTTGAGTATATTGTTTTAACTATGAAAGAAAGAATCAACCAGTGAAACTGAGCATGGGGACCATAGGTTGTAGGGATTGTTGGCTTTGTTTTAATGGTAAGTCTCATGGCTTAGTATGGTGACTCCAAGGCCAGGCCAACACTAGATCTTAAAGTTGATTGGAGATATGTATTTCCAGCAATGGCAATTACAGTCGACTTATCTGGCTGTCTCCACTAAGGGAGGCCAACAGGAGAAACTCACCCATCAACCTTCCTTCCTCCTTGCAAGATTGAGGAGTATAGGAGTAATGCCTTCCACTGAGAGTTCGATTTTGCACGTTTCTACTAGGCGCTCAGAATTGCACCCCGGAAGACGTACCCTGAGGCTCGCTGTGCCGGGGAAGTTCAATAGAAATCGCTTTTGTGTACTGGCAATAATGCCTTCACTTAGAAGAGTGTCATGACCACTTCTTCTTCTGCCTTACAGGAGTTAATCGGTAGTCGAGACGAGTCAAGAGTGGGTGGATAAAAAGGCTGCTTCTGAACCACTCCTGGTTCAGGTTTGAGTTTTGCACAACCAAGAGCTCACTGGGGAGGTCATGAAAAACCTAAAACCTCCCACTGTTTGTGCTGATATTCCTGGCTGTGACCCCCTCCTCGCCCTCCCTCACTCTCACTCCCCCTGGTCTGTGGATGAGTCATTGTTGCAAACAACCCCTCAAAAGACATCACCCTTCTTGAATGCATCTTATGTCTTAGTTCAAAAATTAATTTTCCTCCCTTCCATTCTACTCCTGTACTGGCAAGCATGACACAGGCCTCATGTTTCGCACCAGCTGCCAGGGTCACAGCACAGACTGGGCCAGATTTACTGGAGCCTGGCATCTGCATGGACGAGGAAGCCAGGAACATAAATTACAGACTCGAGACAGTTCAGTTTCCTTTAACATTCTCCTTTTTCTGCTTAAGATCAAATCCTTTCATTCATGTCAACCAAGAACAGCTCATCTCTCTGTGTGGCAGCTTTTGTGGTAATAAGCAACAGGGAATAAGGCTCAAAGACTCACTAGACTAGAATACTTAGCAGCCTGCTCTCCCACTCTTTTTGCTGGTGAATAGTCTCAGAGGGGTCGCCGTGCTAGGCTGTAACTTCACAAAACACAAGCAGTCCTGTAGCACCTCGAAGACTAACCATTTTATTTAGTAGGTAATGAGCTTTCGTGGGTAAGACCCACTTCATTGGATTCTTCATCAAATCTGATGCAGTGGGTCTTACCCACGAAAGCTCATTACCTAATAAAAAAAATGGAATGGTTAGTCTATGAGGTGCTACAGGGCTGCTCGTTGTCTTGGTTGGTTGGTAACCACCCCAGCATATCATTTAAATAGGAAGAGGGAAATGTTCTTATACGATTCTACTTCTTCATGCTGTTGGGGAGCCCTGTGCTACATGGCCGCCACACAGAGGGGAGCCTATGCCCACAGTTAGAGGGACACGGGGAATCCCCAGTTATTCAAGGGCTAGAATTGTGCAGCATTTTTATAATGTAGCCATGTGTCGGGGGAGTGGATAATGGAAAGCTTCATTAAAACACCCTTGGATGCTAATTTTGGCTCAGTCAAAATGCTTGTTGGTCCCTCAACTTTCCTATCATGTCAGTTGGTCTGTCTGGCCATTTTGGGTTTGGGAGTCTGAGTCAGCCCATTATACTTGGTTCACAAAATATTTTGTTTCTTTCCCTTTTTTAATGGGGATTAGAAAAAACACAGATTAAAAACTGTCACGGGCATGTATGGGAGTTTTTATTATGTGCTCATTTGTATCCTCTTTTATTTCAATATGCAGGAAGAGTGTGTTTGTACAAACCCCTATAAGTCTGGGTCTCAGGTGCATTTGTTAATGAAGATGAGAAGGTGACACATAGACCTGTCTGCAGTCACATATTAAAATCCATCATAGGTTTTACATTTTGCCACTGCTCACATTTCTCCCTTACTGAGACCGAACCAGCTCCTCAGCTGGGACCTGATCCAAAGAAATGTTCTTTCTATTCACATCAGTTGGCTTTGGATGTTATCTGCAGCTGAGAGTCTGCCCAACCCACTGTTCTTATTGCTTGTTCGTTAAACTAATTAATAATTAGCTTTCATTTAGCAATACACAGCAACCACACATCCTGTACATCCTGCTGCTGCTACGTTAGATGTACTGGAGTTCCAAGAGGATGGCTCCCATACCTCCCAACCCCTGACTTGGCAGCTTATGAAAGAAATGTACAACTACAGGATTCTTTGTAAGCTGCTGTCTGGCTGCTTCACAAACAAAGCATGAAAACGTGTCACTGTTTACTCGCCTCTGTCTCTTTGTCGTAGGTGTTAATTGTGGGCTTGGAACCAATGCAGCTCACACTTGTTTCTGAGCATTCAGGGCGTATTAGCATTATAGCAGCTTCATTTAGGAGGCGGGTGATGGTTATTTTAGAGTTCGTGAAATGAAGCCCTCCTGTGTGAGCGAGTCCCTCTACTTCCAGTCCCGGAGGGCAGCATGAGCTGTAGGTGACCTAATGGGCTCAAGCTGATTGCCATTCTGCAGCAGAGAACCTCTCCTCATCATCCTGTGATGCCAGCACCAGCCTAGGAGAATTTGTGTTTGGCCATGATGCCTTCAAACTCCCTGCGGATTTGCCCGGAATGCTGGAAGATGAGGAAAATAGCCCATCTGTCGTCTCCATCAGTCTCAGTACGCTGACTTCCTGAACACCGGCTCTCTGAAGGGGCTCAGCCATGTGCACGCTCTCTTTGCACACCTAGGAGCTCAAGAGGAATATTGCTTGTAAAGCAAAAGGCTTCTCAGAGCTTTCCCACGGTGGGGTAACTCCGCCTGGCTTCCAGTGGGAGGCTGTGCATAGCTGGTGCAATGGGGTCCTTCAGTACCTCTGTTGAATCTGTGCTGGTGCCTACCATGGAGGCGTCTGAGTGTTGTAGGAAATGCACAAACATTTTGGAAGTATACCCAGCTGAATGATCTACCCCAGCTGCAGAGTGATTCATTCCTACCGTTAGCCAGGGGCTGAAACGGGAACCCTCCTAGCTGTTTCCTAGAAGAGAACGCTTAGTCCAGCTCTGCACCATGCATGAAGAGCTGATGCATTCATAGACTGTAAGGGTGGCAGGTAGGAGATCTCCAGATGCCAGCCTCTGAGGCCAGTCTAAGGGAGTGAGTAACTACAAGAATGCCACACAGATCCCAGCCTCTCTGCAAACCCTTTGCTCAGGATACGTGTACCAGAATCTCAAGAACACTAAGGCTATGTCTGCACAGCAGCATTATTTTGGAATAAGCTCTTTTGGAAGAGTAGCTTCTTCTGAAATAGCACATCTACACACACAGGCCACATCTACACTAGCCCCGTCCTTTTGGAATGGGCATGGCACTGAGCAAGTTGGGAAGATGCTAATGAGGCACTGCCATGAATATGCAGCACCTCATTAGCATAATAGCTCCTGCACATGATTCGAAAGTGTAGATGGGGGCCTTTCGAAAGAACCCCCCGGACTTCGAAAGTCCCTTCTTCTTAAAACCAAAAACCTTCAAAAGGCCCCCATCTACATGCGCACTTTCAAGTCGCGTGGGGCTGCCGTTATGCTAATAAGGCACTGCATAGTCATGGCAGCAGCTCATTAGCATCTTCTCAACTCGCTTATTACCTTGCCCCTTTGAAAAGGAAGGGGCTAGAGTAGATGTACCTAGAAAGTGTATTGAAATAGCCTTCACCTGTTTCGAAATAGAGCATCCACACACAACTGAGCTGTTTCAGATAAGAGCCCCTGGAAGCACTATAACTTACTTTTCAAAGTCTCTTTATTCAGCCCCTACTCCGAAATACCTATTTCGGAATCGGTGCTATTCTTCGTAGCATGAGGTTTACAGAATTTATTTCAATATAGCAGTTTTTCTGTGTAGATGCTCACAACGTTATTTTGGAATAGCAGCCATTATCCTGAAATAACTTTGCTGTGTAGACACACCCTAATATAGCATTTAGGCTTCTTGTTTTCACCTAATACCATTTAGAAAGGGAAGAGAGCAGTGTGAATTCTTAGAGCTGGATTCCACGTTCATGCCCAAGGTAAATTCACACTGTGACCCTGCTAGAGTTACTTCTTCTTTACAGCTGAGGATGCAAGGGTGGGCTTTCAGAATGTGCAGTTAATTGGGACTGGTGCAGAGTAGGCCCCTACAGTACAGTTTTTGGATGTGAAAGTTTCTTTGTAAACTGAACGGCTCTGTTTTATCTCCAGCTCAGCCTGCCAGGCAGGGATCCACACTGCTGATCCTCCCGGCTGCCCTGCCAAAGAGTCGAACCCTGATCTGAAAGGATTTTTCTTTCTTTCGAGTGAAAGGTGTGATTTAGTCTCCATATTAGCATCATAAGACCACGAACCATTCCTAAAAGCAAAATTTTGTCTGGTGACTCGTTTTCTGGCCAGGGTCTAATTCTATGACTGGGCAAATGCAAAACACTTCTGTCATGATTTAGGAGCGGCCGGAAATTGGCTTTACAAAAATTAGACATTGGGCCTGATTCAGCTCTTACTCGTGTAGTAACCTTGTCTAGGAGAATAGTTGGCAACATTGACATGGCCATATTATGAGTGACATTGTTTAATATGACTGCATTACTCACTTGAGTACGACTTTTCATGTCTCTGGTTGACCTGATTTCACCTCATGTGGTTGTGTTGTGATGACAGCCAATTGAAATGCTTAAACTAACAGTCAGTCGGTTGGCGTGGCAGGGGGCTGGAACCGGGGCACGTTTGGGGAAGTGCTTATCTTTCTGAACAACTTGATAGGACAACGCTCAAACCCATTAACTCACAGTGCACACTGCATGCTTCCCAGACTTTTCCAAGCCTTTTGGCAAGGGGCTGTTGAGAAGGAAGTAAGAGGAGGTGCTATTACTTGGCTGGGAGGGTTGTGTTTTGTGACATGGATGTAACTTCAGACTAACTGAGATTTCTACCCACTCCTCTGTATTTGAACGCTTTTCACGATCCTCTGGATTAGGGGCGGGCAATAATTTTTCATGGTGGGTGTAAGCAGCTCCCCCAATGGCAGGGTGGCCTAGTGGCTAGGCCCCTTGCAGCACCTAGAGGCCCAGGGTGTAGGTCTGCAGCCCACCCCTAAGTGCTGTGGTCTTAGTTGAGGGAGTGGCCCCAAGAGTCTAGCTTCCCCTCTGCAGGTGGGGGGCGGCATTCTCTGTGATCCGTGCCCCTCTCTGCCTGGGAAAGGGTTCGGAGGCTCCTTACTCCAACAGCCAACCTGGTGGCAGCTCTGACGCAGGGCCTGCATGCACCAGAGCCAACTCCTGGCCTTGGCTGGTCAGCCCCGAACTGGGCTGGATTCTCTTCTATACTGCCTCCAAGCCTGACACCAGCTGCAGGTGAACCAGGGTGGGGCTAATTGGGCAAACAGGCCCTGTTTAACCCCTGCCTTGCCCAGCCTTCCTCTCACTCCCTTACAGCAGGCCACTCCAAGCATTTGGAAATTGGTCTGCTCCTTAGCAACTACTACTCTGACTGAGACATAAGACAACCACAGTTCTGCCACTTTTTCCAGCCATGTGCCTATCACCGGTGACTGGGGAAGGGGTTTCTGTGCTTCCCAAGCTTTTATTTACTGCAGTGCGTGCGTGCGTGTGTGTGTGTGTGTGTGTTTGAATTCTTCAAAAGTTGGCTTCGGTAAAGTGTTGCATCTCTGGAGCAGTACTAATCTGCCTGTCTCCAGGGGATAATCAGTCATGATTGCAGAAATTCTTATGATTGTTATAGGATACTGTTGCACTTCTTAAAACAAGAGAATCTAGGCATAGTTTCGCATTGACAATGCAGCTGGAATATTCAAGGAGGAGGCAGGTCCCACCATGAAATACCCCACTCCTCCTAAATGTCAGAAATGGGCATGAAAACAAAGGAAGATCCTTCCTATTTCCAGGTTATAAATGTAAATGGCACCAAACTTCGCTGACATGCCCGTCAGAATAGGACACACTCCTGAAACTCAACCCCAGCTGGGGGAGAGCTGTGCTGGCCTGCGAACGAGACATAAATGAGCTGCCTGGAGAAGGCTTCTGCTCTTGAATAAACACATCTATGAAATAGTAAATAAACCATGTTGCTTTAGATGAATGTGATAGTGTGGCCAGTTTTAGGTCATGCTTGAGGTTCAGGAGTGCAAGATGATGGCAGGGTGTTACTGCATTAATAATGAGCTTTTTTCAAAGAGTAGGTAAATCCTTCTCTATAATATTTCACTCCGACAGCTTATAATTTGACTTGGAACACTTCTGAGAAACTCACCAGAACGCCATGGGGGTACTGAAGAGTCCATCTCCAGTTTCCCCATTTTCTCTTTTGATGTTAGGTCAAGGCACATTTTCAAAGGCAATGAAAACACCCC
Source organism: Carettochelys insculpta (assembly GCF_033958435.1). NCBI lineage: Eukaryota > Metazoa > Chordata > Testudines > Carettochelyidae > Carettochelys > Carettochelys insculpta. The sequence continues at coordinate 127,804,823 of NC_134140.1, read as the reverse complement.
CAGCGCTGAAGAAAATGCATTGCACAGTGCTAATTATGGAGGTTTGTTAAGGGAGATCATATGACTACTTCAGTGTGCTGAATAGGATTAAAGAGTCCTCCAAACCAAACAGCAAAAATAAAACATAAAGTAAAAAAGCAAGTTAACAGAATCTGCCCAATGGTTTGTCACAGGACATAATTTGAGACCGGAATCATCAAAGTCAACTTTCGTAAAGTTACTTGTGGAAAACTATTTATCATAACACCAGGTCCTTACCTTTGAAGGTAGGTTTGTTTTCAACTGTGCTGAGCTTCTGTCTAAGCGCCCGCATAAGAGTTACATTTTTCAAGAGCTCAGCACCCCCATGGTCCTAATAAAAATTGTGCCCTTTCCTGAGGGCCATAAATGGGAGCTGACTTCCTTCTTGGAAAATGGGGCCCTGAACAGGGATTCTCTCTAATTTTTGCCATCCAGGAGTGGAGTACATTTTGCTGTGTGTGCCAAGGCACATGCAGATGTGGAGGAGAGATAGCTCAGTGGTTTGACCATTGGCTTGCTTAAACCCAGGGTTGTGAGCTTAACCCTTGAGAGGGGACATTTAGGGATCAGGGGTGAATAGATTTAAAAACAGTAGGGGGATGGTGTTTGGTCCTGCCAAGAGGGCAGGGGACTGGACTTAATGACTTCTTGAAGTCCCTTCCAGCTCTATGAGATATGTACATCTATCTACCTCACCTCCAATAGAAACACAGGCTGGTGGCTGTGGGTGATCAACTAGGCGGCCTTTGAATCCCTCCTGGGCTACCACCCAGGTGCTCACCTTACAGGGAACACTGGCCTCCTATATGAAGGCTGAACAGTTGGTAATCTGACCCTATGAGCTAGAGCTGTTCTACTCAGCCTCTCTGGTATGAAACAAAGCAACTGATTAACAGCACAGACCTGGGCTCTGCAGCAGTTTTCTTCTCCCGGGGAAATTAGAGGGGAATTTCACCTACTGTAATGTGATTTTCCCGACTGGAATTTGGCTGAGACATGGCTGAGACGATGCCCACAATCTCAGGATCTCAAAGGACTTCTGACCCGTAACTAAACATGGTTCTCTGTGTGAGACAGGGGAGACTGCATCTTTGTCACTAACGGCAGCCCTCCTCTACAAATTAAATGGATCTACGTATGTCAGCATACAGCCATTGCAACAATTAAATTGCTTTTGCATGTCTGTAGTACGCTCCTTATGTTGGCGGTGCACGTTCTCGCCAAGGATGCTTGCACGGATAAAACTGACAGAAGTGGGGATTGTGTGGCAGCTTCTGAAAAGCAGCAGCAGTCAGTGTGAGTCAGGCAGTGTCTACAGACACTGTCACCCTATCTACAGCGACCTAACTTCTACTCCTCTTGCAGAGGTGGAGTTATTAAGTCGGGGTCCTGGGAGACTGACATGGACAGAAGAATCATTTCAATGTAGGTGATTGCAGTTACATGGGTTGAAACAGCTTTACGTTGACCTAACCCTGTAGCTTAGATCAAGGCATAGTAATTGCTACTACCAAACTGGGGCACTGCTTAATGCTGATACAGAGGGCCAAGTACTTACACCCTCCCTCTTGCTGAGTAGCACATGACTCTCAAATAGTTCCTAGGGATGTCAGAAGGAATAACCTGCTATTCAATTTGGAATTGGGCTTTACCAGTGGTTTGGTTTTTTGGTTTTTTGTTTTCCCCAGCTGCGGGATAGGCTGGGAGGATGGGTCGGGGAGCTGGCTGAGTACGAAATAAGCACTGGGTTTTACCCAACAACAGCTCATGACCTAATAAATTTGTTAGTCTCTAAGGTGCCACAGGACTGCTTGTTGTTTTGTGTCTGTTCATCCTTTGGCTCAGAGGCTGTCTGGTTTGTCTGGTGTGCATGGCAGAGGGGCATTGCAGGCACAGGAGGGCATATATCACATCAATGGACGTGCAAGTGTACGGGTCCCCAATGGTGTAGCTGATGTGGTTAGGACCTGTGATAGTGTCACTTATATAGCTACGTGTACTGAGCTGGCAATGGGGTTTGTTGCAGGGATAAGTCCCTGGATTGGGGTTTCTGTGGTATGGCATGTGGCTGCGTGAATACTTGCTTGAGGTGGGTGGCTGTCCGTAGGAGAGGACTGGCCCATCGCCCAAGGTCTATGAGAGTGAGGGATCGTGTTCCAGTGTAGGTGGTAGGTTGTCAGTGATGCATTGGAGGGATTTAAACTGGAGCGGGTATACACTGAAAAGACTAAATGTAATAAATATCTTTCTTCTTCTTGGCGGTCACTCAAAACACGTAGGATGTCTTCATGTCACCCTATTTGTGAATCCATTGATGGCTGATCAGCCCGGTTCTGGAGCCACAGCAGTTAGCACAGAAGGGGCAGGTGTTAGCAGCTGTTGGAGTGGTGCGGGGCAGTTTTTGCTGCTCTTTCCTTCTTCTCCACCTCTCCTCATCCGCACTGCGATGGGACCTCTCAAATTGTGCCACCCCCTCGTGGTCCCCGCTGGGGACGGTCCTGGACAAGGTTCTCCAGAGTGTCGACACCAATGTCGCACTTTTTCATGTGTGCCTTCAGCGCGTCCATGTATCGCTTCCTTGGGCCCCCAGCGCTTCTCTGTCCTTCCTCCAACTCGGAAACCAGAATCTGTTTTGGGAGACACTGATCTGACATCCAAACCATGTAACCAGTCCAACAAAATTGTTGGTGACTGATAATGGCTTCAATGCTGGTCACGTTCAACTCTTCCAGGACGGTAGTGTTCGTGCGCCTCTCCTCCCAAGAGATATTTAGTATTCTCCTGAAGCAGCGTTGATGATAATGTTCAAGTGCCTTCAGATGACGCTTGAATGTTGTCCAGGGTTCACAATAGCATTGGAATAACCACTGTGCAGTATGCAAGGAGCTTTGTCTAACTATAAATACTCATATATTAACGTGTGTGTAACTATGTATACGTAGGGAGAGCATCTCCAAGTGCAGAGAGTGTGACACACACACACACACGCAGTAGATACATAATACAGAAGGATTCTCGGCACAGACTAAACATGGTGATAGAAGTGTCCATATTCGCCCCACCTATCCTCTGGGCGCCAGGCTAGGAAAACGATATTGCAGCAAGCGCATCGGGGTCGAAGCCGAGCACCTTGTGTCTGCAGCTGCCCTGCAAAAGCTGCTGAGCTAAAGGAAAGCAACGCCCGGCCAGGGGAGGATTTCCAGGGAATGTGCCTGGAGAATATTCGCCACCTCTACAAAAAAAACGTGCTTTGAGAATTGGAGCTTTGGGAGGGAAGTGACAGCATGCAGGAAGGAATGAACATAACAAGCATATGTCTGAATGTCTGGACTGGAGTTTCCAGCCTGTGACAGGCTTCTGTGCTGAGCTGTGCCCTGTGCAGGGATCTCTTCCAGGATGGAGAAACCAAAAAAGGCAGCATTGGACAACTCGGGTTCAAACGCAGTTGTCTTCCTGCCTTGCCCGGGTGGCCGAGAGCAGCTGGAGGGCGGGCTGGGCAAGGGTGCCAGTGGCTGGTGCTCAGTGCTGTCCATAGGTGCAGGGGCACCCAAAACTTAGTTCCCCAAATGTTCAGATGCCCTGCACAGCCGTATTCTCTGCAAATACCTAAGGCAGTCCTGCCTATAGCCCCTTGTCCTTGAGTGGTGGTCTCCTATCCAAGTCCTGAGCCCATTCAGCCTTGCTTATCCTGCACGTACTGACCTGATCGTTGCTCCAGGGCTCTCAGCCTGTAAGCTATCATGCTGATTTCCTCTGCCAGAACAAGTGCTTGTTGTAATTGCTGCTAATGAATCCCCAGCTGGAAAGGTTGTCCCTGGGCTCTCAGAAACACTGAAAATGGAAACAACCCATCACTAGTTTCAGTGAATCTGAGGTTATATGGGGCAAGCTGTATTTGTTAGATTGGTATCACGGGCAGGAACAAATATCTGTTCCTTAGAATCTTCTTTCATTATAGCCCAGGAAGGGACTTTGCTTCATTGCCTGAGAAGAGTTCTGGAAAACTGTTTGCACATCTCAGTGGCATATTTTATAGGGGATAGATGCATGACCTGGCATGAGCATGAACTGGCAATGTACACTGAAAATTTTACAGTGGAATAGGTGCTATTAAATACAGCACCTAAGTGGACTGCTGCGAAATGTAGGGGGATAATGTTAGTTCGATGGGCCAGCAGATGTCATGTCAGGCTTTAATAGAATGAATGTAACATTCTAGGCTCTATTGAGAAGAAATTTTACCTGCAGCCCCAAGGAAATCAGGAATAAGCAGACTACTTCTATGTAGGAGTTGGGAAGGATTAGACTCAAATTGCTACCCTTCCAGTAGCTCTCTCTGAAAAAAATCCCACCCAGATCACTGGCAGCTTGTGGCTCTTTCATACAGTCAGTAAGGGACTGTTCTGCAGAGATTTCAGTCTAATCTCCCCTGCCCCAGCACATTGCTTAATCCTCATTCCTGTATGCCCAAAACTGCACCTTGCACAGCTGAGGAAGTTATTTCTGGATATCAGAATTAATCCCTCTTTGTTCTAGAGAGGTGATGGCATATCCCCTTTGCTGCAGGGATTGGAGCTATTTTGACTTTAATCTGGCCTTTATTAATCAAACTTGATGGACATGCTAATTCTGTAACATGCCTAAAGTCATGCCTATGTAATAAGCTGACTGATTCAGGGGGTAATATATTAGTGTTTGCTGGGGACAGGTGTTCATTTTGAAGAAACAGAATGAGGAAAGTGACATTTTTCAGGCAGGATTGCTGTGTGGGGCAGACAGATTCAGATCACAGGCTTCATCATTAAAGGCCATAGCTAACACTTACAGAGGTTATGACGTTACCCACCGCCTTTCTCCTGTGTTCATTTTCCAGCTACCCCAGGGCTGGTTAAATGGTAAATAGATGTGTTTGGTATGTGCTTCCTGTTAACTAGGAAACACCTCTGGCTTGTAGTGTGGTGCGATAGCAGGGGCATTCACAAGGGCAGGCAAGCAGGAACATGGCCCCCTCAATCACCCGGGGACAGATATTCTATGAGGCCAGGGCAGGAGATGACAGCTCCTTTGACTGTTGGAGGAAGAGAGCTCCACTGGCATGGGGGCTGCAAGAGTTGAGGGGAGGAGAATTTTGGCCAAATCCCTTGTTCTCTCAAGGCATAAATTTACCCATCCATAAAATGGGCATAAGCATGAGATCCACTTTGATAAAGCTCTTCAGAGTTCCTTGAATAAAAGACACTTGTTGGGCGAGATCATCTGCTGGTGGAAACTGACCACTGTCTCCATGGAGTTACTCTGCTTTTGACGTGAATAACTGCATTTCTGTAGGCTCCATTTACTCATCAGTTCAGAGTCTAAAACTATCCCCACCCCCCCGCAGTGGGTGTAGATCACATTTCCCTCCTGGTTTGCAATATTCTCTTTTGCTCGGTATCAGTGGGTCTGCTAGCAGCTTTCAAAGGAGTGGGAAAAAGGGGTGTACAGGGTCTTCCCATGAGGGCTCGACTTTGTATTCATACCCTGGTGCAAAGCAGGAAGAACAATAGAGAACACTGAACCTGCCTCTGAGCTGCTGGAGGGAAACGTGTCACTTGTCGCTTTGACTGATTTCCTCTTGGCTATCCCATTGGGACTGATTCTTCCCCTCCGTGCAGTCTGTTTGTACTCCGTTGGGCCGCCTTGCTTTCTGGGGTGCAAATCAGTATCTCTGTGGAAGTCGGTGGTGTGACACGGGTGTGAATGAGAGGACACTCGGGTCAATTGACTCCGGTGGAGCTGCTTTTGTCTGGCCTCTGCGTGAGCAGCAAACCAGGCCCTTGGATGGCAAAGGGTGCTGGGATACAGGGCTAGGCCCCGTGTGTCTGGTTGTGGTGTTATAACAGTACTGGAGAGGATGAAAACGGTTATTCCCCTGGCTGTAACGTGAGCTTGATAACAGCAGTGAACTTTTTACCTCCTATTATCAATGCCCCATTTGATCTGCTAGGGCCTGCAGAGTAGCTGCAAACAAGGCGGAGACTTTTGTTTTCAATCTAACTCCCGGAGGAAGCTGCCTCCCCAGCTGAGCCAGGGTGAGCCTCCATCTGCCAGTAGCCCAGTCACAAGGGAAGCGGGGATGGGGCGGGCAGAGCTTGACCTGGGAATACGAGATCCGTTTGCAAGCTGGAGGGAGCCCTGCAAGCCATTGAGATGCAAATCCAGCCCTGGGCGCCTCGAGCCAATCCGAGCAGGCTTCTCGGGGGATTACCTGGGAGGGCGCAAGGAGGGGCGGGCTGGGCGGTCACTGCGGAGCTGTGAGAAGTCTTGTGCTTGCCTGACCCTCTCCGGATGTGCCGCAGCAAATACGTGTGTGAGCTGCACTGGCTGTCAGCCGCATAGGCAGCTTCTGCCTCGCCCCGGCTGGCTTGCCTGAAATCCCCTGTGGATGCCGGGGCACGACAGATGCAGCTCTCCTCTGAGGCACTGGCTGCAGGGAGCGGGCTATTGTTGGAGCTGCTCCTGAGTTACCTCCCTCCCTGCAGCAGGGGCAGGGCTGCAGTCCTCTCAAGGAGTGGGATGCCCGAGGGTTTGAACTTGGGCTTCTGACAGGACCCCGCAGGGCTCATCCGCTCTTGCCTGGGGCTGGACCTGAGGATTTCTTTTCGGCTTGGTAAGTGCTGGCTGGAGGATGGGGCATTGGGAGAGATTGGTACCAATTCTGGGAGAGCAGCGGGTTGTTTTTCTTTCGCCTGCTGCCTGAGAGGCACAGAAAATCCCTGTATTTGCAATGGGAGCGTGCGATACTGAACTTTGTGTGTAAGGAGTCTCCCTAAAGTTAGTTAGTGGCTTCTTGTGAAGGGTTTGGTCAAGGAGGACTGACTGTGGTTAATTATCTGCCAAGACAGTGAATATCACCTACAGCTAGTGGGAGGGATACAGAGACAGGCAGTTTGATGCCAAGAGACTCATTGTAATAGGAAAATCGGATTCTCCTCTTATGTCTGCTGGTGAAAATCAAGAGTAAGATTGCTCAACTCAAGAGTTACACTAGTGCAAAACTGGCGTGAAGTCAGAGTGAGGTTCATTGTTGTTACTGATTCATGTTCAAGGTAGAAAGCAACTAGCCCTTTAAAAAAAAACAAAACAAAGAAATTTGTTTATCTTGATTGTAAGAGAACTCTTAAACTCCCAGGGCCCGACTCGTGCAGGGAAGTCATCATAGGCTTAGCACCAAGTGTAAATGTTATATGAGGAATGTGTTGATTGGTTTTAATTTTTTAAGAAATGTTTTCACATTTTGCTTCTTGGGATGTTTTCAAGTCACCCAAAAATGGATCAAGCTGGAAATTCTTTTTTCCTGTTTAGCAGTGTTAGCTGCATGTTTCAGAAAAGGAGGGAATCGTGGTATATTTTAGGGCCTTTTTTCCTGAGCAGAGCCAGCATAATACCAGTTGAAAATTCCAGCGAAGTTCAACAGGGAGAAAACAATACAATAGTACCACAGTAATGCAATTATCTACAGTGTTAGTTTTGATGGCCGCTAGAGGGACAATACAGTTATCTTCCTGAAAGGAGTTACACTACGCATAAAAAAGTAGATGAGAAAACAAGATGAGTTCTCCTGTGTGCATTAACTATCTTGTCCTGTTACTGCTCGTAGTTTGTTAATATCACCTGAACAAAACAGCTGAAAAACCTTACCTACAGGGGCTGTTCACCTCAATTTTGCGTCTTTGCTTACACCTTCGTTTGAGCTAAGGGTGTTTGTTTGTTTGCTCGATTAGATGTATACTACCCTGGTGCATAAGAGATTTATTTTGAAATTTTGAAGCCTTAGACTTTGAAAAGAGTCAGTGAACAAACCATTCTTGTCAAGGATATAGATCAGATATATCCTGATGCTCATAAAGCATTTCATTTTCAGATCTGTTTTTTTTCCTTTCCTTTCAACATTTTAGTCCTTTACCATCCCTTGTCAATGTATCCAAAACTTGCAGGGACCTGGGAAAGGGGAGGGAGGAGGGAAGGCTGGATTCAACTAGTTCAGTCCTTAATTAACATACTTCCCTTGGAGCCTCAATATGAAGGCTTGCTCCAAGACTAGGATGTGATTCAACACGTTTTTTTCTGTTTGAACGACATTCCCACCTTCAGCACCACATACATCTTCTTGTGTGTCATATTTGTAAACTTCCCTATCCCATATGAACAGGTTAGTGGGAATTCAGGTCAGTGGGATATACTGCTAACAAGAGCACTGTGGCTACGTCGTTGCAACAGAGATCTTTCAACTTCTTTTGAAAGAGTGCGTCACGCACAAAAAAATGGATCAAAAGAGCGAGCTGCTCTTTCAAAAGAGAGCGTCCACACAGCACCCACTTTTTTGAAAGAACGGGCCACAGATCAAAAAATCAGCTGCCACGAGGACTGCTCTTTTGAAAGAAGGGCCCTGAGGAGAAGGAGAAGCAGCTTTCAAAAGGGGGCGCTCCTCCTGAAAAGGGAAAGGAAGGCCCATTTCAAAAGGCATGCCACATCCTTTCCATTTACTTTTGAAAGAACATCTTCTGTGTGTAGATGCTCTGCAGGTTCTTTTGAAAGAGCTTGCTAGTGTAGATGTAACTGCCTAGAGGCAGGCTCAAATATGGGAGTTCTGGGCAGGTGCCTGTACAGCTTGAGCTAAAGGGCAGTAGATGCTCAGATTAGGCTGTAGAGGACACTTATTCTTTCTCTGTGAAGTGCTCCAGGTACCACCACATGGGCCAGTTAACCACGTGTGTGTGGGTTACAGAGACACAGCCTGTAAGTCTACCACTTGTAGGCATTGTAACGCGCTAAGTGCCACCCACATCGGAGAGAAAAATTTGAAACAAAACTGAATGGCTATTTTTGGGTTTCTGGCCTAAGACACGTCATTAGGCACTTTTAGTCAATCAGCAATTTTTTCCTGAGTAGGCCTCCACAGCTCTCTTTGGCAAATGACCTCTGTTCATACGTGTGTTCCAACACATCCCTCTGTTCATACGTATGTTCCAACACATCCCAACGGCAGCAGTAAAAGCTGCCATTGCAGATCCTACCTCAGGCGTGGGTTCTATGGGCAGAAGCCTTGTGGAGAGGCAGTGGTGCAAGCTATCCATTTTCCCATTCCCACCTGAGCTCCCAGAAAACCAGGCTTAATTTGCCCACAACAACATGCCCTGAAATTTAAAGGGATACAATGGTACAGAAGTGCAGCTCTGGCAAGCAACCTTCTCTTCAAGAAACCTGACCCAGAGACCTTATTTCTTGTTCCTCTCTTCCCTCTGCTTTGCTTCTCCTTTCACAGCTCAGGCTGTTTGTTTTTCTGCTCTCTCCCTCCATCCACTTAGATCCCTTCATCTTCCCCTAGATCATTGGTTCTGAATCAGAGGTATGTGACCCCTTGGGAAAAAAAGAGGTCTTCTGAGAATACATCAGCTCATCTAGATATTTGCCTGGTTTTACAACAGGCTGAAGAGAAAACCCTAGCAAAAGTCAGTACAAACTAAAATTTCACACAGACAATGACTTGTTCGTACTGGTCTACATACTATAGACTGGAACTGAAATACAGTGTTTATACTCTGATTGATTTATTTCACATGTCTAGGGTGAAAATGGGAAAGTCGGCAATTGTTGTGTAGCAGTGTGCTGTGACACGCTTCTGGTTTTATGTCTGATATGTAAGTATTTTTAAGTGAGGGGAAATTTTGGGTACACAAGTCAGATCAGACTCCTGAAGGAGGGAGTCGAGTGGTCTGGAAAGGTTTAGAGCCATGGCCCTGGATTGTCTTCTGATTGTTCTCCGTTGTCTTGCCTGTGTTCCCCATCTCTGCTTCTCTAAAGAGAGCTGTCTTTCTCTGGCATGGATGGATGTTTAAACTTGCCCCACCTTCTCTTCTCCAGGCCCCCCTCACGTCTGCAAACTCAGCCAGAGGCTGAGCCCTCTGGCCATAAAACTGTTTGAGGTAGTTGTTCCACACCCCTCACTTTTGGGGGTGGGGGGTGGGCAGGCCAGCCCAGGGGATTAGCAGGCAGCTAGTGCTGGCAGCAGGGTTGGACCCACCCCCACACTCACTGCAGAGGCAGGAAGTGGAGTGACCTGGACCCAGCCCACTCTGCTCCTCATTCTCCGAGCCACGTCACTGCACTTTCCGCTGCTGGTGAGTTTAGGGGGTGGTTGCACCCCTTCCCCCCAGCCCCTCCCCTGAGCAATGTGGCTGGGAGCCAGTGGGACAGACAGGCTGAGGCAGGGTTGCTCCACTTCCTGCCACTCCAGTGAGTAGGGCTGGGCACCAGGCCCCCCATTAACTGCCTGCACTGTGTTACTCCCCACACGCACTCACCTGTGGCAGCAGGAAGTGGAGCCAGCTGAGTTTGGGCTGCCTTGGGGAGGTGGCTGGTGGCATGAGGTGGAACCGTCCCCTGCATTCACCAGCAGTGATGTGGATGAGAGCTGGTGGGATGCAGCAGGCTGGGGTTGGGGAGCTCTGCTTCCCACCAATGCTGCAAGCGTGGGGGGGCATCCCCTGGTACCGGCTTCGGGGAGCGTGCTGGGGGAAGGGGTGGAGTAGAGGTGGGGTAAGGGCTCAGGGGAAGGCTGGAGCAGGAAGAAGCAGGATGGAGGCAGGGCCAGGGCGGAAGGGACTGCATCCCCCTAGGGACAGCCTGGCCCACCTGTGCCCCTTCCAGCAGGTGCCGATCCTTCCCCCTTCCCACCCACCTGCCACTACTCAGCCATAGACCCCTATACACCTCCCAGACACATCTGTACTCATCCACTGCCTCTCACCCACATAACAACCCTGTGCGTCTCCACTCACACGTTCATTCCAATCCTGGCCCTTCTGCTACAGTTACCTGCATGCTCTGCCCCGCACCCCCATGCTCCTCTCTGACAGCCACAGCAGCCCCAGGCTGCTCTGCTCCCAGCTTGCTTCCAGCCCTCAGAGGGCCGAATTAGCTGTAGCAGCTTGGCTCCCTGGGTCCCAGCCAGCCCCAGTCTCTGTTCCAAAGTCCTGCTTGCTCCAGACGAGCAGGTGAGCCAGGCTGCCAGGCTCTGGGTATGTCCTGAGCAGCTTGGGCTTGCTCTCCAGGTCCTATTGATGATACTGGGGAGTTTTTTGATTGACTCCAGTGGGAGCAGAGTCCAGGTGTGAAAGTTGGTGGGAGAAAACTCCTTGGCTGAGCCAAGAGGCCCAGTCAAGTGATCCCTTTGTAGAAGTCATTGTGCTCCCCCAAGTCCAGAAAGGCCTTTCATGTGAATAGAGTTGCCACTTGTCCAGGTGTTTGCAGGATCATCCCTTTCTGAGGTAGCTGTCCTGGGACGTCTGTCAAAAGCTGTCTGGTTTGATAGGCTCAGGACCATCCCAGACATCCTTTTTTTTTTGTGTCAGAGGTGGCAGTCCGTCTTAGATATGTACAAAGATTAGGGGATTGGGCCATCCCTGGCACTTGCTGAGTGTCAATTAGTGACCTTTGGGTAAAATCATGGGAAAGAAATGAACTCTTGTCTGCTTTAAATAAGGTTTATTGTTACAGGTATGGAACAAACCCGGCTGGTGTGTTAGTGATTGCAGGGGCTTTTCGCCTAAAACCCAACAACACATCATTGGCTGAGACTGAAAGCTTTACTTAGAAGCCAGGGATTGAATATTCAGTAAACACTGCACCAATACCCTTTCCATCCTTCTGCCCACAGGACTGCTGGTGAAGGGCATGGGAGCCCTGCATACGGATCAGAAGGCAGGGTCTGATCCCAGGACAGCAATGAGGTGCAGATAAAAATCCCAGGAGTCATTAATTTTTTAAAAGTAGATTCCCAGTTAAAAAGAAAACAAAAGGACACTGGTCTTGCTCCTTCTCCCACTGCAGTTGTGAGGTTAGTTAGTGATTCTGTGGTTCCATGACTGTAAGTTCTCTGGGGTTGGGGCCATCCTTTTGTTCTATGCTTGTACAGCACCTAGCACAAGGAGGTCCTGGTCCAAGACTGAGCTCCTGGATGCTATCACAATTCAAATGGCAATATAAAAATTGAGATGTTTGTAAAGTTCAGCATTCAGTTGTTATTCATCCTTCTGGCAGATGCTATTCATTGCCTGTTAATGTTTGACTCAAACCGGGAAGCACAAAGGGTTTGCCTTAACTGCTGAGAGATCATCTGTTAGCATCTGACTTGTGGGCACCCCAGAGAAACTGCTCGCCTAAGAGATTGGCAGGGATGTTAAAGGACACCTTTTCAGGAAGCCCCGATTCCCAAGAGCACTGGAACACATGCTTAATCCCTAGTCAGCAACATGCAATTGTGACGTCCCTGGAATTTGAGCACGAGCTTAAAAGTGAGGGCTAGTGCACTCCTCAGGCGGGTTGCGATTCAGCCTTGCTTCAGCACTTGTCTATCAGAACAGTGAGGCTACTCACAGGCCTCAATTTAAGAGTGTGTCTGAAGACTTCACTGAATCAAGGCCTAGGTATAAGCTTTAATACGTGTCTCCAGTTAACCACATGCTTAAATATTTTGGTGGCTCAGGGGCTAAGAAATAATTTAGTAAGTCCAGTTATGTCAGACCTGATCCCATGAAACATTGATCATGCATGTAATGCTCCTTACTTTCTGTAGACCTATTGACTAGTATGGGCCTATTGGATCAAGGAAAGGGGACTCCTGTAGTGACTGGTTTGTGGGATCAAGCACATTAAATTTGTAATATAATATAATATAATATAATATAATATATAAAAATGGGGGAAAAGGTAGATGTATTCTGTAAGTTAAAAGAAGAAACCCTATTGTATACAATCACGCTATGTTAGTTTACTCCCGCTGAGGAGCTAGTCTAAGGTCTATGATACATCTGGTATTTGAAATAAGACAGATTTACATTAAAAATGTTTACTCGCTGATTTCCCAAACTAGAGTATTCTCGCAGTGAAACTGATCTTTGTTTTTTGTGCTTTCATGCAACAATATAACCTTGAGGGCCTGATTCTCATTTACACTAAGGTACCTTTGCGCTGATCTGGCAGTCTGAGTGTGTGTTAAGTGGGTGTAAACATCATGTGCCAAATTAATAGTAATAATCATCATCATCATCATCATCCCGAGCTCTAAATTAAATGGTTATAGGACAGGGTGGACCAATTTTCCTGTGTTCGTGGGGTTTGCGCCAGTTTAAATTGATTTGTAAAATTATTTGAGTTAAACCAGTGCAGTCTCTGCTTCTGGAAAAGGCCCAAATCCAAAGTCCCTTGGAGCCTGCTCTTGAAAAGTCAGGATTTCACAGACCACTGCTCTCTCAGCCCAGCTGTGTGACAGCACTCTGTAAATCTATCCCTTTGTGTGATTTCAGATAGGAAGCACTTCCTCCCTCCCCGGGTTTGACAGTGGCAATTAAACAAAAGAGGAATGCTTCCTCACCCCCACTCCCACCACCCTGGAAGAGCCCTGGCGTGAGCACCAAGTGGCACCCCTGCTGACCAGAAGATGGAAAAGGTTGCTAATGTTAGATTTTTAGACACGTGCTGGCCAGCATTTCCTTTCTCTCAGCACGTACGGTACTGATAGGAAACAGGCTGTCATTATAAATGCCACTTGGATTAATAATGGTCCCTGAGACGAACATTTCATAAGCATTCTGAAGGCAATTTGCAAAGCTATGGTGGTTTTATGGATGAATATTATAAATAAACACACGACAGTTAAAACCAAAGACCAAAACTCCCCTTCTCCCCCTCTAGGGTTAGCTTTATCAGGTGCCCAAGGACATCACTGCCATTTAATTTACTGCAGCAGAGCAAAAGTTTTTAGTGGCACATACACTTAACGCCACCTGTGTGACAACCACCTCTCCATTTACTTGCCATTTGCACCATTGCTTGACTTATAGTCATATAGAGCTAGAAGGGAACTACGAGGTCATCTAGTCCTGGCCTTCCTACTCCCCCAGGCCAGATTAAGTGTAGCTAGACCACCCTTGACAGATGTTTGTTTAAGGCCTGGTTTACACCTAACCGTTGGGTCAGATGACAGATTCACATTCCTAAGCACCATTGCTTTGCATAAGAGCTCTTCCTTTCACCCAGCTACCGACAAGCAGAGAGGTGGGTCACCTGCAGCAACAGGCGCTCTTTGCAACGGGGTATGACTCAATGGCACAGCGCCTCCTGCTGATCTCCTTGGGAGTTCGCTCAATCTAGCCGCTGGAGCGCCCTCTTGTGGCCGATGTACTGCCCACTGGTACCTACCGTCCCATTCTTCACCACCTTGCCTCAGGACCCACCACCCTCCCAGGTCACAGAGCCCTTCCCTCAGGGTACTGCTCGTCCACAGTGCCCCCCGTCTCTGGGGTCCTCACCTCAGGGAGCCCCTCACCCCCTACACCCACCTTGCCTCAGTGACCCACTGTCAGTCATCATCTAGCCCCTGCCTCAGGGGCAAACTGCAGTCTGAAATGGGTGGCCACTCATCTTCGGCTAGGGGGTGTGAACCAGTTGCCTTGGCTGCCTGCCTGCACGTTAGTACCCTCAGGGCCCTGTCGCTGGGCCTCAGCCTGGGGGTGGGGTCAGGCTAAGCTCCCCAGCTCTGCTTACTATTCTGTGGCACTGATCTGTCTCAGGGAGCCTTGATAACTTGCTTGGCAGCCCTGTCGAGGAAGGAAGAGTTTGCTGCTCTCTCCAGCTACCCAGGAACTCCTGTTCGTAGAAGCCCAGCTGGACTCCCATTATCTACAGTCCCCTCTGTGGCTGGCCACCACTCAGCCTCCCGAGACTGGTTTTAACCCTTGTAGGGCCACTGCGGGGAAGATGCCCCAGAATGCTCCCATTGCATCGTGGTAGGAAGCATCTATAATATGATACTGCGGCATAGCTGTGCTGCGATATGCACCCCCAGTATAGATGTGCTCCCCCCACTGTCATTTACCACCAATACTTTGTTTTTTAAGGAGTCATCACTTACCGGGGTTTTGTCAAGGGAAAGGGTTAGTTCTGTTTATGATGGCGAGGGCTCTGGCTGGCTGGAGTTTGGTTTCAGTTTTTAAGGTGGAATCTAAAGAAAAGGAAAGCAGGTGAGATGGACTGGTTTTGATTTAACCATATTTACGGTAATTAAAAATTGTCTTTCTGATAAGAAAGGGGAAAATTTTCAGAAAGGCCAAGAGGATAAGGAGCACAGTTCCTATTGACTGTCAATGGCATGTATGCTCCTAAATCCCTTAGGTGCTTTTGATAACCTCCCCTGAAAGCCTCCAGCTTGTTAAGCTACTGAACAGAGGCAAGTATCGGAGGGGTAGCCGTGTTAGTTTGGATCTGTAACAGCAACGAAGGGTCCTGTGGCACCTTATAGACTAACAGAACACTGCATGTTCACTCCAGCGCTCGAAACAGCCATGTCACTTTTGTGACCTGCTTAGCATAACAGGGACTGGGCAATCTTCTAATTCCATTGCTGTTATAGGCCAACACATGTCTGAATCAGACTCATGTTCGTAAGGTCCAGGGTAGATTAAGCAAAGCACATGATGAACAGTGCTGCTAGCAGCTGTCCCACAGTAGAATTGTAGCCAAGACAGAACATGCATCTCCAGTATGACGTGGCCCAGTTGTGGCAGCTTAGACGGTGCAAAACTAAGTTGTAATTATGTTCCAGAAACCATGCTACAGCCCTAGAAAAGACCAGGGCTGAGGTCTAGTATCGGAGAGGGAGCCGTGTTAGTCTGTAGCTTCAAGAACAACAAGAAGTCTTGTGGCACCTTATAAACTAACAGATATTTTGGAGCATCAGCTTTCGTGGGCAAAGACCTGCTTCATCAGATGCATGAGTCGGGGGGTGGTTTCAGAGGGGTATTTAAAGAGTGGGGTCCCAGTAAGAGGGAGGGCCAGAGCTGACAAGGTCCGTTCAGCAAGATGGAAATGGCCCAGTATTAACAGCACTTATCAAAAGAGGGAAAAACAAGTCAGATCGGACAGGGGGATGTGAGCCTTTGTCAGCTTCTAATGGGGAGAGAGCAAGAAGCTGTCTTTGTAAGCTGCAAGTCACTCCCAGTCTCTGTTTAATCCATGGTCAGGCCTGAGGTCTGGTTCTCTTAACTTTGTTATAACTTTGTTTTGTCCTATCCCTGCAGCTTACACTAAACTATATTATGGTATGTCTGGGTCACCATGTTGTAACTGGACTTCCTGACATCTTGGGCATTAGTCTATTGTAAAATAACAGGGTCCTATAGGCTATTCCAAATTATAAAGCTGCTGCCTGGGACAGAGGTTGTGGTGGCCAGCGTTAAGGGGGAAAAGGAGATGTGTGCATAAAAGAAAACACATTAGTTGTCTTCAATGGGATTTCAGGGGTGTCATTGAAAGCAGAGTCTGGTCCCAGATCCTCAGTAGTATAAATCAATGTGTTTCATTGACTTTGAAAGAAGTACATTAGATTTACACCAATTGACAATCTGCTTTACATGTTAGATTTCACAGACCCTGGGCTGCCATTACTACAGCTACAAATGCAAATAAATGCACCTGCTTAATTTGACTCACAGGGGGGTCAAAAGTCATAATAGTCTTTATTGGGCTTGTGGAGGGGTTGAAGTTTACAGTGACCCTGGAGAAAGTGAAGTTTTTGTGCTGCCTGTGGAGATTGGGGGTCACTACGTGGCTGTGCCACAAACCTCCTTTGTCACGTCACTTAGTATTTCTGGGACACAAATCCCCTTCTGCCGCTTCCTTACAGGAGAGCTGGAAGGGTGACTCCATTGGGGATTGTGAGCTGCTCGCATACCACATTGATGGGACTGGGAGCCAGATAGATGAGTGACCTTGAAAGCGCTGGATTGCAGGGCTAGAAAAGTGTCCCTGTTTTTAAAAGAAGTCTTTGTGTCATATCGTTTACCTGCGACAAGTGTTGTGTGATCGCTCTTTTGGTTAATAAAAATAAGACGAGGAGTTAGTGGGAAGGTGTAATGAAGGCAAAAAAATTCTGAGGTGCTACTTTGCCTGCTTCCATTGGGAGCTCCCATGTGGTTCAATACGACAGTTCCAAAACTTTGTAAGAGCAAGGATGGTTCTGTGGCTATGACACTGGACCGGGACTCAGAAACCTGGACTCAGCTCTTAGCTCTGTTCCAGACTGCATGGCTCTGAGTAAATTGATTCCAACTCCCCACCTGTATAACAGGGCTGATAGTGGTTCCTCCCATCATATCTGTTGCATAGATAGACTGTAGGTTTTGTGAGGCAAGGACTCTAGCTAAACGTTTGTGCAAAACCTGGCAGGGAGGGGCCCTGATACAGGTGTTACTGTAAATAAATAAGAAAATATGTGAGACAACGACTTATCTCTGGCTGTGGCTAAGGCAAAGGCTGTGGTAACCGCCTCGGTGTTGTGCCAGTATTCATACATTTAATATCGAAAGAAAAAGCCAAGTGGTTGCTAGTTGACACCTGCCTTAAAGCATCACCAACCTTCAAACAAGGACCTGGGGAGCCTATGCAAGATGCAGCTGCTGTATGAAGTGCACTTGGATTTTTGTTGCCTAAATGGTTAATGAGTTTACTACCTTCTTCCTGCCAGGATTTTGCAGGGTAGTGCTGATTAATGTGTCATGTCCTTTCCCCTATGCCTAGCTTTCTGCACTTCCACCTCCCAGGCTCTAGCTGACACCTTTTATTGGCAAATGTGTCCCTGACTCTTTAGGAATACATATTGGCTGCCTAATAGGCTGCCTAATAGGATTTAGTTTGCAATTCACTGAGTAGAAGCATTTGGTACTTCTGGCTGTTGGTTGTGTTGGCTTGAATGAGAGACTGTGTCCCAACCAAGATTTAGTCCAGGGGGATTTCTTAATAGAATGTTCTCTGGACCTGGGGAGGGGTGGGCCAGGGAAACACACTGCTGCCCTTTGTCTGTTGCAATGGAGAGCAAAGCTCTGATTTCTATACGTTCCGGCACGGAATTCCATTCTGTGCAGAGGGTGGTTTCAAATCCCTGAGAAGCCTGAGCAAGGGGCCAATTAAAGACAATGTCTCGAAATAACTTGTTGCTCAATGGAACTTTTTTGACAGGCAGGACGAGAACGGGTGTTTCATGCATCTGATCGTGGAGTAACAATTTTGGTGCGTAGTGACAGAGAGATAGACATCTTAGACTTTATTCGAGCAAAACAAAAGCAGTCATGTAGCACTTTAAAGACTAACAAAGCAATTTATTAGGTGATGAGCTCTCATGGGACAGACCCACTTCTTCAGGATCTGCTCGTCACCTAATAAATCATTTTGTTAGTCTTTAAAGTGCTACGTGACTGCTTTTTTGTTTTGACAGAATTTTGATGAGAGTTTTTTTCTCCAGAGTACGCCTTGAAAAGTAGATCCGCCTATTTCAATTGTGTCATGATGCTTCAGTTTGACAACCCTGGCGAGTGAGACCCTCTGTTGAGCCTCAGCATGGGCCCAACACAGGCTACAGCAGCATAACCTTGCCCTGCAGTATCTTGCGAATGTGCATCAGTACTGCCCTGGAGGAAAAGTCTAGCAGACTGACAGGTGGGACATTCAGAGGTGCCTAAGTGACTTAGGATGAAAATCCCCTTGCAAGCTAATAGGACTTGTGCTCCTAAATCATTTAGATGGTTCTGAATTCCCACCCAATGACCCTACTGTAGAGTGCGTAAACCAACCAATAGCATAAAATCCTGTTGTAGGGATCTCATTCGCTGTTGAAGTCTGTAGCTTTAGAGTTATTTCTGTGGAAACCCATTTAAATTCTGTAGGACTTGTCCTGAGAGGTGACTTTCAAGGGATCATCTTTAGGTGAGGGAACAGTTCAGTTTTCATATCCATTCAGTCCTGGGGTTCAGGCCTAGCAGAGCTTGGGTTGTTCAGGAAAACGTATCAGCTCATCGGCTAAACCCGACACTGGGGGAGAGCTTTACTGCTCATGTTACTGCACACAGCCATGGGATCATCTCACACTCAGAAACAATGACAGTGACACTAACTTGCCAGGAGGAGGAAGTCACAGAGTAGGAAGAATGTCCAGAGAGTCTGTCCAATGCTGTCCTGGGCCATATTGCTCAGGGAAAGGGGTAACATGGTGGCTAGGTGGTGGCAGAGTGGAGGGGTGTCCCAGGACCACCACCCTCCTGGGAAAAGTCCTGCTGGCACAGCCGGGGGATGGAAGGGCAGCCAGGGGATAGTCTGGCTGCCAGAGCCAGAACTGCCCCATACACAGCACACAGCTGCCTCAGGCACCATGGAATTTAGGGTACCCAGATTTTGGATGCCCTACGCAGCTGCGTACGTTGCGTATTGGTAGGGACAGCCCTGTGTCTGTCCCTTCTGGGCTCTAGAAAACCTGCCCCTGATTCCTGTGTGGGTGGCTCCCATGTAAGTTATGTATCTCTCTCAACTTGGTGCCAGTCACAAGACTCAAGCCCTTTTATCCTCTCCACACTTACAGCACTACCCATGCGAAACCCCACTGGTACAAGACTTGCTTTCTTCTCTCTTCAAGTTCTCCTTCTGCTTTGCCTCCCTGCTTCCCTTTTAAAATCAGCTCTTTTGTGTCAGTTCCCATAGGTTACCCCTCACCAGCAGTAGCAGGGACGTGAGATGGGGGCCAGAGTCCTACAGAGCAAAGTTTGGCCTGCTGAGGTCATTCACCTATGGTGGGATTCACAGTGCAGTTGCTTCTAGCTCTTTTTCTTGGTGTTGGGGTTTCTACCTGCCTGGGAAGGAGAGGAGGTCTGAAGCCGCTTCTGTTGTCTCTGTCTGTGTGAGAGGGAGTCAGGGGGAGATAGTACACATAGGACTAGGTCAGAGATACCAACCTCTTCTCTCTTGTGATCAGAAACTTTGGATGACTTCATATTTTCTCCCTCCTTAAACTGTTCTCAGTTATCTCATCTGAATGGGGAAGGACAGATAGGTGCTAAAAATAGAGTGAGAAACA
This sequence comes from Carettochelys insculpta, assembly GCF_033958435.1. Lineage (NCBI taxonomy): Eukaryota > Metazoa > Chordata > Testudines > Carettochelyidae > Carettochelys > Carettochelys insculpta. The sequence continues at coordinate 127,784,863 of NC_134140.1, read as the reverse complement.
GAGATTGAATGAATGAGTCATGGGAGGTTACTGGCAGCTAAACAACCTGGTTCATGGCTTGCATCAGACAGGGTGTCAGGAGCCGAAACCGAGAACTGAATTTACTGAAAAATACTCTCAGGCCAGATTCTGCACTGAAGACAATTGGTGTAACTCCATTTTCTTCCCTGCCCACTGATTTCAGTGAAGCTACGAGCTTTTACACCAGCGGAGGATCAGGAGACACAAACCCTGCGGGAACAGGGTTCTAAGTGGCAGGGGTCCAACCTGTGGGTGCAGGAAACTAATATTCTTCCTTAAAAATCAGCCAGACTAACGATAATTCCATGATCTGCCGTTCAGCAGCTGCCTGGGCTCAACCATTCCAGAGGCTGAACCCCTCTGAGTTCTGCCAAGTTTCAGTGGACCAGGAAGTTGACTCTTGCATCAGTATAACTGCTGTTTCCTTCTTTGTCTGCTCATGCTGTTGCCTCTCTCCTGTTTGAACTGGTGTATCAAGAAGCAAAGGAGAAAAGTAAATGATTGCAGGGATTATACCTTCTCAACTGCCTCGAAAGGGCACTGGGTGCTTTGCATGCTGCAAATGGGCATTCGTTCTGCATTAGATCTCCCTTTCTCTCAGAGGGACGACAGTAACCCTAGAGTTCAGTAGCATTCTACCTCTAGAACAGTATTTCTATGATGTCGTGAAGGGCAGGTGTGCGTGCTTGGGTGGGGTGGGAATCATAAAGCATTGAAAATGGTGTCACCCTCTGAGCAAAGAAAATCTTGCATTGCTCACATTCGGCCTTGGAAGGTTAAGTATTCTCTATCAGGTTGTTGCAACAAAGCACAACAGCTTGGTGGTTTGAGTATTGACCTCTTAAATCCACGGTTATGAGCTCAATCCTTGAGGGGGCTGGTTAGGGAGCTGGGGTAAATAGAAGTGGGGAAGGGGTAGTGTTTGGTCCTGCTAAGACTGCAGGGGACTTGACCTCCTGAGGTTCCTTCCAGCTCTGTGAGATGTGTGTACCTGCATACAGGGGTGTTATTTGCCATTGGTGTTGTGGGGGCATCTAGAAGCCCCAGTTGTGGAGGAGAACCCTGTTGTGTTGGGTGCTGTAAAAGCACTCACAATCTGAACATATAATATTGTTCTCAGCCAGGCTTTTTTTCATTCTTACCATTAAAGGGAAAGTAAGGCAGCCATGAACATGAACAAGGTGTTGCCAACTTGAAAAACACTGACCTGAAAGGCCCCCCAAATGACTTTGTGTAGACAAGCCTCAGCAATCATCCACCTTAACTTCTGAATATACTCCAAACTATTGACAAACCCAGTTTCCCCCACACAGATATAGCCTCCTCCTGTCCCTCCCAACACACAGTCAGCACAGTACAGATGGGATAAGGTGCATCAGGAACTATATACCTTGCTTTGTGGTTTGAATTGAAAGTGAGCAAGACCTTTGGATGTTGTATCTATTGTGGATTCTTTTACTCCGCTTTGAGAATGTTTTTCTTGTTCTTCCCTGTTAAAAATCACAAGGGCATAGCTTTTTGCATGGTGCACCAAAGATGCCCACGACAAGATGCCCACATGACATTAATATTGCCGGAAAATGCTCCTTTTAAAAGGAAAGCCAATTGTGGCTTCAGGGCTGTCATTCATGCAAGAGCAGTTGCCATATTAAAGGAGCCTCAGCTGACAGTTGCTCTCTTTGTTCTTCTTCCTTGCCTCTTTGATTTCATCAGTTTGTACCTTTTGTTTCACCCAGAGATGGTAACAATTGGTTTTGAGAGACTGACAGGTAATAATAGCTCTCATTATATGACGGAAGAAGGCAGGATGGAGCCAAATGGTTTTCCTTCCCAGCAGGCTACAAGCCCAGTGCAACAATTAACAAACATACAGGGTTGCCAAGTTCCCATCTCAGTTGCTTAAGACAAGTGACTGGGCTGTAAAACCATTGTAGGCTTTGCAGTTGTAGCCCTGGGTGTCATCCAACTTGTCTGGGGGGTAGTCCAGCAGTAAGTAGATCACCAGTCCGAAGAGTGCTACTCCTTCCTTAGAGCATACTGGCTGAATTCTCATGTCCTTACTCCATTTTTACTCCTTATCAAGTATGGAAGTCATTGGAAATCCTCTTGAGTAAGGACTTCAGGATTTGTCCCAAGAAGATGTACGTGATGTTTATATAAGCATGATTAACAAGCAGGGACATATCCTTGAGATTAGGCACATGTAGGCGGAGACGTTTCCAGCCATTACACTGAGACAGTTGATACTCTAATACTCTAAGGGTACTGCAATTAGAATTTAAGCACATAGGAAAACACTTGAGGAGAAGCTGCAAAGAGACCGATTAGATAGTAGAGCTGGGTAACAGCTGCAAACTTCAGACTGAGATCCTGATTCCAAACTCCCACCAAATGCTAGATTAGAAGTTGTTGTCATTCTGGAAACATACAAACAGATTTTTGAGTGCTCAGCCTCCACAACCAGGGCCGGTATTTTCTGAAGAGGTGAGCACCCATGCACTCCCGTTGTGGCTCTTATGGCCAAACTCTCAGAGAAGCTCAGCACACAAGTTTCTGGGCTTTTTTGAAAATCTGGCCCTGGTGGTGGGTGCTGCCTGGACCTTTCTGAAGATATTGCCCGCTAGGGACAATTGTAAATTCTGGATCTGGAATCTGAACCGCGCACCCAGATTGTAAGGGTGTTCAGACTCAGGATTTGGATCAAATTATTCTCTAACAAATCCACTAATGAAGCATTTGTTTAGTTGGCTGGATAATGCCAGTGATCTAGAATTAACTGTAAAAAATAAATGTGGAAGGATATTATTGGTTTACAGAATCTCCTTGAATACAACTAAGAATATCTTCTTGACCCAGTGAACTTTTCTTTTAGAGACTCTTTCATTTTTATAATTAGCCCTAAAAAGGGCACATTTTGTTTCACACAAGCAGGAGGCCTGTTTTCCTTTTATTGCTGCCTTCCTTGGCATGTGCCAGGAGATTTTCTGTGCATTTGGCAGGCAGTTTGTACCTTGCTCCCAGGGCCGTTGCAGTATCACGAACGAGGAAACAAATGGTCTAACTGGAACTGAGAGAGTGTTGTGTATGTCGACTCTCACTGTAAATGTGTTCCACTTTGTGCACGAAATTTTTTTATTAGTTTCACTGTACCGAATGGCTGTATGAGTTAATTATTGTTGTGTTATGAGGTTGTTTATCTGGACACCAACAGGGCAGAGTTCTTATCTGCATGAGAAATGAATGAGTAAAGCCAAAATGCCAGATCTGAACACTTACGCATGGGGAAAGTTTGGCTCCAGATTCAGGTTTTATGACTAGGCCCCTAGTTCCGTAAGGGAGCGAGTTGAACGCCACAATCTGAACACCCCTGAAAGTTGGAAAAGTTCAGATCTCGTTCCAAGTGGCTTTCATGATGGAGAACATGGCATACAATGTGTCTGTCCATAATGAATCTTAAAAGGGTTTTGAGGTTCAGATTTGGTTTGAATTGGCATCCAAAAATTTTCAGACATCTGCCTGCCCGTCCATATTTAGAATCAATTATAGTTCTAGGATTCCTGTTATCCTGCTAACTGTACTTATCTGAAGCTTTAAATATGCCCAAACACACCTTGACCACACCAGTTGGGAAATCTGGGAAGGACAAGTTTGTGAAATCTCATATAAGATTCAGAGTATTTTCTGGTATTTCTGTTTAAAACTATACTGAGGGTATGCCTGTGCCAGAAGAGGATTGATCTGGGGTTTGATTTAGCACGCCTCATGGGGATGTCCTGAATTGAACCATCAGAACTTGACAATCCACTCTGGTGCTCCTCATTCTCGCGAAGGGTAAAGGAGAGTTTCTCCGGTCAACCTCCCTCTGAAAGGATGGCCTGATAAATCAATCATAGATGCATCAATTTCAGCTACACAATTGCCATGTTCTATATCTCAGATTGACTTCCAGGACTGGTGTAGGCCTGCTGTTTGTAAAGCTGGTTTTGCAACCGGTCTGGCTCTCCTCTAGGGCAGACGAGGCTAAAATGTTCAACTTTCAGGGAGAGTTTTAGATCAAGAATTTGCATTTAAAATTATGCAGCTTCCATTGTGACGCTCTTTGAAAACCCAAGACAGCTGTGACTTTTTAAGTTCAGTGTACTTCATTCACGCTAGGCGGTGTGGGTGAGATCCTCTGCTGATGTAAAGTCAGTTGACCTACACATGTGAGCCTAAAGGTTTAGGGTCATTTTCTGAGCAAAATATATCCAGATCTCCTTTTAGAGGTAGGGCCCAATCTTCTAAAGATTTGCTTTAAACAGGTGAGCAATTCCATGGATGCCTCTCAGACTGTGCATGGTGATGTCTGCGTTTGCAGGATTGGATACCTAGTTAAAAGAAGGCAGGAAGTGGATGGCTCAGTGGATTGTTCCTTTTGAGCAATAGTTCGACTCCAACCCATCTCACTAGTGGCTGAAAATTACCACCAGCTGATGGCCTCTATGAAAGGTTGAGATACCTTTGAATTTTCCCAATTCAAGTTTTAGAAATTGACACTTTAGATTAACATTTACCTTACTTTAACTGTAAGTGTAACACCAATAGACCCCAAACCTGGGACCTCAGTGCATGAGCCTCTATCGGATGAGCTAACAAGCCAACTGCCTAGTAGCTAAGACTGTAGAGCAGGCTCATTGTTCTCTCTGTAAGTGGTTGCATAAATTCTTTCGGGGCAGGGACGATCTGTTTGCTCTGTATGTGTGTGTCGGAGCATAGCAGGACCCCAGTGCCAGCCTGGGGCCTCTTGGTATTGCGGTGATAGAAATAATCAAATAATATAGTGGTCTCAGTCTAGAGACAGGAGTCATAGAAGTCAGCACTGCACTCTTTAAACATGTCAGTTGTCACCTGGACATGAAAAATGTTGACGTTTCTGGTGGATAAAACAAGACTCGGCCCCACTCAGGTTTGGCCCTTTTGCCCCTCCCTAAATAGAGACAAACGGCCAAATGGGCTGATGTCACTGGGGTTGCAACCAGGCACACGGCGTGGCAGTACCACTGAAATTTGGCCGTCTGCCCCTCTGTAGACCTTGACTAAGGGATGACTGGACCAAACATGCGTGGCACTATGACTCTGTGCACCAGCTTGCAATGCGGCTTGGTTTGGGACCCCTGTCAAACAGTGTCTTAGGGCAAATGACCCCTTTGTCCCCTCAGGGAGCCCTGAATGATTAAAATGTTCACTTCAGCCGGGACAGGAAGGGGCAGAGTTAGGGATGTTAAAATAGTTCAACGATAACACTTACCTGTTTAACCAGTTTAAATTAGGTCCCACCACCTGGCCTCTGCTGCAGCCATGGGGGTCCTACTGCAGCCAGGATCCCGCTGCCCAGCCTGCCAGCCCAGTACAGCTGGCTGGCGGTGGAGTTAACTGGCAAAGGCCAGTTGACCAATAAGCATACCCCAATGACCCTGGGAAGTCAGCTCTGAGCTACCTTCTCAGCCCTACAGATGGTTCCTTCCAGTCAAGGTCAAGTCACGTCGGCAGCCTTTGGGCTTCCAGGGCTGGTTCTGTGGATAAACAAGGGACCTCAGCCCATCAGCTTTCATGAGCACTAAGTTCATACACAGAACGAAAAACCAACCATGCAAGACCGTTTCAGGCTACATTTCAGAAAGCAGTGATGTGGGATATGTTTAAAGGGTGGAAATCTGTAAGGCTTTGTCTACACTTCGCAGAGTAGGCACTGTTGGCCAGTGCTTTTGCCAACAAATACCATTCGCCCCACCAAGTGGCATTAGTTTTGTCATCCAGAGAGCGCTGTTCACACTTGCACTTATTATGGGCCAACCTTTTGCCTTTTAGGAGAATATCCTTTTAACATATCTGAACAACAATATTTTGTCAGTCAGTCACCAGTGTAGACAGGGCCTGGATGCATTTAAACATGGTGGCCTTCCCACAAACCAACTGAAAGAGCAGAATGAAATGAAATTAAGGGCAGAAATGTGGCTGGCACAATCTAAGAATATGCATGGGAGTGCCTTTCTAAATACCTGACAAGCCCCCAAGGCAATGTGCTGATTAGGATTCTCTCCCAAAGAAAGGAGTTTATTTTCTCAAAGATCCCTCAGCCAAAGCCAAATTTTTAGAGAGGAATCCATTTTCCCCAAATGAATGAGAATCCCGCATTCAGTTCTCTGCTTGCAAACAGAACTGAAGATGATTGAAGCATCTTGTTTCCGTGTGTGTTTGTGTGTGTGCAGGCAAATGGAGCGCAGTCAGCGTGTGGGATTAGGGTCTGATCAAGGGAAACTGATCTAATCTAACATTTCAAAAAATGCTAGAAACCTTTGGGATTGAATAATGTTGCACGATCAAAATCCAGCCGCTCCCCTCCACAGCCTGCCCCCCTGCGGAGTAGGATATCAGCATGCTTTCTCTTCCTTCATGCTGCAGAGGGACTGTGGTGGTCCTTATTCACAGCAGCCTAGTTGTTTAAAGAAGTTCTGGTTGTTTAAAAGAAGCCACCTGGCTGGGAGAACTGGGACACCTAATTCATTTCAGCTGGCTTTTCCAGCTTCTCCCTCTCTCCTTTTCTCTCTTGCATTGCAATGCCATGTGACCTGTGCTGCTAACAAGGAGCCATTGGGATAAATGCAACAGATTTTTCAGTCTGAAACTTTATTTCATAGGCACTGCAATATCGGGGTAGTGCAGTGACCTCTAATCGCTTAATCTGTCTCCAGAGGTGGCCTGCACGTTGAGAAGTCCATAATCTCTGTCCCAGCTCACCACCCCATTCACCTAATCGCGTTCTAACGTTCCCAAAAAATTTCACTTCCTGATTCTAGCCAGTGATCATCTTCTGCCTACCTTCACTCTGCTTAGCATGAGGCTCATTAGCCCATGTGGTTCTGTCCTAGGGAACACGACTGCGGATGCTACTGAGATTTATGTAAATCTATATTTTTTAAAAACAATATCCCTGTTTTGAAGGGGGTGGATCTTGAGGGTGTGTTGAGGGGGTCGTTCTTCAGCTTTTCCCATCTTCCCAGAGACTCCCCTGTCTCCACTTGGCCACAGCATGCTCCACTAAACATTTTTCTGCATTTAAATATCACTAGCTGAGCTCGAGACCATGTGGTTGCTATTTCTGTGCAGGCCACGAGGTCCCAGCAGAGTGACAAGAGGGACTCTTAGTGCTCCCTGTAAGCTGAGCACTTAGACGACCACCCAGGAAAGGTTCAGGTGCTGCCCAGCTGACTAGCAGAATGCCCACGGCCACCCACAGGGGGCAGCGTGTGTTTCTGCTGGTGGTACACCTCTGCCCATGCCTGGGTGCACAGAACAAAATTTATTTCACCAATGAATGGAAAAAGTTAGAGGGAACATGGAAGCCATGGAGCTGATGGGGAGGGTTCTGGATTTGAGTGAGCAATGCTCGTGGCTCCTGTCAGCGCAGCACTTTGAATCCATAGTAGCATTTAGAGAGGCATTGCCGTTGTCAGCTAAGCCACACGCACAGCATTCAGGATAGGACTGAGGATCCTGTGCTCTCAAATCACAGCTAAAGGAGATCCTTTATTGCCAGCACCAGCAATGTGGATGATGTGCTATTTTTGGACCCGGCACAGCAGGAACAAAATGACAGAGGCTTGAGCCGTGTGGTCTTTCCACCCACTGGAGCACAACGATATCTATCACTCAGTATGCATGCCAAGGAGCAAGAGATCGGTCCCCGTGATTAACACAGCGCGTCTCACATGGTAATGTCTCGTTCAAACCACAGGACAATAGGGTGAGCCCTTTATTTAAATAGTGTCAACCGCAGAACTGTCAGGAATAGTGCAGAAGAGGAAGAAATCAATTCTGCTTTCCAGGAGATAAAAGGTTTTCATCTTGAGCACATTTCCATTCACTGGGGGAAATAAACGTTTCACCCGCTGACAGCTCTCCCTTTGAGAGCTCACCAGCCATGGGAGGCTATCAGAATTCAAGCCAAAAGATTGCCCTTATCTCACTGGCTGAGCCCTGGCCGGCAGGGGCCGGCATTTCAGGACAATGTGCCGTGTTATGTAACAGGAACCCCAGCACCACAGAGCAGGATAAGGACAGAAAGGGGCCTTAACCCTTTCGCTTCCTCCCTGCTGCGGGCATGTCCGATGGGAATGTCATTTTCAGGTTTGTAGTCAGATCACTTCAATGGTGTCTGGAGTTTTTCACTTAGAATATACAAGAAAATCCCTGACAAGCTCAGTGGAACTGCTGAGGATGAGTTTTTGCCATTATTCACATGACTGCTGCATTTACTTTCTACCCAATATAAAAGCAGCAAGAAGCCCTGGGGCACCATATAGACTAACAGAGATGTTGGAGCATCAGGGTTTTGTGGGCAAAGACTGGCTTCTGCTGTTAGTCTATCAGGTGCTACTGGACTTGTTGTTTGCGAAGATAACACGTGTAGAGATACACAGGTCATAAAGCTGGAAGGGACCTTGAGTCCAAGCCCCTACTCTCTTGGCAGGACCAAACACCATCCTTCTTTAAACCTATTGTCCCCAGATCCCTAAATGGCCCCTTCAAGGGCTGAACTCACAACCCTGGGGTGGAGGTTGGGGGGGGCTGCTGCTCAAACCACTGAGTTATCCCTCTCTGACACTTTCACCCCCTATAAGATATTGCAGCCTTTGTGATGTTTTTGTAGTGAAATTTTAAACTCTACATGATCCTGTTTATCTCAGGGCTTAGCAACCTCCAGCACAGGTGCCAAACGCACTGATTTTCAACAGCTTGTGAGGCGGGAGCTCAGCTCTGCCCATTTCCCCCATGCAGCTGGGAGCTTGCTCAAAGCCATGCTGCCAGTGGATTAACAAAAGGCCAGCTCGTACTACCTACCACCACCTGACTGGGAAAGCATCTTAATTTATTTATTAATGAATAAAATAAATCTTATTAGTAAATAATAGGATTATTAATGACTCTAAAAATTATCACCGGCACTTGGATCATACACGGAAATCAAAAGGTCAAATTTTGGCACTCCACCACCGAAAGGTTGCTGACCCCTAGTTTATTAAAACAGTATTATCTACCCCAGTTACTTCTAAAAAATTGTCAGACCCCCAAAAGCACAAATTGGCTTAAAATAATTACATTTGAAAAAGAAATAAACAGCTTCAGTTTTTTTGCCTGTTGGTTTTTGAAACCTTAGGGGTCTTGTTTTCAAGCTCATTTCTGTGACTATGATAGCTAGAAATGTCCTCCTTTTTAAAAAAGGAAAAAGCCCATAATTTTCCTATGATCAGTAGACTCCAGGATTTGGGGATTTAAGGAGAACAATATAGTGTACAAAGTTCACAATAAAATTATGATATTTGGCAACTTAGGGTTACCATACTTGAACTTTCAAAAAAGAGGGAACCCCTTAGAGGGAGTGTGTCTGTATCAGTATCTGTCAACTCACATTGTATTAATGTGTTATAGTATACAGTAAATGCAAATCCAGCAGTCCCAGGACCAGGAGGTTTCTGGGTATTCAAATATTCTGCATAATAGAGAGGTGTACCTAGCAACGAATAACACTAAAGAAAAGCAAGATTCGATACTAAAAAACAAACAAAAATATCTGCAGAGTGCTTTATTTATCAGCAACAGTAGTACTGTACACTGTAAACTTGTACTGTATTTGCTGTATTTATTTGTATTTACTTTCACTATACTGTACTTATGGAAAAAGTAACCAAAATTTACTTATGGTTAAAATGCCAGTTAGTTGAGAGTTGTGGATGATAGAATGCCGGATAGGAAAGAGTTTACTGTATAGAGTACGTTAATACGGCGTGAGTTGGTAGATACTGATACAGATACACTCCCTCTCAGGGGTGTCCTCTTTTTTGAAAGTTCTAATATGGTAAACCTAGGCAACACTGTAATAATTGGAGTATTGAGCTCCATGGGTTTGACTGGGGTCCACTCTAATCTAAAATCAGCAGAGAGTCTCAAACATGGTGTAGGATGTTTGCTGTGCAAAGTCTCAGGATGGACACAACAAGTGTTTGTAGTAGGAAATCTTTCGGACAGAAGCAGCAGAGGGCACACGAGCAAGGAGGGCCAGCCAAGTGTTCGCAGCAGAGAAATAAATGAGTGCCCGAGATTTATGTGTCTCACAGAGCTGCAAGAAGTACATTAAAGAAAGTGATATAAGAGAGAGATGGAAAATGTCAGATACACAAAAGGACAGGGGAGAGCGCGTGATGAGACGCAGAGATTGTAAGGACTGATAAAATGAGCAAAAAGATGGGAACGAAGGGCAAAGTGCCCAAAAGGTGAAGATAAATAATAAGAAGCGTTCCAAGTATGTAGGTAACAAGAGGTCGTGCACAACAGAGGCAAGCTGTTAGGAGGAGGTCAGAATAATTTATGAGGGCGTTACTAAAACATTGAATGAATTCTTCAGAAAGGAAGGTCTGAGGATGGAGGTAAAGGGTGGGTGAAAGATACCAAATGCTAGAAACAGACTAGATGTTCTGGAGGAGTTGCTGAAAGGCCATTATAAATCCAAGGCCACACAAGAGCCATCTCAGAACTTTTCAGGAGGCAGTAAAAGATGGGGAAATCTTTCAGCAGATCCATTGTTTAGAAAGAGGAAGTGAGTGATGGACCGCAGCGATTGTGCAATACTTACAAAGAGAAACCTGTCTTAATGGAGATCGTGGGCAGCTCGTAAAATTGACGCTTTGGTCTGCAACAGACCAAGATTGTCAGCTGGGTTGGCATAGCTCCATTGGTTTTCCTGGAGTGTAATGAGGTCTGACTCACCATCACAGCACCTCCTGCTGGCCACCTGGGAATTCGCTCTTCCAGCCTCCACAGCGCCCTCTGCAGGCCAGTGTTTCACCCACTGGTACCTGCTTGTCTGTTCTCCACCCACTTATGTCTGCACCGCATCCCTCCCAGACCATGGTGCCCTTCCCTCAGGCTGCTGCCCTGCCACAGTGCCCCACACTCTGGGATCCTCCCCTCCCAGGGAACTCCATGCCCTGATACCCACCTTGCCTCACTGACCCTCTGCCAGTCATTGTCTGTCCCCTTACCTCAGGGGCAAGCAGCATCTGAAATGGCCACTCGTTGGCAAGGGGATTTTGGCCTTGATGCCTTCTTCCCTGGCTGCCTCCCTGCAACCCTAGTACCCTCAGGCCTTGTCTCAGGCCCTGCAGCCTGGGAGCTCTCCCCATCTCTTCCTGCCTTTCCCCCAGCCCTGCTCTGTGTTAGGAAGACCTGTAGATTACCTGGAAGCTCAGTCCCTCCTGCTCCACTGCTAGGAGTCTTCTCACCCCCTCCAGGAGCCCCCGCACTTTATACAGCCTTCCACAGGGCCCTAATTGGCTGCTATGAGCCACAGCTGTGGATGCCACGGCTCCTGCCCTCTCCCCGGGCTGGGTTTAATCCTTGCGGGGCAGTGAACGTGGATGCCCCATCACATGGGGCTGTAGTGATTTACCCTATCTGAGGATCTGGCCTAATACATTGCAATTACTTAGTGCCAGTTTTTTAAGACAGAATATTGCCTAATAAGCTTTTTTGTAAAGATCTGTGTGTATTTTTGAAGAGTCTAAAAACCAGCAGCCTCGTCAGATCTGTCTCTAAAGAAATCAAAATCTCTTAAGGAAAGATATGCAGCTACAGAGTCTGATGTCTTCGTCGGGATGAATGACACCTTATTCCACAAATAGCTCATTGGGCAAAATGCTGTCCCGATTGAAATCAATGGCACACCTCCCATTCGCTTCACTAGGGCCTCAGGATTTTACTAAGTGAAACTATATGCGAATGAGGGCGTTAGAAACCCTTTTTCATTCACAAACCAATAAAAAGGGGCAGAGAAATGGATGAGGGGAGCCAGTCAGTGTTCTAAAGAGGTTTCAAGGATGGTTCCAAAATCTAGGTTTTTATTTTGTAGTATAAGGAAATAAAGAGGGTTAGTCCCTCTCCAGTTCATTCTCATTTGCTCTCCTTGAAGGGTTAATGCCCAAAAGATGGTATCCCGTTATGAATAAAACTTTCAGTATTCTACAGAAATGACCCAAACTACTTCAGGATCACTAATACAAGGGCTTGTGTTTTGTACTCTTAAGGCAAAATTAGGGTCGTCAGCCTTTATTTTAGCTCCTAAATAAGTGACCTGGTTTTCAAAAATGCTGAGGACACTGCAGCTTTCACTGAAGTCAGTCAGACCCTTTGAAGACCAGGCTACCTACTGGTATTCTGAGTCTCCTGGATCCATTATTAATTTTCAATTCCTAATTTTAAAAATCATGGCTTGATGTATAGTACCACCGCATTCTTTTGCTAACCGCTGAGCTATTGTTTAGGAAAGAGCAAAAGGGCCACACACCTAAGCTAAGGAAAGGCTGGACAGAATGTCTTTGTACAGCAAGTATTTAATATGTGTGGCATTAAATACCAAAGGTACAATGGGAGCAGCTGGTATAAATAATATTTAATGGTTAGACAAGATCTTGTAGAAAAGAAAATATTTTGGGTTGTGCTGCCAACCAGAAGTTAGCTGGGAAGGATGTTACATCGGCCCAGCTAGCCTTTTAGAAACAGTGTGAAACCTGGTGACAGGAAAAGGACAGCTGTGGGACTGTGCTTTTTCCAAGATGATCACTGTGGAGTTTTGTTGCTGTTGTTTTGTTTTTTACTGTGGAACTGTGAGACTGTTTTCTGGATACCGCAGATTAAGAGGAAGGGGTCTGCTAGGCTGTCTGCAAGAGCTCTCTCAGTGAGGAAGTGTTATCACAGCAACGGCTGTGTGGACTCTGCTCCTCCAGGAGGATCTCAGGTTGTCCAAGGATGCTGTAAAGAAGATTGAGCTGAGCAATGACTCTCAAAGTATGAGAGGTTTCACTGACTTACTCTGTGCAAGGAGGTGGCTATTTACGTTATAAACTGGAAAATGGAAGGAAAAGGTCGTAAGTAGTCTGTCATGTCTGACAATGACGTCTTGAGCTTGCACAGGCTCATCGGTTGTTGACTTGCATGTGGCTGAGGAGTCCAAGCTTTGAATGGCATGGGTGTTCGCAGTGGGGACAAGGGAATTGTCCTGGCTCTGTTGGAGTGGCTGCTGCTGTTGCTTTCTTCCTCTCACGAGCTTCAATGAGGCGTACATGTCTCTGCTCTTCAAAGTTGTCATACGCATGTCGTACGAGAGCACGCCAGCCCGTTTGGTCTTTTGCGTGCTGCTCTAGCTGATGTGGTTTTAAACCAGCATGAGCAATGTTGGCCTTCACGCAGTGTCTATACCTCTTGTGAGGCTTACCTTGATTGCTTTTGCCCTGGGAGAGTTCACTGTAGAGGAGTTGCTTTGGGATTCTTGACTCCTCCATTTGTATGACGTGCCCTGTTCAGCAAAGCTGGGCTTTCAGAATCATGGCTTCGATGCACGTGGTTCCTGCTCTGTCTAGGACTTCCAGGTTCGTAACTCTGTCCTGCCATCGAATGTGCAGTATTGACCTCAGGCTGTGTGTGTGGAAGCTCTCCAGCAGTTTTATATATTTTCTGTACAAGGTCCGGGTTTCACAGCCATACAGGAAAAGTAAAAGATATCATGTTTGTAAATAGCTGTCCTAAAAAACGTCCACTCACAAGCGATAGAAAAATTACAGAAGGCAAAAGCATCCTATTTGATAAACAGTTAATAAATGACACAATGGCCGCGTCTACACGTGCACGCTACTTCGAAGTAGCGGTGCCAACTTCGAAATAGCGCCTGTCACGGCTACACGTGTTGGGCGCTATTTCGAAGTTGAAATCGACATTAGGTAGCGAGATGTCGAAGTCGCTAACCCTATGAGGGGATGGGAATAGCGCCCTACTTCGAAGTTGAACGTCGAAGTAGGGCACGTGTAGACGATCTGCGTCCCGCACCACCGAAATAGCGGGGTCCGCCATGGCGGCCATCAGCTGAGGGGTTGAGAGACGCTCTCTCTCCAGCCCCTGTGGGGCTCTATGGTCATCGTGTGCAGCAGCCCTTAGCCCAGGGCTTCTGGCTGCTGCTGCTGCAGCTGGGGATCCATGCTGTATGCACAGGGTCTGCAACCAGTTGTCGGCTCTGTGGATCTTGTGTTGTTTAGTGCAACTGTGTCTGGGAGGGGCCCTTTAAGGGAGCGGCTTGCTGTTGAGTCCGCCCTGTGACCCTGTCTGCAGCTGTTCCTGCCACCCTTATTTCGATGTGTGCTACTTTGGCGTGTAGATGTACCCTCGCAGCTCCTATTTCGATGTGGTGCTGCCCAACGTCGAAGTTGAACGTCGACGTTGCCAGCCCTGGAGGACGTGTAGACGTTATTCATCGAAATAGACTATTTCAATGTCGCTATATCGAAATAAGCTCTTTCGATGTAGCGTGCACGTGTAGACGTAACCAATGAATCAACCCTCGCAACTGCAGCGAAGTACTTAGGAGATAGAATCATTCTATCACTAAAATGCAGAAGCCTCTGAAATGGAACACAATGGCTGTTTAGCAGTGTGCCTGAAACCCCCGTGACCTATAGGACAAGAAGAATATCCAGTCCAGGTGACTGTGCAGGGGGAGTTGCAGAAAGACCGACTATTGCGAAGTAAATGGACAGTAGGGTTAACACACCTACAAAAGGTGCCCCAGAATCTTTACTTGTCAGGCCTTTGTTTGAGATGTCCCCTGAAAAATGTAAATTCCCACAGCACTGCCAACCTGGAACTAAAGCTCTGCAGAGCTCACGCGCTTGTCTCTTTCACCAAGGCTGTGTCTACACATGCCCTCCCTTTCAGATGGGGCATGTTAATAAGGCACTTTGGAACAGGTTAGTCAGTGCTTTGTTAGCATAATGGCAGCCAGGCGCGTTTCAAAAGCGCTGTCTTAGAAACGCAGACTGGCTGTATAGACCCGGGCCCTTCGAAATAAGCACCGCACTTAGACATGCCCATTATTTCCAGTTCGTTCTGGGAATAAGGGACTTTCAAAGTGTAGGGTTTATTTCAAAGCACCCACATCTACACAGCCAGTCTGCCTTTAGAAAGCAGCACTTTCAAAACGTGCCTGGCTGCTATTATGCTAATGACACACTGAATATGCATGTCAGCGCCTCATTAACCTGTTCCCAATTGCCTCCTTAACATTCCCCTTCCAAAAGGGAGGGGCACGTGTATTCACAGCCCAACAGAATTTGGTTCAATAAAAGATACAACCTCACCCACCTTGTCTCTTGATAATCTTTCTGTGTTTCCATGAGTCTGTAATACCAAATGGAGTCCAGTGCTTAGAGCATTCAGAATGTGCAAGGCCCAGTAAATCTCCTTTATGTTTCCTTCAGTAACAACCTCAGGACTTTTTCTCGTCTCTATGAACTAAATACAACAACTGTGCATTTTGGCCAACCTGGGTTTTTACTACACTGGGAGGAACACTGCAGGTGTGCACAGTTTAGCTGCTGCTCTGTAAATGCGGCCAGCTGTGCAGACATGTTGGAAGGGACCAGAAAAGGACTGTGAGCTGAACAGAGGTGGGAATCGGTAGTGGGTTTTGCCGTCCTAACATGTTTTTAAAACCATTTCTTAAAAATCTCACGATGCTTCTCTTGCAATGATGGGGAGAGACGTGCTCCTCAGACCTGACAGCCACTTGCTCCATAGTCACTGTAATGGTTTCTCGTTGCCCTGTATTCTCTTTTCCCTGATTACCGAGAAGGCGAATGGAAGAGAGAAGGGGGGAAGGCTGAAAGTGCTGAAAGTGAGCTGTGTTCATGCAGGAACTGTTGCATTGCCAGAAGCACCTCTCTGCATTTCCAGAAATTTCAGTGCTGGTCCTTCCATTTCTGGGCTATACACTGGACTTCAGGAAAACATTTTGTGAAGGGTTCAATCACAGGGCTCCCCGTGAGGCTGTCACTGAGATTGCTCCAAGAGCCACCCCATCACCCTGTCCTGCTGGGCCAGAAGTCTCCCCCAACCAAGGAACAGAGTTGGGGGTAACAGCCCCCCAGCAGAGCAACATGGACATAGAACCAGCTCAGTTCTGAGAGGGCTCAGCTAGGAGGACAATGACAATACCCTGGAACACAAGGCCCAGAGAGGTCCAAAACCCCAAATAAATGCATCCTACTCTGTGTAAACATTTTACAGAGGAAGCTCATACTGTCAGTCCCTGTTATCAATGAAAGAGAGAGATGCACAACTTTGCACTCCACCATGACCCTGCTCCCAGCCTCCCCAGGTAACAATTATTTACACCGGGCTTGCTAACAAATAAACCTGTTTTTGTTAATTGTAAAATGTGGGATTTAAATGCTTGCGAGTGAAAACAGGCTGATCAAAGTAAGTCACTAACCCAAAATAAACAAAACATGCCAACTAATCCTTATAAGAGACACTAAGAAACTTGTTACATTCCCCACACAGCCAGTTATCAGTCACACCTTGAGCTCTGCAAGGGGTAAATTGCCTTCCCCCAGACACACACACCTCGTTAACCATGCAGAACATAGGAGAAACTGAGGCATGCACCATATTCATGGACAAAACACGATGAAGAATTCCTTCTTCAATACACCAGTCCTCTAAGCACTCCTTCAATAGAACCAATAATATATATTATTTCAAAAGGGGGCTTCATTTTCTTCTGATTGAGGCCGTCTCTTCTTTAACCTGCAATGAAATAGTCTCCTCCCACACAGCTGTAAATCAAGAGCAATGATAACGACTATGTAAATGGATCTGGTGTAAGGTGTGACCTGGAGCCATTGGCTCCAGTGACCTGTCAGTGGTGGAACCAGAGAAATTTGGCTCCCAGTATTCATGCTGGCATTTTCCTGAGAAGAATCTGGTGAGCTTTATTCGTGGGGCGATCAGTTTTGTTCTGCACTGGCTGGTGAGTTTGTACTATTGTCTGTGTATCGAGCAACTGTGAGGACCTATTGTCTCAGTTGCTCTGTACTCATGGAATCATAGAATCACAGAGCTTGAAGGGACCTCAGGAGGTCATCGAGTCCAGCCCCCTGCTTCCAGCAGGATCAACCCCAACTCAGTCATCCCAGCCACGGCTATGGCAATCCAGGACTTAAAAACCCCACGGGGTGGAGATTCCACCACCTCCGTAGGCAATGCATTTCACTACTTCACCACCCTCCTGGTGAAGTAGTTTTTCCTAATATCCAACCTACTCCTTTCCTTCTGTAACTTCAGACCATTACCCCTTGTTCTGCCATCTGTCACCACTGAGAACAGTTTCTCTCTGTCCCTTTTAGAGCTCCCCATCAGGAAGTTGAAGGCTGCTATTACATCACCCCTCCATCTTCTCTTCTGTAAACTAAACAAGCCCAAATCCCACAGCCTCTCCTCTTAGGTCATGTGCTCCAGCCCCTTAATCATTCCTAGAAGGTTCCTCAGAGCTTTATACAGAAGGAAGTAGGACAGAGTCACTCCGGGTGAGAGGTAAAGTAGAGTAAGGCTTGGTAAAAAGGCAGCATGTGCGGGTGAAATGCACACACAGATAAGCAGGGAGGAAGGAGGCCGTTCTATCTAGTTCTGGGCCAGTGAAATCCCCCAAACTAGGTGAAAGTGCTGCTGCTTCCCTGGTATATCTTTTCTGCAATGCGAGACTTAAAATTCTTGCCTGACACATGGGGGCTTGTGAGGGAGGGATTCTAGTGTGGGAGGGGGGGATTTAAATGGATACAAAGGAGGCTGGCCTCTCCTGGGAATGGAATCCAAGCCATCCAAAATCTCTCAGCCTCATACGCTGGCATGTGCGCTCCAACAGCAGCCTATTGAACACAGAACAAGGGACAATTACACCCCATTAAGTCTGCAGTTCTCAGGGCTAGGCAGGAGTGAAGGAGAGAGGGGAAACAGGAGGCTTCTCCTGCAGATTTATATGCAGTGTTTGCCTTAAATCAGCAGAGGGGTGATTGGAAACATTTGACTGTGAGAATTAGGGTCATTAAGAATAGCCAGTGTGTCGAGGCATTTTATTTTCTATGCTAAAAAAATAAGACATAATTAATCGGTGTAATTTTCGATGGGGTGGGTGAGCCATTTGTACATTAAATCGGACTGGAAGAACACTGAACTGTGGAGAGACCATTCTGTCTTGCCAGCACTCAGAAAGGTTGGATTTGTCTGCGGGTATAAGCGCAACAGGTTTGCTGTTCGGAGAGTTCCAGCAAGCTAGCTTTGAATACAGTCTTCAGAGAAGAACTAGGGCTCCCCCAAGCTCACTTCTTCAGCTCTGCAGCACAGTTCCTGCAACTCTGATGGGAAGGAAAAGTGTCCTTGTGGTTAAAGACAGGTGAACAGTGGTCAGTTCCTGGCTCTGTTGCAGACAGCCAGTGCGTCCTTGGGCCAGTCATTTAATATTTTAAGGCCTCATCTATAAAATGGGGATGTTTCCTTTCTCTCAGCTTTTGTCTCATCTGTGTGCACAGTAAGATCTCAAAGGCCAATGACTGCCTCTTCCTGAGTGTAAGATCAGGGCCTAGCACAATGGCAGCCCTGCCTCTGGGCTGATCTGTACTGATTGGGAGATCAGCTTGTTCAGGATTGATCTTCCAGAGTTCTATTTCATGCATCCGGTAAAGATGCACAAAATCCATCTCTCTGGGATTGGCAGGCGACCCCCTGTACTCCTCCTCTGGCAAGGAGTAAGGGAGGTGGATGGGAGGAACGCTCCCATCGACCTCCCTTAGTGAGGACAGACCTGACAGTCGGCTGCAAATACGTTGATTCTAGCTACACATTTGCTGTAGCTAGAATTGTGTATCTGCAGTAGACTGTAAGGTCTAGTGTAGACCAAGCCTCACTGCTAGCGTTTGTACTTCTCCGTCAGTTAACGCATTAACATCTGATTAATTCTCTGGTTAACTCTTCCAAACCTGAGGGTGAGCTCTTTGAACATCCAAAACTTGTCCCTTCCACCAGAATTTGGCTTAATGAAAGATATTACTTTGTCCACTTTGTCTCTCTCTCGGTGTGTTCTATATTTGATCCTGCTGTTCAGATTGATTCATTGACAGTATATGTTCTTCTATCACACAATTGCTCCAAAACATTTAAGGAGGTGGGTTTTAATGACCAGACTCTGCCTAGATATAATGGAGAGCAGAATTTCATTCTGGAAATCCAAGTTGGGTGGTAATGTACTCTTTCAGCTTTCTAGTGGTGAAGAATAGGCAAATCAATGGTTTTTAGCAGCTGTTTTCAACCAGACAGGACACAGGTATTTTCCTTTTCCCCTGTTAAAAATGAGGCTTTGATGTAATACCTCCACTCTACATATTTCTGTGATATTTTGAATGTGATCTTCACATGATTGTCTCGGGCACTCCAGGAACTTTGACACTCCTCGGGTTTCTTTTGGCAGGGACACATGTGCAGCAAAGGAATACACCAACCAGCCAGCTTCCCACTCACTCAGTCCAAAGTGTATCCCTGCTGACGTAGTACCCAGCAGAACAGCATGGTCCGGAGGAGTTAAACCGCGGCCGAAGAGCAGGTGAGAATGAAGACCATTCTGCTCACAAATCTCTTCCCACGCTCGACATATTCCACTTATTTATGTACTTTGAATTTCACATTGGGAGAGCTCCTCAGCTGGGTCCATTGTCAAACAAAACTTCCTTCACTGGGGAGAAAAGGCAATGAGTGAGAGTTTGCTTTTAGACCAGTGGAAGAAGAACTAATGGAGTTGTTGAAACAACAGGTTGCTTTGACCTGCAAATAAATCACAACCTTGTGAGAATTCAAGATGAGTACTTCTGGCTTTTACATCTTGAATTCCCAACAGCAGTTACTCGACACACTTCAATCTGTCATTGTGACATTTTACCATCAGAGACATAGTCACAGCGGTTTTTCATTCCACAGAAATTCATGTTTCAGGCTGTGTCTGTTGCCTGCCTATCAACAGGTGTATCAGTGGTTAATGTTTGGTTCCAGTAGTAGAAGAATTGGAGGGCGCAATGGAATACCCTGTATAGTCTTAACCTTTGGCTGTGCCAGCAGAGCTAACCCAACAGTTTGTTTACTTGTGGCAAACATGTCGGAAATGCTGATGGTGCTTTGGTTCGTCGATTGTCTAAAACATTCTGTGAAACACAAGTGGAAAGTAAGTCCCAGGTTTGGGGAATTTCAGGGTTCTAGGGCCAGACACTGAGCAGCTAGATGCTGGGGTCTGTTGAACACAGCAGAGTTGCGCCTGTTTTCACCAGCTGAGGATCTGGCCAGGAGTTTGCATTGTTAGTGCTTGAGTAATGCTTGAGTATCGTGGGCCTGATTCTTTGTTGCCCAGCATTTTGTGGGGTGTAAAGTGCTAATAGATCAGAATGGTCCTGTTTCACAGCCATTGCAGCGGGGAGAATGTCTTTACATGGTGCAAAGTAGTGACAAATCAGGTCTAGCAAGTCCAGCTCAAGAAGTCTCTTAATTGAAAGGATCAGAAGCTTTTGCATGAAAGAGGTGGGAGCTCCTTAGTCACCTGAGCTATATTACATGTCTGAGTTACACTGCATGTATGGGGTGTATTTTCAGGTTTGCTAGCTGCTTCTAGAAGACTAATTGAGAGTTACCACTGTGCTGGGTAGATCATATCATAGAACTGGAAGGAACCTTGAGAGGCCATCATATCCCATCCTCTGCCCTCACAGCAGGGCCTATCACCATGTCTGGCCAATTTTTTTTGGAAGAGAATCTAACCTGCCCCAGGCCCATGAAAGGCCCAGGATTGAATTCACAACCCTGGGTTTACCAGGCCAATGCTTTATCTACTGGGCTGTTCCTTCTCTGCTGGTGCAAAGCTGCTGGAGGCAGCTCTGCCCTCTGTCATCCCCAGGAGGAAAAGAAAGGGTGGGGCAATGCATGGGCAGGCACAGAAGGGACCGTGGCAGACCTGAGCTTGTCTTTACATGCCCCTTCACTGGTGCAAGATTCCTGAGAGACCCTAGGCTGGCTTTAAACTAGGTTCGATGGGGGCAGGGGAGCAAAGCCTGCAGGTAAGTGGAGAGCATGGATACCTGGGAGATGAACTTGAAATGGGAGGGAGTATGGGCTACACTGGGAGAGTAAAAAGAAGGCCAGGGCAAAACTGGGAGGCAAGACCAAATCAATGTCTGAGATGCCTATATACAAATGCAAGAAGTATGGGAAATAAACAAGAAGAATTGGAAGTACTAATAAATGAATACAGCTATGATATTGTTGGCATCACAGAAACTTGGTGGGATAATACTCATGATTGGAATGTTGGTATTGAAGGGTACAGCCTGCTTAGGAAGGACAGACAGGGAAAGAAGGGAGGAGGCGTTGCCTTGTATATTAAAAATGTACACACTTGGGCAGAGGTGGAGATGGACGTAGGAGATGGACGGGTTGAAAGTCTCTGGGTTAGACTCAGGGGAGTAAAAAACAAGGATGAGGTCCTACTAGGAGTCTACTACAGGCCCCCTAGCCAGGTGGAAGAGGTGGATGAGGCTTTCTTTAAACAGCTAACAAAATCATCCAGGGCCCAGAATTTGGTGGTGTTGGGGGACTTCAGCTATCCTGGTATATGTTGGGAAACTAATACAACAGGGAACAGACTGTCCAATAAATTCTTGGATTGCATTGCAGACAACTTTTTATTCCAAATGGTTGAAAAAGCTACGAGAGGGGAAGCTGTTCTAGATTTAATTTTACCAAATAGAGAGGAAATTATTGAGAATTTGAAAGTGGAAGGATGCTTGGGTGAAAGTGATCATGAAATCATAGAGTTCACAATTCTAAGGAAGGGTAGAAGGGAAAACAGTACAATAGAGATAATGGATTTCAGGAAGGCTGATTTTGGTAAACTCACACAGCTGGTAGGTGAGGTCCCATGGGAAGCTAAACCGAGGGGAAAATGTCTGAGGAGAGTTGGCAGCTTTTCAAAGGGACATTATTAAGGGCCCAAAAGCAAGCTATCCCGCTGCGTAGGAAAGATAGAAAACATAGCAAAAGACTGCCTTGGCTTAACCAGGAGATCTTGCATGATCTCAAAATAAAAAAGGAATCGTATAAGAAATGGAAACTAGGACAAATTACAAAGGACGAATATAGGCAAACAACACGAGCATGCAGGAGCAAGATTAGAAAGGCTAAGGCACAAAATGAGCTCAAACTAGCTACGAGCATAAAGGGAAACAAGAAGGCTTTTTACAAATACATTGGTAACAAGAGGAAGACCAACGAGAGGGTAGGGCCATTGCTCAGTGAGGAGGGAGAAACAGTAACAGGGAATTTGGAAATGGCAGAGATGTTTAATGATTTCTTTGTTTCGGTCTTCACTGAGAAATGTGAAGGAATGCCTGACATAGAGAATGCTAGTGAAAAAGGGGTAGGTTTAGAAGTTGAAATAAGAAAAGAACAAATTAAAATTTACTTAGAAAAATTAGATGTCTGCAAATCACCAGGGCCTGATGAAATACATCCTAGAATCCTCAAGGAGCTGATAGAAGAGGTATCTGACCCTTTAGCAATCATTTTTGGAAAATCGTGGGAGACGGGAGAGATTCCAGAAGACTGGAAGAGGGCAAATATAGCACCCATTTATAAAAAGGGGAACAAGAATAACCCGGGAAACTACAGGCCAGTCAGCTTAACTTCTGTGCCAGGAAAGATAATGGAGCAGGTAATTAAAGAAATCATTTGCAAGCATTTGGAAGGTGGTAAGGTGATGGGGAACAGCCAGCATGGTTTTGTTAAAAACAGATCATGTCAAACCAATCTAATAGCTTTCTTTGATAGGATAACGAGCCTTGTGGATAAGGGAGAAGCGGTGGATGTGGTATACCTAGACTTCAGTAAAGCATTTGACACGGTCTCACATAATATACCTATCAATAAACTACGCAAATACAACTTAGATGGGGCTACTATAAGGTGGGTGAACAACTGGCTGGATAACCGTACCCAGAGAGTAGTTATTAATGGTTTTCAATCCTGCTGGAAAAGTATAACTAGTGGGGTTCCGCAGGGGTCTGTTTTAGGACCAGTTCTGTTCAATATCTTCATTAACAATTTAGATATTGACATAGAAAGTACACTTATTAAGTTTGCAGATGATACCACGCTGGGAGGGGTTGCAACTGCTTTGGAGGATAGGGTCATAATTCAAAAGGATCTGGATAAACTGGAGAAATGGGCTGAGGTAAACAGGATGAAGTTTAATAAGGACAAATGCAAAGTGCTCCACTTAGGAAGGAACAATCAGTGTCACACATACAGAATGGGAAAGGACTGCCTAGGAATGAGTACAGCAGAAAGGGATCTAGGGGTTATAGTGGACCACAAGCTAAATATGAGTCAACAGTGTGATGCTGTTGCAAAAAAACCAAACATGATTCTAGGATGCATTAACAGGTGTGTTGTGAACAAGACACGAGAAATCATTCTCCCGCTCTACTCTGCGCTGGTTAGGCCTCAGCTGGAGTATTGTGTCCAGTTCTGGGCACCGCGGTTCAGGAAGGATGTGGAGAAATTGGAGAGGGTCCAGAGGAGAGCAACGAAAACGATCAAAGGTCTAGAGAATATGACCTATGAAGAAAGGCTGAAAGAATTGGGCTTGTTTAGTTTGGAAAAGAGAAGATTGAGGGGGGACATGATAGCAGCTTTCAGGTATCTAAAAGGGTGTCATAAGGCAGAGGGAGGGAACTTGTTCTTCCTTGCCTCTGAGGATAGAACAAGAGGCAATGGACTTAAATTGCAGCAGGGGAGGTTCAGGATGGACATTAGGAAAAAGTTCCTAACTGTCAGGATGATCAAACACTGGAACGAATGGCCAAGGGAGGTGGTAGAATCTCCATCACTGGAGAAGTTTAAGAAGGGGTTAGATAGATGGTTTTCAGGGATGGTCTAGAAAGTGCTTGGTCCTGCCATGAGGGCAGGGGGCTGGACTCGATGGCCTCTCGAGGTCCCTTCCAGTCCTACTCTTCTATGATTCTATGACATAAGTTAGGGTGGATCCTGGCAGCTTGAATCAAGTAACTGCAACACGCAGCCACCCTCCTTTCCACTCTGTCCAGGTCATGAGAGATGGAGAGGCTTGGTGGGGGGGGCCACAGACAGCTCCCACAAGGCCAGGGTCAGATCAGGAGAACTCAAATGAAATCAGAGTGCCCGATTCCCTGTCGGTGTCAGTCAGGTTATCTGTGAGTCCTGCAGGCAAAGGGGCTGGCTCAGAATATATGCAGAATGTAAGTGCAGACAACCACAGGTGTAGGAATAGTGTAGGTGTGGGAACAGCAAGGCCTTAGATGTGTGTATCCCCATTAAATTCAGCAGAGTTGCTTTTGATTTGATCTGGGTAAATTGGAAAAGAATCGGGCACAGCAACATGGACATATGGCCCAAAACGAGTGCAATTCGGCTATCCTGTCTGACACTGTTATCCAAACCAGAATCGTGTTCCTGATGGCTGCTAATTACACAGCAATCCCCTCTGCTCTCTGCAGTTGGTCACTGCCCCATTGCATTGAAATAATCAGGTTTACAGTGTGACACATTTACTGCCAACTCGCCATCTCCGTAATGCTCATTATTGGCAATGAGCGAGAGTTGGAAAGCACATTCCATCCATTGTTGAGAAGTCTCCGCTGATGCAGTTGCTGTGTGTTTTCTAACACAGCGCCTAAGCAGCTGAGTCTTTCTTGTCCTCTTGTCTGTTTTTAACTCATTATGTATTGCCTGAATCAAAACCAGAATTGTTTGTATTAAACCAGCTGCGCCGGATCTTCAGTTAGTGTAAATCAGCATTGTTTAGAGCTGCGCTGATTTATGCCAGCTGGGGATCTGGCCCAGGGTGGCTTTTTTTGGCTTCACTTCAGGAGACCATAGTGGATAATTCCTGGGGAGACAGAAATAGCTGGAGTTCTCCACTAAGACACAAACTAAACAGTATAAAAGCCATACCGTACAATCAGGCACTCGTTTCGTATCTTCTTTCTTCCTCTTTTCCAATAAAGGAAAGCACCATGGAACTGAAGCAAGAACATGAAAATAGGAAAAAGGCTGAATTTCAGACTCCTCCTACCTTTTGTTCCAACATCCTGTTCTCTAGGTAGCACCAGGCAAGGCCAGTTAATTAGTCCTGACTTCTGCTTGCCTAAGCCAGGGTCACATGTGCAAGGCATGAATGTTCTGGCAATGGAATCCTGCCAGGATGGTGACAAGTATCAGAGAGGTCGCCGTGTTAGTCTGTAGCTTCGAGAACAAGAAGTCCTGTGGCACCTTATAGACTAACAGATATTCTGGAGCATAAACTTTCGTCGGCAAAGACCTGCTTCCCCAGATGGTTTCCCTTCAAATTTAGGAGTGGCTGTCCCTTTTCATTTGCTTCACAAAGGGGATTAAATAAATACTTGTTTGTTAAAAATCTCCATTCAGTAAAGATTCCTGTAGGGCACGTTCTTGAATATAGCAATCAACGAGCACGGAGTTATTTTATACCCGCTCTCATATTAACAGCCAGACTCTGCTCGCTTTAGCCAGATGAGTTGTCCGGTTAATGTCAGCTCAAGTCAGTGGGACATTTCACTTGAGAAAGGGGAGCCTTTCATTTAGGAGAGGTGGTCCATAGCTGAACTTTTTGCAGACTGGCTGTTAAGCATCAAATAATTAGTTAGAACATAATCCAGTTACCAGTCCTGGGTTACCTTTGGCAAGTCACTGCACCGCTGCTTGCCTCAGTCTCCCCTCTGGAAGTGCTCACTGGATTTCAGAGCCTGGGCTCCAGCACAAACAGAATGTCTGTGCTGCCCTGCAGCGTGGGCCTGAGTCAGCTGATCCGGATTCTGAGACTCACTGCTGCTGCGTGTTTTGTGTTATGTAGTCACAGCCTTGGTTTGCTGCAAGGTGTGTATATCCTCCATAATGGCCTGCTGTGCACTCATTGTTCATGTGTACCCTGCTGCCGTGCTCCAGCAGACTCCTAATGCCTTTGGAGTGACACCACTTTTAAACGGGATCCTAAAGGTAGTTTGTCAAAGGCGGTAAACAAATAGCATAGGAGTCTATCAGCTAGAGGCCAAAAGTGAAGCCTGTGTTAAGCGCTGGGAATGGCCCATCAGCAGAAGTGGGACCAAGTTGGTCCCTGCTAGAACTCTGTTAATCTCAGCAGATAAATTTTACCCTTAAATTTTGACTAAAGATCAAACAAGCTAGAAATCTTGGGGATGCTTTAAAGTGTCAGTTGGAAACAGCTCTTAACGTGTGTTCTCAATATATTTTGAAAGATTTAGAAAAAAAATCAGGCTTAAAAGCCAGTTTGCAGTATATTCACTGGTCTTGCTTTGTGAAGTATGTTCTTTTTTCAGCTGGCCTGCACTGCTGTGAGTAGGAATGTCACTCGAGTATATGCCGAAGAATAAAGGTGTATTTGTAGTTCTGTCCCATTTTTGCAAACCTTGTGGCAAGATATTATTGGCCTGATGTTGATATGGTGATGTTTGAAGTAGTGCTTCACTGACTTGAGTAGCCTTTCTAGTGAGTTTTCATTATTCTTAAGTAATGTCTAGCAAGGAACACAGCTTCCTGCCAGCCAGCACCAAACCTTCTTGAAAGAGTTCTGAGGGTCTTTAAAAAACAGAATTAGTCAAGAGGAATAAAGCTGAAGCTCTTCGGGTTGATTTTCTTCCTAACTGGCCTAGTCCGGTGTGCTATTTGGAGAAATATGACTGTGCCTTAATTGTGAGTGACGTCTCTTTGAGTGGATTGTGGCTTCACTCTGCAGAAAGCCTAATAGGCTTTTTGTGTGTTTTCGTTTTTGTTCACCTTTTGCTTAATAACAAAGCACAACCACTGCAATGGTGACTATAGCCCAATATAAATAAGCAGCAGCAAGTGCAATGCACAGGTTGAACCTCTCTAATCTGGAACTCTCTCATCGGGCAACATCCATAATCTGGCATTATTTTACCTAGCCAGATGACCACTTATCATGGGTGCAGCCAAGTTTCCAGTGGGCCCATAAAGTGTGTTTACAGCCACTAGTCCTGGCGCTCAGCATTCTATGCTGTTATTTACCTGTAATCTACCCCTACATGTCTTGTAAGAGTAAGGTGACCATCCGTCCCGTATTAGGCAGGATGGTCCTGTATTTGGGATGCCAAAAAGGCATCCCTGCTTATTTTTAAAAGGGACTAATTGTCCCATAGTTGGGCCCTCCTCTTGCTAACCTTTTCCACCAGCAGCTGCGCAGGCACAGCTGCTGGCAGGAGTCACTTTCCTGAGCCTTGAGGAAGTGGGGGAGTGGGTGGCTGCCATGTCCCTGCTGCTTCCCCAGGTCTTGGGGAGCGCAAGCAGCTGCTGCTTGACTGGGGTTCCCATGGAGGACCGGCAGCTGCCGCCTCCTTCCCAGCTCCCTGGGGCTTGGTGGAGCCACCCTTCTCCCCCATATCTCCCTGTCTGTATTTGGGACAGGGAGATACGGTCACCCTATCTAAGAGCCCAGTAAGCAGCGGAAGCGTTGGTAATGTGCTGGCAAATTCTTTGGCTCAGCACTGGTCAGCTCCCGAGGGTGGTGGACAAGAGAGGTTCAATCCATAGTTGATGTATTTCAGGCTCTGGGGATTGATTGCCATTTTGGTGGATACACATAGAACCTATCATAGCGGCGCCTAGTATATATTTACAGTGAAATCTGACAAACTCTGGGCCAGATTCTCAGCAGGTATAAATGAGGCTAGCTCCATTGTTATCATTATACAAATCCTTCTCCGGCTTTTACTGGAGATTTTTCCCCCTGTATATGTTAATTGTAGACACGCACCCTGATCCAACAGGACGATCAGTAATGGTGAACTGTTACACCCATGTGGATTAGCTTTACTGGGAGAATCTAGATTCACCAAAAATTCTGTGATTCATTTGTCAGCCGTGAGTTTGATAAAAGCTTCGACTGCATTCTGTGATCAACTGATTGGTGTATAGACAATGGTGATTTAGTTGGTAATCAGGCAAAGTCAGTGATAGGCCCTTTACTGGTCACTGATTCTTATTCTATAAGACTAAATTACATCTTATCTTTCCCTGCATCAATCAAATTAGGTTAGTCAGCTGTAGACTTGGGTTTCTATCATTCACCAGCTGATGAAGGGGCTTTGCTCACAGAATCCTCCTCCTTAGTTTCAGCATCGTACTGAGACTTGAACATCAGTCTAGTTCTTCTTGTCTAACCATCATTCTTATTATTAATAATATTAATCTTATTTTAAAAGCCACTTTCCAGTAATATTTTGCCATCAGCTCTTCATATGAAACCCTCAGCCAGCCATGGAAGCTCTATAATGCACAGAAGCAAAAGTGCTATGTTACATGACTCCATTGGAGCTCAACACTTGTTAAAAGAAGTACATCCATTGGGTTTATTGTCTAGCTTTTGCCACGGCTGCCATTAGGGGCGTAACATATTTCAATCTAGCACGAGGTAGAGGGGAGGCTGTTGACTGATCACTTTCTGGGTGTATTTGTAAACCCCTCTTACTCTTCTATCCACAAAATGAGGACAGCTGTGTGCACTCAAGCTCCTATTATCCCTGTTCCTTTCATTTGATATGCACCCCAGTACTGATATATACACATAGCAACCTTTATGCAACATGACTGCGCCACACTCAATAAGAAAGGCATCAAAATGTATTGAACTACCTCCAAAGGTCTTTGCGGGATTTTGCAATGACACCACAGTGAGGCGTAGGCTTTTGCGGACAGTGTTGCTTTTGTATGGGGAGGAGGCTGCAGTTATTATTGATGAGATCATTTGAAAGGGAACTTTGGATTTTATCTTGAGTTCTGCCATGAAACATTTTTTCTCTGGTGGAAGTGGTCAGCAGTTTTCTTCTCCTGGCTTTTTGTCTGTGTGTGGGGAGGGGCATTGTGACACTCAGCGGTTAATTTCCCCTAGCATGGTGTGCTGGGAGGTGCCTGCTACCTCTGGAACTCCAGTGCAGCTTTCATTGGTCACTCTAGCAGCAGGGCTGGTTAATGAAATTTCCATAAAACTTACTGCTCTGGAGTCAGACCAGACTGTACAACTGCAGCACAAAATGGAGCTTTGATCTCTAAAAAGAGGTCGGAAGAAGAACAGAGAGTGCTGAGAAAGGGCTTTGTGCAGAGCACCTTCTCCATAGGATGTTGGTTTGGCCAGAAGGCGACTATCAAAATGCTGATGTTCACGACAAGGTAACTTCTCTGTTTTGGAACTCATCTGGCTTGTTGTGTTTTAATATTCTCTGTAGATGATCTTAGAGACTCAGGGGCCAGAATCCCTTTGTTCAGCCCCTTGTGCGCATACATTGCCCTGGGATAAGTTACTGCTCAGGGTGAAGGACAATGGTGGCTCCACCCCTTCTGAGCTAACAATCTCATGCATGGCAGCCACAAGGAAGCATCTCTGCAGCTCTGCCTCCATGCTATGTTCTGTGATTTATTTTGCTGGGGGAACTGCTGAGATTACCACAGATCTAATTTCTCTCGCAACGCGTGTGAAGATCAGATTCTCAACAGCTGTAAATCAGCACTGACTTCAGTGGAGCTACACTGATTCAAACCAGTTGAAGATCTGGTCCATGAATACACATTCAAAAACTTTCCACTGGGACATGTATTTTTCCTACTCTCTTCCATATGTACACACACATGCTAGCAGATATGTACTAGCCTTTTCCATATATATGTTCTAGGATAGGTGCACTTTAACTGAAGTAATTTTTTGAAGATAAATGAAAAATGTACATGCTCTAGTTCAATGATAAATGCAGCTACTCCGTGGGGTGGCCTTTTCTTCGAGCAGTGGCCTCGGCATTCTGCAGCCTCTTAGGGTGAGGTGGGGTGGGGGTGGTCTGCAGGCTGGCCCCAGCCTCCAGCTGTTCCCTCTCCCCACAGTTGCTATGGGGGGAGGCACTTTGGGGGTTACCCCTGGCCTCCATTGGTCCACCTCCATCCTGATGCCTGTCTGGAAGGATGCTCCAGGGTCTGGCCAAGCTCTGGAGACTACCTCCAGCACTCCCTGCCAAGGCCAATAGGCTCTGGGGCCTGTGCCTCCCTCAAGTGACCTCCTCTGTGGCTTACAAGTTGTTGAGGTGGGGCTGAGGTTGTGGAGGCTGCCCCCAGTCTCCAGCGGTCCCCCTGCAGCCTGCAGGCTGTCTGGGAGCAGGATCCAGGGGGCTGCCCCCTCCAGCAGCCCCCATGGCCTGCAAGCTGTTTGGGGGCACCAGGCTCTGGGGTTGCATCCATCTCCAGCTGCCCTCTGCAGTTATAGGATATCTGTGTAAGGCCAGGATCGGGGGGCTGTATCCCTCTCTAGCTGCCCCCCTCCAGTGGCTACCCCGCAACCTGCAGGCTGTCTGGGGTGGGGTGAGGTTCCAGGGTCTGCCCCCACGCGTCAGCATGCCCTCCCATGACCTGCAGTTGTATGGGGGCTGCCTCCTGTCCAGTAGACCTTGGTGGCCTGCAGGCTCTACAAGGGGAAGGGGAGGCTCTGGGTATGGGGGCAAGGGAACCACTTACCCAGTCTTTGTGGCAGGCAAGATGGCTGTGCCCCAGCCCTGCTAGCCCCACTCTTGATGCCCCCAGTAGCCACTTTCATTATCTCCTCCCTGCCCCTGCCTTTTGCCTCCCTCCTCCCTCTGCCCCTCCCTTTCCATGTTCTAGAAAACAGACCCATTCCCGGCACTTCCCATATTCCAGGCATATCCAAACCCTGGCCTTGGTTTAGGTTAGGGTAAGAGGAAGCTGCCTACCAAATTTGGTGGTCCTAGCTCTTACTATTTAGGAGAAGTTTTTGAACAGATTCACACATGCACAGACAGACATACTCTCTCTATGTATATATAAATAAAATATCATAGCATCGTGTTTGCTATGGCCTGTAGGTTCAAGAGCTTTGTGTAATTCTCCTCAATAGTAGGCATTTCACTAATAAATCACTGGATGTGTCAGACAATGAATAAAGCCCATGTTTGTTGTAAGCAAACTCCTTACGTATGATTTACAGTATCAGTGTCTTCATACTATAAAAGGAATAGACACGTATAGCATGTATAACAGTTGAGAAACTCGCTGTTCCTGGCTAACCCAACTAGCTCCATAAACACTGAATTAAAGCAATTTTCCACGTACCAATAGAAGCAAGTGGATTCCATTTTCTCATTGTTGCCTTTTCTTGGTGCTGGTTTTTTCTGTTCGTTTTTTTGAATGGTGAAACCCTTTTTCCCAGGTAGGCTTAATTTCCTTTTGCAAAATCAGCACCATAGTTAGGAGATTTATTTTCCTCTTGATCAGGAGCTCAGTCAAAATGAAGCAAATACTTTTCAACAATTTTCCTCTTGGTTACGTTGCTCTACGTCAGATGAAATGCGCAGTGGTGTGAATTGATCGACACTTGTGTTAACAAGGTGTGAGAGGAGAATCAGACCTGCTATGGGGGTTACACAGGGAAGGGAGAATAATTGGTCTTGTGAACCACTGAGGACAGGACAAGAAGCAATGGGCCTTCCTTGCAGCAAGGGAGGTTTAGGTTGAATATTAGGAAAAACTTTCTGTAGGAGTGGTTAAGCACTGGAATAAGTTGCCCAGGGCAGTCGTATCACTGGACATACAGTACCTAAGAACAGTTTGGGTGAGTATCTGGTGGGAGGTGATCTAGATGGTGCCTGGTCCTGCCAGGAGGGTAAGGGACTGGACTTGATGACCTCTCAAGGTCCCTTCCAGTTCTAGTATTCTATGATTTCGTGAAACCCCTGTCAGATGTGGTCTCAGTCCCAAACTTCATTGTACTATGACCTCCTTCTGACAATGAAAATTGAGGAATCAAAGCCTGAACCTCCCCGTTTCCCCCCGGTGGAGGTTCCCTGCCTTTTGTGTCCTGCGTGCTGCCCAAAAGTGGCTGGATGTGGGGGGACCATCTGCATCTCTGCAGGGCGCATACCCTTGCGCCACAAGCACAGCCTAGGCAGCTCTCATTGGCCAGTTTCCAGCCAATGAAAGCTGCAAGATTATGCTGGGGGCTTTGAGCAGCAGGCGGGGGCATGGCAGGCAGAGAGCCTGCCTGAGAATTCCGCTGTCTCACAGGTTGTTGGTGGGCCAGATCTGAAGGTTTGATGGGCCACATCTGGCCCCTGGGCTGTATTTTGCCTGCCCCAATCTTGAGGCCAGCTTGTGAAACCTGAGGAAGACGAAGAGAAATCAAAGTATTACAGGGAATTATGTCATTTCTCTTTGGTCATTTTTTATAAACTCTGTACTCCATCCTACATTCAGTAAAGAGAAAATCTCACTGGGGAAGCATAAACAAGAGACCAGAAACTTAAAGAGCGCTGTGTACCAGTTTTGATAAATGTGGACATTTTGACACAAGCTTTTGTATGTCTTTGCAGAACACTGTGTACAGAGAGATTTGCATTAGTGTGCTAATGGGGATTAATTGTTTTGTAGGTAGAGATATGGTTTTTAAGTTGTAAACAGAAGAGAGAGAGAGTGTTCAGTCTTTCAGTTAAACTGTTAAAAAGCTTTAATATTAATTTTCTTTTGATTTTAGTCCGTTCACGGTGGAGGTGTAAAAACATCATTAGAGAGGCACTGGCTGCAGGGGCCAACTAAAACTGAGTTAGGTTTTTTACTTCTTCCTTCTACATGGAGAATACACTACATCCCTCCTGATAAAATACAAAGCATAAAGCTGTTGGTGGCACAGAATCTCTGAAATGCCCTTATATGCTTTGCAGTCTAGATTGTCTCAGACCTAGGCCAGAAAGCGACAGAAGAACTTTTACTTGATAATCCCATTTCTGTCTGTAAAAGAAGCGACAGAGCCATAACAAGGTATTTTATTTATGTGTTTCATCTCCTCCAGATTAAAAAATGTCTCTAGTTTGCTATCTTTACTTTAAGAAAAATCTACAAAAATTATTTAGAACAGTAATGTACCAAACGTATATTTTCGGTAGTAGTAGGTAGTCCATTCCGTCCGACGATGACATCTTGAGCTTGCACAGGCTCATCGGTTGTGGACTCGCATGTGGCTGAGGAGTCCAAGCTTTGAACTGCATGGGTGTTCACAGTGGGGGCAAGGGAAATGTCTTGGCTCTGTTGGAGTGTCTGCTGTTGTTGCTTTCTTCCTCTCACAGGCATCAATGAGGTGTACACGTTGCTGCTCTCCAAAGTTGTCATATGCGTGTGGTACAAGAGCACACTAGCCTGTTCGGTCTTTTGCATGCTGCTCTAGCTGATGTGGTTTTAAACCAGCATGAGCAATGTTGGCCTTCACGCAGTCTTTATACCTCTTGCGAGGCCTGCCTTGATTCCATTTGCCTTGGGAGAGTTCACCATAGAGGAGTTGCTTAGGGACTCTCGACTCCTCCATTCATATGACGTGCCCTGTCCAGCGAAGCTGGGCTTCTAGAATCACGGCTTCGATGCTCGTGGTTCCTGCTCTATCCAGAACTTCCAGGTTCATAACTCTGTCCTGCCATCGAATGTGCAGTATTGACCTCAGGCTGCGTGCGTGGAAGCGCTCCAGCAGTTTTATATGTTTTCTGTAGAAGGTCCAGGCTTCACAGCCATACAGGAGACTGGTCAGGACTACAGCCTTGTACACTTTCAGTTCAGTGGACTGTCGGATATTGTGCTGATTCAACACTCGCTCTCTCAGAAGTCCTCGGGCCCGGCTGGTCTGGCAGATTCTGGCATTGATTTCTTTGTCAAGGGAGCCATCAGTGGCTATCACACTGCCAAGGCACTTGAACTCTTCTGTTTTTAACTCTGTTCCTTCAGTAAAGATTGAAGCGGGGAGAGCAGTGGAACATATTTTACATAGATAATTAAAAATAGTCAATAAATAAAACGGGATTCTTAACAAACAAGAATATAAACAAAGGAACATCTAATAAATGTCAAAATAATTCTAATACTTATTATAAAGTTAGTTTATGTGTCTTTAGAGCAGCAAACTCATCATAAAATAATGAGCTTCAAGAAACCTCCTATTTCCCCTGTAGGAGCAGACACCAATCTACCTAAGGGCTGGGGTTGGCCCAAGGCACATGGAGGTGGCGGCAGCATGGGACTGGGAAGCCCGGCCCCTGATGTGCAGAGCAGCCAGGCCCCACCCATTCCCAGAGCAGTGGGCAGAACCCTGTAACTTGGGAGAGAGGGAGTTAACCCCTTAGGTCACAGAAGCTTCCTGCTCAGGCCGAGGCAGGGGCAGGGGCCAGCACAGACAATCCAAAGAGAGAAGGGAGGGGCCTTATAACTTGCCAGAGCTGCGCCCCTGGTTATGCTGTGCCTGGGATAAGCGCCCCATTTCCCCCACCTTCGTTACGGTGCTGGTGTCACAGCTCTATGGTAGAGCCTGTGGGTGGATCATCACAGGTTTTTAGAGAGAACCTCCCAGCCCAGGGCAAGAAAAATTGTGTGAAGCTCTCTGAAAATAGCGGTGTAGAGTAGACACCGTTCTCGTGTTCTGGCTTGGCCTGAAGCCCAGCCGTTAAAGCCTGGGGGTTGGGGCTTGCTCCAAAACACTGTGTAGACACACCTTGTTTGGCCCCAGACCTGCAATGAGGACCACTCGCGCGGACCTTGCTTCTGTGCAAATTTCAGCAGATTTCCAAAGGTGCCTTATTGGCAGGGATGTCCAATTCATCCCAAGTCCCCTAGGTGGTTTTGAAAATCTCCTTGGGAAAAGGTGTTCTGTCAATCTCTGACCTCCTCAAGCCCTGGCAATATAAGGGCTATTTTATCACCAGGATTCTGATTTGCAGATTATGAGGCTCTGCTATCACTGTCGTGATGCAATACCCTAACATTAAATGAGCGTCAGACAAGTGCAGATGTGAAACAAATCTGATGAGTCAGTGTAACGCAGAGCGGGAGTTTTGCCTTTAGAAACATTTACTCTCTGGGCTGGATCCTTGCTGTCTGTAAATTGGCCTGGCTTCGTTGAAGCCAGTGGACCTACCGTGATTTATACAAGATGAGGATCTGGCTTGTTGTTTGTCTTGAGTCAGAAATTAACTGCAATACTGAGGGCTGAGCTACACTACTGGAGAAGATTGATTCGAGGTACACAGCTATGTGAATAATATAGCTGAAATCAGTGGACTTAAATCTACTTACCATGGTGTCTTCACGGCAGTGTGTTGACAGTAGATGCTCTCCTTCGACATAAGAATATAAGAGAGGTTACACTGGGTCGAACCAAAGGTCCATCTGGCCCAGTGTCCTGTCTTCCGATAGAGGCCAATAACCAGTGCCCCAGAGGGAGTAAACAGAACAGGCAATTACAGAAGCGATCCCTCTCCTGACATCCATTTTCAACCTCTGGCAGAGACTGGTGGCACCATTCCTACCCATCCTGGCACATAGCCATTGATGGACCTACCCTCTATGAATGTGTCTAGTTCTTTTTTTGACCCCTGTTACAGTCTTGGTCTTCACAGCCTCCTCCGGCAAGGAGTTCCACAGGCCTGCTGTGTGAAGAAAAACTTCCTTCTCTTAGTTTTAAACCTGCTGCCCATTCATTTCATTTGGTGACCCCCCCTCCGTTCTTTTGTTATGGGAACAAGCAACTTTTTCCTCACCAGTCATGATTTTATAGACCTCTATCATATCCCCCTTAGTCTCCTTTTTCCGAAGCTGAAAAGTCCCAGTCTTTTTAATCTTTCTTCATATGGCACCTGATCCATACCCCCATCATGTTTGTTGCCCTTTTCTATGCCTTTTCCAATGCCAATATAGCTTTTTTGAGATGAGACGACCACATCTATATACAAAGCCACTTGCGCTGCTTGTTAAGGTGGAGTACCAGAGTCAGTGCTGAGAGCAATCCCTGGTTGATTTATCATGCTATCCTAGACTCAATAAACTGACCCCATTGGATCAATCACTGCCCCTTGAGCTAGCCAGTATTGTAGCAATATACCCTGAGAGGTTTACCATTCTGCCAGTCTGCCCAGGATAAGAGTTCTGGACAGAGTCTTAAAAGTCAATTCTATGGCCATTAATTAAAAAAAAAAAAAGCATTACTCTTCCAGTAATACCTGTACCTGAAACTCGTGCCCTGGTGTAAAGCACAAGTATAGAATGTTTTTTTACCAGGACTGCAATCAAAATCTCCCATTGGTAAACCATTGCTTAGTTTTGGTGAGTTAAATGTAATCATCTTCCCCATAATACACAACTGGAGGTAAATATTCAGCTGCGGGGCCAATAGTTTCCATTAATTTTCGATGCTACAGCCTCCTTCCTCTAAGAGCAGTCTTTCTAGGAGTAAACTAGGACCAGGTCTACGCTAGGGAGAAAAATCAATGTATGAGATGCAACTCCAACTATGTGAATTGTGTAGCTGGAGTCAGCATACCGTATATCAATTTTATGCGCCTTTCCCACAGCGGGCAGTCAATGCAAACAACTATCTCATCACCTTCCCTTACTCCTCACAACAGCAACGAGTACTGGGGTTGCCCTCAGTGTTTGATTGAGCAGGTCCTTACTAGACCCACTAAATAGAACCTCAGAAGATTGACCTCCAGAGCATCAACTCTCCAATAAGTATAGACAAGCCCTAAAGGATTGGAAATATCTATAAGAGCAAGCTTCTTGCCCACTCCTGTACTAGGACGCACATGCCAGGTCATCTACGGTGTTGAGCCACATATACACACATACTGCTCCACAGATGATATCAGTTGAACAATTTGTAGACTTTCTGGTCTGACCCTAATGAAGTCACAGGGAGTCAGTCCATGAAACCTGTGCACAGTCACACATTGCAGGCCCAGATTTTCCACAGAACTTGTGCGCCTGACTTAGCGAAACACATGCAGGTGGTCACGTGTCCCAAAGCACCACTTCTACTAGTTTAAATGCTGCTAAGATTCTGCCACACTTAATCCACATTTTCAGCCACACCTAGGCGTGAACACAATGCAAAGTTATCCCACGCTGAAATCAGCGGTGCTTGTCTTTTGAGTTAGATTAACAGTGTCATTGGTTACTCATGCTGCTATTACAGGACTGTTGTTGAATTGCTATTAAAGCATTAATGGCTGAGAGGACGGGGTCATGCATCTCCTCTTACAGCTCTTTGCTGAAGGATTCTGGGAAAAACATACTTCTGTCTGTCACACAATGGGCTGTCCCGAGCAAGAAATGGAAATGCTGTAGGTTTCACTTCTAACTGAAACTACAAAGAAATCCTTTAAATCCCCAAGTTTTTTGTGCTAGGAAGGGACATTTCAGGAATAAAAGACGGTGATGGCATGAGTTACTCAGCAAAGCCAGTTCCGTCAGCCTCCCACCTGGCTGCATTCGGCTTCCTTGTGTTTTTGGCAAGGGATGGAACAAAGAAGCTCTGTTTAAACGCACCTACATGTAAAATTTGGTTTGTTGAGCTCCTCCTTTTTAAATTTTCAGTTTAGCTCTTATTGATGGGATCCTGTCATAAGGGGGTGGGAGTGCGGGGAACAGATCTCTCTCCTTCACAGGTCAAAACATCCCCTTAAAACCGAAATTATTGTTTGTTCTTCACGAATTCTTTGAAAATGGTTTGAAAAAAAAAAGGTGAGCTGGTGCTATGGCACATTTTCTGAGGACTTTCTCCTTAAGAGGAACATGGAGCCAGTTCCTCAGTTGGTGTAAATGCTAATTTATGCTAGCTCCATGGTGAGAGCATTAGCCTTACAAACCCAAGGTTATGAGTTCAGTTCTCAAGGGGGCCTTTTAGGGGCCTGGGACAGGTTAGGTTTAAAAACAAAAAACAGTCAGGCTGTGGCCACACTTGGCCAAAACTTCCAAGCGGCCATTTTGAAGATTACTAATGAGGCGTTGAATATTCAATTCAGCGCCTCATTAGGACACTTCTGGCCGTGGCACTTTCGAATGCTCATGGCTTAGTGCGGCTGCAGGGGGGTCCTTTTCAAAAGGACCCCACACAGTTGGAAATCCCCTTATTCCTCTCCGCGGAGGGGAATAAGGGGATTTTGAAATGTGCGGTCCTTTAGAAAAGGACCCCTGTGTAGCTGCGCTGAGCCACGCGCATTCGTAAGCGCCATGGCTGGAAGCGTCTTAATGCTGATGAGGTGCTGAATATTCAATTCAGCGCCTCATCAGTAATCTTCAAAATGGCCATTTCAGAGTTTTGGCCAAGTGTGGCCACAGCCTCAGTGATGGTGATGGGTCCTGCTATGAGTGCAGGGGACTGGACTTGATGACCTCTTGAGGTCCCTTCCAGCTCTGTGAGACGTGTATCTGGCCCATTGCAATAGTCGCTTTAGCCTGCATATTATCCTTGACCTTTTTCACAGCTTCATGCAGCATTAATGGAAGCCATCTTCACAACATCTACTGAGTGGCTGCTTAAGGCTATTTATTTCCTGGTTTGTTTGGAACATATGCATAATATATGAAAATCTCCAGGAGAGAAAGACTTCTAAGAGAGGGGTGGCCCAGAGGAGTATTGTTCTGCCTTGTGTGATACAGTAGTTCTGCTGTATGTTCGGGTGGAGTTGTCCATAAGGTGATGTGTCCGTTAGAATGCTGGGACTTCTGTGAGCTGTGAGTGGTACATAGGTCTTGTGCTGGCCCTCAGCATGGGACTGAGTGTTGCCCACACCGCATTGATGGGAGCTATCACAAAATGGCCTACAAAAAAGAGGAGTTTATATGCAGAAGGCAAGAGCCAGCACAAGTCCACCGAACTATTGAGCAGGTTCCCAAGGTTGACCTTCTCCTGTGCCACTCTGTGCTTTAAAATGGTGTGTTTGCCCAAAACTGCTGTAAAGTGAGTGTGACAATGACAAGTGAAGCATTTAAACCTTTCCTGGGCCAGGGCTGTGTTTGCAGCCTGGGATACATGCAGAAAAGATGGCTGGCTAAATGAAAGTCACCGTTAAGATGCAAGGGACAGTCATAGATGGTACCTTGCTGGCCACATGTCATTCTGGGTGTTTATAGGCCCTGTAGAGACTGGAGGGACCTTCTGTAATTTTGCTCAGACTTTCCCTGTGTGGTTATTAATTATTTAGATAACTTTGCCCCTCATTGCTTTAATATAAGCAATCCTGTGTGGCAGATGTTATATACCTATCTCATAGAGTTGGAAGGGACCTTCAGAGGGCATTGGGTCCAGTCCATTGCCCTCACAGCAGGGCCAATCACCATCCTTAGCAGATTTTTTTTAAAGTCTATTTGCTGTTGATCTTTAAGGATTGATCTTACAACCTTGTGTTTAAGAGGCCAGTGCTGAAACCTCTGAGCTATACTTCCTGTTCCAGTAAGATTGTTGTCAAGAAGCATCACACAGCGCATTCTGTAGCTGCTGCCAAATAAAGCCCTGGTCCTACAAGATAATTCACGTGCCCGGACTGCTGTGTGTCCATATAGGGAGGAAGGGATCACTCTGCTAGTTCAGGACCCATGTCTACAGTTAATATACACAAGGGGAAAAATATCTA
The DNA here is from genome assembly GCF_033958435.1 of Carettochelys insculpta. Taxonomy (NCBI): domain Eukaryota; kingdom Metazoa; phylum Chordata; order Testudines; family Carettochelyidae; genus Carettochelys; species Carettochelys insculpta. Next base: position 127,745,366 of record NC_134140.1, on the reverse strand, counting down.
CTAGGAACCAGTGGGCTTGGTACCTTTGAATGGGTTTGTGTGTGCCATGGCTTTACTGCATTCATCTGTATGTCAGTGTGTCAGAGTACGTGCTGATGAGCATGTATTGGCATGGAGTGTGCCCGGGTGTGCGTGTTTGGTGTCATGTGTCCATATGGCTGGGGAGAGGATAACTCCGTAGCAGCAAACAGAAGCGTGAGGTGTGGCTGTGGGCCAATTGCCATTTATTTGCCCATGTCTGTTCACACAGCTTTTACCCCAGACAGAAGAATTGGATGACTGGGTGTTGCTAATATATCGGATTGTTCTCTTTCTGACTAGGCGGGCTGAACTCGTGGGCCGACCACACTCCTGGCATTCAACCAAATTCATCGAGAACCAACCCGATCCCAGCATGATGCAAATATCTCAGGGCACGATTGGCACTCCTTGGCATCAGTCCTTCCATTCCAGGTAAGGGCCAGGTGGCCTTGACTCTGCGCTTTAAACTCAGAGGATGGCAGCAGAGTTGTTTATTTCTTTCATGCATCATTCCAAGAAAAGACAACTCTCATCCTTAAACTCTCTACTTCCTCTCTGAGCAATAAAATCAGTCGTCCCTGCTGAACTCCCTGTCTGCTGCAATTTGTTATGGATAATACACTTGTTTCATTACCAGAGAACGGATCCTACAGTCCTTACCCAGTCTTTACACAGGCAAACTCCCGTTGACTTTAGTAGTAATTTTAAGGGGGTAAGGGCATACGGTTCGGTGAAGCCAGCTAAAAGATGCCTAATGATTTCATTTGGTTTTGAGTCAAGCACTAGGTATTTGCCTACCATGATTATTACCACTGTTTACATACATCAGGTGTAAGACTGGTCCACAAGGCTTCTAAGCTAAGGCCCCAAACCAGCAATGAACACCAATGGCTTCTAGAGCCTCATTGACTTTGATGGGCCTACATGGTGGGTTGAGGATCTGCCTGTCTGGAGCTCATGGCAGGATCAGGGCCTAAATACAGAGACAAAGGAATAGGACACAGTGGCAATGTCTACACATGCCCCCTTCTTCGAAGGGGACATGGTAATCAGGGTGATGGGCGATTACTACTGAAGTGCTCCAATGAATATGCAGCACTTCATTAGGCAAATTCTCCCCCGCGGCAACTTCAAACTTCGAAGTGCCGGCTTGCCGTGTGAAGTGTCCACGCTACTTCGAGGTGCCTTTACTCCCCAAAATTTTGAGGAGTAAAGGCGCTTCGAAGTAGCACGGGCACTTCAAAGTGCCCGTGGCTACCCGGCAAGCCGGCACTTCCAAGTTTGACACTTCGGGGTTGCCGCAGGGGAGAATTTGCCTCATGAAGTGCTGCATATTCATTGCAGCACTTCAGTAGTAATCGCCCATCACCCTGGTTACCAGGCCCCCTAGGTTTAGATATAGCCAGTCAGTGTGTCAGGGCAATGTGATCATTTGTCCTCAACATGCTACAGACCAGATTTTCAGAAGTGCTCACTGTCCATAGCTGGGGCTGGGTTTTTACAAGCACTCAGCACCTGTGAATGAAGCGGCCAGCTGCGTTTTGTTTAGGGGCCTACATAGGAACTGTTGATGATGAATGCTCTTAAAAATCTGGCCGTGCATTTCTACCCGCTCTGGAGGGTCATAGTCAAATCCCACGTAGCACTCAGCTAGCCAACTGCTAAGCAGGGACTCAGCCAAGTCCTATTGTACTATCACAATATTGCAACTCAAGACCTAGACTAAGTCTTGAAAAATGGTTCCTAAACAGATTAAAACACTGTGTTCCCTATTCTGCTTTCACTGGCCAACGGCTTAAAACCCATGTTAGGCAGCACCCTTTTAAAGACATGGTCGGACAGCTGTAGTTTTTTGTCTGTCTTGAAGAGAGACGCTCCCAGGCCTTCAAGTCCTCACAAACATTCTCCGTCCTGTTTCTTTGCCCATCAAAGAAAAAAAAATGAAATAAGAATTAGCAGAAAGAAAAGAAAGGACCCAGGCAGCATGGAGCCATCACCTATCAGTGTAACAAGCTGCTTTCCTGAGTAGTTACTATAGCCAAAAGTATTTTATCACTATTGGTCCTCGCTGAGTGTGAAGATCAGGGAAGGATTTCTTGGTTTGCCAATTGCTTTCTGGGGTGGGGGTGAAAGGTCAGACTTAAAATTAGGTGTGTGTTTCACTCCTTAGTCTGTGGTGGTTTATCAGTCCTGGAAGACTAACTCTAGGATCCTAGTTCTGTTAAAAGAATAAAAGAAAAGAAGAATAAAATATGGCATCAGACCCTTCCAGATAGGGTTGATGCTGCAAGCTGGAGTGAATGTCATGATCACAGCCTCTTTTCAAAGTCTGTACAGACAGCTCCCCGGCTGCTCTAAAATGGTCCAGAAGACACTTTTCAGTAGCTGGCATGGGCAGTCTAGGGAGAGGTATATACCCCTTTGTTTCCCCTGGGAAGGCAGAAGGGCTTCTGAAGGAGGGCCTGCTCCAGACGGCTACTGTGCAAACCCTCTGTGCAAATTCAGCACTGTTGGCACTGCAAATGCGAGCCAGGAGCTAGCTCCAAAGAGCCTGGGGTGAGGGCAGGGGAAGCCAAGCTAGGATTTCGAAAAAAGAGCTTGCGTAGAAATGTGTAAATCATCTCAGGGGGCAGCCGTGTTAGTCTGTAGCTTCTCAAAACGGCAACAACAACAAGCCGTCCTGTAGCACGTTGAAGACTAATAATTTTATATATTAGGAGATGAGCCCCAGGTTGTACCCATGAAAGTTCATTGCCTAACAAATAAAATTGTTAGTCTTTCAGGTGCTACAGCAGAAATGTGGGTTCCCTTCCAGCCCTCCGTTCAAGTCATCCTGTAGCCCATTCAACTGACAGACTCACGGCTGCTGCATTTCTGGCAGAGAGCTCCAGCCTGGATCACACTGCCAGGGATGCTTTTTCCTCCATGTTTTTAAAGGAGCACACCGGTGGCATCTAGGGGGCAGTTTGCTAGCTCCATGGGTCAGCATCCCTTGGTGGAATCCTCGTGTCCTGGCTGAGGCCCAGTCTATACTAGACCTTAAAGTTGATCGTAAATATGTAATTCCATCTGGAATCGACTTATCTACAGTCGACTTATCTGGCCTACACATCTTAGGGTATGTCTATACTTACGGGTGGTTCAATGTACCAAAATCGATTTCTCTAGGCTCGGCCGTCAACCCTGGAGTAAGACATGTGAGTGTGAGCCCACAGAGCCCTGATCTACACAAGGGCAGGAAGTCGATCCAGATACATCGATTCTAGCTACACTAATGGCGTAGCTAGAATTGCATATCTGGGACCGTCTTTATGCCCTTGTGTAGACCAGGTCTTATGCTTTGCAGTCAGACTCCTGCTCCCTGCTTTTCCTTAAGCCTATCCGCCCGCCTCTCTTTCTAGCTGTCCTCTCCACAGCTAAGCACCTTCAATCAAGCTGTGTGCAGAGGTAGTTTACAATCCAAGCCTGCTTTGGGAGGCACTGGGGACTCTTTAGTGGCTCCAAGTTGGTCTGGAGGACTGGTTTACATTACACCACCTGCCTCCCAGCACCTGGTAACTTGATTTTCAGAGCTACTGAGCACCCCCAACTCCTATGAGCTTCAGCAGCTGCTGTGAAGGTTGAGCACCTCCAGTAAGCGCCCCCAGGAAAGAGCATTGCGTGAGCAAGATGAGTGGCTGTGCTGCCCTTGCACAGGAACTGGACTGGCCATTCCAGGGAATATAGCTGTTTCAGAGCTGAGGGTGTGACTACTAACCACCCCGGGTGGCTACTGTGGCTGTTTTCGGCGCACCAACCCCTCGTTGCTGGGCCAGGCCAACTCTTAGTGCTTCCCAGCTCCCAATCTTGCTTCCAGAGATGCAGGGCATGTGATGGGCCACCTCCACAGCTATTTGTTTAGGAGGTATGGGGTTATCAGTTTACTTGGCTCCCAAGCAACTCCTGCCAGCCCGTGTAGGAGCATTAAAGGAAGACTGTGTGAACTGTGTCCAGAGGGAGAGTTACGTAGGACCCTTGAGGACGGAGCGGGAGGAGAAGTAGTTCCTCAAAGAGCTCTCTCCAGGAACATCTGCTGGAGTGAAACAGGGATTGTGAGCCTAGAAAGACCCTCTCAACAATATGAACCCTCCACACGTCTGAACCAAGAGCAGCTCCCTCCCTCCCAGTAGCTAGAAGAATACCTGAATAGTCTTCTTTATGGGCAGACTTCCACTGACCTCCTGAGAGAGTCCTCCTTCAAGGTATATCTGACCTACCTAAGGCTCTGCAGGTCCTTTAATGGGGAACACCTTTGCCTGCTAAACTACATCGAGGGTGGGGCTGTAAACATTTCCTTGGGTGTTATCAAAACACTACTGTTATTTCCTCCCCTCACACACACACACAGCCATGCACACGCACCTCCTGTCTCCTTTCTGTCTTGTCTGTTTAGTTTTCTCACTGCAAACACAATTTCTCGGCTCCAGCTGAGTTTCCAGGAAGACTGCCAGGGTGTAGCCTTCAACTCCATAAAAAGAAACAAAACGGGAAAAAGGGAGAGAGCCCATTCCTCCCCCAAGATGCTGCTCCAGCTGCTTGCTCTTTCCCTCCCTGGCATGTAACTTTATTTTTAGTGTTTAAGTGCTTTGAATGGATTCGATGGGTGGGGCAGATCTTCCCTGGCTCCATGGTTTTCACTGGGCTTCCGCTTTTCTCCCCCTACCCCACCCCGAAGTGATAAATCGGAGACGTGTTGCAATGTCAAGCAATTTCTCTTAGCAAACCAAGAAGACTGCAGGCAGGGAACAGAGTCAGGCCCAAATATGGGTTTTCGTCTGTTCCTGTAAAAACTAAACATCTTGCCTCAGAGCTAGTTTATAAGCCAAAGCTTGTCTCTCTTGCTATCAGTTGATATTTGCCTTCTCTTGCTCTCTCCCCCCTAGTTCCTCGACGAGTGATCTCTCTGGCTATGACCATGGCTTTCTGAGGAGAAGCCCTGACCAGTACAGCTCATGGGGCAGCATGGAGACCTTGGACCATCCTCCCTCTGGGTATCACCCTTGCCACCTCTCGCCGGCCAAGTCCACCAACAGCATCGACCAGCTTGCCCAAATCCACAGCAAGAGGGACTCTGCGTACAGCTCCTTCTCCACCAACTCCAGCATCCCGGAGTGTCCGGCGCCTGCCTTCGGCAAGGAGCGCTCCTTTTCTGTGGATAGCGTCCCCTTCCGAGGCAGCCCGCAGGAGGAGATGAGACAGGCCGACATCCGGTACGTCAAGACGGTCTACGACGCCCAGCGAGGGGTCTCTGAGGAGTACGAGGTGAACTCCTCCATGCTGCGGCCGAGTGGCGAGGGACGGACACAGCCAGGAGGCCGAAGCTCCAGCCAGCTGCCTGGTTACAGCCGCTACAGCAGAGTCCCCTTCTGGGGCGAGCAAAGGAGGATCTCCTCTGATGGGGAGGGTCAGCACCTGAAGGAGGCCCCCCAGCCACCAGCTCGCAGCGACAGCTATGCAGCAACAAGGCACCATGAGAAGCCCAGCTCCTGGTCCAGCCACGATCAAATTAAGTTGTGTCGAGCTCAGCCGAAAGGGGCCTGGCCTCCCACCGCTGGCTCCGGCTCCCTGGGGAAGGGGCAGCTGCTGAAACCCATGTTTGTAGAAGGGCAGCTGCACACTGTGGTGGAGAAGAGCCCCGAGGGCAGCCCTACAGTGAGACCGAAGCAGAGCTACTCCCAGGCAGCCCAGCCAGGACAGCCTTTGCTTCCTACCAGCATCTACCCTGTACCTTCCCTCGAGCCACACTTTGCCCAGGCACCCCAGCCTTTGGCAAGCAACAATGGGACGCTCTATCCAGCCCTGGCCAAAGAGAGTGGGTACGCGCCATCTCTTCTGGCCTCATACGAGAAGGCCCCAGGCTGCGGGCATTCCAGCGTTGATGAGAACGGAAACAGATCGGCCGTCTTTTATCAGCTGGGCCACGGGCCACGGGCTGCAGAGAAAAAGCAGGAAGCAGCAACACAGTATGCTCAGTGCAAACCTCACAGCACATCCGGGCTGGACGCCCATTTGACCCCTTCACAAAAGGACAAGCCAGGCTCCCTTTCCGTGCCGTTGCACAGCATCCTCACGAGCAACGCCCAGCACTCCAACCACAATTCACACTCGCTGCCAGCCCACTCGAGGGAAGCCAGTGAGACCAGAGCTCTCTATCAGCCCCAGCACTGGGTGGCTGAGTTTCCAGAGGACAAAAACGCTAATCTGCAGAAAAGTGAGAGAGACCTCCTGGGCCATAATCAGTGGCCTGACAGCACGGCCAAGCAACTGGGCTTCCCCCCCTTTCAGAACAGCCTAGAGAGCGCCAGGAGGCAAAATAGTTTGGAGCAAAAGGAGACGCACCAACGCGAGGGCCATTCTGAGACCAAACTCTCCTTCACGCAGGACGATAATGAAGCACAGAAGGACCGGAGAGGGCAAGCGTGTGGCCGGTGGAACGATTTGGTCCGCCAACCCATCACTAGGTGTGAGGAGGAAGTCACCCCATTCCACCGTGCTGAGCCAAAGTACGAGGAGCCCTCTTCTCTGCTGCACCCGAAGGCCTCTGATTTCAGCAGCAACCGGCTCAGCTCTAGCAGCACCCAAAGCATTCAGCCCGGGAAGGTGGACTCCAGCAAGCCCCACTGTTCTGTTCTGGAGAAGGTCGGCAGGATTGAGCAGCGTGAGCAAGGCAATCAGAGGCCGCAGAGCACGGGTGTGCCCAGCTTTGGCCATGACTACGGGCCAAACAGGCCAAGCCGGTCATCCAGCGCCAGGTGTACTCTTAACAGCCCAGAGGATGTACGGAACACGGCAGGCTCCCAGGAGCACAGCCAGCCAGTCACCGAAGCCTGCAAGCTACCCAGTACCATGGGCTCTGAGAAGCCACCATGCACGCGCCAGGCAAGCGGGGATGGGAATGTGATGACTGAGGAGGTTGATTGGCAGTTTGTGGAGCAGAAGATGGTGGGAGCAGTAAGTCAGCTGCAGCAGAGAGAGAGCTCTGGTCTGACACAGAGCAGAAGCACGTTCCAGCTGACGTGTGAGATGGAGGAGGAAGTTCTGTGGAGGGATAACATCCAGGAGGCTCCCGGCTCACAGCTGGGTGCCTCGTTCAGCAGGAACTACAGAAACAGCATTAAAGATGCTCAGTCCAAGGTCCTCAGGGCCACATCATTCAGGCGCAAAGACCTTGACATCAGCCCACCCCTTGAGGGCAAACCCAGGAGGAGTGCACAGAGGCCAGCCTCAGCCCACGTTGGGATGAGGAGCACCGCAGCATCCCGGCATGCCCCCAAGGAGAGGCACAGCGTCACTCCGACGCAGACCAATGCCCAGCCCCTGGATCACACTGAGAGGGAGAGCCACACAGGGCCCCAGCACATGTCTCGCGTCGGGGGCAGGAAGCGGCTGACGCCTGAGCAGAAGAAGAGGTCCTACTCTGAGCCCGACAAGATAAACCAAGTGGGTATCTCGGAGAGTGAGCCCTCTCCCTTCTCCCCCCAGAAGAAGGGCCTTCATTTCGTCTTCCCAGAGAACAGGGTGGCCGACCGGCGCAAGATCTTTGAGCAGGAAAGCAAAGCTCGCTCCACCATCAGTCTCTCCAGGCCAGAGCTGAAGCAGCTCCAGCAGAACGCACTGGCGGACTACATTGAACGCAAAACAGGGAAGCGGCCTTCTCAAGACGCTGGTGCCCTGCGAGAGCGCTCCCAAAGCTCCTGCCTGCAAACGAGTGGGCTGGACAGCCAGAGCCTCTCCTCTGCCTCCAGCATAAATTCTCTCCAGGATCAGAAGCTTTACCGCTGGAGAGAGTCACTCGAGCAGGTCTCTCGAGCAGGCCGGATCTCCTCTACCCTTCCCCCTGGGCTCACGGGCTGCTTTGATCTCAATGGGTTTGAGCAAAAGAAAGGGCACCGGGATGGCAGCAGTAGTTCCTTTGCAAGCCACTTTAAAATGGACCAACGCCGAGATAACAGATCCAGACTGGAGCTCCTGAAAGGCACCCAGGCGAGCCAGCGCGGCTCACGCAGCCAACTCCTCTACAGGACAGAGGAACAGGCCACCAAAGAGGCCTCGTTGCCCAGGAAATCTGGGAAATCGGTGTCTGCAGAAGACTTGCTCGACAGAGCTGAGAAACGGTCAGTCACAGTGCATGTGCGGTCCAGGTCGTCTCCGACAGCTGACAAGAAACACCAGGTACGTGCGTGGTCCGGTTGATATTCACAGGCCAGGAGTCTCCGTGGGCTGGGGGTGTTAGGAAGTTAGCTTGGCACTCAGTTGTGTGGGTTGCTCTCTACTTACCATGAGGTTAAATGTGTGCTGAGATATGGGCCTCATGATCTGTTTAAATTAGCCTGGTGCACTTTGAAACGCCAGCTGGCTGGATGGCCCAGCCCTTCTCTGTATCTCGTCCCCCGTTTTCTTAGCACTCAGGATATTTGCTTGGGGAAAGGATGCTCGTGTAATGTTTATAAGAGTAAAAATAACCAGAGCTCCTGTGGCACCGTATAGACTAACAGATATTTTGGAGCACAAGCTTTCGTGGGCAAAGACCCGCTTCGTCCGATGGCAATGTCGTTTTTAAGAGTACACCTCCTCCTGCTCTTTGCTCCTTGACTGAAATCCTCAGTCTAGAGACGCAGCTCCAGCTCACGGTGCAAGGGCAGGGCCAACCTCAGGGGGGTTGGAGGATCAGGGGACCATTGGGCCTTGCTCACAAGTGCAAAGGGGCCCTCCAGTTTAGACACTTTTTGGAATGAGGTAAGTTTCGCAACTTGTTTTTCTGCCCATCCCTCAATAAACAGTGCCCTTGCACAGAGAAAAGGCTAGAAAAGCATTTGTTAAATAGAAAACCATTCAGATTGTGTCTCGCTCTTTTTTGGTGCCTGATTTTGGTTTGCTGGCAAACCATAACAAGTGGTGTTCCACAGGGATCAGTTTTGGGATGGGCTCTGTTTGATGTCCTCAGCACCAGCTTAAATGGTGGCATAGAGAGGATGCTGATAAATTTGGGGAGTGATAGCAAGCTGGGAGGGGTTCCAAGAGCTTTGGAGGCTAGAATTATAGCTCAGAATGATTTAGACAAACTGTCGTGCGTCGTCATTTTTTAATTTGGTTTATGGCTCGTGGCCTCAAAAGCTGGAAGTGGCCCGGGCCTTTCCGGAGCTTTCAGAGGGCAAAAGGGGTCACCTTTGTGCTCCCACAGTCTTGGAGCTGCTGTGCAGTGGTCCACTTCTCAGCATAACTCAAGCAGGATTTTTCTCTTTTTTAACTCCAAAAAGCCATTCCCACAGCATGGTGCCGGGCAGCTCTGGAATTCACTCATTTCCGGTGCTTCTCAGCCAGGGATACGTGTACACCTGGGGCAGGTACATCAGCTCACCTAGATATGTACCTTGCATTACAGCAGTCTCCATAGAAAGCATTAGCAACGTCAGTACAAACTAAAATTTCTTGGGCTGTGATTTGTTTATACAGCTTTGCATGCCGTTTTGCATTGAATGTAAGTAAAATATTTATATTCCCAGTCATTTGTTTCACAGTAAGGGAGTAAAACAGGGAAAGTAAGCTGTGTTTAGGTGAGTGTGTGCACTTTTGTGTTTTTATGTCTGAAGCAGGTCTGCTGATGGGGCGTGGGGGTGTGGTAAAGGGGGCAGCTGCCCCCCAGCCTGGCATTTCAAAGGAGCCCAGAGCTCTATCCACCGCCACCACTACTTTATCAGCAGCGGCATCTGGAGATCCAGACCCCTTGGACGTGCCGCGACAAAGCTGTGAATTGTGGGGCAGCACCGCAACCTGGGCAGTGCTGAGGGATGGATGCCCTCAGCCCCCCACCCCCCTTCTACCCTTGCTCCCGCCCTTTCCAGTGCTTGGTGCCAGGCCTCCTGCCCACCCTGTGCCGAGCCTGTGGTGGCTGTTTGCATCGCCGGGCTGGTGAAGTAAGTTTTTACGTGAGGTGAACGTGGGGGAGACACAAGACAGATCAGACTGTTGGCAGGAGTCCTGTAGTCTGAAAAGGTTGAGAGCCCTGCTCTGCACTGCCTGCAGGGAGCGAGGCGGTATGCCTTCCAAGCTGTCAAAGTAACTTCAACCCTGGAGAGTCCCCCTATAACCCATCCGGAGGAGGAACCAGGGCAGCATTCTCTCCCTCCAGCTGGTTGTTATGAAAATGATGATGATGTCACAAATGCGGCAGGAGGCTGAACGGCTTTAAGGGCAGCAGATAAAGCAAGTGCACGGCTAAGAAAGCAAAATCCCAGGTTAGCTGCTCAGCTGGGGTAAATCAGTATAACTCTACTGACAGCGCCGGAGTGGCTGATTCATCCCACTGTTTCCATATAGGTCCCTTAGTGGAAAGAGAGAGATTTGGAGAGAGAACACAACAGAGGGAGAACGCTTTCTAAAAATATTCCCTTGCTGTTCTCCTGAGCCCAAGTTTTAAAGTATGGCTCCCCACCAGGCACACCTACAGCTATAAAACAGTGGATCCAGCTGTCATCGTGTAGTGTTAGCAAATGAATTAAATAAGGATTTGAGTTAGCAAATAGAGCGCTTTGCTGAGGGAGAGCCTCTCTGAAATGCACCCGGAGCTGGAGTCTGTCTTCCTAACCCTAGCATACATTTTACCTGAAATCTCCCACCTTGAAATGCATCAGTCCATGCGCTATTTTTTACCGTAGTATAAAAAGCAGCGGCTAAATATCAAATACCAAGAATGGGCAATGGACCCATCTGTGTAACATTGCTACAAACATAGTCAATGGTGAAATGTCTTGTGCACAAGGAGGGCATTCCCATGTGAAAATGTTACTGTAAAAGCCAAGAAGCAAACCCGTTCTGCCTCATGGTGCATTTCAGAGCAGGAACAAATACAAACAGGATTCCAGCTGGGGAAAGTACTGTGTAAAGATATTCCCCACCATCACCACCACTAAAAGGTACTTTACAATAGCAGTCTGGAAACCAGTTGCTCCAGCTCCTGTTTCCCAAGCCTGCTGTCTGTGTTGGGGTACCACCTGTGAGCATCTTGAGACCTTTTGTAATTGTATTTATTTTTTCTGTGGGCTCCTTTTGCTTCTTTCCCCTGTATGCAGCAGTGACACTGAAGGTCCCAAACAGTGTGAGGTGAGGAGTTGGCTCTGGGAAGAAGATGAATAAATGCAGCTATTCTAATGGACCCAAACAGGACAGGATCTCAGACAGGACAGTTAACATCCCCCCACCTCTCAACCCCTTCCTTCAATCCTATTTGATTTGTCAGTTTTTTACTGCAATTTTTTTTTCTTTTTGGTCCTCTGTACTGATAAATGTCAGTCTGTATCAGAAATTAAATTGATCTGAAGAAGTGGCTCTGTCGCACGAAAGCTCATCACCGAATACATCATCTTGTTAGTCTTTAAATGCTACATTTCTGCTGCTTTGGTTTTTTTAATAGACCCAAGTGCAGGAAATCACTGAAACATGTACTTAAATTTCTACTGATGAAGAAAGTAGTAAGGGCAGCACTTTCGAAAGTGTCCTAAGTGATTTCAGAGGCTACCTCCTACTTTTCAAAGTGCTTTAGGCTTTTGAAAACAGGAGTTAGGTTCCTAAAGCACATTGGAAAATTTTACTCTTTGACCCTGATTCAGGAAAGCATTTTTGTTTAACTGCAAACAAGGGCTTAAAAATCCAGCGTAAGCATCTGCTTAAACCTAAGCCCATACTTTCATGAATAAGGATTTTATTCAGAACTGGGACGAGAGTCACAGTACAGAACCAAAAATGTGGAAGTGTGTGTGGAGAGAGGAGCACACAATAGTTTTTAACCAGCTCAGTACCACTGTGTGGAAACCAGTCATTCCCATGTTATAAACAGACTGCTGTGGCTTGTTGTATGTTTTTCAGAGCTTTCCTTGCAGTCTGTGCTGTTCTCTTCATTCTGAGGATAAATCCCATCGCCATAACACTATAGGCATTTGTTTAAAGATGTTAGGAAACCCATAGCAGTGGGGAATTGTTAGCCATCTGTCTGCAGAGCAATATTTCTGTCTTCCTCCTTCTCTCTGCTCTTTTGGCTTGTCTCAGCCTGCCTGTCTATCAGCTCCCCGACATCTAAATCAAGTTCAGCACTTACGCTCCCTCTCCCATGCTCGGCAGTGGAAAGGGAACAAAGAAAACCGGGGGGGAATTGGATTTTTTTTTTCGGTGTTCAGCGCTGGCTCTGCAACTATACACAGCACCCAGCAGCTCCCCTGGAGACCAGTGACTCGTCTTTCCAAAGAGCTGAGCCGCCAGCCTGCTGAGGGCCATTGAAATCCAGCCCTTTATTCTGGGGTGTAAACGGGAGTCGTTTGGAGATCTGAGCGTGGGTTTATGAACAGAAATAGACTCAGAGAGGACTGGGAGACTTTGCTGTAGAATGGTGACAAGAGACAGACCAGCGATGGCACATTGTGGTAGGGAAGTGCTACGTGATGCTTGATCTCCTAGGGAGGAGGATTTTGCTGCTACACTGTGCCATTACCCCGGGCAGCTGACAACCACTGCATCTCTGACAATTCCTCTTCACTTAGGAGGCCCTGGGCCTCGTCCCGTTCCCACTGAAGACCTATGGGGCCAAACTTCCGTTGATTGTAATGGGCACGAGGTCTGTGCTGTGCTTGCACAGGCTGTCCGGCCAATCCGAGGAAGGGCCCAGTAGGAAAACGGTGGCCTTGGAATCACAGTGTGGTTGAAAGCTCTTAAGGGCTTTGGGCAATATTCAACTCTGGCTTGCACTGGCTTCTCCTGAGGTAAGTCAGGTCAGAGAGCCTCTGGCCATGAACATGCACCACCGTCTCCCCTCCCTTGGGTGGCCAGAGCAGCAGGAAAGGAAGCAGTGTTAGCTGGGGAAGTGAGGGTAATGGCTGAGTCCTGGCATCCCTGCAGCAGCCTCTGCTGGGGCATCTCAGAAGGGAACAAGACCCTCATCCTTCTGTGGAATCTCCCAGGGATGGTGGCTGTAGAAGTGCTGCCCCCTCAGTGAGTCCATTTGGTTCAACTAGCACGTGGAAGCCTTGTAAGTCCCCTGGTGGCCTATGTTACTCTAACCACTAGACATCACTCCCTCTCTTTGCTCCTCATCTGTAAATGATACACAGAGTGCTCCTTTGTTCAGAAGCTTCAGCAGTTTTCTACTTGCTGCTAACTCTGCTCCCTTTGCATTGCAGGACTGGCTGACTGGGGAAAGCCATGAGTTTGGCCACTTGGTGACAAATCCTTATGGGGTTGGCACTGGAGATAGGTAGGTTTATATGTGTCTCTTCTCCAGCTGCTGGCTCAGCTGGTACTAACCCCTCTGCTACTGGCAGCAGTTGTAATGCATCCTTGGGTTAAATGAATGGGACGTTAGGAGCTGGACAGACCGTATGTCCTGGGAGACCACATTTTGGCTGTTTTATGTGATACACTTGGCCCAGAGTTAGAAGGGCCAAGCTTCTGTTAGCTCTTGCTTTTCAGCACCGAAATGAATCAAAGGTAAAACCCTTCTCTCAGATGGCCTCTCCTCAACGCACGTTTCTGTAGCATATTCTATGCTCCTAAGTCCCATTAACGAACAAATATCACTCGTGGCTGACAGTGTTTGTCCTGCTGCTGTTAAAAGCCACATCTTAGGTTCGTGGGTGTCTCTGTCTCTCTGCAACAGAGAGAAACTGGAGGAAAAAATACCCTAATGTTCCCCTTTGTTCACGTGGCCCTACTCCAGCAGGTACCTAATCCTAACACCGGAGCAATCCCCTTGTGCTTAGGTACCTTGTTGCAATGGGGCTTGTCTTTCACTCAGCAACAGGAGAAGGACACATTTAAAAGTGATTGTAAAACTCACAAAATTATAAGGGGGTGGATGGGCATACATAGAGCCCAGCCCTGCTATGTTACAGACTTTTGGATGCTGACCACATTTCAAACTGATCTGTTTAATGTGTTAGTTTGTTTCAATTTAAATATTAAAAAGATTCCCATACAAAGCTCTAGCCCCCTAGACACACACTATCTCAACAAAACCCCAGTGGTATTAAATAATTATTCACAAAGGAGTTCCAGTCTCCGGCCACCTACAAACACAACGCCTTGCTACCCTTTCATCATGTTGGGATCGCATCCTCAGTCATCTCCCGAAGGACGGCACTGGAGCGGTAATGCAGTGAGTGCTGGAAAGGCAGTCCTGGTGGACAAGGCAGGGCAAGTCAGAGACAGGATGTTGAACTTGATGGTTTGGATCCATTCGTCCACCTCCTGTGCTCCTTGCCGATTTGCAGAGTAAACCACGGAACAGAATTTTGCCCTAAGTCACCCCTGTTTGTGAATATTTAAAAGCGTGCTCTTGCCTGCAGGATTTGAGCAGTGTTGGCAGTGCTCAGTAGAGAATGGCACAGCTGGCTCTTATTCTGACACCCTCCCTGCCCTCATCATTTTACTGACCTTCAATATTTCTTAATTCATCACTATAGCTCCCATTGCTTCTCTTTCTTCCCAAGCTGCTTTCTAAATAACGGGCAGTAACATCACGTCTGACAGTGAGCCAAGAGGGGCAGGAAATGGGTTATTGTGTTATGTGCTTGCCTGCCAAGAGCAGCATTCCTGAATTATTATTACTGTCTCCACATCTTTGTGATGTTTCTACTGCTTCCACAACTCAAGTGTTCTATTGGCCCATTTTCCAATGGTGTGTCAAGCGCCTGGCACTTCATGGTCCGGATTCTTTGGCTAGCTGAAACGTGGAGGCAGGAACCAAATATGCCCTGGGAACTCTATTGAATCCAGAAGTGACGGGCCCACTCATCCCAGCCCTGCACTGGCGTATCGTGTGGGCATGGATGCCATTCATGTGCTTGAAAAAAACATAGGTGGATCCCCGTTAAGGTTGACCGACCTCATCATGACACAGAAGCCGACCAGATAGTAAGTGTGAAAAATAGGGTGTGATGAAGGGACAAAGTCCCCAATATCAGGACGGTCCAGATCACGCTGGGGCCTCTGGTCATGCTAGGAGATATTCTTCACCTAGACAGAAGCAACATCAGGAGTGAGTGTTAATATCCAAACCCCCATGTTTTGAGTCTGACTCTGCACCACTGCAGTGAGTGGGAGTTTGGCCTTTGACTGTGATGGTATTGGGGAAGGGACCCCTCCCAGATCCAGACGTCCCAGTTAAATAGGGACATTAGGGACTGTCATCCCCCTACTCACGTCAGTGAATTTGCATGGGGAGCCCTGAGAAGTAAATAGGACTACTTGTGCCAGTCACTGCAGCCCAGTGAGAGTAAGGGGGTCACAGTCTGGCCCATACAGGACAGTTGAGACACAGAAGACTATGCTACACTGCAGTATGTTCTGTGCTGCAGCTCCTGCGAGAACAGCCTGAGAGGGGAGGAAAGGTGGATTCTGCCTGCCAGGGAACCGTGTGACCCTTGGTGTAAGTTAGAGTTACAGTGCAATGGGCAATTGGAGAACTACCATCCAGTTCTTCTGATAACACCAAGAAGCTCAAGATCACACATCCCTGCTGTCAGTCCCACAGTCAGTCCCAGTAGTGGCCTGGCTGGGCGGTTTACTCCCTCTCTCGCTAGAGGCTAAATGCTGCCAAATTCTCTTCTCAGTCACAGTCATGTAAATCTGGAGTAACCCTCAGGCCTGGATGGCGTTATTTCTGGTGTACATCAGCATAACCAAAAGCCCTTTCGTCCTCGAATCTCATACAGCGCACAAAGCAAATCATTTCAATGGTGCAGCATTCAACCTGTACAAAAATCAAACTGCAACACTACAGGATATAGTTCTACAGCGTAATGCATGCTTGAGATATCTCGTGTGTATTAATTGTTGTTATCATTCATTTTGTTTTCCAGCTGCTCAGGCTTGTGAGTTTTATGTGATCTTCTAAACGGGTCTTCCACTTGCAAGACAATTGCTGTAGCTCTGATTTATTTGAGAACATCCGTGAAAGTCATGGAAACCATTTAGTCTGTTGTCCATTCAGATTGGTAGCTCATGGGGCTAAAGTACTTGTCTTTGTCTTGTTTACAAAGTGTTTGGAACCCATCTGGCACTATGTCAGAAATAAAAAGCAAAAAAAAAAAACTGCATTAAAAATGTGAACGTGGTAAAGTCGAGCAATCAAAAGTTAGGAAATGTCAGAATTAAGTTTGCCCATTAGCCTTAATTGGGCCTCCCTAGTACTTATGCTTTATGATAAGTCTAATAACTCTTCCTTTAAAAGTATATAATAGGCTAATTTTCCAGAGGACCTCACAGCTGTAAGATTTTAAAGGGGAGTAAAACAATACGTTTTCCGCTAATCTCATTCTTGGCAGCAGCTGAGCCATGTTAGCTGAAATTTTCACCCACGTGGCAAAAGATCATCCGGAAACAGGCATCCAGCTTGGGAAATTTCAGTGTACACGGTTTAAATTTGGCAAAATTATGAGCGAGTGAAAACAGGATGTTTTAAGAAGCATCTGGCACCCTTAAATATAGGAGTCACAACAATAAAACACAATGCTAACTGGAGCTAAATAACTAACTAATCCATTGGACTAGGATTTTGCCTGTATAGATATTTGTATTGCTTAGTGCCTGCATTATTAGCTATATTGCAACAATTCCTGCTATTTTCTGTAGGCCGGATCATCCCACAGGCACATATTTCTCCTGCAGTCCTCAAATCAGATGTTTCACCCTGTTATATACAGCCTTTAAAAAATAACCTATCAATAGATTGGTGGTAATTTTTATCTTTTTAGATCCTTATATGGTACCCAGCCCATTTCCATAATATCTGTATGCCTCGGCTAAGGAGATAAGAATTAACTGCTGGTTTCACCTGTGCAATGCCATTGCAGTCAGCTTTAACTAGAGGCAGGAACTGGCAGCCCTTTTGGTATTAAGGTCTAATCTAACCACCCTTTGCTTTTTAAAGGGACACGTGGCAGCTTGGTTGGTGTTAGATTTGTCGTAGTTATATCTTGCTTTATGTCCTTCCACAGTAAGAAAAGAAGCCACCCTGAACAGCCAACCATCCCTTATTACCGTCCCCATCCTCTTGGCCATGACCTTACACGCTCCTCCGCTCTGAATCAGAGCCACCAGGTGTCAGAACCTCCTCATCGTATCGGTAGAAGTCAAAGGTGTGTCTCATTGCCAGCAGACTCGAAGAATCACTCTTCTGACCCTAAGCAGGGCCTCAGACCCTCACGCCTTAACCTTATTTCTTCCAGATCTGGTCAGGCCTTATCGAACACTGCTCACTCCCCACGGTCTCCCTCAGACCTGTGGACTGCTGGGGGTGACCTGGCTGTGAGGCACCCCACCAAAGTAGATGCTGCCCCCCCTGAAAGCAAAGACCAGGCACAGCTTCTGTACTGTGCTGACAGCTCCCCTGAGGACTTAGCCGAAGAAGCGATGCAGAGAAAGGCCCTGCTGCCTCAGAGACCCCTCCCACCAAAAGTGAAATGGGCTCACTTGGGCAATGACAACAGCATCCCAAAGGGTTTGGTGCCTGCTCAGGTGTCTGGGCAGAAGCTCTTTCCAAGGTGGCAGACCCCACCGCCCCAAAGCAGCACTTCTTCTGGCTCAGAGACTCCACCTCCCTATGGAAAGATCTCTCTGCGGATCTCCGAGTCGGGCCTCCAACTAACCCCCCCATCGGGCCTGTTGGAAGACTGTGATGATGAGGTGTTTATCAAGGAGTCACAGCCCAGAGCTGCAGGGACCGCGTTTAACTCTTCACCCCCACCACCTCCTGAGCTGACCCCCAGCACTTTCATGAAGGACGCAGAGGTATTTCCACCTCCACCTCCTTTGGCTGCATCTGAGGCATGTGGAGCAACAGGAGACAAGTCCGTAAGGCTGACAGCAGAGGCGAAAATAAGGTAAGGGAGAGCTGTACTGCCATGATGTATTCCAGAGCCAGACATGGTCTTCGTAGGGCCAGAAGGAGTAAGATATACTGGGCCCAATCCATCTGTCATGGACACAGGATTGTCTGCCCAGGGGACCCATTCATAACTGCCATCTGTGTGGAAAGGCTGCTAGGAAGTGTATACACCACAAGGAAAGCAGGGAAGCTACAGAAAGTTGCCAGCACCAGGACTTGCTAGTCTCTGGCTCTGTGGGCAGACAAGGAAGGATCTGTGACACTAAGGGCAGGTCGACACTAGACCTGAAAATCCATCTTAGATATGCAGTCCTAGCTATGACAAGTGCACAGCTGGAATCAACATATCTAAGACTGATTTACTAGGCCGTCCTCACAGCAGGAGGTCAGCAGGAGAACCTCTCCTGTTGACCTCCCTTACTTTTCGCAAGAATGAGAAGTACCAGGGTTGACTGTTGAGTCCTGATGGCTCGATTTAGCGCATCCCCATTAGGCATGCTCAATCAAACCCTGGAAGATTGACCCAATCAGAGTCAATTTTCTGGTAAGTATAGGTGTACCCTAAGGAAGAAGGCAACATCACAGAGACCTGAGACCATGGTTTCTGCTATGCAGGGGAGAGGAAATGGTCTCTTCTGGCTTTAAAGCTCTGTGGCGCCTACACAGCAATGAAAACCCTGTTGCACCGAGTCTTAGCACCCAGGTCTACATAGAGTGGGGCTTGGGCTGTGGGATTATAAATAATGATGTCAGCCCTCAGACTTGGTCCTTCTTCATGGGAGTACACAGCCCAGGCTCCAGCCCCACCCAACCCTTTACACTGCTGTTTTCAGCCTTCCTATAACCTAAAACTTGTGATCCCACATCAGCTGAGACAGGCCAGCTGTGGCTGTTCCGCATGTCTTTTATTGCAGTGTAGACATACTCGAAGTTTGCAGGTCTGTTGCAGGTTGAACGTCTCTAATCCAGAAGGCTCTCGTCAGGCAATATCCGAAATCTGGCATGATTTTAGTTAGCTGGACAACCACTTATCATGGGTGTGGCCAAGTGTCCCACGGTCCCATTAAGTTTGTTTCCTGCCACCAGTCCTGGCTCTCCATGTTCTGTGCTGTTATTTAGCTGTAATTTACCCTAAAATATCTTCTAAGAGCCAGTGAGCAGTGGAAGCGTTGGTAATGCTACTAGATAATATTGACCTCCCGTGGTCTACAAATTCTCTCACCCAGCACTGGTCAGGTCCTGAGGGTGCCAGATTAGAGAGATTCAACCTGTTCTGTAGGTGGCAGGACAAGGAGAGGGATCCTTGGTTAAATGGACCAAATGCAGCTGCATAGGTCTTATAAACCTACAGCTACCACTGGAGCCTATACCTAAGAGAATATATTGGGCATTGGCATTATCCCTTATTTACTGCTGTGTGACAGGAGAATCAGTCCTGGGATACTCAAATCCTGAGCTTGATGTACTGGGGTGGATGCTCCCGATTCCAGTTATATGGGAGATGCTCTAGGTCTTGAGGGGGGAAAACCCACATGAAATGCAGACGTGCCACATCAGTGTGTCCCAGAACATCTTGTACAAAATGGTTGTGTCACAAGATGGCAACCGGGTGTGAAGAAGCAGCCATGAAAATGCTGCAGCTCTGAAATACAGTGAGCTTAAACTTGTAAAGCAGGCCCTCAGGTGGAGTAAATCAGAGCAACTTCTTTGACTTCTAAGGAGCTACACTGAGTTACACTAGCTGAGGATCAGGCCCAGTTAGACTGTATTACCAGCTCTATGGTAGTGAGTTGTTAAGGAGCCTTTGGTCTCAGCCTGAAAAGGAAAGCAAGAGTTTGAATTGTTCAGGCTTATTTTCATTCCCAGCTTGAGAATGTAAAGATGATTGACTTCCTTCTGGGCTGACAACTCTGACCCCCACAAATGCTTACTAGGTGCAGTTTAGCTCGGCCAGCAAAGGTTGGTTTGTTAGGTCACTGGGAGTGGACACAAAAGTTGTCCCACGTTGTCCAGCACAAGAAGTTTGTAACTCATTTATTTGACCTTTAACGGAATAAGGGTGTGACCATGTTCCGAGTCATGGGGACCATTTACTTCTGGCGCTAGGAGCTTGCTAGCGTGGGGTTTTCTAGGCACAAACACTTAGCAGGACGCCATCTCTATCACAAAGGGCTTGTGGTCCAGATAGTCAAGAGAGCATAGTGGAAAGAGAAATGTGATTTTCTACATCTCTCTCATTTGTGCTGTACCATCACTCTCCAAAACGGTCCCCAATGCCCCCTGTTCTTATCACAGAACTTTTCTGTCCGCAGCAGCTTCAGCAGGTTTCCCAAGAGTCTGGCTGACAGGGAGAAGCCAGGGTTGAGCTCCAGCAGCAGCTACAGCCACCAGACCCCTTCCCCATCTGTTGGGAACACCGACTCAAAATGGACTGGCTCTTCCACTGCCTTAGATGCCCTGCACCCGGAGCAGCACCCAAACTCTGAGAAACAGAATGCAGCACGACTCGGCATCAGCCAGACAGAGCCAGATGTCAAGGGGCGGGAGTCAGAAAATGGTGACTTCAATCTCATGTCTCAGGGCACAGCCATTCAAGTGAAGAAGAAGAAGACCCCAGAGGAGATTAAGTCAGAGGCCCTGGCCAAGGAGATTGTCCAAAGGGATAAGTCACTAGCTGATATCCTGGATCCTGACTCCAAAATGAAGACAACGATGGACTTAATGGAAGGGATCTTTCCCAGCGGAACCAGCTTGCTGAAAGAGAACAACATGAAAAGGAAGATGATGCAGAAGAAAGCCAGCATGGAGGCGCCTGAGGATGACAGGTGAGCCTGGTTCGTTTGAGGGGTTGGCTAATGTAGAAGAAGAGCTCTTCGCTCTTGTATGGAACAGCTTAGTCTGAATTCCTACTGCCAGTGAGGCTGGGGCACTCGTTTGCTCTCAGACCTTGCACCCTGGTCTCTCAACCCCCATACTGTGAGATTAGCAAATCGTCCTGTAAAAGGTAAATCTCCCATTTTGGCTATGCATAGCCATTGGCCTCAGAAGCTTTTCTCTTCCAAGCCCCAGGACACTCAGGGTAGGAATACACTAGACCTGAAAGTCGATCCTAGATACACAATTCCAGCTACAACAACTGAGTTGCTGAAATTGACTTACCTAGGATCTACTGATCTGGCTGTCCTCACTGAGGGAGGTCTCCAGCTGACTCCCCTATTCCTCGCAATAATGAGGAGCACCAGGGTCAGCTGTCAACTGTGATCATTCAATTTCTCACATCCCCACTAGGCACGCAAAATCAACCCCCGGAAGACTGACCCTGACTAGGTTGATTTCCTGGTAGGTGTAGACATACCCTTAGGCTAGCAGTGACTATGGTGCTGAGTTTGGTATGGGGCATGGGAAGGGGGAGGTTGTTTCACTCCACCGTCTTGTTGGCTTATCTCTGCCATGGCATTTCCTGTGGTTTTGGAAATTGATATCCATGCTATACCCCCAAAGCAGAGAAAAAGAGCTTAATTCTAATCTCACACCGTGGTTATGAGGAACAACTTCACTGAACCCAATGGAATGATCTCGGTATAAAACTGCTGGGAGAACAAAACTGGAGCCAAATCATTGCGAAGGCAGATAGGAGATACAGGCTCAACCTCTCTCATCCAGCAGCCTGGGGACCACGGGAGGTCAATATTGTCTAGCAGCATTACCAACACTTCCACTGCTTACTGGGCTCTGAGAAAACATTGAGGGGTAAATTACAACTAATCACAGCACAGAACACTGACAGCCAGGACTGGTGGCTGTAAACAAACGTTATGGGACCACAGGAAACTTGGCCACGCCCATGAGAAGTGGACATCCAGCTAACTAAACTCATGCTGGATGACAGATGTTGCCGATGAGAAAGTGTTGGACTAGAGAGGTTCAAAATGTAGGTTATGAGATGCAGTATTTTGGGGGTGGAGGGGGAGAGGAGTGGGACTTTGGGGCAATCCCTTACAAAAAACACTACAATGTGGTATAAAAATTACCCCCAACCTTTGGGAAAATGTTTAATGTAAGTCAAAGGGTCACATGCAACAGCTGGAGAAGCCCTGCAGTAATAAATTACAGCTGGATTATGCCAGATAAAATATGCAATTAAATTGAATTCAGTGGAGCTATACCAGTTTAGACTTGCTGACGATCCAGCCCCAGTGTTTAGACTAGTTGTTCACTGACAACCAAACATCAGTGCAATTGTGCTGGCTTCCCTGGCGTGGAGAAAATTGAAAATGGCTGACAAGCACCATCTAGTGATTGGAAGTGGCATTCTCCTTTATAGACAGTGTTGTTAAACTATCCTAGCCAATACTCTGGCACTTTTGGTAAGGGAATAGACAAAAATCAAAACCAGACTAACCCTGCCTCTGGATCTCCATGTCTCTTTCATTCATTGAGGGACAGGAGAGAGGAAAAAGAAGCTGCTGTGACTTTGGTCACCTGCTCTGCTTATTATAACATGTCGACATCCAAAGCGGAACTGTTGAACAAAATCAAAGACTTGCCAAGAGATGTGGATGTGGAAGAGGAGCAGCTGGACATCAATGAGAAGAAGGTAAGTTCACAGCATGAGTGTATGAATGCATGAATCCCCCTGTCTGATCTGACTTGTTTTTAACTCTTTTGATAAGCGCTGTTGATACTGGGCCATTTCCACCTTGCTGAATAGACCTTGTCAGCTCTGGCCCTCCCTCTTACTGGGACCCCACTCTTTAAATACCCCTCTGAAACCACCCCACCACTCATGCATCTGATGAAGCGGGTCTTTGCCCGTGAAAGCTTATGCTCCAAAATATCTGTTCGTCCATAAGGCGCCACAAGACTTCTTGTTGTTCTCGAAGCATGAATGTCTGTTGGTCTGCAGATGACCAGCAGGGGTCATGTTCAGCTCTGTTGTCTAGGAGCGCAATCCTGTTCAGCTTCAGTATGCCGAGACATTACAGTCACAGGCCCTTCAGAAACGGAGTTCGCAGCAACACCGGAGGTTTGCTCTTGGAGGTTGACCTTATGGCTGTATCAGGGCAAACCAGGAAAGTTTTACCCCTGTTCCAACTGGTGCAAATCTTGGCTTTCCTCATGTCAGCTTGAGGTTTGTCCCAATTGTACTAGGTCTCCCATAGGTCTATATTACAAGAGATAGGGCTTGTCTATGTTGAATATTTTTTTGCAGAAAGCCCCTTTTTTTTCGCGGGCTTCTCAGTCCTGCAAAGCTTGTTATTCTGGAATTTAACTCGGAATAGTAACTCCACCAAAACGAATGACTTTCGCCGACTCCTTGGCTTTCAGTTTTGAAATTGGGCTATCTAGTGCGAAAGCTCAGTTCCGAAACACTCTTGCAGTGTGAACACTCTCTTCAGAAATAACTTATTTCTACAGCTGGTAGGAGAGGAAACAGAGAGGTGGTATCTTGCCCAACCAAGGCTGCAGCTCAGAGGGCGTGAGCAACAGAACCCAGGTCCCATGACTGCTAGTCTTGGGCACTCCCCTGCTCCATTGTGTTGCTGAAGCTATTGCTGTCAGTCCCTAGAATCCAGCTCTGGAGCCAGGGGCAAAGCTCCTTGAGTTACCCAGGGAATTCTCACTCACAAATCCTAGAAGGCAGGTTGTTGCTGGGGAGAACCCACGTACATTTCTATGGTCTTTTTGCCCCCATATCAGAAACAAATAACTGCTGTAAATGTGCGGCACAGTGTCACGCTGGACAGGAAAACCCAGTACTTGCATTCCTCCGGTGTGACAGTTGCGTTGGAACAGACTGAAATATACAAATAGTTGCATAAGTGCCTTGCGTTGTAGTAAACTCCTTAAGGCAGGTAGGTCCTGTCTCTTACTAAGTGCACATACGGAGCCTAGATAGAAGGAGAGCCAAAGTTCATCTGGATCATCCAGGTGCATCTGTAATACAAGTAATTTAAGATAGAATTAGGAGGCCCATTTCATAGGACGTTTTAAAATAGATCTCAGTAGTGGAGAACGTTCAGTGGAGGGCAACGAAAATGATTAAGGGGCTGCAGCATATGAACCTATGAGGAGAGGCTGAGAGGTCTGGGTTTATTTAGTTTGCAGAAGAGAAGACTGAGGGTAACTTGATAGCAGCCTTCAACTTCCTGAAGGGGAGCTCTAAAGGGGATGGAGAGAAACTGTTCTCAGTGGCGTCAGATGGCAGAACAAGGGGTAATGGTCTGAAGCTAAAGAGGGAGAGGTGTACGTTGGATATTAGGAAAAACTATTTCACCAGGAGGGTGGTGAAGCACTGGAATGTGTTGCCTAGAGAGGTGGTGGAATCTCCATCCCTAGAGGCTTTTAAGTCCCATCTTGACAGAGTCATGGCTGGGATGACTTACTTGGGGTTGATCCTGCTTTAGGCAGAGGGCTGGACTCAGTGACCTCCTGAGGTCCCTTCCAGCCCTAGCATTCTATGATTCTATGATAAATGTTTTAGAAAATGTTCTGGAGCTATGCAGCCCTGGCAGTGGAATGGACTAACTAAGTTCAAGGCCTCATTTTGTTTGCATGATTCTGCAGAGATGCAGGAAAGTAAATATGCACTAAATAAACTACTGACAGTGCGCAACTTACCACAAGCACTTAGCTTCTGTTTTTCCGCCCTGCGTAATACCTGATTTAAGTTATTACCTAGTCTACAGTTTGTAAATAGTCTTAGATGGGTAGCTATGTTAGTCTGTAGCTTCACAAAATAATAATAATAATCATAATCATAATCATAATAATCAAGCAGTCCTGTAGCATCTTAAAGACTAACAGTTATATTTATTAGGTAATGAGCTTTGTGGGTAAGACCCACTTCATCAGATGTTACCCACAAAAGCTTATTGCCCATGAAAGCTTATTACCCAATAAATAAAACTGAGAGAAAGCCGTGCTAGTCTATATACTATCAAAATAAAAAAGCAGTAAAGTAGCACTTTAAAGACTAACAAAATAATAATTTATAAGGTGATGAGCTTTCATGGGACAGACCCATTTCTTCAGACCATAGCCAGACCAGAACCAACAATGCCCAGATGCTTTGTATATTGGACACACTTCAAACGCTCTTAGACAAAGAGTTAATGGGCACAAAACAGACATCAAACCACTCCTGATCCACAAACCAGTTAGTCTACATTTTAATGGAGTGGGCCATTCTGTTAATGACTTAAGAGTTTGCGTCTTATTGAAGAAGACTTTTCACTCTGCTTTGGAAAGAGAGACTGCTGAACTCTCTTTCATATTCAAATTTGACACATTAACATGTGGTTTGAACCAGAATGCAAATTTTCTGGAACACTGTAGGGGCTCTTTTGCATACTTGGCTTAATCTAATTCTTGACTCCCCCCCACCCACACTTCTGCTCTCTGATTTGTTCACCTTGATAATTTTTTTCTGATTTGTCAACCTTGATTACTGTATTTGGTTCTCTGTGCCTTAAATATTGAGTCTGTTCTGGTATGGCTATGGTCTGAAGAAGTGAATCTGTCCCACGAAAGCTCACCTAATAAATTATTGTTAGCCTTCAATGTGCTACTTGGCTGCTTTTTTGTTTTAATAAATAAAACTATTTTAATAAATAAAAATAAGTCTTTAAGATGCTATAAGACTTTTTTCCCACTCCACAGTTTGTAAGATGGTTCACTTTAGAGTTACTAGTTACATCTAGTCCCAGATTTGCAGAATTAGATTAATTTTCCCAGAGCTGGTGAGTATAGCAAATACCCATCCACTGGTATCAACAAAAAGGCAGAAGTCAGTGTAAAAGGATAAGGGGTTGATTTGGTGATTCCAAGGCATGTAGTGAAGGACTGAGAAGCCAGCAAGTAGGTGTGAGCCTGCCAGGGGAAGACAAGTACCAAACATCAAAGGTTACATTTGCATGGGAAAACAGAACTGGGGCTGAGTGATTAGGCTGGAGTAGCAAGATTGCTTTGCTATGTTTGTTCTTGATCTGTGTGAAGTAACATTTGCATAGGTATTATAAGTGGAGGCAGATACTCTAAGAGGCCCTCTGGGTAAACCAAGCACATTTCCATTGTCAATATGCAGAGGAGCTGTGTGAGCTGGCATTTGCAAAGGCAGGAGTCATGGATTAATGAATACAAAGTGAGTGCTTTCAGATCCAAGTCGGATTCCTAGGCATTCCAAAGCAAAGCTATTTGGTTTACTGTTGCCCATATTCCAGGTTCCCAGCTTTCCTATCAGTATTACTAAAGTGACATGCGCATAAAGCAAGAGAACATGAAGTGAGGTGCGTGCTGACTGCACGCAACATTGACTGAGAGCTGCGTGCTACCTCTGCATCCAATCAAAGTGCTGCTACAGTTCAGTTGGCACGCCCGCAAACTCAAGGTACGCAAGCGCCATTAGCAAAACTACACTGTGCCAGGAGACCATTTTGGTTATGACAGTCTTGCGGCCCATTGAGAAGAAGGAGGGCCACTCATGCAGCCCACTCTCCAGCCTCAGTTGCCTAAGAGGCACAAAAATAAGACGGAAAAACATGGCAATGTTCTCCCTTTTCCCTTGAGGCTTTTTGATCCAGCATGCACTGCGTAGCTAATAACTTCCAGCCTTGGCCTTTTCTACACCGTAACACCCCAAGCCAGGGTCTTTGTTAATGAGTCAAGATTGCTCCCATTTTCAAACAATGTTTAGCTGAACAAAGGAGAAACAAAATGTAACACGCAAACAAGAATCCTGAAGGTCAGAGTGTGGGAGTGTGATCGAGACTCATATTTTTGAAGGTCGGTAGGTGCCTAAGTCCCGCTGATTTCAATATAGCAATCTTATAGAGCAGTCCTCATCCAAGGAAAGTGTCAATACAGTCGGGTCTCAACATTCGCGAGGGTTCCGCGTTAAGAACCCTCCTGAACGTTGAATGTTGTGAATATGGCAGCTGCTCCCGCCTGGAGCCCAGCTGCTCGGGCTCCTGCCCAGAGCTCCGGGGAAGCAGCGGCTGCTGGCGCTCCCTGCCCAGGGCCCTGGGGAAGCAGCGGTTGCTAGCACTCCTGACCAGAGCCCTGGGGGAAGCGGTGGCTGCCGGCATTCCCTGCCCTGGAGCCCCCAGGAAGCAGCCACTTGTGAATAATTGAATTCGCAAACCCTTAAGTTGGCAAATGTTGAGACCCCACTGTACTCCTTTTAAAATATATCAAGAAGTGCATCAAATGTGACATCCCAAATCTTGCCAAATGATTATAAAACCAGGTTATGATCTGAGCTACTAGGCAAGTAAAGCTGTATTCTAATATCATTGGCCAGGAGCTAAAAGCCTTTCACCCTTTTCACACTGAGCTTCACTGTCTCCATTTTCTCTTGTCTATCAAGCTCACCCCACTGTGATTGTTGGCAGTATTTGTTGAATTTTCAGTCTAATGGCATCGGAGTTGTATTTTCATATGATCACAGTGTGGCTTACACCATAATGAACATTGATAATATTTTCCTCCCACCAGGCTGAGCTCATCGAGAGTTTGTCCCACAAACTGGAGACCCTGAAGGAAGCTAAGCAGAGCCTTCTGACAGACATCAAACTGAATAGCGCCCTGGGAGAAGAGGTGGAGGTGTTAATCAGCGAGTTATGCAAGCCCAATGAGTTTGACAAGTACAAGATGTTTATAGGGGACCTGGATAAAGTGGTGAACCTCTTGCTTTCCCTCTCAGGGCGCCTGGCCCGGGTGGAGAATATTCTGAGCAGCCTAGGTGAAGACATGAATACTGAAGAGCGGGTATGTCTCCTTGTTACCTTTAAAATGTTGGTGCTTTTTCAGAGTGTGAACAAATGGGTGATTAGAAAAACATCCACATATGGGCTAGGACTTTCAAATGGGCTTCGAGGAGATAGAGGCTAGACTCCCAGTGAAAATCAACCAGACCAAGGCCTCTGTGGTCAGGTCTAATTGATGAGACAATGGCAATCTAAGGTACATAACTCCAGCTATGTGACTAGCATGGCTGGAGTCAATGTACACTAGGTTAAGTTGTCGTGGGCTCTCCACTGCAGGGGGTCCATGGTAGAAACTTTCCTATCAAATTTCCTTATGCTTCTTCCTCTGGTGGAATACTGGACTTGACAAGAGAGCAATTGGCTGTTGATTTAGCAGGTCTTTACTAGACCCACCAAATCAACCACGGCACCAATCTCCTGGTAAGTGTAGACCGGCCATAAGTCTCTTAGGAACCTTGGAAACTCTCAGCTGTATATAGGATCATAGCCTTCAAAGTGAGCCCAACAGCAGAGCCTGTTCCATGGGTAGTACACAAGATTCTGGCCTCATGAATCTTGGCTGAAATATTGTACGAATGACTCTCATCCCGTGCATCTTGGCAACTTAAAAAAAATGCTGTTGTTTTTGACTGCTCTTCCCATCAGCTGTGCAAGCTGGACTGCTGACAAAACAACACACAGATGGACAAACAGTGGTCTTCTGCCTCTAGCTAAACATCTTTTAGCCCTGCTTGGCCACACTGTCCACACGGGGATAAAGCATGGTAGAAACCATGCCTTAATCACCTTTTGTTAACAATTTCTAACCTTATCTGCACCATGTTGGCTATGCTGTATGAAGTGTTGCCGCAGTGTTGGTCCTAGGACATTGGAGACACAAGGTGGGTGGGGTAGTATCTTTTATTGGACTAACTTCTATTGGTCAGAGAGGTCAGAGAAGCTCTGTGGAAGCTCTAAAGCTTGTTTGTCCCACCAACCAGAGTTGAGCCGATGAAAGTTACTCCCTCACCCACCGTGTTGACCAAAAAGTTTCAGAATATGACTGAATGGAATTCATGTTTGCCCTGCATTGAAATCTTATAACCGTTCTCCAGTGCGTCAATGTTTTTTCTATCCATAGATAGAATAAATTTTGTTATGGGCACCAATGCATGTGCCGATGTGTACCACCAATACAAAGACATGCTGCTGGCTGTGGGTGGCTATGAGTACTCTGACAAGCATCACAGGTGTAGCCATGTTAGTCTGTAGCTGCAAAAACAGCAAGAAGTCCAGTGGCACCATATAGACTAACAGATTATTGGAGCATAAGCTTTCGTGGGCAAAGACCCATTTCGTCAGATGAAGTGGGTCTTTTGCTCGCAAAAGCTTATGCTCCAAATAATGTTAGTCTATAAGGTGCCACAGGACTTTGCGTTGTTTATAAGCACTCTGCTAATCAGCTGGGAAGCACCTGAATCTCTCCTGGGTGGCTGCCCAAGTGCTCAGCTTCCAGGGAACACCGCCATGTGCCCAAGTCTGGGGGAAGCATATTCCCCAGCCAGCACTGCCCAAGGAGGGGAAAGGCCATCTGTGGGTGTCTGTCTGTGGGGAAGGGAAGAGGCTGCTGCATTAGCTCGGTGATGTTAATTCCCTGTCTCTGATATGGCAGAGCTCTCTGAATGAGAAGAGGAAGCTGCTGGCTGGCCAGCATGAGGACGCCCGAGAGCTGAAGGAGAACCTGGACCGGCGAGAACGGGTGGTCTTGGACATCTTGTGCAATTACCTCTCGGAGGAGCAGCTCCAGGACTACCAGCACTTTGTGAAGATGAAGTCAGCGCTTCTCATAGAGCAGCGAGAGCTGGACGACAAGATTAAACTAGGTCAGGAACAGCTCAAGTGCCTGACGGAAAGCCTCCCTACAGACTTCATTCCCAGGGACACAACAGCGACGGCAGCCCGGAGCACAGCAGCCACTAACTGCCCAGGGGCCAGCAGTACTTTACCTACACCATCAGCCTCTTCACTTTAACCTTTCCCCGTGAAACTCTTCCACCTGAGTTTATTTAATCGGAGTACTTCTCAGAGAGCTCTCCACAATCGCATTGGAGAGATGGACTTAACAAGAGAATCCAAGGAAGGAAAAACAACTAGTAATAAAGTTTTTATTTTCCTTCCCCTCTCCCAGCACCCTGGGACCTACTATGGAAACTTAATTCAGCCTGGCTCATGCTAGAGGGAGGCAAACAATTTCTCTTGCTACAAGGTCTGCGGAGGAGGCACTTATTTTTGAATGGGCCAGCTCATTATGAACATCTTTGGTAACAGGGAAAGGTCGCTTCTGCTCCCCCCTCCCTACCCCTCAATCCCAGTGAGGCGCCATCATTAAATAATGAAGGATCTGAAAGCATGAAGCCTTAAAAATAAAACCAACTCATGATGCTCCTGAAAGTTATTGATATTTATATTTTTTAAAAACAAGACAGAATGTGTAAGTTTTTGTACATGTGCTACTCAGTTACGTGAGTCTTGGGTCTGTACGTAGAAAATGCATTTAATTTTGTACCTTGTGAAAACTTAACAAAAAGAGAAATCTCCAAAGATATGCACACCCTAGCTTGCAGCATCTTCTCTGGGGCGTTTTAGATAATAAAGGGCTACCAGAAAAAGCTTCAACCTGTTTCAACATTTGCTGAATGTACCAGTAAGTGTCCTTGCCAAGGAGACTTTGCCCAGCACAGTATAATCTATCCTCTTCTGGATCCCATGGCATGATACATCCAGAGTTTAAATGCGCACTTGTGTGAACTAAGCAACTCAGGAATCAGAGAGGCCCAAGCAAAAAAGATTCTCTTCTGGTCCTGGACTGACAGATGATTTCAGATGCCACCAAGGCAAGCTCTGTGCCAAATGCAACCTGAGAGTCGTCAGTGAGATTTGGGAGCGGGTCTTTAAAGGGCATTACTGATAGGTTTTTTCTAAAGGGGATGACATACACACCGGCATTCTTTTAAAAAGCAGTCATACCTCATGTATCTGGACCCATCTGATCTGAAATCCCCTGTAGCTATCAGTGGGTTACATGCCCCAGCTTGCGTGGCTTGCATTTCAGTCTTTTGTCCACTCCAAAAGCCCATTTGTCCTAACTGAATAAAGGGGATTTCTGATGTAGGTAGGTTAGTGAGTCTTTTCTCAGTTAAGAACCTAACCTGAGACCACCAAATGAACGACTCAGCATCACTTGGGCAACTTACCCCAGAACTCCAGGGCAGCAAGTCGTTTGCATTAAGCAAGGCAGTTGGTAAATGCATCCTTTGAAGGCAGTGGATGGAATTCTGGGACCTGCAGTTCTCCAATGCGTTGCATGGGTCCCTGCCCGTCCCCCTGCCCAACCCTTCGCACCCTCCAGGAAAGAGAAGGGCATCCCTGGAGCGTATTGCAGAAATCCATGGGCTACATTTGACTCACAAGAAGCACTTCGGTCACTCTGGCCTAACGCTGTAGAGCTTTTATGTGGCTGCTGGCTGTTCTTTCAGCTGCTCCTGTCTTTGGTGTGTGTTTGTTCATCCCCTCATGCTGGAAAAGGGCCTCAGACGTCAGTGCTCCATCAAAGGCTCCGGCATACGTGGTTTGCAAGAGCTTCATGCAACTCATTTGTGTTTCAGCTGTAAAAGTGGTGATCAGCAATGGGCGCAGGCCCAGTCTCCCTCTACCGGTTTTAAGGGCCTTGTTTCTGAAGCACCCTTTAGATGCCTTGCTGCCTTGGGAAGCGTGGCAGCCCTAGAGCATGCTGCTACCTTGCTGCCATATGACATTTCAGCCTTCAGATACCCCCAGGGTGATCTGCCCTGGGTGTTACAGTGTATCAGAGCAAGTACATGTCACTACAGCAAGCAGAATTTTTTTGGCGCAAGGGCCACGTTAGTCGCTTCTGGACTTGAACATTGTTCGGTCCCACAAAGGGTGCGTCTACACTAGAAACTAACGTTGAAGTTAACTTTGATGTTAGGCACCACATCAAAGTAGCCAGCAGAGAGTCTACACACATTTCCCCTCACTTCAAAGTTAACTCCAACTTCTAACTACGCATTTCCCCCAACTTCGAAGTCCTTACTCCATTCCCAGGAATGGAATAGTGCCCTACTTCAAAGTTTAACTTCGAAGTTGGGTGCATGTAGACATTCTACTTCGAAGTTGTACTTCGAAGTAAGCAACTTCGGAGTTATTTTTGTAGTGTAGACACAGCCACTGTGTTTCATCAGGCCCTTCAAGCTAGAGAGAACTTCCCAATAGCAGTCCTTAGTTAGGTGTGTCTCTTTACTCAGTGGCGATTTGCACCAGCTGAGAGTCTTCCTTCAGTCTGCAAGCTCGGCTTCTGATGACGTTAGTGTGCACACTGGGGTTAGTAGATAAGTCATTCAGGAGTTAACCTCCACTCGCACAACCAGCTGTCATTGAGGCAAATGATGATTTACGTGTGTACGGTGGAAAGGAATGTATTCTCCGTATTGGCATTATAAGCATATGTCAAGGAGAGAATGGATCTTTTTATTGTTCTGAACAACTAGTACTGTCTGTACGTTCATGCAGGTCCTGTATTTTATGTACCCATTCCTGGCAACGCTCTCCTGTGTTTCATTGCTCATTAGTTAGGTTCAGATTTAAGGAAGGAATTTTGCACAAGCTAGTACAAAGATTGGCCTGCTAACTCCCTGGGGTTTTCTGAATGTGATCTGTTTGGGGAAAAGAACATGTACCTGGAGAAAATTAAACATTGATCACTATCAGTGAGGTTGCTTCTAAGTGCCTTTAGCTGGAGAGGAAACCTATTTATTGCCTGGATGCATTCCTGCTCTGCTAATTAAAACTAGCGGAGTGTAGAAGCCTCTTAACTGGAGAGTGAAGAACATGCATGGAACAGCTATCCTGGTGCAGAAGTCCACTCTGAGTGTTTGCATAGTGCAGTGCAGTGAAAGAAATCAGATTACCAGCTTTTCAGCCATTTATGTAGTGACCATGATGTGGCTGCACTGGTGCGAACCCCCAGTGTAGATATGCTGAACGTGTCTTGCATGAGGGCAGCTTACCCAGGATGCACATCACCAGGCAGAATGGCCTGCACATCTAGACTAGGGGTTTGAACCTATGCAGCTGCAGCAGTCCAGCTGTGTCAGCTCCTGAAAACTAGAGACAGTGAAGAAATTATCAACAAACACTCTGGTTGCTTTGGTTTGGGTTTTTTTTGACAAAAACAGAAATTTTCACGAGGTGATTTCCATTGCAGTCAAAATCTTGGGGGTTTTCAATTTATAAAATCCAGTCTCCGTTTGTTTACAAGAAGCCTCCATCATTTTGGAGAGTATTTTTGTTTTCGTTCTAGGATAAAAAATTTTAAATCCCCCGAGTAACTTTATGAACCTATAGCCCATTGATTGTCAAAGAAAGTTCAGCTCCTAAAGTCACTTAGGCATTTTGAAAATGTTACGTGAAACTTCGTGGGGGAAATAATGACTCTGACCAGCTCTATTTTGATTTGACATATCTCTGAACAGTTTCTACAGCTGTAAATTCAGTAGCAAAAGGTCAGCTGTGTATTTATTATCAGTTAGACTGCTCTTTCACAAGGGTCTTTTACAATGCCATAGCCTTGAACAGTCTCTCTCTCTCTCTGTGCAACAGATGTGAGTAACAAGCCATCCAGTAAACATGGCAAAATAATTGTGTCTGATACAGCTTAGAATGTGTTTTCTGGGAGTAACGGCGGTAGGACTTTTCACGACCGGCATGCAAAGGTCTGCTGGCATGTTCCTGCATATTTACAATCGGTGCATTGTGGTGGACATGGTTTTGTTTTAGTTCTTGGGGTGATTTGTCCTGAGAAGGAGATGGCAGGAGCCCAGGAGTGGTGCAGTTTTGCTTTTCTTTCTTTCCTTTGGGCAGGTCTGCTGAAGCCAAAAGTTCAGGTGGTGGTTGACAAGCAAACAGGTCTTCTCCATGCTCAGAAGAGATTCACCGTGTTATGTTTTACAAGGTTGGATTCCATGCACAACTTAGGGCAACCGTGTGCAAACTGAATTAACTGCTTTGGGCTAGGACTAAACAGGGTATTTTAATGTAACAGTTCCGGTGCAGCTCCTCTGTGCAAGATCCGGGCACTAACATGGTTCTCTCCCCCCCGGCCCTTTTTGCACAGCTGACCAATGACTGGCTTACACATAAGATACAGGGTGCTCTTCCTTCTCCCATGTGTTGTTTCACTGTGGTCTTGGCTCCCATGCCAGGGTTTGGGCATGGAGAGGGTGATCTTGCTGCTGGCTCATTCTATAATCTGATCTCTCTCTGTTTTAATCTTCCTCCCTGCAGAACAAATCTGGATTCAGGCATCCCAGCTGTACAATGGGGGGCAGGGGAACCTGAGCCAATTAGAACATTGCGCAGCATCAAGCCGTATTTCTAGCCATGGAGAAGGCTCTTGCCAGTCGAGAAACAGTAACTTCTTTCTTCCGGTGTCTCTAATCTGTGCTGGGTTGGGGGCAGATTGTCAGGTGGTGTGCATCCATGTTGCTTCTGTAATACCCAGAGGTACTGAGATCTCATCTGGAGTGAGTCAAGTCTCTGCTCTACAGCTTTGGCTGAGTGCCTGTTGGCCTTTAGCTCATGTGGTAGAGTGCAGGGCTTTAGCACCTATGCTCACAGGTTCTATCCCTGTTGAATAATAACAGAGAGGGAGCTGTGCTAGTCTATATACTATCAAAACAAAAAAGCAGTCAAGTCACATTTTAAAGACTAACAAAATAGTTTATTAGGTGAGCTTTCGTGGGACAGACCCACTTCTTCAGACCATCTGGTCTGGCTACGGTCTGAACAAGTGGGTCTGTCCTACGAAAGCTCACCTAATAAATTATTTTGTTAGTCTTTAAAGTGCTACTTGACTGCTTTTTTGTTCTATCCCTGGTGCGGGCAACCCAGGTTTGTGAGTGTTACAACTGGTGCATTGGCTGGGAAG
Source organism: Carettochelys insculpta (assembly GCF_033958435.1). NCBI lineage: Eukaryota > Metazoa > Chordata > Testudines > Carettochelyidae > Carettochelys > Carettochelys insculpta. The sequence continues at coordinate 127,710,682 of NC_134140.1, read as the reverse complement.
AACAGCTGGAAGGTCTCAGAAGCTTGGGACACGCTTTCTCAGCCCAGGGAAGCATGTAGTGCCCAGAGGTACTGAGACCTCATCTGGGGTGAGTGAAGTCTCTGCTCTACAGCCGTGGCTGAAAGCCAGCTGACCTTTAGCTCGTGTGGTAGAGTGCAGGGCTTTAGACCCTATGCTTGCAGGTTCTATCCCTGGTGCCAGCAAACCCAGGTCTGTTGGCCTTATGCTTCCTTGACTTCAGTGCAGCTCTGCCATCTACATCAGAGCTTGTGTGCATGGGCTAAAGGTCCATCTTGGTCTCAGACTAGCAACGTGAGGTAAAAGCCTAGTGAAGATTGAGCAATGTGGTCATCAAGTATAGGAAAGTCCAAAGATTACTGGTAGGCTTTATCTTGAGCTGCCAATTCATGAAAGCTACAGTCATCTTCACTGGGATTTACCTCCGGTTAGTTCTCCCAAGGACATCCGGCTTTTCTCTTGTGCAGAAGCGCCTCATTTGGGGACCTGTACGTCTCCTGCTTACACCTCTTCCTTTTCTGCCTGCTGTCTTTTGGCCTGGCTTGGGAATACAATCCTCAGCCCTTGCTGTGCACGTGCTTCCTTTGGTGCTAACTGGGTCACAGCCCATGCTTTCTCTCCAAATGGCTTGCCCTCAGCAGACAGTGCTCAAGGTCAGATTAACACACAGGCAATAAGGCATGTACCCAAGACCCACATTTATAAAAGGAGACCAAAATGGGCGAGCCAGACCTGGGGGGGGGCCCTTTGACTCTGCGTGCCGCCTTGCAAAGCCTTGACAGGTGTGTGGCCAGGCCGAACCTGACCACAGTGCATTTGTGCAGGGCTCAGGAATGCAGAGGAGGCTTTCAGGTGGCTTAAATAAGCGCCGCTCCATTGACTTCAGCCAAGGCTCTGGCCGTGTGAAAGCATTAGTCTCCTGCATCCCACTGATGGGGTGTTTTTGAAAAGCAGTGGAACTGTACAGACATCAGGTCAGCCAGGTCTAGTGCCGCAGCTCAGGAGAGAATAGAGGCGCATATCAGAAAGCACAATCCTGCAGTGTGTAGTGTCGTTACAAGGGACCTTTCAAATCGGCTCTCAGTAGCTCCTTAAATACATCCATTAACAGAGTAGTTCCAATTGCTTTCACCTGTCATAACATGCTGCACAGCCTGACATCAATGCAGTCCGAGTCATCAAAAACTCAAGCTTCGCTTTCTTAAAAGTGGTCTTGGGCAATCTGCTCTCTCCCTTTCCATATGCACGTGGAATAAATTTTGTTATGTGCACCAAGGCCTCTGCTGATGTGCACCACCAATAGAAACACCTGCTGTGGGCCTGTGGGCACTCTGCCGATCAGCTGGGTGGCACCCGCATCTCTCCTGGGTGGCCTGAGCTAATGGAGAATGCCAAGTCAGAGGTAGGCAATCACCCAGATCAGACTTTCCCCAGGGCTAAAACCGTGCCAGGCTTGGCTGATGAAAGGGACTTGAGACATCAGATCCATCTAACAGCAAATGCCTTGTAGTTCCAGACCTGGTTCTCCAGTGGTTTGCCCTTGGTGTGACTTGTATAAAGTGGATCTAAACAGCCAGCATTTTACCCCAGTATCTGCATGGGGGTGGGGGGGTGGGCAGAGGCCTTCCTTGGGCAGGGAGACCAAAAGCTTTTCCTAAAGGACCGCACAGTGGGGCCCTGATCCATGCCTAGGGCTCCTGGGGCTGCATGGTAAAATAGATACTAATACTAACAAATGCAAACGAACAGCTTACGGGCAGATCTGATTCTCACACCCAGGTTCCCCTGCCTCTCCTACTGCCCTCTCCCAGGCTGGCCTGAAAGCGAGACTCGATTAACAGACAAAAGGTGCTTCCGTTATAACCAATATATAGTGTGTAACCAAATCCCCAAGATCAAGCTCTCGGTATTCTGGCAGTGCAGCTCGGCGGTGTCTGTGCAGCCTCGGTGCTCCTGTTTTCCCTCCTTCTGCACTTACACCTGGTGGGACATGCCTCCCTTGTCAGAGCACAAGACTCAGGGGTTTTCCAATGCAATGTTACTGCCTAATGAAGATCACATGTATTAAGTATTTGTATGTATTCATGAGGCTACTGTAGGTGCCACGAACCACCACCCCCCATCCCCAGTAGGTGAAGAAAAATTCTGCCCTCACTAGTCGTGAGCTTTCAGTACATGCTGCAGGCATTCAACTGAGGGTAGAACTTAGCCTGTGGGATTGGAAACAAATGGTTCAGTGAGACCATATTCAGACCAGCCCCCGGTCTGCAAAGCAAAGCCCCTCTCTAGGTGGCATTCAGGTTATTTAGCATCTTGTGCACCAACGATGAAATCTGAACAAATCCTCCTTCTCTTACCTACCACAGTGCCACGCGAAAAAGAGTTAGAGCCACCTGCTTTTTAGTGCCAAGATTATGCACATGTTCTTACCTACATTTGGTTTTTTTTTAATACTCTCACATTAGTTACTGTCTCCATTTTGAATGTGTTTTGGGTCAGTGGAGATGCATCTCTTTGGACCCACAGATAAGGGCACAACTCATTATAAAGGAAATCTGGAAGTTTGGCTCATTGCCTACAGACAATTTTATTTGCTTTGCACATCTTGGTTACACATGTCATACTTTTAGCTGCTGTCAGTGATTCTTAAAATGACCTTTTATTTTTCCTGTGTTGGGGTTGCAAGAGATTGCCAATCAGTTTACAAGTTAAGGTTACTGTTATCATGTAGAATTATGTGTAATTATGACTTGAAATATGTATTTGTTGACATGTAAGAATGACTTAACTGATACTGATAATAAAAAGAAGTGTGGCTATCAGCTACTCCATAGGCTAATGTCTCTTACATGAAATGAAGGGGGAAGAGAAAGTATTGCTTCTTTTTGCCTTCTAATTAGTTTCAATGCAAAAAAAATATACCTTACAATTGAAATCTAGAGGATCAAATCTTCAACTGGTATAAATAAGAACTGGCTTAAAGAGTTCAAATTGTGGGAGAAATTAAGTAATGAAAAACGTTGATGTTGTTTCCATTTGGCAGGATGCAGAAAAGATCCTTTTGGCAAAATTTTCCATTATTTCTTTTACAAATTTTTTCAAAAAATGCTTAGAGAAAATGAGGTTTGCGGTATGAAAACAGTTCTTGGCAAATGAAAAAATGATTTGGACAGAAACATTGCTTAAAAAAAAAACACATGGCAAATTTCAATAAGAGACTATGTCATTTTTGTAAAGGCTGTTTTGCATTTTTCAAGCAAATAGGTCAACCTCTTCTCAGGCGCTGGTGGGCGGAGCCTCACTCCTCCCTCTTACTTGTCCGGAAGGCCAGAGGTGGGACAGGAAGTATAAAAGGTAGGCCCAGAAACTCAGCTGGAGCCCAGCCTCCAGCGGAGACAGGCCCTTGTCCTGAGCTGGGAGGCAGCGGCGGACTGGACAGAAGCAAGGCTGCCCAGGACAGGCTTTGACACCAAGGAGCTGCAAGCCCCCATAGGGGCGCCATTCACATAGCGCCAAGAGGACTACAGCAGCCTCTCCGGGGAGTTACGCCCGAGGGAGGAGAGTTTGGAAGTAGCCCAGGGATAGCCGGATTTGCTCTGCTGCACCCGAGGCATGCGCAGCTATCAGTTAGGGCCCTGGGCTGGGCCGTGGTGGGGAGGGTGGGCTTGCATCTGTCCTGTCACCCCAGCCCATGGGTGGCAGTCTCCCTCGCCGGCATGTCCAGGCAAACACCTGTGTTCACCAGCTCTCCACCAGAGCTAGGAGACCAGCCCAGGCTGTGTGTTGCCCTGCCCTGGGCTAGGCGCCAGGGCTGGTAGAACAAGTGGGCCTAAAGCTGTCCACCCCGAGGTAGGTCTCTGGCTCATTTGACTGTGTGCTGGGCCAGGCTGCAGGCTTGAGCCTTGGGACGACTGCCACCCGCCCCGACTGAGGGCCTGGGCTTATCAGCCTCTGCACTCAGCCTGACCATGGGCCAGGGTCCCAGGACTCTGGTCACAGGCGGTTCTGTGCCTGCAACTGGGCTGGAATGGCTGCCCACTGACCCAGAGGGGGGACGAGCCTCTCCCAGAGCCCTGGTGGCAGGGAGCCCCACCCGCAACTGGGTTGCAACTGGGAGAGAACTGCCAGAGTGCTCCCTGCTCCCCCGGTGGCCCCTGAGCCCCCAGCCCAGCCAGAGGCGGGAGAACCTGGCGCCTGCGAAGCTGCTTATGAATGGGCTTGTTGGAGGTGGCCGAGTCCATCCTTTTCTGAGGACAGGGCTGCTCTCCAGGCCGGCAGCAAAGGCGACGAGGAATGTAACGTCTCTGGTCCTGAGGAGTGGGACAGCGTCTCCCCTATGCCCTCCCCCGGCCCTTTGGGAGAAACTGTCCCTCCATTGCTGTAAACCACCAGCCCAGCTCGCTGGAAAGCCTCCAGCTTCCTGTCCTAGAAAGGAATAACGTATATGAGGCCCCAAGCCGTAGCCTCAAGGGTCCAGTTAAGTGAAGATCCAGGTGTACACCATACGTTGAGGCTACCCCGACACTCTGCTGCCCCTCCCCACACAAGGGCTCCCAGTAGTCAGCCGTGAAGGGCTTCCCCAGGGTGAACCATTTCCATGGGCCCAGCCAGAACTTTCCTGTCACCTCATCTCTGGTAACAACCTTCAGCTGAGGGCCTGGCCCAAGCGTTATTGGGCCTTATTGGGACCAGAGGACCCAACAGCAGCTGCATCAACATTGTCATCTCCAGCCCTGGGGAAAGGGTTCCTTCCTGCCTCGGCTGGAGGTGCAGCCAGAAGGCGGTAGCCTGGGCAGGGGTGATGCAGACAGTTTTGCTGTGAGTACTTGTTCCGTGTGCCTCAGTCAGAGGGAAAACACAGGGAAGTGGGGAGAAGGTCCAAGCGGAGAAGCCCCAGAGCCCTGTTTAGTGTTTGGTTTTCTTCTCCCCTTTTTCAGAGGCTCAGCCAGGAGGACAACGAACCAGCTGCATTCATTTAGTCTGGTCTCCACCTCCCCCACCTTCTCTCCTCCCGGCTTAGTGGGGAAGTCGGCTCTAATCCCTCCTGCCCCATACTGCTGTGGGGCTCTGACCGCTGTTTGGAACGGCCACAGAGCTCCTCTGCCACCTCACTCATTCCTAGGAAGGGCCCCAGGCTCCCTCATGGCCCTGCAGCCAAAGGGGCGTTCGCAGAGCGAAGGAGAAGGCAGCAGCCAGGGCGAGGTAAGCCACACTTCAGCCCATGCAAGGTTGAAGAGAACAGGAAGAGCAGCCGCGTGCTCCCACTCCCACCGAGCCCCACCAGAGGGGCTGAAGAGTGTCCCGGACTGAAGTCTCCCCGTCCCCCAGAAATTGGTTGGTAAAATCCTGTAAAACCGTCCACAAGTTCTCATTCCGCTCTAATTCCCGCTCCCGGAGCCTCATTCCAGCGACGGGGTCTGCCCCCACCCGGAGCTGGGCTGCTTTCCCAACCACACGGCTCCCCGACACCTGCCCGGTGGTCACCTGGAGGACCCCTTCACTCCCCGAGAGATGCACTCCACGGCCCAACCCAGAGCACACCGGGCTCCCATGCAGCGCGCTCTCACGGAGGGACACCGCCGGTGCTGCGGTGAGGAGATAGCAGTCCTTCAACTCACCGAACTGCCCCGCTTTTAGAGCCCCGACTCTGCTTGCTGCTTGCAGAGCACACCGAGCTGTAGCGCCTCTGCACAACCCCAGCCACGGAGGAGGTAGCAGTTGTACGCCGCCTACCGCTGGCTGAGCACCCACCAGTGCCAGGAGTCAACCCCCTCCCTCCAGGCGAGCAATCAGCTGTTTGCAGCACTGATGGGGAAGGGGAGGAGTGGTAAATGCAGGACTGCAGGCACGTGAGGATGGGATGGGATGGGATGGGAAGGAAGCCTGGTGCTGGTGACTGCTCTACACCCACCAGTTCCCATGGGTGCTCCAACTCCAGAGCACCCATGGAGTCCACACCTGTGGAGTCGGTCACAGCTCCACAGCTGCACTTAAGCCGATTATTGCTGGAGGCGGCAGGGAGGTATTTTAACAGTGAGAAGTTCATAGGGTGGGGGGATACGGGCAGAGTTAATAGCACCGTTCAGCTAAGATGCAGTGTTTGTGCCAGACCACAGCAGGACTGTTAGATTACTGTTTTCTTTAAGAAGGGAGTAGGCATCTCGGGGCTGGTGGTTACCAGGTCTTAGGGCTCCTGGTTTCATCAACTATTCCTATTTGGTGTCGGACAAGCATGCTGGCAAGAGCAGAAAAAATGGCCAAGAGTGAGCAGACATGGCAAGTCCGAAGCTCCAGTTTCAGGTTTATTTCTCTGAGCTGGGAGGCAGCGGGAATAGGAGAAAAAACTTAGCTAAACTTAATGGCTTTGACGGCAAAGTTGCCAACCACAGACAGGTACTCAATGTTCTCCAGGCCCAGCCGATTGGGGAATGTGATCTCCTTGTCACCAGCCAGTTTCACCCTCAGCTCTGTGGTGTCCAAGGAGATGCAGATCTGCAAGAAGCAGACACGATAGAACCAACCCACAACAGAGGCGGCCCAGTCCTGCCCACCTCTCAGAACCGTGCTAGCCAGGAGCTCCCCCAGACAGCATCATGTGCTCTGCCCTGAGGAGAAGAGGCCCTTATCTCCCGCAGATCTGGTTTTGAGGACACCCCAAATCTCAAGGGGCCTCAGTGGTGCCTTCACAGGGAACAGAGGCCTACGTAATTAGTGACATGTTTTGATGGCGGGAAATTTGCTGCAGGAATACAGAGCTAGGAAGCTCCAGGTCTAGAAGGACCTCGGCTCCGCAGACAAAGTGCCCCCTTAGCACAGCTTTCTGCCCCATGCCAGGGCCCTCACCTCCGTCTTGTCACCCGGCTGGAAGGGGAGGTCAGTGTCGCGCTCTTCGGTGCCCCACAGCCCATCCTCCATGGAGTTGCACACGATGACATTCACCTCCCCGTAGCAGTCAAAGCGTGGGTTGAAGTGCAGTGACAGGTTGCTGTCGTCCTTCCCCACGTTCACAGCAAACCTGGCGTGGAGGAGACCATGAGACGCACGACCCGGCCCTCCCACCAGCGCCTGGATCTGCCCTCTCTGTGGGGCAGAGAACAACCCACATAACAACCGAGAGTGCTGCAGCCGTGCCGGGAAGAGGCAGATTCACCACAACTATCCTTGTCCTGCACAAAGGGAAGGGCTCCGTCCCCGCTCCCTACCTAAAGGCTGACATAGCATTTAACCCACCCCAGGCTCCCCAACTCACTGCTTGGCTTCTGGCAAGATCTTCCCCTTCACTTTGAGGCACTCTCCAGCTCGGACGTTCAAGTGAGTCGCAACCAGGACCTAAGGGCGTCAAACCCAAAGGCATTAGCCTGTCCCTGCGGATTGACAAGTCTTCCTTGATTTGGGGGAGGGGGGGCAGTACCTCAGGGGGCACAAGATGCTAGAGGCAAGGCAGGTTCCAGGCCATCCCATGTCACTGACCAGAATCACTTAGAGACAATAGCACTTCAGGAGCCTCAGCTTGTTGGTCACAATCCCAACCATGGGGCATGTTTCCGAGTGTTCCCGGCCACAGCCAGTAAGTGGCTTGATTGTTGGCAGGCTCTCCTGAGCTCAAAGGACTGAACGGGCCAGAGACTGGTCTAGAGCGGTAAGAGCCTTGTTAGCTGCAGCCCACAGGGATTTGGGGTGATCACACGCACAGGGAAGCCTGTACTGCTGCGTCTGCCACTGCTTGTGCCAGCAATCGGGGCTTGTCTACACCAGCAAGTGACTGCGCTGTAACTTTCTCATGCCGGGGTGTCGAAATAAGCACACGTTCCATAGACCGTAGTTGAGACATAATTCCATAGTAGGCCAGTGGTAACAGTGCCATTTGCCCCAGCCTTCAGGTCTGGGGAGACGGTCATTTTCTCTTTCACCCCGTCCTCCCCAACGGGGGGGGATGAGCCCATTCAGATGCCGGTGGAAACAGACATTGCTCTGTTCACACCCCACCTCAGTCAGACCTTCCCCATCCTTATGTCCCAGGGCCTGCAGTCAGCAGTGAACAGAGACTTGTAGGTTAGCAGCCACCGGCCGCTCTGCACACTTGCCCGGTCCCCATTGTAGCTGGATCAGTCAGGAAACCATGCAGCCACCTGCGTATTCGTTTCTGTTACGCCCAGTTTCTCGGGGCCGCTCGTGCCACAGCGCTGAAGTCAGGCCAGCTATTAACTTCCCTTTGCTAAGCAGCTTATCTCCATAGCATCCAAGCTCTGCCTAAACTGCCCATCTCCTCTTCCATTCTATTTCCAGAGCACAGGCTGCCCCACGGCGCCCCAGCAGAATCAAGGAGGAGGCACGCCCCCAGACTCAGGCAGGCAGGCAATATTTAAGAGCAGGAGCTTCACGTCTATGTTACAGATGGCTGAAAGGCCTGGGCTGGGTCTATCCTGTAAGGCTGGGTTGAAGGGGGTTTATCTTATGTTAACAGAACCAAAAAAATGGCTTTATGCAGATGGGACCTGTTTCGCAATACTCAACAACTATTTCTTACAGTGAAAAAAAGTTGTATTTGGATATTCATTCCTGTCTAACTAATTGGACACACTAGTACAGTTACTGGCACTGCAAGGGCTGAACACTGTCACCGTAAATAAGTGGCTTATCAGGAACACTTCAAGAACTACTTGGAAATATCTTGCCCAAAATAAAAAAAATCCTCCATCTCTAGCGTTCCTCCCCTCGCAAAGTTATAGGCCCGTCAGGCATTTCCCCACCCTCCCTGGCAGATGGCCCAACCCAGTACTTAGCTCTGACATTTCCCCTCCCTTGGAGAAACTGTTTTATTTTAAGAGGCACCAGAAAAAGAACCCAGCAGCTCACCCGGGCAGAGCCAGAGGTGAGCAGCCAGATGACTGGGGTGTATGTGCACCCAGCACAGCATGATCCAAATGCGCTCCCCAGCAGTTAACCTCCTTCCTGGAGTCCCCACCTCGCTAACTATCCCCCCTTGTCTTGCAAACAAAACCCTTTCCAAGCTAACAGCCCCCCAGCTCCGAGAGCCAAGACTCACGCATTCCATGCCGCTGCCTGAAGCCCCCAAAGTTAGGGCAACTGCTTGCTTCCCGGTTCCAGGAGTCAGCTGTACGACTCAGCACTGTCTCTGCAAGGCTTTTAAGCAGCTGGGCAGCCAAGGGCTCACATGATTAAATGGGGGCGGAGTGGGGGGGGGGGGGCTGGCGAGAGGGTCAGCTCTCCTTTCAAACTTCCAGTGTGCAAAGAGGGACGTGCAACCCTGCATCAATATTCGCTTTGCAACACGGAGCTTTTTCAGCCAGGCATGAGCCACTGCCCTGGTAGCAGCAGGGCTGCTTCTGCTCAATATCCCCACTTTAAAGAGGCAGAGAACATGTGTGAATCTTAATCTGTGGCTGCTGGTGGTAGCATCATATGCTACTGATGCAATTCACTGTACCCTGGCTAGCTCAGCAAAAGCCAGCCTGTCCTGTGGCCCGCAACTCAAAGTCCAGACAGCACGGGGCACGCGGAGTTGTGCTCTGGAAAACACACTGACTTAAGGCAGGGGCGTCGGAGCCTTAATGCTACGGTTCTGCTGTCGCACTGTTACCCACACAAATTTCTCATCCCTTCCACACTCAGGGACGAAGACACCTTTTCCCAATCCTTAGGGCTCAAGGCGTGACCCTGTAAATTTCAACTCCCACCCTTACCCAGTTCCTGGGGCTCAGGGCGTAATTCCCTGCGGGTATGCAGGATCTGTGCCACTGAAAAAGCCTTACACAGGAATATTCTTATTCTCTATTTATTTATAATTACCAGAAAGCAGAATACATGCTAAGCACACAGTATCATGCTCACCACTCCCGATAAGGCTGGCAGGCAGACTTCCACTGTTGGGACAGACAAAGTCACTCTCTGGATGCTGGTTGCTGCACCTCAGGGTCTTGGGGGGTGGGGGAGGGGCTCTTGTGGGTGAGTCCTTTAGGCCTTTCTTCTTCCCTCCTGTCGGATGTTCTGTGCATCTCTTTTTTCCCATTTGATGTTCTGTTCTTCTTTCTCCCCCTCTTGATGTTCTGGGCCTCCTCCCTTTTCCTTCTTGGACCCCAGTTTTTAAGTAGTGAAACTTGAGTCCTGCTTAGCTATACCTTGACCAATTATTTTAGTACAAATGTCCTAACCAATAAGAGCCCATGGAAACAGAAATACCTCACTAATTATAACCCACCACCTTAACAGATTTGCACCTAACAAAATTAATTATACAGCAGACAGGAGCAATTATAAACCAGACAGAGAATATACAGAAAACAGTAGCAAAGTGAAGACAATAATCAGAGAATGGTGGTTCCACCTCAGCCATTGATAAGTCATCGCCTGCCAGACGAAATGCTGTTAAGTTTCTTTACCCATCGTGTGATCTGTTTAACAGTGGGTGGCACAAGGATGTGGTCTTCTTCTTAACAGCCTGATATGCTACTATTGCGCTGAAATGTAGAGGGAATGTGAGTATGTGACGTGTAGCTTTATGGTTACTGGCTGCTGCTCTTTAGTCTGGCTGCAGACAAGCTATAGGCCTCTCAAAATGGCTGGAGAAACCATATTGGTTATACTGTTACACTCCCCTCCTTAATGATGCTTTTTACTAAAGCTGTCATTACTATTCCAGGAGGCCAATACTCAGCCTCGCTCAGCTTGGTCTTACCTCCTGGGTATTGTTAACAATGGCCTTATCTCACTTTGCATGCCAGCTTTCTGTATCCTGCGCACAGTTCTTCATCCAGCAAGCCAGAGCGACTATACTCACTAATAATGCCAATTGGATTCCAATGATCACCACAAGGGGGAGAACCATAATATTTATCAGGCCTGTTGCAGACGGTGACCACCCTAATAGTGTTTTCCACCAGGAGTGATATCCTGCATTTGCAATGGTTTTTGCTACATGAGTGATTTTTGCATTATTATGTTGCACTTTAATACGTATTTGGTCTTCTGTTTCTGCAATATACTGTAAATGTGACTGCAACATTGGCTGGATCAACAATTTTCTCATTATAGTCATATTTATGCCTAAGGCCCAAGGTTACAGGTGTTCCATTGTGATACAATTGTGGTTTAGACCTCATATTGTCAATAGTCCATACAGGTACATAATATTCAAACTCACAACTCTTAAGCTTTGTAATGTTGCAAAAACATCTATTAACTAAACGAGTCATAAAATACAATTCCTTATCATCTACTACTACAGTTGGACAATGACTTCTTACACAAACACAACCTCTTCCTGCATATACAACAGCTGACTTTTGTTTAGTGAATGTATCAAACATACATCTTTGGATTTCTTTGTCCTTTACATAGAAACATTTATCCCTGTCTGTAAATTTTTATCTTTTAACACAATTACTGCCCTTTGTTTTTTGAATCCATTCTGGGGGTCCCAGTTCCCCTATGTCCTGGATATCCACCTGCCATGGTGTGTTAGTGCAGTTTCCTGTTATTTGCAATTGTTTCCCTGAGGGACTTGTCAGGGTGCTGGGCCTTGATTCACAGATTTGACGCAGGTGAGGTTCATTAAACCCCATTAACATACTAATGTCAGTGTTCCCTCCTGGCTGCCATGCAAACCCCATAACTTTTAATATCCCACATTTTGGAGAGAACACGGGAACTTTAAGCATATTGATTTCTCGTTTCTCTGTGAGCTTAAGGCAGTCAATATTGTATATGGTAGTTCTTGGTCCTGTACAGTTTCCCACCATAGTGTCAGAATATCCAGTTATTAATGACAACTTGGACTGTGATGGGGCCTCTGGTGACAGCCCGCCAGTTGTTCTGTTATCGTAATGGGCAAAGCCCTTTTCCCAGCACAAACAACAGCTAGTGTGAGTGAATACCACTGGACTGATCCTGCATTGTGTCAGTACCCAGAATTTATTTTTCCATACATTTACTACATGGCTGTCGACACGCCAGAGAATAGGGTTAGCTAATAGACAAACAACATGTAACATAAAACACTCAGTCACGACCACAACTTCTTCATAACGGTGCCCAGATCACTTCTGTTTGCCTGCTGGTACCAGCCTTTTCTCAGAATTCTGAAAGACAAAAACAGACATTTTCCTTCCCCTCCCTGGCATGGGGCCACTCAGATGTTACTGTTTGGACTTCTCTCTCCGGGGTTTAAGCTGTGAGGAATGGAACCATTTTAATTTTGGCATGTTTAGCCTCTTGGACCACATTTCTCCCAGGTACACCGTTGGGCTGGCCTTCTCCACAATACGCACTGGGCCTTCCCATTTCATTCCCAAGGAATGCTCTTGCTCTGTGAATTTCCGATACAGCACCTATCTCCAACCTCCCATTCGATAGGCCTTTTTACCCGGCCCAGCCTTTATCCATCTTTTTTTATGTTAACAACCAGCTGCTCTGCTATTTTCTTACGGATTTCTGCTAATGCCTCCAACAGAGCCTGGATCCACCGGTCATTTAAAACTTTGGGTTGCCACCCATCTGGAATGTCAACATCTAACCACCACTGCTAACATCTAACCACATGTTTCTTCCTGTCATTGCTACACAAGGAGCATAACCATGACTTGCTGGGACTGACCTTAAGGCCATTAGGATTATAGGCAGCTTTTCATCCCAATCTTCCCCATTTTCTTTTACCATTTTTCTTAGAGCATCCTTTAGAGCGCGGTTAGTTTGTTCCACTTGTCCTGAGGCTTGGGGGTGTCCTGCTATGTGGAACCTTTGCTTAATGCCTAGCATTTTACATAGTTCCCGCATAGTTTCCCCAATGAAATGTGGGCCTTGGTCTGAATCAATTTCCTTTGGCAGCCCCCACCGGCTAAGCACCACATTGACCAACTGCCTGGCTGTAGTTAAAGCAGCCAGACCCCAGGTTTTTCACATAGCCTGGCCTAGCTGGTTCTGATCAGCACGCACTAGAATGCTGGGGGTGGGGGTTGGCAGGAGCGAGGCTTTGGTGTGAGCTGAGGAAAAGAGGTGGAAGAAGGAAGTGCAGCCAGCTAGAGAAGGATTTTTTTCTGTCACCCAGCCACTGCCACACTCCCCCCCTCATGTGGGTCATTTGGCAGACCCATAACTTCATGGGCCCCATCAGGATTCTGCAAATGGGAGTCAGGAGAGCTGGGTTCTTGATCCTGGCCTGCCACAGACTTTGCAAGTCACTTGGGCCTAGGTGCATACGGCACATATTCACAACGGGCCGCAGGGGGAACCAGCATCCCAGCCCAACGCACAGGGGAGTGTAAACTGCGCGTGAGCTTATGCACTACAGATACTAAGGTGGAGGTTGTGGCAGCGGCAGGGGCCAGCCTGGCACTCTGGGACCAAACTCGGGGAGAGGGGACGAGCTATATCCATGCTGCCCCCCTCCATGTGTTGGTCTAGCCTAGCCATGTCGAGAGGCAGGCTCCCAACTGCAGTGGGATCATGCCCCAAGGTATTTAGGCACTTAACACTGATTGTGATTAAATCTCTAGGGGGCTCTGAGCCTTAACCCCTCTGTGCCTTGATTTCCCCATGGGGCTAGTATAGCAGTATCTACTCTACGGCAGTGGTGTAAGAGCTGGTTAATGTTTGGCAATGCGCCGTCTGACCCCTTCAGCTGGAAAGCATCACAGATAGTAACATACCATTAGCTGTTTGCGAAGCGGTGACTAATGGCTGAAAGAGCTCTCCGCAGATACCAAAGGGCGGTGGATGGCCTTTGGGGTGAGCCAGACTGTGGAGGAAATTGAGCAAAGGAATTTATGGCTGAATACCAGCGGGAAACGTAGAACCCCCAGCGGCAGGACCTCAAACTCCAGTGTCCCAAACTCTCTCGTAACCTAAGCAAACTCCAGGCCCAAACGTTTATTAATGACCCTGAGTCATCATCATCACCAGTCCCTTGACCAAGGTTGTTGGGGCGCCTTCATGACAACGTTCTTTATAGTGTCTCTCCATCTTTGGTGGTCATGTGCCAATTCTTGAGTTGCGGCAAAGCTCATCCCTGTCCATTCTTTAATATTGTCTATCCATTGCTTTTTCTGTCTGCCATGTCTCCTTTTGCCATTGACTGTGCCTTGCAGTATGGTCTTAGACAGGCCTGATGATCTTGTTGCGTGTCCATACCATCTTAGTTTGCTCTTTTTCACTCTGGATAGTAGGTCATGATGAGGTCCTATTACTGAGTTGATGATGTTTCTGACCTCTTCGTTACTAATATGTGCCATGTAGGGTTTGTTAAGAAGCTTGCGGTATAGCCTCATTTCAAGGGCCTTGATCTTGCGCTCTAGTTCTGCTGTCAGAGTCCAGGTCTCACAAGCATATAAAAAGATGGAGTCTACAAGAGCTTGCACGAACCTTACTTTTGACTTTAGGGATATGTTTTTGTCTTTCCAGATTGGTTTTAATTTTGCCATTGCTGCGGTTGTTATTGCTGCTCTGGCGAGTAGTTCTGGTTTTGTACCTGCATCAGAGATGATCGACCCTAGGTGTTTAAATTGTTTTACTTCTTCCAATTTCTGTTGTTTTATGGATATTTGTGAGGATATAGCCCTAGGATTGTTGGTCATGAGTTTTGTCTTTTCTGCGTTTATTTCCATGCCATATTTTGTTGAAGTTTTATCTAGGCATTGAGCAAGGTTATCTAGTTCTTTTTCACTCCCTGCCAGTCCAACAACATCATCTGCGAAGTGTAAGTTGGTTATAGATTGACCGCCAATACTTACAGCTCCAGAGTGGTCATCTAGAGCATCTCCCATGATACGTTCCAGAAAGATGTTGAAAAGGGTAAGAGAGCGTATGCAGCCCTGTCGTACTTCTACAGTGGTACGGAACCAGGCACCAATGGCACCATTGAATAATACTGCAGTACTGGCCTTTTTGTATAAATTTTTATTTATGTCAGTGAGTTTACTGTTGATGTTAAATTGCTTCATTGTGGCCCACAGTGCTGCGTGGCAAACTCTGTCGAAGGCCTTTTTAAAATCAATAAAAACAAGGTACAGGTCTTGCTGATGTAAATTATATTTCTGACAGAGTGCAGGTAGGTTAAATATCTGTTCAGTGGTACTCCTGCCTGATCGAAAACCAGCTTGTTCTTCAGGAATAAACTTCTCAGCCTGGGGAGTTAGTCTGTTCAGTATGATTTTCAGCATCACCTTACTAGGGTGGCTAATTAAGCTGATGGTCCTGTAATTTCACACAACTAATGATCCTGAGAATCACCCCCAAATCCCAGCCCTTGGGTATCTGAATGGCCGAGTGTCCCCGGCCAGAGTGGGCATCAGGCGTGTACTGCCTTTGAGTGTGGGACTATTCGCACCCCTCTGGGCGTGGCTCCTGGGAGCCCCATCCCACCAGCCGTTTGAAACTGGTCGAAGCACAAGACGCAACGCTGAAGGAAACAGCTCTGCAATGGCAGGTGCTGGCCTGTGGTTCTGAGCGCTCGGTGAACAGGCCGCCTCACGCGTGCAGCTGCCCCACCTGGAGCCGCAGGGGCTTTGCAGGGGCGCAAAGGGGCTGTGCACGCGGAGCCGAATGCAGCCTCACGCCAGTGGCTTCAGCCCTCCTCTGCATGTTGCTGCTTGCTGTGTCCAGTAGGTGTCACTCTCAGAGCAAACATCCGCTGGCCACTGGCGAGGCGCTGGGGTGGAAAGCAGAGCACCAAGAAGAAGACAGGAATCATAGAATACTAGGGCTGGAAGGGACCTCGAGAGGTCACCATGTCCAGCCCCCTGCCCCAATGGCAGGACCAAGTACTGTCTAGACCATCCCTGACAGACATTTATCGAACCTGTTCTTAAATATCTCCAGAGATGGAGATTCCACAACCTTCCTAGGCAATTTATTCCAGTGTTTGACCACCCTGACAGTTAGAAAATTTTTCCTAATGTCCAACCTAAGCCTCCCTTGCTGTACTTTAAGCCCATTGCTTCTTGTTCTATCCTCAGAGGCCAAGAAGAACAAGTTTTCTCCTTCCTGCTTACGACACCCTTTTAGAGACCTGAAAACCGCAATCATGTCCCCCCTCAATCTTCTCTTTTCCAAACTAAACAAGCCCAATTCTTTCAGCCTTCCTTCATAGGTCATGTTCTCTCGACCTTTGATCATTCTTGTTACTCTTTTTTGAGCAACGAAGAGCCCCTCCTAACGAACGCTGTCACAGCACAAAGCTCCCTGCAAAGATGCCGCGAGTAACCAAACTCAATGGCTGCCAGGGAGGAAAAACACAACATTCCCCACTGTGGGTGTCACTGTGCTCAGCCCTCATATTGCATGACTGGACACTGCAGGGCCTACCGTACAGCTCTGCACAGCCCAGGGAGGACCCAGATTGCCCTCTCGCAGGCATAGTAAGGACTTTCCTTAGGGAAGTCGTTGCTACAGCAGTAAAGCTGGTCCCCACCCATGGACAACTAGGAAGTTCAGCCCCTCACAACGGACAGAACCCCCACCCCTGTGGATTTTGGAGCAGCCACGTAAATGGAGGCTGACTCCCCACTGCTGCCCGGGTCCTGGGGCTGTGCCTTGGACTCTCTTCTTGCCTCAGCTCTTAAGCCCGTCTCTGGCGGGCCAGTGCCTTGCATCAGTTACCACTTGTGGAGCCGCTGCCTGGAGAGGTGGCCACGTGGAGCCACAAAGCAGCTTTTTGTGTGGGAGCTGGGGCATGAGCTGCGCCCACTCGTCCCGGGCACACAGCCCCACTCTTGGCAAGCTGCGGCTGGGAAGTGTTACAAAAGAGCTCCCTGGTGTTTATCACCACCACAAGAGAGGAGCAGCCGGCCTCAGCTGCTCCATCTGCTTCCCCAGCACCCTCGCCCGGCTGCTTTGCTTTGCGTTGTTCCCACACGCAGCACCACGTGGGGGTTTGTTTGCATCCCCCCCCCCCCCACCTTCAATTATCAATCGCCCGAGTGACTGAAGTCAAGAAAGAACGGAGCAGGTGGCACGAAGGTTCTGCAGCTTGTAAAAACAAGCCACTGGGGCTGCAGAAACTGTCACCCCCGTGCGTCGGCTCGGGTGGGCGGTGGGGCTGGTGTGCTTCACAAGGCGACTGGAGGCTCCCTGGAACTGGAGTAACAAAGGGAATTTTACTCCTATAGCTTATCGCAGGTGATTGTTCACAGCCTGGAGTTCTCCCCGGGGGGGCGGGTTTTGCAGGAGTAGTAGGGGAAGGCTGAGCTTGTGGCTAAATGCACTGGACTCAGGAGAGCAGGTTCGGGTCCATGCTCTGCCAGGGCTTTGCACTTGTCTACACGGGTAAGTTTTGCCACTTTTACTACGCTGGTATAATCAAAGGACAATGGCAGGTGTGTTAAGGAGGTTCTGTCCGTGTAAAAGTGCTCAGAGCCAGGTAGCGGTACCCTGGCGCAGGAACTGAAATAAGCTCTACTAGGAGAGCTACAGTTGCAGAGAGGTTGTTCCTGTACCATTATATCAATGACAAAACCACACCCCTGACCACCACCTTTGTACCGAATTAGGGAGACCGGGCTGTGGGCACAGAGAGACAATCGCCCAGATGTGCAAAGGGATTTAAATACCTCTCTGTGCCTCAGTTCCCCATCTGTAGAGTGGGGATAATAATCCTTCTTTTTCTTCTACCTTTTGTCTGGCTTGTCTAGGTAGATTGTGGGGCAGGACTGTCTCTTACGATGCGTGTCCAGCACCCTGCACCTGCTCGCAGCTGGGGCACCTAGGTGTTACTGGAATGGAAATAACTCTATAGCTGTTGCTGTGTAGACAGGGCTGAGGCCTTTTTCATCCCCACAATGTGTAATCCCCGGCATTAGTGGAGCCACCCTGGTGGAGCAGTGTGGGAGGCCTGATTTCTGCCAGTGCAGGCACAGTCACGCCTTATGAGACCCCATCAAACGCTGAGCCAATTCAGCAGGGTGCTGGGGTCTCCCCCAGCGCGCTGAGTGCCCTGCAGGGGAGCGGCGGGAGTTCAGTATTTCAGTGCTTTCCCCTCCTGCAGAGCCGAGAGTTATTTTGAGACTCCAGCGAGAGAACCAGACCCTGCTCTGACTCACCCCTGTGAAGCCTGACCATTGCCAGCAGGGCTGCCCAGCTGTGTGTGAGCAGGATGTGCCCACAAGCCACCTCCCCCTGTGCTGGAAGCAGCACTCCTGCCTTCCAGGTGCAGCCAGGCCAGCTCCCTCAGGGCTGAGGGTTGTGCTACAGCCTTCCTGCCTCACTTTCCTCTCTTGGACCAGTCCATAAGCGCAACTTCCACTTTGGTCCATTCCCATCACGAGTAAAGCCCCAAACGTTCCAAGCAACATCACACAAACCAGACATTTCTCTTCCCCCTCCTTTGTCTCAGTCCTCTCTCAAGGGGCCCTTGGCTAGAGCCTGCTGGCTCCTAGCACCTGTGATGACCCATCCCAGGGCAGTCACCCTGATTGCTCCAAGGTAGGGCTCGTTCTGTAACCCGGGTGGGTAGCTCTAGCCCTTAAAGAGCAAGCTGCCCTGTTACCCCAGGTTAATTATAAGGCAGTTTCTGCAGTATCTCCCTGGTGGTGAAAGGAGCTGGCTCTGATTCTTCAATGAGCTACTGAAAAGGTCACTCTTCCTCGTGTCTTTAAATTTCCCTCTTTCCTACTGACCCAGCTTAGCCGGGGGTGGGCTTAAATCCCATCCCTGGGGACAGCACTGCATCAGAACAAGGAGTTAGCAACCACCAGGAACTGTGGCGCTCGCCGTTACTTTGGGTTTCCTGTTTTAGACTCTCTCGGCACACCTAATAGATTTGCAGCTGCCAAACACATCCTCAACACAGCCTTTGTGTTCACAGGGCAGAGGGGCTGTGTGCTTTTGTTCCTTAGACGCCACACTGTGTTTGATTCTAACTTGTCTCCAAATCGCGAGTCAGCTTCTCTTTCCTTAAGCAATTCACCAGTCTTGGGAAAATAACCCCCTCTTGAAGCGCTCCTGTGTTGCCATGCCTGCAATAAATTTAACACTGGTTTGACAATTGCTGTGCTGAGATGAGTCTATCATCCTGACCAGTCTCAGCTCACTGTTTCTTGGTATTCCTCTGTCGGGGCGTGTATATCTGTTGTAGCTTGGCTTATCCTTGGATTGCCTGGTACAATGGGGTTGGTCCATGATGGGATCTCCACATTAGAAATAAAAAAGAAGCAAAAGATACCTTGTAATGGGCAAATCTGGTAAGAACGGCATCGCTCTGGTCCCTGTGACATCTGAGCACAAAATCTTGTGCGTTTTTTGCAGCTCAATAGATTTTACTGCCATGACAACAGATGGTCCCACGTGAAACACGGCTACAGCATACGCCAGATTCCGAACTAGCTTTCATTGTAATTCCAGCAAATTCACTTGGTTTTGAATAGGAAACAGGTATCGGTCCTTCCATGAGAAATGCTGAGCATATTCCTTTGGACGTAACTGGCTGTATTTGACTCGTTAATTGTGACTAGATGATCTGGGGAGTGAGGAAATGAGAGTCCTCCTTCTCCACCCGCCCATTATCTTTTACCCCTTGCTTCATGCCTAGCCATGTGGGGGATATTTACCTGAATATTAGCTTTCAGGGCTGGTGCAGCACAGGGCGAGGAGCTGCAAGCACCGGCCAGCAGAGATGGCTGGCGGCACAGGGTGAAAGTGTGGTGCTCACTGAAAAAGCACGTGGTGAATTGCCAACTATTCCTGTCTGAGGGCAACAAAGAGGGCATGGGAGAGTGTGTTCCTGGGGAACGGTCTGCTACGTCTGGCCCTTGTTTTGCTTCTCCAGAGGTGTAAATCCTCAAGCAAGATTTTAATGACCAAGAGTGCAGGTCATTCCCCACCAAAGAAAATACAAACTTGGCGCCTCTTTTCTGCATTTGCCACGCCAAAGGTGTTCTCCACTGAGCCAGTGCTCTGGCATTAGACTACCCGGATGCTTTTCTGGAAGCTAGTTGTAGAGTTGCACAAATCCACCCCAAAGGGCTGGACGCGCAGTTGTAATGACGGAGAAGCTGGAAGCTTTATTTCCTGCATTACCTTCCGTGCCGGCTGAGGGCTTTCAGCAGGCCGGGGGGGGGCGCCGGAAATATTTGTGTTTGTGAGCTACAGGGTGTACAGTGCTGCTCAGCTGGTGAAGAGCAGTATAGGGCTGAGCCATTGCCTCCAGGAGGAGGGAGTACCACTGATGGCGGTGGGTGAGAGCACAGCTCCAAGGGGCGGTGTCGGGTAACTTTAGGAATAAGTCCTATACACAGAAGTCAGCATTCCTACGTCACTGAGCCCTGCTCTGAGCACAGCACTCGTGGTAGAGCACCCGCAGCAGGCTGGAACAAACCTCTCTTCTTCACCGGCAAGGTGACTCTGCTGTCAGATGGCCCCTAGAGTCATCCACTGAGCATTTCACGGAAGACAGGGCTGGCATGATTTGAACCTGTGAATGTAACAGCACAGGAAGGGGGCTCCCATCTTGGATAGCCCTTTCAGCCTTATTTATACAACACCAACACAACCAAGGGCACGAGCCCCTTTCAGGGTACAGCTATACTTACCAGAAGACTGATCCACTCAGGGTCGATCTTTCAGGTTTCAATTTAGCAAGCCTAGTGGGGCTGCGCCAAATCATAGAATCACAGAATCCTAGGGCTGGAAGGGACCTCAGGAGGTCATCTAGTCCAGCCCCCTGCTTCAAGAAGGATCATCCCCCACTAAATCATCCCAGCCAGGACCTTGTCAAACCATCAGGGCTCAACAGTCAACCCAGGCACTCCTCATGCTTGGAAGGAGTAAGGGAGGTGAATGGGAGAATTTCTCCTACCGACCTCCCACTGTGAGGACGGTCTGATCTTTGATACATCAATTCTAGCTACTCCGTTGCTAGCTCAACTTTCAGGTCTAGTGTAGACCTGCCCTTAGTTTTCCTTTGCAGCCAGGCAGGGTGTGTCAGACCTCACACAGAACAACAAGAAGTCCTGTGGCACCTTATAGAGTAACAGATATTTGGAGCATAAGCTTTCATGGGCCAAGACCTGCTTCATCTGATGCATGATGCATCTGATGAAGTGGAGCTTTGCCCACAAAAGGTTATGCTCCAAAATATCTGTTAGTTTACAAGGTGCCCCAGGACTTCTCGTTGTTCTTGAAGATACAGGCTAACTCGGCTACCTCTCTGATACTTAGACCTCACACAGGTTTTTTTTTTTCCCCCCAGGTTTTTTCTTTATTTTTGCGGAGTCAGCGTGTGACTTCCTTTGTATGGCTCATGGTTTAAAATACACACACACACACACACACACACACACACCATCAAGGCGTCTGTGACAGCCCCCTGAACACACACACACACACACACACACACACACACCGTCAAGGCGTCTGTGACAGCCCCGATGTGGGGCTTGACATACTTGTTGAGCTGGACATAGCAGGATCAAGCTCTTGGACCAGGCCAGCATCCATCAGAGCATCCGTGCGAGTGAAGCTGTGATCGGGAGCCTGCCTAAGCCAACCCCTGCCCCCAATGTTCCCAAGGTGTGGGGGAGCCTCCGTTGTATGGAACATGGACAGTTCTGCTCCAGGAGGAGAATTTGTGGCTGTCTGTAGCTGAAAGCCCCCTCCCCTACCCACCCCCCCCATACCCCAAGCCATGAGAAAGAGGCTGGCCAGTGCTGGTTGGGATTTTGCCAAATCAGTTTCCAGCAAAGGCAAAGTGGTGTCGACCAGTCGGATAATGTTTTCAATAATGCCGGTGATTAAAAAAACAAGAAGTTCTGAAATTAGGTAAAAAAAACCCATCCAATCCCTGTAAAACAGAAACAATCTCGAGCTCTTTGCTGATTCCTGCCTCTCTCCTCCCCGCTCCATTTGTCAGCCAGCTGCAGGAAGATCCTGGTCTTCACGGCTTTATCACTCCAGAAGCAGTCTGCAACGAAATATTTAAAGAAAATCTTACCTAAGCGCGCCGTTTGTACGCACGCACCACAGAGACCAGCAAAGCCATTTGTGGGACACATTTCTCCGCCCGATCCCATTTGGCACATTCCATTTTCAGGCCCGTCCTGAAATCAAATGACTGCCAAGAAAGGTGAAAATAGGAGATGGTTTCTAAAGCCTGTTTCTGACCTCACAAAATGCTTCACGGTATATATAAGCATATTACGTAATCCTGCCTGGCCCAGCTCACACCCCGGCCCCTCGGAGGAGGTGTGACAGCTCCTTTGGAACAAAGGGCTGACCCGGGCTGGCGTTCCAAAGGGCACTGCCAGAGGAAACAAGATGTTTAAACAGCTGCTGGGAAGAATCAAGGATTCTGGCTGCGGGCCATGAAATTCAAGAGGTCATAAATGTGGAGACAGGAAGTGGGGGGGGAAGGATAATATGGGAGGGGGGGGCTGCAGGAGCAGATGGATGAAAGAAAACCAAGTGGGGGAGCTGGCAGCAAGGCACCAGCACCACTAAAGAGCAGGGGGCTTTTGATCCATGCCTGAAGAGAAGGAGTCATGCGCAGGGTCTGATCCCACACGTGGAGAAAGAGGCTAGTCCACCTCTGCACCAGCGTTCTCCTGCTAGGCATTCAGGGGTCCCCATAGGTCAGGGTTTGGCTGCCTGGGGCAGAACTGGGAGACGCATGTTGCCCCCTTCTGCTCAGGAGAGTTTCCACTGAACTGTGATCCAGCTATGGGACTGTGTCCAGGAGAATGCTGGGATGAGCAGACAGCCTGTTGTGACGCTCCTGTGCCGGTCAAAGGGCTCTGTGTGGATCAGCCTGTGTCCCTTCCACAAGATCCCTGCAGAGCTGAGGGTACCCACAACTTCAGAGGACCAGAAGCACACTCTTTCAGCAGGGGAAAAACCTTGTTCTCTTGGGAGTTTGCTGCCCTGGGCAGGCAGCCTCACCACTGGCTTACTGGAACTAGGAACCTGGGGAAGAAAAGTTGCGGTGCCACAGAAAAAATGAAATGTAACCGCAGCAGGAGGCCCAGCCATTTAATGCACCGGCCCTTTTCTAATCTGGGAGACATGCTGAGCCTGGCTCCTTGTAAGTGCTACTGGTCCCTTCTGGGTGGGCATCTGGAGATGCAGAAGCCGGGGCTGACCAGCATTGAGAAAGTTTGGGCCTCAGTGCTGTCCGTAGTGAGCTCACTAGAATACAGCCAGTGTGGATGCATCTACCCAACCAGCCTTTCACAACCCCAGCTGTAAGGCAGATGTCACCACAGGCTGCATCAGAATTTTTCTTTTGTCTCCCCGAGTTGCATGTCTTTGCTGCCACCCGTTCATCTCCAACACAGAGGTGGCAGAGAGCCATTCACCTTTTCAGCGGCATGTGGCCAAAGAGTGTTCTGCGTAGGGTTGGCCAACGTGGTGCAGGACAAGACCATCAGAACCAGTCAGGAGAAGGAAAAGCTGCTTGTTCAGAGTGTAACAGATCCATTTTAGCTTTCGTGTTGAGAACCTTTGTGGTTGAAAATTTCCCAGCTAGCTCGCTTGCTTCCGCATGCGTCGCCCTGTGCAAGAGCATAAAGCCATCTCCGACTCTCTTCAGGAAACCTCATCAAAAGTAGACTTGATTAGTGGGTAGATTTACATAGTTGATGACTAGTCATTTCTCAGGTCTATGAGCTCTGAGGGTATATCTATACTTACTGCGGGTTAGATATGCCATGATCGAGCCTCCAGAGTGTGATTTTGCCACGTCAGTGACGATGTGGCAAAATTGATTTCTCTGGGCTCAGCTGTCGACCCTGGTACTCCATGATTCCATGTGGAGTACAGGACGCCAGCATGACCCAGAACAGCCTGGAGCTACACCAGGGAACACAGCTGATCCTGATACATTGATTCTAGCTACACGAATGGCTTGGCTCCCATTACATATCTGGGATCGACTTTGATCCCTGGTATCAGAGGGGTAGCCGAGTTAGTCCGTGTCTTCAAAAACAACAAGAAGTCCTGTGGCATCTTATAGACTAACCACTATTTTGGAGAATAAGCGTTCTTGGGCAAAGACCCACTTCGTCAGAGGCATGAAGCAGGTCTCTGCCCACGAAAGCTTATGCTCCAAAATATCTGTCAGTCCATAAGGTGCCACAAGACTTCTTGTTGGTTTTGAGCCCTAGTGTAGACCAGGCCTCAGTGGGCAAATAGGAGAATGGCACCTTGTAAGAAATACACCTGGGGAACTGAAGACTGCCAGCTTCCCTGCCTGAACCTTGAACTAGGTGGGCCGCTTCCAGGCTATAGCTACACTTCCGGGAAGGTCGATCTTCCAGAGTTCTATTTCGCACACCTGGGAGAGCCCTGCGAAATCGATCTGCCTGTGGGCAGCAGTTGGCCTCCGCGTTCCTCGATATCGCGAGGCGTAAGGGAGGTCCATGGGTGAAACTCTCCTGTGGACCTCCCTCTGTGTGGATGGCCAAGTGAGTTGCCTGCAGATAAGTTGATTCAAGCTACACAACTGCTGTAGTTAGAACTGCGTATCTGCAGTCAACTTACTTACCTAGTGTAGACCAAGCCCTAGAGTAATTCAGTGTCCAACAGAAACAGACCTGAGCCAAACCTCTCATCAGGACATACCTGAGGTTTGAAACTACATCTCACTTGGCCACTGGCCACTTCCTCTCAAATAGTCCAAACCACAAGGCGGTTCATAGCCAGAATCGGATCCACGCTTCAGGACATGGCCTCTTCTTGCGTTCCCCATCAGCCCCGGCCTCTCTCGGCTCACACTGCCCCGCAGGGGATGATTTCTGTGAGCTGTGACAGTGCTCTGTCATAGCAACGTTTAGTTGTTCACAGGTGAGCTGGGCTGGAACTGAACCAGCGTTCAGCCATTCTCCCTCCCTGGGCAGGCCCTGCCCTGTGCTGATCCATTTCTCCCCAGGCTGGGTGGGGATGTCGTAGCACCTCCCAAAAAGCAGGGGGTTGGGCTCTCTTTTTCCAAGACTTGTTGCCTCAGCAGAATTGATCCAGCTACGACTGCGTGCCGTGCTCAGACTGCCAATGCCGGGCACTCGCTTCTCCGACCCAATGTCACTGCAGCTGTCCAGACATTCTCACCTACCACCCAGCAGCTGCTGACGGCTATCAGAGGCGAAATCGATCGGTGAGAACTTGCGTGAGGAGCGACCTGGGGTTGTCCGAGCGCGGCGGAGGCAAGCGGCCGAGGCACGGGGCGAGTGGGTGGTGGATATAACTAGGACTGGCAGTTCATTGTGCGTTTGCATCCACCTCCTGGGCAGTGCAGTGACAGTGCAGCTGGTCTCGTGCTGCATTTCACCCACCCTTGGGAACGTGGCACGGCCTGCTTGGCTGAAGGCTTTGCTTCCAGGCTAGTGCTCTTACCAGGATCCAGCTTCTCCCAGGCTCTTCTGACCCTTTACAAAGGCTCTTTCCTGCTGTGTTCCTCCCCGTCACAGCTCACAGAAATCATCCCCTGCAGGGCAGTGTGAGCCGAGAGAGGCCATGGGCTGACGGGGAACACAAGAAAAGGCCATGTCCTGAAGCATGGATCCGATTCTGGCTATGAACCGCCTCGTGGTTTGGACTATTTGAGAGGAAGTGGCCAGTGGCCAAGTGAGATGTAGTTTCAGACCTCAGGTATGTTCTGAAGAGAGGTTTGGCTCAGGTCTGTTTCTGATGGACACTGAATGGGTCACCCGCCATTTTATTCTGCTAGTCGTTTGCCACTGCAGCACAGCTCCGTCTTGTGCAAATGCTGTTGCTTGTCCTGCTTTGCTGCCCTGATAGGTAATGGTTTCCAACCTGTGCACCCGTAGCTCCTGGCTGCCTCGATTCATGACACAGAATGCCACCTAACAGGCCTGAAGCAGAAGGAGCCAAGTGAGGGAGGGGGGTATGATTTGCAGATTCAGCTGTCCTGCCTTTCCTTTCTTTAAAGCAGGCATCCAAACCCAGGCTGTGCTTGGGTAGCGTGTCCCTTGTGCAGATGCAGGGAAGGATATGGGCTCCTGATAGGCTTGATGCATTTCCAGTGCCCAGTTATGGGGTGCCTTCATGCTTCTGTACAGCAGGATTTCTGGGGCTGGAATAAGACAGAGCACAGCAAGGGATGGACAAAAACCAGTGAATCTGACTCACCTGGGTCCATTGATGGGTGCCAGTATCAAGCAAAGACTAACTTATGGAAATGATTCCTCCCCACCTCACACGCCTTCCCCTGCACCCCACAGCTGCTTAGCCCTCCCTGTCCCATGCTGGGTACAAACTGTACAGCCTTAAGCACATGCTGCCACTTCCTGAGAGCGGCTGCAGTGGTAAATGGAGCCCCACAGCTGTGCGTGGGTTAGTAAACCCAGGTTCTTGGACTGTTGGGATGGAGGTTAAAAGAGCATAAAGGAATCAGCGCCTCTGCAGAGCTTAGTTAAGAAAGCCACGCGGGAACCTGCCTGCAGCACATACCAGAATGTCAGTCCCCTGTGCCAGTTCACTGTGGCCCTCCCAGGCTTGTCTGCACTGGCGAGTTACTGCACTGTAACGTTTTGGCTTGGGGTGTGTGTAAACCGCGCCCCCCACCCCCGCCCAACCCTTCCACCTTGAGCCCAGCAAGTCACAGCCCGGTAAAGTGCCAGCATAAACATGCTCCCAGCACTGCTTGCTACTCCCATCATAGAACATGTGCTGTGAACACATTAAAGTGCTGCTATAGCAGTGCTTTAAACTTAAACGTGTGGACCAAGCCTCCAAAGCAGTGTCATTTCCGTGTCTAACCCGTACCAGGAACGCCACTTGGCAAAGCTTTGCAGGGTCAGCTGGGATACGCACCTAACCTGCCAATGCTTCATTGGATCCCCTTGTGTCTGCAAAACTAGGCTCACCAGAACAGGTCTGATCATGAGCTTACAAGTGCTTCTCAGTTTTGGATGGGCCAGAAATAGCTGGAAAGCATCCTGCCCCACACAGCAGCTTCCTTCTGGGTGACGCCAAAAACCAGCCCCCTCCTCACCTCCAAGGGAGAAAAAAATGTGACCTGGGTGGGGGCAATTGTTAATTTAGTTTTTTTTTTCCAAAACTAAAAATAATTGGTTTAAAATTGGCTAAAGTTTCCAGGTTGACTACAGTTAATGCTTCTTTAGGGTTGATCCATTGTATGACAGCCGAATGGAGCAGACCAGAGGGAAACATGGAGAAAGGGTTAGTTTGGTAATAACCTCTGGCATGGGATCTCAACAAGTGGGTCGTGCATAGCAGCTGTTGAGAAAGCAGAAAAAAGATTTCTTACACCTCTACATACAAATGAAGAGATCAAAATTAAAGGGGCTTTCTATTTTGCAGTGTTTGAAACAAACATTTGTTTTGCGAACTCTTTTTGAAAGATGTGAAAATTCAGAATTCTGTGGGATTTCTTTGCTTTCCCAAGGGAGAAGGCACAATGAGGCATCAGTGAGCGATCATGACTAATAACAAGTAAATAAACCAGAGTGAATAGCTTTCTGGCCAATGTCACCAGATGGCACTGTTAAACACAAGCTACCAATGTTGCTTTCTTCATATGGCTCACTCATGGAAAGATCTGCTGTCCTGCCAATGTAATGTGTGGTGCAAGGTTCTGGGGTCAAGCAGCAAGGGACTTTGTTTTCTGATCTGGATGCTTATTAGGGTCAGTTGTGGGAACCGAGTTGCTCCTTGAGAACTGGCACTGGTGCAGGGTTGAGTGTCCTAGCTGTAGCTTGCATGCTGTTTGTGACCATCTCTGGCCTAGGCCTGGTTCATATAGTATAAATGAACCAAGTTAACTCTGCAATATACCCAGGCTCTGTCATAGCTTGCTCTTCCACTGGGAACGCTGGCCTGCAAAGCCCCAAAATCCACTCCTGCCAATCAGTTTGCAAACATACATGGGTGGTTTGCTCAACTTGTTCATCCCCTATTTACAAATAACGTACTAAAACAAGTCTCAGGGTGAGGTTGTAAATGATTCATGAACTGAAAAGGGTCTGTGTTTCCAATGCAGATCCTTCCTTCTTCCAATGGCATTAGCTGTCTCCCTACATTGCACTAGGAGACATAACCAAGCTAGCTAATTCCTGCACAGCTACGTCTGTTGCTGACTTCTTTTGAAAGGCATTTGTTAAAGCTGCTCTGCAGTTTGGGAGTTGCCCTGGAGTCGGTCTCGTGAAGAGCATTTCATTGTTTTCAGCCTATCAGACCACAGCTTCTCAAGGAACTAGGGTTTCACCCATTTGCTCATTTTCCTGGAAGAGGATGTGTTCTGACGTGGGCCTAATACATGTTATGTAATTGGGGTAGGATGTTGTTCATTTCCTCCAGCCCCAAAGGAAATAGTATATGGGAAGTTTCTCTTGTTGGCATCAGCGTCGTCTATTTGGGGAACCAGTCTGCCTAGTGAATTTCTAGCCTGTGCCTATAAACCAGTGGTTCCCAAACTTTTTGGCATCACACTCCTCTTTTGAGTTTTGAGAAACCCTCACACCTCCTGACTTCTTCTTTACCATCTTCCAACCCCCTTTAACAAAAAATTCAATTCATAATTTAAAATAAACACAAAAACTTGATATAAAAAAGTTATTTGAAATTAAAGATAAGCACAAATAGTTTTTCTTGGCCCTTTGAGGGTGCCTGGTGCAGCCCCAGCTGGCCAGCTGCCTGAGCCCCAAGCCAGCAGCCAGAGCGCCCTGAACCAACCACCAGCCCGCCTGTGACCTGTTCTGCCAGAGCCGCCCACCCACCTGCCAGCCGCCAGAGCCCTGTGCTGCCAGGACCAGCCATCTGCCCCAGCTGTGGGCCAGCTGCCCGAGCAACCTCCTCAAGCTGCCAGGGCCAGCCACCCGCCTGCCAGCCAGAGGCCCATGCTGCTGGGGCCAGCAGTCTGAGCTGCCTGAGCCCTGCACTGCTGGGGCCAGCCACCCATCTGTCAGCCTGAGCCCCTCCCCTCCCACAAAACCAGGCACCACCAGCCACCTGCTCTTACCCCATCCCCATCCTCCTCACCCGACCCAGGCATCCCCAGCCTCCCATCTAACCCCATCCTCCTCACCCAAACCCACACTCAGTTACCTTTGCAGGAGGCAGCTAACTCCACGGGGGTCTTCGCCGGCTGCCTGCTTCTTATAGCAGCTGCTCCCGGCCATCCACATAAAATGGCAGGGCCTGAGAGCTGGAAGCAAAAGCCGGCTCTTTCTTCAGGTGGGGGAATGCTGAGGGGGCCGGGTCACCTCACGCCCCACCCCCCAGTTTGGGAAACCGTGCTATAAACCATCTCAGCTTATCGAGCAGGACCCCAACTCGAAGAACAAACACAAGCTAACAGGCTTGCAGCCCCAAAAACCTCTGGCGAGGAATATGCTGAAGCAAGATGCAGCCTTCACCTTCCTTGTCACTAACACTAGGACTCAGAAGCCCAGCCGTGAATCCAGCGGACACCATTTTGCTGCGAGGGACCCACTCACATTCGCTGGGGAAGAGTTCTGGCTCCTGGATGTTTGAGTGATTTGGGGCTTTTCGCTGCAGCTGTTGGCGCTGGAGCAAACCCGCTCCGGAGCCAGCACGCATGTGCGGCTGCCAGCAGCCAGGTCGTAGCAACCCTCGCCCATGGGTGCTATAACGCCGCATGTCTCCTGCCTGCTCTACAGACGGGAAGGGCCAGGCTGACAGCTAGTGAAGCGGGGACCTGCCCCAGGAGGCGCTCTGGAGAACACTGTGCCTTCGACTGCCAGTCAATGTGCCCCCTCGTTTCTCCCATCCATGGGCAGAATACATTTTATGGGCACCAAGGCACCGTAGGGCTGTGCACCACCAGCAGAAACACACGCTGCCGTCTGTGGGCAGCCATGGGGGGCTCTGCTAATCAGCTGGGCAGCACCTGGATCTCTCCTGAGTGCCTTCCCGCAGGCCCAGCCTTCAGGGAACGCTGCGCCCAGTACCCTCCATGGCTCCTGTCTTGCAGCGGGCGGCGGGGTGAGGTTCGTACGGGAGGTAACTGGCTACACCAGCCGGGGTGTAACACGCCCTCCTCAGCCACCCAGTCATCTCCATTTGCCAGTGTTTAGTGGGGTGGCACTATGGCTTCACTGGGCCTGGCTTCTCCCACCTCCTCTCTGCCTAGTTGCTATCCCCAAAGGGAAACACCTGTCGCAAAGCCCCATGTCTCCCCACAAACCAGGGCGCAAACACCAGCACCTTGCGTGGCTGCCTGCGGGCGGCTTCGCTCCCCAGAGTGGCCCTGGCTGCGTCTCGCCCCTCTAGGGCCAAGCCCAGGGGTCTCGGGGGGGACAGCCTGGCACGCGCCTTTTGGGAAGAGTCTGCCGCCGTCCTCACGTCACGGCACAGGGCCGCCTGACTCAGTGTACATCAGCCAGTGCGTGTGGGCAGTGGGGTAATACCACAGCCCCTGCCCAGCCCCCAGCTGCAGAGATGGCGCCCGCTGCGTGCCCTTTTCCCTAGGAGTGATGGGCTTGCACTGACCTGTCGCTGGCGAGAGCCTTGGAGCAGGAACAGGGTCTTCCTCAGGGTATCTATCTGAATGCAAGTAACAAATAACCCTAGTAACTGCACAGAGGAAGACGAGCTGGTGGCTGAGGCGCTGGGACCGAGGGAGCGACTGCCGTTCCTTCCTTCCCTAGTACGCGACCTAGGAAAAATCGTGCTCCCAGAGGGCGCTGAGGGCATTGGAAAAGAAGCCCTTCTACTGCCTGGGGTGTGCAAAGAGCCATGCAGGGCCTCTGGCTGCTCTGTGGTCCAGGGAGCCTTGGCCTCCCGGAGCTCTCAGATGGTTCCTGGGGGACGAGCCAGCCAGTGGTGACAGTGTCGTAGTGTGGCCCCGCCAGCGGAGGTGAGGCTGTGGAACTGGCTGAGGAGTGACTCCCTGGTGGTGCTTAGAGGGGGCTTTCAGGGATATTTCCTCTTCCCGGCCTGAACCACACGTGCAAACCCCATTCACTCGGTCCTGGCTTTCGGCTGAGACGCTGGAGAGGGCAGCGTGGGCTGGGCACGGAACTGGGTGGCAGGACAGCCTGACTGTATTCTGGGCTCTGCCACTGCCCTGCTGAGGGACCTTTGGTTTTTCTCTCAGCCTTTGCCCCAAGTTGTCTATCACTGTGCCACAGAGGCCTGCCTCAGCGGGGCTCTGTCAAAATGGCAAGCCCCTTTAAGAGGAAATGGGCATCTTAATTAGCTGCCACCCAGCACAAGGGAGTGGGACATCTGCTGAACACCTGGGCCTCACAGAAGTAGCGGGGTGGAAAAAGGTGACTACAGGAATCAAGTCAGGCTCCTGGAGGGGCTGCACAGAGCCAGGACAGCCCATGGAGAAGTTGCCAGCATCGAGGCAGTAGAAACATGCTAAGAAAAAGGGTCTCCAAGGGAAATGCCCTGAAAACAGCTCTCTGCTGACAGAGCGACAAAAGCTTCCAAGTTGCCCAGAAGTGGCTCAAATAGGCGCTGAGGAGAGAACCTGGGGGCAGACTGGAGAGTCTCTGAGGCCAACGGGAACGGAAGAACCGTCTGTCCAGAGGTTGGTTATTGGCCCAGAAGGGGGCCTTGGCTGGGGACCAGACTGTGAAACTTGCAGGGTGCTGCAAAACCAGGACAGACAATAGGGATGCTGGTGGGAAAGAACCGCTGCAAGGCTGGGCCCCCGGTGGGCGTGCAGGCGGTGCTCTGGTTGGAAGCTCAGGCCCCACGCTTGGCAGGGCAAGGTCTGATAGCAACTGCCAGTGCTGACATTATGCTGCTCCTTGATGTGCAGATGCCTTTGCACGTGGGTCAAGGGCTGCTGGGTGGGTCTGAGAAAAGACCTTGCCCCTAAGCCAGTAAATTAATTAGCATCGTTGCTGTGCTTTCTGGGCTGTGCAGGAGGGGTGGGTAACAACAGCAGTATCTCATGTCAGTGGGAGAGGACACTGCATACCACTGACCTGATCCCTGACGGATTTCAGTCTCCTGGGACTAGGCTGTTGCACAGAGAGAAACACACACGTTGACTTACCTCTGTAAATGAAAAAAAAAATCAGTCGTTCCCTTTCAGACAC
The DNA here is from genome assembly GCF_033958435.1 of Carettochelys insculpta. Taxonomy (NCBI): domain Eukaryota; kingdom Metazoa; phylum Chordata; order Testudines; family Carettochelyidae; genus Carettochelys; species Carettochelys insculpta. The sequence goes on along the minus strand of NC_134140.1, from coordinate 127,678,670 downwards.
TGGCCCGTTTTGTCGCTCTGGCATCCATTCCCACCAAGCGCTAGTTAGTGGAGCAAATACAGCTCTGGTCATTGGATCATCTGCTCTGACAAGAACATCCAGCAATGTCCACATTCCCTCATTCTCTCATTACTGGGAAGAGCTTTCTCTTCCCTTTCTCTGAACGTAATTAAGAACTGTCACTCTCTCAGTTCCCAGTACAAAGCCCACGTACTTGCTGACTGCTGTGAGGACTTTGGCCAGGCTGTGATAACATCACCGCTGTACTTGCATGGATTTTATTGCTATGCAATTTAGGTCACTTGGTTCCTTGGTTTATAATAGGATCCTCACTGTTTAATCAGTCTCCTTTTCTGTTAAGGAAGATTCTGCACCACTAAGACATTCCCTAAAACATCTTGTTGCGTTCTGTGCGATGCCAAGGGAGCTGAAAGATTAGACTGGCTACAAAACCCCAATAAACAATCCTTTGAAAGGATCTGGTGTTGACTAGCAGCTTTTGACTTTGCATGGATTTTGGCAAGCGACTGTGACCCATTACAACAACGTCTTGCCGGTTTTGAAGATCCTGACTAACTCGGCTACCTCTCTAATACTTTTGACCCATTAGGCAGTAATCCTACTCATTTTCATGGTAGCATCATGGATGGGAACCAGTCCTGCTGAATTACATGCTTACCTATCTGAGGCTTGGAACTCTAGGTTTGTTGTGTCCTTTCTGGGTAAAAATGGTAACTGGTCTTTTAAAAAAACACCACTTTCATTTATCTGCAACTGTGGAATGCGCACAAAGCACCCGACACTGGAATAATGTCATATTAAAACACAAAATGATAGAAAGCATTTCATCGAAAAATCTCACTCAGCCCAAACTTGCCCCATGTTGCTGTCCGTTTACCATTTCTGAAGCTACAGCCACACAAACATAAGGCAAAAAACTCCATTTGCCAACTATGGATTTTTTTCCTTCGTGAATAGAAGCTATAGAATATCTGCAGCCTGAGGGAGATTTGAAATCAGAATCTCTTTATCCCAACCATTTGTAATGCTCCTTTAAAAAGCTGTGCACATTTGATTACCTGATCCTCGTTTCTTTAACGGGGCACTGGCCCCCAAAGCCCAGCTGACCACTATTACCTTCGTCAGGGGCCTTTCCCTTTGCGACTTTTTTTTATTATTACCCTAGGTTTACTGCAAAGCATGGAGCCTTGTCCAGCCAGGCAGCGGACAAACATAGTAGATGGCCATGAAGAGCGTGCAATCTAAATAAACGTAGGCTGGGAGAAGGGGTAGAACACAGCCAGGCCGACAGCCATCGTGGGCCCTGGGCCAAGGTGGGAGGACCAGCTCTGTGTCCTGAAAGGGGCGGGGCCAAGGGCAGAAGGGGCGGGGCTTAGGGCAGAAGGGGGTGGGGCCTAGATCAGGCAGCCTTTACCACTGAGCAGAGCATGGTGCTACCTCTCCGCCCCCTTCCTCAGAGCCACGCAGAGAGCAGAGCAGCGCTGCCCCAGCATTTCAAAGGATCCTGGTGCTATGGCCGCCACCAATGCTATTTCGGAAGCGGTGGCAAACAGAGCTCCAAGCCTCTTTGAAATGCTGGGCCCTGAGGCAACTGCCCCCTTGGCTGCCTGCCTGGCAGGCCTGGTGGAACATACGGGCCAAGGGAACACTGTGATAGCAGCCACTGTCATCCCAGTTCTGCAATAGAGTAGTGGGTGGGTTTCAGTCAGGAGGGGCTCCATTAACGAGACAGAAGAGGGCAAGGGAGGGGACGCTGAAGGAGCGGAGCGAGGCCGACAGGGCAGGTCTGGCATGAACCCGAGGTGAAAAGGCCAAATGAGGGAGAGGGTTGGTGCCAGCAGCCAAAGAGCACAGGGCGGAGACTGTTCCCTGAAAACTGGGGGGGTGGGATGTTTTCTGACTGGCTGAAGGTTTCTGCCTTGGCAGCTCCTTCCTGCTGGAGTCCCTGAGGGGTTCATCCTGGCAGTTCTTCGCCAAGGCCACGTGGGCTCATTTCCCACAGTGGCTCCCTGAAGGAGGGTTTTCTGTCCACATGAGGCAGTGGGAGGGAGAGGTCAGTGCTACTGAAAATTCCCTGTTTGGAACCCAGATCCTCGTACAGAAGGGCCTAACCCTGCAAGCACGGGCCAAGCTGTGTGCTTGTGGCCAGCTCCATTGGCTTCCCCACACTTGGGGACAGACACAAGCAGATATATTTACCGTGTTCCATGCCCAAACACTGCTTACCAGGGCCTCAGATGGTATAAACAGGCCCCTGCCCACTGACTTCAATGGAGCTCTGACAACTCAGACCTTCCGAAGAGCGGAAGCCTGGATGTTTTCTAATCGGGGTTGTGTATATACAGGGGCAGTGAATACAGCTACATCAGCGCATCAAGAAGCACTCGATTCACTGTGATCAATAGCCATAGAGAGCCCCTGGCACATGTCAGAAGCACTTCGTGTACTGAACTAGTCCATAGGTTCAGGGCTGTCAACATGTGTCAGCTCATATTGACAGACGGCCAAGGAAAACTCTGCATTTGTGCATGAAATTGTACCATTTTTCAGCTGTGCTTTAGTGCCTTCAAGTATTTGAAGTGCATCGTTCTATTAGGGAAAGGGCTCGCTCAGTTTCACCTTTTCTGTCCTCCCCTGCAGTTTCCTCTTTTAAAATAACTATAGGAAAATTGCTTTGTTTTTTTGTTTTTTCTTCATGCTCACTGTTGCCACCCTGTAAGCAGAAATGTACATCCCCCGTTGTCCTGTCACCTGCAAACACGCATCCCCTGGTTTCCAAGGACTCCTAGCTATCCCAGCTCATATTCCAGGCCTCATCTCATCCTTCATCTGGGCTGAAATTTTTCAGCTCAGAAGTTTCTTTCTGCCCAAATGGTCTTTGCTCAATAGTGAAACTGCTCATAAAAAATCACAGTTATTGACATATTCTGGTTTCCCCACCAGTCTCAGACTGTGCTGGCAGCAGCAGCAAGGTGTGTAATATTATTAATTTTATGGAACTTTTAAAAAATAATTAATAATAATAATTTTTTCCACTTGTTAAATATCTGGTAAGAAAAATCTACATTTTGATGAACAAGAAACTCTAAAAGCCACTTTGAGAAATACTATGAAAGATGGAGCCACTTCAAACCACGTACAACTGAAACCACTGCAAGATCTTAAAGTGGTTTGCAAAATTGTTTTCCTGTTTTTCAAGCCATTCTAGCTACTGTACTGTGCCTGGGTGTAAACTTGCTCTGTCTCTTCAAAGAGTGCAGTATAAGGCCAGTGAGCTCCGTCAGCTAGTACCTGTGAAGGATGAGGAATGGCCCTGACTGCTCTCTCTTCTCTTTTAGACAAGCTGCTCTGAAAGAGAGGGCAGAAGCCTCTTGATAGTGACCCGTGTTCTCCCACGTCAAGGGGCTGCAATTCTGGCAAGTGACACATGGCCCTTGAGAGCTTGTGGAAAAGGTGGTTTATTCCCTCTATCTCTGGGTAACCAGAGAAATTTGGCTTTTCCAAAATTCCTAGAGCCTGGCTCCTCAATACATTAGACACGTACATACCTTACAGAATCTGAGCCCACCTGATGTAGGAGCACATTGATTTTCAGTGAGCTTTGCACTTCTAAGTCACATAGGTATTCTTGCAAACCCTGCACCTCTAGGGCAGTGGTTTTCAGTGTGCCGCAAGAACCGTCCATGAGAGAAATGTTGTTGGTTTGTCCTTGTTGCAGCTCTTTGCAGAGCCACCGTGGCAGAGGTGTGGGGAGGAACTGACAACCCCACACCAGCTGGGGCTCAAGCAGCAAGGCTGCCTGAGTCCCAGCAGAGGCAGTGTTCACTAATTGCCCCTCACGGTGGCTGGACTGGGTTTGGTTAATGGCTCTTCCCCTGCATGGAGGCTCTTTGTAGAGCCACCGTGAGGGAAATGCCAACCCCACAAGACCTCATTCACACTCGGAGGCAGCTGAAGTGCTGCTTCACAGCCTGAATGAGCTGGTGAGGAGCCCACCCCTGATTCCCTGCTGTGGTAAGAGGGAGGAAGGGCAGGACGACGATAGGGACATAATTCAAAATGATCTGGACAAATTGGAGAAATGGGCTGAGGTAAACAGGATGAAGTTTAATAAGGACAAATGCAAAGTGGTCCACTTGGGAAGGAACAATCAGTTTCACACATCCAGAATGGGGAGAGACTGTCTGGGAACGACTACAGCAGAAAGGGATCTAGGGATTATAGTGGACCACAAGCTAAATATGAGTCAACAGTGTGATGCTGTTGCAAAAAAAGCAAACATGATTCTGGGATGCATTAACAGGTGTGTTGTGAACAAGACACGAGAAGTCATTCTCCCGCTCTACTCTGCGCTGGTTAGGCCTCAGCTGGAGCATTGTGTCCAGTTCTGGGCACCGCCGTTCAAAAAAGATGTGGAGAAACTGGAGAGGGTCCAGAAAAGAGCGACAAGAATGATTAAAGGTCTAGAGAATGTGACCTATGAAAAAAGGTTGAAAGAATTGGGCTTGTTTAGTTTGGAAAAGAGAAGATTGAGTGGGGACATGATAGCAGTCTTCGGGTATCTAAAAGGGTGTCATAAGGCAGAGGGAGGGAACTTGTTCTTCTTGGCCTCTGAGGATAGAACAAGAGGCAACGGACTTAAACTGCAGCAAGGGAGGTTTAGGTTGGACATTAGGAAAAAGTTCCTGTCAGGGCAGTCAAACAGTGGAATAAATTGCCAAGGGAGGTTGTGGAATCTCCATCGCTGGAGATATTTAAGAACAGGTTAGATAAATGTCTATCCCGGATGGTTTAGACAGTACTTGGTCCTGCCATTGGGGCAGGGGGCTGAACTCGATGGCCTCTCGAGGTCCCTTCTAGTCCGAGTGTTCTATGATTCTATGAGGTTGCTGGAGCTGGAACATGGTTTAAATGCCACGTCCTGGCTCCAAGGGACTGGCGCAGAGGGGAGCTGCTTTCAGTGGTTACTCGTTTACCCAACACCCCCAGCGTGGCACGGAGCAGGTTTGGAAAATGTGTCTGGTGGGTTGGAAACATTAATGTATTTGCTCCTTGTTTAGCTTGTTGTGTGCACTGCTCGAGTAAGGCTGTAACCACAGTAAGTGTAAGTGGGACCTTTATGAGCAACAGATTCGGCTGAAGAAAGCAGGTGTGCCGTGGAATTGTCTCGCTGACGTGTGCCGTGTTACTGGAAAGGTCGGGAACCACTGCTCTAGGGTATGCTGACACTGCACTAAAAGACCTGCAGCATTGCCACGGTTGGCCTGGGCCAGCTGACTCGTCCCACATGTTCGGTGTGCGAGGCTGTAAAATTGCAGTACAGACATATGGCCTTGGGCTGGACCTGGTCTCTGCGATCCCCTGTAATGCAGCTGCCCAGGAGCGAGAAACATACCTGTAATGAGGCATACGCTAGAGCAGTGGTTCCCGACCTTTCCAGTAACACGGCACACGTCAGTGAGACAATTCCACAGCACACCTGCTTGTTTTCAGCTGAATCTGTTGCTCATAAAGGTCCCACTTACACTTACTGTGGTTACAGCCTTACTCGAGCAGTGCACACAACAAGCTAACAAGGAGCAAATACATTAATGTTTCCAAACCACCAGACACATTTTCCAAACCTGCTCCGTGCCACGCTGGGGATGTTGAGTAAACGAGTAACCACTGAAAGCAGCTCCCCTCTGCGCCAGTCCCTTGGAGCCAGGATGTGGCATTTAAACCATGTTCCAGCTCCAGCAACCTCATTCAGAACAGGCACCCCCTGACTAGTGCCCCACTGCGTGCCAGCATCAGTCACTTACACCAAACTGCTTTGGTGGGAGCCAAAGAACAAAGTGCCATTTGCAAGGCACTTTACTTGATTTATACCACTCTTCTGCCTGTGTTTGTTCCCTTATTTGCTGCTTTGCAAATTGCATACCTATGCAAAAAACCTCCTGTCATGAAGGGGGAAGTGAAGACTGGGAAGGTTAATCGTCCTTTGGACAGGAACTTGCTTTCCAACTGCACTCAAACCTCTCAGGGCATTGGCTGCACTGAGCGCTCATCAGGTTCCCTGTAATCTGAGCACTTCGGCAGCCCACCAGGAGAGATTCAGATGTCACCCAGCTGATTAGCAGAGTGCCCACAGCTGCCCACCCCAGTGCACGCCTGCAAAGCCCCATGGAACATAAAATTTATTCCACCCAGGGATGAAAAACGTTAAAGGAAATACTGGCATTCAGTTCTTCTGAAGTAGCTCCCCAGAACTTGGCCTTAGCCCCCGATCATAAAAATAGAGTGGAGACAAGACAGAACAGGACCAGCTCCGATTCCTTCGATTCAGAATGGATACTTCGCACACAGCAGCTGACCCATTACAAGGACTCTTGCATAGTCAGAAGGCTCTGACTTGCCTAGGCTTTTCTCATGCATCTCTTGTGAGTGTAGCTCAAATGTGAAGACGCACAGTATGCCGGGATTCCATGGTCACTGGCCTTATGAGAAATTTGCTCAGTTTTATAGTAAGGCAGCAAGTTTGAGGGACTGCCTTGTGGGCCCTGGGACTCTGGAAACCAATCTGGGCTCTTCATGGCTTGAGCTTTGTCACAGGTACTTGCAAAAGATAAAGCAGCATTTTCAGCCAGAAGGGGAAATCTTCAACATTTGCTTGCCAGACTGTGCTGGCATGAGGCACCACAACGCAGCTCTCAAATCTGCTGCCATAGATTCTAGATTTGGTGGGTGAAATCCTCGCTCCACAGAAGTCAATGGCAAATCTCCCAATGACTTCGACACTTAGCAAATTTTCCCTGTCGTTGCAGAATCCACTTAATTCTTTACGTGTGCAATGCAGCTCTGAAGCCTCGTGTTTTTATCCTGCGAGAGGGATGGCTATGCAGGTTACGGGGAACCTTCACTCTGCCTGTTGCAAGGGATGCTTCAGACATGCACAGATCCACTGACCCAAGAGCCCTGACAGGACAGGTGCAGTAGCTGTAACCGGATCGGTGGCTAAAGGGGAATGGGGTGGGGGGGAAGTGCCCTGTGGCCCCATGCTGTAACTATGGGCTGAGGGATGGATTTCACACTCTTAACTCTTGTAGATGCTTCCTGCAGAAAGCCAGACTACTCAGGCTTTAGGGGCAAAGTGAATTTCTGTGCCTACATGAAATGACTGAATATGCTCTTAAAACAGTGCCATAAGAGCTGGGTATCATCCACGGCAGCAAATAAGCAATCCTATATTGAAAGATGATGGAGTTCCATCTGCTGGCCCCCTGCCAGTGAAGGTTGTCAGCATTCCCATTAGACAGTCACTTTTTCACACACTTAAGAAGAAAATAATGACCACAGTGGGCCAAACAGTCCCCCTAGAGCAGCATTTCTTAAACTATGGTCTGGTGTTCCATGCACAACTCACAGGTGGTCCATGTGTATCTGACACTTTTTTGATTTCCTACACTGAGGGTCTGGATTTTCTGTTGTTAGAACTAGACACAGTGTTACTCCTTCATTGTTATGATACCTGATTAAATTATTTCATTTTGGTTTTGCTGTACATGTTGATCTTTTTGAAGAAAATTTCCATAGGGGTTCCACACTAAAAATATTATCGTTTAGCGTTCCGTGGTCTCAAAACATTCAAGAAACACAGGTGTAAGGTAGCTGGTCTCCAACAATGGCTACTCTCAGAGCTCTGGGAGAAGAGTACAGAACAGGGCAACTGGCAGTTGGGGTATAAGTGCACCTCAGACATAGGGTTACATCCCTGAATGCGTTGGCCAACAGCCATTGATGGACCTATTCTCCCTGAAACCACGTACTTGGTTTTCGAACCTAGTTATGCTTCTGGCCACCGCCTCAGCCCCTGGTCCTGAGTGTCTCAGGTTAACTGTGTGGGAAGAAAGTTCTTTGCGCCATTAATCTGTTGCGCTCATAGCTGGGGAAGGCTGTGAAGGCCAGAATTCCCCCGGGCTCAAAAGAGAACTCGGTAAATTAACGGGAGAGGAAATCTATGAAATCTATCAAAACTTTTTTTTTAAAGTATTTCCAGTTCAAAAGAGATCTTGGCCTAGGCACAGAGTTGCTGATGCCAGGCCCAATCCTTCTCCTGACCTTGGCAAGGACTTGGGATAGGGCACAGAACTGATTCAATGAGTTGTCGCAAAGGCCTGACAATGGGCAGGGAGGAATTTCAGCTGTTGTTTTGCATGTTAAAGTTAATGTTCAAAAAGCACCCAGGTGCATCTGGCACCCTGCTCCCTGGAGCTAGACACCTAATGCCTTCCAACTGCTTAAAAATCTCACCTTCAGTGCACAGCAACATAAATATGCCCAAGACAACACTAACAGGGCAGGATTATAGAGTCATTCCTCAGGAGCAGCTGGAAGGAGCCTCTTGGTGTGGCACCTCAGGGATCATCTATGCTTGCTTATAGTTGCTGTGGGAGATTTTCTTAAGGGAATGAATAGGTGAAGCTTTAGGAATATGATTGTCCTCCATTCTGCTCTATTGATTTTTGTTAATTGCAGCTGATTCTTGCTGGGCCCGTTCCTTTGGCCTAGGCTGAACTTTCAGAAGCTATTTCAAAAGCTCCTTCCCTGTTTATGTACAATACTGTAGTTTATTGAAAATGAAAAAAAAAGGAGTTTAAAAATCTAAGCTGCTCTCTGCTGTTTACTTCCTCCAGGGTTAACTCTGTGCCTTTTGCTCAGCTTGGATAACGAAGATGACTCCACATTGTCACATTTAATTCAAGTTTGCTTCTAGCCCCTTTCACTTCCTGGTACTCATACTCTGCCACAATGCTGTAGCCTTTGGGTTGCAAACACTGGGGGGATTGTGCCTTGTCCTACAGAAAACCTTATGCAACAGGTCAAGTCACAAACTTTGTGCATTCATGCTCCTAGTGCTCCTGAGGTTACCCGCCAACAGGGTCTAGTGCATAGGCTGCAATCCTGCACACACACAGTCTTACAACAGAAGGGCATTTAGGGATGGTAGTAAAGTTAAACACATGTTCGCAAGACCAGGGGCTGTCACCCAGTAGTGGTTGGCATTCAGGCAGGACAAAAGGATCTCCTACCTTTGCTAACTGCAGGCTAGCTCTGTCAGCTTAGGAGATGGAAGCCTGCAGGGTGATTATTTTGTAAGGCAAAGGACAAGGTTTCCAGCCCTTCTTCCACCCATCATTGATCTAGCAGTTCCATCTCTTTCCCTGAAGCACATAAGCATGGTTTTGCCCTCAGAGCTGGTCCAAATGTCCTGGGACAGCTGTAGAAGATTCAGGGCTTCTAGGGCAAGCCACAACTTGACAATGGCTGGCCGGCTTCACTGCCGCCCTCAGCGACCCATAAGGCCCTTGCCCCCTTGGCTGCAGCTGTGCCGTCCTCACTTGCACCCATAAGAGACAGCCACAATAAAGCAGGGCTCCTGGGAGTGAAGCTGTGAGGACCACTTCTCCAGCCCCAGTAAGTTGGAGTCATTCATAGTGGGGGCGGGGGATGGGCAAAGGGAAGGAAACCAGACCCAGGTTCTTTACTGACTGCACTGGTGTAAGTGACCAGCTCTCCCTTGGCCCCAGTAAATCCATAGGGCAGAAAGTCCTCACAAAACATTGGCCTGCAGCCCTACCGTGCTCGTGACCCTCACGTGCTGCCACTGTGGCCTTCCGCCTGCAGGGGACTGGCTGAATGCTTATAGCACACAGGGAGTACAAGATCCCACACGCACAGCTGACAAGAAGCCTTGTGCACCAGGGATGAGCGTCGCCCCAAGGGTGAGCAGGGCGGTGTGGCAGACTGTCAGCACGCTAAACACTGTACCGAAAGTGGGCGTGGAGTGGTTTGGAATGAACCAGCTCAGGAATGAACAGGGCACACCCTATAGCATCTGCTCTGACCTACACACCTCCACCCTGCCTGGAGACACTCTGCCTGACAAAAGGCCGTTGGGTCCTCTGCCCATGTACAACTTAACCTCTTTGGCTTCCAAAGTGAGCTGGGCCCTTGATCAAAATATTAAAATCACCCAGGTTCAAGGGCCACTCTTTAAACTTGCCCCCCACATTGGTTTTGTAAACCCTAATTCTAAATGTTAAGGCCCACGAAATATTTCCATTAAACTGAAAATCTCAGCTGCAGAAACCACTCCAGCCCCCAGCAGCACATGCAACCCAAGGCTTTGGAGCAGTGTGCCAGTCCGAGAATCTAAAACAGAAATCAGCTGGCCTGTTTTCATTACCCTCCATGCAAGAAGTGCAACCACTAAACAAAAAAATCAGTGCAAATCCATAAGTAGTGTTAGTCGTCTTTGGTCAGGTTTAACAGTGGCGCATGTACACATACAAAGCAGCTTGTTGCATAGAATATTCAAATAGAAAACTCTTCTAATTTTTGCAACTGCAAACACTAGCCAGTTGCATGTAGGAATAATCACCTGGGCAAATGCGAAAAATACAGGCAAGAGGCACAAAACACAACACAAGTAACAAAACTGGTGCTGGACAGCTAACAGCACCCAGGAGCACAACGGGTGTTATGAAACCCTTCAAAGATTCCTCAGCTGTGGATGAAAAGAACACCCCAATTTGCTGACAAGCATTACTTGACACTAATTGGCAGCCTTACGAAGGACTAAGGAATCTCCATTATATAAAAAAGCTTTACGAACGTTGTTAATTTAAAAAACATGTTTTTAAATAGATTAACCCTATTTCTCATCTTTGTGACAGTGCCTTTTTCAGCCACTCAGAAAAAAGTCTTGGGTTTTCAATCAAAGCAGCTTTAAAGGTTGGGTTTCTCAGACCAAGTATCTGTCCTGGAAACTCTCCATCTCTCTCATTAACATTCCAGAAGGAAGAGCGTCCGTTCGCTCCCACACAAGCTCTTCGGAAGACAAATAAATTAATCTTAGCTAGCATCTAGTTTCGAGTACCTGTCATCCCAGCTGAACAGCTGCATCATCCCCCTCGTCTAGAGGGCATGGGAATATTTCTGTTATGTTTTAGTGATGATCTGTGCCTCCTTCCACAGCAGGAAGTATCTGAACGTGAGTTTGGCAGCTCTCTGCCCTTGGGTTCTATCTGGAGGCATGCCAGGCAGGGATGATTTAACAATTCTCCAATCTCTTTTCCCAGTGATCACTATTCCCCCAGCGTAACTTTCACCACCGCACCGTTCCACCAAGTAATGGTTCTGTGGCTAACTGTCTGAACCAGGGGCCATGGGAGGGAAAGTAGTGTGAGATCTCAGGGAACTCAGCTGAAGTGTGTGACCAAGCTTCAGGGAGCCAGTGCCCCCAGCTGCCTCCCCACAGTATTACTTCACTGAGTAGAAGGTTTCCTGGCTGCTTTTTCAATTCACAATAGGTCAGACAAGAGTCCAGTCCAGAACAGTTAACCAGAGTGCGCCCCTTCTCCCCCACGCAGACCCACACTGCCCAGATGGGCTCCGTAGCAACCACCCAAGGCATGTTGGATGCATGCTTCCTCCTTGGGCTGGCTGCGTGGTCCTGTCAGTCACTATACTCCCCCCGCTCCCTCAGGGCGGGGTACTTGGCAGCCGTTTTCCATTTCACATGCTGGGGTTTCAGGCAGGCCGCGAGGGAGGTTTTCCTGCTGATGCTCCTGGCCACCTCCTGGCTCTTGGCCTTCCTAGGGGGCGAGGAGAGTCTGAATAAAGGCTGGGTGGGGAAGATGGTTTTGCCCTTAGGAGGCCCCAGCAGCTGCCAGACTTCTCCAGAGGTTGAGCTGCTGAGGTACTGCCAAGGCCTCTTCCCACTGCTGTCCCGTACGTGGACCTGGGAGTTCAGCTTCTCGACCAGCAGCTTCATGATCTGCTGGTGCCCATGGATAGCTGCCAGGTGCAGGGGGGTGTAGCCGCAGCTGGACTTCACGTTCATGTCCAGGGGGACCCCTGCTTTCTGGGCCCCGTTGACCAAGTCCTGGAGCACTTGGGTGGCTCCGTGTTTGGCGATCCAGTGCAGTGCGGTGTAGCCTGAGATAAAGTCCCTTTGCAGAGCAAGCCAGGGATCGTCCAGGAAGAGCGCCTGGACCTGGAGCCAGGAACCAGCAGCCACCACCACCATCCAGTGGTGCTCCTTGGGGTCCAGCGGCACAGCGACGGGCCTGGGCTCAGGGAGACCCTGGGCAGCTGGCAGCGCCTCCTCTGCAGACCCAGAAACCTGCCTTTGCGCAGAGCCCAGGTACCGGAAGGTAATGGGTGCGTCCACCCCAGGGGAGCCCAGAACCGCCCCCCCAGCCACCTTCCTGGACCTCCGACGGCGCCGGCCCCGCTGCCCCTGGGTCAAGGCCTGGTCCCCCAGCTCCTCGGAGGAGGAAGAGGACGAGGAGGAGGCCCTGCCGCCCCCGGGGGCGCTCTTGCTCCTGCCGGGGTGGTGGGTGCAGGGCGCTGCCCGGCGCTGGCTGCGGCAGTAAGCGGCGCTGGGGCCCCGGCTACGGAGCTGCGGCTGGCACTGGGGGTCCGGCCCCCCGGGGTCCCTGGGCCCTGCGCCCCAGGGGGGGCTGGCAGCCCTGTCCCCCTCCTCCCGCGGCGAGGGGCCCACCCCGGGGCTGCCCCGCCCCGCCAGCGCCTCCTCCAGGCCCTGCAGGGCCAGCTGGCAGCGGATGCTGCGGAAGACGGGAGGGGGGCGGCCGCAGCGACCCTCGGGGGCCGGGCTGGGGGCCGAGGGAGGCGCGGAGCCGCTGCCCTGCGCCCACTCCCGGCTCCGCTGCCGCGGGGGGCCGCCCGCCGGGGCAAGAGGCGGCTCCGCGGCGGGGCGGCTGCGGAGCTGCGGGCCGGGGCGCCGGGGGTCCCCCCGGCCTCCCGCGGGCTCCCCCGGGGCCGGCAGGTCCCGGTACCGCCTCCGCAGCACCACGTACTTGGGGCCGCCCGGCTCCTGCTGCACCCGGGCCACCGCGTTGACGAAGCCCTTGAAGCGCTCCCGGCGCTCCTGCGCCTGCCCGGCCGCCCCGGGCTCCCGCAGGACGCGCTGGAAGTGGCCCAGCAGGGCGGCGTTGGTCACTCGCCCCCCGGCCCGGCGGAGGAACTGCAGCAGCTCCTCCTGGCTCAGCTCCCGGGCCATGGCGCGCGCCGAGCCCCGGGGGCCGCGGGAGCCCCAGTCACCTGCGCCCCGGCCCGGCCCGGCCCCGCCCCAGGCTGCGATCAGGCCACGTGTGTGGGCCGAGGTGCGCCGGGAGGGGCGGGGGAGGCTCCAGCGAGTTGTGGTTGTGGTTGTGGTTGTGGTTGTGGTTGCGGTTTCCAGCGGACTTTCACCGGTTTCTGCCCGGGTGTGGCAGCCGCTCTCTGACCCCGGCCCGCAGCCTGCGGGGGGAACTGGGCCCCTTTGTCTGGCCTTCCCTCTGATGAAGGAGCCTCGCCAGTTTGGAGGGAGAGTAGGGGGGCAGTGGACTTCTGGGGGAACCAGAGCTCACTCACACACACACACAGTTTCTCACACTTTCTCTCTCACACAAACACACGCACACTTCCTCACTCACACAAACACACTTTCACACACTCACATGCGCACTTACTCACACTCACACACACTTCCTTGTACTCACACACACTTTCACTCACACACACTTTCTCAAACACTCACATGCACACTTCCTTGCACTTACACAGTTTCACAGACACTCACTCACACTCTCTCTCTCTCTCTCTCTCTCACACACACACACAAAGCATATGGCACTTCTGCAGGGTAAAGGGTTGGAGCTGCTTCCATTTTGGAAAATGTTTCTTGAAACAGTGTGTCCTAAATTACAAACAACGCCCCCCCCCCCACCGCTTCCCTTTCAAAGTGTACCTCTTGGCATGTAAACAGAGAACAGGCCACCTGCAATAATAGCGCTGAAATGAAATGGCATTTAAAATGTGTCCTGAGGGATGTTGCATTGAAAGGCCTAATCCAGATGGGTTTTAAATCAGATGAGCTTCAGAGCAAGCACGGGGTATGTAAAAGTGGTTTCTTTTTCAGCTGTCTATGAGAAGCTGCTTAAGGCCCTCAAGCAAACATTCAGGTGTGGGAGTAACTTCAGACAGCTGAGTAGCTCATGAGTAACAGCCACTCAGGTGCTGCTCCTATAATCGAAACCACTGCATGTTTCCCCAGTGCCCGGGCTGTAGTCCTGTGCTTCCACCAGATATCAGAGGGTGAAATATGGACCCATAGTAGCAGGTCCCGTTCCAGGATAGGTGTGGAACTGACTGGCAACACAGGGAAAACAGAGCAAAGGAAAATAAGGTTAACTTGGAACATGAGATATATTTATTTCTCAAATGCCTGACAGTGCTCCTAAGTGTCAGGCAATTTTCAGACAGGAATGTGAGTTTCAGCCGGATGGAGCTTTAATCTGAAAAAATGGATGTGATTGAGAGGGAAGGATTGTCTCAGGGAAGAACAGCATTTCTGTTCTCTTTGACTCTGCTCTGACGTTTTAGTACCAGGTTTCATTGTATGAGGTAACGAGAGCAAGACACATTCATAGGTATTTATTAAATCCTTCCTGTTGCATAAGAGCCTGGGTATGCAGGGCACAATGCCTAACCTGCACCATATGCTCCTAAGTGCCAGTATTTCAAGGAAGGCTGACAAATACTATTATTCTGCAATTGACAGTGTTTAGGCAAATTGCCTCATAAAGTTTATGGGGCTCTGCATGCACTTAACATGCCAATTGCATGCTATCAGTTACAAGATTGCAGCCTAAGAGTGCAGTTGGCTGGAAATGGTTTGAAATGAACTGCCAATCCTGCTGGACTAGTCTTTATAGAAAACCTACCAAATTTCTCTTTGGCCACTACATAAGATTCCAAATATGTGGAACAGCTCTGCAGGACTACAGGAAAACTAAAGAACTGCACCTCACATGGTCCAGAAGGGACTGCCCCAGACAAGAATTCAGCACTTTTCTCCCCACACTGGAAGGAAAAAAGTCAAGAAATCATGCAGGAAATCACGCACAAACCCCCAAATAATTGGCAAATAAACCTCATCACAAGCATCCAGCTGCTAAAACTGAAAGTGGAGTCAGCAACAACACCCTAGCCAACAGACAGCCTCTCTACCAGAAACTGTGGCTCTGGGATTCACCACATGAACAGTACACAATAATCTGACATGGGCCATTTACCAAGACTACCCCTGATTGCAATGGAGTTATCTGTACTTTGCAAGATACTGAACTTCTGCCTCACCACAGAACTTGATACATACTCATATGTGGAAAACTGACTCAGCCTCAGAATTCTTTCACAACAATAACACCCATGATTACTCTGTACCCACTGACTGACATAAGGAACAAAAAAAGTAGACTGGACATACCAGTGCAGATGAAACCACATTCTTGGTCATTACACAGATTGGTTCAGGAGAAAAAAAGACTATGAAATGTGTAACAAATATCACATCCACCACAATCTCTCTGCTGACAAGAAGACAGCTGTACAGTCTCTGAATTCAACCATCAAACAAGGATCAAACCAAACGAGAAAGGAGAAGCCACCATAGTCCTCAACAATCATGAGCATATTAAGCAGCCTGACTGACAACCCTTTGACACCATCTACTATAAATAATGGAAAGAACACTCACCATAGTTTACCCAGGAATTTAAGGATATCATCAAATCCTTCCCCAGACCACTTCTTGAGACACTCTACAACTTCATCCACCACAAACTCACCCCAGGGAGGGACCTTCTACATACTTCTCAAATTATACAAATAAGGGAAACCAGGCAGACCCATCTGGCCACAGCACTCTAACTGAAAGACTACTGGGATTCATAGATATTGCCCTCAAACCACTCACCACATGAAGCTTCCTCCAGGGCACAGACAACTTCCTCCAGAAACTGCAACATTAGCATCCTCCTTCAGAATGCCATCCTTGCCAACATGGATGTCACCTCCCTATATGGCAATATCCCTCCCAATGAGGGCATTGCTGCCTGACTCAGGTATTTGTAGGATCACATACCACTCTCAGGTATCCACCCCAAACATATCGCCAATTCATCCATTTCATCCCAATCCCTAACAATTCTACATGCAATGCCATTTTGTCCAAACCATAGGAACAGTCATGGGTACTAGGATGGCTCCCCAGTATGTTAACATCCTCATGGGCCTTTAAGAAAAATTTATGGACAAATGTACTATGAATATACCTGAGCTACATCAATGATATTCTGGTCCTCTGGACAGGCAAGCTAAACTGCTTCCTAAATTTCCACCACAACCTGAACAATCACCACCCATCCAAACGCTCTTTCAAATACTCATCCGCTACCACCAACATCCTGCACGCCATGATCAGCATCAAAACAATGTACTCTGACAGACAAGTACCTTCAAGAAACCCACAGCTCACCACACCTACATTTGCATATTCATTAACCACCCGAAGTGCACCAAGAAATCACAGCGTGCTCCAAGGTGAAAGTCTGGGTTAGACACCATAATACACTTAAAACTGTCTTCAGCAAACAAGGACACTCCACCAGAGAAGTGGATCATGTCATGGAATGGGCAACCCAAATCTTCTGAAAGGACCTGCTCCAATACAAAAATAAAACCCGCTCTGACTGCCCAAACTATGAGTCAGCTACTACCCGAAACTGGAATCTATAAAGCTGTGTTTCCCAAATGGTGTTCCAGGCAACCCCAGGGTTCTGCAAAGTGAAAATGAGGGTTCCATGAGAAAGTTCCATTACAGTAACATTTTGTGGTTTTAAAATTATAATTAGTATTTAAGCATTTATGAATTTTATTAAAACAATTTTCATTTGTGTTTGCTACAATAAGTGTCTCTGTAGAATGCCAGCTTAGCCAGAGAGTGGGGACAACAATGTCACTACTCAGCACTGCGCACCCATCAGCCAGCGGTGCGATTACCTTTTATATACCACCATAAATCCCCGTACTCCTGCTCAGGGAGAGTGGATCACATGGGTGACTGAATACAAATATAGTAGAGTTGCATGGTTTCTTGTATTTAAAAATTTAACCATGACAAATATAAATTGACCACGATTGGGGTCAGCAACCTTCAGCTCCAGAGCTGCATGAGGCTCTTTAAGGAGTCATTTGCAGCTCTGGATGCCGCCACCGCTTGACTCCTCTGCAGCTCCCTGCCCGGCTACCGCTGAACCAGTAGCACTAAATTTAATTGATTTAATGGCCAGCAGAGCAGTGAGAGGGATGTAGTTGGTGAAGTAAATCGGGAGTTTAATTGAAAGCTTCCAGTATAATGCACATTAATTTTTGAGCTTTAGTTTTTGGACACATCCAATGTGATTTCTTTGTTTTTAAATATGTGCACTAAAACTAAATGTTGATCTCAGAACCTTGTTTAGCATTTGTTTATTATTATCCTTACTTATTCGTGGTCTACTATTTTCAGATCCATATAAAGACTGTTATTAGGGGTTCCACAAAATTCTTTCAAGTTTAAAAGGGTCCCATGGCCAAATAAAACTGGGAAATACTGCTATAAAGTGTATCATCAATCACGACACATATTTGATGGCGGGGCAGGGAGACCACATCCTGGAAAAAAGAATTCCTGAACCCTCTCCCAGCCCCTGGGAAAAACCTCTCCAACTTTATTATCAGAAGCAAGCTCCCCACAGACCAGGACCCACCCACTCAGAGTTGCACCAGACCCTTCCAGAACAGCAGATGCAAAACTTGCAGGTGTATCTCCACTGCATCTGCTACAAAAATCAACCTTCCCCCACAGACCTTTCAGGATCCGGGGACCCTACATGTGCCTGTCACAATATGAGGTGTATGTCAAACCATGCACTAAATGCCCCAGTAACAACTTTGAGGGTGAAGCCAGACAATCACTGCACTGTCCGGGGAACCTACACAGGGGAATGATAAAAGACAAGAAAACACTATCACTTGTGGGTGAACACTTCATATGAAGTGATCACTCTCTAGCAAGGATTCCCAACCTGGGAGTCGCAACCCAAGCATGGGTTGTGATTAAATTTTCTGTGGGTCACTAGCTTGTCGGCTCCCAGCCACATGGGGCTCTTAGGGAGCCATTTGCAGCTCCTGAGCTGCCACTTGACTTGTGGGCTCACAGTCCCTGCCCTGTGGTGCTGAAATGGAACTCTGTTTACTCGTTTACCAGCCAGCAGGAGGGAACCTGCTCTGAAACCAATTAAACTGAGTCCCATTTAAGCCTGCGAGGCAGGAAACTGCCCTGCTGCAAGTGGGAGAAGAGAGCAGGAGGGCTGGGGGGATCCGGCCAGAGAAGGAGATGGCCCAAGGAAGGAGCAGCAAGGGGTCAGCAGGTCTATGCGGAACTCCCCTATGGGGTAGGTGGAGGGGCCAGGGTGGCTGAGGTTTAAGCCTGTAGACAGGTGGCAGGGGGGCTGAGAACCAGGCAGGGGTCTGCACCCCAGTTGTTTTCAAGCCATGGGGCTGCAGGGTTCCCCCGCACCCTGGCTGGGGTTCCGTGGCTCGCGCTGCCTGCCAGGGCTCAGTGTAAAAAAGGAAACAAATGGATGGCATGTAATGCCAGCAAGGGTATCTTGGTTTGTAGATGACTGTGCTGGTATTATAAATGAGCACAAATGCCACAATGAAACAGTTGAAGTGAAATGATACCAGATATCTACAGATGAGTGGCAGCAGGAACACATCTCTGAGGAAAGGGGGAGGTCCTTATTTTATATTACAGTATCACTTAGCGGGGCGCAGATGTTGCATATGCCCCAAGTAAGAGATGTCCTGTGACCCAAAGGCTTTACAATCGATAGAGACAAATCAAACAAAGGGCGAGAAGGTAACTGACACAGGGAACTTAGACACAGGGGGACTGAGGCCCTAATATAAAGCTCATTGAGGTCAATAAAAGGTCATCGACTTCAGAGGGCTTTAGATCAGCCGACTGGGTATGTACCAGAAGTCCATGACAGAACTAGGAATGGAATCCAACCTTAACCACAAGACAGGCCCCTGTCCTTTCTGCCACCCAGTGGCATGCAGGTATCCCATATCACTGCAGGCCTTTCAGGTGTTTGGCTTATACAACCACAGATCTGCAAGCCTCATGATCCCAAAGCACACACAGGTTTTGTGAACACAGTGCATGCACTGTTATGATAAGAAATCACATACCCACAGTTTTTATGGTTGTTTTAACTATGCGCATAACAATGAAGGATCAGATCCTGCAAACGCTTATCTGTATGACACATTGCATAAGTGTTTGCAAGACTGGTTTCAAGGAGGTGAACTGGGCACTTACATTTACTGAGGGGGCTGAGTCTAGGTCTCAGTTGCAACAGCTTATCATACTGGCCGGTGTAACAAATTGTATTCCACACGAAGAGTAATCCTAACTGTTGCACTTGTGGAAGTATCCCTCTCAGCATAACACAGTCACTCTAAGAAGCTTTAAATTGCGACAGGAAAAGTTACATGGCAGGAACAAATAGCAGAACTGTTCAGGAATCTATCAGCAGGTTCATGAGTTTCTCCTGCAGAGGAGCATAGACAGCGACACGTAATACTATCTGTCTGTATCGTCTATTTGGCCATTCTTGACTTGGGTATGTTTTATAAACATTTGTTTACATCCTACCAACAATATTCGCTTGCTTGGAGAGTACGTACAAACCACACACCTCTTGGGGGTGGTTCGTTGTCCCATGTAGCAGCACCTAGACCACTTACAGAGAGAAATAAGAACTAGCCTTAGCTGAGAGCTAGCTATCTTTTTACTTCAAACTGCAGAGGCCCATGCACTAAGATCAGGAAGTCCTAGGTTCTAGTCTGCCTGTCTGCAGCTATATATGTGCTGTTTAAAAGGGAGAATCCCGTGGAAGAGTTAATAATTTTTATCACAAGAAGTCCTTTGGCACCTTATAGACTAACAGATATTTTGGAGCATAAGCTTTCATGGACATCTGACAAAGCGGATCTCTGCCCATGAATGGTTATGCTCCAAAATATCTGTTAGTCAATAAGGTGCCATAAGAACATAAGAACGGCCATACTGGGTCAGACCAAAGGTCCATCTAGCCCACTATCCTGTCTGCCGACAGTAGCCAGTGCCACGTGCCCTAGAGGAGGTGAACCGAAAACAATGGTCAAGCGATTTGACTCCTGCCATTCATCTCCCGCCTTCGACAAAAGGCTAGGCACCATACCTTACCCCTTGCTAATAGCCATCTATGGACCTAACCTCCAAATATTTATCAAGCTCTTTTTTAAACTCTGTTAGAGTCCTGGCCTTCACAGCGTCCTCTGGTAAGGAGTTCCACAGGTTGACTGTGCGCTGTGTGAAGAAAAACTTTCTACTATTAGTTTTGAACCTGCTACGCATTAATTTCATTTGGTGTCGTCTAGTTCTTATATTATGGGAACAAGTAAAAAACTTTTCTGTATTCACTTTCTCCACACCATTCATGATTTTATATACCTCTATCATATCGTCCCTCAGTCTCCTCTTTCCTAGACTGAAAAGTCCCAGTCTCTCTAGCCTCTCCTCATATGGGACCCGTTCCAAACCCTTAATCATTTTAGTTGCCCTTTTCTGAACCTTTTCTAACGCCAATATATCTTTTCTGAGGTGAGAAGACCACATCTGCACGCGGTACTCAAGATGTGGGCGTACCATAGTTTTATATAGGGTAAGTAAGATATTCTTCATCTTATTTTCTATCCCTAACATCCTATTTGCTTTACTGACTGCTGCTGCACACTGCGTACATGTTTTCAGAGAACTATCCACTATAATTCCAAGATCCCTTTCCTGAACTGTTGTAGCTAAATTTGCCCCCATCATATTGTATGTATAATTGGGGTTATTCTTCCCAATGTGCATTACCTTACACTTACCCACATTAAATTTCATTTGCCATTTTGCTGCCCAATCACTCAGTTTGCTGAGATCTTTTTGAAGTTCTTCACAGTCTGCTTTGGTTTTGACTATCTTGAACAGTTTGGTGTCATCTGCAAACTTTGCCACCTCACTGCTTACCCCTTTCTCCAGATCATTGATGAGTAAGTTGAACAAGATTGGTCCCAGGACTGACCCTTGGGGAACGCCACTAGTTACCTCCTTCCATTGTGAAAATTTACCATTTATTCCTACCCTTTGTTTCCTGTCTTTTAACCAGTTCCCAGTCCATGAAAGGATCTTTCCTCCTATCCCATGACCACCTAATTTACATAAGAGCCTTTGGAGAGGGACCATGTTAAAGGCTTTCTGGAAATCTAAGTATACTATGTCTACTGGATCCCCTCTGTCCTCATACATGTTAACCCCTTCGAAGAACTCTAATAGATTAGTAAGACACGACTGCCCTTTACAGAAACCATGTTGACTTTTGCTCAACAAATCATGTTCCTCTACATGTCTGACAATTTTATTCTTGACTATTGTTTCTACTAATTTGCCTGGTACTGACGTTAGACTTACCGGTCTATAATTTCTAGGGTCTCCTTTAGAGCCCTTTTTAAATACTGGTGTTATCTGAGCTGTCTTCCAATCATTGGGTACCAAAGCTGATTTAAAGGATAGGTTACAAACCACTGTTAATAGTTCCGCAATTTCACATTTGAGTTCTTTCAGAACCCTTGGGTGAATACCATCCGGTCCTGGAGACTTGTGACTGTTTAGCTTATCAATTAGTTCCAAAACCTCCTCTAATGACACTTCAGTCTGAGTCAGTTCCTCAGATTTGTCACAATAAAGGACATCTCAGATTTGGGAATCTCTCTAACATCCTCAGCTGTGAAGACTGAAGCAAAGAAATCATTTAGTTTTTCCGCAATGGCATTATCTTCCTTGATTGCTCCTTTTATGTCTCTATCGACCAGGGGCCCCACTGCATTTTTAGCAGGCTTCCTGCTTCTAATGTACTTAAAAAACATTTTACTATTGTTTTTTGAATTAATGGCTAACTGTTCCTCAAAATCTTTTTTGGCTTTTCTTATTGCCACAGGACTTCTTGTTGGTTTTGAAGATACAGACTAACTCGGCTCCCCCTCTGATAACTTTTATGAAAGTCAGTTCATTTTGGTTGAAAATTTTTGTGTATTTTTGTACACTATTCAGCAGAAAAGGAGCTCCAATAATTACATTCTCCCTCCTCAACCAACCAACCTTCCAGTGAATCCTCCGTTGAAAACCTGTGCTTATGACATCAGCACATCGCTGTGGAAATGACTGAGATGCAGCTAATGCTGCTTAATCTTGTAACTGCAGGATCAAAGAGGAAAGAATGATAGATTATTAGGGTAAAAGATTTAAAAGAAATGTAATTGGAAAGCACCAGCTGCACGATTATGAAGATAGGGTGACAAAGGAGTTGTCTGTAAGCAGGAGATGTTTTTAAAGTTCCTCCCTTCTCCCCCTCTAATAATTCTGGGCAGCATTTCCTTCCTTGATATTGATGAGAAACAGCAAAGAAGTTTGCCAGCTGTAATATCACCAAGGATAAACAGGGTAAGCGGAGTTTACCACTTCTCACCATGAAGTTCCGTGCAGGAGTTTACCCACTTCTTTTTATACCACCCTTACACTTCCCTCTCTCCTGCACAGACAGTCCTGGGGCTTGCTTAGGCCTGTTCTTGAAGTTGATGGAGCTCCTTAGACAAGGAAAGCAGCTGCCTCTGTGTTTTCAGGATGGGGCTCAGACTCAAAATTGCACCATGAGCAGGGTTCCCTCTGTTTTTTTCCATCCATGGAGAGGATAAAATGTGTTATGTGCACCAGCGTGTGTGTGGATGTGCACCTCTGGTAGAAACACATGCAGGTGGTTGTGGGCACTCAGTTAATCAGCTGGGCAGCACCTGTATCTTTCCTGGGTGGCCGCCCAAGTGCTCTGATTACAGGGAACCCTGATCACGAGGCCATGTGTACGTATGAGTATTTGCACTGCTTTAGATAACTGGGTTCCTTAAAGCAGTGCAAAACCCTGTGCAGACACACTTCTGTGTTGGTTTCAAAGTGACTAAATTCAGTTTAGCTTAAAACAATTCAAGCCAATTCAAAATCAGCCTGGTTTAAACCAAGCCAAGGGGGTGCGCACAGTCTTTTGCGCTGGTTTCCTGAATCCAGTTTAAAGACTAAATTGGTGCAGTGCTGCAGGCAGGCAAAGGTAATGGATTTGTACGTGTAGAGAGCAGCAAGCTGAGTGTGGACCTGCAGCTCTCTAGTTTATCGCAGAATCATAAAATCCCAGGGCGGGAAGGGACCATAAGAGGTCATCTAGTCCAGCCCCCTGCCCAAAGCCAGGCATTGACGGTAGGTTTTGGCATACTGCTGTTTGACATGTGTGTACAGCTCCTGTGCTGTGGATTTACACTGGAGCTTTCCAGGCATGAAGACCTGATCTTCACCACAAAGTTGTTCAAGTGGGTGAAAAGTCCGCAGCCCTGAGAGGTGTAGTTAAACCAACCTAATTCCAGTGCACACAGAAGAATTCTTCCGTCAGCCTAGCTGCCAGCTCTCTGGGAGGTAGATTACTGATGCCCATGGGAGAGCCTGTCCTGTCTTCATGGATGTTGAAGTGCTACAGCTGCAGAGCCCTAGTTTTGCCAGTGTTGAGCGCAGACAAGCAGCTTTGTTGCCGCATAGAAAAGTGCCTAGGACAGCCCTGTCACCCCTAATCTTTTCTTTTGTGCATTTCAAGCTAGGTGGTTTAAAGAGATACTGTTGTTTCTCCACCCTTTGTAACTGTTTGCTCTGCCTTGTTGGTAAATATCCTGCTAGATTCTCGGAGTTAATCAAGTTTAGCTCTTTACTGTTGCTGGGCAACTCTAGGGCTTCACTGTTGCTGGGCTCCTCTAGGGGGAGTGGGGGAGATGAATCAGTATTTCAAACGTGAAGTTCTCTTTACACCAAAGTATGGATGTGATCTTAGATTTGATGGACTGAAGGTGTGAAATCTTTATAATTGCCTGGTCCCCCCATCCAGCTGAGCTGCACGAACACCCTGCCCTCTAATTACCCAAGTTCAAATGGACCCAAGAAAATCTTTTTTTATTGTTAATTTTTTTTATTTGCCACCCCTTCTGTCCTAAACAACTGTATCCAGGAAATCATCTGCTTGATACTCAGAGAGAGAATAGTGATTCACAGCTCTCATGGTTGAGGAAGAAGGGGATGAGTCATGCTGAGGTTTCTCTAAGTGATGAATTTGTGTACCTTGTACCACGGGGAGGGGAACCTTTTTTTGGTTGAAAGCCACTGAACCACAGAAAAATCAGGTGGGGGACCTGAAGTGGCGTGAATGCCCACCACTGCAAAGAAGGCAGGCTGGTGGGAGTATGGGCAGATCCCCCAACCAATAAGTGAAAGGCTTCTGGGGAGAGCCAATCACAGGGCAGCTTTCTGTTTTCTCTGTATGAGCTTTTTCTGTGTAAAACTTCTTTATACTGAGTAAGATGTATTTGGGGTTTTGGTCCCTCTTTGAGGATGGTGTTCCTGGGTGCTATCCATGGCCTTTTAGCTGGGAGGCTGTTACCCCAACTCTGTGCCTTGGCTGGGGGACATCAGACCTTCTGGTCCAGCAGGACAGGAAGATGGGGTGCCCTAGAGAGCAGGTTTGCGGGCTCAGTGGCATGACCAGCACACCAGGTGACAGTCTCGAGAGCACTCCTGTGACCGAACCCATCAGAGAGAGCAAGATGTGGGCTTGCTGTCCCTTCAGCATGCAGTCTGAGCTAAGACTGAGCCTTTTGTAAGACTGTGTGCATTATACAGGTTGGCGTGCTTCTCCTTGTAGAGCAAGTAGATAACTTTCTGCATAAAGATATAAAATACTTGGTTAAAGGAGTATGGAGCTATGCACACAACATTGTGTTATTAACCACTGTTACTAAGCAATGGTTAATTACCATCCTGAACAACTAGCTTGCTTATTGTGCCCTTTTCCCCTATCATTTGTCAGTGTGCAATTTGTCATGGATCAAGAAACACACAGGTGTAACTATGTGGACTGCTGGAGTGCCATTGTTTTCAATGTGACTACTTGCACATGTAATGTGAATTTGTTCAGGATCTGACCCTTATGCTGTAAACACTTCAGAGGCTCAATATTACAAATGGCTGCATACTTTAATTCTGTTCCAGCAAACTTTAAACCTATGGGTTCTGGTACTGCTCAGGTGCTTAAACACTTTCTTAAGTGCTTTGCGTGATTGGGGGCAGGCTGTTGAACACATTGCAGGACTGAGCCTACTTGCTGGATTGTGGGAGACAGCTTAAAAGCAGAAAAAAATTTCAATGAGGTCATCTTTACAAATCAGAAAGGAGCAGGAAATGGCACACTTTTTAATAGTTGAACAAAAACCAAGCAGTGCTGTAGCACCTTAAAAGCTAACAATTGTACTTATTAGGTAACAAGCTTTTGTGGGTAAGACCCACTTCAGATTGGCGTAGACAATTAGAATCCAGGGTTAATATAGTGAGGGAGGGAAGGGGGGGTCACCTGTTAAGAGGGTCAAAACATATGACCCCCTCCTTTTTTCATTCCCCCTGCATGCTCTATTACCCTGGATTCTAAACGTCTACTCCAATCTGAAGAAGTGGGTCTTACCCGCAAAAGCTCATTACTTAATAAAAATTTTTTCAGCCTTGAAGGTGCTATTGGACAGCTTGGTTTTTGTGAAGCCACAAACTCACATGACAACCCCTCTGATTCTAGCTGACGCCCCGCTGCAGTCTGAAAAGGTATCATTCTCTGCCATGCACAATCTGCTCCAGCTGTGATGGGCTTTCTAATACGTATGAAATCAGCATCCCCCTCATTATCGAGTGCCCCTGCTGTAGTGTGATCAATAGCTTCTATTAACAGCATCCGCCCCAGGATCCAGCCAGCTGACAGTGACATCACTGCACAAAGGCACAGCAGAGACGTGTCCATCCAACTTTCAACCTCTTTCCACATCACCACTTTTGTGATCTTAAAAAATAGTGTTAGATGGTGAATGTGCACGTCCTAGGTGTAAATAAACCATTGGAGCAATATACCCCATGTCATGGCAGAGCCTATCACTGTTAGCATCCCATCGTGATATAAACATTATCTAGAACATCTGTTCTAGGAATTGTTTTGGGAAAAGTCTATTTTTTTAAGTCCTTGCATGCTGAGTGGAGCACAAGTCATCTACAACTCTCCTCCACATCACTTTGCCTTTGGGACAAAACTTCTAGCTGACTTCAGGAGTACCCCAGCTGTTGTCCTGCATCTTAGGAGATCTCTGTGTTGTCCAAGGAAGTTCTATGGTCCATGTTCTACAAGAGGTCAGACTGTCCGAGGTTCTCAAACTTTTCTACTGCTGCTGACTCCTTTCACACAGCAAGCCTCTGAGTGCCACCCTCTTTAGGAAACACTTTTAAAATATATTTAACACTGTTATAAATGCTGGATGCAAAGCAAGCTTTGGGATGCTGGCCAACGGCACAAGTCTTCCCCCTGTGTAAGAACCTCACAACCCCCCGAGGGGTCCCAATCTCCTAAAGGAGCTGCCCTGGCCAGGAACTTTGAACACAGCACGGCCATTCACTATGTAAAGGGGAGGGATCTCTTCTCTAGCTGCGACTGAGAGTTCTCTTTCATTTCTCCTCCCCTTTCCTTCCACACGTCAATTACAGGGACACCTGTACAAGAAGAGATCATCCCTATGAGGTAATCTGCTGTTTTAAGAGACTGTGACACAGTTCATCCAATATGAGAGATTCTATTTCACCTATGGGGGAAGGGTCACTTCCAGATAAATGTTAAGTCCAGTACTTGCGGTCAGGATCGATTTGTGTTTGCATAGCAGGGGACTCCTCTTGACTGGGATTCCAGCCTGGTAGGGCCAAATACAGAACTGGCGTTGGCCCCTTCCGTGGGGGTTTTAAAACTAGGATTCACTCTGAACATCACAGATTATTTATAAAGCACCATGTTGAGTGCTGGGTCTGTCCATGCCCCAAGGGAGACCTGGGCTCTGCCCCAAAGACCTTACAGCAGCAATGAGCATGGCATGTGATCATTTTGTGCCTGGGAAGGGACCTACATTTGTCTGGCAATGCTGTGTGAGCAACATTGTTTCCAAGTGCAGACAATACCCTTTTAAATGCATGGCAGTCTGGGAATCCTTTCCAGGCCTGGGCAAGGCTGCGTGAAAGAGAGAACCAGAAACAGAACTGGCTGCAGAGCCATACTGCAGCCATACAGCTGCTCAAGAGGGGGCAGTGCAGCCCTGCTGGGGCTTAATCCCCCATCTGCCACTACACAAGGGCTGTGACCACACTTGGCCAACCCTTCGCAATAGCCATGCTAATGGCCACATCAAAGAATACTAATGAGGCACTGAACTGAATATTCAGCACCTCATTAGCATTCGCATGCCAGCGGCCGTGGCAATTCAAAAGCACTACTTTCGAATGCGTGCGGCTCAGTGTGGCTACACAGGGGTCCTTTCCAAAACGTGCGGGGTCCTTTTGAAAAGGACCCCTGCGTAGCCACGCCAAGCCACGCACATTCAAAAGTGGCCCTTTTTGAATTGCCACTGCAGTGTTTCTTAAACTCCATTCTGCAGAGCGCTGGTGTGAAGCAAGCGTCTGACACTTTTTGATATCATACACCCAGGGCGTATGTTTGCTATTAAAACCAGACAGATTGTTACTTCTTCTTTGCTCTGATACCTGATTCAAGTACTTCATTTTGGTTTTGCTGGATATGTTGCTGGGTATTTTTTTTAAAGAAAATATTCATAGGCGTTTCTCATAAAAATATTGTTTGGTGTTCCCTGGTCTCAAAGGGTTAAGAAACACCGGCGTACAGTAACTCCCCACGCAGGAGCTGGCAAGGTGGGATGGGTGGGCTCTGCATGCTGGAAGGGGCGGGGTCAAAGGCAGAAGGGGCAGGGCCTAGGACAGTCCTCCCTCAGCACCACCTAGAAGCCATGGTGCCGGGAAACCTGTCCACTCACTCACTCAGTGGTGGGCAGCGGCAGAGCAGCATTGCCCCCACACTGCAAAGAGGCCTGGAGCTCTGGCCTCTGTTGCCACCAAAATAGCAGTGGTGGTGGTGGCTGGAGCTCCACGCCTCTTTGAAACACCAGGCCTGGGCCAACTGCCCACCCAGTTGGCGGGCCTGGGGCCAGGTGCTGGACAGCAGGTGGGGGGTGCCAGACCCTAGTGGGTGCTGGGTTGGGTTGGGGGAGAGCTGCTTTGCCCCAGCACTGCACTGGTGGGTGGTGGGGTGAGCCGGGGGGGAGCTCCTGTGCCCAGCGCTGCACTGGTGGGTACTGGGGCGAGGCGGGTGGGGGAGCTCCTGTGCCTAGCACTGCACTGGTGGGTACTGG
The DNA here is from genome assembly GCF_033958435.1 of Carettochelys insculpta. Classification (NCBI taxonomy): domain Eukaryota; kingdom Metazoa; phylum Chordata; order Testudines; family Carettochelyidae; genus Carettochelys; species Carettochelys insculpta. Next base: position 127,650,320 of record NC_134140.1, on the reverse strand, counting down.
GGCGAGGCGGGTGGGGGAGCTCCTGTGCCCAGCGCTGCACTGGTGGGTACTGGGGCGAGGAGGGGGGGGAGCTCCTGTGCCCAGCGCTGCACTGGTGGGTACTGGGGCAAGGCCCGGGGGGAGCTTCTGTGCCCAGCGCTGCACTGGTGGGTACTGGAGCGAGGAGGGGGGGGAGCTCCAGTGCCCAGCGCTGCACTGGTGGGTACTGGGGTGAGGCGGGGGGGGAGCTCCTGTGCCCAGCGCTGCACTGGTGGGTACTGGGGCGAGGCGGGTGGGGGAGCTCCTGTGCCCAGCGCTGCACTGGTGGGTACTGGGGCGAGGAGGGGGGGAGCTCCTGTGCCCAGCGCTGCACTGGTGGGTACTGGGGCGAGGCGGGGGGGGGAGCTCCTGTGCCCAGCGCTGCACTGGTGGGTACTGGGGCGAGGCGGGGGGGGGGGAGCTCAGGTGCCCCAGCGCTGCACTGGTGGGTACTGGGGCGAGGCGGGGGGGGGAGCTCAGGTGCCCCAGCGCTGCACTGGTGGGTACTGGAGCGAGGGGGGGGGAGCTCCTGTGCCCCAGCGCTGCACTGGTGGGTACTGGGGCGAGGGCGGGGGAGCTCCTGTGCCCAGCGCTGCACTGGTGGGTACTGGAGCAAGGGGGGGGGGGAGCTCCTGTGCCCAGCGCTGCACTGGTGGGTACTGGAGCGAGGAGGGGGGGGAGCTCCTGTGCCCAGCGCTGCACTGGTGGGTACTGGAGCGAGGAGGGGGGGGAGCTCCTGTGCCCAGCGCTGCACTGGTGGGTACTGGAGCGAGGAGGGGGGGGGAGCTCCTGTGCCCAGCGCTGCACTGGTGGGTACTGGGGCGAGGCGGGGGGGGGAGCTCCTGTGCCCAGCGCTGCACTGGTGGGTACTGGGGCGAGGCGGGGGGGTGAGCTCCTGTCCCCCGCTAACCGGCCCCGGGGGCACGTGGGACCCTCTTGCAGCAATTGCAGTTGTGGGGGGCGCCCCGGCGCCGGGCAGACTCGGGCCCTCGCTCCCCACCGGGGGCTGCGTCTGTCCCCGGGGGTGCCCTGGGGCCGGGCCGGGCTTGGCGGGGGCGGGGCCGGCGGCCGCGCCACGTGGGGGGACCCCTCCCCGCCGGGTGGCCATGTTGCAGCCGGAGCCCAGCGCGCAGGCGAGCCGGGGCGGGACGCAGCGAGCGGGCATGGCCGTGGCGGTGGGTCCGCGACCGGTGAGTGCTGCCGGGGGCGGGAGAAGTTGGTCCCGCCGGAGGGGGCTGCAGGCCGCTGCGAACGGGGGCGCCCCGAGCCCGGGGGAGCCCCCCCGGGTGTGCGCCCCGCGCCCCCTGCGGCGGAGTAGCGGCGGTTCCAGCCCCAGCCCGGCCGGCGGCTCCTTGTGCGCCTGGGGGGGCTCCAGAGCGCCCCGCTCCCCCGCCGCATCCAGCCGCGGGACGGAGCGCTCCGCCTGCGCGCAAGGCGCTGCGTGGCCGGAGAGTGGGGGACTCGGCGCTGCGTGGCGGGGGCGCAGCGAGTCGGGAGGGCGGCGTGAGAAGCCGCTGGCGCTTCCTCCCCAGCGAGTCCCCGCGTTGGCTGCATGGCGAGGGAGCCGCCGTGTGGGCATTTGGCTTCTCCCGAGCAGTTTCCCACAGGCAGCAGCGACGCAGCTGCTGGCTGGAAGTGCCCCGGCAGAGAGCGCCTCGGATTTATCGGGGAGGGGGAAATGCAGGGGCTTTCCCTTTGGAAAGGGGTTTTCCTCCACTTGGCTGGATAATCCCTGAGATCAGACACCCTGATTTAAAGTGGTCTCCTAGGACAAGCTAGCAGCCTTTGCAGCTTTGGGTGTGTGTCTGGGAAGCTGAAGAAATGGGTGTGACCCACCTAAGCGCTTTACTTAATTAATAAATGTGCGGGTCTTTAAGGTGCTGCAGGACTGCTTGCTTTTTGTGTTGAAGTCTGAGGGTTTGCTTTGCTCCGCGGTTCCCTTGGAGTTTTTTGTATTTGTTGGAAGGTCCAAAAGCATTCAAAGCCATCATTTACACACACACACACCACTTTCATTATGCCTAACCCGCAAAAATGTGGGAGAAATGAAATGCTAACCAGATGACTGCACTTTCGCATTTCTTCAAGAGCGGGGGAAGGGAAAGGAACTTGATTGACTTTTTCCTGTGCATACCAGTAAAACAGATGTGGCATACACGCTCAAGATTTTAAAGGGAGCTATTTTCATAATGTGAAAATGGAGTCTGTGTGCAAGATGTGACCTGGATCACACGATTTCTGCTAGCGTTTATTACATAATTAGGGCTCTTGCAGGCTAAAAAACTGCGTATTTCAATGCAGCGAAATAAATGTGTAAGGTCCTTTAGTGGTGTTGCTGTAGAAGGGGAAGTTACGCTGCTAAACAAAACAAGAGTTGAAGTTGAATAACAGAACAACTTTGTATTAATTATTGCAGAGCCGGAGCTTGCTGTGAAAGGGTCCTCCCTCTAAGATCTCAGTTCAGCCAGGCATTAAGTATGTACTTAAATTGAGGCTTGTACTTCAGCACAGGCTTAAATCCTATTGCAGTCTGTTGGGATGTAAGCACAAACCTAAGGGTATGTCTACACTTACCAGGATATCAGCCTATTCAGGGTCGATCTTCTGGAGTTCAGTTTCACACGTCTGGTAAAGACGCACAAAATCGATCTCTTTGGGTTGGTGGTTGACCCCCTGTACTCCTCCTCTTGCGAGGAGTAAGGGAGGTTAATGGGTGCAACTCCCCTCGACCTCACTCAGTGAGGACAGACCTTACAGTTGACTGCAGATACCTGGATTCAAAGGATGCAATTGCTGTAGCTAGAACTGTGTGTCTGCAATTAACTGTAAGTTCTAGTGTAGACGAACGGGGAACCACAGATCAGATTCTTTAAGCGCCATTCCATTGACTGGGGTCAGTTCAATGTAAAGTGATACCTTTATCTAGTTAAGCTGATGCAGAAAGCTGCAGGGCTTTCATGTCTTAAAGTCCATTGGGAAGAGGTATAAACTAAACCAAAAGGAGCATTTCTTAAACTGAAATAATAGCGCAGGAATGGAAGTTTGCACCAGTTAAACTGAATGCAAGGCTGTGCGTAAGGGAGCCCTCATTGATTTCAGCGGGACTGCTAGAAGTATGAATTACATAAGGGGAGAAGAGTGGGAAAAATCTTTGCTTTAGAGTTAAGGTTGCCTTTGGTGCAAAGCCCAAGGCAGCAGCCACTTATTTAACCTGCTGCTTACATAGCACACGGCCTGTTAGCCAATTGTACTGGGAGACTGCTGCTCTGGAATTGCAGTGTCTGGGTTCCATAACTCAACGAGCCCCTGGTTGGACCGGACAGTGTCTCCAACAGTTGCAATGTGAATCCTGGGGGAGCATTCTGTATGTGCAAAACTTTTTATCTAATCCTCTCTTCCGCACCTTCATAAGTGTTTGCGTATCATGTTGGTCAGAAGGGGAGTTGGAGAAATGGCTAATTCTTAGCACATGGTATAAAAGTGTAGTGCTGAAGTTCCCCTTGTTTGATATTTGCGAATTTGTATTTTTAAAACGTGTGTATTTTCAGTGGAAAAATGAAAGCAGGAGGAATGAAATTAAAAACCACTTTATCAGATTTAATGAGCCAAGATAGCATTCTAGCGTCTTACCATTTTATGTTAGGGATGGCCCATGTGGAATGTAAGGTTTATACTAGTGGGAATGTATGCATTAGCAATAACTAGAACAAATATTATCTAACCAACTACTCCAAAGAAACTATATTTAATTATAATCTGCTAGGCTGAAGATTTTTTAAGGCTCCAATCCAGCAAACACTAACGGAGCCCATGTGCTGCAGGCAAACTCATTGTTTTTAGTGGGACTAATTCTAGATGTAGCACATGCATATGTTTTTGCAGGATCACGGTTGCGGATTCTAATTTGCGTGTGCTTAACGTCATGCATGTGTTTAATTCTTTTCAGGATCATGGCTTAGCTTTGAAGGAAGACCAGTAACTCAGGTCCAAAAACGCTATGCAAGATAAAGCTGTACTCAAATGCTGGTTTTATGCAGGGGCCTTGGCAGAAGTTGCAATTGTAAAAATTGTTTGGACGATATTAGATTTATCCTGGAATGTATATTAATTATGCTAGAAGGGCTACCAGTTGTGCCTTCCAGAGAGAAAACAAAAGTTGGACTAATGGAGTACTTGGATTTACAACCTCTTTTAGGATCTTTGGAATTTTTTTTATTTCTTTTTGCTGCTGTCAAAATGTCAGACTTTGTATTAAAAAAAATAGGAAGAGAGCAAGAGAAAAAGAGCACCATTGAGTTGACCCTGGTGCTGGGTGCCTGTGGTACCCACTGACATCAGTAAACATTGTGGGTGCTCAGCACCTCCCTCTGTATTAGCAGATGCATGTTCGTACCTGTATGGGGTCTTAGTAGTTTATAGAGGGAGTTATGGAGTTACAGATGGCTTGGACACATGGGAGTAAGGAGATGGGTCAAGGGGAAGCAGACTCCCAGACCGCTGTATGCAGGTGGGGAGTTCGGCTTCCATCCTAGGTACTCATGTGGTCCATTATTGTGGTGTCTGAGCACCTCATGAGGGAGATGCCCTTGTAGCGCCCTGTAAGGTAGGGAGGTGTTGTCATCTGCATTTGGAGCCTGCGGCATGAAGCCAGGATGTACCCAAGGTAATGCAGCAAGGCTGGCTGGGCAGGAATTGAACCAGGAAGTAGCACCTAGCTCAGGGGTGGGGCACCCCACCCCATCGTCCAAATGGCTTGCCAGGATCCCAACCCTGAGGCTCAGGGCTCCCCTCCCCAGTATTCATCAGAGCCCCAAGCCTCGCTGGCTGGATCAGACAGCCAGGGCTTGATCCAGACCGTGGGCTCTTGTTGGGGGGCCAGGATGTGGCTCCGGGCTCTGCTTGCTGCCATTGACCTAGCGGGAGGAATGGGGTAGGGCTGGCAGTGGCAGCTGCAGCGCTTCCTGGAGGCTTCATCCACTGCTCTGATTGGCTGGAATTCTGGCCAATCAGACAGGTGGAGGGTGGTGCCTGGGAGCTGAGGAAGTGGGGGGGGAGGGCAGTCATGTGCAGGTAAGTTCACACCCCCCATCGCCCACAACCTGCACCCCTTGACCATTCCTGCACCCCCTCCCATCCAGGCCCCCATTTCATCCTCTTCCTGCCCCCCTCCCGGACCCCCCACCTGCAGCCTGCTGCTGCTCCCCACTCCAGCCCAGATCACCTGCCCTCAGCCTGCTCCTGCACCCTCCCTCTCACCCAGACCCCACACCTCAAGCCCACTTCCTGGCAGCCCCCTCCCACGCTGAATTCTCCATGCACACCAGTCCCAGAGCAGGAGGGGAATGAGGGGAGTGGTGTGGTGTTTTTTTTTTTTTTTGCTTCTCACTTATCTGGCCCCGAACTGATTTGTCTGGGGTCAGTGGCCACACCCTTGAGCTAAGTGGTAGATCTGTCTTCTCCCTGCTTGCGATTGCCTCTTTTTCAGTGGTTTGTATTTCTTTTGCGGTGATTCTTTTGGGAAGCCTTCAGCCAAATCGCGGACATAGCAGAGATGTGTGAACTCTGCTCTCCAGTCTCCTGTGTCCCCCTCAAATGCCCTCTCCACTAGGAGTATTTATTCAGGCTTTTCTCCTTGTTGCTCCCACTCTTTCAGCTGTACCCCATGTCAGCAATGGTGAGAACTGTGCCTTCTGCCCCACCCCCCAGTTGCTATGTCAGGTGGACCTGCGAGAGTCTTTGCCCACGAAAGCTTATGCTCCAAAATATCTGTTAGTCTACAAGGTGCCACAGGACTTCTTCTTGTTCTCGAAGCTACGGACTAACACGGCTGCCTCTCTGATACCTGCAAGAGTTGTCCATCTTCTCCTTTGGGCTAGGTGCTTGGTGAATGACTGTGGGGGGGGGGGACGGGAGGGGGAGAAGAAGAGGGAGATTCTTGGGAGATGCCTCTTATCGAGGGATGCTACAGGGCATTTGGCTTTAAAGTCTAACCAGGACCATTGAAATGCCAAGGGTCATTCAGCCACCCTTGTCTGAGAAACAAATGTTTGCTTAGAGATGAGGCATTTTGAACTGTCCCCTCCTTGGCCCCAAGGGAGAGAGATTGCTTTGCTGGCCCATTGGCTGCCTGTCCTGGAGGAATCTGGGGGCTTTCTTTGCTCCTTCGTCCTTGGAATTTTCCCTGCTCTAACAATTGCAAATGTGGGATAGGCACAGAGCTTTTATTTTTTTAACAAGTGGCACACATTCAGCCAGCCTGTGCCAATCCTCCAAGCCCTGCCCACGTTGTCCTTGTGCAAAGGGGCCTGTAGGGTCAGGGGGGATCACCACTGAGATGTTACTTATTCTGTGGTCCACTGAATGTCCAGGGGGCTCTTTTAACCCCCATTGCTCTTGTCCGCGCACCTTCACATAGGGCAGTGTATGGTGCAGTGTTAGTAACATTAATAGAACTAGTTTTATGCACATTTAGGTTAATGTCGTATGAACTCTAGGGTAGTCAAGGCCTAAATAAGTACCACAGTGCGCTTTAAAAATGAAATCCACAGGACAGAACAGTTCCCTGCGATGTTTTACAAGTATCACCCAAGTTTTTCCAGTAAATTCTTGTTGCTCTGGGCTCTCTCTCGGCTTCTATTGAGATTTCCTCCACTACGCCAAACTGGATTCTACCAACTATTGGAACAGCAAGGAAGTAACCAAGAGCCTATTATCACCATCTCATTAATGCAGTCTCGCAGCTCTCTCAGCTTATGTCTTAGGGATATTTTTATCCAAAAATCTAAAACATTCTGTTTAGAAGAGTCCTCTTCTGTGAAGTGTGTTTTAGCTCTGTGGAAGTCACTCGGACTCTGTGTGTTAGGCCTGGTGCATGTGGATCTGTTTGTAGGACTGGGCCTTTTATTTTCTCCTTTCTTCTGTAATCACTGACAGCATCATGTCAAAGGGCATTCCAGGGATTTTCTCAACTGATTGCTTATTTCCTTAACTCTGATTGTGTGCATAGGTGAATTCACCATCTTCATGTTTCTGCTTTTGTATTTTGATTCTATTTACCATTTTAAAGATTTTATTAATATATTTTAAGAAATAGCTCATTTGATCCAAAATCATGACTACTTTCTATATCAGTTCCAGCCCTGTGCCCCCCTCAACAGACATATGCAAAGAGCACATTCAAGAAATCTTTTTTTTTCATCCAAAAATCCTCCTCCTTTGGAAATTGGTTACTTCAAACTCATTCTTGAACAGCTGCTGCAAAATCCTTTTGTACATGTGTTTGCATTTATCCTGTGCACTCCTGTGTAACAATATCTTTTATATGGCAAGATGAAGTTGAGTTGAAAGTGTGTTCACTTCTCATAAAATTTTTCTACTGGTTCAGTGTATCAGATCCTGAGGGGAATCTTCAGAAATTGTTGAGGGTTCCAGTCTGATACTTTTTCTTGTTAAATGGCCGATCCTGCTCTGTTGGAGTCAGTGGGGATTTTGCCCTCGAGTTCAAAGAAAATATGATCAGGCCCCACCTTTGCAGTTAAGGAAGAGGTTTGGTGTTTAGGATGTGTATTTCAAAGCTTGGCTCAAACAATTTAATATCATTATAGTCAAGCTTCCACGATTCCTACCCATGCCGTTATGCATTTATATTTTTAAACAGTATAAAGATGAGATGGGGATCAGCCTTGTAAGATTGCTTTGATAATTACAAAGAAGCTTCCCTTTTTTTTTTTTTTTTTTTTTTTTTTGCTTTCTCCTAATGATTAACTGCAACACAAACTGAAAATCTCTTATTACTGTTAGATAGCTGCATGCATCGTTTCCTCCCACAACCTATTCTTTGCATTTCAAATCCTCTTTTTCATCTGATCTGAACACCCACCCTTTGGAATGTGAGTGGTGGTCTCTGACTGTAATAGAATCACTTTTTTTTTGGCTCCACTCAGCTGAATGAAGAATGCTATAGTTATAATTGTTGCTTTTTTCCAGTAGAGTATTTGGCAGGCAACAGTGTGGTTTGGCAAGTGGGAGACTTGCAACCCGGAAAGGCAGCAGCCTCTGGCTAGCGTTGAAAACACCTTTTGGCGCCTTACTGTAGTAATAGTGATGACCCAAGAACAACAAGAAGTCTTGTGGCACCTTATAGACTAACAGATATTTTGGAGCATGAGTGTTCATGGGCAAAGACCCTCTTCATCAGATGCATGAGTCGGGGGGGGGTGACCCAAGGTACCTGTATGGGAAACTTAGATTGGCATTGGGTAGCAACTGAAGCTGTAACTCTTTTCTCTGCTGCTTCGTATTTTTGAGAGTCTCTTGTCTTGATTACTTTTGTTATCAATAGCATTTCATCTACAATACATACACTTCATTAGTAATTTGGGTCTAGATTTTAAAGTGACTAGTTTTTGTCTGGTGTTTGTGTTTGTTTTTGTTTTGATTCCCAAGTGGAGATGTATTTTATTCAGAACATGCTGAACACCCACCTTTAGAAAATTGGACCCTTATAAACATAAGGCTGATGCACCATAATAATCCTCTCATTTGGCTGGGTATGTAACACAGGCTGTATTTCACCCAGTGATGTATGCATTAAGCCCACTGAACTGGGGTAGAAAAAGTGGCGGGTGTGGGTAATGTCTGTCTGTTTTAGAAAGACTTCTGATTGCTCAAAGACTGTCAATGATGGGGACTTTACCATGTCCCTTGGCAATCTGTTCCATTGGGTAATTGCACAAAAGGTGCAATTACACAAGGAATTAACTTTGGAGTTCAGCGCTATATTGAAGTAGCCAGCAGAGAGTCTACACACATTTCCCCTTACTTGGAAGTTAACTTTGAAGTAGGGAGCCCAACTTAGACACCCTTACTCCATTCCCTAGAAGCAGGGTGTGTGTAGACGCTCAACTTCGAAGTTGCGCTTCAAAGTAAGCAACTTCAAAGTTACTTTTTTAGCGTAGACACAGCCAAAGTGTCTGAGAACCAGAGCACCTCTGCCCCCAGTGCTTATTTCCAGATTGAATTTTACCGAGCTCAGCTTTCGGACAGTGGATCACAGTGATTCTCAGTGCTTCTTTGAAGAGGCTTCTAGATCAAGGGTGAGAAAATGTTTTACTTTAGGCCTCACCTTTTGTTCCTGAAATTAGTAGCAGCTTCCCCCCACCCCCCAACCTGTCTAATGTAACCCAAATAGAAAGAAATTTTGATTATACTCATATGGGCAAAAAAAAAAAAGAGAGAGCTTTTGGGATGTGTATGAAAATAAGGATGTAGGATGTAAAATATTTATTAGTTGGTGTGTAAGTGTGAATACAAAGACATAAAAAAGTAACACATTTCAACATCTTTAATTAGATGAATGGACCTGAGACCCAGCAGCCAAACGAGCTGTGCCCTCCTTATGAAATTTCACACCCCCCCTTCCACCAGCGGGTCCAGCCCCCAATTTGTGCACCCCTGCGCTAGGCCTCCCTGGACAGGAGCTTTGAGGAGTCTTAAGTGGAGTAACCTTGAAATCACTAGTCGCTTCAAAATCCTGGCCTACAATTTCAGCTCTTAACATTTCCCTGCTGGTGTCCAAACAAAATAACAAAGTTAGGGGCTTTAACAAATGTGGAGTTGGGGTGTAGATTTATCCTGTACGGGTTTTTTTGGGGGGGGGTGTTTCAAGGCATTAGATTTCAGTTTAGATGTGGAAAATGTCTTTATTCAACCAGTGTATTGTAAGTAATACTGTATCTAATCTGAGAAACCCATAATGCTGTGAATATTTATAGGAATTTATGTCTGCCATAAAGCAGCTTTTATCATAGAAAGAGCGAAGGTAATCTCTTTTTTTTTTTTTTTTTCCCCTCCTGTCTCATTTATACTGAGTATGTGGCACTTTAATATGGCAGCTGAGGTAAAGCAGAAATTGCATTAAGTATCTGACAACTGCAAGCTGAGAATTAACTGGCATTCTCGTGCAATCTGCTGGCTCTAAAATAATTGGCACTTTCCAGTAGCATTTGACCTAATTTACAATTCCCTTTTTAACCTGTTTTTGGAGCTCAGACACGGAGCGTGAGTGTGCAGTCTGCAAACCTGTGGCACAATTTTCAAAGGTGCAGACCACCCACGGATACTGTTGAAGTCTATTAGAGCTGAGGGGTGCCCAGTGCTTTTGAATACTGCTATCCCAGTCTTGTTTGATTCTGTTGTCTATACTCATGTTTGAGTCGAGATTCTCACAAAAGAAAATCCATGCAGGGCTCCACTGTCATAAAGGGTGATGTGAACCCGTTGCATCTGTGTGTCTAGTATGAGGTTGGTCTGGCCAGCATTGAGGGTACGAGGGCCTGGACCTACGGCTGAGTCCCGAAAGGCCATAGGCAGCTGTGCACAGGTGGCTTGCTGAAGTGGTCACTAGCTGGCCCAAGGGAACGGGACAGCAAGATCTCATGAAACTCCCTCTCCCCTGAACTGTGTGCCAAGCTCAGGGATGAGTTGGGTGTCTTGATAGGGGGAGAAACTACAGGGGGAACCACTCTTGTCTGGCAACAGCTGTAATCCGTCATGGTTTTCACTAGCCAGATGACCAATTATCATAGGTGTGGCCCAGTTTCTCACGGTCCCATAAAGATTGTTGACCACCACCAGTCCTGGCTCTGTGTTCTGTGCTGTTGTTTAGCTTTACCGCTAAATGTCTTCTGAGAGCCCAGTAAGCAGTGGAACTGTTGGTAATGTGTTAGACAATACTGACCTCCCATGGTCTGGCAAAATCTCTTGGCACTGGTCAGGCGTCAAGGGTGCCGGACGCGAGAGGTTAAGCTTGTACAATGTGACTTGATGTGGCCTGGACAAAAGAAGTTAGAACTGCAAGTACGCCAGCTGTCTGCATCCGGTAGAATGTGCTTTCCGGGTCTGTGAATGTCTGGCAAGCTGCTTGTTTAACAATTACAGATGGGCCCAATGTATAACCTCCAATTTAAACACCCATCCCCCGCATGCTGTGCACTCACTCTCTGTAGCAGGCTGAAATGAAACTGGCGGGCCGTCATTGCGTTGCTGGTGAACGTGAGTAACTGCCGTTGACTCTAAGGCAGTTACTCACATCCCGTGAAGGGGGGAAAAAACATGGATCTGGAAACTGCTTAACTTTAGGGAAGTTCAGAGGTGGATCTGAACTTTGGCTTTGAGCCACCAGTGTGACAAAGCAGCAATAAAGCCCTCCTGGTGCTTTGAATTTCCGAGGGAGCTGAGCCGAAAGATGAAACCCCGCTGTGTCTCAGAGAAGGGCGGTTCCTTCCAGGACATGCGCTGATTGTCGTGGTGAGGAGGGATGTTAGCTAAGCAGCCTTCAGAAAGCGAGTGCTTCTCTCATTCTCGGCCGTACGTTTTCTTCTTTTATTTCAAACTGAGCCACATGTTCCTTCCTGTTTGAAGGAGGAGCGTCTGGCAGTATTACGAAGCCTTCTGCCCAGGGTGGGAACCTTTTTCTTAGTGAGGCTGCTGATGTCTGGGGGGTGTGGTGGGGGAGGAGGCTTGGGCCTCATGCAGCCTTGTGGGGAGGGGTGTGTAGGCTTGGACCAAAAATGGGGGGATTCAGGAGGGGGCAGAAGCTTGGAGTGTGAAGGGGGTTAGGATTCTGAGTGGGGCAGCAAGGAGGGGTTGGGGGGGTAGGGGTGTAGGTTGGAGTTAGTGCTGGGGCAGTGGTGCAGGTGCAAGCTTTAGAAGGCAGCTTGTGTGTGTGAGTGAGCTCAGGGCTGGGGCAAGAGTTGGGTGTGGGGTCGGGGAGGGAGTTAGGGTGTAGGGGGTCGGGGGGTGTTCTGATCAGGGCCAGGGAGCTCAGGGTGGAGGTACAGGGCTGGCAGGGGGTTGGGGTGCAGGACAGGCTGTGGAGCACTTACCTCAGCCAGCTCCCGGCAGGCTCCCCACACTGCTGGGGCTCCCAGAAGAAGCCATGGCCAGAATGTGCCCGAGGCCCCTCCCCCTGCCTGCAGCCATCGCCCCTGCAACTCCCGTTGGCTCTCAGTTCCCAGAGAGTGTGGGGCTTCTCTCAGTGCTGCCAATGGTGGTGTTGGTAGCTTCCGACGAGGAGGGGAACCACGGCTCAGAGCTTCCTGCCTGTAGCATGGAGCCTTGCTGCAGGCTGCATTAAATTAAACAGGGAGCCAGAGGTTCCCCACCCCTTTCTTATGTAGTACGAATTTACTCTTCCCCATGTAATTGGAGACAGTGGGACGTAGTGAACAGTGCATGGAACTGGGATTCAGACCCAGGGTCCCACTCCTAGCTCTGTCACTGGTTTACGGGGTGACATCAGGCAAGTCACTATCTTGAGACAATTTCCCTTCTTTGTGAAATGCTTTGAAATCTATGGCTGAAAAAAGTGCTATACTATAATAAAGGATTTAGACACTGAGCTTAGTGAGAGTTTTGCCACTTAAATATTTCATCAGCCAATTTCTAGTGACTTCTGAATACTGGCATAAAACTAAGATACATTGTGTAAGTGGTTTTTCAAGGGGATTCAAGGAGTGATTTCAGGAAGCCTAACAATGCTGTTAATAATACTGTAAATAAATCTGCTCAGTGAAAATCAAAAGATTTGGCCAAGCCTATTTCCAAAACACAAGGTGGTTTTACATGTTGAATCAGTTGAACCTAAAGCAAAGTTTTATATAGCACCTGCCAATTATCTAGCAAAATGGACAGGTGCCATTTGGTATCAAACAGGGCAGCTCTGCCCCAAAGAGTGTCCCAGTGTCCTGGCAGAGTAGTTTTTCCATGTGGCCCAAGTTCCTTTTACATTATTTTTATTTATTTAACTTTTAAACATTTTCAACTCCTGGCAAACATGCTGTCTTCTAACAGAGTGAGCCAGAAGATTTGACACACAAATCCAGGGAGCCGTCTATTAAGTTTTGTGTAATATGTTATTACAGAAACGCTGGCCAAGTGTAAGCCGTGTGACTATTTGAAGGGGTGGCTCTGAGTGGCTGGTTCCTGGTTGGAAGACAACAGGGGTGGGGAAGCTTTTTTTGGTTCTGGGTCACTGAGCCACAGAAAAATCAGTCAGGGCAGGTCGTGGGCATACAGAAGTGAGAAGCAGAAACAAAACCCTACGGATGTGGTCCCTGACCGAGGCACTTCCCACTCCAGTGCCACAGGCAGGAGGGTGGAGAAGGGTTCAGGGCTTCCCCCAGGCCAGATTAACTCTTCTGGGGTGGGACCAAACATGGTGGGGGTTCAGTGTGTGGAAGGGGGCTAATGGGGAGCAGGTGCGGCGTCTGGGCAGCAGGAGGGGTGCAGGAGCAGGCTGAGGGTCAGGGGTTGGGTGGGTGGGAGATGCTGGAGGAGGGTGGGGCGGGAGGGCCTGGGCAGGAGCATGGTGGGGGTGGGCTGGGAGGGGCTTATCTCTGACCACTGCCCCATCTTCTTGCTGGGGAAGTGGTGGGAGAAAAGCTTCCCCAGGGAGCTTTTTTGCCCACTGCTGCCAGATCCCACCCCCGCTGCTCTGATTGGCCAGAATTCTGGCCAATGGAAATGGCAGGAGTAACCTCATTGGAGGCAGCACAACACTGCCATTTTCCCCAGCTGAGAGAGGGGAAGGAGGTGTGGTGATGGCATGCGGAGCCCGGAGCCACATCCTGCCCACTCCAGGCGAAGCCCATCGGCTAGGTCCAGCCTTGGCTTGCCCGATCGAGCCTCAGGGCCCAGATCCATGCAAGCCGGGATTGGCTCAGGACTTCAGGCCAGGGGGTCCCTGCACTTGAAATACAGCATGGAAGAGCCTAGTCCCCAAGGAGCATTTATGTTCTTTTCCTACCCTAGTGAAACCACCGTAGCTGTGACGTGTTTCTTCCCATCCTCCTCTGTGCTGAACTCACTTACCGGACTCTCCGTGGCCACTGTTACGTGGCTCGTAAGTCCTGCAGGAGAAGGTCCCTCTTGTGTTCCATGGTTTGGCCTGGCCCATGACGTGGCCTCTCTGACTCGCGTGGGTTCAATCTGAGCATCTCTCATTAGACCTGCATCGTGCTCCGAGGAGATGGGGTGTCGCAAGGGCCCGGCACTCAGCAGAAGTGCCGGTTGGCCGTACGGAAGGGAGCGCTCTAGGAGAGGGAGTTGTAGAGCCCCGTGGCCCTCCATCCCTCTGAGTCACCGGGTGCCTGCTGCGCCCAGGGCTTGTGCTGCCGAAGTGGCACGTGTGAGCCCTTTAATGTCGGGACTGTAACACATGCCAATTGGATAAACTGCCCGAATTACTGGCGTGAGTAGGGACATGGGATGTTACAGCGTGGCTACCGCCAAGGTGCGGGCGCTGCTCTTGATGTCACTGGGGCCGGTTACCTCTGTAATATAAAATACAGGGGCCTGGGAGGTGGGGTGCGGCAGGCAGAATCAGGACCTTAGTAAAGAACTAGCATGTCTTTCCAATGTGTCCAAAATACGGTATATATGGGACCCAGGCAGTTCTCATCCAGCGCAGACATAGTCAATTGCATACATTTAAAATATGTCACGTCACCCCCACCCTTATCTAACCAGCGGCTGGGCTGCTGCCATCTCTTACATCTAAGTTTTGAAACCCTTTCGTAGCTCTGGCTGCTTTGTGGTTTTTTTTTTAAAGAAATAAACTTCTGAAATGAGAACTAAATGCTGCCCCCCCACCACGTTTCCCATGGGACCCAATGGGGCCAATTGCACTGGAAGGACAAAGCCTGGGAGTAGATGTTTTCAGATTTGGGCCCAAAGCCAGGAGACATTATAGTCTCCAGCTGAGATGAGTGTCTACAGCTGCTAGCGGACATGGACCATGGTCCCCTGTTCGGAGGGGAGAGGGCCAGGCCTTTTTCCTGATTGGAATGCCAGGGGAGTTGTTCCATGACATCTCCGTTCCTAAGAGGATCGTGTGGGACTGGCCCTGCCCTTTGCTCTCTCCCGTAACCTTTGGAGGTTTGTTCTTGGAAATGACTACAGGAACCTACATTGACTTCCCAAGGTCTAGCCAGGCTCTTTGTCAGCTGCCGAAACTCAGTCAGCTGGAGGAGAGTTTAAATCTGTAGCAACCTGAGGTGGGGTCTCAATTTTACAGATCGAGGCCCAGATTGTGCCAGCAGATCCAGGTAGGACTAGTTTAGCCATCTTGCTGGAGTGCCACTGGAGTTGGTGGGATTTTGCCCAGGCGCAAGGGTCTGTCCCATCTTGATCCAATTGCAGCATTTGCAACCTGGTTTGGGCTGTGTCCAGCATCTATCTCTACAGGAATGGCTTTGTTTGAGATTGCAGGTTTAATCTGATATGTAGGTTGAGGGCTGTAAAAGTCAGCGCATATTAGTGCCTGCATGAAACCATCATTGTGTAAGACGGTGAGTCTTTCAGATGGATTCCCAGCTACCACTGCAGAGTGCATGAACCTAAGGAGGCTTTGGGAAGCCTCTTTCCTTGGAGGCTTGAAAGAGCGGGTTAGAGACAAACAGCTCTCAAGAGTGGCCTAGGGGTACTTGTCCTGTCTCAGAATGGGGGAGATGGAGAGATGACCTCTGTAGACCCCCTCCAGCTCTAAATTCCTGGGATTTTGTGGCTTATTCCAGTGCAAAGCAGGTGTAGTATGCTACAGGTTGAACCTCTCTAATGTGGCATACTGATCCAGCAACATCCATAATCCAGCATGATTTTAGTTAGCTGGCCAACCAATTATCATGGGTGTGGCCACGTTTTCCATGGGCTCATAGTTTCCAGCCACCAGTCCTGGCTCTCAGTGTTCTGTGCTGTGATTTAACTTAATTCACCCCTAAATGTCTTCTAACAGCCCAGTTGGCAGGGGAAGTGTTGGTAATGCTGCTAGACAATATTGAGCAACTGTGGTTCATCAGATTCTCTCATCTGGCACCTGTCAGGTCCCGAGGGTGCTGAATGAGAGAGGTTCAACCTGTATGCTTGCTTTGCACAGGGGTAGATGCCTACAGACACAAGGGAATGGAGAATCAACTCCCCTGTTTTATTTTTTTCAGTAGAGCTGCAGTCTTCCATTTTATCCTTGCAAAAAGCTGCCTCCCCCTTTACAGGGTATTCCAACAAAGTGAGGAGGTTTGACTCTATTTGTGTCTCATAAATAAAGTCATAAGATTTCAAATGCTGGCAGGTATGTGTTTAGCTGAAGTATCCAGGAAGCGAATCTGAATAGCTGATTGAGACTTCTTTTCCTCTGGCATGTAGCTGCAGCTGGAATACGTGTCTGGAGGCATGTGAAAAACAGCTTGAACACGCTCTTTTTCCCTTGGGGATACATCAAGCAAAATGTTGTATTAAAAGGTTGAGTGTATTTTAACGTTTCCTTATTAATTGCAGTGCTGCAGCCAGCTACCTCAAAAGGAGCCTGACCAAAAGGACAATGATAAATCATTCAGCAGAGAGGTTTTGCTTTATTGCTTTTGAAAAATAACAAGGTTAATAATAATATAATATATATGGAGATACACATCTCACAGGACTGGAAGGGACCTTGGAAAGTCATCAAGCCAGTCCCCTGCCCTCTTGGCAGGACCAAGCACCATCCTTTTTTTAAAAAAGCCATATGCCCCAGGTCCCTAAATGGGATCCTCAAGGACTGAGCTCACAGCCCTGGGTTTAGTAGGCCGATACTCAAACCACTGAGCTGTAATTTTTGCATTGCAGTTGCAGGTTCTAGCCGAACCTTTCTGCCAGGCTCTGCTGACAGCTAATCACTGCTGCAGCAGACTGCGTGTGGAATAATTTAGGTTGCCCTTCCATAAAGTGTGCAGCTAAGGGCTGATGGGTCACAGATCACTGTCACAGATCACACGGTCCCTGTGTGAGCGGCTGGAGTGCCCCGGGGAGTATAATGTTAGAAGGAAAACATGGCAATATCTGCGAATGTCACGCCCCAGCAGTGCCTGGGATCTGTTCCTTCACAGAGAAGTGAAGTGCTGTGGAAAGAATGCTCTGCGGCTTGAGGGTGGCAGTGGAAGGAGGCGTGTTCGTAACCTCACAGCCTTTGCATGCCGAAGGGTGTGGGAAGCAAAAGCCTGAGTAGTTTGTTGGGAAAGACTTTGGCTCTGGGCTGCTCCTCTGCAGCCTCTCTGACGCCCCTCCCCTATTCTGTTCACTGTCAAGAAAATCCTTTTGTCTCAGCTCTTGATAAGCCCACTTCATCTTAGGGCTACCGAGGTGGTCAGTTGTGTTATCCCAGGGCTTGTCTACAGGCCCAGAAGCATAGAGAGAAGCTGAACTGATCTAAGACAGGTTTACACTCCTTGCAACAAAGCCTGCTGCCAGCTTTGTCCACATGTCTATTCTGGAGATACCATCACTGGACCTAAGCAGGTTAGTCACAGAATCACAGGCACATTCTCATGTTCCTCAGCTAACATCATATATGCCATCATGTGCCAACAATGCCCAAATGCTCTGTATATTGGACAGACTTTAAACTCTCTTTAGACAAAGAGTTAATGGGCACAAAACAGACGTAAAAAACACTCCTGATCCACAAACCGGTCAGCTGACATTTTAATGGAGTGGGCCATTCTGTTAATGACTTAAGAGTTTGCATCTTACTGAAGAGGAATTTTCACACTACTTTGGAAAGAGAGGCTGCTGAACTCTCTCTTATATTCAAATTCGACATATTAATACATGGTTTGAACCGGGATGGGAATTTTCTGGGTCATTATAGGTGCTTGTTTGCATACTTGGCTTAATCTAATTCTTGACACCCCCCCCCCCCCGCCCCTCCACTCTCTGATTTGCTCACCTTGATAATTTTTTTTCTGAGTTGTCAACCTTGATTACTATTTTTGGTTCTCTGTGCCATAAATATTGAGTCTGGTATGGCTATGGGCTGAAGAAGTGGGTCTGTCGCATGAAAGCTCATCACCTACTAAATTATTTTGTTAGTCTTTGAAGTGCTACTGGACTGCTTTCTTGTTTTGGTAGTATGTAGACTAGCACAGCTATCTCTCTGTTACTCATGTAAGAGTGTCCACCTACAAAACAGCACCTGCTCAACAACCACACCTTACCTTCAGCTGAGGCAGTGCTGGGCATAGACCAGGCCTGAGGCACAGGCAGGTTAAGGGCCAGATTTTACAAAGGCATTGAGGCAACCAAGGATGCAGATGGGTGCCTAGTGGGATTTTCAGAGGCAGCTAAAACAGGCCCACTGGCTTGTCCACTGATACTCAGACTAACAGAGCTAGAAATTCATGTGACAGCACGTGTTTCTGCTAACACTTTTATGACCGCCTATGTGTGCCTCAGCTTCTCCAATATCAGTGGTTCCCAAACTTTCCAGCATCACATCCCCTTGTGATTTTTGAGAAACCCTCACCCCCCGCCTCTTCTTTGCCATCATCCAGCGCCCGCTTGCCTAAAAATTAAATTTGTAATTTAAAACAAACACAAAAATAAAAAGTACAGATAGTTTTTCTTGGCCCCTTGCAGGAACCTGGTGCAGCCCGAGCTGGCCAGCTGCCTGAGCCCCATGCCAGCCACCACCCGCCTGAGGCCTGCGTTGCCAGAGCTGCCAGCTCTCAGGGCCCCAAACTGCCAGGGCCAGCTGCCCACACACCAGCTGCCGCAGACCCTGGGCCAGCCACCGAAGCTGCATGCGCTTCTGGGGCGAGCCACCCACCCACCAGCCTGAGCCACCCAAGCCATGCACTGCCAGGGCCAGCCACCCACCTGGCAGCCCAAGCCGCTCAAGCTCTGTGATGCTGGGGCCAGCCATTCAAGACCCACGAGCCCTGCAAACCAGCTGCCCAAGCCCTCCCCTGCCATCCCCCAAAGCCAAGCACCACCATCCCCCCCACTCTTACCCCATCCTCCTCCCACACCAAGACACCGTCATATCCCTGGGGAATCTTCAAGGGCATTGACACCTGGCAAGTAGCCACCCAACAGGAGATGGGTTTCCCCACCTCTCAGGAGCATTGTCCAGCTCCTGAACAATGGACACGGGAGGAGGAAACAAAGGAGTTGGCTACTGGAAGGAGTCAGAGTTCTCATCGTGAATCTGACCGAGGAGGTCAGACAGTGACCCCTTGAACAAGGAAGTTTATTGCAGCATTGCTGGACTCTGCGCGGTGTGTTAACCGTCCTTTGTCTCTGCTGGCGTAAGGCATTCTTATGCTGGGTTCCGGGGGGTTAGATAAACCAGGGCTTTGACTGTGCTGCAAATGCTTGGGGAAGCGCATTAATCCAAAACGTGTATAAATCTCTGCCAGGCGCAGCTCTCAGCGTATGTCTTCACTACAGGGGAGATCGACTCTGCTGTGGTCGTTCTTCCAGAGTTGAATTTAGCATGCAGAGTGGTGATGCACTAAATCGAAGACACAGGGGGGCCCCATCCACTGCGATACTCCTGCTCCAAGTGGCAGTAAGGCATTAGTGGAGACAGTGCTGAATTACGATATGTTGACTGTAGCTACAAAATTAACACCCCTGGAACTGCATACCTTAAATCGTCCTTCCCAGTAATGTAGAGCGGCCCTCAGCTGGGCTTGCTGAGCAGACCTTCGGGTGCAGAGCTGGATTCCCAGGGGTTCAATCAGTGATGTCTCATGCTGTGCCTTGGATGAAAAGTAAGACCTCTTGGTGATGTTCCGTCTGATTTTTTTTTTTCCATCCATGGGTGGAATAAATTTTGTTACATGCATCAAGGCCTGTGTCCATGTGCACCACCAGTAGAAACGCACGCTCCTGGCTCTGGGGCACTGCTAATCAGCTGGTTGCCCAAGCAGTGAGCTTACAGGGAACACTGCTCATTGGGGGTCTGGTAACTGAAGACACATGGGGGGCCACAGACTCTACACATGACACCAGTCTTGTGGGATCTGTGATGACACGGTGGATTCATTTTTTTTTTTTTTTTTTAATCAGGGTGATTTAAATCCATGATTGAACTCGTGGTATAAATCACCAAGTGGAAACCTTGATTTAGATAATGGAATTTAATCAACTTTTTCCCTTTATATATCAGTTATTTTCTGAGGAAAGGTGCATTTTCGTTGGTGGACATAACAGTTAAAACATGTGGATTGATAGCTAAATGGAGCCTTTGCACGAGAATTGGTCCATCTTTTTGCTACCTAGCTGAGTACTTTACAACTATGCATTTGCAGATGATACCAAGTTGGGAGGGGTTGCGACTACTTTGGAGGATAGGGTCATAATTCAAAATGATCTGGATAAATTGGAGAAATGGTCTGAGGCGAACAGGATGAAGTTTAATAAGGACAAGTGCAAAGTGCTCCACTTGGGAAGGAACAATCAGTTTCACACATACAGAATGGGGAGAGACTGTCTAGGAAGGAGTACAGCAGAAAGGGATCTAGGGATTATAGTGGATCACAAGCTAAATGTGAGTCAACAGTGCGATGCTGTTGCAAAAAAAGCAAACATAATTCTAGGATGCATTAACAGGTGTGTTGTGAACAAGACACGAGAAGTCATTCTCCCACTCTACTCTGCGCTGGTTAGGGCTCAGCTGGAGTATTGTGTCCAGTTCTGGGCACCGCTGTTCAAAAAAGATGTGGAGAAACTAGAGAGGGTCCAGAGAAGAGCGACGAGAATGCTTAAAGTTCTAGAGAATGTGACCTATGAAAAAAGGTTGAAAGAATTGGGCTTGTTTAGTTTGGAAAAGAGAAGATTGAGGGGAGACATGATAGCGGTTTTCAGGTATCTAAAAGGGAGTCATAAGGAGGAAGGAGAAAACTTGTTCTTCTTGGCCTCTGAGGATAGAACAAGAGGCAATGGACTTAAACTTCAGCAAGGGAGGCTTAGGTTGGAGATTAGGAAAAAGTTCCTAACTGTCAGGGCGGTCAAACAGTGGAATAAATTGCCAAGGGAGGTTGTGGAATCTCCATCGCTGGAGATATTTAAGAACAGGTTAGATAGTACTTGGTCCTGCCATTGGGGAGGGGGCTGAACTCAATGGCCTCTCGAGGTCCCTTCCAGGCCTAGTGTTGTATAATTCTATGACTTCTAGGAATTATAGAGCTTAATATTTTTCAATTCTTATTAGTGGTACAGTTTTACTGTGTTAGGAAACTGGTAAATGATATATTGCTCATTTACTAGATAATTAACATTTTGCTTATGATTTGTCAAGCTGCATTTGAATGGTAAGTGGAATTCAAATAAACACAAGCCAACACACAATTTATTTTTCTGAAACAAAACAGCTTTACATCTTCTAGTTATGTGAGTTTCTCTTTTCAGTACTTGGTTCACATTTACAATGAAATGACTTATGAAACAGAGGGATTAACTGCAGTCAGCGAATTAAACTGATTGTTTTGGGTCATCCTGGAAGAAATTTCAAATATACCTTAATAAAAAGGACAGAGACTTAAATTTCTAGTTGTCTAAGGGCTTGTCTACGCTAGCTACCTACTTTGAAGGGAGCATGGTAAGTAGGGTGTTGGGAGATTATTAATGAAGTGCCGCGGTGCGTATGCAGCACTTCATTGAGCAAATTCCCCCCTTCGGCAACTTCCAAGTGTTAAAATTTTGAGGAGTAAAGGGACTTGGAAGTACCATCAGGTGAGCTGCGGCTAGACGCAAGCCGGCACTTCGAAGTTTAACTAAGTATTTACATAATGCCTTCAAAATTTTGAGGAGTAAAGGAACTTTAACGTACCCCGGGCACTTGGAAATACCGGCAGGTTAGCCGTGGCTACACGCAAGCTGGTACTTCGAAGTTTTAACGCTTTGAAGTTGCCGTGGGGTGGGGGGGGGATTTGTTTAATAAAGTGCTGCATATGCACTGCAGCACTTCATTAATAATCTCCCGACACCCTACTTACCATCCTCCCTTCGAAGTAGGGAGCTAGTGTAGATGCAGCCTAAGTTTCTTGAAAATGATGGAGTGAATCTCTTAAGTTACTCAGGCTGAACTACTGTGCCATATATATAAAGTTTTATTGCAAAAGTTTGATGCTTTGCCTCCAATTCTTTATGTAGTAAAGCAGCCTGTAAAACAGAGATTTTGACACCAGCTCGTGGGTTCCACATATTTAATTTAAATACTTCAAGAAATCATAACACACTTAAGCTTTAATATATTTTTTTATTAACTTCAGATTTCTTTATAAACCGATTTGCTCTTCAAATGAATGATTATAATTTATGACAGCATAAAATCTAATATGATAAAGATGGTTTTGATTCCTCCATCCCCAGAGCTCTTTTTCTTTCCTTTATTTTTTTTATCCACTCTGCTATAGACAGCAGCTCTGTTGGCCTTGTGCCATCCTTCCTGTCCTCTTGCTTAGCTGCCTCACAGGAGCACCAAAGTGGCGGCTTTCCCTACAAGAAGACTTCTGTGTTTTGCCAGCTGCCTTCTATGTGCCGGTGTGAGACAAATTACATTAGCACCCTGCGTGCCCAGAGGGCTTTAAGGGACTTGCTCTCATTTATTAGCTGGAGCAGCCTGCCTGCCAACATTGGCTACAGCCCCAAAATGGAGCGGCACCTGCCCCAGAGCAGCGCGAGGGATGAGTGTGGAGCTGCCGGGAGAGAACAATTCAGTGGCTTTCGGGTTCCAAGCTTTTTGGTTCATGGGCTGGTATTTCTTACAGGGGTCGGCAACCCGGCACGAGTGCCAAGTGCAACCCGTGAGCCATTTTCCGTGGCACCCAGCGTGAGCTCACCCTCGCCCCTCTTGCTCCCGTGCAGGAGGGGCACAGAGCTCAGCAGACGCCGCTCCCCTGCGAGCGGAGCCAGTGGGGACGTGCGAGCCCTGCCAACGGGTTGGCTGGCAGAGGGACCAGGCCGGGCTGGGCTGCAGGGACATGGCGCTGCTGGGAGCCTGGGGCTGGGCCCTTCAGCCCAAAGGTGGGGCAGGGGCTGGGCTGCCCCGACTCCTGCCCCACTGCACTTCCCGTACAGCTGCGGTCTGTAGTGCTTCCTGGGCTCACTCATGGAGCCAGGGCAGGAGCCAGTGGCTTTGTCCCTGTGGCGGAGCACGGAGGGGACATCGGAGACAGGCATTCCACGTGCCCCAGGCTGTGCATTTTCAGGGGCTTCTGCCTGGGGCTGACTCGGAATCAAAGCCCTGGAGCGCAGCCGCCTCCCTCTCCTGCCCGCCGCCTGGGCAAAGGCTCTGGTGAGCAATGTAGCAGTCCCAGCTGTGCAGGACCCAGCCCACTGCCCCAGGCCAGCTTTAACCCTGGGCCGAATGAGCACTGGACATCCAGACTGCTGCAGCCAGGAGCCCAGCGGGGACTGGGCACCCCAAGGCCCGGCTGCCACTCTGGGGCTCACAGACCAAGCCTGGCTCCCGCAGACCAGGAAATCCTCTCCCCCTGTATTTACCCTCTTGTCCCGCTGTGCCGCTCCCCTATTCGCCCCACACCACCTGGCCCTCCTCCCACAGATCAGCACCCAACCCACCTTCAAACACACCCTGCCACCCCAGGGGCCCCCATCCCCCCATCACACACGTGGCTAGGCCCCAGGGATGGAAGGAATAGAGTAACCCTGAAGCGCCCTAGGATCAATCCCCCATTGTAATCAGGACTTGGTAGGAGTTTAAGACCCTGCAGCACTGTTCAGAACTTCGCGCTGCAATCAGTTCAGCCAAGATCCTTAACACTCCGCCTAAGAAAGTTTGCTGACCCCGATCTGCATCTCTGTTTGTTTATTAATGAAGCTCTTGTAAGTAGGGCTGTTAGTGACATTAAAAAGTATCACCGGCACTCAGCACCCTGCCCCGGCACCCGGACTGACTCGTGTGATTTGGAAGGGGTGGAGCTTGCTTCTTGTGGCCTTGTTGATCAAGTCATTCACCAGGCCCACTGATGAGGGGGGAGAGGAGGCTTGAAGTTGTGAATTCACTTCGCCATGGCTGCTTGGACCTTTTCAGTGCAGACCTAAAGCACTAAGTTGGACTCTGTTTTTCTTTTTCTGTCAAGTATTTTTTCCTGTCTCTAGTTCAGCTGCTAACTACACTAGCTGATGACTTGCTGCCGGTCCTTTTGCTACAATCAGCAGTGCTTTCTGTTGCACAAAGCCAACTGTGTTGATGGAATCCAAGACGATGCAATCCTAAAAGGTTCTTGAGCTTTGAAACACGGAGGCTGTGTCTGCACTAGCTCCCTACTTCGAAGGGCGCATGCTAAGTAAAGTGCTGAGAGATTGTTAATGAAGTGCTGTGGTGCATATGCAGCAATTCATTAAGCTGATTCTCCCCCACCGCAACTTCCAAGTGCTGGCTCGCGTGTAGCCGCGGCTCACCTCAAAATTTTGAGGACTAGAGGGACTTCCAAGTTGCCCAGGCACTTGGAAGTACAGGCAGGTGAGCCGTGGCTACACAGGAGCCGACACTTAGAAGTTTAACGCTTCAAAGTTGCCGCGGGGGGAGAATTAGCTCAATGAAATGCTGCGTATGCACCGCAGCACCTTTTTAATAATCTCCCGACACCCTGCTTAGCATGCTCCCTTTGCAGCAGGCGGCTGGTGTAGACACAGCCAGCATGAGGTTGCTGGAGGTATAACTCAATGTGTTGTAAAACAAGAGCCTTTCAGATATGCTAAAAAGGCCAGTTCTGTAACAACTGCTTGAGCCAAACTGTAGTGCTAGCAAGAGGTATTGAAATAACCCAGTTCAGGGGGCATGCGGGTGTTAGTTGAAGGAACCCACATGTTACGTTGACTCTATTCATTAGCTGCTTCAAATTGTAGATGTAGAGTGTACTTAATAACTGACCAAATGTAGTTCGATCCTGAGTCTGCCCTCCAACTTCTGCAGTCCTGTTAGTTAAAAGTGCTGCCAAGCGCTCGCTTTGCGTGGCTGTTTACACCAGCGCAGCGTGTAGAACAATGAAGAAGCAAACTCGTTGGTTTTTAAGGGTGTGGGAAGTGCAACTAGATTTCAAGGGCCTTGCTTATTTCAAATCAACATGGCTGTATTTTTCTGTCACAGGCAGGGAAGCATTGCACGCGCTGTCTGAGTGGTACCAGAGGCATCTCTGCAAATTGTAAATGGCTGTGGCATAATCCCAGCTCTTTGTCAGATCAAGTCATGCCATGAAAGATTTTCTAAGTATAACTTGTGACATGGGTAGTACTTAATCCCTTCTGGAACATGCAAGTTCAGGCTTACAGTCAAGGCTGGCTCCCAGCTAGAGTGTCATTGGAACACCTGGATTGTAAGCAGCTGTGATCAAGGTAGATACTTGAATTTGAAACATGATGAGGGTGGGCATCTCTTACTTAGAATAGTTTTAAATGGAGAGTGACTCCACTAAAATCAGTACTGCTTCTTTCCATCCCTCTGATTATTGGTTCCTCCCCTGGGACAGCAGTCTTGCTGAGCATGGGTCTCGTTTCTGGAAAGCCTTGAAATTTGTGACATTTCTGTGCAAGATGTTTTCTTCCTGTTGTGTTGGTTGCAGGGTGGATTAATTAAAATCACCATGTGGAAAGCCTGCATGTAAAGCATCGCTTTTAATCAACCTTTCCACTTGGACTTTAGCTATTTGCTAAAGAAAGGCACATTCTTGTTGCTGCATAAAACCTATTCTTTTACGATTAAATAAAACCTTTGTGCTAACTTAGTACATCTTTTTGCTACCCAGGTATGTATGCTCTCTCGGTCGCTCTAAGCAATTATATTTTCCTATTCTTATTAATCGTACATTTTTTAGTATGTTAGAAAATGATGAATAATGTATATTGCTTATTCACTGGATAAGTTACTTTTTGCTCATGATTTTTGTCAATTCCAGTTACCACTTTAAAGTAGCTTTAATTAAACACATAAGACAGCATATAATATTTAGTTTTTTAGTGGCCAAACAGCCTTGCATGTTGTGGATATGTAAACTTCTCTTTATAAAAAACATGTTTCTTATTTACAACTAAATGGGTTATTAAACCAAAGGATCAACTGTAGTCAGTGAATTATTTCAGGTCAGCCTGGGAAAATGTTCTAATGTGCTTTAAGTGAGAGTGATGGGAACTTCAGTTAAGGATGTCCTATTGTGCAGTATTAATAAAACTTGACTGTGAAAGTTAAATGTCTTAACCCAATTCTTTCTTTATATAGAAAAACAACCTTTGACTCAGTGTTTTTTTAATAAAGACCATGGATTCAGCATATTCATTTTTTATTTAAATGTTCTATGAGTTTATTATACACCTGGGCCTTAACGTATTTGGCATTAAACTCAGATTTCATGTTAAATATGTTTATATTTAAAAAGAGAAACTTATTCTAATTTTAAATAAGAAAACCTTTTTCCTCCCCAAATCATCTATTTTTACCCATCCTGGTTTGTTGGACTTTTGTCTGTGTTTGGGGGAGGAGGAAGGTTATTTTAATTTATTTTTTTGTTTTGTGTTCTTAAGGGGCATTTGCAACAGTTAATGCATAACAGGAAAGAAGGATCAGCAGCTGATGTGCTTCAGGTCAAGCTCTAAATGTTTATTAAACAATATGAATGTGATTGCACTGTGGTGTGACCGCTGATCTAATTAGCTTTTGGAATATAGCCATTAATACAGGGCTATGTACAGTAACACTGTCACTTGATTTCAGTTGGAAACTTTTTCCCTGCAATTGTTCAAGTAACACTTACTTAAGGTTTAACAAAAATGGACAAAAAAATCTCATTCCCTTTCTCTTTCATGTACAGTAAGTTTGAATGCTTTCAGGGCAAGTCTACATTACGGGAAAGGTCAAATTAAGGTACGCAATTCCCGCTATGTTAATTATTTAGCTGAAGTTGACATACCTTAATTCAGGCGTCTGTGCAGTCTTCACTAAGGGTCAACTTCCCTTTCTTCTAACGGGGGTCAGGAGTACCGTGGGGGCACCCTGTAAATTCAATTTAGCGCTTCTCCACTAGGTGCACTAAATCAAACTCTGGAAGATGGATCACAGCATGTAATGTACATGTACCTTCAGTGTATAATCAGTTTCACTGTGTCTCCTATTCTCTTTGCCAATTTCCCTGGTTGTTTGTATGGATGTTTTGCACACATCAACCAAAGAGAAGAGTATTTAATAACCTAGGAAAACCTGGGTGTAACAACACAAAAACTGCTTGGGCATTCCAGGGAGTCTATCTAGGGCCTGAAAGGGTCTTAAGTTATTTGTTAACAGAACAATTCAAGTCGGTGTCCTATTTAAGAATATATTTAATGTGGTTAATTCTTCTAAAGAATGCTGGCATATAGTTGCTGGATATTATCAGCAGTTGCAGCAGAGTTCAAGAACTCGGTGAGTTTGAAGAGTTGAAAAAGTCATCATCTCTTCTTTGACTCTGAAGTAAAGGTCTTAAAATTGGGAGGAGTCCAACTCGAGTGGCAGAAAAAGGCAGGGTGGATCTGTGTGAGCACTTGGGCCTTTTAAGTACAAGAATGGATAAAATGATAAAATGTTTCTGGTCTGTAGCGTTCTGTGGCTGCCACCTGGCACTCTGGTCCTGCAGGTGGATGTCCTAGCATCGGATGTTGTTAGGGTTGTTCAGAAGACCTGCAGGGCCAGAGTGCTTCTTGCACAGCACCTGGAGGGCAGGGGTAGGCTCTTACTAACCGCTTCCTTGCACTTAGCTCCCTCAGCGTCAGTGAGTCATAGCTGTGGCTGCTCTAAATCAGTGTCATTCAGGGACGAGCAGCCACGAATAGTGGATTGGCTGCATGAGTGGTCCTCCTTCACCTCAGTAGCCTGCTGGGGTTCCACCTGCTGTCCTACGGCCCCGTCTGCCCTCCTTCCCTGTGTGCCTCTTGGGCACTGGAGCTCACATTTCCTACTACGCCCCGTCCCTCCCTTCCTCCCAGTACTTTCAGAGCAACGCATCGCCTGGTTCGCACTCTGTCCCCTTCCCTTCCAGAACTGGAATGTCATGAACAGCTGATTTGCAGCATTCCAGCTCTGGAAGGGAGGGGGAGGAGTCAGGAGATTTGCAGCTCTTCTGCCAGTGCTGTAGGTGAGGGAGAGGGGGAGAGAAGTAGGAAGTGTGGGGCTCTGAGGCACAAGAGGTGTATAAGGGGAGGGTGCAGCCAGGGGGTCCAGAAGCTCCAGTTGGAGCCCCAGGGGGCTGCATGTGAGCCGCAGGTTGCCTACCACCAGTGTAGGTTCACCGGAGCTACGCTAACCTATACCACTGAGGATCGTAAGAACAGCCATAGTGGGTCAGACCGTAGGTCCATCAAGCCCAGTATCCTGTCTTCCAACAGTGGCCAATGCCAGGTGCCCCAGAGGGAATGAACAGAACAGGTAATCATCCAGCGATCAATTAATTCCCTGTTGCCCATTTCCAGCCTCTTGCAAACAGAGGCTAACGACACCGTCCATACCCATCCTGGCTAATAGCCATTGATGGACCTATGCCCCATGAATTTATCCTAGCTCTTTTTTAAACTTTACGAGAGTCTTGGCCTCCACAACATTCTCCGGCAAGGAGTTCCACAAGTTAACAGTGCATGGTGTGAAAAAATGTTTCCTATTGTTTTGTTTGTTTGTTTTTAAACCTGCTGCCTGTTGTTTTCATTTGGTGACCCTGAGTCCTTGTGTCGTGAGAAGGAGTAAATAACAATCCCTTATCTATTTTCTCTACACCAGTCACAATTTTATATACCTCTGTCATATCTCCCTTTAATCCGGCCCCTTGGAGTTACATTGGGTAAAACTCGTGCAAATTGGAGTAGAATCCTGCCCAATTTTTACTAAATAAGCCCCACCGGTCCTGCTCCAAGCCAGTGAGAGCAACAGTTCTCCAGACTCAGCCGCTGTTGCTCAGTACAGCTCTTGCTTCCATTATACAGGACAGTAACTGCTGCCCCCAGCATAGTTTCCCTTTTAGCACCTCAATTGGCGATTCGATTTCCTGCTTGACAGGGACACGTGAGACGTCCTGATTTTTAAATCTCCCAAGTATGAAGGAGTAAGCGCTTTCCCGTGCTCCTTTTTCCACTGCTGCTGAATCTGACATTTCCTGCACTGCAGTATCCCTCGCTCAGGCTTTTGGGTGACGGAGACAGAAAGCGTATTGAACCGTTTGGGTTAAATCGGTATCAGCCACACACAGGCTGCAGCAGGTGACTCTGCTGGATTGCAAAAACCATTTAAAAATTTCTGAGTTGGAGTCCCTTAGCTTGTATAAATCAGAGCTGGCTTGGTCTACACCAGTGAGAATCAGCCCTGCTATGCCCAGACCTAAGTATTAAAGCTTTGCCCCTTGTGTTGTAGAAAGTTCGAGACTTTCTGTAAAGCCTTTAAGGTACAGAAATGTCCATTTCTTTTCAAGGGGAGACAATTTCTTTACGAGTGGCGCAGGTAGTAGAGCTTCTGCTCTACGTCTGATGTTCTGTTTTTCTTTCTGAGTGGGCCCTCTTCCCCTGGGTAGCATTTCTTTCAAGTCTGCCCTTTACCTCGATCGTAGGCAGTGGTGCTTTTACAGAACGTATCACATAGGGACCATGGTGTAAAACGTATAGTTTTAGCAGGACTTGTGTTCTCTGTGTGCAGATCAGAATATTAATGTAGAAATAAAGGAGCTTGATATATAACCTTTTTGCAGAGGATTTGGCTTCCTCCCTGGCTTTTACTGGCCCAGGAAGTGGCAGTTGCAAGACTGGCCCTGAAGGCCCTCCATGACCGTACAGTACTCCACATTCCTGCCAGCCTGGGCCACCCTGGTGATCTCTGTGCTGTTGATTCTATCATTCTATGAAACATAGAATGCTAGGACTGGAAGGGACCTTGAGAGGTCATCGAGTTCAGCCCCCTGTCCTCATAGCAGGACCGAGTACTGTCTAGACCATCCCTGATAGACATTTATCTAACCTGGTCTTGAATATCTCCAGCAATGGAGATTCCACAACTTCCCTAGGCAATTTATTCCAGTGTTTGACCACCCTGACATTTAGGAGCTTTTTCCTAATGTCCAACCTAAACCTCCCTTGCTGCAGTTTAAGCCCATTGCTTCTTGTCTTATCATCAGAGGCCAAGAAGAACAAGTTTTCTACCTCCTCTTTACGACACCCTTTTAGATACCTGAAAAGTGCTATCATGTCCCCCCTTAATCTTCTCTCTTTCAAACTAAACAAGCCCAATTCTTTCAGCCTTCCTTCATAGATCAGGTTCTCTAAACCTTTGATCATTCTTGTTGCTCTTTTCTGGACCCTCTCCAATTTCTCCACATCGCTCTTGAAATGCAGTGCCCAGAACTGGACACAATACTCCAACTGAGGCCTAACCAGCGCAGAGTAGAGTGGAAGAATGACTTCTCGTGTCTTGCTTGCAACACACTTGTTAATGCATCCCAGAATCAGGTTTGCTTTTTTTGCAACAGCATCATGCTGTTGACTCATATTTGGCCTGTGGCCCCCTATAACCCCAAGATCCCTTTCTGTCATACTCCTTCAGCATGTAGCAATTCCTGATCTCCATTGTACTGTACCCTGGGCTCAGGAGGGGGATTTTTTGGTAGGAGTGGGGTGGGATTGCTTGTTGCCAAGGGCAGAGATTCTGGCTTGAACAAAGTCTCTCTGTAAAACGGTGGTGGAGGTGTTTGTTTCTGGATTGGAGACCGTTTGTGTCAGGGGCCAAGTGATGGAGCTGAAAATATAAATGGTTGATTGTTGAGCATAAAACTAGTTAAATCCCTTTTTGCTGTTAGGTAAGAGACCTACTTACCATGGCACGCCCCAACAGTTGCTAAAGACTTGCCGTGCTGGGCTTTTTTCACCAGTGGAAACGGATCAGAATTTTAGGCCGTTCGAACCTGTGCACAATAAACTCAGTGGTGATGTAAGTGTCCCAGGATAAAGCTGAGGATAATGTGTGGGGCCTCCATTTTACCTGGGCTGGTTCAGAAGTCTTTAGCCTTGTGGGTGGCAGTCTGGGAGGGAGCTTGTCAGTGCCTAGCAGAAGAGAGGGAGGCGGAAGCGATCCAGAAGTGGTGCCACAACTACCACACTAAGCTTAACCTGCGCTTAGACTACGTCTAGGCTACCCCGGCAGATCAACCCGCTCAGGATTGACCTCCTGGAGTTCGATTTCACGCACCTAATATGGACGCACAAAATGGATCTCTCAGGGGTCGCACTTGGCTCCTGCACTCCTCACGAGACGCAAGGGGTAAGGGAAGTCGAGGGGAGAAACGCTCCCATGGACCTTCCCCAGTATGGACAACCAAGTCAGGCGAGCGCTGATACGTCGATTTTTAGCTACGCAATTGCATCAGCTAGAATTGCCTATCTACGGTCGACTTATTTTGTCTAGCCGAAGTCCTGATTGGGCCCGCACATACCGTTGTGCTCAACCAGGGGTATTGCTGCTCTGATTGCTGCAAAACGCAATTTCTCTGGGACCGGGTGGAGGGAGGGCAGTGTTTTGTGTGGAGAGTTTGGGCATTGATTTGTCTTAAGTCTAAATAGCCTGTGTGTTATTCAAGGGCAACACTCTTACTGATCAACTCTGTGAGTGGCTTAGTAGGAATTTATAGTGACCTTTTGTTAACTATTACCAGCGTGCCCCTCAATGCTCTCTTCCATCCTCAGCTCACCATCGTTTAGGGATGAGCTGTCCCAGATGAAGCGTGAGAGAAAAACCAGGAGGGCCTGCGGCAGAAGTTTCATGCTGAGGCTGATCAGATGGATCGTAAAGATCCTTTGGAATTCTTCTGCCCTGGCTGCGTGGGAGGCAGTGAAGTTGCCTTGTCTCCACCATAGTATCTGCGTAGCATCACTCTGCTGATTGGTTCCAGGTGGTAGGCAGTCTGCTTAATCTAGGCTGTCTTCGCTTGTTTGCTGATAGGTGCTCCTCTGTCCTGAGTTAATTTGCGGATCAAACCGAGGAGCCAGACTTAACTGCCTGCAGCCATGGTGGAGCTGGGAGAGTGTCTGAAGAGAAGAAGCATTAGGTCTTCTCTGCACGAGTGTCACAGCTGAAAATTCTGCATGGTTTGGGAGAATCTCTGCTCTGAATCCTCTTTATGTTTTGGTTGTGGGATGCTGGTAGTCAAGGCATTCTCTGTGCAGGCTCCATGACTTAGTAATTCACACTTTTCCCCCACCAGGGTGTTGACTTCTTGTAGCCTGTCTGAGTGGGCTTCTGGGAAGGCTGAAGGTTATATTTGTGTGTGTGTGTGTGTGTGTAATGCGAAGGCAATTCTACAGAGATTGGTGAGATGTCCTGGTGGCTCGTATGTGATGAAACTGGCTAGTCCAGGGGTTGGCAACCAAAATTGCAAGAAGAGCCCCTTTTTTAAATTCAAAGTAACAACCTGGATAATTCAAGAGCTGCAATCCACGTGAATACGAGCTAGTCCTTAATAAATAAGGTCAAACCAAACTTTTGCAATCCCTATTTAAGAACAGCATGCAGACAATGATTTGTAATGTGATATGTGTTTACTGCAAGACATTCACTGTTTATTTAAAATAATCAGGAGGGGGTGTGTTTGTTTTATTTTTTAACTTTGCAATTATAGCATCAGGAGCCACAAAGAAGTCCTTAAAGAGCCTATGTCTTTTAGTTGAGATCAAGGTCACTTAATGTCCTCTTTTATACTGCTCAGCACAAACCCAAGTAGATAAAATGGAAACAGGTCCAGTCAGGTTCCGAGGTCGCTGGAACAGGGATGTCCAACCTATATAAAATGTAATCATCTGAATGGGTCATAGTTTGCATAAATTAAACTCAGAACTAGCAAGCTTAACACAAAAATTCAGAAGTCCTGTTTATAAAGAAACTTATTTTAGAAAATATGCCATACTTGGTTATTGTAGCGTCATGCCATATAAGGACAGTATCTATAGCTACCCCAAAATGAGACTGTTGGAGGTCTTTGCATGGCCTGGTTATGAAAATATTTATTTTTCTTCTTTTGCTGTGGAGGTTTATCAGTCTCATTATAAGATGTTGATAGGAATGTTTTGGAATGTCTGGTAGCTTTCCCTCATGCCCCATTCAAAACTTCTCAATGGCTTGGAATCTCAGCATATTAACACGCTGGTCCAATGCTTTCTTTGCAAGGGACAGATGTGAGGATAGCCATGGGAACATTCCTTCCCTGCGGTCTGTATCTGAAAAGAATGTTTGGTCTTCTGCCGCCGAAGTCCAGAAATGTTAAATATCTGTAACGATCCATCAGCACAGCAAAATTTGAGATGAGGAAGAATGTTAGAATGTGGCCTTGTGCTTCTGACTTTTTCTAAATACACCAGTGTTATGACTATGCAGCAGGCTTGTGTGCCTTTCCACAGGAGGATCCTTTCGGTGATGGGCAATTAACATTTTCAAATTGCCAGAGCCAGCCATCCAATTTTAAAGGCAATCACTAAAATCACAATGAGCACGCCCACCAAAAAAAAATCGCTAAGGTTGGCATCTCACTCCTACGTATCCTGATCTCATCATTAGACTTTTAAAAAAACATTCCAAGTAAAACACAAATGCACAAAAGTTAGAGTATTCAAGACTGGTTAAGAATATTAGGTATCATTAAGGTAGCTTGCAACTTGAGTTCTAGAAAATTAGTGCTTTATTTCACTTGCGCCATCAAAAGTTCATACAGGTTGAACCTCATTAGTCTGGCACACTCGTCCAGCAACATCTGTAATCTGGCATGATTTTAGTTAGTGGGATGACCACATATCATGCCTGTGGTCAAGTTTCCTGTGGTCCCATAAAGTTTGTTTACAGCCAGTAGTCCTGGCTCTCAGTATTCTGCGATTTATATTTAAGCTGTAATTTACCCCTATCTTGTAGGAGCCCGGTAAGCAGTGGAAATGTTGGTAATGCTACTAGACAATATTGACCTCCTGTGGTCAGCCAAATTTTCTTGTTTGGCACCAGTCAGGTCCTGCGGGTGCTGGACTAGAGAGGTTCAACCTGTAGTGTGAACGTCCTGGCAGGTTTACAAGAGAGCCTTGTACGAGGAAAGTCTTTCTAAATCAATCTCTCACTATGGTTTGTTTCACCCATGACTATTGTCTATGGAGTTGAGTACAGCTGGCCAAGATTCAGACACTGCTTTCAAAATATCCCGCCGAATTCTGCACCAAGACATGTGACCCCCGTATTGGGGTGAACTGCAAAATCAAAAGTCATTGCGCCAAACCAGATTTGCCTCTGTACTGCTACAAAAATCAAATGTTCCTTTCTGGGGTAATTTTTGTGTTCTGTTCTGACATCATCTTTGTGGGGTTTTTTAGCAGAGGCTACCTCAGTTTATTTATGAGTATGTGAAGTAACTGTTTGAGGTGGAGAAGGGCAGGAGTGTTTAATAGGAGATATAGTTCATGTTTTTCTTGCCTTGCTGGCTGAAGTCTTTCTCTCAAAATATGGGCTTTTCTCTGGGAAGGGCTGAAAGCCTGAATGATGATAGAATATGACAGAATAACTGAAAATAAAATTGTTTTCTACAACTCCTGTTCTGAAAGCTTCCAGCCTCACCCTTGCCCCCGATTACATCTGCTGGTGTAAATTGATGTAGCTGCATCAAGTCAATAGCAATAATACAGTCGAACCCCGAGATAGGCGCACTCAAGTTGCACGAATCTGGTGTTACCGTGACTGATTGACGGGGAGCTGGAGTCTGGCTCTGAGCTGCCCACCACTGGGGAGCTGGGAAACTGACCAGCACAGCAGCACTGATCAGCAGCAGGGAGCTGGGAGTCAGGCTTCAGCTCCCACCTGTTCACAGGAGCAGGGCAACTAACCAGGTCAGCAGCGCTGATGAGTTTCCTGCCAAACAAGAAACTGTCAGGTGCTGCTGCACTGGTGAATTTCCTGGCTCCCCTGAGTAATGTGAAATTTGACTTATGTGGGGTTGTGCAGGAGTGCAACCTCTGCGTAAGTCAGGGGTCTACTGTATGCTAATGTAAGTCACCAGAGGATCAGGCCCTGGTCATATACATCTTTGTGTGAACTTGTAGCGTTGCACCACAGTTGTGTGTGTGTGTGTGTGAGAGAGAGAGAGGGGAGTGCGTGGGACACAACTTGAGAAACGCTATGCTTGTGTCACAAGAGAAGATAACTTCAGAGGTCAAGAGGAAATTAATTTTTAAAAACAAACTGTAGGCTGTTGTGGAACACAGTAATTTAGCACCCACCACTCCTACTCCTGAAACCTGGGAAGCTTAGAATTGACTGACTTCTATTCTGACGTCAGTTCATCAGCGTAACTCAGTGGTTCAGAATGGCAGTGTTGCCCATCATCTGCTTGATGCTACAGAGCCAGGGCCAGTGAGGCGAACAGCATCTGTTTCTTATTGGATTTCGCCTTTGGAAATTCCTCGTACTTGTTTGTCACGTTACTGCCCCACTCTCTCTCCAGTAAGTTTACAAGACTCGCCGGAATGCACATATGGTCCTTATCAATTCCCAAACTTCAGCTTTCTGCTGGTTAGCAGTTTGTGACATTAGGGCTGTTGGAGGCATTAGTCACACTTACTCCAAATAGAAATGTTGGTGGTTTTTGGAAAGTTAGGAAAGAAAGTGCCTTTTTATGTCCGTTTTTGGCATAAAGAGAGATGTCACTGCTCAGCGTTTGCACTGACCTTTAAGCTAAACAATTTGCCTTGCACAGAAATGTGCGTTCCCACTCCCTGCAGCCGCTTGTGAATTGTTGCATTTTGCTGACTCTTCTAAAGCTGATGTGAACTGTACCTGTTTCTCCCCCCGCCCTCCCCCCGTCTCACTCAGTTTTCACAGTGTGCCAAGGTAAGCTGTTCCCCTCCAAGTGTCTCCACTGCAAGCCACGATCAGAGAGAGTACCACCATGAGCTGTATCAATGGCAGAAGGATGTGCGTGTGGGCTTTGGCCTTCTGCAGCCCCGACTGGACCAGAATTCCCTATCCCCAAACACAAATTAACAAGCCTCTTGAGGCCGGGGTATTAGGAGAGAGTTAAACGGCCTTGGTTCTTGTTCTCTGTGGGGAAGCAGGTGTGGAGAAGAACGGGTTTCTGTGGGAAGAGGAGGCAAAGAATTTGAGCACTAAAATAAGGCCCCACCCTGCTGGGCTTTCCTGCTGTGGCTGCTGTTGTATAATTTTGCCTATGTGGCATCTGGCAGTAACATTTAAAATCAGTATTAACTGAAGAGCGAGCCAGAATGGGAGCCCAGCAGGAGGAGCAGTCTGGCCCATGTGACAGGAAGAACCAAGCAGGGGCCTTTGAGGTATGGCTGCTGCAGAGAGGCTGGGCCCTGGGCCCAGTGGTGTTCTCTTGTTTGTAGCGGTGTCGGTGTTTGAAGAGCACCGTTCGGCAGCAGAGCCTGGCGCATGGATTATAGCTGCCAGGGTGTCCGGGGAGAGGTTTTGAGGGAGAAATACATTGCCACACCGTGCTAGGCCTCAAAAACCCAGGGACTCGGCTTTTAAAATGGGGGTGGGGAGCCTTGCTGGGTTAGGGGCCAGTGACCCGCAGGAAAAACAGTGGGAGGCCGAACAAGTGGAAAGCAAAAAAAAAAAAACACCCAAAAACCCAACCACCCCAAAGCACCTCACTGAGGTGGTCCCGACTGACGAGCAGGAAAAAAGCCCTTTGTTCCCCTCACACACCAGCCCCAGAGCCTGGGGGAGGTGGGGACGGGGCCAGCAGGTTTGGTGGACCTCCCCAAAGCTCTTGGGTGGGGCGAAAATGAGGGGTTCAGGGCAGAAGGGGCTGCCTGGAAGTGGGCTTGGGGTGTGGTGTCGGGGCGGGAGGGAGGTGCAGGAGCAGGTTGGGGAGTGGGGGCTGGAGGTGAGCGGTCTGGGCAGAAGGGTGGTGTAGGGGCAGGTTGTGGGGTCTGGGCAATGGGGTGGCGCTTACTGGTATGGCTCCCCAGGGACACTCGTGGCTCCATGTCTCCCGCTGTTCCTATTGGCCACGTATCTGACCAATCAGAGGGGCAGGGGAAAAGCCTCCAGGCAGCATTTCCCTGCAGTGCCATTTTCCCAGTGGCAGTGCAGGGAGCTGCTCCTTCCCCGCATCCGGCGGAGCCTGTGGGTCAGCTTCGGCCTTGGCTTGCCTGACTCCAGCCCACAAGCCTTGGGGCCATGTGCCCCTCCAACCCCACAACAAGCTGGATGCTTGCAGGGGGGAGCCCTAATCCTTGAGGGCCAGATCCAGGGAAGCCGTGGGCCAGAGCCGGCTTGCAGGCATAGGTTCCCCACACCTGTTTTAAAACCTATGTGATAATGTGGTGGACACTGATGGCCTTATTCTGGTGATGAGGTGAACCATTGATGGGCCTGTT
The DNA here is from genome assembly GCF_033958435.1 of Carettochelys insculpta. NCBI lineage: Eukaryota > Metazoa > Chordata > Testudines > Carettochelyidae > Carettochelys > Carettochelys insculpta. The sequence continues at coordinate 127,613,099 of NC_134140.1, read as the reverse complement.
AGATAGCTGCCCTTGGGCTCCTCTGGCAGTGCGAAGGGGCTGTCAAGCCAGCTGATCCAACTGCTGGGGAGTTTTTGTGTGTGAAAGAAATCCCTGCCCCCCTGCCCCACACAATCACACACAGCTCCATTGAATGACAGCTGTTTGTGACTCACGCTATCTCCCTGTTGGCTTTATGTAGCGGACTGCCAGCTTGGACTAGAAGCAGTGGAGAGCGACGTCTGTCCCTCTCTCTCTAGGTTCCGAATCAGGCATGTGGGAATTCGGTCATATAAGCTCAGGAACGTGAGACTCTGCAAACTTGGAAAGGAGGAAGAGGACTGGAGAACAGAGACACTGTAGCTTGGGGTAGTCAGCGCATTGGGGAAGGAACCATTCCCCGATGGATGCTGTTGTAAAGGTATCCAAGCCTGCCAGCTACCTCCAAAGTTGCTGAAACTTTCTTTTCCAGGAGGCAGGAGCTGTTGAATGTTTAGTAGAATTAGTGACTTGCATGAGGGAACTCTCCCATTTTGTGTTTCACTGCCAGCTTCCAAATGTACTTTTAGGCAAATGTTGGCTTTCTTAGGCTGACCCTAGTGCAAACCTGCACCCATGCTCTCATTGGAGTATTAAGTGTCTGGCCCACTTTGCATAGACACCGAAGAACTAACAGGAATTAACAATCCCAACTAAAAGAGAGTCGTACCTTGCTGTGGTCTCCCTGGCAATCATACCTGTAATGAGCGCTCCTTGGAATGTAGTTTTTGGCCTATCTGCTTGTCCAAGCTCATGTAGCCTCCCAAGAGTTGCTGCTTAAACCATGTCTCTGGAATGATCCCTGCTTGCTGAGATGTTACTATTTTGAGTAACTCTACAGCAGAGTTTCTCATTTCACCCTATTTGCAGCCTCCTGAGGCCAAGCGCTGCTCCAGTTTAGATTTATAGAACTGGAGAACAATTCTGTCTCTAGCTAAGACCAGTTTTATCTATCTCCGCGGCTCTTGTTGGTCACGTTATCTTACGACATCCTGAGTGTGCTCTGGTCTGGCTATCGGCCAGCTCCCTTCCTGCCTCTCATCCACAAAATAACAAATTTTCACTGTCTGAGTGCTCCAGGATAAACAAGGGAAACAGTAACGATATTCAAGGAGAAATGTCTCCCGTTGCCGAGGGCTCAACAGCTATGCTGAGATGGGGCCAGCTATAGTTTAGTATTGTGAAATCTCCTGCTTGGCAGCTTTCCTTCTCACTGAGATGACTGAGACTTCTTTCCTTCCTATAAGCAGTAGTGAGGTTGTCCCAGGGGGAGGTGTACCCTGTTATATGCTTGTTGGGAGTCCCCAGCGCCACAGGCCAGGTTCTAACAAGGAGAGTCTGGGGGGCTGATAAGCACTGCCTTGGCAAGGACACAAAACGGACATAGGTGTTCTAGAAGGACTAGAGTAGCAGTTCCCAGCCTTCTCAAGACGGGGGCCCATTTTGACAATTCAGGAAGACCTTGTGACCCAACGCAATTCGAAACCTGGCAGCAGGGAGAGGAGTTTCTCCCTGGGAAAATTGCACCTCTCTGCTGCCCAGCTTAACCCCCTCTCAGCCCCCACGTGCCCCACAGCCTGCCAGCTTAAACCCCTGCAGCGGGGAGCTGGCTGGGGTGTGGAGCCCTGACTGGCTCTCAGCCTCCTCTACCCACCTGCCCACAGGTGTCCTCCCCGGCCGCCCCACCTACCTCACAGGGGATTCCAAGTTGCCACTGCTGACCCCCCCGCTGCCTCCTTCTCTGCCTGGCTCCCCACAGCCCTCCTACTCCCTTCCCTGCCCCCTGCAGTGGGGCAGTTCCCTGCCCTGCAGGGTTAAATGGGACTCCAGTTTAATTGGTTTCAGGGCAGGATCCCTAATGCCGGCTGTTAAACCACTTAAACTGAGTTCCATTTCAGCACCGCAGGGCAGGGATGGGAGCCAAGGAGGAGTCGAGTGGCTGCAAATGGCTCCTTAAAAGCCCAGCTGACGACCCTTAGAAAATCTAATGGTGACCCATGATTGGGTCCCGACCCACAGGCTGGGAATCCCTGGACTAGATCCATTCGTAGTGAAATGCAGCATGGGATCGTTGTAGGGTGAAGGTGCTGAATGCCCAGCTGATACTCCTGCTTCGTGTATGTACATGGCTCGCGTTGTATGTCCCCAAAGTGCAGAACATTGAGTTTTCTGTTTTGAAAAAGTGTTTCTAGCCCTTCTGGTTTCACCAAGAGCTTTCCAAACACACAGCAAGTGTAACCACACACAGATGTCTGGCTGGGTCTGCAACCAGCCAGCAATGACAGCTCTTGGTAACACATTCCTTCCAGCCTCTGGGAGTCCTGGTGAGAGGCTCACTCTGCATCCCTAACGAACATGCCTTTCTTGTCATTCTTAATGAATGCCTTACTGATTAGTTTTAAGATGTCATTGGTGGATTGGAGCCCAAGGTGGGGAACTGCCAGTGTCTAGAAATAAAGAAGTAACTGTCTGTTGGATGTTTTCTCCATGGTTTTATGCCTGGGTTCTCCTGGGTGGAACACCCTCCCAGTGCCAGGCTTTCGGCATCACTTAATCCTGCATCAGGAAACAGTGAGGATCATCTCCAGGCGCTGTTCCAAACATGCATGGCGCTCCTGTCTCCCCATCTTGGTGTTAGGGGTGGTTGTAGATTCTTGCACGCTTGCCATGAAAAGTCCCTGAGTACTCTAGTTTTTTTTGTGGTAGTGGATGAGATCGGTGGTCCAGGCCATTTTTTTTGTTTGCTTTTTTTTAATTAAAGCTCTAGAATGCGAGTACAATTCCAGAACAACATTCTGGAGCATTGCTACTTGACTTACAAGCTGAGTGGGAGGTGGTGGCAGATTTCTTGTTGTGATGAGTCCCAACTTCCATTCTGACTGCTCTCTCCACGAAGGCCTTCCGTGCACTTTCTGCCTGTGCAAGGCACAAAGAAGCCTTAAGCTTCCAGCTTTGGATCTGCTGTCAGAAATGGGGAAATATGATTCCAGTAGGCAAGCGAAAATGTAGCCTTGCTTGAAATGTTCACTCTGGTAAATGCCTAAGAATATTTCTGAAATTGCTCCTAAAATGTGTGGCCTCAAATAACTAAACGTTTGCTTCATCTCTGTGGTTTATCTCAGTATTTTATCTAGCAATTCCCCCGCCCCTGGAATTTGCAACTCTTTTTGTTTTACTCTCAAAAAGACAGTGAAATCTCGGTCAAACCAGTGACCAACACCCCCCCCCCCCCCAATTTAAGGCAGTTGCAAGAGGCCACACCTAAAAGAAAGCCCAATAGATTTTGCTCAGAGATGAGAACTGAGTAGGGCCGGTATGATGGGGCGATCATGACCCGCTGTTGTGTGTGTGGGAGGACTATGTGCGTGGGAGGAGAACACACAGGGGACTGGAGAGACAGAGGCAAGCTGAAAGATGGTAGCTGACGCTGGAAGAAACTTGAGAAGACCGTGTGTGGCTCAGGAATGTAAGCTGGAAAGAAGGCATTTGGTGCTGGGAACTAAAAAGCTGTTTCCTGCTATCTGATTCTGCATTCAGAGACGTGCAATGTTGACATAAATGTATCCAAGAAAACAGCAGACTTCATCCACGCTCCAGGGGAGCATTCCTCTGGTCCTGAAATTTGACGAGCTGCTTAGATGGAAAAGGGGCAGCAAGAGCCCTTAGTCAGACACAGGCTATTAGGCTCTGTATAGGAGTAACTAATGCAGTTTGGTCCTGTGATAGACAGCAGGTCAGACTGGATGATCTAATGGTCCCTTCTGGCCTTCATCTCCATGAATCTATAAATTATCCACAGGACCTTGGATTCAGCTGCATGTTGGAGGCTCTTTCCATTGCATTATGGGAAGAGAACAATATACGCTGCTAAGGCAAGGTCCTTGTTGCCTAATTCAGTGCAGGGATGAGAAAAAATGGCACCACCATAATCCTGAAGTCATATTCCACCCCCCACCCCGCATGGAAAAATCATACCTGCTGCCCATAGTCAAGAAAATAAGTTTGTATTGATATTTATTCCTGTTAGCCCAGCAGAGTCAGCATGGCTCAGAGGGTGTGAACCAGGGCGCTGTCCTTCACTCATCTCAGCAACTCAATGAATCAACTATATTCACCTCGTGGCCTCGATCCTGTGCTCCATCATCATCAACAACCATGGGCTCAGCGCCCATTGGTGTCCGATGCCTCCCTCACTATTTCCTTCCATCTTTCCCTGTCCGGTGCAGAGTGGCTTAGTTTGGTGTGGAGCTGGTCTACAGAATCTACTACATCATCTACCCATTCTCTGTGGGGCCTGCCTGTCCCATTTGAACCATCCATTATGCTAGATACCAGGGTCTTGATATTTCGTTTGTCGTTCATTCCGCAGATGTGCCCAAATAGCTGTAACTTGCGTTGTACAACCTTCTGCAGTAGCTTCTCTTTCAGCTGTACCTCCCTATAGAATTCCTCATTGGTGACCTTCTGCATCCATTATATTCTCAGGATCTTTCTATAGCAGCAGCAGCTCCTCTTGAATGCCAATATCCTTGTCTTTGAATCTTTGATTATCATCCTTGTCTCACATCCGTACAGCATGCTGCTGAATACGCACGTTTTCAAGACGCAACTGCCTTCCTCGTTGGTGGATTCCAGGATTAGTTGCTCCAAGAAGCAGTCACACTTGCTAGACGCCATTAGTGTCTGCATCCTGTTCTGGGCTGACATGTATGTGGTCAATTTACAAACAGTGGAAATCCCCCATTATTTCTGAATTTTCTGTTTTGTGTCCTCTCTGCTCTCTGAGAGCACTTCATAGTCACTGTCATCGTTCTGGTCACGTGGTTGGCCATATATTCCTCCTTTTATGCTCTTGGCTTGCTCTTCAAGCATGGAATTTTTATCCATAGAGATTGTGTGCTACAGTTTGAGTCATTTAAGATATTTAGTATATCTGACTCCAGGTTTTAGTTTGCATATAATGCTGCTTCCCCACGAGTGTGACCAGCTCTCATTATCATATGCTATTGTGTTCTAGTGATTATCATCATTCCACCAAGGTTCCGTGGTACCTATTGTATCAATATCCTTATTTAATACCAGACACTCAAGTTCACCCATCTTAGTATATGTCTGTATTTAGCTGTCTGCCTTCTTGTGACATAATTGAATGGAACTGTCCTTTGTTTGGCTAGTATCACAGAGGTAGCCGAGTTACTCTGTATCGTCAAATACAACAAGAAGTCCTGTGGTACCTTATCGACCAACAGATATTTTGGAGCATAAGCTTTCGTGGGCAAAGACCCGCTTTGTCAGATGCATGGGTGGGGTGGGTTCCAGAGGAGGATTTGAAGAGACCTTGTCAGTTCTGGCCCTCCCCTTGACTGAGACTCCCTCTTTAAATCCTCCCCTGAAACCCCCCCACTCATACATCTGATGGAGCAGGTCTTTGCCCATGAAATCGTATTCTCCAAAATACCTGTTAATCTGTAAGGTGCCAAAAGACTTCTTGTTTTTGTTTGACTGTTTCTCTTCAGTTCCTGCCTTTTATTTTATTAACGTATAGCCTTTCCTCTAGATATAGAGCAGCCCTTCCCTCCCCCCCCCAGTAAATCCTGCTCAAAGGGAGATCTGTCTTCTCCCTCCTGGTTGACTTTTCCCCAGCCAGAGCCGAAAAATTCCGCTACCTTTTTAATTTTACATGCCCGCAATCTGGGTCTGGTTTGATTTCGATGGAGCCCATCTTTCTTGTGTAGTCCCTTCCTTTTCCAGAAAGTTCTCCAGTTTGTAACAAACCTGACTCTCTCGTCTGAACGCCATCTCATCCATCCATAGACACCCTGCAGTTCCGCTCGTCTAGCTGCTCCTGTGCATGGAACTGAAAGTATTTCAGAGAACGCTACCTTGGAGGTCCTAGACTTGACAACCTACATTTTGGCTTGCAGGCCCTCTTGCCTGTCTTTCCTTACTGTCATTAATACGTACATATACGTACCACAATCACCAGCTCATCTCCAGAACGGCACACGTCTTGAAAGGTCTTCAACCTTTACACTCGCTGGGCAAGTCAACATGTTGGTCTCCTGGTCATCACAGACTCCACTTGGAATCTCATGGTGCCATTTCTTGGTTTTGTTTTATTTTTGCTTTAAGTACTGCAGGGAAAATGGAACCCTGCTTTATCCACAGCCTCTGAAAGTTTGTGTCTCTGTGCCGCTTCGTCCTTCCCTTGCCCTGCACAAAGAAACACTGAAAGCTCCAGTGCTGGAACGAGGAATATCATTGCTCCTCAGTTTCTGTGTTCATCGAGTGAAGCAACATCACATTTTACTTTCCCAGTAATACTAAGCATTTTGAATATTTTCTCAATGTTTCTGTTTTGCTCAAATCAGCAGCTATTAGTGGATAAGGCACATTAATTCTGATGACCTACAAAGTGCATCATAGAAATGTATACACTCATATCCCTCATTAAACGAGTACTTTATTTACGAGTACTCGCTTAAACAAGGGACACGTATACCTCCCCTAGTTCACTCAACGCGTGAACTGCCCCCCGCTCCCAGCTAATACGAGACTTACTCCCTTCCCGAGTCTCCAACCCACTGTGGCCTGCCTGCCCCCACAGACACCTAAGCCCTGCCCCCGCTGGCCCCATGCACCCAAACCACTGCAGCCTCAACCGCTCCACTGGCCCCACAGACCCAAACTGCAGCAGCCTGAACGCTCCCCCTGCAGACCCAACCCACCACCATGTTTTAACCCTCCCTCCCACTCACGTCCCCAAAGTGCCCTCAGCCTTTAACCCCCTCCCCAACCCCAGGTTCATTCACCTTTCGAAAGCAGCACCACCTGCTGCCGCTCCGAGCACTTGGAACCAATCGGAGACTTTTGCAAGTGTTTTAGTAGGAATTTAGTGTCCCTCTTACGAGTTTTCGCCTATGAGCAAAAAGTTAGGAACCAATTGTGTTCGTAGAGCGAGGGATGAGTGTACACTTAACACAATGCCGTGTGGCTAGCAACAGAATGATTGACTCCCAAATGTACAGGGAACACCAGTCTAAAAATGAAAATTCCCTTTTATCTTCTCTTGAGAAGTCTGCAACACGCTAGAATATCTCGATGTCAGAGGTGAGCACCTCGCCTGGTGCAAGCTGGTATAACTCTGTTTGAAATCAGAGGAGCACCACTGATTGATACTACATGAGGATTTGACCTAACAGGCCAAATAACTCTTGTGGAGGGACTAGTGTTCCCTGTAAGCTGGGTGGCCACCCAGGAGGGATTCAGATGTTGCCCAGCTGATTAGCAGAGTGCCCGCAGCCAGTATTTCTATTGGTGGTGTGCAACTGCACATGCTTTAATGCATGTAGCAAAATTTATTCTGCCCCAGACGGAAAAAAATAGAGGGAGCGCTGGGAAGGACCCAGGCAGTGTTCCCTTAGTTGCATTTTTATGGCATGTGGTTGAATTTTGACAAATGGCTGTGTACTAATAGGTCCATCCCTTAATGCCAGAAATCCTTTTCTCTTAGTCGTCAGTATTAGTGATGTTAGAGGCATTGTTTTTGCTCCAAAGTGGGATGGGAGTAACACTAGGGGTGATTGTTGAGCAAGGAGAACCTGAATGTACATCCAGACCACCTTCATCACCTCCCTAGGGATGGATCTGGTTGGCACATGAGTTGCAAGGAAACTGTATCCCTTTGAGATTTACTGTGAGGGGATGATGATGAAAGGGAAATCTGCTTGCACTGAGATCTTGAAATCTACTGTAGGAGGCAGGAAGACCCATTCATAGTTGGCTTGGCTTGGATAAGGTACTGGAGAATATGATGCCGGGGCGAATCTTGCACCAGGACCCAATGGGCTTTTCTGTCTGGGAACAAACCCCTGCACTGCAGTGGCTCATTGAGAGCTTTGCATCTTTTGAAAGATTCTCTTCGCATAAGGAATAGCGAAATGCAGAGTTTTTGATCCGAGGTGCACCAGCATTAAATGCAGCTCCATGAACTCCTGCAAAGAGAATCTATTTTTACACCAGGATCAGAAGAAAAGTGGCATTTCTAGCCTGATCAGAATACTGGCATTTCCTTCCAGCTGAGAAAAAGAGATCTCAGTAGTCCAGCAGAGACAAGTGGTCCCTCCCCAAGGCCGGCCTTTCTCCTACATTCGTCGAACAAGATTTACATACGTGTATCTCAGAGCAGAATCTAGCTCGCGGACCCCCAATGGGGTGTGTGTCACAGGAGCTAATTACAAGCTCAGGGAGGCCATCTGAGCTCGCACCTTTCCGTTTAAAATAGTCCTGCTGTGCCCCACCAAATGGGTGAATCATCCTCCCCCTCTTCTAATTATGGACCGAAATAGTCACACTTACCGCTCCCCTGCAGTGGCTTCCTCTCTGTGCTGATAAAATCGGAGGCCGCGAGCTGTTTTGTGCGACTCGTGTTTTCAGCACTTCTGGCTCTGCTCGCTGCCTTCCCCGGGGGGGGAGGGCTGGTGACTGAAACAGACTAAATGCAGTTTCAGTGTATTCACTGCAGTCCCTGCAGTTTGGTTTGGCTTCGGCTGTGCCTACACTACCCCAGCAGAGGGACCCGCTCAGGGTTGATCTTCCACGGCTCGATTTTTGCGCATCTGGTAGGGCCGCGCGAAATGGGCCTGTCGGGGTCAGCATTGACCCCTGTACTCTGTGTGAGAAGCCAGGAGTAAGGGAGGTCGTTAGGAGAAACTCTCCTGTTGACCCTCTTGGGTGAGGATGGCCGGGTACATCGATTCTAGCTACTCAATTGCGTATCTGCAGTCGACTGACTTTCCTTAGCGTAGACATAGCCTTAGGAATATCAGCCAAAGCAGGGAGCGGAATTCCAGCTGTGGTTTTTGGCCCCGTGGGAGAGCTCACACTGTTGGGCTGGATCGCTCTGCAGGAAGCAGCTCTTGCCTGGTCTGCCTTTGGGGTGGATTTCTCGTCGTCACACGTTCCCTGCTCGGCTGATGCCGCTCGGAACTCATCATCCAAAACCTGCCTGCCCACGTTCCTGGGATTGCTAAGGGTCAGTGATCAGGGCTCCGGCACATGGACAGACCGCCAGGGAGCACACCGAGGGTCGAGAGGTGGAGCCCAATCCTCAGCCGGTGTAAATGTTGCAGCTCCAGTAGATCCGTGCTGATTTACCTTGCTAAGGATCTGGCGGTGGGCACCTGGTGCTGGAACTTAAGTGGTAACGTGCCTGCAAAAGGACCACAGAACCATTCCTAGACGTCCCACGTGCCGGTATGGCAACTATTCAGTGTTCCCTCCACTCCCCAGTTTCTTTCACTGGGAGCACTGTCACAAATGGCATTGGTGCAGACTGTGCCCTCCACCCTGCGCTCAGGTCCGCGCGCGTGCACCTCAGTCCTGCTCCATTTAAAGAAGGCAGGAGCAACGCAGCGCAATGGAGAGCGGAGAATAGACCCAGCTGCTTTGTTGTCAACTCTTCTGTGGCTCAGAAATAGACCTCATGCCCATATGTACTTGTGCTGCTCTTTCTCTTTGCTCCACGCCCCTTAAGACTGATGCTGTCACTCTTGGCTTTACCTAAGTACAAATGGCAGCTGATATCCCCTGGAGGCTTCCCTGTGCGTGGCAGAATCCGTCACGTTCCCATTCGGTACGGTCCCATTAGTCAGAGCAGGGGCCCCGAGGGCGCAGAAAGGCAGAGTCTTTTAGCGTAGGTCTCCCATGCTAGTGAGTAGACTTGGTTGGCTCTCTGGAGGGTGGCAGCTGGTTGGCTTTGTCCTCTCCTGGCTGTGGCAAGAGGGGAGAGGCTCTAATTAGCAGGGGTTCAGCCCAGACCTACGCCGTGAACTGAAGGTTCTAGTGTATTCCAGGCTGTCTCTGCCTGGGGCTTCCCCCTGGCTAATAAATAGCATGAGTTATGGTAAATGTTGAAGCTCTATGGCATTCAGCGCTGGTGGCATTATTATTTATTAGCGAATCACCATTTTTGGTCCCTTCTCGCCAAAGCACAATGGAAAAAACCAGGGACTCTTATCTACTATGCCTGCTGAATAACTAATTTGTGGAAACGTTCCTAAAAGGCTCCCCTGATAGAGCCGTGGCCTCTTCCTGAGCAGAACTTCATGCCGCCTTTTGTGGTGGATCAGGCTTTATCTTCTACTTCTTCATTAAAAGTTAATCGAATGGGTGCTAAAATGTCTGGTATCCACAGGATGTTGTTCATTCCGTTTTGTGTTCAGGTAAACATTCGGGGCTGCAGTCCCTGCATTTGAGATGTACCTGCATAAGAGAGTCCTGTGCGTTTCACTTAGTTGAATGTCTTCGGGCAGTGGTTTGAAACTTTTCCACTAATGCAGAGCCGTGATCACAGCCCCCCCACCCCCAAACCGTTCGCAGACCCCATCAAAGCCAGTTCTGGCTGTGAGGTACACGGCATTAAATGAAAAAGGAAACTACCACATAAGACTTTTGGACAACAATTAATAATGTTATTGGAAGAGATTTAATTTAAAAATGATTGATTGTAACACTTGCTTTCTCTCCGTCCCCGATGGAAATAGACCTCCTGGCAAAGGCCTAGGGCAGACTCTGTAATGCTGGCAAAACATCCTGGTGGTGGTACATTTTGGGCCTGGTTTACCCTAATAAATTAAGTCCTGTTTGACAACGTCAACCAGGGTGTGAGGAAATCCACATCCCTAAGCAATGTAGTTCAGTGTCGACAGGGCCTTACTTTCGCCAGGAAACTGACTTAGGCTTGGGCTCCACTAGGGAGTCAAGTCATTTGCAGATTCACAATTATAGCCATGGCAGTTGCGTAGTTAGAATTGACTTATCTGCAATCGACTTACCTGGCTGTCCTCCCAGAGGGAGATCAGCGGGAGAAGCTCTCCCATCGACCTCATTCCTTGCGATATCAAGGAGTACAGGAGTCGACTTCCAACCCCAGAAGGTTCAATTTCGCGTGTCTCCACCAGGCATGTGAAATGGAACCCTGGAAGACCGACCCTGACTGGGTCCCTGCCTGGGTCGATCTTCCCGTGGAAGTATAGACCTGTACCGAGTCTCTCAGCCTGTGAGCGACAGGGCTGTTTGTTTGTTTATTCCTGGGTGGGAAATGGACATAGGAAAGATCAATGACTTGCTCCTGGCGAATGGGAGACTAGAACACAGCAGCAAACAAGGATGATCCCTAAGAACTAATGTCTCAGGGTTTGCTCCAAACTCTGTTGGAATCAATGGAGAAACTCCCAGTGAGTGTCCAGTGAGTGAGATTGGATTTGGCCTAAACTGTTACAGGATCATAATTTGGTTGCAAAAATATAACATATATTGAGTAGCTCCTACGCCAATATCTAGTATTGGAAAAAAAGTTAAAGGCCCGGAGTCTGGGACACAACTTTTTCTGTGGAAAACGTCTTGTTTCATTTCCGGGAGTTCTGTAATCTGTTCTCAAGGCATTTGTGTTAGTGTGATTTGGCAGAAGAGCTAACTAGTGAAGCTGCTTTTTCTAGACTAAAATGTAAGTTACTGTACAGCTGTGCCGGAAAACTCTAAATATAACATTGGATTTGCTCCAGCTCATCAGCCTGCAAAGTCTCTGCTGGTACAAAAAACCCCACAAAAATATCTGGTGTTGGGCCTTTCAGTTCAGGGTACCTGAGCAAACCAGCAGAGGGAAGTGGGTGGATTGAACCATCCCAGGTGCTTGAAGTGAACCTGAACGAAAACCTGAATGTGTCTGAGTTGGGTGCCTGTCCTTCTCCTCCAAGGCTCTGGCACATAAGGCATGGGAAATTATGCATCGTGTTAAAAGCTGAGGGATGACTGCCCGGCTTTTTCACGTTATGCTGATATTGAGGGTAAACCAGCGTTCCCTCTTTTTTTTGCATCCATTGGGTGGAATAAATTTTGTGTGCTGAGGCATGTGTGGATATGCACCACCGGTAGAAACACATGCTGGTGGCTGCGGGTGATCGGCTAATCGGCTCGGTGACACCTGAATCCCACCTGGTTGGCTGCCCAAGTGCTCAGCTTACAGGGAGTACTGGTTTAAACCAAACCATCCATGGGGCGACGTACATGTCTTCCTTGTCCTAACAATGCATCCAAAGCCTTTCCAAGCCGACGGGGATTTAGCTGATGTTAGGGGCATTATCTGAACAATGTGAACTCGGTCCTGCTGTAGTCAGAGAGCAGTACACTGGGCTGAAACACAGTGTCCCGTTTCTGTTACGCTGCAGGTCGGTAGAGTCCTCAGAATGCCTTTTTCCGTGATGCGTGTAACAGAATAGCAAGCTTGGTTCTCCGCTCACTTAAATCAGAACTAATGACATTGAAGTCAAAATCCCAAGCGGCCAGCTGGGGGATGGTTAGACTGCAGCACGATCCAGCCATGATCCTTTTGGGTTACCGTATTTGAACTTGCAAAAAAGAGGACACCCCTGAGAGGCAGTGTACGTGTATCAGCATCTGCCAGCTCGGGGGGAGCTCAATGGTTAGAGCATTGGCCTTGTAAACCCAAGGTTGTGAGCTCAGCCCTTGAGGGGACCTTTTAAGAGCCTGGGGCAGGTTAGATTAGGAAGAAAAGTTTTTTGTTTTTTTTTTTTTTAAAAAATCTGTCACGCATGGTGATAGTGGACTGGACTTGATGACCTCTCGAGGTATCTTCCAGCTCTATGAGGTATGTATGTTGTATTAATGGACAGTAGACCCCTGACTTAGGCGTTGATTGCGGTCCTGGGCAACCAAGTATAAGTCCAACTTCACATAAGTCGGGGCGGGGTGGAGGAGGGGCCCTGCCGCCTCCAGGTCCTGGCTATGCCTGGTTTCCTGCTTCTGTGTGGCGGGAGCCCCATAGGCAGGTAGAGCAGCGCTGATCAGTTTCCTGGCTCCCCACCACTCATGATTTCGAGTCCTGTTATTGCAGGAAACGCATCAGTCGAAATTGTGTAACTCGGGGTCTGCTGTACTATAACACGTTAATACAGCGTGAGTTGGTGGACACGGATAGAGAGATGCCCCCTCTCGGAAACTTCAGATACGGTAATCCTACGACTCCCTCTCACCCCAGTGCTCCCGCTGCAGGGGCAGTGGTGGAGAAGCTGCCTTTCGTGGTTCTGCACCAGACAGGGGCTGTCCCCTTCCCTCCACCCCAGACAACTAGGAGGCTCTCGGGAAGGTAGAAGTAACCAGCTGCCATCCCCTTAGCAGCCCTGGTTGTGCCATCAGGTGTGCTGATGGGGTGGCATAGGGCTGCTGTAGCAATTCAGAAAGGCCCAGGATTCCCAGTCATTGTCACTGCTACTGCAGGAGCAGCGGCGGTCACAGCCTTGGCTCCTTTAAATCCCCACTGGAATGCCACACGGCGCAGGAGAATGCGACGCAGCCCACTCTGGGCGGTGCAGCGGGTCGGCTGCCTGCCCCCTTCCGCCTGAGGCCCTGCCCCTTCTGGGAGCACAGAACCGCCCCTCCCCCAGTGCCGTGCAGGGTCCCCGCATGTCTGTCAGCCTCCCTGTGCTCCAGGGTAGCAAAGCCAGGCAGAGCATCCCGTCTCCCCAGGTGCTCCATAGCTGTGCTCGGATGAGCTCCACCCATGGTGGCCGCTTGGTCGGGGGTAGTCACAACAGGGCTCCTCTGAGAGAAGTCCTGCAGGACCTTGTTTGGCTGTGTGTGTCGCTCCCAGCTCCCCACAAGAGTGTCCAAAGCTGGGGCACAGAACTTCCGTTGCATCTTCTGCAGTTTGCTCCTGCCTGCTGATCTGTCAGTATCTGGCACAGAAGAACTGCCTACTTTCTATGGTTTGGGGCACTGCAGATAGCTAACACCACAGTAGGGCTGGGTAGATCTCACGCAAGGAAGACACTTGAGCAGGAAATTGAGCCAGAATGACGAGTGATTGAGAATCCACACTGTCCTTCCCTCCTGCCTTCGGCCCCCTTGACTGAAAGGGGACCCAGTGGAAGATGCTTCTCCTCTCCTTTGAGAAGGCCCGATAGTCCTGTAACTTTCACCCCCCGCCACCCCATACCTCGTCGCTCTGCCTCTCGGTTACAAGTGTTTTCTGTTTGGGTTTTTCAGAACGATGAGCTTCGAAACCTGGCCCTCTCCGGTCATGTGGGCTTTGATAGCCTTCCAGATCAGCTGGTCAACAAATCAACCTCTCAGGGATTCTGCTTCAATATTCTTTGCGTTGGTAAGTGGTGCTGCCCTGCTGCTCAAATGGCTTTTCACAGCAAGAAAGGCAGTGACAAGGAAATTGTTAATATAACGGTGTATGGGGCTGTGCATGAAGGTGTGCGTGTGTGAAAGAGAGAATGCATTTAAAACCAAAATCCCTCACGCTCAGTAAAATGGGTAATCCAATCAGTTGAGCTTTATCAAAGGGCGCTAGAGAGCAATGATTTAAATGATCCAGTGGAAAGCCTAAATTTTTGTCAGTTTTTCTGTTTATAGTTCACTTATTTTGCATGTCACCAGTGAGAATAAACGTTTTCCTTAATCATTAATACAAGACAATTAACAACTAAAGAATGTCTTTACACTAGCAGTCGTAGATCTTTCTCTTACCTAGGGCAGTATGTGGTCACCATGTATATATACATTTATTTAAGCAAATACATAGCTTTAATATTTTCTGATTCTTGTATATTTTAGTAAGAAGATGGTGAATGAGATGCCTTGCTCATTCAGTAGATAATTAACTTCTTGCTCGTGAGGGGTGTCAGACTGTATTAAGATGGAAGCTGGAATTTAATTAAACACACAAACCAGCGTTTATTTTTTGTTTGAAGAGATTCTAAAATGTGTAGGCCTTAATGGCTGTTGAATTAAACTCAGATTTAATTTAAAAAGTTTTGTTTTTCTTAAATTATAATTGAAATAATTAAAAATTGATTTTCCTTCTTCATTTCCCCCCCCCCCCCCCCGCCCCGAATAGTTGATTTTATTCATCTACAAGGAACTAGTGGCATTTTCTACTGCTGCTCCAAAATAAAAGTGGGGGCAGGAAAGGGAGGGCTTGTAACTTTTTTGGTTTTCTCGGGCCCTGTCTTCCTTTCTAAAAGGCTGTTGTTAATGTGTCAAACCTCTGAAATTTGAAAATATGGTCCAGCATCAGGGCCTCCTAGAAGGAAACACGGCTTTGTAGGTGGACAGTTTGTGCAGTGGGCAGCTCTGTTTTTAAACCAATGAAACTCCAGCTGCCTTGGTGTGCGACTGCATGAACAAGCACTTGCTACTTGGTGTTAGGAATTTAATGCTGTAGCTGGAAAAATAAGATGTGCAGTAAATTCAGATGCAAGTCCAAATCCTTCCTTTGGCTCCCTCTCAGCTGCCCTCAAAAAATTCATACTCCTTATTGCGTCTGTATTATTTGTATTATCACTGCATTTAGGAACCCTAGTCAAAGACTTCAGGCCTCGCGGTGCAAGGTGCTGAACAGAAAGATGATGTCTGCCCTTGGAGATCTTGCAGTCTCACCCTCACGTCAGAGACGACAGAAGGTTGCAGGTGGATGCGGAAAGAGAGAGAGGCTGATCTATTGGTCAGCATGGCAGTGGTCTCAGCACACCAGTGGCCCGTGGCCTTCCTTTGTGTTTCCCTTTTGAAGGTGTGGATGTGCTGGAGCAGGTTCAGAGGAGGACAACAAAAATGATTAAGGGGCTGGAGCAACTGACGTTTGAGGATAGGCTGAGGGATTTGGGCTTGTTTAGTTTACAGAAGAGAAGACTGAAGGGTGATTTAGTAGCAGCCTTCAACTTCCTGAAGGGGAGCTCTAAAGAGGAGGGTGAGAAACTCCTCAGTGGTGTCAGATGGCAGAACAAGGAGCAATGGGCTGAAGCGACAGAGGGAGAGGTGTAGGTTGGATATTAGGAAAAACTACTTCACCAGGAGGATGGTGAAGCATTGGACTGTGTTGTCTAGAGAGGTGGTAGATTCTCCATCCCTGGAGGCTTTTAAGTCCCAGCTTGACAAGGTCTTGGCTGGGATGACTTAGTGGGGGTTGATCCTGCTTGAAGCAGGGGGCTGGACTAGACCTCCTGAGGTCCCTTCCCGCCCTAGGATTCTATGACTGAATCACACTGAAAAACCCTGTACTGTGGAAGAAGACAAGCTACCTAACCCCGCTGCCCCCATTTCTACCCCCCGCTCCTCATGGGCATTTGCCTGATAGTGATGTTGCTATTCCCATCTGTTGGAAAGCGGCCAGCCTCCTCCACGCGTGTGTCAGCTTCTCGCCCCAGCGCCTCTGTCCTCTCCTCTTTTGAAGTCCCTCCTGAAAACCCATTCTGCCAGCACTGCCTAAGGCGAGCGGAGGAGACTTCTGATTTTGCCCATGGGTGTGCACCCCCTCCCATCCCCCCGCTCGCTCTCTCTTTAACTTGACACTGTTTTGCCCAGGCGTGCTCAGGGTCACATGCCAGTTTACTCACTCTACTAATATGTTGGGTTGAACCCCGCCCAGCAACCTGTCTGCCTTTAAATAGTGCGCCGTGGGAGATGCCTGCGAGCCCTGCTGAAACTCCAGTAATGCTGGAGGGCGAGGTTGACTTTAGGTAACACGTGCAGACTTTGTGGGTGTTCCTTGCCAACACTTCTGCTGGCGATTCACTTTCTGCTTGTGAGTAAAGCCAAGAGATTCCTCGGCGGCCGCTATGTTTTGGGGCAGGGTGGGAATGCAGCCTGCTCATGCTGGGCCTGATTCTGTGAAGGCCCTATTACACTGCTCTGGCAATGCAGAGGGGCCCGAAGGTGTGGGGGTCAATGAAAAGGTGGCAGGCCTGATTCTCTCTATACTGTAGTGGCTACTGCTATACAGAACTAGGCACGTTCTTCTGAATATATATTTATTGCTCAAGCCAACTAGCCACGCTCAACCAGCCAAATAGCCATGTGTGGCTAGTGACTAGCGTGTTGAACACCATGGCCATATGGCATCTGTTCCCTTGCCTTAGTTTCTTTGTTCCTCCCAGAGTGGAATCCCAAATCCTTTTGTCCAGGAGACGCTCCTCTGAGAATTGGACTTCCTTCCCAGCACCCCCCAGTGATAAGTGCAGGTAGAATCTCTCTCTCGACTGTGACCTAACCAGTGCTGAGTGAGAGAATTGCCAGACCACGGGAGGTCAGTATTGTCTAGCAGCATTGCCAACACTTCCACTGCTTCCTGGGCTTTTACAAGACATTTAGGGGCAAATTAGAGCTAAATAAGAGCACAGAACACTGAAAGCCAGGACTGGTGGCTGGGAACAAATGTTATGGGACCTGGGAAACTTGGCCGCACCCACATCTAAGTGGTTGTGTGTCTAACTGAAATCATGCCGCATTACGGATGTTGACAGACGAGAGAGTGCCGGACTAGAGAGGTTCAACATGTAGTTTCAAACTACATCAAATGAAAAATTACACAGCTCAACCTCAGGGAGACATGTTGAAGCAGTTTGAACGTCTTGGTTGTCCTCAGGATATCATGTTGCATTGTTCTGTGCGCAAATCACATGCTTACCCTGGCAGTGCAGTCCATGCACTATTGGCATCACTCGTCTGGTGAAGCAAAATGTTTTATCTTTTTCTGATTAGGGCCGTTAGGTTTATTTTAAAAAATGCTTTAACTTGGGGTTTTCGTGGCATGTTTAGAATATTGCCCGCTGTGCAGTTTCTGCTATCTGAATTGCACCTCTGGCTAACCAGACAAGACCCCTCTTTCAGCATTCGGTGTGCAAGAGTTTGACAGGAGAACAAATGTGGAGAAAGATGACCAGAGCTACCGACCTTCACGAGCCTGTTAGCAGCATGAAGCTGTTTAAAATTCAGCCAGGAGCTTCCCCACCAGCAAGCCGCTGGATGATTAAAACACCATAAATTGGTTGCTTTTTGTTTTTTTTCCCCTCCTCCTCCTGCTATAAACATTCCTAGCCTAGCAGGGCTCAGTTCGTCTTTAACGGTGCAATTTGCTTCACGGGTTTTCTTTTCAAAATGCGCCACTCAACTTTTGTCAAGCTCTGCACAGAAATTTCACGCACACGTTTCTGCTCTTGTCCGAAAGAAGGAGGGAAAACAACTGGGCTCTCTTTGAGGGAAAGAATGGAATTGCCTGCTGGATGGTGACATAACACCTCTAAGTGAGGCATGTTGTGCTGAAGTACCTCTGAGCTGCAGAGAACAGTGTGCAGGGTTGTCTGTGTTTTGCTTTTAACAGCTGCTTCTCAGACACAGCACCGAAGATTTGCAATAGAACTGTTTGATAATAGTAATTCTATGCACTATGCATTCCTCAAGGGGACTGCATCGAGCTGGTCAGTGTCTGTGCTATGGATGCCTGTTTTTATGGTTTGCTGGGATCCCAACCTGCCCTTGGTTTGGAGAAAGCATTGTTTTTCAGCCCTAAACGTTTGAGAGACTGGCAGCTGAAATCAGGTGAGGAGGGAAGCAAAAGGGAAAGCCCTGTGGCTATGAGGATAAAATGATTTTAAGGCTCTGTATATATCTTGCGGCTTTCCAGGACAGGAACACCTTGAAAATTCCAACATTTCTAGACCGGTTGGTTCCTGATCCATTCAAGTGATCGCTCTGGCTAGTGGGCATTTAGACTCCAGTCTGGATTTAAATATTGAAAATTTTAAGCCTAAAACTTTTTCATTCCTGGCCTGTATGTATTTGCAAGATTTATTCATGTGTCCCATGAGTCAGTGCAAGAAAGGCAGGAGTCATGGTGGTATTCCAGTGAGAAAATTGTAAGACTGAAATTAATAGGTGTAAGTATCTTGGGCTCCCTTGGTGGAAGGAGGTCTCTGGCTAGGGGCAGATGGTGCTGCTAGAAAGTGGAGTGTGCCCACCTGAGCCCTATTAGGTCAGAATAAAACCCAGCTTGTACAAGTCTGGGTTCAGCAGGGTGGGGGGAGTTCTACCTGGAACAGCTCCACAGTTTGGGACCCATTCTTGGAGCACAGTGAGGGAGCAAGGACCAGCTGCTTGGAGAATGGGCTCTCTGGGACTAGCATAGGGCAGACTCCTGGAATATAGGCTGCCTAGTGCCAGCATTGAATGGGCCGAGGCCCTGGGGATGTTTAGCTGGTAGTGACAGGGTGTGACTGTTGCTGGAGCCAGCAGACTCAAGCTTTATTCTAGCCTGCTCGGCTCCCCTGAGGTGCTGTGTAACTGCGCATGGCATCGGCTCTCACTTGTATGTCTACACTGCTCGAGCACCCGAGAGAGCCAGATTAAATCCGGTTCGGGAGTGTCAGCTGTAGCTGTAGCTGCAGTCAGGGACCGTAGTCTGGACGTGCTTCCCCTCGCCCCCCCCCGATGACATTTTGCCTGTTGGGATTCCCCAGTAACCATGTGTGTTGAACCATCTTTCTTTGCGTGGTCCAGGCCAACCTGAGGCAAGGACCTCTTTAAATAAAAGAGGACATTGTGTTACTAAATGAGTAAGTAGAGCACCATGGCAAATAGGGTCCTTACCTTAAAACCAGGCTGATTGTCTTTGGTTATTAAATGGAAACGGCCACCACAGAGCTGTTACTCTTTGTTGTTGGCCTTTCTTGCAAGGCGGTCTCATATTACCACCTTTATTTTTGTGAAGATGCCATTCCTCTGTACTGCCTTCCATCAAGCTGTCTTGGCGGTGACATAAGAACACAAGAGTGGCCATCACTGGGTCAGACCAAAGGTCCATCTAGCCCAGTATCCCATCTGCCGACAGTGGCCCGGTGCCCCAGAGGGAGTAGACCGAAGACAATGATCAAGCAACTTGTCTCCCGCCATCCATCTCCAGCCTCTGACAAACAGAGGCCAGGGACACCATTCCTACCCCATGGTTAATAGCCTTGTTTGGACCTAACCTCCATGAATTTAGCTCTTCTTTGAACTCTTTTATAGTCCTATCCTTCATAGTCTCCTCTGACAATGAGTTCCACAGGTTGACTGCGTGCCGTGTGGAAAAAGAACGTCCTTTTATTAGTTTTAAACCTGCCACCTGTGCCCTGAAAACAAATTGGGCACGTCCGTGCCCTTTTTGCATCTTGTTTTCGTCAGCATGCAGCAGCAGTCCAAAAAGCAAGCTGGATGTTAAGAACCATTAAGAATGGGACAGAGGGTAAGGCAAATTATCTTCTTTCCTCTGTAAATCCACATCTTGAAGACTGCTGGCAGATGTGGTCGCCTCATCTCAAAAACAGATTGGAAAAAGTTCAGAAAAGGGCAACAAAATTGATTAGGGGGCTTGTAATTGTTTTTGGTTCTCAGCTACTCCAGGAGACCTACAGACCTCAGTTCGTTTCCCCCCCCCCCCCGCCCCCCCCGAGAAGCAGTAACAAAACTACTGTTGGAAACTATCCCTATCAGTCCTTTGCCCCTCCGTAAAAGGTGTGTGTGGTGTGTTCCCCTCTGGGCCCAATCCATACTGAATCGGAGTCGGTTATGGCAGTCGTTCTCAACCGGTGTGCCATGAGCCCAGGCCAAGCGTGCTGTGAAATTTCATCAGTTTCCCCTTGCGGAAGCTCTTTGCAGAGTCGGAATGGGGGGCGGAAATTGATGACCCTGTGCCAATTTGCTGGCTGAGTCCCAGCTGGCATAGGGTCTGTCAGTTCCAAGCAGCTCTCTTCAGAGCTGCTGTGAAGGGAAATGCCAATCCCGCAGGGCCCATTCCTGCTGGGAGGCAGCTGAAATGCTGCTTCCTGATCCAGACGGGCTGACGGGGAGCTGCCCCCACTGTGGGAGGGGGAGAGGAGAGGAGCTGGGACATGGTTAAAATGCCACGTCCTGGCTCCAGTGGGCTGCTGGAGAGGGGAGACATTTATGAGCGATTGATTCAGCTTAAAAATGTGGGGTTGCTGTGGAATTGTCTGTCTCAGTGAAGTGTGCCGTGTTACTGAAAAGGTTAGGAACTGGTGGCTTATGGCTCAGCGACAGAGCCTGGCTCAAGCCTCAGAAATTCCCACTCGTAGCTCTATTGGTACCAGGTGTCTGCAGTCATCACGCAGTGGATGAGGGCACTTGATTGGGCTGAGCTTCCTTCGATCAGAAGAGGTAAGTAGTCTAGAGCAGTGTTTCTTACACTGCGTTCCACGAACAGCTCGCAGGTGTGCCGCGAGTGTTCAGAAAAATACACTGATGGTCAGTATTTTCTGTTGTTAAAACCAGATGCAATGTTACTTCACTGCTGTGATACCTGATTACATTACTTCATTTTCTTTTTGCTGGATATGTTGCTGTTTGGTTTTTTTCGGTCTGCCAACAATCTTTTTGAAGAAAATTTTCACAGGTGTGCTACATAAAAATATTACTGTTTGGTGTTCCGTGGTCTCAAAAAGTCTAGAGTTGCCAGCTGTGGTTGGACATATTCCTGGAGGGTTCATCGTGAAAGATAACCTCAAATGAAAGATTAGTCTTTAATTCTCGGAGCCTCCAGGGCAATCTTGCAAGGTTGGCAACCTTAAGATAGTCCTGTGATGAAGGTGTCTTATAGGTACCCCTCCCTGACTGGTCTGCTGTTAAATGCATTTGTTACAAGCCCACTTAAGCTCAAGCTACTGCAGCATTTGCTTTTATCTCTGAAAGTCCTCAGTTCAGTCCCTGGAAGTTGGCCAAGATGGCAGCCATCTCATGAGGCGTGTGGGCCCTGAGGAGCTTCCCCATATGTTGGAGAGCCATCCAGTATGATTTTGGTGCCACAGAAGTAACAATGGCACCCTCCGTCTCTCTGCCGTAAAGAGAGCTTGGGACAGAACAGTAGGGGGTGGAATGGTCACTATCTCTAACACCTCCTCTCTCTGCTCAGGTGAAACCGGCATTGGCAAGTCCACGTTAATGGACACTCTGTTTAACACGAAGTTTGAAAGTGACCCCGCCACCCACAATGAGCCTGGTGTGAGGTTGAAAGCAAGAAGCTACGAACTCCAGGAGAGCAACGTCCGCCTGAAGCTGACGATCGTAGACACCGTTGGATTTGGGGATCAGATTAATAAAGATGACAGGTAAAGATGGATTTGCATAGGGCTTGCAGTAGTTCGGCCTGAGGACGGAAGGTCTCAAACCTACGACTGGAAAGATTTTTAGTGTCCAGGTCCCCGAGCATCGCAGCGTCAGAAACCTGGTGCTGTAGTTATGGTTGAGTTTAATGGCAGGCAGATCAAGGAAACAGCATCATTGAGCATAGAATCATAGAACACTAGGACCGGAAGGGGCCTCAAGAGGCCATCGAGTCCAGTCCCCTGCCCCGACGGCAGGACTGACCACTATCTACACCATCCCTGATAGACATCTATCTAATCTGTTCTTAAATATCTCCAGCGAGGGAGATTCCACAGCCTCCCTTGGCAACTTATTCCAGTACTTGACCACCCTGACAGTTAGGAACTTTTTCCTAATGTCCAACCTAAACTTCCCTTGCTGCAGCTTAAGTCCATTGCCTCTTGTTCTCTCCTCAGAGGCCAAGAAGAACAAGTTTTCTCCCTCCTCCTTATGACACCCTTTAAGATATCTGAAAACCGCTATCATGTCCCCCCTCAATCTTCTTTTTTCCAAGCTAAACAAGCCCAATTCTTTCAGCCTTTCTTCATAAGTCATGTTCTCCAGACCTTTTATCATTCTAGTTGCTCTTCTCTGGACCTTCTCTAATTTCTCCACATCTTTCTTGAATTGGGGTGCCCAGAACTGGACACAATATTCCAGCTGAGGCCTAACTAGCGCAGAGTAGAGCGGTAGAATGATTTCTTGTGTCTTGTTCACAACACACCTGCTAATGCATCCCAGAATCATGTTTGCTTTTTTTGCAACAGCATCACACTGTTGACTCATATTTAACTTGTGCTCTACTAGAACCTCTAGGTCCCTTTCTGCTGTACTCCTTCCTAGACAGTCTTTTCCCATTCTGTATGTGTGAAACAGATTATTCCTTCCTAAGTGCAGCACCTTACATTTATCTTTATTAAACTTCATCCTGTTTACTTCAGACCATTTCTCCAATTTATCTAGATCATTCTGAATTATGCCCTATCCTCCAAGGTAGTTGCAACCCCTCCCAGCTTGGTATCATCTGCAAACTTAATAAGCGTACTTCCTATGCCAATATCCAAATCGTTAATGAAGATATTGAACAGAACTGGTCCCAAAACAGACCCCTGTGGAACCCCACTTGTTATGCTTTTCCAGCAGGATTGAGCACCATTAACAACTACTCTCTGGGTACGATTAGCCAGCCAGTTATGCACCCACCTTATTGCAGCGCCATTTAAGTTGGACTTGCCTAGTTTGTCGATAAGAATATTATGCGAGACTGTATCAAATGCTTTACTAAAGTCTAGGTATACCACATCCACTGCTTCTCCCTTATCTACGAGTCTCGTTATCGTGTCAAAAAAAGCTATCAGGTTGGTTTGACATGATTTGTTTTTTACAAAACCATGCTGGCTGTTCCCTATCACTTTACTACCTTCCAAGTACTTGCAGATGACTTCCTTAACTACCTGCTCCATTACCTTTCCTGGCACAGAAGTTAAGCTGACTGGCCTGTAATTTCCTGGGTTGTTCTTATTCCCCTTTTTGTAGATGGGCACTATATTTGCCCTCTTCCAGTCTTCTGGAATCTCCCTGTCTCCCATGACTTTCCAAAAATGAGAGCTAACGGCTCAGCTACCTCTTCTATCAGCTCCTTGAGGATTCTAGGATGCATTTCATCAGGCCCTGGTGACTTCCAGACATCTAATTTTTCCAAATGGTTTTTAACTTGTTCTTTTTATATTTCAAAAACTAACTCTACCCCTTTTCCACCAGCATTCACTATGTCAGGCATTCCTTCAGACTTCTCTGTGAAGACCGAAACAAAGAAGTCATTAAGCATCTCTGCTGTTTCCAAGTTCCCCGTTACTGTTTCTCCCTCCTCACTGAGCAATGGCCCTACCCTGTCCTTGGTCTTCCTCTTGTTTCTAATATATTTGTAAAAGGCCTTCTTGTTACCCTTTATGCCTGTAGCTAGTTGGAGCTCATTTTGTGCCTTAGCCCTTCTAATTTTACTCCTGCATTCTTGTGTTGTTTGCCTGTGTTCATTCTTTGTAATTTGTCCTAGTTTCCATTTTTTATAGGATTCCTTTTTTAGTTTGAGGTCATGCAGGATCTCCTTGTTAAGCCAAGGCGATCTTTGCCCCATATTTACTATCTTTCCTACATAGGGGAATAGCTTGTTTTTGGGTCCTTAATAATGTCTCTTTGAAAAACTGCCAACTCTCCTCAGTTGTTTTTCCCCTCAGTTTTTCCTCCCATGGGATCTTACCTACCAGCTCTCCGAGTTTACCAAAATCTGCCTTCCTGAAGTCCATCATCTCTATTTTGCTATTTTCCCTCCTACCAGTCCTTAGAATTGTGAATTCTATGATTTCATGATCACTTTTTCACCCAAGCAGCCTCCCACATTCAAATTCTCGACCAAGTCCTCCTTATTTGTTAAAATCAAATCCAGAACAGTTTCTCCCCTGGTGGCTTTTTCAACTTTTTGGAATAAAAAATTGTCTCCAATGCAGTGTAAGAACTTATTGGATAGTCTGTGCCCCGCTGTATTAGTGTCCCAGCATATATCTGGATAGTTAGTCCCCCATCACCACCAAATCCTGGGCTCTGGATGATTTTGTTAGTTGTTTAAAAAGAGCATCATCCACCTCTTCCACCTGGTTAGGTGGCCTGTAGTAGACTCCTAACAGGACATCACCCTTGTTTTTTACCCCTCTTAAACTAACCCACAGACTCTCAACACGTCCATCTCCTATGTCCATCTCCACCTCAGTCCAAGTGTGTATGTTTTTTATATATAAGGCAACACCTCCCCGCTTTTTTCCCTGTCTGTCTTTCCTAACCAGGCTGTAGCCTTCAATACCAACATTCCAATCATGTGTATTATCCCACCAAGTTTCTGTGATGCCAATGATATCATAGTTGTATTTATTTATTAGCACTTCCAGTTCTTCCTGCTTATCACCCATACTTCTTGCATTGGTATATGGGCATCTTAGATATTGATTTGAACTTGCCCCCCAGTTTTTTCCTGGCCCTCTTTTTACTCTGACATTGTTGCCCATGCTCCCTCCTACTTCCGACCCATCTCCCAGGTTTCCATGTTCTCCACTTACCTGCGGGCTTTGCTCCCCTGTCCCAGATGGAGAACTGGTCCATGTCAGCCAACGTCAGCTCCTGGGGCTCAGGCTTGCAGGGCTGTTTCATTACCGCACAGACTTCTGGGCATGGGCTGGAGCCTGGGTTGTGGGACCCCATGATAGGGGAGAAATGAACCAGCCCCACAAGTCCAAATTGTTTGCATAGGCCTGGGTGTCCAGGTGGTGTGTAGACCTGCCCTAAAGTTCTGTCTCCTCCCAACCTGTGCCAGTCTTGTCTCTTTAGGAAGTAAATTCGTCAGGGCAGAGACTGTATCTTCGTACAGGCATATGCAGTGCGTGAGGGCAGTAAAGCATTGAGTCTGATTGGAGGACATATAGGCACTGCTGTAATGGAAATAATAATGCAGAATAGTGCCCTAAACTGTGGAGATTTATTGCGCTAAGCAAAAGACAAGCTGCTTCTGAAACTCTTGGTTTGACCAAAGGGCTCATTAAGCTGCAGTGTAGTGTAAATGAATGGGATCCCAGCGGCAATGGATTTTAATGTGTGTTAAATAACATGACTTCATTTAGATGAGGCTTTGCATGGTGAAAACATCAGCTGGGGAATCCTGGCCTCAGATCTGGAAAGCAGGCTGCTTCTGTCACCCTTTGCTGGATGGGAAACGGACGTGATGAGTGAAGTGACTTGCCGAAAGGTCATTCAAGTCTGTAACCAAGCTGGGACTGGAGTTTAGGTATTCCTGACTCGGGGCCCGTTCCTCTAGATTTCAGCACTAGATAACTCACTTCTCTCTTGGTGCGAAGGCGATGGGATGTGGATGGGGTTTATTTCGGTTAGCAGAGAAGAAATAAACACTCTGTGTGGGTGACCCAACATATAGCATATGTCGTTGTTTAGTATTTGTAGGAAGCTCAACTAGGCAATCTTACACTTAAGAACACTTCTGCCTTCCCCTGGGATCACCTTGGCCCAGAGAAGCTCCAGTCGGAGCCTTATGAGTGTTAGGGTTGTCTTACTATTTCTGCCCCTTGATGGAAGTTGGTTGGTTTTGGTTTTGGTTTTGAAAAGCCGTTGCTGTTTTGAAAAGCATCTCTGTATTTGCACCCCAGCGCTGTGTGTGTGTTGGGTACCAGCCACGCGATTCTGCCGGCTCTGCGGCAGCTTGTTACTAACACCCTGTGTGTTTTCCTACAAAGGAGAAAGGACAAGTGAAGCGTGTGTTGGCCCGAGGCAGCTCTGTGCTTTGAGCAAGGCCATATGCTCTCAAGCTAGAAGGCAGGCAAGTCAGAGCAGGTGTTCAGTGTGGGATCACAGCAGCTTGTTACTGCTGGGTCACTTTGTGTTTGATTCATTCAACAGCCGGACAGAGCAGGCGGCATTGTCACTGAAGTCTCTCAGATTTCACTCTCCAGAGCACCTTTGGAGAGGCAGCTGGGGGTGTGTGTGTGTGGTGGTGGGGAGGAATAAGCATGTTTCTATTGTTCTAACTCTCTGAGTACAATCTGAGACATGTCACCCATGACTAGCAGCTGGCGCTATCAGGTTAGGCCTTTCCAGCCTATTTTGGTGAGCCTTTCTTACATCTCCTCTAATTTCAGACCACGTCGGGTCCCAGGCAGACATCCCTAGCCACTTCTAAAATACAGTGTTATTGCGGGGCAGGCGGCGGGGGGTGGCTCCTTGGCTTCTCCCAGTCAGATCAGACAGCATTACCCAGGGGCCGCAGCCCGGCGGGAGGACTCTGTGCTGAGCATTCACAGTGCGATGCGTGACAGCTGTTTCTAGCCACGTGGATAACTGTGTCCCATCTCCAGGTGGCTTTTATATTGCATGGGCCATATTCTGCCCAAGAGCTAAATCGGAGAAGAATTCGATGTATCACACGCCCAGTCACGTGCTGCTGGGTATAGCTGTCAGACAGCTGCCCTGCAGCCTCAAGCTGGATGTGGTTCCCTGCTCTGGACTCAGATGCAAGTTACACTTTTGACCACCTTCACGGGGAATAAGAACATTACATAAGAAAGTAAGAATGGCCATTAGTGGGTCAGACCGAAGGTCCGCCAAGCCCAGCATCCCCTTTGCTGATGGTGGCCAGTGCCGGGTACCCCAGAGGGGGTGGACCGAAGACAGTGATCAAGCATCTTGCCTTCTGCCGTCCATCTCCAGCCTCTGACAACAGAGGCCGGGGACACCATTCCCACCCTTGGCTAATAGCCTTGTTTGGACCTAACCTCCATGAATTTATCTAGCTTTCTTCATACTCTCTTATAGTCCTGGCCTTCACAGCCTCCTCCGGCAAGGAGTTCCACAGGTTGACTGTGCGCTGTGTGAAAAAGAACTTCCTTTTATTCGTTTTAAATCTGCCACCCATTCATTTCATTTGGTGTCCTCTCGTTCTTCTGTTATGGGAACAGGTGAATAACTTTTCTTTATTCACCCTCTCCAAACCGCTCCTGATTTTATAGACCTCTGTTACATCCCCACCCCTTGGTCTCCTCTTTTCTCAACTGAAGAGTCCCAGTCTCTTTAACCTCTCCTCATCTGGGACCCGTTCCAATCCCCCAATCATTTTAGTTGTCCTTTTCTGAATGTTCTCAGCTCCTCCACCTCAGACCCCTAATGGACTCATCTTCATCCTCTCAGCTGTTATCCCCATGATACTGCTGGGAGACCAGCAGTGGAGCATGTGTTGGGAACATCTCATAGCTTTATGCTCCTGCCATTTCTTGGAGTGTGTTCTCTTGTGCCTGGGCCTGTAGGGAGGTTGAGAAGATGGCAGAAAAGCAGCAGAATTTCAAGCAGTCCTGTGGCACCTTAGAGATTAACCAATTTATTAGGTCAGAAGCTTTCATGGATAAACGCACTTCATTGGTTTAAAAAAAAAAAAAAACTAGGTTTTTAGTTGGTTAGTCTGTAAGATACCCCCCAGGCTGCTTGTTGTTTTCAAAGTTACAGACTAACACGGCTGCCCCTCTGAGATGGAATTTCAGTGTAATGTCACTTAACAGAACTAAGACCCACGTCTTGCATTGCTCCCTGGTCCTGGGACAAGCTAAACCACAGAACATTGGAAGGAGCAGGCCATCGTTCATCTTGTAAGAGCTCTAAAACATGAATACAAAATAGGGGCTTTGAAGCAGGATTTCCTAGGAATGTGAATGCGTTCAAATACGGGACCTAGTAATGGGCTTTGTGTTTGAGCCAACCGGAACGGGAGAGTGTGAAAGTAAGGGGAGGGTGTAAAAGTAGGTGGAGCCATTGTTTTTGCTGGGATCTGGCAAAGGAGGCTCAGAATCTCAGCTGGTGTAAACTGGCCGCTATCCATTGTAGTCACCGATTTGCAGCAGCGGAGGATTAATGCTGTTCAATTGACCGAACGTACATTAGCTGCAGGAAAGATTAAATGAAGTCAATTGAACAAAGTTTTCTAAACAAGGGATGAAAATTTGCGCAGTTGGTCTCCTAGCATGCATCGTTTGAGGGACGGGGGCCTGCTAGTGCTTGGGAAGAGGCCCTTGTGCATCCTGTGGGTTGCCAACTTTTGTCATCTCTACAAGGAACTAACTTTTTTGTCCCCACCTCGGAAACCTACCAGTAAGAGGCAGTTTGAACAGTACTAGCTACAAAGCTGGACATCGTCCTCTGAAAGCACAGTCAGTTACCAAATCAGACTGCGGTGCACTGTGGTAGCATCTCCTATGATGCTAGAAAGAAAAAAAAAATGGTGATTATGTTTGCTCAGAGATCCAAACTCTGGAGAAGCCGGGGTTATCCTGGGTAAGTCTCTCTCTCTCTGTCTCTCATATAACACCCAGCCAGGAGTCTGGAACAGTTGGGGGTGACTATTATTTGATGTAAAAAATACCTCTGCATCTGGTCTCTCTTGAGGCAGACAGGCAAACGGTTTGTGCTGTCGGGTGTGTGGAGGAAATGTGTTCTACTCTGGGGATAGGCGGCTGTGGCAGGGTCAGTGGTATGAAAACCCGGGTTCTCTGCCCCCGGCCCTTGCTGAGCTCTCCTATGATGCCTTTTTTCTTCTGAGCAAAGGTAAAGCGCGTGGTCATTCGGAGACGTGTGGGCTGGGGGCCGGCCTTGGCCCCAGAAGTAGAAACTCTCCTGGCGAACGTGAAGGTGGTTGGCGGCAGTCTTCAAATTAGACAGGCCGAAACCCAAACCAGCCAAAGAGACGCTACTCGTGTCTGCCGGTTAGACTGGAAGTTACCCCCAGCGAATGCCTTGTTCTGAAAAGGACTTTTCCTTCCACCCTTTCAGCTACAAGCCCGTAGTGGAATATATCGACACTCAGTTTGAAGCCTATCTGCAGGAGGAGCTGAAGATCAAGCGTTCCCTGTTTAATTACCACGACACGAGGATTCACGCCTGCCTCTATTTCATCGCACCTACTGGCCACTCGCTGAAGTCTCTGGATCTGGTCACCATGAAGAAGCTCGACAGCAAGGTACACGCTCTCCATTTCGTGTCCCTGGGGTGCTCTCCTGCTGCCACTTCATCTGGGGCCCATGCCGGAGGTCTCCCCAAAGGTGTATGGAAAATAACGATTTGCTGTGAAGGGATAGACGTGCAGGGAAGGCTTAAAATGACTTGCTGGTTGATCACTAGACAGCATGGGCGGGTTAGCACGAACGAATGTCCAGAGGCTCACCAGAAACAGGGATTTGGACAGAAAGCTGCATCCTTTGTAGTCCCAACTGGTCCGCCATGTTGAGTTAGAACAACATCGCCCACTTTACTTCCCACCAGCCCCAAACAAGCAGAAGTCCTGAAGCAGTCTGCTGCAGGTTAAACGGTTGTGGCTACCATTGAGAGAGCCACATTTTGGGGTGTGGGGGTAGAAAGCAATGTTCTCTCTAATTTTTTCCATCCATGGGCAGAATAAATTTTATGTGCACCACCAGTAGTAATAAAAGGTGTTGGCTGTGGGCGCTCTGCTAATTAGCTGGGCGGCCCTTGAATCTCTCTTGGGTGGCCACCCAAGCACTCAGCTTACAGGGAACGCTGTTGTGGGAGCGGAGGTCAACTGTGCCTTGCTGTAATTGTCCCCCTATGCTCCTCAAAGACATAGGCACCAAACACTATTTGATATAGTTGATCAGCAGTTCCACACGGCAGGCTACACAATCCTTACTGATCCTACAGCCAGAGGAGCTATTTAGGCAACATGGGGAGGCTGATTTAGCCCTTGGAAAGGTAGAGAAGCTCATGTGCAAATTTCCCATTTTCAAGAGCTTTGTTTTGTACTGAAAAGTCAGAAGAAAAGCCAAGACCACTTGAAAGACGGCCAGTCTTACCAAATAGTTTGCTGCTGTGCAGCAGGCACCTTTGCTGCTAGTATTCTGGTTTGACATACGCACCGGACAGTAAAGCAGGCATCTGCAGCTCTTCATGTCAGATGCAGAGAAGATTCCACGTCAGTTCAGTGACCCTGAGGCCTGAGGGCCAGAAAGAATTTGTAACAGGTTGCCTGATGGTGGTGAGGTGGTTAAACCTTGGAGCCTGCTTTTTCTGTAGTTGCAGGGATTTTGCTAAGAATTGGCCTGTATTTGGCAAATGTTTCCCTGGACAGGGATTAGCTGCTGTTACAGGGCCATCTGCAGAAGGAAATTAGTTTTTGTAATTTAAGAGGATTGTATTTATGCTTTCTCCATATAGGTCAAAATTAACATCTTCCTGATGGTACAGATTGAACCTCTCTAGTCCGGCACCCTCAGGACCTGACCTGTGCCGAATGAGAGGATTTGCTGGACTGTGGGAGGTCAATATTGTGTAGCACGTTACCAACACTTCCACTGCTTACTGGGCTCTTAGAAGACATGTAGGGGTAAATGACAGCACAGAGCACTGAGAGCCAGGACTGTGGCCAGAAACAAACTATATGGGATCACGGGAAACTTGTCCATGCTCATGATAAGATGTCATCCGGCTAACTAAAACCATGCCGGATCACGGGTGTTACTGGACTAGTGTGTGCCAGGCTAGAGAGGTTCAACCTGTAGCACACTTTATATGGCCACAGGGCAGAATAGACAAAGGAAGGCTGCTCATCAAGCCTAGATCGCACCTAGTGGCGTGGCCTTTTCAGAGAGGGTTGAAAAGGCATTGGCTATCAGGAGCTCTAGTAACCTATGGCTAAGGTGAGCTGGCTTGGCCAGACCTCTGCGGGGAGCTGTAAGCAAGTTACCACAGCCAGTAATGTAGACCAAGAAAGGCTACCCAGCCCATTTTCATATATCCCAGCAGTGCTGTGGCCTGCTTGAAGCACTCTGTGGTCCTCTGCCAATGTAAATCTGCTGGCTCTGTGTCCAGTTTGGTTTTATATACCGGATTCAATGCCACTCCCCTAGGCAATATATATTACAGGAGATTGCCAACTTCTTTAATGCAGGGGAGGGAGAAGGTGGTTTGTTTCAGGCCAAAGCAATAAAGGGACAGTTAATCTCTGTACCGGTCCCTGTACCTAGTTCCTTGAGTCTGAACATTTCCTTGTAATAACAGGCTGTCACCGTGCCCAAGGACAGATCTCTAAGCTGTTTGCTGAAGGTGAACCCCAGAGTAGTTACACTTGCCATAGAGCTGAAGAGGATGAGTGCCTCAGTGGTAATGTCCTTTAGAAGTGTCTGTATCATCTGTGCGGCTGCGGTTCCTCGCAGGCCCAGTGGCGTCTGCTGCAGAAGAGGAAGTAACGTACGGCCCAGTTGCAGCTGACTTGGTAATGGCGGTCTTCTCTGCACATGCCAAGCCATCGGAGCAGTCCTGTCTAAGGCAGTGCTGCTTGCGCCAACCCCAAAGCCAACGAATTGGACAGATGGGCATCTCGTGTTCTTGCGAAGATCTGTATTGCATCACTGTTTAACGTGCTTTGTCTGTTTCTGGTGGAATGTATTGAGGGAGGCGTCCTTTGTGAGGGCGCTGGCAGAGTCCAGTGACGGTGCTCTCTGTCTTGCAGGTCAACATTATCCCTATAATAGCCAAAGCGGACACAATTGCGAAAAACGAGTTACATAAATTCAAGAGTAAAATCATGAGTGAACTGGTGAGCAACGGCGTTCAGATCTATCAGTTCCCAACAGATGAAGAGACAGTGGCTGAGATAAATGCCACAATGAGCGTAAGTCTGGCTCTTCTGAGCCCATCCACCCCTACGGGCAGGGCAGGGCGTGCTGCATCCTTTTGCTTTCCAAACAAACTCCGATCGGAGCCAGTGAGTAGAGTTTGATGGAAGCTGCGCTCTGCTCCGGTCAGCCCCTCCGGCCCCATTTTACTTATATTCCAAAAACTTTGAAAATAATTCTCTGCCCATCACGTCTTTTCCCATATGCTTTCCCCCTTACTAAGGATTCATGTGCCAGAGCAGTATGGTAAGCAGGATAGAGGACTCGGAGCAAAGCTTCCTGTTCCAAGCCACCCACTCACAGTTTGTGGCTGGAGGATTCACTCCACCTTCCTTGGACTTCCGTGCTGGCAGATGGACTAGAATCAGGCAGCTGCAGCTCTGGTCTCGGGTGGAGCAGTTCTGGGTGGTGCAGTGGGTAGAGGGCTGGAAACTGGCCCATGCTGGCACTAGCCGCCTGAGTGGTAGCAATGAAGAGGTTTTAGGGAACAAAGCGCAGACAGGCCTTTGTGCAAAGGTTATGCAGGCAGGGACAGATCACTCACCGGGAGGCTTATTTGCAAAAGCAACAGGAAAACTAAATCCTTTTGCGTCTAACTGCGCTATAGAGGCTCGCACCCAAGATCAGGGCCTCATCGTGCCAGGGATTGTGTAGTGATCTGTGCAGCCCATCGTCTAGTCCAGAGCTTCTTGCTGCCAGCGGCTAGTGACACCCAGAGCTTGGGGTTACATCCTTGGCCATCTTGGCTCAGAGCCATCAGTGAACCTGTCCTCCATGAACTGCTCTAGTTCTTTCTCTGGACCCTGTTATACTTTGTTCTCACAGGTGAAAGCACAGGTTTAGCACTCCCCCACTGCTTTCCTCCCAGCTGCAGCTGTGGGCTGCATGGTATACAGCATCAGTCCTCCAACCAAGATTGTGTGTGTTCCAATTTTTGGTAGTTAGAACCAGTCTCTTCAGGTGATCTGCCATTTCTGCCGTTCCAGCAACTTAGCCCAGTGGTTACCAACCTGTCGTCCGCAGGTGAGGTTATTGCAGAGGGTCCATGAAAGAAATAAAATATAAATAAAAATCATCATAGACAATAAGTATTACATAAATTGCAAAGTTACAAACCATTATTATTTTTAAATTAAATATTTTCCAATAATGTTCTTATTGGCTGTCCAAAAATCTATGTTGTGGTTTCCGTTTTCGTTTAATGAAGTGTCCATAGCAGATAGAATTGGCTTTGGGGGTCTGCAAATGTTTTGGGGGGGGGTGATTGGCAGTCCCACTAGTGAAAAGGTTGGAAACCACTGACTTAGCTCATAGTCACAGCTTGGGTGGCCTAAAATCACGCTAGCTCTGCTTTGCCGAGAGGAGAGTGTTTCTAGTCACACTTAGTGCAAGAATCTTAGAATCCTAGGGCTGGAAGGGACCTCAGGAGGTCATCTAGTCCAGCCCCCTGCTTCAAGCAGGATCAACCCCCCACTAAGTCATCCCAGCCAGGACCTTATCAAGCCAGGATTTAAAAACCTCGAGGGATGAAGAATCCACCACCTCTCTAGGCAACGCATTCCAATGCTTCACCGCCCTCCTGGTGAAGTAGTTTTTCCTAATAGCCAACCTACACCTCTCCCTCTGTAACTTATATACATTGACATTTGCTTCTCTGTGGTGGCTGCTGCTGTATGAGCAGCGCCTCAACACAATGGGCTGTGCCTAGGTGCTTGCTCAGAGCCACAAGTTGAACCCAGGTCTCTTGTTTCCCAGAAGGTCCCCCATGCTGTCTGTGGTGCCACCACTAAACAGCAAGTTGTCCCTGAGGGTCTACAGCAAAGTAACTGAGGCTCTGTCTGCTCTGCAGCTAGGAGCACAGATCCCAGCACCCAATAGACAGTCGTTAGCTCTGCTCAAGCTCAGGGAACTCGCTAGGAACGTAGGAGCTGGCATTCCTGGGACTTTTCTCAGGTGGCTAGTCTGAACCACCACCTTCCTCACTGGTGGTGGTGCCCTGACTCTGGCAGAGCTAATAAGCCTCTACCCATGCTGGGAAGCACACGAGTGGCTGCGTTGTAGACATAGCCAGGTGCTCCAGGACAGCAGGAGTGGGTGAGCAGAGTGAAATCTGACCCATCTCCACAGTCAGGGTGGGATAGCAGAATCATCTATCAACTCTCACTCACACCCTTGTGGGGCGGAGGGGAAAGGCTGGTGGGAGGTTGTTTTACTCACAGAGCTGCAACTGCTCTGGGGCCAGGCAGGGCAGATTTCTCCTCCTGTCCATCTACGCATTCCAATCCACTTCTATTTTCATTGCCTTGTGCAGAGGGTACCAGTGCTGGATTTAACATTAGCATGGTCATCTGATAGGGACGGATAGAAAAGAAAAGTCAGCGTTCTTCTATTTGCAGGATTTAATCACTGTCCCTTCTCAAATAGCCGGCGAATTGTTCAGAATTGTTTCTGAAAATCAGAATGTTGGGTAGTAAACTGCAGTGAGTTGCACTAACCTTTAACTGTAAAGTCCATATTTTAACGAAACTTGAGTGCGGTGGTGAGGTAGGACTTTTTTTGTGAGGGGGAGCTGATCTGCTTTAGATTTTTCCCATCTGAACTCAGAGCACGCCTCTGAGCTAGAGCCTCCATTGTTCTTCCAAAGACGCCAGCTGGATTGCAAAGGCAACTCAGTAACTTGAAATAAAACTATCACAGCTGCTGTAGTAAATAGAGCTTTCTTCAAAAGCACTCGCTGGCAAAGAAACAGAGGAAATCCCTAATCTCTTTATGCCTTTGCTTTTCTAGGTCCACCTTCCATTTGCTGTTGTTGGCAGTACCGAAGAAGTCAAGATTGGCAATAAGATGACCAAGGCCAGGCAATATCCATGGGGGGTCGTGCAGGGTATGTCAAAAGAGAAACACAGATCTCCTTGTTTTAGGCTGTCCCAATGGAAAACAAAAATTGCTGATCTTGCCAATGTTCTGCCTTTGGGCAGTCAGAGCTCTGCAGTGGTAAGGGTCAAAAAAGCCACTGAAAAAGTGAAACAAAACAGGCCTTCACTAGCACTGTTGAAACTTGTGTTTTGTCCCATGACACTACCACCTGACTGCTTGGTCTAGGGGAAAAGCAAGTAAGAATTAAGTATATTTAATTCGTAACTTCTTTTTTTAAATGGTCTATGTTCCTGGTATTTCTGTGCCAGCAAACTTCTTTTGAATAACAAGGAATGGCCAGCCCATCGAATGGTTGGTCTTGTTTGCTTTCTCTCACCTGGTGGAATTTTCCCCAGGGCACACAGCTGGCCTGGTTCTTCTCTGATGAAAGTCAATGGGCATTGTCTCACTGATTGAAATGGGGTCAGTGTTAAGCAAATGCTGAGTGCTTGTGAAAATCTCATCCTGAAATTCGAACAACATGCACACACGGCCAAATTCTCCACTTGAGTGTGCTGGTTCCTTCCGAAGTCCCAAGAACTTGTCTGCGTTGCATGGGTCTATGGGAGCAGGGCTTGTGGATCTGGTGTCTCGACCCCCAGGCTTGAGTGTCCACACTACATTGTAAACCTCTCATGGCTGTGCTAGTGCATGCATGCTACACTTCTCAGACCTTCTGATTCAGAGCTGGGGTTGGACCCAAGTCTCAGAAGGAATCAGGGTCTGACCCTCGTGTCTGTCAGGGACCTAGTGCCCAGGTCCTGAGCCAGGTTAGACTGAATTGTGTGTAGACAGAAGGCGAGCTTGGATTCAAACCTGAGTCACACCCCAGTGTTAGTGAGCAGTGTAGACATGCCATGCGGGTAGATCTACACTGGGGAAAATGTTGCTCCAAGTGACACAATTTGATTTATATTAGTCACGTAAGTCAAATCGATGTAGCTCAGATCTATTTACCACAGGGTCCACACTGCATTGGGTCAATGGGAGAAACTCTTCCATCAGCTTCCCTTACTCATTTCCTTCCAGTAGAGCATGAGAGGTGATGTCCAAGCAGTTGGCGGTCTATTTGAGTGGATCTTCACTAGACTTGCTAAATCGACACCACCCCCACTCTCCCTCAGTGTGTCAATTGCTGCAAGACTGATCCTGGCTGTAGTAGAGACAAGCCCTTATTGCGGCTGAGGAGTCAACCCGGACGCTATAGACACTGGCAAAACCTAGGCCTGGCAGTGGACACCCCCCTACACACCCCACTGCAGCTCAGGAGGCAGCAGATGTGGCCGCTGTGAAACAGGGACCCTGGTTGCTGTTCTCGTCCTGCTGTGTGATCTGGCCAGCACTGGTGGTGCAGATGCCCTGGTCTTGCTTTCAGTGAGGCACGTGCCTTTGGGCAGGGGACATAGAGGTGTTTGACTGTCCAGCCCACTCTTCATCCAAGCTGCCGCCACTGAAAAAAACTTTGTAAATACCTTGGCTGTTATGGGGGAGGACTCTTACCTTGGTAATGGTCTCCATCCAAGAAGGTCCTGAGGACTTCCACAGGAGGGACAAATGTCTAACAGTCTGTGTCTCTCTCTCTCTCCTACGAGCCCTCCTCTGAGGGTATTACTGATGCCAAGGAATTAAGGAGGAATTTTGCTGGTTTTGGATGAAAACGTTCCGTTGTGGCTGAGTCTCTGACCCAGCGGCAAGAGCGTTTAAAAAATAATTCTTCAGCTGTCAGGAGAAAACTGCAGAGCCATAGTCTCTTCCTGGTGGTGATCACACAGGCTGCTCACTGAGCCGCTGGGAACTTGCCAGTTGCTCACAAAACAGTGACATCTTGGTGCGAGTTCAGGTTCGGCAATGAGCAAGTAGCATCCCGAAATCTCATGTGAGGCCTGTGCAAAGTCAGTGTTGTCTTGTTCTCGGGAAACCTAGTGCCCTAGTCCTATTTACAGTGACACTAGCGTGTGCTGCTCTGACATGGAAGAAGAGAATTTGGCCCCTAACTTTTAACACTGATCTGCGGTGCAGCTGGCAGCCTCTGTGGGCTCTGGGGCAAAGCGGGAGGGGTGTGTGGCCAGGGCAGAAGGGGTGGGGCCTAGCCGGCTGCCTGTTGTCTTGCCCCCTCTCCCAGCTACCTGGAGTGGCCCAGTGATGGTACTGTGGTGTTTCAGAGGAGCTCAGAGCTCCATCCATCTCTGCTGCCAAAATACCAGTGTCAGCTGTAGTCCGGGCCCCTTTAAAACTCTGGGGAAACTGCCCCCTTCGCCCCCCTCCACGCCTCGGTCAGCAGGCCTGTTATTATGTGGAACTCCAGACTTATAGATGCACAGTGAATATTAATCCTGCAGAAGAAGGAATGGGATGAATCCTGCATGTAACTTTTTTTTATTGACGGGTCATTTTTCTTGCCATTTCTATTGTAGTCGAAAATGAAAACCACTGTGACTTTGTGAAGCTGCGTGAGATGCTGATCCGAGTGAACATGGAGGACTTGAGAGAGCAGACGCACACCCGTCACTATGAATTGTACAGGCGTTGTAAGCTAGAAGAGATGGGCTTCAAGGACACCGACCCAGACAGTAAACCATTCAGGTAGGGAAGCCTAACAAAGCCCACATTCCTTGCTGGGGTGAGTCATTGGTGAGGGACAGCAGTTGTTTTTCTTTCTCTACCCTCCCACGCTCTTCTCAGGGTTGGCTTTTTTCCCCTCATCCAAACATGTCTTTTCCGCCCACCAAGTCATTCCTGGCTGGGGTAAGGAATAATATATAGAGAGATGCATCTCATAGAGCTGGAAGGGACCTTGGGAGGTTATCAAGTCCAGTCCCCTGCCCTCTTGGCAGGGTCAAGCACTGTCCCTGACAGATTTTTTTTCTATTTATTTATTTGCCCGAAACCTCTTGGCCTCCTCAAGTTATTGATCTCGCAACCCTGGGTTTAGCAGGGCAATGCTCAAACCACGGAGCTATCCCTCCCCCCTGAGGTGAGATCCAAAACTGGAACCTGGTTGCACTGCTGCTGTTAGACCACTAAGGCCGGGTCAACACGAGACATGGAAGTCAATTGTAGATACGCAGTTCTAGCTGCATTTGACTTATCAACAGTCGCCTTACGTGGCCATCCTCACAGAGGATATTGATATTGAGGAGTACAAGGGTCAACTGCCGACCCCAGTTAGTTCAATTTTGTGTGTCCCTAGTAGGGGCATGAAACTGAACCCCAGAAGATCGACCCTGACCAGCCCGATTTTCTGCGCAGTGAAGACATCCCCTCAGTCAGCCTGCGCTTAAATGCAGGATGTGCTTATGCTCTTAGTCATGTCTGAGCATGAAGGGCCTGTTGTGAGGGAGGGGGGCAGTTTTTTAAATCGTGAAAGGGAATAGCCACATTCATCAATGAGAGTGCATCCACTGCTGCGAACAGAATTTCTTTCTGATACAAACCCAGGTGTGTGCCAAAACTCAAGGTAAAGATATGGCCTTATTCCACCCACACTGGCATAATATCAGTGATCTCAGTGGGAGTGAGAAGAGGACAGACAGACAGACACACACACACACACGCTGCTCTCTAGCCAGCTCACGTGTGACATTGAGTTGATATCCTTTCCAGAGGGCAATAATTTAACGTGGGCCAACCCTTCCGTTGCAGGAATTCAAGGAATTCCCATTGCTTCCTGTGCGCTGGAGGCCACTTTTGACCAAGTTATAAGTAGGAAGGAAATGGGGAAAGTGCCTAGTTTTGTATATGGGGTGGAGGTGAGTTTTAAATGCCCCCGCCCCCTTGGCTGCTGTAGAAGCATTCCAGAAATGAGGGGAACAGTGGTTTTAGAGTTTGCAGGCGTTATTCCTCCAAGACAAGCAAGCAAGCCTGCGTGTTGTGCTCTTTGGCCCACACGTCCACAGTTGTCTCGGTTCCTGATCTGGTTTACATTTCTCTGTCGGGAGCAGTAAGTGTTCCATTAATCTTAAGCCAAACTGGATAAGAGATCCCAGCAAACTGTTTACACTTACAGGCTGTT
This sequence comes from Carettochelys insculpta, assembly GCF_033958435.1. NCBI lineage: Eukaryota > Metazoa > Chordata > Testudines > Carettochelyidae > Carettochelys > Carettochelys insculpta. The sequence goes on along the minus strand of NC_134140.1, from coordinate 127,573,931 downwards.
TCAGAAAGGAAGCATACATTGAGAGGCCAGTAACAGTGCAATTAAGCTCATTGCAAGGGTGCGGGTCACTACTTGTGCAGACTTTCAGAGGTGATAAAATCAGAGGAAGTGTCTCTGAGCCGGGCAGAATGGTTTTGGTTTTGAGGTTTGTCTTTTTGCTGGAGAAGAGGTGGTTTGTTCTCACAAAATACTGATGGTAGTCCTGTATTATTGTACTTGCCTGCTTCCAGTGCATTCTTCTCCTTGTTACAGAATCCTTTTCCTGTCGCTTGGGTTAGTAACTGCTGTCAGTGTTTAAAATAAAAACTAGAACTTTTATTTTTTTAATGGATAGTAATTTGCAAACCTGTTTTCCTTAATTGGATGTAGATGTTCAGGCCCTGGGAGCATTCTCTGGAATTTAGGCTTCTGCCTCTTTGCTAGTTGACGTAACAGCATCTTCTTGAGAGCTGCAACAACAAGAAGTTACTGAAATCCCAAGTGGCCATGCTTTTTATATCCCTCCAGGCCGGAAGTGAGTTTTCCATATGTCATTTTGAATTGCCAAGCCAAATTATCTGCTGGCAGAATGCCAGAGAGGTCAGCTGTATTGTCCCAACCAAGAATTTGGCTCAGATGAAATCCAGAGACATCATGGAGTTGTGCTTATAGAGAATCCGGCCCAGGCAGATGTCAGGGAAGTTGGTAGTATTACGTCAACAATTTGCATGGCCGGCTTTAGTGTATTTGAAAGTTTTAACAGGAAGGGTGGGATTTCCCACTGTAGTTGAGGATCTAACTTGGTTAGGCTCTTCTGCAAATCCCAGTCTAAAATAAGAAGCCAGGATCAGTAAAAATGAGTAATTTTGTCTGTCACCAGGGAGAAAAAAAAACAAAACCTCCTCCTGAGCTGGCCAGCCTTCCTCCTGCCACGCTGCCCTGCTGTTTGGTTGGAAATTAGCTTACTAGGGTGGCGGCTGCAAGACAGGATATGATTAAAGGAGGAGGGAGTGCTTTTGGTTTTGTTTTGTAAGACTCTGCTGCTCTCTAGATTACTACAGTGCAACTGCAGTGTCTAATCTTCACTCCAGTGAACGGAGAAGACTGAAAGCATCCATGGGGAGCAGCTCTGTTGATGAAGATGTTAGTTTTCCAGCACCTATACTTGGATGCTTTAAAGGATTTCAATTAGAGATGGGCCACAAACAGAACCTTGTGTCTAACATCAAATATCGGGTAGTTTCTGATTAATTTCTTTGGATTTTTACCTATTATCACCAGTCTGGGGACTGTAGCCAGGCCAGAGCCAAAGAAGCCAGCTTTCATTTTGCCATTGTCAGGTGGTGAGAATCTTACAAAAATGGAAACTCCCCCTGTTCAGCATGCGGAGAATCCCACTAGGTCACCAGGCGTCATGAGACTGTATCTGTTTGCAAATGATACTGTAAAAGAACAACTCATGAGTGACTCATTCCTGCAGAGTGCTGTGGGGACATCAGTGGGAGCTGGGATTACTCAGCACCTTGTGCAAGATGAAGCCCAACATTTAGCAATCTGAAGGCTATTTTTGACTGGGAATGGGCAGAGGACTAACACAGAAAATCACTGCATGCAACGAAGAATAAAACGTGTCCCAAATTAGGGACAAATCTTCTCAAACTCAGTTTTAATTTTCCCCATAGTGCTTACACATACACCAGAGCCTGTGTGTAAACATAAAATCCACCTCAACAGACCTTTAATTAGAATGATTTGTTCTTAGAAATACAAAGTGCAGAAATAGTTGCTGTCATCTTTAAGTCTCAGGGGTAGCTGAGTTAGTCTGTATCTTCACAAACAACAAGAAGTCCTGTGGCACCTTATAGACTAACAGCTAATTCGGAGCATAAGTGTTTGTGAGCAAAGACCTGCTTCATTTGATGAAGCAGGTCTTTGCCCGGGAAAGCTGATGCTCCAGAATATCTGCTAGTCTATAAGGTGCCCCAGGACCATTTGTTGTTCATCATATTTAAGCTATCCTTACGAAATGAATTTTTCAAAGCCGCCGAAGGAATAAAGTTATTGTGAATTTGGCTTCCAAATCCCCTGAGAGATTCTGAAAATTGTAGCTATATTTATAGGTGTGTGTTTTATCCCCCCGATGTCTCCTGCAGAATCGCCTCACTGGGAAGAAAATCAGTGTCAAGAAAGAGATGTCTTGTGTTGATGGAGGAACGAAGAAAGCCAAGTTGTAGAAGAGAACGATTCAGAGGGAGAATAATAGTGTTTAATGACATATACCAGCCCAGAATCTGTGTTCTGTTCTGTTGAGTCTGCATCCTACAGTCTACATAGGCTAGAGGCAGGGCAGAGAAAAGATGAGGCAAGATTGGAAGCAGACAAATGTATAACGTACCAATCCTGGAAGGTGGTGATAGCAGCTGGATTGTGGTCAGTGCATATGCAGTAGGTGTGTTTGAAGCTGAGTCATTCATGATGCCTGTTAAGTGAGGTGAAGACTCTAGCAGCCTGTATCTTTCCTATAATTCCCAGTCCGCAGCTTTCTGGAAAACGGGAACTGAGATGGGCACACTGTGATCAGATCTCTGAAGTCTCACAGCAATATGGAGGGAGAAGTGGTATGCCAAGCGCTCCAGAGCCTGAGGTGAATATCTCTGCTCCACGCGCTGAGTGTAATCGTGATCATTTTTCCTTTGTGTATTTGTAACAGTCTCCAGGAGACCTACGAAGCAAAGCGGAATGAATTCCTGGGTGAACTGCAGAAGAAGGAGGAAGAAATGAGGCAGATGTTCGTCATGAGAGTGAAGGAGAAGGAAGCAGAATTAAAAGAAGCGGAGAAAGATGTGAGTGTTTTCTAACCTAATGGAGCATGTGTGGAGGCTTAGGCTGGGGAGTGTCAATGGGCCTAAAGGACTTAGACATTCAGATCCCAGCAATGCTCTGAGAGGAAGGATGGTCCAGTGATTTAGGGCCCATTCCTAGTTTCCGGGAGACCTAGGTTCAAGTTCTTGCTCTGCCACAGACCTCCTGTGAGGTAAAGGGCAAGTGACTTACAGCTGGATTTTTAAAGATGTCCAGGCACCTAAATTAGTTTTCAGTGGGAGTTAGGCACCTAAACAACTGACCCTTAGTCCCTGTGCCTCAGTTCCCCCATCTGGGCTGTGGGGATAGAGCACTTCCCTGCTTCATAAGGGTGCTCCGAGGCCGTCAGGATGGTGGTAGCAGGGTGCAAATAAGTACCATAGGCACAGAGAACTCAAAGCCCCAGCCAATATGTAAGGCTGGCTCTGCAGATGGGAGACCTTCCTGCACAGTGGCCTCCTACCCCAAAGAAAGGGACATCTAGTTCTGTGGTTCCCCTCTGCCCACAGCGCTGGCAGCAGCTGCCATCCGGGAGCTGATGGCTTTACAGGGTGGCGCGCAGTGCCGCTGCCTGTCTCGAGTTTCAAGGGCCGGTGTCTTCTCCAGGACAGGCCTTTGAAATCTGGCTGCGGCCCAGAGCCTTTAACCCTGCTCTCAGGACGAACGGTCCGGCCTCCCCGGACGGGGACGGTTACCCAGGCGCCCTTTAACCCTGCTCTCAGGACGAACGGTCCCCCTGCAGCCTGGGGGTTTCTCGCAGTGTGGTCGAACTGTTGTTGTTTGGAAGATCCACTTGAAAAGGGGTTGCTCTGTCTGTGCTCCCTGGAGCCGTAAGCCCGAGAGTCCATTTCCCCGCCTCCTTGCACCTCCTGTCGTCCCTTTGCATGGGTGCGAAGGGGAGTAACGCACCTTCAGCCGAGAGAGGTGGCACTTCGGGCCCGCTGCCTATGCGCCTCGTGCGAATGCGGCTGCCCCCACAAGGTGCAGGGCAGAGGGGAATCGAACGGGCGAGGGTGTCAGCGCACGGTTATCTGTGAATGTTCCGAGAGCAACGTGACCCCTTGCCACTTGCACACCTGAGTTTCTGGGGAGCGTCTCACCATGTGATGGTGTCACGGTTTTGCCGGTCACCATTGTACAATGTTTTGTCACTGCACACAGGTGCGTCCTCAGAGGGCCTGAGACCACCGACAAGGGAGAGTGAAAACTCTGCTCTGCAGCCTTGCCTGGGGCCAGCTGGCCTTTAGCTCGTGTGGCAGAGCACAGGCTTTAGCTCCTAAGGTCACAGGTTCAGTCCCTTCTGATGATGAGCTGGGTCTGTTGGCTTTATGCACGTACGAGAGCTCAGATTTGCAGGAATACATTGGTTACAATGAACAACGAGACGTGCATTGCTGTGACTTCCCCAGCACTCTGAATTGGGACTCTGTTCCCTAACAGTCTCAGAAAAGCCAGGCTGGAGGGTTGGGGGGGAAAGCTGGGGCCTCTCAGGAAGGTCTCTTGAATCTGTGTCAACACTTGAATAAACCAGGTGTTTAGGGCAGTTCTCCCAGCCAGCTTTCCCACCACAAGAGATGAAATCTTCATTTCTCCTGAAGCCCATTGGCGGAATAACTGCTATATAAGGACCTAGCAATACGCAGCTCCTCCCTGTAGAGTAAGAAGGATGTTTCAGATCCCTTTAGGAAATTTTCCTTTCAAAATCAGACAAGGCGGGTTTAGCGGGGAAGGCCGGGAGTGCGACGGTCTGCCTTCAGTTCCCAGCCCTACCCATGGTAACGTTCAAAAGTGCCTCGATGACTTAGGCCCGCCGTACATAAGACAGGGTTGGAAATGGGATTTAGGCTCTTGCATCCCGCTGGCTTTCAGTCATGCCCTTATTCCTTCTCTACCTCAGCTGCATGATTTTTCCTTCAGCCACCTTCTCTGTTTAGCCTGTGAATTCGTGAGGGCTGGTGTTGTGGTTTTGCTGTGATTCTGCTTTGAGTCTGTGCAGAGCCCCGAGACCGATGGGACCTGGCTAGGAAGTGCAGGCCTACGTACAAATAGTAACCAGCTCTGTTCTTTCCCTGTCTCTTCCAACTCTTCTCTCCCTCCCCGTCCGGGCAGCTCCATGAAAAGTTTGACCATCTCAAGCGGACGCACCAAGAAGAGAAGAAAAAAGTGGAAGACAAAAAGAAGGAGCTTGAGGAGGAGCTGAGCAACTTCCAGAAGAAGAAGGCAGCTGCTCAGCTACTACAGTCACAGGCTCAACAGGCTGGGTCCCAACAAACCAAGAAAGACAAGGACAAGAAAAAGTAAGGAGCTGTCGCACTACAACCATGGGGCCTTGGTCCAGCCTGCGTTGGTTTTCTGTCTGTTGCATGTCTGTATTTGCTTTTTCCCATCATCAGGCTGGAAACTGGGCTCTTACCAGACCGATTGAATTAAAGGTTCTCTCCAAGGGGCTGGGCGGGGTGGGGAGAGGATTTTAATTTTTTGTTACAAGGGTACTTGGCAGTTTAATGTATCCTTGTGGCTGGTGTGAGAGAACAGTCGGAAAGCGGTGGAGGAAGAGGGGCTAGTCTGGGATTTCTCAAGTGTGTTGTGAACTGACTCTGGGGCACTCCATTCAGACTCCCTCTTCTGAGTGGAAGACGAGGGCCTCTAGTTCTACTTTACTTATTTATACGTTGAAGCTAGTTCCGAGTCTAACGCTTTCAGGGTTGCAGTTATAGCTATAAATGCATTTAAAACCAAAAGCTTAACAACCATGTCATTCTGACATGGACCAGCCCAGGGCCAAAAAGTGAACACTTGGAAACTTGAATGTTTCGTTTAAAACTACGGTACCAGGTTAGTTTCATTCACGTAGTATCAGTTCAACATAATAAGCTAGCAATACTGTGCAGCTGGCAAAAGGTAATGCCTTGTGTTTTCTCCTATTACGTACTTACACTTCCAGGCAAATTCAACTCTCAGATACTTACAGGGCTTCCAAAGGGCAGAATGTATCCAAGGGCAGAATTTGTCCTTGTATTGGCTTTTAAAAGGGTTAGATTATTTCAATGGCTATTGACCCGGTGTCCATAGATTCTGTTTGCCAGCAGCTGGGAACAGATCTCCTGAGGGCACCTGGCATCGGCCACTGCCGGAGGACAGATACTGGGCTAGATGGACTTTTGGTCTGAGCTGGAATGGCCAATCTTACTGGCCCGACGTTGCTCGTGTTGAAACTGATGGCAAAATTCCCATTGTCTTCAATGAGAGCAGAGTATGACTTAAGCTGTCCTAAAGCTCTGGATTCAAATGACTTTCCATCTGGCCAAGAAGCTGTAGCATTAAAGCAGATGTTGGGCTCTTTTGAGATTCCTGTCCCTCCCCTGCCCCTGTCCAACATTAGATTTTTTTTAGTAAATATTTTGATATTACCTACTTCTTGCTGTCTCTTTGCAAGGGACTGCATTTGCCCCCAGCCGGAGCTGTCTTTTAGCTCAGATCGCACTAGCTGTCAGAATTAAGATAAGCGGTCTGTGTTTGTTATGTGCACTGACTGCCTCATCCTGCTTTAAAACTCCCCAAAGACACTCTGGGTTGGAGATTTACAATGGAAGCGTGTACGTTTGACAGAGATGGAGAATAAGAATGGATTGTCTGCAGAGCAGAACAGGACAAGCTGTTAGACTTGTGGCCAGTCTCAGGTAAAAGTAGCCTCAGAGAGGATAGAGGTCCTGTCAGGAGTCCATCCCAAGTGGCCTGAGATAAAAGCACACCCTTATTTTACTGATACACATTCCCTCTAAAGAGGGAGATGCAGGAGAATCTTACTGAGTAACACACTTCTTTTAGACCGCCAAAAAACTGTCACCCCCAGAGCTCAGCAAATGTCGAGTAGGCAACGCTCCAGAGAGGTCTTGCATTATACATGTGGTGGAGCGCATTTCCTGGCATTTTATGAAATATTGTCATAAATGATTAACACTACGCTGTCACTGCCGATAGGAAATGAAGTGTGACCAATGATGGGGCTCTTTTTTTCTTTGGCCCTGTGAGGCTTATCTACGTATGGCGTCGCTCAGGAACGGCTGGTGTGATCTAAATCGCCTTTCCTCTCCTTTTTTCAATCTGAATATCGGACTTGCTAACTGACGAACTTCTACCATTCTTAGGGGGATTAATGCGAGCTTGAGGGTCTGCTTCATTTCATGCACACGAGCGTGTTTCTCTGCACTGGGAAGTGGCACTTTGCCCATCCATAGACTGTGGATGCTGTTTGGATCAGTGTTTCAAAAATCACACCCAGCAAAGACATTTAAAACGATGTAAGGCCAGTTTCCCCCCGTGGTGTAAATCAGTGTGCTTATGTTAGCTGAGGAGCTGGCCCTGAAACCTTATGTGAAAACCAGCAGAGAGAAAATGCAGCATTTTCATGTGTGCAGGAAACTCATATAATTTTAAAAAAACCCTAAAAAACGGATCAGTACAGAACTAAACTCTGGCAGCAACCAGCCTCGAGTGCTGAGACTTCTCCCTTGTGTGTTTTCTTTAAATAAGGTAGACTGGAACAAGGGTCCCGCCTGGCCTGGCTGTTCCTACATTGTGTTCCCCTAGTATTACGGCATTTTTTTCCTGAGTAACTTGGGACTTTTGCTGACCTTTTCCTACTCAGAAATCTTTTAAATGGCGCTGCTAATTTAATATTTATATATAACCGGCAATAGGTTTCTTCATCTCTTTATGTATTAGACTGAAGCTATGCCCAGCGGGGTTTGGTTTTGTAACTGTAGTAGCAGATGTTAGTTCTTAGTTGTTCCTGTGAATTTTTCTGGCACATGCATGAGATAGGTGTATCATATATGTCATGTTTCTAATTGCCATCACAAATCACGTGGTTTCTGCTCTGCCACAGAAATCCAGTCACAAGGAACCTGCACTTTGCTTTGTAAATATGTTTAAAATAGTGCCCACACACCCTGTCATTCCACACCCATTGTTGGGAGTTTCTCAAATTGTTGTATAATGGTCAAATTACTAACAGAAGCTGGGCAGAGAAATGCGGATGCATCTGCATTGTGGCATACCTTGGTCCCTAAAAGCTTTAAATTTCCTTTTGAGTGTGAAGGAAATGATAGTTTTAATAGGTAAGGTTTTTTTCATTCTTATCGTTAAACTGAATGATGTGACTGTGACGTTTTATACAATTGCTACTGCAAGTCAGGCTAATCCCTAAAACGGTCTCAGCCACATTTCCCTTGTAGCAGCCCCAAAATGCAATTTATTGAGCTGATTATTTTTAAAATGTGGAATTAAACATCTGTCACTTGGACAGCTGAGAGCTTATCAAAATTCTGCACATGCCAGAATAATGAAGAAGGGCCACATTGTCTGCTGGCGGAACTTGGCTGGAGAGAATTTGGTCCTGTTGCATGAAAAGAAACCCTTGTGTTTATTACTGCTTTTTTACTGTGTTTTGCTGATTGATTCGTAAATGGAATTTCAGACTCATTTTCTAATTTTTTTTTGTGATAATAGGGGAGGGGAAAATATTTGATAGGGACCAGCACTTGCACATGAGTATAAATCTCCACAGCACTTAAGGTCCCTATTTGTAAACCAGGACCCCTCTGTGTTAGGCTCTGTATAACTGTGTGCTTAAGTGTGTACCTGACTCCTGATCGCATCACCAATCACAGTTGTGGCCTTGGTATTTTTTCATATTTAAACATCCCAGTGTCAGCTGGCACCACGTGATCACAGCACAACCAGAGTGGGTCCTTTGGAATCAGGTCCGTGAAATGGTTCTCGTCTCTTCCCTTAAAAAGCTCATCAGCCGCTTTCCGAGAGGCGTGCGTTGTATTCCCTGCACTTTCTCAGACACGCAGAGGAGGTGCGACTCTTACTGGCTGTTCTAATGTACAGTCGCTTCCTAAAACGGTACCAGAAACTTCTCTTCCAATTTCCTTTTAGTGAAAGGAAGTTTTAAACTGGTGCTCCTCTGCTAGGGCAGTGGCTCCCAACCTGGGGTCTGTGGACCCCTGGTGGTCTGTGAGGGTATTGCAGGGGTCTTTCGGGGGGGTGGAAGGGAGGGGTGAAAATGATCATAGAAAGTAAAACAAAGCAGCAGAAATGTAGCACTTTAAAGACTAACAAAATGATTTATTCGGTGATAAGCTTTTGTGGGACAGACCCATGTCTTCCGATGAATCTCATTTCCAGCAGACTGACATTTGTAAGTACAGAGCACCAGAAAGAAAAGAGCAGACATCAAGAAACTCAATACACATAAGCTGGTCAGTGAACGTTTCAATGGAGTGGGCCATTCTGTTAAAGACCTGAGAGTTTGTGTCCTGGAACACAGAGAACTTATCAACAGATTAGAGCGTGAGGTTTCTGAGTTAGAGTACGTATTCAAATTCGATACAATAACATGTGATATGAACAGAGACATCAATTACTTCAGGCATAACAAGGACTGCTTCCCTTCTTTTGATGCGTGTAATTGTCTCAGACAGGACAATTAACATCCCCCCACCTCTCACCCCCTTTCTTCTATCCTATTTGATTTGTCAGTTTTTATTGCTATTTATTTTATTTTTTTTTTGTCCTCTGTACTTATATACGTCAGTCCAGATTGGAAATGAAATTAATCTGATGAAGTGGGTCTGTCCCACGAAAGCTCATCACCGAATAAATCATTTTGTTAGCCTTTAAAGGGCTACATTTCTGCGGCTTTGTTCTGTTGGAGTACAGACTAACACAGCTTTCTTTTACCATAGAAAATAAGTTTTTTAAGGTAAATTGCAAAGTTACAATCAATTATTTATAAATAAAATCTCTTCCAATAATGTTGTTAATTGCTGTCCAAAAATCCATATTGTGGTTTCCCTTTTCATTTAATGACATGTACAGCTAAAATGGGCTTTGGATGTTCGTGAATGATTGTAGGGGATGATCGGGGTCCATGCTAGTGTAAAAATTGGGAATCGCTGTACCAGGCCGTATTTGGTCATGGTATAAACCTTACTGTACACTATGTAATATGTTCAGTTATCACCTGGGAGCAACACCCATTGAAAAAAGAGGCCAGTTGATTTCAGTGGGATCCAGATGGATGTCACTTTTGAAAGTGTAGAGGAAGCTTAGCGTGCCCAACTTGAGAGGCCTCAAAAGGTCCTAGTTTTCAGAAAATGCCAAGCACCCTTTGAAAAGCAGATCCCTTTCTGAGGTAGTCAGAGATTGGGCGTGCAAAAATCCTAACTGCTTTTAGAAAACGTTGGCCCAAGACACTACCAAACAGGAAACTAGTGTGAACTAACTATGTGGCTCCCATCCCCACTCAGTTTTCCTTTGCTTTTGCTTGTCATATAGAATAGAACTGACTCCAGTGTTCAGGTTTGTTTCACTCCTTTTTAATCTCATAACCCATTTGCATGGGCGTCCGCGGCAGCAGAAGGCCGGCGCCAGCTGTTCCATCTCTTTCCTTCTTTTGGGTTTCTATTATTTCTAACGTTTTTTTGTTTCTGTTTTTGTTTTAACTTGCAGCGCAAGCTTCACATAAAGCCTGGCAAGCCAAGGATGTTCCTGCATTCACCTGCTTTTGCAGTAACGTGTCTCTGCCATCTGTTTTGGTTTTTGTTTTAAACACAAATCGCTATTAACTCATTTAATTATGGAGTGGGTGTGAGCAGCTGGGAATTGAGGGTGGGGAGGGGAGGTGTGTGTTTGAAAAGTTGATGCCATTTACCTCTTGGGTAATAGCAGGGGCAGTTGATTCTGTCTGCCACTTAGCTTTGAATTGACAGCAAGTACTGTCCATCATGGGTTTGCTCCAAAGCCCTTTAAAGACAATGGAAGGGATTCAGGACCAGGCCTTACATGCAATTGGCCTGGGTCACACTGAGTGGCGTCTTGCTCCATGAGTAAGTACTTCCAGGGAAATTCCTGGGATTAGCTGAGGTGTGAGTATTGTTCAGTGCAAACTAGGTCACTGCAGACTCAGCCAGAGCCTCCCCAGTTTAGTGCTAAACCCCAGAAGTCCATTTAAATGAGTGTTGCCTTGATAGCTGATTTGTAAGACCGTAGAAATCCAACTGTTAGGTTTTTGTGTGCGTAGGTATCGAAAGAGCAACAGACGTTGCATGTGTTTACTCTTGCATGAATTTTTTACCTTACGGCTAATACGGCTTTTTGCCTGGCTTTTTGTAACGCACCCAACAGTTTAAATATCTCTGCAATAATTCTTCTATACTAAGTGTTGTGGCTAACCATGAAATGCCGTGCAAAATGTGCATCGAAAGAAATGGCAAATTCTCAAGATAGCAGGTCCCCCCGTTGCTTTGAAATCAAGAGTCCGTCATCAAAAACTAACCAGGTGACTGAAACCCAATCCAAAGCTTAAATACGTTAGCTATAACTTGCCTGAGTAAGAGTCATCTCACCATTGATCTGTTGATTCCCCATTCAGCAAACCCAAGAGAGTAACTTTACTCATGCAATTGACTTTAGTAGGAGTCCTTTCGGGAATAAATATTTGCACAGGCTTATGTGGTTGCAGGATCAGTCTTGGAACATCCCGGCTTCTATTGAGAAGCACCCGTGAACCATTAAAAAGTTAATTAAAACTCTCTTAACTTCAGTTACTCCGAAAATGGAGAATTCAGCTGTTCACAGTCTAGAGCTAGCTTGCTTGACAAAAGCATAATGAAAGTAACATCAGTGCTTTGAGCAGCTGGGATGCAAACAACAGCGACTGAATATCTAGCCTATGCCAGGCCTTTCTTCAGGGCATCGTTGGTGTGAAAACTGAGCTGCTGAATTGCTATTTTCTATGCCATTCCTTTTCGGACAGAGTCTTTTCCTTTCTGATACGTTCCAAGAAGTGGCAGCCCGTGTTCACCCTCTGACTTCTGGACCTTTACTGCCGGTGTTCCGCCAGGTTTCCCTCTGCACCTGGCTAAGTAGCTTCCTGTTTCTTCCTCTTGCAATTAACTCTCTCCACCTGATCCCACACATTCCAGCTTTGCTTATTTCTACCCAACCACGAGGCTACCACATTCACAAAGGCAGGTTTGTCAGGGGGTGGTGTTTCTCTGTCCCCCTCCTTACTGCATAAACATGGCTCATAGGGAGGGGAAAGGGTGCCTGAACTGACTGCAGAAATCTAAGCAGAGCAAAAACGGGAGAAACTTTTGCAATTCAAGCACGGTTGTTTTGTGACCCTCACATTCACTGGCTTGACCAAAAGTCTGAGTTAAATAGCAGTAAAAATCAGAGATCTTTGCAGTTCTGCTTCAGCCTAACCTGCGAAACTCACGTGGTATTGAACACGTGAAACCAGTTTCCTCCCTCGCCATTGGCTGCATTTGATCATGCAATCTGCTCAAGTCTGCAGCTTACCTGCTTGTGTACTGTGCGTGCATCAGCCATGTCTGTGCGTGTTCTATTTTTAATTAACACGGGGGGTCTTGTGCCAAGGAAAAACTGAACTTTAACATTAGTTTTTCCTGCTCTGTTTAAAAACCCTTTCAGGGGACACTTGGCTGAAAATATTAGCTGCAGCTGGCTATTTTTATTGTGGACCCAGAGTTGTTGCCAAATATATTAAATGCTGGGGGGAGGGGGTCAGGTTTTTGGTTTTTAAACAAAAAACATTAAGTTTTGGAGAAATTTGGAATAAATTTGAAACTTGCAAAAGTCCCCGTTTCTCCCTCTTCCCCGCCCCATGGCACACTAGCTTTTAATAATCCCTGGGCCATGTTTAGCTGATTACTGCTGCACTTCTTTCCTTTCTGTATCTGTGCCTTTTTTCACAGTAGTCCCTGGCTCTGCACGGAATAAATGATCCCCTCAAAGCTAGTTGGATGTGCTTTCACCTTTGCATGTAAGTACAGCCACAAAAGACACCTCTGCCCGCTTTTGAAATGAATGAAAGTCGATTTCTCTGCCACTGGCGGTACCGAGAGTTTCTAAACTGTTACTGAACAATCACAAGCTTCAGCTGGGATTTTCAGATGAGTCAAAGGGCTTTAGGCACCAGCTTTTACTGGGTATTAGAAACCGTTTAGCTCTGCTGAAAATTCCAAGCTTAAATTGCTAGTGAGTAGTGCTAGCCTGTTACAGTAGCAGCGTAAAACTAATGCTTGCTTGCAAGGATCTGCTAACTGTCAACTGTTTAGGGAGCCATGACTGGTCACTGACAACGCTGCATTTTCCTGAGGTGCTGGCCTGTTATTTCTTAGGATGTTATAAATGAGCAGGAATGATGGAGAGCACATTTCTGGGAATTGCACACTCCCTGGACTTGGCTGACTCCCTGGGAAGGTTGATAGTTGTTCTGAAATGCACTGTGCACAGTGGGGGCTGACTTCCCAAAGCCCGGATCAGACCTTTATTCTCACTGACTTCCCATCTCCTCTGTTATCAGATTGGAAGCGTAGAGGGTGAGGATTGTTATTTGAGTGCTCAGTAGTGGCCACGAGGCTCCTTTTGAAATCCAGGGCAAAACTGCTCGGGACATTTCAAGGACCAGAGTCAGGCCAACACCGAGTGCTCCGGACAGTCCCACGCTGTGTGTAACAAGGAGGTAAATGAAGTGTCCCTTTCTTAACCTGGGCCTTGACTGTGGTTGTCCTCAATGGTAACTATAAAAAAGTCTCACCCTTGTACCAAAAATCCATGCCGTTTTTCAGTGTCGGATGTCACGTCATTTCTGGGGCTAAGGAGCAAGGGTTTGCAGATCGGAAAGGGGGAATTACTCAGTGCGGGAATATGAAGTAACTAGAAAAACTGACCAGGTCTGGCTCTGAAGAATGCATCCTATTAGCAGCCTGGCCAGGTAGTGTGTTCCTAAACATTGGAGTTTTCTTAACTAGATGATCACTTATCCTTTGGATGCCTCATATATTTTCCCTGCTTGTAACCCTGTCAAGACGACTTTTGTATTTTGTCTCTTTAAAAAATGCTTATTTACTACCATTTTTTTTTTTTCAAGTAGTTCTCATTCAACTTTCAAATGGCTGTGGTGAAAAGCAGCAATGCCTGGTGTGTGTGATCATCTCAGCTCTGTCCATTTGAATCATGTTTTGAGTTGCCATTCTTTAGATGTTAGAAACAACTAATCCTGCCACAACCTATGCCAAAGAACCAAGTGCATTTACATTATAGGTCATCCCACAGGGTGTGGCAGCATGGGATTATATAAACATGAAGGATTTTTTTTAACTAATTGAAAATAAAGCTGTGAACAGCAGGACTATTTTTTGTGTACTTCTTAAAAAATAAACATGCTCATGGCCTTAAAATATAAGTGCAGGACATTTGTACGTTGCTCTTTAAAAATAACCCATGTGTTTGTCAAAATAACTGTGTACCTACATCCAGTGTTAATGCAGAATTATGTATGTATGCATCTTAGATGTGTCATTTTTTGATGTCAGAATATTTCATTTTTGAAGTTCAAAATGGCTCGCTCTTCCAGGATGTCTCGCTTCCTTTTTTTTTCCGCGGTGCAAATGTGAATCTTGCCAACACACACAAAGTGGGAAGGGGAAATATATTTTTACCCAAACACTGTCGTTTTTGTGGCCTTTGTAACTTTCTTTTGCTGTGGTTGTTCGGTGACAAAAGGAAGTGGAGGGACGTGCGAGAACCGTGTGTGAGTTTTTCATGCTTGCTTGATGTGAAGGTTGGTGTTTGTTGTAGCGGTGGCCTGCTCTTTTCATATGTCAAAGCCGTTCACCGAGGCAGCACTCATTAGCATTTTAAAAACCCCATTCCATGGTCCCCTTCCCCAGTTCACTAAACTTGGTGGGCTGACAACTTTACACTACCCCTGCTTTGGTCCTACTGCACTAAAACTTTTGCAGGTGCACACGCTCGTGATCTCCTTCACAGCTTGCTTCCTTAGCAGTGTTTAGTTTCCTTTTTCCCTTTCGTTTTGATTCTGAACCTTTTTCTCCTTCTCTCTTCTGTAGCTTCTTCTTTATGTAGCGGTCATCCTGCCAAGCCCCCACTCCCTTTCTCCTAACGGACGTTAGAAGAGGCAGCGGGACACGTATACGCCCGTTGGGAGAAGATGTACCTCATTCTTCCGTCACTCCACCTCTCTCTCTCTAAAGCAAGGGTCAGGGAAGTGTCATTGTAAGGCTCTGGACACCCCCAGTGGTGATCAGTACGTCTTCTATGGGATTGATCGCCGATATTACATTGGGATCTGTTCTTTGGCCATAACCTGCACACTGCTGTCATTAAGCAGCTTACGGACCACAGAATGAGTGTGCACTTCTAAGAGATGGTGGTGGACTAGCACAGACTTAAACTAGCAGTGGCTCTGACAGGCAGCCTGATCTGGTACTTAGAAAGCTGTGCATTCGTGATGTATCTGCGCCTGTGCGTTTTATGCCAAATGTTCAAATGGTTCCTTGGACAGGGATGACTTTATTTTTAATATGAAGTGGCATGAACAGAGAGAGCTGCTATTTGATACAGTGGTGATGGAATTTGTTCACATTTTGCACACAGCGAGGCAGGAGGTCTGCTGAAAAACCTGATCTTTTCCTGGGGCGTCCAGCCCTGCAGACTGCTGTTTGAGGAGAGGACTGGTTTTAAATTTCTGGGGAGCCGCCCCTGCCCCCTCGTGATTGGTTTTTGTGCTTTCTGTAGTCTTGCTGTGGGACTCCGGCATAACTTTGTCCCTTGTTTACTTGAGACGCCTCTGCCGGGAAGCACTTGAGAAGTACCAAAATCTTGCTAAAAACAAAGTAAGTTTGTAACTGAATTTCCCTGTGAGAGTCGGGGGCCCTCAGTTGTCAGTGGGCTCCCTTCATTACGACCACTGTTTTAGGTGTATTGTGGGTGTGTTTTTGTTTTTTAAAAGCACTTGCTCTCAAACGCTGGCATGTTGTTGCTGGTGACCACAAACCCTCCTCCTAGTTCAGTGCAGCCTTACAAAGGGTCGACAGTCTGGTTTAGCTTGTTTTTGGAAGAAGAGTCACCCTTGCTTCTCCAAATATGCACATGTGCTTTTTCTGTCAAAGCAGGTGGGCGCAGGGCACTTGACACTAGTAGAGGGTTTGAACGCTCTCTGGTGGAGGGAGAGATGAGTTTGGCGTGGTAGAACTACCAGTTCTCTCTGATCAGCTCGCTGTGTTCATACCTCAAGCAAATTCTTAGATCAGCCTTACAGATTTGTCAAGAAAACTTACCTCTCCTAGGACTAAACTTTTAGTTCAGGGAGCGTTGCGATTCTCGTTCACAAGAGAAAAGTGTACTCAACCAAACTAACGCTGGAAGGAGTGGATGAATACTTTTGCAATAGCAGAAGATGATGGTGATACCCCGAGTGCAGTTAAGGGTGAACCCAAAACTGACTAGCTCTGAAGAAGCTACATTTAGAACACTTCTGAAATGGATTACGTTTAGAACAGGGAGCCTCGGAAGCGTTTAAATGGGGGGGTGAGTTCATTGCCAGATTAAGGCCTGACTTTGTTACTGTTTCACTTCTTCCACAAGTTTTTGTTGCTATTTTAATAAAATGTGACCTACGCAAACTATCTTCTAGCACTGCTTGATGGGGCACTGATGTTATGAGAGCCTACGGGTTTAACCTTAATCAAGCCGAGGACTAAGATTGTGCCACAATTGAAGTCAATGCCATAACTTGTGTTCATTTCAGTGGAAACAGGATCATACCCGGGCGATGTGAGTAAGAAGCAGCTGACGACAAGTGAAAGTCACCCCCTGTGCAGAGGAGTAGGCATCATTTACCTCCCAGTGAAGCCCTGGTTTGAGAATTCAAACTGATGGGGAGAGCGCCTCAGTAAGATCTTATCCAGCAAAGCCTTTCAGCACAAGATTTACACAAGTGTTTGGGGCTGGGGAAGTGCTTTCAAAAGCACCCATCATTGCAGGCACAAGGCCCTGGCAAAACAGGCGGTCCTACTGCCACCAAGGGATGATGTGTCTCACTCGTGGCATTTATAATCGTCACAGGCTCCAAAAAAGTTAAGCTTCCCCGTCTTTTGCTGGGGCTGTGCTTGCTCCCTAATGCATTTCTGCAGCCTCAGCGTCCATGGGAGGGGCTAATCAGTTTGAAAGTACTTTTAGAATCAAATACAGTAAACCCTCACTTTACGCCTCTTCAGGGTGTGTGAATCTCGCCTTGATGCGACTTTCACACAAACTGAAGATGCGGGGCTGTCAGCCTGCCTGCTGCTGTGGGAAACTAGACAGGCTAACAGGCCCTTGCCCCTGTCTTCACAGAGCAGCACTGGGCACCTCCCTGGGGAGGAAAGGGAAGGTGTTTAGCTCACCTAGCTGCTTGTCACTCTGGGCGGCCAGCTGGGCTAAACCCCCTCCCTGGAGCGGCCCTGCTGTCAAGCTGACAGTAGCCTCTCTCTCTCTCTCTGGGAAGGGGAGAAGGGGTTTAGCCCCCTTAGCTGCTTCCTGTGGTGGTCCCCCCCCCCCCCACAGGGCCCCAGCTCTGCCCCAACCAGCCCCACAGGGGGATTGGGTTCCAGCCCTTGGTGTAGCCCACAGGGCTTGTGCCGCTAACCCTCCACGGACCTGGCTGCAACCCGTGCATGCCCTTGGTCATCCCTGTTTCCCCTCCCCCTGCTGTCCTAACCCACCCCAGGCTTAATCCCTCTCCCCCTGCCACCACCAGCAACATACCCAAAAGTAGCTCCTGTACCAGCTTCTGGAAGTGTGGGCCCTGTTTTTGACTGTGCCCACAGCCCTGCATTTAATGCAGCCCTTTTTCTGCAATGCCCTAAAAAAATCTGATCCTTCCCCTTGCCTCTGCCCCGGTAACACAAGAACCCCCTGGGGCTCACCCAGGAAATACGGGTCCATCCTCACGTGCTGCAGATGGGGGGTAGCCCAGTCACTACACCAAGGGAAGTTGCTGCTGTCCTGTGCAAAAGGAGTCAAGATGCCGTAAGTGGTGCTCGAGCCAGGCTGCTGCACTCTGGCCCTCGGGCAGAGCGAGCCCTGCCCAAGGAGACGGTTTTCAGGCAGCTGGCTGCGGGGGGGTGACGAGGGTAGCAGAAAGTGCCTCATGAGGCAGGTTTGCAGGGGGGGACCTCTGGTGTTTTTAGCATAGCTCAAATGACTCAGCTGCTGTGTGTTGTGTGCGTGCGCACGCGCACACACACACACACACACCCCACCACCACCACCACCACCCCCCCCCGCCCCATACCCATTCCCAGCCTGTAAGGAAGGAGCGGCTGTAGGGTAAGGGGCAAGGGGGGGAGGGTCCCCAGGTGGACAAAGCCTCCTTTTTAACAAGGGGGGGGGTGTGCACGCACACGTGTGTGTGTGTGTGAGAGAGATTTCCTAACACTCCTCCTGCCCACAAGCTGTTGACAGAAGAGGCCCCCGTTACGTTCATCTCTTGACAATTGCCTGCACAGCTGGGGCTCACAGCCTCAGTTGCCGACAGCCATGCTGTATGAGGCGCAGAGCTCTTCCCCACAGCACTTTAATTCTTCACAGTGAAGCCCGCATGTTCGTGTGAGAGGAAAAATGCATCGAAGGGCAGGGGGCCACAGCGCCTGTGGATCACTGACATCCTGACTTGAGTGGACCTACCGTGGGGTACCACCCCACACTGCCATCTGCACACAACAGGCTCTCGCTGTCCTGAGCAGCCCCAGGTGCCAGCACCCCCCCTTCCCCCCCTGGCATTTGAATGGACTTTTACACCCCTACTTGACAGTGCAGCAGCCCATTGGGAGGGTGTGGTGCTGACTGGCACAGCAGGGCAGGAACCCTGTCTAGCATGCAAGCCCAATGCTGCTGCAGAGCCAGTCCAGGCCTTGCTAAGCAGTGTGCATGCGCACCCATGCGCGTGCACACGCACACACACACACACACACACACTCACTCAGTGCTTGGCCCTGCACCTATTAATAACAATGAAGTCTGGAGTGGGCTTTTAACTGCTGCATTTCCCTTTGCACAGGCATAAAGTGGAGGCAAGCCTCCCCAGGAGCACGTAAACGCTGAAACCGACTCTCAGACAGCAGCTGCTGCGCCCTCTTCTAGGTTCAGCACAAGGGCCCAGGCTGCATTGCACAGGAGCAGTAGGGCTGGTGCTGGAGGAAACAAGGCACCAGGGGCTAGAAGAATTAACAACTTTCTTTGTTGGAGCTGCTGCAGCACTTGTGTAACAGCAGATGGGAACCAGCCATGGGCGCACTCCCTTGTTAGGCACGTGCCTGTCAGGGCGACAAACATGAGTTCAGTGTTGGCCAAGGCCTAGGACCAATGTCCATGCTGCCGGTTCAAGCCAAAACCCCCCTGCCCCACAAGGCTAAACGCCCAGGGACTGCAGTAGAGTTTGAGTCAGGCCCACGAAAGGAAAAACAAAAACTCTGGCCCATGCCCCACTTGCCACAGGAAATACAAAAATAGCCCTTGTCTCAGACAGTACGCTTGGGCGCAGGTGTGTCTGGCTGGTGGAGGAAGGAGCTGGTGAATCATTCACTAAGCAAGTTTGCCCACTTTGTGTGGGATATCACCACAACCCTGCACTGTAGGAGCTGACGAACGCCACGCAGGGAGCGAGATTAGTCACGTCCTCAGCTAAAAACCAATGTACAGCTGCCCAAGGCACATGCGGCTCAGAAGCAACAGGCCCATAATTCTAAACATCAGCTGTTCTCCTCCCACTTGCATGTTGGGCTCCAAACCGCAGCCCGCCTTAGCCCTGCAGCAGTGTGCCCTGGATGAGCCCCGCTGGCCTTGTCACTTGACACAAAACCCTTGCAGCCTCACGCGCTTGGCTTTGTAAACTAACAGGGATGCCATCCAATTATGCTTAATCATGCCTGGCACCATTTTCCACTCTGGATAAACAAGTGTTCACCCCACAGTCAAACTAATCTGTGGCTTACGTGCCCTGAAACAATTGAGAGCTGAGAGCAACCACCACTTCAGCCACAGGAGGGAGACAGAGGCTGCAAAAAAATGCTTTATGTGGCTCTCCACTAACTGCAAGATCGGAGTGATCATTCCCAAGCTTGTGTGCGTGGGGAGGGGAAATGTAACCTGGCCCTCGGTGTGCTGCAGTTGGCCTCAGCAGTAAAGCTGCAGTAGTGTGGCCCGTACACACAGGCCTAGCCCCTGGGATTTTAGCCAACACCTCCAAGTGTTCACTGCTATCCTTGCAGTGCTCACTAGCTCAAAGTATCTGTGATGGCCCAGCAGACTTGCCCCTTCTCCTGTGCACCCTCACACAGCTGGCCTCTCTGGAGGAGGAAGACTGGACACTGCAGCTGAGGATGGAGAGCTCATTTAGCAAGGGCATGCTGGTATACAATTACCAGCAAGGCTTAGCTGCTGGGCCAGAGCCCCTGCTCATCCCTGCTTCCCATCACACAGATCATGGAGCCAGAGTGCACCTGGAAAAAGCTATGAGGAGTTAGTTCTTTGCCTACAAGCAGAGACAGGGTGGTCGAGGCTGAGAGCAGCCCCCCAGCTTCACTGCACAGTCCCAGGACAAAACTGCAGTGGGCTCTGAATGACAAAGAGGCCCTGGGCCTCCCAGGTGCTGGCCCAAGCTGCTGAGCTCAGCAGTGGGCCAGAGGCCTGAGAGCAGGGAACCTTGTGCATTTCCTGGCCCTGTTGGTGCACCCGCCAACCCTGGGAAACTGTGACAACTTGGCCTTTGAATGCTCAGCGGGTGCACGGCCTGGGGAAGTCAATGGGGTTCATTTAAGCACATGCTTCCAGCTGGGCTTCTCAAAAGCACCCCTGTTCCCTGGCAATCGTGGGGTGTGCGTGCCTCAGTCACATGCTTTTCAAGGCACAGACCAGGGACTTCACTTACACGCTGGAGCCAAAGAACAGGGATCTGAGCTCAACCCAAGAAAGCACAGCAGTGCAATTCAGTGTTAATGGCATACACAGCCCCATGCACACTTGCTGGGGCTCACCAGTTCTGCACTGCACTTCTACTGCATTGTGCAAACACAGGCCTTTTCGTAGCATCACGCCATTTACGCTAGCTGGTCTGTAACTGACCTGCCCAACGGGCACTGAACTAGTTTCCACATGCTACTCAGCGCTAGGGCCATGCCTGCTCCTCACCAGGGATGTTGAAGAGTGAATGATCTGGTAACTGAGCAACCAGCAAAATTTCTGGTTACTCAGTTAATTGCCCCCACCCCACAACTCTGCATTTAAAAGGCTGAACTGGCAAACAGGCTGGCTCAGCTTCTGTCCCCACCCTGGGGAGTGACCTGTTCCCCTCTCCCCTGCAGTGTGGCAGGGGTTGGAAGCAGGGGGTGGGGAAGGGACAGAAGCTGAGTCATCCTCTGTGACTCAGCTCTTAGATGCCAAGCAAGAGCAGGGGCAACCACTTGATCCTAGTGCTAGAAGGAATAGGGAGTGGCTGGTTCACCCTCTATTTATGTGGGGCCAGGGGGAGCTGTGAGTAACCAGTACCACTAACCAACAAACAGATGCTGATAGGTTTGTCTTGTAACCAGATACTCTGACAGCCCCACTAAACAGGGAATTTAATTCTGCCTTCCTAGCAGAATTCGCTTTCTGGCTTGAGTGAGACTTACATACTTTGAAAGCTCTTGGGTGAACAGCAGCAGAAATGACTGAAGCAGCGCACTTTTGTAAGGGGTGGGGGAATTAATTTAACCTAATAATTTTTAGAATTCACAAATATTATGGGCATTGTCAATTTACCCAATCAGATCATGCAGCCACATCACTAACTGTCAAATCCAAATGAAAATCACTATGTGTTCACACCATGAAATATATAAATATCAACACAATGCTTCACCTGCCACCCCCCGACAAAATTAGTGTCACTGACAGGGACAATCTGAGGGAACTAGTCATGGTGATAGAAGGTTTTCCAGTCTGTTTGGAACTTGGAAAGATTAGAGTCCCAATTTCTAGTGAGAACCTTAATTTCCTCAGGTTTCCTCCAAAAGTCCTGGCCCTTGTAGCCAAAAAAGTTTCCAAAACTGGGTACCTTAAGTTGTGGTTTCAGTTTCGACACCAATCGCTATCATCCCAGCATCATCCATCGAGCTCTCACATGGAACCCACCAGGAAAATGCAAAAAAGGAAGACCTCCGACAAGGTGGAGAAGGCCTACTGAGATTGAAGGACAACTGGGGTACTCCTGGAGTCAGCTAGAAGTTTTGTCTCAAGACAGGATGAAGCGGAGAAGACTTGTAGATGACCTATAACCCCTTGTACTCCAAGTGGAGTAAGTTAAAAGTTGTGGTCCTTAGAGATACCCAGCTGTAACTGCCCTGATGTTCAGAAAGTGCTGAGTGCCCCCAGTTCCCAGGAGTGTCTCGCAAGCTACTGGGTACTCAGCTCCTTTTAAAAACACCATCAGGCCACTGCTTAGCATCTACAATAATAAAATTTAGCTCATTTATAGATCTCAAAGACTTGAAAGGAAGTCAATACCACCAGCCTTCTTTTACAGGGGGGAAACTGAGGCACAGAGCAAGGCAGTGACACGCTCAGGCTCACCTAGAAGGCCAGCAGCAGAGCTGGGAAAACTTCTTTCTCCTGAACCACACTCATTTTTAAAGCACCCCTTTTTGAAAATGTGCCCGTAATTTTAGTGCCTGAATTGTATTGCTGCGTGTTGACTGAAGGACTTACCTAAGTTAGCAGCATTGTCTGTCATCAATATTCTGAAGCACGCACGCATGGGCTGGTAAGAGCTGGGCACAAAGGGCTTGGGAGAAGTTCAGAGGGGCTGAGTCTACGACAGGTCCATACTTACAGCGACATGCAGAGGACAGACACAGCATGCCATCCAGTACTGGCATGAAAAGCAGTGTAGACAGTGAGGCACTGTTTAGGCAAGTAAAGACACACCAGAACCAGGCATCTCAAGCGGGGCCTGCAAGTCTAGGCTGCAATTTTTGCTTTTCCTTTATTCTCACTCGCAAGGAGCTAATGCACCCCACATGGTGCTCCCTCTGTGGACAGTTTCCACTGAAACACTCTCCACACTACAAAGAAAGCTAAATATTGCCAATCAGTGCCTGGCTGGCTCCGAGAAGTCGGTGTCCACAGAACGCAACCACATGGGAGCCTTAGTAATTTGCATCCCTTCTCCCTGCTCTACTCAGGGCTTGGCCCCTCCCAGGATTCAGACTCTCACCACTCTGTTTCTTCAGCTTGCGGAGATGGTTTCTGCACCCATATTGTTTTTTCCAGGACACCGGGCAGCCCTCAAACTTCCAAAAGCAATCAAGAAATAGCAACACTTTTTCCAGCCCCTTCACGTCCTCCATTGCAGAAAACAGCTCTGTAAAACATTCCCAAGGATCCCCACATCAAGCACAGGTTAGAGAAGACAGCAGGATGGCTACGAAATCGAGAGAAGGAACAGAAAGAGTGTCCACAGTCCCCATCCTAAATATGCTCCTATTCAGCCTCCTGGGAACCTGCAAGACAACTTCAGCCTCACAGTAAGGATGAGCAGATGCTGTGTTTCTCACTAGCCACTTTCTTGGGAAGCCTTTTTTCCCCCATAGCTCAGGGGTTCATGCACTAGCTTTTTGTGAGCCAGGGGTTGAGAGTTCAATCCTTGCTGAGCTCTCCCATTTACTTTTTATTCCACTAGGAGGGTGTTGAAGCACTGGAATGCATCACCGAGAGAAATGGTAGAATCGCCCTCTCTAGAGGATTTTAAGTCCCGGCTTCACAAAGTCCTGGCTGGGACAATTTAGGTGGGGTTGGACTTGCTTTGGGCAGGGAACTGGACTTGATGACCTCCTGAGGTCCCTTCCAGCACTAGAATTCTGATAGTCTAAGATTCCACAAGATGCTTTTGCTGGTTCTCAAGACAATTCTGTACAGCCCTATAAGGGCTTATCTGCACTGGCCAACTTTGGGAACTCACCAACAGCTGCAGCTCCACCTTCCCCAACTCTTATCAGTTCTTATTTTCTTGCGTTCATGTCCACGGGCCATGAGCATTCCGACCTCCGTCCCAGCGAGGCCTGCCCAGAGAGGAGTACATGAGTTCATGTCCACGGGCCATGAGCATTCTGACCTCCGTCCCAGCGAGGCCTGCCCAGAGAGGAGTACATGAGTTCATGTCCACGGGCCATGAGCATTCCGACCTCCGTCCCAGCGAGGCCTGCCCAGAGAGGAGTACATGAGTTCTAAAGCAGCTGAGTTTAGGAGAGCAAAGATGGACTAGAGACATGGTGACATGGCCCGGGAGTAGATTAGTAGAAACCTCATTTTCAATGGAAAGGAGGAATGGAAATCCTGGCTGGAGCTGGTACAGAGAAATTCAAAATTGGCATTTGTAAAGAGCTAGCTCGATAAGTGTGGCAGAAGAGAGAAGGGAGAGGCAGATAGGGTTGGGAGAGATACAGCTGATAACAAAACAAACAGGATTGCACTTATGTTTGGAAAGAAAAAGAACTGGAGGAAGGGATAAGGAGACCCAAGAGGGAGTGTCTGAGAAGTAAGGACACAAGTGGATAATAAAATCCAGGTGGCATGTGGCTTCGGTGGGCATCCTGAACATTTAGCAGCACCACAGAAAGAATAAAATAAAATTAAAAAGTCAAGACTACACGGTATTAAAGCCTAGACTTCCTTTTCTCCATGATGTCCTGCTTGGCACACTCTGGCTGGTTGTGGCTTGAAAACATTGCTGCAGCCCTAAGTAACACTCACCTTTGCCCCATGTAAAAAAGCAAAACCAAAAATCAAACTCAGAAATTAAAGGATGATTTTTTTATTGCTACCAGAAGGCTTTCATCGGTACAATGGCTCTGAACACCAAACCTTCCTCAGAGCTGCTGAGAGAGCTAATGATCCAGGACAAATCATTGGGAGAAACAGAGGTAGTACACTTAAGAGACAAGCTTTTAAAGACTTTTTTTTTTTTTTAAACTTTAGGTTAAAAGTTACATCAACACAAAACTTGGGGAATTTGGTGGTATATAATTACACAAGTTCCAAAATTCAGAATCACAGAACTGTCCTAGCACCTAACTGAGCAGCAATGATATCATGTGAAAATTACAAACATAAGAATCAAAATCAATTGCAAATATACAGTTTGCATTTGACGCACACATTAATTAAATCTTTGTGAGCATCTACAAGAGATCCAACTGACTGCAAAATCCTTGTCTGGATGTGGAAAAAAAATAAGTAATTATATTGGCCTGGGCAGTCGACTGATTACTTTCACTTTTTCAAATTAAAAATCACAATGACTAATTATTAGTCTAAGACATTAAATACAGGCTCCATCCTACTACTTTAATGCATTTCTACAGCATGTTCGCCCTTTGCTGAATTTTTCAATGGGGGAGATGGACAGTTTGCAAAATGCAGGATTTTTTCCTCTAATCTTTTATTTAAAGCCAGTTTGAAATAGTCTCACATTAGAACACCAAAGTGTCTAATGAGATGAAGAAAGATTTTTGGTAATAAAGAAAAAAGTATCTGTGGCAAAGATCAGAGTGAAGGTGAAGAAAAAGAAAAAAAAAAAAATCAGACACAAGACATGTTAAAGGAAAGAGAGCGAGAGAGGGAGGATACATCAGAACAGAAAGATGTAGGATGGCTGGAAAACCTGGATTATTATACACTGTGCGCTCCTAGACATGAACGACAGATCACAATACACAGTAGCAGGAAAACAGTGGAACTAGTGACAGTAGAAAGAAAAAAAATTGCTACTTTTTTGTTTGTTTTTTTGGGGTCTTTATATATTTTTTATGCTTTTTGTGTTTAAGTGCTTAAATAATAGTTGAACTCTAAATCAGCCACACCAGGGAGGAAAAAAATCTTGCAAAAAAAGGTTCTTGGCTCTCTTCAGATCAGCCTGATCCAATACAACTTCTTACCCAGCCCTTCCCTCATACATCACAGCCTGACTTGGCGTGGTTTAAAAAGCAGCTCTCTTCCCGACGGCTCGTGCAGGCGGCAGCTACATTACAGAGACCGGCTGTAAAGGCGGGCAAGGGGAACTGTTGCCCTCTTGCCTCGACGCATCAGTGCCACAAGCAGACCCGCCGTTTTCTAGTGCCACCACTTCCAGAGCACTGTCTTCGTTGTAGAGTCGCTTGATTCCATCATAAAAGTCGTCCACTTCCATCTCTTCCACTTTGCGCTTGGCGGAGGCTGGCTTGCACCTGCGAGGCTGGCAGAACCCGGCTGCACCTTTGATTGGCACTTCTGGTCGGCTGTTATCCTGGGAGAATTCTGGGCCTGGGACAGAGGAGGGGTTGGATGGGAACGCTCCTCTGTTACAGGTCACCAGGGTGTGCTTGAGGGGACTGTAGACATATACAGAATTGGGCGGCAGAGCAGACTGCAGAGTGGAAAGGTGACGGGCCACCAGCTCCCGACAGTGGATCAGCTGGGCGCTGTCCATCTAGATTGAGGATACAGACAGGTGAGTCACAGCTGAAGATTGACAGGGTTACGAATCGCTGTAATTCTGGTCCCCTGCAAGTCACTTGGCCACATGCCCAGCCCAAGCTGCTGCTTGTTTATGTGTGGGATTCAGGGAGGAGGAATAAGGAGGAGGAGGAGGAGGAGGAATTATTCTAAGGTCAAGGTTTTTCAAAGCTGCCCAAGAGAAGTGGACACTTGGTTCCCATTATGATTGGCAAGAATTGGCTCTGCAGCTAACCTACATGGCTTTGCAAATGCCACGCCCTACCACTCACATGTCCTGTCTCTATGCACCAGAAAACACCCCAAACCCTTCCACAAAGCCCTCCTAGGTCAGGCACTCCATGTGTTTAAGTGTGCTGTACCCAGGGTCCTCTCCAGTGTGTCAAGGGAGTATTCAACCTTCCCCTGTTACACTGACGGGGGGAGGAAGAGCGTTCCAAAGCAACAACAATTGCAGCCCTTTGGGTGCTTGACCCAGGGATGGGCAACCCCAAAGAGCAGGTGGACCACATGAGTGGCCCTCCATCACCTCAAGGGCGGCAGCAGCTCATGGCCCGCTGGGGTTCCTCCCGTGGCCCTGCAGCTCTTGTCTGCCCCCCAACCCCATACTCCTCTAATGCACTGGGGCCCCACACTTACCTGCTCCTCCCCACCCACCCCACTTGTGCACTGCCTAGTTTGCACTCCGTCCTCCCGCTCCCTCCCAGAGCTGAAACGCACAAATAGCCAACTGGCAGCGTCCCAGCTCTGGTCAGGAGGGGGAGAAATGGGGACAGAGTGCGGGGCTCTCGTGCCCCACTGTGCAAGACGCGGGGGAGGCAGCCAGAGGTCCGTGGGCCACAACTGGTGCCCCATGCAGCCCACAAGCCACAGGCTACCCACTCCTGGCTTAACCCCTTGGGGCCCAGCCAGCTGGGAGTTCCCTGCTGTAGACAGTTTTGATTTGTACATGAGCTTGTGGATCACGCTCCCTGTATCCAGGGGAGCTCACTTTAAATCGCCCAACCACGCGAAGCATGCGCAGAGGTGGCTCAAAGGCTTGACCCTTCAGGCTGCAGGACAAGCAGCTGTGCCAAATGAAAGCACCTCCTTCTCTTCTCCCCCGCATCCCCTACCACAGCCCGAGAAAGAGAGAACTCCGAGGTTGAAATCAGAGCTTGGCCACACCTCTGGGCTCACAGGGAAAAAGCTGGTTTCTGTCCTCTTTCAGATTCAGGATCAGAGGGTAGCTTCAGTGATGCTGGAAGGTTTCCTACCAGCTGAAGACCTGTCCCATGCAGCCAGCTCAGCAGAAGTCTAGGCTTACTTCCACTTTCTAATCTGTGGGATCACTTCTATGATACCACCTGATACTAGTGAAATCCCCTGGATTTCAGTGGGGGGATCTCCCTTTAGTTTTACATGCATGAGCAAGGGAAGAATCAGTCCCACTCTTTGCCAGGCAGATATACTGTTAAAGGTACATGTTAAAGGTAACCTGACTCAGCTTTTATTTGGAGGAGTGCGTCACACTGACTGCAGCAACGACAACTTCCAGGGGCCTACGGACGCAAATTAACACGAACGAACGAGAAGTAGGTTTGCGTTTATCTTCAGTAAGATGGGGAGAGTTCGTGTGTGAGGGGCAAGGCAGGGGAGGAAAAACCACCTGTCCTGCTGCATTTCAAACTCTTCAGCTCTCTCCCCAATAGCTAGCCCACGGGTCAGCAACCTTTCCGAGGCGGAGTGCCGAAATGTGACCCTTTGACTTCTATGGACGGTGCGAGTGCCGGTGATACTTTTAAAAGTCACTAACAGTCTTTCTTACAACAGCTTCATTCACAAATCAATGAAGCTGGAGAGCTTTGCCGTTTAGGTGGTGGTTGGTAGCATTAGCTGGTCTTTTGTTAATCCACAGGCGGCCTGGCTTTGAGCAAGCTCCCAGCCACGCAGGGGAGAAGAGGGGTTGAGCTCCTGCCTTGTGCGCCAATAAAAATTGGCTCACGTGCCGCTCTTGGCGCCTGTGCTGGGGGTTGCTGATCCCTGAGCTAGACAATTCACTTCCTGGCCTATGGCTAACCCAAGTGGTTCTCTCTCGGTCATCTGCTGCCACTGTCATAGGTGCCAACCCTGGGGGTGCTGGAGCACCCAAAGAAAAAGTTAGATGGCGTATAGCGCTCACTGGCAGCCAGATCCCCATCTCCCTCCCAGTGCGTCCTGCTGTCGACTGTTGCCCAGCATCCAGGAGGCTCTGGAAGGCGGAGGGGGTGGTGGTGTGGGAGCGGAGACAGGACAGGGCACGTGTGGGGGCAGAGTACTGAGTGCTCCATGGAGGATGCTGGCACCTATGGCCAGAGTGACAGTCACAAGGGGAGAGAGGCTTCACAACCTCAGCTGGTTGTTTAGTGCAGACCATCAGCTTCTCCTTCTCCTCCTCCTCCTCCTCCTCTCAGGGTCTGCCCCAGACATCCGGGACCCTTCTCCCCCCCCACTGCATGCCAGTCAGATGGGATGTCCCGAAGCCTGGGCACTGCCCTCACCTGTGCTTTCTGGAGCAGTTCAATGACGAGTGCCAGCCAATCAGGAATCAGCTTCTCCAGCTCCAGACTGATGATGGCCAGGGCCAGCATGGAGCCCTTGAACTGCAGCAGCTGGTAGCAGGCCATACAGTGCAGTAACTGCTTGGTGAGAACAGCCACGTGCTGAGATGGGTTCATCCTGGGCAGGGCGGTCAGTAACTGAGGCCTGGTTGACACCGCAACGGCATGGAACTGAGGGGGAAATTAAGCAAAGCAGATGCTAGGAGACAGGTGGCATTTCACACACGGCTTCACGAGCACATGCAACAGCACGAGCTCCCAGAGCTCAACTCCACCAGGCCCAACCACCGACCCCTGTCGGGATGGCCCTGCCCTCTTCCTGAGCCGCAGGCCCCATGGTTCCAATGGCCAGGCACAAACAGGGCCTCCTGCCTCCTCCCATTGGGAGGAGGCCACAGATGAAAGAAATTCTGTGAAAGGGAAACTCAGTTTTCCTTGCCTTTTTCCCCCCGCCGTACGTTTCATGACATGAAACGGTTCCCTAGCCCTGGCTTTTAATAGGTAAGCCAAAGCCCGCATCAGTGAAGGACCAACTAAAGCACAGTTCATGTCCACCGGTTAGGTCTCACCCACCCCACCCCCTCACCTCCTTCCTAACTCCTTTGTGCTCCATTGTCTTGCTTTGATCCCGAGACAAAAACAGGCCAGCAAGTAACACGTAGGGCTGAGATTTTTAAGAAGGACTCATGATTTTGGGTGCTTTACATTTCAGGTGCTCTATGCAAGACACCTTCCACTGGGGGATAGAACTGGAAGGGACTCCCCCACCCCGACAAGTCTAGCCTTGTGATGCCACAGGCAAACCCATCCAACAACCCTGTTTTTACACTTATCAAGCTCCATCTTAAAACTAGGTGCAAGATATTGCCCCAACCCGTCACTCCTATTGGAAGGCTGTTCTCAGGACACACACTAATGCTTAGAAACCTTCTACTTTCCAGCCTGAGTTTACACATGGCCAGGTTATATCATAAGGGGGCCTAATTATCAAGGGGCAGGGAGCTCAGTGCAGTCTAAAAATCAGGGTCATGTAAAGTGTCTCAGTGGTCCCTGCAAAAAAAATGCAGGGGTGTCAATTCATGAGCACTGCCACCTGCAATTAATGCAGGGCAGAATTAATGGGTTAAAAAACAAACAGGCATTAATGCTTGTTAACTGACAGCCCTAATTTACACTTCCAGGGCACAAGGCTGTTGTAATCCAAAGCAGAGAAGGTGCTACATGACTGCTTGCTTTGTTTTGTACTGCAGCAGAGATTTTGCTTTGGATTCTCTTAGACCATAAAAAATGTTAATTTTACAGGCCCTGACTTGCAGCAGGTTTGCTAAACCTAGCTGTGCCCATAACAAAACGTTTGTGAGTTAATTGGAAAGTAGTTTAATAGGAGCTGGGGGGGAAGGGGGAGCAGAAGGGGAAAATGGTGGAGGTGCTAGACTTAACTCTTGGAAAACAGGTGGCTTGCAGAATGGTACCCATGTGAATACTTGGGTGAAGGTGCAATATATTGTCTAAGGAGCTAGAGAGCTCTCAAACTTAAAGGTCGCAATTAAATTTTTCTAAAGGCATGGGGCACACCAATATCCTTTGTATTGAAAGTTAATGGAATGTTGTGCTTCAGGTCACAGGCCGACAGCTCCCAGGTTTTAAGTAGGAATTACCTTTACTCCTGACCCCACAGGGACCAGGTTCATGCTGGCTGCTTTAATTTCCTGTGTCACAAACTGGCCACTACCAGAGGCACAATACCAAATAGAATCCTGGTCCTGCCATGAGAAAGGCACCCACAAGAGTCATTTTCCCATTCTAGGGCTCTGCATAGGTCTAAGTTAGCAGATCTCATTGTAGAATTAGTACTTATAGGAAACCCCGTCCACACTGGGCAAAATTGCATGCAGTACCTCCTACCTTACTGCTAACCCCAAGCATTCAAAAACTGGGAAATTTGATTTGCAGATCAGGAGATCTGTAGAAACATAAAACCTGGGTTCTATTTGCTTTCTGGGTTCTGGCCCCTTAGGGCTCCCATGTTCAAGTTTCTCTCTACAACCATAAAAGGCTTAAACTTTTTTTAGAAAAAGAAATTGTTTAACAGAGTGACTAACTGATTAATTTTCTTAATCACTCAATGCATGATGATTAATTTTTTAATTGCTTGACAGCCCTAAAAACATCTTTGATGAGATTTTTGTTTAGGTCAGGCCTCAGAACATATGGCCAAATGCTACAGTCCTTACCTATCCCAGCAGTAGAGATTTCTGCCTCATTAAAATCTGAGCAAGTCCCATAAGATTTGGTGCACACTCACACCAATACCGACAAAAGGACCATACAGACAGAGCCTTGGAATTAAGATAATTAGCAATATATTTACAATATGAAGGAAATCCAGTGGCGTAGCCATGTGAAGATCCCAGTGCAGTTTATCCAGAATAATCTTCTCCATTCTGCGAATTTCAGATGGGGAACAGCCACAAAAGCTGTCGCGGGCCAATACCTTCAGTACTGGAATCCTCTTCAGAAACAGATGTTTAAAAAAAAAAAAATAAATATCAATCAGCCATAAAAGCCAGGCTTTTACTGCCCTGGAAAGTGGTGACCCTCCCACTATTAAGCTGCTAGAGAATATGGGGAACATATAATTTAAAGCAGTTGCAGGGTTTTCAGAGAAAAATATTACCTCATCTTCCTCGATGGTCTTGGCAGCAAGGAAGAAGCAGCTGATTGCAATACAATTCAAGTACTTTGGACGGGCCTAGGAAACATTAAAAAGCCACAGGGTAAGTGCAACGCATGAACTGGATTTGAGATCGTTTGGCTCTCACTCCGGTACCCCATGATCTCAGGATGCCAAGAGAAAGAAGTCAGTGGCCTGACCCCCAGCCAAGCTACCACTGTTGTGAAGCACAGACGGTGAAAAATCCATACTCCATTATAGGAAGCAGGACAGAAGTCAGTCAGCCCCAGCATCCTTAACTGGCATCCAGTGATGTGCACCACTGGAGAGGAACAGGAGCTGGTTTTCGGTGGGAGCAGCAGCAGCACTTGGTAGGAGAAAAACAGAAGGTTGGATCGTCCACTGGCACAGCTGGGGTCAGGCCTGGAGAATAACATGAGGTAGGTGTGAAGCAAGGAAGACAGACCTGAGGGGACGACTTTGCATCTAGTCAGAAAATCAACACGAAGGGAGAACTAGGTTTTACAGCAGCAAATCTCAAACGACGACCGGGCAAAGGGCAGCGCAGCCCTTTCAGGTGAAAGGTTTTAAGGTATCAAGTGGTGGAGTGCTGAGGCACAGAGAGAAGCGATGACAGTAAGAGAAAACCTGGGATGACCAAATGGCAAGTGTGGAAAGAAATCAACTGGGGTGGAGAATGTGTGTGTCAACAGGTGCCTCTATAAGACAAAGCCTCTAATACTGGGACAGTCCCCAATAATACTGGGAGATCAAATCACCCAAAGAGAACCTCTAGCGAGAGCCAGGAGCCCTGGTTCTGAGCTCCGATTTGACAGAAGCACTTACGCATGTGATTAAGTCAGCTGAAACCCACAGGACTCAGGGCTATGACAGACATTACACATTTTGCTGAATTAGCATCTTAGTGGTTACACGTGTGGTTCGGGACTTTGTTTCCCCTACCAGCGAAGTGGGAGGGAGAGGGAGGAAGATGCACCCCTTTATTCTGTATGCACAGAGCGCAGCAGGGGTTCTCCAGACTCATTGCACCAGGAATACCTTCTGACTACAGAAATTACTACACAATGCCAAGGCGGTTGTTGGCAGGGGGGAAAGACACCTGAGCCAACCCAAGCCCCAGTACCATAGGTGGGAAGGCCAAAGCCCAAGCCCAAGCGTCCCAGGCAGGGAGTCCATAACTGAACCCTAAAGGCCACAGCCTCAGGTAGGAGGCCTGTATCTGAGCCCCCCCCCCCCCCCCCCCCCCCCCCCCCCCCCCCCCCCAGGGCTGAAGCCTGAAAGCAACAAATTTAGCTGTGGGAAGAGGGGGAAAATCAGGCTTCAGCTTTGGCCTTGGTTAAGTCTAACCCAGCCCTGGCAAGCCCTAAGGTCATGGCCCACTGTGGGGTCCCCTCCCACAATCTGAGAACAGCTGGAGTACAGTTCTCAGGCTGGTGACAAGCAGGAACCACATCTAACACCTAGGACAGCACTCTGTGCACAAACCGAGCAGCACCATTGTATCTCTATATCCCAGCCACCTCCACAGAGCAGACACTCTCTCGCACACTGGCTGTACTGAAAAGAGCAGAAAAAGGCCCTGGTGGGACGCGGAGCTGAAAGAAGCTGCAGGGCAAAAGAGAGAGAAGTACAAGCCCAGCAGAGAATGCAAAATCCATTTCTAATCTAGAGCGCGTGCATGATTAATTCCAGCAGACAGACTGGAGCTACAGAGCTGTTCCAAGGCCTGATCCTGCAATCCAAAGCCCCGCAGCTGGAAACAGTCAACACCTCTGCTCCGGTTCCACCAAAGGAATCTGTGACTCCTGGCACTTTGGCTCCTGACAGCGAGCTACCCCCAGGCTCGCGCTGAATGTCTGCGTAGCGCCTGCTCTTGTTTCAACACATCCCGGTACGGCCGACAGCAAGGAGAGTCATTTCCAGCGGGCGAATCCGCTGTTTGTTCCACACACCCACACAAGGAAATAAAGGCAGGGCAGGGCAGGGCAGTAGCCACACCACCGGTGACAGTGCAGCTTCCCTGGGCCCACAAGCAGGGAGAGTCTCAGCTTAGCCCCTCTCCCACCCAGCACAGCTGAGCCCACCCACAGGGGGAGGTAACCTGTACTAGGGAAAGGGCCAACACCAATTCTCTTCCATTTGTGGGGGTGGGGGGGAAGGTGGGCAACAGACCAAGACCCCCAGTGTTTGCTGGTCTGCTCTAGGGGAACTGGGGAACTTCCCCCTTTCAGTTAGCCAGGGCCCTGGGTAACTCCCTCCTCGTACCTCAAGGGGTCTCAATGAATAACCCCTAAATTCATACAATGTTTCCACACACTGTCACACCTACTGCCGCCTGACACGACTGGCGTCAGAGTAGTAAACACGGTGATAATCTATTCATCTCTACTACAGATCCAGGTGCCTGTCACAGTAGGTAGGCAAATTCTTTCCAGCTTATATCAGCTTACTACACGGAGAGTGGAATACAATGCCTTTGTCCACCATCAGCCAGTCAGTTCTGCATGAGACCAGCAACTAATCTGGAAGACCTGGTTAACAACTGACATCTTCAACAGAAAGCTGGGTTCTGCTCTTATCTTGCTTAGAGATTCACTGCAAGACTTTGGCCAAATCACTCAGGGCACTGAACTCGAAGGGCTTTGGATTGGGTTTACAGTTAACTTATGCCTCAATGCCTTCATCAGTATTTCATTGTGTTCTGGGATGCAGAGAGGCTTAGCTGAAGTTTTGAAGTGCTCTGACCGTGGATGGAAGAGGCTGGAGAAGGACATGGTGGAACAAGAGGAAAAGATTCTGGGATTTATGGGAAAAAAATCCAGTATGTTTTATTTATTAAATAAGCTTTCCCAAAAATTAAGAAGCTGCTGGAGTAGTACAGAGTATCACAGGACAGGACTAAAGAAAGATCACTGCACGTAAAGCATGGACAAAGAGCCTTTCCAAACAAACAAACAGTTTGTATGAGGCTTTAACTGTGTATTTAAAAATTCCTGCATTATTTTAACAGAAATTGTTGTGTCCCCCTCAGATATCACCTGGGCTCTAAACTAAAACAGATCAGAGTCTGTCACACTGCTCTGGCTTTCACACCAACCCCTCTGTGCTTCCTATTCATTGGCAACTGCCACACAGCTAAACTGAGACTGTAATTATGTTGAGGATTAATTATTTAGCACAGTGATCGACGGCAACAAGATCATGAGACCGAACAAGATCATGGCTGGGCAAGAGCAGGGCGGCACAGAACAGCTGGAACTATTTCAAGGCACATTCACATTTGAGAGAGGCTATTCCGCCTTAGAATAAAAATTCCAGTGTGGTCAAGGTTCTTCTCTCGGGCTGGTATAAGTCAGGAGCAACCCCCAAGTCAGTGAAGTTACTCTGTTGTAAATCTGGCTTATGTGCAAGGAGAGCAAAGGCCTGGTTTATTGGCCACAGGGAGGAGAAAAGCAGGTTAAAAATCAACATCGTATTAAATCGGGGGGCGGGGGGGGAATACGTGCACTGAAACGCATTCCCACACTGCTTTCTGTGTTTTCTATTTTCACCACTCCTTGAAGGACAGAATGGAGTTCTTTAGTCCTAGTCTGTTCCCCTTCATTTCACATTAGCTGCCTCGACAGAACAGCCAGAGCCTTTGAGTTACAGAAATACTGAAATCACAACCATTTCCAAGGGGCATTGGCTATTTAGAGGTTTCAGTAAAATATTTACCTATCCATTCAAGGTTTGGCCCAATCACTGAGGTGCCATAATGGGAAGGTTTTTTGTTTTGTTTTTTTTTAAAAACCACACCCCACCACAACACTTTTTCAATGTCTGGCAGTTTAAGCACTATCAATATTTCATCCTATCAAAGGCTTACTGAGATCTCATTTTGCTCTAGTGAGGCAAGCTAGGTTAATGATGTAACCAACAGGGTAAAAACGTACTCTCCATTCCATATACTGCATTACTATTTAAGCAATGTTTGTAACAGGATTAAACTGTCAAAAAGTGCAGCCGGCCCAAGAGAACCCAGCTTAAGGGAGCAAAC
The DNA here is from genome assembly GCF_033958435.1 of Carettochelys insculpta. Lineage (NCBI taxonomy): Eukaryota > Metazoa > Chordata > Testudines > Carettochelyidae > Carettochelys > Carettochelys insculpta. The sequence goes on along the minus strand of NC_134140.1, from coordinate 127,538,365 downwards.
AAAATTAAGTATTCTATTAGCCAAAGGCAAGACAGCCAGACCCTAGAACTCAAGGCCAGGCAGACATTCTCCACTGCCCTGCAACTCCTGCAGTCACCAGCTTCATCAGTATTGCCCACAAAAGCTTATGCTTCAAAATATCTATAAGTCTATAAGGTGCCACAGGACTTCTTGTTGTTTTTGAAGATACAGACTAACTCTGCTGCCTCTCTAGTACTTGTCACCATACAAGGTTAACAGAGACAGCACAAATGTTAACATGAAGCGATTCTCCTTTCTTTAGTCAAACTAATGACCTGCAGCAAGTCAATGAAATATGACAGAACAGGGAAGAGAGCAAATACTCCTGACGTTGATTGGCACTGGGACAGATCCTCAGCCAAGGATGTAGACCTGTCTCCACTGGAGTCAGTGGTTTTACTTAATAAACGTACAATGATAAAAGTTTAAGGATTTCTATAGGGTGAAAATCTGGCTCATGAAATAAAAAATGAAACTGGTCCAGAAAAGCCATCTTTGTATTGTAGCTCCTAAGCATCGCAGCCACAAACCAGACACATTCTCCAATGACAGTAGTGTGCTTCCATAGAGCCCGACGCAGCGTTCAGGCGTGATTAGGAAGGGACATAGTGAAGAAGTGAACCTCGGTTAGCATCTGAAATCTAAGGCACCATGCAGTGTGTAAACTGAAGTACACTCCTATGCTGAGCCTGCTTGGATTTGGCAAAGCAGCAAGGAGAATTACTTCCAAAGCCATGAGCTAGTGGCACATATCCACTGGAGAATACACAGCCATCCATTATTTACCTTTACTGCAGCTAAAAACCGGTCCAAGAGACTGACGGCCAAGGCAAGCGTTTCTGGATAAAGGTGGAACTGGTACTTGAGTTTGGCCAGCCACTGAATTACTTCATCCCGCTGTGCTGGAGAAACGGCTACATCCTGCCAGGGGGGCGGGGGTGGGGAGGAGGGGAGAGAAAACAAAAACAAACTTCACTTACATCTGGAACCTGATGTCTGAGTGAGGTGAGAGAAGGCAGAATATTAACATATACAAAAACAAGCCCAAGTTTGTTGTTCATGGAAAGGGGACTGAGGGATGCTTTTAACCACCACCACCACCAGCCATTCTCCATGTTTGCACCTGAATCCCTTATTGGTCGTATTGGCTTCTCACAACCTGATTTGTGGATTCACCCATTGACTTTGAAGTCAAGCAGGCTTAAGCCGCAGCAGGCTGTCAAAAATGCAGGATAGACTTCTAGGGTGCACCCCTAGAATGCTGTTATCTAAACGTGTATGAAACTTGAAGAGCTCCAACCAGACAGTGTTATGCCTGAAAAGGCTGGGTCAGGGATACCAGTCTCATGTTTAACAAAAATTATTACATACAAAATGCACCATCCAGGTAAAAACGATAAGTCCCGTGGGCACCTTACAGAACAACAGGTTTTTTTTTTGGAGCGTAAGTTTTCATGGGCAAAGACCCACTTTGTCAGACACATGTAGGGGAAATTCCCATGCATCTGACAAAATGTGTCTTTGCCCACGAAAGCTTATGTTCCAAAAAAAAATCTGTCCATAAAGGTGCCACAGGAAGTCTCGTTTTTGCAGATACAGACGAACAAGGCTACCCCCCTGATATTTAACCAGGTAAAGAAAGATGCAATTCAACAAATATTAAAACTTATTCTTTATGGTAACAGTGGACCACATCCGGTATTGTACTGAGTACCCTCTGCTTTTACTGAAGTCAATAGGACTCAAGGGTGTTCAGCAACTTGCATAATCAACCCCGGGACCTTATCCAAGCTCCTTAACTTCTAAGAGCATAGTTCTACCACCAGTCATCAGGTCTGTACCATCCTCCCTCTACAGCTTGTGGTTTTAATGTATCTAAGTAACAGTTTAATAAATAATAAATGAACAAATAACAAGTCATCTCCTAATAAGTTTTATTAGTCTTTAAAGTGCTACGACTGCTGTTTTGTTTTGGTAGAATACAGACTAAACACGGCTATGTCTGTTACTATTCATCTTTTCTGTGCCAATGAAGCATGATCTGGAAGTTCAAGAAAACCACAACACAGTTCCCACAGTGAAAGAGAAGACAAAATAATGCTCCCGTGAAAAGTACTGAAGTTCTGTCAACTGGGAGAGAAGGACTGTCAAGCCTGATTTTTTTTCAGAGATGTCCTGCATCTGAAACAGGAGGTGGTCATGCCTTCTGATACATACTCATTTTCCATTATCTGTCCAGCACTTGAACTCTTCCTTCCCAGGTGGATGACAAATTTGACCTTAACTAAAAACGAACCATTATTGTTCAGCCTCACTGGAAGTGTCCCAGGATAGCTTGAATAACCACGTAATTCATAGTTGGCTTGTTGGTGCAAGAATCATTCCTCGGTAACTTGTCCGGATATTCCCGGCCTGGTTTTAAGACACTCTCAAACGAATTGCCATCTCAAATCATAAAATTCACCCTCTTTCCAGCACAGGATGCAGCAGCACAGCCTTTTCCATCCTTAATTACTATGGTCCTGGTATTTTACATCCTAGAGTATGTAAGTGAGAGCAGGAATTGGTAAAATATCAGGTGTAGTTATCACACGGGGCGGGGGTAGAAGACTTCTATGGGCATTTTAAGGCTTAGCAAGTAAGTCTCCCCCTTTGAATGAAGTTGCTAATTACTGAGCTGAGTGCTTATAAATACTCTATTAACAGACGAATTCTTTGCCATTCCTGACCATGCGAATTCTGGAAAAACTGAAACAGTCCGTCTCCTAGCTGCCCAGGAGAAGCACCAACCCCTTGGCCATTAGCCATCTACAGTTTGTTATATTCACATTGCAAAATGAGATCTACCGCAGAGTTAACTGGTTGATCCCTGGTGTTTTCCAGACCCCAGCTAAACGAAGACACTGGGTAAATATATAACCACAAGACATAATAATCCACTCCTAATACACACTGCCCTAATCAACAGCTGGCAGAGAATCAGTGCAATTGTTTTTGCCCTATCCACAGCAGGTGTTGCAACAAATATGTATGCTGCACCCCCACCCCCAATCTAGTTCTCCATATTCAATGCAACAATAGTTAGGCCTGATTTTCAGAGGCACTGAACTGACACGGAGCCGGATTTGTCTGAGGCATTATGCCCCAGGTGAGGGGGGCAGCTGGACAGCCATTCATAGAACCATAGAACAGAGCTGGAAGAGACCCAAAAAGGCCAACAAGTCCAGCCCCCCGCCCTAGGCAGGGCCAAACCCATCAGATCAGCCCAGCCAGGGCTCTGTCGAGGCAAGACAAACACTTCCAGGGATGGAGACTCCACTACTTCCCTGGGTAGACCATTCCAATGCTTCACCACCCTCCTAGTGAAAAAGTTTTTCCTCACGTTCAACCTGGACCTTCCCAACCGCAACTTGAGACCACTATTCCATGTTCATACACCAGTTTGTCCAACAAATTACAAGCAACATCTGGCAAGGGAATCAGCAGAGCATGGCATCCTACCGCTGGACTGAGCTTCCCAGTCCACACTTACTTGACCGGAGGTGATCCAGGGATTGTGCTCAGACAAAAGAAATTCCCACCACGGGCAGTGGTTGAGAACAGGTTAGACAAATATCTGTTGGTTTACTTGGTTCTGCCTCAGCTGCTGCCCCCACCCCTTCTGCCCAAGCTACCATGTCTCTTCCAAAAAGGAAAAGCCCTGAAGGGTCCACTGGATTAGAGGAGACCCAGCCTGCCTGGCCCAGTGGAGATAACCAAACTACCTCACCCACCACTACGCAGCCTCTGCTCCACTGGCACCAGGTTGACCCAGTGGCTGGCTGAGCTGGAAGCCTCCCTGAGGCTGTGCTAGTCTGTTCACTGTCTGGCAGCAGGTCAGCCACAATTCTAGGGAAGACAATGCCCTTCCGGGTCTATTATACCTGCCGTCCACAGCCTCAACACCGGGGGATGACCTAGATTACTACCTGAGGTCCCTTCTAGCCCAGCATTTCCAGGATTCTGTAGTTCCAGTGCTCTGGACAACAGCTACCACATCACTGCTAGGCATGGAACCCTCTTTTCCAGTCTACTCAAGAAACCAAGCTTAGTTGGCAGTGGATCAAGAGTGAGCACTGCATTAAGCAAGGGATGCACGAGGCAGGATATGGGCACACCTGTGAGACAGGGAGGGAATCTCTCCAGAACGAGGGAGGTTGTACCACAGCTCCCGAGAGAGGAGCCTCATCCCCAATGCACTCTTGTTCCAGCACTACTGTAGGCATGTGAAACCTGGGCAAACGTACAAGCGTCATTTGAAGGCACCTGAACAATACCACCACCATTGTCTCAGGAGAATCCTATCTATCTCTTGGAAGGATAGGCGCACAAACACTACCATCCGGGAAGAGTCAAACACGACTAGCATTGAAAACATTATCATCCATCAACAAAAGTTGTTGGACTGATCATGTGGTTCAGATGTCTGATTAGCGTCTCTCAAAATGGATTCTGTTTCCAAGTTGGAGGAAGGACAGAGGGGCATTGGGGGCCAGCAGAAGAGATATAAGGATGTGCTGGAGGCACACATGAAAAAAAGTGCAGCATCAGTGTTGACACTTGGGAGAGCCTTCCCCAGGACCGTCCCTGGTGACCCATAAGTGGGTGGCACAATTTAAGAGGTCCCAGCATAATGCAGATGAGGAGAGGTAGAGAAGACGAAGAAGAGCAGCAAAGCTGTCCTGTGTCCTGCCAAGAGCTACCAACACCTGCCCCCTTCTACGATAAGATCTGCAGCTCTGGAATCAGGCTGGTCAGCCATCAACAGACTCCCAAATAGGAGGGTGACATGAAGACATTCTCCTCTCCCTCACCCACAAAGGCTCCTGCAACCAGCACTCCCATAAAGTCTCATCTTCCCATGTGGCAGGTCTTCTGCTCTTCCTGGATGGGCACTGAGTCCCAACGAAAGTCCGCCTTCAGAGAAATACAAGTTTGGATTGAGCTAAAGCACTCTGCAGTACTCCTGACTTAACTACCGCCCAACCAAAAGCTGCACGTCATGTGGACAGAAGGAAAAAAAAAAACCAAAAACTCAGCATTGATAATTTTTGAGGTACCAACCCAACTACCTTCAACTCGGTTCCAGTTTTTTAAAAAGATATCCCTAACACATACAAAAACAAGTCCAACATGCACAGAACGGAGGGAGGAAGTCACTGGAACTGGGCAGGCACACAATTTCTGTCAGCAGCACACAGGGGACAAGGTGTTTTTATTTTGTTTAAGCTCAACATACACTTATGGAACTCAAAAACTGCTCAAAGCACATTTCCCTGAAGATTTCAGCAACCAAATTACCTGTGACTCCTGCTCAAGAATGGAAAATTTCAGCCCCAAAAGAACTTGTTTGCTGAAGTCATAAGTAACTGAAAATGAAGGCTTATGGCTTACGTTACACTTCAACCTTAACTACCACAAACACTGGCGCTACCATTAAAACACTGTTCTGCTTACACGCAGAACCTCATTTTCTCTTCTGAAGCATTTACAGTTTATCTGCATAAAACATTTTGAGGCAATGGCTGTTTCCACTTTAACTCTGGTGACGGCAGCTTGCTGAGCTATGAGGTAAGCCTCTTCTACCATGAAGGTGTCCTTGAGAGCCCTTCAGCCCTCTGGCTGCTGTTAACATGGTTTCAAACTGTGGGATTAAATGCCGGCTGCCAAGGCGCTGTGGCAGAGAGCTAACAGCTTGCACAAACAAAATGCCATGCTACCCTGAGTTGTTGCAGGCTGCTTTCCCTTTCAGCAAAAGCACAAAGAAAAACCATTTGCCTCTACAGTAATAACTATTTCAGATTCTACTAGCCAATCAGACCTTCGAAATGGGTTAATGTAATCTCCAGCATGCTGCCCATACATCAGTTCCTTTTTGACAGGCAGAAAATTTATTTAATATAGCAGAGCTTGTACACAGGACCAACCTTATTATGCAGCCTCCTGCCTTAGGCTTGATCTGCACTGTTTCTGTACTGACCTAACTATTTTACTCACAGTGAGTTTTTTGTTTTTGTTCTTTTACTGAAATAGTTAAATCAATGCATCCCATAGAGTGCTGTAGTGTTTTATAGGAGTATAATTTATTAAATGTATGGACAAAAATCTATCGCAATATACTATATACCAATATACCACACGTAAACAATGCTCATGTGGCATGTTTCATGCAGCATTCTATCGTCTGGAACTCTCAAATAACCAGGCTTTTAAATGGGCACATCAGACGTCACTATTCGTAACATTATCTACCAGCATTAACACAAGAGTTTAAAGTTAAAGTAAATTTAATCACGTTTCATAGAACCACAGTAAACATCTACAGTGAAAGTTAAAATACAGTATTGTTTAAGTTGAAGATCAAGTAAATTTTAGTTACATTTTCCAGAAGTTCAGTTCAAAGTAAATACAAATAAATACAGCCAATACTGTATAAATTTACAGTGTACAATACTGCTGTTGCTGATGAATAAAGTACTCTGCATACAATTTTGTTTCTTAGTAGCTAATATTGTTTTTCTTTTGTGTTATGCATTGATAGGGATCCCTCTCTCTTACCCAGAATATTTGAATATCTGGCAACATCCCAGTCCCAGAACTGCCAGATATGAAAGAGTTTACCGCAATAAGGTTGGGCACCGTAAACCTCTTTCAAATCCCCCCCATCTATAGTGCCCACAATTGCCAACAATGCAGGACCCATAATATAAGCCAAGTTTTTAATAGAACTCAACTCAAATTCAAATCACAGGTAACCCACTCAGCCGAACAGCTGGCATGGTCAGAATACAACCAGCCACCAAAAAACAGAACCATGTCTCAAGATTCATTTGCAGAAGCAGCTGCAGTGCTAACAAAACTAATGCAACTTATTTTTTAAAAACTCATGTTAACTTCTCAAAAACTGCTTTAAATGGCTGTGAATGAATCTTTAGATTTCAAGAATGCCTGTTTCAAAACACTGCGGATTACACCAATCATCAGCTTTGAGAGACATTTCCTAATTATTACCAAGGTTTAAGAAAACAGCCAGAAGCATGATGGTGCGGTTAAGGCAACGGAATGGGTTGAATGCTTGGTTCAGTCACAGTCGGGAGGTGAAGTCACTGAAATCAAGTAACTTCTCATTCTCCTCAACGTATGTGAAGTTACACACATGCTCAAGTGTTTTGCTGAATACTTCATTTCTCCCACAGTCTGGTATATTTAAGCCCGATTTTTTTTGGGGGGGGCGGGGGGAAGAACGTAATGAGCTTAACTTTACAATGAAGTCACTGGGCATAAAGATAAAACACTGAGTTTTTGCTAGATCTTGAGGCTGGAAATATTTCAACTATTGTGTAGGTAAGATATCTAGTACAAAAGGTTGAGACCTCTCTGCACTACTGTAATACAAATAAAATATAACAGTATTTTTAAAATAAATCATATCATCTTTTGGAGATATGATTTTTTTCCCCTATAATATTATATAATTTTAGCAAGTGACCTTAGGCTGGGTGGGTGAAATCCTGGACACACCGAAATCCCCAGACTTCAGGTGGGGTCAGAATTTTGATTACTCTGGAAATACCAGGTGTCATGTATTATATATTAGTAAGGAACAGAAAGTTTAGCTGTGGAGAGAAATGGAACAACAGCAGGATGATATGATAAGGAACATGTAACACACTGTTAATGTAACAGAGATAAGATTGTACACCAAGTAAAAATATAAAAGTCAGCCTACTTTGAAACAATATCCAAAAGGTGAAAAGCAACAAAGTTCTCAACAGAATGAACGCCATTAGCCTTTATCTAGGGCTAGTTTTTATTACAACTAGGCAAATAAACAAAGGGAAACATAACTGCAACCAGGTTTTGACCTTACTGTCAACATAAAGGGCTGCAAGCTATGTAAAGTCTTACGTTGAAAATTCAGTACCTGGTGAATCCCGAAATTAAGCTCGTTGTATGGAAATACTCAGGCAAACCAAAACATGCATTTAAAAACCCGATTCCCAATTGCTGCTACAATACTAGCCTGGTCCGGTAAGTAGGGTTTTGCCAGTGGCTCCAACAGCAACAGGCATTGGCCCTTAATGGGCAGAAGGAAGATTAAAAATAACCACTGTTGACAGTAAGGCAGTGTCACTTGCTGCCACATTTCCTCTTGCCGGGTACATCTGCGTAGAAAGGGGGAGGAAGCGGAGGCGCTCATGCTGGTCACTGACAGAACAGCGCACCTTGGCAGGTTGCCAGGAACTGCTCAGAAGGTGGCATGTTCCCTGCTGACCTCCAACTCCCACACTATACAGCTGGACAGGGTCTCATCCGCTCCCTCACCTTCCCCAGCTGCACAATTCAGTAGTCTCCTTCCTGCTAGGTCCTTAAAGAAGCAGGTCGTGAAAGTCACTTGCCTATATAGTAGCTTGGAGTGTACATGTCTGTCTCTACAGCTTTGCGACATGTACCCAAACCGTCCCCTCAGCTCTAGTCTCTGGCCACATCCCTCCCAACAGCTCTGTCTCTACTTGACATGGTGGGGGAAAGAGGACACCGCCCCAGGCTGGGATTCTGCCTAAGAGTGACAGGCCTAGGCCCAGTCTTCAACTGAACAAGACCCTGGCAAGTCATAAATTGAGTCTTAAAATAATAGGGAGTAGGAGAGCTGTGCTTTGTGGATTCCATTTCTCGTTAAACAGCAGGAATGGGGAGATGTTATTAGCACTGACGTTGTTCATTTGGGGACTCTAGGGCGGGGGGGGGGCAGGGTGGAGAGGAGGTCAGAAAAAGGTGAGCTCAGTATGGGAAGGCTGTCATGGGAGAAATGTTTAGGCTCTCCAAGTTACCTATCCCAAAACTGGAAGAAGTAGGTTTTATTTCCTACATACAAATCCCCATTTCTCACCTCACCCCCATTCAAAGGTAAAATATGGAGAGGAAAACAAGTTGAGTTTGGGCTCTCTTCCCCCTCCCCCACCCCCACGCCGGCTTTATGATGGGCACAGAACGCGATTTGCCTTGCTTTATCTTTTTCCCCCACCTTCTGTTTGACTTTTTATGTTTGAAATTCAAGTCAGATCTCGTTTTACACTGGAGACATCGGACATCAAGAGCACAACAATCACAGGCCCTTAAGAAATTAAACCCAAGCAACAAAGAGAAGTGATTTGTAGTCAAAATATTTACAGCTCTTTGGCTTTCACTGGGAGGTTAATTTCAAACACATAAGGTGAGGGAGCGAATCTCCTTTTTAGAGGCTCAGAACTTTCTCCCCTTCAAGTAAAAGCAAAGAAAGTACCTCAGCACTCAGGGTCTCCAACAGAGAGAAGAGGCAAGAGTGGGTCGTCTTTGTATTTCTAAGAGAAGGAAAGACTTTTGCTTTATTTAAATTCTTTTCACCCCTATCAGCCAACTTTTCTAGTCCTCTTGAGATAGAGTAGAAAGATTATCTAGCACCTCTGGCTGTTCCTCTGGGATTTGGGAGATTCACGTGCAATACGCGGCTCTGCAGGCTTCCTGTGTGATGTTGGACAAGTCCTGTTGTCTTTCCATGCCTCAGTTTCCCAGTTATAGCTTGGGAATGACGGCACTTCCCTACCTCACAACAGGGGATTTAAGGATGATACACTGTGAAGTGCTCAGATATTAGCAGAGGTATGCATGGACCGAAATTAGAGACAGAAAGAGCCAACAAGTCTAAACTTCTTCCCCCAAGCCAGGTCACCTTTAATTGAACTTGGGGCCTGAAATTTGAATTTTGGAATAAACAGAAGGACTCGGTTTTAATACACAAGCCCACACATTAAGGAACAGCATTGCCCTACACTGACCACGATGACCTTGCTCCTCATGAGCAACAGTGGTATCTAATCTCTTCTCTCACAGAGCTACAAACTAGTATCCCCAGGCAATGTGGAAAAGCACACTCAAGTTACTTCTTTAACATCAAGCTGCAACTGTTGGGGGAGCAAAATGTTTTTAGACACATGCAGAAAACACGGTATCGCTTCAAAGAAAAATCCAGCATCAGAAAAGCCGTCTGTGGAAGTGATTAAACAGTCTCTGAATAGCGCCCAATAAGCTTCTCTAGGTTAGTTTTGAAATTACAGTTACAGAAGCATTCCAAAAAGCGATCAAGCTAGCAATTCACGCCTCCTCGCACTGGGGGAAGGAGGGGAGGATTCATTCTTTTCACACAGCAAAAAATCGGACTGTCCAAGCAACGTTTCCATCACCACTCTCAAACAGGCAGGGACCCACCAGCAGAGAGGCCAGAACGCTGCAGGTCTTGTGTCTGAAATGCTCACGGAGATGTGTATTTTGTATAATCCAAAGGGCACAAGACTAAGAAGAAAGCTCTAAAACTAAACAAACAGCAGGGCCATTATAGCCTGTGTCAAAGTAAAAGCAAAACAAGGTACTTTTGTTCCTGAGACTAAAAATCTCCTTTCGGTTGCAATGAGAGACGTTTGCTACATACCAATCAATCACTGACGCTCCCCCATCTTGGGAAAGTGTAACAGCCCCAATTCCCCTCTTTCCATGCCAGGAAAAAAAGAAATCAGAGAATGCAGGGCACTCACAGGATTCATTTTAAATTTTCTACGCAGCAACAGCAAACCGAAGCAGTCCCGCAGCACTCCACTCTCAGGCAACGCCAGCAAGATCAGGGGACCGTTAGCCTTGCTCAGTGATTTCCCAAAGGACACTTTTAATGTTAAAAAGGAGTCCCTGGGCCAGATTCCGAGCAGGGCAATGACTGAGGGTTGATGGTGGAACAGGCTCTCTCTCTCTCCAGGCCTTCTCTAGATGAAACCTGCAAAACTGAAGTCAATGAGAGCTGGGGGCGCTCTCTCTCTCTGGCACACACTAGCAGGATCATGCACTTGATCTAGTAAACGCCAAATCTTACCAGCCCAGTTACTGCTGGCTCGTTTTGATCCATACCTCCAGGCAGTATTCCTCCCAACAGCAGCCCCTGCACACCCATGCATAGCCTTGCGCACGACCTGAGGGACTCGCACAGCACCAGCATCCACTCCCCATCTTTGTGCCACAATGCCAGCGGGGCATAAGGCTGCTCACAGCGTCACCCTGCAAAGTGGCCTGGACACTCAAGGCACTTCAATCTCTGCTTTAGGCAGGCAAGTGCTGGATTCACTGGGATTACTCACATGCTGAAGTCATGAATGTGCCCTAGTGCTGCACTGCCTCGGGGCAGGAGCACTCAGCACCCCACATCAGAAGTGCTTTTCTGGATCAGGGCCAAGGCAGACGTTGGCACAGGATGCAAGAAGCCAGAAGGCCTCCAGGAAGAGTTTGAGACGCCTCCAAAAAGAGTTTGCTCTGCAGAAAGTGCCCAGCAGGCAGAAATGCTCTGACTGATGCCAGAGAGATGCAGTTCAACTGTTTTTACATTCTCTGACAAAGAGCTGTTAGGGCTTTTTCCCCCCCCAAACAGCCCACGGAGACCCCCCCGCCGTTAGCAACATGGCTCAGGGCAGCAGGAGAACCCACAAAGAAAACAATTGTCCAGTCACCAATTTCCCGTGTCGGGACCCAGCAGCAACGGCACATGCACCCAAACTCTGGACCAACGCCATACCCAACAGCTTGCCAACGGTTGGGCTCCTGATGTGCCAAGACCACTGCCTCAGAGGATGAGGTGGAGTGGCTGTCCCAGCCATCCTATGGATAGAATGGGGGGAGGGGAGCAGCTGGGGCCAAGCTGGGGGATGACCTGGGGTTGAGGGCTGTGCGTGTGGCAGTAGCAACTGCAGGGAGTCACCTCCCCTCTCCTGGCTCTTGCCATGTGGGCAGCAGGAGCCTGCGACCGCCCCACAGAAATCCCTGCCCCAGGTGATCCCTTGGCCCTGCTGCTGTGCAGGAGGGGCAAGTGTAAGACTGGAAATAACAGAGAGCCCCACCAAGAGAGTAAACCCCTTGGGACCAGGCGGCCTTCTTGTCCTTTTTCGGTATGGTGTCAAACACAATGGGGTCTGTCCATGACTGGGGCTCTGGAGGTGCCACCGTAACAAAAACAACCACCACCACCAAAACAAGAACAACAACAACAAGAAGAATAAAATCCCACTGACCACTCCTTGGAGGCCTTTGAAAACCCAGCTCATAACATTCCTGGCAAACTAGGTGCTACTAAATTTTTATGCCTCAACAATTTTAGTGGGTGAAATTTTTAAGAAGTGTCACTGAATTCCTGGGTTTTGTTCTTAGTTCTCTTTCCAGGCTATTCTGCGAACAACAGAAATCTATCAGCACTTGTCAGAGACTTTTAAAGGGGCAGCTTTTGCACTGAGGTAATAGGACCGATCTCAGATACACTGATTTTAATGGCGTTGTCTCTCTATTACACCAGCATAAAAATGGATGCAGGCACCTCTCTTGAACAGTTCTAATATATAGTCTTGAGATCCCATTTAATGATAGCTGCAAAATTCATAAAACAGGACAATCTCCTTCATGTGCACGGTAACATTTTTAAATAGACATATGGGCTATGTCTACACGTGCACGCGACATCGAAATAGTCTATTTCGATAAATAACGTCTACACGTCCTCCAGGGCTGGCAACGTTGACGTTCAACTTCGACGTTGGGCAGCACCATATTGAAATAAGCGCTGCAAGGGAACGTCTACACGCCAAAGTAGCACACATCGAAATAAGGGTGCCAGGAACAGCTGCAGACAGGGTCACAGGGCGGACTCAACAGCAAGCCGCTCCCTTAAAGGGCCCCTCCCAGACACAGTTGCACTAAACAACACAAGATCCACAGAGCCAACAACTGGTTGCAGACCCTGTGCATGCAGCATGGATCTCCAGCTGCCGCGGCAGCAGCCAGAAGCCCTGGGCTAAGGGCTGCTGCACACGGTGACCATAGAGCCCCGCAGGGGCTGGAGAGAAAGCGTGTCTCAACCCCTCAGCTGATGGCCGCCATGGCGGACCCCGCTATTTCGATGTTGCGGGACACGGAACGTCTACACGTGCCCTACTTCTATGTTCAACTTCGAAGTAGGGCGCTATTCCCATCCCCTCATGGGGTTAGCGACTTCGACGTCTCGCCGCCTAACGTCGATTTCAACTTCAAAATAGCGCCCAACACATGTAGCCGTGACGGGCGCTATTTCGAAGTTGGCGCCGCTACTTCGAAGTAGCGTGCACATGTAGACACGGCCACGGAGATGCAAAATACATGATGTTACACTTACAGCAAATACCATGAGCTCCATTTTGCAGATAGGGCAGCAAAAGGATAGAGGTTAAAATGTCACACAGCAAGGCAACAGGAAAATGATGATGAACTGAAGTCTCCCAATTCCTATTAGCATAAGTTATGGAGAAAATAATTAAAAAAAAGGAAAAGAACAAGCAGGGAGAGGAAAAAGAAAGATGAAATGGCAGCAAGTTTTTAATTTTTTTTCCCAGCCCACAAACATAAGTGTCATAAAGGGTTATTTGTCAATGAAAAAGCTAACCTCTGACCAGACTCTCCAGCTTTATATCTCTGATCCTATCTACATGCTAGTCACCTGTCTCAGCTAATCATCATATATAATAGACATAAAATAATTTAGTTAGTGTGTGTGAGAGAGAGAAAGAAAGAAACAACTTAATGGTGCTAACAAAAGTGCAGAGCATCATTAAACTCTTCTAGATTGTAAAACCTCATCAGCTGTAAACCAGAAGTTATCAAAACACAGGTGGAGTGAGTATGTCAGAAGTCAGAGGAAAACTGAAAGAGAAAGTATTGCCAGGGACAGAAATCCCCACCAGACTGCAATACAAATACGCACACGTCTTTATCCTTTTTCCAAGGATAAAAACCTAGCACAACAAGGTCTGGAAACTGTGTCTCCTCTCCCTCCTATTACAAATTTAAAACCCAGCCAAGAGCCTAGTTGAATTTTCATTAGTAGAAAAAAGGAAGTATTTTCACTCCTGATCATCAGATTGTCCTTGCCTGTGTCTTCATTTGGAAGCCAGACTACCACATTGATACAGATTTCACACATGAACAGGCAATAAAAAAAAAAAAACACAATTGTGTTCCCACAGTCCCAGGATTGTCTATCCAATGCCATCAATATTCTGTCAAGGGAGACTTGCAATTCTATGTTTGAGGTTTTTGATGAGAGGGTTTAGGGAAAAAATGTAGGTTGAGCTTTATGACTGAAACAGTGTCAAATGAGCACTGATAAAATGAAATGATCTGTGACAGCCTCAAGTCCACTGTCTCATGAACAATAAGAAGTAGAAAGGAATATTTTATGTTGCTACAAAGCTTCAATTATCAGATTCCCAGTACCTATAAAAAAAACTGCACACTTTCACGTCAGCTTGTGCTCTCCCTTTTTATTCACCTAAATCTAATTACCATGTGGTTTTTTACCCCCACACGCTTAAGTTTAGCTGGAACTAGTGATCATATTTTCTGGGGCCACTTATGCTAGAGAACATTTCATACTGTGTCAAAGCAGTCCTGTCATTCCAGCTGATAGAATCCTGTCTGAGTTAAAGTATGGAAAGATGCAAGATAAGACTGGAAGCACTTGGGAGGACCACAAAGATTTTTTTCCCATTTTTATTGCTAAGTTACTGACCTTGAAAAAGTTCTCTATGTTTAATGGCATCATGACATACTAGAACTGTAAACTTGAATCAGTAAATGCAGTAACTGGAAGTCCTATTGGAAAGGAACGCTGCAGGGATTTTGTAGGCATCACAAGTATTAACAAAGACTGTTTCCACAGCTTTATAAAGATAAAGTTGTTTGTATACTGCACAGTGGTTATTCCAACGCTACTGTATGCTTGTGAAAATTGGACAACATGTAAGTGTCACTGGAAGGCACTTAAACAATATCACCACCACTGTCTCAGGAGAATCTTAACTATCTCTTGGGAGGAGAGGTGTACAAACACTACTGTCCCGGAAGAATTGAACATAACCAGCATTGAAGCCATTATCAGTCACCAACAACTTTGTTGGACTGATCGTGTGGTTGGGATGTCTGCTCAGTGCCTCCCAAAATGGATTCTGTTTTCCCCAAGTTGGAGGAAGGACAGAAGGGCGTTGGGGGCCAGCGGAAGCGATATCAGGACATACTGAAGGCACGCATGAAAAAGCGCAGCGCTTGGAAGAACCTTGCCCAGGACTGTCCTCAGTGGAGAACCGTAATCCGAGGAGGTGGTGCAATTTGAGAGGTCCTACCACAGTGCAGATGGAGAGACAGAGAAGACAACAGTGGCAAAAACTGCCCTGTGCCCCCTCTGAAAGCTACCAACACCTGCTCGTTCTAAGTTAAGACCTGCGGCTCCAGACTCTGGCTGATCAGCCATTAACAGTCATAAATAGAAGGGTTGACATGAAGGATGTCCCACTCATTACTGAGTGACTGCAGAGAAGAGAATATTCTGCTGTTTAACAGTCTGATAACCCAGCCTCCCCATTTTCGTATCTGCAGACACCCAGAAACATTACAAAAAACAAAAAAACAAAAATCAAATCAATGTCCCTGACTCCATACCTATTCAGTGGGTTGTCAGCTGCTCAGCTACCTACAAAAGTCAACCTCACATGATAAGGTTCTGAAATACTAACATAGCAGGTGAGGTTCCAAAGAGGACTGCAGGACTATCACCATGCAACTACAGGAAAGAGTAAAGACTGAATTCAAACAAAAACAACCAACCAACCAATACTTACACGTACCATGACTGTGGAACCTGTACGTCAGTCACTACTAAACCAAATTTTACGAAGTAATAGTTGTCACAAAGATCAACTGATGCCTTGAATGCAAATAACCCATTCTTGGCACATATAATTAGTGTCCTGGATATTGTCCACATAGAGGTGTTGATGTGTGGATAGATACTGGTTTCTGGTAAATCCCTGAAGTCAAAAGAGGATACTGGGTACCCTGAACTGATAAGTTTTCTGCGTACCAAGCTAAGCACGGATGGAACTTTGCCATTCTAGACTCTTGCGCTCATCAATCCCTCTCCGTGTGTGCATGTGTGTGCGCGCGCATGTGTGTCCACCACAAAGAATCCCAAGAATATGACTTTATGCTCCCAGCCTTCAGGAGTAAAGAATGGGAAACTCCAATCCCTCACAGTATCACCAGTTTTTAAATCAAAACAACCAAATGTGTAGCACACAAGCCACTCAAAACAAATATGCTACACAGAGCTTCCAGCTATGCAGAACACACGTAAAAACTCACCGTTTACTGACGGCAATTCTGTGCCTTTTACTTCCACGAAATAGTGCACTACTCTGAAATCAGCCTGAGAGACTACTCAGAAGTAGGGCTGGGGTTCCCCAACTTCACTGCACCCTAGCCCCCTTCTGACACCTTAAGTTACTTTATGACCCCCACAAGGGGTAGGGGGGCTGAAAGCTGGGGCGACCCAAGCCCCACTGCCCCAGGTGGGAGGGCCAAAGCAGGAGGCCCACCGCTCAGGACAGCCCCAAGCAGGAGCCCTACTACACGAACCCAGCTGCCCGGGGCGAAAGCCTCAAGGTTTGAGCAGTGGGGCTCAAGCTCCAGCCCCCACAAATCTAATCCAGCTCTGACGACTCCACTCAAAGGGAGCCCCAAACCACTTTGGGGTCCTGACCCACAGTTTGAGAACTGCTGAAGTAAGGTATTCTTCACCATACCAGCTCATCCGGTAAGGTAAACCAGAGTAACACCATTGAAATCAATGGAGTAACACCAACCTATGCTATCTAAAGATGTGGCCCAAGTTCAGTAAGGGTGGCAGAATCGGGATCTCTGTTTCAGCAGGAAAATTCAAGAGGAAGTGACTGCACGACAAGCTAATGCCAGCAGTACCCAGAAAGCAGCGATAGGACACTCTATGCAGAAAATTGCCTCGAGTTTCAACAACACCGCTGCAAGTCGAACTTAAACACAGTTGAGATGCTCTTCAAATCAACTGAACAGCAGCAAACATGTTAATTATCAGAGCAATTCACAAGCGTCTCTTTAGTGAGACCAAAATGTGTGTATACTTCTAGAAGAGAACAGTATTAAATCACTGCTATTTCTATAGCATGTTCTGTACCTTAGTGAGTTGGTTCCTGAAACAAAGCATTAGTCATTACATTGAATTAAAGGTTAACCTTCCTCCAAGCAGCAGGATCACTTCTCCTGGTAATGAGTTCAGTTATTCCCTGAAAAATATGCCCAGAAATATCCCCATAGAGTAAAAGATGTAGAGACATTACCTGATTGGGTTGAATTTTGGGCATATGTACTTTCCACATCTGAGCTTCCCTAGAGATTGCCGTCTCCAGGAGGAGAGACAATCTCTGGCTCTCCAGGGATCCTGAAAACTTCATGGTAATCCTTGGATCTGCCTATCACCCAACTGGATACAGCTACCTGCAAAAGCAAACACAAACCAGTGATAAAGCTGAGCCAGGCCTACATATTTAAAAACAAGAATAAAGATCTCTGCAGCTCAACAACTGCATGGGGGCAGAACTACCTACACATCACAGATAAAGAGAAGAGCCATTTACTATCCTGTTCCTGGCAAATATTGGAAATTAATGTTTTATAAAAGGAACCGATATGGAGTAATCAATTTTCTATAATGTGGTCCTTACAGGATAAAGAAAAGGAGTGAAAATGGAATCACCCGAAGTGTTTTGGAATAAAATTAGCTACATCAGAGTGGATTAAAGTTCTGATGCTATTGCAGAGTGCTACGCCCAGGATCTTTCTTCTAAAGTGGTTATGATAACGATGAATCTGCATAACCCATTAGTAGTCCCACCAAGTGCTAATATTTACGAAAAAAATCACATCTACCTGCAATGCGTTTCCATGAATGCTTGCTGCTTACACATTGGTCCATAAACGTGTTGGCTACATCTACACTCCAGGGCTCTTTCAAAAAAAAAAATCCCACGGAGCATCTACACAGAAAATGCATTCTTTCAATACTAAATTGGAAGAATGCAACACTTTTTCCAGCGGCCCTCTTCCTCTCCCAGAAGAGGAAGAGCGCCTTTTTCCAAAAGTGTCTTCTGGAAAAAAGGTGCGTAGACACCCTGGGGCTGCTTTTTTCAGAAGAGCAATCCCCATGGCACCGGATTTTTCGAGCCCTGGCCCATTCTTTGAATGAGTGGGGGTTGTGTGGACACTATCAACTCGATCAGTCATCCTCCCCACCCCACCCCCCAAAAAAAATTTTTTTTCAGAAGAGATCTTCCGGAAGGACTTTTCAAAGGATCACGGTAGTGTTGACGTACCCATTGAATGTATTCTGTAAACAACAACATCCTACTGCATCTAGACACAGCTCCTAAAAGCTGACCCACAAAGGGCAAAAGCACCCAGTCAGTTGGATTCTTAAGTTACTTCAGCATTTTTGAATGTTTTGCCCTTAAATGTGATTTATAATTCTTTATGGCCCACACAAACTTCAACTGTCTTCACATACCCCTGCAATTATACCTATGAACACAAGAAAGCTACCAGTGGATGTAATTAAAATAGGTTAGATTCAACAACTGTGTGTGGAAGGCAACCTGGCTGCACATGTCAATCTTGAATGCCATGTCTACACTAGAAAATATCTTTAAAATGCAAAAAAAATCCCGCCGGTGTTATCTAAAAGCAGGTGAACCAGTGCTAACTCTACTCCTGACAAAGCTTAGGTAACATAAAGCCATCCACTACTAAACGCTAACCCAGCTGGAACACTTGTTGGAATCTACAGAAAATTCTTTAGCAAAGAAAAGGTATAAATGCCGTGCCATCTAGGATATTGAGGAGGAAATTTTTGACAAAAGCGTATAGAATTTAGGAACACTAAGTCCCTTTGCTTGTAAAACCTTCCAAGATATGCACAAAACAAATGAGGGTGGGGAAGCATGCCCTCTCCTTCAACAGCTTTCAGAACTAACACTTGGAGGTTATTTGGCTAAAATTTTAGCCAAAAAAAGTTTTTAAAATGGATCCTTTAATATAGCTGAATCAGAGAAAAGAGGTATTATTCAAGAAGAAAAAAAAAGGTTCAAGTCAGCTAAATATGGCCTGCCACTTTATATGAGCACAGATTTCTCGATTGTACTAAGTCATTTAGGCAAAACCAATTCAGGCTGCAAATATAAATCCATGGGAAAGTATTTAAACCTTGAACTAGTGGTGTGCTCTGTTGTGAAATCTGAAACATAATACGGAGGAGACTGGCCAATTTCTGGCCAGGCTATTTACAAAGACTGCAGCTCTTAGGGTTTATGAATACAACACAGATGCTTCTTTCACATTTTACAGCAAATAAGATAACCCACTACTATTTCTGGCAAATGTAAGGGAATAGGCAGAAATCACAAGAGAAAACTAATGCCCTCAGAGCAAAAGCACTGTTTGTTTTAAAAGGCAGATTCAACATACTAGACCATAAATTTAAGGGAGACTGACTAAACCAAGTTGTTTGTCTGTTGCAAGAGTTCTGCAATTCTTCATAGGTGTTATTCACCGCCAGGAGAAGTGGGAGGAGAGGGGGTGCCATGCACAAGGCCTTAACACCACTTCAATTCCACTTACATCTTCACACACAGTTTAAGTGATGTATATGCCTTATGTGATCCTCGTGCAGGGCCTGAATTTCATCTTTTCTGATATTCTGCCAGATGAAGCACTTGAAAAATGAAGTAAAAAACCCCGCAAGCTTGTTAGCCAGCCTTATACTACAATAGTGAACCAAAGTAACAAAATCAGTGGGGAGATTTTTGTAAGAAACATTTCAGATTCCATTTCCCAGTGAATTATTCTAAACAGGTTAAAATACTTTACAAATACTGAAAAATACCTTCTAATGGGTCAGATGTGGATTTACACAGAATAAAGTACAATACCCATTTCACATGAGAAAGTTTGCTTTTAAAGCCAGAAGTGAATTTGCCCTGTTACATGCCCTGGCATTCTTCCAGGTGGGTACTCACTGTACCTTTCATTATGGTTTTTCCACAAGCACCTCTTCTCAAGGAGGTGGAGGAGACTCAATTTACACCACAGTAAATCAGGAGCAATTCCACTGGAGCTGTACATCCAGCTGTAAAACCGGTGCAAGAGCAGAATCTGGCCTGCAAGCTTGATTCACAGCAAGAGGATACAATCCCACACCCACTGGCAAAAGTTCCAATGACTTAAACCTGTGCAGCATTAGAACTGTGGTTTTCAAAAAAAAAAACAAAACACAGATCTGGGGCCTGATCTACCCTGGCCTTGCAGAGTCATTCACACCTGCAGAGTGGTTGTAATACACCAGCAAATCAGAATAACGGCCTTCCACACTGTGCATGGATGTGCGTGACAATGCAAGGGTCCAGGCCAGGCAGAATCTAGCCCTCCTATATTGGCAGTTACGAAGGTGACCTGTAAGAGGCATGCCACCATAAATAATTTAGGACCTGCTCCAACTGCAGTAAGAATAAGTCAATGGAAATACTTTCTTTGATTTCAACAGGAGTTGGGTTCATTCCTTACAAACAGATTCAGATAAAACACTTACTTCCACATCACAAAAATCAGTCTTCCCCATCAGCTAAATAAAGACCTCAAAATGGATTTTTTTCCAGGGACTTCACAGCAAAGAAGCCGTCCATAAAACATATTTTCAAATTTAATTAGACCTTTAGAAATTCAGTTGCTATGTAACTAAGTAACGAAACATTCCTAATTCGGGTAATCCTAGCTGGGTAACATCCAACAGGATATCAACTGCAGCCTGTCAGACTGCACTGTAGGGTACATAATTGGAAAACACTATAATTAAAAGGCTTATGTGAACACAACTTTACAGTAGATAAAATATGTACACATAAGGGGAGAAGAGGCAGCAAGAAAAATATGCAGTGGCAGGGGATGGGACAAAGTGCTTTTAAGGTCTTATCCAAAGCCCATTAAAGTCGATGGAAAGACATCACTGTCCTCCATGGGTTTTTGATGAGTCCTAAAGCACAGTCTTAAGTTCTGCTCTCATACCTCAGAACAGCAGCACTTAAGGTGTAACCCCAGTGAACAAAACTCAGGTTACCAGGGCTGCTTTGGAGACACAGGGATCCTCTCTCCTCATGCTTTACAATAAACCTGAGGTGACCTTTACCCTAAGAAAGCAAGAATGGCCACACTGGCTCAGACCTCGGCCCATCTTGTCCAGTATCCAATCTTCTAGCCGTGGCCAATGCCAGATGCATCAGAGAGAACAAACAGAACAGGGAATTATCAAGTGATCCATCCTGTCACTCATTCGCAACTTCTGACAGAGGCTAAGGGAACCATCCCTGACCAGCCCACCTAATAGCCATTGACAGACATATCCTCCATGAATTTGTGTACTACTTATTTTGAACACAGTTATAGTCTTGGTCTGCACAACAGCCTCTGGCAAGGAGTTCCACAGTTTGAGCACACACTGTGTGAAGAGGCGCTGCCTTTTGTTTGTTTAAAACCCGCTACCTATTAATTTCATGTGGTGACCCCCTAGGTCTTGCATGATGCGAAGCAGTAAATAACTCTTCCTTATTCACTTTCTCCACACCCGTCATGATTTCAGAGACCTGTATCACATTCCCCCTTAGTCATCTCTTTTCCCAAGATGAATAATCCCCATTTTATTAATCTCTTCTCAAATGGCAGCCACGCCAAACCCCTCCTCATTTTTGTTGCCCTTTTCTGAACTGTTTCCAATGACAAGATTTTTTAAGATGAAGCAATCACATCAACATGCAGCACACAGTAAGAGAGTGTATCTGCCTTATTCTCTATCAATTTCTTAATGAATTCCACCGCTCTGTTTGCTTTTGGGACTGCTGCTGCAGGGAGTGGATCATTTCACAGAACTATCCACAATGATTCTAAGACCTCGCTCGAGTGGTAAGAGCTAATTTAGTCCCCATCGTGGTATACGTATAGTTGGAATTACATTGTTAAATACACACTGCGCTTATAAACATCAAAATTCATCTGCCATTTTGTTGCCCACTCACTTTTGAAGCTCGTCAAGGCCAAAGCAGACCAAAAAGGCTGATCAGCATTGCACAATTTACCAGTGATGCAATCTCACTCCTTACCTCTTCCTCCAGATGATTTAATGAACACTGAATAGGGCTGGTCCCAGTATGGACCCTCAGTGGACACCACTATTTACCTCTGTCCATTCTGTAAATGGTCTATTTATTCCTACCCTTTTTGTTTCCTGTCTTTTAATCAGTCATCAATCCACGAGGAGGACCTTCCCTCTTCTCCCCAAGATAGCCTACCGTGGTTACAGTGAGGGACTCAAAGGCTTTCTAGAAATCTAAGTAGGCTATATCCACTGGACCCCTTCCCCCTACCCACAGGCTTATTGAGCATCTCAAAGAATACTAGTAGACTGGTGAGGCATGATTTCCCTTGATAGAAACCATGCCAACCTCTTCCCTAACAAGCTATGGTCATTTGAGTGTCAGACAATTCTATTCTTTACAATAGTTTCAACCAATTTACATGATACAGATTGCACCTGTCTGGTCCAGCACGGTTGGGACCTGAGCGATCCCAAATGAGAGAATTTGCCAGACAAGCAGAGGTCTCCTGCCACTGACCCCAAACACCTGTTTCAGCTCCCCCAATACCAAATCTCTGTCTACCTGCTACGTCCTGGGTGGCCCAAGCACTGGCGCCCGCTGAGGACTCCAGCTAGGACCACAGCTCTGTGCTACTGCCACATGGCTTTGCCCCGACCCTTGTTCCTCAGGTATGTCACATGGCTCCAGCCTCTTGCTGCTTTGGGCTGCCGCCCCTTGCTGCCCACTGCATTGAGGCCGGAAGCCTGTCCTTCACTCCCATGCTCCCTGGT
The DNA here is from genome assembly GCF_033958435.1 of Carettochelys insculpta. Lineage (NCBI taxonomy): Eukaryota > Metazoa > Chordata > Testudines > Carettochelyidae > Carettochelys > Carettochelys insculpta. Next base: position 127,515,435 of record NC_134140.1, on the reverse strand, counting down.
TGAAGAGCATCTGTGGTTCAGTGCTGCCAATTTTCTGAGGTGCAACCTGTACTGATGTTAGGCTTCCTGATATGCAATTGCTGGTATTACCTCTGGAGCCCTTTTTAAAATTGGTGCCATATTGGCTCTCGTCTAATAATTTGGTACAGAAGACGATTTAAAGGATAGGTTACTAACCAGTTAGTAGTTTGGCAATTTCTCATTTGAGTTCCTTCAGAGCTCTTAGGTGAATGCCATCTGGCACTGGTGACTTATTAGTTTATCAAATTTGTTCCAAAATCTCTTCTAATGACACCTCAGTCTCAGACAGCTCCTCTGACTTGTAACCTAAAGAGAATGGCTTGTGCTTTGGTATCTCCCTCACAGCCTCAGGCATGAAGACCGATACAAAGAATTCCTTTAGTTTCTCCCCAAGGAAACTATTATCCTCATCTCCAATTATTTTATTTGCTTAATATAGACAATTCAGGCCCTAGCAATCAGCTTTGATGACACAGGATTCAGTTCTGTTTCCATCAAAGTTAATGGCAAATCTCCCCTTGATTCTAATGGGAGACAAAAGGGCCCGTAAAGATTTTTTGTACTTAGAGCGTTCCATCCTTCAGAAGAAAAGCACACCCTGGCAGATTTCTAGATTCTAAGGAGAGCAGAAGCTACACTCTTCTTTGAGGTTAATCAATCAGTCTATAAGAGCAGCTGTAAGTTGTTTTGCTCTATCACAACAAAACCATTCCAACAACATTTACAGCACAATTTCACCACACTCTAGTCCAGTCACTCGCTCTTGCCTAATCTCTTCTTCCATGGGTCATGCTTTCAAGCATGATTCCAAATCTTCTAGACAAAGAAACCCAAACCTAGTGTCTCCTACCTAGCAACTGTTCCTCTCATGAGGCCTTCGACAGTGGGATTCTTCTAAGACAGCTTGTGCTCCCACTGGTCTTTCCACTCCTGCCCAGAGGCGTTTCTTTGACTGTATGGGGACTAGAGCTACAAGACCAGGAAACAGCTGATGCAAGAAAAGAAAGCAATGGACTCACAAAAGAACATTTCTTTCCTTCAGCCCCCTCTCCTCTCATCAGCAGTGCCTGGATGGTGAAAAAAGGTCCAGCTCTTGCAACAGGAAGGAAGCAGTCAGTAAGTGGGTGTATCAAAGGCTTTAATCATCTGTCCACAGAAGAGATCAACTGATGCAATGGAACAGTAAGACTGTAGCACAGACAAACAGACGTCCTATCCACATCTTTAATAAATGCAGCAGACAATGTTAGTGGTAGGCTTATTTCACCAGGAGAAACAACCCAAAAAAGCTTTCTTCAGCTGAACCTGGAAAGCCTTAACTTGGCAAACACATGTTATTGTATGACCACATGTGCCTTCATTTCTCTTTGATTATATAGTCAGTAGGGAACTGCAGGAAGACCAGGTATAATTTTTAGAGATATATTTACACACAGTTATACAAAGGGCATTAATATATATTGTATGCTATTCTACACCCACTTCATCATGATCCATTTTTGTACTGTTCTTCACTGTATTACACAAGAACACAACAAAGTGTATGAAGACTTTTCGTAATTTTATTGTGAGCTTGTAATGTGGGGATATTTGGATGACTCATTAGAATAATTAATATCCAATACCTTAGAGATGAACATACTACATAAGTGAACATGATGAATTTATACACCCGACTTCAAGAGAGTCAAACTCATGCAAGAAGGTTGAGTCAGCCCTAAAAACATAGATTAAATGCAATCTGTATCTCTTCTCCCAGCTGCAGAGTGGCCTATGTGAGAGACACGGAAAGCTGACCAATTTTTTTTTTTTTTAAATATTTTATATTCACACTACCTAACTCCTATGCGTTAAGCACAATAATCAACATAACATTACATTTTGTGTATATTTACAGCTGTTACGTGGCCTGAACTGCCCTATGCCTTTCTAAAATCCTATTCACTTACACTAAAATATCCAACAATTTGCAAAACTGGAGTCAGGTTTGGCATTAGAAAAAAAGGTAACAAAAGCCAAGTATGTTAATTCCCTACCCTGGTACAAGCTATGGAGGTACATTCACAGCCCCCAGAACCTGAAATGCTAGTACAGGTTCAATCTCCTTCATCCAGCACCCTTGGAACCTGAGCTGTCCCGGTCCAGGGATTTTGCTGGATGATGAGTGGTCACTTCTGCCTCTTGCTGGCCTTAGCGCCTGCTCCTGGGCTCCCTGCCCATGGCTTCCCAATCACTCCTCACCAGCCACAGCGATGAGCTGCTGCCTTACCAGCCCAGGCCACTGATTCCTCCTGCTGCTAGCCCCCACTTGCAGCCAGACCAGCTGTAACTGCCCTGCCCTGGGCTCCTGCCGCTGGTTTTGCTGCCTGCCCCCTCCCCAGCCCCAGGACTCTCTGGTCCTGCAAGATGACGGATATTGCCGTACAACAGAATGCTAAATTTGGGAGTTTCAACCTGTAGTGCAAAACAAGATAAGAAAGACAGAGAACAAGTTAAGGAGGTGGTATGAATTGGTAGGGTGGATCTGAGTGATGTGTTACAAGTTTTGTTAAAAAAAAAAAAAAAAAAGTTGCCCTGCCAATAGTATCAGCTGCCATGTGCCACTCCAGAAGCAAAACAAGCTTTGTGAGGTGAATTCAACAAGACTACCCAAAGACAGCTTCTTGGAAACTAGCATCACCCGGAACATTTATTTCTATACTACAGGTCAAACCCCTCTAGTCCAGCATCCCGGGGACCTGACTCGTGCCGACCAAGAAAGTTGGCCGGACAATGGGACATCAATATTGTCTAGCAGCATTACCAGCACTTCCACTGCTTACTGGGCTCTTAGAAGACATGGAGGGATAAATTACAGCACAGAACACCGAGAGCCAGGAATGATGGCTGCAAACAAACTTTACAGGACCAGAGAATTGGTCATTCAGCTCACTAAAACCAGGTCAATTACAGATGTTGCCAGACCAGAGAGTTCTCGATTAGAGAGATTCAACCTGTAAGAAGTCAATAATACAATAAACTTGACTGATAAATTATTTATTTGGCCTCTTGAGAATATTTCAAAGTGAACCAAAGTGTGGCCAAGCGCTTGACTTTGCAATTTACCATCAGAAGTGGGAGGAGCCAGGGGTTAGCCCTCAGGGGTTAAGGAATTACACAGAGGGAGCTGTGCCACAGAAGCAGCAGGAGTTCAGAGAGCTTGTGTACCTTGTGAATAGCCTGCAGCCATAGCAGAGGACTGAGGATCACCTTCTAAAGCTCCCCAGAGTAACAAGTCCAGGTGCAGCTAAGGAAGGCAATAGACCTATGAGAATGTCGAATCTAGAGCCACAACTGTGAGTAAGAGACGGTGTGTGGGGAGAGGTATCAACATTTGCCCAAGGGAAGAGACATTTTGTTTCCAACCCAAAAAGGTAAATAAGCTGGAAATGGGGAAAAATAAATTCAGCGCTTGAAAGTGTCCCTGTAAGGCATAAGCAAAAGCGGCAAGTAACCTCTGTAGCACTGAAACATCACGGGCCACTTGCCAAGGAGCCCTAAGGGGACACCAGTTTGCATTTAAATGTACAGGTTTAAATCACGTACATTCTCGTTATGAAGCACCGCCAGCTTTATGACGTGCACAAACCTAATGCACGCTGAAGTACCACACAGGGATTGTTTTCATGCTGAGATTCAAACAGACAAGCTCCTTCCACAAAAGCCACGTCCAAGGCCTCACCAGTGGGGAAAAATACTTGTATCACATCCATGTAAATGTGGGTGTGTTCCTGAGGTACTATTGTGGCAAGGGGGTGGGTGGGAGTGAACAGGAAGACGCTTGCCCAAAGTCAGCCTTCACGCAGAACTGGGTACACATCAGCACACACCGTCACCACAGAAAATCAATACACCTGGATCAGGGTGGATTGAACCACTGTTAAAATAATTAAATCCATCTGAATGGTGGTCTCCGCTTTCCGGGGTTAGTTTAAAAAGCCCTCTCCCCCAAACCCCCAGCAACTAAGCTGATCCCTCCCCTTCCTCCTTCTCCTCTCCCCCACCCTCATCTCAGAAATTCACAAAAATCACTGCTTAAACATCTCAACTTCTTAAATTCATTTGTAACCCCCAGTTCCTCAGCCTCTCCTCTTAACCCACGTGCCCCAGCCCCCTAACCATTTTCACTGTCCTCTGCCGGACTCCCTCCAATTTGTCCACATCCTCTCTGTAGTGGGGCCCCCAAAATGGGATGCAATACTCCAGATGTGGCCTCACCAGTACCCAACAGGGGGAATAATCACTTCCCTCAGTCTCCTGGGAATGCTCCAATTAATGCACCCCTATACGCCCTTAGCCTTCTTGGCAACAAGGGCAGAATGCTGACTCATACCCACCTTCTCATCTACTGTAATCCCAGTCTCCAGCCTGTACCAATGCCTGGGATTCTTCCATTCTAATTTCAGGACTCTGCACTTGTCCTTGCTGAACCTCATCAGATTTCTTTTGGGCCAATCCTCTAATTTGTCTAGGTCACTCTGGACCCTGCCCAAACTGAGCCGTTTCACCCGGGTAATCAACTGAAAAGCTCTTTAGGAATGTAACTAGACAGTGCAGGGAGGTCATGTTTTGTGCTAAGGTCAGGACAAATCAGTTTCAAAAAGATTAATAATTGATCAAGAAGAGTGGCCAGAATGTGATGCGTTTGGGAGGAGAAGGATAGCTCAGTGGTTTGAGCTTAAATGCAGGGTTGGGAGTTCAATCCTTGATGGGGACATTCAGGAATCAGGGGCAAAAAGGTTAATTTTTAAAAAAAGAGGGATGGGCTGGTGCTTAGCTCTGCCAAGAGGGCAGGGGACTGGACTCAATGACCTCCCCAGGGCTCCTTCCAGCTCTGAGATGTTCATCGCCATTTACTTCATAACAGAGGACAGTCATGGTTGGCGGGAGCCCTAGCTTTCTGGCAACAAAGAATGTTGAATCCCACATCCACTGACAGATACTCAAGGCCTGACTGATGAGGACAGTCAGAAACAGCTGCCTTTGCTCAGCCCTCTGTGCAGGTCAGCCTGCAGCCAGGAGGAAACTTGTTTCCTCCTGCTATAAACCAGTGGCAGATTTTAGTCATAATTCCAAGAGAATGAAAACATCCCTATGGGCAACACGAGAACTCACAGACTATCCCCCACATGCAATCAGCTGCTGTTGCAAAATTTATGCCTTTGATATTCATTTTTGATGAGTGATGTGTGGAGATTTTGGCTATCTTGAACCCACTCTCAAAACAGAATTTAGTTTTTTGTTGTTGCCTTTTTTTTTTTTTTTTTTTTTCCTTTAAAGCAGTTTTGTATGAATCTCTTCGAGCCAAAACACTGGTGAACTTTATATTATACATTGCACATCCCTGGCCTGGCACCCCTGGGACCTAAACGGTCCCGAACGAGGGATTTTGCCTGATCAGGGAGATCAATGATCCAACTCCCCTCCACACCATTGGCCACCAGCCCAGGCCACTGAGCTCCACTTTAGCTCCAGCACAGCTCCCTGCACCCAGCTAGAGCTTCCCAAATGTGGCTTCCCATCCACGGCTCCCCAAACGCACACAGCAGATCACTGGCCACAGCCACTGTCTTCCTCCCCAGCCACCGCCCTCCCACACTTGGCTGCAGCTCCCCAGTCCTGGCCCTGACTGCTGGCTTCCTGACCTCTGCCCCTAGCCCAGCTGCAGCAATGCCCACTTCCCAGCTCTTGCTAGCCTGTTGCAGCTGTCTGGCTGTGGCCAGACCTGCTAGTTGCCAGGCTCATAGCTGGCACCAACTCTTAGCCACAAAGACTCTCAGGATCACAGATGTTGCTGGGCCAGAGTGCCCTGGATTTTAGAGGTTCAACCTGCCTGCTCTCGAGCCTTATGCTGCTCTCAAAGTCTCCCTACTTTTCATTTGTCCAGATCCGGTTACTTTTACATCATCACCCATTTACTGGGCCCAATCCTGCAATTTCTAGGCTCTCAACTCTGGCACTGTGGTCACGCTGACTTGTGCGCGCGCCAGTACTGCCGAATAGGATTGTGCACATTTATTATTGTGCTAGCACCTATAGAGCAGGGCTGTAAAAAAATTGTGGTCTCTGCTTCAATAATTTTACAATTTAAACCACAGGACTAGAGAGAAAAATGGGGATACAAACAGACAGGAAACCCCAGGAAACAAAGTTGTTTGATATATGAAAGCTACATTTTATTCCAGTTCTAGTCAAAATGAAAGCCAAAGAAGAGGTGGCAATCAATCACACAGTACTGACAAAAACTGCATACACCCTTGCACCAATGCACCCATGTCTCTTGAGTTTTGAGACAACAGCTGCACTGGTTTAGCTTCATGGGGCTCATTAGAATTAGAGACAGAACACACCTTCTGTATATACTAAAAGGCCAGAGCGCCTAAGCTAAAAAACCACCACCACCTCCCACAGCACTATGAAACAGCTCTTTACCCCCCACATTACTAACGTGTTAATGCAGCCCATACAAAATCCAAGTCACCTCTTAGAAACACCCATCTAACTCACTTGACATCACTTAAGTTACTTCTGATACACGGGGATGCAGCTGTAAGGAGAATCGAAACAACCAAGATTTAATTTTTTTTTTGATCATTGGCTTTCCCAGTCACAAAATACTAGTTTTTGATGTTAGCTTGTCACACATTCAAAAACAAAAACACAGCGCACTGCTTTACAAGTAACGCACTCCTCTGGTCTGGATGATTATGATATCTCTGCAACCACATACACAGGAAACAGATTGAGCAACAGCTTGATTGGCTAGTGCTGCAAATCAGGCGTTCACATAACTGAATAGCAACAAAAAATTGATGTAAAAAATTAACATGGTTCTTAAGTCTGACTAATTACATGTTTCTCTCACATGTGCGCGCACACCCCCCCCCCCCCCAAATCATTTGGCTCCCCTTCACAACTGGAAAGAGGACATTAAGTGAAAGCAATCACAATACACTTATTTAAAAAACAAAACAAACCTCAGACTGAGTCCAACATTTTGCTCTGCAAACTCAAATTTACTTCAGAGAAAAAACTCTTACTGATTGCTGCTCATGTGAGGGTGCAATTTAAGGCACCAGAAGGAGACAATAAGCCATCTTTGGAACAATGCAGAACACCACTCTTGAGCTCTGAGGGTACCATGCCCTCCTCCTCCTCAACTAAAGACAATCCAATATTACAAAGCCCAATTGTCCTCAAGGATCACATGTTCTGTCTTGCCAAGATACCAATTAGAGAACATAAATGATCCAATTCTCCCTGAACAAAAGCACTGGTCTGGCTGTTCTCTGTGAATACCTGCTGCCAAGTGAGTGTAAAAATCAGAGTGCTAAGTTGGCCCTCCTATGCTGGTTCTTTGTGTAACATCTGTAGAGGTTATTCATGTCAGAAGCATAAGTCACTCAAGCTGGAAGGCCACCAATGGAACAAGGTAACTATTAAAACCCATGGACTACTCTCCTTCTCCACCCTGCCAAGCCCACCAGGGTGTTTTTTTGCTGGTGAGCCATAAGCGTTTGCGAATGCCCACAGGCAGGGCCCCATGTAACTTAAAGGAACTGCAGTTTGCTGGTCCCATCTGCCAAGGCATGGGAACATGCTGGCCACTGTTTCATGCAGCTCCTGTTGGCCAGGAACAGCAAACCTCGGCCCCTGGGAGCTGCAGAAGGCTGTGTCTATGGACGCTCAACATGAACAAACTGTTTCAGAGTCTGCTGGTGGATAACCTTGGCAAGTCACATGCACTCTGTGGGCTGCCCACCACTTCTCTAGTCCATTCAGGGCTGGTTACATAGTTACAGCCCTCATGGCTCTCACACCTCTGGCCTCAGAGAGCCCTGAAAGTCCCGAGGGAGGGCCTTAAAAAACCCTCCAAACCCTGTGGTCAGGCAGGTAATAATCCAGACACACATTTTGCCTTCAAGGAGGTACAAGGATTAGTTCAAGAGGGCTTTTAGGACAGCTGATGATCTTTCATCCAACAGGACTGCATTTGGAAATCCTAGAACAGTGGTTCCCAACCTGGTGTCTGTGGACCCATGGTGATCTGCCAGCATACCGGGGAGGAGGGGTTTCCATGGGGGAAGACAAAAATAATCATAGAAAATAAGTTTTAAATAAATTGCAAGGTTATAATAAATTATTTTTAAAATTAAATCTTCCCACAATATTAACTGACACCCCCCCCAAAAAAAACACACAACGATGTTGTGGTTTCCTTTTTCATTTAAAATGAAGGGTACATAGAGGCTAGAAGAGTGGCTTTTATGGGGATCCACAAACAGTTTGGTGGAGGGGGGGCAATGGGGTCTACACTAGTGAAAAGGTTGGGAACCAACCACTGTCCTTGAACATAAATTACTGGTATTCTGAAATATGAATGGTGGCACAGGGTCACAGAATTTAGTCCTTTTGAATACTACAATGAAAACCTCCCTCCCCCAAACCCAATAGTACCTATAAGTTTTGTTGACTGCAGCAGGCTTTACAATTCTGTTGCATTCTGTATTTTACTGGGATGTGTAAGTGCTCAGGAATGGCTTTTAGGATTCAGACATCAGTATGGAAGTTCTCTGGGCAGCACAGTTTAAAGCTGGTATGAAATTATTTTTGTCACTGGAAAATGCATTTTGCAGATCTCCATCTATGGGAATTATTCTGTGACATACAAATGTTTTGTGAACCTGACATTCCCATTTCCATGTATTTATAAAAAAAAGTCACATGTATATTTACAAACCCCAAATCACACTGAAATGTCTTCCTCCATAGAATATTGAGCAATTGGCTGAACACTAGTGGAAATGTCAGGATTTTGGATGTGGTGGTGGTCTCCCAAGAAATGGAAAAATGCATCCCATCTCCACAAAACTGTCCTTGCACTGGACTAACTGCAGTTTAAGAACAGAACAAGCACCTCAAAAAATCACTAACTTGAATAACGATTATTCTAGGCCTGAAAACTCTCTTCGCCGCTGACAGTAGCAGCAACAGAAGAGACCCGACTCGGTGCCCCACTTTAGATATCTAAATACCTTTGAGGATCGGCTCCTCAGCCCTTCATTGTTGAATTTTGTTGAGAACGGGGAGGAAGAACAGGGCTGCCCACCACAGTTCAATCCCCACATCTGCTCTTTCCTTTGGAGAGCCTCAGTGACATTTACAAGCACATGGTCAGTTCTGCTGCCTGGCAGAATTTGGCAAAGAACAGACGGGACGGCATAATCCGGCACCTGAGCATGGAGCTATGAATCAGGAATGCCTGAGGGCTAATCCCAACTCCGCCAGGTACTGTGCATGACCTTGGGAAAATCATTAAAGCCTTCTGCTTGCTCTTTAGTACAGTAAGGTTAACAATACCAAAATTAGCAACTATCTGCCTCTCTTTATTTTTGCGGGGGGGGGGTGGTCCAAGTAGAAGCATCACTAAAAGGTGAATAAACTACTCAACTTTCTTCAATTTACCACTTCTTGTGTAAAATCCAGCTGGCAGGGAAGCGGTCAATGAACTTTTTGGAAACTTCAAAATAATTGCAGATTTGATGTAAAAATTTTTAGTTGTTTTACATTTAAGTGAAACATGGAGTTGAAATACCTTCCACACAAGCAGTCACTGAAGCTTCAGAGAAAGTAGGGGACAAACTGAAATTTTCACTTCGAGAATCAAAAAAAAAAATCAGAGGCAAAAGAAAATATATGAAATACATTGGCCCAGTTCCCATCTGATCAGATGAATGCCTCAGTTACACATGTACATGCAAGGTAATTCGGGGCACATCTTTTTAATAAGTCAGAATAATAATAATTAGGGATGAAACAGGGCAGGGGCCAGCAACCCTGAACACAGGTGCCAAGAGTGGCAACTAAGCTGATCTTCATCAGCATGCAAGGTGAGAGTTTAGACCTCACTCTCCTGCCTCATGCTGCCAGGAGCTTGCTCAAAAGCTAGGCCAGGCCGCCTGTGGATTCGCAAAGGACCAACCATCACCTCAAAAGGTAAAGCTCTGCATCTTTTATTTATTAATTAAAAGTAGCTGTTGTAAGTAGCACGGTCAGTGACTTTAAAGAGTCTCACCTGCACTTGGACAGTACATAGAGGTCAAAAGGTCAAATTTCCACACTCTGCCTGGGAAAGGTTGCTGACCCCTATAACAGAATATTCAGTTACATCCTGTGCATGTAAAAGGCTGAGCCAGCATGCAGGCTGGGTCAACAATGCAGAGCAGCAGGAGAGGTGGGAAGGGAGAGAGCCTGGTCCCCACAGTGGGGGACAGAAGCCGATCCAGCTTGTGTGCCAGCTCAGCCTTTTAAATGGAGAGCAGCAGTGGGGCGTGGGGGAGAGCGCAATAAGAAATTTTGGCAGTTTCTCAGTTACCAGCTGACTCACTCTAGCATCCCTAATAAGAACACGTTCCCCCATAAGTGCTCCTTCATCAGGAGACCTCAACATGCTTTTCAAACATGATACAACACTGAGGCAGGCAAAGGTGAGGTGACTTGCCCAAAGTCATACAAGAGACCAGTGTCAGAGCTGGTAATAGAATGCTGGTCTTCCAAATCCTGCTCCAGTGCTGCATCCAACTGAATATTCTGCTTCAAAAAGTAGCAGAAAAAGAATCAGAAGTAATAAACCTGTAATGACACATTGTTTTAAGGACTTTAGTTTAGTACCAGGTCAAGATTACTAACCAGAGCCACAGCAGCAGCTGCAAACATGCAAAGAGAAGAAAACTCCCAGGGGAGTTCCCAGCTGCTGGGTTCGTTGAACTAGCATTTCCATGTTGTGGGAGTAAATATATTTTGTGTTTCCCATCAAGCCCAGGGTACACTAGAAACAAGGTGGGGCAGGGGAAGAGGAAAAATAAAATCAAGGGACACCAGAACAATCAGCCTTCAAGAACAGGAGGATAAAAATGAGAGAAGACAATTTTACAGCAGATTTTCAAAGGCAAAAAGGACAATTATGTGCCCAGTTGCTATTAGTGTCTTTGAAAGTTTATCCTGTAATTAAAACAAACACCACCCTCACCCCCAAGCAAAATTAGTGGAATTGAAATTCAAAACCAAGTTTACAGTTCTGGAACTTATTTTAAAGCATATCTTTTAAAAATATCTGTACAGCTTGAGTTCTTAGTATCCAAGAAAAATATTTCTAAAATGGGAAGGTAAATAGCATTGCAATGCTAGTTAAAGATGCCAAATTGTCAGTTCTGGAGACTAAAGCCAGTTACTTGCTCACAGAACAAATACAGCAAATTTAAATGTACGGTTTCTTCTACGGCCTCAACCAAGACCCAGATAGACAATGAACCCTGTGAAGTGAGAGATATTTGGATCTTTATGGTTCACTAATCCAATCCACAGTTCTGAGTACAGGTGCAAAAATATATCAGTAAGAACTATGCAATTCCAAATTTAAATACCCACCAAGATGATCCTCCTCTAACCTAAGACATTCCCCCCAACACCAAAGGCTAGAGAAACAGAACTTAAGGAAAATAAATTTGGACTTTGTGAATTCCAGAGTCACAGCCCCTCTTGTAAATAGAGTGGATTAAAAAGATTTTTTTAATTTAAATGGACTTTATGGATTTTTTAAGATACATATTTAATATCTTTTAAAAAAACCCACAGTAACTAATCTCCTCACAAACATGTTAAAGCTGCAGGTATTCTCATAAAAATGAATTAATGACTCTAGTCTGTCCAGCTTAACTACCAGCTCTTGCTTCTGGAAAGTTCTGGAGCTGTTGGTTTCTGTTTCAACTAAAGTTAAATGTGCAAAGACAAATAGATACAGGCTGGATAAGACTGTTGTTCTGTTCTTGTGTGGCGAGTTAGTTAAACCACTGTCTTAAAGACAAAGAGAGAATACATAAGAAAGGACACAGGCAGAACTGAAAGGAAGAGCAGACACGACTGGAAAGAAAAAGGAAAGACAAGACATTACAGTAAATCCCTGAGATACGTGTATCTCCTGTTAATGCACCTCTGAGTGGTGGGGAGCTGGTGCCCACTCCCCGCCACTCAGAGGAGCAGGCAAACTCAGCAGCACTTCTGTGCTGATCAGTTTCCCGGCTCCTGTCAGGAATGGCAGCCTGACTTTCCCCACTCCTGTCAGTGCCCAGAGTCTGGTTCTGCCATTGACAGGAGTGGGAAAACTGACCAGGGCAGCAGCCCTGGTCGCCTTCCTGGCTCCCCCGAGTTGCCTGAAATTTGACTTACGCAGTGGTTTGCAAGAACACAACCCCCGCATAAGTCAGGGGTCTACTGTATTCAGTAAATACACAGCTTCCCACATTTTTGCCACAGAAAAAAACTGTCATGGCTTCTGGGTGTAAGATACCTTTATCTGGGTATATTTTGACGACACTCCTTCCCTGTGTAAAACAGGGAAAAACGTGCCAAATGTAAGTAGTGCAAGAAGGAGAGGCAGGACCTAGTTCCAAGAAAGAAACATCATAAGGAAAACTGCTCATGGGTAGAAAATGTGCTTATAGCCGATGAACAGCATGGATCAACTGGTTAGTACCTCAAGTAATTCACTTTGCAATGCCTCATTCTTCAAGACTCTATGCCTTTTAGTAGTATAAGAGTGATTTACCATTAAATTCCCTCGCTGGTATACTGGATGTTGCTAGAAAAAAATTTAGCATAGCTAATCCTTAAGGCTTATTTAGTTAGTTAACTAGGTTCAGAATCTATCACCCAAGTATGCAATACAGAAAGTGGCAGTAAGAGAAGTCTGGAATTTGCCGTTTGCCACTGGGTGTCATTTTCTTATATTACATAATACATGCCTCTTATGTTGGAAGATCATGGCCACAGACCATGAGGTGATGCCCAGTGCTCCCTTTAATTCTTTCTGCCCATGGACAGAATAAATTTTGTTATGTGCACAGAGGCACGTGCAGATGTCTACCACCAACAGAAACACATGATGGCACTGTGGGTGCTCTGCTAACCACCTGGGTAGCCCCTGAATCTCTCGAGTGGTCATGCAAGCACTCAGCTTGCCGATAACACTGGTGATAGCATAAGTCTATTCACTATTTTACTTCAGCACAACTGCCCTTTCCCAAGGGACCCCATCCGACCATGGTTCTCTCAAAAAAACCTCATACACAAATGCCTATGAGTTCAATGGGGCTTACTCCAAAATTAAGTGCGGTCAGTCTTAGATTTTTTCGGTCATTTGGAATCAGAGCTGCACTCTTGCTGGAAAACAAAAAAGTAAATGGTTAAGAGAACAACAGAATGAGAAAAATGACTATTCAGAATATTGTTTTAATTTTGTTTTGGAATCCCATTTAAGCGTAAGAGACTGACTGTCTAATGGCAACAACTTCAGAGCATCTGATGACATTTAATTGCAGCACTGCTGCTAAAAGTATGGTCAGACCACAAAAGTATCAGTAGCAAGCAAAAAGTTATTTCAATCATCCTGTAAAATCACCACCACAGGTGGGTTTAAAGTAATGAGCAGCAAACACGGACGAGACACCAAGCCAGGATGCAGTTAAAAATAAACATTTCATTGATATAGCTGAGGTCTTACAACCAGGCTACAATCCACCTGGTAGAGCAGGCATTGGTGGGAGGTTGCTAAGTACAAAGCGTAAGAAGGAACTTGAACAGTGGCAAGAAATACTGAGGAGAAATTTGTCAGTTTAAGCTTTGATGGGTGGAGCAACATACACAATGATCCAATAACGTGTGCCTCTGTGACCAGAGAAGAAGATGGGATAGTTCAAGATTCTAGGGCAGGTTAGTTTTTTTGTTTTGTTTTGTTTTGTTTTAAAAAGTCAATGATGGTGATAGGTCCTGTGGTCAGGGCAGGGGACTGGACTTGATGACCTCTCAAGGTCCCTTCCAGCTCTGTGAGATATACATATCTCCCTGTTTCCATTAGGTACTTTGGGAAACACCCACACAACATTCAAATGATGTGGCAGTGAAAGCTGAAATAAAAACTGTTGTATGCAGTTTCAGAAACTATAAAAAGATACTTCAAAAGAAGAAAGGGCAAGGATGCTCATTTCTAGCAGATGTCTGCAGTGCCCATTTAATGCATCTTTTAGCCAAAGACTTCTGTATGTCTTCTCCAGGAATAGAAGAAAATGTTGACCCCCACCCCCCCAAAAAAAAAAAAAAAAAGCCACACACACACACACACACACAAAAAATACTCCCCTAACAATAATTTTGCTTCAGTTTCCTCCAAGACGGTCCATGGAATTCTGTGGTTGATTGTTTTGAACAATTTATGAAGAAATGTCCTATTCTCTTACAACTTTGTGAAGAAAATTGGAATTAGATACAGTGGATGAGATGCTTCCATCTATTTAACACTGGATTAAAGAGGACTTTAGAGGATCTGTTCAGTATACTGAAGCTTATATCCATAGCCTTAAAACAAACTTCAGAGAAATTGCTGCTGCACTGCTGATGGTGTTGAAATTTGGAAGGCATAGCAAGAGACACTGATGAGAGAAATACCTCAGACAGTTGAGCTGCTGGCAATAAAGAAGAGATGGCTCAAGCACCTCAGCCATCTCTTTTTCTTGCAAACATTCTTGACCCCAGAGAGAAAGGTAGGTGCCTAACTAAGAAGAAAATGCTGCTGCCAGGCCATGGGCATCTCAAAATGACTCCTTGATTATGCCAGTCATAATAACTGGCAGGGCTGGGGGGAAATCATTTAATCAGCACATGCTTACTGATGATGTTGTGAACAAACTCACGCCTCTCAACTGGTGGAAATCTTAACCAGCCACCTTGAAAACAGGGTTCCTTCAGTTATTAAAGCCAACTTTTCACAGCAGGAGTTTCTTCTACAGACACAGAATATTTTCATCCTGTGGCATTACTCACTCAACGCGAGGAAAATCAACAGCGAGCTGAAAAGAGGGAGCACTCGCATTTCTGTCTGTGAATATAAATGACAGTCCAAGTGGGGAAATCTGGAGCTAGTTGTAGAACATCTCAAGACACCCCACATTTAGTCTTGTGATGATTTGCCTGACAGAAGTAATACAATATGAAAATTTAAGCACAGACATCAGCCAGCAAGTCAGGAGACTGCTGCAATTGCAAACGTGAAACACGTATGTAACATCTGAAGTTTAGATAAGCAAAAGAGCACTTACAAGTTCTTAATTTAGTTCTTACTGGGCCTAATGTACTGCTGCAACATCTGCAACGTGACACAGGTAAGTAGTATGTACTACATTAGAACCTCCCTCATCTAGGAATCCCGATGCAGGAACACCCATAGTTTGGACCCTGGCAGGGGAAGGAGAAAGTGGCTCTGCACACGTCACACCAACAGCACAATGATGCTCTTCCTTGCCATTCCCATAGCAGTGGGGGAGGAGGGCGGTGGCAGAAGCAGCAGGCGGCGTGGAGCCATGTGTCCCCTTAAGAGTGCAGTGATAGGCAAGTGCCTGTCCCCCCTCATGTTCAGACCCTGCAGCACCTTCCATGGCCTGGAAAAGTTTAACTCAGAATACCCGCTTTCCCAGGGCTGAGGGATTAAAAAAGCTCTAGTGTATTTCCCAGATTAATTATCTGTGAGGCCAGGGCTTTGCAAACCCTGCTAGATAGCGACCAGGGAGCTTGTGAACAGGTGACTGCAAACAGAAGGGAGTTTTGAGGGGGGAGGTTTGAGGGTGTCATTTCCTTCTGGCATGTAACACATCCCAAGCCTTTAAATAAAAGGCCCATTTATATTCAGATTATTCAATAGAGAAAATGCAGGCAGAAGCCCAGCAGCAGAGTATAGGCTATCCTGTTTATTGCCTAGAATGTAACAGGTACAACTACCTGCCCTGTGGGCGGGTGGCGTATGTGTGTGCTCGTTGCAAGGAGCTCCTGACCCTCAGAGACCGAGTTTGGGCTTTGGAGGCCAGGGTGGCTGAAGTGGAGGAGCTCAGGGAGGCAGAGAGGTATGTGAACGAGGCTTTCCGGGACACTGTAGTACTGTCCCACGTCCAGTCCAAGAGCCCCAGTGCTCTTAAGGAGGATGAAAGGCTCAGGGGGAAGACAGCAGCTATTGGAAGCTCAGGGAAACCACCCCATAGTCGGGACCCTCCTTCCAAAGGATGTTACGGTATCCTCTCGCGCCGAGGGTACCTCTCCAGGAAAGGGAATGCCAGTTGTTAGGATAAGGCAGGTGTTAGCAGTGGGTGACTCGATTGTTAGAAACCTAGATAGCTGGGTTTGTGATGACCGGGAGAACCGTATGGTGACTTGCCTGCCTGCTGCGAAGGCTGCGGATCTCTCAAGGCATCTAGATAGACTAATGTGTAGTGCTGGGAAGGAGCCAGTGGTCATGGTACAAGTTGGTACCAACGACATAGGAAAGGGTAGGAGACACCTCCTGGAGGCCAAATTTAGGTTGCTAGGAAAGAGACTGAAATCCAGGACTGCTAAAGGTGGCATTTTCAGAAATTCTTCCTGTTCCAGGTGCAGGGCCAGGTAGGCAAGCAGAACTTCAGAGTCTCAATGCGTGGATGAGACGATGGTGTAGGGAAGAGGGGCTTAGATTTGTTAGGAACCGGGGACACTTTTGGAGAGGGGAAGCCTAAACAGGAAGGATGGTCTCCACCTAAATCAAAGGGGATCCAGACTGCTGGCGCTAAATGTTACAAAAAGTAGTAGAGCAGGTTTTTAAACTAAGATGGGAGAAAGCTGATTGGTGCAGAGGAGCACGTGGATCGGACAGAAACTCCTCTTAGAGGAGAATCCATTGACAGAGAGACTCTAGACTTTAGAAAAAAAAGAGAGGAGGGGAGATAGCAAACAATGGGCTAGCTCAGACAATCACGTATAAAAGAATCTAATACACCTGGGATGGGAAGACAAATAAGCAGAGGCAAATCTTTAAAATGCTTCTACACACATGCTACAAGTCTGACTAATAAGATGGGTGAACTAGAGTACCTTGTATTAAAGGAGGAAGTTGACTTAATAGGCATCAGGGAAGCCTGGTGGAATGAAGACAAATATATCGGACACAATCATTCCAGGATATAAAATATACCGGAAGGATAGAATGGGCTGTGTGGGTGGCGGAGTGGCACTGTATGTGCAAGATAACTTAGAATCAAATGAAATAAGAACTTTAAATGAACCAAGATGTTCCCTAGAATCACTATGGATAGTAATTCCAATCTCTACTAAGATGATAGTAGTAGGGATATATTATTGACTGCCTGATCAGGACAGTGATAGTGATGTTGAAACGCTAAAGGGAGATTGGAGAGGCTTCCAAAACAAAAATGCTCAGTAGTAATGGGGGATTTCAATTATCCCCATATTGACTGGGTACATGTCACATCAGGACGAGATGAAGATTTCTTGATGCCGTTCATGACTGCTTCTTGGAGCAGCTGGTATGGGAAGGGCAATTCTCAAGGGGAGGGGCAATTCTCAATTTAGTACTGAGTGGAGCGCAGGATCTGGTCCACAAGGTCACTGTTAGAGGACCACTTGGGAATAGTTATCCTAATGTAATAACATTTAATATTCCTGTGGTGGGAAGAACACCTCAGCAGTCCAACATTCCAGCGTTTAATTTCAAAAGGGGGAATTATGAAAAAACAAGGAGGTTAGTTAAACAGAAATTAAACAGAAATTAAAAGGCAGAGTGACTAGAACAAAAATGAGAATCTTCCATGAGAATCTTCCATGTAGCCTGCAAAGATGCTACAATAGAAGCCCAACTTAAATGTATATCCCAACTTAAAAATCATACTAAGAGCCACTATGGGCCACATCCACGTAAAACAAGCAGTGAGGGATAAAACGGCATCTTTCAAAAGGTGGAAGGCAAATCCTAGTGATAGTAATAGAAAGGAACATAAACACTACCAAATTAAGAGTAAAACTGTAATGAGGAAAGCCAAAGAAGATTGAGGAACAGCTAGCCAAAGGCTGAGAAAGTAATAAGATGTTTTTTAAATACATTAGAAGCAGGAAGCCTGCTAAAAAACCAGTGGGTCCCCCAGATGATTCAAATACAAAAGGAGCAATCAAGGATAATAAAGCCATTGTGGAGAGACTAAATGATTTCTTTGCTTCAGTATTCCTGGCTGAGGATGTTGGGGAAATTCCCAAACCTGCACCGTTTTTTGTGGGAAATGAAACTGAGTAATTGTCCCAGATTGAAGTGTCATTAGAGGAGGTTTTGGAACAAACAGATAAACTTAATGTTAAATCACTGGAAGAATGTCATCCAGTCCCACGGGCTCTGAAAGAACTCAAATGGGAAATTGCAGGAGCTATTAACACTAGTTTGTAACCTGTCCTTTGGATCAGCTTCCATGCCTAATGACTGGAAGATAGCTAATGTGACACCAATATTTAAAAAGGGCTCTAGAGGTGACCTGGGCAATTACAGACCGGTAAGTTTAGTGTCAGTTCCAGGCAAACGAGTTGATACAATAGTAAAGAATAAAATTGTCAGGCACGTAGAAGATCGTAATTTGATGGGCAAAAGTCAACATGGTTTCTGCAGAGGGAAATCATGTCTTACTAAACCGTTAGAGTTCTTTGCAGCGGTTAACAAACATGCAGATGGGAGATCGAGTGGATATGGTATACTTAGATTGCCAGAAAGCCTCTCACAAGGTACCTCAAAGGCTCTTATGTAAATTAAGTTGTCATGGGATAAGAGGGAAGGTCCTTTCATGGATTGAGAACTGGTTAAAAGACAGGAAACACAGGGTGGGCGTAAATGGTAAATTTTCCAAATGGAGAGGGGTAACCAGTGGTGTCCTCCAAGGGTCAGTCATAGGACAAATCCTGTTCAATTTATTCATAAGTGATCTGGAGAAGGGGGTGAGCAGTGAGGTGGCAAAGTTTGCAGATGACACTAAACTGTTCAAGACAGTCAAGACAAAGACAGACTGCAAAGAGCTTCAAAAAGATCTTATCAATCGGAGTGACTGGGCAACAAAATGGCAAATGAAATTTCATGTGGATAAGTGTAAGGTAACGCACATTGGAAAAAATAACCCCAGCTACACTTACAATATGATGGGGGCTAATTTAGCTACAAATAATCAGGAAAGAGATCTTGGAGTTATCGTGGATAGTTCCTTGAAAACATCCACGCAGTGTGCAGAGGCAGTCAAAAAGGCAAACAAGATGTTAGGTATTATTAAAAAAAGGGATAAAAAATAAGACAAGGAGTCTCTTACTGCTCCTATATAAATCTATAGTACGCCCACATCTTGAATACTGTGTACAGATATGGTCGTCTCACCTAAAAAAAAAAGGACATCCTGGCACTGGAAAAGGTTCAGAAAAGGGCAACTAGAATGATGAGGTGCTTGGAACTTGTCCCATATGATGAGAGGCTAAAATGTGGACTGGGACTTTTCCGTTTAGAAAAGAGGAGGCTGAGGGGGAACATGAAAGAGATCTATAAAATTAATGACAGGTGTGGAGAGGGTGAATAAGGAGAAGTCATTTACTTGTGCCCGTAATACAAGAACTGGAGGACATCAAATGAAATTAATGAGTAGCAGGTTTAAAACTAATAAAAGAAAGTTCTTCTTCACTCAGCACATAGTTAACCTGTGGAACTCCTTGCCAGAGGAGACTATGAAGGCTAGCACTGTAACAGAATTTAAGGAAGAGCTAGATAAATTCACGGAGGTCAGGTCCATAAAAGGCTATTAGCCAAGGGTAGGTAACGGTGTCCCTGCCCTCTGATCATCAGAGGCTGGAGATGGATGGCAGGAGACAAATCGCTTGATTATTGTCTTTGGTCATCCTCCCCCCATCCCCCCCACAGCACCTGGCACTGGCCACTGTCAGCAGATAGGCTACTGGGCTGCACAGACCTTTGGTCTGACCCAGTATGGCCATTCTTATGTTCTAATAAAAATCAAGTTACCTAAAAAGTTACATCAATATACCTTCCTCGATGCTGTCACAGGGGTGGGGAAACCTATGCCCTGTGAGGCTCTGTGTTTGCCCCTCCTTCCCACACTGCCATGGCTGGACTATTAGCACCAACTCTGAAGGTGGGGGGGGAGCAGAGATGTGGCCAGCTTCATGGGCAGATCAAAGCAAGCCATGGGCTCTGCCTGGCAGGGGGTAGACGTGGCTTTGCAAACAGCGGGGAAGTACTCCCCGCAGGCACCGCTTCCTCCCGCATCACATCCATTGGCCGGGAATCTCTTCCACACCCTGCACCCCCACCCTGCTCCAGCAACCCACCACCAGCCGTACATCCCTCCCACCCTGACCCTGCACGCCCAACCTCAGCCTGCTCCTGTGCCCTCCCTCCTTTCCTGATCTTGCACCCTCCCTCCTGCAGATTGAGCCCTACATTTTTGTGCCCACCCTAGAGGCTGGGGGGGGGGGCGCTCCAAAAAAATACTAGCTCCAGGCTCCCAGAAGAGTTAATCAGGCCCTGGAGGAAAGCCCCGAGCCTTGGGGCCTCTCCCACATGTCTGTGGGGCTGGATATTGAAGAAAATGAGGGGAGTGTGTTTTTGTACTGCTTCTCAATTGAGGGCCACATTGGGGAGGGTCTCCCCCCCTCACTTGGGGTCCAGCCAATGGCAGGCTCTCTTTTGGGGGGAGGGAGGTTCTCATGTGTGGCTCCCAACTGGTCTTCTTTATGGAGGATAGGCTGAGGGATTTGGGCTTGTTTAGCTTACAGAAGAGAATACTGAGGGTGATTTAACAGCAGCCTTCAACTTCCTGAAGAGGAGCTCTAAAGAGGAAGATGAGAAACTGTTCTCAGTGGTGTCAGATGGCAGAACAAGGAGCAATGGTCTGAAGTTACAGAG
Source organism: Carettochelys insculpta (assembly GCF_033958435.1). Classification (NCBI taxonomy): domain Eukaryota; kingdom Metazoa; phylum Chordata; order Testudines; family Carettochelyidae; genus Carettochelys; species Carettochelys insculpta. Next base: position 127,494,566 of record NC_134140.1, on the reverse strand, counting down.
GGAGAGGTGTAGGTTAGATATTAGGAAACACTACTTCACCACGAGGGTAGTGGAGCACTGGAATATGCTGTTTAGCGAGGTGGTAGATTCTCCATCCCTCGATGTTTTTAAGTCCCAGCTTGACAAGGTCGTGGCTGGGATGACTTAGTGGGGGTTGATCCTGCTTGAAGCAGGGGGCTGGACTATAAGACCTCCTGAGGTTCCTTCCAGCCCTAGGATTCTATGATTCCTGTGGAACAGTGGTCCCCAACCCAAAAAAGGTTCCTGACCTTGAAAAATGCTGCATTGAGCTGGAAATTAACATGTTTCAGTGACCAGATCTGCACCACTAATTAAGCAAAATGCGAAGATATAGTGGGAAGTCTGACTTCTATAGTAAATTTCTCTTGGTGAGTTAAGTCAATCCACCCTGTAAGTAATACCTTTCAGTCCCTTCCAACCTGGGCTGGATTCTTATGAGTTATACGGCATCAGTCAGCTGTTACAGCAACATGACCCAAACCAACCCATCCATGCACTTTAAGCCTCTCCCATCCCACAAAAAGCACTTCTGTAAAACGAAGGCCAGATACTAAACTTCCACTGCAAATGTCAGTGTTAGTAACTGTGAATAGCAGTAGCACTAGATGCTCCAGTCTCAGACGAGGATCCCATTGTACCAGGCACTGTGCAAACCCCAAACAAAAGGCCATTTGCTACCCCCAAAGTTACACAATATTAAACCTCTAGCTGCCAGCAAGACCTCATAGGAATTCACACAACCCCCCTCAAAATGGGGAAGTGTTATTTCAACCACCCCCTCCCCTTTTCATGGTTCCCAACCCCACCACTGGACAGGAGCTGGATATTGCTTTAATCTGTAATGCCCATCCCAAACTCCATCAGCAGGAACTGCTGCTGGCAGCCACTAATCTCCTTGACCTGCAACCATCCTGGCTAGGCCCCATCCCAGACAAGTAGGAAGCCAGCACAAACAGCACCCTGATACAAAGGAACTCCTGGTTGTGTCATAGTGCCACATGGTGCTATTTCCTCTTCCACAGATTTTCACTGTGAAGGCCTTCACCAGGATGTACTCCAGCAGTAGCTGGAGCAGAGCTCCAAATACACAGCAGAGCAAATCTATACTTCTTCAAATAGCTACAGGGCAATACATTCTTGGAAAGAGCATTTAACTGACCCATCAGATTTATACTAACAGAGGAAAATTCCACACAAATGTATCAGAAAGCAAGAGTCTATAAGGTTTAGATTAAGAAGGGTCCCCTTCAAACCCAGTGAAGAGAAAGTTCCAAATTTGGGGCAAAAGGCAATTAGAGACACACACCCACACCCAAAATGTTTCAACACCTGTTGGGAAAGCCAGTAGCTTTGCAATGCTCTAACTGGAGGGTTCCTCAGAATGGAGAAAGGCACAGGACTGCGTGCTACCTCTGCAAAGCATCTGAACAATTTTAAAAGCAAATATAATGGTTAAGGTAAGATTCACCCAAGCCTGGAGTAAGGTACTGCGGTTGCTTTTTAAGAGCTTCACTTCTACTAGTTGTATGTTGCAAAATCTAGTGCCACAGATTCATCCCTGAGGCGACTATAAACAAAGCACTGCAATCAATTAAAATTGCAAAAGCCCTATAGACAGGCTCATATGACAGCAAAAACATTAACCAAGCTTGAGAGAGAAGACTAAACCAGATAGCTCGAGAGATTTTGTATAATTTACCTATTATGAAGGGGTTTTAAAAAATTAGAACACTGTGCCTTTGTCAGACATACAGAAAAAGGTACATGATCAGATAAACTGCTGAAGAGCAATTGTTCAAATTGGCCTTCCCAAAATTCTGCCTGCCTAAGGCAAGTAATTATTTTTAAAGCAGACAAATAACACATCATGTTTTCATCATTAAGGGTAAAAAGGGAGGTAATGGATTTTTTGCCTATGGTGACAAGTTTTCATGAGAATTTTTGCAAATGCTTCTTTAAACCAGTGGTACTAATGTTACCTTAGGTTCCTTATCTGTTTCTCATCCCTTCCAGGACAGTTTTACATGAAACAATACCAGTAATTCAGTCTTCTTAAAACTCTGGGGGGGGGGGGCATCTATTTTCTCTCTCTCTCTCCGCAACTCATGTAACAGCAAAACCAAAACCAAAACAACAGAGACACCAGCCTGCACAAGTTTAGCAGTCAAATCAGGAATCCAAAATAAAGCACAATTGCAATATTTTTAAAAGCATACTTTTGCGAGAGAGTAATCAATAATCTAAAGCAACAAAGTTAGGGACAACTGATGTAAAGCAAGAGATAACTGATAATACACTATTTGCAGAAAAATTACACGACTGGGAACAAATATACAAACATCCCTTGGACAACAATATTTAGAATATCTAAGCCCCCAAACCTGAGATGAATTCTATTTGGGCAGCTCCCTGAGCCCCAGTGGGGCTCTGATGACTTCAATGGGACATCATGCAGGTGTAGTATTCCAAAAAGATTTTCTTCTAGGACTGAAGACCTAGAAAAAGTCCATACAGGGTGCGGAGTTTGCCCCAGGCAATGAGGATGTTAAGCACCTTGCAGAAGTGGCCTGGTGTCTTGCAGGACTGGGCAAACATAGAATTTAGAAATATTACTCACAAGAAGAGGATAATTGCGTGAACCTTTGTAGGCAAACTGAAATTCATCCAGTTAGCTTTTTTATTGTATTCAACATGCAGTAAAAATCAGAGTAGTATATATATGATTACCGGGAAAAAAAACACACATATGCAAACTGTGACATAGAAGTGACTGCAAATTTTGCACACAGAAATAAAAACATACACATACACACACATAACGCAAAGACAGACACTGCTGGTTTCTATCTGCAAACAATATTTGCATTCTGCAAGATGGAAGCGTATACAAGTACACCAGCATGCACGCCATACCCGACCACGTACACTCTGCGTGCATGTAAACAATAACAGAGGCCAGCGGGGCTCTGAAGCGCGCTTCGCCCCTCTCTCAAGGCTGACCCCAGGACATTTGCAGCACACGGCACGGAGAAGGCTACCGCCTGTACCAACGCGTGCACTAGAACGCACGGATCTTGCGTGCACGCTGCAGGATTTGCATAGCCAGCTACGTTTCTTGCAGATTTCTGGAGGCAAACACGCGCCCCTAACAACCAACACGTCCGTATGTAGCTCGGCGGGACATGCAGCAGGGGCTTGCGTTATATAAGCAGCAGTATCAGCCTGTGCACGCGCACCAGCTGCACAACCCAACCCCCTCCCCCGCCCCCTTTGTTACTGGCGCCGCCGGAGGCAGCCGGACAAAAGCGGGTCCCGGGCCGGGCCGCGCCGCGCCGCGAGTCGCTCACCTCCCCGCAGAGCCGTGGGGGTCCCAGGCGGGGCCCATCAGAAGCCCATGCTGCGCCGGAGCGCGAGGCGCTTGTCGGGCCACGCCGCTAGCGCCCTGCCCGGGCCATGTCCGCGCCGGCGGCGGCTGCTGCTGCTGCTGCTGCCCGCGGGGCTCACGGCTCCATCGCCCGCTGTCCGGCTCGGCAGGGGGGCCCGGCCCTGCCGCCGTCCCCGGGCTGAGACGCGCTGCGGCCTGGGGAAGGAGAGCGAGGCGGCCCCGGCGCTGGGCGGGGAAAGAAGGGCCGGCAGCCCCCTCCGCCCCGCGATCTGGGGGCGGTGAGCACGCACCGGGGGGGGGGGGGACGCGGCCTGCAGCGCCGCCCCTGGACACGCGCGCTATGGCGGGAGGGGTGGGGCGCTGTCCGTCGTGCCCCGCGGCTGGGCACGCACTGGGGCTAGACAGCTGGGCTCGGGTATCCTACGGGCGCCCCAACACCGAGTGCCCCATAGGCCCTGGGGCGAGAGAGCTGGGCCTGGGGTACCCTAGAGGCACCCCCCAGTAGAGTGCCCCATGGACTCTGGGGCCAGAGAGCTGGGCCTGGGGTACCCTAGAGGCACCCCCCACGGAGTGCCCCATGGGCCCTGGGGTGAGAGAGCTGGGCCCAGGGTACCCTAAGGGCTCCCCCCAATACTGTGTCCCATGGACTCTGGGGCCAGAGAGCTGGGCCTGGGGTACTGTAGAGGCACCCCCCACGGAGTGCCCCATGGGCTCTGGGGCCAGAGGTGCCCTACACTGGGGTGAGCAAATATTTTTAACTCTGGTCCCACGTTTCCTCACTGCAATCATCAGAGAGCCCCTGCAACCTACCAAATGTAATCCAAACTGACAGAAATTTTGGTTATGTTCATATGGAAAAAACCCTTTCAGCAAGTGTTTAAGAAAATAAGCACATAGAATGTAAAATCTTTATTAATCGGTATATAAATGTGACTACACATACATAAAAACAGTGACATTTCAGCATTTTAATAAGGTGGATGAGCCTGAGACAGCAGCTGATCATGCTGTGCCCTGCTCTTGTGAAATTGCATGTCCATCCAAGGCCTCACGTCCCCCACTATGCCCACCTCTGCCCTGCACAGCCCATACCTGCACACACACACATCCCTGCAGAGCAGCCCTTCTGCCATGGGTTTGTGGGGCAGCAGGCAGGGTGCCTACTGTCCCAGATCAAATGCCATCTGCCAGCAGGAGAAAAGGGGAGTTTTGAAGTTGAAACCGATGCTTCTCTCCAGGTGCTGGCAATGCTACTGTCTCCTGCTCCTCCAGAGTCCTCTGGCCCATGCTGTTTGCCACCTGGGGATGAGGGGTTGGGTGCAACCTGCAGGGGCCGGTGGGCAGCCAGGGGAGGGGGCTGCAGACCATATGCAGCACACAGCCATGCAATAGACAGATAGATATTTATAAACATATAAAACCCCTTTTCTCTCCTCCTTGGGTTACTCCAAAGCAGGCAGAACGCAGTTGTGTGTCTAAGCACCTGATAGGATCTCCTTTAATACTAAACCTGAGTGTCCCAGTGGTGATATTAGATAGCTGGGAATCCCCTTTCCACCTCTGCTTTCTAAAGCTCTGTAAAATGGCAGTGCCTCCACCTGAGTGGCCCCTGTTCACACTTAACGGTGTCCCTTTGGAAACCTCCAGGAATCTTATTTCAGTTACAATCTGGATTTAACTCCCCGACAGTATAAATAGTATACATCTAATAGACCACGTAAGAATCAACACACACCTTTATTTAACAACTTAAGGAGACAGGGTTATAGATTAAACATGAATGAAACAAACTATCAATGTACACAAAAGTAAATGAAATATAACTGGCAGGTGCATTGCCATCAGTTATCCCACCCCAGAGTGTACACTCTTTAATTATCAACGTTCCAGTTACAGGCTTGTGTTGGCATGCAGCTGTTGTTCGCTGGATTGCAGATACCTTGGTGAGGGTTCTGTGTCAGTCCAGGCAAAGCAACAAGCAGATCAGGCCTCTGACCTGGAGCTGGCCTCTGCAGCACTCTAACACACACAGATCAAGTTCCTTCCCTGCATGGTCTCTCATTAGCAGGCTGCAGCTCCCCAAAGCAGTTCCTGGCTGAGAGAAAGCTTCACCCTTGCCTTGAAACAGTATATTCCATCAGCCTTAACTCTCTAGCAACAAGAGACCACCATCTTCTTTTTCCAGCCACCCAAAAAGCCCCTTCTCCTTCCCCAAGCTTCATGGGAGTTGTAGTCTCCAGAGCCAGATTGCCCCACAAAGCAACAGCCAGGGCTGTATATAAAACCTGTATGGCCCTGAGGCTGTCACATGGGTTGCACCTGGGTTCTGAATGAGCTGCAAGTTGGGAACCACTGTGATGTTAATATACTGTATACGCACATTACACACACATAATGCATGCCCAGCAGTCATCTAGATAATGAATGCATGTGTTCCTTGCACTAAGTATGCCATATACACATGCTCTAAAGATATCTATATTAATGTGACCCCAACTTAGTGTTTGTATCCCAAACAGCCCCCACCCTAATTTTTTCCAAAAGATGATAGTGATTTTGGTACCTGATTTGAAAAACTCACAGGGAGTCATGATTTGAAATCAAGTCCCAACAGGGTGTTTCACTTTGGGCAGCCCAAATTCTTAGTCACTTTTGTAAGTGTAGGCTGCTGTACAGAGTGGAGTTGTATGTTCTTTATGTAAATAAAAATATTCATGTGTTCCTCGTATACCTTGCATCCTATAGAACCACAGTGTATCTTAAGCATGTGCCAAATGGCCTGTAACGGGAGGGGAAATGTATGCCATACATACCATATGTATATCACACAGTCACATATTGCTAGTTTAGGGTATGCAATTTAGCTCCTAGTACAATGGGGTGATAGTCCATTCCTAAGGCTTCTCGATGCTACTGCAATAAAAATAATAAATAATTAGAGGACTTTATTTTCAGAAATTGTCAAGTGTTTGCCCTCTTAAAATCAGGCTCATTTAAGGTGTCTTTAGCTGGCATCCTAAACTGCTAGTCACTTTTGAAAAATGTAGACTAGTATGTACATGCCAACCCTACCTATATGTATGTAGTGCCGTGGCAGCAACAACAGGCCTCTTCACTGGGAATGGTCCCTTGACCTGTGTATTAGCTTCTTATGCTAATCAGTCTGTTCCGTGACACTGAGCACATTGCCCAGGTCTCAATAAGAGCTTTGTGTAACATCAACAGCTTGTTTCTTTCAGCTTTCACTTTGGTCCAATAAAATATTACCTCAACCACTGTGTCTCTCTGAAAACCTGCCTACAGACATAACGAACACATAGAACAGGGAAATATCAATGGATGTCTAGCAAAGACATGCGTATACCTATGAGTATAGGGAATAAAACACTTTATAACTGGGCTATATATTTTTATGCAAGTGATAAATAGTGGAGACAGTGATAGATGCGCAGAATATTCTGTATACATTGGATATAAATTTACTAACCCAAACATGACATCTACTTACCCTTACAATAATGCTCATGATAAATTAAAAACCAAAAATATTTTATCAGCTCATCAAAAATATTAGTTTACAAAATTGCATGGATGAGTAAATGGTTGATTTTAATATTTAAATCCTAGCTAACTTTTTGAATATAGCAGTATATGTCATGTGTACTGTGCAAAGGGTGAATAAGGTGATTTATGAGCACCGAGTGCTTTTCCTATTCTGGTCTTTCATAACTACGTTGTTAAAAAGGGACTTCGTTTTCCTTTCACAGTTTAGCGGAAGGATCAGACCTCTGTGTTGTGATATTTCTCATCTTTCCCTCCTCCCCCTCCTCCATTCTGGCAAGGCCTTACTGCGCATGCCCTGCTGCAGCCAGCTGGAGGAGGCAGAGGAAGAAAATAGAGAACAGGGATGGGTGGTGGGGATAAGCAGGTGGCAGATGCGGGAGGAGGGCCAAGTGATCAGCATGTGTGGAAACGGTGGGACTGGAGCATAAGAATTGGGGGACATAATAGAGGAAAGCCGGGACTCCCTGAGGAAGAAGTCTCTTGGCAGCACCTCCCCTGCTTTCTGCTAAGGAAATGTCTAAAAACTGCCCCCTCTCCACAACCTCAGTCTTTCTAAGTATAATTCCCCCCCAAGATAGTTTTAAAATCACATTTTTAAGTTTTCGGATTTTTATCTTAAAAAAGGAAACAGGAATAGCAGAAAGACAGCACATTTCTTTCAACAAAACCTAAGCTGTGAAAATTTGACTACGGTTTAGTTACAGGAACCGAATAGGAGTGTAGCTAAGTGATTTGTATGCAATGATTAGTTCTTTTCCAGTACCATCCCTGCACTGCATCTGCTCCTTGCTCAGTCAACTTGCAAGTCAATGGATCAAATTCTATGCAGTGAATTTGACCAGATGGGTTCACTAACTCAAGTCAGGCATGCAGTTCCTAGGGCTGCCAGCTCTCCAGAATTATCCTGGCGTCTCCAGGAATTAAAGGTTAATCTTTAATTAAAGACTGTGTCATGTGATGAAACCTCCAGGAATATGTCCAGCCAAAACTGGCAATCCTTAAATCTCTGGTAGCATGTTAATAAAAGCCCTGCCTGTTACAGAGCAAAAATCCCCTGCAGTTACCAAAAGGTTGCCTGGAGGAAATGTTACATGTGCTAATGGAAACAGTTCCTTCACTGAGGAAAATTTTGGTTTGCTCTCACCTTTAATATGGATATGCGCATTTCCTAAGGTGCAGACTGAAACAATGCAGGCTCTGAATGAGGAGTTTATGTATTTATTCCTCCTTCTTACTACATAAGCACACATATGGTGCTGGTAGGAGACAACCTCTCACAGCCTTCTTCGCCACCCACATCAGATCAAAAACTTGGGAAAGCTCTGTCACGGCTTCACATCCCTTCTCTACTGAGCGCAAGAAGTGAGCAAGAAGCGTTTTCTCCCCTGTGGCTCTGATCCTTCCCACTAACACAGTGACCTTTAGGAGATACATGCTCTCTTCCACCTTCACCGCATCCCAGCAGTTACCAGAAGGCTCATGTTCTCTAGCCTGTGGTCTCACTCAGCGTTCCATCTAATTTTTATCTTCCATGGGTGGAATAAATTTTGTTATATGTACCAAGGCATGTGCACATGTGCACCAACAATAGACACATATGCTACCAGGTATGGGTGCTGTGGGCACTCAGCTGATCACCTGGGTGGCACCTCAAACTTTCCTGGGCGGCTGCCCAAGTGCTCAGCTTACAGGGAACACTTGTCTCACTCGTGAGACATTTTTACTAGAGAGAGAGATTCTTCCCGGGGAAGAGCATCATCATTGGTCAATATCCCACAACAGAGCGGAAACCTAGTTAAGATGATCTCCTGTGGCTTGGTTTTTCTGTACATACACTGCAGTGGAAACCTCACAGGCAGACATGGACGGGGGCATGTCACAGCAAAATTTCACCTGTTAGAATAGACTTTGTGAGATGGATAGCTTTCAGCAGCATATCTCGTTCATGTCTTCTCTACGTCCGCCCTCCCCACAACTATATTTCGCCATCTCTGTGGAGGCTGCCTATGCAACGTTACTTCTGCCCCTTGTGTGTATACGTTATGCTCCTCAGTGACGATGCAAAGTAGGTACATAATACTACGTCTTGTATACAGCCAAAGAAATCAATGAGACCAAATTGCAGCTGGCAACTGACAGGTATAGACTTCACCTGCAATGAGGGCAGATCTGTCTACCCTCTTCCAGCTTGCTCTGTTCTTGTGAGCAAACAGGGCATTGACTTTTTCAGGATGCTTACGCTTACATATCTTGTTTGCTGCCAAAACTACACAATCATCTGAGCATAAACGTGGCATAACTTGTTCATAACCTCCCCCCACGCCAAAAAAAAAAAAAAAAAAGAGGTGTTAAAGCTGCCAGAGTTGAGTGGGGATTTTTTAGCACAGACAACTTTATAATAATACGCATCTGAGATGAACCGACAGAATGCAGAGACGTTCAGAGGGAAGGCAGTACCTCCCCTTTAAATGCTCTCCCCTACATGTAAGGATTAGAGGAAATAGTCTCAGTTATAAAGTTCATTTAATATGGTAAATTGACTCTGCAGAATACAAGGAGGTCAAGAATGGAAGAAACATTAACTCAGAATTTCTTCCAGGGAAGGCTGATGTACAGTATGTTATATTATCATAAGAAAAGGACCAAGGTTCTGTCTCGGTTCATCACCTGCTTTCTGGAAGATGAAATCAGCACTCTCATTCTGCCTTTCACGCATATAACCTTAAAGTGACCCTTGCTCTCCAGCAATCCAGCAGCAGAGCTAGAAGTGAGCTTGCAGTTTTTCGTTTCCCCTTTTTATAATGGAAGTTTCCCTCCTAAAAAGAAGCGAGGTGGAAGATGGAAATTTCAGGTGCTTTCTGCTGGAACTGTACTTTTTTCTACTGATTACCTTTGGTTCCTGCTAGCGCAAAGGCAGACAAAATATGGCCCACGGCCTGCATCCAGCCTGCCAAGCCACTAGATCGGGCCCATGAACCAGCAGGAGCCTTGGGCAGGTACCCTGCCTGCCTTACTCCACTTGCTGCTCAGAACAACCTGAACCTGCCCCTGGCACCCCGGCTCCTCCCACTTTTCCCACCCTCTGACCCTGCTCCTGCATTTCTACCCCCCCCAACCAAACCCTCTGCACCCCAATCCTGCATCCATATCCCCAACCAGACCCTGCACCCTAATCCCCTGCTCCTGGTGACAACCCCCTACCACACCTTGCACCCCTTCCACCAGCCTCCTCCATGTCAGAATCCTCTCCTGCATCTACACTCATACCCTCTCCTGGACCTTGCACCCCAATCCTCTGCCCCAGTCACAACCCTCTCCTTCACCCAAATTCCCTCCCAGACCCCACACTCCTTTCTGCACCCCAATCACCTACCCCAAGACCTCTTCTGCACATAGTCTCCATCCCAGATCTTGCATCTCCTCCAATAATAGCGTGGGAGAGTATGTCGCTTAGCTACCTACCAAACTCTTAGAGTGGCTCCCCAACAAAATTATTGCCCAATCCTTGTGCTAGTTGGTCAGCATCATAGGAACGTGCAGAACAGGAAACCCAGTGCACTCTTCCAAAATCTACGTTTCCAACTTGAACCAGCAAGAATCAGATGTGAACACTTCACGTAGTGTTTCCAGTTGGGGAAATGGTTCTATTTCTGACCCAAGCTACGAGGGACTGACAAGAGACCCTCAGAAACACCACAGTCAACTGTTCTTCATGTACTTACCATTCTGCTTTGAACGAGACCCAGTACACGTTGAAAGTCCCAAACCAGCATTCTCTTGTCTGGCAACATCCATCGCCCGGAAGGACCACGGATGTTACTGGACCAGAGATGCTGGGGTGGGAATTGAGTACAGAGAGCCTAGCTGCCTTGGGGAGGGGACCCAGTGGGGCTTGTGTCCCTGGGCAGAGTCACAGCCAGCCAGAACCAGCTTCTGAGGGGTCAGGACTGCACCTGGTGCCTGGCTGGGGCTGCACTGATCTACCTGGGGCTGGGGCCAGAGCTGGCAGCCCAGCTCAAGCTGCAGCTGGTTTCCGCAGGGCCATGGCAAAAGCCAGCAGCCTGGTCTGAGCCAAAGCTAGCCACCAGCCTTGAGGGCCCTGCTGGCAGCCCAGTCAAGGCTGAGCCAGCACCACATGGCTTTGGTGAAGGTCACACCAGGAGCTAGCACGCACATGGTCCAGGCCATGTCTGGCAGGCTGGCTGGGGCTGAAGTGATCTCTGCAGCCAGTAGCCTGATGTGGCCAGGTCAGTGTCAGCCCAGCAGGGGCCAAGGTCCAGGAAGGAGGTAAGGGGGCCCTGCAGCTGGGGAAAGGGCAAAGGAGGAGCCGGCAGCAGACCAGGTGGCCAGAAAAGGGAACCTCCCTTTGGCCAGCAAATTCCCTCATCCAGGACCAGTCATGTCCCGAGAGTGCTGGTCAAGGGAGGTGGAACTTATACAGCCCTTGCTGGGAGCTATAAGCCGTGTCTACACGTGCACACTACTTCGAAGTAGCGGCACTAACTTCGACATTAGGCGGCGAGACGTCGAAGTTGCTAATCCCATGAGGGGGTAGGAATAGCGCCCTACTTCGACGTTCAACGTCGAAGTAGGGACCGTGTAGTCGTTGCGCGTCCCGCAACTTCGAAATAGCGGGGTCCGCCATGGCGGCCATCAGCTGAGGGGTTGAGAGATGCTCTCTCTCCAGCCCCTGCGGGGCTCTATGGTCACCGTGGGCAGCAGCCCTTAGCCCAGGGCTTCTGGCTGCTGCTGCGGCAGCTGGGGATCCATGCTGCAGGCACAGGGTCTGCAACCAGTTGTAGGCTCTGTGTATCTTGTGTTGTTTAGTGCAACTGTGTCTGGGAGGGGCCCTTTAAGGGAGCGGCTTGCTGTTGAGTCCGCCCTGTGACCCTGTCTGCAGCTGTGCCTGGCACCCTTATTTCGATGTGTGCTACTTTGGCGTGTAGACGTTCCCTCGCAGCGCCTATTTCGATGTGGTGCTGTGCAACGTCGAAGTTGAACATCGACGTTGCCAGCCCTGGAGGACGTGTAGACGTTATTCATCGAAATAGCCTATTTCGATGTTGCTACATCGAAATAAGCTATTTCGATGTTGTCTTCACGTGTAGACGTAGCCATTGAGTATCAAAGTGCCACAAGCCTGAGGCAACATGACACTGTCTCCTACCGATTTTATACTGGGTTTGAGTTCTTTTGTTCTTGCTCTAGAGGAGTACATGCCAGGGGCCACGTTCCCAACTGGATGCATGTGACGATAGCCACCAAATCCCTGCCATATTAAAAAGTGACAGCAGAAGGAGCGTGTGAAATAAATGGAGAATAGTGTCACCTAGTTTATGGATACTCCTCCTTTTAGATGATCTGACAAGACATAAGAATGACCATATTAAGTCAGAAGATGGTCCATCTATCCTGTCTTCTGACAGTTGCAAATGCCAGGTGCTTCAGAGAAAGTGAATGGAAGAGGCAATCATCAAGTGATCCATCCCTGGTCATGCACGCCCAACTCCTGGCAGTCAGAGGCTACGGTACGCCCAGAGCATGGGGTTACATCACTGACCATCTTGGCTAATAGCCACAGATGGACCTATTGTTTATGAAAAACAAATGCAAATACCAGCCAACTTGTTCAAGATACTAAGGGAGGCTCAACAATGAAGACATCAAAACACCCAAGAAAATGAAAATCAGGAAAATCAACCCGAAACAAAAAGCGCCAGTAACATAGAAGAGGGCCAATATTTCACATGTATTGTAAGTACAACAGGTAGAACAAATGAAGACATGAAAACCAGAATAGCGGAAGCCAGATGTGTCTTTCTACTCAAAAGCCAATTTGAAGAAATAGAAATCTTACCCTTCAAATTAAACATGAATATTTAACACCATTGTCAAGGTGATCATCTTACATGGTGCTGGAACTTGCAGACTTCATCAGACTTTACTAGCTAAGCTCCAAATTGTCATGAAGAGCCACCTTCAGCAAATGCTCAACATCAGCTGGCCAGGGGTGGGGATTGTGGTAATGCACAAAAAACTCTGGATTGTGGTAATGCACAAAAAACAGAAAGTGAAAGGACAGGAAATTGCAGAATGAAAATGGAGCAGACTAGGCTATACATGGAGGAAAGAGCTGAACAACTTAAGATCGGGGATGGATTGGAACTGCCCCCTTGCCTAGACTAACAGTGGTGGAGGAATAGCCTGGTAAACCTAGGGTTAGAAGTTCAGTCCTCCAGGGGCTTACTTAGCAACCTGGGGCAAATAGGTTTAAAAGAACAAGGGGTGGTGTTTGGCCCTGCTGAGAGGGCAGGGGACTTGACTCAATGACCTCCAGAGGTTCCTTCCAGCTCTATGAGAGGTGCATCTTTCTCTCTCTATATATATACACACACATACATTTAATGGGACAAAAACATGGAAATGCGGAATTGAAAGTTATGAAGATACCATGGGAAGAAGATAAGGCTGCAGCAAGGATGGCTAGCAATGTGAAAGCCTGGAGGATAGGGAGAGACAGATGCAGTGTGCCTAGAGCAACTCAAAATTATGGCTGGCAGACTCCCATATACAAGAGACTACCAGAGAGCAGGGAATGAAGAGATCACTGAGAAAGGGACAGCGAACTAGGCAGGAGAAGCTTGCAGCTCAAAGAAAAAGCCCAACAGGCAACATGGAGCCACCAGAGGCATGGAGATGAGATGCCCAGCAATTGCAGAGAAGAGTGCTTTAGTGGCCTCCTTCCAGCCCAGGCCTTCAGCACACAGGGAACTAGTTTGCTCTGTAGGAAAAAGGGGCTCCATTCCCAAAGGGTAGGAACCAAGGAAGGCTGGTTATCCTGAAAGAGGATAAAGGGTTTTCAGGACCCTGTCAGCTGAGGAATGGTAGAGCTAGACTCAAACCAAGGGCAATAGCTGTGGAGAACCAGGTGGCAGAAGAATATGCACACAGAAGTATTGCTAGCAGAACTGGAGAGAGGTTGTAGTCTGTCACCCACAGCAACAAGATACTAAGGCCAGGTCTACACTATAAAGTGACATTGCTACAACCATATTACTTCAGATTGTGAAAAACCCACACTCCTCGGTGATACAGTTCTACCAACCCCACCTCCCGTGTAGACAGCACTATATAGACAGGAGTACGACTCCCAGTGACTTAACAATGGTCTCTTTTGGAGGTGGATTAACTATGCCGATGAGAGAAGCTCCTATTAGTGTCTTCACTGAGGCATTACAGCAGCGCAGCTACACTGGTGCAGTTGTGTCACGGCAGTGCTTTCAGTGTAGTCCTATCTAAGTGCTATTGGGCAATAACATGAAACCTCACCTATCCAGAGGGGTGGGTTGAATCATTGGGTTGAGGACCTAGACTTGAAATGTTTAGCCTGACTGAGGCCCTGTCTATTCTGAAGACATCAACGGTGACCTAACCACATCAGTTTAGCTACCACGTAATACAGACGGACAGAAAGCAGGGCACCTTTCTATCCTCTAGCAGAGAGGTAGCCAAGTTAGTCTTTATCTTCAAAAACAACAAGAAGTCCTGTTGCACCTTATAGACTAACAGATGTTTTGGAGTATAAGCTTTCGTGGGCAAAGACCTGCTTCATCAGATGTTGCATCTTTGCCCACGAAAGCTTATGCTCCAAAATATCTGCTAGTCTATAAGGTGCCACAGGACTTCTTGTTGGTCCTACCCTCTAGACACTCTTACACTGTTGCAGATTAATCTGGTCACATCCCAACGTAAACTGCCCCATCATTATCCCAGTGCAGCATATTTTCTGAGTTTGGGTGAGCGTAACCATGTTGATGTAGGCACATTGAAGATAATGCCCAGAGTGCCAATGTCGGTAGCTGAGCCTACAAAATGAAGCATCTGAAGCCTCTGCAGTGCTTGCCTTCTTGCTCATGAAATATCTGACCTTCCACCAGTATCCAGAGGGTAGGATAATCTAATTTCATTTATTCACTAAATTGCCAGTCCTAAAGAATGTAATTTTCCCCTCCAAAGCAATTCCCTATGGCTTGCATTATTTTTACCAAAGTGTATTACAATCTCTTTTTTAATTTTGTCCATAAGCACTGATGTTTTAAATGGCTGCCCTTACCCTAGGAATTTCACCCATAAATCATTGATTGTCTATAGAAAAGAGACTGAGAGTCAGAAATGCACATTGTAACACATGAGGAAGGCAAATAGCACATGAGAACACGTCTTCTTCTCCATAATATTTTTTCATTTTCATTTGATAGTCTTCGTAGTGCATTTACAATGAATTATATATTGGGACTGTTAGCTGATGTTAATATTTTATAGACATTTCTAACTAATTAGTTCTCATGCACATCCCAGAGATCAGTGGTTCTCAACCAGGGGTACATATACCCCTGGGGATGCACAGATGTCTTCCAGGGGAGACATCAACTCATCTAGGTATTTCCCTTGTTTTACCAACAGGCTGCATAAAAAGCAGCTTGTGAAGCCAGTACAACTAAACTTTTATACAGACATAACTTGTTATATATATACACCATACAATGAAATAGAAGTCCAATATTTCTATTCCAGTTGATGTATTCTTTATAATTATGTAGTAAAAATGAGAAAGTAAGAAATGTTTCAGTATCAGTGTGCTGTGATACTTCTGTATGTTTAAAGCAAGTAGTTATAAATGAGGTGAAACTTGGGGTACACAAGACAAATCAGACTCCTGAAGGGGGTACAATAGTCTGGAAAGGTTGAGAGCCCCTGCACTTAGGTCTAAATCATTTTGGAAGACTTCAACATTTTTAGTTTAATGATCAGCATCCAAAAATACAGTAACCCCTCGAGTTACACGGGACTTGCAGGACCTGAGAAACTGACCAGCTGGCTCTCAGCTCCCTTCTGCTTGCAGAGAGGGGAAACTGACCAGGGCAGCAGCCTGCCATCTGGTTCCCAGTTCTCCACCACTCTGGGGACCGGGAAACTGCTCCTGTCAGTGGCAGCAATCACGTAAACCCAAGACACACGCAACTTGATTGTACGTATCTGGAGGGTTTACTGTTGTGTCCTACGATGTTTATGCCCAGTGCAGCTGATGGTCAGTACTGCCTTGAGCAGCACCAATCCCTTGGCCTCCACCTCCTGGAGGCAGCCACCCAATCCCCCGGCCCCTCAGCCCCCTTGCTCTGCCTCCTGGCCCCCATGGCCCAATCAGCTGGCTGCTCGCCCTCCCCCCAACTCTGTTTCCCAGCCACAGTGGCTGAACCCTAAGCCCCCACACCCTGATGTCATGGTCCCCCATCTCCAGTTGCCTCAATCCCCTGCCCACTGCTCCGCCTCCCGACCCCCAACTCTGGTGGGCTGCACCATTCCCCCTTCCACGTGTTTCCCCACCAGCCTCCCTGTCCTGGTCCTGCCCCCACAGGCCTGAGCACAGCCTCCTAACTTCCACAAAGTTGCTGCGGAGCTCCCCAGCAGGGAGGGAGGGTGCAGGTGCTTGAGCTTCATAAGGCACCCAAAGTCATAAGGATGGCGCTATCCCCAAAGCAAATGGTTTGAATTAGGCCTAGTTATGGAAGTCAGAACCTTATTGTTCATTTTATACCAAATGCTGTGGGAATGTTTTACAGCAAAGTTTAAATTGCTAATTGTGACACTTGTGTATGACTTGCAGTATCTACAAACAAAATAAAACAAAATCAGTGAATCCTGAGCTAGTGTGAATGGATGTAAAAACTATAGGAATCAATGAGATGGAGAAGCACATGTATAATAATATCTCTTGAGTTCATACAACACATGCAGCATAAGGCCCTGGTCTTGCAAAGACTTCCCCATATGCTTAACTGTGCAATCAGCATAGATCCACTGGTCAGTCTCTGAAGGATCAAGACCCAAGTCTTTCAGACAAAAATGTCAAATAGATATATTGATCACTTTAATTGACGTTCCCATGGCACTTATACAGATTGAGGGTTCCAAATTTTAGTTTAGGACATTACGTTTCACTTTCCGAAATTCCCACTGAAGTTTGAATTGGATAAGGTATTCTTCACTCCTGATCATGCTCCCATTGAAATCAATGGGAGCAAAAGAGTTAAACAGCTATGTTTCAGGGTTGAATGAAGTGACTCCTGTAAGCACTTAACTGTTTGTCAGTCAATATTGGAGAATTGCTCTTTCAATCACTTTCTTTCTCCCTTTGGAATTACAGATCATTTGGTAACATTTATGTTTGCATATCCTGATAAAGACAGGAATGCAGGGAATATAAATATGTTATTTATTATTAAATGTCAAGAAAGTGTTTGCCCCAGTACAAAGCAGAATGTCCCTGTCCCAAAGAATTTAATTCAAGCAAGATGAATATAGATAGGTGAGGTGGAGAAATCCAGGTGGCAGTACAACACTATAGGTTTTGTTTGCAAAATATGTCGTCTCACTTTTCTTAAGTTTTAAGCTTTCTCCTTTCAGATCCTCATTGGAGGCTTTGCAGAGCAGCTCAGGCATGGCTGTACATGCAGAGGGAATGCTTTGAAAATACAGAGATGGATGTGGAATTCTTCAGATTCTGCTGCCTTCAAATCAAGTCTGGATGCCTTTCTTGAAGTATGGTTTAATTAGAACACAAGTTATTGAGCTCATTACAGGGATAACTAGGTGAAATGTAGTGACCTGTGATTTAGAGATGATTGAACTAAATGATCTTTGCAGCTATGAAAACAAGATGAATGAGGAATAGAGGGTGGCGTCTTTAGCAGAATGGACAGTGGCAAGATAAGAGATAAGGGAAGAAATCACAGTTCCACGACACAATGACAATTGTGCTGTTGACCGCTATTGGGCCAAGATTTCATGCAATATTTGTGGGTTTGGATGGCCTATATTTTTATCAGTGCCAATTTCACTGGATATTAGGACTTTTTTTCTCCAAGACCTTTTCCATTTCCTTGCCAAGAAATCAGCTCAAAGCCTAAACATTACTACAGGTTGAACATCTCTTCTCCGGCACCCTCGTGACCTCACCGGGTCCAGAGAAGAGAATTTGCCTAATGACAGGAGGTCCAGATTGTCTAGCAGTGTTACCAACACTTCCACTACTTACTGGGCTCTTAGAAGACATTTCAGGGTAAATTACTGCTAAACAACAGCACAGAGCCGCGTCAATTTCGAAGTGCCATGGCCGGCCGCATGCTAATGAGGCACCGAATATGTATTTCAGTGCTTCATTAGTAAACTTCGATATGGCCATTTGCATGGCAATTTCAAAGTTTTGGGCTAGTGTAGACACGGCCTAAAACACATAGGCTGTGTCTACACTTGCATTCCTCTTTCGAAAGAGGCATGCAATGAGGAAAATTGAAAATGCAATTGAGGTGCAGCTGTGCATACCTGGCACCTCATTTGCATATTCTTATTTCAAAATAGCTTCTTTCAAAAGAAGAAAACCAGTGTAGACGCTGCTCTTTTGAAAGTAAACCCCATCTTTGAAAGAATCCTTCCCTTTTTTTTATGGGAAGAAGGATTCTTTAGACGATGGGGTTTACTTTTGAAAGAGCAGTGTCTACAGTGGTATGCAAATCTACACCTCATTTGCATTTTCAATTTCCCTCATTTGCATGCCTCTTCCGTAAGAAGAATGCAAGTGTAGACACAGCCTATGTGTTTTAAAAGGCCGTGTCTACACTAGCCCAAAACTTTGAAATTGCCATGCAAATGGCCATATCGAAGTTTACTAATGAAGCACTGAAATACATATTCAGTGCCTCATTAGCATGCGGCCAGCCATAGCACTTCGAAATTGACGTGGCTCACCGCCACGCGGCTCATCCAGATGGGGCTTCTTTTCGAAAGGACCCCACCTACTTCGAAGTCCCCTTATTCCCATCTGCTCGTAGGAATAAGGAGTCTTCAAAGTAGGTGGGGTCCTTTCGAAAAGGAGCCCTATCTGGACGAGCCACGCGGCAGCAAGCCATGTCAATTTCGAAGTGCTGCGGCCACTCGCATGCTAATGAGGTGCTGAATATGTATTTCAGCACTTCATTAGTAAACTTCGAAATGGCCATTTGCACGGCCATTTCGAAGTTTTTGGCTAGTGTAGACATAGCCTTAATTGTTATATGGCTTTAACTTTTTGATGCTCACAATCTATTGTCATTACATAGTTATTGTTTCATCCCCCGCCTCAATTTCCCACAGCAGTGAAAATCTAAACAGATAAAAATTGAGAAAAATGCTTAATAAATAGTCTATATTAGTCTATAAATAGTCAAAATTATAAAAATGCAAAAATTAAATTCTGCAAAGCTGAATGTGCTGAGGTATGTGATGTACTATAGGACAGTATATACGACTCAACACATGTAATCTCCCTGCAATACTTTTGTGCTATACAGTTTAACTGTACAAATGCCTGTATTCTCCTACTGTGTAAGTTTAATCAACATGTTTTCTGGTGACTATCTTACAGCTGGATCCAAAGGCTATTGAAGTCAATGAGGGACAAAAAGTGGAGGTGTCTTTCCATTGACTTCAGTGCATTTTGCATTAGGCACTTACGGCTTTTAATTTTTGACATGAGAGTTATATGTAATGGACTGAAATTGCAGATGAGTTGTTAAATCTACACAAACAAACATTTTGTAATTTATATTCTCCGCAGTTGAATGTCTTCCACACCATCATTTGCTCAGCAGCTGCTGGGTTGTACAGTCAGAAAGGTGACTGGTTACTCTTTTGTCTTCATACTTATTTAACTGCTTAATGACTATAATTTAAATTCCATTTTATGCAGATTCTCTATGACTTTGAAAGTGGCTTTGAACATATGCACAGAGCTTTTTTAAAAAATACTTAAAAACCACAAGTATACCACTGCTGAGAATTATCTTGTCAATTAGATGAGCTAATAAGTTTGAAATAAGTATAAAAAATGTGTAATGCATGAAAGACACCACCAACCATCAAAAGAGACACATTGAAACATTAAAAGAGAAACTGAGAACTTTATGTAAACTGCTACTTAACGGTCATGCTTAGACAAGCATACGACCACTGAAACATACAGCTCGCTCTTAGACTAGTTAACTTGCCCGGAAGGCAAATCATTGCCAGAAAAGCACTGAGCTTGATCGTGCTGCCTTTTACAGTAGTATAATTCCATTCATTTTATAGGGTTACTCCTGTACACCAGTGTGATTAAGAACAGAATCAAATGTTGTGATCTTTAGTCTCTAGTACTGTATTATAAATGGGAAAAAAGAGTATGATCAACTCAGCACTATTTACTGCAACACAGCCCAAGGGATTTTCAAATGATATGTAGAACTTGGGTCAAGAGGTGTTTACATAGTCATTTTAAAGAAGGAGAAGAAGCAATATTTTCAGAAAGTCTGTAGATGAGGAAACGTCCTCTCATGATTGAGTAACTGGTTAAAAGACAGCAAACAGAGGGTAGGAATAAATGGTATGTTTTCATAATAGAAAGTGGTAACTAGTGGTGTCCACCACAGTCCGTCCTGGGACCAGTCCTATCCAACCTATTTATAAATGATGTCGAGAAAGGGGTAAATAGTGATGTGGCAAAATTGCAGATGATACTAAACTGCTCAAGATAAAGACCAAAGGAGACTGTGAATAGCTTCAAAAATATCTCACAAAACTAAGTGATTGGGGAACAAAATGGCTAATGAAATTTAATGTTGATACACGGAAAGTAATGCACATTGGAAAAAATAATCCCAACTTTATGTAAAAAAATTATGAGGACTAATTTATCTTTAAGTAATCAAGAGAGGGATCTCGGAGTCACTGTGGATAGTTCCCTGAAAACATGCACTCAATGTGCAGCAGCAGTTGAAAATGCAAACAGAATGTTAGGAATCGTTAAAAAAAGGGTTAGAGAATAAAACAGAGAATATCTGATTGCCTCTCTATAAATCCATGGTGTGCCCCAATCTTGAAATACTGTGTACATATGTGCGAGAACAACAAGAAGTCCTGTGGCACCTTATAGACTAACAGATATTTTGGAGTAGAAGCTTTCATGGGCAAAGACCCACTTCATCATACACATGAGTGGGGGAGTGGTTTCAGAGGGGTATTTAAAGAGTGGGGTCTCAGTAAAAGGGAGGGCCAGAGCTGATAAGGTCTATTCAGTCAGGGTGGAAAAAGCCCACTACCAGTAGTATGTATGAAGAGAGGAAAACATGGGTCAGATAAGACAGGGGGGATATGGCCTATTGTCAGTCTAATGTGGAGATGTTAACACCGAGGGCAGAGAAGCTCCTTTTGTAAGGTGTAAGCCACTCCCAGTCTCTGTTTAATCCTTGGTTAATGGAGTCAAATTTGCAAATAAATTGCAACTCAGAGATTTCTCTCTCCATTTGATTTTTGAAATTACTTTGTTTCAGGACTGCTACCCTTAAATCTGCTACTGAGTGTCCAGGGAGATTGAAGTGCCCTCCCACAGGCTTCTGTGTACAGATGTGGTCACCTCATCTCAAAATAGCTATACTGACATTGGAAAAGGTTCAAAAAAGGGCAACAAAAATGATTAGGGGATTGGAACGGGTGTCATATGAAGAGAGATTGAAAAGACCGGGACTTTTCCTTTTAGAAAAGAGAAGACAAAGGGGGGATATGATAAAGGTCTATAAAATCATGACTGATGTAGAAAAAGTGAATACGAAAAAGTTATTTACTAGGCTCAAAATATAAGAACTAGGGGACACCAAATGAATTAAAGGGTAGCAGTTTTAAAACAAACAAGAGGAAGTTTTTCTTCATGCAGCCCGCAGTAGGCCTGTGGAACTCCTTGCCAGAGGATGTTGTGAAGACCAGGACTTTAACAGGGTTCAAATAAGAATTAGATAAATTCATGGAAGTTAGGTCCATCAGTGCCTATTAGCCAGGATGGGTAGGAAGGGTGTCCCTAGCCTCTATTTACCAGGGACTGGAAACGGATGACAGGAGAGGGATCACTTGATGATTACCTGTTCCGTTCACGCCCTCTGGGGCATCTGGCGTTAGCCACTGTTGGAAGACAGGATACTAAGCTAGATGGACGAGTATCACCATTCTTATGTCTTATATTTCTGGGGATGAGTTTTGAACTGACAATTCGCTGGTATCACTTCACAGTGTAATTCAGGAGTCACTGACCTTGCTTGGTCCTGTTGTGCGGACAGGATACTGGACTTGATGGCTTCTCAAGGTGCTTTCCAGTTCATTTTCTATGATTCTATGATCTAGCATACTAGTATAACTCAGCAGGGAGTCATTTACATACTCCCAGGGGCAGGGTTGTGTGTGTGTGAGCGAACTAGGAGTGGTTGGTCTCAGAGAAAAGCAGTGGAAAAGGCACCCGAGCCTGAAGTGAAGGGGAACACATGACAAATGTAGATCCTGGAAAGTGCTAGAAGCTTCAAAGGACTCTTGGACACAACATGCTGGACAAAAATGCACTTTAAAATTGAATGGATTTCTTAGGAAATCTTTCTGCAAATGTCCCCCCCACTACTTATAAAACAATTCAGTCTCCGAAGCTTCACCCAGCGGTGGGGACTTTTCTCTGCTAATTGCTTGGCACATGAAGACAAGATTAGATGTCCAACAAACAATCCAGGGCCTGCTGGGTCTGAGCCAAGGTAGTCATGAATTTTGTAATCCGACAGAAAATCCTTGGTGAGGTTCGAAGGACTGACTCTGCATCAAGTCCTTGTTGGAGATGGTGCAATCACTCACAAGCTCATTAGTCTGCATGGAGGTTCTGTTATTGTTTTCTCTGTAACACAGTCCCCTTAAGAGTAAGTGTGAGCAATTATGGTGTTTAGGCAGTCTGATTTGCTGGGGAATTCACTGTGCAGGCAGAGAACCACGTAGCCTGGAAAGACCTTGTTCAACAGGAAAAGAGACACAGATCTCCACCCACGAGAGGTGATAGCTGAGGAGCCTTAACCTACGGTGGGCAGCCTTGCTGGACCAGAAGAGGGAAACAGAGGTACATTTGCCCTGAGCTGTGACAGTTTACACTAGCACTTTCCATGATATTTCCCACTGATAGGAGTGACATCAATGATCTTTGAAAGACGGTGTTTTTTCCAGCATGTTGTCTAGATCCTTTTTGAGTCACAAAATAATAACTAGGGGTCTAATCCTGAAGCCTTTACTCAGACCAAATCCCATTGTATCAATAGAATCTCCCATTAAAGGCAATGAGATGGACTTTGGGACTAGGTCCTTAGCCCAGGCAACCCAGCTCTTAGTTATGGTCTCCACTGGCTTCCCATGTTCTTGCCTTGAACAGAGAATCCCAAGCAGGTGAAGGCATAAAGAGTTCTTGTCTTTGGGATACCTCTTCTTAGAGGACAAAGATTCATTTACCCATCCTGGAACAGACTGTGTGTTTCACAAAAAACAGTGCTGCAAAATAAGGATCTCTGTTAAAGGCAGTTTGATTAAGAAAAGTGATAATTGCATTAAAACAACCTAATATTCAAATATTAATCTAGACAGCTACAGACTTACTGGTGTGAAAAACAGAAGTTAGAAACAGTGTGAGGCATCTGTATTTCATGATCTACCAAGTTTGGCCACTGCTTCCTGGCTGATATGCTGAAATGCAGCTTACCAGTCCCACAGCTTCTTTATACCAAAAAGCTTTGCTGCTTTAACTATGCTGGTGTAGTTCCAATGGCAAATCCCCCTCTTCTAATGTAGCTGCAATTACAGCTGAGGTGGAATAACTTGGTGGTTAGAATGCTGACATTGTAAACCAGTGAGTGTGTGTTTGATCCTTGTTGGGGCCTCAAAAGCATTGCATGATAACAGCTTTCAATACCTAAGAGTAGACAGATGTAGGCTAGGCCCTCTGACCCCATCAGAGCCATCGACCCTGTCAGGCCTTACTATTACAGTTTAAAAGAGACCACACATTCCTTACTGACATAGCTACACAGTATCACTTTCCTACTGTCAGCCAGGCGTGCAACCCCCTATTGTAGGAAGTACCAATAGCTTACTAGAGCCAGAGACTTCCTAGATATATCAATGAGTACTTTAAAATGTAAGCTTTATTATAGTAGCACTTAGAGACCCATGTGCTGGGCACTGTGCAAACATAAGAAAAGGGCAATCTCTGCCCTAAAGATCTTACTATCTGTACTAGCTTGCCTTTTCATTCCGATTTATCATTATTAAGTTGTGCGTATATGGTCTGAACACAGTTTACTTCCCCAAGATAAGTATATTTTGGTTTAATTCTCCTGAACCTTCTCACATTAATTTCAGAAGTTACTTTGAACTCAGACTGCAGACACTGAGCCACACATACTTGGCCACTACTCATATCTGGCTTAGAAGAAAGGCCACCTCTAAATCTAATCTTGTTCAGCCAAGACCTTTCCACTACTGCCCCAGATATACCTGTCTTTAGAATGCTGGTTAGGCTTTCATGGACTTGTCTCCATTACTTGAAGCAATTTATCAGACACCATCTGTTGACCTTGAATGTACAGAGACAGGGCGCATACCTTTCACTAATACCTTGTCTTCCAAACATTTCCACTCTCTGTTTTATTGAATTCTTGACAGACCAACCTTCTTCTGATTTAATTATGTGAGAAGAATGTCATAAACATGAATAATCCAATTTAGTTGTTATGTCTGAGCTTGATTCTTCTCCACTAGTACAAGGGAGTTTACATTACTGATCTCTGTGATATATTGGATAGCTGCACCCCCCAGGAAAATTAACTTGAGAGGATATTGGGTGCACAGCTCAAATCTGCAAGTTCTGCCAAGGAAAGGAGGTTTATATGTCAGCAAGGACCTGAGACAGTGCATCGTCTGGGTGCTCTGGCCACAACACCCCTTCCCCCACAAAAAGCCTAAAGCCCACTGAAGTTATGCATAGATTCTCCTTGTCTTCAGTGGATTTAGATCATGTTTTTTGCTGGCAGTAATACCTGGTCCTGCTCTCTCCTTTTACAAGTTGCAAATACTGCAGTAAAGTTCTCCAATAAAACCACACCATATTTTATATATAATTTTTTTAATTCACATCACCAAATCTTATTTTTAACAAGTTGAAATGTGGAGTCTAACCTACATAAGCCTCTCTATAAATGGTACTTGCAAGATGCACTTCTTATATGAGGCCTGTTTACTGATTATAAAAAGAGGATGAAGAGGTTCTCTGCAAATTACACAAACACAGGAAATGGAAATGCATTCGGGGCGCTTATCATACGAGAGACAGACTTTCTTTGTATTGGCTACTTTACCCACATTTTTCAGATCAACTTGAATTACATTTGGAAACAATGCTGATTAGCAAATGAATCAGCTCAGAAATAAAAGTTATCAAACTTTTGCAGAGGTTTTCCAAAGCCAAGCATTGACTTCCTAAATATCAAAGGGCGGTGACATTGCATCATAGACAAAGCGCAGGTACCAATTTGTGAGTTTTAGTCCCACTTCTGAAAGTCACTGTGCTGCTAAAATAATTAAGCCTCCTACTATCTTTGTAAAGAGTTAATGAATGTTTAAAAAAGTGTCTAGAGATCCTTGGATAAGAGATACATGTGTGTAACGATTTCATACCAGTCAACTTCTGTTCTTATGCAAGAAACCTGTTTGGTGATCAAAGTGCAATGCTGATGCAGTTAAATTGGTAACCGACAATGCAGCAGGCAGCCAACACCTTTCAAAGTACACAACACAGAGCAACAGCATAGAATTATGGAATGTACGGAGACGTCTCATAGAGCTGGAAGGGACCTTGGGAAGTCATTGAGTCCTCTTGGCAGGACCAAGCACCCTCCCCCCCCGCTTTTTTAAAAAACAAAATAAGCCTATTTACCCCAGATCCCTAAATGGCCCCTTCAGAGATTGAATTCACAACACTGGGTTTAGCAGGGCAATGCACTAACCACTGAGAAATCTCTCCCCCCATAGCTATGCTTCCTGACTGCTGTAACAGGACAAGTCTGAGAATAATTTATAGTCACAATCAATGCCAAATAAATACAGTACTGCTTTGTAAAAACAAAGTTTGTTTACACCAAAACTCTGAGGGATCCTGCTAGTACCTGTCACAGTTAATGTTCATAAGCAGTTCTGTTCCATGTAAGTTTCCACATTTACCATTTTGTTCAAGTCAATGGTAAAATATGTCCATACTTCAAAAGTGGCTATAGTAATAAAACCCATTGAAGTTTGAAACTTAGCAACAACATAGTACTCAGTGAAGTCTACTGCATTTCTGGTCCTTTTAAGCAATGATAACAAGCATTTAAAGTTTTGCAAGCTAAGCATATCAACTTCAGTGGGACGATTCTATTCACAGGCTTAAAGATAAGCACACACCAGAGCACTTCCTCAGACTGGACCTCCCTGGCAGGCTGATGCATGTCATGACTCCTCTAAGGATGTGTTTACACTAGCTCCCTACTTCGAAGGGAGCATGGTAAGTAGGGTGTCAGGAGATTATTAATGAAGTGCTGCGGTGCATATGCAGCACTTCATTAAGCTAATTCTCCCCCGCAGTAATTTTGCAGTGTTAAAATTTTGAGGAGTAAAGGGACTTCCAAGTTGCCCGGGCACATCGAAGTACCGGCAGGTGAGCCGCAGCTTACACACGAGCTGGCACTTTGAAGTTTAACACTTTGAAGTTGCCGCGGGGGAGAATTAGCTTAATGAAGTGCTGGATATGCACCGCAGCACTTCATTAATAATCTCCTGACACCCTACTTACCATGCTCCCTTCGAAGTAGGGAGCTAGTGTAGACACAGCCTAAGTATGCTTTTGCAGATGGTAGGTTTATACTCTCTGTTTCTCCTCAAAGACTCCACAAGTTCTGTTCCATCCAAAACTACCTCTGCCTAGAGTTGGTTTGTTACCCCACGTAGTGCAAGCGATCTTTGACAGCTCACATGCCTGTTTATCCCACATGCCACATCTACATGAGAGTGATCTTTCGAAAGATGAGATGATCTCTTCCAGAAGATCTTCTTTCGAAAGGGCACATCCACACAGAAAAAAGTGGATCAAAAGAGCAATCCGCTCTTTGGAAAGGGAGCATCCACAGTCCCCACTCCTTCAAAAGAACAGACCAGGGGTCGAAAAATCCAGCATCATGAGAACCCCTCCTTTGAACAAAGGGCCCCCAGAGCATCCATGCATGCTTTTTTCTGACAGAATCATTCAGAAAAAGGCACTCTTCCTCATTTGGGAGAGGAAGAGGGCGTCCAGAAGAAGCGCCACATTCTTTCAAAAGGAATTCAAAAGAACACATTTTGTGTGTGGACACTTCCCTTGTTCTTTCGGGAAAGGGCCTGATTTTCCAAGAGGACTTGATAGAGTAGATGCGGCCAGTGTGTGGTGTATGTTGCTCAAAAACTGTTACAAGTTTGTTTTCACTGTACCTTTAAATTTCCAAGGACCATCCATCTTCAAGAGCAGTTGCTATTCTGTAAGTCACGGTATATGTCTGATAGGTTTCCCACGGGAACTGTCATATGTTAGAGTCCTTTTTTAGTTGCATCCTTTAATTCAAAATAAGTGATTCAGATTAAAAGTGCTGTAGTACCGGGATGCATACAACACGAGTTGGCAGATACAGATACAGATACGCTCCCTTCTCAGGCGTGTCCTCTTTCTTGAAAGTTCAAACATGGTAATGCTAGGGATGCAGAGGTGATGGAGCCAGGGCTGTACTAGGGGGACAGGAGAGGGCAGTGCCAGGGCTGTACTGGGGCATGCGCGTGTGACCCTGGCAGGGCTTTGTTGTGTAGCGTAGTCTGGTCACAGCGGCTGGCTCATGGCTGGGCCGATCCTGCAAAGAGGGGAGCTGGGCTCCCAATGGCCCTGGCATTCCCAGGCCCCGCACAGGATCGGGACCATCAACCATTGCCCTTGCAGGCAAGTAGATCGGGCCCTGCAGTAACAAAGGAGCGACACCAGCTTACGTCATTCCACGCGCCCGCGCGCAGCGGTTGCTACGGGTTTGAGCCGGAGGTGTGTCCGCGTGTGTCCGCGGCTGGCCAATCACAGACCACTATCGTCACCGCCGACCAACCACAACAACATCGAGAAGGAGAGGGGGGCGGCTCTGTCCAATCAGCGATCAGGGCGCGCGGACCAATGAGCGCGCAAGGTGGTTTGGGCGGACTTTTCAAAGTACAGAAAATCTCGGGTCCCTTTAAAGGTGTGATGCGACGGGCTTCCGTCTCCTTCCGCCCCTCACCGCCTTTGTAAGTACCCAGAGAAAGTTCCCGGCCAGGAAGGAGATGCGGCGTACCCGGACCCAGCCAAGGGAGTGCCCAGAGCCCAATGAGCACGGTGGCTGGCCGCTCTGGATCTTTGTCTCGTACTATGCGGTGGGGGGGACTCTTTAATTGCTCCCTCCCCTTCCCGGCGTCTCACCGAGAGGCTCTGGCTGAGATCATTCCGCCGGGGAACAGCAGCGGCTCCGGAGAAACAAAAACAAAGGGGCGTGGCCGCCGCGGGTCACGTGGCGGACCCGAGCTGGGGGAAGGAGCGAGCTGCCGCCCAGCCGTCTCCATTTTGCTCCGGCGGCGGCGGCGGCGGCTTCAGCCCGTCGCTCGGCTCCCGCGGGGAAGGCAGCGGCGATGGTGCTACTGCTGCTGCCCTTGCAGTGAGGGCAGGGCGGGGGGGCCGCTCGCCTGGATGCGGGGCTGGGATCGCGGCCGGCGCGCGACTCCGCGGTGACAGGAGGCTGGACTCGCCCCCGGCCCGTCTCCGCGGCGCCCCCCGACCCGCTTCTCCGGCAGGAGGGGGCTGCGCTGCTCAGCGGTAGGGAGCGCGCCGCGGGGCCTCGGCCCGGCGGGGGGGAGAGGGAGCTGCGCGGCCCCTGGCGGGGAACGGTCGAGAAGAGGGGGAGCTGTTGTCCTCCCCCGGGGGAGGGGGCTGTTGTCCCCGGGCGGGGGGTGGGGGAGCCATTGCGCCCCGCGGGGGAGGAAGGAAGAGACAGCATTTGAGGGGTGTCGGTCCCTGCCGCTGCTGGTCCCCGGCGCTCTGTGTTGTGACCCCGCTTACACTGTGGGTCTGAGCGCGGCGGGGGAGTTGCCAGGCCGCCTTTGTGCGAGCGCAGAGTCTGTCCCTGCACCGCCTGCTCCACAGCTGGGTCCTTTGTTTTGTGTCTCTGTCCCTCCCCGGCTCTCTGCGCCCTAAGTTTCTGTTATGGCTCACCGCTCGCTGTGCCCCGGGGGTGATGGCGGGTGCTGGAAATGTGCAGGGACCTGATTGCTTCCAGGCACTGATTCGATGGCTTCTAAATACAGAGATTAGCTGGGGGAAGTCTGGCAAAAAATAACCCTTATGGTGCTTTGGCTAGAGAGTGGTCAGAAGTCAATACAGATCTTCAGCCATATAACCAAAGCCCCCAGTGATGCATTGCATTGCTAGTGCTGTACAGTATTATTGTTTTCTTTAACAATTGGGCCAGAGCTATTTTTGGTCCGTGTAGGAGGCAGCACCCTTCCAGCAATCATCAGCCTGCCCACACTGTCTTGGGAGAGGAGTCCTCTCCCATTCCTCGTCAGGTTGGGAGGCGTAGAGTATCATCCTCTCCCAATTATCGGTCTCCTTTCCCATCGAAGGGCAGGGCTAAGTACATGGACCTAAGCGTTTTCTCCAGTAAAGACAGAAGGTTTCATTGTTAAGACAAAGGTAATACGAATGGTTGCAGTTGAATTAGGAATGCGTCACACCGATGCTTGATAGTCTGCATTGTCACAAAACAAACCAGCAGTCGCATAGCACTTTAAAGGCTAACAAAATAACTTATTAGGTGATGAGCTTTCATGGGGCAGACCCACTTCTTCAGGTCTGGAGATAGATGTTTGAGTCTATAGATCCCGTGTGTCTCCATTGTCTTTTCATTTAATGACAAGCTACCAACTACTGAGACTTGTTATTTCTGTTAAGATGAAGGATTTGCGGGCTGAAGAACAAATGAACAATGAAGTTTTCTGGCTCTTCAAGCAGTTAAATCTACATTTGGAACAAGAATGGAAGTTTCAACCTCGAGAAAAGGGGCTGAGCCTGATTGAGCGCACCACTGAGGTGAGAAGAGCCTTAGTTATTCATGAAGGGGGTCCATGGAAATGAGAACTATGGGGGGGGGGGGGGGGAAGAATCAAATGCTGTCCTGTGGCTTTATGCTAGGGAATTTGCAGTACATAAAGCTAAATTGGAAAGGAATGCTGTTAGTTAAAATTTCATACACATTGTTTTATAGTAACTAATTTACAGGAAGTGAAATACTAGTAGAAACACTTAACAATGCAGTGATTTTTTTTTTTTCAATATAAACATCCTGTTGTGTGTTTTTAGGTATATTTTTGTTAAAATAATACATATTACATGTCATGACTGTCTTTAAATTCCAACACTTAAATCCACTAGATATTTTCATTAATAGAGAAACTGGTTTAAAATAAGGTATTAGTTGTCCATTTGAACCATTAATTGTACTTTAAATATCGCATTCTTGCTTCACTCTGAAATAGTCGCTATTGGCTTCTTTTTTATGGTATCCCTGCAGTATTTAGTTCCCTCACTGAACTAATGCATAAAAAACAGACTGTAAAACTGACTACAAATGAAAGTGAAACAGGGTAGCTTGTTTTCTTTGGCAAAGCAAAGTCAATATAGAAAGCAAAGTCAATATAGTGGGAAAAACAAAAGACAAATTTTCAGCTTCAGTTTTGGGAAGCTCCAAAAACTTAACACATGCTTATGTAGCGTTGAGTGGGGATACTTAGAACCCTGCTTGCATACAAAATCTATATCCACATATGAACTGTTGTCTGCAAAAATGATCTGTGGATATCTGCGCTTGCAGATGTAAAGCAGCTATCCGTAGATTAGCAGGGCTCTAGTACTTGAATCTGCAAAAATGGTTCAGGAGTACCCACAGATTCGCAGGGATACTTTTCTGAGTTGGAGTCTAATGCTGTAATCAGACAACTCCACCTGGGCAGACTACTGGTACTACCAAAGTCACTCAAGGCAGTCTGCACATCTTAGCAGTTACAAAGGCCCACTTATTTCTACATGAATATAATACCTTTGGTTTAAAAAAAAAAAAAGACTTATTTTAATGTATTAAGGTTTCTGTCATTGCTGTGTGCCTTTGAGTATAGAAAATGTTATTGGATTCTTATAGATTTTAATAAGATGCTTAAGTCATAGTGCTTTGTCTTCAAAACACTGTACATACAGCTGAGAGGTTTCTTGGTGTTGTAAACTAGTTGGGGTGCCTTGACAAACTAGGCAGTAGAGATTGATAATGAACAGAAATGGGCTTCTGTTCATTGAACCAAAGACGTGATGTGCCAATTCATAGTTTAATATTATAATGATCTCTGTAGAACTGACAAAACTAGCTTTTGTGAGTTTCAACTGAATATGGAATATTTTAACCACTATAAAGAGGAATTTTGAGGAGTAATCTGTATAATTACCCAGGTAAATTCAGAGGCACTCCTCTCTACATGCCTCACTCTTGGTTTGGTAAATTAAATCTATTGTTTTTAGAACATACTTATTTTAAGAGACTTTGCCATCAGCTTTCCTACTTCTAAGACCGATGACCTTGCATGATATAGTGTTGGTAAATGTTGATTTCATTCATTCCATTGCAGAATGAAAACTCTTTATGTCCAAGACTAAGAAATGCCAAGGTTGAAGATCTCTGGAGTCTGACCAGTTTTTTTGGATTAGCAACTGAAACATTTGTCCTGGCTGTCAACATTCTGGACAGGTTCTTGGCTCTTATGAAGGTACCTTGAATTAGAAGAAATTCTATTATGACAAAGATCTTTGTGTAGAATTTGCATGCTTCCTGCTCAGCTTTTTCATTCATGAGATTTGCTTTGATCTAAGGTTAAAAGAATACAGTAGTGAATAACTGTAGCACCTGTCTCCTGATGAACAGCATCCTTTCATAGCTCCTACTTCCTAATTCAGAACTGGGTAGGTCACTTCACAACAGATACAATTCTCAGTGTGACTGTCAAATATTTATATAGTATCATAACTTTATGTAGGTAAACAAAAATACAGTTCAGGTTCTTGCCCTTAACAGCTTACATAGGTCATCAAATATGAAAAATGAGACAATGACAAAGATGAATCTGTGTTTTGCAAGCTAATCTTAGAATATTGAGAACTGTGTATGACTCGGGCCAGCCTATTGCTAACATATAGTTCAGTGTAACTGCTTCAAGAGTACATTGTCAAGACTATTTGCAATAGAAAGTGCTCAGCTATGGAGCTGATTTCCCCCAGGACAGCAAAAGACAATCACGAGTAGTGGACAGGCTGTGTGGGTGGCCTTCTTTCACCTAAGAGGGCTGCAGCAGCCTGCAGTCCACTGGGATTTCATTTGCATCCCCGCTTCCTGCCTCTGCTCCTGCTCCCTCTTGTGCACTGGAGCCCTGCACTCACCTGTTCCTGCGCTTGCCTCCTAGCACTTTCAGAGCACGCAAACAAGTGATTTACAGCTCCCCCAAAAGTGCTGGGAGGGAGCAGGAGGCGTAGGAAACGTGAGGAGGGGTGCTTGCTCCAATGCCCCAGTCCGTGAGAGGTGCATGGGGGAGGGGAATACCCAGAGTGTCCACAGTCCAAGAGTGGAGCCCCAGTGGACCACAGGTTGTCCACCACTGTCCTATGGCTTCTGGAAGCTTATGTATTTCAGAATTTGCATTTTTCCCCTCCTAGCACTTCCATACTGACAGCACTTTGCTGGTATCTTTCTAGTCCTTAATTTGATTAATTTGTGTTCTTTGGAATATAAGATGGAAATGCATATGCTTCATTTAAATCATTGCTGTGGAGAGCAGGTGGGAAGGAGGGGTTCAGCATGCAGGCTGAGCCAGGGGAGAGGACTACCCATGCACCCTCTCACTGCAGTAGCATGGGGCCTGGTGAGAAACCTCCACTCCCCTCTCTGTGCCCACTATAGCTGTAGCAGCCATGGAGAGGCAACTTCCCATGGCAGGTGCAGGTCCAGCTTTGTCTGCCCTTGCGCTCACCGGCGAGAGTGAAGAGTGCAGCAAGCTGTGCACTTCCCCTTTGCTCTGTGACAAAGGCAAACAGTTGGCAATGTTCCTGTAGGAATCAGGGCTGGAGTGTACGTTGTGGGGAGAGGGAAGCTTCAGTCCCCCTTTTCCCTTCCACCTTCCCTGATGGGTGTCAGGTGGGGATGAGGAGGCTCACGGCTGCGGCAGTCCCAGACAGGGAGGAGTGAGGCGGGAGGGTAATGCAACCCTACCCAACCCCTTCCACCTGCCTGGTGATTACCTTTTCTTTAGGCTTAATGAGAAGCACTCCCATTCGAGGCACATCCTG
Organism: Carettochelys insculpta; assembly: GCF_033958435.1. NCBI lineage: Eukaryota > Metazoa > Chordata > Testudines > Carettochelyidae > Carettochelys > Carettochelys insculpta. The sequence continues at coordinate 127,461,225 of NC_134140.1, read as the reverse complement.
TTTTTCCTGGTCCAACCCAACCCTTGTTTTAAGCTATGATAAGAAGAAGCTATATCCTGAACTTGGTTGGTCCTAGCTCTTAATGTTCTAGGAGGACTTCTTGAAAACAAACACTCACTTAAATATGTAGTAGATTGTAGTAGTACCTAGAGGTCTCAGCCTAACAGGGATTTAGTCTGGTTAAGTGTTGTACAAACATATGTCATGGTCCTGCCTGAAAAAAACATGTGGCCTCAAACGTGAAATACTACACATTTAACTGCAAAGATTGTGTGGCTTTAAAACATGGTACTTCCATGGTAACATTTTATGGGGTCACTAGTGTAATAACTCTTAGGGTTTTTTGATTTTACAGGTGAAACCTAAGCATTTATCTTGCATTGGAGTCTGTTGTTTTCTTTTGGCTGCCCAAGTGGTTGAAGAGGAGTGCAATATTCCATCCATTCACGATGTCATCCGGATTAGCCAATGTAAATGCACCGTTTCTGACTTAAAACGGATGGAAAAAATAATTTCAGAAAAACTGCACTTTGAATTTAAAGCTACTACTGCCTTAACCTTTTTGCACTTGTATCATACTATTGTACGCTGTCATACCTCACAAAGGTGAGTGTACCTATGTACCATATTGCCAATGCTCTCCCATTGTTGTAATCTTTCACCTTAGTTTTTTACCTGTGTACAAATTTTTTTTTAATTTTTTGTAGGAAAGAAGTACTGAACCTTGACAAATTGGAAGCACAGCTCAAAGCTTGCAATTGCCGATTAGTCTTTTCTAAAGCAAAAGTATGTACATTACAATTTTTTGCTTTTGGAATTCATTACGGGATTTTGAATTCTGTATGCTAAGTTTTGGTTTTGTACTTTTAGCCATCCATATTGGCCTTGTGTCTTCTCACTTTGGAAGTTCAGACTTTGAAATCTATTGAGCTGTTTGAAATCGTTTTGCGTGTTCAAAAGCATTCGAAGGTAACCTATTTTAAATTGCTTGTTTAACATCTGCTTTTGCACTAAGTAATTAAGAATCACTTACCCAGCCATGGGCATCCTGAATGCAGCCTAAGATATGTAGTGAGACACTCTTAAGATGTTTGGTGTTATCAGCACCCCTCCCCTTGTTATCTTGAGGTACTGGCGCAACTGGTTGAAGGTCAGGTGCCATCACAACTTAAATAGTGTGGATGGTTGCTATGTAACACTGACTCCCAGAAAATCTCATACATGAGAAAATCCCAGTACTGTATTTCAAGGAAGCTTTCATGCACAAAACGTCACACCACTAAGAGAAATTTAAGCAAGTATGCTTTTGCTCTCTTTTTTTAACAAGCAGGGTGCTTATATGATTAAGAAACGGTTAGGTTTTCCATGTTATCCAGTCCATTTCAATATGTGAATCTTAGTTGTCCTGCTTCTTATATGGGAAGGTGCTTAAAAGTGATTTTTAAAATATGGTCTGTGTAAACATACCTGTTTTTTATTCTATTACGTATGTTTAATATAGAGAAAGTGAAAGTCAGTGTCTTAGTCTGATTAATGAAACCAGTATAGCTGAATGCTTCTGTTTTATCTTTAAGTAAAACCAAGACTTTACAACAAGCAAATTTACCCAGGTTTATTTAACCTCAAATGATGTGTTCCTAGCTTTGAAGGAATTATTTCATGTTTTTTAGCTCTAAATAGTATTGTCAGACATCCTTAATCATTGATGCTGTACAATTTTAATTTTTAATACTCAACAAATAGTATAAGAATTCTGCTTTGTAAAAATTTTATGATTCAGGGTCCTGAGTTATGCTGGCAGGCACCATATCCTATGAGACAAGGATTAACTGGCTTATTTGCTTAAACCTGTCTTTAACCTAAAGGCAACATGAAGTTTATTTTAATTGTCTGCTTCACACTATATTGCACAAGATTGTCTTTGGCCGTGCTAAGGAAACTGAACTTGAAAATTTTAAAGTTGTCCATTTTAGTATCTCTTACCCAATCATAGCACTTCCCATTTATGTAACAGTCAGACTGTTTTCATGAAGGGCAAATGCAATTGTGCTAGTTAAGATTCAGACTGTATTTGGAGTAAAGAGACTTGGAATTGCCAGTTTGCCCTCCTGAAATCATGATTCATCCAAAAATGTAGGAGATTGATATTTTGTGTTCAGTTTGGAACACGACGGGTTCTGAAATTGGCCTTTGTGTAACCCAGCAGGCATCGGCTCAATGTGCAAATGGGAGGCTAGATTTTCACTATCTATCTAGCAGAAACTGTTCAACACTGATCAGCAAGAGCATTTCAGAGATGTAAATATTAATTACCTTTGTTTACCTTATAGCCCCCTTGTTTCTACAGAAATGGGTTCAGAAAATTTGAACTGGCAGCAGCTATGAATCGGTTCTTGCAAACTGCAGCTGCGATCTGCCTGCAGGGGAACACAGTGATCAGTTTTTTTGTCTCTAAAGACATTACAGCTAAAGAGAGGATTTTTTGTTCTTTTTTTGGCATTGTATATGTTTGAACAAATCAGCTGCACAGTTACCTTCACAGTTCAGTTACTTCCATAATAGTGTGGATATTACTGATCAGTTGTCTGTTACCTATCCAATATTACACTTTAACATAGTCCCTAGGGACATATATTCTATATGCTACCAATTAGTGCTGTGAAAATGCCACACTAACACTGTTGCAGTCATGTTAATTAGGTGTCTGTAGAATATAAACAATTTTTTCAGCAAGTTCCGTTGGGTTCTCAGCAATCCCCTTGCTTTAAAATGGGGGGAATCACAGCAGAAATTTTAGAAATTGTCATATCCCAAAGAAAAGTGTAGCTTTAGGGGACCCACAATAGCTACCTCCCCTTTATTTAAAGGAGAATTTTCTAATTATGACCACTGACACTGGCATAGTCTTTTATAGCATAAACTACACTGTCTACTTGAAAAGCTCTACACTTGTGTCAGCTTGACAGTTTACACTCACACCCTAATGGTAAAATTAATCTCACACATCTGTACATGAATCTCTTTTTTTTTTTTTAAAGTTGTATTTAGAAAATGTTTAGCACTGTACCAGTCCTTCACAAGTGAAAAATAGTGACTTTTTGGTCTATTACTTTACTGACATAGTAGAGTTTCATGCCACTGTGTTTGTGAAGGTGAGGAGATCTCATCTAAAACATCTACAGTAAAACTAAATCAGTATTTCTCACTCTCTTTTAAAGATAAGCGATAATGACTTACTCTACTGGAGAGAGTTGGTTTCAAAATGCCTAGCAGACTATTCTTCTCCTGAATGTTGCAAACCAGATCATAAGAAGCTAGTTTGGATTGTTTCCAGACGTACAGCACAGAATCTGCAAAATAGTTACTACAGTGTTCCTGAGTTGCCAACTATACCAGAGGTTGGATGTTTCGATGAAAGTGAGAGGTAAATAACATTCCTGGGGTGGTTGGTTTTTCGCTGATTTGAAAGTTTATGGAAGCTTTTTAGTGGCACTTAGTCATAAAAATAAACTTGACTCAGTGGCTGTTATTTGCAAGAGGCGTTTAGGGAAAGTAGTGTTTCTCATTGCAGTCCAAACTGATGTAAATCTCCAAAGCTATGGATTGCTTGGGTAACAAGACAATTGTCTTCTAAAATGAGGAGTCCTGAAATCCTAATAAATTTATTTGGACATAAGTTTGTGTGCTCTGGAGTCTGCTTGTCAGATGCAACAGAAAATATTCCGTTTTTCCAGGCAGTTGACGTGCACATGGCATGATCTTATCTAGTAGCTCGCGGAAGTTTCAGTTAAGGACTGCAAGTCAAACATTTCAACAGTTTTTTGTTGACTTTTTTTGGTGACTTGAATCATTTTAGTTTTCATTTCAACAGTTGCTTACGGAATTCTACTAAAGAGTTATGTTTGGGAAACAAATTTCAAATTTAATTAAATGAGGGAAAACAGATTTGAAAATTGCAGGGTGTCAACTCACAAATAAAAGCAAGAAAATACCTGAGGTGAGGAGAGGTTGATTATCTCGAAATTTAACCATCTTTGCAAGTAGTCCATCTATTAAAAGTACCTTTTGATAGGACTTGTATAAAAATTATCAAAACAATTTTCCTAGTGCATATTTACAAACAATGCGTAACTTTCCTTTGTGAGAAGACAACTTTTGGTTCATTTTAAGCATGTCTGCAGTAGTCGAACACAGTAGCGCACGGTCCCTTCTTTAAAGATATTCCAGTCCAAACTGACCAGACAGCTAGAGCATGGTGGGAAAGACATAACAGAGGAGACCAATAATGTTGAGCTATTATATGGCAACTGAAATACAAGCATTGTTTATTTCACAGATGTTGGAGGGGAGTGGGGTGCCTTCTTAAAAGGGATGGGCAAAATGGAAAGCAAAGAGGGAGAGACATTGAGGGGAGCAGAGTAGGAGATAAGAGGGGCAGATGTAGAGTGAAACTGAGGGAAAGGAAGGCACGAGATCGGAGCAAGCAGCCAGTCGGTGCAGGGCACTGTAGAAAGCCTGTCTGTATGCCGGTCCTTTGTCTGGCTGCTTCTGCACCTGCTCATACTGGCTGGAGTCTCTGCAGTAGTTTTTCTCCAAGGCCACACGTTGTGGGGTGGGGGGGAGCACTACCTGTGTCCTAGTACCCCTAGAATTGGGTGGGGACTTCCCTGCAGTTTTGGGTCCACGTAGTTGCTTGTGAATTGATAGGACCAGCTGCGGCCATCACTTCACAAGCAACTATTTTACTTCTCCAGTCAAGTAGTTCCTAACTAGGTGTTCTTTGTGTCGTTCTCTGATCCTACACCTGTATAACTGTCTGTACTAAACATTTTAAAGAAACTGGTAACTGCTTTCACGCTAGAGTATACATGTAGTGATATGACATATGGTGCTCGTTTGTATTAAGTGGTAGCATAATCATGTTAGTGGATTGAAAACTAGATCCAGCCATGAATAAAATTCCATTGGCTATCTTTAGGGTCTTTTGAAGTTGTCATGACTTGAGCAAATTGGAAATAATTCTCCCTTCTCTTTCAGTGAAGACTCCTGTGAAGACATGAGCTGTGGAGAAGAAAGTCTTAGCAGTTCTCCTTATGATGTAAAAGGCAACTTCTTCTTTGACCTTAAACCTAAATCTAAGTGGCAAGCACTCAACTGTCAATCTTAGCAATTTGATTGCACTAGAATAGATTTTAAATGTACTATACATGCTTTCTTGGCAATAATAAATGAGCAGGTAATATCCACACAAGAGTTACAATGGAATACCTAAGTGCTTATAATGCCTGCCTTTTTTTAGAATTCTGATTTAAACCATTTAGGTGCCCATTCAGCAACGTACTTATACACAGCCATAGTCCACTTGAAGTGGACTACACTTATGAGTAAAATGATGCATGTGGACAAGTACCTTGCTGAACCCAGTCTAAAAGCATAATGGGCTAGTTTTTTAAATGGTAAAACTGCTTCAGAGCACGGGTACACAATCTTCCAAGAAGAGGTTGTATGTGCTCTGTTATACTCATTTCTTTTGGGGCAGGAAGTATTTTAACCAAAATTATATATTTTAATGGTATACCCTAAGGATTTTAAAAGCTTTGCTTTTTAAACTTCAGGAATCCTTGTTTAATCAGGAGTATGCATGATCTATTTTGGGAGGAATATAAACTTTTAAAAACCTTTTAAACCTATTCATAGGAATGATAGTCTAGTATGCATGTGCCAGGGTTAATTTTAGCATTTTCATTTTACTCTAATACAGATAAGATTATGCTGAAGTTCATAATGTGAACTTCAACGTGTAAAGTTTTAGTGTGAACATCTCCATTCATACTATGAGACTAGAAGTATTAACATGTTAAATTTTATAAGTCTACATCCCTTTAAATATTTAACCCTTGTAGTTGATTTCAGTATTCTTTTACTGTTAAATGATTAAATCCATAATCAGACTGGATTGCATGTTTATGTGAAAGCTGTTAGTGCAAGAAGAGTTGATGTTATGCAGAAATGTCAGGTAAATGTGAAGTTGATAAAGTGGTTGAGATAATGGCAGAAACTTGGTAATTTTTTGCATTTTTGTTAAAACACACAAATTAGTATGAATGCATTTAACTGGAGAGTGTAGACCGGTACCAAATGAGGAAATTCACTCGGTATTTGTGTGGTAGCGCTAGTGTAAAAATGAAGGGGGCAAAAAAATAAGCTGGAGTTTGACATTTGTAGAAGTAAACATCTTTTTAGGATGATGTGAATGGTGATGTAAGTTCCTACATGTTATATGCTTTCAGTTTTATCAACTTATACAAAAGTTTACAAAATGTATAAAAAAATGTAAATTTTAAAAATGTACAGAAAAATCTTAACTTTAAATGAGCAAAAAGTACTGTATTTTTTTACCTTGTGTATGTAACTTTCTGTAGGTAGCTTGCATGTGGATATTAATTTATTGTGTTTTCTGTATGATACAAGTACTGTCTGGAGACTTGCTTTTTTCTACAACATCTGATGAGATATTTTCTGAACCCAGTCTCTGCTAAAGGTTCTTAAACCTACTGTTTTGCTTCAATTCAGCATAAAAATAAAGCAGTTTTAACTTTGTGTAAATCTACTGCAGTCGGTCTTCTCAGTAAAACTAAACTAGCTGCTCTGTACACTGAAACATTGACTTGGTCTGAAACTTTTCTAGGTGGACTGCTTAAGGCTTTTTTGAAAAAATTTAAAGGAAAATCGTGTCCTTTATATGTTTGTTTGGTGTTTTAAGAAAGGGTGTCCAGTAAGAGCCTAGCTAATGGGACTTTGATACCTGTTTTAATTCATGAATTGTAATACACTACAGAAATGTTTACAAGGTTTCTAAAACTTTACGATGACCTTCCTTAACTAAGTTCTGCTTTAATCACCAGAGAAAATGCTATGTACTTAGGCTAACTTTTCTGTTGACCCCCCCTGCCCCCGTTTAGAAAATTCCTATCATAGATTGGCTTCTCCTTTGCCAATGAAAAAGTCTCACTGTCTTGTCTTAATGGTGTACAAAGTCTAAAAATATTACACAAGAACAGCCATATGGTATTAGACCAGCAATCTGTTTAGCCCAGTAGCCTGTCTTCTGACAGTGGCCAGGACCACATAGTTCAGGTGGACTGAACAGAACAGGGTGATCCATCTTCTCTCTTGTCCAGTCCCAGCTTTTGGCAGTCAAAGGCTCAGAGGGGCCCAAGCATGGTATTGTATCCTCAGCCATCTTGGTTAATAGCCAATGACTGACCTATCCTCCCTGCCTTTATCCAATCCTGGTTGCCCTCAGCCTACCACTAACACCACTGCATCTCAAAGTGCTCGAATTTGCAATACTACATGTTCTGGAAGGAGTTTGGCAGTCTTTCCTAGCACTGTAACAATATCAGTTCTACTCTAGTTAGTACCAGGTAAGTGTTAGGTTGAGATGACTGCTCTGTGCTATGTTACTGGGGGATCTGACATCTACAATAAGTCCCCTTCTATATCAGTGCGTTGTATATTCAGACCATCTGTCACGTAGCCTGTCTTCTGAACAGTGTTTTCGGCTGGCTCTAGCATGAATTGCATGGGAACAGTTACAAAATTTAAGAACTCGGTTTTCAGTAGCCTTCATCTCTTAAACATATGTCCTAAAGTTCAATTTCTTTTTAAATTTTAAATTATAAGTTTAGCTCAAATCCAAGGCCTTGGCATTGATGACAGGTAGGCCCCTAGCCTTCAACCAGAGGCTTGGGCTGATTTGGGGCTGCAAAGGGTTTGAGCCTGGGGTGGGGGGGCAGTTTGGAGCTGCAGGGAATTTAAGCCTGGGGGTTAGGGGGCACAAGTCAAGGTTTATTTAAAAAAAAAAAATTTCCAGGGGAAGATCTCCACCACACCCCCAGTTTTGAATTGGCTTGGGCCACAAAGTCTTACTGAATTGTCAAAATGGGTCGCCGTCTCAAAGGTTGGAAACCACTGCCCTATGGAAATAAGAGCAGCATTTTCTCCTTGGTGCAGCTTCTTTCTCATTTCTCCTTCCTCATCCACACCAGAAGAGGGGTTTGTGAATGTCAGACAGCTGTTAATCGGACTCAGGTGGGCCTCATTAACATGAAAACTTTTTCAGCTCATGGGGAAGTGGGCATTTACTATTGTAAGACTGATAACACCATTCCACCATGCTCTTACAGGTGTACAGACACAGAAGTGCCAAAAAGTATTCAGAAACTTACTTTTTTTAGTGTATTCAGGCAAGGCAGCCTTCTGAGCCTGTCAGCCAGATGCTTTAATTTAATTTTAAACTAATTCTAAATATGTGATGTATGTTGGCTTTATTGTAGCTTTGCTTTACTAAAAAGCTTGTAGAAAGTGAAAGCTCTTTTCTTAAACACAGTGTGGTAATGCTGGAAAGTCCCATCCCGTTTGTCAAATGTATGCAGGTGCCACTCCAAACAATCTGTTTTTAATTCCTTTAAACATATCCAAAGATCAACAGAAGGCAGTACAATCCCGGTGCTCATTCAGCCCGTCTCTGGGCAGAGACTCTGTACTGTGATTGTAATAGGAACAGAACATCTATTTGCGTGTGAATGAATCACCTGAAGCACATTTGAGGTTGTGACTTAAGATGCTTTGTAACTGTCCCACTTTCAGACTTTATCTGTAAATGCATCATGGAGTTTGTAAGCATCTCTTTGCTGTTTGCCCCGCCCTGGGAGGCTCAAACATATGGTATGTTGCTCAAGCTTGTTTAGCTTTGAAGCCACAGGTTGGATGTCAGAGTTGTTTGTCTAATGATGAATTTGACAAACAGCCAGACTACTTTTCACAAAGACCCTTTGTCCCACTGATGGTGAGCTACAGGTAGCTGCTTAAGGGGGATGTAAACAGGCAAGAGCTATCGTGGATAGATCTTACAAATCTTTGCAGTAGAACTTATTCTAAATTCACAAGAGCAAAAACTTCAAATGATCGTAAGTCAATCCACCCACCTTAGAAGTCAGGACTGTCTGGAATAACCAGAACCAGTTCCATGTGTTCCTAATAATATCAAACCTATTTTCTCAGCCCTGGGTAGAATTCAGCATACAGATTCCTTCTTTCTCCAAGCCCTGCTCTCACCTATCAGTACAGATGAAAAGCTGTTTTGGGCTAAAACCCAGTGCTCTGTCTAAGCAGAGTGCTTTGGTGGACACCCAGGAAAGATTCAAATACCACACAGCCAATTAGCAGGATGGTCACAGTGCCCACCAGGGTGTAGCCTGCGTTTCTCTGGGTGGTGCACAAAACAAAACTTAATCTGCCCTGGATGGAAATAATTAGAGGCAATGCTGGCTAAGACCATCATTTTCATGTATATACAGTGCCTAGCACAATGAAGTCCTGATCTCAGCTAGGCCTCCTTGTTTCTGCTATTATACAAATAATGCTAGAAATTTACTTGTACTTTGGAAATAGCTAGCAACCCCACCCAGGCATCAGCACTGTGCTAGGCACTGGGTGAGCACAAACTACCAGCCCGCCCCAAAGATCCTACAGTCTAATTACAAGCCAGGGTATAGCAAAAAAGGCCAAGGCTCACAAGGTGACTACGCTGAACAGTGTGCTTAGTAGCAATTGTAGCACTTCACTTATCTAGCATTTATTTTTGTAAAGGCACTGCAGCAGAAGAGGGGTGAGGGAGCATTTGACAAAGAATGATGGTTATACAGAAGTTTACAGGCAACAACCCCCGCTCTGGGAATAAAATGGGAGGTATAGGAGAAAGCACAAAGGCATTTCCTTTGCCACACTAGCTGTACCCAAAAACATTGGCCCCACAGTAACAAATAGATATCTTGTCCCCTACGCATGCCTTTTTGATATGCGGAGTCTGGGCACAAAGTAGGAGCCCAAGATAGCAACTTAGTTTCCTAACGTTTTCCCTGTCAAGGCCTCACAGCTGTTCATTATAAGCATGGAACATAACTGATGGGTAACTGTTAGCTTAACAAAGATCAGCACTTTTTCTCTTCTAATGGCAGGTCTATGTGGGGCCAGCTGTTTGCATCCTTCTGTTCCAGTCTGTCCTGGAAAACCAGAGCTAAAGGAATCCTTTTGTATGACAGCCATCTAGTGTGGGGTTTTCCAACCTTTCTCTTATCCTCCCCTTCTAAGTTTAACACCCTATTGCCTGTTTATTCTTCCAATTTTTCATGTGCCCAAACCAACACTGGAGTCCTTCAGCTGGTTTATAATTGGTACTCACCTTCACACTTCCCCTAATTCATTTGTTCTGGACTTGGTCTGTTGCTGTCACTCCAAGCATCCAGCTTAACAGTGAAGATGAAAATATTTTCAAGCTTCCCTTGTGGTTCTTCCTCTGTGCCAAGTGTTTGGAGACGTTAAAGCAGAGGCCTAGTTAGAGGAGGAAATGTCTTGTGAAAGAAATTCAAAAGCTGGTCTCTGCCATAACTATTATACACCAGTAAAAATTACATAAGCCCACAGGCTATCCAAATTAACACTTCATACTCTTAATTGTTCAACCTTTAACCAGTCGTAACACCTCTGAAAGAACAATAGCTCCTTAGGAACGTTACTGTGCCTCATGGCCACTGCAGCAACAGTGGTGACAACCAGAGCTGTTCTGAGAGGGTATGTCTACACAGTGGCCTTATTCTGAAATAAGCTCTTCCAAAATAGCTTATTTTGAAGTAACACAGCTCCACACAAAAAATGCATTTCGAAATTGCACTCACCTATTTCGAAACGTGTAGACTAACCACATAGGCTGTTTCTACATGTGCCACTTTCTCCGAAAGTGGCATGCTAATAAGAGGCCTGAAATATGCTAATGAGGCACATATGTAAATTCCTGGTGCCTCATTAGCATGATTTCAAGTCTGGAAGGCGCTCTTCCAGGCTCCAAAACGGCGTGTAGAAGTATGGCCCCTGGGGGAGTCTTCCAGAAGGAAATCCTCCTTCCGGAGGCCCCTTCGTCCTGAAAATTTTCATGAACTAATTAATTTGCTAGTCTCTAAGGTGCCATAGGAGTGCTTGTTGTTTTTAATCTCTGTGGAGTTATTTGCAAAAGTGGAGGATTAATACTTGATTACTTTCTGAGGCAGACATATATAATCTTAGTTAATTATCAGGCTGTGAAGTGCAGCGAAATATGAACAGCTATCATTAGAAGTGAGACCCAAATTCAAAGTCCCTGGTTCCCAGTTTCGTGGACATTCACTGAAACGTTTGGCAGGAGATGCTCTCTTCCTTCCCAGTCTTGAGCGGTTCCAGCTTCACCACAGATATTTAACAGTCCATAAAATTCAGTGCACTCGAGAATTGACTGTAACAGATTTTAAGCAACCACTCAAGGAGCCGGGAAAATGTAGCTGCCTCGAATAGGTGACATTTATGTGAAATAAGGGAAGGATTGGGTTTGCTCATGACCTCTTGAGTTAACGCTTTGTGCGTTTTATATGCATATGAAGATATACATATCTCATAGAGCTGGAAGGGACCTCAAGAGGTCATCAAGTCCAGTCCCTTTGCCCTCTTGGCAGAACCAAGCACCATCCCTGACAAGTTTTTTTTTTTTTCTTTTCTCAAATCTGTTTGTCCTAGATTCTAAATGGCCTCCTCAAGGATTGAGCTTACAATCCTGGGTTTATAAGGGCCAATGCTCAAACTACTCAGCTGTCTCTCCTGCCTCAGAGAGTGGGTACTGTAGGTGGAACCTTTAGAAAATTAAAAGCAAACCCTCCTGAGCATATGCAAGTGGCATTTCCAGTGCCTTATATTTAGCCAAATCTGAATGAGTTTTCAGAAATTGTAAAGAGCATCTCTCTTGCCCCAGGCTGTCCCCTACTGAATTTCAGATGAGAACTCCAAGCCTCTGGTGAGAAAAAGGCCATTCAAGAAAATGTTCGGCACTTATGGTTTTATTTATTTATTTAAAACACACTTGTAAGATTATCAGAACTAACTTCATTCTCAAACAGGATTGTCCAAAAAAACTTTAAAAGAAAGTAATGAAAGATCCATGGCCTGATCTAACCCAGAGGCAAAACATAGAAATCCTGAGTCTAATCAGTTAAAGTTTTGTCAGCCAGTGAAAACAGAGCACTGTGATTCTAACCTTAATTTGCATATTCCCAATAAATAGTTTAAAGATAAGGAACAAATCCTAACTGAACTTTTTAAGGTTGAAACTTCCAGAGGAGTTAGAGACAATTTAATTTAGAGGAGGCCTGTGAATGATACAAGGGAAATAATTAAATACTTTATTTTAAATAAATTAATAAGTTAAAACAAACACATTACAATATAACCATCCACTGAATTAACAGTCACATCCTAAAATGAAATGGTGCATTCAGGGATGTTCTGTTCCCGGTGAGAAGAATGGGTATATAATCCTTTCTCTTAACAGTATGTTGGATGTGGATGAGTGCGCTAATCTGAAATTAGCATATTTCTTTTTAAAGTAAGCAAGCATCATCTCTGTGGGCTACACAATGAAAAATATTAGGAAGATGTAACCCACATGTTTGTGTTTAATGCGTGAACTATTACTTCACCTATTACGCGCACAGAGACACTGTAGCATACATTGTGTTACAGAGTGTAAGCCTGCTGTGTCACATTGCTTCATTTTGTGAGCCTATAAAATCCTGTTACAATGCATATACTGAAAGGAGCGAGTTACCATAGTAACTGAATGAAATCAATTAACGCAAGTAATTAAAATTTTCATTCCATAGCAACTGAATTAAATCAATTACAGTTAAGCAATTAAAATCTCATCCCTTAATGTTACATAAACACAGCATTTTATTTGTAATTTTGCCCTAGACATGTATGTTCAGTTCATGAGCTGGGATCTCGTAACAGTTTTTAAAACTAATTACAGCTTAAAGAGCATGTCAATTCTCTGTTGAAGAGAGGCGTTGTTTTATTTTGCTGCTATTTGCATGCCTTTGTCAGGGAGCCACAGTAAAGGCATGATGAAAGAGGCTACACAGAAAAAATATGACATGGGATTTTCAAGCACACCCAGCATTGTCCACACTGTGCAGTGACTTGGAGGACCCAGCCTGGTGAACGGGTCCATTTACATGCTGTCATGTGCTTCTTGAGTTATGTTTGGTGTATCATATAGCCTCACGCTGCCTCAGTTCCACCTCGGCATAAGGAGGATCACAGCAATACCTTGTTGTGTCTTGTAGGGCTGTCAAAGATAAAGAAATTGGAAAAGGTGAGGTGCCCGTTCCTATGGAAACAGAGGATGTATGTACTCAAAGTGCTTAACACCCATGTGGGGCTCCACTGTGTTCTACAAGACTCCCACCAAGTCCGTTAGGGGCCTAAACTCAACTGGTACCTACGTTTTCAGGGCAAAATTCCCTTTGTGCCCATGTTTCTGCCTCTGGGCATGCATGAAGGGGCTTTAATTGGCACTGAGTATACAGGCACCTCTGGGATACAGATGCCTCTCTCCTGCATGAGCCTCCATGCAAGTCTAAACTGAGGGAGGACAGGTATTCAGCCATCTAAGTAACTTTTGAGGCCTGATCCACAGGCCATCCACCGTACTGAATCCGTTTCCTGGGGATAAATGCTTATCTAGTCATTGGGCTGAGGGCCACAGCCCAGTGATTAAGTGGGGTGAGAGACCCAGGGCCAGCCCCTGTCAATCTCCCTTATTATGCACAATGGAACAGCTTCCTCAGGAGGGATGGATGAAGCGCCCCAGCTCAGTGGATAGGGCTGGCTGGGTGAAGGAGATGCCTCTGCAAAGCCTTCCTCATCCCCTACCTGGGAAGGAGAACTGAACCTACATCCCTCCCCCAGTCCAGGCAAGTGTTTGAACTAGGCAAAAGGTTGTGAGTGTGGCAGCATCAATGCCTCCAACTGTTTTCTGTAGAGCAGGGCAGGCACCTAACTCACTCCCAGAGGTGCCTCAGCTGCCTCACTCCATCCATGCTGTGGGTTCAGGCTTGTGGATCGCTTAGCAGAGCTAGGACTTGAACCCCTTTGTGAAAGGGACATCTAGGACCAGGCAGAGCCGTCACTAGGGAAGTGAGAGGCCTGGGGAAACCCCTCTCCTCAACCCCATGCTCTGCCCCTCCCTGCCCCATCTCCACTACTTCCCCCAACCTCCTCCCTCCAAGCAACATGGGGCTCTGGCAGAGCGGAGCCAGCTGGGGTCTGGCTGCTCTGCTTCCTGAAGCTGCCAATGAGGGCAAGGTCAGGCCTGAGCCCTCTATCCTGTGCCAGGCACCCTGCTAATCCCCAGAGCTGCCTTTGGCCCCACACTTCAGTGCTCCCCTAACGTGCAGGGCCCAAGGCAGTTGCCCCATGGAGAGGACAGCTATGCCTGTGACACGACTCTTTGTGTCAGCATCTCCCATTGGCTAATTTAGGCAACTCCCCTCACAGCAAGCTGCCTTGACCACGCTCCAAGGCGCCTGCCTCCCCATGCTGGGAGCTGGCACGCCCAACTGCCTTGGCACCTTTTCATTGCCATTGCTGCGGTAACGTAAAAGTGGGGCTCAGCGCCTCTCAGTGCCAGTTAAAGCCCCTCTAGGTCCCCAACTATCTGCCTCACAGGTAGTTTTACCACCAAATTCAGAAGGAGCAAAGTCAGAGCAACGCCGAGTGATTAGGCACGTCGGTATTGCAGTTAAGCGCTCAGATGTCAGGAATAGCTCCCCGGCAAAGCGGGTGGAACTGAAATGCTGCCCCTTTGTCTCTGCTTCCTACACTCCACCCTGTAAGGAGGTTTCCCTGGTGCTTTTCCACAAGTCCCAGTGATTGTACTGAGTTCTGAAAGTGCGCAGCCGTTCACAGCAAGAGAGCAATGTGTGGCCAGAACGGACGGCAGATTACTGATTTCAATGGCACAGCTTCATGCTGTTCCTCACGCCAATGCGCTGCAATGGTCTACTTTCCTCCCAGCAGCCCTTCTGCTCCTGTGGGATGCACTTTGTAAGCTGGTCCAAGATAACAAAAGGAAGAAAACATGAAAACAACTGGAGAGAGGGTTTGTTTTCCAAAGGCGGGGCTTGGAGAGGTGGAGATGGATACGCTGCCGTAAGAAAACACCATTCATCTTCACTGGCTGAAGTCCACCCCCCGTTAAGAAGTAAGGCCTGGGAAAGTGGAACACACTGTTGGTTTGCAGCAGCTCCAAATAATGTGTGGTAGGCTGGTTTAGTCTAATGAAGACTAAGCTCTGTAGCTCAAGCACATTTTTTCCCCACCGAGGACAACATGTTCTGCTGACAGTACACTTAAAATCCACAGTTTTAGTTTCCCTTATGCTTTGATTACACCATGAAATGCAATCCTGCTGCGTGTGTCCTGCATCCTCTCAAGCCCTGAATTACGGCCTGAGGCAGCTATTAACAGGGTTCAGGAAACCAAACATGCCTATTTTAGGGTGAGTTGCTATTTGTTCTATTCATTACACTGTTAGATGGCGGCTTGTAACCACCATTACCCTCCCATGCACATCTGCACCCTGCTGTTGTGATTTAAAGACTACATGACTGCTACATCTCTCCTTGTAAGATCATCATTCGCATTAGCCAAAAAATTACTTTGATACTGAAGCTACAGAACAGAGCCCCTCAGCCTTTCTCGCTGACTGGAGCCCTTTCAGGACTCTGATTTGGCTTGCGGACCTCCACGCTTTAGCTGACTTGGAAAGTATTTGCTTACAAAATCGGACGCAAACAAGTCACAGCCACACTATTACTGAAAAATTGCTTATTTTCTCCTTTTTACCACAGAACATAAAGATTGTACTTCCATTCCAGCGTATAGTATATGGAGCAGTATAAACAAGCCATGGTCTGTATAAGATTTCAGTTTCCATTGACTTCATTAGTGTTTTTTATGTAGTCTGTCGTAAAAACCAGGCAAGTAGCTAGAGAAGCTGATGTACCCTCTGGAAGACCTCTGCTTACCCCCCATGGGTACACATATCACCGCATGAAAACTACTGATGTAGAAAACCATGTTTTACCCTGGCCTGTAGCTCCTAACCGTTACAATTAGAATATTCCATGATGCAAAGTATTAGAGACAGATCATTATCAGACAGCTAGGTTTACGCACCAGACCCCAGTGACCCATGTGAACTTCCTCCAGCCGTGTCTTCTGAGGCTGTGGCCTTACATTTTAAGAGTGTGATTCTGCAAGGTGATTTCTGCCTCTTGAAAGGGTACTGACCAGCTGTGCCTTGAAGTGAATGGGTGTTCAGAGTGTTCAGCGGCTCCAAGCACAGGAGAGAAGGGTGGCTCTGTGATTAGAGGTATGTCCACACTGAGAAATTACGTCGAATTTGTTAAAGTCGATTTTCTAACACCCGATCTTGTAAAGTCGAAGGTGCACATCCACACTGGCACACGAAGTCGATGGAGTGTGTCTCCATTGGTGTTGCCAGGTTTGACTTTGTCAGCGACGCACTGTGGGTACCTATTCCCCATCCCTATTCCTCCTTTGCAGTGTGGGTTTCTGTTCCAGTGTGAGATGGGACAAAAATGTGCCAAAGGTGTGTGTCATCAGCATCCCATAGTGCACTTCTCTCCTCCCCCTCCCTTTGAAAAGCAACAGCAAAAGTGTTTTTGCACCTTTTTTTCATCTCTTTGCAGACGCCGTTGCAAGGCTAGCAAAGGACCCGTACAGCTTAAACCGCTGTGGCAAGTATCGTGAGCTCCTCCCACATTGTGCTGCACTATATGCAGAGCCTAAGCAGCCAGGAGACTGATGAAGACTCCAGCAAATTTTTGCCTTCAAGCATCCTCTGTGCAGCACACAGAGAGCTTAAGGGACCTGCTTGACACAGTTCGCTTCCAACCATGGTAAGGCACAGATCGGGGGTATGCTTTCAAGCCTGTGATTGCAAAAGCAGTTTCTGCAGCTGTGCATGCTGCAGGTGGATGGGAGGAGGCGATGGGCTGTGGCAGTCACCGTGTGTGCCTGGTGCTCGCTTGGTCACCTCGTGGCCTCCTCTTCTCCCGTCCCTTGACAGAGAAAATTTCCCTTCCCCCAGCAGCCTGGGGAAGGGAACAGGGTGGTCTAGGCATGGTAGAGCAGCTTGTGCTGTCATAAAGTAGTTGAATATTCCTTCCCCTGCTTCCTCTAGGTTATAAAAAGATATATTAATCTCCTTAGACTACCCAACACTAATAAGGAATGGATGCTGACTGAAAGCAGGCACAAGGCCAGTTGTTATGCTGCAGTGCTCTGTGGTGCCATGATGCCAGATTACTTACTGGTGCCTTGGCCTGGAAAGGTGTTCCAAGAAGGAGGTCAGAATAAGGCAGGGCTCCCCAAAACCCTTGTGAGAAGAATCAAAGACTACCTGTCTGAGAGCTTTATGGAGATGTGCCAGGAGGGTGGGTGCCTGTCCCCAGTGTATTACCAAATTGTTCCAGGGACCCGGGATGCGTGGGTACAGCGGCCTTCACAGATCACACCCCGTTGCCTTGTGGAATGATTTAAAAAAGAAAAGTCACTAGAGGTGCCACCCCCGCCATCAGGGTTAGACTGCAAAACATCTCAGGAAGAAAGGATGGGATCCACGGTTACAAATAGTTCCTGGTTGTCAGCAAGATTGGCTGCTCTATTCACCTGCTGACCATTGTTGTCCTGTTCCTCCACCATGTTCTCCTTGCTGTTCCCAGAACATTCCTGAGAAATCTCTTCTCTACCTGAGGTATCCACAGACACTTTGGGGACAGTGGTTGGGTCACCCCCTAGAATCCCAGGCAGCTACTTGTGGAAGTGGCATGTTTAGGGTCATCAATGCCAACATGCCACTTCCACAAGTAGCTGCCTGGGATTCTAGGGGGTGACCCAACCACTGTCCCCAAGTAATCTGAACAATAAGTGAAGTCCAAGGTCCAGCGTACTTCAGGAGCAGCCTGGGGAATGACAACCTGTGGCATATGGGGAGAACTTCCTGGTTCCTGCCAGGAGGTGCCCTCTACCCCAGCAGGGTCTCAGCTCTGACTGAGCTGGGAACAGGTGGGCTGCAAGCAGAAATGGACTCCTGGCCTACGTTCTTTGGAAGTAGGACCAAGAAAGGGCTTATAGAGCCCTGAGAGGAGCGTCAGTGACACAAGGGAGAACGTGGGCTTGTTTGTATTGGGGTTTAATTACAGCGGGAGTCAGAGCGTGTTTGTAAGGGGAGGCTGTGTTTTACAGTACAGTGTAACCTCGGCTCCCTCAGAAGGGGACTCAGCCGTGACCCCATAGGCTGCAAGCAGACAGGGGGCTGCGGAGCTGTCATCTGACATTCTTCACAGAATAAAGCCTGTTCCCAAGAGTTTGTCTGAATGAGTCTGGTCTGGGGTGCAGACACACCGACACACAATGCACAGTACACAAAGGAGCCTCAGGCCCAGTCTCCCCAAGTTGTGTAAAAAAGTCACAAATCTTCCCCTGTGTTGAATAACCCTCTACTGGGCTGGTTAACAGGAGGGTCCACATAAGAAAAATAATTCTCTCCTTTTGTCTTGTCTATGGTAAACCCTTTCATAGCTGGCAGTCCCGGGACCAGGAGGTTGCTGGATAGTCAAATATTCTGGATAATAGAGAGGAATACCTAGCAACCCATTACACTAAAGAAACACAAAATTAAATATTAAGAAACAAACAAACATATATGCAGAGTACTTTATTTATCAACAACAGCAGTATTGTACACTGTAAACTTATGCCGTACTTGCTGTAGTTATTTGTATTTACTTTCATAGTACG
The DNA here is from genome assembly GCF_033958435.1 of Carettochelys insculpta. Lineage (NCBI taxonomy): Eukaryota > Metazoa > Chordata > Testudines > Carettochelyidae > Carettochelys > Carettochelys insculpta. Next base: position 127,442,469 of record NC_134140.1, on the reverse strand, counting down.
GTATTTATGGAAAACGTAACTAAAATTTACTGATGGTTAAAATGCCGGTTATTTGAGAGTTCTGGATGATAGCATGCTGGATAGGAAGGAGTTTTCTGTCTTTAGGCTGTGCTTTAAGGGAAAGGACTGTCTTACACAGCTGTGAATAGCAGCTGGCACTTAGGATACTCTCTAATTTCAGCTTGCAGCTTTAGCTACTGCTGTAATGGAGCAGCTGTTTTGAACTGATCCCCTTTTTCGCCAGGAGCTCAGCTACCTCACCCCTCCCTGTCTGTGCATTAGAAGTCTGGCCTGAACACCCGACTGTCCCTGTGATAGATAAAGGGACAAGGAGGATGGGGCAATATCCCATCTTCTCTTGGTAAGAGAGACCAATGTTCTAGCTTGAGGTGTCCAACACAAGGCCCATGGACCAGAATCCAGCCTGCAGAGCCTTTATATCCAGCCCACAGAGCTGGCAGCGGCGTCATTTTTAAAAGATGGCTCTGAGCCACATGTGGCTTTTTCAGGAGCCATTTGTGGCTCCTGCCTCTGCTGCCTGACTCCTCTTCCAGCTCCCTTACAGCCTGGGAGGCAGGGGGTACGAGCACAGGAGCTGCTTGCAGCTCTTCGAGCAATAAAATGCTCAGAGCCGCAAGAGCACTTTGCACTGGTCTGCTCACGCGTCCCTCCACAGCGCTTGGAGGGAGAAGCGTGTGGCAGTGGTGATGGTGGTGGTGGTGGCAGTGGCAGCTTTGGTAGGTCACCAGCATTGCATTATAGTGGAAGGGCTGGCTCTGGAGAAGGGGAGAGGGAGATTGGGTTAAAGCAGGGGCACTGGGGGTGCCTGGCTGTGGGGGAGGCAGAATTGGGTTAAAGTGGGGAGCTGGGACTGCCTGGCTCTGGAGATGAGTGGGGGTTTGGGGGATTTTGCATGTCTGAAAATTGTGGGTACTGGGGGTATTTACATTTTTCTGAAAGACGTGTACATTATTAAAAAGGTTGAGAAACACTGAAGCAGAACGCAATGTAATCGGTTTGACGGCCAGCAGGAGGGATCCGGCTGTTAAACCCATTAAATTGAGCCCTATTCTTTCAACGGGGCAGGACGCTGGGAACTGCCCCTGCTGCAATGTCCGGGGACAGGAGGAGGAGGGCTGAGGGGAGCGGCACAGCTGCGGTGAAACCGAGACAGCCCAGCAAAAGAGCAGTGGGGTGTGGCAGCACATGGAGCTCCTGGGTAAGTTAATCCTGGGTTTCAGGGGGCAGTTTGGGGCTGTGGGGGGGGTTAAGGCTGAGGGCAGTTGGGGAGCAGTTTGGGGCTCCGAGGCTACGTCTACACATGCATGCTACATGGAAATAGCTTATTTCGATGTAGCGACATTGAAATAGGCTATTTCGATGAATAACGTCTACACGTCCTCCAGGGCTGGCAATGTCGACGTTCAACTTCGACGTTGGGCAGCACCACATCGAAATAGGCGCAGCGAGGGAACGTCTACACGCCAAAGTAGCACACATCGAAATAAGGGTGCCAGGAACAGCTGCAGACAGGGTCACAGGGCGGACTCAACAGCAAGCCGCTCCCTTAAAGGGCCCCTCCCAGACACAGTTGCACTAAACAACACAAAATCCACAGAACCGACAACTGGTTGCAGACCCTGTGCACGCAGCATGGATCCCCAGCTGCGGCAGCAGCAGCCAGAAGCCCTGGGCTAAGGGCTGCTGCCCACGATGACCATAGAGCCCCGCAGGGGCTGGAGAGAGAGCGTCTCTCAACCCCTCAGCTGATGGCCGCCATGGCGGACCCTGCTATTTCGATGGTGCGGGACGCGGATCAGCTACACGGTCCCTACTTCGACGTTCAACTTCGAAGTAGGGCGCTATTCCCATCCCCTCATGGGGTTAGCGACTTCGACATCTCGCCACCTAATGTTGATTTCAACTTTGAAATAGCGCCCAACATGTGTAGCCGTGACAGGCGCTATTTCGAAGTTGGCGCCGCTACTTCGAAGTAGTGTGCACGTGTAGACACGGCCCGAGAGTGTTAAGCCTGAGGATGGTAGGCAGTTTGTGGCTGTGAGGGGTTTGAGCCTGGGGTTGGCGGGGTGGTGGTTTAAGTCTATTTTGTGTTCAGCCCCCAAAACATGCAAAAATTGCTCTGTGGCCCCCAGTAAAAGAGGTTGGACACCCCTGGGCTAGCTACACAGAGCTCCTCTTTGAGGAACATAACCGTTTCATTTCTAAAGCTATTCCATTGCCTCCTTGGGTTTCTATGCCTCCTATAGGTGACTCACCTGTTCTGCCTCTACCCTGGCAGCCAGTGTTTGCTCACCATCCTCAGAGGGAGAGCCGGATGCAAAGAAATGACTTAGGGTTTGTTTACACTTACCACGAGATCAACCTGCTCAGGGTTGATTTCACATGCCTGGTTAGAGACCTGCAACATTGAAGTATCTGAGGTTGGTAGTTGACCTCCCTTAGTGAGGGCAGCCAGGTCAGTCAATTTCAGCTCTGCAATCACCATAGCTAGAAGCACATATCTACAACCCACTTACCTGCCTAACAGAGGCCAAGCCTTAGGCTCACTCTGCCACACAGTCTTGTGGCCCCAGTGTTTTTTTTGTGCTAGTATGTGACAGTTTAGAGCACCAGCCTCTCAATAGCCACAACCATGTGTAACACTGACAGACCTGGGTTGCTGGCCCTAGGAATAGAACCTGTAAGCATAGGGTCTAAAGCCCTGCACTCTACCACATGAGCTAAAGGCCAGGAGGCACTCAGCCAAGGCTGTAGAGCGAGACTTCACTTGCCCCAGATGAGGTTTCAGTGCCTCTGGGTACTACACATGGATCCCTGGCTGGAGGGCAGGGGACCCCACCAGCCTCATGGCTGGGAGCTGTCCTGGGGTGCAGAGCCCTGCCGGCAGCCCCAGCCATGGGAACCCCAGATGGGGAGTAGGGAGACCCCAACGGTTCTGTGGCAGGGAGTCGGCTGAGTACCAGCATTTTTTTTTTTTTTTTCAAAAAATGCACTGTGGAGCCCTGCTAAAATGTCAAGGTGCTTAGCACACATCTACCTACCTACTGGTTCTCTTATTTTAACAGATCACAGCCCATTCACTTCCTAAAATACAGCAGCTGTGTTTCAATGGAGGACGTGTCTGCATCTATTGATCGATTACGCTGATTACTGGCCCAGATGCACTAAGCACAGAGTAGGGCTGCCCTATTTTCTGCCGAGTTTCTTTTGTGCCCAATGGGCCACTGTCCATACCCCCAGGGCTCAGGAGCCCCAGGGGAGGGGTGTTGTAAGAGCTGATTGCCAAGCCCATGCAGAATCCTCCACCGACCGGTTCAGCTAACTTTGAGGCAGCATTGCATCATTGCAGTGGCATTCAGTAGCCTCAGCGGGCTAATGAATGGGGCTCTGTGTATTGTGCTGTGCTTTGAGAGCTTTTCCCGGTGAAAAGGTCCTGAAGAGAAATAATTACATCTTACGTACCCTGGGAGGACAGGTCAGCTTTACTAGTGACCTGCCCAACGAGCAGGTAGTTAAGATAGTAGATAGTGAAAGCAGTCACTGCTTTATGCCCCAGTCAGTTGTCAGTCATGCCCATGTGCGCTTGAGAACTCAATGATGCACAAAGGTTTGCTTGCACAATTAACAGCGTTTGCAACCAAAGGGCCTCTTAGACATCAGCTAGTCATTTGTGTGTTCAACGACTGCATTTCACACACAACTTGCGTCCCGGCCCCACACATCTCACAGGGTTTGCCTAGACTCATTTTTTCCCACTCAATTTATTTCCTACAGAAAATTAGTACCGATCTTCGCACAACAGCTGTTCCTTTGAGCTCCTGCTGTCCTTCACTTACGGAGTTGCAGGTAATCGATTGTGGCTGACTTTCCCTCTCTCAATTACTCTGGCTTTTTATGTCGAATTCCAATATTGACCCTTTTATTCTCTTGCATTTCTCTTTTCCAAGTCTGGACTTGGAATGCGTCACCTTTCCCAGGATTCCTTTTCTTACTGTGTTCACAGCTTCAACCCAATCTCTTCCTTCTAGTGCCCAAAGTTTTGCAGCTACTTGCAGTTGTGGCCCAGGACAGAAGACCCAGGTGGCAGGGTGTGCTAGAACCCCTCTAACAGAAATATTTGGGGGGGCTCACAGGACTGGGGGAGGGCTGAGATGAGAATGGGAGTTAGTGGCTTCCATAATGCCTGAGACGGGGCCAAGCAGAAGATCAGGTGCCTTGGTGCTCTCTTATCAGTCTTGAGCAATTACTGCCCTGCATCCCAGCTGATTCACAACACCCCATGGTTGTGACTGCATATATTTATGGGCACTGGCTGATGCAATTAGACACCTAGAGATGATTTTCAGAAGAACTGAAGTGTTGAGCAAACTCTGCCACTGAAGTCATGGGGAGCCTTCAGGCCAACGTTGAGCTCTTTTGAAAACCCCACCTTTAATTACTGGACTGCCTAAATACCACAATGTAACTCCTAAATGATATCATTGCAGATAAACTTTTGGCATAAAGAGGCAGACCAGCCTTAAAAATACAATAGAAATCTAGCCCCTGCAAGGCTTTGGTAAAAATCCATTTTCACCTTTCACATAAACCAACAAGAAATATTTCTGAATCTGCCAGTTTGAGAACTTCATTTGTTTTAAAGACATTTACTTGGTGTATTTTCACACTTGATGTTGCCAATTTTCTTTAAATCCTTGTAAAAAGTTTAACTTTTTGAATCTCAACGTCATTTAACTATTGTCTGACGCCCCCTTCTTAACTAGAAAAAAAAAACCCAACCCATTATGCATCAAAATAATAAACATTAAATTTTTTTTAACTCTTTTAAATTCCCAAGCTTTTTGAGAGCACAAGAATTGTTCTATGTTATTTTTAATCGGTCTGTATAGAAAGTTTTATCGATTCTAGCAAGCACCCACTGCTGACAACCATCTACTAGGCCTGTTGTGTGCGGAATCACAGGGTAAGTCTATACTAGGCAAATAAGTCAATTTCAGATACACATTTCTTGCTATGGCATTTGCCTAGCTGGAATCGACATATGAACCCTATTAATACATATTAATACAATGTGAGTTGGTAGATACTGACACAGATACACTCCCTCAGAGGGTGTCCTGTTTTTTGAAAGTTTGGATATGGTAACAACCCTACATGAGACATCAGATTTTTCATAAAACTTCCCAATATTAACCAGAATTAATGAGTGGTACAGATTCAGCCCCCATTCGTCGCAGTCCCCAAACAATATTCTGTATTCCATTAGGGGCTTTAAAGAAGTCTATCGATAAGTAAAGGCTCAGGGGCCTGAATCTCAGTTCTGTTTGCACTGTATTGGTAATGTAAAGCGATGCTTAAGCTAGTTCAAGGACCCTTTGAACAGCCAGTTTGCTGCGCAGAAGCCTTAGATGAAATGCCCTCTAGCCCTCCATTCTTCACCAGATTTATTTATTTATTTATTTTTGCAATAATTTCTATGGAATTTTATTTGTTTTCTCAGCACCCCGTGAAATCCGTCCACTCCAAGACCAGCTGAGTGTATCTGGTGGTGAGTCCTATGCACAGCTCTCACTCCGCATTGTTGGAGTCCAAAGTCAGCTACGATTTAGCGTTGACTGTGTTGGGTTCTTGTGAACCATGGACCTGCAGATTGTGTGGAATTATTATCCCTGATGACCAGGGGCTTTGTGTTGGGGCTGTCCTGTGACCTGTCCATGCCCCGGGTAATGTTTCTTCAGCTCTCCACAAGAAAATAAATTCCTTTTTGAGTAAATAGTAATTATGATAATTATGTGTATCTGGCATCTCGCCATCAGCTAATGCCCCAGGTGTCTGACATAATGCTAAAGGCCAATAAAAAGCTCTGTGAAATTTAGCGCATGTCAAAGTTGTTTGAGTGTCAGCCCTAGGGAATCAAAGCCTCTTCATATAAGTCACAAAACAATGATGGTGTGTTTCTCTGCCTTTCCTCTGTAGCGTGCCCCAGCCCTGGTGAGCCGGCACTTCTAGGGGCTTGTCTACGTTATGGAAGCGCACGGCACCAAGCCAAGTTGGTTTCCCCTCAAACAGTTAATTGTAAAGCACCTCCCATCTGCACAGAGAAGTGCTTCAAGCAGTTTGCAGAGGGAACAGTGGCATGGGAAGTAGCTGGTGCTTCGGAAGGGCTAAATACCATGTGGACGTTGTTTCAGCATCACTCAATGAGAACTTAAGTACAGAGTGCAGACTTGCTGAAACAGTTCAACTAATGGTCCTACGTTTTACCAGTGGCCTTTCGAAGTATCCCAGAGCGTGCTGCTTTTAGGAGCCGAGCAACGGGTGACCAGAGCTGTGTTCCCTGTAAAGTGTGTGCTTGGGGGAGGGGGCATGCAGAAGAGAGTCAGCCACTGCCCAGTTGATTAGCAGAATGCCCCCAGACGCCCACAGCGGGCAGCATGTATTTCTGTTGGTGGTGCACATCTCTGCCTCCCTCAGTGCATATAATAAAATTTATTCCACACATGGCTTGACATAATTAGAGAGAACGTTGGCCAGAGGGGCTGGCAATTGAAATGGTTTAGAACAGTACTAGTATAGCCAGATTACAAGGCCTCACTACCATGCTGCAGGGCTCCTGGAGATATTTCATCGTGATTGTGTGACGGCACTACACCACTCCAGCTAGCTCAGCGTCCTGGTCAGAGAAGCCACTTAGGATGACACATGGGAATAGCTTTCCCTCCCACTAACACGAGCTGGGCCCAAAATGGTGACCTAGCAGTTAGTGATAGATATTTCCCCATTACTGCTGTGGATCAGGAGAGGTTTTTGCTCTCAGCAATATTGCTTGCGGGTAATACTTTGGTAAACAGGAGGCTTGGTTAGTTAACACTGTAGGACTCCCCTATCCTCCAGCCATAATAAAGTATTTTGGGGCATAAGCCTTTACTTTTAACCATAACAGGCACATTGCTTCTAAGGCTGCGTCTACACGTGCACGCTACTTCGAAGTAGCGGCAGTAACTTCGAAATAGCGCCCGTCACGTCTACACGTGTTGGGCGCTATTTCGAAGTTGAAATCGACGTTAGGCGGCGAGACGTCGAAGTCGCTAACCCCATGAGCGGATGGGAATAGCGCCCTACTTCGACGTTCAACATCGAAGTAGGGACGTGTAGACGATCCGCGTCCCGCAACATCGAAATAGCGGGGTCCTCCATGGCGGCCATCAGCTGGGGGGTTGAGAGATACTCTCTCTCCAGCCCTTGCGGGGCTCTGTGGTCACCGTGGGCAGCAGCCCTTAGCCCAGGGCTTCTGGCTGCTGCTGCTGCAGCTGGGGGTCCGTGCTGCATATACAGGGTCTGCAACTAGTTGTTGGCTCTGTGTATCTTGCACTGTTTAATGAAAGTGTGTCTGGGAGGGGCCCTTTAAGGGAGCGACTTGCTGTTGAGTCCGCCCCGTGACCCTGTCTGCAGCTGTGCCTGGCTCCCTTATTTCGATGTGTGCTACTTTGCCGTGTAGACGTTCCCTCGCTGTGCCTATTTCGATGTTGGGCTGAGCAACGTCGAAGTTGAACATCGACGTTGCTGGCCCTGGAGGAAGTGTAGACGTTATTCATCGAAATAGCCTATTTCGATGTCGCAACATCGAAATAAGCTATTTCGAAGTTGGGTGCACGTGTAGACGTAGCCTAAGAGTCCCACAGATTGTTGTGTTTCGTGTACAAGTACCATTCTGATTGCTTCCAGGTGGTTACCAATCCACATCATCTCTGGATTCAATCCAACTGTCACTTTAGATAGCGGAGGGCAATACTTTTTGGTGGCGGGGGGGTCACTCCAAGATTTTGGTAAGTGGTCCAGGGCCGCATTTTTCTATAGAGGGGGCGTGGGGCCTGGGATCGGCCTTGATCTGTCTGTGAGACTCAGACATCTGCCAAATGAAGCTGAGAAATTGTGCTGAACTGCCCTCCTCCTAGCCTAGTCTCTCAGCTCTCATTGGCCGGTTTTGTGCCTCCTCCCCTCCCACCCTCAGCAAATTCTCTTAGCGCCTATTGGCCAGTTTTGTGCCTCCTCCCCTCCCACCCTCAGCAAATTCTCTTCGCGCCTATTGGCCAGTTTTGTGCCTCCTCCCCTCCCGCCCTCAGCAAATTCTCTTCGCGCCTATTGGCCAGTTTTGTGCCTCTTCCCCTCCCACCCTCAGCAAATTCTCTTAGCGCCTATTGGCCAGTTTTGTGCCTCCTCCCCTCCCACCCTCAGCAAATTCTCTTCGCTCCTATTGGCCAGCTGATAGGAGCTAAAAGATTTTGCTGGGAGGGTCTCCAGAAGCTCTTCCCCTTCCCAGCATAGGAGCCAGATGCAGGCCAGATTAAAGGGCTTGGCGGGCTGGATTTGACCTGTTGGATGCATCTTGCCCACCCCTGTCTGAGACTCATTCTTGTTGTTAAAAGAGACTGGAGCCGTTTGACTGCAGGTTGATTTCTGAAGCCACAGACTTTCCAGATGCTCTGACATTCCTCCCACTGTTAGTAGCAGCATGAGTCATAATTTCTAGGCCCACGATGGGCTGCCAGGTCTAGTGAGTGGCCACAGGAGCAGCCCTCCTTCTTCTCAGTGCGCCGCAGGACTGTGGTAATCAAGATGTGCTTCATCAGATGCATGAGTGGGGGTGGGTTTCAGCGGAAGAGTTAAAGAGGGAGTCTCAGTACAGGGGAGGGCCAGAGCGGACAAGATCTATTCAGTCAGGATGCCATTTGGAGAGGAAGAGGTTATCAGTCTGTACCTGTGCCAGTTCTTTCATGAGGTTGATGGATTTCCACTCAATACAGCTAACTGCAGTGACTTGCCTGGTGACAAGTATCGGAGGGTTAGCCAAGTTAGTCTGTATCTTCAAAAACAACAAGGAGTCCTGCGGCACCTTATAGACTAACAGCTATGTTGAAGCATGACCTTTACTGAGATCCCCTCTTTAAATCATCCTCTGAAACCCCCCCACTCACCCATCTGACGAAGCGGGTCTTTGCCCATGACAGCTTATGCTCCAAAATACCTTTTAGTCTATAAGGCACCACAGGACTTCTTGTTTTTGAAGATACCGACAAGCTCAGCTACCCCTCTGATCCTTGCAACCAAGATGGTCTCTCATGATAGGGGAGTTTTGCTAATTGCGCTGGCATACCTAGAGTAGGGGCCGTGTCCGACTGAACCACAGCAGTGCTGTGATTGGATGCAGAGGGAGCACACAGCTCTCACAGTCAATGTTGTGTGCAGTCTGCACACACCTCCCTTCACGTGCCCTTATTATGTGTGTGGCATTTTGGTAATACTGGTAGAAAAAAAACCTGTGCGGATGGAAACCCAGCACACGAGCAACGGTAAACCCAACGTCTTGCAGACCACACAGAGAAGCCTGGTGGACTGCATTTGGCCCACGGGCCCACCACACCTTCTGACTACCTGGTCTTAGATGTCAGCTGTGCTGTGGCTGCATGCTCAGTTTGTGTGTATTAATTCATGTTACAATCATGTTTTCAAAGCCACAGTCCAGCAAGTCCCATGTACAAGTCAACATGGTTTTACGATAAAGGATATCAATATTTTTCCCTGTCCCAATTCAAATCTGTCGTAACCTCTATTGTTTTCATTGGGTCCTCAACATTTAAGTTCTTATTTATCAGCAGCCTTCCAATATGGATTTACTACAATGCTTAGTGTACTGAGCCATATATGATGAGCTGAAAGGCAAGATACTTGAAAAGCTTGGTTGTAAAATGCCATCAGTGTGTTCATATGTTTTCTTTTATCAGTGTCCCCTCCAACTTAATGATGTTGGAAACCATTAGAGCTGCTCTGGAATTTGTAAGCATCTGGAAAAAAATGATTTCCCATAGTTTTGATGGCATTATTGGACTGCTTGATGTCATTTTATACAGCTTGATGGAAACAAACTCACATTACATCTTGTTTCAGTGCCAGCAAGTTGACAACCTCTTGCCTTTGAAAGGATGGGGAACAACAGCATTAGCAAAATTTTCCATATGTTCCTTATCGCACTTACAGTCAAGCATGTGTGAATGAGTTTGCTTGGATGGGTCAGAGCCCCTCCTTTGTCCCACCTCAAAGGAGACTGATGCAGGGTGTGATATATTTTTGAAAGAAATCTAATGTATACAGTAGGGTCTCAACATTTGAAAGGGTTCCGGGTTGAGAACCCTTGCGAATGTTGAATTTTGTGAATATGGCAGCCACTCCCCACCTGGAGCCCAGCTGCCAGGGCTCCTGCTCAGAGCCCTGGAGAGGCAGTGGCTGCTGGCGCTCCTAGCCTAAAGCCCCGGTGAGGTGGCGGCTGCCAGCGCTCCCTGCCCTGGAGCCTTAGAGAAGCGGCTGCTCGCAAATAATTGAATTCGCAAACCTTAAGTTTGCGAGTGTTGAGACCCTGCTGTTTTTAACCTGGGTTTCTTTTAAACTCCTATAAGGAAGTCATTCTAAACTGGCCATCTAACAGTATAATGCCACTGTTAACCTGCTATCCTTGACCCTGATTCTGGTCTCACTAAAATCAGTGTGAATCCGGAGGAAAGCCACTGAGGGTCACACACTTACACCGGTGTAAAACAGAGATGTAAAACAGATGTTTTGTTTTGTTTTGTTTTTTAAAGAAGTGCTCTGTCTTTCTTCTATCATACACCAAAAGAGCAAATTAATTATAACTAAACCCATTTTTATGGGCCCAGTTGTGCTTAATGTACATTGAATAGCATTTAAATACCAGAGTATCTCTACTGAAATCAGTGGAATTGGGCATACAGTGAGTTACAACTTAATGGGTATAAGGGTGTTTCTGCGTTCTCTTCTATTCTCTTCAGGCTTTCATATTGCTCTAATTTCTGTGGCATCTGAGTGCCTTCCAGACATGAATTTATTTAGCAACGTGGCAGACATCTGTTGTATGTGGTGTCAGTGGACGCAGTGGTACTGAAAGATGTGAAGAGATGTTCCCAGAGGATGAAGTCCTCCACAGAAAATATCCAGCATGGATACTGCTGGCAGCAACTTCTCCATGCTTCCTCGTCAACATGCTGTGTCCAGAGCGGAGTGACCTCTAGGAGTGAGAGTTTGTTTCTGTCTTTATGGCTGTTTACTCAGGGTACAGCTACACTTACCGGAAGACTGATGCGCCGGCAGTTAATCTTCCAAGATTTGATTTAGCGTTTCTAATGTGTCCGCACGAAATCAAACTATCATGGCTCCACCGTCAACCCTGGTACTCTTCGCAGTCATGAGGAGAAAGGCAAGTCGATGGGATAGTTTCTCCCTTTGACCTCTTGCTGTGTGGACAGGGGCAAAAATTGATTTTAGATACATCGACTCCAGCTATGCAATTCTCATATCTAAAATCTAAAATCGTATTGTGCATATCTAAAATCGTATTGTGCGTATCTAAAATCGTGCGTATCTAAAATCGATTTTATCTTCTAGTGTAGACCTGGCCTCACTATTGCCAACCAGGGCCGTGTCTACACGTGCACGCTACTTCGAAGTAGCGGCGCCAACTTCGAAATAGTGCCCGTCACGGCTACACGTTGAAATCGACGTTAGGTGGCGAGACGTCGAAGCCGCTAACGCCATGAGGGGATGGGAATAGCGCCCTACTTCGAAGTTGAACGTAGGGCACGTGTAGCTGATCCGCGTCCCGCAACATCGAAATAGCGGGGTCCGCCATGGTGATCCATGCTGCATGCACAGGGTCTGCAACCAGTTGTCGGCTCTGTGGATCTTGTGCAACTGTGTCCGGGAGGGGCCCTTTAAGGGAGTGGCTTGCTGTTGAGTCCGCCCTGTGACCCTGTCTGCAGCTGTGCCTGGCACCCTTATTTCGATGTGTGCTACTTTGGCGTGTAGACGTACCCTCGCAGCACCTATTTCGATGTGGTGCTGCCCAATGTCGAAGTTGAACGTCGACGTTGCCAGCCCTGGAGGACGTGTAGACGTTATTTTTCGAAATAGCCTATTTCGATGTCACTACATCGAAATAAGCTACTTCGATGTAGCGTGCACGTGTAGACGTAGCCCAGGAGGCCAGTTAAGATCATTTGGAGTGGCTCTGGCACAGTACATAGGATTGAAGTTGAAGCATGAAGGCACATACAAATGTTCAGCACATTTGACACATAAATACCTTGCAATGCTGGCTACAACAGTGCTTGTTCTCACTTTTCGGTGACCTTGCAAATAAGAAGCAGGTAGCATTACCTACTGCAGATGTAAACAAACTTGTTGTCTTAGTGATTGGCTGAACAGAAAGTAGGACTGAGTAGATTTGTAGGCTGTAAAGTTTTACATTGTTTTGTTCACGAGTGCAGTTATTTGAAAAAAATAACTGCATGTGTAAGTTGCACTTTCAGTGTAAAGAGATTGCAGTATAGTACTTGTATGAGGAGAACTGGAAAATAATATTCCTTTTGTTTATCATTTTAAAGTGCAAATGTGGCGATGGTCTGAAGAAGTGGTTCTGTCCCACGGAAGCTCACCTAATAAATTATTTTGTTAGTCTTTAAAGTGCTACTTAACTGCTTTTTTGTTTTGATAGTATATAGACTAGCATGGGTCCCTCTCTGTTACTAGAGTGCAAATATGTGTAATAAAAATAATGTAAAGTGAGCATTGTACACTTTGTATTCTGTGTTATAATTGAAATCAATTGAAAATGTAGAAGATCCAAAATTATTTATAATATATTTAATTTGCAATTCTGTGCAATTAAAACTCAGATTAATCATGACTGTTTTAAAAATCTAGTTAATTTGTTTTGCATTAATCTCTTGAGTTAACTGTGACTAATTGACAGCCCTGGTTCTTATACCACTTTTACCACCAGTGTATCTATGCTGCCTGGGGATGGGGAATTCCCAGAAGGCATAAAGCCGGAATAGCAGGCTCTATCCTCATTCCTCACCCCTCTCTGTTGGGTAGTGAAGTAGGGGCAGCAGATTTGTGTAATTTTTGGTGTGCCCCAAATCAGTCGAAGTGATGCTCCCGCCAACAGCCTAAGGCTGTGAGAGGGAGTTTGAGTGCAGTCTGGGTGCAGGCCGTGGGAGGGAGTTTGAGTGCAGTCTGGGTGCAGGCCGTGGGAGGGAGTTTGAGTGCAGTTGGGGTGCAGGCTGTGGGAGGGAGTTTGAGTGCAGTCGGGGTGAAGGCTGTGGGAGGGAGTTTGCGTACCGGGTGTAGGCCCAGGGCTGAAGCAAAGTGTTGGGGTTCAGGAGGGAGAATGGCGTGTGGGGTTGGGCTGGGGATAAGGAGTTTGGGGTGCAGAGGACAAGCTGCCCAGGGGCTGGGTTATGGAAGGCAAAGAGGACTCCAACCCTTTCCTTGTTGGCAGCAGTGAGCTCTGAGGGAGGGGGTTCCCCTCTCTTCCCCACCCACCCAGGCTGCGGCTCAGGAGGTCCATCTAGGATAAGCCTCAATCCCACTCTGAGTAGCTGGCTGGGAGGGGTGGCCATGTGGGCTGGATTAACTTTGTGGTAAGTATTTGTGGGCCCCTAGGGGAAGTCAGTCCTTGGAGCGAGGGGCCAGCCAGGGGTAATGGGGCTCGGCAGGGGTGACCATGCTTTACCCAGGGCAAGAGCACTGATTACGAGCAGGCAGCCCATGGGGGAGGATCCAGGCCGTGCCACACAGTGCCCACACCCTGTACCCTTTGGACCTGCTATTTCCAGCACCCCTCCCACAAGCACAAAGTGCTCTGAATTCCACCGTCCCTGCCCAGCACCCCCCACAACTGCCCTGTACCCCACACAGAGCCCCCACCGCCCAGCACATCAACACGCACAGATCTCTCCTACCCCCATGGCCCACTACCCTTCCCTACAGACTCACCACACAGAGCCTCACACAGACCCCCCCTTGCCCAGCCCCTCTTACTCCCGCAAATCCACCCTGTCCCTGCAACCCTCTCCCTCTCCCCTCAGGCCCTGCTGAGCCAGCGCCGAGTGGGGATCCCCCCGCCCAGCACAGTGCTAGGGGCAGGACAGCCGCAGCTCAGGAGCACAGAACAGCCCTGTCCAAGGGGCCCCACACAGCTCTACCCACCTTGGTCTGGGGCTGCCCGTGGTGGAGGAGGGGTTTTCATGCGTCGGTGTGGCAGGGAGGCAACCTCCAGCTTCCCCATCCGGCTGCTTCTGTGGAGCAGTGGGTGGGCTGGGGGGAAGCTGGGAGCCCAAAGCAGATGGTCACTGCCTACCAGTGATGGGGCAGAGAGATGGCCTCAGGAGACCACTGGCTGAAAGGAGCAGGGGGGAGACCTCGGGGATGGGGAGGAGTCTGCCAGTGGGGACGGGACAGAAAGAAGCCCTGGCAGGCCGAAAAGACAGGAGGTAGGGGGATGAATTGGGGGAGGCTCAGGGGGTGCCAGATGGGGTCAGACGAGAGACCCAGCCCCAAATATTGGTGGTGTTGGACCCATGAACCCAGGATATTCCTGGAGCCCAGGTAGCACATACAACTTGCTGCCCCAGTAGCGAGATGGCGCGGCAGGGCAGGGCTGGAGCACAAGCCTGTTTTTATATGTATTCGTTCCTTAGCGGTATAAAGGAGCGCTAACAAGAGGCGCCTGTCCGGACACTCCAGCTGCCTCTGAGACACACTCAGACTCACAGCAAAGCAGAGAAAGCAAGAGAGCCCCATGGCACATGCTAGCACTGAACGAAGCAGCAGCGTTACAATAAGCCAAATCCGTCGTTTGTCTTTAAACACCACCTCCCAACCCACCCCCCTGGAAACAAGATGCACCTTTCAGTGTGGAGCCTTGGGCTGTTTCAAATGGGGGCTGGGGAGAGCACAAGTCAAAGGTGTGGGACCCTCACAGAGAATCTCTTGCCATCTCCCCCTCTGACAGTGAGGCGGGTCTTGCCCGAGCATCTCTGCAGAGCAGGGTAATGGCAGTATGTCCTGGGGAGAGACCATCTCTCAGGTACCAAGGGTCTGAGCTGGCTAGGCTTTATATGGCAAAAGCATCACCTTCTACTCATCCCAAGGGGTGCTGGGACAATGTTGACAGTGCGGGGGGTAGGGAGTGGTGATAATGGAAACTATATTAGATGCTTGTAAGTATTACTTCACGTGGATTTAGTGTAGAGTGGGCTACAGCCACCCAGTCTCACGGTGACAAAAACATGGGTCACGGTGGCTGCTCTGTATTACTTGGGGGCTATTTCAGCTCCTGCCCACCCAAGGCTTAGCCCCACCTTGCCCCTTTGCAACACCAAGGGTTTCAATTGTTTCCATCCAACGCCCATACCAGGCTTTGAGTCTACAGGTCTCCTTCCCTGTGCTGTAAATTTCCACCAGGACATCCAGCCAGATTGTGATCTCAGTCACCCTGAGTAAAATCCCAAGTAACTGATATAAAGGCTGCATTAAGGTGGGTGTAACTGAGATCAGAATCTGGCTCGTTACTTAGGCATTCTGTGCTAGAGGATTAGCTGTAGGGAGTGAATTTGCCTCGGCCCCTCATGGGGGAAGAAGGACTGATGTGGGGGTGCCTGCTACCATGCTTGTCGCGCTGCATCCTAACCTGTGATCCAGCCTACCCTGCGGGTGTGGTTGTGGCACCGCAATGGGACAATATGGGGGAAGCACACAGAGTTGTGGAGATAAACAGCTGTCTCCACTGCCCTCCACCCGACACCTCCTGCTAGAACCAAAGTTACACACAAAGCACATCCATGAAAGCTCATCACCTAAGAAATTATTTTGTTAGTCCTTAAAGTGCTACTGGACTGCTTTTTTGCTTTAAAAAACAGTTTGTCTCAAACAGCTGGTCACTGTATTGAATGTTGCTTCACCAGTCAACAGGGAAGGGGATACTAAAAAGGGTTCAGTAGACCTTTAAGATGGAGAAGTATTGGCATATTGAGTGACAATCATCACAAAAACCAATAGGGGAGCCTGATGAGACCCTAAGCATGCTCATTAGTTTAGAGCCCAAAGGAGGAGGGTCTTAGTGCACAAAAAGGGAAGTGGAGGAATTAGGGCCCCTAGGAACATGATGCTTTTTAGGGAAGGGAGAAGGCTGTTCTTGTTGCTGCTTAGGCTGTTGATAGGCGATGGTGAGGAAATCTTTTAAAGTGATAAAACTTACCAGAAAAGAGGTTGTAGGGAAATAACAGGGGAACTTCAGTAGTAGGAGACAGGATCAGAACTAGAGCTTCTACAAACAGTCCTAGGCTGTAGGGAATATGCAAATGAATACCAGGAAAGAAGGCCTTGCTTAGCCTTCATGTAACAGATAAGTCCCTAGAGATACCAAGATTTTTTATGAGACCATTTTTGTCAAGGATTAAACTTTTTTGGAGGGTAGTTGGGGAAAAAAATAATCCCTGGAGCTTCCTAATCATGATCCTGGACTAGAGAGGAAAACACTGATTGAAGTTATGATTTAAATTGAAAGCTCCAGTGTATTGGTTTCCTGAGAAATCCAACAAACATACTAGATTAGTTGTATCCTGAAGTCACTGACATCTTGCAATGTGACTGGTGTTAATCAGCTAACTTGGCTTTATTCCTCCTCGTTACTCTGTTCTACAGTACACAAGAATAGCTGAGGCAGTAGAATTCTCCTGCATGTAGCAAATCTACCTAGGGTCTTATTGCAGCATAGTAGAAAGCAACTTAGATACTGTAGTTTAACCATGCTATATAAAAAAAAAAAAAAAAAAAACTGAAATTTTCTGGCTGGTACACAGTCCTTTACTTTTCAAATCTCATGCAGAGGCAGATGGGGAAATACAGCAATAACTGATCACAAATAGCCTTGCATCTAAATTCTTCAGCCAATAAGAAAGTAAAGGAGGTGGAACTTTTGGTTCCTGGTGTACAAGATGGCAATGTATGATTTTATGTACTGGGGGAAAGGACACCTAACTTTTTAAAAAGCTCCTACACAAAAGTAATATGGTTGTACTTGCCAGCCTAACTACAGGTATAGCACAACATGGAGAAACTCTAAGTAACATAAATTATTGCAAAAGCTCTAGGGACTTCTGTGAAGGAATTTTTTTTATTGATTTTTGTTTTTGCTTTTGTTTTTGCCTTCATGTTCGCATTAGGAAAATACTCCCATGGAAATCCCCTTCAGAGAATGAGTGGGAACAGGTTTTGACTCTTGTAGAAGATAAACAGATCTATTGTGCATTGGAGGAAAAACTTCTAGTCTACATTGAAGGGTCTCCTACATCCAGGAGAGAGGGATTAGGGCTACAAATTAGATGCATCATCCCCTTCAAATTTAAGGGAAATGTATTAAAAGATGAAAACAGTTGTGTCCCCCCTAGTCCAGAATCATGAATCTGTATAAAGCTTTCTCAAGCAAATACAGGTTTCTTGTGCAGACTGCTTTGCCTTCAGCACTCACATGGGTTGTTAAATTCTGATTTCAAAGCTAATATAGAGTCCCCTGCCAGAAAGAGGGAATAGAAATTGCATCTCGAATTGACTTCTCCTCTGAATTAAGTTTAGCGTTCTTCTACCTGCTGCTATTCCCCAGGCTAATGAGGCATGTAGTAATTGATCCTATTTGCCACAGCTGTATTAAGGCTCTTGATTCTTGCAGCTAACTGACTCCTGAGACCAGGTGCAGGCCTTTCTTCACAATGACACTCCATGTTAATCACACACAACCAGCAGCTAGAACTCTGAGGAATCTAAAGTGGGAGAGCTACAAAACCAGTGTGTCTTGCTGGCAAAGACTAGGCTGACCTGAAAAATGGAACGGATGAACCCTCTTCCAGCAATGGGCAGTGCCTAATCTGAATAGGTGCTTAGCTATTCATCATAGGTCTGCTTTCACCTGGGATTGTTTGTGATAATCTCCTCCTACCTATCCTGCAATCCTCAGCTTTATGTCATTCTTCCACTCTACTCTGTGCTGGTGAGGCCCCAGTTGGAGTATTGTGTCCAGTTCTGGGCACTGCATTTATAGAAAGACGTGGAGAAATTGGAGAGGGTTCAGAAAAGAGCAACAAGAATGATCCAAAGGTCTAGAGAACATGCCCTATGAAGAAAGGCTGAAAAAATTGGGCTTCTTTAGTCTGGAAAAGAGAAGATTGAGGGGGAACATGATGGTGGTTTTCAGGTCTCTAAAAGGGTGTCATAAGGAGGAGGGAGAGAACGTGTTCTTTTTGCCCTTTGAGGGTAAAATTAGAAGCAATGGGCTTAAACTGCAACAAGGGAGGTTTTAGGTTGCACACTAGGAAAAAGTTCCTAACTGTCAGCATAGTCAAACACTGGAATAAATTGCCCAGGGAGGTTGTGGAATCTCCATCTCTGGAGATGTTTAAGAACAAGTTACATAAATGTCTATTGGGGATAGTCTAGACAGTACTTGGTCCTGCCATGAGGGCAGGGGGCTGGACTCTATGACCTCTCAAGGTCCCTTCCAGTCCTAGTATTCTATGATTCTATGTTTAATGCCATGTGTTAGAATACGGATGTACTGTATTGGATCAGTCGTGGTCACTGTCACCCATGACCAATGATCATAAAAATTAAGTCTAACTTATCTGTATAAAGAATTTAGATACACCTTCAAGGAAGGTGTTCCAGAGCTGGGGTCCAGAATCAGCAACTATACAGGAATTTAGAAGGGGCTTGTTTTTAAGCACTAAGTCTCAGGCCTAGCAGGAGAGAATATGTTAATGAGACTCTAGTTCATTGTTACAACAGTTGAAAAGTTAAATGTAGTTTGGTGTTTCGGGTCAAATTACAGCTGGCTTGCAAGGGAGGTGTGTGCAATTATCTCTTACTAATGCAACCGAACAAAGGAAAAACAAAGCATTTTTAAAATACAAAGGCATTTAATTTTAACTTATTCCCTTTGTTTTAGCTGTATGGGCTCTTAGGGGAGCTCTGTCAAATGTTTTTAGATGGCGTTATTGTCTTTTTTTAGGGGAACAGAAGAGCGCTCCGATGGCCTGGAGTGGCTCAAGCTCACTCTGTTGTCCCTTCACGACAAATCCAGTGGTGCACAAACAAGTGAAGAAAAGAAAACAGCTTCTGCCTTTTGGGGTTGACACTTGCAACTTGTCTGCTGGAGATGCACAGGCCAGTTCCTGGCAACCGTCCTAGCACTGGGCTGTCGGAGGTGTTGCTTTTGCTGTTTCTCTGGCCGCAGACTTGTCGCAGTGGTACAAAGTGTGGTTTGGCAACAAAGCCAGATGCCCCATAGAGGCAAAAAACAGACGGGAAATAGGAGGAATTAGGTGGGAGAAAAGCAACTCAGGAGGGAGAAGTAGGTGAGCCATAAGACTCCCCTTCCAGGGGATATTCAGGATTTACCTGAAGCCTGTGGAAGAGCGGCCCACAGTTTCACCTCGGGCTATTTGGTCTTCATAGTCCTGCTTGTGAAAGATGTCCTGACACCACAGTGTGGTGGTGGACCCTTGGGGTGGCAGCCCTGGCAGTGAAGTAACGTTCACTCCCACTGCTTAGATGGGATCCATGCCAAAGAAGGGGGGAACCTATCCTGTTGTAATCCATCAAAATTCTTTCTCCCTATGTTGGGATGCCAACCCATGACTTCACAAGGAATCCGGAGGGCCCCTCATCACAGTCCCTTTAACTGAAACATTCCAGTCTGTTCCAGGCTCTCCGGTTCCTGCTGACTTGTAATAACCTTATATAACAGGTTGAGGTGGCATTGCCTTGGATAACAAGTCTTCTGCATAACAGGATGCAATACGCTGTTGTAAAAACACAGCATATGCTTATTGCTGAGAGCTGCGCCAGGGGATTTTCTCCAGGGAGAGATCCAGAGGTTGTAGTTCAGCCGGATGTAGGTGGCTGTACAGAGGCAAGATTCTCCTTCTGAGAGTTCTAGGGCTTTCCAGACTCTCACCACTTCAGCATATTCCTTCTCCTCCAAAGGTCAGAGCTGGCCCTGTGTCACTGGGGAAAGGAGAATTAAGAAATGGGGAAAGGAACTGAGCTGTATGAGCAGAGTCAGAACTTTGTTACTAGACCTTGTAACTTGCTGGACTCTTACAAAAGCTTAGAAACCTGAGGCGTGAGTCTCTGCAATTAGCATGTCTAAGCATGGTCCACACGAGGGAGGGAGGCTGATTGCAGATAAGTCGATTCTAGCTATGCAATTTCCGTAGCTAGAATTGCGTATCTGCTGTCGACTTACCTGGCTGTCTAAACAGAGGGAGGTCGACAGGAGAAACTCTCCCATCCACCTCCCTCCCTCACTCTTTGCGATATTGAGGAGCACAGGGGTCAACTGCTGACCCAAGTGGTTGGATTTTGCGCGTTTCTGCCAGGTGCATGAAATTGAACTCTGGGAGATCGACCCAGACCAGGTCAATCTGCCCAGCAGTGGAGGTGTACCTGAAATATTCAGTGCTCCCTTTCTAAACTGAGGTGGATCTAGTCCTTGCTTGAGTAACTTCCATTTATGTTGCAAAGGGCGTGGCATTAACTAAACACAGTGTGAGCTCTGTTCTGAGGCACTTACAGCCTGCAGACCTTACAGAGAGCTCAGAGGTAGAGGAACAACATTTTTTATTCAAATGTCAATTATGTACAGGGGAAACTGTTTGTTTAAAAATACAGCAAACTTCTCTACAGCGTGCTTTCACTAGGCAGCCTGGCAGAGCTGGGGCTTCAGCATGCCCTTCTTGAAGGGTCAGGTATCTTGTAGCATCAAAGAGTTTTCAACTTACTCTATTCCCCTGAAAGGGAAAGTCAGACTATGGTGCTTTTTCCAGTGCCTGGTGTGTAGGCTGCCCACTTGTAGAGCCTCAGAAATCCCCGGATGCGGATGCTGATATCCACGCATCACTTTTGCAGATGTGGATGCCAATTTTTATATGCATTTAGGATTCTACCAGCTTGTGTCTATTCCTCATAGAGCTGGAGAGAACCAGTTCAGAACTCCTCCTTGGTGCTGAGCTGAGCTGCTCCTCTGAAGCTTGTCAATAAGTAGCTGTTCTCATACTACACACGGGAACTTCTAAACAAAACTTGCCCTCACTGGGTATGTCTATGCTGCAGTTAAACACCTGGGGCTGGCCTCGGCCAGCTGACTCAGGCCGGTGGGGTCTGGGCTGTGGGGCTCATTCATTGCCCCATAGATTTCCACGCTCAGCACAGGGTTTAGCACTCTGAAACGGGGCTCATAGAGCCTGTGCTGCAGTCCAAACCTGGAAGTCAACACTGCAGTGAAACATCCCAAGTCTTGTCAGCCTGAATCAGCTGGTACAGGGCAGTGGTGGGTTTCTACCTGCAGTTGAGACTTACCCGGTAGTGACACACAATTCGGTAACCAAGCTTGCTCATGCCAGCTAGTTGCAAGTATCAGAACAAACTTTGACTACATCCTACAGCTAAACAATCTGGATGCTAGTGGACTAGATTGCCAGGCATGGTGCCGAGCTGCACTCTGAGACACAATGGATGTCAGATAGAGACCAGTAAGGTGATCTATTCTCTGCCAATACAGGGTTGTCTTATTAACGTTAGCTTTGCTTTCTCCAGTCTATGTACTTGAAATGTCTGAAGTGACAGGTGGTCAGATGGCATTTCCCCTGAATTCTTATTCCTAACTAATATTTCATAATTCTAAATATACCTGCCTTTGAAATGAAGATGAGCCAAAGGGTGACCTTGCAGTGTGTTCTGTGGATGTTCAACCTGCACCTTGTGCCTGAAATGGAAAAAAATATACATATAAAAATACATAGGGGATCTAGAGTCCGGTGGCATGAAACCTACTCCCTAGTTAACCAACAGGCAGCAAGGGTGCTCCGGGTGTTCTAAACTGGGTGCATGAATTATAAAGAGAACGTGCTACCCAGGCTCTGCAGAGGAAAACTGACCCTTTGCATCTGCCCTCCCCTGGAATGTCATGACAGCATTAGTCATTGACTTTGCATTAAAGAGCATGAACGGTTTAGCAGGGTCCCTGTCCGCCAGTGCCCTGTGCTCTGAAAGATGAGTTCTGCTAAGAATATGGAGATATACCTATCACATAGAACTGGAAGGAACCTTCAGAGATCATTGAGTCCAGTCCCCTGCACTCACAGCAGGGCTTATAACCATCCCTGATAGATTTCTTTTGACTCTGTTTTGGCCCCAGATCCCTAAATACCACCCGCCTCAATGACTGAGCTCACAACCCTGGGTTTAGCAGGCCAATATGCAAACCATTGAGCTAATCCTCACTGCTAGAAATGGTGCAGCTCACAAAATGGGACTGTCCACATGCTTTCTGAAGTAGACACTAGCTGCAGAACAGCAGAGGCAGATACTTTTGGTGGTGGTGCTGTGACTGCAGAAAAGAGCACAAATCTTGGACAACTTTAGGCTGGTTTGAAACCTTGCAGAGCGACAGTGTACTGGGGAGTCTAGGTGCTTATCTTCTGGAGTCTATAAAGCTGTCTCTATCACCTTCCTCTACAGGCTTCCTGGCTTGTCGGTTCCTTCGCTTGCTAGAAATAAATCAGCTCTTGCTGTAGGTCAGACTTGTTATGATTAGGCTGGAAACAGTCTAAATGCTTGGTTGTCTCGCAGAGAGCAATTCAACCAATCCCATAAGCTGCATCTACACGTGCATGCTACTTCGAAGTAGCGGCACTAACTTCGAAATAGCGCCCGTTGCGGCTACACGCGTCGGGCGCTATTTCGAAGTTAACTTCGACGTTAGGCGGAGAGACGTCGAAGTCGCTAACCCCATGAGGAGATAGGAATAGCGCCCTACTTCGACGTTGAACGTCGAAGTAGGGACAGTGTAGATGATCCGCGTCCCGCAACGTCGAAATTGCCGGGTCCTCCATGGCGGCCATCAGCTGGGGGGTTAAGAGACGCTCTCTCCAGCCCCTCAGCTCACTGGTGGCCGGGTGGAGCGGCCCCTTAAAGGTCCCCTCCCCCGCCCTGACTGCAGGAAGCTGAGGCAACGTGCAGGCTGCAGCCTGCACACGCGGGCAGCCTGCACAGCCCTCAGCCCCTGCCAGCGCCGATGGCTGCCCAGCAGCCCCCCCAGCGCCCCCGGGGGACCCCCCCCAAGGGCAGCCAGGCCAGCCAGAAGACCTGCCAGTCTGGGAAGCGGCAGCGGGGCCCCTCCTGGACGGAGGCCGAGCTGCGGGACCTGCTGGGGCTCTGGAGCGAGGAGGAGGTGCTCCAGGTAATGGGGAGCAAGAGGCGGAACGCAGATGCATTCGCTTGGCTGGCCGATGGCCTGGCTGCCCGGGGTCACCCTGCCCGCACTCCGGACCATGTCCGGAGTAAGGTGAAGGAGCTGCGGCGGGGTTATGCCCGGGCCCGGGATGCGGCCAGCCGATCTGGGGCCACCCCCGTCACTTGCCCCTTTTACAGGGAGCTCAGGGACATCCTGGGCTCCCGGCACACCACCTCCCCTCCGGCGAGTTGGAGCAGCACCTCCAGCTGCAGGAGCGGGCGCTGGCCTGGTGCCAGGAGGCATGGGGGGCCTATATGCAGACATTCAACCGGCTGGTTGACTACCTGGCCCCCCATGCGGCGTTGGCCGAGCCACCGCCCGCCATGCCCGCTCCTGCAGCCCCACCACCAGCTGCTCCAGCCGTCGCCGGGCCGTCCGCCGTCGCCCCACCACCTCCCCGCGAGGGCCACAGCGCCGAGGGACCCCTGGAGCCACCCGAGACTCGCTGGCGCCGATACCTTCCGGTGCAGCCCGCTCCCACCCAGCCGTGGACCAGACTGCAGGCACGGCGGGGCTCCCGGCCGGGCACGCCCAGTGCTGGGCTGTAGGGGCGAGGGGCCCGGGATGTGGCCCCCCCCCTTGTTGTACATAGTTTGGACTGCTTTATTTTGGTGCCCCCGTTTTGCCCCGTCCCCCCCCTGTAAATAGTTCTCCCCGTTCTCCTCCCTGCTTTTCTTTTTTGTTGATGGCGCACACTTTTATTTGCTTTGTGGTTGTATTGTTTTATTTGTGCCCATCTTGATTTGGTTGAATGTTTGTCCCTCCTTTTTGGTTTGGGTGTCACATATTTATTTACAAAAAAAAAAAAATTTCGTTAAGACAAAAAGAAACGTTTACGTTCACCCACAAGTTCGTGCTGTCATTTCTCCAGGACAAGTGGGGGGGGGCGGTGGGGTGGGGCAGGAGTGTGGGGGAGGAAGGGGCGGGCAGTAGGGGGCCTGGGCAGAGTTCACCCCGCGGCCTGTTGGTCAAAGTGGGCCCGCAGGGCCTCCCGGACCCGGGTCCCCTCTGGGTCCACCTGCCGACTGGGGGCAGCAGGTGGCTGCATGTGTGCCCTGCCGGCCTCCGCGGCCCAGCCCTGAAGAAAGGTCTCCCCCTTGCTCTCCACGAGGTTGTGCAGGGCGCAGCAGGCACCCACAATCTGGGGGATGTTGTTGGGGCTGGCATCCAGGCAGGTCAGGAGACATCGCCAGCGTCCCTTGAGGCGGCCAAATGAGCGCTCCACCACCTGGCGCGCACGGTTCAGGCGCTCGTTGAAGCGTTCCTGGCTAGCGGAGAGGTGGCCCGTGTAGGGGTGCATGAGCCACGGCCGGAGGGGGTATGCCGCATCTGTGATGACGCAGAAGGGCATGGTGGTGCCCCCCAGAGGGATCTCCCGCTGGGGGATGTACGTCCCCGCCTCCAGCTGGCGGCACAGGCCCGAGTTCCGAAAAACCCGGGCGTCGTGGGTGCTGCCAGGCCAGCCCACGTAAATGTCCTGGAAACGTCCCCGGCTGTCCACCAAGGCCTGCAGGACGACTGAATGGTAGCCCTTCCGATTGAGGTATCGTCCTCCACTGTGGTGCGGGGCGCGGATGGGGATGTGAGTCCCATCCAGAGCCCCGAAGCAGTTGGGGAAGCCCAGGGTGGCAAAGGCAGCGACAGTGGCATGTGGGTCCCCCAGCCTCACGAGCCTGTGCAGGAGCATGGCGTTGATGGCACGCACGACCTGCAGAGAAAGCACATGGGACAGCCCCAATGAGGGGTGAGCAGGGTGTGCGTGGCCCTGCCCTGCCCTGGCCCGGCCTCCCCCTGTGGGTTCTCTTACCTCCATGAAGACAGCCCCGACGGTGGCCTTTCCGACACCAAACTGCTAGCCCATGGATCGGTAGCTGTCCGGAGTGGCCAGCTTCCAGACAGCGATCCCGACCCGTTTCTCCACAGGGAGGGCACACCGCATGGCAGTGTCCCGGTGCCTGAGTGCGGGGGTGAGCCACTGGCACAGCTCCAGGAATGTCTGTCGGGTCATCCTGAAGTTCCTGAGCCAGTGGTCGTCGTCCCACTCCCCAAGCACCAGCTGCTCCCACCAGTCGGTGCTGGTGGGGTAGCTCCACAGCCGCCGGCGTGTGAGGCGGGGGGTGGAGCGGGGTGCTGCAGGGGTAGGGGTTGAGCCCTGCTGCCCTGGGGGCATCTCCTCCCCTGGGGCAAGAAGGTAGTCAGCTGCCTCCCACATGGCATGAGCCAGGGCAAGCCCTGCTCCTGCCGGGAGGGCTGGGTGGACCTCTAGCTGCTGCTGCTGCTGCTGCTGGGGGTCCATGACTGTGGCGCCCGGGGTCTGTGTGCCTATATGGCTCCTCAGACCGCGTGCTGTGCAGGCTGAGTGTATGTGGGAGGGGCCCTTTAAGGGAGCGGCTAGCTGTTGCCCTGGAAGCGCTAGTCCGCCCGTTGACCCTGTCTGCAGCTGTGCCTGGCATCCCTATTTCGATGTGTGCTACTTTGACGTGTAGACGTTCCCTCGCTGCGCCTATTTCGATGTTGGGCTGAGCAACGTCGAAGTTGAATATTGACGTTGCCGGCCCTGGAGGACGTGTAGACGTTATTCATCGAAATAGACTATTTCGATGTCGCAACATCGAAATAAGCTATTTCGATGTTGGGTGCACATGTAGACGTAGCCATAGAGTCCTATGGCCTAGAAGTGGTACACTGGTGACTCTGGTTAAGTGCTGATGGAAGTGTGGGAATTTCTGGCATGTTCAGAAGAATGGCTTGTGGCTGAAATTCATGAGTAAGCAGTTTAAGTGGATTTTTGGGATCTCCACACTTGGAACTGTAACCCTGGCCTATACCTTCCTCCAGCAATGGCTTAATGAAGACAGAACCTATTTTAGAGAGGTGTGGTATGAAGTTATGTTCATTCAAGCAAACTTCTCAACACAGGTCTTAACAAATCTGGAACGGTGATGCCATTAAATTCCAAAAGGGTGTCTTGCCTGCCTAACCATTGCAAGATGTGACTCATTTGGCACATCTCTCCAGCACACGCTTGCAAGGGAGTTTGGTCACAGCACAACCACCAGACTACGTAAAATGTAGCACTTTTTTTTTTTTTTATATTAGCAGTTGCAGCAATTGCATAAGATTTCAGATCTGCAGTCCGCTTTGACTTGTCATGCCAAATCCTTGTGCCCTACAAAAACGTTCACCACAACAGTCAAGCAAGCGCCTGTTTTCTATGTCCCCAGGTTCAAACAAAGCCACGTGGAAACCTGCCAGAATGTAATGACTACTTCCCAAATTGCTGTATGCAGTGTTGTAGGGACATTGGTCCCAGAATATTAGAGACCAGTCGGGTGAGGTAAATTGTAAAGCATATCCCCACTGCTGAGGGGTTAGTTGTGATACTGAGCACATTTTCCCAGACCTGAAGATGATGAACTCTGTGTCAACTCAGAAGCTCGTCTCTCACCATCAGAAGTTGGTCCAATAAATATTATCTCATCCTCCTTGTCCCAAATACTTCACAGGCATTCCTGGCTTCACTGCTTTTTTGCAAGTAGGCCAAAAACAGATCCAGCTTCATTTCTTTACGAATATCAAGGCAGTCCCAAACTCTTTCCTTTATTTGGGGAGAGGAGTGGTTGCCCTCTTGAAATGTCAGGAGGAAAACTTCAAATTTCCTCCTTAAGGCTGCCAGTAACTATGGCCCCACCCAATCCTCCTTCCTTCCTGACCCAAAGAGTCATGGTGCAGGCACTGTTATTGCAGCTGGTCCAACATCTATACGGCCTTATCCAAGATGACCTATGAGCTAGAGAAAACATTGTGTTTTTTTCAACACCTTCTTTTTTTTAAAACTTCCAGCACAGGCTGTGTCCTACCAGATAAACCCATAGGAAGACCTTTTAAGAGGGTAAAAGTTTAACAGGACTTTCAGCCACCTAATATTAGAACAAGCCAGACAAGTGCTATCTCCCAAGCCCCAGTAAGATACTTAGAAGGGGGCTTTGACAGAAACTTGGTCTTTTGAGTATAGTTAGTCTAATTTAGACTGGGCATAAACACTGCTTCTTCCAAGTACAAATAACACCTGTGTGCAGCAGCTGAGATGATTCCCAGTTTCTGTAGCTGAGGTGACTTCAGTCAGAACAGTCCGTTAGGCTTTGGGAAAATGCCAGATGTGGCTAGCTCTGCCATCTGGTACCCATTTACTGCGGTTGGACTCTGTTCCACTGCAGGTCAAATAACTGAGGCTCTTGTATATTGAACTCACAGATATGCCTGCGGCTCTGTTTTTTTGTACAAATCACGGTGGCTGATGCAGCACGGTAATGAGCCGTCCGGAAGATGCTAATGAGGCATGGATGTAAATTTCCTGTGCCTCATTAGCATATGGGCACATGGTTCAGAGTCTGGAAGAAGCTCTTCCGGACTCCAAAATGCACATGCAGACGCATGGCTCGTGGGGAAATCCTCCTTCTGGAAGCCCCTTCTTTCCCAAAATTTTGAGGAAGTGGCGGCACATGTAGACACAGTCAATGAGACTAGTCTTGACACAAACTGGTAGCCTGCGTATGTTGGCGTACTTTGAACAGCTAAAGAGACTGTGAAAGTGTTTAAAAAATACCCGGCACCTAGGGAAATGAGCAATGTTGTTTGGAGAATGACAGGTTTAAGCCAAGCCTAGACTGATGCCAGCATTTAATGCCCAGGAAAGACTTTAGGTTCTTGTGATAATGCTTGTTCTTGCCTCTGTTTAAAAAGATTTTCAGATGCTGCTTTTCCAAATTATACAAAATGGAGGGGAAGAGGTGTCCAACTTTTACAGTGTCCTAGAAATAGTTATTAAAAACTAATCTCACCAAATCTGACCAGGTTCCTCAAGTCCCAGCAGAGCAGTCACATTCCCAGGTCAATGTATATCTCAGATCTTATCCAAAAGAGCATGTTGTGCCAATCCCCTGGAATCTAAAATCTAAAGGTTTGTTAATAAAAAGAGAATAAATTGAAAGTAAAATTGTTAAAGGAATCAATTTACATACACCAATCACAAAGTGCTTGACGCAGGCTTGCAGCAGCTGGAATAGGCCCCTATCTTAAGTCTCTGGAGTACATCCTTTGTTAGGGTGGGTCTGCAATCCTTCTGGGCTCAGTTCAGCTCATCACTTCAGGAGCATCTCTGTTATAGATTGAAGACCAAGGTGGAGGAACTCTCAAGCACTTTCGGAAAACCCAGCTCTCTTTTGAAAGATCCTGCACTGTGTCTACACACAATGCACTCTTTTGAAGGTAAATTGAAAAAAATACACATCTCCTAGAACTGGAAGGGACCTCTGGAGGTCATCTAGTCCAGTCCCCTGCCCTCTTGGCAGGACCAAGGGCCCTTCTTGGCATCTGTTTGCCTCAATCTCTAAATGGCCTCCTGAAAGATTGAACTCACAAGCCTGCGTTGGGCAGGCTAATGCTCAAACCACTGAGCTATCCCTCCCACCAAAGATAGCCTGTTGTTTGGCAGGTAGGAATTTACAGTGCACAATCCAAAGCTCCCACTGAGATATGAACTCAGATCACTGGACTCAGAGTCCTGAGTGCTGACCATTACCCATGGAGCTTTTCTTGAAATGAAATGTGTAGACACTCTGCAGTCTAATCTTTCAAAAGAGGAGTCTTACATGAAGCCAGCCAGCTGGTGTGCAGAGATGCCACATGTCTGGCCACACTTAAAGCCACAGGGAACCAAAAATTCTGTGGCAGGAAGCTGAGAGCATGGTGGCAACAAAGGCACAAGCCAGCAGCCATATGCCCTCATGGCCACCCCCTGCACCTCCAAAACCAGACATGGCCACCAGCCAGCCCCTACAAGCCCTAGTACCACCCCCCATCCGTGTCCTTGCAGGGCTCGCAGAAGGTTACCTAGCCTCCCAAAAAATGGGCTCCCTCCTGGGTGGAGACACAACTCCAGGACCTCACTGGCCTGCAGAGGGACAAGGCAGTCCTGTGGGAGACAGAGGAAATGGCAAAACATGGTTGCATTTGCCCACATTGCTGCCAGCCCGGCCACTTTGAGGATACTGTGTCCACACCAGGAACAAGTCCAGAGCAAGGTGAAGGAGCTCTGGCACGGCTCTGCCTGGGTCCAGGATGCAGCCAGCCAGTTGGCGGCAGGATCTGCCACCTGCCCCTTTTATTGGGAGCTCAGGAGCCTCCTGGGGCCCTGAGACACCTCACCCGCCACCACCCTGGACACCATGGCAGATGAGCCACACCCCAAGGCTGAGGCCAAGGTGAAGGAAGAGCCAGGACCTCACGGCTGGACCTGCCCTCAGATGGGTCCAGCGAGGATGGAGACTTCATCACAGATCTTCCATTGGGGTTGTCCAGCTGAGCAACAGGCAGCAGGGTGTAGCCAGGCCTTGGTGAGGGACGTGCTGGGGAGCACTCAGCGGGGAGCACACCCGGGGTTGCGGGGCAGGGGTGCCTGCCCCCACCACAGCTGCCAGTGGGCCACCTGCTCCTTGGTACCTGCTACTGTGAACAGCACCACAAGGGGCAGTGGCGTGGGACTGACATGCCATATGTCTCCTCCTTTCCATCCATCCAGCTGCACTGTCAGAGGGCTGGGAAAGCCCCGTCCCATCAGTTGTGCCAGATAGCCCACTGGAGGTGGAGGGGAGGGCCCAGCGGCACACAGTGGACAATGCCATCCTCCACCAGACAGAGGTGCTGAGCAGCGCCTCAGGCTTGCGGAGGTGGACGTGGCCTGGCGGCTGGTGGCCTGAGATGAACTGATGGGGAACTTGAGGGACATAGCAGCCGTCCTCCAGGAGCACCTTGCCGAACTTGCCCCCCCCACCATGCCCCTGTTGCTGCTCCTTCCACTGCCAAGCCTGACTCTGCTAAAGTCCTCCCACAGCCCTACCTCCCTGGGCTTCCCACCCCATCTCAGCCCCCCTGGGGACCTGAACCTGAGGTGGGAGGGGATTCTGGGGCCAATGGGGCTCACGGCCCTCCACCCCTGCCCTGGACTAATGCCCCCCTTCCCCCGAACTCAAGGTACCCCCCTTCCTCCTGGGTTGAGGTACCCACCCCTTTCCTAACCCCCTGGTATATATAGTTTGCCCTTGTTCCCCACTGTAACTAGTTGCCTACACAGTATTGTATTTTGCACACTTATTTCTTTGTTGAGCAAGTTGAGAAGTCCATTGAAGCCACAGAAATGTGGTTTTTAAGGAGGATGTTGCATATTCCATGGACAGCCAAGAGGATGAATGAGTCCATTTTGATTGAAGCACAGTGGAGGAGATTGTTGCTAGTGAGACAAAGACAAGACCAGCAAAATTTATAGGACATGTAATGAAGAAATTAGGACTTAAACTCCTACTAATGATGGGGAAATTAAATGGTAAATAAGGTGGGGTGGTTAGGGAGAGAAATTATGGGATAGTATTACTTCCTGGTTATGGTGCAGAAGCAGTGTAAAAATGCTAGAAAGCACTCAGAATAGACGGGGTGGAGGGCCGTGCTCACCTACACCAGTTGCCATGGCGCTTAAGGAAGGAATTTCTTTGTGTTAAAAGGTTTATTGTTACACCATCCCTGTATCCTGTGCTCATGGTGGGGGCACAGTGAGGGGTGAACATGCACGGAGGACCTGTGTGGGGTGGCTGTGGGGGGTGGGTGTCACTGGGGCCCATGAGCAAATCTGCCATGGAGGGCCTCCCTCATGTGGACCCCATCCCAGTGGGCCTGGCAAGTTGGGGCAGTTTCTGGCTGTTCGTAGTCAGGGACAGACTTAGCTGCCCACTCCTGGATGAATGCCTCGCCCTTGCCACCCATGATGTCGTGGAGGGTGCAGCAGGCACCTACCACCTGAGGGACATTTTGCACCCCAACCTCCAGGTGCATTAGGAGACAACCGAACCAGCCCTTCAGGCTCCCGAATGCACACTCAACTGGTGTAGGGCCACATTAGCCAGGGCTGCAGTTGGTAGGTGGCATCCACCACCAAGCACAGAGGCATGGTGATGTCCCCAACTGGGAGCTCCCACTTGGGGATGAAGGTCCCCACCTTCATGTGCCAACAGAGACTGGAGTTGTGGAACACATAAGCATCATGTGTCCTGTCTGACCTGCCCGTGTATACGTCCATGAACCGACCTTTCGAGTCTTCCAGGTCCTGCAGCAATACTAAATGGTAGCCTTTTCTGTTGATATAGCAGCCCGCGCTGTGTTCCAGGGCACAGATAGGGATATGTGTCCTGTCCAGGA
Organism: Carettochelys insculpta; assembly: GCF_033958435.1. Lineage (NCBI taxonomy): Eukaryota > Metazoa > Chordata > Testudines > Carettochelyidae > Carettochelys > Carettochelys insculpta. Next base: position 127,410,998 of record NC_134140.1, on the reverse strand, counting down.
CACTGAAGCTGTTTGGGACGCTGAGCATGGCAAATCCCATGACGGCCACTTCCAGATCCCCCATGCAGATGACTCCCTGGAGCAGTATCACATTGATGGCCTGGACAACCTGCATGGGATGTAGGAGCCCTGGCCACCTCCTTGCTGGGGAGCCTCCTCTCCCCTCCCGTCCCTGTGGCGGGTGCCTGACTACGGCATGCCTTACCTTCATAAGGACAGCCCTGATGGTGGCCTTGCCCACCCAAACTGAAGCCCCACAGAGCAGTAGCTGTCTGGAGTGGCCAGCTTCCAGACGGTGATGGTGACCCACTTCTTGAGGGGGAGAGTGAGCCGTGTCCTGATGTCTTAAGGTGGGAGTGAGCCGGTTGCAGAGCTCCAGGAAGATCTGCTCGCGCATATGAAAATTCTGGAGCCATCTGGTGCCATCCCACTGCCCCATCACAAACTGCTCTCACCAGTCCCAGGTATTGGGGTGGCTCCAGAGGTGCTGAGACTCCTGGGGGGGGCACCGGCAGCATCTCAGGGATGGGGGCTCCACAGTCCTGTGGGGGAAGTCACCTACTGAGGTGGTGGAGGGCAGCCATGACCACCATGGCCAGCAGGCCAACCACAGCATTGAGGATGGCCAGCTCTGGTGGCTGGTGGGGATCCATCTGGGATCGCATTGACTGTCTTGTCCCTCCATTGGCTCTGCTTTGCTTTGGTCAGCTCAGCAGGCCCCAGCGTATGCAGAGCAGGGCTGTTTGGGAGGGGACCTTTAAGGGGACAGCTGGCTGGGCCCTGGGAAGGGCTTGGCAGCCATGCAACCCCATCCGCAGCGTTTCCTTCTCAGCTCTTTCGAAGGAGCTTCTCGGGCTGTGTGGCCTCTCTCTTTCAAAAGAGCGAATTGAAAGATTGATCCGCTTTTTGTGTGTGGATGCGCTTTTTCGAAAGGGGACATCTTCTGGAAGATCCGCTTTTGAGAGAGCGCTGTAGTATAGATGTCACTTCAGGGTCCTCTTATACTCTTGCCCGTATGAAGGGTACAAACACTGTCTCTAGTGTTTCTCTTCTGTAGTCAACCTCAATTCAGCTTCATATATGCTTCCCCAGCCAGAAACTTTCTGTACCAAATCCTCTCCAGTATAAATGCAGGAGAAAGCAGTCCAATGGTTTAGTGAAACAGTAACTTTGTATTCTAACCCACTGTTTTTTATAAAGTATATCCTTTTTAAAAAAATTAAGTACCGCCAGACTTCTCTCATATACCTCCTAAGAGTACCCCTAAGGGTACTCCTCTCACCGGTTGAGGTAATATAAGATAAGCTGAGGTCTTGAAACAAGTGCCATTCAACCTTTCCAGATGACTGTACCCTTTTCACGAGTCAGATTTGTTTTTCATACCACCAAGTTACACCTCACTTAAAGACTATTTATTTACAAACTCCTGCACAAATATCCCAGAAGCCTGCTCCTGAAAACTCGCTGACTTTGTACCATCTTATTATCCAATAAATGAATTGGAATAGAAATATTGTATTTACCTTTCAACCTAAGACATATGAAGCCGTAGAAACAAATCATTGTCCGAATGGACTTTTAGATTGTACTGACTTTACTGGTGTGTTTTTATGTAGCCAGTTGTAAAACTGGGCAGATAGAATAAAACTCCTTTAAGCGGCCACGTCTGAGACCAGACAGGTGCTGGATTACCAAATTTTCCAGACTATTGGACATCATCACCCCCAGATGCCCCCACTCCAACGTCTGCACACCTGCAGCCCTAACCCACCCCAGGCTTAACCTTCCTGCCCTCCTCCCACAGCCCCAACCCACCACCCAAGCCCCCCAGCTTATGCAAATTTCGCCTATGGCGGATCTTGGGGGACTGCTGTATGCCAGACCATCAAATTTTGCCAGATTATCTCTGTAAATGGGAACATTTTTGCCAGATGCCAGACCACCAGAATTTCCTACTCATCAGAGGCTAGATTAAAGGAATTTTACTGTATCTAGATGAGTTGTTGTACCCCCTGGAAGACCTCTGTGTACCCCTGGTTGAGAAACACTGTTCTAACCAACCTATTTGGTACTTGAATGGTGAATTCAAGACTCACCCTGCATTCTGGAAGAGATTTGGTCCATTGGTAGCACAGTCTGGTAAATGAAAGACGTAGCAGCTTTCCTTGGGTTTCAGTCGCTACTCAGTGTCCTTGAATACTGGATACCGATATCAGAAAACCTTGTGCTCTTATTTAGGATTCCTGGTAGTCTGCTCAAGGTCTCCTGCTTGCCAACTGACTTCTATGCTACTAAGCCTTTGTTAGTGGCCTCCTGGAGGGGTCCATGGGTGTGCTCCTGCAGCAGCCTCTTTTCTGCCTCTCTCTCCTGTTCCACGGGCCATGGAGTGCCCCCGGTGTTTACTCTGACCCTTAATTCTTCCCTGCCTATTTCTCTGACACGGCTGCTCTCCAGGTGCCAGCTAAGGCCAGGCATGCACTGACACCACAAACATTTATTGTTTTCACACCCGTCTGAAAACCTGGCCCTTCAGTGCGTGCTGCTGTGCCGTAGCTGGCCTGCCCATCTGGTTAGATGTTCCCATTGTGCCGGGGGAGCATCTAGCCAGCTGTGGAGGTCTGACAGAATTGCTGGGCCCCTGAGCTGGAAGGGGAGCCCACTCTGTGCTCCTGAAACAGGTGTGACTTCAAGCAGAAGGGCCAGGGCTGGGGCTAGCCCTTTTCCCCCACTCCATGGGCTGCCAGCCCTTCAGCACTGGACAGGTTCCAGGAGCCTCAGGACCATTTTGAATCACTGGGCCCCAGGGCGGTTGCTTCCTTTGCTCCCCACCCACCATCAGCAAGACAGGCGTAGAGAGGCATTTGTTTGGGATTTCGCACCATGTGCCAATCACCTCAGGGCTGCCAGCCAATCCTGGCCTTGGCAGCCTTACCTTGCTCTCCAGTGCCTATTGGTAGGCACTTGCAAGCTTGCGATAAGGGAATGAGGAGATGGGTGCATTAAACCCTCGATTTAACGGACTAATGGGGAAATGGGGTGTCCTTTTCAATCCAAATGCTTATACTGCATGACGACGCCCTGAGCTTCCCAGCCCATCTCTTACTCCTGTCCTCTGCCCCCACTTCCCTTCCTGCCCCATTCTTCCCCTCACACCTCCGTCTCCCTCTCCCAATTCCTGGGAGAGGAGCTGCACCCTGGCCTGGCTCCTTCCAGCTTCTGTGGCTCTCGGCGCACTCAACACTGGAGCTCTTCTGGTCGCAGCAGCCCTAGGGGTGGTAGCTCCAGCTCTGGTGGTTCTGGGGAGTCACTGGCATTTATTTGTGGAGTGGGGCGGGGGCCGGGCTGGTGGACAGTATCTGTTATTTCTGACATCCATTAAATGGAGGGCCACTCAGTCGAAGGTTTAATGTGCTTGCACCAGCTCCCCAGGGGACTCTTGGGGAATTCAGTCATCGCTGAGGGAGATGGTACAACTACCTTAATTTAAAAGTCTGGCCCTAGGTCGCTTACTAAACCCTGGAGCGTGAATTGCTCTGGAGCCTAGTATCTCCAGTGAGCCTTCAAAATGCAGAATGTGACCGATGACTGTCGGCAGGGGTGTTGCTTAAAGACATCACACGATTAGACCCAAACGAGCTCTGAAGGCCTCTTCCTGGGTCAACGGGGTAGTGAGTGAGGGGGTGCGATGACTCAGCTGGTTGTGTCACTGACTCTGGCACATAACTGCCACCCTTTTTTAGCCCAGCAAATGCAAATTAACCCCAAGGGATTAGTTCTATTGCCTGCAACAGGCAGCCAGAGACTCGAACGAATGCAGCGAATTCGCTTTAACCCAGCGGTTCCCAGATTTTTCGGCGTCACGCCCCACCTTTGATTTTTGAGAAACCCTCATGCCCCGCCCGCCTCTTCTTCACCATCATCCAACCCCACTTTTAACAAAACAATCAGTCTGTAATTTGAAATAAACATACAAGCTTGATATAAAAATGTTATTTCAACTTAAAAACAAGCACAAATAGTTTTTCTTGGCCTCCAAATTTAATAAAATGTAATTTAACATCAGAAACATGAGTTTAGCGTGAAAGGTGATGCTGCGTTTTCTTCAGAAGTTGGGAAATCCTAGGAGACCAGCTATGGGCCATCCAGCTAATGGCACAGGCCTCAGCTTGTGGGTGCCTAGTGCAGGCCAAGCTGGCTAGCTGGCCAAGCCCTGTGCTGCCGGAGCCACCTGCCCAAGCCACCCACCTGAGTTCCACACAACTGGGTCCAACCACGCAGCCCCGCACTCCTGGAGCCAGCCACCCAAGCGGCCCGCCCATGCCCTGGCACTCCTGGAGCCAGCTGCCCGAGCTGCCCACCCAAGCTCTGGGCCAGCCACCTTGGTTGCCTGTGAGTCACCTGCCCACCCCCGCCAGGCCCCCATCTAACCACATCCTCCTCCTCCTCTCCCTCCCCCAACCCACACTCACTCACCTTTGCAGAAGGCAGCTAGTTCCATGTGGGCCTTTGTCAGCTGCCTGCTTTTTATCGCGGCCACGCCAGCTCGCCTATGTGAAACGGCCCGGGCTGAGAGCCGGAAGCAAGGACTGGATCTTTCTTGGGTGGGGGAAATGATGCGGGGGGGCTGAGTCACCTCGCACCCCACCTTGAATTTCTTCATGCCCCCCTTCAACATATCTTTACAGGCGTGGCTATCTCCCAGCCAACTAAAATCCTGTTCCTTTGGCTATTTGCCAGGCGCGTCTTGGTCCATGTGCTGTTTCATGCAGTGGCAAAGCCATGATGCTTCAGAGGAAGGTGAAAACCCCCATTGCCAACTTGGGCAATAATATACTGTATGAAAGAAATCTCTTAAGCCCCACAGTAGCTAATTTGGAGCCTACAATGGGACTGGGTTACCCTCTCATTCACATTTTACGCTTCTGTTAAAGTGAAGACAAATTTATCATTCTCAGGACTCAAACTTGAACCCTGAGACTTGCATTGCTGATCTCCGACAGGTTCTAAACTGGGGTGCACAAGTGCCAGAGGGTCTTTTCCAAGGTGGCAGATGCATGTTTAGAAGTAAAAGATCTGGTTATTCAGAAGCTCTTCAGCATATCGATTGTGTAGTCTGAGGGACAAAGTAACACAATCCTTATGGCTCTACAGTAAGTAGCTCAGACTGAATTCCTGGAAAAAATAGTTTCGAGAATCACCACTGACCGGAAGAAAAAAAAAAATCAGCTGCTGGCAAGGATGCTGGGACCTCTGCAGAAGTGGAAAGGCCCAGGTCAAAGAGGTGGGGAAATTTAAAATTCTAAAATGCCCCACAGAATACAACTCTAACAGAAATGACCAGAATACAAAAAGGTACCAGTAGTTCCCAGGGCTGGGGCTGCAGTGCACTGGTCCTTGGGCTACAGTGCAGGAGGGGTTACATAACCATGCAACTTTTATCATAGAATTCTAGTATAAGCAAATGGAAAGAGCTTTAGTTCTAAAATCAGGACTGCCTTTTTTTGCACTTCATGTACATTTGCGTGTATCCCTTTCCTGTGCACTATTATTGAACTGCAACTGCCAATTCTGCACCATTAGTCTAATCCTTGTTTATAGCCAAGGCGCAGGTTAACAACTGTAACTCTAAAATGTAAATCTCCTGGGGGGCAGGGAGGCATCTGCCAACGAGGTATCGAGCGACTTTGAAGGGCGGTAAACATGGATCACTCGACTGTGCCGTTATCTAGGATTGCATCTGATCTGATGTCCTAGGGATCGTGTTTTTCCCCTTTTTTCCCTTCAGTTAAAAAGGAAAGGATCGCCCTTCCCAGCCTTGCATACTGGGTCTGGTGCTGTTGGCTGCTGGCTCCGAGAAGCCATCTGTCGGAGGGGCTGCACCGCAGAAATCTGGGCCATAGCAGAATCTTTGGATCACCTGCACTTGGTAGATCGTAGCTAGAACTCTGTTTAGCCCACACGGCACAAGTCGGGCTGGCCAGGGCATTAGCTGTACTGAGGTGCCTCAGGCCTATCTCCCTGTCCCAAATACAGGACAGGGAAATACTGGGGGAGGGGCAGCTCCTCCCGGCTCCTCCAAGCCCCAGGGATCTGGGAAGGAGGTGGCAGCCGCCCACCCTCACTGAACCCCGGGGCTGTGGCAGCCCCCAGCACTCCCGGGAGCCTCGAGGAAGTGGCAGAGATGGGGCAGCTGCAGAGCTTTCCACCCCCTACCCTGAGCAAGCAGCAGGGACAGGGTAACTATGGCGCTTCTCCCCTGCCTTTGCCGAGCCCCAGGGAGGCGGTGGGGATGGGGCAGCCGCCCCTGCTCCCCCAACTTCCCTGAGCCCCAGGAAAGGGGAACGTAGACTAACCTGTGGGCTCCCTGGTCTCCAGCCAGCAGCTGCTGATGGAAAATATGGACAATGAGTCCCTTTTCTAAAATGTTGGGACGCCTTTTTGGCATCCCAAATACAGTGGGACGTCCTGCCTAATACGGGACGGATGGTCACCCAGCTCAGGCCCAAGTCACATACAGCAGGCTCTTCCTGGAGAGAGACTCCAGCCTCAAGGGTCAGGTCTGGCAGGCCTGCCACTCCACTGTCTTCATGGAAGATCTCCCCTGTGCCTCATCTACCACAGCATGGTACATGAACATGCAGACAAGGAGCTCGGCAAGATGGACGCGCTGCAATGGCATTGGCTCCTCTGCCCCAGGACCTAGATGTGCCATAGGAGGTAAACTGGGCTTCAGTGAACGGCTAGCTTCTGCACCCGGTGTTAGAGCATTACAGCTGGGCAGTGTCCCACTTGCACTCTGTGTCCTGGTCCAGCTTCTGACCCAGGTTTTCAGCAGCGTGGCAACAGATGGCATCCTTTAAGGGCTTCTCCAGCTTGGTTCTGGCGGTCGGGGTGGGAGTGGTATGGTCTGTGCTCTTTGCTTATGGCACTAAGACTCCCAGCTCCTGATGTTCCTCACACTTCATCCAGGAGGAGCTGATTAGCTCCTCCAGGCACTGCGTATGGTTGTAGGCATGAATCCAGAGCAAAGATGGGTCCCCCCTTCTCTGCCAAATTCACCATCCAGAGAGCTGTTCAGGTAGGTGGCCGTCTTGCTTGGAGAAGGTCCTCATGGCGCTCTCTGCGATGTTCCTCACAATGACATCAGGAGGCGAAAGGCGTGTGTGATGGTCGCAAGGTGTCATGGGTCACACATTTCCAAACTTTCCATAGTCAATGAGCTTACAGCTGTTGGTGCCTGAGCTTGGTTGGGGACTTGGCTACTACTGGAAATTCCAGTAAGGACTGCACATTAAAATAACACTGGATTCTGGTTGCCAGCACCACATAACTTGCAGGCCTGTACTCGGGGTAATCTAAGACCTGACCTCCCTGGCGTCATGGCTGCTGCCAGAGACCCCAGAGTGGCTGATGCAGGTCCTGGGAAACACGACCAAGTCTCTAAGCCAGCCAGCCTCAGCATCTCTTCCCTGCTGATGCCCCTGCTGTAGCTGGTCAAACAGTTGCATGTACAGATCATGTCAGCGATCCCCTCAGTTAGTATCTAGCCCTCCACATGGAGAGGGGAGTACTTGGAAAACAGCTGCTTCTGGGAGATGAGCAGTAGGAGCACATGGAGATGGGCTCCATCAGGGAAGGGATGAAGTCCCTTGCCTGTTGATGATGATGGGTAGCTAGGTTCAGTGTTCTACTCTAGCACGCTGTCATCATCGCTGTGAAGTCTGAAGGACTTGGCTTTGGCCACTAGAATGCAACAAAGGACGGGTGTGTCTCGTAACCTGCACTGTCTCAAACAGCTGTTGGTCACGTACCCACCACGACTGCATTTCACAACTGAAGTTACTTGGCTTTTTGTGGACTGGACTCTTTCCATAGTACCAAGACCTCATCACATGTTCACCCCAAACATTCTCGATGGTTAAATGAACAGATGCCTCCTTCCTGAACACGGCGTCTCTTGACAGTGGTGGAGAAAAGGAAGGACAAGAACAATCAATGAGAAACCCACACCCATCTTACAAGTTGCCTTACATTTTACAGCAAACTTCTGTACTTGGGGAGTTGGGGGAGGGGGACAGTATTACACAGACAATTGTTCTAGGAATGAGCTTTTGTCCTTTGTATAGACTGTAAGACGCACATACTCGCTCTAGTACCCAAACAGCTGTTCAGGATAAAGGCCCTGCTCTCTGGGCTATGTAAATATTTCCACAAGAGCTTACCAGCTAAGGGAAGAGGAGATGCAACGATGGGATGAGCACAGGGCATAGCAACAGTGGTAGGCAGGCTGGCTTTGCAAACACCTTGGCTGCTGTTTAAAAGCTGGCTAACGAAGTCCCTAATTTTAACAAACTGTTTAGACTGCGGGTCAGTAAAGAAACTGGGTGTGGCAGATGCTGTCTCTTGCACAAGCGGTGGAGATGGTCCGGTTATGAAACAGACTGCAATCCTCTGACACACCAGCAAAGTATGATACAAACAGGGGTAACCGTGGCTTAACCATCCTCACCACAGATCGCCACCTGGGCCCTGTGTAAAGAGCCACGTCAGGCAAACAAAATAGCATACTCATGCAGGGGACCTGACGGACTTGCTCGGTAATGGGGGTGAGGGGGCACCATGCTCCCAGAAGGCGCAGGGCTGGGGACAACCAGTCTCCAGTGCCACCTAATGCGCCCTGGGCTGCCCCCTAGCCCGGCCCCAGCTGTCAGAGCCCTCCAGCACATGCCGTGCTCCAGCTGCATTTTTTTGGTCTTGCCAGCCCCAGAGGAGTTGATCCCCTCCTGCAACATCGGCAGACCTGCCCACATGGCTTATGGCAGTCGACACGTTCACTTCCTCACTGAACTAGTTTGTTGTAGGAAACCAGAGGAAGTGATTCTCCTTTTCCTTTCTCACCCTTCGCTCCGGCCAAACACCCGCGAGTGTGAGGCTAGTGCTGTCTCCAGATAAAAGGCCACAAGGGTTCACCTTTTGCATTGTGTAGTTTTGCTTGATGGCAAAATGCGACCGGACAGAACCCATCGCGCCTATTCCTGGTCACATGGTCAAGAACAGCCTTGCCCTTGAGGGAACTCTTCCGAGGGTTACCGTATTTGAACTTTCACAAAAGAGGACATCCCTGAGAGGGAGCGTGCCTGTATCAGCATCTACCAACTCATGTTGTATTCATGTGATTGTGTGTGTGTGTGTGTGTGTGTGTCCACACACACACACACACACACACACACACACACACACACACACACACACACATTATTACTCAGTGAGTTGGTGGATACTGATACAGGCACGCTCCCTCTCAGGGGTGTCCTCTTTTATGAAAGTTCAAATACAGTAACCCTAGGAAGGTTTTGAAGGTTCAGATAAGGTTACCATATCTTCACCAGCAAGTCCACGCAGGGTTGGTGGCCTCTGACTCTCTCTAGTGTCTGCTGTGATGCTCAGCCAGTACGTACAACAGGAGGTTTATTAGCTGGCAGGGCCCCAAGTGAAGAACAGATTTTATAAGCAGATAAAAATGGGAACATTCAATAAAGCCCATAGTGTGGAGAAGGGATTCCAGAGCTCTGGCCCTCACACTGCAGCCCAAGTCTGCTGAGACTGGCCCTCGACACATCTAATGTTTCTCCTCTGGCCTCTGTCTCACTTGCATCCGCCTCCTGGGTCTCAGGCTGCCAAGGACTGGCCATAGGGTCTGTGTAGGCAGGTGGAGCAGCCCCAGCAAAAGTCACACACCCTTATTCCCACCCACCTATGCACTGATGCAATACACAGAGAAACTGAGGCACACATGGTATTCATGCAAAATAGTGAGTCATAGATTCACATAGTGTACTGGGGTGGCTGGTGAGGAAGGACATGGTGGGGCTGGCCATGTGACTCCCCCCCAGCCATGTGATTGCCCCATGTGACTCCTCCCTGTACACCTGGGGAGGGCCAGGACACCTTCCTCACAGACCCTGCCTCCTCCCACCCCTGCTCTGTCTCTTCCCTCCAGGCATCCCTGCACCCAGCTACAGTCTGGTGCCTGCAGCAGGGGTCACCCCCCCCCCCCCGCCAGTGTCTTTGTGGCTGGGGGAGCAGAGTTATACAGCCACAGCCCACTCTGCTCTCCTATCTGCCGCCTCAGTCACTAGCTCCCTGCTGGTGAGTGCTGGAGGGGAGGGGTCCTAATACCTGCTGTGGACACCAGGCCCCACTGCTAGTCCTCTGGGGGGGCTAGCCCTGTGCTTCTCCCACAGCATTTGGGGGGCGAATGCTCCCTGGTGTCCCCCACATGTTGCCCCTGAAATGTAACAAGGAGAAATCTCTGCTCTGCTGCAGGCCTTCGGGAAACACTGTCACAACTCGCGAGGCAAAACTTTCCCCCACCAATTCTCCATCCTCGGTGGCTACCAAACGCTCCTGCCGCCCCGGCAGAGCAATGAGTGGTGCAGCAGACCCGGAGAGCCAACAAGCCCCTGGGGCCCCATGGGCAGAAGTGGGATCTACCACCCACCGGCTGCTCTGCGCCAGGCTCTGCTCTTCAGTCGGAGCATCTTTTGGCACCACTCCCTTTGGCTTGTACCTCTGATACCCGGGCGTCCAAGCCATGTGGCTGTGCGGCTACAGCGATGTAAAGGAACACTTCTGGATGGTAACTGCTAGTGACCTTCCACTGGCCTGTCTGCAGCTCTCTCAACTGTCAATGTGGAAACTCCTTGGGGAGAGGCGAGTTTCATAGTGAGTCTGGTGTAAGCTCCTGGGCTTGGTAGCTGCCTGACTCTTTCCCTGTTGCCGTGGCTTTCAGTACGTCACTGATTCTCCCAGCCCATACGCTTAAGGATTAAGAGCGTGGGCGGATGTCCTAGGCTTTGCCTGTTTTGAGTGAGTATGATTAGGTGTGTGGGAGGGTTAATGATCCTGTTTACTCACCTATGTAAGAAGGAAAAGGTGCTTAAGCTAATGACATTCCTGGTGGCTCAAACTTAACCTTGGGGCAAGCAGTTTGATAGGCTACTGCTTTTATAATCTTTGAAAATAAAGGGAATCAGGAGACTGCATGCAGTAACTCAGATCCAACTCCTTGGCTGAGGATGTTTTTGGTTGGCTTTACTGAGCTGCCAAAATACGCTGGTCCTAGTCATAGAGAGGAAGCCGTGCTAGTTTATGTACTATCAAAGCAAAAAGCAGTCAAGTAGCACTTTAAAGACTAGCAAAATAATTTATTAGGTGAGCTTTCGTGGGACAGACCCACTGGGTCTGTCCCACGAAAGCTCACCTAATAAATTATTTTGCTAGTCTTTAAAGTGCTACTTGACTGCTTTTTGTTTTGGTCCTAGCCATATGCATGTGACTGGTGCCCTCTGCTGTCTGAGTGAAGAGCAAAGACTTGTTTCTAGTGCTGCCTGCTAGAGATTTTTTTTTTTCCCTGAGGGCCACAGTGTAGACCAGATTCTGTTAGCAGAGAAAACTGGATTCATAGACTCCTAGGGCTGGAAGGGATCTCAGGAAGTTATCTAGTCCAGCCCTCTGCTTCAAGCAGCATCAACTGCAGCTAAAACAACAAGTCCTGCGGCACCTTGTAGACTAACAGGTGTCGAAGTTAGACTCAGACTCACAATTTGTCAGACTACTCTGTTTTATTAGCAAAGCCGCTCTGCTAATACATTTAGAAGTGAGCCCCCCGAGTGGGGCTTGTGTCTCTTTAATTTATACAGTTTTTTGGAGAACAAGTTACAGACAAAAGAAGAAAAAGAGTTTAGTCACCACCCTTCGAGATCCCTGAGACCAGTCACGTATCTTCAATTACCTGCCACCCTTAACAATCTCCTTTAACAGCTTCCAGTTAACTTAACTAATTGCCCTTCACACCTTCCATTCTGATGCCTGCTTCTTAGACGCGCTGGCTCCATCTTAATTGCTTCTCCATTCAAAAGCTAACTGTCCCTACGTGTGCTCCCTCAGATACTTTGTAACATGTTTTGGCATGCCCTCTCATATACAATGTATCCAGCATGTCCCCTTATGCAACCTTATACTTATACAATGTTATACTTCCACAATGCCCACTTTTGGTCAAGGGTACGCCCATGACCAACGACTTACTGGATTCCATACATCAATCATTCTTTTTCATTACTTTCACTGGTGACATTTAACAACATTAGATTAGCACTCTGGTTAGGGGTAACCTGATGGATGGTGTGTCTTGTGCAGTTTTGGATACAACAAGAAATCAATTGAAAACACACAAAGATTATTAGAATTCCAAATAGGATAGTCAGGATTCCTTGAAACAACCAGTTTCCCAGACTAGAGAAATTGAATAAGTTACTTATCCATTTTCACAAGGAACTTGGTTCTTCGTGGGGAAGGTATGCAATTTGCTCCAGATGGCTAGCACGATTTATTACCTCATTAGTATTATCAGGTATGTATACACAGCATTCTGTTCCAATTAGAGCACAGGTCCCTCCTTTGGCTGCCAGTATTATACCTAATGCCCGACGGTTTTGGAGGGCCACTTGTCGGACTGCTCCTGCTTCTTTGGCCAGAGCTTTTAAGCTCTCTCCTGTTTCATTGGCCATGATCTCAACCACCGCTTGTAACCTTAAAAGCCTTTTTGCATGGTGAATTACACCCCCTAGTGGGATTAAAGAAATGTCAACAGCTTCTTCCCAAATTAGGGGGATTATGTTATCTACATACCATTTAGCATCTGGCAAGTCCCTCCTTTTTCGCCTGAAATTACGGAGGCGATTTCGTGGGAGGGATTGAAGCACCCGGAATTGTGGGAAAAGCTGAGCTGGATAACAGATACCTGACCAATTTGCTGGTAACACAGTGTAAGCATTTTCCCCACAAACCCAATGATGTCCCATTAAAGCTGGGAAGGGTTGACTGCAACCCTTTGACATGTAAGAATTTACGAAGGAGGAATAGTATCCCCCAAAGGGCACAGGATGATTTTCACTGGGAGAAGAGGTAGCATTTACATGACATTTGTAGATGGTGCTGCTTTTCTCAGGGAGGCTGTAGGGGGAGCAAGAGATTGAATCTCTGGTTTGATCCCAGGTTGAGAGGAAGTTTATCTTTCCATACCCGGTTCGCCATTCTCCAACCTTGTTTGAATAGTCCCATACACCATGGGACACGATGTATTGGAGACAGCTGCTCCTCCCTAGATTCAGCCCTGTCCCATTACACACCCAGCACCAGTGGCCCTTTCCTTTCCCCACACTTGTAAGTTTAGGAACATATGTTTTTCCCAGCCCCCAAGTGTCATTTTCCTTCCATGTCCTTTTAAGTGGATAGGGTTCTCCAGCAAGCTCTGAGGAATTCAAAGGGATTGCCATGGTGGGGATACTAGCTTGTGAGTGAGCTGGGATGTGGCTGCAGACCCAGCAATTAGAAATATTCAGGATCTGGCCTATCTGCACCTGTTGTTGGATGAAAGAATTGTCACTGTCACTCTGGATTCCCCAGACCCTCCGGACACAGTAGCTGAGGATTAAGCTTCTCAAAGGACACATGTTGGAAGCAGGACCCTTTCTGGTTCCGACAACCCCTTTCGAGAGAACCGCAGTCACGGTTTTACGTCCACCAGGCAGCAGGCGCTAGGCTCACTACTGCTTCTTGTTTGTTGGGTCCTGCTGTCTGCTTACCCTCTGCTTCTGGCAACCCTTACGAGAGCGCAGATTGTAAGGTATTGCAGGCTGTTCCTCTTTGTCTTCTGGGGTTGAAGCTGGTTCTGCGTGGTCTTGCAGAGGTGCTTGGTCCCCTGGAGGTGGCGCTGGCTTACACTGTGAGGTGTGGATCCATGCAGCGATGCCGGATAATTTCACTGCTGTCTGGGTGGTGAGCAATACCTGGTATGGACCCTTCCACCGGGGTTCCAAGGCGTGCTTCCGAAGGTGGTGCCGCAGGTAGACCCAATCACCAGGCTCAAGAGTGTGACAGGCAGCAGAGGTGGGTTCCGTCGGCCAAGCTGCTCGCACCTGCGAATGGAAGGAGCTCACAGCTTGCATTAACCCTTTGCAGTACTGGAGGAGCGTGCTGTGAGTTAGGTTTAGGTCTGGGACTGGGGTAATAGTAGCCATTGTTCGCATAGGGCGTCCCATGATGATTTCAAATGGACTCAATTTGTGTCTCTGGGATGGGGATGACCGAATTTCCATAAGGGCCAGTGGTAAAGCAGCTGGCCAGTTTAACCCTGTGGAATTACAGATTTTTGCCAGCTTATTTTTAAGCACACCATTTCGCCTTTCAACTGCCCCTGCACTCTGTGGATGGTAGGGGCAGTGCAACAGGTGGGTGACATGTAATACCTGGTTTAGATGTTGAACAATTTTTCCAGTAAAATGTGTTCCCCGGTCACTAGACAAAGTGGCAGGAATTCCCTTGGTAGGGATAATGTGGTTTAACAGACATTTTGCAACAGACAATGAATCAGCTTGGCGACAGGGAAAGGCTTCAATCCAACCTGAAAATAGACATATTATAACTAAAATGAATTCATATTTCTGACACTTTGGCATTTGTACAAAATCAAGTTGCCAGTGTAGGAAAGGTGCTTGAGGCAAACCCCAGAACCCTTGTGTTACTTTTACAGATTTGCCTACATTGTGGCTTTGACAAGTAACACAAGCGGCACAGTGGTGGGTTGCAAAGGAGCTGAAATGGGGAGCCCACCACCCCGCCTTACTCATAGCAGAGACCATCCCCTCCTTGCCGACATGCGAAACACCATGTAGCAAGGTGGCTAGAGACGGGTAGAGTGAGAGGGGGGCTACAAAGATAGCGGTGGGCGATCGCCAAAGGGAATCAGAATGCAAAGAGCAACCCAAAGCACTCCAGGAGTCTTTCTCTGTTTCTGGGGCAGAATCCTGGAGCTGAGCGAGATGAGACAGGGATGTTGGTGTTACAGAGACAGAGCAGGGACCAAGAAACACTTCTGGTGAAGGTTTTATAGTGGTGGCATGTTTTGCATCAGCAAGTGCATTACCTTTTGCCACCTCGGTGTCTGCCACTGAGTGGCCAGTACACTTAACAATTGCCAAGGCAGACGGTAGTAAAACTGCATACAGGAGGGCGGCAATGTAGGGGCCATTCTTGATAGGGGTACCAGTAGAGGTAAGAAAACCTCGAGCCTGCCAGAGGGTGCCAAAGTCATGCACAACCCCAAAGGCATACCGAGAATCAGTAAAAATAGTGGCAGAGAGCCCCTCGGCTAGAAAGCAGGCACGGGTTAGGGCGATCAGTTCAGCCACCTGGGCAGAGGTCACAGAGGGTAAAGGCGCAGCTTCTATGGTTTCAGAGAGAGAGACCACAGCGTACCCTGCAAGAAGGTGGCCTTGGTCATTTCTATAACAGGACCCATCAGTGAATAATACCAAGTTAGAGTTAGGGAGAGGTACATCTGAAAGGTCAGGGCGCAGGACAGTGATAGCAGAGACAGTTGCAAGGCAGTCATGGGGTTCACCATCACTAGGTAAAGGAAGGAGGGTAGCAGGGTTTAACCGGGAGCAGCGCTTAATAGTGATATGTGAGGCTGAAAGCAGCAAAAGTTCATACCTAGTGAGGCGAGCAGAGGAGAGGTGAGCAGTGTTGCGTCGCAGAAGGAGAGTTTCCACAGAATGGGGAACCATGAGAGTGAGAGGAGAACGGCGGACAAGGGACTCAGACATCTCGACCAGGCGCGCTGCAGCAGCTACAGCGCGTAGGCAAGGGGGTAAACCCTGGGCTACAGGGTCCAAGGTTGCAGAGAAATAAGCCACTGAGCGATTTCTGTCACCGTGCTCCTGAGTAAGAACCCCAAGGGCACAAGCAGATTGTTCGTGACAGAAAAGGGTAAAAGGCTTGTCATAGTTAGGTAACCCTAAGGCAGGGGCAGAGGCTAAATTCTGCTTAAGGGAGATGAAAGCAGCATTTGCTTCAAGTGGCCATGGCATGGGGTTAGGTACAGAGGATCGAGTGAGTTCTTGGAGTGGTTTAGCCAGAGAAGCATATTGGGGAATCCGTTGCCTACAGAACCCTGTCGTGCCTAAGAACTTTCTGACCTGGCGTGGAGAGCAAGGCTGGGGAAAGCTAAGGATGGCTTGTACCCGGGCTGGAGAGAGTGTACGGGAGCCCTGGGAGAGAAGGAAGCCTAGGTATGTGACAGAGGTTTGGCAGAGCTGCAATTTTGTGCGAGAAGCCTTATGACCCTTGTTCGCTAAAGCTGTGAGAAGTGTTAGTGAATCAGTTTCTGAGGCAGACAGAGAGGGGGAGCACAGGAGTAAGTCGTCCACATGTTGGATCAGTGTGGATCCTGATGGGAAAACCAGATCAGCGAGATCCCTGGCTGGGGCTTGAGAAAAATAGGATGGACTCTCTGTATACCCCTGGGGAAGGGTAGTCCATGTATATTGCTGACCCTTGTAGGAGAAGGCAAAGAGATACTGGGATTCAGAGTGAACTGGGACAGAGAAGAAAGCGGAGCACAAATCTACAACAGTAAAGTGGGTTGCATTTGGAGGAATAGACGCTAGTATTGTAGCGGGGTTAGGGACCACTGGAAAAGAAGGTATGACAATACGGTTAATAGCTCGAAGGTCTTGAACAAATCGCCATGATTTGCCATCAGCCTTTTGAACTGGGAGGATAGGGGTGTTACAGGGGCTGGAACAAGGGACAATAATTCCTTGTTCTTTTAATGCGGATATAACTGGAGCAATCCCAGCCTCTGCCTCAGGATTCAAAGGATACTGAGACAGGCGAGGCAGAGGTTTGGAATTGTCTACAGTAATCCGAACTGGGTCAGTATTTAATCGGCCCACTTCAGATGGGTGAGATGGCCATAGGGAGGAAGGAACCTGAGAGATTAGGTGCTTTAGGGACGGAGTTAAGGGACAGCAAGGGACCGGAGTGGAGAGGGAAGTTTCAGACAGCAGGGAGGCTACAGAATCACATAAGGAAGACTGAGGGATTTGCAGATAGACACCATCTGGGGAGCAGTAAATAGAACAGCCAAGTTTGCATAGCAAGTCCCGTCCCAGAAGGTTTGCAGGGGTGGAATCAGAGAGGAGGAATGCATGTTCCTCAGAGAGGGGACCGACCTGAACAGACAAAGGTTTTGAGAGGGGAAAAGAGGTAGGGATCCCTGTAATGCCAACAGCAGACACAGATTTTCCAGATCGGGGAACCACAGGCAAGTCAGTGGTGCGGATTGTAGAAAGAGAAGCTCCAGTATCAACAAGGAAAGGGAGAGAGAATCATTTACAGTCAGGACACATTCTCCAGTAGGGGACAGAGGTAATAAGGGAGCTAAAACTTTCTGAGGTTCCCCAGCATCCCATCATTGTTGGGGTGAAAAATAGGGTTGGGGATCAGCTGGAGGAACCAGCGGGGGGTTCACTTGATTTCCCATACGATTATTAGGTCGTCTTGGACACTCTCTTTTCCAGTGTCCAGGCTGTTTACAGTAGTTACAAACCCCAGTTAATCCAGCCCCCCGCCCCCTTCCGCGACCCCGTCCCTGTCCCCGGTGTGGTCTGCTTAGTCCTGAATAATGCTGTATCTGCAGAGCCATTAGCTTTTGGGAGGACTGTTCCTCCTTTCCTTTTGAAGTGCGGTGGCAACGCTCTGCTACTGCCAGCAATTTGTCCATGGTTTCAGTCTCCCATCCCACACTTATTCGTTTTAACATGCTGCCTGTGGCAGGGAGAAGACCATCAACAAATGCATGTGCCAAGGCCCCCTGCCCATTTACATCGGGCTCTTGTATTCCTGAATGTTGTAGGAAAATATCAGTTAGCCGGGACCTATAGTCGCCTGGGCTTTCTCCTTGCCCTTGCTTACAGCAATGTATTGCTGTCCAGTGTGTTTTAGGAGACCACACTTTGAGAACGGCTTGATGCTGGCGCTTCCAAAGAGCCATACACCGGTCTCTGTACGCCGAATCTGGGCCAGTACTTTTTATGGTTGAGTGGTGTGCCTCAGCTGGCCAGTCTGCGGCAGCCAACCATTTTTCATAATAACTGGCAGGAGCTAACAATTTGCACAGTTGGAAGAGATCTGTCTCAGAGGGTTCATAGGTTTCACAGATTAACAGAAACTCCTCAGCAAATTTGATAGAGTTTTCCTGTGGTTTGGGAAAACCTTTAACTATAGATAAAAGTTCCGTACGAGCCCAGGGCTTATAATCCCATATGGACTCACTTTCTCCCATTTTAAGGACTCGTAAGGGTGCCACAACAGTTTGATCAGAGTGTCTCATTAACCTCCCATCAGGTTCTCTTTTCCAAGAAGAGAGGTCAAGAGAATCTTTGCAGTCTGCTTTGGATTTCTTCTTCATAATATTTTGCAGAGCTGCGAGGCCAATGAGGGTATCTTCTTCACTTTCATTATCTGTAGTCACTGAAGATTTTTCTTTTTCTGATTTCTTATTTGGGCAGGAGTATGGTGGGGGTCGGGTTTGATCCGGATCATTGCACAGGACTGGGCAAAGGGGAGCGCTCGGACTAGTGGTGGGAGAGACTGCATCCAATTGAACTTTTAGTTTTTTGCTAGAATTTTTTTTGAGAGAGGTGAGTTTTGACTCAGTCCATCTACGATTTGCCTCTTCCCACCCCTGCATGAAGCAGTCTACTTCTCCTCTCTCCAATTTGGTTTTTGGGAGGACGAGTTTGCTTTTTAAAGCGTCCACTTGATCCTTGTCCCAAGAACCTAACAGTGGCCACTGTAATTTGGGGTTCTCTAGAGCTAATTTGGACCATTTTTCAAGAAACCTACAAGAGTCCGGTCCCTTTCTGAAATACATAAAATGAGCAGGAGTTCCCTTAGGGAACTGTTCTATCTTAGACTTTCGATTACCCATTTTAAGAGGACTTCACACAGCACTCACACAAGAAGGAAATTCGGGCTCGGCAGAGCGGTACCCAGTGCAACACACAGAAAGGAGCCCACAGGCTACTGCCTCAACTGCCCTTGCTTTCACACCAGGGGTTATACCCAAGGCGTGGTGCGGCTGCAGCTGTGCAGATTCCACTTATTCAGACTGTGGGGACGGGAACCCCTTGGTCAGCCAGTCTCCGGACAGAGATGGCTCCCAGATTCACACACACACCACAGGGAAGACGGATAGACACAAAGACAAGACAGTCCTCAAACCGGTTAAAGCACAAAAATAATAATTACCTGAGACGTCTGATTCCAGAAGCTGGATCCAAAGACCCCTACCCGAACAGAGTGGGAACCAACAAGTCCGATGGCGTAGACTGCGCTGCTGCTGTGTACCTTTCTGTCTTGTGGAGGATCGCTTGGACTAAGCGTCCAGGTGCCGGCTGCCACGATCATCCTGCAAGGCAGTCAGGGATCACACAGCCTCAGCGAAGCCGCTTGCCATCTCGGTGGAACCTCCAAATTGTCAAAGTTAGACTCAGACTCACAATTTGTCAGACCACTCTGTTTTATTAGCAAAGCCGCTCTGCTAATACATTTAGAAGTGAGCCCCCCGAGTGGGGCTTGTGTCTCTTAATTTATACTGTTTTTTGGAGAACAAGTTACAGACAAAAGAAGAAAAAGAGTTTAGTCACCACCCTTCGAGATCCCTGAGACCAGTCACGTATCTTCAATTACCTGCCACCCTTAACAATCTCCTTTAACAGCTTCCAGTTAACTTAACTAATTGCCCTTCACACCTTCCATTCTGATGCCTGCTTCTTAGACGTGCTGGCTCCATCTTAATTGCTTCTCCATTCAAAAGCTAACTGTCCCTACGTGTGCTCCCTCAGACACTTTGTAACATGTTTTGGCATGCCCTCTCATATACAATGTATCCAGCATGTCCCCTTATACAACCTTATACTTATACAACGTTATACTTCCACACAGGTATTTTGGAGCATAAGCTTTTGTGGGTAAAGACCCACTACATCAGATGCAGGAGTGGGGGCGTGTCAGAGGAGGATTTAAAAAGGGGGTCTTGGTAAAGGGGAGGGCCACAGCTGGCAAGACCTATTCGCTTAGGGTGGATGTGGCCCATTATCGGCAGTTAATGTGGAGTTGTGAACATCAAGAGAGGAGAAAACAAGTCAGTTCAGTTAGGGGGCATGTGGTCTGTTGTCAGACGCTAATGTGGAGGTGTGAACATCAAGAGCAGAGAAACTGGCATGGAAAGACGCTCTTGAAGAGTTCCACCGTGATTTAACACTCCACTCCATCAACCTCAGCCTGGACCAGTCCACACAAGAAATCCACTTCCTGGACACTATTGTGCAAATAAGTGATGGTCACATAAATACCACCCTATACCGAAAACCCACAAACCGCTGTGCTCATCTACATGCCTCCAGCTTCCATCCAGGGCACACCACATGATCCATTGTATACAGCCAGGCACTCAGGTACAACCGCATTTGCTCCAATCCCTCAGACAGAGACAAACATCTACAAGACCTTTACCGAGCTTTCCTCAAAATTACAATACCCACCTAAGGAAGTGAGGAAAGAGACTGACAGAGCTGGATGTGTACCCAGAAGCCACCTGCTACAAGACAGGCCCAACAAGGAAAACAAGGGAACACCAGTGGCCATCACATACAGCCCCTAGCTAAAGCCTCTCCAGCGCATCATCAGTGATTTGCAACCCATCCTGGACAATGATTCTTGACTCTTGCAGACCTTGGGGGGCAGGCCTGTCCTCCCCTACAGACAGCCTGCCAACCTTCAACAAATCCTCACCAGTAACTCTAAACCTGGAACCAATCCCTGCAAGAAACCTCGCTGCCAGCTCTGCTCACATATCTACACCAGTGTTATCATCACAGGGCCTAACATCAACCAAACCAACAGGGGCTCCTTTACCTGCACATCTACTAATATAATATATGCCATTGTGTGCCAGTAATACCCCACTGCAATTTACATTGGCCAAACTGGCCAGTCTCTACATAAAAGAATAAATGGACATAAATCAGGCATCAGGAATGGTAAATGTATAAAAACCTATAGGAGAACACTTCAATCTCCCTGGGCACTCAGTAACAGATTTAAAAGTAGCAGTCCTAAAACAAAAAACATTTGAAAATAAAATGGAAAGAGAAATTTCAGAGCTGCAATTAATTTGCAAATTTGACTCCATCAACCAAAGATTGAACAGAGACTGGGAGTGGTTGGCCCCTTATAAAAGCAGTGCCTCTGCTCGTGATGTTCACACCTCCACATTAGCATCTGACAAAGGGCCACATCCCTCCTGATTGAACTGACTTGTTTTCTCCTCTCTTGATGTTTGCGTCTCCATCTTAACTGCTGATAATGGGCCATATCCACCCTGACTGAATAGACCTTGTCAGCTCTGGCCCTCTCCTTTACCGAGACTCCCTCTTTAAATCCTGATCTGAAACCCTCCACTCATGCATCTGACGAAGCTGGTCTTCACCCACAAAAGCTTATGCTCCAGAATATCTGTTAGTCTATAAGGTGCTACAGAACTTCTCGTTGTTTTTGAAGATACAGACTAATTGGGCTACCTCTCTAATACTTAACTCCAGCTAAGTCATCCCAGCCAGGCCCTTGTCAAGCCGGGACTTAAAAACCTCTAGGGATGGAGATTCCATCACCTCTCTAGGCAACACACTCCAGTGCTTCACCACCCTCCTGGTGAAGTAGTTTTCCCTAATATCCAACCTACACCTCTCCTAGTGTAACAACTGTATCACCCGCTCCAGAGCTACAACCCCTGGGACCTGTTTGGAGCTGAACCAGAGAATTTGCTGATCCACAGGTTGGTTATTGTAGTGAGGGAGTCTCTCTTTCCAGTTTGCCAAGGCAAATAATCTGTGTTGCAAGCATTGTTCCATTTAATTTCCTACGTAAGCCTACAACTGGCTGGCACTGCTAGGTACCTTTCTTACATAGCTGAATAACGGGTGTGGCTTTGGACTGAAGTGGGGCACAAACTTGCGCTGGGACCCCATCATCCCAATAACAGCCTGGATCCTCTTAGTCTGGGGAGCTGGCCAATCTCTGCCTTCAACTTGGCCGGCTTTGGCTTTAGGCAACTTCTCGCCATGCTGTGGTCCAGATAAGATACCTCCACCATCTCCACCTTTCAGTTCCCAGTTTTTATCATCTGCCCAGCCTCCTGAAGCAAGTTCAGCACTGTTTAACCTGGGATATATGATCCTCCCAGATCTGACTCAAGACACACTTCAGTGTACACCAGGGCAAAACCCTCCACCCCTCAGCAGCTGACCCACCAGGCACTGGATGGTGGCAGATGTTCCCTTGAGGCCAAAAGGCAGGACCAGGAACTCGGAGCCCCAAAGGGGTGAGAAAAGCAGATTTCAGCCTGGGTTCTGAATCCAGTGGCACTTGCTAATAACCCTTGGTGAGATCCATAGTAGTGAGATAATGAGTCCCCCCCAGCTTATCTTGGTGCTTGTCAGACCTAGCCATGAGATGCAGTGATGGCATTAAACTTTCAATATTCCACACAAAACCCGATCGACCTGACCCTTATGGGAACCAGCACCGTGGGAGAGGCCCAAGGGCCACACAGAGGCTGGATCACTCCTAATGCCACTATGTCCTTCACCTGTCCCCAGTAACATCACTGAGTGCATAACAAGGCCTTTCTGTGCTCGGCTCTGTGTTACTGCAGGTTCTAATCCAATATCAAAAACCTATTAGAGATGGTGATAGATCCTGCTGGGAGTGCAGGGGACTGGACTCGATGACGTCTGAAGATCCTGTCCAGTTCTGTGAGACAGGTATACCTCCATATATCAGAAATATCCATGTAATCTTTGACAAAGGCAAGGTCTCACCTGGTGAGAACAATAGTGGATTGGGCCTGTTTTTGTAGCAAGGTTTCTGCGTGTTTTAGATGATTTTGCCAAGAACTAAACAAAGAGCTGAACTTGTCCATACAGGCTCTGGCAAATGTCTGGAATCCAAATAACATCACGTCAATGTAGACATTCACGTCCTTTATGGTGTAGGAATTCTGGCATTTAGCCAATGCACGCAATGTGGAGGTTTGCCTCTGTTTACTTTTTCATGCATACAGCACATTATTTTTGGAATGTCCTTTCTTATGTGAGATGTTCTAAGACTAATTACAGACACCAACTGTGCAATAACAGCACCACAAGGTTTTCTAACAGATCATGTGTTCTTATGCTTCACTTTTAACATATTCTAGGTTCTTTTAAAAATCCTGCTCCTGGTATGTTTTTACAGTTTTTGGTATCAGCAGTACATCAGTTATGCAAATTAGCATCATCAACAAAAACAAATCAATTTCAACAAAACAAAGCACTAGAATGTAGCACTTTAAAGACTAACAATTCCGCGGCTTTGTTTTGTTGGAGTACAGGCTAACACAGTTACCACTCCTTTACAAATCAGTTTCAAGAGTTCCTTTACACTTCTTGTCATGCCAGAGCTTTGACTCAATACCATTGGAGTTCTGGCATTTCAGAGTCAACCTGTGTCTCCCCTTTGCAAATTCAAGTTTTCTTCTTCTTCCTTGCCCTGCGTTAGTTAGCCAGACGGCTACTTACCATGCCTGTGGCCAAGTTTCCTGGGGTCCCATAAAGTTTGTTTGCAGCCACCAGCCCTGGCTCTCAGTGCTCCATGCTGCTATTTAGCTGTACTTTACCTCTAAATGTCTCCTAAGACCCCAATAAGCAGTGAAATTGCTCGTAATGCTGCTAGACAATATTGACCTTCTGTGGTCCAGCAAATTCTCTCATTCAGCACTGGTCAGGTCCTGAGGGTGCCAGCCTAGAGAGGTTCAACCTGTTGTGTGAATGCTGCCACTTTCTACATGAATATCTTTAACACGCTTCAGAAATGGAATGATGCTCTCTCTTCCTTTAAAAAAAAAGGCAAGAGCCTTTCAGAAACCATTCTGTCTTCCCTCTGCTCCAGAAGCCTGTCACTTGGTTCACTGCTTGAAACTTCCTCTACGACACACATCTCCTCTATCGCTGTGACCTCCAGGTTTATCAGAGTGCAGCCAGGAGACGTGTGCGGTACATTCCTGCCCCTTGTACCAATCTCTTCTCAGGGCGGTTTTTGCAGTGTCACCCTACAGCCATTTCCATTTGAATGTTTGCCTTTGATCTGCTTTCAATGCTTACTGTTGGCAGCTCTTTAAATGGTTTTAAGGGGAAGATACTGTCCATAGAGCCTAAAAGTTTCCCTGAAATGTTTTTCAGTTGAACCTTTACCCTTAACAGTGGTAATTTTGCAGTGGCCCTCATTTCCTTGTTGTCCTTCTTGCATTCAGTGACATAAAAGTCCCCACCCTTACGTTTGTTTCCCCATACCTGGAGCTTTCTTCAGCATACCGACTTTGTTGTTGTGCTTTGGAAATATTACAAAGAGCCCATGTGCTGGTGGCCCACTGTCTAGATTTTAAATTTATTGCTGTACTCAGTGTGGAATTCTTCCCCAAGCTCATTGGCACCTGGTATCTTTACACAAATGGAGAAGCGGGTGTGCACGTAAAATCCAGACTCAGAGAACAGTGCACACCCATGCAAACTGCGGGTATGTACGCTGACCATGCAGTTTGCTAAAACTTAGCCTGGAAGTACCACATGTTAGTTGAAAAGCTGGTGTTTTGGTTTTGCACAGTTCAGTGCAAAGAAAATAAAACGCCATCAAGGAATCCATGCCAACATCCTTAACCAGCTTATGCAATTCTTTATAACGAATGATTAGTTTGTGGGGAAAAAGTACACGTCTTACCTGCCCTCATGCATTCTAGGGGCACACACCTTTGCCCAGTTCCTGGGACTCCAGGAGTAACCCTGTTACGTCGTCACCTTAACCCAATTCCCAGGGCTCAGGGTGGAGCTTCCTGCAGGTTTGATAGATGTCTTACCAGTAAAAGGACCTTAATCAGTAATATCCTGCCTTCCTTTTGTGTGTCTTGTGTTTACTACCAAGCCAACAGTGTACACATGCTAAGCGCATGCTCCCAGATATGACAGACTTCTATGCAAGGGGACCAGTTAGGGTGTGTCTACCCAGCAAAGGTATATCAAAACAACAGCCACAACGTCAAAATAGCTGTTGTGTTGTGTGGACGCTCGCAAAGTTATTTCAAGATTTCAAAATAGCGGGTGGCTTATTTCAAAACTGCTAAACCTCGTTGCAGAAGGAGTAGCACCTATTTTGAAATGGCCGATACCAAATAGGCTCTATTCTCTGTCTACAGCGCCCCTACTTCAAAATAAGCCATAGTCCATCCAATGGCTCTGTTTGGAAATAGCGTCCCCATGCAGGCCTTATTTTGACAGACCAAAACGCTATTTCAAAATGCACTTTGTGTGCAGCCGCGCTATTTCAAACTAAGCAATTCCGGAAAACCCCGTCAGCTGCGTTTACACGAGCGTGGGCTTCCGAAAACGGGGTGCTCTTTTGAAAAGCGCACGGAGAGTCCGCACACACAGCGCACTCTTGAAAGTAAGTTGAAAGAACGTGGCACCCCTGTCGGATCAGCAAGAGCTGCTCCTTTTGAAATTCTTTCAAAAGAAAGCGTGTGTAGATGCTCCACAGGCCATTTTTTTTTTCCGAAAGAGGAATCCTGCACGGCGCCAGCCAGCTCTGTGATCTTTAAAGCTGGACAGACGCAGAAACCCCATGGCAGGAAGCTGAGAGCCTGCTAGTAGCAGGCACAGCATGAGCCCCTTGCAGCTCGCCCTCTCGGCCATCTCTGCAGGCCAGACGACAGATGGACAGCAGCTCCTGAAGAACTGGGCGCCATCCTGGATGGACCCAGAGCTGTGGGACCTCCTTGGACTGTGGCAGGAGGAAGAGGTCCTGCAGGAGATGGGTGGCAAGTGCCACAAGGAGGTAGCCTTCACCCAGATCGCAATTGGGCTTGCGCCCCAGGGACACCCTGCCCGCATCCCTGACCAGGTGTGGAGCAAAGTATAGGAGCTGCAGCAGGGCTATATCTGGGCCTGGAACTCTGGCAGGTGCTCAGGGGCAGGGCCCACATCCTGCTCCTACTACAGGGAGTTCTGCAGTCTCCTGGGGAGCAGGGACAGCTCCCCTACCTCCACCTGCCAGCTGGGACACCACGGCGGATGAGCCACACCCTAGTGATGAAGGGGAGCCTGGACCTGAGGACTGCCCCAGGCTCCCAGAGCTGGAACCAGACACCGAGGTCTCCAGAGATGGGTGGACCCTGTGTTAGACCTGCCCTCCCAGCTGTTGAGCCAGAACTCAGGGAGGGACCTTCCGGTAAGTACCCAGTGGGGCACACACTCCGGCTTGGGGGGCAGAGGCACCACAGCTGCCAGCACACCTGGGCCAGACACAGCCCAGTTGGCCGTGGCTCCCAACACACCATAGCAGCTGCTGGCGATGCTCAGCACCAGCTGCCATGGACAGCACCATGAGCCGCTCACTTGGGGAGGGGTAGGCAGGGCCGGATGTTGCACGGGGTTAGTCCCATGTGGGTGGGGACCCCCATCAGTGCCTGCAATCCCCCATGGCCACCCTGCTGTTGGATGGGGGACAGGGGAGCTGCTGCCCTTGGGGGTTGTGGCATATGGCATCCACGGCAGCGGTGTGGGACTGACGAGCTGTCTCTCTCTCCCTTTCCATCTGTACAGCTGTGCCATCAGAGGGCCAGGAGAGCCCTGCCCCCTCGGTCATGCCAGACAGCCCACCAGAGGCGTCAGACAGGGCCTCTGCACTCCACCACCAGCACCATGGTGAACCTATGCCAGGAGGGCCCAGAGGCACATGGCAGATAATGCCCTCCACACCACCGCTGTCTGCTGCTAGGCAGAGGTAGCTGAGTGGCGCCTCTGGCTGGAGGAGGAGGACATGGCCTGGCAGCGGATGGCCTGGTGGGGGAACTAATGAGGCTCCCCCAGGACATTGCAGCCACCTTCTGGGAGCTTCTGGCCCAGCTCCCCTACCCCAGCTGACCCCCTCCACTCCCACCCTTCCCACTGAGGTCCTCCCACAGCCCTACATCCCCATTCACCCTGCCCCACCCCAGCTCCACTGGGGACCCTGACCCAGGGGCAGGAAGGGATACTGGGGCTAATGGGTCTCGAGGCCCTCCACCTGTGCCCGGGACTAATGCTCCCTCATTGAGGTGCCCCCCTGCACATAGTAATTCCCCATTTTCTACTGTAAATAGTTGTTAGCATGTTCTGTATGAATCCACATGTTGTTTCATGCGGTAAAAGAGTTTATTTTCTCACCATCCCTGTGTGCATGGGGTTGTGTGAAGGGTGGCTGTGCAGGGCAGGTTGTTAGTGGGGCCCATGAGCAAAGTGCTCATAGAGAGCTTCCCAAGTGTGGACCCGGTCCTGGTTGGCCTAGTGGTTAGGGGAGGTGGCTGGCTGTTCGTATCCTGGGCCAGACTTGGCCACCCACCCCTGGTTGAAATGCCTTGCCCGCCACAATATTGTGGAGGGCACAGCAAGCACCCACCACTTGGGGTATATTCCACAGTCCCACCTCCAGGTGTGCCAGGCAGCAGTTGAACCGGCCCTTCAAGTGCTTGAATGTGCGCCCTACCACGTTGCAGGTGTGGCTGAGCTAGGAGTTGCAGAGCTCCTGGGTGGAGTCAGAGTGGTCAGTACAGGGCCACGTAAGCCAGGGCTGGAGGGAGTAGGTAGCAGCTGCCATCATGCAAGGAGGCATGGGGGTATCCCAGCGTGGGAGCTGCCACTGGGGGATGAAGGTCCCTGCCCCCATGCGCCAGCAGAGGCCAGAGTTCCTGAACACGTGGACATCGCGTGTGTGGCCTGCCTAGCCCACGTATATGTCCGTCAACTGGCTCTTCAGGTCTACCAGGGCCTGGAGGACCACAGAGTGGTGGCCCTTTCAGTTGACCTAGGGGCCCGTGCTGTGTCCTGGGGCATGGCTGGGGATACGGATCCCATCCAGGGTGCCAAAGCAGTTTGGGAACCTGAGCCTTGCAAAGCCGGCGATGGCCATGTCCAGATCCCCGACACGGCCGACTCTCCGCAGGAGCATGGCATTGGTAGCCCAGACGACCTGCATGGGACGGAGGGCGTGTGCACCCATGAGGTCATGATGCGGTGTGCCCAGTGCCCCCTCCTGGCCCCCAGTCCCTGAGAGTCCTCCTTTGCCAGGAGCCCTCTCTCTCCTCCCTCTGGTGTGTGCGTGACCCGAGCACGCCTTACCTCCATGAGGACGGCCCTGGTATTGGCCTTGCCCACCCCAAACTGGTGCCTGATGGAGTGGTAGCTGTTCAGGGTGGCCAGCTTCCAAACAAGTATGGTGACCCTCTTTTTGACAGGGAGAGTGGGCCATGTCCATGTGTGCTGGTGTCTCAGGGAGGGGGCAAGCTACTGACAGTGCTCCAGGAAGGGATGCCTCTTCATCCTGAGGTTCTGGACCCACCTGGCATCATCCCCCCTGCCCCCTCACATCACCAGCAGCTCCCACCAGTCGGAGCTACTGGGGTGGCTGCAGAGTCACCGGGTACCCAGGGGGAGGGCCAGCAGGGTCCTGGGTAGAGGGGTTCCATGGCCCCAGCAGGGGGGCTTGCCCACAAGAGAAGGTGGTGCGCAGCTGCGACTGTATTCACAATGGCCAGTAGTAGCTGCTCGTGTCGGTCCATCTGGCTGGGCAATAGCCCTCCGGTTCCTGCACTGGCTCTGCGTGGCTGGTGACTGCTCAGCAGGCTTCAGTGTGTGCAGGGCGAGGGTCTTATGGAAGGACTGGCCGTGGCCCCGGAAGGGCTTGTCAGCCATGCCACCCCTTCGGCGGGTTCCTCTGGCCTGTGCTTTCGAAAGAGCGCCTGGGGCTGTGTGGACACTGTCTCTCAAAAGAGCAGATTGAAGGGACGATCCACTTCTCGTGTGTGGACGTGCTCTTTCGCAAGAGCAACAAGAAGTCCTGGGGCACCTTATAGACTAACAGATATTTTGGAGCATAAACTGTCATGGGCAAAGACCCACTTTATCCAGGGGAATGTCTTCTGGACACTCACCTTTCGAAAGTGTGCTGTGGTGTAGACGTAGCTTTCCGGAATAACTCATTCCAAACTAACACTGCTGTGTAGACACAGCCTTATAGTTCTACTTTTACATTTCTCTTACTAGGCTCACCAATCTTGGCCAGGCAGGTGACTTTGGTTTGACATCTCCTCTCAGCCTGAGCAAAAGATTTTTCCAACACGTTGATGGGTCTCTCCATCTGGCACTACCCTCTTGCATTGCAGTGCAGCAGAGGGGAGAGTTGAGATGATGAAAAACGCTCCTGAGATGCTTCAGGGATGTGTTCTTTCTAGCCAAATAAAAAAGGCAAAGGAAGTTAGCTGTCAGAAACAGAGGTCATACACAAAAGGGGGACATGCTAAAAATGCAGCAGTCTAGCCAAACGTCACGAAGAGTGGGACAAATTATATCTTTCAGCTTGCTTTTTGCCCCCTCCACCCCTCACAATCCTAAATAACGCTTCAGGCTGGTGCCAGTGGTACATTATTCCCCATTTTGTACGTAATGCATTAAGTGTTAAGAGTTAAAAAGTAGCTTATATCCAACCTGGTTTTGTGTAAAGTAGCAGAGCAATGCCACTTACCATGGACAATGACACACTGGAAAGGAGAGTCGACACTTGAAAGTTCTATAAAAGTGTAAATGAAGCTACATCTGGCATATAAAACACAACATGCAGCCTGCAAAAGACTTGCTTAGACAGCTTGGTAGACTTACACAACCTGTCAGTCAAAGCACACCTCTTTGTAATCACCATTTACCCCTGTCCCACGAAAGCTCAGCACCGAATAAATCATTTTGTTAGTCTTCAAAGTGCTACATTTCTGCTGCTTTGTTTTGTTGGAATACAGATTAACACAGGCACCTCTCTGTTACCATTTATCCCTTTCTTCAAATATACTCGGCACACGAATAAAAAATTGCACCCTGTCTTCATTTTCTTTAATAGGATTCCTAATAGTTTTCTGGAACTTTGTTTCGGAAGGGATAGTTTTAAATATTTATGCAATTCCTCTTGAAGTTCTAGGTTTCTCTTTTGCAAATCTACCTAAACGTACAAAGAAGAAACTTGTACTTTGACACTATTTGGCTGAAACCCAAAATATGAACTCACCACTTTTTGTTCCTTGTAATTCTTGGATAAGAGGAAAGCTGTCAATATGAGTAGGTCTAAAGATTCACGGAGGGTCAGCCGCAGTTGGTGGACCTGGTAAATTGAGGTTCTTCCGTAAGACCTCATACTTGCAAGATTTGATGTAAGCTGCTACCTTCCTTTCAGATACCTGCTCTCAACAGGGTTTTTTCTGCTCCTCCAGTGTGTGCATTTTTATTCAATAGGTGGCGCAAATGTCTAATTTCTGTGATTCTTTTCTGGTCAGAGGACTTTGGTTTCATTTGTTCACAAAGCTATTGTACCGTTAACAAGAATTCCCTTTTTCTGAGGAATTGCTCTCAATATTTCAAAGCTTAGCTACTTGTGTCTTTTAATATATTGTGCTGTACTTCATATTTCCAGAATTTAACAACCAGAGTGTTCTATAAAAATATTTGGTGACGAGCTTTTGTGGGACAGACACACTTCTCCACATCTGAAGAAGTGGGTCTGTCCCATGAAAACTCATCACCTAGTAAATTATTTTGTTAGTCTTTTAAAGTGCTACTTGACTCCTTTTTCATTCGGAGAGATTACAGACTAACACGGCTATCTCTCTGGTACTATGAAAAATTGTTATAGTTCCTTTAAATGTGATACTTAATCAAAACACCAAAAACTTTGTCCCCATTTAGTACCCTTTGGGGTTTAAATAGACTGACATCAGTTTAGAGGAACAAGAGTCTCCCTACTCAGTGAAAAAATCTAATTGCCAAAAGACAGGCAAGAGAAACTGGTCATGTCAAACTAGAAGCATGAACAGCTTGGATAGTCAGAGCACCTGTGAGTTTAATTCAAACTTCTGCTTTCTTTGGGTCAAACAGCAAGTCAATTCTAGTAAATTTTAAATCAAGTTCTGGTCACATCTTTGCAATTTAGGTCTACTACAAGCTAAAAGGGACTTACTATTAGAGCCATCAGTCACTGTCTTTTTGCTTGTATGTCTTATACTAGTTCCTTTAATGAAATATGGGGTACTGGATAAAAGCACTTATTTGCTGTTATAACTGTGCTTACACAGGGGTTTTACTAATATAGAAATGGTGGTCGTGGATCGAGATTCATCCCAAGCTGAGCAACAACAAAAGTTTGTGGCATAGACTGGATCTGGGAGTAACTGTAATCTGATGCAATCGGGTTTCTGTTCCTGGTGTCGCCCAGTGACTGACTTTGCAGAACACCGCTCTATTCAGCCAGTGAATTCATCCCATCACACATCTAGTTGGGGCTCTCTGGTCCTGAGGAGGTCTTATTCCTGATGACCCCCTCACAGTGAAAACACATGCTGAGCCTCTCCAATCCAGAACTCTCTCATCCAGCAACACCCGTAATCCGGCATGATTTAGTTAGCGGGATGACCACATAGCATGGATGTGGCCAAGTTTCCCATGGTCCCATAAGGCTTGTTTCTAGCCACCAGTCCTGGCTCTCAGTGTTCTGGGCTGTTACTTAGTTGTAGTCTACCCCTGAATGTCTTCTAAGAGCCCAGTAAGCTGTGGATGTGTTGGTAATGTGCTAGAAAATATGGACCTTCTGTCATCTGGCCAACTCTCTCATCCAGCACTGGTTGGGTCCCCAGGGTTCTGGATGAGGGAGGGTCAATGGATACTAATCTGTCCAAGTCCAAATGACACTTGACACATTGGTCCTCCACCAATGAGCAATTTCAGCTTGTGCATTAGCCATTGCAATTTCCCCTTCAAATTTAAAGACAAATATCTAGATATGAGAAGAACACACCTTGCAAATAACTCAGCGGTTGACCTCTGGTTTTGGATAAATTGCATCATACCCTAATACCTCCATTTTATTCCCCTCTGTAAAGTGGGGGCTGTAGCAGGGGCAGTGTCACTCCTGGGCACCAGACCTCTGCTGAGTCCAGAGTTCTGCAGTATGGGGCCTGCTTGTCCTCACCAGGGTTTGGGCTTTGGTCCCTTAGCCCAAAGACAGCAGATAGGAGTCCACTGAGCTGAGTGACCAGTCCCCGCCCCAGACTCCAGCTGAGCCCTGGGGTTTACCAGGGACAGGGAGCCCAAACACCCCCTGCAGGAGCTCCTCACCTCCTCTTC
The DNA here is from genome assembly GCF_033958435.1 of Carettochelys insculpta. Lineage (NCBI taxonomy): Eukaryota > Metazoa > Chordata > Testudines > Carettochelyidae > Carettochelys > Carettochelys insculpta. The sequence continues at coordinate 127,378,800 of NC_134140.1, read as the reverse complement.
CGTCTCTGGAACTCATGAGGTTCTCCTTGGTCACTCTCTTAACTCTCTCCTTGTCTGCTCTCGTCTCCTCGCTTTTCTCCAACCTCCTCTTTCACTCTCTCCCCCATCCCTGCTGGGGGAAGGCTTTTTAACAGCCCTGCGGCAGCCTCAGGTAGGCTCAGCCGGTCCTTACTTCATAGCAGCCTCTTCCCTGCTGCTCCCGCTCGGCCTGTGATGCTGCCTGACTAGCCAGGCCTGTTCTTCCTTAGAGCTGCTTCTGGCCTGACCCTGTCACAGGGTATTGATACTTGCCTGCCTTTTGTGAAGTGCTTCCAGATCCAACGAGCGAAACGCTGCTACGGATATTGTTGTCCCAGAGAAATGCATGGGCTTTCTAGCCCCAGCAATGCTTTCCTGCAAACCTTCCTCTCTGGTGCGCAAGGCCAGATTGAGTTGGCATGTTTTACTTCAGGCTTATATATAGGCCCCTATGGCTTAAACTTCCAGGCAGGAAACAAGCTCCTGGTGGGAGGAATTACCTACAGCTGAAAAGTGGGTGTGAAGTAGCTGTAAGTATCCTGCACACAAAACTACAGTAGGGTCTGAGTCTGTGAACCCAGAGCATGCGACTGACCCCGATTCCTACAGTAAACCCTGGAAATGCGCGATTTCCAGTCACACTTAACTCACTCCCCCATGGCTGTGGCTCAGCTCCCCCGGCTCTGCACGGCCCCAGCTCCCCCGCCAGCTCCACTCACCACCCACACATATCTCCTGCTCACCCCAAGGCCTGGCTCTGGCTCCAGCTCACCACCCCTCAAGCCCTGGTTTAGCCCCCATTCAAATTCCCCATGGCCTGGCTCACCAGCCCTGCAAATCTACAGCTCAACTCTACCCCTCACCACTCTGCAGCCCTAACCCACCCCAAGCTTAACCCTCCCCAACTGCCACCCCACCCCAGGACTTACCTTTCAACTGCTTCCCCAGCTGCAGAATGTGTGTTCGGCCAGGGAAAAAGCCAGACCCCCACCTACACGACATTGGGGTTACACGAGGGTGCATGGACCGGAACCCTCGTGTAACTCGAGCATCTGCTGTATTTGAAAACTGGGATTGATTTTAGGCAGTAGATTCAGATGCCACCAGGTGCTGCTCTTTGGGTAATTTTGAAAATCTTGAACTTGCAAGAACCAGGGGGAACCTACGGCACAGATGAATGCTTCAGCTGGAGCGTGGATCGCTGTCCAACAGGCAAGAGTAAGCCAGTGTTGTCAGACCTTGCTTGTGTGTGTGTGCCGATTTCTGGCTCATTGGCAGCTATGAAGAAATAAACTCCTTGAACGTTTTTTGCTCCTGGTTCCATGTAGCTCCTCTATATCTTTGGAAATGGCTTTTATTTTTCTTCTCAGGGAACACATCTGAGCAGGAAAAGCACTTAGGCCCTTATAATCATAATGAGTTTGTGAGGAACCCGAGCACTAGTTGTAAATGTCCTAAAACCAGAATTCAGTTTGAGCAAGGTCAAATTTTGTATCAGTTCTCTCTGGAGCCAGATGTGGTCCAGGAGCTAACATGTACGCCTCTTAACAAAAGGTTAAGGCCTTTGCTCCTAAAATAAGGTAAAAATATAGATCTCTCCTCTGACCCTCCAAAGATAAAGTATAAATAAGAGCCGCATTCCATTTAACAGTATAAGAAATCATACTGTAAGCCACACACGGGGAAAAATAGCCTCATCCATGCCTTGGACTGAAGGGATGTGGTGGAATAAAAGACCCCTCACACCAGCTGATTCTCCAGGGCTCCCAAATCAATTGCTGTTGGTGTTATAAACTCAAGGGCTACTTCTACCGTATCTCTCCCTTTCAGAAGGGCCATGTAAATGCAGCGGATTGAAAACACTAGTGACGCACTGATATGAATATTCAGCACTGCATCGGAAGTGCTGCTTTTGAAAGGCAAAATAGCCATGTGGCCGGGGTTCCTTTAAAAGGAAGCCCCGCTTTGGAAAGCCCCCTTCTTCCTGAAAAAAATTGGGAAGAAGGCTGTAAACCAAGGCTGTTTGCGACTGACTTGCATGGTAACGTTCTCTAATGGCGACTCTTTGCAGTTGGTGCCTCTTCCTGGCCACCTTCGGATTAGCTCTGTCGAGGAATTGTGCCCTCCTGTGGGAGGGCCCCTCCTGTCATCTCACCATGTGGCCTCCTCACTCCAGGCACTTCAGCCTCCTCTTTGTGAGTTGGTCTTCCAAGCCAGGTCACTACCGAGTTCCCCCTGCTGGGGGTTACTAAAGTTCCTACTGCCAAGTCTGAGACTTCTCCAGTACAAACCTCACGGTGCCACGTCATCTTCGAGGGAGTCCAGGCCCAATCGCTACACTGGGTTCCAGTCAGGGATCCTCAATAAAACCGTTCTGGTCTTTTCTCTCCCTTCCTGCTTCTTTCCTCTCCTGGTTCCCTCCTGTTCTGGGTGTACCAGCTTCAGCCCTTCTGCCCAGGGACTGGCTGTGCTCTGTTGCCAGCTTCTTGGCTTAGGAAGGCTCTTCCTGTTTCTCTTGGCCTCGGCATCTGTTTTCTATTTTCACTCCCTGTGGCCTCTTTCTCTGGTAGGGGCTTAAATGTGGGCGAAGCCATGTAATTCTGCAGGCACACCTGAGCCTCCAGGTCTCTGTTGGGTCTCAAGCACTTGTCTCAGAAGTGCCTGGATCCATCCTTGCAGGGGTGGTGACTCTGCACTCCAGCCTGGGAGGATGTAAGTGCCCTGTGCCCCTGTCTCGCTCCCCAAAGCAAGTTTCTGCATATTATGGTGCAATAGACTTTTCCTTTTTTCTTTCCAGAAGTGACCTTTGTACTCCCCTTGTCTCAGAAGTAACCGTCTCAGACGGTTTATTTTTACAGGGCACCACAGTATCTTAAACTCCCCTTATCCCGGGGTCGCCACGTGCCCTCCTTCTGCACTATGTTGTGGCAGGGTGTCACCATTAATCTGGTACCTCCTGCTTGCTGCTCTGGGGATTAGCTCATCAGGCCAAAACCCCCGTCCCATGGTCGTATCCCATCGTCACTCATCTCTCTCTCTAGTCTGCAGCACTTCTCTCCCTCCAGGAACTGCAGCATCCTCTTCCTGACTCAGTTCTCCAGCCAGGTCACTCCACGTTTGCCAGTTTGTGGGATATACCAAGACTTTGCTTCAGTAGCCTTAGGCAGTCTTCCCATTCACTGCCAAGGGTGCTGCTCCTTCAGCGGCTGGTCGGGCACCAAAGTCTGTCATCTTCTCTGGGTTTTAGCCTAGGGATCCTCATCTCCATCGTTCTGGGCTTGCCTCTTGCTGCTCCTTCCCTGGACTGCCTCCTACCACTTCTGGTTTGCCTCTTGCCCTTTGCATACCTTTTCCAAACCTTTGTCCCAGGGAGTAACTGCTGATTAACATCTCTGCAGCCTCCAAATACCCCTCCCTCTTCCCAGGGAGTGATTACCCCATCCCAGCAGCCCAGCCCTTGCCTGTTGCCAGCTTCCTGACTGTGTGCTCTGGCTATTCCTGAATAGCTGAGCTTGCTTATGCAACCCACACGCCTATGTGTGGTTTGCTGTCACGAATAGGGGCACCTAGGCCACTTCATAGGGAAAGAATGGGTCTCCTGTGGCTTCAGATGGGAGCCAGCTGGCCTTTAGCTCAAACTGTAGAGGCTCCTGCGCTAAGTTCTAGACGTCCCAGGTGCAGCTGTGCTTACAACAGATCCCTGCTCCCCGGCTCTTCCGCCAGATGTGTGCAGCCTCTGGAGCAAATAGGCCTACCAGGCGACCTTAACCCTTTCCAGCCCGGTGTGTGGTAGGCACCCATCACGGGCACTTTCAAGCTACATAATGTCCTACGTGATGAGAGAACGAGAAGCCCTGTGGCATTTCATAGACTAACAGCTTTACTGGAGCGTAACATCGGATGAAGCGGGTCTTTGTCCGTGAAAGATTATGCTCCAATAAAGCTGTTGGTCTATAAGGTGCGTCAGGATTGCTCGGTTTTGCAGATACAGGCTAACATGACTACCCCTCGATATTTGTCTGATGAGGGTATCTAGCTCTACTTTTCAGGTGTCCTCAGAACTAGTATATCTACTTCTGGAAGCACTCCAAGGATGCAGTACAGGAAGCACAAGCAAGGAGTGGAAGAATAGCTCATGCCTGCTGTAAAGAAGTGCAGTGATATGGGTATACTGAGGTGCTGTTGCAAGTTAACTCCTCTCTGTGACCTGTTTTCCAATCAGTTACACTCTCACCTTACGCTAGCTCCACTGAGGTTGTATTTCCCTAGACTGAAGGGCTCTGCGCACACCCTACTTCAGATCCTCTACACAGAGGGTTGGAATTTCAGAGATGGCTACCAGGCACCACTCCAGCCGTTCCATCGCAGGTTCCCTCTGCTGACTGGCCCTGGAGGCATTACATGGGTGGAGTTTCTGCTGATATCTTCCTCTCATCCCACCGTCTCCACAGAGAAGGATGGTGCCTCTGCCTTCCCTATGCCAGGATGAACTGGGTCCTAGCTCGGATGTCGTAGTTGGGGTTGATCCTGCTTGAAGCAGGGGGCTGGACTAGATGACCTCCTGAGGTCCCTTCCAGACCTAGGAAGGACTTCACAAAGGCCATATCCCCTAGAACAGGACACTGTGCAATGGCCCTCTTCTAGTCCAGGCTGTTCGGATGTCGTATGACCTTTACCCAGCAGAACCTCTGATCTGGTGTGAAGCCAGAGCTGGGCCTGGATCCTTTTCAAAGACCAGCTCAGCCCTACATATACAGCTCAAATCACACTCCTGAGAAAGTGACTCCTCCTCCCGCTAACACCCTGGGTTTGACTAGGAGATGATATTGAAGATCTATGAATCCTGCACTGAAGTGAAGCCCCAGGCATTCTCTTTGACATGAGTATGAGGGAAAGAAGGGTTCCCAGCATTTGTGAACTCCGGTGCCTGTCGCTCTAACTTGAGCCTGTCAGCAGTGGTACGTGGCAGGCCAAGGTGATCTGGAAAAAGCCAACCCCTGCACTACAAACCCAAGAGCAGAGAGGGGGAATAGGTACAAAGGTCCCTCACAGGCTGCCTGGTGTAAAGCAAGGTGGCTCCCTTTGGAGCTTGTGTCCTGGAGACAGTGATCACTGCCACTCAGTGATAAAGTCAGTGTCAAGATGAGGAAGTGACCACATTGTTCTCTTCAGTCTGCGCTTCCCACGTGCCCCATTATTTCCTGGTTTGACTCCTCTCGGGACCCATTTCACTCCCATACTCTCTGCATCTGCCCTTGAGCTCCTGGATCAAACTGGCTCAGAGGAAACCCACTTTCTTGTTCAGCTCCAGGCCTCGCACACACCATCAGCAAGGCAGCTCCTCTCATGACACCGCCCTCTGCCCTGCCCTCTATCAATCCTTCAGGCTCCAAACCTGAAATATCAGGACTACTTGAACCACAGCCACCCTTGCACTATAAATTCCCTTGCCTGAGCAGATTTTAAAAGCTGTCTACGGGAACGCGCTAGGCTACCAGTCTTCATTGTCTTCCTGTTCCACTGACATCATGATTTTCTGGCCACAGTGTTACCGCAGTGACCCAGAGAGGCACCATGCCTGGGCTGCCAATCAGTGCTGCCTGGGACAGTGAAAACTGTGTTTTGAAGGGAGTTTCCAAATGAGCAGAGATTGTCCGATCCTCCGCTGCCCAGAGACATTTGCATTACAACAGTCTGGTTCCCTTTCTGGGGAGTTGCTGGTTTTCCCCTTACACTATCTTCAGAGTCAAGTACAAACGGTGTTTGGCTGGCTTTTAAATACTGCTCCATGAATGCTCATGGTGGCTAGCCCTGTTCTGTAGTGACAAGTCCCTTGTTGGCCCCCTGGGGGTTCTGCACTTTTTGGAAGATTTGGTGTTCTCAGAGAGAGAGAGGTGGGTTTCTTGCTGCCTTGGATCTTTCCAGGGGCAAGGCTTTCCATTTACTGAGCCCTTCTCATCATAGGCAAGTCCCCTTCAAAAGGTTCTGATGCCCTTGTCCTTCCACAAGGGCAGCTGTCCAGGGGAAGCAGGAGGAGCCCCGGCCTGCCCACTACTGTGGGCTCCAGCCCAGTGGCCCTAGATGGGAGGCAGCTGATGGGGCTTTTCCTTGTCTCCAAACACAGCAGCCTTTCCCTGGGCTGCTTCTCCCACCGCTTCTGTCTCGCACCTTCCCTCTGTACCTGGCTGAGCCAATTCTCTTCTTCCAAAACCTCAATCCTCCAGCCTCTCTTTCTGGTCCACTCCTCACTTCCTTCCACCTTCCCTGCCTGGGGAGACGGGATAAACCTTTTAGAGTGAGCCAGGAGGCCTGAACTGGCAGCAGGCATCTAATTAGCCTTTTTGCTGCAGACTAATTCTAAACAACCCCCAGCTGCCTGCCTTGGCTTCTGGGTTGCACTCTGTGAGCCCTGGTGGGGGGAGGAAAAGGCACTGACCAAGCTCCCAGAATATTTGCCTTCCACCAGACTCTTGTAGTGTGCTGCCCATGGTCTGCCACAGTACCCAACTAGCTTAAGTTCAAGGGGTCAGTTATTCTAATACATAACCCCCAGCCTATTTTACAGCTGATAATGTTGTACCGTTTGGAGGCTGGGATCTTCTAATCTAAGAGGTTTTTACAAATGTTTCAAATATTTGATGAAAAAGCAGTCATACAGGGAAAGGTCACGATACTAAGACTTTTTTAGCTACAAGCACATCATCAGGAAATTTAAAAAAATAGTGGAAACAGCAGAGATAAAGGTCCTTCTCAAAATCAACATAGGTTCCTCTGGAAAGAAGAAACAATTCTACACAAAGGAGTCAGTGAGATGCATGGGAAGTGAATGTGCATTACACCTACGTTGTGGTTGGAGGAAAGGTTATAGCACGCCTGAAAAGGAAATGGCAAGTCTCTCTTTTGGCACTGCCTTTGTCATTTGTGAGTCAAACTCATGGATGGCTACATTGAAAACGTGATGCTATGATGCTAACCTATTATTAACTCCGCCCGTACAACTTTTACTTGCACTCAGAATGAAGCCACTTCAGAGCAGAGATAGTAGCCACAAGTATGATAGTTTTTCCAAATTGAATCTAAGTTCTCTAACCTGCCTTGGCATAACTGTTCTTCCTTCCACATTGAGTGACTGGGCTACCCAAAGCCAGCCAAGGTCTGTCTCTGCATGTTCTGGCCATATTGGGCTGGTGCAGGGCCACTTTGAGGGGACTTATTGAAAGCCGGGCCAACCTCATCTGAGTAGTTTCCCTAGCCCAGGTGGGCTTGGGGGACAGGACAGACCTTGCAGCTGAGCTGTGTGGGGACGAGGAGGCCCACTTCCAGGCCTCCTTGCTGGTTACGGGTTTATAGGAGGGCAGCAGATGGGTTGGGGTGGCGGAGAGGGACAGTGTGTGGATGTTGGGCTTCCAAGAGAAATTGCGGAAGGTGTTGACTGGGAAGGATCCTCCAGGTCTTCATGGCAGAATCCCAGAAGTGTGCGCTCAGCTGGGATGGGCACCTCCAGCAGCAACGTCTAGCAGCAGAGACACAGGTCCTGGGCCACTCAGTCCCACATCGTGCCAGGCACGGCCCACAGCTCCTCCAGGTGCCGCTGCAGGTCGTCTGTGTCCTGCGTACATTGGCGGTGTCCCTGGGTCCCGGAGGGTTGTCTGGGGCATGTGGGGTGCCCTCCACAGCCAGACCAGCTCCAATGGGAGAACAAGAACCGGTGGTCGGTCATCCCAGGGGGACACGGTGCCCGGAGCCCTGTGTCCCAATGTGCACGCTGAGAACAACAGTGCCTGGCTCAGCCTCAGCTGTTGTGCGAGGAGCCAGGCCATGTGTGCTCATGCTGCTGGCCCCTGGTGCGTCTAGGAGTTGGGGTTGGCACAGGGCTGCGTGGGCGCGCCAGTGTACCATGTGCAGGACTGCTGGGTGTGTGTGCATTGTGCTGCCCCACTGCCTCCCTTCTGCGGTGGCCTGAGGGGGCAGGGTGTCCCACCCAGGGGCCAAGGACATGGCAGGCCTCTCCAGCTGCCCCCTACACAGTAGCCATGGGCCCCCCTGTGGCAGCCTCTCGGGACCGCATGCCCAGGAGCAGCGTGGCACATGGTCCCATGCGCACCAGTGGTTGCGTGCCCTGTGGCCAGTGGGTTTTAGGCATGGCGTGCCCGCCCCCTCACCCCACCAGCCCTTCCAGCCTGGGCCCGGCGAATGGAGATGGCACTTACTGGATGGTCCCTCTCCCACATTGTCCAATGCCTGGGAAACATCCATGGACAGGCTCCCTGTCACCAGGGTGGCCTGGTTGCTGCCCCCTGGCTCCCAGTCTGGGTCCTCCGACAGGTCCTGGTCGTCGTCCCCACTGTCCGACTCCAGCTCCGTGATGGGTGGGTTGTAGCTGGACTCCACCACAAGGGGTGGGGAGGGGATCTCCCTGCCCCCCAGGATTTGATCCAGGCCCTCAAAGTAGGGGCAGCTGTTGGGTGCTACCCCAGACCTGGTCCTGCCCTCTCTGGTGTAGGCCTGTCAGAGCTTCTTGACCTTCATACGCACCTGCTTGTGGGTGTGCATGGGGCCATGGGCCACCAGACTTTCTGCCATGTGGCCGTAGATGGCCATAGACGGTCATGTTCCCGCGTCGGGGGTGGATGATCCTGGGAGATGCTTTCATCCCCCAGACTGCAATGAGGTCCTGGATCTCCACCTCCAACCAGGAACGCGCCCATCTCTTCTGGGCCTGGGCAGGCTCCTGGCGGGGCTTGTGCAGGCTCCAGGGGAGACATGGGGGGAGGGTAGGAGCCCTCCTTGTGCCTGCTGTCTCTGTCCTGTTGTGCAGGAGCAGGCTGTTGGCTGCGCAGTGGGCCCAGGACAAAAACCCCTTATGGCAATTGTTATGCCTTTGAGGGCTGGGAGTTGGGAGGGGGGACGACAAACAGAAGATTCGCTGCCTGTGGCCAGAGAGACCTTCTGGCCACAGCAGCGTGCCCTGGGGCCTGGAGGCCCCTTAACTCAAAATAACCCTTATTCCCCAGAATAACACAGCTTAGTTTGACATATCTATTTCAAGTCATTTCTTGTGGAATGAGGGTCACAGATTTCGAAACAACCCACCCACTATTTCAAAGCTATTTCAAGATAGCTGCTGTTATCTCGAAATAACTTTGTAGTGTAGCCCTAGCCCTAGCCTCTGAGATGTTATACCAGTATAAGGTTGCTTCTGCCTGTGGGGACCCTTGATACAAAGACTTTAGTGACAGTTTCTAGCTCAAAGGGGTAGCTGGGTGTTGCTCTTGAGGTGCCATGCAAACTTCTCACTTCTCAACAGTCATACAACAGCATCGGTTAGGAACAAACCAACATTTGTCACTGGTCTTCAACACCTGCACACCCTCCTCCTTAAAGCTACCAGCAACATTAAACTTGTGCCTTCCTGACCATTGGCTAGGAAGAAAGCCTTAAATCCTTCATGGTCACGGAACCTGCTCAGATACGCTGATGAGGGGAGGCCTGAGGCCCAGCTTGGAATCACGGGAGACCAGCAAATTTGCACCCGTGTTTCAGTTCATACTTTTTAAACCAAATCTGATTTGGGTTTCAACCCATCTCATTTGCAACTGTGACACATGGGACTTCAGAGTGTATATTCTGCTTGTTTGTCCAAGCAATAGTTAACTTCTAGAAGGTGTCAGTGTTCGCTTTGGAAGAGTTTAACATTGTTAATGAATCAAACCTTGTGGGCAATTCCCAACTGCATTATAAACTGGGCTTCTCTGTGAAAGGTTTACTTAGCTTGTAATTGGTGTCACTAGCTGCTGACCCCAGGGGGCTGACATAACATCAGACTGATGTAATATGCAAATAAATAACAGTACATTTAGGCACCAGATAGGTTTAACTGGCTTTATTTAGTGTGTTCCTGCCAGTAAATGTGTGGCGTGATTAATCAGTTGCCGCTCAATCAGGCTCGCTGTTGAGAGGTGGGGGATGAGACAAAGGGGGCATTTGCTCCAGGGTCGGATGGTTCAAAAGGCCCCAGGCTCTAGCCGGCTACTCTTCTGTGGTAGCTACAGTAGGGAGCTCCCAGCCCTTTAAACGAACACTGGGTGGTGCTGAGGACTGACTCCCACTTCTCCCCAGGGCCCTCAGAAGCTGCCAGTGCCAGCGTGTCTAGAACAAACGCAGGTTATCCCAGCCACAAACACAGACCCAGACACATGATCAGATTCCATTGCTAATGCTGTGTGAATCTGCCCAGGAAGATGATTTAGAACTGCTACCAGGGGCCTCCCCCATCTTTGCAAATTTGAAACAAGGTCACCCCCCTATAAGCCCCCTGCTACTCGGAAACCGATTCGCTTTTGGTTTGAATTACCTGACACTTCCCTTTTTCATGTAATTGCAACATGCAGTGTACCAAACACCCTCCGTTCAGTGTGACTTGGCCAGACAACCCACCATGAAGTGAAAGTTTCGTTTCTTAATCTGGAACCATTCTACAGTAAATTCCGTTAGCTTGGGGTTTGAAGACAGGAGCAAAACTTTAACAGTCAGTCTGAACTCTTACTCAGCCTTTGCTCTGACAAGCTTAGGAAAAGCTACGGTTCCCCATCTTTTGGTACATACACATGTAAAAGTCCAGCTGTTGGGAAGTCAGGAGCTCCTGCTGCTCCTCGTCCCATTGGAGGGGATTATGCCAGTTCATCTCCAGAGCTGCGCTGGGGTACAGCTGCAGCATGGAGCGAGGATGGGAGTGGATGGATGGCCGAGCCCCATGGCTCACCACTGGAGATCGGCTCTGTGTGTTGGGGATGATTCTGGTGAATCAGTTAGCAACGTGAAGCGAGGTCATTGGGTCACTTCCAGTTCACATTTTAAGAACTTGTTGCTTTCAGTATTTTTCCACTGGCAGACAATTCTCCCGTACGTACCTGTTATCCAGTTGTCTGACTCTCACTAGTCACTACCTCATATTTCTTCTGTCATCAGAGGGGAATGGTGTCTTTCGTTCCTAGAGCACCTCACACTCCATTGGGCACCTGAGCATCTCCAGGGTAGGTGACCATCTATCCCTAACTGAAAATGGAATGTCTGGCAAGGGATGGCCAGTGCTCAAAGAAATTTACTTACAGTATGTGAAAAAAGATAAGGCAGCTCCATAGATTTTATACACATGTTCATTTATTTTATAGTTTCATATATTTTACTTACAGTTCAGTCATTATTGGTATCGTCCCTTGTCTTGATGCTATTCTTCATAGTGTGAAGCTGGTTGAGATCAGTTGAGATCAGACAATCTTATTTTTCCGAGGGCTCGTTAACTTTTCTCTGGACTGCACTGATCCCGCAAGAAGTTGCTGAAAAGCAAACTCGCGCGCCCAAGACACCCTTCAGGGCGAAAACATTCAAAGGTCATCGTTCGTAATTGAAAAGACGGCGTTCAACAAGCACTGTAGTACCAGGCAGACACAGAACCAGTTCCACAGCCATGGCTAGATGTCAGATGTATTATCCTGCATGACAGTCCATCTCTCAAAATCTTCTGCCTCCTTTCAATGATGGGAGTTCCCCTGTAGCTCCAGTCTGAAAGGCAAATGGAGGCAACTGGCTTTGAACTGATCCAAAGAGGCGATTGTCATTCCACATATTTCAGGTGGGAAATCTGAGGAGGTTTGCAGTGAAATGGTCCCACAATTGTTCCCCCTGCGGCATGTTCCTCAGCAGAGACCACTCAAACTTCTCAGTGCGCTCAAAGGCAGGTCTCTGGTGCTGTAAGTAGGACAGGGCACTGGAGAAACGTGCTCCATGTGTCACATATACAATACTGCTGTTGCCTGATGTTGAAGTATCTTTTTTTAAAAAAAACAAAAAAAGTGAGTGGTGTTTGGGAGTCCCATTAAAATTATACAGATGTTGCTGAGACGTTTTACGGCAATCAATGTCCACAAGCTACTGATTCTTCTAATGACACAGATACATACCACCCCCAACCATTGCCCCAGGGAGGAAGTGGTTGCTGGCATCTGCCTTGTATGTCAGTTTGAAGGCTTTGCCCTGGTCCGGCTTCTATTTCAGGTTCTCCACATACTGGCAGTGGGTGACAGGGCATCCCTAGGAGACCCAGCCCTGTCTCACCGCTTTCTGTCCTTTTTCTGTCCCAGCCCCGCCTCTCCTGAGCAGCACCGGGAGCTGGCAAGATGGAGCATAGTGGGTGGGGGGGGCCCATGGCAACCAGTCCGAACTGTCTAATGTCCATGATGGACTTCTTCCAGGAGCTGGGAATGGGGCAGAAATATTTGAATTTGTTGAAACTGACAATTGATAACAGGCAACTGGGATCCCATTTTTTTCAGGAAGTTATAGTGAAAACCATCTTTTCCTGGGGTGGTGTTTTTAGTCTTTATAAGTCTGGTCATTACTTCTGGAAATGTAGCATCTTATTGTAGGTCCCCCGCATATTGAACCCGGGGTAGAGGACGAAGGCACCCTGGATCCTGCATGTTGTTCTGAGCTACACGGTCAGACACACCCGTGGATGGGATTGTACATTAAGATTGTGGGCCTGTCGAGGAACATTCTCTCCTCATCTGACCAGTAGAGCTTCTCGATCTTGAATAGCACTGCTGGTTCATAGTGTCAGCAGATGTTCTCTCTCCTGACTTCCCTCATGATGTTGGTATGGCTCAACAGAGGGCTTGTGCAAGCAGTTGGTTTGTCCTTCTTAGTTCCCTTCTGCTCAGATATGATGGAGTCTTTAGTAAACCTGTGTACAAGGAGGTCAAAGTCATTGAAGAAGGCTGTCCTCACCAGCTCCTCAATCCAAGCAGTTTACCATAGCGTGGAGCAGTCCTCGCTGTAGGTTGCTTCTCATCTTCTTGCCCTGTCTCCACAATCTCAATCTGTAATATTGCTGTATAATTAGCCTGTTGTCTCTTCCCCACGTGTTGAGAACTCTGGGAAGATCTTGACGTGATCACTGGCTTGATGACAGCATCTTGCCTTACAGATTTCAGGGCAGCACTGATCATTTTAGGAAGGACAGTTTTGGAGGCATCATTACTGGCTGTTTTAGGTTGTGATCTTGCATGGGAGTTTCCAGGATGCCGTGAGCTCTTCTGTGGACGAGTTATCTCTGGGGATCTTTGATGCAATGAAAGACCTTTTAGAGACAAGGTCCCACTGGGTGGTCTTGGCCATTCTGCTGGTCTTCCTAAGGGTGGGGTCCTGCTGTGTGGTCTTAGCAGTGGACATAGGTCCTCCAAGGGATGGGTGTCTCTGGGAGGCCCATGAAGTAGTGCTAGCTCTTCTGATGACAGGATCCATGAAGTTATCTGCCAGGGGAGCTGATCCTTCTGATGACAGTATTGTGTTGGATGTCCTGTGAGGAAACACTAAGTTCTCTGGAGAATTGGGGTTGTTTAGTTTGGAGAAGAGAAGACTGAAAGGGGACATGATAATAGCTTTCAAGTACCTAACAGATTGTTACAAGGAGCAGGGAGACAAACTATTCTTCGTGGTCTCTGAAGATAGGAAGTTTTTCTTAATATCCAACCTAAACCTCCCTTGCTGCAATTTAAGCCCATTGCTTCCTGTCCTAACTGTCAGGGTAGTTGAGCACTGGACTAAATTGCCTAGGGAGGTTGTGGAATCTCCTTCATTGGACATGTTTAAGAGCAAGTTAGACAAAGACCAGTGGTGATCTAGATGGTGCTTGGTCCTGTCCGGAGTGCAGATACTGGACTCAGTGATCTCTCAAGGTCCCTTCCAGTTCTAGTATCCTGTGATTCTGTGGAGTTGCCTGGCGTAAGCTGTGAAAGGGGAGCTGATTCTCCTCTTGGTTGTGTTCAGCTGAGGGATTTTTGAGGCACCATTTATTCTTTCAAATATAGCATCCTTGGGGGGTAGCCTTTCCTTCAGGAGAGGGTTGGCTCACCTTTCCATGCTGGGGTTCTGGAGGAACTGTGTGGTCTGCTGTAGTCAGATTATTTGGGGAGTCAGAAGCCAGAGCGGAAGAATGTGGGGTATGGGGGGTGGGTAACAGTCTGGTAGAGCTGGTCTCTTCTTGTGCGAGGGGTCCTCAGGAAGTGCTTTGATGGGACTTGCATTTCTTCTGCGTCTCGAAAGGCAGTTTGCAGAGGGCACACCAGAAGGCAATCTGCTTGTGATGGATTCTCTTGAGGTGTCTGCTGGAAATCTCCTACCAGATAGCAGAAGGGGCCGGGAGAATGTCCGTACAGAGGAGTTACTGGACCTAAATGCAATGGTTCTCGCTTTCTTCTCATCAACTGCATGGCCAGACAAGTCATCAAATAGGACGATGCCCAGTTGTGCCAAAAAGTCTGGACAGAGCTTAAAAAAGGGTATCATCCCAGCCAGAACGGGACATACGGGTACCCTAATTGGGGGCATGCCCCTAGCTAGACCGTGTCACCTATCTTCTGTGCATTTCGGGACATTACAGAGTGTGACTTCCCACAGGGGTTGTCTCTGTAGATCTGGGAAGTCTTTTGAGAATCATGGGGTCGCTCTGTATGGAGACTTCCCTTCACTTGTTCCTCATCTCTCTTAGAACAATGACCTCTACAGATGTCATGGCATGGTGGGGAAACATGAATAACCATCCTTTGTCAGGTGCCTTTTTTAAAGCTGTGGCAGGTGCAGGGGAATGGGGTGTGTCCTGACCGGTAGCCTGAAGACTTGAGAGGGGAGGGAGGTCATAGCCTTGGATTGGGTAGGGAAAGGTCCTGGCGATGTGTAAGGGGGCAGCGGTCAGGTAGGGATGGACTGTACAGTGATTGTTTTGGGCAGCTGCCTGGAAGGGTTGACCAATCTCATGTCACTTCTCCGGGCTGCCTTACTTGGGGAAAATGTGCAGTAGGGTGGTGCAGTGCTTATCCTGGCTTTCTGAAGCCCCTCCATAAAGACACAAAACAACCCCCAGGGAGCAACTGGGAAGGTATATGCTTCACCACCACCACCACCTTGGTCCTAGAGATTCCACTAGGCAGCGAGCCAGGGCAGTTTGGCTCTGTAGCACTGGCAGGGCAGCTCCGACTCCCCCTTAATGATCTTGCTCTTAATCTCCATGCCTTGGATCCACATTTGTAAAACAGGGATCTTACTGGGAGAAGAAATTCTATCAAAGTGGAAGATGCTCAGATATTGTCATGAGGGAAGCTGTGCAAGTCCCTACACTACTGAGCCAGCTTGTTTGCATGCAGCTCTGAGGTGCCCTGCGAATATCAGCCCTACTTCCAAACACACCAGCGGCACACTGATGGCCTGTAAATAAAATGCTAACAGTAACTTCCTATTCACTCATTACACAAGCCTGGATGGAATCTACCAAGGAATAGCGGAATGGTTTTATTCTGACAGATGGTGAAAGTCAGCTGTGTGTGGCTTACCGTCTGATGCTGATACAAACGAATAGTTTTGCCCCCGCTGCTGAAGCAGCTGGTACACCACAAACCACAGCAGTGGCAAAACACTGCAGATGGGTCAAAACATCTCAGTAAACAGTGCAGAGGGGGGAAAATGTAATCGTCAGTGATGTCCAAAGGGAAGTTGGGAAAGGGGAAAGCTACCTGCTAGTGTATGAAACACGGGGAATCGAAACTCCTTAACATCCACCTGTATACATGTTGTGCATCGGATGCTGCAAAGATGGAGACGCTTAACAGTGTTGATATGGCTCGGTGGCTTTGTTCTGAATTCAGTGTTCCATACCTAATGCATCACTTAAGTTAAATTACAGCAAGACATGCGTGTGGTACTAGGCTGATTTGAATCCTTAACCAGCATTGTGCAGGCCTACCAACCTCCATGGAGCAAAACGGCTTGTTCTCATGGGCTTGCTCTTAGGGCAGGAGCCTGTGCTTTTGGAGAGTGTCATTTTTGTTCCAACTCTCCAGTTGACTACTAACGGTTACTGAGGGAGCTAATTCCACCTCCCTCTGCTAACCGTTTTTGAAAGATGTGATGATATTGCCTCGCTGACCCTCTTGAGTGGGCTCAGCCATATAAGGCACGTACCTGCCATAGGTCGGATCTGCACATAAGAGTTAAGTCAACCGAGCTACAGCACCCAGGGCCACGAAAAGATTCGCACCCCCCAGTGTAGAGGTGGCGGGAGGGATAGTTCCATTTCCCTTGCTAATGCTGATCAGGGAGCTGGACTACCCTCAGACATAACCTTAATAGGTACTCTGCCTCCCCATTACCTGGCTGTATTTCTGCCCACCCCGTCACGCGCTCAGTTGCCGTTTCCTTTTCGTGCATCCGCTCTTGCTGCGCATTCTCTATCCCGAAGAGCTAACCTGGTACCGCATGCTCCTTTGGCCCGCTAAGCCAATCAGCAAGCCTGGGATATTTTTACACAGGTCTGCTGAGGCCTACGCAAGCTAATGGAAAAATGGGCCAGTGCCTGACTTTCTGCTGCATTTATCTAGTTATTTCTATTCTCCTGGTTCCTGTCAATTCAGCATCTGTGAGCTGCCTGATGCCAGACATGAGGAGGCACAATGAGGCAGGAGCAGAGACATTCCCATCTACTAATGAAACTCTTTGAAAAACCTGAGATTTCAACCCTGCACTGAGCTCCATGCTGGCATCAACAGGGCTCTCTCCATGCAGGCTCTCTGTACGCCATGTATCTCAGGCCTTGGAGTTGTAGTCACTTTTAATCCATAGATTGTCACCACTTGGCTAATAACCCATGCGTAGCATTGTCCTTTGGTTGAGTTAAATATATTGCTTCCTGTACTGTGCTGTCTATATGTGAAGTTGCTGTTCTCCATTCGGCTTTGAATGGTGGGGGGTGTGGGTTGCGGGGGAAGGGGGAGGAAGACTTGCGCCATGCACAGGAAGGTGCTGAGGTCAATGAATGGTGGCATTTTTTGGATTTACCAGGAAACTTGCTGCTTGAGAGCTGTTGACTTGAGAGAGAGGCTGTTATAGCACCCAGTTATGCCCCTGCAGGTGGGGATAGCTCAGGGGCTTGAGCATTGGCCTGCTAAACCCTGGGTTGTGAGTTCAATCCTTGATGGAGCTGTTTACAGGCCTGGGGCGAAATAGGGGAAGCTTCTTTTTTTTAAAAAAAAAAAGGGATGGTGGTTGGCCCTGCCAAGGCAGGAAATGGGACTCAATGACCTCCCAAGGTCTCTTCCAGCTCTACAAGATGTATATCTGCATATATTCTATGTCGCAAGGAGGGACTGTCAGAGACAGAAGCAAAAGGAAGGGTGTATAGGCCCTAAAATTCTGCCCTATGTTAGCCTGGGAATCTGCTTCAAAATTGTGCTTAGGTCTCCAAACAGCTATGACCTCTGAATGATGCTCCTCATAGTCAAACCCTTTCACAGGTCAAGCACACCTTGTTCCCTTTTGGGATGGGCCACAAGTCCTTATAGGCCTGTGGGGAAGTTTGTGCAACCCCTCTGGGTCTTGGAATAATGTGGCCTAACTACCAAAGTCACACTACCTGCCCTCTCTATCAGGGATGGGTGACTTAGTGGCTGGAGGCAGTAGAGTGGTGAGGTGGGCTGCCGCTCCATGGTGGGTGGTGGCCAAGATGGGGGAATCCTTTCCACCAGGTCTCAGCCCTGGGCCTTGTTGGTGGCAGGGGTTATAGGCCACCAGCTCAGCTGGGATCCAGCCAAAAAGTGCTGAGCAAATCGCCAGGTCTCCGACCATCTCCCCGTAAAGCCTCCCTGGGTTTCTTCCTTCCTACTTCTCTGCAGCTTGGTCTCTTGGGTCACCCAGTCTCTCAGGTCTCCCACTCTCTCCTCCCACTGGGACATCTAGAACCTGGGAGCCATGGGTCTGCTGTCTGCCAGGTTCTGCCCTGTGAAGTGTCGGGGGTCCTTCAGCAGGAATTAGCAGGACACTTCCTCCCAATCCAGCTGCCAGGCCTGAATGAACTGGGCTGTGACCTCCCACTGGAGCATGCCCACCAGGTTTGAGGGGATGTGTCATTCTCAGCCCAAAGAGAGGCATTAACCCTGCAGTCCTATGGTACGCCCCCTCACAAACCCAGAAACCAAAGTCACCCAAATGCTAGTAGGCTTGAAGTTCTAGAATAAAGGCTGCCCCTCCCTGGTCCGGCATTGTTGGACCTGAGCGGACCCAAACAACACAATTTGCTGGACCAGGGAAGCTTGAGGGCTTCTGCCCTAGGCTGCCCCAGCCTCCTGCTCCCCAGGGGGTTCAGTGGGCTACCCTGGTGCTCCATCCCCGTACTCACAAGGCTGCTGCAGGGCTCTGGCAGGTGGAGTCTCCAGCATCAGCCGCAGTGCTATGTCTCCATCCTCCCCATGCTGCTGTGGGACAGGCAGGCACTCCAGGCATAGGGCAGACTGTGTCTCTGGCTCCAGCCCTGGCCATGCTGTCAGTCCCTGCCCTGGCCCCAGCTCAGTCCTGTTGGACCAGGGATGTTGCCATCGAGAGAGTACTGGATCTAAGAGATTCAACCTGTACGCATCCCGCTGTTAGGTCTCAGTAGCAACAGCTACGGCTGAGGTTGAGATCCTCTTTTTAGATCCATTCTCTCTCACTCCTCTGCAGTATCTTAATCCTTTGATTCATGGAATTATGACTCCATTCCCAGGGGAAGCATGAAGCTGTCCTGAGAAAATAATTCCTAACAAATACTTGGTTAGGAAAAATTCTGGTCTTCCAAGGAGTCACTGTGAACAGTGACGATGTTCTCCTGGTTATCTGAAAACATCCACAAGCTTTGGAGCAAATCACTTTGCATCCGAAGCTCATTTCACACGACTGGACTGATTTCTGCCCCATATATCTATATCTATAGGTATAGATAGATACACACAAAGGTCTAACCTCAGACATTTGTGGGACTTGCCATGTGCGGCTCCTTCAATGTACGTCATCAAGTGGATGCCATGCTAGTAAAGCGGCTGTGTTGGGAAAGAGTGAGAGTTACCCCACTTGTCTCCCAACCCACTGGGAGGACATGGGCCAGCTCAACCGCTTAGGGTGAAATGAGAACCACCCTCCTTTCCCTTCACACAATGGAGGCTCAACAGAGAGCTTAGAGCAGGACCAAATGGTAAATTGTATTTTGGGCAAACGACATCATGTGATTTCTGAGCTACAAGGCTTTGCCTGACGGCTGCCATGGCACAAAAGTTCTTTGCTAATCAAGAGGGAAAAAAAATCAGCCCAAAATAAGCCGTCCTGCCTGAGGCCAGCTCCAAGTCTGAGCAGTTGTCAAATCCATGATGCAGAGAGTGAGTAGGTGGAGGAACACAACAGTTAATAGCAAATGTTGACACCTCGGCTTGCGTTACAGATTTAGCTTCTGCAGAAGGTATGCAAAATATTATCAAGCTTGATCACCTATGGACTCATCTGTCCCTTCAACTGTTGTTTTTATTTAATAGATCAGAACCCTCTTTCTGATTTACTGGCACCCAGGAAGTGGTTAGTGGGAAGCTTAAAGAAGTGTCAAAGCGCTCTGGGTTTGGTTACTGAAAATTTATGCTGGGTATCATGTTCCTTCCCCAGAAAACCACACAGACGTTTTCCCCTTTTCAGAATCCTGTTAGATATCAATACAACGTGTGTTGATCATAGCTAAACCTTTTTTTCCATGTGCTTTGCACTGGCAGATTTGAAAAACACGACGCTTTAGCCTGTTTTATTTATTAGCATTAAGATATCCTTGCAAGCTCTCCATGTGTTGGTGCCCTCTTGTCCCTCAGCTTTTATCTACCAGAGCTTCCACCTATTACCTGTTGTGTCTAGTCTCTGAGCCAGCTGTTCAGGAGCTTGGGGCTAGATTTTCAACAGATCTCAGCTCCAGTGTGCAGAGTTATCTTGAAACTCTGACCACGTTACCTCAGTACCTAAACAAGAGGGGAGCTCGACTGAAAATCTGGCCCTAAATGCAGTGGGTCTGACAGCCACTGCCAGACCCAGGGCAAGGTGGGAGGGATCCCAGCTCTGTGCCAGCAGAAGGTGCAGGGTCTAGGGTAGTCAGCCCTTAGTGCCGCCTGGACTGCGATGCTGGGGCCCCTCGCTCAGAGCCACAGAAATTCAAAGGGGCTCGGAGCTCCAGCGGCTGTTGCTGCCCAAGTAGCTGTGGCAGCAGCCTGAGCTCCCGGCCTCTTTGAAACACCAGCCCCCAGGCAATGGGCCCCTTTCCCCCAGTCGGCAGGCCTGCCCAAACATCGCAGAATCTGGACACATCTGAGTTGAGCTAGATCCAGCCTGGCTCTGATTTAGAACCAGAACCACTTCTTGACATGGAAAGAGGCTTGATTCAGAGCAGTGGTTCCCACCCTTTTCACTAGCGCATACCCCCAGTCACTCCGCAGACTGTTCACAGACCCTCACCAGAGCCAGTTCGAGCCGCTACAGACCCTGTGCTACATGAACAAGGAAACCACAGACAGCAATTAAGATTATTGGAAGATCCTTAATTTAAAAATAATAATTGATTGTAACTTTGCAATTTATCTAAAACTTATTTTGTATGATCATTTTTGTCTCTTTTTTCAAGGACCCCCTGAAAACATCCTCTCACAGAGCCCCAGTTGGGAACCACTGATGTAGAGGTTCCATTCTTGGTATACAATTAAAAATTTTTTTTTTTTTTAGAATCTGGCTCTTTCTTAAACGCTCCCACCTCCCAATTTGAAAGTGAGACTTAACCACTGAGCCAATGTTGTCACTACTAGAAGAATCTTCGGAACTGAGGAACAAAAGTGTCAGCAAGCTTATGCCAACGCTCAGTAGCATAATATTTGAGCAGCTTTCACCTGAAACACATTAGCAACAGCAAAATCCCTAGTCTTCTTCCCAAAGTCCGTAGTCCAAAGTCTTTTTCCTTGGGTGGGAAGGATGAAGTTATGTTTACGCTCAGGGTGGGGTCTGGTGGCAAAAAGTGTGCGGTAGGGCTTGTATGATTATTATTAAGGAAAGGTTGTGCAGCATTTTCGAAAGCTCACATTCAACTATGAGCTGGTGTATCCATCCGGCATTAGAACCTACACGGTTCTAAGCATTCACCTGCTGGGTGGACTCAGAAGGTGTTTTGCTAGGACCTGTGGCAGAAAATCTCATTCAGGTCTTATTACAGTTGTGGTTGTAAGGTTGCATCCTAATGGGTGGGTAGCAATGGGTTGTGGATATGTGGGGGTCACATGGGGGGGGGGAAGGCGCTAGACCATGTGGTAGGAATGGTGTTTGTGTGATGGAGAGAGGTCTTCCTTATTCCTCCTTTAGGTGGCTGGGTTGGTAGGTAACTGGATGTAGTCCGTGCTGTCTCTTGTGATGTGCCCAAAGACCTGAAAGACCCCGGAGGCAGTGGCCTGGCTACTGCTGGTGGTCGGGGGGGAGCCTCTGGAAAGAACTGGAGGTCAGTATGGCTAGAATTGACCCCTGAGGCTTTGGTATGGTGGGACTCCTATGGGCTGTGTCACAGAGGTCTCGCTGAATGACAAAGCATGGTTGTGAATGGCGCCCTAGCGGAATCTTCAGATCTTAGACCCTGACTGTACCAGCTTCCTCACCCTACCAGCCACACAGGAACTGATCTTGGAGAATGAGCTATTGCTGTCCAGCGTTTGCTCCTGCTGAATCCTTTGCCAGAGACATCCAGCCCTGTAGCTGCTCAACATGTGTGCTCAGGAGGGGACGGCTTTGCTTATCCAGAAGGGTAATGAAACCCCTGCAGGCTGGCAAAGGTTGCTGGTTCTTGGCCCTTGACTGCTCCAAGAGCCAGGCTGAAACTTGCTCTGGAAATCTTGGCTGAAATAACTATAGGCCTCAGCAGCAGCTAACTCTGTTGCTTTGGAAACTGTCCTAGCAGGGGCATTGCTCTGGTCACCCCCTGGAGGAAGATGTAAGTGAACTAGAGGTTGAACCAAGCTGTGCCATCAGTGGAGTTTTACTCTCTTGCCCTCTCTGTTTCTTGCCTACGTAATGGTGCAGCGTGCGCATGGGCATGTCTTTCTGCTTTCCCCTTCTGGGCCTCCCCCTGCAGCAATAGGAGCTGCTGGATCACAAAGACTTTGACTTATATTTATCGTAGCCAGCTGTCTGCCCTCTCCCTGCCCAGCGGCCATGCCCAGCCTCCCCCACGCGTATCTCTGCCTCCCAGCCCTGTTTGCTGCTCCCCTTCCCCAGCTTTGCTGGCGATTTGGGGATTACAGTGGAGGAGAGGCTGGACATGAGTCAACAGTGTGCCCTTGTAGCCAGGAAGGAGAACCATGTCCAGCAGACCTAGAGAAGTTATTTTCCACTATTTGGCACTGGTGAGGCTACATCTGGAATATGACATCCAGTTCTTCCCTCTCCCCCCCAGTATGGAAAGGGTGTGGACGCATTGGAGAGGGTTCAGCGGAGGGCAACTAGAATGATTGAGAGGCTGAGATATTTGGGCTTGTTTAGTTTGCAGAAGAGAAGACTGAGGGGAGATTTGATAGCAGCCTTCAACTTCCTGAAAGCTCTAAAGAGGGTGGTGGAGAGACTGTTCTAACTGGTGACAGACGGCAGAACAAGGAGCAATGGTCTGAAGTTACAGAAGAAGAGGTGTACGTTGGATATTAGGAAAAAACATTTCACCAGGAGGGTGGTGAAGCACTGGAATGTGTTGCCTAGAGCGGTGGTGGATTCTCCATCCCTGGAGGTTTTTAAGTCCTGGCTTGACAAGGTCCTGGCTGGGATGACTTGGTGTGGGTTGATCCTGCTTGAAGCAGGGGGCTGGACTAGATGACCTCCTGAGGTCCCTTCCCGCCCTAGAATTCTAGGATTCTGTGATCTCTGATGTCCTCAGACCACCTCTGTGCCCCAATAACTTGTTCCCCATCCCTGAGCAGCCAACCTACCACTTCTCTCTCTCTCTGTGTCTGTCTCTCTCTAGCCAGTCTGCTGTCTCCCTGACAGGATCTGTCTCTTGCTCCTGCTCCATATTTCTCATTATGTCCCCGAGCCCCTGGTGATCCTTGGCACTTGTGTCCAAAAGATTGATTGAGAGGGAGCTGAAGGACATTTGTGGATTTAACCTCTAGTCTTTAGCCTTCTCTCTGACACGTGACAATCCCCCTGTGCCTACCTAAGTGACGTTACATTTACAAATAGGGCACTGAATTTCTTTTTGAGAGTAAGCACAACGCAAGCAAATTTAAAAAAAAAAAAGTGTGATGGCACAAGATTTTCAGGCTGGGGGAGTTTAGTGTGGTTTAAAGCACAACTGGTACCTTGGTAAATGACGATGCATGTAGATAAGCTGCAGTCTTGTATAATGGGGTAGGTGGTGGCGGGGATTATGTGAAACTAAGATGACACTTGTGGCAGAGGCTTCCCCTATTTCAGTCATTTCCAAACTCCAGTCCTCTTGCCACTGAAAACAAAGTAAGACGTTCTTTTCCGCTTCATTCATGTTGGAGAGGAAGGTGTCAGACCCAGCACCAACAGCTTAACTCTCTGCCCCCTCAGAGACCACGCAGTTGCTGTGTGGGGAACTAGGCAGAGGCTGGAAGACATGTGGGTTTCTTCCAACCCAGTGGCAAAGCACAAAACAGCTCCACAATCTGTATTCCACATCCTATGCTGAAGTAGGAGCCATGACTAATTCCTCTCCCTTTCCCAAAAGCAGGGCCCCCAGCCCTGCCTCTCTTCTGAGGGCTTACACCCTGCAGTCAGGCCCAGTCCATAAAACAGCTAGGCCTCAGAGACGTAGTCAATATAGCTGTTCCTGCTCCCCCTTCCTTGGGGTCACAGGGGTGGAGGTAGGGGGGCCTGGGCCCTCCCTCTCCATCAGACCCCCTCCCAGGGTCCTGTCAGTGGTGGGCGTGCTTCCAATCACCAGTTCAGCGGGGAATCCCCTGAAACATGCTGAGCTCACTGGGACAGCCTCCTGGCTCCCTGCCCTGGGCTACTTCCTACACTGCTCAGTCTCTGGCTGCCGCTCACCAGGTTACTGCTCTTCTGACTGCTGCAACTCTGCAGGCTTGCTCCCCAAGCTGCTGTTCCTCCAGGGGAACAGGAGTTCCTTCCCCACCCCGGTAAACCTGGCCCCTGTTTGTCTGGGCCCAGTGATGTGGAGCACAGGATGAAAACCGTTTCCATTCTACTTCAAAATGCTCTGGTTATGGTGATCCTGAAACATTCCCTAATATATAGTTGTGCTCTGAATTTCCTTAATGTTAGTGAGCTCTACCTGCTAGGGTTCACTGCTACAGGCTGGAAGGCTAAACTATCCATGAAAAGTACAGTGGAGGAAGGGTGGAAAAGAGGAGGTGTGTCTGGTCCCAGAACAATACTGGAGATGAAACCTAGAAGTCGAGTCTCACCAATGTACCAGACACACAGGTGAAAAGTTGCATAAAGACCAACATCTGGTGACCACATTAATAGTCATTCCTAGCAAGGCTCAAAATAAGTGTTGAATTCCAGTGCGTGTGCCTGCATCCAGTGTTTTCTGTTAGCGTGAGATGCTGTTTGACCTTGGAGTATCTATTCACTCTATCCTAGAGAAAGCAGATATGAGGCTTGGTATCTTGCGTCCCATTCAGTGCTCACAGTAATTCATTGAGTGTCCCAGTGAAAGGTGCAGTACCTTACCCGTTCCTTTTTTGTTTTGTTTTTTTTAAACGTTACAAAATTGTATCTCAGGGAATCAATTTTTAACAGTTGGCTTAGTCGCTAACTTTGAAACCTCTCAAGGAAAGGACACACCTATTTCTAATTGGGCTTATTAGGCAGTTGTGCTACTTCTCTAGGTAGCTAGGACCACAAGTCTGGGGTTGGGGGAGACCACCGGGCTGTCTGTCTCACATACCTGAGATCTAACTCTTTCTTTGCCACTGACTTGCTGTGTGACATTTGACAAGTCACTTCCCTCTTCTCCATGTGTACCCCGCTTTAAAATAAGTGTAATACCTAGAACCATCCATTACACAGAAGTGTTGAGCCTTAGCTAAACTCTGGACAGTGCTTTGAACTCTTTAAATGCTAACTTTCTGCTCTTGATCATACGCAACACGTCACTGAGAACACCACCGTGTCTCCTTCAGCTAAACTGTTAGCTATCTGATGTGAAAAGGCCACCAGTTCTAATAAGACAGCTTTAATTTTATCTGCCACTATTCGAACACTTACCAAACTCTTTCTCTGCCTGTGTCTGTGTGTATTTTAGTGTGTCTCTGTGAATCCATCGGTCTTTGCATCTTTGGGTCCTTGTTCAATAACTCCTCCTAACTCATAAGAGCTAGAGCAACCAAATTTATTATGCAGCTTCCTCTCAGCCTAACTTAAACCAAGATTAGAGTTTGGTTGTGCCTGGCAAGTGGGAAGTGCCTGGAATCTGATGGCTTTCCAGAACATAGAAAGGAAGGGGCACAGAGATGAGGGATGATATACTTCAGACATACCACTGCGGGCAGTGAGCACAAGGAACAGCCATATTGCAGAGTGACCACTGCGGGCAGCTGCAGCAGGAAGATCAGTGGCCAGCTGGGGAGGGGACACTCTTCCCTGCCAGTCACCAGACTAGGTAAGTGCCCCCCTGCCCCAAACCTTCCCCTACAGTCCTTTGCCACACTGCTGTTCAGGAGGAAGCCCTGCAATATTCCCCCCAGTACTGGAGCCAGGAACCCAAGACTGGCCCAGATCCAACCCCCTATCCCTCCTCCTGCCCCAAGAGCTTACACTGGGGCTGAGGGAAATGTCCTGGCCCTACCCTCCTCCTAGAGCTAATGCTGGGACTTTGGAAACCCTCTCAGCCCTAGGTCCACCCCCGTCCCACCCGCCGAGCTCACACAGAGGCAGAGGAAAATGTTCTTGCCCTGCTCCATCTCAGAGCAGAGCCTGGGGCCAGGGATCACAACTCAGCCTGCCCCACCACCCCAGAGGACAGACAAGGAGGCCCAGGAACAGTTACATTGCTACAGTTGAGGACCCAAGCAATGTCAGGTACATCTGTTAGTATTAAATACTTGTATGTTCAGACTCTGAGGTTGTGAGCCTTGAGCGACATGGTGAGGACACAGCTTTTCTGTCTTCTGATGTCCGACTTTTTTCTGCTGGCAGTGCAAATGGAAGAAGAAAAATTCCGTTGCACACAGGGTCATGGTTTTCAGAGAGCACGTTTTTGTAATGGGGGGTGGGGACATTCCAAAGAGAGCCTTATTTCAGCTCAAAGGAAACAGATGGCTTTGTCTGAGTTTTCTTTAGCCAATGTCCTGTGTTCATCTAAATTAGAATGGGGGAGAAATGACAAAGTGCAGTTTTATTTTACCACTCTTACTGTCTATTTCTAAACCTAGGAAAATCTGACATCTGGTGGGGGCTTTTCCAAAGGTAGCCTCAGCTCAGGCCACTGCAGAAAGTTTGACTAGTGGCAGGGGTTAATCTTCATT
This sequence comes from Carettochelys insculpta, assembly GCF_033958435.1. Taxonomy (NCBI): domain Eukaryota; kingdom Metazoa; phylum Chordata; order Testudines; family Carettochelyidae; genus Carettochelys; species Carettochelys insculpta. The sequence goes on along the minus strand of NC_134140.1, from coordinate 127,352,413 downwards.
GACTGACTATTGTCATTAAAGGCTGGCAGAGTTAAGCCCTCATTGAAAAGAAGAATCCTCTTCTGCGGAACCCGATTGAAGCCAAACACTGAGGCTATGTCTATACTAGACTAAGAAAGTTGCCTGCAAATACACAATTCTAGCTATGCCAATTGCGTAGCTAACATCAATGTATCTGCACTTAGCTAACTTGTCTGTCTGTACAGGGAAAGGTCAATGGGAGAGTTTCTCCCATTGACCTCCCTTACTCCTTGTGTCTTGCAAGGAGCGCAGGGATCGACTGCGATCCCTGAGAGCTCTATTTTGTGCATCTGTAGTAGATGTGCAAAATCAACCTTGGAAGGTCTGAGCAGGTCGATCTTCTGTGGTAGTACAGATGCAGCCTGATACTGCTCACTACCAAAGGAAGAAAATGCTCTCCCCCTGCCCTTGGTACGCACAGACTTTCAAGGAACCTTTCTTGGGAGGTGGGGAAAGAGAGGCATAAAGTTCAAATCCTTCCCAAACTGGGGGCAGCTTTCCACGTATTCCCTTGTCCTCTACCCCAACACACTTCTTCACAGTTCCTTTATCAAAGGTGACGAATTTAAGAACAAGCCCTTTGTGGGTCTGTACAAATTACTCCAAATCCCCTTGGAATAAGTGTCTTCTGTGAGGTTCTTTTTTGTCCCCTCCTGTGGCAGGGATAGAATTGTGAAATTCTAGGAGGGTGGTAAGTAAGCACCTACCACAAGGCTCACGTTCGCCCTTAAACACTGAGGCTGCATCTATGCTAGCAATTTTGTTCAGAAAAGCCAGGCGTCTCCACACAAAATGTGCTCTTTTGCTCTGAAATTGAAAGAACGTGGTCCTTTTCCCAGCAGCCCTCTTCCTTTCCCGGATGAGAGAGAATGCCTTTTTTCGAAAGATTCTTTCCAAAATAAAAAAGCACACATAGGCACTCCATGGGCCCTTCTGTCAAAAGGGCAGTCCTCGTGGCACTGGATTTTTCAATCCCGGGCCTGTTTTTTCCAAAGAGCAGGGGCTGTGTGGAAGCTTTCTACTGAAAGAGTGGATCAATCTTTTGATCCGCTTTTTCGTGTGTGGACACGATCATTTGTAAGAAGTTGCTTTGGAAGATCTCTTCTGGAAGAACTTCTGGAGAAGATCGTGGTAGGGTAGAGGTAGGCTGAGGGGACTGGGAAATTGCTCAGGTAAATTGTAGTGTGTGCTGTCCTATATGACTGTTCAGCTCAAAGATTGGATTTGCATACTAACCATGGGGCCTCTAACAGACATGCTATGGTGAGAGAGGGGTGGAGTTTGTGAGAAATGACATTGATTTAGGGTTTGTTTAAATGGTGAATTTCTGAAGAATGTTTACATGACTCTAGACCACTGCGTCAGGCACATCATTCTACAATCATCCTACCAGTGTAACCCCCTTTTCCTTCCTCTCATCTTCTACTGACTCATTGCATCTGGCCCTTTAATTTTTTTAATTGTTCAGTCTGCAGATGCTGGGCCGTACCACGATATAGCTGATGATTCTGCACAAGCGCCATTTAAAACAGCAAGGCTGAAATATTGACTGAACCCAGATCCTTCTGCTTCAGATCTTGAGCTGCAGGCCTATATTCAGCATGCACTAGCAGCATGTAAGTGAATCTTGTCACCACACGCTCACAGGTCTCTGTTCCAAGCCAGCCTATTTCAGCAGTGTCCACCAGTCGTTAGCATTGGGACTGATTCCTGTAAAACGCTTCTGGGACGTTCCATTCTCAGCATACCTAAGCCCTAGCAGGCCCTGAAATGAGTCTGTCATTTGTGATGTGCACATCTCTACACAGGGAACAAGGCTGATTCCTTCCTCAGCTGCCACAAATTGACTCCTGTAGTGAGGCTGGAGTTCAAATGCTTCACCATTCCCTGCCAAGTCAGCCACTTTTTCTGACACTTGACTGACTTAGCAGCCTTTAGTCAGGCTGTTGCTGTACAGCCTGGCCCTTACAACTGACTGGTTGAAGCCCAGAAATGTGAGATTTTAGGACCCTGTGGTGAACTAGAAGGGACTTCACCAGGTCGATGGCGGCCTGCCTACCACCACATGACTCCACGAGGGTCCCAAACAGGAGACTCCTACAACTACAGCTTAAAATGCTGAGATTGCCCGGTAGAATTGATGGGTTGTGATGGTCACTCAGTGCAAGGCAGGAAATAGGATTAATTGCTAAGGAGCTGAGCAGAAGACCTGCAGAAGATGTTCGTCTATAAAGAGCGGCTCCCCTCGTGGGCTGTCTCGGGCAGGCACTTTAACTGGAAGCTCAGAGGGAAGGGTCCTGCTTCTCTTTCCCAGTCCCAAGTGGCTCTCGCATCCAGCCTGAAGTTTTGCTGTAGCCATACTGGAGAAACATGCTGTTTCATCGCGTCCTGGGATAATTATTTCAGAGTGGAGCACCTAGTTGCCCCATCCATGGACTGGGATCCCATTGTGCTGTGTGTGATGCAGGCACAGATTGCAAGGTCTTTGGGGCAGGGACTCTTGGCAGCCAGCTTTTGTCTTGTGTCTTAGGTTGGAGCAAACGGACCAACAGATTGAGAAGTACAAAGAAACCATGAGACGATATTGCCAAAGTAGATCAGGCACAGAGGGTCTGGGTAGGACTGTAACAACCAACCAGTGTGAACTACAATGGCGGCACTCCTGTGTGTTCTGTGACGTTTAGGAGGGAAGGTTTGACTTACTTAGGGGATTCCTAAAATGGAAGGAGTTGGGGGATGAAGAAAACTGGGGAGGAGAGAGCGAGAGAAACAGGTGGGGAGTGAAGCTGAGGCGAAGGAGTCAGTAGCCAGAGGGCACAGGCCAGAGTCAGTCAGAACAGATGCAACGGCTCATGTGTACACTTCTCAGTCCAGCAGGATGCTGGGGAAAAAAGCGGTTCCTCCCAGGTTCCATTTCACCCCAACTCCCACCCCCGCTTTGGCTGCTTCTGGGGACACAGGGTGGATACTCCTTGAGAACTGAGGACATGAACTCCAGAGACACTGATCCTGACGCTTCTATTTTCAGGTTTCCTTTGGCTGACATGAGCCGGTTGGGGCTTGGCAGGGGCCCTGTAGGACCAAGCCTTGGTTCGCCATGCCAGTAAGCCGGCCTGAGCACAGAGGCAGCCGTCCAAAGGCCCGAAGCACCTCTCCTCACCCCAGTAAACCCCCACTGCCCTAACACCAACACCGATAACAGGGGAAGGAGTACGATTGGCCTAACTTTTTTTAATTTTGGAATTTTCCTTTTTTGGTAAAATTGGTAAAAATGGCCAATGTGACCTCACAAATACTCCAGGTTGCACCTCCCATGTCCAGCACCCTCCGGACCTGTCTGGCTCCAAACAAGGGGATTTGCCAGACCAGGGGAGGTTCCCTGCCACTGGGGCCCAGCCTGCCTCTGCCCTGATTCTGGCCCTGCTGCCTCGAGGCTGCCTCCTGCAGCTGCCTGTGGGACTCTGCCGCACCCACACCTCCAATGCTGCTGCTCCAGCCTGGCCACCACTGAGGCTCCAGCCCAGCTGCCTCTAGCCCTGGGCCACACTGTGAGCTCCAGCCTGGCCACAGCCCTCACTGACACTGCTCTGGGCTTCAACCCTGGCTGTGGCCCTGCTGCTACAGGTTCCAGTCTGAGGGTCTCTGGTCCAGGAACAGCGGTGTTCCTGCTGGACCACAGATGTTGCCAGACCAGACGATCACGGCTTTTGTTTGTTTGTTTTTTTTTATGGGAAGGGTTCTTTGGAAGATGGGGTTTACTTTCGGAAGAGCAGTGTCTACAGTGGTTTTCCTCTTTCAAAAGAAGCTATTTTGAAATAAGAATATGCAAATGAGGTGCCAGTTGTTCAAATCTGCACCTCATTTGCATTTTTGATTTACCTCATTTGCATACCTCTTTTGAAAGAGGAATGCAAGGGTAGACCCAGCAGCCGTTTCTACACAGGCCACTTTCTCTGAAAGTGGCATGGTAATACATGGCCTGAAATATGCTAATGAGGCACGGGTGCAAATTCCCCGTGCCTCATTAGCATACGGTCACGTGATTTGGAGTCCGGAAGACCGTTCTTCTGGACTCCAAAACGCCGTATAGAAGCGCGGCACCGGGGGAGTTTCCAGAAGGAAGTCCTTCTTCCGGACGCCCCTTCTTCCTGAAAATTTTTGGGAAGAAGGGGCCTCCGGAAGAAGGACTTCCTTCTGGAAGACACCTGGGGGCTGCGCTTCTAAAATGGCTTTTTGGAGTCCGGAAGAATGGTCTTCTGGACTTCAAATCACGCAACCATATGCTAATGAGGTGTGGGGAATTTGCATCCGTGCCTCATTAGCATATTTCAGGCCGTGTATTACCATGCCACTTTCAGAGAAAGTGGCCTGTGTAGAAATGGCCAGCGCTAAAGCGTTCTGTCAACAGTCTTGAGAGAACTCTGCATCAGCCGCGACTCAAAAATTTAAGGCATAACACTCTGTAGGCAGATGTGCAATTCAGCCACGTCTGTCGACAGAGAGGGCTTCCGCTTGCCAGACAGCCCTGTTTGCAGAGCGATTGTTCTCCTTTCTGTCACCAGAGGGCAGTGCAGCCTGGCAGTTTTCTCTGTTGACAGAGCAAGTTGTATGTAGCAGCAATGTGTCGACAGCGGAGGTTCTACTGAGATTTCTCTGTCTATGGTAACTTCTGACAACAAATGCTTCTAGGCTGGGTCTACACAGAGCCGCTCTCCTGGCAGCTCCATGCTAAAGAGCAGCCTTGGCAGAGGCAGGTGCTGACAGTAAAGAGGCCTTGTGGATGTGCCCCTGTCAGCAAAAAGCCCCTCTGTTGCCAGCCCCTTATGCCTGAAAATATTTGCAATTGCCAGGCTGCTTATTAGCATGGAGCTGCTGGGAGAGTGTAGACCCAGCCCTAGTGTAGCCATAGCCTATGTGATTATTAATGCTAGTCAGATTCCTGATGTTATTTCATAGAATGGAACCATTTGATCTAGTCTGACCTTCTAAACACCATAAGCCATTATCCCCTCACGCAGCCAGTAATTTATCTGGCTCAAGCAGTCCTTCCAGCTGGATCTTGAAGATATCAGGAGATGCAGAACCCTCCGGATCCCTTGGCAATATGTACCAATGGTTCATTGTCCTCACCATTACCTGGTTTTGCATTATTTCTCATTTGGGCTCCCAGCTACTGGCAATATTTGCATTTCTCTGGCATTGTCCACGCTATGCAGTGAATTGATGCTGAAAAGATCCATGCGCTGGCTGTCAATTTATCAGGTCTGCAGCAGGTGCGATAAATCAGTCTCCAAGCTCACGCCCATCTGCCAGTACGCCACCAAAACGAGAAGAGGAGCCAGCATTGACGGGAGACTTTACCTCACGCAAGACACTTCAGCTACACAAATAGCATAACTGGAGTTGGTCAGCGGTGTTGGTAAGTTTAGACAAGGCCTTTGTGAGATTCTCATGCCCCGGAGATGCCAGTATTTAATCCTCAGGCTGATACTTACCAAGTCACTTTGACCAATGTATCAGGTAAAGAGTTTGAGGTCTTTAAAACTCCTTTCAGGGTGTTTTCTCCAATCCTCCATTTATTTTTGTGGCTTGTGTCTGTACCCTTCAATTTTTCAACCTCTTTCTAAAATGTGGGCCCAGATCTGGCTCCATCATTCCAATGCCTGTCACCAGTACCATGTACAGAGGTGAAACCATCTTCCCAGTGGCCAGTCCCCTGATTTCGAGTCCCTGGATCACATCAGCCCTTCATTCCATAGTACAGCTCAGGTCAAGTTGCTTGTACACTTTGACCCCCTGACACTTTTTGGAGTCAACATATTCCATTGTACAGCCTCCATTCTGTAGGCATGTCTTGCCTTTATTGTTCCTCGAAGCATAACTTTTGTGTTTGGCTATAATAAGAAGCGCTTTGTTTGAATAGGCCCAACTCACAAAGCAAGCCAGATCATTCTCTGACTCCCTCATTACGTACCATGCCAACAATTGGTCCTCCATAAATTTTATCAGCAGTGGCTTTATATTTATTTGTTGTATGTTGAACCCCATCAGGCCCAACTCTGCAGAGTCCTGCTAGAAACACTGCCATTCAGTGATGATTCCCCTTTAATGTGGGGCGAGGGCTGCTAGCTAGTTTTTAATCCATTGAATGTGTGCTTCGTGATTTTACCTAATGCTCTTTGTAAATGTGTGTCTGACTGGAGACACTTCAGGACAGGTGATATCTGGTACTAGCACGCTTGGTAGTATACAATGCACAAAAGTACACAAGAGATATATTGTAGGCTTTTAAAATATGGAGGCATTATCACATAAAGCCAATAAAGATTTTATATTACACATTTTAATATTATTAACAAGATTGTTGTGAGCAAGACACAATAAGTAATTCTTCTGCTCAACTCTGCACTGATTAGGCCTCACCTGGAATAGCATGTCCGGTTCTGGGCTTCACATTTTAGGAAGAGATGTGGAGAAACTGAAAAGGGTCCAAAGAAAAACAAAAATAATTAAAGGGCTAGAAAATATGACCTGTGAGAGAAGATTAAAAGAATTGGGTTTGTTTAGTTTGGAAAATAGAAGCCTGAGAGGAGACATGATAGCAGCTTTCTGGTACCTAAAAGGGTGTTACAAGCAGGAGGGAGTAAAATTATTCTCCTTAGCCTCTGGTGATAGGACAAGAAGCAATGGGCTTAAATTACCATAAGGAAGGTTTAAATTGGACATGAGGAAAAATGTTCTAACTGTCAGGCTGGTTAATTATTCGAATAAATTGCCTAGGGGCTAGTTGTAGAATCTCCATTATTGGAGATATTTAAGAACAGGTTAGATAAATATCTACCAGGGATGATACAGATGGTGCTTGGTCCTGTCATGAGGGCAGGGAACTGGACTTGATGACTTCTTGAGGTCCCTCTCAGTTCTAGAGTTCTGTGATTCCATGGTTTGGTGTAAACATTATCTTGTGTGAGGAAAGTCTTGGCTTTCATCTATAAAGTAATATTTTCCTCTACCGCTTAGCTGGTTCTAAAATCAGCAAAATACTTATTAATTCCTTCTGCTGATTGTGTCAGCAATATTGCAAATTCTGCAGCTATTCTCAGGGGAACCTCTGGGTAGCAGCCCGTGAAGTGTGATGATGCCATTTCTCGGCTTTGGTTTCTAAAAATAAAATCCTGCTGAGCTTGCCACAGTGTGAACCTCCCAAATAAATAGGAGCCTCTTCTCCACCAGATGAGTCAGACAAACGCTGTGGTTGAACTTGCTGCAGGACTTCAGCTGACAACTCTAGCCAGAATGAGACCCTCTTCTGCCATTCTGTTGATCTGTCTGCTGGGGATCTGTCATTCTGCTTATGCTGGTAAGTACTTGGTGGTGAGACAGGAGGGGTTATGCTCACTCTCCACAGGGGTGTAAAGGAAAGAGTAAAATGTTTTTTCTCTCATTGGATTTGCAGTGTGTGTGGGCCAGCAGACAGGGCACTGCTCTAGGAGTCTGGAGACCTGGGTCTTGTCCCCTGCTCTGATATCTCTTGGGTTATCTTGGGCAGGGGACTTCAGCTCTCTATGCCTCAGAAAACTCACACTCCATGTAGGCGAGAGGAGGGTACAGACTGTCTCTTATATGCATGTACAGCACCTAGTGCAATAGGAACCTGATCTCTGGTGAGCCCTCTAGGCATTATTGCAGTGGTTCCCAAACTTTTCATCATCACGCCACGCTTTGATTTTTCAGAAACCCTCAGGCCCCCCCACACCTCTTTTTTACTGTGGGCCAGCCACCCCAGCCGCCTGCCTTGAGCCCCTCCCCTCCCCCAATCCCAGGCACTGCCAGCCCCTCATCTAACCCCATCCTCCTCTCCCCCCCAGCAACCCACATTCACTCACCTTTGCAGGAAGCAGCTAGCTCCATGTGGGCCTTCACTGGCTGCCTGCTTTTTACGGGGTCTGTGCTGGATTGCCCACATGAAATGGCAGGGGCTGAGAGCCAGAAGCAAGGGCTGGCTTTTGATTCGGGTGTGGGGAATGACTGGAGGGATGGGGGGATGGGTTGCCTTGCACCTCCCCCCCCTCGAGAATTTCTCCCCCCACCCCAGGGGAAACCATGCACTATTGTAATAAGATGCACATGAAGTTGTAGAAAGGCACCTTGTGGAAATTTCAGAAGCCCCAAGCTCCCATTCAAATCAATACTGTTAAAAATCCAACCCTTGCTCCTCCAGTTACCTCATTAGTTTTAATGAAGCTGTTTGTGGAGGAAGTGATCAGAAACTGATCCTCCATGCCTCAGATCCCAATGTGTAAAATACCACCTAATGGTATACCACCTAATCAGTTCAGTGCATGGAGATCCTCTAATGGAAGGGGGCTTTAGAAATACCAGGTGTAATGATGATTTCCATTCATTGGGGTTGAACCTCCATTAATACTGTACCAGAAAGCAAGGGTTTCTCTGTATCCCTGTGTGTAAGATACTCAGTCTGCTCATATCCCTGAGTTATACCTAATCAAATGATTTTTTTGCTCCACAGCTATCCTAGAAGCCAATAGTTCATATAAGAACTGCAGATGTACAAAGCTGACTTCAGACTTTATCCATCCAAAGAAATATGAAAGCATTGAGATCATTCCTCTTGGAGGGACTTGCCGAACCACAGAAATTATGTAAGTACCCTAGACTGCTATTGATGCGTATCATACACCATACTCATCAGTGACAGAAAGAGCTTCACCTTGGCTCTTTTTGTGAACTGGTATCCCCTGTCATCTCACCAATAACATGCCTCAGTAGCTGCACCACACTCTCATCTTTGTTCCTTCAGAAGACTGAAACCTGGCACAAGAACTTCAGTCTCTCCTGGTGCTCACTTTTGGGCTCTGAGAAAGAGTTGGTGGTCCAGCTCATCAAAAAACAACTGAGCAGTAATTCAGAATTGCTTTTACTCTAAAATATCTGGTTCGGTGCTTTACTAGTGCAAAAGTCAGTAGTGCAAGTGAGAATTTCTACTTTAAGGCAAGAAGGCACCAGAAGGAGATCAGTTAGTCTGACCTCTTTAACACAGGCCATATTAAATTTCAACCAGTTAAGGCTATGTTGAGAATCAGGCCCTGTGATACTTTTCAGCTTTTGTTGAGGAACCTGGAATCTCTGTGTAAGTGGTAGAATTTTTTTAGATACATGGAATTGTGTCTTTAGGATGGATGATTCCATTAGCCTCAGTAGAAGCTTTAGGCCAGTGGAAGTTCAAGGATTCCCAACTTTATGCATTTAGTTTTCCAACCTGCCACTGTCCGGCCTCAGTACATGCCTTGAGGAAAGTTTTTTTATGCCATGGGATTATTCTTTCCTGAGTGGTCAGCTTTGAAAAGATTAAACAAGTTACCTGTTGCAAAATTATAGTTTAAGGTTCTCTCAGGGTGGTGAGCTACTTGTTAACTACTTCATTGTCCATTGCTGCTGGAATCGTACCACACAGAGAACAAAAACAGAAAAGCCAGGCATACGGAGTGCTTAGTTATACTCTGCACCAAACCACTCCCTTGATAAAACCAAGCCACTCATTGTAAGTGTAACCGGTGTCCTCTTCAGAACTTAAGTATAGACCTTTATATTTCAACTTCCATACAACTATTTAGCTATATAAATGGTCTTTTTTGCATTTAGGTTTTAGTGCCCAAAGGTATAGGTTTGACTTGCCACTTAGGGGAAATGGAAGTATAAAAATCATGGCTTAGCTACAGACGAACTGTCTAAACTACTTCCATGGTAGTAAAGACAGATTCAGAACACTTGTTAAGTGCTGAAAGTTTTAAATTTTGTTGGTTTTAATTCGATTTGTTTCTCCATTTACTATTTTTTTTGGTTGAGACTAGAAGAGAAAAAAACAAAATACTGCATGAATTTGCTCTTGTGGTGTTGTCAAACCTGCATGGAGCCAGGAAATACTGGCAATCTTCCTGTAAAGTTTGAGTTCACCAGATTTCTAGCTCAACTCTGGGACCACAAAGCTATGGATAAACTTTAGAACGGAGAGGGAAATGAGTGGTCAGCACTGAGTTTCTGAAAAGGTTGGGGAGCAGGTGTTAGTTATGTAAGACTAAGAACAGGTGCCATTTTATCTGAGACGATGTCTGAAACTGAGGAATACAGAAAGTACATCAGTTTGGTCCCTTCTGTTTTCTAGAGGAAAAACCTACAGCTTTGTGTGTGCTACTCCAATGTGACCAAAACATCCAAAACCTTTAAAATGTGCTGATAGCTAGTTATGTCAAAGGAATGGGTTTTGATTTAGTTGTAAAAATTTATGTGGTAGAACTTGCACCAGTCCAGCCCTCCCTTCTTCAATCACACAAATGTTTTTGATTGCCCAGTGCTCAGTTATGGGTTATGTTGAAAAACCTCTACTTTTAGGCCTCACCGAGGCCTGTGCGAGTTGATCCATGTGTAACTGCAAGTTGTCATATTGACTTTGCAGTCAGGGCTTTGCAAGAGGAGCAGACTGTTCACGTGGGGGTGAAGTTACACCTGAAATGTTGTGTTTCTTTGAACAAATGACAGTGTCTATGCTTCCTCGAACATCAGGCAGAATTACTTCTATCTGCCCACTCCTTTCCATCTTCAGTAGAAGTGTGAAGCATGCGCCATAAGTTACCCACTGGAGGGATACACATCACATAGATCTGGAAGGGACCTCACAAGGTCATCAAGTCCAGTCCCCTTGCCCTCTTGGCATAACCAAGCTCCATCCCCCACTTTTTTAAAATGGCCCCCTGAAGGATTGGTTTAACAGGCCAGTGTGCAAACCAGTGAACTATCTCAGGTGGGTAGATTTTTGTTAAGAACTAAATATCACTGTATGCAATGAAAGCTTAAACTGCTTGTTTTTCAGACTGAAACTGAAAACAGGGAAGAGTGTGTGTGTGAATCCCAGAAGCCCCTGGATTAAGAGAGTACTGGCTAACCTACAGAACCAGTAAGTTCTGTTTAAATCATTTGCCTCAAATAGAACTCAGTCCTGCAATCTTTACACATGAGTAATCTGATACCAATGGTGCAATGTGCATGAGTGAGAACCCCTTGGGCAATTAAAATTTGCATACCTTCCCCCACCCCAGTGCAACCAGTTCAGATTGTAAAGACCTGATCCTGAACCCTAACTGTATGAAGCTGCCTCATTGAAATTAATGCTTTGTTAGACAGCGGTTTGAGCGCACGAGCTGCAGTTGTAGTAATATTTTAATTTTTTATTTTAATCTTCCATGTCACCATTTTCTTACTTCTCTGGGGAAAATATGCCCCTGCATTTGCAAACTACTGTTTGGTCTCAGCCAGGGAAGAAATTATCCTGGAACCTTTGAGCAAGATTCAGCTGGCCATTTCTAATTCATAAAACATGAAAAATAGTGTCTCCACTTAAACTTCAACAAACTTCTTTGCTCAACCACTTGAATGCCACAAACCAAGCTTTCTGCTTGGCTCTTCTCCCTGGGTATCGCCACATACTTTCCTGGTAGGTCATGAGTGCTCGTGGATATTACATTGACTTTACGACCTCCCTGGAAGGGTAGAGCACACTAGGTTTGAAGCTATAAACAGATTCAAACACTCCTTCGGGAAAGGCCCCTCTTTTATGGTGTGACCTTTGTCCAATGACGTAGGCAAGTATGGAGCAGAACCAGAATGTGAGCCCTGATCTCAGGTCCCTGCTGAGTGCTCGAACTGTAAGATCCTCTGCCTGCACTGAGGACTAGGCTCATTTTTTTCATTATTAGAAGAATATATTTGAACTGTAACATGGGGGACAACAGCTTGTAAGCCACAAACCACTACAGGCTGGACTGCTGTAGTCCGAACTTCAGTGCTCCAGCACCATCTGTGGTCCGGCATCCCCATGGGCGCTCCCAGGCTTCATCACTCATGGGGAAGAACAGGTCCTGTGCTTGGCGCTCCTCCCCTGCCTTCCCAGAGCTGGCGTAGCTCTGCAAATGGCTCATCTGGGGCTCTTGAGCTCAGGGAGGCAGGGGAGAGGCAGGGACAGGTGCACGCTGGGGGAAGAGGCAGGCTGGCTGCAGAGTCTGGTGGCTGAGGGCCAGGAGAACAGCTCAATGGCCACAGGGCTCGATCTGCTCCTGTGGGACTGTGCTTCTGGCCCCTGGCTACAGAGCTCCACAGCCTCCTTGCCTCTTCCTCCAGAAATCCTCTCCCTCCTCAGTCCCCAGCCCCCATTCGGTCAGAGCTGGAGACCTACAGCCGGCAGCAACAGGGGGGCCAGCATTAACTTCTCTTGCTCCAGCAGATTCCCTTGTTCAGGACCAATCAGGTCCCAAGGGTGCTGGACCAAGGAGGTACCACCTGTACTTGATTGGCTTTACAATGAGCAAGGATTTAAAGCTAAGAGCTGTGACCTTTTCCTTTTGAAAATTGAGTGAGTTACGAATTTTTTTTCTAGTGGGAGCAGATTAAAGCCAGTGCTGAAGTCTGCTGAAAACACCACCATTAATGATCTTATGTTTACCAGGGGTATTTCCCTTGTTGGTTTTTGAGCATTTATTTTTGGGTTTATAATGTTATGAGATTTGTGCAACATGAAATCTAGAAGATGCACAATGTGGTCAAGATGAGGCAGACTATGAGAATAACTCTCAATTCCTGACTCTTGAGCATTAAAATACAAAGTGTTACACCAGTAACATCAGCTGCCACATTTAAGAATTAAAATTGTCACCCAAAACCTGCTGAGCCAATGTTTTATAATCAATGAGGCCATTTTAGGACAAAGTTGATTGTTAGTGTTAAACCTGAACAAAATCAAGTCAGGAAAGTTATACATGTTTTGTGTCTATTATCATGTAAGAGATGTCACCCTTTTTTTCTTATCCCATTGTACAATCATCTTTTTAAAACTTCAGGCCTGTTTCGTGCTTATGGAAAAGTTCTGTGTGCCTCATAATTCTCACAATTGCTTGGTTTGTTTGCTCACATAATGAAGCAGATCCTAAATAAGGTTTGAGACAATCAAACAAAACTAAGAGATTAAGTGATATTTGCCCCACAAGGTCCAGTAGTATAGCTGTAATAATAAACCTGCTTTCTCTGCATTTACTTTTTTATTTTCTCCCTTACAGAAAGGAACAAAGAGCTCTCCCACAAATTGAATAGATGCTTATACAACTTTTGGAGAAAAAAGGATGAAGGGCACACACCTGATTGTTTCCTAATTTTGCTTTTTGCTTTTCCTTCCTCTTATCTTTCTTACCTGGCCCACAGATTTATTCTTTCTAAGCAAGCAGCAACTTTTGTTAGTTACTGTTCCCTGTTCACATGTTTTAGAAGAGTTGGAGTTATTTTTACATTAGTCAGATTTCTTGTTCAGCGCTTCACTGTGCGGTTTCATGTACCAAGGAAGAGAGAGACTGAATGAAACCAACTACAATAGTATGTAGGTTTCTTGAACGAAATGGATCAATGTTTACTATGTGTTATGGCATCTGCTCTGAGGAGAATTTGTTGAGTGAACCATTGTATAATACTCCTGCATTTGATTCCTCAGTGTCTTTTTCCAATGTTACATATTCATAACTTCCCAAATAGAAATCCCCTAGCTTGTTATTTGCTTGCTAGTAAACTTTATACAACAGTGTATCTTAAAGGACTCTTTCCACCATCACTGGAAAAAATGTGAAGCACTTTCAGTGCAAAGTATTCATGGAACAGATTGTAGTTTTATAACTTTTATAATGTACTCTTTATGTGTGTGCTACGAAGCAAGCACAATTCAATTAAAGCTCACATTTTACAATAATTGTGTCCTTTTCATCTAGTTCTGACAACTCTCTAGAATTTTGACAAAATCACCTGCGCTTTCCTTCAATAGCACAATACTCTGCACAGTTATAACAAAGCATTTTGCTACCACTGGATAATTTCTGTCATGCAAGGAAATCTGTGTCTCACAGATGGGGAAACTGAGGCACACATTGTAACTTACCCAAGGTTTCAAAGAAGTTGGTGGCAAAGTTGGATTAGATTTTCAGGTATTCATTATATAGGAGTATCCCTTTACTTTGTGGTGCTTCCTCATGAATAAAAGCAATCACTTCACGTGTAACAGAAGTGCCTATGACAGGTGTCTCCAACCAAAATTGTGAGATGAGCCATTTTTTCCAAATTCAGTCACAAAATCAATCCTTCAAGAGCCAGTCCTTAAGAAATCACGTCAAACTGTACTTTTTGGCCACCCTATTTTAATAACAGCACACACACAATTACTTGTGCCATTTAGAAAGTTATGTTACCCCCAGCTCCAGGCTGTACCCCCCTCAGCCCCCAAATTTGATGTGCTACAACTACCCCCCATCCCACAAACCCACCCACCCCTGCCCCCAGGCTTCACCCCTCTGAGACCCAACCTCCTTCCCCTATCCTGAGGATTCATTTGCCTCAGCATGCTCAGGTCCTCCACTGCTCCCCACCACCCTCTCACTGGGCTAACTGGCTCCTGCAGGGGCAGGCTCAATGCCCCTCCTCTCCTGCTGGCTGACTTCCGCCCACGTGGGGTGGCCCCTGCCCAGCGGCTTTCCTTCTCAGGCTCCCTGCCACCCTTGACTGCTCAGCGGCTCTGGAGCTGCTGTCGCTCACACGGCATTTATTTTTAAATCGATACATTTTGTTTAAACGGCAGCAGCCTCTGGAGTCACACATGGAGTCGACGGCAGCAGCTCTCGGAGCTGCAAGTTGCTCCTTAAAGAGCTGCATGCAGCTCTGGAGCCAGAGGTTGCCATCTAGTGGCCGATGACAACTCCCCGTTGCCTCTGCTTCTAGATCTTACTTCTAAACAATTTGAACATAGTTACATTCTTCATATTAAGCATGATTATTTGGGAGCCATTGGTATCACGTGCTCTCTCACACATGGTTAGGTCTCCTGTTGTCCTGGCGCCTGGAGCATCACTCCTTTAGGGTAGGTCATACAATCATAGAACAATAGAGCTGGAAGAGACCTAAAAAAGCCATCGAGTCCAGCCCCCTACTCTAAGCAGGACCAAACCCATCAGATCAGACCAGCCAGGGCTTTGTTGAGGCGCGACTTAAATACCTCCAGGGATGGAGACTCCACTACTTCCCTGGGTAGACCATTCCAATGCTTCACCACCCTCCTAGGGAAAAAGTTTGTCCTAATGTTCAACCTGGACCTTTCCAACCTCAACTTGAGACCATTGTTCCGTGTTTTGCCAGCTGTGAACAGCCTCTCTCCAGCCTCTTTGCAACCTCCCTTCAGTAAGTTGAAGGCTGTCATCAAGTCCCGCCCCCTCAGTTTTCTCTTCTGCAGACTAAACAGTCCCAATTCCCTCAACCTTTCTTCATGTCATATGCTCCAGCCCCCTAATTATTTTGGTCGCCCTCTGCTGGACCCTCTCCAGCGTAGCCACATCCTTCCTATAATTGGGGGCCCAGAACTGGGGACAGTACTCCAGAT
The DNA here is from genome assembly GCF_033958435.1 of Carettochelys insculpta. NCBI lineage: Eukaryota > Metazoa > Chordata > Testudines > Carettochelyidae > Carettochelys > Carettochelys insculpta. The sequence continues at coordinate 127,336,917 of NC_134140.1, read as the reverse complement.
GCGGCCTCACCAAAGCCAAATAAAGAGGAATAATCACTTCTCTGGATCCACTGGCAACGCTCCTCTTGATGCAACGTAATATGGCATTAGCTTTCTTGGCTACAACGGCACACTGTTGACTCATGTCCAGCTGCTCATCCACTACCACTCTCAGGTCCTTTTCTGCAAAACTACTACTGAGCTAGTCGGACCCCAGCCTGTAACAATGCTTGGGATTCTTCTGGCCCAAGTGCAGGACTCTGAACTTGTCCTCATTGAACCTCATCAGATTTCTTGCAGCCCAGTCTTCCAATTTGGCTCAATCAGCCTGGACCCTGTCTCTACCCTCCAGCGTATCTACCTCTCCCCCTAGCTTAGTGAGGTTGAACCTCTCTAATCCGGAACACTCTCCTCTGGCAACACCCATAATCCGGCATGATGTCAGTTAGCGAGACGACCACTTATGGCCAACTTTCCTGTGGTCCCATAAAGGTTGTTTCCAGCCATCAGTCCTGACTCTGTGGTCTGTGCTGTTCTTTAGCTGTAATTTACGCCTAAATGTCTTCTAAGAGCCCACTGGGCAGTGAAAGTGTTGGTAATGCTACTAGACACTGTCGCCCTCCTGTGGTTCAGCAAATTCTCTTCTCTGGCACCAGTCTGGTCCCAAGAGTGCTGGATTAGAGCGGCTGAACCTGTATTACACTTCAGCAGTTTGCTTACTACTAAACAATTTACACCTCACTGTGGTTAATGATTTTTTTCACTGTAACATCAATTGCAGTGTGGGTAGCTGCACTTCCCTTTCTGGGTCATCCACCCATAATGAAGTCAAAACCACCAAGCAATAGACAGTTATTTGCATGATAGCATGTGCCTTTAATGTGCTCTTTTCCCAGCCTGTTTGTGCATCGATCCTGCCTTTAACGGTATGAGCTGGACAGTGACTGATAATGGACATAATGAGACGGCTGCCTTGCCTTTCATTACGCTTATGCCTTGGTGATCATATGCTGCTTCAGGCCACTGTATTTAGGTAAAGACATTCAAGATTGTAAGGGCTTTGGAAGGAAGTGGAGATGATATTTGTGGTGTATATTTAGTACAGCACCTAGCACAGAGTCCCTAGTCCCTAGCTGGGTGGAAGGGTCATAAGTGCTATTATAGTACAAATCATAACTACTGAGCAGTCCAAATAAGACTTTTAAAGGGAGCGATGAACCTAAAGCAGCATATAGTGAAAATCCCAGGTAGCAAAATTCCTGCGTCGCCAAAGTTGGACCCAACTATATCGTGTGTGGCTGACAAGGTACATGGATCCTGAGCTGTACAGCATTCTTGCTCTAAGCCAGGAGCGAGCAAACTTTTTAGGTCAGGCTCCACTTTTCATCCCTGGATTCCCCCCCCAGCCTGTCTAATATCATCCAAATCGAGGGAAATTTCAGTTACGTTCATATGAAAAAAAAAATCCTTTCAGCGCGTGGCAGAAGATAAGGCTGTAGAATGTAAAAGCTTTAGTCAGCAGTACGTAACTGTGAACACGTCCATAAAAACACTAACCTAGCTCAACATTTTTAATGAGCTGGAAGAGCCTGAAACACAGCAGGCCTCCCCAGCCCCCATGGGACCTGCCCACCCCACTTTGGAATGCTAATTTGCTGACCATGACTGACAAGGCAGTAAGACCTGCAAACCAGTTCCAACAGATGTTTCTTTCCTGACGACTTTTTGTGGGACACATTGCTCTGTTTTAGGGTTGAGGTTAGAGCGCAAAACCCCCTTGTTACTCTTATTTATGTGGGTGCTGTGCCTAACGATGGAAATTTGAAATGCCAGCATTGCACTATTGAACATTTTGGCAGAAACAGGCAATAGCTAATTAATAATAATCCCCTACCCTGGGGTACTGATAAATGTTGGTGGGGAGGGACCAGGCCATGATCGCAGTCTGAGCCCTCTTAATTCCCTCACCATTTTCCATAGTGTTTTCATTAGTGAATTGATGGTATGACACACCTTAGCCAATCCTTGCATTATAAAAAGAGGGGACTTGCAGATTGCCACTGCAGCCCTTGGATGGCTTTACTGTCTGTCACACGTTGCCACCCCTTGGTCAGGTTCCACAGTAGCAGGGAACCACGAGGGAAGCAGGAAGGGCCAGCAGGTGGTTCCCAAGAGGAGTCCCAGCTCTGCAGAGCACAGGAGGAGCGAACTAACAAGCAGAGCTTGTGAGGGAAGGCCTTGTCCCCTGCCACCGCAAACTGCAAGATTCAAGCAGGCAGCCTGTGTGCACACTGCCATGTAAGGAGTTCTACAGGAAACTACTGCCACTCAGCCCCTAAGGCAGAGAGTCAGAATAGAGTTCGTTAGCAGAGTGATTAAAATACAAAAGAGCCATCAGCGTGGTTCCTAAAGTTAAATGATCTGTTCCAAGCTTGTCTCAGACAGAACAATTAACATCCCCCCCCCCCCCAACTTCTCACCCCCTTTCCTTCAATCCTATTTGATTTGTCAGTTTTTATGGCAAGTCTTTTTATTTTTTGGTCCTCTGTGCTTACAAATGTCAGTCTGTATCGGAAATGAAATTGATCTGAAGAAGTGGCTCTGTCCCATGAGAGCTCATCACCGAATACATCATTTTGTTAGTCTTTAAAGTGCTACATTTCTGCTGCTTTGTTTTGTTGGAGTACAGACTAACACGGCCACCTCTCTGTTGCTGTTCCAAGCTTGGTGACCAGCAAACCATAAGCAGCCTAAATGATGATAACTTTGTGAGCACCTTTCAACTACAGCCTTTGAAACAGCAGTAGAAATTACTATTACTTTCCAATCTCTTTGCAGAGAGAGCTGATTTTTTTTTTAGACAAGGGCAATACAGTCAAGCTAATGTCCCTGGATTTCAGGGCCTTTGACACAATTCCGCTGGAAAAACGATTAGGCATGTGGGAGAAAAGGGGGATTACAGTAATATGAGAAGTGGAAGGTGGATAAGGAACCGGTTAAAGGGATAACTACAACAGAGCAGTTACTGAACGGTGAATTGTCTCAGACACCAGCGTACCTGAGCTGGAAGAGACATGACAATTTTAAACCTAAGCAGTGTCCCTTGAGTGACTTTGTCATACGATGTCAGAACATGTTAGTATTGGAGCTGAGTAAATCTAACATGTATTTAATTTTATTTCTTGACACAGAAATTAGCTACACTGAGCCCGTCAGATATTTCTATGTTATATACAAAACTACTGGCATTTTCAGTTGCCTAAGATGCCCTTGGACTCACGGTTAAAGTTGAACACGCACCTCAGTGTGAAATGGCGTTCCCGGGGCAGGCAGGGAATTTGTCACCACCCCCAGCCACCATCCCTGTTGGCTTGCCTGGAGCTGCCATTCCCACCTTCCAAATATAGAAGTCAAGCCCTGCCTATGATTAAAATCCCCCTGAGCACTGCATTTGGAGAGGCAGAAAAAAGGGCAAAAGCTGTCAGTGGCTCTGCCTGGCACGCGTGTTCCTGCCATAAAGAGCAATACCAGTGGAGGGAAATTAATGGTTACTGAAGTGCATCAGGTCACAAATGCCCTATGCTCACAGAAGGCTTCAGTATTTGAATGCAGCAAGAGTCCTTCTCCGCACCTCTGTCCCAGCGATGGCATGATGAGACCACATGGTCAGGTGCACTGACCAATCGTGTCCCTCTTCACCCTCATCTGCCTGTATCCACTTAGGGTGTTGTGTTTTTTTATTTCCATTGTAAATTCTTTGGGACAGGGACTGGCTTGTTCTTCTGTGTTTGTACAGCACCGGGCACAAGGAGCTTCTCTCTGATGGGTTCCTATGCACCATGGTAATGTAAATAATTAATAATAACAGAACAGTAATATAAACCCTCCAAAGAGCTATTAGCGTGTGTGTGTGTGTCGAGAACGGTGGAAGGACAAGACAAGTGCAAAGTCATTTTAATAAGAGCCCTCCTTGTCAGAGTCAGCTAGATCCATTAAGGAGTGGTTCTCACAATTAGTGAAAAATCCTAAGCAGATCTCATGAGCCTGAGGAAGATCAGTTCCCTGCTAACCCATGCAGGAGAGCAGCAAGGGTGGAAATTCTAGACACAACTAATTTCTCTAGCACAGACCAAGACATTGAGTCTGCTTTCCCCAAATACTCTGTTGAGCAACGTATCAGTTTTGCTAGTATGTATTTTCTGGAGAACTCACTCAAAGTCCATTGTTTACTCAATTGCATAAGTGCGAGTTTCCCCACTGCTGTAGCTGCACTCAAACTGGGGATCAGAAAGGCACCCGGTGACTCATCTGGCTGGTCAAAACCAAAAAGCAGTCCAGTAGCACTTTAAGGACTAGCAAAATAATTTAGTAGGTGGTGAGCTTTTGTGGCATAGAAGAAGGGGCTAGTGTAGCCGTAGCCCAAGAGAGGAGATTGAAACAGCCACCCCCAAAGCTCAGTGCCATCACTGAGGGCGAGCTGGAGCCCCATTCGGCAGAATGGAGCTTTGAACCTAAGTAGCCCCCATCCTGGGTAAGAACTTGAACCTCTGCAATGAAGAGGCTCAGAGGGGTTGCTGTGTTACTCTGTAGCTTCACAAAACCAAGCAGTCCTGCAGCGCCTTAGAGACTACATCTATTAGTCTTTAAGGTGCTACAGAACTGCTTGTTTCTCTGGGCTAAAGGTTAGCTGTGGGCACGGTGGCGCACCTGTTGGGTAGTTTTGAGCTTTTTATGGTGGGCCTCGTAGGTGAGAAAATGAGGGCATTTGGTGCCAGACTAAATTTAGAAATCTGGCCCCAGGTGTCAGGACTTCAGTGACACAGGTTTGACGGCGCCAAATGCCCTTTCCGGCCTCAGGGCCGGTTTGCTGCGAGCTAGCTGGAGCTGCAGCGTCCAATACACGTTCCGCTCGCCACGTGTGGCGAAGTGGACACGGCGGTGTGGCAAAGTGGCTTGTCAGAGCCGCACGCATGGGGTGCCCTCCTCCCGCGCTGTTCACACGCCCCACCCCGGGGTGGGACGAGCATGTAGTAGCAGTGGCGGTGGCAGCACCCATGGTGTGAACACCATCATGGCGGTGGCTCCAGGGGCACGGGGGCCTCTTGCAGTGGGGCAGCTCATGTGGCAGTGCGGGTGGGAGGGCTCCAATGTTGGTTGTGGTGGTGGTGGGGCAGCTCGCGTGGTGCAGGGAGGAGGGCCACCAGTGAGTCGCCAGCAGTTTGGGGAGTGGGTGCCTAGCTGGGGGGATGCCCCTGACTTGGGAGAGGGGCTGTGGCTATCTTTAAATGTCTTTTGGACACCCCCGAGCTGGCAAAACCATCGGGAAACTGCCATGGCTCTGTCGGCCAGCAGAGGACTGCACGCCATAGCCACCGCCTCCCTGGAGGAGCTGTTTCCCTATAGTTGCCAGGCTGTTAGCATGCCACTGACCTCTGTACCACGCCTCATGAGGCATTTCTCCTGCCTTCCCAGCAGAAGTATATTTGCTAGCTGGACGGGGGCCCCTCATCACCAACTGCAGTGAACTATGTTGCTTTGTTCAGACATTGGCCAGCACTCAATTGTTCTTCCTCTTGTTTCCACCTTAAGGAGAAGTGTTATGTGCGGCCCTGGCATCGCAAAGCACAGCCACTGTTTCAGCTTCTCCCCTCCTCCCGCCACTTCCCCCACCTCCAGCACAGAGATTTTTGTTTGGCGACAAATCAAGGTATGTTCCAGTGCTTCACCAAAGCAGTTTGGTCAAGCTCCCAAGCACAGAGAGAGGCAGCGGCTTCATCCATGAGGGCGAACACAGTCATAATGCCTGAAAAGGGCCATCTGCTTCTGCTGCAACAGCTGGCCATAGAATGGAGATCACAGAACTGGACATGATCTGAGCCCAGATGGGGTATATTAGATGGAAAAGAAAATCAGCAGTCCAGCATGGCATATCTGCAACTGGACATCAAAAACCAAAGCAAAGTTAGGCAATATTTGCGCTATGCCTTAAAATATACTACACATTAGCAGTTACGTGGGTGGTATTAATATTTATAGCTGAGAGATATTGGAATACAAGTTGACCCTCTCTAGTCCAGCACCCTCAGGACCTGACCAGTGCTGAACAAGAGAATTTGCCAGACCACATGAGGTCAATATTGTCTGTCAGCTTTACCAACACTTGCACTGCTCACTGGGCTCTTGGAAGACATTTGGGGTAAATTAGAGCTAAATAACCACACACAGCACTGAGAGCCAGGACTGGTGTCTGGAAACAAATCTTATGGGACTGTAGGAAACTTGGCCACACCTATGATTAGTAGATATCTGAGTAACTAAAATCATACCAGATTATGGATGATGCCAGGGGAGGAAGTGCCAGATTAGAGAGTTTCAACCTGTATTTGTTAGCGGAATGCATTCTACTTTTCCCATGCTTCTGTTCACCCATGTCCGGTGTCCCACAATACTTTGAAAAGCTGAAGTTGGTGCTGGCATTAGAAAATGGGGAACGTATCAAAGCAAGGCTCTGTGACTACTCTGTACCAAGTGCAGTCATGGCCTTACTTTCATGGTTCCTTGACGCATGTAACTTGGTGTACAAAACAAGATATGGGAAAGTAGAGGGAAATACTGCCACAGCCCAGTACCTGGAAAGCTAATACCCAAAACAAAGGTAAGGAAGATACAGGGCAATGAGTTATGGAACTGATATAAACTGGCGGGTTGGATTTTAGTGACATATATAATTTCACAACTTGCATCCTGTTGTAGGTGCTGTGAGCTGAAATGTGTAGCGATGAATTTCATCAGGGTGCAGTAAACACACCGGGAGAATTTGCTACCCCAGGGAAGGGTATGTACATGGCTTTTTCATAATGAACTGCTTTGTCTTTAACCAATCAGTGTGAGTTCAGTTATTGGTCCCTTGAACCTTGTTAAGAAAGAAATGTGAGTGTTACCAAACAATTAGCTACGCCTCTGAGTCAAGCCCAGGGAGTTGTCCAAAGTGACCTAATTATTCTTAATCTTTCCAGCAATCTATGCAACATTCTCATCAAGCTGGTTTTAGGTACTATAGAGAAATCCACTGTATGGGACAACATGGGAAATTTCCTTCAGCCACAATAGAGCTGCTGTTAAGTTTGAAGGGAGGGAGAGAAACACTTCTGGTCACCGGCTAAGAATCATGAAATCAAATAGTGAAAGGAGGTCACCATGTAACATGCTGCAGGGAACACTAATGCCTTGAAGCCCAATGTGGGTTTCACACCTGTTGTTGGAGATGGAAGGTGTACAGAGATGACTTTCAGCCTTCTTTGTGGACGGAAGGAAGGAACTGGCACATCTAAGTCTGCCACAAGGGTGCCAGTGAAAAATGAAATGCCTTATGGCAGTTGACTTTGTTGCTGATCCTCTTCAGGGCTCCTGTCCCTAATATAGTGAAAGAGTGGATGCTTGGGAAGAGCTGCTGTGTGTTGTCAGGTCTGGGTGATGCGAGGTTCCCTGCAGAGCTGGGTGGAGTGCTTGCACTCTGCCTTAGGCTTTGTTTAGTCTATTCCTGAGGCCCAGTGGCTTTTTGAGAACTGGTTTTTTGGGCTGAGCCTCCTGGAGGAAGAAATTGACCTGACTGCTGCATGACCATCTCATTTCAGGAGAGCCGTATGTGTATAAATAACGCAAGCTATTGCTAGGTTGCACCCAACATACACATTGCAATTTCTCCACTGGGAAGCCAACTGCAGAGCCCAGGACATCTAACACTACTCAGGACCTCATTTACTCAGACACACCATCTGAGCCCCAACCTGGATTATTCTATTTACTTCCCAAAATCCACAAACCTGGAAACCCCAGACACCCTATCATTTTGGGTATTGGCACCCTTACCACCGGACTATCCAGTTATGTCGACTCCCTCCTCAAACCCTATGCCACCAACACTCCCAGCTATCTCTGAGATACCACCGACTTCCTGAGGAAATTACAAAACATCGGAAAAGTTCCTGACAACACCATCCTTGCCACCATGGATGTAGAGGCTCTGTACATTAATATTACACACGAAGACGGATTACAAGCGATCAGGAATACCATCCCTGATGTCACCACTGCCACTCTGGTGTCTGACCTCTGTAACTATGTTCTCACCCACAATTATTTCCGATTTGGGGACAATTTATACCTCCAGATTAGTGGAACTGCTATGGACACCCACTTGGCTTCACAATATGCTCATATGCTAATACGCTATTTATGACCTGGAACAACGATTCCTCAGCTCTCATCCCCTATTACCCCTCCTTTACTTATGACACATTGATGACATCGTTATGATTTGGACCCATGGTATAGAGACTCTAGAAGAATTCCACAGAGACTTTAACAATCTGCACCACCACCATCAACTTATGCTTCAACTACTCCATGCGAGAGAGACATTTCCTGGACACTACAGTACAAATCAAGGATGGCCTGATCGGTACCACACTCTACTGGAAACCCACTGATAGCTATACTTACCTACACTCTTCCAGCTTCCATCCTGCACACACAACTAGCTCCATTGTTTACAGTCAAGGCCTCAGGTACAATCGCATTTGCTCTGATCCTACTGACAGAGACCGAAAACTAAAAGATCTCTACCAAATATTCATAAATCTGAATTACCCATCAGGAGAAATAAAAAAGCAAATCGACGGGGCCAGATGAATACCCAGAGACCAGCTCCCCGAAGATAGGCCCAAAAAAGCCAAGAACACAACACCACTGGTCATTACCTACCGCCCCCAACTCAAACCACTGCAACAAATTATTAAAGACGTAAACCCTATCCTTAATCAGGATACCACACTCCAGAAACCCCTAGGTGACAGGCCTGTTCTCTCCTACAGACAACCTCCCAACCTTATGAGGATTCTCACCCACAACCACAGTCTATACCACAGGAACACCAGCCCTGGAACTTTTCCTTGAAACAAAGCCCGCTGCCAGCTTTGTCCACATATCTATTCTGGGGATACCATCACTGGACCTAACCAGGTTATTCACAGAATCACGGCCACATTCTCGTGTTCCTCAACTAACAGCATATATGCCATCATGTGCCAACAATGCCCAAATGCTTTGTATATTGGACAGACTCCAAACTCTCTTAGACAACGAATTAATGGGCACGAACCAGACATAAAAACACTCCTAATCCACAAATCTGTCAGCCAGCATTTTAATGAAGTGGGCCATTCTGTTAAAGACCTGAAGGTCTGCGTCTTACTGAAGAGGAATTTTCACACTACTTTGGAAAGAGAGGCTGCTGAACTCTCTTTTATATTCAAATTTGACACATTAACACATGGTTTGAACGGAAATGGGAATTTTTTAGGTCATTATAGGGCTCTTTTGCATACTTGGCTTAATCTAATTCTTGACTCTCCCCCCCTCCCTGCCTTCTGCCCCTCCACACTCTGATTTGCTCACCTTGCTAATGTTTTTCTGATTTGTCAACCTTGATTACTATTTTTGGTTCTCTGTGCCTTCAATATTGAGTCTGTTCTGGTATGGCTATGGTCTGAAGAAGTGGGTCTGTCCCATGAAAGCTTATCACCTAATAAATTATTTTTTTAAGTCTTTAAAGTGCAACTGGATTGCTTTTTTTTTTTTTGATAGTATATAGACTAGCACAGTTTTCTCTCTGTTCCTGCTTGGCAGAGGGATGATACTGGTGATAATGTCTCTGAACTGTGCTTGCTTGGAGTGCCTGCTGAAAAGTTTTACCCCAAAGAGAGGTAGCCAGACATTTCCCACCTTAAAAACGTTTGTTGTTGGCTTGCTGGGCTTCATTTTTTTTTTTTTGCATGTGTCTGTATTTTCTGCCTTCAGCTGGGCTCACAAGCAGAAGTAACAAAATACACTGAGGCAATCTGTTCTGGGAGGCAGTCTGGGACTGTCAGCAGAAATCAGTCGTTGCTGGAAATCCCAGAAAGAAATCGTAAGTATGGGACAAATGACAGGAATAAGCCTCCAGATCTGCAGATAATAATCCCAGCCTAGACTTCTTCAGACCTCTGGAGGGTCACTGGCTGTGGCCAGCAACTATTAAAATTGCCAAGTAAGCTGCAATCAGTGGTTACAGGTATAGGAAGAAAATGGTGAGGGGAGTAGAGAAAATGACATCCCTGTATGAAGACACCTGACTCCTGCCTGAACCAGCCAGGGCCATGAATTTGCAAAGAGGGAGATGGAAATTGCTGATTTGACGCTTGGGGCAGACACGTGGAGAACACCAAGAACCCACAAACTCTACCTTTCCTTATTTTTAAAGGGGACAGTTGGGCTTTTAGCCTCTAAAATTCAAAGTCAGAAGTCCAGCAAAGCACTGGTGCCATAAAATTTCCCTTCCTGGTGGTCTGCACAGGTCAGGAATATGCAGGCTACAGTAAAGTCCTTCTTCTGTTGTTCAGTAAAACGGCTCCTCACCTCATAACAGTTGTTCTTTGAGGTGTGGTGTTCACATCCATTCTGATCAGTTGAGCATATACTCTGTGCATGAACATCAGGAACTTTTGCCTTTATAGTACTCAGTATATAACTCTGTCAACTCACCTGCCCCTCTTCAGTTTGGCTACCTGATAGAAGACAGGGAGGGCAGGTACGGGAATGGACGTGAACAAGACATCTCAAAGAAGAGCAGGAGAAGATGAGTAACAGGGTCTTTTTTTTTATGAGGGCTTGTCCACTTCAGTTCCAATCAGGTGCCTCCCAGCTCTCTCCCAAAGGTGGAGTCCGAGTTTAGGAATCACTGATTGGAGAATGGCTCCGCCAATAGCTGCACCAGCCCTTGCCTACTGGTTGATAGAGTAATGAACGGTAAATGTGTGCATCAAAGACCAGGTTGGCACTCTACAGATCTCCTCTATCAGCACCAGGGCCAGGCAGGCAGTCGAAGAGGCTTGTGCCCTTGTTGGGTGAACCAGGGTTGTGGGAGCATGTGACGTTGTCCAGTTTGCAGCAGGCATGGATGCAGTCCATGATCTATGAAGACATGTGCCGTGAGGAGACTAGGACACCCTCCATCTGGTCAGTTACTGCTACAAAGAGTTGGGTCAATTTTCTGGATGGTTTTGTGTACTCTATACAGAACATTAGGGCTCTTTGGACATCTGCAGTCGCTGACTGGGAAGAAGAGCGGTAGCAAGGTGCCCGGCCTCATGTGGAATTAGGACACTAGGGTGAGAAGAAAGGCCAGTGGTGGCCCACGCCGCACTTTGTCTTTGTGAAAGACTGTGAAAGGGCGTTCTGAAGTCAGCGCCTTCAACTCAGACACCCTCCTTGCCCAAGTTATGGCCCTTCCCAGAAAGGTGGAACAGGGAACGAGGAGCTCAAATGGGAACACAATGAGCCTGGAGAGCACCAGGGTGAGATCCCAAGTAGATCTAGGTAGCCGTGAATGGGGATGTAGTGTCTTTAAACCTTTCAGGAAATGCATCACCAGAGTGTTGGCAAATATGAGCTGAGATCGGTGACTAGTGATGGACAACATTGCCAATCTCTATTGCATCAGGTCTAGCAGGTAATCCAGGGTAAGAGGGATGGATGCCTGGGGTGGTGCTAGGTGACCATGTTCACAGTAGCACAAGAACCTTTTCTACTTAGCCAGGTGTGTAGCTCCAGTAGAGGGCTTCCTGCTGCCCAGAAGAGCCTCTCTCACAGGCTGAGGGCATTGGTGCGCCCATGAGTTTAACGATGGAGCTTCCATGCCATGAGATGAAAGGACTGGAGGTCCCTATGAAGGTGACCATTGTTTTCAGTGAGTAAGGCCAGGTGGAGTGGTAGTGCTGTTGGCCTGTCCCCTGATAATTCCAGCAGTGGTGTGTTCCAACACTGGTGAGGCCACACTGGGGCTAGCAGAATTTTCTCTCTCTCTCTGTGCACATTTTCGGCAGGACCTTGAGGACCAGAGCAAGAGAAAAGTGTACAGTAGATGATCCCCTAAGGGTGCATGAACACACCTGAGATGGAGCCTGGACAGTGATTCTGAAAAGAACAGAACTCTTGACACTTACGGAAGTCCCGGGTAGCAAACAGATCTTTCTGGGGAAAAGCCCACCTGCGGAAGATGGAAGGACTGCTGGAGAGATGGATCACTCACGATCGTGAAATGGGCTGCTGAGATGATCTGCCTGCTCATCCTGCACTCCCAGGCCATAGGACTCTGGCAGCTGGATGGATCAGGCTATCCAGAATCCCACACAGGGATAGCGTCACGGCAGAGTGGAGAGCTTGCTTGTGTATACAGAACATGGCGGTGGTATTGTTTGTCAGAGCTGTCATGCTGTGACCTTGCAGAGCGGCGTGAAAGGTCTGGAAGGTCAAACACGCTGCTTTGAGCTCCTTGACATTGATACGTATGGGTATGTTTGTCCTGCAACCACTGATGGCTGTGTTTTCAGGTCCTGTAGGTGTCCTGCCCCAGCCCACCTCTGATGCATCTGTTACTAAGGTCAGAGGAAGTTGGGCTGCGCCGAGGGGACTCCCTCCTGGGCTATATGAGGGTCCAGCCACCAGGTCAGAGATTCATGGGCTTGCTCTGGTACTGTCACTACCAAGTCAAGCCTGTCCTGACCAGGGTGGTAAGCAGAGGCAAGCACAAGTGGCCCAAGCCTCCATCTGGCATGCCTAACTACATAAGTTGCAAGCTGCCATTCCCCCCTCAAGAGACTCAAGCATTCCCTTGTGGTCAAGGTGGAGTACTTCAAGAGCTACTGAATGAGCTGCGCCATAGCCTGGAGCCTGGGTTCCAGCAAGGTTGCTCTTACCTACACTGACTCCAGCACCGTCCCTATGAATTCTGTTCTTGGGTTCAGAATGAGAGTTGACTTTCCTAAGTTGAGGAGGAGTCCCAGTCACCGGAGGGTGTCTCTGACTGGTCTGATATGACTGTTTTCTTCTGCCTGCTAACATTTCAAAGCCATAGTAAGTTGACTTTCAGTTGCAAACGTTTGAAAGAACAACCAGGAGTTTTTTTCAGAGTTATGAAAGACCTACTTTCCTGGGGTATTCATAATTCTGAGACTCTCCTGGAACAGAAAAATTATCAAAAACTCTAAGGTTTCTTCCAGATATTTGCTCTCTCCCCGCCTTTCAACCACCACCACCACTTTTTAAAATATAATTTAAAATAATAGAATCATCAAATACTAGCATTAAGAGGTCATCAAGTCCAGTCCCCTGCTTTCACAGCAGGACAAAGTACCATCTAGGTCATCGCTGATAGAAGTTTCTGTAACGTGCTCTTAAATATCTCCAGCGATGGAGATTCTACAACTTCTCTATGCACAGAACATCAGCAATTACATTTCTAGGACTACTTGCTCCTACTCCTTCAGCTTGGCCTTAAATGAGAAAGTAAACTCACCTCCTGCCTGTTGCACCAGCTAGGGTCTTTGCATATAATTTTAAAATCTCTATTTTCCATTGACACAAGACTATGGCTATTAATAAGTCAAAGGCCTTTTGATTTTAATTATAAAGAGTAGCTGGCAACATAAAAGGAGAGGATAAATGAAATAGTGTAGAGCCAATGAAATCGTTAAGGGACAGACTTGCAAAGCACAGCACAGCACCGGCAATTGTATGCATACATTAGGAATGCAGTACTTTTATATTAGTATTTCACAGGTATTTGGCTAAACTCAGTGTAGTTCCCAGAGGCATCGGAGACCTCATCTGGGGTGAGTGAAGTCTCTGCGCTACAGCCTTGCTGAGAGCCAGCTGGCCTTCAGTTCATGTGGTACAGTGCAGGGCTTCAGCCCCTAACTTGCAGGTTCTATCCCTGGTACCAGCAACCTGGGTCTGTCAGCATTACAACTGGCCTATTGGCTGGGAACAACTGCTGGAAGGTCTCAGAAGCTCTGGATACACTTCTTCAGCCCACAGAAGCATGTAGTACCCAGAGGCACTGAGACCTTCTAGCAGTTCTTCCCAGCCAATGCATCAGTTGTAAAGCCAACAGACCCAGGTTGCCAGCACCAGGAATAGAACCTGCAAGCATAGGGTCTGAAGCCCTGCACTCTACCAACACAAGCTAAAGGCCAGTTGGCTCACAGCTGAGGCTGTAGAGCAGAGACTTCATTCACCCCAGATGAGGTCTCAGTGACTCTAGTACTGCATCAGGATATGCAATGAGCTCTGTAAATCTCTTAATCCAATTATCATGCACACTTTAACCATGTATTTGCGAATGTTGTATCAGCTTCACAGGTGCTCAAACTTAGAAACACAGAAGTAAGAGAGAGGTAGCCATGTTAGTCTGTATTCTCACAAAAAAACCCAGCAGTCATGTAGCACTTTAAAGACTAACAAAATAATTTAATAGGTGATGAGCTTTCATGGGATAGACCCAGTTCTTCAGATCTATAGCATTTCCAGTAGAAACTGACAGTTATATAGCACAGAGGTCCAAAAAATGAAATAAAAACTGACAAATCAGATACACAGAACTGAAGGGGTGTGTGCGAGGCGTAGATGCTAAGTGTCTTTGCTGAGATCATTACAAATACTAAAGAAAGAGAAACAGTCCTTGTAATGTATGAGATAATTGCTATCTCTATTGAGACCAATTTGAGCATGAACTCCATTTCACACATCTCCCTTTGTAATGTGCTGTTAAAGTCTCTTTGTTGTAGGACGCATATTCTCAGGTCTTTAACAGGATGGCCCACTCCATTGAAATGCTCCCTGATAGGTTCATGTGTATAAAGATTCCTAATGTCTGTGCTGTGCCCATTGGGTCTTTGGTGAAGTGTTTGTCCAGTTAGTCCTATGTACATAATAGAAGGGCATTATTGGCACAAGATGGCATATATGATATTGGTTGCAGCACAGGAGAATGAACCCCTGATTTTGTAGTTAAAGTGGCGAGGTCCAGTGATGGTATGTCCAGAATAAACATGTGGACAAAGTTGGCAGCAGGGTTTGTTGCAAGGAAAAATTCCAGGATTAGTATTACTGTGGCATTGCCTGTGGTTGCTAGTGAGAATTTTCATTAGATTAATAGGTTGTCTATAGGAGAGAACAGACCTCTCACCTAGGGCCTTCCAGAGTGTAGCATCATGTTTTACTATGGGTTGTAGGTTTTTTGATGATGCACTGCAGGGGCTTAAGCTGGGGACTATAGGTAACGACAAGTAGTGTTCTGCTATTGACCTCTTTGGGCCTATTTTGAAGTAGCTGTTTTCTGGGGATTCATCTGACCCTGTAAATTTGTTGCTTTACTTCTCCCAGTGAGTAATTAAGATGTATGAATGCTTGGCAGAGATCTTGAAGTTTTTGATCTCTGTCAGTAGGGTTGGAGCAGATGCGACTGTATGTAAGGGCTTGACTATAAACAATGGAATATGTAGTGTGTGCTAGATGGAAGCTGGAGGCATGTAGGTAACTGTAGCAGTCAGTGGTTTCCGGTAGAGAGTGCTATGGATCTGGTCATCTGTGATTTGTACTGAGGTGTCCAGGAAATGTCTCTCTCATGTGGAATGGTCAAGGCTGAAATTGATAGTGGGGTGCAGGTTGTTAAAAATCTCTGTGGAAGTCTTCCAGAGTCTCTTAACTGTGGGTCCAAATGATAAAGATCTCATCAATGTAGCATAAGTAAAGGTGGGGTGGTAGGAGATGAGAGCTGAGGAAATGTTGTTGTAAGTCAGCCATAAAAACATTAGCACACTGTGGGGCCATGAGGGTGCCATAGCAGTGCTGCTAATCTGGAGGTATAGGTTGTCTCCAAATTAGAAATTCTTGTTACGCATTACAAGGATTGTTTCCCTTTCTTTGTTATTCATAATGATTGCAGGCAAGACACGTAGCATCTACCCCTCACACACACACACACACACCATCAGTTCTATGTATCCGATTTGTCAGTTTTCATTTCATTTTTTTGGGACCTCTGTGTTATATAACTGTCAGTTTGTACTGGAAATGCTGTTAATCTGCCGAAGTGGGTCTGTCCCACAAAAGCTCATCGCCTATTAAATTATTTTGTTAGTCTTTAAAGTACCACATGACTGCTGGTTTGCTTTGTTACGTAGGCAGAACTTAGTTTTTTTCTTCCTGTTTAAAATCAATGGGAAAAACATAAAGGGGAATTTATTGTATGTTCTTAAAATAGACAATGCTTGTTTGCATAATTGTGCTAATTTCCCCCCCACCCCATACGTGCTCTTCAGTGCATCCTTTCAAAAATACGGGAAAGTGAAAATGAGTTCTAAATAGTGCATTGTATTATAGACTTAACTCTACTATATATTGTTAAGAAAGCAAGCATGTGTTTAGTGTCCAGAAACAGGAACTCCCCTGCTGAGCTGTAGTCCAAACAGGTGACTTTCTCGAGTATAATATTTAATCTGGAAAGAAAAGGGCATCTTATTGTCTTGAAAAGGAAAGAATCCACTCGAGGAAACCCTGGGATATTTTTTACAGTCTCGCCTTCAAAGTGGGTGAAGTATTTTAAAAACATCAACAAGTTGAGCTTCACAGCCCAGCTGAAAGGTCAACACTTTGCAGTGCTTAGAGCCTAGAGGTACTAACTCCCAAGGGTCTACATGTTAACAGTTATACGCTATTCCCTCTGTCTTCTCCTAGGACTAAAGAGATGCAATAAGTAGTCAATACACTGCTTCTCTGGGGAGTTGTGTTCAAAAGTTGCCTTTCGTCAAATATGAAGCTCAGTTTGCTGCAAACATTCTAGTCCTTATGGATTTGTCAGCATCATCAAACTATGGGGAGTCTCAGAGGAAGCAAGGGCCCCAATCTACTCCCATTTAATTTCATACAAGTTTTGCCATGGACTTCAGAGGGGAGCGGTGTTGGAAAGTGGGATCAGGTGAGAGTAGCTCACAGAGCACATGCCGGCATTACACCTGACGCTACCCCATTTATTCCATCAAAATTAATACATCGGCCTGGCCTGGAAAACCTGAAAGAGCTTCACATAAGATTAAATAATAAAAACTCAATACTATAGGGGCTACTCCACTGGTTGTATGGTTTATATTGAAGGCAATAAACCACTCCATTTTTAGCTGCTGCTTCATTGCTTATGTGCCAATAAATTCTGCACTGGCAGCACAGAGCTGCAGCATAAAAAAATTCATGGAGGCAAGGCGGGGATTTAACAGCCATGTAAGACACAGCTGGGACTTTTACAACCTGAGGTGGTGTTGGAAGCCGCTTGACAGCGGCACATTAGCTAGAAGTTTCTGTCAAAATCAGGCCAGAGTAGAAAAACCGTTTGCTTCAGAAGGTGATAATAGCGTCTACTGAGAAACCACACCAGCAGCTAAAGATAGAGAACCATTGATTATGAAATAAGGAATTGAATTTGAGTTGAAGCAAGCATGTCCTCCTGCTAGGCCACAGCCTGGATTGCTGATGGTCAGCAGAAGGTTGTCTGGCCTTATTCAGGGTTTACTGATTAAAACGGAATCTATTTTCAGAAAAAGAGAAGGATTGGGCCAAGAGAAGCCACAGCTTTCTGGGACTGACACAAAGCTAAGCTCTGACGAGATCCAGTACATAATAACATTGCACATCAAGAGAGTACGGACCACAGCAGACATATTATAGGGTTACCATTATGAAAATCAGGACACGCCTGAGAGGGAGTGTATCAGTGTCTCCCAAATCACGTTGGATTGATGTATTATAATATATACAGCACATTACTACAATGTGAGTTGGGCGATACTGATACAGACACACTCCCTCTCAGGGAAGTCCTCCTTTTTGAAAGATTAAATATGACCCCACATCACACCTAGCATCAAATATCAAGGCCCTGCTAACAGCTGCTGAGTAGTCGTGTTCCCATTTTACAGCTTGGACTGTGCATCAGGGGGCTAGACGATAGTCCCTATTGTTACAGGTTATTTCCAAAGCTGTCCAGCAGAATATTGAAGTGCAAAGCCGTTTTTTTTTCCAGCTCCAGTCTCTGAGGCTGGCTATTCACAGCCTATCCTTACGTTCTCGCCTCCGCTGTCATTTTGCAGCCTGCCAACCCTCGCTCCTCATTTTCCCCGAAACACACTGGTGAGTTCTTCTCATACCTTCTTCCCCCACAGCTTGTCAAAGGGCCCCACCGCCGGCCCCTCTTGTTCTGCTTCGACGGACAACAAGGGTGGAAGTACCAAGACCGAACTTCCCCAGCACAGGACTTCTCTGCATCTGTGTGAGGCCAGATGGCCTGGAGGAAGGGAAATAACATGCAGCTGGAGCGCATGGAGTTACCTTTTATTTTATCACGTCATATCCGAGCAGACAATACCTGCGTGGACATCAGCTGTGAACCGCTCTGGTTAAGCTACCTTTGAGCATTCTTAACACTGTTCCACATGTGAAGAGTCCCAGGATTCTCTTCTGACACCCTCCCAGTAAGAATTATATGCCTAATTCCCACTAGCGAATGGGCATGTACGCATGTTGTACTGTAACCCTGCACATGCATTACAAGAGGAAGGAAAGAGGAGAGTGTCCAAGCAACGCAAACCAAAAAAAAAAAAGCCTATGAGAAGAAATTGTTCCGGTATATTATGTTCCTTATATATACAGGACGCTGAATAGAAAATCCCTTTGTATGGCTAATCTGAAAGTTCCCCTTTTGGCATGGAAATAAAAGTAAGATCCTTTCCAGCTGCCTTTAGTGACCTCACCTAACAGAGCAAAGATGAAGAACTTGGCTGTCGCCCTGGCAATAGCCCTGATTGTAACTGAACTCCCAACACTGACTGGTGAGTAACTTTTCCCATTAGAACTTCACTCTCTTGTGTAATATGCTTTTAAAAAGGTGCAATTTTCACAGTAGATCTGCCAGTAAGCTCTGCGAGGTCTACCTCATAAGGCCCTGAGTCTGATAGTTGAACTGTGCAGGCAGATGCTCATACCCACGCACAGAGCTCTACCCGTATTGAGCCCCCGGACCAAAATGGAACTGTCGGTGGTGTGGTATGGAGAGAGGCAGGACTGGAGCCGACAGTTGCAGTCATTCTGTGTCCAGATGGACTAGCCAAGCCCATAAATGTCACTATCTACACACCAACTATTGGTAGTACATTATAATGCAACCCCATGTACAGTACTCCTCCTTCTGCTTTTCTCCTTGTAACGTCCAAAATAAGACCACTTTGAAAACATCACAGCCGCGCTGCAAATGAGACAGAGCATGCTGTCAGGTTATTTTCAATTAACCAGTTTCAAACATTAGTTATGATGCAACTGTCTTTTGACATACATGACACAACTTGGAAAACACTTGTGAGTTCTTATAGGGGTGTAAATTAATATTTAGCTTAAGCTTCCAACAGTACTTCTGCCCCTCTGTCCATCCAACAGCTCCAGGCAGGGGGAGCTGTGTGGTTAATTTTGGTTTACCAAAAGATGCTTCCACCTTTTTTGTTATTCTCTTGCCCAGGTAACATAAGATGAAGTACGTTCCATCCAACTCCCTTTAAAATTCCACAACTCTGTTTCTGATCAAATGTGTCTTAACCCTTCTTTGTTAGTGACACTGAGTACGAAACTCGTTCAATGTATTCATTAGCTGCAGCAGTCCAGAAGGCAGCTGCCAACGCAGATCATTTTACGGGTGAAAAAGAAGTCAAAGCTTACCGCTTTAACATCCGCCGTGTAGCAGCCAAGTTTGCCCCTCAGAAACTGCAGCCCTGGGTGGAATACTAAACAAAGAGGCTGGGCTTTTTACTTGCTACTGGTGATGTCAATTGGAGCTTTGCCATTGAGACCTATGTGAGCTGGATTGGACCTGTAACGATATTGGAAAAATTGACCTACTGCATGCTAAGCAGTGCAACCTAGTCAAACGAACTATCAAGGAGTCGGTAATATTGACCCCAATCCTGGGAAAACTTTACAATGCCTATATTTATGCATTGCAAATTGTTGAAGTTAGTGGCTCTCCTAACCACCATTCCCTTTAATTTTTTCCATCCATGTGTGGAATAAATTTTGTCCTGTGCACCAAGGCATATGAGGATGTGCACCACTGGTAGAAACATCGGTGGCCAGGTGTGGACAGCTATGGACCCTTTCCCAATCATTCGGGAGGCATTTGAATCTCTCCCGGGTGGCTGCCCAAGTGCTCAGCTTTCAGGGAAAGCTGCTATTAACAGTATGTTGAGTTAAGCATGTGCCTGTACCTTTGCAAGACTCTGAGCAAAACTTTAAATCCTCAATGCTTACTGTCCCCTTTTTGCTTTCTGTTAGTTATCTTTTATCCTCCTTAAGTCACTTCACTACAATAACATTGCAAAAGGAATTATTACTGTAACAATTATTCTTTTATTTTACTTTGTAAGGTAACAGTCACTTTGTACATAAAGCAACAAAGGGTCTTGTGGCACCTTATAGACTAAAAGCAAAGTTTTGAGCATGAGCTTTCGTGAGCAAAGACTCACTTCATCAGATGCATCTGATGAAGTGAGTCTTTGCTCACGAAAGCTCATGCTCAAAACTTTGCTTTTAGTCTATAAGGTGCCACAGGACCATTAGTTGCTGTTACAGGTCCAGACTAACACGGCTACCCCTCTGATATTTGTACAGAAAGGTAGAAATCAAAGGATCATATTAAATGTTGGGTAAATTTTCAAATGTGCCTCTATTCAAAAGAGACTTGAGGGACAAGTTTTTGTTGACTTTCATCTCCTACTTATCTGTTTCATGAAAAAGGGATGGTAGCTTCTGAAAGAAAAGCCTTTATTACTCAGAATAAACCATTTAAATAATATTACATAGAAGACTGTTGAGTCTTGGTTAAACATACAATGTAACTCAAACACGGAAAAAAAATCTACTACAGACAAACTAGTCATTTTCATCTGAACCAAAAGGCAAACATTTTCACTGCAAAAGAAGGAAAAAGACAATTTATTTTGGGGATAACGAGATAATGTGTAAAATTTTGCAGAGTCCCTTTTTCAGAAGTGGCTGAAGCAGTTAGAACACTAAATCCCATTTGAATATGTCTGATCTTCATTAACATTTAGATCAACTTTGGGTACATCTACAACTACCAGAAAATCGACTTGTTCCGGGTGGATCTTCCAGGGTTCAATTTAGTGCACATAGTGAGGATGTGCTAAATCGAAACATCAGGTCTCTGCCATAGACCCTGGTATTCCTCATTGTCACAAGGACTAAGTGAAGTCAGTGGGAGAGTTTATCCCATCAACCTCCCACTCTGGGGACAGCCAGAAAAATTGATCAATTGTGTACCTAAAATTGACTTTTCAGCCATGGACTATGGTGGCCGTCTTCACTGAAGAAAGTCAGTGGGAGAGCTCCTCCCATCGACCCTTCTTAATCCTCACAGCTCGAGAGGCGTTCCAGGTTTGATGTTGACCTCAGAATGTGCCAGATCTCCCATGGTGAGCCTAGATGTAGGCCAAGTTAAAGGCAGCAGATGAGAGATGAATACAAAGCAACCAACCCAGAACACAAGGAAACGATGAAACAAGTACTATTGAGCATGAGAAAGAGTTCTCACAGCACATGTGCAGCCTAAAGTGTTCTGTAGGTATCGCAGAGAGAGAAAAGGCAACAAAATACCCTCAATTCCCGTCCAACTTTCCTTCCGAAAGCCACGGCTCATAGCCGAAAAAAGACAGAAGTAAATGAGGTGACTGTTTTCACTGGCGTTTATTTGTTCTGAGGATGGACTATTTTTGAGGTGTTCTCTGGAGGGGCTGAGACCAGATTTGGTCCTTGTTCAATGCTTCTTGTTTCAGGTCTACCCATGGAAAGCCTTCTGCCCAGCCAGAGGTGCAGATGCCGCAAGCAAACATCAAATGTCATCGGTCCCGGGAAGATTGCTTTTATTGAGGTGATTCCACGCGGGATTCATTGCCGAAGGCAAGAGATTATGTGAGTAGGCAGTCCAAAGACCAATGACTCCCAATTTCTGCAAAGTTTTCTCATTCATTCTCCAAGTAATTTACCTGATGAGTTTTCAATCCATGAGTTATTTACACCGGTCCTGCCACAGCTCTCGAAATTCTGCCAGACCTCTTGCAGATGGACTATAACAAATTCCACTGCGTGCAAGACCTGCTTGGCATAAGGGATGAGAATTGTCCCTAGAAAGAAAGTGAAATGCCTCTTGTGAGGTATTACCTCTGAATCCTCACTGGCCTAGTCTAAACTAAGGAAGGTCCCTTTTAAAATGCATTGGGTCTTGTCTCTCTGATGTCTCACACCTCGGCCAATGTATCAGATACTGAACCGGGGATTGCATGAGTCTCTAGAGTTTATAGTACTTATTAACACAATGTCCAGAGAGGGGTTTGCACCCAATTAAAAATCACCGTGGGGAGGACGGCAAACAGGAAGAGGTGTTGGGGGTGGGCGGGAGGAAGGAGGCCAATTGTATCAACTCCCAGAGAGTCAAAGGGACCCAGAGCTCCCAGTCACCACCACTACTGCTGGAATATCTATAGCAGTATACAGCTCCTCTACACCAGTATAACCCACCAAGGAAGACTGAATTTTATTGGTACACTTTAAGTGGTAGAACTCTGTAGACAAGGTCTCAGTGTGTAAGGCCAGGCTTTAGCTACCAAGTTTCAGCTGTGTTATTTTAATGCATTTCAAAAGTGAAAGCAGGCAAGTTTTCACACCTTTGAAAAAAGGAGAGCCCAGGGTTGAAAATGAGAAACTAACTTTTTTTTTAAGCGCCCTTAATTAAACCACGGTCCCTGCCACACAAGGAACCCACAGATGCTTTTCCTAGTCTAGACAAGGTCAGTGTCTCAAGAAATGTTTCCTATTATAGCTGAGTAGCTAAATCTCCAGTCATACCAGCGTAACACCTCACATGGACACTTTTAATCCAGAATAAGTGTAGCTTTCTCCAGTTTAGTGTGAGCTCTTTCCAAAGTATCAAACTAAACCAGGAAGAGCCACATAGGGTGTTATAAAACTTCCAATGTTTCACATTCACATTTTAGCTTATAAATCTCCTGTGCAACGAGCCTTGGGGCAAACCCCTCCACTGTGCTAACTTGATGCAAACGTGGCTTTTGGCAGTTTAACCTAGGCCTTACCTACACTCAGGAAGAGCCCTGACTGAGCATGCAGAATACCAGCACCTGGGCTCCCTCTTATGTGTTTATGGCCCTATTACAACACAATTAATTCGAGTTAGCTAGCACCTTTGTAAATGCTGATTTAGATGCTGCACACATTTTTGTGGTTCACTGTACAGGCCAGCCAGAGGTAGATCACAACCACGCATGTGCTGGATCAACCATTTGCAGAGGTGTACGAAGACACTGGCGTTTACAAAAGACTTTGTGCAAACGAGTTCATTGTCAATTGGTACTTGCATTACAACGTAGCCATAACCTCTGCTCTATACAAATATAAACACAGATATTCAGCGATTTGCACCAATTTTGCTTGTCAGGACTGACCCTCACTGAGGTGAACCACCACACTCCCCACAGGGGTTTGTCTACACTTAGTCTGTGCCGTCTTCACTGAGCATGAGCCGAGACAAACAGAACCTGAGTCACCCAAGTCCAGCGTGAGCAGCCACACTGCAAAGTCTCACTCTGTTTTACTATGTCCCCTAGTCCTGTGCGCCCCAGTGTGTCACATGGACCTCCATGGCATATCCCATGGTTCTTTGACCTGCTCTAGGATTCTTTCCTACTGAATCATGGGAGAACTTGTCTGTCCTTCTGGGCACTCAGGTGTAGTTTTGGGAAGGCTCTGAGGACTGTCAGTGGCCTGGCTACAAAGTGGGTGTGTTACCAGCCTGTGTGAAAGCAGCAACTGAGATTTACCCCACCCTCAGACATGCCAGATAACACCGCCACCAAAGCTTTTCAGGAGGACGGCGGGAGGGGCATGGTAGTGGCCACGTGAGAACCCAATTTAGCTCTGAGCGAGGACATTCCTTAGGGGACAGCCCCGTGGCATGGAAATGAGTGCTGAAACTGCCAGTTCCACACACCCCAGCCCAGCTCCACCTTGGACACAGGTGGATTATACTGGGGGACTTGGTGGGAGATTTTCCGAGTGCTGATATTGTGAGAAGCTAAAATGAACCCATTGTGTTTCAGACTCACCCTGAAGGCTAAACAGAGAGTCTGTGTGAATCCCAAAGCCCCATGGATCCAGCTATTCCTTCATCAGCTGGCCAAGAGGTATCGTATTTTCATTTGCTACTCCCCACTTTTGGTGAGCAGAGGGCACCTTGAGGACGAAAGATAAGAAAACACAGCAGAACCTTTTTTCAGTTTGAGCAAGGAAACAAAACAGCAGGTGTCTAAATAGGAGACAGTGAGGAGTCTCATCACACCACAGCCTTTTTTTTTGCAGTCAGTCAAGAGTCAGAATCTAGCCCTGTGCTATATTCTGCCAGTTCAACTTCCATTTGCAATCTGGAGATATTTTTCCCCTTTCCCTACAGAGCCCACCGCAGCGTGCAACTGTCCACCATTCACTAGCTGCCACATGCTACACTTGAGGGAGCTGTATTTCAGGTGGGAAATTCGGTCTTTGGAAAGGCCCTTCTAGAAGGGTCGCAGAGGCTGGATGAGAAATACCATTACAGGAATTTAAAGCACCCACCAACTAACCAGATTCATTTCAGTAAAGCATTGACATGATGGTGCGAGATGTTCCTTTCACCAATTGCTATGTACCAGAAACAGTCGCTTTAGGCATTAATTTAATTGGTTTTAAATTGTAATAAGTATCAGAGAGGTAGCCGAGTTAGTCTGTATCTTCAAGAATGACAAGAAGTCCTGTGGCCCCTTATAGACTAACATATTTTGGAGCATAAGCTTTCATGGGTAAAGACCCCCTTCATCAGAGACACCTGACGAAGGGGGGCTTTACCCACGAACGCTTATGCTCCAAAGTATCTGTTAGTCTATAAGGTGCCATTGGACTTCTTGTTGTTCTTTAAATTGTGATGCAACTTTCAATTCCCCACGTAAGAACTAATATTGAACCATCACAAGCAGCACAAGGATAGGAACAGCTCCTTGCTCGCACACCCTCTAAATTGTAATTTGCAAAAGTGGTCTCCTGGTTTGGGTAATTTTAAGTAACTAAAAATACGTGCTACCTTTTTTTCTCTCCTCTCAATGCAGTAAGAGCATCCACATAGTCCAAGTCCTTGCCTGATCTTTCCCAGCAAAGGAAACAGAGCAGAAACAGGCTTATTAACGGACTGAAAATCCTTTCCTTGAAAGCAGCACTTCAGACTTCCCAGCTACTGTTCCTTCTTTGTTCTACTATTTTGTAGTGTAATAAGCATGTTTAAGGGTGCAGTGTAAATGGCTGTAGTTCTGCGAAGGTGCCCTCAGGGGAATGAGTGTGGAGTTGTGCCTGTTTTCACTGGTATGGTAAGAATGAACTCTGCCGTGTGCAAGCTTAATATTTTTTTAGACAAATACTGTGGAGAGCTTAGCTCCAAATGCGTCCTGGGGAAGATTCAAGTGCAGTTTCCCTGTTCGTACATCAGTTAACTGTTAAATAATTAGTAAGTATACGACTCTACCCTCTAACATACATAGGATAAAACTCAGCTTCCTTAGCTGTCCCCTCCTGTTAGCGCTCTCACTGGTATTCTTCACCTCCTTTTAAGCTCTATATAATGCCGTCCAGCCCCATAAGGAGGGCGGGGATAGTGGGGGGGGCTTATCCTGGGCACAGCATTGTTGGGGTGAAGTAGCAATAGGTTGCAAGGCCCCTCCACCTCTGTCTGAGGGTTGTCTGTGCTGGCCCCTGTCCCAGACTGGGTGGGCAGCTGCTGGGAGTTAAGGGGTTAAACCCACACCCCCACGCTTCAGGGTTCTGCCCCGCCTGCCTCCATGTGCATTGGGAGCCGATGCTCAGCCGCGGCTGCTCCCCATGGGGTGTGTGCAGACAGTGTGGGCGGAGCCCATTCCAGCTCCAGAGCTGCAGCCCGCAGGTAAGAAGGGAAGAGCCCTGGGCAAAGGCCTGGGCCAGGTAGTGGTGCCATCTGCTGCGATGTGTGGCAGAAAGGTGGCTGGGGTTCAGAGATCCAGAGGGCAGTGGACGAGGGGACCAGGGATGTGGAAAGGGGCGGGAGAGGAGGGATAGAGATACAGAGGATGGGCTGGTGCCAAGGGCCTGTGGGGCACTGGAGGGAGGGGTGTAAAACTCCCAGGAATCGGTGGGGGGGTACATAAATAATAATCACTAGCACCTTTTTTAATGTGGAAGCCGGGTGGGGGGGCACAAAGTAACATTTTGCTCTGGGTGCAAAACACTGGGTTATGGCTCTGCCTCCCACCCCGCAACTGCTGTTAATTTTACCCCCCTCACCTCCACCAGAAATTCCACCCATTTGTCAGCATCTTGAAAAACTGCCTCTGCCTTTGTCCACGTGCCCCCCCCCCACCCCAGTGGTTATGGCAGCTGCAACTCTGTCTGCCAGGCCTGAGCCTGTCCGCATTTCAGTCCCTCTTCACACGCTGATACAGGGAAGGGTGTCATGGTCTACAGGGTGGCGGGTGGGGGGACCCTGACCCCATTACCTAAGGGCTGTCTACTTGCCTCACCTTGGACTGTGCGCATCTGGGGCCAAGGGCTGGCTTTGTTGTGTCTCTCAAAAGAGCCTAACACACTGGGGATCCTACGACAAGGAAATAACGGGGCACGGAGCACTTTATTAGAGCAGTCGTCCTGGGGCACTTGCGTGGGAGTACATTCAAGGCACATTAGCATTTCCAATCCAGAGCCCATTGTTCAGGTGACTGTGTATAACTTCTGTGTGTAACAAATCCTCCTCTACGTCCATGGCTGTCCCTAGGGTGGGGGGCGGGCACAGGGCCTGGGGCAGACCCTCCCCCATCAGGCCCCCACCTCTGTCCTCAACCCCCTACACCATCCCTGCCCAAGCCATGCCTCCTTTCCCCGATGACTCAAGCCTGGGGATTACTGGGGGAGGGCAGTAGCAAGGATCATGCCCACCCCACCGCCCCCTGCACCCACCACAGCCCAGCCTGCCTGCTTGCACTGATCTTCTGAACCACCCCACCATGCTGCCCTCCCAGCCTGCTCTTCTCTTTGTGGGGCCTGGAACAGCCACCCTGACTCATCTTAGGGCCAGAACAGCTCTATTCACATCCCTCGTGTATGTTTCTGGTCTTTGCTGGCTTACCTGTCAATTAATTACCTCAGCACTGGCCCCAGTGGGGTAAACAGAGAGAAATCTAGTGTCAGAAAGCTCCTCTGATATTTGATTTGCATCTGTGGTCTAGGAACTCTGTGGACCATCTCAGAAGAGAGAGACTCTAAAGGACCAAGCTGCCCCCAAGTTTAGCTCTGAGAATATCTTTTGGTGCCCAGACAGGGAAGACTCCATGAATCAACACCTGGGCGGCCCTGTTCTTAAGTATATGGCCTAGTGCTACTCCCTGCCCTACTTATCTACCACACGTCCCTAAGAGGTGTTATTTAAAAGGTAACTCTTGGTTTGCCCCTCTACCACTTTGAGCACTTTCATTAGTAGAGCTCTGATTTATAGCCACTTCCAACCAAGATCAAGGCCCTGTTGTGCTAAGCAGAGCACAAAACACGCCATAAGGCAGTCCCTGTGTCCATTTACAAGACAGAGGTAGAGAGAGGGGAAGTCATGATGTAAGTCAGGGGCAGTCATGATGTAAGTCGGGGGCAGCACACAGAGCAGAACCGGGTGTCCTGACTCCCCATCCGAGGAGCCTGTTGGTGTTCTCTGTGAATAGTTATGTTCCACTCACTACTATGCTAGCTGAGCCACCTTGCTGGCTAAGCAGAAATCTCTTTAGGACTCTGGTCTGGATCAACTATGTTTTATGGCACAAAAAAGTCATTTGTGGTGGTACAGATTGCTATGCAATTACAACTCTGCTGTTACCAGATACAAAACGAGCCTGGCTTCACTCTGTGTATTATTCCATAAAATCATTTATACATTTATTGGTTTCAAATGTGAGAAACTTTTCTTTGAAGTCTGAATGGAAACTAATCACAGAATCATTGAACTGGAAGGAACCTCAATAGGTCATCAAGTCGAGTCCCTGCACCCACAGTACAACCAAGCACGATCTAGGTCATCCCTGACAGACATTTGTCTAACCTATTCTTCAAAATCCCCACTGATGGAGATTCCACAACCTTCCTAGGCAATCTATTTCCATTCTAAATGACTTGGACCACAAGGAAGTTTTTTTTTTTCTAATGTCCACCCTAAACTTCCCTTGCTTCAGTTTAAAGCTGTTGCTTTTTATCCTCTCATCAGAGGTTGAGGAGAGTAATTTTTCGTCCCTCCTCCTCGTAAAAACCTTTAAAATATTTGAAAGCTGCTGTCTCTTGGTCTTCTCTTTTTCAGGCTAAACAACCCCAGTTCTTTCTTCCCTGATAAGTCATGTTTTCTGGACCTTTAACCATTTGTGTTGCACTTCTCTGGCCCTTCACCATGTTGTCCACCTCTTTCCCGAAATGTGATGCCCAGAACTAGATGCAATACTCCAGCTGAAGCCTAATCAGCACAGCATACAGCAGAATTACTTCTCGTGTTTTACAATACTTTTACCACTGAATCTCAGAAGGAGGTCTACTTTTTTTGCCACTGTTACACTGTTGACTCATATTTAGGTTGTGGTCCACAATGACCTCGAGCTTCCTTTCAACAGAAGAGCTCAAAACCCTACAGACAGCTTCCTGGGCAGTCATTTCCCATTTTGCGTGTGTGCAACTGATTGTTCCTTCCTAAGTGGAAAACTGCCTTTGTTCTTATTGAATTTCAGCCTCTTTGTCCCAGACCATTTCTTCATTTGTCCAGCTCATTTTGAATTTTCATCCCATCCCTCAAAGCACTTTCAACCCCTCCCAGCTTGGTACCATCTGCAAACTTTGTGTGTACTCGCTATGCCACTATTTCGATAAACAACTTAGATATTGCATCAAACTGGTCTCAGAACTGATTTGTATGAAACTCCACTTATGTCCCTCCAGAATTACTGTGAACCACTGATAATGACTCTCTGAGAATGGTTATCCAATCAGTTATGTACCCACCTAACAGTAGCTCCACATCATTTGTATTTCCATATATCAAAAGCTTTACTGGCATCTAGCTATATCACATCTAAAGTTTGCCCCCATCCACAAAGCTTGTTACCCTGTCATATCACGTTGGTTTGACAAGATTTGAGCTTGACTAATACATGCTATTACTTATCGCCTTATCTTATCCCTTAACACCTTACTTATCACCTTATCTTCCAGATGTTTGCAAATGAATTCCTTAATTATTTACTCCATTGTTTTTTTCTGGTACAGAAGTTAAGGTGATTGATGTGTAATTCCCTGGGTTGCATTATTCCTTTTTTTCCATAGAAGGCACTGTATTTACCCTTTTTCACTCTTCTGGAACCTCTCCTGCTGCCCATAACTTTTCAAAGATAATAGCTAATGGCTCACATGTCTCCTCAGGCAGCTGTTTGAGCATTCTCACACAGGTAGCTTGTTTCCCTCTATCCCGAGGCAGCCCAGGAGCATATTGGAGGTAACACTGAAGTGGCCCCACTCCATAGAAAACTCCATCAAACAAAAAAAAAATGAAGTTCAAAGCCAAGTAGACACACAGATTCTTTTCACCTGTCAGGGTAGCTCCTGACCTTTACTTTGGAGAGGGAAAAAGACTAGACAAAGGAAAGGATAATGAGATGTGGTAAGATGGAAACTCAGGTTACATGTGGAGGTGGAGGAAGTCATGACTGATTACCAGTTACGGAGGCTATGCTCTGCACCTTGTTGTTTATAATTCCCACGTTCATTGGTCCAGAACTGCTTCCACAAAGGACATTTTAAAATAAGAAACTGGGATTGTGCTACCCAATGAATGGTGAATTCTTCCATTTTTAGAGCTCAGCACACCAGCTGTCTCACATAACTTCCACAGCTGGTCTATTAACCTTACTGCAGCCTAGCTCTGGAATTCCTTTAACTCAACAGCATCCTTCATAGAGCTAGCTGGCCAATTTAACCCATGCGAATTAGTCGTTCCCCTCTCTGATGTACTGGGTATTTAACTTACTGCAGGAAGCACCCGCTGTCTGTGCACTTTCTGGGTGTTTCTCCTTTCTGTCCAAAATGGACTAAACTTTAACAAATACTATTATAAACAGATGACACGAGGACATTCCGTTTATTTACTTCTACCCTTACCACTCCAACTTTAGTTTTATGTTCTCATTCTTCACAGTGAGAATGTATGTGGCCCATGGTATGTTGAAAGAGTTAATCCACACAGCCCCCACCAGAGGCAGGTACAGCAAATATTATTCCCCCTTCTAGTGCTGGGAGAATTAATGTCCCCCAGAATTTTGCTTACATGAATTAAAACAAACTTCATAAGACTTGAGTTGTGTTCTAATGAAGACGCAACGAAAGCCTCATGGGGGCCAGGATTTAACCCATACCTTTTAGGGTATTGTAACATGTGAAATGAAACCAAAGCTCATGCACAAGAGAATTTTTGCCTTTATTTGGAGTGACACCACACACTGTGACCCCAGGAACAACTGCACCAAAAGGGAAGACAGCAAACAAAACTCCCTTCAGTGCTCTCTGTGTGGGACAATTGGACAAAGCACCCTTCACATTGCTGGTTCATCTGCTGAACATCTGGTGGGGTTTAAAATTCCAACCTAGAAGCAGTGTGAGACTGAGGGGACTTTTGGGACTTGCTCACATTTTAATCCAACTGATAAACAATAGTGAGAAATGCAGGTCCGAGGAGAGCGTTATTTCAAGAACTTTCTACAATAACAGAGAGACAGCCGTGTTAGTGTATATACTAATAAAACAAAAAAGCAGTCCAGTAGCACTTTAAAGACTATTTTGTTAGTCTTTAAAGTCCTACTGGACTAGCTCTTTTTTTTTTTTTTTTAAACTTTTTACAAGGCTTTTCTCAATCACCTAAAAGTGAGCTAGAGGCCTTCATAAGGCTTTGTACACAAATGGGGGAAAAAAATGAGAGAAATATCTACAGACCCAATGCCCCCATGCCAATACTGTTTAAAGGCAAGGATCTCCTTGGTTCTACAAACACCTAGTGAAAAGCAACCTCTCCTAGAAGAGCACCTGGACTCCTAGTAACATAGATTAATATTTTCGAAAAGACGTCCAAGACCCATTTTTAATAGTGATTTAGAAAACTTTCACAAAAGTCACTAATACATCTTCCTATTCACGATGGGTTCTCAATCCTAGACCTTCATTACACGGAAAGCATCCAAACAGGACTTATTACCAAAAGCCTTCTGCTGAAAGACGTCTTCCTCCTCTTCTGTTTGTCCTGGGTCAGAATCTGAAAGCCCACCCTCCTCAAAGGGTATTGAGATGTACACTGCTTGTGGGAAACTCTGTGCTTTTCACCTCTTAAGATGAAAGGGGCATGGGGGCTCTTTTTCTTCATCCTAGCATTCTGCTCTTTGTCAATGAGGGCCTAACTCTTCTCTTTCCACTCATTGACGCAGTATGATAACAGGCACAAAAGGAGACAGAGCCAGAACTTGTCTGTTTTTTGGTGAAGCAACTAGAGAGGTGTCTGAACATCTGGTACATCTGCACAATGCGTGCCAGTCAGCTTCTCGGCTCAGGTCCGCAGACTCAGGCTAGCAGGACTCATCATGCAAACGGCCTCGAAATAGCTGTGGAGCAAGCACTGTGAAGATTTCAGAGCCCACACTGCAGCCCGGGTGACCTATTTCCAGAGCGCAGGTGATCCCTGCTAGCCTGTCAGCCTGGGAGACTTGCTGCCATTGGCTGTGCATGTACACCTTGAGAATGGCCTTTTTCTTAGGCAGCCCTTGATCTTCCTCCCTTGGATGGAGGGAGGGAAACTGCAGACCGCCAGAGAAGGCCATAATGTTTATTGCATCTGAGCTGCTTTCTCACCCTGAGAAAGAAAGGCTCCAAATGCAACTTGCCACGCCAGGGCACATCTTCACTCTGGGCCTGACTGATGGGGCAGCGATCAATTTAGCTGGAGGTCAATTTATCATGTTTATTATAGACACCATAATCCGACCACCAATTACTCTCCTATGAATACAGTATTCCACCAGAACAGGAAATGGGAGTTGATAGGAAGAATTCCGTCTCTCCACTCAGCACAGTACAGTCCCCACAGGAAGTAGATTTAAGCTACGTCGATTTGAATTAACTCTACTCGCTTAACTCAAATTGCCTAGGTTAAATTGCCTCATACCTGTGGTGAAGAGATGACCTAGGTAGAGGAACAGTCCATCTCCACGGATGTGTACGACAACGTACCCTGATCTCAGTTTGGGCCTTGAGGATCTACTGTAATAAGAACAATCCAAATGCTTGTGTTGGCATTACAGGTTCTAGACCCTGCAAACTTTCCCAAACACTGAGCCTATACCGAGGATCTTAACAACACGTCATGCTGGTCATGACAATAATCCCCCCATCCCTCTAGCGCTGAACAGGCCCTGCAGAACTGTAACAAGGTACTTCCACCCAGCATGTGTACATCAGAAGCTAGGAGTCGGAAGGAGCGTACTGCACTTACTTTTCATAGGGGAAAGGGGAGGAACATGCTTGGCCCTTTAGCACCAGAAAACAGGACTTCATGACAGCAGGAAGAGAAACTGACAACTTGAACTTCATAGAGAACAGCTGTGATAGCACACTTTAAAAAAGTGGGCGAATCTCTCTAATACCTGCTTGTCATTCTGTAACACTTGTGTGTTAGTTTAGTACTTTACCCAGTCAACACCACAGCCCAACCAGATAGAAAGGGACTTGGCCGGACGCTCATCCTTTGTGCACTTCAGTAAAAATATCTAGTAAATCCCAAATCCAGGGCTCATCATTTACACCCTCAGATGCTCAGTGATGTGCGGAAACATCAATGGTTAACCTATATGCATGCAAGAATTGAATGTGACTTTTTTTTTTTTTTAATGAAAACCTGATAATTCAATGTTACCCATTAGACAAAGATAAGAGGTGTAATTATGCACAAGTGTAACTACTGATCCACAACTCACTGAATTTAATGGAGAAACTCTCACGGATTTCAAATCAAGTTACCTGGGCAGTCTCTTCTATCCACTCAGAGTGTGACCATAAGCAGCAGCTTAATTGTAAACACCAAGATGGTGCTTTCTTCTCCACATCAAATCGTACAACAGTAAAACCAACACCCAGCTTCTCTCCTCCCAGCTCCTTTTGTGATGGATACGATATTGAAAAGCAAAAATCAAAAACAGGACAGAAAATGCAGTTGCAAAATGACCGTTTATTGCCTACAGAAGGAAATAAAAGTACACAGGTGCAAAGAAACAAGCAGCTATTTAGCCCTATACATATCATGTGTGATCCGTACCCAATCTCTGTAACAGAAAAGAAGTATTTTGCCATCTCATCCAACAGTAATAATTCTAGGCTTTCAGCACCTCCCTTCTGAGCTGCCATGAGATTAAAAAGGCAGGACTGCTTAGTACAGTTACCGTCCCCTATTCTGTACTGTTCATATTTTTCTGCAAAAGTAAAACCTCTGTCTTTTGAACGCACGTTGTACAGTATGTATTGCGCAAAATACCACAACTGAGTTGTGTAATTAAGAGCTCCCACCCAATCAACTGGTAAATTAAAAAACAAACAAAAAGAAGAGCTGCTGACAGTCTCATGATAAAAAGTAGACTTATGGATGACATGAAATTCAATGGTCTGACTCAGTGAAGTCAGCTGAAGCTACAACTCTCTGGCACTTTGTTTCTTGTAAGGAAAAAACTTTTTTTTTTAAAAAAAGGAAGATCATTTGAATTTTTAAGAATAACGTTTGATGAGAGAACATTTTTTGGAGGGAGGGCAACAGTTCTGCAATTATTTTGTGGGAAACACTGAGTAAGACTTTTTTGCTCAGGTCTGAAATAGACTGCTTTGATTTTCAGTCATTAGATGAAGATTTTGTTATACTCTTCCCCCACAACACACATCCCCTACATGTGGTTTTGAGATACCCAAACTGTGTATGAAACAAGGTTTTCATAATGGAACGGTTAGAGAATTTTTTTCAAATGTGAATGGAAAAAGAAATCCCCCTATGCATTCCCTCAGTTGGCACTTGGTTAAGATTATATGATTAAGCAGGTTATATCTGAGGCAAGAGGCCCATTTAACTCATGGTTCTGTGTATTACCAGGAAGGAGAAAAAACAGAACCCAGTGGTGCATTTTCAAAAACTTTCCCAGAATCCAGGAATTTGCTGCATTGAGACAACTGTACAGAATCTCAAAGGGACACCCCCTTCCCCACACTCCTACAAGCTGGTGTTTAAGAAATCTGCCGTTCAATGCAGACTTGTGAGCCTGGCCTGGTTCCCGTTGAAGTCAAGGTGAAACACCAATCAGACCTCAACGGGAGCAGGACAGGCACTTAATTCAAGTTTCCTATGTGCTATCCTGTAGCTGTTCAGACACAGAACTGAGTCACGAATCAGGCAAGTTTGCTTAGAATTTTCATAAAATGGGAAAATTGCATGTTAGTAGATTTGTACAGAAAAATTATAGTGCAGTTTCAGATTACCTGGAAACAGTCTCTTGTACTTAGGAGCAACTTACTCCCATGGTCTAATATTCAGAAAAGCATAGCCTGAGCTCTCATCACCACCGATCCAACCAAAACTTATGGGTTTAGTGAATTACAGGCAAATCTTGATAACATGGTGTACACAATAGTTTAATTGCTTGGAAAAAAACATACTACGCAATAATTAAAACTTGAAAACAAAGCCAACATAATATGAACAACATCACTTGTAAAGAGAGTCACCATGATTCTTTGCTTTAAAACAAAGACAAATACAAAGGCAATAAGAACTGGGTAAATGTTTAAGCCTTGGAAACAGTTTAACAAAAGGATGATATCAAATAATACCAGACTCACACTCCACCTCTCACTACTAAACAGTGAAGGACTTTGCAAGCTAAACACACTGTACTATGCTGAAAAGAGTCATATCACTTGGCATGTTTTGCCATCAAAATTGTTCAAATACATTTATTAAACTACAATGCATTCCCCCAGCTTCACATTTATTTTAGAATCTACATCAAAATCCACTGTCCCAGAAGTGCTCTATCTTCCAACGAAACCAACCCGTCCAAGTTTACTTTGTATACCATGTGTTAAATTCTTCCAATAAATTGTCTACAATAAGAAAACGTTTAATGATGATGTTATTTGCTTTTCTAATCACTTTCAAAGGCCAAGGCAGCATTCCCGACTTTGCTTTCATCATCTTTTCTCCCAGTGATTTTGAAAGTAAATGAAGTCTGGGAAGTATCAGTACAAAATGTCTTCAATACTACTCAGGATATACACGAGTTTAGAGTTCAGCATTTTAATTTTCCCCCAGTCAGGTATAACAGTGCTTGGGGTACATACATAAAACTCATTTTAAAATGTTTAGAAACTTATGGAATTTATTTCTAGGCTGATACTTGGCATAAAGATCATTTTTTAAAAGCTGTTAATGTACTTTTACTGCACCCTTGCAAAATATTTACAGACCTAACGTAAGATGACACTTTCAGATTATGAATTTAGCAGGCCCAGACCACAACAATGCACTTCCATTGTTGCCAGTGTTTAGCTAAACTTATTCAGCTCTTTTTTCAATAATCTCTCTCAGGAACTAACATATTGAGTCATCTGTTCAACAGCTGTACAAGTAGCCGCAATTAAAGCTTTACAATGTTGCTCTCCCTTGGTGTCACTTCTCCTCCTTATGAATATTGGGTAAATGCAATCACATTTGAAATGGTAATAGAGGTAAAAGGCCTGCTGTCACATTACCAATTCCTCAAACTATGCAGTGCCACTCTCGTTTTTGTTTTTGTTTTGGTTGTTTTTTCAAAAGGACTGATTGTAGGGTGATGGCATCCTAGTGCGGATGGATAAAAGATATCAAGCGTTTGAGGGACCATTCAGGGCCATGTGTGTATATTTATACAGTAGAGTCTTATTGAGTCATTTTCTATTGTATTTTCAGAGGACCAAACCACAAAAGTTTAAATGAGCACTGAAGCTCAGGACACATCCTCTTTCTTAGTCATGACTAGATATCTCATAACAATGAGACATGCTACAGCTAAGCGTGTTTCAACCTATCATCCTCCAATGCAGAAGATGAAATGTCATTCTACAATGTAACACTGAAGATGGAACATTTCCCTATTTCCATGAAGTTAGAACTTTGTAAGTAAAGAAAACTCTCTACATGGCCATACAGAATGATGACATGTTGATTAACCATGTAAATGTGCAATAATCTAGCCATTTAAAAAGCATTTCTTATTTTGATTAATGGCTAGTACAACTTTTTTTTAATTTATATGCATTCAAGGCTATAGTAAAAAAAATCCCTTGTGATTTAAATAGCAATTAATATCGTTTGATAATTAATATTTTTTAAAAAAAAAACAACCCTTCCATTCCTGAATCTTGTATGCCAGATATCTTCCTAAGCCAAGAAAACAAAAAGTTTATAATGGAAATGTAGTCACTTCAATTGCTGGGTTTAAATCTGAACTTTGTTAATTTCCCAGTTATATAGATTATGGAAAGAGTATTCATAAGGCACTACTGACTGAGAACTCTTTGAACACATGTAAATGCCCAAGTACCCACCATGTTTTCCTCACATATTACAGGGTGACCAAATAGAATGGCCTTGAATTTAACTCAAATTTTAAAGTGTCTTTTTATCTCTTCTATTCTGTTCCTGTGATCCCCTCACCCAAATTAATCCCAGTGAAATCAAGTGATATGAGCCTTTAATATATCTTCATATACTCCCTGGTGATTTAGCTCAAAATCTTCTGAACTAGGTCCTGAAAAGTTAAACTCCTAAAACTATGTTCGGACACCAAAATGTAACTGGCCTGATTTTTCAGACTTTGTGAAGAAGATGGGAGCTGCAGGTGCTCAGTATCTTGGAAAAAACAGGCCACTGTAATTCAGGCATCTGGCCACAACCATGGATAGAGATGTCTAACTCAAAAGCACCCAGGATAGAAGATTTTTCAAGACTCTGCCAGCATTAGCCTAACTGTGCCCCTTTGGAAGTCAATGATGAAACCCTGAGAGCAGAGTTAGGTTAACTCTAATAAGTGCTTTTCAAGATTTTAAGGGACTAAATATTTTGGCCACGGTTTATAAACAAAGAGTACTCAAAAAAGGTTCTATATTTCTGTTGATTAGGAACAAGAGTGACTTCAAAAACACATAGTAAGATTATTGGTAAAATGAAGTCTTTTCTTGATGAATGCTAAGAACAGAAAGAAAGCAAAAAATAAAAATAAAAGGTTTGATCAAGGCAAATGGGAAAAAAGCTGGTCTCAGAACCCATTGTGCCATACCTGACTTCAACGTGTGGTACACAAAATGTTTACACTCCTTACATCAAAATAATTAAACAAAAATATTTCAGCTACATTGTACAAAAATTTTTATATACACACACAAAACCTCATATCTAACAGATTTACCATATTGAATTTTAAAAAGTTGCCCGTTGAACGGTGTTGGATATTTTTTCTCTGCTTCCTTTAGGCAGTGCTGTTGCTTAGAAGTTGACACCAGGCACAGTATTTTTAAAACAAAACCAACTAAGCAAGGAGCAGTATGTGAATTTGAGCCTCTTTTCCCCAGTGATCAGTCCTGAGGATGCTGCAGCATTCCCAATGTTTAAAGCTATGAGACGAGCATCCATGTTGAAGAGAAAAAAAAAAATGCTGTATTTTTTCGTCCATGTATCCACTGTGAAGATTAGTGGTACCACTTATCCCAGTTTCCTTTCCCATGTCAACTTCTGCCCCAGAAACAAATACACATATGTCTTTATAGAGCATTGCATTTCAAAAGTTTTCACAACAAGTTTTCAGAAAAATCCTAGTTGCAGAGAAGGTGGACTTAGTAGGTGTAGATTTTCTATTTAAAGCCAGGAGTTCCCATCCTAGACACATGATAGTGTGTTGACTTCTGTATCATGTGCATACATAGTTTACAGGTAAGCAGGACATACAACTTGTCTTTTAGGTTCACTATCAAGGAGTCCAGATTTTCTGTATTTTAAATTAAAATACTAAGGACAGCAGCATTTCTGATCATCAGAAATGGAAGCTCAATACACATACTGCTCCTTCTGTAAAAAAAAAAAAAAGGAATACAGTGGGGAGAGGGGGACAAAAAGAAATCACAGAAGAGAACTACACAGGTGAAATTTGGGTGAACATGCTCAGGTGTGTGGGACAACTAAAACCAACAAACAATACCCATTTCAATATAAAAGCTTTTGTGCAACATCAATTTTTTTTAAAGAATTACAGAACACTGGACATTTTGAATAATGTATTCTGAAGCAGAGAAAACCCAATTAAACACCTTCCTGCAACAGAGTGCCTCAATTAATTATAAATCAGAAGAAAATAAAACTTAAACTGTTTACATTTCCCAATTTTTTTTATTTTCCCCCAATACTACAAAAAGATTGTGGTTTTTTAATGTATTTATAAATGGGCTCCTCTGCAGTTCATATACAATCATAAGTGAACTTTAAATTCCATTTATACAAACATCTCAAAAATATTGGGAGTGAAGTATGGTAGGAAATATTGCTCACATTGCTAGTTAACATGCGTGTATGAAAGGAGGAAAATGGTTTGTTAGTGCATATCTCCAGAGCAGAGAAGCCACCCCTCCAAAAGAAGAAGAAAAGGATACAGTAGCTGATTACAAAAAAGGTAATGTCCACAAAATTAAGTTTTTCATGCTATTCTACTTTCCAGTACTATACACTAAATACTTTTTCAATTTATATGCATGCCTAGGTCTTGAACACTTGAGGTATATAAAAAGAGATACCTGCACCTAGAGGAAAATCTGTAAAAGGGCTTTTTTTCTTTTTCTAAATGGTAGGGTAGATATTTTTGTGTATTTTTTCACATTCAATTTCACTACAATAACTTCCAATTTTATCCTAAATGAGAGAGGATGCCTCTACTTTCAGGCACTTTTGAAGGGGGGTTGTCATTTCCACTGAACCAACTGTTGCAGCCCATCCCACACCCAAACAAATACAGGGAACATTTGATACTGGAGCCTGACATTGAATAAATCAAATGAATAAATGACAAAATAAATGTATAATTAAACAATGGCAGAACAGCCGAAAATATTAGTTTCGCAAAAGAGAAGATTGCTCCATAGTATTTAAAACTAATTGAATAATTTAAATTTGACCCTTTTTAAGTATATGAAGGAGACATAAATATAGGCTATTTATCTGTTTAAAAATTTCATTCACATAATGGAAAATCTTTTTTTATTAAAAATATCACATTTTGAGACTAGAAACAGTAAAGTGCATGAAAAGTTTAAAATATAAATTCAAGAAAAATCTCATAGCAGCAAAAAAGCAGAATAAAGAAAAACTTAAAAACACAGACACAACCTTTTCTTATTACTGTGCCATATACATACATACATACATACATATATATATATATATATAAAATATATATATATATATATATTTTTTTTTAAACAGTAAGCAGCCAACCAATTTCTTTCAGAAAATTGCTTTATGTTTACTGCCTCTTGAGGCACAATGTTTTGAACTGGCCACCTAGAGTGTAAAAAGAAAGATTTTCAAATACAGCTAAAGAGCGTTAACAGTTGGGAACGAACCAGCAGCTTTTTAATTCAACCTTGACGGAAAACAAAAACAAAGTATTAAAAGCATATGATGGCTATTTGGCAACTAGGGTCAGGAAAAATAATCCAAGGAATGATTATGGCTACCACTCTCTATCCCAACCCCAAAAAGCACCTACACAGCTATTTAACATGCACTTTGGAGACAGAAGATCATTTCCAGAGGTTGCCCGCTCCCAGCCCCACCCATACCCTTAACCAGTACATCCAATCCAAGGTTTATCATTTTTTTCAATATAACAAGAGAAAGGGGAACCTATAGATTGAGATGGAACATATTTGCTCTGAGAATTCACCAATAAGAAAACTTACAGGTTTTCAAGCGCAATTTCTTAATTTTATGTTTCTATATCCTACGCTGCAAAAGTTTCCTATCCTGGGATGTCAAAATAGGGAGATTTCTCTGTTAGACATCTTAAAACAGGACACTCAGTTTGAATTCCTAATTTCTTAACAAAAGCTCCAAGGAAGTTCCCATGTCATCTGCCAACCCAAAGTTCTGTGGGGCATTATACGCGCAGGTCCATATTCTCTAATGGCATAATTTTATTGCATTCAATCAAGTTGCACCAAAAGAGAATCTGCCCTTCAATACATAAAGGCAACCATTTTTTGTTTTCCGGAATTAGCTAGATGGAGGCAGAAGGAGGGCTGTACTGTTAATAATTTACAGGCAAATATTAAGTGCTTTGCTAATGTGCAAAATTAATTTTGGATGCAGATCCCAGATCTTCATTTTCAGTTCAGCAAAACAGTATGTCTAATTATTATCCCCTAAAACTGAAACAGGTTGTTTTGAAATGTTGTTTTTAATTGCTTAATTTTTTTTGTTTTTATAAAAAGGAGGGCTTGTGCTGTGGTTTGGAACAAAGCATTAATTTTAAATAGATTATTATGTATGTTTTAAATCTGATTTGCCCATTTTATAAACCCAAGCTTCCTAACAAAACAATAAGCTTACCAGTTTAAAAATTAAATTAAAATCCTGGAAAGGGAATAATACTTTGGTTCCAGCCCTAGCGCCAAATGATACCAACATGCACCAAAATGTGCAAAATCTCATATCAAAACACACAATGAAAGGAGCTTGAAGAAGCAGCTTAAGGTTGGCCATACTTCACTCCTACATACTTTGATTTACAACTGTACAGGTCCATAACAACAGGTCCTAGCCCTCAAAGGGGCAGGGCTCCACTACCTCCTGTTAGGCAAGTGTACACCGTTGACAAGAGGCAGGAGCGGCGGGTGGAGTTCGAGCTGTGTTAACAGTGAGAAGTGGTCTGAAGGGATGTGAGGGTGTGGACACCCAGTGATGTTGTTCTCAACCAGCCACTGAGGATCTAAAGGCCCCAGGACCCCAAGCACGTTCATATGAGTGTTGGAATAGAAAATGTAGTCAATCACACCCTAAGGGAGAGAGAAAAACATTCTGTTAAAATGAAGACATGTCACACGTTATCGTTTAACATTTTCTTAAGCTATACTTGGCACAGCTGTACACCCTTGTTAACTCCTCACCACCATTCATGGGAAGACTGACAGAAATAAATCCCCACCCAAATATACAAAAAGTAGTAACAGCTGAGCCATCAAATAACAGTGGGCATAATGTAATTAAATTCAACAATCTAGGGGGAAAGATGGTACCAAAAAGCAAATATACAGTGATACTAAACTTCAGAGAAGACAGAAGGCAATAAAATGGAAGGATTAGTTTAAAAAAAAAAAAAAAAAAAAAAAAAAAGCTGCCAAACCAAAAGTAAAGAAAACAATATATTTAGATTTGTCCTAGATGTTATAAGGAAATATAACAGTTCCAAAAAGCATGGATGGTGCTGAACAAGAGAAGCAGAAAGAAGCAGTTAACCAGTATGACTCAAAAGCAGAGTTCAAGAGACTATTCAAAACAAGCAGATATCCTTCAAAATTTGGAAACCTAGCCGAAGCCAAGAAATAAGAGGAGCAGAACTGCAAAAGGGCAAGAAGGAAATTCAGAGGGATACAACAGAATTCAAAACAAGTGAAAGGTATAACAAAAAATTCTATGTAAGTATCAGAAGCAGGAAACAAACAAACAAATCTGAAAGTGTTGGCTCACTAAGATTAGAGTGTTCAATT
This sequence comes from Carettochelys insculpta, assembly GCF_033958435.1. Taxonomy (NCBI): domain Eukaryota; kingdom Metazoa; phylum Chordata; order Testudines; family Carettochelyidae; genus Carettochelys; species Carettochelys insculpta. Next base: position 127,295,001 of record NC_134140.1, on the reverse strand, counting down.
AAGGAAGATCAGGAAATAAGAGAAGCTAAAATGAGCATTTGCATCAGCATTCACCACAGATAGTGCTCCAAACCCCCTCTTTGCTGATCATAAAAATGAGTTGCTAGCCAAGACTGAGCTATCAAAGTAACTGCTGGAGCAAACTGTCTCATAACACAAGAACAAGCCAACCTGCAATTAAATCAAATAGATGGCAAATTCAAAGCCCAGAACAAAGTACTTTTTCCACACACCATATAATTTAGACTGTGAAACTAATCGCCCACAGGATGTCTTTGAGGTCATTAACTTGGCTTGATTCAGCAAGAGACTGGACATTTATATAGATAACAAGAACATCCAGAGTGACAATGGTTAATGCTAAGAAAAATTCTGGAAGGGGTATTAATACTCATGCTTCGGGCGGTAAGCCCACCTATAGGTATTTGGGATGAGGATGAGACCTAATATGTCGGGTGCGGGAGCCAATTACCTCATACCTAGCTATTAGAAGGTTCTTACACCTTCCTCTGTAGCAGGGATTCCCAGGCTATGGGTCAGGAGTCAAACATGGGTTGCGATTAGATTTTCTAAGGGTTGCCAGCTTGGTTCTTACGGAGCTAACTGCAGTCTTGTGACTCTTCTTTGGCTCCCAATCCCTGCCCTGCGGTGCTGAAATGGAACTCAATTTAATTGGTTTAAACAGCCAGCATTAGGGATCCTGCCCTAAAACCAATTAAACTGAGTCCCATTTAACCCTGTAGGGCAGGGAATTGCCCCACTTCAGGTGGGGGAAGGGAGCAGGAGGGCTGGGAGGAGCTGAATAGAGAAGGAGACAGCCCAACTAAGGAGCAGAGGGGGTCAGCAGCAGCTTGGAACTCCTCTTTGAGGTAGGTGCGGGAGACAGGGGGTATTAAAACAGGTTTAAGTCTTAGGATGGGGGGCAGACAGCCAGTCAGGGATCCATGCTCCAGCCAGCTCCCACCATACTGCTGCAGAATCCCCAACCGCCCCCCAGCCAGGGATCCCACAGCTGGCACTGCCGGCCAGGACTCTGCGCCCCAGCCGGCTTCCAGTTGTACGGCTGCGGGTCCCCACCTGGGTTTTGGAAATCTTATACGGGATAGGAAGCCCCAGGTGGGGAACGCACAGGTGGTGCTGCCCATCCCGCTTAAGTTTTCTAAAAATCTGCCAACCCATCTGAAAGGGGATTAAGTTTGGAGGTGGAAGGGGAAGCTGAGAGGGATTTAAGTCGGGAGGCATTTTTCCCAGGGGAGAACCTCCCCTGCGACCTCTCCCCTACCTGGTTTCAAATGGCCTTAGGTCACCAAGTCTTCCTGAATTTTCAAAATGGGTCCCTGTCTTGAACGGGTTGGGAACCGCTGCTCTGCAGCATCAAGTGCTACAACTCTCAGACAGGGCAAAGGACTAGATGGGTCTGGGGTTTAATCCAGCACGGCGAGACCCATGGTAAATTTCAGTCCAAGAGATCAGCTCTTACTTTGAAATCAAAGGTGTAATTGGTGTAAGGCATCACGTTGTTCTCATAGGCGCTCTTGAGCTGGAAGCCATGCGTTATTCTTCCCTCGGAAGCCCCATTTTTCCCACTGCCACTGAAGTTCATGAGACACTCATTGTAACGCAGCTCTTTGAAGTCCTTATGGTTGTCGGCTACTATGCCATTGCTTAAGTACTCCACAACACCTGTTTGCAAAACACAGATGCAACTAGTTTGAATTAAATCTTGAAACACAGCAGGCATGGAATTTAAATATCGTAGGTTAATAACTGACAGATCATGATCTCATAGATATCAGCAATTGTTTTTTTTTCTTTTTTTTAAGTCTCCTTTGGTGGGAAATTACTTCCTGAGTGCATCTGCATAATGAAGATGCATCACTGCTATAATGTTTGAAAGAAAGTACTTCAAAACCGTGAATACATTAAGAATGCTGACTGTTCTGTGCTAACAAAGCATCAAGAATCATGCTATGTCTACACTAGGCAAAGTAAGTCGACTGCATACGCAATTCTAGCTATAGCAATTGCATAGCTATAGTCAAACTATCTGCACTCTGCTTGCTTGGCTGTCCTTAGCAAAGAAGATCGTTGACAGGAGAGTTTCTCCTGTCAACCTCCCTTGCACCTCATGTCTAGTGAGGCATACAGGGGTCAACTGCGACCCCTTAGAGGTCAACCCCTACCAGACTTGCAAAATCAACCCCAGAAGATCGACCCTGAGCAGGTCATTTCCATGTCACATCTCTCTGCCCTCATCTTACTATGTCAGCTTTTCACCCAGAGTATAATAAACCTTTAACTCTGAATTCTTAAATATTACCACACCACAAGCTTATTTTAAAACAGGTATCCTGCCCCTAGGATACAGAATTATTACTACAATATAAAGCTTGAACTGAACTATATCAATTTTAGATCTTATCCTTTTTTTATAGTCAATATTTAGCAAATCTTGCACATGACCAATACCTGAAGTGCTAAGTATATACTGAAGTATCTCAGAGAGGTAGCTGCCTTAGTCTGTAGCTTCCCAAACAACAAGCAGTCCTGTAGAACCTTACACTAACACACTTATTAGGTCACAGGCTTTCATGGGTAAGACCCACTTCTTCAGATGACTAGAGTAGACAAACAGAATCCAGGGTTTATACAACTGGACGGGGAAGGAGACAGGGGGTAACCTGTCACTAGTATGGCCTTGTACTGCTCCATTTCCCTACCTTTGATATTGGCAGGAACGGGACACATTGTACTTAATTTGCTTCACCAACTGGTCCCACTAGTGACAAGTAACCCACTCTCCTTCTCCCTCCTTTCCCGCCACCGCTATATATACACACATCCTTGATTCTGTCTATTCCAATCATCCAAAGCGGGTCTTACCCAAAAAAGCTCATGACCTGATACATTTGTTATTCCTTAAGATGCTACAGGACGTTTTGCTATACTGAAAGGTATTTGTTATGGACTCAAACAGAGGCATTTGTTATGTTAACAGATTTGTGAATTTTGAACCACAGATGGATTTTATTCAGAAAGCTTTCATCCTCCTCACCAACTACAATGGATGTGCACGCACACCATGCAAATGGTAGGTGGAAAGCCAGCGCAAATATTCTAATAAAAATCAAAGCTGGAAAAAAAAAAAAGATAATCATTAAAGTGACAAACCAGTTCTAAAATACCTGAATCAGGCAGAGAGTTAAGATCTGCACAGAGCACCAAAGGGATAGAATTAGGGTCTGCTGTTGGGCTGCCCGGCCTGATGGAGGCTTTCTCAAGAATGTTTTTCAGTTCTGAGACAAACATCATAGTCTGGATGAGCTTCACATCTGAGTATTCAGGGTCCCAGTGCATGTGGGCATTTGCCACAATAAGCAGCTGTTTGTCCACAGCATGAAGTGACTTCATCCCTGGATGAAAAGTTTTATTAAAATATCAAGTGAATTAACTGCCCCTCTCATTACAGATAATGCAGAATTACTGCCACTCTTGCATCAGGTAGACATTTAAAACTGAAAAAAGGATTCTCACTTTCACAACTGGAGAAAGTCTAACAACAAATTAAATAAAGCTCTATTTCACAGTAACAATGCATTTTGTTTCTTAATCTTATTTGGTTACAGGTCTCATAATACAAACTTTTGACTACAAGCAAATGGCGACTAGAAAGACTTAACTCGTTAATCTGAGACAATTACAACTCTTCCATCAAAGAGTTCTCAAAGAAGGATGTTATACTAAATGTCCACTATAACCCATGCTATGTCCTCCAAACACTGGTACAATTGTATGCATTACACATAGCAGCAAATAAAAGCTCAAACAACAGCTGTGACAAAATTACTTACCCATTCAGCAGTGCAATAAGCATGACGGTGTTATATACCACCACTTGTGTGAGGGCACAGACTATCTTTGGAAGGCACCATGAGGCGAACTGTGTATCCTTGACAACATTCTACCTATTCCTAACATTTCATCTTGCACTCCCTGCACAGTGGTCAGTACTACTAATACCCTGAAAAATTATCTCGTTTATTAATCCCAAACTACGAGAGGGGAACCAGCTGAATTTTGGGTTTTCTTAATAAAATAAAATTTAAGCAAAGAAAGACACCTAATATTCAGACTATTCCTCACCATTTACTTATTTTTTCCAATTGTTTCTTACCTACTGGTATAGCAATTTGTTTGTTAGGAAACGGTCCAACTCCTGGTCAGAGCCCTGGAGTAAGACTCCTAGGCTGTGTCTACACTACAAAAATAACCCTGAAGTTGCTTACTTCGAAGTAGGGCACTACTCCATTCCCTGGAATGGAGTAAGGATGTCAAAGTTGGGCTGCCTACTTCGAAGTTAACTTCAAAGTAAGGGGAAATGTGTGTAGACTCTCTGCTGGCTACTTCAACGTACTGCCTAACTTCGAAGTTAACTTCAAAATTAGTTCCTAGTTTAGTCGTGCCCCTACTGCTGTAAGAGTACAGCTAGTGCTTTTACTTCCCTTCAAATGGAGAGACTGCAATCTAGACAGGAGATTGTATTAAAGAAAGTCTCTTCCTGTATTGCAGTTAGAGACTGACTACTAATGTCAAGGCTATATAAAAAAGGCCACCAAACTGGAAGGCGACAAAAGAATTATGTGATTCTTTGACAGACATTGTGAGACATCACAAATTAACAATATTTTATTAAAAACAGTTTGGTAGCCAGTTCCACACTGCCACAGGGTTGCTGTGAAGGATTAAAATGGAGAGGAAAGCATGAGACATTGAACAGTGCCCTCACCTATCAGGAGAGAGGTCTGTACTCCTGCCTGGGTGGAAAGTATAATTCAGTAAGTAAAATCAAATCACGAAAGAACAAGAGTCTTCGAAGGAGAGCACCACGTGCCTGATGCTCCGATTCAAAATTCTTGATTCGAAAAACACATTTTTGCTATTTCATGACAACTTGTGTTGTATCTAATCTCAGAATGAAGAAATATCCTGTTTTATAAGAGCTTTCATCCAAGTAATCTACTGAACTGTGCTCCAATGCAAATGTTTGGCTAAGAGTCTTACATTCAGTAGTATCTTACACAACCGGTCCACAAAGGAGCAATTTACTTAAAAAAAAGTGCATCTGAAAAAAATATGTTATTGATACATATCATAGCAGTGGGGGTTATGCTGACCTGCTCCAAATAATTCTTTGTGCACCTCTAACACCACAGCTACTCCAATATTGTCCTTTGTCATCACTCTGTTTAACATAGCTTCTGAACCTTCAGAGTTAGCCATTGCCACCTGGTTAAACTCTACTGTATGTTTCTGCACCAATGTAAATCTGAGAAAAGACAAAACACATAGCAAATACACAGAGCATTATCCATAAGTGGGCAGTTGCATTAAAAATGTTTTAACAGTTTACCACAAACCATCTAACTCATCATTCTCTGTGAAGCTACCAGAGGTGCCAAATGAGATCAGGGGTCTATTAGCTTACTCATGCTCAGATACTCTAAGGCTGTGTCTGGACTAGCCCTGAACTTCGAATGGGGCATGGTAATTAGGGTATCAGGAGTTTACCAATGAAGTGCTGCGGTGCATATGCAGTATATCATTAGTCAAAATCTCCCCACGGCAACTTCAAAGTGCCAAACTTCAAAGTTCCAGCCTGTGTGTAGCTGCAGGTCAAAATTCTGAGGAGCAAAGGGACTTCAATGTAGCGCGGGCACTTCAAAGGACCCGCGGCTACATGCAAGCTGGCACTTCCAAGTTTCACATTTCGAAGTTGCCATGGGGGAGATTTCGACTCATGAAGTGCTGCATATGCACCACAGCACTTCATTAGTAAATGCCGGACACCCTAATTACCATGCTCCCTTTCAAGTTCAGGGCTAGTCTAGACACAGCTTAAGAGACTGTCCTTGCTCCCAAAAGCAGACAACCTAAAAAAGGCCATGGAAAAATGAAGGATGGGTGAGGAAAGATACATGCAATTTATTTTCAGAGTTTTTTTTTTAAAGCTATAATTAGGCAAGTTGGCTACATCTAGGTTCAGAAAGAGAAATTTTTGACAGTAACGGAGAAAAAGCCGTGCTAGTCTATATACTACCAAAACAAAAAAGCAGTCAAGTAGCACTTTAAAGACTAACAAAATAATTTATTTGGTGAGCTTTTGTGGGGCAGACCCACTTCTTCAGCTCTGATTTCTTACTGGTGTCACGGCAAAACTGAGTGTTGAGTGTTTGTTGTCTCTGTGCCTTTCTCATAAGAGCAGCCACACTGGGTCAGACCAAAGGTCCATCTAGCCCAGTATCTTGTCTGCAGACAGTGGCTAATGCCAGGTGCCCCAGAGGGTGTGAAATGAACAGGTATCAAGCTCTCTCCATCCATCTCCTGCTTCTGACCAAAAAAGGCTAGGGCACCTCATAGACAAACCTTACCCAAGAGGAACTAAGTCATTCCCAACATGGAAATTTGCAACCCAAAAAGGCAAACTATTTTTTAAAAATATGATCTGCTCTTAAAATGGAAGTATTACATAACCACCCAGCACATATTAATCAGAGAGAATCATGTCTCAGTGATGCAAGTTGTGCAAAATTTCCTGACTCATTTCCAAAAGAAGGAAAAGAATTTTTTTAAAACAAATTTCCTCACCCAAACTACAATTTCTGGTATTTACAAACACAAAATTATTGCTCTCTTCACAGAGCAGAAATTGCTAAACTGTACTCATGTCATAGTCACACTACAGACTGTTGGCCTATGCCTGCAACAAATGTCTAGATCTGCAGTGTCCAATAAGCTCCCTGTTCGCCGCACGTGGAAAACAGGGTGGAAAGATGTGGCGAATGAAGCTCAGGAGAGCCGCACACGTGGGGCACCCATCTGGCCGCTCTGCGCACACGGCCATGGTGGTGGGAAAAGCACATGGCCGGAGCGGAGGCAGGGCACTGGTGATCAGGTGAATTTGTCTTGGACTCCACTGCTCTACATCTAAAACTACCAAGACAAAGAGATTATGTAGATTTTAGGAACTTAATGAAGCTATGTCATTAATTTAGTTCATATCCCCTTCACAAAGGGGAACAAGTTTGTGCATAACCTGCAAAGTGAAAGGAAGTGTACGTACAGGGGTATCTAACAGAAGCACAACTCCAATGTTTGAAAATGAAAAAAATACTTCACGTGAATTTTTAGTTTTACAACATACTAATTCAGTTGCCCCTCATTCCAACAAACACATAGCTTAATTTTCTCAGACCTGCAGAAAAATGTTTCCAGTGCTACTTTTTTTGGGGGGAGGGACAGGTCAGTGGTTTAAGCATTGGCCTGGTAACCCAGAGTTGTGAGCTCAGCCCTTGAGGAGGACATTTAGGGTCTGGGGCATATAGATTTAAAAAAAAAAAAATCCATTAGGGATGGAAATTGGACTTGCCAAGAGGGCAGGGAACTGGACTTGATGACCTCCTGAGGTCCCTTCCAGCTCTATGAGATGTGTATCTCCACGTATATTATTATATATTGATCTTTAGTGTATCTTTTGTAAAAAAATACACACATTATGAAGTTGCCCCTTACTTTTCAGTTTTGAAGAATATTGCACAGCCGTCCACATGCTTTTTCTCCTGCTCAGACATGATTTTGGCACGTGACTTTGGAGAAAAAAATCCATCATACCCTCGCTCTTTTAATGCCGGCAGAAAGAGGGTGAAGTATTGCTCTGTTTCCACTTCCTGGAATTGAATTTAGTTAATGTTACAATGAAGCCAGTTAGTGACATGTTAATAAGAAAATGTTCCCACCACTATGGCCGTGGCCACACTTGGCCAAAATTTCGAAATGGCCATGCTAATGGCCAAATCGAAGAATACTAATGAGGCGCTGAAATGAATATTCAGCACCTCATTAGCATGCTGCTGGCCGTGGCACTTCAAAAGCATCGCGTTTCGCTCCCGCATGGATCAGCTATAGGGGCATCCTTCTTGAAAGGACCCCGCAGACTTTGAAATCAGCGAATAGGAATAAGGGGATTTCGAAATCTGCAGGATCCTTTTGAAAAGGATCCCCATGTAGCCAAGCCGCGCATGAGCGAAACGCAGCACTTTCAAAGTGCTGCAGCTAGCAGCGTGCTAATGAGGCACTGAAAGAGAAGTTACTCACCGTAGTAACGATGGTTCTTCGAGATGTGTCCCCGTGGGTGCTCCATGATAGGTGTTGGGCTCGCCCCGGCGCCGCAGATTGGATCTTTCCAGCAGTTTCTGCTGGACCACGCATGCGCCGGTGCGCGCCGCTCCCTTGCGCGCTCCCGGCCATGTGCGCAATCCGGTCCCCGCCAGTTCCTTGACCAACCGCCTCGGATGCTCCTGAAAAACACCAAACACAGATCCGAAGTGGGGAGGATGGGAGGGTGGTGGAGCGCCCACGGGGACACACCTCAAAGAACCATCGTCACTACGGTGAGTAACTTCTCTTTCTTCCTCGAGTGTCCCCGTGGGTGCTCCACGATAGGTGACTACCCAGCAGTAACCCAAGAAAGGAGGTGGGTAATCGGGTTATGTGCAGCTTGCCCCCGAAAGGACCGCTGTCAAGAGTCGGGTATCCTCTTGGAATACCTGATGTAGGGCATAATGCTTGGCGAAGGTGTCATAGGATGACCAGGTTGCCGCTCTGCAGATGTCTTTTAGCGCGATGCCCTTGAAAAAGGCTGTTGATGCCGCCACCGCCCAGGTGGAATGAGCCTTAGGCAGGGCCAGTAAAGGAGTCTTTCGAAGTTCGTAGCACATCTTTATGCAGGACACAATGTGCTTCGAGATTCTCTGTGAAGAGAGACCCTCTCCTTTTGACCTGGGAGCGAGAGAGACTAAGAGTCTGTCCGTTTTCCGGAAGGACTTAGTTCTGTCTATGTAGAAGGCCAACGCCCTCCTCACGTCCAGGAGGTGCAGGCGTGCCTCCTTGCTGGAGCTATGAGGCTTCAGGTAAAATGAGGGTAAAACTATAGGTTCATTAAGATGGAACTCTCAGGAAACTTTCGGAACAAAGGCTGGGTGCAGCCGTAAGGTTACCGCCTCCTTTGAGAATACCGTGCAGGGTGGCGTTGCCATAACTGCTGCGAGCTCACTCACCCTGCGAGCTGACGTGATTGCAAGAAGGAAAGCTGTCTTTATCGTAAGGAGACGGAGGGAAACCGTGGCTAAGGGTTCAAAGGGTGGTCCCGTTAGTGCGCTGAGCACCAGGTCCAAGCTCCATGATGGTGGAAGCGGTTTCCGAGGGGGGTACAGGTTTACCAGCCCCTTCAGGAACCTGGTAACAATAGGATGGGCAAACACTGTGGGCCCTTCCTCTTCATGCCGAAAAGCCGATATAGCGGCGAGATGGACCTTCAACGAGGAGAGGGAGAGCCCGCCTCTCTTGAGGTCCAGTAAGTATTCTAGTATGACAGGTATGGGCACTTCAAGGGGAGCTAACTGCTTGGTAGAACACCATGCAGTGAATCGAGACCATTTATGTTTGTAGATCTTCCTGGTGGAGATCCTTCGGCTACTTTCTAGGACTTGTTGTACTCCCTCCGTACATGTACTTTCTAGGGAGTTGAGCCATGGATTAAGCATGCTTGTAGGCACAGGACTCGGGGTGTGGATGCACTATGAACCCCTGGGCCTGCGTGAGCAGGTCCGGCGCTACCAGAAGGGGAAGCGGTGGACGATCCGACATGCGGAGTAGCAAGGGGAACCATTGCTGTCGATCCCATGTGGGGTCCACTAGGATCATGCGGGCTCTCTCCCTTCTGGCTTTCTGCAGGACCTTGTGGATGAGCACCATGGGGGGGGAATATGTAAAGCAGTGGGCCCTTCCACGAAATCGCGAACGCGTCCCCCAAGGACCCCCGCCCCAGTCCTGCCCTGGAGCAGTATTGGGGGCACTTCTTGTTGTGCTGAGTGGCAAACAGGTCTATCTGGGGAAACCCCCATGCATGAAAAATCAGTCGTAGCAGATCGGAGCGGATCTGCCACTCGTGTGTGAGTGCGAAGTGCCTGCTCAGCTGGTCTGCCTTCACGTTGTGAGCGCCTGGTAAGTACGAGGCTTTCAATGTTATATTGTTGGCGATGCACCAGTTCCACAGCCGGACTGCTTCCGCACATAAGGCACAGGATCGAGCTCTGCCTTGTCGATTTGTATAAAACATGGTGGAGATATTGTCTGTATTGATCCCGACTACCTTGCCTCGTATGTGGTCTTGAAAGTGTTTGCAGGCGTTGAACACCACTCTGAGCTCCAGTATATTTATATGCAGTGACTGTTCCGTAGGGGACCACAGTCCTTGTGTCACCTTTTCGCCAATATGTGCTCCCCACCCCATGTGGGAGGCGTCGGTGGTGAGAAAAATAGAGATTTGTGGTTGGTGAAAGGGTACCCCTGTTAGCATGTTCTTGGGGTTTATCCACCATTGCAGGGATCTGCGCACCTCTGTCGGGGGCGACACCACCCTGTGGACGGTATGGGATGATGGTTGTAAACGCTCGCCAGCCAATGTTGTAGGTTGCGCATATGCAATCTGGCGTTCTGTACCACGAACGTTGCCGCTGCCATGTGGCCGAGCAGCTGCAAGCACGTTAAAACCGGCACCGTGGGGCTGTATGTAATGACTTGTACCAGGGAACCAATGGCGCAAAACCGAGCGTCGGGTAGATAAACCCGTGCTGTGATAGAATTTATGCGTGTCCCTATGAACTCTGTGTCCTGTGTGGGGTCGATCTTTGACTTCGCAAGGTTGATGACCAGGCCCAGCAAAGAAAACGTGTTTGCTGTTACGCGTACCATGCGTAGTACCTCTGCCTTCGAGGCCCCTTTCAGTAGGCAGTCGTCCAGATATGGGAATATAAATACCCCTGTCTGTGCAGGAAGGCTGACTCCACTGCCAGGGTCTTGGTAAAGACTCTGGGGGCTGAGGAGAGGCCGAATGGCAGAACCCTGTATTGGAAATGTTCTTTGCTAAACCCTAACCATAAACCGGAGAAAACGTCTGTGAGCCGGGTGGATCGTTATATGAAAATACGCATCTTTTAAGTCGAGGGCTGCAAACCAATCTCCATCGTCCAGTGCCGTGAGTATAGAGGTGACTGTGATCATCCGAAAGCGTTGTTTGCGCAAGTACCGGTTGAGGCCTCGAAGATCTAAGATGGGCCTCCAGCCTCCTGTTTTCTTCTCTGTGAGGAAGTATCGTGAATAAAACCCTTTCCCCTGGAGTTGCTCCGGCACTCTTTCCACCGCCCCTATAAGCATCAGGTGGTCCACCTTGTGCTTGAGTTTCGCCTCGTGGGAGGCATCCCTGAGATGAGGCCTGGGCGGAGGTCTTGGCGGTGGGAGCGACTGAAAGGGGATCACGTAACCTGTGGCTATGATCTCTAGTACCCACTTGTCTGTGGTGATCTTTTGCCATTGTGAGTGGAACGGTAGGAGGCGATGATGGAACATTAATTGTGGATGACATTGCGTGACGGTAGTAATAGTGCAGCCCTCGACCTGTCCGTCAAACTTGTTGCCTTTGGGCCTGCCCCGAGGATGCACGGCCTTGTTGGGAACGTCGCCTAGGAGTTCTATACTGTTGTTGCTGTTGATGCCACCCTTGGTCGTAGCTCCGTTGGTACTGAGCACGCTGAGGTTGGTACGGGTATCGCCTTTGTTGAGGGTAATGCTTTTTCTTTCTGTATGGAGGGGTATAAATACCCAGGGTTCTGAGTGTGGCTCGAGTCTTTACTGGAATGAAGGACCGAATCAGTTGACTCTGCAAACAACTTCTGCGTGTCGAAAGGGAGATCGACAATTTTTGCCTGCAGATCCCTCGGGATACCCGATGTCTGGAGCCAGGATTCCCTGCGCATGACCACTGCCGTAGCTGTTGAGCGTGCCGCCGTGTCCGCTACGTCCAGGGCGATCTGGACTCCCGTCCTTGAAGCTGCATAGCCCTCTTGCACAATGGCCTTCCGCACCGGCTTCTTATCTTCTGGAAGCAAATCCATGAGAGAAGTAAGCCTGGAGTAATTGTCGAAATTGTGGTTCGCTAGATGTGCTGCATAATTAGCCACTCTCAGCAGCAGGGTGGAGGAGGAGTATACCTTTCTGCCAAATAGCTCTAGCTTCTTGGCATCTCTATCTGTTCCCCCCGCTTTGTACTGGGAAGTCTTCGATCTCTGCTGAGACGATTCTACCGCCAGAGAATTTGGTTGTGGGTGACTAAAACAGGAACTCCATGCCCTTCGCCGGGACAAAGTATTTCTTATCCGCCCTCTTGTTTATAGGTGGAGCGGAAGCCAGGGTCTGCCATATAGTAGTAGCACACTCCATGATTGCTTCGTCGAGCGGGATAGCGATTTTGGATGAGGCTGGAGGCCTCAGGTTTTTGAGGAGCTTGTGGTGCTTCTCCTGCACCTCTGCTGTTTGGATGCCTTGCGTGAAAGCCACCCTTTTAAACAGCTCCTGAAACTGTTTGAGGTCGTCCGGGGGAGCAACATCCCCGGGGGCCGTAGCCTCGTCGGGGGAGGACAAGGAGGAACCACTAGGGTAGACCTCCCTTGAACTCTCAGGGTCCTGCTGCTCATGGTACACCCTCTCACTGGAGGCTTGCGAGGGAAAATCTCGGGGTTCCAAAATCAGCTCCCCTTGAGACACCTGTGTTTCCGTCCCCGTCCGTGAGTGCCTGCGGGGGTACTGGGCGGTTGAGGGAGACCTGCCCCTGGGTGTATGCCTGTGGTGTCTATGCCCAGCGTGATAAGGACGACCGTGGCAGCACGGGCATGGTTCCTGGGATGGAGACCTGGACCACTCTCGAGGTGCATACCCCCGATGTCTGGGGGAGCGAGATTGTCTGGATGATTGAGACAATGGTGAAATTGGTTTGTGGTAGTACTCCAGAGGGTCAAATCCCAGAAAAGGCGAGGGTGGCCCGAGCCATGGTGACACTGGTTGGAGGAACGGAGAAGGAGGCTCTGGGTATGCTGGGGGAGACCCATGTCTCCTGGTTGGTGTACGCAGCATAAGGGGAGGACTTGTTGAGAGCAGCCCTGCAGCCCTCTCCAGAGAAGGGCTGCGGTGCCAGGTTTTCGCTACTGCCTTTGCCCTCCCCTGCGGGGCTGGCTCTGCCCCTTCCCGTGCCAGGAATCTCGGCCCCACTGTTGGCGTCGCGCTTGGCACGCTCATCTGCGGTGCCGCGCGGGTGGTCTCCTCCGGTGCCTGCAGGCTACGTGCCTGTTGGCCCTGCACCATTGGTGCCACGGGGGTCTGTGCCGCTGGTTCCGGCGCTTGCCTGGCCGCCGCTCTGAACGCTGCGTGGGCGGCTGCTTAGTAATCAGAGGCTCAGCCTCTGCCACGTGCGCTGCCGCTTGCTTGTGACTGCGGCTGGGGGCTGTGTGCTACGCCCGTCCCGCTCGCTGTGACCGCCGGCAGGGATCGGGCTGGAGAGAGCTTCCTCCGTTTCTGCACTGAGGGGATGAGGGACACTGCCCTCCTTGTATGGAGCCCTGTGGGTCCCTCCGGTTGAGGCCTCTCCGGCACGTCTGGCTGGAGGGCCTTATCAAACAGCAGCATTTTCAGCCGCATTTCTCTATCCTTTCTGGCTCTGGCCGTGAGCTTTGCACAGAAGGAGCATTTCTGGGTGATGTGCGATTCCCCCAGCACCTAATACATTGACTGTGCCCATCAGAGGCCGGCATAGCTTCGCGGCACGACTCACACTTCTTGAATCCTGAAGAGGACATTGCGGTGAGTCTTTGAGCTGTTAATAGGGTACTTAGCACCTTCTTTGTGCCTGTTCCCCTCTCACGGACTCCAGCCTGCCGCAGCAGGCGGCCTACTGGCCTTCACGTCCCCGGGTTGCCTCCGATCCTCCGTCTCGTTACTAAGACTTTCTACTTAATATATATATATATATATTATTTTTTTTTTTTTGCAATAAAGAAACAAACAATTTAACTAAGAACTCTGAAAAGAAACTCTAAAACTCTGAAAAACTCTAAATACACTGACTCTGGCCGCAACCTGAGCAGATTCTGTCTGCAGCCGATGGCGGTTAAGAAGGAACTGGCGGGGACCAGATCGTGCATGTGGCCGGGAGTGCGCAGGGGCACGGCGCGCGCTGGCGCATGTGCAGTCCGGCAGAAACTGTTGGAAAGATCCAATCTGCAGTGCCGGGGCAAGCCCAACACCTATCGTGGAGCACCCACGGGGACACTCGAGGAAGAATATTCATTTCAGTGCCTCATTAGTATTCTTTGATTTGGCCATTAGCATGGCCATTTCGAAATTTTGTCCAAGTGTGGCCACAGCCTATATGTTCATAAATCAAAACAAAAATCTGTGGCCAAATAATTTGTTGCCAAAGCCACAGATTTATATTGCTTCCGTGGAATATTATTTTACATTTTAGACTAGTTATATATGATAAATAGATTGGAATTCCTGGAAATCAAAATTAAAAGGAAGTTTCAAGAAGAAAAAAAGTGACAGGTGTATTTTGAGAAGTCATCCTGAACATCAACAGGAATCCACACCAGTCATTTTGATACTTATTTAGAGAGCTAGAGATATACAGCAATCAACCACTAGTGCCTGGCAAGCTCTCTTTTACTGAAGGGTTCTCCCGATTCTACAACATATTTTCTAGGAGAGCAAGCACCACTGCTACTCAGTTTGTGTCAGCTTTTTCATTTAAATCTATTGCTATTTTGGATAGGAGGCACAGCAAGAGATTGGAAAAAATATCTTTTTTAGGTTAAAATACAATTTCTTCCATTAGTCTATAAAGCCTATTGACTTCTTATAAGCCAAGTCGTAAAATATTTAGGATGCTTATAGATAAGTAGAAATTTTAACAATTACATATTAGTTTAGCTAGTTTTGCTGCCTATTTTCTCTCACATTAAAAATACAACAGTGCAACTGAAATCTTTGCTCATGTTCCATAATTGACACTTCGAGGCCTGTCATTACCAATTGAGATAAAACACTCTGAAAATAATATTGGTTCAAAAAGTGGTATTCTGTTTTCAGATGAAAGCCAAAAAAAGTGAGGGGTTTTTTTTTTTCCCCCACTGTTACCTGAAGACTAATGATATCTGCATCACAGTTCACGATTTCTTCCATGATTCCCTTTTTTCTATACTCCCAATTTAATGCCCAGGATGGGCAGTAGCCATATAGCTGCCGGGTAGCGTATTTATCACATAATACATTGTAACACATAACTGTGAACGAAGCTAGGAGGAAACAAAGAGGGGATTATTGATGAATACAGATAAAAACAGTATTTTTTCTCCCCATAGGATCCCTATTATTGTGTGTTACTTCCCCTCTGCTGGAGAGTAAATCAATATCTCAATATGTGCACTAGGTTTTTCCCCATGAGTTTTATTAACTTGGGGGATATAAAATCCTTTGAGATAGCAATAGGCATAATTTGAGATAGCAGTAGGTAAACTGGGAAAAAAACACCTCAACTGGAGTCGCAAGTGTAACCGATATGTCAGTTAGGTCCCTATTTAACTGTTTGTTTTGCACTTTTGCAACTCATCAATAATCCAGAGAAGCCAATAGGCCTCTATAGAATTTTTGTTTAGGAAAAGCAATGAGTTTCACAGAAAGGATTGCTAAATGAGCCATGATCCAGTATCTGTTGTTTCAGATACCTTGAAATGGCAGTTTCAAGCTGAAATAGCCTATATAACTGAACAGAATTAAACAGCATGGTTATATAACAAATTGCTGGAAGACGGGCCACTCCTATAACATTTTGATAGTTTTCAGTGATACTCAGTTAAAAAGTATTACAGCTTTCTAAAATAGTACTTCTCTAAATCAGATTGGTATGCTACTACCTTCACGGCCCTTCCAACTTCTAACAGATAATCCGAGAATTAACTTTTCCTTTTTCCAGTGAAAAACCACACCCATACCAAAGACAAAAGAGTGAAGTCTTTGAAGTCAGAAGGTATAGATTAAAAAAAGTAAATGTGGCAGCTAGTTAATGCTTAATATTGATGTACAGAACAGTAGAGAAAATACCAAAAGTATCTAGCAGGGGTAGGGGCCCCAGTAGAGACAGGTGCACCTTGGAGGTGAATGCCTGGCTGCGAAAATGGTGTTGCCAGGAGGGCTTTGGCTTCCTTGACTATGGGATGCTATTCAATGAAGGACCATTAGGCAGAGATGGCATTTACATTTTGAGGAGAGGGAAGACCCTATTTGGACACGGATTGGTTAATCTACTGAGGAGGACTTTAAACTAGGTTCGATGGGGAGAGGGGAGCAAAGCCCACGGGTAAGTGGAGAACATGGAGACCTGGGAGATGGGTCGGAAATGGGAGGGAGCATGGGCTATAATGGCAGAGTAAAAGGAGGGTCAGGGCAAAACTGGGAGGCAAGATCAAATTGATATCTTAGATGCCTATATACAAATGCAAGAAGTATGGGTAATAAGCAGGAAGAACTGGAAGTGCTAATAAATTAAAAAAAATATGACATAGTTGGCATCACAGAAACTTGGTGGGATAATACACATGATTGGAATGTTGGTACGGAAGGGTACAGCTTGCTCAGGAAGGACAGACGGGGAAAAAGGGAGGAAGTGTTGCCTTATATATTAAAAACGTACACACTTGGACTGAGGGGGAGATAGACATAGAAAATGGATGTGTTGAGAGCCTCTGGGTTAGGCTAAAAGGGGCAAAAAACAAGGGTGATGTCCTGCTAGGAGTCTACTACAGGCTACCTACCCAAGTGGAAGAGGTGGATCAGGCTTTTTTTAAAACAACTAACAAAATCATCCCGGGCCCAGGATTTGTTGGTGACAGGAGACTTCAACTATCCAGATATATGTTGTGAAACTAACACAGCAGGCACAGACTATCCAATAAGTTCTTGGACTGCATTGGAGGCAAATTTTTATTTCTGAAGGTTGAAAAAGCTACAGGGAGTAAGCTGTTCGACATTTGATTTTAACAAATAGGAAGGAACTAACTGAGAATTTGAAAGTGGAAGGCAGCTTGGGTGAAAGTGATCATGAAATCATAGAGTTCACAGTTCTCATGAAGGGTAGAAGGGAGAACAGCAAAATAGAGACAATGGATTTCAGGAAGGTGGATATTGGTAAATTCAGAGAGCTGGTAGGTAAGGTCCCATGGGAAGCAAGACTGAGGGGAAAAACAACAGAGGAGAGTTGGCAGTTTTTCAAAGGGACATTATTAAGGGCCCAAAAGAAAGCGATTCTGCTGCGTAGGATAGATAGAAAATATGGCAAAAGACCACCCTGGCTTAACCAGGAGATCTTGCATGATCTCATAATAAAAAAATGAATCTCATAAAAAATGGAAACCAGGACAAATTACAAAGGATGAATATAGGCAAACAACCCAGGAACGCACGGGCAAGATTAGAAAGGCAAAATGAGCCCAAACTAGCTCAAAGGGAAACAAGACGACTTTTTATAAATACAACAGAAGCAAGAGGAAGACCAAGGACAGGGTAGGCCCATTGGTCAGTGAGGAGGGAGAAACAGTAACAGGAAACTAGGAAGTGGCAGAAATGCTTAATGACTTCTTTGTTTCAGTCTTCACTGAGAAGTCTGAAGAAGGAATGCCTAATATAGCGAATGCTAGTGGGAAAGGGGTAGGTAGAAGATAAAATAAAAAAAGAACAAGTTAAAAATCACTTAGAAAAGTTACATGCCTGCAAGTCACCAGGGCCTGATGCAATGCATCCTAGAATACTCAAGTAGCTGATAGAGGAGGTATCTGAGCCCTTAGCTATCATCTTTGGAAAATCATGGGAGACGGGAGAGATTCCAGAATACTGGAAAAGGGCAAATATAATGCTTCTCTATAAAAAGGGGAATAAGAACAATGCAGGAAACTACAGACCAGTCAGTTTAACTTCCGTTCCAGGAAAGACAATGGAGCAAATAATTACGGAAAACATCTGCAAACAGTTGGAAGGTGATAAGGTGCTAGGGAACAGCCAGCATGGATTTGCAAAGAACAAATCATGTCAAACCAATCTGATAGCTTCTCTGATAGGATAACGAGCCTTGTGGATAAGGGAGAAGCAATGGATATAGTATACCTAGACTTTCGTAACACATTTGATACAGTCTCCTGTAATATTCTTATCAATAAACCAGGCAAATACAACTTAGATGGGGCTACTATAAGGTGGGTGCAAAACTGCCTGGATAACCATACTCAGAGAGTAGTTATTAACAGCTCTCAATCCTTCTAGAAAGGTATAAAAAGTGGGGTTCCGCAGGGGTCTGTTTTGGGACCGGTTCTGTTCAATATCTTCATCAACAATTTAGATATTGGCATAGAAAGTACTTATTAAGCTTGCAGATGATACCAAGTTAGGAGGGGTTGCAGCTGCTTTGGAGGATAGAGTCAAAATTCAAAATGATCTGGATAAATTGGAGAAATGGTCTGAGGCAAACGGCATGAAGTTTAGTAAAGACAAATGCAAAGTGCTCCACTTAGGAAGGAACAATCAATTTCACACATACAGAACGGGAAGTGACTGTCTAGGAAGGAATATGGCAGAAAGGGGTCTAGAGGTTATAGTGGACCACAAGCTAAATTGTGTGTCAATGTGATGCTGTTGCAAACAAGACAAACATGATTCTGGGATGCATTAACAGGTGTGTTGTGAGAAAGGCAGAAGTCATTCTTCTGCGCTGGTTAGGCCTCAGTTGGAGCACTGTGTCCAGTTCTGGGCAACGCATTTCAAGGAAGATGTGGAGAAACTGGACAGGGTCCAAAAAAGAGCAACAAGAATGATCAAAGGTCTAGTGAACATGACCTATGAAGGAAGGCTGAAAGAATTGGGCTTGTTTAGTTTGGAAAAGAGAAGATTGAGGGGGGACATGATGGTGGTTTTCAGGTATCTAAAAGGGTATCATAAGGAGGAGGTAGAAAACTTGTTGTTCTTGGCCTCTGAGACTAGAGCAAGAAGCAATGGGCTTGAATTGCAGCAAGGGAGGTTTAGGTTGGACACTGGGAAAAAATTCCTAACTGTCAGGGTGGTCAAATACTGGAATAAATTGCCTAGGGAGGTTGTGGAATCCCCATCTCTGGAGATATTGAAGAGCAGGTTAGATAAATGTCTGTCAGGGATGGTCTAGACAGTACTTGGTCCTACCATGAGGGCAGGGGGCTGGACTCAATGACCTCTCAAGATCCGTTCCAGTCCTAGTATTTTATGATTCTCTGATTCTATGCTTAACTCATTCAACCTGAACCACAGATCTCTCAAGTTCAACTGCTATTCAGAATATTTGAATGTTTCATCTTAGCATTTACAATGATTAAAAGTAATCCAAAATAGACTTCTCTCTCCTAAGCAATAAGACAAATCTTTTTTGGAGGAAGGAGTGGGATAGATATCTCAATTTGAGGATATGACATTATCCCAAGTTCTGATTACACTGGCCACAGAGCTCTGGGAAAATAATATTTCAAGCCTTAAAAGTTAACTAGATAATTGCTTCTCAGACCATTTTAATTTGTTGAATTTGTCTTAATTTTAACCAAAAATAGTTTTTCCTCATGAAAGCTGGCAGCTCATTTAAAGCAATAACTTCATTAAAAATGAAAATGAATTAAAATGACAAGCACAAGGAAAAATAAAAGCACAGATGAAAGTCTGTTCTGAAGAATCATTTTCTTATGCTTAACTTACTACCAGGGAATTTTCTGCAGCCAGATTAGGAACTGGAAACTTCAATGGAAACTTACGAAGGTTTTGTAAGTCATAAAGAGTGAATAAAACACCCAGAAGACGCATCATTTGTGGTTTGCTACATTAAAGAGGTAGGTAATTAATTAAAGAAAAAGCAAAGGTTAAATAGAGCAGGCAGCTGATGTTAGCATTCCTATTAGAAGGCTAAATATCAGAATGATACCATGAATAATGTCTTTGGAGGAAACAATCACTCTGTGCATCTGAAGCCACATAATTCTCTGAAGACTCTAAGCGTGTTACCACTGAAATAATGAATTTTGGTTTGAAGAGAAAAAAGAATTCTTGTTCTAAACCCAGAAATTTTATGAGGAAAAAAAGAGAGAGATGAACTTGTACTGGGCCAAGGAATGTGGTTCAGTTTCTTTAAAAAAATCCCTTGAAGTGGATGATTGCAGTTCAGTATTAGCAGCATCAGAGGGCAACAAACTAATTTCAGTACCAGACATTCCAATGTTTCTCCTACTGCAGCTGAAGAATGCAGAGGAGCAGAGAGAAGGAAAGGAAAATGAAAACAGATTCATGAGCTTCTGGAACTACATTTAGTAGCAGTCCAGAGGCACTGCCTGTGATATTTGTGTGCAGTTATTTTATGGTTTTTCACTAATTTCTGTGAGATGGCCATAAAAGTTTCTTTAGTTGAAATCAAACTCAACTGTGTATCCATCTGCCTTGTCAGGGCCATCACTGGCTATGACATGTAGGAGACACTGAACTCTGCCCTTGGGAAGGTAACTGCTTTTGCAGCAAGTCAACAGGCACAGGCTAGGTTGTGATACTTTTCTAAAGCAGTATCATAAAACAACGAGGGGGTCACTATGTGCACAGGGAAAAAACCAAGACAGCAGTATACGTTAATGGCTATTTTTTAAAACAAATTCTCTGCATGATTTAGCGATCGTTGCAGTCAGTTAGTAATGATCTAAAATAGATCTTTGCAACAGAATAAATTGTAGAAAGTTAAAAAACATGCTGCTATTTTTAGACTGATCCATATTTTAAACATTTATGCTTAATGCTTTCAGTTAAGTATAAACATTTTGGGTTTTTCCCCACCCCACTGTCAGTGAGCCATTGAGGGGAAGGAGGCAGAAAGACCACAAAAACTACCTGAGGGCAGAATTTGGTCTCGTTCTTTTAAAGTAATCCACGGCCTTGGAGGCAGCTGCTCTGGATGAACTGAAATTAAAAGAGAATGGCTAATTGAATTTGGTGTTTATAAATATCCAAGTCACTATCTTAACTTACCATCAAATTGAGAGCTCAAAAGCATTGCCCAACACAGTGCTATACAAACCCAGAGGAGAGATATGCCCCAGTTACATGAAATTCCAAAGCCTGTTTATGCTCACGAGAAGAAAGAGGGGTATGAAACATCACACACAAAGGCATAAAAAACTTGTAAATGTAATAAAACAGCAAATTCAGCAATCATCTAGCTTCTTGGTGGCTTTTCAGCAGCTGGGAAGCCTCTCTTACTCTTCATATATCAAAAGGCAGTCACTGAAACACTTCTGCACCACTGTAACACTGCCACTTGATCAAATCTTCTCATCTGGTATTGTTCCTGAAACCCCTCCTCCCCAGACCTTGTTTACATCATAGTCAGTACATAGGTGGCAATAAAACTCTAAAGGTCTTTGTCCAAGAAAAAAAGCCCTTTTTAAAAATAATGTTGAGTAAATTGTAGATATTGATTTTACAAAAGCATAGCAGAGTCCAGGTGTGACGGAATGACTTCTCTTATTCCATCTGCATATAAACGTAGTTTCTAACACACTGCACTAAAGTAGTCATGGAAACTCATTCATGTTTACCAAAAGTACCCCACAAATCATAGTGAAGTTTGTATTACTGTGTTCTTTAAAAAAGTCTTTTTTGTAGACAGGATGACAAAGTATCACTCTCAAATACTTTAAATACTCGAAAAGAACCCCGCCTCAAACAAACATCCTACAGCCAATCTCCATTTCAATTTTGGGTCCAAATATATTGGAGGAGGAAGAAGCAGGGAAACAGGACATAAAACTAAAATATTTAGCAGTGAATTAGAAAGGATCAGTCATAAACCCATAAGGCCAGGATTTAAAACAAATGTGTGAGATCTACTTCTGGACTGAAGTTTACCAGTTGACATCAAACTGGATTTAATATGAGTGAAAAGTACCAAAATAGGAGCATTTGAAACTGAAGCCCTCTGTTTGCTAATGAAATATAAAGCAAGGACAGAGGCTGAGCAAGCTCTCCCATGTCACCCAGCCAATGTACCTCAGCCTCTGTGGGTGAAAGGATAATTTGGCTCCCTGTCAAATTAATTCTGGACCCCACTGAGAGTCACATCAATGATGCCTATTTTTAATTGAGTAGGAGACAGCAGTGCTTCTGCAACATGTTCTCCTGGATGTACACACCCACTTTGTCACCACTGATCAGTTCTGGACTCAAACCAGTGACCTAGTGGTGAAGGGCACCATATTCTGAATCCTAACCCTGAGCCATTTACCTTGAAGGCTCTACCACAAGTCATAGCTATTACAATACTACCACATCAATGCCAGGGCTTGATAGTAACATAAAAGCAGGTGGAAGTGATTCAGAAACCCAGAGCCTCAACTCAGCACTATCAAATACAAGTGACAGTGTTTGGCAGTTAGTTATGCCTATCAACGAAACTTTTGGCTGAGTTACCTGCTAGATTGTCAAGCATGTAGTTCAGTAGCTTTCGCGTTCCATCTGGGTCCTGGTACAGGCTGAGAATATCCTGTGATAAAGGATTGCCTGAAAGAAATTCAGAACAAAAAATGCAATAAAGAACTTCCTGAATCAAAATGTGCACTGCAATTGAACTTTCCTGAAAGCCAATAGCGCCCTTGGGAGGGGACAGACAAGATGATCCACTAGGTCTTTTCTATTTCCATTTTCTATAATTCCAGATTATTATATGATGGATAACACAGCGATAACTAGCACAGATGATAGTACACAGTCATAACATTTCAACTAAGCAGTAAGTGGTTTACTTTTATTTCAACCTCGCCCAAAACATTCAGTTTTATATTTGGAAATGATGCGTGTACGTGTTGCATTAAAAATAAATTTAAAACCCCAACATTTTAAGTAGTGTGGGAAGAAGAAAATGGACAATTGGAGGGTGCTGATAAGCTTCTTGTAGCAAAATGTGCAGTGCCACTATGACATGTATGCTCTGAGATGGCACCATGACACACATGGTGGGTATGCACAGCTCTGGTACAAGTGTTCTCTCTCTGAGACAAATGCTCGATACCAACCCCAAACTTTCCCAGGGAACTTTGTATTTCATATTACAAAGCCCAAAAGCCTGGAAAATCTGAACTTGAATGCAAGAGCCAGCAATTATACTTTCCAACAATTTCTAAGTAAAACAGAGGGGTTTCAGGACCAACAGGCTCACAATGCACTTCCTAACTGAGCATCCATGCAGGATGCATCTCTTTCCAAGAGCACGTCAACTCAAGGATTTTGAAACTGTGTATTGAGGGCACACAAAATGCAGAGTTTAAATAGTAATGCCAACAAAGTCAAAACTGATTTTAGCTTCAACCCAGAGCACTCTCTTTTGCTCAGTGTAGAGTATTTTACTTCCAAGTTTTGTTACTGTTCTACAGGAGACAGTGGATCCTTGCTTATCTCAAATATGGCTATGCATATTTTGTTTAATTTTCCAAATGAACAAACTCAGGACACTGGACAAATTTTAAACAGAAAGTTTTTAAAAAAACAAAAACCACCAAAAATCAATTATGAAGAGGGTTACTGGAAATCTGCAGGGCATTTCGCCAAATTCTGAAAGTTTTGGGAATTATTTTCCTTAAAAACATAAGTCTTCCCAAAATACAAACACAAATGTAATAAATACTCTCTTTTTCAGTGAAGTACACACATTTTTATTTAAAAAGTAGTCTGCTATTTTTCGCTCTTTTATTAAAACCTCCACTGCCCAGAAATCTCATTCTACTCTCCCCTTCCAAAAGGCATGTATAATCGCTCTAAAGTTTCTTTTTACCCTTTCAGCCTCCAATATAGTGACGGTCAATTACATATGTTTTAGGAATGCAGAATTACTTTTGTACGGAGCACCGGCAATATTTTTCTAGTGAAACACATGCAGGAGCATATTTTTTATAAAATAATAATGTAATCATATGACTGGCATAATTTTGTTCTAGGATTGCAGGAAACAAGGTATGCGGAGCAAACAGCACAAGCAGCCATGTATACCACAAATTTAGACTACGGCTTGCTTTGGAAAGGAGTTTTAAAATAGCACAGAAAGCTACCGAGACCAAAAATATCAGTCTGGAGAATTATGAGTGTTTACCTTTCAAACCTAGGGTTTGTAGCTGGAAGAGACGTCCAAGTTCATAAGGCAAAACCCGTAACAGATTATTATTTAAAAGCAATTCCCTGCAACAGATGAAAAAGTAATTTATTAGCATCATTTTTGAAGGACCATCGTGACACTGTGGCTATTTCTACACAGGAAGCCTCTGTCGACAAAGCTGGGCTTTTGTGGACAAAACTCGCTGAGCGACTACGTGGTTAAAGCACTTTGTCGAGAGTTTGTCAACAAAACCCAGCTGTTCAGCCAGCAGTGTTATACCTCTCCCCGATCACGTATAATGCCTCTGTTGACCGTGTTTTGTTGACAGAGTGCCCGTGTAGACAGTTCTGTCAACAGAGAGGGTTTCTGGTTCCCCGGGGCAGCCCTCTTTGGAGAGTTTCCACTCAGCCGTTCTGTCAACAGAGGGCGGGGCAATGTGGCTGCTCTCTGCAGACACAGTGGCTTGCTCTTTCAAGCTGCTTTTATGTGCAGATGTGATCTGTTGACAGAGGTACTGCTGAGCTTTCTCTGTCAACAGTGACCTCGGTCGACAGAGGCTGCCCATGTAGATGTAGCCTGTATGACTACTTTGGCTCTAAAATTGTTATACTTTCTATAAATAAGAGTATAGTCATTCACATCTAAATTCAAAGATAAAGAACTGTACAAAAATCACAATACATCAGGACCGAGGGTACACCATACACGTACAAGATTTCAAGTTGAGGAAATATGAAATTACATTAATTTTTGTCCTGATCTTTCAGGGTCACATAAATGGTATAATAAAAAAATCTTTTTAACAATGTAGAAAGCGTTTTACTTGGAAGGGAAGGGGTGCTACTTGTAAGTTCAATGGATATTTGAAAGTGTTGTCTTTTTTTTCCACCCCTAAGCTGGCTGAAAGCCAGCACTGAATATTGTAGCAACAGATAGTAGGACAATGTAATTAGTTAAATACCCACATAAAACATCAGCCAGTTATATGGGGTAATTTAAAAAAAACCACTAGAATAATTGGTGATTTGGAGGTTTCATGCTAAAGTGAATCCCTTCATCATAAAAATAAATTTGCCTTGAATGTTTAAGAGTTTTTCAAAAAAGTCTATTGAGAAATTTCAGAAAGTTCACTTGTTCTCATCTCCACTGTTGACAGACTCTTGGGACATTATCCATGCACTTCTCACCTGAGAGATACCATGTTTCCTAGTTCTGCTGGTAAACTTCTGAGTTTGTTGGATGATAGATCCAGGTAAACCAGATTATGGAGCTTGGCAATATCAGGTGGAATGCGAATAAGATTATTATCGTTGAGGTGTAGAGCAGTCAAGTGAGTCAGTGACCAAAGTGACGTACTTAAGCACCGCACTCTACCTAAAAGAGAAAATGTGAAGAACTAAGTCTTCAAACAGCTTTTTTATTCTTAATTCTAGATAATAGGCACAAATCATAGGAAATGAAGATACACTTTTAATGAACTGCATAGAATAATCAGATAGGAAAATCTCATTGCTGTTAACAGTAGAATTTTGATTTCTTACCCTATGTAAGTGCTGAAACATACCCCAGGAAGAAGTCCTGGATCTGTAACATTTCATCAATAAATGACCAACACTAGTTTTAAGTAGGAAGGAGAAATGGAAAGAAAAAAAAAAGTAAATCAGAAGCAAATGAGCTTTTAACCAAATTATTCGAACTCCAAACTTGGCAGTGTTTAGGGGCCAAAATGGAAATTCTCTCGAGTGATCCTTAAAAGTCAGGTATTTTTCTTTAATTATGGTTCTCTCCCTTCCCTAAAACAATGCACCTTTGTAAGAGAAAAATTCAAATCATTATTAATATACAGCAGAGCTCTATTCCTAATCAGCAAGATAGCCATGCCAAGATTTGAAGGGAAAAAAATAAATAAATACTCACCCGAGATTTCTAATTCTGCCCAGTGAGACTTCTTCCCATTGGCTACCTCCTCTGCTGACATGATGGTATAAATTCTGCGAGGATCTGGAGGATCATATTTTTCCTTTGGCATCCCTGTGAGTCTAAAAGATTGCCAGGATTATTACAGTACACAGCTGAACGAACATACTTTAACTTTGAAACCAAGCCATCTGACAGATTATACCCCAGGAACTTGCTTCTTTCTGCAAAAGTCCTGGTACTTCCAACAGAACTTCTCACAGTGCATAAAGTCAGGGCCAATGCTGTGAATGGGAGTGTCTTCCATGGAAGTTTGGTTTCTAACATCAGAATAATTACTTTATTTTTTACTGACTGACAGGGAGAATTTTAAGAGTGTTCCAGAATATCCACCTCATCACCCTAATCTACTAAATCTCACCACCGCACTGCTATTGGACTTATCACAATAAAGCGGCCAATACACACCTTTTCTCTCTTACAAACAAAAATACAAATAAAGGAAAAAGTCTTCACACAAGTGGATAGAATTCACAACAATTCAACATCCAGGCTGCATAGGTGCATTAAGCATTTATAGTAAGCAAAACAAATGTGGTTAAGCTTTTTCTGCATTGTTTTGCAGAGTTTAAATCAAGGGTCTCTTACGTAATCTACCATCAGTGAAATGTTTAAAAAAAAAGGTAAATTTCCATTAGCAGTATTATTTAATTATTGGTTTAAAGCCAATTAGACTTTCTGATTATCTCACAGACTTTATCAACTTTTAAAACTGAGCTTACATGTACGTTGAACAGTGCCTTAGAAACTAACTACTTATAGAATCGTAGAATACCAGAACTGGAACGGACCTCAAGAGGTCATCGAGTCCAGTCCCTGCACTCAGATCAGAGCCAAGCACCGTCTAGATTATCCCTGATAAATGGTTATCTAAACCACTCTTAAGTATTTCCAGTCATGGAGATTCCACAACCTCCCTTGGCAACTTATTCCAATGCTTAACCACCACCACAGTTAGGAAGTTTTTCCAACCTAAACCTCCCTTGCTGTCGTTTAAACTCACTGCTTTTTGTCCTACCCTCAGAAATAAAGGAGAATAATTTTTCTTCCTCCTCCTTGTGATAATCTTTGAGGATATGTCTACACCGCAGCCTGATTTCAAAATAAGCTATTCTGGAAGAGATATTCTGAAATATTCAGTTTTTTTAGAAATAACACAGCTACACACAAAATGCATTTCAAAACAGCACTTACCTATTTTAAAAAAAACAGTGTCTACACACATAGAACCTATTGCAAAATAGAGCCACTGGATAAACTATGGCTTAGTTCAAAATAGGCTCTATTCCTTGTCTTAACACCACCTATTTCGAAATAGGTGCTGTTCCACACCTTGTCTTGCACTGTGAAAGTTTCTATGCCAGTAAATGGAGCAGCTGCTACAAAACACTTCAGTTAATTGTCGAGGATTATCCGGCCCTCTGACTACTACCCCATGCTTCTCATCCATGTGGGCACTAACGATACTGCGAGGTGTGATGCTGAGCAGGTCAAGAGTGACTTCAGGGCTCCGGGGGCACGGGTCAGGAAGTCTGGGGCGCAGGTGGTATTCTCTTCAATCCTGCCTGTCAGAGGTAGGGGCCCAGGCAGAGACAGGTGTATCCTGGAGGTGAATGCTTCATTGCGTAGATGTTGTTGCCAGGAAGGCTTTGGTTTCTTTGACCATGGGATCCTTTTCCGGGAAGGACTGCTAGGCAGAGATGGCGTTCACCTTTCAAGGGGGGCGGGGGGGGAAGACCATATTCGGACACAGGCTGGCTAACCTAGTGAGGAAGGCTTTAAACTAGGTTCGACTGGGCAGGGGAGCAAAGCCTGCAGGTAAGTGGAGAGCATGGATACCTGGGAGATGAACTTGAAATGGGAGGGAGTATGGGCTACACTGGGAGAGTAAAAAGAAGGCCAGGGCAAAACTCGGAAGCAAGATCAAATCAATGTCTGAGATGCCTATATACAAATGCAAGAAGTATGGGAAATAAACAAGAAGAATTGGAAGTACTAATAAATGAATACAACTATGATATTGTTGGCATCACAGAAACTTGGTGGGATAATACTCATGATTGGAATGTTGGTATTGAAGGGTACAGCCTGCTTAGGAAGGACAGACAGGGAAAGTAGGGAGGAGGCGTTGCCTTGTATATTAAAAATGTACACACTTGGACAGAGGTGGAGATGGACGGAGGAGATGGACGGGTTGAAAGTCTCTGGGTTAGACTCAGAGGAGTAAAAAACAAGGATGAGGTCCTACTAGGAGTCTACTACAGGCCCCCTAGCCAGGTGGAAGAGGTGGATGAGGCTTTCTTTAAAACAGCCAACAAAATCATCCAGGGCCCAGAATTTGGTGGTGATGGGGGACTTCAACTATCCAGGTATATGCTGGGAAACTAATACAGCAGGGGACAGACTGTCCAATAAATTCTTGGATTGCATTGCAGACAACTTTTTATTCCAAAAGGTTGAAAAAGCTACCGGGGGGAAGCTGTTCTAGATTTAATTTTAATAAAATAGGGAGGAAATTATTGAGAATTTGAAAGTGAAAGGATGCTTGGGTGAAAGTGATCATGAAATCATACAGTTCACAATTCTAAGGAAGGGTAGAAGGGAAAACAGTACAATAGAGATAATGGATTTCAGGAAGGCAGATTTTGGTAAACTCAGACAGCTGGTAGGTAAGGTCCCATGGGAAGCTAAACTGAGGGGAAAAAGGGCTGAGGAGAGTTGGCAGCTTTTCAAAGGGACATTATTAAGGGCCCAAAAGCAAGCTATCCCGCTGCGTAGGAAAGAGAGAAAACATGGCAAAAGACTGCCTTGGCTTAACCAGGAGATCTTGCATGATCTCAAAATAAAAAAGGAATCATATAAGAAATGGAAACGAGGACAAATTACAAAGGACGAATATAGGCAAACAACACGAGCATGCAGGAGCAAGATTAGAAAGGCTAAGGTACAAAATGAGCTCAAACTAGCTACAAGCACAAAGGGAAACAAGAAGGCTTTTTACAAATACAATGGTAACAAGAGGAAGACCAACAAGAGGGTAGGGCCATTGGTCAGTGAGGAGGGAGACACAATAACAGGGAATTTGGAAATGGCAGAGATGTTTAATGATTTCTTTGTTTCAGTCTTCACTGAGAAATGTGAAGGAATGCCTGACATAGAGAATGCTAGTGAAAAGGGGGTAGGTTTAGAAGTTGAAATAAGAAAAGAACAAATTAAAATTTACTTAGAAAAATTAGAGGTCTGCAAATCACCAGGGCCTGATGAAATACATCCTAGAATCCTCAAGGAGCTGATAGAAGAGGTATCTGACCCTTTAGCAATCATTTTTGGAAAATCGTGGGAGACGGGAGAGATTCCAGAAGACTGGAAAAGGGCAAATATAGCACCCATTTATAAAAAGGGGAACAAGAATAACCCGGGAAACTACAGGCCAGTCAGCTTAACTTCTGTGCCAGGAAAGATAATGGAGCAGGTCACTAAAGAAATCATCTGCAAGCATTTGGAAGGTGGTAAGGTGATGGGGAACAGCCAGCATGGTTTTGTTAAAAACAGATCATGTCAAACCAATCTAATAGCTTTCTTTGATAGGATAACGAGCCTTGTGGATAAGGGAGAAGTGGTGGATGTGGTATACCTAGACTTCAGTAAAGCATTTGACACGGTCTCACATAATATGCTTATCAATAAACTACACAAATACAACTTAGATGGGGCTACTATAAGGTGGGTGAACAACTGGCTGGATAACCGTACCCAGAGAGCAGTTATTAATGGTTTTCAATCCGGCTGGAAAAGTATAACTAGTGGGGTTCCGCAGGGGTCTGTTTTAGGACCGGTTCTGTTCAATATCTTCATTAACGATTTAGATATTGACATAGAAAGTACACTTATTAAGTTTGCAGATGATACCAAGCTGGGAGGGGTTGCAGCTGCTTTGGAGGATAGGGTCATAATTCAAAAGGATCTGGATAAACTGGAGAAATGGGGTGAGGTAAACAGGATGAAGTTTAATAAGGACAAATGCAAAGTGCTCCACTTGGGAAGGAACAATCAGTGTCACACATACAGAATGGGAAAGGACTGCCTAGGAATGAGTACAGCAGAAAGGGATCTAGGGGTTATAGTGGACCACAAGCTAAATATGAGTCAACAGTGTGATGCTGTTGCAAAAAAGGCAAACATGATTCTAGGATGCATTAACAGGTGTGTTGTGAACAAGACACGAGAAGTCATTCTCCCGCTCTATTCTGCGCTGGTTAGGCCTCAGCTGGAGTATTGTGTCCAGTTCTGGGCACCGCAGTTCAGGAAGGATGTGGAGAAATTGGAGAGGGTCCAGAGGAGAGCAACGAAAACGATCAAAGGTCTAGAGAACATGACCTATGAGGAAAGGCTGAAAGAATTGGGCTTGTTTTGTTTGGAAAAGAGAAGATTGAGGGGGGACATGATAGCAGTTTTCAGGTATCTAAAAGGGTGCCATACAGCTGAGGGAGGGAACTTGTTCTTCCTTGCCTCTGAGGATAGAGCAAGAGGCAATGGACTTAAATTGCAGCAGGGGAGGTTCAGGTTGGACATTAGGAAAAAGTTCCTAACTGTCAGGGTGATCAAACACTGGAACAAATTGCCAAGGGAGGTGGTAGAATCTCCATCACTGGAGATATTTAAGAAGGGGTTAGATAGATGGCTTTCAGGGATGGTCTAGAAAGTGCTTGGTCCTGCCATGAGGGCAGGGGGCTGCACTTGATGGCCTCTCGAGGTCCCTTCCAGTCCTACTCTTCTATGATTCTTCCATGATTATTCTATTCACTGAATTGGGCCCTAAAATTCAAGCTCTGAAACTTGTTAACTTACTATAAAGACCTTAAGTTGCCATCCACAGCACTAACTGAAAGCAACTTTAGAGTCAAACACCAGTGTAATTAATTCCTGAGTTTATGAATGCTTAAAATGAAACCTAAAATTGAACACTCTTTCATTTCTGCATTATTATTTCTGTATGTTATTCAAAACAGACAGATCCAACAACCTGGCTACTTGCTATAAATATCACCTGCAAACCCACCTCTTAAAATTTCCAAGTGGCCTGGAGGCAACAGCATTTTACACAGGTCACTTTCCAACATTATCTGTTTGTTTTCATTTTTTGCATATGTAACCACAATAGAAATAATGCTTACAGTACACATTTCCGAGGCAGTCCTAGGAAAGCTGCAAGCTACCAAAGCAGTCACATTACAGTAAAGAAAGAGAACATAAAATGTGCTAACAATATTTAGGACCATTATTTCACAGACTGAACACTGTATATCAATGTATAGAAAAATCCTCAAATGCACAGAAAGACTATTGAACCTCTCAAATAAGTATGCTAACTGTCCACCAGTTAACCTGTCAGCCTCACCCTAAATGGATGAAGCTTACTGGCTACAGTTAATAGGTGGGGACTGGACTAGTCCCCACCCACTGAGGACAGGGGGCCGCACCAGCCCCACAGGGCTTTCTGTGGGCTAAGCCACTCTAGTGAGGGTGCTTCAACACCCCTCCGCCCCCCACACTCCCGGCTAACTTCCTTCCCCATTTAATCAGTTAACATGTTAAACTTCACATTAACTAAAGAGGGTTTCATATCCCTACTCTGAAGATCTCTTTTTAATAAGAAGCCCACTGTGTCCATACAACCAAACAATATCTTTGCATCCACAGAATTATATGTATAAAGTATATGCTTGGCTATTGGGAGAGGCACATACAAAGAATTCTAACAGTTCTCCATCATCATCTAAAGACAAACTGTTTAACACATATTGAAATTGAAATTAAGACAACAGGTTAACCCTGCTCAGCCCAGGAGGTACATATATAGCTGCAGTTATTCTCAAACAGCTCTTGCTCAGGGGTATACAAAGGCTAGCCCAACACCACTCTCAGCTAGCAACATTGCAATTAGTGCATCTGTCTCCTGCTTCTGCATTCCCTCTTGACAGGAAACTGCACCTATTGGATCTGCTGTCAGATGAGACTACTAGCTAAAGTAAAGAGTTCAAAGATGCAGCTTAAACTGAAGATGTGGAAAATGCAGCCAAACAAAGCAGTGGTGAGCCATTAGACAACACTGGTGGATTGGAATCTGCAAAGGTTTAATTTAGGAACTGTAAGTAGCCTGAGAACTCAAACATGGACTTTCAGAAAGTCAACCAAAAAAAGAACGATCTTTTGTTTTTCACTAAAAAACTTATCCTACAGCTTTGTAAGTGATGCTGGTGTAGATAACAAGGGATCTTCAGGATAAATGTGGTAGCAGTACTATAACCCCACTGAAATTTTGACAGGGAGAAACTGGAGGCAGTGATACAAATCCCGTAAGTTTATTCGACAAAAGCCATAAAATAGTCTAGATTGGCCTACCACAGTCTCATGTTTCTAAAAAAATATCCACAATTTTCTCTGCAACTTAAAAAGAAATGTAACTGGGTTTAATCACTCTGCAAAGTAGAGGTGAGACCTCAGCCGGAATGCTGTGTCCATTTTAGGAAAAATGTGGACAAATTGGGAGAGAAGCCAGAAGAGAGCAACAAAACTGAGCGATGAGGGCAAGTTAGAAAAACTAGACAAGTTTAGTCATGAGAAAAGACTATTTAGAGGGGGCGCACCTAAAAGCCTTCGACTTATTTGAAGACTGTTGTGTAAAAAGGAGGGTGATTAACTGTTCTCCATATAACTGAAGGAGGACAAGCAGCGATGAGCTTCATCTGCAACAAAGGTGATTGAGGTCAGATATGAGAGAAAACTTTGTAACTCAAACAGTAGTTAAGCGCAGGAACAGGCTTCCAAGGAAGGACGTAAAATACCTGTCACTGGAGTTTAAGAACCAGTTGCACGAACACCAGTCAGGGATAGTCCAGACTTACTTTGCCCTCCCTCAGTGCAAGGGCTGACCTTGACCTCTCAAAGGCCCTTCCAGCCCTACATTGACATAAGAACAGCTATACTGGGTCAGACCACGGTCCCTCTAGCTCAGTATCTTGGTATTCCACAACTGGCCAATGCCAGGTTCCCCAGGGGAATGGACAGAACAGATAATCATCATGAAGCGATCCATCCCCTGCTGCTCATTCCCAGATTCTGGCAAACAAAGATTAAAGACACCATCTCTGCCCATCCCAGCTAACAGCCAATGATAGAGCTATCCTTCATGAATTTATCTAGTTCTTTTAGTTCTTTTTCGAACCCTAATTTCTATGATAACTGTTTTAAGCCGCCAATGTGGAGTTAACCCACAACCCCGAATTCTCCAGTTACGATTTCAAATTTATGATCGTCTTAAAGTACATCTTAAATTAAGACTTTTGTTTAAATTAGATGTCTTTTTCAGAAGAGCTTAAGAGGAAATCAACAAAGTACACCCCCTCACCAACTAGGAAGAAGACAAATTTACCAATTTGTGTTGGACGAGAGAACAGCCAGCTTGCTTTATCTAAAGTTATAATTTAATATCTCCATTGCAGTTGCACTCAGAGACCAGCTGTTCACTGTATAAAACATAAGTTATGGCCCTTTCCCCTGAAGTGCTTACAGACTAATGGAAATCCATCTTACTGAGTCATTATAGCATATGCTGTTTAATCTTACTTCTTTCATGCCTGAACAGAGGTTTTGAACACACAAAAGCAGTTTCTTTTTTCATTAGGCGAGGTAGAGATGTAAAAGATAACATGTTAGCACAATTCAAAACCTCTCTTTCTAGGCCTCAAGCACACTGACATTTTCATGATTTGTCAAAATCTCTATCTAACTCCCAGTGCTTTTTCAAGGTTCTCCAGCAGACAGCCTGAATAATTTTCCCCTCCCTGTAGCGTAACACAATCCAGTACCCATCAACCTTATTTAATGCTTGCCAAATGGGATCAAACCACAGATGCTTAAGACAACGTTTTCACCTCTTGATCACAAAATATGAAAAAGATCCATTATATATACAATAAACAAGAGTAATTCACTTCCGGGGTATTAAAAGTAATCTACTTAACACTTACTACTGAATATGTTCTAGGTCAGAGATATCAGTGTTTCTCCATTCTTTGGTATCCCTGGAAGCAAAGGGAAATTTTCCCTGCCACCCAAAACATCCAATTGCCAGCAAGAACAAGGTCAGAAACAGTAACTTCTGAAATACTCTGCAAAACAAACCTTCAAAACATAAAACAGGCATGCTACCTTATTGACATATTCATGAGGTCTTTAAAAGAAAAAGGTAACAAATGTCTGCCAACACTTCAATCTAATAATAATACAATTATGATAAGATAAAGAAATGAAGCAGAACCATGCTCCTAACATGATGTAGGAAGCCATCAACCTGTGCTGTTCATTGATTAGTTTCAGTTTAATTATCAAGTACTAGCAAACAAGTATATAGTTCCTTCTCTCTCAACCTGCGAGAAACTAATAGAAAAGCACTGAAATGGAGATTGCTTGTGTTCCATAAATCCAAATAAATACATATTTGATAAACTAGACATTTATAAGGCTTTTGGTATCCCTACCATAAGTCACAAACTGTTTACCAGCAGAACTCAATACCAAATAACTTCCCACATCCCCAAACTGTTTGTTCCATCTACCATAATATTACTTATTACAAGCAGAAATGTTCGCAGTTGAAACACAGCTATTGCAACCCCATGCAGTATCACTGGGGAGCACATTCTATAAAGTTAATACACCACAGAGGGCTGGGAACTGTAGACAATCCCAGGGGCTTAGGTTACTACAACTGCTCCAGGAACAAAATTAGTGGGGATGATTAAGGTGAATTTTGGTAAACATCTCCTGAAAGGTACCACACCTCCTGGGGAGGCCTCAAATTGGGTTATCCACACACCAGACAAAGAACAAGTTTTTCCCACAAAAATGCTGCCTTTAAAGCGAATCAGGGCCTTGCTGATCCAAGAGCTAAGACTTCCTGTTTGAAGGTGGGACCGCTTCCCAACCCATGTGGAAGGGCTGTACAGACTTCAGCTCAGGACTTCCAAGGACTGATGGGTGACCTCTGGTGAGCTTTTAGCAGGCATATAAGAATTTTTATAAAATGCTTTTGGCCTTAACTATAAAGGTGCATGCTTAGGAAGAGCAGAGAAGTAGCTTGCAAGTGAGCACATACCCTGTTCATAGCCCTGGAGAGAAAGTAACACAGCCACAGTGGCCTTCAGGCAGACCGGTTTGCCAGGGATATCACAAGATAAGGCAGGGAGCCATGCAGATTTAAACCCAAGGTCCAAAGGGAATGGGACAACGTGTGTGCAGAGACCTGGAACACCTAGACTGCATCACAGAGGAGGTAATACAGATACAGTTACCTATAAGCACATACCCACCACTATCAAGTTAATTAAATTTCACTTAATTTTACCAGTCCATCAGTATATTGACTGTTTTCAAGGACAGGAAGTACTTGCTTGTTTGATTACTGATATTAGTAACACTATAAGCTCTAGAGGTTCTCACAGGCATACAATCTAAATACACAGGATAGCCTTGGGGTTAGAGAAAGGAGGAACTGTCCTCCTACTTTAAATATGGGGAGCTGGGGCTCTGGGAATTATGCACCTTGCCCAAGCTCACAAAGTCAAACCCAGTTCTCTGAAGTGTTAAGCCAGTGTCATAACCATAGGACTAATTTCTGTCTTAGTGCAGCAATAACACTGCAGTGAATCCTCTACCCCCATACAAATAGCCTCATCACTTCATCTACCACAAGAACATCCAATTAATATTTGTAGAACAATTGTATTTCTAATTTAGGCTCATGGACCACAATATAAACACAGGAAAAACTAACTTCATGCCATTCTGACAATAAAACGTCCATAGGTGTAAGTGGAAGTTGCAAAGATGAAGGAGAGGATATTAACTTTATGTAGCAGTTAAAACTTTTCCCTTCTAATAATCTGTGCACTGGTTGTACTGTTCCTCCTCTCTCTCGCCCTCAGAGACTTCCCAGTTCCAGGAAGTAAAGACTCTCCCTTCCCTTCGCACACCTCCTGCTATGCTCCCTCTCCCTGTGTTTTGCACTGTTTAGTAGTCTAAAAAAGGAAGTGAGCAGCTCAGCTGGATACATTCTCCAGATTTCCTGGCCCCTTTCTGTGCTTGAGAGCAGGACCACCCTACTAACTGGAGACAGGCTATACAACTGATCATCCCCAGAACAGATGTTTACATATGCTGTTAAACGCACAAACTGAAAAGGAAGTGTTTTAGTAACTGCTCAGTTAGAAGTAACTCCTAAGATTATTGTAATAGTAGTCAGTGTGAAGTTGACACATTTTTCAAGTTGATGATATCACTTGAAAACTAACTGTACAGGAATCCCTGAAAAATGGCTTGACAATGCTTTTCTTTCCTACATGTACTGCACAACTGTGTGTATTTACACCTTAGCCAAACATATTTGTGACTGTGCAATGGCCCACATCAGAAACCGATCCTGGGATTAAAACCAGGAGTATCTAAAGCTTGAGCTAGACAGCCAGGAGGGCTGATAAAAATCAATTTCTTAAAAATTTAAATCAATTTCTTTTATTTCTTAAAAATCAATAAAATACTAAATTTCTCATTTGAGAACAACAGTTACACTTAAATCTCACCACACACATGCTACACGTACACTTACGGTCTTATAACAATGAACAAATGGCTTTAGTCTGTTCAGCCTAACTACTGGCTCTTGTTTCTTGAAAGTTCTGGGCTTCTGTTTGTCAGCGGCCTGGACAGCAACATGTGCAAAGAGACACAAGCTGAATAGGATGATTTTTGTTCTGTGCTTATGAGGTAGACTTGGCTTAAGCATGACAGAGGAGTTAGTTAAAATACTGTCTAAAGACAGAGACAATATATATTTAAGGACAAAGGCAGCACAGAAAGGAACAGTGGACTGGAGAGAAGGGAAAACATTCATCACACACACAGCGTCTTATAGTCCCCCAACCTTGTGCCACAGAAAAACTTTCATTGCTTCTGGGCATAAGAGAGACCCTAACTAGGAATATTTTGAAGGCATTCATTCCCTGGGTAAAAAAGGACAACATTTCAAGTGTACGAAGTGCAAGGAGGAGATTCAGGGCCCAGCTGTGAGGATGAATCATCATAAAGAGAACCGCTTATTGGGAGAAAATAACGTGGATATGGCTGAGAAGATGAACTGGTTCGTAACTTAAATAATGCACTTTGCAATGTATCCTTCTTCAAGACTCTATGGCTTTTAGTATACATGTGACTTGACAAGAGAACTCCCAACCTGTTTGCTGTGTTGGATATTGTTAAAAAAAAACTCTTAGCTTAGCTAATCCTTACAGCTTGTTTAATTACTTAACCAAGTACAGCACAGAAAGCTGCAGTAAGAGATATCTAGAGTTGCATATTGCCACTCAGTGTCATTTTCTTATTTTATATTACACTAGGGGCTGCATCAGTAATGGCAGCCAGAGCTTGGCTCTGAGTAGGCCCTCCCATGTCCTCTACTGGGGACTTAAGGGACTGCTCAAGCTCTTGCTGACACTACTCGTCCACCAAGATAAATTAACAGAACCAAAAGTAGGATGCCTGAACATAACTACACAGCTAGATGTCAATCTAAACAAAACAAAAAAAAACCCACAGCAAATATACCAGAAAGAGAGCACGTGTATCTTTCTCTTTCAGTGTACACAATGGCCAAAAAATATCACTTTGGAGTAGAAAAATTAAGACAAAATTACATTAGCAAGTAGTCTCAGAGATATAACCACATTAGTCCGTATCTTCACAAAACAAAGCAAGCAGTCCTACAGCACCCTAAAGACCGACAGTACTATTTATTAGGTGACGAGCTTTCATGAGAAAGACCCACTTCTTTAGAACTGGAGAATTACTGAGAGAAAGAATTTATAGGACAGACTAAGCTTGGGCCTTCTCTCCCTTACTGCTGAATGAAACGCAAAATATGAATGCACATTATTAGCTGCAGTAAGACAGGAGCAGCAGAAAGATTGTGTACATTTAAAAAACTTGTGAATATATTCTCTTTGAAGCAACATCCACCAGCAATATATATAGTAGCATATTGGATACTTCTGAAGTAGTATTTGATGGCTCCAAGTATAAATGCTTGTTTTTGTCATGGGTTCACAGCTGCCATAGCAAAACTGCCTACTAAATTAAGCAAGCAAGCTAAAACACTGAATGAAGTGTCAAGATCTTTAAGTATCCTTGGATATATCTGACAAACCTAGCAGAAGGGTGTAGCACTGGTAGCATCTGGCTTGATTTTAAATTCCTCTGTCCTGCTTTTACTGGGGTTGGTCAGCATTCTTCAGAGGTTCCATAGATACTGAAAATCCCTTAGTGAAAGTCATCAGCGTGGATGCCAGAAAGTTAAGATTCAGCCTAGTAAATAAGAAGTGCTTCAGTTTCTCTCAACCTTTTCAGAATGTTACAATAAACACAATCCAGATTCTACTGCTCTTATTAGTACAAATGAAAATAGTACAGTTTGCATTGCTGTTTCTCTGGTTTTCTTAAGCTGCGTGCTAAGTACAGAACATGGACATCTTTTGACTCTACTGTGCCTAAATTCTTTCCCTGGCAGAATCTGTTTGAGGGTTCTTTCCTCTTCTACTCCTCCAAAAATACCTGTAACTATTCCACTAGTTATTGGTTATATTGAAAAAAATAATGAACAGTTAGGCTCACTGTGATTGTGTCAAGAAGAGCTCCTGTGTCCTTTCTGGCCACATCTTCACTTAATTTTTATTCTAATAATTCTGTTGAAAATAAGTTGTTAATGACGTGACTAAAGGACATGCCTATTCTTTGTGTTTTTTGCTGAGAACTGGGACTATTTATTCTTCTCTACAGTCACTGTTATGGCTATTATGAAATATTTAAAATTTTAGACACAAATTATATCACAAGTGCAAATACAGACAGCTTATCATAACTTAACTCAAACAGATGTTCACCAGCTCAGAGGAGAAAAAAATTAATGGTATGATTCACATATTAGCAGAGATCAATATGTATCACCCAGCAACAGTAACTGAATTTGAACACTATGTCTGATATCATGGATTTAGCAGAAAATTTCAGAATCCATAAATGCATCTGCTACAAAGGATTATGTTAAAAAAAATCTGGTTAGTTTCTCTTTATCCTATTTATACTATTCTTCTATTGTCCCATTCTCGCAGAACACTGCCAGAGGTACTCTGACCCTATAGCAACGGTCCCCCGAAGTGAGCAGAATGTAAGGGTAGATCTAAATTACCTCAGTATCTCCTTTCCTCTAGCTTGAAAAGACCACTCAACAGAAGAGCCATAAGTTAAACATAAAAGAGAACTTCAGAAGCGTGATGCATTAAAGGTCATTTCCTTCTATCTCCTTTCAAGACTGGAGAGACAGCCACACCACCTAAGCCTCTAAAGAGAACTATGGGGAGACTCTATGCTTATTTTCCTCTTTTGAAGTGGTACTCACGTTATATGGAAGCAAAGGAACCTATAACCTAGAGCTATAGATATACTGTATCACGTTGCAACCTTCCTGTGAGTTGACAAAAGCAGGAGACAGTTTAAAATACCTGAATAAAATCTGACACACAACAGCTAGAATACTGTCAATAAGAAAGAAACATTCAAGTTTTTTTAAAGCTTCTTAGACGTTTACTGTGTTTATCCACAGTGACAAAGAGATGCCTTAATGATCATGGAAGTGTTTGGAGGCACTCTACATTTTTGGGAAGAGGTCAGTTTGTGTGAAAATGGGTTGATAATGCACAGGACAGAGAAGGAAAAAAGCCTCTGTGTAATATGAACACTGATGTTCAATTTATTTATAGAATGTCTGAAAGTGAACAATGTAGTTAAGGTCACAGTAAGGCAATTTAAAAAAACCGAGCAAAACTAATTCACCTACTTTCAAGTTACACAGGGGTGCAAAAAACAGATTTTGTAGAGTAAAAAGGCATTAAGACCTCTTTCTTCATACACAACGCAAATGTCCTAATTTCTAAACTTGAAGATTTCCAGGTATGATTCTCAGTACCGCATGCATCCAGCAGACACTTTTGCTAACTTTCTTCAATATGCTATTATCTGCTTGACTAAGATAATACTGCAGCTAATATCTACAGAGAAAAACGGTTCATCGTAAAAAAAAGGTTAAGACTTGAAAACTGTGTTCAAGTGCTTCAGAAATCGTTCTGGCAGCTCTTGTAAGCTGTACATATTACAATTTCTACTGCTGCAGAAACTCGCACAACATCTGTAGTACAGTTTAAAAGTCACAGCCAGGTATTTGTTCAGTCTAACCTTCATTCACCCCATTAAAAGACAAAAGAAATAAAAACAGAAAGGCTTATTGTAATGGGTTCTCAGTGCTGAGAGTGGGGGGAGATGTTCCAATGCCAGGACCCTCCAGTTCCCCTTCCTCTCTACAGGGAAGCAGAGATATGTCTCCAAGCTGAGGAGCAAGGGGAGAGGTGTCAGAGGTTTCTGTCAAGAGCTGGCTTTTGGAGAGACCCAGAGATCTCACCTGGGTTGGGCAGAGACAGAGGAAGACCAACCCAAAGTGGACTCTACAGCAGCCAGTCTGAACTCTGACATTCACCTTTGGTTCTCCATGCTAAGCTAAGGAGTCCCTGTGGTTGTACCCCAGTTGACCAGCTCTCTTTTTAAAAGGCTGGCATCACTGCAGACTTGCTAAGGTTCACTGATCTCAAAAGAGGGTAAGAAGTCTTTGCATGGGGGCTTCTCCCCACTGGAGTTCACTCATGGCATGCGACAGGCCTGATAGAACCACTGAGGCCACATGACTGACCTGTAAGGGAAGGTCTCGTTTTCCGTTTAAAAACAGGGATGGAGCAGCGATCCTGTGGATCCACGACAAGAGCTAACACACCTCAGCCAGGATGCACCCAGACAAAAGAAAACCAAAGAGTTTCCCACCACGGCGGAAGGAAAATGTGTCAGCTCACTGACAGCTTCTTTGTCTGAAAAGTGCAGCAGGCCTACATCTCTGCTCCTCCCACAGCTCCTGCTGGAGGGAACAGGGAGGGAGAAAGAAGGGAAGTTGTGTGAAGAGAAGGAAAAGGGCCCCTGAGTTGAAGATGACGCTGGGTCCCCTGGGTGCTCCAGAGGATGTGGTGTGCGGCTACAAGTACCCAAGTTCCTGCTTACCTCAACAAGCACAGGTCACTGGGGTGTAGATGTACCTGCAGGACAGAAAGCTTGTGCCAGCAGGTGCAGCTATTGCAGCTGCTAAAGTAAAGACAGGACACTCGAGGGCCAGCAATGAATAACCACATACAGGAGCTGTGTCCTCAAAACTGAGCTTTTTTTCCTGTCTCCATCTGCTGGAAGGAGGTATAGACTCAGTGACTGGGTTACTTTAGGAAGACACACATTCTCTTGACCCTTTCCACCCCGCATTCCCAGATTAAAAGCACTAAGACTGAATTTAAAACTGATCTTAACTCCCATCAACACTTTGCAATACCCATTACCTCTATTATGGAGGAAATATGACAATTTAAAGTATTAAAAAAATTCAATCTGGCCAATATACAGACACCATTATGACAATGACAAAAACACACACGGAAAAAAAGTAGATGACAAAGTCATCTCTGCCTAAAGTTCAATTCAGAATTTTGGAGTAGTTTTGTGATCAGCTGCACTAGGTGACTGTCACAAGCTTCTGTGGTCAGTGCTGGTATAAAAAGGGCAAGCTAGTTTTCAGTCCAAACCTTGCTCACGTTTCATTGCAGAGAGCACTTACACTGAAATCTCCTGCCTAATTTAAGTGAAAATGTTGCATGTTCTAGTAACACATTTCAGTGGCTGCCAAACTTTGTGGTGCTTGTTATCCATAAAGATATCTGCACGATCATCCTAGTTTTCTATCTGGGAAAGCAACTAGTCAGGCAACCTAGCGCAAGACTGTTTTAAAATTACACAGTTAGCTTCCTTTTTAATAACAAGTTGAACAAATCTAGTACTCTAGGTTTATAATGCTGCCTCTGATGAGAAGCCAAGAGCCTAATGTCAAAGCCCTATAATTTAAAAGCAATTAAAGCACACAGCTAGGTGCAGCAACATTCAGCAAACATCCTGTGGGACTCTCCAAACCTGCCCTTTACTTTAGGGGTACTTTCTCGACATATGGTGCCAGCTCCAGTACAGTGAAATTCTATTACCAGGAAATCGTGAAACTTGAGGGTGTCTGGAAATCTGCAGCTGAGAGTAGCTCTTATGGTGGACTTCCAGAGAGCTCCATTTTATTAGTCCAATAAAGCTCACAAAAATGCTGTAGAAACCAATCCTGAAGAAAAGGCGCAAAATCCTAAGGGAATCTGTTCT
The DNA here is from genome assembly GCF_033958435.1 of Carettochelys insculpta. Taxonomy (NCBI): domain Eukaryota; kingdom Metazoa; phylum Chordata; order Testudines; family Carettochelyidae; genus Carettochelys; species Carettochelys insculpta. The sequence continues at coordinate 127,252,508 of NC_134140.1, read as the reverse complement.
CTTAGCTGCTGGGCCAACTTGTAGTGGAAACGGATAATTGTTTCACTGTTAACACCATGATTTTTCCTTTCTTTAGATGAAGAGCAATAATGATTAATTATTTTGCAAATCATCTCTGCTACTACAGTAAAAGCCAGCTTGCTTTTATCTCTCATCTTTTTTTTGTTTGTTTTCTCCAATCAGCATTTTTACAAGAAAGATTTAACTGGAAATACCAGATCCAATTTGAATGACTTACATTTTTCTGTTTTATACATCATTTCACTAACTTCTTACATGCAGATTTTAATTACTAAACAGATTTATCCACGGTTCCTCAGGTCCTTAACTCAATGAAGGGTTTTCTGGGGAGTGGGGGTGTGGGGTGGGAATTAAAAGGAAAATGTACCTGTTTTATTTAAATGACTGTTTTTTTTTCAAAAATGTCCTTTTTATTATGTTAATTTTTATTTCAGATTGCTGTTAAAATTTGTCCATTAATTTCTAAGTATATGTTTTTCAATAGGAATTTCATCAAGTGATTTCTTTTTCCTTTATCCCTATAAACTCTTACCATTCATGATGTTTTAACAATAAAGGCTATAGTCATTTTGGTTTGCAGTAACATTTTCTTCTAGTTTTCAAGACATAAGCACTGATGTAGCTGTGCCAAAACAGAGTACTACTCCCAATTTCTCCATTTTATCTCTTTTCTATACGGCCTATTGAGAAGCAATCCTGTCCCAGGTTCACCCCATTTTTCTGAATCATCTTGGCTCAGTCTCTTTCAACATTCGTTCACTTATGTCAATTTTGAGGACCGTACTAGATTTGGTAAATGCCTCTTTTCTATTTGGTTTTACAAGAAGCAATCCCATTCCAGGCTGATCCCATTTTCCTTGCAAAACTAAACCCTTAAGTCGGCTTAAGTTATGATAAAAGGAAGCAGTACACCAAATTTGGTAGTCCTCGCTCTCACCATTCCTAATTAAACAGACAAACTCTCTAAAATATGCACAGTAGACCCCTGAGTTACACAGGGGTTGCATTCCTTGCATCCCCCGTGTAACTCAAATCTCATGCAAGCTGGGGGAGACGGGAACCAGGAGGCAGCAGAAGCCAGGAAAGTGAATACATGGTGCCCTGCTCCCTGCCACTCTCAGAGCCAAAATGCCGCTTCTCCTTGGCTTCCCCGAGCAGCGGCGGTTGTCTGCCCACTTGGCTTCCCCCAGCTCATGAAGCCTGGCAGGTAGACAGCCGCATCAGCACAGCTATTTGCCTGCCTGGCTTCTGCCACGTGGGGGAGCCTGATGGTCAGACAGCTGCAGAGCAGCTTTGGGTTCTGCTTAACTCGCGTTAAAGGGAGTTACGCGCAACTCGAAGTTGTGCATTTCAAGGGTTTACTGTAGTAGATTTCTTCTATTATTCTGAAAGTTTGCATCACTCACTGAAGAGAAATCATGTTTGCTATGTTTATCAGAGACTACAGCTACCACAATGAAGAATGTTGTATGTACTATTTTTCAAGTAAGAAAACAACCCAAGCCAGTTCCTAGAATGCTGTAAGGAAAAAGAAAGATATAAGTCTTCTCAAATACAAAATTCTAGTTTCATCATCTAAATTCAGAGGAACCTGAATATTTGTGAATTCCTGAACAGGAAGAAATGATGTACCTCTAGTCAGGCTATAAAATGAAACTAACCCCCATGAGGAAAAGGCAGGGTTAATTAAGACTCCCTGTTTACACAAAGATTCAAAAGTAGCCTGGTTATCCAGTGAAAGAACTAGTTTAGAGGTTCCCTCTTCTCCCAATAAGAGGGCATTACCAGTGCCCTTATGATAATATGAAAAGGTCATCAGAGTGGTCTAGAAGAGTTAAGAGCTGCAGAAACGAAGTAGCCATAGAAAAAGGCAAGAGAAACTGAGGAGCAGCCAACGTAATCGTATGACCAGTGGCAACTATCACAAGGAAACAAAAAAAACCATTATCTTTGTCCACAGGGACGGTGCAATAGCGGCAGTCCATAGTTTTACCGTGAGATAGCACTTTGTCATGAGTCCAAATTAAGGATGGTAGTACCAGAATCGAAAGCTTTTTGCTTTGGAAAGATACTGAGTGAACTTAGAAAGAAGGAAGCTCTGTTTCCAGCTAGATGCCAGGCCTCCAGTAGACAAAGTTTTTACTGACAGATTTGTGACTATATCAAAGTTCAAAAGAATATACTATCCTAAAAAGAGAGTCACTGATCAAAGTTTCTTCAGTGGGCTGCCTTTGCACACCAAAGTGCTGGGTCCCCTTGGGTTGAAATAGAAACCCATATTCTCTGATTAAGAATTTTTCAGAATTCACTTGGTAGCAATTCTATTTTCTCCTGAACCTTACAGAAAGAGAGAACTGCTTAAAATCCATCTAATGATCAAGTCTAATAATCAGTGGCATTTCATCCTGCCATGAAAACTTGCACTTGGAGGAAAGGAACTTATTCTGCAGGCCGCACCACTGTTTTTACTATTTGTGTTATACGGTGACTGTCAAAATAAATAAAACAAGTGAACCCAGCAGTCACTCTATTACAAAAAGATAACGGCCAGCTTCATCTCTCTCACTTGATCTGCTCTTTTCAACAAAGATTAGCCACATGGAATGAAGCCACTAAAACAAAAAACAAAAAACACACAAAAGCTAAGCTTATTTCCACACACCTTAACAGTTCCAAGGTTTACCCAAAGAGATCCAGCTGTAGGCAAATATGTTTAGACCAGTCAAAGCTTGATTTGAAAACGAAGTGTTAAAACTGTTTTGCAATCACTGGTACAGTAACCAAGCTTTTTTAGATAAAACTGTCTCAACAGGTCACACTACCCCACAGGAATGTTTAAACACCCAAACCTAGAGGTATTTGCAGCGAGGGGACACGCAGAAAGGGCAGAAGGAAGATGAGAAATAGGAAGAACAGTATTAGATGTCATGTATACCTCCTAAAGAATATATTTAAAAGAAGAAAAGTTTTGCTGTTCTATCAAGGAAGTCAATAATGCTCATCTGTCTAGCTTAATATCTTTATATCCAGAAAATAAGAGAAAATTCAGCCTTTCATGAATTCATCACCTATATTACTGCAAGGCTACACTCTAGAGAACACCAGGTTTCCAAACTTAAATTCTTATTCACAAAATTAATTTGACAGTTATCAGCATACATTCTTATAGTCCTAACTTTGCAAAATTGCACTGAGAAAACAAATATATTACACCAAGGCACGCTGAATAGTAACAGATAGCTGTGTGAATCTGGATTCTAACAAAACAAACCAGCAGTCATGTAGCACTTTAAAAACTAACAATTTATTAGGTGATGAACTTTAGTGGGGCAAATCAGATCTGAGGATATGGGTCTGTCCCACTAAAGTTCATCGCCTAATAAATTATCTTGTTAGTCTTTAAAGTGCTACATCACTGCTGGGTTTGTTTGTTTGTTTTTACACCAAGGCAGTTAAAGTAACAGATAGTCTTTTCAAGACGAAGGAACCATGAGTCTGAAATATGCAAGAGAGCTTTTTTTTAAAAATCCCATTTACAACATCAACAGAAGCTCCCATAAAATCATTTAAACTCAAGCACGAAGGCCAGTAGGCAACTCACCTCAAGAGTACATAACAGTGCCGGTCCGGTAAATACAGTATCAGAAAGCTACTGTGTAATTATAACAGCATTCTAGTCTCCAAATCAAATTCACTATCAGGCTAACACCAGTAGCACTACTCTTAGCCTAACAGAATAAAGTAGATCCACAAACATGAAAATAGGCCTCAAAATACATTGCAGTTGGAGAGGGGCATAAGCAGAAACCTATTTCTAGATTTTTGTCAAACTAATTTAAGTTTAATAGACTGCCTTCTGTAATTGTCATTTGGAGGACTTTGTTTCTAAATAAAAAAAGTTTAATTTGTTAGCCAGATGATACAATTAGCTTTTTATATATGTGGTCTTTTTTTTGGTTATGTTGTGACACATTGGATATTAGTTAATTTAAATCATTTGCTTCATGTTTTCATGTTGACATGCTTCATTTATACATTTTTGTATGTTAAGTATGTGCCACTGTTATTGCCACCAACCATAGGACAGTGGCACCAACTCAAGGTTATTTCTATTGAGTTTGCATCCTTGGATTGCTACCAGGTCCCCATTCTGCTAAATGCAGTATAAATACACAGAAAGCAGTTGTCATAAAGAATTTGCAATGCATCACAAACACATGGGCACACACAAATTCCAGGATTGACGCCCTGCAGATGACAGCCTAAAAGAGTGACCCACACTCCAAGGGTGACATTATTGGATTTTGAAATGGACGTGCAATACATTGTTGCAACCACTGTTCTATATTTGCACCAAATCTTGTGCAAAGTGGGCCAAGTGAGGTGTCTACTGAAAGCCAATTCTGTTTGTACTGCTCATAGGCATGTATCATTTTTTAATTAAAATTATGAGTATTGGCTTTGTACCTGTATTTGAAATTTTAGTTTCTGGGAGACCTTACCAGGAAGCTTGGCAACCTCCTGTGAAAGGGTTCCTACTCAAGGAAAGCAGTACTTGACAGAAAAGGGGCCTTCTCAGCTTCCTATCAACACCTGAGGAATTTGGCCGTAAATACAGAACCAAGCAAACAGGCAATGGCTGATTACCTAACAGGGACTTGGGCAGGTGACTTGCTCATCTAACAGGCTCCATATTGGATGTGCTTCCACACAGGGAGAACAATGGAATTTCCTCCACATGGGCAAGGTCATAAAGGGGGCCCTGAGAACTCCTTCATTTGCCCTCACTACAGCTCATCACTTCAGGGGCAACTCTGCTATGAACTTAGGCCTGAAAGGACTGAGGAGCCATCCTAACAAAGGATGTATTCCAGAGACTTAAGAGAACAGCCTGCTTCATCTCTGCTGCAAGCCTATATCAAGAACTTTGTGCGAAGTGTATGTACTTTGATTGCTTTAATGATTTTACTCTCAACTATTTTCTTTCTTCTTTTTATTAATAAACCTTTAGATTCTAAAGGGTTGGTGCAGTGTGCTCTTCTGGGTAAGATCTCAGGTACACAACTTACCTGCAAATGTGGACGGTCCTTTGGGACTGGAAGAACCTGTTCAGATTTGATGAGATTGGTTTTCATAACCTCTCATCAGTGTAAGGAGGGATACTGGTTGCGGCACAAGAGAAACTGGAGTGTGCAAGGGAACTGCTTGTGTGACTTTTTGCTAACCAGCATGGCAACAGAAGTGCTCTTTGCAACTGGTTTGGTATGCCTTATAGGGAGGACTCCCCCCAGTCTAGGGGCATAAGAAGCCCTGTTTTAAGCAATTTGCCCTCATTTGGCGCTCTCAGCAGCGCTCAGAAAAACCTCCCATATTACAGAGACAAACAAAAGCCAATGCACACTTTTGGTCATTGGGGGTTTCTTCATTTTCTTTTTCTACTGGATAAACAAATGCTGGTGAGCTATACCCAGCTATCCCTCAGCCTATCCATGATTAGTTGATTTATAACTTGCATGTGTCATGGAAAAAGTATATCTTAATTTGGGAAGAGAGCAGTTCCATTTTTAAAACTACAAAGAACTAAACTTGTCAGTGGGGTATGAATTACTTCCTGGCCTAACTCTCTGTACACTGACCTATTAACTGCTCCATGCTAAAAATATAGCCAGCTGTTCTTAAACCAAAACACATCAATGGAACAATAAGGGTTTTTGTAGAGGCCACCATACCACCTTTAAGTCCTTACATTTGTGAAGGTTGGGTAGCCTAGCAGAACAATGCTTTGGCATCTGAAGCCTTCTCTTAGTTGAAGACATTTCAGAGAGGTCTTTGCACTAAAGCGTCCCCACTCAAGCAACTGCCATTAAATACTCAATAGTACTCTGATGAAGTGCACTTTTCTCCTCAACAGAAAGTCAAAAATTGTACCTAATAATCTTAGCTTCTTCTGACTCTTCCACTCAAGGTATAGGCAGACGGAACGAGTAAGAAGAGGGTCAAAGCATAGGCACATAACTTTATTCAGACATAGTGAATCATAAGAGCAAGGCCTGGTCGCTTCAGAGAAAAGGATCAGATCCACAGATGACGGAAGCCAGCAGAGCTCCATTGAAGTCGGCCGACAATCTGAATCCAAGCTGTCCTGGTATTTGACTATATTCCAGTAATCAAGAAACTGTCTTGCCCTATTTTCCTTTTGTCCTCCTTAAAGCTTTCCAAAACAAAAGGCATTACAGGAAAGGCGTTTACAAATGGAAATTTCTGTTGGGTGGAGAATTCATCCTGTGCGAGCTCTTCCATTTCCAAGGCAGATTATAAAAATCATATGTTAGTACAAATAGAAATGAAGACCAAGATTTAGACATATCAAATAACTAGGCAACTATTCCACAATCTTCTTTACCTGCCACATCTCCAGCTATATTTCCCCACACCGGTACCCCCACCTTGACAGATTCCATCATCCCAGAATGCAGTGGTTACCACATTTGACTTCTTAAGAAAGAGGTCGCCCCTGGGAGGGACTGTATAAGTATCACTATCTACCAACTCACATTGTATTAATGTAGTATAAATACTATAAGACATTAATACAATGTGAGTCGGTGGATACTGATACAGACACACTCCCTCTCAGGGGTATCCTCTTTTTTTATGGTAACCCTACCAGAATGGGATAAGCTGGGAGCGGGGGTAGGGAACAGTGCTTCTGACATTCTAAAGAGAACAGTTTTTCAGAGGACGACTTTGTTTTTCAGTTTTCTTTCTACTTAACAGATCACAGTTGTCACTTATACATTTACCATCTGTTCTCAGAAGGATGAGAGAGTTTTAATAAACCTCTTCCAGTTGCATGGGAAGAGCTTGAGGTCAGTTCATGCACACAAGGGTTAACTGGAAGAAGTGAGCAAGCCTTTATCTGAAACTCCAGGAACAGCTGGACTTTCAGAATGCTAGCCTCAGTTCCCAGCCTCACTTCTTCTGAATAACTGCCGTGAGGACCGGGGACGGCAACTTTACTTTCTAACATGAAGGTTTCACTTTCACGCTAACTCAGAGACACAATAAAGCTGAAGAAATGGGAGGGACAAGGAATCTTTTCCAAGCTTGGAATCCCATGGCACAGAAGGAAGATTTTTAAAAGGCTAAATTAATAATTAGAGGATGCTGCCTGTGACAAACCACTTACTAATTTTAAGTGGGGATAACACTGCACTTGGTTATCTAACAAGCTAGACTAGTGTGACAGACAGGCCTTTGTCAAAGGGAACCCTGTTCTTTGCAAACAGCTCAGCTCAGCCCTAACAAACTCACAACAGTGCACCAAACACAACTTGCAGAGTATTTATCCATAAAGGTTAACAGACACAGTAGCCACAGAAACCTCATAAATTATAAAGACTCAATCACTGTGACACATCTGTTCAGGTAATATTTTCAGACTAATGTGTTAAAAGTTTGCTTTATAGATCTGAAGTAGAAAGTCACTTAGGGACACCTCGCCTTGATGATGGCCTGCTCAGGCCAGAGGGAGCTATCACGCTTCCTGATTAGCCAGGGATGTCATGCAAGGCTCAACTGTCCACCCTTACCCCTCCCAAGACTACTGATTGACAACCGCAAGAGACAGGGCAAAAAAAAAAAAAAATCAAAAAACACTTGGAAGTAAAACAAACATTACATCAGTCAGTGGACTTACCTGGCTATGCATAAAGACATAAGAACATAAGAACATAAGAATGGCCATACTGGGTCAGACCAAAGGTCCATCAAGCCCAGCATCCCATCTGCCGACGGTGGCCAATGCCAGGTGCCCCAGAGAAGGAGAACAGAAGACAAGTGATTTATCTCCTGCCATCCATCTCCTGCCCTTGTTATGAAGGCTAGGGCACCATACTTTATCCCTGGCTAATAGCCATTTATGGACCTGACCTGCAAAAATTTATCAAGCTCTTTTTTAAACCCTAATAGAGTCCTGGCCTTCACAGCCTCCTCGGGCAAGGAGTTCCACAGGTTGACTGTGCGCTGTGTGAAGAAAAATTTCCTTTTATTAGTTTTGAACCTACTACCCATCAATTTCATTTGGTGTCCCCTAGTTCTTGTATTATGGGAAAAGGTAAATAATTTTTCTATATTCACTTTCTCCACACCATTCATGTTATATACCTCTATCATATCGCCCCTCAATCGCCTCTTTTCCAAACTGAAAAGTCCCAGTCTCTCTAGCCTCTCCCCATATGGGACCCTTTCCAAGCCCCTAATCATCTTAGTCGCCCTTTTCTGAACCTTTTCTAATGCCAATATATCTTTTTTGAGGTGAGGAGACCACATCTGCACGCAGTACTCGAGATGTGGGCGTACCATAGTTTTATATAGGGGAAGTATGATATCTTTTGTCTTATTATCGATCCCTTTTTTAATAATTCCTAACATCCTATTTGCCTTACTAACTGCCGCTGCACACTGCGTGGATGTCTTCAGAGAACTATCCACTATAACTCCAAGATCCCTTTCCTGATCTGTCGTAGCTAAATTTGACCCCATCATGTAGTACGTGTAATTTGGGTTATTTTTTCCAACATGCATTACCTTACACTTACCCACATTAAATTTCATTTGCCATTTTGCTGCCCAATCACTCAGTTTGCTGAGATCTTTTTGTAGTTCTTCACAATCCCTTTTGCTTTTGACTGTCCTGAACAACTTGGTGTCATCTGCAAACTTTGCCACCTCACTGCTTACCTCATTTTCTAGATCATTGATGAACAAGTTGAACAGGATCGGTCCCAGGACTGAGCCCTGGGGAACACCACTAGTTACCCCCCTCCATTGTGAAAATTTACCATTTATTCCAACCCTTTGTTTTCTGTCTTTTAACCAATTCCCGATCCATGAAAGGACCTTTCCTCCTATCCCATGACCACCTAATTTACATAAAAGCCTTTGGTGTGGGACCGTGTCAAAGGCTTTCTGGAAATCTAGGTATATTATGTCCACTGGGTGCCCCTTGTCCGCATGTTTATTAACCCCTTCAAAGAATTCTAATAGATTAGACAGACACGACTTCCCTCTGCAGAAACCATGCTGACTTTTGCCCAACAATTCGTGCTCTTCTATGTGCCTTGCAATTTTACTCTTTACTAGTGTTTCTACTAATTTACCTGGTACTGATGTTAAACTTATCGGTCTATAATTGCCAGGATCTCCTCTAGAGCCTTTTTTAAATATTGGTGTTATATTGGCCGTCTTCCAGTCATTTGGTACCAAAGTGGATTTAAAGGATAGGTTACAAACCACTGTTAATAACTCCGCAATTTCACATTTGAGTTCTTTCAGAACCCTTGGGTGAATGCCATCTGGTCCTGGAGACTTGTTACTATTCAGCTTATCAATTAATTCCAAAACCTCCTCTAATGTCACTTCAATCTGAGTGAGTTCCTCAGATTTGTCGCCTAAAAAGGCTGGCTCAGATTTAGGAACCTCTGTAACATCTTCAGCCGTGAAGACTGAAGCAAAGAAATCATTTAATCGCTCCGCAATGGCACTGTCTTCCTTGATTGCTCCTTTTATATCTTTATCATCCAAGGGCCCCACTGCTTTTTTAGCAGGCTTCCTGCTTCTAATGTATTTAAAAAACATTTTACTATTGTTTTTTGAATTTTTGGCTAGCTGTTCCTCAAACTCTTTTTTGGCTTTTCTTACTACATTATGACAGTTAATTTGGGAGTGTTTATGTTTATGTTCAGACATATGTTTATGTTCAGACAGAAGACTGTCTCAGTATAACACAAGGTGCGTGGAAACCCCTGATGGAGCACAAGCTGGACGGTTCCACAACAGACTGAACTTTGGAAAGAAATCTACTTTATTACATAAAGCCTGAACTCAGAGTTACCTTTCTTAGTTCAGGTTTTATGATTTGATTTTGTTTTGTGTGGTTATCATGTTTCCATCACACTCTCTTGTTTCTAGTTGAATCTCAATTCCTTCTTAAATAAACTGTTTATTACAAGTGCTGTGTCTTACTCAGGAGCAGTGATTTATGGTAAAATTAGTCAAGTGTTGTACCCTGCTCCTTTGGGGGCAATCACAGTGGAAAGCAGAAAGCACTCTAAAGGTGAAGGCAGAGCTTGCACAGCCCATAAAAGAGCTCTTGAGTGGCTACCAGGCTGGTGGTGTTCAGAGGTCAACCCCTAGCCATCCTTTGGGCAAGGCTCCTCTCACAAGAGGCAGAGAGTAACAAGATGACTCTGAAACCTGGGTACTCTGAGAATCATCCCAGCTGAGTCAGACCAACCAATATGCTCAACGGACAAAATATCTAGTCTACCAATGAAAGCAGCCTATTGTCTCAACGTGACCATGTTGAAGCCCTTCCACTAGAGGATATCAGATTTGTCTCTGGACTTTGGATCCCAGACTCTGAGCAGCAGAAGCTGAAAGAGGGTTATAATCAACCCATCTGAAAGCCAGAGAGACTGAAGTGTTTCTCAGCATAGCAGCAAAAAGAACATAAGATCCCACCACCAAGGCATATGAAGTCCTTGCAAATCACAAATTTTAATTCCCCTTCAGTCAAGTAGATCATTTCATCACCAAGATGAAGATGAAGGACTAAGAAAGATTAAGTCTCCAGAAGAGCATTTTCACACAGAGGCAGTAAAAGAAGCTGGCCTGTAACAAGAAAAGCAGTTACAGTGACTAGAAGTCACAGCGATACCTTGCTTCTGTTGGTTGCCATCTTTCTGATACACACAGGAATGAGATTCACAATAGGCAGTGTGGAGCCACCTCACAGAGAGTTTCTGTTTAAATGGTCATGTTACATGGCTGCAAAAACCTGTGAAATCTGTCTTGCAGCTGTGGGGTTACCACCCTGCACAGGACTCCAGCTACTAGTCTTGGCTGGGGATGGGGACAGATGAGACTTTTTCAGTGTTAGGGTCTGCTCCCCGGGCTGGTCAGCCACCATCGCTAGGGTGTCCCCTAGCTGCAGGAAGTTTGGTGGCTCCAGCTGCCAGCCCCCACTCAGTCAGGAGACTGCCAGTAAAATCCCGTGCATAGTAACTCACCCACCCAGATATCCTGCAATTGTCATATCTGTGCTGGCGCCGGCAGTGGTGCTGGTTTTAGAGCTGGATGGCCAGCCTGAAAGCCACCTTCTCTGGCTCCCCACAGCTGTGAAGGCAGGGCCCTTGACAGCAAGAGGGCAGAAGTAAGGGTGCCCTACCTGCCCTGACTGCTTTTTTGGGTGGGGATCCCCACAGACACAGCATCATAAAATTGCAGATGTAAACATCTGAAAACATTAAACTAATTGTAAAACCCTAGCCTTCGAACCGCCCAAAACGGACTGTGAACTCGATAGAGCCGTGCTCATGTTCAACAAGAGAAAGCTTAGTGTAACAATGTGCTCGTCCCATAAACCCACAAATTCATAGCGTGTGCACACAGTTTACAAACCTCTGAAGGAGAAAAGTTAAACAATATACAATCAGGACTCGTACACACCTTCTGTAATTTTGACATTAAGGTATCTTAGAAAATCTTTTCTGTAATTGGCTTTTTTACTTACACAAGTCACTAGACAAAACTAATACATTAGAGGTCAAAACTGAAAATTCTGGAGGGTGTGGAAAGGGGCAGATGAGCTCCGTCTACAATCCTCCCATCCTCTTTAGCTCCTGGACCCCCCGGAAAAAAAATGACTCATTTTAAAAATTAAAAATAGCAGCAGAGCTAAGACCAAGGTAGCAGTAGGCATGAGTGACGCAGAAAGAAATAGGAAAGACTGAGCATTTCTGGTTTCGTGTCTGCCCAGACGTCCACAACTATTATCATGAACAGAGCAACAAAACAAAACTCATAATTGTTTTCTCTACTTGTTTTTATTTTAGTCAATTTTTAAAAGATTAGAGCTGACAGCATCCATTTAAGTGCTGAGAAAATGCCAACTCCATCACCACAGTTGTTTTACTTTTTATTGCTTATTTCTAAGGTACAACACAGCAGACTTAGTTTTCAGGCCTTCATTACTGTCACAATAGCAAATAAAAGAGACAAATCTTTGGTGGGTCTTTAACAAGTAGAGCCAGGCAAATCCATGCATATCTGCTTTATATCCATAGGTATTTGTATCTATCCTATTTAAGCCAGAGAGGCATTAAGTCAGAAATCCATGGTTCATTTTTGCAAATATGGCTGTGGATACAAATTTTGTAACTAAAACCCTGCAAAACTGCACCTATCTCCTTTATATCTCCAAGTGTTGATGCGGGTATCTGTGGCTCTTTTTTCGGATATGGATGCAGATGAAAATAAATTTTGTATCCGTATAGGGCTCTACCAACAAATGATACCACCTCCTCCACTCAACACCACAAACGCTGCAAAATCACCACACTGTTATCCAATCCACACAGTTTAGTCAACCAATGAAACTTGTTGTCTCTGAATATAATTTAAATATACTGTGCCTTGATTTTCGATTTAAAAAGTAAGAACTACCCACTTCTTTTCACAGCCTCCAGTAACATTTGTGATGGTGTTAGTAGTAAGGACGTGGGACTTTTTTTAATCTCTTTCTCTGCCTGTGCGATCCTGAATAATAGAAAGTTAATGTGGGTTTGTGTGAACCTGAATACCAGAAAGTTAGTGTGGGTGAGGTAGTATATTTTATTGGTTCAATAAAACCAATAAAAGATATTCTATCACCCACTGTCTCTCTCCTAATATCCTGGGACCAAAAGGGCTATAAGAACACCACTACATGGGACCTCAAAACACATCACTCGTGGCTAGACTGTGGCACAGAACATGTTATGAAGACTCTCTCTACAGAAGCCATGCCTGCTCCTCGCATAGTTCTCACCTCCTTTGGAGAGTGCTGTGTCTTTGTACCCAGTGATTGCAAAGACTCCCTTTGCTCACAATCCAGGTACAGATGAGAAAGGGAGCATGATATGTTTCCTCTTTGTGCATTCATATGGGGCAGTAATAATATTGCTTCAGTTCCCCCATCTGTAAAATGGTGATTATTACTGGGGTTGTATGAAGAATGAATTCATTAACATTTGTAAGTCACTTTGGAGAGTCTCACATGGAAGATGACCAAACTGATGCTCCTGTATATAAAACAGAAGCTATTTTAAGGGTCAACAACACTAGGGGTCCAAAATTCTCTTTCATGGAGCACTTACTCCATGGCAACATACACCATTATTCCCACTTCATCCCCAGCCTTTAAATTTCCACTGGAAAGGCTTGTACTGTCCATTGTTGGCAGACTAGCAAACAAGATGGAACTAGTCTCAGAGGGGTAGCTGTGTTAGTCTGTATCTACAAAAACCAAGAGGAGGCCTGTGGCACCACAAAGGCTAACAGATTTATTTGGGCATAAGCTTTCATTGGTACAACCCAGCTCATGAGATGCCCTGGAATGGAAATACAGACACTCTCTCTCAAAAGGGAAATACTTATCAAGAGTAGAACCCGTGTTAACAAGGCCAATTCAGTCAGGGTGGACCTGGCTCACTCCCAGCAGCTGACAGGGAAAAGGTGAAGAACATGGGAGGGGAAATTGCCTTTGTAGTGAGACAGATACTCAAAATCCTTACTCAGCCCTAATTTAATTGTTTTAAATTTGCAAATCAATTGCAGCTCTGCTGTTTCTCTTTGTAGTCTGGTTTTGGCACTGACATTGCAATATACCCATTCTTCAAATCTACTTAAAGTGAAGCCAGACAGGGCATTTCCAGCGGCCTTGTTCTCAACATAATTAAAATTAGCAGAGTCAGAAATGGTTATCAGGGTCATAAGCATGCCTGATCTTGCTTTAGACTGTGCCAGCATTCAAGGCACCATGTAACAGCTCTACTCTTATTTCTACATACAGTGCTTTACCAATTTTATCAGAAGTGGATGAATCAATATTTTCTCTATTCAGGCAGAGTGGGGGGAAGGAAGTGACGGACAAAAGAAGAGATTAAAAGATTAAATATAACAATCATTGGTTTTTCCCCTCTCCCTTCCTTCCTGATCTTCTGTGCCCTCCATAATCAATACACGACATTGCACGATACGCTAATGTTCTAAATTGGTGTCACTTTTGCACACAATACACCAAAAAACAAAAGAAACCCACAGACCAAATGTACATAACTGGTGTGAACTTAATTTAAACACTCACATCACATTTCCTTTCTTAAATCCCTTACCAATCCAAAGATAAGCCCCATAGAGTTTTACACCCATGTTCTGCAGATTCCAGTGCACAGAGAGAAATAAGAAACCTCTGAAACAAGAAAGTAATGAAATATCCAGCACCAAACCATTTATCCAAACACTAAATTTATATCTGACTGCTACATTATATTTAAAAAAAAAAGTTTTAAAAGCCAAAATGGCCTTGACAAACTGGAAGAGCTAGTGGGAGCCCACCAATGGCCAGCCAGTCAGTCCCATGAGTAGCTGCAGCAGAGTCAGCACCCAGGTGCAAAGGGATGCTAAAACCCTCTGTGTCACCCTCTTTGGCTTCCACTGTCTTAAAATTCCAGAATTTGGGAATGTTTAACGCAAAGCAATTGCCATGCTCTCTGGTGCTTTTTCCACTCGCTGGGTAGCTGCTCTAGGAAGGATGACGATCCTGCAGCTTTCCAAAAGCAAACCTCCATACCAACATGAGCTTCTCTCATCTCTGATCAGTTTACTGAGGGGTCCACCATTTTTGAGTCAGCCTTCTCCCCTAGGGAAGCTTCAGTTGCATGGAAAAAAACAAAACAAAACAAAACCCACAACTATACTACAAAACAAGATTAGGAGCCAAATTAAATCAAGGCAAGTTCAAAATTGGGCTGTAGACAAAGAAGAGAAATTTTGCCTGGTGGTGGGGTGGGTTGTGGATTTTCCCTGTTCTACTGGAAGGTCTGTTACCTCCTTTGCTGGTCTGGAGGGACAGAAAACCATCTGGCTTTTCACTAGAAGGAAATCAGCCTCTTCCTAATGTTAACAAGCCTCCACCTCCAAAGCTGCCCGCATGACTGAAGGTTCACTGTTAGAACCCAAGGGAGTACCTAATAATACTTCAGACAACAAACCAAATTCTGGAAGAGCATTGTAAAACTGGTCCTTAAATCAAGAATAAGTCAACAACTCAGATTGCATCATATTCTATTAACTATTCCCTTCCTCAAGCTCAACTCTGTGCTTCTTTACAAAAATTCTACATCGCTGCAGTAGGGCTGAAACAGGCTTATGTTTGTGGTTCTTTTTTCAGCACAAACAGCTTGTTTGTGAGTGGAATCTTACCATTGACTTTTTACATTACTAAAAAACCCAAAAAACCAGCACATAAATTGAACTAACAGCACGCATTTACCTACAACTTAGATTTCACTCAGGTAAAGTTTTATATAAAAATACTGAGTGACACAATCATCTACATGTTGCAACAACTAGCAAATTCATGAACTCCCTGAGGGTAGAGAGATGGAAAATAGAGAAAGTGTTGGGACTTTGATTTATCCAAGAGTTAACTCAAAACCTTAACTAAAAAGATGCCTTCCCCCAAACATCTTGTCCACAAATTCCAATTATATGCTGCTTTTTGTTACAGTTGCAATTTGGTACCTCAGCTAACAAATTTGGATGAACTAGCAAGTCTTGGATTTGCCTTCCGTTAATGCAGAATTCTTTGAAATGAAGGAAGACCTGAAAATGAAATGAAATGAATTGCCCTGAAGTAAAATAAATTGATGTTAGGCAAGCAGCAGCTGAATCTGGCAATCTGGCTGCTCTAGTATGCCTCAGCCAGATGAGTAAGAATTCAAAATATATATCAGATTTGCAGAAACAGGAATTTAAATATACATCTTCATGACTATGGCAAGGATAGCAGGAGCAAACATTCCGTTAAACTGACAAGCAGATTACAAGGGCACTTGAAATACTGTCATATGCAATTATCTACAGAATCACAGAATTTTAAGAGAGAAATAAAACATAGGAGTAAGAATTCATGCTCCCACAGGAGTAAAATCCACTAGCAAACCTGGACTAGATTTCACAAGCCTGCATATACACACAAGTTCAAACTTATTCTTTGACTCTTTTTTTTTTTTTTTGTTACAGCTCCTTCCTTTCACTCACACCCAACTGCTCAGCTTCACTGACAGGACTGCCTTTCCAGTGTTCTGCTAAGCTGCAGACAATACACCCCACAAGGCTTTTTGCTGTTGTTTCCAAAACTCTATTCAAACTTGCAAGAGTCACTGACACACAATCTGATATTCTGCATTTTAAAAGCACAGTAATTAAAATAAAAAGTCATGCCCAACAAACTCAAGTCATCTAAGTAGTGAAATTATCTCTCCCAAGAATTCTCAACTTATGGTAGTATAATTTCAAGTTCCAGCAAGTGTTCCTAGCCCTTGTGAAGAACTGCAACAACTGAAATTACTCTGTTTTTCACACATAATAAAAGCAGACAAAAATATATCTTTGGAGGTCAAAAAACACTTCCATTTTCAAATAACCTCTTTCAAACAGCGAAAAGGCATATGCAAGCACAGTTGGGCATTACAAAAAATCCAAGGTTATCATCCATGAAATGGTGCCTCCCACAGGAAAAATTAACAGACAAATATGACATGGAAAGATTTCAGACCCACCAAGAACAGTGCAAGTCAGAATGTGTCAATTTTTTGCTTAGGTTTAAAAAATGAGTATTTCACTTGTTTGCTCGGCTACAGCTAGAGTCCAATATTTTTCATTAATGCATGAGACTGCTTTTGCTGAACTGCAGATACACAATTAGAAGGATAAATCTTGCTAGACAGTTATTTTCATAAAGAGCACTGACAGTTCAAATGTCATCCACAACTGAAAAAATAATGAGAAATCCTATGGCACTTTATAGATGAACAGATTTATTGAACCATAAGCTTTCATGGGCAAAGACCCACTTCGTCAGACCCATGCATCTGATGAAGTACATCTTTGCCCATAAAAGCTTATGTTCCAATAAAGCTGTTTGTCTATAAGGTGCCACAGGACTTCTCGCAGGTTTTGCAGATACAGACAAACATGGCTACCTCTCTGATACTTATTCACAACTGAAATGTCAAGGTGCCTATATTCTAAGATAAGTGAACAAAAAAAAAAAAAAAAAAAAGCAAAGTTTAAGGTTATAAAGTCAAGCATTCAAGTTAGGAAATGCCAAAAGTAAAGTTGCCCAGGAAATCTTAAGTCTCTCCTGCTGCATACATGAATGATAGTCCAGTTACACGCACATACAGTACTTCTCTCACAGTACTTGTCAGACCCCTACTTCACTTTAATATTTGTCAAGGATGCCAGAAATGCCAACTGGGGGGACTCTGCCCACCAAAAACTGAACTGAAATCAAACTTGCTATAGCCCAGTGTTTTCCAAAGTGTGGCAGATGTACTCAAAAGGTGGTGGTATGCAAAAGGATTAGAAGGGGTACGCAGATAAATAAATTGCTAAAAGTCAGGAGACAAGCACTGTGATGGCACTGGGACAGCAGGTACACCGATAAGGCCAAAGTCCCCAAAAGGGTATATGAATGGTTTAAGTTTGGGAAGCACTGTCACAGCCCATCAGATTTCAATTTTAGAACAACTATTATCCAATGATGAATCTGTGTATGAGACATACCTGCAAAGATTATGAATACCATGGCCAATCCTCTACTCCCCAAAGCTCACAGCTTTCAGAGAAGCACATGGCCCCACAGCCTGCTTTGCTAAGCAGCATGCAGGGGCAGGGCATGCAGGGAGCCTCGCTGTGGCTGCTTCTGGGCTGCAGATCGGATCTGGCAGCTTGTTGGGCCAGATTTGGGGCACAGGACATATTTTGCCTGCCCTAATGTATATCATCCACACTTATGAATATTTTTCTGAATGGCTGTTACTGAAATATGATGTACGTCTGAGAGTCCCCACTGCTAGTTTTCCAGTGACAACAAAGGAGGTGACCTCCTCCCAGGACATTAAATGAACAGGGGAGTTGTAAACAAGAGCTTTCCAATGCTGTTGAGGCCTGTGCCAGTATCACACAACAAGAGATTGCTCAACTTCAAGCTTGTCTGGGCTTTCCAGACACGATTGAGGAGATTGGATCGGCAAAAGCACGATGCTGCTATTGCCTTTGTCCTCCTTCCCCTACCCCCACTTTACACTAGAAGCAACAAGAATTCTGGGAAGCAAGAGATGTGAACTGGAGAGGCTGGTCCCAAGCTTAAAGGGGAAGCCTCTGTATTAGGTTCTATAAACCTACAACACCCAAGAGAGTGAGAAAAAACTGTTTGATTCAAATACTGCCTACTCTAATATGGCCTAAGATTTAGACTGTGTGCTTACCTTTATTTTCTTAAGTAACTATCTCTACCCTTTGATGCTTACAGCTTATAATCATTTAAAACCTCTCTGTAATCAATAAATCTGTTTTACACTTTACCTGAAACTGTGTTTTGGCAAGCTTAGCACAGTTTACAAAGGCTAATGTATGTCCAATCCACATCAAGGGAGGCACTGAGAAATGAACTTATACTGATCAAGCTTCTGACCAAGGCAAGGTGGTATATTCTGGAGGAGCAAGGCTGGGGTCTTAGAAACTTTGCTTGTGCCTTTTTCTGTTTCATTTGCATGGCTCAGGGAGCATTCATGAAATTCAGCAGGGTGTGGGGCACCACATGTTGTTGTACTAAGTGATAACAGCACCCTGTAGGGTTTGCTGCTCCTCACAAACAACCCAGACAGGGCATAGTTAAAGGGGCACAGTTAAAGGTACCTCAGTTCCAGTATGCACCCTGTGGATCCAGTCATGCTCTGCTTTGGAGTGAAACAAATTAATAACACTACAGTGCTAAAGAAATGTTTCCTCAAATGTTTTTCCTTCCATTTACATGGAAAGACTCCATTTCCAGCTTAGTTCTGGGTACTGCTCAGAGAAAAATCAGCTTTACTTTTTAAAAACAGAGGTGTAAATTTAATATTAATGTTGAAGTTACTATAGTGCTGTGCCTGGCAAACTTAAGTTAATTAATTATCTTTGTAAGGATTCTGACAGAAAAACAATAAATGAAAAACTGTTTAACACAATGGAATAAAAACACCGCCAACAACCCCAAATAAGCAAAAGTTTCTAGGATCACTCACTTCAGCTGTTAACATACAACAAAATTCTTCATTTAGGCATAAAACGGTGGAGGATGCAAACAAACTTACTGCTCACTTCTTTGTAGTAAATAAAGTAACATTTTAATGTACAGTAAAAATTGAGGGTTCAAACCAATGTTGTAAAGTTTGGACCCCTAAAAGGGCAGTAACGATATGATATCACCAAACACAGCTCTTGTCTAACAAGATGATTAATATTCACACTCTCAACTTATGTCAAGGACAGAGGCAATGTAAACAAAGCTGAAGATTCTCAAGATAAGTTATCTATTCACAATGTCTTTCAGAGTTTCAGATTAAATTCTGAAAAACTAAACTGAAAGGAAAAATTTCTGATATGCAAGGAAAAAAAAAACATTCAGAAATTGAGGTGTAACTATACAGGAGCTCATCAAACATAACAGGTTACTCAGTGAGAATCACTGGAACCCTTACATACTATTAGCTGTGAAGAGGACAAAATTATCTCTGCCTAACCGGGTTACAAATCACAGTACTTCTCACTGTAATGGCTTTCACAATAATGTACCTTCAGTCATAATGAATCCAATCCCCAAATCAAGCCCTATGGCTGCAACTGAATGAGTTGTCAGTAGCACCCACCCACACACCTCCCACCTGCAGGGCTCCTTCATTATAATCACCTCCGAGCTTTAAAAAACAAATGGCTTGGATCCCAACACATTTGTCACAACAAGTATGGCACACACTAAATTGGTGTTGGTCATTGCAGTGCAAAATTGCTTTGAAGAGCCAAATTTATTACTTTGTATTTTCTGTCATCATCATGAAAGACATTTAGCAAATAGATCTTATACCTGGGCTGCTAATTGTGAATAACAGTTTTGTAAGGATGAATCAGACTAAACATGAAAGTACAGGTCACACACATGATGGAGGTATGCAGTCATAAGAGCAGTCAGTCATAGCGGTGTAAAAACAAAAAGCAGTCAAGTAGCACTTTAAAGACTAGCAAAATAGTACATTTTGACCTGTTCTGAATCAATACTACAGGTTGAACCTTTCTAATCTGGAACTCTCTCATCCAGCAACAACCATAATGCAACACGATTTTAGTTAGCTGGACGACCAGTTATCATGGCTTCCCCGCGGCCCCATTTTTGTTTACAGCCATCACCACTGGCACTCAGTGTTCTTGTGCTGTTAAGTAGGTGTAATTTATGTCTACATGTCTTCTAAGAGCCCAGTAAGCAGTGGAAGTGTTGGTAATGTGGTAGATAATATTGACCTCCTATGGTCCGGCAAATTCTCTTGTCCAGCACCAGTGAAGTCCCAAGAGTGCCAGATTAGAGAGGTTCAACCTAAACCAAAAACACAGGTGTAAACACATTTCTTCTCCACTAAACAAAGATTTACGGGTAACCATTCCTGGTACCTGGGCTTTTAGCCAGGGCTCGTAATGAACTATTTGCCCTGAATACTTCTTAAATTAAATGTATGATGCACAACATACCCTGAAAGTGGGAAATGCTAAGCACAGGAAGTCGGACCAGGTTGCTGCATTTGTTTTCACCACAAAGTAGGCCACAAATACAAATGAAGCCTCATGTTTCATTTCTGCATTTAAGTTATCTTTTCAAAATGTATTATAATTTTAACTGTAAAATAACTACACCAAGGCAAATGCTGAATTTTATCATTTATATTTCCTGTGGACTTAAAAAATTCATTATCAACACATACTTTAAGGAAGAGAGTAGAAAAGTAACACCCACTGTCCTAGTAGTGTCTGTATATGGCTGTACTTCATGCGTAGTGAGACAGTGTTTGTTTCCTGACCTCCAAATCAGAAACTAACTTTAAAAGAGAAACAAAAGGAACTTTGACACTAGCAATAAATTCAAAAAAGGTTTTTTGATTTTTTTTTTAAAACACCATTACTTTTTGCCAGTGAAGCTGTTTTTGCAATTTTCCCCTCTCTAACATGGCAGCCGTAGCTGAAATTAGAATGGTCACTTGTTCTTTCCTATAGACAACCTCCCAACCTTATGAAGATTCTCACTAGCAAACACAGGCTATACCACAATAATACTAATCCTGTAACTTTTCCTTGCAACAAGCCCTGATGCCAACTTTGCCCACAAATCTATTCTGGAGATACCATTACTGCACCTAACCACATTAATCACAGGAACATTCTCCTGTTCCTCAACTAACATCATATATGCCATCATGTGTCAACAATGCCCACATACTATGTATATAGGTCGGACTGCAAACACTCTTTGACAAAGAATGAATGGACATAGAAGAGACATCAAAAAACTCCAAATACACAAACCTGTCAGCCAGCATTTTAACGGAGTGGGCCATTCTGTTAAAGACCTGAAGGTTTGTGTCCTACTGAAAAGGGACTTTAACAGCTGCCTACAGAGGGTATGCTCAGAATTAACATTCATATTCAAGTCCGGTCATATTCATATTCTGGTCTGGCTATGGTCTGAAGAAGTGGGTCTGTCCCACGAAAGATCACCTAATAAACCATTTTGCTAGTCTTTAAAGTGCTACTTGACTGCTTTTTGTTTTTATTCATATTCAAATTTGACACATTAACACATGGTTTGAACAGGGACAGCAATTACCTAACCCATTATAAGGACTCTTTTACATACTTTGATGTTTAATCTACCTCTAAACTTCTCCACCATCTCTCTGCTCTTCTGATTTGCTGACCTTGATAATTTTTCTGATTTGTCAGCCTTGATAATAATTTTTGGACCGCTGTGCTTTATAGATTGAGTCTGTTTCAGTAAGGCTATGATCTGAAGAAGTGGGCCTGTCCCACGAAAGCTCATCACCTAAGAAATTATTTTGCTAGTCTTTAAAGTGCTACATGACTGCCTTTTTGTTTTGCTAGAATACAGACTAACACAGCTATCTCTCTGTCACTATTTAAGAAATTTAATGATATTAGATAAAATATTCTTAACCAAGTAATATTTAAGGTAACTATAACTAAAATGTTGATAAAAACTGGCTCCTCTGTTTTAGTTTCTTTATGTTTTGCATTGTTATCTTCCTGTTCATGTGGGCCTTATAACTAGCTATGTGGAAAATGTGGTTACAAAGTACAAAAACTGTCAAACTCAGAAGCAGTTTAGTGCCTAAGCTATTTTTTAAAAAAACTAATTATATCCCTTCACATAGAAGACTTCACTGAATTAAAATTTTGGGAAAATATTTCTATTCATATAAGGTTTTGCAAGATATTAGTTACAAAATCTAAATCTTGAGCCTGAAATAAAATCGTCTGGTTCACATCCTTTTTTCATCTGTGGACTGCGGAAAAAATTTGCATGGAGGTATGAACTCTTTTGGACTCTACTGTCTGTACATACAACTGAATTCTGCTCATCCAGTTTTCAGTGTAAGCCTTTTGCAGACCACTTATCAGTCTGCTGAATCCCAGCAGTCCATGGACCACAGGATGGGGAAACACTGCTCTAGCAGATTATGTTCCTCTCATCATTTAAAGGTGATGCTAATTCCTTCTACTGAGATGCTTGGGAGACCTGTATAAAGGTCCACCTCTCTAGAATGAAAGCTGTCTGGGACCTGGTAAAGCCATACATGTTAACTAGCAAAGGCCCCTTTCCTGCTAACATTTATGCACAAGGATTAACTTCATGCAGATGTCAACCAGTACTCACATATGGTAAATTAAGCATGTGCTTAAATTTTTGCAGGATCACAATAAAGTATCTACATCACTATGTTACAGAAAAAGGTTCTCTCTCCTGACTCCTGAAGCCCTGTCTCTTATGGAGGTCTTCTATGTCACATCTTCACTACTGTAGTCTCTTCTTCTGCAGCCTAGACTATTGCAACTTAACCATCAAGTCCATTCAAAATGCTAGTGGCAAAGTCTTCTCACACACCTGATCATGTCAATTATAGCATACACTCATGTGTCCATCCACTGGATTCCCCTCTCCCTATAGCATCAAATATGTGCTCCTTCAGCCTAACCTTAAAGGCTGCTCATAACTGAACTCAGGCCTACTTACCAGAGCCACTATCTTACAGAAACCACTCCACATTACACCAGTCAACTTCTCCTACAAACACCTAAGCACTATCTTCCATGACCCTCATATGCCTGGCACAAATTTAAAAAGTGACTAACCTAGTCTCCAGCAAATCTCTCCTGTAGATTAAATTCTCAGCAACACATCTGCAGAACAGTGCTGGCAGAAACACTACCAGCTGATGATAGCTAGGCAAGCTGGTCCAAGGACATACAGCTGCGCCAATATAACGTGTCTGGTGAAAATCCTCTAGGCCAACAGAAGCCAGCAGTACAATAAAAACACCTCTAGAGCAGCAGCTACGTCTGGGGAGAAACTCTCACAACACACACCTTGCAGGGCTTATGTGGATGTAACTATGTTACTCAGAGGGATTTTTTTTCCACACCCCAGAGTGGCACAGTTATGGTGACATAGTCTATGTATACACTACAGCCTAACTGAAAACATACCTCCTTTCCGACCTCATCCTCTCAGCTGTTTATCTTATTTACCACCTTGAGTTGTCATTGCCTCAACAGTAAACTCTTCAGGGCCGGACTTGTGTTTTCACCCCATATTTCCACAGCACCCAACTTTTAGCTGCTAGCATACCACAAACACACCATTTTAAAAGACTCAGAGGAGTGGCCGTGTTCATCTGTAGAATCACAAAAACCAAGCAATCTTCTAGCACCTTAAAGAGTTAACTATTTTATCAGGTAATGAGCTTTGGAGGGTAAGACCATTCCCTAATAAATACAGTTGTTAGACTTTAAGGTGCTGGAGCAGTGCTTGTTTTAAAAGACTGTTACCATTCTCTACACCAGTTTTTTCCCAAACTTAAAACATTTGCCTGCCCCTTTTGGGACGTGGGCCTTGCCGGCGCACCCCTTCTCCCAGTGCTGATCTCCTGATTTTCACTCATGTATTTTCTGCTGCGGACCCCCTGAAATCCTTTCACTCACTGGAGGTACGTGTGTGGGAATCTCTCCCGAAGGACCCAGGAAACCCGTACCACTGAGTGTGACGAGGATCCCCGGGAGACTGAGGGTCAAACAAACTTCCTGTGGCAGGAGCCAGGCTGGGAAGAGTTGTACCGATGACCACCGGCGGGCTCAGCTCGTGGAAGTTGTACTGGCAGTGGCCGGGGAGTGGGGAGAAAGCGCCTCCCGCTGCTGCAAGTGTCCCGTGTCCCGGCCCGGGGCTCGGCGGCTGCCCGGGCCGGCCCGTGCGGGGAAAGCCCCTCCTAGGCGCGGCTCTCCCGCCCGGCCAGGCCAGGCCGCGACGCGGGGCCGCCCACTCCCCGCCGGCGCCTCCCGGGCCTCGCCGGGGGCCCAGCCTTGGGCTCGGGCCACGTGTTACACAAGAGGCGCAGCCCGCCGGGCCTCGCGGAGCCCAGGCCGGGGCCTGGCGCACACGCCCCGGTAGCCCCTTGACTGAGGCGGCCGGGCCTGGGCCTCGCAGCACGTCCCGAACGCGGGGCCGGTTAGGCCGCGCTCGCTGCCCCCTCCCTCCGGGGGGCCCGCCTGCCGGCCCCGCCGCCCCCGGCCCCGCTCACCTGCATCCAGCGCGCCGGGCTGGCGGGGGCGGCGGGCAGCAAATACATGCAGGCAGCGGCCCGCGGGCCGGGAGGGGCCTGGCCGGGGCGCGGGGAGCGGGGGCCGCGGGCGCCTGCTGCCGGATCAATATTGGGATTATTCCGGGGGCAGGCGGGCGGCAGCGACGGGGCGGGGCGCGGGGTCTGTCTCCGCCTCCGCCTCCGCCTCGGCCGGGCCGGGCTGGGCTGGGCTGGGCCGGGCCTACCGCCGCCGCGCCGCGCGAGCCGCCCGGGGCCGCTGGGCCTGCGGGGCAGTGAGGGTGTGTGTGTGTGCGCGTGCGCTGGGAGTGGGGATCTCACACTGTGTGTGTGTGTTTGTGTGTGCGCTGGGAGTGGGGATCTCACACTGTGTGTGTGCGCGCGCGCGCGCGCGGTGGGGAATCTGTGTGTGTGTGTGTGTGTGTGTGTGTGTGAGTGCGCGCGCTGGGGGTAGGGATCTCCCTGTGTGCGCGCGCGCGCGGTGGGGAATCTGTGTGTGTGTGTGTGCGCGCGCTGGGGGTAGGGATCTCCCTGTGTGCGCGCGCGCGCACGTGCTGGGGAGGTGGGGCGCTCACTGTGTGTGTGTGTGCACGCGTGTGCCGGGGGGTGGGGAGCTCACTGTGCAGGGGGATGGGGATCTGTTTGTGTGTGCGCTGGGGGTGGGGATCTCACACTGTGTGCTGGGGGTGGGGAATGTGTGTGTGTGTGTGTGTTTGTGTGTGCTGGGGGTAGGGATCTCACTGTGTGTGCGGGGGATGGGGATGTGTGTGTGTGTGTATGTGCGCACTGGGGAGCAGGGAGCTCACTGCAAGGGGATGGGGATCTGTGTGTGTGCGTGCGCACTGGGGGGCGGGGAGTTCACTGTGCGGGGGATGGGGATCTCTGTGTATGTGTGCTGGGGTGCACATCTCACTGTTTGTATGCTGGGATCTTGCACTGTGTGTGCTGGGGGATGGGGAGAGTGTATATGTGCTGAGGATATCATCCCTTGCACAATTGTGTGTCTGCTATATGGTGGGTGTATCGTGCTTCTGTTTGTGTTAATATCACACTGTGTATGTTTGTCAAAACAAAAAAGCCAGTCAAGTAGCACTTTAAAGACTAACAAAATAATTTATTAGATGATGAGCTTTCTTGGGATAGACCCACTTCTTCAGACCATAGCCATACCAGAACAGGCTCAATATTTAAGGCACAGAGAACCAAAAAAGTAATCAAGGTTGACAAATCACAAAAAAATTATCAAGGTGAGGAAGGCTGACTTTTTTGTTTCTCTGTGCCTTAAATATTGAGTCTGTTCTGGTATGGCTATGGTCTGAAGAAGAGGGTCTGTCCCACGAAAGCTCACCACCGAATAAATTATTTTGTTAGTCTTTAAAGTGCTATTTGACGTTTTTGTTTTTTTTTACTGCTTTTTTTTGCATGGCTTTCTCTCTTTTAGTATTCATGTATGTGTGTGTTCAAGCTGATGTGCTGGTAGGTGGGGATATCACTGTGTGTGTGAACATGCTGGGGGTGTATCACCCTTTGTGTATTTATGCATGCACTTGGGAGCTGTGATGCACTGTGTGTTTGTATATGCCAGGGGTGGGGGTGTCACTGTGTATGTGCTGGGGGGGGGAGGTATGTTAATGTGTTCTGGGAGGAGAGGGTATCAGCGTCTGTGTGTGCTTGGAAATGGGGCACACTGTGTGTGGGTGTGTTGGGGGAATGGGGATGTCAGTCGTGTGTGTGCTGAAAGGTGGGGATATCACACTCTGTACATGAGTGCATGCTGGGGAAGGGGTGTGAATGCTTTGTGTGCATGTTGGGGAAGGGTATCACTGTATTCTACCATGTGTATGCATACACATATGTACTGGGGCAAAGTGGTATCCTGCTCTGTGTGTGCATGAATGTGCACACACTCTTGTGGGAGGGTGAGACAGGACTCGGGGGAACAAACAAAACACACTGCAAGTCAGTAAGGTGGTATTTTGCACTAAGCTTACATCAGTTTATGCATTCATAGCTAATTAGGCCTTGTGTGAGAGCAACTTTCAGAAAATCACTTCCTGCTCTGGTACTCCATTTTTCCATCTGTGAAATGGGTATAACGAGAGACCACATGGATTTAAAATTTAGTCAATGTCATATATATTTATAAAATAAGTAACGCATTTACCCAACACTGCTTGGGTACTTATGGAAGGGAGGGGAGTGTGGGTTGCAGGAGTCATGGGCAGAGGTTGGCCCTCACTTTCTGTTCAATGAGAAACAACTGGATTCCAGGAACATCCCATTGTCCTGGCACAACCAAACCCTGACCTTGCTTTAAGTTATGGGAGAAGGAAGCTACATACCAAATTTGGTGATTCTGGCTCTTACTGTTTAGGAGGAATTCTTTAACAAACAGACTCTCTCCAATATATAGTAGAAGGAGAGAAGAAGTGAGACTCTGCAGCCATCCTGACGTTGCACGGTTTGATAACGGACTTCACAATTTTTTTTCTGAAATGTTTTTTTTTTTCTCCCTAGTGTTATCTGAAAGACCTGCACAAACAACTGTGATAGCACAGGGCAAAGAAACAGAAGGAAGTACTGTCCAAATGTATAAACTCAGCAGAAAGAGAGCAAAAATCTGAATCCTCTGTAACAGGCTCCCAGTCTTTTCAGTAATACGGCACACTTCAATGATAGACAATTCCTACATCCCATCCACTTTTTTCAGCTGAATCAAATTGCTCATAAATGTCACATTTACTTATATTTACTATAGTTAACAGTCTTATTAGAGAGGTATGCAACATAATAGTGCATGTAGCAAGCTAAGCAAGGATAAAAAGCATTAATGTTTCAAATCCACCACGGAAGGCACCATCTTAGACAGCGAGCACAGAACTATTTTCAAAATCTGCTCAATGCCATCCTAAGGATGCTGTGTAAATGAGTAACCACTGAAAATTACAGCGGCTACTCAGTTACTTGTGGGTAGGGGAGGTGGCTCCAGAAAGCAGGCTCCCCTCTTTGCCAACCCATTGGAGCCAGGATGCAGCATTTAAACCATGTCCCAGCTCCAACAGATTCTCACCCTCCCTCTCACTTGCCACAGCAGGGACTGGGAGGCGGGCTCCCCACCAGCTCATTTGGGCAGGGAAGCAGCAAGTCAGCTGCCTCCTGGCACAAACAAGTGTTCTGTGGGTTCTGCATTTCCCTTCACGTTGGCAAAGATCCACCATGGGGCGGGGGGGGTACGCGCCTGTGTGTGTAATTGACGAACACCGTGCCAGCTGGGACTCAGCCTTGCTGCTTGAGCCCCAACTGTGCAGGGTTGTTAATTCCCTGCGACCCCTGCCAGGGGCTCTTTGTGCAAAGAGCCACATTGAGGGGAAATTAACGAAATTTCAGGGCTCTTTTGGAGAGTTCTCGCAGCACGCTGGCTGAAAACCACTGCTCTATAATGATCTTAGATGGTTTTTGTAACTAGCAGGTCAGAACTTTCAGACAGAAGTGTGATATTTAAATTGTGCCCTTTTGATAAAGTGTGTTAAAGAATTACAGTCTCTAAAAGTATAAAAGCTATTCGACTAACAGATATTTTGGAGCATATGCTTTCGTGGGCAAAGTGCCCACTCGTGCATCTGATGAAGTGGATCTTTGCCCGTGAAAGCTTATGCTCCAAAATATCTGTTATTTTATAAGGTGCCACAGGACTTCGTGTTTGTTTTTGAAGATGCAGACTAACACAGCTACCTCTCTGATAAAAGCTATTGTTATTGAGAGGATTTAAAACAGGTTGCTGGGGAGCGAATGATTTGATGAGGAGAGTGTTTTTTCCCCACAGATAGGATATATACGCGGCATTGTTATTTGGGACGAAGAGGAGACCAAATAATTGTTATAAAAACACAGCTTTGATACTCTGTACAGCTCTTCTCCTTAATCAGAGGGACCACAAGTCTGTTGACCTTCAAAGCACATGTTTTTCCAAGCTTTTGACCTAGGAGACAGCAAAAGGCATCTGGACCTGGGTGCAAAGAGATGCTTTTTAAACCTGTGCTTTTGGGGGGGAAAAAACCTGCACACAGAAGGCTAATTATTTGGCCATCCCATTCTTCCTGTGCTGACGCTTTCCCAAGTTTCCATAAACTAGTGAGGTGGAGTCAGCAGCACAAAAGGCAGGAGAAAATGTGTTGCAGAAGGGTGATTGGCGAAGAGAGGTGATGGAGTGAGATTCAAAAGGGTCTAGAGCCCTGGTGTCCGATATGCTTGTCATTCACCACGTGTGGCCAACTGGACGCAGCGGTGTGACGAGCCGCACATGTGGAGCACCCTCCTCCTGCTCCACACCTGCCCCACCACTTCGTGGAACAAGTGTGTGGCAGCAGTAGGGGCGGTGGCACCTCCTGCAGCTCCGATCCAGAGCCAGGGGGCTCCTGCAGCCCCAGCACGGCTCCAGCCCTGGGGCGAGACGAGGCGTGGCTCCAGTGGCGGCAGCGGCTGTGGTGAGTCGCCGGCAGTTTGGGGAGAGGGGCATTTATTTTGAGTGGGGGAGGGGGACCGTGGCAATCCTTTAACTTCTAGTGGACACCACTGGTCTAGGGAGGGAGAGATGATGTTGCGAGACAATGAGGGGACAAAAGGGTGGGCACAGACCTCTGGCCAAAAAATTATTAGCTCATCAACATCCGTTAAGATTATTTTAGATGTACTGGGGACAAGACAGAATGAACAGAGTCAAGGAGCAGATATAAGAGAGCGAAGAGGACAATTCTGATGATTTAACTGGAAGGTATTTTTTTTGCATGCTGTGTAACGCCCTCCCACTGCCCCAGGACACAGCTATAAATGCTAGTGAAATCCCATCTACATTTTTTCTTGCTGTCTTCACCGGCAGGGCTTCAATTAATGAACACAGGTGTGATGTTTCTCTATTTTAAAAAAAAGCTCCACTAAGTGCATTTTGCTCAAATCTGCAGACCCATGAATTCATAGGATGATAGAGTCCTAGGGCTGGAAGGGACCTCAGGAGGTCATCTAGTCCGGCCCCCTGCTTCAAACAGGATCAACCCCCCACTAAGTCATCCCAGCCAGGACCTTGTCAAGCCGGGATTTAAAAACCCCCAGGGACAGAGAATCCACCACCTTTCTAGGCAATGCATTCCAGTGCTTCACCACCCTCCTGGTGAACTAGTTTTTCCAAATATCCATCCTACACCTCTCCCTCTTCAACTTCAGACCATTCGTCCTTGTTCTGCCATCTGACACCAATGAGAACAGTTTCTCACCCTCCTCTTTAGAGCTCCCCTTCAGGAAGTTGGAGGCTGCTATTAAATCACCCCGAATTCTCTTCTGTAAACCAAACAAGCCCAAATCCCTCAGCCTATCCTCATAGGTCTTGTGTTTTAGCCCCTTAATCATTTCTGTTGTCCTCCGCTGAACCTGCTCCAGCACATGCACATCCTTTTTATACTTGGGGGCCCAAAACTGGACACAATATTCCAGATGTGGCCTCACCAGTGCTGAATAGAGGGGAACAACCGCTTCTCTAGATCTGCTCGAAATGCTCCTCCTAATGCACCCTAGTATGCCGTTAGCCTTCTTAGCTACAAGGGCACACTGTTTACTCATATCCAGCCTTTCATCCACTATAACTCCTAGGTCCCTTTCCGCTGTGCTGCTTAGCCAGTCAGTTCCCAGCCTATAACAATGCTTGGGATTCTTCCACCCCAGGTGCAGGACTCTACACTTCTCCTTGTTGAACCGTATCAGATTTCTTTTGGCCCAGTCCTCCAATTTATCCAGGTCACTTGGGATTCTCTTTCTACCCTCCAACATATCTACTTTTCCCCCTAGTTTTGTGTCACCTGCAAACTTGCTGAGGGTGCAATCCAGTCCCTCATGCAGGTCATAAATAAAGATGATGAACAACACCGGCCCCAGAACTGAGCCATGTGCTAATCTGGGGTTTTAGAAGTGTGACTATGATAAGAAATTAAAGAGTACTCAAATCACATCAGAATTTTAAAAGTATTACATTTTATTAACAGGTGTGTGAAGGCTACAAATCCTACAGTTAGGAAGTATTCTGAAAAGAGTGTTCTGCTGGCCTGCACTGGGTATTTTCAAGTACATTGCTTATTCAAAGCAATTCATGGGGTAATCATCTGAATATGTCAAAACGAAGTGGAGCTCACAGTGCATACTTAACTATGTACTCACTAGCATGGTTTTGCCATTATAGGCAGGATGCAAAGGAATATTATAAGTGAATGTTGCCCAGCACTTCCGGTTACAAAGAGCTGAAAACAGGGGATATAGTTATGACAAACTGTTCTAGCTGATTTTTTCCCATGTTTTCTTTCCTCAAGTTGATTTTGCGTGTGTGTGAAAATCTGAGTCAAAATAGTTCCCAGAGTAAGCTTACTGAAAAATATGTAGTTTTGGCAGTATTAAGAAATGTTTCCAACCGTTTGTTTTTGAACTACTTTAGCTACTCTGGGATTCGGAGCTGGGAGATAGTCTTGCAGAAGGATGGGTGTCATTTGCTGTTTCTGTGAACAGCTATGAAGATTGGGTACTGTTAAAGTCTTTTAAAAACACGTCTTTTTTTTTTCTGTACACACAAGAGAACTTTTTTACCCTTGTTCTTCGCGTGTTCCATCTGCAGCAACCATGCTCCCAATTCTACTACTGAACTTCTTCATCAAAGTGCCCTTTAGCATAAGTGAAGCACGCTGAGCTATGAGCCAGGAGAAGACCATGTGCTGTGATCTCTTGTCTTCCACTGACTTGTGCTCAGGGCTTAAATTCTCATAGCGTATTACCCTGGAGTCCATTTTTGTCTACACACCTCCTCACCGCATACTATAAAAACTTCTGAGGGGTTGAAAATATTTCCTGGAGCGCTGCTCCAGACAGGCCTGGCTGAATTTAAGCCCTGCTTGTGTTAATTCTGTACATTTCAAGCCTTGTGATAGCCTGAGACATCATGAGGGAGAAGAAAATTATATATAACCTACTTCTTAAATAAAAGGTAACTGAGAATCAGAATTCAGAGCAGTCGTGCAAAGTCACTTCTGACACAGCTGTTGTCTCCAAGAGCCCCGAGTCTTTTATAAGTCTTATTTGCCTAACCACACTGCTTCTTAGAATAAACGTGGCAAATCTATGTTCTTGGCTATGCTATGCACAAGAAGAGGTTACTCCTGCCTATGCACCTTCAAAAAGCTGTTTGACGCACACAGATGAACAAGCAGGTAAATTTGCAAATGAGCCACACTAGAAATATTCCCTTCCCAGAGCCAACAATAGAACCCTGGATTCCTGATTATCAACATTCCATTGCAGAATGGAAAATAGTCATGTAAGCCCATATCCAAAGGTATTTAGGGTCCCAGCTTCCATTGATGTCATGAACGAATGTCTGTAAAGGGTTAAACCCAGAGAGAGTGAGCTCCTCTTTTGGTAAACAGCCAAGTGAGCCAATGGGGAGAGCGGGATTGTTTTGAACTGAAACAATTGTAGGTTGAGAGTGTCTTTGTCTGTGGCTGGAGTAGGGAGAGATCAATATGCTTACTCCTAAACAGGCTTAATGGATCCAGTAAATATGCTGGACACATCATAATCAGAGCATAGATATGTAAGTAGAAAGGAAATGTTTAGTTAGACACAACTGGATTATTTTTATTTTGGATTTAGTATGGGACATTCTAGGCTGGTTTATGTATTTCTTCTGTACACTATAACTTCTAAGCTAACTCCCACAGAAGTAATTTTCTGTGCTCTAATCTGGATGTTTTTGGTTGCTTTTATTACACCCAACAAACAGGTACACTTATTTACTTTCCTGATATTTAATTACATTTTTAAAGCAATGATTTGATTTCTGTCTCCTAAGGGAGTGTCCGTATATATGCATTCCTAAACCAAAAGGTCAGCTGTCAGATTACAACTTAATTTCTTCTCTTTGTTTCCAAGTCCTCTCTTAAGGAAGGAGTGAATCTTGAGGTTACACCACAGGAAAATATCCAAGTGTGTCTTCCTGGGCTTTGAAGGGGTTTTGCCTCACTAGGTGGTGACAGCTATCCTACAGGGTCAGGGAATCTGTGACCTTAGGGAGCTATTTTAAGCAGGGCTTTTAAATGCAAGCTATTTTTAATGGTTTTGCGAGCCCCCACTTTCTTCACTTGGACTTGAAGGCTCATCAGGATCTTCTGAGGCACATGACTCAGATCCTCAACATGCCTACCAAACAAATTTTGGAGGACTCAGTTCTGATGATGCATATTTGGTAGGGTGACCACATTGCCCTACAGCAAATATGGACTCTTGTGGTCGATGTGGTGAACGATAGGGAGAGCCAGAGGCAGCCAGGATCAGTCCTCAAGAGTAAGGAGGCGAAGATGCTACATGTCTTTGGTTCTCCTCTTGACTGGGGGGCTCCAGCTCCATGTTTCCAATAGCAGGCGCTATTAAGCTGCTATGTATTTAATTCCTGGAACGCACTATTGAAGTTCCAGGAGCTTCTCCTGTCAGGTACCAGGCAGGAATTTGCTGCACCATTGCCAGGACTTCCCTGCAGTATGGAATTGTCTTCCTCAGTCAGTAGCGGACACTCAGGCCACATAGGCCCGGTTACACCTTCAGCTGCTGCAGGCCTGGCGTCTGTATTCAAGCCCTCTGGCACTCAGCTAGTCACTCTTTCTCCAGCAACTCTAGAATACCTCGACTGGTGGCTTCAATCACGGGTGATATGCACAGATATGTGATATGCACATATCTTCGCCAAGCCCCAGCCGACTATCTCTCTGAGTCAGAGTGCATTGGACATAGGTGCACCTGGGTGACCTCCAGACCCGGGCCTTATAGTCTCAGCTAGAACTATGGCTGCACATCAGTGCCAAGGAACTCAGAGTGGTTCTCCTGGCCTGCCAGGTGTTCCTTGCCCCAGATGGAAGGCAAGTGTGCCTTGGTGTGGATGGACAACACCACAGTAATGTTCTGTATAAGCCAACAGGATGGTGCATGCTCCTCTCTCCAATGACAGGATTTCTGCATAGCCCACCACATGCACCTGCAAGCTGCGTATCCGCCAGGGACGTAAAACACTCTTGCAGATCACCTCAGCTGCACATTCAGCATGCACAAGTGATCCCTCAGGGTGGACGTGACCCTCTCCATTTTCCACTGGTGGGACATCTCCGTTCAACCTCTTTTTGACTCGGTACAACAAGAGGTGCAGCCGCTTCTGCTCATTTCAGAACCACCGCTGCAGCTCCATAGTGGACACCTTCCACCTCTTGTAGATGAAACTACTCCTGTAAGCATTTTATCTGTTTCTGTTAATCCACAGGGTCTTTCTCAGGATTCGGCGGGACAAGGCAGCAGTCATCCTCATAGCGCCGGCATGGCCCAGGTAGCAGTGGTTCATCACATTGCTTTCCCTACCACTGGGCAGGTGAATAACTCTTCCTCTGCTCCCACACCTCATATGCCAGGATCACAGCCATCTGCAGCCCCCAAACCTGGTATCACTCAACCTCCCCATGTGGAAGCGCCATGGCTGAACAGCCCTGAGGTTTAACGCTTGGACTCGGTCAGGGAGATCTTAATGGGCAACCATAAGCCCTCTGCCAGGGCTACCTAAACAGCCTAGCAGAAATGCTTTTCACCTTAGCCCCTTCATCAGGGCTCACCCCCACAGCAGGCCACGAGTCCCTTGCTGCTTGACTGTCTCTTCTTCCTAAAGCACCAAGGTCTGGCTGTGTCTTCAATTAAGGTCCACCTGGTAGCAATCTCAGCCTTCCATCTGGGCTTGGAGAGTAAATCCCTCTTTGGTAACTTGAGGCGGGGGGCACTTCCTAGAAGGCTTGGACAGGCTCTACCCACAGGTACAACACCCATTATCACACTGGGACCTTCATCTGGTCCTTTCTTGCTCATGGCACTGCTGTTTGAGCCCCTGGCTACCTGCTCTCTCTTACAGAGTGGCCTCCCTTGTGGCTGTAGCGTCAGCCAGACGGGTGTCAGAGCTGTGAGCATTCGCCTTACAGCCCCCCTGCTCCCCCCCACAGTCTGTCTTTTACAAAGACAAGGTGCAGGTGCACCCACACCTTGCATTGCTGCTGTCAGTGGTGTCATCCTTTTATGTCAATCGGGATATATGTCTGTGTGTATTCTTCCCAAAGTCCCATGCTATGGACAGGGAGCGAGGGCTACATGCCTTGGATGTAAAGTGTGCCCTGGCTTTTTACATTGAGCACACTGACCTGTTTCACCACAGCTCA
Organism: Carettochelys insculpta; assembly: GCF_033958435.1. Classification (NCBI taxonomy): domain Eukaryota; kingdom Metazoa; phylum Chordata; order Testudines; family Carettochelyidae; genus Carettochelys; species Carettochelys insculpta. Next base: position 127,217,413 of record NC_134140.1, on the reverse strand, counting down.
TCACAGCTATCGCCAAGAGAATGAAGGGACTCCAAATTACATCCCAGCATCTCTTGTCCTGGATCACTTTGGGTATTAAAACCTGCTATGACCTCACCAAACTCCAAGCCTTGCCATGGACAGCGCACCCAACCAGAGCACTGGCATCCTGAGCGGCATTTCTGGTGCAGGTCCCTACCCACCACATCTACAAAGGAGCAACGTGGTTCTCCCTACACATCTTTGCTGAAAATTGTGCCCTCACTCAGCAGGCAGGGGACGATGCAGCATTCAGAAGGGCAGTTCTGCAATCAGTGAAGTCGCTCCTTCATACAAGCCGCTGGTAAGTCACATATTGGAATGCCCCCATGCAAGCACTCGAAGACAAAAAACGGTAATTCTTGTTCTTCAAGATGTGTTGGTCATGTCCATTGCAGACCCCCCTGCCTCCCCTCTGTTGGAATATTCCAGCAAGAAGGAACTGAGCTGGTGCCAGGTCATCAGGAGACTCCATACGGCACCATAGAGGGGTCACTGTAGGGGCTCCACATCCGACTTGACAGGCTAGGGAAAAATTGTCCAGCGGCCATGCACATCTATATTGGAATGGGCAAGAGCAGGGGTCAGTGACCAAAATAGCAAGAAAAGAGCCATTTTTTTCCAATTTGGTAAAAAAAAACTCAATAATTCCAGAGCCGCAATGCATGTGAATACGAGATGGGTCCTTAGTAAGTAACATCAAACCAAACTTTATATAACTCCTGTTTGAAGACCAGCACACACACAATGATTTGTAACATGATATACACTTACTGCATGACGTTCACAAAGATTTTACATATTCTATTTCCTCACACTTTACAAATGTGCATTTGTACCACTACCTTCCTAACTTTCATTCCCAAATCTATTTTAATTATGCCAATTTTACTTCACATTTAATTTAAGTTTTCTTTCTTAAAATGCATGTTGCCCTTCACAGCAGGAATGCTGCAAGCTTCCTTTCCCTTTTCGAAATCAAGATTTTATTAGCAACAAGATCAAAACACAGATATAGTATCATATCACCCAATACGCCACACATATTAAAGGCTTCAAGTTCACATATCATTTGCTCTTGAGGTATGAGTTGTTTATTGTTGGGCTTTTAGATGTTCACCATTTATCAAAAAGAATCAGAAGTGTTTTTTCACTTTGCAATTATAGCTTTGGGAGCCACAAAGAAGTCCTTGAAGAGCCTCATGCAGCTCCGGAGCTGAAGGTTGCAGACCCCTAGACAAAAGCAACACATCTCGAAGAACAACAGTCACAAAATTCGGTAACCCTTTGATCCAGAGGAGACGGTTTAATGGACACAGAGGGCCGGTCACAGTTCATCACTTGGTTCTGCAGTTTATCAGACTCTCTCTCCCCACCTCCACATGATAATATGTGTAACTTGTGTTGACATTAGTGTTTAAAAAAAGTCATATGCTCTGCAGCCGTATTTTACATCTGTGGATTTAAATTTGTCATCACTTCTTGCATTTGTAAAGAGCAAGCTATTATTGTCCCACAAATCTTAATCCTTTTTTAGGTTGAGGAATAAATAATTGGATTGGATGGATACATTACAATATTCTTACTGTCTTTTCATATATGACTTAATGTGTTAATTACGCTTTCATTTAAGATGAAGTTCAGTTCCAGTGCAAAGGTTTCTTATAGCTCCTCTTCTTTAGTTTCAGTGTACAGCAGCAAGTAATTGACAAGAAAATAAACACACCTTAAAGATGAAGATGCCCCACTACCTATTATATTGTACCTTCACAGGTCACATAATTCTTATAATGGCAGAATTCCAGTTTACCTTTTGGCTCTTTCGTCAGATCACAGCATGCTAGATGCCAATCACCAGACCTGAAAATGTGTTGTTCTGTGCTGATCATTACAAAGTTCAAAGCTACTGAAGAGAGAAAGGGACTGCTAGCCCTGATAAACTATGAAACATCCAGGATGGTGGGGAAAAAAAATTAAAATCTCTGACAATATCTGCCATCGAGATATGCAGAGGCCACTATTAATTTACCTTTGTACTCTTGCTGCTTACTTCAGAAAATTTGGGAGAATTTACTCTAATCCTGCAGTTTATAGATGCCCATATGGTTCCAGCTTTTGGGATTAGTGTCCTGGCATATAAAAATCCTAGGCTTTATGCCTGGAAATGTTTAAGCGCATATATAACTTTGCTTACACTGTCAAATTAAGTGTTTGCAGAATCAGACCTCTGGTTCAGAGACCAAAGTGTTAAGGATGGTGTGTCTAGCCTTAGTTTTGCCAGAAGCCAAGAATGGATGACAGGGAATGGGTCACTTGATGATTACCTCTTCTATTCATTCTCTCTGGGGCACCTGTCGCTGGCCACTGTGGCTATTGTTACACTGTGGTGCTCTGTCGACAGACATCACTGTCAGAAGAGATACCCCAACAAAACTCCTGTTGACAGAGTGTGGCCACACACAAAAGCCAATATGTCAAATGGAGCAGCCAGACTGCCCGACTGCTTTCTCAACAGCACAGGCACCCGGAAGCACAGCAGATAGGGATGCCCATTGTTTTGGATACCCTGTCTGTCAAAAGAAGCACACGCACACACCCCTCCACCCTCCAGAGCATCCACACAGCTTTTTTTTGTTGACAGCATCTGTCAACAGCAGCATTCTGCCTCATGGCTTTCAGGCAGAATGCTGCCAACCAAAGTGCTGAGTTTTGCTGACAAACTCAACAGAACGCATTTTGCATGTGGGCATTCCACTGGTTTTGTCAGCAAACTTGCAAGTGTAACTGTAGCCAGTCAGAAGACAGGCTACTGGGCTAGATGGACCTTTGTCTGTCCTGTATGGTCTGACCTGGTATGGCCATTCTTATGTTCTTATATCGCCTAAATGTGTTACAACTGTGAGAGAGCTAACAAGTTGATTAACTCTGCTCTTTCTAGTCTAAATTTCCAGAGAGGAAAAAGGAAATAATTCTTTTTATTTTCAAGATAGCCTTCCCAATGTAAAAAGACAGCTATGCTGAAGTTTTTCTGTAAAATAAAAACACCACATATAAAGGATTATTTTGAGGCAGCAGGGAGACAGAATCAGAGCCTTCACATGGTGTCTCTTACCACCACTATCATAGTTGCAAGCCACTAAAGCTTGGTCTACACAAGACAGTAAGTCAGTTGCAGATATGCAATTCTAGCTATGGCAATTGCGTAGCTAGAATCAACCTACCTGTAATTAACTTATGTGGCTGTCTTCACTAAGGAAGGTCAATGGGAGAGAGAAACTTTCACATCAACCTCCCTTACTCCTTGTGACAGTGAGGAGTACAGAGGTTAAAGTCTGACCCCTGATAGGTCAATTTCGCACGTCTCTACCAGGCGCACAAAATCAAACCCCAGACGACCAACCCTGAGCAGGTTGGTCTTCCACATAATGTGGATGTGGCCTGAGAACTCCTACACCGAGTTCTTCATAGACAGCCATCATCAACAGCAGCTCCATTTTCATTAATGCTGGGTTCTCTCCTTCTGCAACTCCCTTGGTAGTACCACAGAAAGAAATTAACAGGAGCCCTTAATCCCTGAAGCACTGTTATTTCTCTCCATTACTTCATGGGGAGATGAAATCATTTTGTGTCTGAGGGATTAGGGTAAGGAAGAATTACATCAATAAATACTCCTGGGTGTTGTATGCTCCATGGAAACGTATTCCCCTCATGTAACTTGGAGCATGGGGAGCGCCAGACAATGAAGGGCTGAAATCAAAGGCAAATATGGTTGCACAGGTATAACTAAAATGCACACTTTGGCCTGCAGATCGTTGATTACTGATACTGCTGCATGAGAAGGAAAGAACCTAAACTGGCTTTCAGAAAGACGAAAATCTGCAGTGCTAATAGTAACTTATGTTTTTGTTTATAAATTGATCAAATTGGCTATAGGAATTAGTGAGATGTGATTAATATAAAACCTCAAAATACCATTTTTCACAGTCATTTGTCAGAGCAGAGTTGCTTTTTAAGGTAGCTGGATAATATAAAAATAAAGTCATAAATTGTTTGCTGTGATCAGGGCCTATCCTTGCTGGGGATTCAAGTTTCCTGGACGTGTTAAATGAAAGAAGGATGGAGAAGGAATGCTCACATGGTTAGTTTACTTCTATGGCAACATGTGGGGAAGATTTTTGATTATTGTTTTGGTAGATGGCAATACTGTAGAGAGTAAGACTATGTCTAGACTGCAGGGTTTTGTCAACAAAACCCAAGGAGCGGCCAGATTGCCAAGGCCAGAAAGTTGACAGAATGGAGTGGTTTTGTTGACAGCTATACCCCACTTGCCACGAGGAAGAATGCTTCCACTGAGAGAAATCTGTCAACAAACAGTGGATGTAGATGTGTGGGGGGCGGCTTCTGTCGATAGAAGAGGCCCTCAGGACACCACACAGGTGGCCCAATGTACACCTTGTCCCCAGCAATCATCACTCTCTGGTTCCTGCCTTTGGGCCCTCTTAATGCCGTGGGGCCTTCTGTCGACAAAACCCTGAAGTCTAGACAGAGCCTAAACTTCACTGAAGCCTTCCCCTTCTTAATCCCATTTCTCTCCTGTTTCTGCTTTACTACGTTCATTATTCTTGGGTTTCAAGTAGGTCCTACCTCAGCTTTTAATTTTCGAATGGTGTTGTGTTTTCATATCTTTAATTTGAGTTTGGGGCCATAGCTCCATTCCCAAAATACTCTGTAGGAACGAGCTTCCTCTTAAAGTAAGCAACTTCTGGAATGTAGCTGCGAGCATTTTTAAAAGTGCCAGCTATACCATTCTGCTTTGTACCTATCCCACTTTAAGCTCAGAGAGCAGATGGGCTGCTGAAATTAAGGTGGCTGAAATTGAAGCTTTAGTTAACATGGAGCATGTGAAAATTCTCCTGTTGCACAGTCATTGTATAGTTTGAGGTACAATTATCTGCAGTTCCTTCATTTTCACAAACTTTCTTATTCACGGTAGCATAACATCATCATGAATTTTTTGTGTCGGTTGTATTTGCTCCCTGGATTTCATTTCGATTGCTATGAAAACTTGATGTTACTTCTTTTCTGATTCTGTTACAAATTACCTAAAATGTCAATTATATCTTTTCATCAATGGTGTTTAATCTGCAGTAGGAGATTTCTGGCGACAAGTATGGGGAGGCTGTATTAAAAGTTACAGAACTTGATCTGTGAGGAGCAATGCTTATTAAGGCCCTGGTTCTACATGTGTTTAAATTTATTACTGTAATAACTTTAAAGCAGTGTGACTACCTGTAGCTGTGAAGCTCAGCACAGAAATGTCCACAGTGTCAAGGCCTATGCCCGGGGATTAAAACGCAGGACTGTGATTCAGGCAGTCAAGGTTCTGTACTAAGCTCTGCCACATTCTCTTTGAATGATCATGGGCAAGTCATAAGCAGTCAATTATCTGTAGCATTCTCTAATTACGTACCCCTGTGTGACATCTGGGACAAGGTGTTTCAAGTTGATTAGCCCAAAACTGATGAACACACAATTTGTGAAGTATCAGAGGGATGTTAGCCTGTATCTGCAACAACAACGGGAAGTCCTGTGGAACCTTATAGACTAACAGATGTTTTTGAGCATAAGCTGGTGTGGGCAAAGACCCGCTTTGTCAGATGCTTTAGCTTAGACCAGGGGTTTGCAACCTGCGGCTCTGGAGCCACATGCAACTCTTTAAGGACTCCTGATGCTATAATTGCAAATAAACAGTGAATGTCTAAATGCCCCCAAATGAACAACTCACATCTAAATAGCAAATGATATGTGATCTCAAAATGCTGGATAACTCTCCCTAGCGTCCTCCAGAGGAAGAGAGAAGGTTTGGGAGTGAAAGTCCGGAAGCCAGTGGGACAAATACACATGTAAAGTGTCAGGAAATAGAATATATAAGAGGTTTAAGAATGTCCTGCGGTAAACATGTATCACATTACAAATCATTGTGTGCATACTGTTGTTAAAATAGGAGTTACAAAAAGTATAGTTTGACATTATTTATTAAGGATGCATCTTGTATTCACATGCATTGTGGCTCTTCAATTACTGAGCTTTTTACCAAATTGGAAAAAAAATGGCTCTTCTTGCTATTTTGGTTGCTGAGCCCTGGCTGAGACTGTTTTCCTCCTTAATGTCCCCCTGTGTAAATTGTGGCTAATTGACTATTCTTTTGTCCCAAGTATCAGAGGGGTAGCCGTGTTAGTCTGGATCTGCAAAAGCAACGAGGGGTCCTGTGGCACCTTGTAGACTAACAGAAATGTATGAGCATAAGCTTTCGTGGGCAAAGACCTGCTTCGTCAGATGCACCTGACGAAGTGGGTCTTTGCTCACGAAAGCTTATGCTCATACATTTCTATTAGTCTATAAAGTGCCACAGGACCCCTCGTTGCTTTTGTTCCAAGGGACTTATGAGGCTTACTTAAAGTTTGGCATGTTCTGTGAGTTCTTGGATAGGATATTTTTTCAAACCATGAGCATCCAATATGGCATACAATGTGTGTAACAAACATTCAAATTGAGGAACAAACAAAAATTGTTAGTGGTGGAAAGTTAAGATGCTGTGACATTCCTTCCTGTGGTGTAAATAAACATTTTTGTAAGCTCTTTTGTAAGTCTTTATTTTCAACTATTCAAGTGAGGGGTTGCCATAATGGAGATTGAATTTACACATATCTCCAAATGAGGTACTGGAGAGAAGATATTGCAAAGATTTTTTGCTGTTAGTGAAATTTCTAAAATAGTGAGTGTAGTTCTCAACAACTGACATCACACAGACAAAAAAGCAAAAGTCGTCGGTTTCCAAAAAAAAAGTTAGGCATTGACTGGAAAAGTAGGGAACAGATTGTGTAAGTCTCAAAAATAACTTATGCTCCGTGGAACGTATGCAGCTTAACAGGAAGGAATTAAAGAAAACAGAATTGTTTCAAAATATTTTTGTCAGTTTGACACAACGCATAACCCCACTCCCCGCAATTGTTTAACTCACTTTAAAAACAGGGTTGGATGATCTTGACAATTTTTATTTAAAAGGCGCTATATAAACCTGTAATTTAACTTTCAGTTTCCACATATAAGTCACATTTTGGATATTTATTCAGTGATATGCAACTAAATTCCACACAAACCCAAATAAACATGAAGAGCTGATGTTTTTAAAAAAGGAAGAGAAACAGTTTCTTCATTTTCTGATCTTTTTACTGTTGCAAAGGACAACCTTCGTTATTGTACTTAAATGAGGACCAAACCATTCCTAGGAATGATAGGGTACTGATCTCTACCTCAGCACTGGGAAAATAATGAGGGAAATCATTAGAGACAGGATTATACATGCTGAGATGGGTAAAGCATAAGAAGAACAAGCCAGAAAAGTGCTTATAAGCATAAATCACACAGCTCACTTTTTAGAATTCTTTGGCAGTACCATGAATTTACACGTGATTTTTTATGCTCCCAGAAAACTTTTGATGAAGAAGCTACTCAGGAACCTTGTTAACCACAGTGTGAGTATAAGATCTGTCACAGATTAAGCACTAGAGTGGATCAAAGAATTTGAAGAACTGTTATAGTAATGGTACCAAGTATCGGAGGGGTAGCCGTGTTAGTCTGGATCTGTAACAGCAACAAAGGGTCCTGTGGCACCTTATAGCCTAACAGAAAACTTTTGAGCATGAGCTTTCGTGAGCACAGACTCACTTCATCAGATGCTGGTCTTGGAACTCTGCAGGGCCCTGAGGGGTTATACCTGGCCCTGCAGAGTTCCAAGACCAGCATCTGATGAAGTGAGTCTGTGCTCACGAAAGCTCATGCTCAAAACTTTTCTGTTAGGCTATAAGGTGCCACAGGACCCTTCACTGCTGTTATAGAAATAGCATCTTTCTACTTTTTGTCAATTTCAACCCACTCTAATAGCATCTGCTGACTTGAGAGGAATGGAGGGCAGAAGGTATAGCATATATATACAGGGATGATTCTCAGGTTTGAAAGAATAATGGGATATCTCGAGTACTATATGCTGTGTAATATATTTATGCAGCTCAGGTACATCCAACATATGGTTGCTAAAATTATCTTCCTTATCTGTTGCTCTAATTGTATCACTCTCCATCTGATTATTTAAATCTCAGTGTCTTAATAGTAAATTTTTCATGGTGTTTAAATAAGGAACACATGCACATGAGGACTATGACTAATCAATCGCATCTTATTTTTACAGACAAATCAGGAACAGCCATCTGCAAAACAGTGGGAAGTTAGCAATTTATGCCTTGGAGACTTCTGGGATAGCCTGTCATAGCATGGAACCTTATTTATAAGAGCAAAATGGGACTATATCTAAGAACACTCTTAGGTGATGGAAAAAATCTTAAATTATGATCAGTGGGTTGTTCTTGACTGACTTTGCAATGTTCACGTTGGCTTTTCCTCATGCCTTTCTGTTGGATATAAGTTTTGTGTGGCATCTACCACAGTCAGATTAAGCACTTGTGGTGTCTAGTGTGGTTTGGTTTGTTAGGTTTTCTTTACTTTGTGTGTGGGGTGGGGGGAGCATAGGGGAGGGATTGTTTATTTTTAATAAAACCTCTCCAAAAGTTTCAAGTGTTCTAGGAGAGTAAATGATTATGTATATTATGATGAGATTCTTCATTTTTCATTCTTTTCAATACCAAACATGCTAAGTTATACATGTGGGGGGGTGTGCATGGGTGTGTAAAGATGAGTTTCTAATAGCTGGTTCTACAAACTCAACCTGGGCTCTAAAAGTCTAGCTGGGGTCTTTATTTTGCAAGCATTATCATTTGTAATAGAAAATTGGAGACCAAATTATGCCATTGCAATAGCCCTATCAATTTCCTGGTCTATATTGGTCAGATTCACAGTCATAGGATTTTAAAAATAATGTTTCATTATTTCTGCTATTTAAATATGAAATTTCACTGTGTTTTTATTGTTGGGAGCCTGACCCAAACAGAAGGTGTAGGGGCGGGGGGCTTGCACAGTTATGCAGGAGTTGTGATACTGATACCCTTACTTCTGCGCTGCTGCTAGTGGCAGCACTGCTTTCAGAGTTGGGCAGCTGGAGGAAGGTGGCTGCTGGCCAGGTGTCCAGCACTGAAGGAAGATGACATGGTATTGCCAGTCTTATTTTCTGCATTGCTGCCTGCAGAGCTGGGCCCTCAATGAGCAGCTGCCACTGTCCAGACACACAGTTCTCAAGGCAATAGTGCAGCAGTAAGGGTGGACTTGGATGGTATTGCCTCCCATTACTTCTGTGCTGCCACTGGGAGGCTGCTGCTTTCAGGGCATGGCACCTGGCCAGTAGATATTGCTCTCTGGTTGCCCAGCTCTGAAGGCAATGCAGAAGTAAGGGTGGCAACACAGCAACCCCCTGCAACTCCCTTTTGGGTCAGGATCCCCAATTTGAGAAATACTAGTCTCCTCACTGTATAGTATAGGGTAGAAGCTCACAAAAGACCAGATTTCATGGTCCAAGACATGCTTTTCATGGCCATGATTTTGGTAGCCTTTAGTGACATCTGTTCCGTTCCACTTCCTTTAATGACAGAAACCCAGTAAAAAGTTCTATTGATGGTGCACAAGAAAAAACATTCTCTTTTAGCTGTGTTGGCTCTACAGAGCTAAAGAGCAAAAGATAATAACCACTGAGGCCCTGTTTCTGCAAACGTGTCAGAACATGAATAACTTTACACGGTGCTGCACTCTTTGCAGGATAATTATTACCCTTTTATCACTACAGTCAGCAGGTGGGACTATATGCACACACGAAATAGATCAGTGAGTAAGAGGAAGACATTTTTATTAGTTAATTTTTAAAGGCAAAGCTGTACTTTACAGTAAGAAACTGCTGTCAGCTTAAGAGACAATCAGTTATTTTAATGTAATGAAAATATTCCCTCTTAAAAGTAAAAAGAAAGTGAGCCCAACTCTATTTCAAGCATCTTCATCTAATTTTGTCATCTCCCTCATTTTGTATTTGTGATCTAACTGGTAAGGAGCCACAGGAAGGGCTCCTAGTTAAAGACCAAGGCAGAGAGCATGCAATCATGATCTATTTAAAGAACAATAATGCAAATCACTGCAAAAAATAAGGTTAGATTAAAAAAAATCCTATTATTGAAGGTTTAAGGCCAGTGACTCTGCTTCATAAACACTAAATTGCTGGGTTGCACAATATAAATACAAATCTCTCTGCAATATCTGAAATGTATTCTTATGTTATGAGTGACTAAATATATTTATTTATGCATCTCCATTAGTAAGACACTTAAAAAATGCAAACTGAGGCCCTGACTCTGAAAGAGAGAGACTGCCCCGCCCCACACCCTAATTGCAGAATTGGGGCCCAGTGAGCTCATCATGTGTGTAATTACTGTACTGTTATTAACCAGAGCAAGGGATAAGGGATTCTACTCTATGGTGAAGAATTAGGCTAGACCTGTAATACAAAATAGTTCATTAGGAATGCAATTTTAAACATAACACTTAAAATGGTAACAGCCAAAATAGCTATACCATGAGGGTAAAATACAATTATAAAGTATAATTGCCCCATTTGCATTATACCTGTTTTGTTTTGTTTTGTTTTAGCAGCATGGTACAGATTAGGATCAGGGAACATCTCTTTAATGTGGTCATTCTAATTTATATTAAAATAGTACCTACATGTCCTAAGCAGGAACATAGCTTGAGCCTGTCCTAACAAGAAAGAAGAAAGTGTCAAATCAGCTATGATGGAAAAGTGTGAAGCCTGAGATTTTCCTCAGGGTTGGCTCATCCCCACTGCTCATGGCAGGGTTTCTCCAGCCAAATAATTGCATGATCCTAGGATTGTGACAGCTAAACACTAAGCAGACAGCAATGAACTTATCCTCTCACCAGGGTAGGAAGTATTAGCTCTAGTTCCGCAGTGTCCAATACAATCCCTGTTTGCCACGGCAAACAGGGCAGTGTAGTGTGGCAAACTTGGGGCACCACTCTGGCCATTCTGCACACGTGCCCCACCACATGGTGGGACAAGCCTGTGGCAGCGGGAGTGGAGGCAGCTTCTCCAGCCCTGCTGGGCTCCAGCCACGGGGTGGCTCGCGTGGTGCAGCTTCAGCCCTGGCATGGCTGCAGTGAGTAATTTCATGGGAGGGAGGTGTGCCTGGCTGGGGGGGACGCCTGGTTCAGGGAGTCAGCACCTGGGGAAGCGGGGGGGATTGTGACGATCCATTACATTTGTTTTGGACACCTCTGCTCTAGCTGACACCTGGGAAACCAAGGCACAGGGAGATTTAAAAACTATTGCCGGGTTTCCTCCATGGACAAGGCTGCTAGAACTGGTATCTTGAGTCCTAGGGTCTTGATCCACTGCTATAACCACAAGGTCAGCTGTGCTCACCCCTGTAATCCCAGTGCTTTTATCAGTCAGAGGAAACAACACATTCCCAATGTGCCGACAGCCCTGGGAGGCCCAAGGCACTACCCTGTCCATGACCCTGCTGGGGCAGGTTCTGGGATGGCTCTGACACCCCAGCTGCATGCCTGTTACGACCCGTCACAAACAGTAGTCAGAGACTGCGGGTGTCACCAGATCCAGAGGGACACAGGGGGCTGGAACAATGTGTTTCAGGGTGGTGGGTCTGAGAGCCACTCAGCCAAACTATAACTACTTCAGGAGGAGGGATAGCTCAGTGGTTTGAGCATTGGCTTTGTAAACACAGTGTTATGAGCTCAGTCCTTGAGGAGACCATTTAGGGTCTGGGGCAAATACTACTATTTAGCCCTTATACTCCAAATAACTTAAAAAAAATCTTTCAGGGATAGTGCTTAGTCTTGCTGTGAGGGCAGGGGACTGGACTCAATGACCTCTCTGATGAATAGTAACAGAGAGGTCACCATGTTCGCCTGTACTCCAACTAAGCAGCGGAAATGTAGCACTTTAAAGACTAACAAAATGATTTATTTGGTGATGAGCTATCCTGGGACAGACCAGGTCTGTCCGGTGAAAGCTCAGCACCGAATACATCATTTTGTTAGTCTTTAAAGTGCTCCATTTCTGCGTCTCTCTGATGAAGCAGGTCTTTGCCCACCACAGCTCATATCGAAAATATCTGTTAGCCTACAAGGTGCCACAAAGCTTCTTGCTATTTTTGCAGATACAGACTAACTCCGCTACCCCTCTGACAGGAATGACCTCTCCAGGCCCCTTCCAGTTCTGGGAGACCGGTACCTACATGTAATAGGGTGGAACCTCCGGCAAGCCAGGGGACGCTGCAGCCCCCCTCCTTCCCGCACCCCAATCCTGTCCCCGCCCCATTGACCTTCCTGGGGCCCCCTCCAGACCCGGCAGCTTCCACGTGTCCCAGCCCAGGGGGCGGGGGCCGGCGCGCTCCGCCCACCAGCACCCCGCCCCCCTCCCCGGGGAGGAGTGTGACACCCGGAACCTTCCGCGCCGGGGCCGCGCGGCAGCTGGGCCCGCTTTGAGCGTGGCACCGCGCGGCCTGGCAGCATGGCGGCGCCCGGGCGGTGCTGTCTGCGGAGAGGTGAGGGCGCGGGGGGAGGGCTCCAGCCCCGCTCCCCGAGTGGGGCGACGGTGGGGGGGTGACTTGGCCCAGGCCGGGCTGGGCGCCCCCGGCCTCGCGGGCCCCTCAGGGGCCTGGGCTGTGGGGGCTCCCGGCTCCGGGGCAGCGGTGGTTCTGACTTCCGCGGGACGGGCCCGGCTGCGGCGGGGCTCGGGGCCCCGAAACGCCCCAGCTAGAGAAGCGCCCCCGACACGGCGGGAGCTGCGGGCGGCAGCCGGTCTGCGCGCTCCGAGCTGCCCGCTGCGGGCGGGGGGCCGCGAACGAGCCTTGCGCTTGTTTTGCTGCGCGGTGGAGCCGCTGCCCGCAGAATCCTGCTGCGTCGGGTGGCGAGACTGTGGAAACGGCCTTGCACATAATCCTGAGCGAGGGCGTCTCCCTCCCGAGAGCGGCCAGGCCTGGGCCGGGGTTTGAGCCTAAATAATTTCATGCAGTAAGTAACGGGCTTTCCTGGGGAGGACAATTGTTAGTCTTAAAGGTGCTACAGGGTTGGTTCTTGGTGAAGCTGCAGACCAACGCGCCCGCCCCTCTGAGATTGTTGTGAATAGATTGTCACCGGAGGTGTGTAGAAATAGCTTCACGCAAGAGGCTGGAATAGATCTTTAAAGACCCGAAAAGCCTCTACCCTGGCATATGGTAACTGGTGAAAGGGACAGTATTAAAAACTTCTAATTTTCTTTTTTGTATTTTTAAACAGTTCTGTCTGAGATTCCCAACTGTATTTTCCCCAGGATTGATCAATGTACCTCAGTAGTTCCCTGCCTCGGAAACACAGCGCTATCCATTAGACACTATGCTGCTGCAAAGTGAGTGTTTGCTCTGTTTCAAACCATCTGTTTCTGTAGTTGTGGGTAACACACGTGGGTTTTAAAATGCAGACTCTTTAATGATGCCTTGAATGTGGATGTGAACAGCTCAGTTGGGCATATCGCTAGCATAACTTGGCAATTTTTTTCCTACTATATTGTTAGCAGCTCTTTTGGAAATGGTCACCTATGGTGAAACACTTTCTGAAGAAGGGTAATTGCTTTGCCATAGTCACAATATTTTTATGGAAACGGAGAGAAAGCCGTGCTAGTCTATATACTATCAAAATGCAAAAGCAGTGCAGTAGCACTTTAAAGACTAACAAAATAATTTATTAGGTCTTGAGCTTTTGTGGGACAGACCCAATTCTGGTATGACTATGGCTAGTATGTCTGTGACTGAAGAAGTGGGTCTGTCCCATGAAAGCTCATTGCCTAATAAATTATTTTGTTAGTCTTTAAAGTGCTACTGGACTGCTTTTTTGTTTTTATTTTTGTGGCAGTATATCTATAGATTGCCAATATACTTCTTAGTGCTCATCCTTCTAAAGCTATTTCTTCCTTTTATGTGCTCTTTGGTCTCCCATTCTCAGAAGTCTTAAAAAATAGATAATGTCATGAAGGCACTTGGGTCTGCCCATAGAGAGCTGTTTGCAGGATTGGAACTTAAGATGGTTAGCAGTATCTAGATGGATTCAGGAAGGGAAAACCATGAAATATATAAAATACTTGTATGAACACATATATAGCCTTGTAATTGTGTAAGTATCAATACTCTGTCTTGCCTCTCAGCATAGCTATTCACCTTTGGGTGTGTTTTTTTTTTTCCCCCCCCCCTTTGGTAGACTTCAGTATTTTTTTTTATGTCAAAAGCGCTCAGATACAATAGAATAAAACTATCTATGTGGTAGTGCTATGGTATATACCTTCTCCTTCAAACTTAGAGTTTGACGGAGGAGGTATATAAATTAAGTATGTTTTGTACAGGACAATCATATCTCCCTGTCCACCAAGCCCTGGGGAGCCAGGAAGGAAGCAGCAGTCCCCAGAGCTCCCCAGGAGCCCCAGGGAAACTGCAGCTGCTAGCCCTCCTGCAGCTCCGGGAAGCCGCAGCCACTGGCCTTGCTGCAGCGCATGTGCTCCCCAAGCTCCGCAGGAGTGTGAGGGATGTGTCAGCCACCCAGGCTCTCCTGCTTCGCCAAGGCTCGGAGAACTCCGAGAACTGCACCTGCACAGCTGCTGGCGGAAAAGGTCTGTGGGGAGAGGGCCTAGATATGTGTCAATTAGTTCCTTTTAAAAAGTAAGTTGGGATGCCTTTTTGGTGTCCTAAATACAGGACCATCCCGCCTAATATGGGACAGATGGTCACTTAAGTTTTATGTCAGTCATGTATAGAGTCAGAAAAAAAAATTATAACCTAAGAAACTCATAGGTATAGCGTTTTCTACATGAGCTTGTTGTTATGTAGTGTTCTGGGAAGCAGTATGTGATCACCTGATACATATGTATGAAGGAGTGCAGTTGCAAATACAGTAAAACCTGGGTTATCTGGCATTTGGATAACCATCATGTTGAGCTAACTGGCATGTGGAGGGGCTAGCTGACCAGCTGATGGCACTGGGGTTGGTGAAGTGGGACAGCTACCTGCTGCATCGGTGGCAGTGGGAGGGAGCCCACAGGTGGCTATGAACCAACCTGCATCGATCTGCAGGGAATCCCAGCCAATGGGAGCACAAGGGACGCAGCCTGCAAGCCAGCACAGTTTCCCTGTGTAGCTGTCTGGCACAGAGTTGCTTCCCACCCATGGACTGGATGCAGCTGGCCGCTTACCTGGATCTGGCCCACAAGGTTCACGATGTTCCCGTGCCCCTCCCCACTCCCGGACCCAGGAGTAGGGAGCCAGCGCTGGCACTCCAGCTGCACTGGGAGTGCGTCTACACTAGCAAGTGCGTTCGAAATTAGGATCGGAAGACCGAATTCTTTCGAAAGAAGCCGCGGAGCATCTATACTGCCATGGTGCTCTTTCGAAATTAACTCCCCCATTCTTTCGAAGTTCGTCGTCCTCTCCTGGGGTGGGAAAAGCGCCCTCTTTCAAAAGAGAGCAAATGTAGATGCTCCACGAGCCGCTCTTCGAAAGAGCGGATTCTCCATGGCTGCAATCAGCTGGCAGGTGGTGGCTCTGCTCCCAGCACAAGCGGAGGTGTGTGTTCCAGCGTCCGGCTGCTTTTCAGAACTCGGGCTCCCAGAAGCCCTCAGACAGGAGGCTGAGAGTGTGCAGGCAGCAGGGAGTCCACGCTGCTGCCCAGCTGTCCAGCAAGGGTGATGCTGCAGCCCACCTACCATGGCCAGAGCCTCTGACCCCTGCCCACGCCAGGGGCCCCCCAAGGACACCGGGGAGCTCTCCCAGGAGGGGAGCCAGCCCCCCAAGTGCCAGGTCCCCTCCTGGACTGACGCCAAGCTGCAGGACCTCCTTGCCTTCTGGGCAGATGAGGAGGTCCTGCAGCAGATGGGGGTTCCGGTGCCAAAACGCACCCATGTTCGAGCGCCTCGCCAAGGGCCTCACCAGCCAGGGTCACCCCACCCGGACCAGGTGAGGTTCAGAGTGAAGGCGCTCCAGCAGGCCTACTGTCAGGCTTGGGACACAGTTGGCTCGTCAGGGGCAGTGCCCACCAGCTGCCCCTACTATAAAGAGCTCGACCGCCTCCTTGGGCCCAAGGAGGTGGGACCCCTGGCTGTGTTCCTTGACATGGCGGACCTGCCCCCCCAACGAAGCCAGAGCAGGAGGGGCCAGGGACCGAGTGGGAGGACCGCCCCAGACTTCCAGCCACCTGCAGGCGGCCACCAAAGCTCCCAGCCAGCAGTGATAACGAGGGCTTGAGCGAGGGGGCCCTCGTCATCGAAGTCCCTTCGGGCCCATCCAGCCTGGCCCCCCCGGATCGCGCCTCGCCCAAGCTCCTGGAGGGACCCACAGGTATGTACTGTGCACGCAGGCATCTGTAGGGCTGGTGGAGGGGGCGCGCAATCCCACCCGGGCTGGCTGCAGCCCACCCATGGGGACATCAGCCCCAGGACATGGACGGGCCAGATGGCCCCACTGCCCCGGCCTCACAGGGCCGACGTGTGGCGCTCAGCACCATGTGGCCCGGACGGTACCACAGGCCGTGGAGGGACCGAGGGGGGCAGGGGAGAGCCAGCGTTCCCACACCCCGATGGGGAGCCCAGGATGCTGTCCCTGCAGGACCACTGGGATAGGGTGGGAGGGTTCGGGGGTCCGTCACCAGGACTAATGACCCATTCCTCTCCCCTTATGTCTTCACAGCTGCAGCAGCTGGACCAGCCCCACAATGGGCCCGGGGAGCCCAACCACAGAGGACAAGGCGGAGCAGCCCAGGCCCCGGATGGGGACAGCATGGGCTGCCGCCGCTGGCGCCACCAGGCCGAGGAGGAGGAGGCAGGGGACACGGCTGCTCTGAGGGAGCTGACGGGCATCGTGTGGGAGTGTCTTGCCTTGGAGCGGCAGGCATGGGACTGGATGGCGTCCAAACTGGATGCCCTCACCCAGGCTGTGGTCAGCCACCTGGCCCCTGCTGTGGCTCCATTGTGGGCCACTCCCATACCTGCGCCCCCCTCCTGCCCCAGCGTTTCCCCCCAGCCCCCTGCCTTCCCCACACTGAACTCCCTCCCTACCCCCCCCACCCCCGGAGGTCGACCTTCAGGCCCTGCTCCTTCCCCATCTCCCCCGGGCAGCCTCGTCTACCTGGCCCACACCCTGCTGGCCAGCTGGAGGTTGAGCTCCCAGCTTCCCCCCTCCATGCTGAGCCCGACGCAGGTGTGGGGACTACTCCCGAGCCATGCGCCTACCTCCCCATGCTTCTGGCCCTGGCCCGGCCCCAGCGGGGCCCCAGGGAGGAAGGGGTAGGAGCGGGTGATGGGGGCTTCTGGCCATCGAGCCCCGTGGAGGGGTAAGGCCTCCCACCTCCCATGTAAATAATTCTCCCCACTTACCCTCCCCCCACATGTATATAGTTCCCCCTAGAAAATGAGGGGCACAGTTCTTCAAGTAAATAGTTTATTTTTATGGTTTAACCTGTCCCCCCCGTGCATGGGTGTGTGCAGGGTGTGGGTGGGGGAGGCGTGTGTGTGCAGGCTGCGGGCGGGATGGGAGCGTGCAGGATGGGAGGGTAACTGTGGCCCCTGCTCAAAGGCCTGGTGCAGGGCCTCCCTTACATGCACCCCACTCTGCTGGGCACAGGGCGGCAAGGGGCTGTTCATACCCACGTCCCGCCTCGGCATCCCACTCCTGCATATAGGGCTCGTGTTTTGCCTCCACCAGGTTCTGGAGGGTGCAGCAGACTCCAACCACTGCTGGGACGTTGGGGAGGCCCACCTCCAGCCTGGCGCAGAGGCATCTAAAATGCCCCTTGAGGCGGCTGAACGCCCGCTCCACGATGTTCCAGGCGCGACTCAGCCACGCGTTGAAAAGGTCCTGGCTCGGCTAGGTGTGCCCGGTGTAGGGCCGCATCAGCCAGGCCTGCAGGGGGTAGGCTGCATCTGCCACGATGCAGGGTGGCATCGTCATGTCCGCAATGGGGAGCTCCCGCCAGGGGATGAAGGTCCCCTCGGCCAAACGACGTCCCAGCCCTAAGTTCCGGAAGACCCTTGCGTCATGTGCGCGGACAGACCAGCCCACGTAGATGTCCTGGAACCGGCCGTTGGCGTCAACCAGGGCCTGCAGGACCACCGAGTGGTAGCCCTTGTGATTCATGTAGACCCTGCGGCTGTGCTCGAGGGCCTGGATGGCAATGTGGGTTCCCAACACGAACCAGCTGCCTCAGGAGCACCTTGTTGATTGCCCGGACGACCTGCAGGGCATGGGGGGGCACACTCGTGAGGGTGGGGTGGGGTGCAGCTTGCCTGTCCGTGCCCATCTCGCATCCCTGTCCCTGGGGTGCCCACCCATGCCCGCCCTTCTCCCGATGGTGCCTGTCACCAGGCTGACCCTTATCCCCCGCTGCCGCATGTAGTCTAAGTGTGAGCTGGGCACGGCTTACCTCGATGAGGATGGCTCCGATGGTGGCTTTGTTCACCCCGAACTGGTGGCCGGCGGATCGGTAACTGTCCGGGGTGGCCAGCTGCCATAGGGCGATGGCCACCCTTTTGTGAACGGGGAGCGCCAGCCTCAGGTGTGTGTCCTGGTGCTGGAGGACTGGGGTGAGCCAGTGGCGCAGCTCCAGGAATGTCTCCTTGGTCATCCTGAAGTTCTGTAGCCACCAGTTGTCACCCCAGTCCTCCAACACCAGCCGGTCCCACCGGTCGCTGCTTGTGGGGAAGCTCCACAGGCGGCGGATGACCCAGGGGACCAGCTGGGGGCGTTGCGCTCTGAGGGTGGCATCCAGGAGGGTGGCTATTGTGGTGGCCACCTGGAACCGATGAAGCACAGTGGCCAGGACCACGGCTGGAGGGGTGCTGCTTGGAGGGGGGTGCTGCTCGGGGTCCATGGGGGACCAGGTTGCCACCTCTTGATCACGCTTTCTCTCTCTTGCTCTCGCTCTGCCTGGGGACAGGGTTGCTGGCCCTCGGCATGTGCAGGCTGAGGTCGGGCGGGGGGAGGGGGCACCAGGGCCCTTGCGGTGGCCCCGGAAGGGCTCATCTGCCATGTGACCCAGCCCAGGGCATTTGTGGATGCTCTCTTTCAAAAATGTGCTGGGGGCCTTTGAAAAAACAGACCGAACCTTTGGTGCCCGCTGGTGTGTGCGGACGCTCTGTTTCGAAAGACCATCTTTCAGTGTTCTCGCAGCCTGGGTGTTGGAAGGAGGAGGATGCTGATCTTTGTTGCAGCAGGAGTGCGAGTGCTGGCTCACCCTTGTGTGTGTGTGGGGCGGGGTGTGTGTCCCAAGCCTCGCAGGCCGGATCAAGGCAAGCCACTGCTGTATCTGATCCATGGGCTGTAGATTCTCCACCCCATCCTAGGTGATACTACCTGAATAGTATAACTGGAGTCAGTTGAGCTTAGGTTGAGTTTCCGCAGTGTCTTTGCTGCACTTCATCAATGGGAGAGCATCTCATCTTACTCTTCCTGGGAAACTGGAGTATTGAAGTTAAGTAGAGACTGCTCTGCTGTTGATTGAAGACTCTCCAACTTGACATCTGTTACATCAATTGCAGCCTGTGATTACCAGGAGGGAGGGATAGCTCAGTGGTTTGAGCATTGGCCTGCTAAACCCAGGATTGTGAGCTCAGTCCTTGAGGGTGCCATTTAGGGATCTGGGGCAAATAGATTTTTTTTAAAAAGTTGGGGGGGGAGGTGCTTGGTTCTGCCAAGAAGGCAGGGAGCTGGACTTGATGACGTTCCAAGGTCCCTTCCAGTTCTATGAGATGTGCATTTCCATATAGTAGCCTCAGTCTCCCCAGTAGTAAAGACAAGGCCTCATTAATAGTCTTTTGGGTCCGATTTGTCTTCACTCTTCCTACTGTGTTTACAGTGTGTAGATGGGCTGGGCAGGCGAGAAGTCCAGCGCAGTTCTGATTGACATTTCATGAGAACTAGGCCATACCGAGATGCAGTTCCAATTAAACTGTTGTGTATTCAAACCCATGCTAAGCGTTAAGGTAAATTGTCTTACATTTATAATTTTGATTTCCAAAAGGACTGCAAAGAGAAGTGCAAAGGATGCCAAGGAGAAAACTTCAGAAGCTGAGGAAGCAAAAAAAAAGGGTACTTATAGGCGGAAGTTAGCAGGCAAGCCAATGGATGATGTGTATTTAACATGGCTGTACAAAAGGCCAGTCTATGAAGCAGAGGTGGCTGTGGACATGCTGAAGAAGTTTCAGCAATTGGACTTCACGAATGCAAAACAATACGTATATGCTAACCTGAACTTGGATATGGCACTGGAGAAAAAGGTAAGCTGAGAATACCTACAGATTTGCAATTGTGATATTTTACAAAATTACCTTTCTTATCTGCAGGAGAAAGAAGTGCAGTATGGTGAAGTGTCTTTCCCATTGTCTTGCTCTGGCTCATCTTCCCAAACCTCTCACATTGGGCAACATGTTTCTGCTAGGTGTTCAGTGTTCTTTCACAGGCAGCACTGTACTTTTGCAGAACTATACTTGGCATCCTCCAAATTCCGCAGCTAAAGACATGTTTCCCTCTGGTTATCAACAATTTCTGTTGTTCTTATGTTTCAAAGTCTGTTGTGTAGTTAAAGTCCTGTTCCAAGAGGCGATCATTGTCAAAATAACTCATCTGTGTTCATGTAGTCCCTTTTAAGCTGTGTAGATCTTCTAAAGTTGGCTGCTGCTGTGCTGTATTGAACAGCAATCCAGGTTTAATCCTTAATAATTGTAAACCTCCTCTACCAATACCTCAGCTTTGGATTTGTCACCTAAAAAGAATAGCTCAAGTCTGGAAATCTCCCTCAAATCCTCCTGCCTGAAGACCAACATAAATAATTAATATTTTACTATGTAATTTAGAACAAACTGATAAACAACAACAAGTCATGAGGACCGGATGATATTCACTCAAGAGTTCTGAAGAAACAAATGTAAAATTGCACAACTGCTAACCTGTAGTTTGTAACCTATCATTTCAATCCGCTTCTATACCAAACGACTGGAGTATAGCTAATGTGATGCCTATTTTTAAAGGTGGCTCCAGAGGTGATCTTGGTAATTACTAGCTGATAAGCCTGACTTTAGTACTGTGCCAGATGGCCATTTGGTTTGACCTAATATGGTCATTCTCTTCCTTCTGCCCTCAGCATGAAGAAGAAATAATTTTCTTTCCTCTTTCCCCTTTTTATTTTTTACCTTCTCTATTCTCCTTTTTGTTAGGCAATGGTTCTCAGCCTGCGGTTACGTGTACCCCTGGAGGTACACAGTAGCTCTCCAGAGGTGTACATCAACTCTCCTATACATTTGCCTCGTTTTATAAAAAGCACTAGTGAAGTCAGCATAAACTCAAATTTTATACAAGGACTTGTTTACACTACTCTATATGCTTTGTACTGAAATATAAGTACATTCATTCAATTTCAGTTTCTCTGCAAGGGCCTTAGCATCTTTGAATGATATAATTTCTCTCCTGGCAACAAGACAGGACAAGCATCTAGTATTGTAGTTTCATTAGGCTCCTTCGGTGTTTCAAGAGAATAATAAATTGAACTAGAGGGACAAAAATATAGAAGTGCGTAAAGCATCAGTTCGTTCTCTTTTCATATTTCAAGTAATGCATGATAAAGATTATCCATTGGTAAAATCAGGAACTTTATGTACCAAAAATAAATATGGGGTAGAACTGTTCCTCTTCATTTGTAATTTCAAAGTTCATAGTCAATATACAACACAAATGTTCGTATAATGGATCAGCTCCACACAAGCAAGAAACATATATCACCATCCTGCCCAAAAAAAGCCTTATAAGTCAAGTTCCAGTTAGTCTTTAGATGTCCCACAGTAAGATAGTTTTAAATTCGCACAAAGCACTTTTTTTTTTTCCCAGAAAAAAGTGGATCAGTTTGTCAGCACCATTCATCTGCCGTACCCTTTTGCAAATGAAATGAATAAAGTTCTGGTATTCACAGAGGTGAGTAGAAGTATGTTATTTAAGTCTTATGTTTCAGCTACATTATGTATACAACAAATGTTGAACGCTTGGTTCATCTTTATGTTTGTGTAGGACCTTTCATTCTGTAGTGTCCCAAGGTATTTACAAAGTTTCGTAAGCTAAAGGCTACCATTGGCTCTAATTGCTTAACAGTTGAATACCTTAGTTGCTACTTTTTTTGTTTTCTGCTGTCTTGTTTAAATATACTTATCAGTTAGCAGAATATTTTAATACAGTTGGGCCTTCCTGGACTGGCACCCTCTAGAACAGACTGTTCCCAAACACAGGAGTTGGTGTACAAAGAGAGAGCAGTGCTGGCCCCAGTTCCCAGGTTCCCTTTCTGTCTATCAGCTGTGGCCAATGGGTTACAAGCTGCCAGCCCTCCTACCCCAGCCCGGCTGTGCGTCTGGCCCCGCTCCAGGCCCTGGCACCCCTTGCCCCCCTCCCCCCACCAAGCTCAACCCCTCTGCAGACCCAGCTCAAAGCCCCCCACGCTGGGGGTTCCAGCTCCAACCCACTCATGGGGCTCAGGCTTCAGCTCTCCCCCAACCCCCATGTGCGTGCAGGGCTTGGCTCGGCTTCTACCCTGTACCCACCACCCGCGCAGACCTGGCTCCTACACCCCGGCCAGCTCAACACCCCACCCAAACCCCAGCAGACCCAGCTCCAAGCCCCCGGATGGCTCAACACCCCGCCCAAACCCTCGAGGTTCCAACTCCCGCACCCTAAGTTCCAACCCCCGCACCCTGTCTCAACTCCACCCCCCCACCCTGCATCTCTCGTGCAGCCCTAACCCACCTCAAACTTAACCCCCTGGACTTGTGCAGAAATCAAGGTACCTTGAGGGACTACTGTATATATTTTGCCTCATGCCTTGGAGCCTGGTATTTGTAACTCTGGAAAATCACCAAAAAGAGCTAATTTCATGACATGTAAGAACCTTAACTTCTGGAGACTTCCAGCTGATTTTAACCATTTTAATTGGGTATAAAGTGAAAAGCAACTGTATCACAAGCAGCGTAAGGTTTCAAGGATAATGGCCAACAGCATGAAATGCACCCAGAAGATGAAATGAAACCACAGCAGAAACTTGAATCCAAGTGTTCTGTAGTCACAGTGGCTTGCATCCACAAGCAACCACATTCTACCCACAGCTCCACCTAGTGTAGATTATAAAGGCAGCCCTAGACAGAATACTGTAGTTTTAATATGAAGTGACAGACACATGGAACATGGTTGCATTCTTTGTGGTAGAAAACAACACTTGAAGCCAGCTGGCCATCTGCAGACTCTGAAAGGCCCTAGAGGCCTGCGCTGATGACTGAGAATCCAGGGGCAAAGGGGATTCCAGTAGGACCTCTAATATGTGAGCCATTTTAGCAATAGGTGGCTATCGTGTGGAGGCTCTGGATATTCATGCTGTTACTTTCTGACTACCGTATCTAACAAAGGTGTCCACTTTTCATCCACTTTGCTTTCATTGAGTTCCCTGTCTAAGTCAGATACCCAGGAAAAATGGTTTTGTAAAATGAACTGAGTATCCCCAGCAGATTTCTGTGCTGCGGTATCACCAACTTTTTTCCTTGTGCCCTGTGCATAGTAGGTAAGCATATGTTTGGTGGTTTCTGTTCAGCACTGAGGTCTGATAGTAAACTAACTGGGATCACATGCAGAGAACAAGTAATTTCCAAACATCTTTTCAAGTAAAGGTCTGAAATATTTGTTTAATGGTAGCTTGCAGAAATACAGCACTTTCAAGGCTAACAATGATTTATTTGGTGATGAGGTTTTGTGGGACAGAGCCACTTCTTCAGATCAGTTTCATTTCCAATACAGACTGTCCTGTATTAGAAATGAAGTTGATCTGAAGAGGTGGGTCTGTCCCATGAAAGCTCATCACCAAATAAATCATTTTGTTGGTCTTTAAAGTGCTACATTTCTGCTGCTTTGGTTTGATGGAGTACAGACTAACACAGCTACTTCTCTGTTACTGTTCACCTCAAGGAAGTTATTAACAATTACCTTTACTAGTGCACTAAAACTTTTTCCAGTTTTTCTTTAAAAGATAAGCCTACATCTACATTACTGAGAAGGATCGACTACTCAGGGTTGATATTCCGGGGCGATGTTTCGCACATGCGCGAAACAGGTGTTTTCCGGGTCAATGTTGACCCCGTATCTCCTCGCGAGCTGTGGGTTTTAAGGAAGGTTGATGGGAGGAGCACTTACGTTGACCTTCTTCTGTGAAGACAGGCATGGAAGTCGACAGCTGAAAAGTCGATTTTAGCTACACAATTGGCATAGCTAAAAGTGTGTACGATCGTAGACTGCTATGTCTAGTGTAGACACAGCCTAACACTCCATCTACCAGATAGCTAGTTGCTTCTTTTAGATCTTAGAGGAAGAATGCACGAAACCAAGTAAAGCTAGCATAATTGTCTCACTGCAACACTGTTTTCTAGATTTGGTGAGATTATGGCAAAGTTTTTGTTGCCACTCCTTATTGGGACAGATTGAAATTTGTGTTTATGGGGAGAGATCTTCCATTAACTTTCTCCAGAGCCACTTATTGGTAAACGTCACTAGATTTTAAACAGTTGTCCCCATCAGTTAAGTTCATGTTTTTAACTCAGATTGAGTTGGTTTTTCATTCAGTGCATATGACTGTGTTGACTAAATCATTCTGTTTTGATGACTCTGAAGTAGCAACACAGCAGTAGATAATGTATACTTTATATCTGGACTATTTTTTTTTTTAAACAGAATGCAGAAGAAATTAAAATAGCCAAAGAAAATGGAGCTGCTTTTGTGGGAGGCACTGAATTAATCCAAAAGGTATTTTTTATACCAGTGTAAATTGTATTTTTCATTTTACAAAAACTGTCAGGGCTGTGAATCTTTACGCTTGTAAGCTTCAGTGGTAAAACTGAGACGTGGCACAAACAACGGTGTTAAACTCATGCCAGTTTATTGATATGTAAGTGGACATAACATGCTGTGAAAGGGACACAGTAGGGGTTATGAGAAGAAAAGTAAGCAGTGGGCCTATGTTACATGATCTACGATAAAACAGGTATGCCCTGCTTTACTTCAGTCTTCTCCTGGTTTTAAAGCAGCAATTTTTAGCTTTTGTATGCAGATCCCTAATAAATTTCAAATGGAAGTACTGACTTCTTTGGGTATCTTACATATAGTCTGCAGGAACTGCCCTCTCCCAGGTCTGTGGACCTCAGGCTGGAAACCACTGCTTGCTGAAGGATTTTTTTTTAGTCTCTTCTTGCAGTGAAAAGCTTATTTTATTTTTAAGATTTTAAAAATTGTGTATGGAGTGTAATCTTCCATTGCTCTGTAAAGCTTGCAAGCTAGAATATTTAGTTTAATTTTACATTCTCTTGTGGTTGACTTCAAGAATGTGAGCTTCCTAAAAACTACAAACTAGTTCCAAGAACTCTTTTTAAAATGGGGAATTTGTCTTCCTTAGTACAGAATCCAGCATTTTTTATATTGCTGCATTGACCATATTGCCACATGTTTAAAGTCCAATGGCTGAGAGAGACAAGAGACAGAAGACTTTTCCTTTCCAGAGCGTACTTTTTTAAAAAGGTCAATTTCTGACAATTTATCTCAAATATAAATATTGCTTGCATTTTTGAATATATTTCTATCTTTGTATAGTTCAGACTTTCATGTAATTATTCTGGTTTTAATTTCAGATTTTGGATGATGAAATCAATGCAGATTTTTACATAGCCGTTCCTGCAATAATAACACAGTTGCTGCCTTTAAAAAACAAACTGAGAAAAAAATTTCCAAAGACTAGCAGAAGTAAGGAAGTTCCATTAAATATTTTATATATGTAATATTTAATCACAGTAATGTATTCATGTTAAGTATGAAGCCTTTGAACAGGCGCTTTCTCATTCAGCCTCTTCATTTAGGAAATGAAGCTGTGTAAAATGTGTGTATGTAATGAAGCTTTTATAAACAGGTTAGAGGAACTTCACTGAGTTTGATTTATGTTTGAACCCAATATGATCTTGAAAAAGCTGGTCTTCTGATCCAGTTCCTCAGTTTAAATGAATTTGCATTTAGAATCAAGCCCTGTTTATGTAAACTTCTGGGAACCATGCTGCAAGAAACCAGTTACAGTGAGAAGTCTATTCAGATAAATACACTCAGTCACATACTTTAAAACTTACACATTGCAAAGATCTGAAATATGTCTATAATAAACTTCTGCTTATAATAAAGTTCTGTAGAGGAAAATGTTTTCACTTAAATGTAGTTAAAATGTGTGTAAATTTTGCATAGTTACTTGCACAACAACTTACCAGTTATTTGTATGTTGTGCCCAATTTTAAACATGTTTGAATGGCACCTATCTTCAATCTATTTCTTTTTCACAATTATTTTCTTCATACAAATGGCTTGTTTCTTCATGAGGCTATAAATATTCCCTCTTGAAGCCACATTTGCCACAACAACAAATATTTCCTTTGTTTCCAAATGATCTTAATAAGTTACTTCCAACATGATCAAATTAAAATCTTGCTGCTGTTGAAGCATTGGGTTTTTTTCTTGCTAACCTAGTTAAGCATTGAGAATTTAACTCAAGGTGTTTCTTTCTTCCCCAGCAGCATGTAGTATATATTTACAAACAGTCAGAGAACATTTCTGCTCTTCAGTAAATATTTGGAGCAAACTACTAACTTATTAAAACGATAACAGATTTTTCCAGGTGTGCATTAGAACATATGAAGACTCTATTATACCCTGAATTTCTAGTTTTGCAATATTTGGTTTCTGCTGTAGCCAACAAAAAGCATGGGTGAAAATAGAGTTCATATTTCAAGCAAGCGCGTGACATTATCAGCCAAATAGTGCCTTGTAGCTCAGCTAATTCTTTTCAGCCTTCTTGTTAGTGATGTGAATGGGTGTCTCCATTTCGTCTGGCTTGAGTCAATATATTGTGTAAACTATGTAATACTACTGCGTACAAGCTTTATTTTAAGCATGTTGTGATATTTTAAAATATATATGTTTGACTTACCTTTTCTGATTTGCTTTTTTAATTTCCTTATAAAAACAGATTTTCCAAACCAGATCACTAGCTGATATGATTAGGCTGTGTTGTTCTGTTACAGGTTTTTCATGTTAAATTATTTTGATATTAGGGCTGCCAGATGGTTAAAAATTAATTGCATGATTAAAAATGGTGTGATTTAAACCATAATGGAATACCATTTAAATTTTCCAGTATATTGATTTAAATTACAACAGAATACAAAGTGTACAGTGCTCACTTTGTATTTATTACAAATATTTGCACAGTATAGAACAAAAGAAATAGTATTTTTCAGTTCCCTCATTAAAAGTATTGTAGTGCAATCTCTTTATTTTGAGAGTTGAGCTTACAAATGTAGAATTATGTATTCAAAATAACTTCGCTCGGACACAAAATGTTAGAGGCTACAGGTTCCCTCAGTGCTTGTTGTTGTTCAGCCAGTTGTTCAAACAAACAAGTTTAATTACATTTGAAGGAGAGAATGTTGCCTGTTTTTTATTTACAGTACCACCTGAAAGCGAGAAGAGGCTTTCACATGGCACTGTTGTATCTAGTATTGCAAGATACGTATGCCAGATATGCTAAGGATTCGTGTGTTCCTTTGTGCGTTGACCACCATTCCAGAAGTTGCGTCCATGCTGATGGCTGGTTCTGCTTAATAATGGTCTGAAGCAGTGTGGACCAACGCCTAGTCGTTTCCATAATTTCAGTCAGATGTGAATAATAGGTTGATTTTTCTTTTCTGATGGTCTGAGTTTCTGCATTAGAGTGCTGTTTTAAGACTTCTGAAGGAGTGCTCCATACCTTGTTTCTCTCAGATTTTGAAAGGCACATCAGGCTCTTAAACTATGGATCAAGTGCTGTAGCTATCTTTAGAAATCTCACGTTGGTACCTTCTTTGTGTTTTGTCAAATCTGTAGTGAAAACATTCTTAAAATAGAAATGTGCTGGGTCAGTTGTCTGAGACTGCTATAAAGTGAAATTATATGGCACAATATAGGTAAAACCAAGCAGAAGATACACATTTCTCCCCCAAGGAGTTCAGTCGCAAATGTAATTTAAACATTTCATAAACAAGCATCATCAGCATGGAAACATGTCCCCTGGAATGGCGGCTGAAGAATGAAGGGGAATATGAATATTTAGCATATCAGCCACATAAATACCTTAGAACACCAATTATGAAAGTACTATGTGAACCATTCTCACTTTCAGGTGACAGTGTAAAGAAGAAGTTGGCCTCATGAACTACCATAAATATAAACAATTTTGTCCTCTACACCATTGTCTGAACAAGAAGTAGGACTGAGGGGCTGTGCAGGTTCTAAAGTTCTTACGTTGTTTTGTTTTTGAGTGCAGTAATGGAACAAAAAATTCTACATTTCTAAGTTGCACTTTCACAATAAGGAGATTCTGTACAATACCTGCATTTTTCAATTTACCTCCTACTATTTTGGTTTTTTACAGTCTATACTATATGTACTGAAAATATTTGGCATGAGCACCATACACTTTGTATTCTGTGTTCTGACAGAAATCATATCTGAATGTATAGAAAAATATCCAAAAATACTCAAATTTCAGTTGCTGTTCTGTTTCTAAGTGTGAATAAAACTGATTTAACTCACCAAAAAAAAAAAAAAGTGTTGTGGGCATTAGCAGCAATTCGACACCTCTACTTGATATGTTTCTTGCTGATAAATTACATCATTATAGAACTACTGATATGCAGTAATTAGTGATTAAAATTACATAGGCTTTGAAAACAGCTCAGTCTAACTGGGGAGCATAAATTTATGGGTCCATAGGGGGCCTTGACCCTTCTCTCAGCATCTTGCCAGTATAATCCCAGGTGACCGTATTAGATGTCCAGGAGGAATGTGATTTCTTGTCTTGACTCCTTCAGAGGGAGCAGGTCCAACTCTCTCTCATTTTGGTCCTAGTAGATGTAGGGTTGGGACACTAATACTTTCTGATGCTCTTGTTTTTCAACTTAGAGACTCTGGGCCATGACATCCCTACAATGCTGGAACTCTTTAAAACAGGTCATGAGTATATGGTAGAAGATGAGAATCGTATCCGCACAAGAATAGCAACGGTATGCTCTCCAAAGAATTTTCTAGAAAATAATTCATTTCCTTTCCTTTATTATTCAGCACAGTAGTTAATTATTAACTGAAAGATACATAGTACGCCCTAGGTAACTTGTATGTTTTGTAGCTTTTTAGGAATGTTGTTCAATAACCGGTTAACGAAATACATTGTGCTGTTCAATGATTTAAGTTACAGAAATTCCTGTAAATCATTAACCTTTGCTAATATTAGAGTTTCTCTATTAAAAAAATTACAAAAGCAAGGTGTGCCTAACACTCTGAGAAATGAAAGTTATCATCAATAGTCTATGGTATGACAATTTGCCACCCTATCATAATGAACACTAATGCTAAATGAAAGCAAGGGATAAAACGCAAATATAACTGGGACCTGTATTACGGGCAGATTCTTTGGGAACAGTGTTTAACTTCAGTATCAATGTCATTGAAGATTTTGCATTTGAACAAAAGTTTCACCACAATAAAACAAGCTCCCGTTAATTCACAATTTGACTTTCTGGGTCACTGGTCATTTTGCTTTTTCTTAGTTTTGCTCTCCAGGGTCGTCTTTGTTGGTATAAAAATATTCCATCAGTTTGCATAGTGAGATCCAAAAGTACTTGCTTCAGGTACCTTAATAAGTAGTGTAGGCTTCTTAGCGCATTTAAAGTCCTATCTACACAACCTCATTGAAAGAAACAAATCTTTAACTTTGGATAATATCTGCCAGTCATGTAGTACATGTGTACATTGAGTACTGTACGTGCGTGTTTTTAAACCTGGTTTCTCTTTGTCTTTATAAGCTCTTCCCCTCCCTTTTCAATGTTACTTTTCATATCTGGTGTCTGTTACCTTTCTTGCTCTGTGTTCTGTTCTCTCCTTAAAATTCTGCATCTCTCTCCCTCCCCGTCCCCATTTTGTTTCTTTGTCTTTTAGCTGTCTGCCCTGTCTGACTCTGCTTTACTTGTACTGATGCCAGCAAAATGAAATTTACCCAGATTCTTAATCCCTGAAGCTTTTTATCTAGAAGTGTTTCATGTATCAAGAATCTTACAAAGTCTACTTAGGGGGTTTCGTACACAGTAGTGCCTTGATTTACATGAGGGTTGCGTTCCCACACACACACACACACATCACATAACTTGAATTTCTCAAGTCGGGGGGGGCAGGGCTTTTTTCCACAGTGGAACACATGTTCTGCAGCTGGGGAGGCAGCAGGAGCACCTGGAGCTCCTTTGGAAAGGTAAGTCCTGGGGCAGTTGGGGAGGGTTAATCCTGGCAGTGGGTTGGCACCGTAGGAGGGAGGGAGAGGGGATTAAGCCTGGGCTAGGTTAAGGCAGCAGAGGGTGGAGTTAAGCTGGAGTCATGCACAGGGGTGGGGTTGAACTGGACAGGGGGGTTAAGTAGCCAGAGCTGCACGTGGGGGGGTTTGAACCGGGGGTGGGGTTGAACTGGGGCCGCATGGGGCTAGAAGGCTTGAGCCAGGGCTGGGGGGAGCAGGATTTTGAGTTGCACTTAACTTGCGTTAATGCAAATTAAGCACAACTCAAAATCACACTCTTCGAGGGTTTACTGTATCAACAAGGATTTGTTCCTCATCTTAATATTCGAAATGAAGTTCCATGAAAATTTTCCTCGTGAAACTTAGTGTAAGTTGCATAGAAATTAAAAATTCTCTTTATGTTCAGTCTTTCTAAAATTATATAAATTAATGCTGAGGAAGGTGTGCCACGTCTTTGTACGAAGTCTGGCTCAGATTGCAAATCCCTCTGGAAAGGGGAGCAAAGGCAAGGGAAGATTTGTATTGCAGAGTACCCCAGAACCCTGATAAGGACCTCCTTGTGCTTGGTATTGTACAAACACACAGCAGGAAAAGGGACAAAGAAACTTACCTGAATGCAAGACAAGAGACAACAGGTGGATACAGAAAACAGACAGGAGAATTCCAGGATAACTGTGAGATAATGGAAACTGCACAGTTTGGGACTCTAGGGCTACGTCTACACTTGAAGCATCCGTCAACCGAACGATGCTACACGCAACTTGTTCTGTCGACGGAGAGCTGCCAGACTGCACTGCCCTCTGGTGACAAAGCAGAATGACAGCTCTGCAGAGGGGAGCCTGTACTTTCAACAGTGTTATTCCTCAGATTTCTGAGGGATAACACTGTTGAGGCAAATGCGGAGTTCTGTCAAGACTCCGTCGACAGAATGCTTTATGTGTGTAGGTGTTCTGAGTTATGTCGACAGAAGGCCCCTTCTCTCAATAAAACTCTCTAGTGTAGACACAGCCTTGGAGTTTGTAGGGAACAAAGCTCTCCCAAGTCCTTAGGAAAGGGATTAACTCAGATATATGGAGATCTCCACACTAATCATTGTTTGTCCTCTCTGCTCGGACGCACACTCGCTGCAGAGTGCCTATATCAACCGTGCAGCTAACAGCAGGGTTTTCCTGAGGCTGCCAAGCAGCAGCTGTTGTGGGGCTCCAGAAGCAATTAATGAAATTCCAAACTTAAGTAACTCTCACCTGGGCTTCGGTGTGGAAGTCCAGATGATAAGCAGGAGCCTGTGTGATCTGCCTTCAGCCCTGGGTTCTAGCCCCAGCTGTATCCTGAAACCCAACAAACCTCATCCACATAAGAGCTGCAGGAGAGGAACCATCAGCTGATACTGGGAAAGAGACAGTGCCGTGCATGTTTGATGCCTCCCTGTAACAGGGCGACAAGTTTTGGGACATGGCATAGATATTCAGATCTCTCCTCCTGAATCCTCATAGGCACAGGTGCAAGAAGCCTGCTAAAAGAAGAGCCGTTGTACTGACTTGCAATATGTGTCACGCGATCATCATAGAACAGCACTGAGGTCTTGTCTGTCTATGCCTTAAACACATCCCAGTGTTGCTAACATGAGTACAGCTCTGCAGGTGGTAAAGCTACTTCAGACATGGCTCTGGTAGCTCCCTGGCATTTTACTATAGTGTTGTGTAAACCTGCTCCCTACAAAATTAAAAAAAAAAAAAAAAAAGCGGTATTTCAATCGTGAGTGAGAAGATAATTACAAACCACAGCAAAGGGTAAAGCTGCTTTGCAGTACAGGTTGAACTCTCTAGTCCGGCACCCTTTGGACCTGACGGGTACCAAACAAGAGAATTTGATGGAGCATGGGAGGTCTGTGTTGTCTAGCAGCATTACCGACACTTGCAGCGCTTACTGGGCTTTCAGGAGGCATTAGGGGTAAATTACAGCTTAACAGCATGGAACACTGAGAGCTAGGACTGGTGGCTGGAAATGTCTACACTACAGCAATCTGCCGAGAGAAGTCACTGTTGGAAGAGATCTTCTGACAAAACTTCTGTCGACAGAGTGTGGCCACACACAAAAGTGGATCAAAAATGTGATTTGCTCTGTCAACAGAGTGGCTGGACTGACTGGCCCTTTCTTGACAGAATGGCCAACCAGAAGCGCTGTGGATGGGGCTGCCCAGTGACCCGGAAGCCCTGTCTGTCAACAAAGGGCCCCCCGGAGCATCCACGCAACTTTTTTGTCAACAGATTCCATTGAGAAAGGCATCGTGCCTTGTGGTGGAGTGGCAGAAGGCTGTCAACAAAAGCCCCGAGTTTTGTCAATGTACTGTTGACAAAACTCATTTTTGTTTGTGGATGCTCTGTGAGTTCTGTTGACAAAACCCTCTAGTGTAGACATAGGCCAGGAAATTTGGCCACACCCATATAAGTGGTTGTCAAGCAAACTAAAATCATGCTGGATTATGGACATTGCCAGACTAGAGAGGTTCAACCTGTGCTCCCAGATAACAGCACAATACTTCTAGCCCACGTTTCAGCCAGCATGGCCCTTCTCAAACAGGAAGGGTAAAACTCTTCAGTGTTACTGTCTACAGTTGTCCATTAATTTGTCCTGATCTTTGAGTCATCATAATACCACGTTCCCAAACAAGTCAACATTTGTGATATTTTCCATCTAATAAATGAAACATTTGAGAGGAACCAAAGAAGCAAGGACAGAGGTCTTCAGTCTGCAAAATATAGAGGGATGGAACCTGAGACAGAAATCATATGTTCGTTTTTCTCCATCTCCCAAATGTAATCGTAATCCTTCCAGATACAAAGGATAGAATGGGACTGAATTTGTGTGCGTTAGAACATTGTTTTGTAAGATGGATAGGTTGCTGTTGATTGTTCAAAACATTCTTCTTTCTTCAAAGCTGTTTGGTGCATCACAAAATTTTTGGTCTCTTTGACCTAGTGTGTGAAATCAAGAATTTAACTCAGGTCCCCATTCTGTACAAAAAGTTGCCAGAGAGTTGTGTGTTGGATAGAGGGCTACTCTCTGAAAAGCAGGGTTTCCCAACCTCTGGGTCAGGACCCAAGCGTGGGTCACCATTAGATTTTCTAAGCGTCGCCGGTTGGGCTGCTCTGAGCTGCCTGTGACTCTTTGAGGAGTCATTTGCAGCTGCTGCCGCCACTCACTCCTCCAGCGTCCAGTCCCTGGCCATGCCACGCTGAAAGGGAACTCGATTTAAATGGTTTAATGGCCGGCAGGAAGGATCTGGCCATTAAATCAATTAAACTGAGCCCCATTTCAATGCGGCAGGGCAGGGAAATGCTCATGCTGCAGGTGGGGGAAGGTAATAGGAGGGCTCAGGGGAGCCATGTGGAGGAGGCGGAAGTGGCCTGGCTAAACAGCAGCAGCACATGTGTGAGGTAGGTGTGGCGGTGTTGTGGAGCTATGAGGGGTTCAGCCTGAGGACGGCGGGGGGCAGTTTGGGGCTGCAAGCGTTTTAAGCCTGGGGCTGGGGGTGGTGCAAAGCAAGATTTATAAAAGTATTTTTCCTAGGGGGTAACCTCTCCCACCCAGTTTTGAATTGCCTTGGGTCGCCAAGTCTTACTGAATTGACAACATGGGTCGCTGCCTCAAACAGGCTGGGAACTGCTGTGTATAGTATATTTTGCAAGAATTTGCTTTCCTTGAAATAGAAAGTTACAAATAGCGTGTTCTAAAGAATGTGTGCTTTAGCAGCACCTTTTCATTGATATATTAAAAATCTTATTGCTGTTTCCATTACAGATTCTTAGTTTCATTGGTTTGTACCTAAACCATAAAAAGAAGTACACATAAAAGTGTGACAGTAGTTGTAAAAACCAGTGAATAAAAAGCAATAGCTCAGTCTGAAAACCCTGCTTACATTTTAAACCCATACCATTTTTCCTCCTCATAGTAACATGACTTAAGACCAGAGATGTGGGTGCTGTTTTTAAAATAGAGTAGCTATTTTGTTTAAGAAACTTGTAAAAACCCAGCCCTTGCATTTTATGAGTGCGAATCCAGGTTTATGTTGTGTTGTCTTTGGTAAGGCATGTAAAGAGGAGACTTAACAATTAATATTAGTACCTTTCTTTTAGGTCTGAAATGTAAGGGCCTGAATAACTCCATGTGTGGACAATCTCTCAGTCCAGAATAAGGAACATGACAACCTGTAACTATGCACATAGACAGAACCTTGAGTGCAAGAAGTAGTGAGCCTTTTAAAAGTATTTATCTTCAAGGGAGTAGAAGGTACTAGCACCTTACAGTGTACTCACTTAAATTTTTCCCTCGTTGGTTGGAATAAATTTTGTTCCATGCACCAAGGCATGTGGGGAAGTGCACCACCAATAGAAACACATGCTTCCTGCCATAGGGGCTCTACTAACCAGCTGGGCAAAGCCCGAATTTTTCCTGGGTAGCTGCCCAAGTGCTCAGCTTACAGGAGACACTGTTTTGAAGTATTAGGTATTTGTTGAATTTCTTACTCTTGAAAGATTTTCAGCTAGAAATCTTGACAGCATTTATCAGACTTCAGTTTAATGACTGTCTTATGGAAACCCCTGATGTGTCAGACAAATGGCAAGAACCATTTCTGAGTTTCTGTTCCTCTGCAGGTCACCCCAAAACAAAGCAATAGACAGACAAGAACCAGTGAAATAGGCAAGCATTGCTACCCAAAAGTCTGATGGTGGTAATGTGACTTTCTTGCCTTCTATCTGATTTCTCCATTACAGAGGAGGACAATTTGGCCGAGTATGATTAATTTAGTCAGTTGGTAGCCATATTCTGGTTGCTTTGTAGCAAAATGGTTTTTATATGCTTGTGGTCTTAGACAAAGTGTATGTATCCCAGTGCCAGCCACTTGTTCGGTCAATGGAATAATTTTCCCAGCCAAAGCCTCTGTCTGCATTTAAGCTCACTCACTCTTCAGCTGTAATTTACCATCAGTGCAGCTTTACCATGAGAGCAAGAAAAGAAGCAATTATGTGGACGGAGCTCAAGTGTTTTTACAGCATAAAGTTTCTCTGAGTCCTGTTGACACTATAGCTTCTATTGTTTCTTAATGTAAACTGTGTCTAGAAAGTTTGCTAGGATGCCTAAGATCTTTATCCTGATGCTTCTGTACTCTAGCCTTAAATTAATTTTGATTCTTCCTTGCTCCAACCTCTCCCAAGACTGTAGGCATCTTAATTTCATCATATAATTTATCTTTGCTTTCAGAGCAACCATCTGTACTTGTTTACTTTAACCCACATTTTAACCTTTTGGCATCACTAGACTTGCACCATGGTCTGGCTGCTGCAGAATCCATGCTCCTGTGTGCGCCTACGGCTGCTGTGTTGTCTCCTTTTACTCCCATCCTCTGATGGGGGTGTTTGAGGTCCTTGAGATATACAGGAAAAAAAAGATTGTGCCAACTAGATCCTTGTTCTCTCACTTGGTGATTCTCCCCCAAACGCAAATTTGCAGGCGGTGAAATGACACTGAAAAAGTAGCGAGCAGCACTAGAGGGTCTGTGGTTCTCTCTTCCCTGAGCCCGGTGTTCCATTACAACCCCCACTTCTATTGTTTTGCTTCCACCTCTCTCTCCCCCCTACTTCCAAGCCCCTCCCAGGTCTGCTGGCTCTGAGTCCCCCTTGTCCTCTGCTTGAGGAAGTGAAGATATTGTTCCAGCTCCTTCTCTATAAAATGAGTCTTTGTCCTCGTAAAGGAGCTTGATGTAGCTAGATGAGGAACTTCTGGATTAGGGAGGTTGAACCTGTATTAGAGAGAATCTTCCTAGAGCCCCTTTCAGTGCTTATTGTGTTTGTAAGTAAATATAATGGCTATTGAAAGGAGCAAGGCAATGTAAACACTAAGGACCCAAACTTCAGGACCTTACTCAGGCCGAATTCTTATTACATTAAATTGGAGTTCTGCCTGAGGTGAGGCCCTTAGATATGGGTCCCAGCGTTTGTTCTGTTTCTTTTTCTTACCCAGTTGTTTTACTTAGACTTCATTTGAAGAGAGCGGGTGCTGTAAGGATCTCAGTAGATGTTCCTTCTTATACAACATCATGCCTGTAAATCCAGCAAATGTACCGTGAGAAATAGGCAAGCTTTCTAGTTTGTCTTCAAACACCCATTATCTTTATGTACTGTGAAATAAGCAGTAAATCATCACACTGTTTTAGGGGCAAACACTTTTTTTAATGACCAATTTTTAGTTGCAGCTCTTAAAAGGTTAATGAACTTGAGCCTGCCTGTTATTAATCAGATCACCACTACAATTCTACTTATTTGGAAATTGCGCCCTCAGTTTTTTTGGGACAGCTGTTATTTTTCATAGGGGAAACAGTTATAGAAAAACTGAAGGCTAGAAAACATATTGGCTAAATCAACACTAATGCACATTTGTTCTAGACACTTCACTTAGGAAAAAAGGTAGCATACAGTAAAATGGAAGATGGATTGATTTGGTTTGCTGTGTTTGGTTCCCTAGGAATGTATCTTCTTGCATGCATTGCTCTCATACATTGAGTTTGCTGCAAAACCAGAAATGACTGAGACTGAGGGCTAGGTTTTACCTTCTTTGGAACTCTTGAATGTTGTATGAAATGAATTTGACTGAACTGAAAGTGATACAGTTCCAACTACAACGAGAGAAAAAGCTCTTTTCAATGAAATGGTGGTCTGTATTTATCTTCCCTTTAGAACAAAAGGCATGAGAACTCAGGTGAGCATGCTCATACTATTAGATGTTGGAGAGGGGAGGCTAACTGAACTGATTTTTGTGAAGTTAAAAATGGAAGTAAGGTGTGATAGTCTTGTCTCTGACTTTTGGGGATGGGGAAGCAGAAAGGGAAATCCGTCCTTTCTGGCTGAATTGTATCATTGACTTCAGCACCAAAGAAAACTTGGCCCTTCATATACATTTACTTTGTTTTTAGAGGTATGTTCCATTTTTTTTCCTTAACAGCCAACCTATTACTGTGTTCCTAAGAGCACCCCATATTACCAACAGCATCCTCCACAAACTTCATCATAACCTGTAATATTGGACATGGATTAAATAGTTAGTGTGTTTGGGGTTTTATATTTTTTGGTTTTTATTTGTGGATTACTGACAAGATGGTTTATAGTGGTACATTTTGGGAAAATGGATATTTACAGAATGGATGCCAATTGTATTTGTTAACCAAAAACTTAATTGAGAGTGTTCCATAAATGAAACAATATGGCACATTTCACTCCAGTGTAAGAAATTTGATGGAAATTGACAAAAACTGAAGCAAAAAAGTCAGAAATATTGCAAGATTTCTGAGTTTGTAAAATAAATGATAAGGAAAGACGTAATGTTTCATGTTTGTTAAATTATGTAGTGTATAGATCAAACTTCCCCTTGAAGAGTAACTGGAAATTTGCTAACAAATACTAAAAGTGGAATGCATTCATAAAGTGCTAAAGATACTGAATCAGTTGCAAAACTGTTTTCCTCTTGTCCCAAAGAAATCAGAAGGTTGTTCACCCAGCCTTCATATAAAACATACACATTTTCATGTAACATTTTGCCCCTGTAAACTGCGAACTCTTCTGTGTTTTTAAAAATTCTGCCTCCTTTATTAGACAGTGTTTTTTATAAAACATATGAATGATTTATAGAAAAGAGAGATGCTGTTTAGTGCATACTGGAGAATTTAAAATCACTTGTCTATATTGTATGGAAGGGAAAAATAAATGGGGCATGTTGCAGATCCCCTTGGTGTAAGCTTTTTGTGCATTAAGATCTTGGTTTAAAAAACAGGTGTAAGTACAGGTTACAATTTTCAAAAGTGATTAGTGATTTTTGGGTTCCCAGTTTGACTCCTTTAAGGCCCTGATGTTCAGAAAGTGCTGAGCACCTATCCCCTGAAAATCAGGCCGCCTTTGAGGTGTGTCAAATTGAGCAACCAAAACATGGCATGAACCATGAAATAAGCCGTTCCGTTTGAAATCTGATCTCCTCAAACTCAGCCAGTCTGGGGCCAGGCAAGCCTTGTCCTTTCCCTGCACAGCTGTTATCCAAGGGAGCTGGGAGCTAGTGTTCCCAGTAATGCTGCCCAGCTGCTTAGCAGAGCACTGACAGTGAGGTTTTGGTTTCTCTCGATGATGCACATGGATGGAAAAGATTAGCAGGAATATTGATCAGATCCACCTCGATAGGCAGCACAGAAATGAGGGTCTGGGTATCCAGGCTGGGTCTGTCACCCTCGCACAGCTCCTGCCAGGCTCATGCCTTAATCCATCACTTGTCATGACTATCAGCTAGGAGCCTCTGCTGGAGTTACTCCCAACAGCACAGATTGGCTTTACCTCCACCTCCCAGGAGCCTCTTCCAGCTGCAGCACAGGAATGCGTATAGCAGCCCTGCAACCCTCCCATCTCCCTTTTCCCCCGTCCCCTTTTGGATTAGGATTCTTGCGGTTTCAGCACAAAGAAATTTCAGATGTAAACTGCTGAAACCATGAAAATGACCCATTTTAAGACCCTATGGCTGTGAAATTGACCAAAGAGAAGTATACATTTGGTTGAGCCCTAAGAATAATGTATCAGGAGCTAGCATCTGAAGAAGTGAGTTAACTCACGGAAGCTCATGCTCTAAACTTTTCTGTTAGTCTATAAGGTGCCACAGGACCCTTCGTTGCTGCTACAGATCCAGACTAACACGGCTACCCCTCTGATACTATCTAGAAGAGGTAATAAACAACACGTTAGCTAAATCTACTTC
This sequence comes from Carettochelys insculpta, assembly GCF_033958435.1. NCBI lineage: Eukaryota > Metazoa > Chordata > Testudines > Carettochelyidae > Carettochelys > Carettochelys insculpta. The sequence goes on along the minus strand of NC_134140.1, from coordinate 127,178,137 downwards.
GTTGTAAACTCCATTGAGTACAGAGAGAGAATATAAAGAAAACAAGAGAAATTAAAAGCATGGGCAGAAAATAACATGAGATTCAGCTTGAAAACATACGATTCCTAAGCCGACAGGATAGTAATCCAAAACATACTCAGGGTCAGGAAGGCCTCTGGGAACACACATAGTGCTGAGTGAAATCTGTGGGTGGTAGTGGATAGCAAATTAAACATAAGTCTGCAAGGCATTACTCTAACAAAAATGGAAATACAATTTTTGGCAGCATGTATGGAATCATTCCAGAGCCACAGGCAGTAATTAGTCTACATATGTGTGTGTCTAGCTTTGATGTAACTACCTCTGTAACAATATGTTCAGTTTGGAGTATCCCATTGGTAACAAGGTATTGATAAGTTTGGGGCACAGACAAGAACACTGATAAATTAAGGGTGTGATTGGCTTGGCTGGAGGAAGAATTCAAAGAGAACTCAGCTTAGCTAATGCTTTGATCTAGCAAAGTGTTTAAGCAATCTCATAGTCCCATGAAGGAAATAGGAAGGCAGATCAGTGTCGATGGTATTGAACTAGAAAATGTAGAGAAGTTCGCATATCTGGGGAGCAACATAACGTATGAGCTAGATTGTAAGAAGGAAATAGTGACTAGAATAGCGAAAGCAAGAGCGAGTTTGAAGGCGATGGATAATATCTGGAAAAGCAAAGCAATTAGCTTAAGAACGCAGCTGGGCATCTTGAAAATGTGTATTCAGCAGCATGAGACATGGGTGATAATGAAAGATTCAAAAAGGAGTTCGAAAGGAGTTGTTATAGAAAGATTCTGAGAATAGGATGGATGCAGAAAGTCACCAATGAGGATTTATATAGGAAGATACAGCCAAAAGAGAGCCTGCTGCAGAAGGTTATAGTATTTGGCATAATGGATGGTTCAAATAGGAAAGGCAGACCCCACAGAGAATGGATAGATGATGTAGTAGACTGGCGCGGAGCTAGTCTACAGAATCTAAGCCACTCTGCACTGGATAGGGAAAGATGGAAGGAAATAGTGAGAGAGGCATCAGACATCAACGGGCGCTGAGCCCACGGTTATTGATGGTGGTGATGATGATAATCCATTGACTTTGGAGCTACTTGTGTACTAGATATTACATATCTGCTTAAGTGCTTTGCTGAAAGTGGGCTTTAGCAATTGCAAATTTGGAACTGCTTGAAGGGTGGAATAGCAACCAAAGTCAGGATGAGTGGTTAGGGCTAGAATGATGCATAAAAATGAGTAAGGAAATATCTGGGCTACAACATGAGCTCAATGAGATTTAGTAAATTGTGTCATGGTGGAAACCCTTCTCATAGGCCACTTGAAACTAGAGTGTGAAAGAATGCTAGAAAATGCACTATTAAGTCATCTGTCTGCCAGTGTTGTATTGTTCCTTAATCAACATTTCTAACTCTACCATGTGTGTATAAAAAGTCCTGCTTTAGAAATAGATCTGAAGTTATCCACACATTCTTCAATGAAAGAACTTTGAAAATTGATTTATGTTTGTTTTTCACCATGACGATTGTTCCTGTTTAATCTCGAGTATCTTGGTTTGCCATCTGAGTACATGAACGTGTGCACGTGAATATTGTATTCGATGTTCACGTTGCTACTTTAGTGGTTTATGTAAATATTTTTCTTCATAGTAGTGTATCCTCTTGCTAATACAATTTATGGAATTTGCAATTCCTGATATCTTAAACTGAGGGAAAAATTTTAAATTCAGACACCCAAAACTCAAATAAAATATTTATCCAGCCACTTTGAATTGTAGTAATCCATCAGCAGTTATTTCTGTATAACTAATTTTGCATTGACCTCTTGCAGCTGGATATGCCTAATGAACAGATAATTGCCAATCTGGATGCAATTATTAAAGATGTCTGTACGTTCAAGCCATTGAGCTATGGTAAGTAGCTTTTCCTTCAGCCTCTTCATTGAAATTAAGGCAAATTACTAAATAAGAGAGTTCTCTTCGTCATTGACTATTGCTAAACACTCGACAAACATGTCGCTTCTTTTGCATTTAGGACAGAGGCAACATTTTGGCCTGATCCAGCCAGATACTTAAACTAATGCCTCACTTTAAGCATGTGAGTGGTCCCCTTGATGATAGAAGCACTGTTAATGTGTGACTTGCCAAATCAGGGCTTCAGCGTTGCTCTGGACTAAAGCAGTGGTGTCCAAGAGAGATTTAGCAGATGGCCACAAGCACCGCACGTGCGCACACACCCCACCAAGATTACTCGCTGGAGCCCGCTAGGGTCAGAGGAGCCGCCGCTGCACTTCTCCTTAGCTGCATTTTGCCACACTCTGCTGCCCTGTTTGCCATATGTAGCTAATGGGGAGTGTGTTGAACACCACAGCGCGAGAGGACAGCCTAGGCTAGAAATGACGCAAAATTGCCATCCCCTACTGAGGGTGCAGGGAGGACCTTATGATTCCAAGGGGAGTGTTTATTAGTGGTTCCACCCAGCATAGATTCGCTTCCCCTGAGGATCTGGAGTCACACGTCACCCACCTCGGAGAACTGTCACAGGCCATAATTTTGGCACTGATGTTACTGATTTGCCATTTTCTTTCCTATTAACTTTCTACGCCACAGGATTAAGTCACTTGTGAATAAAAATCCAATCCATGTCTCTCCTCTCGGTTTAGAGAAGATTTGACTCTGTGTTTTAACTTATAACAACGAAAGTGGATCCTGCAGCGTGATCTTACAATTGCTGACTTCATCATATAGTAAACTCTCGGTGACTGCCTTCTGCATGACAGGAGGGGCAGGTGTGGTTAGTATTACAAGAGGTAGTCTAATGTTTAGTAGCTTTAAATAGAATATCCATGGACTGCTCTCTAATGTTAAATATTTCCCTATCTTTATTTTTAACATGTATGTTACTTTCTGCAGTACCAGTAATTCTTCCCAATCTGCTCTTTGTAGAAAATGCTCCCCCGTCTCACAGCGCTTGTGCTCTCCTTTCACTGTTGTTGCACATTTTCTGTTCAGGATCCTGGCATGATTTTAAAATGCTTTTTCTTTTCCTATGGAGCAGAAGAAAAATGAAGGGGTGGGGGGAGTCCGTGTTTTAAAAATAGCATAAGTCTTATTGGATCACCCAAAGGATGAGCTGAAAGGTTATCAGTTATCAGCTGAAAGGATAGGGGTCAAGTATCCTGACTTTCTGAAGTGTTTTGATAACTTCAGGTTGAACCTCTCTAATCGAGAGCGCTCGTCTGGCAACATCCATAATCCGGCATGATTTTAGTTAACCAGATGACGACTAGTCATGGGGTGGCCAAGTTTCCCAGGGGCCCATAAATTTCGTTTACTGCCGCTAGTCCTGGCTTTCAGAGTTCTGTAATGTTCTTCAGCTGCAGCTTACCCCTAAATGACTTTTAAGAGCCCAGTAAGCAGTGGAAATGTTGGTGATGTGCTAGACAATATTGACCTCCCATGAGTCAGCAAATTTGTCCGGCACTGGTCAAGTCTCGAGGGTGCTGGATTAGAGAGGTTCAACCAGCACGTCAACCTAATAAAGTAGATAAGCAGATCCATAAGCAGATGGAATGGATTTGAGTTGAGGAAGAGTCAGTTTTGCTCTTTAGGGACTAATCCTTTTGATTTTTAGTGTGGTGGTGAACATACACGGGTAGGGGTTTTTGTTGTTTTGTTTTTTGTTTTTTTTAAAACCACCCCAAAAGTCAACTTTTAACCAAAGTAACAAAGGAAAGGTGATGTTCAAAAATCTGCCATTCTAAGTAGTTGCAGGTAGTTTCCTGGTTTCCATTCCCTTCAAGCCTTATATTCCCCACCCCATGCAATATATTACAACCCAAAAGTTCTAGGATTTCTATTACCACGGGTGCAAGTAGCTATGCCACTGAAAAAGCCTGCTTAGGGTAGAGCTCTCCTTATCAAACCGAAAAAAAGTCACTAGATTAAGCATGCAGATTTATGTTGCAACCTATCAAATAATTTGTATTCATACTTCCCCAAAGGCAAACAGATAGGCGATCGCTCATTGCTATATGATCATCTTCCATGGGAGCTGTGGATCTTCAGGTGGCTGATAAGGCCCACCTTGAACCACACGTTCTATTATGGTGAGAACAAATGTTTCCAGGTACAGCAGGAAGCTGTTGACCATGACCGGAAGCCAGTCTCCCCTTCCTGCTGTACCTGTTGTTCTTCTCAGCCTGTCATCAGGCAAGTTCAAAATTCAGGGGACCATCAGGTAAGACTTCTCTCCATTTTGAGAGATCCTGGGCAAGTACCCCCCAAAGAAACCCTAATGGATTAATTTTTCTTGGTTGCTTTCTTTTATTTAGAAAGGCTTGCTCACCATTCAATACTTGGAGTCTGGAATTCAGAAATTGTTGGTGTTTTTTCCATTAATGAAAGTACAGAATATAAATGACTAATTTATGAGTTTCTGTATCTCTCCAGATGAGGAGAATTAATTCTTCTCTGCTCCATCTCTCTGGAGACAAAAATATGAATTCTAGGATTATTTTTAATACAGTTTTTCTTGCTTGACATACCTAATAACAATTCAAAGAAATTCCAGCTTCCCTACAGTTAGTTATGTTGAATATTAACGTTGGGCTGTGCTTAGCACTGGAGAGAAAAGACTAACTATTCTCAGTGAGAAATTTTAAATCATCACAAACAGCGCTACAAAGGAATAATGGTGATAACCATGAATATTTAATCATAGTGGTGTTACTTTGGGACTAAAGTAATATTGTGTTTGCAGCACACTTGAAGTTTGCATTTATTACATTATTATTCCATTATTTATATTTCAATTCAGGATTCCATTTAAATTCCTTATTCAGCTCATTTTTGGTGCTTTGTTCTATTGCTTGCAGTTTTTAGCATACATTTGATGCTATTAAAAGTGGAAATGACAAAAGTTAATGTTTACCTCCCATATCAAATGGATCACTGAGCCTTTTGGCCTTTTCTTCTCACTTCTTTTGCACTCTAAGTTGGGAGGTAGAACCTCTGCAGCTCTTCTCACCTTGTACTCCAAGTATAAGGCATGCTGCTTTGAGCTTGCCATAGCTAATATAAGCGCAGAGCATACTGTACTTATAACTTGTGTAAAAATACAGCGAAAAACACTCCATGACATACAGTTCACCCTGGGGGAGGATATGAGTGAGAGTGAGCTATATTTTACAGGTGTTCATCATATCACTTCATGCACTACCAGAGGGTGCTCATATTGTGGTTATGAGGGAAGCTTAAGAACCTATTTAATCCATGGAAGTGGGGCTCCCCATTGCTGTTGACCTATTTCTTTTTGGATTTTGAAGCAGCCTCCAGGAAAGGGTCAGACATCCGTGTCTATTCCTCTCATTGTTTCATCTCCCTGCTGATGTAATGACTCACCAGATGGTCTACGTTCCTCTTGCTGTTGGGTGGAGTCTGGGTGTGACAGTACTGAGTTGGGCCGTATTTCTTCTGAGCGGAAATATGGACCATGCACCACCGACGTTAGCAGGAGTGCTGCTCATTATTTTCCTTATGCTTGAATCTGAAGGAGAGCTCTGTGAGATGCGTACCTCTTTGGAGGGCTAAAATATTTCCTCAGTCTGTGCTTTTATGCTGGAGCTCTGCCCTGTTACACCACTCTGCCCACTTAAGCTAGTTTCTCACTGTCCTGGAAGACAGGCGGAGTCTCTCTACCAGGTCAAAGTGGGCGCTTTAAAGGAATTGATCTGTATCGTCAGTTTGAAATAAGCTTTATTTCTGATCATGGAAAATTCTGTATGTATGTTCCTGTACAATTGTCAGAAACACTTAAGTGATGTATCTGGGAGCCTATGGCACTTTTGAAAATTTTACCTTAAGATTGTATGTTTGGTAGCAAGAGCAAGACATTTATAGGTTGTCAAGGCACCTAACATCATTTCCCAATAGTACTGTTCCTGTCACAATAATTGAACCATAACCAAATAGATTTTGAATTAATTCATAAAAATTTAAAAACTGCAGAATTTTTCTCATAAATACATGTGTTGCAAACAGATAACTAGTAGGTAAGGGGGAAAAGGTCAGGAAAGTTAGTCGTTTCTCAGAGTAGATATTTAAACCAATAACCAACTATCCCAATGCAAAGAAAGATAAGAATTGTAAGAGGCCAAAATGGCTCCATCAGGAGCTCTTTAGGTTACCTGCAAATCAGAAAGGATTCCTACAAAAAATGGAACCAGGGACATAACTGAGGATCAGTGTTGAAAATAGCTTAGGAGCTATCAGAAAAGCTAAGGCACAAAATGAGTTGCACCTAGCAAGGAGTGTAAATGGCAAAAAGAAATGGTTCTATAAATGTGTTAGGAGCAAGAGAAAGATGAAGGAAAATATAAGGCCGTTATTTAGAAGGGAAGGAGAGCTACCAGTGAACACCATCAAGGAAACGAACATGTTTAATGCCTATCTAGTTTGTCTTCTCTACATTCCTCCGTTTCCACGTCTGTATATAAATGTCATATCCGCACTAGTGTAATCTGACAACATCGTGATTGAGAAATAAACAAAGTGCAAATCAGGCTGTGTCTCGAGACATCCTTTAAGCCAGTATTGCTCAGTGATAACTGCCTGTCTTTTAGATAACTGCTGGAGTTGGGCGTAGGATATCATGCACATCATGGTAAGGTAACAGAGAGGGAGCTGCGCTAGTCTATACACTATCAAAACAAAAAGCAGTTAAGTAGCACTTTAAAGACTAGCAAAATGGTTTATTAGGTGATGAGCTTTCGTGGGACAGACCCACTTCTTCAGACCATAGCCAGACCAGAACAGACTCAATATTTAAGGCACAGAGAACCAACTTGCTTACTGTTTTTGGTTCTCTGTGCCTTAAATATTGAGTCTGTTCTGGTCTGGCTATGGTCTGAAGAAGTGGGTCTGTCCCATGAAAGCTCACCTAATAAACCATTTTGCTAGTCTTTAAAGTGCTACTTGACTGCTTTTTGTTTTGATCATGGTAAGGTAAGTCAGCCTGCAGGTTTCAAGAATTCTGCAAAAATAATTTAGACGTTATTTTTTGGTTTTGTTTTTTAGGCCCGTTTGTGCAGCGTTTGATTATTAAAGGTTCGTCCACTGAAGGCTTACAAGTAAATCCCAAGCGTTTTCTCCCTCAAGTAGAAGAAGCAGAAACGGAAGATGCTGAAGAAAAACAAGCTCAAGGATAGCCTACCCGTGCATTATCCTGCAAATTCTGTAAACATTTTATGGTTAGGAATCCCCAAGAGGGGACTATCTATAGGTCTGAGTATTTAAAAATGTATGTCCCTATTGATTTGTTTGATCGTTCTCAGAAATTGGTAATACCGCCCAGGCCTCATCTTTTTTTTAAAAGAAGTTAATAAATCTCATATTTGAGACTTCATTTCTAATTCTTGCAGTGTCAAATATATCTTTAGGCTTTGAGCCACTTGACATTTCTCCCAAGTGCAGGTGAAAGCTTTCATCAAGGTCAGTTTGGTGTCCACTGTGGTGTAATTTAACCAAAGCTTATTTTATTGTAGATTCGTATTGTTATTGCTACTCTTCCAGGTTAATAATTCTCTTAATTATCCATAATTCCCCATTACCGCTAATGGGAATGAAGGGCCCAATCCTTCGAGGTGCTGACAACGCTCTATTGCAGGTGAAACAACTGGCAATAGAGTACTTGCACTCTGCAGGTTTATGCTTTGATGCATGCTAGCTACACTAGTTCATCTTGTTGGAGATAGATGTAGGTTTACTAGGCAAAAATGCATCAAATTCCACTCTCCATAACCCCAGTGTACATTGAAATAACTCCACTGTTTCTCTTGGCATTTGCTGCAGACGTCATTCTGCTCTGCACGTTGTGGAGCTTGCCAAGGAGACATAAGCTTATCTTTGTGCTCCTGCAATGCATGGGCCTCTGGAAGAAGACTGGTCCATGGGATCAGAAGGACTTATCTGATATACAAGATCACAGGGATATACATAAGCCTCTTGTTTTTTCAGCTCAAAAACTGTTAACTCTGGGAGCTAGGATCCAGGGATGTCTAGTCCGAGCCTCATATATATACACCACGGCTAGCCTGAGTTCTGTGAGCCCCTGTTAGCTGGGCTGGGCCAGCTGCAGGTGTTGAGTTGCGGTGTGGACCAATGTTCCCTCTAATTTTGTGATGTCCATGTGAAGGATGACTTCTGTGATGTGCAGCACTACAGAGGTGCTGTGTGACACATTATGCCCTTCTGGGTGCACATAACAATGAAATCAGTGTATAGACGGTATGTGGTGGGGATGGGGCTCAGGGCTGCTGCAGAGATGTGGGGCGGGGGGTGGGCGGAATGCCGTGGCTAGGGGGTTGGTCTCTGGGTGGGAATGGGGATGAAGAGTTTGGGGTGCAAGCTGCACTCAGGCTTCACAAGGAGAAAGGACCCCTCTAAGCCCTCTCTTGTAGTGAGGTTCAGGGCCAGGTGAGAGGTGCTGTTCCTCAGTGGGAGCAGCTCCAGTGGGGCTGGGCCGGAGGGGGGGCATCTCTCCCCATCAGCAGGGCCCTTGATAGCATATTGCACAGCCACCCAGTTCACAGGGAACATAGGTGTAGACGGGCAGTTCTCAAAGTGTGATGCACAGGCCATTAGTGGTCTGCATCCACCTTGCAGGTGGGTCACAAGTTCAGGATTTGCCCCTTCCCCTGCACCAGGGAGCCCTCCCTTGCTCTCCAGCCCTGTGCCCCTTACTCATGTTACAGCTGCTTGCCTACATTTTATGCTCCCGTAGAACAATATGAATCATTTAGGCTGTGTCTACACTAGTTCCCTACTTCGAAGGGAGCATGATAAGTAGGGTGCCGGGAGATTACTAATGAAGTGCTGTGGTGCATGCACTTCATTAAGCTAATTCTCCCCTGCGGCAACTTCCAAGTGTTAAACTTTGAAGTGCCAGCTTGCGTGTAGCTGCAACTAACCCGCCGGTACTTTAAAGTGCCTGGGCAACTTCAAAGTCCCTTACTCCTCAACATTTTGCTAGGTACTTGGAAGTACCATCAGGTGAGCCACAACTACACACAAGCCGGCACTTTGAAGTTGCCCTGGGGGAGAATTAGCTTAATGAAGTGCTGCATATGCACGGCAGCGCTGCATTATTAATCTCCCGACACCCTACTTACCATGCTCCCTTGGAAGTAGGGAGCTAGTGTAAACACAGCTTTAGTGTTTAAAGTATTTGGAGATAAGTGAATGCATCTTGTCATCTTGGGCGGTTGGCTGGTGGTCTGCAGAAAGGTTGACATTGAGCAGAATGGGCCATGGGATAAAAAATTTTGAGTACCATTGACGTTAGACGTACCCTAAGAAGCCTTACCCCGTCTATCTTACTCTGCAGAAGCTCTCCCTGCATGAGAGGCTGTGCTTGCAGGGACTAGTTAACATCCTTACACAATTTCCCATGCAGACTGTGTTATCAGCCCTGGGGCTGGAGAACATGTATGAATAGGGAATGTGGGAGCAGCAGGCAATGAGCTTTGCAGAATTTTTGTGGTTGTTTCAGGCTGTGCGCGCGCACCCAGAGTCCCCCAACAGAGCAACATAAAGGAAACTGACATTCCTGTTTCTTCTGTGTGACCCTTCAATTCTTGGCCAAGAAAAAAAAAGATGATTAATGTGGCTATTAAAATATGCAAAAAGAAATTGATTTACAATAAATAAATGAAAAATTGGTAGATTTTGATCACTTTTTAAAAAAATATTGATGGCAAAACTCCAAAAATTTAGTCTGGGGTCAAACCTATTAAACAAAAAACAAAACAAAAAAAAGCCCTGGAGTATTTTGTGGATGTAGTATTTCACTTTTTGACAAACTAGAGTTATATGATTTGTTAGTTGAATCATTAGCTGTGAAAGCTTTTTGCACTTACTAACTGCTAGTATTAATCATTGTAATTCAAAATTGGCCATTATAGAATCATAGAATACTTGGACTGGAGGGGCACTTGAGAGGTCATTGAGTCCAGCCCCCTGCTCTCACAGCAGGACTAAGTACTGTCTAGATCATCCCTGATAGACACTTATCTAACCTGTTCTTAAATATCTCCAGTTACCTCTGATTTGACATGCTTAGTGTGGTAAATGTGGGCTATAATTCCGTGCCCCTTTTTGCTCTCCAACTTACGTCTTGAGTAAAAACTTTGAGACAGTGGCATAAAACACCATGAAATTTTACCTAGTTGTCCAAAAATCATTTTACTGTGTGTAAAAGCAAGCAAACTGTTCTACCAAAGCATTATAAACTCACTGAATATAACCAGTAGATGGCATTCATCATCTGTGCAGTACTGCTTACTTTGTCATTACGTGTTTTCTCCCATCATCAAAGCACAGACCACAAAAGTTGAGGTGAAGGACTTGACATGGGTCAGACTGGAAATTGGATATTCATATGGATATCCAGAAACAGCATTATCAATGATAGCAAGTTTGGAAGGGATATCAAATGTTGTGCTCCAGGGTCTAAAACAATCTCTGAATAATAGAGATCAGGACAAGGCCTAATGTAGGAGACAGGTAATCCCACACTTGCTGGATCTCACTGACCTTGCTGCCTGATCCATCCCCTTGTCAAGTCAAAGGGAATCTTTCCATTGACGACCTACCAGGTAATAGGTAAATAGATGCTGTGATGAGCTGGAGATATAATCCAGTGAAACTTTCTAGGCATAATACTTTTTTTTTTCTCAAGTAATCTATTTTTATTTTTCACAACAACAAATTTTACAAAGAAATACTAAAACCAGGATTAATGTGATGCTCGTGACAGTGAGTGTTTGACATTACTGGCAAAAATAGTGTCTCTATGTATTCTGTTTGCCGATGTTGACTCTCCTCTACTAAGATGAAACTATCAACTTACTTTAAATGTTGACTAAATGAGGAGTTGGACCAAATTCCAGAGAGTTTAGCTAATCCACTGTTATCACCTATTCTTACAAAGATGCCTGTATTCCATCTTAAAGGAGTGGAAATGTAGATCTTTATTAGAACAATCTATAAATAAATATGATAGATAAAATGTTTGCATTTTTTCATTTTTAGCAGAAATTAGAATGAATTGTAAGCTACAGTTCTTACAACACTTGGGAAGCTGTGCTATACTATCCTCTGAGTCACCCCTTTTGGCAACAAACAATGAACAGAAGAGGGAGAAATGCTTAAAAAGCATATAATTGTTTGCCTTCTTTATGGTTTAATTCAGTTTATGTCTGTCACCTACAGGATGCTCTCTGACCACTGGGATGTGTTTCTACTGAATTCTTGTGTATATTGATGCCTGTATCCTTTCAACCTGGGAGTTGAAGGCAACAATTAAAGTTAAGTGTTGATGAGAATTTTATAGCAATACCAAAATTAAACTTGCTCCAAGAACTCCCAGGATTTTTTTGTGCCTTGTTTCACTAAATGTGTAGTACAGTGAAACCTTAAGCCTCCAGGTGAAATTGAGGTCTCAGTGCGTGCGCACAGTATGTGACAGTTCCTGTTCTGAGGAGGAACAGTCTGAATGGACGAGTGATGAAAGGCAGCAAGGGAAAGATAGGACTCAGGAAGTAAAGTGATGTGCCCAAAATCAGACACCAGTCAATGACAGAGCTTGAATGGAATTTAGACTTCTTGAGTCACAGGCCAATAGTCCGTACTGACTCTAAAAGCAAAGTAAAAAAGACAATCTATTAGAATTCTTTGAAGGGGTTAATAAACATGTGGACAAGGGGCACCCAGTGGACATAATATACCTAGATTTCCAGAAAGCCTTTGACACGGTCCCACACCAAAGGCTTTTATGTAAATTAGGCGGTCATGGGATAGGAGGAAAGATCCTTTCATGGATCAGGAATTGGTTAAAAGACAGAAAACAAAGGGTTGGAATAAATGGTAAATTTTCACAATGGAGGAGGGTAACTAGTGGTGTTCCCCAGGGGTCAGTCCTGGGACCGATCCTGTTCAACTTGTTCATCAATGATCTCGAAAATGAGGTAAGCGGTGAGGTGGCAAAGTTTGCAGATGACACCAAGTTGTTCAGGACAGTCAAAACCAAAAGGGATTTTGAAGAACTACAAAAAGATCTCAGCAAACTGAGTGATTGGGCAGCAAAATGGCAAATGAAATTTAATGTGGGTAAGTGTAAGGTAATGCATGTTGGAAAAAATAACCCAAATTACACGTACAACATGATGGGGTCAAATCTAGCTACGACAGATCAGGAAAGGGATCTTGGAGTTATAGTGGATAGTTCTCTGAAGACATCCACGCAGTGTGCAGCGGCAGTTAGTAAAGCAAATAGGATGTTAGGAATTATTAAAAAAGGGATCGATAATAAGACAAAAGATATCAGACTTCCCCTATATAAAACTATGGTACGCCCACATCTTGAGTACTGTGTGCAGATGTGGTCTCCTCACCTCAAAAAAGATATATTGGCATTAGAAAAGGTTCAGAAAAGGGCGACTAAGATGATTAGGGGCTTGGAACGGGTCCCATATGGGGAGAGGCTAGAGAGACTGGGACTTTTCAGTTTGGAAAAGAGGCGATTGAGGGGCGATATGATAGAGGTATATAAAATCAGGAATGGTGTGGAGAAAGTGAATATAGAAAAATTATTTACCTTTTCCCATAATACAAGAACTAGGGGACACCAAATGAAATTGATGGGTAGTAGGTTCAAAACTAATAAAAGGAAATTTTTCTTCACACAGCGCACAGTCAACCTGTGGAACTCCTTGCCCGAGGAGGCTGTGAAGGCCAGGACTCTATTAGGGTTTAAAAAAGAGCTTGATAAATATTTGCAGGTTAGGTCCATAAATGGCTATTAGCCAGGGATAAAGTATGGTGCCCTAGCCTTCAGAACAAGGGCATGGCAGGAGATAAACCACTTGATCATTGTCTTCTGTTCTCCTTCTCTGGGGCACCTGGCATTGGCCACCGTCGGCAGATGGGATGCTGGGCTGGATGGACCTTTGGTCTGACCCAGTATGGCCGTTCTTATGTTCTTATGTTCTTATGTTCAATGGGTCAGACACATTTTGTACACTGAGCGTAAATTACTATTTTCCAGCTTTCACATATCAGAAACTCCTACCAGGAGCACTGGGTGCATCCATTGTAGTGGACCACGGAGCTTTTGCCTTTATGCTACAAGTTGAAATGCAGGACAAAAATGACCCCAACCAACTGCCATCAGAAGGCTGCCTGGTGACCTGTGTTAAGGAGCTCGTAATCTTAGGTGGGTGCCTAGCAAAACTTGCCATTGCAACTTGTCTGGATTGCTATCCTAAGCTGAGGAAATGAAAGTACGTTTAATTCTGGAAACGGTGACGTGTGGCAGTTCTTTTCTTCAGCAGGGCTGAGTCCTTAGTCTAGGACATGTTCGGCTGAAGAGAGTTCAGTGTCCCGCACTCACTGGTGCCCCCCCATTGGTGAGAAGTTTCATCGTTCTATTCCCATGGGAGACCACAGTCAGAAAGAGAGCTAATTCCTTGGGCAGCTGGGGTCAGGCCCTTCACGGAAATTGAGTATCTTGAACTGTTCTCTGCATTCAATGGAACGCTAGCTTGCAGAGCAGAGCATTGAATTAATGTATTCACAGCAGCCTGTGTTGCTAAGCAAGTGGACTTCTGTTTTGTATTTTTCAGGTCATGCAAATTCACTCCTAATTATGTGAAACTGTACAACTAACAATAAGCACCTCTCAAAGATGTAACTCTCCATGGTTAGCGATATAGGATTTATAAATCCTTTTGTAGACACCCCGTCTAGTAAGTCCTAACTATTACACAAAGAAAGGCAGGGGGCACAAAATGTTTTGCCTGTGGCACCTGTTCACCCAAGGCAAGCTCTGTTTATGGCGAGAAGAGAGGGGTAGCAAAAGGGAACCAGGCAGTGAATCAGGGTAGTCTTTGGAGAGAAAGGTAAATTGGAAAAAGGGCATTTCCAAGTCGTATAGTCATACGACAGAGCAGCAGTTTAACAGATAACTCAGGGAACACACACTGTTCGGTGAGATTAAATTTGTGCCAGCTGTCTCCATGTCAGTGTCTTCTGTGTACATCCTGAAGGCGCTTCAGTGATTTTTGATTTTTATCAGTTCTGTAGAGTAGGAAATAGTTTACTACCAAATAGTTTACTCAAAGGGTATATTGTGTGTATTCAATTTCTACAGAAACTGCTCCTTTCCTGCGAAGTACTGTTAGGCAGAAGTCAGTCTGAGATACTGCACTGCAGAATGTATTAAGCTTGTGATATGAAGGAAGCCTGTTATTTTTCGTGAAATTAGAAGATATTTACAATCATGCAGAATGTCTTACAACTTGTATCGCAGATGATTTATTCCTTCCCTCTCCTCCAGTTTCTCATTCAGTTCAAGGACTCCTGCCCCTTTTGGAAGAGTGGAGGTAAACATGGCATCACTTGGGCCATAAGTATTTTGGCAAAACCCACCCACAAAATGCCCGAATATGGGACACCTGGTAAAATTGCTTGTGCTCAAGCAAGGTCAGAACTGAGCAATACAATATCGAAGTTAACATGAAGTTGACTGAGCCCCTGTTAAATACAACTCCTCCAGCTGGGCAGTATCTCTTTTTGCCTTCTGATCTTTAAGCTTTGCATGAGGAGAAGTGAAATGCACATTCCCATATACCTCTGTTACAAGAGGACGCGGAGGCTGACTGACCTGCCTAAAAAACTTTCCTGCCCACTCCTTCTGTGCTGCTGCTGGTGCTCCCCAGGTGGAGATTCACTCGTGGGGGCCAGGGTGGCGCAGGTGCTTACCTGCAGGGGGTCGGCAGCAGGGGTCGGGCCCCCCCAGGCACTCACCACAGTGGCGGTAGCTACAGCAAGTGGAGAGATGGACTCAGCAGCCTACTGCACTCCGCTGCCATCTCCCAGCTGGTCCCTCCACTTCGCTGCAGCGGCCGGAAGCAGAGCAATCCCACCCCCAGCTGGCTCTGTTCCCCCCAGTGACGCGGGCTCAACCTCCCAGCTACTGCCCCATGCCAGCTGCCCCCTACCTCCCCCTAGTTGTTCCCTGGGTCATGATACTCAGGGACAGGGTGGGAGGGGGTGCAGTAGGGGTGAAAAAAAGGCAGAGCAGAGTCAGGCTTGGGGGAAGGGTGTGGCAGGAATGAGCCACAGTGAGGGGAAAGTAATGAAATTTCAGGGCACGCTTCATCAGTTCTCAAGGCACACCAGTGTGCCATGGCACACTGGCCGAAAAGCCCATCTGTCCTGTCCCCAGATGTTTCTACCAGGATAACTGCATCCACGCTGGGGGTTAGGACAGCTTCCATGGTTGGTAGAGGTATTGTGATAGAAAGACAGAGGGTAGATCCACTCTGAGTCGCTTGCCCAAAGTCTCATGCGACGTGTGGAAATTGAATCCAGACCTAATCCAGGCCCATGGCTTAACCAAATGACTCTCAGCTACCCATTTATGAACAGAGGGTCTAACCTTTGCCAAGACCAATATGAAAATGACTGGGCAAGAAGGAAGAGATGAGGGAAGAAAACATGTTCTTGAGGGAGGCAAAGATAGGGGCTGGGCGGGGGTGGAGGTTTTCCAAGAAATGAAAATGGGAGACAGAGGAAGTTCAAACAGGTATTTCCCCTACTGCATGCAAAGAATATTTTCCCCAAAATTCTGCCTTTCCCCCACAAAAAACCTGTTGCTCGTTTCACAAGTACCACTTTCACCCCCTTTCTCCTCCCCGCCAGATTGTAACTGACTCATTTTGTGCCTCCAGGCAAGCCTGCGTTTGGTCACTTTGATTTAATCTAAAAATATTTGTTTAAACAAACCAAACTAAAAAGAGAGGATGAATTAGGTTACATCTGAGCTCACATATCCTCTTTGAAGCTAAAAATATATGCACTTGTTGCCCTTAGGATATCCAGGTTTGGGATTCTGACAAGGAATGACCGTCACTAATACTGGTGTCAAAAATAAGGGGCCCCACTGTGCCCACTGGTAAGAATAGTGCACTTCAATAGATGTACGACATTCAAAATGATATGTGACTCCATTTTAAGTTATCTGCTGTGAAGCTAACTATGGCTTTAAGCCAGGAGAAACAGCCCATGAAGCCACAGACTTGCAATTAATAGACATGGAAAAGTGTGCCCAAGTAAGGAGAAAATATAAAAAGAGCACGCACACACTGGCAGAGGGAGTGATTCAACCTTTGTGTCTAGCCCAGTAATGTAAGTTGGTATGTTTCTCTTTAGAAAATTAAACCTACACAGGTGAGATGAAGTGGACAAAGCATTGATCAGACCCACTGGCAAGGAAAGGAAAGTATTTAGAAAAGTAGAATTTAGATGTCATGCATTTCTTCTCCAAAATTAAAGATAGCAAAATTGATTTTTCCATACCAGAGATTGGAACTGAATTTTCCAGTTTGCTAACAGTTACCACTAAGATCATTCAACATCTGCCTGTTAACTACAGGAGCACAAAATATGTAGCTCAAAATATGTCAGTGATCTGATTTTAAAGATAATTTATCTTCAGCCAATTGCCAAAATTGTTTCATCTCCCTTGTCAAATAAAACCCGTCTTCTCCCGAGTTTAACTTGTTGGATATGGACGCTGCCCAGTACTAAGTTAATCAGTTTGCGGAATTAGTGCACTCTGGAATTGCACAGCAAATTTCAGGGAGTAGAGATGGGCAGATTTTTAAAGGTAGCGTGTAATCTTGGAATGCTAGATTTTGGGTGCCCAATTTGAGGCATTATAAAGGGTCTGAGTTTCAGAAAGTGCTGCACACCTGTGGCTGAAAGCAGAGCCTTTTAAGATAACAAATGGTGGACCAAAAACAGAGGCGCCCCCAGATCACTACTCAGCCTGGAAAATCTTGGCCCAGGTTAGTAGAACCTGATTGAGGGAGCCAATACTTGTGTTAAACCTTTGATGATGCCCAACTGTGCTCCCATTGAAGCCAAAAGTCAATTCTGCTCCATTCAACATGACTGGGAGCTGAAGCAAATGTGGAAGGAATTGAAAATACTATGAAAACGCCATTCAAATGGGCAACTGGCTGCAGCCTAAGACTTCAACCGAATCAGCCCTGTGCATACAAGTGACTTGGGGTTTGATTATGCATTGGTGGGAAAGCTCCCACCAATTTCAGTGGCACAGGAATGAAGAAGCAAGTTGTCCGAGTGAACTCCAGGGGGCGAATGACAGGCATAGCGTTATTCACAGGTGTGTTTTCCGGAGCAGGGCGAGAACGGTGGGGATGGCTTTGGCTGAAGGCAGGCAGGAAGAGAGTTTCTTCACTTCCTCTCACAGTTCCTACAATCCCCTCTCCGTTCGGTACATCACCGTTTGACTATAACCACCGGTGCCAATTTGTTAGCTCAGTCAAGCACTGATTCAAGTCCTGCAAATTTCGGTGATTTTCCAACGTCGATGACAAGAAATGATACCAAGCGATAACGGTGTCAAAGACAAGACTACTGGCTGTTTGTCTTTTCAGCCCCAAGCATAATGGGGCCCTGGTCCTTCACGGGGTTCCTAGGTTGCTCGCACAACGCAGATCTCAAATCATGGAACTGCCTGGGTTCCTTGGACTCCCCCAAGAATGCTCTCCAGAGGTATCTGGGGGAAGAGTTTTCACAGCCCTTGGGTCAGTTTAAAGCGAAGGTTGCACCTCCCTGGTCCAGCACCCTTGGGGCCTGAGTGATCCCAAACTAGGGATTTTGCCAGACCAGGGGAGGTCAATGCTCCCCTTCTGGCTTCTTTCCCCACTCCAAGGCTCTGCTCCTAGCTGTTGCCCAGGCTTCCCTGGCACCTGAGGTTTCTTGGCCCCATCCACCAGCTTCCAGTTCCTGGCCTCAGCCCCATTTGCAGGCCAACAGCTTCCCAGCCCTGCCCACACCTCCCTGGCCCCAGCTCTGGCTGCCTGCTCCATGCCTCTGCCACGGGCTGCCCACTTCCTGGCCTTGGCTGCAATTACCCAGCTTCCCAGCCCCTGGTGCAGGCCATCTGCCTCCTGGCCCTGGCCATAGTTCCCTGGCCCCAGCCCCAGCTGCTAGCTTCCCAGCCCAGCCATGGCTCCAGGCCACAGGCCTCCAGCTGCTGCCAGGTCCCCTGCCTGGCTGTGGCTGCCCTGGCCAGGGCTCCCAGGTGCCTGGCTCCCAGCTTGCCCCCTTTCCCACCCCCCAGGGCTCTTTGGACGTTGCTCCCAGAGTTCAGAGGTTCAGCCTGTATAAATTACTTGGCTGCTGTGGAAAACTGATTTGTTGGCCATTTTTTGCTTGCAACAGACAGAGGAGGCTCTTGCTGGCAGAGGGAGGCCAGGAGGGTGGGCTAGAAAACAAGCTGGGTGCAGGAACATCTTCTATTGGGCCAACTTCAGCTGGTGACAGGGAGCAGCTCAGGAGTTTACACCCAGCTCCTCTTCAGGCCTGCCTGTGCGTCAAGTATCAGTGACTATACCCCAACAAATGTCAGCCAAGGATGGTGCTGTTCATCCACTTATCATCATATGACTCTTTAGTATGAGACTCCATCTAGCAACTGAGCATAGGGCATGCGACTGAGAGCAGTCCAATTGCTTTCAGAGCTACAATTAGGTGGGCATTGATGTCAAGGGGATTATTCATGGAAATTACCTTGACCCCAGCTGCCTGTGGCCTGCAGTAAAAAGATTTTAATTTGGTCCAGCTTTAAAACCCTTCTGGCAGAGTAAGATAGTCAGAGACTGTGTGACTTCAGGTACCAGCGTTTGCCCCTGTGAGAAAAATCTGAGTCAAATGCAAAAATATATACAACACTGCTGCAAAAAGATGCTCTGCATTCCGTTCTTGCCGAAGAGAATTTACTTCTCTGGTCTCGATAGCTGGAAGAAATATGGAGTTGAAGCTTCTCAGTGCGTTGTTTCCAGTCATCTTAGGATGATAACGTAAAAACAAACCAGCTACAGACAGGAGGAAATGGGGAAAGGCAGAACTGAGTTCGAACTCCCCATACAAAGTGGTCACACCACTTTGACTGCCACCAGTGGTGGATTGAGTTGTGTGTTGTGAACAGCTCTTGCATGTTCGGACATCCCACAGGTACTAGGGCAGTGGCAGAATTCTTTACACACCTAGGGCACACTGTTGATAACTCAGGCTGGTGACACTGTATCTCCAATTCATTTGTCTCGGTCTCTGTGATGTCTCTGTGATAGTCTTTCTGGTGGCAAGGGCATGATAATCCATTTCAGAATTGTTTGGAGAAGCATGTACACCCTTAGCAAAACCCAGCATAACTATTCTAATAAAGGAATTGTGGTGCAACAAGAAACCTCTGAGCCATTCTTATCTCATCCACTGAAGGGTGTAGGTCTTTCCAGTAGGAAGAATCCTTTGACTAAATTGCTATCAGCATGGCTTTGACAGGTCACAAGGAACCAGAACCAGATTAAAAATGCTGAGGAAGAGGCTGCAGGTCATTTTAACTGTTAACCCTCACAATGATGGTATGAAATGCAGAGAACAGATCCCTAAAATATCTCTTGTGTGAGACTACATAAATCTCATTTCCCAGCTACAGTGAAATCCATAAACATGCTGCAACAAAATGAGCTTCCAAAATAACACAGGGACAGGTTGGCTCCCTGTTGAAACTTCAGAAATATGCCAAGACCTGCAATATTGGCTGTGACCTCACATGAACTGCTGCAGTCCTAAATTTAATTTTCCACAGGCTTTTAACCTTAAATGAAGCTCAGGTGACTTCACAGTGGAAAAGCCAAGATCACAGGCCGGGAGAAAATATGTTTAAGGCCAAGGCTATTGCGTCCAGTTACATCAGCAAAGGAGACCTCGGCAGCAGTAGAAGCCTCCTGCCAAAGGTTCCTTGAAGAGCGGTGCTCATGGGCACAGGAGAACCAGAGCAACAGCGCAGGGAGGCAAACATCTAAATAGGACAGTTCTAGGCTCAGCCTGTCTGGTTTTCCTAGACATGTGCAGGCTTAGACAGTTTTGCCCGGTTCTAAACTCCCTGCCTGTTAGAGGAGAACCATGGTGAGCGTGCTGGACTGTAGTGAACATAAGGCTATAGAGGAAGAGACCTTTTCCCCATCCACCCCTTCACCCCATGGGTTCTTCTCTCGGATGGTGTGGGAGTGGGGAAAAGAGGACTGGTCTCGAGGATCTGCACCTTTTCAAGGCTGGAAAGCGGTGGTCATTGTCAAACCGATTTGAAGATTCAGCTTCTGCCCCTTGACCACTTGAGAGAAATCTGTTCCTTCCCACCTTTTTAATGGGGTGAGCTGAAAACATTGCAGGGAGGGATAGCTCAGTGGTTTGAACACTGGCTTGCTAAGCTTGTGGTTGTGAGCTCCAGCCTTGAGGAAGCCATGTAAAGATCTGGGGACTGGCCCTGCTAAGAGGCCAGGGGCCTGGACATGATGACATCTCAAGGTCCGTTCTATGGGATGTGTCTCTCTCCAGGTCACAGACATTTGTTAAACCTCTTGTAGCCTTTGTGAGGTACAAATGATTCTCATGGGTATCCCCAGTCTAGGTACAGGACAACTGAAACCAAAGAAGATTGTTCAATTCCAAAGTGACTTGTGATCTGCAACGTTTGTTGGAGACCCCTGAAAAGGGCCCCGTATTTGTAAACTGTGGAGCCCCAGTGTTCCCTCTGAACAGAGCGCTCAAGGGGACAACGCCCAGCTGATTAGCAAAGCACCCACAGCCAGCAGCATTTCAACTGGTGGTATGTATCTCAATGTGATTTCAGTGCACATAACAAAAATTTACTCTACCCATGGATAGAAAAACTTAATGAACACTGCTGAATGCCCATTTGCTGCAGATCAGACCTCTTGCAGAGTCTCAGTTTGGGTCCCTAAAACCAATACTCTCTTTAAAAACCTAGGCCTGTCTGTCTTGCCCAAGGCAGCCCAGCCAATCTAGTAGAAATGATGGGATTAAAAGCCTGGTCTGACATTGCTTTCATAGCTACTGGGCTGCTGGCACAGATTTTTAAATAAATAACTCTTTGAAAAGAAATATATTCAGGTACATAGGGAAAACAGCTTTTATAATGAGACCAAATGAAATACAATGAGAGATTTAAATGATATAATAAACAGGGTTTGTGCTGTAGGAATGAATTTTGTTCCAGGGCTTTATCACAAATCAGAATATATGGGATGCATTTGTATTTTTTCTGGGAAAATAAAACCCATGAAATGCCTCAAAGTACACTGTTAATCCAGAAAGCCGCCTTTCTTTTTTTTAATTACAGACATAAAAAAAATCCCTCTTCCTTCCTGGTAAAACTAGTCTCGCTGTAAATTTAAGTAGGAATGCACTAATGTTAAGCAATCATTAATTAAATGTTATTGTCTTGAGGATTATATTCAATCCACCCTCCAGAAAAAACATGCCTATTTTATACTATTGTTGTATTTATTTTTCTTACGAGAACAGTGAATTTATTGAGCTGCAGCTGCAGTCTGTAGCAATGAACAACAACACCCTAATAAATCCATTACTCTAAGGTGCTACAGGACTCCTTGGTTTTAGCTCATGTTTAGTTCCTGTCCCATGCCAAGGCAAACACCCAGCAAAGAAGAGATTTTTGCTTCATTTCTAAAGGAACTGCTGTTTGCTTTCCCATTCAGAAATGCATTGTTATGAAACCTGAATATCTTTGCTGTTGGATGTTTGCTAGGAAGTCTTAAGCAACATGTTTTTCTGGGATCTAAAATCCTTCTCAAACACATTACTCTATGGTTTTTCTTCCATTAATAAAAGCAGGACTTTTGCTTTTTTGGTAGTAACAGAGAGGTAGCCATGCTATCTGTACTTCAACAAAACCCAACAGCAGAAATGTAGCACTTTAAAGACTAACAAAACGATTTGTTCGGTGATGAACTTTCGTGGGACCAACCCACTTCATCAGATCAATCTAATTTCCAGTGCAGACTGACATTTATAAGTACAGAGGACCAAAAAACATTGCAATAAAAACTGGTAAGTCAAGTACATAGCACTGAAAGAGGGATTGAGGGAGTGGGGATGTTAAGTGTCCTGCCTGATATAATTACAAGCCAACCCCGTTGCCAACTTTGTCCACATATTTATTCTGGGCATACCATCACTGGACCTAACCATGTTAGTTACAGGATCAAAGGCACATTCTTTTGCACTTCCAGCAACATTATATATGCCCTTATGTGTCAACAATGCCCTGTCACTACATACATTGGACAGACTGGGCAAAACCTTCACCAAGGAATAAGTGGACACAGAGCAGACACCAAGAAACTCAGTATACATAAGCTGGTCAGGGAACACTTCAATGGAGTGGGCCATTCTGGTAAAGACCTGAGAATCTGTGTCCTAGAGCACAGAGAATTTAAAAACAGATTAGAGCAAGAAATTTGTGAGTTGGAATTCATATTCAAATTCAACACATTAACACGTGAACAGAGACATCAATTACCTCTCGCATTACAAGGATTGCTTCCCTTCCGTTGACGTTCATAATTATCTCAGGCAGGACACTTAACATCCCTGCTCCCCTAATTCCCCTCCTTCAATCCTATGGACTTGATTTGTCAGTTTTTATTGCAATTTCCCTTTTTTTTTTTTTTTTTTGGTCCTCTGTGTTTAGAAATGTCAGTCTGTATTGGAAATGAGATTGATCTGATGAAGTGGGTCCGTCCCACAAAAGTTCATCACCGAGTACATCATTTTGTTAGTCTTTAAAATGCTACATTTCTGCTGGTTGGTTTTGCTTTTTCGGTTAATTTACATATAGGAGGATGGGTAAGGGCCTCTTGGAAAGTTCAGAAGATGTGCAGGACTGATATCTGTCATCACAGATCTGAAAGTCTGTCACTCACTGAAGGTATGTGGTCTTCTTTTGAACTCCCTCTCAAATGTATTTTGATACCCGTCCCTAAGCTCCCTACTAATCCATCAGATTAGTTTATCCACAAACAGGGTCTAGCAGAAATAGAGGTGGGTTCAGAGAGAGATGCTAAAAATTAGAGGGTCAGAAATACTCTCCTATGAAAAAAAGTTTGGCACTGTTTGCCACTAGCAAATAGCTTGAATAAGAAGAGATGTGATTTCAAACAGACCTCATAACGAACAGTGCAGAGAAGGCCAATGGGGGTGTTTTTGGTCACTGTGTCTCATAGATCAAGAACAAGGGGACATTGGATGAAACTGAAAAACGGCAAATTCACAAGCAATGGAATGAAACACACAGTTACCCTGTGGAACGGAGGGATTTGTTATGTTTGTAATTACAAAAAACTGTACTGTTAAGGCCAAGAACTTACCTGGGATCGGAAAATGGCGGGACAATTGTATGGATAACAAGAATAGCCAGAGTAATAAAGCATCAAAAAGCCAAGAGTTTGGCAGATCCTTACCCTCCTAGACATGAGACAACCTCTCACTATTGAGAGTTAGGAGGAAACTTTTCTTGGGGAGAGATTATCCTACACTTGCTTATTACTGGGTTTCTTGCCTACAACTGGGTTATCCTACACTTATCTACTAACTACTTTGTGCTGTTGCTGGAAGAGAGAAGGCTGACAGGGGACATGATAGCATCTTTCATGTACATAAAGGGTGTTACAAGGAGGGGAAAAAATTATTCTCCTTAGCCTCTGATGATAGGGCAAGAGGTAATGGGCTCAAATTGCAGCAAGGCAGGTTTAGGTTGGACGGTAGGAAAATTTTTCTTAATGTCAGGGTGGTTAAGCACTGGAATAAATTGCCTAAAGTGTTTGTGGAATCTCCATCTCTGGAGATATTTTAGAACAGGTTGGATCAATCTCTCACAGGGATGTGCTTGGTCCTGCTGTGAGGGCAGGGAAGTGGACTTGATGACATCTTGAAGTCCCTTCCAGTTCTAGTATTCTATGATCCTGCGATTGTCCAAGTCAGGATGTTGGAACTGATGGCTCTTAAGTCTGATCCTATTTGGCAACTCTTGTATCAGTAGCGGAGTATTTTTGAATGAGGCCTGAGCCGTTTGTACTAACTGCACATGAAGACAGCTAAGGGATTGATCTTGGAAGATGCTGTAAACTCCATGGGGGTGTGAAGGTCCTCAGCATGTCTCAGCATCAGATCCTTTCTACTGGGAGTGTATGTGTAGCCTTGACCTCAATTTTCAAATGTAGACATCTAAATTAGGCCATCAAATTTCTAAGCTGGCCACCCAAATCAATAGTTAGCTGCCTAAAAAAAATTTTTTTAATGCCTAATTGCAAAACTGGTGCCTTAATATAGGTGCATAAATTTGAAGATGGGGCCTCTAAATATGCATACATATCAAAACCACAGAGATTCCTCTGCGTGAGATTTTTATAGTGAATGCTACGAAGATTTTGTTCCTTCCCATCTGGGAGGACTGTGCTCATCAGGAGTATCTAGAGCTCTGGAACAGGTGGATGTGAGGGATTTAACCCTTCGGAGATTAAGGAGTGACAGCAGGTGCGGAATTAGTCAACATTTGTCAGTGTTTTAAAGATACACAGCATCTGAGATCCTGAACTGCCTGGGACAGGGCCCCTCTGGTTTTCATACAGCGGAGTCCTGACCTTTACTTGGTTTCTTTGGGTACCACCCAGTTAGAAGTAGATAATAATAACAGTATACATGGTATTACTTTTACTACTCTGGTTCCTCACAAACTCATTGTAATAATGCAATTGCAAAGCTCATTTTAATCTTGCTAGCCTGAGCTTTACTTTGCGATTGAGCTTGACATTTCCATTTGAACATTTATTTAAAAATAAAAATGAAACAATATTAAATTCTACAACCCCGCATTCATATTATAATTGGGGTGGGAAAAATGCATAGCTATGGAATATTTTACAAAGCCCATCAAAAATTCTGAAAAAGTATAGAGACTCTGGCCACAGAGTTCAGATTTTTTTTTAAATCCACATTTTTGCCCCAAAGAAAAAGCATTCTTCATTTGAATTGCTGCACTAAGAAATTTTTTAAGCTTTTAAACAATGGAATTTGAGCTCTTTTGTCTCTGACTGAGCAGCAGCTTTTGGGCACACTAAGTATTAAAGTGAGTCAGTATAATGAGAACTTCAGACCTTATAAAAAATGTAACAGCCTTTGCATTGTCGTCACAAAATAACTCTACTATTGATATAATACTTGGTGTGTGGTGCCGTTGGGCGTGATGTGACGGGACTGGCATTGTTTTGATTCTGGCAAGGGTGTGCAGTGGGCCCGACAGCTGCACCATGGGCCTGGGGCTGAGGTGGGAGGGGCCCCTGCTCTGTGCCCAGAAGAGGCGGGGCCTAGGTCAGAAGGGGCAGGGCCTAGGGCAGTCAGCCCTTAGTGCCGCTGACCGTGGCACTGGACTCCTCCCCTCCAAGCTGCTACTTTGGCAGCGGCGTACTTTGGCAGTGGCGGCAGTTGGAGCTCTGGGACTGTTTGAAAGGCCAGGCCCTGGGGCAATTGCCCCCTTTGCTCCCCAGCAGCAGGCTGGTGTGTGTGTATGTATAAAATAACCAGCTGGAATCTATGATCTACTGCTGAGTTGAGGCTGAACCTTTATCAAGGTCTTGAATGTAATTTGTAGGACCCAATTGTGCAAGGCCTCAGTGTACTACATTTAAAGTCAAGGTGCGAGGGCACTGTCCAGCTGGGCCCTGCAGCCTGTGTATGAAGTTAAGTGGGATTCATAGCAGGAGAACCGAAGCTGACATGGGATGGGTGTGGACTAGGGTGGCATTTTGGAGGATTTCTTTGGTTGGAGAATGGTTGCTTGGGCCTCGTTGAACAGGTGGGTGGGACTATGGAAGCAGCTTAAATCTAATTAAATGAGCGACACTCACAATGTGCCTGGGCTGGCTGCACCAAAACAGGCAAGGTAACTTGATTCTCTCCTCCAAGCTGCGGTATTGTGCCCTCAAGCTTTGAAAAAGAGGTCAGTGTTCCTTCCAAAGGACCTTGAAGCTGGCAACAAATTTATTCTCTTCTCCCAGGTGAGCAACAGTTCAGAAGCTTGTCTCTTTGCAGCTGCTTAAGGTTCTCTGTTGCAAAATGTGTGATGGACCTGTTGGGAGAACGATGTAAAGATGAGAGATAGGTGCAGAAATGGATCCATGGAGCAACATGAAAGAAATGGAGGGGAGGCAAGGAGAAACAGGAAGGAAAGCAGAGAGAAAACAAAACCTGGGAGGGATGAGAGAGAGAAAGTGAGAGAACAGAAGAGAAAAAGAAAGACTGAGGCTAGCTAGGGAAACAAAGTATCACATAGGAAGGTATGCTCGAGACAAGATGGACAACAAAACAGAGGAGACAGAGTACATACAGAAGTTAAAAAATAACCCAGGAAACAAAAAGCACAAGGAAAATGAAAAATATTAAAACAATAAAGGTAGAAGCTGAAAAGCAAACAAAAACATGTAGATTCTGGAATGTTACTGCTATTATAATGGATGTATTTTATCTTAATATTCTTCAAACTTTTTTTCCCCATGCGATATAAGGACCTAATCTTACATGTGTTAAAGCAGTATTTCTTAAACTTTTTGAGACCAAGGAACACCAGATAATAATATTTTTTTATGTGGAACACCTATGAAAATTTTCTTCTTCAAAAAAAAAAGGAACTGTCAGACATCTCCCGCCCCGCCCCAAAAAAGGAAACCACCAACATATCCAGCAAAACCAAAAGGAAGTAATTTAATCAAGCATCATAGCAATGAAGAAGTAACATTGTATCTGGTTTTACTAATGGAAAATATAGACCCTCACTGTATTTTTCCAAACGCTGGCGCCACACCTGCGAGTTGGCCTGTGGAATACAGTTTAAGAGACACTGTGTTAAAGTCAGCGGAAGTCCATGGAATGCTGCAGGGAGAAGGACCATTTGCCGCTGGGGGTGGGGGGCAGTTTGCCGTGGTCCCCACACCACCATTGCTGTGAGCTATCACACAGGTCCCAGGGCCTCTCACTGGTATTTGTCCCAGCAGTCCCTCCATCATGATGGAGGGGAACTGCTGGGTGACATCTGAGCGGCACTTTGACTCCGCACACCAGGTTGCAATGCTCAGAAAGCCAGGTCTAGTCCCACTATTCAGCCGTGCAGCCCATATGAAAAATGTCTGTGAGTGGCCTTGAGGGCAGTCTCAAACGTGAGCAGCAGTGGGAGATAGGGTTAGAGGGGCAGCACCTAGAGGTCACTGCATCCTCTTTGCAGCTCACAGGTTGTCTGTGGAGGATCTGGGCAGGAAGTGAAGAATCCTGCATCCAGCTGAAGTCATGGCGGCAGGGGAGGGGCATTTATATAGGTGATAGGTAACAGTAGAAGCAATACCTGGTGCAGAAGAGTTAAACAGCCTCAGAGTGGCAAGCACTGAGGTGCTCCTGTAAGGAGTGGTTCCTTTTCATCCTTCCTTTGTCTTCTTCCAGGGAGAAGCAAAAAAAGGTTAATGTCCTGAGTGGAGGCAAATTAAAGCTGCTGCTATGATTGGTATTACAGTGAGACCCCAGCAAGACTGGGGCTCCATGGTGCTATACACTCTCATCATGAAAGACAGTCCCTTATGCTCCAGACAGCTTGGAGGCTGGATGGGAAACAGGGGTCCAGAGAGTTGAAGCAACATGATCAAGCCATACAGCAGAGCAAGGAATAGAACTCAGGTTTCCTGATGGCCACTCTAGTGCTCCCTCCACTACCCTGTGCTGCTTCCTGCAGCTTTTCTTTTGCTTCCATATCGGAAAGAGACTCAAAGAGGTTTCAAGAATGCCATTCCCTCTTTCCACTCCACTTCTAAGGGCCTACAGCAAGAACTAGGAGTTTCTGCAGCAATAGCCCAAAAGAAGCCATCCCCCCTTTTCACCAAGATGGCTACATGGCAGAAAAACACTCTTTGGGTCTCCTCTTTACCTTGGGGATAAATCTTTGTTCATGGTCTTTGTTCCCACCAGGATATTCTTCTGACTCACACCAGTTTCCCACCAGTGATTCTTGTATCTCCTAGTACTGGAAGGGACCTTGAGCGGTCATCGAGCCCGGTCCCCTGCCCTCACAGCAGGATCCATCACCGTCCCTATCATCTCCACTGCGCTCTGTCCCTGAATTATTTTTGCTAGATGTTAAATATAAATTATTTTTACTAGATGTTAAATGAATGCAAAATATTTGTTTTGTAGGTGGTTAAATGTACGTACTGGTGTTCATTATTCCTCCCTCGGCTTCTTCCTTCCTCTATAATTAACATCTCACACTACTAACTAATGAGCAATAGCCTGATAAGGCAGCACAAAACTCATCATACAAATTGCTATTTGCCTCTTGGGTCTGTGCCAGGCTTACTTTTTTTGTTTCTTTGCATATGTTTTATGAATTGTAGTATAATCACTTATGGAATTCATACCATATCAAAAGAGGGTTGCTCTTCATCTCGGAGCTCAGAGACGGTTTCTAATGGTAAATTATCAGTATTTAAGACCAGACTGGATTATATCAAATGATGAGCATTTTATTAGGGCAATGATCTTATTTTATTTAGAGTGAGTAGGAGTAAAAGACTTTAGCAGCTTGGCAAGAATAACTGAACATCAGAACAAATGATTATCCTCAAATTTGATACACAGAGGTGAATATGAAGTCATTGTATTGAACTGAATGCAATTACTTTGTATTTACACCAATGCACCAAAGATGAGATTCTCACTCTGTGTATAATCTACTGTGACATGCTATATGTGAGTATATGACCAAAACTGACGAGTGATTTTGGATGCCCAACTGGAGACATCTTTAAGGGGGGTGATGTGCACAAAGTGCTCAGTGTTCATCGTCTGAAAAATCTGTCTTCTGCAAATTATCTCAAATTGTGTGTTTAAGGCACCTAAAATTACTGGTTCCTTGGTGGAGGAATGGGAAGAGGAAGAAGTCCTGTGGAAAAGAAACCAGTATGCGATTTGTGTGATTAAAGACTATGTCATAGCACACACAGACAAAGAGGCTGAACTGAATATCAGCAACCTTATTTCTAGCATTTCCTAGCTTTTGGATGCTTGGATGTGCAACCTCAACATTCTTTAAACATTACTTTTAATACCAATAGCATAATATATTTCTTATGCTGCTCTAGTAGCTTTTCAGACAAAAACTGTGAATAGCATAAATGATAAGCAAAGCAAAAACAAACCAAAATTAAGACCCACACTGGTTCAAAGTGGTAAATATTTACCTTTTACTTTGTTTTATTAATTCCAGCCTGTCTTTGCTTGGCTATCTGACCTAAACAAAACCACCTGAAAGTGAATACCCAAATGCTCTTCATGAAAGTAGTTATTAAACTCTTCCCAATAAAAATGTTTTAAAACTAAGGACCCCCCAAACGAGAGTGTATTAATGGATCACATTACTGGGTTTTAGTTGCCAGCATTTTAACCAATCAGAAGCCAGTGGGATTATACGGTATGTGTGGCAAAACTCATGTTAACTTCCGTGGGAGTGAAACTCAGTCCAACTGCATTCTATACTATGAGAAATCGGTATATGTGACAACGTAATGTACCCATACATCAAAAAAGAGCTTTTCCTCCTTTCACATACACTGATACAGTCTTCCAACAAAACCAACAGCATGGCCAGAAAAATATATTGTAATTAAACCAGTTCCACCCAATCCCATTAATTTTTAAAAGGCTGCTGGAGCAGGAGAGCTCATTCTGCACACAGGAAAGGGAAAAATTGGGCAGCTTGTAGTGCTGTGTTTTGGTAAGGTTCAATATATATTACAAATACCTCTGTTGCTAATGTAGTTTTGTTTACAGCAAACTTCTTCGTGCTTCCTTTGGTCTAAGTCTGACCATGAAAGGGAGTAAGGAGGTAGGGAGATCAGAACACCCCTCACATCAGTGGGACCAGCTGTGAAGAAAGAAGATCAGATTCTGGCCCCAAATGATTAAATCTACAGCAGTCATTTATTTCACGTACTTGAACTAAATTCACTGGAATTCAACACTGGCAGAGGCTCAACACCTCCTACTTCGATAATAAATACCTGGAATTTGTCCTGACATTTATTTTCTGTAAGTACCCGCAGGAGACCATTATCCTATGACAACATTCGGTTGCGCTGACATTATCCCTTGCAAAACAAGAGAGCAGTCATATAGCACTTCAGATACTAACAAAATAATTTATTAAGTGATGAGCTTTCGTAGGGCAGACCTGCTTCTTCAGATCTAGTGACAGTGTTGTACTGGACTGCCTGGTATTATCCCTTGCCCGTATTGTTGTAGATAACTTTGCAGCCTCTGCTAAGAAAGCAATTTTTCTCTTGAAGTGACAAATCAGTAAAGGAAAGAGCCATTTGAGATTTAGGCCTTGTTGTGCCATTGAACATGTATTAAGTTTTTATTATTTATTCAGCACTGGAGAGAGGCCTGGCTGTTGCACAGGCACAAGGTGAGACAGTCCCTATCCCCAGGAGTAAGCTAAAAGTTCCATCCTGGAATCAGATCCGTATGGACAGATCTTTGGGTCCGTATGGCACCCTACTGAATCAAGGCCCTGAACAGAAAGGCGAGGGGCAATTATTATTACAATTAAGTACCATTCTATTCAGTATTTGTATTAGAGTAGCACATACAGGCTGCAGAGGGAGGGGTGACTCGTGCTATGTTCAGTGCAAACACAGGGTGAGACACAGTTCCTATCTCAGCAACAGACAAAGGTGCGGAGGGCAGGATGAGGGGCAGCGATTGCCCAGGGTCACACAACACCAGCAGGTCCATCTTTTGTCTCCTACTCCAGTGCTCTAGCTACTAGGCTCTGCTGCCTCAGCACAAGAGCTCAGATTTTTTAAGCCATGGCTCCCGTAGTCCAGCGTTTCCCCAGCCACCCGCTGCTTGCACAGGGCCAAATCCCGGGAGCCGGTGTCCGGCCCATGACCCAAGCGACTGTGCTTCGCGTTCAGGTTCCTGCGCCGTGTGCCCCGTCGGGAGCCAATCAGACAAGCCCAGCCCGTGAACTCCCGGGGAATGAAGAAGGGGATCAGGTTGCTCGCTCTCCCACGTGACTCTCTGCCAGTTCCTCGAGTCCCTGGGTCCATTTCCCCGGGGCCGGAGTGGGGAGGGGTCTCCTTTAACGTGGTGGGGTGGGGGGGGCGCTCCAGGATTGTCTTGTCATTCGCGGCAGGCACGTGGCGTTGGGCTCCTGGGTGCCTCCCGGGTGCTCCCCGCGAGGGGCTTTTGTTCGTGCAAAGCGCCTCTCCCATCACCCCGCCCCCGCCCGGGGCACGCTGCAGAAGGCGCTTTGCACGGAGCTGCAGCTGGGGGAGCAACACACGGCGCGGCAAGGGGGGTGGGCGCGAGCGAGGCGGGGGGCGGGCGGTTGTGCAGGCCGGGGCCAGAACTGCAGCCGCGGAGAAAGTTTCCCGGGAGCCAGGCGGGCTGCAGCAGAGCCCTGCCCTTGGCGCTGCCCCCTGCGCGCGCTTGGGGGGGGGGGGGAGTGGGAGGGCCGGTTTGCGGGCAGAGCTGGGGCGGGGGCTCTCCGCCGGCGCTTCCCCCCGCCCGGGCTCTGCCCCTGGGAAGTTTGCAGCGGAACCGAAGCCGTGGGAGACAACTTCGCAGCCGCCGCCGCTGCGGCAGGGACACGGCGGCTCGCTGCCTCCCAGCGCCGGGCTGAGCTCCTTGCGCGCGGGCTCCCCGCTGCAGGAGCCGATCGCACCCCCCGCGCCACGGCGAAAGAAGCGGCGGCCCGGGCCCGACTCCCGAAGCGGCCGGGGCTGGCCATGGGCTGGCGGGACGCGTGGCTGCGGCTCTGGCTGCTGGGCGCGGGGCTGATCGCGGGCTCGGCCCCGCCGAAGGCAGGTCAGTGGAACGCGACCCCTGTCGGGCGCTGGGGCTGGGGGGCCGCAGGCTGGGGGCGCGGCGCGGAGCCGGGGCCTGCCCGTGTGGCACGCTGGGGGTTCCGGGGGCGAGCGCAGCAGCAGTCATCCCCCCCACATAGCCCGGGGGGCAGCCGGTGGGGCCGGGCGCTGCAAGGGGCGCAGTGGGAGCGGCGGGGCCCCGAAGGGGGTTGCTGCCCAAAGCCCCCCGCTTCGTCCTCCTGCGTGCGAGCGCGGAGCCCCACGTGCGGGCCCCTGGGCAGCCGGCGCGGCGGGGCAGGCTCTGCGGCCGGCCCTTGGGTTCATGCCTTATCCAGCCGGCTGCGGGGCGCTCCCCGGGCTGAGATCGGGGGAAGCCAGGGCCAGGGTCCGCCTTCCTTCTCCCGTGGCCCGGCTCTGGGGCTGGGGGTGTGTCGGTGCTGCAGGCTGCTGTGGGGTGCCGGGTGGGGCAGCGGCGAGCTGGCCGGGCCACAGGGGGGTGGAGGTCAGGTGTGGGTTGCTGGTGGGTCTCACTCCCATCCCTGCTGTGCTACACGGAGTCGGATGGGTGACCCCCATTACCCCTCTCTCTGCTGGCGCCTTCCCCCAGAGCTTGTCTCTCCCTCCAGCAGCCCGCAGGCCAAGGCAAGACTCTTCTCAGTGATTCTCAGCCCCGCGCCCCTGGGGTTGGCAGAGGTCTCCTGGGAGGACAGCGGCCCACCCAGCTTCTTGCCTGGCTTTACCACTCGCGTTAGTCAGCGTAAACTGCGATTTCAGAAAGACAGTGACTTGCTTAAATACCCTGCGCTGAAGCGTTCTCCAGTTGTATTTCAGCTGGTTTTATAGTTCTGGGGTAAATGGAGAGAGTCCTTCTCAGTCATCCTCTCTTGTATTTTCCTCTCCGATGTTGTAAGCAAGTGGGTTTTAAACGAGGTGAAACTTGCAAGACAAATCAGACTCCTGCCAGGGGTACCTGCCTCCTCTGGGAAGTTGAGAGCCATAGCCTCACCTACCCTCCCGCTCTCACGCTATAGGGGGCAGTCTTGCACTGGCTGGCTGATGCTTAGGGGGAAGATTTTTCCAAAGCACTTTAGTGGCTGGGGAGCAGACCCCAGTCACTCTGCTGTGGTGTTTTGGAACATCCCACCCTCCCTGACCAAACACCCTTTCCATCTCTATGTATGTCTGAGCTGGGACTTTTGTTCTCAACCCCTTTTCCCTCACTTGAAAACCCCAGCCACTGACATTACCCTCTGAGCTGCAATGCCTCATTCTTGCTCTTGGTCCAGAACTAAATTATAATAAGTAAAAAATCCACTAGCTACTTCTCAGTTATTGAAGAGTGGGTGGGAGAAATGTCGCTTGTCCCAGTGAGTTTCATGTGAAATGGAGCGTGTATTATTACTGCTCTGGGCAGCAGGAACTTTCATGCCTTTTTGCAAGTGGACTTGACAGAGGTTTCTAAAGGAAAGGTGCTGATTAGAAGGGTATGGTCCCTGCTTTCTGCGGCCCCCCCCCGCTTTGCCTCCATCAGTGTGGAAGGGGGATGGAAGGGTAGTCAATGTCTTTCTCCATGCTACAGCCCCTTTTTCATGTCACTGTGGTCTCTTCCCTGCCACACAATGGAGATGGAAAGCAGATGACCCTACAAGTGTGAAATTTGGCAGATACTATTCGCTTAGGAACCACGACTGACTTGCATTAACACTTAAACCATAGTGACTCATTAACATAAACTTTATTGAACTTAATAGGTTTAGGTTAGAAGTTATCTCAGTTAATGAATTTTCAGAATCTCCCAAGTCACTTAGCAGCCTGTTTTCCATGGAATGTTCCCAAGATTCAGTCTCCTTAGGCACTTTTGAAAATGTGACCTGGCAGCAATAGTGATCTTGTTCAATAGCTTTAATTTATGGCTAGTTAATAATAGGCATGTGTGTTAGTTAAAGAGAGGCATTATCAGGTATGAAATCAAATAATCTATAAGTGGGAAATTAAGACATACACTTTCCTACAGCAGTGATCTTGGTAGTGTGCAAAGTCGCTGAGTTTGGGGAAGCCAGCACACATTTGACAGGAGGTTGGATTTCTCCCCAAAAGTGGTTCAGTATGTGAATGGGAATGTATTTCCCTGAGGTGCAGGGAGGCACTTTTCTTTCATGGATTGGATTTAGTGGATGATTATTCATCTGGAAACATTTGGTAAGTTGGAAATGCAGGCAAAACTCCTATGGAAATCCTCTTTATATCTATGGATCATTTTGCAGGGTCACAGATGAATGCAGATGCAAAGTTTGTATCCCTGTGGGGCCTCTTGTGTCAGGGGGCACTCTGGGTGGCTGCCTTCAGGGCAGGGCGGTTCAGTAGCAGGAAAGCTAGCAAAAAGTGGTCTTTGCCCACGAAAGCTTATGCTCCAAGATAGCTGTTAGTCTATAAGGTGCCACAGGACTTCTTGTTGATTTTGAAGATATAGACTAACTGGGCTACACCTCTGATATTTGAAAAGGTGTGCATGTCAAGTCATACACAGTATGGGATGAACACAGGTGTTTAAAGAGGACTTTCTCTTATTACAGTTCATGAGAAGGGGAAATACACCTTTGCTTTAGTTGGGATTAATTCAGACTTCATGTGCTTTTCCTTTGCAGTCTTTATGGGGCATGTCTGGTGCTACTGAGGAACCAATATAGTCAGGTGAATAGAATATGTGACTGAACATCAGATGTAGATTGTAAGCTTGCCACTGCCTTGCTATGTGATCTAGAGCAAATCACCTCATTTCTCAGTTGCTGTTTTCCCTCTCATCCCTTATCTGCTTGAATTGTAATTTGTTAGGGAGCAGGAACATTGCAGTGACTTTGGCACACTCCTTTATTTGTTAAGAAGCCAAACTTCCCAGCCTTTTCTTAAAATTAAGCTTACAGATGATAGAGTAAAGAAGAAAAGTTAGAGTCCTAACCTCTCACTACAGGGGTAAAATGGTTTGAGTGTTTGTTTAATGATGGCTTAAGGTTGCACCTGACACTGAAATCTTGCATAAAATCGAGATCCGGGTGCAGTTTAAGGGTTGAAGCTGCCATCATGGGGCTTTTCAATTTTTTAAAAATAAGTAAGATGAAGACGTGCAGTGGAAAATTGTAGAGTAAGGGGAAGAACCAGGTGCAGGCAAGTCTTTCTTGGTGGTGAGTGTTTATAACAAAACCATTGCAAGCTGGAAAAAACTGCCTGGGTCTGTCTGTTAGAGCAGTGTTTTCCAACTGGTGTTCCACAGGCAGGGGTTGGCAGGCTGCAGCTCCTGAGCCACTTGCGGCTTAAGGAGTCATTTGCAGCTCCAGATGTTGACATTGCCTCTGCCGACTCTTCTGTGGCTCCCTGCCATGCTGCTGCTGGGAGGGGGTGGGTGGACAGATTCTGCATCACTCCCTTGGGACTAGAGTCAGGGAAGCAGAGGTAGGTTCATCCGCCGTGTTGGGTGAGGTATTTGGGCAGATTTGGATCTGAGAGGGGTTAAGTCTGGGCATGGCGGGGGGACGGATTTTGGGGCTGAGGTGGGTAAAGCCTGGAGATGGGTGGCTTGTTTGTGGGTGAGGCAGATAAAGCCTGGGAATGGGATTCCACAAAATTCTTTCGAGTTTAAAAGGGTTCTGTGGCCAAATACAATTGGGAAACAGTGTGCTACAGTAATGCCTCTTTATTCCATTGGGGCTATGCAAAAGGCGTGTGTAAATGGAATGATACAGCTTGTACCCATTACCAGAGTGATTGTACCGAGATCTGAATGTACCTGAGAATCAAATCCAGTGTCTTGAGGTTAGGTCCAGTCCCATGTCCTCTGGGTGAGAGAATCTTTCCAAGTCATTCTCTCTGTGTTCTGAGTCCAAAGTCACAACCCTTTGAACCTGACCAATTTCCCACTGATATCAGTGACTTTAGTGGAAGTTTAATTGGGCCTTTATGACCTTTCTCCAGACCAAAGGAAAATAATTCAGGACCAGATTGTGCCTTTGCAATGTTACACCTGAGCTAAAGACCAATTTATTAGGAAACTCAGTTTTAAGCAATCACTTCATTGTAGATCCAAGGTGTCTTGTACAATTTTGCTTCCTCTGTTTTTAAAGGCATCCTCTCTACCAACCAAGTTCTGTAAATCCCTTGGTCCCTTAAGACAGTTGTCCCTGCATTCTTTCTCCCTTTTGTCGTTTCTTGTCACGTCTTTATAGCCAGCTGCACACAGCTGTTTGAAGAGGACTCTCTCAGAAAAATCAATACAAGAACTGTCATTCAACTAATTCATGTTTTCATTCCCCTGCCCACTTTTTTGACTTATTGAGATAGAATGTGTGAAACTGTACGTCACCAATGATTTGCTTGAGTAACCTGTCTCTTTCACTCATGTCAGTATTAGGCACTAGGGTATTAACAGCAAATGATGTTATCATACATCAAAGTATTTTGAAACTGCATGCTATTTAGAGTAACTTGGTATAGACACTTTGGCGGCACATTGCCATATTAGTGAGAAAGTTTAGGCGTAAAGGAACATCAGTGAGAAATCACCAAAAGAAGTGTATGAAATATGGCCATTTGGGTCAAATTCTGTTCTCAGGTAGGAGTGATTTTGGTGGGGATCACCTGGGCACATCTGTGGATGGAATGTGACCCATTGTAAGTAGTATGATATAAGAACTGGAATTTGAGTGAACTTTTAAAGTTGTAGCCCGTGTCTACACTTGCATTCTTCTTTTGAAAGAGACATGCAAATGAGAGAAATCAAAAATGCAAATGAGGTGCAGATTTGCCTATCTGGCACCTCATTTCATATGCTTTTGAAAGAAGAAATGCAGTACAGACGCAGCTCTTTTGAAAGCAAACCCCCTCTTCAGAAGAACCCTTCTTTCCATAAGAAGTGGGGTAGGTCCTGGGAATGGGGTTCTGCAAAATTCTTTTGAGTTTAAAAGGGTTCAGTGGCCAAATACAGTTGGGAAACACTGCGCTAGAGTAATGCCTCTCTATTCCATTGTGGCTATGCAAAAGGAATGTGTAAATGGAATCATGTAACTTGCACCTGTTACCAGAGTGATTGTACAGAGATCTGAATGTACCTGAGAATCAAATCCAGTGTCTTGCGGTTAGGTCCAGCACTATAAAAGAGGTTCTTTCAAAGAGGAAGTTTACTTTCAAAAGAGCCGCATCTACATTGCTTTTCTTCTTTTGAAAGAAGAATATGCAAATAAGGCACCAGATATGTAAATCTGCACTTCATTTGCATTTTCAATTTCCCTCATTTGCATGCCTCTTTCAAAAGAGGAATGCAAGTGTAGATACAGCCATAATGGTTTGGGTGTATTATTTGTATGTTTTTACTGTGCCTTCAGTTTATTTCAGAGGGAGCCAAGCACACCAGTCCAACAACAGTTTCTCGCTTTAAGTGCAAGAGCTTTTGAAGAGAGAACTAGAATCTTGCCACATTCACTTAAGGTCTCATAAAAATTAATTAGAATCATAGGCCATTTCTACACAGGCCACTTTCTTTGAAAGTGGCATGGTAATACACGGCCTCTGGGGGTCTTCTGGAAGGAAGTCCTTCTTCCCAATTTTTGGGAAGAAGGGACCTCCAGAAGAAGACTTCCTTCCGGAAGACCCCCCCGGGGGCTGCGCTTCTAAATGGCATTTTGGAGTCTGTAAGAATGGTCTTCTGGACTCCAAATCATGTGACCTTATGCTAATAAGGCATGGGGAATTTGCATCCGTGCCTCATTAGCATATTTCAGGCCGTATATTAGCATGCCACTTTAGAAGAAAGTGGCCTATGTAGAAATGGCCATAGGGCTGGAAGAGACCTCAGGAGGTCATGTCCAACTCCCTGCTCACAGCATGACCAATCCCAACTAAATCATCCCAGTCAGGACCTTGTCAAGCTGGGATTTAAAAACCTCTAGGGATGGAGAGTCCACCACCTCTCTAGGTAACACATTCCAGTGCTTCACCACCCTCCTGGTGAAACAGTTTTTCCTAATATCCAATTTAGACCTCTCCCACTGCAACTTGAGACCATTGCTCCTTGTTCTGCTATCTGTCTCCACTGAAAACAGCCTCTCTCCATCCT
Organism: Carettochelys insculpta; assembly: GCF_033958435.1. NCBI lineage: Eukaryota > Metazoa > Chordata > Testudines > Carettochelyidae > Carettochelys > Carettochelys insculpta. Next base: position 127,140,122 of record NC_134140.1, on the reverse strand, counting down.
CTTTATAATCACCCTTCAGGTAGTTGAAGGCTGCTAACAAATCCCGCCCCCCACTCTTCTCTAATTAATATCTCTGGTCTGTCCGGCTAAACTACCCTCTCTTGCTTCTGGAACATTCTAGTCTTTTAGTTTCTGTTTCTCAGCAGACTAACAAGTAACATGCAAAGAACTGGAAAGGATTCTTTTTGTTCTGTGCTTTTGTGCTGGTGGTCCTTAGCCAGGCAGAGCAGAGGAATTAAGACACTGTCTTAAATACAGAGAGACAATATATAGGAAAGGATGGAAACAGCATAGAGGGGAACAGTGGAGTGGATCTGAAAGAAGATGGGAAGACATTATTCAGCACACAGCTTCCTATATTCCCCCAGACTTTTGCCACAGAAAAACTGTCACAGTTTCTGGGGTAAGAGAGACCCTATGTGGGAATATTTTGAAGCAAATCATTCCCCGGCTGAGAAAGGAAAACATTTCAAGTGTTAGCAGTGCAAGAAGGAAGTTGTAGGGCCCAGTTGCAAGAATGAAATGGTTAGTAACTTAAATAATTAACTTTGTAATGCATCATTTCAAGACTCTCTCCGTGCCCTTTAGTGTAAGCGTGATTTGACAAGCAAATGCCCAACTTGTTTGCTGTGTTGGGTGTTGCTAGAAAAAGAAGTTCAGCGGAGCTAATCCTTACGGCTTGTTTCATAAGTTAACTAAGTTTAGAATCTCTCACTCTCGCTTACAATACAGAAAGTTGCAGTTAGAGAAATCTAGAGTTGCCAGTTGCCACTGAGTGCCATTTACTTATTTTATATTACATAACATATGCCTCTTATTTTGGAACACCATGGCCACAGACCATAATGGTGATGCCATATGTCTATTCCCTATTTTATATCAGTATACCTTAAGCTTTCCAAGTGAACCTCATTCTATGCTTGTCTTCTCAAAGCATAAAGGTACCAGTGTGTTCAGTGGTGCTTACGCCAAAATTAAGGGCACTCTGTGAGCACAGTCGGTCTTAGCTTTTTTGTAACTTCAATAGAATTTTAGGGCTGGAAGAGACCTCAGGAGGTCATTGAGTCCAGCTCCCTGCCTAAAGCAAGATCAACCCCAACTAAACCATCCCCACCATGTCCTTGTCAAGCCGGGACTTAAAAACCTCTGGGGCTGGAGATTCCACCATCTTTCTAGGTAATGCATTCCAATGCTTCACCACCCTCCTGGTGAAATAGTTTCTCATAATATCCAACCTACACCTCTCCCTCTGTAACTTCAGACCATTGCTCCTTGTTTTGCCACCTGTCATCACTGAGAACAGTCTCTCTCCATCCTCTTGAGAGCCCCCCTTCAGGAAGCTGAAGGCTGCTATCAAATCGCCTTTCAGTCTTCTCTTCTGCCAGCTAAATAAGTCCAAATCCGTCAGCCTCTCCTCAGAGGTCATGTGCTCCAGCCCCTTAATCATTTTTGTTGCCCTCCACTAAACCTGCTCAAATGTGTCCACATCCTTTCTATACTGGGGGAGGGTGGGGGGCAGAACTGGATGCAATACTGCCTGACCAGTGCCAAAGTAGAGGAAAATAACGACTTCTCTAGATCTGCTGGAAAGGCTTCTCCTAATGCATCCTAATATGCCATTAGCCTTTTTGGCTGTAAGGGCACAGTGTTGGCTCATATCCAGCCTCTCATTCACTGTGATCCCCTGGTCCTTTTCTGCTGCACTGCTCCTTAGCCAGTCAGTCTGTCCCCAGCCTGTAGCAGTGCTTGGGATTCTTCCATACCAAGTGCAGGACTCTGAACTCCTCTTCGTTGAACCTCGTCAAATTTTTTTTGGCCCAGTCCTCCAATTGTCTAGGTTACTCTGGGCCCTGTCCCTGCTCTGCAATGTATCTACCTGACCCCATGGCTTAGAGTCATCTGCAAATTTGCTGAGGGTGCAATCCATCTCCTTCAGGTTTGATTTAAATCAGTGATTCTTTTGGTGATTTAAGTCATGATTTAAATTGCCTTTTATTTAAATCAATCCACCCTGCTTGCCAGGGGGCAGTGTCAAGCAGTATCTCAGACAGACCCCTATGCGCGATTGAGCAAGTCATTTGATGCCACCCCAGAGGCACTCTGCTTGGGAGGGTGAGACAACAGAATCTCTCAGACAGTACGTCACACATGACTATTTAAGGAACAGGGGCAATCGGTGATGTGGGACTGTATTTTGGATCAATGGTCCATTTCTTGGCTTATAGATATCTCAGAGCGGCATTCTCTGGTTCTGTGGTTCTCGGTGTATGGGCTGCTTGTGGCCCAATCAGCACGCAGCTGGGATGCATGTGACATCTTCTGGGCCATACTGGAAGTGTGTGTGTGTGTGTGTGTGTGTATATACATATATATAGTGTGAATATGGCCCACATATGTGCATATGCACCTCACTATGGTAAAGAGGTTGAAAACCACAGTCCTAGTTTGGCTGGGTCAGTTCTTTTATGCTCCCCGCACCCTGAACAACCATGTGACCCATCTTGCACTTGCTGGCAGATTAATTGACATGCCTCCTGTTGAGGGTTCTTGAGCTCCCCATCCTGCCTCAAGAGGGAGGAACATGCCAGCTGGTCAGGGCCTGCCCTCTCCATCTTCTTGAGGGTAGATGGAAGTGCTTGATGTCTCTGGATGCTGTTGCCTTGATAAAGTGGCTACATCCCTTTTCCACCTGCCAGTTCATTGTGCTGTCGGAGGCCATATGTAAGAAAAAGCGTAAAGGAGACGGCCTCAATATAGCTGAGTGCTGTGCGATTGAGCTGCTGCCTGGATTTTAAAGCGGCCAGTGCCCAAGAGGAGGGGATGAAGGAGGACCCAGGACTGAGTGGGGTTTTGGGTGGAGAAGGAGTGGTGGATTAATAGTTACCTCGTCAAACAGAAAAGGGACAGAAGCCATTAAGATAAAGCAGGTATCTTGGAATGTGAAATCTCACATACGTAACAGTTTTTCCTGTGCTCTAGTCGGTTGCTTTTTGTATGGTCATCCCTAAAATCCCCAGTACACAGTTTGTGCTGCATAATTTGCGTATCAGAGAGGCAGCCGTGTTAGTCTGTAGCTTCGAGAACAACAAGAAGTCTTGTGGCATCTTATCGACTAACAGATATTTTGGAGCATCAGCTTTCGTGGGCAAAGACCTGCTTCATCAGATGCATGAAGCGGGTCTTTGCCCACGAAAGCTGATGCTCCAAAATATCGGTTAGTCTGTAAGGTGCCACAAGACTTCTTATAATTCGCGTATCTTATTTTGAGTTTATTTTGAAATAGCACATTATTTTGACATTTAGCTGAAATAACCTATCTCGAGGCACCTGCAATGAGGTGTACTGGGCTGCCGAAATAGTGTGCCCGTTATTTCAAAAAAATATTTACAGGCACGTTATTTAGAAATATTGGGCACGTTTCATGGACACTGAGTAGCTATTATAGCTCTGCAGTGTAGCTGTAGCCCTAGTGAGTAACATTCAGGGGAATTATGGATGCTTAAATAATGCAAGATGAAGTCCTTTTAAAGCACTGGTTTATGGCTGAGTTTGTTGATAGCCGCTTCTTTCTAATCTACTTTGTTTTTGGTCCTACAGGTGCTTGCGTCTACCGAGGCTCATTCTTTGAGGTAGGTGAACCTTAATATGTTTCCTGGTGAGAGAGAGGTTAAAGGGCTGCACATATGCCTGAAGCAGTTTTGACTGTTCCCTAACGTCTGTGACAGTGATGCTTTCATTAACATACTATGGGGGTAAAATCCAGACCTTTGCTGAAAGCCACCACAAAATTCCTGTTGACGTCATTTGGGCTAGGCCTCTCTTGAGCAAGAACTTCATTTGTGCTGTGTTTTTTACGTAGTCTGACTCGGGGTTGTGCAAAACAAGGGAGGTTAATTGGTGGTGGTCTGCCTGTGTTTTAGGTATTTATTTTGATGCTTTGGTACCAGTGACAACCCTTTAACACTTTTGCTTCTGGAAAACTTTGTATTTATTGTGTGCTGTGACATTTCCTTTTTCAGACTAAAAATATGACTTTTGCATTTCTTGTGGAGACAAAACCATGATTCCTGTGGTTGATTCTCTCTTTTCTTGCGATGGCAGATAATCCACCTTAATCATTGAGCAGATACGTTGTGTATTTACAAATAGTGTTTCTTCCATACAGTACTTGGCTTTCTCACTGTGGTACTCAGAGTAAAAAGAAATGTACAAGAAGGTTGCTCCCAAAGTGCTTATGCAGAGGCCTGCTACCACAGTGAACCTACACAATGACTTGTAGAATAGTATGCATTGTATTTATTTATTAGATAGATTGGGTTATATGGTTTAATTCCCTTAAAACCCTGCTTCCAGCAAAGCTGTAGTTGGAATCTATAACTATTGTAGAACTTATAAAGTTCTAAAGGAGTTGGGTTCTTTTTGCCTTTCAACCTTGACACCGTCCCTTTTGAAAGTTCTCCCGTGAAAAACGGGAATGAAATGGAATTGATTTACATCACCATGCTTCTGGTGGATGGCTTGGTAAAAGGCTGCAGCAGATTGCGTTCATTTGTTTCCGTTAATAACACACTATGGAGCATCACAGTGTTTTAAAGGAGATTGAAAAGTCTGTCTACACTCCATCAGCTCTAATAAATGGCATGCCAGATTGTTCTCTTCTTCTCATTTTGTGTCAATAAAGACTGTAATATAATGAAACTAAGGGGATAGTAAATGAGATGGTAATTTGTGTCACCACATGCTGTTGCAGTGTGTGACATTAACAAATTGTTTTGGCTTTTGCGCTTGTCTAGATGGTAGACTTGATGTAGGTGCAGAATGAATGGGCGGTTATTTTTGTTTAAATTACAGACATTAATGGTCAGTTATGGAAACCCTTCCTTGCTTATAATATACAATTCCTTACTCAATATGTTGATGTCATTGAGACTGCTCATGGTGTAAGATAGTACTCCATCTTCATAAAAGTATTCAGAACTTAAAGCAGCTTTAACTAAAAAATGCTTCACTGGGGGTGGGGGAAAGTCTGACTTTTTGTTTGTGTTATTATTCTGCACCATAACTATCCAGGAAATGTAACAATGAAGATGGGTAAAAAAGAATATTAACACTGTAATGATGCAGGTATTTTTCAACATGTTAATACTTGTGGAAAAATACCAGGTTGAACTATAGGGCTAGTTATAACCAACTCAGGATGTGTGCTGAGAAGACCTGGCAACATTGGAATGGAAGTGGGAGAAAGACAAATTGTGGTCTGTTCTTCGGATCCGTTCAGAATCCTGGTTTGTTAAAAAGCATCGCCCTATTGTTTGTTGTTGCTTTCACAGCATGCAAAGTACTTTTTGAAAGCAGGTGGTGACATCAGTAACTTTCACATTCTGAGTGCTACTAAGGAGAAAAAATGTAAGACAATAACAGGAATAATTACTGAAGTCCTAACATCTGAACTTAAAAAGACAAGGGTGCACTAAGGATGGGAGAAAAGAATGAAACATACAAAGAAACATGATCAGGAGGATGACAGGCACCTGACTTGTTTCTTTGCTTGGTTGTTTAATCTGGCTGACCACCACTCTGATATCAGTGGAACTCCTCGCAGGCACAGGGATCTGCCTGGGCTTCCTTGAACATTGATGAAGCTATAAATGGATGCAGATCTCCTCCTGCCAAATTCCCCCTCTCTACCTTCTTCCACACATTGCCCTTGCTTATTTTCCTCCCATGTCAGTTTCCAAATCCCACTCCAGTGTCCTTATACACTTCCCTCCAGCGCTGATCTGTCTCTCCCCAAGCAGTTCACTCATGAAATAGGTGGGTGGATCAGGTACTCAGTTAATTTCTTGTAGGTAAGTATTGTGGCTTAAGTGGTCTCGAGGAGGCATTTAAAGAAGTGCATTGTAAAGAAACTGATTATTTTACTGTTGCTGTACCTGCAGCCTAAGCATCTCTGGCTGTGTACACAGCAGCTCCTGAAAACAGAAATGCTGGCAAAGAAAGCATTTGCGTAGGTCCCCCGCGCTCGAAAGGAAATGAAAGGAGCAACCAAATTACATTACAATTACAGTTCCTTCCTAACCTGGAAGTCTCATAGACAACAAAATTTTCCAGCCGTTTCCAAGCCCGAGGCTAATATTTGTAACAAATGGTAGCACTTGAGTTTGAAAAAAATAACTCTGCATTAAGGAGAGCGCCTCTGGAGAAGCTGCCATCTTTCGTTGATCTCTACATCGACCATTCTTATTTTAAGACTTCTATCTATAAGAGTCTCCGATGGCACTGTGTGCCTGAGACTAGCAAACACAACTTTTTTTAAATGGGCTGTCGTATGCATTAATAAACGTTGTCACTTGCAGCTTTTAAAGCTAAAGTGCTCTTTTATGAGCATTCACCAGACCCTACTGGGTGGGTGGGGAAAAAGGTGTAAAGTTTAAGTGGCTTTCTGGATGACAGTGGGAGTTCAAACTCAGTGCCCAGTTTACATTTCCATGGTCAGAGACCCAGCCCATGTCTCTATGAACTATTCCAGTTGATTTCAGTTACACGTATACAATACACTTGGAATTGAACAAATGACTATTTTGCACAAGTTCTGCAGCGATAGAAAAGTAGCACAAACCCTTTTCTTTATCAGTTGTTGTGAATTCCTCAGAAGGTTTCATTTTTTGTAACTTGATGAAAACCCTTTGTATATCAGTGGATTTACAATATTGTATTAGGCTCTTTGACTATGCAAAGCAGTGCAGTTTGATAAGCAATAACCAGAGGTAATATAGAGAAAGCATAAAGAGTGCTGTTTTCTTGACACCTTACACATAATTACAATAAAAAAATAAACACAGATCTGATAGCAGCAGATTCTATGGGAGCCCTGCTACAGTATATGGAATAAAAAGTATTTGCTATCTAAAAAGTGGCTGCTAATGAGAATTACCCATGCAAGAACTTGCAGTGGGAAGGGGAAATTCCCCGCTATGTGAGGTAATGAAACTTCTGTTAACTCCCTGTTGTAACTGTAGAAAGCTCCATGTCTCAACTTTTTAAAGTTAATAGACCTGGTCAGTGCTGCATCAATTAGCTGTATGTGGTATCTCAGTCCTGAAGATAAATTTACCTATAACAAATCTTAACCCCACCCCCAATGCCCCAATGAAGATAAACCATTGCAATTCAGTCTGTTATTGTTACTAACACTCCAAGAGAGAGTCTGTCAGCTCTGGACAGGGGACATTTGGTGAGCCAGATTCTGAACTGATATGTTGGTTTAAATCTGGAGCACCTCAACTGAACTCAGTGGGTTTGGTCTTACAGCCGAGGCTGTGGACTGATCTTCAGGAGATCTAGGCTCAGGTCTTGGATGTGCCACAGTCTTCCAATGTGAACCTGTGCCCTTTCAGTCTCAATTTCCATCCTTTCCCTCAAATCTTCAGCCTTCACGGAACGCCCAACTCTGCTTGTTCTCTGTACCTTGAATGTTGGTTTCCTAGTGCTGCTGTCTCTGTGATCGTCAAAGGCAGTGTTAGTGTCGGGAACCAGACTCACCTGAGACCCTCTCACCCACTCTGGTGCATGCTGTTGCTTACCTTCGCTGACAGGGCAATCTCATGTACCTTTTGTTGAAGTCAGTGGAGAACTGCTGGAAAATGTGGAGCACTTCCCGTGCCTTGGAAGTAATCTTTCTGCTGAAGATAAAATTGATAGAGATATCCAGCATTATCTGAGCCATGCAAGCTCTGCTTTTGATCACACAAGACAAAGGATCTTCAAGAACCGGGACATCTATCCCAAGACACAGCTCCTTGTATACTGTGCAGTGGTTGTGCCCAACGCTACTGTATACATTGGAAACCTGGACAACATGCAAGTGTCATTTAAAGGCATTTGAACAATATCATCAACGTTGCCCCAGGAGTATCCTAAATATCTTTTGGGAGGACAGGCACACGAATACTAGCATCCTGGAGGAGTCAAACCTGACCAGCATAGAAGCCATTATCATTCATCAGCAACTTTGTTGGACTGGTCATGTGGTTGAGAGGTCTGATCAGCGCATCCCAAAATTGGATTCTGTTTTCTGAGTTGAAGGAAGGACGGAGGAGTGTTGGAGGCCAGTAGAAGTGATATAAGGACATACTGAGGCACACATGAAAAAGTGCAGCATCGGTGTTGACACTTGGGAGATCGTTACCTGAGACTGTCCCCAGTGGAGAACAGTAATCCATGAGGGGGTGGTGCAATTTGAGAGATCCTACTGCAGTGCAAATGGGGAGAGGCGAAGAGGAAGAAAAGAGCATGAAAAACTGGCCTGTGCCCCTCCAATAGCTACCAATACCTGCACCTTCTGTGATAAGACCTGTGGCTCCAGAATCGGGCTGTTCAGCCATCAATGGACTCATGAATAGGCGAGTGACATGGAGACGTCTTACTTGTTATTGAGTGACTGCCAAGAAAAACCCACACCCTTGGAGGTGGGATGCGTACAGAATCAATATTCATCAAACAGCTCTGCGGTGCCGAAATAGCCGAGCACATTTGTGCTAGCTTGACAAATAACTGGTTTGGTTTTGGTTAGCAGTCAGTCCACTGCTGGACTGAAGCACCCTGTAATGGAAATCCTGGAATTGCTTAATGGGCTTATGGGTGTGTGTTCTGCAGTTTTCATCCTTGTGAAACAAACATGCCTGGAATATTTTATGGGTAGCGACAAAAATGCTGCTTAATTAAGTGTCTGAAACTGTGTTTGCAAGAGAGAGGCAGGGTTATTTACAAAAGTAGAGAATATCAGTCGAAGGCTGTAATTTTCCCCATCCCCACCCTATACTCTTGCTCATCTTGGACTTCTACTGTGTGGTAAAAGCATGTTTGATATTGTCTGGAATTTTACTGACTCTTTTCTTCTGAGGCTGTAATCAAGGTGAAGGGGCGGGAAGTGGGGCAGATGGAATTCAAAGCATATCACAAGCAAAACAGGAAGAGGCTGACTATTTATTATTCCTTTTGAAGACAATGAGGCCTCTTTTAGGTACAACAGCTGGGAAAGTGACCTTAATTACTTGGAGATGGCGTAGACAGGAGGGAGAGTGAGAGCTGAGGTTGATTTGAAGAACAATGTGAATGTCCATGGAAGGAAAGAATCAGGTTTAAAACAGTTTCTGCTTAGTAATTATAACGTGACAAAAGGAGTGTAAGGTTCAGTTTTTTGTGCTCTGCATTTGTTTGGGAGAGATCATAATGTAACTGGTAACCAGATAATGGTGGTAGACTCTGATTGTGTATACACAGTGCTTCAAGAACAAGTTATTGATTACTTATATTGCAGTAGCACCTAGAAGACTGAGCCAAGAAGGGTGGGCCTCTTTGGACCAGCAGTCATGCAAACACATATCAAAAGACAACGTTCCCTGAAGAGCTTATGGTCTAAACTGCCAAGACTGACAGGCAGGCTGTGGAAGAAGAGAAGATTGTTATTCCCCATTTTACCGATTGCAAAGTGAAGCCCAGAGAAATTAAGTGGCAGGCCCCTGGACACAGAGAAAGACAGAGTGGGGGATTGAACCAAGATCTCTTGAGTCCTCATGCAGTGTTTTTTAACCACATGCTTTCTCTGTGGGACGTGCATTTGACTCTGCAACCCTGGTTAGTGTTATAGGAGTTCTGCATATGTGTTGAGTCTACAAGGAATGGACTTTCTAATTCCATTTTAATTTCTTTAACTAGTCATTTGGATCATTTTCTAAACCAGAACTTTGTATGATCCTCAGATCATCTGGTGATCAAATGCCAAAATCTGTACTGCTGCTTAATGAAGCCAGGGACACATACAGGACATCGTACTGAAACATTGATTTGGTGTCATTAGAACAGAGCAGGTTTATCTATTGAAAACAATTATGCCTCTGAAAGATCTGGTCATTGTCACCTTTACTGCATAGCATGGCTCTCTTGTATAGATTTATGTGAGGCTGGGATATAGACTTTAGTGCCAGTGAATATAGAACACAGTCTGGAGAGTTAATTACAAAGCATGCAAGAAAAGGGTAATGAACCTACAGCCAGGAAGCCGACAGAACACTCAAATACATAACTGTGCAGCCACACTGCAGGAACACAGTTTTGTGTGTGCAGTTTAAGAGAGTGAGAGCTCTGATCTAGCTGTTGTGTTTTATGTGCTATTTATTGTTTACAGTGTATGAAAGATAAAGCTGAAGCAATGCAGGTAACGGCTGAGGGATTGTGAACTTGGAGGAAAGATTACTAAGTGGAAAGAGTAGGTGTGACAGCAGAATTTACACCAGGGACAGTGTTGCATTTGTTTCAGCAGGGGTGCGTGTGTGTGTGTGTGTGTGTGTCTGTGTTTTGTCTGACAGCAGCTTTTCATACCGGTGTGTCATTCAACTATGGCATGTTCAACCTGTGCCTACAAATCTAAATCTGTGTTTATGTTTACCAAGTGCCTTGTTCTATGGAGCCATTTCAGTGCTGGGTGTAAGCTGGATCTAAATGAGGTTGGCGTTGCAGAGAACTAATTCCTCCAGCAGAAATGGCAGATGGTGAACAGCAAGCAACTGTAGGCAGGAGCAGGAAAGAAAAGAGCTGCTTGACTCAGTTTCTGGAGTTGAACTCCAGGGATGGTTCCCACCCTCAGATCTGTCTTGAGCATTGATAATTAATATAACCCTGAGTTTACTATAGCACTGTAAGGGCACATGGTGCATCACAGAAATGGTCCTCTCTGGTACAGATCCTTGGCCATACTGGAAAGCAGCAGTCGGCCCGTGGTGCTGACTCTGTGGGTGCTCCAGGATTCAAGTGCCCACAAAAAAGGGGCTGCTCAGAATCATAGGATCAGATTAATCTTTTTGTGGGCCCTTCCGTTCATGCTGCATCAGGAGGCCGTGCCCATTGCTTGCTGAAGTGGGAAGGGAGTGGAGAGGAGCACCCACTGGCCAAAAAACCAAAACCAACAAAACCCAGCACATACAAAAGCGGCCAGGAACTCACTCCTCTGGCCCGTGGAGGGTTCCTCAATGAAGAGGAACCCTCTTGTGTAGGGATCCCAGCTCCTCATGTTCTCTGCTTGCGCTGGAGGCATCTTTACTCAGAGAAGTGAGCTGACAGCTGGCTAGTCCTTGGATCTGGAGGAGGGAAGTAAAAACGATTTAGCTGCGTTTCCTGCTCCGCTGCCTCACCCATTGCCAGAGGTGGCATAGAACGGTGTTTCTTAACCTGTGTTCCACAGAACACTGGTGTTGCGTGAGCAACTCGCAGGTGTGCCCTGAGTGTTTGGAAAAATAACTCAAAGTTTAACAGTAAGGCTCTATTTTCTGTCATTAAAACCAGATCCAGTGTTACTTCGTTGCTAGGATACCTGATTAAATGACTTCATTTTGTTTTTGTTGTATATGTTGCTGTTTTTGTGTTTTGGGGTTTTTTTTATTTTTGATCTAACAACAATTTTTTTTTGAAGAAAACTTTCATAGGTGTTCTGCATAAAAAATATGATTGTTTGGTGATCTGTGGTCTCAAAAAGTTTAAGAAACACTGACTTATTTGCAGCCCAGGTTCTGGCCCAGGGTATTTTGCTCAAAGAGCTTAGAAGGGAGGGAAGGGGGCAGTGTTCCCTCTAAGTTTTTCCATCCATGGGCAGAATAAATTTTATGTGCACGGAGGCATGTGTGGATGTGAACCACCAATAGAAACACCCGCTGCCAGCTGGGGGTGCTTTGCTAATCAGCTGGGCGGTACCTGAATCTCTCCTGGGCAGCTGTCCAAGCACTCAGCCTACAGGAAACACTAGGAAGGGGTTACATCAAATGTAGATGATGTGCAACAAAACCAAACAAAATCACCCATTGTCTGTGTGACTTTTTGAAAACTGGGCAGGAGGAGTAAAAGTCAGTTGAATGGAGATAAGGGGACCCACAGGACAGACTGTGATCGGGGGCAGGGTTCTTGAAAAGTGTGGTTCTGCTTTGGAAGGTGATTGTGTAAGAATGGGACCTGTTTCTGCACCAGACATGCTCCTTGTTTGTATCCGACAAATACATCACCCACAGAGTTGTGATCCAAATTCCAACTGCAGATCTGGTTACGGCCTTCAGATACCCCTGTGCCACCCCACTGAAGATGAACAAGATAAAATAGGTATGAGAGAAGTCACAGGTGTAACCACGGGCAGAATTTGGCTTGGAGACGCTATTACTGGTGCTGATAAGTGACCAGGAACGAGCATGTATTTCAGATTCCAGGTTGACTTTGTAGGGCTCACAATTACAAACAAAGCCAAACAAACCCACGTAAAGCGAGCCCAAGTGATGTAGAAACGAGTGTGGCATGGTAAACATGGCGTGCTGGCTGCCATTTGCACAGGAGTCATTTTCAGAGTAAATCTGGCTGACCTACACATTCAGCTGGGCCGTTTACCACTGTGGTTGCATCAGCTGTAGTGGACAATGTCGAGCTATCGATTCCATCCTGGAGCCATTGAAGTCAGTGGGAGTACTGCCATTGAGTTTACAGCATGCAGGAGTGCTAGTTCTAGAATTCTGGGGTGGGCCATCAGTGGGTGTGTGATGACTTGGCTTCATTGACATCATTGGAAGGATACTGATATATATTAGTTGAGGTCCATAGCGTTGCCAGCTTTCCCAACTGAACAGACTGCAGGTCACTTGCAGCACTGGTGTCTGGTTTGCCCTGTCAGGAAAGCTGGCAACCCTAGAGCCCTCAACTTGAGGATAAGGCTGTGGTCTTAAAAGCTGGTCCTCTCCTGGCTTGGAAGTGATGAAACATGTCCCTAGAACTAAGAGGATCACTCAAATCAACCCAGACAGATTGCCAGAAACATTTCTGTGTCTGAAATTGTTGCCAGCCACAATTAGCTTTGTCAGAGGCTACATCTGCATGAGGGGGTTTTGTCGACAAAACTGGCATTCTGTCAACAAAACCCACGGAGTGTCCATGCTAAAAATAACAAGAAGTCTTGTGGCACCTTGTAGACTAACAGATATTTTGGAGCATAAGCTTTCATGGGCAAAGACCCGCTTCATCAGATGCATGAGTCATGCATGCATCACTCATGTATCTGATGCAGCGGGTCTTTGCCTACGAAAGATTGTGCTCCAAAATATCTGTTAGTCTGTAAGGTGCCACAAGACTGCTTGTTGTTCTCAAAGCTACAGACTAACACGGCTACCTCTCTGATACATGCTAAAAATGCATTCTGTCAACCTACTATCGACAGAACTCGGCATTTCTATTGACAGTTTTCTGCCTCTCCCCCATGAGGCAGGATGCCTTTCTTGACAGAATCTGTTGACAAAAAAGCTGTGTGGATGCTCCAGCGTGCCCTCTCTCGACAGACAGGGCTTCTGGGTCACTGGGCAGCCCTGTCTGCTGTGCTTCTGGTTAGCTGCTCTGTGCAGAGAGCGGCTGGGCGGTCTGGCCGCTCTCTGTTAACAGAGTGGATCAGCAGAGCGATCCGCTTTCGTGTTGGCCACAATCTGTCAACAGAAGTTTCATCGGAAGATATCTTCCAAGAGGAGGTTCTGGTGACAGATTGCTGTGGTGTAGACATAACCATAAAGTTTTGTGTCTATAAAAGACTATTGTGAGCTGAAAAGAGAATATTACAGGTGTTTCCTATCTTGTCCACTGAAGCAAACCAGGGCTTTTAACTAATGTGTTTGTGCTTTGACAACTTTTCAAAGCCCGAGCCAGTGATAAATTGAATAAGGGCAGAGTTATTTGAATATTTGCAGCTGAATACAACATTCCACATCTCACCTGATTTAGTTAGCTGCTCACTTAAATATCAAGGGTCAATTTATGTTTGTGCTTTCCCTCTGAGATGAAAGCTTCCATGGTTTGACCTTTATGGTATTTAAAAACAGCTTGGATTTTGTCTCTTTGCTTGTCGTTGGGAGAACTGGTGATAGCAGAGCTAATGCAGCTGCTTGGTTTGTTATAAAGAAAAAGTACCAGTTGAACCTCTCTAATCCAGAACTTCCTCATCTGGCAACATCTGTAATTTGGCATGATTTTTTTGGCTGGATGACCGCTTATAAGAGTGGTCAAGTTTCCTGTGGTCCCATATATTTTTGTTTCCAGCCACCAGTCCTGGCTCCGTGTTCTGTTCTGTAATTTAGCTGTATTATCCCCTAAATGTTTTCTAAGAGCCCACTAAGTAGTGGAAGAGTTAGTAATGCTACTATAGGGCTGGGTCTGCACTGAAGAGTTTTGTCGACAGAAGGGGCCTCAGGGAGCATCTAAACACTCAAAGTATTCTGTCGACAGCATCTCAACAGAACTCTGCATTTTCCTCGACAGTATTATCCCTCAAAAATATGAGGCATAACAATCTCTGGACAACAGACTGTCGACAAAAGGGCAGTGTAAACACTTCTGTCGACAGAGCTAGTTGTATGTAGATGCAATCTGTTGACAGAGGTTCTGTCAAGATTACCCTGTCAACAGTAACTTGCTGTCGACAGATGCTTCTAGTGTAGGCATAGCCCTAGATAATATTGACCTCCCATGGTCCGGCAAATTCTCTCGTCCAGCACCAGTCAGGTCCTGATGGTGCAGGGTTAGAGAGGTTCAATCTGTAGCAGAATTCTTTGGCTTGTTGCACTTTTTTAATAGGAGGGTAGCTAGGATGTGCCAGTTGAGCAGAGGGAGCTCTCAGGTTGTAATTAAAATAAATCATTTTGGGGGGGATGGGGGCATGGATTCTGACAGAATCTGTTCCTAGATCTCTCTGTCTTTGTCCTTGCTTATAAAGAATAGTTTTCAGTCTCTTGGGGGAAAGGGGTAACGGTGGTGATGGTAATGAAAGACAAGCGTATGAGCCCTGGAGGCAGGCTCAGTGGAAGGCAGAGTGTGATAAATGACATTTATCTCTGATGGTGTTCCAGGCAGAGGGAGGTGAATATAGCTGAGCAACATGAAGTAAACCCTTTGTTTCCTTCCTTCATTCAATTGGGGTTATTTCTGCAGGAGCAGCTCTTGGTAGTCTGCCATACTTATGTGGCTGCCTTTATAAACGTTCCTTTTACATTTTTTTTCCTAGCAATATTTGACCAATGGTGAAAATGTGCTTTCCTGCTCAGAAGAAATAGAAGAGAACCTGTTTTGTGTGAAAATAGCTTTAGTTAAAATTTCGAATCTTTAGAAGACGCAGCCAGCTCTTGGAAATGGTTAAAAAAGTCAGTAAGAAATTATTTAAAAAAGTGTAGAATTTCAACCACCATAGTTTTTCAGACTATTGTAAACAAGTATCTTTCCCAGCCTGGTGTACAAATACAGTCCCCTTTACAATAGGACGTCCAAGCATAACTGCTTGTTGGAGGTTTAGTTTTAGCAACTAACGAAACACTGACATAACAAAGATGAACTCAAATCTCCACAGGTTTTTTTGCTCAAAGCGTTCGTCCCCCAGGGCTCCTTAGCCCATTCTGTAGATGTTCTCCTCCAAAACCAACTCTGTTTACT
The DNA here is from genome assembly GCF_033958435.1 of Carettochelys insculpta. Classification (NCBI taxonomy): domain Eukaryota; kingdom Metazoa; phylum Chordata; order Testudines; family Carettochelyidae; genus Carettochelys; species Carettochelys insculpta. The sequence goes on along the minus strand of NC_134140.1, from coordinate 127,124,630 downwards.
CTGAAATGGAGTAAAGAGTCATCCACTTTGGAGTCAGCAATAACATCCGCGTAGCTCTTTCCTGGCAGGATCAATACCTCCTAATAGGATGTGGGTATTGCAACCAAATAATGTCAGGCTATTTTTGGCACTCACTGTGTATCCCAAAAATTCAAGCTTAAAGAATGTTACACCTGCCTAGAAACACATTGTCATTTAATGCTGTAGTCGTTAGACCTCATTGGTATTTACATATGCAGATCTTGATGCTGGATGAGAGAATTTGCCAGACCATGGGAGCTCAGTATTGTCTAGTTTGTTACCAACACTTCCACTGCTTACTAGGCTCTTAGAAGATATTTAGGGTTAAATAACAGCACAGAACAGTGAGAGCCAGGACTCACAGCAGTAAACAGACTTTGAGACCGTGGGAAACTTGGCCATACCCATGGTAAGTGGTTGTCTGGCTGATGTTGCCTGATGGAAGAGTTCTGGATTAGAGAGGTTCAGCCTGTAAATATTGTGTTAAACAGAATACCACTGGATGCCTTGATGGTGCTTTAAGTAGTTTAATTTATTATAATCTTGTTTCAGTAACATCCCTCAAAGTGAAGATGTGAGATATGTCAGGAAATCCTGTACATAAGGAACCCGATTCTCCATTGCCTTGTGCTTGTGTAATCGTTTGCACCTGTCCAATGGGGGTATAAAAACCCAACCAGAACAGAATTATCTTCTCTCCCAGATGGCTGTGCTTTACGTACCTCTTAGCTGAAGAAAAATCAGGCCCACGGTAGGTATTTGCTTGAACTGTGTGCGAGTTGGGGTGATTACTGTAACAATGCTATCGCATTAAATCTCAAGAAAAACCTCCTAATTGTAAGAACAGGAGGACAATGGAGCAGATTGCTTGGGGAAATCATGGAAGTGCCTTTGCTGGAGGTTTTGAAAAGCTAACCCTTTGACTAGCCCTCTGTCTTGAATGGCTGAGACACAACAAATCCTGCATTTTAGCAGACAGCTAGACTAAAAACTATATGACTCTTGTGATCCATTCTAATCCAATGATTCCATGAGTTTAGGACAATGAATGTAGTTCAGAAGAGTGAGAGAAGATTTTTTTTCTTCTGTTTTTGATGGTACAAAGTAAAGGAATCTTGGGAATAAAATCAATGTTATTCTCAGATAATATAGTACAATCTCATCTATTCTTCAGAAGAGAATTACTTCTTTCTTAATGGCTCAAGGCATGCATTTTAATGTCTCAGTTCTGTTTTTGTATTGTAAGAGATTGCATCCCAGAAAAAGACTTATCTCGTGCCACTTCCCCCCCTACCCATGGGCTTAGCATGTGATACATAAATGCCTGAATCTCTTTTAGTGCCCTAGTGCTCCTTATCAGCAACAGCCCTAAAACCAATTCATTCATATACTGCAAAATACAAGTCATTCCCAAAGCACTGGAACTTTTACATATTACAAGAGTTCTTAGAATGCAGGATACAAGGCAGACTTCATATGACTAGGGCGTCAATTTAGCTTCTGCAGCTGAAGTAAGTTGTGGTGCGCAGACCTTTGCACTATGATTTATTGACTTTGTACAGTTGCATGATACAACCTTACCCCACCTAGCTTTTTTTGTCCTTCATAATCAAGAAGGCCCTGTGAAAAGCTTGTTATCCACCCTATGTCGATAGCAAAATGAGGACAGGGAAAAATCTTTCTTTGTATGATTAACTACTTAGGACCTGATGCAAGCCCCTTGAAGCTGATGTGGACCATTGACTTCTTTGGACTTTGGATCAGGACTGTCTCGCTGGGTTGCTTGTGGGTTACTGTTTTAATTAGTTGCTTGTCAGAAATAAATAGGAGCCAGAATGAAAAGGAGAATACATGTAAACGTGTACAAACCCCCCATGTTTTTACTCCCCTGCTGGAGAGTTTCAATCCAGAAGCCAAAAGCAGACTCTTGGCTCTCATCTCAGGGGTGTATATTTATTGGATTCATGAGGTTTATGTCAGGAGCTCCTTAAACATTGACCTGAGGGTACATTTGTGCATGGAAAAAGACAATTAGAAACAGTGATTGTGACACTGGTACTTTCCTATGCTCCCTTTCTGATTGCGTCTGCATTGTTGACATGTGGACACTTAGATTATAGCTACACGGCAGGAGCTATTTTAGGATACTGCGGGTTCCCAAAATAGCTACCCTGCAGCTATGCAACATGTCTGTCATTTTGAAATACTTTTTGAAATAACGAGCACGCTATTTTGACATGCCTGTACATCTCATCGCAAGAGCAGTAAGGGATGCCTGGAAATAAAGCTTTATTTCGACATGTGATGCCTATTTTGAAATTGACTCAAAATATGAGATGCAATTTTCACAGCTTATTTCACGTTTAGGCTGTCACGTAGACGTAGCTTTACTGAAATATGTAACTTGTACAAAAAGCTTGTTAATGTATGATGTGCCTTGACTCCCTTTTTGGCCATCCGAAGGAGATTGCTTCTTAACATTGTCCAAGGTAGGGCCTCATGTGGCTCCAAGAACATCAGTATCGTTTGTCTGTTCGTATTTTATTTGAAATTGTGAGTGTCTCTTACAAGCCCCAAACCGATTTCTCCCTCCTCTTGCTGTGGATGTGTCTTGGGTGGGCGTGAGCACCTTGAAGGCTGTGATGCTGGATATTAGTTACTGACTCATCTTAGACAACAAGTTAGATTCACAAAGAAACTCAAGTGTGGTTTCCAAGCCTCCTGGCACCCTCCTGGGAGCTCAGTGGGTGGGTTAAAGGTCATTCTGAATATCTCCCCGCCTCCCCCAGCTCAGGTCTTGTTTCTGCCAAACTCTGCTGTATAGTACCCAGTGACAAGTGCCCCAAACTGACCCCAGCTCCCCATCTGCCAGCTGCTGGCGCCCTCACAACACACAAACTAGGGAAAGACGGGCTTTCCTCTGCCTAACTCACATGCAGAGACAGATCCACTCAGCACACTCCGACCTCATCTGTTATGTTGGGCCCCTCTCTTATAGCTCTTATCCCGAAGGCTAGTGCACTCAGCAGGATTATGGGAGGACATCCTCACTCAATCATAAAGCCTAAGGGAGAAGGGATTTGACCAGTGGTCTACCAGTTCTTGGGGGAAGAAGGGGTGTCTTAGCCACTGACCCATTGGGTGTTCTGCAGTGCGCATGTGTGTGTATGTGTGCGCCAGGGGAATCCCTCTGCCTCTGACACTGAAGTTGTTCCACTGTGGGTAGCTAATGTCCCCACAACTTCCATTGCAATGTGTATGTCCTGCAGTCACATCTCCCACCTCAGAATGCAGCAGTGAGGTTTCAGACAGCAGGGGGACAGGCTGCCCTACGGTTGAGCTGTGCATGTGAGTGGGCTCATCCTTGGGGGTAGGGAAAGGATCTGGAGGGTTTTCAGCAGGAGGGTTGAGCTAAGAGTCAATAGATCTGTCCTTTCCTTTTCTTCTGTCTCTAGGTCCCACAGTCATTTGTATTGGACCAATTTTTTATTTGCCCTTCCATTTACTCTGAGTGCTTTTAAACAACACTGTACAGCTAGCAGAAGTATTCGCTGTAATTCAGCATTCATCCGTCCTTTCATAGAAACTTTTAACGAGTTCACAGCATGAAATGTTTCTTTTTTCTCCGCTAGGTCTGTTGACTTTGATTTATATTTTTTCCCCTTCTTTCCTAATCTTCATCTAACACCCACGAGATTTCAGATCTCTTTTTATATTTGTGATAGTATGTTGTTAAATGTTGCAGCAGCAATAACAGGAACTAGTCTTTCTGTTCAGTTGTACTCTACTAAAGCTATTTCCACTGCTGAAACCTGCCTTTGCAGGTGGTACATGCCATAGAGCGAAATGGAGCCAGATCCGCAGTTGGCGTAAAGAGGCACAGCATTAGAGAGCTGCCAGTTTACATCAGATGTGGCTCTGATCCAAACTGTACAACTTCTATGGCTGAAATCAAGTACCAAGTCAGTGTCCTTGGGGTACAGAACAGGGTTGGCCACATAGAAAATCTGTTTTCAACTCTACTGGTACGACTGCCAATAGGCCATGCAATTAGGAACAACATGTGGTTGTCGATAAAACTTCTAAGGATTACTCCCATCCCACTTCCATCATCAATTATGATAACAGTGTTATTCACAACTGAAAATAATACAAAGTATTCTTTGGTACTGTGTAGCAAAACACTTTTGAAAGTATCAGTCATAGCTCCTGGGGTGAAGAATGGCTCAGTGGTCCAAGCATTGGCCTCCTAAGCCCAGGGTTCTGAGCTCAATCCGTGAGGTGGCTATTTAGGAGTCTAGGACAATAAGTTTAAAAAAAAATCCACCAGAGTGGTAATAGGTCATTCTGTTAGTGTGGGGGACTGGACTCAATAAATGCTATGGGGGTATACCATCTCCCATTAAAAAAAGTTATTTTGGTCTAGTGTAGACCGTACATCCTGGAGGTCACCTTGAAACTTGCGTGCAAGGCAGTGTTGTTCAGGAGATTGTCTGGAACTGGGAATGAGAAGACTCGTGTCCCAACATGGAGGAGATGGGTGCAACCGAGTGAGAATTTGGCCCTGTATCTTTGAACTATTGTCATGAGTTCCATCTGATGGGGCCAGTGTGTCACAATGATACTAAGTGCACTGCAGATGGAGTATTCTGTTGTTTTTGTGAATCATTTATATACTTAGCACACAGCTAATTTTAGAGGATTTTGACCATGTCCTAAATTTACTCAAGGACGCAATTTTAGCAAGTGACTAACTTTGTTTTTATGAGTGTTTCAGACACCTCCCATTGCCTTGCAAAATGGCCTCTCACTCCCTGGCTGTGTCTACACTGACAAAAAACTTGGAAATGGCCATGCAAATGGCCATTTTGAAGATCAGTAATGAACATAAGAACATAAGAATGGCCATACTGGGTCAGACCAAAGGTCCATCCAGCCCAGCATCCCATCTGCCGACGGTGGCCAATGCCAGGTGCCCCAGAGAAGGAGAACAGAAGACAATGATCAAGTGATTTATCTCCTGCCATCCATCTCCTGCCCTTGTTCTGATGGCTAGGGCACCATACTTTATCCCTGGCTAATAGCCATTTATGGACCTAACCTGCAAAAATTTATCAAGCTCTTTTTTAAACCCTAATAGAGTCCTGGCCTTCACAGCCTCCTCGGGCAAGGAGTTCCACAGGTTGACTGTGCGCTGTGTGAAGAAAAATTTCCTTTTATTAGTTTTGAACCTACTACCCATCAATTTCATTTGGTGTCCCCTAGTTCTTGTATTATGGGAAAAGGTAAATAATTTTCCTATATTCACTTTCTCCACACCATTCCTGATTTTATATACCTCTATCATATCGCCCCTCAATCGCCTCTTTTCCAAACTGAAAAGTCCCAGTCTCTCTAGCCTCTCCCCATATGGGACCCGTTCCAAGCCCCTAATCATCTTAGTCGCCCTTTTCTGAACCTTTTCTAATGCCAATATATCTTTTTTGAGGTGAGGAGACCACATCTGCACGCAGTACTCAAGATGTGGGCGTACCATAGTTTTATATAGGGGAAGTCTGATATCTTTTGTCTTATTATCGATCCCTTTTTTAATAATTCCTAACATCCTATTTGCTTTACTAACTGCCGCTGCACACTGCGTGGATGTCTTCAGAGAACTATCCACTATAACTCCAAGACCCCTTTCCTGATCTGTCGTAGCTAAATTTGACCCCATCATGTAGTACGTGTAATTTGGGTTATTTTTTTTTCCAACATGCATCACCTTACACTTACCCACGTTAAATTTCATTTGCCATTTTGCTGCCCATGCTGCCCATGCCACTGGCTGTGGCTCTTCAAAAATGCCATGTTTCGCTCCCGTGTGGCTCGTCCAGACAGAGCTCCTTTTCGAAAGGACCCCGCCAACTTCGAAATCCCTGTGTTCCTATCCGTGGCCAGCGGCATGCTAATGAGGCACTGAATATGCATTTCAGCACCTCATTAGTAATCTTCAAAATGGCCATTTGCATGGCCATTTTGAAGTTTTTTGTCAGTGTAGACGGAGCCCCTGTGATATTCTGTAAATATCAGAAATCTTCAGCTGGACTATAATTCTGCAAACGTCTTTTCTAATGATTGACTCTCCCGTTACTGTTACCTGTTTCTTCCTAACCATTGGCATCCTCTGGGGGGAGGGTCCCAACTATGGAATCGCATACTTCTGCTCCACTTGGAAGTGGGAACAGGACTGGGGCTTTAGTGCAGATGTGTGCAAGTTTCTTTTTCACCTTCTGCTAGTGTGTAAACTGTGCAGTATCTCTTTGCCTGTCTGGACAAATCCCATTGCCTGTATCTAAGCCCAGGTAATCTTGGACTTTGAGCTTTCTTTTATTCTTTTTCCCCAAAGGCTGCCTATGAAGAGAGGAATCTTAAAAAGATATCTTTGACCCTGCGAAGTACTGTAAGTTTGAAAATTGCAACAGTTTGCTCTTTCGCTGGAGGAAAAGAAATCTTGCCTGTTGAACGTGACCAAAGTGGGTTAAAGGGAGGAAAAACCCCTCCACCCCAGACACTTTCTCTTTGTTGAACACTTGGCTGCAAAAAGCCCTGAGTTCTTCCATTCAAACAGTAGCACACAGTCTCTTTGCAGCTCTGTTCTCTTTTGCCTCCTGCTTATGATCTCACATGACTGAATATTAGTACTATGCAAGTGTGGCTTTTCTTTCTCTCTCTGGGCAGTCGACATTCGATTATAACTTTTGACTTGCCCTGCAGCAAGTGAAGATGAACAAGGATGTCTTTGCTTTTTTTCAAAATACTTTTTTCCTAGCAGTTCTATAATTAGGATTCTGACATTGTTTCTAATTTCCATCATAATCTGTACTTCTCAGAGGTTTACATCTCAGCCATATACGTTTTCTTTGGGATGGCTTTGGTACAATAAAAGCCTTTCTGTGCCAGGAATCTTCTCCTGAAAAAATAATTGTCTCTTTATTGGACTGCCAAACAACTAATAGAAATTTCCTGCAGCTTTTTAAATTGTGATGACCACAAATGCATTTAAGATAGCATGCAGTCAAGTCGCACCCAAGCTCTGGTGTACATTAGAGAGGTTATTTTGAAATAACTGGGAGTTATTTTGAAATAATGTAGTCCTGGTTTTTGAGATGAGTAAGGACCTATTTCGACATAGGTACAGGCTGAACCTCTCTAGTTTGGCAGCCTGGGGTGAGAGAATTTGCTGGACCATAGGAGGTTACTATTGTCTAGCAGCATTACCAACTCTTCCACTGCTTTCTGGGTTCTTAGAAGACATTTAGGGGTAGATTACAGCGAAATAACAGCACAGAACAGAGAGTCAGGGCTGGTGGCTTGAAACACACTTTATGGGACCATGGGAAACTTGGCCACACCCATGGTACGTGGCTGTCCGGCTAACTAAGATCCCTGTGATTAGGGAAGGTTCTCTCAGACCATTGTGCTGGGACAAGGCAGCACCTATCACATTCTGTGGAGAGGTCTATGCAGTCAACAGTCAGCCTTCGTTTTCTGCTCTCAGACATCATACAGATTCCTGCGACCAGATTTGCCATCTCCCCCGCAATCAGATAATGTCTGATGATACTTGCACATCAGTGCCCTGGAAGACGCACCACACTGTGGGAGATACTCAGGCTGCTGGAAACACTAACATATTCTTGCTACATGATGCCCCAGCCTCACACTTTTTCAGGGCAGATGTTGCTCCTAAGGGCTGCGTCTACACGTGCACGCTACTTCAAAGTAGCGGCAGTAACTTCGAAATAGCGCCCGTCACGTCTACACGTGTTGGGCGCTATTTCGAAGTTGAAATCGACGTTAGGCGGCGAGACGTCGAAGTCGCTAACCCCATGAGCGGATGGGAATAGCGCCCTACTTCGACGTTCAACATCGAAGTAGGGACGTGTAGACGATCCGCGTCCCGCAACATCGAAATAGCGGGGTCCTCCATGGCGGCCATCAGCTGGGGGGTTGAGAGATACTCTCTCTCCAGCCCTTGCGGGGCTCTGTGGTCACCGTGGGCAGCAGCCCTTAGCCCAGGGCTTCTGGCTGCTGCTGCTGCAGCTGGGGGTCCGTGCTGCATATACAGGGTCTGCAACTAGTTGTTGGCTCTGTGTATCTTGCACTGTTTAATGAAAGTGTGTCTGGGAGGGGCCCTTTAAGGGAGCGACTTGCTGTTGAGTCCGCCCCGTGACCCTGTCTGCAGCTGTGCCTGGCTCCCTTATTTCGATGTGTGCTACTTTGGCGTGTAGACGTTCCCTCGCTGTGCCTATTTCGATGTTGGGCTGAGCAACGTCGAAGTTGAACATCGACGTTGCCAGCCCTGGAGGACGTGTAGACGTTATTCATCGAAATAGCCTATTTCGATGTCGCAACATCGAAATAAGCTATTTCGAAGTTGGGTGCACGTGTAGACGTAGCCAAGAAGTGGAGAAAGGGCAATACAGAAAGCAGAGTTCTCTCTGGTAAACGGTCTGTTCTACTAAATTCCCACTGTTCCCCCCAGCTCCTGGCAGGCATTGGCAGGTAACAAGCAATTATTTAAGCTCTTTCCGTTCATTTTGATTTTATTGTCCTGTTGTCTCTTACTATGTATAACCCTGTTCTTGTGTTTCCTGCTTGACTCAGGCTGATATCAATGGGGATTTCTTGTTAATGTCATCTGCCGAATGTAGGGCAAGATGAGTGGAAGCTTTTCATTTTTGAAATCTGAGCTAGTCTATTAGTTAGGGGGTTTATTAGAATTCAGAAAATATTCAGTAGGCTCAAGAGTAGATTATTTTCCAAACCCTTTGTTCTGTGGGCCACAGCTGTTTAACATTAGACTCATTTGCTTTTCTGTGAATCTTCACCTGCTTCTGGAAACAATATCAAGCAAGGCGGAGCTTATTTCCGTGGCCAGAATCTTTTAACCAAAGTCCCATGTATGCCTGTGTTATGTTACTCCCATGTTCTTCCCACTAATGTTACGATGTGGTTATGACATAATCAGAATGTATTTAATGCAAGATAATGCGTATGAGGTATCATTGGAAAGGTTATGATTTCATAGAATCGTATTCAAATTGGGGTTTGAAGAGACCTCAGGAGGTCATCTAGCCTATCCTCCTGTGCAAACAGGACCAACCCCAAATTAATCACCCCAGTCAGGGCTCTGTCAAGCTTGGCCTTAAAAATTTCCAAGGATGGAGATTCCACCGCCGCTTTAGGTAACCCATAGCAGTGCTTCATCACGCTCATAGTGGAATAGATTTTCCTACTATTCAATCTAGACCTCTCCCCATTGCTTCTTGTGTCCTTTGACACCAACTGAGATTAGCCTCTCTCCATTTCCATGGAATTCTGCTGTCAAATCCTCCCTCATTCTTCTCTGCAGACTAACTGAGCCCAGTTCCCTCAGCTTCTTCTCATAAATCACATGCCCCGGTCCCTAAATAATTTTCATGGCCCTCCACTGGACTCTGTCCAGATTGTCCACAGCGTATCTCAATTGGGGAGCCTGAAACTGGTCGCAGCGCTCCAGATGTGGCCTCACCAGTGCCAAAGGGAGATTTACTCAATATGATTATCCTATTTGTGTTAGTGTATCAGTTTTGTATCTGAAGTTAGGCATATGGGCTGTGTATTTGTATTTGATATAGTTATTCCTGGGAAACACCCACCAGGCTGTAGGTCAAGATGCCTGTCTGGGAATGGGCCATTAGGAAGAACAATAGGTCTTACATGAAGCTAATCTCCCATCAGGAAGCCTTGCACAAGGTCCTTCATGGAGACCGCTACTAACAGCCTCTGAGTTATGGCTGCTCTACTGCTGCAGGAACAGGTGATATCACTCCCTGGTACTGGATTGCATCTCGGGATCTCACTGTTATTCCACAGGCTAGCATGGGAGCCAAGATTTGAAACACAGGATTCCCACCCTATGCAAAAGCAATTTAAGGCAGGGGAATGACATCATCATTGTTCGTCACTGACATCATCATAGTTCGTCTTCCCACCCAAAAGAGACTCTTGGAAATGCCTGCGCAATAAGGACTGTACGGGACTCAGGCTAGAGGGGTCTGTAGCCTAATCACTTATTTATGCAATTGCGAGTGGTATGTCCCCGAGTGCGGGCCACCGGCCACGTGCCTTCTCCCTTCCCCCACCATGCCCATGCTCAGCCTTTACCCCACCTCTGCTCCACCACTCTGCTAGGAAGCTTGTGCTAGTCTCGTGCCGTGCTGCTCTGGCGGAGAGGTGGGACTGCCCCCGCGGTCACTGGAAGCGACGCTGATTGTGAGTGTGGACAGTTGGCCCGTTGTTGGAGCTGTGCATGGGACTCCCTGAGCACTCCCCACATGTCCCCCCCATTTTTAATCTGCCAGGAAGGCCAGTTGACTTCATAAGAATCTCTGCAACCCAGCTCGCATCACCCTTTTGGATGAAAAGTTGCTAGTCCTATTCAATCTCTGTAATATATGAAGCTTAGTTTGCATTTTTGTGTCTTCGCTAGGTGATCTGCTTTGAAGTATTCCTCGCCCCTAAAATCAATCTTGTGTAGTTAACAAATTTGATTTTGCTTTCTCTAAAGCCAGGGTTTGTGTGGAAATCATAACCTGGGGCAGAAGGTTCTGTCTGTTCCTCTCCACATTGAATGATGAGAGGGTGAACTTCATGCGTTCACACTGGACAATTTTCTGTGCAGTGCAAGATGGTATCATTTTGGCTTTACCCTCTGGGATTCATGTGTGCACTTGAGTGGCTGGGCAGTTTCCTAGCTGCACTTTCCCCATGAAGAGCTGATCTCAGCATTTGTACGTAGCTGGAGCTGGGCGTGTGTTCTGGAGGTCGCTTGAGGCCTGTCACAGTCGTACAGTGTAAAGGAACCCCAGGCTGGAAGGTCAGGTGGCTCAGTGATACCTCAGTTCCAAGTGGTGCCCCGGCGAGAACCCGTCACAACTAGGGAGGTAAAAGCCCATTTGATTAGTTAACCAGCTCAATGGGGGGCAGGGTAAACTGGGGAGGCCGCTGTGCTGGAGCAGCCCCCCTCTTGCAAACAGGAGCTAGTTCGCCTGGGCTGGAGTGCCCCTGCCTGCGGCGTGCCTGGGGAGCTGGGGACTGGGACTGCTTTGATTTGGGTGGAGTCTTCCTTCCCACGGTACGCCTGGACCGGGCCTGCAGCAGGCGTGAGCTGCTCTGGCCACTCTGGAGGTCCCCCCGGTCTGTTTAGGGTAAGGCTTATCCATTACAGGTTAAAATACTTCATCACAACACAGATCTTTGTTTAGTCCTTGGAACTGTCTTACGTACATACAATGAACTGCTCCATGAATGGGTTGGTTCCTATTGTGTCCTGATCTGTTCTTTACAAGGAACAGCCCAGGACAGGCAATGAAAGCCTTATCCGAGAGCAGTCATAGGGACTGCAAATATATCATATTTTTCAACTTTATCTGTGTGGCATCAGCAAGTTTTCCGTTTTATCCAAGTAACTTCCTATTTCTGCAACCCACTAGCTGTCCTTGGTATTTATAGATGTTACATTTGTTTCTACCAAAGGAGTAACAGGCACTGAACAGGTTTGAACGGGAAACCTCATCATGGGAAAATGAAGTTATGAGGGCATCTGATTAGACCCATCAGATCTTGTAGGGCGCATACTCTGAAATTCTGTTATTTTTAGTTAGATTAAAAAAATAATCTTGGTAATTGAATCTTTTACCCTTCTATATCTGCTGTAATACTTTCTGGCTTTGGATATTAAATTTAATCAGGGTTGTCATGGTAGCGTCACTGCTGTGCTTTTCTTCAACGGAGGCGGGTGTAGTTTAACTACAACAGCTGTAAAAACAGATGCATTTCAGTTTATACTAAATACCTTCTATATCGGTCCATAGGAGAGCTCTTAAATAGTTCCTTGTTGTATTATAACTTCAGAGTCTGTGCATAGATGCTTCAGGTTTTCTTTTTCCTACAAATACTCTTGCAAATAGCTGTCATCTTAAAATTGCTCTTCAGGAATAGTCGATCTTTAATTATGTTCTCGAGATATTAGTTTGCAGACTGCAAAGTGTGTTCCATTGCACCAAATTTAGCAGCTCATCCTAAGCAAGTAGCAAGAATATAGCAGAGGGCTCAAAGAGAAAACTGCATTACAGTAAACCCTTGAGATACTTGCACTCAAGTTGCGTGTGTCATGGGTTAATGCGACTGCCGCCTCTCCAGCGGAGAAAACCAGCGCGACAAGCAGCTGTCTGTGCACTGGGCTCCCCAGCTGAGGAGCCTGGCAGGCACACCTCTGGGAGAAGCCGGTAGCCACATGGCTTGCCCCCCGCACTTCCCCCAGTTGTCCACTCCCCCCCCCACAGTTTACACAAAATCCGATTTACACAGGGGTTGCCCAGGATGCAACCACCACGTAAAAATGGTGCTTCTCACTGTAATTCTTGCCTGAGACGTGCTACATCTACACAGATGTTAGATTAAGCTATCTCCTCTTCACCCCATCATCTCTTTTCCCCCTAAGCCCCCCTTCGGTCTCATCCCCTGCACGGGGATGGGAAGATGTTGGCATAGGTACTAGTTCAACTGACTTTGTGTTAGTTGAGAATTCTCCTGGTGGAAAAGAGACTCTCAACTGGTCAGGCTGAGGTGCGGAGTGATGGAATATTCCACATTCTCACTGTGGTTCCCCGTTATAACCTATTCAGCTTCTGACTCTTCCATAATAGCCCACTGGCGCTGTGTGCGGCGCTTCCCAGATGAATCTCAGTGACCCTGGATATTGGAGGTGGAGAACTATGTTGTCCAGAGTAGAGGTGGTGGATGAGGTCGGAGGAGCACTGAGTAGCTGCATGGGAAGCCCAGAGCAGGAATGTAACCATCAGAGTGACAATCCCTCCCTGAAGTCCGTGATGGTGAAGTGAAGGGCGTGCTTGGGATGGTGCAGCCTTTTGGGAAAGTGCAGCTTGCCAGCACTCGCTTTTGGCATGCCTGCTCAGCTTGTGGGCTGGATGTGACCGTCCCTTCACATCACCTTTGAGGCTGTTCGCTCCCCTGGTGGAGAGACTGTTAACTTTGTTTCCCGGGGTGTAAAGAATTTTTCTGTCTCTAGCCGTGGGATGGCGTGGATGGTGCGTGTGTGTGTGTGTTGGGGGGGTGGTCTCTCGAGGGGCTTGGGAAGGCTTCTTGTACAAGCTTCATTTCCTCCATCTTGTCCTTTCATATAGAAGTGTTCTGTTTTATTTTACCCCAAGTCACATAACCTTCAAGATCAACAGTCAGAAGTGTAAAGTAACATCGGAGGACAGCGTTTGGTCTATCAGGAGGGGGAATGCTTGTGTGGACTCCATTTAAAGGGGCAGGGGTTTTCCTTTGTGTTGAGGTCTATAAAAAGTGAGGTTTCACATGTTCTCTGGCAGATAGATTAACCTTCCACTGATAAGACATCAGGTCTCTGCTGCTTCTGATTTGCAGTGAAAGGAATGAGATCCAGGCACTTTTGACAAGCGTAACTGCTTGTAGACCAGGAGTTGATTCAGATGGGAGTTGCTGGGGTGAAGGAAATGCACAAAGTTGCAAAAGAGCAGAACTTTTCCCCTGTGTTTGGACTTTATCAGAGTGGGACCTCTGATCCCTTACTTTTAAATATGAGGGACCTTGCTGTGAGTCTGCTTATTTGTTTTCAGAGGCAAGAAGCCCAATTCAGGGTGAGGGATCCGTAGTTGAATTAGATGCTCTACTCACACATAAAACAGAGATATTCTCTGCTCTGAACAGCTAGCGCTGTCAACCCAGCACCCTTTGCATCTTCACTGCACATCTTGGAGTGTCTTCCTTTAACAAATGCATTTTAATGCATTTTGTTGCATGAGATCTCTGAACTATGCAGGTGTATGGTCGGCCAAGGATTCTCCTTCAGATCCTTGTCCTCTAAGCATAATGATCCATCAGTGGAATACATTTTATATTTCTGTTTGTAATTTGTATGCTAGTCAGGTTAGCACTGAGATTCAGAGCCAAATTCTGCTCGCAGTTACACCTATGTCAATCTGTAACAGAGAGGAAGCCGTGCTAGTCTATACACTATCAAAACAAAAAGCAGTCAAGTAGCACTTTAAAGACTAGCAAAATGCTTTATTAGGTGAGCTTTCGTGGGACAGACCCACTTCTTCAGACCATAGCCAGACCAGAACAGACTCCATATTTAAGGCACAGAGAACCAAAAACAGTAAGCAAGGAGGACAAATCAGAAAAAGATAATCAAGGTGAGCAAATCAGAGAGTGGAGGGGTGGGGGGGGAAGGTCAAGAATTAGATTGAGCCAAGTATGCAGACGAGCCCCTATAGTGACTCAGAAAGTTCCCATCACGATTTAAACCATATGTTAATGTGCCGAATTTGAATATAAAAGCCAGCTCAGTTCCGTTGGTTTTAGTGAGATTATTCTGCAGTTGTAGTGGAGTGCCTGAGATTGGAATGTGGCCAGGAATCTGTCTCCTCGCCTTCTCTGGTTCTTAATTTTGAGAAGATGTGGCCTGCTCTTGTTGGAATGGGTGGGAGTTTTGCTGTTGGCTTCAGTTGGAAGACGATTTAGCCTCATGTGTCGCTATCTATTTTTTTGCCCCCTAGTCAAGCAATTGCTGTAACTGCTGAGAAGTTAATTTAGGTCTTTTTGTCTCGGCACTGTCAGTTAGGTCGCTATGAATGCAACGATTTCCATGTGCCAAAGAGAAGAGAAAAGAGGGTTTAGAAATTGGATGAAAACTTTTTTCTTTCCTTTATTTCTGCCTCTTAATCAGCATGCAATAAAGACTTGTAGAGCTTTTTCCAATGAGCTTTAGTTCTCCTTGTGTTTGTTTCTGGCTTATTGAATACACTGTCCATGGGATGACCTTGGAACGCAGGCACATATACTAAAATCTCCTGTGTTCTTTAGCGTGTTAGAAACATAAAGCAGACAGTGATCAGAGACAATGAGGTGCCTGAAAAGACGCTCCAAGGATGACTTCCCCATCCTCCTTTCTCCCCCAGTGCATTTCTCGGGCTCTTATCACAGGCATATGCATGAATTATTTATATGTCCTGCAGGCATCAAGTTTGCACGGTGCATTTGAAGAACATGCTCTCGTGGGAGCCCATTTGTAAGTGTAGGAAAGGAACTTTAAACCTCTCAAACTTATGCATTTCAAGCTCTCTAGTAGAGGGCAGAATTTAACTGGCTTGGGGACTAAAAAGTAAATGGGTTATTGACCAGTGAGTGAACATATGACCTGAATGCCTATGTGAAGGACATTGGAATCATAATTGGGTCCTACTGTGTTGTTATCTGATTGAAATATGAACATGTCAGTGATCGTTGCAACCACTGTTCTGTGTTCGCAACAAATCTAGAACTGTTGTCAAGTCAGGTGTCTTTGGAAAGGTTTTAAGTTGCTGGTTATGATGATGCTAATTGTAGTCATGTATCATTTTTTGTGTTTGAAGTGAGGAGTATTGGCTCTGTAGCTGTCTTTCAAATGTATGCTATTGGGGAACACTAACCGAGGGTTGGCTAACACATTGGCTACATCTCTACTTGGCCAAATTTTCGAAAGGGCCATATTAATTTCCAAATCGGAGAAAACTAATGAGGTGCTGAAATGAGTATACAGCACCTCGTTAGCATGCTGCCAGCTGCGGCCCTTCAAAAGTGCCACGTTTCAATTGCTTGTGACTTGTCTACACGGGGAGCTTTTCAAAAGGACCCCACCAACATTGAAATCCCCTTATTCCTACCAGCTCACTGATGTTATACCTGGTCTACATTATAAAATTTAGTCGACCTCAGAGATTGTCCACACTGCCGCTTATGTTTGTTTAGCTTATGTCACTACAGGTCTGAAAAAGCCACTGCCTGAGCAACCTGAGCACCCATGCAACAGTATGGATAGCCATGAGTGGGATAGTATCTCCCACTGACACAGCTATTGCCTCTCACAAAGGTAGTTTTAATGTGCTTAATATATTTGTTAGCCTGTAAGGTGCTACAGGACTGCTTATTTCTTACCCATTACCCACCTTGTCTGTTTAGGCACGGCTCTGTCACTGACTATGTGTAAGTAAATCCCTACCACAATGGTGCCTTGATCTCTGTAAGCAGAGCACTTGGACAGCCACCCAAGAGAGATTCATATGCTATCCAGGTAATTAGCAGAGGTCCCACAGCCCACCCACAACCAGCAGCGTGTGTTTCTACTGGTGGTGCACATCTCTTCACGCCTTGGTGCATATAAACAAAAGTTATTCCACACTCATATGAAAAAAATTAGAGTGGGCATCGACCTTAATCTCTCTTTAAGGCTCCTAGGCAGTCCTGCTAACACCAACAGCCATTAGCCACAAAGAGCTTTCGTGAAGGTGCATCTCTGCCAGAGTGGGATCTTATGATAAGCCGACAGACCCTAAAGACAAACAAAAGCGTATAAAGGTTTTTCTGTGTTGTTTGCTTCAACCAAGATAGTGAGCTCGGAATTCAAAGCTGGATTTGCCTTGGAAAAGTGATTTATTATGGGAGTGAACGAGAGAGCGTATTTGCACATTACTCCTTGGAGCACATTTAATATTGTTTATCTTGGGAACCAACCGTTAAAGCATTCATTTCTTCTTATCTTGCCTCAGAGGCCAGGGCCCAGTGTCACAGCTGAGTCTTTATGTTGCCAGAGAACCTGCTCTGGGTGAGATATATTACTGTGCACTGGAGAAACAATCAGGATCTTCAAAAATTCAGCATGTGAATTCCTTCTAATTCGACCCTCCCTTTTCTGTTGCAGAAAAGAATATCCTCCTGCATGGCCAACTTCAGTGGGACCACTTGTGCAAAAAGTTACACAACACATATTGTCAATGTCTGCAGCATTCAGCCCCCAAGCAGTATGTTGTCTGCTACCAAAAAGAAAAAAGCATTAGCTTTTAATTTCAGCTTCCTCGGCTTCCATTCTCTGTGAGCAGGATTTGCCACTTTTACTCATGTGAATCAGTGGTCATATGTGGGTCTAACACTGGTTTGAGATTGGAATCTGAAAAAACTATGATAGACATAAATTATCAGCTTCTAGTGTGTGTGAAACATACTCTCAATTTAAAAAACTTACCCAACTTTCTACCTTTTGGAAGTTTTAATAACAGGTGATATTTGAAAAGCTAAATCCTACATCTACAGCATGATATAAACCTCTTTACGTACAGGGAATGGTGCTGTGGGAAATGAAAATACATGGTGGGAAGGTTGACATCTAAATCCTTTGATGCAATTTTTCCATCACTTAAATATTAATATTTGCTTTTAGTGTCTTATCTAGTAAAGCTATGGGAGCGTGGATTGAGAATAAGTTTTCAGTAATATCTGCAGAGTTCTTACTTGGCAAGGTAAGTTGGATTTGATAGGTTAAAAGTTATTCCAATCTTGTGAAATGGAATTCAGTTGAGCTTTGATCCTCTGACATTTTTTTGAAACACACGAAGGGAAAAGAGAGGACGGAA
Source organism: Carettochelys insculpta (assembly GCF_033958435.1). Taxonomy (NCBI): domain Eukaryota; kingdom Metazoa; phylum Chordata; order Testudines; family Carettochelyidae; genus Carettochelys; species Carettochelys insculpta. The sequence goes on along the minus strand of NC_134140.1, from coordinate 127,107,087 downwards.
TTCTTTATTGTTGTGACCTTACTGAAGTCGGTGGAATAATATTGAAATAAATTTGACGCAGGGTTTAAGGCACACTGCCTATTTTAAAGTTGGCCTCAAGTGAAAATATAATAACAGAATAAGCTTGAGAAATATTGCACACTTAAAAATTGCGAGCTTGTCTTAACTTAACTTAAACCCTTGTGCTCCAAGTAGAGTATAGGTCATCCGCAAACCTATCTGCAACCCAAATATTGCAGCGGTAAGCAACTGAAAGTGAAATTTAAGTCAGTGATTTTCATTGCCCAAACTGGTGGAAATGAAAAGAGGAAGCGGAAATGATCACAAGTAAACTGAAGAGCTAAAATTCTTTTCCTTTTAAGTATACTAAGTCATTGTTGCCAAGCATAGTGATATTTGTTGTTTTCCTTGAAGCCTCAGCTCCTGGAGTCATGTGACTATGTGAGAATCTCAGCTTTTAGTTTAAAAAAAAAAATCAAGCTCTCATTGCTGTAGAGAAGAGTCTGAAAACATGAACCCTGGTTCAGAAACCAGCTGGCAGATAAAAATAAGCTTAAATTTAATATCTCTTAAAAATCTTGGTTTCGTTTTTGTGTTTTGAGCCAGTCTCATGATTTCAGTGGGCTGACCCATGATTTTTTTGAATGCTTGGACTTGACAATACTGTGAAGTGTCACTAGGCATATAGGTGATGACCTTTTACAATGTATTGTTTTTAAATTAAACATGCCTTAAAAATACCCATATTGTTTGCTGTTATAAGGTATTGGGTACATGCCACACCTAAAATCCGGTACTCCCTTGTCCTGCTGGACCACGGATGTTGCCGGACGAGAGAATAGCAGCTTGTGCAGGAGTCTGAATGGGAGCCAGAGCCCCTGCCTGAAACCTTATGGCAGCCCCTGGGAGCACAGGGATGTCTGGTTGCAGAAGCCCTGGACTTCCCCTCATCTTGCAAATTCTCTTGTTCAGGACCTCTTAGGTCCTGAGCATGCTGTATAAGGGAGGTGCAACCTGTATGTGTAATCAAAGGACCTAGAGTGACATAGTGAGCAAAAGCAGAAGATGTCCATATGTTTTTAAACTCTTGTCTATAAGCCATTCTCATTCCAGCCAACTCACAGGATTTCATTTGTCTGTTTAAAAATACTGAAATTGTAGAAATAGGACAGCTTTTTTCTCCTTGTTCCTCCTTCGCCCTAGTCTGTGCATACCAAACAGTGCAGAAGGTTACCACATTAAGATGCTGCAAACAAATTGGACCGTTAATTATAGCTGACCATGTGTATCCAGCAGGATGGCGGAGGCCTGCTGGGCTACTGGTCAAATTCGAATCCTTTTTGGGTATCTGCATTTTATTACAAGTTTGGACCTGTGGCTAAAGTACTTCCCACTATTATTACAAGAGTACAAAGCGTTTGTTCCTTGCTATTAGAGAGCATGCCAGTTAGACGGCCACACACATAGTTGTTCTGCCAGATGTATTTTAAGATTTGTTGCCCCTTTTGGGATATTGCTATGAGTCCTTTCCTCTGTTCTTATACTTTATCTGCTAAAGATAAAATCGTGATTCATCCTTAAAGGGACACAGTCATATTTGCCAAGGGGAAAGAGAGTTTTTACAAAGTGTATACAAAGAAACTGTCTCTGTAAAATTGCTTTAAAAGAAATGACGTGAAGAGGTACTTCAACCAGTTCTTTCAAAAGTAGATTTCTAAAGTCATCCACTTATGTCTATATTTAGGCACCTGCTTTTCAAAAGCTCAGAATAATTAGCAGCTCCAAGAGTATCATCACTTTTGAAAAGTCAGTGCCTAAATCTAGACGGAAGAGCCTGACTTCAGATGCTTGTTTTGGAAGGCCTGGAATTTTTTAAAATTTAAACATTCCCTTGCAGTGCTGGAAACCTAAGCGCCGAAGAAGCAGAAAGCAAAATTGGCCAGCCTGTAAGGGAGTTAAAAGGGGGATGGAGACAAATTTATTTTCCTTGGCCTCTGAAAATAGGCCAAAAGCCAATGGGCTTATATTGCTGCAAGGAAAGTATAGGTTGGACATTATTAAAAATTACCTAACTGCCAGGGTGGTTAATTACTAGAGTAAATTGCTTAGGGTGGTTATAGAATCCCCATCATTGGAAATATTTAAGAACAGGTTAGATAAACATTTAACAGGGATGCACTCTGGTGTTTGGTCGTGCTCTCAGGTCAGGCGACTGGACTTGATGACCTCCTTAGTCCCTCCCAATTCTAGTGTTCTGTGCTTCTGTGCTTGTAATATTGTATAAAATATGCACGTTGTCCTCTCTTCACCGCTCTTAAAATTACTGTACGTAAGACAATGCTCAGTTGCGCATTTAAAATGCTTTGTTACTGACTGCTCGGCATTGTAAAGATGAAGGATGACTTCACTTAGACAATGTCTTCTGCATCTGAACAACCAAATGCTCCCTACTTCTCTTTTTCTTGTTCACCCCACCCCAAATACATGAAAGGAAATCTGTTTGTGTTTAATCATACATAAGGAATCAAACTTGAATACTTCTACGAAGCTGGTGAGTGGAGTATCAATGGAATCTTTTGTTAGCTCATTTTTCAACCAGAACAGACCCGGCTTTCCTGCAGCTGTGAGCTAGGAAAGTTTTTAACTAGCTAAAATTACGTAGGGAAATAAAAAAGCACCCAGTCCCCTGGCTGAATAGCACACAGTTTTACATGCTGCACATTTCCTTTTGCCTGTAATAATAATGGCTGGGGCTGTGTGAATTGAGGTCCATAATTTAACGACTGTCCTGAATTTTGTCAAAAATGGAACCCAAATCTTTAAAGGTCTTATCATCTTGGTTAATTTTTTGCTTCTGCTTCTTCGTCATTATTTGTGTTCCAGTGATGCCAACGCACCACGTTTAAGATCAGGACCCCATTGTACTGACTGTTGTACAGATAGCTGGCTAAAGAGTTAATAATCTGGACAAAAAGGCTAAACAAAGCACTATTACTCCATTTGTGTAAATGGAAAGCTAAGGCATAGAGACGCCTTTATATTTAAATTTTAATCTTATAGCGCTTATGAACTTTATATAAGCCCACATTACCTGAGCACCCTGCAGACCTTAGTGCATTTGTCCCGGCAGCTTCCTGTGAGTTTGAGGTATTATTTATTCCCATTTTACAGATGGGGACTTGGTTGGTTAAGTCACAAAGTCACACTGGATGTCTGTGAAGAAGCAGGAATCTAACCCATATATTCAATTTGCATATTACATCTTTCTGGCAAGTTTTGTTTGTTGATGGGGTCAGTACAGTGCTGAAGCCCTGGAATCTCAGTTGGGGCCAGTCTAGGTGCTTCTGTCATGGAAATTATCTTTAGAGTCCTTGATTGGAGGAGAGGGTTCTCCCCAGGCCTGAAATCTAGGTGAGAGAAATATGTGAAATTAAAAAAAAAAATCGTCATTTTCACTACAGGGAGCTAATGTTTAGAAATTATTGTCTGTTCTCTATAAGTACTAGGAAATTTTTTACTTTGGTAAAAGGAGGATCAAAAGTATTTTAAAGAAAGGCAAAAAAAAAAATCCTAAAGATGCAAACTGCATCTGACTACGGGATTCCAGAGGAAAGGTTGGGTCCTGCTGCTATCCATTGTATTGTGCCTTTTAAATTCTGGCTAAATTTCCTGCTGTTCTGCCAGAGTGTCTGATCTGTATGTGAATGGGTATGTGACTCGTAACGTCCGAATTCTGAGGCATTTCTCCCTAGACTGTAATGACGGATGAGTTTTCTGCTATTCTTTTGTTCCGAAGTATGGCATATTTTGTTCCTCCTGGGAAGGTGTGTTTCCACTTGTAGTATTAGCTGAATGCTACTGCCAAGGCAACCATCCTCTGGAACAGCACAAAACAGGATTAGCTGCACAGGGAACGATTTGCAACTCATATATTAAAAGTGACATTGATAGCTCTTCATTTAGAATCCTAGGTATGCTGTTTGATCTCTTTGCTGCTACTCAGCACAGTAAACTCCAGAGAATTGCAACTGTAGTTAGAAATATCCTAGAGGAGCGTGTGATGGAATTGACACGTTCAGGAATGTAAACCAAAGTTAAGCAGCTCCACCCTTGGGTGCGTAAAAATGTGAATGTAGTTTGATTAAGAATGGGGGAAATCTTGGGTAGACAGCGGACATGATGCAACAGGCAAATGACAGTTGCTTGTGATTTCTTTTCTGACTGTTTATAGGAGAGAACATGTTCTCAGATCCTAGGATTGCATGAAATATGTTTTCTTTCTGCTGCCTTAACTAGTTAGTGCTACCTCAAATAGGTAGAAATAGCTCAAATATTGTAATTTAAGGCATTGATTAATGTAAGTCTCATCCATTATTAGGTAAAAAAATCATTTTTAATGGAAGAGGTATACAAATATTCTGTTATCTTCTACATTTTTTGAAAAGGCATTCAACATTTGAATTTTGGTCATAGAAATAAGTCTTGGAAAGCAGAAGTTTAAATAACACAGAGCCTGTGTAAAGAATAGAAGAGGAATCTTGGCAGCAGATTAAGAAAGTGGTGATAAAATCAAAATCTGTCTCAGTTTAGAAGGGTGTAATCAGACTACAGTATGTACACAAAATAGACATATATGCCATAGATTCAGAGGGGGTAACCTTGTTAGTCTGTAGTTTCACAAATAACAAGCAATCCTGTAGCATCTTAAAAGACTAACAAATGTATTTATTAAGTAATAAGTTTCATGGGTAAGACCCACTTCCTCACATTTATTTCGTAAGGCTTGTCTACACTTACCAAAGGTTCGGAACTGTGGTGATTGAATCCCCAGAGGTCAATTTAGCGGGTGCTAACTTGATCACCAATCACTCTATCAGCAACTCCAGTACATCACTGGAACGAGAAGCCTAAAGGAAGTCGATGGGAGAGTTTCTCCCATCAACCCCCTGAGATGGAGATCCCACATTAACTCAACCTGAGGTACATTGACTCCAACTACAGTATTCACTAGCTAGAGGTGCGTAAATTGAGTTGACTTTGCCCCAGAGTGTAGACATGCCCATAGAAACAAATATAAATCTGATCGCATTTTCTGGGTAAATAGAAACCATCCATGCCTGTAAGTGATTAGCAGATATGTCCTCTGAAGTGATAGAATTACATTTCAAAATATACTCTTAGTTTTCTTTTTTGTCTTTTTTTTTTTTGGTTTGGTGTGTTTAGACCTAATAAATGTGAGTGTGGAAATGTGGTAAGTGGTACTAAAAACTCACGATTCTCCTGAAAAAGTCACTGATATCAGTGTAATGGTCATAAGAACATAAGAACATAAGAACGGCCATACTGGGTCAGACCAAAGGTCCATCAAGCCCAGCATCCCATCTGCCGACGGTGGCCAATGCCAGGTGCCCCAGAGAAGGAGAACAGAAGACAAGTGATTTATCTCCTGCCATCCATCTCCTGCCCTTGTTATGAAGGCTAGGGCACCATACTTTATCCCTGGCTAATAGCCATTTATGGACCTGACCTGCAAAAATTTATCAAGCTCTTTTTTAAACCCTAATAGAGTCCTGGCCTTCACAGCCTCCTCGGGCAAGGAGTTCCACAGGTTGACTGTGCGCTGTGTGAAGAAAAATTTCCTTTTATTAGTTTTGAACCTACTACCCATCAATTTCATTTGGTGTCCCCTAGTTCTTGTATTATGGGAAAAGGTAAATAATTTTTCTATATTCACCTTCTCCACACCATTCATGATTTTATATACCTCTATCATATCGCCCCTCAATCGCCTTTTTTCCAAACTGAAAAGTCCCAGTCTCTCTAGCCTCTCCCCATATGGGACCCTTTCCAAGCCCCTAATCATCTTAGTCGCCCTTTTCTGAACCTTTTCTAATGCCAATATATCTTTTTTGAGGTGAGGAGACCACATCTGCACGCAGTACTCGAGATGTGGGCGTACCATAGTTTTATATAGGGGAAGTCTGATATCTTTTGTCTTATTATCGATCCCTTTTTTAATAATTCCTAACATCCTATTTGCCTTACTAACTGCCGCTGCACACTGCGTGGATGTCTTCAGAGAACTATCCACTATAACTCCAAGATCCCTTTCCTGATCTGTCGTAGCTAAATTTGACCCCATCATGTAGTACGTGTAATTTGGGTTATTTTTTCCAACATGCATTACCTTACACTTACCCACATTAAATTTCATTTGCCATTTTGCTGCCCAATCACTCAGTTTGCTGAGATCTTTTTGTAGTTCTTCACAATCCCTTTTGCTTTTGACTGTCCTGCACAACTTGGTGTCATCTGCAAACTTTGCCACCTCACTGCTTACCTCATTTTCTAGATCATTGATGAACAAGTTGAACAGGATCGGTCCCAGGACTGAGCCCTGGGGAACACCACTAGTTACCCCCCTCCATTGTGAAAATTTACCATTTATTCCAACCCTTTGTTTTCTGTCTTTTAACCAATTCCCGATCCATGAAAGGACCTTTCCTCCTATCCCATGACCACCTAATTTACATAAAAGCCTTTGGTGTGGGACCGTGTCAAAGGCTTTCTGGAAATCTAGGTATATTATGTCCACTGGGTGCCCCTTGTCCGCATGTTTATTAACCCCCTCAAAGAATTCTAATAGATTAGACAGACACGACTTCCCTCTGCAGAAACCATGCTGACTTTTGCCCAACAATTCGTGCTCTTCTATGTGCCTTGCAATTTTACTCTTTACTAGTGTTTCTACTAATTTGCCTGGTACTGATGTTAAACTTATCGGTCTATAATTGCCAGGATCTCCTCTAGAGCCTTTTTTAAATATTGGTGTTATATTGGCCGTCTTCCAGTCATTTGGTACCAAAGTGGATTTAAAGGATAGGTTACAAACCACTGTTAATAACTCCGCAATTTCACATTTGAGTTCTTTCAGAACCCTTGGGTGAATGCCGTCTGGTCCTGGAGACTTGTTACTATTCAGCTTATCAATTAATTCCAAAACCTCCTCTAATGTCACTTCAATCTGAGTGAGTTCCTCAGATTTGTTGCCTAAAAAGGCTGGCTCAGATTTAGGAACCTCTGTAACATCTTCAGCCGTGAAGACTGAAGCAAAGAAATCATTTAATCGCTCCGCAATGGCACTGTCTTCCTTGATCGCTCCTTTTATATCTTTATCATCCAAGGGCCCCACTGCTTTTTTAGCAGGCTTCCTGCTTCTAATGTATTTAAAAAACATTTTACTATTGTTTTTTGAATTTTTGGCTAGCTGTTCCTCAAACTCTTTTTTGGCTTTTCTTACTACATTATGACAGTTAATTTGGGAGTGTTTATGTTCCTTTCTATCTTCCTCACTAGGATTTGACTTCCACTTTTCAAAAGCTGCCCTTTTCTCTCTCACTGCCTTTTTAACATGGCTGTTTAGCCATGGTGGTTCTTTGTTAGGTCTCTTACTGTGTTTTTTTATTTGGGGTATACATTTAAGTTGGGCCTCTAGTATGGTGTCTTTAAACAGTTTCCATGCAGCTTCCAGGGATTTTAGTTTAATTACTCTACCTTTTAGTTTCTGTTTAACTAGCTTCCTCATTTTAGTGTAATTCCCCTTTTTGAAATTAAATGCCAGAGTGTTTGACCGCTGCGGTGTTCTTCCCAACACAGGAATATTAAAAGTTATTATATTGTGGTCACTATTTCCAAGCGGTCCAGTAACAGTTACCTCTTGGACCAGATCCTGCGTTCCAGTCAAGACTAGATCGAGAATCGACTCTCCCCTTGTGGGTTCCTGTACTAGCTGCTCCAAGAAGCAGTCATTTAAGGCATCAAGAAATTTAATCTCTGAATCCCGTCCTGAGGTGACATGCACCCAATCAATATGGGGATAATTGAAATCTCCTATTATTACTGTGTTTTTTATTTTGATAGCCTCTCTAATCTCCCTCATCATTTCAGCATCACTATCACTGTCCTGGTTAGGTGGTCGGTAATATATTCCTAATGCCATATTTATATTAGAGGAATGAATTGTTATCCATAATGATTCTATGGAACATTTTGATTCCTTTAGGATTTTTACTTCATTTGATTCTATATTATCCTTCACATATAGTACCACTCCGCCACCCGCACGACCTGTTCTGTCTTTCCGATATAATTTATATCCCGGTATGATAGTGTCCCACTGATTGTCCTCATTCCACCATGTTTCTGAGATGCCTATTATGTCAACTTCCTCCTTTGATATGAGGTACTCCAGTTCACCCATCTTATTAGACAGACTCCTAGCATTAGTGTAAAAGCATGTTAGAAAACTACCACTATTTATATGTCCGCCTTTCACAGACGCGTTGGATTTTTTTATGCACGATTGTTTCACATCTGATCTTGCCCATATATTATTTCCCACGTTCCCTATCTGACTAACTTCTAGGGAATCCCTGTCTATGGAGCCTCGTGTAAGAGAAGTCTCCGTCCGATCCAGGTGCTCCCCCGCACCAATCGGCTTTCCCCCACCTCTTAGTTTAGTTTAGGTCAGTGGGACTAAGTGAGTGAAAGGGTGAAAAAAGAAATTTTCATTCCTGGAAATTTAAGAAAAAATATGGAAACTTTCTAAATAAATTATAATATATAATGTCTACTGTATGGTCATAGCTATGTTGGTCCAAGGATCATTGAGAGAAGACGGGTGAGAAAGACAACAGAAGTTGGTTCAATAAAAGATATCACCTCACCCAACTTGACTCTATGACATGTTGATCGATATATTATCTTCAGATTACTGTTTAAGACATCCTAATGTCTGTTGACTGACTAGCATAGGGGATTGGGAATAGGCTTAAGTATATCTTCATTGCTGAATAATTGGTTCAAATCCAGACCTGAGCCGGTGGTGGCTGGCAACTGAAAGTTGTTGCTCTTGAGTGTGAGTTCGATATCTGATGTGCACAGATTTGATGCTTTCCCACCTGTTCTTAATAGTCAGGTAGTCCTGCTGCACAAGCTAGAGCTATATTTAGCAGCCATGCTATTGCTCTAAGGGAAAAAGGTCAGTTTTTGGCCAGGAGAGCTACTCACTCATATAGCTGAACAGTCATGGTCAGTCAAATCACCTTGGTGGGATGTGGTAAGGAAGTTATTACAGTGCCTGATTGTGTTGTGCTTTTCTTTAGGTAAAATGCTTTTATCCTCCCAGTCACACTATCTGCACCTAAACTTTTGTCCTCTGTAGTCAGCTGTCTGGATTTTCTGGCCCCATCCTCGCCTGAGTGAGTGGGCCTTTTGTTTGGGTGGGTTCCACCCACCAATTCAATCATCAGGTACCTCGGTGCCTTTCTTGAGAACAGGTATGTTTTGTTAAAGTAGGGCCAGACTGTTTAATGCTGCTTCTTCCTCCCACCTTGTAATAAATAAAATAAATCATCTGCTTGAAATGAATCTGTACCTACCACACTGCTCTCCTGGGTTAGGGTTGCATTTAAGATCTGCACCGCGATGCAGTTCTTTGCCATGACTAAATTTTTGGGGTATATCGAGAGTAGTGGATTCCAGTTGGTGGTCTGCAGACCGTCGCTAAGATTTCCAAAGATGTCTGGCTGCACCTCCAGTCTCAGTTTTTTTAGTGATTTGCAGATGAAACAGTTTTTGAAACCACCTGGTTTATAGAACATCCTGGTTCAGAGCAATACTCTTTACTGCCTCATCTGAAAGCACTTTATGGCTATGTCTGCACCGAAGCCTCTGGTGACTGAAGTCACTGTTGGAAGGGATTTCCTAGCAAAATGTCTATCGACAGATCACATCTACACATACAAGCAGATGGAAAGAGCAAATCTGCTCTGTTGACAGAGAGCAGTCAGACTGCCTGGCCCTCTCTCGACAGTGGCTGAGTAGAAGCTCTGCAAACAGGGCTGCCTGGTGAATGGAAAATTCTATCTGTTTTGATGGAAAGGTTCTGGAGGGTCTACGTAGCTGTTTTGTGTTATACCTAAATAGGGAGAGGTACACATCTCATAAAACTGTAAGAGACCTCAGGAGGTCATCAAGTCCAGTCCTCTGTCCTTTTGGCTGAAATAAGAACCTTTCCTTTTTTAAAGCACTTTGTTAGAGATTTCTAAATGCCCCCCTCAAAGATTGAGCTTGTAACCCTGGGTTTAGCAGGCCAATGCTCAAGCCACTGAGCTATCCCTCTCTCCCGCATAATGCTGCTGCTGGATGTGTCAGATTATGTTGACAAAATGTTGACAAAGCCCATTTTGCATGTAGACGCTCCATGGTTTTTCCTGATAAAAGCCCAGTTTTGCTGTGAAAACCTCACCTATAGACATAGCCTATATGTTGTAACAAATAAAAAATAAGGGACACAACCTCTTAGGGTATGTCCCCACTACTGGTGGATCAATACTGCAGCGATTGGACCGCGTGAGGGTCAATTTACCTATGAAGGCTCGTTACCTAATAAATAATTTGAGTTTGGAATTAGGAAGGAAGATCAGTGTCGATGGTATTGAACTACAAAATGTGGAGAAGTTCACATATCTGGGGAGCAACATAACGTATGATCTAGACTATAAGAAGGAAATAGCGACTAGAATAACGAAAGCAAGAACGAGTTTGAAGGCGATGGATAAGATCTGGAAAAGCAAAGCAATTAGTTTAAGAATGAAGCTGAATGTCTTGAAAACGTGTGTATTTAGCAGCATGTTTTATGTACGTGAGACATGGGTGATAACGAAAGATTCGAAAAGAAGAATATTGTAGAAAGATTCTGAGAACAGGATGGATGCAGAAGGTCACCAGTGAGGAATTATATAGGAAGGTACAGCCGAAAAAGAACCTACTGCAGAATGAAACGGAAGCTGCAACTATTTGGACATATTTGCAGAATGAACGACGAACGAAAAGTCAAGACCTTAGTATTTGGCATAATGGATGGTTCGAATAGGAGAGGCAGACCCCACAGAGAATGGACAGATGATATAGTAGATTGGTGCGGAGCTAGTCTACAGAAACTAAGTCACTCTGCACTGGACAGGGAAAGATGGAAGGGAACAGTGAGAGAGGCATCAGACACCAACGGGCGCTGAGCCCACAGTCACTGATGATGATGATTGGAATTGGGAAGTATATACATTTTTAAAAAATTTTTATTGTTAAATAGTTAATTTTGAACAAAATTTGTGTTGTACTGAGACTTAGAAATTAGATACGTCGGCCAGAGTGGCGGGGCTTACTTACATGTTTTATTTATAATACATGCATATGATAAATCTTATTTAGGAGGAGTCTTTCATGATGGCTTTAACCATAGACAAAGGGATCATTTACCATGACAAGTTGGTTATAATTTCTTGTTAAGAATTATGTTTGCTAATTTATTGTTTCTGCTTATGTCAAAGACAGCTGTACTTAACTTCATATTTGTGAGTAGGACTATTCACTTGCATTGAGCTGAGCATGTGTTCAAATTTTGTGTATTGACAACAGATGGACCTCTTTGTGATTAGTATTTTTCCCCTGCAGCTGTTTATGGGATTTAAATGGGATTTTATCCCTGTCTAAAAATGTAAAATAACAAAAAAGTGATTGTCACTAGAGGTGGTCAAAAATGGGAGGAAATGAAGATTTTTGTAAATATTCCTTTCTGTTTTTCATCATTTTTTTTTCAAAATTCAAAGACATCAGCGAGCTGTGATACACAGCTTTCAGAGGAGTGTTTTGTCCTTGTATGCTAAAGCAATGTAAGTGGATTCCCTGTTCTTTGTGAAAGATCCTCACCCTCTTTTGCATGTGGGATTGGGAACAAGCACAGTGTAAAATGTGTATTTTTATACTATACATGTTTCCCGCTCCAAAAAAAAAAAGCTTCTAGAATTACTTCTTGCTTATTATCCAGATGGTATTGTCTCTCAGTCCTCCTTTTAGCAGCAATCTGTGATCTGCCTCCATGTCTGAGAAATACTGCAGCACTTGCAAAAATAACTCTAAGTACAGGTTGAACCTCTCTAATCTGGAACTCTCACGTGTGGCAAACTCTGTAATTCAGCATGATTTTTGGTAGCTGGATGACCACTTAACATGGGTGTGGCCAAGTTTCCTGTGGTCCCATAAAGTTTGTTTACAGCCACCAGTTCTGGCTCTCAGAGTTATGTGCTGTTGTTTAGCTGTAATTTATCCCTAAATGTCTCTTAAGAACCCAGCAAGCTGTGGAAGTGTTGGTAATGTACTAGAAAATATTGACCTCCCGCCGTCCAGCAGATTCTCTCATCTGCACCAGTCAGGTCCCGAGGGTGCCGGACTAGAGAGGTTCAACCTGTTGTATATTCAGTTGCGCTGAAGTTTATAGTTTCCCTACCATTACCACACAGTTTTGTTGTTCTGTTTTTTTTGTGCTTGTGGTCTCAAGTGCCTGATCCAAAGCTCATTAAGCGAAAGGGAAGACTTTTGAATCAGCTGCTAACTAAGCACACAATCTGTTCCCTTGAATGGTGAGTGTTGCTAGGTTGTGAGAGATGAATGACCCGTTTGTTAAGCATTGAAAACTAGTTCCAGAAGAACGCTCTTGATTAAGAGACGGTGCCAGTGCTAAAAAATTTCTTGGGAGGTACTACCCTGCACAGAGCCATTGTGCTGTGTCTGCTCGTTGTTTGCTCTTTATGAAGGTACTTCATGTGCAAAATGACTGGTCCAATTAACAGACGGAATGAAAAATGAATCGTGTAGTGTCAGCTTACAAGTATTGGCATCTTTTCAATGGAAAGCCAAGATATAAATCTTGATCCCAGTCAGACTACAGCGTGTGCTTATTAAGGCTTGTGAATGGGATCACAGGCAAAGCCCAGCTATCCTAACAGACCATTGTCACTGCTTACAATCAGCTCCTGGCATTCAGGAATAACTAGCCTTCTCCTTTCACATCACGAGTTCTCTTCAGTTGCCAAAGGTGGTCGAGTGACCATGGAAAGAGACCCCCTACTAAACACGCTGTGTCCCGATCCCGGTTCAGTGTGACACTCCTCTTGGTATCGAGGATAGACTATTACTTTGAGTGAGACACAAGAATAAAAGTCCCCTTAGCCACACATAGACCTGGCTTATGCTGTGTTGGTATAACTAGAGCCCAGCACATCTGTGGATATGGTTGCGGATATCCACAGCTCATTTTTGTGGAGATGGATGTGGATACACAATTCCCATCCATGTAGAGCTCTTGGTATGACTGCATTGCTCTGGTGTGAACCCGGACCCCTGACTCTGAGTTTTACTGACTGAACTCCCTAGTGCAGACAGCACTACGCCAGTGAGAGACCTTGTCCTGTCAGCGTAGGCTACCTGTCACCTCTCAGGATGGGGGAGCACCTGTGCCAATGAAAGAGGCTGTCCGGTCGCCATAGGTAGCGTCTTCCCAAAGTGCAGCGCTGTAAGCCTACGCAAGCCCTTAGTTTTTGTGAAGACAGAAGGTGGTTTTGAATTAAAACAGGCTGTAACGGACTACGCCACCTGCCTGCATCTGGAGAGAACTCTGGGCACTGGTTTGAGCTGATTTCAGATTCAGACTCCCTTTCCCCTCCTGCGTTTGTCAGCAGGACCCAGGGACCAGGCAGGACAGTGTTCAGGAGGCCAAAGGAGCGAGAGAGCATCGGGCCGCCATGGTGGCCTGGAACTGTGGGGAGTCATGAGGCCCTGCAGCCCCATCTGCAGTCAGATGTGACACTCTGCCAGCAGGTAGAACAGAAGGTTGATTAGTCGTCAAGGAAACAGTATAGAACAGACGTGTCAGCCCAGAAAACAGGAACATTCAGTACAATCCATCTTGGGGAGAGGGGCCCACAGCTAGGGGTCATGACCCCCCCCACTCGCTGCATCCCCAAGCCAGTCCAGACTGACCTGCCTCTCCGCATCCCTCCACAGCAGCTTCCTTTCTACCCTCAGGCCAGGCCCCTCTTCTCTCTTTGCTCTCCTTCCCAGACAAAGGTGTCATACCTCCCTGCTCAGGTTATGAAAGAAATCGGTGATTGTCTACATGCAAGGCCGCTGGGGGGCAGCCTCAGTCAGTGAGAGTGACACCCAAAATTCCCATTCCCATCTAGGTATTTAGTGCAGTGCTTGGGGAAACATTTCAGGGCCAACCAGAGCCATGAGGTGGTTGCCATATCCACTCTGCAAAGCTGCCTTTGACAAGGAGATCCGGTATATGTTTAGTCCGTTAACTTGATATCTTTGAGGTACCTATTCTGCTTCAGTGTGTACCACAGTGGCAGTTTTTCCTTGCCAAGGTCAAGGATGATGCTGGAGTACAGACAGTGTGAACATGGGCAGGTCACTTAGTCTCTCTGTGGTTATGTCCTCTATCTATACAATGGAGGTAACAACACTGCCCAACCTCACAGTTATGTCGTGAGGCTAAATATATCAAATATGGTGATGTGCTTTAAGAGCCACTCGTAAAAAGCTCAAAATATTGTTGTTATTCAAATCCTTGACCGCCGCCCAGGGCTCTTGCCTTTTATTACTGGGTTACCAGATAGTAGGACTGTTCTTGTTGAATTTTTGAGTGCAGGTCTTGATTGGTTTTAAATGTTGGCATTATTTTTAGCAGCAGAACTTCTATTGTTCAGGAAGTCTCTAGCGCAGGGGTCAGCAACCTTTCCGAGGCGGTGTGCTGACATTTGACCTTTTGACGTCTGTGCGGTTGGAGTGCTGGAGATACTTTTTAAAGTCACTGATAGTCCTACTAGCAACAGCTTCATTCATAAATAAAGGTGCAGAATGTTACCTTTTAGGTGGTGGTTGGTAGTGTTAGCCGGTCTTATATTAATCCACAGGTTTGAGCAAGCTCTTGTCTGCAAGGGGGAGGAGGGGCGTGGCTGAGCTCCTGCGTGACATGCCGATGAAAGTCAGCTTGTGTGCCACTCTTGCCACCTGTCTTGGGGATTGATGACCCCTCCTCTGGGGCCTCAGTCCTGCATATTGGTGAACTGCTGTGGTCCTTCATGGGGTCCTCTTGAAGTTAATGGGTCATAAGTATCCACACCTACTTCATGTTCCCATCCCAAGTGACCGGCTCAGCCTTCTTTCTTAGGGCATGCTGTGTAGTGTCCTGCTCACTTATGGTCTGGTGGACATCTATTATTTTACGCTGAAGTGGCTGAGCTCATTTCAGCCAACACTAATTGAAAGGGTCCCTTGAGATAGCTGCAGTTTCAAACCAAAGGCAGGGGTCATGGTGGAAGTTGGACCAGGAAGGACGCGCTGTCAAAAGAAAATGTTGCTTATGGTAAAGTTTAGAGGAACAGAAAGAGCCATTAAAAAGGGTTTATGTGAGCCAGGTCCTGGAGTGGCAGCATGAGATGAGATGAGGCTGATTGTGCCCTAGCCCTGGCAGAAGCAGGAGGGGATTGCCAAGGGGGTGTTCAGTTCAGCAATGTTCCCCTCACACACACTTATCTCTAGTTTAATAAGATTTCTCAGAGCATCCAGAGCTGGAGGAATCTGTTGTATTCAGCTAAAGCGAAACTGTCAAATGTGCAGCCACTCAGTAGCAGCTGGCTGGCTTTTAGATTGCAGGCTTGCGTGTGGAGTTTTCGATTTCAGCAGCGAGAAACCCTTTCTTGCATTCACACAGAATTAAAGGAAATGCATCTGACAATAGAATTTCCATGTTATTTGCCTGTCTAGAAACAGCACTTAGCAAGAGTTCTATATTGTAATGGCTTTATTGCATATAGTGACAGAACCACATTAATGCACGTATGTAACCAACAATTCCGCTTTTTAATACTGTCACTTGGATGCTTGTTTGGTGCTGGTGGTGCCACTCCATGCTTTATTCTGATTATTCTTGGTTAGCATCAGATTTCAGCCGCAAAAACAAACAAACAAACCAACTAATAAAGAACCCCAAACCCCAAAGAGCCTATTGGTTCTAAATGCTACCAAATAGCATGTCCGATCGTAAGGATAAAGGTGTAATGTTAATATGTGTTGCTCTTCAAAGTGGAAGTTCCCAAAGAGCCTTATAGCTACATTCATATCTGCAAATTAAAAGCATCCCTATTAAACAACTGAGGTGGTCAAAGTCACTCCTAACATGGACAAAACCCTTAAAATTAAGATACTGTTTGTTTTGGGGAAAAAAGTGTTTTTTAACTCCTGCTTTCTCTGAAAGAGTCCTTCTCTCTAATTCCCATGTACCTGCGAGGTGTGTATTAATCTTATATGCACTGCATGGTTTAAAACTTCGCCTTCAACCTCAGCAACCTAGGAGATGTGTCTGTTAGATGTCTGTACATGATGGCTACGTCTACACGAGACAAAAACTTCGAAATGGCCATACAAATGGCCATTTCGAAGTTTACTAGTGAAGCACTGACATACATATTCAGTGCCTCATTAGCATGCGGGCGGCCGCGGCACTTTGAAATTGACGCGGCTCGCCGCCGCGCCGCTCGTCCAGACGGAGCTCCTTTTTGAAAGGACCCCGCCTACTCCGAAGTCCCCTTATTCCCATCTGCTCTTAGGAATAAGGGGACTTCGAAATAGGCGGGGTCCTTTCGAAAATGAGCCCCGTCTGGATGAGCTGTGCCGCGGCGAGCCGCGTCAATTTCAAAGTGCCGCGGCCACCCGCATGCTAATGAGGCACTGAATATGTATTTCAGCGCTTCATTAGTAAACTTCAAAATGGCCATTTGCATGGCTATTTCGAAGTTCTCCGCTAGTGTAGACGCAGCCAATGTGTTATTTTCCCATAGGGAGGCGTGAAGTTGGAGTTGCCCAAGAAACATCAGCAAGGGGTAAATGAAAGTAGTCAATGATGAAAATTGGTTTGTACAGTGTCACAGGGACCAGATTTTGGCCTGCAGAACCTTACAATAGTGGCAACAAAGCAGGTGTTGGGAAGAGTGGAGCCTGACTGTAAGATCTCACCTCAGTGGTTTGAGCATTGGCCTGTTAAACCCAGGGTTGTGAGCTCAATCCTTGAGGAGGGTCATTTAGGGACTTGGGGCAAATGGAGTTTTTTTTTTTTTAAATAAGGGATTGTGCTTGGTCCTGCCAAGAGGGCAGGGGACTGGACTCGATGACCTCCGGAGGTCCCTTCCAGCTCTATGAGACATGTATCTCAGCTTGACTTTGTGGTTCTATTGGTCAGAATAAAACCTCTTGTAAAGTGAACATGTTTGTTTAAAAAGCCCCCTGGGAGATAGTAAACCTAGAATCCATTTGTGCCAATAACTTTTCACAGCAGAGCTATACCTGTTAATATCACTTGAATTGGGTTTTGCTTTCTTACAACAGGGAAAACAATGTTTTTTGTGTAGGAACCTAATCTTTTGGGATGTGCTTAATTTTCTTCCAGAGTAGCATTTCCATCATCTACACTTCTGGGTGGTACCTTTTCAAATGCTCTGAGGTGCTGGTTAATTTACTGTTCGGAGAGAAGGGATGCAAAAGAAAATTTTATTTTTTTCGTGCTTGTGATGAGAACGTGAGGTTGGGAACAGGGGTGAGCAGGGTGGGGGACGTGAATTTCATAAGGGGGCACAGTACAATTGGCTGCTGGGTGTCAGGCTCATCCATTTCATTAAAAATATTGAAATATGTATGTGTATTCACATTTATAAACCAATTAATAAAATTATTACATTTTATATACTTATTTTCTTACAAGTGCTGTAAGTTTTTTTGTTTTTTTTAAATAAGAACATAACTGAAATTTCTGTGGGTTTGGATTACATTAGACAGATTGGCAAGGGCTGATAATTGCAGGGATGAAAAGCGGGGCCCAGTGTAAAAAGTTTGCTCACCCTGTGTTAGAAGGCCGCATGGTTAGAATGGCGGCAGGAGGACACGCATGAAGGAGCTCTGAATTTTTAGAACACCACTGGGTGGCAGGTTGGAGCTAGAGAGGGCTAATGAACCTTACCTGCTCTATATGGCTACGTCTACACATGCCCCAAACTTCGAAATGGCCACGCAAATGGCCATTTCGAAGTTTACTAATGAAGCGCTGAAATGCATATTCAGCGCTTCATTAGCATGCGGGCGGCTGCGGCACTTCGAAATTGACGCTCCTTGCCGCCGCGCGTCTCGTCCAGATGGGGCTCCTTTTCGAAAGGATCCCGCCTACTTCGAAGTCCCCTTATTCCCATGAGCTCCCAGGGACTTCGAAGTAGGCGGGGTTCTTTCGAAAAGGAGCCCCGTCTGGACGTGCCGCGCAGCGGCAAGGAGTGTCAATTTCGAAGTGCCGCGGCAGCCCGCATGCTAATGAAGCGCTGAATATGCATTTCAGCGCTTCATTAGTAAACTTCGAAATGGCCATTTCGAAGTTTGGGGCATGTGTAGACACGGCCTGTGAGGCGGGAGGAAACAGCAGCTGTGTGCACCATCAGGAGGTGATTTGGTCTGTCACTGACACTAATTGCCTCTTGCTGCTGACCATCCCCCATTGCCGTGTGTTGGGGGAGAGGAAAAGTGTTGGTCTTGGTATGCAGCAACATGATCTTACTTAAGATTTGTCTTAAAACCAGTGCCACCAGTTGCCTGCCGAGAGAGAAGCCTAGTAGAAAAGTCGATTAAATTCAGCTGTCGGAAGAAGAAGGTTGTTTCACAAGCTTCCCTTTTCTTGGTCACATTTTGGTCAACTTGAAATCAAACTGGCTCGTGCCCTCCCTATAATTGCTGAACTCCTAGTCAAATAAAATTGTGTTGCTTGTTTCAGCACTGCCAAACCCGGGGGAGTAACGGATGCTGCATCTCACATCTCTCATCCCCGTGGCTGGCGTGGTCCATTAATTACAGTTCCCTGCCAGCAAGCAGATAAATTGACTCTTACGTGCCATCTGAGGGAATGAAATCCTAATGGCCTGACCATATGATACAAAGCCCCGTGACAACTGGATGGATGGTTATGGTCCCTTCGGATGCTGGAGCCACAAACGTCCTTCACTAGCCATTCTCCTCACAGTTATTCTTTAACTGCACTTCTAACCGAAGAATTAGTTACCGGGGATTTAACCAGCCCTGACAGAGGTGGGGGAGGTTGAGAAGAGGGAGCCTGTGCTGGCTCATCTGTCTCCAAAATGCTGAGCACACCAAGATCTAAGTGATTAAGATAAAACAAACATTTTGTGCAGGAGCATTTCCAATGCTGCATGTTTAACAGGACCGAGGGATAGTTTGTTTAAGCGTGAAATGAGGTGACTATAAATCAGAGAAGTTCTCTCTTTCTTTTTTAAACCCACACTAGAAACCAGCCAGGTTTCTAACATAGAACTGTGATCTGAGGTCAGAAGTGTACTGTGTTAAAACAAGCTTTTGCTTTTGATTCATTAGCTGGAGGATGCGGGGGATGGGACCTGACAAGTTAACCTTTGCAGGAATTGATTGTTTTACTGGGAAAACGACTGTAAATTTGTTTGTTGACTTTTGTCCAAGGAGGCCAAGGTTTTAAAGTTGGATGCCTCATATTTTGGTTATCCAATAGGGTTCTTTGGAAAGAGGCCTGATTTTCAGAGGGCAGGTGCTCAGCTTTGCAAGTTTTTCAAATGAGGTGCCCAAAATCCCTGTGGCTATTTGCACACTAGCACACTACGTCGAAATAGGCTACTTCGACGCGTATCGTCTACATGTCCTCCAGGGCTGGTACCATCGACGTTCAACGTCAAAGTAGCGATAGAGAACGTCAAAAGGAGCCGCCCAGGAAGGAAATGCGGGGCGTCCACACACACAAGCGCTCCCCCTCAAAATAAGGGGCCAGCAAAGCCCCAAGCCGCTCCCTTAAAGGGCCCCTCCCAGACACACTCAGCCTGCACAGCACGAGATCCACAGAGCCAACAACTGGTTGCAAACCCAGTGCACGCAGCATGGACCCCCAGCAGCAGCAGCAGCCAGAATGCCTGGGCTAAGGGCTGCTGCACACGGCGACCGTAGAGCCCCACAGGGGCTGGGCAGAGCATCTCTCAATCCCTCAGCTGATGGCCACCATGGAGGACCCCGCTATTTTGACATAGCGGGACGTGGATCATGTACACACGCCCTACTTTGACGTTGAATGTCGAAGTAGGGTGCTATTCCCATCTTCAGATAGGAATAGCGATTTCGACCTCTCGCCGCCTAAAGTCGATTTCAACGTCGAAATAGTGCACGGTGCGTGTAGACACAAAGCGTACCATTTAGACATTGTGCCAGCTACTTTGAAGTAGCCAGCTAGTGTAGACGCACCCTATATCTTTTGAAAATTTTGGCTCATCTCTGCTGAGTATCCTAATTTATTTCATGTTAATAGGCATTTGAACATACATTACTATTGTCTTGGGAAACTACTGCCATCTTAATAGAACCTATGGATTTTAAACCTTGACTTCAGGTGACTCTCTTGGTAAATCTTACCTTTAGTCTTATCCTCACTAGATTGAGGCCAAATCTCTTTTGCCTCATATGTGAACTGTTGCTTCTTTCTCCAGACACGTGCTTGTTCTGGGTCAAAGTTGGTGGGTAGTTCAAATTCCTGAGCAAGCTCACAAGCATCTACTAGTGTCTTTTCAAACACTTCTTCACTCCTGCATTCTTCCATGGACTTCTTGTGCTGCTAACATCAGGAGTCAGGCACTTGAAAATTAGGGCTTTACTATTACTTTATCAGTAATAGGCTACAAAAAATGCACAATCTTAATCTGACAAAGGTGGATATGAGTAAACAGTGTGCCCTTGTAGCCAAGAAGGCTAATGGCATACTAGGATGCATTAGGAGGAGCATTTCAAGCAGATCTAGAAAAGTGGTTATTCCCCTCTGTTTGGCACTGGTGAGGCCATATCTGGAATATTGTGTCCAGTTTTGGGCCCCGCAGTATAGAATGGATGTGGATGTGCTGGAGCAGGTTCAGTGGAGGGCAACAAAAACGGTTAAGGGGCTGGAGCACATGACTTGTGAGGAGAGGCTGGGGGATTTGGGCTTGTTTAGTTTACAAAAGAGAAGACTGAGGGATGATTTAATAGCAGCCTTCAACTTCCTGAAGGGGAGCTCTAAAGAGGATTGAGAGAAACTGTTCTGTGGTGTCAGATGGCAGAACAAGGAGCAATGGTCTGAAGTTACAGAGGGAGAGGTGTAGGTTGGATATTAGGAAAACCTACTTCACCAGGAGGATGGTGGAGCACTGGAATGCGTTGCCTAGAGAGGTGGTGGATTCTCCATCCCTAGAGGTTTTTAAGTCCTGGCTTGACAAGGTGCTGACTGGGGTGACGTAGTTGGGGGTTGATCCTGCTTGAAGCAGGGGGCTGGATTCTATGACCTCCGGAGGTCCCTTCCAGCCCTATGGTTCTATGATTCTATGTACTTGTGATTCTCCTTTTGCAATCTTATTAAAACCTCTTACCAAATTTTTCAAGCCCAGCAATGTAAAACTCCTTTGTGGGCATGGCATCTTCAGGAGCACGGCTGGTAACATGGCAGAACAGCTGTTGCAGATCACTGACTGGCCTTCGCTAATCAGCAAGCAACCCTGACTCTCCTGTATGACTGCTCCACACTGGGCTATTTGAGAATGACTGAACTGCCAGCCCCCAGGCAGAAAACCCAGGCAGTGTTCTGTTGAAATTAAGCAGTGACACAGTTTAATTGTATTTACATACACAGCTGTCCTCTGCAATGTGAAAACTCAACTTCTGGCCTGCTGCCGATGCACTGTTTTACAAGTACAATGTTTGATACTTTCCTTTATAAAAGATACATCCATATTTTTTTTATTATTAACTAGAAGAAAAATTCACTTTAGTATCCTTTCCATGAGACAAACAATTCCGTGGTACAATCTCTGGCTCTGGTTCACCAACCTCTCATGTGTGGCTCTGGCTCAATCCCCACCAGCCTGGGTCAACACCCCCCACCCTCCCACATGTGGCTCTGATTCAACCCCCCCCGCCATTGGTTCAGGGCCCCCCCGCCATGTGCGGCTCTAGTTCAACCCCTACAGCCCAGCTCACCACCCGAGCACGGCTCCCTCCGGCTCACCATCCCCACATGTGGTTCTAGCTCAACCCCCCTGCCCCAATTCAACTGCCCTCCAGCTCAGTTCCACCCCCCGCCCTCCTGCAGCACTAACCCGTCCCAGGCTTAACTCCCTTGCTCCCTTCCCACGCCCCCAACCCACTGCCAGGCTTAACTCTCCCCCCCCAGGCCAGGATTTACCTTTCCAAAGGAGCTCCAGGTGCTCCTGCTGCTTCCCTGCCTGCAGAACATGCATTCTGCTGGGAAAAAATCCGCCCCCTGACTTACGTGAAATTCGAGTTACGCAAGGGTGCGTGGGAGCACAACCCTTGCGTAAATCGAGGCACTACTTTATGCATTTTCTTACACCCTGAGTTCCCAAGCAGCACAGAAGACAGCTGCTGCCACTGTCTCTAGCTGCTGTTATAAAACTTGATATGCAGTTGGCTTTGCCGACAAGCTGCAGCTTTAACAGCCAAGATGCAGCAGTCGTCGGCTCCACAGGCCAACAGCCGTTCTTCTAGTTTAAAAATAATTTCCCAGCCGTTTCACTGACATTTTTTTTCAGCAGGGATTTGGATTTGCAAACTGCAAAGAGGTCAGTGAACTCAATCCTACATCCTCTCTATTCATAGGCAAAAATGCCAAGTGCCTGGATAAGCACGACTAAAAGTACATAATACCCAGAACTGATTTGAATGTAACGGGACACTGTTAAACAGTGTTGGGACAACGTTGGTGTTTTAAAAAATCGTAGGGTAGGGTAGGCCAGTGACCATAAACAACTTCACTACTGTTGTTCATCATTGGTTATGGCAATTGCCCATTACAATGGTTTTCAATCCAGGGGTCCGCAAATGGTTTAAAATTTCCAAAGAGGTTTGCATCTTTCTTTGAGATTTTTTTTAAAGGTTGCAGATTAAAACAGATTGAAAACCACTGGCCTAAAGAGATGAAAGGAGAGTGCGTTCTCCATGCCTTTTCAGTTTTCGTTCCTTTTCCTGTGACTGTCTTCTAGGAGGACACTTAGCACCGGTTGTGATTTATACAGACATCTGAGTCGGAATTCAATCGAGACTGCCTATTCATTTTATGGAAGCCACCAAAGAGGAGTGACTTTCAGTCATTACCCACTTGCTGATGGAAAGATGAAAGTCTGTGCTGTGCTCGTCACAAGTCAGCTCATTCCCATGCATCTCCTGCTTTGAAATTTTGCAGTAAGCTATTCCATTTGAACAACCAGTGAAGCACTTGAATTGTGTTTGACAGGCTGCTCTTCCCTGGGACTTCCATTGCATCAAATTTAAATGACAGCATAAGAGAAGGGACTAACCGAATCCATCCATTTGAAATACTAAAGATTTTTGTTTCATATTGCATTGGTACTTCTCAAATCAAAATTTTCCCTCTTGGCATGGGGACTAGTTAAAAATTAGGTCATCGTGTCCATGTAAGATTTGTTTTTCAGTGGAAAAGTGACATGTTTCGCTGTCTAGCTGTTACAAGTTTTTATATTCTTGACGTAACTCAAACTGACAGCTAACATTATTCCTGGTGTTGGTGATTTACAGACCGAGGCCTAGCAGCAGTCAAAAAAGCTAACAAAATGTTGGGAATCATTAAGAAAGGAAGAAATAATAAAACAGAAAATGTCATATTACCTTTATATAAATCCATGGTCTGTCCACATCTGGAATACTGTGTACAGATGTGGTTGCCCCATCTCAAAAAAGATATATTGGAATTGGAAAAGGTTCAGTAAAGGGCAACAGAAATGATTAAGGGTATGGAATGTCTGTCATATGAGGAGAGATTAATAAGGCTGGGACTTTTTAGCTTGGAAAAAGATGATGAAAGGGGGAATACGATAGAGGTATATAAAATCATGACTGTTGTGGAGAAAATAAGGAATTGTTATTTTCTCCTTCTCACAACACAAAACTAGGGGTCACCAAATGTCATTAATAGGCAGCGGGTTTAAAACAAACAATAGGAAATATTTTTTCACACAACGCACAGTTAACCTGCAGAACTCCTTGCTGGAGAATGTTGTGAAGACCAAGACTATAGTAGAGTTTAAAAAAGAGCTAGATGGTTACCTGCATACTCTATTGTGTGAACCATGTATACAGCACGAAGCAAAAGGTGGTTTGCACACAAAAATACACAATTTAGGTATGTATGTACAGATCAAAAGAAGGAAGAACACACTAACTCTTAAGAAAATGAAGAAAAACTGGACTAAAGGCATATGTGAAACCAGATATGACTCAGCGTTCTGTACTGTAAACAAAATGAAGCAGACTTCTGGCTATTACCAGGCAAGGGGGACACTATAAATGACATCACGCCTAGGACAAGCCTCCTATGAGTGT
Organism: Carettochelys insculpta; assembly: GCF_033958435.1. NCBI lineage: Eukaryota > Metazoa > Chordata > Testudines > Carettochelyidae > Carettochelys > Carettochelys insculpta. Next base: position 127,082,739 of record NC_134140.1, on the reverse strand, counting down.
GAGCTTGGCAGGATTGCTTTATCACCCTGCCATCTCCAACCTCACATTTTTCACTGTTTTATTGACATGGTCACGGTGTGGTTATTTATTTAAATGAATTATAAAGGCACGGTCAGTATTTTACTAATAGAAGCTGGCCAACAAAATGCTGCCTTGGGAGACTGATAGCAGATTTACTCGTAGAAATACCGTGTGCAATTATTGGATTTTTTTTCTTCTCAGCCTTGGCCTCCTGCCTGTCAGTAATGAGGAAGAAATGAAGGGTAAGGTTAGAATAAGAGTATTTGCATAGCCAGAGCCGTGTCTACACGTGCACGCTACTTCGAAGTAGCGGCACTAACTTCGAAATAGTGCCCGTCACGGCTACACGTGTCGGGCGCTATTTCGAAGTTAACATCGACGTTAGGCGGCGAGACGTCGAAGACGCTAACCCCATGAGGGGATAGGAATAGCGCCCTACTTCGACGTTCAACGTTGAAGTAGGGACCGTGTAGTCGTTGCGCGTCCCGCAACATCGAAATTGTGGGGTCCGCCATGGCGGCCATCAGCTGAGGGGTTGAGAGACGCTCTCTCTCCAGCCCCTGCAGGGCTCTATGGTCATCGTGTGCAGCAGCCCTTAGCCCAGGGCTTCTGGCTGCTGCTGCCGCAGCTGGGGATCCATGCTGCATGCACAGGGTCTGCAACCAGTTGTCGGCTCTGTGGATCTTGTGTTGTTCAGTGCAACTGTGTCTGGGAGGGGCCCTTTAAGGGAGCGGCTTGCTGTTGAGTCCTCCCTGTGACCCTGTCTGCAGCTGTGCCTGGCACCCTTATTTCGATGTGTGCTACTTTGGCGTGTAGACGTTCCCTCGCTGCGCCTATTTCGATGTGGTGCTGTGCAACGTCGAAGTTGAACATCGACGTTGCCAGCCCTGGAGGACGTGTAGACGTTATTCATCGAAATAGTCTATTTCGATGTCGCTACATCGAAATAAGCTACTTCGAAGTAGGCTTCATGTGTAGACGTAGCCCAGATGTCAAAATTTTGTCATTTTTGAACACAAGTGTCTGTATTTAGAGAGAATCTTTTTTTAAACTAATATCTCCTTTATTTATCAACCAATTTTGATAAAATTTGAAATGGAGGGAGTTTGTTCTTTTTTAGAAACCCTGTATATTGGGAGGGCCAAATGTAGCTTAGTTGCCTTATTCCAGCACCATGCACATGCCTTCTTGGCTTAATTTCTCAAAAATATTTCCTTTTAGGTATGAGAACACTGAAGAGCTTGCGGTCTGCTGGTAGTGAGAGTTGAGGGATATGTTCTCATTTGGAGGGTGGAAAGATAATATTTGTTGCACACACTTGAAATACCTAGGTGGAATCATTAAGGCTGACATGTGCAAATACCATTAGATCTAGTAAGTGTTTGGCATGTCAAAGTAGGAGAGCGATAATCTGCGAGGGATGGGCGCAATTTGAGAGGTCTGGGCGCAGTACAGATGAGGAGGCAGAGAAGAAGGAAAGAGCGGCAAAACCTGCTCCTCAGCCCCTCCAGCAGCTACCGACACCTGACCCTTTTGTGATAAGATCTGTGGTTCCCGAATCAGGCTTATTAGACATCAGCGGACTCACAAATAGGAGGGTGACATGAAGACATCCTACTCATTATCAGGTGACCACCAAGAGGCGACTGTATAAACTCTTTGTCCTAATATATCACTATGTTGTATCCAGCAGTTCATAGTTGTCTCCACTAGGCATATATGAACTGCTGGATACAACTGTTTAACTAGTCAACTGGTTAAAAGTTAAGTTTACCAGTTAACTGGTTAAATGGGATGGGGTGGCATCTGGAGAGGTTGCTCTGGCCAAGCTGGCCTGGAATGATCCCACACACACACCAGGAACAGGGGCTGCCCCAGCTGGGGCCTTAAGCACTTGTGAATGACAAACTGCAGCAAGGGAGGTTTAGGTTGGATATTAGGAAAAATTTTCTAACTGTCAGGCTGGTCAGACACTGGAATAAATTGCGTAGGAAGGTTGTGGAATCTCCATCTCTGGGGATATTTAAGAACAGGTTAGATAGATGTCTATCAGGGGTGGTCTAGACAGTACTTGGTCCTGCCATGAGGGCAGGGGGCTAGACTCGATGACCTCTCAAGGTCCCTTCCAGCCCTAGCGTTCTATGATTCAGCTGCTAATGTAGAAACAGCCTTTGAAACCAACACAGTTAAACTAATAAATAGATATAAGGTTATAAAAGTTCTCCTATTGATTTAGCTTATTCCCATTGATTTAAGATACCTTTATACCAGTGTAACTGCCTCCAGGCAAGGGGTTTGCCCTAATTTAGTTTTTTAAAATGACGTGGAGGTAGTGGAGACTGATGAGAGAAGGTGGGGGGGGGGCACTAGCCACATCCCACCTCCTCTGCCTCAAGCCCCTCCTTTCCTTGTCCTTGCTCCACCCCTTCCCAGTTCTGCCCCCTCCCCACCTCTTCCTTTGGAAGTACTGTACCAGTTCTGGTGAGTGTGAGGCAATTCCTTCCCACCCCCGGAATGGGGCTGCTCTAGGGCCATGCTGCTCCAGGGAGGGGTCACAACCCCTGCACTCACTGGAAGCAGTGTGGCACGGCGGGTGAGCGCGCTAGGGGTTGTGTGTGTTATGTAACCCCTTGTACAACCTCTAGGCATTGTGTGTAGAACAGTGCATAAAAATGACAGCTAACCTGTGACTGTAGCTTGCAAGTAAAGATCAAATGTCAAGAGAGCACTGGCAGCTCTGAAAAAGAGACTGCATATTAATATCGTTCTGTGTTCTTGTTTAGGTTGTTGCTGAGTAGCTGATGAGTGTTAGATTTGTATAGCTGCTCTCTGAACTCACAGGATGAAATCATAACTGTGTACTCTAGATCAGTGTTTCTTAAACTTTTTGAGATGCTGGAAGACGAAACGGTAATATATTTAATGCAGAACACCTGCAAATGTTTTCTTCAAAATAATTGTTGTCAGACCAAAAACAAAACAAAACGAACAGCTCATTCAGCAAAAACAAAATCATCAACAACTGGGGGCTCAGCACCTGCTGGTGTTGGATACCTCCATCACTATTTCTTTCCATCTTTCCCTGTCCAGTGCAAAGTGGCTTAGTTTCTATAGACTAACTCTGCACCAGTCTACGATATCAACATGTCCAGGCACCTCACAAGAAAAGGCTTTGTGGATTCTGTACTGCTCCCCTCCAAAGATTTCTTGAATTCTCAAGCTTGATTATTAGGTAGCTCAAAGAAGGTGATGGCCTGTCTGCAATGCACCGCAACTAAAGCAACCATATGTTTCATTTTAACGCTCCACAGCGGAGAGACTCCCATCAGATCAACACTCCCATCAGATCAACACTCCCTTAAGGTTTGGTTGAGTTTTGTTTGTTCTGTAGTTCAAATTACTGGGTGGCTCCAGGGAAGTGACCCTAACAAAGGGAAACCAGCAGCACTGTGTTTCTGAGCTTTATTGCTGTTGTACAAAATCATAGGCTATGGTTACACTCACCTGAACTTCTGGCAGCAGTATGCAAATGGGCAGTCTTGAAAATGCAAATGGATGCTCATTTGCATATTTGGTTGCTGGTAGAGGCTGCTGCCAACAGAAAAAAAAGCAGTGTAAATGTGGTTCTTCTGGTGAGCCTCCCCCGACCCCACCCTTTGTCGCAGCCCCTTATGCCTGGAAAAAAATCAGGCGTAAGAGGCTGCTGACAAAGGAGGGGTTTTGCCAGAAGAACCACTTTTACACTGCTTTTTTTTTCTGCCGGCAGCAATCTCTGCCAGGGAGCAAATATGCAAATAAGCATCCATTTGCATTTTTGAAACTTCCTATTTGCATACAGCTGCTGGCAGTTTGGGTCAGTGTAACCATAGCCAGAGGGTATGTCTACGCAGCGAAGTTATTTTGGAATAACAGCTGCTATTCCAAAATAACTTTGCCAACATCTACACAGCAAAACCACTATTTTGAAATAATTTCAAATAATACCAAATGTCTTATTTTGAATTATGTAAACCTCATATCTATTTTGGAATAGGCCTGTATAGACAAGGAATAGGGGCCATTTTGAAATAAGCTTTTCAGGAATAACTTATTCTGAAATAGTGCTACTGTGTAGACATAGTGCTATGTTGGATTAGAGTGTTTCCTGGGGCTGTAATCCAAAAGAGGCTCTATTGTGTGTGGATGCACTATTTTGAAATAAGTAAATTCTGGGATTCCCTGTAGTGTGGACACATTATTCTGGAATAGGTTATTTCAGAATAACAACTCCAGAATAACTCAGTAGTGTAGAGATATCCATCATAATTAATATCTACCTTTTGGCCCATGCATTCTTCTTGGCTGTGTGACACTGAGGGGAGAAGAGGGATGGAGAGGCCTGTAAATGAGCAGAAGGGTATTGGGGAGTGGTCTGTCTGCTCATTTTACGTCCCCCACACCCATCCAGGAGCTATTTGAAACGCTCCTCTACAGAAAACGTAGGGTGGAGCAGATATGCTGTCTGCAGCCTTGGGTTTGGCATATTAAGCCACATGGGGAAGACGGATAGTCCAGTGGTTGCTGTTGAGGAGTCAGAAGATCCAGGTTGCATTTACGTTGCCTGCCCCCTCCTGACATCTTTAGTGCTGTTGGCAAATCAAATAATTTCACCATGTCTTGGCTCCTCATCTGTACATCTGACAGTAGCACTGTCCAGCCTCGCAGGGGTGGTGTGAGCATAAATACATTAAATATTGTGAGGTCTTCCCGTGCTATGGCAGTGGAATCCAGGCAGGTTTCTAGAATGGTGGGAACAGCTGCTTGATTAGATTGTCTGTGTTTCCATATGTAAACTCGTAGGGGAGTTAATCTGTTTTTTTTTTTTTTTCCCCCAGCCTCAAGCCCTTTTCCATACTGTTCACACTCCAGGTCACACACCTCTCTTTGAGCTCTCAGACTGATAAACTCTCTGAGGAGCAGGAGAATTCAATTTAAATTTAGTAGGCCAGAGCTACACAGGGGTACCATATTGAGACCAAGATATTTTAGTCCTGAGGAGGCTTAACGAAGCCAGTAAATGTTCAGGCCACAGCACAACCTGGGCATACAGATATGTAAATAGAAAGAGCATGTTTAGGTAGACGTGATCAGGTTATTTTTTATTTTGAGTTTGCTGTGGGGACCTCTCAGGCTGGCTGAGGTATCCTTCCCCCACCACTGTATACTGTAACTTCTAAACTGAATCCCAGGGACGAACCTTCAAAACCGAGGAACCCCTGAGAGGGAGTGTGTCTTTACCAGTATCTATCTACTCACGTTCTATTAATGTACTACATATACTATAATATAATACGGTATTATTTATTATTAAGTATTAACTATAGTGTTAATGTACTATATCTGCACCATACCGTAGTGCATTAATGCCATGTGAGTTGGTGGAAACTAATACAGAAACACTCCCGCTCAGGGGCGTCCTCTTTTTTTGAAAGGTCAAATATGGTAACCCTACAGCTATGTTACTATTCACCAGCTGAGGGTCTGGTCCAAAGAGTTTCAGGAAGCCTGTTCCCCCTACCACATTTTCTTTCCATATGAGAAACAAGGCTTTAGCTGATCGCAAAAATATTTTAAGGAGCTGAGATGCACTCTTCAGTGTCAGAATGATTTTAACTGAAAGCTTTTTCCATCAGTAATGGGCTTTTAATGATTCCCTTCCATCCCACTGCACTTCTATAGCACATCCTTGAGCATTAACAATAATTACATTATAAACAAAATTAAATGTTGCTGAAGTCATTGCAATTAAATAGTTGTTTGCAGTGCATCTGGATTGCTTCATAACATCTGTGGTGGGGATTTGTTAACGGATGGAAATTTGAGTTACAGTGTCTGCTTTTTCTTGCTTATGTAGTAGCTGGTAAAAATCAAGTTTGATGACCAAACTGATGGTACAGGAAGTTTTCCTTCTTGTATCCCCAATTGATTTTATTGTATTTGCACTACAGTAGTGCTGGTTTAGAACTCTAGTGAATTTTTCACACCCATGAGTGCTGTAGTTTGGAGACCCAAAGCTGTTAGAAAGGGTGGTATTTAGTACAGTAATTTCTGTGACGTGGAGGCATGTTGTTTTTATGTATTTGTACAGCACCTAATACAATGGAGTCCAACCCTGTAATCTTTAGGTGCTACAGCAATAAAATTAAAACAAAAAGCAGTCAAGTAGCACTTTAAAGACTAGCAAAATAGTTTATTAGGTGAGCTTTCGTGGGACAGACCCACTTCTTCAGAGCTCACCTAATAAACTATTTTGCTAGTCTTTAAAGTGCTACTTGACTGCTTTTTGTTCTGATAGTGTATAGACTAGCACGGCTTCCTCTCTGTTACTATTCAGCAATAAAATTGTGTGTGTATTTTTAGTTAAGGAATCTATATTTGTTCCAAAAGAGCGAGTGAATCTCAACCTTTTTTTTTTTGCAAATCCTCCTCTTATGAATATCTGATTGGTTAGAAAATATAAATAAAGATTTGATTGAACAGTATTGGAAGTTCTAAGTTAATGCTTGAAAATAACAAAAGCCCCAAAGGCCAGATTTGAATTCCTTTACTCACGCTGGATGTATCTTCTTCTGTGGTGGATTGAATGGGGCCACATGTAAAGTATTACTCAGTGTGAGTGCTGGTATCAGAATCTGGCCCTAAAGGTATATTTTTAACAAGAGTCAAAAAGGGGTTGGAAAGACATTTTCTGTGACTAACAAGAATGCACAAATTAACACTAATGTTTAATTTTGGAAGAGATTCGAAATTTTGCGTCAGGTTTTTAATCCAATCTTTAGTAGAGATTAGGCTGAAATCTGTTGGGGGGAGTTGACAAATTACCCCTCGTCTCCCTGTTGTGGAGTTCTTACATCTACGCTTGAAGAGTGTGGTCTTGGCGATTCTCACAGACAAAATCCTAAATGGGATGGACTTTGGGTCTGATTCGTTCTGACTCTTCCTGTGTTGGTAGGTGTATCAACTGAGGATCTTGGGTGGGGAACCTTTTTATAAGCACAATACCATGGTTCATAGACCATCAATATGTCCATTTCCCATGTTTCTGGAGGTCACTAATTCAGATCTCCTGGTCGCAGACCTCTCAGAGCATGTCTAGGAGCACACAGACATCCGCTTTCTCACAGTGTTCTCACTTTGTTTCTGTTCATCGTCTGTATGAAACTAGTAGCTCAGTTTCCCTCCCACCCATGTCTTTCCTCACATTATGTGTGAGAAAGGAAAAAGAAACAGAGGAAAACTGTGCATGTGCATGGGGGTGAGGGCTCTACCATCTGTCACTTCCGTTACTTTGGGCATGGGGATACACATGCAGCGCTGTCGGTGATCCAGACAGCAAGAAGATCAATACAGGCTTGTTACAGTACCTGCCATTGCATGCCTGGCAGAGATGTCAACGAGGCACCTGTGTACTGCAATATTTTCCAGCTGGTCATCATCTGCCATTGCTCAGAGCATTTACGGGCATGACCATATCTTTCGCCATTTCAAGATGTCGTGTTCTGAGAGTCATTCTGCTTTGTGATGAGAAGCTTCTAGTTAGTGAGTAGCTGAAAACTGGAACATTAACCCACAGCCTTTGTTGTTTTCCCTTGGATCCCTGAAGGCAGTAGTGGGTTCTTCATGGCCCACCTGTTACAGCCTAGAGTTGGGGAGTGAAGGAGAAGTGGCTGTCCTTCCCCCGTCACTTGCTGCTCTAAGTGTGACTCCTGGTTGAAGAGGGAGAGCAGTGACTGCTCCCCAGTATTCTTTTCAGTGAGCAAGGGGATGGAGAAGAGTAGAAATTCATCTTTTGTTCCTGTCTCTGTTCTTCCCAGCCAGTTTCCTGTGCAGGAATCTGCCAATGATTTTCCCCATGTCCTTCTCATTGTTCAGTGGTGCTTTGGCTTCACTGTCAGGGACGCATGCTCTCCCGAAATCAGGGCCTTGGAGGGAACGGAAGGATTTACCTCTGACAGCCCTAGGTAACTCCACTAGAGAAATGTCTCCTTCCCCGCCATTTGTGGATGGTGTTAGTTACCATATGACCCACTGACACAGTAGAACTGAAGACCTCTTCAGAACCCTGCACCAACCTTGCTTTAAACCTCATTAAAAAAGCACTTCAGCTAAATGACCCTTCTAGTAAAATTCTCCCTCCTCTGAGAGGGAACAATTAAATAAAAATCCCGAGCTCCAGAAGAGTTAATTTATTTCTCGTCTCCTTTGAAATAATTGAAAGAAGACAATTACAAAGGAGAGCTGTGTGATGTTACCGCATCATTATTATACTTGTAATGAGCAAGCAATTCCTCCTGTATGTCCATGAAGTAATGTGGTAAGTGTTTAGGGACAGCGGTCAGTGAGGGAGCTGAAAACAGGCAAATATCAATAGCAGCACTGAAAGTGACCAGCTGAAAACTCATTATGTGTGCAAATGTGTGTGGACGTTGATGTCTGGAACTTTATGTGCCCAAGAAAAAAAGATGTGAAAAAGTTGTTAGGAGGCATTTAAGCCTATTGAGGAGACAAAATTAATATGATTTCATTCAATAGCAGTCACCCTTTGCTTGTATGGTAAACCCTTGGTTTCATAGACCCCAATATAACGGACTTCAGAAATCATAGAATCATAGAACAACAGAGCTGGAAGAGACCTAAAAAAGCCATCAAGTCCGGCCCATAAGCCCAGCCAAATAAGAGATGCCGTCTGCCAGCCCCCTGTCCTCTCTCTGAATAAATGCCGGAGACTCACCAGAGCTGCTGCTGCGGCTGGAGGAGCTGTCGGAGGGGCTGGGGCTGACAGGTCTGGAGAGGCCACTGCAGTGGCTGGGCCACCGGGGCCAGAGGAGCTGAGGGGTCTGCTGCAGGTGTAGGAGTTCTCCTTCCTCAGTCCTGTGCGTGTGGAGCATGATGGTGCCCCACCACCGCTGCCTTCAATGGTGCTGAGCAGCGGCCTTGGTGTCGGAGGCTGCTGCCCGCTGGCAGGCTGGGGGCAGCCACGCTCTACTTTCCCGCGGGCGGCTTAGAGCCGGGGGCGGGAGGAGCTTCAGCACTGAGAGCTGCAGGAGGTGGAAGGAGCCTGGCCGGCATTTAGTTCCTCTCCAGGTAATTGGGAGAAGAAGATGGAGGTGCGAGGGGAAGAGTGGAGCAGGAGTGGGGAAAGGAAGGAGAGGGCAGGGTGAGTGATGGGCTGGGAAGGTCAGCGCATCATCATACAGTATAAGCATTCAGCTATAACAGACTTTCGACATTAACAGACACCCCTTCTCCCTGTTAGTCTATTAAATCAAGGGTTCACTGTAACATATAGGCTACGTCTACACGTGCACCCAACTTCGAAATAGCTTATTTCGATATTGCGACATCGAAATAGGCTATTTCGATGAATAACGTCTACACGTCCTCCAGGGCTGGCAACGTCGATGTTCAACTTCGACGTTGCTCAGCCCAACATCGAAATAGGCACAACGAGGGAACGTCTACACGGCAAAGTAGCACACATCGAAATAAGGGAGCCAGGCACAGCTGCAGACAGGGTCACGGGGCGGACTCAACAGCAAGCCGCTCCCTTAAAGGGCCCCTCCCAGACACACTTTCATTAAACAGTGCAAGATACACAGAGCCAACAACTAGTTGCAGACCCTGTATATACAGCACGGACCCCCAGCTGCAGCAGCAGCAGCCAGAAGCCCTGGGCTAAGGGCTGCTGCCCACGGTGACCACAGAGCCCCGCAAGGGCTGGAGAGAGAGTATCTCTCAACCCCCCAGCTGATGGCCGCCATGGAGGACCCCGCTATTTCGATGTTGCGGGACGCGGATCGTCTACACGTCCCTACTTCGATGTTGAACGTCGAAGTAGGGCGCTATTCCCATCCGCTCATGGGGATAGCGACTTCGACGTCTCGCCGCCTAACGTCGATTTCAACTTCGAAATAGCGCCCAACACGTGTAGACGTGACGGGCGCTATTTCGAAGTTACTGCCGCTACTTCGAAGTAGCGTGCACGTGTAGACGCAGCCATAGAGATCAGTGTCTCTCTCGGTCCAGGCCTAGTTGTGTCCCAAGTTAAATATTCCATAGGAACAGCACCTGCAGATTAAGATAAGAGAAACGGTAAGAAATAAAGTACTTTGAAACTAAACTCTTCAGGATGTAAGACTTAGTGTTTTCAAAAGCCTGGGTAAAAGCTCTCGCTGATCGCCTTGGTTGTTACGATGCACTTGTTTTATGCACTAAACTCTTTCATATCCAGCACCCCGGGACCAGGGGGTTTCTGGATGTTCAAATATGCTGGTAAATAGAGAACAGCCTGGGGAAGCACAGGTGGGGGTGGGGGTCTTAGTGGCCCGCCTGGTAACAAAGTTCAGCTCCCTCTGTCCCAGCACTGGCTCCCGCTCAACAAATCAGAGCCCACACGGAGGTACAGCAGGCGGGGAGAGAAAGGCGTCTTTGTGACCATGAGATTCAGGGTAAGGATCACTGCTGCTTTTTTTTTTTGTGTCAGCACCTGGGCAGCCCCAGCCGGGAGATCCCCGGAAAGGGTTTGTGTGTCTGACACTGCTGGTGGACCTCCACGCCCCCGCTGGCTCCCAGCTGGGAGGTGGCTTTTTGAAGTTTTCTTCTGACTCTGTATATCTGCAAGCAGAGCTTTCCTGCTTCAGAACTAGTCCCCAGTGGACTTGCCACATCCCAGCCACAAATAAGTTCTCCTCTTCTTCTGTAACTTCCAGTCTGTCCTGATGTCTTTCTTTCCTCCCACAGCACACATCCCTACTGTGCTATCTGGAGAAGGGAATCAGTCCAGTCCACAGTAGGAATTATGCCCATTCGGATGAGTCCTGCTAAACCCTAATGGGCAGGGCTCATGCCGAAAAGAGAACAGCCCTGTCTTAGCTCAATGAGCCTCCTAGACATGCATTTGTACTTGGAGAGAAGGTAAAGCAAGCAGGAAACCTGGGATGCTCTGCTGGTGTCCAGCATGGGTGTGATCTACCAGCACCTGGTGGGGGAATGGCATGAAAAAGGAGCCAGAGGATACTCGGCCTTCTGACAGGGTGCTCCAGCACCCGAGAAGGTTCTCACACCCCTGCATCAACAGAGACCCAGGAAAGGTTCTCACCACTGCCTCCCGCAACAGCTCTGTGACCCCAGCTCTGCCGCTGCTGCTTTTGTGTCCGAGGGTTCCCAGCTGTGAGGGTCGGCGCCTCACATGATTGAACCATGCAGCCTTGCAAACTCTCCTGCTCCTACGGCCCAGCAGGTAGCCAGGCTGAGGGCAGAACTCCCAGAACGGAGGCAGGTGGGAGGTCAGAGGGAAAGCTGGATCAAGGGGTACCAGTTTATTCCCTCCTTCACCCCCCGCGCCCATCAGCCGCCCTGTGCCTGGCTCAGTCCTACACACTTCTCCAATATCTCTGCTGCTCTGAAATCAGCAGTTTGCAATTCTCTTACCCCGTCTCTTCGAACCAGTTGAGAGCAATGAGCTCTAGCTCCAAAGCCCATTATTGCTCTTTTCTGTTGCTCCTTACTGGGAGAGAAGGTAGGAGGTGCGTATTCCAACCTCAAAAGGCTTCTGGTTAGCTCTTGCCACAGAATGTATGCCAGAGTACATGGCTCTCATGAAAACGGAGTTCTAACCCCACTCCTGTCACTGCTTTCCCACCATCCTGACACATAGGGCAAGTGATTTAATGTCACACACAGACAGCATGGAGGGGAGGCAGGGCAAGTGCTGAGTGGGCCACCCCGTGAGGGCTGGGAATATCGGTCATGTGCTCAATTCTGCTCTCAGAAGGGGAACCGGCATCATACTTGTGCCGGTTATTTGAGAGTTCTGGTTGAATGAATACTGGAGAAAACAGAGTTTACTGTAAATCCTTTACTAGGTTTTACCACTGATTAATTCTACAACTTAAGTATTCATTGGGGAAAAGAATCCATGTCCATGATCTAGCTTCTAGCCATTAATATAAACCTTCAGTAACCTTTGTCTCTCACTTTGATTCTATTTTTTAAATGTCAAGTTACATGAAATTGGCTTTTTTAAAGAAAAAAATCAATAAAGAAAACAAATTGGGGAGGTGAGTTAATGATTGAATTTATTTTTTAGAACACTTCTGAATTATTCACCCCTCTGTTGCTTTGAACATTGGAAGGACAGCTAATAGAACTAAGCAACGAAGAGTCTGCCAAAAGCCACTTTTTAAGCATCTAAAAATTCCCTTTGGATAGAATTACAGCATTTCCGTTTTAAATAAATGCAATTCTCCCTTCAGTGACCTGTTACTTAATGATCGCGACTGAAGGAGCTAAATGGTTTTTCCCAGCATCAGCGTGTATGAACTGATGATTCAGATGCAACTGCATATTGTCATGTATTGATATAAAATTATTCTTTGTAGAAGATATCCAGTCTGATGAAAACATTTAATTATCCTGCCTTGCAAGATGCTGTAAAACTCAGTGGTGGCAAAGGAAATTTACTAAAAGGTTTATTTGACTTGTTTCTTGTTTTGCTGAGAGGCCTAATGCTGGTTGAAAATTATGTCCAGCTGAAATTGCAATTCACATTTCTTGTCAGTCCTGTTTGGCCTCCATTTATCTTATTCCTCATAACTTCTTAGCTTGTTAGAGGGCACACATGCTGTCTCGGCATTGGCTGGAGCGTGCTCAGTCAAGAACACAAGTCACTTTAGGAGCTGATACTGGTGCTGAGTATCTCAAAGGTGTGATGCCTTTTGGGTGTATTTGCTGTTGGACAGAGATGAGCCTCAGAACCAGAATTTTGGATCAGGGTCTAGAATTGGACATTTAGAGCTGGGGTTTGGGCTCAGAGTTTGGGTCGCTGAAAGTTTGTTTCTCGTTACATTGGGTGGTGCCCATGGAACTAGCAGAAGCCTTTCACTAGTTCAGCTCCAGCTCCAACTGAAAGTTGAAGCCAGGTCTGGCCTTAGAACACGTGGTTGCCTTGGGAACCATGTCACAATTGACCATAGCATCTACTGCCCACGCCCACTGGCCAGGCCCTGCTGGGCCAGCTCTGACTGAAGCCAGATGATGGCTGGTTTTTAGCTTTTCTAGACTGAGCTGGTGCTGTTGGTCCTGTGTGTGGGGAGGGGGGCGGGATGAGGGGAGCACATCATGAAAAAGCTGCCACCCCTGTCAATGTTCAGCATCCAGGTCCAGGAGTAGGAGTGGAGCCTCCCTTCCTATAGGGATGAGGAATTCCAGTTGAGCCACTCCATCAACAGGGTTAAGCATTTGCATGACTTCTGTTTGTGGGATTGTTATTGTTCACAGAATAGCCATATTTCACATCTCCTCCCAAGCATATTGTATGCAGCTCACTGTATAGACCTGCTTAAATACCTGGAAAGAGCTGATTCATTCCTGCATAGGGTTTTAACCCTGCGGGTCTGGTTAGCCTTGCTAGTTCAAATCTACTGTCCTGCCCACTAGCTTTGAGAACAACAAGAAGTCCTGTGGCACCTCATAGACGAACAGATATTTTGGAGCATAAGCTTTCGTGGGCAAAGACCTGCTTCATCAGATGCGTGAGTGGTGGGGTAGTTTCAGAGGGGTATTTAAAGAGTGGGATCCCAGTGAGAGGGAGAGCCAGAGCTGACAAGGTCTATTAAACAGAGACTGGGAGTGGCTCGCAGCTTACAAAGGCACTTTCTCTGCTCTGGGTGCTAATATCTCCCCATTAGACTCTGACAAAGGCTCACATCCCCCTGTCTGATTTGACTTGTTTTTTCCCTTTTGGTAAGTGCTGTTGATGCTGGGCCATTTCCACCTTGCTGAATAGACCTTGTCAGCTCTGGCCCTCCCTTTTACTAGGGCCCCACTCTTTAAATACCTCTCTGGAACCACCCCTCGCTCATGCATCTGACAAAGAGGGTCTTTGCCCACGAAAGCTTATGCTCCAAAATATCTGTTAGTCTATAAGGTGCCACAGGACTTCTTGTTGTTCTCGAAGCTACAGATTAACACGGCTACCTTTCTGATACTACCCACTAGCTGTTTTCTTTGACTAGCTCAGCTGGCGCTAGACATAGTCTCTAGTCATAACCATGCTCTGGGTTTTAGCAGGTATTCAAATATTTGTACCTTGCAGATATGCCTCTTTGATAATTCAGCTCTGTAATTTACAGATAAACAATGGTGCACCACTAGGATTTTACCCTTTTGCAATTTCCCTGATGGTGGTGGTGGTAGGTAACCTTCACTGTTTCAGAGACACAACAAGGGCGTGAGACTACAGCAAAGATCGTATTAGAGCCCACAGAGTTTGTTAGGGGAACAGCACACAAGAAATTATAAGTGAAATCTCAGTCCATTGCTTCCAACAACAAAGGGAGACTCCTTCAGTTCCCCTATTGTTGCACCCTTCTCTTCTGATCCTTGTGGACAAATTTTAATCTTGAGGTTTGCTGAAATATTTAAATGTGCTGACATGAAGCAAAACTGTGAGGGTGCCTGAGAAGTTTCATCAAAACTGAATAATCAGCAAAGATTAAGGAAAGAGTTGCTGACTAGAGAGGATAAAAGCTGCCTTAAAAATCACCCGCTGGAGTCTGTTCCGGATTGCATTACAGTTGGTGGCAAAACACCCTTTAATTTCACTGGCAGCAGCAATTCACAGGAGATTAAAACAACAAAACAAGCAAGGCAACATTTAAACCCAGGAAAGAATTTTTTTGGGGGGTTATGTTAGAAACTGAACAGTATGTTTAGTGGATGCATGTCCAAATGAGCCGTAGGGACCATGTTGCTTAATTCAGCTTCACTGCTGTGGCACAGCACTGAGAATGGATGTCTGTCCCAGGTGCAAACAATGTCTTTGGAATTGTTTCTTTCCTTGCTATACGTGCATTAGAAGAGAATATATACAACATATGTAGGGAACAGGCTGGAGATCCTTTCTTCAAAAAAAATAATAAAAATAAAAATCTCACTGATAGCTGCAAATTGAAATTACAACAGGAGGGCTCATCTTTAAAATATGTGTCATTACCTTAGAAGCTGTGCATTTTTCAAGAACAAGCAGGGACGGGAGGAGGTGGTTCTGGCATATTTCAAGGTGAAATGTTTGTGAGTGATGTTGCTCTGGAAGCTTTCAAGACAGCAGAATGTGCTGATAGTGCAGGTAACGGCTGGACAAATGCGGTCTCTAAATCAAATATTAACAAGAAAAAATGCATTGCCGAAGGCAGTCAGTGTGTTTCGCATGTGCTCAGAGCATAACCTACTATAAGATGGTATCACCCCTATTGTTTCCCTGGTGCATCCATTTCCTTTTTCTGTAGGTGTTTAATAGATTAACTGTTAGGTTATGCACTATTTAGCATCTCTAGATTGCCCCAAATTGTCCATCGCCTGTCGACACTTATCTGGGCCAACAGATTTGTTCTGTTGCTAGGGTACGTGTTGCGTTGTAACACGGCTGCTGCAGTACTTTGCAGTCTGCACCCTTTAGCCAGGTATCACTGACTGTTCCCAATTGCTGTTGTTCCTAGTGCAGGAGTGAACAATAGAGGCCACGCCATACATTTTGGTATGGGTTGTGCACAGGCTGGCTCTGGGTCCCCTGGAAGGGGTGGAGCCCTGGGCAGAAGGGTTGGGGCTGAGGGCTATAGAGAGAGACAGAGTATGTGCGTGTGAAAGAGAAACGCTGTGTGTGAGCGATAGACTTTGTGACGGAGGCTGTGGGTGTGCTGCAGTGTGTGTGACAGTGACTGTGGGGCACAGGCTGGGTATGCGTGACGGTGACAGTGTGTGTGTGCTGGCTGCTGCTGGGTAAGTTTCTGAGAAGAGCCATCCTCTGTGTCTTTAAGGGAAATCTGTCCTGCTCTCTTGTCTTCTGTCCTGCCTCCCTGCCCACCTCCGCCCCCGCCCCGCACTCCGGAGTCACTTACAACCTATGCTTCAGACTGGAGCAGCTCTGCTGTGTGTCTCCCTGACTCCGATCCCAGCTCTGCAGAGATGGGCACAAGCGCAGGGGAACACCCTGACTTCAGTACTACCCTGTCCCCTCCATCTACCCTCCCCCTCCATACAGCCTGCGGGAGAATTCTGGGAGCCGCTCAGCTGCAGAGGGAACAAGCTAGGGGTGAGGATGGGGGCTTCTGAAAACATGCTGCTGGCTGTAAGTATATGTGATATGCTAATCAGCTGGGCGGGGCAGAGAGAAATGCATGGCAGGTTGGATCTGACTCCAGGGTTGATTTTGCCGACCCTTGTCCTTGTGCTTACTCTTCCACTGTCAGCCTTACTGACTTCATCCAGCATCTGATGAAGTGAGTCTGTGCTTACGAAAGCTCATGCTCAAAACTTTTCTGTTAGTCTATAAGGTGCCACAGGACCCTTCGTTGCTGACTTCATCCAGTGTTTGTGGCGACACCTGTTGGCAGTAGCTGACCTTTTCTCCTCACCTTCGCCTGACAATCCAAGGTTTGGCTGTCACCAAACATCAGTAGTTTACATTCCTTCTGACTGATAAGTCATTGTGAATATCCCAGCAGCAGCCAAAGTCCAAAACCATCTTAAATAAAACAGTTTGCTATGCAACTGAGAGAAGTCAATTTCAACCCAAGTTAAATGGTACAAAATAGACTTAGGTTTAAGTCTGCATGTGATCTGAACCAAGTAGATTACACAAATTGCAGTAGAGGTAATTCAGAAACCAAAATGGGGTCAAAGACCGTAGTTATTATTTTCAGAGCTGTCTGAGGAACTTAGACCAGTCTCCTTCTTGCTTTGTATGCAGCAAGATCAATATGAAAAAATCAAACTTATTCCCAACCATGGAAAGTCTAGCTTCATATTAATTCCTTCTCAGATAGTTTCTGGTGGCTTCTACAGCATAGGCCACAGTGAGCACGTTTAGAGGGTTTACAGTCTATTTAAAGGGATATTTTTCTGTTCCTTTATATTGCACTGGAGCGTGGAAGATGCCTGTTTGTGTCCCATAGACTAGTCTGAGAATCTCAACTTCTGTTTCGTTTCAACTTTTCAGAATCTTTTGCCCTTTTCATGACAGTCTCAGAACTCCAGTTGTACATTATGGGAGAACCTTCCTCCCCCACATTTGCAGTGTCCTATTTTTCTGAAGTTCTAAGTTGTGAGCAACACCACTTATCTCCGGCTGACTTATGGACCAGCGTATATTAAAGCTTGTTTCCATTTAATGAGTTGATTCAATATTACATAAACATCTCTCTTGTCGAGTCCAGTCTCTCCCCCATATGTCTTTCGCAGTTTATTTGTCTCCCTTACACAGTGCCTTCTGCCTTGCTGAGAATGGCCAGTTTGCATGTAAATATCTCTCTTCCCCGAATGATGAGCAGGACTTATCTTCCTTGACTAGGTATTTTTAACCAGGAGATTATGAAAAGCATTAATGTGAAAAGGTCATGGAGAGAGGGCACTTGAGTTTTGCTGCGAACTAAAGTACCTGAGGCTGACTCCAGGAAGGAATAGCTCTGGGTAAATACTACAGGATTTTAGGGCCCAAATAATAGTGGAATATTTGCTATTTACTGTAAAAAAAAAAAAAATCTCAGTTCTATGCAGAAAACAAAATCACAGATATTCCTTCTCGCCTTCCCAGTGTCTCCATATGTCAAGTGTAATTGTCTGTGTCATCAGAGTCCAGCATTGTGCTGTATCCTAGTCCCCGGTACTATGAGTTGATGTAAAATATGATTCCTTGCTGTATGACTTGGAGCTGACTTTCAGCGGGACATGTGCTTCTAACACACCTAGACACTTTTGAAACTTTCCCCCACGTGACTTGTTGATATTTGCCCAAGGGGTGAGTAGTTGCACTGGCCAAGAGATGCTAGGTGGTCCACCTCCCAGCCTGTGGTGTAACTATCAGCTTGCATGCCCAGGTATTTAGAGACTCCTCAGTAATTAGGGTCAGGAGAGAGAGAGGCCTGTATTTTCTCACTTAGGCTTTGTCTGTACTAGCCCGGAAGATTAACCCACTCAGGGTTGATCTTCCAGGATTTGATTTCATGTGTCTAGTCTGGATGTGCGAAATCGACCTCTCAGGGGTCACAGTCAACTCTTGTACTCCTTGTGACATGTGAGGAGTAAGGGAGGTCAAGGGGAGAAACGCTCCTGTTGACCTTGCTCATTATGGACAGCTCAGTAAGCCGAGTCTAGACTGGTCGATTCTAGCTGTACAATTGCGATAGCCAGAAATGCATCTCTGTGGTTGGTTTACTTTGCCTAGTGTAAATTCCAGTCGTGTATCTTCTCTCATTGGGCTGGGATTGAGGAATGGCATGTAACGTATTCAGACAGTAGGGAAGGATGGGATTCCAACAGCTGTGAAGGAGTTGGGTTGGGTAGACACACCCGTCTTTTCTCCTAACTCTGTGGGTGGAGAAACACCGGATAGATATTGTTTGGTGTTTGAGGGGGCTTTTAACTCCCTCTGCTCTACCGCCTTTCTGTGGACATAGGCAAAAAAATCCCACTTGAATCTGTAGGAGACATACAAGATTTACTGTAGCTGTCAGACTTAATTCCTGACCCTGTATAGTCCCAATTGGGTGATGGGGAAAGAACGGACCCAGAACAGGCTGTGTTTCTCCAGGCGCAGCATCTGTGAGACATCAGGCCATGTAATGTGTAGAATGGAAGTGTTTCAGGTGCCTGTAGACCAGTGATACCGCTGGACATCTGGATCAGAACCTATCTGGTAAACACAACCTTATGTATGTCACACAGCTCGCTGGCTCATTGGGGGAATCAGATGCTGAATTAAAAGCTCAGAAGGGGTCTTTAGATCTGTAATGTTCCTAAATTATTCTTCAGTACCATTTTATGAAAATATGAGCACCGTTTCCTGCTGGCACTCAACTTGAGAGGGTGTGTGTGTGTGTGTGTGTTTTCCAGCATGCATGACAAGGAGTATATAGGTATCAGTTACACTGGAATGATCAAGGAGGTGCCAAGATACCTTTCTCCATCCGAAAAAGAGTGGGGCCATCTTTCTAAGTTAGAGATATGTTATTTATTTATTTACTATTTTAACAGCATAATTTTGTTTTGGAGCCAGTAGTCTGCTGTGGCGGAGACCAATTAATTCACTCATTTATAACAGCTGGCAACACTGAGCCTGTGTATTCAAGTAATGTACTCAGCTGTTACATACCATTCGCTGCCATTTATTTCAATTTGTTTGGCCATAAAATGATAACCTAGTTAAAACCTGGCAGCTACTGATGATGAGAGGGCTGTGAAAACAACATTGGAGCAGCCTAAGGTTGTCTGTTTTTCCGCAGGCCTTCCTAATCATTTTCATTTGCTAGTGAAGCCTCTGTGCAAGATTCTTACATGGCATTTTTTTCCATTTAAAGAGCCAAGAGTCCCAGCCTGCTACACAGGGAGTTTGGATTAAAGATTTTAATATAAAGTGCTGCATTTCACAGGCCTGCATGTTTTGGTTCCCAATAGCAGTAATAAGATTTGGGGGACACAACTCCTTGTTTTGCACTTTGAAAATACACCTCCATTTAATTTTGGTCAAGATGGTCTGCAGAAATAACCCTGTTGTTTGTTGTTCCCGGCTTTCTTTGTCAGTTTTCACACAGTAGGCCAGGGGTTGGCAGCCTGTGGCTCCGGAGCTGCATGTGGCTCTTTAAGGAGCCACTTGCAGCTCTGAGCGCTGCAGCCGCTGACTCCTTTTGCGGCTCCGGAGGCTGCCGCTGCTTAAACAGAAAAACAAAATTCAGTTGCCCACTGTTAAAGCAACTGAATTTAGGTATTTTTATTGAAGCGGCGTCAGCCTCCAGAGCCGCCGAGCAGTCAGCTGCAGCAGGGAGCCTCGGAAGAGGAAGCTGGTGGGGCAGGGAACTGCCCCACATGCAGGAAGTTTTAGCTGGTAGGAGAGCTAAGGGGTGTGGTGCCTGAGCTGGCCTCTGCTGGAGCCGCACAACCACATCGAAAAGGTGACAGGCAGCGGCAGGGGAGGAGCTGCGTGTGTTGGGGTGGGGGGGAGGTTGGGGCTCAGAGGGGTGTATCCTGGAAGCTGGGGTGGGGGAGGTTGGGGTTCAGCTGGGCTCAGAGGGGTTAATTCTGAAGGCAGGCGGGGGAGGTTGGGCCTCAAAGGGGTTAAACCTGGGGTTTGGGGGAGTGGGTTTGGGGCTGAGAGGGTTAAGCCTGGGGGTGGGGGTTGGGTTTGCGGGATGCGGGTAAAGCCAGGGGCTTGGGGATGGAGGGCAGATGTGAGGGCTGAGGCAGGTAAAGCCTGGAGATGGGGGTAACTTAACTTTCTAACTGGTACAAATCGTTGTGTATGAACTGTTCTTAAAATAGGGTGACGAAAAGTGGGGTTTGATGTGATTTATTAAGAACTGTCTCCTATTCACATGGCTTGCCACTCTTGAAGGGTTGCTTTTTGTCACTGAATTTGAAAAAAATGGCTCTTCTTGCTGTTTTGGTTGGAGACCCCTGCAGTAAGCTGTCCTGGAGGCACTACAACCAATGATCACTGTTTCTGAAGGATATTTTCCATTTGAGTCAGTTCTGCTGTCTGCAGTGAGTTTAATCCCTTGGTGTTTTTCTGTAGAGATGGGATAAAAGGCTTAGCCTGTCTTGGTTATTCTGTCTTGGCTAAATTCAGTCAAGGTTCAGGCTTTTGCCCTACCATTGCTTTCATTTCTGCAGGGTGACAGAATTAATCTAAAGTT
Organism: Carettochelys insculpta; assembly: GCF_033958435.1. Taxonomy (NCBI): domain Eukaryota; kingdom Metazoa; phylum Chordata; order Testudines; family Carettochelyidae; genus Carettochelys; species Carettochelys insculpta. The sequence continues at coordinate 127,061,995 of NC_134140.1, read as the reverse complement.
ATCTGAGCTGCTGGGAATATTGTTTCAATCTTTGGTGTATCCACACTGGGACTTGAATGATTTCATCTGAATTACAAATCAACGTTCCAAGAAGGCCTTCATGTTTCTCTAGAATTCACAGCCTAGCACTGCTCTGCAGGCTTCCTCCCCCCACCGTCATTCAGGTCTTAATTTTTACACTGGATTAAGTCAACTTTATAGCCAATTTCAAGTCTGAAAAGGTTTTTCAAATGATGGTTCAGTGTACAGTAGCTCTCTGCAATTCCAGAGCCCTTCAAATCCAGTTTTGCTTGCAAACATTCTGGTAGATTTCACTTTGCTCGTGTTTTTGGATGAAAGAATCAATTTGGGACACTTGGACATACAAGGATGTGTTTTGCCAAGCTGCTCGTTCGCGGCTCAGTCCTGTGCACATGTTCCCTGGCAAGTCTTAACAGTTGCCACATCAGCTGGTGTATTTTTATTTATGAGCTTGGCACACAAAAAGTGGGAGTGTGCAGATGAATATGCAGATGACATGAAGTTGGAAGGTATTGCCGTTATGGGGGAGGACCCAGAGTATATTCGAAATATATCATATACTTGAAAATGAGAGGAATAGAAATAAAATGAAGTTTAATAGGGCAGAATGCAAGGTCATGCACATAGGAACAAGCAACAAGAATTTTTGTTGTAAAATGGGGACCTTTTCGTTCGAAGCAACAAAGGAAGAGAGAGACCTGGGTATACTGGTTGATTACAGGAAGACTCTGAGCTGTTGATATGATGTGGCTATGTGAGGAGTTCTAGAAGAGACAGGGAAGTGCTACAGTTTGAACCTCTCTCATCTGGCACCCTTGGGACCTGACCAGTGCCAAAGAATTTGCTGGAGGCCAATATTGTCCACAGCTTACTGGGCTCTTAGAAGACATTTAGGGATAAATTAGAACTAAATAACAGCACAGAAAGCAGAGAGCCAGGACTGGTGGTTGTCGTTAAATTTTATGGGACCTCAGGAAACTTGGCCACACCCATAATAAGTGGTCATCCAGCTAACTAAAATCATGCTGGATTATGGATGTTGCTGGATGAAAGAGTTCCAGATAAGAGAAGTTCAACCTGCAAGGCACTGTTGAGACCTCATCTGGACTGTTGGGTGCAATTTTGGTCTGCCATGTTTAGGAAAGATGAATCAAATTGGAATAGGCCCAGAGAAGGGCTCTTAGAATGATGACTAAAATAGAAGACCTACCTTTGGAGATGAGACTCGAAGAGCGTGGCTTGTTTAGCTTAACCAAATGAAGGCTGAGGGAAGATATGATTGCTTTCTATGAATACATCATGGGGTAAAAACCAGGAAGGGAGAGGAGTTATGCCTCAATGTTGACATAAGGACAAAATAGATATAGATGGGCCATCACCAAATTTAGGCTTGGAATTAGACAACGTTTTCTAACCACCAGAGGGGTGACATTCTGGAACAGCCTTCAAAGGAGAGCAGTGGAGGCAAAAATACTTCACCAGTTTCAAGAATGAGCTCGAGAAATTTATGGAGGGGATGGTATGATAAGACTGCCTACAATGGCTTGTAGCCGCTTTGCAACTGCTAACAGCAAATAACACTGACGGCCTATGATGGAACACCAGCTGGGGAGGGTTCCCAGTTATTGCAGAGAATTCTTTCCTGGTGCCTGCCTGACCGGTTGCTCGGGATGTAACTGATCGCCATATTTGGGGATGGGAAGGAATTTTCCCCAAGATCAATTCAGCGGAGATGTTTTCTTTTTTTTTTTCCTTTTGGCCTTCCACTGCAGCATGGGCCACTTGCATAAGAACATAAGAACAGCCATACTGGGTCAGACCAAAGGTCCATCCAGCCTAGTAGCCTGTCTACTGACAGTGGCCAGTGCCGGGTGCCCCAGAGGGGGTGGACCGAAGACAATGATCAAGCATTTTGTCTCCTGCCATCCATCTCTAGCCTCCGACAATCAGAGTCCAGGGACACCATTCCTACCGTTGGCTAATAGCCTTTAATAGACCTAACCTCCATGAATTTATCTAGCTCTTTCTTTTGCAGACTCACATGAGAGTAAATGGCAGCCTCTTTGTAGCTTGAAGTCTTCAGTATCTCTGTCACAGGTCTGTTACAGGGGTGGGGGTGGGTGAGGTTAGATTAGTGTTTCTCAACCTTTTTATTATAAAGTACTCCTTTAAACAATACAAGTACCCCCAGTAACTACAGTTTTCAGAAACATATTTTTTTCTATCATTGCAACATATTCACTTAAACAACTTAATCATAACTAGTTGGTTGGAAGAAATTGCCTATAAACAATAAACTTGCCATGGTGCTTATGATTGTGCAAATAGGATAAATAATAAAAATTAGATGAACATAAAATAAGTCCAGTTTTTTTAGTGATGAGAAGGTTGAGAAGCACTGAGTTAATGCACCCTCTGGCAGAACTCTGGGTAGACGTACCCCCTGCTTGAGAACCACTGGGCTAGGTGATCATGAGAGTCCATTTTGGCCTTAAGGGCTGTGAGTCTCAACTGTCTCCATGGTATCTTTGTTGGTTTACGGCTAATGGCTTCACTCTCTTTTCTTTTTCATGTACTGTGGTTTTCTTGGGCCTGTCAGCCCAAAGGAGCGGATGGCCAGATTACTAGCGCTGAACACAAGTGGGATCTCCCCTTTCCATCTGAGTGGATATTTTGTACCTCTGGGCTTCAGTGGCCGTTCAGTAACCTCTCTGCCTGGGAAACAATCTAAACTCTTAAGTGCTTTTTCCTGGGATTTATGCAGCACTTGCTGCTCTATTAGGGAATTACCAATGTTCCTTGCCCTCCACTCTGCCTGCAACAGGGGAGAAGAGAAGCGCCACTGGCCTATGCAATTGGGTCCCGTCACCTAACTGTGGGGAGGTGAATCTTAAATGCTCTCACTTCCCTGCTGCCTTCCCTTGGCTGAGATTATAGAACCAAGTTCCTGATTTTACAGTGCAGTAATAATACAGCGTACAATGATTATTCATCATAGGAGGGGTCAGATGCACATAGGATAGCCACACCTAAAAGGAAAGGGAAGCACTTAGGCAAGTGGTGGCCAAATGAATGTAAGGGATTGCTGCAGCGCCTCCCCCCTGCCAGGTGCCATGCCCTGCCACCAAGACAACCTCCCTGCCCCTGGTTACTCACGGAAGCTGCGCCGGGCTGAAGCTGTGCTGGAACGCGGTTGGAGCCCTCCAGGACTGGAGAAGCTGCTTTCACTGCTGCCGCCACGTGCTTGTGCCACTTCATGGTGGAGCACGTGTATGGAGTGGCTGGAGGGACGAATGGGGAGCATATGGGACACCGCTGACTTAGGCACTGTTTCAGGAATCTCATCATGATGCTCACGAGCAAGTACTCAGACACCTGGCTTTCCCAAGTTGTTGTTTGCCATTGTAGCCTCAGTTTGTATTCCCATTGAAAAAGCTATTGTTCTTTTGGCTGAAATTAGTGGCAACTGCACCCACAAATCCCCTAGGGAGAGGGTTGCAGAGCTCACTCTGTGTGCCTGTGTGAGATATTGGATAAAAGTCACCAAAACACCCCTTAGTTATTGATGTATGTAAATCTGAGAGGAGGTCTGTGGGACTACAGCGCTCTTGAAAATGTACTGATAACCCATACGGACTCAGGAGATCTGGGTTCTGTTCCTTGTTCTGCCACTGATCTGTTGCGTTACCTTTGTCAAGTCACTTCACTTGGCAGTAGGGCTAATGGTGACCTTTGTAAAGTGCTTTGAGCTCTATCATTGAAAATTACTGTATGGGAGATAGGAAATAGTATATTCCAGCATTTCCCAAAGTGTGGTCCATCGCCCAGTACCAGTCCTTGGAAAAAACCCAGTCTTTAGAAAATATACAAATTATCGTGCACAATCCTATTAATTTGGAACATTTTGTATTTTCCCGCATAATCAAGGTAATAATAAGTTAGGCACTTAAGTATTTTATATCAAGATTTATACTATTATGTACTATTATTGTTGGGAATAAATAATAAACTGTGAACATTTATTCATTTTTATATGCATTTATATTTTTGGTCCGCAAAAAATACTGAAAAAAACTGGGTTGCAGTTCTATAAAGTTCGGGAAGCCCTGGTATACACTATTTCTAATACTATTGAGGGATCTGGGTGATTAGTTAAAGATGTGAGACTTACACAACAAGCAAAAATGAAACTAGAGAAATAGGTTTCCGAACCATATTCCATGATAATGGATTGTTTTAGTCCTGTCTGTGTTCAGAAATGCTGGCCATAGAGTGACTTACTTTTCCAGCTTGTTTACTGGGGGCAGGGAAAGAGGAGGGAAAGAAGGGGAGAAACAGGCTAGGTTTCTGGAATAAGAATTTAGTGTGTTTTATCTTTTGAAATCTGAAAGCCCCAATGGTATTTAACTTGGGTATATTTCTTCCTGTCCTGCCCTGTTACAGAATTGTATGTAAAGGTCTTATCCTGGTCCCTATGCAGTCTGTTGGGGTAAGTCTACCCAACATATAGAAGAGAGTCTCCCAGCCAGGGTCAACAGACTGAGGGTGGCAGGGCTCCTGGGGAGGTCTGAAACTTGCTGTGTAGCCAGCCAGCCCTGTGAAGTTGAGGCATTTGGGCTCTGCAGTCTGGTAGTGGAGGAGCAGAGGGGGAGACCCCACCACACACCAGCAGAGTGTTGTCCCTACAGCTACTTAAGCATTAGTCCTGCTGGACAAGCGACCCATCAATCCCATGAGCCCTTCCTTTCACCTCTCAAAATGAAACTCTTCCAGTAACATTCATTGAAGCCTAATTATACTTAATTGAACCTGAGCAAGCCTATCACCAGAGGCTTATCTTACATCATCACACTGTGGATTCAATGCCTCCACACATGGGGATGGTTTGGGGACACAAATCCTGCTATTCTTTTTGCTGAATGATTTGTTAATGTTTGGTTGCTAACCTTAGGATGATTTACATTTGCAACCTCCGTTCCTATACTCAAACTCCATTCTCAATGCCATTGTTCGTTGGGAGAACAAGGCACACTTATCAGAGAGGTAGCCGTGTTAGTCTGTATCTATTCAAAAACAATAAGATGTCCTAGGGCAGCGTATAGACTAACAGATACTTTGGAGTATAGGCTTTCGTGGGCAAAGACCTGCTTCATCAGATGCATGCATCTACATTAAAAGAGATGGTTTAGTCCTTAAAACCCAAACATTTTGGAAGGATTTTGAAAATCACTTTTCCCCATCTCAGAAGGGTGGAAGACATACATGCAAAATTATTCTGCAGCTCCAAATCTTTATTGCCTTTCCTTCAGGAGAAGTCATCCAGGAGAAACTGGGGTGCCCTTGTTTTTTCCAGGAGAGATGCTGGGAGGCTCATTCCAGAACTCTGTCGGCAGGCAATGGCTGTTTTGCCACAGATGTCAATTAGACCAAGACATGCACAAATCGATCTGTTCCCGAGTGTGCTGCAATAAAGCTCATACTGGCTCATACTTTGGTATCCCAGGAGTGAGGCTTCAAAATGTTGGCAAACCTCACTTAGCAGAACTTGCTTTTTCGTGCACACAAGCTGGTTTGGAAATAGACTCAGCAGTCTGCTTCTTTCGTATCATTGGTAATAAACAAACCAACCCAACACCTGAATCATTTATACCAGTGTTTGTCAATCTTTTTTTTCTTTTATAAAATACCCCCTTTTTAAGAAAAATATTAGAACTACCCCCCAGTACCTACAATTTTCAGACACACAATTTTTTCTACCATTGAACACATTTGTTTAAACAACTTAATCGTAACTGGTTAGTTGGAAGAAATTGCCTATAGGCAATAAACTTGCCATCACACTTATGGTTGTGAAAAAAGGATAAATAAAAATTAGGTGAACATAAAATAAGTCTGTTTTTTTAATTCATAAAAAGGCTGAGAAACACTGAGTTGATGTACCATCTGGAAGAGCTCTGCGTATCTCCAGGGGCACATGTACCCCTGGTTGTGAACCACTGATTTATATTATGCTAAATTCATTTAATCTCATGGTAGTTTTATTAATGCATCTCTCTCCAAACTGCATAGAAGCCTCTCAGTTTTTGGTAGGTTTTGATTTATTATGCTGGTTGCCTCATAGTGTCAGCTAATTGGAGTGGAAATGTGAAATAAAAGCAACATTATTAAGTTGCCAAGTATCTTCACTTGGCAGGGACTGGATGATGCAGGTTATTGTACCAGAAGTGTAATTGCTCTGAGTTTTGCCTCTGGTTTTGACAATGCAGCTCAGTCATCTTTCTCTGAGACTGCTGGTATCTGCTTTCCTTCAGTGCTCTGGTTGAGAGTCCCATTTGAAGTAAATCCCATCGCTCATTCTTGTGTAGTTGGAGAATACAACCAGTGTGTGTTGTCGAATGCTGTTATACGTAACTGGGCCGGGGTGCTTTGTCGGTAGGTCATACCCAGCAGAATTGGATGCTCATTCTTTCCTCCCCTGCTTTTGGTATCTGTCTTTGAAGATGCCACTGTCACATGCCATGTTTTGGAGGGGCTGAATATTTTCATACAGCCTGTGAAACGGAAGAAGGGAGTGGGGGAAAAAAAAGATGCACAGCTGTTGTTTTGCATTCCAGCTCCACGGTCAGATGGCATCAGAATTAAGCCCAGGAGACTCTCCAGTGGCATGGTGTCCCACATCATGTGTACCAGATCATGTAACCAGGAGCAGCAGGTTGGCAGAAATTTTGGTAGCGCTCAGAATGTCCAGCACCTGCACCCTTTCCCAGCGCAGACTTCCTCTTCCCAGCCTGCCTGAGGCACTGAGAGGGAGTTTGGGTGAGCTAGGGGTGCAGGCTCTGAGTTGTGGGTGCAAGCTCTGGGTTGGAGCAGGGATTTGGGGGTGGGCTCTGGAGGGCTTGGGTGCTGGGATGGAGGTGGGGGATTGGGGTGTAGGGTGCAGGCTCTGGGAAGGAATTTAGGTGCAGGAGGGGATGAGGGGTGCAGGCTCTGGGGGCTTGGGTGCAGGCTGTGGAAGGCAGTGTGGAAGGTGAGGGTTTGGGGTGCACACTGGCGTCCTGGGTGCAGGCTTTGGGAGGGAGTTGGGGGAATGGGGTAAGGGTGCAGGTTCTGGAGGGTGCACAAGGAGGTGTGGGAGGAGGGGTGGGAAGTGCCACACATACCTGGGATACCCCTTCTGACAGCAGCACCCACAGTCACCTGCCTCAGGGTGACTTACAATGCTCTGAGGAGTCCCTGCTGCCACCACCACAGCTTCCTGCTGCTTCAGTGTGTGCATCCCTGTGTCCCGAGGGAGGATGGGAAGGGGTGAGCTCTGTACTGCTGCAGCAGCTGTGGTCTTGGTCCTTCAGTCCAGACTGTTCGCATGGACTCCTGTGGCCACACCCAGCCAACAAGATTACAGCCCTCACCCTGAAATTGGTGGACCCCTGTGGAGCTCCAGAGGCCTCAGGCGCACTCTGGACAGATTTGAAGAGCAGCCTGTGAGCAGCCGGTTTATATTCCCATCAAGGGGCTGTTTGTAAAGGGATCCATGTGTTTATGGTACTATATAAATGATGTTTATCAGTAAACATCAGTAAACATTTGTGTGCTGCAATGTTCCGCTTGTAATATGGCCTTTAAACGTTCAGTTCAACCAGATATCCTTTTCTTTGTTCTAGAAGAGTGCTAAGAATTAATTCATAACAACAGTAAAACAGTCTTACAAGTTGTTCGCAACTCCGAAGTGTTTTACGAACATCATCTCATTAATTGTAACAGAGAGAAGGCCGTGCTAGTCTATATACTATCAAAACAAAAAAGCAGTCCAGTAGCACTTTAAAGACTAACAAAATAATTTATTAGGTGATGAGCTTTCTTGGGACAGACCCACTTCTTCAGATCAAGATCTGAAGAAATGGGTCTGTCCCACGAAAGCTCATCACCTAATAAATTATCTCATTAATTGTGTTACTAATTATGTTAGTTTAGCATTAAAATACTCCTGTAGCAGGGCTGGAGTTCAACACTGGTACATTGCGACATGTATATTGTCCACCAGGCTATAAGGTCTTTGATTAACCTGCTTGGGGGATTTACAGCTGTTACTTTCCAAGGCCTCATTTTGTTTCATAAATAATCTTACCTAAAGCTTTAACATTTGTGTAAATACTGGCATGACTGTTACACTGCGGTGACATAGGCAAATAAGTGGTATTATCCCTTGTTTTACAGATGGAGAAACTGAGGCATAAGGAATACGAGTATCAAAAATGCCTGAGTCTCATTTTTAAAAGGGACTTCAATGCCTTTTAAGGGAATCAGAGTCCAAAGATGCTTTTGAAATTTTTACTTCTCTTGTCTTGACTGAAGTCACACAGTGGTTTAGTGCCAAACCTGGGAATAGGACACACAAATTAGTGGCTCATGGTCCTGCATGCTAATCCTGAGTGGGACTGACAGCCACTGTGGGTCCTGAGGCAAGGTGGGAGGGGGACCTGGCTCTGTGCCCCCAGAAGAGGCGGAGCCAAGTGTGGAAGGGGCAGGGCCTAAGGCAGTTAGCCCTGAGAGCAGTGGTTCTTAACCTGGGGTGCATGCACCCCCTGGGGATGCATGATGCCCTTTCTGGGGGGTGCGAGACATGCTAGATGTTTTTGGAAGGTGAATCTTCCAAAACACAAATTAAGCACAGGCACATAAGTACAACTATTTTGTTTCATCAAACCTGTGTACTTATTAACATTATACATTTTTTAACGATTGCTGTAATATACAAGCAAAAAAATTATTTATAAGTTCTTAAGCTTATTGTTGTGAAATTATCTTGCTACAAAATACACCGTGCCGCTTCGTTGCGGGGTATTCCTTGACGCATGACGTGTCAGTTACACTTTATGTCCACAGCAAAACTCCGCAACATCTCTAGGTAGTACTTGCATATTTTGGTATGCCTCCTGTACTACTATTTGTGGTGAGTAATGACATAAAACAATTTTACATATATTTAATGTGCATTTAGAAGTGTGTAGGCTCCCCCATCTCCATTTTTGATGAGGCATGTGAGAACATTCTTGATTTTTGATAAGGGGTGTGAGAACATATTTGATTTTTGGTAAGAGGTGTGAGAACATATTTTGAGAAGCAAAGGGGTGCAGGCTGCAGTTAGGGTTAAGAACCATGGCCTTAGCGCCACCAGGACTGTGGTACACCCCCGCCCCTCTCCTTATAGCAACCTGGAACAGCGCTTGTGTGGCACTTCAAAGGAGCCTGGAGCTCTGGCTGTCACGGCTGCCTCCCCTCGCTCATCAGTGGACCTGCTAGTCTGTGAGGTCATGAGATCATGCCACATCTCAGTAGCAACTAAACTGCTTTGGAAATAAATGAAAAAGCATTGAGCTGGGGAAGGATAGCGTGTCCTCTACTTCATCCAAGTACTACCTACAAGCAGATAATGTACAAATAATATTTTTGGTGCTTACATTTTTTCCATTAAAGTAGGTATAGCCATACATTTTCCCATAAACAGCACATATATCACATGCCTTTAACGTTATAATATAATGTTAATAAACCTACTAAAGATAACTGACAGAGAAACATCCCAGATTCCCCATTAAGTCTGGTCCTGCTGAGATGGTAAAGATTCAGCTTTTCTCCCATCTAGATTTTAAGTTAATACCCTGCCCCTGGATATTATTTTGCCTGAACATTATACTTCACTCAAGAGGAGCAAGTGTGAATCTGTTACACAGTACAGATGCATGATGATTTTTCTAAAGCTGCAGCTAGAAACTGAAATTATTTTTAGACCCATTGAAAGTGTCAAACTTGTGTGCTTTAGTTGTAGGTCACGAGGTCCAGAGCTGGGCATCTTGGCCAGAGGAACTTGCTTCTCAGAGACCAGTCTGATATGCTGAGACCAGTCTGATATACAGTAAATCCCCAACTTACACATAGGTTGTATACCTGGGCAACCACACATAAGTTGAATTTTGCCCAAGTCCAGACCGGGTGGGAGAGGGGCCCTGGTACTGGCTGCGCCTGGCTCCTGGCTCACCTCCACTCCCGCTCTCTCTGCTTGCGGGAACTGGGAAACCGACCAGTGCTGCTGTGCTGGTCAGTTTCCTGGCTTCTAAGAGTGATGGGGAGCTGGGAACCAGGGGTCAGCCTGGCTCCTGGCTCCCCTCCGCTCCCGGCTCTCCGCTCCCTGCAGGAGCCAGGAAACTAACCAGCGCTGCTGTGCTGGTCAGGTTCCTGGCTCCTGGGAGTGGTGGGGAGTCGGGAACCTGGCTCCCCACCACTCGCAATTTTGACTTGTTTTATTGCAAGTAATGCATAAGTGGAAATCGTGTAAGTCAGGGGTCTACTGTAGGTGTCTAACTGGTAATCCTTTAAATGGCCAGTACTTGAGGTTTTGGCTTATGTTTTCCAAGCTGATCTTCCAAACTAGCCTCTCATAAATCATCTGCAATTTTTTCCCAACCCCTCTGTAAAAAAAAAAATCACTTACAGGTCAGATAACTGCCGGAGCAAGCTTAGGATCCAACTAGAGACCCATTGATTAATTTGACCTTCAATGCTTTTAGAAAAACAAATCAGCAGCAGGTCGGAGCCAGTTTTCTTCCTTCTGATGAAGCTACAATGGCTTAGCTTAACGTGGTATAAAATAATAAAGTCCATGCACAGAGATGTGGTATGTCAGACATATCTGGCATCCACCTGCAGAGAACTCAGTGCAGGAATGGGGCTTACTTGAATGATCTGTCCCTCACACTCTGGGCCATCTCAGAACATGTTCCTTGCTCTAAAATGAGCCAGGGAATGGATAAATCCAACCATTTTCACAAAGAAGTGAAACATCACTCTTGCCAGAGGAGAGAGATTTGAGATTCTGACTCCTCCAGGACTCCTAGAAATGAGCTGTGTAGGACACAACACAGCTGAAAAGGAACTGGAATGAATTATCTACACTATGTGGAGTTTGACACCATTACAACTCACTCTGAATTGATCCTGTAACTATACACTAAATCACACAAGAAAGAAAGATTCTAGGCTAGCACTCTGCTATCACAGCTGTGTGCTCGGAGGGCCAGGTATATCACCAAAGGAGAAATGTCTGTCTGTCTTTTGTGTCATTTATATCTTGCACATTGGGGCCATAAATGTTTGCTGGTCCTTTGCTGTGTTCACGATTAATACAGCCTTCAGCTTTATTAGAGGATCCATCAAAAGGACTGAGTTCCAAATTCTTCATGCTCGCAGACGTCTCAGTGCTTATGAGCTGCACGTTGGCATAACTACGTTCAAAGAATAACGTTTAACACCGATGAAACGCTTGCTGCAAGTCAATGAGTGAACATGCTTTTTTCCATTCCGGTTCGAGCAGCTTTGCCCTGCTCCATCGTTCACCTTCTTGCCCACAAAAAATAAAAATAAAAAATCATTCTCCGTGGGATATTATCATTGCGAACAAGGTAAAAATGCTGTTTGGGCTTGATTTGACGTGACAGGAGAATAAATCCCGAGTGAAAGCTAGGGCTCCTTCCTGGATTCCTGAATCTCATTCTGCCATCATCTTGATGAGCAATATGGTCCTTGGTAGAAGAATGACAGGGGGATTGGGAGCTCAGCTGTTGCTCAGGCTGCACTGAATGAGGAGAGGAGGGGATGGGAGAAACCTTGGTGTCCCTCTCCTCCTGTGTCAGCCTGCCTAGTTGAGTTGGAGCGGTAGCGTACTGCTCTCCCCATGCAGTGTGGTGGGGTTTGGCAGCGAGCTGTGGCTCTCCGATCACCTCTGCTGTCTTTGGCTGTGCCGAGACTGTAGGGAGCTGTCGGCTAAAGGTATGTGTGTCTTTTGCCAACATTTCTGCTGAGAGAGGCTTTTTCCGACAGATGGCCCGACAGCCACATGGGGCCAAACATTGGAAAAACACCCTCTTTTGAGCCATCCCTTCTCCCTCATGGAGTGAGGCGTACAGGGATGTTGACAGAGTGTTCCTGACCCACAGACCTCTTCCGAGGGACCTGCAGTCTAGACGTGCTCTGTCGACAGGAGCCTGCAGTGTAGACGTAGCCTGCAAGGCTGGGCAGGAGCTAAAGTGAAGCAATGAATGAAGTGCAGTGAATTGGCACAACGCTGAAGGTGTTAATCTGTGGATACTGTGAGAGAAAACTTGGTCAACTCGTAGGGCAGACAGCAGAAGCACAGTGAGAAGGCAGGTTCTGAAGCAGAGAAAATGCCAGTTGTCTCAATAATCTTTCTAGGCTGGGGAGTGGGAAAGAGAGAGAGAGAGAGAGAGAGAGAGAGAGAGAGGATGGAAGTGCAAGAGAATCCCGACTGATGGCCTGTGCCTCAAGACCCCTTCCAATTATGTGCAAATGAAATCTTTCATCCCAGGAAACTGGAGGGGTTAGAGCCAGAGTTTCAAGTTAACTCAACACCCAATGGTTTCTGCTTTGGCACGTAATGAAGTGGCCTTATTTTAAAAAGAATTCAGTTCCCATTGAGAGCGTGTGCACTTATGAAAATGCAGCCTGTAAAGGACACTGGCATTTTAACAGTGGGCATAGTATTAGCAGCTCGCTCAAAATGTATAATTAGTGTTAAACCATGCGCCACATTTTCTCTCAGGTATGTCTGCACTATCCATCGATTGACAATACTGTGATCAGTCAATCAGGAGTTGATTTATAGGGTCTAGTGACAACCTCTTAAATTGACTGCTGACTCTGACACATCACTGAAACAAGAAGCTTAAGATAAGGCAAAGGGAGAGTTTCTCCTGGTAACTCAGTACAGTGTAGACACTGCATAAAGTCAACCTAAGGTACGTTGACTCCAGCTGTGTTATTTACATAGCAGCATTTGCATAACTTATGTTGACTTTATCCCATAGTGTAGTCCTTTATTCACATTGAGTAACACCTTACTTCTGAAGTAGTTCAGTTTAATTGGAGCAAGTTACTACTCAGTGTGTGTAGGTGGCACAATCTGGCACTATTCTAACTCGATTTTCAGTGAGATTTTAACTTTGATTCTGTAGAGCTTTTTCTGTATGCAATGTCAATCTCTTGTGTGGCGTGAAGGCAGGTTGATGCATGCATAGTAGCTACATAATGAAAAACATATCTCAATAATAAATTAGCTAGCCTTCCCGAGTTTGTCATTAGTTAATTGAAAGTTTTAAAAATACACTTAATAAGTAGTTAGCGCAAGCCCTTGAAATTGTAGTGTTCCCAATTCCCAGTACTTTTCATTTGCCAATGAAGCTAAGCTATCAATTTTGCTAAAACAAATGACAACAAATAGCAGAGAAGGAAAGTGGTTGCTATAACTAAACTGCCAGCTTCAGAAGAATTCAATTTCCACAAGAAACATGAATTTTGCAACAAGGGAGGTAGGAGCCATCAATTTGTCCAATAAACCTTACAATAAAAAACTTGGAGGAGAAATCCTGCCTGTTTCGCTCAGACCAGGTTTACACTAGACCTTAAATCAATGGTAGATACACAATTCCAGCCATGGCAATTGCGTAGCTGGAATCGATTTAATCTACAGTCAGCTTCCCTGGCTGTCCTCACAGAGGGAGGTCAATGGGAGAAACTTTCCCATTGATCTCCCTTACTTCTCATGGTATTGAGAAGTACAGGGGTCAACTGTCAACACTAATAGTTCGATTTTGTACATCCCTGCTTGATGCACGAAATTGAATCCCAGAAGATCGGTCCTGACCGGGTTGATCTTCCGGGTAGTGAAGACATAATGTTAGAGTTCTCTCATTGAAGCCAATGAAATTACGTTAAGCAAGATGAGCGCAATGTGGCCCGTAGCCTCTAATTTCTACATTTATTTCAGAAAAGTGGATTACCAACTCCTTTCCTGCTTTCTTTCTTCCCGCCCCAAAATGGCTATATCCTGATTCTCATTTGCAGTAAGTCCACTTGCTACCATTCTGGCAATTTAAGAGAGCCTCAGAGTATGCCTACAATTGTGGGGAGATCAACTCATTCAGGGTCAATCTTCTGGGGTTTGATTTCACACGTATGGCATTCAGGGTTAATCTTCTGGAGTTCGATTTAACATGTCTGGTAGTCAGACAAACTCGATCTCTCTGGGGTCCTCAGTCGACCTCCATACTCCTGCTGTCATGAGGAGCAAGGGAGGTCGATGGGAGAAACAGTCCCCATTGACCTCCCTTAGTGAGGAAAGACCTTACAGTCAACTGCAGATATGTTGAATCTAGCTACAAAATTGTTGTAGCTAGAATTTTGTATCTGCAGTTGACTGTAAGGTCTAGTGTAGACCAAGCCTTGCAGAGTAGATGTGAATTACATTTATGTTCAGTCTAAGCCCAGTTTTTGCTGCCAGCATGTAAAGGAACTTTAGTAGTAAATTTTCATTTAGGGTTGTAGAGGTGATCTCTAATGCTCGTAGGCAAAATCTTGGGTGCCCGTGTATTTGCACATAAATGTTTCTGTGTCAGAAACACTTCCATGCCATGTTGCTGTATGCACAAGTCCAGTGTAGGAATGAAAACAGCTTTTTCACTCAGACAGTGAGTAGTGGGGACGATTAACCCATAGGAGCCAATTTTTTCATGAGAACCCAGCGTTTGTACACAAGGCTGGATTTTTTTTTTTCATGGGAATAATTGACCCTTCTGCATGGATTTCATTGTTTCAGAACAAATAACTGTTCTTGACTAATTTTGGGGTGCTGAGTTCAAAACTTCTATCCATTTTTGCCCATGTCATACAGATTTTCTGAAAACTGGAGTTTACTTTTTCAAAAATGCTATTATAATGTGTTATATATATATGCTGTGACTAATTTTCAAGAAATTAAAACTATATGCAGTGACTTTATTTTCAAGAACTTGCATGCAAAAATAACTTCAGTTGATTGAATTCATCAAAATGAATGCCATCTAGCTTAATTTTGTTGAAGAGGATTGCCAAATTATTATATATTAGAAGAGTAACAAAACAGAATTGTTTCATTGTTTTATGTTTCAAATGATATTTACTTTGTGTTATATTTTGGTTACCCAAAAATGCCATTTTTTTATGTTAATGGGGTAGCAGAGCGAGAGATCTTCATTGGGTAAGGAAACAGTGACCACCAATGGAAAGTCTGACTCCTGGGCCCAAGAATATAATTCATGAAAAATTGGTTGAGCCCAACCAACAATTGAGCCCACTCCATTCTATTGATTGAGCCCACTCCATTCTACATCAAGCTAGGTTTGATGAAACAATTTGTGAAAGTGTTAAACGAGAACGGTGACTGTTTCAAGTACATTTGCAACAGCTTTGAATTACCAAAAAGTTAAGGAAGATGTCTTTGTGGGTCCTCAGACCAGGAAACTGATTCTTGACACTAACTTTGATGAAACCGTGAATGACACAGAGAAAGACACTTGGGTGGCCTTCAGAAATGTCATATAAAACTTCTGATTAAATAAAAAAAACATTGTTGGCAACATGCTAAACAAATTTGAAAGACTTGGATGCAATATGAGCTTGAACATTCATTTTTTGCACTCACATTGGGATTATTTTCCTAAAAATCTTGGAAGTGTCAGTGAAGAGCAAGGGGAAAGATTTCATCAGGATACCCAGAAGATGGAAAAGAGATCTAATGCTGGGATGTCAAAATGATGGCTGATTATGGCTGGTCCCTGAAAAGAGAGACTGACGGTAGAATGCATAAAAAGTTGTCAAAAAAGCATAGATTCAGTTGCATCTAATCATTTAAAATTACTCAGTTGTTAAATTTCGCATGTTGCTCCTTTGTTCTTTAAACAAGGATTCGAAAGAGACCTTCTAAAAGAACTATATCTTACTATTTACCAAGTTTTTAATGCATAAGCTGGAATAAAAAGCATGAAAAATGTTCATTTTTTCTTTCTGATTTGTGGAAAAATCCTTACATGATAGAGCAAAATGGATTCCATTTTTAAAATCAGCATAGCAAAATTATATAGTCACCAGTTTTTCTCAAAACAGCTGAAACTTTGTTTCAATTTGCAGACCCGTGAATGGAAAAATTGCCTTAATCAAAACATAAAGATCAGAGTCTGGCCCTATGTGTGCAAAATTATACCCCTACTTTAGAACCTCCCTTGCGCTTCCTCCATAGATACCATAAAGCCTCTCTCTGGAGGGGCATGATCTCAGTCTTCTGGCTCTCTGCATTATCTCTTCTATAGGTGTCTATGCAAGAGTGAATGATTTTCACTTCTTATTGTGTACATGGATTTAGGGCCTTGTTTTCAGAGTTACTGAGCATGTACAACTCTGCTTGAAGTTAGTAAGAGTTACAGGCACTCAGCGGCTCTGAAAGCAGTCCCTGTATGATGTACGAACACTACTGGCTTTACTCCCATTGAGATACAGAAGTACACATCACATGGCGCATTGTGCTACAGTCAACGTTGGACTGCTGCTGGTGTAAATAGCTAGCGGCAGCAACTATAGATTTTTGGGATGATCAGTGATACCCAAAGTTGCGTATCAGAAGGGTCTCTGTGTTAGTCTGTATCAGCAAAAACAGCGAGAAGTCCTGTGGCACTTCCTAGACTAACAGATTTTTTTGGAGCATAAGCTTTCATGGACAAAGACCCGCTTCATCAGTTGCATTGGAATGGAGGTTCCAGGGCAGGTCTAATGATAATTGACAGAGTATTTATTTTTCATTGAACTAGAATGATAATGATACTAAGACCTGCCCTGGAACCTCCATTCCTGTGCAGTCTGGTGAAGCGGGTCTTGGTCCACAAAGGCCTATGTTCCAAAAAATCTGTTAGTCTAGAAAGTGCCACAGGACTTCTTGCTGTTTTTCCAAAGTTATTTGTCATCAAAGGCACCTTGGGGACTTGGGTGCCCAAGGCAGCTTTGAAAACCAGCCTAGAGAAGACAGGAGATTTCAAAGAGGTACAGCAGTCAGCTTGAGGCTCTTGGAGGTTATGTACAATCACTTATCTTGCTGTTGGAATAGATTGGTTTTCTATGCATGGCCTTGTCCTTTCATGACAAGTTTGAAATTACGAAATGAATATCCCTGCAAGGGGTTACTAATCAGCATCGGGTCTACAGAGTCCATTGTAGGGTTTGGCTGTCTAATCTGTATCTGTTTAGGTCATTTAATCGTTAGCCAATAGATAATGGCACGGCATACGTTTTGAGCACAGTGCAAGTTTCATTCAGAGCTTATGTTTGTTTGCAGAACAACACGATTTGGAAGCCTGATTCTTGCCAGGAGTGCAGATGCCTTAGTGACATTGTCGTCTGTGAACCTGTGGTCTGCAAATACCCTTGGTGTGACTTTCAGAAGGTAAATGCGCCTGTTGGCTTTGTCTGTGAGGAGTGGGGTGTACTCGAGTCATTAGGTTTTTCTTCCTCGGTTTAACCTAAGCCCTGTGCATCTGTGGAAATATTATATTGGAATGTAACAGGGATGGGATGGATAAGGGGCTTAGCGCTGGTGACACAATGTAAGCAGAGGGTTGGGTTTTTTTCCTCACAGTTCCAATGGTTAAATTTGCATTGAACACCTGATTATGAATGGCTTCTCCTTAGCATCGCAATAGCGCTCTCCAGGTTCTGTTTTCATTGAGGCCTCTGCAGTTCCACCAAAGCCAAGGGACCGATTTTCAGCAGGGATTGTAGGAAGTGAAACGTGGGTGCCCGTTGCTGCTAATTAGGGACGGTAGCGTTTCTCACCTGCTCTGCGCTGACATCAGTGATTGCACAGAGCTTGCAGAGATGAGACCAGGGTTCGGCCCTTTGCGAACAGCAAACGCAGGCATTTTGGAAGTTCCACTAGTGTGTTTCCTCCTCCTGTGGGACTTGGAGACTTGGCAAGGGAACCATTTGCATGCTACATGTGGCAAATGAGCCACTGAGGGAGTTCGGATTATATGAAAAGGTGCCAGTGTGCTGCAGCGTTCCACAACAGCCTGGACACAGCTGGGAATCGCCTTTAGACTGAGCCGAGGGGCTTGGATTGCTGCATAACAAACAGATGGGTGCTCCCTGCTCTTATAGGCTGTGTCTACACGTGCCCCAAACTTCGAAATGGCCATGCAAATGGCCATTTCGAAGTTTACTAATGAAGCGCTGAAATGCATATTCAGAGCTTCATTAGCATGCGGGTGGCAGCGGCGCTTCGAAATTGACGAGCCTTGCCGCCGCGCGGCGCGTCCAGACGGGGCTCCTTTTCGAAAGGACGCCACCTTCTTCGAAGTCCCCTTATTCCCATGAGCTCATGGGAATAAGGGGACTTCGAAGTAGGTGGCGTGCTTTCGAAAAGGAGCCCCGTCTGGACGCGCCGCGCGGCGGCAAGGCTCGTCAATTTCGAAGCGCCGCTGCCGCCCGCATGCTAATGAAGCGCTGAATATGCATTTCAGCGCTTCATTAGTAAACTTCGAAATGGCCATTTGCATGGCCATTTCGAAGTTTGGGGCACGTGTAGACACAGCCATAAACAGCAACAGAGCGAGAATTGTGCCTTTGGTTGGTCTGGGCTTTTGTTGTCTTTTCATTTGTCTGTTTCCCAGTGAGCCTTCGCTGCTGGTCAAAGCTAATTGGGCCCAGGGTCTGGGTTTCAGTTGGGCCCAGATAATGAGTGCGGGGACATAAGAATATCAATAAAAGCCTGTATTTCAAAGAGACACTGCCAAGATTAAAAATGTTGAGCTTTAAAGAGCCCTTGCAGTTGTCCCCAGTAGCACCAAATTGGTTATTAACAGTGAAAGGGTAGGTGGTTTCCAATTTTGTCTATCATTAATCCTGTTTGTATATTAGATGGACTGGTTTTATGTTAGGGAGGAGATGAGTAACAGGAAATACAATACAGGTAGAACCTATCTAATCTGGAACTCTTTAGGCGACCACTTCCCATGGGTGTAGCCAAGTTTTCTGTGGTCCCATAAAGTTTGTTTCCAGGCACCAGTCTTGTCCCTCAGTGTTCTGTGCTGTTATTTAGCTGTAATTTACCCCCAAATGTCTTCCAAGAGCCAAGTCAGAAGTGGAAGTGTTGTTAATACTTCTGACCTCCCGTGGTCCAGCAATTCTCTCGTCCAGCATGAGTCAGGTTCCAGGAGTGCCAGATGAGAGGGGTTCAACCTGTAGGGACATGCAAAATGAATGGGACAGAGCACAGAGGCTGAACAATTCTATTCTTCTCATAACAAAAGGAGAAGGGCAAATTGAAAAACAGCCCATTTAAAACTCAGAAAATGAGCTGATTTTTCATGCAATGCATAAATTACCTGTGGAACTCAATGTCAGAAGATGTCATCAAGGCCAAGAGCAGAGCAGGAGTCCGAAAAGGAATGGACATTTTTGTGGGTAATGAGAGCATCCGGTGTTTCATTAATTTAGGAAAACCTTTCTGGAAGGGGTCATGCCTTGTACTTCAGGGTATAAACCAACCAGTAACTGAAGGGGTGAGGAACGAACAGCTCCTGTCAGGGAGTTATTCTTTAAATACCTGCTGCAGGACTTCTTCCGCCTTCTAGGAAACAGCTAGTACTGGTCTCAGTAGGACTGTATATGTCAAAATCCACTTTTTTTACACCTATGGTGCCCTTCTGAAAGGGCCGGCATGGAGCATGTTCTGCATGGGAATACTCTTATGGTATTTTCAAGGTGACGTTGGGGCAAACCCCTAAGATGTGGCTTCTCTTTGTTGCCTTTTCGTATTCCCAATTACTTCTGTGTGTGTGTGTGTGAGAGAGAGAGAGAGAGAGAGAGAGAGAGGTTTGCTTGTTCCTGTTGTGTTTGTACAAGTAAAACTATCTCTGCTTTGTCACTGTGGGCCTAATCCTGAGGGATTCTGAGCACCTCCCAGACGGTACCAAGCATCCTCAGGTGCTGTTGACATCTGTGGAATCCTTGCCAGGGTAAGGTCTCATATCACATTCCTTTGTGGCATCTGTGTGGCACGCTGCCAGCGTCGGGGATATTTAAAACGCATTTGGGAAGGCTGAAATGCAAAGTCTGCTGAGCACAGGTCGTGGAGGTGTTCTGGGGTGGAAGCAAAGCACCTCCAGAGCTTTTGCTAACTTTCTTTGCTTATCTCTTCTGCTCTGCATATGGCACAGTAGCCTGAACATGTGTGCCAGATAGTTTCATCTGTTACCCGACAGTGTGGCAGCCAATGTGCCACTGGGACCACTTAGAGGGCCTATATAAAATATTACCAGGCAATATAAAAAAGATGGTCAGTATTTTTCAAATTTTGAAAAGGTTACGTTTTGGAAAGTGAACAAAAAATTTCCGTGCACAATGTTGGGCATAAGAGTAAATTCAGCATTGCCGAGCAGTGCAGCCGCTCCCCAGGGTGAAGTCCTTGATTAACAGCATTGCTTTTAAACTGCTTGTATTCTTTCAGGGGGAGGTGCTCTGGATAGCCCCCAGTGCATGCTGCCCTGAGTGCGCCTCCGGAACGGAAGGATTTTGCCAGCATGAAGGCCAAACCCACATGGTAAGTGGTCTTAAGTATCTATTGATAATAGCATTATTATTTCTTTGCTCTCTGACTGTCCACCTCAATTCAGAGGCGGCAGCTTTTGCCTATTCAAAGCCAGCTCCCAGACTTGATGACATTTTTAAGCAAAGAACCTCCCTGCCAGGGACCTCCTGCACTCATTTCTGATCTTCGCTTTGGGCTATTTACCCATTGAGGGACTGGAGAGCAGGCTGCTTTTCCCTGCTCAGAGTCCCCAGAGGATGTGTCCTGGTCCTGTGCCTCTAGTCCTCGGAGCTCCTGGTGTACTGGAATGTGTTCGGAGCAATCCTCATTGCTGGGGTGATTCTAAACTTCCCAAGGGGCCGCCCCCAGGATCAGAGTGAAGTAAATGGCCGTTTCCATCTGGCTTCACCTACTGGGAGGAGCTGAGGATTGAGGCTGCTACGGACTAGACATCTTGTCAGCCATGATGGAAACATGGCTTAGGAATATGGCTGACAAGAATGTTTATGGAGAGCCAAGTGCATTGGGACCTTATGTATTTCTCCAGCTGCAGCTGGAAGAACGTGTAAGAGGTTGCCTCCACTTTTTTGAATGTGTTTCAGGAGGGGAGGAAGAATACTAATCAGTGGTCTTTTTTCTGAAAGCGAGTGTCCAGGGCATTATAAAAATGGTAAAAGAATTGCCACATTAGTGAGAAGAGGAGTATTCCTTTAAGTCCTGATCCACCTGACCGGTTCTTACTTGTGCAAAATTATCAGTGGAATATCCCTGTGTAAGTTCTAAGTAAGTAGCAAGGGGTAGTAAGCACTAGAACAGGGGTCAACAACCTTTCTGAGCGGAGCGCTGAAATGTGACCTTGTGACCTCTGTGTCGGGTCTGAGTGCAAGTGATGCTTTTTAAAGTCACTAATAGTCCTACTGACAACAGCTTTGTTCACGAATAAATCAGCAGGCGGAGCTTTGGCCTTTAGGTGGTGGTTGCTGGTCTTATGTTAATCCACAGGGGACATGGCTTTGAGCAAGCTCCCAGCTGCATGGGGGAGGAAGGGCACCCATGCCGGGGGTTGCTGACCCCTGTGCTACAGGACTTAGGTGATTGATAATGGAGAAGCCCTTTTGTGTAGCAGCAAACCCTCACGATCGCCTCATGGTGCACTGGTTCTGCACACTCCTCCTTGCACTATAACGCCACCTTTTGCTCTCTTACCTAAGCAAGCCACACTCTTATGGATCTGGTCTAGGTAAGAAAGTGCATGGCTGGTATGGAGTCCTCTTGATGAGTCCAGCAAAGCTCAGTTCTTTTGGGTGTAGTCCTTGCTAATACCAGCAAAACATTTAATTCATTGGCCAATCCTAGGGTGGCATCTGGCTGTACAACGCATATGCTTGTGGGGTGTGAAAACTGGATCAGTGGAACTTGAGTCTCTTTCACAGCACCCCAGAAGGCCATGAAAGACACCATTCATCGTTGTTCACTGCCTCACCCTCCTGCGCCATTATAATTTCTCCTGCCTTTAGATAATGGATATGGGGCGTTTTGTTTGTTCACGCAAAGGGAATAGGCTGGCCTGTTTGGTGGAGAATGATGGTGCATCTGGTGCGTTCATTCATTTATTCGGGTGTTCTGTGAAATGAGACAAGATTGTCCTGTGGGGAGAAGAAATGAGCACAGAACTCTGCATGTTTGCTGGCTTCCACGTGGAGGTGATCATTGCCAACAGAAACATGCATTGTTAGCTACTGACCTGTGCCACGTGATAGGTAACCCTAACCTGTGCACGCGCAGGCGGCAGGAAGCAGAATTCACCTCAGTGGCCAAACAGGTCACAGCAGAAGGAACAAGCATCCATGCAATTAACTACCCCTCTCCCTCCACAAATATACAGAGATGGTGCTCACTGGCAGAGGTCCAACCACAGGCACAGTAACCTTTCCTCTTTAAGGAGAGCTCAGAAGCAAGGATCGTTTAGTGATTAGGGCACTAGACTGGAGTTTAGGAGACCTGGGTCCACTTGCTGGCCCAGCTACAGATATCCTCTGGGACCTCGGGTCAGTCACTTAGCTTCACAATGGCTGTTTCCATCTGTACAATGTGGTAATAGCACATCTGTACTGCAGAGGGAAGCTACATCTACACAGGGACGCTACATCGAAATAGCTTATTTAGATGTAGCGAAATCGAAATAAGGTATTTCGATGAATAGCGTCTACACGTCCTCCAGGGCTGGTGCCGTCGACTTTCAACGTTGACGTTGGGCAGCACTACATTGAAGTAGGCGCTGCTGGGGAGCGTCTACACGCCAAAGAGGCCCACATCGAAATAAGGGTGCCTGGAGCAGCTGCAGACAGGGTCACAGGGCAGACTAGCACTTACGGGGCAACAGCTAGCCACGCCCTTAAAGGGCCCCTCCCAGACACACTCAGCCTGCACAGCACACAGTCTGCAAAGCCACAGGCACGCACACCTCGTCGAAGCAGTCTGGACCCCCAGCAGCAGCAGCAGCAGCCAGAGGTCCACACACCCGCCCCTGCAGGAGCAGTGCTTGCCCTGATCGATGCTATGCAGGAGGCAGCTGACCACCTTTTATTCGCGGAAGAGGAGCTGCCCCCAGGGGATGAGGAAGCAGCCCCAGACCTTGCTGCCATCCGACCCCCCCTCCCCCTGGCTGCACGCGCCGCCGGCTGTGGAGATACCCCACGAGCACCGACTGGTGGGAGCGGCTGGTGCTCGGCGAGTGGGACAATGACCACTGGCTCCAGAAGTTCCGCATGAGCTGGCAGAGATTCCTGGAGCTCTGCCAGTGGCTCACCCCTGCCTTACGGCACCAGGACACCTCCATGCGATGTGCCCTCACGGTTGAGAAACGGGTCGGCATCGCTGTCTGGAAGGTGGCCACTCCAGATAGCTACCGATCCATGGGGCAGCAGTTTGGTGTGGGCAAGGCCACCGTCGGGGCTGTCCTCATGTAGGTAAGAGGACCCGGCAGGGGGGAACCCTGGGAGGGGGGAGCCCTGGGGTGGAGGGCCAGACACACCCTGCACACCCCTCACTGGTGCTCTCTCATGTCCTTCCCCTGCAGGTCGTCTGTGCAATCAACGCCCTGCTCCTCCACAGGCTCGTGCGGCTTGGGGACCCTGATGCTGCCATTGCAGGGTTTGCCAGCCTGGGCTTCCCAAATTGCTTTGGGGCTCTGGATGGGACCCATATCCCCATCCATGCCCTGGAGCACAGTGGAGGATGCTTCCTCAACAGGAAGGGATACCATTCGGTGGTCCTCCAGGCCTTGGTGGACAGCCGGGCCTTCTTCCTGGACATTTATGTTGGCTGGCCTGGCAGCACCCACGACGCCCGGGTCTTCAGAAATTTGGGCCTGTGCCGCCGGCTGAAGGCGGGGACCTACATCCCCTAGCGGGAGATCCCTGTGGGGGACACCACCATGCCCCTCTGCGTCGCAGACGCAGCGTACCCCCTCTGGCCCTGGCTCATGCACCCTTACACGGGCCATCTCACAGCCAGCCAGGAGCGGTTCAACATGTGGTTGAAACATGCACGCCAGGTGGTCGAGCGCACTTTCGGCTGCCTCAAAGGGTGCTGGAGGTGTCTCCTCACCTGCCTGGATGCGGGCCCCACCAACATCCCCCAGGTTGTGGGCACGTGCAGCGCACTCCACAACCTGGTGGAGAGGAAGGGGGAGGCCTTCTTCCAGGGCTGGGCTGTGGAGGCTGGCAGGGCCGACATGCAGCCACCTGCTGCCCCCAGTCGCCAGGTCGACCCCGAGGGGGTCCGGGTCCGGGAGGCCCTGCGGTCCCATTTTGACCAGGCTGTGGGGTGAACGCTGGCAGGCCACCCAGTGCAACCCCCATCCTCCACAACACTCCCTGCCCCCCATGTCCACACCACAGACCACCCAAGAGCACACCCCGCCCCAGTTTTCTTGCAAATAAATGGACCTGTTTTTTTAAACCAAACAGTGAAATGTCTTCTTAAATACAATATATATAGAGAGAAAAAAAGGGGGGAACTATTTACATGGGGGGGCAGGTACCATAACAAAACAGGGGTCCAACACAAACTATATACAAATAATGGGGGATATGTACAAAGTGGGGGGGGCCACGTCCTCGGCCCCGCACCCCTACTGTCAAGCGCCTGGGGTTGGAGGGCGCGACCCTCGCCTTGGCTGGAGCCCTGGCCGAGGCTGGCTGGGGGCCGGGTGAACCGGCAGATACGGCCGGCGGGTGTCTGCAGGCCCCAGGTCCCCCTCAGCGGCAGGCCCCAGGGTGGCGAGCGGCAGGCAGAGCGGCAGGCAGCGCGGCATGGGGGGCCAGGTGTTCCGCTATGCTCTCGAATGTGCGCATGAAGGCCCCCCAAGCCTCCTGGCGCCAGGCCAGCGCTCGCTCTTGTAGCTCGAACCACCACTCCTCCACCCACAGGTGCTGCTCCGACACCTCCAGCTGACGGTGGAGGGTCGCGAGCAGCTGGGGGTCCGTGGCCGTCTTCTGGTGGTGGCTCCGCCGTCGGCCTCGTCCTGGGGCTGGTCGTTGCTCTGCCGAGGGGCTGGCCTGCTGGGATGGCCCCGGTGGGCTCTCCGGGACCACTGACACCTCGCCGGCGCTCTCCAGGCCCTCCGATGGTGCAGCTGCGGAGCACAGTGGGGAAGAAGAGTGGAGACAGCCGTTAGTATGGGCCCTGGTCCGTGGCCCTTGTCCCCCCACCCCTCTGCTGCTGGTTCCCCATCCCCCTCCCCGGGAGATGCTGCTGATGATGATGGGTGTCCCACCCCCCTCAGGGGACCCTGGGTTCCGCTCCCCCCATCCCCAGGGATGGGGCATGGCACTGTCCTGCTGGGGGGCAGGGGCTGATGCACTCTTCTGAGGGACATGCCACTGCTGTTCTTAGGCCCATGGTCATCTGGGCATGTGGAGGGCGCTGGTGGTGTCTCTTGTCCCCGTCCCTTAACCCCGGGGGTGTGCACCGGCGGGGGGGGTACATACCTGATGGTCCACTCCCACGGTTGGGGGACACCCTCTGGGTGGACACCCTGCTGGAGCTCTGGGATGGGATGGCGATCCTCAGCCCCCTGTCTCTGGAGGAGGATTTCCCCTCTTCCTCCTCTGGCATCCCAGGGGTGGGCTTCTGGGGGGGCCCCTGGGGTGCAGGGCTTGCCTCCGGGGTGGACTCCATCTCCAGGGCCTGCTGGGGCTCGTCGGCCGAGGTGTCAAGGGTGGCCGGGGAGGAGGAGGTGTACCGGGGGCCCAGGATGGCCCTGAGCTCCCTGTAAAAGGGGCAAGTGGCGGGGGCGGCCCCAGATCAGCTGGCCGAATCCTGGGCCCGGGTGTAACCCTGCCGCAGCTCCTTCACCTTACTCCTGATGTGGTCAGGAGTGCGGGCAGGGTGACCCCGGGCAGCCAGGCCCTCGGCCAGCCGAGCGAACGCATCCGCGTTGCGCCTCTTGCTCCCCATTACCTGGAGCACCTCCTCCTTGCCCCAGAGCCCCAGCAGGTCCTGGATCTCAGCCTCCATCCAGGAGGGGCCCCGCTGCCTCTTCCCAGGCTGGCTGGCTGGCTGGGAGCCCTGGCTCCCCTTGGGGGGGGGGTGCCCTGGGGGCGCTTGGGGGGCTGGCGAGTGGCCATCGCTGCGGGGATGGTGGGTTGAGGCTCTGGGAGGACGTGCAGGCTGGCTGCGTGGCTGTGCTGCCACCTGCACACTCTTTCAGCTTCCTGCGCAGGAACGCAGGGGGCGGGGAGCTTTAAGGGGCTGCTGCACGTGGTGACCATAGAGCTCAGGGGCTGGAGAGAACGTCTCTCAACCCCTCAGCTGATGGCCGCCATGGCGGACCCCGCTCTTTCAATGTTGCGGGACGCAGATCGCCTATATGTGCCCCACTTCAACGTGCAACGTCGAAGTAGGGTGCTATTCCCATCTCCTGATGGGGATAGCGACTTCGACGTCTCGCCGCCTTATGTCAATTTCAAATTCGAAATAGCGCTCGCCACGTGTAGACGTGGCGGGCGCTATTTCGAAGTTGGCGTGGCTACTTTGAAGTTGCTGGCTCGTGTAGATGCAGCTGGAGAGGAAAAAACAGTGTGAAGTGTTCATGGTATCATGGTAGTGGGAATTGCGTAACCTACCATAAATAAGTTGTCAGCCCGTTACCTCTGTCTTACTAAAGTGATTTACTAATTGGCTGCAGAAATTTTTAGGTTTGGGGTTTTTGTTGTTGTTGCTCCTATTATCACAGAATCATAGAAAATTAGGGTTGGAAGAGACCTTAGGAATTCACCTAGTCCAAATTCCCTGCTCAGAGCAGGATCAACCTCAACTAACTCATTCGAGCTGGGGCTCTGTCAGGTCTCTGAAGATAGAGATTCCACCACTGCTCTAGACAACCCTTTTTAGTGCTTCACCACCCCGCTAGTTTTTGCTAATACCAAGGTAGACTTCCCCCACTGCAACTTGAGACCATTGTTCCTTGTTGTGTCATCAGCCATCACTGAGAATAGCCTGGCTCCATTCTCTTTGGAACCCTCCCTTCAGGTAGTTGAAGGCTACTATCAAATTCCCCCTCATTTGTTCTCTTTTACAAACTAAATAAGCTCACTTCCCTTGGCCTCTCCTGATAAGTCCTGTGTTCCAGTGCCCTAAAT
The DNA here is from genome assembly GCF_033958435.1 of Carettochelys insculpta. NCBI lineage: Eukaryota > Metazoa > Chordata > Testudines > Carettochelyidae > Carettochelys > Carettochelys insculpta. Next base: position 127,034,866 of record NC_134140.1, on the reverse strand, counting down.
CATTTTTGTTGCTGGACTTTCTCCACTTCACAGTGCTCCTACTAATGCAGCCTAATGTGCTGTTAGGGCACGGTATTGACTCATATCCAGTTTCTCATCTACTGTAATCTGTGGGTGATTTTCTGCAGAACTGCTGCTTAGCCACTCGGTCCCCAGCCAGTAGCATGGGATTCTTCCCTTCTAAGTGGAGGACTCTGCGCTTGTCTTTGTTGAACCTTCGCAGATTTCCTTTGGCCCAATCCAATTCATCTAGGTCACTTTGGATCCTATCTCTACTCTCCCGCATATCTACCTCTCTCCTCAGCTTAGTGTCATGCACGAACTTGCTGAGGGTGCAATCCCTCCCCTCATCCAGTTCGGTAACGAAGATGTTGAACAGTACTGGTCCCAGGACCCCAAACTGTGGGTCACTCTGCCAACTAGACTCAAGCCATTGATTGCTACTTGTTGTACCCAATGATCCAGCCAGCTTTCTGTCCAACTTACAGTCTGTTCATCTAGACCATATTTTTAAACTTGCTGGCAAGAACACTTCGGGAGGCCCTATCAAAAGCTTTGCTGAAGTCAAGGGCTACGTCTACACGTGAAGCCAACATCGAAATAGCTTATTTCGATGTAGCAACATCGAAATAGGCTATTTCGATGAATAACGTCTACACGTCCTCCAGGGCTGGCAACGTCGATGTTCAACTTCGACGTTGCGCGGCACCACATCGAAATAGGCGCTGCGAGGGAACGTCTACACGCCAAAGTAGCACACATCGAAATAAGGGTGCCAGGCACAGCTGCAGACAGGGTCACAGGGCGGACTCAACAGCAAGCCGCTCCCTTAAAGGGCCCCTCCCAGACACAGTTGCACTAAACGACACAAGATACACGGAGCCGACAACTGGTTGCAGACCCTGTGCCTACAGCATGGATCCCCAGCTGCCGCAGCAGCAGCCAGAAGCCCTGGGCTAAGGGCTCCTGCCCACGGTGACCATAGAGCCCCGCAGGGGCTGGAGAGAGAGCATCTCTCAACCCCCCAGCTGATGGCTGCCATGGAGGACCCGGCAATTTCGACGTTGCGGGACGCGGATCGTCTACACGGTCCCTACTTCGACGTTGAACGTCGAAGTAGGGCGCTATTCCGATCCCCTCATGAGGTTAGCGACTTCGACGTCTCGCCGCCTAATGTCAAAGTTAACTTCGAAATAGCGCCCGATGCGTGTAGCCGCGACAGGCGCTATTTTGAAGTTGGTGCCGCTACTTCGAAGTAGCGTGCACGTGTAGACACAGCTAAGGTGTATCACATGTGCCACTTTCCCTTTATCCATAGAGCCATCACAGAAGGCAATTAGATTGCTCATGCATGATTTGCCCTTGGTGAATCCATTTTGACTGTTCCTGATCACCTTCCTCTTCTCCAAGTGTTTCAAAATGGATTCCTTAAGACTCTGCTGTATGATTTTCCAGAGACTGAGGTGAAGCTGACCAGTCTGTTGTTCCCTGGCTTCTCTTTCTCCCCTTTTTAAAAAGATGGGCGCTACATTTTCCTTTTTCCAGTTGTCCGGGACCTCCCCTGATTGCTGTGAGTTTTTAAAGGTAATGGCCAATGGCTCTGCAATCACCTCAACCAACTCCCTCAGCCCCAGTGTTCCCTGTAAGCTGAGCGGTTGGGCAGCCACCCAAGAAAGACTCACAAGACACCCAGATGATTAGCAGAACATCCACAGTCAGCAGCGTGTGTCTGTACTGGTGGTGCACGTCTCCACATGCTTCAGTGAACGTCCCAAAACTTGGTCTGTCTCTGGATGGAAAAAGTTAGAGGGAGCATTGCTCATCAGCCTCAGCTTTTCTTCTCTTTTAATGAGAGAAATGGAACTGTAGTTGTTGGAGGTGGTGCCTGCAGACTGCTGTCATGTATTATAACCTCTGGTATTTCTGACCCATGGCACATAGGGTGGGAAATAAAGATTAGCTTCACGCCAGCACTCTCATGTGTCTCCCCCTTGCCACAGAGCCAGCTGCATATTTAGAAAGCATTCCTATTCTAAGAATATGGCTTAATGGCTGGAGCTGATTGCATAGAGAAGATGATTATCTTTCTGTCAATGAGCCAGGCGAATGCTTTATGTCTTTATCATTATCTTGGAAATAGCTAGCCAGCAGAACTGTCCCCAGTAATCACCCCAGGAAAGAAAAGCTTACGCTGCAACTGACAGCAGGTTTTTTCCATGCCGAGTGTCCATGTTACACATAAATTAAAATGTCAACCAATAACTCGCTTATATCCTGGTCTTCTGTGAGCATTAGTGCTAGCCCTAGTAGGGTCTCTAGCACCACTTCTGTTTGGTAATGTTCCTATGGAAATAAGATTCTGTACGTTGCTTTGGAGTGCAAAAAAGCGGTGTGTTCTTTATGCTCATGAGAGCAGATCCGGTCATTAGTGGGTCATAAGGCAAGAAGAGATTGGCTTGTTGTGCGGTTCACTGTCGCTTATAATATGAATGTTGTCCTCAGATGGAGGTGGGTCCTAGTGAATATTTTAATGGAAGCCTGAGGCAGACAGTACCACTACAGGGTTATATTTGATCAGCCCATCACGCAGGCGGGGGCCGGGGGGGGTGGGAATGTATCCATTACATTTATGTCCTTTGGTTTAGGATTATGTCATGAATAGGGTTTGTTTAGTTTAGCAAAGAGAAGACCGAGAGAGACATGATTGTAGTTTACAGGTACCTAAAAGAGTGTTACAAGGAGGAGGGAGAAAAATTGTTCTCATTGGCCTCTGAGGATAGGACAAGAAGCAGTAGGTTTAAACTGCAGCAAGGAAGGTTTAGGTTGGACATGAGGAAAAACTTCCTGTCAGGGTGGTTAAACATTGGAATAAGTTGCCCATGGAGGTTGCGGAATCTCCATGGCTGGAAGTATTTAAGGGCTGACGGGATAGACAGCTATCGCAGATCTCGCCATGAGGGTACGGGACTGGCCTCGATGACGTCCTCTTGGCCTCGGCAGTCCCTTCCAGTTCTAGCATTCTGTGATTCTACGATCCTGTATCTCCATCACCATGGGGACCTTCTCTTGTGGCCTCTCTGCATGGATTAGGACTATTTTGTCCCTGTGTTGTAGGGAACAGAGACTGCATTGAAACCTTGGGTCTGGGCCAAGACTTACAGGCCTGGGGATGTCTGTAGAAAAGGGTGGTTAGGCGACGGGGTAGGCTATCTCACTGGATCAAGGGTTGTTTCCAGTTTTGCTGGCTATTGAATTCACTTACATGGTTTCTGTGTTGTTTTCCCATTGCAGCACGGCACAGAATGGGCAAGTTCCGAATGCACGTTGTGCTCGTGTGCTGACGGGAAGGTTGACTGCACCCCCAAGCCCTGCCTGCCCCTTTCTTGTGGCAGAGGGGAGCTGGAGTACATCGCCCAAGGAGAGTGCTGCCCCAAATGTGTGGGCACTGGTGGTGAGTCTGCGAAAGGGGCACCCTGCACAGTGAAGGGGCCCAAGGAGTGTGTTGATGTTGCTGCTCTGCACCTTGGCTAAGTGATTAGGTGGGCCTATCTCTTCAGTCCTCCACTCAATAAAGAGAATTTTTCCTCTTTGATTTAAATTCAGCTGCTTCATGTGTTCCTAGGCAGCATCCTGCCCAGACACACCAGGGCATAGAATGTCTCCAGCTTTGCTTTTCATGCTGCTCATCTTGGCTCTTGAAGATGAAGGCTGACATTTCCCAAGCGATCTCAGGCATTTGGAGGTGCAGAGCCCATTTAAATTAAATGGGAGCTCGGCATCCAACTCATATAGGTGCCTTTGAAATCTCAGCCTTAACCTAAAGGCAAAATCTCTGAAAGGCAGATGAAATTATTGATTTTTTACCCCCCTGGATAAATCAGTCCTTCTGAGTTCTGAGACACACACTCCGTCCTATTTAAACCACACACACACGCACACACACACACTCTCAACTCTGCACATGCTACAGATCGCAGTCTTGCTTTTGAAGCTGTGATCTTTTGCCACATTTTCAGGCCTGCACATCAAATTCAACCCAACTTAGAAGAGGGGAACCTATTAGGCTCTACTTGGATTCCATACAGTTGCGGCTGCTTACATCAGGTCTAAAACCAAGTCACATCATACTGTTTGCAGTATCTTAGCCACAGGAGGTCAATAATGACATGCAGGCTGAACAGACTCAATTGTTGGACGTGCATCAAATGTAGAAGTGGTGTGAATAAAATGTCAGCTTTGCATAGTCGTGTCCGCGCTATTCAAACGCATCTTGTTGGGTTTGTTTGACATCAATTGTTTTTATGTGATTGCAAGTTTGGTTGGTTGGTTAAATATGTTATTCAGTTACCTTCTGAATTTTGTAAGGTATTTTGCTGCATGTTATTGCTTTAAAAATCAGTTCTGTACAATAGAAATGAGAGAACAAATTGGACAGATTAAGAACAGGCTAGGTGACAAGTCTGAAAAACTGGTTGTCAGTGGGAAGCCTCGTAATGTTTCTAGATGGAACATTTTTGTCAGTGATCTGGAGGTGAATTTAGAATCACCACTGATAAAATTTGCAGACCCAAAAAGACTGGTGGAATGATAAGTAATGGTGAGGACAGGGCATTCATACTAAGAGATTTGTCTCGCTTCGTAAGCTGGGTTGTTCCACACAAAATGAGTTAGAATGCATGTAAATTGTAGATTCTAGATTGAGAATCAAAGAATGCAGGTTATGTGTATTGAATAGACTATGTTCTAAAAACAGTGACTCTGAAAAAGGGTGTAGCAGTCACGTGGATAGACAACTCAACGTGAGCTTTCCGGGTGATGCTCTGATTAAAAAGGTTCATGTGATGCTCAGTTGTATGAATGAGAGCAGTGAGTAGGAACAGAGAGGGGATTTTACTTTTGTGTATGGCATTGATAAAACTGCTGCTAGAGTACATTATCTGCTTCTAGTGTCAGCATTTTAAAAAAGGCTGTTGACAGATTGGAGAGGATGCAGAAGGGAGCCACAAAAGTGATTCAAGGGTTAGAGAAAGTGTCTTACAGTGGGAGACTTGAACATCTCAGTCTGTTTAGCTTATTGACAAGAAGACTGAGAGTGACTTGGATACAGGTTGTAAGTACCTTCATTTGGAGAATGTAATGGGTACTCCAGGGCTCTGTAGTTTAGCGAATAAGGACATAACAAGAAGTAATGGCTGGAATATGAAGCCAGGCAAGTCCAAATTAGAAATAAGATACACATTTTAACAGTGATGGTGATTAATCAGTGGAACAAACTAGCTGAGGAAGTGGTAGATTCTCCACCACTTTTCATGTCTTAGAGTCAAGACCAATGTTCTCTCTAATCTTTTCCATCCCTATGTGGACTTTTTCCATCTCAATGTGAAATGATTTTTATGTGCACTGAGGCATGAGCGAATGTGCTCCACCAGTAGAAACACAAAACTTCACTGTGGGCACTGTGCTAGTCAGCTGGGCAGCCTTTGAGTTTCTCCCGAGCGGCCGCACAAGCACACAACTTACAGGCAACATTGATCAAAACTGTGCACCTTTCTGGAAGGTGAGCTTCAGCCAGACACAAATTATTCGGCTTAATGTGGGGATAACGTGGTGAATTTAATGGCCTTGGATATTCATTAGATCAGATTCCATGATCTACCAATTCCTTTCTGCCTTAAACTCTATGAACCTATCCTGAATGTACTTTACTATGAATATAGATACTCCCTGTAGTTTTTAACCTCACATACAGATGTCAGAACCCAAGACTGGATCTCAAAGCATGTTAGGACAATGTTATGGTGAAGTATCATACATAGTTAATGCATTTTCTCAGCACCAATATATCTCTTCTGCTTTCATTGGCTTAGGTCTTAGATGTAACATTGCTATAATTCTTGGCCTCTCTTCTGAGGCTGTCAGTGTGAATTGGGTCATTTATCTGCAGGTAACTAGACTGTGACCAGCAGTTTGCAGGGGTAAAAATCATGCCTTCCTTTGTGTTTGTAAAGCATCTCAGACATCCTGGGTATCACCCAAAACAAATAGATAATAAATAATAATTTCACACAGAACAATGCACTCATTAGTGCAATAGGTTTTCTTTTAATATTGCAGTTATTCTGGGTCATCTTGATGGAGATGGCTCTTATAAAGTTCTCCCTTGCAGATGCTAGTCAGTAGATGAGTCAGCACATCTGCAGTCCTTTTTAATGTGATTGGGCAGGTCCATAATGTGAAATTGTGCTGGTAGAAGGTGAGAAACCATTCATAAAAATGTCTGCAGGTGAAAACTATGCACCCAAATGGCATCAGTAAGGAATGTCATAGTCTGGTGCTACCCATGGGCCTTCCAGGGGCACTAGTTGTTAGAGTGTAAGGGGTGGATCTGAGATGAAAGGAATTGCATGAAGAAATGGAATTAAACCATGGAAATGGAAACACAAGTTGAATCATAGACTCATAGACTTTGAGGTCAAAAAGGACCATCATGGTCATCTAGTGTGACCTCCTGCACATTTCAGGCCCCAGAACCTCACTTGCCCACTCCTGTAATAGACCTGTGATCTTTGGCTGAATTCTGAATTCTCTATTCATGATTTGAAGATTTCAAGTTACAGGGAATCCATCATTTCCACTCGTTTCAAGCTGTCAGTGACCTGTGTACCACGCTACAGAAGAAGGCAAACCCCTTTCCCCACTCCCCAAGCCAATCTGACTTGGGAGAAAATTCCTTCCTGACCCCACATATGGTGATCAGTTAGACTCTGAACAAGTGTTCAAGATCCACCAGCCAGACAGCTGGGATAGGATTCTCTGCAGTAACACAGACCCCCTCTTTGTCTGGTGCCCCATTACTGGCCATTGGGACTATTTGTTGCTAGCATTCTCACGTCAGCTACACACCGTTGTAGGCTGTCTCCCCTTACCGCCCCCTCCATAAACTTAACAAGCTTAGACTTGAAGCCAGTTAGTTTTTTCCACCCCCCACTGATTCTCTTGGAAGGGTGTTCCAGAACTTCACTCCCCTCATGGTCTTCATTGTCTCTTAGAGTCCTGTACCTTTGATGGCCAGGTGTTTCGGGATGGTGAGGAATGGCACCTCACCCAGTGCGCCAAGTGTGGCTGCAGAAATGGGACAACTCAATGCTTCACAGTTGAATGTCCACCTATCTCATGCAGCCAGGTAAGAACTGTTGTCTTAACGTTCTGTCCACTTCATTTGCTTTCCTTTTCAGTGAGAAATTTGCCTTTTTCAGAAGAACGTATTTGTCCTCTGGCTAATGGTTAATATTGAAGGAAGAATCGTTGGGGAAGGTGGCTTTTGAAAATCACATAGAACTGTATGTGTCACACACAAAAAAAAGTCCTCCTCAACCTAGTCCATTTATTTACAGACCAACCTATTGTAAATACCAGTTGTGCTTTTGGTTTTGTAATACAGAGAATTCTGTTGAATAGGTCTGGAAATATTTTTAGATTCTGTGAAAGATTTTCAAAACAGCAAAGAGGTTTTATTTAAATGTTTCTTCAAAAGTTTTTTGAGCTTTTGCCAAAACCTGCTGATTTTTTAATGAGACCCTTCCAAAATTTAGTTGAAAATGGGCGTTTCCGTCCTTAATTTCTGTCTTAATGAAAAAGCCATGTTTTGCCCAAAAATGTTTCCAATGGCAAGTTTCAGCGAGCTCTACAATATTACTCCCAAAAGGTGGCCATGTTATCTATTGATTGCAGCAAACACCTGGGAACCGGCAGTGCTGGGGCGAGAACTTGTAGAAGTGCACCCAGCAAGTCAGTAGTTTAGCTCAAATTAAAGAATCAGAACTCTTGTGGCTCCTAGCTCTTTGCTTAAGATATTAGTGATTATTTCCTAGAAGCTACGCAATAGTTTTCCCATTTAAAGAACTGTACGACCCAATGAAATGTAAGCATTCTGGGTATTCCAGAAGATCAAAAGCATACTTAGTACTTTGTATATTATACAATGATTTGATATATTTTATTCTTTGGTAGATGAGAGACCAAAAATTCTCCCCGCCCCCCGCCTCACTCCCCCAAAACATTAGGGATCTGGTTGACTTCTTTTCTTTGCACTGAGTCCTTTCTGGGCATCTCAGCAATGCTAATGTGCAACAAAGTGTTGTGTAGATTCATCTGCAAAATCAGAACCACCTTCCTGGTTGTTCGCATTGTTCTGCTTCGTTGTGGTTCTCAAGATGCTGTAGCATCCTTGATTTTTGTTTCCCTGTCAAGTACTTTATAGAGCAAATCCAGAGTTTTGTCTCCCTTGTTTTGTGACCTATGATGAGGCAAGTTCCTACCTTAGACCTGGGAAAACAAAGAACCCATCATCATGCTCTGGGGCTGGAGCACCCATGGGGAACAACTGTTGGTTATAGAGCACCCACCATTTCCACACCCTCCTGCCCCTCCATGCCTTCCTCTTTCCCCCCTTCAGGGAAGGTGGCCCCAGTTATCAACTTCCCCACCTCCTGCCCAGTGCTTCTGGAGTGCTGTGAACAGCTGATTTGTGACATCCAAGAAGCTTTGGGAGGAAGAAGGGGGCAAGCAGGGATGGGGCATCCTTGGGGTAGGAGGCAGGGTCAGGGATGGAGGATGGTGTGGAAAGAGGAGGGTCTGGAAGAGGTGGGGCAGGGATGGAGTAAAGGCAGGACCTGCGGGGGAAGAGGGACATGTCCAGCTGCCCCCTGGCTGGAGAGGAGGTCAGTGCCTGTGCCCATCATAAAGCTTTTTCTTGTAATGCTCACCCACCTATGTGTTTTGGGACCAGGTGTTTGCGTAATTACCACTGGTTCCTGTCTGAAAAAAGCCCAGCTGTTTTCTCTGAATACTAATGACTTCATGCAACGTGCTAAGATGCATAATCAATGTTAGGAGATTGAGTGGTGTTCATTAGAGCAAGTTAATGAAAAAATTCTAAATGTTTAGAAGTTTTCCTCTTAAATGTACAGAAGCTATCCCTTGACTGATTGCGCTGATATTTAATCAGCTAATCATTAAAACTTAATTAATAGAAACTGGAAGGAGAACATTGTTGCCAGGACATGTCTGAGACTAATCAGCTAGAAGCATCCAAGTTAACGTACCAAAAATCCCTCTAGCTAATTCAGATAAGGTTCCATAGCGTTCGTAACAAGGTACTCTAATGGAAAGTGAATTAGCAGTAATGGCAAGCATCCCAGCCTGCTCCTATAGTTACCATTTTTCTGCGTGGGGCAGTGGTCCTGGGCTTCCCACAGCACATAGCAACAGATAACTTCTCTCGTGTCCTAAGTCAGTCAACACAACAAGCAACAGAAAGCTCTCGTTTAGCCCTGCTCTGTTCCCTCTTTCTCTTGCCTCGATGCCCAGAGAGTGCTTATAAAGCGCCTGCCGTTTTTGTCTGTGATTCCGTCAGAGCTCTGCTAGGATTAGATCCTGCCATGCCAGCATCAGTAGGACCACACTTCTTTAGTCCAGGGGGAATACCTGTGGGATAAGCCACCTGGAACAGCCCCGTCCGTGGCAGGGAGACTGGTCCAGCCCAGCTAGAGTAGAGGGGCCTCCACAGCCCATGTCCCTTTCCCCCTGCTGGCTGCCATGGATGGGGACTGCGCCAAGTGAGCTGGGGCACCCCTGCCTGCGGGGGTGGCGGGGGAGGCAGGGACTGCTCCTGCCCCTACCAGGTAACCATAACTGGTTAACCATTAGCATGCCTGGTTGGGAAGTTTGTGGCTTACGTGCGATTTCATGGATCTACCCTAACAACACTTAGCATTTGTACAGCTCTCTTTTATGTTCTGAGCCTGTTACGTATGTTAACTAATTTAATCCGCACAAGAGCTCTGTATAGCAGGCTGTAGATACTGGTGTAAATATCCTTATCCCCATTTCACTGATAGAATATTGAAGGTTTATCAGCATGAAGAGTTGCGGAGATTTTATCTATACGTGATTTTTAGGATATATCTGCACTTAAAACACTGCAGCTGTGCCGTGGTAGCACTTCTGGATAGACAGTGCTTAGGCTGATGGGAAGGCTTCTCCCAGTAGCACAGGTAAGCCACCTCTGTGGGATGCTAAGCTAGGCCGTCTATGCTAGGGGTTAGGTTGGCTCCACTTTGCTACTCAGAGGTGTGAATTTTTCATGCCCCAACTGACATAGCTAAGCAGACAATTTCCTAGAGCAGACCAGATCTCAGACTGAGTCAGCAAAGCCACGATGAAAGGCTGTGAGAACATTCTTGTTGGTTGAAACTACTAGGGTTAGTTCATTTTAGCTTAAGTTGAATAGCAACAAGTTTAAACTAAACTAAGATAACCTGTTCTTAGACTGAAGTAAGTCTCTACGTAGGAGGTTTAACTGCACCAATTTAACTCAACCAGTTCAAGCTTATGGGTAGGCAGCCTCTGAGGCAGAGAAGTTAAGTGATATATCAAAGGCCACAAAAGAAACCAGTGGCAGCACCAGGTCTAGACTGTAGATCTCTTCTAATGTCTAGTCTTGTGCCTAATCCAGTAGACTAGTGGTGTCCAACAGAAATTTAAGGATCGCCACAGTCCTTTCCCAACTCAAAATAAATACCCTCCCTCTCCCCCAGAGTCAGCACCCCCTTTACCCTTGTGCAGACTGCTGGTAACTCACCAAGCCGCCATCACGGCAGTAGCTGCTGGGACCGCGCTGCTGCCCCTAGAGCCACCAGGGCGGCGCCAGGAGCTGCACGTACTGCAGCCAGAACTACGCGTGGGCCACAGCTGCTGGGGCCATGCTGCCACCACACTCTGTGTCCACAAGAGCCACGCAGCTCCAAGCTGGAGCTTCAGGAGGACCTGCCCCTGATGTTGTCATGCACTTGTGTCACCTCGTGGTGGGGCACGTGGGCAGAGCGAGTGGAGGGCGCTGCATATGGGGAGCTGCATTTCGCCACACCGCGGGGTCCAGTTCGCCACATGCGGCGAATGGCGAGCATATTGGACACTGCGGCAGTAGACCGGACTGCTTCTCTTGATCCAAGATTCCCTCATGGCCTTAACTCAAGAAGCCCAAAGAAAGAGATATGGTGTCTTTGTGCTTGGCCTCCTACTTTTACAGCAGAATTCGTGGCGTAGGTGGCACATAAATACAAATGTCTTCCACGGGAGTTCCAGGTGTAGGTTTCTGGGCTGCGTATGTAATTTTCAGATGTTATTCTGGTCATCTGTCTTTCCTAAACAAAGCTTTTTTGTTTTTTAATCATTAGGAGGAAGTCGTAGCTCTGTCTCCTGGAAAATGTTGCCCGGAGTGTGTTCCAAAACCTTGCTCTGTGTTTGGAGAAGTGTATGAGGTAACCTTCAGCGTAACACACCAAAAACCAGCCTGACATGGGTTCTGGCACATCTCTATTTTCCTCTTCCCTAACACCTGACTTTCTGCCAGCATGAATAACTGAGTACAATGGGTGTTTATTTTCCTTCTCGGGAAGTTAAAAGAGTTGAAAGGGATTAGACGTATAAAGGAATTTGCTGGCAAGCTGCAACCAGGTTTACAGGCTAAATGAAATAAGGTTTTTACTGCTCAGACGTTTTTTTTTCAGTGGGAAAACAGAAATCATTGAAATGTTGTTATAGCCAAACACCTCAGCATACTAAATGGAATGCATTTAGTGTTATTCAGTCATGTGTACAAAATTCATTATTAGCTCTCTTGCAAAGGTGACTGGCCATTTGACCAGCTTTCTGATGAAGACTGTACACCCTGGCATGGTTCTGGAATTCTTTTCTTCACTATCTATGTATTCTGATCAGGGAGTAATATGCACTGTTTATTTTTTTGGTAAAAATCCTCTGTCCTTTTATGCATGTACATAGAAGAAAATCTATTGTACTCAAGGGGAAGTACACACTGTAGGAAAGAATTTGGATATAATTGAGCATTTTTGCTTTATTATTTTATAAATTTATATATTTTGTGTGTGGGGGTGTGTGTGTGTGTGTGTGTGTGTGTGTGGGTAACTATCTATCTTCTTTCTTCGCAGCATGGTGAGCAGTGGAAGAAGAATTCCTGCACTACCTGTGTATGTGACAGAGGGGAAGCAAGGTGTCTTAAACAGGCCTGTGCCCCACCTACCTGTGAGAAGGTAATTCAGAAGTTCCTGCCCTTGAGATCAGGCTGCCTGTCTGACTCACCGCTTTCATAGACGGTTGAAGGGTACCTCAGTCATTAGCACTCACTGACTACTGGTGTTTGCTAGGATCAGGACAAAGTGCAGCGCCCAGGGAAGTGTTGTGAGGAGTGCGTTTCTTCCGAAGGAAGCTGCTTGTACGAAGGCACCATTAGGTACCACAGTGAGATGTGGAACAGTACTCGCTGTGAGTTCTGCATGTGTGTTGGAGGACAAGTCTCTTGCCGGAAGGGAGAGTGCGCCAAAGTGGAGTGTGCTGTGGTAAGAGAGTTTCTTCTTTAAGACTATACAGTAATCTCTTGATTTCCATGGAGGTCGTGTTCTGGGCAAGCTCTGCGTAAATTGAATTTCGCGTAAATTGGGGAGGGGTTGGGGGAGCAGGTAGATGGGGGAAGTGAGGGGGCAGCCATGCAACCCCCAGCTTCTCCCATCTGGGGGGCACACAACTGCTTGCAGTGCGGTTTGTGAGAACCCACACCGCAAGCAGCTGTGTGCCCACCAGGCTCTCCCGACTCGGGGGCCTAGTGCACAGACAGCTGCTTGCACCACAAGCAACTGTCTGTCAGGGACCGCAGCCTGACTTGTGACAGCTGCCCCTGACAGGAAACCACTCCTGTCAGGGGCGGCAGTCGCGAGTCAGGCTGCTGTCCCTGACAGGAGTGGTTTCCCTGCTTGTTTCAGGGGAGGAAGTCATGTTAACCCGAGATGCCCAATTTGATCTCGTGTATCTGGAGGTTTTGCTGTAATGGTCACTTCCTGATTCTCTCTCTTTATGGATTGATTTATTGAGGCAAACCTTTGGAACCTGAAGTTTTGCCTACTCATTCCAGCGCTGAATTTGGTGCAGCCAATATAGCTCAGCCAGTTCTGTAAATAACTGTGGAAAACGTTGAATAGTAACAGAGAGGTCACCGTGATAGTCTGTACACCAACAAAACAAAGCAGCAGAAATGTAGCACTTTAAAGACTAACAAAATGATTTATTCGGTGATGAGCTTTCGTGGGACAGACCCACTTCTTCAGATTAATTTCATTTCTAGTACAGACTGACATATATAAGTACAGAGGATCAAAAAAGAAAAAAATGGCAATAAAAACTGACAGATCAAATGAGATAGATGGAAGTGGTTGAGAGGTGGGCGGATCTAAATTGTCCTGTCTGAGATAATTACGAGCATGAAAGGAAAGGAAGCAGTCCTTGTAATTCGTGAGGTAGTTGATGTCTCTGTTCATACCATGTGTTAATGTGTCGAATTTGAATACTAACTGAGAAATCTTGCGCTCTAATCTGTTGTTAAATTCTCTATGTTGCAGGACACAAATTCTCAGGTTTATAACAGAATGGCCCACTCCATTGAAGTGTTCATTGACAGGCTTATGTGTATTGAGTTTCTTGACATCAGCTACCTCACACATTAAAAGGTCTGCTTCCTTTCCTTTGATGCTTATAATTATCTCAGACAGGACAGTTAACATTCGCCCACCTCTCATGCCCTTCCATCTATCCGATTTGATTTGTCAGTTTTTATTGCAATTTTTTTCTTTTTGGTCCTCTGTATTTATAAATGTCAGTCTGTACTGGAAATGAAATTGATCTGAAGAAGTGGGTCTGTCCCACGAAAGCTCATAATAAATCATTTTGTTAGTCTTTAAAGTGCTGCATTTCTGCTGCTTTGTTTTGTGGAAAATGTTGATATCTGCGAAACCTAAGAAGCAAATTCTTAGCGAAAGCACTTACCACTTGACTTAGTGACTCCGTGCCTGTTTTCCTACAGTGAGCAGCCAGAGTTCACTAGGAGGACACTTGTAATAGGCAACACTTTAAAATATTTAAGTCTTACATCAAGCTTAGAGGATAATTCATATTATAATTGCCCTATAGATGGATGCAGAAATGGCATTAGACAGGGTTGATTGGCTCTATGAGCTTACTGTACGTAAAGAAAAGATTTTTGAATCATCTTACCTCCACCGGACTTCTTTGTCTTTCACTTTTAATGTCCATGCTAATCACTGGGCTAATGTCTGCATCATTCCAACTAAGCTTACAGAACCAGGGAAAAGCCAGAAGAAATTGTGGCTTTCAGGTGTATCTCTAGGTCAGAGAGCTTGGCTGATGGTGAAACTTACGTAAGGTCCCTTTGTCAAGGCTGTTCCCACTGTCTAGCCCAAAATCTGATTTTGTGCATGGATATAAGGGAAATTGGAGTAAGTCTAATCTAATGGATGTACCAGAAAGTTGGGATCCCGCACAGTGCTAACACATTTTTGTTCCAGCATGACAGGAGATTGTGTATCAAGAAATTAAGTTATGTGCCAACTCCTATAGTATTATCTCTTTAAATATTAAAAATGCTTTGCATTTCCCCTCTGTGATTAATTCTTATTGACATTACAGAGATGAATACTGGGGCCAAACTTTTATTGACAGTGGGAATGCTGTCTTGTCCCCTGAAAATGCTTAAATGAAACTACCTAAGCCACTTTTTAATTTAGTTGAGTGGTAGGTCAAGCTTTCGTATGAACAAGAGAAGATCAAGGGGTAAACTTGGATTAAGTTTCTTGGATTTGCATCTCTTTCACATAGCTTTCCACATGTGCCTAGGTGTAAAATGAATTGCTTACATTAATGATCGCATACTGTTATGGCTCTCCACAGATGATTTAGCAGTTCCATTTGGTGCGTTACAAACATTCCCATATCTTGAACTCTCACTAGCACTCGAGAGAGAAAATTTTGCATTCAGTGCAACTTGGGATATATCACAGAACAACAACTTAAGAAGCTCACCAATACCAATTTATCCTACTTAGTATTCATCCGTTTAGGGGACCGTTCAATGTTTTTGATTACTATACAGACAGATAATTAAAATGTGGATTAATTAACAAATGTATAAACTATCCAATCTAATTTCTACCGATGAATGGGATCCTTTTCTGTTTTTATGGGGGGAAAAAATTGGCTGTATTAGAGACAGATCCTGGATGGTGCTGAGTGCTATTAACACTCATTGAATTCAATGGACACTAGGAGCAGGCTGGCAGAAGTGGATTCCAGAGAAAACTTCTTTAAACTGGGGTGTCCCATATCAGACATCAAAATAAGTAATTTTGAAAGTAATATGGGCATTGGAAAAGACAGGAAAAGTGGTTATTTTATATTAGGCATCAATTTTGATTCTGCTGGATAGAAAATAAGAAAAAAATTGTGTTTGAGGACTTCTGTTCCACATAACCTCCCTGAAAGGTGAAGCTGCTGTCTTGGTTCATTTCTGATAGAATCTGCTCAGCAGTATAAGACATGCATGAACTTATTCCAAGGACATATGAAATGTCTCCTAAAAGACCCTTAAAGCACGTAAAGTATTGTTTTCTCCCCCTCTTCTTCAAGACTCTCAGGTTTGCTGGAAAAATTTGAGATTTTTTGCCTGCCTCTGTAGATCAGAGCAGCACTGAAATAAGCCGTTTGTTGAGTTCAGCCCTTCATTACAAGAAAATAAATATTCTAGTCACATATCCGGTTCTAAATTGTAATGCGGGCACAGACTTTTTAAAACTCAGGAAGGTAGTGAGACCTCATGTCTCAGCATCTGTTGGGACTAGAGCAAGGGCTTAATCTTTAAACCTTTCCAAACAAAACCTGCTCGGCAGTTGCTCAGTGAATATGTCTGTGGTGATTCTGAATTAATCTTAGAATAGCAGCCCTCAGGTGGGCTGCGAGTTAGTCTTCCAGTGGGCTGCTGGAAATTGCTGGCAGGCCTAGTGGCTTTGCTCACCCAAAACCGCTTTACCTGTCGGAAGCATCTCAGAACCCATTATGCTAGTTTTCACCACTCCTCTTATGAAGCGCTGTAGAGAACTTCCAGGCACATTGCTGAAGAGTACCAGTCCGGAGTGGTTAAACATGAGCCGGGCCTGAGAATGAGGTTCCTTTTTCCACATCACCCCACTTTGGAGATTGTCTCTAAACAGTCTGGTCACAAAGGGAACAATGGTCCAGATCCCACAAGATGATGTGGGAGAAGCTCAGCAGAATTTGTGCTATTCTACTACAGTTGGAACCTCTCTCTTCTGGCAGCATCCGTAATCTGACATGGTTTTAGTTAGCTGGACGACAACCGCTTATGGGTGTGGCCAAGTTTCCCATGGTCCTGTAAAGTTTGTTTACAGCCACCAGTCCTAGCTCTGAGTGTTCTGTGCTGTTATTTACCTGTAATTTATCCCTAAATGTCTTCTAAGAGCCCAGTGAGCAGTGGAAGTGTTGGTAATCTGCTAGACAATATTGACCTCCCGTGGTTCGACAAATTCTCTGGTTGAGCACTGGTCAGATCCTTTAGGCGCCAGACAAGAGAGGTTCATCCTGTCTCGTTTTGAAGATAAAAAGGAAATTTGATTAGGTCATTATATTGTGCTGCTTTTCTGTCTTCCTTGCCGATTGTTGTAGTTACTTCTGCGCACCAATGCAAGTTTAAAGATCTAAAAGGGGGCTGTATCAAAACATTTTATTTTCCTCATCCTGACACCCTTCCCCAGCCACCCACCTCCCCGCCCCCCGTTAATCCCTCTTCGCATTCTTAATGTTGGCTGTAATGAGTAACGCTTCTTAAATAGGAGAGTGTGAGAGACATAATTATCTCTCATAGCGCCTCCCACTTCTAAAGCAACGAGGGGTCCTGTGGCACCTCGTTGGTTTTGCAGATCCAAACTAACACGGTTACCCCTCTGATACTTCCCACTTCCGAGGCTTGGTAGACCACAGCCGCATTTTTTGGCGAAGAGAATCGTGTTCCACAAACATTCTCCCCCTCATCCTTTGTGTAAGTGTCTGTGTGTGAGGGAGCGGAGGTGGGGAAATTCACAGTAAATAGTAGAGCCCAGGGCTCTTGCCATGCACCATGGAGATTGACAAGAATGGTTTAAATATCTAGAAATGTGGCCATGCTCTTGCATTTGTATGTACATAGCCAGACCAGCATGGTATTTTTTCCTAATTGGAATGCTGTAAAATATACCACAGTAAGTCTATAAATAAAATATACTGGGGCAGATCTTACTCTTTGTAAATAAAGGAGCTGCATCCAGGGCCATCCCTACGTTGCCCAACACAATCCAACCCCCACCTGAGGGGGGAGCAGGAGAGTCCTGTGGGAGCAGAAGCTATGTGGGCTGGGGGGGGAGGGGTTGCCAGCTCTCCAGGATGGAAAGCCATTTACTGCAATGGCGCTGGGCCAGGAGAGTTGGCAACCCAGAGCAGGCAAAGACGTAGGTTCACCTGCAGCTTCAGTGGCAAGCGGTGTGGGCCAGAGGAGGACTCAGGAGCAGCAGACGGCTGCCACGCAGCCAGCCGGAGGGAAGGAGCACTTGGAAGGGAAAGCTGCTGCTTTTCTTCAGATGCTGGGTACGCGACCACTCCCTGCTCCTCTGGAGTCCTCCCCCCTGCGTTTCCACCAGGGGACTCAGCCAACTTTTCCATCCGTGGGGGGTTTCATTAGCTGGAGTTTTCGTGTGTGTGTGTGCGCGCGCGCGCACAGCTTGTACCTCCCTGAATTAGGACTTTGTGGTCTGGCAACATCGGTGGTCTGGCAGGACGAAAGATGTTCCTGGGCCAGGAGCACAGTGGTAGAGGGGCTGTCCCCCAGCAGCCTGGCTGAGGCCAGAAGCAGCGTTCAGTGGCAGGACTAAGACAGGTGTCTGGCATCACACCCAGGGCCAGAGCCATAATCTGGCAGTGGAGCTAGTGTCTGGCTGCCAGGTGTTAGGCATCTGGGGGCCCTAGTGGGGCCAGCATCTGGGAATCCTAGACAGATCCAGCAACCCAGTCCCACCAGAAGCGAAGCTGGTGGCAGATCGGGGTGGCAGGCTGTGGGGCCAGTGGTGGGGAGCTCCCCTGGTCTGGCAAATTCTCTCGTTTGGGGCTGGTTAGGTCCTGGGGTTGCCGGATCAGGGAGGTCCAACCTATACATATAAAACCGGTTCAATAACACATTTTGAAAAGAGGGTGCTGCATGTCCAGAACAACTACCCCATGACTGAAAGTTCATTACGTGCCTGATACAAATCCCATTAAGTCACTGAAAAGAATCCCACTGACTCCAGTGGGGACTGAATCACTCACACTAGAATTCTGGAGGACAGACACAGTATGGCCGTGTCTACACTAGCCCCAAACTTCAAAATGGCCACGCAAATGTTCATTTCGAAGTTTACTAATGAAGCGCTGAAATGCATATTCAGCGCTTCATTAGCATGCAGGCAGCTGCGGCACTTTGAAATTGACACGCCTCGCTGCCGCATGGCTCTTCCCAACGGGGCTCCTTTTTGAAAGGAGCTGATGGGAATAAGGGGACTTCAAAGTAGGCGGGGTCCTTTCGAAAAGGAGCCCCGTCGGGATGAGCCGTGCGGCGGCGAGGCGCGTCAATTTTGAAGTGCCACGGCCGCCCGCACGCTACTGAAGCGCTAAATATGCATTTCAGTGCTTCATTAGTAAACTTCAAAATGGCCATTTGCGTGGCCATTTCGAAGTTTGGGGCTAGTGTAGATGTAGCCTATGAGAAAACTGTTCCATTTCCCTGTAAACTATATCCAAATGCACAACCAACCATTATTATTTCCCACTCTGCCACAGTATCTGAGCGCTTCATACATATTCATGAATAGTCTGCACAGCTCCCCTAGGGGCAGGTAACTATTACCACAATTTTTACCATCTGGGGAATGTCAACACAGAGAAATCAAGAGAAAACAGTCAGCATTTACCATTGACTTCAAGGGCAGCGAAGTCAGGTCATTGCTGTGGGCTTTCGAAAATCCCGCCCTTGGACTTTTATAATTGTGATGCAAGTCTAGGTGTGGATACTTAGTATGGAATTAAAGTTGTTTGTTTTCGTTTAATTTTTATATCCACACCCATTTTCCCTTTATATCACCTTTGCAGTGTTGAGAAGTCTTAATATAAATGAGACTCAGACCCAGAGAATCAAAGACAGGGACAGGAATTGAATTTAGCTCTCCTAAATCTAATCCAGGTTCATTACATGTAAGACCACCCTTCTTTTCCCTTCAGTGTTTCCTTTCCATTTATACACAACAGATGGAAGCTGATTTTCCTTCCCTTACAGCAAGATTAGTATCTCAATTAAGCTGGTGTAATCACAATGCTACTATTGTAACCAAGGGTAGAATTTAGATCAACGAAATGAATGTTTATTAAGTCTTCAAAGTAAAAAATGGAACATATTAGATGAAAGAGGATATGAAAGTTTTCAAATAAAATCAAAGAAATGCAAAGTGAAGAAGGACATTCTAGTTTCTATGTATTTGTTAATACTTTGGTTTTGGGGCTCTTTTTACAATGGCAAGATTTAAGGATGGATATAGTTGCCTGAAAAGTGAATTTTCTGCACTTTCCTAGGGTTTGTTCTGCAGCCTCAATGTAATTTAAACACACTTCCCAAAATGTACGTGTGGAGATGAAGTAGGATGTAGGGCAGATAAGACGCAATTGGATATTAACGATTGCATTCCAGCCTGATAACCATTCTGCCTCTACATTCCGCAGTATTTCTTGGAAATGCTAATTTCATGTATATTGCAGCAACCTCTCTCTCTGCAGGGTGAAGAATTAATTCATTTCGAGGGGAAATGCTGTCCTGAATGTATTTCAAGGGATAGTTACTGTATGTATAAAGACCATTCCAAAAATGTGAGTATCCTGGTAATTTGGAACGTATAACACGGGTTGTTATGCTTGTGAGGGTTTGGAGAAGTGAAAGTTTATCTCCTAAAAGTCTAGAAAGAACATCATTCATTGGGTCTTACAAGACCATAATCCGTTAATATTACTTATCCAGAGGGTTTTTGCATTTTATAAAATCTGCTTGTTTATAATTTTCAGCACCACATAAGTCTCCTGAGGCTCTTTTTATTACATGGAGGAAAGCAGAGCAAATTGAATCAATCATTCCTGTGTAATGTTTTATGTACATGCCCTTAAGTTTTCAATGCACCTCATGGGGTTTAAAATGTTTGACTTTCATTACAGTCAGTGGGATCGACACAGCCAAAGCTCAGTGCAGCTTTCTGAAAATGTTCCCTATTGATTACTGTTTTCACTGCAGCAGAAGTCTCTTACTCAGGGTTATTTGCAATCAGCCTTTCTTCTACAAGACAGTTTCTTTTGATGAAGCACAGGAGGAGATAGGATGACTGTATTTCCCTATGCTAACTATGGCACAACTGGTAAAATTATTTACAGTCCAGGTAGTTGACAGCAATCAGAGTTATGCAGTGTAGACACACAAATTCACATCAAGTTGACTGAGCCCCTGTTTTTTAAGTGAATATTGAATATTCACTCTATATAGGTGAATTTTAATTTTATATTGAATACCTGGAGTCTATTTACCCTCTTATATCTAATGCAGGGGTGAACAAACTTTTTAGGTCGTGCCCCACTTTTCAGCCCTACAATTAGCTGGGCCCCCTGCCCCCTCCACAGGGAGGACCCCAGGAAGGGATGTGGGATGTGGGAGGACCACAGGAAGGGATGTGGGTGGGGGTGCACGCTGGCCGGAGGTTCAGGTGGTGAGTGAGCAGTGCTCCTCCTGGGGGGAGTGGGGAAGCGCTATGGGGCTGGGCCGGCTGCGATGCCGCAGGAAAAGCCCGAGCGCTGTGCTGGGACACCCCTCAGCCAGCTCGGCCTTCACTGCCGCCTCAGCCCAGCAGCAGGGCAGGTGCCACTGGAACCAGTTGGCTCCCATCTCCTCTCCCCGGCCCCGAGGTTCCGCTGCATCGCCAGCCCTCTGCCATGGTGGGCTGACGCAGCAGAACCTGTGTGGGGGAAGGAGGGACTGATCACGCTATGTCCCCGCCCCCACAAAGTGTCGTGACCCCCATTAGGGGTGTCCCCCCGGTTTGTTCACCCCTGCTCTGTTTGCTTGGGGAGAAGTCACACACGCACACACACAAACAGAGGGGGACACGAAGGGTCACAGCCCCAGTTCTTCAGATTTCTGTCAGGGTTCATACCCGAACTTGGCAAGCAGCAGCCTTTCGGCATTGCGTGGCAGGGAAAGGCTTCCAGGTGCCGGCGGGTGGAGGTAGGGAGTCGTCATTACCCAGCTTATGTCTTTGCAGAGGTCGTGTCGCCATCCTTCTCCCTGGTTCCCCTGTGCCTAGAAGAATCTTATCCCTTCCTGCCCACAGAAAGGCAGCCAATACCTCCAGCCTGCTGCTGTCCACTGACATAACCCAGTCACCCCTTCTTCCCTGGCTAAAGTACGGGCAGGAAGGGGTTAAGTGCTAAGGATGCATTGTGTGTGAGAACCTGACTGCGGGGGCTTTAGTGAGCCCAGACGGGGAGGTGGCTCAGCGGGGGAGTGTGCCTGGGGACGGAGCAGCCCCGCACTTCCTGGGCGCAGGACCTAGGGAGGAAGGTGCTGAGTGCCCCTGCCCAGGGGGCTGTTGCAGAGCCTGCAGGATAAGGGCATGAACAGGCTGGAAGTAGTTTCCTCTCCTGCATTGTGTGAGACTTTGGCTTGGCTCCCCAGGCCAGAGGATCTTGGGCTTTGGCTGGGTGGCAGCCCAGCCAGAGACAGTGGGGGAAGGAAGCAGCTGCCAGTGAGGCTATTGGATTGACGGTTGAAGCACTGTTATCTTCTTGAGTATGGCATAGTTCATGCCAGAGATCGCGGTGATATATTTCTTACCAAAGCAATGACAAGCGTGAAGGATTGCGGGACTGATCATCGCCTCATTTGATCCACAATGAACATGAAGATTGCCCCCAAGTGTAAGCTGCAAAAGAAGAAGTCAGGCACCAGCTTGAAGGTTCAAGATCTGAAGGAGCCCATTAAGTGCAACCACTTCCATGCAGTCTTAAGTTATGTCTACACTAGGGAAAGTGAGTTGATTGCAGGTATGCAATTCTGGCTAAGGCAATTGTGTATCTAGAAGCGACGTGTCTTCAATTGACTTACCTGGCTATCCTCACTGAAGAAGGTCGACAGGAGAGTTTCTCCTGTCAACCTCCCTTGTTCCCCATGAGATGCTGACCCCAATAGGTCAATTTCATGCATCTCTACCAGACATGTGAAATCGAACCCCAGAAAATTGACCTTGAGTGGGTCAATCTTCTGGGGTAGTGTAGACATAGCCTTATTAGAAGAGCTTACCTCAGAATATCCAGAGGAAATTGAGGAACCCTGGAGCCAGCTGAAATCAGTAATCATCAGTGCCTGTGAGAAAACCGTAAGCTACCAAACCAGAAAAGATCAGGACGGGTTTGCCAGGAATGATGTTGAAATCGAACAACTCGTCGATAAGAAGACAATGGCATTTCAAGCTTGGCAGAATAACATAAAGTATAATACAAAGACAGATGTCCATACCACGGTGAGGGCAGAAGTCAAGCACAAAAACAGTGAACTCAAGAACAAATGGTGAGCTGAGAGAGTGCAACAGCTCCAACATCTCATGAATATCTATAACACACATGGTTTCTTCAGTGCCATTAAGGCCGTCCATGATCCATGTTATTGTGGCATGAATCCTCTTCACTGTAAGGATGGAATCAAACTTCAGAAGGGCAACAAAGCTATCAGTTTATACTGGAAAGAATATTTTGAAGATCTTACTAACTGTATCTCCATGGTTGCAGCCCTCAACACCCCTCAGCGACCACCTGGCGATGAACTTGGAGACCCTCCCAATTTGCATGAGGTACACAATACCATTAAGCAGATGCAGAACAGCAAGGTCGCAGATCCAGATGGGATCCCTACTGAAAACTTTAAAGATGGTAGACCAGAACTACTTTGCAGCTTTACCTGCTCATCCTTAAAATCTGGATAACGGAGGAAATACCCAGTGAACAAAGGATGCCCAGATTGTCACCCTTTTCAAAAAAGGGAATAAGGTAGACCATGGAAACTATTGGGGTATCTCGCAGGAAAAGTTGTGGCATGGATCCTTGCAACTCACCTTCTTCCCTTGTCACAAGAAATTTTACCAGAGTCACAGAGTGGTGTCCAACCATGTTGCGTAACTGCAGATATGATCTTCACAACACAGCAGCTGCAAGTGTCGGGAGCAAAACCAACCACTGTGTATGGCTTTCATTGCTCCTACTAAAGCCTTTGATTTAGTGAATTGCTGTGCCCTCTGGATTGTCCTTTTGAAGAAAGGATGTCTTGATAAATATATCACTGTCCTAAAGTTGCTTCACAACAACATGAAAGTGACTGTTCTGAGTAGTATTGGCTCCCAGGGTGAGTCTTTCAAAGTACAAACAGGAGTCAAACAGGGCTACATCATCACCCCAACCATGTCTGCGGGTGTTATTGCCATCATTCTTTACTAATTGCTTGGAGCTCCCAGCTGGCATTGAAATCATTTGTAGAAAGGATGGAAAGCTGTTCAGGCTTAGTAGGCTTAACATTAAAAGTAAAATTTCCACCACATCTATTCTGGAACTTCTGTACACTGATGACAATGTAGTTTTTTAGTTTAGATCTTCAAGCAACCCTGAACATGTTTGCTGATGCTTACCCATGTCTTGGTCTCAGGCTCAACATCAAGAAGACCAAAGTGCTCCATCAGCCCTCTCCAAATGAGTTACCACATGCTCCATCTATTAAAATCAGTGGAGAAATACTGGAGAATATTGACCATTCCTATACCTTGAAAGTCATCTCTCATTAAGGCAGATATTGATGCAGAAATCCAGCACCATCTGAGCTGTGTCAGTGCAGCCTTTGCTCGTTTATGGCATAGGGTTTTTTCATGATGATGGCATTCAAACAGACACCCAGCTTCTTGTTTATCAAACTGTTATTCTCCAAATGTTGTATGGGTCTGAAACCTGGACATCCTACCTTTGAAAGACATCACCGGTGCTATCTCTGCAAGATCTTGAAGATCAAATGGGAAGACAGACAGACAGACCAATGTTAGTGTTCTGGAAGAGACAAAGACCACCAGTATTGAGGCAATGATCATCCATCAACATCTCCACTGGACAGGTCATGTTGTTCAGATGCCAGAATATCACTTTTCCAAACAGGTCCTGTTCTCCCAGCTGAAAGAAGTGTACTGTAAGATAGGAAGACAACGGGAGCATAATAAGGACTTGAAGGATAACTTGAAGAGGTGCAATATTGACACTGACACTTAGGAGACATTCGCTCAGCATTACTTAAAATGGAGACAAGTCCTACAGGATGGTCCCCCTCATTTTGAATTTGCCTGCCAACAAGAGGTGCAGGAGGCAAGAGAGATGATCAACAGCCTCCTGCCATATCTGGAAACATCTGTCCTCACTGTATGAGAACTTATGGTTCGAGGATAGGCCTTATCAGCCACCTGAGGATCCACAGCTATCATGGAAGATGATTATACTTGGCAAGGAGTGATCACCATCATTTCATATTTCAGCTCATGCATTATACTTTTTAATAGGGAAACCTTCAGGAAAGATATAAGACCATCTAGGAACCAGACTGAGCTTCTCTCATGCTTTTACCACCCACAATTACAGTCACTAAGCATAGATACTGGTCCCTGTTAGCAACCCCAGGGGATGGTCCATGACAGAGAACCTCCCCACCCAGGGGGGCTAGCGAAGCTTGTGCTAGCACTGTGAAAAGAACTGTGCAGATGGTGCTTTGAAGTTACTACGGGCTGCAGCCCACCCCGCTCACAAAGCTTGAGTTAGGCACAGCTATTTTTAGAGAACTCCCCCCCAGCCCAACTCTGTCAACCAAGGCTGGGAAGCTCACTTCAGCAAGCCATGTAAATGTATGCAAAGAAGTAGCTGGGATAATGGTCCTTGCCATTCCCTTCGCCAGCATAATTAGCTGGCCAGGCAGTGTGCGGCACCATCCTAAAAAACGTTTTTTGTAACGGAAAGTCCTTACCCCTTAGTGTGCTGGAATTCCCTGCGTGTGTTAACAAAGCAGTTGCTAACAGAAAAAAAGGGGCGTCGTGAATTTAATTACACTTTCAAAAGCCTTTGGTAAAAATCCTCCTGAAGAGGCATTTAAGAAACTAGTAAAGAAGGTAAAAAACAAAGTTCTGTCATAGACTAGGGAGAGGCCAAAAGATGGAAAACAAACAGCTGCAATAAATGGCCAGTTTTCAACATGCAGAAGATTAGCAGTGGAGGACCCAAGTTGTCTGTACGTGGCCATGTTGTTTAATATATTTATCAATGAATTGGGGAAAAGGAATAGAATTACAAGGTGGCAAAATCTGATGATGAGACAAAATTATCTATGTTGCTTAAGACTCAGGAAAGATAGAGGGAATAGAGAGAGGTGATTGCGCAGCATAGTGGCAAATGGACTTCAGTGTTAATAACAAATAACCCACATTGGACAGAATAATGTGAACTATTTATACAACTGGGTAAGTTCTAAATTAACTTGAACCACTTGGGAAAAATTCTGAGAGAAATAAAATGTAAGAGGAGACTTGACAGAGGTGTGTGAATGTTCCTGTGTATTCTCTCAGACTTTTATATGTGAACAATACAACTGAAAGATTATACATTAAAAATAGATAAAGGAAAGTACTTTTCCACAATGACAAGTTAACCTATGGAAGTCACTGCCGTAGTTTATATTTGAGTGCAAGAACTTAATGGGATTTAAAAAAGACTTAGATGTTTATATGAATAATGGGAACCTCTGTAATTACATTAGAACTGATAAAATTATATGGGACACAACTCTTATTTTTCATGCTGTAAGCCCTGAAGCAATGGATGGTGATTCAGAAGAATAAATTCCTCTCTGGGCAGCTTATTTGTTCATGATACAGATTCATGTACTTTTCTTGGAAGTACCTATAAATGTCCGTTCTAGAAGACAGGCTATTAGACAAGATACAAAACAGACATGACATCCAATGCGTTCCTTTGGTGGTGGTGTCAGAATTTGGTAGATAATGATAGTATCTGTGTTCAGTTCTCTGGTTGATGTGGGGATTACCACAGATCGCAAAGCATCTGGTTTGTGTGGAAGCTCTCCTGTGACTGGAGTCACAACTCATTGTGCAGATTTCTAGCTGGCCGCTAGAGCGTAGCTGTTCATTGTGCGCGGTGTGATCATGACGCGGCCCGGTGCTAAACTCTGCATCACTGCAGTGTGAAGGGAGCCCTCGCGAAAGGCGTTCAATACTGTCTTCTGCAGAATGGAGAGAAATGGGAAGAAGGCCTGTGCAAGGAATGTGAATGCCGGGACACCAAGGTGATCTGCTACCGACGCTCCTGTCCTTCCTGCCCGTTGGGCAGCCTGTCAGTAAAGGTGGAGGGCGACTGCTGCCTGCAGTGCCAGTCAGGTATTTGTGAGAAGCAGCTTCGTCTGGAGTTTGTAGTTCTGTACAGGGTGGATTCTGAGCCTGGTCATATTACAGGCTGCGGGGAGAGGTATAAGTCCTCATAACCCTGCCCCTCACAGCTCAGGCCAGGAAATGACATTCTTTTACAAATATCAGAGAGGTAGCTGTATTAGTCTGTATCTTTGAGAACAACAAGAAGTCCTGTGGCACCTTATAAACCAACATATTTTGGAGCATAAGCTTTTGGAGCAAAGACCCGCTTCATCAGATGCATGAGTGGGGCGGGGCGGGGCGGTGTTTCAGAGGGGTATTTAAAGGGTGGGGTCCCAGTGAAAGGGAGGGCCAGAGCTGACAAGGTCTATTCAGTCAAGGTGGAAATGGCCCATTATCAGTAGTATGTATCAAAGGAGGGAAAAACAAGTCAGATCAGACAGGGGAATATGACCCAGTGTCAGAGTCTAATGTGGAGATGTTAACACCGAGGTCAGAGAAGCTCCTTTTGTAAGGTGTGAGCCACTCCGAGTCTCTGTTTAATCCTTGGTTGATGGATTCAAATTTGCAAATGAATTGCAGCTCAGAGATTGCTCTCTCCATTTGATTTTTGAAATTTCTTTGTTTTAGGACCGTCACCCTTAAATCTGCTACTGAGTGTCCAGGGAGATTGAAGTGCTCTCCCACAGGCTTCTGTACATTACTGTTCCTGATGTCTGATTTATGTCCATTTATTCTTTTACGTAGAGACTGTCCAATTTGGCCAATGTAAAACACAGTGAGGCACTGCTGACACATGATGGCATATATTATATTAGTAGATGTGCAGGTAAAGGAGCCCCTGATGGTATGGTTGATGTTAGGCTGATGTTCTTTCGCAAATGCTCCCTGGTATTTCAGTGGCCTAAACAGGGAGTGTGGTGCTTAGCAGAAGTGCCCTGTGGTCAGAAAGCACCTTGCTACCGCCCGTCTGTAGCACGATGTAGTCTCTGCCTGCCTCAGGTCAGCTCCCCACTTCAACTACCACAGCTAATCCAGGCACTGCTTTCTAGGTCTTAGAAACCTTGCCGTCAGCATACAGGTTAGCGCCTGGCCTGTGTCAACCTCCGAGCATCAGTGCAGAGCATCCATCTACTGGTCCCGGTTCACTCACAGTACTCACAGATTCACTGCTTCAGAGAAATAGTGCGCAGCAGTACCTCAGATTAACCTGCCACTTAACCCACAGCGTGTTTGTTGTGAAATCTGCTATATAACAGAGGCTGGGTCAACACTTCCCCCCCAGCTTCAAAGGGAGCATGGTAATCAGGGCCACAGGAGATTACTAATGAAGTGCTGCTGTGAATATGCAGCACTTCATTAGGCTAATTTTCCCCCATGGCAACTTCGAAGTGTCAAACTTTTAAGGAGTAAAGAGATTTCGAAGTAGCGTGAGCACTTCGAAGTGCCCTTGGTTACACACAGGTCGGCACTTTGAAGTTTAACGTGTCGAAGTTGCCATGGGGGAAAATTAGCCTAACGAAGTGCTGCATATTCACTGCAGCACTTGGTTAGTAATATCCTGTGGCCCTGATTACCATGCCCCCTTTGAAGTTGGGGGCAAGTGTAGACAAACCCATAGAGAGTCAAGTAATATCAAGCAGAAATTTTAGAAGCAGGGATATATCATATAAAATCATAAAATGCATTTTAGAGCCTAGACTTCATTAACCAGATATTCTCCTCTCTAGCAGAGTGTTGTTCAGCAGATATCTATGGAGCGCTGTACAGCCAGACTGATTGTAACCTTTCTTTCAAGAGATATACCCGCTGTCAGTTTGCCTCCACAGTGAAGGATTCTCTGGCTCTCTTTGCGTTCCAAGATATACCAGATGAATTTTTTATTCTGGACATCTGCTGCCGTTTGTTTCTTCTTGAGGATTTCCTCTCGCAATGATTTTACAATTTCTCAATACACACAGTGTACAAATAGGTTGACAAAAAGCCAATGACAGAACAGGGTTCTAGATGTCAGTCACCTCCTGCCTGAAAGGAATATCTCTGAGATAATGTCACCAGTGACCTGCCTTATCTCCAAGACCTTCAGAACGTAATTTTCAGCATAGGCATATAATTCCATATTGTGCATGAAGGCATTGCTCAATCATTATGACAAGCAGTGGGCAACTCGCTCAAGAGAGCCATATGCCAGCTTTTGGTAAACTATTATGCAGATAGCCAACCCAGGGCTGTCTATAAACCCCATGCACCTCCTGTGTTCTCAGCCTGTTGGCTTTCTCAGTCACACAGAGTACATGCAGCTGTTTGAGGTTTGATAGTGCAATCCTTACCCAGACTGGTTAATCCCGTTAACTTCAGGGGGAGTGCTTGTGGTTGAAGATGCTCACCAGTGTCAGTAAAGGTCATGCAACTTAGTCCTTGTTTTCTCCAGGCGTCTTAGTTTTACTGGGTGTCTCGGTGTTCTCATGATGACTTCCTTAGATTTCAGCTTTACTGCATCTGTTTGATTTGGGGATTTCAGTGTAGGCCTAAGACTTGAGCCAAAGATTCTTAATGACTTCAGTGGAGTTGGAACAGGCCCCTAACGTCTATCCTTTAGCAAAATAAAAAGAATTAGTATTTGCAGGCTGTTGTCTTGGAAATGTTTTTAATTCCCTTTTTTTTTTAAATTATGAAATCTTCTAACAAACAAAAAAAGCTCTCCACCCCACTATGAGAAGGCTTTGTGAAGTTTATGGGCTTATGATTAATTTCCACTTCAAGGTACTCACTTATATCATAATGCCACTGCCAGTTCACCTGGGGTTGAATTAGAGCCAGTTAATAATTATCTGGAAGCATCAAAATAGCTTTGGCCGTATAACAATTTTGCATATAAATTATTTTTTTCTGCAGGCTGTTGTCATTTCCCTTTATTTGCATTTCATAGTTGATAGGTTTTATTTTCAGATTCCTAATTTTTCATATTGGCAGTAGCTTTTCTTGCACTCAACTCACTTTGGTTAATCAAGGTGCTCCAATGAATGGTTAGCCACAGGAAAAAGAAAACAATTTCACAGTTCAATTATGCCATCATTGCAGATGCAGCTCAGAGTGGCAGTCAGATAAATATTTTAAAGCTTATTATTTGTTGAACAGAAAAAAATAAGGCAAGCGTCCCATAAACTTAGAAACATCTCGTAGGCTACAGAAGGTGCACTATTAGAATACAAAAAAAAAAAAAAAAAGAGAACATAACAGGTTAGTGTGGGAGGCCCAAATTCAGTTTCCTGCCCTGTGATAGACTTCCTAGGTGAACTTGGGCAAGTTGCTTAGGGAATAACATTTTCAAAATCTCATAAGTCCCATTTTCAAAACGACTGCTACTGCAGTCCCATTGACTTCCAGTGAGACTTAGGTCCTAAATGCCTAAGTCACTTAGGTGCTTTAAAAATGGTTACTCTCAGTTCCTCATTTCTACAATGGGGATCATAGTACAGCCCTACTTTGTAGGGATGTTGTGGGGGATAAATTAAAGATTGTGAAAGTTCAGATGCTGTGACACAGCGGACAGTTCCAAGGCAAAATGTGACTATGATTTCAGAGCATTACATTGTATTTTGAGGTCACTATCTTCTGGGCTGGATTTTCCAAAGAGCTTAGCTCTCATGGAGGCACTTCAGTATGGCAAACAGATGTGAAAATATTCCCGGTACTCACAAGTTCTCATTTGTATCAATAGGAGCTGCTGAGAGTTTAATGCTTTTTAAATTCTGCCTGTTTCATTAAGGTGCCTGATTGAACTTTGGAAAATAAGATCTCCTAAGATCTTTGCATGGGATTATGTAGCGCCAAACTGGCTTTCTGCATGCTCACTGCATCCTTGAAATTCCTTGCTACAGGCTCACCAACTGCTTCCCACCACGCTGCAAGAAAGGCAACGAGAGTTTTGCAACACAATGCCCCATCTGATGAATCTGTAAAACCTTCCAAAATTTTAACTCTTTAGTACAGGATTCTTCCAACTCTCACCCAGTCTTGTCCCCACTTTCCCACAAATGTGTATGAGGGAAGTTCTCTCACCCCAATGTTTTCATGAAGCTAGTGTGAATTGCTGTTCTCTGACATGCCTTTGGGCAGAAGACCCACACTCTCCTACCTGTGTGTCATGTCACGCTCTGCGCTGAGGCTTGCTCATGTGACAACAACTGGGCCTGCTTTCAGGGATGACCGTGGATTAGTGCAGAGAGCTTTGCTTCTGGAAGGAGTACAGACTGTGCACTACGGCTACGTCTACACGTGAAGCCAACATCGAAATAGCTTATTTCGATGTAGCAACATCGAAATAGGCTATTTCGATGAATAATGTCTACACATCCTCCAGGGCTGGCAACGTCGATGTTCAACTTCGACGTTGCGCGGCACCACATCGAAATAGGCGCTGCGAGGGTACGTCTACACGCCAAAGTAGCACACATCGAAATAAGGGTGCCAGGCACAGCTGCAGACAGGGTCACAGGGCGGACTCAACAGCAAGCCGCTCCCTTAAAGGGCCCCTCCCAGACACAGTTGCACTAAACAACACAAGATCCACAGAGCCGACAACTGGTTGCAGACCCTGTGCCTGCAGCATGGATCCCCAGCTGCCGCAGCAGCAGCCAGAAGCCCTGGGCTAAGGGCTGCTGCCCATGGTGACCATAGAGCCCCGCAGGGGCTGGAGAGAGAGCATCTCTCAACCCCCCAGCTGATGGCCGCCATGGAGGACCCGGCAATTTCGACGTTGCGGGACGCGGATCGTCTACACGGTCCCTACTTCGACGTTGAACGTCGAAGTAGGGTGCTATTCCGATCCCCTCATGAGGTTAGCGACTTCGACGTCTCGCCGCCTAACGTCGAAGTTAACTTCGAAATAGCGCCCGACGCGTGTAGCCGCGACGGGCGCTATTTCGAAGTTAGTGCCGCTACTTCGAAGTAGCGTGCACGTGTAGACACAGCTTACATGTCTTAGGAGTAAGGTAGCTACCAAGCAATGGAGATGGTTCTACAGGCGTATAGGGACAGGACAGCCCGATTTTTGTTTGTTTTTCATTGTGGCTTTTCCACTTAGGACAATCCCTGCTCTTTCTCTTCTTCCTCCTTTGGGGAACTCCACTTCCTGAAAGCATTACTCAGAGATGCCCCTCACTGAAGTCAGTAGGGTTTTGGGTCTGAATGAAGACTGAGTAAAGGCTCCAGGATCGTGTCCCGGTTGAAAGATGGGTGTAGAACAGATGGTTCTCCTTCTTCTGGGTGAAAATGATTGAGCAGGAGAGATTCCTCTGCCTCCACAGAGAAGCCAGCCTTGCACTTTGAGAAACACTGGCTCTAGAGAAATGCCTTGTCTCAACCTTGTCCTCTCAGTTGCTTTCTCTGTGTAACAAAACGCAAGTCTTCACTGTGGTGCCACATCAGCACACCTGGAGCACATCTGGTGAAGACACACACTGCCAATGGGAGAGTGCTCTCCTACTGGCATAATTACTCCACGTCGGTGAGAGGTGAATGCCATGTCAGCAGGAGAGTGTTTTCTGCCGATACGCTGCCGGTGTGGATGGCGCAAAATGTGTGTCTTGCCAGGGGAGGAAGAAGAGAAGGGCTTTTTCGTACTGCCGAGCAATGCAAGTGAGATCAATTTAAGTGATAGTGTAGATGTGCCCTGCAGGCCTTTTTCCAGCTTGACTTGGCTAAATGCCCATTGCCTTTGTTGTGGGATTTGGCCTAAAGTAACCCAGATTTCAGTTGTCATGGGCCATTAATTTTTCCTGGCGTTAAGCCCATCACTGAAAAGAAACAAGGTGGATTGTTTGTGATTAATGCCAGGTTGGATAACTTGAATTAAATGCAATGCTTATCCAGTCTGATAAAACACAGCATTTAACCGCTCACATGCCATTTTTGAGAATATACCTTGAACCAGGAGCAGAGGGGCCATGAATTGAGTTTTAGTTTGACTACTGCATGTGTGTTATTTCCAGCTCTCTGGATACAAGGCACGCAGTGCTGGCAGCTTCTTTCTCTTTTGTTCTTCATGCTAGTGCAATGCCACTCAGACTGTTTGACCTGCTCTCAGTCCTTTGACCACTGTGACGTCTGCCGTGATGCAACCAGCTGGCTCCAGAATGGCCGCTGTGTCAGGAGCTGTGATTCTGGATTCTATCAAGATGCTGGGGTTTGCTTAGGTATGGCACACGTTCCAATCTCAGCTGACTTGTTTCTTTCAGACTGCTGCTTTAGTTCTAGAGTGCTGCTTATTGGCATACCTGGACGCTATTGTATGGAGACCTTGCTCCTTATTATTTCTTACGGTATGTCTACACAGCAAAGTTGTTCTAGAATACCTTATTCCAGAGTTGTTATTCCAGATTATGCTATTCCAGAACAATGCATCTACACTACAGGGAAGCCCTGGAATAAGCAAATTTATTCTGAAATAGTGTGTCTACACACAATAGAACCTCTTTCGGATTACAGCCTCTTTCGGATTAGCACTGCTTCTAGGGTCTCTAATCTGAATTAATATGTCTACACAGGAGAATTATTTTGGAATAAACTATTCTGGAATATTTTATTTCAAAATATCCCCTATTTCCTGTCTACGCAGCTCCTATTCCGAGAGGTGCTATTCCTCATAGAATGTTAACCAAATTTGAAGTAAGACGTATGCTATTATGAAATTATTTCAGTATAGTGGTTGCATTGTGGAGATGGTCGCAAAGTTTGTTTAGACTAGCGGCCGTAATTCCGAAATAACTTTGCTCTGTAGACGCACCCTTTGAGAAGTGGAATTATAACGCTAATACAGATCTTTGTAAGGTTAGTCTCTCAGTTCTGGGATCAGGAAAGCTCTGAGACACTGCTTCATAGTCTATTGATTTCAACCGCTCTACAGGAGAGCTCATTAGAAAATCTAGAATTTCCAAAATTTCTAGCAAAAATGGATCCAGTATTTTTTCAACCATCTTTAGTCTCAGATGCTTTCTCACTCAGAGGGGCTTCCCTGAATTTCGCCTGCAGACTGACCCTGTACAGTTCAGAATCCCTGCACAATGGCAGGTTAAGGTTACACTGTTTCTCTTCTTTTCCCTTTCCCTTCGACAGCCTGTATGGAGATGTGTGCCACCTGCACCAATGGGTTTGAGTGTACCTCCTGCCGGGGATCCCTGCTGATGAAGTATGGACAATGCGTGGCATTGTGCGGGGACGGATTCTTCCAGGATCACCTCCGCTGTACAGGTAACTTACGAACAGAGCTGCCGGGTGAAAACTACACAGACCCTTGATGAAGCAACAGTCTGCATCCAGAGATCCATTGCCAAGATGAGGGCAAACATGTTCAGTGCCACCATGCTGCAAAATGACAGAATCCCGTAGGGTTAAGATGATGACAGATGGGAGAAGGATGCGCTCTTTGAAATTCTAAATCCACTCCATTTTCCAAGAACCATCTGCTTCCGACACCTCCACTCGTCAACCCTGTTGATTGAGCCAGTCCCTATTCAGATTCAGAAGTCTCTCTCCTGGAAATATTATTGGCTTCTTCTCCTGGGGGGTGAGAGAACTGCTGTATTTTACCATTGACCTAAAATCCACCTCCATTTACTGGAGTCCAATTCTTTGGTGTATACTTTGTGTTCAGCACAGGCTAAACCACAGCTACTGAAATCAGCTCTCCCCAGGAGGCAGCAGCAGGGCTGTTTATTAGAGCGAATTAGAGAGTGATACGGAATATGGCAGGTAGCCAGAGAGAGTCACACACAAAAATCCATCTCCCTTTGGTGATGTTTTCCTGCTTTTCACATGTCTCATTGCCAGCACATCTCTTGCACTAGCTCTTCTCATTGGAGTGCCTGGGGAGTCTGAAACAGGGGAAAATGTCTCTAAGGCTACGTCTACACGTGCACGCTACATCGAAATAGCTTATTCATAGGCTATTTCGATGAATAACATCTACATGTCCTCCAGGGCTGGCAACGTCGACGTTCAACATCGATGTTGCGCAGCACCACATCGAAATAGGCGCTGCGAGGGAACGTCTACACACCAAAGTAGCACACATCGAAATAAGGGTGCCAGGAACAGCTGCAGACAGGGTCACAGGGCGGACTCAACAGCAAGCCGCTCCCTTAAAGGGCCCCTTCCAGACACAGTTGCACTAAACAACACAAGATCCACAGAGCCGACAACTGGTTGCAGACCCTGTGCATGCAGCATGGATCCCCAGCTGCCGCAGCAGCAGCCAGAAGCCCTGGGCTATGGGCTGCTGCACACGGTGACCATAGAGCCCCACAGGGGCTGGAGAGAAAGCGTCTCTCAACCCCTCAGCTGATGGCTGCCATGGCGGACCCCGCTATTTCGATGTTGTGGGACGCGGATTGGCTACACGTGCCCTACTTCGATGTTCAACTTTGAAGTAGGGTGCTATTCCCATCCCTTCATGGGGTTAGCGACTTCGACGTCTCACCGCCTAACGTCGATTTCAACTTCTAAATAGCACCCAACACGTGTAGCCATGACGGGCGCTATTTCGAAGTTGGTGCCGCTACTTCGAAGTAGTGTGCATGTGTAGACGCGGCCTAAATGAGCGTACTGCTGTTCCTTTCTACAGGTTGGGATAGGATAGGGAAGTTGGGACTTTTTGATTCTGCTCATTCCTTTGAAATATTCTTACTTTGTCCAAACGGACATTCAGCCTCCTTTGTGCTGACAGATACCTAAGTAAGCATTTTTCTCTATACGATACTGGCCCTTTTAAAGGGGTCGTAAATTCTTTCTGAGACCAGTTCAGCAAAGAACTTGACTACATGTTGACTTCAGGCATCTGAGCAGTCCTAATGAGTTCTGTGGCAATACTCATTGGCTTAAAGTATAGCACATGTTTAAATGCTTTTGCTGAATTGAAGTTGAACGCAGGAGTTCCAATTGTTGACCATTGCTTTTCTGTAATTGTCTGTGCCAGTGGTTTGTGACGGATTTCAGGTTTTGAATGCTCATGTCTAAATCACCTTAAATTTGATTAATGGAACTGGATCAACATCTAGATGCTTGAATTAAAGGTTTGGGCCCTGTTATGTTAGGTGCTGTACACACATTTAATGAAAAGGCAGTCCGCTAGCCTAAAAGAATTTGCTGTCCAAATGCTAATTAATATATTAGGGTAGGGTAGGGTAGGGTAGGTTATAGTTAGGTTAAGTTATGGCTAGGTATGGTTATGGTTAGTTTATGGATAGGTTTTAGTTAGGTTATGGTGTGGTTATTGTTAGGTTGTGATTATTGTTATGGTTATGATTAGATTATGGTATGCTTATGGCTAGGGTTTGGTTGGGTTATGGTTGTGGTTGTGGTTATGGTTCGGTTAGGCTATGGTTATTGTTTGGTTATGGTTTGGTTCGGTTAGGTTAGGTCGTGGTTTGGTTAGTTTATGGTTATGGTATGGGTATGGTTCGGTTATGGTTATGGTTAAAGTTATGTTAACATTAGATTAAGGTTAGGTAACTTTAAGGTTAGGTTGTAGTTTTGGTTAGGTTAAGGTTAGGTTATGGTTATGGTTTGGTTATGTTTATGTTATTTCTGCCTGTTCCTGCTGTTTTTATTGGCGGTGACTATGCATTTTGAAGGCAGTTGAAAAAGACAAATGTGTCAGTTTATTACCAGGCTGTAGTGAACGGGCTTTGCATTCCATCCGTGTTCATACCCATGCATGCCTGTAGTAGAAAGTTGCTGGGAAAATTTGTTCATGTTTCCTCAAGAGAATTAAACCAATTTGCTTTAGTTCTGCCTGGCTGCATTTTCTGCATAAAATAAAACTGGCAGAAAAAGCCTCCGATTGCAGACCTAATCCATAACTAATTTCCATCCAAGCTTTCTTTGTGTGCTCTTCGTTTTTGTATGCATGT
This sequence comes from Carettochelys insculpta, assembly GCF_033958435.1. Taxonomy (NCBI): domain Eukaryota; kingdom Metazoa; phylum Chordata; order Testudines; family Carettochelyidae; genus Carettochelys; species Carettochelys insculpta. The sequence goes on along the minus strand of NC_134140.1, from coordinate 126,998,466 downwards.
GGTCAGGTTGTCCAAATTATCTTTGCGCCTTTCAGTAAGCAGCATATTTTCTTAATGCTTTCAGTTAAGTTTGTCAATAGAATTCTGTACGAGCATGTTCAAATCCTCAATTGGTGTAAATTGGTGCAGAAGATCTGACCCTATGAAGGGAAAGGACCTGTGAGAAAAGATTTCTTAGTCTACCTTGCTTTTGCAGGACTGTTCTCTGAAGTGTAGGAACAAGCCCCAAAGATTCAGTCTTGCTTCATCATTTGTTATTTAGGAAGGCCTAATCTCAAACTAAAATAATGACTGGAAAATGGGGTTTGTTTTGAAATAGAACAACAGAGCCACTAAGGAAAAAGAGAAATTGAAAGTCAGTAAGAAGGCTGATTCAGATAACTAGCGTCACGATTAATATTCACAGCCAGTGAGAGATAGAGGTAGAACATGGAGGCTGGTGTGCTAAGATGAGACACACACAAACAAGAAAAGGACTGAGAAAAGAAAAGTCAAGGGAGTGAAAAAAGAAAGAGCTTTGCTCTGAAAAACAAGACCAGTGAAGGGCTTGAAGCCTTCTCTAAACCCATTCTTCCTTTTCCTTGCAATTTAATAATTCACATTTCAGGGTGTATTAATCCTCACAAAGTCTAACCAGAACTCAGGCTTTGCTGCTTCGATCTATTCAAATGGGAATATTGAAATATATAACCTGGTGTAACAGACAACGCCTACATCATACTAAAGTGCTTGGATTTTTTATTAAGGACTCTTTATTAATGGGTCTTTAGCTGATTTAGTTATAGAAGTTCATCTCTCAAGAAAGGAAGTCTCACTGTTGCTAAGCAGATTTACTGCAGGCAGCTAGCAGTCCATTGCCATGAACTGTTCAGTTTATGAGTCACTTAGACATACAGTGCAGTAGTGTTGAAAACATCTTCTTTCTGTCGAAAGTCAGGCAACATATTTCTCAAATAATTCAGTGCATTCCTTGTCCTGTGCCATTCGCGTTAATCTCTTGCAGTCAGAGAATGGCTAGTGATCGTCACACCTGCAGTGATGCAGGTGAGATTTCTGAGAAATCTTTTTAGAAAGGAAACTTCCAAGGATTTTTTACACTGAATTGTGACCGACCAAAGGGAGTTAAATGGCTGAGCACAGGAAGCACTGTGCTTTAATGAAACACATGTTATGCCACAGTTACTACTGGTCCCAGGCAGGCTGATCGTCATCTTGAATTCAGCAGAGCACAGATGCTTTTATAAATGCAGGGGTTTGTTTGCATCAAGCCAGCACTTTGCAGGAATTCTTTTCTCTTAAAAACATTGGACATATATCGGCTCTGTCCTATACCAGTTTCATATGTCTGGAACTCATAAACCTAGAGTAACAGAGAGGTGGATCAAGCCCTTCAACTTGGCCTAATTGGAATGCTCCTGCAGGTTGAACTTCTCTAGTCTGGCACCCTCAGGACCTGACTGATGCTGAATGAGAGAATTTGCTGGGCCATGAGAGGTCAGTGTTGTCTAGCACATTGCCAACAGTTCCACTCCTTGCTGGGCTCTTAGGAGATGTTTAGGGGTAAATTACAGCTAAATAACAGCACAGAACGCTGAGAGCCAGGACTGGTGGCTGGAAACAAACTTTATGGGACAATTTTAACTTGGTCACACCCATAATAAGTGATCGTCCGGGTAAGTAAACTCATGCAGGCTTATGGATGTTGTCAAATGAGAGTGTGCTGGACTACAGAGCTTCAACCTGTACTTGTATCTTATTCTGCTCAGGTTGTGTATGCATATGATATACTTCAGGAGCAACCAAACAATTCATGGTTGCTGGTCTTAGTGAAGAGTCTGCCCGAAGGCAGAGGTATTAGAGTTCTCAGTATAACAGGGGCATTTCCATTCTCATCTTTTGGCTGTATAAAGGAAAATGTTCACAGTGCGCAATGTGTAGTTTCCACAAGAAATTGCCACAAAGAGTCAGTTTCCACCTGTCCCACCACCATACCTAGCAAACTAGTATTCTGCAGTGTAATTTCTGACAAAATCAACCTGTGTGTGGAGTTCAGCTCAGGGCCCAGTACAGAGTTTTTGGACCATTGTTTTTTTGATAGAAACAATTTCCTTAGATACTCTCCTGCCATCAGATCCACATGGATGACTCTTTGCACTCGTATGCAAAGACTGAGGTCAGTGGGTCTGTCACAGGAGTCTGCTTGCAAAAATCTGGTTGCAGGACTGGCGGTTTGTTTTATGAGCAATTCAGGGCAGACTCTTTCCACTTAGCAAAATGAAGTCTGAATATGGATCCATGCTATACCAATACAAATATTTTACAATAATGGAAGCAACTACTCTAAGTGCCTGATTGCAGCTGCAGGCACTATTCTAATTTGCACTCAGCTGTTTTGCAGATGCAAAATTGTGATGTAAATGGAGCTCCTCAAAAGTGTGACAAGCCCAGGTGAACATCCCAAACGCAACACACCAGTGGTTTTTAGAAGCACAAAATGTCCATGTTATTTGAGAACAAAAATGAAATAGGTAAATTGCTAGGAACTGATTTTTTTAAAAAATCAGTGACTGTTTGGTGGTTCATTAACCTGTTACTCTTTCATTCCAGCTTGTCACGAGTCTTGCTCCGTATGCTGGGGGTCTGCTGAAAACAACTGCTTGGCCTGCAAAGACAGGTCTCTTGTTTTAAATGCTGGCCTCTGCGTGGCCAGCTGTGGTCATGGGTTTTACCTGAAGAATGGAGTCTGCTATGGTAAATCCCTGTTTCTTTTTTTTTTTTCTCTGACATGAACTTTGCAGGTGCATTTGCAGAAAGGAGTTAATAAGTAGTGTGTTCAGCCAGCAAACATGGTGTGTGTGTTTATATCTCTCTGAGATGCTAGGCACACCTGTTCCATAAATACATTATGAGAAGTGCTGCTACTTGTTTAGAAGATTACTAGCTCATTTAAAATTACCAGATGCTAAAAGGTTTAAGGCTGTTTTGTTCACTGAGCAGCGTGAAAGCAAAAAATGAGACAATCCTCTGGGCTTGACAAATCCATTTGATTGCGGAAAGAGAGACAGCCTTTGCCCGCAGGTTGCTTGAACTTTGCAGTAACCCACAGCTCAGTGAATAAACAATGCCTGTGACACAAATAAGAGATGGGGGGAATTTTGGGAAAAACAGGGAGAAAGAGATGGAAAGGGGTGAAGAATATCAATCGTTAGAAGATAGTAAGACTGGGAAGAGAATGAGAAAAAAACATAGGACTTGCCAGATTGCATCAAAACCAAGGTCCATGTAGTGCATTAGCCTGTCTGTGATAGTGGCTGCCTCCAGCTGCTTCAGAGGAATCACAGAATCCTAGGGCTGGAAGACACCTCAGGAGGTCATTGCCCCCTGCCCAAATAAGGACCAAACCCAACTAAGTCATTCCAGCCAGGATTTTGTCACACCAGGACTTATAAACCTCTGGTGATGAAGATTCAACCACTTCTCTGGGTAGCGAAGGGTCCTGTGGCACCTTATAGACTAACAGAAAAGTTTAGAGCATGAGCTTTCGTGAGTTAACTCACTTCTTCAGATGCTTCACCAGCATCTGAAGAAGTGAGTTAACTCACGAAAGCTCATGCTCTAAACTTTTCTGTTAGTGTATAAGGTGCCACAGGACCCTTCGTTGCTCTACAGATCCAGACTAACACGGCTACCCCTCTGATACTTCTCTGGGTAATGCATTCCCATGGCTCACACCATTCCTAGTGAAATAGTTTTGTCTAATATCCAACCTAGATCGCCCCACTGTAAGTTGAAACCATTGCTCCTAGTTCTGCCATCCATCACGACTGAGAAAAGCTTCTCTCCATCCTCTTTAGAGTGCCCCTTCAGGAAGTTAAAAGTCTGCTATCTACTCTCACCTCACTCTTCTCATTTGCAAACTAAATAAGCCCAAATCCTTCAGCCTCTCCTCATACGTCTTGTGCTCCAGCCCCCAAATTATTTTCCTTGTGCTCTGCTGGACCCTTTCATATGCATCCACATCCTTTTTACACTGAGGGGCCCGGAACTGGATGCAATACTCCAGATGTGGCCTCACCAGTGCCAAATAACTTCTACAGATCTGCTAGAAATGCTCCTCCTAGTGCATCCCAATATGCCATTAGGTGTGTGAGAAGTCCTGCAGTAGGCAGATGTGGAATAATCTGAGCACCCGAAGAGCTTAAGGTCCTGTCTGCCAGAAGGAAATTGGCAATGACATTGATTACATGGTGGTTGTTGTACTGGTAGAAGGTGTGCAGTCTCAGCTAACCTGGAATATCACCCAAGTGAGAAGAACTGGTGCAACTCATGTGTTAGGGCCTTGCTCTGCGTCTGTGTACAGTCAACCCTTGAGATATGCGCAGCCAGGTTGCGCATCTCAGGTTAATGCAACTGCTGCCCCTGACAGGAGTGGTTTCCTGGTCCTCAGAGTGGTGGCTGGCTTCCCTCCATTTGCAGAGCTGGGAAACTGGCCAGGGCAGAAGCCCTGGTCAGTTTCCTGGCTCCAGAGAGTGGAAGGGAGCTGGGAGCCAGGCTGTTGACTGGTTCTTCCCAGCTCCCCATGTCTTGCTGGACCCGAGAAACTGACCAGCTCCTGGCTGGTTAATTTCCTGGGTCCTGCAAGTGGCGGGGAGACAGGAAAGTGATCAGCCCTGGTGGGCTGGTTAGTGTCCCGGCTCCTGCAAGCCCAGGGGAGCCGGCAACTCGGCTGCAGCGAATTTTCAACTTGCGTGAAAATTTGAGTTATGCAGGGATTGCAGGAACACAACCACCACATAACTCACGTGTTTACTGTATTAACGGGCCATCCTCTTTGACAGCTTGTGACCAGTCCTGTGAAACATGTTATTCAGATCAATCCAAGTGTTTAACCTGTGCTTCAGTTATGGTGTTACACAGTGGGAAATGCATTTCAGAATGCCCTGGTGGATATTACACAGACAGCAAGCAGAGATGCAGAGGTAAGGCATTTCTGTTTTGGCACTTGCCAGTGTTCTTCAGGGCACAGTCCCAACTCTCCTTGTTTTGTGGGTGGGCAGAGTACAGAATTGTTGGAGGGTACAGGGGATTTGAGTTTTTAAATTGCTTGGTGGCGGGTTGCTTTAAATTATCTTCCTTGCAAAGCGTTTTGGCATCTCTGAGCCAAAACACAGTGTGTAAGAGGGAGGTATTTTTCTTATTATTGATTATCCTCACTGTCATTACTTTAGCGTGTGACTGAATTCAGTGGATGGGTGCAGACTGAGAGAAGACTGGCTTGGCTGCATGGTACATAGCCAGCATTGTGACTACAAGCAGACTCAATATGCTGTTCCAGTGACATGCTTTATATTTCTCCGCCAGCTTGTCATGATTCTTGTGCCACTTGTATTGGGCCATTGGCCAGTCAGTGCACGTCCTGTTCCCGTTCTCTGGGACTGCGACAGGGCCAGTGTCTTCCAGGCTGCGGAGAGGGATTTTATCAGGATCACAACGTCTGCAAAGGTAAACTGCGTATTTTGAACCAGATCCAGGAAAGCGGTGAAAATTCCACCCTCTTCAGTGCAACTGCGCTGATTTAGAGCAGCTCCTTAGATTAAAATAAGATGAGGTGTGTGAAATTCCCACTTCTTGCTCCATTTCCCCTCCTCCCCCAAACCCATAGATAACAAAATAACACAAAAATTATGTATTATTTTTAATTTCCTTCCCCCCCCATGTTTACTCACCTTTTCCCCCTACCTCCACACTGTCACAATAGGTCAGCATGGCAATGGTGCCTCTGTTTTTTCTGTTGACAATTAAATGTACATACAGTTTCACACTGAAGTTTGGTGGATGTGTTAAGACGAAAGATAATTTCCCCTGGGATGCAAAGAAAAGATAATGGGCCACGTCCTCTGTGACTGAATAGATCTTGGTAACTCTGGCCCTGCCCTTGACTGAGACTCCCTCTTTAAATCCCCCTCTAGTCCCCCTGCCCCCATTGCATCTGATGAAGCGGGCCTTTGCCCACGAAAGCTTGTGCTCCAAAATACGTTAGTCTATAAGGTGCCATGGGACTTCTTGTTTTTCAAGAAAAGTTTGAACACTCAGGGGACACGGTTTACTCTTCTCAAAAACCCTTCAAAACAATCAGTCCTCCCACCCGTGAAGGATAGCCAGAGACCTTGCAGGGCCCCTGGACAGCTGTGAGCTACTGGAAGGAGCAGGGCCTTGGTGGAAGAGGTGGGGCTAGCACTGCCCAGACCGCATCCCTCCCCCACCCCCAGCCCTTAGAGTCACCTGGAGTACCCTGTATGGAGCTCTGGCAGCAATTTCAAGGGCCTGGGACTCTGGGCAACACTGCTGCTACTTTTGAATTGCCAGACCCCCATGCAGCTGTCCCTTTCCCCGCCTTCCCCTGTCAGCAGGCCTGCCACCAGTTTCCCCACCAAAAACAACAGCAATAAGGGTTCATGCAGGTTCATGCAGCTCTGCAGGTAAAAGGAAAATTGAGTTGCCTTAAACCCTGACCTGCAGTGGTCACTCCATGCAGGGTTTTTGTTTTTGTTTTTAAAGTAATGGTTTTATTTTTTGAATCGGGAAAGGATGTGAAATCTGTTGTCCCCATTTCATTATATAAAACAAAGCCTCCTATTAGATTGTGGAATAGTTTCCCGAAGAAGCTTGCGCATATCCTATGAGTTAACTCATTGAAAATCTTGCGGTGGGATTTTCAGATTTTCCCTGGAACAGGGATGCAGACTTCAGTGGGAATAGAATTTGGCTGGTGCTGGAGAGAAACCCATCTCTGCATCTGCTGCAAGGAACAATCCAGTGCTCTGAGGTGGCCAAACAAGATGATTTGTCTCGTTTCCCCACCGTCTCTCATTCTATTGTTTGCACAGAGTTCCTTTGGCTTCTGACAGCTTAAGGCCACTGGACTTTGGTCCATGATTTCATATTCTTGTCTAGGTTGCCATCCATCTTGCCGTGCCTGTGTGGGTCCGGAGAACTCTCACTGTAGCCAGTGCGGGAAGCCAGAGGAGGTACTTCAGCCGGAACAACGCCTTGAGGAAGCAACATATGGCATCTGCCTGCCTCAGTGCAAAGCCCGATTCTACCTTGAGAACACTGGCGTGTGCAGAGGTGAGGAAAAGACCCAGCCAAATGGTACTTAAGGTTTCAACTATTGGGAATGACTGATAGTGTATGTGTGATGTTGGATGTAATTGTGACATGCGACAAACAACTGTCTGTCTTGTGGCACCAGTGAGTTATTGGCTTGAAATGCCTAGTACTTAACCAAAAAGCGCTCTGCTGATGTGCATGCTGAACGCTGGCATTTTGGAGAGAAAATATTGTTTAAAAATGTGTCGAGACTCTGGCAGGTGTGGGGATGTTTTTATGGATCCTCGGGTATGTCTGCATTGGTGTTCCCATGTCGTTGAACCCAACTGTAGGAGTTTCACCGGTGACTTGAACTGGAGCAGGACAAAGCCCCATATGTGGAAACTGACCAGAAAATCGTTAGTTGTCTTGCTTGTCCCGGGAGCGCTGCATTTCTAAAGAACTGTTTTAGCAAGTCTGCACCCAGCACATCTTTCAGTCCTGGCTATTGGGCTGCATTCTGGATACCCGGAAGGGGTAGTCCTGTAACATGCAGCACTGTGGCTGGGAACAGAGGCTTTCTGATTATATTCCCAAGAGAAGGTCTTGCATCGTGGGATGGCGTTAGGAGGCCAGATGGAAGAGTTGTGCCAAGCTCGCAGCTACTGAACTCTGTGGTCTAGGGACTCTGGTCTGGCAACATCCGTGCTCAAAAACTCTCTGGTCTAGGGACAGACCATGGATATTGCCAGGCCAAAGAGTCCTGGGCCAGAGTGATTCAACCTGTAGAACCAACAGTGGTGTAAAGTTTCAGACAGCTGTGCATGCTTGTGTCTGCTGGGCAGAGTTTGAGACAACAACTTCCCATGTGGGGCAGCTGAAGAGGTTGCTGTGGGTGCCTGGAACCAGCTCAACTCACCCTCAGGCTTAGGGTACGTGCAGACGCGAGCAGGGGAGGAGAGGGTTGCCCAGCGGGTGTACTTGCTTTGGCTAGTGCGCTAACAGCAGTAGCAGGGCTGCAACAGTGCAAGCTGGAGATGGGCTCACTGCTTGAGTACAATCCCCTCTGAAGCCCTAGGAACATACTCAGGACAGCTAGCCTGTCCCACTGCCCATGGCCATGCTGCTAGTGGAGAGCTCTTGCTGGGTCAGAAATAATGCAGGTATATCTGCCTCAGCTGGGCATGATCTCTCCAGCTCCAGCCAGTGTCTGAAATGAAATGAGAGCTCCACAGACAGAGTCCTGGAGTCCCAACACAGAATGAACTTTCCCTTAGGCTAGAGACTCTACAAATTTATCATGTATTCTGCCACTCTGGTGCTTCCCACGCCCTTCCCTCCCCCCGCCCCATGCTCTCCTGGCAGTGACCGTAACATAAAACTCAACTAGTGTCCTTGATCTGCTGAAATTTGGTGGCAGGCCATTTCTTGTCTTAGAAGTGCTTAATAGAGAAAAATGCATTGTTAGCACGAGAGCATTCTACAAAACAATCAGCCCTACAGGCTGGAACAGGTACAGTGCTTCGATTCGCATCTGAAGGCGTCAGCGTGGGGTTTGTATCCACCTAACAGTCAGCTGAACTGGCGCCAAAGAAAAGGAATTTGCACGTATCTAGATTTAAGCGATTGAGAGGCAAGCCAGAGAAAAGAATATCTCTGGGTTGGCCTAAGTGTTTTCTTTGACAGCCTCACGTACATAATTCAGTCACTCTTGAAAACGCTTCTGGAAGAATTAAGTTCTTTATTTTCCTTCAAGTGAAATCCCAGTCCTTGTTTTCATCCTGATTACAGCTCTGTACCTGGGAAAGGATAACTAAGGCTTGTTGTTTTTCCTCGATTCTTACATTTTTAGAGGCAGATCTTCAGCTGGTACAAATGGTCATAACATTATTTAAGGCAGCGGAGCTCTGGCAATACACCATCGAAGGGTCTGCTGCAGTGTAGGCTGGAATATTTCTAAGGCCATGTCTACATTACCCAGAAGATTGACACACTCATGCTCAATTTTCTGGGGTTTGATTTTCCATGTCTGGTAGAGATGCACACAATCGACCTATCAGCAGTCACCAGTCGACCTCTGTACTCTGTGCTATCGCAAGGAGTAGGGGAAGTCTCTGGGAGAAACTCTTCCATTGACCTTACATAGTGAGGACAGGCAGGTAAGTCAACTGCAGATAAGTCGTTTCCAACTATGCAATTGCCTTCACTAGAATTCCATATCTGCAATTGACTTAACCTGCCTACTGTAGACCAAGTCTAAGAATCTATTTCATTGGAAGATGCTGATCTTTAAACCTGGCTTGTTAGGCGGAAGCATCTTGAGTTCAACAAACTTTGCCTGAGAGTAGCTGCTAGGGGCTACAGTGTGGGGAAAGCGCTGGCCATATAGAACTCCCAGGTGTCCTCTCGTGGAGCTGGGAGTTCCAGCTCTGAGTGGGACCTGGCTCTAGAAGTAATTTGATGCATTTTGCTGAATCACCCTTCCAGCAATGCAAACGCTGCAACTGACATGTCTAAATGCCTGTAAATAGGCAAAATGTACATTTACTATTAGTAGGGCTTGAAAGTTCTCTCCCTCGAGGTTTGGATTTCTTAGGTATCCACAGAAACATTCTCATTCATAATTTGAAACTCTTGAAATTTCCCTGACAATGTTGGGCCAAATTGATCCCTGATGTAACTCTGTTGAGTTCAGAGGAATAAGCTACACCAGCGGCTGTGTGGTCCGATGGAAAAAGGCACCACATGAGCAGTCAGCATCCCTGGGTGCTGCTCCCAGCTCTGCTACTGACCCACTGAGTCACCTTAGGCAAGTTTCTTCATCTCCTGTTGCCTGTTTCTTCCCATCTTGTCTGTTTGGGCTATCAGCTCTTAGGGACAGTCCCAGCCTGCCCCAGACTTTGTGCTCGACAGCGCCTAAAACAATGGGGCTCTGGAGTCATTGCTGTAATACAAACGAAAAACAAGCAGGGTAGGTTCACTGATTGCGCATGTTTCCACTCTCCTCAGGCTGGCCAGTCCTGTTAATCAGGGCTGATTATCTTTGGTAGCTGAGAAGTCCGGTGATTAGCCCCCAATAGGGCTTTTGCTGCTGTCCAAGAGTGGAGTGAGGTGGAAGACAGGTGTGCGGTGGAGGGAGGGTGGTGAATGATTTCATGTTGTGCTGCTGCTGTGGAAGGGCAGAGAGCAGCTGCTCTTCCCGGAAGGAGTGGGGGAGAAGATACGAGGACATTTCTAGGCTAGGTTACGTTGGCAAAATGTCCATTGCTCAGAGGTGTAAAAAAACTCCCTCCACCCCCCTGAGTGGCATAAATTTTGCCAACGTTAAGTGCTGGTGTACGCAGCCCTGTGTCAATGGAAGACTGTGTCCAGCTGACATAGCTACCGCCACTCATTGAGCTGGTTTTACTATGCTGATGGGAGGGCGCTGGTTTGTTGGCGTAACAGGACGACGTGAGCGCTCTTACAGCCGCACAGCTCTATCGGCACAGCTGCTGCACGCTTGTAAGTGTCGATGCGGCCTGAGACAGCAGGCACCCAAATATTCCGCTCTGAGAATTCAGACATGCCTTCAGGGCGGAGAGACGGGTTCCGCGCCGTTCCTTGTGGTTGCTCTTTATTTCAGTATTTCCAGAAGGCAGCATTTGTACCATTAGCTACATTACAGCCTTTCACTGGCAGAGAAGCCTGTTGAGTGTGGGTTGTGTTGCCTGAGGGGAAATGGCAAATAGTGGGCGAATGAAATGATCTCAGTCCAGGAGAGCAACAGACTGGAAACCAATTTACTGTCCTCCGTCTTTTCCTGCAGAGTGCCATTCCTCATGCTTAGCCTGCTCAGGGAGCACTTCCCACAACTGTACGGCCTGCTCCACCCCTCGCGTCCTGTTCGATGGCCAGTGCTCGTCTGAGTGCCCGGAAGGATTGTACAGCCGGAACAGTCTTTGCCTCTGTAAGTGCGTAGCATGGAGAATTACACTGTATAGGCTCCTGCGTCTTACTGCGGGAAGATTTCAGTGCCATTAGACACGCTGTCAGGTTATAGGAGGCTATTCAGTTATTTCAGAAGAGACTCGTATTGTAGAGCTTCAGCAGTTGGATTATTTTACCAGAGAGAGAGAGAGACATAGATGTTGAATAAAATATAATAACCTGCTCTGCTCCGCTGGATCGAAGTGAAAATAGATTGTGTATTATTGCAATAAGCTGCGATGGCGTTCTGAGCCACCGTGCCATGGGGGAAGAGTTCTTTAGCATACTGCATAATGCTCAACTAGGACTCAGCGGGGGCTGGCTTTACTAAGGCAGTATTGTTCAGTGGCTAGAGCACTGCAGGATTGAGTCTCTGCGCTGAGGAGCTCACACACAACGCATAGCGGAAGGGGTAGCATGAAGGAACAAAACTAGACTCCCCGGCGATTCGCTTGTGTACACAGGTGTCACTCCACTGGGTGCTGCTTCAGTGGGTTTGTGCTGGAGCTGTATTTGGCTTATTGCCTTCTGCGGGAGTTGTACGTGAGAGCAGAATGGGACTCATGCTGTTGTGCACATTACCTCCAGTAGACTGCCATATGGAGATGAAAGCAAAACTGCTCTTGGCTGGGGCAGCGAGCAGCGGGTTATCACTGGAACAGCAGTGTAAAGATAACTGGGTTATCTTTCTTTCCAGCCATCAGGGTTCTGGGTGACATACTTTCTAGTTACAAAAGATACTCCACAAAGTCTGGAAGAGAACCATCAAATGCTCTGTGTCTAGGCATCAAGTAGCTGGAAGTAGTTTTCTGCCTTTCAGAACAAATAAGGAAACAGATCTCTTGTTCTGTAGCATTTATTTATTTGCACTCTTAGGGGGATGTGAAGTATGCTGGCCTAAGTCGTCAGCAGAGTTCCCATCTAATTTCCATCGGAGGTCGTGTGTATGGCTCAAGAGCTGTCTCTAGTTCTACAGCCACAAACAACAAAGATTACCGGTCTGGTTCAGTAATGGAGATGAGCAGCGCGGGCTGCAGCTCGCTTTCCTTAAGCACCTTTGAATGATTTAAGCTCAGTGGACCGAAAGGCTAGAAGAACATTGTCCGTGTGAATGAGATTATTAGTTTAAAACCATAGTTACCTACAAGTTGTACCTCTCTGGTCTGGCACCCTTGGGACCTCAGTGACCCTGAAGAAGAGATTTTGCTGGACCAAGGGAGGTTAATCCCTCCCCAGTCCCTGGCCGCCCCTGCTGGCCCTCCAGCTGCAGCTCACCACCACAGCTGACCCCCACTCCAGCACCGGTGCTCCAGCCCCACGGGACTGCTGGGGGGATAGCAGTGCTCTGGCTCCTGCCTTACTGCCCCCTGCAGGGCTGCCAGATGGTTGTCTGCCTGCCCAGGCTCTCTGGTCCAGGAACATTCCTGGTCCTGCCGAACAAGGATGTTGCCAGACCTGGGGGGCCAGTTTTAGGAGGTGTGACCAGTATAGCACTGGGTTTTAGAAGGAGGAATTGTGCAATTGCAGGAGAGAACACATGTTCTGTGTAGGTGTGGTTACCAGACCAGGGAAGGGCGTTACATCTCTGATGAATTTCCTTTAGCTGCAGTACAATATTATGAGTTATAAACCTCTCCAGCCAACCAGTTTGTAGTTATAGCCGAGCCACTTAATCTAATACGACCAGATTACCAGAATAAGTCCCTCTGGCTCAATGGCAAAATGAATTCTTATGTGCCCAGTTCAGCTAGAATCCGGGGATTTGGTGCAATCTTCTAGTACTAGTTGCTAACCCCAGATGTCCCTAAGACATCGTATAAAAGTCATCAGCTGCTTTTATCAGATTTCAGCCAGTGTCTAGAAGTGTGTACTGGGTAGGCATGCTCAGAAACAATGTTACATTTCTTTGATGAACGGCTTAACGTTGGTAGGAGGCCTCCAAATTAAGATCTTCTGAAATCCCCTGTTTTATTTATTGGAGTTTTGCCAAGAAATACTCAGTAAATACAGTAAAAGCCCAAGTATCAGAGAGGTAGCCATGTTAGTCTGTAGCTTCGAGAACAAGAAGAAGTCTTGTGGCACCTTATAGACTAACAGATATTTTGGAGCATCAGCTTTCATGGGCAAAGACCCACTTCATCAGATGCATGAGTTGGGGGGTGGTTTCAGAGGGGTATTCAAAGAGTGGGGTCCCAGTAAGAGGGAGGGCCAGAGCTGACAAGGTCTATTCAGCAAGGTGGAAATGGACCAGTATCAAAAGTACTTATCAAAAGAGTTAAAAACAAGTCAGATCAGATGGGGGGATGTGAGCCTTTGTCAGAGTCAAATGGGGAGATATTAGCACCCAGGGCAGAGAAACTGCCTTTGTAAGCTGCTAGCCACTCCCAGTCTCTGTTTAATCCATGGTTAATGGAGTAAATTTGCAAATAAATTGCAGCTCAGAGAGTTCTCTCTCCATTTGATTTTTGAAACAAAAAAAATTTCAAAAATCAAATGGAGAGAGAAATCTCTGAGCTGCAATTTATTTGCAAATTTGACTCCATTAACCATGGATTAAACAGAGACTGGGAGTGGCTCGCAGCTTACAAAGGCAGTTTCTGTGCTCTGGGTGCTAATATCTCCCCATTAGACACTGACAAAGGCTCACATCCCCATCTGATCTGACTTGTTTTTTCCTCTTTTGATAAGTACTGTTGATACTGGTCCATTTCCACCTTGCTGAATAGACCTTGTCAGCTCTGGCCCTCCCTCTTACTGGGACCCCACTCTTTAAATACCCCTCTGAACCACCACCCACCCATTCATGCATCTGATGAAGCAGATCTTTGCCCATGAAAGCTTATGCTCCAAAATATCTGTTAGTCTATAAGGTGCCACAAGACTTCTTGTTGTTCTAGTAAAAGCTCAGTCGTCCATCATTTGGATAATGGGCACATTTGTTTAACTGGCATGCCTGGCTGGGGCTGGCTTCCCATTGCCCCGCTGAGGGGGAAAAGTGGGGCGGAGCAGGGCCAGCTGCCAGTCTCAGCTTGAATAACTGGCATATTTTATTATCTGGCATCCCCGGTTCCCTGGGGATGCCGGATAATAAAGCTTGTACCATATGATCATTGGGCAGAGGATTACATTGATTTTGGTGTTCTGTACCATCACCCAGGAGACGATAGCTAAGCATGTGGTGTGTTTCACTTTGTCTGATCCTGGAATGGTACTAACGTGTTAAGTGGCAAACACTGACGTAAAGAAAATTATTTCATCTCACTCCATGCCAGCATAGAACGTCTGCAGCTTTTAAACAGGCACAGGCAATAATATTACTATAACCTTTGTCTACCAGATTTGTACAGTCTTTAAAACCTGTCATTCCATTTTTACCAGACTCTGAGTACTAATGAGCAGGAGGCCCTCTCAGATATAGTGGGTGATGACCTTTCAGGGCTAGGAGAAGGAACTTGATATTATATGAAATGGGAAATTTCTAGCTTTCCATGGAGATCCAGCCGTTCTTTTTATTCTGGGGAAGTCCTGGGATAACGTTCTGCTTCTGAAGCTGCAGAGGAAAGCTTTTTCTAGGTAATTTTTAGAGGTTTTTACACATCATTAGTCTCAGGGTTTTTTTAAATTTTATTTTATTTTATTTCCCCCAGAGGTCTGCCCAGTTGGAACCCTGGTAATAACACTCACGGCTTTATAGATAGAAGGATGGAAAACATTGTCTCAATAAAATATTTTAGAACACTCTTAATCTCTTTCCACAGTAGTTCTTTCGGTTAATATGTGATATGGTGTTTAGGTTTTATTGATTTGAGTTTGGGATACACCTTCCTATAAATCACTCCTGGCTTCCCCACGCATGAGTAATGCGGCCATCCCAAATCCATAGTAATAAAACTTTTATAGCAGGCCATCATGTATCCTTTATCTCTCTCCTGTCTCTCGCTGGGCAGGTGTCTGAATGTCTGTATATACACACACATACTGGGAGAAAGAGAGAGAGAGTGATCTGTATATTTTATGTGGATTTAGATCTTGATTTATGCAGAGGATCAGTAGAAGAGGTCTTAAATTTCTTGCTGCTTGCCCCTTGTATAGCTGAAAAAGGAGAGGTAGTGAAATCCTTCCAGATCACAACTTGCTAGTCACTCAGACCCATGGTAGTAATTTATATCCTCATTGCACAGGTGTAAATGATGACAGAAGGTGCTGGGTGATGGAAAATCAGGCCCTATGATACTCTCTCCAGGAGTTAGATGTAGGTTGTTTTGCTGAGGTACTGACTGTCTTAACAAGCGCTGTTTTTCTGTGCAGCCTGCCATCCGTCCTGCAAAAAGTGCCGTGGTCCGTCAGACTCTGACTGCATCACCTGCCACCCGCACGCAGCCCTTGATAGTGGGAAGTGCAGGACGAGCTGCAGGGTGGAGCAGTACCTCAACCTGGTGGGCTATTGTGTTGGTAAGTGAGAGGAGGAAATTGCATGGTCTGCACAGACCCCTGGCCGTTTTTCAGGAGCAAACAAGTATTTCTGTGTGGGACTGCAGCATAAAGGAGTCAAAATGATAGTTACTGATAAATTATTATGACTAAAAATACTGCTGAACTACTAGGTGCACTGTATAGCATGGCCAGTTGCCACTGCGCTTTTATTTCTCTGAGACCCGTGCAAGGCCAAATCCAAATTCTAGAAATACAAAGGTTTTCATCTTCACTACCAAAGCTTTTCAGTGGAAGCTGCTCGGATTGAAAGCCCATGTGTACTGAGTCTGCATCCCACCAGCCTCTTCAGGGGGGAGGGTGGACTTTTGCACAGGGCCAAAAGCCACGCTGAGGTAGGGGATTCAAGGAGAACAGGGGTAAATGAACCTTCCAGCTGAGTTCCTCTTCTGTTTTCTTATCCTTGTTCTCTCCAGCCCCAGTATATGCTGTCACACCATGTGCAGCCCCAGTAGGAGAGGTGGGCTGATATTGGTCATCCCATGGATGGTCTTTAAAAAAACAGAAACCAGTCCCCATCTCTCAGCTGCTAGTTGGTGTAAGGCAACAGGGACAAGAGATCCCAGCTAACTTCGAGCTCTCTGGAAAATGGAAGCGGGAGGGGTCTCACCTCTGATCAAGAAGGGGACAGTGGGATTTGCTTGTTCTGGATTTGCTAGTCATGGCAGTCAGGGTCTCTGGCCCCTCTCAGGGAATAGCTGACCATTTAAAACACTGGACATGCTGTGTTCATCTCTGAGGTCGTTGCCTTGAACTCAGTTACCGTATCAGGAAGGGACTGTCACAAACTCCACCCCATGGAAAGAAGTAATCCTAGAGGGGTGTTCGGAGACAGTTCACTAGATAATAGCGTCTATCCCTGGAGAATCAGGAACAGAATGGTGGGCTAGCAGCCAGGAAAGCTGGTTTACCACTGCCTAGAGTTTCACAAAGATGAATTAAGAATACATCCCACGATTCTGAGAAACAGCTTATCAGGCCTTAGAGAAATATTAGCATAGCTGGGTTTGATGCGGACACTTTTAAGACATAGTAGGATTTACTCAGCACTTACACTCTCTGGGTACGGTATACATGCCCTCCTGCCTCTCATCAAAAGCCACTAATTGCATTTACCTGTTTGAAAAGAAAAATCACTTTTAATCCACCATGCAGAAAAGGATAAACGTATTCTGGGAATGGTTCCAGTCACTTCTGAGTCGTGTTGTATCTCCTTATTTATTTTTTAGTTTATCAAAGAATAGATACAGCTTGTGTGGCCTATGCCAGCACTGAGAGGTTCCAAAAAAGATAAATGATCTGAAGAAAGGAGGCAAAAATGCAATAGCCGTAATAAGTTAATCTACTGAAGGATTATCACACTAAAGTTAGTCCTGACTCCCCACTTACACCCACCCTGAAGGTAGACCTTTTTTTTCTTTTTTAATATAAGACTTGTTTCTTTGATCTCAAGAAAATAACTTCTGTGGCTTCCTTTATTTTGCCTGCCCATAGCAGAAATGGGAAAGGAAGGAACAATATACCTAAAGAGGGGAGAAATGTCCCAAATTTATTCTGCAATACTCAAAATACATATAAAGCAGAGTTACTTATCTGAAGTAGAAGGAAGAAGAACATAAGAATGGCCATACTGGGTCAGACCAAAGGTCCATCCAGCCCAGTAGCCTGTCTGCTGACAGTGGCCACTGCCAGGTGCCCCAGAGGGGGTGGACCGAAAAAGATCAAACGATTTGTCTCCTGCCATCCATCTCTAGCCTCTGACAATCAGAGGCCAGGGACACCATTCCTACCCTTGGCTCATAGCCTTTAATGGACCTAACCTCCATGAATTTATCTAGCTCTTTCTTAAATTCTGTTAAAGTCCTGGTTGTCACAGTCTCCCCTGGCAAGGAGTTCCACAGGTTAACTATGTGCTGAGTGAAGAAGGACTTTCTTTTATTTGTTTTAAACCTGCTACCCATTAATTTCATTTGGTGTCCTCCAGTTCTTGTATTATGGGTACAAGTAAATAACTTCTCCTTATTCACCCTCTCCACAGCTGTCATAATTTTATATACCTCTGTTATGTCCCCCCTCAGTCTCCTCTTTTCTAAACTGAAAAGTCCCAATCTTTTTAGCCTCTCCTCGTACGGGACCTGTTCCAAGCCCCCAATCATTTTAGTTGCCCTTTTCTGAACCTTTTCCAGTGCCAGAATATAATTTTTTAGGTGAGGAGACCGGATCTATAGACAGTATTCAAGATGTGGGCGTACTATAGATTTATATAGGGGCAGTAAGAGACTCCTTGTCTTATTTTCTATCCCTTTTTTAATAATACCTAACATCCTATTTGTCTTTTTGACGGACTCTGCACACTGCGTGGATGTTTTCAAGGAACTATCCACGATAACTCCAAGATCTCTTTCCTGATTATTTATAGCTAAATTAGCCCCCATCATATTGTAAGTGTAGTTGGGGTTATTTTTTCCAATGTGTGTTACCTTACACTTATCCACATGAAATTTCATTTGCCATTTTGTTGCCCAGTCACTCAGTTTGATGAGATCTTTTTGAAGCTCTTCACAGTCTGCCTTTGTCTTGACTGTCTTGAACAGTTCAGTGTCATCTGCAAACTTTGCCACCTCACTGCTCACCCCCTTCTCCAGATCATTTATGAATAAATTGAACAGGATTGGTCCTAAGACTGACCCTTGGGGGACCCCACTAGTTACCCCTCTCCATTCAGAAAGTTTACCATTTACACCTACCCTCTGTTTCCTGTCTTTTAACCAGTTCTCAATCCATGAAAGGACCTTCCCTCTTATCCCATGACAACTTAATTTACATAAGAGCCTTTGATGAGGTACCTTGTCAAAGGCTTTCTGGAAATCTAAGTATACTATATCCACTGGACCTCCCCTGTCGGCATGTTTGTTAACCCCTTCAAAGAACAGATTAGTAAGACATGATTTCCCTCTGCAGAAACCATGTTGACTTTTGCCTATCAAGTTATGTTCTTCTATGTGCCTGACAATTTTATTCTTTACTATTGTTTCAACCAGTTTGCCCGGAACTGACCTTAAACTTACTGGTCTATAATTGCCAGGGTCACCTCTAGAGCCCTTTTTAAATATTGGTGTCACATTAGCTATCTTCCAGTCATTAGGTATGGAAGCTGACAGGTTACGAACTAGTGTTAATAGTTCTGCAATTTCCCATTTGAGTTCTTTCAGAACCCTTGGATGAATGCCATCCGGTCCCAGTGATTTGTTAACATTAAGTTTATCTATTTGTTCCAAAACCTCCTCTAATGACACTTCAATCTGGGACAGTTCCTCAGTTTCATTTCTACAAAAAACGGTGCAGGTTTGGGAATCTCCCCAAAATCCTCAGCCTTGAAGACTGAAGCAAAGAAATCATTTAGTCTCTCCACAATGGCTTCATCGTCCTTGATTGCTCCTTTTGTATTTGTATCGTCTAGGGGACCCACTGTTTTTTTAGCAGTCTTCCTGCTTCTAATGTATTTAAAAAACATTTTGTTACTGCTTTTTGAGCTTTTGGCTAGCTCAAGAAGGAGACGTGAGTCATGATTTTGTTGATGCCTGTAATCAAATGACTAGAATGAATGAAAATAACTCTGCATTTCATAGTTAAAAGCTACACCGAAGAAAGTGGAGAGTATGCTGATAAAATCTGTGGATGGCACCGTGTGGAGAGGAATTAAAATATTTTGGAGGACAGGATCTGAATTTAAAATGTCCTTAATAAATTGGAGCATAGGTCTATAATCAATCATATGAAATTCTATAAAGATAACTGCAAAGCACTTTGCTTGGGAAAGAAAATTGAATATATAACTGTAGAACAGGTAATGGCTGGCTAGGTGGTATTACTGTTACTGTGGCTTGAAAACTGAATATGGTCTACAGTGTCAGGCAACTGTGAAAAAGGTTAATATCATTCTGGGATGTATTCACAAAGGTGTCATCTATCCCTCTTGGGAGGTAATTGCTTCACTGTACTCAGCACTGCTGAAGGCTCAGCTGGAGTACTGGGGGCAACCCTGAGTACCACACTTTAAGAAATATGTGGACATACTGGCAATAGTCCAAGAACAAGACGAATGGGGAAAAATGGTTTAGAAAACCTGATCTTTGAGGAAAGGTTGGAACCACTAGGCCTGCTTAGTCTTGAGAGAAGACAACTGAGTGAGGGGAGAGAGGATATTTGTTAAACTTTCACAAATGTGAAGGTTTGGTTATAAAGAGGGCAGAGATCAATTATCTTTCTCATGCACTGAAGGTAAGACAAGAAATAATAGGGTTAACCTGCAGCAAGGGGGATTTGGATTAGAAGTTAGGAAAAGCTTTCCAACGATAAGGGCTGTTCAGTCCTTGAATAGGCTTCCAAGGGATGTTGTGGAATCCGCATTATTAGAAGTTTGTAAGAATAAGTTAGGCAAACTGGTGGTCTAGATCAGGATGATCTAGCTTTACTTTGTATTGACTCTGTGAGAGGAGCTAGACTTGATGACCTCTCTAGAGCCTTTCCAGTCCTCTGTTTCCACACCGTCAAAGGTTTTTCTGAAACCTAACTTCAGCACCAGGCAAACTGGTTGAAACTATAGTAAAGAACAGAATTGTTAAACACACGGATAAACATTATTTGTTGAGGAAGAAGCAACATGGTTTCCATAAAGGGAAATCATGCCTCACTGGTCTGCTAGAATTCTTTGAGGGTGTTAACAAGCATATGGATGAGGAGGATCCAGTGGATATAGTGTACTTAGATTTTTCAGAAAGCCGTTGACAAGGTCCCTCACCAAGGGTTCTTGAGGAAAGAAAGCTGTCGTGGGATAAGAGGGAAGGTCCTCTCATGGTTTGGTAACTGGTTAATAGAAAACAAAGGTATTAATAAATGGTCTGTTTTCAGACTGGAGCAAAGCATAGAGAGGTGTCCTCTAAGGTTCCGTACTGAGACCAATTCTTTTCAACATATTCCTAAATGATCTGGAAAACCAGGTAAGAAATGAGGTGGCAAAATTTGATGATACAAAAGTACTCTAGATGACTAAGTCCCAGGCAAACATCAAAGAACTACAAAAGGAGCTCT
This sequence comes from Carettochelys insculpta, assembly GCF_033958435.1. Lineage (NCBI taxonomy): Eukaryota > Metazoa > Chordata > Testudines > Carettochelyidae > Carettochelys > Carettochelys insculpta. Next base: position 126,977,826 of record NC_134140.1, on the reverse strand, counting down.
CAAAACGAGGCAACAGAATGGAAGATTTAATTCAGTGCTGACAAATGCATAGTAGAGCACCTTGGAAAACATAATCCCAACTATACGTATAAAATGATGGGATCTAAATTAACTGTCACCCCTTGAGAGAGGGTCATTGGCCGTGGCTACACTGGCACCCCCCTTTCGAAAGCGGTGTGCTAATGAGCCACGTTGGCAGACGCTAATGAGGCGCTGCCATGCGTATGTCGTGGCATTGGAAAAGGACAGTGGCAGTCAAAAAAGCAAACTGTGTTGGGCATCATTATGGAAGTGTGGCAGGGTGGGGCCAGGAGAGGGGAGGCAGGAGTGAAAATTGAGCTGAGACAGAGCTGGCAACCAAAGTAGGAACAGCTGAGGAGTAGGCTGCCCTAAATCAATCAGGTCCAGCTGATCTTACTCAGGGGCTACCTTTATAAGCTCTTCTCCATGCAGGGCAAGGGGAAAGGTGGTGAAGGAGAGTTTGGGAGATGAGTGAGGAGAAGGAAGGAGACTGAGGGAAACAGCTGGGGCCACGAAAGAGGAGAGGAACCTAAGCAACCCGGGGGAGGCTGTGTTGCCCCAACCCAGGGAGGGCCTGGAGCCCCACCAGTGATTTGGAGGAACTGGTCAGCTGAAGGAGCCAAACTAAGGAGGAGACTGGCTTCCATGACTACCACTCGAGGAAAGGGATACCAGGGAGAAGCATCTGGGGGAAGTGGCCCAGGGAGAGAAGCTACAGGGACCAGGGCGAAGTAAGTCAGCCCTCCCAGGTAGCGGCTGTCCAGGGTCCCTGGGCCCGAACCTGGAGCGAGTGGGTGGGGACCGGGTTCCCCCCCAGACTGCCCCCTGCCCCAACAAGGGTAACATGGTGCATATGGTGGGGCCAGTGGACTGAACAGAGGTCCTGGGGCCCAGGAATGAGTCTGACCACACCACAAAAGGGGTAGACAGTAAGGTAAAAAATAGCATATTGCCTGTATATAAATCCATGTTACACCCGTATCTTGAACACTGTGTGCGTATGTAGTCATCCCATCTCAAAAATATGTCCAAATGGCTCTAGAAAGGTCATCAAGTCCAGCTCCTCTCAGTGTGTAGTGTAGATGCTAGCAAAGTTATAAAATAACAGCTGTTATTTCTAACTCTGTAGTGTAGACGTGCCCAAAGTAGACAAAGAAACACAATTTACTCCTTCTCATAACATAAGAACGAGGGGTCACCAAATTAAATTAATAGGCAGCAGATTTTAAAAAGAAAGTCTGTCAGGGATGGTGATAGGTCCTACTGTGAGTGAAGGGGATTAGACTTGATGACCTCTCGAGGTCCCTTCCAGTTCTATGATAATAAGATCGTGGTGATGATGGAGAAGGAAGTGCTTCTTTAACTAATGCATAGTCGACATGTGGAACTTGGTGCCAGAGGATGTTGTGAAGGCCAAGATGGTAACAGGGTTATATAAAGAGCTGGATAAATTCATGGAGGATAGGTCCATCGGTGGCTACTAGCCAGGACTGGCAGGAATGGTGTCCCTTGCTTCTGTTTGTGTGAAGCTGGGGGGTGGGCACTAGAGGTTGGATTATTTGATGATTGACAGTTCTGTTCATTCCTTCTGCGCACCTGGCACTGGACGCTGTTTGAAGACAGGATATTGGGCTAAATGGACCTTTGTGGCCCAGTGTGGCCATTCTTATGTTTTTAACACAGCGGTGAATCTTCTTCATTGTGTTTGCATGTGGTATGGGTCTTCATTGTATATCTGTCTGTCTTTAGGAGTGGCTGAATTTTTTTTTCTTTTGAAACTAGTTTGAAGCGTTAATTACCTATTTAGGTTTCCAGTTATATGGAGAGATCTGCTACCAGTAACTCCAGTGGCTGGCTGATTATGGTGGAGGATTACCATCCTAGAAAGCTCATTAATGTGTTATGCAGAGAAATCCTTTATTTCCTCTTCTTTATATTTCCATTAATTTTCATTGTGTTCTCTGTAGTGCAGATCCCCTTTGAATTGCTTTTCCTAGCTGTAAGATTTGTCAGAAAGTAGTAGCAACATTCATCACATCAGAATTACTTTGGGGGGGATGGTTTTCTTTGTTGCATCTGGTTTTGTGCATATGTTTTAATCACTCACTGTCGTCTCTGTGAGTTTGGTAACGTTTTTTAGGGTGGTAAGCACACTGTGATTTTCATGTCTTTGGGCCTTGTGTGGCTTGGGGGATCTGTGCAAATTAGTGGTGCCCAGGAGCAAGGGGCTGCAGATTTTGGAAATTAGAGACATTACACAGCAGTCAGTGAGGGCAGAATTTGGCCTGCAGATCTTTTATTATTGGCAATGATGCATGAGATAGAAAGAGCCCTGATTGGTTTGTAGAGTTCAGATTGTAGGTGAAGCACCTCATTTCCCTTCTAAACTAAGCCAAGTTTGATCTGGAACTCACTGAAGCAATAAGCATTCACCTTTCTACCCCTCAGTGCTATTTTTAGAGTCACAGCTACGCAGAACCACACATCAAAGACTTAGTGCAAACCCCCTGAGGTCAATGAGTTTCAGTGTCTTTGGGACAAGTGCTAGAATAAGCAGGAAAGCTTAAGAGTTGCCTTACTGCAAAGCTCTGCCTCAGTCTTCCTGTGTGACCTTGGGAAGTCACTTAGTCTCTGAACCTGTACCACAGAAGTCAGTGATGGTCCTGCCAATGTCTTCAGTGGCACACAATGAGTTCCTTAATCAATCTGTGTTTCTGTACAATGGAGATATACTTCCTTACCTCACAGTAGCTAGCAGTGGGGCGATTGATGTAGAGGTACAGAGCTCTGAGATCCCATTTTGAAAGGTGCTGCTGGAAGAGCATTGCTGTTGGCTGACTTTTTAAAACATCAGTGGCATGCGGGGGAAGTTGTTGAGGGAGATGTTTGTGGCTGGAAGGGGTGTTGCTCCTTGTTTCCAAGTTCTGTCAACCGTTAGAACAAAGGCACATGCCGGTAGCCTTGCGTCTGTGCTGTTGTTGCATGTCGGTCAGCTGGCTCGCTCGACACCGAATGCAGCGTTACTCTGTGCATTTGCCTTAACAGGTTATTGATGATCCGTTTGGCTATATCTACACGGCCGAGTGATCTTGAAATAATGGCAGCTTTTTTGAAAGAACTTTGACAGCATCTAAATGACACACATGCTATTTTGAAATCAATTCAAAATAATGCGTGTGTTATTTATTCCGGTCAACCTCTTTTCCTGAGGAATAATGCCTATTTCGAAATAGGCCATAATGGGCTCCAAAGGCGGTATTTCAAAATTGCACTATGGACCTGGAAATGCTATTTTGAAATATCTGGGAGTTATTCTGAAATACATTTTATGTCTGGTTACGTTATTTTGAAATAAGATATTATTATTTCAAAACAGAGGTAGCCTTTGAGAGCAGCTGTGCCAGAAAAGCAAAGGTCAGCAACCATTACATTTACATTGTATACAATTTGTGCTAATAACTGCAAGGTTTTTACTTTGCTTTAGAAGCAATGTTTTTACAATTATCTATCCATCCGTCATTATCTCTTGTTAATCCAGTCCCTCCCTGATCCTGGAGGCAGAATTCTGTAGTGACTTAAAGGATGCAGTGTGCATTTTAGTTACGTCTTATTATTTTTATATCCCTGGGGGAAAATGTTTTATGAAGGATTGAGGAACGCTAGCTGTCCAGTGGATCTATCAAGCTGTAGTGAATTTCATTGCTTCATATGGATCAAGAAGGAAACTTTCTTTGTTAATAATAATAATAATAATAATAGCGTTATACTTAAACACTGTCATAGCAATGCACTTCAGTTATCACAACAACAAAAAATTATCTAATACTTTGAAGCAGTAGTGGGTTTTCAGACTTTGGCCCCAGAGTATGCAAAGCCTCTGTGAAAAAACTTCTGAGGAATGCTTGTTACCAGTGGCTGGGTGTTGCTAGAGCTGCTGTGCTGTTCTTGAACTCATGGGTTATTAGGTCTGTTCCTACCTCTGCTTCTGGCTGGTGTTGCAGAAGCCAGTTTCCCTGTTTGTGAAGATGATGATTCTGATTTCCTTTATAAGGTGCTTTGAGACCCATGCTGGGAAATAACAGTTAAGAGTTATGAATAATTTTCAGGTGTATGTGTGAGTTGTTAGCTGTTTACAGTCTAGTTTTAGATGTCTCTGGTGTTTTTTATTTTTCCATGTCATAAACAAATTTGATTACCAGCTACTAGTAGAAGTTTTTGTTTGGCTTCAGAGGCCTTGGGAATGAATTACTTGGAAAGTTTCACCTTCATGAAATTAATGTCCTTCTGGTGAAATGCCACTTTCTTCTTTACTCGTGGGAAGGAAACTCCTCAGGGTTTCTTTGGATTCCTAGAGAATGTTTTTAAAGACCCATGAGAACATCACAGGAAAATGTAAGGTCTCATGCGGTGGAAGATCTTGAGAATTCAGAGACCAGGCTCACCCAGGCATTTTGCTAAGCTGTAAAATCAGCCATCAGAACCTTCCAAGAGGAATTGATAGTGAAGGTGACTGACTGTGATGAAGTTCAAGTAGCTCTGGATCATCTCAGTTTCCACAGGGAAATGCCACCTCTGATACCTAAGGGTCCAGGTTTTCTGTATAAATTGTAATAGGATGAATAGACCACTGTCTTCAGTGGAGCTATGCCAGTTTATACCAGTGAAGATTTAGAGGAAGATGCAAAAGAACCACTTCCCTGCTTTGGCCTGGGCAGTTTTGTCTCATGCCTATTCCTTTAGAATTCCTTTCTTCTGTGGATTTGGAAAAGTCCTTTGAGGTAATATAATTATCTCTCTTTGAGACTGCGAAGTTCTCATTAGCTTTATAGGGAGCTGAGTGTGTTCATTTGAGAAAATGACCCCTTCAGCATTTTCGAGAGGAAGGTAAAAATATTTTGTTTTTAGATGATGTTCTGACCAAACTCTATTGACTTTTCTCTTTGGATTGATTGTAAATTGCTGTGGGAAGTTTCGCATGGTGACACCCATGTCATTTACGGGCTATTAAACTATTCATTTAATAGAATATCCTGTTCTTATCCTCATATTTTCTGTTACCCTAATTGGTATAAAACGGATAAGCACATGCAAGGGAAAAAAATGTCCCAAGGAGCCCTTAAAAGGCTAGGTATAGTTAAACAACTCAACACAATTATTTGCTAGCTTAGCTAATGAAGGAATAAAGTGGGCGTAAGTGGCTCTGGCTTCTTTGAGTGTTGGTTAATGCTTCAGGAACCCTTCTGGCTTTTTGATGGGTCCATATTCTGTTAGTTTCACAAGATAAGCTGTTGTCCCTGTGATTTGAGGCAGGTCAGCAGCAGATACCTGTCCAAACAGTGGGGCAGTGTTTTCTTTACAGTTCTAATAAAAAATACCTGCACAGTGGTGGCTTGATAGGCTCTGGAGTGAAATCTTGTGTTAGCCATTATATCCTGGTCCCTTCCTGTAAAACTTTGGTGTGAGACCAGGTGGAGAAAGAGAAACCTTGGAGCCTGGGGAGGAAGAAAAGGTTATTTAAGTCACTGGCTCTTGTGAAAGCAGCTCTGTGGCGATGGTGAGAACAAAAAAAGACGACACGGGGACTCTCATCCAGGTGACACTGTCTTCTCTGAAGACTATCTCTGGGGTTCAGAAAGAGGCCCACACAGCAATGTACGGAACTCAGACTGACTTTCAATGAGAACTGAATACCAGACTCTGTTAGGCCTCCTTGAAAATGCCAGCCAGTATCACTCTGGCTGCTGCAGTCACTAGATAAGGTGCAGGGAGGAGTGGTGTGGAGGGGTCAAGTGAAAAGACAAATATTGGTGGGGGGGTGAGAGTGTGATGCAAGGAAGGTACGTTGAGAGCTCTGAAGAGAACACTCTGCTCCTTTTCCTTCTTGGCCCAAAGGGAACCTGCTGTAAAAAAATCTGTATCATCTTTTACAGTACAAAGTAACTTGATTCTTTTTTTTCTCTGAAACTTTGTTCCCCACAGTCCTTCACATTCACCTCAAGCCATTGTCTTTCTGGGAGAAGTCCATAGAGTGCTTGTCGATCTCCACATGTTGAACGTAGCGAGGTTGAATATATGACTGACTGCTCAGGAAGCAGCAGCCAAATTAAAATAACTGGTTTACCACACAGGGACAAAGACAGCCAGGCTATAAAGAGGAGAAAAATCGGCTTGCATCCAGCTCTTTGGAAACTTTTACCTTTTGAATGTCTTTGGACTTCCCCAGAATTAGAATAAAACATTATTTAGAGAAGAGTCTGGTTAACTGCACTCAGCAAATGCTTTTCTCTCTGTTAGTCTGTGTTTATTGTGTTACCCACCGCGGATATTTATTCCGTGCTCATCACTGGAGTACTTCAGTGCTTGGTGTATTTGTCTGTTTATTGCACCTACTCAGCAGTTATTGCCATCCATTACAGATACTTGGAGACAATAGGACATTAATATTGTCTTCATTGAGTAAATGAATTTCTAGGTGAATAAGGGGAGCACGAGAAATTTACAGAACCTAATGTTAATTTTAGTGCTTCAGGAGGATGCATATAGATGATTTATGAATTTGCTTTTTACTTTATATTATGAAGCACTGGTGAATATTTTATTCTTTTCACAATACAAGTTGAACCTCTCTAATCTGGAAATCTCTCCTCTGGCAACATCTGTAATCCAGCATGATTTTAGTTAGCTGGATGATCATTTGTCATGGATGTGGCCAAGTTTCCTGTGGCTCTGTAAAGTTTCTTTACAGCCACCAGTCCCGGCTCTCAGTGTTTCGTGCTGTTATTTAGCTGTAATTTACCCCTAAATGTCTTTTAGGAGCCACGTGAACCACGGAAGTGTTGGTAATGGTGCTAGAGCTGGAGTACAGGGTTTAAGTCAAATGGTCTGGCAAACTCTCGTGCAGCACCGGTCAGTCCCAAGGATGCCAAATTTAGAAAGGTTCAACCTGTACAGGGTTCTGAAGCAAATGGTACATTAACCCTCGCATGCTGTATATGCGGGACGGGCAGTGTTTTCCACAGTGACTCTTGGAACACTAAAAGCATTACTATGGAGCAACATATGTACATAGAAAAAGCAGAAAGAAAAGAAAGAGCTTAACCCTAACATTGGTTTTCTTTTCACTTTGGCTCTTAGGTCCATCGCTGTCAGATTGTGTCTTTGGGGTTGGGACTCTGTCTTCTACAAACCATAAAGTGCCCAGTACGCTTAGGGTTTCATATTGCTGTTCAGAGGGTTTTGTATTGGCAGCCATCACCCTCGTAGTGCTCAGCACTCTTTGGGTATTAAATAAATAAATGAATAATAATGACCCCTCAAAACATGCAGCACGTTGCTTAAAAAGTTCATGACACAACAGATTGGTATTTTATGCTCGAGTCTCCAGGAACAAAATGAGTAGCAGGATAGGGGATAAAGAAATGGTCTCAGATACTGTATATCCATCCCCTGAGTCGAATTTTTGCCCCCAACTACATATGCATATAGCTTCCAGTGAATTCAGGAAGACTTGTGCATTGGTAACCAGGGCAATAATCATAGTGAGATTTCTAAGGCAGTCAGGCATGCATATCCCAATGGAAACGGGTGCCCAGCTAACTTGCTTAGGCTCCTTTGAAAATCTCAGCCTCATTCTTTAGACTCAAAAGACTGCGACTCTCAATGAAAGTTCCAGGAGAGACAAAGGACAGGCAGGTTTGTTTTCAGTAGAAATCTGACAGCTGGCCAGATACTACCCTCTAGCCTCATTATTACATCTCCTTCAAGACGGCCATCATTTCCCTTATAATTTTCTGAATTACTGTAATGAGGATTAATTTGGCATCCAGGGTACCTTGCGCTGTCCGTATGTAGGTACAAAAGGTTTGTTGTAAAACCTTTTGAAATGCTCCAGGTTCAGGGGAAGGTCAGGAGCCGCTAATTTGTGTGGTGCTGAAAAAGAGGTTTGTAAGGCTGTCTGATTCTCCTGTGAATGGCACTCTGCCCTTCGGGGAGTGCCGGGTGGCTTCATTGTGTGGAAGAACCTGAGCGACGCAAACCGGAGGACAACACCGAGCCCCTTGCTTACTCCCTCATCCCATATGCCTTGCGCCCTCCATGGAATCTGTGCACACAGAAATACTCTTAATTTTACTCCCTTGTGCTCTGTCAGAGCTGTTACCCCTGAGCGGGACTGTTCTGTAAGCCGACTGTCAGAAGCCTTCTTCACTGGTGGCCCCTGTTTCTTTTCTCTTTAGGGTGCCATCCTTCGTGCCATGAGTGTGTGGCTAATCTCCACGACGCAGGCAGCGTCTGCCTGACATGCCAGAGCGCCCGTCACTTGCTGCTGGACGATCGCTGTGTCCCTGACTGTCCTCTGGGATCCTATGTGGACGGTGGCGCCTGTAAAAGTGAGTAGCGCCTGGAGGTGGAGGCTAGTGGCGAGACCTGCCCAGCCCCTCCCATGGAATTGCTTGAGAGGCAGTGTAGTCCAGTGGGCAGAGCACTGAGCTACAGTTCAGGAACTCTCTGTTTGAACCGTGGCTCTCTAAATCACTGTGCTTCTCCATCCTCTGTATTCCTCTCCTGCCCTTTTGTCCGGTGTTAGATTGGAAGCTCTTTGGGGCAGGACCATGCCTAAGTATGTCTTTTGTGGCAGGGTCAGTACCACACCTGGGCCCCAGGCCTCTGTTCTGTCCACAGTCTTGCAGTATGGGGCCCACTAGCCCTCGTCGGGGTTTGGGCTTCAGTTCCGTTGTTCGAAGGGCAGCGGATAGGAGCCACCTGGTCCTAGCAGGCTGAGTAACCAGTCCCTCCCAGCCTCCAGCTGAGCTCTGAGGTTATCAGGGGCAGGGAGCTCAAACACTCCTTGATGGAGCTCCCCACCTCCCCTGCTGCTTCTGTTGCTGTTGGTATTCTCCTTTGCTCCTCTATAACTCTGCTCTAATCTCCTCACCTCTCTCCAGCCTCTTCTTCCACTCTCAGTCCCACCTCCCTACTTGGGGAAGACTTTTAAAAGGCCAGTGGCAGCCTCCGGTGGGACCAGCTGGCTCTGATTGATTTATACCAGCCTTTTCCCCCTACTCTGCCTGTGACGACACTTGATTAGCCAGGGCCCTTTGTGCTTTTTAGAGCTGCATCTCTCCCCTAGTAAGCAAACCTTCTGTCCTCACCCTGTCACACTTTGTACAGAGCTTAACCCTGTGGAGCCCCTGAGCCCCGCTGTTACACAAATAAACTTCCTGCTAGCTGGAGTACGTTATGGCAGGGAGAGAGCAGAAGTATGTTTCTGTGTCAGTTTTGTTGGTACTGCGGGTGAAAGGTTCCCACCACATCCATGTGGTGACGTGACTTCTGGGACTTTTAGGTAGGTGGGGCTGAAAGATTTTCCATATTCAAGGAAAGTGCTAAGGAGGGGCCGCTCCAGCTGTGCTTCGCTAATTGGCCGTGATTCCTGTCCCCTCTGCTCTCATGGTAGTAGCACAATTGTAGGAGCTTGGCTGACCCGAGGACATTCTGGGACTGTGCCAAAAAAGGCTAAAACCAAATGTCTATTCACTGAGGTGGGACATGAGTGCAGGAGGAAACTAAACACAACCGTGAAATCCAGACCCTGTTGAAGTTAACAGGAAAAACTCCCACTGATTTCATTAGAAATCACTCTGTGCGTAGATGTCAAGTGGGCCGAGGAGTCGTTCAGAATTGGATCTCTAACCAGGAAGGTTCTTACTTCCTTATGTGGGCTCTTTTATCTGTGCTCTGAAAAATCCAACAGAAAATTTGCAGCCTGAAGCTGTTTATTATCCCTGTGGCTAGAATCTCCTGGCTGTTGATGGAGGCTCTTGTTGCCCTTTGCTTTCCTGAATCAGCCTTGCTGGAGGCAGCAGTTCCTGTCAGTCCCCAAGAGAGAGGGCCAGCTCTAGGAAAGCTAGGCTGACTGTTTGGTTTGTGGGAGCAGTGTGTGGTAAGTGGTCAACCAGAAATGCTGGAAGTAGCATTTTGATGTGCTCTCTGATCCATTAGCCCTGTTGTGCTCGCTTTGATACTTGTGGCACTTTTTTGCGGCCTTGTTGTTTCCATATTTTCTTTCTCAAGAGAACATGAATTCATGTGCTGCAAGAAATCCACGATACGCACCTACAGCTTGTCAAAGCATAGCTCATCTTCTGAGACCAAGTATATTAGGGATTGAAAGAGAAGAAAGACACTAAAAGAGGACACTTTACATATTGAGGCTGAGGGTTAGGTGTCTGATCTGGCCTCTTTGCATGAGATGTGCTGGCAAGACTGTTCCCCATGCTGGCACTTTGAGTGCAGAAGTAGAGGCCACAAGAGACTTTAAAATACCCTGCCACTAATGGCTTATGTTTAAAAACTCCCCAAGGTTGCAGGTGGCCTTGGATTGGTATTGCTGCCACCACCCAAATGCAAAAACCCCTTTGAGAACCCAGGAAGATGCATTTGGGAATTCCTTCCCACAGGGTACCTTCAAACTCTTCAATCCTCCCTCTGTCGGGAGCCTGGAAAACTGTAATTACTCCTGGGTGTTTGGCTTGCTCTTTTAGGCATGTGCACATAAAACGTCCTCCCCTCTAGGATACAGACAAGCATCAGATCCTGGTCTTAAAAAGGTGATTTTTATTCACAAACCAAAGGTAATATACTTGGTGAAACATTACTTGTTTGCTAAGTGTTACAGAGCAACTAAAAAAGGATTGAAACACAGAGAATTGCTTCCTTGGGGTTATTCAGTTTGGGAAGTTACAGATTAAGGGGTTAGTTACATGTGCTCAGCACAGAGAAGTCGAACAAACCCCAAAATAAAGAAAGTAACCTGATCATGTCGGACTGAACATTCACTGTTCTTCTTACCTATCTGTAGTTTCAGGATTTAGTCCTTCCTTGAGCATGGGTGTTGCTAGGTATTCCATGCCTGACTTCCTGGCTTAATTCGTGTCTGTGTAGCTCTGCTCTGGGCACACAAAGCTGGGACCAGAAAGGTCAGTGCTTCCACTTCAGAAATCCACATTCTTTTTCCACTGGCTCTCCTGGCCTCCTGCCAACTCACTTCCTACTTCCCTGGCATTCCTAGAGGCTCTCTAGGACCCACTGTCTATGGGTTTACAGGCAAGACAGTTAGGGCTAGGTTATAAGCGTTAACCAATGTGAAAAGATTTTAGTGAACCAGTTAGCTGGAATGTCCAGGAAAGGATTTAACCTCTCCCACATTCATCACATTGGCACTGCCTCGTCCAGCGTAAATGTATGAGATGGATACTTCAGAAACTCCTCTTCTGTGGCCCTAGACTTAGTTTCAGGATAGCAATTTCATTACTTAGTTCCACACTGACAGAAACAGTAATTGCATTCCTTAGTTTTGTCTTAGTCTTCCAGGGTCATGGGGTCCACTCCATAGTGCTATAATATGTCATCTACTGGGGTGGGGAAGAGACATTCCTTCCTCTCTGGAAAGCCAGGTTTAGATAGCAAATTTCTGACCTCGGGTGTGTAAAGGTTTCATGAATTACCAAAAACGATCTGTTGTTCAAGCTGTGTCAAAATGCATGAGTGCCAAGTTTAAATGGTAGCTTTTTAGATCCCAAACATGGACTTGACTTAAACCCTTGAAATCTGGGTGCAGCACAGGTCGTCTACAAGTCTCCTCCACTTCACTCTGTCTTGGGACAAAACTTCTCGCTGGCTCCAGGAGTACCCCAATAGTTGTCCTTCAGTCTCAATAGATCGTCTCCACATTGTATGAGGAAGCAGTAGGTCTTGTCCATGTTGTCTGAAGTCTTCCTCTTTTGTGTTTTCATTGCCTTGGACCAAATTCAACCTAGATTAAGGTGGGTAACTCCATGGATTTCTCTGCCCACTTACAGACAGTGATGGATTTGGCCCTTTGTCGTGAATGAAGGCACTGTTCATTACTCATAGGGCAGTCAGGAAGGCAGCAAGAATATGTTCAGGTGTGGGAGCACTGGGTGTGCTGCTTCCTCAGGATCACTCAGTGTTGTGCACTCTTGACAAAACTCTACAGATCTGCTTGGAGATTTGCTTCTGCGTGAACGGTAATTTTCATTCTTTCCGTCCTCTCAAGAGTGTCACCCCTCGTGCAAAACCTGCAGCGGCGGAGGCCCTTTTTCCTGCTCTTCCTGCGACTCCAGCCTCGTTTTGTCCCACACTGCCATGTGCACCTCAGCCTGTTTCCCGGGATACTACAGGGATGAGAGCCGAACCTGCAAGCGTAAGTGTTTCTCATTACGCACGCCCACCTCTTCGGAATGTCTGTGAATATGTTTTCTTGGCCTCCTGGTCCCACCTCTCATGTCATGAAAAGCTTGAAACTGTCCACAAAATGTAGTTGGCGGCATTATGAAGACCTTGAATTAGACTTAATAATTATTCATTTGCAAGTTTGACGTATTTAACATCTTTTTTCCTTCAGTTTCTTTTTTCTTTTCTCTTCATTCTCTTTTCTTTTTCCCTTTTCTGCTTTTTTTCTTTTTCTTTTTCTCCTTGTTTTTATTTTTCTTCTAACCCTGGATTTGTATTTCTGTTCCAAATAGCCTTTTCAAAAGATGTTATTTCAAAATACCTCTGTATTGTAGCCTTAGCCTTAATGGTAACTCATCTAGAATAAATTGATTTGCTCCTACCCTCACCCCCCCCCTTTTTTTTTTTAATTTCACTGAACATTTGAAGAACCCACAGTTTTGGAATACCTTAGATCAAATCAAAGGAATGTGAGGTGGATGTATGTTCTTGAGCAGACATAGCAAGGGCAAAGGAATGTTTGTAGAGAAATGGCAACAAACTTAAGAGGCTCTTCAAAAAAGTGTTATGGATCTAAAAGCATTGTTGCAGAGCAATGCAACAATAACAGAAATGGCAGGTACTTGTTCATAATTGCAGCTGTTGTTTTCCCCTTTGGGAGCGGTATTTCTGGATAATGTGACTACTGTGTATTTGGAACTCCACAGATCATTCATGGGTCCTTTAATTCACGGCTCTGTTAATCTAAAAATATTTTACAAACACTAATTGATGCTCCCCGCACCCTGATAAGGACGGATTAAATAACACACATGCAGACACATGATTAAATAGGTATTACATTCTTTAAATAGACTTTTCTTCAGGGTACATCTGCATTGCAGCTAGAGATGTAATTTCAGATAGATGTGCACAGCATAGCTTTGATTCAGCTAGCATGTAGCGGTGTAGTCATGTCAGTAAAATTTGGATGCCCACTTAAAGTCCTGTCCTAGACTCTCAGTAAGCACTCAGGTGGCTAGCTTAAACTGTTGCCCACACTGCCAGCGCCACGCTATTTTTAGTGCATTTGATCAAGGCTGGAAATGGCACCTCCAACTGTAGTGTGGATGTTTACTTTGAGACATGATGCCCCCAATGTCTGTGGAGTTTTATGACAGTTTTGGACCACATAGAGGCAAATCATTAGCTCCAAAGTCATGAGTGACAAAATAGGTGGGGTCTCCTGGTTTCAGCAAGACACCAGGAAATAATAGGCATTCACAGCTAAGCTGTGCTTTGAATTTTTGGGTTTAGAACTCAGGGTGAAGCTTGAACCACAAATAAGGGCATACGCAGCCCCAGAGCAAACACAGTGTTTCATAGATCTGGGCTTTAACCCTGTGAAAACTTTTGGCCATATAAACAGCCTGTCAAGCTTGATTCTTTGGACACTTAGGGCCGTATTGTTAGAACTATGTGTGCACGAATGTAGGCATAAAATTGTACTTGCATTTGCTTGAGCAAATGCCGTGATTGTGTTTTGCAATAGCACTGTGCTTGAACACCCAGTTGTGTTTCTAGCTGGCCATTTGTATGCATAATTGTTGCATTTGCTAATACAGTTTTAGTAACTGTGCATGCAAGTTCAGTATGCAAATTCACATGATTTTTGCATGTGTTTCTGAGAATGCGGCCTCAGCTGTGCCTCATACCACGCCAAATGATTATTTACTGTTAGCCTGATTTGGACAGTACAGTACCATAGTGGGCTTTCTGTACATCAGCTAGAAGCTCTGAGGGGGGACATCTAATACAGCAAAAAAAGATCAGTGGCAGCCAGTCTCAGAGCCAGGGGTGACTGACCTGGGCTTTCACTGCGAAGCTTAAAATAGCAGTTAGATGTTTGGGGTTGGGCAGGATCCTGGTCTCCAAAAGCTGGTGAGGAGGGGAAGGGTCTTGGAGCCCCAGCTCCAGTCTGAGCCGAAACATTTATACGAGTATCAGAGAGGTAGCCGAGTCAGTCTGTATCTTCAAAATCAACAAGAAGTCCTGTGACGCCTCATAGACTAATAGGTATCTTGGAGCATAAGCTTCTTCTTCGAGTGTCCCCGTGGGTGCTCCACAATAGGTGACGGCTTGGCCGGCGCCGCAGATCGGATCTTCCAAGCAGTTTCTGCCGGACCGCGCATGCGCCGGCGCGCGCCGCTCCCTGGCACGCTCCTGGCCATGTGCGCGATCCGGTCCCCGCCAGTTCCTCTCAACCGCCGTCGGCTGCAGACGGAATCCGACTAGGCTAAAGCCACATAGCGTATTCAACGACTTTAATTGTTTTCTCTTTAAAGTTTTCAGTTATTTAGGCTACCATAAGTAGCCGGTTGTTATTTTGTGAAAAAAAAACAAAAAAAAACCAAACAAACAACAAACAAGCTACGGAGGGACAGCTCAAGCCAGTCCCAGTAACAAGCGCCGGAGGCCGGGAGCTAGGGCCATCAGCCCTCCTGCTGAGGCAGGCCATCGGACGGGGAAACAGCACAAAGAGGGTGCTAAGTACCCATAAACAAACTCAAAGACTCACCAACAATGTCCTCCTCAGGCTTTAAAAAATGTGAGTCCTGCCGAGAGGCGATGCCAGTGTCCGATGGGCACAGTCTCTGCATAAGGTGCCTGGGGGAGTCCCATGTGGCACAAAAATGCGCCTTCTGTGCAAAATTAACAACAAGAGCACGGAGAGACAGGGAGATGAGGATTAAACTGCTGCTTCTTGACAAGGCCCTCCAGCCAGACGTGCCGGAGCAGCCGCAGCAGGAGGGACCCTCCGGGGCCCTTAGAAGAAAAGCTGCCTCCCTCACTCCATCAGCGCAAAAACGGAGAAAAGTTTCTCCAACCCGATCCCTGCCGGCAGCAACGGTGAGCGGGACGGGAGGAGCAAGCAGCCCCCAGCCGCAGCAACAGCTGATCGGCGGCGGCACGGAGAGCCACGTGGAAGCGGCTCAGCCTCCGATGATCAGCCAGCCGCCCCGCACCGCAGGCAGGGCGGCGGCTAAGCAAGCGCCGGTACCGGCGGCACCGCAGGCAGCGGCACCGACCCCCAGGGAACCGGCGGTGCAGAGCGCGCAGGCACAGAAGCACTCCGCACGTGCGGCACCGCCTTCGAGCGTGCCTAGCACGGTGCCGACGGGGCCGGGATCCCCCGCCCATCAGGGGGCGGAGTTACCTCCCTTAGGGAGGGGAAAGGCTGCACACAAGAGGAGGCACTGCAGCCCCTCTCCAGACAGGGCTGTGGAGCTCTTTTCTCACAGCCCTCCGCTCATGTTGCAGACTCCAACCAGAAGGCAGGGGTCCCCCCTAGCCTACCCGGAGCCCCCTTCTCCTTTCCTGCAATCAGCCTCCCCATGGCTGGCACCACCCTCACCCTTCCTGGGATTTGAAACGCTGGACTATTATGCAAAATCGCTCTCTCCAGTGTCTCGACGATCCCCCTCTCCCAGACACAGAGGGTACGTGCAAAGGGAATGGTCAAGGTCACCTTCCCAGGAACAGTGCCTACACTGCCATGGTCGTCCCTACCACGCGGGGCATGGACACCATCGGCAATCTACCAGGGAGAGATCCCCACATATTACCTCGTACCCCCGAGGGCAATCGCGATCGGGGACAGAGACTCAAACGTCCCAGGGGGGACTGGCCGTAGACCCACGAGATTTTCCCTCGCATACCTCCAGCGAGAGGGCGCACCATCACCATCAAGAACCGGAAGGGTCCAAAGAAATGTACCCCAGCGGTTCCTCGTTTTCCTCCCCGGATGAGGCCACGGCCTTAGGGGACGTCCATCCTGAGGACGACCTCAAACAGTTTCAGGAGCTGTTTAAGAGGGTAGCTTTCACGCAAGGCATCCAGACAGCACAAGTGCAAGAGAAACATCATAAGCTTCTTAAAAATTTGAGCTCCCCGGCCTCCTCCAGAGTAGCAATACCGCTTGATGAAGCGATCTTGGAGTCCGCCACTACCATATGGCAGACCCCTGCAACTATTCCGCCTGTTCAAAAGAGAGCGGATAAGAAATACTTCGTGCCGGCAAAGGGCATGGAGTTCTTGTTTAGCCACCCCCAGCCAAACTCCTTGGTGGTGGAGTCCTCGCAACAAAGACTAAAAACATCTCAATTTAAAACAGGGGGAACGGACAGAGATGCCAAGAAGCTAGAGCTGTTCGGCAGAAAGGTCTACTCCTCCTCCACCTTAACGTTGCGCATGGCAAATTACGCAGCGCACTTGGCGAACCATAATTTTGACAACTATGCCAGATTAACTTCCCTCATGGACTCGCTTCCAGAGGACAAAAAGCCGGTCCTCAAGGCCATAGTGCAAGAGGGCTACGCGGCTGCGAGGATGGAAGTTCAGATTGCTTTGGACGTTGCGGACACGGCAGCACGTTCCACAGCAACTGCAGTGGTGATGCGACGGGAGTCCTGGCTCCAGACCTCGGGTATACCGAGAGATCTGCAAGCGAAGATAGTCGACCTCCCCTTCGACTTGCAGAAGCTGTTTGCTGAATCAACTGACTCGGTCCTTCATTCCAGTAAAGATTCAAGAGCCACACTCAGGACCCTGGGGATTTACACCCCTCCATACTCAAAGAAAAGGTACTACCCACAGCAAAGGCGGTACCAGTACCAGCAACAGCGCCCCCAGTATCACAGGGGTTACGAGCAAGGGCGGCATCAGCAGCACCAGCAGTACAGAACCCCCAGGCGACGCTCACAACAGGGCCGTCCGTCCTCGGGGCGGGGCCAAAGGCCACAAGTTTGACATACAGATCCAGGGCTGCGCCATCACCACCATTGCACAAGATCATCCGAAACGGCTTTTTCACCATCGCCTCCAACCATTCTACGACCAGTGGCAAAGGATCACCACAGACAAATGGGTGCTGGAGATCATAGCCACGGGGTACGCCATCCCCTTCCAGTCGCTCCCGCCGCCGCGACCCCCGCCCAAGCCCCACCCTCAGGAGGCCTCCCATGTAGCCAGGCTCAGGCAGGAGGTGGCCCACCTCGAGTTCTTAGGGGCGGTGGAGAAGGTGCCGGAGCAACTGCAAGGGAAAGGGTTCTACTCTCGGTATTTCCTGACGGAGAAAAAGACAGGAGGCTGGAGGCCCATCTTAGACCTTCGTGGCCACAACAGGTATCTACGCAAGCAACGTTTTCGGATGATCACGATTGCCTCCATCCTTACAGCACTGGACGATGGAGACTGGTTCGCAGCCCTCGATCTACAAGACGCATACTTCCACATAACCATCCATCCGGCTCACCGGCGTTTTCTCCGGTTCATGGTGGGCAACGAACACTTCCAATACAAGGTCCTACCGTTTGGCCTTTCCTCGGCCCCCAGAGTCTTCACCAAGACCTTGGCAGTGGTGTCAGCCTACCTGCACAGACAGGGGATGTTTATCTTCCCGTATCTGGACGACTGCCTGCTCAAAGGGACCTCGAAAAGGGAGGTCCTCTGCATGATACGCGTCACAGCAAACACGTTCTCCTCACTTGGCCTGGTTATCAATCTGGCAAAATCAAAGATAGACCCCTCACAGGACATAGAGTTCATAGGGGCTCGCATAAACTCGGTCTCGGCGAGAGTATACCTACCAGAGGCTCGCTTTCGAGCCATCGGTTCCCTCGTGCAGGTCATCACCTTCAGCCCTACAGTGCCGATCTTGAAGTGCTTGCAGCTGCTGGGCCACATGGCAGCGGCGACATTTGTGGTACAGAACGCCAGGTTGCACATGCGCAGCATGCAACACTGGCTGGCAAGTGTATACAAGCCGGCAGTACACACCGTTCACAGGGTGGTGTCGCCCTCACCTGGGGTGCGCGAATCCCTGCAATGGTGGGTAAACCCCGGGAACTTGCTAACAGGGGTACCCTTCCATCAGCCGCAAATATCGGTTTTCCTCACTACGGATGCCTCCCTCATAGGGTGGGGAGCGCACATGGGCGAAGAGGTGGCTCAAGGACTGTGGTCACCCACGGAACAGTCTCTACATATCAATGTTCTAGAGCTCAGAGCAGTGTTCAACGCCTGCAAACACTTTCGAGACCGTATACGAGGCAAAGTCGTCGGGATCAGTACGGACAATACCTCCACCATGTTTTACATAAACAGGCAAGGAGGAGCTCGATCCCGTACCTTATGCGCGGAAGCAATCCGCCTATGGAACTGGTGCATCGCCCACGATATAATCCTGAGAGCCTCATACTTGCCAGGCGCGCACAACGTGAAGGCAGACCAGTTGAGCAGGCGTTTTGCGCTCACCCACGAGTGGCAGATCCGTCCCGATCTACTACGGCCGATTTTCCACGCATGGGGGTTTCCCCAAATAGATCTGTTTGCCACTCAGCACAACAAACAGTGCCCACGATTCTCCTCCAGAGTAGGGCTGGGCCGGGGATCCCTGGGGGACGCGTTCGCGATCCCGTGGGGGGGCCCCCTGCTTTACGCGTTTCCCCCCGCAGTGCTGATCCACAAGGTTCTGCAAAAAGCCAGGAGAGAAAAGGCTCGGATGATCCTGATAGTCCCAACGTGGGATCGCCAACAATGGTTCCCCCTACTCCTGCGCATGTCGGACCGCCCACCGATGCCTCTTCCGGTGGCGCCGGATCTGCTCACGCAAGCCCAGGGGTCCATAGTGCATCCGCACCCCCAAAGCCTGCGACTGCAAGCGTGGCTAATCCATGGCTCAGCTCCCTGGAGAGCACATGCACAGTGGAAGTACAGCAAGTCCTAGAAAGTAGCAGGAGGACTTCCACTAGGAAAACCTACAAACAAAAATGGACTCGCTTCATGGCTTGGTGTTCTACCAAGCAGCTGGCCCCCCTTTCGGTGCCTATACCTACAATTCTAGAGTATTTACTGGACCTCAAGAGAGCAGGACTCTCGCTATCCTCGTTAAAGGTCCACCTTGCCGCCATCTCGGCGTTCAGACATGAGGATGGGGGGCACACGGTGTTCGCCCACCCTATGGTTACCAGGTTCCTCAAAGGGTTGGTAAACCTCTACCCCCCTCGGAAACCGATTCCCCCCTCGTGGAGCTTGGACCTGGTGCTTACCACACTCATGGGACCACTGTTCGAGCCCTTGGCCACGGTTCCCCTTCGCCTCCTTACAATAAAGACGACCTTTCTTCTTGCAATTACGTCGGCTCGTCGGGTGAGCGAGCTTGCGGCAGTCATGGCAACGCCACCCTGCACTGTCTTTTCCAAGGAGGCGGTAACCATACGGCTGCATCCAGCCTTTGTTCCCAAAGTTTCTTCCGAGTTTCACATCAATGAACCTATTGTTCTACCCTCGTTTTATCCAAAGCCTCATACCTCCAGTGAAGAGGCGCGCCTACACCTCCTGGACGTGAGGAGGGCGCTAGCCTTCTACGTAGACAGGACCAAGTCCTTCCGGAAAACGGATAGACTCCTAGTCTCCCTCGCTCCCAAATCAAAAGGAGAAGGTCTCTCATCGCAGAGAATTTCAAAGCACATTGTATCCTGCATAAAAATGTGCTACGAGCTCAAAAAGACTCCTTTGTCGGCCACTCCCAGGGCTCATTCCACCAGGGCGGTGGCAGCATCAACAGCCTTTTTCAAGGGCGTTGCATTGAAAGACATTTGCAGAGCGGCGACCTGGTCATCCTACGACACCTTCGCCAAACATTACGCCCTTTACAGGGTATTCCAAGAGGATACCCGTCTCTCCGCAGCGGTCCTCTCGGGGACCAGCTGCACTTAATCCGATTACCCACCACCTATCTTGGGTTACTGCTGGGTAGTCACCTATTGTGGAGCACCCACGGGGACACTCGAAGAAGAAAGAGAAGTTACTCACCGTAGTAACGGTGGTTCTTCGAGATGTGTCCCCGTGGGTGCTCCACTTCCCGCCCATCCTCCCCGCTTCGGATCTCTGTTAGTGTTTTGCAGGGGCACCCGAGGCGGTTGGTCGAGGAACTGGCGGGGACCGGATTGCGCACATGGCCAGGAGCGCGCCAGGGAGCGGCGCGCGCCGGCGCATGCGCGGTCCGGCAGAAACTGCTTGGAAGATCCGATCTGCGGCGCCGGCCAAGCCGTCACCTATTGTGGAGCACCCACGGGGACACATCTCGTAGAACCACCGTTACTACGGTGAGTAACTTCTCTTTTCACGGGCAAAGACCCACTTCTTCAGATGCATACCATTTATACAGTTATTTTTGGACATCCCCAGTGCCAGCCCTCAGTTGACCAAGGCTCTGAGACTCACTGCTGTACTTTTTTGGCCTATGTGTTCTTTTGCTGTGTAGACATCCCCCACGTCTCTTTCGTAGCAGTGTTCTCTTAAGGGTGTGCCGTGGAAAAGCCAAGCGCTCTGCTGTTTGCATTGAGCGGACCACATCGAGGTGCTGGAATGAAATATTTTGAACTTCTGGAGGCTGCTCCTGGTCCAGCTGCACCATTTTGCTCCCTTTTTCTGTAAACTCCAAGTCACCCACGTTTCAAACAAAATGTAAACACTAGGTGAAGCGCTTGGATGGAATTCTATAGCCTGTTTCTTATTCAGCGGGATCAGCCTAGATGATCCTAATGATCCCATCTGGCCTTCAGAACTCTGAGTCTTTGAATAGAAACCTAGAAGGGTTAAATTTACCTTATGCAAGGTGGAAGGATAAAAATGCTTGAAGAACACCTGCGTACAGAGGTTTGAATTCAGGTCCCATGTCTAAGTCTGGTAGTCCCCCAGGTTACTAGTAATTAAACTCAGTCCATATGGGGGAAACAATGCTTTAAGCTGCTCTCAAGTCGCCCCTTTTGGCAGGCACTCAGAGTAACATTAAGTCCTGTGTGGAAACATGTCCAGCACTCCCTTTGGAATAGATGGAAGATAGCTATGAGGCAGGGCCGGGGAACGGTAAGCAAGGAAAACTGTAACAACTCACCCCACCAGACTCTCCAAAGAGAATTTGAAGAGTGACACTTCCAATAAATCTAAATATCATTTTGTGTTATGCATTTGGCTTGTGCTTCAGTAATTGCAGTGATCGTATTTTTTGTCTTAATTTCTCTGCAGCTTGCAACATCCAGTGTCTGAGCTGCGAGTCAGCTGTGGGCTGTATATCGTGCAGAGACCCAGCCAAGGTCCTGTTGTTTGGTGAATGCCAGTATGAAAGCTGCGCACAGCAGTATTACCTTGATTTTTCTACCAAGACTTGCAGAGGTGACAAAGGCATATTTTCTATGTAAAAACAAAGATGAGCCTGGCTTATACTGTAGTCCTGCAGAATGGCCTCCCAAGGTGGTCTGTTACCACGCACATTCTTTTTCCATTTTGTCTTTCTCAGCAGTCCTCTGTCACACACTTGAATTTCAGCAAAACCCACAAGATTATTGCAATACCTTCCTTTGTAAATGATTTAGCAAGTAAGCCATCAAACTTTCCAGGGGTCAGGTTTTACAATTCGTTCAGCCATGACTCAATAACAAATGAGGTTAACATTTGAAATCTTTCTGTATTAAGCATCTGTTAAGGTCTTGTGTATTTACCTGGTTATCTCTGGATTATAAATACTACATCCCTGAACAGCAACAGCAGCAGCAAATACTGAGAAAGATGTAGAAGATTTCAGCGATTTCCAAAACTCTTCTGGAAGTATGGTATACAGAGGCTACCACGACCATTCAAAGCACCATCACAAATCAGTTGTTGTTAGGTATTTTTTTCTAGCTGGATCTCTCTACACCTTGTTTAATTTGGTAGTGAGCAACTGTTAATATTTCAGGTCTGTAGAGAAGCCATCTGAGAGTAAGTGTTCTACTTTGGCTCTGCCACCGAGCTGCCACGTGACGTTGGGCAAGTCACCTCACCTCAGCTTTGTAGGCCTTTGTTCTCCTTCCCCGTCATTATCAAGCTTGTCTACTTGGACTGTAACCTTTTTAGAACTGGTGTTATCTGGAATGACCTATTTGTGCCAGGCCAACCCAATATATGTAACCCTGTCCTCTCCCACTCCCCCAGAGCCAGGCACTCCCAGCTCCCCTCCCCCAGAGCCAGGCACCCCCAGCTCTCTCCCCACCTCTAACCCAGCCCCCCTCCCCTCCTCCAGAGCCAGACATCCCCAGCTTTCTGCTCTAAGCCAGTCCCCCACCGCTCCCTCAGAATCACGCCTCTCCAGCAACCCCCACATTCTAACTTGATGCCGGTGACTCACCAGAGCCACCGTCACCACTGCTGCCTCCCCAGAGCCTCTGCCGTGGCTGTCAGCACACACTTCTCCCACCAGGCGGTGGGGTGCGCACACGGAGATTGGACAACACTCCCGGCGCACGGCTCTGAGGTTGTGGAGCACTGCTCTTGAGGACAGGGACGTGCATGCGTTGAAGGCAGCAGGAGCTGCGGCTGGGACGCTGAAGGACGAATTGGGCTTGACGATATTTGCTACATTTCTGGCCTAAGGACTCTCCTCAGTGACATTCCCCCCTGGTTAGTTTGTGCTAGGGAAGCTCTCAGCCTCTGAGAAATCAATAGCCTGAGCACAATAAGAGACCGAGGACTTTTCGTGGGTAAATGCTAAGGCTCAGTTTTGGGAGATAAGGACCGCTGGTGCCCCAGGGACAGGAGCCGACTTCTTTGGCCGTTTCACTGATAAGCAGGGCCACACACTGAACTGTACTTGTGTTTAGCACCACAGGGAATGGTTAAGCCACAGAGAGGAATTCTTGTTGGTAGACAGCCCCACATTAGAAATCTCTCTCGTCTTACGTCTAGTACCCTGTCCTCTCTTTGCTCTCTACTGCTAGGGATTTGGCTTCCACAACGGTTGGCTTCCGAACGCGTAAAACACTTGTGCAGTGCTGGACTTCCACGCAGACGGCTGCCCTACTTTAACATTGTCTTTGTTCCAGAGTGCGACTGGAGCTGCAATGCTTGCAAAGGCCCCGCCAGGACAGACTGTCTGCAGTGCATGGATGGTTATGTTTTGCAGGATGGGGCCTGCGTGGAGCAGTGCTCACTCGCCTTCTACAGGGAATCTGACACATGCCAGCGTGAGTCTGTGTGACACTGCTTCTGTATATCACGACTGTACCAGGCTTCCCTAGTGCCTTTTCCAGGCTGTCACTCGTTCACATTTAGACGTCTGTCATGTGTTTAGTTTGAAGGAATGCCTAACCTTAGCCTCCAAACCCTCTACACAGGAGGTAGCTCTGTCTCGGTAAATGTATCCCAGACATACTTCCATGGTGTGCAGCAGCAATCGAAGGTTGAGTTGCTAGTACGTATATGGTACAGGTTCCACCTCCCTGGCCTGGCGTGGCCAGGACCTGACTGGTCATGGATAAGAGAATTTGCCATACCAGGGAAGGTTCCCTGCCATAGCCCCCAGGCTGCCTTCCCCCGCCAGCCACTGGGTTGTTCCCCTACCTTGTGCTGTTGCCTGGGGTCCGGCCTGTGGCTGATGCCAGGCTACCCCCCAGGCTCCCGGGCTGCCAGGGGAAGCTGGCCCTGGCCTGCACCAGGGATGTAGCTGCCCCCACCCCTATTGGGCTGCCAGAGGAAGCTGGACCTAGTCCTGCAGGGCTACGGGAAAAGCTGGGTCCAGCCCTAGAGGAGGCTGCCCCCAGCCATGTGGGGGTGCCAGCCCCAGCGCTATATGCCTGCCCCCACACAAGGGTTGCTGGGGGAGGCACGGGCCTTGCTGCAGTCCCTCTTCCCCTCCGGGGCTGTCAGAGGACATGGGTGCACCCTCCTGCCCAGCTCTCTGGTCTAATGACATCCCTCATCCTGCCAGATGCACCAGAGGATGCCAGATTTAGGAGTTCCTACCTGTTGTGAATTCTTCTGGATTTGCAAATGTTTTTCAGGGTGTGATGACCATTGTCTCCAGTGTGACCATCCACATGAATGCGCTCATTGTGAGGCTCCATTTTTCCTTTTGGAAGCACATTGCGTTCCAGAGTGTGGGAAGGGATATTATGCCCAACCTGCGGAACAGAAGTGCATAGGTGAACAGCATGGGTGGTAAAAGGTGGGGTGGGATTAAGGTTGCAATTCTTTAGGATTTATCTACTGTTTGTTTTCACGTGGCCGCTTAGGGAAATAGGTGAGTAGGTAAAATCTGATTGAGATTTAAGGAGCAGATTATGCCTGTGCTGCAACCCACGTATTGTGGGTTTGGAGAGAGTAAATTCCACATAAACAGCTACTCTGGTTTTAGAGAACCTCTTCCGCTGACATTTGCCCATAATAAAAATAATGTTATTCTGTTATATAATAGGCCCCCTCTATTCTGTCTTCCTGCTGTGTGTTCAGATTAGTGGTGCAGGATTTGAGTACTTAAGATGTGCAAAACTAGCTTAAAACAGTCTTCTGTTTTGAAAGACTGTCAGTTTGAGAGAGATTTCCCATGTTAAATAGAGGAGGCTCGTAGAACCAGCATTCTAGCAAAAGCTTCCTCTCAACGACGCTCTTTGTGTGTTTGTGGGTGGGTGTGTAAGCACTTGTAGGTACAGTTTGGGTCTTTTTTTTAACCGCTTGGCAAGGTAGTAATGCGAGGAGCTGTTTCCTAGCATGAAAACTGAGACCTTTCCATTTATCAGTTCTTGCATCATTTGTGTTGCCTAATGAGGTTGTATTGTCTCATCCATCTCAGCTTGCCCTGTGGGATGCCTGGAGTGTGCCAGTGCCAGTGAGTGCCACCTCTGTGACCCCACTAGCTTTCTGAAGAACACTCTGTGTGTTTCTGACTGTGGTCGTGGTTTTTATAGCAACACCAGGACCAGGGTGTGTGAAGGTGGGTTCCTTCTGTGGTGGATAAGGGAACTTAGCTGACAATTCTCTGACAGGTTTTTCACTGGAGATAGCATGTGGTTAGTAGTGTTTTTGAAATCCGAGTTTTGTACAGACCCTCCATATTATTCTAGGACCGGCTTTTAAAAGTCCTCTGTAATGTTTCTTTTAAAGAAAATGTACGCAGCCAGAATTCCAAGTGAAGTTCATTTGTATACTTAAGGGTTATTCTCTTCAACTACAACACGTTTCTCCTACCCCTTCCTCTCATCGTTAGCGAGCACGTGCTGACTAAAACCCAAGTGGGAAAAACACATTACTGAAGCAACAATGAGACATACCATTCCAGATGTGCAAGGCATTGTGTAGAGACAAACTAATTAATACCACTGTGAGGGAAGGTCAGTACGGGTTGTTATTCCCATTTTACAGACAGAGATACTGAGATAAGTTACTTGCCTGATTCCACACAGTCTGTGGTAGAACCCGTATTAGAAATTGGTCCTTCCTGATACTCCACTCTGTGGCCATTCCTCCAGACCACCGTGTCCTCTGGCAACGAGAGTGACATCAGGTGAATCTGGTGTATGATCTTGCAAAGGGCAGTGGCCAACATACACATCTTAGGAGGACAGAGAGAGACACAAACAGAGCTTCTGATTGTATGAGAGGACGTCTTACCTGTTAATGACTTTCCCCCCCTTGTTTCTAGGCAACACTCCAATGTCTGCTCCCCATGCGAATGGCTCTCTCACAGTGGGGATTGGCGGGGTAAAAGCACTCGACTTGTCCTTCATGGGGGCACGTGACCTGGGGGATGAGCTGCTGTTCCATGTGGCCAGCGCCCCCACCAATGGGAGGCTAATGATGATGGTGGAGGGGAAAGATGTGCCCCTGGACGTGGGCGACCCCTTCAGCAAGGAGGACCTGAAGGAGAAGAGAATTCGCTTCATGCACAGCAAAGAGAAACCCAGGTGCCTGACCAGGACTTTATTTTGATCTCTGGCCTTGCGAAGACGGATGCGTCTCGAACAGTTGCTCGCCTGCCATTCAGCCATGGCGCTGTAACTGCTTTCTGTGAGGTGCATCACAGGGTTTTCTATCACCTGCCCTAAAGCTGGTGCACCGTAATATCACAGGCAGCATGTTTTCCTCTGCATTTAGAACAGGAGATAACTGAGATCCAGCCTCCATTTAATCGAATGAGCATTTGCTATTGGGTTCAACGGGAGCAAGCGTTGGTCCTACGCTTGGGATAGGCTTGATGGTGTTGGCAAATGTTGGATGTTTCGGTGGTGCTTGTGGTACTTAGTTATTTGGTACTGATAGGAAAATATTCAAATAATTATGTAGAGCCACATCCTAGTGTGACCTGCACTCAGCCACTGCTGACGTCAGGCATTCTGTCTTTAGGTCCTAACAGTACGTTCCATTAGTTCACGTACAGTATCTGAGAGTGTTTGGCAATGCAATGTTTGAGGAAATTGCATTTACTGGCTGCCACTTGTCTGTGCTGCCATGAAAGTGAGAGACAAATTCTACACCACCATGAAACCAGAATAAACTCTAGTGCAGGGGCCAGCAACCTTTCCGAGGTGGAGTGCTGAAGTTTGACCTTTTTGACCTCTATATACAGTCCAACTGCTGGTGATACTTTTAAAGTCACTAACAGTCCTACTTAAAAGAGCTTCAGTAATAAATAAATGAAGATGCCGAGCTGTACTGTTTAGGTGGTGGTTGGTAGCATTAGCCTGCCTTTTTTTTAAAAAACACACGGCATAGCTTTGAGCAAGCTCCCAGCTTCATGAGGGAGGAGGAGTGGGACTGAGCTCCCACCTCATGTGCCAATGGAAATCGGCTTGTGTGCCGCTCTTGGCCCCCATGCTGGGGGTTGCTGACCCCTGCCCTAGTGTGTAGGCCAGAAGGGATGGAGTTATTCCAGTTTTACACCTGTGTAACTAAGAGCAGAATTTGGCCCATTGTTTTCAGTAATAATTTTGCGCTTTCAGAGCTCTCTTCGGGAACTGTAAAAGCATAAGCTAATTCTGAATAGATATGGGGCAGGAGCATGTGGGTATCTTTCTTCATGGTCTTCAAAAAGTCACTAAGAGACTTTTGAAAAGCCCACACAGTATTCTATAATGGAGACTGATTTATTGAATTTTGGATGTACTAGATTATCGCAAGCAATAATAGGCAAAGGGTGTGTATTACGTTATGCACTTCACTAAAAATATTCTGTAAACCTAATCGCAGAAGTCTTCACCTGCCACTAATCTACATTTGAATATATAGCATTTGTAATTTATCTCCTGTTCCATTTCGTCCATTAATATTACTCTGGTTTTACTGGGGGGGCTTTTTTAGGAAAGGTGAGTTTTCCTTGAAGGTCAGCGATCAGAGGTTCTTGTCGCAGTTAGAAGTGATCACCGTGCAAGCATTGTCAACGCAGGTAATGTAACAAAACTTGAAGACATCTCTTCTTGTTTTTATGTAAATTTGAAATTTGCAGGAGAAAGTTGGAGTCTTACGACAATGACAAGTAAACCTCAGCAGAACTCAGTTGACTTGCAGTCCTTCAAGTCTAAGACCTTTTACTGGAGACACATGGGGTTAAATTTTCCTCTCATTTACACTGATGTGAATTAAGACTACCTCCATTTGAAATTCATAAAATTACACCGTGTAAAAACAGTTTAAGTGAGAGCAGAATTTGGGCCACTGAATATGGCAGTGCTGTGTGCCTTTTCTGTGTTGTAGCAGAATGGCAACTCTTCAAAAGTTAAAGTTCAGAATCACTTTTTGAAATACACTTACACATCATGGGTGATCTGGTCCTTTATTGAACTGTAGTGGAGTCATTATTGATCTCTAGAGTAGAATCTTTTTGTGCTTCAGAACCTGTAATTAGAGTGTCTGTTCTGTGGCTGCTATTTAAGTACACTCATAGGAACAGACAGAGCAAAAGAGCTTTCTAAATATCAGTGTTGTCATTTACATACCCCTTAAACTGCTCACCACTTTGACTCATACTGAGTTTATAGTCCACTGTGTCTCCATTGCATATGATTATTTTTCTAAAACAACAAGAAGTGCTGTGGCACCTTATAGACTGAAAGATATATTGAAGCATAAGCTTTCATGGGGAAAGACCCACCTTGTCAGATGCAGATTATTTTGCTCTTGTTATTTAGTATCTACAGTGTGGTGTTGTCCAGAGGCCTCAATCATAGTTGGGGCCTCATGGTCCTCCATGCTGTAAAAACATGTAACAAAACATACATCCTCCAAAGAGCTGACAGTCTGAATCATAAAAGTATAAAAGGTGGATGAAAGCAACAGGTATATGAAGGGATGACAGGCTTACAAAATTTATTGGCTGTTTTAGCGTGCATTAGCTGTGTGTGAGGTTCTTAGCCGGTCAGCAGCAGTAATCACATGTTATACTTTGATGGGAGCTGAGTCTCTTTTAAACAAGGGCTGCTTTATACCACCTTGACCAGTGACAAGAGGAATAAGAATCATGCCTTAGTGTTACTAGGATTAGGGTCAGGGTCTTATTCGCTTGTCTGTCTGACTCTTCATCCTGAATCATAGTGAGTCATTTCAGAAATATATAAATGCATCTTAAGTCTCCCCAGTTAAGGTCAGGTTTCAGGCTGTCCTGTGCCTTAATTTATGATAGGACTACAAGCTGTGCACCACAGCTCCAAAGCAGAAATGTTGGCACATTACACTACATGTTGAACCTCTCTCGTCTGGCACCTTTGGGACCTGACTGGTGCCAAATGAGAGAATGTGCCAGACCACGGGAGGTTAATATTGTTTCACTGCTTACAAGGCTCTTAGAAGACATTTAGGGGTAAATTATAGCTAAATAAGAGCACAGAGAGCCAGTACTGGTGGCTGGAAACAAACTTTATGGGACCACGGGAAACTTGGCCACACCCATGATAAGCATGCTGGATTACAGATGTTGCTGGATGAAAGAGTGCCGGATTAGTGTATTGCCAGCATCATATCATTTTGTGTGAACTCAACAGAGCTCCTTACAATAAACATCTAGATAACTAACTTGAACCTGGTAAATCTTGGACTGTAACCAGACTTCTTCCCAAGTTAGGTAAGGTTGTACGTCTTCAAAACAGAGGTTGGGTACCCCTTGGCCCTGGAATTAAGGCTGGTATATAGTCCCTGGTCCAATATGTAAATCTACTTGGTTTCCCGTAAAACGTGTTTGAGCATTTTTGGCACGCTTGTATTATATGCAGCAAGAAAATATTTCATTACAACTGTTGAAGTCAATGCTTTTATTGGAAGAAGAGTAGAGACTTAAGTGAGCTACGACTGGAGGTCTGATCCGAATCCTACTGAAGTCAGTTCCAACTCCATTGACCTGAGTGGGTCACACTGTAGAATCTGTGTCTATGCTAACATTTCATACGCTAGCATAAGCGGAGGCCTCCCAACAATTGAGATGTCAGGTGGAATCATTTGTGTGTGTGTATAAAGCCATCATTTTAGATTTTTTTTCATTTGTGCATAAGGGAATAGGTAAGTACCAATAGTTTATAGCACATGCCTTTACAGTGGTGTTTCATATACAATGTCATCAGTTTAATAAGGGTATAGGTGTTTTTCCTCAAAAAAAAAAAGTGGGTTTGAGAAGAATAGGAGCAGTTCTGAAAACAGTCCAGATTTCAACAGTTACTAAATCAAAATTATTATTTAATTGTGTTATGGTTGTATCTACATGTTCCCCCCAGGGCAAGGCACCACACTCACAGACTGAAAGACAGTCCCTGTGCCTGAGGGCTTATAATTTAAAAGAGGTGATCCTAGACAACAGCTGAAGACATCCTGTTTTGTTGGGCTTCAGGATTTAGTTTTAAAAATATCCCTTATTTAAATGTTCATGTTGCTGGCTTCCTATGCAAAGGGGCACAGGAAACCTGAAAACACACACTTGGGCAGATACGGAACTAGTTCTAATGAAACATTGAACACAGATCACTGCCTTTCCCTTAACCTGGCTCTGTCTTTTCTAGTAGACTGTGGGCATGTCAGGGCAGGGGCAGTCTGCTGGCCTGGGCTTGCACAGGGCCTAACTCCAGGAGGCCTGGTTCTCGTTCGCTGCGTGGGCACTACTGTAATAAATCTGATAACAGATGATGTTGCTGTATCACCTCAACTGGGATTTCAGTTGATTACCAAAGCTCAGCAGGGTTGGGCCTGGTCCTTACTTGCATGGAAGATCTCTGCTGAAATCCTTTGCGCTGCAGGGGTGGACAGTGATGAAAGCAATAGGTGTCACTCTTCTCTCAGGCTGTGCCTACGCTAGGCAAAGTAAGTTGACTGCGGATACACAATTCTAGCGACTGCAGTTGCATAGCTAGAGTCGATGTACTCTGCTTGGCTTACTTGGCCATCCTTACTGTAGAAGGTTGACAGGAGAGTTTCTCCTGTTGACCTCCCTTCATCTTCGCACCTTGCGCCCCTACTAGCCATGCGAAATTGAACCCTAGATAGACCCTGAGTGGGTCCATCCAGACCTGTTATTCCGATGTGCCAGAGCAGACAGCATTGCCTGTTACTTAAAAATAAGTAGTGAAAGTTTGTGGGTGTTTTCCCCCTCATTGTAGCTCTACCTCAGTAAGAATTATGCTGCCTCCTTCTTGGTCCTTAGGCAAGCGAGAAGGTTGTAACAGTGCTGAAACAGCCCTACAAAAATCAGGGGGGAAGACCCTGAAGTCAGTTATTGCTCAGAGTTCCCAATGACTTTAGCAAAACCAAGCTTTTGTCCCTGGAGAGTCTTAGCCAGCTATTAGAGCACAGCAGCACAAGGGGTACACACCATGACTAGGTAACGACGTTGCTTTATGCATAAAATGTCCTCAGTCTTTTTGGTTCAGCTTTCTGCAGTGTCAGAATCTCCCCCACCCCGATGTAATTCAATCTATCTAGCTATTCTGAGATCTGCCCTTCTGGGGAAAAGTGCAGCTAATTATCTGCAGCCTGTTGTTTACAAATAGGGGTTGTTCTGGCACATAGAATCATAGAACACTAGGACTGGAAGGGACCTCGAGAGGCCATCAAGTCCAGCCCCCTACCCCAATGGCAGGACTAAGTACTATCTAAACCATCCCTGATAGACGTGGAGGGAATCAATCTCCCTGCCCTACACATTTCTTCCCAGACTTGCATCACCACTAGAGCACTGTAGCTTAGCAAACAGGTAAGAGCTATTTTTATGTTTCAGGCCCCATACGTGCTAAGGAATGAAGTCCTCGTTATCCGCAGAGGGGGTATGGGATCAATAACAAACACGTTGCTGGATATTCGAGACAATGACAATCCCCAGGACGTGGCAGTGATGGTGTTAGACCCTCCACATCATGGTCAGCTGGTCAGAACTCCCAGGGACACCGTTTCTGCAGTCCAAGTATTTCATCTTGAGGACCTGGCACGCGGACTCCTACGTTATGTTCATGATGGTTCTGACAGTCGGGATGACACGGCCCTTCTGCAAGTGAATGATGGGCACCATGTCCAGAATGTCCTCTTCCACATGAAGATTTCTCCAGAGGTATGTTCCTTTCTGCAGTGGCTGAGCAAGTCATATAAAAGCTGCAAACCTGCGGGGGAGGTTCAAAGCCAGACATCACCTATGGGGTGTGGTGTGGTGAGGGAGGGGCAAAAGAACAAGCTGGGTTTTGGTTTGCAGTATCTTCTCTGCTGGTGTTTTGGTTTGTAGCCCCACAATGGTTCTACTCAGCTCAATAGTTTATACTTCCATTAATCTCTGAGTGTAGTGTGAGAGTTGACAATGCACCGCCCTATTTTGCTGTGGGAGGAATGGAGATGTGAGAGGAAGGTGATACAGCACTGCTGTCACAGAGGGAGCGGCTGAGGGGCTTGTAGTAATCAGTGGGGCAATAGTGTGAAACTAGACATGGGGCCCAGCTCAAAGGTTCACCTCTGGATCCAAACTCCCCACCCCAGAGTCTGAGGGCGCATGGGTCAGCGGATTTGGGTCAGCAGATTATAGAGTTAGGGGTCAGAGGTAAAGTTCTGATCTAGACAACAATTCAGGCTGCCCTAAAGTGTGGATATGTTTGGGGTTGTGATTGAGGCTTATTTATGACTGGCTTTGGCTTCTTGTCTAGAGATTATGTAGCTAGATGGTATCAGTAGAGGAGTATGGAATAGAAAACAGGGCAGCCTGAGGTCTGGAAAATACAGCTCTTCTGTTAGCGCCTAACACAGGAGGTTAGTATTACGCGGTCAGTGCTAAACCGGGAGAAGGGTGAATGTGTATGGAAAATGAATGGAACTCAGGAAACTATCAGGAAAACAAACCTACATATATTAAAGGGCTTAGTTATTAAGGCATGGGAATTGCTGATTTACGCTTTAAAGTCATGGGGTGGTGTTCCTGGCAGATCAATATCCTAAGGCGATCAAGATCACTTGAAATTTAAAAAGCTTTTATTAATACTTGACCCTTGTTAATATTTGGTAATGTTCACAGAGCTATTTGAGAAGAGAGCCCTAAAAGTAGCAATGATTAGTATTTTAATTCGGTTCTTCCATTTAATTCAGTTCTTCCATTGAAAACTGGATGATCCTTCCTGTAGTGGTTGGATGTATAGTGTTGTTCCCATTAGATGTACTGGGACTGTTGCAATAAAGAAAATTATGGTGTATTATCTATTTTTAATCACATTATTTTTTAAAAAAATGGAATGCACTGTTTAATATGCTTTCTATGGCAGACACTATACAAAATAAGATTGTGTAACAATCATTTCAGAAATGTGTGGTTTTGTCTAAGAATCGCCAAAAAGTCAGGGGTTTGTCCATTTGAGGAGAGGTATAATTTGTGTATTCCGGAACCCAACAATTAAGTGACTTCCCTTTATAACTTTGACAAAGTAATTTAATTTGCTGTGCTAATGGAACAGCTGTTCTCCCACTCTCTTGTCTCTCTCTAAAATTGTAAGCTCAGATTTTAAGGTCTTCAGTGCAAGGTTGTCTCTGTATAAATGGTGCCTGCTACTCATTTGAGGACTTCAAGTGGTACTATAATCAGAAAGGACTTCTTCAAAACTACTCATGATGAGTTGTTTGTGCTCCACCAAAGTTAGAGCGGCCACAGCCATCCTATCTGTTGTTCAATGCCTGTTTGCTGCTTCCCCAGAGCATAGAAGTAACCTTTAGATCTCAAGCTAAGAGGAAGAGAATTGTTTGGATGCTGCTCTGCTGTTTAAAGTTCCAGGTTTTGAAGCAAATGACAGAGAAGGTTGAATTTCTGATTATTAGCCAGTTTCACTTGCCTTTGTCTCTAATTATATTCAGGAGTTCTCTTTTGCACCATTTAGCTACAAAGAGTTAGGAAGGCAATGAGACAGAGATGAGCACAGAGCAGGATTTTACCCTGAGGTAGGGTTGGCAGATACCCAGTTTTTGCCTTACACTAATTAATCACCTTTCTGAAGTAGCCTTGGGCGATGAGTTTGATGTGAGATTTCTTTCAGAAGAAGCACTGTCTAGACAAACTCAAGACTTCTTTTTGCTTCCAGATTTTCATCCAAAGGTTGTTAGAGATTCCGCTGTAACTCTAGATGGTTAAATGTTTCATTTTCAGCACTAATTCCAGATCTGAAGAAGTGGGTTTGCCTCATGAAAGCTCATCAGCTAATACATTATTTTGTTAATCCTTGAAGTGCCACACGACTGCTTTTCTGATGTGTGAAGATACAGACTAACATGACTAGCTCTCTATATCTAGACGGACGATACTTTTTACCCCTGCTTCGAACCAGAGTTACACAAGGCTTATCAGAATGCAATACTGGATGATTGTATGTGTTGTTTGCAAACATTTTTAGGGTTGTTATTAAATTGGCTTGGACAGCAACCCTTTAACATTTTTTTCCTATAGAAGCACCGTATTACTACGGACCACTGGTTTTTTGAGTATTATGTAATTGAGGCATTTGCTTAAACTCTCCAGCTATGTTGGTTTCTTCATATTATTTGCTTGGGTGCGTCTGTTTGCTAATTGCTTGGTCTGCAGTATTTGTAAGACCCCATACTAAGACTGTCTGAGCTACTGTAACCTCAAGGGTTGGCCTCATTTTCAAGAGCACTTAATAGTTATTTGCCTTACTGAATTGTGCCTTCTAGCCATTTTAATGTCCGTGTGTCTGTTGGTCCTGCCACTAATGATAATCTATTGGGACCCAGAGGCCACCCGCTAGAAAATGTGCTGTCAGCCAAATCCAATCAGTTGGATTATACCTGGCTGCATGTCATGTGTTTGTTGTAGGTATCAGCCTTGGTAATGGGATATGGAAGCCTTTCCCTTCCAAGAGGCCAAAAACTCAGATATTGGAGGGATAGCCAAGTTAGTCTGTATGTGCAAAAATGAGAAGTCCTGTGGCACCTTACAGACGAACAGATGTTTTTGGAGCATAAGCTTTTGTGGGCAAAGACCTGCTCTGTCTTTGCCCACCAAAGCTTATGCTCCAAAAAAATCTGTTCGTCTGTAAGGTGTTTGATGTTCTGTGCAGCAAGAGCAAGAGGTCTCTGTTCATTTCATAATGAATAAGTGTCTCTTGTTGACCGTTTCATCAGGAAGGCCCATGTTTAAATGGACAGAGACTGAACTACCTACTCACCACTAGGAACGATTAAGCCAGATCAGAATTGAGGCACATTGGCAAGGCAATGTGGCGGAAGCGTGGGCTGCAGTAGCCCATGCTCTGCTTGCTGCGTGGCTAAAGAGAGAGGATGTTAGTGGGCTGTTTAGTACTCACAGAAGGTGCATTTGAATTCATGCACGTGGGTGTGCAGTGGAAAAGTCACCATCAGCCTTGCCACCAGTAAACAAAAATCTGACATGATTCTAGCTGTTGCAGCAACTTCTGCAGAGAGAACTGACTCTGCCCAGCTATAGCTTGTCATCTACAAATAAAAGGCTCGGCAAACAAGAAGGAACCTCGTGCTGAGCTCTTTTTTATTAATTAGTTGGATCCCAACATCAAAGCCTGCTGAGAATGTAATTGCAACATGACTGATTGACTTACTGTGGGGCGTGAAGAGCCATTCATTCATTTATCCCTTAGAAACGATGGGAGGCATTGTTGTCCTGGAACTGTGACCTCACTTTTAATTAACATTTTCTTGGAATTGTTTTCCTCTCAAACAATGCATTTTTGGCCCTCATCCTCAAAGGTCCCTCCTTTCTCCCCTGCCATAATAAATCTGGTAATCTCTCTAACCCTTTCAAACTAGTAATTTTCCACTGCAGATTTATGCTTTGATGTTAGACTGCGTAAGTGCCATGACACTTCAAGACAGATGGAAAGCTGCCATGGATATTGGATCTCCTTAGCTGGCAATCAGTGCTATCTTACTTCTGCTCAATTCTTTTACAGAATAGAGCAGACATTTGTTTTAGGGGAACTGCTGGTGCTAAACGATGTTCATCCGAGGACTCCATGATGTTCTGATTTTTTTAAAATTGTGTTATGCGGCATCAATATGAAATGGATTAAAACCGGACAGATCTCACAAAGTAATGGTAAATGGAGAGTTGTCGTCCAGTGGGGGTGTTTTAGTGGGGCATCCCCAGGGTTCCTGCAGGGATCTGTTCTTGGTCCAGTGTTACTCAGTAGTTTTACAGCTGGTCCCCAGATTACGAACACATCGACTTACGACCATTTGTGCTTATGACCAGCCTCCAGCTCACTCCCTGCACGCGCCCCAGCTCACCTCCCCTAGTGGGGGGCTCCAGCCGCATGCATGGGGCTCCAACTTCAAGCCGTGCCTGGGGCTCTGGCAAACCCCCTGCCCCGGTGCACCCCCCCATTCAACAACTCCCCGGCCCGGCTAAACCCCTCCCTCCCACGGCCCCAGCTCAACTCCTTCCCCCGTGCTTAGGGGTCCAGCTGTCAGCTGCTGCCAGCATGTGCAGGGGCTCTGTCCCCCCTGCCAGCTCAACCTAACTCTGCCCTGGTTCACCCCCATTCAATTCCCCACCACGCATCTCAACCTCCCCCATCCCCAGCTGACCCTCCCCCCACACGCTCTGGGCTCCAGCTGTCAGCAGCTGCACGCACATGAGGCTTTACCCACCCTCCCAGGTTCACCCCATTCAAGCCCACCCCATACCCCATGGCCCCAGCTCAGACTCCCTGGCACGCAGGCCTCTGGCTTCAACCTGCGTCCGGGACTCCCAACCCCTGATGCACAGGGCTCCAGCTCCAGCCCCCCTACCCATTACCCCCACAGCCCCAGCTCCAACCCTCTGCAAGCCCCAGATGAACTGAACCCTCCCACCACCCCTGCC
This sequence comes from Carettochelys insculpta, assembly GCF_033958435.1. NCBI lineage: Eukaryota > Metazoa > Chordata > Testudines > Carettochelyidae > Carettochelys > Carettochelys insculpta. The sequence goes on along the minus strand of NC_134140.1, from coordinate 126,941,414 downwards.
GCCTTAACCCACCCCGGGCTTAACCCTTCTGCCCCCTCCCAGGGCCCCACATCATGCCCTCCCCAACTTATGCCAAATTCAGGATATGCAAGGGTTGCGTGAAATGCAACCCTCTTGTACCTCAAGGGATTACATTATACGGGTATTTTCGACTTAAGACCAAATCGAGTTACGACCAGGTATTCAGACCATGACCCATGCGTAAGTTTGGTGGCTATCCGTATAAATGATCTGGAGGAAAATATCAGATCATTGCTGATAATGTTTTTAGGTAACACAAGTGGCATACAATGAGCATGGATAAGTCGTATAGAATAGTCTGGGTTGCTCGGTAAGCTGGGTTTATTTGAACATGCAATCAAATAGAAGGTAGAAATCTGGAATGTGGGTCACCTTTGCAGGACGTGAAGGAATGTAGCCGAGAAAGTAGTGACTGAAAAGGCCATATGGGGTCATGGTTGATCGCCCAGCTGAAGAGGAGATGCCAGTGTCATGCTGTGGCTCACAGGGCTAGTACAATTCTTGGCCGCAATGCAGCACCATATCGAGTAGATGGAAGGGAGCATTATTACTAGTCTATACTGTATTAATGAAAACATTCCTGTAAGACTGTGAGATGTTCCTCTGTCCATATGTCAAAAAGGATGTTGGAAAATTGAAAAGGCTTCAAACAAAAGAACAATGAGAATTGTATGATTTTAGAAAACCTGCCTTAACAGTGGAAGATTTAGTACACTCAATATATTTAGCTTATTGCAGAGAAGATTGAGGTGACTTAGCCATGGTTTTTAAGTACGTGCATGGGGAGACAATATTTGGTAATAGGGCGCTCTTAATTTTAGTAGACAAATATATAATAAAGTGGATGGAAGGTGAAGCTAGATGAATTCAGAACACAAATAAAACACAAATGTTTGGAATTTTTTGAAAATGGTGATTGAAATATTTACCAAGGGATGTGATAAGTTCTTCCTCACTTGAATTCTTTAAATTAAGACAAATGTCTCTCTCCAAAGTACGCTCTAGCTAAACCACACGATACAAGCTTGATACAGGAATTGCTAGGTGAACTTCTGTGGCCTGGGTTACACAGGAGGTCAAACGAGATGATCATAATGGCCTCTTCTGGCCTTAAAGCCTATTAATCTAGGATGAGGTGTGTGAGAACTTGTCACTGTAATCAAAACTGGCGTTCATCATCGTCATCAACACCATGGGCTCAGCGCCCGCTGGCGTCTGATGCCTCTCTCGTTATTTCCTTCCATCCTTCCCTGTCCAGTGCAGAGTGGCTTAGTTTCTGTAGACTAGCTCCACACCAATCTACTATATCATCTGTCCATTCTCTGTGGGGTCTGCCTCTCCTATTCAAACCATGTATTTTGCTGCCAGTCTCCCATAGTGTTTGGATGTTCCATGTTCCAATTGATAGCATGTGTGTTAGTTGTCCAGTCTTGGAGTACAAAGTCTTCAGCAGTGGAGAAGGTGAGGATTTCTGACAATGTCACAGAGAGTAACCTGACAGGAGAGAAGCAGCACAGGGAAAGAAAGGGAAGCTGGGGAGGCACCAGGACTCTGAGGATGATGATGGTGTTTAAATGGGGGGCTGAAGAAGCTGCTTAGAGTGATGAAGGATGGTGGTACCAGAGAGGATTATGGAGGGAGGGACTTGACATCGGGGTTGGGCTCAAAGGGGACAAGAAGAAAATCACAAATGGGACTGAAGGAGTGTGTGGAAGGTGGGAGGGAAATGGAGCTGGTAGGGCTCTGCCCTCTTTGACATGGAGAATCAGCTGTACCGTGTTCTACAGTATTCAACTTAACTCCTCTTGTTTAAAAAGTTGTTTATATGACCGAGCATCACTGCTCCTCAGTCAAGCCTCTACTGCTGTCCCTCCCCCTGCCCCTCTGCAGAGTGATGGAGGCCCCCAGCTGGTTACTAATCCCCTGGTGTGGGTCCCAGAAGGAGGAATGGTGCAGATCACCAACAGAATTTTGCAAGCCAAGCTGCCTGGTGCCAGTGAATCTGAGATAACCTACACGATCCTCAAGGAGCAGCCAAGACACGGTGAGTTGTTGTACTACCAGGAGACGCTCCAGATGTGATGCTGCTGCTCCTTCTCTTTCCTAGCATCTCCCACCCTTAACAGAAGTTTAGGCACCTAACTCCCATAGATTTCAGTGGAAACTCGGACCCAAGTATCTTTGAGGACCTGGGACAAGGACTTCCGTGAGTGTACAATGTCACCTAGTGTGCAAAAAATTATAATGTTATGTGATGCAGTATTGTTGTAGCCATGTTAGTTCTAGGATACTGAAGGAGAAGGTGGGTGAGATAAAATACTTTATTGAGACAGTTTCTGTTGGCAGGAGAGACAAAGTCTGTGTAAGCATGAAAAACATCCTGTCACCCACATTGGCCCTCCAACAGCCAAATGAATTTTGGTGTAAGTGTAGCACAGAACAGCCTCTATCCTGAGCAAATGTCCACTGAGGACAAATGAAAAAAAACATTTCTTGATTATTTCATAATATTGGAGTGAGTTAAATTGCTGGTCTTGGAATCCTTGGATATAAGCCTTATCTCCTGATTCCCACAGATGCTCTGCTCTTTGAGTGGTTTCATTCCCATGCAGGCCACAGTCTGCAGAAATGCAGGTGTTAAAAGTCCATAGAGACTGAGGGGACAGGAAGGAGGTAAGTAATTGACAGTCCAACCTCAGGAAGCTGGATGGAAAAGGGAACAGAGCACATCAGGCTGGAAAATAAACATGAATAAAAAAGAATGTTCATTTCCCCATCATATGTACTGTTTCATTAACAAGGACAAATAACTTTTTAACATGTTTGAGACCCAAATGAAACTATGAGGTTGTTTTAATTTGCTGAACCAGATCAAATTGGAGGGGTCACTTTAGCAACACACACTGTTTTTTTGCTTGCGGTGTTTAGAATAGGTCAATTTCTTAAATAGCTGCTAACAGCACAACATAGGTGTTGATAAAACCAGCACAGCACTATACAGTTCAGTTAATGTTTACATGCACCCAAAATTGTACAGTAGGGTCTCAACATTCACCAGGGTTCTGTGCTCAGAACCCCGGTGAATGTTGATTTTCACGAAGCGGGGGAGGCAAGGCCACTCGTGAGCCCTGGCTGTATTGAAAAAGGAATTTTGCCTTTAGCAGTTCATCTGATGGAGCCTCACTGTCATCTGAAGTTATAATCCTCTAGTTCAAATTTATTTGGCCACGGAACCCTGTTAAACTTGAAAGAATTTTGCGGAACCCCATTTCCAGGCTTTACCCATCTCAGCCCCCAAATCCTCCCCCCCATATCCAGGCTGTACCCCCTAATCCACGAAACCTGCCCTCCCAGGCTTAACCCATCTCAGCCCCAAACACACACCTCCCCCATAGGCAGGTTTAACTTGCCTCAGCCCCAAACCAGCCATGGGGACTAACCCATCCCTGGTGCTGGCTGGAGAGCGTACACTGGGTAGCCACATGTGCCTGGTGGAAGGAAGGATGGTGTATGGCATGGAGGTGTTCCACTGGTGGGAGTGAGCCAAACCACACCCACTAGAGGGGTGTGGCCCCTCAGCTAGCGTGGTATGTGAAGGACTCTCTGCAGCTTCCTACCCTGCTGCCGCTAAAATAATGCAACTAAATTCAGTTGCTTTAACAGCTGGATCCCTCCTGCTGCCCTGCTGGCCATTAAACCAATTATATTTAGTTCTACTGTTTCTGTGGCAGCAGGGCCAAGAGCTGCAGGTGAGTCAGCTACTGTAATGGAATTTTCTTGCAGAACCCTTATTTTCATTTCACACAACCCCGGGGTTCTACAGAACTCTATTTAGGATACACGGCTCTTGTGGTACAATCATAATGATCTCTGCAACAATTTGTGATGATTAAACTGAGGTTTATGGCTTCAGATGAGGAATAAACAGCCAGAGCCTTTGATCTTCAAAGTTTTCTGTGAAATATTATAATTAGTAATAACAGTAATTTTTAAAAAGCAGAGAAATGCAGAAAAACAGGTCCTCAGTAAAAAGGGTCAATATAGGGTTCGTGGGCAAGCAGAATTTCAGAGCCATGAAATTTGTGTGTGTTTCTAGTCTCAGCTTATTGTTCTTCCAGACCAATTAGCAGTTATATATGCTGGAGTTTCCTTATAATTTGGAGGGGAAGAACAACACCAGGGCTACTTTTACACAAGCCCAAAAGTTCGAAATGGCCATGCAAATGGCCGTTTTGAAGTTTACTAATGAAGCTCTGAAATACATATTCAGCACCTCGTTAGAATGCCAGCGGCCGCAGCACTTCAAAATTGACACGGCTTGCCGCCGTGTGGCTTGACCAGATGGGGCTTCTTTTCGAAAGAACCCCGGCTACTTCGAAATCCCGTTATCCCTAATAGCAGATACAAATAAGGGGATTTCGAAGTTGCCAGGGTCCTTTCAAAAACGAGCCCTGTCCGGACGAGCCACGCAGCTGGAAGCCGCGTCAATTTCGAAGTGCCACAGCTACCGGCATTCTAATGAGGCGCTGAATATGCATTAAAGCGCTTCATTAGTAAACTTCAAAATGGCCATTTGTATGGCCATTTTGAAGTTTTGGGCTAGTGTAGACATGGCTCAGGGGTTAAATCCTCACTCCACTGATGAAGCAGGTCTTTGCCCACGAAAGCTTATGCTCCAAAATATCTGTTAGTCTATAAGGTGCGACAAGACTTCTTGTTGTTCTTGAAGCTACAGACTAACACGGCTGCCTCTCTGATACTCCACTGAAGTGAGTCTCAGAACTCCAGTTCACTTGAATAGGACCAGGGCTTCACTCCAGCTCTGAAACATTAGTAAAATTGGGCCTCCAAAGATACTGACTTATGTCAGAATCAGGCCTATTTTTAGGACCATGCTGCTAAGGCAATATTGGTGTATTTGTCGGTGTATGACAGGGTCCCTGGGGTGCAGCTCAGACTGTGGGACCTCTGAGCCCTGCAAATCCACCAACCTGGGCTGCTTGTCACACTTTGATGCTGAGGCACTTACACCGACCTCCACAGGCTGGGATACGCCCAACTGAATTACGTGAATGATCTCCCAGCCACTCAAGAACCATCAATATAGAGGCTCCAGCCAATTCCCCCCCGCTCCCTAGCTTTCACCCCAGGACTGTACTGCCTTCCATTCCTCAAGTCTTCCCTTGGCAATGCAAGCTGATTAGTTCACCACTTCCTCAGTGTATGGTGGACACACACTAGCCTTTGTAAACGGAGCTGAGATTTTTTCCCAAGCTCTTCAGCCAAAATGCTCTGTTTTAGGTAAAATATAAAACGGGTTTATTAACTACAGAAAGATAGATTTTAACTGATTATTAATAGTAGGCGTACAGGTCAGATATGGTTACTTTAAAAAAAGAAAAGTACCCATGCATTCTAAATGCTAAACTTTTAGTTGAAGCAAGAACTGAATCAAGATCTTACCCTGAAAGATGGTTCAAGCAGGTTACAGTTCCTCAATGCACAGGCTGGAACTACCTTCCAGCCTGGGACTATCCTTCCCAGTTCAAAGTCTTTAAGGCTTTTCAAATGATACTCCCTTTTCCCCCAAGTCATGCGTTGCTCAGAACGTATCATAATACAGGTTGAACCTCTTTAGTCCGGCATGCTCTGACCTGGCAATATCAGTAATCTGCCATGATTTTAGTTAGCCAGATGACCATTTATCATAAGTGTGGCCAAGTTTCATAGTGTGGCCATTTATCAGAGATGTGGCCAAGCTTCCCGTGGTCCCATAAAATTTGTTTACAGCCACCAGTCCTGGCTGTCAGTTTTCTGTGCTGTTATTTAGCTCCAATTTACCCCAAATGTCTTCTAAAAGCCCTGAAAGCAGTGGAAGTGTTGTTAGGCTGCGAGACAATATTGACCTCTTGGGATCTGGCAAATTCTCTCATTCGGCACTGGTCAGGTCCAGAGGGTGCTGGATTAGAGAGATTCAGCCTGTAGTATCCCAGTGGTGAATATCAGGGTTCCAGAGTACTATTTTGAGGGACAGAGTGTCACATAGTGATAAAACAGAAGCATGATATGCCAGGCTGCATTTTTATTTTTTTTACTCAAACATCATTTGAATGCGATTCTGGAAAATGAAGAGAGAGCTTAAGATGGATAGTTTGCAAAGTAGACTTATTATTGCTGCAAATGGAGTGAAAATATTTCATAGGTTTCAAATGGTAGCAACGGGGATGAGGGGGAGAATGCTTCCAAAGGTCAGCAGAGAGATGGAATGCACAATTAAATACAGATTATTCAGAGGGAGAGTGGATTTTGCTATATGTGTTGGCTACATTTGTGTTCGTGAGTACTCGAACATGGGACAATAGGTAATTATTAGCACAGATAATATATAACTTTAAAACAAACAAGAAAAATTAAAATTTGAGGGCCAGATAAATCCTCAGTTTGTATAAATTAGCATAGCTCTATTGACTTAAATGAAATTAGGAATAATGTGACTAGTTCTGGTGCCTATAATTCTAAAAGCATGACTGTCTAAGACATTGGTCAATATGTCTTGAATTAAGGACTCAGCGAGCTCATTCTGTTTAGTTTGTCAAAGAGAAGAGCAAAGACTGACTTGATCACATTCTGGAAGTACCTGCACGGAGAAGTGAAATGTAGCAACAGAGGGGCCTGCATTCTAGAAGACAAAGGTATCACAAGATCAGAGCGCTGGAAGTTACACATAGCGTGGAAGCTGCACGCATTCAGATCCGAAATAACCGCAAAATTTTTAACAAAGGGGATAGAATCATAGAATACTAGAACTGGAAGGGACCTCAAGAGGTCATCAACTCCAGTCCCCTGCCCTCGTGGCAGGGCCAAGCACCATCTAGATAATCTCTGTTGGATGTTTATCTAACCTGTTTTTAAATATCTCCAATGATGAAGATTTCACAACCTTCCTAGGCAATTTATTCCAGTGCTTAACCACCCTGACATTTAGGGGTTTTTTCCTAATGTCCAACCTAAACCTCCTTTGCTGGAATTTAAGTCCATTGCTTCTTGTCTTATCCTCAGAGTCTAAGGAGAATAATTTTTCTCCCTCCTCCTTGTAACACCCTTTTAGGTGCTTCAAAGCTTAGATCCTGATCCCTCTCAGCCTTCCCTTTTCCAAACTAAACAAATCCCATTCTTTTAATCTTCTCTCACAGGTCATATTTTCTAGACCTTTAATCATTTTAGTTGCTCTTCTCTGTATCCTCTCCCATTTCTCCATGTCTTTCCTGAAATGTGGTGCCCAGACCTGGACATAGTACTCCATCTGAGGCCTAGTTTGCGTGTGGAATGATTACCTATGATTGAAGGGGATTCTCCATCCATGGTGCTTTTAAAATCAAGATATTGTATGTTTTGCTGAAAGATCTGCTCTAGCTCAGCCACAGCTCTTATATGTAAAGCAGAAACTACTTCAGAGAAGCCCTGTCATCTGTGTGGATATGCCTTCACTAAGTGGTGTACCGCCAGGGTCTGACTCCGGTTGGAACCCAAGATATCCTTTCTGTCTACACACAAGTTTGTTTAACTCAGGTCAGCAAGCAGTCAGGGCCCCAATCTTAGGACTCCACTAGGAGGGTGAATGAGAGCCTGGTCATTTTGCTGTGTGGATGCAAGTCAAGCCATAGACCTGAGACAGAAGGTCTGCACAGTACAGTCTGGACATGTTGGCATGACTGTGAGATCAGGTCCAGGGTTTGCAAACCATGATTACAATGCAGTGTGGACAGCCAAGCATGGGCCTGAAAACACATGTGCACAATCTTGGGTCCCATAGAGTGAAGCTTAGTGTGCAGTGTAGACATGCTATGTTGTTCAGGTGGTCTGACAAAATGGTCACAATGGTCCTTTTTGTCTTTAAAATTTATGCTGTCTATGCTGAGGCTGTGCGCATCCCAGAAGCAGTGTATGCAATGTGATACAGAACCCATTAATAGTAGGAATAATATCTCTAGAATGCCCCTATTGCAATTAACAGAAAAATTGGGAATTGAAGTCAATGGTGCAGGGTCAGGCCATTATTCTGAATGTGCTATAAAATTTTGTTCTGAAGTTCCTGAGTGTATACCTGATTTACGGAGTGTGAGAGTTCATTTAACCCAGGTGTTTGCATTTTTAAATAATTTAGAAATTACTAGGTGGACAGACAGTACAGAAGGTATATGGGAATAGCCCCATCAGTTATAAAAAACATTTATAAAAAATGCAGAACAAAGGAATCAACACCTTCAGCGTCACCGAATAATTTACTTTAATGTCAGAATGGATGAGGGGCTGGGAATTCATGAATCTAAGAGAACCTCATAATAACCAGATGTGAGCCAAAGACATTTAAACTAATGACATGGGTCCCTTATTTCAGTATCAGTTAGATATCATCTCCTTTTAAGGACGTTTCATTGTTATGATAGTGTAGTTTTTATAAGGTTTTTTGTTTGATTTGTTTGTATTTATATATACATTTTGAACATACATAAGTTTGTAAAATAAACTCCATAAAATAAAATATTTAGGAGCAAGATATTAATACCCTTTCTCTGAGTGATTAGTGTGGTGTCCTGGAAATGAGGCTACTCATGGAGTGAGCTGTTTTTCTGCATGGGTAAGGGATAAGAATCTTCCTCTAAGGGTCAAAATTCATATATAGCTCCTTTGCAGATGTACCTTATCCTGGCTTCACTGAGCCCAGTGGAACTAGGACAGTTTGCACCAGCTGAGGATCTGTCAAGCTGTATGTAGAAGCTGATATCAGCAGAATGGAATCTTTAAACTGAGTATTATTCTGATTAGAAGCTATAGATTTACAGAGCTCTGACATCAGGTAGTAATACTAGTAATACTGGGTGTTTGAGTGTATCTATTAGTTGGTATGTGTGCTGAAAATTTCTGCTTAATGAAATTAGTAGAGAATAAAACTAAAGGGTTAAAAGGTGCACAAAAGCATCAGACAAACAGGACCAGAAAGAGTAACAGAGAGAGAGCTGTGCTAGTCTGTGTACTATCAAAACAAAAAAGCAGTCCAGTAGCACTTTAAAGACTAACAAAATAATTTATTAGGTGATGAGCTTTTGTGGGACAGACCCACTTCTTTAGGACCAGAAAGAATTAAAGGACACCCTATCCGTTGACCAGAGAAAGCATATAGAAGAGTCAGCTTTGTACACATAGGTGGAGGTAGAGCAATAATGTAAAGGCCCAGTTATATACCTCCTATTTGACCTGTGGCATTTTCCCTATGCCTGTTACCCATCTCCAGGAGTGGATTCTCCTACCTCACAGGGGTGCTTGGAGCCAGACCAGTAAAGAGCGGGTGAAGACTTTTCCCTTTGACTATACATTGGTTGTGGGGAAGGGCAAACAGGCCTCTTTTTCTCATGTGTTGCCTCTCCCTGTTCCCTTCTGCTTTCTCAGGGGAGGTGATCCTTCTGGCTCCAATGCCAGCAGATGGCCCTGCTGACTCCTGGCAGCCTCTACCTGATGGAAGAGCTGTCACACCAACCACCACTTTCACCCAGCAGGATGTCAATGAAGGCATTGTGTGGTATCGGCACTCGGGATCCCAGGTGGAGAGCGACTCTTTCTACTTCCAGGTAATGGCTTTCTCTCGCCATCTTCACTTAGCAAACTGGCCCAAAGCAGCTGTTGTTTTCCTCTGTGATTTACTCTCATGGCTGTGCCTTCACCATAATCAAAGTCAATACTTGTGCCTGGTGACAGAAAGGTTTACTCATGAAAAGGACCAAATCTTAGTCTTCATGCGGGGAAAACTCCAATGGTCTTGAAAGGGAGTATTGTCCGACACTGGGGTTTGGCCCACTGTAACGAGCACAGAATTAGGGGTATCCATCTGCCCAGAGGATTTAGGAGTCTTAGGATATGTCTAAACTATGTGGAAGGTCAGCCCGGTCAGGGTCAGTTTTCTGGAGTTTGATTTTGCATGCCCGGTAGAGAAGTGTGAAATGGAACTATCTGGGGTCAGCAGTCGACCCCTGGACTCCTCAGTATCGCAAAGAGTGAGGGAGGTTGACGGGAGAGTTTCTCCCGTCAACCTACCTTTGTGAAGATGGCCAGGCAAGTCGATTGCAGATAAGTTGATTCTAGCTACGCAATCGCCATAGCTGGAATTGCATATCTGCAATCAACTTAACCTGCGTAGCATGGACCAGGTCTAACTTCGGTTGACCTTGTTCGGCAAGTCACAGGCCACATTGCAAGTGTGGGGGGAAAAGTGCCTGTCAAATGACATACCGCCCATCTCATAGTGAAGTAACCTCTCCAAAGGGGAAGCCAAATTGCCCCGCTCTTGGCAGGAGATGGAGGTATAAGGTGTGAGAGGACGACTGTCCCCAGAGTGAACAGATGCACAGTGACCGAAAAAATGCATGGCTGGCTGAGGACGGCCCCCAGAATGAAAACGGCAGACTCAGGACAGCCTATAAGACACAGGTGGACCAGTGTGCCCAGAGGCTTACCCCACCCTGCCCATCCATGCTTGGATCTACACAAAATATGGGCTGGTTAAAAATGCTGATACTCCAGTGTGCCACTTCTCAGGAACTGTGTAGCAGGGTCTTCCTCAGGTCTGTGCTGGTGTGTGGGAGGGATCTGGGATTGGTGCCCATCCTGAATATTTCCCTGAACATCCCCACAGAGATCACTAGGAAGATGTAAGACAGCTGACTCCTCTCTTCTGTTCCTGTAACCCCTTGTAATAGGAACCCTCTTGAAGATCAGTGTTTCCAGTGGGCATCTTCAGCCAAGGGGGGCATGGATGGTCCTGAGCATGTCCTGGGAATGACTAAATTAGGAGGGGACAGAAGGGAGGGACAAAACTCCATGAAGGGATGGGTGCAAAGTTTTCCGCTGCCTGGGCCCCTCTCATATGCAAATCTATGAATGTGAGTGAGTGAAAACTAACAGCATTATCGCGAGATTTGCTGCTGCTGTTGCGGCAGCCCAGTTTATGACCCCAGCATTAAGTTCTGTTTCTCACCTAAAGCAGGGATTTAGCTTCTCTGTGGCATATGAAAAATGCAGGATACTCTCCCCAGACTTAGCAGGCTTCCTTTGAGCAGCGAGTGGATTTTTTTTTCAGATTTTTATTAGATTTGAAAACACCAAAGCCAAGTTCCTGTCTCTCTCCTGTAATGTGATCCCCCTCATTTAATAATTTAATTTTCATGCTAGACTACTCCTCTCAATCCATCAGTAAGTATACGTGTAAACAAAAAGGCACAGCTGTTATTATTATAAAATAAAACTCACCTTTCCCACAGGCAGACTGATCATAAAATCCCTGAGACAGGACATTGCATTTTGCCGGGGAAGTTTAACAGTCTCCCATAATGCTAAGGCAAAACGGACACTTGCATGCAATATTTGTTGCACTTGATTTACGTCTTAGACGCTATTACTGAGAGGCAATTGAGGTAATTTCTGAGTAATTAACAGAAGCAATAATGAGGAAGTTAAGAGTGGCAGATGTTGAGCAAGCTAATCTTTAATTGTGTTGCTGTGTTACTGCGAGGTATATGCTTTTCGCATGAGTCAGAAGTTTGTTTTTAGTTTCTTGGTGCAGTGGCAATAATTATATGATGAGCCTGAGAGGGAAACAAAAGTATGGTGTGCTGTGTCACATCAGAAGGTCATAACCTGTCAGAGTCCAGAGCAGTGGAATGTGACTTCCTAGAAAAGACAGGCTTGCAGCGCTCTGGGAATTGTAGTTCAAATGACGTCAACAGAGACAGACCCTGTGAATGACTAAAACCATTTCAGAAGAACATGAAGTCGTGCGGCACCTTATAGACTCACAGATATTTTGGAGCATAAGCTTTCATGGGCAAAGACCTGTTTCATCAGATGCATCTTTGCCCACGAAAGCTTATGGTCCGTAATATCTGTTAGTCTATAAGGTGCCACAGGACTTCTTCTTGTTCTCGAAGATACAGACTAACGTGGCTACCTCTCTGATAAAATCATTTCAGTTTTACTCTTTTAGGCCTCAAGTCAGCAAAGCATTTTCATACACGTTCTTAACTTGAAGTGTAACAGAGAGGGAGCCGTGCTAGTCTATACACTATCAAAACAAAAAGCAGTCAAGCAGCACTTTAAAGACTAGCAAAATAGTTTATTAGGTGATGAGCTTTCGTGGGACAGACCCACTTCTTCAGACCATAGCCAGACCAGAACAGACTCAATATTTAAGGCACAGAGAACCAAAAACAGTAAGCAAGGAGGACAAATCAGAAAAAAGATAATCAAGGTGAGGAAATCAGAGAGTGGAGGTGTGGGGGGGAAGGTCAAGAATTAGATTAAGCCAAGTATGCAGACGAGCCCCTATAGTGACTCAGGTATCGGGGGGGTAGCCGTGTTAGTCTGGATCTGTAACAGCAACGAAGGGTCCTGTGGCACCTTATAGACTAACAGAAAAGTTTTGAGCATGAGCTTTTGTGAGCACAGACTCACTTCATGGCCGTGTCTACACTAGCCCTAAACTTCGAAATGGCCACGCAAATGGCCATTTCAAAGTTTACTAATGAAGCGCTGAAATGCATATTCAGCGCTTCATTAGCATGCGGGCGGCCGCGGCACTTCGAAATTGACGTGCCTCGCCGCCGCGCATCTCGTCCAGACAGGGCTCCTTTTCGAAAGGACCCCACCTACTTCAAAGTCCCCTTATTCCCATTGGCTCATGGGAATAAGGGGACTGCGAAGTAGGCGGGGTCCTTTCGCACAGGAGCCCCGTCGGGATGAGACGCGCGGCGGCGAGGCACGTCAATTTCGAAGTGCTGCGGCCGCCCGCATGCTAATGAAGCGCTGAATAGGCATTTCAGCGCTTCATTAGTAAACTTCGAAATGGCCATTTGCGTGGCCATTTGCGTGGCCATTTCGAAGTTTGGGGCTAGTGTAGACGTAGCCCATCAGATGCATCTGAGGAAGTGAGTCTGTGCTCACGAAAGCTCATGCTCAAAACTTTTCTGTTAGTCTATAAGGTGCCACAGGACCCTTTGTTGCCGTTACAGTGACTCAGAAAGTTCCCATCCTGGTTTAAACCATGTGTTAATGTGCCGAATTTGTTTGCTCACCTTGATTATCTGTTTTCTGATTTGTCCTCCTTGCTTACTGTTTTTGGTTCTCTGTGCCTTAAATATTGAGTCTGTTCTGGTCTGGCTATGGTCTGAAGAAGTGGGTCTGTCCCACGAAAGCTCACCTAATAAACTATTTTGCTAGTCTTTAAAGTGCTACTTGACTGCTTTTTGTTTTAACTTGAAGTGTGTTTTGAGTTCATTCTTACTTCACCAAAGTCCTGTTGTTGTTGCAAACGGACGGGGGACAGATCATTCCATGACATGGAGCACCTATGTGGGGCGCTGAGCAGGGGAGGCGAGGATACCTGAAGGTGCTTTCAGGATTATTTTAAACTTTTCTAGCGTAGCTTTTTCCTTTTGTTTTAGTACTTTTACATTTTTGTGAATAAAATTATGCTGGATCCATGTGTTTTAAAAAAAAAAGCGACTGTGTAAGAACCCTGATGAGTTAGATACAATTAATGACATCTTGGTTTGGGATGGTGGCAGGGATCATTTTTCAGAGTGAAGCCCAAAACTGTCTTGTGCAGCAATAACTTGGATATTATGTTGTATCAAAAAACAGTACATTCTGGTACCTACTGCCAGAGTGCATTTGGATCATGGAGAAGCAAACCTATGAGACATCTGACTGAAGGTCATCCACTCAATGTGCTGCAGCAGTCAATAAAGCAAGCAGAATGTTAGGCATCATTAAGAAATGGATAGAGAATAATACAGAGAACCTCTTATTGCCTCTATATAAATCCATAGTATGCCCACGTCTTGAATATTGCATACAGATGTGGTTGCCTCATCTCAAAAGAGCTATATTGGTATGGGAAAAGGTTCAGAAAAGGGCAACAAAAGTGACTGGGGTTTGGATCAGGTGCCATGTGAAGAAAGATTAAAAAAACTGGGACTTTTCAGCTTAGAAAAAAGGAGACTAAGGGGGATATGATGGAGGTCTATAAAATCATGACTGGTGAGGAAAAAGTGAATAAGGAAAAGTTAGTTACTTGTTCCCATAACAGAAGAACTAGGGGTCACCAAATGAAATGAATGGGCAGCAGGTTTAAAACTAAGAAAAGGAAATTTTTCTTCACACAGCGCACAGTAGGCCTGTGGAACTCCTTACCAGAGGAGGTTGTGAAGACCAAGACTATAACAGCGTTCAAAAAATAACAAGTTAAATTCATGGAGGGTAGGTCCATCAGTGGCTATTAGCCAGGATGGGTAGGAATGGTGTCCCTGGCCTCAGTTTGACAAAGGTTGGAAATGGATGTCAGGAGAGGGATCGCTTGGGTGATTACCTGTTCTGTTCACTCCCTCTGGGGCATCCGGCATTGGCGTCTATCAGAAGACAGGACACTGGGCTAGATGGACCTTTGGTCAGACCCAGTGTGGCTGATCTTATGTAAGGAACAGTGCAATCTTTTTTCCCCCACCGTTCATCTGGGTCTCCTGCTGGCTCATGTTCTCTAAACCATCCCCGTATCTTTGTCTATCCAGAGCCAGAAGGAGGAATACGGAGGTCGAAGGAAGGTCATTTTCACACAGTTACAGTTCTTCACCATTGTGAATGTATTGGGATCGGGGTCCATTTGTATGATATTGCATTTGCAGGTATCGAGTGCGGCTGCCCCACAAACTCACCTGGAGACCCACGTGTTCAACATTGCTATTCTCCCACAGCTACCTGAAGCACCACAGCTCTCACTTGGCTCCTCACTCCATATGACTGTAAGTAGCACCCAAAGCCACTGACTAATTGTCGCCGCATTTCCCCATCTCATTAGGAGAGTGCAGTGAGACCAGGCTTCCGCACAGAACAATTATCGCTTAAGATTGCTTCCATTTAATGTTATTTAGTCTGTTCCTTGTACCTGAGTCAAGGATTAAAGGAAGCTTAAAGGAAGAGGGATGTGCAACTGGATGCAGAGTTGGAAAAAGGAAAGTGAAACGAAATGTAAAAATGCTTGGGAAAATTTATTTCGATAGAGGTGATTGAGAAAAAACTGTAGATTGTAGAGGCTCTTAATAAAGAAGAGAAAGGGAGAAACTACATTTTTACCTCTTTTGAAAGAAATCCCACAGTTCTTAATTCCCCATGCCTTACAGAAGCAAAAAGCAGTGGGTAATAGAGACAATAACAGATTTTGTGAGAAACAACACTGCTATCCATGTTTACAAAGAACACAGTCTGGCCACATCACAAAGTTTTAATCCACTGGTCTGACACCAGGAACATAAATAATAATATATGCCTAAAACATTCAGACGTGTCTCTTACATCTGCTTTGCAAGTTACTCTTTTTGAAGCATCGGTGTTGAAAGTAAGTATTGCATCTCTATTCTATGTCATCTCAACAGATGCAGTTGTTCCTTTGAAATTTTTATTTAAAAAGAAGTCTGCAATGCTGATAGAAATCAAATAAGATGCACGAGTCTGGTGGCTGGTGTATGTGGCGTACGTGACATGCTTTTTCTTTGTTCTGCTGCTTGCTCTGTTCCTATGAACAAGCTGAATGCTGTTGGTTACCTGAATTCTCCATGAAGTTCTGATGATACTATAAGCCACTGAGATCCATGCTTTATGCCAACAAGCAAATCGTAGTTAAGTTGTTTTTGTCAGTATGGCCTAGAAGCCAGGTGTACAAAGTCCACTAATGGAAAGAGGAGTCTTTTCATTTCTGTCAGTGTAGCACAATGCAAGAAGTTTATGGTCAGTGATTAACACAAGGAAACCCAGACCTTCTACAAAACAGTTTGTGACAAATTTCGCCTTAGCATGAATGGCTGCAGTTCCCATTAACTTCAGTGGGACCTGCATCTGATTTCACTAGATCTGAATTTGAACCACAGGGCTGTTTTGGAAGTGTAGGATTGCTACTCACTCATGTTATTTTCAGGAAGACCCTGATTTTAGAAGTATTTCAAAATGTCTTCAGAGACAATGTGGTACCGTTGTCTTGACGTTGGGTTATGCAACAGTTGACAGCACTGAGCAAAGATGTTGTGACACCAGCTTAATGAAATTATTATTTTTTATTTATTGTGCTGCTCAGAAGTGAACCAGGTACCTGGTGAGGTGGAGTGGCTGCCCCATAGCACTCACGACTGACCAAGTATAGTATTGCTGGCTGTCCCTCCCTCTCAGTTTTCTTCCCTGAGAGGGGTGTCTCTGGCACACCACTGTTCTGAAGATGTGACTTAGCCCTGTGGCCAAATCACAAGCAAACCCAACCCCTTCTGGAGCAGGAACCGGTCAACAGACAAAAGGATTCTTCTGCTCTTGAGGGGCTGTCTTCAGCCCACCCTCTGGCCCTTGCTCCCAGCCCCCTTCTTGACTACCTGTGTGAGTCCTTCTGGCTGTGGGGCAGAGCACTGACATCCCAGCCTGGTCTCCTAGGAGTACTCGGTCTCCTGCAGCCTGAGCTCAGGGCCTTCCACAGGAGCCTGCTTACTCCCTGTAGCTCCACCTCCAGACTGATCTCACTCTGCCCTTTCATGAGGCCTATATGTCCATTAAGCTGTCACCTGACCCTCTTTAGTCCCTCCCCCTCAGCTGGAAGCTGCCTATTAATTATGGCCAGCTCTGACTGGCCCACCTTCCCTTAAAGGACCCAGTCACGCTGTAACGTTGCCTTATGAAAATAAACAAAAACCTGGTCTGTGCCACAGATTCAATATAACCCGGCGAAGGAGGGCCACCAAGAGACAAGTTGATCGTTGGAGTGGAAGAAGAGTCACAGCAAATACAATGCCCCTTCTACCTGTTAAAATGTATATCCTCCCTGTCTCCCCAGTTCCCAGCTTTGCTTGCAGACAAGATAGCCAAAGGAGAGGGATTTGAAGATGGCCTAATGAAAAACTTTGGGGCAGGCATTCAAAGCAGACGGGAGGTGGTTTGAAGACAAAGCCATTGGAGGGGCTGGGAGATGTGCGGCTGAAGACGAGGTCAGCGATGTAGGGCTTGCAGTCTCACTGAGATGGAAAAGTGTGTCGGACATTATTAGTTACAAATCCTTCACAGATGTTGTGTAGGACCTGTGAGTTAGCCAGTGATTTCTGAGAAGAAATAGGCTTGCAGGAGGCTTTGAGGGAGGAACACTGTGGGTCTAGGAGGGGCTTCATTCCACAGATTGGGGTTGGTGAGGTTGAGAGGCCGGAAGTCTGAAGGGAGCGGTGAGACTGGGAGTGGTGAAATTACCCTGGCACAGTGGTTTTATGAAGATCTAATAAAATCTGTTCTGTTTAGAGGACTATTCAGGTCATGTATCTTTTTCCTGTGATTTTTTTTTCCAAACAAGATTTTTGGGAGAGGTGTCTGCCCCATGTAGTGCTGGATTTTATGGCTAGTTACACACCAGAAAATCCAAAAGTGTCATAAAATATTGTGCTTTATTTGAGGCGGTTCATCTCACCCTGCACATCCTGCTGCTTTGAGAGACAAATATGCCCTGGTGGCACTTAGAAAGGGACTGTAACATTAAATCTTCTCATCATAAAAAGACCGCATTCCTCCTGTCCATGTGATTTGAGTTCAGCTAATCCATTCGCAAATGTCTAAATTCCTTCAGAATTGGACTGGCGTCTTCGCTGAAGAATGAGCACAATGCTAAGTCCTTCTAGAGAGGAAGACTGGTTTGATTGAGGTGTGCTGGCAAGGTCAAAGAACGTTCCATGAAAGTTTGATGTTTAAGCTGGACATGTATCTGTAGTGTTTCCCTTTTCAATTATGCATCAAGTTACCTATTCCCTAAAAGATACGAAGCTTCTCACATGGCAAACTCTAGCCATGAGCGTGAGATCATATTTTTGGAGTGACTGTTAAAGAACAAAGTTTTATTCCCAAAAAGGCATCTCTGTAATTTGTCACCATCATTATCCAGAGACCAGTTCTCTTAGCTGACCTGCATGTCAAAAAGGGACTTTCCCTGCCATCAGTCTCTGTTAGCTGTGCAGAGCTAATGCATCTAAGAAGGATTAAACAGAGTTATATTCTTTCGTGTGCAGCATCAGCAGAATTGTACTCTAAGTTCCCTACGCTTGTGCAAATGCTCTGAAAACCAGGGAGTTGAACAGGTGTTCCTCACTACCGATTTATTTAATGATGGGTGTATTTTAGAATTAATTTGCTTTTGCTTTTTTACTCTAGCTGCTGGCTAGGATGAAATCTGTCAGGAATGCTGCTTAATGTTGTAGCTGTGGCAACATCCAGAAATATTCCAGATGCCCAGGCACCAGGGGTCCAAAGAACTCACCATCCATGCTTTCAAGAGTTTGATTTGTCTTGCACACCCCCAAGTTGCACTTCATTTAAGAGCTACTTGCTTTCCAAATCAGACATAAAAATACAGAGGTGTCACAGCACAATGCTCTGGAAACATGGCTGGCTTTCACATTTTTGCCATAGAATTACAAAATAAATCATTGGAATATAAATATTTCACTTTCAGTTTAGGCTATATTTTATAAGCTGTGTCTACACGTGCACACTACTTCGAAGTAGCGGCACTAACTTCGAAATAGCGCCCATCGTGGCTACACGCGTCGGGCGCTATTTCGAAGTTAATTTCGACGTTAGGTGGCGAGACGTCGAAGTCGCTAACCTCATGAGGGGATCGGAATAGCGCCCTACTTCGACGTTCAACATCGAAGTAGGGACCGTGTAGACGATCCGCGTCCCGCAACGTCGAAATTGCCGGGTCCTCCATGGCGGCCATCAGCTGGGGGGTTGAGAGATGCTCTCTCTCCAGCCCCTGCGGGGCTCTATGGTCACCGTGGGCAGCAGCCCTTAGCCCAGGGCTTCTGGCTGCTGCTGCAGCAGCTGGGGATCCATGCTGCAGGCACAGGGTCTGCAACCAGTTGTCAGCTCTGTGTATCTTGTGTTGTTTAGTGCAACTGTGTCTGGGAGGGGCCCTTTAAGGGAGCGGCTTGCTGTTGAGTCCGCCCTGTGACCCTGTCTGCAGCTGTGCCTGGCACCCTTATTTCGATGTGTGCTACTTTGGCGTGTAGACGTACCCTCGCAGCACCTATTTCGATGTGGTGCTGCGCAACGTCGAAGTTGAACATCGACGTTGCCAGCCCTGGAGGACGTGTAGACATTATTCATTGAAATAGCCTATTTCGATGTTGCTACATCAAAATAAGCTATTTCGATGTTGGCTTCACGTGTAGACGTAGCCATAGAGCAGTAGAAATTAGTCATTGTATGAAATTTGTTTGTACTGACTTCTAGTACTTTATATGTAGCTTGCTGTAAAACTAGGCAAAATTCTAGATGAGCTGATGTATCCCCAGCGAGCCCTCTGTGTATTCGCAGGGATATGGGTACCTCTGGTTGAGAACCACTTGCCATTAGTCCATGTTGTCCAGAATTCTGCTTTCAGCATTAGCTGATATCTGATGCGACAGAGACAGGTAAAAGCCCGCTCCACAATAAGTCTATACAAGTGTGCAGTACTGAAACATAGGAATTCCATACATAGTCACTGAGTTAAATAATGCCAGCTGGATCCTAAAAGGGTCCACATCATGTCATGATCAGTAACATCTGTAGCTTTACAAGCTAAGTTAATTATACGGACAATTAAACCACCTGCTATGGAGCATGAGATGATCACCTGCTGAGGATCAGGAAGAATTCACTCCCACCATATCACGTATAGTCTACCCCTGTAATACTGAAAATACTGTAACGGCATTATGTAAATCAGTGGTATATCCTAACCAAGAATGTGATCAGAACTGAAGACAGTATTCTGTGTTCAATTCTGATCCCTGTGCAGCCGAGATTCAGAGAGCAGAAGCTACAAAGAATGGACGAGTGGAGTGACCTCCTCATGAGGAGAGACGGAGAAGACTGGAAATAAAATCCTGGCCCCCATGAAGTCACGAGACTGTGACTCCTTTGAAGTATTGCGTTGACCCAGCATTGGTGATGTTCTTGTAACACAGAAAAGGGTGCACTGTTTTTAAAAGGGTTGAAAAGAAAGGAAAAAGCTGCTACTCCTTGAAATTTCCATGGAAATTGGTGGAAAATTTGTGAGGATTTTTTTTAAAAGGCACATTCACTGAAAGTGTATCCGTCTAGACCAATAAGCAGGCTGGGAAATGACTTGTATACTTTCCATTTAGTTTTAAATCACAGGTATTATTTTTCCTCATGCATTCTGCTATAAGTGGGTGTGGCAATTCAGGTTGGCTCCTGACAAATTCTCTAGAGAAAGGGAGACCCCACCAATGGCAAAATAAAGGCCCCTCTCTTCTTCACAATTAGTACTTGACATTCCTGTAGTCCTATCTATGTGAGAATCTGAATCTGGTTTACATATGTTAGGTCATAAGTGAGCGAAGGAAGATAGTAATGCTGGCCTATTGCAAGGAGGTATGTTTCACCCACTAGTGAACCCCACAGCACCTCCCAAAGGTAGCTAAGTATTGCCCCATTGGATAGATGGTACAGTGAGCCCAAGGGATTTAGCCAAGGCTCCCACAGCACATCAAGGTCAAGGATCTAAATGCATAACCTGAAAGACCAGGTATTTGGAGACTCTTGTAGTTCAGAATTGGTTCCTTTGAAGATTGACTCTCTCAATCGTTTCGTTATGTTTCTGAGCAAATCTCCAGGCGTCGTGTGCACTTTTGTGTTCATTGCATAATTTGTTTTTTAGGCACTGGAGGATCGTGTGACAGTGATTAAGCCACATCATCTCTCCTTTGTAGACTCAGAGAGTCCAAGCAGGAAAATCGTGTTCAATGTGACTGTACCTCTGCTGCCAAACCAAGGCAAGATGTGCACTTAATATATATATTTTTAAACAAAGTTTTAGTGCTGGAGGCTGAGAACTTCTGGCCATTTATTGCCATTTCTTCTGAGTTCTCTAACTTTACCCAGGGTATGTCTGTGCAGATAGCTATTCATCTCTTTGTTTCGCCTCCGTGCTTTTCAAGCTATTTCTCAACCTGATTCCTTAGGTTAGCAGAGGGAATGAGAAATACCTAGCCAGCTTTCTGTATTGTGAGTGTCTGGAATACATTATGTAACTGCTCATAGTCAGGCTTGAAGCTGGGACCTCTGTAGCTTAATGCAGGAGCCAGCTGACTCTCAGCTAAGGCTCTTGAGAAGACTTGTTTTTTTTTTCTCTCTGACGTGATCTAGGTCCCACTATGTGGAACAGCGACCCACACTTAGATGTGTGAGTTACAGCTGCACACTGCAGCCAGAGATTTTGCTCTTTTCATGTCTCCGTCCAAAGGTATCTGCACCACTTACTAAACTAGAAATCTGTGTTTAATTTCCAATGGGCCCAGAGATCTGTGCTGTGTGTAAATGCAGGCAGATAGGCTGTGGCTGGGTGACCCAGTCTGGAGACATGAACAGAGATTTTATAAAAGAAGAGATAACAGTGAAGACATAAATAACAGTAGAAGGGGGAAGGGACACTGACAGGGCCTTGATTGCTCTGTGCTAAAAATGAAGTGGATTCCTCTTGGTAAGATGAAACTCTCTGTCTTTCTAGGAATTGTGGAGCACAGAGACAGGCCTCTCTCCCCCATCAGGTATTTCACACAAGCTGATATAAACCATGGCAAGATTGCTTACCGTCCACCCACTGCAGCTCCACATGGCAGAGAGATTATCCCATTCTCCTCTGCAGGTGAGAAGCACCAGCCCTTAACTATTTTTGTGTCAGGCATGCAGAAGTATCTCTTACTTGTTCCCATTACAGACCTGGGTGTGCCTTGTTCCCTCTAAAAAACGAGAGTTCTCTCACTGTTGTGGGCCAAACTCACACCAAATACATTATCAAGGCTTAGTGGATGCGAGTTTTTCCCTAGATTTCAACAGGAGTAGGGTTAGGATTTGAATAACTAACTAGCTCTTTACAGTAGAAGGGCTAGATTGTGAAATTGAGATGGTTCAGAGTATCATGGAAATGAGCCCACAAGTTTCTGTACTTTGGGTTAGATCCTGGCTCTGTGGATAACAAAAGAGCTTTTGGCATTGGCTTCAAGAGTCCCAGGATTCCACCCTTCATTTTTTGTTACTCACGGCAACGATCGCTAGTTGTGGGATAACACTGTCACACTCATCACTTTATGTAGGTTTCATGATTGCCTTTGGAGCGTGTAGCACTGGCCACTCTCGGGGATTGATGCAGATGGATGAATGACCATTGGTACTTTCTTGTGTTTTGCATCTTTGCCCCACATTTTGCTTGTCTGCACTGCCTCCCTGCTTCGAAGGGAGGATGGTAAGTAGGGTGTTGGGAGTTTATTAATGAACTGCTGCGCTGCATATGCAGCTTCGTTAAGCAAATTCCGCCCTCCTCCCCCCAACAACTTCCAAGTTTTAAACTTCAAAGTACCGGCTCGTGTCTAGCCGCAGCTCACCCACCAGTACTTCAAAGTACACATAAGAACATAAGAACATAAGAATGGCCATACTGGGTCAGACCAAAGGTCCATCAAGCCCAGCATCCCATCTGCCGACGGTGGCCAATGCCAGGTGCCCCAGAGAAGGAGAACAGAAGACAATGATCAAGTGATTTATCTCCTGCCATCCATCTCCTGCCCTTGTACTGAAGGCTAGGGCACCATACTTTATCCCTGGCTAATAGCCATTTATGGACCTAACCTGCAAAAATTTATCAAGCTCTTTTTTAAACCCTAATAGAGTCCTGGCCTTCACAGCCTCCTCGGGCAAGGAGTTCCACAGGTTGACTGTGCGCTGTGTGAAGAAAAATTTCCTTTTATTAGTTTTGAACCTACTACCCATCAATTTCATTTGGTGTCCCCTAGTTCTTGTATTATGGGAAAACACCGGGCACTTAGAAGTACTGGCGGGTGAGCCACAGCTAGACGCGAGCTGATACTTTGAAGTTTAAAACTTCGAAGTTGCCGCAGGGGAGAATTTGCATAATGAAGTGCTGCATATGCACCGCAGCACTGCATTAATAGACTCCCAACACCCTACTTACCATGCTCCCTTCAAAGTAGGGAGGTAGTATAGACACAGCCATTGTGTCCTAATTTGGGTCACGTTAAGAACATAAGAATGGTCATACTGGGTCAGACCTAACATCTGTCTAGCTCAGTATCCTGTCTTCTGAGGGTGGCCAATGCCAGATATTTCAGAAGAAACGCCCAGAACAAGTAATCATCAAGTGATCCACCCCACCAGTCTCCCATTCCCAGCTTATGGCATTACACGCACAGCTCCGGAGGCCTTATGGCAATATGAGCTGTAGCCAAGCTTTTTCAGCTGAGATGGATTCTTACATTAAACGCCATTCTCCCAAGGGCGTTATGTGCATTTGAAGAGAATGTAAGGACGTGTTCTCCTCTTCAAATCAAGGGGGGTTCTTCACATAGAATGAGAGTGGGATGTGGCATGTAAATGTTATTTAATCAGTCAGGCTGTGCTATAACCCATGTTTCTGAAACTTTTTGAGACCGCAGAACACACAACAATATCTTTTTAATGTGGAACACCTAGGAAAATTGTTGTCAGACCTGGAAAAAAAAACAAAAAAACCCAACCAAACCGTAATATATCCCCTCATACACTGCCCCAAAGTCAGTCAGGCCTCACCCTTTATACCTTTATATGTTGTCTTCCTGGTTACACACTGGGAAACTGAGGAACAGAGTAAGCTTCCCTCATACACAGTCACTCCACAGGGAGCTGAAAGACAGGGCAGTTCTGTATTTCCCCTGCTTAGAATCGTCTGGCACAGTCTAGCGCTGAGTGTTTTAAGTGAGTTTTTTAGTGTTCTATCAGAGATGTGTATGGTGCCTCACAGGGCACAGTAGCTTTGTATCAGAGGGGTTGATTCACTGGGTGTTACACACAGAGCCAATTACAGAAGAACTTCAGAGCACTTTGGGAATGGAGGCAGCGCTTAACTCTGAAATGTTAGTTCAGATCAAACCTCTCTAATCTGGAACTCTCTCATCCGGCAACATCTGTAATCCAGTATGATTTTAGTTAGCCGGACGATCACTTATCGTGGATGTGACCAAGTTTCACATGATCCCATAAAATTTGTTTACAGCTACCAGTCCTGGCTCTCAGTGTTCTGTGCTGTTATTTAGCTCTAATTTACACCTAAATGTCTTCTAAGAGCCCAGTAAGCAGTGGAGGTGTTGGTAATGCTGATAGACAATATTGACCTATAGTTTGGCAGATTCTCTCATATAGCGCTGGTGAGGTCCCGAGGGTGCCGGACTAAAGAGGTTCAACCAGTTGCTCTGAACACAACATTAAGCGTATTCTTTCAAATGTTTACCACTGAACATTGACCTGTTGCGACTTTGAAACTATTGTGCAGCAGAAAAATGTTTTTTTCCCCTTTTTTTTAAAAAAAAGTGTATGTTCAGCCCTGCACTGTCATGTATTTGGTTGGTTTTAGTTGTTGTTTTGGCTTGGTTTTCTGGGTGTTTGGTTTTTTTTTTTCCTCTCTCTGCTTTTGCCTGGTTATATACATCTAGTTCCAGAGGAGGTGTGTGATTGACTGGTCAGTTTGTAACTGTTTTTTGTAACTCTGAAGTTCTACTGTAGCTTTTTTTCATAGTCTCTATTTACTGAACTACTTTCTGTTATAAATAGCGGTGAGGGAGCCCTACAGAAATTTACTCAGTTACAAATGAGCAGCTCTGTATTTATTGATGATGCCTGCCGATATTATATAATTTTCTGAACACTGGTGCCTCATTCTGTGAAGAAAGCCGAAGATGAGTAACTCGCAGGAGGTTGGCACAAGCACACGCAGGTAACACACACACACACACACACACACACACACGCACACACACACACTGTCCTGCAATATGCAAATCAAGCTTATTAGAGTAGCATCACTCGGTCCGCAATGAGCTAGACTGTTTCAGTGGAATACTATTGTTCCCTGATTTGCTGAGCTGCATGTATTGAGGAAATGAAACGTAAACACTTTAATAAATCACTGAGCCTGCCAGGGTGTAAGAACATCAGTTTATGCAGTACACTTTTGTAATGTTGGGTACTTCTCAGCATTAAATAGCAGAACATCTCTCTGATAATTGTATTAAATTCAAGTTCTTTGAAATTACAAAGGATCATTCAGACAGTTAATCTTTCCAATAGCCCTGGAGGTAGGGAAGCATTAGCATTCCTATTTTGAAGATTGGGAATCTGAGACAGTGGAGCTAACTACAACCCTTTTAAAAGTTTCCACTGATTTCGAGATTCCCACCCCCAATCCCTTGAGGGGTCTTGTGTCTAATGCTTCAGAAGAGCTGAGTTCAATTCAACTGAACGTCAGCTTTTCGAGAGCCCATGCCAATGATGTCTCAAATTAATGGAGGAGTTCAGACTCAGCGCCTTTTTCTGAGGCCATAACCAGGGGTGGGCAATAAAACAGCAGTTTGCAGAGTTAGCCCCTGGCGGGCCACCAACGCTCTATTTACCTGCATCTCTTCAGGTACACATGATTGCAGCTCTTGTTGGCTCCAGATCACCATTTTCAGCCAATGGGAGTTGCAGGAAACATTACAGACCAGGACACCACTTCCCACAGCTCCCATGGGCCAGGAACAGCTACCTGCGGCCCAGTGGGAGCTGCAATCATCCGTACTTGCAGAGGCCCAGGTAAATGTAGCGGTGGTGGCCTGCCAGGGCTAACCCTGGGAAACTGGATCCAGCCCATGGGCTTGTATTTGCCCATCCCTGCTCTACGTCACGTGAGTGGCAGTGCTGGAATTAAACTGCAGAAGTTCTTGGCTGAAACACCCTGGATTGAAGTATTTTTAATAGGCTACCTCTGTAAAATGTCAAAAAAGATGTTTAAGGTTTTGTTGAAAATAAAATGGGTGTAAGTCCCTGAGACCTAAGTTTTTTTCCAACGAGAGCAGAAGATGAGTAACTCTACTTTGTTTTTCCCCTGCAGGTCTCCCGGAGTCAGTGAATTTTAGTTTCACAGGTATATAAATGGCTAGTCTTTCATGTGCCTAAGTGCCACAATACTTTTTCAGATCTATTATTGCCCTTTGCTTAACCACTCCCTGTTTCAGGGACTCATGAAAGTTAAGTAAGATCTGGAAAGTAAATATGCCCCTGAAGTACTTGAATGGTTGTTTTCACTGGTGGATTAAGATGCAAAATGCCAGCAGAAGCGATTGAACCTGCAGCCATAGATACTAAACTCCTGTGCACTACCCCATGAGCTAAAGGCCAGCTGGCTTTTAGCCAAGCCTGTAGAGCAGAGATTTCACTCTCCCTTGTCAGTGGTCTCAGCACCTCTGGGGTTACATATGCCAGGAAACCAACGATAGCTTTGTAGGAGCCAGGAATTGGTTTTCTTAATAACAGCTATGCCTCTTTTCCAACCATTAATTGAAATTCAGCAGGTCTTACACAGTCAAAAATCCTATTGACGTGACTAAGGCCTGCAAGGATTGATTCAACAGTTCTGAAATGTTGTATGGATACATTTCAGCCAACTAAAATATCTAATAATCTGTTCCCTTGTTTAAGCCGTTTTAATGCACTGCCCAGCATGGGGTGCCAAGTATCCGTTATTCTGGAAGGGGACCCATGTATGTCCTGGCTCCAGACTGCAGCCTTTCATAGATTGAGGCGCGCGCGCACGCGCACGCGCATGCACACACGCACACACACACACACATTTACTCTCTCACATGGAGTCAGCATTGCTCTTCCAGTACGCGGGTACTGCCGGGACTGATTAGGGATAAAGGAAGATACCATTTTTTTAATACTTGGTCTACACTAGGCAGGTAAGTTGCTTGTGGATAAGTCGATTCTAGCTACGCCATTGTCATAGCTAGAGTCGACTTATCGACAATCAACTTACTAGGCCATTCTCACTGAGGAAAATTGACGGGAGAGTTTGTCCCATCAACCTCTCTTACTTTTCTCCGTAGCACAGAGTACAGGGGGGAACTGCCAACCCCTAATAGGTTGATTTTGCACATCCCTGTCAGGCACGTTAAGTCGACCCCTGGAAGATTGACCCTGAGCAGGTTGATCTTCTGGGTAGTGTAGACATGGCCTCAGACTTTCCGAGTCATGAAGTCTGATGTCTGGGGGGAGGAGGAAAATCAAGGGGGCTGGAGCAAGTAACTACGGTGGTTTGACAGTCAGGGTAAAAAACAGGCAGCCTGCAGTGTGGTTTTTGGGTGCATTTCAAAGTGTGTCATTGCCAGCCAGTCAGCTCACGCGGCTGTGTTTACATGTTGTGTTAGTGTCCGACGGAGAGCACACAACCCCAGAGCTGGTGTTTACCATCCACTTGCTGTCGACTCATGAGCACCCTCCAGCGTTCCAGATCACAGCTCCGGTTCTGAAGGTCAGCCAGGGCGGTGAAGCCACCATTGGTAAGGAGCCCAGAGGCAGTGTAGCGAAGGTACAATTCTCAGTTAGGACAGCTGGCAGGATTAGTCTGTAGGTTTGTCGCCAGCCCACACAGCCGGTGAGAGCGTGGATGTGGGCCCTTCTGTGTCACTTGGGGCTGGGTGGAGGCTTTGGCTGCAGGGCCGAATCCAGCTCCTCCATTGCGAAAGCCCATCCGGCACAGCTGCTGCACTTCTTTGAAGGGTCCGGCACACCCCTTCCCCTTGGCTTTGCCTGTTCTCTGCCATCGCCCCCTTGTGGCCCAGCGGCTCCCAGGGGAGCATCATTCTGGTGGCACCTGTGCTCTGCATAGCCTAGGGGCTGCAGTCAGGCCTGCTGTGGTGGGCTGTGCAAGGGGACAGCCCCTCACTCTCCCTCCCATTATATTGACATGGGCAGGAACAAACTTCTGGCCAAGCATTAGCAATGCAGCGCATGACACTGTCTGGCATAGGAAAGCATGTGTTAGAATAAGGCAGCTGATTCTCAGACCCATTCCCATGGCCTCATGGAGCTTTTTGGCGGAATGAAGGATTGGAGGTGCCCCCTCCACAAGGGTAGGAGTTGAAGGTCATGAAGGCAATAACGTCTCTGTTTGAACCCATGACCTTAGCCTCAGCAGGGCATCATTGTCCCCGGACAGGCAGGCAGATACATCACGGTGTGGAGGAGGAGAGAGTTCCAGACATCTGTTAATTTTAAAATGGAAACTCAGTTAGAGCTCCTTAATTTCTGTCATTTAATGCGACCTGCTGGTTCTAAGGGCAGGCTCGCTGTACAGTAAATTGCGGCTCTGATGCCTGCTCCATGTGTCCCCTCTGGTGCAGGGATACAGCTGGCAGTGAGTGACACAGACACAGGTCCTGAAGAGCTCTTCTTTGAGCTGGTGGAACCGCCTCACCACGGGGTTCTGCTCAGGTACAACGCTGGGGTCCAGGAGCACATGAAAGCGGGTGAGTTGAGCTGTTTGCAGGGGAAGAAGTGGAATCCAAGTTGGGGGGAGTCAGCAAGTGTGATATATCTTCCCTGCCTGTGTGGTTTTGTTAATTTTTAATAAGCTAGGATCTGCTTGTCGATAATAAATTGTTAGCAATTGCCCGTCACGTGCTCTTCAGAGAGCTGGCAGAGTATTATTTATTATTTTCAGAGCTTTGAACACATTCATTAAAGGTGGTCAGGACACATGTCACCTGTCCTGCAGAAATTTTCCCATTCAGCACTTGGGCAAAACCGAGACCTTTCAAAATTTGCCTTGGAGACAGAAATCCACTCCTGCATAGCCAGCGCCCAGAGAGCTATTTAAGGCCATCAAGTGGGAGGTGGGAGAGCCAGCTTTAAGCCCCAGCTCTTTCAATCCACAAGGCAGCATGATCTAGTGGGTAGGGCACAGAACTGGGACTCAGGAGATTTGGGTTCTCTTCCTGGCTTAGCATCATCCCTGCTGGTTGAGTATGGGCAAGTTGGGGTTGCTGATGCTGGTCTTTTTTTTTTTTTTTTAAAGCACTTTGAAATCTGCTGATGAAAAGTTCTGTACAAGATCTCGTGTTTTGTGTTGCTTGTTACTATTCCCACTGAAGTCCATGTAAATCTGTCATCAAAGGGCACCTGATCAAGACGCTGTTTCTACTGTTTGTCAGACAGGAGAATTGCTTTTGTCTTCAGTGGTAGCAGATTCCAGCAAATAATGATGTTTGGGAAAGCTGTGAAAGGAACAGATAGGGAGGGGGGCCAGCCTGGTGTTAGAAGCCTGGGCCGGAGATGTGGGTGTTGTCAGGAAGAGAAGAATGCTGTGCTGATGAGAAGTGGGGAAGGTTGTTTGTAAAACGTTACTCATTATGTCACTATTTCTCTGTACTATGATGAAGATCATGGCTCCTCCTGCCTACATCCTAGTGCATTAATGGAACCCTCGTATAGAATCAGAGCTCACACAGGCAGGGCATAGGCATAGTCAGTGTATGCGGCTGCATGGGGCACCCAAAAATTTTGGGCAGCAGATTTTTAGGTGCCCCTATGCAGCCATGTCTGCTGGTTACCCTCTGGCCCAGCCCCTTCCCCAGGTGGCTTTCATGGCCACCAAAAGCAGGGCTGCCTGTCCTCTGACTCCTTACTCCCCCTGCCTGTGTACTGAGCTGAGGCCTCCTTCATACCACACTCTCCTCTCCACCTTTGCAGCTACATGTCAGCGCCATGGAAACCCTGAGCCCCCAGTGAAGCTGCTCAGTTGGAGTAGGGATGGGAGGAGGGTGGCTGAGCCCCAGCAAAAGCCGAGCATGTGGGGAAGGGAAGGGAAGCTGTGTGGCAGAGAGGGCATGAGTGAGGCCCTGAGTCCCGGCAGAAGCTATGCAGATGGGTGGAGGAGGGAAGCCCGGAGCCCTGGCAGAAACCACATGGTGGTGCGGGGGAATCCCCAGGTCCTGGCAGAAGCCATGCAGAGGGCTGCAGGGAAGTCTGAGGTAAAGTGTGTAGCGCCCCATCAGTTGTAAGAATGGCCCTGCACACAGCTGTAAGGAATGCATCAAATACCAGATTAGCGTGTGCTTAGGTGATTTGCTTAATCTGGGCCCAAGTCGTTTGATGTGAATTTAAAGTATGAATGTCGTGCAGTAGATAGAGTCATCGCTTTGTTTATATTTCTCTTTGGGAAGGTGACACCTTCATGTATGAGGATGTTACCCGAACTGCTTTAAAGTATGTCCATGATGGTGCATCAGTAGCAGAGGACAGCATGGAGATCTCCGTAACTGATGGCGTTAACAGTGCAACAACGGTGCTGAAAGTCGAAGTGTCCTTCATGGGTGGTGATGGTCCCCGCCTGGCCCATGGCTGCTTGTTGTCTGTCACAGTGGCTAGTAAAAGCTCTGTGATTCTCACACGATCACACCTTGCTTACATCGTAAGTTTGCATCCATTCCTTTCTAAACCCAATGCATTTGGCTACCTTTCTTCCCCTCAGGAGACCTGTAGCAAATCACACCTCTGCATCTGCAGAATATTGCTACTTGGCAAATTCTTTAACATTTTACAATACCCTGACTACGTCTCCCAAAAGGGGAATAATGCGTTCTTTCATCCTGCCAGGGTTTTGAGGCTATGCACATTTGTCTGAAGTAAAGGTGAACTACAAAGCAGAAAGTAAAATTGAGTTAATCTCATGTTTATGCATCATACATCCCCACCAACCAGGCATGAGGATTTGCTGAGCAATCATTGTTTAAGAACATCTGTACCCGCCCTGACATTGACTGACGCTTCCTGATTTGCTGAAAAATGGCCCTGAATTCTGTAACATACGTACTGTGAGAGTTGCCTGGTATGGGCAGGGGCAGACAGGTATGGTGCTTTGCCAGAAGCAACGGATTTAACAGCAAAGGAATGAGCAGTGGAATTCATTGAAGGGACTGTACGCAAACTTCACAGTTTTAGAGACAATAAGCATTTTAATGGAGTATTTTCCAGGCATATATGACTTAATTGTTAAAAAAATACAGCTTTGGATAGAAATATGGGACATAAAAGCCTCAGATCCAGATAATTTCTTATAAAAATCCCATTGTTCTCTTTCAGGTTTTACAGATTTAAATGGCATACAAAAGTTCACGTAGTGTTGTAACTAAATTGGTTCCAGGATATTAGAGAGACTAGGCAGGTGTGGTAACGTCTTTTATTGGACCAGCTTCTGTTGGTGAGAGAGATGAGAGTTTGAGCTTAAGTACAATGAGATATTACCTCACCCACCTTGTGTTGAAGTTCCTTCATTTCTGATATGTCTTTGGTCTTTGTAAATCTCAAAGTTAAAATAAAATCAAATTGACTTAAAAAACCTCCAAAGATAACAGGTGATTTCCCCCTTTATGTATTAATCTCTTATCAGCATTATGTCTTATAAAATCATTACATTATAAAAGTATAGGAATGCATATTGAACGAATAGACCACTGCAGTTTGAGTAATGGTAATCTGACAAATGAAAATGGTCCCTTAGGGAGTCTTTCCTGCTTATTAACAGCATATCTTGCTCTGCATTATAAAGTACTAGCCTTTGGATACTTGGTGTAGGTTTGAATGAGCTCCTGGAATAGGTACTTGTTGTACCTCATAGCCCAAAAAAGCTCTGAGGGTCACATTCACTCCCCTTGAGATGGCTACTACAAGGCCCACACACCACTTATATCAAAGTGCCTCAGGAACTGAAGTCCCATTTTCATAAGTGGTTTGCAGTCAGATTTACTAAGATATTAAAGCCTGTAGTCAGGTGCCTAAACAGGGCAGCATCTTTCTCCTGTGTGTGTCCATGGAGTGTCTTGGAGCCCAGGTTGCAGTCTGAGTGGGAACAGCTATTGCTGCCATTTTGAGCCCTTATTGGACAAGTCTGCCATGACATGGGCTCTGAGGTGTGCTGCCATGAGGGTGTCTTTTGCAGTCAGAAATACCCTTTGGCACATCTGTAACTCCAGGTAGGTGCCTGTCTGCATCTTCATGTGCCTAAATGCCACTGCAAATGTGGCCTGTAGTCTCATAGGAGCCTATGTTTAATTGAATGTCAGTGGGACTTAGGTTCCGAAGTACCTATGTGTCTCTGAGGAAAGGACTTAGGCACTTTTGACAATATCTGTAAAGCTCTTGGAAGATGAAAGTTGCTCTGAATGATCATTGGGTATAGGAAGGGGAGAAGGCAGTGATGAAAGAGGTTGGGAGTGGGATTTGTTGGAGATCAGGAAAGAAAAAAGACAGTGGGAACTATCATAAAGTTTTCATGAGGAGGCAGAACACCTGTCCTTTGGTGGTCGCTGAGTGCGGGGTAGCAACACAGGCAGCCATCATGCAAGCTATTGTGGAGAAGGCGAGGAATGTGAGTGGCTGGCAGGTAGGAGTTTGAGCTGGTGTCTGTAGAGTCACTGGGAAATTGTAGAGTATGTGGATGTGGGACGCCCATCCGTATACTGTATTGTGTTTTAAAGCTGACAACTGTAAAGTAAGGTTGGCGGAATTATAATTTCCTCTTCAGTTTCTGATGAAGACACCCGTTACTTGTCCTGGTGCTCCCCTGGTTTACAGTGCTACCAGCTCACGTCTACACCTGTGTAATGCACGTGCCTGTACTTTGTTCTGCAAATAACATACAAATACCAAAGGCTACATCTATACTTACAAGAGAAGATCGACTGCTCCAGGTCAGTCTTCCAGGGTGCTGTTTATCGCATGTGTGAAACGGCATGTTCCCGGATCAGCGTCAACCCTGGAACTCCTCCTGAGCCTCATGGCAGCAAGGAGGGTCGACAGAAGGAGCGCTTCCATCGACCTTCTGCCATGAACACAGGCACAGAAGTTGACAGCTGCAAAGTCGATTTTTTGGTGTGCAATTGGCATACCAAAAATTGTGTAACAGCCGTCAACCTCCAAGGTACGTCTAGACACAGCCTTAGAGAGACGAGGTAGCTGAGGTAATATCTTTTGTTGGACCAACTTCTTTTGATGAGACAAGCTTTCAGACCACACAGGGCTCTTCTTCAGATCTGGGGAAAACACCCTCAGCTAAATAACAATGGGGAATAGAGTGCTTAGCATGATTAGTTGTTACAGGGGCATTCAGTGCACTGGTTGAGGCACACCGTATGTCGTGAGAGGCATGTGGAGCATGCACAGATCTTGAAAAGTGTGTTGTGGTGGGAGTTGATCATCACAGTGCCGGAGGGACATCTGCAGGTTTTGCATTTGTTGTTATGGCAGAATCTGGTGGTGCTTCAAGTTGGTGCGGCCTGGTCTACAGGGAGTTTGCTTCTGATAATGACTTGGGTGAGGTTGGAGAGTTGTCTGAAGGCCAAAAGAAGGGGTTGGGTTACAACTGAGTGATGACTGTGTTGGCTGTGATTGTTTGGTATCTCACATGACTGATGGTGAAAGGAGGTAGCTGATAAGTAGGAGGCTGCATATGGAGAGGAATTTTTTCCCCATATTGAAGCTGGTTCTCTCAGGGTATTTGGTTCGTCAGTTCTAGGACGTGATCGTCATCTATGGCGGTCTGCCCTGGTCTGAGGAAGGCAGTTCTAAGTGTGTTAAGGTGTATACCCGAAGTCTCTCGTCAGACTATATTCAGTGGTATCCAAGTGCCTGGCTGTAGATATCAGTGCACTGGGGCTGGTTGCTAGGTCTGTGAAAGTAGGTGTGGAGCACTGTGTGTTTCTTGTATACGGCTGTCTGTAGGATTCCTCTCAGCACTGGCAAGTACTGGCACAAAAAAAGCACTGGTGGTGGATGAAGGTGAAAGGATCACAAGTCTACATTAAGTGTATGATATTTGTAGGCCCCTCAAAAGTTACTTAAAAAAATAGAACTTGCTTCCAAAATAGTAACAGAGAGGTAGCCATGTTAGTCTGTACTCCAACAAAACAAAGCAGCAGAAATGTAGTACTTTAAATCTGAAGAAGTGGGTTTGTTGCACAAAAGCTCATTACCGAATAAATCATTTTGTTAGGCTTTAAAGTGCTACCTTTCTGCGGTTTTGCTCCCGAAATGTATGCTGCAAAAGTCCATAGGTCAAAATCTGCTTGTCTTATTTCAAGTCAGTGCAGTTACACTTGCAGGTAGGGAAAGAGGCTTTGGCTAGTTATTTGTATGTTTAGGTTATGGTGACTTAAAATTTTGACACTGGTACATGTTGTTACCTGAAACTTTTTATTAAAGATGCCATTGTAAACATAATGTTATCCAACTGGAGACATATAGTTAAACAGACCAAGTGCCACACAGTGTAAATCCAGAACCAGTCCACCGATTTCCATAGAGTTTGCTCCCAATTTACCTGCCTTAAATAAAAACCAGATTTGGCTCAGTCTTTATATATTTTCTCTTCTGCATAGAAATTATATTTGAATCCATCTAGTGGGAGGCAACAACTTGGTATTATTGGGAAGGTAAATTCTTCTTGGCATTTAATGTGATTTGAGAATAAAATACACAAGCCTTTATACCCTAGTGAATGTGTGCGTCTGACAGAGATAGTTACGAGAGAAGGAATGTGCGTTTTATGCCAGGTTCTCTGCAGGTGTAAATCAGTACAGCTCTGTTGAAATCAAAGGTGCTCCAGAATCTGTATATTTTGCCACTTGACTTTGTTCTTCCATCTGTGCCATAAAGAAACAAAAATAAATGCTGCTGTTTGGCTTACTTTTCTGCTTAGGATAATAATTCTCCTGACTCGAAGATAAGCATTCAGTTAATTTCTCTGCCCATGTATGGCACCCTCTTACGGACAATATCTGGGCAG
The DNA here is from genome assembly GCF_033958435.1 of Carettochelys insculpta. Classification (NCBI taxonomy): domain Eukaryota; kingdom Metazoa; phylum Chordata; order Testudines; family Carettochelyidae; genus Carettochelys; species Carettochelys insculpta. Next base: position 126,906,619 of record NC_134140.1, on the reverse strand, counting down.
CAAGCTGAAGAGTTTTCTGAGGTTTATAATTTCACCATGGAAGACATAAACAACCAGAGAATCAGGTAATATGGTGTGGTGGAAAAATACTTATTTATCTTCTTGGGCTCAGTTAGACTTTCAGAGCACTATCTGTATGAAGCATATGTCTTTTATACCCAATCATAGTCATTTTTATTATCACCAGATACAATAGTGTTGTTATGAGAAATCACCTCTGCTACAATTTATGAATACAGCATGTCCCAACGAATTGTAGCAGAGGTGGTTTCTCATAACAACACTCTTGTACCTGGTGATAATAAAAATGACTGTGATTGGGTATAAAGACTAGGGCATTTTTGCACTCGCCTAGTGCTATTAAGTTTGAACATCTTCAAAAGCTGTCTCTGTATTTGTTGTTATTTTGGTTTTTCAGTTATTCAATACCAAACAGAATTATGTAAAAGAAACAATTTCCTTTCCTTGAAGTAGTTCCAGCTAGTGCTGTTTTTTGTGACAGTACTTGCCGGTACTGAGTACCAGTACCTCAGGAGCCCCAGCCATAGGGTTGGCTGGGGTAGGGTATAAGGGGAGGCTGGCTGTGTTCTGGCTCCTCTTCTTCCCCCCGGACAAAAAAGCACTGGTTCCAGCCATAAAATATTTGACATCTAATTCATAAATCCTTGTGCAGATACAAAATTTGTAGCCCCAACCACATCCATATCCGCAAAACTGAGCCGCGGATATCCACGTCCCTATCCGCAGATATAAAGCAGATATCGGCTGATTTGCAGGGCTCTACCAAGTCAGGCCTCGCCTATACTTCACTGGTATTGTGTGAATATTAGTATCCTCTGTGTTGTAGCTCCAGCAGGAAGCGGTGTTTTCTGACTGTCCAAAAAGTGATACAACAAGCACCACTCACTTCTGTATTTCCTGTCCAGCAGGATCACAGCTGAGGTTGTGATTGGCTCCAGCACCAAAGGAGCCAGTCCTTGCGCTTGCTGCATGACAGCCCTTCATGGAGCCAAGTCCCTTCCCACCCCAGCCCCATCCTTTTTGGCCACATGGAGGGCTGCAGCTGCCATGCTATGTCCCCAGCCTTTCTAGGCAGCAGAGGAATTGTAGGCAGTTTTGGAAGGCAATGCCTTCCCTTGCGTACGTTACCTGCCACCCATGCGTCCAACAGTATGTTTGTGGTTTCAGACGCAAGCACAGACTGGACTGAAGAACGTACGTACAGGGAAATGACGCTATCAACCTATTTCTGTGTTAACATCAGCAAGTAAAGGGTAGAGGTGGTAAATCTTAAGCACATAAATCAGCACATAAAAATAATTAAAAAATCTTGATAGAAACAGAGAGTTGGATTTTGAGAAGTGGTTGTCGTTGGCCCAACATGGCTTCTACTGAAGATAATTCGTTGTTGGCTTCAGTGAGGGGCAGAGTTAAGGCTAGCGCTGAGTGCTCTGGAAAATCCTACTCCAGTGGTTCCCAACCTTTTCAGTAACTAGGGAACAGTTCAATGAGACAAACAATTCTGTGGCACACCCAGTTTTTACTCACAGAGGGGAGGGGAGGCACCAGCATTTGTACCACCTCCCACCTGCCTTGCCACAGCACGGATGGGGAGCCATCCCATCCAGGCCAGGAAGCAACACGGGGCAGCCTCCTGGTTGGAGTGGGCTCCTGTGGGATCGGCATTTTCCCTCGCGGCAGCGCTGCCAAGAACCGCTGTGGTGGGAAGCTGACCAACCCCATGCCAGCTGGGACTCAGGCAGCCTTGCTCTTTGAGCCCCAGCAGTCATAGGGTCATCAGTTACCCCTCTGCTGGGGAAAGTAGATGAACTTTCGTGGCACACCAGTGTGTCGTGGTACACGTGTTGAAAACCACTGTCCTACACCACATGTCTGCGAAGAGACAAGTGTCAAGATTTAACGGGTTAGAAGAAAAGACAAATGAACCGTAGGCTTCTTTCAGGAAGGCTAGTTTGGTTCCGTCGGGACAATAACTAATTGTCATCATAATCTTCAATGCACAGATTCTTTCCTAACCACCCCAGTCTTTGGCCTTGGCTTCCCTGTCTTTCAGAACACAGTTGCACAGGAAGTTTGCAGTGCACTCTATGAGGAAGTGTCTGAATGTTCTTCCACCATGGCTGACCAGCCTTTGCCCAATCACAAGCACTCACCTAAGGACACAGGAAAAGATTAGTTCTTTCTGGATGGGGGAGAGAGACGAGGGAAGGATTAACTTGTTCCTTCTTCGACAAGAGCCACCCTGTTCCTGCTGTGCAGTTCTGAAATACAGGAAGTGAAATCCTTTCTGCAGGCTGTCAGTGCGACTCACCAGTCTGATTCTCGATACAGATACTCGACTGAGTTTGAGACCGACAGTCAGCCAGTCACGGATATTTTCCACTTCTTTGTCTTCGACGCTGACAACAATCGGCTTGACAACCAGATGTTTACCATCACCATCACCTCTGTCCAGAACCAGCCTTCCATCTTTGCTTTTGCTGACCTTATTACTGTAAGTAATTGCCCAGAATGCAGGACACTGTAGCAGGAGCAAGTGTGAGATAAACAGTAGAACAGTCATTTTCCTGGCTGCAGTGCAAGCATGATGAAGTGGTGTCTAGGTTAGAAAGCAGTGAATAAGCCTTGTGGATAAAGGTGAAGCTCTACTCTGTACTGATTAGGCCTCAGTTGGAGTACTGTGTCCAGTTCTGGGCATCACATTTTAGGAAAGATGTTGAGAAATTGAAGAGGGTCCAGAGAAGAGCAACTAAATGATTAAAGGTCTAGAAAATATGACCTATGAGGGAAGAGTAAAAGGATTGGGTTTGTTTAGTTTGGAAAGGAGACCGCTGAGAGGGGAGATGATAGCAGCTTTCAAGTCCCTAAAAGGATGTTATAAGGAGGGAGAAAAATTATTCTCCTTAGTTGCTGATGGTAGGACAAGAAGCAATGGGCTAAAATTGCAGCCAGATACATTTAGGTTGGACATTAGGAAAAATTTCCTAATTGGTTAAGTACTGGAATAAATTGCCTAGGGTGGTTGTAGAATCTCCATCATTGGAGATGTTTAAGAACAGATTGGATAAATATCCAACGGGTGATCTAGGTGGTGCTTGATTCTGGTATCAGGGTAGGAGACTGGACTCGAAGACCTCTTGAGGTCCCTTCTAGTTCTAGTATTCTATGGTTCTGTGAATCACATATACAGTTTTGCCTTTGTGAAGTGTTAATAAACTATATGGTGAAATTAACAGTGCCACCATGTTCCTGAACCTCATCGTCATTTCCATTTCACACAGTGGGCCAGATACTCCACTGGTATAAATTGGTGTACCTCCATTAATATCAGTGGTTCTGTGCTGCTTTCAATTGTTTGAGGATTTGGCTGATGATAGCACCAGGTGACACACACAAGTGATCAATGAACCTAAAAACATCTGGAAGTTTGGCTGAACATGCAGCATTTCAGAACGCTTATCTGAAGCTTTTGCTGGGTTCTCCCTCCCTTCCTGGCTTTCCAGTCCCTCTGCCTAGTCCTCAGATGCTTTCCAATCAGCAAACCACAATCCAGCATAGTTCCTTAGCAGGTAACTGTGACACGCCAGTGTACATGCTGCATTTCCGTCCACTCCCATCGCGTTGACACTAGCTCAATGGCATGCAGGCTGCTGCTGGGACGAGATAAGATCCTGCTCCACTATGGCCCAGCATTACATGCGATTTTTATATCCCATTGGCAGGAAGAGGCAGGAACTTTTCTAAAATTCACAATGTTGGGGGAAGAATTGGGACATTACGATCACCTGCCTATTGCAACGGTGACCTGTATTAAGAGTGAGCTAGAGAATTCATGCAGAATCAGGTGAACAGATATGTTTAAGGTGCTCATGTGATGAAATTCTCATTGTACTGATTATCAAAGCCATTCAGCAATGGTTATTGGACCTGTTTTTGTTTTTGTAGCCTGTTTGCTCTTTGTCTTTTACCGTGTCTGTTTTCAGGTGGAGGAAGGAGGGAGGGTCCCGCTATCAGTTCACCATCTCCTAGCCACTGACTACGATACAGCCAACGACGACCTAAGGGTTACGATACTTACGCTACCAAAATATGGGTACATTGAAAACACCAGGACAGGTAAATGGCATCTATGCCTGGTTTTGTTTGGTCAGGAAATGGGAATATGGTAATTGCCAAGTTGTATGAGACACAGGGTAACCCGTGCACCCATCTCTGACAACTGCCAGCATCATGTGGTTCAGAGAAACCCTGTGGCTAGAATTAGCCCAGGAAAACTTTCCTGATAACTCTCAAACATTAGAGGTTTTCCCAGCCAGGCGGTTTCCATCCTTTATAGAAAGTGTCTGTAATTTTTAATGTTTACTCGTGTAATATGGGCCATTCTTGTTATCCGTAGAAATCCTCCCTGACTCTAATAAATATCGCACTGCTGTTTAAAAGCTAGTGACGCTGCCAAGAAATGTGACCAGCATTATTTCTGTGATTTCCTCGTAGCACCCTATGGTTTATAAGGAGCCCCTCCTTAACCATGTAGGTGTTCACCCTGGGAGCGGTAGGTCCCAGTGTCCTTGGCCTGTAATTTCCTGTTCCCTTTTCATTGTTTGTTCACAGTGCTGGTTGGCTGCTCTCCCGTCTCCTGGAGTGGCTGTGTTTCAATGGCTTCGTATGTTTGCAGGGCCAGATTGTGCCACTGTGTTGTAAAAGCTATATAGGGATCAGGAGACAATATTAGGTTCCCTTCGTGGAGTTTCCTATGAATTCTGTCTGGTAGATAGGAAGGGAAATTCCCTGCACCAGATAACCTGGGGACACGCCTCTCCAACTCTGCAGGCCCCTCAAGGTGTGCACGTAGCTTGGGTACCTCATGGGATTCTTGGAACACCTCCATGCAGGTCATATGTCTGCAACACCTCTGCTCTCCCTTTTGGCTTTGGTCCAGCTCCTTGGCAGTGCAGTTTCCTTGGAGCTGAGATACCAGGGGATTTGCCTACACATCCAAGTTATTTCAAAGTAACATCCACTATTCTGAAGGAACTTTGTGAGCCTCTACACAACACAGCCACTATTTCAAAATAAATTGGTAAACCTCATTCTACGAGGAATAGCGCCTATTCCGAAATAGATGTTTTGAAATAGGAGCTGTGTAGACAGGGAATAGGAGCTGTTTTGAAATAAGCCGTTCCGGAATAGCTTCTTCCTAAATAACATTACTGTTTAGACATAGTATTTCGGAATAGGCTCTATTGTGTGGAGATGCTATTTTGGAATAAGTTTTGCTTATTCCAGGGCTTCCCTGTAGTGTAGGTGCATTATTCTGGAATAGTTTATTTTGGAATAATAACTCTGGGGTCAGCCACTCTGTAATTACTCTGTAACGTAGACATACCCAGAGACTCCTCTGTCAGCACTTGCTGTTGGGATCCCCATGTAAGGTGCAGTTCCCAAATGCAGATGGAATTCTGCAGATAAATGCATAAAGTCTCTACCTGCATTAACCTTCCACCACCTGCTGGCTTCAGGGAGGTGAAGGGGGTTGCTGCATAGAGTGACCCTTGTGAAGTGGAAGATGGTACCATGAAGGGAGATCTTTGTACAGAGAACTCCCATTTTTCAGGGCCCCCAAGGATATGGTCAAAGCTCAACTTTTGCTCTGCCGTACCTGGTGCAGGCAGAGCCCCAGAGATACAAATGAGAACATGCCTTTGAGAGGACTGCATGCAGAATCTGAGTAACGACCTTTTTCTGTTTATGTTATTGTGAAATCTCTTTCCTGGCCTTTCCTACTGTCTTGAGCTTGTCTTGTCAGCGTACCGGCTGGACTGTGTTAATTTACAATCCCATGAGACTCTTAGGGCAGTGGGAAATCTTTGGCTCTTTCATTGGTGGGGGCCTGTCTTTGTTCACTGCTTCTGTCTCATCAGGGAGACCTTAATGGGGGAGATGTTTATTTTCACTACCCCGACAGAAGCTGTCCTTGGGGAAGGAAATTTGAAATCGATCAGTGCTTCCTAGCTTAGAACCGGGGAATGGTTAGTTGCTGGGATTTTTTTCCCCCTCTTTCTAACTGATTAGATTGTAGATGACTCAGAGCGTAGACATGAGAAAAGCAAGCAGGATAATTGTAGCTTCCTGACCAAGTTAGGCACTCTCAGAGGATGGTTAGATGAGGTACACAGAGGCATTATGCTGAAAGATACCACAGTTATTGCAGCTACCTTATATTCTAAGGATGGGAGGAAGAGCTGTGCTTTCTAAGACACCTCTGTGTGGCATGTGATCACAAACGTGTAGTGGTTTATAGCAGCAATTGCAGTTGTACTGGGGCTGGCAGAAAGCTAAGCCATATGTATGCACTGTGTCCTATGGATGAGCAGGGATAAGGTACAGGTTGAATCTCTGTAATTTAGAACGCTCACCCAGCAACATCTGTAATCCAGCATGATTTTAGTTAGCTGGACAACCACATATCACGGTTGCAGCCAAGTTTCCTGTAGTCCTGTGAAGTTTGATTACAGCCACCAGTTCTGGCTCTCAATGTTTTGTGCTGTTCTTTAGCTTTAATTTACCCCTAAATGTCTTCTCAGAGCCCGGTAAGCAGTGAAAGTGTTGGTAATGCTGCTAGACAATATAGACCTCCTGGGGTCTGGCAAATTCTCTCACTCAGCACCAGTCAGGTCCCAAGGGTTCTGCCTAAGAGAGATTCAACCTGTGGCATTTTGAAAACAACTGATCACCTTCTACTTAACAGGCCTTTACTGGATGGCAGCCAAACCGTTTTTGCCCCGATGAGCTGGTCTGTAGGTTCTGCTGGGGAAAGATGGGGCATGAGTAACTGCTTCATCATTTCAGGCAAGCCTAATAAAAGGGGATTGAAGCCAGTGAGTGCTGGGTGACAGCCTCTGCCTGTAAGGCAAGAAGATCCTTATATTTCAGAGTGCCAAAGAGGATGCTTTTTTGGTTGTGCCACTAAACATATTAGTGACCAGTTGCGGGAAGAGGGGAGCAGAACTTGGGATCGTTTCCTTACTCTGGTGGTTTGCTTGGTGAAACGAGCGGCCTTTCTCAGACAGTGCTGTGTTGGCAGGTGGCATTTTTGGCCCCGGGCGTTCTGCAGGCTCAGAGGCATCATTCTCCATTAACGATGTGCTGGAGAACAGCGTTTACTACTTTCAGAGCCTCCACGAAAGCCTTGAGCCAACGAAGGATGTCTTCACTTTCTATGTGAGCGATGGCTTCAGCCGGTCCGCCACTCACACCGTCACCATCGCCATCCAGGTACAAGCTGTCTAAGGAGCACTGTACTCTGTAACAAAGCACCACCGCCCACCCATTGAGGGGGCTGGCTTTTACAGTGGCCCTTGCTGACCTACTGCCAGATTGTGTGCCTCAGTCAAAACCCACCCTGGGGAGGGAGTAAGGATAAGGTGTCCCTTTATGCCTCTTTGCTCACTGCCTCAGTTACAGGGCACAGATCCCCCCGGTGGGTGGGAGGCAGTGAACAGCTTCACTTATCAAAACACCAGCAAGTGCTGCTAAGTTAGTGTGATACATACCAGCTGTGCTGGCAGAGGTGACACAGACTCCGCTTCTGGCATAGGCGTTATTTTCTATACCACTTTTCCAATTTAGATCTTAAAGCAGTTTATAAGAGGGGGCTAGTTTCATTATCCTCGTGTTACAGATGGGGAAACTGAGGCACGCTGTGGTGCAGTGGTTTGCCCAGAACTGGCAACAGAGCCCAGCTCTCCTGAATTGCAACCTGGTGCTCTATCCACTAGGCTACACAGGCTGCTTTCGATAGGCTTTCCCATGGAGCAAGGAGAGATTAGAGTGTGACTGCATAACAATCCAGTTCCTGCTGTGCTGTGCAGGCAGGATAGCTGCATGCCTCTGCTCCTTTTTTGGAGCTTGTAGCAACTCGGTATAGGCAATGTCTTGACTGACACGCAGGGCACTCTGACATTTAAAAACAATACTCTCTTCAAACGATGAACAGTACAACAAGTCAAGGGTGTTTATGTAAATCCCTGGGGAACTTCCTCTCTACTATGTCTTCCTGGTGAGTTAGGTTTCTTCTGAGCCAGCCTGTCTCCATTTCTCTAGCAACGGAATGATGAGGCCCCGAAGATCATGCTGGTACCTGTCCGGGTGCGCAGCAGCTCAGGGGTGGTGCTCAGCAATGCCTCTGTCAGCCTGCAGGACTTAGACACGCCACACGAGCAGCTGGTCTTCGTCGTCACCAAAAGCCCTGCCCATGGTAAGACTCAACAAAGGTAACATAGCTCACGTTGGTCGGTTCATGTAAAATGCATTTCTGCTGGCTAAGCCCAGGGGGGCTTAAACTTTTATCACAGGCCAGTTCCTGATGGGGTTTAGAGGCCTGTGGTGGATGTTACATTGGAGGAGACACCGAGGGTAGGAGGAACTAGTTTAGCTTGTCAAGGGGCATTACCTCAAGAAGCATCTCCCTCGGCCTGTCCTGCTGCAGCATCACCAGACAAGGCCTTTATCCACATCAGAAGATTGAGATCGGTGGCCAGCATGGAGCTGATCACTATGGTACGTGAGCCCCTCTCCCAGCTTACTTTCTTTTCTGACTAGAAAATGAATCATTCATTTATGGAGAGATGAGGCACATGTGTTCTCCTCCCTTGGGCCTTACAGCTCTGCCTGGCCATGAGCAGGAGGGACACTGGAGTCCTGCCTCTCTACAGTGCAGGTGTGAAGAGGAGCAGCAACTTGAAGAAGTCTCCATGGAGCAGCTGCTCGGATGTTTTGTCAGTTTAGGAGAGGACATCCCCCTCCCTCCTTACCCTCAGTTCTGGCCCAGCGACACAGCTAGGTTCTCTGCTAAGGACTCTATGCCCAATGGGAGGCATTCGAGGTAACCCAGGCCTCCCCAGCCTTTCACTGCCAGCTCCTCCTGCCTCCTTTTGTTTACTGAATTCGGGGGGGGGCGGGCAGAACAATTTGGCAACAGTTGTGGAGTGTGGGGCACAGACAGGGACCCTGCTAGGCTCTAGGGCTTCTTGCACTTTGGAGCCAGCTGAATTGCTTCATCCCACTGGAGTGGGCCCTTTTGCAACCGCAGCCGGGAGTGCCTGTGATGCCCAGAGTGCAAGGATATATTTTCCCTGTGGAGAAAATTACCTGTCAAAGAATAATAAAACCGGGTTCTGCTTTGCTGGGGGATATGAGCTCCTTTTATTTTATGTGCCAAAGCAAATGCTCGAGCCATAAAACATTCTCTTCCTGTGATGCTGATTGAGATGATGCATAGACCTAGATATCAAGTCATGCCACAGTAACTTGGAGCAGCCTGAAACCTGCTGTTCGCTCTTTCTAGCAACTGACTCTCGCCATTTATTTTTACTAGGGGTTGGATTGTTGTTGTAGCTGCAATTTTTCCCTTCTCTCCACTGCTGTTCTCTTTAATTTTTTCCATCCATGTGTAGAATAATTTTATTATGTGCACCGAGGCCTGTGTGGATGTGCCCCACCAGTAGAAACATAGCCTGGTGGCTGTGGATGCTCTGCAGATCATCTGGGCGGCATTTAAACCTCTCTTGGGTGGCCACACAGGCGCTCAGTTTACGGTGAATATAGGCCTACACAGAACCCCCCAGTCTTCAGCACCTCAAAATGGGTAGTCGGGAGGTAGAGTCAAGACTACACCCTCCCACTGTCCTACCTCCAGCTCTAGTCAGGAACCCAAGGGCCACATACTTGAGCATTTTGTACCTTCACTAGTCACAAATAAGGCCTGTGCCAAGTGTGTGTGAAAAGGTGGTGGTGAATGACAGGTCTACCAGGAGTCTAGGAGTACACAAGAGACAGGGCAATAGAGAATGCAGCCTGTCACGTTTTTGGTGTTGGCGTGTTACACAAACACTAAGAATCAGTGTGATTGTATTTGCTCCTCCTGTTTTTCCACAGGTCACCTCCGCAGAAGACAGTCGACCTCAGAGCCTCTGGAGAATGGGCGTGTTCTGTCTCAGGGCTCCTCTTTCACTTATCAGGATGTCCTGGACCAATTGATCGTTTACACGCGGAGCAGTTCCACAGTGCAGGCAGATGAGTTCAGGTTCTCGCTCACAGATGGGCTACACACCGAGACTGGGAGAGTGGAGTTATTTCTGGAGGTGTCAGAGAATGAGCTGCCCATATTAGCTGTGAACAGGGGCCTGCAGCTTTCAGCTGGTGAGTAGAGAGACCAGCATGTTGCGAAGGGAGTAATGATCAAGATTTTCCAAGGCAGCCAAGGTGTTGGGACACATGGCTCCTATTGATTGACCTTTCTGAAAGTGTCACTCCCTTCTCCTAATCACGCTGTCCTGAGCCTTCCCAAATAATTCCTCCATCTACCAGTAGCCTCACTTGGAATATTTCTAGATTTCTACCTTGTGCTTCTACCCTTTGCCCTCCACTTAGCCATTGGTTAGCCAATTGTGTACTTGGAATTCATTCTTTTCTCCTAAGACTAGCACACAATAGGTTGAACCTCTCTAATCTGGCACCCTCGGAACCTGATCGATGTCAGACAAGAGAATTTGCCAGACCACGGGAGGTCAATATTGTCTACCAGCATTACCAACACTTCCACTGTTTACTGGGTTCTGAGAAGACATTTAGGGGAAAATTAGAGCTAAATAACAGCACAGAACACTGAGAGCCAGGACTGGTGGCTGGAAACAAATTTCATGAAACTGCGGGAAATTTGGCCACACCCATTGTAAGTGGTCCTCTGGGAAACTATAATCATGCTGGATTACGGATGTTGCTGGATGAGAGAATTCTGGATTTGAAAGGCTCAACTTGTAGAGTAGTTCAGGTGCTGTCAGTGAAATTTTCCATGAAAATCATGGGTGTGAGAGGTGAATTGGGCCTATTGCTGTAGTTTAATGTTTTCTCCTCTGTCATAGCCTCTAACCCCTAAGTCTGTTGTTCTCTGTACTGTCTCCAAACTTCCTGGTGCTGAGTTTCTCAAAGTGGAACACTAGCTTTCTCCATCCTGAGACACTGCAAAGACAGTGAAAGCTGTTCTAAAGCAATGAGCCATTCTGCTAGATTTCAAAATTACTCACTGTCGTGTCCCTAGATCCAGAATAATCAAACTTCAGAGCAACCACGAACATTTTAAACATGCTGGGGTCCACCAGAAATCATCAGATCATTGGGGAATTAACCAGTGGGCTTTGCAGTCTGTGTGCAAGGATGAGAGAATGGGAGAGGATTTTGTTTAAACCAAGAAAGGAAATGCTAGGGATGCTTCAAAGCCCAACAGGGGTAGGACACGAAGGTCCTTTGCTTTGATGCTTAGAGAAAGGCTCCATGCTTGAAAGTTCTGTAGCCGTGGAACATCAGAAGTACACATAGTCTCCAGCCCCCTAGGTAATCCTCTTCCTTCAAGGCATGCTCCATCCCTCACCAGCGAACTAGCAGAGCCGTGCTCGTCTGAGCTCCTGTTCTATGAAACATAAACCGTGTCCCCTGTTGAACCTTGGGCTATGAGCACTTTTTGGGTGACAGGGTGTTTAGAGAGCACGACGAATAAGGCTGTAGGGCACTGGTATTTTTACAAGGCTGTTAAGGACACGAACATTCGCAAGTCTGATGTTAGTTCTACAAATCTGGCAAAGTGCCCAGTTTTGAGGAGCCCACATTTCAAGTACAGGCTCCTAGGCAGGACTGACATTGTGGTACTCAATTCAGCACCAAACGAGAAAACGTAGGTTCACGTGTTCCCTTGCTCTGATTTTGTTTGAAAATTGGCACTATGGTACTTTCCTCGAAGGGAACTAAGTGGGAGCTTCCTTGAAGCAACAGAGGATAAAATCTCAGGAAACGCGACAATATTTATAAATAATGCAATGCAGTCTTTCCAAATGATTTGGTGAGTGATTTGAAAGGATGGGGTGGAGCTGTTTACATGCTGTCTGTTACTGCCTAGGAGCTGTAGCACGCATCACCAGTCAGCACTTAAAAGCTACAACTGTTGATTCAGATGACCTGAGGGTCAGCTATGTCATGAGGAAGGATCCCCATACTGGACGTCTGCAGATGACTACAGTTGATAACCCGGTCCAGATTTCTGTCAGGGGACCAATCAAAAGTTTCACCCAAGCTGATATAAATAAAGGTGAGTAAGTTGCTTGACCCTCTGAGTTCCGGTAAATAAAAACTGACCTTTGCCATCTCTTTTTTTACACACTCCTCACCCCATGAATAGAACATATGGGCTGTGTCTAAGTAGGGTGTCGGGAGATTATTAACAAAGTGCTGTGGTGCATATGCAGTACTTCATTAAGCTAATTCTCCCCCCGCGGCAATTCCAAAGTGTGAAACTTCGAAGTGCCGGCTTGTGTGTAGCCACGGCTAACCCGCCAGCACCTCAACGTGCCTGGGCAACTTGGAAGTCCCTTTACTCCTCAAAATTATGAAAGTTTAACACTTTGAAGTTGCCGCAGGGGAGAATTAGCTTCATGAAGTGCTGCATACGCATCGCAGCGCTTCATTAATAATCTCCTGACACCCTACTTACCATCCTCCCTTCGAAGTAGGGAGCTAGTGTAGACACAGCCGTGATGTACATCCTTATTTTGTCGTCATCAGTAAGAGAGAGACCACCAGTTATCATCTGCTTTGAATGGAAACTGTGAATTGAGTTATTCTCATCTCAAGCACTCCTGCTCTTTTTGTTGGTGGTGGTTTTGGACTCTCGTAATTAAGGGTCATGTCTTGCTGCAGGGTCATTAGGGATACTGTCTCCATTCTCTGGGTTAATGTAAAACTTAGCAAACTGTTCCTGAATTTTTTTTTTAAATCAGCTTGCATATGTAACCCACATACCTGCTGGGTGTGGTTCACTGTCCCATGTTGTAGCACCTAGACCACTTACACAAAGACCGAGACTCCCCTAGATCCTCAACTGAGAGCCATCTGCTTTTTACCTCAATCTCCAGATGCTCCTGCACTAAGCTCCAGAGGTCCCAGGTTCAAGTCAGCCTGTTGACATTTGCACATACATGGATGTGTGTTTGTATACAGAAGTGGAGCGGGCATGGGGCTTGAAAGGGTGAAGAGAGCAGTGTGACCTTGCAGGGTGGTGCTATTTGGAATCTGTTTTTTGTCCCCCAGCAAAGTTGCAACTTAACTCGCTGAAGCCAGTGCCAGTCAGGACCCAGTCAGGCTGCCCATTGTACTCACACGTGACAAAAACACAGACCACAGATAGCTACAGTTAGGGACAGATTAAGAAAGGGGTTTAGGGGCTGTAGCCAAGGGGGCCACTGCAAAAAGATCTCTGGGCTGCCAAAAGTGCATGTTCCCCTTTCTCTGGGGGCCAGGGCTACAGCCACTAAAGCCACTTCTTGCCAGCCCCGCCTGGCAGGAGGACAGGGATGTGTCTCCATGCACTGCCATCCCTCAGCTGGGCTAGAGCCGCGAGTGCCAGGAAGCTCTGTTCACATGCTTCCCTTGCTTTCAGGATCCACCCCCACAGCGCCCACTGGCTGGAAATCATGGCCAATGGGAGCTGTGGGGGACGGAGCCTACAGACGAGCACAGTACAAAATGCAGAACTACTTGCCCGCCTCCTAACCCAGGGCCTGTACCACCAAAGGGGAGCTGCCCCAGGTGAGAGCACCGCATCGCAACCCTCTGCCCCAGGCTTGAGTCCCCTCCTGCATGCTAACTACTGTCTGAACACCCTGCCCTGAGTCCCCTTCTGCACCCTAATTCCCTGCACCTGCTTTTCCTCCCCCTTCCCTGAGCCTAGGAGATCCCACAAACTCTAACGGCCCTGGGCCTCCAGAAGAGTTAAGCTGGCCCTGAAAACGACAGGTGAAAGTGCACAGGGTAACAATGAGATTGTTAACAGTGTAATGAGCAAAAATTACATGGTATTTTGTAATCCCAATATAACAAGAAAGACTTGGCATAAAACATAAATATAAAATTATTATGAAATTGTAGAGATGGGTATAGAGCTATAGACACAATCTGTAAAAAGAAGTAGTCCTGTGGCGCCTTATAGACTAACAATACTTTGGAGCATAAGCTTTCGTGGGCAAAGACTTGCTTTGTGCATCTGACGAAGCGGGTCTTTTGCCCACGAAAGCTTATGCTCCTAAACATCTGTTAGTCTATAAGGTGCCCCAGGACTTCTTGTTGTTTTTGAAGATGCAGACTAACTCAGCTACCTCTGTGATACAATCTGTAAAGTTATCTAGTCCGGTGGCTCCTGGAAAATGCATCACAAGCCACATATTTACAAAGAAGCACTATTGACTCCATGGCACGTATATAGAGAAAGCATGCAATATGCATCTCATAGAGCTGGAAAGGATCTCAGGAAGTCATCAAGTCCAGGCCCCCTTCCTTTTTTTTTTTTTTTTGGCTCCAGATCCCTCAGTGGCCTCCCTCAAGGATTGACCTCCTAACCCTGGGTTTAGCAGATTAACATTCAAAACACTGAGCTACCCTTCACAACAGTACTGTTGAAAATCCCACACGCCATCTGACTCTAGCTGAGATGTGTGTAGGTCGGGCATGTCTTCAACTGTGGTAATGCCAACTCCCCGCTCCCCAACACTGAGGGTGCGTGTACACTAGCCAGCTACTTCAAAGTAGCTGGCAGAACGTCAAAATAGCACGTGTCGCATCTACACGCGCCGTGCGCTATTTCGATGTTGAAATCAACATTAGGTGGCGAGATGTCAAAATTGCTGTTCCTGTCCGAAGATGGGAATAGCGCCCTACTTCGACGTTCAACATCGAAGTAGGGCGTGTGTAGACAATCCGCGTCCCGTTACATCGAAATAGCAGGATCCTCCATGGCGGCCATCAGCTGAGGGGTTGAGAGACGCTCTGTCCAGCCCCTGCAGAGCTCTATCGTTGCCATGTGCAGCAGCCCTTAGCCCAGGGCTTCTGGCTGCTGCTGGAGCAGCTGGGGGTTCATGCTGCGTGCACGAGGTCTGCAACTGGTGTCAGCTCTGCGGACCTCGTGCTGTGCAGGCCAAATACGTCTGGGAGGGGCCCTTTAAGGGAGCGGCTTGCT
Source organism: Carettochelys insculpta (assembly GCF_033958435.1). Classification (NCBI taxonomy): domain Eukaryota; kingdom Metazoa; phylum Chordata; order Testudines; family Carettochelyidae; genus Carettochelys; species Carettochelys insculpta. Next base: position 126,891,540 of record NC_134140.1, on the reverse strand, counting down.
CTTGCCCCAGAAGGGCTAGTCCAGCCTGTGACCCCATCCGCAGGCTTTGCTGGCCCCTTATTTCGACAGGGAGCGCTTGTGGGTGTGGACGCTCCACATTTCCTTCTGGGGTGGCTCCTTTCGACGTTCCCTGTCAATACTTCTACATTGAACGTCAACGGCACGAGCCCTGGAGGACGTGCAAACGATACATGTCGAAGTAGCCTATTTCAATGTTCTTATTTCGAAATAGGCTACTTCAGTGTAGTGTGCTAGTGTAGATGTAGCCTGAGAGAAAGATATGTTAGCTAATCTCTGTGCATAGCATCAAGGTGTATTCTAAAGTAGTTGAAATCGGTACAGTGAGGGATGGTGACATGGAGCTGTGAGAGGGAGGAAAGAAAGAAGAGGAGTAGAAGACAGATCTGTGAGGGGAGAATTGATTTCCAATAACCAAGTGCTTAAGAACTCCTCTCTCAACAGGAGAGAGAGGAGGAAATGACACACAAATCTGGAAACAGTAACAACCTCTGTGTTCTGCTAACCAGGCAGATTCCAAAAAAGGGTTTCAGCAGCTGAGGTTGCAGCTTATATTAAGCCGCTTCTTTTTCCTTTTCTCGCCAGGACAAGTAGAATATAGTCATGACAAGAAGGAGCCTGGAGGGCATTTTGCTTTCATCTTTGATGTGATCGATGCAGAAGGCAACAGACTAGTCGACCAGTCATTCTCTATTAGTGTATTAGGTAAAAGAGGTTATGTAAGCAATATTTTCTTAGCTGTGAAAGAGTATCGATTATCATGGTGAGATTGTCACCCCTGCTCCAAATCATGCATGCCAGATAAAGGGAAAGAAATAAAGGGGCTCTGGAAGGGCCAAGATCTTTTTAGAAGAAAGTCTCTGGTGCAGGAACTGGGGCGGACAGTCACAGGCTGCTGGTTTCTTAGAGGCACAGCACAGAAACTCACCCATAGATAGGGCCCTACTGTGTTCACAAACATGAAAAACACTTCACAGATGGTGAAATCTGGCCTTCTGGGAGCTTTTACTCTATGCTGTACAGATTTCACAGGAACAACAGGAAGTCCCGTGGCACCTTATAGACGAACAGATATTTTGGAGCGTAAGCTTTCGTGGCCAAAGACCTGCTTCATCAGATGACATCATAGGACTTCTTGTTGTTTTTGAAGATACAGGCTAACATGGCTACCTCTCTGATAGATTTCACAGGGTTAGACCAACATTTCTCAAATTGGCTGTCCTCCCCCAAAAAGGAGTTGCAGGGAGAAGCAAGGTTATTCTAGAAGGGTGGCAGTACTGTCACCCTTACTTCTGTGCTGCCTTCAGAGCTGGGCAGGCAGTGAGTAGCAGCTGTTGGCCAGGTGCCCAGCTCTGAAGGCAGCACCTCACCAGCAGCAGTGCAGGATGTACCAGTCCATGCCGTCCTACCTACGGGCTGCTGCCTTCAGAGCCAGGATCCCCACCAGCAGTTGCCACGCTCCAGCTGCCTAGCTCTGAAGGCAGCGCGGCCACCATAAGCAGTGCAGAAAGAAGGGTAACAGTACTGCTGTATCCCCCACTCCCCACAATAACCTTGAGACCACCCCGCAAGTCCTTTTTTGTGTCGGGAGGCTGACAGTTAGAGCACCTTGAAATTTCAGCTTTGAATAGTTGAAATCATGACATCGACGATTTGTTAAAATCCTAGGCCCATGAAATTGACCAAAATTGACTATGAATTTGGTAGGGCCCCACCCATAGAGCTTGTGATCTCATCTGCCCTCTGTGTAACACGGGCAGTATAATTTCACTCACCATTCCTTTGTCAAGCCCATAACTTCGGGTTATTCCAGAAAGATCTCTTTATTTAGAAAGACAGCCTAGCTGAATTAAAAGCCACCTGTAAGCAAACCCCAAGCCTTGGAGTTACAGGTTTAAATCTCACTGATTTTGGTTTTCCTATATTGGCAATGCAAAACCCATGGGTACTGGAGCATGGGAAGGTTTGCTTATTAAGAGAATCATTCATTATTCATGAAAGGCCCATTCCCAAAGCCTACTGAAGCCTATCAGCTGGAATTAATTTTGAATCAGGCATGTTGTGATGCTCTGACCAGCTCTGGTGACTTTTAGGTAGAGCGTCATGTATACCACGCCCTTGTAAATTAGTCAGGTAAAAATTATTTGTTTTTTGAAAATGTTTGCCAGAAAGAAAGTATTGCGTGAGCATTACCACTTTCCCCTGGCTTCTTTCAGAGGACAGACTCCCCCCCTCCATCATAGCAAACAAAGGGCTGGTCTTGGATGAAAATTCAGTGAAGAAGATCACCACGCTGCAGCTCTCTGCCACTGACCAGGACAGCGAACCGGCAGCCCTCCTGTACAGAATCACCAAACAGCCGCAGCTGGGTCACCTGGAACATGCTGCGTCACCAGGTTCGCAAAGCCCTCTCTTGCTCGGTCACATTCTCTACAGATCACAGGTTTTTCAAGACTTTAAAGCTGCTCAGAAGTTAATGTCTTGAGAAATGTCTGCCTGGAATGATACCCTGCAGGAGAACTCAACCGACCATTAACCCATGGAGCTGGAAAACCAGGCCAATGGAGATGAGGCGTAGCTCTGGAACCCACACAGAGGTTTATTTATTTCTTGGCTTAATGAGTTTAGGACTCATGATAAGCTCACCTGCTGGGTTTTACTCTGTAGTTTACACCACCAGCTAGTGTAAATTTCTTGTCCGCCACTACAGACATCCATAGTGTACATAAGTTGCTGTCCCCATGTGACTAAAATTCATACTGCATGTAACAAGGGGACTCATTTTCCTATGCTTAAGAACTGATTCCAAAATGTCTCAAAAATTCACAACCAGCATCCCTTGTAATGGGACGTGTCCAGCAGACAAATGGCTAGGTTTTACCTTAGCATCTTGCCCTCATGGTGATGCGTGTTTTGGTGTGAAACACAAACCCCTGCCCCAGCATTGCTTAAGAGGTATGAATTTAATCACAAAGTTTGGAGGAAAAAAAGACGTTCCCACATAATCAAGGTCTGATGTGCCACACTCTAAGTCAGCAAAATCTTTCTGGGAGACTGAGCACTGAAGTTTGCTAACACACTTTTGCACGAATCACCTAATATTTAAGCACTGTCAAAACAAATCTTTTCTGGTGACCCACCAGGAGCTTTTTTGTTCCTTCTGTGAGGCTTACAAAGGAATTCCCTGCAAATTTAATCTTTGAATCTTATGAGTGCCTTTCAGGGCGGGTTATCCCAAGATATTATGTGTCCTCTAATCCTGCCTAATGAATTACTCTGAACCTGTATCCTCAAACAATATGTTCCTTTGGTTTATCTAGGAGTTTGGTTTTTTTAGCATGACCTATCATTAGAGTAATGGACTGTAAATCTTTGCTGTACTTTCAGAAGACAATCTGTCCCCTTATGGTTTTGTTCTGGAAAGAAATTAAAGTAGGCCTAAGCAGTTAGTGTTCTTATTTCCTCCAAAGCTTTTGTCTGGAGTGCAAACCAAACACTGGCTATAATACTTTCGAAGTTTAAAATATCAGGATTAACTTTTTTTCTCGTTGTTTTAAGTGTGCTGGTTTTGGCGGTTTACTGCTCTTTCAGATCCCAGAAGGCTTCAGGAATCAATTAGATGGAATTCTGTGAAAGGAGCAGTTCTCATGGTGTAATTGGCCCCAGCTCTAAGCTAAAAGTACTGGAGCTTTCATAACAGGGTCTATTCTTGCAAGCTTTCCAAGTTAATTAATGTCAAATAAGCTTTGAATAATTATTTGCTTTTACTGTTGCTTATCAAAACCAAACCTCTGAACCTTCTGAAGTTTGTGCAGCACTAATTGATAGCTATCTGTTATGAAATACAGATCACTAATTTTCTCCAGATGTTTTCAGTCAAGAGCAAAATTTTCAAAAACACCATTGAAAGTTAGGAGTTAGGCGTCTGGGTGCTTTTGAAAACCCCACTCTTAGCATGTATTTACATCAGTAGGCACTCAAATACCTTCAAATAATTTGTCCCTAAATCACTTTCTAAAATGAAACCTATGGTTTTTGTTTGGTTTCACAACTTTTGGTTAAGACAAAGTTAAAATGTTAACAGATTAATGAGTTTTATTGAGTGAATATTTACAACCAATTTCTAGCCAAATTGCATAGGGTCAGAAATAAAAACACAGAAGCCTCCACAGCACAGAGGACTGTTATAGCAGTAAAAAGCACTAATCATGGTTAACAAATGTACACTGTAACCCTCTCTGCCTGGGATACATGTGATCGGAAGATTACATTCAAGCCAGTAAGTAACATCCATAACACATCACATACTATATTGTGCATTACTTATTACATTTTTAGCATCAGATTAATATTCAGAGAACCTGGTTAAAGAATCTGGCTTGCTGGCTGGGGAGTCCTCCTCTTCTGCATACAAAACTAAGGCCAGTCCAACACTAACAGGGAAGATCCAATTAAGATATGCAACTCCAGCTATGTTAATTTCATAGCTAGAGTTGAGGTACCTTAATTCCCGCTTCCTCGTGGTCTCCACTGTGAGAGGTTGGTGAGAGCAAACGTTCTTGTCAACTTCCCTTACTCCTCACTGACACCAATAAAGGTTGCCCTCTGAGTTCAATTTAGTGTGTCTGTAGGCTGCTTGCCTCAGGGAGCGGCCACACCTGCTCCCTACACAGTCCCTTCCTGGGGCTCAGTCCTGTGTTCAGGCCTCAGTGGGCCCACAGCCAGCTCTCAGGCAGGCAACACAGTGAGTCCAATCCCGGAGTCAAAGGGGCTGAGCCCTGGTGCAGGGCAAGGCAATACACAACAGTATATACTCCAGGCACTGGTGCAAGGCAGGGCAACAAACAATAGTCAGTATAAAGTAGGCACAGGCCCTGGTGCAGGGTAGGGCAGGGCAGCAAACAAACAGTCTCCAAAAGACCACTGTTTATTTGTCGTCCTGTTTAAAATTTGGATCCTTTATTGGAGCAGTTAGGAAGCAGGTCCTGGGATCTCTGGGAAGCTGGGATTTTGCCATAAGATGAATCTTTTTAATAATATCTTCCTAAAACTATTATGATTCCTGGACACAGTCACCACACGTGCATATGTATTCCTCTTTTCCTGCAGCTCCCTCACTTTAGAAAATGTTGTCCTGGATCTTTTCTTATGCTAAATAAAGCTGAGAACCTTTTACCCATGCTCAGCAAAACCTGCTTGGGGCGTATTACGGTGTGTTGTCTGAGGGATAATGTAACTGTAGGATTTACTGTTCCTCATAGACTGATTCCTCACAGAGACTTGGCACAAACATGCCCCCCAAGTCAGCCTGCTGAGAATGTGACCCAGCTTCATATAATTTCATCCTTTAGGGTGGGAGAACAGTACAGGTGAGATTTTCAGGAGCACTCACCATTAGCCTAACTCTGCTTCTGTTGAAGGCAGCAGTAAAATTCACATTAGCTTTAGAGAGATCGGAGTTAGGCCTACTCTGAGTGCTTGTGAAAGCCCCACCCTCTGGTCCTTCCACTTGTGTGCTGGAGTTATGTCTGCGATCGAGATGCATATCCTGGAGGTTGTTTCCTGTTCCCTGATCTTTTTGCTTTGTATCATTTTTGTTATACTCTTCCCCTTATCGTGTGGTTCTAGGCACAAGGATTAACTCATTCAGCCAGGCAGACCTGGCCTCACGCAGCATCCAATACGTCCACACCAGTGAGGCAGAGAAGCACAACGATGCTTTCGCCTTCTCCGTCTCTGATGGAGTGAATGAGGTAGGACTGAGCACTTGGAGTGTCTGAATTGGTGCAGATGGTTGATTCCGCAGAATGGGTGGATGTGCTGGGAGCACAGTTCCCCTGTCGTGGTATGGGGGAGAGATATATATCAAAGAAATGAAATGAAATAAGCCTTGCCTCTTCAGCTTATAACCTAGCATTAGCATATACCATCCTGTTCATACGCATGGATTGGTAGTATGTGAGGTGTTGGTACACAGAGTTCAGGAGGCCTCAGCGGGCAGCATTGCATAAGATCTGACCCCAGTTTGCTCTTTGTAACATCGTTGCTTGGATTCAGACACATCCCAAGTCAAACGTACCAGGCAGGAAGGGTCTCGTCTTCTCTCTCTCCCAGGTGAGCCAGACATTTGCCATCACCATTAATCCACTGGATGACTCCCTGCCTGTGGTGCAGAGCCCTGGGATGCGAGTACAGGAAGGGGTGAGAAAAACCATCACGGAGTTTGAGCTTAAAGCCACCGACGCCGACACAGAGGTAAGGTGCACGTTGCTTCCGCATCATCTCTTCCCTGTTCTGTTGCACAACAGCATTTGCACTCAGAAAATTGAGCAAACTGTTGTCTTTCCGCCCACAAATGTCCCACCCACAGGGGTGGATGGCTTCAAACAGCTGGCAGGAGAGCAGATCTGTGGGTGAATAGGGAGAAGTGATGTCTGATTAAAACAAAGTATTGAGTCAAGAAGCATCGTAATTTATTTCTTGTGTTGCCTTCTGTGTGTGAAGAAAAACCCATCACTGTGCCAGGACCCCACAGCCATCTTCTCTGTAAACCATGTAGGCCCCATCTCTGCTCAGCTAAGTGTGGCACTGATGAAGGGGATAGAAGTAAGTCACCTTTCTTCATTCCGTTCTCTGTGTCACACTTAGAGCTGAGCAGGCCCAAGGCACAGGTTAAAGCAGCCACCGGGCTGCTGGAAATGACATGGCCTCTAATTGCAATGCTGAGGCATTTTCTCTGAGGAAGGCATGGAGCCGGCTCTGATGACTTCTGTCCACCTGGCTGTGGTTCCCCTAAAACAGTGAAGTGCCAAACACCTGACTCAGAATCATAAGCAGCACAGAGCCAGCTCAGTGTGCGAACTAGGGAGCCACCTGCCCTCTCCCCACGTCACTGTCTCCATGGGTGCAAGAGTGGCCAGATGACAGTCGGTTGCACTAGATGGGACCCTATGTTCACGTCGTCTGATATGCTGTGCCTATGGCCTGCTTCCCACAACAGGAGCAAGCCCACACACTCCTCTTTTTCCTTTTGCACAAAGGTGCAGGCTGCTTATTCTGTCAAGCTGAGTCTACACGGTGTGGCAGAGGGGGATGCCGGCAGTAAAGAGGCCACGTGGACGTGCCCCTGCTGGCAGAAAGCCTCTTTATTGCCGTCACCCCCCTCTTCCGAGACTGAGCTCTCGCGTGGCTATGCTAATGAGCCGCAGGACGATGCTAATGAGCAGCCGTTTGCAATGTTGAGGCTGCTCATTGGCATGGACCTGCCAGGAAAGCTGTGCCATGTAGACCCAGCCTCAGCGAAATATGGTTGTCATGCCCACGGCCCCACAGGTCTGATTAGAAAACGACACACTTAGCTAGCTCCTCAGGTCGCATGCTGAGCTGGTTCTGTGCTCGGGGACTCTTCTGTCCTTCTCTTGCTCTACTGTCCCGGGAAAGAAGACAAGTAAAAAGGTAACACGCTAGAATCCCTCCAGCTCAGTTTACCAGAATAACCCACCACTCAGTCTCAAGGAAGTTTTTCAACCTTCCCCACCAACCGCTTCCTTTGGACAGGCCGACTTGGTTACATTCACCATCGTGCAAGCCCCTCGACACGGTCTGATCGAACGCGCTGGCAATGGGCAGCACTATCGCCAGACATCCACCTTCACCATGGACGACATCTACCAGAACCGGGTCTGCTATAGCCATGATGGCAGCAACTCCCTGAAGGATCACTTCACTTTCACTGTGTCTGATGGGACCAATCCCTTTTTCATCGTGGACGAAGGTGGGAAGGAGGTGAGGAAGAATAGGGCAGGGGAAGAGGCACCAAAGAGGTTTCCTGTAAATAATGTAAACCTGCCTAAAAATGTCCCGTATCACCTGGCTGATACGTTTTGTACCTTTGGGGCGAGCTCCTCACTGAGTAAAAATTGTCATAGCTCATGATGATAGTGGTTGTGTGACGGCTGGTCTTGGTGTGCTGGTGTAGTGCCTTGATGGTTTGTGCGTGTATTCTAAGTGCTGTGTGCTTAATGATTTTTAAGTATCAGAGAGGTAGCTGTGTTAGTCCATATCTTCCAAAACAGCAAGAAGTCTTGTGGCACCTTACAGACTCACAGATATTTTGGAGCATAGGTTTTCATGGGTCTGAGAAAGCAGGTCTTTGCCCAAGACAGCTTATGCTCGAAAATATCTTTTGGTCTATAAGGTACCACAGGACTTCTTGTTGTTTATGGTATTTAAGCATATGTTGTGCATGCTTGCGTGTATGCAGGTGGACATTAGGCCGATTAAGTTCAGTTGAGCTTTGTGCATTTACAAGAGCTGAGGGTCTGTGCCCAAAATTAAAAAAAAAAAAAACTGCTGAAATCCATGGAGCTAGCTGAGGACTGACCAGTTATCCTGGCACAGTTCTAGAGCTCCTGCCATATCCTGCTTTGTCCAGCGGTGCAATTTCAGGGTAATCTTAAATCATCTAATCCATTCAAGTGGCTCAAACAAAAGAGGAACGGTTCTTTGCATTGTCACTAACGTAAAGAAATGGACCCGCCCACCCCAAACATGCAGCAGTGCTATGAATCAGCCAGCATCAATGTTACTAGCTGCAAATACTGTCTGCCATTGGCACAAGTGTTCCCTCTAGTTTTTGACTTCTGTGTGTGGAGTAAATTTTGTTATGTGCATCACCAGTAGAAACACACACTGCTGGCTGTGGGCGCTCTGCTAATTAGCTGTGTAGCATTTGAACCTCTCCTGGGAGGTTACCCATGTGCTCAGTTTACAGGGAACAGTGATTGGTGCTGGGTATTTTTCTGTTAATAATATCCTTGCTTTTCTCAAGGCGGTGAGTTTTTCTTGTCTTTTCATCCTTTCAGACAGGTAGAAGCTCTCAGAAGAGCAGAGTAAGTCTGAGTCGCATCAGCTGAGAATCTGGCCCAATGTTGATATTATAGCATTGATATTGTATAGCAGGTAGAGGGGTTACGGCATACTTCGAAGGAGAGGAGAACTGCACACTTTGAAGGATAGGCTGGCTGTGTTAATATATTTTTCAAAGCAAAGTGTATTTTAAAAGAATGGAAACAAGACACCTTTGAGCACAAATCACAGTGCAGCAATATTTAACTTTGCCACTGCAGGAGAAAGTCATTAAACTCCATGGGCTGAAACTATGGAGTATTAACTTAATTAGCATCCTCTGCTGTTGGTTATTCTTTTCCCACTTCTTCTGCCAACCAGATATTTGAGATAAAAAGCACATCATCCCCAAAGCCATAAATCTCTGCAACATACATTCAAAATGCATTTTCTGTATGTTTGTGAGCATTACAGGAAACATCTCACAAGATTTTTAGAGCTATTTTATTAATCGGTTTCAACATCTGTTGATAGTCCTCAAGATAAGGGTTAACAGCAGGGCAAATTATTTATTTGCCAGTAATGGTGACAGGCCCCAAATGAGAACAGTGTTCATTTTGCTAGGGAGTGTACAGCCAAGAGTAAGAGACAGGCCCCGCCCCAAAGAACTTACAATATGAAGAGATAAGGTGGACAGATAAGCATATAACAGACAAAAATAACTTCAAAGTGTCTTACTTTGAAGTAAGCAACTTAGAAGCCGAGCATCTACACACAACCTACTTCAAAGTTAAACTTCAAAGTAGGGCACTGCTCCATTCCTGGGAGTAAGGACTTCAAAGCTGGGTTCAAAGTTAACTTCAAAGTAAGGGAAAATGTGTGTAGGCTGTCTGCTGGACACTTCGATGTAGTGCCTAACTTCGAAGTTAGTTCCTAATGTGGATGCGCCTTTTGGGATAAGATTTTTATCAGAATCCAGCATTGGTCAGTTGCTCTTTCCCTTGAAAACAAGGGGAGTTTTAATACTGACATTAGTGGGGAGGAGTATTAGGCAAACACAAAGTGTGTTTTAAATCGCCCTGCATCTGTGTTTTGTGTGATTAACCATGTAAGCAGTTCCAGCCTGGACCATGCCCCCTTCAGCCAACCGTCAGGAATGTGTGTAGTGACATATCAATAAATAGCACCTCTGGAGTTTAATTTTATGCAGTGATATGTGTGAGGCCTCAATGGCCATCTCTGTGTCTGGCCTCTTGCTTAGATTGTGACAGCGGCACCGCAGCAGTTCAAAGTAGATATTCTTCCTGTGGATGATGGGACCCCCAGAATTGTCACCAACTTGGGCCTGCAATGGCTGGAGTACATGGATGGCACGGTAACGGCTTGTGTTCCGCTTTGTTAGAATCAGCCTAAGCGTTTTACTGAAGGAGGGTTGGAGTCCCAAAAACCTGAGTGTGCCCCGGGGTCTACAGAAACGCATTATGAAGAGAGAGAACGTGTTGGATTCAAGATACTGTGACAGGAGGGATGACGTAAAGGCTCCTCACAGAGAGGGGCTAAACCCATCTCTTCAGAAATCTCCCCAGACACGCTTGCGCTCTGTAACGGGGAAGGATATTCCTCCCGGATGAGCCTCACTGGCACCAGGAGGCTGTTTCTCTGAAAGCATAACATAGGCAGAGTAAACCAAGGTGGGCTTAAATAAAAGCTCCAGGGAGAGCCCTTTTAGGCTGCATGATGGCTGACGTCAACTGGTCTTGTGTGTTGTTTTGCCACAGCACTTGCTGAACCAGTCTTCCCTTGAGGACACGCAAAAAGATTGATTCCAATATGTTTGGCAAAGCAGGGATTTTCCCCCCATTAACTTTTTGTTTGTTTTGCTGATTTCCAGGGGAAGGTAGCAGGGAAAGGTAAACCTTACAGTGTTTTGAGAAGTCAGTGGACGTTGCAAAGTACTCCCAAGATAGGCACAGAAAAAGAGGGTTGGTTTACCTGTTATTGAGAGAAGCCTATTTCCACTCAAAGTGCCTGACTTACTGCAAAGTATTGTGCGAGTTTGTCACCGCCGTTTTCCATTCACATTGTTTTCTCTTGAGGAGACAGAGGAAGTGGAGTGGGACTGGGATACGCATGTGACATGGCAGTGGCAGAGTGTTAGCACGTGTTCACTACTGCTGTGTAAACTGTTCCGAGGGAAATCCAAAACTCAGCCCAATCTCAAAGCTGGGCTATTCCTTAAGCATACCTGAGTGGAGTTTCAATCAGCTATGTTGAGAGGATACTTTCATATAAAACTGGGAGGTTTGTCCTACATTTGAGTCCAGATGAGACCATACCTGGCAATATAGTGCAAGTTTTCGTTTGTTCAAACTACAGACTCTGATCAAAGCTAATCACGTCTGAATCTGAATCCTTTGCTTAACACACAAACAAGACTCTTCCATCCCCGTTTAATCTGGGCTGCTCTTTGCATGTTTTTTACATTAAGTCCCAGACATCTACCCTTGTATTCCTCTTTCGAAAGAGGTATGCAAATGAGGTAGATTGAAAATGCAAATGAGGTGTAAATGTGCATATTTGACACCTCGTTTGCATATTCTAATTTTGAAAGAGCTTCTTTTGAAAGAAGAAAGCCAGTGTAGATGCTACTCTTTCAAAAGTAAACCCCATCTCCGAAAGAATCCTTCTTTCCTTTATTTAATGGGAAGAAGCATTCTTTCGAAGATGGGGTTTACTTTTGAAAAAGCAGCGTCTACACTGGCTTTCTTCTTTCGAAAGAAGCTCTTTTGAAATTAGAACATGCAAATGAGGTGCCAGATATGCAAATTTATGCCTTATTTGCTTTTTCAATTTACCTCATTTGCATAACTCTTTTGAAAGAGGAATGCAAGTGTAGACACACCCTTTAAGTAATGTCCAAGAGATCAATTCTTTCTTTCAGTTACTTGCTAAACATTCAGAAGTTGCATAACCTCTTTGGTGTGGCTTTAATCCAGGCAACAAATCTGATCACCAAGAAGGAACTACTGACAATGGACCCCGACACAGAGGACAAACAGCTGATCTATGAGATAACCGGGGAGCCCAAGCATGGTCATGTGGAGAGCAAGCTGAAACCCGGGACAGCTGTGACCATGTTTACACAAGGTAGGGAAGCAGGACTGCATTGTATTGATCTCTTTACTTCCTTACTTCCATTCCTCTATACTACAGCAAGAAAGTTCGTGTATTAAAGAAACACAGATGCTGATTGTGATGTGTAACGCCCATGATTTCAGCACAGTTAGGCTATGTCTACACAGCCAGATTATCTTGACATAACAATGACAGCATCTAAAAAATGCACACGCTATTTTGAAATAAATTCAAAATAATGGGTGCGTTATTTCTATTCCAGTAAACCTCATTTCCTGAGGAATAACACCTGTTTCAGAATAGTGCTATGGACCTTGAAAGGCTGTTTCAAAATAGCGGGGTGCTAGTTCACAATACGTTTTGTGTGTGGTTTGAGCAGTGGCCTGCTAAACCCAGGGTTGTGAGTTCAGTCCTTGAGAGGTCCATTTAGGGATCTGGGGCAAATAGATTTAAAAAAAAAAAAAAAAGAAAGGTGCATGGTCCTGCCAAGAGGGCAGGGGACTGGACTTGATGACCTCTTGAAGTCCCTTCCGGTTCTAAGAGATCTCTATCTCCATATTTCAAAATAACTATAGCTTAGTTTGAAATATGACTGTCGTGTAGACATAGCCTTACAGATTGCACCAGTGCAGTAAAAGAACAAGGTCCTTCTCACCCACGTCAGAAAGTTGGGTTTTTTTAATTTAAAATTAAGCAAACATTGATTTTTCTCTCAGTTAAAGAAATCGAATATTTCCTATGGAGATGATCCTGAATCGCAATACCAGTTTACCCCAGTGTTTGGAGCTGTCAGTTTGATTAGGGCAAGCCATAGCTTTTAGACCTAGGTCTGAACATCACCACAGTCTGGTTGTGTTTGAATGTAAAGATTTGACATGGAATTTTGAAATGGAATTTTGTCCATCTCGAAGTATTTTGGTTTTTGGCTGGATTTTTTTAAAGACTTCCAAGCTTTTTAAGCACTTATGGGGGAGGCTAGCTTTTTTAAAGAGCTGCATTGTACTAATAATGTCCTCCCAGTAGTTTTTGATAGCTTGAGAGAGAAAATGTTTGGGATGCAGTTTATAGTACTCACTAAAGAGCTAAAAATGCCTTCAGAAGGTCTGGCTTTTGGCTTGTCTTGTCTAATGAAAATGTTACCCTGATTGGACAAGCTAGCCTTTTCAAGACTGTGCTGATTTGCTTCCACCCAGGAAGCACCCCACCCAGTAACTTGACTCTCACAATGTCTTCTCTGAGTGCTCCTTTGGAGACATGGCTTTACACTGCCCCTTTGACAAGATAGCTGTGTCTACATGGCCCTTCCCTTCCAGAAGGGGTATGCAAATGCAGCCAATAGGGGCTACGTCTACACGTGAAGCCTACATCGAAGTAGCCTATTTCGATGTGGCGACATCGAAATAGGCTATTTCGATGAATAACGTCTACACGTCCTCCAGGGCTGGCAACGTCGATGTTCAACATCGACGTTGCGCAGCACCACATCGAAATAGGCGCTGCGAGGGAACGTGTACACGCCACAGTAGCACACATCGAAATAAGGGTGCCAGGCACAGCTGCAGACAGGGTCACAGGGCGGACTCAACAGCCAGCCGCTCCCTTAAAGGGCCCCTCCCAGACACACTTGCACTAAACAGCACAAGATCTACAGAGCCGACAACGAGTTGCAGACCCTGTGCATGCAGCATGAATCCCCCGCTGCAGCAGCAGCAGCCAGAAGCCCTGGGCTAAAGGCTGCTGCCCACGGTGACCATAGAGCCCCGCACGGGCTGGAGAGACAGCGTCTCTCAACCCCCCAGCTGATGGCTGCCATGGAGGACCCCACAATTTCGACATTGCGGGACGCGGATTGTCTACACGGTCCCTACTTCGACGTTGAACGTCGAAGTAGGGCGCTATTCCAATCCCCTCATGAGGTTAGCGACTTCGACGTCTTGCCGCCTAACGTCGAAGTTAACTTCAAAATAGCGCCCGACGCGTGTAGCCGCGACGGGTGCTATTTCGAAGTTAGTGCCGCTACTTCGAAGTAGCGTGCACCTGTAGACACAGCCAGGAAATGCAAATGAGGCGTGGATTTAAATATCTCATGCCTCATTTGCATATTCCCACATTATCTGGCTTCTGGAATAGCCATTTCCAGAAGCCAAAGCAGCCATGTGGCTGGGGTTCCCTGCCTTCGAAAGCACCCTTCTTCTTCAAGAAAATTAGGCAGAAGGGTGCTTTCAAAAGGAGGGTTTGCTTTTGAAGGAACCCTGTCCACATGGCTGCTTTGACTTTCAGAAGTGGCTCTTCCAGCAGCCAGATCACTTGGGACTATGCAAATAAGGTGTGAGATATTTAAATCCATGCCTCATTTGCGTTTCCAGGCAGCCGCATTTGCACGCCCCTTCTGAAAGGGAGAAGCTGGGTAGGCACAGCTGATAAGCATAAACCCTCCATCTAGATCTTCACGTTTCTATTACAGTCAAACCCAGGGTGCCAGTCTAAAACAGGGCCCCATTTTCCTAGCCGCTGGGCAAACACTGGCAAAATTTCTGTCTTATCTCTTCTGTTCAGAGGTCCCCAGCTGAGGGTGTCCCATCTTGTGTACTGTAAATCCAGGCTAATACAAAGAGACACACTGTTGTTTTATGGGCAAAGATCAAGGCTTGAATGCTGTGGCAAAGCTCAGACACCTACAGATGTATAGGTGGCTTTAAAGACGCACACCAAATTACAAATCAGGAGTTAATTAAACAACTTTATGCAAATCTGTATTAAAATAGTCAGCCAGTCAAATTTAGTTAATTTGACTAATTAACTAGTCAAACTTAGTTAAAAACATACCACAAAATCCTACCCTCAAAAAAAATCCTGTATTTTTTAAGTCACAGCAAAAAAAAACAAAAAAGAATGAGGTAAGTTTTTTGAGAGATGCGCCATGACTTCTGATGGCTCTTGGATTGGGGTGAATGACAAATAACTACTAGAGTAGCACCAGTGTAAACCGTGTGATCAGAATCAGGCCCCTTGGGGACATAGGCATACAGCTTGTTTGTTGTTTGCCTGAAAAGCTATGGGTATATGCCTGGAGTGGTTAACGTAGAGTCTGTTCCCCACAGAGGATGTGAACCTGGGGCTGATTCGGTATGTGTTGTTTGAAGAGAGGATTCAAGAAACCATGGATAGCTTTCAGTTTCTTGTGAAAGACAGCAAGCCCAACCTTGTCAGTGACAACATCTTCCATATCCAGTGGTCTCTCATCAGCTTTCAATACACTAGGTAAGCTACCGTGTGGGTGAGAGCCTCCTCTGACATATGGGGCCTTATTTGGTGAGGAGGTGGGTGGGGAGGGAAGTTAAGTTACACATCAGTAAGTAGTTGGTGTAACAAACGAAGTGGGGAGCTACAAGAAGATAGACTCTTGGATTTTGGCCCTTGGTTTTCACGCAGCAGTGCTAGAAGTGGCGGGTGGCTGGTATTCCATGGGAATAGATAATCATCACTTTATAGTATATCTCAGTAGCACTCAACATCCCAGACAGGTCCAAGGCACCATGGTGCAGCAGGGAAGGAAAGATCAGTCCCAAATGATGATTCAGTCCTAGATTAAGGCTAGATCCCACCTGGCAATTTCAATGAAGAAATTATCATGTGTGTACAGCAAAGGCATAATAGCCAACTCTTACACAGTACTTTTTGTAGTAGACATCAAAGTGGTTTACAAAGGAGGTGAGTGTTATTAACCCTAGTGTACACAGAGGTAAACTGAGGCACAGAGTTGCCGTGACCTTGCTCAAGGTAACTCACAGGCCAATGCCAGAGCCAGGAAGAGAATCCAGATCTCCCAAATCCCAGTCCAGTAGCAAAATCACTAGGCGTTTGCATGACCGTGTATAATGTTTATTGGCCTGTGTTTGAGATGGCTGCAGATCTGACGTGTTACCTTTGCAATCAGTGGGAGTAGCACTCACATGTCAAAAATGACAATTTGCCATCACCTTGGTACCCGAGCAGCCGTAACTGAGGTGCCTAACGTATTGCCTGCATTTGTGTTGTTTGCATTCCCAGCTATAATGTCAGTGAGAAAGCAGGATCGGTCAGCGTAACGGTGAAGAGAATCGGTAATCTGAACCAATATGCCATTGTCTTGTGTCGGACAGAGCAGGGAACTGCCACCTCCAGCCTCACTTCAAGTCCAGGACAGCAGGATTATGTAGAGTATGCAGGCCAGGTGGGTTGGGAAATTCTACATGGTGGGACTACACGCCACCTGATATAGTCCCATAGAAATTTGACACACTGACTGACACATCAAAACAAAAAGCAGTCCAGTAGCACTTTAAAGACTAGCAAAATAGTTTATTAGGTGAGCTTTCGTGGGACAGACCCACTTCTTCAGACCATAGCCAGACCAGAACAGACTCGATATTTAAGACACAGAGAACCAAAAACAGTAAGCAAGGAGGACAAATCAGAAAAAGATCATCAAGGTGAGCAAATCAGAGAGTGGAGGGGTGGGGGGGAAGATCAAGAATTAGATTGAGCCAAGTATGCAGACGAGCCCCTATAGCGGCTCAGAAGGTTCCCATCCCGATTTAAACCATGTGTTAATGTTCCAAATTTGAATATAAATGTCAATTTGTCCGCTGACTGACACATGTTATTTATTTGCTCACATCTAAACTGTGTTCCCCTAAGGACGCCTGGACCCTGCCATTTCCTCCTTTTACCTTAGCTGTGCTTCACGTGTCTGGGACGTGTGGCGGGAGAGGAGGAGGGAGTGGAAGAGTTCAACATCTCACAAACAAATGAGCACATGGATTATGCTGCATAACATTGAAGGACACTGCCCACATGGGCAGAGTCATAAATAACAGTGAGGACAGGGCAGTCTGTAGGAGTGCTCTGCGTCTTTTTGGTCAGCTGGGCACAGTCAGACAAAATGGCCGTGTCTGCACTAGCACAGAACTTCGAAATGGCCACTTGCGTGGCCATTTCGAAGATTACTAATGAGGTGCTCAAATGCATATTCAGTGCCTCATTAGCATGCCGCCAGCCGCGGCTTTTCAAAATTGCCGCGTTTCGCTCCCGCTCGGCTCGTCCAGACGGGGGTCCTTTTTGAAAAGCCAATAGGAATAAGGAGATTTCGAAGTTCCTTTCGAAAAGGAGCCCCGTCTGGACGAGCCGTGCGGCAGCGAGCCGCAGCAATATCGAAGAGCCGCGGCCGCCGGCATGCTAATGAGGCGCTGAATATGTGTTTCAGTACCTCGTTAGTAATCCTCGATTTGGGCTGGTGTAGACGTGGCCCTCTCGAAAGGGGAACTCTAGCCTGGAAAGCAGTGACTGAAAAAGACTGTTGGTTCTGTGAAGGGTCACTGCTGGCACCACCTCATGGCTGGGCATGGTGTGGCAACTCACACTTCCCTTGGAGTGTGCAGCCACTGGCTGTTCTGCCTGGCTGGTGCCTTGCTTCTTCCTGTGACATAGCCCTCCATCCAGCTCACTTCTGTGGTGGTCCATAAACAAAAAGCAAAGGGAATTAACACAAACAGAGGTAATGAGGGAGAGGCAATGTCCTCTCACCTGGAGACTGAACAAAACAAGCAGTCCTGTAGCACCTGGAAGATGAATGCATTTATTTATTAGGTAATGCGCTTTCGTGGGGTAAGACTCCTCCAGACTTTCAGGAACTCAAAACACCTTCGCTTGTTAAAAGTGAAAGGAAGTTGCCAGAGGAAGTTGTAAAAACCAAGACTTTAACAGGGTTCAGAAAAGCGCTAGATACATTCATGAACTCGATAAATTCATCACTGGATACTAGCCAGGCGAGGCTAGCCTCATTCCCTAGCCTCAGTTTGACAAAGGCTGGAAATGGATGTCAGGAGAGGGATCGCTTGGGTGATTACCTGTTCTGTTTACTCCCTCTGGGGCATCAGGCATTGGCCTCTGTCAGAGGACAGGTACTAGGCTAGTCTGACTCAGTGTGGCTGTTCTTATGTTGTTTAAAAGTGAAGTAATCTAAAAATCTGCTTCATGTTTTTACCACTTCTTTTCGAGGTGGTTTTTTTTTTTGTTTTTTTTTTTTTTTTTTTTGTATTCCATGAAGCTTACATGCTGGAAATTGACAATTACTATCAGTTTTTGCCTCTCGGGGCAAACCACAGCCAGGCCATCCGTTCATAGAATCCTAGGGCTGGAAGGGACCTCAGGAGGTCATTTAGTCCAGCCTCCTGCTTCAAGCAGGATTAACCCCCACTAAGTCATCTCAGCCAGGACCTTGTCAAGCCAGGACTTAAAAACCTTGAGGGATGGAGAATCCACCACGTCTCTAGGCAATGCATTCCCATGCTTCACCACCCTCGTGGTGAAGTAGTTTTTCCTAATATCTAACCTACACCTCTTCCTCTTCGACTTCAGACCATTACTCCTTGTTCTGCCATCTGACACTACTGAGAACAGTTTCTCACCCTCCTCGTTAGAGCTCCCCTTCAGGCAGTTGAAGGCTGCTATTAAATCACCCCTAAGTCTTCTCTTCTGTAAACTCTCTTCCATTCTCTCAAGGTGAGACCTTCAGGTGGTTGTAGTCGGGGAAGCTCCTGCCTTCCCTCATTTATCATCCGAAGCTGAGGGGTGAAGGTCTATTTTCTTCCTTGCTTGACCCACAAATGAGCTGTTCTGATGCAGCCTCTGTGTGCCTTGCAGAGGGTGCAGGGAGGGTGGGGATGAATGAGCCTGGAGCAGCTCCTGAACACTTTGCTCTCCAGGGTGGGTTGTGTATGCACCATTACAAGGTGACAGCAAACAAATAACTCAGATATGAGCTCCTGGTGCAATGCTGTGGCAAAAAGGACTAAAGCAAGCTTGGGATAGATCAGTAGGGGAGCAGTGAGCAGAGTTAGGGGAGGTGATTTTGCCATTCGTGTACGGCACTGGTGAAACCAAGACTGGTACGTGGGAGGTCAGACCAGGTGATTTAATGGTCCCTTCTCATGCTCACATCTAGGGCTAAAACATTGAATATTAAAATCCTTCATTTAGATTTGTTTTCAAAATGTCATTCTGAGTCTCCTGTCACATCAGTTTGTCACCAGTGGACTTGCTCTTGATTTTCAGAGCTAAGTTTGCTGAAGTGGTTACTCACTAATTTATTAGAAATATACTTATGACTTGAAAAAAAATCTGTGGAATCTTCTTTTGAAATTTAAGTAATTCTCTACAGTTTTGTGACCTGAACAACTTCAACTTTTGGTTAGCAGGTGAGCAGCCAAAACTGTAAGTGATAAGTCAGTTTTCGTCATGTAAGCTTCATGGAATAAAAAATAAATAAAATTAAAAAAAATAAAAAACTGCAGTAAAAGAAGGGGTAAAAATATGAGATAGACTTTTAGATTATTTCACCTTTAAGTATTTAAGGCAAGAGTAAATTATTTTAAAGTATGACCTTTATGTTACTTTCCCTGTAAAGGAATATTCTGCAAGGCTGTGTATAATAATCAGAGGGGTGACAGTACCCAAAAAGCTACTTGAGTAAAACCACAGCTGCTTTCACTTCTGAATACTTGAGTACAAGCAAGATCTTGTATGCATGTGTGTGTACTTCTACTCAAGTAATTTTCCAGAGGGACACTGGTGACTTGTACTGAAGTACACCATCCCCATCCCCATCCCCCGCAGTTGTACTTTCACTCAGGTAACTTATTGGGTATTTTTTCCAACTCTGATAATAATAGGCTTGTCTAGATTCTGCTCTCGTTCACAATGGTGTAAATCAGGAGTAACTCTGTTGAAGTAAATGGAGTTACTCAAGCATGAAACTAGTGTAAGATCAGAATCAAGGGTCCTGAGTGTCCTGTGCCATTTGACTTGTGTAGTTGTTTACCCCAGTGGAAAACGCTATGAAACAAGAATGGTAGAGGTTTGCATTGACTTTATACTGGTGCGTGTGACTGAACAAGGGACAATTCAGTGAAGATCTGAGCTCAAGATCTGTGTTGTTATATTATGATAATTATTATTATATTATGATTATATTATGAGCTCTGATCCAAACCTCGCTGAGGTCCCCGGGAGGCTTTTCTTTGCCTGCAGCGAGCTTTGGGTCAGGTCTCAGGAAAACAAAAGTAAAGCGTAGCTCAGAAATAAGCCTGTGCAGTTGAAGTTCTAGGATTGTTAACAAAGATTCACCGCGTCCGTACTTTTTGGAAGGGGGCAGGGAAGGCTTGAGATTTTGCAGCTGTGAGCCCACACGTGCACCCCTCGCTCACTTCCTTACAGGTGCAGTTTGATGAGTGGGAGGACACCAAAGCCTGTACCATTATCATCAATGATGACGACATCTTTGAGAACACAGAGAGCTTCACCGTAGAGCTCAGCATGCCGGCCTATGCCCTGCTAGGGGAGATCACCCAGGCCAAAGTCATCATCAATGACACAGAGGATGAACCCACTCTTCAGTTTGACAGGAGGATTTACCATGTCAATGAGAGTGCTGGCTTTCTGGCTGCACCCATTGAAAGGAAAGGTTCGTGGTGTTAGATGCAGTCACAGTGATCCTGCATTTACATCTAATGCTCTTCAGCACAGGAGCTAAAGCTGCTTTACAATCACTGACTAAGGGTATGTCCGTAGTTACTATGAATTCGGTGCGGCAAAATCAATCTCTCTGGGCTCAGCCATCACCCCTGGTACTCCACGCTGCCACAGGAAGTAAGGGACGTTGGTGTGAGGCTGAACTGCCCTGATCTACACCAGGGTGCTAAGATGATTCTGATACATCGATTCTAGGTACACTAATGGCGTGGCTCAAATTGCATATCTGGGATCGACTTTGATCCCTGGTGTAGACCAGGCCTAACTAAGATTTGAAATTCCATTGTGTGATGTTAGGCTCATTTTACAGATGGGTAAACTGAGACAGAAATTAAATAACAGCTCTACAATAAATCAATGGCAGAGCCAAGAGTGCAGCTTGGTAGCCCTGATCCCCAATTTCCTGTTTTCACCATTGGTCAACACTAGTACATACTCATAAATTGTGAGCAATAACAGGATTTCTCTCTTGTGCAAAATCAGGGCCTTCTGTGTGACAGAAGTTAACTGTAGAACTTGCAACCAAGGTTGCGCAATCTTTAGTCCCCTCTCTGATGATGCTTTTGATAGTAGAATTTTACATCATCAGAGCACATTCAGCTTTCATTTTTATTGATTGAGATATTGATCCCAATCCCATGGCCTCTCGTCATAGGAGTAGAAGTACTACAGGAGCTGCTGACGTGAGGAAGAGGGCAGGAATGCTTTTGCTTGTCTGGCCACAGTTTCATTTTATCTGGATCCACTGCTCTCTGAAGCTAGCAGGCTTTACGTTGTTAAGCAAGTCAATCTTCCTCTGGTGGGAAGATATCAAAGTCCCAAGTGAGAGGGAAAAAAAAGCTGGGTTGCTTCCTTTCTTTTTACCAAAAATAGCATTATCCGTGGCTGGAAATAAAGGAACAAGTGCAACAGGGATGGCCTGTTTTTCCTTTTTTCTATTCAATAACTGTGTGTAGGCCTGCTGCCTTACAGCCCGGTCCAGCTTCTGTGGAAGACAGAGGAAGTGAAGTAAACCCCTGCATCTGTTAGCTTTTTCCCTGTGTTTTGGGTTCCATGAATCTTATGGAACCAATGTGCAGTGCTGTTGTACATAGTAGAAGATGTGCTCTCTTTGACCTCTGACTTCAATGTAGCAGCTGCCATAGAGGGGCTGCAACTGAGTGTTCAGAGATTCAGTGGACTAAAAAATATCAAAATGTTCTTCTGAATTTGTTCTAGCTCAGTTCCTCTCTATGGGTGAGAGCTCAGAGTGTGTCCTCCATTCGACCCTTGTATAAATATTGTAGCATTTTGCTCGATATTCCAGTGGGCAATGTTTGAATATCTGAACCAATCCAGTTTGTTGGAAATTATTTTCCTCATAAATTTAGGAAATTTACTTTCCACACAGGCATGCCTTTATTAATTCAAAGGCCCCTTGGTGATAATTGCATCCAGTGTCCAAACATAAACTTATCTATATTCTCTATGCAACAGCAATACAGAAGGACTGTCAAGAGATTAGACGCACAATTAAACGGTAATAGAATGCCATTCATTAAAATATTTTGGATGTTTCCTGCATTTTCACATGTTGATTTCAATCACAACACAGAACACGAAATGGAAAGTGCACACTTTGGGCTCGTCTACACTAGCCCCCTCCTTCGAAGGCGGCCTGTAAATGAGCCCCCTGGGTGAACAGCATTGAGGTGCTGTGCTGCATCTGCAGCACCTCATTAGCATGATTCTCGCCACGTGAACTTGGAAGTTTCTAATTTCAAAGTGCCGGCAAGCAGTCTAGCCACGGACACTTCGAACTTTGCAACTTTGAAGTTCAAGTGGCGAGAATTATGCTAATGAGGTGCTGCATATGAAGCGCAGCACCTCATTGCTATTCACCGAGCGGGCTCATTTATCAGCCCCCTTCAAAGGAGGGAGCTAGTGTAGGCGAGCTCTTCATGTTTTTCTTTAGAGTTATGCATTGCTAGGTATATTGGAATATCCAGCAACATTGTGGTCCTGGGGCTGCAGGATATGAAAGCATTTACTGTAAAACTGGGAGTTCCAGGGAAATTACAGATTTAACACAAACAACCCTTTTTTTTTTTTTTTTTTTTTTTTTTAAAGTCACGTGCTTAGAGATGTGGTGGATTCTCCATCCTTAGAGGTTTTTAAGTACTGGCTTGCCAGGGTCCTGGCTGGGATGACTTAGTTGGAGTTGATCCTGCTTGAAGCAGGGGGCTGGACTAGATGACCTCCTGAGGTCCCTTCCAGCTCTAGGATTCTATGATTCAGGCCTTCAGGTTCTCTTAAGATCCAAACACAGTTTGAAACCAGAGTTCTTTCAGGCCCAGTGTAGCCCTATGTTCCTCCACAGCTACTGCCGCCTCATATGGCTTTCTGAAAATAACACTTCCGTCCCCTTGCGTGTTACATTGTAGGGGATGCCAGCAGCATCGTATCTGCTGTTTGCTATACCATCTCCAAGTCTGCTAAAGGCAGCAGCTTTTACGCGCTGGAGTCGGGTTCTGACTTTAAGTCGAGGGGGATGTCGAATGAGAACCGTGTGATTTTGGGGCCTGGTGTCACCATGTCAACCTGTGACATCAAACTGATCGATGACAGCGAGTTCGAGGAGGAGGAGGAGTTTGAGATTGCCCTGGCAGATGCCTCCAGTAACGCACGTTTGGGGAGCTTGACTTCGGCCAAGGTGATGATCAGCGGTCCCAACGATGCCTCCACTGTGTTCCTGGGGAGCACGACTTTTACCGTCCATGAGGATGCAGGTAAAGCAGTGCGGTAATTCCACTGGGTCTGTGCTTGTCGCTGTGAGATACCTGCAGTAGAAAGAGCAGTGGCATGGCCTCATCCTGCCTGCCCGTAAGTTGGAGCTTAGCTCTGGCTCTGGCTCCCAGGCATTGCCCTTTCTGTAGTACCACAGTCAGGCCCTGTGAAGGAAAGGGGCACACCAGCATGCTAGCACCTACTGACCTGCCAGATGTGTGTTGATTGTGCCCAGCTCCATTCAAACCATGGCGTTAATCTGTGTAACTTTGCTTCCAGGCACCATTGACATTCCAGTGATCCGGCATGGCTCTGACCTCTCAACCCCCACCTCAGTTTGGTGTGCGACTCGGACTTCAGATCCGCCTTCGGCCAGCCCTGGAACTGACTACATCCCCAGCTCCAAGAAAGTAGAGTTCAGGCCAGGCAGGACTGAGGAGGTATTGGGCTACACACGCAGCACTTAGATGGAAATACAGGTTGAACCTCTCTAATCGGCACACTCTCATCCGGCAACATCCGTAGTACGGCATGGCATGATTTTAGTTAACCGGACAACCACTTACCATGGGTGTGGCTAAGTTTCCTGTGGTCCCATAAAGTTTATTTACAGCCCTCAGTCTTAGCTCTCAGTGTTGGTGCTGTTATTTAGCTGCAAGTTACCCCTAATTCAGAGCCCATCAATCAGTGAAAGTGCTGGTAATGCTGCTAGACAATATTGATCTCCACTGATCCAGTAAGTTATCTGGTTTGGCAGCAATCATGTCCTATAGGTGCCAGATTAGAGAGGTTCAACCTGTATTTCAGTCTCTCTCTGTCTCTCTCTCTCTCTCTCTCTGGGTGCGTTTACACTCGCATTCCTCTTTCGAAAGAGGTATGCAAATGAGGTATGAATGTGCATATTTGGCACCTCATTTGCATATTCTAATTTCAAAAGAGCTTCTTTCGAAAGAAGCAAGCCAGTGTAGACGCTGCTCTTTTGAAAGTAAACCCCATCTTTGAAAGAATCCTTCTTTCCATTAAATAAAGGGAGGAAGGATTCTTTCAAAGATGGGTTTACTTTCGAAAGAGCAGCATCT
Source organism: Carettochelys insculpta (assembly GCF_033958435.1). NCBI lineage: Eukaryota > Metazoa > Chordata > Testudines > Carettochelyidae > Carettochelys > Carettochelys insculpta. Next base: position 126,867,124 of record NC_134140.1, on the reverse strand, counting down.
ACACTGACTTGCTTCTTTCAAAAGAAGCTCTTTCAAAATTAGAATATGCAAATGAGGTGCCAAATATGCACATTCATGCCTCATTTGCATTTTATTTACCTCATTTGCATACCTCTTTCGAAAGAGGAATGCAAATGTAGACACACCCTCTCTCTCTCTCAAGAGTATGTAACCACTATAGTCGCTGATTTTGAAACTTATGTTTACTGCAGTTGTTTAGTTACAGGGGCTTGGGGACAGCAGAATAAAACAAACATAAGTATTTTTATAGATACAGTTGATCCCAGGTGCATGCCAATACATTTGCATCAAGAACCCTTTTAATTTAGTAAAGACAAGCGTACATGGCAGGAGTTGCCACAAACCTTCCCAGGAGCCATCACGAAAAGCCTGATTTCTCCTGTAAAATCCCGATTTCCTGGCTGCAATCTTTTGCTGCTGCATGTTACACTATTCATAATTGTTTCAGCGCTAACTTGTGCCCCCATCTGTCTGTTGTATCCACCAGTTGTCTCTTGTCATAGCCTCTGGTTTTAGTGCTCTTTAGGGAGGGAGCCATTTTTTCATGTCTGTATATAACAGGGCCCTGATACAAAAGCATAATATTCATTTTAAAACAGAAAGTGATATTCAGAGCCTATTGGTCAAGTTGGATTGTTGATTTTTTTCTCATCATGCTACAGTCTGTTGAATCCCTGGTTATTCAGCTCATTACTAATCCTCCTCCACTGGTGGGTGGCCACAATTTGTAATGCTTTTTCCAACTTTTCAGCCCTGAATCTGGCATTCATGACACTGAAGACTGAAGTTCTTCATTTTGTAGTGACCAGAAATGTGCCAGACGTTTCATGGGAGACATAAGAAGTCTATGGTCCTACCTCAGAAAGCTTTCAAGGGGGGAATATCTTAAAAGGCACAAATGGCCATTGTGCACCATACACTCATTGACTGTTGGTGTGCATTAGGTGTGTAACAGTCACTTGTGCCTTGGAAAGTGCAGTGCATCTTAAAATTCTAGACATAATGGTGACAAATACAATTCTAGGGCAAAGCTGGGGTGAGGAAAGGGGAAGGTTGCAGCACAATTACTCTATTGACCATATTGCTGAGGTACTTGCTAGGTGTGTATCTAAGCCCCAGGAGCTGAATCTGCTGAGAAGGAAGAATGGCAGGTGGGTGGGGGACACTGGCCTGGGATGTGGGAGATCTCTGTTCAGGGTCTTTCTCCCCTACAGACTTCCTGTGTGACGGTGGGCAGAGTCACTTGGCCTCTCTGTCTATGTTCTTCACCAGTACAGTGGGGATACTAGCATTGCCCGATCTCTGGGAGTGTTGTGAGGATAAACACATTAGAGCTAGTGGCATGCTGCAAACTGTCGTAGTGGGAGCCCCGTAAGCACTTAAAACAGACAGATGAATCAGGCATTTTGGATGAATATAATTTGAGTCAAATCAAGCTGACATTCTGGTTACAGAAGGTTGAGCTGAAAGAATCTCCCCAGGGTAAAGGCAGCACCTTAGTCATGGATACAGTACACACTATATGTGAAGAAAAGTGTGTTTGCATGAGCTGTTGCTGTTTTTCCACCTAGCAGAGCCCCTAGTTAGTGACATTACTCAGAAGATGAATCACAGATTATTTTCTCGTCCTCACCAAAGCAGAACCGGTTTTCTATTTCAGTAATCTGTTTTACAGCTGTCTCTTTTACAGATGTCTCTTTTACTTGTTCTCTAGTACTGCACCTTGACAATCCTTGATGATGCCCAGTACCCAGTGATTGAAGGGCTGGAGACATTTGTCGTATACCTAAGCTCACCCCAGGGGGCTGAATTGACCAAACCCTTCCACGCTATAGTGGCCATTAATGACACCTTCCAAGATGGTAAGCTATACAGTGACCCTAGATCAAATCCATTCCAGCTCCTTCCTTTATGTATTTCCCTTGTGTCCTGTGGGGTCTGGCTCTTTTTTTAGCAGCTGAGCTGAAGCTTACGTGTATTCATCTAAACTCATAGTATATTTTCTCCTTCCTGTGTTTAAAACATGATCCTGACCTTAGTCATCTCCTCCCTTGGACGTATCTGCATCAAGGCATCAGTTACATAACCCCAGAAAAAGTGCTCTTTAATAATTTGTAATTGTCTGCTTATGAACTGGCTGCTGAGATTTGCCCTCTTGGCTTCAGGCTTTTTCTGCCCCTAGCCACAGAAGGTGTTGTCACTGCAATAATGCTCTAAGAACAATAACCTTCTATGTCTCTGTCCCCAGCATACAGAACGCACTCTGCTCAGACATCACGTATACCTTAGGGCAGGAGTGGCCTCTCATGGTTAGTCCCTGGCAGGCCACTGCTGCTATATTCACCTGCACCTCCACAGCTATCAGGCGATCACAGTTCTCATTGGGCAGATTGCTGTTTGCGGCCAATGGGAACAGCGGGAAATGACGTCCTGGTCTTTGCTGCTGATTGCGTTCCTGTCCAATGGGAGCAGCAGGAAGTGGCACGGACCGGGATATTGTTTTCTGCCACTCCCGTTGGCTGTGAATAGCGGTCCATGGCCATTGAGAGCTGTGGTCACCTGATAGCTGTGGAGGCACAGGTAAATATAGAGTTTGGGTTCTGGACTAACCCTAGCAGAACAGATCCAGCCTGTGGGTCAGGCAAAATAAAAACGTGAAAGCAAAATATTTGGGAACTTTCTGCGGGGCTGACAGAGGGCTGGCGGGATGAGAAATGCACTTCTTTACCAAGAGCAACAGAATCTCCAGTTTCCAATGGGAGCAATGATCAGATATTTGGTTTACACCAAGAATACTCTTTGTGAACACAGTTAACGATCTACTCTGCCATCTCACTGCGCAACTGTCAGCCCCCCTGGTATTTCTTCTGTATTAGCTGGTGTTCAGCTTGTATCCCAGTGCAAGTGTGGATGATGTTGTTCGTCCTGCAGTACCCAACATGCAGTTTGGCAAGGACTTGTACACTGTGAAGGAGAAGGATGGTGTCCTGCACATTCCTATCCTCCGCACTGGAGACCTAAGCTATGAGTCCTCCGTCAGGTGCTACACCCGCAGCCAGACAGCAGTAGTCATGGAAGACTTCGAGGAGAGGAGAAATGCGGAGGATTCGCGCATCACTTTTTCAAAGGGAGAGAAGGCAAGTTGAACCTAGCCGGGGTGCGAGAGGACAAAGAACGATCAGCAGAGTGGGTCTTGAAAGCTGGTAGTTCTCTGTGGCACTCTGTTCTTCAAAGGCTGTACCAGGCCCGATTTCTCACAAGTAAATCTTCAACGGGTTTGGATGAGCTATTGTTACTGTTCTGCAATTAAAAGATGCATCTGTGGAGAATGTGCATTTAACAATAAACACTAGTTACCACCCAACAAGCCAGTGCTGGGTATCAGTAATACCTAGGATTACAGCTTGTGCTTTTGGATTAGATAGTTTTGGAATACACACAAGGACCAGCCTTAGTGGGGTAGGAAGTGCCATATAGCTGCACTTCGATGTCCTCAGAGAGTTTCTAAGGTTTCTTTCATCATTTAAAGCACTGTGGAGTTAAATGCTAGGTAGCGAGGAAACACAAATCTTCCATTAAATTCCAAGGAATTACTCATGTTGGGTGCTAGTCTGTAATGGATGCTGTACTTGGCTGTAGGTGAAGAACTGCACTGTCTATATCATTGATGACTCTGCATTTGAACCAGAGGAGCAATTCCAGATCTATCTTGGCAGCCCCCTTGGAAACCACTGGAGCGGAGCTAGAATTGGGAAGAATGACGTGGCCACCATTACTGTTTCCAATGATGAAGATGGTAAGAGAATATGAGCAGCATCATAGAAGGGGTGCATCTGACTCCAGGGCAGTCGGTGGTATTTCATCCCTTTCAACTAGATCTGAATATTAGCCATTATATGTAAACTGCCTCAAATTTAACCATTGACTTCTTGATCAGAGCTCCATTAAGTTGTATTCACTCACATTTAAAACTGATTCTAAATGTCACGTTAGTGGTGCAGTGTGGCACATAAAGGACCACTAATGAGCGTCAAAAAAATAGAGTTAGCATATTTGGAAAGGTCAAGCAAGCCAACCTGCCTCTGTGGTGGAAGGACAACTCCAAGGACTGAGTGCCAAGGTGATTGTGTGGCTCCTGGCTGCAGCACTGTGTCAGAGAGGCCTGTCGAGGCTGTAAGCGTGGCTCCTGGGTATTCAGGAGCGCCTCTCAAACTTCAGAATAGTGTTGATGTGTTTTAAAAGGCACTCTGACAGTTCAGACCTGGCTGCTGGAGGGTGTACTCTGGGGCAAATTATTGTGAGGCTGTTGCTACATGGATGTGTTTCTGTTCTTCATACCATTTCTCTAGCCCCCACCATTGAGTTTGAAGAGGCTGCCTACCAGATACGGGAGCCTCCAGGCCCTGAGGGCATTGCAGTTCTCACCATCAAGGTGCTCAGACGGGGAGATCAGAACAGGACCTCGAAGGTTCGCTGCAGCACCCGGGATGGCTCAGCCCAGTCCGGAGTCGACTATTATCCAAAGAGTCGCGTCCTCAAGTTCAGCCCTGGTAAAGGACACATGGATTGGAATTCTGAGGTGGTGGCATTACTTGGTGACGTTCAATACGGGTCCAAGAAAATTAAGATTAAAGGCAAATGAAACAGTAATTTGTGTATGGGATTTTCAAAAACACTTGGCATTGGCCCAACCATAGTGGTCTTTTATGCATTTTGTTTTTCATGGGTGTGTGATTTCACATATTAGCAAAAACATGAACTCTACCAAACCCCACTGAGGTACTTAATAGTTTGAGGTTTGTTCTAAAGACACACTGGAGGCATATTTGATGCATTTATACCAACTGAACCTCTTTTGTATGGCACCTTCGGGACCTGACTGGTGCTAAATGAGAGAATTTCCTGGACCACAGGAGGTCAGTATTGTCTGTCAGCATTACCAACACTTCCAGTGCTCACTGGGCTCTTGGAAGAACATTTAGGAGTAAATTACAGCTAAATAACAGCACAGAACACTGAGAGCCAAGACTGGTGGCTGTAAACAAACTTTATGGGACCACAGGAAATTTGGCTACACCCATGATAAATGGTTGTCTGGCTAACTAAAATCATGTCAGATTACAGATGTTGCCAGACTAGAGAGGTTCAATCTGTAGTAGGAAACATCTATGTAACCCTTTAAACCAAGAGTGAAGGGCCTTTTCTCAATCGGGGCCACTGACCCACAGAAAAAAATCAATCGTGGGCTACATGCAGACACAGAGGCAGGGGTGGGGATGAGCAGGAAGAGGCTCGGAGCTTCCCCCAACAGATGTATGATCTGGCTCTCACAGTTCCAGACCCAGTGGGGAGAGGGCTGGTGCAGAGGTTTGGGGTAGGGCCAGAAGTTAGGCGTTCAGGGTGTGGAAGGAGGCTCTAGACTGGACCAAGGGGTTGCAGTGTAAGAGGAGATGAGCATTCCAGCTAGGAGTGCAGGCTGTGGAGGGTGGCAGTGGACAAGGAGGTTGGGACACAGGAGGGGGCTCTGGACTGGGGCCAAGGCAGGGGTTTAGGGTGGAGATGCAAGGTCTCGGAGAGAGTTACGGTGACATGGGGTTCTGACCTGCGGCAGAGGATTTGTAGTGAGGGTGCAGGGTCTCAGAGAGAGTTTGGGTGCTGAAGAGAGTTCAGACCTTAAGGCCACAGGGAGGTGGCAGTGCTCCCAGCCTGCAGTGTGGAGATACGCGTTGGGCCAGTTGAAATTAGGTAGGAGGCCAGATGTTCCCCACTAATACTTTAAATAATCTGTTACAAGGCAGGTTATAGGTACTGTTCCCGTATCGGACGTAATCCCAGGAGAAATTCTTTGCAGTATGTTGGAGAGACCACAAAAAGCAGTCAAGCACAGCGAAGCAGGAAGTTTTGGCAGAGCACACGCTGAGAACGTCAAGCAGTTGAGAAAATTAAAAGCTGAAAAATGGTGGGGATTTGGGACATCGTTGGAGCATAGCACCACTTTTCCTGGAGCAGGGGCGGGGCCGGGGCACATTTCCCCTCCCACCCTTCTGCACACCATGCACAGTGCTTTGCAGACAGCAACGTTAGAAAGTGTGAGTGAGCAGGGAGTGGGGAATGTCAGGAGACAGGCGGTCTAGCTTGTGTGCTCGCAGGGATTCAGTCCCTAAGGGGAGATTGGAAGGCCACCTCCAACCACAGCACCTTGCATATTTGGGACCATTGAGTAAACTACTCCCATATTTCATCCCTTCACAACACCCTTATTGAGTGACCAGGGCTTTTTCTAATTCTGTAAATGATAACTGATCTCTGTGAGGGAGTAGCCAGGCAATTCCCATTAAAGTCAGTAGGAATTTATGGCCGTATGTTGCTATGGCCATAATCCTGCTATCTGAAAATGTAACCTTTCTTCCTGCTACAGTGATGAGATGTGAGAGTTATCATCTCCAGATCCGAAGAAGTGGGCCTGCCCCACGAAAGCTCATCACCTAATAAATTATTTTGTTAATCTTTAAAGTGCTACAGGACTGCTGGTTTGTTTTGTTAGAATACAGACTACCAGGGCTACCTTTCTATTGCTATCTGAGAGTAAGGGTGATTGTAATAAAGAGAATGTGGACAGCTGACAATAAGGCTCCTCAAAGGACTCTGCAGAAACCCCTGAAGATTCTGCAAGATAACTCAACAATGCCCCAGGGGTCCCACAGCAATAGCTCTGCACATTTGTGCTAAATGGTTAAAACAGAGACACAAGTAACAGGGATGGGATGTATTTTGGATCATAGATTTTTATTACAGTCGGCTAATATAAAGCTCTATTAGTTCTCATGTAACAGCCACTTGCAAGTCTGCCAGGGGATCAGTTGAACCAATCTGGAATGTTATTTATGGAATGGACTCCTGACTAGAAAGGCGCTAAATCATTAGAGTTCAGATACAACCTGTAATGTGTTTATTATAATGTTCCAGTGATCCTGACCTGATGCAGCTATGCAGTGTTTTATGGAAGCTGGTAGGGTAATATTATGTGATACCTCAGGTTCTCTCTCTCCTGTTCATTCATGTAGGGGTGGACCACATCATGTTTAAGGTGGAGATCATGTCAAACGAAGACCGGGAGTGGCATGAGTCCTTTTCTGTGGTGCTGGGGCCAGATGATCCGGTGGAAGCTGTTCTCGGGGATATCACCACTGCAGTGGTGACTATTCTGGATCAGGAAGCAGCAGGGAGCCTTATTTTACCAGCCCCGCCCATTGTAAGTAGCAAAAGTTTCATGTTAGTGGCATGGGAGAGTCTAGAAAAGCAGAACACGCAACGAAGCCCATTCCTGTACGTCAGCAGAACCCACAGGGCTTGCTTTCACTCAAGCACTTCATCATGCGTTAATCGCTAGCCTGTTAAGCCAAGGTAGTTAATACACTTTTAAAATCTAGTGGGGACCCTTCCAAATGCTTGATCCATGCTACAGACATTTGCGGCTAGGCTGATCCCCTGTTAACATGACCAGTTAACTTGAGGTTAAAACTTTATTGTAGCCATATCCTGTGTAGTCCCAGTATTCCCCTTTGAACAGATACTCAGGGTAAATGGGCACTGATGTCCCAGGTGGTGTTGGAGGCTGGCAAGGCCGTGCTATTCATTGCTGCTGAAAATCCACTTCACAGAAGCTTGGACACACGATTGACTGCCCCTTAAGCTGTGGCATGACTGAAGTTGCTTGACTGAAGGTGACAGGGGTTGGAAATTGCCAAGTCAAAATGGCAGAGAGTAAGGAAACAGCACAGCAAAGTCCCACTTAACTAAGTTCTTATCACAAGGTCTGAACCTTTCTAGGGATACAGAAATGTCTGAGTCTCCTAAGGCCTCCAGACTAATGGAGCCGATCCTTTTGCCTGAGTTGCAGAGGGTTATCCTTTTAGACCCAGAGTTTCTGGGGTCAATGTCCCCAAACAGGGATGTTGGCACAATGGCCTTGCCCTCGGTTTTGGGCAAAGGACAGTATATGCACTGATATGTTCCTTGTTGAGCTTCAGCCTTCAAAATAATATCAAATATCATTATGTTGGTAGCATCCCACTGGCCTTTTACTGCAGAGAGCCTAAATGGTATCTCAGCAAGAAGACCGAGGTGGGCAGCTGTAGGACTTTTGGTTTGTTTCTCTTTCGAGTGACCCAGCTGCAGTCCAGAGATGGTATGCATTCATAATGCAGGATTTGGTATGTTAATAGCCTAGGATGCTCCAACATGCAGAACACCTGTAACAAGATGTGGATATTGGGGGAACAAGCAGCCCAGCCCTTTGTTTCACGGCTCTTTCCCTCAGTCCCAAGTGAAAACTGTTGTGTTACATTGCTGCAGGTGGTCACGCTGGCAGACTATGACCATGTGGAGGAAGTAACCAAAGAGGGCATAAAGAAATCCCCTTCTCCAGGCTATCCACTGATCTGTGTGACGCCTTGTGATCCTCACTTCCCCAAGTACTTAGTCATGAAGGAGCGCTGCGACGAGGCTGGGATAAACCAGTCTTCAATTCAGTTCAGCTGGGAGGTTGCAACCCCCACTGATGGGAATGGGGCCAGATCACCCTTTGAAACGATTACGGATAATACGCCGTTCACTAGCATCAATCACATGGTACGTGGCTGTGTGCAGTAGCGCACGAGGGTGTGGACTGCTCTTAACGTTATGGTGAGTGGTGCAGCACTCAAAGTTCACCCTTGCAGCATTTGCTGTTTTCAGGTTCTGGGTCAGTGCCATGTGGTAACTAAGGCTACATCCATCCTAGACAGGGAGGTCGACCACAGATAATGCAATTTGAGCTATGCCAATTGCATAGCTAAAATCGATGTATCTGTGCTTGGCTAACTTGTCTGTCTTAACAGGGGAAGGTCGACAGGAGCGATTCTCCCTTCACCCTTCCTCACTGCTTGTGAGGCGCACACGAGTCAACTTTGACCCTGAGAGCTTGATTTTATGCTTGCGCAAAATCAAACCCCAGAAGATTCACCTTCAGTGGGTTGATCTTCCACAACAGTGTAAATTAAGCCTTAGCACTGTATGTATATATTTTACACACACACACACACACACACACACACACACACACACACACACACCAACATGTGTCAGAATTAAGGTTGCCTGTACAACCTTACTTTAGACCCCTGGTGCGTATGAGTTCTGATACAATCTTTTATTCCCTCATCCAGTGCACAGACCAAATGGTGCTCACGGGATGAAAGTCTGTTCAATATTTTGTTTTATTCAAGAAGTCCTGTGGCACCTGATAGACTAACAGATATTTTGGAGCATAAGCTTTCGTCTGACGAAGTGGGTCTTTGCCTGCGAGAGCTTATGCTCTAAAATATCTGTTAGTCTATAAGGTGCTACAGGACTTCTTGCTGTTTTTGAAGATACAGACTGACATGGCTACCTCTCTGATACTTGTTTGTTTCAGGTTGTTTAACAGATGGCCGTGGGCCTTATTTACTGCACAGTATTCAAACCCTTCTCTGAAGACAATTATTAATTTCCTTTTGGGCATTTCTGTGGTGCTCCTCCCAATGGCATGCGAGTGCTTCCAAAACATGAATGAATTTATTTCCGCAACGCCCCTGTGAAGTGAAGGGGTGGCTTTATCCCCATTTTACAGAAGGGGAGCTGAGGTAGAAAAAGATCCAAGTCAGACGTTTCCAGTGATTTTGGGTGTCCAGTTGAGAGCTATAGAACCTGATATTGAACATACTTAGCAGTATGCTGTAAGTCCCAGGGGACAGGAACTATCTCTTTGGTACAGCATCTAGCACAATGCGGCCCTGGTCACGCTACTGTAATAAAAATAAATTAATTATAATACATACAGTAGACTCCAGCACCAGCCCTGGTCAGTTTCCTGGCTCCCACCAGCAGAGGGGAGCTGGGAGCCTGGCTGCTGCCTGGTTCCCAGCTCTCTGCCATTCAGGGAGCCAGGAAACTGACCAGCGTTTGTGCTTTGGTCAGTTTCCTGGCTCCCGCAATCCCAGGGGAGCTGGGAGCCAGGCTGCTGCCTGGTCTCTGGCTCCCCACCACTCTGGGAGCCAGGTGTGGCTTTTTCCCAGCTTCCCACAGCTGGGGGAAGCTGATGAGAAGATGCCCCTCCATGGGTGTCTGCACCCCTCTTCTCCTAGCTGGGGGAAGCCAGGGAGAAGCCATGCCACCACCTTCCCCACCTGAGGGAAGCCAGGTGGGCAGACAGCTGCGGCCGCATGGCTTCTCCCAGCTGGGGGAAGCTGGGGAGAAGCTGCACCGCTGCATCTGTCTGTTCCCCGGCTTCTCGGAGCTGGGAAAACCAGGGGCTGGAGCAGGGAGCTGTCAGAGGAGCTACGCCCCCCCCAGCCCCGTTAACCTCATGATTTTGACTTGCGCTTAACTGGCATTTATGCAAATTAAGCACAAGTCGAAATTGTGCATATCGGGGGTTTAGTGTAATAAAAAGATAACACTTCATACAGTCAGTCACCCACTCTGTTTTGGCTGTGAGCGCTCAGCCGTTGCATAGTGGGGAAGGCATGGCTTTGCCTTCTACACACACGCGTACCTCTGTCCTACTTCCTCATAGGTGTTGGACAGCATTTACTTCAGCCGGCGGTTCCATGTGCGCTGTGTGGCCAAAGCAGTAGACAAGGCCGGGCACGTAGGGACCCCGCTGAGAAGCAACATCGTTACCATAGGGACCGACAGCGCCATCTGTCATACTCCTGTGGTAGCTGGAACAGCCCGAGGATTCCAGGCTCAGTCATTCATTGCCACTCTGAAGTATCTGGATGTCAAACACAAGGACCATCCCAACAGGTATTCCTACAAGCTGGAAATGTGTGGTCACCTGACCCTGATTCTGGGTTTAGCTGTTTAATGCATTTTTTTTACCTAGACAACAAGAGAAGAGAAAAACATGGAAGTGTGTCAGAAATGAGATCTCTTTTGTGTATCAGGAGTTGGCTCTCCATGCACTCCTCAAATATTTAATAGCGAAGGGGTGGAGGGAGCATTCGTATTTATTTCCTTTGGAGTCATGCTGTACTCGTTGCGTTAGCAACGCTGCAGTCAGTGGTTATATTTCAAGGAATATGATGCTAGTCAACAACAGTGAGGGAATTCAGCCCTAAGTAAAGATAACATTAACAAATTCAAACTTGTACTGTGAGCTGTTGACAAGACCATGTGAACTGACGAACTACACACCCCTTCTGTGAACAGCCTCTGTCCAAACAGCTGGTTCTGCTTTATTCTGTTCCAGAATCCATATTTCAGTGCAAATCCCCCACCAGGATGGAATGCTGCCACTCATTTCCACTATGCCTCTGCACAACCTGCATTTCCTCTTATCTGAGTCCATCTACAGACACCAGCATGTCTGCTCCAACCTGGTCACCACCAGGGACCTGCAGGGCATCTCAGGTAACCTTTAGAGCACGCTATTGTTTTGTAAATTAAAAAGGAACATGTTCAGAGTGTTGGCTCATTAATTCAAGGACCTTGCACGCTATTGGCACTGTATAATGGATAATAATAATATTGCTGTGATAGTGACAACAGTATTCAGCCATGATGTTCTATGGGAGGGAAGTATAGGTGAAGGAATGCAATGAGCAGATCATTTCCCCTTTCCGGTGTATGCTCTGTGGAGTGTCTTTATCAAAGCACATAGTGGACCCCTGTGCTTCGTTCTTCGGTGTGACACAGAAAGCAGCAATAGCAAATAAAACATATGGAAAGGATGCCATGAGCCAACACAGACAAGGAAAAAAAAAATTTGTTTTTAGAAATCAGTTAAAGCTATGCTGTGACTGCAAACACTAATACACCTGTCGTAATTGTATGGTTATTGCATGGTGTCACAACAGGACATAGTTAAGGTTGTTTGAATGTTTTAACTTTGTGTTTTTATACTTTAACATGTTTGGATATGTTATAAGTTTAACCTTAGCCCTGAGTTTCTTGGGTTTGTAATGGTTTGTTTCTGGAATGAATGCAACATGCCTGTTATGTTTTTACCTTATTTATATAGACTCTGGCTTAACCCCAGTTTAACATAGGAAAAAAGTGCCTCTAAGCAATACTGTAATGAAGATCATGATATTAGTGTATGTTCAGTACCTCCTCTGAAAACTATAATATTATGTCTGTACATAGGAGGGAATGCCTTACTTCACAGAGACGCGTCTCCTTTTGTTTCCTAATTCCAGAAGCAGGATTCCTAGATGAAGTGACCTATGACAGCATAGTTCTGGGGCCTGGATATGATCGACCATACCAATTTGATCCCACTGTGAGAGAACCAAAGACAATCCAGCTCTACAAACACCTCAACCTGAAGAGCTGCATTTGGACTTTTGATGCTTACTATGACATGACAGAATTAATCGATGTCTGTGGGGGATCTGTAACTGCTGACTTCCAGGTGGGGGTTCATTTCCAAAAAAATTGGGCCCAATCTAGACTTCCTTACTCAGACATCCCTATCATTTTAAATATTCACTGGGTCTGTCCTCCAGCTGACAGAATCTGTGCACATTCTGTATTCCCCTGGCTATTATTTAAGGTTTCTACCTTAATACTTCATCAAATGTACATGGCTTTTTTGTTTTGATAAGCATGGTGTTGTTCTAATTGTTATTCCATGGAATGCTAGAGAATATACCGTAAATGTTGTAAGCCTAATAATGCATTATTAATATGAAAACCCATGACTGTATTGTTAACCATTTTTGGATCAGAGTCTCAACTGGTGGAAATCAGCATTGAATTCAATGGATATATTTAATTTACACTTACTGAGAATTTATCTTCTGTGAATAGTGGAGTGAGATTAGAGGACTTTTTAAGGTTTATGGGAGGAAGGATAGCTCAGTGGTTTGAGCACCAGCCTGCTAAACCCAGGGTTGTGAGCACAGTCCTTGAGGGGGATGTTTAGGGATCTGGGCAAATAGATTTTAAAAAAAGGGATGGTGCTTGGTCCTGCCAAGAGGGCAGGGGAGTAGACTTAACAACCTCCTGAGGTCCCTTCCAGCTCTATGATGTGTGTGTGTGTGTGTTTCTCAAATTTGCAGGTTAACACAGTGAGGAGAAACAATGTTCTAGTACAAAATAGCACCTTGTGTGCTGAATGGCAACAGGGGGGAAGCAGTGTTAGTCTGGTGCTTGGTTTTATTCCACTATGAAACAGTGGCTTGTATGTCTCGAGTACCACTGCCCTCTGCTGCTTGCAACATGCATAACCAGCATATTGCAGAACAGCAGAAGTCCTGTGGCACCTTATAGACTAACATATTTTGGAGCATAAGCTTCCGTGGGCAAAGACCCTGACTGAATAGATGTCAGCTCTGGCCCTACCTTTTACTGGGAGCCCACTCTTTAAATACTCCTCTAAACTCCCCCCACCCCCTCACTCATGCATCTAATGAAGTAGGTCTTTGCCCATGAAAGCTTATGCTCCAAAATATCTGTTAGTCTTATAAGGTGCCACAGGACTTCTTGTTCTCAAAGATACAGACTAACACGGCTGCCTCTCTGATACTTGTCACCAGTATATTGCAGGATCTCAGACTGGTTCATGCATTTAACTGTTCCAGAGCTGCTTTTTTAAAACAGTGAAGAGACTTTCCCTTTTTCAAGCTGAAATCATAATTCACGTTTCATGTACTCATAAGCATAGTTAGTTTATGTGATGGTATCGTAACAGCCACACGCGTCCCCCCATAAATGCACACAGAGCTAGGGTACAGTCATATAAAGATAGTGACCTGTTTGCAGAGTCAGCTTTGACTAACACTAGTGTTTTGGGTGGGTGAGGAACAGTTTGTATTTACAGTGTTCTTTCAGCAGAACAGAAGGAAGTGTTTTTCCTTTCTCAATAGTAACCAGTAAAAGGTTTTCTTTGGTCACCTTTGCAAACTCCTTCATCATTTTCATGACAATTACTTTTCGTTCAATACTTTTTTAAAATTAGCAACATCAGGATGATCCACTGAGCTTTATGCCTGCCTGGTTCCTGCCTTAAATCCAGTTATGAAGAGGTCTTTGTTGGTTTTCGATTGACCCCTATGCATGTCACCCAGTTTGCCAGGAAAACTATTTGTTAAACTCTTGAGTCAAATCTTTTTTTATCAGTGAATATTTTCTCACTGCCTGAAAATCTCAAATCGGACCGTAGACAAACTACAATATTTGCTATTTTGAAACATCTGCTGTAATCAGTGCTTGAGGTACTTAAAAGAGAGCTTTTGCCAGTTCCATGTGGGTACATTTCTTCCATGAGATGAATTAGTAAACAAAGAGGAACGCCTATTTGATGCTACACCAGACTATCACAGTGTGCAAGACTGTAGGGAGAGAAAAAATGGCTTTGCATAGAGATACAGTATATATAACAAGCTTGTGTAAAGATTGGTCTAATATATCTTTATACCTGCCCATTTCATGTATTAAAGTCTGGTTATCAGGGGGTGTTGACTGGTTTGTAGGCACCCTGTAATTATCTGTGCTCCGTGATGGAGGATTATACTAGCTTCCGTCCTCCCAACCATATTTGTTCATTAATCAGCAATAATCACAGAAGTGCAGCACTGAGCGGGACCTCAGCAGGTTATCTAGTCCAGCCCCTGTCCTGAAGCAGGACTAATTACGATTTAGAACATCCCTGATGAGTGCTCGTCCAACCTGTTTCTTAAAAACTTCGGGCTCATCTACACTAGCCCCATCCTTCGAAGGGGGCGTGTCAAAGAGCCAGATCGGTGAACAGCAGTGAGGTTCTGCACTGCATTGGCAGCACCTCATTAGCATAATTCTTGCCGTGTGAACTTTGAAGTTGCTAACCTGGAAGTGCTGGCAAGCAGCCTAGCCGTGGCACTTCGAAGTACCTGCACTACTTCCAAGTTCCCTTACTCCCAAAGCGTTGTTCTTGTCCTTTCCTCCTCGGATAAGGAGACCAATTTATCACCTTCCTCGTTATAACAACCCCTCGTGTATTTGAAGACTGTTTGCATGTCCACTTTTCCAGATAAAACCCAGTTTGTTCAATCTTCCATCAATGGTCATATTTTCTACTATTTTAATAATTTTTCTTGCCTTTTTTTCTGGACTTTCTCTGGTTTGTCCAAATCTTTTCTGAAATGCAGTGCCCAGAACTGGACCCAGGTCTCCAGCTGAGGCCGCATCAGCAGAGCCGAAGAATTACTTCTCATGTTTTGCTTACAACACTCCACATGCCACAATGATGTTTGCTTTTATTGCAGCAGTTTTAGAGTGTTGACTCCTATGTAGTTTGTGATCCACTATGACACCCCGACACCCCACAAATCCTTTTCTTCACCACTCCTTCCTTGGCATCATTTCCCATTTTATTTGTGTGCGATTATTCCTAATCTATGACCCTTGCGGGAGTTCAAGACGCCTTACAATGCCTTAGAAGTACTGCAACCTCGCTTTGCACCTCCTGTATGTAAGATATCCATGAGTCTTCTTGTGGAAGGCTGAGCATCCACATGCCACAAGATCCAGGCCCATGGGAAAAGAATTCTGTGACGGCTGCTCTGATTTTTTGCTATTTCTGTGGCAGAAACTGAGCTGCTTGGAGTGGGTCAGGTTCACTAGTTACAATACATCTACCAAGCACTATTCATTCACCTAAAAAAGAAATCCATAACTGTCTTTTTGTTTGACAGGTGCGAGATTCTGCCCAGTCCTTCCTGACAGTCCACGTCCCTCTCTATGTGTCCTACATTTACGTGACAGCACCAAGAGGCTGGGCTTCTCTCGAACATCACACAGAGATGGAATTTTCCTTCTTCTATGACACTGTTCTCTGGAGAACAGGTACACCAGCAGATTTTTCCTCTTTTCTTGGCTGTTTCTGGAGTCCTTACTTGGGCACAACTCGAAGCACGTGGGAATCTTGTCTGAGTTCAGACACGTGAGATCAGCCCCTTAAAGTGTAATTACTTAGCAAGGGGCGTTGCCCTTTACCATCTGTTAACAAATGAAACAGCCTTCACTGAGTTGTACTGAAGTGATAGCTGGAAAAAAAAAAACAACTCTTAGGTTAAATACTGCTGCCATAGCACTGGCAAGACTGTTTGCTGGGATATAGTTTTTAGTGCTTTTTCCCTGCTCTGTTTGAAATTATTCCTGTGTTGGTGCTTCTTACCTGTCTGACCAATCTCACAAATTGGAATTTTTTCCCTATAGTTGGTCTGAATTGACTTTTGTTTAATTACCGTCAGCTATAAATTCTGCACAGCACCTCTTCTTAGGCCAGTGGTGGCCAAAACCAATTGAAGTGATAGCCACAAGCCCCACCCACCCCTGGTGATTCACCAGAGCCGCCCGAGCACCGAGAGCTGCCCACACCTTGAGTTGCACCGCCCAAGCTGCCAAGCCCCAAGCCCACCCGTGGCCCAAGTGAACTGCAGGAGGACCCACCTCTGCCACTGTTGCCACACTTGTCCCGTCAAGTGGTGGGGCATGTGTGCGGAGTACACGCCACCTGTGTGGCTCTAAGGAGCCACATTCGCCGCATCACGCTGTCCAGTTACCCACGTGTGGTGAACGGACAGCGTATTGGACGCCGCAGCCTTAGGCCAACGTCTTTCCTTACACCAAACAACCAACAGCTACACCTGTACGTGGTCATGTTTTGTTAGTCAAGCTGTCCATATTCCTTTTAACTTCCCTCCAGTTTCCCCTGCTTCTTGAACCCTGTGCTTGTGGTGAGTAGGGCAAGAATTCTGTTTTGCAAAGCTTGTTGAGGTTTCAGAATCTGTTTTCATTGTGTCAGAACAAAGCCAAGACCTTTCTAAAATGTTCACAGGGAAAAAAAAAACCTCGAGCGCACGCAGCATTGAAGTATAGTCAGTGCTGTGCACTAAGCTGAGCAGGACTTGTGTCTGCATCCCCCACATCCTGCATGAGGGCTCTGACTACTGGACTCTGGGCTGTTCTGAACTGTGCCTCTCTCATCCTGATATGTTTAGACCAAAAGGAATTTTCCAATGAGAAACATTTCATTGCTGAAGCTTTGAGCCCAGTCCTGCCGCTTTCCAATGAGTAGTCTCATTATTCACATTGTGTAAGAATTGCCAGGATTAGGCCCTGCATGTGCACTGTCAGATTCCCGACTTTGGGAATTCCTGCTGATGATGGAAAATCGTTCAGTGCAAGCAGGTGTTCCAATTAGTCCGCCTTCTATTAAATTCACTTTCTCCTCAATACACCCATGCAGGGATTCAGACAGACAGCATTCTCTCTGCCAGGCTGCAGATAATACGAATCTACATCCGAGAGGATGGCCGACTGGTTATTGAGTTCAAGACCCATGCCAAATTCAGAGGTAAGAATGTCAGCTTTGATTTAGAACTAAATATTGATTGGTCCTCAGACAGCGATGATAAAGTCCTGGGATTGTTCAAAAAGGCTGAGGGCAGCATTCACATTCAAAGAATTTATTTTTACCAAAAGGCCAATTTGCTTTTCTGCTTTTACCCTCTTAGCTGGTGCATATTCAGACCTTTGTTTATCTGCATTGGGAAGGATCTGTGGTATTCTGTCTGCCTCACTCCTTCTTCATATGTTCCTGCCCAGAGGAGGCCAGCTGTGCCCTCTGTCTTGTGGTGTATTTCCTTCAGGCACCAGTGGTCTGAGGAACAGGTAACCAGAGCAAGCACAGCTTAATGCCAGGTACCAGGGGCTCCCAATGCCAGCAGTGAAAGCGTCAGCATGAATGGGCACCTGAGTGTAGTGAAATTCCTAAACCTTAGCGTTTGTTGGTTCCCATTAGAGACAATTGCTGTATGCAGGAGGCTGCTTTTGTCATGGCCTTGTCCAGACAAACGACTTTCTGAAATTCTCTGATTGTTCTAACTCACATAAAGTACCACTGCAGCTAGCAACAGTGGAAGTGGTGCTGTACATCAGCGGCCAGGGTTTGATCATTGTTTGTAAATCTTCCTCAGGGCAGGCTTGATCCTGACTCTCACGAATCAGTGATAGTCACATGAATTATCCTACTGACTTCCAAGTTCTTGAGATCCAAGGTTGGATCTCTTCGGCTGGGTCTACACGTGCCCCTTCCTTTCAAAAGGAGCAGGTTTGAAATATGCTAATGAGGTGCTGCAATGAATATGCAGTGCCTCATTAGCATAATGGCGGTCGCGGCGATTCGAAAGTGCGGCTTTTCGAACCGTGCACCACCTGTGGAGACAGGACCTTCTGAAAGGACCCCTCTCCCCCCAGTTTTGGAAAGCCCTTCTTCCTATCTGGTGATCGGAAGAAGGGCTTTCAAAAATGGGGGGGTGCTTTCGGAAGGTCCCGTCTCCATGAGCGGCGTGCGATTCGAAAAGCCACACTTTCGAATCGCCACAGCTGCCATTATGCTAATGAGATGCTGCATATTCATTGCAGCACCTCATTAGCATATTCAAACCTGCTCATTAACATGCCCCTTTCGAAAGGAAGGGGCACGTGTAGACCCAGTCTTCATGATTTATTTTAGTTTAAACTCTTCATGGAACATTAGCTATTCTGCCAACCTCCTCCCTGACACATGGCTTCAAAACCAGCTTTCAGGAAGGCTGGATAGAGGTAAAATATGTGTCTGTTGGTGATGTATTTGTATTCCTCCTTGCAGGGCACTTTGTAATGGAGCACCACACTCTGCCAGATGTGAAGTCGTTTATTATGACTCCAGACCACCTTGGAGGGATTGAGTTCGATCTGCAGCTTTTGTGGAGTGCACAGACTTTTGATTCCCCCTATCAGCTGTGGAGGGCAACCAGCTCTTATAACAGGTAAGGATGGAGGACTGTGGGTACAGTTGGCTTCATAGCATCCATCAGCAGAATGCTGTTGGCGTGTGCTGAGAAAGCCAGCATTAACAGCATCCTGGACCAAAGTGTTCAGCTCAGACCTGGGCTTCCTCTCTCTCTCTGCTATTACATTTGTAGCCACTAGTATGCAACTTCATTTTTGTTTATCTCCCGGGTGGCCTTGATAAACCTTCTAATCTGTTTGGCTCTTGCCTAAGCAGGGAGGTTCTTTTGGGCACAGGATATAAGAATGGCAACAGTCCTAGATGTCGGACGTCCCAACGACCAGGGCTATTTCTATATGCTCAGAAGATTTTGACTCTCCAAGAACGGCTCACCTTTGGGGTCTGGATAGATCAGGGGTTTGGTAATGGGATATGGAGTCCTTGGGCCTGATTTTCAGTTGCCCTGCACCTGTGTAGCTGTCAGGTAAATGGCTGCTCAGAGTACGAGGCAACTGAGAATAAGGTTTCCATTCCCTTCTGTGCCAACAGATGAATTAAGCTCTCATGGGTGGATAGACTCTACTTTTGTTATTTTCTGATGGCTCCTCTGTCTTTCTCCTCTAACTATGCTCTGTACCATTTTTATGAAGTACACCTCTTCAAAACCCCTCCTTTTCCTCAGCTGGTTGCCTCCTCTCCTTGGTGTTTTCTCTTCTGATTACCTTACATTGCAGGCCTTTTATAGTAGGGAACCTGCCTTAACTATGGGTCTGACATTGATACCTTCAAGCAGTCTGACTACTTGTAGACTAACATGTTACTTTACAGGCTGAGTGAAGATAATAGACTCTGGCCCTGTATTGGTAAGCACTGCGTACCTTTGTGGCAGTGTCTAAATGGACCCTCGTAACAAGTGTGGTCGGCAGCCTAAGTAAATGGCTTCAGGGGCCTCCAATCCAGTCTTACCATTTGCGGCGTGGGTAGGCTCAGCAAAGAATGCTAGAATTGAATGGACTGTGGATCCTGCACTACTTCTGGGTTTTGAGATGAGGCACATGGGAGGGCAGCTTTCACTGCAATAGCTGATGCTGAGTCTGTCATGTGAGTAAAGGAAGAGCTTAGTCTCCAAGGCTGTCAATCCAGTGCCTTTCAAGTGTACTGAATTCATTTTAGCAGGGGAAACAAAACATCTCTGTAAGCAGCGTGGAGGTGCTGGTGATGGCATCATATTGTAAGCTTGCATTGAGATTTGCACTTTGAAAGAAGATTTCAATATCTTCATTAAAATTAAGGCTATCTCTCATATAAGTACTAATGCTCTGATCCAGAAATATCTTCGTTCCCTCAGCTTCCCTTGCTGTTATTTCAGTAAATGATCCCTTGGCTCTCATCCAGCTGTGTCCATGCAGACAGGCAAATAAAGCATCTTGAAACATTTTGGACCAGATTCTCATCCCTGCTGTAACTCCACTGTAATGGATGGAGTTACACCTCGCATGGATCTGGTGTGATTCAGAACGTTGGTCGTCAGTAGCAGAATACTCCAACGTACATGAGTAATCTTTTGTGCTAATGAGAACGCTGGACGCAAGAAGCTATGCAAATGCCCACTTTGATACATGTTTCCAGGCAAGTAAACAGCTCCCAGATTCATATGGTAACCATGGCATCTCACGTCTGTTTCCAGGAAGGACTATTCTGGAGAGTACACAATTTACTTAATCCCTTGTACTGTGCAGCCCACACAGCCATGGATCGACCCAGGAGACAAGCCATTGGCTTGCACTGCTCATGCCCCAGAAAGGTGAGGAGATGCATTAATCTCTTATTTCACTGCTTACTCCAAATGCGAGGCCTGTATACAGAGTGGTTATAAATGAGTTAAACTCTAGGGAGTGAAGTGTATGAGTAACTGATAGTTTGCGGGATCAGAACTGAAGAACCCTTCTGCAAAAGAAATCAAAGGGGATGGCTGTAGGAATGAGGTATAGTTATATTGAGGTGTGAGTGTGGTTTGGGCACACAAATGTCATAAATATTCAATAAAACCATGTAGTTATTGAGCCAGAATGTGTACAATGGGATGTGTCCTAGAGGCGGAGTAGAAATAGGCACAGCCCCACAAGATGGCATGGAATAGATCACAGTGTTGCCTTTGTTCTGTCTTTTTCAAGGACACTGTCAATCTGCTTGCATCATTTGCATGGACACTGCAGGCCTCTGACATGCAGCTACAATAGCAGAAATGAGAGGGTAGAAAGCTCCCAATAACCACAGATACTGCTCCACGCCAGGGCTTGAAGTGACATGTATATATAAATAGGGGTTTATAGTTTGGTTCTGTAACTCTCTGCATCCATGCTATACAAATCATTCCAGCCCCCTGCTAATTGTTTTGGACTCCAGCAGTGAGTGCGATTACTCACCACCCACATTAAGTCTATACTTTGGAGTCACTGGGAATGGTTTGTTTCATTACCTCTGAACGCTTGGCTCAGATGTCAGTAAAAGGTTTCTGAAATGCAGGGGAACACATGGCACTTTTTTTGTTTCCTTCTGCGTCTGTCAAGGACAATCTCTGGCACTGTATAGGCCTAATTGTCACAGCTGCTGAATATCAGTGGCTCCTGCAGGAGCTGCAGTTCTCAGGACCTCTGAAAATCAGAGTCTCATTGTTCTCATTCTCCTATCGGGATGACATTCACCACCCCCCGCCCAACCACATGCACTCAGACTGAGTATACAACATAAGGCTTGGTCTACACTAGGCAGGTAAGTCGATTGCAAATATGCAATTCTAGCTATGGCAATTGCCAAACTAGAATCAACTTATCTGCAATCGACTTACCTGACCATCCTCACGAAGGAAGGTTGACAGGAGAGTTTCTCTCATCGACCTCCCTTACTCCTCAGGATAGTGAGGAGTACAGGGGTCATCTGCCAACCCCCGATTGGTCTATTTTGCACATCTTTACCAGGCGTGCAAAATTGAACCCTGAATGGGTCGATCTTCCAGGTAATGTAGACGTGGCCTGAGAGTGCAAAGCAAGAGTTGGGTGTAGAAGACAAAATTCACTGTCCTAATGAATGTCTCCTCTTTGACCACTACTGAAAATGGGTTAATGGCCACTGTCTTTCTCCATCTCTTATGGGGCATTTGGGACTGTGAAACTCATGGTCATTCCCTTGGCCTGCCTGCAAATCCCACACCAATGCTTGGTGGCGTCAGTACCAGTTCAATGGCTTGCAAGTGGTGCAGAAACCCACAACTGATCTGTTTGCTTCCTCCCTAAGCAGAAGTTAGTCAGTAAAAGATATTACCTCACCCACCTTGTGTCTCAGCTTTCAGCTGGGATGGCTTCAATCATGTGCACTCGTTCTTCAAATGAGAAAGTTGCACCTTTGGAGCATAAGCCCTTTTATGAGACAACTACTATTTTGTACTAATGAGCATGGTGCCTCATATGCTTCAGGTTGAGACTGTAAGCATTAGGGCTACATCTACACTAGAAGCATCTCTCTACAAAAGTTACTGTAGAAAGAGATGTTCCGACAAAACTTCTGTCGACAGATTGCATCTGTGCATGAAAGCAGATCGATCTTTTGATCTGCTCTGTCAACAGAAGGGCCCCCTGGAGTATCTGCGCAGCTCTTTTGTTAACAGTTTCTGTCAACAAAATGCTTTTTGTGTGTAGATGCTCTGTGAGTTTTGGCTACAAAACCCTGGTTTTGTCTGCAAAACTCTCAAGTGTAGACATAGCATGGGAGATAAAGCTCAAAAATGTCAAATAGTAGTATGCCAGCTGCTGGCTTCTTCTGTAGACTCCCATGGAGGAAAATGCTGACTTTTGACATCTGAAGCGCATGCGAAGATAGGAATCTAAGTCCTAGACCAGGGGTTAGCAATCCCCATCACATGTGCCAACAGTGGCACAGAAGCCAATTTTCATTGGCATGTGAGGCAGGAGCTCAGCCCCACCCTTACTCCCCCATGCAGCTGAGAGCTGGCTCAAAGCCAGGCTGCCAGTGGATTAACAAAAGACCAGCTAATGCTATCAACCACCGGCTAAATGGTAAAGCTTTTTATATTTATTTATTTATTAATGAAGCTGTTGTAAGCAGGACTGTTAGTGACTTTAAAAAGTGTCACTGGCACTCAGACTGTACAAAGAAGTCAAAAGGTCAAATTTTGGCACCCTGCCTTGGAAAAGTTGCTGACCCCTGGCTTAGACTACATTCAGATTTTATAGAACTGCATTGATTACAGGTGCAATGTTTCACTGAAGCAATTACACCAGCATAAATCCTACAGTGTGGCTGTAGTTACCTGTATAAAGGTGCTTTATACCACTATAATTTACACTCCTTCCCATATGGCAATAACCTAGATCAGCATAAGCTCCTTTTTATCACTATAAATTACTGAATGGTGATGCAGACTAAACTACTTTAGGGCAGTGTGTGCTGATTTCACTATATTCATATGTTTAAAGTGGAAAGTTTAAAGTGGACAAGTTGAACCTGCATTTCCTTTTTTTCTCCTCCCCACTTTAGATTTCTGATCCCGATTGCTTTCCAGCAGACAAACCGCCCGGTTCCTGTCGTCTACTCTCTGAACACAGAATTTCAACTCTGTAACAATGAGAAAGTATTTTTGATGGATCCCACTAACTCTGAGATGTCTTTGGCAGAAATGGATTACAAAGGAGCTTTTTCAAAGGGTGGGACTTTTTCCTTCCCCTTGCAAGTTTATTTTATCTAGAGTCCAGCTGGGTAGCCTCTGCTATTGTGTAGGGGAAATGATGTGATATCGGGGCTTCATCTTGCCTCTGTGAGCATACTGTGTTACAGAATCATGCTAGAACTCTGTAGGAGTTGTATAACCATTATAACACAATGTCACACCATCTACATAGGCAACTCTAAAATCTGTCATGATACTATTCCCCAGCTGGATGGATTTGGTTGTGTAGATTTTTCTGAATTGTTCCTTTTCCTCCCTGTTTGTCCCTCCTTCCTTCAGTGCATGTAAATGTGATTGCATATTCTCTCAATCTTCTCAGGTCAAATCCTATATGGCCGTGTGCTGTGGAATCCTGAACAAAATCTAAATGCAGCCTACAAACTACAGCTGGAAAAGGTCTATCTCTGTACTGGCAAGGATGGTTATGTGCCTTTCTTTGACCCAACTGGAACAATCTACGACGAGGGGCCACAGTATGGCTGTATTCAACCCAACAGGCACCTAAAACACAGATTTCTGTTATTGGTAGGTTGTACATGGGACAGAATTGTGTCATTGAATTGTGGCAGCTGTGGAGATGTGGATGGTTGTGACAGGGCAGATTCTGGAACCATCTCTACGATAAACTGAGGAGAATCTGTGACAGGAACACTTTGTATTTTTGACATTGGATTTGTTTTGATAAACAAAGTTTATCAAAAGTTGAGTAAATCTCAAAGGAACAGGTTACACCACGTGGAGATGCAGGTCAGGGTTGAGGCACAATGAGGCCAACTCCATGTGAGGAAAATGAGATATTTAGCACGCAGGATAGCTAACACATCATAAATAACATGTTTGAAACAGTACTTGGTACCTCATTTAGATGAAGGCAGTGATGTTGAAACACACAATAGCTCCTTGGAGATAACAGTAGGCTTCCTGTGTTTAGCAAAGACGCTTGTGAAATGGCACCACATGTTCTTAATGTAGACAGGCCCTGACTGGACAAAAAGGGAAACTTGCCCAGCTGTTGTCCACCCTGCGCTTGTTTTCTGTATAAAACAGCCTCATGTTCTAGTCCTGTTGATCCAGCATCTTTGATGAGCATTAAATTCACTTTCTCTTCTTCACAAACATCCTGGAATTTTAAAATCCAGGCTGTGCGTTTGGTTTGGAGCTCAGGTTTTTTTAATACAGTCTGATCCATCATTCTCCCGAAGTCGTGTCTACCTCAGGCTACCTTGTCTCATCGTTTGCAGCTTTGGTCCCAGTGTGGATAGACAGACATGAGCTAGCCCTGCTTGACCTAACATGCTAAAAATAGCAGTGTGACCAAGGCCACTCAAACTGGTCTCTTGAGTGTGTACTCAGGGATCAGGCAAGTTTGTACTAGGGTTATTAGGCTGCTCTGCCACCCATACTGCCAGTGCCACACTGTAGTTTTTAGCATGCTAGCTACATGGGTCCTCGGGAGACAGCCTTACACCTGTATCCTACAATGCCACCACTGGGGGAATGCTTCCTAGGCTGGATATAAGACATTTAGAGCTCATCTATGGAAAACTGAGGAGAGTCCTTGTGATTTGGCTCTCCTTTTTCATGTAGAAGAAATAGGAAGTTTTACACCAATATAGTTGTTGCAACAGCCCTTTCCGCATATGGGGGGAAGTTTCCTAATCAGTTTAACAAAAATCCTTTTTCACTGTATGATCATTACTAGTGCACATAACAGTTAAACATGTTGCTATCAGCCTCTGAAATGAACCTTTACCATTCAGCAGCATAATAAAAGGTACCCGTAGCGCTATGAGCTAGTGTTTTCATGCCTCTATATATTAATACCCAGCAGTGGAGCATTTAGTTGAATAAACCCATTCTAGGAATAGTCCGTTACAAATCATACAAAATGCTGTAAATCTGGTTAGTTATAATTATTTCCTATGATGGGAACAGCATGTTCTTAAAAGTTATTCTTACCTAAAGCCTAGGGGTAGGCACTATGCAAAGCCACTTGCAAGGACCTGGCTTTGATGTGGGCATTAGTCTCTGACCTGGATGCTTGCTTTTGCAACTGAGAAGTCTGCAGATGCGACATGCTTAGCATCCTGCGGCTGTAACTAATTTATTGAGCCCCCAGACCCCTACCTGCATGGATCTCAATGCAGCAGCAGGATCTCCGTCTTCACTTTGATTTTTGAGCAAAGCTTTGTGTCCTTTTCGGCAAAGTCTTCCTGAGTCCAGTCAGCTGGGAATTGTTGGCTGTCTCTTGGGCTTTGAAGGATGAAGGAAAGTTGAAGTAGGAAATTGGATGAGACGCAGGACTGTAAGAGGCGCACAGGAGTCTCTCTCTGGGGAAGATAACAGAAATTGGACAAATTTGTGTTTAAAAATTATTTAAATTTCTCTTGGGAAAAAATAAAAGACAATATTAAGAATTACACTTAGGTCTCTGGATTAGCACCAGGAATTAAGAAGGTCTGTGCTTTAAGGAAGTTTCCAACATGAGAGGTTGGCCTTTAAGGGCACAAGAAAAGAGCAGGATAGGGTCAGCATAGGAGTAGGAGACAAAGAAATGAGTGAGAGATGCTCTGCTTGTGTCACTTTGCTGCTTCCTATGACGCATTAGCCAAAAATTCACCTTTGACAAATCTTACTTGTCTCATAGCTTTTGGTTGCCAGTTTGTGACTAATGCATGTGTCACCAGTAGTGCGTATTCACATTTCGTCAATACATATTGCTTTCTGTAAATTCCAGGACCGAAACCAACCTGAAGTAACTGATAAGTACTTTCACGATGTACCTTTTGATGCCCACTTTGCCTCTGAATTGCCTGATTTTCACTTGGTGAGCAGCATGCCAGGAGTGGATGGATTTACTATGAAAGTGGATGCCCTCTACAAGGTGCGTTGCATCTGATGGTACAGTACCACAAAACAAACCCTGTTATGCAGACAGTCCAAGGTACTTTGTGCTTTAGACTCTGGGCTCACCCTGCACACACAGAAGTCCAACACACACTAGGGCAAGCCTTGTGGCTTGGTCTAATTTTATGTGGAGAGAGGCAGCACATATTTTCCATGCCCAGAAACACTCTTCTGCACTTTAGGACACTAATGCCATATTGTGATCTACTAACAGATCTCCGTACCCATGCAGAGTCTTATAAAAACTCAGCTCGTATTGACTTCCTTACCTGCTTCTTTTTGTAGCCATCTTCAGGTAGGGAGTAGATTTCAGCATTCCAGCCCTGGCCTTTAGCTCTTAGTGTAGCAATTTGCTTAGCCCCTTTAACGTCTACTGAAGTCAGGAGAAATTTAGAGCAGTCTGCAGTTCTCTTTGGGTCAAACCGCTCACTTATAAAGGTGGAATCCCTAGACAGTGGGTGCTGTTTGTGCACAGTTACCATCCGGATATGTCTCAATGAGCAAGTCTAGAATATGCGCTAGACCTGCACTGGCAATAAGTCCATGAAGGAAGTAGAGGGCTTTGCAGATGTTAGTCACGTTGAAGATACCTGTTGACTCCAATGCACATTGAGTCAGCCTCTTAGTCAGTACCTGGCCCAAGGACAAGGAACTTGTTTTTCCCTGAGATCCGTCTCAGCTCACCTTAAAATCATTGTTGGAACAAGAGGCATAAGATGGGAGAATTTTATGAACTGAATGAAATAAATATGTATTATTTTCTGTGCCCCCGTGCTTTTCCCGCCTTTTCCCATTGAACTCAGGGCTGCTCAGCATTCTTCAGGCTCAGAGTCTGGGTTAGACAATGCATATAGTTCAGACAAACTCCAGCACATAAGCTGTAGATCAAAAATGCAGTTGGGCTTTCCACCCAACACCCAAAATATATGTATTTGTTTGACCTTCCATAACATAGTGCAATATTTTAGTTTTTAAAATGTATTTGTAATTATTTTATAATGACAGATTAGATCTCCAAGCCACTCAAACAGTCTATTTTAAAATAGCTATTGTTCATGAATAATTTATAAGTGTTATTGTCACAGCTACAAGATCCGGCCAAAACCAGCAAACAGATTGACAAAAAAAAAATTACATTTCTTTAATTTGAAATGCTGATTTTTCAAAAATCAAATGTGGTCAAACACTAAGAAATTAAAAATAATCAAATTATGAATTTTGGGGATAAGACTTTAAAGACATTGACACATTAAAAAGGAAGCTAAAAAAGTCCAACCAACTTTGTTAGTGTTTCTAGCCAGAGGCAGAACATTTAAAAATTATTAACATTTATTTGTGGAATATTTGCTCCCATTTTTTGGTCAGCTCCAACTGTTCGTTACGGGTCACCAAGCTATGTAATAGTGTGATGGCTACCATCAGGGTCAACATGTGGAGAAATGAATGGGAGTCTCCAGAGCTAAAACCGCGAGGTGTTAAAGCTTCCCAAGGACTGTAACAGGCCCATATCTTGTATGAATTAGCACAGAGAGGGAGCCTTTTATACACATTTGCATACAGTAGCACTTGCACACTTCCATCCGTTTTGAACAGAATTCTAGCATCATGTCAGCTAATATACCAGGGTAACGTCTCGTGTGTGTGTTCTGTCATAAAGGTGGAAGCTGGACACCAGTGGTACCTTCAGGTGATCTATATCATTGGCCCAGAAACCATTGCAGGGCCCCGAGTTCAACGTTCTCTCACTCACCACCTAAAACGCAGCCGCAGGGACCTGGTGGACAACCACGGCAGGCTGATTCTGGATGACTCCTTGATCTATGATAATGAAGGTGACCAAGTCAAGAATGGCACCAACATGAAATCACTGAGCC
The DNA here is from genome assembly GCF_033958435.1 of Carettochelys insculpta. Lineage (NCBI taxonomy): Eukaryota > Metazoa > Chordata > Testudines > Carettochelyidae > Carettochelys > Carettochelys insculpta. The sequence continues at coordinate 126,838,797 of NC_134140.1, read as the reverse complement.
TGGATGTTCAGGAAGCAGTAGCAGCTGCTTCCTTATCACAAACAGGGGCTTCCGTAGGCAGTGCTTTTGCTGCCATCATGCTGCTGCTGCTTGTGCTTCTGTTAGTTTGCTTCGTAACCAGTAAATGTCAAAAGCAGAAGAAGAAGAAAAATCCTGCCAAAGATGTCATGGAGGAGTATCCTCTCAATACCAAGATAGAAGTACCCATGAAAAACGTAGAAAGGGCGGAGAAGAACGTAAACAGACAATACTGCACTGTGAGGAATATCAATATACTAAGTGACAGTGAAGGTGCTTACAAGGTCAAAGCCACTAAGGTCAAACAAGTGAACTTAGAGGTCAAAGTTCACAACAATTTACATGATGGAACGGAAGTTTGAGTGTGCACTTTTTTTTTGTAAAAGCCTTTTATAAATTGTAAAAAAATATTAAAAAATGGACTGGTATTTTTATAATCTTGTGGCAAAGGGAAGAATATAGCTTTGAGTGGTGGAAAGCAATGCATCGTCCCCTGCTTCAACTTGCAACTGAGCTACCTCCTTCAAAGCTGGACAGCCTGAGAGCAGAAGACATTGAAACTTTCATGTGGGTGTCTTTACCGACACTCAGCTCTATTTTACGCTGCACCACTTTTATAACTGCATTCCTGGCAGCCAAATATTTAGGCAAACTCTAGAGCAGGGGTCAGCAACTTTTCTAAGGTAGGGTGCCAAAATGTGACCTTTTGACCTCTGGTACAGTTGGCGTGCCAATGATACTTTTTAAAGTCACTAATAGTCCTACTTACAACAGCTTAATTAATAAATAAATAAAGATGCAGGGTTTTACCATTTAGGTCATGGGTGTCCAACCTTTTGGCTTGCCTGGGCCGCATACAAAATATATAATATAGTTAATGTATATAAATCACATAATAATGTTAAAAGTTTACGATCTTGTGGGGCCGCATTACTAGCTGTCCAGGGCTGCATGCGGCTCGCGGGCCGCAGGTTGGACACGCCTGGTTTAGGTGGTGGTTGGTAGCAACAACTGGTCTGTTAAGCCACAGGCAGCCTGGCTTTGAGTAAGCTCCTGGCTGCATGGGGGAGGAGGAATGGGGCTGAGCTTCCACCACATGTGCTGATGACAATCAGCTCGTGTGCCATGATTGGCAGGTGTGCTAGAGTTAGCTGACCCCTGCTCTAGAGTGAATTTAATAGGAACAGTTCATTCTAATGGGGCTTAACAATGCTGGAAGATGAACAGTGCCAATTCCTTACATCAAACAGTGTTCAGCAATGATCCCTTGTAAGAGCTGGAATATATTCAGTTCCACTGTACGTACTGCTTGTCCTTGCTCTTCCTTTATGCTGGAAGACACCATGCAGAATCTGACAGTGTTGTTTAAGAATGCAGTCACAGCTAGTTCTGAAGTTGATGCCAGTATCTTCTCAATGGGTGAGCTGCATAAAAGTGAAATGCTCTTAGAGAAATTCATCCCATGCAGAGGACTCACATGCAGCTGTGGGCATCACTTAAACACAGTGTTAAAGGGGAATTAAGTAGGGCCAGGACCTTCTCCACCAGAGTGATCGTCTCACACACGGTTGAGTATAAATCTTCTCTTGTTCTCCATCCTCCCACTGATTTCACTCTGACAGTTCAAAGCGTCGGTGTCACCACCTCCTTTCAACTCAATGGAATTTGGAACCCAAAATAATCTCTGGTCTCCCAGTCTGTAGCAGCATATTTCTCTGTTATGCTATAAGATGAAAACAACTTGCACTGGGAGCACTCTACCACGCCAGTTCAAAGAACTATTTGGAGCCATCTAGATGAGGGAGTTGTCAACTTGGGGGTTAGAGACAGATGTTGGCATGTCAAAATGCCCTTTCCGTGCTGTTAGCTGGGATGAAGTACCAGCTAAATCTGAGCTGTATGGGAGGAGTCCTAGTGTTGGGAACTATTAATAGAGATAAGCGGTTGAAACATTACAAATTTTGCTTTTCGTTCTGTAGTGTGTTATATGTCCATGGTGCTGCGCAAGCGTTAATGAAACTCTCGGCATTATTCCAAACTGATACTTGATTTCGATGAGCTACCACACCTGTTCTGCCCTGACCTTCACTCACGTACAGTACTGGTGGAACAACTCTTCTACTGCATGATGCACTAGAAAAAACATGTGTTTGCAAGCACACCGTGCCTCTTATTTGTTAAACTATTGCCTGATCTGCAATGCTTTTCAAACTCATCAATAATCCTTAGGCTTCTGGGTGTACTTTACACTGTGTGGGCCTGTAACACACACTTAGCTCCCCAGCTTTGATTTCCAGTTCTGTGCTCAACTGCCTGCAAATTTTAGGGGTTCTAGTTTCCCACCTTATTTGGAACCCCACAGAACAACCTGTGTCTAAGTTTGTAAAAAGGTTTAATTCATTTTTAAATTTAAATAAAATAGGAAAAAATCCAAAATTTACTCAGGCCACAATAGAGCAACTGCAACTCTGGTGCTTAATTTTTCCACTCACGCTTTATATTAAGGTTACATTTATAAACAGGTTACAAATTATTAATAGACATCTTCATAACTTAATAAATAATCATAAGGTAATTTTCATGAATGCTTTCTGTAGAAGGGGGAATCGGGGTGTAGAGTCAGCAGTGACTTGCCCAACGTGACCCAACAGACCCCAGTGACAGAGCCAGGAAGAGTCTTAAGTCTCCAAAGTCCAGGGACAGTTCACTGGCCATTAGGCAACAATGGTTAATTAATTCTTTTAGAGACCAACAGTTTGACACGTTTATTATATGTATAAACATCTGTATCTTAGATCTGCAATGTGCTTATAACATCCCTGCTCATTCCTGGTAGCTCAGGCACTTGGTTTACCACTACATACTCATACCAAACATGTTAGTCTGTATCCGCAAAAACAACAAGAAGTCCTGTGGCACATTATAGACTAACAGATTTTTTTAGAGCATAAGCTTTTGCTGGCAAAGACCACTTCGTCAAATGCATTCTGACAAAGTGAGTCTTTACCCATAAAAGCTTATGCTCCAAAAAATCTGTTAGTCTATAAGGTGCAACAGGATTTCTTGTTGTTTTTACTCATACAAAAGTCACACTACTACTACTTAACCCGTTTACTCTGAGTGGAACATAGGTCATCTACAAGTATCCTCCATTTCACTCTCTTGGGACAAAACTTCCTGCTGACTCCAGGAGTGCCTCAGCTGTTGTCTTTCAATCTCAGTAGATCTGAGACCACGTCTGAGGTCTTCTTCTTTTGCATTTCCTTGCGGGTTCCATTTGAGAGCTTGACATGGACCTTGCTGGATGATGGTTTTCTGAGTGTGGCCTAGCCATCCCCCACTTTCTTCTCTTGATTTGAACATCAAATGGTTCTTGTCCTGCTCTGTTCCAAAGCTCCTCATCTGTGATAAAGTCTTGCTATTTGATGTAAAGAGCACACTCTTCACATTTGTGTTGAAGATTCAGACCTACCTTAAAAAAAATCAGTATTTTTAATTGTCAAAGACCTGATATTCTCTTTTGAGTCTATTAGGCGTTTGGCCAGAGAGTATTTGTTAATTTTCCCACAGATTCAACAGCAACTGGATAATGCACATAACTGTAGTATGTAAGGTGCAGTTTCTGAGTGGAGATGAGATCTGATCTTTTTCAGCATAAATATTTACAGGGGAGCTGTTCTCCTTGTGAGGCATGCAGCCCTCTCCCATCATTTATTATTTAACTGTAAGTTCTGCATGGCAAGGACTGTCTGCTTTGAGTCCAGACCAACACTGAGTTGGTTATTGCCTAACACTAGATATATCATAGCGTTAAATGGGAATTTCACGCCTATATTTATGGAAACTGAGAGGCAGAAAGCAGCACCAGAGCACCTGATTTGACACACAGTGTACTGATAAAACCTGGGATCTCTCCTGTGTAGTGTTCACAAAATAAATACAGGAACCATCCCCTGCAGATTAATTATGACAATGTCATCGTAGTGACTTGCTTATGGAAAATGAAAAAGCCTGCAAAATTTGGTATGTTCTGTCACCTGCCTTTGATTATCAAAACCCAACCTATTAGACGCACACTTAAAATGGAAGTGTTGAAGTTCTGGATTTCTGACTTAATCATTTTATTCACAGTTATCAACTGAGTTATATCTGTTGATCAAAAATGTGGGTGGTGGTTCATTTCCTTCAAATATGTAACACCAACATAGTCTCAGCTTCTGCAGTTTGCTTATTAATGAACTATAAAGCCTACTGTACTTTATTTTTAATGCATTGAAGCTAGTACAAATGAAACCTTGGAAGATTGTATTCTCTTGTGTATTATGGTGCTGTAAAAAATAAAAACAGATGGTGCAATGTTACAGTTCTCCATATTTGTACAGCTGCTTTAACCTGATGATGCTGGGGACATTATTTCTGTTTCTGAGAAATAATAACCTTGAGACAGGCTTATGTAGGACTGCATTTTGCTGACTTTATGTGTATATGTTCTGATATCCTCCATTTATTTTACTATGCATTGCACCTGTCCCACCCATGTGAAAACTCTCTGATATGATTTGACTAAATCACTTGTGGTGCTGTCAACCTGTTTTCTTGAAGCTCATAATTTATATATTTTGACTCTCAATCTGTTGGTTATGGACTTAATGATTTTGATGCACAATGACATGTCACAATACATTTCTTTTTGGCTAATAAATGTTTTGGGTACTTTTTGATACAATCTTTCAATTGATTTAATTCTTATGACACACACCTCTCTAGAGTCTGGCTGGGATGACTTAGTGGGGGTTGATCCTGCTTGAAGCAGGGGGCTGGACTAGATGACCTCCTGAGGTCCCTTCCAGCCCTATGATTCTAAATCTTTGAATTTTATTCTTTTAAAGGGAATCCCCATCTGAAGTTCCTGCCCTCTGCTGGGTGTAGACAACCGTGGTGGTTCCTTCCCTGCTGATTGCATTGTTAAACTAGTCTCCAGTACAAATAAAAAGACTGCAGAATTTGGCTACGCATGGTTTGAGGGGTTGGACTCATCTCATACATGCATCTCCTAGAGCTGGAAGGGACGTTAGGAGGTCAGCTAGTCCAGTTCCCTGCCTTTTTAGCAGGACTAAGCACTACCCCTGACATCTAATTGCCCTAGTCCCTAAATAGCCTTCTGAAGGATTGAGCTGACAAACCTGGGGTTTAGCATACCAATGCTCAGACCACTAAGCTGTCCCTCCCCCCTAGAGAATTTGAATTCCTTTAAGCTGCCTGGTCCAAATGCAGCACATCTGTGAAGTTCTTTGGGGGCTAACTCGACATGCATATCCCAAGAATATTAATGATCAGTGAGAAGTCTCAGCCATGTTAGTCCGTATCTTCAAAAACAACGAGTCCTGTGGCACCTTACAGACTAACCGATATGTTGGAGCATAAGCTTTCATGGGCAAAGACGTGCTTGCCTTTGCCCACAAAAGCTTATCACAGAATCACAGGACTGGAAGGGACCTCAGGAGGTCATCTAGTCAAGCTCCCTGCTTCAAGCAGGATCAACCCCCACTAAGTCATCCCAGCCAGGACCTTGTCCAGCCGGGACTTAAAAACTTCAAGGGATGGAGAATCTACCACCTCTCCAGGCAACACATTCCAATGCTTCACCACCCACCTGGTGAAGTAGTTTTTCCTAATATCTAACCTACACCTTTCCCTCTTCAACTTCTGACCATTACTCCTTGTGCTGCCATCTGATACCACTGAGAACAGTTTTTCACCCTCCTTTTCAGAGCTCCCTTTCAGGAAGTTGAAGGCTGCTATTAAATCACATCTAAGTCTTCTCTTCTGCAAACTAAACAAGCCCAAATCCCTCAGCCTATCCTCATAGGTCTTGTGCTCCAGACCCTTAATCATTTTTGTTGCCCTTCACTGAACCTGCTCCAGCAAATCCACATCATTTTTATACTGGGGGGCCCAAAACTGGACACAATATTCCAGATGTGGCCTCACTAGTGCTGAATAAAGAGGAATAACTACTTCTCTAGATCTGCTCGAAATGCTCCTCCTAATGCACCCTAGTATGCCGTTAGCCTTCTTGGCTACAAGGGCACACTGTTTACTCATATCCAGCCTTTCATCCACCATAACCCCTAGGTCCCTTTCCATCGTACTGCTGCTGAGCCAGTTGGTCCCCAGCCTGTAACAATGGTTGGGATTCTTCCGCCCCAGGTGCAGGACTCCACACTTCTCCTTATTGAACCGCATCAGATTTCTTTTGGCCCAATCCTCCAATTTATCCAGGTCCCTCTGGATTCTCTCTCTACCCTCCAACATATCTACCTCTCCCCCTAGTTTTGTGTCATCCGCAAACTCACTGAGGGTGCAATCCAGTCCCTCATCCAGGTCATTAATAAAGATGTTGAATAACACTGGCCCCAGAACCGAGCCTTGCGGCACTCCGCTTGAAACAGACCGCCATCCAGATATTGAGCCATTGACCACTACCCGTTGGGCCCGACCATCAAGCCAGCTTTCTATCCATCTTATAGTCCAAGGATCCAATCCATATTTTCTTAACTTATAGACAAGAATGTTGTGGGAGACCATATCAAAAGCCTTGCTGAAGTCAAGGTATATCACATCCACTGACTTCCCCATGTCCACAGAGCTTGTTACCTTGTCATAGAAGCTAATCAGATTGGTCAGGCAGGACTTGCCCCTGGTGAATCCATGTTGGCTACTTTTGATCACTTTCCCCTCTTCCAAGTGCTCCAAAATGGATTCCTCGAGGATTCCCTCCATTATTTTCCCAGGGATTGAGGTAAGGCTGACGGGTCTATAGTTCCCTGGATTGTCCTTCTTTCCTTTTTTAAAGATGGGCACTACGTTTGCCTTCTTCCAGTCATCTGGTATTTCCCCCGATCTCCAAGAGTCTTCAAGGATAATGGCCAAAGGTTCGGCAATGACCTCTGCCAATTCCCTCAGTACCCTGGGATGCATTAAATCCAGACCCATGGACTTGTGCACATCTAGTTTTTCTAGATAGCTCAGAACTTGTTCCTTCCCCACAGATGGCCGCCCTCCACCTTCCCATACTGCATCGTCTAGGACCGTCATGGGGAAGTTGACTTTGTCCATGAAGACTGAGGCAGAAAAAGCATTGAGTACTTCAGCTTTTCCTGCATCATCTGTCACTAGGTTACCTCCCTCATCCAAAAATGGCCCCACACATTCTCTGATAACCTGTTTATGGTTCACATGCCTGTAGAAACCCTTCTTGTTACTCTTCACATCCCTTGCCAGCTGCAGTTCCAATTGTGCTTTCGCTTTCCTGATTACTGCCCGGCATTCTCCAGCCGTATGTTTATACTCCTCCTTAGTCAACTTTCCATGTTTCCATTTCTTGTATGCATCCTTTTTGAATTTAAGCTGACTAAGGATTTCCCTGTTAAGCCAAGCTGGTTGCCTACCACGTTTGCATTTCTTACTACGCAACGGGATTGTTTGTTCCTGTGCCTTCATTAAGACTTATTTGAAATACTTCCAGTTCTCTTCAACTCTTTTCCCCTTCATATTTGTTTCCCAAGGGCTCCTGCTCATCTGGTCTTTTAGAGAGTCAAAGTCTGCTCTTCTGAAATCAAGGGTCTGTATGTTACTGCTCACCCTTCTTCCTTTCGTTGGGATCCTGACATCTACGATCTCATGGTCGCTGCAGCCCAGGTTCCCTCCCACTTCTATTTCTTCTACTAGTTCTTCCCTGTTTGTGAGCAGCAGGTCAAGTTGCGCATGGCCCCTGGTTGGTTCCTTCAGCACTTGTACCAAGAAGTTATCCCCAACATTCTCCAAAAACTTCCTGGATTGTCTGTGTGCTGCTGTATTGGTCTCCCAACAAATGTCCGGATGATTAAAGTCTCCCATGAGAACCAGGGCCTGTGATTTGGAAGCTTCACTAAGCTGCCTGAAGAAAGCCTCATCCATCTCCTCTCCCTGATCTGGCGGTCGATAGCAGACACCAACTACGACATCGCCTCTGTTACTTCCGCCTCTGAGCTTAACCGAAAGACACTCCAACGTGTCAGTTAGTCTGTAAGGTGCCCCAGGACTCCTGTTGTTTCTGAGGGATCCATGAGTAGTTTTTCCAGCGAGATGTTACGTGCCACGTTGGGGGCCTCGAATCACACCACTGGTGCACGACCTGGCACACGGGCACGCTTAGGTCACCCTCCGGCAAAAGAGGAGCTTGCTGGGGCACCCCTATTCCGACTGCTGCAGCAAAGAGCATCACCTCAAAACACCAGCGCGTCGCCCGGCAGGAAGCGGAACGAGTCACCCGCCACCCCGCGGCTACGTCGCTGCAGAATGGGCACGAGCCACCTCCTCAGGGTCGCGAATTCAAACGGGCGCGCGCCGAGGGGCGGGGCCCGGCGAGGAGCGCTCGGTGCCTGGCGCCGGCGGGGGAGCGGCCGGGTCCGGGGGGGTGCGGCTGGACCGCCTCTGGCTGCGGGGCAGGTGGAGCCAGCGCTGGGGGCGGGCCCGGGCCCGGGCGGCGCCCGCTCCTCTTCCTGCTGCGCCGGGTGCCGTCGGCTGCCGCTCTTCGCCGGCCGCGGGGACTTCCAGGTACGTGGTTCCGGCGGGCGGGGGGCTGGGTTCGCCTCCCTGCGTCCCTAGGGGGAGCCCCGGGCCAGCTCGCAGCGGGGAGCGGAGGCGCGTGGCTGAGCGGGCCGCTGCTCGGCTCGCGCCGCCGGGGGGGGCGGTGTGTCCGCCTGCCCCCCCCGGCCCTCTCCCCTCCCGGGCCGCTTGCACCGCCCCCCCTCCGATCGCTCCAGCGGGGCAGGGGGGAATCTGTGCCGGGGGCAGCCGGCAGCCTCTGAGCCCCCCGAAGGAGAGAGAGGAGCTTCGGGAGGGTTGGAAAACCAGCCAGGCCCGGATCAAACCCACTTCTTCCCCGGGGCCACGTCTGCACCACGGTCATCCTTCCACAGATGCTCTCCCGGGAGAGATCTTCCGAAAAAAGGCCTTTGGAAAGGGCACGTCCACACACGCAAGCACCATCCGCTCTGCGGTCATGCAGCCCCAGCTCTTTGGAAAGAACAGGGCAGGGATCGAAAGATCCCCTGCTGTGAGGATTCCCCTTTCCAAAAAAAGGGCCCCTGGGGCTTCTGCACAGGTTTTTCCCCCCACCCCCAGGCATCTTCTGGAAAAAGGTGCTTTTCCCTCTCTGGGAGAGGAAGAGGGCCCCTGGAAAAAGATGCGATTTCAGAACAGAAGAGTGCAGCTTGTGTGTAGACACGTCCCAGGTTCTTTCAAAAAAGGCCCGGCTTTTGCAGAAGAATTTGCTAGTGGAGACAAAGCCCAGGTGTTTGTGTGCGACTTCGCCTTAATCTTCTCTTAGCTATGGTTCGGGGGGCTCTCAGATATTTTCACACCTTGCCTTGTGGGCCACAGGTTGTCCCATGGCAACGGAGCAGGTGTTTACATGAAAGATGTTGAGTGGTTCCCGTATGGTTTTTAGTACTGAGACCAGAGGGCTGGAAACAAGGAGGAACAGTCAGTGGTTTGTGGTCAAACAGCTGTCCATAGACTGTCAAAAAGGGGTGGGTAGTTTTAGGTCCTAATCCAGGGGTGGGCAAAATCAGCACTGGTGAGGATCCAGCCCACATTGCTGATGAGCAGAGCCTGCATGCTTACAGCCAGCAGCCTGGGTTCAGTGTCACTCCCCACAGCTTGTTGCCTTTGCTGCCGAGCTGCTCTTCGGATTCTCCTGCTAGCTGTGTTGAGAGTGCAGGGATGTAAGGGGACAGGGTAGTGCTGAAGTTGGGGTGTTCCCCTGCTCCTGTACCTCATCCCTGCAGAGCAGGGACAGGGGGAGAGGCAGACACACAGCAAAGCTTCTGCAGAGTCAGGAGTAACAGCAGGACAGATGTCCCTTAAAGAGACAGAGGGTGGCATCTCTCAAACTTACCCAGCAGCAGCCAGCAGACACACACTGTGTCACTGTCACACATACCCAGTCTGTGCCCCACACACATACTGTGTCGCTGTCACATGTATACTGCAGCACACTCAACCTGTACCACAAAGTCTCTCTCTCACACAGTATTCCTCTTCCACACTCATACACACTCCCTGTCACTCTTTGTAGCCCCCAGCTCCAACCCTTTTGTCCAAGGCCCAGCCCTTTCCAGTGGGGGCAGAGCTGGCCCATGACCGGTATTAGAATTAATGGTGGAGTGGCCCCCCTGACAAAATTATTCCCCACTTCTGTTTTAATCCCACGAGTAGTTTTGGAACTTCTGAACTACTCTGTTTCATTTTCAGGAGTAAACTGACATAGCTCTGGTGGATATGACTTGCAGACCAAACGTCCTAAAAATATTTAGTAACAGATTTCTTTTAAACCCCTATTTTTCAAATAAATCCTATCTTTAAGAAAGAAGCTGCCCAGCAGCACTCTTTGAAAGCAAAAGAAACCACATGTAGTGTTTCATGGAATTCATATAGTGGAGGACCATACCGGCTCAGAAGATTCACTGAATGTAATGGATAGTATTTGTCATTTAGTTTTTTGATGCTTAGTAGTGTAGTGTAGATACGTAATGAATGGGAAAGAGTGACAGGGGATGAATCATTTGGTGATTACAAGTTCTGCCCATTCCCTCTGGGGCTCCTGGCATTGCTTGCTGTTGGAAGACAGGCTATTGGGCAAGATGGACCTTTTGTCTGACCCAGTATGGTCATTCTTACAACCAAAAGGGTCCAAGGATTCCAGCCAGTAGAGGCACAAGGCTAAAATCCATGGGATATGACAACAATATATAATAAAAATATGCAGTGTTTAGTAAACAGATCAGCCTCATTAATAAGAAACTTCAACTTCATGCCTTTAAACTACAAAACTAAGTCAAAACAATCTCAAATTTCTTTTGGGGGTGATGGAAAAATCTTGGATGAATCTCAAAAGGAAAGATTAAAAGATTGCTACACACTTCTGAAGCCTGAATGATGGACATTTTATTGTAGAATTAAGTGTGGTGGAAGAAACGGATAGTTTTCAGCATTGCTCCTGTGAATGTAAAGCAATATACATAAACCAATGAACACATTCAAAACTCCTATTAGTGTGAGGAACAAGTTAACGTTGGACTAAAGCCTGAAATCATTACTCACAAAAGTCCTTCTCCTGTAAGAAGTACCCTTAAAACCAAAGGGAAAGGTGAGGCTGAACAGGAAAGGGCCCAAGATTTTTAATTCATTTCAAAAGATAATACAGATTGAATCTCTCCCATCTGGCACCCCTTGGGACCTGACCAGTGGCAGATGAGAGAATTTTCCAGACCACGGGCGGTCAGTATTGTCTAGCAGCATTACCAACGTGTCCGCTGCTTACTGGGCTCGTAGAAGACATTTAGGGGTAAAATGGAGCTAAATAACAGCACAGAACACTGAAAGCCAGGACTGGTGTTTTTAAACAAACTTTATGGGACTGCAGGAAGTTTGGCTACACCCATGATACGTGAACAACAAGAAGTCCTGTGGCACACTATAGACTAACAGATAGTTTGGAGCATAAGCTTTCCTGGGCAAAGACCCGCTTTGTCAGATGCATGAGTTGGGGGGGGCGCAATTCAGAGGAGTATTTAAAGAGGGGGGTCCCAGTAAAAGGGAGAGTCAGAGTTGACAAGGTCTATTCAGTCAGGATGGAAATGGCCCATTATCAGAAGTATACATCAAGAGAGGAGAAATCAGATCAGTCAGAGGGGATGTGGCCCATTGTCAGATTCTAATTTGCAGGTGTGAACTTCCAAAGCCGAGAAACTGCTTTTGTAAGGGGCCAGCCACTTCCAGTCTCTGTTTAATCCTTGGTTGATGGAGTCAAATTTGCAAATGAATTGCAGCTCAGAGATTTCTCTCTCCATTTTATTTTTGAAATTATTTTGTTGTAGGACTGCTACTTTTAAATCTGTTACTGTGTGTCCAGGGAAATTGAAGTGCTCTCATACAGGTGTTTGTATGTTACCATTCCTGATGTCTGATTTATGTCCATTTATTCTTTTACGTAGAGACTGTCCAGTTTGGCCAACGTAAATTGCAGTGGGGCATTGCTGGCACATGATGACATATATTTTATTAGTAGATGTGCAGGTGAAGGAGCCCCTGTTGGTTTGGTTGATGTTAGGTCCTGTGATGAGATCACTGGTGTAGATATGTGAGCAGAGTTGGCAGTGAGGTTTGTTGCAGGGATTGGTTCCAGCTTTAGAGTTACTGTGTTGTAGTCTATAGTTGCTGGTGAGAATTTGTTTAAGCTTGGCAGGCTGTCTGTAGGCAAGGACAGACCTGCCTCCCACGGTCTGTGAGAATGAAGTATCATTGTCCAGGATGGGTTGCAGATTACTGATAATACACTGGAGAGGCTTTAGCTGGGAGCTATATGTGATGGCCGCTGGTGTTCTCTTGTTTTCCTAGCGAGGCATGTGGTCACCCAGCTAAGTAAAATCATGCTGGACCACGGATATTACCAAACAAGAGAGTTCCAGACTAGGGAGGTTCAACCTTTAGTCATATCCTTTCACCATAAATGGGCTCCTGCTAGCAGAGGTTACAAACTGCTTTTGATTTAGTTAAGCCATTTTAAATCTAATTCAGCAAAGAAAACTCAGTTTGCAGGAGACGTAAAACCAGACTGTTAATAAACCTGGTTTTCCTAGTCAGGATATAAGGTGATAGACAGGCACAAAAAACCAGACCTGATAAGAGGTGTGAGAGAATGGAGAGTCTGCCAACTGTTAAGACATTTTCCAGCTATTTGTTCCTATAATATCAGGAAGGTTGGGAGGATTTAGTTTAAACAAAACACTGAGCTGAGCAAGTATGTTTAAACAGCGCGTCTGCCAAATGGAAAATCCATATAAGGTTTTGGCTGAGGACCCCAAAACTCTGTGATGTTTTTGCTCTGACAGCATACAAAGTATGCTCCAAGACTCAACAGAGTTTTATGGATTCCTAGGAGAAGTTAACTCATTTACTTTTAAGTCCTTATAAACTTTTACCTTAGCTCTCGGAAAAAGAAAAAAAAAGTCTCTGTTTTTTTAAAGATTGGACAGTTGATGCTTTGTTTTGTATTATGAGTAAATGTAAATTAACACAATGTCTTTATCTGTTCGTATCTTTTTCAGGTTTTTGGTGAAATAATCAAATCATGGCATCAGTTTGGGTGAGTTTAAAAAATTACTACCGGACTTTCCAGATAGTCTCTTCCCTTAAAACCTTCCTTCCTGGAAAAGAAACAAAATCAAACTTTCTCAAACACAGTTGTTTTTCGCTTCTAATGGTTGTTAGTTCAGTGGGAGCATCAGTGATGGTTGCTTTTGAAAAACAGGCCAATTATAGGCACCTAAATTTGGATTTAGGAGATTAGTTTAGGACACACATTTTTTTAAAGTCCTGGCCTAAGTGCACGCTTCACCTTTTTAGTTTGTTTCCAGACCTTTTGACCCCTGACGCCCTCAAGAACTAGCCGTCTGGTGAAAGAGAGCTCCATGTTTTCATGAAGTGTCTCTCTGTGGTACTGTGGATGTGGAAAATAAATGGGAAGGAAGCTCAGGAATGGGAGTCTGCCTGGGAATTGTTTTGGAGCAAGCCATTGGGAATCGGGATTTCTGAGGTCCTGTCCCTGATTCTTCCACTGACCCTGTGTGAACTTCAGCGTGCTTCGAATATAAGAATAATGGAAAGGGGTCATCATTTCTATAGACTTCACACACAGCACAACTTTCATCCCACACTGCACTTAAATCTATGTACCCCTGGCCAAGTACATGAAATTTTCTGATTAGCCTTGACAGGATTACAGATTGAACTTCTCTAGTCCTGCATCCTCGGGACCTGCCTGGTGCCAAACTAGAGAATTTGCTGGACCATGGGAAGTCAGTATTGTCTGCCAGCATTATCAACACTTCCACTGCTTATTGGTCTCTTAGAAGACATTTAGGGGTAAATTAGAGCTAAAGAACACAGAACACTCAGAGCCAGGACTGGAGTCTGAAAACAAACTTTATGGGGTCACAGGACATCTGGCTAACTAAAATCGTACCTGACCACTGTATTTTCCTAGATCTGTGAGTGCTGGACTAGAGAGGCTCTACCTGTACATCGATTCAGTGAAGTGTGTGTGCTGTTCCTGGAAACTTGCTTGTATTCTAGCATTTTTACTGGCTTGAACATGAGCACAAATACACATAAGAGAATTTCTTGTGGGAGATAAATGCTATGCCATTGAATTAATGGTGCATAGAATTGAGAGACCCATTAAAACAAAGAACATTTTACGAAGTGGGCAAAATTCCCCCCGGGTAGCTTCACCAAATTGACCTAATGCAAGTGAACTTTGCTTGGCCACTACCTAGTTCTGTTTTATATGGCTTCTTTCACAGCCATCTTAGCTGTAAAGTCCTGAATTCTGATCCCTCGGTGTCCTTACCCTCTGCATAAACCGGTTACAAAAATGACTCACCTGTGCTGAATGAACTTTTCGATATAAATGGATTAGCTGGCTCATATGTGTTAATGTTAAACATAGGTTCATAATTGCTAACTCTAAATCTGTCCCTGCCAAAAAGAGAATAAACAACTCCAACTCCTTCGATAAATATTGACACCTAAGACGGCTCCAACCAATGGCATGAAAAGTGATGCACATTGGATGGTAATTTCAAAGCAAGGATAATTGTTTCATCTGGCCGGAGAAACTGGCTAGGTGAGTTAAGGGAAAGCATTTCTAACTGGCTGGATTGTGGATGAGAAGTGACTACCAAAACTGTAATGGAAGTAGATCTGGTTGATACTACTCCCTGCAGCATCAATTTTGAAAAAACTACCTGTTGCCATGTAGACAGAATAAATCCTCTAAACTGAGAACTAACAAAGCAAGGCTGGGTCTGCGCTCACCCCAGAAGATTGAACACTTAAGTTTGATCTTCCAGGGTGCTGTTTCGTGCATGTGCAAACCAGCATATTCCGAGGTCATTGTCGACCCCAGAACTCCTTGCAAGCCACAAGGATTAAGGAATACCAACAGGAGGAGCACTCGCATCAGCATTCTGCAGTGAGGACAGGGACAAATATCGACCGCTGCAAAATCGATTTTTGGTACACTATTGGCATACCTAAAATTGTGTAGCAGCCATCGATATTCAGTGTAAGTGTAGACCCAGCCCAAGCGATTTATGGCTTAAAGGCTGTTACATGATAAGTATTCTTAAAACTGCACAGATGTCACTCTCATATTATTTATTGGGACAGGTGGGACGATGGGGGACGACGCATAAAAATACTTCTTGACCCAAAGGAGCAGGCTCTTTTTTTGTGGCTCTTTTCAGACTCTGGATGTGAATCAACTTGGAAAATTACTCCTCTGAAATTATACTACTTTTGTCTTTGTGGGCTCTTCGTTTGGACTATTTCAAGAAGACTCTGTTCCTGAAGTTTTATGTGCAAGTTGACCCAGTCTACAGGTCCTGAGGTAGCATTGCCAGTCTTTAACATACTTCAGCTCTGAAGAGGACAGAAAGTCTCAGAACCATTCACTAGTGCATAACTAGACTATAATGTTGATAAAGAGATTACCCAAACCAAAATCCAGATTCAGACGGCTTGAGCTTTGGAAAAGTCCAGATCCAAAAATTGAGTCGCTGGCTTATTTCTAGTGGTGAAATGTAGTTCTTATTTATCTGACTGCAATTTGGCCTGTGCACAGGGATGGCAGTCCAGTTCAAACAAATAGATGTTCACATTGCTTTTGGAAGCATTGTTAGCGCACTCAGCAGAGAGGCTAAAGTTTGTTAAACTGGATGTTTTGCTTGTGGGTCAAAAATTGACTTCCATCTCTGTCTTTCCACAGCAGCCGCTAGATCCTTTTTTCTTCTCTTTGTCATCTGATGTGGCCTTCCTGTCCCTCTGTGCCTAACTGACTTCTTATCTGTTTTCAGATCCTGTTTCTCAGCTGTGACCCTACCTCCCCATCCCCCATATTCCTGCTCATGAAACAAAGCCAATTCCCAAAATGGGTGGCGAGCGGGGCGTTAGCTACCTCTGTTTCTTGAGAAAAAGGAATAGGGGGACTTGGGGAAGGGATGGGTCATGGATGAGAAATAGGCTCTAAAGACAGACATGAAGGGTCTGTCTAGTGGCTGTTGTGGAGAAACTTGGAGAAGGAAGCTCATTTGTTCTTCCCAAAACCCAACGTATGGACCAGTGCTCCTTCAGCATATCAGGTATTGCACTCTGCTGCTGGTTCATGACCGATACTCCCAATAACAGTCAAGTTCTTTTTAAAACATTGGAGTTGTATTTTGTTCTGTAGTAAGGTAGTGTCAAAGCACAGCACTGCTGATGAATGGTTTCTGGCATCCTACGCAATGCCATGTGTCATGGAACACAAAGGAGAGGGAATTGCCAGGAAAGGATGGCTGGGATAAGCGGTCCTGAGAAGCTACGGTTGTCCAAAGCTGGGTGTAGATTAAATTGGCCTGGAAACGAAACTATTGTCTGACCCACTGAGGTGGTCTCATCACTAAGATTGCCTTGAGGCAAGTTATCAGTGCGTGGTGGGAGCAGGGAGAGCTCACACTGCCACTGAGTGTGTTGTGTCTGTTCTATGGATCAACAGAAGCATTTTGGCTCTAGGCAAATCAGTATAGTACCATTCAGTGTGAAAATGAACTGTGAGGAAGAAAGATCTCCAAGAAGAGAGACATTGCCAGATCCAGTCCACCAGAGGTCAGCAGCCTTGCTGAGGCGGTGTGCTGAAATTTGACCTTTTGACCTCTCTGCACTCTGTCTGGGTGCAGGTGATACATTTTAAAGTCACTAATAGTCCTACTTACAACAGCTTCATTAATAAATAAACGGTAGAGCTTTGTAAACTTGGTGGTTGGTAGCATTAGCTGGTCTTTTATTAAGGCGGCACGTCTTTGAGCAAACATCTGGCTGCATGGTGGAGGAGGAGCAGAGCTGAGCTCCCACCTCTTGCGGGGCCGATGAAAATTGGCTCGTGTGCCACTCTTAACACATGTGCCGGGGGTTGCTGACCCTTGCAGTACAGCATAGATGGAGTGCAGAGGCCCACAATGTAGCTTGACATACATGGGAGGGAATGTTTGGCCCACTTAAGTCTGTTGCAATGGAGGCTTCGGGGAGAGTGGTTGTGGTCTTGGAAAAAGACCCATTATTGGTAGTGCTTGTCAGTATCGGTATCTACCAGCTCACTTTGTATTAATATTGTAACACATACATACCAGATCAGCTGGTAGATACTGATACAGACACATTCCGCCACAGGGGTGACCTCTTTTTTTGAAAGTTCAAATATGGTCACCCTACCCTTGGACTTCATCTCTAGCCATTTACCCCCAGGGATGATTTGGTGTGAGGAAGGCATTTAGAAACAAAATCTTCCAGGATGTTAGTTCTTCCAGGACCACTGACTGCTTCCCCACCATCCAGTTCAAAATGGATTGAATGAAGCTCATTGGACTTCATCCTGCTAACTGGAAAGGGGAGTAAAAGCCTATTTTGGACAGCTGACATTAACTGTATTTCCTAACACATCTGCAGCCAGTTTCGTTCTCCTTTTTTAACTTTGCTCAGCAGGTCTTCTCAGTTTGCATCTCTGGGATTTCATACTAGCTGACTTCTGACCCCCACCTTGCACTCAGTGTGGAACTGAGTTGCTGTTGCTTTCTTTCAACAATAGGTTCTTGCAAACAGGAAAGCATTGTTTGCCACTTTAAGTCACAGGCTTGATGGCTTGCATTTCAAATGCCCTTCTGGACTAGGCTGGAGATATTCTGAGTAACAAGAATAGCCCTTGAATGAAGAGACTCCAGCCTATGAAATAAGGGAAAATGTTGTTGAGTGGGAAGTGCTAGGATGCTTCTAAAGGTGAAACAAGCTCAGGGAGAATTTCAAGAATTCTAATTATTTTTGCTATCAGGTGTGTTTTTGTTTCCTATCTTCCACTAGTTTATACAAGCAATACCCCCGCTATGCATTCTTGTTTATTTCTAAAGTTACCTCACATAAGCCGTGTCTACACGTGCCGGCTACTTCGAAATAGCCGCGCCAACTTCAAAATAGCGCCTGCCACATCTACACGTGGCAAGCGCTATTTCGAAGTTGAAATCGACGTAAGGCAGCGAGACGTTGAAGTCGCTATCCCCATCAAGAGATGGGAATAGCGCCCTACTTCGACGTTGAACGTCGAAGTAGGGCACGTGTAGCCAATCCGCGTCCCGCAACATCGAAATAGTGGGGTCTGCCATGGCGGCCCTCAGCTGAGGGGTTGAGAGACTCTATCTCCAGCCCCTGCGGGGCTCTATGGTCACCGTGTGCAGCAGCCCTTAGCCCAGGGCTTCTGGCTGCTGCTGCTGCAGCTGGGGATCCACGCTGCATGCACAGGGTTTGCAACCAGTTGTCGGCTCTGTGGATCTTGTGCTGTTTAGTGCAAGTGTGTCTGGGAGGGGCCCTTTAAGGGAGCGGCTAGCTGTTGCCCGGGAACTGCTAGTCCGCCCTGTGACCCTGTCTGCAGCTGTTCCTGGCTCCCTTATTTCGATGTGGGCCTCTTTGGTGTGTAGATGCTCCCCTGCAGCGCCTATTTCGATGTGGTGCTGCCCAACGTCGAAGTTGAACGTCGACGGTACCAGCCCTGGAGGACGTGTAGACGCTATTCTACGAAATAGCTTA
Source organism: Carettochelys insculpta (assembly GCF_033958435.1). Classification (NCBI taxonomy): domain Eukaryota; kingdom Metazoa; phylum Chordata; order Testudines; family Carettochelyidae; genus Carettochelys; species Carettochelys insculpta. The sequence goes on along the minus strand of NC_134140.1, from coordinate 126,820,059 downwards.
TTTCGATTTCGATGTAGCATACACGTGTAGACGTAGCTATAAGCTATGAATATAGACTATGAATGTAATTAGTCCAGCCTGCAGCTGTAATACCTCTAAAAAAACAAGCAAAAAATAAAAGACTCACTAAATCACCCACTTTCAGCATTTTTGAGAGCAGATAGGAAAGTTGCTCTCCAGCCAGCTCCTATCTTTATATCCTTGTTAGTTATTTAGTCAGTTTGCATGGCTGGCTAAAACATGCAGAGCTGCAAAACTGTCCATAATTGTACTTGATTGGGATTCTTGCATCTTCAGCTAAAACACTGAACCCCCAAGACTCAGGTCTGGTCTGTACTACAGAACTATATTGAGCTTGTTTCACCTTTAGAAGCACTGAATTCAGTACTGCCCCTAGTCCGAACACTTGTTCTGTGGGATTAGGTTCTCTCCCTGCAGTGGCTAACACATGGGAACCATTGCACCTACACAGAACTCAGTGACTGCTTCTGGGTGCAGAAGTCTATGTGTGCCCCGAGAGCTCTGGGGAATAAACTTGATAATGTGCACACGCACAACTGACAAACACATTACCAAAACTTGCAAGATGGCAAGTAAGTGAGCGTACAGCAGGGGGGATAACCAGGAGTGTTGAACCACAAAATGCACTTCATTTACTTTATCACCTTTTTCTGTCAAGTCTAAATTCTGCATAATGTACTAGTAAACATTATTGCAGTTTATTTTCTAAAATTATTGAACTCTTAGGAGAGCCTACAACCTGTACTTTTGAAGTGTAATGCAATAATTTCTTTGCATGGTTCCCCCACCACTGCTCCCTGTGAGTGTTGCTGGTTTTGTAGACCAGGGGTCAGCAACCTTTCCAAGGCAGAGTACTGAAATTTGACCTTTTGACTTCTGTACTGTCCCAGTGCTTTTGATACTTTTTAAAGGCACTAATAGTCCTACTTACGATAGCTTCATTAACAAGTAAGATGCGGAGCTTTACTGTTTAGGTGATGGTTGGTAGCAGTAGCTGGTCTTCTGTTAATTCACAGGCCGCCTGGCTTGGAGCAAGCTCCCAGCTGCATGGGGGAGGAGGGGCAGGGCTGAGCTCCCGCCTTGCTTGCTCATAAAAGTTGGCTCGCGTGCCACTCTTGGCATCTGTGCTGGGGGTTGCTGACCCCTGCTGTAGAAGATATTCGTGCGTTGTAATCGGGGTGTTACTGCAGCACATGTAGACATGTTCAAGCTAGCATTGATCTAACTTGCTTGAGTACCAGTAGCAGTGTGAGCTAATCACCTCTTCTTCCGGATTGTATTGTACTTCAGCAAGTAGCTGGTTTTACAGCCATTGCTGTCATGGCTTTGCTTCTGTTGGACTCCAACCTAGCCAGAGCTTAAACCAAGCTCAGGTATGTCTGCACCAGCTGAAATCACATCTCAATTGTACTGCAGACATATCCAAGCTGTGAATAACCTGGGGCGCCGCTTCGAAGGAGAGTAGTTGAATCTGCTTGTGGGCAGATGCTTTTCTTGTTTTGCTTGTGGGAGAGGCAGGGTGGAGGAAGGAGGCATTTGGCTCAGCATTGCAGGCTTCATGGAAGTCCTACTGAAGCCAAAGGAAGCTGTGACTGTGTATGAGGTGCATGATCACATCCTGCCCTTGCAAAACAAAAAGCAGTCAAGTAGCACTTTAAAGACTAGCAAAATAGTTTATTAGGTGAGCTTTCGTGGGACAGACCCACTTCTTCAGACTATATCAAGACCAGACCAGACTCAATATTTAAGACACAGAGAACCAAAAACAGTAAGCAAGGAGGACAAATCAGAAAAAGATAATCAAGGTGAGCAAATCAGAGAGTGGAGGGGTGGGGGGGAAGATCAAGAATTAGATTGAGTTAAGTATGCAGACGAGCTCCTGTAGTGACTCAGAAAGTTCACATCCCGATTTAAACCATGTGTTAATGTTCCGAATTTGAATATAAATGTCAATTCATCTGCTTCCCTTTCTACAAAAGAGTGATAATTTCTTTTCAGTAACACACATACCTTGAGGTCATTGACAGAATGCCTCATTCCATTAAAATGTTGACTAACTGGTTTGTGGATCTGGAGTGTTTTAATGTCTGTTTTGTGCCCGTTGACCCTTTGTCTAAGGGAGTTAGAAGTCTGTCCAATATACAAAGCATCTGGGCATTGTTGGCACATGATGGCATATATGATGTTAGTAGAGGAGCATGAGAGAGCCTGTGATTCTGTGAGTAACCTGGTTAGGTCCAGTGATGGTATTTCCAGATGTGGACAAAGCTGGCAGCGGGCTTTGTTGCAGGGAAAGGTTCCAGGACTGGTGTTCCTGGGGTATAGACTGTGGCTGTTAGTGAGGATCCTCATGAGGTTGGGAGGTTGTCTGTAGGAGAGAACAGGCATGTCACCCAGGGCCTTCTGGAGTGTAGCATCCTGATTAAGAATAGGTTGTAGGTCTTTAATAATTCGTTGCAGTGGTCTGAGTTGGGGGCTGTAGGTGATGACCAGTGGTGTTCTGTTCTTGGCTTTTTTGGGCCGATCTTGGAGTAGCTGGTTTCTGGGTATGTGTCTGGCCCTGTCGATTTGTTTTTTTACTTCTCCTGGTGGGTAATTCAGGTTTATGAATATTTGGTAAAGTTCTTGTAGTTTTTGGTCTCTGTCAGTTGGATCAGAGCAAATGCGATTATACCTGAGAGATTGACTGTAAACAATGGATCTAGTCACGTGTGCAGGATGAAACTAGAAGGGTGTAGATAAATATAGCGATCAGTAGGTTTTTGGTACAGTGTGGTACGCTCTTTTGTAGAAAGGGAAGGGGACGAATTGACATTTATATTCAAATTCGGAACATTAACACGTGGTTTAAATCGGGATGTGAACTTTCTGAGTCACTATAGGAGCTCGTCTGCATACTTAACTCAATCTAATTTTTGATCTTCCCCCCCACCCCTCCACTCTCTGATTTGCTCACCTTGATTATCTTTTTCTGATTTGTCCTCCTTGCTTACTGTTTTTGGTTCTCTGTGTCTTAAATATTGAGTCTGGTCTGGTCTGGCTATGGTCTGAAGAAGTGGGTCTGTCCCACAAAAGCTCACCTAATAAACTATTTTGCTAGTCTTTAAAGTGCTACTTGACTGCTTTTTGTTTTGATAGTGTATAGACTAGCACGGCTTACTCTCTGTTACTATCCTGCCCTTGATTTGGTTTCTGTTTGCATTCAACTCTGCTTGCCCTGAGGAAGGGTGAGGTTGTTTCAAAAGAAGTGGGCATGTGCCAAAGTATCCCTGGGACAAAGTCTCTGCTGGCTGTTTATACCGTGCGTGCTACAGGAGCCACAGGTGCAGGAAACAGGTGTGTGGGGGGGGTGCTGCAGCACCCCCAGATTTGCACTCAGCTTCCTTGCAGCTGGGAACTAGTCCTGCTGTTGGCTCCTCCAGCGCCGGGTCCAGGCCTCTGGGGAGCCCATTGAGGTCCCACCAGCCCTGATGTGTCCCACCAGCTCTCCCAGGGCTCGCTGGCTTTGCCACATGTCCTGCTGTCTCCACCTGGGTCCTGCCACCCACCTGCTCTGCTGCAGGCTCCACTGTTCTTTGGGGTCCTACCACCCCTGTCATGGCTCCCCTGCTACCAGTCCTGACGGCTCCGCGGTTCTATTGCCAGCCCTGGGTTACACAGCTGCTTCCAGCTGTGCCCCTGCCTAGGATGATGAGGGTTGCCAACTCTCCTGGACTGGATGACCAGACACTATTTGCAACAATGGAGTCCAGTCTGTCTAGTCCAGGAGAGTTGGCAACCCAGTCGCAACAGGGCTGAAGGGGGATGGGGGCTGCAGTTCAGTGCCCCACCACAAAAACTGTTCCAGTGCAGCTGACAGTAGCAATGCAGTGTGGGTGGGAACAATCTCAGGAATGCGCTGATCACGCGTATCTCTTACTGTTTCTTTCGGTGCTCTGAGGCCGAACACATCCAACAGTGGAACAGATAGGAGCGCAGAACGGGGACAATGCACATTTTTTAAACATGAAATAACTAAGTCAACATTCCTGAAAGACTGAGGTCAGAGCTTGTTCTGCTGCTTCTCTCCACACCCAGAAGGATCGCCCTCTTTCCCCGTAACATACAAGCTGGGCAAGGGAGTTAGGATTCTGGTTATGGAATTCCTGTCATCGATCTGTGCATTTTTTAGTGCTTGCCAGTTCCTTCCCAGGATTGGTCGCTAGCAATGACTTGACAGTGACTCTTCAGTGGGTGGAACTGAACTATCCTCCACCTAGTGCTTTTTCAGCAGAGAGCCACTTGCTGACACTTTCAAGCTCTTCATTTTGTTAGTTGTGTTTCAACAGTGCCTACATCCTGAAGCTGAGCCCAGGAGCCCGCTGGGTTAGGCTCTGTACAAAGTCCTGGCCCCAGAGCCTGTGTCTACACTAGAGCAATTTGTTGACAGAAGTTTCTGTTGGAAGATGTCTTCCCACAAAACTTCTGTCGACAGATTTTGGCCAGACTGCCAAGCAGATTGAAAGAGCGATCCGCTCTGTCAACAGTGTGTGGCTGGACTGCCCGGCTGTGCTCTTGATGGAACAGCCAACTGGAAGCATAGCAGACAGGGCTGCCCAGTGTCCCGGAAGCCCTGGCTGTCAATAGCGGGCCCCCTGGAACGTCCAGACTAGCTTTCTGTCGACAGAGGCGTTCTGCCTCATGGGGGAACTGCAGAACACTGTCAACAAAAGTACCGCGTTCTCTTGATTTACTGTTGACTGCTGAGGTTCCGAAGACTATTTCGTACAATAGATAAGCAGGAACTCTTGTGATTAAATGAAGTTGTTTCCTACATAAACCCTGGGAAGGAGAAGAATGCTAAGTCCCACCCCGAGATTGCACCTTTTGAAGCTATCCCTGATGAGAGAACCGTTGTCTGATCCTCAGAGAGCCTGTATCAGTCAAGGACTCCAAAGGCTAACTTGTGCATGAGTGACTTGTTCAAAGCCAACCCAGTTATGAATTTGTAGCCACAGAAAAACTGCTTGATGCAATTTGAAGGACTGGTCATCTGCCAGAGCTCTTGTGGTGGTGGTTTAATGTGTCCGCTGTGCTTTCACCTTAAGAATAAATCCACTTGCTTAGAAAGGATGGTGAGGTAACAAAGCTGTGGGCAGTTACACTCTTTGCTTTCTCCTCGGTGGCTATGAAGTGGAGGCCTTGGCCTGCACAGGCAATCTGGCATTCCAGGGAACTCGCTTTAGGTAGGGTTTGTGCAAATTGCACAATTCCTTGATCGGGAGGAAGAGACCTACAAATGTCTGCCCCAAAGAGGCTGACAGCGGCAGAGCCAGGACTATGGAGCAAGTGCCCTTGCTGGACTGTGGGTGGGAAAATAGATGCAGTTGCCCTGAACTGTGATATGGTCTGTGTAGCCTTGGCAGTAAGAACTGTAATGGTTGCTGCAAAAGGAGCTCACAATGTTTTTGTGCTACAACACGTTGTGTGGTTCTTAACCTTTCTGTGGCCTGTGGCTCTTAATTTTAATCAGGTTGTGACATACATAGGAAGGGGGAGGGGCAACAGAATTGCCAGGTCCCTGGGCAAAGTGTTGCGGGGGGAGGGGTCTGGCTTTGCTTTCCCAAAAGGGGTGGGGCTTTGGGGACAGCCAGCCCCTTGGCACTACCTGACTACGCCATGCCTCTCCCACCACAGCCCCTAACACCACACCGGGCTCCAGAGGTGATTTAAAGGATATGGGGAGGCCCTTTCAGTTGTCTCCTTCTCTCCCTCCCCCTTATCTCCCCACCCTCCGTCATCCATCGGCAGTCCCGTACATAGAGGCCTTAGTGCCACATCTCGATAACTTTAAAGCAGGACAGACTTGAGGCTTAAAACAATCTGTCCTCTTACTATTAAAATAATTCAGTTTTACACTGAGTAGAACTGGCTAGAGAGTGAGAAAGGGGATGTGTAAAGTTTTTCAACACCTATGGATTCCCTTGAGTCCTGACCTGTGCAACCCCTTCAGTTTCCATCCTGGCCTTTTCTTGAGGAGTGACCACTACCTGCCCTGTGCTGTAGTATGTTAGTGATGTGTATGTACACCTGCAGCTAAGTCTTTAAAAGTTGCCACTGATCGGAGTGGTACAATTTTTGGCATGCTCCATTTGCTGCCTGTAGAGTTCAGCTGGACTTATGGTTGCTTCACATTGCTTCCGAAGATGGAGCCTAGGGAGTTTCAGGTTGGTCTCTATCAAAATATCAGCATGAAAGGGACGCCCCCAAAATCAGGTTCTGCTTTGGAAACATCTAATTAACTCTATAAAACTCTTTCCCTTTTCTCCCCCCAGCGAATGAACTTCCATCACCTGTGAACCACTAACGTGACACCCTAATGCACCATCACCCACGAGTCAATAATCCTTTTACTTCAAATACCATTTTGCTCATGATTCCACATAAAATCCAAACGGGGGGGGGAGAAGAGGATTATTTTGTTGATTATATAAAACAATGTCTGTACCTTACTGTCACAAGGTAGCAATTCTGTGGTCAAAAGCCTGAATGTTAAAAAAATGTCACTGTCGTCCGCTGTGAACTACATCTCCTTTGGTAATAAATCATATTCTGCAGCACAATGCAAATTACTTTTCTCTATTATCTCTTAATTATGCTTGTTTGAGAAACGATAATCTTCCTCTGGCACATTGGTGTTTTATTGGGAAAGTGGTTTTATTCTGCTAACTGTTGGAATGAGGCCCTTGGACATGACTGGATTGTAAACGACAAGCAAATACAAAAGAATCAGCTTGTAGCAACGCAAGTTATATCAATATTTAGAATTTCGAACCTAAGCCATTGTTATTTCCCCTGTGTGTGTCTCAATGCCAGAGTTAGGATTTCCCTTCAATTTAGTAGAAAAATGGTTATCCTGGTATAGAACTTGCTCTCCCTTAAAGGGACTGAGGGGGGGAGGGATGAATTTCCCCATCGGTGAGAGAGAACATCAGTACTTCCAAAAGCTGTGTGAACAGGTGATCTATTGGTATGAATCTGCCAAAAATGAATGTTTTGCTCCAGAAATATATTTGAAAAAACAAGTCTCCATGACTTAGTGATTCATTGTGCATATATAGCCCACTAGTGGGTGCGTATTCTAGGTTCCCAGGGGATGTGACATGTCACAGTCCTCAGCTACAGCATCTGGGCTCTTTGGCAAAGTGGGTCTTTGCCCACAAAAGCTTATGCTCCAAAAAATCTGTTCGTTTGGATGGTACCACAAGACTTCACATTGTTTGTGGGCTTTTTGAGTGACTAAAGTTTGTTATGCTTTTTGAGTTGGGGACCTCTGGATCTCTCTCTCTCTCGCTGCTAATTTATGGATTGGGAAACTGAGGCAGAGTTGCATGAGGCCAGTGAGAGAGCTGATGTCAGAGCTGGGATTAGAATGTGGGAAATGGAACACTCCCAGCCCTGAGTTCCATTAAATTTTAAACACTAATGTAATTGTTGCCATGGTGACAATATGAAGCAGATGGAAACAGTTTGTCACACTTTCAACTGAAAACTCCTTTGAGGATTTCTGATGGGGACTTCTGTTTGATCTCAAAATCTTGCTTTTTGATCTGTAGGTTGGAAGCAGAGGAACCATTCGAGACTACCCCGGATTTAATGCACCCAGGGATGCTGACATTGTTCGGAAAGCAATAAGAGGAATTGGTAAATGTGCATCTGCGTTTCACTCCTGTGCTGTGACAAAACACAGATACGGTATTCTGTGTGTCAGGCTTAGCACAAAAATGGTGGAATTTGGTGTGCCATAAAAATAAGTGTACTGGGTCAGACCAATGGTTCATCTAGCCCAGTATATTGTCTTCTGATAGTGTCCAATGCCAGGTGCTTGAGAAGGAACAATCGGAACAGGCAATTATCAAGTAATACATCCTCTTTCATCCTTTCTTAGCTTTGGGCATCTAGAGGTTAAGGATGCCTGGACCATGGGGTTGCATTCCTGACCATCTTAGTTGATAGCATTGATGGACCTATCCTCCATGAACTTGCCTAATTCTGTTTTGAACCTTGTTATATCTTGGCTTTCAGAACCTCCCCGAGCAATGAGTTCCACAGGTGGACTGTGAAACAATGACTGGTGTAAAGAAAGTTATTTACTTCTTTATGTAACACAGAAACCAGGCTTCACCCTATGGCTACGTCTACACGTGAAGCCTACATCGAAGTAGCCTATTTCGATGTGGCGACATCGAAATAGGCTATTTCGATGAATAACGTCTACACGTCCTCCAGGGCTGGCAACGTCGATGTTCAACATTGATGTTGCGCAGCACCACATCGAAATAGGCACAGCGAGGGAACGTCTACACGCCACAGTAGCACACATCGAAATAAGGGTGCCAGGCACAGCTGCAGACAGGATCACAGGGCGGACTCAACAGCCAGCCGCTCCCTTAAAGGGCCCCTCCCAGACACACTTGCACTAAACAACACAAGATCCACAGAGCCGACAACGAGTTGCAGACCCTGTGCATGCAGCATGAATCCCCAGCTGCAGCAGCAGCAGCCAGAAGCCCTGGGCTAAGGGCTGCTGCACACGGTGACCATAGAGCCCCGCACGGGCTGGAGAGACAGCGTCTCTCAACCCCCCAGCTGATGGCTGCCATAGAGGACCTCACAATTTCGACGTTGCGGGACGCGGATCGTCTACATGGTCCCTACTTCGACGTTGAACGTCGAAGTAGGGCGCTATTCCGATCCCCTCATGAGGTTAGCGACTTCGACGTCTTGCCGCCTAACGTCGAAGTTAACTTCGAAATAGCGCCCGACGCGTGTAGCCGCGACGGGCGCTATTTCAATGTTAGTGCCGCTACTTCGAAGTCGCGTGCACGTGTAGACACAGCTTATGAAATTAATATTCATCATGTTTAAAGCAAACAGAAGGAAATACCTCAATCATATCTCCTTTTTGCCATCTTTCTCCAGATAAAAAGTCCCAAGCTTGGTCTACACTTGGGAGTTAAGGCAATTGCAGATACACAGTTCTAGCTATGGCAATTGCATAGCTAGAATCAACTTATCTGCAGTCGACTTACCTGGCCATCCACACAGAGGGAGGTCAACGGAAGAATTTCTGCCAACCCCTGATAGTTCAATTTTGTGCATCTCCCCAAGGTGCTTGAAATCAAACTCTGGAAGACTGACCCTGACCAGATTGATCTTTCCGGTAGTGTAGACATACCACCAGTCGCTCTACTCTCTCTTCTCACATGGGAGCTATTCCATACCTTTGTCTTGCCCTTTTCTACCTTTCCAATTCTGATGTATCTTTTTTGAGATGAGATAGCAAGAACTGCACGTGGGCTGGGTCTATACTTGCCCCAACTTCAAAGGGGGCATGGTAATCAGGGACACGGGAGATTACTAATGAAGTGCTGTGGTGAATGGAAAGGAGACCTAGGCAGATGGGATTATTTTAGCATCAAGGAGTTTCAAGTACTTGTGGTAGCACTCCCTTGTCAAGGAACCTGCTCAAGCAGCATAATTACAGTTTGTATGGTGGCATAACTTTCTTTACACCAGATGCTTGTCTACACTTGCCCCCAACTTCAAAGGGGGCATGGTAATCAGGTAAAATTTGAGGAGTAAAGGGACTTTGAAGTAGCGTGGGGACTTCGAAGTGCCCATGGCTACATGCATGCCAGCACTTCGCAGTTTGACCCTTTGAAGCTGCTGTGGGGGAAAATTGGAGGCAAGTGTGGACAAGCCCATGGTATTTAAGAGGTAATGCCACCATACAAACTGTAACTATGGTGCTTGAGCAGGTTCCCATCTTGACAAGGGAGTCCTACCACAAGCACCTGAAACTCCTTGGCTACGTCTACACGTGCAGCCAACATCGAAATAGCTTATTTCGATGTTGCGACATCGAAATAGACTATTTCGATGAATAACATATACACGTCCTCCAGGGCCGGCAACGTCGATGTTCAACTTCGACGTTGCTCAGCCCAACATCGAAATAGGCGCAGCGAGGGAACGTCTACACGTCAAAGTAGCACACATCGAAATAAGGGTGCCAGGCACAGCTGCAGACAGGGTCACAGGGCGGACTCAACAGCAAGCCACTCCCTTAAAGGGCCCCTCCCAGACACAGTTGCACTAAACAACACAAGATACACAGAGCTGACAACTGATTGCAGACCCTGTGCCTGCAGCATAGATCCCTAGCTGCCGCAGAAGCAGCCAGAAGCCCTGGGCTAAGGGCTGCTGCCCACGGTGACCATAGAGCCCCGCAGGGGCTGGAGAGAGAGCATCTCTCAACCCCCCAGCTGATGGCCGCCATGGAGGACCCAGCAATTTCGACGTTGCGGGACACGGATCGTCTACACGGTCCCTACTTCGACGTTCAACGTCGAAGTAGGGCGCTATTCCTATCTCCTCATGAGGTTAGCGACTTCGACGTCTCGCCGCCTAACGTCGAAGTTAACTTCGAAATAGCGCCCGACGCGTGTAGACGCGACGGGCGCTATTTCGAAGTTGGTGCCGCTACTTCAAAGTAGCGTGCACGTGTAGACGCAGCTCTTGATGCTAAAATAATCTCATCTGCCTAGGTCTCCTTTCCATTTGAAAGTATCTTTGCCATTGTAATCGTTCCCTTGTGGGTTATTACTGAGAATTTCTCAGCAGCGTGACCTGAATTTCACAAAGGGTAAATCTATCCCAAAGTGCTGGTGGTTATTATTCATAAGCTACACCAAACCAGGCACAAAAATTAACTTCTGTCTCACCATACTGGCTAACAAAAAATCATAAAAGCAGTTCCTGAGGCATTCCAGTCTCAGAATACCATCAAAAACGCTGGTTTCAGAGATAAGTGGTGGTTCCTTCAGAGTTTCATCAAATAATAGGAAATCCTGGAGCACCTTAAAGAAGAACAAAATTATTTATTATGTAATTAGCTTTCGTGGATAAGACCCACTTATTCAGATTGGAGGCTACAGATTAACACAGTTATTCCTCTGAGACTATCAAATAATAGGTTTTACTAGTCATAAAGAGCCAGCCGCATGCACAAGTCAGGTCTTTCCCAAAAGTCCTGCTATTGCCAATCCTTCAGTATCTGAAATCAAAAGGTTTATTTACAGGTTAAATATAGACAGGTTAAAGGAATCCAGTACATACAGACATGAGTGAAGTTCTGCAGCTGGAGTCATAGAGCTGTTGAGCTCTGTATTTGCAGACAGATGTTTCAGCGTCAGTCCAGAGTTAAATTGGTGCCCGGTATAGGGACGCCAGGGTATCCTGCACTGTCAGTCTTTATGGCTCGTAGCTTTCCCCTGAACATCCAAGGGGATGTGAGATGAAGAAGGATCATGTCCAAAGCGACTTTATACATACTTTCTTGCAGCCTCTTAACCTGGGAGAACAATAGGCTGTTGATGTCACCTTCTGTCTCCCAAACATCATGGTCATTAGTCTAGGGTAATTTATCCATTACCTCAACCTTCAAAGAGGCATAGAAGCAATAATACTACTTCAATCAAGTTTCATCACAAATGCTAATATTCTCTTTTGATCTTGAATCAGGTCTATAGTAATAGACAAGAATTTGGTCCACATCACAAGACCTGGGCAAACACCTACCGTTCTAATGGTCTAATTGCGTGGGTTTCCATTTCAATGTTCCACTCTAACCTATGTTGTAGCTCATCTGTCATTTACGTATGTTCCCAACAAGCCTCCAGAGGTCAACCTGGGTTATTCAGCTATCACCTGTTTAATCCTTTCTGGCCACAGGCCACACCTTTATCAGCTGTCTAGTATTTCAGTTGGATAATGCCACAGCCATTCACGTTTTCTGTTTGCTTTCAGCAAGTATTAATGACAGAGATCATTTCAGAATAAACTGACAAACCCAGTGAGGACAGCTTGGTTACGAAAATACCTCCTTGTTGGAATGCAAAGGAGTGAAAAATATGCCTGGTTTCGCAGTGAATTAAAACTACAATAAAAGCTGTATCATCTGGCACTTTACCAACCAGAAAGCCCTATTAACTGGCATTTCTGATCTTCATTGAAGAACTGCTTTATAGTCCAGGGCCTGGGGCCGAGAAGTTCCCTACCTGGCTCCCTGGAAGCTTCACCATGTCCCTGCTTCCCCTAGGCTGGGGGTCAGCAACCAAAATAGCAAGAAGAGCCATTTTTTCCAATTTGGTTAAAACTCAATAATCCAAGAGTCGCAATGCACGTGAATACGAGCTGGTTCTCAGTAAATAATGCCAAACCATACTTTTAGTAACCCCTATTTTAAGAACGGCGCCCACCTAAGATTTGTAATGGGATACATGTTTACTGCAGGACACTCACAAATTTTTTAAGTATTCTATTTGCTCATGGTTACATATGTTTGTACCATTGTCTTCCTGACTTGCTCTCCCCAACCTTCTCTCTCTCTGGAGGATGCTAGGGGGAGTTATCCAGCGTTTCAAGATGACATATTGTTTGCTACTTAGATATGAGTTGTTCATTTCAGGGCTTTTAGATGTTCACCATTTATCAAAAATAAGCAGGAAGTTTTTTACTTTGCAATTATATCGTCGAGGGCCACTAAGAAGTCCTTAAAGAGCGGCCAGATGGCTCCAGAGCCACAAGTTGCAAATGTCTCTCCTAGGCACAGGAACTGCCATGAGGGCTACATAAGAACATAAGAATGGCCATACTGGGTCAGACCAAAGGTCCATCCAGCCCAGTATCCCATCTGCCGACCGTGGCCAATGCCGGGTGCCCCAGAGAAGGAGAACAGAAGACAATGATCAAGTGATTTATCTCCTGCCATCCATCTCCTGCCCTTGTAGTGAAGGCTAGGGCACCATACTTTACCCCTGGCTAATAGCCATTTATGGACCTAACCTGCAAAAATTTATCGAGCTCTTTTTTAAACCCTAATAGAGTCCTGGCCTTCACAGCCTCCTCCGGCAAGGAGTTCCACAGGTTGACTGTGGGCTGTGTGAAAAAAAAATTCCTTTTATTAGTTTTGAACCTACTACCCATCAATTTCATTTGGTGTCCCCTAGTTCTTGTATTATGGGAAAAGGTAAATAATTTTTCTATATTTACTTTCTCCACACCATTCATGATTTTATATACCTCTATCATATCACCCCTCAATCGCCTCTTTTCCAGACTGAAAAGTCCCAGTCTTTCTAGCCTCTCCCCATATGGGACCCGTTCCAAACCCCTAATCATCTTGTTCGCCCTTTTCTGAACCTTTTCTAATGCCAATATATCTTTTTTGAGGTGAGGAGACCACATCTGCACACAGTACTCAAGATGTGGGCGTACCATAGTTTTATATAGGGGAAGTATGATATCTTTTGTCTTATTATCTATCCCTTTTTTAATAATTCCAAACATCCTATTTGCTTTACTAACTGCCGCTGCACACTGCGTAGATGTCTTCAGAGAACTATCCACTATAACTCCAAGATCCCTTTCCTGATCTGTCGTAGCTAGATTTGACCCCATCATGTTGTACGTGTAATTTGGGTTATTTTTTCCAATGTGCATTACCTTACACTTACCCACATTAAATTTCATTTGCCATTTTGCTGCCCAATCACTCAGTTTGCTGAGATCTTTTTGAAGTTCTTCACAATCCCTTTTGGTTTTGACTGTCCTGAACAACTTGGTGTCATCTGCAGACTTTGCCACCTCACTGCTTACCTCATTTTCTAGATCATTGATGAACAAGTTGAACAGGATCGGTCCCAGGACTGACCCCTGGGGAACACCACTAATTAGCCTCCTCCATTGTGAAAATTTACCATTTATTCCAACCCTTTGTTTTCTGTCTTTTAACCAATTCCCGATCCATGAAAGGATCTTTCCTCCTATCCCATGACCGCCTAATTTACATAAAAGCCTTTGGTGTGGGACCGTGTCAAAGGCTTTCTGGAAATCTAGGTATATTATGTCCACTGGGTGCCCCTTGTCCGCATGTTTATTAACCCCTTCAAAGAATTCTAATAGATTAGTTAGACACGACTTCCCTGTGCAGAAACCATGCTGACTTTTGCCCAACAATTCGTGCTCTTCTACGTGCCTTGCAATTTTATTCTTTACTATTGTTTCTACTAATTTGCCTGGTACTGATGTTAGACTTATCGGTCTATAATTGCCAGGGTCTCCTCTGGAGCCTTTTTTAAATATTGGCGTTATATTGGCCATCTTCCAGTCATTGGGTACCGAAGCGGATTTAAAGGATAGGTTACAAACCACTGTTAATAACTCCGCAATTTCACATTTGAGTTCTTTCAGAACCCTTGGGTGAATACCGTCTGGTCCTGGAGACTTGTTACTATTCAGCTTATCAATTAACTCCAAAACCTCCTCTTATGTCACTTCCATCTGGGAGAGTTCTTCAGATTTGTCACCTAAAAAGGCTGGCTCAGATTTAGGAACCTCCGTAACATCCTTAGCCGTGAAGACTGAAGCAAAGAAATCATTTAATAGCTCCGCAATGGCACTGTCTTCCTTGATCGCTCCTTTTATATCTTTATCGTCCAAGGGCCCCACTGCTTTTTTAGCGGGCTTCCTGCTTCTAATGTATTTAAAAAACATTTTACTATCATTTTTTGAATTTTTGGCTAGCAGTTCCTCAAAATCTTTTTTGGCTTTTCTTACTACATTGTGACACTTAATTTGGGAGTGTTTATGTTCCTTTCTTTTTCCTCACTAGGATTTGACTTCCACTTTTTAAAAGCTGCCCTTTTCTCTCACTGCCTTTTTAACATGGCTGTTAAGCCATGGTGGTTCTTTGTTAGGTCCCTTACTGTGTTTTTTTATTTGGGGTATACATTTAAGTTGGGCCTCTAGTATGGTGTCTTTAAACAGTTTCCATGCAGCTTCCAGGGATTTTAGTTTAGTTACTCTACCTTTTAGTTTCTGTTTAACTAGCTTCCTCATTTTAGTGTAATTCCCCTTTTTGAAATTAAATGCCAGAGTGTTTGACCGCTGCGGTGTTCTTCCCAACACAGGAATATTAAAAGTTATTATATTGTGGTCACTATTTCCAAGAGGTCCAGTAACAGTTACCTCTTTGACCAGATCCTGCGTTCCAGTCAGGACTAGATCGAGAATTGACTCTCCCCTTGTGGGTTCCTGTACAAGCTGCTCCAAGAAGCAGTCATTTAAGGCATCAAGAAATTTAATCTCTGAATCCCATCCTGAGGTGACATGTACCCAATCAATATGGGGATAATTGAAATCTCCTATTATTACTGTGTTTTTTATTGTGATAGCCTCTTTAATCTCCCTTAACATTTCAGCAGCACTATCACTGTCCTGGTTAGGTGGTCAGTAATATATTCCTAATGCCATATTCATATTAGAGGAATGAATTGTTATCCATACTGATTCTATGGAACATTTTGATTCCTTTAGGATTTTTGTTTCATTTGATTCTATATTATCCTTCACATATAGTACCACTCCGCCACCCGCACGACCTGTTCTGTCTTTCCGATATAATTTATATCCCGGTATGATAGTGTCCTACTGATTGTCCTCATTCCACCATGTTTCTGTGATGCCTATTATGTCAACTTCCTCCTTTGATATGAGGTACTCCAGTTCACCCATCTTATTAGACAGACTCCTACCATTTGTGTAAAAGCACTTTAAAAAACTACCACTATTTATATGTCCGCCTTTCACAGACGCCTTGGATTTTTTTATATGTGATTATTTCACATCTGATCTTGCCCATATATTATTTCCCATGTTCCCTATCTGACTAACTTCTAGGGCATCCCTATCTATGTAGCCTCGTGTAAGAGAAGTCTCCGTCCGATCCACGTGCTCCCCCGCACCAATCGGCTTTCCCCCACCTCTTAGTTTAAAAACTGCTCTACGACCTTTTTAATGTTTAATGCCAGCAGTCTGGATCCACCTTGATTTAGGTGGAGCCCATCATTCCTGTATAGGCTCCCCCTACCCCAAAAGTGTCCCCAGTTCCTAATAAATCTAAACCCCAGTTCCCTACACCATTGTCTCATCCACGCATTGAGACTCTGAAGTTCTGCCTGTCTATCTGGCCCTGCGCGTGGAACTGGAAGCATTTCAGAGAATGCCACTGTGCTCTGTGAGTTGGCCCCATGGCTCCCCAAGCACTGATTCTGCAGCTCCCATTGGCCACAAATTTCAGCCAATGGAAGCTGAGGGATAGTACCTGTGAGCAAAAGCAGTGTGCAGAGCAGCCTAGCAGCACCTCCACCTAGGACAACAGGGACATGCCACTGCTTGCAGAGAGCCACCCCAGAGGAGTGGTGCCTGGATCCAATACCCTCCCACTCCCCAGCCCTGAGCCCTGCATTCCGGCTCTGCCCGCTCAGCTCTGCAGCTTTTCCTGCATTCTGAACCCTTTGTCACCGGTGCGTAGCCCCCTCCTGCCCTCATCTCAGTCCCAGCTCTTAGTTAACCAGAATATTTGACTAATTTGCACCCCACCCCATTCTCCCAACACCCCGGATATAACAAAGCCTTTCCTGTAGTTCGAATAACTTGTTTTCGTTTCAGTGCATGAGGGACTTTGTTGGGTTGTTTTAAACTGGGAGACGAGCAACTCTGAGTGAAATTATTTTCTTTCAGGGACGGATGAGAAAGCATTGATCGACATCTTCACCGAGAGATCAAATGCTCAGCGGCAGCTGATCGCAAAGGAGTACAGAGCAGCTTCAGGAAAGGTGCAGCCTGGGGAGGATAGCAGACAGTAAAAATATCTTCTTGTAGCACGTTCACAGTGCATAACTAACCTGTAGATGCACAAACCCTAACAGATCTTGATTATGAGACTGGATGTGAGATATGAATCCCTCCAAGTAGCTCAGTTAGAATTTATAGCCCATTCCGAGAATAGAGATGGGATGTTTTGATTCAGAAGTAAGCTAACAGGGATAGCTCAGTGGTTTGAGCATTGGTCTGCTAAGGCTTGGGTTGTGAGCTCAGCCCTTGAGGGGGCTGTTTAGGTATCTGGGGCAAAATAGGCTGAAAAAAGAAAGGGATGGTGCTTGGTACTGCCAAGAGGGCAGGGTCATGGACTCAATGACCTCCTGAGGTCCCTTCCAGCTCTATGAGATGTGTGTCTCCAGATGTAATTGTGGAGGGAGGGATAGCCCAGTGGTTTCAGCATTGGCCTAGTAAACCCACAGTTGTGAGCTCAGTCCTTAAGGGAACCATTTAAGGGTCTGGGGCAAATAGTTTAAAAAAAGAAATCTGTCAGGGATGGCACTTGGTCCTGCCAAAATGGCAGGGGACTGGACTTCAGAACCTCTCAAGGTCCCTTCCCTTTCTATGTGATGTGCAACCAATGCATATGCTTTTCAATGAAACATTAAGCAATGAAGCATGTGCTAACTAAGGGAAGCCAAACAAACATCACTGCTGTTTTGGTGTGGACTAGGTGCTGTACATAAGGTTGCATGTAGTCTTTATTGTCACGAAGATAGCAAATGAGTTAAGGGTGGGAGTTAAAAAGTCCCTTTTGCAACATTGGCAGGTTGATTTCTTAGTTGGTTTGATCAAAGATATTTGATTCTCTGCCTTCTCCACTTACTCTTGAGAATCAATATATTTACATTTCTGTGATTTTTTTAACATCATATACATAGGCTGACCTTAATTTGCCCTTAATTTTGAAAGAGGGATACTCAAAGAGAGGAGGTAGCTTTCTAAGTAGGAGTAATACTTTTTTATTAAAAGGAAGCATCAGAGTGATACAGCAATAGGCAAGATGCTTCTGAAAGTAGAAAAAAGCGGTCCAGTAGCACTTTAAAGACTAACAAAATAATTTATTAGGTGATGAGCTTTCGTGGGACAGACCCACTTCTTCAGACCATAGCCATACCAGAACAGACTCCATATTTAAGGGACAGAGAACCAAAAATAGTAATCAAGGTTGACAAATGAGAAAAATATTATCAAGGTGAGCAAATCAGAGAGTAGAGGGGCAAAAGGGTCAGGGGGAAGTCAAGAATTAGATTAAGCCAAGTATGCAAAAGAGCCCCTATAAGGACCTAAAAAATTTCCATCCCAGTTCAAACCACTGGTTCACTGGTTTTTAGGTCATTATAGGGGCTCTTTTGCATACTTGGCTTAATCTAATTCTTCACACACACACCCCACCCTTCTTCTCCTCTACTCTCTGATTTGCTCACCTTGATAATATTTTTCTGATTTGTCAACCTTGATTACTATTTTTGGTTCTCTGTCCCTTAAATATTGAGTCTGTTCTGGTGTGGCTATGGTCTGAAGAAGTGGGTCTGTCCCATGAAAGCTCATCACCTAATAAATTATTTTGTTAGTCTTTAAAGTGCTAGTGGACTGCTTTTTTTGTTTTGATAGTATATAGACTAGCATGGCTTTTTCTCTGTTACTGAAAGTAGAAATGAGTGAGGCAAAGCAGGGTGGAATTATTCCAGTAGCAATAAACACAACTCCCTAAACTGCCATTTCATCTGGAAATACGTGATCTGGAAAAGCACAAGCTAATCACCTTGGGCCTTCACTGTTTGTTTAGGACCTGAAAGATGACTTGAAGAGTGATCTCTCAGGCAATCTGGAGCGTATTATGGTTGCCCTTGTAACACCACCAGCCGTGTTTGATGCTAAACAGCTTAAGAAATCCATGAAGGTAAGCCTGCAAGCAAATTGTTCATTCTTTTGATTCAGAGCCAGTTAGAAAGAAGGGAAATATATTCGTTTAAACTCTTCAGAGGAAATGAAAATACTTCTGTTTAAATTTTTCCATTTCTTTTTCCCAAATGAAAAATTATATTTAGTTCCAGTTGGGAGAGGAAAAAAACTAACAATAATTAATTTGCCATATCTGTTCTGTGCTCCTGGGTCCTACATTTCAACATATTTGACATTCTGATCTCAGGAGTGACCCTCATTCTCAGAGCTGTATGTCGATTGTAGCAGACCCGGATCTGTACAATCCCTGGCTCTTTCCCTGATTTTGCAGATTTGAGAAATTGTTAAACTATTGAGCAGTCTCTTGATTGGCTCAGATAACTTTTTCATTTCAGCAGTTGAATCTTGCCACAAACTTTTTTTCCCTGCTAATGTGAATTGTCTGAATTTTGATATTTGAAATCACAGTATTTTGTGTATTAGCTGGTTGGTTTTTATTTACACAGTGATGTTTGCAATTCGTGCTTTGGGTCACTTCAAATTAATCCCCAAACAACCTTTATAAAAAATGCATATTTCCTTGTCATCAAGTGTATGAGGTTCTGTTTTGGTTTTGTTTTGTTTTAAGGGTAGTGGAACTAATGAAGCAGCGCTAATAGAAATCCTAGCCTCCAGGAGCAGTAAACAAATGAAAGAGGTATCCCAGGCATACTATACAGGTAATGCTTTTTGGAACAGATGTCTATTAATAATGTTATAGGAAAAGTGATTATTTTGAACTTGGAAAGTTGAGTCAAAGAATTACTTTGCGATAATTCCAGTATTTAAAAATGATTGTTACTATCTGTTAGCAGATTCATGCACTCCCATGAGGTTATTTAGGATTATGTCTACATTTACCAGGAGATGGGTCGATCTTACAGAATTCAGTGTCACGTTTCTGGTAGAGATGCATGAAATTGATCTCCTGCTCTTGCAAGGAGTAAGGGAGGTCCAGGGGAGACACTCTCCCCTCAACCTTCCTCACTGAGCACAGAGCTTGCAGTTGACTGCAGATATGTTGATTCTAGCTACACAATGAATCTGTCTATACTAGGAACTAACTTCGAAGTTAACTTTGACATTAGGCCCTACTTTGTAGTAGACAGCAGAGAGTCTACACACATTTTCCCTTTCTTTGAGGTTCGGGAGCCCAACTTCAAAGTCCTCTCTCCATTCCCGGGAATGGAGAAGTGCCCTACTTCGAAGTTTGAGTTCGAAGTAAGGTGTATGTCAACGCTCAACTTTGAAGTTGTTTACTTCAAAGTTGTACTTCAAAGTAGGCAGCTTTGAAGTTATTTTTGTAGTATAGACACAGCCAATTACTGTAGCTAGAATTGCATATCTGTAGTCGACTGTAAGGTCTAGTGTAGACCAGACTTTCATATGTAGTACCTCTCCAGTACCTACAGGATGATTTCACATCGAAGAACAAATTTCCTTTGTACAGTCAGCTCCTATTGGAATTAGAGCTGTATGTGAGCATCTCCAGGCAAAATGTCACCCCTTTAGTCAAATTCCCATTTCAGATGCACAGCTTGGTCTGTAATGGATTTTTCCCCCTTTAGGAGTGTGGTGGTGGCCTCCTGTATATCCTGGCTATTAGGCTCTTTCCCTTTACAAATGTGCACTTAAAGTAATTACATGCCCAAGACAAACTGTGACTGATAAGAATGACTTTATGATTTGTTGCAATTTTTTCATTATAAGCTCCATTTACAGAGGCAAATGACTGAGCCATGCAAACTCTTTACAAACACATGGTATGCAAGTCTGGGAGAATTATTTTAACAATTGATCTATCTCTAAATTGCATGTGTTTATGAAACTGCACGTATCTGTGCATACCTCATTTAAAGATACTTTGTGTGTTTTCTGATGTCTGACATTCTTTGCATTGCTCTGCTGGTAAAAACAGGCCAATAAAGCCACCGGCTCTCCCCACATGAAGACTACCCTGGTGTCCTAATCAGTCAAGACCTAGCATAGTTGGCTCCTATGCCACCCTCTCTTGTCTGTGATCTTCCTGTGACAGCCGGACACCTTGGCTTCTCTTACCTTTTGATATTTCTTGGTTCGCAAATTGCAGAATTCAGTTAAATTTTTGGTATTTTTTGTTTGTAGTGTATAAGAAGAGTCTCGGAGATGACATCAGTTCTGACACGTCTGGTGACTTCAGAAAAGCCCTATTAACTCTGGCAGATGTACGTTCCTTCTATATAGTCAATATAATTACTTTACAGAATGGATATCTAGGATTTCAAATAAGATCTGTCTAAATAACAGCAATCAGAGCGAATCTTCTGACAGTTAATAACAGTAACTCTAGGTCCAGGGCGTGCATAACTTTGGTTGGTGAAGCTTAAGCTAAGAGAGTGAGATGGTAGATTTGAGTACTGATATTTCCCCTCTAGAGATCTTTATTTGAACTCATTGGTTGAGATGAATTTGGTCTCCTGTGCTTGTCAGCTATTGTATCAATTACAGCACCATAGTTTTATCATACGTAACCATAACTGGCCGCCTCATCTTGGACTCTTGTTAGTACAGCAGTTGGGGTGTTGCAGACCCAGATTAAGGAGTTGTGTGGTGAAGCCAATGCACAATTCGGGCCATGGCTGTGGCCTTTGTGATTGCGTGCTCCATTCAGAAGAACTAAACCCAAAATTTAAATGATCGGGTGTTCTGCCCTATTTCCATAAGAAGCAGAGTAATGTCATCTTCTTCCTTCATTGCTCTCCTATTGGAGCCCAACATTCTTGATCATAACAGAATGGAGTCATTACTTCTGGCTTGTTTGGAATGGGGATGCAATAGACAGAAGAAATAGCAGGAGCCGTAGCTTTAGCCTTAAGCCACATGTGGAGGCCCCAAAAGCTTGTGCTTAACCTGTCCCATGCACTACCAGACAAACTTTGATTGTAGGAGGATGCTGGCTAGACTACCTTTGTACAAGCCATAACAGTTGTCCTCGGTTGTAGCAGGTAGACTAGATGAGACTGTATTTGGGACTTGGTTTCAAAGTCGGCACTTTTCTGGACTGTTTTGCTTCCGTTAAAGCTCTCTCCTCCACCTTGCAGGGCAGAAGAGATGAAAATGTGAAAGTGGACGAACAGCTTGCAAAGCAGGATGCACAGGTACAGCTGACCAGAGTGGTACTGGGCACGTCGGTACAATGGGTTATCTAGTCCATACAAAATTAGCTGCTAATGTACATCTTGTGAAGATGGAGTGGACCCAAGAAATGTAGTGTTTTGAATGCCCCACAGTTGAAATGCAGTGGGCAGAGAGACTATCAGATCAGGAGGTGTGGGTGGTTCCTCCATCTCCATTTCATATCTATCATTGTGTTTCTTTGTGTAATCCAGTCTGGAGAGTCCAGTTTCCAGCTGTGCATGGCCCTTGCACTCCCAAGGTGATGCAGCCACTTAACTATTGCCACTTTATCTCTTGTGAGGTCAGACATGAACATGAGATTCTTTGAGGTTTTTAAAATGGTTTGTGGAGAATATTTCCTTTTTGTCCAGATTTCCTACAAACAGTGTGAATCTTTGGGTTGCCCCTCTCCTTGCTGCCACCAAGGGAGGTATAGAATTTGGGCCCAGCAATCATGTACTACACAAACTGCAAGTGTAGTTCATGATTCACTCAAAACCTGCTGGGGGGACATACATGGTTCTCATAGGTATCCATAAAATGCTACCCCCGCGGGAAAATTGTTGTGAATCACAGGTATATCTCCACGTATTTATTTACTCTATCTCATGGAACTGGAAGAGACCCTCAGAGGTCATCAAGTCCAGATCCCTGCCCTCACACCAGGACCTACCACCATCCCTGATTTTTTTTTTTTTAAATTTATTTGTCCCAGATCCCTAAACAGCCCCTAGGGATTGAACTCACAACCCTGGGTTTAGCATGCCAATGCTCAAACCACTGAGTTATCCCTGCCCCTTACTGGTGCTAGACCACTGGAACTGGAAGGGCCTTGACAAGTCATTGAGTCTGGTCCCCTGCCCTTACGGCAGGAGAAAGCACCATCTAGGCCATCCCTGACAGATGTCTATCAAACCTACTCTTAAATATCTCCAGTGATGGTGATTTCACAACCTCACTAGGCCATTTATTCCTGTGTTTAACCACCCTGACAATAAGTTTTTCCTAATATCCAACCTAAACCTCCCTTGCTGCAGTTTAAGTTTAAGCCCATTGCTTCTTGTCCTAGCCTCAGAGGCCAAGAAGAGCAAGTTTTCTCCCTCCTCCTTATGAAACCCTTTTAGATACCTGAAAACCGCTGTCATGTCCCCTCTCAGTCTTCTATTCCTAAACTAAACAAGCCCATTTCTAGCCATTTGAAGAAGGCACCATGGGCACTGATGCCCTGGAGCGGAATGGGTGAAGGAAATTCCAAGGAATCCCCTTCCCCAAATAAAAGGCACGTTGTTTACAGAGTTTGGATTTGTACTTGACACATTGGCATTAACACTGACATTCACTTTGGCTATGTCTACACTAGCCCCAAACTTCGAAACGGCCACGCAAATGGCCACTTCGAAGTTTACTAATGAAGCGCTGAAATGCATATTCAGCGCTCATTAGCATGCGGGCGGCCGCGGCACTTCGAAATTGACGCGGCTCGTCCCGACGGGGCTCCTTTTTGAAAGGACCCCGCCTACTTTCGAAGTTTGGGGCTAGTGTAGACACGGCCTTTGTGATATATTGCATCTTTCCTAAAGCAAAAAGGCAGTCCAGTAGCACTTTAAAGACTAACAAAATAATTATTGCTACTGGACTGCCTTTTTGTTTTGATAGAATGTAGACTAACACAGCTATCTCCCTGTTACTTTCCTAAAGCAGTGCTTCCATGCTGTTGTATTCAGGGGAAAATCTCATTTTGATAAATGTGACTCCCTCAATGTCCCTCTGCCTTCCCCAGGGTAAGATGTTCCAGTGCAGTTCAATTGATGGTCAAGTCTGCTTTTTATAACTACTCATGTCAGCTTTTCAGGCTTGAGCTTCAGCAGCCCACAGCAGCAATGCCATGGCAGTGCAATGAAATACAGAGCTCCATCTCCCTCCTCCCTGCCATTAAGACTTCTGTCCTCAGAACACATTGGAAGTGCTGTGATTAGCCTGAAGTGGCACAGCTCAACATTATTCTTGTGGAAAGCCTCATCTAATGGCCACATTGATGTCCTCCTTTCTTTAAAATAGGTTCTCTATAACGCTGGTGAGAAGAAGTGGGGTACAGATGAAGATAAGTTCAGTGAAATTTTGTGCCTTAGGAGCCTACCTCATCTGAAGCGAAGTAAGAAATCAATTTGGGACTGTATTGTGCTATTTCTTAGTAAATTCTGATTGTTTTCTGTCATCGAGGTGCTGTATGTGTAATTTGGTTTGAGCCGCCATTCATGCTTACAGTCCCATCTACACTTCCATGGGTTCATCAGCTGGCAGAATAAAAAACCCTGAGTGCCTAGCTCCTGCACTTGTGAAGATAAGCAATAAAGGGTGTGTTCATACGTGTAAGACTTAGTAAGTCTGCAAGCTGAAACAATAGCTGTAAGATCTATGTGTTGTCCTTGTTGAGTGTGCCACCTCAGAATTCATGTAGATGTGAAGTGGGCTCTTATGTGTAGTTACTCTAAGGTATTTCCATTCCCATTTTTGCAGGCGAAGAGATGGAAAATTCTATCTTAAATCCAGGCAGCAGGTCTTATTTTACTTACCCCTATCTACAAAGACTGTGTGGATTTCATAGCCCGCTTTAAATGTATTTGTCAGCATGTGGAAATGCCATGCAGACTTAGGTGCCGAGCAAGCCGGTGATAAGTCATTGTGTTCTAATATTTTGTGAATCACTAAATGCATCTCTCTCTTATGGCTGATGGAATGGGCTGCATGGGACACCTTCTCCTATTCCTTCAGAAACATGGGATTATGAAAACCTTCTGTGGATGAAACTGGTCTTCACGCGCTCAATAGCGTTAGTGTCATGCCTAGTTTCATGATTATTAAAGCAAAACCATTAGGTAAATTGGTTAACTGGAGCAGGTTCTGATGGGCCATATTAAAGAACAGAGGTGAATGGCCTTGAGAGAAAATGCGGAGCATTATAGTTATGGTACCCATTCCTTAACAGAATTCCTACATATGCACAACTTGATTGACTTAGAATCATGGCTAATGTTGTGCTCAGAGTGTGTGTGTGTGTGTGTGTCCATCAAAGGCCTGATCCAAAGAATATTGAAGTCATTGGAAAGATAGCCATTAATTTTGCTAAAGTTTGGATTGGAGCATGGATTGATTTCCCTCTCATAGTCTGGTATACTTACTATGTGCTTTTGTTTGTCTTTAGCATTTGATGAGTACAGGAACATCAGCAAGAAGACCATTGAAGAAAGCATACAGGGTGAAATGTCAGGGCATTTTGAGGATTTACTCTTAGCCATTGGTAAGATTCCTTGGCCCAGAAAGGGGAGAAAAACAGTGTGTTGAAAGAAAGAATGTTAATTTGAAAGCAGGTTGAACCTTTCTGGCCCAGCAGCATCTGGCATGATGTTAACCTGGTGGTTAATTATCATGGTTGTAGCCTGGTTTCACATGGTCCCGTAATGCTTGCCACCAATCCTGGCTCTCAGTGTTTCTGTGTTGTTATTTAGCTCTAATTTACTGCTGAATGTCTTCCAAGAGCCCAGTAAGCAGTGGAAGTGTTGGTAATGCTGATGGACAATATTAAGCTCCCGTGGCTTGGCACCAGTCAAGTCTTGAAGTTGCTGGACTAGAGACATTCCACCTGTACATTAATTTACAGTGATTTCTAGTTCTTACCATGCTTACTGCAGTGATAATGCTTCTAATGCTGATTTGAGCTTATATAAAGAACACAGAGCTTGTTAATTCTGTAGCAAATGTTCAACAATGTTGGTGTTTTATAATTACTACTGGGATAGCAACTCACAACCCCACTCCTGGACCAGGACTGCCTTGTGCTAGCTGCTGGACACAAGGCACTCCCTGCCTTCATTTTATATTGACAATTTGTGAGCGTCTAAAAAAAGAAAAAAAAAAAAAGCAACCAATCCTTGCAGATATTTTCAATGACTAATTGTACAGGTCATCAGACTTCACCTACCCATTGTGCTCTAGAAATGGTTGAGCATGACGGCATCTTATTCTAGGGAAGGCCAGGAGGTTTCCTATAGTTCCCAGTGGTGTTCTTAACAATGGAAATGTTCTAACTAAAATCTGAAGCCAGATTCAGAAATAAGTGGGTGCATGTTTCATGGGAGTGTGTCTGTAAAATGCATGTACTTTACCAGCCTGGGGCATGAGCAGGAAGAGGACTATAAAGTGAATACAGAATTGGCCAGTGCCTGGGCATATGGCTGATTTGTGTATGAAAGTCAGGGATTTGCAGGTACAAGGCTGGAACATACAACTGGCATTTCTTACGTATGGCTGGATTTTCATCCCTCTCCTGTCCATGCATAGTGGAAGTGAGTGAGGACTTGTAAGCCAAAGGATGTTGGGTGGTGGTGGTGGTAGAAAGCAGGCTATTTAAATGAACTCTAAACTTTTCTTTTACTAGTTAAATGTGTGAATAACACTCCTGCGTTCTTTGCTGAGAGACTGCACCAATCTTTGAAGGTAGGTGTGTTGGCTTCTGTACCCAGCCTGTAGCTCCCATGTATCTTTAAGAGAATGGCAAGTGTCTAATTGTGATGTCTGTAAATAATAAACATGGGACTGGTTCCTTACCACAGATATTTCTTGGAGCCCACTTAAGTGGGGAAGACAATGCTATTTCTAAATGGAGATACTAATTTTAGCCTAACTTACGTAATGCTTTGATATGGTATATTGTACTGTGTAGCAATTTTCTTTTCTATCAGGGTGCTGGAACTGATGAATTCACTCTTAATCGAATCATGGTTTCCAGATCTGAAATTGACCTGTTGGATATTCGAGCTGAATATAAGAAGCTGTATGGCTGCTCCTTGTACTCTGCTATAAAAGTAAGAATTATTTTAATGAACTATTTTAGAATACAGTAGGGCCTCAACATTCCTGAACCTAAGGTTCGCAAATTCAGTTATGCGGAAGCAGCTGCTTCCCTGGGGCTCCAGGGCAAGCAGCTCCAGCAGCCGGGCTCCAGGCAGGAGCGGCCACCATATTCGCAAAATTCAACACTCATGAGAGTTCTCAACACGGAACCCTCACGGATGTTGAGACCCTACTGTATTGTAGAGAAGTTATGTCACCACTCTGCCAGCTCATGTAACAGAACTTTTTTCAGTATTTTTCTCTGTTTAAGGTGTGTGTAAAAGTTTTCTATTTGAAAGTGCCAAATATATTATGTGGGAGTAAACAAGGAGGTGCTAGAGGAGTTTGAAAAGGAGAGTGGTATAGCTTTATCATCTGTCTTCTGGGGAAAATGGAGTCAAATGGCAGTTGACTAGGTCAGAGCAGGTGGCCAGGGCCAGGAGGTGACTGTGAAATAGACAAGGATGTTAGCTATCAGACCAGATATTTAGTGCATGCTGAACCTGTCCTTTTTTTTCTAAATTAATATCAAGTGTGAGTTCTTTGAATCTAAACTAGTCAAAAATGGAATCCCATCATCTGCTACTGGGAAGTTATCAACAGACTGACAGTTTAAGGAACTCTGGCCCATTCAGTGAGTTTATCACTGAATTCATATGTTCATAAACAAATAAAAATGCCTGGAATAACATTGCTGATGTCTGTAGTGCACAAATTTTGGGAGTGGCAAAGCTTGTAAGGGAGCAACATATCTTTCATGCTGTTTAAGTATCAATCCAGCCTTCAGAGAATTTTGTATGGCATTTGTAATATAATAGTGCTACCATACCCTAGCACAGGGTGAGCACGCTTTTTTATGTCAGGCCCCACATTTCAGCCCTGCAATTAGCTTGCCCACCCCACCACCACCACCTGTGGGAGGACAACCAGAAAGGGATGAGGGGGTCCCTCAGGAAGGGGATAGGGAGCTTGGGAAGGGGGTGATGGGAGGCTCCAGGGGGTTCCCTGAAGGGGGTGAGGTGCTCAGAGCGGAGGACCCCAAGAGAGTACCAAAGAGGGCCCCAGGAGGGTACCCTATCAAGCCAGGAACTCGCTGGCTGCTCTTGCTGCTTGACTCAGGCCTCTGTGCCTTCTGATTGGCCCAGCAGCAGACGGGGAGGCAACATTCCCTTGATGACAGCAGTGGCAGAAAGCAGAGGGATGGTGAGGCAGCAGAAGCCATGGGGAGGAGGGAGCCAATCAAACTGTGCCCCCCTCTTACAAAATGTCACACACCCCCTACTTTACGCACTCGTGCCCTAGCAAACAGTAAAACCCCTATTTACATGGTTTCAACTTGTATGTTACTTAGATTAACATGAGTCAAAATTGTGAGTGGCAGGGATCTGGGAACCAGGTGGCAGCCTGGCTTCTGGCTCCCGCCATTCCCAGCTCCTCTCCGCTTGCGGGAGGCAGGAAATTGACCAGCACTGCTGCGCTGGTCAGTTTCCTGGCTCCCGGGGAAGTCAGGGAACCAGGAGCTTGGAGCCAGGCTGTCACTTGGTTTGGGGAAACTGACTAGGGCTGCTGTTTCCCTGACTTGCACAAAATTCAGCTTACACATGGTTGCCCAGAACGCAAGCTATGCATAAGTTGGGGGTTTACTGTACACAGAATTTGTTTTTTTCCCTGCATTACCTGCATTCTGATGCAGAATATTCATGGTCTTAGGTTCTTGTCCTCGTCATATGGTTGGACTGGCTTAACTAAAGATGGTGCTGAATTCATGCAAACATCCTTTTTTGGACTTTTCTTTGGTTTTTTTTTTCCAGCTTGAGCAGCTTAATGCAGTTTGACTTAAAATTATTAGGACCCTGTTTTGTACTGGAACAGGATAAGCCTGGCTTAAACTGAAATTGTGACCCACATTGCCTTTTTGCAGCAATTTAAAAAAAAACACACCTTTTACTTCATCTAGTACAACTTCCAGTGGTCAACAGTTTTCCAACCTGTTGTCTACAGTCAGGCTTCTAAATTTTCATTTAGGTTCAAAAATGAAAACGGCCTGACTTTCAGATTTACTGAACCCTTTGCAGTGGGAAGGAGGTGGTATAAAGTGAGACAACACATTTAAGAGTCTCAGTATAGATTTTTTTTTTTTGGAGTACCTAACTTTATGCACAAGAGTTTGAAGAAGCTGGCTTTTGTTTGTGGTTTTCACTTAGCTACTTTCTGCCTTTCTTGGAGCACGCATTTGTTATTGGGTAGATCAGTTAAGTGCTTCATTCAAATGACTTGATTTTGAAACTAAAAACCCACCCATTGATTTTTAAACCAGGCTGAGGTTTTGTCAAAGTAACTTGGAAAATTTGCACTATTGCAAATGTAGGTTAAAATTTATAATGAACTAAGTTGTAGGGAGATTGTTTTTAATACTGCTTGAAGGCCCTTATGACTTTTACAGAGCTGTTCTAGGCAGCAAGCGGTATTGAAAACTGAAGCCCTAACCTTGCTAACACTTGACTGTGTTACTTACGTCACAAATCGTCCCCTTGACTTCAGTGAGATTGGTCATTTTCAGAGTTAAGCATGTTCAAGGGTCAGTGGGGGTGGAAGACGCCATAGACTGTGGAGTACGGTGGAGAGGGTGGCGATGGCTCTGTGCCATGGAAGGGGCGAAGGTTGGACTCGGCGGGGCCTAACGCATTCAGCCTTCAGTGCCACTTGGACTGCGGCAGTGGGCCCCACTTCCTCACAGCCACACCCAGCAGCCGACACAGAGCTTCCATGGCAATTCAAAAGAGCTCTGGCTGCAGCCACTGCCAAAATAGCCGCGGTGGTGGGTAGCGCTCCAGGATCTCTGAGACACCAGACCCAGTGGTTTAAGGTTATAAAAGGGGGAAAATAAAACCAGCAAGTCTGATATAATTGATTACATATCTTATTTCCCCTTACCAAGATGCAGTGTTGACCCAAATGGGAGGAGGGAGAGTAGTGCAGGAGAAATCCTTTTCAAGGTAGCAAACAATGTGTAAGGTGTTCCTCACCCCTGCCCCTTTGTTTTTCCTCTGCACAGTCTGATACCTCTGGGGACTACGAGACAGCACTACTGAGGATTTGCGGAGGAGATGACTGAAAATAAATCCATTAGGAGCACAGGGCTATTGCTGTTTCTGCTGCCCATGGTAGTGCTGCTCATGAAGCTTTTTAAATGTTATCGCAAGCTCAGTAGTACAGCACACTGACTGCTTTCGCAGCAAGTAGCAGAATAAACAGATGTTTATTTTAGTGCATCTCTTCTGGCTGCTATCTGACCACATACTGGCATCTGGATAAACTGCTTAAACTGACTTCTAGCTAGACACAGTGCTTTCCTGTAAACTAGAGATCTGTCTGGAAATAGCTGCCACCTTTCTACAGCTGTACAGCTTCAGAAAAAGTGACATTACCTTGCAGTAATGGCAGAATAAAACGCAACGGAAGGTCGATTTTATAATTACAAAGGCTGTTTGATAGTTTGCATTGGTGAACGGGTTGTGTAAACACTGGATTCTTCTCAAATAAAGTTAATCGAAAGGTCTCCATTGGCTCGCTTATTTATTTATTAATTGGCTAAGGCTCAGAGGTGCTGTCACAATCAGGAGCCACCACTCTATTATGCTAGGTGCTACACAAACGTGGCCAGACTTGGAAGGAGCTGAAAAGGTCCGACTGCTCAGAGGTGAGTTGTTGACGTGTACATTGGCGTAGAGAGAGATGGTCTGTAACCTGGAAATTGAAGAACAGGGCATGAACGAAAAGGACGGTGGCGACAAACAGTCGGGTGGCACAAGTTAACAATGAGCAGGGGCCTGCAACCTGCGGCTCCGGAGCTGCATGCGGTTCTTTAAAGACTTCTGTGGCTCCCAACGCTATAATCAGTGAATGTCTAAAAGCCCAACAATGGACAACTAATGTCTAAATAGCAAACACTATGTGATCTTGAAACGTTGGATAATTCCCCCTTTAATATGTGCAGGGCATCATGGGAAATGATACTGTGTTTGTGTGTTGATCGTGTTGCTAGTAAAGCCTTACTTTTGAAAAGGAAGCTCGTGGCATTCCTGCTGTAAAGGGCAACGTGCGTTTTAAGAAAGAAAACTGAAATTAAACATGAAGTAAAATTTGGCATAATTAAAATAGGTTCAGGAGTGCAAGTCAGGAAGACACTGGTACAAACACACATGTAAAGGAGATATATAAATACCTTGTGAATGTCCTGCAATAAACATGTATGATATTACAAATCATTGTGTGTGTGCTGCTCTTAAAACAGAGGTTATATAATGTATGGTGTGATGTTATTTATTAAGGACCCATCTCATATTCACATGCACTGCAGCTCTTGAGTTATTGGTTTGTTTGTTTTTTTTAACTGAACTAGAAAAAAACGGCTCTTCTCTTTTGGTCGCCAGCCCCTGACAATGAGGCAGCACTGGTCACCGTAAGCAACCTGAGAATGTGGAGACAGAATTGATATGGGATGCAATTTGCACAGTGAACAGAGAGGCAGGCAGAACTATGACGCACGTACTGTACTGGCATTTGCCTGCTGAGGTCATTTGGGAGAAAGACCAAAGATTGTGGAGTGTGGGAGGAGACAGGTGGACCGGGAGAAACCCCTTTTGTTTGTCATTCTGTAAAATCACAGTGAATGCAGACTCCATTGAATTCGTGTGTGTTCTGAATAACTTATTAGCTGCAGTTTTGCAAAGCAGAGTTCATGTCCATCCCTGAACAAATAAGTAGGTTGGAGCCTCTTTTGCCAAGGACATTTGAGATGAGAAAACTAAACTGTTGTTCACCTCAAAACATCCTTTAACAAAATACCACCTGCGAAACAGAAGTGAAACTGGAACTGCTTTGGCTCAGCCTGCCAGGAGGGAGGGACTGCTGCAAACCGGAAGAAACATGCATGCAGTGGCCGAGGTCCACTTTCACACTGCTCTCTTCCTTAATCCCTATGTTGGTAAATAAGGCCAGTCGGCAAGAGGTTTGGAGTTCTTGCACACTCCAGGGTTTGTTTACTTAGTGCAGTTTTATGCAACTTCCACAGGGTGTCAGGGTCAGTTAATAGGGACTTATAATAAATGGAATTGGGATGATTTTTGGGTTTTGTTTTATTTTCAAGCTGTTTTAGTGTTATGGGTGCTATGGAGGTTTGGGGTTTGTTTGAGTTGGAGGTTGTTGACTTACCCAGGCTTTGTTCGACTAAGTGACTAGAACTCAAGAGTTTTAAAATGGTTGTCAAAGAGGCTTTGGTGATTGACGTGTGTCTGCATATACTCATGTCATTACAATATTAAAATCCTCCTTTTCCCAGTCTTGGCCAATGGGAAAAAAACACACCCCAAATTTGAGGACTTTCTGATCTACCCACCTGACACATTCCATGTTCTAATTTTTTGTCCCCCACTGGGATAGGCTTTCCTCACAGGAAAGTAACATACTGAGGCTTACAGAGACCAGGGGGGTTGGAGAGTGTGAAAACGACCATTGTAATCAGGTAAGTACAGGTTTATTTTAATATGTATGTTAATATTGTATGCAGCAAAAAGGGAAGTTCTAAAAAAAAGGAATTTGTATAAACGTGCCCCCCCCCTTGGAAATAGATTAGGCCTGTTTTACAGGGGGGTGTTTTGCTTTTTTTTTTTTTTTATTTTGGCAAGACTGAGTAGGGAGCTAACTTTCGTGTATCAGAATGGTAGGATTACCCAGTGTGGTTCAAAAGTCTTGAGCTATAACAGTAATAAGATACTGGTGTCTAGCAAATCCTGTTGTGGCGTAAAACTTTGCTCAGCTGTGGAGACACTTTCTAAATCATCTAACCCTGAACACGCTGTGCAATTCTAACCAGCAGTTCGCATGACATACTCTGATCTCCCCACCCTTCAGGCTTCAAGCCTAGCATGGCCTTGCTAGTATGCGTTACAGTAGGAACTGGAGTAGACGAGGATGTAATGTGGGAAGTAGCCGTTTAGCTGTGTTCCCTGTAAGCTGTGCCGCTGACTGTTTAGTGCTGGGCAAGTGCTCGAGGAACCCACCTGGGGAACTGCCACAGACACAGAAGGGCCACTCCCTCCTTTGGCCCCAACCTACCTCAGTGTCCAACCTGTGCTATCCTGAGGAGGGATGGCTTGAACGCCGCACCAGTCAGAGCACCCTTTCCTTGGCTGCAACTCTGCCATGAGCCAGACCTGCCACAGCGGGGGCAACCCTACCTGAGCTCAAACACAAATACATCTGGGGGGGTCTTGACCTGTTGGGGTGGCCCCATCCCAGCCCAAACACTGTCATAGCCAAGGCATGCATGCCTCCTCCAGCTCCACCCCAGCCTTGAACCTGCTGGGGCACAGGAGGGGCATTTATTCCGCAGCCCTGGAGCTGTGGTGAAAGGAAGGGGCACCTCTCCCCCACCCAGCCTCGGGACTGCTTCAAGGAGAGCGAGCTGGAAGAAATCCTCTCTCCTCGCTGTAGCCTTAGAACACCCTCCTTTACTGCAAACCCCTCACCTCGCCCCACCCCAGAGGGTGCACCCCAGCCCTCTCCCTCCGCCTTCAGCCCCTCCTCCTCGGCCCCACCCTGGAGCCATCACACCCGTGCACCC
Organism: Carettochelys insculpta; assembly: GCF_033958435.1. Taxonomy (NCBI): domain Eukaryota; kingdom Metazoa; phylum Chordata; order Testudines; family Carettochelyidae; genus Carettochelys; species Carettochelys insculpta. The sequence goes on along the minus strand of NC_134140.1, from coordinate 126,786,659 downwards.
CAACGCTCTGTGCCCAGCATGAGCCCCTTCCCACACTCGGAATTCCTTGGCCCCACCCCATCACATGAATTTTGTGATGTCCACCCGTATGAAGATGGTGTGTCTCGCATAACTTCCATATTGGTTCACATAACAAAATTCGTTCTGCACAGAAGTGGGAAAAATTAGAGGAAATGCTGATTTAGGGATACTTATGCCCCCTGGCATCACAAGACCAAAACCAGAATGGTGGTTTTGTGATCCACTTACTAGACTGGGAGTCAGGAGATCACTTTATATATACCTCAGCTTCCCTGTACTTGCCATGAGGAGTGGTGTCTTCACAACACTCCTGTCAGATAAGTTGTTTGCAAAGCCTGTGGAGAACGTGGGATGGAAGGTGCAATATGTAAATGAAGCGTGCTACTGCCATCCTAGCACGGTCACCCTAATTCATGAATGGGCCTTTCGGATGAACTAACCAGCCAACTTCGTCTGTGGATGCTGTACATCGTGGCATGCTTAAAAATGATACTTGGGTTTTTTGTTTTATATGTCAGACAGTCAGCGGTCAAAAACACCAAGCCATGGGGAGCATGAGGTAAGTTTGAACTTAAGTGAGCACCAAAAACTATTTCTAAGATCTTTCATTAAATTGTGTGTATTTCCTAGTACTTTGGCAACTTTGCCTAGTTCTTTCCTCCAGCTGCAACATTTTGGATGCTACAGTTATTTCTTCCAAACTTTAGTTTGTAAAACAATGACAAAAGCTACACAGACGCTTTCCAAATGCTTACATGAAGCTGAAGGTTCGTCTTGCCCTTTGGGCTCATTGGTCTTCTGCATAATTTGAGCCGAGACTTTGCGTATAGCTCTGTGCGGCTATTTCAATGCAACCAAAGAATCCTCATGGGTATGTCTACACAGCAAAGCTATTTTGAAATAAGCTATTCTGGAAGAGAGATTCGGAAATAACTTATTTCAAACTAACACAGCTGCACAAAGAGTGCATTTCAAAATAGTCTTCAGCTATTTCAAAACAGAGCATCCACATGCAATACAGCCTTTCCGATTTTTACAGACCCCAATTTTGTGGACTTTGGGAACAAGGAACATCCCCCTGCATTGTTCCCAAAGTCTGCTGGGGTCTGTAAAATTCCAAATCCTTCTCCCCACATCCCACCATTCCCAAAAAGGGTGGGGGTCTTGCCAGGTTGGAAGGAGTGCATGGTGGTGGCGGTGGCTTTTGCAGGCCGTGACGTGCCCCCTCCAGCTGTGTGCAGCAGGGTGCCTCCAGCCGCACGTGGCAGGGTGCCATTAGCCGCACGCAATGCCTCCGGCCATGCTCAGCAGCTGGGTCCCAGACCATGGTGGGATCCGAGGGCTCCTCCAGCAGCTGCTTTAGTGAGTGGCAGGGGGTTTTTTTGTTTTGTTTTTGTTGGGGGGTTTTGGGGGTGGGGCTGGAGGAACCTGGGGGGGGCAGTAAACCCTGGAGTTGAACATATTTTTGGGAATAACAGACACCCCTTCCCCCCATTAATCCGTTAAATGAAGGGTTTACTATACAACCATTGGATGCTCCATGGCTTATTTTGAAATAGCCTGTTTATGCAGCCCCTATTTTGAAATAGGTGCTATTCCTCATGGGAATAGGGGTTGCATTTGGTGTAGATGCTAACAGAGTTATTTCGAAATAACTGTGCTGTGTAGCCATACCCAGTGAGCAGGCCGGCCTACAGGACAAAGCATTTTCAGAGCTAAGTTAGGGCTGTTTATACAAGAAGACAGCAATGCTGTGATCAAAAAAATTGATATAATTTCTCAGCTAAATCATAAGTGTGGGTATTGAATTGCTTATCTCTAGATTCAATTTGGTTGCAGCACGTTGACCATGTCTTGCATTTAGATTCTTTCTCTGCCATTCTTGCTTGCGCACCAGAATAGATTCCACTTAAGTTAACAGCAGTATTCATACTCCTGTCCTTGTAGGTTCAATAGTCCTGGAATATTGTCTTCATTACTCTCAGGATTAAGACCTGATTGTCCATTCTCTTCCTGAAATCCTAGAAAGCACACATTAATATTCATTTTAGTAGGATTCCTTTTAGCTTCTCCTGTGGCTACATGCTGAAAAACCTTGGCTTTACTTGGTTCTCTTTGGATACGTCTTAGATTGCATTTATCACTGATTAAAAGGGAGATTCTTGATGTCATTAATAATATTTTCTGTAACTTGGTCTGGTTACAACTGTATGATCTTGCTTTGAATATCTGTGCTGAGATTCCCTCGAGCTGGTTGGCATTCTTAGGACTCCCTCAGGACTAGGATTGTATATGGCCAATAAATCAACAACAGACAAAAAGCTGCCGCTATTTTCTTAACTAGTAGTCTCCCTTTCCTTATTTTCAATTCAAGATCTTCACCAATGGCGCTATGCAAACACCACTGATCACATACTCAGCAAGTTTCAAAGTAACAATCCAGATGTTTTGTGCACCACTGTTCCAAGACAAATGCTACCAGTGTCTCATTTCACTTAGCCATGCCAAGCAATCGGAATTTTTTTTTCCAATCCTAAAAAAGCCAACAGCGTTGGCAGTCACTTTTGTCTAGCACAGGAGAATAGCAGAACGAGAACGAAAGCTCATTGCCTAATAAATTACTTTGTTCGTCTTTAAAGTGCTACATGACTGCTGTTTTGTTATGTTAGAATACAGACTAATAACGGCTACCTCTCTGTTACTATAGAACCAGGTTTGTTTGCTTTTTCTTAATGCCAGACTTGTGCACTGCTTCATAATACAAGGCTGAAAAGCGTCCATTTGGCTTACTCACATGGGACTGGTTAATCAAATGGACAAGGGCCGTGTTATACAGTAATACATTTCTGTTCCAGACTGAACATTTAAGCAGTCAGTTTTGACTTGTCAGTGAGATTTTCTCTAAACAGCTGTTTGAGCTTCGCTGAAATTAAGGGATTCCTGGTTGTTGGAGATTATTAATGTATTTTCTTTCTGAACCAGGTCTACACCCTGTTCACTATACAGTTCAAATGTCTTGGGCTCTCAGATTAAAAACATTTTCAAGTTACCCACAACTTTCCATGGTTTTGTCACGGGTAGTTCAAGATGTGGTCACATCTGCTATAGTGATACTTTACCAAAAATTGATATTTTTTTTTAACTTCCTTTTGTTTCTTTCACTTAGCAACTCCAGTCCCATCAAAGCCAATTCTAGTCACTATGTACACTACATTAAATGAAAACAGAAACCACAACACAGATTTTTTGAGCAGCAATTAATAACATTTTTGGAAGGTATTTAATATAAAATAATTGATAGTAATGTTGCAAATTATTTAATATTTCTTTACTGTGATTTTTATTTTTTTGTTCACAGACTCCTTGCCATACCCTCACGAGCTCCCCAGTTGGGAACCACTGTTCTAATTGAAAATCTGTGCAACAGCAGTTACGAGAAATTTGCGTATTAGTAATAAACATCTATTCTATCAACCTAAAGTGTGTAATTCAGCTTTTTTTCTTACTGGAACTATACATGAACTAAACAAGTGGATTTACATTCATTGGGAAATGTTTACAGCTGAATCTGCAATTTTGTTCTCACATTGCAAGTTTTTCCATTCACAAACAGCATTGGCTCTGCCTTTCTCAGTCACATGGCTTGGCACCAAATGCGGACAAGTGTTGTCACCAATGTACAGCCCGTTCTTGAAAAGGTGGCCTGTGTCACGGAAACCAAAGACGACGACACTGCAGCCCAGTGCACTGGGTGTTGATGTTCATATTTGTCATGGGAGATGCGGAGATGGGCCATATCTAAATGGCACTTCCAGATGTGTTAACCCAGACACAGTGCTACTGAGTTTGACCTCACCCACCTTCTGTTGGGCAGAGGGACAGGGCAGCCAGTTTGAACAACTGGTGTTGTGATTCTGTGCTTCAGCTGAAGCCCTGGAGTGCCACTGCATCTGGTCAGAACCCATAGGCTTAGTTATAACTGAACCACTCACCCCCTTGTAGCTAGCCAGTACTGCACAGAGCTTGTGATACTTTAAAACTACAGCGCTGCATGAAAGTCAATAATTGTCTTCCTGGTTCTCCACGACTGCCTAAGCATAGGATGTTTTCATGTGTCCGTCTTGAGGGATATATGGGCACTGGAGTGAGTAAAGAGTAAATGAAACACCAGGATTGTCAGAAGCCACTATTCAAGGCAGGAGGACACATGAACATTCACTGCCATTGCTCTCTCTCTGCTTGGTTTGAGTTTTAAACCCTGAAGTGGGACAAATAATAAGTACCCTCTTCCTTTATTTACAGACCTGCTGCCTAGATTGTGACTGGACACAGCACAGCTTGTTTAGCAACAAACATTTTTCTTGCACTGGAGGCTTATTGTGACTGGTTTTGGCTTCTCACTATCCAACTAGTGTTTCACTCAGAGAGGGGTATAACATATGTATCTCATAGAGGTGGAAGGGACCTTGAGGTCATTGAATCCCAGTTATCTGCTCTTAGCAGGACCAAGCACTATGCTTAACAATTTTTTTGTTAATCTAATTGCCCCAGACCTCCACATGGCCTCCTCAAGGCTTGAGCTCACAACCCTGGGTTTACAAAGCTAAGGGTCAAATCACTGAGCTACCTGCCTAGTCAGCTGCAGAAGGGGCATTTGAGTGGAGAGTAGCAGAGAAGAGGTGTTTCATAGACTGGTGATGGTGGAATGATCGTTTTCTGTTGTGTAGCGTTTTAATGAAATGATTTCAAAATGGAGACTTTCCCTCGTTCACTGATTAGTTTAAAAAACAAAACCGTCCCTGGAGTGCTAGTCTTGGGACTTGTCTTCAAGTACAGAGCTGTACTGAGAGATCTGGAGTAGAGACCTGGCTTTGCCTAGGGGTCTGTGTTCCTTCAACAGCAGAACCCTCCTTCATCGGGCCGTCTCCTTCACTGGAAGGAGCTGTCAGCTAAACATCTGCCTCGTTATCAGAGACTCAGTAGGCCAGGTGGTGTCTTTCAGGTTACTGGAGTAACAGCTAAAAGTATTAAGCCACTTAAAAATGCTATTAAATTTAGTTGCTCTCTCACTGTCATAGTGTTATGCATGCCACCTCTTCTGCAAGTTTTTTCCCTACAGCCCTGAGCAACTTAAGTTCTGCCAATAAGTGGTGGTGCAGAATTGAGCTAGTGAATACTTTTGGCATTCTCAAATCCAAATATTTAAATCCTGGCAGGGTCCTATCAGCCTTTCTGAAGTAGCAATATGCAGCTGGCCTTTACTGGTCTTTCAAATAAAACCTTAACAACTTGCTTCCTGTCTGTTAAGCCTAGTATACTAGTTGCATGGAAATTGTGGTGAGAAGGGTATTCCAAGCACTAACCTAATTAAACAGTTAATGATTCATCAGGGAATGACCCCTGCTTGCAACACAGTGACCCAGGATTTCTAAAACAGCTGATGGCTTTGGATGCTGGGTATTTAATTTACATGAATGTAATGGGGCCTGATTTTCAGAAACTCCTAAGCTCTTTGAATAAAATCAGATCCATTTAAAGTATCTCAGGTTGGGTGCCAAAACACAGCGCTCACAAAAATCTCTAGTTGTTTACAGCAGTTTTGGCCACATTTTTCCCCCCCAAGCAGCTTGTATCATTTTAAATTTGGAAAGGGGAGACCTGACCTAATTATTGTGTATTCAGCTTGCCAGTAAGTGATCCATTTGCAAAATGTGCAATGGGGCTATCATAGATGATGACATGGTGATTCTTTTAAAAATGCAATTAAGACTATTACAATTCCTCATTTTAAGGTGCAGATACATCTAATGACTTTATAGTCCAGGAAACCGTTGCCTTACTCTGCATTGTGAATTATCGTGTTTATTCCCAAACTAACATTTGCGTTAAATTAGTTCCCCTAAATCAAGCTCACCAATTGAGTATAGAACAAAGTTGAGCAGCCAGCTTGCACTGATATCATTTGAACAACAGCTCAGTGGTAAATACCAGAAATTGGCGTGGTTGTTTTTCAAACTAAGGGGAGATTGATACCTAAATCTCATTTTTATATCTCCTCCTCCTGAGAAAAATATCCAAGAAGCTTATTAGCATCTACATCTGCTTCATCATTCCCAGATTTCACAAGGGATTGCCTGCCACTGTAGCCATGTGCCATTTGAGACAAATGAGTCAAGGGCCTGACCTTGAAGAACAAACTCTCTCTCACAGTGTCCCTAGTAAAATGGGGAATTGTTGACACTTGAAATGCTATGGTAGCACAGCTGACTCTGCAGTGCCTTGGTGCAGACTCTACCTGTGCCAACAGGAGGGGCTGTCCCATCAGTGTAGGTAATTCACCTCCTTGAGGAGCAGTAGCTGCGCTGATAGATTAATTCTTCCATTAAGGTAGCACTGTCTCAGGGTCCTAGTGCTTGGGCTGCAGCCTGCCCCCATCTATACCATAGGTGCTGGAACTATGGGTGCAGCACCCCTTGACTTGAAGTGTTTTTCATTTTATATATACACATGCATGGGTCACAGTTTGGTTCAATGGCTCTCAGCACCCACCCCCCCCATACAAATTGTTCCACCATCCCTGCTTACTCCCCAGTTAAACAGCTTCATAGCCCAAGCCCTGCAAATCAGCTGGCACAGGCCAGCTGTGTGTTTTTAATTGCAGTATAGGGATGTCATTAGGGTGCATCTCCACATCAGCTGGGAGTTGTGATTCCCAGCTCACGTACATAGGGCTCATCTCCTTGAGCTAGTGTGAAAAAAATAACCATGCATCCACAAGCAGGAGAAACAACAGCTGGGGCAAGTTGCCTGGATACGTACCAGGACCTCACACGGGATTGTCCTCAGGTGGCTAGCCCATTCTGCCACCCGTGCCTCTACAAACACTGGTTAGTGCATTAACGTGAGCAGAGTTACCGCTTGTAATCTGCCTCAATTGGAAATTAGACCTCTCAGCAGCAATGGACCTGAGACCGCTATCAGTCGGAATTTGTTCAGTGGTTTGTTAAACGAAAGCAGCAACCATGTTTAGAGTTTCAGTTTTGTGTTTAGAGCTGTGTAATAGTAATTGTTTCGCTTTTAGTCAGAGGCACCTTTATAGGTGAAATGGACGAAATTCTCAGCACATAGGCATCAGAATAATCCTGCTCTTGTATTTTTAGCCTTGGATTTGAACAGAGCCTCCTGCTGGTGAAAGTCAGCCTCAAAGACCATGTTGATTTACAAGAACTAAGGATCTGGCTCCTTTTTTTTTTCCTTTCTTGTTAAAGGGAAAGGGTAGGAAATGGCTTTCCTTGGCTCTTTATGCTAGGTTCCATTACCCGAGGTGACCAAGGTAGGGTGGTCAGAAGTAGGGTGACCATCCATCCCATATCTGGGATGCCAAAAAGTCATCCTGACTTAATTTTTAAAAGGGACTAATTATCCTGTATTTAGGCCCTCAAGGGCTGGGGGTGGGGGCGAAAGTGCCTGCTACCGCAGGCATTCCTGGGGCTCCAGGAGCGCTCGCGGCTGCCACTTTCCCAGAGCTCTGGGCAGGGAGTGCCCACGGCTGCTGCTTTTCTGGGGCTCTGGGCAGGGAGCACCTGTGGCTGCTGCTTTCTTGGGGCTCTAGGGCCAGGAACGCCCCCAGCTGCCACTTTCCCTGGGCTGGCAGGGAAGTGGGGTGGCAGCTCCCCCAGGCTTGTGCAGCCAGGAGGAGTTGCCCCTTCCCCCAACATATCTCCCTGTCCCATATTTGGTCGCCCTAGTCAGAAGGTTAGAACTCCCTGGAGAAATCAGTAATCTTTTTCACCACAGCCACTTACTGTGAATTATGCCAGTTCCTCTTTTAGTTTCTATTTAAGCACAGAAATGTACACATCTGGCCTCAGACAAAGCTTTGCATAGGGACAATTGAGCTTTATGTGTGTGTTTAGCCCCTTTGCTCCAGGAGGTTGCCAAGTGCATTGCAGATTGTATCTCTAGGGAAATGCAGCCATATGTAGTAGCGAAAGCAGGGCAACCACTCTGTGCCAGCAGCCTAACCTAACCAGGCTCTTTGGAAGGAAAGTAAAGGACAACCTGTTGAGCTGGAATAAGGACTATGAGTGGGCAGAATGTAAATGCTTCTCCTACCCAGCAATTCTTGTCAAACCTCCGCTGATTCTTTGTAATTATTAGTCTTAAATAGCACTCTGAAACATTTTTAATGTGCCTTGAGATCATTACTAAGTGGTTATATTTAGGGTTGGGTTTTCCAATGCTGCAGAAGGCATTTGGACACCCAGTTCCCACTAGAAATGAGCTTTTTTTGCTCAAATGTTGCGGAAGAACCTTTTTTCTTTTTTTTTGATTGCTCCATCAAGAGAGAAGGTCCAAGATACCTAACATCCTGAGACAAAAATTGAGTTTATTGGAAAAAATAAAGCACAGAGCTGAAATGTTTCACTGCAGAAGTTATAGGCACTTCAGTACGGAAGTATTGCCTGTCTTCTCTTGGTCTAAAAGCAAAACTAGGATTAATATATGTGACGACTATGCTTAGTAGGTACAACAAAAAGTGAGTTTGATTGGAAATTGAACCTAAATTCCAACTATTCAGCTTTGTTCTTAGGTTCCCTCTTCTTTAAGCAAATCTGAAATGGAAGTTGGTCCAGCAGTGATTTTTGTTTGTTAGGTTTTGTGCTCACCAATCTCTAACACCCGCCCACTGAAGTTTTGGGTGTTTGTGTGAAGTGAAAAGCCCTCGCCTCCCCCACAATAAAAACGTTCCTTAGCTCCTCGGGCATCTTGGTTTAATTTTGGCCAGATTGAAACCACACTCTGCATTTTCCATTGTAAATTTGTAGGCACAAAAGGCAGCAGTAGTAGTTCTGTAGCTTAGATGCCAAATAACTAACCTGGGCAGCCCTTTTCCTTTGGTCCAACATCTTGCCATGGCCTAGGAAACCAGCAGCCATAGCTTTGGTTTTGGCAGTGCTTACTCTGAGGAAAAGAACGAGACTTTTAGTTACTGGGACTTTCTCTATGGAAGCAAAGGACACAGAAAGGGGCAATTTTCAGAATGGGAAAGAAGTTGCTTAGAGTCTCATGTTAGTGCCAATGCACTGCTGTGCCAGCTGTCTCTACTCATAGTGCTGAATCGTGCAAAATGGCTTCCCTTTACCAAGTCACAGTTTACAGAGGGGAAATTTTCTGTGACTCATCTAGAGTGCTTTCACTTCTCATACAAGAAAAATACCTACTACTGATAGTATAATTGTAGCCTGCATGCGCTTAGCTAGAGCTGGTCAAAACTTTTCCAAAGGAACATTTTTCCATGGGAAAACACCCTTTCATCTAAATTATACCCTTCTATAGGGCTATGACATCTATTTGATTTTTTTTTTAAATAAAGCAAAGAAAAGCACTGGGGCCTTTTCTGAAAGACAGGTCTCCAGTTTCATTTCGAAACAACTTTTGAAATGCTTCTGTTAAATGTTGAAATTTGGTAACATTGAAATGTCTTACTTACCATGGAATCTTTGACCCAATTTTTTTTTCAAAAATTTAGTTTTGCAGGCAGTTTTGAAAACTTGGTTTCATTCATTTAGAAGTTTTAGAAATTTCCAAATGTTGGAATTTCTGCCTGAGTTTCAAATCTTTGCACTCCTGGTTCCACATTAAAGAGGCTGGAAACAAACAAAAAAAAAACTGTAATAGAGGTTACACCCTATTTCTCTCCCCTTCAAAGAAGTGTGCTCCTAGCAGCTTTACTTAAAATGCCATTGGTTGCTAGACATGTGATTATCAAAGCTCAATAGTTTGGAGGGCACCTATCCGGCAGACGTGATGTTCGTATTTTTGAGACCGATCCTCAAGTCACATCTGCAAATTTCTCCATGTCTCTTCTGTGCTGATTCCGAAATTGTGCAGTGTTTAAGATGTGTACACAGTTGCCATGGTTGCAGATGCAATGGGGTCACTGGCTATCTAAAATGCCGTGGGTGCATTGCTGAATCCCTTGCCCTGGGTATGTAGGCAAGCATTTGCCTTGCTGACCTAGGTATCTTTGTGGATAAAGAAAAGTTTGTTTTGCAGTCAGCTCAGGCATCTGCCTTGGAAATCGTGATGACGGCTGACAAAGCAAGCTTTCTCGCAGGCATCTATGCAGAATTTTTATTCTTCTTTGAGTGGTCCCCGTGGGTGCGCCACAATAGGTATCGGGCTTGCCCAGTGCCGCAGATCGGAATTCTTCTAGCAGTTTCTATTGGATCGCACATGAGCTGACGTGTGCCGCTCCCTTGCGCACCCCTGGCCATGTGCGCGATCTGGTCCCTGCCAGTTCCTTCTGAATCGCCATCGGTTGCAGACGGAATCCGCTCTGGCTAAAGCCAGAGAGAGATAAGATTGTTGTTTTTTTACGTGTAGTTCATCTGTTTGTCACTATTATAAAAATAAAAAAAAGAAAGAAAGAGAGGAGCATATTAGATAGCAGAGAGAAGAGGAACGAAGGAGGGGCGGACAAGAAGGCTGTTGAGCCGTCCACTGCCCTGCAGGCCGTGAATGTTATTTTGGGTTAGAAAGCACTGATTAGTGACTAAGTACTCTATTAACAGTAAAGACTCACCGCGATGGCTTCCTTGGGGTTTAAGAAGTGTGAGTCATGCCGGGAGGCTATGCTGGCCTCCGATGGGCATAGTGAATGCATTCGCTGCCTGGGGGAGTCTCATGTTACCCAGAAGTGTTCCCACTGCGCTAAGCTTACAGCCAGGGCCAGGAAGGACAGAGAAATGAGGCTCAAAATGATCTTGTTTGATAAGGCTCTCCAGGCTGAACCGCCGGAGAAGCCTCACGCAGAAGGGCCCTCTGGGTCGCATAAAAGGAAGGCAGCCTCTTTGACCCCCTCTGTGCAGAAGAGGAGGAAACTCTCCCCGGTTCGATCCTTGCTGGCGGGCCCAGCGAGCAGGACGAGCGGAATGTAGAGCCCCCAGCCGCGAGCTGATGAAAGCGGCAGCACAGCAGCGCACGTGGCAGAGGCCGAGCCTCCGACTATACAACAGGCGTCACGGAAGGCGCGGCAAGTGCCGGAATCGGCGGCGGCGCCGCATGCGGCACTGGCTTCCTCGGCGCTGATGGCACAGGGGCACCCGGCACGGAGCCTACCAGTGCCAGGGGAAGCTATCCGCGCAGCACTGCTGTTGACGGTGCCAAGCGCGGCGCCGAGATCCCCGGCACCGGAGGTGGTGGCGCCCACCCCACAGGGGAGGGGCAAGGCCAGAGCTAAAACCCAGAACCTTAGTCCATCTCCAGGCAGGGCTGCGCTGCCCTTATCACCCAGCCCCGCTCCCGAGAGACACACGCCGCACTGCCGGGCTGCAACTCCACCGGCTTATTTCGGGCCTCCCTCTCCGTTCCTCCAACCAATTTCGCCATGGCTCAGGCCACCTTCACTAGTTTTGGGCATGGATCCCCTTGAGTACTATCACAAACCAACCTTCCTTCTTGCGATTACGTCAGCCTGCAGGGTGAGCGAGCTCGCAGCAGTGATGGCAACGCCGCCCTGCACAGTATTCTCAAAGGAGGTGGTAACCTTACGGTTACACCCAGCCTTCGTTCCAAAAGTTTGCTCGGAGTTCCATCTTAACGAACCAATAGTTTTACCCTCGTTTTACCCGAAGCCTCACAGCTCCAGCAAGGAGGCGCGCCTACATCTCCTAGATGTGAGAAGGGCGTTGGCCTTCTACATAGACAGAACTAAGTCCTTCCGCAAAACGGACAGGCTTCTGGTGTCTCTCGCTCCCAGGTCAAAAGGGAAAGGCCTCTCTTCCCAGAGAATTTCGAAGCACACTGTATCCTGTATAAAAATGTGCTACGAGCTTCGAAAGACCCCTTTGCTGGCTCCGCCTAGGGCTCACTCCACCAGGGCGGTGGTGGCATCAACAGCATTCTTCAAGGGAATTGCGTTAAAAGACATCTGTAGCGTGGCGACCTGGTCATCCTATGACACCTTCGCCAAGCATTACGCCCTGCATCGGGTACTCGAGGAGGAGACCTGTCTGTCAACAGCAGTCCTCTCGGGGGCAAGCTGCACATAAATCGATTACCCACCTCCTTATTTGGGTTACTGCTGGGTAGTCCCCTATTGCGAAGCACCCACGGGGACCACTCGAAGAAGAAAGAGAAGTTACTCACCTGTAGGAACGATGGTTCTTCGAGATGTGTCTCCGTAGGTGCTCCACCACCCGCCCATCCTCCCCACTTTGGATCTCTGTCTGGTGTTTTTCAGGAGCATCCGAGGCGGTTGGTCAAGGAACTGGTGGGGACCGGATCGCGCACATGCCTGGGGGGTGTGTGCAAGGGAGCGGCACGCGTCGGCGCATGCGCGATCCAATAGAAACTGCTAGAAGAATTCTGATCTGTGGTGCCGGGCGAGCCCGACACCTATTGTGGAGCACCCACGGGGGACACATCTCGAAGAACCATCGTTACTACAGGTGGGTAACTTTTCTTTCTTCTGTAGTGGATAATTTACTCAGGACAGTTTTTCAGCACTCCTATATTTTTAAGGCCCATTCATTTTGTGAAGTGGCAAAGATAGCCTTGCTGTGTTGGAGGCCCAGAAGAAGCTAGCACTGCACAGGGGCAGAACTGTGCTAGCGTGAGTCTTGCATTGTCAGCACAGAGTCACTTGGCATGGACAATAGAGTTAGGTCTACACTTGCATTCCTCTTTTGAAAGAGGTATGCAAATAAGGTAAATCGAAAATGCAACTGATATAAATTTGCATATTGACTCCTCATTTGCATATTCTAATTTTGAAAGAGTTTCTTTCAAAAGGAGAAAGCCAGTGTAGATGCTGCTCTTTTGAAAGAATCTTTCTTCCCATTAAATAACGGGCAGAAGGATTCTTTCAAAGATGGGGTTTACTTTCAAAAGAGCAGCGTCTACAGTGGATCTCTTCTTTTGAAAGAAGCTCTTTTGAAATTAGAACATGCAAATGAGGTGCCAAATATGCAAATGTATACCTAATTTGCATTTTCAATTTGCCTCATTTGTATACCCCTTTCGAAAGAAGAATGCAAGCGTAGACGCACCCTAGCTGTTGGCAGAGTGTTTCTGTGTCCGAATTGAGAGAGCTGCCAGCGAAGCAAACTCGTTTGAGTTCACTATTGATGGCCATCTAAAAACTGCCTTTCACCACCACTCAGCAAAAAAGGACAACTCAGCAAAATGGATAATGGACTTCTGTGCACCAGAACCACAACGCAATGGCAGGCTGGATGGGTTATGCCACATGTGTAGCTTAAAGCCAAATTTCCTCAGCAAGAGAGGCAACCCTCCACGTCAGACAACTGAGGTTTCAAGGCTGGACAAATGAGGTTGGCCTGAAGTTGTCTTTACATGGTTTCCAAGAAAACTTGGAGAGGATAGTGCTGAACAAACACTCCCTTGAAATGCAGAAACGGTGACTGGAGCAGTCAGGTTGGTATTAGGAATGCCACCCATCAGTTGTTACAAGACTCGTAGGATTCCATAACATTTCTGGAAGGCATTGACAGAGATCCCAGGCATTTCATATAGTAAAAGGGGCTGCAGCAACTACTGCACATGGGATAGGGGAAGCCATATTTTGGATTCACAGCTGATCACTTGCTCAGGGGCACATGGCAGGCCAGGGACAGTTGGGGAGCTGACTCCATCCATACTCATGAACGTTGACAAAAGTTTGCTAGGGGCTATGCTTTTCCAATAGGGCGAGCATGTTTCATTTGCATGGTTGCTTAACTGTGACTGGAGGGTGGCCAGAACATCAGCCTACATCTGAGCACCTGGCAGCACTGAAGATGCTTGTTTTGACAATGATATAGAGAACAGCAGTAGCCTGGAGCTTTTAGAGGGTGGCCGCCGCCATTCCATTTCAGATGGTTGGTGTTAAAAGCCCTTAACCTTGAGCCGAAATCTGAGGTGCTGAAAAATTTTTATAGTCGGGGTTCTGAGAGCTCTTGACCCTACCTGGACACTCTGGATATAAAGGAACCCACATCAAGCCTGAGGGTACTGTAGCACCCCCCCGACCCCCTTAGTTTCCAGCACCTGAAACAACATTTATCCATGACTTGTTTAGATTGACCTCTTGAGAGTTAATGTGTCTCTGCTCAGGTCCTTCCAGCTCTCGTTGTCTGTCTCTGATGGCACTGGAGGGAAAGGACAGGTAAGTACACCTGCCACTCATCGGTTTCCAGCTGCTTTGCTGTACTGACGAAAAATGCTCCCTGATACAAGAATTCAGCAAGCAGCATGTCCATGACTCCCATCTCAGATCACAGCAGGGGCCAATGGAGAAGGAGGGTCCCAAAGCACAAGTTTCAGGAGCAGGTGGAGCAGGAAATACTAGTTCCCCATGACAGCTACCAGCTCCTCTCCTGACAGCTGCTCAGAAAACATCTCCTCTCCCATTTCAGCATGGGCAGAAAACTTAGTGCCACCTTGCTCCATCTTAGCTATTGAAGAGGCTGGCTACCAGATGTCCTCACCAGTTTAAACAGAAGCAAGGTAAGAAGTTATCATTACTACAGAGAACAATAAGGGTAGTAGAGATGCTGACCTGTGCCCCATTCTGGTGGTAGGTAACTTGAACAGCTGCAAGCAGTCAAAACTCATGAATCAGCTGCTTTCTACCCTCCCTTTCTTCCCCCACAGAGCAGGAGTAGTTGGGCGATCAGATTTTTTTTTAAAAATACGTCTGAGAGGTGTTTCTTTTTTTATTTGCCTTTAGTTGTTCTGGCATCTAGGATTGACATTTTCATGCTCTATAACCACTGGAGCTAGAAACTTGGTGCTCTGCCAGTGATGGAGAACCTCAGGTGATCCCATAGTTGCAGGGGATGGAGCCTTAAGAAAGACCAAGACTCATAACACAGTCCTAAAAGTTGGCAACAGGGAGTACTCCCTGCTGTCCTTGTCAGTAAGGAAGCAGGCGCAAGAGAATGGCATTCAGGAGCTTAGCCTTCCGGCTAAAACACAGGCCTTTCTTTCAGGAGATGTGGAAGTCTGCGCCTGACTTGTTCTGTGGCTGTGAGCAAGTTACATACTATTTCCCACTGCTCCTGACAAGCAGGTCACAACGCTTCCCAACCTCCCAAGGATGATTAGAGAGACCAGGTAGGAGAGGTAATATCTTTTACGGGGCCCACTTCTGTTGGTGAGAGAGACAAGCAGCGGAGTCCCACCAGCCTGCTGTTAGCCCAAGTGTTTTGACAGCCTGCTGCGGGAGGGGCTGGGGAAGTGGAAAGCATTTCATGTTACTACCGCGGCAGGTGAGAAGTAGGTCCTACTACCACTCACCTTCACACTGTCCAAACAACAATTTTCCCTCACGCCCCAGTACTTACCAAAGCACAAACTGGTCTATGCTGGAGTGGAGGAATCAGTGGGACAAAGTCTCTTTTGTGGCGGTTTAGTTACACTGTTATTCCTCATTACTTAGGTAAGGATCAAGCTCTGGTACTATCTACAAACACATCCTAACAGACAGTCACTGCCCTAAAGTGCTGGTGGGCGAAATAGAGCATAACAATACATAAATTGCCCTCTTCAGCAGTAGACCTCAAAGCACATTCCAAAGGCGATGGCATTATTAGCCCTGGTTTACAAATGGGTAAACTGAGGCAATGTTGTGACTTGCTCTATCTCAACCAGAACAGGGCCAGGAACTGAAGTCAAGTTTCCTGGGTCCTAGTTCAGTGCTCCAGTCACAGGAACACAGTGCTCTACCCACACTAGCCGTGTCTATACGTGCACGCTACTTCGAAGTAGTGGCACTAACTTCGAAATAGCGCCCGTCACGGCTACACGTGTTGGGCGCTATTTTGATGTCAACATTGACGTTAAGCGGCGAGACGTCGAAGCCGCTAACCCCATGAGGGGATAGGAATAGCGCCCTACGTCGACGTTCAACGTCAAAGTAGGGCACGTGTAGACGATACGCGTCCCGCAACATCGAAATAGCGGGGTCCGCCATGGTGGCCATCAGCTGAGGGGTTGAGAGACGCTTTCTCTCCAGCCCCTGCAGGGCTCTATGGTCACCGTGTGCAGCAGCCCTTAGCCCAGGGCTTCTGGCTGCTGCTGCTGCAGCTGGGGATCCATGCTGCATGCACAGGGTCTGCAACCAGTTGTCGGCTCTGTGGATCTTGTGTTGTTTAGTGCAACTGTATCTGGGAGGGGCCCTTTAAGGGAGCGGCTTGCTGTTGAGTCCGCCCTGTGACCCTGTCTGCAGCTGTGCCTGGCACCCTTATTTCGATGTGTGGTACTGTGGCGTGTAGACGTTCCCTTGCAGCGCCTATTTCGATGTGGTGCTGCGCAACGTCAATGTTGAACGTCGACGTTGCCAGCCCTGGAGGACGTGTAGACGTTATTCATCGAAATAGCCTATTTCGATGTCACTACATCAAAATAAGCTATTTCGATGTAGCGTTCACGTGTAGACGTAGCCACTGAGACCACCACAAAGAGAAAAGAAGTAGCTCTGCTTTATAGGGCAGGAACAAAAGCACATAGATTAGTTGACTTGGTTGAGGTCTAATAGCAAATCTGTGATGCCATGGGAACAGAACTAACCAGAGATGATAAACTGTCTGCCCTATGGCTAAAGGCCTATCGTTTGGGAGCTAGGCGAGAGAGAGTGTGTGTGTGCGTGCGTGCGCCCTTTTTAGTATACTTCTACAAATGCTTGTTACTGGGTTTTGTTGCCATTAATAACTGGAGAGGAGCTTTTATTTGTCTGAGTACATAGGTATGAATGATGACACGTATCAGAGAGGTAGCCATGTTAGTCTGTATCGTCGAGAACACCAAGAAGTCCTGTGGCACCTTATAGACTAACAGATATTTTGGGGCACAAGCTTTAGTGGGCAAAGACCTGCTTCATCAGATGCATGAGTGCGGGTCAGAGGAGTATTTAAAGAGGGGTGTCCCAGTAAAAGGGAGGGCCAGAGCTGACAAGGTCTATTCAGTCAGGGTGGAAATGGCCCATTAGCAGTAGTAGTCTTGATCTATACTGCTGATACTGGGCCATTTCCGCCCTGACTGAATCGACCTTGTGGGCTCTGGCCCTCCCTTTTACGGGGACACCCCTCTTTAAATACTCCCCTAAAACCACACCACCACTCATGCATCGGATGAAGCAGGTCTTTGCCCACGAAAGCTTATGCTCCAAGATATCTGTTAGTCTATAAGGTGCCACAGGACTTCTTGTTCTCCAGGTATGAACGGGAGTATTAGGCAGTGCTAGCCACACTGTATACACAGCTGTGCAGTTTGAATGACAAAAGAATACAGAATATCAGCTATCAGATTTTATAAATATGGTTTTTCTGTATGCTCAAGCAGGAAGGAAACCAGCTATTTTTAAAACCTGGCATTTATGAATGCAAAAAAATTATAATTCATGGAGTGGAGGGAAGATTTAGATTGAATTTCAAGGCCCATGCACCGTCTGCTGTCTCGTCTCCCTGAGGGCCTCACAACCCCAGCCATCTCTCCAGGCGGTATTCAAGTTTGTAACATTGTCATCCAAACAGCGAACAGAAATGATACCATGTGACTTAGATCCCACTCACACAATTGGCCCAGCAGATTCCAAGGTCTGGAAAGAGTGCACGCTCTAGGAGTGTTACGGACAGTGTGGAAATATCACCAGGGTAATGAGGGGGTGTTTGCAGGTCAAGGTGGTCTTCTGGCTGCAAGTCACAGCAGAAGGGGCCAGATTCATACAGGCAGTGGTTTATCCTGAGTAGAGCAAACAGCACTGGGCTGAAACACCCAACTAGGCATCACAGCCATTTAACAGAAGGCTGAATATTAACACTGAAAATCTAGAGAGCAGCAGCAGGTTGGTTTGCTTCCCCTGCAGCCTGTCAATCATGTAAAAATATTCTTTTTTGGCTGTAGTCACCTTCCTTTCCTGTTTTGCCATGTGATCTGGCTCAGGATTGTGCAACTTTGCCCCCTTTTCCTTCCCTCCCAGAAGCAGTAGTGTAGCAGTAACATCTTTGGGACACACCAGCAAAGAAAAAGCAGCCCATTTCACCGCCCCCAGCTTGCCTGCTTTCCAGTGGGCTGCTGTTTTAAGGCACAATACCTTCATATTAAAATGCATTTTGCAACGCTTTTATTGCCTGCTGATCATGTGTTATTGATCTCTGACTGGCTCTTCAGTAACTTGAGTCTTAGTGGACTCAAGGAAACTACTGGGATTTTTAATCTCTCAGGCAAACACAATAGCATAAGGTGAGGTAAAATTTAAAATTTAAAGTGGAATATTTCCCACTGCCTTATTCCCCTAGACAATATAGTTAACTAATAGATTGAGCGATTAGGTATAGCGTTTATTCTGCACCTAAGCGCTGAGTGGAAACCGAGTGATGGGGCATGCAGTTGCACGCTTTCCACTAGGTCAGTGACCCCCCATGTTGGCTAATAGGACCAAGACCTTTGGGTTCTCTCAGCCTCTGGGCTTCTTAGATGATGTTGAGTAAAGTACATACTTGACACATACCCCAGTTAGCTCATTTTTGTAAGGACTTTGAGACCTTAGGAGGGAAGTTTAAAACGAGGTAGCCTTATTACCGATCAGGTTCTTCGTGGTTCTGCCTACAGCTGTGATGGAGGTCCTGGCTGGTTTCAGAAAGGGCAGTCCAAGTGTTTGTCAGTGGAATGCCATGCATGCTATGTGACCCATTATGTTACTTGGAGCACGAGCTAGCTGGAGTAGTCTGGTGGATTTACTGCCATGGTGTCCACACAGGTCTTTGGCTTCATCAATGATGATAACCAGAAGGTTGCTTTTGTGTGTGTGTGTGTGTACAATGATGTGGGCTTAATGACTGCAGCAGAGGCCCTCCAAAGACCACAGACCAGGCAAGGATCGAAGGCACCCAGCCAGGATTTATTGTCAAGCAAGGTACAAATAACAACTGTCAAGTATAGTATACTGTACTGATACCCTGTACCACTGCGCCTGCCGCAACGGACTGACACTGCCAGTGGGAATTCCACTGCCCCCCTAGGTCAGACAAAGACAGGCCCCCCTCAAGGTGTCACATTATATACAGGTACAAACAAAGCACATGTCACTGCTGATGTATCAGGTTGCCAGCCTCTGACGCTGTCAGGTTACCACCCTTTGGTGCTACTTAGTTACCACCCATTACCCTGTACCTCGTGGTTTGGTTAGATCACCGCTTATCCATCCTGCTGTCATTTTAGATCCCTTCCTGAGCCCAGGTCTGTATCTGTGAGGAGTAAGTACCAAGGTGTTCTTTAATGAGCTGGTGGTACCTTGTGATTTCAACTTATGATCAGTAGCAATTATCATTCTGCACCTGGACCCATTATCAATTAGTGTCTGTGCCCAGTTCCATTAGCTGACGCCTGCCTCTTGCTTACAGCTCAGCTTTGGTTTTAGCCATATTTTGCCCATTGTTAGCTAGGCCTCAAGCTTCAAACCAGGCCCGTGCTGTATGGACTTAGGCCTTCCATCTTACTACAGCTGGCACGAAAGGGACAAAGAAGGGAGCGTGAGGAGATTGGAACTGGAGACTCAAGGGCTGCAGCAGTAGCACTACAGACCAAGGCAAGAAAAAAAGCAGTGTAGAGCCTCACCAAAGCACAGAGAACTCATCTACTTAGAAGAATTTCTGGAGAGAATTGTCAAAGCGCTCTCCTCTGAAATCTAGTTGCAGGTTGTTATGTACGGATGCACTGTCAGATTTCCTTGTCCTGCAGTTCCTTTGGGGGTAAAACTAGATATCCTAAGAAGACTGGGAACATGGCAGGAGAAGGGTGACTCTTGACCTCCTTTGGAGGATGTTCCTGAGGCTTGGTGCTGCTGTTCAGAAGGTTCCATGGGTCATCTATATACCAGGCATCTAGCCGATACGAGGTGCTGGACAAATTACAGCTGGTTCCGAGTAGCCGTGTTGGGGCCTCTTCAAACTTCCTGCCTACAGCACAATAATGAGGCACCAGGCCAGTGAAATTTTCACCTCACTTGCGTGCCACACGGACCTACAACCACCGTAGATGGGCAAAGGAAGAAATGCTGCTTCCGTTCTGTTGGAATACAGCTTGTATTAATAGCTGGATGGCACAATTCTCTTTCAGCAGCCGGGTCAGGCGTTCTTCCTGCTCAATCCTTTCTGCAAGGTATTTTTTAGCCCCGCTTGGGAAGCAATGTAACTCCATGTTAAAGATCACGTAGCCATTGGTGACATCATATCCTTCCTTGAGGGGTTTATCTGCAACTCCAAATTACCTCCCTGTCTCCATTAAGAAAGCACACAGTGGAGTAGCTGTGTAATTACAGTGAGACAAATCCACCATACGGCCAGGTTGCACTTAAACCAATGTAATTGGACTCAGTAATTTAGCTAATCAAGCTAGATAGATTAAACCCAATTTAGAGCCAACATAGCCCATCTAGGAGTTGTTACAGGAAGATCCTGAGGATAGAATGGATGCAAAAGAGCACCAATGAGGACTTATATAGGAAGATACAGCCAAAAGAGAACCTACTGCAGAAGGTTATACAATGCAAGTTACAGCTATTCAGACACAGTTGCAGAATGAACGACAAATGAAAAATGAAGACCCTGGTATTTGGCATAATGGATGATTTGAATAGGAGAGGCAGACCCCAGAGAGAATGGGGTAGATGACATAGTAGAGTGGTGTGGCGCTAGTCTACAGAAACTAAGCTACTCCTCACTGGACAGGGAAAGATGGGCAGGCATCAGACACCAATGGCCACTGAGCCCATGGTTGATGATGATGATAGCCCATCTGGGTGACAGGTTTACAATAGCGTAGCTACCACAATACAGCAATTCTAGGATAGATTTGCTTATAGTAGACAGGACCTAGGTCAGTTTTACAGGTGAAAGGCCTCTCTCAAAAACAAGCATGAACTTCTTATTTTCCACTGGTAGCTAATGCCCTCGTTAGCGGCAATATTTAGCACATTAGCAGCAAACTGTAGTTATGAGTCAAACCACCACATGACGAGCAAAAAAAAACACACTCAAGAAGATGGGTAAGGATGCAGCGGGTGGGGGTATAAGTGCAGCGGTGTGGGTGGAGTCAGTTACACCAGCAAGTCTATATAGTTACACAAAGTCCCAGAACCCCAAGTTTCTCAGTGATTAAAGCATGAAAGGTTCCCCAAAGTCTCTCCCTTAAGACACTCAATAGTCATTTTGTAAATAGGAAGGCTCTTTAGGCCAGCAACTGTTCCCTTAGCATTTCTGCTTTGTTTGACTCCTGACTGAGAGGCAGAAGAACGTACGATTTCAGGCCCCAGACTCCACCCATTCCCAGCATGCCCTCCTCAAAGAAACCAGCAGGCACTTGCTTGCGTTCAGAGTGAAAAACTTATTTCATGCTGTGCTCTGAGGCAGGGCCAAGTGTCCCAAGTGCTACTGGCTGCTTTCTCCAGTCCCTTCTCCATTTTCTTTTACTAGCACCATGGCCCTAGCAACAACTGGGGGACAAGCAGCTTTGCAAATCATAGCGGTTCTGGCTGCAGTGCAGGAGCTATTTTGGTTCCGACCCATAACATATCTGACTGTGCTTTTCTGCAGTAAAGCAGGGGATGTGCCAGCATGGTTTGCCAGCAGGGCTGACCCAAGGGGTTGCCTTTGCTACCCAAGGGAGAAAAATTCTCTTGATGCCCTGCTAAATGGCTCAACATGAAAAACCAACCAATCAAAAACCAAAAAGGCCTGCATCACACAGCATCTCTCATCCCTCCCTGAAAATTGATTTGCAAGCCCTTGGAAGCTGGCATCCAGGTTAACTGCCCCCATCACCCACCTGTAAACCAGTCCTGCTTATTGGTCCCCTGGCCCTTTTACATGCATTTGGATTCATTGGTTTAAATTTCCCTCATCTAGGCAAAGCCTTAGTTCAGTGTCTCCAAGAGCACGGCTGTCTCTTCCAAGGTGTTTTCCTTTTCACCATGATTAACAGTCACAACTGCTCCCTCTGAAAAGGTGAGTTAACGAACTGGCTCTGTTCATGCACGCAGAATGCCATTTAATTGTGCTCGTGTGTGGAGAAGAACAGGGCCTGGTGGATATGAAGTCAGACATCCTGTCCAGGTCACCATCCCTCGTGCCGAAATTTATACCTTAGTGTCCAGATCCAAGCACTGCTCTGGGAATTGGTGCAGTGGGGTTTTGGTCCCATCTCTACCTTTATTTTAGGCTCTCACCCTTTGCCACTTTGGGGGATCCATGCTACAGCAGAAAAAGTATTTTTGTCCATTCCTAGCTAACCAAAAAGAAATGAAAGATGGTTGTGACCTGCTAGCCCAGACTGCCTTCCCTGGATAGAAACCTCATGATTTAACCTATTTCCATAGCCAGGCTGGCCATCAAAAACAACTTCTAGACAAACATTCCACCTTGGTGACATTCCTGTAATTAACATGTAAGCTTTGTGATATTCCTTTTATACCTGAGAGTAAGTTATCATTTTCTACTGACTGTATAACTGATTGGTGAGCATGTCTTACTTTGTCTTCAAATCAGCAGAAACTCTGAGTCTGTTACAGCCTCATCTACAGAGTCTGAGCCATTTCACTCAAGCTGCAGTAGCTGGTGCTTTCAGCCCTAGAGGGTCCTGGTGGTGTGTCCTTCAGCACAAGTAGCTATCACAACAGTGGTGTACTTCTACTGGAATAAGGATGAACTCGCTCCTACTCTAAGGCTGTGGCCACACTTGGCCAAAACTTTGAAATGGCCATGCAAATGGCCATTTCGAAGATTACTAATGAGGTGCTGAATTGAATATTCAGCACCTCATTAGTACTAGGACGCTTCCGGCTGCACGCCACTTTCGAACTCGTGCGGCTCAGCGCAGCTACACAGGGGGTCCTTTTCAAAAGGACCCCGCACATTTCGAAATCCCTTTATTCCCCTCAGCTGAGTAATTTGATAAAGCAGATAGACTATCGTCTGTTCAGAGCAGCTCCTCAAAAAGTAGATGCTGTGGTTTTTTTTTTTTTAAATTCAGCTTCAAAGAGTAGGGCCCTGCCAAAACATGCCTCCTGTTCAAAGTTGTTTTTTGACTAGAGCTGAGAAAACACATCTGAAACTATCCCTCAGACATGATTTTGACTGAACAAGTGTCTGGGGGGGAGGAGCTGTGAGGACAGAAACGTGGCACTCTGCCAATGCTTTAACTCTCTCAGTTGCTCGTGAGGGGCTTGTTACACGGCCAGGAAGTTAGTATGCAGAAAGACCATGCGCCTGACGTCTCAAAGCTATTTAGGTGTCTAACTTTGATGGATGTTAAGTGTGTAAATAACTGTCAGGGGCTGTGGCTAACTTTCCTGCTGGTGCTGTAAAAGGGGTCACTAACCAAAATACTGTGCAGAGGACAATGTCCTTGTGCTTCTGGAGCTTTCGGCAGTGCCTGCTTTCCCAGAGCATGCCAATATGCTGCCTGTGCGTAGTCGTACATTTGTCCTCTCTTTGTGCTGACAGCCCAAGCCTGTTCCTGTTGAAACCAATGAGAGATTTCCCACTGACTGGAGTACAGGATTGGGCCTATTTGTTGTGTATCCATAGACAACTCCTGGGCTAACATACCATCTCTGTGACCAATGCCCTCCCCTCTATTGTTCTCTAAAGCAATTCAGTCATCACTAATCGTGGCAGGGGGGGAGTTGTGCGGTACTCAGCTGTTTCTTTGTTTCAGATTCCCTATTTAAGTTTTGAGGAGTTTTAACACAATCAGAGCATTAGGATATTCAGCGTGTGTTCGACAAAGGGGCGCTGCATGGTGTCCTCTGTCACATGTGGCATCCACCGCTTGCCAGGGAAAACTAAGGCCTCACTAAGTCAGGGAGGGCCTCCAGTGTGCTAAGGAGAGCTTCTAAAATATACGCCGGCATGAACATCAGGGTTCATTCTCTTATTTTTCCATCCATGGGTGGAATAAATTAAGTGCGCTGAGGCATATGCCAGGTTTGGTTGACTGTGGGCACTCTGGTAATCAACTGGGCGGCAATTGACTCTCTCCTGGGTGGCACCCTGAGCTCTCAGCTTACAAGGAACACGGATTAACACCATCCTTTTTCAGTGATTGTTCTGCAGCATCACTCCTCTCCCCTGCTCCTGTGTTTTGTTTCCAGCAAGAGAATTCCCTTTCCCTGCAAGACTGGGGTGGAAAGTGGAGGATAAAACCCGGCTTTCAGCTTCATGCTGCAGATCAATGGCTCGGTTTATCTTTAAAACTCCAGGCTGAACGTCCATTGATGTCAATGACTTGTAGGGTCCTGCATTTCTGTCAGTACCACCCACCTTACAGCCTTCTCTGATCTCTGTTTCTTGCTCAAAAGGGACAGCCGTGTAAGAGTCTTTCAGAGCTGTGGCATTAGTCACTTGTCACTTTAGCAACAGAGTCCAGTGCAGGACAAATTGGGTAAAAATGACATGGCACTCGAGTGGTTAATGGAGATTCTTGTTTTGCCATCTGCATAGAAAAATGGGTAATTCTGGGTAGCTTTTTCCCCATGAAATCGGCCTCTATCCTTCCTGGCTTTGTGCATCCTGTAGTAATTTCCGCCCCTCAGTTAACACAAAGCTTGTCTACAAAACAATTCTTGGTGTTATTGCATGGGCAACAAAGCAAGAGAGAGAAAATTAGAACCATTCTTTCTTGTGATGGTATGATTTCAACTGACCGTACATGCATATAATGTGTCCTGCTGGTTCTCAGCCCTGGAAAAATTTTTCCTTGGGTGGAGATTAGAGTGAATACTTATTAAAAAAAACAAAAAACAAAACCAAAGTGTTTCATCTTGAAGTTGAAAACTGTTGTCTTCAAATGTGCTTTACACAGGTGTAAATTACTAATAGGGTAGTCCGTCATGTCCAACGATGACGTCTTGAGCTTGCAGAGGCTCATCGATTGTGGACTTACATGTGGCTGAGGAGTCCAAGCTTTGAACGGCGTGGGCGTTCACAGTGGGGGCAAGGGAATTGTCCTGGCTCTGTTGGCGTGGCTGCTGCTGTTGCTTTCTTCCTCTCAGGAGCGTCAATGAGGCGTACATGTCTCTGCTGTTCAAAGTTGTCATACGCGTGTCATACAAGAGCACGCCAGCCTGTTCGGTCTTTTGCGTGCTGCTCTAGCTGATCTGGTTTTAAACCAGCATGAGTAATGTTGGCCTTCACGCAGTCTTTATACGTCTTGTGAGGCCTGCCTTGATTCCTTTCGCCCTGGGAGAGTTCACCGTAGAGGAGTTGCTTAGGGATTCTCAACTTCTCCATTCATATGACGTGCCCTGTCCAGCGAAGCTGGGCTTTCAGAATCATGGCTTTGATGCTCGTGGTTCCTGCTCTGTCCAGGACTTCCAGGTTCGTAACTCCGTCCTGCCATCGAATGTGCAGTATTGAGCTCAGGCTGCATGTGTGGAAACGCTCCAGCACTTTATATGTTTTCTGTACAAGGTCCAGGCTTCACAGCCATACAGAAGACTGGTCAGGACTACTGCCTTGTACACTTTCAGTTCAGTGGACTGTCGGATATTGTGCTGATTCAACACTCGCTCTCTCAGAAGTCCTAGTGCCCGGCTGGTCTGGCAGATTCTGGCACTGATTTCTTTGCCAAGGGAGCCATCATTGGCTATCGCACTGAAAGTAAAGCAGTAGAGAAGGAGGCTTTATAAGTGCAAAGAATTCTTTAAAAAAAAAAACAAATTTTTAAATCAAGCTGGGATTACCATTTTGTGCGTGTGAGTCTGAGAGAGAGAGAGAGAGAGAGAGAGGAATAACATTGTCTAGGGATTGCATACTACTTTTTTAGACAAGTTTTACAATGATTTCCACTCTGAGTATATCAGCATGAATTATACCCGTAGGTCAAAGCCATTAAGTTCTTGAGCCAATATGTGGAGGTTTTGAAATGCTACACTGTAGCAGGGATTCAACGCTGGTGAGTGGTTGGTTAAGTTGTACAGGCAGAAATTCAGACGATTAGAATTTAAGAAGTCCTTTGAAGACAAATGTTGCATGAGTGTTGATTATGGCATTAGTGTGACATGCAGCCTTTATGATTAACTGAGGGACTCTAGAGAAGAAGCGGCATAAGTTAAGGATTGAAAAGGTTTTCGTTCAAGTCCATGGAAAATTGTATAAATGTACCAGGGAGGGAAGATTTTTAATTACAGAAGAGAGAAATAAATCAAATGGAAAAGATGTGGAAAAACAATCCTGAGTAGCTGAAAATAGCCTACCAAGAGAAAGGAATGCATTGTATGTCCTACTTTGTTTGTTAACACACCTGTGTGTCAGAACTGCTGTAGGTTCTCTGCAGTAAAAGCTAACTTGAAAAAGCTTAGAAATCCATGCAGACTGCATGGAAGTATCTCAACATATACAGTTCCTAGTAGGATTGCCCTCAAGACACTGTAAGGTGCCAAAGTTCCTCTTCCTCCTACGGACAAACTAGAAGGGGTGGGCACAAATATTTGGTGCCTTCATGCCATAAACACTTGGTTGCATATTAAATGATGACGTGACATGATTCCCAAGTTCCCTAGCCTGATGCTATGGCATAGCCAGAGGATTATTTTAAAAAGATGGTCTCCCCACACCTTCCCCTCAGAGTAACCTGCAAAGCCAGAGACAGTTCAGGAGACAGTGGGTGGCAAACACCTTTGTGCAAAACACACAGAGGGTCAAGTCACAATCATTATGTCAAGGAAGGCACACCATTATGCAGTGGACCTGGCTGAGGGTGGCCTTCTGCAACAAAAACTACCATCTCAACCCCTGTGTCTCCAGGCCAGCCATTGGTGTGATCCAGTCACATGTACTGGGCTCGAGGAGGGACTGATGGATTGGCTAGGGTTCAGGGTGCTAGTCTGGGGCTCTGGTTCAGCGGCTTGCTCCACCATAAGAATGGCCATCCTGGGACAGAGGAAAGGTCCCTCTGGCCCTCTATTGTGTCTTCCAACAGAGACCAATGCCAGGTGCTTCAGGTGGGAGTGAACAGGATAGGTAATTGTCAAGTGATCCATCCCCAACCCCATCCCCCATTCCCAACCTTGGTGAGTCACTTGGACTCTCTGCCTCAGTTCACTATCTATAAAATGGGGATAATCGCACTGCTCTGCCTCACAGCAGTATTGTGGGGCTAAATACACTAGTGACAGACAGTCAGAGACAATGCTAACAAGTCCCATGTAATCCCAGGTAAGCAGCAACCATAGGTAGGGCTTGTTGATACCACTTTAATGCTTGTCATATGTGACTAGCAAAGACGGGACGGCTAGGATTTCGAGTGAGCTCCCCCCCACCCCGAGTGGCATGGTAACATTTTTAAGAGTGCAGGTGTTGATGCTCTCCGTACCACTGTCCTCCCTCCCCACTCCCCATAGGTGCTTGACCTAGGAGTGTAGGGGATGCTGTAGCACCCCAAGACTTGACGTGTATAATGGACATCACAGGGCTTACAATTTGGTTTAGTGACTCCCAGTACCCCTGGGCCAGTAACTGGAATCTGGGGCATGGAGCTGGTAGCAGAGCCCAAGGTCTTGCAGCCAGGAGCCCAGGCCTGGATCCATCAGGAGAGCACCTGGAGCGCAGGGCCAGCAGCAGAGCCTCCAGAGCAGGGGGCAAAAGTTAGGTCCCTGGGCGTGGAGCTGACAGCAGAGCCCATGGGGCAGTAGCCAGGACACCAAGCGCTAGGCTGGGAGCCTGGGGAGTGTTGCAGTGTGCGCGCGCGCACACACGCGCACACACACACGCACCCTGCACCCCTAATTCCCACACCTCTATCAGCCCCTCTGCAAAGCGTTGAATGAAGGAAAAGCCAACTCACACCTTCGCCTTCCTTGGTCAGCAGCACAGGCTGGTCCAATCTATATTAAATAAATAAGGCTGGCGAGCCAAAAATGTACTAGAGAGCTAGGGCCAGACTCCTTACAGTGACATGGCTACAGTTTGTCTGAAAACCAGGCACAATGCCCGATTGTTTTCTTTGCAAGTAAACATAACCAGAACAAAGCCTGTGTGTGCTTGTGGACCTCTTTGTACTTACGTTCCTGGCTGTTCACGGGCTGGAGGCGTGATGCCGAAGGCGATGGGTGCAGGATGCAAGCCGCACAAAGAGAGACAGAGGAGAGAGATGTGGAAGCAGTGAGAGGACAATATTGGCCTCTTTCAAGCACACCCAGTGAGACCTGCCATTAAAGCGGGCCTTGCTTATGATGGCCACATCCAAAGATTTTATCCTGTCTGACAGCCACAGTCCCCAGCGAGCTTAAAAATCGGTCTAGATCAACCTGGAAATGGAGTTTGCAAATCAATTCAGATGAACCAGGCCTGCTTACAGCTCTTTTCATTGGCTCTAAAAACAAGACAGCCACACTAGTGCAGTTTACAAGCATGGCTAATTTGCTTCCTAACATGGTCATTTAGTCTTCGTGGCAAGAATGGGTGGAATTAACAGCCTGGTGTTATCTGTTTGGCTTTTATTTGACATGCCACTGTTAGCACAGTGCAGCTAATAGGTACCCCATTAGGTTAACTACTATGGTGATGAGATTGAATACTATGAAACAGGTCTTCTGATTCCACACTGCTGAACAGCTCCACTTTCTGTCTGGTTGAGGGGATTCAGAACCCATGACTTGATTGCTATTACCAAGGGTGGGGAAGTCCGCTTTAATTTTTGGGCTCAGGTATAGCTTACCTCTTCCTGCCATGAGAGGCTTGAGTCACTGTAACCACTCACAAGCAGATTTGAACATGGACTTCTAGAGCTTAGTGCAGGCACCTTTATAGTTTGAGCTCAGAGTCACCTGGGTCTCAGCTTAGCCTGCAGAGCACCCTTACTCTTTCTCTGCGAAGTGGTGTATGTGCTGCTACATGGGACAGTGACCACATAATTAAGGTGTGTAGGTTACGTTACATTAGAGAAAGTTTGGCTGGCTTGACTGTCCCCCAAAGCAATTTTTAATGCCTGAATCCCACAAAGAAAAAGACCATGGTTTATGCGACTTTTGTTTGACATGTTTTCCCATTCTTTCCTTCCATGACTAGGAGCCAGAGACAAACACTTCACGATGAAGAGCCGGGCTGGGGAGAAGCGTTCTAGTTCTGTGGTTGAACTATGTGCACAGCAATCTGATCAGTTTACCAGAGCTGTTTCCTATCTTCTGTTTCATTTTTCCATTGTTTAAGTGGGCTGGGTGGGAATTAGACACAGCTACAAGCATCTGGAAGGTGAAAATGCCAGTGTTCAAGCCCTACACTTGCATGTCAATAGGAGTTCTGCTATTTATTTCTACCAACACAGGATCAGGACCTATGGAGGGAGAAGAATTGTTTAGGGTTGTCTGAGGGTTATAACAGAGGGTAATTCTATAGAACTGAGTTAAATGGGAAATTCAGGCTGAATGTCAGAGAGGTTCCTCTTAATGAGCAATACTCTCCCACAGAAAGTGATGGGAGACTTGTCTGATATTTAAAACCAGACTGACAAAACATTAATGAGTTATGTTAAAAAGATGAATCTTGCATTAGCCAAGCGATGGGCTTAAGGGACCAAGACTTTCCAAATGCCTAGTGATTTTCACTCCCTCATTTGTGGGATGTTGTACTTAAGACAGCTAAAATGGGGCTGGTTTTCAAGGAATCAATGACGAGCACATCTCCCAAATTGAAACCCTTTAAGGTGCCCGAGTTAGCCCTATTTCCAAAATCACTAGTGACGTGGGGAAAGTGTAGCTGATTTCAAAGGTCTTTTCCAGCTTTATTTTCTACCTTTTTGTTTGTTGAGACAAAACTCGAGGTTGAAAACTTAGCTGATGCATGTTGGCCAGAGGACTAACCCTGTTAGCCAGAAGTAGGTATAAAAGACCTGGATCCAGAATTTGCTCTTTGTGGGGTCATTACATTAGTGCGAGGTCTCTGCTACCCTGTTTCTTCTGCTGGGTTCAGACTACTGTAAGGAGGCCTCTGCTACTTTATCCCCTCCTCAGTCTCCTGTGCCACTCTGTATACCGGTGTTCCCAAGCGACAGCCTAAAATGAACATGACTCTTGGCAGTCCCTCTGCAGTCCACAATATGCTGAAAAGCAACAGTGAAACCGAAGTTTTCAATACTATCACACTGTTTCCGCTTAGCTAAGCAGCTGTATGAGCTGCAGGAGTGGTACTATGCCATGACAGTGCATGCCTTAGGATGGTGGAGGGCACCATTTTGTTCTGCAAAATGAAGCTCTCAGGTGTGCTGGGGTGGATCTGCCTTACAGCAGTCTGCTAGGTGGAAGCATCACACACAGCATGCCATGGGAGGGCACGTCATATGTACCTTGCACACATAGGTGGGACTTGGCTACACCTGAGAAGTTCATCTGTGGCCTCAGGACTGCATTGGTTTACATTCGGATCACATTCAGTAGGTTTTCTTACTGACCACATGGGCCATTAACTGCTTAATTGAAGATGAAAGGCTTCTATACTGCAAATGGTGAGGGCTTACGTCACCATATCACCGGAGAGAACTTCCCACAGGTGGAGTGGACTTTTTTCCAGCTCTGTTTTAAAGTATAATAAGCCTTAAAGTTGTTAAAATAGTTCAGGGGAAGGGAAGGACATCAAGGATTTGTATGACAAATGCAGGCGTGACTGCATAAATGAAACTGTGTAACACCCAATATAGACTAGGGTCCAGAACCTCAAATGTAATTAGGGATCTAACTCCCATTGATTTCAATGGCAGCTAGGCACCTAAATACCTTTGAGGATCTTGACCTAGATGGTTCCCAAAGGTTGGGAGACTCCAGTTCAGACTGAGTATAGACTGTGTGATAGGAGTCATGTCATACGAGAGCTTTACTGACCTCTTTTTGGGACAACTCCCATCCTCTAAACCAGATACGAGCAATCCTTTTTCCAGTCTACATACCCATGTCTGGATCTGTGCCGGTTGAAAGTTGCCTCAGCTACCCCTGACAGACACGGTGACAGCTTTTAAAAGCCAAAGTAAAAATGGGACATTTACCTCAGGAAGGAAAAACAGACACTTGCCAGATTTTCCTCTCTGGAAAAAAAAGCAAGATCCAGACCCGGAAAAGAAAAAAAAGGCAGTTAATGGCTGTCCCGCATGCGGAACAATACTGTCTCCTGGCAACCTATGGCATTTGTGTCAGAGAGTGAAAGGAGCTGAACTGCAGCAAAGTGCCAGCTTCTATTTCAAGTGGTTGAGAGAAGGTTTACTATTCATTACTGCAGACCTGCCCAGCTTATTAATACGCTGCATTCAAATGTTATCCCCACTGATGCTAAAGTACTGACAAGAAATATCCGTGCAGTGTACAGCTGCCTGCAGAAGAATAGGATGGTTAGTGAGATTTGGCAGTTCCCATCTTACTTTCTCTGGCACTTGGTTACTGATTTTTTCCCCAGTATTAATTCATAATCAAAGCATATCCCTGTTATTTTCAGCTGTAACTCCTATTCATCCCTGATTGGCCATATCGCCAGTCATTTCTGTGCAACCAGCGTGTTACTTTGAATTTTGACAAAAAGAGAGTTTTGCTGTGAAAAAAGTATTATCAAAACACTATTGTATGGGGAGAAATGGGTTGAAAACAATTCTGACCTGCTCTAAACTGAATAGAGACAATTAGATTGCATTGAAATCAATGGAATCAGTCCAGGGATGAATTTGTCCTGATGTTTCCTGGATATATGACTGTGGCAGGGCCCCCTCAGAGGGGGCCCAAACAAACAGAAGGGCCTGCCGGCCAACCACAGGCAGCTGGGTGGGAGATGGCTCAGCCTAACTGGGGCCAGCTGACTCCATGACTGGGCTAATAAGAAGCCTTTAAAAACCCTTCTCAGTGAAAAGGGAGAGTGTGAGAGGTGAGCAGAGTGAAGCAAGGAGCTCAGAGAAGTTGGAGAGAGCAGCAAGTGCACCAGTGGCTACAGAGGGAGAGTGAGGGGCTTCAGTGGATCAAGAGTGGTGACTTGCTACTGCTGCAGCTTGGAGAAGGTACCAGGTAGCATCAGCTGGGGAAGTGGCCCAGGGAGGAGAGCTGCTGTGCTAAGGAAGTCGGCTCCTTCCACTAGCAGCTGCATGGGGTCTCTGGGCTGGACCCTGGCATAACTGGGTAGGGGCTGGGCTTCCCCCAGGCCACCCCTTGCCTCAGTGAGGGTTAGTGGGCCTGATGGCCTGAATAGAGGCCAGAGGCCCAGGAATAGGACTGACTTTGTCTCAGATTGCAATGGCCAACTTTTCCTCTACTTTAGGAGAGTTTCAGGGGACTGAATCAGATTTAAGAGGTGCTGCCAATTTTTTCTTACCTCCTTCCCAAAAATGGAATTGCACAAAGCACAAAAAAAAGTTTGTAAAAGTTATTTCAGGAAAGGGGAAGAAGCCCTCTGATGGAGGGAGGGACAAAACAAATCTTTTGAGCACTTTTTCCACTGTCTAGCAGTACTTCTGGGTCTGTCAGCATTTCTTTTTCAAAACAAGTTTTCATCTTGGCCAGTGATTGTTCATACCACACTTAATATAAACTCAATATTCTGAAGCTGTTTTGCTAATGCTAGCTATAAGAAGCAGTGTGCTTTAGACATTAAAGCAAGATGACTTTAGTAGCTAACTGAAGTTGCTGAGATATTGTGCAAAAGCTGACAAATTGTTGACCTCATGACTCAGTTAACCAAACTGCTGACTGGATGGCATTTTCACACCTAGAACATCATCTGCATTAATGCTGGATACTATCTTTGCTGCTAAACAGGCTTTGCAACTTTGCTTTGATTTCATTCTGTTTGATATGGATTTCCTAAACTCAATCTTTTGAAGGTGACTAAAAACAGAGGACATAATTCCTCATAGCTGTGCACCTTGGGCCTAATTCATGCACACCCAGTGGTGTCAAAGAGGGATGTAAGAGATCATCATCACATCTGCTGCTGCCACCATGCACTTGTCCACCCACATGGTAGGGCATGTGTGCAGAGCAGCCAGAGGGGCACCCCACCTGCACAGATTTCCTGAGTCACACTTCACCACAATGTGCTGCCCTGTTTGCCACATGTGGTGAATGGGGAGCCTATTGGACACCACTGACGTACACTACCTTTTTATACTCTTCTAGCACCATCAGAAAGCCTTAAAAGAGGGCAAAGATCACAATCCCTCAGACTTTTGCACTAAATAAAATGAGAGTTTCAGTCCACAGGAAGTTGATTTACTGTGTTTTCACCAGGGCTTTTTTTTGTGTGCGTGCCAGTACTGAGTACCGGCACCTTGGCAGCCCCAGCTATGGGGCTGAGCACTTTTTTTTTTTTTTTTTTTTTTTACAAAAAAGTCATTGGTTTTCACATACCTTTTAATTTGCAATAGTTACCATAATTCTGGAGGTGGTAGGAACTCATTGGCGGTATTTCCCTTGATCGGCCATGACTCTAATCTTAGTAGTCAGTGACCAATCTGTGTTGCACTTCAAGTCAAAATACCACCTGGACCGTTGTTGTTAACTATTTGCTTAAGAGCAGAGCCCAGATATCCCAGGCAAAATCCATCCCCCACTCACTACTACTGGTACTACACAAACACATGTTAAGAACCAGTCCTTGCCCCAGAATCGCAAAATCTAGAGAGATGAAGGGTAGTCTGGGAAGTGTGTGTTTTTGCAGGGTCAAACATCTAGCTTGCAATTCTTTGTTCCCTAATTGTTAAACCAGTGCTTTATCTACCAGACCATGCTACCACCTGCATAGAAGCAGACCAGCTGATTTCAAAAGAGGAATGTTTCTGCAAAGAAAGAGATGGCTTTATCTATATAAATGTCAGCAAGCAAACCTTTTGACCATCAAAAAGAAACAGTCACTGTGAGATGGAGAACGGCACTCGTTGCAGAAGTTTAGCTGCTTTCTGCTTTGCAAAGAAAGGCAAGATTGTTAAAGGGGAGCAGGGAACCCTGGCTTGCAACTGCCAGCAGACTTTTTAGTCCTAGCTTTAAACACCCTAACAAATGGGAGTGTAAAATACAGCATTACTAATCGAATCATGAAGATTTTCTGCTGTTCAGTAAGATGATTGCCTCCCTTGCCATAGGATGTCACACAAGATTTGAGGACTATTAAACATATATGCATACAGAGTCTTTTCATGGGTTCCCTGAGAGCAAGGGCTCCTGAAGCCCCAGAGTACCAGGTCAGCAAGTCCTTAATAGTAGGATGCAAGACCACCTTGTTGCAATCCAGATGATCTGGCAGAACTCCTGATCAGGGGCCACCTGCAAACTACTAGTTAAATCAAGCTACAGGCCAAATCCTGAAATGAATTGGGCAAAACTCCCATAGAGTTCTGTGGGAGGACTAAGGACTTGATCCAAAGTATGTGAAAGTTTGTAAACATGTGCAGAGGTATATGTCTGCCTAGCAGGAACAACACCTGGCTTGGAAGTCCCCATCTTGGACTAGACAGATGGTTAGGCACCCATCCCAAAATTGGAGGGGTCATCTTGATCTACTAGAACCTGGAAGGTTATTTGTGTGCCCCAAATAGGAAAGTGCTGGCACAGATCTATTCTGTGGTGTTCCTTGGCAACATGGTGACACTTCACCAATCGAAGATTCTGTGACTTTGTCCTGCAAGACAAACAGCTAAAGCAGAAGATGTCAAAGCAGTCTCTCAGTGGACAAAATAAAGCTCCTGCTGGGGATTTTTAGGCTGTAATATTAGTAGAAACTCTTAATGTTCTGGAGCAAATTGTTTTTAAACATACACCTACAATCTGTCTGTCATTGGTCAGCTCCTAAGTGATCATCCCACCCAGGCATGGAAAGCCACTCTTAGCAGCAGAGGTTTTCTCCGGCTGTGATGTAAATAGTGCTCTGCCCGACCACAGAGCACTCAGGAGGGTGACTTACAAAGCAGAAACAAAAACCACCAACTGAACCTGCTTGTAAAACACTTGAGAAAGAGGAAACTACTTCTGGCCCTTTGCAACATCACAGGGCAGCATTCTGTGTCTTATACCCTGCAAGGCTGGACAGGACTGAACCTGCTCGTGGCTCAGATGTGGGAGGGCCTCAAAAGCCTGATAATTCCTTCTATGAGGAAGTGGGTACTGCAGGAATGGAAAGGATCAGGAAGAGGGGAAAGCCAGGGCTCTGCCTGCCTGCTGGCTATTATAACTAGCCATGTACTAGGGGAGGAAATAAGATGCATCCTGGAAAGGTCACTGCATCTTGCTTCCCTTCAGGAGAAAGAGGGGTACAGTGGAAGCCTGGCTAGACCACCAGTCCTTTTGAGGGTTCCTTCTGGCCCAGCATAGCTAGACACCACAACAACTCAAGGCAGAGCCAAAAGGCTGGCTCAAGTGCTTGGCGTTGCAACCTCAGCAGTGGTCTTCCAGAATACTTTTCTGTGATGTACTTCCAGGCATTGTTCCCCACTCAGAAAAACAAATTCCATTATACAGTATTCCACTGTCACAACCTCCCATGATGCATTACCAGCAGGGTTTGAGCAACCCAGCAACCTAACAAAAGTAGCTGATACTGGAGGAAGGCTGGTTTCTCAGATGGGATCTGGAACTGGTGCTGAGTTTGAGGGAGGGAGAATGCAGCCTACGTGGGCTCTCAATCCTTACCTTTAAGAACTGATGGAGTGTCCTCCAAAGCAGGTAAGGGCCATTGAAGCCAGATGCTGGATTACGGGTTGGGAAGGGGCATCCAACCCTGCTCTCTCTCTCCTGCCCCACCCCTCATGGAGACTTCAGCAACTGTTAAGGGCTCCTAGTACACTGTTTGCTGCATCAGCTGCTGCACTGATGGCATCAGCTTAAATTTAGAATGCATATGGATTTTCACCAGGTGTCACATTTACCCCAGGAATGAGAGCAAGAGAAAGGAAAGACACGTCTTTAACAGTGTCTCAGCAAAGAATTTCATGGGATCAAGAAAAGGCACCTCTGGAACCTGAGGGCACACCCCCCTGCCAAGTAGCAAAGGGCCTGCTGAAAACCATGGAGAGGTAAGAGCTTGGGCAGACAGTGATGAGGATCTCTTCTTGTAGAAAGAGTTAAGTGACCTAAATAGTATATTTTGTGTGTGAGCACATGTGCATGCATAAAGGGCATGGTGACACTTGTTCTGATGTTTTCATTGCTGTTTAGCATTGTGTGTTCAAAGCAAACTCAGCTGTAATTGTCCCAACTGGATGAAAGGCTGCCACTTTGGTCATGGTGCAATTTTTCAGTAGCTGGACCTTAGACTTGTTTGTTTCTGCATGGCCGCTGACTAATGAATTTCACAGCCCCCTTCCAGTCGTTAGCAGTTCCTCATTGTCAGTGAAAGACTTGGTCCAGTCAGTCCTTACGCTAGAGAGCACCTAGTGGGAATGGCAGCCCAGCACGTCGTGCCCATTCCATTTGTCACAGGAGTGGAAGGGGATATTATAGCCAAGTGCTCCTGCCAAGACATGGCTCATGACATGAACAAATCCAGAAATCTTGTTCCTTGTGTCCCCTTTGAAAATTTTCCTGTCTAGCCTGGACCATACCTTGCCTTGTGTGGATACATTGGAAAGAGAGAGCCTCTTCTCTAATCACACCCACCCTGGCATCTGGGACAAATTTCAGACTAGTGCCCTCTTGTACAATAGCAATAGTAGACACCCCCATGTAGAGGGGCCAACACAAGCTCAAGGCTATGGTTTGTGAAGAAAGTCGAGGGGGGCGTGAGGCAACCCACCCCCCTCCCCGCAAGTCATTTCCCCACACCTCAAGAAAAAGCCAGCCCTTGCTTCCAGCTCTCAGGCCCTGCCATGTCATGTGGGTGACCTGGCGCAGCCACTGTAGAAAGCAGGCAGCTGGTGAAGGCTCATGTGGCACTAGCTGCCTCCTGCAAAGGTGAGTGTGGGTGGCGGGGGAGAGAAGAGGATGGAGTTAAGGGGCTGGCTGTGCCTCTCTTTGGGGAGCGGAGGGGTTCAGGTGGGCAGCTGGAGTTGCTGGCCCACACTAAAAAAAAAAAAAAAAAAAAAAAAAAAGTGAGCTGGGCATGAAGGTTTCTCAAAATCAAAAGGGGGGCGTGATGCCAAAAAGTTGGGGAACCACTGCTCTAAGCACTGCTTGAGGACTATTTTGTAATTCTCAGGCTTTTGGCTGGTGTTCCAGTCCAGTTAACATACCACATGTATTCTGCCTGCCTAGCAGAGGTCCCCTGCCTCCCTGTTGTCATTAATGAGCAGTAGGGTTACCATATTTGAACTTTCAAAAAAAAGAACACTCCTGTATCTACCTACTCAGTTTGTGTTAGTGTTTAATATATAAATACATCAGCTGTGTCTACGCTTTCATTCTTCTTTGGAAAGAGGCATCAAAATAAAGGAAATCAAAAATGCAATTGAGGCACAGATTTACATATGTTGCCTCATTTGCATATTCTCCTTTCAAAAGAAGGAAAAAACAGTGTAGACAGGGCTTTTTTGAAACTACATCCCATCTTTGAAAGAACGCTTCCTGTTTTGTTTCAAAGAAAAAGGTTCTTTCAAAAGAGCTGCATCTACACTGCCTTTTTTCCTAAAATGAGAATATGCAAATGAGGTACCAGATAGGTAAATCAGTGCCACATTTGTGTGTTAATTTCCTTCATTTGCATGCCTCTTTTGAAAGAGGCATGCAAGTGTAGACACAGCTATTATGTAGTATAGCATAAGACTACAATGTGAGTTGGTAGCTACTGATACAGATACCACTGAGAGGGAATGTGTCCCCTTTTCTGAAAGTTCATATACGGTAACCCTAGCAACCAGTGCTTGCACAGGCACCTCTAGGGCCATCTGAGTCAGACACCCTTTGTGTTTTTCAGTGGGCCTGTGTGACCATGCCTGCCTCAAGCTTATGATACAAGGTCTGAATAAGACTAACTCTTGTCCCACCATGATAATGCTATGGAGAGGGTAAGTCTGAGGATTTAGGGGAGGGTTAATGAGATCATGTTTTAAAATGTAACCAGATGTAACTGTCTAGTTTTATAAATCATGCGGAACAGGATCTTTGGATTCCCTAGACTCCTGCTGCGGGAAAGGTGGAGCCCATCTGTTTGTACTGGAGTCCTTGGCTGGCTGGCTGCGATACCGAGAAGAACTTGGCAAGAGTCAGTTGTCCAAATAAGTTGAGACGAAGGCCAGATACTGGGACATCCAAGTGCTACAAGGAGATCTTGAATTATCTGGTTAAAATTCTGCCATGCAGCTGAAGGGCGAGTCAGGATAAATTCCTTGCTTTTCATAGTGTCACTCCCATCTCAAAACACTGCTTAGTTGCTGCCAGAGATTCCTTATTATTTGGGTTGCCTAAAAATACTTAGAAGTGGACCAGATTGTACCAAACAGAAAAACCTTCCTGGTGGAGAAGAATAACCAGGTCCCTCAGGGTCATTAACTCCACCTCCAATTTCAAACAACACAAGCAGAATGCCACGGCTTGTGATCAACGCACTGAGGATATTTTTCAGGGACAAAGTGTAATCGCTTCCACCCAGGCGCTTGTAATATAGGCTCCTTTGCCAAGCCGTGAGGCCTCCTTACTTCACAATGAGTGATTTTGTTTAAATGGGAAAAAGAAATGAATTGTTTTCCCTCCCTTCTCCCTTTGTGGAGTAATGATTAACATAACCTTGGGACCTTGTATCATAAGCTTGTGGGGAAATGTGTGGAAACCCCTTGTAACATCAGATTGCTGGTCTGGGAGAGGGAGCTTATGGCAGAAGTGGCTCTCTCCCAGAGCTCTCGTTTGGCCTGGATCTGCTGAAACACCAAGGAACCTAGGGTCAGGGATTCATGGGTGTTGAAGGGCAGCTCTGAGGGACTAACCCATGATCTTCAGGAAATGTTGGTGACAAACTTTCAGCTCCACTGATGAGTTTACATTTTCCAAGGTGTGCTTGCAAGTCCAAAGGCCTAGATGTGGGTGCGCGTGTGCACAGGGGTTAAAATAGTTTCCCCGCTACTCATATCTAGTTACCAGATAAAACAGAGTTGACTGTATTCGTTCAGCAGGAGCTCTCAATAACTGGCGTAGACATGATGCCCCTGCTCAGCACTCTCCCTGCAAGCTGCCTGCGGGGCTCATAGCAATGGGGCTGCTGGGGTTCCCCAGCCAGGTCCCCAGGGCTGGAGCTGCCAGGGGACATCTGCTCCCCTGTCAATTCCCAGCCCCTGTGGGTCCCAGGGCTGGAGCTGCTGGTGGGGGTCTCTGCCCTCTGCTGACTCTCAGCCCCAGGGTCTTCCTAGCCCTGAGGCTGCTGTGGCTCCCCCAGCAAGGGCCCAGCCAGGGATCTCGCAGTTGCTCTCTAGTTACTGGAATATTTTAACATCCAGCAACTGCCCACTTCTGGAGCTGCCAGATATGAAAGTTTACTGTAGGTGAAGGATATTCTCTACCCTTACGCTAAAAGGGGAATATTTTAATCAATCTACATTACACTGGCCTGTGAGTGGGTGGAAATCTCTCCATCATAAAACAAAGCAAGGACAATACATTTTTTTTTTTTCTCCTGCCCATTCCTCTTTCAGAAATATACTTTAGACCAATCAAATGAAAGGGGGGGATTATTAGCTCTCGAAATCTAGTGCCCCCAGTTCAGAGCTGTGTCCGATAGATTCATGCTTCCAAGGCTTCTCTGCCTGACCTCATTGACTTCTAAGGAGCAGGTTAAACGCATTTTTTACATGTCGGAAGGATCAGAGCTGTTTGCAAATACTTTTGGCTCTTTAGGATGCAAAATTTTATATAAATATAAGAAGTCATTTCTGACCCTGTAGGAAATAGGGCAGTAGAAGTTATCAAACCATCCTACTAAAACAAGATATCCGCCCTTCAGGGGAGAAGTGTATGAAGGAGACTGAGAACAAACACATGACAGACGCACATTGCTTGATGTGCTGCTGGAAGGTATGCTGATACTATGGTGAGGAATGCTGAATAAGACTAGATAAAAATCAAATTGTAATGAATGCTGCACCCCATTTTGTTTTAATTTTTCTGCCAAGTACTGTAATAGTAGGAAATTCTAGCTTGTGACCCTAAAATCATTATCCCAGTATGGCCACACGTTACATTCATTGCAATGTTCTTGATGATAATCTGCATAATTTTGCATTGATGTACATTCAGAGCTATTGACCAGGTTTCTGTAAGAGGACTCTCAGAGCTCAATGAATTTTAATATTCATTGTAAGGCAATCTGCTTTCCCACCTATTATGCCTGATATTGTTTTCTCTTTTCATTATCTCAGTGCTGCTAGCAGATTCTCATTAAATTTTAATTTTGCAGTTTCTGCAGGGTTTTTTCCTCTTTTCCAAGAGGAAAACATAGACTTTGTCATGACAGTCGAGGAATGC
Organism: Carettochelys insculpta; assembly: GCF_033958435.1. NCBI lineage: Eukaryota > Metazoa > Chordata > Testudines > Carettochelyidae > Carettochelys > Carettochelys insculpta. Next base: position 126,746,233 of record NC_134140.1, on the reverse strand, counting down.
TGAGTGACTGAAAGCTGGGGAGTTGCAGTGTTACTGATACTCACAATGTTATTACAAGTCTTGTGCTAATTAGTGTCTTCTGAAAGTGACATCTCTGAGTCACGTGGCTAGTCATCTCCATTTTAATTTTAGAAGTGTTTTCAGCCCTCCTAGCTGTAGGGAGACATCTCAAAAACTAAAGGCTCAAAACCCAGAAGGCAAATCATCTTCCCCAAACTTTTATTTTTAAAAATCACATGAGTTTAAACCCACTCTCCTGAATCGTGATTTTTGTCAAATGCTTGAGGCTGACAGTACTGGGAGAGTGCTGATTGGCTATTATGAGAACTGTATTCTCACAGTGGAGAGAGTGGCTGGCCCACGTGTTTACTTATGGGATACAGAATCTTTCATCTCTATTCAGATTTAAGTGCAACACTTCAGAATCTGTATCTGAGGATAAATCCTTTGGATTGCAGCCCAGAAAACATGTTCTTACTGTTTGTTCTAGTTTAAAATACTGTAGTGAGGAAAATCATGGAAGCTCTTCTCCTAGCGTTAACTATCAACTAGGTGGTACTATGGTTGGGTTAGCCAGAATGTCAGGGTAAGTAGAGAGCTCCCCTATCTGTTCTGTGTTTCAGTGACCTCAAAGCTCTTGGTAAAGCAAGGTGCAAATTAGAGATGATGCACTTGATCTGTTAGGAATATTGGAACATCCTGACTTATTTAATTAAGGCTGGCCTGCAACTGAGTTCTGCACCTGACAATGGTCCCCTCTTTCCAGTAAGTTCTTTGGATTGGTGCCATGCTAATGTCATTTCCAGCTGGTGGGCAGCTAGGAAGGCCAAAAAATGTCTGTGCTACAGCAGGTCAGAGTGCCTACACTGTACTTTTTTTTTGCCACCCCCATTCACCACAAGATATGAACTTTATTGAATAAGCCACGAGGAGGCCTTATTTTTAATATGGAACAGTAACAGAGAGGAAGCCGTGCTAGTCTATACACTATCAAAACAAAAAGCAGTCAAGTAGCACTTTAAAGACTAGCAAAATAGTTTTAGGTGAGCTTCGTGGGACAGACCCACTTCTTCAGACCATAGCCAGACCAGAACAGACTCAGTGTATAGACAAGCACGGCTTCCTGTCTGTTACTGTTCCATATTAAAAATAAGGCCTCCTGCTGGCTTGTTCAATAAAGCTCATATCTTGTGGTGAATGGGGGGGAAAAAATCTGTGCCTTAAATATTGAGTCTGTTCTGGTTTGGCTATGGTCTGAAGAAGTGGGTCTGTCCCATGAAAGCTCACCTAATAAACTATTTTGCTAGTCTTCAAAGTGCTACTTGACTGCTTTTTGTTTTGATATGGAACAGTTTAGATGGTACAGTTGGAGGAGCTTTGGATTTTGAGATGTTGCTCTACTCTGAAGAGTGACTGTATAAAGATCACATTTTGCTGCATGAGTGTCACCAGCTCAAACCCACCCAGCCAACAAGCGAAGGTTGTATTTTTCTAACTGCTAGAACTGAAATATGGAATCTGCTAGTCAAGCTGGGCTCTGTCTTGCATCCCCACAAAAAAGAGAAACTGCTTTTGGAGATATGTTAACAAGTCGCAAGGGTCAGATGGCTGGGGAATGAGATGCTACACAGTGGAAATAAGGGTATCACAATCGGACCCATAATAGTTCATAAACTGTAATAGAATCTGTCGTCTTGCTCCACAGTTTCAAGAGCAGTAAAAGGCAGGTTAAAGCTGATGTTTTATGTTCAGTAAATACAATCATTATTCAGGATATGCACAGAGATGAAAAGTAAAAATGAGTCACATTTCAGAGTCAACCATCCTTCAATCATTTTAGAACCAAATTATGAAACCATTTTCCAAGAAAGATGGAATTACGAGGTTGGTTTTGTTTGAGGATGGTCTCTTTTAAAAAAGGTGTGGTCTAAATGGTCAAATGTGTTTGGCTTGTACATCTAAATGGTTAAGAATCCAGTATTCAAAGTTCAGGCCCATTTGTGAAAAGGAGTGAACACTCAAACCCCTCAGTACTGGGAATCGGTTCTGATCTTTGAGATGTAACTTTCATAGAAGAGTAGGACTGGAAGGGACCTCAAGAGGCCATTGAGTCCAGCCCCCTGCCCTCATGGCAGAACCAAGCGCTTTCCAGACCATCCCTGAAAGCCATCTATCTAACCTCGTCTTAAATATCTCCAGTGATGGAGATTCTACCACCTCCCTTGGCAATTCGTTCCAGTGTTTGATCACACTGACCGTTAGGAACTTTTTCCTAATGTCCAACCTGAACCTCCCCTGCTGCAGTTTAAGTCCATTGCCTCTTGCTCTATCCTCAGAGGCAAGGAAGAACAGTTCCCTCCCTCTGCCTTATGACACCCTTTTAGATACCTGAAGACTGCTATCATGTCCCCCCTCAATCTTCTCTCTTCCAAACTAAACAAGCCCAATTCTTTCAGCCTTTCTTCATAGGTCATGTTCTCTAGACCCTTGTATCATTTAAAATCTTCTAGCAAGAGGGCGGGTACCCCCCACAAATCCTACCATTGGACTGTACACCTCTTATCCATGATGGAACTCCCATTCATCTAAATAGGATCTGTGGAATAAAAATGATACCAGTACTAGATACCCTTTTGTTTTACTACTGCATTTTTCATTAGCAAAGGATTGGTCAGTACACAGTGGGTGTGTCTGGATATGATTCTTGTTCACACAAATGCATAGGAGAATTAGGCCCTATTTCTGTTAAACTTTACAAGTAGTAAAGAAATATTGAAAAGATCTAAAAGATTCTCCATGACTTGCAAAGGATCAAACGCTAAAACCACACTATCATTTATAAAAGGGACTTGAATTGTATGCAGCTCGTATGTCTTTCTATTTGTTGCAATATCCCTGTTGCCATATTACCAATGCATATATGGCTCACTGGTGTCTTGCTTGCTCAGTACATTTGCCTGAATGCTACAGCAGCTGTTTATGCTTCCCTGTTATATTTTTTGATTTTGGTGGTTCAGCTTTTCAGGTCAACTGTTTCCTGTTGAAAACTTGCAGAGCAAAACCTTGCAAAACACACTGTACTGTAATTGAAATAGGAATATTAAAAACCAAAACAAAAACCCAGTGGCCTTTCACTCTCCCACACTTATGTCTTTGGGGAGAAAATAATTTCCAAATTAGCCAGCTAGATAGTGTTGCTATTTTTCAGTTGTTTTTGTTCTGTCAAGCCTTGACATTGAGCCAATTTGAATTGGCAGCCAGATCTCTAGAATAAGTCATGAGGAAAGCAGCAGAACACAGTCTTTAACCTTGAAACAAAAGCATTAAAGATTGAGTAAAGAACTCACTCACTCACACTGATATAAAGCAGGAAGAAAAGACTCAGATGCTCACTATATGCAGTGGGGTGAAAGTCTGATGTTCATTCATCTTACTGTAATAAGAAAAAATGTAAATCAAAGCAGGTTCTGCTTCACCAGAAGGGGGGGGGGGGGGAAGTTATGAAAGTCTTTTGCAAGTGACAGTTTGAAAGCAGTGTGCCAGATTCTGTTATGCTAGTGTAAATCTTATGAAGTCTGTGCAAATACTCCAGACTTATTTGGATGTAACTGACAAAGAATTTGCCCCATAGTACTCAACCTGATTAAGAAGTTTTAATTTTAGATGTAGTAAATAATAAGTGTAACGTTTTTGGAAGATGAATACCACCTTTTAATAATTTGTAGAATTCTTCAAAGTGCAAGAGAATTTGACTCAGCCTCTGATTCCACCTACCCTGGTGTAAAGCTGGAATAACTCCATTAATTTCAGTGGAATTACTCAAAATTCTCCCTAGAGTGAGATCAGAATCAGCCCCCTAAAACTTTACAGCTCTGTAAGAGAGCCTTGCTTTGTCATGAACTGATGAAGGCTGCCAACATGCACAATGTGGAAGTGAGAAAAGGACTGAGGAAGAAAAATAAGCTGTTGCAATGCATGAATCCCTTGCCATACCTTAAAGGGGAATTTTTAAGTTTTCATGAAAAAGTTATTTTGAAGAGCTGATGACTCAGTGATAAACAGAATATATGTATGTACTTCAGCATGAAAAACAGAGTCAAATCTTGCAGTCCTTGTGTCCCACTGATGTCAAATAAGTGGGAGTTTGGTTAGACTAAGGGTTGCAAGACTCAAGGGTTTTCTGCATTACAAACATCAACCGTATCAGAATGTTGCCAGCTTTGTTAATTTTATTGTCAGGCACAGAACATTTAGTGTTTCTTCTTAAAGCCCCAGCTCCTGAAGTCATGAGTACAGGTTGAAACTCTCTAATCCAGAGCGCTTTCTCAGCCAGCAACATCCATAATTCAGCATGATTTTAGTTAGCTGGATGACCACTTACCCTGGATGTGGCCAAGTTTGCTGTGGTCCCATCAAGTTTGTTTACAGCCACAAGGCCTGGATCTCAGTGCTCTGGGATGTTTAGCTGTAATTTACTCCTAAATGTCTGAGCCCAGTAAACAGTGCAAGTGTTGGTAATGCTGCTAGACAATATTGATCTCCCGTTGCCTGGCAATTTCTCTCATCCAGCACCATTCAGGTCTGAAGGTTCAAGACAAGAGAAATTTTATTAAGTAACTTTCTAGCTCAAATCCTTGCAGAGAAAAGAAGCGAGTCACATCAAAGATTCAAGACTCCCAAGTCAAATACATGAACCTGTACATTTATATATTTAAATAACAAGTTTTAAAGTCAGTGTCATGATTTTCGGGGAGCCTCCTCAACCCCTGCTGATTCTGATGGGATCTGAGACTCAGTACTGTACAAAGCTGCTTGGTACCTGGCAGGGTAGACAGCTGAGCCTGTAAGTAAAGGAAAAATATTGATTTACTTTAAACAGTTTACTTTAGATTGTTTAACTGCATATTTACTTAGTAACAGAGAAGAAGCTATGCTAGTCTATACACTATCAAAACAAAAAAGCAGTCAAGTAGCACTTTAAAGACTAACAAAATGATTTATTAGGTGAGCGTTCGTGGGACAGACCCACTTCTTCAGACCATAGGCAGACCAGAACAAACTCAATATTTAAGGCACAGAGAACCAAAACAGTAATCAAAGTTGACAAATCAGAAAAAAATTATCAAGGTGAGCAAATCAGAGAGCAGAGGGGTGGTGCGGGGGGTGGAAGTCAAGAATTAGATTAAGCCAAGACTAGTGTTAACACTAGTTGTCATTTTTCTCCACAAAGCCCTCTGTTCAGGAGGAACTGTTTAAGGCTACATCTACGCTATGAGAAACTCAAACTTAAGGCAGTTAGCTCAAGTGACTGTTTTCACCTTTCATACCATTAGCACAATTTAGGGACCACTAATATTGATAGCATAATATTGTTGGAACTGGGTGGATGTAGCATCATGTTCCAATGAAGGCTAGTATGGAAGCACCATGTCTTTGAATGAACTTCATTAGCCTCTTGAGGCTGACTGGTGCTGTTGCACTGACTCCTGGTTGTCTGCCACTCACAGGAGCTGGGAAAATGACCAGCATAGTAGCCCTGGTCAGTTTCCCAGCTCCTGCAAGTGGTAGGGAACTGAGAAATTGCAGGTGCTGCTGCACTTGTCTCCTAGCTGCCTGCCACTCATGGGAGCTGGGAAACTGACCAGTGCAGCACCTGGCTCCCCTGAGCCAGGCGCAGCTGTGTTGGTCAGTTTTCCAGCTCCCCCAGGCTGCACGGACCCAGGAACCAGGCAGCAGGGTGAGCGCTGTCAGGGGTGGGGATGCAGCAGGGTCCTGGAGAGAGGGTGCAGAATACAGGGCTGAGGGAACTGTGGGATAGGTTCCCACAATGCACTGCTGCAACAGTCCACGTTTGGCCGCTCTAGTCTGGCAGCACTAACTCAACTCTGGGAAGTGAGGGTACTCAAAATCAAATGTATAAAACCCACTTATAAAACTGAATTTTAATAAAATCAAACTTTCTGGTTGTGTAGACGCAGCCTATATGTTTTGGGTTTTCTGCTCTTAATCTACTTTCTTAGGGGGCATTTTTTTCTTCACACAAATACTATTGATTCCAGTTCATATTTCTGTCCCAGATTGACAATGCTTTTATTGCTAGAACTCATTTATTATATTGAGGTTAGAAATGGGCTTATGCCTTGTAAGTTGTCATTTAGGCCAACAAGGCTTGTGATGTGATGTTACCACATGCCATTACAGCTTTAAATCCTCCTCCGGACAAGGTAGTGAATGCTTGTGAGTGCATGAATTTTGGTGGGAGAACTTAAAGCTGTCTATGGAATCTGCATTTTTGTAGTTACCTACCGGTTGCACCTCTCAACTCAGGTATTCTCTTATCTGGTAACAGCCGTCATCCAGAATGGCCATGGATATTGCCAGATGAGAAGCTGGCAGGTGCAGGAGCCTCAGCTGGGCTGCAACTCAGAGTCCCTGCCTGCCAGCTGCTGAGCAGGACGCTGCCACAGGTTGGGAGCCACAGCTCCCCAGCAGCAAGAGCCAGGAGTTGAAGCTCCTGCCTGCACTGCAGCAGCATGGAGCCAGGACCCTGATCACCTGCGTGTCATCCAGCAGCAGTGCTGGATGCTGCCACAGGGCTGGGAACTGGAGCCCTCAGGAAGCGTGAGGCTGGGAGCTAGTGCTGCCATGATCCCTGCAGCAGCGGAAGCCAGGAGGTTGACATGGGTGGGAACTGAAACCCCCACCTGCCTAGTGGTGGTGTGAGGACAAGCTGGCTAGAGCACTGTGGCGGCCCCTGGGAGTCTCGGCTAGGGCCACAGCCCCATGGGAGGGAGGCTGGAGCCTGAGCACAGCCCTGCACTTTCCCTTATCCTGTGAAGTCTCTGGCTCGTTAGCGTGCTGGACAAGGGAGGTGCGACCTGTAATAAGAACAGTACACCTGCCTCTCTTGACACACCCTCTTTCCTACTTCAACTTTCTTTTGGCTTCATCTTAGCCAAACTGGATCTGATTTGGACTCCCCTACTCATGTGAGTTATTCCAGGGGAGCAGTGTGGGTGGAGCAGAAGTGAACAGTGTACAGGCAGTTTAGCAACATCACCCACCAACTACGCGGACAGAAGGGAGGGAGGAAGGAAGGATAGAAAAAGTAAAGGGGAAACAATCACAGGATGGGAACAGGGAAGCAGGGAGACAAGCCTGGCAGAAAGTGAGGAGGTAGGAGAAACAGGACAAAAGCGTAGGAAGTCTAAGAACAAAAAGCTCAGGAGAAAGAGGCAAGGAAGAAATAAAATAAATTTGGAGAAGGGAGACTTAAATAATGAAACTGGGATTTGATAGTTCCCCCGCCCAGGATTCTTTTGTGGGAACCTGCCTTGGTATGGTTTCTGATAGAACAGTGAGGAAGCAGAGATGCAGAAATCTTGGCTCTGGATGGTGGCATGCATGCTTTTCTCTCCCCTACTTTAGCTCCCCAAATTGCCTGTGCATACTTCCCTCTCTGTCCCCCAGCTACAGCCAGCCCACCTTCCTCCCCCACACACCATGTGAAGTGTCCTCCTTATTTGTCTTGATAAATCTGCTTCCCTTAAAAACAACAGAGCTTTCGCTTGATCGTTTTAAAAGGGGGGAGGCCATTTTTCCCTGGAAGGCAAAACCGTCCTGTCTGTGCTTGGGATTGTCTGTGTTTGTAGGGACAAGAGGCTTTTCATTCCAAGATCCTGGCAAAGCATACTGAATGAAAGCTTTTATTGCCATGTTCTAGAAAGGCAGCTCTTTGGAGCTCTCATTTTTATTTGTTGTGATTAAAATAGACCCGGAAACCGGACCAAAGTTTTACAGAACAGATCAAGCATCAGAGCACATATGAAATATACCACTGGGAAAAAGCAGCATTGCTGGCTCGGTAAAACCCAATGAGATCAGAAGTTCGTCCATGTTAAAAGTCTACCTGTCATAACACAGCAAATGAGTTTACTTTGGAAGACAGTACAGGTAGGATTCATTTATGATCCCTTGGGGTGGGCATGAAAGTACGTAGACTGGTTTGGTTTGTCTCTTTCATTAGAGATGAACACATTTGTCGGTTTATTTTAAAAGCTTTTCCAATCAGGTTATTTGGGCAAGCAGAGGAATGAATGTAAACAGACCTGGTTGCTGCTAGCTCAGATCTGTGTAGGTGCAAAGAACTCCAGTACTACATTACTATCTGCAGCCCCCAGCTATGGTAGGCTCAGTATGTACATGTAGCTGGAGTAACGGATAGGCCCGTGCTCAGGCCCACTGATGGGATGGGGGAAGGGGCAAAGGCCCAACACTTCTAAGGCACCCAGGGCTCCTGGCTTACCAACATTGCTACTGTGGCAGGGCCTGGTCCCCTTTGAATCTCTACTAGGGTGCTGCACCAGGTGCTCCACAGTGAGGGCTTGGCGGAGGGCCCTAGAACTGAAGTCTGGGCATTGCACAGGTCTGGCTGCCCCTTCCACCTGAAACTCCACCCCCTCAGGGAATAGCAAAGCTCCCCCCGCCCGCCCCACACCTTGCCACAGGGCCCATGACTGCTGTTGGGCCTGCTGCCCCTGCTACAGGCTGGGAAGGGTCAAAGAGGTGGACCACCATGCCTACAGTCAGGGCTGGGAACAGAACCCATGCCCACAAAGTGCTAATTCAGTGCCGTTTTGGAGCTTAAAGCAAAAAGCAGCTGAGTATGTAGTCCATCCTCCAGCCAATCCTAGGTTGTTAGATTGCATGCAGTAACCCCTGTATTGAGTCCAAAAACGTGCGTATAGCTATAGCATATCTCCCAGAAAGGCATCTGCTCTTGGCTTGCAGACGTCCAGACGTGGAACATCTACCCCCAGTTCTCTTGGTAATTTGTTACACTGGCTAATCGCCCTCAACTGTTAGAAACGTATGCCTTATTTCCAGTTTGAATGTCAGAGTCTGGTTTCCAGCAGATGTTTCACGTTATAATTTGCTCCCCTAAATTAAAGAGCCCTTAAGTACCCAGTACTTTCTTCTCCCGACAGGTACTTAGACACTGCAATCAAACTGCTTCTCAATCTGCTTTTTTGAGCTCAAGAGATTGAGCTCTCTGCAGCATCATGTTAGGCATTTTCTCCAGCCATCAGTGTTTTTTGAGATGCCTTCTTGCACCCTCTCCAACTTTTCAACTAAACCCTGCTTCTTCTCTCTAGGGAGGTTGTTGCTCCAGCTAGCAGTCTGTCCTGCATTCCTAGCACCATTGCTCCTTTGCACGTGCACCTCCATGCCTCAGCTCCTCCTCACGCCTGCTGGATCCTCATCATGATGAGTATCCTGATGAGGTGCTTGGCGCAGGCTTGAACGTTGTTGGCTTGAAACCTGCCTGCGTATGTCTTAACTTTTGTTATTAAAATCAACAAAGTTAGGTAAAAATCAACATAGCTGTTTTGTGTTTGTTTTCAGAAGACTGTTGCCCCCACCCCACCCAACCTGAGCCTGAAGTCAGATACAGACTTCAGCAGGCATGGGAGCAGGAGCATTGTGGGAGTGCACAACTCTCTTGGTTGGCATGCACTGAGCATGCACTGATCTGTGTTAGCAGAGGCCTACTATGTTAGAGCCCTGGGAGGATGATTTTATGTTAATGGCACTTTCCAAACCAGATTCTCAACTGATATAGATCAGTGAAGCTATTCTGGTTTACCACCACTGAGGATCTGGATGTACATCTTGTTTTAGCAACTCAATTTCTAATATCTACTGTATATGTTAGAGCAGAGTTTCCCAAACTTTATATATGTGGGACCCAGTTTTTTCAGGACCTTTTTTTCATGGCCCAAAAGTATACACACATATATAAAAAATGAATGAAAAGTGAATAAATGTTTAGTGTTTGTTTGTTCACAATAATAATACATAAAAATATAAACCTTGATATAAAATACTTAAGTGCCTAACTCATTATTACCTTAACTACAATTTAACCAGTAGACTTTTAACAGTTGTAAAGTTTGTTTATTTATGAGTTGTGTGCACTTTGTAGCTTTTAAATAATGAAAAAGAGAACTAATGGGAAAGGTGATGTTTTGCATCACTCACCTACTTTATGTCAGGAGCAAAAGACAAAAATTTTATCCTCAAATCTGCTTCAACATTCAATCTGTTGTAAATTCCTCTTTTAAGAGAACATGTCCCTGGCCATGGGCTGTGAGGTTTGTGTGCCTTCCACTACCCTTTCCAGGCAGCCTCGAGAAATTGAGCGATTTAAAAACAAAAAGTTTTTACTTTTATCTTTTTAACAGTGTTCTCTGTCAATCCGCTTAAGAATAAAACAAAAATAAAGAGAGATTTATTTTAAAATATAGTGTAAAAATGGTTATGTAACTTGGGCACAATGTTAGGTATAGGGAGCGGCCGTTAGGGTCGCCGGTTGAAATCCATATCCACGAGCGTAATTAATATCCATGAGCGTAGGTTTAAAATTCTACGTTCTGATAGGGTAAGACAAGATGCTCATAAATATTCATTTGGAATGTGCATCTTGGTTGCCGGGGCAACGCAGGTGTGGACCTGACAGGTGTAAGTGTTCAACCAGGTCCGCCCTGGCTCTATAAATTCCAGAGCGCAGCCCCAGGCACCTCAGGCTGCCGGAGGACGAAGAGAGGAGCGGACCAAGAAGACCTAAAAGGACTGCGTTAAGAGCTGGACTCTCGTTTGTAGCCGAAGATTTGGAGCGGAGAAAGCTGAAGCGGACCTGCGAGTCAGTCATCGCTCCCCAGCCGCCGCGGGACGCCGAAGTCTTTGCGAAGAGCTCCGGCTACAAAGCCTTTTCGAAGAGCTCCAGCCCCGAAGATCTGAAGAACTGAACTGAACTGAATTCACTACCAAAGACCTCAGAGCTTTGCCTGAGGCAGGCTCATCTAGCAGACCGCGCCGGCAGGTGCCCTGCCTGGGTGAGTCATACAAGCGGTCCTGCTGCTTTAGCTGCCGACCCCTACGGGCCGGCAGTGGAACCGCAGGCCGTTTTTTAGCCGGGGGGGTTTTGTATACCACGCCGGCCTTTTCCCCCCGGCCTCTCTTCTTTTCCTCACTTTCCTGTCTGGCCTGTCCGCGGCAGCCGTAAAAGCGCGCCATGAGGGTCGTCTTCGCATCTAGAGAAGAGACCTGCGGGCCCAGCGCCCAGACTTGACAGATCGGGATTGTAGAGGTATCATAACATCATTTATCCTCCACACACATATGAGCATTTAGATTAGCTAGGCTTTGGTTACTAGTTATAGAAATAGGTTTTGTGTTCTTTTTGTTATCTGTGATTCTTTTAGTAGTCACCTTGCTTATTGCTATTCCATGTTGTTGCTGTACTTACAGTAGAGCTAGGGATTCTGAGACTGTGTAAACTAGGCGCGCCAGATAATTTGTAACCTCCACTTCCTATAGCCATATTGTAAAGCACAGGAACCGGTCTTATAAGACCTAGCCTTAATACAATACATGCAGATAGAAGACTAGATTAGGATTAATATAGCCTATAGTTATTGTTGATATTGTACACAGAACTGTTCGCTCCCTTGCTTTTAGCAGAGGTAAGAGCAGTCGTGGGACAACCCATTAACTGGGATAACCCCGACATCTGAACCCATTTTGGGTAAGAACTTGTTCTGCAATAAAGGGCCCCTGTACTCAGGGGTCGAAATAGGCAGTTCCATCATTGAATTAAGGGGACAACCTGTAAACAGGATAACCCCATATCTATAGCAGTTAAAGGAATAGTACGTTAAAAGGGAAATCCCGCGTACTTCCTGAGCTCTCCCCTGCCTGGCCAGCAGGGCAACTCATTTAATATAGAAACCTGTAGCGTAAGCTTAGGTAAATTTAAATATTTATAACATCTGCTCCCCAAAGTAATTGGGCTTAGGGTTGAGCAACTTCAGCCACCACAGGAAGAGCTGGAGAAATAAATATAATATAATATAAACATACAGTTCTGTCATAATCTTTCCCTTTCAGCACGTGCAGAAGAGCATTATGCACATCTCCGGAACACAAGTAAGTGTCAGGAGGGTTTAGAGTAGTGCTGATTATAGTGGTGGTACATTTTATTAGAGGCTACTAGTCTATAAGCATTTAAATCCTGTGCTAGGCTTAGGATAGTAGGGGACCTAAATAGTTGTGTTCTTAGTATAAAAATATAAAGAGCTTACTCTAACACAAAAAGAAATACTTTACTATAAAAAAGAACCCTCTTCTTAAAATAAAATGTTTTTGTGGTTAAGTTGATCCCTTGTCTGTCGTCTCTTCTGGGGAACGGAGCAGCTCGTCACACACCCTGAAAACCTCATTGGAATAGGTCCCGTTGACATCGACACAGGTCGCGGGGTAAAACCTGGGGCAGTATTCTAGCCACTGGTGGAACGCCTTAAGTAGCCTTACGGCCTTTTGGTTGCTTCTGAGCTGTCCACGCAGTTCCAGATCGTTACAATCTATTTCTATTTTTATTTTTTTGAAGAAAACCAAAGACGAGAAACAAGATTCACACTTATGTCACGACGAAAGGCATTAAGAATTTGACTGCTTTCTCAGATAAATGTGACTATTCATTTCTACAACTCAACCAAAAATCAGTCAAGGAAAGTTTATCAAAGTTCTTTTAAGGCAGAGTCACAAGAAAGTTCAATTAATGAATCCACTTCTGATGTATTCAATTATAATATTTCTTCATTTTTGGTGCGAACAATAAACGGGTTCTTAATCCACATTTTACTGGCATCAACTGGAGGAAAATATTCAATAAAGCTTGATGTTAGCCCAAAGAAATGTTCTTTGATTGCCGCAGAAATCACATCTGAGATTAGTTTCAGCATATTTTTCTTGTAATTCTATTAAAGTACAAAAAGATTTAAATTTTCTCTAATTCCTTGTGCCTATAAGTGAAGTTTTTTAATTGTTGTCTCAACTTTTTCATGAACTTTGAAAATATTAATTTTAGTGCCTTGTAAATTCAGACTTAACTCATTTAAAAGACAAAATATGTCACCTAAGCCAGCCACCATTGTTAACCAATCAAACTCATGAAACCTGTCTCTCAATTTAAATATAACATCTTTTGCCGATGGAGGGTGTCGCTCCAAGAACAATAAAACTTCATCCTTCATTTCGAAGAGTCATTTCAAAATGTTTCCTTTCGAGAGCCATCAAACCTCAGTGTAATAAGAGATGCTCATTTTCACTTCCTAGTTCTTTGCACAAAGCAGTAAAAAATCCTGGAACTCAACGGACAAGATTTTATGTAACTTATAAACTTCACACATTCTTTAAGTGTGGAACTCAAAAGTGATGGCATATTTTTCACAGCTAGTGCCTCTCTTTGAATACTACAATGCACCCATGCAGTCTGGTGCGACAGTGTGAATCTGCGGGACAAGCCCAGTGTGAGCCCCTGCCAAGGCTCGAGCCTCATCACTGCTCAGTCCAATTTGAGGTGGTGTTAGATCTGATTACGAAAGCTTCATTCAAGATCTCTTATTTTGTAAGCTACTTCCAGCAAGAACAGCTGACAAAATTTTTAAGCTAATTGATTATTTTATTATTCAAAGCGATATTGATTGGAAAAAAATGTGTTGGACTGAGCAGTGATGGGGCTCAAGCCATGGCAATGGCTCACACTGGGCTTGTCGTGCAGATTCACACTGTCACACCAGACTGTGCATGGGTGCATTGTAGTATTCAAAGAGAGGCACTAGCTGTGAAAAATATGCCGTCACTTTTGATTTTGTAGGGAGGAATGAAAAACACACACTAAAATTCCCATTTTTTTATTTAAAAAAAAAAAAAAAAAAAAAAAAAACCTAAAAAAATTAAAAGGACAAATTTTAACAATCCCTTTAAGAAATCCAAATAAAAATCAATGTCTTACAAATAACACTGTATTTTTAAAAAATATGCTCATTTTAAAAAGCATTTGAACTTTCCTTTTATTTTTCAAAAAATCCCCCAAAACACTAAGGAACAGTGGGTAAATCTGCTAGTAAGTGCAGAGAAGCTTACTACACATCTTGGAAGAGAAAACAGACCAAAATAACAATGCACACCACAGACAAGACATAGATCTGTCCTCAGACAGTTTTAATGTCAGATAGATGTGCATGTGTAGCTCTAATTTGGCTGAGAACTGGTTTAACTGCATAATAAATTAGAATTTGATCTTGCAAAATGATGAGCATTCTCCACTCCCACTGATTTCCATGCAAGATCAAGGATATGCATCTGGCCTTGCTGTGATGCAAACTCAAATTCAGAAACCAACTTGCTCCTTTAGCTTGAAATTGAGAGTATTTAGAAAGCCATGAACCTGACTGTATTTTAGACAGGGACAAAGATCTGTGCAAACTTTGTCCATTTCAGATAAGCCTTAGTGACTCCTAAACAGTAATAAAGCTCTAGTTTTCTTTCTAGACTATGGAGAGATGGCGGCTGAAGAATGACTGACTATAATGCTGCACTGTGTTCAGAGAGGAGAAACGAAGAGTGAGCATTTTACATGTTTAACAGTTTTTTTTTTGATGTTCTTTAAATTTTTTTCTTTAATTGCATAACACTGACTGGTGCATGATGTTACGAAACAAATGACTGGTATTGTTTTGATGTGGCAGTTTGAAATTTGTCCATCTGAGCACACACTGTGGGGCAGGGCTGACATGAGGAAAATCTTTTAGATTTACTGTTTAATCACGGTAGGCTTAGTTGGGCAATGGGAGTGTCACTAACAACTATAATTGTAATAATGAAAGTACAAACATGGTATCAACAAAGAACAGCAAGTGCACTTTAACTAGCTACAAAAAGATTATTAAAACTATTTAATCTTTCAAATTATAACTGGATCAGCTGAGGTCAAAGTGGTTTAGGGGCATTCTGGAGCTTTTAAGACTTCCTTTCCTTGAACACTTAACCTCAGCTCCTTAAAGTCAGTGTCTACCAATGGCATTCAATGGGACCATTGGTAAAATAAGGTTTGGTGACGTTCAGGGTGAATAAGTGTGGCAGAATTTGCCTTAATGTTTTTATGGAATGTTGATATTTACCATCATCATCAATAACTGTAGGCTCAGTGCCCGTTGGTGTCTGATGCCTCTCTCACTACTTCCTTTCCCTGTCCAGTGCAGAGTGGCTTAGTTTCTGTAGTCTAGCACTGCACCAATCTACTATATCATCTGTCCATTCTCTGTGGGGTCTGCCTCTCCTATTCGAACCATCCATTATGCCGAATACCAAGATCTTGATTTTTCGTTCATCATTCATTCTGCAAATATGCCCTAATAGTTGTAGCTTCCCTTTTACAACCTTCTGCAGCAGGTTCTCTTTCAGCTGTATCTTTCTATATAATTCCTCATTGGTGACCTTCTGCATCCATCTGATTCTCAGAATCTTTCTCTAACAACTCCTTTTGAACACCAACATTCTTCTCTTTGAATCTTTCATTGTCACCCATGTCTCACATCCGTACAACATGCTTCTGAATACACACGTCTAGAAGACACTCAGCTTCATTCTTAAGCTAATCGCTTTGCTTTTCCAGATCTTATCCATCGCCTTCAAACTCGCTCTTGCTTTCACTATTCTAGTCGCTATTTCCTTCTTACAGTCTAGATCATACGTTATGTTGCTCCCCAGATATGTGAACTTCTCTGTATTTTCGAAATCAATACTATCAACACTGATCTTCCTTCCTATTTTCTTATCTCCAAATACCATTGTTTTTGTTTTATCAATGTTCATGATCAGTCCGCTTCCCTTCTTCGTTTAACATCCACACCATTTTCGCTAGCTTCTCCTCATTTTCCTCAATGATAACTATATCATCTGCAAACCTCAAGTTAATTCTTTTTCCATGCACAGATATCCCTTCTACCTCTTTCTTGATCTTGTCCATCACTCCCTCCAGATGTGGGATGAAGATACTTGGCAATATTGGATCTCCTTGTCTAGTACCTCTACTTGTTTTAAACCAACTTCCCAACTCCCCGCATGTTCTCACTGCTGCCTCCATATTGTCATTGATATCCTGCAACAACCGTATCGGTCTTCTATCCACTCGGTATGACTCCAACACCGCCGAAGTCACTTTCTGATCTATACTGTCAAATGACTTTTGAAAATCGATGAAGCAAATGTATACGTTCTTGTTCTTTGAGCTTTTTCCGCTATCAGTCTTAGTGCCAATATCTGCTGCATGGTACTTCTATCTTTTCTGAACCCTGCTTGCTTGTCTTTGTTCTTCTATCTGCGATCTTAGTCTCTCAGTCAGTATCATCATCAGCACCTTGCCTAGATGACACATTAGGGCAATTGTTCTGTAGTTCTTGCACTCCAATGTACTTCCTTTCTTGGGAATTGTCACTAGCAAAGATTTTGTCCATTCCTTAGGTGCCTTCCCTTCTTTCCATGCTACATTACATAGTTGGTGTATTTTCTGAATCATGCTTTCTCCACCATATTTGATCATCTCTCCCATGATCTTATTTCCAGGCCTCTTGTTGCTCTTTAGTCGTTTCACTGCTTTTTCTACTTCCTCCTTTGAAATATCGATCTCGTGCTCAATGTTCAGTGGAGAGGTCCCTTTCAGTTCTTCAGTAAGTCCCTCTGAGACACTCGGGTCCAACTGCTTTGTATAGATTGCGCAGCGATGGACAAGATATTGCACCTATCTTCTCCCTCTTGATGAGCACTTCCTCATTATCATCTTTGATCACCATCTGCTTTGGTTGCCAATTCCTATTAATATTCTTAATTGTCTTATACACCTCCCTGGTCTTACATTTGCTGTAATACCTCTCTATATCTTCACATTGCTCCTCTAACCATTTCTCCTTATCCTTTCTGGCTGCTTTCCTTATCTCATGACAGAACAGCAATACAGGATGAAATGCAGTCTCAGAAACATCTCTTCTCATCTTCAGTGCTCTCTTCTCTTGAACCAGCTTCGGTGTCTCCTGAGTAATCCACTTCTTATTGATCTTTCCTTCTGGAACAGCCTGCTCAATTTCTTCTTCTATAGTGATGGCTATCCCTGTGACTCTTACCTAGGTCTTTCTCTGTGGCGATATTCTTAAGCTTCTCTTCGAGTGTTGCTCTGCATGCATTCCCTGTTTTTCTTCCTCACATAGCTTTACCATATCTCTTCTTCTCTTAAACTGTGTCTTTATGTTTTCTTTTGAGTTTTATCTTGATGTTTGCAAACACTAGACTGTGGTCTGAGTCTATATCTGCTCCTTGGAAAGTTTGGCACTGCTGTACTGATGTTATCCATCTTCTTATCAAAATCATATCTATCATATCATACCACTTCCCGTCATTTGAGCGCCACGTCCACTTCCTACAGTCCTTTTGTTGGAATCTTGTGTTGCAGATCACCATCTCATGCTCTGTAGCAAACTCTAGTAGTTTCTCACCTTGTTAATTTCTTTCTCCATATCCAAACCTTCCCATGACTCTATTCCAACCTTCGCATTCCAATCTCCTCCGATGATCAACACATCTTTCTTCGGTATCTCCTCCACTGTCTGTCATGTCTTTATAGAATAGCCCAGTCTCTTCCTCCATACTGTCCAACGTGGGTGCGTACACCTGAATGAATGAGATGTTGAATGGTTTTGCTTTGAATCCCACTACCATCATTCTTTCACTCACTGGTTGGTATCCTAATAATGCTCTTGTAGCTGTTTTGCTGAGAAGGAATCCAACTCCTGCTTCATGCTTCATTTCGTTTCCTGACCAAATGACTTCACAACCATATATCTCTCCTGATGCTGTCCAACACATCTCTGCCAGTCCAAGAATATCACATTGGTATCTCTCTCCATCTCCTTCTGAAGCAGCTCTAATTTTCCAGTTGCCCATCATGTTTGGACGTTCCATGTTCCAATGGATAGCATATGTGTTAACTGTAATTTTCTTTCGGTAGCCAACTTATCGACCCAATCCTGATCGCTCGATTGGTATCGCAGACATTGTTTATCCAGGCGATGTCTGAGTTGGCATCTTTTATCATTTAATTGTACTGGCATCAGATGTCTTTCATATTGTTGTTTTTGATGGTCAGCGCACTGACACACATCTAACCAATTCTTCTCCTTCATCCAGGCTTGAGACTGGCATGGAGCTCATAGAGGCTTCATGATGGAGTTATATTCACAATAGGTATTGATACTTGAAATCTGAATGTCAGTGGCAGTGGAGTGCCTAAATCCATTAAGCTCCTTGGAACTGTAGAATATGCAGTACATACAGCTGTGTACTCCAGAAAACAGTTGTGCAGTAAAGCACTAAAAAAAAATTGGGAAATGTTGATATTAGGGTTAACTGTACAACCTAATCTCTACCCCTTTGTGTACCACAATAATCTTTAAGGATCATCTATTGTTTCATCTGCAATGTCACACACACTGCAGATCACCCCCAATTACTGAGCTATTCTATAGTGTGTTTGTGTGTGTGTGTGTGTGTGTGTGTGTTTTACATGCTTCAAAAGCACATGAAGCCTGGCCTCATTGTCAGTTTTATCAATGACAGGCAAGATTTGTTCCTGCTTTAATGTCCTCATGTGTTCTGTCCTCAGACTCATTCTACATTTAGTTAATAGCTGCAGAGTATAGTTCAACAACAGATTCATGCATGTATGTGGTTGCTTTTTATGTGGTGACACTCTTTCTACTCTGTAATCTTTGAAGTTTGTGCTGATTGTTACCCACTTACCGGCTTTTCCTGCAGCATGCGTATTTAGGGTCAGCCATAAGTAGCTCATAACTTGGGTGCACAGGTCTCTTCGAACTCCCTTCAAGGTATGCAGTATTCCCCTTCCCCTCCCCACCACTCTCGAAAGGGGGCAGGAAGCAGAGCCAGGCCTCAAATCCTCTCCCTATTGGCCAACGGAGACAACTGACTGCACAGAGGAGCAACCTTTGTGTCATAAATGGTGGCAGAATGCCTCTTTGTGTTCCTTTTAGCATGTCGTGGCTGCAGATCACCCCCAAATACTGGGTTATTACTCAATAGCACAACTGACCACTGTCAGTTGGTTAGTTACTTGGACTAAAGACCTATCATTAAACCTTCTTCTTGTGCCTTCTCAGAACTTACCATAAATCAGGTGATTATTCTGTCTTCTGTCACGTTGTTTAGTGGCATTAATGAAGGTATATGAATAGAACAGGGAGCATTTATGGGCTCCCTTGTCGTCATTGACCTCAAAATATAGCTTAATTTTACATTTCAGATGAGCCATAATTTCTATTTGCAAATAAGCAGCCTTGAATCCCAGAAATAGACACTGGGGGTGGAGGGGAGGGCTCATTGTAATTAGCAGTGTTTTCACTGTTGTCTGTCATGCAAAGAATGTCACTGTTTGTGGATATGTATTTGTCCTTCAACCAGCTTAGACCGTGTTCTAACTGTTCTAATCAAACACAATGAATATGGAAATGTACAGACTGATCCCTCCTTCTATCATGTTCTCTGCTCTATCAGAAAGCAGTGTACATGGCATACCATGAATCGAAACTGTATCTCCTTGCAAAGACTTTCCTATCTAAAAGGGTAGACAACTTTCATTGAAAGGATGAAACTCACTTCTCTCTCTGAAAGCCTGATCCTGCAAATTTTTATTTTTGCAAGTAGCCTTCACTCTCACAAGTTGTCCCACTGGGACTAACTGTATAATCATCTGGGGTATTAAGCCTCATAACATTTTCCTAAGGTTACTACAGGGCTATAATGCATATCTGACTCCTGTCATACAGAGGTAATGAAGTCTTGTATCAGTTTGAGTTTCTGACCTCCCTTTATTACAGGGCCTGCAGAATTGTCCGTAGCTTTGCAGTTTGAACAAGTAAAAATATGAATATCCTGCTAGGCAGCCTTGGTGAAAGTATGTTAACTGTTGAAATGAAAGCTCTTCTCATCGGCTTACAACATTTACGAGGGAATTTTCTGAAGTCACTACATTCTGCATTATCAGGCACTCTCAAATGTTGTATTCAGGTTCTGAATATTATATAATGAATATCTTATCCCAATTACATATATTAAAAGAAAATCTGGTAACACAAAATGAAGTTGCACATACAATATATAGCTCTGTTCACAGTCTGAAAAGATACTGAAAAGCAAAGATTCTCAAAGTAGTGTAAACTCACATAAAATGGTGCATTTATACATGGTATGCTCTCCTGGCAAAAAATTTGTTTGTGCAAAATCAAAGTTGAGTTATTTAGCAGACAGAAGTCAAGAAACCATAGTTTAGGGTGAGCTTTTAATCTTAACTTTCTCTCCTTGAACTCTGTATTTTAATACGGGGGTGATTTTCAAAAAATCATCTCCCTTTAGTGGCTTTGAAAATCTCACCTACTCTCTAACTATTGCTATGGCTGGAATTGCTTTGAATTTATGCCTGGGTATCAGAGGATTTGGCCTAATGCCTTATAAGAAAGGAGCATTAACAGTATGTGATTAAAAGGTACGCCAGTATTTTAAAAAGCATGTAGTTACTTAGGGGTTAGCTCGTCTCCTTGCCATCTCCCCTGAGCAAGGACATGTCTAGGAAGATTGTTACTCCCCAACACAGTGTATCTCTGCTGCTCTGGGGAGGAGGAAGTAAACAATGCTGGGTCTATACCAATGCAGTGGCCATCACTCAGTATGTGGGTGCAGTTAACACTGACCAACCTATTGTGGGGCAAAGCTCCTGGAGGATGAGGGGAGAGTACTAGCTGTGTAGAGTTTAGTTCCCATTTCGCTCTGCAATCCAGCGTGCAAATAGCTAGTACAAGGCAGTGCCTACTCTGTCCCACCACTCCACAAATCCTTACTTCCTTGTGCAACTGTGTAGTGCCAGTGATAAACTAGCTTTAGTTAAGCAGAATATTTTAATGCATGTGTGCAAAGGGGCAAAGGTTGAATGTTTGCCTGCATGTGTATATATCTTCACTTTTATCTGACTACACAACCTTTGTTTCTCTTCAAAAGTTTCTAATTCGATGGAGCCCATATAGGCTATGCTGGGTTTCAGCTGGTAACAGAAAAGGACTTAGAACACAACATGAAGAACAAGGTTGTTTTAAAAATAAGTTTCCCCCAGACTTCAGTTTAAATTAATCGTGATCCTGTCGTTAATAGGCTGTTGCCTTTTCATGTGACACCATCATTACTTGTTGACCACTGATGGTTAATTGGCTCATACTTACTGTAAGCATTCCTTTTCCTTCCCTTTCCATTTACAGAAAGAAGCAAACGGTACTTACTGGCTTCCTGTTTCCTGTGTCATGACTTTCATTTTTCTTATCAGAAACCCAGAATAGCCAATTAGCAGAAAATAAA
Source organism: Carettochelys insculpta (assembly GCF_033958435.1). Classification (NCBI taxonomy): domain Eukaryota; kingdom Metazoa; phylum Chordata; order Testudines; family Carettochelyidae; genus Carettochelys; species Carettochelys insculpta. Next base: position 126,724,921 of record NC_134140.1, on the reverse strand, counting down.
GTATTTGACCACATAATATAGTGGTTTGAAAATGCTTTTGTAAACAGCTTTTACCAAATTTCTGAGTATGAACCAAGTAATGTACAACTGTGAAATTTAGTTTGATTGCACAAATTCTGCGATATGTGAAAAAAACATTTTTCTCCTAAGTGATTAAAACAAAAATCTGGGCTTTATAAAAATTTGCCATTGCATATTTTAGTTATTCCTTTATTTTAAAGCCCATATAGATGCTCAAATAGATTAGATGAATATTCTAGTCTCTTTGGGAAAAATAATATAGAATATCACATCTGATGCAATCAGTGATCCATTTAGTCTCTAACAGCTGCTTCAAAGAAACACAAGAAAATACAGGGCAGATACTTGCCTATATAGAAGGACATTTCTTTCCCACCTGATGAAATGTAGCCTGAAGCATTGGAATTTATAGCTTTTATTGTTTTTTAATTTATCTAATGTACCTCTGGCCATTCTTTTTGCACAAATAAATATCTTCTGTGAATCCAGCTAAGACCTTTTGCCTCATTAGTCTTGTGGGAATGAGTTCCACAGATTAATCCTCTATTGCGTGCCAAAAAATCTATTAATTTAAAATTTGTTGCCTTTTAGTTTCATTGAATGATGCTTTGTTCTTGATTGTGAAAATGCAGTAAATAGGAGCACTCAAATTACCTTCTATATGCTGTTCATAATTTTATATTTTGATATCAGGGCCTCATTAATTTCCTTTCTAAATGAACAGCCCAGTTTTTAAAAGCTTTCTTCATAGATTAATCTTTCAATACCTCTTTGTACTGTACGGAGGTTTTCACTGGGCAATCTGCAATAATACCCAGTGTTGTTACCTAAGGCAACAAGAATGAATTTTGCTGCTGTAATTTTGGATGTGGGAACTTTTTTCACTGCATTGTAGAGCTGCAGTCTCACTTTTGGAGAGGAAAGACAGCCCCTTCCTGAGGTGACAGCTCTTCAATCACATGTGAGTTGCTTAGAAAGTCTCAGCTAAAGTCTGGTCTGCACACACAAGCTGAAATGACATAACTGAACCTGTTTAGACAGAGATTTAGGAGTGTTCATGCAAATCAACTACTCTGATTTAACTGTGCTGGTTTCTAAATTGATTTAATTTACACAACTCCTGTGTCTAGAGAGGCCTTCAGAATTCAGTCTCAGGACTGGGAACTGAGAACAGCTGAATGCTATTTCTAATTTTGTTACTTACTCATTTCCCCCATGGCTGTAGCATTATAAATGTATACTGTATTTAGATTTCTATATCTCACCAAACAATTTGGCATATGAATACCCTTAACTTCTCAGCTTCCACTTCCCCATCTACAAAATGGAGATCATAGCAGTTGTCAGTGGCAGACAGAGTTTATTTAGCACTTTGTCAGACTCTCAGAAGTATTTCACTGTGAACATCAAAGATTATCTGCTAACGTCAGTGTGGGCAGTATGCAGAGTGTGGCTCCTTCATGGCCCGTATTCCCATTCCCATCTTTTGGCATGTACCACAGACCACTAGGTGGCCCATAATTATGAAAACTGGTAGGGTGGCCTAAACAGGCCAGTTGACCTCCTCTTATTTGATGCTACAATTTGACAATCAGAGGCTGATGATGGAAGGAAATACTCATTACACAATCGAGGAGATTTGGAGCAGTGAAGCCATATTATATTACACAAATAATGCACCGTAAATGTTTGGTCAAAATAAACCTAGAGTGCAGATATGTAAACAGCATACTCTGTCTTTTAAACAATGTGAGGTTCCTATCAAAGAACAGACAGCTGCTGGATGACTGGCCATGCCCAGAAGTCATAACTAGAAGTGCTCCTCTCTCTTGTCAGGAAAAAATCATATTTACTGGGACTGTGGCCATGACTTGACATGCCTAGGTTACTCACCACTTTACAAGGGCATAATAGTAAGCCCCTCCCACTCCTACCTCAAGGAGCATAGACTATTGATGACCATTCACCCTGTCTTGGGAGAGCTTTTTCTAGTTCAGACCAGGTGTATCACATCTTTTTAGCGTCTGCCTTCAGGTCTGCCCAGTGTTTTTGGGTGCCCTCTTTTCCTTTTTACTTGTGGGTTCCAACTCCAAGGCTTGCCTTGTGATATTGGGAGTTAATTTTCTGAGAGTGTGTCCAATCAGCACCATCTTCTCTTCCTGATTTCATCTTTGGCTGGAAGTTGGCGAGTCAGTTGCCACAGGTCTTGGTTTGTTGATGGTGTATGGCCAGGGGATCCAGAGGATATTAGGCAGGCCGCTATTGATAAACGTCCAGATTTTTTTTTGACAGGTCTCTTTATTCTCCAAATTTCTGCTCCAAATAATAGGACTGATTTGACATTGGAGTTGACTAACCTGAGCTTAATCTGAGTTCTGATCTGCTTAGAATTCCAGATGTTTTTCATGAGAAGAAAAGCTGTTCTTCCTTTCCCATTCCTTGCTCTCACATCAGCACCAGCACCCCCCTCTTTACTGATGTTTCTGCCCAGGTATGTGAAGACCTCAAAGGGCATGCTGAGAATTAATTTGCTGTTTTTTTGTAAAGATGAAAAGTGCAGCAACAACTTAGTATTATACAGTAGCATGCTACTTAAGAAATTCTCAGCACCCAAGTAATTATTGTTTAAGGACAAATGAAAGGCTGGGAGGAGCTGATGGCCCAAGGTCCCGCAGAGAAATTATCATTGTTAGTATAAACTGAAAATGAGAGAAAATAGGCAATAAAATTTTTAATGGATGATAATTTTATTGGAATTAAAGCCTTCTTAGTGAATGTATGGCCTGAGTATTAGCTAGATCAGTGGTTCCAAACCTGGGGTTATTGCACAGGATCCATGGGGGGGAAAAAAGTTAATTTTTTATTTATCACAGAAAATAAGTTTTAAATACATTGCAAAGTTACAATTGATTATTTTTAAATTAAATCTCTTCCAATAATGTTAACTGCTGTCCGAAAATCTTTCATTTAATGAAGTACGCATAGTGGCTAGAATTGGCTTTGATGGGGGTCCGAGATTGGTTTGAAGAGGTGGTGGGGGGTCTGCACTAGTGAAAAGATTGAGAACCACTCAGCCAGACAGATTCTCTGAATCCTGTTCAAGTATGTTACTGTATTTAGTCAAATTCCAAAATCCATTCTTTAAATAAATTAATTTCCACAATGAATAAAGTTAAAATTAAAGTGATTACAATTTAAGGCCTTTTCCAACCACGTGTATGGAAATATAATAGGAACTGAGGCCACCAGCACTTCACAGATTTAAGCCATTGATTTTTTAAGGTGTCATATCTACGCGACACACTTGTGGGTTTTGTGTTTTTTTTTCCTACCTTGGAAGCACACAAAGTGATGCCTTCAGTTAGCTAAGAAATAACTGTTGCACTAAAGTTCTCAGTTTCCAAGATGTTTTCTAATGGTTTATAAAAGAACTTTATATATATTTGTTATTAGGTCTGATTACTGACAGTATTTTGCAAGTACTGGAGAGGTAGTCAAGTTAGTCTGTATCTTCAAAAACAACAAGAAGTCCTGTACCACCTCAGACTAATAGATATTTTGGAGCATAAGCTTTGGTGGGCAAAGATCCGGTTTGTCAGATGCTTGGGGTGGGGTGGGCTTCAGAGGTGAATTTAAAGAGGGAGCCTCAGTAAAGGGCAGGGCCAGAGCCAACAAGGTCTATTCAGTCAGGGTGGAAGTGGCCCATTGTGGGCAGTTAATAGCCGTGTCTACACGTGCACGCTACTTCGAAGTAGTGGCACTAACTTCGAAATAGCGCCCGTCACGGCTACACGTGTTGGGAGCTATTTCGATGTTAACATCAATGTTAGGCGGCGAGATGTCGAAGCCGCTAACCCCATGAGGGGATGGGAATAGCGCCCTACTTCGAAGTTGAACATCGAAGTAGGGACCGTGTAGACGATCCGCGTCCTGCAACATCGAAATAGTGGGGTCTGCCATGGTGGCCATCAGCTGAGGGGTTGAGAGACGCGCTCTCTCCAGCCCCTGCGGGGCTCTATGGTCACCGTGTGCAGCAGCCCTTAGCCCAGGGCTTCTGGCTGCTGCTGCTGCAGCTGGGGATCCATGCTGCATGCACAGGATCTGCAACCAGTTGTCGGCTCTGTGCATCTTGTGTTGTTTAGTGCAACTGTATCTGGGAGGGACCCTTTAAGGGAGCGGCTTGCTGTTGAGTCTGCCCTGTGACCCTGTCTGCAGCTCTGCCTGGCACCCTTATTTCGATGTGTGCTACTGTGGCGTGTAGACATTCCCTCGCAGCGCCTATTTCGATGTGGTGCTGCGCAACGTCGACGTTAAACGTCGATGTTGCCAGCCCTGGAGGACGTGTAGACGTTATTCATCGAAATAGCCTATTTCGATGTCGGCTTCACGTGTAGACGTAGCTAATGTGGGGTTGTGAACATCAAGAGAGGAGAAATCAAGTCAGTTCAGTCAGGAGGGATGTGGCCCATTGTCAGTTGCTAATGTGGAGGTGTGACCAGCAAGAGTGGAGAAACTGCTTTTGTAATGGGCCAAGCACTCTCACTCTGTTCAATCCTTGGTTGATGGAGTCAAATTTGCAATTGAATTGCAGCTCTTCTGTAGGCAATGTTGCTGTATATGTGTTGGTCCCAATATATTTTTCCTGATATTTAAAATGTATGTAATTAAACAAGTTGACACTTCACAGAACAGATATACTGTAAAAGCAACTGTCTTCTGATAAAAAAAAAAATCTCAGGAAAACAAAAACACACTTTCAAAGGTGGGAGCGATAGCTCAGTGGTTTGAGCACTAGCTTGTCAAACCCAGGGTTGTGAGCTCAATCCTTGAAGAGCCCCTTGAGGGGTCTGGGGCAAGTAGGGTTAAAAACAAAAAACCTGTCAGGGAGGGTGCTTGGTCCTGCCAAGAGGGCAGGGGACTGAACTTGAAGACCTCTTGAGGTCTCTTCCACCTGAGATATGTATCTCCCTATATAACAAAAGTGCTATGGACATTCCATGCTTTCTTACAAGTAATTTCAGGGCATATCAGAGCCTCTGGCACTTTTCACTACTATCATGGATTTCTTTTTGTGATATTAAATAATGCATGTATATTTTAAGTGTGTATATAATGAAAGCTGCAATATCAAGTATTGCGGAAATTACTGAAGTAGTCAAGCTTTACTTTTGTGACTGAACTTGCATAGACGTACTAAGCATATTTGGCGATACTTCAATTCATTCTATTACCCTCTCACTCCCATGGCTACTACACTCATACGGCAACATGAAAAATTTACACAGAACATAACATTATCCTTAACTGAAGGACATTAATGTCCTTGGACCTGTGTGTTACAGAGAAAAAGACCAGCAGATCCTCAGCAGCTGTAAAATTGTCATAGTCACAGGGACTTCATCTTGAAGGTTAAGTATTGAAATCAACAGAGCTATGACAGCTTACACTGAATGAGGCTCCTGCATCTGTGGTGTTTATATTTCAAATTAGAGCAGGAATCTCAAACACTTTCCACGAATAGACTGGACAGCAATTTTCTTAAGAATGCCTCACTTCTGTTCGTGATCATGAAAATCACCTTCACTCCCATTCCTAACTATGCAGACCACTCACCTGCCATTCCTTCTCTGAACCGTGGCAAACAGCAACCAGTGACCTAAAAGTATAATAGAAAAATATTCAATGTATTTCAGTTTTCTTGTAAAGGAATTTCATGGGTGGAAGTAAAGGGAGTTAGCATTTTATGTCCAGTCAGCTTTACAACTACAGCTTTACTTTACTTTACAGCTACAACTATTTGGGCATATTTGCAGAATGAACGATGAACAAAAAGCAAGACCCTGGTATATGGCATGATGGACAGCACGAATAGGAGAGGCAGACCCCACAGAGAATGGATAGACGTTATAGTAGACTGGTGCGGAGCTACTCTATGGAAACTAAGCCACTCTGCACTGGACAGGGGAAGATGGAAGGAAATAGTGAGAGAGGCATCAGACACCAATGGGCACTGAGCCCATGGCTGATGATGATGAGCTTTACAGAGACCACCAGAAGGTATTCCACACACCATGGACCACAGTTTGATGAGGGCAAGCATTATAGTTCACTGTTTTGCTAATTGAAAATGTACAGTTTCAAAAGATTATAGATTTGCTTTTGTTTTTATTAGGCTGTTTGGCTTGATGCATTTGCTTTGAAAGACTCCATCGAAGAAGAGTGTTTTAAGGACATAATCAAGATTGTGTTATGTACCTTTTAAGAAGACATTTTTTTGTACGAAAAAAATCCTTCCTGTTAGGATGAGGTTATTGGAGAGAATGCGGTGATTAAATCAGGTAGTGTGTGGGGGCCAGGACTGAGCATAATAATTACGGTCAAGGCTGAAAAACCTGGAATCCAAAGGGAGGAGAATATGAAATCAAAAGTTCAACTGAGGAACTAGAAAATATGTAATTAATGTACATAAATCCTGAGTAACTGAATGAAGAAAATGTCTGTGTTTTATTATGTATGTCAACAGAATTCCTGATTTTTAATTGCACGTGATGTTTCACCAGAACTGAGAACTCTCAGAAGGTGAGAAACATTTGGTCCCTTGTAACCAAATAAGTGTGAACTAGTATCACAATCACTTCTGACAGATATATCAGAGGTTTTTTTTTGTTTAACATTTACAATTGAAACAAACTATCACATGCACCTAAACTAGACATTTTAAACTTCTGCCTGTTATAAGTGAATAGTTCTTGGAATCCTAGTCTAGTCCAGTAGTTTTCAAAGTAGGATCATGACCTAGTAGTGGGTCACAGCATGTCAGAAACTGGGTCACCTTGCTGTAGCGTAACCAGATGTCTGGGAGGGTGCAGAGGCAGACCTGATGCCTGTCTTGGCACCACAGACTGTACTGTGCCCCAGAAGTGGCCAACAGCAGGTCTGGCTCCTAGGCAGAGGGGAGAAAAAGGGTAGCGCTGCCTGCAGGCGAGAGTAGCACATGAACCTGCTCATGTGCCTCTGCCTATAAGCCAGAGCTGCTGCTTGCTGCTTCAGGGATGCAATGAAGTTTGAGGCCAAGCAGGAAGCCTGCCTTAGCATCACTGCTGCACTGCTGACTGGGAGCCACTGGAGGGAAATCAGTGCCCCAACCCTGCCCCACCCCTGAGCCCTTTCTGCACCCCAGAGGATGTTGGGTTGCAGGCAAAACATTTTTTTCAAGTAGTTTGTGAGAAGTTTGAAAACCACTATTCTAGTCTAAATTTAATCACATATAACATGATCACTACAGTGGTGTTTTAAAATGAGTAAAAATACCAATATTTTGCATTTCTGTAGTGTCGTTTTAGTATCTCAAAGAATTGGGGGTCTGACTGCCCTCCCTTGTCTGAGTAATGGTTCTGCAAGTGGCTTCACTTTTTTTTTTTTTTTTTTAAATCCCCTAACTTACTTGCCCAAGAACATAGACGAGGCCTGTGCCAGAGTCAGGAATAAAACATGTCGTCTTATTTCTGCCTTAACATTTACAGTACAGTTAGAGTACTACAATATTGTGGTATGCTTTATTCTGAAACCTCAGCAAACACACAATCACTTTGTGCCTGAGCCATTTATCAACATAGCATTTGACATTAACTGAATATTTGCATATCTGAAAAAGCTAGATTAAACTGAGGAAGTAAAAAGAAGTGTGTGCATTCCATTTCACTAGCACAGGAAATAAAGTTGAGGGGTGATTTTATAAGATTATTTATCACACTTCCTCACACTGTCCAACTCTAGATGTGGGTTTGATCACTCTATCCTCCAACCAGCCATACAATTAAGCAAATGCTTAACTGTCAGCAAGGTCGGGGAAGGGACAGGCATAACACACTTGTGCTTAGGGCCCCAGCTCCTGGATTCATGTGGTCAAAGCTCACCTTGCCAACCCTGCCTCTCCTAGTGGTCAGTGAAGGAAGAAACCCTATGGCCACTTTTGAGGTTACAAGAGGTTCTGTGCGTCTGATCCTGCATTGCTGCAAGAGGAGGGACAGGGAGCACGGGTGGGGCAATAGGGGCAGAGAAACAACTTCTTAGGGTCTCAGATTCCCTTAATAATGGGGCCTGGACTTTCAGCGTGTGGATAGTGCTACTGAGGTGAAACTTACAGTTAAAACATAAGTGTTTTCCTAGATTTAGTTCAAAGTGCTTGAAGCCATGTAGGATCCTCCCATATAGCTTCAAACAGAAAACTGATACTCAGTTCTATGCTTGATCTTGCTTATTTAATTTTCAAATGTCCAGCTTTCCCAATAGAACTATAAAAGGATTTGGGATGGCATGCAGGGTTCCAGTTCTGCAAACTACTCCAGCTAGGTCACAGGCTCTGCCCATGTGAAACAGCTTGCAGATTCAGCACCAAAGTAGTTCTTAGCCCACATCCTCCATCATGTTTCTTATTTCACTGCAAAGAGAAGCATGAATCAGCATTCATGTCACATTCCCTATCAGCGCTGTAGGTCACGGAAGCTAATGATCCAACCAGCAAGTGAAATTTGGTGATGAATCCTGCTCACATGCCACCTGAGGCAAATAACACAGACTAAGAAGATTCTTGCAAAAATATTATCCGTGGTTATTGTTGCTATGGCTCTACAACCACATCAATTTCCCTGCTTTCCCTTTTTGTCCTTACCTGGGGTAGGCCTGTCATCTCCATAAGAAATTTTACTCACATATGAATAAGCAGATCTCTCTCTGAAGTCAATGGTTCCTGACTTCAGTCAATCAAACTTGCACCTGACTACATCAAGGCTGAATTCAGCCATTTATGCCTTCAAGGTCCATTTTCTAGATTTTCTACATCCTACTATTAAGAATCAGTAATGTAACAATTTCCTTTTGTCTCACTTTATTTCATGTTTAGAACAGATGACCAACTGACAGGAGTTGAAATTCACCTGTTTGTAAGGCTAGCATGAGACTTATACACAACTGAAACTATCAAAAAAGTGTTCAGGAGATTTGGAAGGTTTAGATTTTTGTTGGTAAATGTCACTAAATATTGATTTCATGATACACAAACCAACGAAAAAATATTTCCACTGATAACATGTGATGTCGACAATTTTTGTTGTAATGATTCTAAAGATTTAACGTTTTCATTTGTCTACTGTCAAATAAATACTGTCTGACAGCCCCATAATTTTCTACAAAAATGCTTAAAAATAAACTGACATTTGTCCAAACTATATATATATATATATAAAAAAATCAAACTCCGCCAAGTCTAGTATTCAGTAAGACTTTATGGAGTTCAAAAGGCATGAATTTCATCTACACTGTCTTTTTCAAAGTAGCCTCTCATATAAGAGAATTCACTTTTTTGTATCCATTTAAAAATAGGAAAAACAAAATAATTTTCCTTTTAGCTACTGAGTGTTGAAATTGATGTTTTTACCTGATATTAGAAAACCCCACTTGTCTTTTGGGTTTTTCCTCACTTCCTTCATCAGGAAATATTTGGACTGGAGTTAATATTGTATCTTATACAGACTAAATCAAGGTCAGCAGTAAAGAAGTGAAAAACAGTAATTAGTAGGGTGGGGAACTTGTGTAGCTGCTGCTTTGGGTACATGATGGTTCCCAAGGTTCACACGAGGCTAGAAAAAGGAAAGATAAAACAAATAAAAATAGAAAAGTGGAAATAATAGTTATGATGAGACTTTTCTCTTCAAACTTTCTTGTCCAGGCTGCCCAAACTATTAAAAGATGAATAACTTTCAGTTACTATAAATGAACAGTCATCATAGTACACAGATATTGCTGCTTTGGCCTTCAGGCACCAACTATACTACGAAAGGCAAATCCTATATTCTGAGTAAGAGATGAGGTATAAGTTAAGAACTAGCTTTCACAAAGAGAGAGATTTAGTAAAGTTAAAAACAGATTTCTTAAGAGGCATTTTCTTTTCATTTTTTTCCAATAAGCAGACTGGAAATTTAGTATGAGGGAAAGATTGTCCAGGAAGAAGACAGCAGCAGGCAGACATTCTTAAGAACTAATATCAACACAAAGAACAGTTTACAGGACTACCTCTGAGCATTCTTGTTTTATTTTCCTTCAAGAGTATTAAAACAGTTGTGGGTAAAAGTTTGGTGTTTTGGGGCCTGAGTTTAAACGATTTTATGAACCATATGAGGGAAAGAATTTACCATTGGGAGAGAAAGCTGCTTAGAAAACAGAAAAACAAAACTGAGGAGGTTTGGAATGTTCAACAATACGCAGAGATGACATCAGCATTTTCATAACTCTAAGCCTGACATCTGCATATGGAAAACATCTGACATTACAGCAGCTTTCAGATGTTCTTGCATGGTAAAACAATATCAATCCCTAGACCCTACCTAGTGTTTTTTATCAGTAGAACCGAGAGCACTTTAAAAAAAAGGAGTTACTATCATCTGTATTTTGCAGAGAGGAAATAAGGTACAAAGAGATGAAGTAATTTGCCCCAACTCACCCAGCAGGAAAGTGGAACAGCCAGTTTCCAGTATCCTAGTCCAGTGCTCTTATCAATTGCATTGCTGGTACATTCCCCAGTATAATCCATATAAATTATTAGGAAATCATGAATCTAAAATCACAGCTTCTGCGGAATACCCTTTAAAAATTAGAGATTTGTATTGGCAGATCCAACTGTAGCAGAGGTTTCCAAATCTACATAATTATGAAGTAAGGACATAAAGGGAAGTAACTCACATTCAGTATGTGTCTTCAGTTCACATTCTTGTTAAAAAAAAAAGACAATTTTCTGCAGTTCAGGGTATTGCTGAGCTCAACCTTTAAAAAAATCATGAATCAAAACCTCATGACTCTGGGAGCAGCTTGGAAATCATAAGATTTAAAAATGGTTAAACTTGCATTCTTTTTATTTGTTTTTAAGTTTCTAAGCCTTCGGGGTATACATTTTCAAGAATTATCTTGCAAATCTGAAGGCTAGAAATGTTACTTTTAAATGGTCATCACAAAAAACAAGCAGTACTGTACCAGCTTAAAAAGACTAATAAATTTATTGGGTTTACCTTCTTCAGATTTGATTTTAAAGGAAACCTTCACTTTTCCCACCATCCCATGATTTCAGAAGTTGGAGCTTAAGAAAACACAAATACTGCAAACTCCGGATAAAATGTTTACAGTTGGCAGCACTGCTTTGATCCATTCTTCTGCTCTGTTCCCCGACCTATTTCCTTTACATCTGGTCACTCATCCAGTCTCTCTTTTATAGTCCATCCTCCCCATCATCTTATTTTGCTCTTTCCAGTTGCTGGGTTATTCTTCAGCCCACTTGTTCATCTATATTGCTCATCCTACCCATCATCACATCCTCTTTGTGATGTGCCTCATTTTGCTCTGTCCCCTGCACTGGCTCCTCTTCTTTCCCAGTGGGCAACAGAAATCTAAGGAAGACTCAGGGTGCTTCTCTGCTATTTATCAGAACATTGAGAAGAAAGACCTTCTAAAAGATATCAAGCTTCTGGTCTCTCAAAAGATTCTTTAGCCACCTGGCCACTAATATTGCTGTCCTATCTAGCCAAGCATCAAGGGCTACATGCTACAATCCGATTCACACCAGAGTTCCAAAATGTGGATGTATTAAAGTGCCCTGACGGTGGCTCCCACAACATTTTTTTGGGTACACCATCCTCTAAAAAAAGCAACTGCAAATTACAGGAATTCCCAGAGAAACCTGTCTGCTGACTTATCACCTGGTGGCAGGAGCATGTAAACTCCTCAGCCTAAGCATGAGGCTGACTCAGTACAGGGATCATCTAGCTACTGCAGGAAATGCTGGAGATACAAAGTAGGTAAGCATCGCCATACTGAGTCACATCAACTGTTCATCCAGCCACATCCTTTCACAGTTGCTAGCACCAGAAATTCAGAGTTTAGGATTGCACAAAGCATAAGGTTGCATGCCTGATCAGCTTGGCTAATAGCCATTGATAGACCTATGTTCCATAAACTTATTCACGTCTTTTATGAAGCTGGTATACTTTTGGCCCTTACAACATTTCCTGGCACTGAGGTCTACAGGCTAGATTATATATTGTGCAAAAAAAACTTCCTCACTTTAGATTTATATCAGTTGCCTATTAATTTCACTGGGTGAATGCTCTGGGTTTCTGCATTTTGTGAAAGGGTCAACAACATTTTCTTGTTTGCACCATTCAAAATTTTATAGACCTCTAGCTGTGATGGCATTTTCCTTTGACTCAGCCAATTCTAGTCTAGCTAGGTTCTTACATTACCTTCACTGTAGCAGGTAAGCTTTTCCCCACCTTAGCTAATTTTTTCCTTCCATTTCATTTCAGGTTGAAAATTTCACAACTTCTTCTTCCCCTTCCTGCAAACAATTATGAAAAACTCATCCAAGTTGGGACCCGATCCACCAAGGAGTCAAAGAAAGATGGCTCACAGAGTCCACCTCAGGCAGCTGGATGTGTCAGCTATGGAGATTCTTACCATGGAAGATAACTGCCTGCAGAACCTGCCCTGGGCTTTGGCTGAGACCGTGCTTAATTTGTGCTAGGGATGATCCCTGGCACTTCTTCTGGTCTTGGGTTTAAGATTGCACAAAGCACAGGGCTGCAACGCCTCCTTAGTTCTGGCACCTCTGGACCTGCTGCGCGAATGTAGAGAAGAAAGGCCCCAGCCCAGGCACCCTATTAGATAACAAATGAAGCACTGGCTGGAGAAGAGCCGAGCCGCGCCCCCTTTTTGTAGATGACCCTAGCTGACCTGCGGGGCTGCTGCCCCGCGCCAGCTTCCCTCGGAGTTCGACCCCGTAAGCACCCAACGTTCGAAACAGCCGTTGCTCTCTAACTGCAACCCAGGTCCAGCGCCAACGTTCGAAGGGCGGCGCCAGCGACTCCTCTTTCCCTCCCCGCCCCGCTCGCGCCCCCCACGTGCTGCCAAGCCCTGGCGATCTCACTTCCGGCCGCGGGGCGGGGCGGAAGAGTGCGCACGCGCCGCCTACCGCACAGACAGCAGTCCAGGCGAGGCGGCTGGTTCGTAGCAAAGCCCTGGGCGCTCGGGTGCGCAAAGTGCGCGCCGCCCCGGAAGCGGCAGGCGCAGAGTGGAGCAGCAGGGGCCGGCGCTGCTGCGTTGCGTTGCGGGGCGGGGGCAGCAGCGGGAGGAGCCCAGCGGGGGCAGCTCCCCGCGGGCGGAATGTGAGGCTCGCAGCCCGGCTCCTGGCAGCGGCGAGTGGGTCCCCGAGCAGCGGCCCTGCCCGCGCTTCTCCGCCTCTGGCCGCAACCCGCCCCTCACCATGAAGAAGTTCTCTCGCATGCCCAAGTCCGAAGGCTGCGGCGGCGGTGGCGGCGGCGGGACAACGTGCCCTGGCCCCGGCGGCGCGGGCGGAGGGGGCGGCGGCTCCGCCGTGGGCCGGGTGCTGGTCGTGGGAAGGTACCAGGTCACCCTGGAGGAGCTGCTGGCGGAAGGTAAGGGGCGCAGGCCCCGGGCGGTCGGGGTAGTGCCAGGGCCAGGCCCCGCCATTGGTGCGGCCGGTGGAGATGCTCCGGGGTGAGACGCTGTCCGGACACTGTCCGAGGATCGGTGGGGCAGGAGGGCTCAGCTTCCACACCCGTTCCCTGGGCCGTAAATGCCAGCCCGGAGCCCAGCTGGAGGGCAGGAGACCTGCAGCAGAGCCCACGAAGGGGTTAAGAAGTGAGGGCAGAGTGAGACCCCTCTGCCTTTGCGTCCCCAGCCTGGGCCAGAAGGCTGAGACTTCTGCATCGCCCTTTTTCTGCTCCTGGCGCTCTGTCCCCGACTCTAAATAGCTGCTTACACGTTATAAGCCGGTTAGTGGATTTTTTTAAAGCTCTTGGCTGGTGGATTGGCCTCATTATGGGGTTTACATAGTTTCTTGGCATATTGTAACCAGTAAACCAGGGTAAAATAGCATAACGTGTGGCATGTTCTCGTTGGATTTGATGATTCATTGGATCAAATCAAATGCTGTGGTAGTGTGTAGTAACCAGTGCCAGAGACTGGGTTTGTGTAAGTATTGCTTGAATAAGAGTTGTGTCCTGCTTGCTAAGTAACTTTAGTGGAGCTGATATTAAGACTGAACTTCTGGATCGGCAAGAAGTTTGTGGTGGTCACAGCTTTGTGAGCAGTAGGACTTCTGTCTTTCCTCTTGCAATGATACTTGATTAATTGTTGCACCATCAGCATTGGCATTGCAGTGAAGTGGTGTTGGCATTGCAGTAAAGTTATATTAGACAACAGAAGCTCTAACTGGGCAGTATTTTGTCATTTATTATATGAATTTTAGTAAATAACAAGTAATCTTCATTGGTATCAGATTTGGGTCCTTATTCGGAGAGTTGCCATTATAGTACGTACTTCTTTGCTAAATGTTTGCATACACTATGAAGAACACTGCATAATCCCCTTCTGAGGTGGTTGGGCACAAGGCTAGGTTTTTATTTATAATACACCTTTCCTATGTGGTATTGTTGCACAATTTTAAAACAGTAATGTGAGTACAATAATGCTGAAGTTCCTTTTTTGCAAAGTAGATTTATGTGCATGTTCTGGCACATTTTCATGGTTGATATACATGTAACTTGACAAAAGTTTTGTGTGCAGTTGTGTAGTTTGGCATGCTCTCTGTCATTTGCATATATTTATTAAAATTGCTGTTAATGCCACACAAAGTATATTTATAGGCTCTAAATTGATTTCTTCTTTCCAAGTGACAGACTTGGTGAGTGAAGTGGAGGACACTTCTAGATGACACATGCTCCACACAGAGGACAAGGGTGAAGAAGAAGTAGTAGTAGTACACTATTGCAGATACATAGATCTGAGTATTCTATGTTCTGTGTTCTATGTTCAGTTCATATTATTGAAAAATATTATTGCAATGACAGTGTTATTGTACAGCTTTCATTTTTTCAAAAATATGGGGGGAGGGTTTCTGGCAATCATCTTTACAGCTTAGGTTTCATATTTTTCAATAGACCTTTCAAAGCAGCAAGAACTTGCTTACCCAGATTTTAGTGCCCTCTGAAAGGGACATTGTCACTGTGAGACTTTTTTTTGATTATCAAAATAGAAATGAATGGCAGGTTACTGCATCTGTCTTTAGGTATTTTACAAACTTTTTGCAATCCTTTCCTGATACAAATATTTGAATTGCAAACCTTTTATAAATATCCACACAAAGGAATATTGACATCTAGTGCTGTAAAGTGCAAAAAGTCTAATGTATTTTTCCCTGAATCTTTCAATTAATAATTTAACCTATTGCAATAGATTAAAAATCCTTTCACACGGAAGTATTTTGCAAGTTGATAGTAACTGTTAGTTAAATTATTGTTCCATATTCAGAAGATTTTTTGCATTACTTATGCATTAGTCTTTGGCCACCAATTCCACATCTAAGGCTAGGTCTACACTAGAGCATCCAGATTCCAAAGGTGTTCTGTCAACAGTAAATTGACAGAATACAGCACTTTTGCTGGCAGTCATATCCCGCTCCCCATGAGGGATAATGCCTCTTTAAGCAGAGATCTGGTGACAGGAAGCTGGTCTGGGAATTCTGGGGGGGGGCCCTCTTTCAATATACAGGGCTTCCGGGATGCTGGGCACCCCATCTGCTGTGCTTCCAGTTGGCTGTTTTGTTGAGAGAGCATCAGGGCAATCCAGCCACGCTCTTGTCGATAGAGCAGGTCACTCTTGCAATCTGCTTGGCAATTTGGCCGTGATCTGTAAACAGAAGTTTTGTCAGAAGATATCTTCCAACAAAAACTTCTGTCAATGAATAGCTGAAATCTAGACATAGCCTAGGTATGTAGGTAGACCTTTTTATGGAGCCTTATCAAAGTCAGTGTGGCTTAATACAGGGACTTGGCTTGTTGCAGGGTGCAGTCATCTTGAAATTGTGCAGAGGTATACTGAAGACCTGACTTAAAATAGGCCTATGGTAGAAAAGAGGGAAGTTGTATAGTGCTTTGCTTGGGCTTACATGCTTAAGAGGACTCTCGTGATCTCATTTGTAAATTCAGTGAAGAAAAGTATCTAACATCATCGACCTTAAATACATCAGCCCAAAGGCTGCAGAAGAGTAGTATATGTAACTTGCCCCTTTTGTTGTCTATGTGAGCAAGTAGCTTTGCTTTAGCCATAAAATATAATGTTTATAACTTCATCTTCTAATGTGTTTGCTTTTGTTCTGTGATTATATTGGAACACATTCAAGTCTAACTTACAGTCCAAGTTAATAGATCATATTGAATGTTGATAGTCAGCTCTGGTAGTTAATAGAATTCTGAAGACACCTGTGTCTGTAATCCTTATATTTTTTTACATGAAAGCCAAAAGAAATGACAGTGAAAATGTGGAAAGACACAGATGAGTTAACATTGGTAGGGCTCAAACAATCTACTTGTGCAAGAGCCTGTAGGAAACATCTGTGGTGTTTATGTACTGCTGCAAACTGTTTTGTTTATCCTGTTTTGTGTGAAAAAAGCAAGTTTCTAGCCCTTGTGGTTGCGAAGAAAACCCTGCACCATCCCATCCCCGCCACTCTTCTTGTCAGTTTTTGGTGTAATGTAAATGCTGATGAAACAGATAAATATTGGACTGATTTAAATTGAGTGCTTCATTGGAAGTTGTGAAGCACTGGACCTGTCAACAGGAAAGATTCAAGAGAGATTTGAGGAGCTCTAAAGTAGTAGAACATAAAGAAGCCCTAAGGCCTCTGTAATATCAGAGTTGAGGGAACACTAAGAAACAGCCAGATGAGAGGAACAGCAGGCAGAGGAGCTTTTGAAGTGCAGAGTATTACACTGATCAGACTGGTACTGATTGGCGGCAGATATGAAAGGTGGAGGCCCTGGAGATGGTTCAAGATAGCAAATATGTGGGACTCCGTATAGCTTCATTTTTATCAGTAGCTGGAGGTGGGTGCTGGCTCAGCTGCGTGTTACTTTTTGACAGTAGCAAAGCTAGCCCTGTTTGTGGCCTCATTGTATTATGAGGCTGTACCTAGACTTAAGAACTGCTATCTGTTTGATTAATACGGCAAATATTTTTTTAAATTCAGCTATGTCTACAGCTGATCAAATACTGTTCAGCAAACATTATTTGTGTTAGGGGTTCAAGTCAGGATAGGAGGGCGTCATTGTGTTGGATCATCTATAAAACCACAAGAAAATATATGGCCCATATATGGCTTTTAAGACCTATAAGTCAAGAACAACTGTAATAAAATAAATAGAAATAGAAATTTAATTAAAATAACTTATTACAATTTGAATACACAACTATGAGGTCTTCAGATTGAAATAGTGTGGAATGGCAGTATTTAGTTGCTGACCTGGCAGGTGTAGTTGGTGGATAAGCAGGTGATGGATGAACTTCTCAGACTCTGAAAATTAGTATTTCAGGTTGAGTGTTTGAAGGCTCTTACAAAGGCAGTCCCTTGGCTAAAGTTAGGCTCCATGTGAATGGAACGTTGGTGCCCTGGAGATGGGAGACTCGCTGTATTTTAGAAGTTTACTTAATACAGAAATTGTTAGCATACAAAAACTAATCTTCACTTGATTTGTGGCTATAATATACACATCCTCGTGATGAGGTCCAATGCCAAGGAGAGCACTGCAGTCTATCAGTGACTTTAAATGGTTAGACTTCATAGCATTGCAAGTTATATGTAGAGTTATATGAATAAGTATTACAGCTTTCAGAAGAACAAGCCTACGATGATTAAAACCAATGGTGTTTAGGTTGTATTAGCTTGTGAGTACACTTTTCTGAAGAATGATCAAAACTATTTTTTATCTTAAAGGAAAAGTCTGTAATGTGTATATATAGTTTCTGATACTTTTTTAATCTCAACTAAATCCTTCTTTACTTCTAGGTTAGAAGAACCAAGTGTCAATATTAAGACCTGTTGGACTGAAGTGTTTTTTTTTTTTTCTTTTAAAAAAGCTGGTTACAAAACCGAAGACAACTCAGGATTTCCATTAAATTATTTGAATGGATACCTCAGTAGCATGAATTTGTACAGGTTTGTAAAAAGTGAGACATTTGGTGAAGAATTCTTTCAAACATCGAAACATCAGGGATATATTTGTAACCATTATGTATGGGCATTTTGAAAATTACTGACAAGGTACTGAAATACGTATTCAGCGCCTCATTAACATGCCACTGGCCGCAGCACTTCGAAATTGCCGCTATTCGCTACTGTGCCCTTCATCCGGATAGGGCTCCTTTTCGAAAGGACCCTGGGAATTTTGAAATCCCCCTATTCCTGTCTGCTGATTAACATGGCCATTTTGCAGGTTTGGGCTAGTGTAGACATAGCCTAAATCTAGAAAACGTGACCTATGAGGGACTATTGAAAGAACTGGGTTTGTTTAGTCTGGAAAAGAGAAGACTGAGAGGAGACACAGCAGTTTTCAAATATCTAAAAGGTTGTTAGGAGGAGGAGGGAAAATATTCTTTTTAACTCCTGCTGATAAGACAAGAAGCAATGAGCTTAAATTTCAGCAAGGGAGGTTTAGGTTGGACATTAGGAAAAACTTGCTAACTTTCAGGGTGTTTAAGCACAGGAATAAAGTGCCTTGGGAGGCTGTGGAATCTCTATCATTGGAGATTTATAAGAACAGTTTAGAGAAACATTTACCAGTCACATTCATCAGCAATGAGCAGCCAGGGCTACTGGATGTCCGTCCAGCTCAGTGGGCCTCAGGATGAGACTGGACATATGCCTTAACCAAGAACCCAGGAATAAGATTAGACGTTTCACTTGACTCTCCTTTGTATCATGTCTTTTCAATGTAAACGGATCCATTACTAGAGGCAAATTATTTTCCAGCAAAAGTAACATGAAAGAAGCAGAGGGAGCACATGGCTCCCAATTTAGTGTGCGGTTAGCATGTATTTCACACATGCTCTTGCTTTAAATGTATGTCACTTCTCATTTTGTCAGTGGCTGCTCAGCCCCACCCACTGCTTCAGGCCTTGCCCCCATTCCACCAGTTCCCTCAACCCCTCTTCAGCCTTTTCCCCCCAAGTGTGTTCTATCCCTTCTCCTCCTGTTCCCTCCTAGCATTTCTGGAATGCCACAAATTGGCTAATTTGTGCCCCATCCCTGCTCCTTCCCCTCCCTCCCAGAGCTTGAATGCTGTGAAATAGCTGATTCCTGGCATTCACGCTCTGGGAGGGAGGGGAAGGAATAGTAAGTGCAGACCCACAGTGTGTGAGAAGTGTGGGGGGGGAGGGGTGTACAAGCTTCACATAGAACCCAGATGGGCTGCTGATTGCCCGCCACTGGTCTAGGTAAGTGCTTGGTCCTGCCATGAGTGCATGGGTCTGGACTTCAAACCTCAAGAGATCATTCAGTTCTGTTGTTTTATTTTCTTGTAGACGTTTAAAGCTACC
This sequence comes from Carettochelys insculpta, assembly GCF_033958435.1. Classification (NCBI taxonomy): domain Eukaryota; kingdom Metazoa; phylum Chordata; order Testudines; family Carettochelyidae; genus Carettochelys; species Carettochelys insculpta. Next base: position 126,705,463 of record NC_134140.1, on the reverse strand, counting down.
TGTAGTATTTTTGGTGACTTTGAGCTTTTTTTCTAAAAATAAGTTTAATAAGTCATGCTTAATTGCCTTTTGTTGTGGAAGAGCTAGTGCTGTGCAGTTGTAGTGATGTGGGGGAAAGTTAGAGTAATTTTTGTAGTCAAGTGTTTTGTAGGTTTATAGTCTGTCTACTGTTGGAAGGTCAGCCCTCTTGATTCATTCCTTTAGTTAAGCACTTCTGTGAGTCTACATTACAAGTTTTCAAATTAAACTACTGTTTTTATGGATCATGGAATATTATTAGCTTGTAAAGTTCTCTTCTTTTTTTTTTTTTCTAAATTCTGACAGTAGATAGCTGCTTCATCATGCAAAGGTGCTTGAATTCACTACAGTGGGGTGAATCAGCTTGCTTCTAGTTTGAGGGAGCATCTGACCTCTTTCTCCCTGGCTGTAGAGGTGTGCTTTGCCTCTTGTAGTTCCCTCTGGGTTATCTGTCTCCACTACAGCAAGCAGGTTCAGTCAGACTTCTCATCAGAAAGACAACAGGTCTTGGATGGGTAGCTGTGTTAGTCTGTTTCAGCAACAAGGGGTCTGGTGGCACTTTAAAGAGTAACAGATGTGTTAGGGCAGGAGTCTGCAAACTGCAGCTCTTTAGGGACACCTTTATGACTCCTGGCACTATAATTGCAAGTTTAAAAAAAAAAAAACAAAAAACCTCCTGATTATTTCCAATAAACTGTGAAGTCTAAAAGCCCCCAGATGAACATCTTGTATCTAAATAGCAAACAATATGTGATCTTGAAACAGTGGATAACTTCCCTCAGCGTCCTCCAGTGAGAGAGAAGGTTTAGAAGTGAAAGTCAAGAAGATACTGGTACAAACAAAGTGTGAGGAAATAGAATATGTAAAAAGTTTGTGAACATCCTGCAGTAAACATGTATCACATTATAAATCATTGTTTGTGGTGTTCTTAAAATAGGGGTTACAAAAAGTATGGTTTTACATGATTTATTAAGGACCCATCTCGTATATTCACATGCACTGCAGCTCTTGAACTATTGATTTTTTTTTTTTTTTTTAAAACCAAATTGGAAAAAATGAATAGTCTTGCTATTTTGGTTGCTGACCTCTGAATTAGGGTTTTGAGGCATATGCTTTTGTGAGATACAACTTGATTCCTCAGATGCTGAAGAAAAAATGGATAAAGAGATAAGAAAAATGCTGCTGATGTCAGGGTGTGGTCAGGAACCTTTGGGGTAGACTCCCTCTTGACAAATCTCTCAGGAGTTCCCTACTAACTGCTAATATTTAGGGTTCTAGGGAGAACATGGTCATGTGATGCCCATATGGTAAAAAGGGGTTGTTTTTTCTTGTGTGTGTCCTGGACACAGGCTGTTACCTTCGTTTAGAGACCCGTGTAGCAGACAGAAGAAAATAAATTTGTTAAAGTGCAGAGGGAATATTAAATAGTTTTGGGGCAAGTATCTGCACTCAGTTTTACTCTTCCCTTTGAAGTGAGATCACAGGGACAAACTCATAAGGGGGAAATAAATAAAATTGGTTTCTGATGCTCACCCTCCTGGAGTGCATCATGACAGATAATTCTCTGTACCGAATTCCCCTGTGCAGTTTCAGGAAGTGCAGTGCGGCACATCAGGCTAAAGACACACTGATTTCTCTGGGTCTATATGCATGCACTCTCGCAAAGGGAATTCTTCCTTGATGAGAGAGGGAGGCCAACTGTTTGAATCAGACATTAGATAATGTTTAACCTTTTAGCCGTTCATATGCGTTAAATCCGACAAAACAATACCTCCTTAGCCAAAGTACTATGAATGATTAAGAGGTCTTCAGGTGCTCTGGGCACACTATAGCTGTATATCCATCTTTTTGCTCCCTGTGAAGATGTAATAGAGGAATGGGTATTTTCTGCGAGGTCTAGACCACTGGACAAGTATCAGGCTGTCGTCACTAGCTGCACATGTGAGTCACTGTGCCCTAGCTATTGGGCTGTTCCCCCAGCTGCTGCTGTGGATCACCGTGCCCGTGTTATTCATGTTATTGTTCCCAACTTCTGATGCAGGCTGCCTTGCCTCATCGCTCCTTCAACTTCTTCCCTGCATCAGCTGGCCACAGAATGATGAACTGGGCAGAAATCAAGTAGTGGAACCCTAAACAGACAGCAAGGGATATATTGGCCCACCATTTATTTCATTTTAGACCTCATGGCCACCTTTTCAGGGGGGACAGAATGTTCCTTATTGTCTGCCAGTTCAAATTCAGTTGTGGCACCTGACTGAAGGTAAACACAGCAAGCTTCCATAGTTGTCTGGGATTCAGTGTGTCTAAATGGGGGAGATTTTTACTTGAAAGAGTGGCCTCCTCAGTGGACAGGCCTTTCATAGGCAGGCATCATCTCATCACCCCTTTTGGGCCAGAAAACTGACGAGGCACCAGACAATTTAAAAAAAAAATGGTATTTGGCATCCTGAGTGCTGCCTCATGTTATTGTTGGTAGCTTTTTCTTTCTTTGGTCATATCATTTGATCTAATGGCTTTGAGGGCCTCCTGCAGGATCATAGTATTATTGATAATGGTTTTATTTAAGGAAGACAGATATTTATTTTTTGAACACAGGACAGGGCTGTATTGACAGAGACACCTGCAACACACACAGGTGTGCCATTTCTGAAGTATTTTTGACTTCATGAGCAGTGGAAATTAGATGCCAGGTCATTAATTGTAGGCCTACAGTGAGGAAACATATTACCAGCTTCAGGGTTTCACCTAAGAAAAATGTTGAGAAGATGATGATAAAAAATAGCCCCACAAAAAATAAATGTGGTATCACAGAAACAAACCCAGTTCTCAGTGGAGCCTGTTGGATTTGCTGACTTCAGCCACAAAGGTGATTCATTAAATTTGACTTAATGAATTAATTCCTATCACTGATGTGCATTTCAGCTTATCACATCTGTTGGTGGAGATCAAGGTCTGCTTGTATATTATCTGGTCTGGTCTACTGGTAAATGCAGAGAATTGGTTTGGTCAGTGAAGTGCGTTGGTCCTTGTGTCAGATAACAGATGGGGATAATGGAGGTGGGTTCATTAAGTTCACGTAATGGGTACTGGGAAAAGAAAACCGCTTCCATTTGCTGGAACGCAATGGTTCTTGAGGTCCAAAAGTACTGTTCCTTCCAGGGAAGTAGTGGTCCTGTCACTTCATGTTTTGGTGTGGTTTTCATATATAAACTAGCAAGAATATGATCATCTTCGTGCCGGAGGGAGAAAGAAACATCTCTCCTGGGTGGAGCAGAATATATTTCCATGCACACCGCCTACTGAGTAGAGATGGAATTCTGGGACATACATGGTAAAAATAGGTTTAAGCGGATGGGAACCTGCATTTGGAAATACCTTCATAAATCAACGTGGTGGGCTGTATGTGGCTTTTTGTTTATATATATATATAATAAAGTGCTCTGTGATTGTCTCCATCTATCTGGACCCAGGATATGTGGTGGTGAATGACTTCTCAAAGTGCTGGACGGTATCTGTGATTCATGCTTTCCCACTGCTCTCCAGGGCCATGTAAATGATGTGAGAGAGCAGCAGTGATGCTGGGTTTTTTTGTTTTGTTGTGTTTTTGCTGACAAGGCTATGACTGTGAAGACCAATTAACTTAGTGCTCCTCCAGTGCCTGCTCCGTAGAGGGGAGGTCTTTTATTGTAAAAACAATCCTCTAGGACTAGACACTACAAAATACAAAACTTTAGGGGATCATTTCTCTCACGAATGCCAAAAAGAAGTCAACAGATAACTTATTCAACAGGGCAGTGCACAGTCCATAGTTTAATTACTGTGTTAAAGAGCAAAATCATCTTTTGTTTCTTCCAGGAGGACTGTAATGTGGTTGTATATGAGTCCAACCAAAAGGTCAGATCTCTCAAGTATAATGTTACTGCTTAAGAAAGAGAAGTTTTACACAAACACCAATGTTAAATGTTTCCTGTGGTGGTCAGTCTTTTTTTTTTTTTTCCAGCTGCCAGCGTTATGAAGCACTACCTTAAAACCTCAGTCTGCTTCTTTTAGCAGTACCCAGGTCAAACTGCTGCAAAAGGTATCATTATCCACTTTCCCACTAAAATGGAGCTACCTCCTTTCAGACAGATGTTTGAAGTTGTGAGCTTCCTGTGATGAGACCTAGTCATTTTAAAATTCAACAAGTAGTCCTTACAGTGGACATAGCATTCTTTCTCCAAGTAAGTTCCAGAAATATTCTTTGGTAGGTATCAAAGCTTAATCCTTAAAGGTGCTGAAAATCTCATTGGCAAGAGCCTGAAACTGAATTGAGCTCTTCGGGGCAATCACTTAACTTCAGTACGTAAATGCAATGTGTTCCAGATATTGGCCATCCAAACTTTATTCAGTGCCTTTTTTCAGATTTTCACTCTGCCTTAGTCCACAGGGGAAGGTGGAAGGGGATTATGGTAGAGCGGCAACTCTTTTGGAGTTAAGGATGGGAGTCGTTTCCTGTTCTAAGAGCTCTAAAAGTTATGTGCTGATTTGTATGCAGTGTCTCATGGGGGTGCAAGGGTAGGCTTAGGTGTCTGAAATCTAATTCTTTAACAGGTGGCCTAGTAGTGATTCATCTGTGCTCAAATCTGTGAAACCAGTAACGGAAGTTAAGGCACACTGGACAACCTTAATTCTGAGTTAACCAAGTTTTGACAGAGTTAATGTATAACATATCTGGTTTTGAATGTCTGCCTTTAAAAGATAATCTTGCCTCCCGCTCTGGAGGCATACTACTGTGAAAATCCCATTGTAATCAGTCTGTGGACTATAGCATGCTGAAGAATAGGAAAAGTTACCAGTTCTTTCCTGTTTTCTTTTCCCCCTTTCATTGTAATAAATTGTTTCAGAAAGCAGAGCTGAATTAATCTGAGCAAGGAAATTCTCAATTAGAGGGTGTGACAGGTTCCTCCTGGAGTGCCACCTGAATCTGAGCACTCTGAATTACCAGCCAGCCTGGGCTCCCTATCACAATGTTGCTAATCTTATGTCGCTACCATGATTTTTGCAGGCAGAGACACACCCAGCTTCAATAACATGCAGGCTTTGACATGCCAATGAATGAATCAACAATAAAAAGTCTACAGCCAAGATAACTCCTGATTTACTCTTCCCTCCCCCCACTAGAGTATAAATCCAAAATTATACTATCTTTGCTGCACGGGGAATTGTACAGCCAAGGCTCATAGAGTTCACCCATCCCTCAATGTGGAGAGGACTTGTAATAGATCTTGTCCCTTGAGCTGAGATTCCTAAGCACTTCACTCGAAACTTACTGGTTTATGTTAAAACATAACATAAGTTTAATTTAAAAAAAGTTTCAGGTGGTTATAACTGGTGGCAAAGAGATCCAAACAGATTGCGTTTTTGTTTATTTGCCATGTAAACTAAGTCTGCAACACTAAAAGGTAAGAGATGAATTAGTGAATTCTCATCCTGGCTGGTAATACAATCAGGCTTGCAGATTTTTAAGGGACAAGCTACCTTTGATTTTCAGCTTAGGATCCCCATTCCAAATCCTTTTCCTTAGGAGCTTCTCTTAAGTGCCTTCATTGGAAATACTCAATTTTGGGAGCACTAATATTGATATTAGCGTAGTGGACAGGGAGCTGCTGACAGGGGAGTTTAAGAGGCAGGACAGCAAGTGAGCCTGCCGCTGAAGAAGCTACCAGGTGACAGTGCTGATCTCTGAGTGAGTGAGCGTGTGCTTTAACTGCTGGCAATTGAACTGCCATTTTGATTCCAGGTAGAGGGAGTTTCAGTTTCAGTTGGGACTGCCTGCCTGACCTTCCTTTTCCTTGATCAGCCATCCTTCCTGCCTGCCTGACCTTCTGCTTCCTTGATCAGCCTTCCTACCTGCCTGCCTGACCTTTTGCTTCCTTGATCAGCCTTCCTCTGTGTGACTCATTGGGGGAGGGCCTGAGAGAGACCAGCAGGCTTTAAAAGCCAGAGGCAGGAGCAACCAGGGAGCATAGCAGACAGGGGAGTTTGAGAGAGGGAGTTTGGCAGAAGGGAGGCCTACGATGGTCAGGAAGACCCGCAACACCTGTGCCGCCACTACTGCTGTCTCCTCCACCTGTGCCTGTAGCCAGACAGACTGCCTGACCATGGATGCCTCTACCCAGACGCTGGTGTGGCCTCGCAAGGACTGTGCCTTGCAAGTTCCAGTTACAGATATCCAGGCTGGGGGGACCGTTCAGTGTGATAGGTGCCTGCTGGTGGAATCTCTCAGGCAGCAGGTGGGAGAGTTACAGGAGAAGGTGTCCAGGTTGAGGAGTATCCGAATCCATGAGCAGTTCCTAGATAGTATTCATCTGGAGTCTGCTGAGGTGACTGTCCCAGTGTACAGGAAGGCTGATAAACCACTGGTGGAGAAAGAGGTAGACCAGGGTGGGCACTGGCAGCTGGTTACTTCTGGCAGCAGGCAGTGTTCCACCCCTGCACAGAACCCTCCCACTGTGGTACTGGAAAACCGTTATGCTGTACTTGCTACAGGAGATGAGTCGCCCAGTACAGAAGAGAAGCCTCGTACCCCCGAGGCTGAGAAGTCTCCTGCCGCCACTGCAAGAAGGAAACGCAGAGTAGTGGTGGTTGGAGACTCTCTTTTGAGGGGGACGGAGGCACCCATCTGTTGCCCTGACATTTCGTCTCGGGAGGTATGCTGCCTGCCTGGGGCCCGTATCCGAGATGTTACAGAGGCATTGTCGAGGATTGTCCGGCCCTCAGACTACTATCCCATGCTTCTCATCCATGTGGGCACTAATGATACTGTGAGGTGTAATGCTGAGCAGGTCAAGAGTGACTACAGGGCTCTGGGGGCACGGGTGAAGGGGTTTGGGGCGCAGGTGGTATTCTCTTCAATCCTTCCTGTTGCGGGTAGGGGCCCAGGCAGAGACAGGTGCATCCTAGGGGTGAATGCCTGGCTGCGTGGATGGTGTTGCCGGGAGGGCTTCGCTTTCTTCGACCACGGGATGCTATTTCAGGAAGGACTGCTAGGCAGAGATGGCGTTCACCTTTCGAGGAGGGGAAGGACCATATTCGGACACAGACTTGCTAACCTGGTGAGGAGGGCTTTAAACTAGGTTTGCCAGGGACAGGGGAGCAAAGCCCGCAGGTAAGTGGAGAACATGGAAACCTGGGAGATGGGTCGGAAGTAGGAGGGAGCATGGGCAACAATGTCAGCGTAAAAAGAGGGCCAGGAAAAAACTGTGGGGAAAAGTTCAAATCAATATCTAAGATGCCTATATACCAATGCAAGAAGTATGGGTGATAAGCAGGAAGAACTGGAAGTGCTAATAAATAAATACAACTATGATATCATTGGCATCACAGAAACTTGGTGGGATAATACACATGATTGGAATGTTGGTATTGAAGGCTACAGCCTGGTTAGGAAAGATAGACAGGGGAAAAAAGGGGGGAGGTGTTGCCTTATATATAAAAAATGTACACACTTGGACTGAGGTGGAGATGGACATAGGAGATGAATGTGTTGAGAGTCTGTGGGTTGGTTTAAGAGGGGTAAAAAACAAGGGTGATGTCCTGTTAGGAGTCTACTACAGGCCACCTAACCAGGTGGAAGAGGTGGATGATGCTTTTTTTAAACAACTAACAAAATCATCCAGAGCCCAGGATTTGGTGGTGATGGGGGACTTTAACGATCCAGATATATGCTGGGACACTAATACAGCGGGGCACAGACTATCCAATAAGTTCTTAGACTGCATTGGAGACAATTTTTTATTCCAAAAAGTTGAAAAAGCCACCAGGGGAGAAACTGTTCTGGATTTGATTTTAACAAATAAGGAGGACTTGGTCGAGAATTTGAATGTGGGAGGCTGCTTGGGTGAAAGTGATCATGAAATCATAGAATTCACAATTCTAAGGACTGGTAGGAGGGAAAATAGCAAACTAGAGATGATGGATTTCAGGAAGGCAGATTTTGGTAAACTCAGAGAGCTGGTAGGTAAGATCCCATGGGAGGAAAAACTGAGGGGAAAAACAACTGAGGAGAGTTGGCAGTTTTTCAAAGAGACATTATTAAGGGCCCAAAAACAATCTATTCCCCTATGTAGGAAAGATAGTAAATATGGGCAAAGACTGCCTTGGCTTAACAAGGAGATCCTGCATGACCTCAAACTAAAAAAGGAATCCTATAAAAATGGAAACTAGGACAAATTACAAGGAATGAACATAAGCAAATAACACAGGAATGCAGGAGTAACATTAGAAAGGCTAAGGCACAAAATGAGCTCCAACTAGCTACAGGCATAAAGGGTAACAAGAAGGCCTTTTACAAATATATTAGAAACAAGAGGAAGACCAAGGACAGGGTAGGGCCATTGCTCAGTGAGGATGGAGAAACAGTAACGGGGAACTTGGAAATGGCAGAGATGCTTAATGACTTCTTTGTTTCGGTCTTCACAGAGAAGTCTGAAGGAATGCCTGACATAGTGAATGCTGGTGGAAAAGGGGTAGAGTTAGTTTTTTAAATAAAAAAAGAACAAGTTAAAAACCATTTGGAAAAATTAGATGTCTGCAAGTCACCAGGGCATGATGAAATGCATCCTAGAATCCTCAAGGAGCTGATAGAAGAGGTAGCTGAGCCGTTTGCTCTCATTTTTGGAAAGTCATGGGAGACAGGAGAGATTCCAGAAGACTGGAAGAGGGCAAATATAGTGCCCATCTACAAAAAGGGGAATAAGAACAACCCAGGAAATTACAGGCCAGTCAGCTTAACTTCTGTGCCAGGAAAGGTAATGGAGCAGGTAGTTAAGGAAGTCATCTGCAAGCACTTGGAAGGTAGTAAAGTGATAGGGAACAGCCAGCATGGTTTTGTAAAAAAACAAATCATGTCAAACCAATCTGATAGCTTTTTTTGACACGATAACGAGACTCGTAGATAAGGGAGAAGCAGTGGATGTGGTATACCTAGACTTTAGTAAAGCGTTTGATACGGTCTCGCATAATATTCTTATTGACAAACTAGGCAAGTCCAACTTAAATGGGGCTGCAATAATGTGGGTGCATAACTGGCTGGCTAATCGTACCCAGAGAGTAGTTAATGGTGCTCAATCCTGCTGGAAAAGCATAACAAGTGGGGTTCCGCAGGGGTCTGTTTTGGGACCAGTTCTGTTCAATATCTTCATTAATGATTTGGATATTGGCATAGAAAGTACGCTTATTAAGTTTGCAGATGATACCAAGCTGGGAAGGGTTGCAACTACCTTGGAGGATAGGGTCATAATTCAGAATGATCTAGATAAATTGGAGAAATGGTCTGAAGTAAACAGGATGAAGTTTAATAAAGATAAATGTAAGGTGCTGCACTTAAGAAGGAATAATCTGTTTCACACATACAGAATGGGAAAAGACTGTCTAGGAAGAAGTACAGCAGAAAGGGATCTAGGGGTTCTAGTAGATCACAAGTTAAATATGAGTCAACAGTGTGATGCTGTTGCAAAAAAAGCAAACATGATTCTAGGATGCATTAGCAGGTGTGTTGTGAACAAGACACGAGAAATCATTCTACCGTTCTACTCTGCACTGGTTAGGCCTCAGCTGGAATATTGTGTCCAGTTCTGGGCACCCCAATTCAAGAAAGATGTGGAGAAATTAGAGAAGGTCCAGAGAAGGGCAAGTAGAATGATAAAAGGTCTGGAGAACATGACTTATGAAGAAAGGCTGAAAGAATTGGGCTTGTTTAACTTGGAAGAAAGAAGATTGAGGGGGGACATGATAGCGGTTTTCAGATATCTTAAAGGGTGTCATAAGGAGGAGGGAGAAAACTTGTTCTTCTTGGCCTCTGAGGAGAGAACAAGAGGCAATGGACTTAAGCTGCAGCAAGGGAAGTTTAGGTTGGACATTAGGAAAAAAGTTCCTAACTGTCAGGGTGGTCAAGTACTGGAATAAGTTGCCAAGGGAGGTTGTGGAATCTCCCTCGCTGGAGATATTTAAGAACAGATTAGATAGATGTCTATCAGGGATGGTGTAGATAGTGGTCGGTCCTGCCGTTGGGGCAGGGGACTGGACTCGATGGCCTCTCGAGGCCCCTTCCGGTCCTAGTGTTCTATGATTCTAAGTGTTCAGTTGTGTGGGATGATGCCCTTCCCTGCCTTTTATAGCTTTAGAATATGATGGTAACCCTTTATTTCAATCCCCGTTCCCAGAACTGCTTGTGGTAAAACAGGTACCCCAAAATGGAATCCTGAGTCATGTGACCTTTTCACATGCCCTTGCACACATTTCTGGGTCAGAGCAGCTATTACTTACAGGGTGTCATAAGTATTCTTAGGAAAGGCTTATCAGGTAGGGAATAAGCTTCCCTGTGGCCTGTTGTTTTTCCTAATTGTCTATTACCTTTCATAGGCCCTTCAAAGCCAGCTATCTAGAATGGAAGCATTTTGCCTAGTGAGTGCCACCCATGTGAAATACAGATACATAGTCAGTATTCATAATTTTGGATACAAAATGATACAAATTTTGGATACAAAATGATTCCTAGTAGTAGTAGTAGGCATCCTTCAGTCTGCATAGACTATGGATCGCGCCCTTTATAGTTTCAATTGAGGACTTCATTTACAGCATCTACTGTGACTATGAAGACCCACCTATTCAGCATTCTATCACCCAGCACTCTCAAATAAGCAGCATTTTAACCATAAGTAAATTTTAATTGTTTTCCGTAACAAGTACAGTATAGTGAAAATAAATACAAATAAATACAGCCAATACAGTGTAACTTCACAGTGTACAGTGCTACTGTTGGTGGTAAATAAAGTACTCTGCATGCATTTTTGTTTGCTTTTCTTTACTGTTATGCATTGGTAGGTGTACCTCTCTGTTATGCAAAATATTTGAATATCTGGCAATCTCCCAATCCCTGGGCTGCCAGATATGAAAGAATTTGCTGTACATGCCTGCAGATGGTATAGACGATTTAGCAAATCAAAACTTTTCCGGTGACACACTGCATGACCAGTGTTGTTCAAAATGCATCATAGTTACGCCATAATCATGTTGTAATAATATTACTGTGACAAACATGAGATGTAGTATCACACTGATGAGTAGGTCTGTGCTTGCCTCCAAGCTGCAAGCCTGGTGAAATGTCCATTGTGATGAATCTGTAAGCTTTGTTACCTGAAAAGAAATTTTTAAGTATGATCCAATAAATGTTTGTTTTCTCTAGTTTCCTTTTTGAATCAAAATCTCAGTACCTGACCATCCTTGTTCCTATAAGCTAGCTCAATTTTCCACATTAATTAGGTTACTGTATTGACCAGAAACTAAGGCCTGCTCTATATACCACACAGTTAAGGCAATGTAAGGTGGCTTACATTGACCTAATTATGTCAGTGTGCACTCTGTGGCCTTGTCTAACCAATATAAGTGCCATAATGTGTGGACATAACTCCACCTACACGAGAGTCATAAGGCTTACGTTGGTGTAGTTACGGTAATGCATTACCAGTTTAGACACTATTACTTATCTCAGCTGTTGGCTATCTTGTCAGTTTCATGGCTGCATTTGACAAAACTGGGCGGCTAGTCTGGCTGCCTGTTTCCCCTTTCAGAGAAGCAAGAGGTTCAGGCAACTATTCTCCCCTACCTAAGCTCCTGGTAGAGTGCTGGTTCTCAGCCCCACCCCCTCAATTGCCTTTCTTCTGTTGGTGGAAGCACTCCTGGTGAGGACTTGCACCACTGACAGAAGGCAGGTAGTGTGGATATCAGTCATTGCTGCAATGGCATAAGTCATCCTAACAAAGATCCATTTAAGTTTGTGGTCAGGTACGCCCTTAGTAGCTCTTTGCAAGCATACACTTCATTACACAAGTTTCTTCAGCAGTTAGGTCACAGGTATTATGCTGCTCTTTGTATCTTCAACTAAAAATAGTTAGCGTGTTGGGAATCTAGAAAGTTTCAGGTAGTCAAACACTTACGGTCTATGCTGTTTGCTCAGGAAAAAGTGGTTCAGATAATCAAGAGCTCTTCTAAGTTTACAGACATGTCAGTTTCCCAAAATGCTGGTTTATTTTCTTTAAGTTTCAAAGGGGCTGCCATGGGAGTCTGTACACGTGTGCCCCCCCACCCCCAAACAAAAAAAAAAAGAGGCCTGTGGTATTTTAAAAGACTAATAATAGATTTATTTGGGCATAAGCTTTTGAGGGTAAAACCCACTTCATCAAATGCATTGGTGTGGAAACAGACACACACACGTATATCAAGAGAAGTGTCCTATACTTGATATGTTATCTCTGTTCTTTCAATATGTACTACTATATATCTATTTTATCCAACCTCAGTTGCCTTAGCAATTGAATAAACAGCATAAAAAGTGAAAAGGAAATATATTTATAAACATTACAGACTTAAAGGTGATTATATAAACTTTTCTATACTTTGTCTGAGAACTTCAGGTATTTGATATGATTATTATTTGAAGTCACTGCTTTGGAATAAATATTTCAAATGGAGGACTGAAGAAACTATACAACTTAAATGACATTTCATATTTCTCTTCTTTCCTTTGTGACCGTCCCACATGAACAAACTAAGTTTCTGAATGAAATGTAGTGAGAGTTGTCAGTATTGTTGAGGTCTAGGGAAATGAAGGGTTGAAGGAACTCTTCTCTTGGAGTAATGCAGGAAAATAGGCTGTGTAGTACTAAAAAGTATTCTAGGGTTTTACCTTTGATCAACGCTTCTGGATAGTCTAGTTCTGGTAATAACCATATGAAGTGAGATTAAAATTTTGCATTCTACAGGATGCAGCTGTTGTCAAATGTTCTTTAAAAACAGGAAGTGCCTATGGGTTGATGTGTGTAATTCTTGACTTGCCTTTCCTATATGTGAATGATGTGTAGCTGCAAGTGTATTGAGTAGAGGAATGCTTCATTTTAACTCATAGTGGTACTAGATGCAAAATAAGGAAAAATTGTGGCTCCTCCTTGAGGTTTCATTTTTCACAGAAAGTTTGATTTTGGTGGAGAATAATAGATTTTGTAACTAGTGTAATTTGTTTTATTAGCCCAAATTTAGAATAAGCCTTTAACATGTTTTATCTTAAAATCACACCACAGTACTCTCTCCTTTACAGGGCTATTTTATTCATCTCTTATATTGACAGGAAAATTGAGGAAGAAGATGGAAAAATTCCGTGGGGCTGCACAGGCATGTCTTCCTTAGATCAAGCAGAAAAATGGAGGACACCTGGATTTATAGTCAAGTTCCTCCCTTGCTTGTCACATTATATTAGTGGATAATCATTTCCTAAACACAAGTATTTTCACTTTAGTGTGTACTTCCACTTAATTTTTGCATTTTCTACTTTGTGTATACTCAGTTTGATTTTTAAAAAACCCTAAGTGTATTTTCTCTGTATATGTAGCTGTAGTTGGATACTGCTTTAAGTTAGCAGAAGGAGAAACCCACATACATGATAGTTTAGCTCTGACTGTTTTTTTTGATAAAAGAAGAGCCAAGAATAAGACTGTCATTAACAATTTTTTTCTTTTGGGTATGTTTTACGCCTATTTTGTACATTTTTCATATTTTTTCCTTCAGTCAAATCTTGACAAATTTCATTTGCAAGACACTTTGCTGTGTATCTGTTCATAAATGTTACTTAAGATACTGACAAATTTCAACAGTTATAGCATCTAGGAACTCTAATCAGTGCTAAGGGCTTCTTTGTGCTTGGCCATGCACAAATGTGTAACAAAAAAGACTTTTCTTTTTCTAGAGAACTTAGTTTAGGGATAAAATTTTCAAAAGGTACCTAAGCGCTTGGATCTGTCTTTAAAAATTTACCCTGACAGAAAGCAACAGGTTACAAAATAAACAGAATGGGTTGGGCATGGATGAGAAAATGAGGATCAATTAAAAAGATCAGTTTTGAAAAAACATCTTGTATTGTGGTTAATCACAAACACAACCAGATCAACATTAGAAGGTTTATTTGAATGTGTAAGGTTAAGTTGATAAAGTGTTGTGTATTTGAGTATGCAGATTGGCTAAACTAGAACTCTTTTTTTTCACTCCCATCATACTTATTGCATAAAAATTGGCTAAACAGATTTTTTGCTGCAAATCCCACTGTTGTCCTGTGACTGAGGCCTCTACACCCAAATCCATCTGCATTCATTTCCATTGGGATGGAAAAGCAAGTATTACTAGGCTGAGACTACTACTCCTCAGTTTTCAGGTGTGAACTTTATGCAGTCTAGTTTGAGAAGTTGTCTTGGGAACACTGTCTTGTGTTAGTTGTGAATATAGTGTCGTCTGGGCACTCTGGGCCCTGCTGTGGCTGCCCCATCCATCCTATGGATGGAATGGTCCCCCATATTGAGTTTAATGTCTGAAATATTCTGATAGATCCTGCATAATTTCCTTATGCTTTCATTGTCTGCAGATCTTTGGAAATTTGTTTTTCTTCAAAATTGTTGTATGTTTTGCATAAAAACACTGAGGTAGGATATTATGGGAAGCTTTGGAATTTCACATGCTTCATGCAAACTTACTTTTGCATGCAGGCCACTGTCCAGGTTGTACCTGTATAGACAGGACTTACGTAGTCCAGTAACACCTGTGGTCAGGCTTCCCTGGGGTGCTCCTGAACTGGAACACTCACAGGGAAAAGCCAGCCCCACACTCAGCAACTCCTCCTTCACCCTGTAGAGCTTTCTGAGTGCTGCAAATAAGCTGTTTACATTTATATGGTTACATTAGGAGGAATGTCATTGTCTGAATATTTTATTCATCTCCTTCCTTGCTACACCAATGCACTTCAATCTGCAGTGTCTCCCTTACTTTCAAAAATCTTGATTTAAATATTTATTCAAATAAAATGCAACAGTGCCTTCATTGTGGGTATAAACAGGCTTCATATTGTGACAAACACTGTAACAGTCTAGTTTTGTCAGTCTCATGATATAAATATCATAAAATTTTGTGGCTTAGATTTAGTGTGTAAATGACAAAACAGTGTTTGCACAGCATTTCCTCTAAAAAAGCAAAAAGCAAACTGTTAATGGCTCTCTAAAGAGTCAGTAGCAGCAGTTCCTAACCTTTTCCAGACGGACCCATTTTGACAATTCAGGAAGTCTTGGTGACCCATGACAATTCAAAAGTGGGGAGGGGGTGGGTGAAACCCTAACTAGCTAATTTTGTGCCAGGGAAAGAATATAAAATAACTAAGAATACATAAACATGAGCAACAGCAACAAACATGTTGCTCATGTTTATAAATCCTTACGAGTTATTTCATAGAAAAAGGGAAAGTACATCAGTAACAATAAAATACCACTGCATTTATTACAGTTTATTATTTTATTATTATAGTTGATCTGAGTTGGGGGCGGGGAAGACCCTTATCTCCAAACCACTCCCCTCCCCACTCACCCAGCTTAAACCCCACACTCAGAGGCTGGAGGGGCTGTGGGGAGTCACACTCCGGGCAGGGGAGATTGGGAAGCTGGGAGGCCATGCATGGGCTGGGAGGAGTCTCACACAGGTGTGGGGGGGGCTGAAGGAGTCACACTTGGGGCTGGGGGGCATCACATCAGAGGCTGGGGGCAGACATACTTGGGCTGGAGGCTGGGAGGATCACACTGAGGCTGGAGGGGCTGGGTGAGTAACACTTGGAGACTGGTGGGGAGATACACACACAAACATGAAAACTGACAAATCAGTTATGAAGAACAGAAGGAGGCAAAACGGGGGAAGGGGGCAAACATTACTTAACTGTAAGAGTCTATTAAGTGGCTTGCCTGGGATGGCTATGAATATCAGAGGGGAAGAAGCTTGTCTTTGTAATGCATAATTGTTTCTCTATGGATAGAGAGAGCAGCTGGTGGATGTGGCAGTATTAAGGAGCTGCAAATGACTTCTTTAAGAGCCACATGCTGCTCCAAGCTGCTGGCAACCCTTAACAAATCTAATTGCAACCAATGTTTAGGTCCCGACCCATAGGTTGGGAATCCATGGTCTGTAGTTAAGCTCACCTTGTTCACAGTTTTGTGTGTGTGGCAACTGTTGCAACTTTATAGATCTAGTAAAATACAAGTTAATAAAACCTACTAAAATATTTGATTTCGTTTTCTTGTGGGTGTGTATTTTACTGTCATTGTTGTGCTCGCTCTTGATAGCCAGGTGGGATTTGGTGGTTCTGAGCTCTACATCAGCTAGCTATTAGATTTCAGAACTAACACCATGAAACTAGTAATATACTCATAATACATACAAATCTATTTATGCCCTAAAAATAAGTCTAGAAAAGGAAGGTACTTGCTTTGTCTTTATGCATGCTACCTCAAAACTTCCTACCAGTGGTATTTGTTGGCCTTCCTGTCTTGAAATAGGCTCACTATACATGGTTAGTTTCATTGGGGGTAGATGAGGTGGTTGGATAAGGGGGTTTTACACATCTACAGTGAATAAAACCAACTTTTGACTTTTTAAAATTTCAGTGGAATAGATTCACTGAAACACTGCAGTATATTTGGATTTAGCCAATAGCAGTGAGCTAATTCACTGAAAGTGAAAGACTGGTAAATGTCCTTTCCCTTTTTGGTCATTCTTTTACATGCTTTCTCTTTCTTACCTTGAACAGTGAGAGAACTTGTTGAGCACACATGCTAATCAGCCCATAGCTCTTGTAATGTCTTATCCTAGCTGACGTAGTTGTTGATGCTGTTTATGAAGTATTTCTGATAGCTTATAAAGCAGCAAGGATCCACTGTTGTTACCTAGTCTGGCAGCTGCATAACATGGAACTTCCTTAAAATTCCTGTATCACCTAGTCTTTGGATTTTTAAAGAAAAAAAAGAAGATTTCAAAGTTGCCAGTGTTTGGAGATTTCACCACAGCCCTTAGTAAATTTATTCCAATGGTTAATTACCTGTTAAAATTTGCGTCTGTTTACAGTCTGACTTTTCTCTATCTTCCACCCTTGATATCTTGTTATACCTTTGTTTGCAAAATTGAAGAGCTCATTACAGATACCCACAGGGAAAACAGAAATTTGTTAATTTAAGGCTGAAATCACTCCATAACAATTCTGCTTGTTATGCTTCATAGAATAATCTTAACAATAATCTTATTAAACAAGGAAATATTGTCTGTAGTTGATTGGGGGGCGGGTGGGCGAAGGGAACCCTGTTTTGTAGCCCAGCCTCTCCCATAATTCTTGATGTCTGGGCTGTTCTCCCATTTCTGAAGCATGGGCGTGGATGAAAAGTTTGCAGCCCCATGGTCTAGCCACTTGCTCTCAGCTCCTGCTTGCTTCCCGTTTCTCTGTTTCCATGGCAGTGTACAGATGGGGTTTTTACAGCAACTGAGTTCTCTTGTGCTTAAGGGAAGGGAGGCGTTCTTGTCAAATTTAGGACGGTGATCTCCCAGGCCAGTTTTTAGCTTAGTGCTGGAACATCCCAGATGCCTCAGCTGCAGTGCCTCCCTCCTGGCTCCTGTGCACCCTCTAAAGTATGGGAGAGCCACCTAAAACACACTGAAATCCAGATGGTGCTTTGACTGTCAGACTGCTCTCCCGTACGTTCCAAAGAGGCAATTGTGCCCAACCTGCACTCAGGCTCCTCTCCTTAACAGTCTTCCCCCACCCAAATTCTAATATAAGCACCTTATTCATAACCAGTTTGGCTAGAAGGGCTCTGGAAGCTTTTACCTTGTCCTTTCCCTTGGATGCATCCTAGCAGACACACAGAGATCTAACAAGAGCACTTAAGGCTCTCAGTAGGGATGCTAAGGGTTAACCAATTAACCAGTAAGCCTCACCCTAAATGGATGAGGCTTTCTAGTTATGGTGAACTAGTGGGGGCTGGAACAGCTCCCTGTCCCTCATGGGCATGAAGGTGAACTCTTCTTGCTTCTGAAGAAGTGGTTCAATCTTCTCTCCAAGGCCACAACGTCTCACTGAGAAGTGCCATGTTATAGGCATCAATATGAGAATTGTAGGAGAAGGTCAGAAAAAGAAAAACAATATTTCTCCCCAACTATAGTATTTATTGAAAGGGCAAAATCATTTCCAGCTGTCATCCTGTAGCACTTTCTCCTGCAGAGGCTTCCTTTGGCCAGCACAGGAAGTCTACCTCAGTGCTTGATAGAAGTGGTAGCATT
Source organism: Carettochelys insculpta (assembly GCF_033958435.1). Lineage (NCBI taxonomy): Eukaryota > Metazoa > Chordata > Testudines > Carettochelyidae > Carettochelys > Carettochelys insculpta. Next base: position 126,687,280 of record NC_134140.1, on the reverse strand, counting down.
TGACCAGGGAGCTGCCTTACAAATTTCTGCTATGTCATTAGCTCATTTGGTCCACGAGGTCACCAGGGATCATGCATAGTGTGCCCTGCTTGCTTCAGGACCCAGAATTTTCAATATATTGTGTTTGCACAATACATAGTCTAACACACATAACTACTGAGGACTCACCTGAGTCCTGGGCATTTCAGATGGAACAACACTAACCGGTCATCTTAACTCCTTGTGGACTCCTGTTTGAGATAAGTCGAGGGAGAATAATAGGGTTGACTATAATGGAGGGCCCTCTGTAGACACACTCCTGGAATAGGTGTGTGTGTGTTTGAGGCATTCCTCGGAAGAGTTCATCTCTGAGAATCATGCCCACTTCGTTCCTACAATAACTGGAATGGATCAAGTATATCTAGATTAGAGAACCTGGCAATTGAAAGGCTGTGAGAAGCGTAGCTGCTGTGAACTGTACAGGCCATGAGGGGACCTTTTGATTTCCTACTGCATGTTGGGTACCAGACTAGTGGGAAGAGGTTCTATGTTGCCTTCTTCATAGGAGGGGAAGAAAATAGAAGCCCCCTGGAGCTTTTTGGTCTATTCTCAATCAGAAGCCTTGAGACTTTGAGGTGCACATGATACCACAAGGTATGGAGTTTTGAGGCTCCACTTTCTCTGCTTCTGCTTTTGCAAGCAGTCTACAAATTAATACTTGTAGATGCAATTCCTCCTTTTTTTTTTCCCCTAACATACTTTGATCAATACAAAGGTAGTTAATGAAGTAAGCATTTAAATTATTGGGCATCTGAGCTAAATCCCAACAGAAATCAATGTTCAGAGCTGCTACTGCAGGCTGCTTCAAGTTCCCTAAAAGGCTAAATAAATTTTCACCATAGGAGTCTGGTCAGGGCCACTGCTGCCACCAAAATTGTCAAAAGTAAACTGTTAATGCTCATATGTAACATGTGAAGCCCCTAAGAGTCGTTAGGCTCGCAATGAGACCAAGCGTGATTGGTTGATGGTGACCCCACAACTTAGCTGTCCTCAGTCTCTCTTCTCCTGGTTTCAGCATTGAGTGTGTGTCTGAAAAGGTTTCAGATGTATTGGGAGGCACAAGGACTTGTGGGGCTACAGTCTCTTCCTTCTGCTGCCATTTTACTGGTGCGCAACCGCAACCTAAACTTTGATAATGACCTCACTTTCAGAATTAGACCAGTAGTAGTGCTCAGAGATGATTTGCTCAAGAGTCTTACTGAAACATCGAAACTCCTTAACTTGGTACTTCCTGAAGATGCGTCCCTTTGAGCATTAAAGAGCAAATGTCTCGTTTTTCTTCAAAGTAACTTTCTCCCTTTTTCTAAATGTAGGGAGGAGATTCTTTGTTCCACTACCTAAAGAAGGCTTTCTGTTTCATTTTTTTTTTTCATATAGCTGTAAAAGTCTGGGTGGTCTCTAGTTCAGTAAAATGGTGTTGATGGGTTCCTTCCTTTGTTGGAATTTGGTTGAAATGAGGGACAGAATTTTATCTTGCTTTCTAGTTAATATCTAATCAGTATTGTGGAAGTCCACTTCACATATTTAGTGAAAATATTTTAGCTATTTCCTAGTTTTCTTTGCGGGTAATAATTTCCTTGTGCTTTTCATCAGAGCCTCTAAATATGCTTAATATTGGAGGGTATTCTACAGATGGGAGAACCAAGGCATAAGCGTGACTTGTGTAAGGCCATACAGCAACTCAGTGACTAAGTTAAGACTAGAAGTACAGGTTGCACCTCTCTAATCCAGTACCTTTGGGACCCAAGAGGTTTCAAATGAGGGATTTCGCTGGGACAGGGGAGATTAATGCTGCCCAGCCCCTGCTCTTCAGCTTCTACTCCGTGCAGCCAGTTTTCCAGCTTTGGCTTGCTGCCACTGGCAGCTCTCCCATATGGCTGCGGGGGGGTGCTGGTCGGCAGCGCTCTGGCCCTAGCTCCCCTGTGTGGCTGCTGGGGGACACTGGTGACCCAGTACCATGCAGTTGTCTCTCGGGGGGCGCCCAGGATGCTGGCTTTGAGTTGCTCTCCAGTACCAGCTCTCTGATCCAAGCATCCCTGGTCATGCTGGCCCAAGCATGTTGCTGGACCAGAGAGTGCCTGTTTTAGGAGGTGCAACCTGTAACTCTCCTGACTAAGTTCCGTGCATTAAATACTAGATTGTTACTAATCAGTGTCAAAAGGAATAAGTAACTGAATCGTGCTAGTTTACATCTGATCCAGATGGCTAAAATTCATGACTGAAAATTTTTGTTTTATTGAAAATGTTATTTGTGTTGCTAATTCTTGAGAAATTCAAGACAGTATAATCAAATGAACATGAAGTGTTTTTATTCCCTCATAGTAGCATTTCCTTTCAGAGCATTTTTTCCTGCTAAAATGTTGCACTTAAAATACTAAGATGGACTAAAGAAGAAGTCGAAGGCCTCTTTAACGTCTTTTCAGTAAGAACACCACGCACTCAGAAACATCACTGACAAACAAATATCCTATGCAGTTGGCTAATATTTGATCAATATTGTATTAATATTGTACTTCCCCAAGTTAAAGTTGACACATTTAGGTAGACTGTCTATCACATCAGTGCTTGCATTGTAAGTAACATGGACTTGTGCTCTTTAAAGTCACATAAATGCTCTGGAAAAATTCTGCCTTTAGGAGCTGAACCAGTGTGCTGGTTTTGTAGCCTGTGTTAACACCCCCCCACCCCCACCCCAAAAAAAAAACCAAACCAAAAACAACAACAACAACAACAAAAAAACCCACACAGCTTTAGTGTATATAACTTAACAGGAAAAATTTGTTTTGAAATGAAGGATATTATGCCTCTGTATGAAAATTTCTTAATAAAATTTTCAATTCCTATTCTACTCAGTGATTCTGTTTGTGACAAATTACTTCTCTGCCTAAGTACTTGCAGGTTCAAAGCTTAAACTTTTTTTTATTTGTAGCTGTTTTTAAAAATCAAGTAAGATACCCTTAGGCATTTAAAAACCCACTGTGTATTTTATTATAGCACACATTTTTCAAATACATTTTACAAATTCTCAGATGGATTAAAATCACTATTTTAATAAACAAAGCCAAAACACCACACTCAAAAAACTTTAATTTTAAATTGCCTTGGCCTGAATTTGATTTATTTTTTTAAGGCAAAATAGTAAAATCTTCAATGTCACATTATGTACATTTACAATGACCATTTCAGTATCTCAGAATATCTTTTCTTGTTTTTTTTTGGAGGCTGTATTTGTAAGAGAACATCTGAAAACTATTTGCCAGAATGTTTTTAAGGATGTCTTCACATATGATCACATTCTCCCTTTTCCAGTGCAAATTGTCAATGATGAATTATCTTCCAGATTAATTACCATAATTATTCAAATATATGCCTTTGTGAATAAGAGAAGAGGTTCTCGTAATAGTTAAGCACTTCATTTTTTTTAGTTGTGCATTTGAATCCTTGTTTATAACCTTTCATTTTTTTGCAATGCTGAGGGTGAGGAATAGCTCGGTGGTTTGAGCATTGACCTGCTAAACACAGGGTTGTGAGTTCAATCGTAAAGGGGGCCATTTAGGGATCTGGAGCAAAATAGTGACCGGAAAAAAAAAAAAGATGGTGCTTGGTCCTGCTAAGAGGGCAGGGGGTTGGATTCAGCAACCTCCTGAGGTCCCTTCCAGTTCTATGACATGTGTATCTGTAGTTATTGTCAGTGGGGTGGGGTAACTCCATGGCTTGGACATCGGCTTGATAAACCTGGGGTTGTGAGTTCAGTCCTTGAGGGGGCCATTTAGGGATCAGGGCAAATAGATTTAAAAAAAAGAAAAAGAGGGGGGTGGTGCTTGGCCCTGCCAAGAGGACAGGGGACTGGATTCAATGAATTCCCTGGGTCTATGAGATGTGTATGTACATGATGTACTTCCGAGGTGAGTACTCAAACTCATGATTGTATTGCAGTGAGTTACTGAGCATCTTGATTTACATGACTTTTGTTGAGTTGAAATTTGGAAAAGATGTGGACTTTAAGACACTACCAACTTGAAAATTGCACTTTTGAAGATTTTTTTCCTATCGGTGTTATAAATAGTGCTAATGAAGATTAGAGAACCAGAAGAGTTTTTTTGTTGGTTTAGTGCATTTTAAAGCATTTTGGGCATATGCAGTTTGTTTTCCCTACAAAGTTTTCTTTTTCTATTGTTCATGTGGTTCTGATAATAAGGCAAGGAGAAAAACTAAAACCAAAATGCATAAAAGTTGACAGAATGACTTATGGGGTGTGTGTAGTACCTGAAATTGAAATACTATTTCTTATCAATGGGGCTATTTTTAGATAGCAACTGATTTGCCTGCTTGAAGGGAGAGTTTAGTTTCATTCTCAGATATTGTATTGCCAAGAGGATCAAATGAATAAAATCAGATTAAGTTTAAATTGTCACTCCCTTTAGTGAACATTTCTATTAGTAAGTGTCTTATTTATTTATTTTTTGTTAAGTTTGACCTTTTTAAAGGCTTTATCTTTACAGTTCTCCAGTTACTTTGCTTTCCCAGTCTCTTTGAGTGCCAAAAGGCTTTCTTAAACTTGAGTGTATGTTGTGTACTTAATGAAGGATGATGTGAATTTGCCATGTAAAGCTTAAAGATGGTGAATAAGTGTACAGTTAACAATATAAAATAGTTGTTTGTCCTGGATTAAATCTCTCAGAATAGTTTCATTGCTGGCATCTGCAAATAGCAACATTTATGATTTGCAAGAGTTGGCACACTAACATTAATGTAAAATAAACAGTTTTGCAGGCAATATCACTGTATTGTGGGGCCCTTAACCCGTTAACCAACAATTAAGTGCAGTTAGTAGAATTCTAAAGTCAGTCAGTCCTGCTTGATTAAAAAATGTGTCCTAAACGTAATTTTTATAATGGTTTGATACATTTTAAAGAAATAATGGAAGCTCAAGTCTGAATGTTTTGTATCCCCCCCCCCCCCCCCAGGTGGCTTTTCTACTGTTTTCCTGGTGCGAACCCATAGTGGAGTACGCTGCGCTTTGAAGCGAATGTATGTTAATAACATGCCTGATCTCAACATCTGCAAAAGAGAAATAACAATTATGGTAAGAAAAGCAGTTATTTACTGGTATGAAATTGGTATGTATTTGAATGGGAATGTGGCAGTTTTGCTTCTCTAGAGGTGTGAAATTAGGATTGTGGATATTGTCTACTTCTGGAAGATGGAATTTGAATTGTCACATACTCTTGTCAGAGGGCAGAATTGGAGAGAAACCTGTTGAGTGTTTTTTCAAAGATGATTGTTGCATTTGTGTCTGCTGCTGAGATACTGAAAAGATAAATATATAATAAATGCTGAATGAAGGGATAAATATAAGTCTTGATCTCTGATTCAGAATAATATTTGGAGTGACTGATTTGTAATGGTGAAGTGCAGATGCTTTTGATTGTGTTAATGGAACAAGTAAAGTCCATTGTGCAAATAACTTAGAGCCCACCTCTGCAGTATTACAATTCATTTTTTTTAGCAGTCTCAGTATTGCTATCTCTATTTGTACTCAAAATAGTCTATGGTAGCATTCATTGAACATTGCTTCCTGAAAGCTATTGCAAATGTGTTTTTTACTTTTCCATCTTCTGACGCCTAGTTCAAAGGTCTCTGACCATAACTTGCCAATTCACTGCACTTGTCTTATAAGACAAACTCTCTTCCATGTACAAAAGAGAATATACTCACGACCCAAAAAAAGGAATCAAAGGATACTGATAAAGTCTGTGAGGAAGGTTTTTAGTGAAGAGGGCAAAATGTGTTTGGGAATGACTGTTCTAGCTTTTCATTTAATAATTACGTTTGCAGAAAGACATCGTGTTTTAATGCCCAGGAGATAATGTAGAAGCACATTCAGCACTCTGTCATGCAAAGGAGGCAGAAGGCAATTAAACTGAAGTAAGGGATTTGGAGGGTACCGGACTCAATGATCTCTTGAAGTCCCTTCCAGTTCTAGTATTCTGTGATTAATCTGTGATCCTTAATTTTGTTCCCCTTGTGAATTATGTAAAAGAGATCCTCTCAGGGACGTTCACAACTTCAAAATTACAAGTGCCAGTATCAAATAAAGAATTACACGTAACCTTAAAGCTGTTCTGAAGAATGATTCTGTAAAAGTGAAGGTAAAAATGGCATTGGAATTTTCTATAGTTTTGTTTTTAGTTTGTGTCAAATGAGTTTCATTTACAAATTTAAAAAAAAATCTGCCAAACGTGAATTGTAAGGTTTGAAATTAATGTATGTGACAATCAAGAGTTTACTGGCTCAATGATGCTTGTAGCAATCTTGTCTGTGGTATGGTTGTTCACATATAACTAATTGGAACCTGATACACCATTCTGATGTGCAACCCCCTACACCCTCTCCAGCCCCCACCAACCAGGTTTAACTTGCTAGATTTTAAAGCTGTACATGAGAAGAAAGCAGTAAGAACTTTATCTTTGAAACAATATGCAGTGAGTTGATGTCTTAAATAAGGTATACTTTTTATGCCAACCCACTCTCTAGGTATGACAGAAAAATAACCGGAAGGGTGCAGTTGCTGATTTATTTTCCCTCACTTTAGTATCTATGCAATTTATTTCCATTTTATGGACAGCTTTTTAATACAAAAGTTCTGGGTTTTGTATTGCATGTGGAGCTTGTGTAGTGGGTAGGAGTCTTGATTGATATATGTAGAGAGAGTGGAGTCAGTGCCAGAAAAAGATTTAATTGGTCTATGCGTATTTATCTGGGGAACAAATATATAAGATTTGGCTTATGGTTGAATTTAAACTGAAGAAATAAGGAAAATAGATGTGAAGCAAACATGGAGGATGTAGAGGTTCTTTATTTTTCTTAAACACGCAGAAAATTCTTTAGAACCTCTAACAGTCTTGCACTGGGCTACACTAACCTGGGCAGCCTTTCTGCAGTATCAGTAGCATCCTTCAGTCTACGTAGACTATGGAACACGCCCTTCGTAGTTCCGTTTGGCATCCTCATTTGCAGTGTCCGGCTGTGACTGTGAAGACCCACACGAGAGTGACAGTCCTTGCTGCATCTGTTGCATATGTAATGGGTGTCTGGCAGGTCCTTGCTGTGCTTTCTGTGGGCTCGCTTCTCCTTTGCTAGCTGCTTGATCCTGAACTCACCCTTCTGAAGGCCCTTGTATAGTTCCTGCCTCCATCTGCTGCGATTGTCTGCCAGCTCCTCCCAGCTGTCTGGCTTGATGTCTACTTCCCTGAGGTCTCTCTTGCAAACATCTTTGTAGCGCAGCTGGGGGCATCCGAGAGGTCTTTTGCCAGAGGCTAGCTTGCCATACAGGATGTCTTTTGGGATCCTTCCATCATTCATCCTGTGGATGTGGCCAAGCCAGTGGAGCCGCTGCTGCCTGAGGAGGGTGTGCATAATTGGGATTCCAGCTTGCTCAAGGACGGTAGTGTTGGACACTCTGTCCTTCCACGATATTCCAAGGATGCGCCTGAGGCAGCGCAAGTGGAAGACGTTCAGCCTCTTTTCCTGGCGGGCGTACAGGGTCCAAGTCTTGCTGCCGTAAAGGAGGGTGCTGAGGATGCAGGCTCCGTAGACCTGCATTTTGGTGTGAGTGTACAGCTTGTTGTTGTTCCACACTCTCTCGCTGAGTCTGGACAGAGTTGTGGCTGCTTTACTGATCCTCCTATTTAGCTCAGTCTCCAAGGACAGGGTGTCAGTGATGGTGGACCTGAGGTAAACGAACTCGTGGACGACTTCTAACGTACAGTTGTCAGTACTGATTGATGGAGAAACAGCAACGTCCTGAGCAAGTACATTTGTCTTCTTTAGGCTGATGGAGAGCCCAAAGTCCTTGCATGCTTTGGAGAACCGATCCAGCAGCTTCTGAAGCTGGTCTTCTGTGTGTGACACGACAGCAGCATCATCTGCGAACAGCATATCTCTGATGAGGACTTCCCGCACCTTAGATTTAGCTTTCAGCCTTGCAAGAATAAACAGTTTCCCGTCAGATCTTGTGTGCAAAAAGATGCCCTCTGTTGAAGACCCAAAGGCGTGTTTGAGTAGTGCGAAGAAGATCCCGAACAATGTTGGAGCAAGGACGCATCCTTGTTTGATGCTGTTCCTGATGCTGAAAGCATCCGATAAAGTGCCATCATATTGGACGGTTCCTCTCATGTCTTCATGGAAAGGCTGGATCATCTTGAGTAACCGTGGTGGACATCCTATCTCGTGGAGCAGTTTGAACAGTCCATCCCTGCTGACCAAGTCAAAGGCCTTGGTTAGGTCGATGAAGGCAATATAGAGTGGTTTCCTCTGCTCCCTGCATTTCTCCTGCAGCTGCCTCAGAGAGAAGACCATGTCGACGGTAGATCTCTTGGCGCAGAATCCGCACTGATTCAGGATACGCCCTCTCGGCAATCTTCTGGAGTCTGCCGAGGATGACGCGAGCGAACAGTTTACCAGTGATGCTTAGGAGGGAGATTCCACGGTAATTGTTGCAGTGGCTTCTGTCTACTTTGTTCTTATACAAGGTTATGATGTTAGCGTCGCGCATGTCCTGTGGAACCTCTCCCTCTGTCCAGCACAGTGACAGTAGCTCATGTAGGGGTTCCAGGAGAGTGTCTGTGGCGCACTTGATTACCTCTGGTGGTATACCATCCTGGCCCGGGGACTTTCTTATTGCACTGTTGTTGATGGCTTTCTTCAGTTCATCCACAGTTGGTTCCTGGTCCAGTTCGTCCATTACTGGTAGGAGTTCAACGGCATCGAGGGATGAGTCAACCACAATGCTCTCACATGAGTACAGCTTGGAGTAGTGCTTGACCCAGTGCTCCATCTGTTTGGCTTTGTCAGTGATGACTTCACCAGATTTGGATTTCAGCAGTGCCATCTTGTTCTGGGTGGGTCCTAATGTCGTCTTGAAGCTCTCGTACATTTCCCTGAGGTTACCAAAGTCAGCACTGGTCTGGATGCTGCTGCATAGCTTGAGCCAGTAGGCACAGCACCTGGCAGTCTGCTGTACTGTGTTTCTGGCCGCTCTGAGCGCTTGCAGGGTATTCTGGCTCGGCGAACGTTTGTACTCCAGGAGCGCAGTGCGCTTTTTTCGATGGTTGGAATCATCTCATCGGAGTTAACTTCGAACCAGTCATTTGTGTTTCTAGCTCTTTTTCCAAACACTGACAAGGCCATGTTGTACATTGTATCCCTCAGATGCTGCTATCTGGATGTCACATCGGCGCCCCCAGGGTTGCTGCGCAGATTCTCCTTGAGGGTGGCTCTGAACTTTTCAGCTCTCTCTGAGTTAGCCGTCTTTCTGGCATCGATGCGGGGCGTTCCAGTTGGTTTAGAGCGGTGCGGCTTCTTGGGAATCACCTTGAGTTTGGAGCAAACTAACAAGTGATCTGTATCGCAGTCAGCACTATGATAGCTGCGTGTCAGAAGGACGTTTTTGAGGTTATCACGTCTAGCAATGAGCAGGTCTAGTTGATGCCAGTGTTTTGAGCGTGGGTGTCTCCATGACACTCTGTGCTGTGGCTTTGTTTGGAAAAATGTGTTTGTGATGCACAGCTTGTGGTACGTGCAAAGTTCAAGAAGACGCTGACCATTTTCATTCATTTTTGCCACACCAAAGTGGCCTAAGCAGGAAGGCCACGAGTCACGATCAGCTCCAACTCTCGCATTGAAGTCACCCAGAATGTACAGTTGTTCGCGAGCAGGTATTTGCGCTATGGCAACACTAAGCACGTCATAAAACTTGTCTTTTACTTCCAGTGCAGCGTACAGAGTTGGGGCATAAGCGCTGATCAGGTGGGCAGGACCGGCGCGAGTTTGAAGTATGACCTGAAGGAGTCTTTGTGATCCACCCATGACTAATTCCACCATTTGTAGAAGGGTGTTTCTGATGGCGAAGCCAACACCATGCTCCTTGGGTTCTTCTTGGGCTTTACCCTGCCAGAAAAAGGTGAAGTCCTTTTCCTTTAGAGATCCTAAATCTGCGAGACGTGTCTCTTGTAGAGCAGCAATGTCAACTTGGAGACTCTTCAGTTCCTCATCGATGACAGTGGTCTTCTGGGTGTCGCTGATGTCCTGAAGATCTTCAGTCAGACCTGTCAGCGTGGTCCATACATTCCAGCAAGCAAGCTTAAAACTTTGATGGTTTACTTTTCTTGTTGATTTTCTTATTGGTTTGCCTGATGCTCAGCTTTCAGGTCACTTGTCAAGTTTGGGAACCTTAAGCCTCACGCACCCAGTGAGGCAGGTGAACTGTGGTGGGACAGTACCCTATTGGCTGGGGTCTGCCCAGCTTGAGGCGGGCGGTGACTGTCCAGTGAGATGCGATGATCTCTCCCACCGTCGGAGGCAACCCCTGGCGCTCGTTCTCTACGCCAATCGAGCAAGAGCTTATAACCAGTATCTTTTACCTCCTGTGTTGGTTCAACAGTGTTAGTGATGCTGGAGTACCTCTCCAGGCGTGAGCTTGGGCGATTATTGGGACCCTGGGCTGCCCAGACGCCAGTGTTCCCCTCTCAGCTTTACTGATATAGTCCAAAGGAGAGGATAACCTCTACGTCTGGTACCAGCTCAGCTGCAGGAGTTGCCAGGTCAGTGCCAGAAGTTGGCACAGAACCGCCTTAGGACTCCCCTCTGGATTTTCTGTCAGGGTTTACTCTCTTAGCCTTGCTCCTTTCCAGGATCACCCACAAGGCAGTGGGGCATGGAGAACGTGGGTACGGTCCCACTACCTCTTGCATCTCCCTGGCGCCACATGTCCTCCAAAGCTCCCCGTGACGACCTCCTCGCCTCCCTAGGACCCTCCTCCCCACCCCTCTGCCTCTCATCGGCTACCATCACCCCCCAGATCCTCCCTCCCTGTCCCCTTTTCCCCCATCCACTCCCATGTCTCCCGACTGCACCACTCTGCCCCCTATCAGTTCTTGTTGCCCCCAGGTCCCCCTTCCCCTGGCCTCTCCGCACCTGGCCACACGCTGCTGCAGCCCCACGTCCTCCAGGAAGGCGCCGATCTCGCAGCCCAGCCACACACCCTGGGTCCCAGCCAAAGCTACCAACTCTTCATCTGGCTACTGCTGTCCCTGGAGCCCCACAGATCTGGTGCGGCGCGTGCATGCAGGGAGTGCAGGACTGGGCCTGGTAGCCATGCAATCTGGCCCAGCACGCCGCAAGCAGCCTCCATGGGTGCTGTCATCCTCACAGCCGTACCAGACCCCCCAAACCACTTGCCCACCACTGACATCCCTCGATCTTGCCCCCCCTCCCCCGGCTCCTCATGCTGCAGCGGGTCCCTCAGCTCCAGCCAGCAGTTGAGGATGATGCTGCCTCTTACACCTGAAGAAGTAACTAGCTCCCTCTAAGCTCCCCCTCTAGACTCCCCTCTCAAAACTCCCTCCTGTTAGCAACCACCCTGTTGGCATGCTTCCTGGTCGCTTGCCAGCAGGGCTTTAGAGCTCTCGCCTACCTGAGAGAGCCCCTCCTTCTGACTACCGATCAGCCAGTCGGCATGCAGCCTGAGCACATGGCCAGCCTGAGCACGTGGCCTTTCAAACAGACAGACAGCTCAGTACTCCAAACGCCAGACAGACAAACCCAGGCCCAGAACCCCCAAACCTAGGCACCCACACACTCCAGAGAGCCACTTACCCAAAAGTGCTGTAGTTTGCCCCCTCCTTCCCCAGGAGAGCCCCTCTCAAAACTCTCTCCTCTTAGCAACCACTCTGTTGGCATGTTGTTTCTGCAAAGAGGCACAATATCCACGTGTTCTGCCCTTAATATAACTTTATCAAATCCGTTCTGAGCAGCATCTAATACACAAAGCATGATGAATATGACTGCATATCCATGTCTTTTACCTGATGTTTCTTCCTGGTGAGCAAGAGTTCTCTCTCTCTCAAATGTACAGTACAACTCTTTTAAAGATACTTGGCATATTGAAAGTGGTCCTAATAAAGACCCAGTATCTAATGAACTTCTCTTGATTCTCATATTGCTGTCATGTTTTCTGTAAATCTATGGGGAAGAAAGGGTCTTAATTCTTTTATATAGGAAAAACTGTTAAAGAACAGTTTGTTAGTCCAAAAGCCACAATCAAGGAAGAAGGCAGTATCGGTTAGACAGCTGACCTGGTTTAGAGGGGTAGTGAAGGCAACTATAAACAATAATTTTAAAAAATTTAAGAAGAGAGATACTGGTAGCAAGAAATATAAACTAGAAACTAATATTTGTAGAAAACATACCAGGAAGGCAAAGGAAACCCAGGAGACTTCTATGGCCAGCAGAGTTAAGGACAGTAAGAAGTTATTAAAAGTATAGCTATAAAAAGAATCCTGAGATTGGCATTGCTCCGTTATTAGATGCAAATGGTAGAATTATTAATAATGCAAAAAAGGAAAAAGTCTTCAGTAGAGGTTTGTGTTCTGCATTTGAGGAAAAGCATATGATGTAGTCTCATGAAAACACTCTTTCCAGTCTACTGGGATCTTGGGAGCATACTGAGTAATAGCTGTTCGAGTTCTAAATCAGCACGTCCAGATAACTTGCACTAGAGTTTCAATAGCTGACTGAGGAGCTTACTGGAATTAATATTGATTTTTTTCAATAACTCTTGGACCACTGGGGAAGTTCCAGAAGAGTGGAAGGAGACTAATGATATACCAATATTTAAAATAGGTAAATGGGATCAAGTTGCTTGAATTTTGACTTATTTTCCATTGGTTCTTTTTAATACAGGTTGCAATTTTTAAATCTGTTACTCTTCTGTCTGGCAGCATTCATGGTCCAGAATGACTATGGATGTTCCAGGACCAGAGAGTCTAGGGGCTGGGGCTGGGCTGGAGAGGCAGCTGGTAGCCTGGCAGGGCTGGAGACAGAGCCACTGCCTGCTCCACGGGGGCTGGGGACCAGAGATATCCTGCCTACCCTCGAACATCTGGGCAAGAGCCAGAGTCCTGGGGGAACGGGAGGCTGGGCTGCCTGGGGCAGAGGTCCTGGGCCTCCTTAGGCCAGCCAATTCTCTTGTTGAGGACCTGTCAGGTCCTTCCCATGCCAAACCAGAGAGGTGCAACCGGTAGTAACAGTCCATTAATGTATTTTGATTGTAGTTGCTAAATCTTAACATTTTGGAGTATGTCTTAAGAATGTTCTTTATTACTTTCATCATTCTTTTGAAATAAAGCTGGTGTTAGTGAAAGTTGCTAAACTGACAATGAACCTGACTACCTACATGGGTGCAGCATAAATTGTCAGTACAACCATATTCACGTTGTCCTGCCCATGGTGTCTGAGTCATCTTTTGGAGGAATTACTTTTGTACTGTATCTGATTCTTGGTGCCTGTGTGGGTCAAAGATGGAGTTGACTGCTAACATTTCTTTTGTGTGGGCACCTATCCCCAGGTATATAGCTGAGACCTACTCACTTGACACAAATTCCTAAGTAGTTGTTACAATGCGTTATCAAAAGTTAGCTGGGGTGATTCAAGCATGGTGTTGAGATGAAACACTCCATGTTGTAAGAATTCTCCAGTCCTCTATGCAGACTTCATACTTTAGAGCTTACTTTCACATGATTCAAAATGTTTCTCTCTTTGGTTTCAGAAAGAACTGTCTGGGCACAAGAATATTGTGGGCTATTTGGATTGTGCTGTTAATTCTGTTAGTGACAATGTGTGGGAGGTGCTCATTTTAATGGAATATTGTCGAGGTAAGTAAGCTAGACTAGGATTTTTTTTTTTTTTTTTTTTGTGAACATAAAATACAGCATGCTTCAAGCTTGGTAGAATGCCAGAATCTGACCTTTTCACCTCTATGTATGGTTGGAATGCCAGTGATTACTTTTTAAAATCACTAATAGTCCTACTTACAATTGATAGAGTAGCCTTCTTGTGACTCTAGCATTGTTTTTATCAAGGATTAATTTCTTCTGGGATCTGAAATGGTTTTTTGCTCACAATTACACAAAAGTGCCGGCTCCAGCAGGGGCTCCGTGCGCTGGCTGTGCACTCTGGTGGGGGCTTCAGCCGCAACCCCACACCGCAGCAGGAGGCTTGCTCTTCCTCCTTTCCCCCTGCGGCAGGGGCTCCGGCTCTGGCCTTGTCCAGGCTGCTGGCTGCATGGGGTGAGGAGGGGCAGGGCTGAGCTCCCACCCTTTGCCTACCAATGATAATTGGCTCGTATTCCATGTGTTCTGGGGATTTCCAACCCCCACATCATTCATTCTCCTCATCCCTCACTCTGTAGTGTCTCCCTGCCTGCTCCCTCTCTTCCTCTGTCAAACTACCGCAAACGCCCTCTGGCCAGTTCCATTGCTTGCCATGCAGGCTTTTGGAAATACAGTCTCTGAGGCTGTTCTGGGGTACTACAGCAGGAGGAGGATTAATTGGTGGGCCAAACTGTGCAGATAAAATCAGTCAGTGCCCACCGCATATATTATTTGTAGGTACGCTTTGTGCAAGGCAAGTACTCTGGCTCCCAGCAGTGACAGCATGGTAACAGTTCCCACTCTTTCTTGCCATCAACAGCAGTGAGACTCATGGTGCCAAAAATTCACCTACAGAGGTCATGTTTGATTCTTTGGTTTTCCTGGGGAGAATAGGTAGGTAAATCCCTGCCGAGACAACTGAACACCTATAGGTGAGACTTAGGTAATGACACAAGCAAATTGGCATTTCTGAATCCTTCAGAGCTCTCTTCAAACTCAAATTTCTGCCCAGTTTTTGCATTTCCAAAAGCAGCTGTTAAGCCAGTCCCACTGAATAATTCATCTTTCTTGGTTGTCTTTCTAAATAATAGCTGAATGACCAGCCATAGATCTCCCCTCCCCCCCCACCCCCCTTTGAGCCAGTCCTTTATATTCTGCTGGAAGAGAAGGCAATTCTTTCCTATAGGGCCCAGCTAAGGAAAATGCGAAAGCTCAGCAAATGTCTCTAAAACGGCAGTGAAAATAACACTTGAATTGTATTGAATTAAATAAGCATTATATTTTGTCAACTAGGCTCATATTAAGAATGAGCAACTGATAAAATAAGACCATACCTAAATCTCAAGGGAGACACCCTCCGCCCCAAGCCATGGTCACTGGAGGGTCCTGTGCTCTGGTGGGGGCTCTACCCCTCCTTCTTTGGATCAAAATTTATTCTAATAGTTTATCTGAAAAACTGAAGTGTTAGGATCCATTTATGATGAATCCAGAGAAATGCCTGGGCTTTAATTTTTCCGTGTCTTCTCCATGTGAAAACAAAATATTCTATATAAGCCAGTGCATTAGGTGTTTAAAATGTGTCAGGTGCCTTCCCTTTGTGGGTGTTTGGCCTTTGTCTTCATTTCCAGTAGAAGCAGTTAGTGAAAATAAGGTGCTTTTAGTTTTTTGGGGATTGACGGGCTGATTTGAGTTTTGATATGTTGGGGTTGTCAGTACAGTATTTGCAATTTGGTAGTGTGTTTAGGAGTCCAGACAGAAACCAGGATGCCACAAAAGACCTGAATCTGAGTCCTCACCCTGATGTCTCCATATCTTTGCACTTGGATGCTTCTCCCCCATTAACATCTGCACCCTCACACTGGGATCCCTTGCCCATGGCCAGGATAACTGAAAGTGAAATCTATCTTCCCCACCCCACTGACTGCAGAGGCACGTCAGCCTTGGGTGGCTCCTTGGCCAGCATGGTTCGTGTCATGTCAGAGGCAGCCAGCGTGGTTTCCTGGACTGAGTAACACCCTCTTGCAGGCAGGATGGTGGGCACTGTTGAAAATCCATGAAAGATCTTGCAACAGTTGCACATGATGATGTTTTGTGGTTTTTAAAAGATGAAAACCAAGGAAATGACATGGAAAAAATGTTAAGGATATTCAGGTTGCAAAGTCAAGCTCTCTGTGTACGCAAACAGTAGAAATGAGGTCACTAGTTGTGCAAAATGCACCAAGAAAGAGCTGCCCTTTAATTATGTGATTGCATATTTCCCTTTCTCTTGCTCAGGCTCTAGTAGTCTCTGCTTCATTCAGTGCATAAGTAGGGCTTCTGAATGCTTGACTTTGCATTTCTAATTGTGTGGGAATAATGTCTCTTATTGAACCAACTTCAGTTTAGTGAAAGAATCAAACTCCACACAGCTAATTCCACATTTATTTCTCCCATATCCTGGGACAAACACAGCTGCAACACTGTAAACAGTTAATTGTGTCTTTAGACTATATAAAAATATGTTAAAAAGTATAGTGTACTGCTGTTAATCCTAAAAAAGTCAATTTTGATTTATTTTACCAGTTGAGTTCAAAATTTTGAGTAGTATTGTGATTTTTGTGGAGCTTTTCTTGTTAAATGAGAGGAGATGAGAGAATTTGTACAGCACACACTAAACACCACCACTATCCTAACTTCTGTCTGCAGTTATATTACAAGTAAAAGATAACTTGTGAATCACAGTGGAACTCTTCAAGAGCCTCTTTCCCCTGGGTCCAGACGATGAAGATGTCATCATTGTAGCGCAAGTAGAGGAGGGGTACTAAGGGATGAGAGCTGAGGAAGCGTTGTGATGAGACTGAGGCACAAATGATGGCAGAGCTTTGTGACTTTGTCCTCATCCTCAACTACTTCAGATTTGAGGACAATTTATACCTTCAAATCAGTGGCACTGCTATGGACACCCGCAAGGCACCACTGTATACCAACACTTTCATGGCTAGCCTAAAAGAACGCTTCCTCAGCTCTCGTCCCTCAATGCCCCTCCTCTGCTTGTGCTACGCTGATGACAGCTTCTTCATCTGGACCCATGGGAAAGAGGCTCTTGAAGAGTTCCACCGTGATTTCAACAGTTTCCACCTCACTATCAACCTCAGCCTGGACCAGTCCACACTAGAGATCCACTTCCTCGACACTACTCTGCAAATAGGTGATGCTCACATAAATACCACCCTATACCAAAAACCCATGTGCTGCTATGCTTACCTACACACCTCCAGCTTCCATCCAGGCACACTACATGATCCACTGTATACAGCCATGCACTAAGGTACAACCACATCTGCTCCAATCACTCAGACAGACAAACATCTACAAGACCTTTACCAAGCTTTCCTGAAACTACAGTACCCACCTAAGGAAGTGAGGAAACACATTGACAGAGCCAGATGTGTACCCAGAAGCCATGTGCTACAAGACAGGCCCAACAAGGAAAACAAAGAACACCACTGGCCTTTACATACAGCCCCCAGCTAAAGCCTGTCCAGCGCATCAGTGATCTACAACCATGCTAGACAATGCTCCTTCACTCTGACAGACTTTGGGAGGCAGGCCTGTCCTCAGCTACAGACAGCCTGCCAACCTTAAACAAATTCTCACCAGCAACTATAGACCATGCCACAGTAAGTCTAAACCTGGAACCAATCCCTGCAACAACCCTCACTGACAGCTCTGCTCACATATCTATGCCAACGATATCACCACAGGGCCTAACGTTAACCACACCATCAGGGGCTCTTTCACCTATACATCTACTGATATATTATATGCCATCATGTGCCGGCAATGCCCTACTGCAATTTACATTGGCCAAACTGGACAGTCTCTACATAAAAGAATAAATGGACATAAATCAGACATCAGGAATGGTAACAAACAAAAACCTGTAGAAGAACACTTCAGTCTGCCTGGACACTGAATAACAGATTTAAAAGTAGCACTTCTGCAACAAAAAAATTTCAAAAATAAAACGGAGAGAGAAATTTCTGAGCTGTAGTTCATTTGCAAATTTGATTCCATCAACAACAGTTTGAACAGAGACTGGGAATGGTTGGCCCATTACAAAAGCAGTTTCTCTGCTCTTGATGTTCACACCTCCACATTAGCAGCTGACAATGAGCCACATCCCCCCCGACTGAACTGACTTGATTTCTCCTCTCTTGACTTTCACAACTCCACATTAACTGCCGATAATGCGCCACGTCCTCCCTGACAGAATAGACCGTGTAAGCTCTGGCCCTCCCCTTTACTGAGATTCCCTCTTTAAATCCTCCTTTGAAATCCCTCCATTAATGCATCTGGTGAAGCGGGTCTTTGCGCACAAAAGCTTATGCTCCAAAATATCTGTTAGTCTGTAAGGTGCCACAGGACTTCTTGTTTTTGAAATTAGGTGTTTATATCAACAGTTGGTTTACTGGGGTGCTAAAAATAGTTCTCATTTTGATTAACTGCAGTCTTCCCTTTCACCATGCACACATTTCTTCTGAGATTTGAACTTCTAAATTTCAGTATGTAAAATGTAGTAGTACAAAAAAAGGTGGCTTGTCCATTTGTTGGTTTAAAGTGTGGTTTTGAAGCTAGTGGGAGCAAAACTTGCTCAGCCTCTGAAAAGAAGGCTTGTAATCTCTATTTCTATGTATAGTACAACTAAATCCATCCATTTTCAGTTTAATCTGATTTTTTTGCCAAAAGAAGAAAAAACCCAAATTTTACAAGAAGCATTATTTGCAAAATTCAGTACATTGCAGGAGATAGATGTATTAAGATAATACATTAGTCTGTGTATATATGCAAGCTGCCTGTTCAAATAAGGCTATGTATTGGTCTGGAAGATGCACGCAATAAACAGGAATGTATGCAATCTCCTCCTGAAGTGTGTGCAGATTTCAAGCTGTTAAATAACAACTTCTGTTTGTAAATGTACTTTTACCTTGATTGCAGTATAAATGAGGTAAAAAAATAAGTTGCTAATACTGGAGAGTGTTAATGCATTTCTCTTGTTTGATCCACTGCTTTTGAAGCCATAATTCATAGCTTTTGGTTTCTGAATCGAACTAATGGGGGACAGTCTTTTATTTTTGGAACCTCTACCTTCTGAACTAACTTCACCTTCCTTCCAGCACAGGTTGCACCTCTTAAAACTAGCACTCTCTGGTCCAGCAATATTCCTCATCCACCAGCTCTGGGTGGTGTCGTGGAGCTGCATCTGGAGGCAGCGTCCCCCTGCAGGGTCCGGGCTCAGGGCGCCTGCTGTGGTGGCCATCTGCAGCGCCAGGGACCTGCGGCCAGATGGCCAGCGGGTCAGCATTAGCTTCCTCTGGTCCAGCAAAATCCCTTGTTTGGAACCACTGAGGTTCCCGGAGTGCTGGACCCAGAGAGGTGCAATCTGTATGTCTTGGTGACTCGGTCAATATATTCTTTCTGAAGCAGAGGAATTGAATGGATTTCTTCAGATAGCTGTTCTTGGGCATCAAACTGATCTGCTGTCAAGGCTTTTCAGGATAAAGATGTGTATTTAAAAATTGTATTGGAGAGAAAATATATTCCTCTGCATAAGAAATCCCTGAGTTCAAAGGCTGTTGAACAGTTGTCATTGTGACAAGTTTCAGAGGGGTAGCCACTTTATTTTGTTTCAGCAAGGAAGAGGAGGAGTCCTGTGGCACCTTTAAAGATGAACAAATTTATTTGGGAGTAAACTTCTGTGTGCTGGAACTCACTTTGCCAGATGCGTGAAGTGGAAACTTTAGTTTGGCAGGTATATATGCACATGTAGGTATATACATTTGCTCCAGTCCCTCAGACAGAGAGAAACACCTACAGCATCACTATCAAACATTCTTAAAACTACTGTACTCACGTGGGGAAGTGAAGCAACAGATTGACAGAGCCAGCCAGGTAACCAGGAGTCACCTGCTACAAAGTTAACAGAATGCCGCTGGCCATCACTCCCAGCCCAGTGCAACATCAAGATTGTACAACGTATTCCAGAAGATGATCCTTAACTCTGGTAGACCTTGGGAGGCACACAACTCTCCCTTGGGTACCCAGTAACAGACGTGAAAGGTTCAGTAAAACAAATCTTCCAAAATAGACTTCAGTGTGAAATTGCAGAATTGGAATTCATATGCAAACTTGTCACTATTAGACTGGGTCTGAATAGAGACTTATAGTGGCTAGCTCACTACAAAAAGTAACTTTTCCTCTGGTATTCGCACCTTCCCATCAACTGTTGGGAACAGCCCACATCTAATTTCTGCATGCCAAACTGAAGTTCCCACTCCATACGTCTGTTGAAGTAGGTTCCAGCTGGTGAGTTTATGCCCAAATAAATTGATTAGTTTTCATTGTATCTTACTAATCTAATTGTTGACAGTTACTCCCTGTTGCTTTTGTCACTGAGACGTAGACGTTAAGAACAGAAGAAAGCAGCATGATCATCTTGAATGACCTGTACAAAAAAACCAAAAAAATTACACCACAAAATTTTCACGCCTTGTTTCCTACATTCAGCTCCATAACTTTAAGATGAGCTAGAGCATGTCCACCAGCCTATGTCATTGTGATACTCTTTGTACTGGTACTCTCTCTTATTACTTTCCCTATATGGTGCCTGAGTGTTGAGCAATGTTTATTACTTTGAGACAGAAGTCCTAATTCATGCGGCCAGTGAATCTGCTAAAGGAGAAACAAAACAGGTATTTTTACCTGTAATTTTGCCTACCTTATTATGACTTTAATTCTTTGGATGTATTTACCTTATTATTTATTAAGGTTTTTTATTGTTTAGGCAGGCAAAGAAGTGATGTCAACGGACAGATATTGCAGCAATGGCACCTGCATAATGGGGGCTTATTTTCTACACTTCAAAATTGTAATTTTGTTTGTCAGGTTTGCAAGGATTTGGGAAAGGGCAGCAAGTCCGTTAGTGTGGGCGGGTTTCAGATTTCAATTCTAAAAATACCTTTTGTTGCTATTCGGTGGGATTAGGCACTGATTTATCTTCTGTTTAGCGTAGTGGAGTCTTATTAGGAGTTAATAACATTGAGTAACTAACTCTGCCTGTTCTGTAGATGTCTGCAAGGTTTGCATTAGCCCCAAGGGAAAAATGACAAGAGTGGTTGTTTAAAAATGTGTGTTAATTTTTTTTGACACAAGGGTGAAAAATTTTGATTGGCTGCATGCATGTAGGTAATATTTTAAACAGAAACACATGATTTGTTTGATTAAATGCCACATAGTGTTTTAAAAGACAGTTAAAAAATTGTTACTTTTACTAAGTTTTATGTTTCTGTTGTAGCGGGGCAGGTTGTGAATCAGATGAATCAGAGACTTCAGACAGGCTTTACTGAGCCGGAAGTACTGAGGATATTTTGTGATACCTGTGAAGCTGTTGCCAGGTTGCATCACTGCAAAACCCCAATAGTTCACCGGGACCTAAAGGTAAGAGTTCCAATAAAAATTAATGAGCTGAAATCTTTGCCGCTATTAAGCAGCGATCAAAAGATGACATGGCATGTGGAGAATGTCTCAGTGTTCACATGATGCCCTCTTTAATACCAGGAGGGGAGAATCTGCAGACTTTTACCCAGAAGATAAAATGAGAAATATTCGGCATCACATTAAGAACATAAGAACGGCCATACTGGGCCAGACCAAAGGTCCATCCAGCCCAGTATCCTGTCTGCTGACAGTGGCCAGTGCCAGGTGCCCCAGAGTAGGAGAACAGAAGACAACAATCAAGCAATTTTATCTCCTGCCATCCATCTCCTGCCCTTGTACTGAAGGCTGGGGGCACCATACTTTACTCTTGGCTAATAGCCATTTATGGACCTAACCTCCAAACATTTATCAAGCTCTATTTTAAACTCTGTTAGAGTGCTGGCCTTCACAGCGTCCTCCGGCAAGGAGTTCTACAGGTTGACTGTGCGCTGTGTGAAGAAAAATTTTCCTTTTATTAGTTTTGAACCGACTACCCATTAATTTCATTTGGTGTCCTCTAGTTCTTATATTATGGGAACAAGTAAATAACTTTTCAATATTCACTTTCTCCACACCATTCATGATTTTATATACCTCTGTCATATCGCCCCTCAATCTCCTCTTTTCTAGTCTGAAAAGTCCCAGTCTCTCTAGCCTCTCCTCATATGGGACCCTTTCCAAACCCTTAATCCTTTTAATTGCCCTTTTCTGAACTTTTTCTAATGCTAGTATATCTCTCTTTGAGGTGAGGAGACCACATCTGCACGCAGTACTCAAGATGTGGGCGTACCATAGTTTTATATAGGGGAAGTATGATATTCTTCGTCTTTATTTTCTATCCCTTTTTTAATAATTCCTAACATCCTATTTGCTTTACTGACTGCCACTGCACACTGCGTGGATGTTTTCAGAGAACTATCCACTATAATTCCAAGATCCCTTTCCTGATCTGTTGTATCTAAATTTGCCCCCATCACATTGTATGTGTAATTGGGGTTATTTTTCCCAATGTGCATTACCTTACACTTACCCACATTGAATTTCACTTGCCATTTTGCTGCCCAATCACTCAGTTTGCTGAGATCTTTTTGAAGTTTTTCACAATCTACTTTGGTTTTGACTATCCTGAGCAGCTTGGTATCATCTGCAAACTTTGCCACCTCACTGCTTACCCCTTTCTCTAGATCATTGAACAAGTTGAACAGGATTGGTCCCAGGACTGACCCTTGGGGAACACCACTAGTTACCCCCCTCCATTGTGAAAATTTACCATTTATTCCTACCCTTTGTTTCCTGTCTTTTTAACCAGTTTCCAATCCATGAAAGGATCTTTCCTCCTATCCCACGACCACCTAATTTACGTAAAAGCCTTTGGTGAGGGACCTTGTCAAAGGCTTTCTGGAAATCTAAGTATATTATGTCCACTGGATCCCCCCTGTCTGCACGTTTGTTAACCCCTTCAAAGAACTCTAGTAAGACACGACTTCCCTCTGCAGAAACCATGCTGACTTTTGCCCAACAAATCATGTTCTTCTACGTGTCTGACAATTTTATTCTTTACTATTGTTTCTACTAATTTACTAGGTACTGACGTTAAACTTTCCGGTCTGTAATTGCCAAGGTCTCCTCTAGAGCCCTTTTTAAATATTGGTGTTATATTAGCTGTCTTCCAGTCATTGGATACCGAAGCTGATTTAAAGGATAGGTTACAAACCACCATTAATAGCTCTGCAGTTTCGCATTTGAGTTCTTTCAGAACCCTTGGGTGAATGCCATCTGGTCCTGGAGACTTGTTACTGTTTAGTTCATCAATTAGTTCCAAAACCTCTTCTACTGACACTTCAGTCTGGGACAGTTCTTCAGATTTGTCACCTACAAAGGATGGCTCAGATTTGGGAACCTCTGTAATATCCTCAGCCGTGAAGACCGAAGCAAAGAAATCATTTAGTTTCTCTGCAATGACATTATCTTCCTTGATTGCTCCTTTTATATCTCTGTCGTCCAGGGGGCCCACTGCTTTTTTAGCGGGCTTCCTGCTTCTAATGTACTTAGAAAACATTTTACTATTGTTTTTCGAATTTATGGCTAACTGTTCCTCCAATCTTTTTTGGCTTTTCTAATTACATTTTTACACTTAATTTGGCAGTGTTTATGTTCCTTTCTATTTTCCTCACTAGGATTTGACTTCCACTTTTTAAAGGATGCCTTTTTATCTCTCACTGCCTCTTTTACATGGTTGTTAAGCCACGGTAGCTCTTTTTTAGGTCTCTTACTGTGTTTTTTAATTTGGGGTATACATTTAAGTTGGGCTTCTAATATGGTGTCCTTGAAAAGTTTCCATGCAGCCTGCAGGGATTTTACTTTATTTACTCTACCTTTTTAATTTCTGTTTAACTAACCTCCTCATTTTTGTATAATTCCCCTTTTTGAAATTAAATGCCAGAGTGCTAGACTGCTGTGGTGTTCTTCCAACACAGCAATATTAAATATTATTATATTATGGTCACTATTTCCAAGCGGTCCTGTAATAGTTACTACTTGGACCAGATCCTGCATTCCAGTCAGTACTAGATCGAGAATTGACTCTCCCCTTGTGGGTTCCTGTACCAGCTGCTCCAAGAAGCAGTCATTTAAGGCATCGAAATTTAATCTCTGAATCCCGTCCTGAGGAGACATGTACCCAGTCAATATGGGGATAATTGAAATCCCCTATTACTGAATTTTTTATTTTGATAGCCTCTCTAATCTCCCTTAACATCTCAGCATCACTATCACTGTCCTGGTTAGGTGGTCGATAATATATTCCTAGTGCCATAGTCCTATTCAAGGAAGGAATTGCTATCCATAGTGATTCTGTGGAACAATTTGATTCATTTAGGATTTTTACTTCATTTGAGTCTATATTATCTTTCACATATAGTACCACTCCACCACCTGCATGACCTGTTCTGGCTTTCCAATATATTTTATATCCCGGTATGATTGTGTCCCACTGATTTGTCCTCATTCCACCAGGTTTCTGTGATGCCTATTATGTCAATCTCCTCCTTTGATAAGAGTCAAGGAGTGGATACCGGTACTAATGGTGACTGATGTATTGATGGAGTTATTGTTTTATTTTTATGCTACATTTCTTTGGAATTTTCATAATAGGAGTTAGCACATTTGTCATCTGTAAGAAAGTTAGAAGGAAGACTTAGCTCCTTTCTGTGAAATTGGATGCCACACTGCTTTTCACTTCTCAGTTTGTCAATTTACCTGATTGTTTCATTTTTCCTTTTAAGGTAGAGAATATATTGTTGAATGACAGTGGAAACTATGTCCTTTGTGACTTTGGCAGTGCCACTAATAAATTCCTTAATCCTCAGAAAGATGGTGTTAATGTAGTTGAAGAGGAAATTAAAAAGTAAGTTCACTTAAATGGCTATACATAAGCGCTAATTTTTTTTAGCAGCACAGAACTTGTTATATACATTAATGAAAACTTAAGGGCCTAATTAAGAAAAAAATAATATTCATGCTGATAGAAGTTGGGCACTTAAATCAATTAGCAGGAGTGGTTTTTTCCAATTCCTTAGTAATGATTAGGACTGTGCTAATACCTAAAATAGACATAGCAAGGTGCTAGAGATACTTGGTAATGTGATGGTACTTCCGTTAACTTACAGGCAATTCCTGCAAAATTTAAAGTTAATGTGTTAACAGCAGAGTGTCAATGTCAGTTACAAAAAGTTTGAAACCTCCAGGTAGTACATTGTATTTAGAATGTATGCAACTTTGTGTTGCTTTTAGTGTCTCATCTCTTTCTCCCTAATATCTTGCTGTTTTCTAAGCCTTGCTTTGTTCATGTTTAGGTCCCCAACTTGCAATTTACAGCATACAAGTGAACTATTGTACCAGTGTATATTGTTAATTATGGAAGTGCCAGACCTTAAATTCAGAGTTACTTGAAGTGCAAATCTGTTAGCACAGTGAAGTCCTGATCCTGTGTTGGGACAGCTGGGTGCTATTGAAAAAACTACTAATAAGAACAGGCTCCATCAGTCTGCATGATTGCTGGCACTGAAAAAGGGCTTTGTACTGTTTAAGGTCTAGATCTGTCTTAATGATGAATCCAGTAACACACATGCCCTTTTTTCATTTGGTTTAATCAGAGAACTTATGTATTTGTTCAAGTTTAAAATGGTTTATTTTCTTGTCTGCTAAAAATAATTAGTGCTGAAGAGTGTGTGTTATTCAGTTAGTACTTCCATACTTTAAGATGTATATTTATTTTCCATTTATGAAACTACCACTTACGGTAGATACATTTGGGAATACACGTGGTTGTTAATTAGCAAGAATCAGTCCTAAGATGTAATTTCAGCATCTGTGTTTGGCTTTGAATGCAATATTTATCAAGAAAAATTACCAAGAAATAGAAGCAGGCGTTCTGCTTTGAAATCTCTCTCTTGACTTTTCTAGCTCCATCATTCTCTTTCTGTGTGTTGCTTTTCCAGCATTATCTTCATGTTAAGAACTACACCAGGAGACTAATCTGTTAATGTGTAATACCTATAGACTAGTATGAACACAAATGAGAAGTTAAAATTCCACAATCTAAAATGTAATTTTGAATTAGTTTTTCTTGGCTGCTTCTGAAAATAATGTATGACAAGAATAAAATGTTTCTTTCCCTGATCTGGTTAAAACAGGGTGTTACAGCTGATACCATAAACTTTTTTGTGTTCCTAAACTTGGTGTGTTTGATTTGCAATACTTGTGTCTTTGTGTAATTCTTCTAAAATTATAGAAAAGAACAAAAGATTTTTTCCACAAAAGAAAAGTTTCATCTGATTTAGGAGCTGCATGTCTGCTTGTGTGTCCTCATTGGATGGTCAGTGGTTAATCCACATGGTATCATTTGTTGACAGGAGTGCCACAAATGGCTTACATAGTGTGTAAGTAATCTGTAGTGGGCAGTTATCCATATTAAAAAAGATTAGTTTATGAATGATAGGTAGTAGAGGTATACTGCAATTCTAAGAAAATCTTCTATTTAATCTTGGTTATAATTTACTTATTTTCTGGTAGGTATACAACACTGTCATACAGAGCTCCTGAAATGATCAATCTTTATGGAGGAAAGCCAGTTACTACCAAGGCAGATATCTGGGTAAGAAATATAAAAGGTAGTCTGATTCTTGTACAGTTGTTCTGCTTTATTAAGAGGAAAAACTGATAGCTTCTCAGAAAATACAAAGAAAGGCTTTACAGTGAGTTTGAAATGTGGTTTCTTGCAGCATAAGTAGTGTGTGAGAAATGGTGATAAAGAGAAATATCTTTAGAGAATTGTTTCTCCTTTTCTATGGGAAACTATTGGCATATGTGATAAATTGTAAAAGGGGGAATCATCATTGAGATTTTTTTTCTTTAGTCCGCGAGTGCAAAATATAGGTAGCATTAACCCTTGCTCTGACTTCTGTTCAGATGTTGACAATGACTTCAATAGAAACCTCCTTATAGTATGCTGAAATAAGATTGATTAGGCAACCAGCTCTTATGCATTCAGCCGTGCCAGGAATGCTGGGTACAGTGTGGTAGTTAAGATTTCATTATCACTTATGATTGCTATTTAATGAATATTTGAAGAGTGCATTAAAGATGAGAAAAGTGCTATATTTGCTGATTATTACATTATATGTAAGCAGAATGTGAAGTTCAGTAATAACCAGCTAAACATAATTTGAGTGCAAGCAGAAGAGTAACATTGAGAAAATAAGGTATGTAATAGAAACATATTTGTAATGAATGGCTGGTACTATTTGTTAAACATCTTTTAATTGCTAAAGAACCAAAGTGCCTAAAATATTTCCTTAATTATATCAGCCTCTGGTGAAAGAGACAAGCTTTCAAACTATGGAGAGCTCTTAAGTCTGGAAAAGAGATGCAGAGGCCACATCTAGACCAAATCAGATGAGTTGGGCTGAAAGGTTTTAAAATTTGCAGTGTTGATATTTGGGATCAGGCTAAAATCTGGGCCTTGAGACCCTGTGACAGGGATGACTGCAAAAGCATTCATATATAGGTCACTTTTACCTTGAATGATCTTTTACAATATGTGTTATGGTCATGCTAAACAGTCTTTTCCACCTAGCTGTGGTGCTCAGAGTAACTGCTAGGCTGGAAGAAGTGCTGTGTGTAGTTTGAAAGCCTGTCTTTTTCACCAACAGAGGTTGATCGAGTAAAAGAGATTACCTCACCCACCTTTGTGTCTCAAATATCCTGGGACCAGCTGCTACAACAACACTTTTTTTAATT
Organism: Carettochelys insculpta; assembly: GCF_033958435.1. Classification (NCBI taxonomy): domain Eukaryota; kingdom Metazoa; phylum Chordata; order Testudines; family Carettochelyidae; genus Carettochelys; species Carettochelys insculpta. Next base: position 126,659,714 of record NC_134140.1, on the reverse strand, counting down.
AGGAAAAGCACTAAGGAAATGAAGCAAGGGTAAAACTGATTACTGTATGAAATAAAACACTTTCATTGTCAACCATTGCAATACCTAATGAGGAATTAAGAATTTTTTCAGATTTCTGAAGTGGGAATAAAACTTCATTACTTTTAAATAGTAACAGAGAGAGAAAGCCATGCTAGTCTATATACTATCAAAACAAAAAAGCAGGCAGTCTATATACTATCAAAACAACAAAGCAGTAGAAAATTTTCAGGAAGAAGGGGCTTCCGGAAGAAGGACTTCCTTCCAGAAGACACACACACACACACACCCCCACCGGGGGCAGCGCTTCTACATGCTGTTTTGGAGTCTGGAAGAGTGTCTTCTGGACTCCAAGTCATGTGACCTTATGCTAATGAGGTGCCAGGAATTTACATGTGTGCCTCATTAGCGTATTTCGGGCTGTTTGTGCAGAAAGAGCCCATCAGTTTATGGGAAAGTAACATGAGTTCAAGGATTCTTATTTGTCAGAATGGATGGTGGTTCTATACATCATATTTCTCTGTATAAAGACATTGGATCTATTCTCCTGAATTAAAAAAATTAATTAAAAAACAAATGTAAGTATCCTCTCTGAATTTCTCCGAGTAAGTGGTTTTGTTGCTCTCTGGCATCTTGTTGATGGGACAAAAAAGCACTTGTAGTACTGCTTAATGTCACTTCCTTTTTACATCCTTTCAAGTTGTGTCAATGGAGCATTAGCACAAAATTTTACTATGTTCAGTGTCTGTGCAGGCATCACTAGTGATCAGCATTTATTTAATCTATCTTCTCTTTTCACACTTATTACCATATAGTCTCATGCAATGACTATATATACTTATTTTTTTTTTTTTTTCAAACAGGCCCTTGGCTGCTTGTTGTATAAGCTTTGTTTCTTCACGCTTCCCTTTGGGGAGAGCCAGGTTGCTATTTGTGATGGAAGTTTTACCATTCCAGACAATTCCCGATATACCCATAATGTACATTGTTTGATAAGTAAGTACCTGGCCAGCATTTCAAAATATTTTGTATGTGCTGATGAGAGGTCATTCGTATTAAGATCTAGTTCTAAGATCTATCTGAAACATGCTTTTATAGTTAGCTAGAAGATTTACCCCATGTTGCTCAAGACTTTAACTCAATTATATTTTGTTTGGAAAATAAAATGAAAATGTCCATGCTTCATTTGAATCACTGTTCTGGGATAGGGGTGGGGATGAGAGACTCAACTACCCCAGCCCTCTCCCGCTGCGGCATAGTGGGGCCAGGTAAGAAGCACTTCTCCATGGCTGCTGCAGCTCCGGTGGGCACAGCTGGGTGAGGGGCATAGATCCAGCACCTGTGGCAAGGCCAGATTCACTGTCCTCTGTGTTCCCCAGCCAGAGTGAGAAATATAACAAACTGTGCGCTTTCCCCTTTGCCCCTTGACAAAGTGGAACATCCAGCATTGGGCCTGTATGAATGAGAGTGGGGAGCTTCAGCCCCTCTAACCCTCCCTAAAGGGTGTCTGGAAGGTAGGAGGTTCAGGGATGGGGTCTCGATGCCTAGCCAGCCTCTTTCACCTTCCTGGTGATTCTCTTTTCTGTGTGGTTTTTGTGAGATGCAATCCCATTCCAGGCACATCCCATGTCCTTGGCACAGCCAAACCATAACCTTGCTTTAAGTTTTGATAAGAGGAAGCTGCATGCTGAATTTGGGAGGAACTCTTAAACAGACTCTCAGACAAACTCTCTAAAAATGCATTAGGTTGTATACAATAGTGGACCACAAGCTAAATATGAGTCAACAGTGTGATGCTGTTGCAGAAAAAGCAAACGTGATTCTGGGATGCATTAACAGGTGTGTTGTGAACAAGACACAAGAAGTCATCATTCTCTACTCTGCGCTGGTTAGGCCTCAGCTGGAGTATTGTCTAGTTCTGGGCACCACAGTTAAAGAAAGATGTGGAGAAATTAGAGAGGGTCCGGAAAAGAGCGACAAGAATGATTAAAGGTCTAGAGAATGTGACCTGTGAAAAAAGGCTGAAAGAATTGGGCTTGTTTAGTTTTGGAAAGGAGAAGATTGAAGGGAGACATGATAGCGGTTTTCATGTATCTAAAAGGGCGTCATAAGGCGGGGGGAGAAAACTTGTTCGTCTTGGCCTCTCAGGATAGAACAAGAGGCAATGGACTTAAACTGCAGCAAGGGAGGTTTAGGATGGACATTAGGGAAAACTTCCTAACTGTCAGGGTGGTCAAACAGTGGAATAAATTGCCAAGGGAGGTTGTGGAATCTCCGTCGCTGAAGATATTTAAGAACAGGTTAGATAGATGTATATCAGGGATGGTTTAGACAGTACTTGGTCCTGCCATTGGGGCAGGGGGCTGGACTCGATGGCCTCTCGAGGTCCGTTCCAGTCCTAGTATTCTATGATTTTAATGAGTGAATTTGAAGATTTGGTTGAACACAATCTTACCTTGCCCTGACAGCACTTTTAGGCCTTTGTTATGTTTTCTGCAGAATCCTTATCACCATTGTCTGAGAAATAAAAGTAAATGTGTGGTTTTGCTGAGGAGGAAAGGGGAATCATTGCACTGAGGAAATATTTTGAAAAGGAAAATTGTCTGCTGTGATAAAGAATAAAAATAAGTTTCCTTGTAGTTCTTTGAGTTCTTGCTCATATTTATTACCTTTTTAGGTATGTACATTCATCGCCTGCACTGTTGCCACAAGTCCCGTCCTTCCCCCCTCCCCACAGTGATATCAGCAGGAGCTGGCTTGGGCACCCCCTGGAGCTGCACAAATGTGCTAGTATAAACGCCCTTCCTTCAGTGTCGTCTTACCACGAGTGGCGTGGTGGAATGGTTCTTGCCAATCATTCCTTTAGTATTTGTTGTATATGCTTGTAGACAATAGTAATATAAAATAGTTTTTTTAAAGAAAAGGCATCCCTATCTCATCTTTCACCTACCTCAAGACCTTCTCTACAAGTCTCCTCACTTGTTAATAGCTTTTCCTTTCCTCAACTTATGTTGAGGACCAAAAGAAATAAGATATTTGATAGGATTTTTGACTGTCAGAGAAATAACCAGCTTCCTTCCCTGATGGTCTATCTCTTTTTTTGGAGAGCCACCAGACACCGACAGAGAGACTCGCTTTACTTATGTGCTTTCCTGCCACTGATTCTCACACTGGGTGGCGTCCCCAGAAACCTCTTGTTTGCTGACACTTCAAAAAAAAATCACCCACCTTAATCTGGGACAGTGCCAGTTATATATTCTATGTATCTCATGAACTGGTTAAACAAATACTTGTAACTTCCCATAACCCAAGCTTGCCCCTGGATATACAGTGCCTTCCTTTTTAACTTGGAAACTTACTTGAAACATTAGCTTTAAGTTTTCTCTGTGTAACTCTTTTAGTACTGTTAATTGTGTAAGAATCTAAGGAACGGTTAATTGTGCCCATCTTTTTAAAATAATTTTGTTTTGAGCTACCACTAGTTTTATGAGGAATTGTGAGCTTACTCCTGAGATATTTTAAAAGGAAAAAATGCAGATAGGGTGGAAAAAAAATCTTATGTTTTGAACGGGTACTTATGCAGTAGCTACAAGGATATCTTTGCAGCAAGGAAGGAGTGTCATTTATTAAGTTACAGAACATACTAGCAATACCAAAGTTTTGCAGATGTGCGTAAAATCAGGCTGAAAGAGCAAAGAATTTCTCCTGGACATTTTTTCCCGTGTCCCAATATAGTCCTATATTGTTTGTATTAATTTTGTGAAGAAGCTACAATGGACAGAAAAACAAACAGCAAAATATTAAAATTCTGGAGAGAAATCTTTGTTCAATCATAGACAAAATCTCGGAGTAATGTTTAAGTACTTGTACCTCTGCACACAAACATACTTTCTTTATAGAAGAAAAACAATGCTGCCTTCTTCGTAGGTAAAACAAGAGCTCTTCTAGAAATCATCCATCTAGACCAGTCTCAAATTTCCATTGTTTTGTTTTCTTTTGGGAGAAAATAACACCCTCAGGGGAGAGGGGAGGAGGAGGACAGGAACCAAACTTTCATCAAAATTAACTCCAGAAACATGGGTATGCATACCAGAGAGAAGGGAGATTCTCATGCTTGAAAGTTGCATTTAATTGAATGCAGTCACTCTTTCAAATCAGATCTATTAAATTCTTTATTTTTATGACCTTCCTTGATTCCCAGTCAGTGTTCACATATTGGAGGCCAACAGTGAGCACCTAGTTGTGTCCAACCTTTGGCTTACCTTAGCATCTTACAAATATCACTATATACACATAACTGGGTTATAAATTTGTCTGGTTATTCTTTGATACTTCAATTTACCATTGAAAATGATGATAATTTAAAAATAAAAGATGCAGTGTGTAGGATTTCAGGCATGGCTAGACTTACAAAATTAAATTTAAGAAGCCCCTTACTGTTTAGTATGAGCCATACTTTTAAACATAACTCTTTGGTTTTCAAGCTGCATTTCTTTGTAATGTATAAAAGGTAAGCGTTTGTGCAATTAAGGAAAGGTTTGCTTGCACATGTTTTTCTCATTAAATCAAATAAGTGACTATAAAATATGAAATCTCAAAACACTTAAGTGTATTTTATAATAAAAATACTTCTTGCTCTACGCAAGAACACTTTGTAAGACTGAAATTGAACTTTTAGTTGATGTTTTTCTTGTGTGAATTTTTGCTTGCCTAAAAGTAGCAAGAATGGATGCTTAATTCTCTAGTGCATTAGATATTTGTATATGTATATTTAGCATATATCATTGCTATCTGTAGCGAGCATAACTTCATGGTGGTTTTCTGATTAGATTGAGTGTACTTCTAAATGAATATGAACACTAAGTTTATCCTTTTTAATAATGTTGTTTCTATAACTTTCATGGGTTGGTGCTGGTCTAAAAACTGTTTTTTCCTAATGCATCTAAGTAATTATCTTAACATTTAATATAGAATAATGTACTCATGAAATGACCAGCTGTGACTCAATTCAGAAAATGTTACTTGTGTTCAGAGGTGGAACTTGGTTATGTTTTGAGTGGCGTGTGAGTGGTGTTTTTGCGTGGTTCCTCTAACTCTTTATTTAAAAAAAAAAAAAAAAAAAAAGGGTAGATGATTCCAGATGCAGTGACATTTACCCATCAACCCAGCTATGATGCCTGTAGTTGGCACACTGTTTTACATTACCGTGTCTCAGAAAATACTTTTCAAGAAGGCTGGTATTCTTGAATTGTTTTCGTTGTAATAATGTTTAGAGATTTTGAAGACACAACTCTGATCTAGCTGGCGGAAAGACTGTTTTCCAAAAATATTTTAAATACTTTATGGGTGTAGCACTTTGCAGTTTGTTTTATAGCATTCCTAGTTGTCCTTATAAATTTGCTGTCTAACTGATTCTGGTGAGATTCAGGATTGGTGATGCAAATTTTCTACTTTTCCACACATGGAAAAGAGTGAAAATATACAGTATAAACTGCATATCTTTGGTGATAGAAACTATTCTAACTTAGTGCTTGTCTGAAAGAAATTAAACTACTTTTTGAAGTGAGGTAAATTCTAAATCAACTGGTACTTTCATTTGTAGTATGTCTTGGGCAAAATTTCTTTAATTGCTATTAGAGAAATTTAATCTATTTTACAGGGTACATGCTTGAACCAGATCAAGAACGGAGACCTGATATCTTTCAAGTGTCATATTTTGCCTTTAAACTTGCTAGAAAGGAATGTCCATTGTCCAATATTAATGTAAGTAGTCTTGTATTTTTCACAACTTGATACATTTAGCAATGTCTCATTATAAAGGCTTATCACCTTTATATCAAATCAAGTGAAAACACATCTGTGTTAACTTTTTTCTTTATAAAAATCTGTACAGGTGCTGAAAATTATGCTTGTGGTAAATTTCAAATAGATTCTGTGTTGATCAAATCCTTAGCTTGTTAAACAGAAAGGAAAACTGCCTTAGAACTTTCTGGATAACACTAATAAAAGACGGAATGGAAAATAGGATTGACACATTTTGGTAAACTATATAAAACTATAATGGTCCTTTCTGTGAACTGTACTTTCCACACTTATTTGGCTAGGTCTCTGAGTTAATAAAAAATACATTTTAAACAGTTCCCGCACTGTCAATTTTTCTCACAAAATTCAAATTTGAGAGTTAGTACATGAAGTAATGAGGACAAAAGGGACTTATAATTTTGAATAGTCCTTTCTGATTTAAATTTGTCTTGTTAACTACCTTTACCCATTTAATACACTAATTCCTTGGCAGGATTTTACCTATCTGTAAGTGAAAATGGAATGAAGAACTTTTCTCTTCAGCCTCTTTCACTTTATTTCTGTATTTCTCTAATATTTGAGAGAAGAAAATCTCCAATGTCAAGACACAAAGTACATTTAAGGTGGAGTTACGATTGAGAGGACATAACTAGCAATGTTTTAAGGATGGACTAAACTTATTTTAAAACCAAGTATTCTTCAAGTAGTGTCCATATGGTTGATTTGCTTCAGTTTCCCATATACTTGGTGAGTCTTGATCAGAGATTTTTCCACTAGCTGTGCCTGTTTGGCCTGCATATTTGCCTCTACATCAGTGGTTCCCAAACTTTTCAGCATCAAGCCCCACTTTTGATTTTTGAGAGACCCTCATGCCCCGCCACCTCTTTTTTTTACCACAGGCCAGCCACCCCAGCTGCCTGCCTGAGCCTCTCCCCTCCTGCAAAACCAGGCACCGCCAGCCCCTCATCTAACTCCATCCTCCTCCCCGCCGCCAACCCACACTTGCTCACCTTTGCAGGAGGCAGCTAGCTCCACGTGGGTCTTCACCAGCTGCCCGCTTTTTGTAGCGGCTATGCTGGGTCGCCCATCTGAAATGGCAGGGGCTGAGAGCCAGAAGCAAGGGCCAGTTTTTTCTTTGGGTGTGGGGAATGACTGGGGGTGAGGTGGGACTGGATTGCCTTATGCTCCCCTGGAATTTCTTCATATCCCCCAGTTTGGGAAGCCATTGTCTACATCCTCATGCAAGACACCAGGGCTACAGAGGGCTTGAGTAAATCACCATTATTTCCTTTTCTACTGCCTTGGCTGGAGAGGTATCTCTGGCAGGCCTACCTGGACCATGCCTTGGCTATGTGGTATATTCTTAGAGTTGCTTGTTAAGGTTGGTTAACTAGCCATTAGTGCCTGACTACTCAGGCCTATTCTTAAGAATCTGTGCAGTCTTCAACCCTGATGGCTCTTGCTCTGTTCCAAGAGTTGAATGTTCAGCTAAGTGAGGAAATTCATATTAACCTTCATAAAGAAGATACAGTTTATAGGGGCTTCTTTGAACTCGTTGACTTACTAGATTAGTATAGATAATTCAGGGAAGTCCTTGGACTTCTATAAGGACACATCACAGGTTGCAGTTTTGTGACCAAATACACGTAGCTACATCTGCACTGCTTTTTTAAAGCCTGGCTTAGAATTACTTGTTTTCTAGGCAGACACACCTTGGACAGACAGGTGATTTATTCCTCTGCAACTGAAAAACTTCCTGGATTGGTGGGAAGATCTGCTCAACATCCGGATGGTCATTCTTCTTTGTGTTCCCCACCTCCATCACTAACTTTAACAGATGCTTAACAGTTGGAGTAGGGAGTTCATCTCAATGCTCTCATGACTCTGATTCCCTGAGTTGTCCATCTGCTCATCTCCACATCAATCTGTTGCAGCTCAGCGCTTTCAGGAATTCCTGCCTCCATTTTTTTACTTCATTGGGGCAAATCAGTCAGGTCACGATGGATCGTGTGTCCTACATATTCTGTGTTGACAAGCCATGAAAATGATGCATAGCTCATCAGATCTAAATTTGGGTGGTCTATGTCACAGATATTCAGTACACCATAACCAATATTCTCAGCAGATACTTGGCACAGGACTATGAACAAGCACTAGATGCTCAAGTCCTCCAAAACATAACCCAAACATGTGATCTGCAAAAGCTGGATCTCTTCACCACCTTCAGGAACAAGAAGTGCCCTGTTTTCTGCTCATGAGAGGGGGCCTGAGCCACCATTTTTTGAGGGGACATCTTTCTTGCTTTTTGGAAGAAGGGTGTGCTCTGTACGTTTTCCCTCAACTTCACTACTCTTCAGTGATGAACAGAATCACAGGACAGGACCAAGTCTATGATGATAGTGTGAATTTGGCTCAGACAAACCTGTTACTTTTATCTGCTTTACCTACGTGTCCATTCACTGTTCAAGTTCTCGACTGCTCCTTTTCTCATCTCTCAGGTCTTGTGGGTTTTCTATTTCACTCCAAGCTACGGGTTAACTTCCTCTCGTCTTGCTGCTTGGGATTAGAATCCTTCTGATCTGAAAGTGCAGTAGGTGTTACTAAATAGTAGGAAGACTCAGTCAGTACTTTGTACCTGGAGAAATGGAATAGATACTGGTGTCACTTCTTGCCTAAATGTACACCTCTTAGTAATCCAGGACTTGCAGCTGCATCTGAAGAAAGTGTAATAAGTTAGCTCAGATAAGAACCATTTGACTGCAATATAAACCTTTCATCCCAATGAAGAGGAGGGTTTCCATGTTTTGCTCATCCAGTATCAAAGCTTATTAAGGAATATCAGTCCCTAAACTAGAGACCTTGCCTTGTCCTGGTTCTCAGTTGCCTTATGAAACCTCCATTTAAACCAGTGGCAACTTGTTCTCTGCTCCATATACCTATGAAGATAGGCTTTTTAGTAGCCATCATATAGATTGGTGCCTTGATGTTAGGTTTCCCTTGCATCTCTTTACTGTAAACTTCAATAGCCTTGGTATCCAACACGAAGAGGTATGGGGCAATTTGGGCTGAAGGGTCGCAGCTAGCAGAAAAATTGATCAAATGTGCAAGAGAGATACGTGCACCCAAAGTGGAGCACCAGAAAGTGGAGGCAGTTCAAAGAATGGTAGTTACTGCACAAGATGTGTATAACTTTTTTTCTTAAATCTAGGAAATTCAGTTAGGGTTAAATTTGGAAACTGTCTGAGCAGGTTGCCAGTCTCAGTTGTCTGTGAGATACAGGAATGGCCCCTATGATGGGAATGCCAGGCAGGCTTTTTATCCAGTCTCTCTTCTGCACAGACTTCTTTAGGATTGTGGTGCCACAGGCAGAGGGTTCATCTGGAGGTGATTAGGTGCCCCTTCGCTGGAATGAGACAAAGGGAATTTTTATCAAACATGAGGGAATAAGCATGGTAAACTTAGTAACCATGTTATTTCTACTACATTTATGGTAACTGCTCGCAGGCTTGTGATTAAAGAAATGTGACAAATCTGTTTATAATATATGATTTTAGCATAGATTGTTTCTGAAATTCCTGAGACATACATACAATTGTCTGAGGGGTTTCTTTGCATTTTTTGTTCACATGCAAACCTTTTAAAAACAACAAAAAGCAAGAGAACATTCTGACCTCTCATTTGACGATATGAAGTATCTATCTTAGTTACATTTTTAGGACAAAATTGACTAGTACGCTTTGGCTGCCTTTTGCTGCTCTGTAGCAGCGCAAACCACCCCGCAGCGAGTAATAGCCATGGAAACTGGGTTAATAGCTGTTTTGCATCTCCAGAGCAGAGCAGCTGGTTTCCACACCTTCTATACTTCTCTTTGCCTCCTACACCTTATGATACTGTGTACACTTCCTGGTCCTTCCTGAGCTCCCTGTTGAGTAAGTCTGGAGCAAGGGGGAGTTGTTGAAGAGAGAGTGATTTGGTTTAATATCCATTTTTGCCACTTTTGTCTTAACGTATCAGTAGAGGCTGAGGGGAAAATATTCGGCTGCACAGAGTTCCACAAAGAATTACCCTATTTCAAAATGGCTTTTTCGTGTTCTAATGGTCTTTGAGGCTAAATGTGCATTAAGCACGGAGCCTGGTTTTTAAAATGGCTGTCCCTTCCCTTTGAGGATAACAGGAATTACATTGTGCTGCCCAGAGGAAAGGTGGTGGGCCCCCTGTGCTGTCAGAAGATAGAAGGGAGTACTTTGAGATGGGTGAGAAGATATGATAGCTGCCTTACCAAAGGGTAAACTGGCCTTAAGCACACCGAGAAAAAGAGAGTGGCCATTTTGAAAGTATTCAATAAAAATGGTTACGGACTAAAAATGAAAAACACACAAAGTGTAAACAGTTTGTTAAACTTTTGGGCAGTAAAGTTTTTATGCCAACATCCCTGACTGGAGTCTGAAGGGAACTGCAAAGGAGAAGAACAAAAACAAACAGAAAAAAGGTTTTGGTGTGTTGCTGCTTTATAACATGTAAAGGTTGAAAGATTTTTGAAAGAGTGTTGTTCTTCAGCATGTTTTCTGCAGTGTTGTTCACCCAGCCTCTCCCTGTCCTCACCAGAAGAACTTTTTAGTTATGTAGGAAGTGGACAAGGAGAAGAGAAAAAAGGACACTTAAATTTAACTCCCATGAACCAATTTATTTATTTGTAAATTGTCGCATTCTTTCACTACTCAAGTGATTTTTGGATAGGATATGTCATTTTTCATTTAAAAAAAAAAAGGTTGATTCACTGCTTTAAGTGAGAAATAACTTTATTTATGGAGCTATGTGACTGGTTCCTATATTATGAAGATAGCAGAAAAATAATACATCCCACAGCTGAAATTAATTCAAACTTCTGTGGAGCTATAACCTTCCTCGGCAGTACCCGTCTCTCTGTCTCTCCTGTCTCCATTGCCACTCATATTGTAGCATCTCTGGCCTTGGCTCCAACAATTGCTACATAGCCAAAATCCTAAGATTTTGGAACTGGGCCTGAGAGATTCCTGAAAGCTCTGAGCATACACACACATGTGGGTAGGATGTAAATTAGAGCAGTGGTTCTCAAACTTTTCTTTTCCCATGGATCACTTGAAAATTTCTCTGAATCTCAGTGGATCACTTCCTGCTCTTTCCAAATGTTGTTTGTGCTGTTAGCTCACTGTTGTAAAGCCCCTTGGATGAAAACACTATATAAAAGCCTTAATTAACATTTTATTGTTCTATACATAAAAGCACACAACTCAGATTTTAATATCAGTCTCTCCCTGGCCATAGTAGAGATGAGGCTGAGGAGGGCTCTGTCTCTCTGGCAGCCACAGTCCTGGAGCTGGGGAAAATTCTTTCTTTTGTTGCTGCAGCCCTGCACATCCAAAATCCCCACCATCTCTTCCTATTCCACTGCCCTCCTCATTCCTTCAACTTTTCCTTCCACTCCAAAGTCACCACCTTGCCTTACATGTGCATCTTCTCTGGGGTCCAGGCTCCTACTTGGTGCCATGCTTGCATGGCTCTGCTGATTAGGTGGGTGGCACTTGATTTTCTTTGTGCAGCTGGTCAGGCGCTTACCTTAGCAGGAACTATTGGCAAACCCTCTGAACGGAATTTGTGGACTACCATAGTCCACAGATTGAGTATCTCTGCATTACAGTACAGGTTGAACCTCTCTGTTCCGGCACTCTTGGGACCTGACTGGCGCTGAACGAGACAATTTGCTGAACCACAGGCAGTGAATATTGTCTCACACATCACCAACACCTCCATTGCTTACTGGGCTCTTAGCATTTAAGGAGAGATAACAGTGCAGAACACTGAGAGCTGGTTCAGTGACTGTAAACAAACTTTATGGGACCATGGGAAACTTGGCCACGCCCATGATAAGTGGTCGTCTGGCTAACTAAGATCATGTCAGACCACTGATGTTGCCAGATGGGAGAGGTTCAATCTGTTTTCTTATTTTGAAAACACACATTTATCTAAACACTGCAACTTCTCCTTTGGAAATATATTTTCAACTAGTAGAACAGATGGTCTCCAAACACGGTGTCCGTGCCGGGGAAAACGCCTCTTCCGGCTCTGAAAGTGATTTTTTGTCACTCAGGTTCCTTTATTAGGCACAGACCATTGTAATGCTGAATTGATCAAGCTCTGACAGAGAGAGATGGATGTAGGATATATCAAGCACTTAAGTTACACAGAAACTTTCTCCCTCTACATACATTTACTGTATTGTGCAGATTTTTGGATGCACTTGGTTACTTTGCAGGAACCAGTCCCAGTGCAACATGCTGTTTGCATGAATTGTCCATGCTTCACTTGCTCCTTATCTCCTATCTATATTCCTAGTAAATAGTTCCCTGGTTATTTTCTGTTTCTTCTTAACTGGCTCAGGCATTATCTTTTTGAACCTGATGATCCCTTTACCTTCCTAATTCTATCTTCCAAGTAATGAAGCCTTGCTCCAGGTGCCACATGTCAGATATATCAGGTAGTATTTGTCTCAATGCTGAATGTGTTAAAAACTATCCTTTGGAGTTTTCAAAATCAAATATTCTCTGTACTCTTTGCAACTTGTATATCTCAGCATTGTGCTGGTACATAAGAGACTGAAAGTTAATCCAACTTTGAGATGAGACAGCAAAAAACAGTCTATATAATGGCCAGTTTTTAAATGCTAATTTATGATCTCTTTAACATATGTAAGAAGATGTTTTTAATAAATTTACTCTGACAGTATGCATTTAACCCCGGTACAGCAGCCAAAGCACTATTTGATACTTTATGAATTAAGGGCCACCCGCAGCCCTTGAGGAAGTTGCACTGTTTTTCTTTGTAACAACTTTCAGGATATTACATTTTAATTCATGTGTATTTTTTTTCCTAAGAATTCTCCTATCCCCTCAACTCTTCCTGAGCCCATGACAGCTAGTGAGGCAGCTGCTAGGAAAAGCCAAATAAAAGCGAGGTGAGCAAAATAATGTAGACCTTCATGGATTCTGATGGGGCTCTATTATAGCAATTTTATGTACCTTCAGTTTCTTGTGCTTTGGTTAATATGCTAAAACTCACCTTGCTATCCAGAGCCGTGTCTACATGTGCACGCTACTTCGAAGTAATGGCACTAACTTCGAAATAGCGCCCGTCATGGCTACACGTGTTGGGTGCTATTTCGATGTTAACATCGACGTTAGGCGGCGAGACGTCGAAGCCGCTAACCCCATGAGGGGATGGGAATAGCGCCCTACTTCGAAGTTGAATGTCGAAGTAGGGACCGTGTAGTCGTTGCGCGTCCCGCACCATCGAAATAGCGGGGTCCGCCATGGCGGCCATCAGCTGAGGGGTTGAGAGACGCTCTCTCTCCAGCCCCTGCGGGGCTCTATGGTCACCGTGTGCAGCAGCCCTTAGCCCAGGGCTTCTGGCTGCTGCTGCTGCAGCTGGGGATCCATGCTGCATGCACAGGGTCTGCAACCAGTTGTCGGCTCTGTGGATCTTGTGTTGTTTAGTGCAACTGTGTCTGGGAGGGACCCTTTAAGGGAGCGGCTTGCTGTTGAGTCCGCCCTGTGACCCTGTCTGCAGCTGTGCCTGGCACCCTTATTTCGATGTGTGCTACTTTGGCGTGTAGACGTTCCCTCGCAGCGCCTATTTCGATGTGGTGCTGCACAACGTCTACGTTGCCAGCCCTGGAGGACGTGTAGACGTTATTCATCGAAATAGCCTATTTCGATGTCGCCCCATCGAAATAGGCTACTTCGATGTAGGCTTCACGTGTAGACGTAGCCCAGGACTTTTTAAAAGATTAATGGCTTTAGCAGTCTGGGATGATGATTTTAATAGGTAAGCCCCAAGTAAACTTTTACTGCCAGCTCAGTATTTTATTTTAAATCTGAATTTAGCTAACAATTGTAATTTCAATGGTAACAGTTGCTTCTAATTATGCAATAAATCATTAAAAGACAATTAGCTGATATTTTCTTCATCGGGTAGGATCTCTGGCTTTTGATACATGTGCTCTTGTCTTCATTTACTTGCATTCATTTTTTCTTGATCCAATACCAACGTGAATAAAATATTCAATAAAAATAGTTATTGACTGAAAATGGAAAGCGTATAAGGTGTAAACAATGTTAAAACTTTTGGGCAAGTTTAATTTTTATGCCAACATCCCTGACTTGAGTCTGAAGGGGATTGCGAAGGAGGGGGAAAAACTAAAAACAAGTTAAAAAAAAAAAAAAACAAAAACCAAAAATAAACCTGGTTTCAGTGTCTTGCTGCTTTGTAACAACATGTAAAGGTTGAAAGATTTTGTTTTTATCCCTTAAAACAAGGTCCAATTCTTGCCTTCCCCCCCACCTTCCCCAGAGGCATTCTTAGTGGGATCTTTCTCATTCCTTTAGTTGAAGGGATGGAGATCCAAATCTTTGACAGAGAAATTCTTCCAACAGATTTGAACAGGAACCAAATTAAGAGTTTAATTAAAAATCTTCCTGTCCTAAATTGCTCAGATTCACTTCTTTGGTATTTGTGGTGACGTACCAATCATAAAGGCTGGATTTATACTTGCCCCCAACTTCAAAGGGGGCATGCTAATCAGGGCGATGGGAGATTGCTAATGAAGTGCTGTGGTGCATATGCAGCACTTCATCAGTCTAATTCACCCCTGTGGCAACTTTGAAGTGCCAGCATGCCGTGTGGCCATGGGCACTTAGAAGTGTCCATGCTATTTCAAAGTGCCTTTATTTCTCAAAATTTTGGGGAGCAAAGGCACTTCAAAGTAGCACAGGCATTTCAAAGTAGCTACATGCATACCGGCACTTGGAAGTTGTCACGGGGGAAAATTAGCTTAATAAAGTGCTGCGTATTCACCGCAGCACTTTATTAGTAATCTCCCATCTCCCTGATTAACATGCCGCCTTCAAGTTGGGAGTAAGTGTAGATAGGTCCAAAGTGTCTTTAACAGGGAAGCACGTTAAAGAAGCCCTGAATTTGCAACACCTTTACAAAACACATTTACATCATCAAGAAAGAAAGGTCTCAAAATCAATTGTTTTGTGTAGGTCACCTGTAAGTATGTTGTTGAAGTATTATCTTCTTAAGGTCGCATTTTTCACTTGTCTTCCTGCTTCCAGACTAAAGTTCAATCCTCTCATTAGGGACCAGATTTTGAGAATATTTTGTTATGAATAAATGTCTTTTTAGCTTTGATTTCTCTTGACTAATTAGTGAGAAGGGCACACATTGGTTGGATAACTTTTAAAAGCTCCTGATGGACTTGAGTTCTCCTTCTATGTGCCTGAGAAACTTTTAAAATGAGGTTAAACACTGCTATGTTAGTTTGGCACTTTTGGAAAATTTTACTCATGCTCTAGCAGAATATTGCATTGCTATAGGTGCTTTAATATTCCCTAGCAAAAAAGTAGAACTAGGCATGACTGAAATTCTAGCGTCTGTAGGTTTTTGACTAACATGAAAAGAGAAGACTGGGTTCTTGCTGTTTAAAAAAATCTCTATCATTCATTCTTGCTTCTTCTATAACTGTATTCAGTTTGTGGAATACACTATAATCATCTTGATGCAATCACAGTAATTTTCTCAGACTCTTAAACACTTAATATTCTATCATTAAGCTGTGCTCAAAATGTGATCAAATAAAACACTTGCACGTAGAATGAATATTAATGATGTTTAGTTACCTTCATGTCCTTGGAAGTATTGCGTGGGCCCCCTCTTGTGGTACATATGGACACTTAAGAATTTGTGTGAATTTAGTAGGCAGGGTATTTGTTCTGCAAAAGTAAAATCAGAGGTTTCCAATGTCATCAGTATTTTTAGAAAAATTAAAATATAAAGGTGTGCTAAATGAGGCTAAGATATTACCCTTAAGCCTGTCTTCTGATTGTGTCGTGTCTTGAATAAAACTGAAGAGCAGTTGTACATTAAAATGTCTTCTCTGGACAATTTTTCATTTATAGAATAACAGATGCTGTTGGACCAACGGAAACCTCAATTGTGCCACGACAAAGACCAAAGGCCAATTCAAGCACTGCCACTTCTAATGTGCTGACTATCCAGAGCTCAGCGACACCAGTAAAAGTATCGGTGCCTGGTGAATTCGGGAACTGTGTGCAAAAAGGTAATTCACTTAAGCTGAAGGATTTAAATGTAACCCCCTATCCCAAAATAAATGGGGATGATGGAGAATGTTTGTTCTGTCGTTCCATTGTTTTTAATGTGTGACATCCAGCTCCTGTGATCGCCTCCACCCCCTCTGGAAAATTGTATATGTACATTCTGCTAATAGGACGACTGGATGGAGCAGAATAAGGACGTTCACCCTGCAGTTCTGTGCTCCTCCCCTGGGAGTCTACTAGCAAAAATTGAGGAAATTCTTGATGCTTTTTGGGTAAAGCAGAATGGCCTTTATTTTTCAACATAAAACAGGAGTTTGAGGCCTTCATAAATCAAAGAAGCCAAATTGGACACACACAATGTTGTGGTGTGTTTTTTCAGGCAACTATTAATTTGAAAGAATCACTTGTCTTATCTGATAGCCTGACACAGATTTATTGGTATGTTCTCAATGGTCTAGGAAGAGCCAAATCATGGTTAGTTATTGAGTAACATGCATTTTTGGTTCTGAGTTTTCCTTTGTAAATTAAGACCGAGTATGTTTTGTTTCTGGCTATTTAAACACAAGGCTTTGTTCTGTAATGCTTTTTCTAGAGTTAGCAGTCTCTAGCAGTCTAAGTATGTCATTCTGGATCGCATTGGTAGACACGATTCATGCCCAGGAGATCGAATTTTATTATAAGAGCTGTTCTTGTAAGGGCAGCGTGTACACCCTGGCTACATCTACAGAAGCCCAAATCTTGGAAATGGCCATGCATTACTAATGAGGAGCTGAAATACATCTGCTGATAGGAATAAGAGGATTTTGAAGTTGACGGGGTCCTTTCGAAAAGGACCCCTGTTTGGACGAGCTGAGAGGCAGCAAGATGCAGCAATTTAGAAGAGCTGTGGCTGCTGGCACGCTAATGAGGCCCTGAATATGTATTTCAGTGCCTCATTAGTAATCTTTGATATGGCCATTTGCATGACCATTTTGAAAATTTGGGCTAGTGTAGACATGGCCCCTATGTCCCTCTCTGTTGCTATGTGTGGGCATAAAGGATGGAATGGGTGCAACCCCAATCAGTTCCTTCTTATTGCCTCTGACAGCAATATGAAACCCAGGAAGAGACTGATCCTCTATTCAGAGACTGTAGACAGGTTATTTTCAACGTATCCGAAGCAATCTTATCCCCATTCTGCTTTCATCAGAAGGATGTTTTTAAAAGAGACCTCTCCACATCTTCCCTCCCTTGACCACTCTTATGTACAGGAGCATCAGATTCATCCTGCACACCTCCTTGCCTCGTGCAGAATCCAAACCCTGAGAGATCTGCCTGTCCTAGGATTTAATGAAACAAGAAAGCACTCCTGTAGCAAGATAAAGACTAACAATATAATTTATTAGATGATGAAACTTTTCGTGGGACTGAAAAGACTAACACAGCTACCTCTCTGAGACTAGGATTTAATGATCATCATCAAGGGCAAATGAAAACAAATTATGTCTTTGTAACAGAGACAGAATCACATACTAGACAGGGGATTTGTGTGCAAGTCCTCTGGCAAGACAGCAATTCCAGGAACGCTCATCAACTGAAACTACCTCTGTTTCCATAGTGTTTGAGGGTCACTTTGGACCCAGAGGTAACTTATGATCAGTGTGCTAGAGCTCTGAGCCATCAGACTACCTTTCATGGCTTTCCTACCTCTTCCTCAAAACTCCACAGTACATATCCTGACATACAGCACTTCACCAACATAAATAATAAAGCACATGGAAATGATCAAGCTCTAGAGACATTGGTGACCCAATGTAGGATAACTTGAATGGTAGAAACAACCCAACATATATCCTGAGCAGCCATTTGGTTGCCACATGTCGGTGATTTTTTTTGAGCATAGATCCATTATAGAAATGAGCACTGGGGACAATGGTATAGGCTTGTTTGCCTCTTTATAACATGAAGTGCCAGAACTTGGGTTGTTGAACACAGTCCTTCTGCACTGGTACCAATGTCTTATAATCTTTCTTTCTTGAATCATTCTTTTAGCTCTGTACCATTTTTGAGGTCATTTTGCCCTAAAGATCATTTACAAGTGTCCATTCAGCCTGTGATCCAATTCCCAGATTGCTTGGAGCAATCTGCAGCCTCACAACCAGATACTGCACCCAATGCAGAAGTCGTCATAGTATTCCAAAGACCTCTCTTAGCTGGTTGAGGACCATGGACGGACACTGCTCCCTTCAGGTCCAGGAAATCCTGATACAGAGCAGCAAAGCAGTTACCAGAAAAACACATCAATTTAAATGGAAGACATTCTTCTTATGGGCAAGCCAGCATAGTCTGCACCTCCTCCAGGCCTCTGTAATCAAGGGTCCTCAGCTATTTATTGCATGTAAAACAGTCTGGCCTTTGATCATCTCACATACCAGCAATCCAAGCCTGTCATCTGCCTATATGGTATTCTTAATCTTACCACTCCACAGGGATATCTCACACTCAGTCCCTCTGGTCAGTGAACCTCCCGCTTCCTGGAACTTCAGTTTACTCTTCCTAAGTCTCATGGAGCCTGCATTCAAACCTCTCCTTATACCCACCTTGCTCTGAAAACTGTTTCCCTGATGCCTGTCATTTCAGGAGCTTCTGTCCAACAAACTTTTCCTAAACCAGTTAACTTGCTTGTCATCCATGCCTTACACTGTGAGAAAAGAGGTTGCATGCACCTCATTTATCTGCTTGAGAAGACCAAATCATTCAGGACAGTTGTTTCATCTATTTCTAGCCATTGCCAGGCATTTTAAAGATCAAACCACCTCTTCACAAAATAGGTAACACAGCACATCTTGACATGTTATCAGCTAGCTGTTACACCTCTACTGTTAAACATCAGAGCTCACTCCATCAGTGTACAAGCAACATCTTCCACCTCCCTCAGGAATGAGCCGATATCACAGCAGTGTTGAGTAACCCACTAACCTCTTTCAAACATTATGCCTTGGAGTTAGCAGCAAGGTGAGATGCCAAATTTGGGAGAGTACTATTAAAACCACTAGAGAAGCCCTCCAACCTACCTGTGGGGGCTAAGGTCCATATAATCTGGATGTTTCAGAGTGCTGAGTAAAGTAGTAATATCACAGTAACTGCACAGTATAGACCCAGTCTTAGAAAACTGTTTGCAGTAAGCGTTAAAGAAAAATGTGAAAGTTACTGACAGTTCTGCCGATGGATTTCAGAAGTATATGAATTAATAAAATGATTTTAAAACATTATAGGAGTCGTTAGACCAGGAAACGGACAAGAAATGTTGTCTCAAGGAACCAATCAGCAACCGCCACAACAAAATAGAGTACTGCAGCAACTGCAGCAAGGAGACTGGAGATTACAGCAATTGCACCACTTGCATCACCAGCAGCAACAGCAACAATTACTTCAGGATGCTTACATGCAACAGGTACAGGTTTATTTTACTAAAGGAAAATGCCATGTTTAAATATAAATGTGACTACACCCACTTTTTAAAGTCTGTATTTCAACTGCACATGAAAATCTAAACTTTTCTCCTCCTATGGTGGTTCTGACTTTGCTAGCTGTCATCTTTCCTGGCAGAGGGCAAAGTTGTTGTTTTTTTTTCCTCTTCATCTTACATCTTGCATGACACTCTTTATAATTACATTCTGCATGCTAATCAGCTGCTATTGCCTTTGGCTGCTTGAACTTGGATTCCATTTGGATTTGACTTTGCACTAGTGAGGCACACTTGCTTTCTGACAGTCTAGGAAAACAAGACTGTCTTGTTCTCTCAAGATGACATCAGTCTAGATGTCTCATTATCTGGTTTTGCCTAGTCAGTGTAAAATCACCGTAGCTGTTGAGTTTTTTCTGAATTCAGCAGCAGTGAGAGCAGAAGCTAGAACCTTTCTAGTTGGAACTTCTTGCCAGGTGTAAATACCACCTTGCAAATGTCCCTATTTTGACTATCAGTAAATATGCTCCCATTTTAGAGATTGTGATTTAGTACTGCTCCAGCTCTCTTCTGTGTTCTTTTGAATATGGCTGCCTCTATTCCCTGAGGATCACATCGTTTTACCTGTACTGCGTGATGCCTAAAACATGCTTTAGAGTGTAGTGAAACAATGAATAACCATCTGAGAGGGAATCTAAAAGAGCAACCAGGTTTGACAGATCCTGGGGTCCCTGATACATCAATTGTCTCACCCATCTCCCTCAGGACTCTGGATTTTTTTAAGATAGATCAATGAGTTTGTTTGTTCACTTATAAAATCAGCTAAATATTGTCCCAGTTTTTATATCTTTTAGTAGAATGTGTTTTTACAATGCACCAATTGTTGATAGTGTGTTTACTCTTATTTAACTACAGTTCCTTTATTGAAAATGCTGCTGATGCATATAAATGCATTTTTAAAGCAAACTATTTAAAATCATTACTCATTGAGTTGTTTTGGTTAATTTTTTCAGAAATATCTCTTTCTTTCTAAATGTAGTATCAACAAGCAATGCACCAGCAAATGGTCCAACAGCAACTTTTGATGCAATCTATGTACCAACAGCAGCCTTCCCCATCCCAGTATCCTGCCATGGTATGTTGCCCATGGATACTATTATTCTTTCTTTGTTTAGGTTGTACACTATAAAGGTTAATTGCAACATATTAGCCGTGTCTACACGTGCACGCTACTTCGAAGTAATGGCACTAACTTCAAAATAGCGCCTGTCATGGCTACACATGTTGGGCGCTATTTCGATGTTAACATCGACGTTAGGCGGCGAGACGTCGAAGCCGCTAACCCCATGAGGGGATGGGAATAGCGCCCTACTTCGAAATTGAACGTCGAAGTAGGGACCGTGTAGTCGTTGCGTGTCCCGCACCATCGAAATAGTGGGGTCCGCCATGGTGGCCATCAGCTGAGGGGTTGAGAGACGCGCTCTCTCCAGCCGCTGCGGGGCTCTATGGTCACCGTGTGCAGCAGCCCTTAGCCCAGGGCTTCTGGCTGCTGCTGCTGCAGCTGGGGATCCATGCTGCATGCACCGGGTCTGCAACCAGTTGTCGGCTCTGTGGATCTTGTGGTGTTTAGTGCAACTGTGTCTGGGAGGGACCCTTTAAGGGAGCAGCTTGCTGTTGAGTCCGCCCTGTGACCCTGTCTGCAGCTGTGCCTGGCACCCTTATTTCGATGTGTGCTACTTTGGCGTGTAGACGTTCCCTTGCAGCGCCTATTTCGATGTGGTGCTGCACAACGTCGATGTTGAACATCGACATTGCCAGCCCTGGAGGACGTGTAGATGTTATTCATCGAAATAGCCTATTTCGATGTTGCCACATCGAAATAGGCTACTTCGATGTAGGCTTCACGTGTAGATGTAGCCATTGAGTCTTAATGGATATCTGAGCTGCCGTAGACGTTAAATTTTGCACCTGCCCTGCCTTAAATTTTGGGCAGCAAATGGTTAAATTCGATTCCCAACATGCTACAGCTTTCGGTGCTAACAAACTAGTGCATGCTGACATGTTTTTCTGTTAACTGACTTTATAATGAGCACAATTTACAGAATGTATAGATTTGTTTTAATACTGAATTACAATTAATCCATGGTGCCAGAAACTGAGTATTTATTTATTTATTAGCCTCAGAGATAATTGGTTATTACAAGGATGTTGGCAGAAAATTACAACCCTATCAAATTTAATACTGGAAATAAATTTTTCAGGGCAAGACTCTCAAAAGTGGTTGCTTAAAACAGGTTTTTTAAGTGGCGTGAGTATTTCAAGCACTGAACCTCCAGTAGTCAATTGTGTATACAGCTGTGAAAACAGTACATGTGGCTTCTGCAGTTGCATGCAATCATATTAACTTGAACACTCATTTTGAACACAATTTTGGGAGTCTGGTCCTTAAAGATGAAAACAGAAAACAAAGTCAGCATTTAAAACATTTTGTAATTGAGCTTTGCATAGATACGGAAATATATCATAATTTAATTTTGCTTACTTTTGCTAGTAAATATTTTAGTGGTGACAGTTGTATGCACAAATAATAACCTAATACAGCCTTAACTTTCTCAGAGTAATGCTAACTTGGCTGCTCCATACATACCATTATGTAACATCTCATTATCCTATTTTTATTTTTGAAACTAAATTGTCTCAGTGCTGTAAAATATAGGATGGGTACCATAGGAGAGCCATAGGTTTTTCACTTAATTATGGTAAAGCATTTGGAATCAAGTATATAGTACAATGACTGAAGTTTGTTCATGTGAAATATATTTTAAAAACAGCATTCAAAAATACCAAAAATCTTGGATTAATTTTACTATTTCTCGATATGTTTAAGTTAAAACCTTTTCCTTACTTAACGTTTGTATCATGGTGTTACTAAAGAGTAAATGTTCTTACATAGCACATGTACTGCAGTATGTAAATAAATTTTGGTGGAAACTACTAAGCTCAGAATTTAATTTTTAGACACATCTTTTGTTAGGTGACGTGATCTTGTCTTAACAAGAGGGGATATTTTCCTGTTCTGGCACATGCAATCATTTTGAGTTTAAAGTCATCTCCATAGTTGGGTTTTGTTTCATTAGGCCTACAGTTAAACTAACTTTAAATGTTGTAGCATTTTTATTAACAGAATATTGTCAGTGTACTCCAGCTTTGCAGTGTAATCATTAAAGTAATTAATGAAGCCAATAAATAAATAAAAGTACACTTACGGTCTCTAACATAATCAGAGATTTTACATCCTCATCAACATAAATTTACAACTGTTGGACAACTGTTATTTTTGCAAAGATATTTTATACTAAGATTACTAAAATAAACATAGCATTTCAATCTTTTACAGAATTCATAAAAATAACTTGTTGACAGATGGTAAAGTATAGTATTGTAAGGACTACAATCTTTTGGATGTGTTATTTTAAAAAAAGTATAAATGGAAATATTTAGCCTGATTTTTTTTCTTTTCCTCTTAGCCAACTCATGTTTCAACAAGTGATTTATTAAACCAGCAGTTTTATTAATAGTGTAAATGCTCTAATATTGCTTTCCTGCATTTTCAGCAGGAATATAAAACTTTGAGATTGTCATAGCCTGGAGTCTTCCTCCTCATATATTAATTTCAGCAAAAATCGAGGTGGGCGAAGTAGTACCCTTTATTGGACGAGCTTCTGTTGGTGAAGGATATAAGCTCTGATACTTCAGAGCTCTTCCTTGAGTCTGGCAAAGGCAAAGAATTTGGTGAAGTTCAAAATCTTGTCCCCTCCACAAACAGAAGTTGATTCAGTAAAAGATACTACCTCACCCACCATGTGTGTCATCTTTCCGGACCAAACAGCAACATTGGGCGCTATGACAACAGTCATGTTGCAAGTTCAAATGTTTACCAACATGAACTGGCTGTTGAATAGCCACATGAGTTTTGGTTACTTTATAATGGTGAGTGTCTTCCTCAGTTGCAGCAGTACCAGCAAGCTCTCTTACAACAGCAGATCCTTGCACAGCAACATCAACAGCAGCCTCAACAGCCACAGTCTCCAGAGTATCTTACTTCTCCTCAAGAGTTCTCACCAGCCTTAATCTCCTATTCTACATCACTTCCAGCTCATGTTGGAGCAGTGGTGGAGTCTCCTTATACTGCCAGTAGGCAAGTATGCGTGTTGGTACAGTAGTGCTGGAGGCCCTCATTGGCTCAGTCCCTTGTGATGGGCACTGTACAAATGCTTGGATGGTCTTTTCTCAAAGAGCCTATGCTTCCTTCACCACTCTGACATTTATTTAAAATGTGGCCTGCAATCTGCATTTTTATTAGAAGTAGTGTTGGATATACTTCTCTGGTTACTTTGACTTTTTAAAATCAGTTCTGATTCTGCTATGGAGAGAGCCCACTTGTCATACCTGCTTGCTTCTGAGCTAACCATACGTCTGACCTCTGGTGGTCATGGGCTGAGTTGCTCAGGTATTGAATTCGACGCCCCCTTGCCATTTTACCATTCTGCTACCCCTGAACAAGATAGGTACCTTTTCAAACGCTGCTTCAAGGCGTGAATGTGTCATGATTTTGTAACCAAGTGTTACTTATGCACCTCACAACACAAGCTGTGGCTTAATTTCTGACAGTTTTCAGGCTTCAACATTAGGTTCACGTAGTGTAAACTTTTCTACTTTATTCACTGTGTATTAGAAGAAAAAGATATTTCACAGAATTGCCTTTGTTTGTGAAGTTTATGATGTAAATATGAATGAGTGCAGCTAAAATATTTTCGGCTGACTTCCAAAACTGATTTCGTGTAATTAGTTTCTTGGAACAAAGATCTAGATTAAAGGGTGAGAACCACCGTGGTCATACATGAGTGGGGTTTGTGTTTAAATAAAGCTGAATTTGTACTGTATAGGTTACATGTGTGCAGAGGTTTGATCACACTTGAAGCACAGTAGGTGAAGGCAACATTCAGATGATAGGCAGAATTTTTATTCTCACAAGAGCAGACATCCACAGAGACTGTCTGTCTCAGATAAACAGGCACTGTCTGCGTCCAGGACAGCTAGGGTCTGCGTTAAACCTTAGGAGTCACCATGTCCTGAGGTTGGATGGACTTTTGTAAACCAGATGCTTCACACAAGCCCCAGGGTGATGACTATAAGGTGTCATGGTCCTCCGGGTAAGTCCCAAATCACACAGCCCTAATTATATCACCCGGGCATTGGCTGATGTGCAAAGATGACCTGACAGCCACAGATAGGGTTGAGGGAGCAAAGACACCAGTGAGCATGTGGGTGAACTTAAGAGATATATCAGTATTTAGTTTGTCACCTACAGCTGAAGTCTACATAGTTCTCTGACCTGTCACAAGGTCCCAGTTTCCTAGTGATGCAGTTACCAGTTTGTGCCCTATCCATCCCAACCTCATTACCTCTTTCCTCCCTCCCCCAGGGAACCTCCACCAGTCCCTTCTGGAACAATTTTTCCTCTTGAAACTTCTTCAGCTTTAGTGTTCTTGGGTGCTGCTGTTGGTGCTCTTCCTTCTCTTCTGTAATGTGTTGGATCTTACTGATGTAAACTCTAGCTTACTCCCACTCCAGCAGGCTCTAAAACTAGTTGCTAATTGGAGTCAGCTTCCTGAGTCCTTTTTTTCTCCCCCATGTGAGAGTTTACTTTGTCACAACTTCACAGCCCCTAAACCTCTTCAGCTTACAACACAAAATAAAAGGAAAATACAAGACGACAAAATATGAAAAAATGGACTACAAGCCTTTTAAGTTTGGGGGGGTTTTATAATTGGTATCAACAGTAGTTTGTGGTGCAAGTTAGCAACATTTGAAAGACTTCAAGTGGATTTTCCCTATTGTTTAGTGCGGAGGTCAGCAAAAACGTTTTTGGGAGTAAGAGAACTTTGAAGCGCCCACAGCTACACTGCTTGCCGGCGCTTCGAAGTTAGCAGCTTTGAAATTTACATTGCAAGAATTATGCTAACGAGGTGCTGCATATGCAGTGCAATACTCCTTGCTGTTCACCGATGGGGCTCATTTACATGCCCCTTCAGAGGAGGGGACTAGTGTAGATGAGCCCTATTTGCTTCGTTTTCATTGTCTGACTATATTTAACTTGTATCTGTAAATAAACATCCCCAGGGAAAGGTTTCTCTGTGTATTAATTTCTCTCACTTGTGCATACTTTGTGGCAAGTACCTGCCACAATCCTACTCATGCATAAGAGGGCAAATAGGATGTACTGTAGCTCACCAAGTGGAATAAAACTTTACCCATCCCAGCCCTAATTCCTGTTGGTGGGTGCAGCCCATGAAAGGAGCTGTTGTATTCAATCTAGACCTTCTCCAGTGGACAAGGGATGGGAAGAGTTACTTACCGCCTTCTCTTCCGTTATGGTCAAATAGCAGGCCTTCATGGTGAAATACAGTTTACCACATACTCAGAATTTATGCAGTTTATTGGACACCTGTCAGAAGAGCAGATAAATCCTTTTTCAGGCAGTCTTGGAAGGCTATTTATTCTCAAAAGATTGAGTACAGGTTAGCCTAGATGCCACTGAGAGCTCCAGGTCTGTAGCCATGACTGTGGTTTTGAGAAGATCATCATGGCTCTAGGCCTCAGATCATCTGAGAGAAGCGCAAAACACCCTGGGGAATGACCCTTTAAAGGACCCATACTCTTCAATGAGCATATGGACTCCTCTTTTTCATACTCAAGGATTCCAGGACAGTTTTACAGTCACTGGGGGCTTAGGCTTCTAAATGAGGAAGAGTGTTCAGTAGATCCCAAACTGCTCAAAGATGCAGTTTGTTCTAGTGCCGTCAGTGCACTTTCTCTAAGAAGAATGTGCAGCTCTGTGCAGGCAAGGGCCTGCAGACACAAGCTGTCACTGAATGTGTGAGAGGCTAGGCCAGTGACTAGGATGGAAGCCCAGTGACCAGGAAGCTGTTGGCAGCTGCCCTCCCCTCATCACGGCTCCCGGGGAACTCTGAGAAGCTGGCAGCAGAGGAGCCAATGTCAACCTCCCTTGGGCTTGTAAGCTTCACCCAGGGAGGTCTAACCTGTGTTTATCTCTTTAGACTTGGTCTAACCTGTAAAGTGGTCTGCTTTCAGTGTGTCGCTCGGGGCTTTGAAAAATACCATGCTGTGATGTAGTTAAGGCAACCTAAGCCCCAGTGTAGACACCATCAACATAGCTGTGGGTTTAAGAACCTCTTCCGTTACAGTAATATCTATGCTACACGGCTATGATGTATACTGGTGTGATGTAGATGTATTCCTGTGTAGTGTTTCTAGTGTAGCTATAGCCTCAGATCTTCTTATGCTAATCCATTCTTCATTGTTCCATGAAAGTAATCTTCAAAGGAAAGAATTCATGCCTTTTTTTACTGCTGTGAAAAAATAAAAGCCCCTGAAGAGTTGTAAGAAACCAAATTCATTAGAATTTGACATATTGTATATTCCTCCTTTCTTCTATTTTTAATGAAAAGCAGAAGAACTGATAAGATTGAAATTCCAAGAATGGAAAAAATCTGATTAAGGAGAGAATGATTTTATTTGGTTTAAAGTTCATTTTTTTTCTTAACATCTGTTTAACTTGGTTCCCATATAAACAATTAGGTACCTTTGTTAGTCAGTAGTCCCACCCCTTCAGTTAAGAGACAGCTGCTCCCAAAGTACAGGTATGTTTTATCAAAAAACAAACAACAAAATAGGGAAAAGAGATTTTGACATTCCCGGTATCTTCCCCACTACCCTCTTGGATCACATTTGCATTAGAAAATGTTACCGATTTGACAACACTTTGAATGAATGGAGGAAAAAAACTTCTAAAGTAAAATGCATATTTGATATGAGTTATGTACAGTAACAGATTAAAATGGAACAGAACTCTAAATTATTGTTAAACTGTCTCAGTTGGCAGCTGTCACACTCTGTAAGAACAAGTATTCATAGAGATCTGAAATGATGAAATTCTGATGTTTAATTTTACATTGCTACGCTGTAATGTTTCTTTATCTGTTCCCAAATTTGACTTCATAGGTCAGCCACTCCTGATGCAGAGGCTGTGTCCAGTTACCCAAAGCAGAACATCAGTAACCCACCAGATATGTCAGGCTGGAACCCATTTGGAGAGGACAATTTCTCCAAGCTAACAGAGGAGGAGCTACTGGACAGAGAATTTGACCTTCTGAGATCAAGTAAGGGACGCTTGAAGGCTTATTTCGCTTCACAGTAAATAAGGGCTCTTTAGGTACATGCAACAGTGCCAAAGACTGTCCTGTTTAAGGGCCACACAGTCTGTTGTACAGAACATTCTTTCTGAGCATTTGAGGGCAGAACTAGACCTACCTTGTCACTTTTCTTTCCATTTGGAAAACATTGCTTGCAGTGAAAATTCACAGTCCAGCATTAGCAGCTGTCACTGTTAACTCTTAAATATTCGTCATGTCGTCTTGCTTATCAGGAATTCTAAATATCAGTAGTATGGTGTTCATGTAAATGAGACCATTTAGCTGCTTTTGCATTACTTCATCTGCAGCTTTATTTTCTTTCACAACAAAACAGAAGTTTCTGTGGTCTGAAATGCCCTTTGAAAATGCCTGAAAGAAAAATTGGTCTATTACATTATGTTAATGTTTTGTAATGTCCTTTTGATGAGTGGCTATATGTAAGGGCTGCTTTATTGTTCTGACATGGCAATAGTTGAATAAACTTTTTTCCTCTTCAAGTCAGATATCTCAATGTTTTTACTTGAAATCACTTTTAGTCAACTTGTCTGTGCTCCTCAGGATACAGTTCTCAAATGTAATTCTGTTAAAGATGACTAGATACGCTTTTAAAAAGCCCCATAGCATGTTGCAAAACATAGTGTTGACTTCCACCTTATAGATATGGCCCTCTGGCACTTAGGATCAGATTTCTCACTGGTGAAAATACAACAAAATGGCTATGGGGGAATTAATGGGAAAAGAGTAACTACTTTTCACAGAGCAAACTTACGTTGCATTTCTGGTAGCTTAATTTTTCAGAGATTTTTCTTGTGAGCTTCCTGTGAGAATGTGGAAGGACAAGAAGCATAGTGAACATACATAAAGTAGTTTTTCTGCAAGTTAGGTTAAAGAAGACAGCCCAAAATAAATAGTGCAAAACCGAAAAATTACCCTGACACTGCACAAATGTGGTTTACTTGTACTACTTTGCTAAGAAGCCTAAGGGGCATTGCAAAAGTGAATTATTTCCAGTAAAACAGAAACATTGTTAATGTTTGGGAAATGATGATCGTCCCAGTTGAGAGAATCACTTTTTTTTTTAAAACTGAACTTGAAATTGTTGTCTTTCCAGTAATTGTATTTAAAATCGTAAGTATGCTTCCTTCAAAGGGGAGCCTTGGAAGATTTAGAAATCAAAATAATCCTTTTACAGGAGACTGTTAGTTTAAAAGCGAAAGATCGTCATACTGCTGTCCAGTCTCATAACTCCCAACCACATTGCTGGCCATAATTATCCTAAATGTGCAGAGGATGCCCTGCATCTGGTTTCACTGGGTATTCTTGAGCCACATTTTCCCAACAGATGTAAAGAAAACAAAATACACTGACAAGAAAAATATTTGAAGTGGCTTAATGACTAGTGTACTAACCACCATCCAGCAAATATGCTGACTGTTAATGACTAGCTATACTTAGCAAAATTCTATTAATTTGGCAAAAGAGACATAGAAAAATCGGTCACTTAAACAGATTCTATGAAGGGAACATAAGATAGAGATTAAGATTCTAAAGTTTTTCTTCATATATTGTAATCGTATTCTAAAATTCCAGCAAGATAGAACTCATAAAATAATGCAATTTTTATTCAAAGCTGCTTTCCTGGAAAGTTCCAGGAGATTGATTTCTTCCTGTAAATGCCAGTGAAAACTGTTAAGTTCACTCCTCAGGAAATTTGCTTCCCATTGTCTCAGAGGTCCTGGAAGTTATGTAATGCCTTTATATACATGTGATAGCTTATGACACAATGTAGCATGATGACTGGTGGTATTATCAGTGCAAGATCAAAGAGTATACAAAACAAAATAGTTAGCTTAAGATTACTGTGCAGTATGCAGACTATGGTAAATGTCTACAGTAGCACTTCTGTCGGTATACCGTAGGATGCTCAGGGTGCAAAAAAACACCCTTCTGAATGACCCAAGTTGCACACACAGAAGCGCTGGCATGGAAGGCAATATGTTGATGGGGGGGTGCTTTCCTGTCAGCATATATGCCACCAATGGAGGTATTTCAGGTATGTTGGCAGGAGAGCTCTCTTGTTGGCATAGGGAAACTTCACAACTAATCTTACAGTGGCACAGCTCCGTTGATAGCATTGTGCTGCTATAAGCTTGCTCGTGTAGTCATCATCATCAATTGCTTTATTCCAGCATCCCATTCAACAAGATGGGACTGTAAAGCAAAGACATTAAAAGGAAGAATTATTGTAAACAACGACAAGGCTTGTAACAACTTTTACATGGTTGGTAGCTCCTGTTAGTGTTGAATTCATGATATATAACATTTACCATTGAATTACTGTAGCAGCCTCAGTATGTTACTTCTTGGAATGCAGTCCTTGTAAAAATGGAAGTATTTGAAAGCACACAGTTTTCTCTCCTTTTTTTTTTTCCTTACTGTTAACCCTGGGGAAGAGGGGTAATGTGTAGTAGAGGTTTAGAGCATAGTAGACATTGGACTTCATGTTACCCTGAATGCAGACATTTGTTTTAGTTGTTCCTTATTTTTCAAGTATACTGGGCTTCTCCAAGAGAGAATTATATAAAGAAAATAAACTAATGTCTTGTACTCTGCAATCTCTTGTATGTTCTCTGCTGATTCTCCTTTTAACAGTTACTGGTTACTTCCATTATACAATGCTTGTATTGTATCCTGCCAGTATAACTGACTAACCAAACAGTGAGTGCTGGCATATCTTGCTTTTCTCCTACCCTTGTCTGTAAAATGACTGTTGTTGTACATGAGGCTCATGATATGACCAGTAACTCAGCAGCACTTCACATATATGTAAAATTAAGTACCTCAGCATTGTTCCATTAATAATTCAGTATTGAGTACTAACCTGGAATGTAACACTGTATATTGAAAACACTTTTCAAATATCAACTAACATCACATTACATATCTGAACTAAGTAATAACTCCATTTATAGATGTGGTCAAGTGATTTCTCCTAGGTTATGTAATGAGGTGTTTGAGCCAAGGCTAGAATTCAGTGGGGTTTTTGGTTTTGTTTTTTTTTTGTTTGTTTTTAAACCACAAGGCAGCACTGCATAGGAAAATGTTGAAACATAGCTTGCTGTGTTTTTGCAACTGATACAGTAGGTGGCAGGCTGGCTTAGTATACTGTGGGAGGTGCAATAGTTTCTCGTACCACATATAGCTTAAGTCCACTTTAAAAACCTCAGTGGAATGCCCTGTGATAGATCACAAGTTTCCAGTCTTCACCTGACCATGGTCACTTCCTTAATGAATTTCTCATTGTAATTATTGACTTCCTGTCGCTAAATAGAACCCTGATATTAAGGTAATAGTAGATAGAGTACTTCAGTTAAATTTTAATCTGTGGATTTTGAGTGTTGAGACGGTTAGCAATCTAGTTCTAAATGTATGTTCTGTAATACCTATAGTAATTTTCTAAAATCAGATCACCAGTGTTTACCACTGAAAAGTAAAAGTGGTAAATGCACAGGGTTACACCTCAACAGAAATAACGAAAAACAATTATGTAAATTGTCATTGCACGTGAATGAGGTTATATTTGCTTAAATGTTTTTTTGGCATTGTGCAGATGTATTTAAATATATATATTGGTGGTCATTTCATAAAATGACCAAATTCCTTTCAACAGGCAAGGACATCATTTTCACAAGAAAAGCCACTCTTTATCACAGAATGTGTAAATTTTCTAGGTTTGTTTCTTTGCTTTTTCAGTCTAAGGGAATAAGGATGAAGAATGAGAATCAAGAGAAGAAATTTTTGTTGCTGTACTACTTAGCCCAATAACTGGCACATGTTATAACCTATGAAATAGTATTTTGTAATAAACTTTTCCGTTTGTTTGCAGTTTCGCTGAGTAGCATTTCGCAAAATGTTGATCTTTGTTTTTACTTTCAAAAAACTTTATTTTATGTCGTGTCACAGTTTACACATATACATTAAAAACATTTGAAGTTTTCTTCACCATTATACATGGTTAATTAAACAAGTTTCCTAGGTTCTCTCTCGAATCTCAAAAGTCAAGGTTTTTTGGCTGTATGATTTATCTGCAGCTAGCAGCATCTCCATTTGAACGTGGACACATTCTGCTATATGATCATACAGGGTGGGCAAGGGCCATGCTTTTCTATGGTGGTGTTGGAACGGGTGCAGGATCTGAGGTGGAATTTGGGTGCAGAAAGAAGCTCGGGGTATGAGATTGGGGTCAAAAACTGGTGCAAGGGTTTTGGGCGTGGGTTTTGGGCGTGGGAGTAGGGTTTTGGGCGTGGGAGTAGATTCTGATGGGGAGGGGTGCAGGGTGGGGAACAGGGTCTGGAGAGAGTTATTACTGGGGGCAGAGAGCTGGGGTGCAGAGGGCTTAGGTTGTGACCTGTGGCAGAGAGTTGGGGTCCAGGAGGGAGGTAGAGTGCCAGGTGTAGGCTCTGGCCGGGAGGTGGTTACCTTAGGAATGGCTTCCAGCCAGCCATCCAGTGGGGGCTTCAGGCAGAATCCCTGATCCTGTCCCCCCACATGCTGCTCAAAGCAGCCTGGTGCTGGGAATAGTGTGTGCCTCTGTACAGTGCATGCCCCGGCAGCTCCCACTGGTTGGTTTCTGGCCAATGGGAGCTGCAAGGATTGTGCTGGGGGTGGGGCAGCACATGGAGGACCCCACCCTGCAAGGGTCAGGCACCAGGCAGAGACTTGCACTCTGGTCCCAGCAGCTTGACCGCTTTGTGCAGCATGTGGGGGCATGGGAAACAGGGAGTCTAATGGAACATCCACTGGGCTGCAGAACACTGGTGGCCCAGAGGATCAAGGCAGGACAGAGCTGAATGTTTTTGGGCCAGCTG
Organism: Carettochelys insculpta; assembly: GCF_033958435.1. Lineage (NCBI taxonomy): Eukaryota > Metazoa > Chordata > Testudines > Carettochelyidae > Carettochelys > Carettochelys insculpta. Next base: position 126,627,151 of record NC_134140.1, on the reverse strand, counting down.
TATTCTGCCTGCCCATGTCATACATAAACTCGTTACCCTATAACGTACACAGACATAGTGTATGTTCAGAGAATGAAAGTTCTTGATGCTATGATGGTTCCCTGCAGGAGAAATAAAATACCAAGTTTCTTAATATATGCTATGGAAAGATCTTTTAGAGGCAAAGTCAGTTGACAATTAACCAGCAGATGAAGCTGAGTGCAAACTCTTTTTGAGTGGGAACATGTTTTGCAAAATTGGCTCTTGGGGTTCCCCTCCCTCTGCCACATGGGTTTCTTTTTCATGGTCATGGTTTTAAAGATGTCATTTGAAGCTGGGAAGGCCAAACGCGAGTGATTGTCATGGGTTTCTGAAAATTACCGAATTGCATTGTGACTACATGGTGTCTTTACTGACTAAACGCTAAGTTGTAGTATTACATTTTGGAGCCAAAGGAAAGCACTCGTGGAATATGGGTAACAGTGGTAAATGTGTCATCTTGGCTCACAGTGATTTCGTGTTATCCAGGCTCCTGAAGTCTCTGCTGAAGATCATTTGTTCCTAGTGTAAATAAAACCATACTTCCCCAAACTGGAAAATTTCACCACCGCTGAGTTACTGCTTTCTAAGCCCCACTACTCTTAAACTAGAAGCTGTGGGTCAAGAACAGAAAACTACCCATTCTCCTGCATACAATTCCTTTGCAGATCTGCTCTGTATCACTTTCTGAGACCCCCAAAATCACATCAGACCAGTGTGCTTGTAGACCTGTGGTTGCAAGCCTTCTAGAGAATGTGTAGAAGGCCTAAGGGCCCAGCTGACCTCACATTATTTTATTTTCAGCAGTGTTAAAGAACCACCCTGTTCCTCTCATATGCAAATAACCAATTTTTTAAAGAGGTTTTTCTGTATAGTCGTTTTTCAGTTTTATTTTGTTCTGTTGTCGTATGGGTCCGAGGTAAAAGAACTGGAGAGAGCTGTGTATTAAAGAAGTGTGCGTCTTTTGACAAAATGCAAGCCTTGTTTGTATTGTACCACTTGTGTGGAATCTGTTGCATTGCCCATTGGTATTGAAGAAACTGATAATTTTCTCTAACACCTAATCATCTATGCTGAAGGACAAACAAGTCTTCATATCAGTATGCTAACAGTCTGGATTGACTTAATCATTGACCTTCAAGGAAAGCTCACACAAATTTTCTTATTCTTTAGATCCCGACTGTCACATGCAAATTCATTTTGCCCCATCTGTTGAGAGTCCTTTTTGAGCTTGGCAGAACCTCCTGAATCAGTGCTGATGTTCCCAGGGGGCTCGGCATCCCAACTCTTTTTATTAGGTATCTAGCTGTCTGAAAACCTTCACTGTGCTCCTTCCCATCCATAGTCTGAGTTTTTTCTGTGAGAAATGGAGAGGGAAAATGAGTACTTCCCAGATTCTCCCACAGGGAGAAAAGCATTCTGGTAGAAGATGAGCTCTAAATACAAAGATCTTCATGAGTGGTCAGTTCAGTTGAGGTTTTTCTTTAAGTGGGTGAAGTTTGAATGTGTTTTTCTGAGAGACTACCTGGAGTTATACATATCTTATGGAACTGGAAGGGACTTTCGGTTTACAAAGCCAATGCTCAAAATACTGAGCTGTCAACCCTATCATTTCCCTGTGGTTTAAAATGTATGTCTTTCTCTAGGGCCTTGTCTATAACCAACCTTATAGTGATACAGTGAAAATTAACCAACACTTAAGTGCTATATAATCACACTTACTGGAATGCATGCATAAACCTCTTGTGGCTGTGGACCTTGCCAAACCTGGAAATGTTTTTTTGGAAAATTATCCTTGGAAAAGTTAATGATCAGGTGCACTCTCCAGGACAAACAGTGGGTCTCCCTTTTGCCTACAGCAGGAGACAAAGGATGATGGGATGTAAAGCCTATTTTGAGCACATTTTATATATTATGGTGTTGACCGCAGTGCAGTAAGCTGTGTTCTAATATATGAGGGTAAGAGATTTCCTTTTTCCTGATAACCTCACAAGGTAAAAGAAGCTACAAACAAAGGGTAGAAGACGATAATACTCCCCTGTCCCCATCAGTTATCACCAGCTGATCCTCAAGCTCTGTGTAAATAGTTAGTTCATTTAATTGGAGCTTTGTAAGAGAGATAAGTAAGGAGGGCCCTTAGAGGCCAGATCAGAGATGTTATCTACATATATGGGTCATCTCGGAACAAAGGTGAAGGTGGCTATGGGAGAAATGGAAGAACTGGAAGTAGTGTGCTCATTGTGGCCTGGGAGACAAAGTGCAAGAGTTAAACAGTAATTTAAGGTCATAGAAGTTGAGCTTGAGAAAAGAACTAATAATTCTCAGATTGGCCCTGTGCATACGAGTGTGATGCTGAGAGGAAAGGGAAGTTACCAGTATCCAGAGTTAGTACAATTGCCCTTGTGTTACTCCATTGTAGGATAACAAGTAGTTGCAGTTCCCAGGTGGATGACTAATAGTGTTCAATTGGTAAAAGACTGGATAAATGCTTTGAGAGAATGAGCATAGTTCAGCATTTGAGAGCATAGTACCAAACAAGATAAAAATATAAAGCACTGTTACTCTGAGAAGTTCTAATGGAGATGATATAAAGAGGTGACCACAGCTCTTCTAGAATGGGTCATAAGTCCTTCTGGAAAATTCCCACATAACACTTGCAGAAAGTTCGTTGCAGAGTTGTCGTTTATACCAGTCCCCAATCTTAAGACTTCACGTGGCTCTCTGTGGGGTACAATGCAGGTGGTGTCAGGGCAGGGGAATTTTTGAGTCATATGTACACTCAGCTCACAGTTGCTCCAGCTCATCTTTGGACTAGGTCTTGCAAGCTGCCCAACAGCTCAATGTTTGTGATGGGGGAGGTTGATCTATCAGATTGGAATATTAAAAACCTTTCCGATAGTTTGTACTCTGATATGGCAAACCCTGAGCATCTGAGTTGTGGAAGACCTCACATAGATCCTTGGTCAGTTTGAGTTTCAAAAACCGGCAGAGGCCGTAATAATAAAACACTGTCAAATTAAAGCACGGTATCAGGCTGGTGTGTGGGCAGTTAATAAAGGGTTGTCTCTGCAGATCTTGCCTTTCTTCCCTCTTTCCTCGGAATCTGAAATTGGAGCTCAGCCAGATGGGGAGGCATTGAGGGCAATTGAAGAGGTGGGCCTTTTATATCCACAAAATGGTCGGCTACAACTGTCCGGTTTTGTACTGTTGCTTTAAAATGGTCTTATTAGGATTCTTGAATGGTGGTGCAACACATATAGGGTAAATCTTCTGAGAGAGCTCCAGTTGCTTGGGTTACGTTCATGTCTTATCCCAAAGGTCGTCAATGACACTAGGCTGTACTACTTTTGGAAGGTTGAAAACTGTTTGTATCCAATGCTAAAACACATTGAAAGGACCAGAATACCAGAGAATGAAGAGCATATGAAAACTAACTGCACTTGTTCGGCTTTGGTGCATCTCTCCAATTAATATTGCAAGCACTAGTATAATCCCATAAGTTTAGTGGGATGTTGGTGTGATTAGTAATTTGTTCATTGGGATTCTAGCAGAAAATTGTTCCCTTTATGAAAGTTCGTGAATTTTTAAAACCAATTTTTACAACAAAAATAAAAAGGTAAAACACCGGTCTCTGACTTAGGTCGTTAAATACTCTGGTGACTGTTGCGATATTAGAAATTAAACAGAGCAGAATGAAAATTAGTCTCTCTCACAAAGTACATGCGCTGCTTGAAGTAAGTTTGTGGAGACTTTTAGTTTTTGTTTTCCGTGCATTTTTATCATCTCCCAAACTCTACTTTTGGGATGCGAACGGAAAAGTAAAACAAAAATGAACTCTTGCAGATGAAGGGCTTCGAAAATGGGATAATTGTCAGCGTACAAGGAGAAGATATCTCCTTCCAAAACAAACAAAAACTATTAAAATATCATTAATTTGGCATAAGAACTGCCATTTTTATTTTATTTTATTTTTTGTTCTGTTTCATTTATTTTTACAGACAGGCTCGTGGAGAGGAGGGCATCCTCAGATAAGAATGTGGAGTCACATTCTGCTCCACAGTACCATCCTTCAGAAGATCCCTTTGGTTCTGTACCTTTCATTTCTCACCCAGGCAAGTTACATATGTAACATCAGTTCCTCTTACTTAAATCTCTCTCTTTCAAAGGAAGCTTGTTTCAGTTATGTGACGAAACCAGTGCAAATTGGAATCATCAGTCTTGTGGTTGAAGATTGAATAGAAGACAGTTTTTCTAATGTTGTGAATGTTCTGAATTGTAAATCTAATCTAGTAGCCAAATGCATTCATACATTTCCAAAATTGCAAAATGCATAATGTAAATAGAGTGGATTAATACCAGCAGTCAGTTAAGAAAAAATCTTCTATTAAGTACGTTAGTAATTTAGGTCATACAAGCAAATTGCTATTTTACCCTGTTTTCAGCCACCAGTTTTAATGTTCTTTATTTTTATTCCTGGTTCTTCTGTCTTATTAGAACTTTACAGGTGCAACAACAGAGGGATAAAGATCTTAGATCTGTCTGGTTACAGAGAGTTGTTACGCTGAGTGTGTACAATTTTTTCTTTATAGAGGACTAGACTATACTGTGACCTTGGGATCTAGAAACAAAGTGGTGCTGTGTTGCTTACTGACTTGCTAGTTATTTTAAGAGTCTGCAACAAGTACTTCATTGACACTTTTAATGCATGGGGTAGAACAAAATCAGGGGGGACTCCACTGTAACAGAAAAAAAAAGTTTGTTACTTTGTACTACTGTGGAGCCAGCAATGAGTAAAATAAGTATAATTGAAGGGTGCGCTGTCGTGTGGGTATGTTGGTAAACAGTTGCAGGTATGCTGAGTTAAAAATGCCACCTTCTGTGTGATTTTTTTTCTAACTGTCCATATCCATACTTCTCATGTGCTTGAATTTCACTGTCTTCAATCTTGTGTGCTTATTTTGCAGCCACATTCCCTCTTTTTTGTTAATTTTGCATTTCTGTGAATCTCCTTGCATGGTCTAACACTTAGACCCTTTCTGACTATGCATAACCAGGTGTGAACTGGATAATATTTGGCATTCTGTTCTCTGCTGAGGTACTCATTAAGCACTCAGCTAGCTTCTATTCTCATTCTCGATCAACTTACTCCTTGTCAATATGACTTAATCTGATTCTGCTTATGTTAGTACATTCTGAGTTTGCTTCAGTTATATTTCCTCAACATGTACTATATTAGCCACCTTCAGTCACCCTGCTCTAAAGAGGTTTAGCATGTCTCAACTCTCTTAAACCTGTCCTAAAACCTTAGAACATGAGACTCTGCAGGATTTGCATTATGCAATATCTGCAGACTCTTCTTCGTCTTATAGCGAAAGCTGAATTAATGTGAAAAATAAGCAGTTTCCTTTTGAGTACCCATCACTGGGTTGAAACACTCACAAGCAAAGGTATCCTGCACTGAGAGACATTTTAGGGCTGGAAGCATGCAACATTTGTAAGCTGCATTGTCCTGATTTAGAGATTGCACTACAATACTTGTTTAAGGTGAATAGATAAATACTTTTACAGTGCAGATATTTTAATAAAAATATTAAGTGAGCAGTGTACGCTTGTTTCTATGTTGCAATTAAAATAAATATATTTGAAAAGGTAGAAAATCATCCAAAATATTTGTAATATTCGGCTGTGGCTATGCTGCCCCTCCCTTTTGGAAGGGACATGCAAATGCAGCTGATCAGAAATGCAAATGAGGTGTGGATTTAAATATCTTCCAGCTTGTTTGCATACTTGCACTGGATCCTGATTCCAGAAGAGCTGATTTCACAAGCCAAAGCAGCCATGTAGATCGGGTTCATTCGAAAGGAAACCCCGCTTTCAAAAGCACCCTTCTTCCTAGTTTTTTTTCAGGAAGAATGGTGCTTTCAAAAATGGGGTTTTCTTTTGAATGAACTTCTACGTGGCTGTTTTGACTTTTGAAATTACCTCTTCCAAAATCAAGATCCTGTGCAAGTATGCACATGAGGCATGAGATTTAAATCCATGCCTCATTTGCATTTCCTATGGGCATGCAAATGCAGCCACTTCCAAAAGGAAGTGGCAGTGTAGTCACAGCCTTTGAGTTACGATTGTGGTTTTTAATGGTGCAGTTAAAAAAGACACCCGAGCTGATTGGCAATAGAACAGTTAGTCAGATGTTGACTGTTTGCAGAATGTTCTGAATATGAAAACTAAATATTTTAGGTCAGCTGTTCCCCCATCTTTCAAAGCTCTATTACCTGTGTTACTATTCAGTAATAGTAGTTTGACAGGTCTACTTAGTTTTTCCTGAAAATTCAGTTTTGAGCAAATACATTGTAGTGGTAGTGTCCCAGTCTTGAGACTGTGGTTAACAAGAATAATGGCTGATGCATGGTTTTAAATCAACAGGCAAAGATTCTAGACCATGGCAACTTTTCATTGTAAGTTTCTTTTCCTGTGGCATTTCTACTAGCATAAACATTACTATAGATTTTAATTTGTAAATGTGAGGCACAATCCATGTAAATTTGTGCAGAAGAAATGTGAAGTATAGTTCAATTTGTGGGGCATATTTGCCTAAAACACCATATTCCCCATATAAATATAAAATATAGTTGCAGAGCTCTCCAACTGCATGCCAAACATGCTTATTTTGGTACTCTTGAGTTGCATGGTGGATAAAGCAGCTACCTCACACCAGCATCTCCAGGTAAAAGATCCAGTACTAAGGAGCAGTCCACGACACAGTAATGATTTCAGTGAGATCAAGGAGCAAATTCACTTCAGCAGAAGAAAATCTTAAAAACCCCTCACTCTTCATGTTGCTGACTTCAGTACTAAATAATGAACTAGTTTTTATTTAAATTCCTTTCACTAAAATAGATCAGGACATCAGTCTCATTCATTACATAAGTCCATTCATGCTGCATAGCACAAGAGAGTCCGTATGTAAACAGCACTGTCCTAACAGGTTTGAAATTTGTTGTTCACAGAAGTGCTTTGAAAGGGGAAAAACACGCTCTAAGAAATGTTGGAAAGAAATGTTTCAATTTCCAGTTCTTGTCTTGAAAACGAGAGCAGCAAGCAGCATAAATCCATTACAATATTCAGCAGCTGCTGCTTTGCCCGTTGTCAAGAAAATAGTGCAGCTTTAGTTGAAATGTCCCCATAATCCTGAGGACTGACATGTGGCAAATTGCTGAGAAATGATGGCGGCAGTATGTTACCAATTCAAAGAAAGCTTTAATGCCCCACTCTACTCTTTCCTCCCCACCTCAAAATGGTGAACCAACAGAAGGCATGTAATTACAGCAGTTGTCACAAGCCAGTCATCCTCTTATAATCGGATGTCTGGAAAAAGAACATCAGAACAGAAAAATTTCTTGAAGATTAGGATCTTCTTACATGATTAAAGATGTTCCACCTGCCTTGCATTGGAGTGAAGAGCAATTGTTTCCTGCAAGATGCAAACCTGATTAGAAGGCTAGCAATCTGAGCAGTACATTGCAAACAGATGTTACCACGTATTTCTTTGGCTTTTATAATTATATATTTGAACATTTCATTGCAACAATTTTACAGGTCAAGAAGATTAGATCTAAAAAAGGAAAAGTTCTACCAGGGCGATTTTAAAGCACAGTCTGACAACATTAAAATGTCATTAAATTAAAAAGGAGCTCATATTTTTCCCAGTGGGCATTTATTTTGATACATTTAAAATTTTTGGTAAATTGAAGTATAGTTTGACAACTTCTACTTTTGGGGTTGAACATAGATTTACTCAGTGCTTTTTTTTGGGTCGGCCAGCACCTCAGCACCCCCAGCTTACAGGATCCCTGGCCAGGTGGCAGGGGGACCCCACCTACCCTACTGCCGGGAGCCAGCTTAGGACACAAAGCTGACCCAGCAGCCCCAGCTGCAGGAACTCTGCCCGGGGGCGGAAGGGGGCCCGAGCAGCCCCATGGCAAAGAGATGGTTTTTTTTTTTTTTAATTTACTCCCCCCCCCAAAAAAAAAAAAAGCCTGGATTATTTACTGTTTTTCATGAAGAAAAATTCTATGTAATATTTAAACTTAGGAATTATCTACAGTGCAGGGGCTTTGTATTTCAGATATTTGTTTTTAGATGTTTCAGGTTGAATTTAGTGCACATTAATTTAACCAGCTATGACTCTGACCATAAAGTTGCCAGGAAGTGTTATTGTTGACTTCCAGTGGAAGTAAGATTATTCCCATAAAGGCAAGTTTGAGCTGGGCATAACGTGTGCAGGTATGTAGTGGGCGCTGCATCAAGCAATTATGAATCAAGGTAAATCTAACACTACCAGATACACTTAGTATATTGTAGATTAGGGTTTTTTGACCAGAGACCGTTAAAGTTTTTAATATGCTGCGACCTTGTAGTTTAAACAAGTAAGCAGCAAAGGAAGTATGACCAATAATGTCTCAACTTTATAACATAAAGCAGTGATGGATTCCTCAGAGAATGAAGAAGGGGAAACATCTGATCATTGCTATTTTTAAGTGGCCTATTTTCTAAAAATACTGAACCCTCGGTAGCTCTTACAGCAGTCCTCAGCATCTCCTTACACATGGATGTAGGACTTCACAGTTGTGCTCATGTTTTTTAAAACCTTGGATAGCTGATAGTCTTCGTTAAGCTACACCAGCATTAACTAGGTGGATCACGAAAGTAATGATCTATAAATTTATTGAGTCCATTAGCTTTTCATCATATCCCTTAGCTTGTATATTGTAGTAAGTACAGGAATTTTAACCAGCTGGACTATCTGTTAATAGATATTTTTAGTAAAAGTCATGGACAAGTCACAGGCAATAACTATTCATGGTCTGTGACCTATCCATGATTTGTACTATATCTTGGGTGCTTTGGGGAAGGTCTAGGAGCACCATGAGTGCTTGGGGGCTTGAGATGCCATGTGCGCTCTGGGATAGGGGGAAGCATGGGGGCGAATGGCCCAAGACCCCTGCAGCTGCTGGGGAGAGGGAGTGGCAGGCTCGCTACCAGGTAGTGAAGATATGTTCCTTGGATGCTAGGCAGAGGCATGGCCGGGATGCTCTGCACACTGTCTCTGCCCCAAGCGCTGGCTCTGCAGCTCCCATTGGCTGGGAACCACATCTAGGGACAGCATCTCCATGCAGAGGGCGGTGCAGAAAGCCATCTGGCTGTTTCTCCACCTAGGAGCTGAGACATGTTGCCACTTCTTGGAAGCCCCCCTGAGGTAAGTTCCCCAAAGCTCTCACTCCCTTCTAGTCCCCAGCCCTTTGCCCCAGTGCTGAGGTCCATCCCATACAAATTCCTGCTGGTGGGGGTTGTGTATGTGGGGCCTGAGACAGCTGAGCAGCAGTCAGTGCTGCTGACCTAGAGTCTGCCCCGGCTCCTCAAGCAGTCCTGCGCCAGCTACACCAGCCGTTGCAGAAGTTACGGCGGTCCAGAGAAGTCACAGAATCTGTGACTTCCATGACATACTTTCAGCCATAAGCACAATCTTTTATTCTGAAAAGATCTCATCTCATTGGCCGTGTCTACACTAGCCAAAAACTTTGAAATTGCCATGCAAATGGCCATTTCAGAGTTTACTAATGAAGCGCTGAAATGCATATTCAGCGCCTCATTAGCATGCGGGCGGCCGCGGCACTTCGAAATTGACGCGGCTCGTCCAGATGGGGCCCCTTTTCGAAAGGACCCCGGCTACTTCGAAGTCCCCTTATTCCTATAATCAGGTAGGAATAAGGGGACTTGGAAGTAGCCGGGGTCCTTTCGAAAAGGAGCCCCGTCAGGACAAGCTGCGCGGCGGTCAGCCATGTCAATTTTGAAGTGCTGCGGCTGCCCGCATGCTAATGAGGCGCTGAATACGCATTTCAGCGCTTCATTAGTAAACTTCGAAATGGCCATTTGCATGGCTATTTCAAAGTTTTTGGCTAGTGTAGATGTAGCCATTATGCGTAAGATCTCTGCTCAATATATGGAGAGGTAGGAACAGTAAAAGATTGCCCTGGTAATTCAGCAGACACTTAGAATGAAAAAAGAAAGCACTCAGGTAACACTAGTTCTAGCAATTGATTCTTCATGTTCCAATCTCAGCCCCGATCCTTATTGTGCTTCTATACAGCTCTTTAGAGCTGTTTCTTCAGTATTATCAATGGTGACGTAAGGGTGCTAATAGTGTCTAATAGAACTCCACAGAACAGTCTCAGACAGACAACCGTTTTTTTGACCTGATCCTGCAAATATGCCTGTGTATAACGCTGCCCTTGTGGCTAGTGCTGTAAGCCTCAATAGGACTTCTTGTTTCTACGCCATTACGAGAAATGGAGGCCCCAAAGTGGATTGGCGGTAGAATGGTTAGTGACATATCGACTGTTTGGAGAGTTCTCGTTTTTTATCAGGTGATCCCAACTCTTACAAATCTCTATTAGCTTTGTTTATTGATGTTATGGGTAACATCAGTAAAGGCTGTGATGACAATAAGAGGTGATCACGCTCAAATGCTCATCCCAGTAAACAAACACGCACCACCTAACCCCATCAGGCATAATTAAAACCTCTTTGCAGTAGACCTAGCAAGCCAATGCAAATAAAAATATTTCCCTGTCAATTTCTTCTCCCTTTCCTCCCTCCTCAAGCCCATTCCTCTACAGAGATCATTGCTCGCTTACTGGAAAATTGGGCTTCAGGCTGTTAATGTGGGTCAACAAAAGTGAACTGGACCAAGTGTGCTAGAACTCAAGACTTCGGAAGTCAGACCCAGAACTATTGACTATATTGGGCACAGGCTCAAGCTCCAGCACTGAAAAGTAATGCTACATCAGAATGTGGGTTAAATCTTGCCACCATATCTACTCTGTGGGTCAAATACTGTCCTCATGATTTCTTTGTCTTGCTAATGCAGTTGCAGATGGTTAGTCTCCCAGCATGCTCTGGATGAGAGCATGAGAATAAAGATTAGTATGTAATATTTAGATATTTTCAGTACGACATTTTCAGTTAATCAGATAGAAATTGCATAATTTACATACTGTGTTCCTCTCCTGAGGCAGACATAGGTGTGTGTGTGTAAGTATATACAAAAGCAGAGTATATGAGCTTACATGGGCACTTACTTTTTTCAAACAGGTTTGTCTTTCTGAACCTAATGTTGCTAATGTCTACCCTAAATCAGATAGCTTTAGGTTGTTTTCATTTTGTAAACTAATCGCATTCATGCTAACAATTACAGTGTCTCAACAAATACTGAAAATGTCAGGATTTGGAAGACATGGGGTTATCAAGAACAACATGAAGGATGTACCTTTGGGAAATCTAAAATATGCAGTCAAATAATCCAGATTTTAATTTAACTGTAAACCACATGTGTACTGGTTAAACTAAGAACAGATAAGAAGCAGTGTAACACCAGAAGCGAACAAACAGTTGAAAGCTATAATCACCTGATGTTTCTGGTCATTTTAGTCTTAAATCCATACAAAAACACACATTATTTTCAATTCTCATTATAACTCTGGGCATATTTTAGAAGTGAAAAAATGATTACCAAAGATGTTCAGTTTTTCATGGACTATAACAAAATAGTCCAATAGACTTATTTCCTCCCTGAAATAGACCATTACCTATCAAAAGATGGTGTTGGCTGCGCTTGGATTGATAAACGGTGAACCAACAGCAAAAGCTTTACTGGTTAAAAAGCAAAAATATTTTGAAACGACGAGCGCATTACAAAGATGTGGGCCATCTTTTTTGGGATGGTGCAGTATCCCAAAGTAGCTCCTGCCCTGTAGACATAGACTGCCAACACTTACCAACAGAGCACTGCTTTGTAATCATCAGGAAGGAACAGGGATAGGTGGTGTAGGGAAAAGATGGTTTATTGGGGAGTGGGGGAGGTGAAAAGTGAAGAGCTAACTCTCTCTCTTCACCACCTCCACTCCCTCCACGTGTTCTCTTACAGCATTTCGTATATTTTAAAATGCATGTTTTTACTTTAAAATTGAAATATATTTTGAATTTATACAGACTTCTTACAACTGCATCCAGTCACCTGCTTCAGAGATGGGCCAAAGCTGTGATTCCCAGGTTAAGGCATTGTTCCTAGAATTGTAGCACCGTAGGGGACAATCAGCCTTGAGGCAAAAGTAAGATCTTTTCCAGCTCTTCAGTGTCAGAAATGACAAAGGCAGGATTTTGGATCTTACCTGAACGGTGTCTGGATGAGCATGCTCGCCAGTAGGACAAGGACAAGGGCTATGACAGTAAGCACGTGTTCCCAGAAGCAGCAATGTGTAATCTACCATATATCCCCTTTGTGCCTTCTTCTAAATCACACAAGACAGAATCTCTCTGCTTCCTGCCACTGCACCTGACAAGAAACATGTAGCTCCGTCTGGGGCTGAGGTGGGTTAATCCTGGGGATGAGGCATGATTTTGGGGCTGAGAGGGGTTAAGCCTAGGGATGGGGGTGGGTTCTGCAAAATTCTTCCAAATTTAAAAAGGGTTCCATGGCCAAATATAATTGGGAAGCGCTGGTTTGATTAATCTAACCATCCCCTCTTTCCTAGTCCTTCTATTGGTCTCCAACAGAAGCTTCTCATCACCTACCTTCAAAGCTCTGTACAGTTTTGGTCCTCCCTAATAATTTTCCCTTGTCAAGTTTATATTGGCTGTTATCCCTCGTGTGCTGTCTATGCTTTTACTTTTCCCCACTTGTTGGTCAGCTTTTTGTGTGAATAACTCTGTGCTGTCTCCCATCCACTTCTCTGTGCCAGATATGAGCTCCCTGAGCTGAGCTGACCCTGTCGACACTGGTCACCCTCGAAAGCTTGTTCGCCTTGTGTGGCTTATCTAGTTAATTTGTATATAAGCTGCCTATTGGTGACTTTTTCCTTAATTTCTATTTACTTGTCTCTCCTTAGATTCAAGGTCCTAGATTGGGGACCATCCTGTTTCAATGTTTGGAAGGCACCATAATAGGCAGCACTGCAAACAATAAATAAAGCCAAAAGTAATGGCCACTATAAGGTCTTAGCTTCATATTTTCCCCTATGTGTCAGCAAAACGCAGTAATAAAACAGTTGCTGAGGAGATTTAGTCCTTTTATGTAGTTAAAAATGGGACTCAAAGATTAATCACTGGTATATTCCAAGAAGAACCAGGATCTGAGAAATCAGGAAAGGAAGTATAGCATTTTCAGTAAACACATTCTTACATTGGTGTGATACATATGAACTAGGGCTGTTTATTTAATTTCCATTAACTCACATGATTAATTTTTTCATTTTTTTGAGTTAATCACACTGTTTAATAGAATACCAATTGAAATTATATTACATATTTTAAAACACTGATTTGTTGTGAAAAAGTATACAATGTGTAGAGTGCTCGCTTAATATATTTGTAATAAAAAATATGCATTATAAAATGATTAAAAATATTTTGAGTTCACCTCCTACAAGTATTGTAATTCAGTCTCTTTATTGGGAAAGTGCAACTTACAAATGTAGATTTTTTTTTTTTTTTGTAACATAACTGCACTCAAAAAAAAAATTGTAAAACTGTAGAGCCTACAAGTCTACTCAGTCCTACTTTTTGTTCAGCCAATTGCTACATTTATGGGAGATAATGCTTCCTGCTTCTTATTTACAATGTTACCTGAGAAGTAGAACAGGCATTCATTTCTGTAACCAGCATTGCAAGGCATTTACCTGCCAGACATGCTAAACATTCATATGCCCTTTCATGCTTCAGCCACCATTCCAGAAGACATAGTTCCATGTTGATACTTTTTTGTTTTTAAAAAAAAAAAAAAAAAAAAAAAGCATTAATTGTGACTGAACTCCTTGGAGGGGAGAATTGCACATCCCCTGCTCTGTTCACCTGCATTCTGCAGTGTTTCATGTTCTTGCTATCTCAGATGATGATCTGGTAGCTCATTTTAAGAACACTTTTTCAACAGATCAGACAAACACATAGAAGGTACCAATGTGAGATTTCTAAAAATAGCTTCAGCACTAGACCCAATTTGAAGTGCAGTACAAAACCTGAGAAGGAGAGCTGTGGACTGTGCTGTCAGGGGTCTTAAAGGAGCAATACTCTGATGCAGAAGCTACAGACTCTGAAGCAACCAAAAGGAAAATCAGCCTGCTGCTGCTGATGAAAATGAACAAGCATTGGTCCACTCTGCTGTGGATCATTATTGAACAGAACCAAACAGCATGGATCCATCTCCACTGGAATGGTGGTTGAAGCATGAAGAGGTGGATGGATCTTCAGAGCCTCAGGCACATAAATATCTTGTCACATCAGCTACAGCAGTGCCTCTTGAAAGTCTGTTCTCACTTTCAGGTGACAATGTAAATAAGAATATGCCTATACTTACAGGAGGACAGTGCGCCTTGATTGATCTCTCTGGGCTCCGCAGTCAGCTCTGGTACTCCACTCTGGCACATGGAGTATGGGATATCAGTGCGAGCCTGAAGAGCTGTGATCTACACCAGGGAACAAAGTTGATCCTGATGTGTCTATTCTAGCTATGCTAATAGCATGGCCGGAATGGCATATCTGGGATTGACTTTAATCCCTAATGTGGACGAGGCCTAAGAGCAGGCAGGATTATCTCCTGCAAACTTGTTTGCCAGAGTAACCGGTTGACTAAGTAGGAAGACTGAATAGATTTGGAGGCTCTTAAGTTTTACGCTTTATTTTTGAAATTAGTATTGTTTAGTGTTTCTACAATTATTATTTATACATAAGTCTACATTTGTAAATTCAACCTCCATGATAGAGATTGCATTACAGTACTTGTGTTAAGTGAATGGAAAAGTACTATTTGGTTTTGCAGTGCAAGTATAGTAATAAAGCCATAAAGTGAGCACTATACACTTTATACTCTGTGTTGATTGACTTCAAATATACCTGAAACCATCAAAAACATCCAAAACTACTTAAATAATTGGTATTATTAAACAATGGAATTAGTCAATTTTTAACTTGTGAAATTGATTAATTTTTAAATTGCTCGACAACTCTACTGTAAACATGTTTATATTTATTAAGCAATCTTCTGTAGGTGAAATGAAATCTGTGCAAAGGTATAAATATTCTCCACAGTGGGTGTGAGAGAACTGTTCTGATGTTCTTTGGCATAAAAGGTACCATATAAGACACCTGTAAGATATTCAAATATTACTAGTGCAATTGAACTCTGGATTTTACACAGGTCTCAAGGGACTCATGATACCTATGTAAAATCAGGGGTTCAGGTGTCTTGTGTTCCCTCAGTTACAGGCTGGCTGAGCCAACAGGAAAGGGTGCCGAAGCACCACTAGACAGATGCTGAACTCCAATGGCACTCCTAATTTCTGCAGCAATGGGGTTCTGAAGTTTTGCTGGAGCAAAGCTGAACCCCCATGAGAGTGGAGCAATTGTAGAGCTCTGGTCTATGGTGATAGAGTTCTGCTTAGGGTTAACTGCACTCAGGACCACATGAGAGGGCTTAATAAATTGCTTTAGAATATCTAGCTCTTGAATAGCACATGTCATCTCACAAGGCTTTACAAAGTACAGACCAAAGAGGTAATATTGTTCCCATTTTACAGAGAGGCAAACTGAGGCAGGGGGGATGACGTGACTTTTCCAAGGTCCCCAGGCAGTCTACTGACAGAAATAGAAGCCAAGGAAATGCTGTCTCAGACAGAAAACTGGGGTTTCAGTGGAGAAAACATTTAATGAGGTCATTTTGTGCCAATGAAATGAGACCTAAAAAAAGATGACGTGCCTGTTTTATTCCCCCCCCCCTTTTATTTATGATCTCTACAGACACTATTTTGGCTTCATAATTAAGTGTTCCAGATAATGAGACTTGAACCTCTACTACCCCGACAAAAACTTTTTCTGAAATGGGGGGATTGTTCTCTGAGATGTCTCCGCAAACATGTTACCTTCTACAACAGAAACAGGACTCCACAGGTGGAAATTAAGGAGAAATCCTTTAATATATCCCCTTTTTGCTATTTGATAAAACTTGATTTTGTATTTGTAGTTTTTCTAGTACATCAGTCATCATGTAGCACTTTAAAGACTAACAAAATAATTTATTAGGTGATACAACCTTATCTATTGTCACCTAATAAATTATTTTGTTAGTCTTTAAAGTGCTACATGACTGCTGGGTGTTTTGGTAGAATACAGACTAACACGGCTACCTCTCTGTTACTAGTACATCAGTGATTGACCAAGAAGAGGTACAGGCTGTAGGCAGCAAGACTGTTACTCAGAAAAGCACTTCCGCATCATTCAGGGCCTAAGTAAAATAGTAGGTGGGAAATTGGAACATAGATTTTAAATATGCATTTGGGGAAGAGGGAAAACGTGGTCTCTCAAAGCAACAAAATACATTAAAAGACACAGCTGTTATGTTAAGTGTTACTGCTCAAGGACTTGCTTTTGCTGGCTCTTTCATTTGCATATACATAGACATATATTCTGATCCAGAGACACCACTGGGTTGGCACAGTCCATGAATATTTCACTGTACATGTGGTGCTGTAAGAATAATGCTTCTCGTGCCAGCAGTAGGACTGTGTTGTACCCATGTGGCTTGCTGATGTGCTGAATCCCTCTCACCCTCTCTTCCATAGTGCACGTCACCACACAAAGCTTTCTTACTCAGACTACATGCAGACAAATGTGAATTTCATTCTCTGAGTGCTAATGCAACTACACTAATCAGCATTACTACTATTACCATTCTGTTCTGATCTCTCAAGTGATGCAGCTGCAATGTGATCTGTGTTCTAGGGAGAAGAATAGGACATTTGATAAGTACAGGTATATTCTATTCATGCAAAAAGCCTTTCTAGTTGATTGTAACAGTTTCCGTTCCCCTAAATATGTTACTGAAACTCAAAATTTGAAAAGTACAAAGCAAGAGACAAATCTTCATAACATACGTGATCCATCAGATCTATAAAGTTTGAAAGTAATTACCCTAATGTGACTCTTGATGTGTAAAAATATCAACTTAGAGTCTCTCTCTCTCTCTCTCTGGCCATGTCTACACTAGCCCTAAACTTCGAAATGGCCATTTACATGGCCATTTCGAAGTTTACTAATGAAGCGCTGAAATACGTATTCAGCACCTCATTAGCATGCGGGCGGCCGTGGCACTTCAAAGTAGGTGGGGTCCTTTCGAAAAGGAGCCCCGTCAGGACGAGCCACATCAATTTCGAAGTCCCCTTATTCCTCTGAGCAGATGGGAATAAGGGGACTTTGAAGTAGCCGGGGTCCTTTCGAAAAGGAGCCCCGTCAGGACAAGCCGTGTGGCGGCGAGCTGCGTCAATTTCGAAGTGCCCCAGCTGCCCTCATGGTAATGAGGTGCTGAATATATATTTCAGCGTTTCATTAGTAAACTTCAAAATGGCCATTTACATGGCCATTTCAAAGTTTGGGGCTAGTGTAGACATAGCCTCTGAGTGTAGAAATCATGCCTGCTTACTTTACTGATAAGAAACTGTCCCGTCAGGAATGGTCTAAGTGATACAGGTTGAACTTCTCTAATCCGGCACCTTTGGGACCTGACCAGTGCTGAACAAGAGAATTTGCTGGACCACAGGAGGTTAATATTGTCTAGCAGCATTGTCAACACTTCTACTGCTTACTGGGCCCTCAGAAGACATTTAGGGGTAAAGCACAGCTAAATAAAAGCACGGAACATGGACAGCCAGAACTGGTGACTGTAAAGAAAAAATTTATGGGATCATGAGGAACTTGGCCACACACACAAGTGGTTGTCCGGCCAACTAAAATCTTGCCGGATTACAGTTGTTAGCAGACAAGAGAGTGTCAAAGTAGAGAGGTTCAGCCTGTCCTTAGCCCTGCCATGAGTGCAAGGGACTGAACTAAATGACCTCTTGAGGTCCCTTCCAGTGCTGTGAGTCTACAAACAAGTTTTTACTACTGCTAACATTGCCAAGCCAAGCCATGAAAGAGTAGGTCATATGCAGTTCTGGCTGTCCATGTTCTGTGCCTTTATTTACCCCTAAATGTCTTCTGAGGGCCCAGTAAGCAGTAGAAGTCTTGGTAATGCTGCTAGACAATATTAACCTCCTGTGGTCCAGCAAATTCTCTTGTTCAGCACTGGTCAGGTCCCAAAGGTGCCAGACTAGAGAAGTTCAACCTGTATGTCATCTAGACCATTCCTGACAGGTGTTTCAGGACAGTTTCTTATCAGAGTAGGTCATATCCCTCTAGAATTCTCAGCTGCATTCAAATTGCAGAGTCTCAGTTGGGTGGGATGATGACGTCACAGCAAGAACAGACAGATTTTTGCGCTGCACAATTGAGGTGGCTTGTTTTTTTCTTTTTTAAAAAGTCCTTTCTTGATTTGTAACTGTCTAATGAGAGAAAATGAACATGGGGCCTGAGAATGGCTCCATGACAGTTAAATGCCATTTTCACCTTTTAAAATTCTCCTCCTATGTTAGTGGAGCCTCCTTTGAGCCAGGCTGGGTAAACACTTGCACTCAAAATATTGGTAGCAGTTGGTGTACTCAGCTGCAGTGTGAAGTCCAATACCATGGGCATGGGGCCCTGCTAACATCATGTCTGTACGGTATTCCGTACCCCGTGTAAATAAATGCTAATGCAGGCCCCTTGCCATCCTTTTCAAAACTGTGCTGTAAAACCTCGGTATAGCAGGGTTTCTAATACCTCACTGATATTACCTGTGCCCGGGCAGTGCTTGTACTGCTGTTCCAGTGTTAGAACTTGGCACAAAAATGCGTAGTATAGACAAGGTCAAAAGAAGTCAAGTATCGGAGGGGTAGCCGTGTTAGTCTGGATCTGTAACAGCAACGAAGGGTCCTGTGGCACCTTACAGACTAACAGAAAAGTTTTGAGCATGAGCTTTCGTGAGCACAGACTCACTTCATCAGATGCTGGTCTTCCTAAGGTCAAAGGAAGGTGACTTTTTTGGAGAAATTTAAACCAGTCTCATTTAATTCTCCCCACTCTCCTGCGGACAGCCTTTTTGATCCAGTTATTTATGAACTAAGCAATCTTTATTCCCAGAGTTCCCTTTTTTTAAGCTTTGTTTTCAGTCAAAGCATAACTAAGTTGTTGTACAGATGTGAGACAGGCGATAATGAAAGGTTTGAAAAGAAGAATGTTGGCATTCGAAAGGAGTTGTTTTAGAAAGATTCTGAGAGTAGGATGGATGCAGAAGGTCACCAATGAGGAATTACATAGGAAGGTACAGCCAAAAGAGAAGCTGCTGGAGAAGCTACAACTATTTGGACGTATTTGCAGAATGAACGACGAACAAAAAATCAAGACCCTAGTATTCGGCATAATGGATGGTTCAAATAGGAGAGGCAAACCCCACAGAGAATGGACAGATGATATAGTAGACTGGTGCGGAGCTAGTCTACAGAAACTAAGCCACTCTGCACTGGATAGGGAAAGATGGAAGGAAATAGTGAGAGAAGCATCAGATACCAACAGGCGCTGAGCCCACGGTTATTGATGATGATGATGATGATGATAACTAAGTTGGCCATGGATATAGGGCACTGCAGCAGTTTCCAGCTTGTACTGCAGTATTGTATGGATCTGGAAAAAATCAAGAATGCAGTTGTGCAGTCCATGCCTCCTGTAGGATGGTGTCGACGTTTGTCTTCTGAAAGAGAAGAAGCATATTCAAATGCTGTCCTACAGTGACGCTGCTTTCTGATTTGTGATTGGTCGTAAGGCATGTTTGTTACATGATGTACAGAAACTTGACAAATTAGATAAAATGTGACGAGCTCACACTGGTAGTTTTTTCATTAATTGAGGCGTGCGCTTTTCCGACTCTTGTTTCTGAATATCAAGACCCTAAGGTCACCCAATCAGGAACTTAAAGAAACTGAAAGATTTTTTTTTAAGAGCTCAGCACCCAGCAGTTCCTATCACATTCTGCAGGACCTATATTGCACACACCAAAGAGCTGGCCCTGCTTGTTTATATTTTAACCTTATATTTTAAAGATTGATAACGATGGCTATCAAAGAGAAAAAACAGAGTGTTTTGGCCACAGGCCAGGTGTAGTAGAAGTCACCTAAGGGCATAGATGACTGACGGTTAACCTGTTTCATTGACATCAGATCAAAAGTTGAAACCCTGTATGGACTCTTCAGTCTCTTTTCTGTGAATAACTAGAAAAGAGGCACATTTGAATGCACTTGCACCTTTTTACATGGCTGTGTGGTATATGTGAAATGAGAGTTGTTTGTTGTAAAAGTTAATTTAAAATTGCTTTGTTTTCTTTGGTCCTGCAGGATCTCCAGGAAAGGCCATTGACAACTCAGCCAGCAGTCAAGAAAATAGTTTAGGGAGCCCAACCAAGGTGGAAAGACCAAGTCAAGCCTCCAGAGACCACCATCCGGGAAGAGAAACTGCAGAGGGACAAGTGCAGAAAGGAAGTGATGAGTCAGAGAGTGACTTTGAATCTGATCCTCCTTCTCCCAAGAGCAGTGAGGAAGATGAGGAGCAGGAGGATGAAGATGTCTTACAGGGGGAGCATGGCGACTTTAATGATGACAATGATACGGAACCGGAGACCTTTGGCCATCGGCCTCTCCTTATGGACTCAGAAGATGATGAGGAGGAAGAAAAGCAGAGTTCTGATTCCGATTCAGATCGCACTAAGGGAAAGCCCATGGATGGGATACCTTGCAGTAGATACAGAGAAGTGGTTGGCTTAGGTGAAGACAAAAAACCCAATGCAGCACTCACTTCCTTGTCAGAGTTACCAAGTGTTGTGGCCAAGGTGAGCCCTGACCAAGAATTTGATGCGTTTGGAGCTGTCCCCTTCTTTGCTGTTCAAACTCAGTCAAGAGAAAAGAATGACAAAGCTTTCTCTCCTCCGCCCGCTTTTCTCAGCCTGAGGCAAGACCAGGATGACTTTGATGTCTTCACCAAGGCCCCATTCAGCAAGAGGGTGGCTCAGCCTGATAGTCAATTTGTAGGAGCTGAGACCCAAACCTCCCCAATGTCTCCCCAAAGTGTAGATATTTTTGGCTGCACGCCTTTCCAGCCTCTTCCCACCCCAAAGAGCAGTGAAAGCAGAGAGGACCTCTTTGGGCTTGTGCCCTTTGAGGAGATCACAGGGAGCCTGCAGCAACAGAAGGTGAAGCAGCAGCGGAATCTACAGAAACTTTCCTCCCGGCAAAGGCGGATGAAACAGGAGGTGCCCAAAAGCAATGGGAAGCGCCACCACGGCACTCCGACCAGCTCGAAGAAGGCTTCCAAACCCAGCTACCGCACCCCAGAGAGAGCCCGGAGGCATAAAAAAACTGGCCGCAGGGACTCCCAGAGCAGCAACGAATTCTTAACTATCTCGGACTCCAAGGAAAACATCAGCATTGCATTGACTGACAATAAAGACCGAGGCAACCCTTTGCAAGCTGATGAGAATCTGCTGGACCCCTTTGGTGCCAAACCCTTCCACCCGCCAGACTTAATGCGGCACCCACAACATCAAGGACTGGGGGACAACCGAGGGGACCATAATATAGTAGGGCCTGGGAGACCTAGACAGAGCTCCCTGCATGGGGCCGTTCACAGTGGTGATGGGCTAAAAACAGATGACTTTGGTGCAGTACCCTTCACAGAACTGGTTGTGCAGAGTGTAACAATGCAGCAGGCCCAGCAACAACAGCCATTAGAGTTAGACCCATTTGGTGCTGCCCCATTTCCTTCCAAACAGTAAATGCTTCCACTCGATTCTCTCTCGCTCTCTGCACTATTTAACTTTGTTTTTAAATAGTGTAATTCAGCTGGCTGAAGTGACAGGAAACTGAGTTTTCATACAGTTTATTCAGCCTCGGCACTGCATGCCCAGCTCCCTCCAAAAATTTAAGATCACATGGGTTTATATCAGACACACAGCAAAGGAGGAAGCAGTTCAATAGGACAGCACATTTCCAGAGCAGAAGAGGAACCAGATGTGAGCTATTGTTTTAACCACTGACTGTGTAGCCTTGAACTGTACCGTTCACACTTTTGCAAGGCCTTTTCCACTCATAGACAGTGCTGGGGGAAAAACTATGGAAAAGCTCTGCCCCAACGCAGCCAGTTAGTCTGATGGAATGGAACCCTTCTATGATACGAACCTTGGACTGTTGCTGAATCCGAACTAGACCTGAGTTAACGTACACATGCTGGTAACTGTGATCTGCTGGAAATTTTTCAGCCTCCGCATTCTAAATGAAAATAGTCATTTCTAATCCTAAGAAAGAAGCCTACTCCTCAAAGGATTGTCTGTCTCAAGATTTTAATGTGTGGCAGCGGCTTGAGACCTGGTGCACGAGTCAAGCTGAAAGGCCGTTTTTATGTGCCTGAACGTAATTTTTTTTCAATAAGTGCCATTAATGGAAAAGAGCAAAACAAAAATCAACAGTTGAAAAACTAAAAACACAAAGAACCTATTGTTTTGCTAGATAAAAGCATGGGTAACCGAGTAGCAGGGATACAGCCAGCATTTGCAGCACTTTGAGGACTACACAGAACACTTGACAAGAGGGGCTGGTTGACCTGGATGACATGTCTAGCACAGCAGCAATGTATCTTGTCAGTAGAATGGGCAGCAAGTGCAAACACCTCACTCACACCTGTTGCAAAGTGAGAGCATAAAGATTACAAATCAGTTTTATTCGCTTATTAATGAGGCTTTGCATCTGCAAATACTGCTTCTTTCTCTTGGAGATTTTCTCCAAACAGAATCCGTGGTGTACCTTAGAAAGGGTTTTTAAACCAACTATGAAATTGTCACGCAATAGTCTTTAAGTTCTGACAAATCTGTTATTGTACTTAGTGTGTTTTCTGTGGTTCTTCGAAATGCACTGAGGTATGAAGAAGCTATACCGTCAAACTGCAGAATTTCAGAAGAGAAGTAGTAAGCCACAGGTAGCTTGTAGATGCTGATTACCATTCTGTCGGTAAACTGCATTTCACACCATATGGCCTTATAGACAGGACCCACTTCTGACTACAAAGTACCTCTAAGCCAACAGGTGCACAGGAGATTGCTAAAGACTCAGTACGCAGTGTCTCATGGTGGGCTGGTGGTGCTATTCCACTTGGTGAATACTTGATTTAGTTTCAGGTTGTAAAACATACTACCTGATTCTCCACTGTCTTGCACCTTGTGTCTAGTCACCTGTTGCAAAGTGAGCACAAGTCAGAACGGTTGGTCTGTGACATCAGTTTTGCATTCATTTTTCCCAAGTTTAAATGGCTTAGACACAAGATGGAAGGAATTGGGTCTTCTGGGTTCGTTTTAGCATGGCATAGCTTGCTCTGAATATGGACATTTTTGCACACACCCAAAAAAGCCAAATTTTAATTGAGACAACAGTCCAATGATGGATGAATGAATTGTATATACAGATGCAGTGAGTGACTCCTGCTCCCCCACCCGTGTGTGCACAGATACGCACCTGCATACTGTGGATTAACTAAGTACCTAGATAAACACACTTCTTCTGAAAGTCTTAGTAAGAAAAGTTCTGTTAAGTGAAGCCTCCTCCCTAGATTTTTTTTCAGAGGCGCCTGGATCCTTTCAAGCACAAAAAGAAAAAGGGAGACTTCTTAAACTGCTGCTCTGCTTTGATGGCTTTATTCAGTTTTCTTTGACTAGATACAATCTGTAGCTAAAGCATTCATGTCTCTGATCCTAGACATGAAAAATAAGATATACGTACGTGTGTCCTTATCGCCTTCTCTTCCTCTCTTTTTCCTTTGTTCCGGGGAAAAAAAAATGAAATACCAAATCTTGCTAACTTAGATGTCTTCCTCATGCTAAAAGGTTTACTTTGAAAAAGACAGCTAAAAATGGGTGACCTCTCTCTGCATCTGAATATGCCAGTTCTTTTTGGCTCTATTATTCTTTCCCATTCTTCTGCCAAATTCATGTGGCAAGAAGCAAATGTGTTTGTTTTTTTTTGCTCTCAGGATAACACGGACTTACAACTGCCCACCAAATTGATGTTAGGTAGCTTTTTAATGAAATTTTGCATACCTGCCCAATTGGTTGTTGGAAAATCTTAATTCTAAAAGTGAACAGAAGATGAAATTACTCATGAGGGTGAATCCGCGGTAATATGGAGTGGGAAATTATAGTAAATTAGATCTAGAACACAATGGTCATTGCTTTCATTTATGTAGAATGTCTTAACTGCCTGCCAAACGTTTGTCTGAAATGGGAGAATTCATTTTTTTGTCTTAGATCTCTCTCTCTCTTTCTCACACACAGGAATTACACCTCTGAATTTAACATGTCTGAACAAAGGGATTCTCAGCTCTGCACTTTGAAGTGAAAGGGAGTTTTCCCTCAACTTCAGTTGGGAGAACACTGGGCTCAGAAAGTGGGGATGGGGTTATGTACTAAGAATGTCTGCCCTCCGTAATCTGTGAAAGTGAGCATAGAAGGTGTATCACTGTCATCTCAATTGGATTCCTTTGCTAAGATGTTTATCCTAAAACACATTTAAATTGGAGAATATATTAAATGTTGTCTTTTTCCTTTTCCTTCTCACAGCAGAAGGAAGGGACAAGTTAGATGAAATGACACTCAAGAATGAATAACCCAGAAGACAAAAATACTGTAAAAACCAAGTAATTCCAAAATTGACACATTTCTCTGGCTTTTGGTTATTATGGTGAACAGTGTTTCCTTCCTAATGGCCTTGATATATACACTGCTTTATGTATTCTGTTCATGCACCAGATCTGTTGCAGAAATGACTTCCTTTTAATATGTTTCTGTAGTTAGAACAATTGGGTGGGATGGGCAATGATGAAGAGGGACTATATCAACGTACTTACAAACCTCATTTTGCCTGGTTAGTTGGGCAATAGACTTGGCCTGTGGAGATACTGACCTTGACTTTAATTTAGAAACAAAGTACCTGGTGTCACTGGGGAAAATAACATACCTTTGCCTGTACTCTGCGTGTCTGTATGCGTGCATGGATAGATACAATGATGCAAGGTTGGGAATTGTCACTTTTATTTTGTTGGTTACCCAGTAGGGAGCATCATTTTAGGATTTGAGCCTTCCCTCTCAACTATAAAAGACAGCATGGGAGATCTTCACAAATCGGCTACTTTCCAACAGCATTAGGTCAAAGCACGTTAGGGAATATGTAGGTCCACAGTAGCAGCCCATCAGTGGACAGCAGGCTAGCGTGAGGTGGATTAAACTGCAGCTTGCAGAGCACTAGCTGTAGTCTAACAAGCATTGAATGGATTTGGCCAAGATGGCACATTTTGCCGGAAGGTACTAATAAGTCTTCATGGCAAAGGGCAAGAGCAGTTGACAATAAGTCTAGCTTCACTGCACACCCCAAAGCATCGTATCTGGGAGCTTTGCATTGCTTTCTACTGGCCTGCTCAAGACAAGAGCTGGGACCTACTTTAATGTGTCCCACGCTGACGGAAACACATGTCCATTGTTAACATGTTCCAGATAGATGAGATTCCCACTGTGAAAATGAATTAATTGTATTTACTACTGTGAGAATAACAAATAAGAGTTTATCTGGAGATTTTTATACTATATGGTGTATTTTTATATAATACACGTGCACTCACACATTACGTATGTCTCAAAGTTAATGTGATTTTTTTTTCTTTAAATATAATTGCAACTACAATCATTTTCGTGGGACTGAAAAAGAGAATATGAACAAAAGCCACTAAAAATGCCAGGGAGACGTGAGAAAAATGCCAGAGGGCAGATGCTCAGTTATTTTTCTACAATGCTTCTTTCTAAAGGAGAGTCAAATAATTGTGTGTATATCAAGTTTGTTTGTGTGACTAAGTAGTCACTTAACAGTAAACCGCATACAAGCTATTTTTAAATTGCTGGCAGACAGCTTTAAGTGCACTTTCCTGAATTACACTTCCATTTCTTGTTAGACTTGAAGTTTCTAAAGCTTTTTGTGTGTACCACTAAACAGAGAACTTCAATTTTTCTGTGAAATTGATGTACAGCATAAAATACTTGCAATCGTTATTAAAAATAATCAAATGTGATAGTGACTTTGCAGACCTCTTTAAACAAGTAATTGTGTAATATCGTATTCCTAATGAGCTGCAGTTAACATTCCCCACTTAATCACTAATTGAGTTTTATCGCATGTTACCTTTTCACTGCTACAGACTTGATTTTGGTCCCTCGTTCATTTTATCTGAAATTTTTCTTATTGTTTATCATATCTGCTGCCTGATAATCTGCTTTCTTTTTAAACAATAAATCCCAGTGGATTACACATTCTTTTATAATTCCATGAATGCAATGTATTTACTTGACTCCTTCCTGTAGAAGATTTTCGGATATGAACATTCAGATTCTTAAGAGGGAAGCCAGATGTTGCCCATTTTCATTACTGGCTAAAATTCTTAATACAGTCTATATGCTCTCACTACAAATTCTTCCCTGCAATTGATTTCCTGCCCATTTCTTAAGCTAAAACTCTCCTGGGCCGATCTGCTAAAACCCCAGAGCAGACAGCAATGAGAATGCAGCTTTATTGTAGCCTGGAAACAGTGTTACCCGTGTTGAAACCACATGCAAAAAT
This sequence comes from Carettochelys insculpta, assembly GCF_033958435.1. NCBI lineage: Eukaryota > Metazoa > Chordata > Testudines > Carettochelyidae > Carettochelys > Carettochelys insculpta. The sequence goes on along the minus strand of NC_134140.1, from coordinate 126,600,479 downwards.
AAATTGAAAAGGGAAGAAACCAATTAGTAGTTGATGATGAGTATCCTGTATTTGTGTTGATTTGGCTAGGTGTTCTCTTCAGGCAGCATCATAGAATCATAGAACACTAGGACTGGAAGGGACCTCGAGAGGCCATCGAGTCCAGCCCCCTGCCCCAATGGCAGGACCAAGTACTATCTAAACCATCCCTGATAGACATCTATCTAACCTGTTCTTAAATATCTCCAGGGATGGAGACTCCGCAAGCTCCCTTGGCAATTTATTCCACTGTTTGACCACCCTGACAGTTAGGCACTTTTTCCTAATTTCCAACCTAAACCTCCCTTGCTGCAGTTTAAGCCCGTTGCTTCTTGTTCTATCCTCAGAGGCCAAGAAGAACAAGTTGTCTCCTTCCTCCTTATGACTCCCTTTTAGATACCTGAAAACCGCTATCATGTCCCCCCTCAATCTTCTCTTTTCCAAAACTAAACAAGCCCAATTCTTTCAACCTTTTTTCGTAGGTCACATTCTCTAGACGTTTAATCATTCTTGTCGCTCTTTTCTGGACCCTCTCTAGTTACTCCATCTTTTTTGAACTGTGGTGCCCAGAACTGGACACAGTACTCCAGCTGAGGCCTAACCAGCGCAGAGTAGAGCGGGAGAATGACTTCTCGTGTCTTGTTGACAACACACCTGTTAATGTATCCCAAAATCATGTTTGTTTGTTTTTTTTGCAACAGCATCACACTGTTGACTCGTCTTTAGCTTGTGGTCCACTATAAGCCCTAGATCCCTTTCTGCTGTAGTTGTTCCTAGATAGTCTGTCCCCATTCTGTATGTGTGACACTGATTGCTCCTTCCCAAGTGGAGCACTTTGCATTTGTCCTTATTAAACTTCATCCTGTTTACCTCAGACCATTTCTCCAATTTATCCAGATCACTTTGAATTATGACCCTATCCTCCAAAGCAGTTGCAACCCCTCCCAACTTGATATTATCTGCCAACTTAATAAGCGTACTTTCTATGCCAATATCTAAATCATTGATGAAGACACTGAACAGGACCAGTCCTAACACAGACCCCTGCAGAACCCCACGTGTTATACTTTTCCAGCAGGATTGAGAACCATTAAGAACTACTCTCTGGGTACGGTTATCCAGCCAGTTATGCACCCACCTTATAGTAGTCTCATCTAAATTGTATTTGCCTAGTTTTTTGATAAGAATATCATGAGACACCATATCGAATGCTTTACTAAAGTCTAGGTATACCACATCTACCACTTCTTCCCTATCCACAAGGCTCCTTATCCTATCAAAGAAAGCGATCAGATTAGTTTGACAAGATTTATTCTTTACAAACCCATGCTGGCTGTTTCCTATTACCTTACCACCTTCAAAGTGCTTGCAGATGATTTCTTTAATTACCTGCTCTATTATCTTTCCTGGCACTGCAGTTAAGCTGACTGGCCTGTAGTTTCCTGGGTTATTCTTATTCCCCTTTTTATAGATGGGCACTATATTTGCCCTTTTCCAGTCTTCTGGAATCTCTCCTGTCTCCCATGATTTTGCAAAGATGATAGATAAAGGCTCAGATACCTTCTCTATCAGCTCCTTGAGTATTTTAGGGTGCATTTCATCAGGCCCTGATGACTTTCAGCCATCTAATTTTCCTAAGTGATTTTTAACTTGTTCTTTTTTTATTTCAACTTCTTACCCTGCCCCTTTCCCACTAGCATTCATATGTTGGCCATTCCTTCATCAGACTTCTCAGTGAAAACCGAAACAAAGAAGTCATTAAGCATCTCTGCCATTTCCAAGTTCCCTGTTACTGTTTCTCCCTCCTCACTGAGCAATGGCCCTACCCTGTCCCTGGTCTTCCTCTTGTTTCTAATATATTTATAAAAAGCTTTCTTGTTTCCCTTTATACCTGTAGCTAGTTTAAGCTCATTTTGTGCCTTAGCCTTTCTAATCTTTCTCCTGCATTCTTGTGGTGTTTGCCTATATTCATCCTTTGTAATTTTTCCTTGTTTCCATTTTTTATACAATGCCTTTTTTATTTTGAGATTGTGCAAGATCTCCTGGTTAAGCCAAGGTGGTCTTTTTCCATATTTTCTTTCTTTCCTACACAGCGGCATAGCTTGCTTTTGGGCCCTTAATAATGTCCCCTTGAAAAACTGCCAACTCTCTTCAGCTGTTTTTCCCCTCAGTTTTGCTTCCCATGGGACCTTACCTACCAGCTCTCTGAGTTTACCAAAATCTGCCCTCCTGAAATCCATTATCTCTGTTTTGCTGTTTTCTGTTCCACCCCTCCTCAGGATTGTGAACGCTATGATTTCATGATCACTTTCACCCAAGCTGCCTTCCACATTCAAGTTCTCTACCAATTCCTCCCTGTTTGTTAAAATCAAATCTAAAACAGCTTGCCCCGCGGTAGCTTTTTGAACCTTTTGGAATAAAAAATTGTCTCCAATACAATCCAAGAACTTACTGGATAGTCGTGCCCCACTGTATTAGTTTCCCAACATATATCTGGATAATTGAAGTCCCCCATCACCACCAAATCTGGGGCCCTGCTTGACTTTAAGTTGTTTAAAAAAAGCCTCATCCACCTCTTCCACCTGGCTACGTGGCCTGTAGTAGACACCTAGCAGGACATCACCCTTGTTTTTTACCTCTCTTAGTCTAACCCAGAGACTCTTAACACGTCCATCTCCACCTCAGTCCAAGTGTGTACATTTTTAATATATAAGGCAACACCTCCCCACTGTCTTCCCTGTCTGTCCTTCCTAAGCAGGCTGTACCCTTCAATACCAACATTCCAATCGTGTATTATCCCGCCAAGTTTCTGTGATGCCAACGATGTCATAGTTATATTTATTTGTTAGCACTTCCAGTTCTTCCTTCTTATTACCCATACTTCTTGCATTTGTGTATAGGCATTTAAGATATTGATTTGATCTTGCCTCTCTGTTTTGCCCTGACCCTCTTTTTGCCCTGACGTTGTTGCCCATGGTGCCTCCCATTTCTGACCCATCACCCAGGTTTCCATGTTCTCCACTTACCTGTGGGATTTGCTCCCCTGCCCCCGTCGAACCTAGTTTAAAGCCCTCCTTAGTAGGCTAGCCAGTCTGTGTCCATCACTTGATTCAGTTTTAGTGTCAAAAAGTGATGTGTATTTATGAACTAATCTTTGTTAAAGAGGTGGCTAATGATATTTTTTTTCATTTTTAGGTCCCTTTCCAAGTCGAGCTCAGATTGCTTTAGAGTGCAAGTTACAAACAAATGGTTGGCAGGTCATGGTCTTATGTGAAACAGTTGGCACTGTCTTTAGCAGTCTCAGCACAGGACCCAGTGGCTGAAAAGGCCTGGAAAAGCTCTTGTTCTTCTTAGGTGGTTGTTACAAGTTGGCTGTCCCTTGCCAGGTGTCAGACCTGCCACGCTTGTCCCCCAGTGATATTGATTAGTTGAGGTTTAGATGGGGTAATGAGTAGGCTCAGCTGGGAGTAAGCTGCCAGGATTGCACATAAAGCAGGGCTTGAGTGAAGAGATGTCAGGATCCCAGGAGAAACAGCAGACAGGACAGGGAGCTAAGAGAGGCTGGTTGGCTCCTGTAGGAAGGTTGGAACTGAGCTAGCGGAAGAGGACAAAACACGATGGCTGTGTCTGAGGGGGGAAGCAGTGGCTCTCCATTGTATGGTGGCTCCGTTTGCACTCTTAGGGGAAGAAACCCGAGAGCCAGCCTTCTGAGAAAAGAGACAAGGGCTGAGCATTGAGCCCAAGAGAGGCAAGAGACTATTTTTTGGCTCATGTTGGATACAAAGATTGTTTTGCTGCACTTGGTTTGCAGCCCCCGAAATGGACAGAACTGAGTCAGATTTAGCAAGGAATGGGCTGGGATTGTTGCAACAATCGTCCTTGCTTGACGGGGCTACTTTGGCGGTGCTGATAGCGATAGCAGTAGTCTTTCTGAGTTAAAGATATAAGCAGAGTGGAAAGACTTTCTATGGGGAGTGTGGTTGGGGCAGCTTATGCTAATGCCTGTGCAACAGCTAATTACAGTATGTAAATCTCCAGGACTATCGGACGTCATTTGCAAATGTTGAAAGCACAGAAGCACACGGCCTGGGCATGCAGCAGACAGGGAGATAGTATTATGGCCAAAGTTTCTTAGGATTTATGAAAGAATCGAGTAGAGGAATATATGTGGGCAATTTTTCTGCTTTAGCACAAAAACCTCCTATTATCCTGTATGTTGTAAAACTGCTCCAAATGCAACAGTTGCAGAATTCCCTCAGGACTGGATGTAGTCTACACTTACAGCAAGATTATATGATGATAAACTCTTAGGTGGCGTTTCACTTTTATGGTCTTGCTGAGCCTAAGGTAGTTTCATTTCTTGTGACAATGCATCCAAGATGAGGGGAAAACGTTGACCCTGTTCTGACATGAACTGTGTTTAGCAGAGAAAGCGGAGTGTCTCATTGAGGAAGGTAAGAGAAACATCACAGCAGAACTCACTTTACTAGTGCTGGATTGGTTCGATTCTGGTTGGGACGTAGGCCAGGTCCTGCTGTCTCTGGGATTAAGTGTGAAATACATACTTGGGCCCTTTGCATTGACTAGAACCTTGTGTTGGCAGTAATCCTTGTCCAACACAAGTCCGGAACCAAAAAGCTCTTGCAATTATTTCACATTGAAATATGATCAAGACCCACCTATCTGACCGAAACCAATGCTGCAAAGGAGAGGGAATAACTATTAGTAAGCAAAGATGCCATGCAAGTGTTTCTCAGAATTTGATCAAGAGAGGGCTGAAGGTTCTTCTTCGAGTGGTCCCCGTGGGTGCTCCACAATAGGTGTCGGGCTCGCCCGGCGCCACAGATCGGAATTCTTCCAGCAGTTTCTCCTGGATCGCGCATGCTCTGGTGCGCGCCACCCCCCTGCGCGCCCCCGGCCGCGTGCACGGTCCGGTCCCCGCCAGTTCCTTCTCAACCGCCGTCGGCTGCAGACAGAATCCACTCAGGCTAAGGCCAGAGTCAGATTACTTAGTGGTTTTGTTCCACGTGCAATTTGTTGTTTTTGGTTATTTAAAAAAAAAAAAAAAAAAAGAGAGAAGACAAAGAGAATATCAGCAAAAAAAAAAAAAAAAGGGAAAGAGAGGAGCAGAGAAGAGCGGACATGAAGGCCACTTAGGTTGCCCGCTGCCGCAGGCCGGTGATCACTATTTGGGGTGGAAAGGCACAGATTAAGGCTAAGTACCCTATTAACAATAAAGGACTCACCGCAATGGCCTCTTCAGGTTTTAAAAAGCATGAGTCATGCCGTGAAGCTATGCTGGCCTCCGTGGGGCATAGCGAATGCATCCGACGCCTGGGGGAATTACAGCTTACCCAGACGCGTTCTCACTGTGCTAGGCTCACAGCCAGGGCCAGGAAGGACAGAGCAATGAGGCATAAAATGCTCTCTGACCCCCTCAGTGCAAAAATGGAGGAAACTCCCTGGCTCGATCCTTGCTGTGCGTTTGCAGCAAGCAGGACGAACGGAGCACACAGCCACCGGCCGCATACTCGGGTAAGCGGCAGCGCACGTGGCAGAGGCTGAGCCTCTGGTAAGACAACAGCTGGCACGCGTGGCGCCTAGAGCGTGAGCCAGGAAAGCGCTGGAACCGGCAGCACAGACCCCCGCGGCACCAGCGGTGCAGGGCTGCCAGGCACGGAGCCTGCAGGCACCGGAGGGGGATACCCACGCGGCACCGACAGCGGGGCCAAGATCCCCGGCATGGGAGGGGACGGTGCCGGCCCCACAGCAGAGGGGCAAGGCAACATCAAAAACCCGGCACCGCAGTCCATCTCTGGACAGGGCTGCGCTGCTGTTAGCACCAAGCCCTCCCCCTGAGATTCACACGCTGCACTGAAGGCCTGTGTCTCCACCAGCCCATCCGGGGGGGGAAGGGGAAAAAAAAAAAAAACAACCTCCTTCTCCGTTCCTCCAACCAATGTCACCATGGCTTGGGCCACCCTCACCATTTCTGGGATTGGATCCCCTGGCGTACTATCACAAGCCAGTTTCACCTCTATCTGTGTCGTCGCGGAGGTCTCGCTCTCCCAGACATCGGGGGTACACACCCCGTGAGTGGTCCAGGTCTCCATCCCCGGACCTTTGCCCATGCTGCCATGGTCGTCCTTATCATGCTGGACGCAGACAAACCACAGGCCTACACCCAGGGGCAGGTCCCCCCTTCCCCACCCCCGGCCGCTCAATACCCCTGCGGGCACTCCCGATCGGGGACGGAAACACAGTTGTCTCAAGGGGAGTTAATTTTTGAACCCCAAGACTTTACTTCACAATCCTCCGGCGAGCAAGTGTATCATCGACCGCAGGAGCCCGAGGGTTCGAGGGAGGTTTACCCTAGTGGTTCCTCCTCATCCTCCCCAGATGAGGCCATGGCCCCCGGGGATGTCTCTCCCCCCGATGACCTGAAACACTTTCAGGAGCCGTTTAGAAGGGTGGCTTCACGCAAGACATTCAAATGGCAGAGGGGCAGGAGAAACATCACAAACTCCTGAAAAATTTGAGACCCCCGGCTTCATCCAAAATTGCTATTCCGCTGGACGAGGCCATTCTGGAGTCAGCCACTACTATATGGCAGACTCCGGCCTCTGTTCCGTCTACGAACAAGAGAGCGGATAACAAATACTTCGTCCTGGCTAAGGGCATGGAGTTCCTCTTCAGTCACCCACAACCAAATTCTTTGGTGGTCGGGTCGTCCCATCAGAGGTCAAAGGCTTCTCAGTACAAATCGGGGGATCGGACACAGATGCTAAGAAGCTAGAGCTGTTTGGCAGGAAGGTATATTCCTCTCCGATGGGCCCCTCTATTGAGAATGGCAAATTATGGGCACACCTAGCAAACCATAATTTTGATAATTACTCTGGGCTTACTCCCCTCATGGATTCACTCCCGGAAGACACAAAGCCAGTGTTAAAGGCGATTGTTCAAGAGGGCTACGCAGCATCACAGACGGGAGTCCAGATTGCCCTGGACGTGGCGGACACGGCAGCACGTTCAACGGCTACAGCAGTGGTCATGCATAGAGAATCCTGGCCCTAGACGTCGGGTATATCGAGGGACCTACAGGTGAAGATCATGGACCTTCCTTTTGATACACACAAGCTGTTTTGCAGACTCAACCGACTCGGTCCCTCACTCCAGTAAGGACTCGAGAGCTACACTTAGAACCTTGGGCATTTATACTCCCCCACACAGGAAGGAAAAATTTTATCCTCAGCAAAGACGCTACGTTTACAACCACAGCGTGCTCAATATCAACGGGGCTACGGCCACGGGCGCGATCAATAGCGGCAACAGTACAGAACCCTAGGCGACGTTCTCAACAAAGCCGTATGCCCTCGGGTCAGGCCTCAAAGGCAACAAGTTTGATGGGTATGTCGGGGGCTGCACTATCTATACCCTCGCTCAATGCCACTCTCATCTCATGTTCCATCATCGCCTCAGACCGTTCCACTCCCAATGGCAAAAGATCACCACAGACACATGGGTGCTGGAGATCATAGCCACGGTTACGCGATCCCCTCCCAGTCGCTTCCACCGACGAAGCCTCTCACCAGGCCTCACCTCAGGGGCGCTGCCACGAGGCGAGGCTCAAGCAGAAGGTGACTCACCTTATGTTCACAAGGGCGGTGGAAAGAGTGCCGGAATAATTCCAGGGGAAGGTTTTTATTCATGCTACTTCCTATTGGAGAAGAAAACAGGAGACTGGAGGCCCATCTTAGATCTTCGGGGCCTCAACCGTTACTTGCGCAAGCAGCGTTTTCGGATGGTCACAGTTGCCTTGATACTCATGGCACTGGACGATGGAGACTGGGTTGCAGCACTCGACTTACGAGATGCTTACTTTCATACAACAATCCACCCGGCACACAGATGCTTCCTCCGCTTCACGGTCGGCTAGGAGCGCTTCCAGCACAGGGTTCTTCCGTTTGGCCTCTCCTCGGCCCCCAGAGTCTTTACCAAAACCCTGGCAGTGGTGTCAGCCCACCTGCACAGACGGGGGGTGTTTATTTCTCCCATATCTGGGTGACTGCCTGCTAAAAGGGACCTCGAAGGCAGAGGTCTCACGCATGATACGCGTCACTGCGGACATGTTTCTTCGCTGGGCCTAGTCATCAACCTCGCAAAGTCAAAGTCCGAACCCACACAACATATAGAGTTCATAGGGGCACGCATAAACTCTATGACAGCAAGGGTGTACCTACCCGACGCCCACTTCCGCGCAATCAGTTCGCTGGTGCAAGTCATTACATACAGCCCCACGGTGCCGATCTTACCGTGTCTACAGCTGCTGGGCCATATGGCGGCAGCGACGTTTGTGGTACAGAATGCCAGCTTGCACATGTCAAGCCTGTAGCATTGGCTGGCGAGCGTTTACAAACCGCCATCCTGCACTGTCCACAGGGTGGTGTCGCCCACAACAGAGGTGCGCAGATCCCTGGCGTGGTGGGAAAACTCCGAGAATCTGCTAGTGGGGGTGCCTTTTCACCAACCACAAATTTCTATTTTTCTTACTACCAACGCCTCCCACATGGGATGGGGAGCGCACATCGGCGACAAGGTAGCGCAAGGGCTCTGGTCCCCTGCGGAACAGACACTGCACATATCCATACTGGAGCTCAGAGCAGCGTTCAACGCCTGCAAACATTTTCGAGATTACCTACATGGCAAAGTAGTCGGGATTCAATACCGACAATACCTCCACTATGTTCTACATCAATCGATAAGGAGGAGCACAATCCTATGCCCTATGTGCGGAAGCACTCCGATTGTGGAATCGGTGCATCGCCAACAACATAACGTTGAAAGCCTCGTACTTGCCGGGCGCTCACAACGTGAATGCAGATCAGCTAAGCAGGCGCTTCACAATCACGCACGAATGGCAGATCCGCTCCGATCTGCTACAGTGCATTTTTCGTACATGGGGGTTTCCCCAGATCAATATGTTTGCCACCCAGTACAAAAAAAAAAAAGTGTCCCCAGCACTGCTCCAGGGCAGGAGTGGGGCGGGGGTCCCTGGGGGACTCATTCATGTTTTTCATGGAAGGGCTCCCTACTTTACGCGTTTCCCCCGCAGTGCTTATCCGCAAGGTCTTGCACAAAGCCAGAAGGGAGAGAGCTCGCATGATACTCATAGTCCCGCTTGGGATCGGCAGCAATGGTTTCCCTTGCTTCTGCGCATGTCGGACCGCCCACTGCTCCCTCTACCGGTGGCGCCGGCCTTACTCCTGCGGGCTCAAGGGTCCATAGTGCACCCGCACCCTTAAAGTCTACACCCACAAGCATGGCTAATCCATGGCTCAGCTCCTTAAAGAGCACATGTACGGAGGGAGCACAACAAGTCCTGGAATGTAGCCGAAGGACCTCCACCAGGAGGACTTACAAGCACAAATGGACTCGTTTCACAGCCTGGTGTTCCGCCAAGCAGTTAGCTCCCCTTGACGTTCCTATACCTGTAATACTAGAATACTTATTGGACCTCGAGAGGCGGGCTTTCTCTATCCTCGCTAAAGGTCCACCTTGCTGCTATATCAGCCTTTTCAGTGTACAGAGGAAGGGCCCACGGTATTCACCCATCCTATCATTACCAGGTTCTTGAAGGGGTTGGTAAACCTGTACCCCCCCTCGGAAACCGCTTCCACCATCGTGGAATTTGGACTTGGTGCTCAGCACGCTATCGGGTCCACCTTTTTAACCATTAGCCACAGTTCCCATATGTCTCCTTACAATAAAAACAACCTTCCTCCTTGCAACTACGTCAGCCCGCAGGGTGAGTGAGCTCACGGCAGTGATGGCAATGCCGCACTGCACAGTATTCTCAAAGGAGGCGGTAACCTTAAGGCTGCACCCAGCCTTTGTTCCAAAAGTCTCTCCGGAGTCCAATCTTAACGAGCCAATAGTTTTACCCTCGTTTTTACCCAAAGCCTCACAGCTCTGGCAAGCAGGCACGCCTGCATCTCCTAGATGTGAGGAGGGCGTTGGCCTTCTACACAGACAGAACTAAGTCCTTCTGGAAAACGGACAGGCTTCTAGTCTCTCTCGCTCCTGGGTCAAAAGGAGAAGGTCTCTCTCTTCCCGGAGAATCTCAAAGCACATTGTGGCGTGTATAAAAATGTGCTTCGAACTTCAAAAGACTCCGTTGGTGGCCCTGCCCAGGGCTCACTCCACCAGGGCGGTGGCGGCGTCAACAGCCTTCTTCAAGGGCATCGCGTTAACAGACATCTGTAGAGCGGCGACCTGGTCATCCTATGACACCTTCGCCAAGCATTATGCCCTGCCTCGGGTATTCTGAGAGGATACCTGTCTGTTGACAGCAGTCCTATCGGAGGCAAGCTGCACATAAACTGATTACCCACCTCCTTACTTGGGTTACTGCTGGGTAGTCACCTATTGTGGAGCACCCACGGGAACCACTCGAAGAAGAAAGAGAAGTTACTCGCCTGTAGTAACGATGGTTCTTCGAGATGTGTCCCCGTGGGTGCTCCACCACCCTCCCATCCTCCCCGCTTCGGATCTCTGTCTAGTGTTTTTCAGGAGCAGCTGAGGCGGTTGGTCAAGGAACTGTCGGGGACCGGATCGTGCACGCGGCCGGGAGTGTGTAGGGGAGCGGCGCGCGCCAGCGCATGCACGATCCAGGAGAAACTGCTGGAAGAATTCCGATCTGCGGCGCCGGGCGAGCCCAACACCTATTGTGGAGCACCCATGGGGACACATCTCGAAGAACCATCGTTACTACAGGTGAGTAAGTTCTCTTTTTTCTTGTTCTGAGAATGAAAAAATGCCAAGGATTACTCTCAGACCTTGGACTGCATTTAGGGTACAACTACACTTTCTGGAAGATTGATGTGGTGGTGCTTGATCTTCCAGGGTTTGATCTAGCACGCCTAATGGGGCCACTTTAAATCGAATGATCAGGGCTCCACCATTGACCCTGCAGTTTCTCCTATCAGTTTCTACTGTGAGGACAGCAGGAAAAATCAATTTAGGATAAGAAGTGGGTCTGTCCCACAAAAGCTCACCTAAGAAACTATTTTGCTAGTCTTTACAGTGCTACTTGACTGCTTCTTGTTTTGATAGTGTATAGACTAGCACGGCTTCCTCTCTGTTACTATTCAACTTAACTATGCAATTCCCGCAGTTGGAGTTGTGTATCTTAAATTGATTATTTTTCCCTCATGGTGTAGCCTTGGCCTTTGAGTGCAATTGCATATAGCAAAGAAATGGGGATTCTTTTAATATTGCACAAGCTAGATTTGACTTTAACAACCATTTGTTAGCAATAAAGGTTTTCTTAGCCTTTGAACCAAATGGGAAGACCTCTCTCTAAAGACAGCTCTCTAAGACCCACCATTAGAGTTGTGTAGATGGGGATGGAGGGGAACTTGACAGCTTGAATGATGAAGACGTTCTGTGAATATGGTAATGGATCTTATGACTTCCCACTGTCCATCTGCCTTAAATACAGTAGGGTCTCAACATTCACAAGGGTTCTGTGTTGAGAACTCACGAATGTTGAATTTCACGAATACTATATGGCAGCTGCTCCCCCCTGGAGTCCAGCAGCCAGGGCTTCTAACTGGAGTCTGGGGGTAGTGGGGGCTGCTGGCTCTCCTGCCCAGAGCCCTGGGGAAGTGGCAGCTGCCGGCACTCTCCGCACCAGAGCTCTATGGAAGTGGCTGCTCGCAGCCGCTCACAAGTGCTTGAATTTGCAAACCTTAGGTTCGTGAATGTTGAGACCCTGCTGTACACCTAACAGCCAAGACTGATGGACCCAAAGCTCAAATTAAAGTTTAATTGACTCTGAGGGTCACTGTCTTAGTCTGCAGCTTCACCAATATCAAGCAGTCCTCTAGCTCCTTAAAGACTAACACGTGTTTGAGGTAATGAGCGTTCATGGGTAAGACTCATCTCTGATCGATCGCCTTTAAGGGAAAACAGGCAAATTAATTTTGATCATATTTCCAGGTAGGGACGCAATGACCAAGAATTCAAAAGCAACATGAATTGACATAGTTTAGGCTTTAGCCTTGCCAGAGAGTGTAAGTTCAGTGAAATTAGTTAGCTAAATTTAAGAAGGACAGGTCCATCAGTGGCCAAGATGGTCAGGGATGGTAACCCATGATCTGGGCATTCCTAACGTTTGATCGCCAGAAGCTGGGGTGAACAACAGAGGATGGATCACTCAGTGAATGCCTTCTCCTCTCACTCTCTCCCAAGCACCTGGCGTTGTCTGCTGTCAGTACCCTGAGGAGGTGGGGAGAAGAATGGGACCTCCTGGGGAGGTTTCAGAGGCAGACCTTGCAGGAGGGCTTTAGACTCTGAGGAAGGCAAACTGCAAAACACCTCACCAAAGCCACAGCAGTTTCTTTATTCCCAACACACACACACACAGGTTGAAAAATTGAGGAGGGGGAGGAGAAAAGCTCATAAGACTGAGGAGATGCAGCCTGCTCCGTCGAGGAAGGTGAGTTATGTAGCTCTGAAGCCAAATGAGCAGAGGGTTGGGTGGAAAGGGAATGCAGCAAAGGTTCCTCCCCGCCCAAGAAACTTCAAGCTGAACAAGGTTTTCTGTGATTCAAATTCTACTGGAACAGTCTTCTGCAAATAACACTCATGGTAAATTTCACCCCTCCCTGCTCTCCTGAGGCTGCAATACCCCTGCACTCCTTTGAGGAAGTGAGTAGAGGTGAATGGAACAAGCCTGATCAGGGCAAATGCAGCAACACCAACAACCTCAGCCTCTGAGATGTTCAAGAGCTGGAGGGCCCTGTTGCTGAGGTACTGAAGGTAGACAACATTGTAGGGTCCCTCACCAACAGTGGTGGTGGTTCCTTGAGAGGGAAAGTTCAACCTTAAGGACACCAGAAAGCTGGAGGCCACTTTCAAAAAGGCCTTTAAAGCCACCTCCAGCACCAAAGTATTTCTGATAGATACCTGCTTTGCAGGAGCATCTCTCTCCTGACTGGAAGATCTCAAAGTTCATGGAGACAGAGATCACCCTGACCCTGGCTCCATTTTAAAGAAAGCCCTTCCTTTGCCAGTGTGTGTGTAGCAGACACCTCAGAGTGCAGTTCTTGGCCTAAGCCATGACTTTCAGCTTACTAGCCAGGCACGGTTCATATCATCTTCCCTGGAAGTTGCACGCGTACTCACAGCAAGTCCAAGTCTTTGCCAAATTTACAGGCTTCCTCTTTTTTGGAGAAAAACTGGAGAAGGCAAGGGGTGGCTGGCTGCATCAAAATCCAAACAGTCTTTCCCTGCCTCACCAAGTGTCCCCAGCAATGAGTCCAGACCAGTTTTCAGACATGGGTGCTCCTTTTGCTTCTCATGCTCACAGAGGTTTCAACATTTTCAATCTTAAGATGCCTTCAGGTGCATGGTTTCATCATCAATGCCAAGAAAAGTTCCTTGTTCCTGTCCATGAGAATAAACTCCAGTGGAGGGAGGAGGATAGACGCCTTGGCAGCAAAGATCTACCTTTTGTCAGAGAAATTTCAGAAGTTCCAGGAATTTTACCCCCGTTCCAGATCAGCTTTTCTGAAGGTGTGGGATCATTCCTGGGAATGCACGGAAATACCAAGTGTAACCTTGGGTAGACAATTCATTGCCCTTCTCCAGTACCTTAAAAATACATACAACCCTTAGGTACATGATTCACACAAGTACTGGTTCCAATACAGATGTTCAACTCCTTACAGTTTTGGTCAATCCATTGTCTTCAGTCAGACAATAACCCTGTGGTAACCTATTTAAAACAGCCATGAGGAACAAGAAATCTGATGCTACCTGTGTGCAGTCTGTAGGTCTAGGGCCATAGCTAATGCAGTGAACCTAGAGGCCCCAACACCTGCATCTTACTGGAACCAGTGAAGGCATAAGGCAGGCCTGAAAAACTTTAGCAGACGTAGCTAACCGAAACTAACCCTAAATCATAAGGCATCACAAGATGGAATGATTGAACTACTGACAGGTAACCACAAAATGCTAGTTTGTACGGACTTGTGGTATTTTTAAATTAGGGACATCAGCAGATGTCTTGCCACAAGAATGCCATAGTAACTAATTGACATATATGTTAAAATTTTGAGGTTAAAAGGTAATAACCTATCAGAGAGGAGCATCCAAACATTAGTTGGGTAAGGAACTACAAATAAGGAAAAGGGTCTGAAAAATCTACTGAATATGCATTAGGCATACTGGCATAAATATATTGTGTAACAACAAGAAGTTCTGTGGCACCTTATAGACTAAGAGATATTTTGGAGCACAAGCTTTCGTGGGCAAAGACCCATTTTGTCAGACGTCTGACGAAGCGGGTATGTGCCCATGAGAGCTTATGCTCCAAAATATCTGTTAGTCCATAAGGTGCCACAGGACTTCTTGTTGTTTTTGAAGATACAGGCTAACTCAGCGACCTCTCTGCTACTTGTCAATATATTCTGTGTATCACAGGCTGTTCTTCTTAGGAGATGCCATAATTACCACTGGTGATGGTGATGATAGGGAAGTTGAAGATGGTAGCTAACGCTTCGGTTGTTCTGCAAGGGAGTGTGTGAGTATGTGGATGCTCAGTTCAGGCCATACTCTGTCTACCTCCCTTGTTGGGTTGAAGTATTTGTAACTTTGTTAATTGTGTAAATTAAAATGTGAGTGGTGAAATGGGGGTTCCCAGTTAAATAGGAATTCTAGTAATTCTGGGACTGGTCTTGGGACGAGACTCTATCAAACCTCAAAATGTTACCTGGGATTTTTTTTTAAGTGTGCATATAACTAATGCAGAATAGACGGGGCAACATGTGGACACAATGGAAATAATGAGGAGGGTGGAACAGTTCTTCCTTTCTCTCTGAGTTCCACATGACAGGAGATCAGAACCAAGGCAGATGGCTTAGCAGGTGAATGGACAACACCTCCAGGTACTGCCTGGTGATATTAATGCTGCTGGTCTTGGAAGTGCGGCTTCTTAATTTAGCAGACCTTGATATTAATCAGTAAGAAAGACACTGGCTTGGTTCAGTGGCAAAGGCACTGAGCCAAGTTTAGTGTCAAGGCAAGCTCTTGGCGCCCTGGTTCAATGGTTACAGGTATGCAAAGTCATGTACGCCTGAGATAACGTAGTGGCTCACTTGACAGCGTCCTCCTCTAGGCCGGTACAAATTAGCCCTGCCTGCGGCTTCTCCTTTTATGCATGGCTACAAGCTGTCTATCAGACACCAGCTGTTAGCTACTCCCTTTACAGCTTGTACCTATTAGGTCAAACAGAACATCCTCATCCGCTAGCCTGTCATCCCCTCCTGAGTGTTAGCAGAGCTCTGTGTTCCTGTGCCATCGTCTTATGTTAGGAAGTGGGTGATTTGTTAGCTGATGGTCCGTTTTGGCTCATATTGTCTCTGCTGAGTCTGGGGATCCAGCAGGGCCTACATTCCTCTCCTCTGTGCCTCTTTCTGGGGAGGGTGTTTCATCTATCACCCTGGCAAAGCATAGTGCATGAATGAAAATGACCCAGTCAGCTGAACTGTTTCTTGGCCATTTTACTTGAGTATCCATGTGTTCATACCCTCCCCCACCCATTGGCCTGCACGGTTCCGATCTGTGAATAATTTCCTTTTTCCTTTTTAGTCCCAAGCAGTGGGCCTGGCAATGTTGGAGCCAGGACTTTAGTTGAGAGGTGTAGTATTACTGAGCCCCAGTGTGAGTACAGAATAGATACAGTGAAATACAATGGCTATACAGTAACCCCACAATTATATGGACCCTGATTTAGTGGAGTTTGGGCACAACAGACATCCACCACCACCCCGCCCCAGTTGTTCCTGAAGTCTGCTTAACAGTGCCTATAAAATCCTAAATCCTGCCCTGCACCCCCTGCAAAAAGGGCCACCACTTGCAGCTGCCAAACCCTCCAGCACGACCTGGAGCGCCACTGCCAGAGCCGTCACGTGCTCCTCCCACCAGAGGTGGGGGCGTGTAGGTGGGCAGATGGCACTCATACACGGCCCACCCCTGTGGGAGGCGTGCGTGGCAACGCCGGCAGTGGCTCCGCTCTGGGCAGCTCCAGCCACGGAGCAGGGACCGTCCCGCTGCACGGCAGGTCCAGCAGCTCCAGCCGCAGTGGTGGGCTCCAGCAGCGGTGGTTCTGCTGAGTTGCAGGCTTTTTTTTTTTTTTTTTTGGGGGGGGGGGGCTGGGAGAACATGGGGGGGCAGTAAACCCTCATGTTCAACGGACACCCCTCCCCCACATTAGTCCATTAAATCCAGGGCTTACTGTAACGTATAATACCCACAGATATAAGGACGACATGCGTTATATAAGGCTAATTGGACTAATGAATGCATATTACTAATGCTGTTACTGTATGGTTTTAAATTTCCCGCACAGCCGGTTTTATTACTGGCCACTACTAACTCTCTTCCCGTCTGCTGTTGCAGTTTAGCCCTTTTAGTCTGATAGGCATGTGCTGCTACATGAGTTATTAGTTTTGGAATACTGACTTTAGAAGCGAGGCCTTCAGATCTAAAGTTCTTGTAACTTGTTCGACAAAATACCGCCCATTCATATTATACGTTAGCCTTACTGATGGCTGTCACCAGCTGGTAAACTACACCAGGTGGAAAGCGGCTACCCTCTCTGTTACACTGAAGTGGGCTGAACTATTGTGACCACACATGGGAACAGTGATGTGAAAAACATCGCAGAAACAACAAGCAGTGTGCAATGCTCTACAGGTTAGTGGTGTTGTGTGATACCAGTAGGTAACACAGATCTTGGGTATTGTAGCTGATGTCTCCCAAGTAACCTATTAAATACACTCTCCCCTAGTTAGCTAATCTCATAATCTAGTTATCTAATCCAAGTAAGGATCCAACATTGACAAATATAGTAAAAAAAAAAGTCCATGAAATCTGACACTGTACAAGATTGTTTTGAATAATGTACTTCAATTAGGACGCCAGGCCGCTGACCTCCAATTATGAATGGTGCTAAAATGGTTATGTTAATTACCATGTAACTCCCATGAGCAGTACAAATTATTTCATTACCCACTTAGTTTTTTCCTTGCCTTCATATTGTCTCCTTCAATTAGTCAACGTTTACTCATGTTTCATTAAACAGGTGAGCAATGCCAGGCATATTGTAAATGGCTTTTGCAGCTCATAACCTATGAAGTTACTTCCCTACCCTTCACGTGGAAGATGGAGCCCAGAGCCATGGAGACAGATACCCTATCAGACAACTGGCCACAGGATCTACTTTTTGAATTTTCCCACTTTTCAATATTGGGGGAAGGTGGTTCAGAAAATAACATGAGAATAGGTGATGGTAATTTGTTTAACTCATCATTGTTCAAGGAGACCTAGATTCTCAAATCTGAGAGGGCTGAAACTGTAATCCCCTCTCCACCCTCCAGCTTCCATGAAGACTACATATACTCTAGGAAGAGCCTCAGAATAATTCATCTGGCAGCAAGCAGCGGCAGAACAAGCATGACCAAAGCAGGTAGAGCCACAATGCTGAATGGCCTCCCTGAAGCTTCAGAGACCAGCAGCAGCAGCAGCAGCATTCAGAATTGTGGGAGACGCTGCTGGCAGAAAGGAGGTTATAGGTAAGAAACTTTCCATTCCTTTGTTGCCCACTCATCTTCCAACTGAGGTGCCAATTCCACCCACAATAAATAGTGGCTCAGACTGCTTAGTGGTAGTACAGGTTGACCTTCTCTAATCAGGAACTCTCTTGTCCAGCAATATCTGTAATCCAGCATGATTTTAGTTAGCCGGACAACCACGTATGGATTTGGCCAGCTTTCCTGTGGTCCCATAAAGTTTGTTTCCAGCCACCAGTCCTGGCTCTCAGGGTTCTATGCTGTTCTTTTACTGTTATTTACCACTAAATGTTTAAGAGCCCCGTGAGCAGTGGAAGTGTTGGCACTTGCTGCTAGACAATATTGACCTTCCATGGTCCTGCAAATTCTCTCGTCTGGCACTGGTCAGGTCCTGGGAGTGCTGGATGAGAGAGGTACAGTCTGTACGCTCATATAATTTCTCTCTCTGATAATAATGCAGAACATTCAGATACTTTTGTCTTGTTGGAAGTAGTTGATAGCTGGGATTGGAAGTGGCTAAACTGCACCTCTTTTTCAGTATCTGACACAATCAGATTCCTTCCCCACTCCACCTGCTTCCTGAATCACTGGAGTTCTTGTTATAGGGTAACAGAGAGGAAGCCATGCTAGTCTATACACTATCAAAACAAAAAGCAGTCAAGTAGCACTTAAAGACTAGCAAAATAGTTTATTAGGTGAGCTTTTGTGGGACAGACCCACTTCTTCAGACCATAGCCAGAGCAGAACAGACTCAATATTTAAGGCACAGAGAACCAAAAACAGTAAGCAAGGAGGACAAATCAGAAAAAGATAATCAAGGTGAGCAAATCAGAGAGTGGAGGGGTAGGTCAAGAATTAGATTGAGCCAAGTATGCAGACGAGCCCCTATAGTGACTCAGAAAGTTCCCATCACGATTTAAACCATATGTTAACGTGCCGAATTTGAATATAAAAGCCCGCTCGGCTGCTTCTCTTTCCAGAATGGTGCGATAATTCTTCTTCAGTAACACACATACCTTTAGGTCATTGACAGAATGCCTCATTCCATTAAAATGTTGACTAACTGGTTCGTGGATCTGGAGTGTTTTGATGTCTGTTTTGTACCCGTTGACCCTTTGTCTAAGGGAGTTAGAAGTCTGTCCAATATACAAAGCATCTGGGCATTGTTGGCACATGATGGCATATATGATGTTAGTCGAGGAGCATGAGAAAGTGCCCATGATTCTGTGAGTAACCTGGTTAGGTCCAGTGATGGTATTTCCAGAGAAGATATGTGGACAAAGCTGGCACCGAGCTTTGTTGCGGAGAAAGGTTCCAGGACTGGTGTTCCTGGGGTATAGACTGTGGTTGTTTAGTGAGGATCCTCATGAGGTTGGGAGGTTGTCTGTACGAGAGAACAGGCATGTCACCCAGGGCCTTCTGGAGTGTAGCATCCTGATTAAGCATAGGTTGTAGGTCTTTAATAATTCGTTGCAGTGGTCTGAGTTGGGAGCTGTAGGTGATGACCAGGGGTGTTCTGTTCTTGGCTTTTTTGGGCCGATCTTGGAGTAGCTGGGCTCTGGGTATTCATCTGGCCCTGTTGATTTGTTTTTTTACTTCTCCTGGTGGGTAATTCAGGTTTATGAATATTTGGTAAAGTTCTTGTAGTTTTTGGTCTCTGTCAGTTGGATCAGAGCAAATGCGATTGTACCTAAGAGCTTGACTGTAAACAATGGATCTAGTCACATGTGCAGGATGGAAACTAGAAGGGTGTAGATAAGTATAGCGATCAGTAGGATTGAGGTCTGTTCTGGTCTGGCTATGGTCTGAAGAAGTGGGTCTGTCCCATGAAAGCTCACCTAATAAACTATTTTGCTAGTCTTTAAAGTGCTACTCGACTGCTTTTTGTTTTGTTATAGGGTGTGATAACATCTTTTGCTTGGTCCACGAGGCTCGGAAAGGGAAGGCAAATGTTACAAGTTACGCAGGTGCCAAGAATCAAAATTTCCATAAAGTGCAAAGATCAGCACTTGTATGACGCAAACAAAGCCCTGTCTACTCTGGAGCACACTGCATCTCAATGTTGCAGGTAAGAACATTGAGTACATCTGTATTTTCATGCACTAGCCTGGAAATTGTGACTGTTTAAAGGATGTGGTAGAATAAATGAGACCCCTAGAACAGTATCCATGTCATTCATGTTGATATTACATTTTACATTATCCTCAAATATTCAGTTTTCAAGTTGCCCAACTGTATTGTAGAAAGTAGCAGTGGAGAAACTGGAGGTTGTGGCGTGGGAGAGTAGCATCCCCTTTACTTTACTCTTGTGGGAAATATTGAGTTCTTACATACACATTCAGTAAACTCAAATTTATTTACAGCTTAGATATTTACACATTTAGTCATGCAGCTTGATAAATCGCACTCCATGTAATTGAAACACAACATGACTTGGAATTTC
Source organism: Carettochelys insculpta (assembly GCF_033958435.1). Classification (NCBI taxonomy): domain Eukaryota; kingdom Metazoa; phylum Chordata; order Testudines; family Carettochelyidae; genus Carettochelys; species Carettochelys insculpta. The sequence continues at coordinate 126,580,382 of NC_134140.1, read as the reverse complement.
CTTAGCCAGTGGTTGAAAAAATGGTACAGTATTTATAGAAAAAGTGCTTAAAAATGAACTAGCAAACGAAAGAAATCAAAACGCAGCCACCAACCACAGATAATTGCATGTTTAAATTTTGTACATGACATCTGAGAGAGCATACACATCTCTAGTCAGGCGTCAGTAGTAATCATTAGTGCACTTTAAACTTGTTTTGCAGACAAGTTAAAAAAAATAAATAAGGTGAGATGTTTGCACTGAAAGGCTCAGAGGTTTGGGCAGCGGTCCAAAAAGTGGTATTAAATGCTAACAAAAGTCATTTTGAAGCTAATTTTGTTTAAAACGCCAAGGAACTCTGCATGGTTAGACTCAATCTATAATTTTACAATAAATACATACTCAAACATACTAGTACAAAACTTCCAGTGTCATATTCTCAGTCACAGGCATAAGTAAGTGTTCAAAGGCTTTACAGTAGCTGTACCTACTGTAAGAAATCACCATCTCGATCCACAACATGGCCACTGTCAAAGACCTTCTTTGAAATTCATAGTATTTTCCTTCTGTCTCTGTTACCAAGCTAAGAGCAAAATATAATAAGATGGGAAAAAATCCTGAGAACTTGTTTCTTCTGCATGGCTCCCCTTCACTCCACCCCACTTGTAGCCAAACATGTGGCTGACGTTTTCAGAGACCATGTGTCAGCATTAGGCTGAATGTTTCTATTAATTCTAAACATGACTCCGGATAGTCCTTCCCCAAACAGAGATTTCAACTTAACTGTAGAGAAAACTGGTTCCTTTCACAGGGCCATGTCCTTTGTAAAATCATCCCATCCACGCTGAAGCAACTAAAGCACTGAAGGACATAATTACAACAGTGCTTCCCTGACAATCAGCAAACATGTCAGGCTCACATTGGACTGTTACTGTAGCGTAATCAGATCTACCAACCTACTGGTAACTGCTAGAAAAGAAACTTAAAAGAGAAACACTGATTCTAACATTTATCACGTTAGCCAGCAGCATTTAATGCAACTGTTAACATGAATGTAAACACAAGTAATTATCCCCCAGCAGCTATTTAAGATTTTTACTTCCATACAAGCACAAGAGTTTCCATCCCAGTTTCAGAGACTGTATACATGGATATCTCTGTATCATAAATGAAAACCTTCCAATCCTGGCACCAGGCCAGCACAACTGTTCAGGACTTTAAGGTATCTTGTTGGAATGCAGAAATCCAGATGCTTTCTGTATTTACAAGCAACATTCTTTTGAAGTTTTTCAAGGCAAAATTTAAAATAAACTGCACTTTTTAAAACCAAGATTCAAACTGGGGGAGACAAATTTAGAAGCAAATACTGAGTCTCCTTTTATTAATAGCTACTAAAAACTTATGGCAACAGACGTGTTTAAGATAGGCTAGACGGTGGTAAAAGCACACGGTGATGCATTTGTTTAGCTTCACCAGAAGGCCATATTTGCTCTTTAGATCTGGATTATTTTTGTGGACAGTTAATTTGGATTATTTATATTAGACTAATACAGGACCAATTATTAGTGTAAACTGCTGCAATGTACATTAAGTGTAATACTACAGTCTATTGACCACAACTGGTTAAAAATCTTAAGCCAACCATTGTTGGATAGTCTTGACATAGTATTTCAAGAGTAAAATTTTCACAAGCACGAAGTCACCTAAATGCTTGAGTGAAACTCAAAAGCTCAATGACACAAATTAGTAATTAATTTTAAGTTCCTGATAACGAAACACAGTGGACGGAGATTGAAAGCTCAAAACAGTCTAAACAAAAAATTCCATGAATTCAGCTTTAAATATAACAATAGCATAGCATGAACACAACAATCAGATAGTCAGTCTATAAGGTACATCACACCATATGGATTTGAAAGGGTCTAAGATCAGGTCCCATAAAACCATTTTTGACAAGAGCTTTCAAAGCATGCTGTTTAGGCCAAGTTTCTTCAGTTTACGCTTTTTAATGAGGTTTGGGTGTGAAGTTCAAATCAAGGAGACAGTCATTTGATATTCAACCAAGAATACACATTGCTACTTTTCCTGTTTTACCAGTCAGAAGAAGGAATGTAATGATTCATGTACTGTTTTTACGTGGTCGTATTACATCACCTCACTGCAGAAAGACCTGTACAGTTGTTCTCAGCTTTGCAGCAGAATGTACAGTGGTTGAGGTGAATATGAGTCATGTATAGACCCATGCAGTGGTTGTCTCAAAATAATGTTCTGTTGGTTGTCATCCCAACAAGTGGAAACAGTCCAGAAAATAAGAGAGCAGTTGCCTCAGTGCATGGCTTTGAAATTCAGCAGCCAACTAAGGACTAGACATTCCTAGCCAACTTCTGTTGCAGTAAGAGAACTCTGAAAAAGAAAGTGAGACAAGTTTAATCAGCCTAAGCCATCAAGTCTACCTTTTTTTCTTTTTTTACACACAAAGATGGACAAATATGGGAGAAGTAACAAAAGGGAGTGAAAAGAAGGGTGTCAGTGACAGCACAAAACTGATCATCTGTTCTCAGATGTACGATGGGCCCATGCCGTCACCCTCTCTCTCACAGGGCAGCACTGTAATCTGTGCATGTTGCCACTGATTTCAGAGTGATTATGGAAGGAGTCAGTTGTTACTCAGCAAGAGTAAGTGTGTCATAATTTATCTCAATGCCCAGTTTAATAAAAGTACTGTTTTCTAAGGTAGAGAAATGTCATGTTGGACAGACAGCTGGGATTTCTTCAGGAAGAGAAATGTCATATCAGACTGCAAAGACAGAGGAATGCAATGTTCTCATGGCCATACTTAGCATTAGAGTCATGGGTGAGCAAGTAGTCTAGAAAGAGCTCTAATACAGGCTGAATCTCCCTTGTACAGCACCCTTCGGGAGGGGAGGGTGGTCAGCCAGCCCACGGGCCAGGCCCCTCTCCTGGCTGTTACCTGCCCTCAAGCTTCATTGGGGAAGGGGTGGGGGCGGGGGGCTCCACTGATGCCAGGCTCTTCCCCTGGTACTGGCTAAAGACCCCTGCAACTGCAGGGCTCCCCCTCAGCTCCTGCCAGGGAGGCCTCCTTGCAGAGCTCCCCAGCTCGGGCTGGGCTTCCCACAGTGGGGCTCCCCAACTCCAGCTGGTCTCCCTCTAGTGAGCCTCCCTGACCTGACTTCCTGCCTTGAGGCTCCCCAGAGCAAGCTGCCAGCGGGGCTCCCTGCCACCAGCAGGGCTCTGCTTCAGCTGCACTGTTGTAGCTCTCTGGTCCAGCAACATCTGTGGTGGTCCTGCCGAATGAGGGATGTTGTTGGATGAGAGCGTTTCAAGCTGTATAACAATGCAGACAACTGTCCTGTCCTTTCCCACTCTTACTAACTTAAAAGTGCACTTAGAGATAGAATACAGGTAAGACAATATACTCATGTCCCAGATAGCACTAAAATGTTTTCTATTTATAATTTTTACCAGTGTGCTTTATCCTTTCAGCACTTAGTGCCTTTGCCAATAGCGGTTTTCAAATGCGGAAAGTACACAAAGTCCTTCTCTGCTTTGAATGGAGCTACATTTAACCTATCTGTCTTTGCTTACTTGCAAGACAGCACTGCATCATGCCAGAGCACATCTGTACCTTGAGTGGTCTGGTCCCTTTCCTTTTACATTTACCAGTACCATTACACATTTGCTTTTATTTTTAGGGGAGAAAGTATAGGTATGTTATTATGAGTTCTGGAAAAAATTATAGACAGACTTTTCACTAATGAGATCATGCAGGATTTTTCCTAGCAGATTGTAAATTAAAGTTTGGGTCTAAACAGTAGTTAGCATCCCTCTAACTAGGATGTCATAAACAGATCTGAGTCTCCTCTGTCTTATCCTTGTTTTACAACTGAGTAACTCTCCTAGCTACAATGGAGTTTGACCCAATTTACAGTGGTACATGCAAGCAGATAATTTGGACAAAATATATGTATAATTTCAGCTGTCAAATTTAATTTTAGTGGCCGCTTCCCCTATGCCTATGTAAAAGTGATGGAGAAAACACACACACCAGCTCTTCTGAAGCATCGCATCTGACACTTCAGCTGTGTGTAGAATATTCCATAACTCTTCAAGTGATCTACTTCACGTATACAAAGTGCTACTCTGCGATTCTGTCCTGGAGCATTAGTGCAAATAAGGAAAGAATGAGAACGGAATCTTGTGACCAGCTCAGTTAAAGCAAGATGATCAGACCTCACACCCCCACATATCTTCCAGTTTCCATGCATATAGGGCCACTATACCTTCATTCATAAATGTGTAATGTAGTCAGGACAGGGCTTGCTGTGTCTGTATTGCATGATATACACTGTAGATTGATGCCACCAATACAACATTAGCACGGCAAGGATATGCCAAACTTGGTGACTAGAGCCGAGGTAGTTTAATTGTCCTGTTGGAAAAAGCAAAGAGATTGTCTATATTACAACAATCAATATAACTACTGTGCAAGGGCAGCTCTCCTCTGAGGGCTGAAGCTTTCATACATGTGAATGACTTCTGATAAACATGCATGCACTGAAGAGAAAATATAGCATACCTCTGGGCCAGCTTTAAGTGAAAAATAAATTCAAAGGCTTGAAGTGTATGCTCAGATTACATAACTGCAAGTCCCCTGGCCACTTCATCATACAAGGGCTCATCTAAAATAGGGTTTTCAGCAACCAGTGCAAACTCCTAGTTTATACTGGTACCCAAATTTACAGCCGGGGTTTGTATCAATGCAGATGTGCGGGTGGCTATAAATCCAGGTGCCCACAAGCAATTCTCCAAAGTGTACAGATACACCATAGGCAGGGGCACACTGGGTATTTAAGCAGGCATGAAGTACATGAGCACATTTAATTGGAAAATATGGACCTAACTGGCATTTAATATCCAGACCTACTAGAGTTAGTAAATGGAAGCCCAATGATTTAGCCCAAGGACTAGAGAAGTAGCAAAAGATTGGATGCTCACAAGCCTCCTCGAAGACCCCATTCCACTCCCATGGAAGTTAACAAGGTCCTTTTTCTAATGTTAATTAAAAAGTACGAGTGGCTCTTAGTACCCACCACAATGGAATACGACATTAGGAACGCTATCATTGTTACAATAAAATGTTGAACCTTTTCCCAGGAATTTCTTGCAAGTTTCAATACATGTACAACTTTATTTCTATTATGGTGTTGGTATTCTCTGCAACATCCCCACATTCATACTCCCCTTAATGAAAGGATGTGCCATTTGCAACAGCCAAGCTCTTTTCATTGTGAGTGTGCCTCTCTGCATAAAAATCCACAACCCCACTTCCTTTAATCACTCTCTTCCTGTGGTGCCTACAGAACACAGGTGAGTAGACAGCTGAGGTGCTGTGACTGCTGCTCGGTATGCTAGCCGTAATTGTTGTCTTATGGTATTCTCCCTTCTGTCAGCGATACCACCTTCCTCACTTGTAGCATGCTCTTTGGGATAAAGATCCATTTTCCATTGTTTATGTACAGCAGTAACAACTGAACCCCAGTTCTGATTGTGACAGTGTAGGTGTCTCACACGTCATGGCAGCTAACCGGAGACCGACCACAATTAGGGCACTTGGCTGCACCTGGAAGCTGGGCCAGGCCCACATGAAGATGAACCACAGGGGGGTCGTAAGCATAAAGAGAGGAAGTCAAGATGAGAAAGATGCTGCAGTGAGAGAAGGGAAGACACGCTACAGTTCTTCTCTGGCTGTTGGAGAGTGGAGGAAAGAGCTGGAAGAGCAGACATACAGTAGGCTGGGGGCTGTAAGTAGGGGCCTGAGGGAAGGCCAATGGACAAATCTATTGAGGCAGCACAGGGAGTAGACCACAGCTGCTTGCCACAAGATCTCTGGACAGGAGCCCAGAGCAGGAGGAAGACTTAGGTTCCTCTATCAGTCCAATAGGAAAGTTGGTATGAACACACCCTGATATGGAAAGGACTTATCTGGAGCCAAGCCACTGTGAAAAGTCCTGGGACTCGCTGCTCTGCACAAGAGCAGGAGGATAACCTTGCAGAGCCAGGGAAGGGGTTCAGAGTTATGTCCGAGTTTACTGGATTCTTCATTTAACCTGGAAGAGGTGAGACCGAAGGTAACCAGATGAGAGCCCAGGGGGAGATCACCCCAGGGCTAGAGCAGCTGTCAGCAGGAGGTGCTAGCTCAGGAGAGTCTGCTGTACCACACCGAGCCCCAAAAGGAATGCACTGGTGATGAGTTTCCTCTCCAGCTGGCATTTAGATGTTACAGCAGTAGTTTATGGGACGTGCTTTTATCATATAAAACAATTACACAAGTAGTTTAGCTATAGGTGTAATTTGACATTTTTCCCTTAAAGAGCAGAGCAGCCAGTGCACATCAATCCTTTGACAATGTCCTAGTCTAGTACAAACACACATACTAGCTGGAAAACACTGTAACCCAACAGCTCCTTACACTAAGTATCAAAGGATCTCCAAACATTTAACGGACACAGGTAATTATTCCTCATTTAGAACTGGGAAAGTGATAGCCATCAGTGAGAGGTGAAGGTGATCATCACTCTAAGGGAAAAAACAAGCTCTGGAGCTAGGACTTTATACGGAGAAGTGAGTTAGCCTCCCAAACCTGCTGTGGTTTGTTATGAGAATAATCCTCAATCACCAGCCACAAGTGGATGAACTGTTAAGCATGTACAATACCAAGTAATCGTATTGTACAGGTTAAATCGAGATTGTTTGGCTACTGACTCTCCTTTATAGGATTTTATTTATTTGTATTCTTCCAATTTTATACACGCATTAATGATTTGTTAATGAAAATTCAGAACACACAAAGGATTCGTGAAAGGCATCTAAAGAAAGCAGAACCACTTAAGTACAATGCAAAAGATCATCATACCTGGAAAATATCTTTCTGGGACTTTGGAAATGTAAAAGAGAAAAGCTACAGCAGCAATCAAGTACATCACAATTACCCGGGGAGCAAACTCCTGTAAAAGAAAATGAAGCTTCAATGCTTAGCATTAAATGTTATGAGGCAGAAGTTATCCAGCTAGCAAGTATAACGCATACCTTGCATGGACAAAATCTTATTACTTTATTTCCGTTAATGCTGAACAGACTTCAGACCTAGAGGAAGTATCAAAACCTGAGACTAATATGTTCAAGCTTAGTCCCACCTTTGTGCTTGAAAATAACCCCACCCTCCATCTTCTCTGTGCAAAGGTGAAATTCCACAAGAGATGTCCTTTTAAATACATACATATGTATTTTTTTTTAATATAGTCACAGGCTACCTAAGAACAGATTTCTGTAGGTTTGTCACCATAACTTTACAGTGGAGAATTTCCCTTAGTAAGAATGTGGTAAAAATGGAAGTTCCTTTTGGAGATAGTAACACAGTAAAGGGTAGTGTGGGAAAAAAAAACATTACTAAATCATCTTAGAATCGCTGATCGTGTGAGACATAATCTTACAAGGCTATTAAACGCCAGACATTAAAAGCAAGACACTTCAGTGGAAAGCAATTTATACGTTAATAGTACATTCTTTTCTTAAAGTCCCTGTTACCACAGTCTCTTGCTGCCAAAAGCAACACTCTCATTTTAGACATATGGGAACAAACTTCATAAAATGGACATATGCACTGAAGTATTTTGAATATCCAGGCAATAATGCTTCAAAATATTTGTCTACTTCCCAACTGTAAGTATGGACCTATTCTAAAGTCTATTAAGGGGCCAGAACAAGAACCTGCATAGATTAGTATCCTAGTAGATTCTGATCTGTGTCTAGTTCATTATATAAACCCTATACCTCCTTGTTTTACTTTAAGATAAGTATTTCCCTCATTCACCCTGCCATATTCCTTTCTTTTCAGGGTTGGGTAACAATGACAGACAACATTCCTAGCCATTCTATAACTGCTAACATTCCTATTGTATGAAGTTACTCTTCTGTAGGTAACTTAAAGGTGCGTGTCTATATAAGGCTCACCTCTGGCTTTGCTACAAACACCAAGTAAGGGGCTCTGCCCTGGGAAAAGGCTACAGTCAGAATCTGGCCCCTACCTATGCCACTTTTTCTTTTGGTGGTGGGGGGGTTGGCCACGGTGGGGAGTGAAAGCAAGAGATGTAATCTGTACCAGTACTACCTGATCCAGGCTACTATTTCGCATTAGGCTGTGTTGACTGGGCACACCCCACTCATCTAGAGTGAGGCAATAACACAGGTGGTTGTGTCCTATTGATGTGTATCTAGGGTCACAGTTCTGCACAGGGTTCCCCGTAGGCTGAGCACTTGGGTGGCCACCTAGGATAAATTTAAATGCCACCCAGTTGATTAGCAGAGCTCCTGCAGCAGGTATTTCTACTGGTGGTGCAAAGCCACACAAGCTTCAGTGCACAAAAAAATTACTCTGCACATGGATTGGAAAAATTAAAGGGAACATGGGGTGTGCCCTATTATATACTTTTTTCTTCTGACTAGGCAGGTGTCAATAGTATGTTTTGTTGTAAGTCAGCTTTAATTGATACATTTTGTTTTAAGTTTCACATCAAGAACTTTGAATATTAAACCCAGAATTAGGTAAAGCCACTTAATAGCCATTGATTTCACGCTTCTACGACAAAAATGGGGAGAAAGCCAGAGGAAACTTGTCTGCTTCTTAGCTTACCTGCACAATAGATGCACCAACTCCCCCATTGAGCCAAACCCAGTGGATAGTAGGGATGACGCCATATCCAGACACGGAGCAAAAGATGATGGAGCGCAGTCTGTGCCACTGCTGAGTGAGGTAGCTGGGATGAATCTGAGCAAAGAACACTGCAAGGATCATAGCAAGCACAGTGATCAAGTATACCTGACGCCAGTACTGGGAAAGGGAAAAGAGAAAAGCTGATGTATTTTTTTTCCTGCTTTGGTGAAGGTAACAATATTGGTAGAAAATGTACAAAGATAAACAGAAATCAAATGCAGTGAAGTCTGTTTCTTCCACACACTTTTCCCTGCATACAAAATTGCATAAGCTACTGCATTGCCTAAAATGAGTCTTAAGTTTGCTCCTGCACTGATCTGACTGGTTCTACTGCCAGATTCACATACAGTAGATATGGTATTATCTAGTTTAGCAAACTATCAAGTTGTACAAGCCTACCTTGGATAAGGAAAAAATCAGATTTTGGTGGGAAACTACATTCCCCCACCCTGTACACACCCAGTCAGAGAAGGCAGAGTCTAGGCCATCCTCACCACCACTATTCTGGAAGGTCCATTGGAAAGCAGTAATTTTCCCTAAACTTCTGCCTGTATAAAATTAATATAAACTAGAAAAAAAGCAGTTGTTGGCCTAACTTCTCAACCATTCTCCTTTCTTGCCTAATTCCATTTCCTGTCCTTTCCCAGTCCTCAGGCACTTCCAGGCTCCTGGATCCTTGCATTCCATCAGGCCTTCCAAAATCTCATTTATTTACAGTAATAACCAGCAATTTGGGTTAGGTAGGAAACCAACCTTGTTTTTGCCAATTCAAATAACATGCGTCAGCCAGTAGATCAGTAAGGCTGAATTATTCCAAATCATGTGGTCATGTCAGAGACAACTTGAGGTGTTCAATTCTGGAAGCAATAAAACCCAGGTTTTAAGGATCTCCCATAACAGATCATGCAATCAGTCATTTGTCATGGGAAAGCTATACTAAAATTTGAAAGATCCAGTTTCGATTGCTACTCAGTTCATTGTGCGCTGCTCGTATGTTGTGCCACTAACTTCTTGCTGGGAGTATGAGTGAGGCCATACAAGTCAGAGTGAAGTGTTCACTTGCTGCATACAAAGCATATATTATATATAAATATATACACACACACACATATTAAAAAAAACCTTACATTATTACAGTAAAATGCATAAAACACTCCTGATACGTAGCAGCCCAAGATCCCAATGGAAATTCCTGCATAATCTAATGCCATCCATCTACGGCTAGTCTTCTCTGAGCGATGACAGCAGAAAAGATGATATCCTACTGAGCAAAGCATACAGACCTACAAAATATTCAAACAAATCCATGTTAACTTCTTCAAAGCCTGTGTATGGCTACATAAAAAGCAAAGCAGAAAAAGCATTGGGGTCAATCTATGAATTTGCCAGCACAATTAACCCTTGGTACTTTTACGTATTTCACACTACTTCAGATGTCAGGAAATGCTTCCTACGAATACCGAAATAGCCAGGTGAAGCCAAACCAAGCTACTCAGAAAAGAGTCAAGAGAAGTTAAGGAAAAAAAAATTACAAGTCCTGCCCAGCCTTGGGTACAAAAGGCTTAATTGGCAGGTCAATCAATCAATGTGAAGCTGGGGAGTAGGAAGATATGCAAATCAACAGGGCAAGTCTCCACAGAGAAGAGCATGGTTCTGCAGGAGCTACTTGTGCTTCAGGGCAGACAGGTGGTTTGGGTGAGCACCTACTGAATCCGCTGGCCAAACCACACCATACAGGGATGAGGGAAAAGATATGGGACCACAGATGCAGCTATAGTATCCAGCTTTTAAAGCCATTCTGCAAATGGGAGAGAGAGAAGACTCCACCATACCACACACAGTCAACATGCAGTTCACTTATGCTGTATGTTGGGAACACAATTTCACCCTTCCTCATTTTTTCTTTTTAAAAGATTTTGTGTGAAGGGGGAGAGACACACATACACACACACCTGGACAAAGGTATTCCCCAAGTGGTCTTCAACAGCCATGGTTTTAAACATTTACCAGACATCTACTACATAGAAATGTCTACAATGAGGGAATCACTAACAGGGTAAATGGACAACACCCTTCCTAATCACTTTATTCAAATCTGAGCTGATGGGAAGAGCAACTGTTGGCTTGTCTTTGCTCATTTGGGGAGCCCATATTTTATAAGGATTTTGGCAAATAAGCAACTGATACATTTGAACCTGCTAGAAAAAAGGGTGGGATGTGTCCCTCTGACACATTTCAGTTCACACGCCTCTTCTTTAGGCTAGTGAGGAAAAATATCTTTCTTCCATCTCTAGGAGGACAGAGTCTGTGTCTATGCCAATCTGATAGAGCAGAATGAAACGAACTGGAATCCAGCTGGTTTTACTGCTGCTGATTGCACAGAAGTGGTTGCCAAACCAAAAACTGAAAAAAAGGTGTCAGGGATGGTGACAAGCCCTGCTGTGAGTGCAAGAGACTAGACTACATGACCTCTGGAGGTCCCTTCCAGTTCTATGATACGTATAATGACAGCTGCATGTAACATCTGTAGTCTGTGACCCTTCCATGTAACCTGAAGCACAAATCACTGACAACGAAGTAGTGAAGGATCAGGAATCCATGGAAGGATCTCATTTCAGCAACTGTCCACAATTTCTGTATATTACTACAGCAACTTCACAGATGCTTGCTCCTCCTCACACATTATCAGTTATTCATCAGTGCAGAGACTTCATATTAAATTCCTCAAGCTTGACCACCACCACAAATAGCCTGAGGCTTGAATAGATTTCAATTTCTATCTTCTGCTCATAGCACTATGCCCAACCATTGTAGGGGTTCCAAGGGTCTGCAATGTTGCACGTCACACATGCTTCAAACCAGGATGGACACATTAAAGATTGAAGTGACAGTTCTGAGTTTCAATCTTGAGTTAACAGCACACATGAAAAATTATTCAAAATCTATGTATTTTTCACTGTAACTTGACTTTTAAGGAAAATATTACAGGTTAATCTCTGTGCCAAACTGAATTCAGATGTTCAGCTTAAACACAGCAGCTTCCAAATACATGTCTGAGCCATTTCAGAAAATAGTACTCTCGTCCTATTTTTTTAAATTGCCAATGTCGTCACCACATTTTAATCCTAATTAGACCGCCACAGAAAAGAATAATGAATATGTGGTATCTGAATTTTAACCTACAAGGGGTTCTGTATGAATCAAAATGCACAAAAATTACAATTACAGTATTTTTGTCAGTAAATGCAGGTGATGATACAACTTGATGTACCTACTAGGAATCAGTTTTCTGTAGTATGGATAATTATTTTCTTGAGGAGCACAGATTGTGTGGAAAAATTCATCTCTCCCAAGGAGTTTTCTATATTTCAAATGTTCCTTCTTTTAAAAAGTTACTGAAGGAATAAAGAATGGGATACAAGCAAGGCTCACCAATCTAGCTTATACATAATCAGGAAGACCCACTATTGAGAAACATGGAGTATACAGCACTGGAATGCTACTTTAACATTTTATTAGTATTTTTTAAAAACTCCTACACATTTCAAAACTAGTTTGTGAAAAGACTTACTTGAAAACAGAAGAGGCAAATAGAACAGATAACAAAATCTTCTCTAGAGGCGCTGGCTGAAGGTAATACAGAAGTCATGTCATATATGCCCAGAGTGAAGAAAAGGAAAAAGCCCAGTAAGTGACTCCAGATGTTTACTGTCTCATTGGACAAAATAAACAAACTAAAAGGAAAAAGAAAAACAATATCAGATATTCAAAAAATGGTGTGTAGAACTGATGATCTTGGTTCTAAGCAAACATTCTAAGGTGTAGAAAAAACATGACTCTTGCTTTTAACATCCCAACTGATTTGTTACCTTTTTAAACACAGCCTAGAAGGGAGATAAGCCCTGTAGCCATCTGTAATATATGGATTGTCCTTAAGGAACACAGGAATCTGCTCATAGGTATACAAGCGGATTCCCCGAGGTACCAGTACAGGCCAGTACTGGTAGCTTCCGAGCTCGATGTAATGGGCACTCTTCAGAAGCTTCTGATGCATGGTGGTAACGTCCCAGCCAGCAGCTAAGGCAAGACAGAACGGAATACCGAAGTATACTCAAGGCATCTGATCTCTGTGACACCATGCCTGAAAAACAAAATAAAATTTTCTGGATCACTTATACAACTTATTTCATAGGTAGAAACGTGTCCAGTGACCCAACATTTGGCAGCTACGACGACACTTTTAGGTAGCCAAGCATCACCCTCTTCCAAGCAGCTCCCCTCCCTGCGATACTGCCAGACACAACTTTCTTACCAACCGCGTTTACACAAGGAGGGGGAAGGGAGCACAGAATCACATCTCTGACTAGGCCGGGGTGGTGACATCGTACAAGCTGGAGACGAGAAGGGTGGTGACGTGCAGCTAGTGCAGCGCCCCGGCAGGGATCACTCAGCCGACGCCCAGGTGCTGATCCTACCCCCTCAGGCCCTGTGTTGGCTGCAGCGCACAGGGCGCCTCGGGGAGCGGAGCTGCACAGCCCAGCACGGGGAGCGGGACCCCCCTTTCGCTTTATTTTCACTGACACCAGTGAGGTTTGGGGCCCCCGGGGCTCAGGCCTGTACGCCTGCACCCGGGGGGCGGGCGGGGGGTGCGCTGCAGCGCCCGCGGACTCGACCCGCTGTCCATTATACACAGGGCTGACAGGTTGGACCGGGACACTCAGCAGCCCTGGCTGCGTCGCCGCTTTTGCCTCGCCCACCCCCGCGGGCAGCCTCAGGTGCCCCCCTCCAGCCTAGCCCACGCCCGCCGCTCACCGGCCGGGACCAGGCCCCCCGCGCATCCCGGGGAGGAGGGCGACGGCGGCTCCTCGCTGACAGAGAGGACGCTGCCGGGGTCTCCCCGGCCGGCTCCGGTCCCGCTGCTGGGGCCGGGGCGCCACCTAACCAGGCCGCGCGGATGGCGCCCTCAGCGCGCGACGCCCCACATGGAAGGACCCCCCCGCCCGCCGGTGCCCACCTCCGGAGGGGAGAGTCGCCAGCTTGTGACGTAGCTGGCTCAAACGGACGCATGCGCGCGGGCGCAGCCAACCCCCGCCGGCCCCTCAGAGCGGAGCGGGTAGAGCTCCGCTTCCCGCCCCCCTCCTCTGGGCCCAGGGCGGGGCAGTGCGAGCCGCGGGGAGCTTGGTCCCCCTCGTCTCCTCCCCGGCGCCCTAACCGCCGCCGTCCCCTCTGCCCCCGGCCTCCTCCTCAGCTGGCCCGAGGCAACCAGTCTGCGGAGGAGCCGCCGCCGGACGGCTGAGACCCAGGCGGGTGCCTGGGGCCCGTGCTCACCTGCTGCCTCCTTTGTGGTGTCCGGGATCCCGCCCTGTGGGTGGGGGAGGAGGAGCAGCTGTCGACCCCCTCCCGCCCTGCGCTGTGCGAGAGGGGCGGAAAAGCCAGCCCGGGTGCAGGGAGGGGTACCGGGAAACTGACGTGACAGGGCGTTTACCTGTTGAGTGCACCACTCATTGGGGCGTGGGGAGCCGCGCTTGAATGTTTCCATTTGTGTGAGGAGCCAGCAGCACCCAACCTGCCGAGATGAAGCTTTTTGTGGATGAGGTGCAGTGTTTAAGACTTGGCACTAAATTGCCTAGAACCGGGATATATGGGCATTGGGAAAGGTCCAGAAAAAGGCAACAAGATGATTGGGGCAATGGTGCCCAAAAGCAACTTCTCAGCCAGGCAGCTCCGCCCCCTCTCTCATGGCCAGGTGCTGCCCCCCGCCTAACCCAGATTACTTACAGGAGCTGCTCCAGAGCACCATGTGAGCTGCCCTGGAGCGCCCCCTGAGCTGCGCAACAGGAGTCCAATGTGCTTGTCCCACTGTGGGGTGGGGTATGGAGCGGTGGGAGGGGCATTGCACTTTGCCATATTTCACTGCCCTGTTCACCACCTGTGTATGGGGAGCGTATTGAACACTCGTGGGCTAGGGGGTTTGGATCAGCTGCCATATGAAGATAGATTAAAATGACTGGGACTTCTCAGCTGAGAAAAGAGGAGACCAAGCCAGCTGTAGTAGAAGGCTGTATAATCATGACTGGTGTGGAAAAAATGATATAAGGGAAGGTTATTTACTTGTTTCCATAACATAAGAATTAGGGATCACTAGATGGAAATTAATAGGTAGCCAGTTTAGAACAAATAAAAGGAAATTTTTCATCATGCAGCATGTTAGGCCTGTGGACCTCCTTGACCTAGAGGATGTTGTGAAGACCAGGACTTTTAACAGGGCTCAAAAAAGAGCTTAAGTTCCTGGAGGATAGGTCCATCAATGGCTGTTAGCCAGGACTCGTAGGCATGGGATCCCTAGCCTCTGCTGATTAGAGGCCAGAAATGGATGACAGGAGAGGGAATCACTTGGGGTGCATCTACACTTGCATTCCTCTTTCAAAAGAGGTATGCAAATAAGGGAAATCAAAAATGCAAATGCAAACTCTTCTGGTGAAATTCAAGCAATGTTAGAAATTAAATATTCTAGTAGATAAAAAAACCCAATATATGTATAAAAAACAAGATTACCTGATTCCATTAAAACTAAACCAAGTATTTCCTCTTACCAGGCATGTTGCATCACTTGCTATGACTTTGTCAGTAGTCTGCCAAATAATGTATTCTGTACTTGTGTGGTTAACAAGTACCAGCAGCACATAAGTCAGTACTGAGTTCTCTTGCATGATCAGTATGTATAGATTCTTAGGCATTTAGGACGTTTTGTACTCTGTTGCTGTGAATAGTTTTGCCCTTGATTTTAGTTGGCTAGAGAGACTGGGACTTTTCAGTTTGGAAAAGAGGCGATTGAGGGGCGATATGATAGAGGTATATAAAATCATGAATGGTGTGGAGAAAGTGAATATAGAAAAATTATTTACCTTTTCCCATAATACAAGAACTAGGGGACACCAAATGAAATTGGTGGGTAGTAGGTTCAAAACTAATAAAAGGAAATTTTTCTTCACACAGCGCACAGTCAACCTGTGGAACTCCTTGCCCGAGGAGGCTGTGAAGGCCAGGACTCTATTAGGGTTTAAAAAAGAGCTTGATAAATTTTTGCAGGTTAGGTCCATAAATGGCTATTAGCCAGGGATAAAGTATGGTGCCCTAGCCATCAGAACAAGGGCAGGAGATGGATAGCAGGAGATAAATCACTTGATCATTGTCTTCTGTTCTCCTTCTCTGGGGCACCTGGCATTGGCCACCGTCGGCAGATGGGATGCTGGGCTGGATGGACCTTTGGTCTGACCCAGTATGGCCATTCTTATGTTCTTATGTTCTTATGACTAGAATTGGGATCTAATAGAAGATAATGTTCCAGCCTGCCAGTGACTTGTTGCCTTTTCCTTTGTCTCCTTCACCTCTCAGTGCCATTCTCTGTGCGGTTGCATTCAGCTCTCCTTGCACATTTGTGTTGACTCTCTTAGTTCAGTGAAAAGAAGCTATTTGTGCTCCTATAGGGGAGAAATTTGCAGCTTTGGAAGGTACAAAAGGTGCATCAGTTGGGGAATTACAGTTCAAGCTCTGCTGTCCATTTCACTTCTTCAGTAAGTTTTTCCCTTTCCATTTCTCCGGCAGGAATTAGTGTCATTGGGTGGCCATTGAGAGCTGGTTGTAATATTAGGAAAAGGGGGGCAGACAGTCAGCAGAGAGTGTTGGTCATGCATGTAGTGGATTTGGAAGAAGCCAACAAAGGCAGAGGAAAAGATCTATGTGTAAGCATGTGGAGAGATTATGCCAGTTTTCAAATAATATGGGCCTCAGTCCTTCAAATGTATGTAACTTCACTTGCATCAGTAGTTCCATTGAAGTCAGTGGAACTACTCACATAAAGATACAGATGTCTAATTATTTCAGGGTATTAGACTTTTAATTCACCTGCACACATTTTATTAGTAAGAATATGCTCTATTGACCAATACTAATGATGGCATTTAGTGAATTTTTATAAGGTAAAGAAAGTAAAAAATTTCCAGTATGTTTCAAAAAGAAATTTGCTAGATTAGAACCATTCTTGGAGTGTGAAATTCACCAGTACCAGGTCTGTGCATTACTGAAGTCTTCAAAATTGGATTTGTGTGGTGCATAGTTCCCTGTGAATCCTCTGCTTACATGCAACTTTCTTGCAGTGCATGAAAATAGTTGTATTTTCACTTTTCAGATACATGAAAGGAGTTGATTTTATTTTGTCAAATAAGGGATTTTGTCAAAATGGGGTTAAGTTTCTTAAGTAGCCATTGAAAAGATGCTTATTTTAAAAATGACAATACTCATTCCCTTGTGTTCATATAGAACATTTACTGTAGGCATTTAGCCTATGGTGATAATTGGATGAAAAAATATTTTATTAAACTGAGAGAAAATGACTTATGCTCTTGCATACACTAAAGCATGTAAGCTCTGTAGTGGTTTTATGAACATGAATAGTGAGATTTCAGTACAGATCAAGTTGCACTGGGCACCAATCTACCTGTCTGTCCAAATAATGAGCCGAAAGCAGCGGGAAGTTGTCTTCAGCTCCCACTGAAGTCAATGAGAGTTGATGTTGTAAAGTACTTAATAGAAGGTGTCAGCACATTTCAGAATGAAGCCCTTCATACTGGTGCTTTTTGTATTGGTTGCTTAGAGTGAATATTGAAAATGTTTTGTAGGGTTCATATTCCTATGGTCCAGTATACAGTGAATTAAGTGGACAATGACCATGGCAAATATTTTGCAATAAATATCAGTCTTCTAAAGGGTCACTTTGTCTCATTTTTTAAAATATCATGTGTCAGATTATGAGCTGCTGTACATTAGCATAGCTCCACTAATTTCAAAACAATTATGCTGACTTAATGCCTCTGAGGATCTGGTCCCATAACTGCAACTTTAAAATTAAAATATTGGAAATTTGGTAATTGGTAATTTGTGCTATTGTTTTCTTGTCTCATTTTGGTCTTTCCAAGTAAATATATGAACAATACTTCACCAAAATGTCTTTGGAAATGTTAAAGATTTTTCCCATGGCACAAACATTTGCACTGTGAAATTAAAAAAAAAATCAGGATTCTGGAAACTTGAAGTACAATGACAGCAAGGAACCAAAGCTTTAGCCTTATAAATTACTAAGTATGATAGTCAGCTGCACCGTATAACCCCCAAATGTTGTACTTTTCCATGTTATATCATTTGGTTCCACTAGTTAATCAGCTCCAGTTACACAACAACTCTCCCATATATTTCAAGTAACAAATCACGAACAAAATCTTTTACATGAGTGTTTCTCCTGCTTCCAATGACATGGCTACCGCTTCATCATGCCACCAAAAACAGCAGTTGTTTCACCAGATTGTGATTCTTTTGCTACCAACTGTTTTGGATCCATATTTTCTTTAGTGTATCTTAGGCCGTAATAAGCAACTCACCAATAAGAACTGGTCATAGATTCCCCAATTCAGCAAAGACCTTGAGCATACGTTTAAACACCTGAATAATCCTCTCTTTTTATGCAAGGCATTTAAGCATGAACTTAAGTTCCAATAAAGTGAACTGAGTCTTAGTGGCACTTAAAACTAAGCATGTGCTTAAATGTTTTGCTGCTTTGCTTTTCTTTGCTTCTTTCCCTGTCAGTTTTCTTCTCTCACCACTAATAGATCCCTACTTCAGCAGCCGTTGATCAGTTAGCTAAGAGCAGAGATGTTTCAGAAAAAGTCAAGGCCAATAACCTAATGAAGTGAATTGAGAAAAAAGCGGTCACTTTATAAATAATCCTGTATTTTATTCCACTATTATTATTCCACTATTTGCTAGTTCGTTCAACCTAGATAGTAAAGTTGTGAAGACCTTGTGTTTAAATCTGTAAATGTGCTTTGCCTTCCAAAACCATGTTTTTCTGCTTCTTTGATTCTCACCTGAGGGGTGTCTCCTGTTTTGTCTTGATCTTCAGTTTGATCACCTGGTTTTCTCACATTTAAGGCTCTGCAGCATGGATATCATTTTGCCAACAGGAATTGCAAGTTCAGTTTTGAAGATTTTTGGAAGATGCATGCACACAGACTTCAGTCTTGAACTGGATTTAAACAGGCAGTTCTGAGTATAGAGCCAAGAGCTTTATCATGCTAACCAGTCATTTTTAGGGTGGAAAACTTAGTGCCAGGGAGTAGACAGCTGATGATACTACTTATGGAAGTAAATTGCTCTCCAGAGCTAAACCACTTGGGGTTCAACTTACAACCAGCCCAACATTTTGTACACAAATTGGTACAGTACAAGATGTTTGGCAAAAAGACTGGAATTTACCAGGCACAAATTATTAAAAAGGCATAAAACACATGGCTCATTGCATCAGAGGATGATGAAAAGGATCATAACTCGCAGCCTCATTAGGTCTTTCAAATCTTCCTCTGAAGCATGGGTTACTCTGTTTTGGTCTATATCAGCTTTGCCAAGAAGAGGAACTGGGCAAGCAAAAGATTATATAAAATGTTTTTCCACATCTTTCTCAGTACAGTTAAACCATGTAGTCAAGAGAGCTGTAAGCAGTCCAGCAGTGTGCCCTCTGCTGTGTAGCAAATAGGCATGTAGCTGATAAGCACCCTATTAACTCAATCTTTTAAATTGCTGATTAGGAAGCCTGCTGCAAAATCTGGAGAGAAAAATAAAACACACCTATCATATTGAATAGTAACAGAGAGATAGCCGTGCTAGTCTAAACACTATCAAAACAAAAAAGCAGTCCAGTAGCACTTTAAAGACTAACAAAATAATTTATTAGGTGATGAGCTTTCGTGGGACAGATCCACTTCTTCAGATCATAGCCATACCAGAACAGACTCAATATTTAAGGCGCAGAGAACCAAAAATAGTAATCAAGGTTGACAAATCAGAAAATTATTATCAAAGTGAGCAAATCAGAGAGCAGAGGGGCGGGCAGGGGGAAGTCAAGAAATCAAGAATTAGATAAAGCATAACCGAATTCAACACATTAACATGTGGTTTGAACCAGGATGGCAATTTTCTAGCTCATTATAGGGGCTCTTTTACATCTTACTTATCTTAAGTTAAATGCGTCTCAGAAAATATGTACCACTGAATAACTAAAATTTGTGATGTGTATTTGCATTTCATTAACAAGTTTAGTCTTAGATGTTTATAAATTACACTGAATCACTAACAGTTGAGAGTGCTGAGACTGAAGAAACTCATCACATAATTTAGAGCTGCAAGTTGCCAAAGGAAGGCCTCTGTTTCAAAGAAGGCAGGCAAAAATGCACATATGTTTGGTGGTCAAGAGTGTTAGAAGCTTCTTAGACAAGAAAAGAAAGAATCTTTGAATTTGTTTGTAAGCTAAAGATATTACCATTATTTGAGTCTTTGGGTAAAGAGGTATAAAAGCCTATAATACTAATAAAATTCCAGAGAAATTAGAATACCTTCAAAATCATTTTCCGCATATTTTGTTTTGGGTTTAATGTGTCATTGTCTTGTGTTCATCAATGACAAAATTGCTGTATCATCTGGGCACGATAACTTTGAAATGCCTTGACATTCCTTGGTAAGTTAATTTGTATGAATTTTGTGGACTTGTTTGTTTAAACTCCCATGTGCAGTCCCATAATTCCATTGGCAAATAAAATTGATTCTAGGTAAGGAATTCAAGGAACTCTAGGTCCATTGTGATACCAAAATCACTTGCACAAACTATTACAGAAGTATGGAAGTTTGTAACAAGATTGTGATAAAATCTTTAATTATTTGAACTAATTTATTGTCTGTTGAGATCATAATTTCCCATATTGTTTAGTTTTTAGATTGAAAACATAATCTAAGAATTCATATTTTGGGTTTTTCTTGTAATATTTTATGTAATTTGTGCTATTGTGGCTAATACTTCAGTCCTAAGGAACAGATCTACAGAACAGTGCAGAACATAGTGTGGTATTTGGTTAATGAAATAACCCATTTCCGGTAGAAAAAATGATAAAACATTGAACACAGGAAACCTCTTGTTAAATTGTTTAGGGAAAATAATAGAATAAACAAACCATTCACTCTTGAAATCTTGAATGAAAGTAACTGAAATTGTTACTATTCTTCCTCCACGTTTTATAATTGTTTAAGGCATAGTATTTTTCATTTTATTTCTTTATGTTGCATTTTAACACATTGGAATGAGTTTTTAGCAGCATTTTGATTTCATGGCCAAATAAGTTGTAAAACAGAAATCTCGTTATAAGAGATAATAAATTAAGTCCAAGATGTTTATTTAATACTGTATTTATTTAGTAGAAGATTCAAGTGTACAAAATGTGTATGTACACAAAGAGCCATATAACTGCTCCTTTCAAAAGCTTCCTGCAGATGTCACTCTGTCACTGTAGAATCAGGCTTAACATTTGTCTTTAACAACTGAGTATTCACAAGCTCTGTTGGGACCAGACCAGTGGGTTTGCAATTAATGGCACAAGGTATTATCAGTGAGGCTGAATCTGATCTCAGTAGCACCATTCCCTGCAATTTACGTTGGTGTAATTGATGTCAGGATTTATCCAGCATGTTTAAAAAGAAAAGGTTCTGCACAAATTCTCCTAGGTACACAGTAGTCTTGATTTGGTGCTTTATTTTGTTACCCTTGAACTCAGGGGCAAAACACCTGTTAATTTCAGTGGGTGCAGCATCAGGGTCTTAGTAAATAGTGTGTAAATAGGCAAGGACCATTGGATTGTTTTTACCTATTCATGGAATCTTCTTAACCTTAGTGGAGACTTCTGCTTTGCTTCAGAGTTCACACAAGAATCTTTCAGTGCATAGAAATGAAATCTATAATTGGGCCATCCTTGTTTGTGAATATAAAAATAGCAGTTTGGCTGAAAATATGGGTGTTTAGTTTTCTGAATCTGAATTCTTATAGGAAAGAGACGTTTTTCTGTCACGTGTCAAAATTCCTGTTTCTTTTTGTCTGTATGTAAATACGTGCAGCTGTTTGTAGGGAATTAAGACATTTATGTACAGGGCTCATGTATGTGTGTACTGAATTTATGCTTGTATACAGAATGTAGGTGATATACAAGTGTATACTTTATATGTATTCTGTATGTATAATGTGGATGGAAAGAAGACATGCAAGTGTATGTGATTGTGCAAAAATACATGCAGTGGAAACTTGACTATCTGAAACAAAGTTGTCTGAAACAGTGTTACATCCTTTGACATCTTCTCTTGATTAGCCAAAACACTTATTATCTGAATTTGCTTAATGTTCTTTTTCATATTTGGATATGCCAGAATGCAATGTAGTTGCTATATGAAATGAGGATTTAGAGCTTTGCAAGAGGGGAGAGGCTTAAGGGTAAAAAAAAAAAAGCAATGGGAATACTTGGAAACATTGGTGTCACTTATCACCTGCAAATTTTGTTAATGGGGAAACACTTCGCAAGAGCATTTCCTGTCTCTCTTAATGTCTCTGCTTAACACAATCACCTAATTTTTAGGAAGACTTAGGACTTTTAAGATCTTTACTTGGTGGGTGCCACTTGCTTCCTCTGACATATCTTTCTTTGACACACTGAATCTCAGTTTTTGGCTTCCAGCTCAAGCTTCTGAATCTCAGCATCTGTCAGTGGTGCGATAAATTCTCTGTGGTGATAAGAGGACAGCTGCTAATAGCAAGAGTAAAGATGGAATTTTGGCTCTGTCCTATGGTGTGAGAGATTACAGTCAGCAAAAAAGCACTGCACACACAATAAAAAGCCATCTTTTCTCCACAGTTTACTATTTTCCTCCCACCTAGCAGCATCTTTTTCATCTTTACTAGTCTGACAGATAATGCACATAGCAGGATCCATCTAATGCTAACAGGACTGGAATTTATTGACAAGGGTGAACCAGATTACATGCTGTATGTAAAAATAAAGGAGTTGCATTATTCATGTTAACCAGATACTTTTTGAGAAAAGGATAGTTTGAAAATCTGCCTAATACTAACTCACATTTTGGAACCCAACAGTGAGCTTGCGCCTGCTCCCGCTGAATGCCAAAAATCACTGTGAATTAAATGGAAAAAGGTTTAGGCCTGTTTTGTCTAGGTGTTTTCTGTGTGCCTTGAATTCTGGGGGTGTGATGTTCCTATTTAAAAGCCTTTTGTTTAAGAAAATATAACAGGACATTGGAACACCGTAGGAAGCATTCCGAGATAAAATATGTTGACCATAAATAATCTCTTCAGGTTAGTGGCTTTAGTTATTTACAGTGAGGTCAAAACTGTAGGGCTCAGGGAATGACTCAATACTTGGCTTTGGTTGATCGCATAATTTTGGTGTGAGATACCTTCAATTTTTTCAGTTTCCTAATCTGCAAACCTGATCATTCTTGCAGCCCCGCCCAAGTCTTTCTTCATTCAGTCCAAAGTTTAATAAAAAAGTGTTGTAGGGAGGATCTGTGTTACTAAGACATCATAACTGTGGGAAATAAGCTTGTCAAAAACAGTCCTATACATGACAAGTCAGGCTGGGATTTTCAGTGGCGGCTCATGGAAATGAGGGCAAGATTTTCAAAGATATTTAGGTGTTTAAAAATGCAGATTAGTGTCCAGTGAGGTTTCCATAGCCTCTAAACAGGTTAGGTACCTAACCTCTTTCAGTGCTTCTGAAAAATGTCACTAGGTACCTTAGCATCTTTAGGTGTCCAAATAGTTTTGAAACTCTATCTCTGGGTGCCTAATTCTCATTGACCCTGAAGAGAAGTTGAGTGCCTAACTCCTTTCGGCTCCTGAAACTAGCACCCGATTTGTCATGTGCACTATAGGCCCCTACTTCTGATCCGCAAGATTCTGATTTAAGTCCTGATTAGCTGACATTTGTATTCATTTAATGCTGACTTGCTCAAGCTTGACCTGTTTAATATCTGATATGTCCTTTATCAGAGGAGTGCATCCTGCACTTAAAGAGAGACGACCAGGACCATCCAACGGTTCTTTCTTTAATTCCATTTGCTGTGCATCTTTAGATATGGAATATACTTGCAGGACTCCTCCTGGAGCAAGCAGTGATATACTGGAGAGAATATCAAACAGGGAAAGTCCTGCAGTAGTTGCTTGCAAGAGTGCACTGAAACAAGTGTGCTACTTTACTGCAGCATGTCTAACAGTTCTCAGGTGTTGGAGGCAGGTTAATAATACAGACAGAAATTTAGAGCTTCAGATCCCTATGTTGTGTACCTATTTAATGGACTGTTTTGCACTTTGCAGTTCGGTAATTCCTACATCTGAGATCCTCACAATGCAACTGGTGTTGAATAATAGCTATCCTACAATTATTTAATGATTTTATCTAGAAAGGATTCTGTAGCATGGAGTGCTCATTCATAAATTAGCAGTTCATGCCAGAGATTCTAGAGATGGGCCTGATCCAAATGTCTCTGGCTCTAACACCCCCAGACTGAAGATTCAGATCCAGATGTAGCTGTCCTTTATATAAAATGCAGAGCCAAAATTTTAATTCCACCCTTAATCTATGGGGAAATCCTGATCTACAACCTAACTTTATATATGGCCCTCAATTTAAGTCATCCTTATGCTGAGGCCTTAGGAAAATGTTTACACTGGTGATGAATAAGCATGTATTATGAATTTGTGAATTACTGTGGAATTGTTTATTAATTTGTGACATTTCTAATTTATTCTGAGATTGTTGTGTGAGGTAGTAATGATGGAGGCTTATGTTAATCTGTATTAAAAGTTCAAGATCAAAGGAATTATTGAAATCAGAAATTTTCCATTGTGGCATCTCTGCATTTTAAATTTGTTTGGGTGAAATAGTACATTTTATCTTGTGTTCTCAAAGCTTGTGTTCTGCTGTGGTTTGGCATATATAGAAGGGATTTTACTTATTAATTTAACATTAATTTATTCCTTAAGTTCCTATAATGGGTTTGAGTGATTCAAAATACAAGCAGGCACTGTCTTGAAGAAATTGCAGACTCTTAGATAAATGGCATAGTGCAAACAGAATGCACTGGGAATCCCAGAGGAAGAAATTACTATTCTTGTTCATTGACTTGCTTCTTACTGACATTCCAAAAGCAAGCATACAAAAATTCAGGTGTGTCTTTTCCATTTCTAACATCTTTGATTCTCATAGTCTAGTGGTACAAATTAACTGGTGCATTGTAGAGTGAAAAGTAAGCTCCTTAGAACCGTTCTGCTCTGGATTTGGAGTGGGTGAATAGATACTGTGGAAAGATGGAAAGAGCACAGCTCAGTCCCTCACTGTCAGCTCTGCAGCTATAAGCCAGAGAGAGCAGTTAGATTTGGGTATGTGGGCATCCCTGGCAAGCCAAACTCCTTTTCTGGGTCGGCTGCATGGGGAGCAGAAGAGGCACAGATGCTTTCTCCTGAACAGAGCTGAAATTTTGAAGGGAAGCTGAATTTGCTAGTGTGCTGTGTTTTGGTACAGAATGTGAGAAATGTTGATGAGGCATGAGGCAGAACAGCTTGCTTTGTTGCTGCTGTATTGACTTTGCCGTGCTGACAGTAGTTTAAAAAATTGTTTTTGTACATAAGCAAAGTAAATATATAGAACTTGGAAGATAAATAGGGAACAGCCATGTGCATGGTCTCTCATAGAGTAGCTTTTCTGCCCAGAATTGCACTTCAATTTTAAATAATTATGGAAGGGTGACATTTTGAGAACATTTGTCCTGTGTTAATGACTCATTTTACCCATGCTTTGGTGGCATACTGGGATTACAGAGGGATCAGATTTATTTTGCTGAACATTACACTGAGGTCTTTGTTTGTGAAGTATTACTCGTGTTCTTTTGAGAAAAAAGTATGTTCCTGGGATATTCAGTAGGTAGGCTAGATCAGGCTTTTGTAAGCAGAGGGGCTGTGCTGGTGTGGGTATCACAGAAGACACTTTGTTGGACATAGCTAGAGTTACTCCGGAAAGGTCATTTGTGGCTTCTTTGTCACCATGTTATCCAGTTTAGTATGTGTGCTCTCCATTATGTGCTTGACCAGCACAGCTCTAAGTTGTGGAGGTACAAGGGGACAAAGCTATGACCCCATCGACACCGATTGCCATTTTGGGTGATTAATGCTGATAAACTGCTAGTAGGCAGCAGTGCCTGCATTGGCATGTGAAAATGTATCTGGCCTTCTCTCCATCTATTCCAATGTGCCTTCAGTCTCTCTCTCACCTCTTTTTAACATTTCTATGCCTCTTCACAGTTTACAGTTCAGTTTCCTAACTTAGAGTTCACAGGTCATCCATCTCCCACAGGTTGTCCTGGCTTCATTACCACTGAAACTCGTGGCAGATAGTGGGCACCTTGACTAAGGGAATTCTCATATCCATAGACGAAGATTGTTGGGCAACAGTGACCATCCGTGCTTTAGGGAAGTCTGTGACTTAAGTCTCTTGCAAAGTAATGGGAGGTAGTGGCCATTCGGTGCAAAAGAATGTGACGCTTAAAACGCAAACCTGTAAACTGCAAGAACTCCATGCATATCTCAGGACACAGCTGCAGTAATGAAGGTGCTGAAGAAGGGCTGCGGTCACTAGTGATTACAAGCCATCATCATCACAAGGCTGTTGAGTATCCTGGTATGAACAGAGTCTCAGTCCACTTCCCACCACAGAAGGGTCTTCATTACGAAAATTACCAGAAGAGTTGACACTGCTGGTGGCAATCTCAATAAAAAGACCAACGAATGAACTGGTCCAGAGATTGAACAATCTCTAATTCTCACAGGTGGTCCCCTGCAGTTCAAGAGTTGAAGGATATTTGTGGGCTGTCAAGAATGGACATCACTGCTTCTGGTGCTGCACTTTGAGAATATTTCCGATTCCACAGCTGCTGTTCACAAGCACAAGTTGGATATACAACATCCCACCAAAATCTCAACAACTTTGTTGTCTTTTAATGCCACACCATGCTCCAGGTCCAGCATCTGAAAAACAAATCCAGTCTAATTACATTGTGTATCAACCTAACAAATTTGGAAAGTCATTTTTATATAAACCTTTCCAAAGCCATTTTGGCAGGTATTTTGTAAAATGCAGCCACCTGTTCAAACACACTATTTTCCCTTGAATTCAAGGTAGCGAAGACAATTCAAATGTGGAGTTTAGCACTCAGTCGTCTTATTTTCAGGTCTGCTGAGCACCTGCCACTCCTGTGGGATTTGTGAGTGCTCAGCACTTCTGCAAATCTGGCTATTCATGATTTGTCGAAGGCTGCAGAGCAGGTCATTGTCTGAACTGGTATCAGAACACAGCAGTCTCATTACTATTAACCCATCCTTAGTTTACTAGAACACATTACCTTTCTCACTGTTGACATGTCCTCTTTTATTCTTCACAGGCAGTGCTGGATGTTCAGCAAATGAGTCATTCAGTGCAAGGCTGTTCACTGGGAAGGGAGTTTTTGTGGATCAGGGTGGGAAACATAGTAACCCCGATGGCACTGCTGTTCATAAGTGTGAGCTGCTCTAAGGTTTCCTACAAAATAGAGAGACTTGTGGTCATGAGTTTTATGAATCCCAAAGGCCAGTCTTGGGTGACTGACAGGGGGACCGAATAATCTGTGCTCTATTGAAATATTCTTTAGTGACAACTTTTGTAGAGTCGTAGAATTAAAGGTTAGAAGGGACCATCAGATTATTAGCCTGAGCTCCTGTATATTACAGGCCATCAGCCCTACCTGGATACCTCCACACCAAACCCAAAAATAAAAATTAGATCAAAATGTAGAATTACAGGCCTTGAAAAACTGAAGTATTGTGTGTTATGGGTCAAAGGATAGCAGGGAATGAGGTGCACCACAGCCTAAGGCCCCTGGAATGCATAAGGCATTGATTTAGTGAACTAACCCCAGACGATCCCAGCAAATGGTACCTCAGCTTCTTCCAATAACAAGTACACAATCTCAAAGATCATTTCACAAAGAAGAGCTAGGAACTTGCATTTAAATACAAAAGAAAATTGATATTTTTTCTTGACATTTCTAGTTCTCTAAAAAGAAAGGGGATCAGGGTGAAGGGAAGGGAGTGGACTACAGCCTGGCTAGAACTTTGAATAGCAGCATGTTATCTTGAATTCTTTGGATGAGAATGGACAATCCCTGCCCATGCTGGGCCATGACAGGAAAGATGACTTCTACTGTGTATCTCTTATAAAACAGAATGTGGTCATTTTCTAAAGCAGTTGCCCTATCATTATAGTTCAAATCAAAGTCACCACACCAGGGCCAGATTGTGAACACCCTGATGTTGATGAGTAGTTATTCATATGAATATAATTGCTCATCAGTGTAAGAGGGGCACAAAACGTCCCACGGTGGTTTGATTCATTACCGTTGTATATTTATGTTTAATAAGGGATGCCAAAGGGACATGCAGAGATACCAGATGGTGGGCATGGGATAAAAGAAAAGGTGGTGATTTTGATTTGTTTGGCCACACAGTCTACCTTTTACATTCCCTAAGCTCTGTGCACTGCATCCTGTAAATGATGCAAAATACCTATCGAATGCCTAAAATAATTATTTAGCATTGTGTTTCCTGTGCCCCCTGCTCTAGAAAAAGTCATGGCTGCATTATTATTTCATATCACTTCTGACATGAGGAGATCAAGTAGGTATCACCTTTTTGAATATCAGTCTGTGACAGTGGAAGAGAGACCAATGGTGGCCACTGCATATGAACACAGGTTTAGAGCGTCACTGTGGGAGGGGTGCTAGTGATTTTCTTTGTGATTTTGGAATGTATTTCTTTTTTGATGGACTAGTAAATTATTAGGATGTGAGCTTGTCAAAAAGGCTTGCCGGGTTTACAGCTATCATCCCAAGTGGACTGCCTAAGAAAAGGACTGGCATCACATCACATGGAATGACCAATGTTGCATCATATATTTTTAATAGAATTCTTTAATAAACACCCCCTCCTAAAATACTGGGTTTTAAAGTAGGCTTTGCCTTGAGCCATGTAGCTACCCAGCTGTGAATTTTATAAGGCAACAATCTCCACATCGTTAGATGTTATGACTGATATTTCAGCTTCTGAAATAGAATCTATTTACACACAAAAAGTTTTGAATTACAGCTAACTGAAGTGCCTCTCAATACTGAAAAGTGCATGTTTAAAAATAAAAAGAGTGACACCCCATATTTTCCTTCCCTCGGTTTCAGATCAAATGTGCTTAGTTTACACATCAAAAAATGAAGTTTATACCTGCCAGCTCTGCACATTCAGTCTGGGGACTTGAAAATCAAGCAGGGCTTTTTGATGTGGCTTTTACATTCTTTGACAAAGACCCTATAACCCAAACTCATCTGAAATTTGTATTGAAGTTGCAGAATAGAATCCAGCTCACTCTTCTGTAGCTGCATTGCCGATGTGGTTCTACTAGTCAAACTTGATTTGGGGTGGATGTATGTCAATAAAGTAAGCCAATATGATTCAAAGACTGAGTTTAGAGGGGGTGCATTCGTAGCAGAAGAATATTCCCATTGTTAGAGCACTAGCATAGCCTTTTGGAGACTTGGGTTCAAATCCCTGCCCCTGTGTGACTGTGGGCAAGCCAGGCGCAGATCCTCCAAGGTATTTAGGGTCACGATTTCCATGGAAATCAAGGGAAGTTCGGAGTCCAAATACTTTAGTGCAGCAGTGTCCAATAGGAATTGAAAGCTCGCCACACTTGTGATTGTCATCTTTCCATATTCAGGACATTATACAAAATGTTATGAAATAATATTAGAAAAATAAATACCTTCTGGCCTTTGAATTTGCACGAAACTGTGAGATGACAAAATAATCACAGACACTAGTATGGCAACATGACGTTGCAGTAAAAGAAAGCTAACTACAGAAAGGCTTTGAACCCTACTTAGCCTGTAACAACCCTCTGCTCCCCGTATGGGAGTGGCACAGCTCCAGCTGTTCCCTGGGAGTAGTGTGTAGATGGCAGCTCTGCCCTAGCGTTAGAGGGCATGATACCAAACCCACATCCTTGCCATGCACTGCAGTGCTCCCTGTCAGTGCAGGCAGCGTCAGTACCTGCAGGGGTTCCTCACCGGCTGGCAGGCTGTCTCACATGGGTGAGCTCAGGGATGAAACAGGCTGCTTCCGGAGTGGGGAAAGGCAAGAGTGTGGGGCAGTCTGTAAATTCACACAGCTTTGTGCAGGAGCATGCCCGAGTGTTTCACTTTGGCAGGAGCACATCTAAGAGTTGGGAGCTGGGACTGTCTGCCTGTGGCTGGATGGCTCCAGGTGGCGTAAGAGCGTCCAGACACTGGAGTCACTCCATATTGCTATGTTTCCACTACAAAGCTTTCACCCTGTTAGTTCCAAGTAAAGAAGAGAGAGGTGTGCTTGAATGGAAAAGGTGTGTGTGTGCGTGTTGTTTCTGTGTGCGTGTATTTGTGTCCCTAATATACACAACATATGCACTTTTCCAAAGCTGAAATATCGTATTTCTTAGCTATTAATGACTGATCACGTTGCAACTCACGTCAGTCACAATAGCGTTGCACTCATGAATTGCAGCACCCGCCGTGTTGCGCTTGTGCTAATTTTCTTGAGCATGTGTGATGAATTCAAAGAATTATTTCTTATGATTTAGGTGTGCAGGCATTTGCCACAACACAGTGTCCTATTCACCATGGCTACGTCTACACGTGCACGCTACATCGAAATAGCTAATTTCGAAGTAGCAACATCGAAATAGCCTATTTCGATGAATAACGTCTACACGTCCTCCGGGGCCGGCAACGTCGATGTTCAACTTCGACGTTGCTCAGCCCAACATCGAAATAGGCGCTGCGAGGGAACGTCTACACGCCAAAGTAGCACACATCGAAATAAGGGAGCCAGGCACAGCTGCAGACAGGGTCACGGGGCGGACTCAACAGCAAGTCGCTCCCTTAAAGGGCCCCTCCCAGACACACTTTCATTAAACAGTGCAAGATAAACAGAGCCAACAACTAGTTGCAGACCCTGTATATGCAGCACGGACCCCCAGCTGCAGCAGCAGCAGCCAGAAGCCCTGGGCTAAGGGCTGCTGCACACGGTGACCACAGAGCCCCGTAAGGGCTGGAGAGAGAGTATTCTCAACCCCCCAGCTGATGGCCGCCATGGAGGACCTTGCTATTTCGATGTTGCGGGACGCGGATCGTCTACACGTCCCTACTTCGATGTTGAACGTCGAAGTAGGGCGCTATTCCCATCCCCTCATGGGGTTAGCGACTTCGACGTCTCGCCACCTAACGTCGATTTCAACTTCGAAATAGCGCCCAACACGTGTAGCCGCGACAGGCGCTATTTCGAAGTTACTGCCGCTACTTCGAAGTAGCGTGCACGTGTAGACGCAGCTCACATGTGGTGAGGAGCGAAGGTGTCGGACACCCTGGCTATAGAAGATCTGGGCTGTAGTCTCTCTGCGCCTCAATTCCTTGTTTGTAAATTTAGGATAACAGCACTTTTCAGCATAAAGGTGCTGTGAAGATAAATACATTCTCTGTCCTACTGATCTTGACTGTGGCTGTGTGTTGGTAGACTTGCCCCCTGCCTTGCCTTGTTACTAAGCCAACATGAATGAATGAGAGTGAGTGCTGACCAGCCAGAAAGAAGGAAGAACTTACTGCAGGGAAAGCAACTAACAGGAATGTATAAGACACACAAGAGAGGTCTGGTGTATCTTCCACTTCCTCACCCACTCTTGTTGGCTGGTTTTCCAGTATAATGCTCCCTCAGTGTGTGGATTTGCTCACAGAGATTTCCAAGAGTGATTCTAATCAATCTACTTGACAATAAATAAAATTGAAACAAACGGAAATTTTTAAGTTGCAGAGATCAAAATGGACTAATTTTCATTTCTTCCCAATATTTTATTAGTTTTTCATCTACCGAACACCAGAGTTTTGGTAAAAATTTTGCTATTAATTTTGATGAAAAATTCACAGTGTTTTGAAAATTGAAAAAGATAGAAAAAGACACTTTTTTCACAAAGTGTTTTGTTTTTAAAGGCCAATTTCTAAGAATTTTTTTTCTTTTGACTAGCTCTAATTTCAGAAATGTTACTCTTTTTCAAAATGATAAAGTGCCAGGCTATCTCATCATTCAGGATAAACTGAACTAGAAACAAAATCAATCTGACCTCTCTGCTAACCACATACTAAGTCATATTTTGTTTTCAGTTATGATGATGAAAATCTGGACAAATCCAACCCAAAGTCAATGGAACTACTCTACATTTATACTTGTAGGAGAGAGAACAGGCCATAGCTGTATACAAACAGAAAGCCTGTCATCTTTAGGCTGTGGTGTCAAAGTCAGACCAGGTCAGTAGTGACTGTAAATTGTTACCATTTGATGACTGTTGATAGTCTTAAAGGAAATAAACCTGTGCTGCTTAGTCAACTTCCTAATGGACTGTTACATGAAAGAACCCACAGTGTGTGTGTGCGCGCGCGCACACTGAGCTTAGGGCAGTTAGTCAATGAGGATTTCTTGAACCTTATCCCGTGGTTGGAGTGGTTACGTATTTTGGATGCCATGCCCTCCTTAAACTCAAATGTGGATGATCCCAGGGGCAGAAATACCTTGGGCATGCTGCAGGAGTGGTTGCTTTTCTTTTGACTGCCTCTGCCCGGGTAACAGCTTTTGTCCTGTAGCTGCAAAAATGGCTCCAAAAGAGAGTTAATACATCTCTGAATCATACTATTTCTGATCTGGGTTACTATGTTGAAATCCCCAGGCTGTGGAAGCGAATGGCACAGGGAAGAGTAGCATCCCCACCCCTTTACCTTCCTTGTCCCTTGTACTCAGTGAAACTCCACATACACAGAGATCTGTTTCAGGTGGGGTGGGATAAAAGGTGAGCCTCTGGAAAGGGGAAGATGTGTGTGCACTGGGCTTTGTTCCCTATGTGAATTTATAGACATTTATTCAGCACTTATTTTAGCCACTTACTTTTCTCTGAGTCTTCAGATGCAGCTGTTCCTCTTTGCCGTGCTGCTGCTGCTGATTATACCTTGAAGAGTACTGTCTAAAAGACAAGATGTGCCAGTTGAAAAAGACAAACAAGAGTGGTGCTGGAGGACTGGGGAGACAAAGTGACCAAATAATTCACCTGAACCCTCATGGTTTGTCAGTCTTTGGTGTTGCATAGACCTTGTGGTGCCCTTTTCACCGCTCCCTGAAGTGCCTTGCATTTTGCTGTAGTCTACAGTGCAACAGCAAAGGAATGATTGAAATAAGTCGAGTCCTTGTTTGAACTGATCTCTGATACTGATCTCTGTGGGCCTCAATCTTGTGTATATGCTCAGTTCTTGCTTACTCATTGGGTGCTGAGAGCACTCACTTTGCAGGGTTGGGACCTAGCAATGATCAGTGTAAAAATAAATACAATCTGTTATCTATTGCTGTCTGAGCGATGCTTCTTAAAATTGGTGTGTTTCACTCAATCCAGCATTATCCATGCACTCAGAGCTGTTGTTCCCAGGGTGATGTCTGTAAGTAGTAGTTAACTGGCAAAGAAATGTTTCCTCTTCAAAGAAAACATGAGTCAAGTATGTTGCTGCTTGTTTTTGCTTTGATGTCTGCATCTGTTAGACAGTGATTTTCAGCTCATTCCTGCTATTGCTGTCACCCATCATAAACTCTGTTCCTACAGACCCTGGGAACCTTGTGCTGTACTTTAGAATGATGTGTCTTGGATGAGTGAAGAGTGGATTTCTGTAGTTTGGTTCCTGCCAGCCTGCCCTTCTGAATTGTCCAAATAGAACTCTGTAACCTGGTTTTGTCTTCACATCATGGGACTAAGCAGTCTGTGCTAGAAAAATGCAGCACAATCCTGTGTTGGGGAGCCTACTTCTCACCCTGCCATGTGAACTAGTGGCTTATCAACGGGGGTACCACAAAGGGAAATAGACAAGAATTTTCCCTGAATTTCCCCTGACTCCACGTACATGTTAGCACAGCTGTGTATGTAAATTCTTGGGGTAGCAATCTGGTTTTGACAATGAGCGCAAGTGGAAAGACATGGATTGGTGGGTATTCATAAGAGACCATCCCTTTCCCCCAGCACATAAAGCAGGTATGGGTGAGCCAGCTCCTTCCCTGAAGAAGGAAGAGAGTCTGCTGATGCCTTCATTCCCTCCTCTTTTATCTCACGTGAGTACCTGATTTCATGCCAGAGCCATGTGGCATATTCCTCCTAGTGTGCTGTTTTGATACTGGAAAGGGAACGCTGCGTTCCAAAGCACAGTATTTGCACAGTGTGCCCATGGATTCAGTTAAGTCTTGAAAGTCTTTGTGGGTTATGACATTCCCCTAAATGTGCTGAGCTTTCTTTAACCTTTCATAAAACATTGTGATCTTTATGGACTGTATCATATTGTGCAGTAATGTGCTTTATTGTCCACAGAAGAAGCTTTTCTTAAGGATAATTGGAAAGCTGGAAATGGCTGCTATCGGCTGATTTTTTTTAAATACATTATTTCTGAAATGGGCCTGGTGTAATAATGACCCTATCTGTTCAAGATTTAAGATTTGTCTTGGCAGAGAAAATTGATCCATTTCACCTTTGTCTAATGGAAATTTTTATCTGGGATTATCTGTTTATGTAAATGAATGTTCCTCTGAAAAGAGAACTTGAGGGTGCTGTAAATCTCAGTGACACTTCAGTTTCAGGGGGGAAAATTGGAAAGGATTCTAGTATTTATCTGCCTGAAATTGGTTATAAAAACAAAATTATCTTCATGTACCTGCTGCCTCTGATGTTTCCTGGGATTTCATTACATTTTTTTGAATAATGCAATGTTACAATAGGAACAGGGCCCTGTGATAGTGCAGAAGCTGTTGGGGTTGTGTTTTTGAGCATCAGCGCTATCAAACGAAGACAGCCAATTTGGGACAGCAGGATTCTGTGTCCTAATAGGTGCCAGTTACCCCTGTCACATTACTGATGTAGCTCCATGTAGGGCATTGCAAACATACCACGTTCCCTTTTCATATATAAAGTATGAATCTGATTATAAGGGAAAATGTCTTTGGCGAATCAGCATTGTTTATAGCAAATGGATCAGTACTATGAATTTACCATTTAAGCTACAATTTTTACATCATTCTTATAATCACATAATTTTAAAATAGCAGATTTTGTTGCCAATTTGTCACTTTAGAACTAGATGTATTTAAAACATAGTGGGCCAGATCCTGAGCAACCATAAATCAGTGTACCACCAGCTGTGCCAGTTGTGTATATAGCTTTCCATGTTTATGCTAACTGAGGATTTGGACCATTAACCTAGCAATTGTTTATATTTTTATGTTTAATGTTCTTAGTGGGACTGGATGAAAATAGAAACAAGAATTGTTTTTAATACTAAAACAAAAAGTAAAGATGAGTTCTGATTCCCTTTCAAAATTAAACAAAATAAAATATAAAACACCACTAACTAGTGAGTGTTGAGTACCCTGCTAGATGTGGTGTAACCTAGCTTTAAAGGATAAAAGCACTGCTGTAAGTAGTATAATGCTCAAAGGGATTCAGAAGCGTAAGGACATCCGTATATTTTTAACACGCACAACTCCCATGGCCATCACTGACAATGATACTGTGCAGTTTTGCTGGAAAAGAAAACAAGCAAAGTCTAAATCTTCGAAAGATGAAGGAAATTCAGTGAACCAGGATGTGTGTCAGAAATACAAAACATCACCCTGCACTGTTAAATCTGAGCACCCAAAGTCATCCTACTAAAACCATATTGAGGCACTTACATCATGACCTCATTCTTAAAAACTGTTGGAAGTTGCTGATTACTCAGAACTTCTAAAAATCAGATTGACTCACTTAGAAGCTAGCAGCCTACTCTAGACACCCAGCTCGAACACATGCTGCATTAATATCAAGGGATTTCAATGAGACGATCCCTATTTTTAAAAATCTTGGACATAGTTAATGTGCAACAGAAGTCTTCCAGCCATTCAGCTAGTACAGCAGTGGCTATTAAAAAACCAGCATTTATCAATGGCTTTCACCCTGTTGTATCAGAGACTGCACATCATACCATGTGATAACCTTTGGTAAATATTGCCTGTTTAAGGGCAAGCCTTGTAACAATATTTCCCTCCAGCACGTCATTCTTTTGGGGGGAAAAAGGTGATAATCTTTCAACAAATATGAGAAGTTATATTTTGTCATTGAGAGAGTAAAAGAGCTTGAGAGTTCTGAAAATAATTATGCAGGTAGTTTGAAGCAAAATTACTAAGATGACCGAACTGTCTATTCCATTGTCATAAAACTTAGAACTAAAATGTTCATCCTTCATTGTTCTTCATGTATAGGGATTTCTTCTCCACATTTCAGGGAATACAAATTGCCAGCTCAAACTTAAATCGAGGATAAAGGCAGGTTGCAAAACTCAGTGAATCACGACATACATCCTACTTTAAGGAGAAGCAATTGTGATTTTTGAGTGCCTCATTTTTTGGGGTCCAACTAGAAGAGCCTTGAAAAGGCTTGCTTTTTCAGAGATTGGACAGTGAGCTGTTTTTGCAAACTGCATCTCATCAGGTTATCTCAAGTTGGGCCAACAATGTCACAGGTCACTTCTGAAAATTTAAGCGACAATGGGGAGAAAGGAAAGAAAGTTGTAAGACAATAGCAGCATCTCATATTTATATGTAATAGCAACTTTGTATCGAAAAGTGCATTAAAATGTAAATAAATTGCTATGCAAATTAGACACGGAGATGGTTTCATCTTCTACTGACATTTAACCACCTATAGGGGAAAACTGGAAATTGTTTATCAGGACACAGCATTGCTATCCAATTGGTTAGGACAGTAAAATTGTTCCTTACTAAGGTGGCATGTGACCAGATAAACTGAATTAATCCCCCTACTCTAATGACAAGTGCTATGAGATTTTCAGTGACTAGCCCTGGTCAGGACTGCAGTTTGCAGTCTTCTCTGGAAACTCCCTTTGGGCTTCCCAGTTCATCCACTCTTCACTGCTAGGGGGCCAGATTCACCAGTGCTTTTACAGAGGTGCAAATATTAATTTCAACAGATCAGCACCAGCATAAAACTGTAGTAAACTAGTGCTGAGTCAGGCCCTCACTCTGCCTCTCTCTCTCTCACCCCCACCCCCCACACACCTGTTTGTCTCACTGGCTGCAGACATCACAGAAGATGTGAATAGAGATTTGAATGCAGAGAAGGTAGAAGTTAGACAAATCGTGTGTGCATGTGTGTAAAAACAGGGTTATGCTGCAGCTCAAATAAAACCCAAGCTCGAAGGTAGAAGTTAGGCAAATTGCGCGCGTGCATGCGTGTGTGTGTGTGTCTGTGTGTTATGCTGCAGCTCAAATAAAACCCCAGCTTGCTTCTGCTGTGATGCTTCTAGATCTCCAGGACCCTAAAGAATGTAATCTGCTCAAGTAAAAACCCTGTGATTCATCAAGAAGCTGTCAATACAGTGTTGTGGGTAAGTGGGATAGCACAGAACAAAAAATATTTTGTTGATTACAGAGTTTTATACATAACAAATAGAACTAAAAAGAGAGATGAGACAGTTAAAACTTCAGCAGTCTCTTTTTTTTCCCCTAGGCCTACCATACATGAGGGTTTAAACGCCACAGGTCACTGTTGATGCATGTGTGAGATTGAACAGGGTAAGTACATTTTGCTAGCGTAAAGTAAAGGTGGTATTATAAGTGCAAAATGTAATTGTACCTACTTTATATAGATCTTCATACCTACCTGGTTTGTGTAGTTGGATACTGTAAAACTACATCTCTCTCTGTCTTCTTGGCACCCCCAAAGAGCTGTTATACACAGCGAAGAAAAGAAAAAAAAAGTGGACCATCTGTAGATGCAGATGGGGATTTGTGGATGGTGAACAAGTTGCAGTCACGGAGTAAGCAGAGATGCCCAAAATATGTCATCCAAATTGACCAATCAGGACGATGAGAGGAACATTAGCCTGTTTAGATGCTTATTCTTACAAGCCCACCCCAGCAAATGTGCAGCTCCTGGAGTCAATCAAGCACTCAATCATTCCTTCTTTCCTGCTGCTGCTTAGCAGCCTGAGATCAGAGGCTGTTTCACTGAGCTGTCAGCGTATCTGAGGCATCTCAAAGGCCAGCTTGTTTTGCAGACCAGACATATTGGAAGCTTTTTTTTTTTTTCTCTCTTTTCTTGCTTTATTTTCAAGAAAGGGAAATACAGGATAATTGTCTGAAATATTTGGATATTTTAAAGTGTAAGATAAATGCTCCAAAAAGCTTGACATGGAATATTTTGACCCATTGGAACACTCTTCCATTTTAGTTTTTTGCAAAACAAAATTTTGTCAACATTTACAAGTTTCTGTGAATTTTTTTAATTTCACCGATACAACATTTACTGTTGGAAATACAAGATCCAGGGAAAACTAAGGGAGGGTGTGATAAACCTGTATATATTTAAAGAGCATAAACATGAAGCAGAGTGAAGAACGACTTCCTGTAATAAATATTGGCATGATTAGTAGCAATGGCAACAAATTAAGAAAGGGAAAATTTGGATTGGATGGAAGAGGGATCTTGTGCTTCTATGACCCTTTAATGCTTTTGAAATTCGCTGTCAGTATAAGGAAAATCTTGTGATCAGGAGTAGACTAGAACAGTCATCCAGGGAAAGGTCCATTACTTCTAACTTATACATTGGCCAAAACACCAGGAAATGGACTGCGGGGAACAATTCTGCACAGGTGGGGGATGAGTGGCCCTAACTTGATCTGAATAATAAGGCTCGCCAGAGCCATAATTGTAACTGCTGATTTGTGTGCGTGTGTGCGTGCGCGCGCGCGCGCACACACACACACACACACACACAGAGGTTGATGAAGATCTCTTCGGTTTATCCCGTAACTTCCTAGTGCAGGGTTTCTTGCACTTCCCTCTGAGGCAGCTGGTTGGTCACTGCCTGCTTTTGGGAACAGGGCATTGGTCTGTATGACAGTTGTCTAATCCAGTCTGGCAACAGCTACGTTCCAGTAATTACTATGACCCTAAATACTATTGGGACCTCCCTCCTTTCCCCAACATTTTCATATTATCTTTCAGTATGTAAGAGAACTTTGCTTCTCTATCTCCAACATCAGGTTTGGTTGGGAAATTTTTTCTTTCCTTCATATTTATCCCATTTGGGTTGGGGGACACAGTCATGCTAGCAGGGCCCTGGTTTACAAGCAGTTAAATGGGTGTAGGTTTTTTGAAGTCAATGGCCATTACACCTTGTAAGTGAAGGCAGAATCTGTGCTGAAAGGAAAAAAAAATTGATTTAAGAAATTTGGTTGGTTGGTGTACAATGGTGTATATCAGTGGACCCTGAGTCTGATCACAATGACACCTATTTTATACCAGTAAAACTCTGCTTATAGAAGCAGAGTTACTCATGAATTACATCAGTGCGAGTGATTTTCAAATGGTTTTCAACACTGGACTGTATTGAATACCAAACCTGTAGCATTCAGTATTTAAGCAGAAGAGCAGTTCAGAGGCTTGTTACATTATTTATTGCAATGTCCCCAAAGGTTTATCAAGTCATTCCATTCTAGTGCCCTGCTGATTTGAACTCATGAGCTCAGTAAGGGAATCATCATGATGATGAATGGTTGGGGTCAGGAAATGGGGGTCATCCCTAATTTTGCTCTGATAATCACAGAAGTGCAGGGTTAGTTAGGTGTTGCATGAAATTTCCCCATACAGCTTTGCCAACACATCCAACCCTTACCTGCGCCACCTGTGCTTACCCCAGGGGCCATCTTGAGCAGAGACTGTGGTTCTCAGGTACACCAGCATAACTACAATAATCTTTATAGGGTTACCAGATTATGTGACAGGGTAACTGAGTTCAGAATCAGGTCCTCTAGATTGCACAGTGAGTTTGTGATGTGAACAAAAGTTCAGCAGGGTCCAAGGTGACACATCCCATTTATATGCATGTGAGCTAAGTAAGATTTTAACCCATGTTGCCACTCATAAAAGACAAGACACTAGTCCAACATGTTCTTCAGCCTCTCAAGTAGTTTCCCAGTTTATTTTCACACAGTGACTCTTCTTTTGAATATGCATTCAAATATGTGAGGAGCTCAATGGCTTGAGCCACTCATAAAGAAATGCTAAGCAGCAAGCCGCTACACTGTGCAGTCTGCTGGCTTCATTTCTACAATATAATTGGAGTCAATAATGTTTCCTTTGACTTATACAGTATAACTCATAATAAAGCTATGTAAAATTATTACAACGATGGGTAAATGGATCATAATTATCTCCAACAGTTTTAATTAAACACACACTTTCTGGTGTCAACTGGTATGCCGTGTAGCTGTGTGGTGTAGAATAGCCGACACACTTCTGTGATGCTTGATATGAGAGTGTGTGTTTGCGCTCCTGCGAGCATGCACACACATGTAAGTGGAGGTCTCCTGAGCTGACGTATAAGTATGACCTTTGCGCTATCATTCAAAAATGGCTGAGATCAATAGGTTTTCCTTCTAATGTCAAGCCATGCCTTAGAAAGCAAATGGTTGTAGCAAAAGTGTAGCTTTGTTTCGAAAACTTTTAAAAGGTTTTCTTAAAATAGGCATGAAAATAATGAGTCTTGAAGAGTTGTCAGCACTGTACAACTGACAGCAAAAAAAGATGACCTCTGACCAGAAGTGTACATTATTATGTATTACTTCATTGCTTACATTAGCTAAGTACATGGAAAAGACAGAGGGCTTCATTACAAAGCCAATATTTGCCCACAGTTATGACACAGTGGAATATCTGAGACACCATGGTTCCACTTGTGCTTAAAAACTAAGTGTTGTGCTTCAGACATTGATGCATGACACTACTTAGGACAACAGTAGTAGTGGCTTCTATATGCCTGCAGCTCAGATAACAGTTATAACCAAAGGTCTGCAACCTGTGGCTCTTTAGGGAATTCTTTGTGGCTCCCGGTTCTATAACTGCAAAGTAAAAAACCAAAACAAACCTCCTGATTATTTTTGATAAATGCTGAATGTCTAAAAGCCCAAAAAATGAGCAACTCTTATCTAAATAGCAAATGTTGGTTAACTTTCCCCCACCCCATCCTCCAGAGAGAAAGAAGGTTCTGGAGTGAAAGTCAGGAGGACGGTGGTAAAAAACCCGCACCTAAAGTGTAAGGAAATAGAGTATGTAAAAAGTTCCTGAACATCCTGCAGTAAATATGTATCAGATTACAAATCATTGTGCGCGCGCTCTTCTTAAAATGGGGGTTACAAAAAGTTTGTTTTGATGTTATTTATTAAGGACTGTCTTGTGTTCACATGCATTGCGGCTCTTTACTTCTTGATTTTTTTTACCAAATTGGAAAAGATGGCTCTCCTTGCTACTGTATTTTGGTTGCAGACCCCTGGTCATAACAGTACCACACTTACTCATCACACTAGCTGCTGTGGAAACTGTGGCAGAGAGGTGCAAAAAACATGTTCAAAGCTATGCAGCATGAGTCGGAGCCAGAGCCAGAGTCAGAGCCAGGACTAACTACAGTGGCTCCTGCTTCATCACACTGGCCTTTTCTTCTCAAACTGCTTCCACTTTCTTCCTCAGTCTTTGTTCCACCCAGCTGAGCCTACGAAAAAACCACCAGCTTCAAGGTGACAAGTCTCAGAGAGGTAGCCGTGTTAGTCGGTATCCGCCAAAACAATGAGGAGTCCTGTGGCGCCTTAAAGACTAATAGATTTATTTGAGCATAAGCTTTTGTGGGTACTCAAATACTGCCCACATAAATCTGTTAAACTTTAAACAGAATTGTTTGGGCTTTATTCAGGTACCCAGGAAAGCTTATGCTCAAATAAAGCTATCAATTTTCAAGGTCCCATGGGACTCCACTAGTTTAAACGGAAATCTTTGTTGCTGAATACTTAGAACCAGCTGATGCACTACCCCTATGTTGTAGCCCTTTGACAATTTACATTAGCTGATGATCTGTGTCCAGTGTTCCTTTCATACTGACTTAGCAAAAGGGAAGGATTCTGCTCTTTTCTACTGATCAGTCCATGCTAAAGACTGATAAATCTGGGTCTGATCTGAAGCCCACTGAAGTCAACAAGAGTTTTCTGTTGACCTCAAGGGACTTTGGATCAGGCATTTTCTATGCATTTGATTAAAGCACATACAGGCCACAAAGAGATGCATCCTTTTCTCATCATTTCTCTCCCTTCCTGCTCCTCTTGTATTCCTTGTTACCCAACCTTCTCCGGCTTCTTTTTTTATCTGCCCTCCACCTATGCCCAACAAAGTCTTAGGTTCTTCCAGCTTGTAATTTGTTGCTAATCAGCTGTCAGCATCAGAGCAATGATAAGAGGTTCATCTCTTGCTGAGGGTAATGGCCTTAAAAGTCACAGAGTCAATGTCAATGGGATCTCTCCAATTCAATCAGAGAGCTGAATGAGGGATGGCACCTGCTGACATTAGCACTCATTTTGAGCTCAAGCATCTGGGCCCTAGTAAATAACCATCAGTGGGTGGGTCTGGGGGACAGGTCATTAGCCCCACGAAAAATAAATATCGCTTCCCTTGATGGCTGCGAGTAATTTAGCTCAGACGAGGAAATTTCACCCTAGATTAAGTATGATGAGCCAATATCAGTCAGAGGAGGCCAAACAGTGAGAGCTTGATGAGCTAGAGGAAAATTTATATGCAGCTGGCTGAATGCAAGATGAGTTGAAAGAAATGATGCACTCTTCCAGTCTTTAGCCATGGACAGGCGCAATGCTAGGCTCGGCTCCCTCCTTGCACGCACAGCTTATTTTTCCCCCTGTGGTTTCATATAGCTCTGTCTTTTACTTGCACATTTTGTGGCTCTTGCATGTAATGCCTCAGAAGAAGAGCTATACCAGCTTGCAGAGAGGAGCTGGCCATGCCTGCAGGCTTGCATACAGCTCACACCGCAGCCAGGCCAGCTTGTTTACGAACACAGAGAGCGGTTTAATTGTTTTGGAGGCCCCAAGGCCTCTTGCCCACCTCCTTTGTGTTACACAAATAGTGTGATAAGCCACCTACTGTACCTCTGCTCTGCTTTTTATTTATCTCATCAATCTCATCTACCAAATGCTGGGTGGCTTTTAACAGTCCTTTTTATTAGAGGCTGCTCTGCTTGCACGGGGAATTGTACCTTACCTCTGCGGGAAACCACAGTCAGCATCTCTCTCATGGGCCTGGGTACCTCCTGAAAGCTCTGGCCAACGGGTGGGGTCAGTGTCCCTATTATACTCTAGCAGCAACGAAGGGTCCTGTGGCACCTTATAGACTAACAGAAAAGTTTAGAGCTATTATACTCTGAGTAGGAATCTAGTGTATTGTAGCAACCCATTCACTCCTCCCCCTTTATTTTATCTTTGGGAAAGAACCAAGGAGAGTCAGGAAAAGATCCTGATGTGTGTTCTGAGACCATCTCATGCTTCCAGTCTTGTGAACCAGAAGCCAAATGGGACTGTGAGGGATCCAGGAAGGACAAATCCATTGCTGGCAGCATGAACTCCTCAGAACCCAGATAGCAAATGTCTTGGGCAGAGCTTCTCTATTATAAGGATTTGGGCTGCCAAGGAGAAACAAAATTTTGCTGAAGGCGAAGAAAATAGATTGGAACTTGAGCAGCCAAATGGAGATGCCAGAGTCATTGTACCGAGATAGGCATGAAGGGCAAAACAGACCTAATAATTCTGACAGAGAAATTCTATTCCACAGCCATGTTGTTAACACCTATCCAATGTAATTCATAATGTTTGGACTTTTGGCTCCCCACACCTCTGATTCAGTTGTGCTCCCTGCTGCCCATCTGAAATACGTCACTCACTAAATATAAAGCAATTATGCAGTTTCCACCCTGCACAAATGGTATGACGTACGGTGCAAATGCAGCCACTTGTTTTCTACAATTTCATTATGAAGCAGAGGTTCACTGTTATTAGAATGGCAGTTTGCATATTGTGACTCATTTAGTAATTGCACAATTTTGTGTTGTTTACCTGTGAACTAACATGCTCGTTTTGC
Source organism: Carettochelys insculpta (assembly GCF_033958435.1). Classification (NCBI taxonomy): domain Eukaryota; kingdom Metazoa; phylum Chordata; order Testudines; family Carettochelyidae; genus Carettochelys; species Carettochelys insculpta. The sequence goes on along the minus strand of NC_134140.1, from coordinate 126,536,526 downwards.
CTTAGTTCACTACTACTTGGTTCTCCCACATACCACTCTGATGCTGCAGATTCTGTTTGATTATTTTTTAGGAAACAACACGAAAATTATATGTGCTGTAGGCACCTTTTCATGCAGAATTGAGCAGAAGCCAGACTAGCCTATAAAAGCAATGGTCAACTTATTTTCCTACATGTGAATAGAGAACAACTTTCATTATTAAAGTGACTGAAAATTTGCTTAACCTAACTTTCTTCCTTTCGCTTTTGACCAAACCCAGAAATTGGTTTTTTTTCAACTAGGCATCAATGTATAAAGACCCTATTAACCCAGTCGTACCCTCACCTTGCAAATTACATGAGATAATGCTCCTGACTGCTTCCTACTGCTGTGCCATGTATCAGGTACTGTTATACAATCTAGACAGGACAAAAGAATCAAGTACTTGAACATGTCATATCTGTGATTTAACATTTTCATCTAAACGTAAAATGACTGAAATTGACCAGCATCTGAAAAGTGTTCCTTCTGCTTTCCAGGGCACATCTTCAGCTACTGTAAATTATAGTCAATGGAACTATGTCATTTACACCAGTGGAGGATATGGTGCTCTTTTTTTAGGATTTGTACTAAAGCCCACTGAAGTCAATGGATAAATGTCGACTGCTTGCAGTTGGTTTTGGATCAGATCCTCAGGTGGTTATATACTGCAACGTGCAAATGAAAGGTTAAAGGTAGCATAGCCTAACTAGGGAAACTGGATGTTTGAAAGATCTCAATCTGTGAAATCAATAAGGCAGTGGTGGAAAGCAGTGTAAAAAGGAAAGTGGATGCATTTGCCCTCTTGCTGGTTTTATGACTGAAAATGTTTTGGCTGGTGTTCAGTTTATGGAAGTCAATCGGTTTGAAGATATCCAGCACAAATATAAGCTGTGCTGAGCATATCATGCCAATTTTAGTGTATAAATTACAGCTTGCCTTCGAGCTTTTAGGTTTCAGTTTTCACCTCTGAAGCTGAAGTGTAAAAGAACGCTACATTAACATCACATATTTATATAGTGCTTCTCACGCTGAAGGGAGCTAAAGGGAGCTTTATTGTATCTGTTTGTATTTCCAGTCTATATTGCTTTTCCCCTCACTGAAATGATGTCAGCACTGGGGTGGAACAAGTCAGTTCAACACCTCTGCATAACAGTTTATATATTATTCATTGCCAGGCTTTATTCTGTATGTAAACTGTAGCACTGTATTGCAAGAACAGACATATCCACCCCTTGTCTTTTTTGCAGCCACACTGACTCACAGTTAGGCACAAGAGCAAATGAGGTTTTAGGTATTGCTCTTCCCTTGATGAAGTTGTTCAGCAGGTAGGCCATTTTTCTGAGTCTCTTCCTAGAGGCCCCTTTTTTTTCCAAGAGATGGTCAAAAAGTTACTAACAGGACAGTTTCCCATTGGTGAATCCTGACTTGACAAACTCAAAGTATTCCAGGGGAGCCTATGAATTAATTGACATTTTTGCAGAAATGTTCAAAACATGTAGTTCATTCCATTGTTTAATTTCAACTGTATTGTTTTTACTTAACGTATGAATTGGAACAATAAAGCCATAATGAAATGCTTTGATAAGCTCAAGTAAAATATAAAACAAAATACCGTTTCATTAGAAATTTTGTCCTTAATTGGGATAAAACCAAATTTCAAAATCATCGCGTTTCACACCAAATAGGTATTCTGTATGTTGACCAGCTCCACTTTTTTCTACTCTCGTCGGGCAGAAAAGATGGTTGCCTTCTGGAGAGTGAAGTGGGTCATCTTTCCAGATGTCTCTCACTCAGGAAAAGCAAGCTAGTGGAATAGGCTGACCTCTCCTTCTGAGGAGAGACGCCAACCAATTTAATTCTCTCATAAATGAGAAGAACTGACATGTGACTCTGGTGTCTGCCAAAAGGGATCTGGCGTCTGCCATCTTACTAAAGTTTCACTTATAATAAGCATAAAGGCTTCAGTTGATTTTACCTGTTGTCTCTTGTATAATGCTCAGATGCTAAGCACTTCACCTCCATGTTGTGAATTTGTAAAGTGCATAGCATACTAAGACTGAGGCTCTTTGGTAGTACCTCAATATAAATAGTGAGTAAATAATAAACTTCAGAGAAAGTGGAGTGGAGTGGCCTCCCTCCAAGGCTGACAGGGAGGAACCACTCTCCACCCTCTTGTGGATGGAGCTTATGGAGAGCCTATCCCTTATAATGGAAGTAGAAGGGCAGGACAGGAAGCATAGAATCCTAGGGCTGGCAGGGACCTTAGGAAGTCATAGAGTTCAGCCGAAGCAGGATCAACCCCAGCTAAATCATCCCAGCCAGGACTTTCTCAAGCCAGGACTTAAAAACCTCTAGAGACGGAGATGTCACCACCTCTCTAGGTAATGCATTCCAGTACTTCCAGGTCACTTCTCGACAGTGAAGCAGTTTTTCCTAATATCCAACCTGGTGAAACAGTTTTTCCTAATCTCCAACGTAATATCCAGCATAAAGAGGCAGGGCCTCCAGTTCTGTTGTGCAGGTGTCATTGCTTTGCTGTCATCTCTTGCACTTTGGACCAAGACGTGCCAAACCCTGAGGGAGGGGAGCTGCTCAGATCATCATCAGCTGAACACCCTGAGTTGCCACCAGAACTACTACCAGATAAGTATGCTGAGGAGGTTGAAGTCCAGTGTGTGAGGAAGCCCTGCAAACAGCTAGGGTTGGGAAGCAGCCTAGGGAAACCAGATGCCTGTCTGGTTGTGTTGTTAAAAGTGTGTTTTGTGAGGATTCCCACTGACCCACTGTTAGGATCCTGGGCTGGAGACAGTGGAGTAGGGTGGGCCTGGGTCCTTCTACCTCCTGCTCTGGTTGGGGTGGCAGCTTCTCCACGCTGGACAAACTGTGCTTGTTTGCTATCTGCTCTAGCCAGGGAACTGGTCTGTAGACTGCTACCTGCCCAGAGGGTCTGAGCCTGACTGTTTGCCATCCACTCCAGTGAGGGAGCTGGTCTAATTACCCTGCCCCACCCAAAGAGGCCAGTGCCCTACACTTGATGTGGATGCGTAACATTCCAGCCAATTGATGGGGGATTATTAGCTGGTAGGCAGCATAGTGAGGTGGAATTGGCCTCCCTCCGAGGCTGACATAGAGGAACCACACGAAGCAACTACATAAGAGCCGTGTCTACACGTGCACGCTACTTCGAAGTAGCGGCACTAACTTCGAAATAGCGCCTGTCACGGCTACATGTGTTGGGCGCTATTTCGATGTTAACATCAACGTTAGGCGGAGAGACGTCGAAGCCGCTAACCCCATGAGGCGATGGGAATAGCGCCCTACTTCGAAGTTGAACATCGAAGTAGGGCACGTGTAGCTGATCCGCGTCCCGCAACATTGAAATAGTGGGGTCCGCCATGGCGGCCATCAACTGAGGGGTTGAGAGACGCTCTCTATCCAGCCCCTGCGGGGCTCTATGGTCACCGTGTGCAGCAGCCCTTAGCCCAGGGCTTCTGGCTGCTGCTGCTGCTGCAGCTGGGGATCCATGCTGCATGCACAGGGTCTGCAACCAGTTGTCGGCTCTGTGGATCTTGTGTTGTTTAGTGCAACTGTGTCTGGGAGGGGCCCTTTAAGGGAGTGGCTTGCTGTTGAGTCCGCCCTGTGACCCTGTCTGCAGCTGTGCCTGGCACCCTTATTTTGATGTGTGCTACTTTGGCGTGTAGACATTCCCTCGCAGCGCCTATTTCGATGTGGTGCTGCGCAACGTCAATGTTGAACGTCGACGTTGCCAGCCCTGGAGGACGTGTAAACGTTATTCATCGAAATAGCCTATTTCGATGTCGCTACATCGAAATAAGCTACTTTGATGTAGGCTTCACGTGTAGACGTAGCCTAAGTGTAAAAAGGGGAAATGCCCTCAGATAAAGATACAGGCATATTATCCTTCGGCCTTTGGACAGTTGCTACAATCTCAGCAATTCATGACCCCAGCCAATATTTTGCATTACAATATTGCCCACTATCTCTCATGTCTCTATCTCCCCAGGAGCCTCACTCTCTGAGTGGCCCTGGGAACATTCAAAAATACAGACAGCTTCAATTTTGGGGGGGAATCAAAGTTAATTTCTATGTGAAGTTCACTTTGCTGGGACAGAGTGAAAATTAGGATAGTCTAAAATTCAAAAAACTGGGGTTCATACAAACGTGTACAGGAGAACGTTTGGGAATGATTTTGCTATGGCTCCATAGCCAATACTATTATCCCACCCCTTCCAGTAATCATTTCTTCTGTTATTAAACATGGATAAATTGGTCAATAGATTAGCCCTGGAACCACACAGTTTATTGCCATTAACAAAATACAGATTTCTATAGCTTTCTACAGAGAAGACCTGTGTGGTGTTGGTGATATTGATTTAGTACCACCGCTAATGGATGAAACCTATAACGTAGTGGACGAAACTATCTGGATTAAAAAAAAAAATTTTTTTTAAAAGCTGAATCTTTCTAAAGTGGGATGTTAGAATCCCAGAATTTGTCCTCCCTCCATCTAACAAACATTAAAGCTGTAGTCCAGTGGGCAGGGTAGAATCTAGGGACTGGACCATCAGTAGATCATCACCTGACTTCCAAAGATGCGAGTAAACATAAGTAGGATGGAAGAAAGAATGCCCTGAAAGAAAAACATCTTTTGTTGTAATCTTTACTGGAAATCAGATGTACCGAGATGCATCTGATGAAGCAGGTCTTTGCCCACGAAAGCTTATGCTCCAAAATATCTGTTAGTCTGTAAGGTGCCACAGGACTTCTTGCTGTTTTTAGAGCTATCTAGCACATTGCAAACAATTGCAAACAGGGCTTTTTTTCCTGTGTAAGATTCTGTTTTGTTTACCCTGCTACATATTTGGTCATGTGTCAACTTGCAAGTGTGCACTTACACAATGATGGGCCAAATTCAGACAGGGAGTAAGTGGGAGCAACTCTACTTCTATTGGAGCCATTCACATTAGGTCTGATTTTGCATGTTGTGTTTTTGCCGCCCTGTGATAGATGGTGTTTGCTATGATTTGTTATCTGTCTCTAGTATTTGTACATAAGCAACTTGATGAACAAGCCATTGATAAAGTTCTGATGATGAACTGATTGCTGTTTTCACAGGCATTATGTGAGTTCTACCAGGAGACATTTTGAGCTTCTTTGATTCAGGCTGCCTGACAGAATTTGGGAAATGGATCAGGTAGGTATCCCTCAATTAAATCTGGTGAGGTCACATAGCTACTAATTACAGCCTAACTTGTGTCTAGATGTGACAGATGCCCATGAGAAATTGCTTTTAATACATAAATATAGTTAATACCTAAACGATCAACTAAATCATGATTGAAAGTGCTTAGACTCTTCAGTTTTTTACTGATGTTCGGCTCACATCTCACAGTGCTGCTTTCCAGATGCTTTGCATTTGCCACGCGGTGGATGTGGTTGCATCTTTTATTGGAGCAAGTTCTGATGGTGAGAGAGACAAGATGTTACCTCATCCACCTTGTCCTTTTAATATCCTGGAACTGATATGGCTACAACAACTCTGCAGATTGCATGTGTCGCACCAGTCCTAAATCACTGAATGACCCCTTTTGCATATTATTATCATTTAAAGATAATAAAACAACCTTCTTGGGAGTGAATAAAAGCATTGCAGCATGAAAGTCAAATCCTCTACTGTTATAACTCTGTGGAAATACACCAGTGCAGAATTTGGCTCTGTACGTGCAGATCAGGAGTAATACAAAAAAGACACACAAATCCAGGAAGATTAAATTGATAGGCCACAGGAAGTCCTTTTAAAAATACTTTAGGTTACCACATACAACCCCAGGGGTATAATCTGATCTCAAATTTCAGAGGGATAGCTGTGCTAGTCTGTTTCAGGAAAAACAATGAAGAGTCTTGTAGCACCTTAAAGACAAACACATAGGGTGTGTCTGCACTTGCATTCCTCTTTTGAAAGAGGCATGCAAATGAGGCAAATAGGAAATGCGAAATAGGTATAAATTTGCATATTCAGTAACTCATTTGCATATTCTAATTTCGAAAGAGCTTCCTTCGATAGAAGAAAGCCAGTGTAGATGCTGCTCTTTCGAAAGTAAACCCCATCTTTGAAAGAATCTTTCTTCCCAGTAAATAAAGGGAACAAGGATTCTTTCGAAGATGGGTTTAATTTCGAAAAAGCAGCATCTGCACTGGCTTTCTTCTTTCAAAAGAAGCTCTTTCGAAATTAGAATATGCAAACAAGGTGCCGAATATCCAAATTTATACGTAATTTGCATTTCCTGTTTACCTCATTTGCATGCCTCTTTCAAAAGAGGTATGCAAGTGTAGACACACCCATATATTTTGGCATAAGCTGCAGCCCAGGAAAGCTTACATCCAACTAAACATACTAGTCTCTAAGGTGCCATAGGACTCCTCATTGTTTTAGTCTGAGCTCAGTTGCATAAGACAATAAAATGTTGCTTTGTATGTGACATCAAAGTCAAAACTTGCTCCTCTTCAGCAATATTTCTATTGTGTTGAATACATATTAATTTTTATGGCCATTATGCTCTATTGGATTCTCTAAGTTGGCTAAAACCCCATCTGAAGATTGTTCTGAATTCTGTAATCGTTAGCAATATTTAATGCTTAGTGATAGGTGCTCACTATGGCATGGCAGAATGTGTCTGTGTCTGCCAGACCTCTCTGAGAATGGGTCTGCCTCTGACTGCTGGTGTTTGAGGGGCAGTTTGGCCCAACCCTGGGAATCATTCACATACGCTCCATGTTTGTAAAATTTTTCGTGGACGCCAGGGGTCAGGGAGTGAATCCCCAGAGGGTGTTAGGAGCCTGCAGGATGAAGTCTACAACTTGGCATAGCATGAAAGAGGGGTAGCAGGGAAAAATCTGAGTAGCATTTGACCCCATGTGCTAGGCTGCAACACCTCTCTTTGGATAGGTGAGCAGGTCACCTGGACCCCTCTGTAAGGATAGAGTCTTTTAGCCATATTGGAAGACTTTAAGTCTAAGTCCTTCATCTACAGCCAAGCTGAAAGAACAGCAGCCATTAGCTGTAAAGCAGGGAGTCACATCCTCGCCTTCCACCTAAACTGCATTAAAATAGTGTAATACCAGGCTGTTAAGGAGACCCTGTCCTAACAGCACCCACTCCCACCTGATAAAGAAACATCCCAAGCTGGTTAAAGAAAACTTAGTTGGATAGTGTTTCCTTTGGCACAAAACTTCTTATTAATAGTTGGGAGTGTGGAATTCTCACTTTCCTATTGTTTGCTTGTATGATCTCCATGTGGTTTTAAATTGTCTGTGGTACAATTAGTTTTGCTAGGTGTAAATCAATTAAGGTGGTGGTGAATGATCGGTTAGGTAATTCTGTTACAGTTTGTTAGGCCTGGTTGGTAAAATGTTAGTAAAATTATGGGCTAAGATGGGAGGGGTGGGACACTCCAAGGTTTCGGTAAGCGCTCAAGGGTTGCACTTTTCTGTGGATGGGGTGTGCAGTGTGGGATGGAGGCTGGGTGCAGAAAGAAGCTCAGGACGGGGATTCAGGAGAAGGTGGGGGGGTCTGAAAGACAGTTTGGGTGAAGGAGAGGCCTGTGACTTAGAGGAGGATGCTGAGGGTTTGTGTGGGACAGGGTATTGGAGTGTACGGTGCAGGAGGGGATTCTTGCCTGGGGGAAGGGTGTGGGTGGGAGTTTGGGTGCAGGAGGAGGTGGGGTTCCAGATCAGGCTCTGACCACAAGGCACTTACCTAAACAGCAACCTGCCAGCAGCGCTCTCAGGCAGACTTCCCTGTCTGTCAGTAGCCCCAGACCACACAAAGCAGCTCGCTGTTCCACGTGCCTCTTCGCGCTGAGTGGGAGGCTTTAGGCAGTGCCTCGCCCCTAGCAAAATCTTTCCACTCCTATTGGTTGAAAACCAGCCATCAGGAGCTGAGAGATTTTCCTGGGGACAGGGGCAGCATGCAAAGCCCTTCCCCTCCCCTCCAGTGCAGATTGCCACAGAGAGAAGTCAGCCACTTTGAGCGGTGCTGCTTTTTGCCATTGCAATGGTCCACAGGCCAGATTAAAAGGCTTAGGGGTCCAGATCCAGCCAACAGGGCGTCTAAAATTCCAGGACGCAGCTACAAGATCAGAGCTGCCAGACCTCAACCCTCTGCCGATGACATCGTGCAGAAATGGAGTCCCGCAGATGGACCTGAACCTGACTGGCCATCAAGACAAGTCCATCTGTCTTATTGGGAATGGTGAGCACTGTATATGGAGTGTGCGCATTGGGTTTTTTTATGACTGTAAGTAAATAAGAGATTAAGTAGATTACTGTGTAAGGCTCTTTCACTGGTAAAAGCCTCCCACAGATCCAGAGAATGTAAGGTTACACCTGAGCCCTAGCAAAGGTAAGGGTGGGTGCCCCTAACGAATGTGAATGACAGAATTTTGTGTGGGTAAAACCTACTTCGCAAAGTTCTGGTTGTGCTGGTTGCTCAAACATGGAAGGGGCCAGCCCAGCTTTTCAGACTGAGAGTGGAGCCAAGCCTCCACGGGCCCATATAACCCAGCACCCACCCATGTCACAGTGAGTGGCGTATACAGATAACATCATGGAGTGATTGTAGACAGGAGTATAATCCCAGAACCAACCAACTCTTTCATGCTTCAGCACTTCTGAGCTAAAGCCCTGATACAGCCAAATTCTTAAGAACATGCCTAACTTTAGTGCAACTACTCAAATGCTCAAAGCCAGGCACCTAATTAACTGCCCTGGTGAACTGAAGTCTAAATCATCCACAATAACATTCTGTCTGTCCAGTGTTTTAGGTCTTGATCCAGCAAAACTCTTAAGCATATTGTCAAATTTAAGCATATATTCTCACTGACTCCAGGAGTTTAAAGTTGAGCATATGGAAAAGGCATAGGTGCTGGAACTAAGTGTGTGTGCTGCAGCACCCCCTGACTGGAATGGTTTCCATTATATGCAAGGCTTACAGGTTGGTTCACTGGCACTCAGCACCCCAACTTTAAAAATTGTTCCATCACCTTTGGGAGAAGGGGTTTGCTGCTTAGGGGCCTTGGCTGAGACAGAGACACAGTTGGGTTTAAAGTGAGAAGTTGAGAAGCAAGGGGCTTCTCTAGGGAAAAAGCTATGCAAGAAATGCAGGGAAATGAAAGGCCTTTAATAACACCCCATTTTCCGAGAAGCAGAGTCAGATGGAAACCTTTCCTTTCCAGGTGTGGAGGTAGCGAAGGCACAGGTATTTTCCCTTCAAAGAACCAAAATTGTGAGCATCCAGTCTTTGTGGCGGGAGGCAGATTTGCTTGCTTAAATAGATAATATACAGATTGTATTGGTCCAGAGCAAGCAAAGTAAACAGCCTTCTGAGAATGTGACCAGGAGGATGTGTACAGAGCATTACAGATTTGCCAGGGTAGTGTATAGGCAGGCTAGTCAAAACAAAAGGTTAACAATAAGAGCTGTCAATGAAGATGAACTATGGAGTGGCCTGATAGAGGTTTCCGTTTTACTTCTATTTAATATAAGAGAGGATGTAAGAGTTTGGGGCTAAATCGAGTATGAACCCCAACCTTTACTAGATAAGGAATATCACTGAAATGAATAGAACTGCTCCAGCGAGGAAGGACTACGGGTTTGGGTAAGGGACGGCTGGATCATGCAGAAGTGGGGCATGCTAAAACCAAGCCCTTTCAGGCATGCAAAACTTCAAACACATGACTAATGTTATTGCAACCAAAAGCCCTTGGAATGTGCTTAAAGTTACGCTTAAATGCTGCATTGGGTCGGGGCCTCTGCTGTAGAAAACAAAAACACTGGTTTGTGCTTGGTTGTCTGTGTTATTCAGTCCTGACTTCACAGGGTATGTGCGTTTCCTGTGTGTATGAGCCGTTTTACACAGCGCTAAAATTGTTCCCTTACAGACGGTATTTTATCTTTTGAACGGATTGGTGTCAAAATGGTGATGGTATCAAGATTTATGTGAAGGGCTCAGGTCACCCAGTAATATATTGTGCCCTGTTGGCTTATGTTGATAGCGCACTGATAAAATTTACACCAGCTATTCTTCTTTTACCTTGAACTGTAAATTACAGCAGCTGTTGACTTTATATTTACAGCACTTTAACTATTTAAGTAGTTGTTCTCCTAACAAGTGCATGCATATTTATGGAGCTCCAGTATCACTTGAGCTGAGCATGACCGAACAATAACATGTTTTAGTCATAACAAAGCCAGTAGGGAAGCAATGGTGTTAATAATGACACTGATGCAAAGAAATTAGGGGGCCTGCCTGGCAGCTAGCATAAAGTGGTGAAATCGGTTTGTACCAGCTGAGCATCTGACCCGCAGTCAATAAGTCAATACCATTGTATGCTTTATCAGCTGATGCTTAAAAAATGACCGTAAATTAAGCCTACTTATTACGCTGGGATATTTTTGAGGGGAGTGGGGCATTGCAGCTCCACCAAGAATATTTGCCCCTTATAAATTATGTGAAATCAGCCTGATTTCTTGACATGAAATATAGATGTTAAAGAGAGAAAAGACTTTGCCAGTACAGGATTTTTCCCTGTGGCACTATTCTTATTGCTGTGTCCAGTCCAGCTTTAAGTGAGCCCAGCTGATCTGAGTAGAAACTAGTTGGTGAGGCAAAAGAGCAGCAAGAACGTTGATTCCTTTACAACTTTTTAAAATGTTACATGAATTGACTGCTAGAGGGAACTGTCAGTTCTATAGCCCCGTTCTCTAGGAATGAGACTGAGATATGCTGGCAAATCAAGCACAGGGCCTAGCCTCTAGGCAGAGTTCTGTGAGAGTGAGACGAAGGGCGGTCTAGTGTGGGAGAGCTATTCTGGGACTAGGAAGACCTGGCCATTAACAGGGGAACCCTCTCAGTTATAGTCTCTCTTGGTGCCGTTTTTGTCACTGTCTTTTGAATACTCCCAGCTCCCTCCAGAATCTCTAGTCTCTCAGACATCTCTTGTGGCTGATTTCCCCTCCTTCCCTGGCAAAATTCATTCTCTGTGGGCAATGACCTTATGTCCAAGACGACATCAGAATTCAGGCTTCATCCACCGTCTCCTGTGGGTGCTGTTTGCAGCAATCTTCTTTATAGCTCCACAGCCACAGAACAAAAACGCTACAGTTACACTAGTGAGTTTTGCCAGCAAAACCCTGGTTTTGTTGACAAAACTGGTGAAACGTCCACACACAAATTTCGTTTTGTCAACAGCATGTCAACAAAAGTCAGCACTTCCGCTAACCGCCTTCTGCCTCTCCCAGGTGAGGAAGAGCGCCTTTCGTCAACAGGTTCTGTCAACAAAAAAGCTGTGTGAAGCTCTGGGGGCCTTTTCTCGACAGACAGGGCATCCAGAACAACGGGCAGTCCTGTCTGCTGTGCTTCCAGGTGCCTGTTTTGTTGAGAGAGCACTTGTCTGATTGGCTTTTGCGTGTGGCTACGCTCTGTTGGCAGAAGTTTTGTTGAGAAATGTCTTCCAACAGTGACTTCTGTCAATAGATTACCAGTGTAATAGGGGGAGTGATAGGTCAGTGGGTTGCCTATTGGCCTGGTGCACGCCAGGTTGCAAGCTCAATCCTTGAGGGGCCATTTAGGGATCAGGGGCAAATAGGTTTAAAAAAATGAAAAAGGACTGGTGCTTGGTTTCCCTAAGAGGGCAGGGGCCTGGCCTAGATGACCTCGCAGGTTCCCTTCCAGCTCTATGAGATGTATAGCTCCATAGTTTTCTTTTTTTTAACTTTAGTCTCAGCTGGACTGGGGCTGAAATTTGCTGTTTCTTTCCTACCAGGTAGTGACTCTGAGCTCTGATTCACCCCCCACGTACAAGCAGTGGGCCCAAAACCAAATAATGACAAGTTCCATCTTCTCCTTAGCAACATACTATAAATGGCTTCCAGGGAGTTCTTGGCTTTCTGGGTGAGGGAATGTCCTGGAACACCAAGAAACAATGTTTTAAACTATGCAAGTGTCTGCCTGTATCTGAGAATCACTTCCAGGAAAGGGCTAACATAGAAGAGATCCAAAAGCAGAGACAAGCTCCCCAGCATCTCTTGGATTGGCTAACCCAGGGGTCAATAACCTGTGGCTCCGGACCTGCATGAGGCTCTTTAACAAGTCATTTGCAGCTCTGGATGCTGCTGCCCCTGACTCCTCTGTGTCTCTCTATGAGCCCCCCAAGAAGAGCCCCACCCTCGGGCAAGCCCTGGTCACGGAGTTGCCACAGGCACTCTCCCTGCTGCACTGGCAGGTTTCCGATCCCAGGATGTGAGAGAAGTATGGGGGGGGTTACGCACGCCTGAGCCGCACGTGGATCTTTGAGCAATCAAAGGCTCTGAGCCGTGGGAGTGCTGTGCGCCACTCTGCACGCATGTCCATCTCCAGCGCTTCGAGGGAGACGTGCGTGGCAGTAGGGGTAGCAGCGGCTTCAGTGAGTCACCGGCATTGGATTACAGCGGGGGAGGAGGAGTCTGGGGGTGCCGGTTTCTAGGAGTGGAGCGGGGGCTGGGTTTTGCAGGGCAGGATGGGGGTGCCTGGCTTGGGGAGGGGGGGGTGGGGTTAAAGTGGTGGGCCTGGAGGTACTTATAATTTTTTAGAAGTGGAACTTTATTAAAAAAATTAAGCTGAGAAACACTGGTGTGGTGGGTCATTGTGACCATTGCTGCTTCCTGTGTAAGAGCCTATCCCCAGGAGCAGCATTTTCCTTGTCCTCATTTGTTCTCCAGCCTAGGAGTGAAAGTAACTTACAATGTCTAACTGGTACAAATCGTTGGGTGTGCGCTGTTCTTCAAACGGGTTACACAACTCACGGTTTGCTGTGATTTATTAAGGACTGCCTCGTATTCACATGCATTGCGCTCTTGAAGTATTGATTGTGTAACCAAATTGGAAAGAAACATCTCTTCTTGCTATTTTGGTTGCAGGCCCCCGGGCTAAACAGTGCTCCTGCATAGCTGTCCCTGCACCTCAATGGGTGTGGAGAGAGCATCCTTTCCTGTTTCAATGTGCCTCAACCATTGCTACCATGTCCGAGGGTTCTGGGAGCCCTCACTCCCCACACCCTAAAACACTGCAACGCACTTGAGCAGACGGGTTTCTGAAAGAAAACGAGACAACCTAGGAGCAACGTCGATGGTGAGAGAACTCAAGAGCAGCCGTGTTTCATTCTAATGCTTTGCATACGCGTTTTCTGTCCTTTATTTCATTTCATACATATTTTTAGGAATAACCAAACAGTGAAGGGAGGATGGGCCTGGGCAGCCTGACTAGGTAAAGCTGTGGAGGCAGCAGCTGAGGATTTTCTTTCAGTCAGCCTAGACTGAAATTTTGCCTGCTTCTCAGAACAGCCTCTTGTGCGATGAGTCCTCTCTGAGTTCTTGAAAGGATCTATTGGGGCAGAAGTTACTCTGGAAAAGCCCAGGGCTCTTGTAGCCAAGGAGGTCAAAGCAATTTTGCCATTGGTGTGAATAGCAGGAGGAACAGAGCTTGGAATTCTGATGGGGGTCAGGGGAATCGAAGGCTCAGCTCCTCAAAGTTATTTAGGTGCTAGCAATACGTGAGCAGTGGGGAAAAGAAGAGGGCTTCGCTTACTTCAGTCTGACTAATTAGCTCTAGGGTTCAGTTTTGAGTTTAGTGCTCATCTGTTTTGTTTCCATGTTTTCTTCTGTAATGGGTCTGTTCTGTTCTTGATGCTTTCCTATATTGGTGTAAATAAATCTGTCTTATGTTTATTGCCCTGTGTGTGATGTTTCTGCTATACCTATTTTGGTCTGCCTACAGAATATGCTAATTTACAGGAATGGATGAATCAGGGAAACATATGCTACCACCACATAGATAACCAGAAAGAGGACAAGTAATAGTCCACAGCAAAGAAACCGTCAAGGAGAATTTTGTGTGTGTGTGTGGGTGGGGTAAGGTATATACAGACCGTCACAGCAAAGGTGATAACCATGGTGAGTCGTGCAAATAATTTAGAAACTATTATTTAGATTATTTGCAAAATTTACTTTGCTATACTGTATCTCCTTCATTTGGGTGAGTTCTCTTACTTTTGCAGCATCTTTTTTGTTTGATTTGTCGCCGTTGGAGACGAATGTTACTTTTAAAAGAAAGTGTTTGTTGGATTTTTTAATACAAGGATTTTACAGGCCCCAAGTGTATTGGACAACAGAGTCACCCTCTGTTAATCTCTCCTGCTGCGAGGCATCGAGAATGAGTGTCTTGTTGATTTGAATCAACAAGTATGCAGCTCTGGAGCATAAATATCCTGTTTATCTGGGTTTCTGACATTCGCTTCGTTGTAGTGTGAGATGGGTTACTCAGCTCAACAAATCTGTGTAGTGTGGTATAATGTAGCTTTGATTCCTTCTGTGGGCTGGATCCTGGAGAGAGCACAGAATTTTTACTAAAACCTTGTGAGCAACTAGTGACTAAAAATCAAGGACCTCATCGTGTGGCCTTACATGATTTAAGAACAAACTTCTGCACACAACCAGGATATGAGCTCTCTTGTGCTAGGCACTGTACTCACACAAAGTGAGACCTGCCAGCCCAGACAAGCTTGTAGTCTAAATAGGTAAGACAGACAGGTGGAGAAACGAAAGTCCCGGTCACCATGTTGCATTCGTGAGTGCTGCAGCCTGGCCGGGGTTTCTTCAGCTCCAATCATGGTGAATTCCAGCAAAGCACAGGCTTCATTGACAGCCTTCCTGGCACAGGTTCCCACCCAGGAAAAGTGTGGGGTGGCAGCCTGGTGCTCCAGCCATACCTTCTCTGTGCATGAAGCAATTATCCAGAGATGATGCAACCTTTGGAAAGACAGTGTTCCAGTCCCTGGTTGACTTTGACCCCACTGCCTAAACTTTGGCTTGTGAGTCACCTGATTGATGTGAATTGATGAGAACGAGCCCTTGATGAAGAAAAATATGGCTACTCATCTTCTTGTAAGTTCTTCTCTGAGATGTGTTGTTCACGTCCATTCCAATACCCACCCTCCTTCCCCTGTGTTGGAGTAGCCAGAAAGAAGGAACAGAGGGGGTGGGGTGGTCAGGTGGCAGGTAGTCGTGAAAGTGTGACTTTGGGGGTGTGCAGACCAACCCTTGGACGGCTGCTTGGGAGAAATCTTCAGCTACTGTATCCGTGGGTGTGCACACATCTGATTGGAATGGGCTTGAAGACCACGTCCCCATTTGGTCCCATGATTACTGGAAATGGCTCAGAAACATTTAATCAGGAAGGCTGAGTCACCACAAGTATTTTGAAAATACACACACACCCTCCAAAACAGTGTAAACCATAATTTTTCCACTAGTATATTATATTTCACCTGGAGATTTCGGTCAGTTTCACATTCTCCTCATTTCAGATGGGAAAACTGAGGCATGGCACAATTTGCCCAAGGTCATACTAAGAAGGCCGAGCCAGAGCTAATAACTGAGCTCCAGATCCACTGATGGGGTGGTGGTAGGGAAGGGAAGAATTGCTCCTGGGCCTAGTGATTCAAAAGGGCCCCATGTTCCTGGCTGCCATTGCTGCATGTTTTGGATGGCCCTCAAGCCCCACCCCCACCCCTTCAGGGACTGTGGAAAAAGCCCCTCTGCACAACTTGCCTAGGGGTCCTGCAACTCTTTTGTCACTCTTGCTGAGCTCAGCTCTCCCAAATCACAGTCAGGAAACTTAACAGCAAGCTCATACTGTTTTGAAAAGAGAGCATTGTAATCTAGTGGGAAAAAACAGTTTAAACTGGCAAAAGTAATCTTATTTCTGTTCTCCCCTCTTCCCTGTTCATTGACTGCAACTCAGTAACAGCCCAAAAAGATTTTTTAGAAAGCAGTTTAAAAAATTATCTGCTGCATTGAGACACCCTCTCTGCCTTACACCTGCCACAAACCAATTTTTGCAAGTGATTTATAAACCCCCCTTGATCTGGGGATTTTAGAATGGAGATACTACCAGACCCTTAACTATAGCATTGTGCAATGCGACCCTGTAATACAATGAATAATATTCATGAAACTGCCATAACAGTGGAGATTATCACTCATTACCATTGTAAGAAAGGGATGATTAAACTAATAGTTACTGAGAGACATTTCTGGTGACAGGAGGTGATGATTAGAATAAACTGACTTCAGTCTACATTTAGAATGGGGCATAATGGGATGTGGCAGGAAGCCAATAAGCGAACATGGCCCACAGCTCTGATCAATGAATTACTTTTTTTCCCCTCTGCAGCAGTAGGTGGTGTTTAATGAAAAATCAATAGCCCCCTGTAATTCAAAACCATAATCAATTGTTTGACCTGAAGCTTTCCTTTTTTTTCCCCTCCCTTCCCTTGCAGGGAAGATGTCTTAGCCCGTGACACACTTCATTTGCAAAGAGCAGTACTTCACCAGGCACACAGAAGGAACCTGACACAGTCCACAGCAATTTATATCTGCTGTCCAATATACAGAAAAACTGTCCTAAGGAAGTGCCTCGGCTCCAGCCGCATCCTACGGCCTCACACGCGCCCTTGCCTTAGATTGGCAGGTGACAGGGATGTGCATTGTGTTCCCTGCTCCCCAATACCACTCCCTGTGAGGAGACTTTTCAGAGCTGGCTCCTGGGCACTCACTGCCTTAGGCAAACTGGGGACTCTTGGCCCCGTTTGCAGGCAGCAGCCCCTCATGCAGCTGAGAGTCATGAAACTTTTTTGCTGCCTCAAGCAACCGCCTGCTCTTCCTGTCTGAGAGAGCTGGCCCTGCTTGTCCCCTACTTATTAGCACAACCTGGCAAAGAGAACACCAGCTATAAGAACAACTCTCCAGGGGATTGGCCTGGACTTCTCAGGAGTTGCTTGGAAACAGGAGATGATTGTGTTTAGGTTCTACTTTGGTGCCCTACTTATGTTGTGCGGTGGGGTGGTCAGATCAGGCGAGGCCTGCTCTGTCACTATAACTATGTTCACTATCTCATTTGATGTTTTAATAATGAAGGCTCAGAATCAATAGTGGAGTGCTTCATAGAATCATAGACTCCTAGGGCTGGAAGGGACCTTCGGAGGTCATCTCGTCCAGCCCCTTGTCTGAAGCACATTCATTCAAGTTCCCGTTTCTTCTTATGTGCACAGGCCTGCCAACAGGGTTGGCATGGGTGCAAATGCACAGGAGCCTGGAGTTTCAAAGGGGCCGCTTGGGTATCACCACAGAAGTTTCTGACCTGAACTTAGCTGGTGGCCATCTCATGCCCTGAAACGAAAGAATTGGTTTCTCCTATAATGGGTAATACTGTACATCCCAGGGCTTCATGGGGATAAAATTTTACCTCCCTGTGGGCCAGATTCAGGTCTCACACACAAATAACTGCATTGTCTTAAATGAAATTGTGCAAAGCTAAAAGGGAAGAAGACGTAGATCTGATGTTTCAACAGCACCTTCATTCAAGCACCTAAAGACGCTGATTGCAATAGTTCAAAGGGTAACCTGTTCCTATGGCTTATTAGTAAAACAATCATTTCAGCAAAAGACATTTTGGAAGGGTGTGCTTTTATTTTTAGGAACTGGGATATACAGGTTGAACCTCTCTAATCTGGAACTCTCTCCTCTGGCAACATCCGTAATCTGGCATGGTTTGCATTAGCCAGACAACCGCTTATCACAGGTGTAGCCAAGTTCCTTGCGGTCCCATAAAGTTTGTTTACAGCCACCAGCCCTGGTTCTCAGTGTTCGGTGCTATTATTTAACTGCAATTTACCCCTAAATGCCTTCTAAGAGCACAGTGAACAGTAGATGTGTTGGTAATGCTGCCAAGCAATACTGACCTCCCTTAGCCCAGCAAATTCTCTTGTCCAGAACTGGTCAGAACCCCAGGGTGCCAGATGAGTGAGGTTCAAACTTTAAAAAATTTTTAAAAAGACTTGAAATAGCAAACCATAGTAACAGGGTCCCCTGAGATTATCAGACAAAGTGATAAACAGAAGGAAGGCTCTGTATTCAAGGCAACTCTCTCTACCCTCTTTTGGCTTGATTCTGCTTTGTTCCTTCCAGCAAACAGCAGAGTCAGACATGGATCCATATAGCAGGCTCAAAGGACTCAGAAGTGGCAAAGTTCTATCAGGTGCTTAAGCTATTCTGATTGTCACTGTAGGCTTGTTCCAAGCATTACATGCTGTATTGTTTTCTCCGGCCACTTTTAAGTGACCACTCTTCCCTCGTGAACCTGTTGGCTCTAACTAGAGAGAAGAGTTCCCTGGGTATTCTGTGGAAATGTACTCTCCTTCCCCCCTTTTAAATGTTACTCCTTATTCCCAATTGTACTTTCTTGTGCCCCCCACCCCAAACAAGTCTCCTCTGTTTTTGATCTCATATTAGAGTTAGTGCAGCAGAGAGAAATTAATTGTACTAAAACTTACTCCACCCATTCATGTCATTTTCTGCTGGTGCCTCTCTAGATGTGTTGGTTTGGGTCATTCCACATCTTCCATATTTCTTCTCCTAGTACTGTTTGTTGTGCATGGAGGAGACGGGGAGAGAACAAGCAGACCTCTAGGATTTGATGGCTCTGTTCTGCACCTGTTGCAGCCTCAGCTTTGGCTGCTTTGCCTCCTTGTTGAACACCTAATTTCATGGCACTCCCGCACAAAGCCTCACCAAGCAACATTCCCCAATAGATTATGCAGACCACTGCCTTTGTTTGGTGTCTTGGGCTGGAATGTTCTCCTTAGCAGAAGAGTGTGGGACGTGGCTTGGCATGTTTCAGATGCCAAGGTAGATGGATGGGACATGTCCCAATCTGATCAGCCAACACACACACAGACTGTTTTCTCAAGGGCTCTGGCCAGGGGTTGGGTTTTTATACACAATCTTATTGCCGTATCTGACAAGTCTCCAGACTTTAACAACTTCAATTTCTTGATGTGTGTCCCTTGACACATTCTACAGAGCCTCAGCTGGCGTAAGTAGGCACTGTCCCCTAGGTTGATTTATACCAGCCGAGGATCTGGCCCTTTGAATCTCTTCTTTTTCTCTTTCATAAATCATTAGAAATGTTTCTGATTTGGGTTACATGTAAGGTGCCTCTCTCTTCGGCCCCCCTTTTCAACACTGCTTTGTCTTTTGCAAACATAGGCCTCCTGTCCTGCTTCTAAAAAGCTTCTTCCCTTTGAAATACCTGTTATGGGTTGAAAAGAAGCTCCTTGCTTTTACAGACTGGTTAGGGGGGAGAGGTGGGAGGAGGTGAGTCTTATGGGAATACATTTTTGCTTTAAAACAGAGCAATTAGTCAAATGACCTGTATTGGTAACCAGAGCGGAAGGAAAAGGGCATTTCCCTTGTTAATTGTTTACCATTGGCTTCTAGATTTCTAATCTTTCTGTCCACATATTGAGAACATGCCCCTTATTATCATTTAGTTTTGAACCTTGCTCTTGACTTGTGCAATGGTTTGCACTGGTGTAAACTCTGGCCTGGTTTGAATGTATGAGACCCATTCTTTAAAAAAACGAGAGGTCCTCTGGCATCTTACAGACTAACAGATTTTTTAGAACATAAACTTTAATGAGGAAAGACGTACATGTATCTGACGAAGTGGCTCTTTGCCCACGAAAGCTTATGCTCCAAAAACTCATTAGTCTGTAAGGTGCCACAGGACTTCTCATTGTTCTTGTGGATACAGACTAACACGGCTACCCCCTCATACTTATTCTTTAAAAACAATATGGTCCATAGACCTTTCAAATGCAGGCTGCTTTTCTGCAGTGACCTTGGGAAACTCATACTTTGGGCAAGAGGTTGGGTTTCACCCAGAAAGAACGTCTTTGAAAGTAATCTGTTCACAATGTCTTTATTTGCTCTGGTCACTATTTCTGAAGACTGGCTAAGAACTGAACCTGCAGTAGCAAACCATACACATTTTACTCTTCTTGATTGACTGAGAGCTTTATGACTACTTGATTCCTGAGGTAAGATCACAACAGAAAAGCTGTCCTGTATCATCTTAAAGACTCACAATTTTTTTATTAGGAAATGCGATTTTGTAGGTCTTACAGGACTGCTTGTTTCTTGTGAAGCTACAGATGAACACGGCTGCCTTTCCACAGTAAGACCAGCGATGTTGGGCATTGGATGAGTCAAGAAGCCTGGAGATGAGATACAGTGCCCGTTATTGCTAGCATGCTGGTTGAAACCAGGGTAGTGCAGTCATCTAAATCTGATGGCTGCTGTACGTGCAGTGTGTTGGGATTCTCAGTCCCACACTTAAGGGGCATGGGCCAGATTCACAAAGATATTTAGGTGCCTAAACTGGCAAACAGATGACTCATTAGGAAAAACTACTTCACTAGGAGGGTGGCGAAGCACTGGAATGCATTGCCTAGAGAGGTGGTGGATTCTCCATCCCTAGAGGTTTTTAAGTCCTGGTTTGACAA
Organism: Carettochelys insculpta; assembly: GCF_033958435.1. Classification (NCBI taxonomy): domain Eukaryota; kingdom Metazoa; phylum Chordata; order Testudines; family Carettochelyidae; genus Carettochelys; species Carettochelys insculpta. The sequence goes on along the minus strand of NC_134140.1, from coordinate 126,516,046 downwards.
GGTCCTGGCTGGGATGACTTAGTGGGGGTTGATCCTGCTTGAAGCAGGGGTCTGGACTAGACAACCTCCTGAGGTCCCTTCCAGCCCTAGGATTCTATGCCTCACGCAGAGAAGCCAACCCTCCCTAATTCTCTCTAATCCTGCTGGTTTTGACATAAAATTACTAACTTAAATCTACACATTTTGCAAGCAAATGTGCACACAAATGTATCTGTGTATGGGCTTGCAAAATGAGATTAGGTGTTACGTGTGTGTTGCTCACTGCCACTCAGACTTAGCAAACATAGCAAATAATGCTGCAGCCACAGAGGGAGTTCTTCTCCACTGCCCTCTGGCATGAATACTAACTGGGGAGGGGGTCTGATAGAAAGTAAACTGGGGCAACACGGAATGGGTTGGGAGCACCGCTGGGTTCACCTCCCAAGCCATAGGCTGGGTCTTGCACTCTATTTGCGTTGCATGGACCCTTCTGGGTTATGCCAGCATGTTCTACATGCCTGCAGAATGCCAGGAGGATGCACATGGGCCAGTAGCAGCTCAACACATGGGCTGTGGCTTGGGAGGTGCATCTAGTGCCCCCACAGTACAGACAGTCCTTGTGGCTTGCCTGGATGGGCAGTCGGCTGGGGAGGAGATGGTGAAGGGACAGAAGGCAGCAAAGCAGGAATATGACCAAGGAGGGAGAATGGGAGGAAGATCATCCAGGAAGAGGCTCTAGGCCTGAGAATGGTCAAGGTAATTAAGTCCATAAGCTTCATTGCAGGGGAAGCTTTCCTGATGCTGATCCTCCCCTTTTCTCTGGGTGGGGATCTGTGGGCACAATGAATGGAATCAAAAGCAGTGTTCCCTGTAAGCTGAGCACTTGGGCGGCCATGCTGGGGAGATTCTGGTGCCGCCCAGCTGATGAGCGGAGTGCTCACAGCTGGCAGCGGGTGTTTCTTTTGGTGGTGCGCGTCTGCACATGCCTCAGCGCACAATATAAAATTCATTCCAGCCGGGGATGGAAAATATTGGAGAGAACACTGGTCAGGAGCCCCGTCCTCCCCACTTGTGTCTATCAGGGAAGGGGAGAGGGAGAAAGCGGGTCCAAACAACCTCCCTAGCTCCTAATTTTTTTCACAGATGCCCAAAAATCTTGGCACAAGGCTGGCTTCTCAGCAGGTAGGAATTACCTAAGAACCTACGCAGGGTAGGCACCTACCTGCCATTGAAATGAATGGGAATTAGTCAGCTAGCTCCTTAAAGAAGTGACCCCACCTCAACAAAATGTGTAAGAAGACTGGAATACTCTCCAGCTGCAGCAATGAACATGGCCGGGGCAGCGTGGGAAGTAGGCTGTGTTGCTGTTGGGGCCATGGCCGTTCAATGGTTAAAGAGAAGGCTGCAGCTAGATCCCGGTGAATCCCTTAACAACGTGTTAGGGGTCTGTCAGAGAGGAGGTACTGTGTGCTGGTGAAGAGAGGACTTCTTATACCATCATCCCTGTGGGGTTCTGTCACGATGGCTTACTTCACTGGCTACTTCAGAGCAGCATCTGGGGTTGAGGTTCACAAACTTCATCACAGCAGAACACCCTCCATGTTGGCTCTGCCATGGGAAACCTGTTCCATCTAGCTGGTTAGCAACAGGGAAAGGACAGGGTGGTTGTGGTCCCTGGCTCTGACCTCTGACAAGCTTGATGGCTACATGGACAAAAACTGGGAGACAGTAAGTCATCGTCACTCCCATTTTATGGATGGAGAAATGAGGCACAGGCTGATTGTGTGGTACTAACGAAAGTCCCCCCTTGCAGCCTTGCTTGTTCCTCCTTCTCCAAGCTAACTGGCTGGTGATGCCCATGGTGGTTTTGTCTGAGTGCAGACTGCATGGTTTGGCCCACGCAGGTTAGCGCTCTGATGCCTGCTGAAGAACAGTGACAGCCTGCCTTTTCAGAGGCCAGGTCTACACTAGGAAATTAAGTCGATGTCAGATACTCAATTTGAGCAATGGCAATTGCATAGCTAGAATCGACTGATCTGAAATCAACTCACTGAGGAGAGTTTCTTCCATCAACCTCCCTTACTCCTTGTGTCTTATGAGGTGTACAGGGCCAATGCTGACCCCTGAGAGGTCAGTTTCGTGCATCCTACCAGACATATGAAATCGAGCCCTGGAAGATGAACCCTGAGCAGGTTGATCTTCTGGGGTAGGGTAGACATAGCCCGAGATCTCCTGGCCAGGGCTGTCCTTATGATTTTTGGTGCCCCATGCAGGCTGAGGATCTGCAGAGACAGCCAGTCTTGTGGGGAGGGCTGCTCCATGGCGGGTATGTGCTCAGGGCTGTCAGGTCCCAGGGACAGGACCAGGGCAGGCAGGCTGGTGGGAGAGCAGGTGGGAGGCGACAGGCAGGGAGTGGTAGGAGCTGTGGGCCAGAGGTGGAGCAGGGACGGGCCATGCAGCTGTTTGGAAATAGGTTGTGGCTTGCCTTTCCAGTGGAAGGGGACACAGCTGGTGAGCAGTGGCTGGACACAGGAGGCCAGAGGATGGAATGGGCATCGGCACTACCCTTGCCTTGCTTCCTGTCTGGGCAGTAACCCTAGGCATATGCTGCTGCCTAGGGTACCATGAAATTTGGGGCCCAGTTTCATGGTGACCTATGCAGTGATTACTAACAGAGAGAAAGCTGTGTTAGTGTATATAATATCAAAACAAAAAAGCAGCACTTTAAAGACTAACAAAATAATTTATTAGGTGATGAGCTTTCGTGGGACAGACCCACTTCTTCAGATCATAGCCTTACCAGAACAGACTCAATGTTTAAGGCATAGAGAACCAAAAACAGTAATCAAAGTTGACAAATCAGAAAAAAAATTATTAAGGTGAGCAAATCAGAGAGCAGAGGAGGGGGGTTGTGGGGGGTGTCAAGAATTAGATTAAGCCAAGTATGCAAAAGAGCCCGTATAGTGTCCCAGAAAATTTGCATCCTGGTTCAAACCGTGTGTTAATGTGTCGAATTTGAATATGAAAGAGAGTTCAGCAGCCTCTCTTTCCAAAGCAGTGTGAAAATTCTTCTTCAATAAGCCGCAGACTTTTAAGTCATTAACAGAATGGCCCACTCCATTAAAATGTAGACTAACTGGTTTGTGGATCACGAGTGTTTTGATGTCTGTTTTGTGCGCATTAAGTCTTTGTCTGAGAGAGTTTGAAGTCTGTCCAATATACAGAGCATCTGGGCATTATTGGCACATGATGGCATATGTGATGTTAGTTGAGGAACATTAGAATGTGCCCATGATTCTGCAACTAACCTGGTTAGGTCCAGTGATGGTATCTCCAGAATAGATATGTGGACAAAGCTGGCAGCGGGCTTTGTTGCAAGGAAAAGTCCCAGGACTGGTGTTCCTGCGGTATAGACTGTGGTTGTGGGTCAGAATCCTCATAAGGTTGGGAGGTTGTCTGTAGGAGAGAACAGGCCTCACTATGCATCACTATGCAGCGATGTCTGCAGTGGGTGCCCAGGGATGGCCCTGCTCCCTACGTTTCAGCTGGTCACGCCAGCAGCAGCCCTCTTCAATGATCTAATTAACAACTTCCCACAGCAGCGTGTGCTCTCTATAGCATAACTGGGGGCAGGTGAGGGTGGGGGGGCAGGATTAAGCAGGATGAGAAGCAATGACAGCACCAGTCTGGCCATTAAAACATCATTCTGTGAGTGGAGCCGGGGAGTTCGCAATAACACTGCAATCTTTTCCATGGCAGGTTGTCAGGCTGCTCCTGGAGCAACGAGGCGCTCTCAAGCTGTGGTAAATGCACTCTGCATCACAATGATGTGGCAGACTGTGTCATATCCCCAGCTCGTTTGCTAAGACAAAGAGGGCCAGCTCGTCAGCTGGTGTAGGCTGCCATAGCACTGTTAAGTTGAGTGGATGGGGTGCGGGTGTGTTCCATCCATGTGATTCAAGGAGTGAGCGAGACAGCTGAGTCTATTTCTACTTTCTGAGGGCGGAGTTCATTCATTGCGCTCTAATTTTAAAAACCACTATTTGTTAATTCATGGGGTGTAGTTTGCCAGCCGGTGGCACGTGTGGCCGTGTGGTGTGACCGGTGCGTGGGGCAAGGAATTCCAGAATTGTATTACATCACGTGAGACGTTGGCTCAGTTACTCTGATAAATGCATAGAGTACATCCAGGAGAAAGTCAGAGTTTTGCCTGGTGTTGCTAGTCAAAACAAATGTCTTTTCCTCTCCTCCCCCCTCTTGTCTTCCTGACACATTTTGCCCTCCCCCTTTTTTTCCTTCTCCCCCTTTCCCTTAAGTAGAGCTGACACAGATCAATACCTTTGATGGAAAGTAATAATCAGGCCTATTAAGTGACAAAGGTTTACTCTGTAACAGCTGTGCTGGCGGGAGAGGAGAGCTTGTCTGCCTAATGAATCATGAAACAATCAGGCAGTAGCCATTTGTGTTTAGATCTGTAAATATGGTGTGGTTCAAGTGCCAGACCATCTCCAGCACTCCAGCTGGGGGCACAGATGGTCCACATTCAGAGCAGCACAAGTATAAAGAAAGGGTTTTTTCCTCCCCCCATCCCCCGCCTTCTCCGTCCCATGCTGCACCTCTCTGTGAGAAACAACGGCAAGAGAAACTTGAGCCTGTGAGAGGAGTTCTCATGTAGGACTTTCAGGCTGCACAGCAGCCGGCCATATGCATTCTGGTGTGCTGCAGAAAAAATTGCTGGTTGAAATTCCCTTGTACGCACTGTGTACCAGGCCTCTTTAGTTTTAGGCCTATAAGTTTATTTTGTGCCACATCAGCAGAATCTTATGCTCTTTCATACGCCTCTGAATTCTTAACACATTCCCCACCTCCTCCTGCAAGATCCAATGCCCTTAGTTTTCAACTTCTCATAGACAGTAAATGGTGCATCAAGGAATCAAAAATCACAGAGCGTAGGCCCAGAAACAGAGGGACACTGGGTGAATCACCATCTACAGCTATAGGATGAGCTCTTTCTCTGCTAATGTAAATTTACACAGTCCTCAACTGCAGTCATGGGGGAGGGACAGCTCAGTGGTTAGAGCATGGACCTTGTAAAGCCAGGTTGTAAGTTCAGTCCCCCAGCACCCTTTTAGGGGCATAGGGCCAAATACATGTAGGGAATCCACCAGGGATCCTACTGTCAGGGCAGGCATCTGGTGTCAACAACCCCTCAAGGTCCCTTCCAGCTCTATGAAGTATGTGTATCTCCTTATATTGTAACAATCTATCCCATTGTGTGAATTGTGCTAAAATACATATAATCTTTACAGGAAGCTGCTTCTAGCCTCCTTTTAGAAGAGCTAAAACCAAGTGTTTTCTCACCTCCCCAGAAATCAGTGCACACACAGGGCTTTGTTTGGTTAACATAACCCTTTAATTGAAGTTGATTCCTTGTTTTAAATCACGGGTTTTTAACTCTAGGTGAGTATCAGAGGCCTGATTCTCTACCACCTTTTACACTGATGGAATTTCACTGAAATTAATGGCATTACAGAAGCATAAAGCTGGTGAAGTAACACTGTGATGAGTCAGGCTGATATGTCTGTGCCACCCAGGAGTTAATTTTCAATTGCATTTCTCTTTGTGTACCTCTTCCACTAACAGCATTGCTATAGAAACAAACAGAAACAAAACAAACTTTATGGCAGTGTGTATTTGAAGGAATATGAAAAAGTATCTTTTTAAATCTCTCTGTTCCTTTGTGTGCGCTCTCTGTTTGTTCTAGGTTTGTATGGTGTCAAGGACAGTGGTGCTTCTACTCCAGGACTTGGGCACAAAGGTGTTGTGTCAACACAACTATCACTCTTTGTGAATATTGCTAGGAATAGCCAGCAGAGGGAGCTGACGAGCAATTAGGGCTGTAAATTCAGCTTCAAACCTCAATGAAGATAACAATCCTAGATGATGTTTTAATTAGTGCTGGGCAAATAATTTGCTCACAATTCCAAAACAAAGTGCGGGGCGGAAGAGGAGGAGAGGAAGTTTTTCTGAACCAAAAGTTTTTTATTGGAATTTTTGGGAATATTAAAAAGTTTACAAATTGTTTCAGGTCAGAAAAAACAAACAAACAAACAAACAAACAAACAAAAACAAAAATGTTCTCATCCTTTTAAATGTTTTGAAAAATTAAAGGAAACCTCAACAGCCATTTCAAATAAAAAGCCCAAAATATTTCATTCTAAAAATGGCAAAAGAAAATATTTTCATTTTTCAAGATTTTGGGGGCACTCCTCAAAAAAAAAAAATCAATTCAATGAAATTGACGTGAGTTTGCAAAAAGTATTGGTGATGCTAAAGTTGAATTTTTGCAGAAAAGAGTCGAAAAACTACTCATAGCTCTACCTGCAACGTTGTTTTCTCATACTATTTTTGTCTTTAATAATTATTTATTTGATTTTTATTAAATTGGCCAATTTCTTTGCTTTCTTGTCCTCAGCTGCTATTACAGTGGTAGTAATCAGCTCACGGAAGAGTTGTCCAGATACTGTGGAGAATCTAAACCTTAAGGGAGACATTTTTCAAAAGGCCACAACTCACACTCCAGCTGTGCCTGGTAACGCAAGGCATGCCAACTTGGATCCTTTGCGTTCTTGTGGAGGTATTTGCATCTGTGCAAAGGGAGTGCAAAATGCTCCGGCCAGCATAACCGAATGGACGATGCTTTATGCTCACTTTGTTTTTGCTTTAGAAATGACTACAGAAAGGGGAAGACTGCACAGGCTCCTGCACACCAGTTTTTATCCATCATTCTCTAGGCAACCAGATGGTAGGTTTTGTCTATGTAAGTTCTAGCTGCTCCCGATTTGCACGAAATTTGGAGACAATAATGTGACTGGAGTGTGTAAATGAGAAGATAATTGCACCTATAAATGCTAAGTTGTTCCTGAACAACCAAGATGCTATAGGACAGGTTCTCATTGCAGCTCAATTAGCTTCGATGGAGCTCCACTGCTGAGGAGCTGGCCCTCTGCTTTGAAACCCGGGCCCCCACTGACTGAACTGTTTTCTGTGTTGCTGCTACATAAGACATAATTAAGGGCAAGTGTCATGGGACGCTCTTGGAAAATTCCAGTGTGGCCGATGTCCCAGTCATTGTGATTCTACTGCTAGAATCTTTGATTGAACAGGTTCAGACCTGCCTGGGCTCCTTAACCCTTTTATCTTTGCAAGGTTGAATCATTGGGCCTGATTCTCATCTCATGCACAATGTTATCGCTCCATTCTCTTCAGTGGTGGTGTGCTGGTCCAAGGTGAAAGTGGAGGGAGACTCAATAAGCCCCTGATGTGGTCATCAGAAGGTTGCCCTTCCTCTACATCCTGTTGAACTGGTGGAAGTTTACCACCACGCTGTTGGCTGAGTCGGAAGATAAAGCAACACATTCCCAGTCAGCAGATCTGTAAGTAGAAAGCGTTTCCCTTTACAGAACCATGACATGTACTCTGTGGGGGTCTTTTGGTGGGCATCTTAACACTAAGAGAAACATTAGGCTCTGTGGTACTTATTATGGAGAAGAGTATTTGCTCCATGATCTTTAGCTAAGATGTCTTGGCTGGCTGCCTCCTCCCACCCCAGAAGTGGCTGCATTTTGTGGAATGGCTCAGGTAAGTCACTGCTGGCCTAACCATTGTGTGACTGGTCTGATTCATCAATGAGCAGACAGGGGAATGAGCTAAGTTCTGTGTACTTCATCAATGGGAGGGGTTCAATATAAAAAAAAAAAGGTGGTGGTGGTAGATGGGTTATGGGCAGAAAGGAATAAAGTCTAATAGGAAAATTAGTGACAGATGTTAAAAGGACGGAGAGAATATGAAAAGATAAGAAATTTTATGTAAGCAACAAACCAATGGATGGAAACTAGGTGGTGGAAATTGACTTCAGTGGAATTATGCTGATTTCCACTAGCTGAGCCTCTGGCCTGTCTCTGTCAGAGGTTATTTGCCAGGTGGTTAACCTTTGAGCAAAGCCTGCAGAAGGGCAACAAGTTGTATGGGTTTCTTTTTTAAATTGGTGCTTGGATTTGCTTCTGTGATTGACTCAGGTTGATTTTGAAAAAAGTGAAGCCACAACCCTAAAACTGGGGTGGAATTGGAAAGGAAAAGCAGATAATTTATGAAAGCTTGTAACTTGGGATATTCTCTGCTTTGAACATGGAAAAAGTTGTCAGAATCACCATTCTGGACAGGATCAACTTCACTGCAGTGCATTTGAAAACAAACAACCAAAGCAACGAAACAACAAAACTGTCTGCTAGAAACAGTGACATATTTACCCAGGTGGGTCGAAGGTTGCTAATGTGATTCTACCTGAAGCTTGAGGGCTGCACCAATTTGCATAAAATTGAGAGCATATTACAAACAGCCTTAGGGCAAATTCTGTCCCCTGTGTTGCTGAAAAAACACAGAAACTGCAGGGGTGGATTTATACCATGTAAATGAAAGTAAAATATGTCTTTCTCGTCCTTCATACAAAGGTTCAACTTGTGGAGAGGACAGATCCCAGAATGCTATAACTTGATTTGAATGGCAGTGAGCTAGAACTCTATTAGCAGAAGTAGGTGAGCTCGTTGTGGTCTGTAAACTGCCCTGTATGAAAGTAATTCAATGGCCAAAAAAAGAAGAAAAAAAGCCCCCATGATAACAGAGGATTAATACTGCTTTGTGGCATATCACCTCCTTTACAGAACATTCAGCGGAGCAAAAACTCAAACTTTGGAAACCAGAAAATGCAGCAGTAAGGCTGCCAAATGTGATCTTAAATCTGCTTTCTTGCAGCAAGGCCCTTATACATCACATTAACGCAAATCATTGCCAACCTCACAGTTCCCCTCCTTTTACATCCTGTTCACGCTCACCAACAGGATCCCAGCTATCACTTGTTCAAGGACAAAGGAAAATAAGAGCTGCTCATGCCATTCCTCCTTTGTTCACCTGCAGGTGACAATAGTTAAGGGCAGCTGCTGCTCTGTAGGCCAGGTCCCCTAGGTATGTTGGGTGTAAATGGAAAATGGTGGAGGCAGTAGGTAGTAAACCTCAGCAAAATCACGTGATATCAAGACGGCAGTTGCTTTGCTTTATCTATGTCATGTTTAATCACACGTGCTCATAGAGTAAGGCCTCAGGAGCAGCGTTCCTGCTAATTGTTTCTATCCATGGCGGAAATAAATTTTCTTCTGTGCACTGAGGTATGTGCCGATATGCACCACCCATAGCAACACATGCTGCTGGCTAATCAGCTGGGTGGCACCTGAAGCTCTCCTGGGCCGTCGCCCAAATGCTCAGTTACAGGGAACAGTGCTCAGGAGTAATTTCATTGCTGTCAATGGAATACACCAGCCTAAAACTGAAGTAAGCGATATGAGGATCAGGCCCTAGAAATCTGTTCTAGATTTGGCTCACAGGGAGTGTTGGAATTCCTTCTCCCTTTCTTTTTAGGGAAGGGTAAGAGAAAATCTTCTGGGCCAGGGTGGTTCACTGACCTCTGTTAATACAATCCACAAGTGGAAAGTTACTTCTTCATTACAAGAGCAAATTGCTGACTACTTCTGCTTCTCAAGTGACGGAGAGTGATGTCTCATTATTTAAACAGAGAAGGACCCTGGTCACTCAGGCTATGTCTACTCGGCAAAGTTATTTCAAAATAACGACCATTATTTTAAAATAACTTTGTGAGCGTCTACATGATGCAACTCCTAATTTGAAATACTTTTGAAATAGCGGGCATCTTATTTCAAATTTGGTATACCTCCTTGTAGTGTAGACGCATTATTCTGGAATAGTTTATTTTGGAATAATACCTCTGGAATAAGCTAGTCCAGAATAACTCTGTAGTGTAGCCACACCCTCAGGGAGCAGGAGGTGGTAGCACATGCTAATGCAGTGACAACAGGCCTGATCCTCCACTGCTGTGATGATTACTGCTGTGGAGATATGCTGCTTTACACCAGGTGAGGATCCAGCCTGATATGTCTGCCCTCTGCCCGCTCAAGATATCACAAGGGGTGGGAGGAGCTGGGGCGGGGGGGGGCAGTGTCTCTGACACAGAGAGGGATCTTTTTAAACTCTGTTCTTTTGTGTTCACAAAAGAGGAAGTTTTCCACACACCCCCCCGCCCCAGAAATACAGAATTGGAAGACTTCAACAATGCTTCTTTTCTTTCCAAAAAACACATTATATCCCACCTCATTTGAGCTACTGAATGGATGTGTCATGCATTGAGAGAGACTGGGAAAAGGGGGAGAAACAGGAGACACCCAGACTGCCTCAACTAGATCAATGCAATCCATAAACATCACAAAGGTAATTATTTTCTGATTTAAGACCTCTGGGTGTGTCGTTTGCTTGCACTGACTAAAATGCTTCGGGCAAGAACCAAGAAAAGTTTTAAACTTCCATGAAAATAATTTCTCCAAGACATGGCTGTCAACCCCCACCCTTTCCTTTTTGGAGTAATCACTTTATTTTTTTTCTTACGAGCCGGGTTTAGTTTAGCTTTTTGAAGGCACCTTCTGAAGAAGAGTAATCGGGGCTGTGCAGAGCTGGCTTTTGAAAACTGAGTGTCTACTGAAACTTCCTGCTATTATCTTGACAATCCTATTATCATCAAAGCAGGCAAATATGAGGGATGACAATGAGTGCTCACTGCAGGGAAGAACGAGCCTGGCCATAAGTAGGAGGGGGCCACTAACAATTGTACCCCCTGTTGAAAACCCATAATAATTTAATATGCTTGTACTAGGAGTCACTACTTTCCTTGGTGTGTGCAAAGCCACTGAATACATTGTTTCCTTTTGGCCAAACCACAAGGGCTGTTCCTTGAAGGTTCTTTAAGACTTCAAATAGAGGCTCACGCTGATAATGGCTTCAGGGCAGGATTTTTCAGTTTTGCCTGAGAGTAAACGATTTAACTATTACACTGAAGTAGGCTTCTCACTTTTGTTTAGACTTTTATTTCAAGGTTGGCATAAACTTGTCTGTAGATCAATCGTTTTTCTTCCTCTGCAAAGCTGCAAAATAAGACAGACTAGATATATTTGAGTTGCTGTATATTGTAACCATTAGCTGCTTGTTACATGAGCTGGATTCTCCCCCACTGTATTTACTGCCACATGTACAATAGTCTAGTACAGATCAGGGAATATTAGAATATATCTTTTTTAAAAGCACAGCAAGCAAACTTGGCGAGTCAGTAATTTGTTGGATTTTATGGAGTATCTTTGTCTTTTCAGCACACCGTTAGCATGGCTTGTGCAGGAGGGCTGCCATATCTTCCTTGTGGACTCCCCCTTCAGAATTCATTTATATTCTTTTTTTAACCCTGTTTTGAGTTGCAAATGGAAAACTGTGCAAACAGAGATGATAAATCTGGCTAAACTGGCTACCAAATAAGTTCTGGTTAGAACGGGATGGTTTATTCAACAACACATTTGCCCTGCCCCGCCCCTTGGAAACCTCTGGATTGTATTAAAACTAAACCAAAAGTGGTGAATTAGAGATCGCGTGCCAAATCCAGATCCCCTTGACATCGATAGAAAAATACCCTAGACTTGAATGGAAATAGGATTTAACCCTTTATATTAGTAAAAGTACCAGGCAGCAGCATATCTTTCTCCATTAGCCCAAGGCAGGGGTAAGTATAACAGCCAAAGCAAGTTCTTAGACTGCCTGGACATAAGTGGCTATGATTAAGTCACCTAAGTACACAACCGGCACCTGAGAAGACTTTCGGATTACTGAGGCGGTGCTCACTAGTATGCAGCGTCTCAGCATTTTCAGCACAAGCTGGCAATTCCCAGGACCTGCCTGTTGTTCAACAGCCTGGTGGTCTGAACCATCAAGGTCAGAGTGCATCTATTGGTCTGTGCTCCTATTGTCTGTGCTCAGAAGTGAGGCTGAGGAAAGGGATAACTGTGTCTGAGCTAACCTCTAGTTCCAGGCGGAACTATTTGAAGCCTGGTCATGAATTATTATGGAGCCAGGGAAGAGGCCTCTGTTTCCAAATGTGTGTACATGGGGCGATGTGGGGGTCAAGTAAGCCAGGGCATCGAGGTTAACACCCTTGATCTTCCTTTGTTGAAAACTGTGGCATTTTCAGCATTCACAACACAGATCTCACCCAAAACTAGCCTAGGAGCAGCTGTGTTGCACGGGGTCTTACTGAAGTGCCTGACACAGAGGACCAAATGTGCAGGCGTGTATGTGGGAAGGGACACTTTCAGTTCAGTGCAAGGATACTGTTCCTACTGCAGAGAAAAGAGGGTCTCTAGTCTGCGTGCATGGCTCACCAATAACTGTAAACAGGAAGAAACCGAGAACTTGGAGACGCACGCAGGTAGATTAGCTTTTTTGACTCCCTTGTCATTGGGGGTACTGCTCATTTTGGCTGTTGGCTTCTGCAGACTCTGTGTGGGAGAGAGAAACCAGGAATTGGATTCTCCCCTCTTATTAGGACTATTTCCTCTGAAGTCAGCGTTTGCAGGACCAGATCAAAACAGAGTGAACCTGGCCTACAATACTAGAACAAGAAGACGTGTTGGCCCGAAAAGGTGGAAGATGTATGGTTGACAAAAGGCAATGTTTTTGATATGGTGCCTAGTCAGCCTGCAGAACACATTGCCACAAACCCTTAACCAGAGTTAGAAAATTAGTAGGGTTTGGCAACACATCTTTGACTGGTGCAAGTTGATAAACTGGTATAAATAAAAACAGAGAGGTCACCGGGTTAGTCTGTACTCTGACAGAACAAAGCAGCAGAAATGTAGCACTTTAAACTAACCAAATGATTGATTCAGTGATGAGCTTTCGTGGGACAGACCCACTTCTTCAGATCCTGGATCCTGGATCTGAAGAAGTGGGTCTTTTCCCATGCAAGCTCATCACCGAATAAATCATTTTGTTAGTCTTTAGAGCACTACATTTCTGCTGCTTTGTTTTGCTGGTATAAATAAAGTCAATATACTGTACTATGCATTCATCATTTGTAAACTGTTAGGGAATTTAATAGGTTGGCTTGTGCCTCTTAAGGGCCAAGAGGCCAGGGGCCAGCCTGCCCTTTTCAGTTTATGAGACTCATCTGACGAGAGGGTTGGAAAATCCCAAGATGGGCTGCAACCTGCCAGAGCTCAGCTGAAAGAAGATGTAGGTGGAAGCCATCTCCAGCAGTAGGCCCAGAAACTGAGAGATCCAGAGATAAGGTGTGTCCTCCTTTCCACTTGCAGAAAGGTCTTTCGCAACTGTAGCTCAGGGTGGGCAGAATGGCTTTTTGTTTTGACATTGTTCCTAAGCTTTATGTTGAATGATAAAACTATGCCTTGAGAGAGACTTGGGAGTGGCAGTGACTCCATCTGGGTTGGGGAACAGGCCAGCAGCCTTACAGGGATATAAACTTTCATGCATCCTGGGCAGGAGCCAACTACTAACTACTTGGGGTAAGGAAGGGGCATCGCTGGTGGGCAGACATCATAAGATTACTTGTGCCCTCTGAAGCAGTTCATTCCTGCTGACGGTGATACTAGAAAAGCTGGATTGATGTTCTGATCCAGTATGGTAATTCCTATGTTCCTATACCATACCTAGGGGGCTCCATTTCATTTTGGCGTCGTCTCATTGAAACCAAGGGATTCCACTGGGAATGAAGTTGGCTGAATAATTTGATGTTTCTCTCAACTTAAGTGCCCATCTCTGCCAATGCCTTGGGTTCCCATTATTTTAACATCACACCAGTCTTTGGACTGGCTTTCATTACTGGTGTGACTTGGGCGGCGCTCAGCCAATGCTAGCTCACAGTAGATGTTTGGCAATCAGTTGTCTGAACAGGCTGGAACCACTACTTGTTAGTCCCTAGCAGAAGAAGAAGGGGTTCCAGAGCTGCCTCTGAAACCACCATGACTCTTTCCTTCAATCTGACTTCACCATATGCCATTCCAGAGATTATGTCAAATTAGTGGGGCCTGGGCTGCCACCACTGTCATCTTGATGCCCATGGTTTTCTGACCTCCAGGGTAGGCTTCTTCAATACCTTTGTGGGTTTTCTGAGAAAACTGCAGTCTCCAACTTCTCCCAGTTTGCTGCTGCCAGAATTTTAACTAAAATTGACCTTGTGTATGTTTCACTCCACTCTTGCTGGCTCCCTGTCATGTGACGGATTGATATTAAGATCATCTTCATGACTTGCATGTGGTTTGAGATCCACAAATCTACTAGACTGGCTGTCTCAGCCCCAAGTGGTTTCCTTCAGCATGTGGTGCAAAAAGGAGCCAAGTGAAAGTGAGATGGGGCAACCCATTCCGAGGAGAGTGGAAACCATCTGGAAGTGTTGCCCTACCTCTGGAACAGTGGCAGCCATTGCCCTTGATAGAAACAGTCCAGGGCTCTCTAGGAACTGAGGGAGTACAGGCAGCCAGTGGGAGGCATTTGGAAAACTGTCCATCCGTAGGGCTCAGTCCCTCTGCAGACAGAGGCAGTGTGATCTTGTGGACAGAGCACCAGCATGGGAGCCATAAGCAGTGTTCCGTGTAAGCTGAGTGCTTGGGCGGCCTCCCAGGAGAGATGTAGGTTCACCCGCTGTTTAGCAGAGTGCCCATGGCCACCCAGAGTGAACAGCATGTGTTTCTATTGGTGGCAAACATCCACACTTGCCTTGGTGTGCAAACAAAATTTGTTCTGTCCATGGATGGAAGAAATAGAGGGAACACTGGCCATGAGACCTCATTCTGTGAGTAGCAAGTTGTGTGTGTAGGACAAGTTATTGCCAACCGCTTCCTCTCCCACATTTGTCTGTCCTGTCAGTGTGGACGGAAAGGTGTTTGGGGCATGGACCTTGTCTCACTATGTGCCTACATAATGCCTAGCACTATGGGTCTCCAACCTCTGGCTAGTGCTCTAGGCCCTGCTATCGAAGTTCATGGTAAGGGAAGGGTAATTTTTTTTTCACCTTGTTGACATCGTGTAACTCAGTAAGGGCTGGTCTCCACTGCGTGGTGGCTTGACACTGCAGCGATCAATCCACTGGCAATCTGTTGCTTTTGTCTGCTTAAATGTGATAAATTTACACCCATTGACTATGGTATTCCACCAGGATGAGAAGAGTAGCTGGAGTTGACAGGAGAGCATCAGCTGCTGACCATACTGCATGGAAGACACCGTGGTAAGAGGGCCTAAGTACATCTACGTTCTTAGCAGTACTTACCGAGGCAACAGGTCCTGAGAGTTTCTGGTTACTCCACAACAAAATATGCTACATGTTGACTTTCAGTGAGCACCAAAAGCCCATGGGCGTGGTGTCAGATCAGAAACACCAGCTCAGAGCTGTTTGAACCGGAATGTGGACAGGTAGCACCAAGACCCAGTGCTCAGTCCTACCCAGATTTCCATCAACTGCAACCTCATTGACTGCAGTGGCATTGTACAGGGTGTAAATCAGGACAAGATTTACCATTCTTTAGGATGGTGCGCAATTTGTGGAACTCCTTGCTAGAGGATGTTGTGAAGGTCAGGTTCACACAGAAGGGTTCAAAAAAGAACTAGAAAAATTCATGGAGGTTAGCTCCATCAATTCTTATTAGCTAGGATGCATAGGAATGGGGTCCATACCCTCTGTTTGTCAGAGGGTGGAAATGCGTGACAGGAGGGAGATCACACAATGACCAACTGTTCTGTTCACTGCCTCTGGGGCATCTGGCTTGGCCACTGTTGGAAGAAAAGATACTGGTCTAGATGGACCTTTGGCCTGACTGTTCTTATGTTCTTATCACTAAGGGCTTCATCCTGCACAGCTGAAGTAACTGGGAATGTGATCACTGACTTCAATGGGAACGGGACCTGAAACAGAAACTCTTGGGCCAGTGGTTCATTTCCATTTGATATGCTGAAATAATGAAAATAAGTCTTACAATGTTTCATACACTCAGAAACCAGGTGAGGAACGCGATGTAGGCATCTATTCAGGCAAAGATTCAACAGAAAGCAAATGCACTATGCAGATATGTCAGGAACACATTGCAGTTTGGTGCTTTCACTACAGAAATGGTGAGGCGGGTCAATCAAACTTAAGAATGTGCTTAAAGTTAAGGCCCTGCTTAAATCCTCTTTGACTTGTGGTAGATTCTTGAATCAGTACCTCAGTTTCTCCACATGTAATATGAAAAAATAATTCTCAGTCATCCTATAGGATTGTGGTGAGAAATTGTGTGTGTTGTGTAAAGTGTCAGTTGGCCCTTGGATGGAAAGTGCTGTATAAATCCCAGGAAGTAGCTTGAAAATTCGAAGCAGATGCGTAAACCCACTCTCAGCATGGAAAGGGTTAAATGTTACGTCACTTCTGGTTGCCTGGTCCCATTAATTGGGCTCATTTTCTGTGGTGCGAGCACAAGGATGAGAAAAAAAAGATGGAGAGAAACCAATGCAAAGACGGCTTAAAGCAACTGCTCTACTAAATGTCAACTGCCCAACTAAATATAACCCCGAAAGTAGAATTTATGCTTTGCACTCCTTCGCTTTTTTATTGTGGTGAGAAAAAAGCCAGGAGCTCAGCGGGCTGTAACTTTAATAGGTCATTCCAGCCAGTGCTTACCTTTACAAAATCCTGATAATACAGGGAAGACAATACAGTGATCAAACTCAGTGATGAGATTTTTTTTAGCAGCATTAACCGTCATGACCTAGCAAAATGAAAGAAAATGGTTTAACAGAACTGTCAGATCCAATATAGCTAATAAAGGCATGGATAAATGTTTATTACATGCCGGAGACAGATCATTTCTGTACAGAAATTGAGGATGACCTTTCCTGATAACTCCTATCTGCCTGATATCCTGAATAAGAAAAAGAGAGAGGGAGAGAGCTGCGATTTGGCTGATATTTATGAAAGGTGGAAAAAAATTACAATTTGCAGATGATTTTTTTTAGAAGCAGGCTATCGTAAAAGCAAAGATACAGAACATTTATGCAGCTGAAAGATTTCAGGGCCCTTGTTTATGTCTTGAGTGAAATGAGCGTGTTCAAGTTGGGACCCTCATTAGTTCACTTGTCATTTTATATAAATGTGTATGTAATATGTGGGTGGGCATAAGTCTAGGGGATCTGATTCACCCCTTTTTTACTCTCATTTTATCCCAGTGAAACCAGTGACAAAATGGAGTAAATTGGTGGTAAAGCATTTCCCGAGCAGTCAGTTTTTTCAGATGCTGAGCCTCTGCAGATTTTCAAAAGGGCCTGGCTTGCCACAGCACCCCTTGTGATGACAAAGGAAAAAACTGAAAGCCTCACCTCTTATTCTGGTGCCTCAATGTGAGCTGAGCGCCTTTGAGAACTTAGCCTGCTACATAAATTACACTGAGCCTACCCCTCATGTTCAAAGACCATTACTGAGACTCACAAGTCATCTCCTCAGAAGGAAAATGCCACTATTAGGGTTGCTTTGGGCATGCTCGGGGACGATGGAATTTTCAGGGATTTTGGCTGCTGAAATTGAAGAAGTCTCCACTGAGCACGTGCACATGATTGTAACTTGGCCAGACGTGGGTGGACTTTAACAGGGATGTCAAAAGGCACATCTCTGATTCAGAGGCCCTCCTGCCAAATTTAAAAGCCTCCAAAGCATACAGCTGCACAAAGAAAATGTCACCAGATTTTTCTAACAGGTGTAAAACATGTAGTTTTTGTTGTCTTAGTCCTGGAAATAGCTAAACTGATTCTGGCTAAAACAAAGTAAAAAAGAAAAGTCAGGATGGAAAATTTCAGCCCTCATAGTTTTAGTCTGGCAAATAACTGGAAACAGGGTCTTGAACCAGAAAATGTTGGGCAACCTTAATAATGAGGGGCACTACTAACCTGCCTATAATGCATTAATATAAAGCTTCTGCCTCTGCTTCTACTGGTTGTCTGCTGCTTGCATTGTGGCTAGTTCATGCAGAGCTTGTAAAACTATATCTCATAGCAAAGTGTTCTCTGAGACCCAGTTGCTGGGACCCAGATATCTCACTAGGATCTCAGCTGGTTCAAATTAACATAACTGTTGACTTCAGAGAAGCTGTGCTGATGGACATCAGCTGAGAATCTGGTCCTTTGGTTGCATGAGTTGTACTGAAAGCAAGTTTTAAATTGGAGGCATGCAGGGGTGTCTCTAGGACACAGCTCTTCCGAAACAACGGTGTGTGGGTTTTCTGTCTTGGTCATACATATGACTCATTAGCTGCCAGTAGTGATGCTTAGATCTGGTAGTAATTTAACAAAGACAACAAGGAATCCAGTGACACCTTAAAGTTTTATTATGGCCTAAGTTTTTGTGAGTTGCAACACACTTTGTCAGATGCAGGCAGTGAAAGAAAAAGAAACAGAGAGTAGGGATACAGAGATGGGACTAACAAGAAGTCTAGTGGCACCTTACAGACTAACAGATATTTTGAAGCATAAGCTTTTGTGGGCAAAGACCCACTTCATCAGATGCATGACTCATGACTCATGCATCTGATGAAGTGGGTCTTTGCCCACGAAAGCTGATGCTCCAAAATATCTGTTAAGTCTATAAGGTGCCACAAGACTTTTTGTTGTTCTCAAAGCTACAGACTAACACAGCTGCCTCTCTGAGAGATGAGACTGCTACAGCAGAGCTAATTCAATCAGAGTGGATGCAGATAAGAAGGTGAGAATACCTAAAGGAGAAAATTACTTATGGTAATGAGCAAGCCATGGCCAGTCCCTATTCAGACCCTTTCTGATGGTGTAAAATTTGCATATGAATTCCAGCTCAACAGATGCACTTTGCAGCCTGTTTTTGAAGTTTTTTTTTTCTTTTCTTTTCTTTTTTTTAACTTTAGGATGGTAGCTTTCAAGTCAGTAGCTGTACATGCAGAGAGGTTAAAATGTTCTCTCGCTGCTTTTGTACGTTACCATTCTTGAGGTCTGATTTGTATCCATTTATTCTGTTGCGTAGAGACAGTCCAGTTTGTTTAATGTACCTGGAAAAGGAGGGGCATTGCTGGCACATGATGGCATATATCACATTAGTAGATGTGCAGGTGAATGAGCCTTTGATGGTGTGGCTGATATGGTTAGATCCTATGATGGCATCACTTAATTTAATTTAACTTAATGTAATTTAACAGTAAGCTGAAATCATACTTTAATGATGCAGTTTGAAGCTGGGAAGGTGAAGATGAGATTCCCAGGCTCATTTGATGACTTACAAGAGAAGCACATCAGAAAAGGAAATTGGTTAAATTGGCACTGATGAGCAGAGCCTTGCAAATGTGTGGATAAACACTTTAAATATGCAGATGTGGATATCCACGGATTATGTCTGTGGATTATGGAGGGATGCAGATGCAAATTTTATTTCTAAAGCCCTGTAAATCTGTGGCTGTCCACTTCATATCATGTTTGCGGAGTAGATGGGGATATACATTTTGTATCCATGCAGGGGTCTCCTGGTGAGGAGCTGAAAACTTCCTGCTGCACTTGTAGTTTAACACAGTGCCTTTTACTTTCCAGTGCTGTTTAGTTCTTTTCTCTTACAAGTTCACTAAGGTACACTGGAGCTGTTATTTACTAAGTTGGCTGCAAGGCAGGTAGGAATGTTTTACTCGTGCTCATTGCAGTGGTGGTGTAGCCATGTTCATCCGAGGATATAGGAAACAAGGTGGGAGAGATAAAATTGTTGATTGGACCATCTTCTGTCTGTTCCACCAAGAGAAGTTGGTCCAATATAAGATACTACCTCATCTACCGAGTTCCTGTTTCTGACAGTTGGTAGCATAGGGGTCACAAAAGCAAAGTGTTGTTTTTGCAGCAACCTCAGCTGTTAACTTTACCAGCCTACTAATGGCAATTGCAGTCACCGTCACTGTTCCCCTTAAAATTGGATGAGTTTTCTCAGCAGTTGATGGGGAACTCTCACTAAAGGAGTCCACAGGTGAGACAGAGCAGCAACTTGGAGTCTCTTGTCACAGATGTGTGGTTTCATGTCTCTGAGTGGACAACCATGCCTGGATTTGCTGACAAGTAGGATTTCCACTTTCAATAAGCACAGCAAAAATTGGAGCACACAGGGATTTTTTTTTCCAGACCCTGTTTATTTGTAAGGGCGGTGTGGAGCTTTTGCCATTGGCTTCAGCGGGGCTAGGATTTCACACTGGTCCAAAATCCATAGAAAGCTTCCTATTGAGTTTGATGGAATTTGGATCTGGCCCCGAGTGGGCCAACTGGCTCACTGGCAAACAAAACACCAGAACATTCACTCAAAACTCTGAACTGAGCAACCTTTGGAAAAAAAAAACTCCAAAAACCAAAAACAGCCGGGGGAGTGGATTGGGACTCGGTCCTGGTGCTCTATGAGAAAACTCCCCTTCATGATATTCCCACCTGGAATGGGAGCTGTTCATGTAATGAAAGACATTGTTCTCACAAGTTTCCCTAGGGGAGGGGCACTCCAGTACTCTGCCCCTGACTCTCCCATACCAGGGGGCTAATTGGATCCAGTGCACTCTACAGGGCTTTAACCACCAACCAAACAAGGATGCATGAGACTCTCCCCAGTCTACACCTCAGACTGAGCTCTGTTGTGAAACCTCTTTTATAAGTGGCGGGAAGGGGAAGAGCAGGGGAGAGTAACGTAGGCATAATGCTGAGAGGATGAGGGAGGGGAACCTCAGTCTGCAAAGATTTTAGGTCCGGTACCCCATGCATGCAAAATCCAGCTGTTCAAATCCTAGGTCTCATTTACCTCAGGGAACTGGTGCTTTTAGTCTTTCCTTGCTCTGGCATCCAGCACAAGATGTGATGGGTCAGTAATCATAAGAGCATCATATGGATCTTGAATGATATTGCTCCCAACCCGGCTGAGCTTGGTGGAGGTGTAAGGAAGGGAACAAAACTAAGCAGGCTGCATGCCAGCTTGGCCCAATGGGAAAAATTTCTTCCTGGTCTCTAAAGACAGGGTGTTGGTCAGCCCCACAGCTGACTGTAAGTGTCAGAGCTGCTAATCTGTCTCTGAGGGGAGAGAGGGTGTATCTACATGGGGATTAAAAAACCCATAGCCCCAAGTCTTTATGCTCTAGTGTAGACGCAGCCTTAGCGCCTGGGTCAGCTGATCTGGGACTATAGAGCTCAGGCTGCAGGGCTATAAAATTGCAATGTGACCCTTTGGACTCAGGCTGGAGGCTGCGCTCTGAGAATGTTCGAACGGGGCTGACAGGTACAGAGGGCCCCAGGGCAAGAGGGGAGGGGTCCCAGCTCTGCACCCCCAGAAGGGGTGGGGCAAAGGGCAGAAGAGGTGGGGCTTAGGGCAGTCAAGGGCTTAGGGCCCCCACCCACAACCTCACATTAGATTAGAGTGGTGCTGCCAAGGCCTCTCTAAGGGGCCTGATCTCTGGCCAATGCCACTGCCAAAGTAGTACCAGCCCGAAGCACCAGGCCCCTTTGAAATGCTGGGCCCTGTGCAACTTCCCCCTCTGCCCTCTCCCACCCCATCAGAGGGTCTGGAGCCTCCCCTACTAAAGGTGGCAAGAGGGTAATTTCATGTGTGTCCCTGACTTGCTGGGGGGTGAGGGGGGGCTTGGGTAAATCATGTGATTGCCCCATGCCTCGGTTTACCTATCTGTAAAGCCAATATAATCATGCTTCACTAACCAATCAAGATCTTAATTTGTTAATCTTTGCACGGTACTCTGAGGATGTAGGGCCAAATTCTCCACCAACGTCTGGTGAAAATCCACTGAAATTGTTTGAGTTATGCCAATTTACATCAAACGAGCATCTGACTCACAAAGTGCTAGACAGTGTTTTTATCTAGAGGACTGTCCCACGTTAGCTCAAATGACAGCTCTCTGTCCCTGGGACGCTGTATTTACTACCTTCTCTTTAGTCAAAGCAAAAAGCAGTCAAGTAGCACTTTAAAGACTAGCAAAATAGTTTATTAGGTGAGCTTTCATGGGACAGACCCACTTCTTCAGACTTTTGACTTTCTCACTAATGGATCCAGGAAAGAAAATATTTCCGTTTACTTATGTGACTCCTGGCTTGTGAGGGGGGCTTTAATCGCACCGTGTTGTCAGGGAAGATCACAGAGCTGAATTTGGATTGCGTCTCTTTAAAATAAATTATTTAAAGCCAAAAAAAAAAAATTGGGAAAATTAGCTTCTGTTAAAACAGAATATTTTATCAAAATCAAATTTATTTCAGTGAGGGAGATTCACTCTAATGGCTGAAAAGAATGCAGAGATTCAATGAGGTATGAATAGCTGTAAGATGGGACAATTACCACCTGCGAAACAATATATTTGTAAAGTTAATTCCTCTTCAACATGAACAGTCTCCTTACACTTGACCCCCTTCTATTGCCTCTTCCATGCTTGAACTCTCCTTGAACTTTGAAGATCCATCTTGAGAGTGTGTTACGGCCATCTCCTTTGCATCTGGTTATTTTAGCTCCAGTGTGCAGCCCTAAAATGGCAATTATGGTGATATATTGCTCAAGTCACCCGACATGGATTAGTATCGGGATCAGCACATTTATGCACACAGGAGTGGTGAATGGACACTCCGGCTATGATTTTAAATGACTTGATTAATTTTGAAACAACATTTCAGAGTCCATTAGCTCCAGCAGGTGTTGGGGTTCAGGCTACACTGCTCCCCTTCACCAAACGTTCTGATCACATTTCCTTAAAGAACAAGAACTCACTGTATTTATTGCTTCTCTTGCTCACAATTCTTTTTTCCTCCCTTCAGTAAAAGTTTATTGGGCTTGAAGGCAACTTGGACAGTAAGTTTTCCTAGTTCCCATGGCTGAATTCATGTTTCCAAACAGCGATATGTCCCTTTAAATCTCTGCAGAATAGCGTATACCAGCACAAGGGGCTTAATTTCTTACTAGTTGGTCAGCAGAGCTGGTTCTTTGGCAGACAAGAAAGGAAAACCGTGCTGAGGCTGCAAAGAACATGTACCTGCTTATAGATCACATTAATTTGCCACCCATCTGACTTTGATGCAAGTGGATTTTCTTCCCCTTTACTCCAATGAAAAATGATTAGCAAGGTCAAGACATTGTCATCTACTTTAGCATCTTTCTTACATTGAAACT
This sequence comes from Carettochelys insculpta, assembly GCF_033958435.1. Lineage (NCBI taxonomy): Eukaryota > Metazoa > Chordata > Testudines > Carettochelyidae > Carettochelys > Carettochelys insculpta. Next base: position 126,492,954 of record NC_134140.1, on the reverse strand, counting down.
TGGAGCCTTGGCTGGTGTATTTCAGTGTAGCTCCGTTGACTTCAATGGACTTATGCTATTCGACACCAGCAGAGGATCCGACATGGAACTTTTGTGGCTATAAAAGCATAGCCAGAACATACATAAATATAGAGCTGAAAATTTATCAGTGAGGATATAGTACTATGTAGGCTGGATTCTTTTGTATGTCCATGTGGCTGTGCTGGAGTCAGTGGAGCTGTGTTGATTTACACCAGAGGAGGATTTGTCTGTTAATAGAAGGAAGAAAACAAAGACAGATTAGTAAAATCAACTGATCTGATTCTAATCTCTCATCACCCTTCTTTGGGCTGTTATTTGTAGAGGGCAAGCTCCTCAGCTGGTGTAAATCAGTGTACTGTAGCTCCACTGAACTGGCTCTCAATGCTAGTGCTTTTTTAAGTGTGTTTGTGGTTGAGGTTATTAGCCTCTGGGAATGAGATTCTCCATTGTTCTGCCCCTTGTGTGCTCAGTTCAGCTGTGGGAAGGTGAGGGTGAAATGCTAAGTCAGAATGGGAGGATTTGTATGTACCTTGCTCAGTGGAAAAGATTGCATTAGGTACAGATCAAGAACAGCTTCCACGTGGATGTTGCACATAACGGGCCCAATTCTTCAAGCCCTTCTTTGATAGAGCACCCTTTGACCTGAATGGGAGCTCCTGGTCCAGGTACTTGCAGCACTGGGAGCCTCTCTTTGAGAATGACAGTGTAGAGACCAGAGGGGCCTGATTTAAGGCCCACTGAAATCAATATTAGTCTTTACATAGACATCAGTGGGGTTTTGCGCAGGCCTGAAATGGACCGATGCCCTGCTCAGCCTCAGTGAAGATCGTAACTTGCTCTTTGTTTACACTGATGGGACCTAATGCAGAATGTGGCACTTGGGCCTAAAGGAAGCATTCAGACTTGTTACACAAGTGGTAGAGTCATGTTGTCTTTGCCTTGTAGCGTGTGTGAATCAGGTGATGTGAAAACAGTTTTCACTTTAACGACTGCACCTGTCTGCCTTAAAAATAGCAAGTTCTGGCCTTTTAAAGCGACTGAGTAGAGCAGGGTGAGAAAGATTGGGTTTTTTCCTGTAGAAGAAGTTCAGTGAAAACAATTTTTTTCTCAATAGATTGGGGTAGGGAGTGGAAAGATAACCTCAAAAATGTCACTGACAATGGACATGTAGAAATTTCCATTTTTGTGCAAAAGCAATTTTTTGTCAAACTTTTAATTTTTTAACACAATTTTTTTGACCTGTTAAATGGCTGAAACCTGCTGGTTTTGTGCATGTTTACCTTTCTGCAGGCTAGCAGCACGTTCACGGCTTTGGAATGATATTAGGGAAAACATAATGTGCACCCTTTGTCCAGCCACAAGTCACATCCCTGTCAAATGAAGGAAGCATCTCCTGTCTTACCCTTTTGTTTGCCTTGGTGCCACTTTCTCTTTAAATCCTTGACCCAAAACACGCCATCCACACCTTTACTCCAATCTCCATTTTCAGGGCAATTAGTATCAAAACTCAGTTTTTCGGAGTGATTATTTTGCATAGTCATAGATTCCCAGGCCAGACAGGACCACTATGGCCAGTACAGGCCCGAAGACTCCCCCAGAATAATTCCTATTTGAACTACAACTTGCTGTTAAAAAAAATCCAATCTTGCTTTTAAAACGAGCCATGATAGTGACTCCACCCATTTTGTTTACTGAGTCTGTAAGCTTTATATGGCAGAGACTGTTTCTTGCTATGGTTTGTACAGTGCCTAGAACAATGGGGTCTGTGTTTCACTGGTGCCTGTCAGTGCTAATATTGCAAACAGCCGTTTTTATTTATAAATGGCTCGTTTTTTTTTTTTTTTTCAAAAACTGGAGCTGGTTCCAAACTATGTGGCTTGAGTTCACCCCCATCTTAAAGATGTGCATCTGAAGTGGTACCGTTAGGGTTCCCTGGGGAGCAGCTGCCATCTGGCACATGCCTCCAGGGGCACCCCCAGAACACTAGTCTTACCTACCTCTCCATGCAACACACAGGAAGGAGTACATCTAAGGGAAGACACCCTCTAGCTAGAGAGACACTTGTAGCGGGAGCTCTGTATCCTATGATAAATCTCACTTGAACACCAGTGATGAAGGGCAGATGACAGGCCCTTCAGATACAATGGTGCATTCATAGAAAGGTTCGCTCAGCAGTTGTTATGTGGGGAAATATGCAGAGAAGGATGAGTAGTATTCACTGAGATACCAGGGGGCAGAAGTAGCTGCTTGCTACTCCAGGCTGGTGGCTGGAAAAGACACAGCAATTGCTTTCCCAAGGGGACTGTGGCTGCTGGATGTGTCTAATGACCGACTCAATGACCCTCTCTTGGCACTTCCTCTGGTGTCAAACCCTCCCTTCTATGGAGAACTGGAAAAATCTACACCGCTGAGTGAGTTAACTCTCCCAGTCATCTGCTGTCCAGTCTTGTGCAAAGGTCGGTATGCAGCCCTGATGTGCAAGAGGGGGATCTGTCCTGGCCTCCAAAGGGTTAAGTAAATTTTACCTCTTGCACTAGTCAATTTCAACCCCCGCCCCCACCCATCTAACCCCAACAGATTAAGCAATGGTTCACTGAGCATCAGTCTCTGGAGCATCTGATGCTGCAGGCAGCCTCCAGCTGTGCCAGTTTAGAGCCCTGGGGACTGGCGCTCAGCTCCTCTTGCTGCTATTGCTGTGCCAAGACACACAGTAAGTCGAGGCGTGGAGCCACAAGGATGGAAGTTTCAGGGCGAAGAACTGGCTCAGTAGCTCACACACCAATAGAAGATAAAGATGTGAGGTTCATTAGGTCATCTGGGCCATCCTGAGACAGTGCAAGATTATTCCATACACCGCCTTTGCTTCCACCACTTGTCCTTAGAGACTGTGCCACTTCACTGAATTGATTTTACTATCCAGAAGTGGAGAAATTGGAGAGGATCCAGGGAAGAGCAATGGAAATGATTAAAGATCTTGAATACATGAGCTATGAGGGAATCCTGAAAGAATGGAGTTTGTTTCATTTGGGAAAGGGAAGACTTAGAGGGGACATGACAACAGTCAAGTACCTACAAGGGTGTTACAAGGAGCAGAGAGAAAACTTATTTTTCTTAACCTCTGAGGAGGGCACAAGAAGCAAGGGGCTTAATTTGCAGCAAAGGAGATTTAGTCTGGATATTAGGAAAATTTCCTAACTGTCAGGGTGGTTAAGTAAACTGCCTAGGGAGGTTGTAGAATCTCCATCACTGGAGATATTCAAGAACAAGCTGGATAAATAGCTAACAGGGATGATCTAGGTCAGTGGTGTCCGAAAGCAAGGCAACCGATCGCCACACCCCCCCGCAGCCAGGCACCGTCCCCCCCGCCCTCCCGTGCCAGGCACCACTGTCCCTGCCCCCACAGCCAGCCAGCCTACCCCTCCTCGCCCCGGTGACTCACTAGAGCTGGAACTGCGTTGCCAGAGCTGATCATCCCCAAGCTGCCCAGCCCTGAGCGCCGCACAGCACGGCGCCTGAGACAGCTGTGCAGTGCCGGAGCCACCGCACAAGCCCTCTGAGCCTCATTTGCCACCATCTGCTTCCCCGTTCGCCACATGAGGTGAAAAGAGAGTGTCTTGGACACTGTGGATCGAGACGGTGCTTGGTTCTGCCGGGAGGGCAGGGGACTGGACTTGATGACCTCTCGAGGTCCCTTCCAGTTCTAGTAGGCTGTGATTCATAGTCAGCCCAGATTTCACTCTTGTTAATTTCACCCCATTGTTCCTAACTATATTCCTTTGTGCCACGCTAAATTATTCCTCTTCTAGCCTTCCTCACGGCTGTGTCCCCCTCCCAGATGTTTGCAGACAGTTATGGTGTCCTCAGGTAGCCACTCTTTTAGCAATGGCTTGGGACTAAAACACTAACACTCAGGAGCCTTGTGCTCAATATCTGCCTCTGCCACAGGTTTCCTGTATGACTTTAACAAAACTCAGTCTTGTTGTGCCTCAGTTTCCCTGTCTGTAACATGTGGCTATTCCTACCTCCCATGTCTGTGCTGTTTCATTAGATTGCCAGCTCGATGAGCACTGACTTGAGTTGGGACATTCAATCACTACCGCCATCTGAAAGTACATAATTTGTTTATATATTTCCTCAGGTTCATTCTTTTAGTTGCCTGAGCGTTTTTGGTTGCTTTCCATGCAGCTCCCTCCATCTCCTCAACCTCTTTCTGGTCCCGAGGCACCTAGGACTGAATTAATTATTTCAGCTGTGGCAGTTCTCACACCTTATGTAGAAGCTGTCCAAGCCGAGGCGTTTGTATACCTCCTGTGATGGGTAGAAGTGTTCTGCAGGGCTTGAATAATATCTGTTAGAGTTATGTGCAGATGGATGGCCGTGTTTGGCCCTTAAGGGTCACAGCTAAGATCAAAACCGAGTCCTAAATGCATGTGTATGTTTTGCTCATCTACAACCAGCTGAGACACATGGAAAACTGTCTGCTTCTGTGGTTTCATCTCCTTGGGGGTTGGGCTGGTCACTTCTGCCCTACCACCTCCTGGAATGGCAATGTAACAAGTTAATATTTACCCTGTAAAACAGCAGATAAAAATCTAACCAACCACACTGTTGTGCTGGGTGGAAATAAATTGTCTAGCTGAGTCTCAGCCGTGGGAAATGCACCGTAGGGCTTGCAAATGTGCCGTGGTTCTATGCCCAGAAAACTCACGTTGGAGACCGAATTCTGACAATCAGCTGCATACAGAATGAACGACTGACAGTGGCAAGTCACCATCCCCTATTTAATACCTGATCAAGTCCAGGGAAATATTTCCTTTGAAGCTGAAAGTGACCTCAGGCATGCTTTCCTGCAAACTCTCAGTCAGACGTTAATAAGCATTGCTCGTCGCTCCTCCAGCATTCACTAGATGAGTAGATTCCAGCACAGAAGCACAAGCCAAGTGCAAATGCTCCTTGGACTATCCAAATCATTATTTTATTTATATCCCAAATCCCATTTCTCAGCACTGTCAGTTTTTCCCTGGCGGAGAAGTGAAAGACAGTTAAAGGGACTTTTGGTGACATCCCCTCTGTTTAATGAAGCTTGGAGTTATGGGCAAGTGACTCGAACTGCCGTTATTATCTGCATGACTGACTAAAGGCCGAGGGTCTAGACGTGTGCAAAGAGTTTCACTGCAAATGTGCCCATTGATCATTCGTAATCAGACCAACCGGGTCAGGGGTGTGGGGGAGATGGAGAGCTTGGAAAAAGCTGACAAATGAAGCAGCGGTGCTTGGGGGTTAATGTAATATTCAAACAGAATGAGATCTTCATTTTCTTATAAGCTTGTCACTTTTCCCTTCCCATAGCATTTTTGTCAGTGAGTGCGTAGGGAGAGAGAGAGAGAGAGAGATCCTCAAGGCAAATAAATACATCTAAGCACAGAGGGAGAAAGACAAGAGGAGCTTATTACTTTTAGTTTTGCGTTGTTTATGCACATTACTTCTACTGTCCTCAGTGGTTCTTACTCTTTTATAATAGATTCTGTTAAAAGGAGAGTCCTGCTTTATAACCCTAACTCTCTGTTGAAGTCCATTCACTGTCCAGGCTCGATTCTGCCTAGAGTTTGCATGAGGTGCAAAATCAGGATGGAGGTTGGCTCCCCCAAGTGTACATTATTGAGCAACTGATCTGGAGAGAATGTTATATGTTTTTTTGCGATCATGCACATGAGGCCTGGGGCAAAAGCAAACTTCTAGCTCTGTTTCAGGTGCCTGGAGCATCATCGTTGCGCCACTGTGGTTTTTTTTGTGTGCCTTGTTGGCACTTTAATAAATGCATCACCTGACAATTTTAAATCACTTTACAAAAAATAATTAATCCTCACCACATACCTATGAGGTTGGGAGGTATCATCATGCCCATTTTATAGATGGATAAACTGAGGTATAGGGAAGCGGGAGGTAGATTACCCAATGTGGCATATTAACTCAGGGACTAGTACTCAGGAGTCCTCGTTTTTAGTTTTCTGTCCATGTTCCTGGGACTACAAAGGAACAGTGGCATAGCACAGAAGCTGCAGCAAGGACCAGCGGTACATAAGCAAAAGGAGAATTAACTGGGATGCATAGAACCCTTGCACTTCATGAAAATCTCAGCTGAGCCCCGCCTTGGTTTTTAGATTGATGTGGCATGCTGTGGGTTAGAGGAACTTAATGCACTCATGAGTAAGAGTTGCTTGACACTTTAGGGTCGTGGCTCCTGTAAGTGCTCAGCAGGATCAGTACTTATTCCATGGTTACAATGTGGTGCGCAGGGATGGAATCAGCTGTTGAGGGCTAAAGCCCTCTCCCCCAGACACAGAACGCATCAGAACTTGAGATCGGATTCACACAATCCACACTGGGTTTTCCAGCTTGCCCAGTGTCAGCCCCTTGCCCATGGGGTGGGGGGCAGGGAGGGGAAGTGGAAGTAGCTGGCTGTGTCAGCTGGGTACCAAGGAGTGCTGAGCACCTTCAAAAAACTGGCTTCCTGTGTAGGCACCAAAATGGGCACTTGTTGGGCACTGAGCTTTTTTAGAAACCTGTCCCTTATTTTTTTCAGACAATGAGAGGTCAGTGCCAGTGCCGGTGTGTGATTGCTGGTTTTTGTTTCCGTAGCATCTTCTGGCTGGAGATCTCAAAGCGCTTTATGGCTGTGGTAATCAAAGCCTCACAAGATGCCCATGAGGTAGATACAGCCTTTGTTTGCTCTTACAGTTAGGGAAACTGAGGCCAGGATGTTTTTGCTAGAAGTCAAATAGAAAGTCCATGCTTAAGCTGGGACTAGAGTTCACAAGTCTAATGCCTCATTTGTATAGAAGCGTCATGGACCCTTCAAGCTATTTGAAAATGTCCTTACACTTTGTGCTTACAGCTCCTCAGCTGATGACCTCCACTGAAGTCAGTTAAGTTGTATCATCGAATCACAGAATAGTAGAACTGGAAGGAAATGTAAGAGGTCATCCAGTCCAGTCCAGTCCCCTGCACTCATGGCAGAGCCAAGCACCATCTATATCATCCCTGAAAGGTGTTTGTCTAACCTGCTCTTAAAGATCTCCAGTGATGGAGATTCCACAACCTCCCTAGGCAATTTATTCCAGTGCTTACCTGCCCTGACAGGAAGTGTTTATTTATGGAATGATCATGTGCGACTGTATCAAATGCTTTACTTAAGTCTAGATATACTGCATCTACCCATTCCCCCTTACTGCAATTTAAGCTCATTCCTGCTTGTCTTATTATCAGAAGTTAAGGAGAACAAATTTTCTCCTTCTTCCTTATAACAACTTTTTAGGTACTTGAAAGCCGTTATCATGTCCGATCTCAGTCTTCTCTTTTCCAGACTGAACAAACCCAGTTTCAATCTTCCCTCATCGGTCATGTTTTCTAGACCTTTAAATATTTGTGTTGCTCTTCTCTGGACCTTCTCCAATTTCTCCTCATCTTTCTCCAAATGTGGTGCCCAGAACTGGATACAATATTCCAACTGAGGCTTACAACACTTCTGTTAATACATCCCAGAGCGATGTTTGCTTTTTTGCAGCAGTGTCATACTGCTGATTCATATTTAGCTTGTGGTCCACTATGGCCCCCCAGATCCCTTTGTACAGTAGTTCTTCCTGGAGAGTCATTTCCCGTTTTGTATGTGTGAAACTGATTGTTTTTATCTAAGAGAAGTATTTTGCATTTGTCCTTATTGAATTTCATGTTATTTACTTCAGACCATTTCTCCATTTTTTTCCAGATCATTTTGAATTATAACCCTGTCCCTGTAAACACTTGCAAACCCTCCCAGCTTGGTATCATCTGCAAACACTCTCTTTATGCCATTATCTATATTCTTGATGAAGATATTGAAGAGAACAGTCCCCAAAACTGATCACTGTGAAATCCATTTGTTATGTCCTTCCAGTACGATTGTGAACCAACGAGAACTACTCTCTGGGACCAGTTATCCAACCAGTTATGCACTCACCTTTTAGTGGCTCCATCTAGGTTGCCTTTTCCTAGATTACTTTTAAGAAGGTCATGCAAGACAATATTAAATGCTTTTCTAAAGGCTCCATGTACTACATCTACCGCTTCCCCCTTTTCCAGAAGGCTTGTTATCCTATCAAAGAAAGCTATCAGGTCGCTTTAACATGATTTATTCTTTACAAATAAATGCTGGCTGTTACTTATTATCTTCCAGATATTTGCAAATGGATTCCTTAGACTCACAGAATCATAGAAGAGTAGGACAGGAAGGGACCTCAAGAGGCCATCGAGTCCAGCCCCCTGCCCTCATGGCAGGACCAAGCACTTTCTAGACCATCCCTGAAAGCCATCTATCTAACCCCTTCTTAAATATCTCCAGTGATGGAGATTCTACCACCTCCCTTGGCCATTCGTTCCAGTGTTTGATCACCCTGACAGTTAGGAACTTTTTCCTAATGTCCAACCTGAACCTCCCCTGACGCAATTTAAGTCCATTGCCTCTTGTTCTATCCTCAGAGGCAAGGAAGAACAAGTTCCCTCCCTCTGCCTTATGACACCCTTTTAGATACCTGAAAACTGCTATCATGTTCCCCCTCAATCTTCTCTTTTCCAAACTAAACAAGCCCAATTCTTTCAGCCTTTCTTCACAGGTCATGTTCTCTAGACCTCTGATCATTCTCGTTGCTCTCCTCTGGACCCTCTCCAATTTCTCCACATCCTTCTTGAACTGTGGTGCCCAGAACTGGACACAATACTCCAGCTGAGGCCTAACCAGCGCAGAGTAGAGCGGGAGAATGATTTCTCGTGTCTTGTTCACAACACACCTGTTAATGCACCCTAGAATCATGTTTGCTTTTTTTGCAACAGTATCACACTGTTGACTCATATTTAGCTTGTGGTCCACTATAACCCCTAGATCCCTTTCTGCTGTACTCATTCCTAGGCAGTCCTTTCCCATTCTGTATGTGTGACACTGATTGTTCCTTCCTAAGTGGAGCACTTTGCATTTGTCCTTATTAAACTTCATCCTGTTTACCTCAGCCCATTTCTCCAGTTTATCCAGATCCTTTTGAATTATGACCCTATCCTCCAAAGAAGTTGCAACCCCTCCCAGCTTGGTATCATCTGCAAACTTAATAAGTGTACTTTCTATGTCAATATCTAAATCGTTAATGAAGATATTGAACAGAACCGGTCCTAAAACAGACCCCTGTGGAACCCCACTAGTTATACTTTTCCAGCAGGATTGAAAACCATTAATAACTGCTCTCTGGGTACGGTTATCCAGCCAGTTGTTCACCCACCTTATAGTAGCCCCATCTAAGTTGTATTTAAGTAGTTTATTGATAAGTATATTATGTGAGACCATGTCAAATGCTTTACTGAAGTCTAGGTATATCACATCCACCGCTTCTCCCTTATCCACAAGGCTCGTTATTCCATCAAAGAAAGCTATTAAATTGGTTTGACGTGATCTGTTTTTAACAAAACCGTGCTGGGCTGTTCCCTATCACCTTACCACCTTCCAATTGCTTGCAGATGATTTCTTTAATGACCTGCTCCATTATTTTTCCTGGCACAGAAGTTAAGCTGACTGGCCTGTAGTTTCCCGGGTTATTCTTGTTCCCCTTTTTTATAAATGGGCGCTATATTTGCCCTTTTCCAGTCTTCTGGAATCTCTCCTGTCTCCCATGATTTTCCAAAAATGATTGCTAAAGGCTCAGTTACCTCTTCTACCAGCTCCTTGAGGATTCTAGGATGCATTTCATCAGGCCCTGGTGATTTGCAGACATCTAATTTTCTAAGTAAATTTTAATTTGTTCTTTTCGTATTTCAACTTCTAAACCTACCCACTTTTCACTAGCATTCTCTATGTCAGGCATTCCTTCAGATTTCTCAGTGAAGACCGAAACAAAGAAATCATTAAACATCTCTGCCATTTCCAAATTCCCTGTTACTGTTTCTCCCTCCTCACTGACCAATGGCCCTACCCTCTCCTTGGTCTTCCTCTTGTTACCAATGTATTTGTAAAAAGCCTTCTTGTTTCCCTTTATGCTTGTAGCTAGCTTGAGCTCATTTTGTGCCTTAGCCTTTCTAATCTTGCTCCTGCATGCTCGTGTTGTTTGCCTATATTGGTCCTTTGTAATTTGTCCTAGTTTCCATTTCTTATATGATTCCTTTTTTATTTTGAGATCATGCAAGATCTCCTGGTTAAGCCAAGGCAGTCTTTTGCCATGTTTTCTATCTTTCCTACGCAGCGGGATAGCTTGCTTTTGGGCCCTCAATAATGTCCCTTTGAAAAACTGCCAACTCTCCTCAGCCGTTTTTCCCTTCAGTTTAGCTTCCCATGGGACCTTACCTACCAGCTGTCTGAGTTTACCAAAATCTGCCTTCCTGAAATCCATTATCTCTATTGTACTGTTTTCCCTTCTACCCTTCATTAGAATTGTGAACTCTATGATTTCATGATCACTTTCACCCAAGCTTCCTTCCGCTTTCAAATTCTCAATAATTTCCTCCCTATTTGTTAAAATTAAATCTAGAACAGCTTCACCCCTGGTAGCTTTTTCAACCTTTTGGAATAAAAAGTTGTCTGCAATGCAATCCAAGAATTTATTGGACAGTCTGTCCCCTGCTGTATTAGTTTCCCAACATATACCTGGATAGTTGAAGTCCCCCTTCACCACCAAATTCTGGGCCCTGGATGATTTTGTTAGCTGTTTAAAGAAAGCCTCATCCACCTCTTCCACCTGGCTAGGGGACCTGTAGTAGAGGCCTAGTAGGTCCTCCTCATCCTTGTTTTTTACTCCTCTGAGTCTAACCCAGAGACTTTCAACCCGTCCATCTCCACCTCTGTCCAAGTGTGTACATTTTTAATATACAAGGCAGCACCTCCTCCCTTCTTTCCCTGTCTGTCCTTCCTAAGCAGGCTGTACCCTTCAATACCAACATTTCAATCATGAGTATTATCCCACCAAGTTTCTGTGATGCCAACGATATCATAGTTGTATTCATTTATTAGTACTTCCAATTCTTCTTGTTTATTTCCCATACTTCTTGCATTTGTATATAGGCATCTCAGACATTGATTTGGTCTTGCCTCCCAGTTTTGCCCTGGCCCTCTTTTTACTCTCCCAGTGTAGCCCATACTCCCTCCCATTTCAAGTTCATCTCCCAGGTATCCATGCTCTCCACTTACCTGCAGGCTTTGCTCCCCTGCCCAGTCGAACCTAGTTTAAAGCCTTCCTCACTAGGTTAGCCAGCCTGTGTCCGAATATGGTCTTCCCCCTCCTCGAAAGGTGAACGCCATCTCTGCCTAGCAGTCCTTCCTGGAAAAGGATCCCGTGGTCAAAGAAACCAAAGCCTTCCTGGCAACACCATCTACGCAATGAAGCATTCACCTCCAGGATACACCTGTCTCTGCCTGGGCCCCTACCTCTGACAGGCAGGATTGAAGAGAATACCACCTGCGCCCCAAACTCCCTGACCCGTGCCCCCAGAGCTCTGAAGTCACTCTTGACCTGCTCAGCGTCATACTTTGCAGTATCATTAGTGCCCACATGGATGAGAAGCATGGGATAGTAGTCAGAGGGCTGGATAATCCTCAACAATGCCTGCGTAATGTCTCGGATACGGGCCCCCGGCAGGCAGCATACCTCCCGAGAGGAAATGTCAGGGCAACAGATGGGCGCCTCCGTCTCCCTCAGAAAAGAGTCTCCAACCACCACTACTCTACGTTTCCTTCTTGCAGGGGTGGCAGTAGACTTCCCAGCCTTGGGGGTACGAGGCTTCTCCTCTTCTGTACGAGGTAAGTCTTGGTCTCCTGTATCGAGTACAGCATAACGGTTTTCCAGTACCACAGTGGGAGGGTTCTGAGCAGGGGTGGAACACTGCCTGCTGCGAGAAGTAACCAGCTGCCAGTGTCCACCCTGGTCCACCTCCTCCAGTGGTTTATCAGCCGTCCTGTGCACTGGGACAGTTACCTCCGCAGTCTCCACCTGAATACTATCCAGGAACTGCTCATGGACTCGGATACTCCTCAACCTGGCCACCTCCTCCTGTAGCTCCCCCACCTGCCACCTGAGAGATTCCACCAGCAGGCACCTTCCACACTGAATATTCCCCTCAGCCTGGGTATCAGTAAGTGGGAATTGCAAGCCACAGTCCTTGCAGAACCACACCAGGATCTGGGTAGAAACATCCATGGTCAGGCAGCCTGTCTGGCTTCAGGCACAAGTGGAGGAGACAGCAGTAGTGCTGGCACAGGTGTTGCGGGTCTTCCTAACCATTATAGTCCTCTGTGTCACACTCCTTCTGTCAAACTCCCTCTTAAACTCCCCTGTCTGCAGCTCCCTGTCCGCTAACTGCGTGAGATGCAGATAAGCTTTGATCCTTCCCAATGGACTGCTCCAAAATATTTGGACAGGCCCAGAGCAGAAGCTAAACAAGAACCTTCTGAACAGTCCTGGGGGCCACCAGAGTACAGCAGCAATCTGGATGGGCTTATTCCAAGGAAGTGTGAGGGAGGGAATGGAAGGGCTCCATGTTGGCTCTGTTCCTCCGGAGAATTGTCCTAGAGAAGGGAATCTCCAAGCTTGCCACTTATATGCATTTTGACTTTGCTCTATGACACCGAGAGAAGCCAAATAGAAGTAATGGGGCTGAGATGCTGGCTCACAGGTTTTGGTGGCTTTTTAAAACATTTCCATGTGGTCTGATTTCTCCAGAATGGATACAGCTCTCTGCCCCAACTGGATTATAACCAGAACTTGCATTCTAGACTCAGGACTTTGTCTTCATTTGTTTTTAATACCTTCTTCCCCCACAGCAAATTAATCTCAACTATTTTAGATGAGATGCTTCAGTCCACTCAATGGAATTACACCAGTGTTACACAGTTGCAGATGAAAAGAGAATCAGTCCTATGCTTCAAACTGGACTGTAGTTTTCCTCCTTTCCCATTAGATGGCCAGCTGCGTCCTGTCCAAGAAAGAATCTCTGCCTTGATATTTGAGGGATCTTTAGGGCAGGTCTGCACTACAGGGGAAGGTTGAATTAAGGTATGCAATTTCAGCTGTGTCAATTATGCAGCTACGTTCAACATACCTTCATTTAGGCTTCCATGCCATCTACATTAAGGGAGGTCAACAAGAACACAGGATCCCGTTGACTTTCCTTGCTCCTAACAGGGGGCAGGAGTACCACGGTTGATGGGTTTACCCTGTAAGTTCCATTTAGCTCGTCCCTACAAAGTGAATTAGATCGAACTCCAGAAGATTGACCATGGCAGAGTGGATATTCCCTGAAGTGTAGAGGCACCCTTAATGATCCATCTGCCACGGCCCCAGTGTGGGGCCCAGAAAGAGAGACATGAAGACTCTTAAGGTAGAAAACTTCCAGCGTTGTCAGAGTAAAGCACCTGCTGTTACAAATAACTCTTTGCATAACCTGAATCTTTGTTTCCTGTGTAAACCACTTTCAAGGATAAAAGTGATGGTAGAGTGAGGGCACAAATAGCCTTCTTGTGGGGGTAGCAGATAGGGCATTAAGTACCAATTGCATCTTATCCAGAACACTCAGGACCGGACAGGTTCCAAACAAGAGAATTTGCCAGACCAGGAGAGGTCAAGAGCTTCTGCACTCGGACAGCCCTGTGCTCCAGGTCTGCTGCAACCCCAGCCTGTAGCCTCCCTCTCCCAGGACTCTAGTCCTAGCCTGGGCTCCCAGGAGCTGCCACAGGGCTCCAGCTAGCCCCTGCCCACGGCTGCCATGGGTCAAGCAGGGATTCTGGCTCTGGCCACCATGCTGCCATGGGGCAGCTGAGGCTCCTGCACTTCTTGTCCTGGCACATCCATGGTCCAGCTGGACCATGGATGTTACCAGATGAGAGAGTACTGGATTTGAGAAGCACAACCTGTATTCCTCTGCAGGGGTTAAATTTCATTGTGTGGAATTATTTTTAAGTGTGGAAAGTGGAGTTTCATGATGACAAACGAAGTCGAAGTTTGAGTTTGCTTATTATTTCCATTTCGGAGTCTGACTAAACCTCTGGGCCAGCTACTCAACTGGTGTAAATCAGCCAAGCTCCATTGACTTTAATGAAGCAGCCCTGATTTAAACCTGCAGAAGGTCTGGCCTGCAATGATTTATTGGATGACTTACAGCTTAATATCTAAAGCTGATCAGAACATGGAATTTCTGTTCTGTGGGAAATGCTGACATTTTGGACACTTGTTTTTCTTCTGAATTGGAGTGAAATGTCCTGTGGAATGAAAATTGCAAAAATTTCAATGCAGAACAATTTTTTCAACCTACATATTAATAACCCAGTAATCTGTAATAGTTCTATCAAAGCCGCTATGTTTATCTCTAGCTGGGTGATGTATACGGGGTCTAGGGAATCTAAACTCCCCTTGATATGGATATGTAATTCCCATTGATTCTGTCCAGATTGAGAACATTCTTAGCTGACCTTTTTAATTCTCCAATCTCCCCTCTTCTCTAGTCAGCAAAGACCTCAGCTAAGACTTCTGCTTGGGTACACACAAGTACATACAAGTGCGGGCACACACAGAAAAAGTAAAAAGAGATCTTGTCACACGTAGAGCCAGGCTATCGCCTTAACGCTGGCCTGACAACAGGTTTCCGCATAAGACAAAGGATGAAAAAAAGGAGAATGCCATCATGAAGCTTGTACCAAACGACGTTCACCTCAGGTGGAGTGGCTGAATTTTCCACTCAGGTAGCTCTTCCATAAACAGATCCTTGGACAGAATTGCAGTGTTATGTAGACGTGGTGCATGGCTAATCCATGATAAATAGCATTGCATTTGAGGTGGGAGACCTACATGTTTTGCAGGTGGTGCTGCAGGTTACTGGGCATCCTGTCTGTTGTGTTTCCAGTTGGCATTCTGTGCTTGCGGTTGGCCGTTCCAGTTGGCCGTTCCATCGAGAGAGCAGCTGAGCAGTCTGGCCACTCTCTGTCAACAGAGCGGATCACTTTTTCTATTTGTTTTGCCGCCTGGCTGCAATCTGTTGACAGAAGTTTTGCTGGAAGATGTCTTCTGTTGACAGATCGCTGTAGTGTAGACCCAGCCAGGATCTTAAGTTGCTTCTATTCTTATAGAAAATTCCTAGAGAACTTACATAAATGGCATCAATAGGGTTGTATAGTAATTTAGAAGATTACTGTAGAAAACACTTAAAAACCTAAAGATTTAATGGAAAATATAATCTCTTCTGTAGTTTTTGGAGCACTCCTATAGAATTCTAAAGCAGGAATATGATTTTTTTTAAAAAAAACCTACATATTCTACAATGGTTCCAAAACACACTATGTGTTGTGTTTTCTATTACATTCTGTATGAATTTTAATAAGGTTATGTTTTTGTACCTGAGCATTTCTATAAGGGTGTCCCTTAATGGTTCATTTATACATATATGTCATGCTTCTGCGTCTTTACTGACCCGCTGGGTGTGCCATGGGTTGTGTAGAAATGCTAAAACCACACCAGTCAATAACATTCCTGTAAAAAGAGGCAAGGAAAATAGAAAATGGAGGAAGGCTGACGAAGGGTATAAAATGCATCAGGTTAAGCCCCCGTTTCTTCCAATTTTCCATGAAAAAACTCTGTCAGCTTTTCTGAATTCCCGGTAATAAAGCGATGTGACAATCCACTACATTTCAGACTGCTTCTGAGCAGCATTCAACAAATAAATACAAAGCATTTTTGTGCCCCTCTGTTAGCCCACATCTCACTCCCCTTCCATGTGCAGATGTGGGAAGATCTCTCTTTCTGAAGATTATTTTCAGTTTATTTTTGCCTTCATCAGAAAAAGCAGCTATCAGTTCCGAGATTTCATTGCTCGACTTCCCAAATGCAAAGAGCAGCTTTTAGGAAGGGTTCCATTCTTCTCCCATTTGTGGATGTTCAGGGGCTAAGTGGGTCCTTTGGCTTTTTTGCTTGTAATAGTCTCATTTCCCCTAGAGAGTCATACTACATTCATTTTGGTAGGGCAATTTATTCTGATTGTAATGCAGAGCCTTTTACTTAAATGCGGATTGAAGACAAAGGCTGACCAAACGTGGAACAGCTTCTAAAGAAATTGAGATGATGATAGCTTCAGTTTAAGCGTTTTATTTTTGGAAGAGGTCTGCCATAAATTAAGAAGGACTCTCATCAGTTTCAGCTCAGCGTGTCAAGCACTGAAATACAGACTGGACCTGTTGGCAGTTAAAAGGAAACATTCTGCCTAACGTGTAGAATTTGATTATCCAGTGTCCGCTCGCCCCCACCCCCCACAATTTCACATATCTGTACTTTGTATTATCTTTGAGTTTCCCCTCCCACACTTATGTCTCTGTATTTTACCTCAAAACAGGAAGTGCCTCCTGCCTGCCAGAAAGGCAAGATGGCTCTGTAGCCCTGCAGCCAATCAGACAGCTTGGCGTGCACCAGAGAGTCTGGCCAGCAGAGTCACATTTTGACCTCCATCATCTGCTCAGCTGAAAACTTTTGGATCCACGTGAACTTCTGATAGTGTTCTGCTTCAGTGAGCCAGAGCCTGCATGTGATTCTGAGAAGAAATGATGCACAGGAAATGTTTTAACCCTATGGCACCACCACGTAATGCTTTGGTGAAAGTCTTTTTGAAAGTGCCTTTAATTGCAGATACGGTACACGCTGTTATGCTCCTCATTATTACTACTGTTTGAACCTCTCTAGTCTGGCACCCTTGGGACCTGACTGGTGCTGGATGAGAGAATTTGCCATACCACAGGAGGTCAATATTGTCCAGGAGCATTACCAATACTTCCACTGCTAACTAGGCTCTTGGAAGACATTTAGGGGTAAATTACAGCACAGAACATTGAGAGCCAGGACTGGTGGCTGAAAACAAACTTTATGGGACTACAGGAAACTTGGCCACACCCATGATAAGTGGTCATCCAGTTAACTAAAATCATGGCAGACCACAGAAGTTGCTGGACGAGGGAGTTCCAGAATAGAGAGGTTCAGCCTGTACTAAAAATACGGTTAAATGCTGGTGAAAGGTGCTTACCTCTTTAACTTCCAGGGGAGAAGGAAAGGACATTAAGAGGAAGTTCCATCCAGTGGATCACCCGTGGCTCTGCCTTTCCTCAGAAGGGAGAGCCACAGAGGAACGGGGCTAAAATGGACAGGGCACAACACCTGCAAGTGCAGGGATGGGAGGGGAATTAAGGTTCAAGGACAGGGTGCCAGAGGGAGACCCAGAGCAAAGTGCCCACTGCTCGCTAAATTGATTGACAGAATTTGTGGAGTGACAGGTGCTGGCCTGACAACTTTGCAGACTGAAGGTAAAGTGCAGCAGATGCTGGTGGCCCACTAGTGTTGCTGCACCTTGAGGAGAACCTGTTTCATTCAACAGGTCGTGATTTCCAGATTCTGCAGACCATTCCAACCTTCCATGAATACCTTCAAGTGTCAGAGGTGTTGCAGTGTGAGTCTGTATCTGCAAAAGCAACGAGACGTCCCCTGGCACCTTATAGACTAACAGATTTTTTGAAGCATAAGCTTTCGTGGGCAAAGACCAACTTTGTCAGATGCATGGGTCTGATGAAGTCGGTCTTTGCCCACAAAAGCTATGGCCCAAAAAATCTGTTAGGGTATAAGGTGCCACAGGACTTCTCGATACCTTCAAGTTGTCTCAAGCTGAGCTCCCAAAATGGAAGCAGCTAAAACCATGGTCTCTTTATGAAAATTGGAGTATTTGAATTTTTCCTCATGAGGCAGCCACACCTCTGAACTCCCTTTTCATTTTGTTGTTGCTTTTCTGGGACTTTCTTCTGTTTAGCAACATGTTTCTTTATGAATACAACACACCCATTGGCTTCAGTGATTCATGGTCAAGCCCTTGGGATGTACTGTACAGTGGACAGAATTTCCCCAGGGTGTTTGAACCACATGTTCAAATAAAGAGGCTACTGTCCCATCCCCCTGCACTGCGACTAGGTGCAGCCCAAAATTTCACTGGAATTTTTTTCCCCATAAACGCCTATCTCATTTGCGGCCTCCCACTTTGTTCTTCCCAGTAACAGCTCTTGCCTCTTTATTTTCCTCCGATCTCATTGCTTTATCTCACAGGCCCCAGTTAAACCTGGTAGTTATGCACATGTTTACCCCTGACTGATTTCAGTGGGATTTTTACCTACTAAAAATTAGTCACATGCTTAATCCTCTTGCTGAACAGGCAAGGTGAAGTCACCTCTCCCTTGTGCATCATTATTATTATAAATATAATTTCCTCATGCTAAAGAAAGCAAGTAGAGTGTAAGGTGAAATTGTCCTTAATCCTGCATACTGAGTGCTATATTAAATACTATGGGTATCGTGACACTTAGGGTATGTCTACTGGGAGACGGGTCAATCTCCCAGGATTTCGATTTTGTGCGTCAGGTAAAACATGCATCATTGATCTCCTTGGGGTCAGCAGTTAACTCCTGCTTGTGTGAGGAGTAAGGGAGGTGGATGGGAAAAACATTCCTGTTGACCTCCCACAGTGAGGACAGACCTTCCAGTCGATTGCAGATTTGTCGATTCTAGCTACACAATTGCCGTTTCTAGAATTGCATATCTGCAATTGACTGTGAGGTCTAGTGTAGACCGGGCCTTAGGCACAGAGCAGAAGGGTAATGTTGGCGTGCATGCGGCCTGAGAAAGAGGTGGCCAAATTTGAATCTCTTTGCTCAGCATGGATTTAATTTAGGGTCTTGCCTTGTGCCCCTGGATGTCAAATGCCAATTAACTTCATTGGTGCAGGATCTAGCCCTGAGTCATCTGTACTATGTCCTAGTGTTTTTTTTTTTAGGAGTAGCCTAAAAACTGCAATAAGAGAGTTAGAAAAAGGCACCTGGTCCTTTCTGTTTCAGTCCATGCTGAGTGTTGCAGGTGCATTGAAGTGCACTGAAGGCTGTTATACCTCAGCTCATCTTCAGCCCACCCTTCACACAGAGCAGGGCATCCACTGTAGCACCGTTCTCTGACATGAGGTTCCAAAATGCAGCCCATTGTTCTTACATCATATTGCAAGGGGCTGATATACACCTAATTCACATATGCCCGTAAAAAGCTTTATTCCCCCCCATTCCAGTCCCACACACTGCACCTATGTAGTGTCTAGATTCCGCATGTAGATGGGTAGAGAGCCTGTGTCAATATAAAATTGCTATTTGCCTCTACAGCTGCAAAAATGATCTGCAGAGAGCTGCATCCGCAGTGGTGGATGTGGCTTCCCATTGATATAAAGGAGGTATCTGCAAATGTGTGGGGTTCTAGGTAAAAAAAAATTGTATCTGGAAAAATGAGCTGCAGAGATCCGCAGATTTGCAGAGCTCTATAGCTGGGACTGTGACGTTGTCTCTATCTAATACTAAATATAACACCACCACCTTAAAGTCTGTTTGCTTTCTGAATGGCATTTCAAACATGCTGTTTAAAAATCATGATAAAAAGTAGTCTCAGAGGGGCTGGCATGTTAGTCTGTAGCTTCACAAAGAACAAGCAGTCCTGTAGCACCTTAAAGATGGACAAATTTATTGATTAGGTAATGAGCTTTTGAGCTTTCAAGCTCATTACCCGCTCAATAATTTTGTTAGTCTTTAAGGGGCCAAAGGACTGTTTGTTTATGATAAAAAGTAGATGATGTCGTATTACAACATCACAATGACAGAAAGGAATAGCTTAGTGGTTTGTATATTACCCTGCTAAGTCCATAGCTACAAGCCCAATCTTTGAAAGGGCCATTTAGGGATCTGGGGCAAATGGGTTTTTTCAAAAAAAAATTTGGTCAGATAGGGTGCTTGGTACTGCTAACAGGGCAGGGGACTGGATTCAATGACCTCCCAAGAGCTGTTCCAGCTCTGTGAGATGTGTGTATCTCCTTAAAATTAAGAGGTGCTAGACAGATAGGTATTCCCCAATTGATAATGTATATTGTTTCCCGCTCTCTGGATATCCTTAGAATGCAGACGGCAGAATAAAGGTGGCTACAGAAATGGCCCTTGTGTTGTAACCCAGTGTACTGAGTGGTGCTGGGATATTTGTTTCTCAGCATGTTTTGTATTTTTTGTTCCTAGGTGTCTTTTGTTAAGTCTAGAAATGAGCTGCCCCTTTAAGCACAGGGAGTGGCCCTTGCAGCAGCTTGTATTTGCTAGAGGTTCCCAGCCCAGGAAGAATGTGCATGGAGCCAGCTGCCTGGAGGACCCAACTGGTGTGAACTTCTTTAGCAAAGGTCAGTGCAGGGTTTTAAAACACTTACAGCAAGCCCGGAGTTTGAAGGTGTAACACGAAACCTGACAGCTCTTTAGCTGTGCCCTAGGGTAGAATTTCATGCTGGTGTCCGTTACCATAACATCTCAGTACCTATCATGGAAAATCGACTACAGTAGCAAAAGTCACTTGTAGGTTTCATGGAGTCCTTTGCACATCTTCCTTTCCAGGGTCTGAACACTCCTTCTGAAGGGTTGCATTTATTAGGGCTTGCCTTCAAAACTTCTGTGTAGGGCACGCTGATTGACTGGAAGGGGAACTCAGAGCAGATGCCTGCCATTCTCAGGACCTGTATTTCCCCCTAAAAAGAGGATTTTCTTTCATCAGTGATCCCAGAATGAAAGTAGCAGCAGCAGCAGCATATTAGTGGGGTGCCCTAACAGTAAGCCCAGCGTTCTGGCTGTATTGCAATTAAACAAGCAGTCCTGTAGCAGTTTAAAAACCAACAAATATATTTATTAGGTGATGTGGTTTCCTGGACAAGTGGGTCTTACCCATGAAAGCTCATTATCTAATAAATGAAGTTGCTAATCTGTAAGGTACTACAGGACTGCTTGTTTTTTGTGAAGCTACAGACTAATATGGCTACTCCTCAGAGACTATTTGGCTGTGTCTGCACTACAAAAGTATCTTCAAAGTTGCTCACTTTGAGGTACAGCTTCAAAGTAAGCAACTTCGAAGCAGAGCATCTACACACACCCTACTTTGAAGTTAAACTTTGAAGTAGGGCACTAATCTGTTCCTGGGAATGGAGAAAGGACTTCGAATTTGGGTTCTCTGCTCCAAAGTTAACTTTGAAGTAAGGTAAAATGTGCGTAGACTCTCTGCTGGCTACTTGGATGTAGTGCCTAACTTTGAAGTTAGTTCCTGGTGTAGACTCACCCTATGTAATTAAAAGGATACATATGTGACCTCATTATGTGTATTATGCCACCCCTTGGTGCCCTCCCGGATACCAGGGTGCTGGGACAGTAAGGAATGAAAAATTGACAAGAATGCAGCAGGTATGTCTGTTAAAACACAATTCTTGACCAGATACCTCTTGATTTATAAGTGAAACGGCCTTAATGTTGGTAGCTCCCTTTGGGAATTTCAGCCTATGTGGTGTAGCTGCCTGATTCCCCTTCCCTTTATTGGCAAATCAGCATGCAAATCTCTGGCATCTGCTGTTGTTTGCTGTCACTCGGGGTGAAATTCACCCATATGCAGGGATCCAGTGTCTGCATTGCTTAGTTCCCTGAAACTCTATATTGACGGCTAATGTACAAGTGGCGTATAAGAACGACGACGAATTTCACCCTAGGAAAGCAGAAACTGACCTCTTGGTGTGAGAACTGAAAACTTGAATTTGGGGCTAGGGACATTTGGGGTAAACTTTAAGCTCACAAATCTCTGAAGACATAGGGATAGACATAGGGATATTCCCTGGCCTTGCATTAAGACTTGTCTCAAAACAATGACCACTTGAATTCGAATATGCATTGTATACCTACAGAGAGGCCACCCGCCACAGCAGGCCTTGGGGCAAGGTGGGAGGGTGGGCCGGACCCTGTGCCCCCAGAAAGGGCGTGGCCTCGAGCCAACAGCCCTCAGCACTGCCTGGACCATGGTGCTGGGTCTCCTGCCTCCCCTCTCAGAGCTGTGTGGAGCGGCAGAGCAGGACTGATATGGCATGTCAAAGGGGCATGGAGCTCTGGCTGCCACCGCTGCCCTTTGAAATGCCAGGCCCTCGTGCCACTGCCCCTTTGCCTCCTCCACCCTGGTTGGTGGGTCTGTGTACCTAAGTCTGTACCACAGTCATCCCAGGAAGTGCGTCAGATGTTGGACAGGGATGTTTGTTCCCTTTCTCAGAGTAAGTATTAAATAAGCACAAGCAAATGAGAGCTCAACCCGGAGAAGTTCGAGGCATGCCGTTCACATATGATGAGTGTACACTACTCCCCATGAAGTTCACAGAAGCTCTGAAAATCAGGTCCGAAGTGCGTCCATTTGGATAAGCAGCCAGCGGTGTCAGCTCAGTCCATGCAGGTGCAGGCTTTCTAGTGAGGTCTCTGATAGCCCCTTCTTCTGACCAGGCAGAGAGAACTAAGAAAACAGTCTTGCCTGTGTTTAGTTCAGGACTTCCAAGTTAGGGTTACCATATTTGACCTTTCAAAAAAGAGGACCCCGCTGAGAGGGAGCATATCTGTATCAGTATCTACCAACTCACATTGTATTAATGTACTTTGCATACTAAAACACATTAATACAATGTGACTTGGTAGATACTGATACAGATACACTCTCCCTCTGAGGGGCATCCTCTTTTTTATATGGTAACCCTAGTCCAAATGTCTTGTTGCCTGGTATCTGGAGGCACAGAGCTGTGTAACAAGGAAAAAAAAATGAGAATTAAGCAACATCTCACTTGAGAAGAGGTGTTCTGTGGATGCATTCTGAGTATGGAGTGAAGGGATTTGGTTGCTGCTGTTGGTAGTCTTGGAAGCCAGGCAGGTGGATTAAAAGTCTAAATTGCTAGAGGGCCAGTGGATGGCCCTTATTTATGGCATGTGCAAAACAAATAAGCCCGTATCCAGAGGCTTTAGAGCTAACAGGTCTGAAAACCACGTCATATCAGTGGTCCTGGCTTTCCCTTTTCATCTGATGTCTGTTCAGTTCCTGGCAGTTTGTTCCCACGTTTGGGGTGGGATACATCAGCTTCCAAGCAGCAAGTAGTGAATTAAGTTAAGAGCAATTGCCACAGGGCCCCCAAGGCTCCTCAACTCTATTTTGTTTAAACAATTCACTTTAAGGGAACAAAAGAAATGTGTCACATCCCTCTTATTTCAAAATTAATTTGTGTAATTTTATGATGTGTCATGAATAATAATAAACACAAGTAGATTTTAAAGCATAAATAATGATGCAATATTAATATTTGAATATATTCGGGAGGGGCGTGACTGTTGTCCCAGGGCCCCACCCGTTCTTAATCCACTCCTGCAAGCAGCTTTGTGCTGAAGTGTCCTTTGGCAGGGTGAACAGATCCAGTTTTTGAGGAGCAAAGGGTTAATTAAACTCCTTCTGTGGATTAAGTGCTTCCCTGAGGTTGTCTGATCTACCAGCTACGGAAATGGGGCTCCGGATGAGCACGGCCCAAAGGTGGTGGAAACAATATGAAGGGTAAATGGTGGTGGAAGTGTGTGCCACACACGGGTATAGTTGAACACAGTAACTAACGAGTTAAGGACGGCCCATAATATGCACCTAGACTGGCGAACTGTGGTTTAAGAAGAGCCTGAGAACAGTTGAAAAGTGCTAGTTTGTTGCAAATAATTGTCTGGCCCGCCCGTGTTTAAAAGAGACGGAGGGTTGCCTAGGGGCTAAAGCTCAGGACTCCGATTTAAGGGATCTAGGCAAGGACGTCCATGGCCACTCTTGGCTGCCCTGCACCACGTGCAGCCTCTTGCCCCAGCGTGAGGAGGCCTTACATAATCTCCGTTCTAATTCAGTAGCTGCCTAGACCTATTTCACATTCACTTTGCAATGGTGTGAGTGACGAGATCCAGGGTAGTGCTGGCTCACAGACTAGACTCAAAACCTGCTCTTCGAATATTCCATTTCATGAACCAGAATTTTTCTTATTGACCTTTTTTTTTTTTTTGCCCTTTTAAAAAGTCACGTATGTTCTAAGACTAATGGGAGAATTCTACAGCGCTGTCCTATGTGCCTGTCTGCTCTCAGGGTCTCTATCCTGAGATGAGTCTGGCATGCTGTAATTCATAAATCCTGAATTAACTCTACCTAGTTTATACACCTGCAGGTAAAAAGATGGATGTGAATTCTGGGCTATAGCAGGCCTTGGAGGAAAGAAAATGGGACGGATTTATTCCTGCTGCCTTGTTGAATCTAAAGACTGTTGGGATTGTTAGCTTTCGTCTCTTGCTCCGTTCTAACCCTGTTATTCTGCTTGTCGAGCTGGTCATTTAAACAGAGGTCAGGTGCATTGTATGTGCGTGGCAAAGGGTTGTGATAGCTGGATTTCAAAGCAGGGATTTGCATTTAACATCCTGCCCACTAAGCCGTGTGACCGTGCTACCTTCACTGATCTCTTTGACCATAGTGTCTGACACACGACCCCAGAGCCTCACTCCGACAGCGAAGGAAAATTCATCATCCATGTAAAATGATTTCAATTAATTCTTGATTGCTTGAGGTGGGGATTCCATGCAAGGGAGTTAGACCATTACATTTACAGCTGGACATGTACGGCTCTGCTATGATTTGCATAGTTTAATCTCTTGCATATGAATATTTGAAATGGAGGTGTGCAGTGAGCTCAAGTGAACTGTGTTGAACTTGTCTGGTACCTTTTGGAGCGATAGTAAGTTGCCACTTACATGGAATGGCCAGAGTATGAACTGAGCTCATTTACAAGCTAGAGCTATTTTCAAAGGATACCTCACTGAAAAAGTGGAATTTTTAAAACCAGCCTAACTCTGTTCTGATTGAAGTTAATTTCTTTGACAACCCTTCCCTAAGAATTTTACCCAGAAAAATGTACCTTGCAATATTGTCCCCAGTTTTTTTTTCATGCTCCTCATTGGGTTTATCTTGCATCAGGAACAGAAGTACCAAAATAATACAAGAATTGTACGTGCAATATCATCATTAGGAAACAGAACTGCTTTAAATCTCATGAGAGATGCTGCGCTGCTTGGCTTTTCTGCTCCAAATAAGCACAACGGGGCATTTTTTGAAGAGCTTGGTACCATCTCTCCAGCTAGTAACGTTGAGAGTTAAATAGCCACATGAGTTAATATGAGAGTCCCATTAGGACTACGACAGAGTAGCGGGGGCTTGGGAGGGGGTGGAGAGAAGGGAAGGAAGCAACCAAAGCAGACCAATTCTAATGGTGAAGCAACCAAAACAGACCAATTCCAACTCATTGAGACATGGCTCACCTCACCCGCCAGTCATTCCCGCGCTACCCACCGCTGAAGTGAGTTCTCAGAAGGGGGAGCGGGGGTCAGGCCTTCCTGTTTAAGCAGTGAGAGGGAACAGACATTTGTTTTTTTTTGTCTCCAGTGCCAGCGACTGTACATGTGCACCAGCGGGCTTAGTGATATACAGCCCTCAGGGAGGTGGGGCTCACAACCCTTGTAGGCGGTAGGTGTGTCATTCTCCCCATTTTACAGATGGGGAAATAGACACAGGAAAGCTGAGGAAAAAACCCTCTTTGAACTGGAATGTGAGGGAGAAGGGAAGGAAGCTCAGTCTCTCTATCTCTGTCTCTGTCTCTCTCTTTCTGTCTTTTTGACTTGACAAAATTATGCTGCTGGCTGGTGATGACAATGAGAGTTAGGAAGGTTGGAAGTTGAAATTATAATGTGAGGGGGAGAAATCAACCAACCAAGCAAAATCTGGGGCTAATGAGACCAGAATTTCTGGCAGACAGTACCGCCCGCGTGGCTGGCAGCTCTGCTGATGTTGCTTGTTGACAGCTTCCTCAGTTTGCTAATTAAAACTGCAGAATATCAGGTGAGCAGCAGCGGCTGAAACACTAATGCTGCTTTTTTCCAGCTGCAGCCGTTGGTCGGCTGTTGCCGTAACTGATGGACACTGCCAGTTGCTTAGACAGATGGAAATTAATACTTACATTGCCATTGTTAGACGTTGTCATCCCATTTTCATTTGTATCCTAAAAATCAATTAGAGGCACCTTTCAGCATATAGAGGAATAGCACACAAGGAATTTACCTTTGGTGCAGAGGACAAGCCCCAGCTACAGCTGGCATATGGGCTGGGTGGGACATGAGGGACAGAGTGGCAGTGCACGCCCGGCGGGAAACGGAAAGGCACTCTGTGCCAGCCCTCGGTAAGCGGCCACAGAAGGGAGCTGTTAGAACTACATTGACATGCATCTGGTTGTCCTAGCGCCTTACAGTTGTGCAGACGGGGTGCAGCTGTGATTCTACATCAGTTAGAGATGAAGAGCCAAAATAGCTGTGGGTAGTGTGCAAAGAGCCACATAACGTAGATATTCCCTGTTATCCCACAGTCATCCCCATTTATGCAAGACCCCATGAAGTCTAAGCTGTGAGAATGAAATTCACCCCACCCCTCCTTGCACGTAAGTATCCAGAATCCAGGCAGGGGAGAACACAGAAGGTTTGGGGAGGTGAAAACCGTCCCATCCCCACCTGGGGCAGGTGAGCAGGGGTGTTGTGTCCCCTTCCCATATGCACAACTGTAGCTACTCTTCCAGCACATAGTGTACAACAGTGGCCAACTCACGGCTCTGGAGCCGCGTGCAGCTCTTGGGGTAATGAAATGTGGCTCCTGCTCGGAGCCATGTTCTGGGGGTGTGTGTGTGTATATATATACATATATACACACACACACACACACACACACACACACATATAATATGTGGCTCAGTGTCCTACCTCTCCCCCAGAACCAGGCACTCCCATCCACCAAAGCCAGGCACTCCCAGCTCCCCTGCTCCAACCCAATCCCCCTCCCTTCCCACTGAGCCAGACACCCCCAGCCTTCCTGCTTTAACTCAGTCCCTCTTCCCTCCCCCTCAGCCAGAAGCTCCACATCCCCTCCTGCCATCCCAATGCCGGTGTCTCACCAGAGCCGCTGTCACTGCCATGTGCTTCTCCATCCAGGCGTCGGTAAGCACTCCTGACATGCGGCTCCAAGCAGGAGCCATATTTATTGCCCTGTGCAAACAGAGGTGGTGAATTTCATTCTCACAGCTTAGACTTCATGGGATCTTGTATAAATGGGAATCAATGTGGGATAACAGAGAATTTATTATTATTTTTTGCACTGATGGCTCATATATAGGAAAGAAAAAAATTATTAGGACTGCCTAGTTAATTTGGAGTCAGAAGAAGAGTATTTGGCCGTGAACTCAAACATACAACTTACTGCAATGAAATATTTTTTAAATATATGTAATGTCTATAATTTCTTTTCCTGAATTGCAGTGGACCAAATTCTGGTCTTGGTTAGGGTAAGTCGGTGGCGTTGCTCCAGATTTACAGCAGTGTAAACAAGAGAGGTGGTGACTTTACTTTTTTTCACAGCAAAGTGTCTATTCTTCCTCTGCAAATGCAGAGAGGTGTTTGTGATGATTGCCATGAAATTTCAATCCTCAGCAATGCTGAAGTATAGTCTAACCCTGTGTGCATGCCCTCTCGCTCTTTCTCTTTATCATCAGTGTCTCTGCTTATGAAATTGCCAGTTGATAGTGCCAGAGAATTAAGTTCTCTGTCTCTCCGCTGAGTAGATAAAGCAAAGGTAGAGTAGAGGTTTCTCTTGGTTTCTCAGTCTCCAGTGTGGTATGGTTAGCTCCCAACATTAAGCAATCATAAGTTCAGTCAGGCCTGAGATTAGCTTAAAACAGTATTTAAAAATAAATATTGGGTTCTTGGAGCTTATTGCACTTCTCGTTTCTGAGCCTTTGAATTCGGTGTGGGTTAGGTTTTCCAAATTTGCTGTGCAATCAACCAGAAGAGCTAGTAGTTAACTTTAAAACAAACAAACAAACAAAAAACACACAGAAGCTGATCTTCTGGTGGTTCCTGAAGCTCTTCTTTAAGAACATCAAAAAATATGAAGCTTGTGACAAAACAGTGAGAGCCATCCTCACTGTTCATGGTGCCCCTGGAATGGCCCTGCCCCACTAATGTAGTTTGCTTCCAGCTTCCTTCGCTTTTTCAGTGACATCAGCAAACCTGCTGAGATAGGCTCAACTGAGGAGGCATTGCTTGGATGAATCCAAAACCATTGTGCTCTGACTTCACAATAAACCAACAAACAGTTCTTTGGTGAATGCAAATGAGAGAGGTGGTTAAAATGGATGTCGAAATACAGCCTTCATTTTAGTATGTGTTTTGCTGGGTAGTTTAAAATACACACACACACACATAGATAGATTGAGATAGATATCTGTATAGATAGATATCTATGTATATCCATCTATATATATACACACACATATACATCTCAGTTGCTTAACACGGGGTTTGTGCAAATAGTACTTGAGTAGTGGTCTCACTTTATGTTTAATTTCTTTTTAAAAGACTAGTCTTTGAAGTGCTACGTGGCTCCTCCTTGTTTTGTTAGGATACAGACCAACATGGCTACCTCTCTGTTTTTAAAAGTTTGCAGTAAAGAAAAAAATATTCGTTGGGATGAAATTGATACTTTTTCTTACTATTTGCATGATGCAAACAAATTTAAGACCTATCACCCTTCCTCAGAATTGCTGTGTCTAGACTACGGGGGAAATGCCAGGAAAAAATACGCAAATTGTGCACTGCAACTTGCTTATCTTTTCTGCTTTCCTGTTGGGAGGGGCTTTCCAAAATTTGGCCTGTCTACACAGTGCCAAATTTTGAAAAAAACAAAACAAAACAAAACCCTCTGTCAAGTCACCCCTTCTTCCTTGTAGAACCAGGTTTATAGGGATAGTGACAGAGTGCTCCTGATGCAGCAGACCTCTTACAAGAGACCTCCTGTCTCCCAGAAAAAGTCTGAAGTCTATACATAGCCAATGAGTAGTATCTTGTTCTGAGGCCAGGTCAGCACTAGACATTACAGTCGATTGTGGATATAACAATTGCATAGCTAGTATCGACTTATCTACAATTGACTTACCTGGCTGTCCTCATGGAAGGCAATGGGAGAAACTATCACATTGAACTCCCTTACTCCTTGTGCTAATGTGAATATAGGGGTCGACTGTCAACCCTAAACAGTGTGATTCCAAGCGTCCAAACTAGGTGCACAAAATTGAACCCCAGAATATCAGCCATGACCGGGTCGATCTTCCAGGTAGTGAAGACACACCCTGGCCGTGTCTACACGTGCCCCAAACTTCGAAATGGCCACGCAAATGGCCATTTCGAAGTTTACTAATGAAGCGCTGAAATGCATATTCAGTGCTTCATTAGCATGCGGGTGGTCGCGGCGCTTCGAAATTGATGCGGCTCGCCGCCGCGCGTCTCATCCAGACAGGGCTCCTTTTCAAAAGGACCCCGCCTACTTCGAAGTCCCCTTATTCCCATCAGCTCATGGGAATAAGGGGACTTTGAAGTAGGCGGGGTCCTTTCGAAAAGGAGCCCCATCTGGATGAGACGCGTGGCGGCGAGCCACGTCAATTTCGAAGCGCCGCGACCGCCCGCATGCTAATGAAGCACTGAATATGCATTTCAGCGCTTCATTAGTAAACTTCGAAATGGCCATTTGCGTGGCCATGGCACGTGTAGACATAGCCCCTGAGCCTGTTCGATAAAGAACAGCTATTCAGAGTCAAGCCCTGTTCCAGCAAACACTTCTGCACCTGCTTAACTTTACTATTGTGAGTAGTCCAGCTGAAATAATTGGGCGCTATTCCCAGTAGTAAAGTTTATGGGGTGTGTAAGTGTGTGCAGGATTGAGACCTAAGATACTACACAGTGTCAGCATAATACAATAACAAAATCAATCTGAGGGGGTGACACATTTTGTGTAAACTTGCAAACTGGCTGCTGGCTGGAAGCCCCGGGGTAGATGTTCTCAGCACAAGAGCTGATACTAGGGCAGAGAAATTCATGCACTGTAGGGCCTTGAAACCTGCACTCCAGCCTAAACCATCCTAGAAACCCTAGCATCTCAGAACTTTTATTTTTCCAGAATTTCATGAAAATCCAATGACTCCCAGAAAGGGACACTCTCACGTGGGTGTCTTCCCATTAGGTGAGCGGGCTCTGGGTCAGAGCCCCCATAAGCCTTGTCTCTGATGCTATCATGCTCAGAACTGCAGCCCTGGAAGTGCATAGTGCATGGGTATGTGTAGCTATGTTTAACTTCTAGGTGCCTGGGTCAGCCCCTGAATTGCCCCAGTGAAGGCTGCGGTGCAGATTGGAAAGAGACTGTCAAGAGGCTGGGGGAGCTGAGGAACACATTGAAATTTCCATACCAGAAACAAGAAGTAATTAGGCAACATTTTCAAAGTACTGAAGTGACATAGGTCCAGGTGCCCTGAAACCCTGATCAGAGCCCTGAAGAGGCCGTGCTTGCTGAGTCAATGGTGGCTTGTGTGGAGGAAAGCAGCCAGAGTTGGGCATGTTTGTAAGAAAGAAAGGAAGTTTTGCGACCGGGTGCTGGCAAACAGGGTGTGTGCTAACAGGAGGGAGTTTGGAGAGGCTCTCCTGGAGGAGGAGAAGGAAGGAGCAAACTAAAGCACCTTGGGGTAAGTGGCTGCTTATATTTGGAGGTTTTGGGCTTGTGTGTTTGTTTGGAGTTTGGAGTTTGTTTGTTTGGAGTGCTGAGCTGAGTGTGTGTGTTTGTTTGTTTGAAAGGCCGTGTGCTCAGGCAGGCAGGCAGGCAGTTGGAAGCTGATTAGGTTTGAATTGAAACACCGTGTGCTGATTGGCTGAGCTGTAGGCAGAGGGAGGAGCTATCAGGGAGGCCGAGCACTTAAACCCTGCTAGTAAGCGACCAGGGAGCTTTGCGACCGGGTGCTGGCAAACAGGGTGTGTGCTAACAGGAGGGAGTTTGGAGAGGCTCTCCTGGAGGAGGAGAAGGAAGGAGCAAACTAAAGCACCTTGGGGTAAGTGGCTGCTTATATTTGGAGGTTTTGGGCTTGTGTGTTTGTTTGGAGTTTGGAGTTTGTTTGTTTGGAGTGCTGAGCTGAGTGTGTGTGTTTGTTTGTTTGAAAGGCCGTGTGCTCAGGCAGGCAGGCAGGCAGTTGGAAGCTGATTAGGTTTGAATTGAAACACCGTGTGCTGATTGGCTGAGCTGTAGGCAGAGGGAGGAGCTATCAGGGAGGCCGAGCACTTAAACCCTGCTAGTAAGCGACCAGGGAGCTTTGCGACCGGGTGCTGGCAAACAGGGTGTGTGCTAACAGGAGGGAGTTTGGAGAGGGGAGTTGAGAGGGGGAGCTTGGAGGGAGCCAGTGACTTCTGTTGCCCTTAAACTAAATACTTTATAACAACCTCTATCTGAAACATTTAATTAACCCTCATATATAACTAGAGAAGGAAATGGAGGCAGAAGCCCAGCAGCAGAGTGGGGGCTATCCTGTTTATTGTGTCGAGTGCAGTATGTATGACTACCTACCCTGTGGGCGGGTGGCGTATGTGTGCGCTCGATGCAAGGAGCTCCTGGCCCTCAGAGACCGAGTGCGTGCTTTGGAGGCCAGGGTGGCTGAACTGGAGGAGCTAAGGAAGGCAGAGGTGTTTGTGGATGAGACTTTCCGGGACATAGTAGGGCTGTCCCACCTCCAATCTGACAGTCCTGAGGCTGTTACGGAGGATGAAAGGCTCAGGGAAGGAGAGCAGTCAAGGGGAGCAGAGGGAAACCATCCCGTAGTTGGGACCCTCCTTCCAGAGGGTGATGTTGTATCCTCTCGTGCCGAGGATACTTCTCCGGGGGAGGGAGCGCCAGCTGTTAGGAAGAAGCAGGTTTTAGTAGTGGGGGATTCGATCATTAGAAATATAGATAGTTGGGTTTGTGATGACCGGGAGAACCGTATGGTGACTTGCCTGCCTGGTGCGAAGGTTGCGGATCTCTCGAGGCATCTAGACAGACTTATGGGCAGTGCTGGGGAGGAGCCGGTCGTCGTGGTACATGTTGGTACCAATGACATAGGGAAGGGTAGAAGAGATGTTCTGGAGGCCAAATTTAGGTTACTAGGAAAGAGACTGAAATCCAGAACATCTTTGGTGGCATTCTCTGAAATGCTTCCAGTTCCACGCGCAGGGCCAGATAGACAGGCAGAACTTCAGAGTCTCAATGCGTGGATGAGACGATGGTGTAGGGAAGAGGGGTTTAGATTTATTAGGAACTGGGGACACTTTTGGGGTAGGGGGAGCCTATACAGGAAGGATGGGCTCCACCTAAATCAAGGTGGATCCAGACTGCTGGCATTAAACATTAAAAAGGACATAGAGCAGTTTTTAAACTAAGAGGTGGGGGAAAGCCGATTGGTGCGGGGGAGCACCTGGATCGGACGGAGACTTCTCTTACACGAGGCTCCATAGACAGGGATTCCCTAGAAGTTAGTCAGATAGGGAACGTGGGAAATAATATATGGGCAAGATCAGATGTAAAACAATCATGCATAAAAAAATCCACCGTGTCTGTGAAAGGCGGACATATAAATAGTGGTAGTTTTCTAACATGCTTTTACACTAATGCTAGGAGTCTGTCTAATAAGATGGGTGAACTGGAGTACCTCATATCAAAGGAGGAAGTTGACATAATAGGCATCTCAGAAACATGGTGGAATGAGGACAATCAGTGGGACACTATCATACCGGGATATAAATTATATCGGAAAGACAGAACAGGTCGTGCGGGTGGCGGAGTGGTACTATATGTGAAGGATAATATAGAATCAAATGAAGTAAAAATCCTAAAGGAATCAAAATGTTCCATAGAATCATTATGGATAACAATTCATTTCTCTAATATGAATATGGCATTAGGAATATATTACCGACCACCTAACCAGGACAGTGATAGTGATGCTGAAATGTTAAGGGAGATTAGAGAGGCTATCAAAATAAAAAACACAGTAATAATAGGAGATTTCAATTATCCCCATATTGATTGGGTGCATGTCACCTCAGGACGGGATTCAGAGATTAAATTTCTTGATGCCTTAAATGACTGCTTCTTGGAGCAGCTAGTACAGGAACCCACAAGGGGAGAGTCGGTTCTCGATCTAGTCTTGACTGGAACGCAGGATCTGGTCCAAGAGGTAACTGTTACTGGACCGCTTGGAAATAGTGACCACAATATAATAACTTTTAATATTCCTGTGTTGGGAAGAACACCGCAGCGGTCAAACACTCTGGCATTTAATTTCAAAAAGGGGAATTACACTAAAATGAGGAAGCTAGTTAAACAGAAACTAAAAGGTAGAGTAATTAAACTAAAATCCCTGGAAGCTGCATGGAAACTGTTTAAAGACACCATACTAGAGGCCCAACTTAAATGTATACCCCAAATAAAAAAACACAGTAAGAGACCTAACAAAGAACCACCATGGCTAAACAGCCATGTTAAAAAGGCAGTGAGAGAGAAAAGGGCAGCTTTTAAAAAGTGGAAGTCAAATCCTAGTGAGGAAAATAGAAAGGAACATAAACACTCCCAAATTAACTGTCATAATGTAGTAAGAAAAGCCAAAAAAGAGTTTGAGGAACAGCTAGCCAAAAATTCAAAAAACAATAGTAAAATGTTTTTTAAATACATTAGAAGCAGGAAGCCTGCTAAAAAAGCAGTGGGGCCCTTGGATGATAAAGATATAAAAGGAGCGATCAAGGAAGACAGTGCCATTGCGGAGCGATTAAATGATTTCTTTGCTTCAGTCTTCACGGCTGAAGATGTTACAGAGGTTCCTAAATCTGAGCCAGCCTTTTTAGGCGACAAATCTGAGGAACTCACTCAGATTGAAGTGACATTAGAGGAGGTTTTGGAATTAATTGATAAGCTGAATAGTAACAAGTCTCCAGGACCAGATGGCATTCACCCAAGGGTTCTGAAAGAACTCAAATGTGAAATTGCGGAGTTATTAACAGTGGTTTGTAACCTATCCTTTAAATCCACTTTGGTACCAAATGACTGGAAGACGGCCAATATAACACCAATATTTAAAAAAGGCTCTAGAGGAGATCCTGGCAATTATAGACCGATAAGTTTAACATCAGTACCAGGTAAATTAGTAGAAACACTAGTAAAGAGTAAAATTGCAAGGCACATAGAAGAGCACGAATTGTTGGGCAAAAGTCAGCATGGTTTCTGCAGAGGGAAGTCGTGTCTGTCTAATCTATTAGAATTCTTTGAAGGGGTTAATAAACATGCGGACAAGGGGCACCCAGTGGACATAATATACCTAGATTTCCAGAAAGCCTTTGACACGGTCCCACACCAAAGGCTTTATGTAAATTAGGTGGTCATGGGATAGGAGGAAAGGTCCTTTCATGGATCGGAAATTGGTTAAAAGACAGAAAACAAAGGGTTGGAATAAATGGTAAATTTTCACAATGGAGGGGGGTAACTAGTGGTGTTCCCCAGGGCTCAGTCCTGGGACCGATCCTGTTCAACTTGTTCATCAATGATCTAGAAAATGAGGTAAGCAGTGAGGTGGCAAAGTTTGCAGATGACACCAAGTTGTTCAGGACAGTCAAAAGCAAAAGGGATTGTGAAGAACTACAAGGAGATCTCAGCAAACTGAGTGATTGGGCAGCAAAATGGCAAATGAAATTTAATGTGGGTAAGTGTAAGGTAATGCATGTTGGAAAAAATAACCCAAATTACACGTACTACATGATGGGGTCAAATTTAGCTACGACAGATCAGGAAAGGGATCTTGGAGTTATAGTGGATAGTTCTCTGAAGACATCCACGCAGTGTGCAGCGGCAGTCAGTAAGGCAAATAGGATGTTAGGAATTATTAAAAAAGGGATCGATAATAAGACAAAAGATATCATACTTCCCCTATATAAAACTATGGTACGCCCACATCTCGAGTACTGCGTGCAGATGTGGTCTCCTCACCTCAAAAAAGATATATTGGCATTAGAAAAGGTTCAGAAAAGGGCGACTAAGATGATTAGGGGCTTGGAAAGGGTCCCATATGGGGAGAGGCTAGAGAGACTGGGACTTTTCAGTTTGGAAAAGAGGCGATTGAGGGGCGATATGATAGAGGTATATAAAATCATGAATGGTGTGGAGAAAGTGAATATAGAAAAATTATTTACCTTTTCCCATAATACAAGAACTAGGGGACACCAAATGAAATTGATGGGTAGTAGGTTCAAAACTAATAAAAGGAAATTTTTCTTCACACAGCGCGCAGTCAACCTGTGGAACTCCTTGCCCGAGGAGGCTGTGAAGGCCAGGACTCTATTAGGGTTTAAAAAAGAGCTTGATAAATTTTTGCAGGTCAGGTCCATAAATGGCTATTAGCCAGGGATAAAGTATGGTGCCCTAGCCTTCATAACAAGGGCAGGAGATGGATGGCAGGAGATAAATCACTTGTCTTCTGTTCTCCTTCTCTGGGGCACCTGGCATTGGCCACCGTCGGCAGATGGGATGCTGGGCTTGATGGACCTTTGGTCTGACCCAGTATGGCCATTCTTATGTTCTTATGTTCTTATGTTCTAAGTTCTTGACTGAAATTTTGGTCCCATTGAATTCAGAGGATACTTTATCATTGACTTTGACAGAGACAAGATTTCATCCCCTATATTTGGTTAAGGCATTGATTAGGAACTCAGGGGATATGGGCTTACCTCCTGTGTATCACTGTGCCTGGGATGCCTCAATGTAAGATCTTTTCCCCTGACTTTGTGTGAGTGTTGTCGGGTTAAACCAGTTTAATGTGTGCTGTGTAACAAGCATCACAGAAAAGTAAGTAGATATAATAAGGCTCAGAAATGTTGGGCAGAGCTTGAAGGCAAATATTTTAGACAGTTTAGATTTTCCCATCACTGTTTTCCTTAGTGTGCTTCTAAATAATTAGGGAAATGTTTCGCTCCTCAGTAATGTGAATGATGTTGCAAAATGTGTCTCACATCAGATCACTCAGACAGACTTCGTCTTTCTCTCTGAACCCCCATTCCACTTCCCAGCCTGATCAAACAGGGGGTCAGTTGTTGAATCGTGGCAAGTGCTTTATTTTTTTCAGGGAAGAGAGATGTGTGTGTGTGTGTGTGTGTGTGTGTGGGGACCTGCACCACTCTGCAAAGGTTACAACCATTTTTTTCAAATTTGCTGAAGAACTCAATCATTCAAGAGCCCCAATGCAAGTGAGTAGGAGATGGTCCTTAATAAATAAAGTCAAATGGAACTTTCTGTCACCCCTATTTTAAGAACAGCGCCCTCACATCCCACAATTCACTACACATGTCAAAAGGGGAGTTATTCAAGGTTTCAAGATCATGTATCATTTGCTATTTAGATATGAGTTGTTCATTTTGGGGCTTTTACCTATTCACCAAAATATCAAAAAAAATCAGGAGGTTGTTATTTTTAAACTTTGCAGTTATAGCATTGTGAGCCCCAAAGAGGTCCTTAAAGAGACCCATGTGTTGCCAGACTGTAAGTTGCAGACCCCTGGGTTAGGTGCTGATTAACAATGGGAGAATCAGTGTTTGGTCTGGAAACAGCTGCCTAATATTTTTCCACTGGACAGTTTAATAAATCTTCCTTCCACATGCATGTGGCAGGTAAGAAGCACATACTAAAAGTAAAATTGTATTGCCCACTACAATGCCAATTATTAGATATTAATGGCAGGCGAGCGTGCTTGTGCCTAAACTGGAAAGCAGAAGGTTAATAGGCAAACAGCACCAGAAGATCCCATTTATCAGTTTCTATTTATCTCTCCTTGGGAGGTGGCAGGTTTACAGTAAATACCTTCTGTCCTCCTAATTTCCTAATGATGGGGATAATGATGGAGAATGGTGAAGTCATTAACTAGGACAGCCTCTGTGCATCACTCTGTCAACCACATCTCTCCAAGACTTACAATGAAAAGTGATGGGCCCCAGCTGTTCACCAGATTCTGATCCCCTCCCCCATTCCCCATGCTCACCCCCAAAGGTAGGCTTGGGAAATATTTTCCCCCCAAAACAAGTAAAAGGTGGTGGCGGTTGTTGAAGTGTGACCCTCTGTGTGTACTTTGCTCTCATGTCCTTCTGTCTGAGAAGGACAGGCAGTTTTCCAAACTGAAAATATCTTGGTGCTCTAATATGGCGGAATATTGTTCTCCAAGGACTCCATTTCTAAACTGTGTGCAGAGGGCGTCGTTTTTTGCTCTCACAGCCTGGAAGAGAATAGCCCCACAGACAGTTAGTACTTTTGTATTTATAAATCTCCAAGCCTTTCACAGATCCTTGTTTTACAAAGGGACACGGGGAGATGAGTGACTTGCCTATGGTTACAAAATAAATTGGTGTCAGAGCCCAGGTCGTTCATTTCTTCCCAGCTATCGGTGTAGCCTAATATTAGCTACTTGAAGAAAAACCTGCCAACGAGACAAAGAAGAGGATTTGCCTTTCCAGTAACTGAAAAAAAAAAGTTACTGTTAAATATATATTTTAAAATGGTGACTATTTTAGTGAGTAAATTCGGAGTTCTATTTTAGAGCTATTCACGATATCCCCTTTGTTTTTCATGAGCACTTGGACAGTTGTTGGGCATTTTCATAAATTCTGGAAATTTCACTACTGAATGTTTATCTAAAAGTTCATGCAGGAAATTTGTCATTGGTTAATTGCTGTTCTTCTGTTGTCAAATGTTTCAGTCATTCATTCAGGGAACCAAAACAATAGTGTGTGGCTGAGTAACCAGCCTTCTGACCCTCATGTCTAATAGCCAATAAGTCTTAGTGTTGTTGCTTCAGCCATTCAGAGAACGCCGATGAATGACTAATATAGTTGAGGAAAATCAGGATCAGTTATGGGATCAGATATTAGGAATAACTTTCTAATTCTAAGGCTGTGGCCACACTTGGCCAAAATTTCAAAAGGGCTATGCTCATGGCCAAATTGGTGAATACTAATGAGGCGCTGAAATGAATATGCAGCACCTCATTAGCATGCTGTTGGCTGTGGCACTTACAAAGTGCCACGTTTCAATCATGCGCAGCTTGTCTACACAGGGGTCCTTTTCAAAAGGACCCTGCAGACTTTGATATCCCCTTATTCCTGTCCTACACTGTAGATTACGTGAAATTAAGCAAGCCCTGGAGAACAAATGCACTTTCAGGTAACAATCTTGCACTGCCAAAGAATGGATTAGATCAGTCTTTTTCTATCTGCTGATCGGAATAAGGGGATTTCGAAGTCTGCAGGGTCCTTTCAAAAGGACCCCCGTATAGATGAGCTCCGTGCGATTGCAACGCGGCATTTTGAAAATGCCGCGGCTGGTAGCGTGCTAACGAGGCGCTGAATATTCATTTCAGTGCCTCATTAGTCATCTCGGATTTGGCCATTAGCATGGGCCTTTTGAAATTTTGGCCCAGTGTGGCCAGAGCCTAAAGGTAGTTAAGCTCCAGAACCAGCATCTGAAAGAGGTTGTGGAATCCCCCTCAGTGGATGTTTTGAAAAATAGGTTGGACAAACACCTGTCAAGGATGTTCTGCTGGGCCAGTGACCTCTCAAAATCCCTTCCAACCCTAGATTGCTGTGGTTCCATGAGTTTATGGGGAGGAAGAGTGGTCTTGTGGACTACACTTCTGGAGATGGTTCAATTCTTGTTCTGCCATCGGCAACCTGTGTAATGTTGACAAGCCATTTGAGCTCTCTGCCTGTTTCCCATCAGAGTGGGTAAAAGTACTTTTTAAAGTCAGAAATGTACTGCCATGGTAGCTGGGAGGTGCATAGGTGATATGGTGATCAGGGCCATGAAAGTATTTAAGACTGAGACTGCTGCTACAGTGCCACTCTCTGGTCAGAGGTGCCGTGGTAATGAGGCAATTTGAAGCAGGCTAATGAGGCGGTAATGTGCCTATTCAGTGCCTCGTTAGGATACTGGTGGCTGTATGAACAGACTTTGGGTTGCAGATTGACAGTGTAGAAGGGGGCAGCTTTGAAATAAGCTCCCCACTTTGGCATTCCCTAACTCCCACAGAACTAGATGGGAGTAAGGGAAAGTCGAAGCAGGTCACTTATTTCAAAGCTGCCCACCTCTACGTTATCAATCTGCAATTCAAAGTCTGCACTTCGAAATTCATGCGGCCGTCATTATGCTAATGGAACGCTGAATATGCACATTAGCACCTCATTAGCCTTATTCTCATGGCACCTCCGACGGGAGGGTGAGAGTGTAGAAGCAGCACTGGTTTCAATTCCCTGCTCCACCACAAACTTTCTGCGTGACCTTGGTCAAGTTATTTGTTCACCGCTTGCCTCTGTTCCCCATCTGCAAATGAAAGATGGTTCTTCCCTGCTTTACAGGGGTGGTTTGAAGTCAGCTGAATGAAAGGTTATGGGTGTAGAGGGGCCATATCAGTACCGTAGATAGGAAAAGACTGATCTAATCCATTCTTTAGCAGTGCAGATTGTTTTCTAGTGCTTGCTTAATTTCATGTAATTTACAGTGTATGTCCCCACAGCCCAGGATAAAGTACAAGAATTTACAGTGTTGTGTGATTATGAATGGTGTAGACTAGGGATGTAAAATTGGATGTAAACTGGTAAGTTTAACTGGTTAACCAATCAAAGGGAGGCCAGGCTGGAGCTGTGCCTCTCCTTCCCCCGCCAATGGTGTGCTGGGGACCCAGGCAGCTCTGGCCCAGCTGGAGCTTCTCTGTCTGTGCCACTGCTGTCGATGGCTCTGGGGGAAGGGGGGGGCAGTTCACTGCAGCTGGAGTGGCCACAGTCCCTGGCGTGACATTGGTTGGGGTGCACCAGCCAGGTTGGAGCAGACCTGGTCTGTGGCCTGTCCAGCTGCTCCCCTCCACTCCCGCCTCACCACTGCAGATGAGGACTGCTCGGGGTAGACCGGACCACCACTGCCTGCAGCAGCCCCGCAGGATTGGAGCAACCCCTGCCTGTGGTGGTCAGGAGGCTGCTCCAGCCATTAACACCCCTAGTATAGATACGAGCTAAGGAAATTGTAGCAGGTGCTGCCAAGGTCTGGGCCCCACCTCTTGTAATACCTTTTCATTCTGTCCCGGCAAAGCTCTGCTATTTCTGCTCTCGGTGTCGCTTGAGAACAGTTTTAACTGTGTTGGATCCAGCGATGGGTGCGCTATGTGGGAAAACATTCTCTAGGATTGAGAACAAGGGCTTGTCTACACCTACAGGTAAACCGACATTCTGAAGACGGATCTCTCAGGGGTTGATTTAGTGGGTCTAATAGGGATGCGCTAAAATGACCGCTTCTCATGCCGCTGTCACCCCCAGTACCGCATGGGGTCACCAGGAGGAAGGGAGGTTGACAGGAGAGTTTCTCCTGTTGACCCCCAGCAGTGGGTACGCTGTAGTAAGTCAAACTAAGATGTGGAGACTCCAGCTACTCTATTCACAGAACTTAGTTAGATTTTGCCTCCAAATGTAGACATACCCTATGGTTCCTTTGTGCTTTTAGCAGCTGCTTCCTTGGCATTGGTGTAGTTGACCTCCTACAAAGTTGTCATTTTAAAGACATTTCAGATTATGGCATCAAGGATTTTGCAAATTTCCACAGGACAGCCAAAGATTTCAGCTGGCCTTTTGCAATAATTCTTTCTGAGGACCATGTCCCTGTAGTCGCTTTTGAAGCTTTTAATGCTTTATTTTTAATTGCGAGGCCAGCCCCATTAGAAGTACCTGTAATTTTTTGGTTATGGTGCTTTCTTCAAAGACTTGCATCCATTTCTCCTAGATATTGACTTTTTAAACTTCTTTTTGAGATATTAAATGTAGTGAGGCCCCTTTATCAGTGCTCCCCATCTTTCTCTTAATATGGTTTTCTTGCTTTGGCTCTTAGCCTCTGAACCTACAAGTTTTGTCATTGCTAGTGATTGAGTGTTGTATATCACCCATGAACACATCCATATATTCGCTGCCTGACACATTCTAATTCATGCAGTCCTTCCTTCTCTCGTTCAAAGAATTTATGAGTCCCATCACACACATCTGCTATTTATTTAGGTTCTATTTTTACTATTAGCTATATAAATTTTTATTTGAGTAGGTAGGTGAAAAGAACAGAAGTTCAAGAGGCTTTCTCTCTCCCCGCGCCCTACTGCAACACAAGCTGGAATGACTTTTAAAATAACTCTTCCGAATAATGTGACTCTCTGTATCCATTGACTACAATAATGACACCTGTCATACATTATCTCTGGATCACCCAGGCCAGATCATGTTGCAAAATGACACAGAAGAGGACGAAGTTAGTTGGCTGTGCTGAGAAGCTGAACTAGAAACCTAGAACACACCTCCTACCAGAAGTTAATGAGCCATAAGACCATACTTCCTTCTTGCTAGCTTGGCTCCTGCTACTGAGGTAAAATCTGTGCTGCATCTCCTGAGAGGTACCACTCAACCACACAAATCAGGAAGAGGGGAGGCACATGTGGCTTTTTGCTTTCTTTTTGACACTAGGGTTCTGGGTAGGTGAAAAGGCCCCCATAGTAAGTTAGAGCAGTGTTTCTCAACCAGGGGTACACCAAGGTCTTCCAGGGGCTACATCCACTCATCTGGCTATTTCCCAAGTTTTACAACAGGCAACATAAAAACAGTAGTAAAGTCAGCACAATCTAAAAGTTCATTCAGACAATGACTTGTTTCTACTGCTTCATATGCCTTATGCTGAAATGTAAGTACAATATTTCTATTCCAATTCATTTATTTGATAATAAAATGGTAGAAAGTCAGCGAGTTTTCAGTGGTAGTCTTCTGGGATATTTTTGCATGTCTTTGTTAGTAAATAGTTTTCAAGTGATGTGTAAGTTGGTGGTATGCAAAACAAATCTGACTCCCAAAAAGGGTACAGTAATCTGGAAAGGTTGACTGGAACTTGTTTGAAGACCTCAGGTTACTTAAGGACCATGTTTCTGATCCAGTGGTACAAATACCCTTAGTGGTACTTTATAAAAGGGGGATACTTTTAAAAATAAAAAAGGTTGAGAAACATTGAGTTAGAGCAACCTCCAGGGCTGCTCTAATATACAAAATCCTTCAATGGATGCTTTACACCTCTAGAATCACCATAGCATCAAGCTGTTCCTCCTTCCGTCAGACTGCTGAAGCAGCTTAGCGAGGGCAAAGTGAGATG
The DNA here is from genome assembly GCF_033958435.1 of Carettochelys insculpta. Classification (NCBI taxonomy): domain Eukaryota; kingdom Metazoa; phylum Chordata; order Testudines; family Carettochelyidae; genus Carettochelys; species Carettochelys insculpta. Next base: position 126,450,865 of record NC_134140.1, on the reverse strand, counting down.
CCACAATAGCTCAGTGGTTTGAGCATTGGCCTGCTTAAGCCTAGGGTGGTGAGTTCAAGTCTTGAGGGGGTGCCATAGAGATCTTAGGCAAATAGATTTGAACAAAAAGAGAGAGGGTGCTTGGTTCTGCCAAGAGGGCAGGAGAGTGGACTCAATGGCCTCCTGAGGTCCCTTCTAGTTCTATGGGACGTATATCTTCATAAGAAAGTCTACTGTTTCAAATGTGAAAATCTATTTCCTTTTTGAGCCCGCCAAAATCTGACAAGAAGCAGCACCCTGGAATTACTTTAAACTCAACATCAATGGCGGGCCTTGCTATTGTTTCACTCACGGATTACTTTTTCTCTTGACTATATTTTCCAGTGAGCAACCTGTGAGATGGTGCATGGTTCCTTTTTTCTCTCTTTCAAATGAAAATCATAAAAATAGCCATTCTGGGCCAGACCAAAGGCCCTTCTAGTGCAGTATCCTGTCTTCCAGCAGTGGCCAATGCCAGATGCCCCAGGGGGAGTAAACAGAAAAAGTAATCCCCAAGTGATCCTTCTCCCATCATCCATTTCCAGCCTCTGACAAACAGAGGCTAGAGACGCTGTTCCTACCCTTCCTGGCTAGCAGCCATTGATGGACCTAACCTCCATGACTTTATCTAGTTCTGTTTTGAACACCATTAAAGTCTTGGTCTTCGCAACCTCCTCTGGCAAGGAGTTCCACAGGCTGACTGTGTGCGGAGTGAAGAAAACTTCCTTTTGTTAGTTTTAAACCTGCAGCCTATTAATTTCATGTGGTGACTCCTAGTTCTTATGTTACAGAAACAAGTAAATAACTTCTCCTTATTCACTTTTCCCACAAATCCATCAGCAAATGAGCTACGCTGTTGGTAAACTATCCAGGCCGTGTGCTGGATTTAAAAAAGTAACCAACAAGAAATGTGTGCTGTTTTTCTCTGGTTGAGGGGATGCTAATGACAAAACAAGTCTTTCACCTTCAGCTTGCGAGTTTGAATATTGCCATATTACTGGTGGCTGAGAGGGATTGTCATCTGACCGCTGATAACAGCTCCAGTGTGGTGCCCAAGTGTTTGTATCACAACTCATTGGCTTTTCTGGAAGAGATGCAAAGCTCTGAATCTTCATCAAAATGTCTACCACAGTGGAGCATACAAGCTGGTTTGTCTCTAAGTGCTGCAGCAATCTAAATGTTAAATAATGATCATGATTATAGTCATGCCTTATATACCCTCTGGCTGAGACTTTACTGGGTTATCAGAAGATCTGTTTTTGAAGAATAGACGTGACACCTGCAACATAGAGGTTCTGCTTTCTAATCTGGTCAAAGATAGGGAGGCCAGCATGCTTTTTTTTTAAATACTCAAAGCCCAAGTTAATTTAAGTTAGGAAACATCTACTTCTTTGATTACAAGTAGCCCGAATCCAAACCGTGATGTGTAGGGTTCTTGGGAAGAGCTTTTATTTATCTTGTCTTTCAAATGGGCCAAGTTCTTAGCTAGTGTCAGATTGGCAGAGCTCTGTTGAGTTTGATGCTGATTTATACCAGCTACGAAGCTGGCTAATTGTCTTAAAAGATCTTGAAAAGACAAGGCCAAATGAAGTCAGGCTTTCAAAGAAGAATGTAAAGAATTTCCACTTCTGCATTGTCTTTGGCATCTGCAGGTGCGGGACTAATAAAAAGATGTAGGAGCTGTGGGAGCCTTGTATTACCAGGGTTCATTAACTTTCAAATGTTCCAATTGAGAAATTTCAGAACCCTCCACTATAGACCAAGGCTCAGCCAAGAGGTTCTCCAGAGGCTCAGGTACAGATGTGATTGCCAGTCTCAGAGTTATAAGAAACCTAATACAGTGTCCCAGAAAGTGTCATACTTGAGTTGGAGAGGCTCAAACCAAATAGCTCAAAGAGACTTCAGATCATTTTTGTTCGGCTGTGATAGACGGCCTTAGCTGATGCTAGAAGAGCTCTTTTTATGCCAAGAATTCGGTCAACAAAGTTGCAGTAACTTGCTCAAGTCCCATCCCGATACCTGGACATTAAGAAGCCATATTGGAAGACAAGGGACTTTGACATGAGACATGCAAACATGGGCCGTGATTTGGCAAAGCCCTTAATTTTAGTCGTATGATTAATTCGTGCAGCTGTCCCATTAAAGTTGAATGCATGTATAAAATTACGCATGTGCTTAAGTGCTCTCCTGAATAGGGATTGTTTCCTGAATTGAAGCCAAGTTGTGGGGTTTGTCATGATCATGCAAACTGGCTTTTGTTTAAGTGTTGGGACCTGCTGTTTCGTCCACGGAAAACTTGCCTACATGGAATACAAAAAAAGAGGCAGCGAAAAGAGAGTGTAAGAAAACTGATTCTACTTCACCATCTTGTACTTTGAGACATAAGCTGCAATCCAATTATATGGGGGACAAGATCAAATATATACAGCACTACGGTCCCAAGAAAAGGACGTTCACCCTGGGTGTGCTCTGGAAAAGTGCACCCACCCTGGAAAAATTATAAACTGGACCACACTGCAGCTGCCTGATGTGCTGGTTGCACCCCAAGGCAGATTATAAGAGAGAATGGTGCAGCTTGGGGTTTTTGCAAGGGTTGGCCAGCCATTGTCTCTGGCAGATGCTCCATAGGGGAAGCTACAATTCATGGCTGCCTTAAGAGGTGCACTGAATTATCACATCCCCTGGTTGCCCTATCCACAGTCTTTTTCAGGTTAGACCTCCTCCCCCGGTGCTAACAGGGTACAGACCCTCTACCAAAATGGGCATCCTGTGCTACCCCAACCCGGAGTGAACTTTTTGCTATACCTGCCCCTCCATTGGGTTCTGTTCCCAGAGGCAGGAGGAGATTTGTAGGTATGTGCAGAGGCAATAATTTGGAAGACCTCTGTGCAGTGGTGAAATCTGAGCAATCAGTGTGCATTTTCTCCTCACACAGCTGTGGCATTGCTGCGTAAAATACATGCATAAAAGAATTGTCATGGGGTTTTTGTTTGTGTGGGAATAGAGGTACCATTTAATAGGGAAACCCCTTAGCTGTTGGCCCTTGTTATCAGATACCTGTTACAAATTACCCTCTGCAATGCACCCAGATGTAAATCATGACCAGTATGGAATGACAGTAACTCATGCCAAGTTCTGGGGAACATGGAGCAAAAACCAGCCCAAACCACCATGTTTTGTCAGGCTTTCCCTCCAGACCGATATGCTGAATGAAGCAAGAGAGAGACAAGGTGTGTGAGGTGAATGTCTTTTATTGGACCAACTTCTGTTGGTGGGAGAGACAAGTTTTCCAGCTTTTCTTCAAGAGGGCAGGAAGGTGTGTTAAAGCTGCTGGAGCTTTTAGTTTAAATCTCCTCGAGATGTGGTGATACAGATAATACTAATAGAGCTGATTGTCAGCAACACCTTGAGGATATTCCTGAATCCAGTCGGAGAAAGGGCTCCATGATTTGACCCAGTTCAAAACTATGTCCTTATTTTAAATCTTCATTGATTCATGGGTTCTAAGGAGAGAAACGACCATTAGGTTACCTTTTCTGAGCCCCCATGTATATCACAGGCAGAGAATTTTACCCTGTTGCCTCTGTATGAAGCCTACTGACTTGTAGCTGACTGAAGTATATCTTCCAGTCTTGCTCTGAAGCCATCAAGAAATGGAGAGACTACCATGCTCTCCTGCTTAACCACCCTCACTGTTTAAAAAGTGTGCTTTATTGCTGGGTTGTATTTGTCTTGCTTTGGGTTTGTTTGCCTCTTCAAGGTACCGTACAAACATTAACTAATCAACTGTTGGTAGCAATGACCGACTGCAGTGGTTCGCAGCCTACTTTTCGCTTTGGGCTGCATCTGGTTTACCTGAATGGCCCCCAGGCTGTCGTGTGGGCCACAGCTCTGTGCTGAGTTGCAGGTTGAGAATCACAGATTGGTAGTAGTTTAATACAGAATTTTCTCTCTTCTTATTTTCCCCACTTCCCTATATTCCCAGTGGGCACTACGTCTGATGGGCAGCTTGGTGCCTTTGTTCCTCCACTAACTTCTGCGTTGAAACGTAGAAATACACAGAATGGCTGAGTTTTTAGAGCTTCCTTTTCCTCTCATGCCTTTAACATCCCGTAGAACAAATAGTCGGCCTGGGTTGAGCTGAGCCACGTCAGCTGTTTCGGTGGCTACCTTCTCAGCTTTGATGCCTGAAGCATGATACAAATCAGGCGAAACAGAAGAGACAATATTAAACATCTGTTGACTTCTAAATAAGGAGAAATCACATTAGTCACTATGCAAGCAATCTGTATGGTAATTTCATAATGGCCGCCTCGTGTCTTCCTTTTAGAAAGCAAAAGAGAGAGGTGAGATAGATACCCATCCTCAGTATAAAGGTGTTTAATGTTCATTTACCTATAATTGTTCAGTGGTAACTTTTCTTTATGGAGAAAGCAAACACAATTCAAGATCTCTTCAACCAAAGAAGTTAACTTGGGAGGTGGGGAGGGAAAGCTCTCGGCAACAAGTCTTTAAAATGTATAGTCTTATAAATATTGTTGACCAAGGGAAGAAATGTCACTGAAGCATTTTAATGTCCGTCCAAAATATTTGCTTCAATTATATATAGCAAACAGCAGTATGTGACTCAGAAATGCATCTTAGCTGACTGCACACAGGCATTGAAATCTTATCTCCAAGTTCATTTTAAAGGTTACAAGATCGAGTTTAATCTTTTGGTTTTCCATGTGACTCAACAGCTTTTTAGAGCTTTTCTGTATCCAACTACTGTTGTTATGAGAGCTGCTGGGGGTCACAAAGTAAAATTTAACAACAAATGAGAGAAGGATGTGTGTCCACAGGGCACGGCGGGTGCCACTGCTAGGGATGCCTGAGCCTGTTGAAGTGAATGGAAGCCTCTCCACTGATTTCAGTGATTTCCATATTGCAGAGATGCTCTACACCAAAGGAAGGGCAGAAGGCAATTGCTAAGTATAGTCTTAATAAGTAATGCTGCTTAAATTGTGTGCTGAGTGAAGGTTTGGAGGTTGGGGTTGGTGGACCAAGCAACTCAGAATTTGGCTGCTTACTTGATTCTGACCTCTTGAGTAGGCTGTAAATCAATGGTGGGCATCCTGTGGCTCATGGACCCTCCTTCACCTCACTGAGCCCGTGGCCTGCTGAGATTTCACTTGTGGCCCCACAGCTACCCCTACCCCACATGCCTCCCGTGCACCATATCCCTGATCTGACCACTTCTCCCCTCCCTCCTTCAGCTGGCATGCTGCAAGCAACCTGCAACTCAGCACAGAGCTGTGGCCCACATGACAGCCTGGGGGCCATGCAGGTATACCAGATTCAGCCCAAAGTGCAACGTAGGTTGAGAACCACTGCAGTCGGTCATTGCTACCAACGGTTGATTAGTTAATGTTTGTACAGTACCTTGAAGAGGCAGACAAATCCAAAGCAAGACCTCTCGTGTACCAGGGCACAGGAGCCCCATGTCCTGTGTTTCCCTCCTAGCACTTTCAGAGCACCACAAATTGCCTGATTCACACTCTGTCCCCGCTCCTCTTCCACCCTCCCAGAGCTAGACTGCTGCTAATCAGCTGTTTGCAACATTCCAGCTGAAGGAGGGAGGGGAGGAGTGGTCAGTGCAGGGATGTTGTGCACCAGACGCATGTGGGGCAGGGGGAGCTGTGGGGCCACAAGTGAAATCTCAGTGGGCCACAGGCTGCTGTGACCCAGTGAGGTGAAGGAGGTTCCCGCTATTCATGATTGCCCCTCCTTGCTGTAAATTTTACCTGACCAGGCTTGGTTGTGAAATGTCTGGAACTTTCTGCTTCCATTTTGTTACACAAGAGAGTGGCTGTAGGCTTTGTAGAAACCTGTTGTCCACATTTCAGACCAGGGCTGGGTTGGAAATTGTTTTGCTGCCCTGGGGAAATTTTAGAGATTTCAAAGTTTGTTTGTTTGTCCCCCGTCCCCCCCCGCCCCCCGCCCCACATTCTGCATTAGGATGAAGCTGTTCAGATTGACCTTAAATGCGGAAGTATAATGGCATGTGCTAGAAGAGCAACGGGGGGAATGTTAGCTTAGTGTGTCACTGCCTTCCAAATTAAGCAAAGTGAGGTCTAATTTTTGCCATTCCTGTTTGCATTTCCCTTTAAAACCATCTCATTCCGTATCCCTGATCTCTGAATTACAGTCCAGCACAACCACAGATATTTAACTTCATCTCTACCTACATGCACAACAAAAAAACTCAGGCCCGTGAAGCGACATATTGTATGAAATCGAAAATCTGAAAAAATTTGGAACTTGGTAAAGCAAAGCGTTCACTTCGACCAGCGACAGGTCCAGCATGTGGGTCTGAGAGCAGATCGGGATCATTGTATTACTGAAGTATTAATAAATGCACTTGTAGTTTAATATATTAGTTATAGAATTTATTAGGAATACACTTTGTTAGACCCAACAGAAAGTGTTGGCCTAATGTGCTCGTCACTGCACGTAGTGAAAGAGACTCCCTGCGCTCATAAAGACTTCATTGTCTAAGTAGATGACAGACAAACAGAGGCACAAGGAGGGGCAGTGACTTGTGAAAGGTCACAGAGCAGGATGGTAGCAGAGCTGGGAAGAGAGTACAGTAAGACCCGAGTTCCTGTAACCCCCGCGTAACTCAAATTTTTGTGCAAGTCGGGGTGGGGAGCCAGGAACTAGGCTGCTACTTGGTTCCCAGCTCCCCCTCCCCCCACCCCACCCCGGCTTATGGGACCCGGGAAACGGAACAGTCCAGGGCTGGTCGGGTTCCTGGCTGCTTCTTCCTACCTTAACCCAGCAGCGCCACTCTCAGGCTGACAGCCATGCAGCTGGGGGAATACAGGGAGAAGGGGCTCTTAGCCTGCCTAGCTGCCTGCAGCTGCAGGCAGCTAGGCAGGTTGACAGCTGCAGAGCAGCTTTACAGCGAGTTACACACAACTCGAAGCCATGTATGTCAGGGGTATACTGTATCAGTCCATTGTCCTGTCTGCTGGGCCATGTTGTCTCTTCTACCCAATAGTGGGGTAAATTCTTTACCAACTTACAGATCAGAATATAAACAGCACAGCCAGCGTTCTCTGTAAGCTGAATGCTTGTGCAGCCTCAAGTGCTGCACAGCTGATTAGCAGAGCGCTCACAGCTGACAGTGTGTGCTTCTATTGGTGGTGCACACCCATGTGCGCATTGGTGCACATAACAAAAAATTTATTCTGCACACATATGGAAAAATATTAGGAGACATCCTGACTACAACCCTGCCAAAGTCAGTGGGGGTCCACGAGTTGTTCAGCCAGCGAGGAATTTCAGATCACTGACCGCTATAAACTGCTTAGTGCCGTTGGTACAAATTAATTTTTGAGCCGCAAGCTGCCATTCAGATCTCTGAAAGGAAACATTGCAAATCTGGAACTCTTTTCTGTGGGTGGCTGGAGGGGGAAGAAGACTGCCACATTTGTAATATATTCATATCCAGGTGCACTAATGCATGTGGTACATCTCCATATACGCACAACACTCTAGTGACAGACATTTAAAAAGTAAGATCATCATTATTTTACAAAGTGCCATCTGGACATCCACTGCGTCATGCCGCAGGGTGTTTTTCAGAGGTATGCTGTGTCTCCAGGGGCGCTAACAGGAGGCTTAAAAAGAAGTTCCAGGAACTCCAGGGACCCCACCAACACCTCTCCTTTGCTTTCTCAGAAAACATTAGCAGCAATTCCCCCATAGGAAGGCTTGCATTTTGTAGGATCTCAGAGACCTCACAACTTTTTTTCCAGTTAGAACTGTTTGTATGAGGTACCAGTTAATGAAGTGGTAATGATCTCAGCCCGGCATTCAGTAAGCACTTTATTTTATTTGGGATCTGCGCTCTGACAGCGAGAGTGATGCTTTCATTATTCTCCGTGTACCCTTTCCTTCCTTTCCTGGCTCCCATTAACAGTGATAACCCATGCAGTTTACTGCCATTAACATTTTTCTCCCGATAAACCATCTGTGACATAGAGACCTTGAAGCTGGGAGTTCTGGCCATGGTACTCAATAGACTATGCACACAGCTTTTTCAGAGGTAACCGCTGTAAAAAATCAGCAAGACCATGGCAGTGTTACGCCTGCCTGTTCTGGATTCTCTGTCATTTAGCCCTCCCCCTGCATTAATCATATAAAATGTAATGCATGTTCACATATTCCATCAGCCAAAATTGTTTTGCTTGACTATGCAGGATGCATTTAAGGCCCGGGTGAACATTTCTGTCCCTTTTGCTGTTCTGGCTGTTGTATTTAATCAAAGAGCTGGAAGGAAAAGTTCTCATTAGAGAGCTGCTTCTTTTTCCTTCCTTCCTTAAGCCTGCATGTAACTAATAGATGCTCAAGAGATGCCTCGTTTCTGTCTAGGGTTTGGCCACTTGACCTAATCTTGGCTTCAGGCAAAAGGAAGAGAAAGCCCAAACTATCAAATAAACAAGTTATGGCACTATAAACATGCTTTGCAGGTATGAACATAAAACACAGGACTTCTCTCCAAATGGCTGCAGCTTTGAGACTAAAGACATTGCGTGATATAGCAGCAAGGTTCTGGAATTTGTGATGACAGTAAAAATTGTTCCAGACCTTTTAGTGAAAATAGGAGGACGTGGAATAAATCAACTTATTGTTTGTAATACAGTAGTGCTTGGAGGCCCCCAGAACAAGCTCAGGCCGTGCTGGGTTTATACAACGCAACGAGAGGCAGTACTACAGCAAAAATCCTACAATTCAAACAGAGAGGACAGGTGAAAATGGCAGGGGAAAAAGATGACCCATCTAAGGTGACACAGGAGATCAGTGGCAGAGGCACAGGAATTAGACCCTAGTTATTCTGCTTTCCAGGCTGGGGATCACACAGCTTGCAGTTTGTATTAAAGTTTAGTGTGTTCCGACAGCTGTTTTAACTCTTAATGACAAACAGCTAATGCCCAATATGTTGAAATGTCTTTTCCTATAGACAAATTCCAGATTAAATCTACAGATACTTCACAGGACAAAAACGGGTGCTGAAAAGAAATCTGAACAGACATTTGAGCTGGACAACACTTGCAAAGGTTCTCTCATGATGTACATGTACAGGTTGAACTCCTTTCCTCCAGCACATTCAGGCCCCTCATGATTTTACTTCGCTAAATGTCTGCTTATCATGGTTGTGGCCAAGTTTCCTGTGGTCCCATAAAGTTTGTTTCCAGCCATCAGTCCTGGCTCTTAGTGTTCTCTGTTGTTATTTCTCTGTAATTTACCCTTAAATGTCTTTTGAGAGACCAGTAAGTGGTGGGAGCGTTGGTAATGCTGCTAGACAGTATTGATCTTCTGGAGTCTGGCAAATTCTCTTGTTTGGCACCAGTCAGGTCCTGAGAGTGCCAGACTAGAGAGGTTTACAGTAAACCCTCGAGATCCATGCAACTTGGTTGCAGGTATCTTGGGTTAACACAACTTGCTGCCCCTGACAGGAGCAGTTTCCTGATTTGCCCCTGGTTCCTGGCTCCCCTCTACTGGCCAGAGCCAGGAAACTGTTCAAGGCTGCTGCCCTGGTCAGTTTCCTGGCTCTGCAAGGGGAGGGGAGCCAGGAGCTAAGAGCCAGGCTGATGCCTGGATCCCAGCTCCCCACCGCTTGTAGTACACATTTGGTTCACGGATCTAATCCTAAGAAGTGCCAAACTCCCCAAGCTTCCATTGCCTTCAGGCTGAGTTACAGGTGCTCAGCACCTGCTCAGATCAAGCTGTTGGGTACTGTGTTCTAATCGTACTAATTCTGGATGGATGGACGGACAGACAGATTCCAGCCTGCTGATATATCTGTGGGCCCCAGTTGACAGGTTCTCTGCTTTCAAGAAACATTGACCTCTGGAAGAAGCTAACTAGGTCCCCCTCCTCCTGTTTTCAGGGTGGTGAGAAAACCCTTTTGGTAGCACATGCTGTCCATGAGGTCTGGAGGAGCAATGGATTTTATTTGGAAAGGTATATTCTGAGAAAAGCCATAATAGACAGAACTTTGGTTCCTGTTGCTCTAGAAGGTGTCTGTGTGTGCATGTGCGTGCCAGGGGGAGAGTAATTTAACGCCTGAGAAGAGCCACGCTGCCACTGATGAACAGTCAATCATTTGAGGAACATAAATGGGATGATTCATGTGAGATTCTTCTACTCCTGTTGGTGAGCCGATCCTCACAGGAGTTGTCCTGCTACAAAAACTGCAGCCTGGCCCTGCATGATCTTCAGGGTTTGGAGGGATTTCTTTTTTTTTCCAGTGAGGCTGAATCTGTCAATTGTGTCTTGTTGCTTAATCAAAACACAATCCAAATTCGATATGTGGCATTTGTATAGAAGGCTGAGTTGACGTGCCGATGTGCTAGGGGAAGCAACGGCATGTTTAGAATATGGAGTACTCATTTTGTACTCAGGTATGGTTTCTTCCAAATGATCACAGGGTTGAAACGATCAACGAATATGCTTATAGGCATGGGCTCATGAACTGTTGAAATGGCTTTACTTAATGGGCCTGAGTGGTTTAGTTATACCCTACCTGAGGCCAATGGTGACTCTGACAGGGCCGGCACCAAGTTTGTTCGGTCCTTTGTGTCAACAAATGTAAAATGTCTCAGGTAGAAGGTAATGTTTTATTGTGACCCTCTCATCTGAATATAGAGTGCTTCACCTTTATAGCTCTTCACAGGCTGTTCTGATGTAAGATGAGTGATCACACATAAAGCAGATACTGATTCGCATAAAGGTATGTGATCTTGGGTATCGGGTGATGTAAGGGGCCATGGTTGACACAAGCTAAATGTGGTTCAGTGGTGTGAACCTGCTGCAAAAAAAGCAAACGTGATTCTGGGGTGCATTCACAGGAGTGTTGAGAGCAAGACAGGAGAAATCATTCTTCTGCTCTACTCTGTGCTGATTGGGCCTCAATTAAGGTATTGTGTCCACTTTTGGGCACCACGTGTCAAGAGGGATGTGGAGAAATTGGAGAAGATCCAGAGAAGAGCAACAGGAATGATTAAAGGTCAGAAGCACATGAGCTGTGAGGGAAGACTGAAAGAGTTGGGCTTATTTCATTTGGAAAACAGAAGATTTAGAGGGCACATGATAGCCGTTTTCAAGCACCTTAATAGAGGATGGCAAGGAGGAGGGAGAAAAATTGTTCTTCTTGGACTTTGAGACTAGAACAAGGAGCAATGGGCTTAAACTGCAGCAAGGGAGGTTTAGGTTGGACATTAGGAAAAACTTCCTCACTGTCAGGGTGGTTAAACACTGGAATAAATTGCCTAGGGAGGTTGTGGAATCGCCATCACTGGAGATATTTAAAAGCAGATTAGACAGACATCTGTCAGGGATGGTCTCGACAGTGCTTGGTTCTGCTATGAAGGCAGAGGGCTGGACCTCTCAAGGTCCCTTCCAGTTCTAGTCTTCTATGATTCTATGGTTCCAAAAATAGAACATAAGTTCCACAAGCAAAACTCATGTGTGGCTGTGGCAGGTAAGACTCCCAGTCAGGGATCAGGCCCCTGTTGCACTAAACTGTCAAAAGAAGTAACATGAAACTGGTTTCTGCGCTAAACTGCTTGCAGTCTAGACAATGTGCTGTGGGGAGGAAGGAGAATGCATGGTATCAGTAAAGACTTAGGAGCCTTTGAAAACATTAGCCAAATGATTAAGGGGCCAAGGACTGGTTTTGAAAAGTCATATGGGTACTTAGGAGTCTCAAGGTAATGGTGAGATTTTAAAAAGTGCCTCAGGAGATTAGGCCCCTGAGTTCCACTACATGACAATGGGATTTAGTCACCAAGTTTATGGAGCACACACTACCCCAAGTGACTGAGTCATTTGTGAAAATGGGACTTAGGTTCGTGTCACTTAGTTGCTTTTGACAGTTGTATCTGTAGGCCCTTTTTCAGAAAAGCTCTTGAAACATGGACTTGCCCATGTGCCTGAATAAGGACAAACTTAAGCACGTGGTTAGGGTGCTTTCCTGAAAGGGGCCTTATTAAGTGTCAAAGTGGTTTCAAAAGCTCAGGCAGCCCGCAGCCTGCCTTTGGCCCCGTGACTTCTGTGACTTACCGTTAGCACCTGCAATATGCTGGGCTTCATCCATGCATAAGGACTATGCAGATCTTGTCCAAAGAGCAGGGCTAAGTGTAAATACAGTTTGAACCTCTCTGGTTCGGCACCCTCAGGACCTAGCCGGTGCCACACGAGAGGTCTAGCAGCATAAGCAACACTTCCACTGCTTACTGGGCTCTCAGAAGACATTTAGGGATAAATGACAGCTAAAGAACAGCACAGAACACTGAGAGACAGGACTGCTGGCTGGAAATAAACTTTATGGGACCATGGGAAAGTTGGCCAGATCCATGATAAGCGGTTGTCCGGCTAACTAAAATCAAGCCAGATTACGGATGTTGCTGGGTGAGAAAGTGCCAGACTAGAGAGGCTCAACCTGTGTTTAATTCAGACCAAGTTTTTTTCCGTCTTCATGTGGTTGTAATACCTTTGACATCTTTGAGGCATCCCAGAAGGCAGAATTTGGACTGATGTGTTGAGGGGCAGCCTGGGTGGTGTGTAAGAGAGGCTTTCCCGTCCCAAAAAGCCAGAGGTGGTCTTGCCCACCACACTCCAGCTGGCTGGAGGGGCTGGGGCTTCAGCTGTGCTGTAGCTGCCCGACTGGCCATCTGGGAAAGCTTGGGCAGCCAGAGCCATTCAGCTGCCTATCTGCCTGCTGCTTGTGGGGGCTGCCGGGACAGGGAGAAGCTAGGGTTGCTCAATCCTGGGGTGGGGGAGGGATGTGACAGTCTTGTTGCGAGGGGACAGGACAGGGGCCAGTGGCCACAGTGGGGGCTGTACTCTGGTGGGCATGGAAGGTTGGAGGGGCTGGGACTTGCCTATGAGGGGCAGTGAGATGGAGTAGTCAGGGACTCAGGAGATTTGTGTGCTATTCCTGGGTCTGCCACTGATCTGCTGTGTGACCTTGGTCAAGTCACTTCACCCACGCATAGCTCTATTGCTTCTCCCACTCTTTGTCCCATCCCTCTCAGGGTGTGTCTATGCTGCAAAAAACAAACAAAGACCCACCCCTTGACAAAGGCAGTGACTCTGAGCCAGAGTCAGCTGCAGAATATAATAGAGCTGTTCCTGCTCAGGCTGGAGCCTGAGCTCTGAGATCCATCCTCCTGTCTGGGTTCCAGAGCCTGAGTAGAAATGTGTGCACCGATGTTTTTAGGCCCATAATGTGAGCCCAGGTCAGTTGACTCAGGCTTTACGACTCGCTGGCATGTTTGGTTTGGTGACTGTTTGCAGTGCAAATGTCCTCTTTGGTTGTACGTACGCCTGGGCAGGGTCTGTGTCTTACTGTGTGTTTGTACAGCTCTGTGCGCAACAAGGCCCCGATCACACTTGTGCCTTTCAGAAACTACTGCAGTGCAAACCACAACAGCAACGATTGAAACCTTTTATGTTCAGGTGCTGTGTGGGGGGAGCTGAGCAATGTTTGAGTGAATAACCTGTGTGATGCTTTGCCTCATTTTTAGAATTGTGCGCAAGCAGGTCAGAGCTCTCTCCAATTAACTGTTCTTTTGACCTGCCCTCAAAGTTATTTCTTCTCACAGTTCCTTGTCTCCCTTCACGTGCTGCAACCCCCTTGTGCACTGGGATTGGGAATAGTGGAGTTCACGGACTGGTGAGTTGGGAACAGTTTCCGGGGAGGAGGGAAACCTTTAGTTAACCCTGAGCAGAGCTGGAATAAGGCGGAGGGGTTGGTGGGCTTCTTACTATGCTCAGCCGGCGATCTCCGTGGAGCTCTGGGGCAATAGGAAGCACTCACGCTCAACCTGAAGCAGTGTGAGCTATAAACGTGGCACAAGCATTAGTACAGCAGTTCCCAGCCTTTTCCAGACAGGGCCCATTTTGACAATCCAGGAAGATTTGTTCACCCAGGCCATAACTCGCTGATTTTGCACCTAAGGCAAGAATATAAAATTCCGCCATGAAGCTATTGAGAGCTGCATGCCAGTCCCAAGCCTGGATGAAGGAGGAGGGTTGGTCAGATGTGTGTCGATGCGCTGACCGTCAAACAACAATACGAATGAAATCTGATGCCAGTACAACCAAATGTTAAAAAAGATGCTGGCTCGGCTGTCGCCCGGATAAACAAGGTCCGCGATACCAATCGAGCGAGCAGGGTTGGGTCGATAAGTTGGTTATCAAAAGAAAATTGCACCTAACGATATGCTATCCATTGGAACATGGAATGTCTGAACACTGTGGGCGACTGGAAAATTAGAGCTACAACTATTTGGACATATTTGCAGAATAAACGACGAATGAAAAATCAAGGCCCTAGTATTCGGCATAATGGACGGTTCGACTAGGAGAGGCAGACCCCACAGAGAATGGATAGATGATGTAGTAGATTGGTGCGGAGCTGGTCTACAGAAACTAAGCCACTCTGCACTGGACAGGGAAAGATGGAAGGAAATAGTGAGAGAGGCATCAGACACCAACGGGCACTGAGCCCCCGGTTATTGATGATGATGATGCAAGAATATACAGTTGTGCCCCCTCATGTTTATATATTCACAGTAATTATTTCAGAGAAAAAGGGAAAGTACGTTAATAGTAAAATAACACTACATTTATTATAGTTAATTATTATTTTATTATTATAGTTGATCTGAGTTGTGGGAGGTAAAGACCCTCATCCCCAAACTGCTCCCCTCCCCACTCCCCCTACCTTAAACCCCACACTCAGAGGCTGGGGAGGTTGGAGGAGTCATTCTCAGGGGCTGGTGTGTGTGTGTGTGTGTGTGTGAGAGAGAGAGAGGGAGGGAGGGAGGGAGGGAGACGGGCCACGGGGGGGAGGGTTGAATGGGGGTGTGTGGTTGAACCGAGCTGCGTGGGGTGGGGGGAGATAGAAACAAAAAAAAAATGAAAACTGACAAATCAGCTACATAGAACCAGGGGGCAGGGCAAAGGTTACTTACTGCAAGCGTCTATTAAGTGGCTTGCCTGGGATGGCTAATAATATCAAAAGGTGGAGAGGCTGTCTTTGTAATGCATAATTTCTTCTCTATTGATAGAGGTAGCAGCTGGATGTGGCAGTGTTAAGGAGCTGCAAATGGCTCCTTTAAGAGCCACATGCAGCTCCGAGCTGCTGGCGAGCCTTAACAAATCTAACTGCGACCCATGTTTGGGTCCCAACCCATAGGTTGGGAATCCCTGCATTAGTGGGTTCTTCATATTCTGCAGCTTTGGCCAGGCTGCCTCAAGTGGCCCCATCAGGATTCACTGCAGAGATGAGACGGGAGATAAAGGGAAAGAAGACAGGCAGAATGGAAGGGAATGTGCGTTATTCCCCCCTCCAGGGTCACATTAAATTTAAGTTTCTTTGTTAACAGTTTCATAGTGTATTACACTCTGACCTTGCAGAGACAACCTGAAAGTATCTTCCTCTTTCTGTGCTCTCTGCTTTTAATCTTCTTCAAGAACAATAAAGATACTTGACTCTGGAGAGCTCCTGGAGGAATTAGGTTCACACTCTGAGAAATGGCTTTGTTTTAGGAAGAGAGGTGGAGGAATATGAGTGGGGAGGACGGGGAAAATTTAGGGAGAATAGGCCCAGATCTGTGTTACACGGATCTATTTGACCTCTGGGTACTCTGAGTGTCTAGGGTCATGGTATGGAATCTTCTTGTCGGGTTATGGAGATGCTCTGTAGCCACCACTACAGCCTCACAACACAACAGGTTCTATTCTTTGTATTACAGTAGTTCACCTACAAAACTCCAACTAAAGAGGGGACCCCCATTGTGCTAGGTGCTGTACAAAGAAGCAATTTCTGCTCTGGAGAGCTTATAGTCTACATAAAGAAGATGGCTCCAGGAAGTGCTCTTATCTCCATGCGAAAGACTGAGGCACTGAGAAATTAAGTGACCCGCCTAACGTTGCTTAGTAAAGTAGGGAGCAGAGCTAGAAAATGGACCCAGATCTTCTCACTATCAGTTTGGTGCCTTCATAAGACCTTCTGTACAAAAGTTGCTGTATCTTCTCTCTGGTCCCTTGGTCCTGCAGTCTTTATTGCCCAAATCCTCCTCCCTACTGGAGGGGAAGATTCTGCAAAGCTGTTTTCCACAGCCAAATAGGGCATTTGTGAGCTGTATGTTACATTTCAGACCTTAAACAGAAAGCTCAGCAAATAAATAAAAGAACACGCCATGTGCAGGTCAGCAACACAGTCTCTGACATAAGAAAAAGTATTTGCCTTCACAGGTGCTAGAACTAGGGGAGCAGGGGGAGCTGCAGCACCCTCTGACTTGAAGTGGCTTCCATGATATCCAGAGTTTGCAGTTGGGTTCAATGCCTCTGAACACCCCAACTGCACGAATTCTTCTAGCACTGTTGTTTATCTTCTGTTCCGTGGTGCAGTCTATCCCATGCCACAAATGTAATATGGACAATGACAATACAGATAATGTTTATGCAGCAAACTCAGGCCTTGAGCTGCTTCCAGTGGGTGCTGGACCAGGCTGTCTGTGCAACGTGATGCTGAAACAGCGTACGTTGCAGGACTCTAATATGCTCCTGGAAGGGACTGATACCTGCTTTCATGTGGAGTGAAAGGGGAGAAATGCTATTTCTGTTCCTAGTGCTTTATTTCTTGCTGTACCATGTCCCAGATGCTGAGCAGGATCAGATCTACCTATGTCTTTTTTACTTTGTCTGTTACAGGTGCATTTTCTTTTTCTCCAGAATAGAAATTGTCATCTGGCAAAATGTTTGATGGCAGAGGAACTCCAGGCAAGCTTTTTGAATGGATACCTAATGATGCCTTTCCGAATTGGCTCTCAGAGGGCATAGGTGAATAATAAAAGAGTCAGCCTTTGCATTCTGCTGGAAGCTAAGCAAAAGAATACCCAAGTCAAGCCCTAAGATGGGCTTGGGTATGTGATGGCCTGTTGGAAGCCTGAATCTCTATTCACACCTGTGCTGATGAAACTTGTGCAGTTTGCAGCAAACTCCAAAAGCTTCCCTTTTGATTTGTGTGGACTTGCTTTCTGCTTTGTTTAGCGTCCTTGAAACAAAGGCAGTTTCCCTTCTCCTCTGGGCATGTGGGATACGGCTGCTCCCACCACATATGGGCATGCAGTGCATGCCAATTGTGTGGGTAAATCAGGTTAACATCTCCAAAGCCAGCAGCACAACTGAAAAGGACACGTGAGCCATGTTATACAGCTCTATTTGACTCCAGCTTTTAACTTGGCTTAGAAGATTATGAAGAGGGTCTGGGTGAAGGCTAGCGATGAATGAAATCAATCACGTTCTGCTTAACTCAAATCCTCCCTGCAGATTTCACTGATCGTTGTGTTTTTCTTTCTCTCTTTCAACTCTTCTGTGGGGTTACTGCGAACTGTGATTTCATATTCCACACCAGAGACAGTTGCATTTCATGGTGGTGACTGAAACAAACACTGGCTATTTAGCAAAAATTGAGCTCAGAGATTCACAGAAGAGACTCCAGTAATCTGTCCTGTGCGTATGTGTGAAATGCCTATAGGCCTAGATCCAACTCCCATTGAAAGCAATGGAATTAATTCTTCTGCTAGGGGTCTATATCACAGAGGATAAGATCCTGATGTTTATCACTGGATTTATTCCTTAGGCCAAATAGAAATTTATGCTTTTGGTGCTTGATTTTGTGCCATTAAAGTCAATAGACTCCAGCTAGTGGTGCTGAAGGTCTTTGTATTTGGTTCTCAGGGCCCACCACAGTCTAGATCAGTAGTTTTTAACCAGTTCTGCGAGAACTGGCCAAGTGTGCCATGAAGTTTTGTGAGTTTCCCCTCACTGTGGCTCTTTGCAGAGCTGCCACGGGAGGGCAGGGGGAATTCGCAGCCTCACACCCGCTGGGACTCAAGCATCAAGGCTGCCTGAGTCCCAGCTAGTGTGTGGTTCGTCGATATACCCTCCATGGTGGCTCTTTGCGGAGCCACTGTGAGGGGCAATGCCAGCCCTGCAGCACCCTGTTTGCACTGGGATGCAGCTGAAATGCTGCTTCCTGGCCTGAATGAGCTGGTGCGGAGCCCAACCCCTCCATTGTGGCAAGCGGGAGGGAGAGACGGCAGGAACCGGTTGCAACTGGGATGTGGTTTAAATGCCACCTCCCAACTCCAACGGTCTGGCAGGGAGGCGAGCCTGCTCTCTGGAGCCATCTCTCGCACCCTCGAGTAATTGAGTAGCTGCTGAACTTTTCAGTGGTTACTTGTTTACTCAACATCCCGAGCCTGGCGTTGAGCAGATTTTGAAAATGTGTCTCTGCTCGCTGTCCAAGGTGGTGGATTCTGTGGTGGATTCGAAACATTAATGTATTTGCTCCTTGTTTACCTTGTTGTATGCACTATTATGTTGCAAACCTCTCTCGTAAGACCATAACCATGGTAAGTATAAATAAATGGGATATTTATGAGAAACTGATTCAACTGAAAAAAATGGGTGTGCCATGGAGTTGTTTCTCTCATTGAAGTTTGCTGCATCACTGAAAAGATTGGGAACCTCTGGT
Source organism: Carettochelys insculpta (assembly GCF_033958435.1). Lineage (NCBI taxonomy): Eukaryota > Metazoa > Chordata > Testudines > Carettochelyidae > Carettochelys > Carettochelys insculpta. The sequence continues at coordinate 126,432,246 of NC_134140.1, read as the reverse complement.
CTACAGGTTGGTGGTCATGGTTCATTATACACTGGCTCAGCAGAATTCAATTTTATATTTGTATAATTTTGGCTGATACCAGTGTTTTTAGTTGAAGCATCTTTTAGTTTTACTTCAATAGAAATGTTCACGGTAGTGGAAAGCTGGAGCTGGCCAGCCTAGAGGGGAATCAGACGGTAATTTGCATAAAGAGTAGAGTTGCTAGCCAAAAAGTTAAAGCTTTACAACGATTAAAACATGATTTGTCAATGTCACATGTCAAAATGTATGGAGCAAATATCCTTAAACCAAACTCTTTTGGTTCTGCAGCTGTATTTTTTTACTTTGCCTATATGTAAATAGTTTTGTGTATGTTTGGGGAAATTTACTGACATTTACTCATAAAAATTGAATTGTACCCAAAAGCTCACTGATGTCAATTGTGCGTAGAGGGGGAAATACATATGAAACATGATTGTGTCTGGTGCTAGTGTGTGTGCATATGGGGAATGGAGGTAGTAGCAGCGTGTGAGGAAAGAGTGCAAGGAGCTGTCCCCTTGCGCTGGCTGTCCCTGAGCTCTTTCTGGGTGGTGCGGCTCTTCAGAGTATCTTTAATGTGAGCCGATATGTCACGAAGCAGAGCAGTCAGTGGTGGGAGGAATTTGTACATTCCAGGGTCAGGGCATGTGTGGGAGTAAAAATGAGCTAAGTTTTGTAGGGGCATGTTCCTTGCTCACCCTGCAGCCCCACAGCTGGAGATGCTGTGCCTGCTCCTGCTTCCTACCTGCTTCCCTTATGCACACCCCTTTCCAGGGTTTGTTTCTTTAACACGCACGGAGGTTTCAGTAAGCTCATTTTCAAGACTTCTCCCACTTTTTTGAAAACTATTTTATGATCAGAGGAAAATACAGCAAAGAAATAAAATCCAGAGCCCTGTCTGCACTTTTTGTTCTGACTTGTAACCCTCACCATCCTCTTGAAACTCCTCTCTCCTGCCACGATGCCTGCTATCATGCTCTGTGCCGGTTACCGGCTGGCGTGACTGCTGCTTGCTAGGTTAATGTTCCATTGCCACTTTGTGCTCCTCTGTTTATGTCTTGTCGCATCTTATACTCGAGGCTGTAAGCTCTGAGGGGCAAAGCCCATGTTTTTGTTGTATGTAGTCAATGACTAGTCTAATGTGGCCCCAGTCCTTGAGCTGGTTCTTCTAGAGATACCGCCATAGTAGTAATAAAGTCCTTCTATTTATAATTTGTCATCCTTCACTTTTTACTATCTACTTGAGAGCTTGTGCTCCTCAAGAGGGACCTTCATATATCTTTTGCCTGCCAAGCAATGTGCATTTAGTGCAGTAAAAACAACACACAATGATGAAAGTAATTTGTGCCATTCATGCAAAAGACAGGAGGCAAAACAAGATCTGAAATACAATGCAGTAAATACTACAGAAGCATAATACTTAATATACATGCAAAGTCTCATTTTATTTTGGGCAACATTGCAAACATTCCGTGTTAATTGATGTTATAGTTCAAATTAAAAAGTGCCTCTTTAGTGACAATTTAGGATTCCATTCTGTATATTTTTCACTAGACAAAGGTCTGTGATGATCTGGCACCTTGTTATGAAGCCCTATATACGTTTACATCAGCATAAATATATTAATGAGTATTAAGAAGAATCTACTAATGAGTTTAATTTCTCATCCTGTGTGTATGTACAAATTATAGTAAATTAAGCACTGACTCAAGAAAGATCAAATGGAAATGTCACATAAATGGATGGAAGATTACATGAGTAATGAAACAATGAAAATAAATACATAGAAAACAAGTGTCAAATGAAGGAGATAATTAAAATTTCTTGAAATCTTGCAAGAATTGCCACGTTGCAATTTCATTGTGGATTTATTTTTAATTATTTTTAAAATTTGGGTTTTACAGGAATAAACACCACACTGGTGTGCTTAAGAGGTGACTTTAAGTCAAAAACGGATGCCCAAGGAATAATTGATTAGAAAAAGAGAGTGTTTCCAAAACATGTAGCTTTTTAAACTAAAGAAGTTCCTTTTGGATTCAAGCTGGTCACCTCACTTTTACTAGAGTTGTCCCGGCAACAAAATTCCAAGTCGGAACTTCTGCTCTGTGCCTATATCTGAACAATCCCAAGTGTATGTCTATACTACCAAGTTTGGTTGACAAAGATTGCCTTTCTGTGACAAAAATGGTCAGCATGTTCATACTGCAATGTGACTCTTGTTGGGGAAAGTGCCCAGTTTTGCTGACAAAAAACTTGCACTCCTCCGAGAGACTTTGTCCCACTCTGTAATGGGGCCACTTGCTTGTGAGTGGCCCTCTGTGGCAAGGAGTGCCATGCGAGGTCCTTGGAGATCATCTCCAAGGCTCTGGGGTCAGGATCTGGGTAGTCCTGTCCATCGTGCTGTCAGTTCTTTGGGTTAGGCTTGTGGACAGTCTTTGGCCACTGGGCCTGGGCCTTGCCCAGGTCTAAGTTCAGCTCACACTCGGAGATCCAAAGTGCTGTTGGTCTCCTAGACAGTATAGAGGTCTGCTTGCGTTGAGCTCCTGAGAAGACCTGTCTGGCCTTAGCCCAGCAGCTTCTCTTTTACCAGCCCTGCGGGGTTCTGATTGGCTGTCCCAGAGACAGCTGCTCTATTCTTCCTGGAGGACCTCTTTTTCTGCCCCTCTTGGTGGGATGAGGTGTGGCCTCTGCTCTTCTGTAGGGGGCATGAGGGCTTAGATCACCCCAACACACTTTTATTATTAACAGAGAGCCAGTGTAGACACTATTGTTAGTTTTGTCGACAGAACTGGATTCCACCAGTATCCCACAATACTGATTGCTCTGCTCAATATTTTCATCTCCGCTGCTCTGCAGGCATGTGCCCCTCCCCTTTCAGAGTTCTGGGGAAATACTCGACAACTGTGTGTGATGCTCTGTTTGGGGAACAAAGAGCAAATCCTAGGACTGCTCCTGTTCTGCCTGGCACTAGGAACACAGCGGCAGAAAGACTGCTGCAGCAGGGGGAGGGAGACAGGCTGCTGTGCTGGTATGACATTCCTCAGCTCAGAAAGCTCACAGAGCTACTCATGATGCCATTCCCACCAGCAATCAGCTCTGCCTTCCCACAGCACTGCCCTACCCATAGTGCATTGCTCAGACTGTCAGTAGTGGGCCCTCAAATATGGAAATGGTCTGTAGACCCAGGGAGCAAGTGTGGCGATTTTTGTTTTGTTGACTTTTTTGGGTGTCGACATAAGTTTTGTCAGCAAAACTTGGTAGTTTCGCAATACCCTGATTCTCAAACTTTCCAAAATTTCAGGGCACATGAATCAGAGTTCAGCTTCAGTACATTCTGCTAGAGGAAAGCATAAACTGTGAACACTGAGCTGGCCCATCCCTGGTTTTAATCTGGGTTGCCCAGAATGGTATTGGTCATAAATTGCAACGACAATGAAAACTCATTTGCTTTGTGTGTTACATGGCTAATTAGTTTAGCATCTCCATTATGCTGCATCATGTCAACTAATTAACCTGCTGTTGGGCGAAAGGTGAGAGCTTAGGTCTAAATGAGGGTTCCTCAATTTACCATTAACAACTATTGAACTTTATGCTAACAAGGATAGTGCAACAACAATGGCTTAGCTTGTTGCACACCAATGGGAAATTCAGCAGGTCCACAGAATTAATGTCACTTGCAAATGACAGTGACATTTACTGTCAGCAGAGCTCTGCATCTGACAAAGTTGTTTGTTTTTTTTTATTGAGAGAGAGAGAGAGAGAGAGAGACTGGTTCCCAATTAGCCAGATATTCAAACACTGTGGACAACAGGATAAGTTTTTAGAAGGCACAATATTCAGAAAGGTCAGGCTTTCAGTGAGCTAACCTGCACCATTTATAGTATTCATGATGGCTAATGAGCACTTCACTGAGCATCGTCATAAATGCTTCATGCAAAGAAAAAAATACTCAGACTGAATTTGCTCTGCAGTTACTGTCTGTAGGGAAAGAAGATGATATTTTTCCATACATTTTTATTTCTGGCGGCTTAAAAAAATCAAACAACCCTCCCTCTCCCAACTAACCCCATCTAGCTTCCCGATTCTCAGTGAAAACTCTCCTAGGAAGTGAGTGATTTAAAAGTAGATGTTTTCATATGGGGGAGAGGGAGAGGAGAAAGGACGAGAGGGTGAGTGAGTAGGGTGGTCGGAAGCTGGCCTTATGCTGAAGGCAGATCACTGAGGTCCAAGATCTGGGTTGCTCTGCAGTAGTTACCCTGTGTGACTTGGAGTGAGTCATTTTATTTCTGTATTCCCCAGGTGCGAAAAGGGAATGACAGTGCTTCCTTTTCGCTGTTCAGGCCCCAGCTCTGCAAAGATTTGCATACAAGCTTAATTTTCTGCTCCGTGAGCAATCTCATTGGAAGCATTTCACAAAGGGACTGGACTCAGGTTATGGCTGCATGGATAAGAAGCAATGCTGGTTTTGTTAATCGAGCTAAAGGTTTGATAGGCACCGAGAGCCAGATTTTTAAAGGCACTTAGGTGCCTCACTGCTATTGATTTCAGTGGAAGTTAGGTGCCTAAATACCTGTAATAATTTGGCCCTAATACTTACTGGGTATCAAAACACACCCATTGGGTAAATAATAATGTAATTGTGTATTATGCCTGCACCTCCTGCACGATATGCAGTGTGTTGCTCACATGTAAAGGAATATACAGCTCCTGCCCCATGCACCACACAACAGAAAAACAGTGCATGCTGACAAGTAATTCTCCATTACAGTCACTGCTCCAGCCTTTTATAAGTGTCAGTTTTGTGTGTGCTTGAGGTATATAGAATGACTCCTGAATATGCTACAACTATGCTTGGGTAAGTCCTCTGAATTGTAAAGAATATCTTTTATGACAAAGTTAAAAGCCATCAAAAATTAAAACTTCATCAGTAATAGAAGGGGAGATCCCAGATAACGAGGCCTTTTTTAATTTTTCCCCTTCCAAGAAATTTTGACATTCCCAGGTGAAAAATTCTGCGGGCTTTATGGTATTTCTGATTAGGTTTGTTAAACACGCTTATAGCACTAGGTATGAAGCACTTCTGAGCCACTGGTTTTAACTGCAGCCCGACAATAAGGACCTATAAAAGGCAAGGGGAAACCTAGGATTTTATTTCAAACCTTGGCATGTATGTTGCGTGAGGATTGCTCTGCTTCCAGGCGAAGCCGTCCCTGCAAATATGAAAAGTATGCAGCCAAACCGTACCGGAATTGTCCCAAATTCTGTGATGCCCTAGGCAGCAGCGTGCTGCCCATAGGACAGCAATGGCTCTTGCAGTCAGCCCCATCCTTGTGCCAGAGCCCCCATGATTGGCACCCAGCCGGGCCAGCCCTATGAGGCAGTGGGGCCCAGGACAACCACTCCCATCTCATCCACACTCCACCCCTTCCCCTAAGATGCCACCCCTGCTCTGCCTTCTGCCCACCCCTTCCCCCAGGTCCCCTCTCTCGAGCGATGTGGTCAGACTAGAGCTTTTGGCCCCTTTGAATGGCCGCAACAGCACAGCTCCACCTACGCTGGCTGAGGGGGGCTGGGGGGAGGGGCAGTGCTGCAGTCCCAGCAGCTTTGAGGGCCGAATGCCCTAGACTCCGCCCTTCCACCTTTGGCCCCGCCCCTTTTGGAACACAGGGCCTGCCCTCCTCTCACCTTGCCCCAGGTGGCTCTTGGTGGCACTGAATGTGGCCCAGGGGATTGGCAAGGGGCCTGGCCACAGCAGTGATTGAGTCTCTCCCTCAGGCACCAACAGCAGTGGGAAGTGAAGCAACCCAGCCTCGGCCCACTCCACTTGGCTGGTTCCCAGCCTCAGCGCTCTGCTTCCTGACGCTGGTGAGTGCCCGGGGCAGAGTCCCCATTCCCCGAGTCCTCTTCCTTGAGCAAAGTTGCTGGAAGATGGGGAGCAAAGTGGGCTGGTGCTGGGTCACTCCAGGTCCTGCTGGTGATGGTGCGTGCGGGCGTGGGCCCAGCCCTGACTCTGCCCCTCATAGTTCCTGCTCCTGTGGCTCCGCAAGGCTCAGCTCAGCCCCTTCCACCCAGTGGAGCAGCACCTGCAGTAGGGGGCTCTGTAGGGCACCAAAACGTCCTGGGCTGGCCCAGGAAACTACAGGAAGTAGAGTCATTGTATGTACCCATTTCACAGGTGATGTAAATGTTGCTTGTACTGCTACTTTAAGTATGCAAACATGGTATTATTTTCTCTTGCTAAACTAAAAATAGTGCTGCATTACATGGACTTATTTCAACAATAGAAGCTGACAATAATATTGTGGTAATTATAATAATATTGAAAGTTAGACATCAGAGGCCTGCTCCAATGTGGTATGCTGATTTTACATCAGACCTGGTCATTGAAAACAGTTCGGTGGTTTTAAATACCAAGGGAGGGTTTTTTATTTTTCAAGAATGCATTTAGTAGGAAATGTGAATTTTTACACAACTGTGAATTTTTCGTTCTTTGTTTTTCTGTTCTGTGAGGAAAGGGGAGGAATACGATGTGCTGATTTTAAGTGCTGTGTTCCTTTGCTTTAAAGCGGGGATTCCCAATTATGGGCCATCATTAGATTTTCTAAGGGTCGCCAGCTGGGTGGCTTTGAGCCACACGTGGCTCTTTAAGGAGCCATTTGCAGCTGCCGCGGCTCATTCCTCCAGCTTCAGTCCCTGCCCTGCTGCATTGAAGTGGAACTCAATTTAATTGGTTTAACGGCTGGCAGAAGGGATCTGGCAAATTAAACCAATTGAATTGAGTCCCTTTTCTGCGCAGTGGGGCAGGGAACTGCCTGTGCTGTAGGTGGCGGGGAGGGAGTAGGTGGGCTGAGGGGCTTCATGGAGGAGATGTTGGTGGCCTGGCAAAGGTGTAGCAGGGGGCATCAGTGGCACTAGTGTGAGGTAGTGCGGGGGGGGCTTGGGAGTGTGAGGGGTTTAAGTCTGGGGGTGAGAGGGCATTTTTGGGCTATGAGGGGTTTAAGCCTGGGAGCAGGGAGGGAGGGAAGACCAGAAGGGGGTGGAGAATCAGGTTTATAAAAAATTTGAATCAGATTTATAAAAAATTTTTTCCCAGGGGAGAAACACACACACACACACACTTTTTCCCAGGAGAGATACGCGCGCACACACGCACGCGCACACACACATTTTCCCAGGGGAGACAGACAGACAGACACTTTTTCACAGGGGAGAAACACACACACACTCCGGTTTTGAATTGCCTTGGGTCACGAAGTCTTACTGAATTGCTGCCGTCTTGAAAAGGTTGGGAACCACTGCTTTAAAGGCATCCTTTCGATACACAGCCTCTTTTGAATGGAATCCAGGAGAACTTTTCACACACTGTTTGGGCATTACTGTTCAAATCTATCTGCAGCTACGCTTCCAGTGATGATTTAATGATCATAACTATTATTACTTAAAGCCCGTGTGCTTTCCCTCTTCTCCAGCTCTGGTGCTTGTAAGCTTGGTTTCTGCTGGCCATCTCAAAGCTCTTTCATCACGCCTGATATGCTACAGATGGAGCGTCTTTCTGACAAGCAGGATTTCTTCTCATCTGTGTCACGTGAGGCCTGTTGGATGGCAAAGGGGCACTCCAGCCATCGAAGGAGGTGGGCTGGGCCCCCAGGAACCATACGAAATCTTGTCCCATTGACATCAGAGGGAGTTTTGCTGTTGACTTCAACAGAGTTGGGATTTCACAAAAGAATGAAAGAAGAGGGGTTTTAATGGCTGAATTTACACACTCTGTAAGGCTTTGGATGAAGTATGTTGAGGCACAAGATGAATACAGGAGGGAAGGGAAGGCCACCCTTGGAAAAATACAGATGTCCTTGCATTGAAACTACAGCAGCAAAATTACCCTACTCCCCTAGTTTTTATAGCTGTTGCTTCCATTCAATGCAATATGTTGTTGTTATTGAGAGAGTTGGGGGAGAAGGGGGCCCAACCTGTTTAAGAATGAGCTTTGAGTTGTTCCATCTGTGGACTTTTAGTTTTGTCATAAAAACACAGACTCCTGGCAGAAAGCTTGTTTCCAACAGGCTACTTCTATCATCTTGTCTAGAGGCTGGTTAATGAAGTGTGGCATTTACGACGAAAGCAAAAACTTCATTTGTGAAGCTAGTCGTGTTTGCCCAATTCTTTGACCATCTGCTTTTGTTGACAGCCACCTCTCTTTGTCGTGCCAAAGTTCTTTTGGCTTCCACAAGTTTGTGTGTGTGTGTGTGTGTGCGTGCGCGCGCGCGCTCATGTTTAGGCCTGCATGTTCTTGGTAAAAGTACAATATGTTACCATGTGGGAACTAGATTACCAAGAGAGAGCCCTTAAAAGGGCTGCATTTCCCACTGGCTAAGATACCACTTCAACCCCAGCCCCAGTGGGCAGTCAACAAAATATTTCACCCATTGATGATGTTTCTGGAGTCAGACTGGTAGTTTTTCCTGTTCCCAGTGCTTACATGCCAGCTTCGCAAAAAAACAAAAGCAAAACCAACCCCCTCAAAAAACAAAAACAAATCCCCTCCAACCCCCACAAAAACAAAAAATAACAACCACCTCCCCCCACCCACCATAACACTGGTTGGCTTGGTGAGGAGGCCAAGGTTTGAATAAGCTCAGAGACTGAACTGTCCTCTTCAGGTATTCCTTTGAGCTGGGATTAAGGCACATGAACTGAGGTAGACTGACAAAGTTTAGACGGCAGTGTCTCACATTTGCTCTTTATTATGGAGGATGTCCGTCTTTGGGGCTGCCCATTTAAATCCTTTCTCATTTAGCAAATTCTTACTTTATAGAATGGCCAACTCTCAAGTAAGCTATTCTGGGAGATTTTTTTCCCCCCAAAATGACATAATGTCATTTTTCTTAAAGTAGCCTATGAAAATTGCCAGGAACCATTTGCAAACATATTGAAGGGAAGATAAGTAACAGCATGGATTTGTAAAGAACAAATTATATCAAACCAACTTGATCTCTCTTTTGATGGGATAAGAAGGCTTGGGATAACAGGGAAGTGGTAGATGTGATATATCTAGACTTTAGTTGGGCCTTTGATACTGTCTTGCATGACCTTCTCATTAACAAACTAGGGAACTACAACCTATATGGAGCTACTCTAAGGTGAGTGCATAACTGGTTTGATAACTGGTCATGGAGAGTAGACCCCAATGGTTCACCCTCCTTCTGGAATGGCATGATGACTAGGGTGCCTTGGGGCTAAATTTTGGGGCCAGTTCTGTTCAGTCTCTTCATCAGTAATTAAAGTAATGAGTATATGGAGCTATCCCTGTTTCACAGAGCTGGAAAGGACCTTGAGAGGTTATCTTTTCCAGTCCCCTGTACTCACAGCATGACCTATCACCATTCTGGACACATTCATTTTTTTTTTTTTTTTGCATCAGATCTGTTTGCCCCAGATCCCTAAATGACCACCTCAAGGATTGAGTTTACAACCCTGGGTTTAGCAGGCCAATGCTCAAACCACTGAACTGTCTCTCTTTGTAAAGCACCTTTGTAAACCTTGCAGATGATACCATACTAGGAGGAGTTGCAAGAGCTTTGCTGGATAGGCTTATAATTCAAAATAACCTGGGGACAGTGAAGAAATGGTCTGAGGTAAATAGGGTAAAATTGAATAAGGACGAGTGCAAAGTACTCCACCTAGGAAGAACAATGGGTTGCGCGAACACACACAAAATGGGAAATGACTGACCAGGAAGGGGCGCAGCAGAAATGGTCATAGTGGACCATATGATCAAGATGAGTCTACAGTGTCACACTTGCGTAAAAAGCAAACATAGTTCTGGGATGTATTAGCAGGAGTGTTGTGAACAAGACACAAAAAGTAATTCTTCCTCCCTTCTCTGTACTGAGGAAGGCCCCAACTGGAGTATTGTGTGCAGTTCTGGGCACCAGGTTTCAGGAAAGATGTGGACAAATTAGAGGAGTTCCAGAGAAGAGCCACAAAATTATTAAAGGTCTAGGAAACATGACCTATGAGGGAAGACTGAAAGCACTGGGTTTATTGAGTTTGGAAAAGAAAAGACTGAGAAGGGACATAACAGCTTTCAAGTATCTAAAACATTGTTACCAGGAGGAAAGAGAAGAATTACTCTTTGTAACCTCTGATAATTGGCCAAGAAGCAGGGAGCTAAAACTGCAGCAAGGGAGGTTTGGGGTGAGCATTAGGAAAAGCTTTCAAACTGTCAGGGTGGTGTTATGTTTGAATAAATTGCCTAGGGAGGTTGTGGGATCTCCATCATTGGAGATTTTTCACAGCGGGTTAGACAAACACCTGTCAGGGGTGGTCTAGTTTGTGCAAGGTCCTTCCACAAATGCAAGAGATGGGACTTAATGACCTCTTGAGGTTCCTTCCGGTTCAATAATTATATGATTGCAGTCAGTAGTCACTGGGAGATTGATGCAGATTCCAGGAGACTTCAGGTCAATACTGGAGGGTTGGCAACCCTCTTACTTTACAAAACACAGTTTTGATGGAGAAACCTGGAAGGTTATGGAACTCAGGAACCACCATGAAAGAATAAAGTGGCAACTAATATTTTTGGTGCAAGCTAACGCCAGGCTGAATTATTCAGAATACACCACCTTCTGCAGGATTCCAGTGTGTTGCAGTAATCGTGAATGAACCCTACCCATCCTTTGTCTGACTTGTCTATATAGACTTGAAGCTCTTTAAAGCACAGGATGTTTCTAGTTCTTCCACATGGCCTACCTGAGGGATGGCCAACCTGTGATTTTCAAGCCACGTGCGATTCTTTGAGCTGGGGTGCATGTGCAGAGTGGCAGACGGCACACCTAGCATGTGGCTCTGAGCAGGAGCCGCATTTAATTGCTCAAAGAGCTACATGTAGCTCCAAAGCCACAGGTGGGCCACCCCTGTGCTGGACAATATTGACCTCCTTTGGTGCAGCAAATTCTCTTGTTCAGCACCAGTCGTGTGCTGACGATGCCAGATTGGAGAGATTCTACCAGTACTTACACCAAAACAATTGTCTAACCATTTTTAATGACTAATCCTCTCTGCCCTTTTTCTTCCTGACAGCAACACACACATTGCAGTTATGAACTTCTGTTTAGAGAAGTGCATGTCTTACCCTATTTTCTCATTTGTCTTTATTTTTTTCCCCATCAGTGATTTCAAAGCTCTGGTTTAGCACGAGGCTGCACTCGAATAACAGACAGAATCTCTGAGAGCAGCCAACAAATACCCTGATGAGGATGCACTATGCCAGCTCCATCCATCCGGCTGAATTTGCATGGGGTGTGTAAATTGCTACATGCCATTGCCCACTTTTACCCTGCATGGAGTCATTTATTTAATAACTCAGTTCACAGACATTAGAAGATAATTGTGCAACATTGCATATTGCTCAAGGCAAAAAAACCAAACAAGAACAACAACAAAAAAAGTCAGTCAGCTTTTAGAAAAGTAGCTTTTCCTCAGCCTCTTCTCCTAACCCTTAATGCTCACATACCAATCATTCCTGAAGTGTAAAACTTAGAGCATGTGCATTAGCAGTGCGAAATACAGGAGCACTGCATGTCACAGTACATTTGCTGACAGCTTTGCCTATGGAGAGGGGCCTTTTAAAATGATTAGCTTATTCCTCTGTGATGTCTAGTGTTGGAACTGGTTTATAAATGGCCATTGGATATCAGTTTCAAGCACGTGACCTAGGATTTTAAGACAGCTTAAATCATTGGATGTTTAGAAACACTCTAGAGAGAAGAACTGACAGAATACAGGACATTAAGAATTGCTTTGGGGAAGGTTTTCAGAAGCAGCTAGTGATTTGGGGTCCCAGTTTACTAGACGTGGAAAGTCAACCACAGATATGCAATTCTAGCTGTGCCAATTGCATAGCTAAAATTGACTTTTCCACAATGGGCTAACTTGTCTGTCTTCACAGGGTAAGGTTGACAGGAGAGTTTCTCCCTTTGACTTCCCTTTCTCCTTGCATCTCATGAGTACATGGGTTGGCTGTGACCCCATGAGAGCTTGATTTTGTGTATCTAAACTAGACGTACAAAACTGAACCCAGGAAGAGTGACCATGAGTGAGCTGATATTCTGCAGTAGTGAAGATAAGCCTTCAGTTTCTGATGAGTTGTCTCAAAGGTGTCTAGTTTTTGCAGATTGCTGAGCAGCACCCACTTTCTGAAGTATTTTCAAAAGTGAAATAGTAAAAGCAAGTTCAGCAAATTGCAAAATTTGTGGTGCACACTTACATACAACTTGTCTGTTTATGTAAAAGGGTACAACTCCATTGACATTGCTGGCATAAGTGGATGAAACTCTGTTAGAGAATTTAACCCTGCATCTCCAAAGTAATGGGAGCAGCCAGAACACTAAGGCTAGGTCTACTCTAGAGAGTTTTGTCAACAGAAGGGGCAAGCGGACGATAGAGTACTGTTGACAGAAGTACCATGTAGACACATCTGTCGACAGAGAGGGCTTCTGGTTGCCAGGCAGCCCTCTTTGCAGAGCTGCCATTCTGCTTTCTGGCACCAGAGGGCAGTGCAGTCTGGCAGCTCTGTTGACAGAACACGTGTATAGATGCAATCTGTTGACAGAAGTTCCCTGGAGATTTTCCTGTGGACAGTAACTTCTGTGGACAGATGCTTCTAGTGTAGACATAGCCTAAGAGTAGATGTTCATCTCAAGTTGCACACAACTGTATGTGAATTATCAGTTAATGTCATTGTAGTTTTGAGAAGAGCCTGGTGCTCATGCAGTATTATGTGTAGGACAAGTCCGGTTAAAAGCAGGCATCAGACACAAGATATCGGACTGGCATAAACCATCAGTCTCTAATTTGTCTTTTAAAAATATCCTCCGTAAGGAATGTTCTCATTACCAGAATGGCTTAATTATTCTGCACAACTTGTTGCAATTACACAGTCCCTTTCAGAGCTGATTTTGAAAGCAAATTGTAATTCACAACTAAACGTGTGAGGCTTTGTGGGCTGCCAGTTAGGTAGCAACATAATTAGCATCACCACACATGCACGCTAGTGGAATCATTTAAACCTTTTCCCTGAAATCTTTTAATTTCAGATTGATATAAATGAATTCAGTAGTTCCAGACAGTCATCACTATCAATTATTCCAAAGATATCATTATAATCCAATTTCTAATGAGGAGGTCTATACGGGGTTATTTTTTTTTCTGCATTTCCATTTCACTTCTACAGTCTTTTGCATCTACCATGACTGTGCTTTTTCTGCTAACCAATCAGTGCAGATGTAGCAGGCAGCGTATTCCTAGTTCATGGCATCAGTAAATTTCAGTGCTAATAGATTTTGCCCAACATATTCAAGAGATACTAAGACTTTATTTGATGTTGATATTGTTCATAGTCTCTATAAGTAGTTTACGTCCTTCTTGTTATTCCTTGCCAGAGCTAACTAGACTGTTACCAGGGCACTGAATTTCTAAAAACCAGGATTGTCTTTTATTCTGTGTTTTGTGCAGCATCTGGCACGGTGGAGTCCTGGTCCATGACAGGCTCCGAGGTGCTACCATAGAGAATTCAAAAGCAAATATTAGGTCCATAGGTGGTTGCTGTGTCTGTGGCATGGGTAGGTTGCTTTATGGTATGCCAGCATAAAGCAGTCCTAAAATGGAATAGCCAGCCCCGGGAGGATTTCTTCTGGAGGGGAGGGAATAGTTGCGTTGTTTGGTGAAGGGATATTTGTTTATGCCCTAGCAGCTTTAATTTGGTTTTGTTTTGCAGCTGTTGTATATTAGAGCAGCCTTTCCATTGCTCTAATATATATCTGGGATTAGCTCAGTGCCCTGATAGCTTCAGTATGAGAAAAGTTAATGCCTTTCTGAAGAACTGCTCAGACATACAACAAAACACAGGCTGGTGCATTTATTCAAAGTTTATATACAGCCTTTCATAGTTCCTAGGGTTTTTGAGAAGATTCTAGATGGATTTGTATTCCATGATTCAGATCTGAATTTTTCCAACGCATGGGTTATGTCTACACTTGCATTCCTCTTTTGAAAGAGGCATGCAAATGAGGGAAATTGAAAATGCAAATGAGGTGCATATTTGCGTACTTGACACCTCATTTAAGAAAGCCTGTGTAGACACTGCTCTTTCGAAGGTAAACTCTATCTTCGAAAAGTAATAAAGAGGGAGCTGTGCTAGTCTATACACTATCAAAACAAAAAGCAGTCGAGTAGCACTTTAAAGACTAGCAAAATAGTTTATTAGGTGAGTTTTCGTGGGATGTCCCATGAAAGCTCACCTAAGAAACTATTTTGCTAGTCTTTAAAGTGCTACTTGACTGCTTCCCATCTCCAAAAGAATCCTTCTTCCCATTAAATAAAGGGAGAAAGGACGCTTTTGAAGATGGGGTTTACTTTCGAAAGAGCAGCGTCTACACTGGTTTTCTTCTTTCTAATGAATCTCTTTCGAAATAAGAATAGGCAAAGGAGGTGCCAAATATGCACATCATGTGCATTTTCAATTTCCCTCATTTGCATACCTCTTTCGAAAGAGGAATGCAAGTGTAGACTCACCCATGATGTTGCTACTGACAAAAATCTCCTTCCCACTGCATACATGAACCTCCCCTCTTCTGTTCATCTCTCAGACATGCTTTGTTATGTGCCATCGATATTTACCCTTCTCTGTGTTTTATGGCATTGAGCATCTGAGCTGTATTGCAAAACTCTAGTTTTATGGGTACATAAAGCATGTTTTTAACAGGCTCTTCATTGCCAGTTACTTTAAGAATTACATGGAACAAATATGGAACTATATTAAGGAGGGAAGTAGTAAATACACGGAGATACTTAGCTGGAGTATTTTCCCTCTAAGCATGCATTAAGGCAACAACTGGTTAGTGTTCATAGAGTTGATTTGTGATACCGTATTTCATGTTGGCAGGTAATGTATATTTATAGTTGCTTTCCAACAGTCTGAACAATCTAAATAGCATTTTGCATTTCTTACCGTTTATTCTGCCTATCCAAAGACACCCAACACCTGCAAACCTACTATTCAGTTTGCATTGAATGTTTTCTCCAGTGTGCTGGGCCATACAAACCATGATGAATGGACACGCCAGCTCTGATAGTTTTATATTGACTGACCAGATTCTGATGTCACCCACCTGTGAGTGCACAAGTGTTCTGTTTTCCTGTCAGTGCTGGTCCCCAGAGGTTATAAATTTATAGTCCCCGGCAAAGGAGTTTTGCCTTTTTAGCTCAAGCTGTAGCACCACAGACTTTTAGCTAAGGCAGTCCCAGATGTCAGCCAAGATGGTGGGTGTCTGATGAGTGGAGGTTTCCCACTGGGACCCTGAACCCCAGCTTCTGAAGTGACTCAAGGCCAGGGCAGCCAACAGACTTCACAGGGCTGTGAACAAGTTGGGGCAGGGCTGGGGGCTAGCTTTCTCCAGCCCACCCTTCAGTGCCCCACGATTCCTGCTGCCCAGGGCTTTGATGGCAATTTAAAAGGTCTGGAGCTCTGGCTCTTTCAAATTGGCATACCCTTTGCCCCTCCCCCTCATGAGCAGGCCTGCGTAGGGCTATTGATCATATTGGCCCACACAATGAGTTGTTCTTACCACTGGATAAGTCAGCCTAAAATGTATGAAAAGAAACCACATTTGGGAACGCTGTGGAGGCCAAACATTCCATGCCTGGAAGGAGTTGTTCATGCTGTTCAATAGTCAGCATGCCTTTGGGTTTGTTAGTTTGTTTTGGTACCAGTGATGGATGGAATCTGAATGGTTCTAGCTAGCGCCTCTCTCATTCAGAAGAACAGAAGTCATTCAGCAGGTCTTTGTGCGGTTTAAGCATGCTAAAAAACAAGATGGATCTCAAGGCGGTGATTAAGGCTTCCCACCCATGTGGTATCCCTCACAAGGGAAAACATTAAATCTTTGTCTTTCTGAATAAGGTGAGAAATTTGGATCTTCTGGCTGCAGTTTGCAGAGACACCATGGCTAAATGGAAACAATTAACATTCTCATTAGTATCCATTTACAATACATGGGCTCACATGATGGAAAACAGAATCCTGGAAGAGGTCCCAGGACTGATCTACACAATGATTTATTTCAGATGTTTTCAGTATCCTCATACCTCCTCCCCTTTTCTCTCATTCCAGGAAGACTCGGAAAGCCAGTGGGTTATTGAGCAGTACAACACGTCCGTTTTCTCTGTGTGTGATGTCTCTAGCGTCTGGCACAAACACACAGGATAAGGGACACACTACTGCTGCAAGCTAGAAGAGATTTCCTTTAGCTCAAGTGGCAGAAGCCGATGTTAGGGGCCTGAATCGCTTAGCTTTTGCTCACACTTCCCTGTGGGTTACTTATTGCATCTGTTATCTACAGTGCATATATTAGTCAGAATGATATGCTGTATTTTATATCTTTCCTCATTTTATCTACAGCACTTTCCTTCTTCTCACCTTTACAGCAATTGACTACCTTGATTGCCATCTGTTGTGGCATTTTTCTCTCCGGCATTGCGTGATACATAAGATCTCGCTGTTTTATTACAGTCTTTATGTTGTTTGTGCGATGTGGATCCTCTCTAACTTTGACTCGTGTAACTTCCAGCATCAGTGTCTCTGTTTTGTTGGAATAGAGTACTTTATTCATGCTTATCTTTTCCAGATGGTCATTCTGGCTGGCTAGACATAGCTTCATAACTTACACCTGGACTGTTTTGGCTTCTTCCATGCTTTGTTGCCTCTTTTTTTTTTTTTCTGTTCTCATTTTGTGGCTCAGAAATGAGATCTTCGATGGAGAAAATTCCTTTATGGAAGGGCAATCTGGCCTCCTAGAATCTGTGATGGTTCTCCCAGTGTTACCTCATGGTTAGTATAACTTTTCTCTTGGGACTAAGTTGTTACCTGTATTGAGCATGATGGCAGTGAACCAGTCCAGCAGCTGGAATTTGGACTTTTTAAAGTATTTGGATACCAGGAATATACTAAAGAAATGGAACCTGCTGTTGGGGTCTACAAACCCCAGACTGAATACAGGGGGAGGAGAGTCTCTTCTGTTTACAAGCAAGCAGCTTGAGCACAACCTCCTGCAGCTGCCAGTCAAGGAAGCAGACCTATGTGTATACTCTGTGGGAGCTCAGGGGCAGGAGCGCCCATGAAAAAAAGCGGGTGCTCAGCACCTACTAGCCACTTGCTGATCTGGTATTTGGTGGCCCTGGCTGATCGGCAGTTTGGTGACCAGAAGGCTGGGGCGTGAAGGGATGGAATGGGGGTGAAAAGAGGTGGAATGGGGCCCTGTGGCAGAGCTGTGGTAGAGCCCCAACCAAGGAAAAGGAAAGTTGGGGCTTCTGGAGGCCAGCACCCAAAGCTGCAACTAGTAAAGGAAACATGGCCTGCTATAAAGGAGAGGGTGCAGATAAGGAAAAGAAGGTAGAAAGGCCTTGGATAGCAGGATGGCAACAGTTCTGCACCAGGTGGCCTCCAAAGAAACATCCAGAAGCCCTTCACTCTTGGGCTTAACTGAAGGTGAGAGTTCAAGAACTGATATGACTGAAAGCAAACAAAGGATGATGAGTTAGGATACGCTGAGGCCTCTTGACAGACTACCTCTAGAGATGCAATGAGTTCAATGCTGGACCTTCTACTATAGAAGGACCTCCCAAAAACTCAACTGCCTTCACATTTGTGAAATACCTTTTGTCTCGGCAGCATTCCATGGACACCCTGTGCTTTCAGTGTCCCGGCTACAGTTATTGCTATTTGGCTTGTTTCATTCATCATCCCTTTTGGTTAAGCATTCAGGATCACAGTACCATATCTGACTCCCGTCATGAGTTTGCCATAACCTTTTTGGAACTGTTCCTAATAGGGCAGTAGCTGAGGATTGTAGTGAGGCTGAATTAGTAGACGTCTTTCTGTATTCACCTCCACGTTTATTCATGTCATCCAACATTGCTGGCAGGTTTGTCTGAAAAACAAAATTTGAGTATCGTCTAGCAGGTATCTTCAAGCTGTAATGCCATTATCACAGACAGACTTAGTAGTAATTTTCTTAATTCTGTCATTCTGAATGCTGACTGAGACATTTGGTCCTTCTTTGGCAAGTATGGGGCAGAATTAGCCAGACACTAGAACTCAGGTGGTTCATGTAGCATTGGTCAAGAAACATTGTCATTCTTGTACCTCTTCGGGGTGGAAAACCAAATCTCCCCCTCCTCTAGTTTCATATTGGAAGGGATTCAGAGCAGGGATACTACATTTGAGGTGACTTCTCTGGTTTTAACCTCAGATTTTGATTCACATCATGATCTATTCCCTTGCCTCATCCAGATCCAATTGCTGCAATTTCTGATTTCCAGTGAATGTCTTTACTGCAACTTATTGCATTGCTGATATTTTTCATTGAGAATTTTGGATTAGATTTGGGTTCTGTACTATCACAAGCTAGTGGCCGTCTAAGGGCTCAGTCCTGCTAGGTGCTGAGCACTCTGGTTTATTTCAGGGCCAGAGTGCTTAGCACTTTGGAAAATTTAGAGCTGAGACACCCGGAACAAATGAGGTGGGAGTGAGGAAATACCGGTCTGTTGGCCAAAGAGAATCTAGGTAGAAGGGTGTGTGAATACCAGCAACATTGAAGGGAATACCAACACCATCTACACTGGACCTTAAAGTTGAGCCTACATGTGCAATTCCAGCAATGGAAATTGCATAGCTGGAATTGACTTATTCACGACCAACTTATCTGTCCAAGCTCATAGAGGGTGAAGGGATAGATGAGTGGTTTGAGCATTAGCCTGCTAAATGCAGGGTTGTGAGTTCAATCCTGCAAGGGGCCATTTGGGGATATAGGGCAAATAGACTGAGGGAGAAAAAGGATGGTGCTTGGCCCTGACAAGTGGGCAGAGGCCTGGACTTGATGACCTCCAGAGGTCCCTTCAAGCTCTATGAGATGTGTGTCACCATATGTTTATTTTTTTGGGAGAAACTCTCCTGTTGACCTCCCACGACAATGAGGAGCAACAAGCGTCAGTTCTCGATACCAATAGTCCAGTTTTGCACATCCCCATTAGGAGTGCAAAACCGAACCTCAGAAGATCACCGCAGGCCTGGTTGATCTACCAGTAAGTGTAGATGTACCCTAAGAAAAAAGGGCAAATTTTCTGCTGGTACAGATGAGCAAATTCAGTGGAGTAGAATGCATTTTACGCTAGCTGGAACTTTGGCCTGTGACTCCGAATTGGCAAAAGTAGAGATGGGTAAATGAAATCAGGGGAAGCCACAAATACTCCCCCATCTAAAGCTGGGAACTGTGTATTTTGTTTTTGAGATTTCAGATCTAGGAAGAGGCCCAATCTTTTACATGTGCTTTGCTATTGCCTTTTTTTTGTGCTCTCTGACAGGAAAACTGCCCCTTTAAGGCACATATGCTAACAGTGCTAGTGCTGTTGACAGGGAGAAACTAGCCAGTGTTTCCTTCTGGCTAACAAGGTAGCTTGAGACAACAAGCAGAATATAACTGGTTCCCTAAAAAGCTGCCATGGCCAACAGATTTAACCTCCCCTCGCTCAAACAGGAGAAGCAGATTTGAGGAGAAATCAGATTAACTAGAAATGTTCCTTTAACTGTTTTCTTTTCAGCCACTAACTGAACATCCTTTCTCCTTTCATATTTGCACATAGGAGAAATATATATATTCCTGCTCCACATCACTGTAATCCATCCTAGATGGTTTCTCACACTCACACACTCTCTCTCTCTCTCTCTATGCTGAATATTTTGCAAACAGCTACACCTACACATATACAGTATGCAGCATTAAGACTTTAATTTCCACATTACTGTAAGTACTTGGCGCCTACAAGGCGTGAAACAGCAGTCATTTTAGACCTGACTCAACTGATTTGGCTGAGCTTTTGCATTTCAAAATCCTTCAGAGACTTGGGGAAAGCGGGTCTATATTTCTGAATGGAACATTTAATGGCAAAGATTTTATTAAGCTTGCAAGGTAAACTGGAGTTTGCAGTTAAAATGCAACAGTACATTCTCTCCTTGTATGTGTACATATAGATCAGTGCAAATACATAGATTAGTTTTTTCCACATACTGTTGCTGCCTACTTTTGTCATGGGTATGTTCTAGCTGTATGAATATTTATCTGGATTCACTCCATTTTTTCCCTGTGTGATATGCGTGTAAGAATGGGCTAGTTCTCCCCCCTTGCTCCCTCGCCCCAAGCTGGAGGGCCAGAAGGTGGGGTGGTGCCTCAGGATAATGGTAGCAGAAGGCAAAGGCAGCAGACAGCTGGCGAGCTCTGCCCCAATATGCTTCCCTGAAAGAGGCAAGGAAAATTCAGAAGAAGTGATGCCTGAATGGCTCACTTTGCAGTAAAAGGAAAGATTATCAGTAGAATTAGTTAACATCTTGCTCGTTTCAAACCACCACACACCAACCTTCCCTCCTTCTCCCCCTCACTCCCGCTCTTGCCTCTCTTAGGTGTCCTTATTGTCACAAGGAGACAAGCCAGCAAACGAAGATCCAGAGAATTGCGTGTTTGGAAAAATCCACAAAGCAAGCAAAGCTCTCTGTGAAAAACATCTGAGCTCCATGGAAGCCAGAGGAGTTATCTTTGCTGGGGTAGGGCAGTGCTGCGTGTGGGCACTAAGTTACCTTCCTCATTTGCAGGCAGACTTTGGGTTCCTCTTTTGTAAATGTAATACTTCACTAATGCTGTACCATACTGGCGCAGCAGTATTTTAAGTTGCAATGTTTTGTTCTGGGCTCCAGCACTCAATTGCCGAAATGAGCACATGGAGATCTTTTGAAAGTTTCCCTTGTGCTTTGTTATGGGATAAAATTTATGTGTTTCAAACAGATTCACAGAATGAGGCTTCTTACCATAAGGAAATTCATAAAGCTTTCTGCTTGAGACCAGGGTCTGTGTCTGTGAAAATTACACATACCATTGACCTTTTGGTAAGAGTGGGTTACCATCTCTCCTGGTACCAAATTGACCGCTTGCTTGTAGGCTTCTCACTCCTGCATCCAGCCACCTAGAGAAGCATTATCATAGACGATTAGAGTAGGAAGAGACTTCAAGAGGTCATCTATTCCAGTCCCCTGCTCAAGGCAGGGCCAACCCCAAAGGCTATAATTAGTGAGGTGTGTTGTCTGGTTGCCATGCTATCAGCTGTTGCAGGAGGCAGGATAGTATATTCAGTGGACCAAAAAGGTCTGATTTAACGCAGAAAACTGTACAACTCTAATCTGCTAAAGATCAGGCAAAATTGATTTAGGAGCCTAAACGTAGATGAAGGTGTTTAGCATTGGGCACGTAGGGTCTGAAACCTTTTGTCTTTGCGCCAACGTTCTTGAAAAAGAAAAATACCTCGGCCTTTTCAAAGTGCGGTGGGACTTGTGAATAAGAAGCACGCTATATACAAAGCATTATTGTTAGTATTAATAAACTTCAGTGAGAACAGCTATGCCCTCATTAAGTGCTTGAAAAGATCATGCATAAGAGTCAGTGATTAGGAATGGATAAGAAACAACCACTAATAGCTTGGGGGTTAGGAAGAAACTTCTCCTATGGGCCGATTAGTGATTATGGGGTTTCTTGAAGCTTCCCCTCAACCATATGGTACTGACGTCTATTGGCCATTATTATGATCCTGTATGGCAGTCCCTCTATTCCCCTACTGGAGTAGTACAGGTAGTGTTGAATAGAAGATAAGTACTGAAATTTACCAAATGTAGATAAAATGAGTCATAATTTCCTCATGTTTCTGCCCTCCCGCATGACCTTGGAGGAAAAAAAATTGTTATAAGAGCTATAGCCAATCTCTGTCAAGAATTAAAAAAACAAACTAACAAAAAACCACCCCCAGAGTTTATTCATTAACCCGCTGCTCTTGGAGAAGGCCTGGCGCCTCTGAGACCTGCCTCTTGTGAGGGCCCCAGGGGCCAGCAGTATTAGTCCATTGATTCCATACACAAGCAACAGCATGCAGGACTCTCAAACTGCAGGCATCTGCATGTCTTTTGCAACGATGAGGGTTATCAGAGCAACCTGCATTTGAGGCATGAGCTAGGTTTGAACTGGGCTCTTCAGCTCCAGGACATTGCCTTCAAGTAGTCCCACTGCCTCATTGTGTTGGCTCTGAAGTGATGGCTTTTTGTTGTGACCCGGTCACTGACAGACCCACAGACACACTCGTGGCGTATGCACGCTGCAGATTAGCCTGTGTTTGCAGCATAGGTTTAATTTAGCTGGCATAGGCAACGCTGCTACTCAGGGTGAGAAGGCCCAAGGTTTGGCATGGCCACGCCAGGACAAGACGCTGGGTACAGATGTAGGTTCCATTGGGGTCTGTGCCACTGACTCTTCTCTACCTACTCTAGAGAGATTAAAACTAACATGGATACGCCTACCCAGGCTGCAGGCGCAACTTACTGTGCCGTGTAGACGTACCCTAAATCGGTGCCTTTATGTTAAGATAAAGCAGAGGTGGGGAACCCGGGGCCTGGCCTGCAGCTTGTCTGGTCCTGGACCCTGAGGCTCGGGGCTCCTCTCCATAGCATGCAGCCCATGGTGGGGTGGAGGGTTTGGAGCCCTGAGCCTCGTGGACAGGCTCAGGCAAGCCAGGGCTGGGTACAGACTGTGGGCTCTACAGGGAGCTGGGGAGGCAGGAAGTGGCTTCGGGCTCCACTAGCGCTCGCTGCTGTTCCCACAGCTGGGGGGAAGGGGAGGGGCAGCAGCAGTGGCGGTCTCAGCAGCCCGGAACCACTTCATTCCACTGCTCTGATTGACCAGAATTCTGACCAATCAGAAGAGAGGAGGGGGTGGTGCCTGGTGGGGTGAGGAGGCGCAGAACCATGTCTCTGGGAGTGAGCAGGTAAGTGTACCCCATCGCTCCAACCATATGCCCCTTGACTGCTCCTGCACCCCCTCTTGGCCAGACCCCAACTCCCATCCTCTTCCTGCTCCCTCCCACCCCAGCTCCCCACCTCCACCCTGCTCCTGTCCCTTCCATTCCAGACCTTTCACCCCCACCCTGACTCTGCACCTGAAATCCTTCTGCTGCCTTCCTTTCACCCAGACCCACACCCTGAGCCTGCTCTTGTACCTCCTTCCCACCCAGATCCCGCACATGCAGCCTGCTTTGGTACCCTACTCCTGCCCAGATAGCCAATCCCCATCCTGCTCCTCTTGCACCCTCCCTCTGCCCAGACGCCGTAGCCCTGCGCCTCTGCTGTCAGGAATCACATCAGTGAGGTTTATTGAGGTCCCTGTTTGAGTGGATTTTGCATTTTGGAGCTATGAACAACCATGACTCTATTCTGAATGTTTCCTTACCTGTCTTGTCCTAGCACTGGTGATTAGTAAAATATCAGTGTATGAAGGAGAATCTAACCAGCTGTTTGTTGCTACTGGATGCATTCGCAGTCCAGTGTTATGGAACCTTTATTGGTGTTTGCAATAATGGTAGCGTCAGGATGAGAAAAAGAGAGATTACATTTTCTAAAGACAATACATTTGCAAAAATGGCATTCAAGTACTTGATGGGCCTGCTATATTTGTATTAATGTGTTCTGTTTTTATGGCATGCTTGTAGTTTTTCTTCACCGCCACCAAAGCGCAAGAATATCTGAAATTCAAGTGGAGCATTCCTTACCTTATGCTCACTTCCATACCTCTAATGGGGTGGAGAAAAATGTACGTTAATGACAGAAAGTTATTTAGTACTGCTGTGAGTTAATTGCTTCTAATCCTTGCTTACATCCATCTGGTTTTATGGTAGTCAACAAACCTCTTCATTGCCCTTGCTCATTAGACATATTGCAAATCACAGACTTGCAATGGCATTTTACATCTTGTGCTCCTATTAGCTAGGCTGAATTTTTGTAGCAAAGCAGGGGCGGTCCTTGGGAGGTTGTCTGACTCATCTGAGATGCTATTCAGTGATGCTTTAGGGAACGGCCCACGTAGGTTTTCTTGGGAAACTTTGCAAACTGTCCAGTGGGTTCAGGATGGAAAGGACATGGGATAGCTGCCAATATTTATTGCAGTGCTATGTTATCACCACAGAGCCCCAGTTAAGGGTTCAATGATGCCTTCATTAGCAATCCCCACTTTCCCTGTTTGCTTAAAACTTCCAGAGAATATATTCTTGGGGAAATGTGATATATTTGGTTTCAGACATGAAGAATAATGAAATTAATAGGCACAAGGTTTATAACTGAGATAAGGGAAGAACAGACACAAACCTTCATACATGATTTAAATTGAATCCATGCATATCTTTGATAGGATACCAAATTGTTTGGCTTTATGTTTCACAAAGAGTTCAAGAAAAACATCTAGTAGGCAACACAAATTAACACAGTAAATTGCCCGGTTCCAGCACATAACATTATATAATATCCATAGCCATGTGTGTGTACAGACTGCCATTTCTGAGGAAACTTTGTGTGCAAACCAAAAGCAAGATATGGCCCTGTGCACTTAAGGACTGAAACACATAACAGCCACAACAGTCCATCTTGCCCAGTATCTTGTCGTTTGATAGTGGCCAGTGCTAGATGCTATCCAAAGGAATAAACAGGACAGGGCAATCATCGAGTGATCCATCCCCTGCTGGCCTGTCCCACCATCGGGTGGGTGGAGGTTTAGAGACACCCAGAACATGTGGTGGCATCCTTGACCATCTTAGCTAATAAACAAAGATGAATTTATCCACCAGGAATGTATCTCACTATACTCCTGCGAATGCTTGCTCATGTCCATTCCACGTTAGGTATGTGTGCAGGCCACATACACTGGTGGCAGAAGTTTTTCCTCAGTGGTATCTGTAGGCAACCAGCTCTGGTGCCCCTTGGGTTGGTGCCTGTATGACACCATAAAAGGGGCACCACTGGCTCCCACCATCCTCAGTTCTCTCTCATCACCAGCAATGGTGCTAGAGTGTTCCTTTGCACTTGCAAAATGCCTTACTCCAATTTGCTCATTGCAAACTTATTAGTAGATATTTTTGTCCTTCAGTGTGTCTGTTTGTGTGTCCCAGAACAGGACTTTGCCTTGGGACAGGGTGTGCCCCTCTCCCTCAGGCTCACAGCTCCACCATTTGAGCCTTTGAGCTCTTGCTCCCCATTCCTCCTATCATGGAAGTGGCCTTGGTGGCAATTACATTGGCCAGGCGAGTCAGAAATTAAGAGACTGTCCTCAGAGCCTTCATGCAATATCCCTTATGGAGGTAAAGTACAATTACATTGCATCCAGCCATTCTTCCAAAGGTGATTTTGTCTTTCCACATCAAACAGGACATCTTACTTCTGGTGTTCTGCATAAGTGATATAGCTCTGCTGAGGACAAGAAGGAACTGAGGGTGATGGTGGAAAGCTGCAGCACTTCTTATTCTGTGGTCAGAGCCAGTTCCCATGGATACCACTTCCAGCACTGTTGCATGGGGCGAGTACACACACTTAACATGGAATGTACATGAGCAACACATCTTGAAGAACAGCAACTAAGAAAATATAACTGTCTTCTTGAAAAAAATATGTAGTAGTAATTTTGGCCTTCAGAACATCACCAGACAACGAATTCTGTGGGTTGACTGCATTGTGTGAAAAAGTACTTCTTTTTGTTTGTTTTAAACCTGCAGCCTGTTAAAATAAAAATATGCACAAAGATTAGCTATTCTTGGAATGTAACCAACTAGAAACTGGACAAAATATACAAAATCTGGCAAATTGTAATTTCTTCCCTCAACATCCATAAGTTACAAGATGAACTACATCCATTTCATGGTTGTTATATGGACAGTTCTACCATTACCAACATCAATGAATCTTGTTTCAGTTAAAGACTTAGCCTTGCTCTTCAACTGAACTTAGCAACAAATTCTAGTTGCTGGCTATGGTTCCCAGGCAAGGTAAGACGTAATAGGGATCACATTATTTTAACCAACAGGTTATTAATCATTTCTGTATGTCCGAGTGTAGCATGTCTGTAACTGGGAGGCTCTCACCTCTCACGAGTGCCCCTATTTGGACTAATGCACGTGTCTGCACTGACTCAAGTCAAAGGTCTCTTTGACAACTCATCCCTTTTGTTGAGTCATGCACAGTACACAGCAAACAAACGCCTTCCAGGATATCCATTTAACCCTCACTTGGGCAGGGAGTAGATCCTCCAGGACTTTCCCTCATGGAGACAGAGTCCTTGTCCTTAGATCAGGGCTCTACCACCAGTCCTCTAACACTTAGCAGTAGTTCTGTAGTCTCTCACCAGCTCTTTACTTGGAGTTCTCCAAGGTGCTGCTGCTCACTCCACCGGCCAGTCCCATAGGTCCTCTCTACTGGAGGACTTCTGCTGCACTGAGCTGGCTTTGTTCCTGCAGCTTGTCGTATAGGGCCTTCCTCGCCTCTGATTTGCCGCTTCCTTCGGCTGACAATCTAGCCTCCCTTGGAGAGCTTCTCTATGGTTATTGGGATGGTATGTGGCAAAGCCGTGAGGCTCCAGCAGGGGGCTTCAGGGCCCACTCCACCCCTGTCACACTGAGGTTTTAGTTAACCCCTTGTTCACCCAAGTTGTCTCCTTTCTACAGAATCTCCTCACTGATTAGATGAGCAGCTCACTCTAATCAGTGTCCTGTCTTTGGCAGTGACCTGCCCCATATGCATTAGAGATAGGGGCAAAAAATTCCTCATTAGACAATGATGGAATAACCTGCTGTTTGACGGCATTGATGTCATATCCCATCATCTAACTGAAATCTGTACCTTGACATAGAGGGGAACTTATATAACTTTTACAAAAATGTTTTGTCCTGACTAATGTACTTGAAGATGTTTCCATTAGCCATACAAATGTGTCACAGAGAGTTGGCTGAAAATTTTTGAATTTTCTATATTTAGGTGATAAAAATTCAGCTTTTTATGCTGTTTTTTTCTGTCTGAACAGTTTACAGGGTAGCTAACTTTTCAAAAATTGAAATGATGATGATTTTTTGTGGGGGGAAAAAAACGTGAGAAAACATGGTATTGTGTTGTGGCCGTGAGTTCCATAGGATAACTTGTTAGTCCTGGGGGGAAAAATTGTTTTCTTTCATCAAGTTCAAATTTGTGGCTTTTCACTTTTAGTGACTGATCCCTTATTCTAATGTATGTAGAAAGGTTAAATAGTTCTCAGTTTGCCTTCTCATTGATTGTTTTAAAAGCCTCTGTCATATCACCTGTTGTCTCTCTCTTTTCCTGCGAATTGGGATTTTTTCATTTTCTTTTGCCATTAGTGGATCTCCCTATTTCTGCTATACCTTTTCAGATGGTGTAAGAAGAGAAGGTTGTGCTGTCCATTAATATAATTTTTTTAGGAATTTATAAATTTATAAATTTAAAATTTTAATTTTTAGGAATTTCTTTTTGTTTTTAATCTTATATGCTGGACATCAGATACACAGAGATAAATTTTAAAATATACTCTAAGTAAATTCTAGAAGTGTTAAAGAGCATAGCTTACCAGAATAGATCAATAGATGTAAAGAAGGAAACACCCGTCGGGAAACAGGGAACACCTTCAAAAACAACAAGAAGTCCTGTGGCATCTTATAGACTAACATATTTTGGAGCATAAGCTTTCGTGGGCAAAGACCCGCTTCGTCAGATATATGAGTGGGGGAAGAGGGATTTTCAGAGGACGATTTAAAGACGGGGTCTCAGTAAAGGGGAGGACCAGAGCTGACAAGGTCTATTCAGTCAGGGTGGATATGGCCCATTATTGGCAGCTAATGTGGAGCAGTGAACATCAAGAGAGGAGAAAACAAGTCAGTTTAGTCAGGTGGGATGTGGCCCATTGTCAGTTGCTAATGTGGAGCAGAGAAGCTGCTTTTGTAATGGGCCAACCACTTCCAGTCTCTGTTCAGTCCTTGGTTGATAGAGTCAAATTTGCAAATGAATTGCAGCTCAGAAATTTTATTTTTGAATTTTTTGTTGTTGTTGTAGGACTGCTACTTTTAAATCTGTGACTGGGTGTCCAGGGAGATTGAAGTGTTCTCCCACAGGTTTTTGTATGTTATTGTTCCTAATGTCTGATTTATGTCCATGTATTCTTTTAAGTAGAGACTGTCCAGTTCGGCCAATGTAAATTGCAGTGGGACATTGTTGGCACATGATGACATGTATTATATTAGTCGGTGTAATTAACAAGGGAACACCTTGTTAATTAGAAGAAACTTAAAAGCCAACTAATTTTAAACCCTTAATTTTTGTATTAAGTATTGTCAAGCTATCTGCTTTGAGGCACTCATGCTACTCAGATGTTCAGTGTGTGTCGGGAAGATAGCTGACAAGTTTTTCAGCTGGTGTACATTAGCATAGCTCTGTTAAAGTCAATGGAACTACTCCAATTCACACCAGCTGAGAATTTGGTCCATAATGTGGTTTCATGGATGGGGAGATCTGAGGAAATAAAACAGAGCTAATAATCCTTACTTTTGTAAAGTACTTTGAGATCTATGGAGGAACAATAAATGCAAAGCATCATGCTTAATGGCATCCTTTACATCTTACAGTTACAAACTCAGTTTAAATGAGAATTTTATTGTTGCCTGCTCTTGTTTATTCTGTGTACAATCAGACACATGCACTGACATTTTGTTTACCTAACTTGGTTGTTATTTCATAGTCAATTTTTATTCAAATAGACCAATCACCAAGGTAGGGTAGGAAGTGACTGTTTGTTTGTGCAATATACAAATACAAATTATTATCTGCCATGTTGTTGCAAAAAATAAATTGAAAAATCGCTAAAAAGGAAAGCACTCCAGGCGCCTGCTGTACAGGGTCTGTAGTCTAGGCAACTTCTAAAGCTTCCGGTGGAATCTGCCAAACAGACAGATGCTGCTAAAACTGCTAAAAAACCAAATCATCACCATGGCATCTGGGTATTATATTTTCTGGCCAGAGGAAAAGATGGAGAACTCTCTCTAGGTATTTGAGAACTTCTCACCTACTAAGAATTCTACCTCTGATTCAAGGTGGGCCTTCTCTATGTTTGAATTAAATTTGAAAAAAAATCGATGTCTATATCTATGGATGGGATACCAGCCATAGGACATTTGAGGGAATTCACAAAGGACTCTCTTTTTAATAATAAGATTTTAATGAGTTCAAAATTAAACTCTCCCTCTTTGAAATGGAAGGATTTGAATGTTTACCCTCTACTTTATGCTGCTTTGAAAGAAGAATGAGGGATGGTTTTGTTTTTCATAGGCATACAGCTGAACTGGAATGTTAGAATTTGGTTCACAGAGTTCATGGTTTTAGCTCATCTTTCAAATGGAACCCGTCTTCTCTTTAGGCATTAGGGATACTGAAGGGGGATTTACTCTGTTTATGAGCTATTCCTGTGTAAAAAGAAATGTATAGGGTATATTCCAAAGGAAAATCAGTATCAGGACGCACTGTGGAAGGTAGATGTTTCAGAGACATTCTGTAGGAATTACACTGGGATTTCTGCAGTGGACACCCTGTATCCCCACTAGGAAAAAAGTATTTCTTTCAAACAGAAGAAGCGAACCTTGGGCAGGAGACCCCTAAGCAACTGTTAAACACCAAGGAAGGATGAGATATGGATAATGGATTTTCTGATGTGCACGGAAGAAATGGAACATAGCAAAGTTTCTCCAAAGTCATTTGAACTAAGGGCAGCTCTACACTAGATCTGAAAGTCGAGCTTAGATTGGCAGTTCTGGCTATGACAGTTGCGTAGCTGGAATTGACATATCTAAGATCATATTATCAGACTGTCCTCACAGAGGAAGGTCGATGTGATAAACTCTCCCATTGACCTCCCTTACTCCTCATGAGCATGAGGACTGCCAGGGTTGACTGTCAAGTCCTGATGGTTCAGTTTAGTGCGTCCCCAATAGGCATGCAAAATTGAACTCTGGAATATTGACCCTGACCAGGTTGCTCTGCCACTAAGTATAGAGGTACTTGTAGACTATGAGCCGAATCTTCAGCCAGTAAAATTACCAGAGCTATATAATTCCACTGACCTCAGTGGAGCTATGCCAGTTTTCACTAGCTGAGGATGTGATCCTATATCTTTCTCAACCAGAAGAGAGAGTCACTGGGGCTAGATCTACAATAGGGTGTAAGGTGAATTTGCAATATGCAATTCTAGCTATGCCATTAGTGTAGTTAGAATTGACGTATCAGAATTGACTTTCTTACCTAGTCTCATCCAGGGCTCTTTAGGCTTGTGCCAATGTCCTGTACTCCAAACGCTAGCGTCGAGTACAGTGGTTGATGGCTGAGCTCAGAGAGGTCAATTTTGCCACGTCTTAACACAAGTGGCAAAATTGAACTCTGGAAAACTGATCTTCCTGCAGTCGATAGTTCAGTAAGGGTAGATTAGCCCAAGGTGTCTCATTCAAATTCCTCCTGAAAATTCACTTCTGCCATCTTGCCTAGAAAGGATATCAAGGCAGAAAGGTAATAAACCTATGAGACTGATCACCCTATGTTGCATGAAATGCCTCAGGAGGGGGCTAAAGCACACACAATGTTTTAAGGGACATACAGTACAGAAATCACATTAAGGAGCTTTTGAAGGTAATTCATGGGAGATGAAGTAAAGTGTTTGACTTCTATTTGTCATGGTGAGGGATACCTCAGAAATAGTGCCTTTAATAACAAATACTCTATCCAGCAGGCCCATCACTGTGCACTCTTGTATTATATGCACTGGTATTTTATGGGAAGAACACACATTTTTAGCACTGCATTCTTTGACAGTTTACAGTCAAGGAGTCTTTGATCATTTTAATACAGGCCCTTAAAGGACCCATAACAGTGTAATGATGGAGGGAATTACTCAGTTTGAAGGTGCTCTTTGCCTCATTTGACGTATGAAAATTTTAATGTGCATTCTAAAAACTGGAATTTAAACTCCTCTGGAAAATTGTCAGTAAATTTGTAGACCAAAAGCATAGTTATAACAGCGTCTTCCAAAGGGAGAAAATGATCCCTAGCAATTTACACTTAAAAGTAGAATTGTTCCACCAAATGCTGTGTAGAGGGGTCATATGGCTAATATCAGGTCAATACAATTTATGATGTTGCATTTAATGTGTTTTTTGTCTCCCTGAGTCTCTAAGACAAAAGGTTACCAGAGCCTCTCACGTTTGTGTCTTTATTTCCTTGTTGTGTCTTTGTCATACATTTTAGAATATGGATCCTCTGCGTTGGTTGCTTCAGGCATTTGTACAATGCCTGGCAAAGTGGAGCCTTGCCACAGCAGCTCCAGTAGTAATAACGATGAATCAATGCTAAGGGGCAAGTTTCTGAATTTGCTTATATTCTTGTGGCTCCCATTGATGTCCATGGGAAGTGTGTTTATATTCCAGTGAGCTCTGAGACACACTTCACTTCTTGGAAAGATCGTATTATTTCCCATTTGCAGTATTAGGCTGTGTCTACACTATCGTGGAGGATCGACTCAATCAGGGTCGATCTTCTGGGGTTCAACTGTGGGCGTCAGGTAGGGATGTGTGAAATCGACCTGTTGGGGTCGGCAGTCTACCCTTGTGTTCCTCGTGTATTGGAAGGACTCAAGGAGGTCAATGGGAGGAACTCTCTTATCGATCTTCAGTAAGGAAGGGCAGGTAAGTCACTTGCAGATACTTCGATTCTAGCTACGCAATGGCCATAGCTAGAGTGCATATTTGCAATTGACTTACTTTCTTTAGTGTAGACATAGCCTTAGAATGTGCAGCAGTGCTCACAGAGTTTAGGACTCTATGGATAATAAGGATTATGTAATTATTAAGTTATATCATTGGTGGTAAATATTAATGATTTACTCACATGCCTATTTTTTTTTCCTATTTAAATCCCTCTTATGGAACAATTCCTGCCTTTTCTGCCTATAATGAATCTAGTTTGCTTGTATAAACACTTCCCATTTGTTGGTCCCCTTCCTCAGTCTATATCTACAGCTCAGTCCGTATGTTTTTGGACTCTGACCTTCTTTACATCATAGCCCTTTCACTGCAGTGCCTTGTACATTTGTGGGTGGCAGCGCGCAGAAATGATAAACATCATCAGAAACCAATGGAAGCCTTTTTTTTGCCTGCAAAAGGTGGAAAGGACATCTCATTGCTGGCATAATGAATACTGACTGTTTGCCGTTTGAAAGCATTGTTGGGCATCTAGCCTATATCTTCCTGCTAAAAGAGGGGAGTATATTGTCAAGCTTCCCGCAGATAAGCCTCTCTCCTATTTATCAAAATAGACAAGACAAATAAGAGAGCATTCTTCTCTTGATGTCTTCATAAGAAATCAATAGCATTTGTGAAACATTTCAGCTCCCCTGTTTTAGGACAAACATAAATAATTACCTAGATAGCTACCTTATGTAGATTCAGAGGCTTCTTGTCATCTAGCAATTGTGGCAGCTCAGCCAAACTCCTTGTCTGGTGCAGCATGATGGATAGACATGGTTTGACAAATGGCCTGTACCATGGTGTGCCATTAGAGCACATTCACTTCAAGAAGATTAATTGTTGTAGATTGTGTCGGCATCTTTCAAGACATAGTGTTTGAGTTTATCTATCTATCTTCCTGACATCAACAATGGCATTGCGTATTCCAGGTAAAAAATGTAAGGATGCATTGAACATTTCCATACCTCCTCGCTGGAGGTTTTAAATGGTTTTCCCAGCTCCTATTGCCACTACATTGTGGTGGTGTCACAAAAGGGCTGTGTTGTTCTTGGGAGGCTTTCTCTGTGATTGCAAAGCTGGTGCCTTAGGCAGAAATGATTTTCGTTAAAATTTGTATTTAGAAGACCGGAAGTAGGACTTCTCCTGGTCCTGCTCCATTCTGGTTTTGTCCTGCTAACTCCCTAGCTATCAACTGTCTTTTTTGTTCTCAGCGTCCAATATTGTCATCCTCACCTTCTTAGACACCAGACACCAGGTCCTCCAAAATCGAAAGATTGGTTTTGAAGTCATGCAATTTCAGAAACAATTTTGCAGTGATTTTTTTTATTTGCCTGTTAGTTTTTTGAGCCATCAAGGTTCACGTTTTCTCTTTGTAACCACAAGGGCTAGAAACTTTTCATTCTAAAATGAAGCTGAACGCCTACCCTCTTCACAAGGCTCTGGAAGCTAAGGCTTTAAACTCACCATCCCTGGCTAATATCAGGAGAGTTGTGATTTACAATCAGAGCCTGGACAGTACTGTGAGTGCTGGACTGCAGGTAAAGCCACAGACTCCACTGTTCAATTCCCATGTGATGTCTGTTGGCACTCGGCATACACAACAGAACTGAGTCTGTTCTTGAATGGGGTGGGTGAAAAGGGGAAAAGAGAAATTGAAGAAGGATGAGGAGAGAGAAAGGCAAAAAGTACCAAGGTGGCAAGAAGTGGCCGAGGAAAATGAGAAGGCCCAGGCCATGGAGTGTGGAACATGCTAACATGAGGAAAGCAAATGGAACAGAACAGCCATCATGCTACCAACTCTAAGGAGAAAAGAAGGGGAAGTATTTTTGGTAAAATAAACATAGGGCACCCCTTGTTTCCTGATCTTCGGGGCGATAGGAAGGCCCCCTATACTGTCAGTCCCGTCACTCCTGGGCCATGACAGCAGAGCTTGCTACTCTGATCGACACGTACTCTTCTAGTCATAACTTGGCTCCTCATCTTGGCCAGGCTTTTCTGGCAGCATGGTGAGAGCTGCTGGTTGGAGAAAATGCAGGCAAAGGACGCACTGGTGGTAAGTTACTGTACTGTTGTCAGAGGCAGGGCAAGCAAAATGAAAGTCCATCTTGAGATGGAGATGGAGTCCAAAAGAAGAAGAGCAAAGCAGGAGATATAAACACTGGTGAAGCCATAAGGGAGGGAACATCCAAATCTGCCTTCAACTCCATAGTCATCCTTCAGTATCATGTAACTCTCCCATCGTCTTCTTGGCCTTGTAGTGAAATGGGTCATTCTGGGTCACACTGCATGTCCAAGCTAGAACTTAAGTAAAGTATATTTCCCTGCTCCCTCTGTGAGAGATCTGTTGTGGTAATGATGAGCCTCATGGGCCTAAAAGTTGCCACTAAGGCATCTTAAGGACATGGAGGATGAAAGCACTTGAGGTAGCTGATGTCATTGCACCGCAGAGCTGACAACCAGAAGAACATTTGTGGAGGAACAAGTGAGGACTTGGAATAAGGGCATATACATTGGGATGGGAAAGTTATTCTTTACATTCTCCTTCTCCTCACGGCTCTGTCTCCTCCCATGGGCTCTAAGCCTGTGACTCACCTAACTTTGAGTAAACGGAAAAGCAATTTTTCAGGAACTTGGAACTGGTTCATGAGGCCTGTGTCACCACATCTCAGCTATTAAATGTAAAAACAAATAAAATCCTTCACATTTTGGAGTAAAACTCCCCACTGGCCCGAAGAACAAGGAAATATGCTAGAAAGTTTGGGATAAGGAGGAAACACCTAAAAGTCAAAGGTGATTTCACATTAAGAAACACAGGAGAGAAATGCTGACCTGAAGCCACATTCTGAAGTAAAGGAGTTCTACACATGCCTATGAATGACCAGATTGTCAGAGGAGATCCAGAATAGTGTCACACAATCCCGCATGCACGTGGTTGTAAAGCAAAGAGCAGCTGCATGAACATGATGGATTTGATATAAAATGGGAGAGTGTTTGGAATCTGTTTTGTGCATGGGCTCCACGACCTGCGAATTTGGGTGGAAATCGTGTACTGCGTCTGCTTCCCAATGTAGGCCAAATTCACTGCTGGCATAAGTGAATGAAGTAGAGGTACAGTTGGACCAATTTTAATTTGATCCAAGTTTTCTTCTTAGATTTGCGCAAAAATGTGTATTATGAGTAGTAGCTATTGAGTATGACTGTATGTTTAGGAGTGTGCAATGAACAGTGGGAGATGTTCTCCCTG
This sequence comes from Carettochelys insculpta, assembly GCF_033958435.1. Classification (NCBI taxonomy): domain Eukaryota; kingdom Metazoa; phylum Chordata; order Testudines; family Carettochelyidae; genus Carettochelys; species Carettochelys insculpta. The sequence goes on along the minus strand of NC_134140.1, from coordinate 126,397,238 downwards.
CTGCAGTGGATATTTGAGTTTCATTATCCACCCATCTCGACTTTGCTAATATTGCTACGAAACACTGGCATGGTGATTGTGTCAGGGATGCTTGGTAATTCATGAATGAATTTGGGTTTTGGGTGAAGAATCTGTTTGCCAAAATGGCTGTCTAACAAGTGTGGGATTTGCAGGTGTCAGTGTACACTTAGATACACAACTGTAGGTTTGTGCATTCAGAGGACTGTTTGCGTGTGGGAGCATCGGTTATTTGAGTGGTGGTCCCTGTTACATTCCCCTGAGGGTTTATGCTTTCACATGATGCATCCAGAGCTGGAAAACTTCAGTGTCGTCCCTGTTGGCCTGGGCCAGATTTTCAAAAGATTTCATCTCCTCTTTAGTCACCAAAATAAGTGGCCAGGTTTTCTCTTGAAAGACTGATCCTGTGTGTTTCCTCACCGGAAGCTGATGGGTGCTGAACACTTTCAGAACTCTGCCCCTCATTTTGGTTCATAAGTGGGGGAAAAAAACTCTTAGGAAGATCTATCCCCATGTGTTTAACCATAATTCAAAAGTGGGGAAGGGAGGAAGGGAAGAGAATTCGGAAAATCACAGCTGTTTACAAATAATTCTATGGCCTCTTTGACGAGTCTCCTCTTTCTGTCCATGCTCATTCTTCCAGTCAAATTCCCTGAATATTAACCTGCACGGTGAGGCTGCCGGATTAGTAAAGCTCAGGAGCTCCATTTTTCAGCCCGTCTGTCGGGCAATTTGAACGCTTGGAGTGAATTCCTCTACTCCTCATACAAAGCTTTGGAGAGGCAACAGCTTGCACTGATGCGACGTCCCTTTCCCCTGCACCTATTTCACGGGTATTCAGTTTAATAATTGTGTTTGGCTCTCAGAGCCACTGCCAAACTCTGGCACGTCCAAAGACATTTGGTGAAGGAGTCCATTCTGCTCATCGCTCGCAGTGATAAATTCCCTGCGATGGTGGCAGCACACAGCAGCTTCCTCTCCTAATGACATTCTGCTCAAGTTGGCAGGAATCCCTGGGCAAGAAGCACTGCCCCAAAATAACAAACATGAGGGTGAGGAGGACAACAACACAGGCAGACAAACTCTGTACAAAGAGGAGTAGTGAGGGGTGGAGCAGCTTCTGGATCTGTGCTTTAGAGGGGCTTATTAATGTCTTGAAAGGCACATTTAGAGGAACGCTATAAAATAAGCAAGACTATGACACGCTCTTCAGCAGTAAGGCCAGGAAGGAAAAAAACACTTACGCACATATGCCTAATTTAAAGCATGTGCTGGTCCAAGTACATTTCTTGATCACTGGGGACTTGAATATTGAATGCTCCCGCCCAGGGAACAGGCCTGAGGAGGAAACTTCACTCATTGAACTTATATTTGCAAATAACATACTAATCTGGACTATGAGAGTGCTTAGGCCTGCTTATGAGTCCTGCTTAGGCCCCTGAGGCTCGTGGGAGTGTAAGAGTCCCTGTGAGGTCTTTTCTTTGCAGAGGAGGACTAAAGTGAGATCATTTTATCTGCTGCTCCTTCTTGGATCCAAAACAAGGCTGCAAAACGAGCATTCATTTTCAATGTGCTCCTTAGCCAGTCTACGTTCTGCCTATGCCGCAGTAAGAGAGCTATGGCATGGCCACAGCTGGCCCATTGAGGCACTGGTTGAGGCTCGGAGGCTCAGACTACAGGGCTGTAAAATTGCAACGTACGTGTTTGGCCTTAGACTGAAGAACAGACTCGGAGACCCGGCAAGGGGGTAGATCTCAGAGCCTGAGGTCCAGCCTGAGCCTGAACATCTACGCTTCTCTTTTCAGTCCCACAGTCTGAGCCCAAGTCACTGGACTCAGACTCTGATGCTCAGTTGCATGGGATTTTTATTGCAGCATAAATGTGCTCCGGAATGACTTCCCAGCCGTACTGATTCAGGGGAGTGCCAGTGGAGGAGAGTGGTGGTAATGCTGAAATGCAGGGATCGAGCTGTTTGACTAGGACTAAGCCCCTTGGAATCTCTGGGTCCAAGTGCAAAACTGCTCCCTTGCAACGCCTCCCACCCTCATAGGCAGGGCTTGCCCCTACTGGCTCCTGGGGAGCTCCCTGGTACTGTCAGGCCTAATTATGGTTTGTATCTCTCGGACAGCAGGTGTGAAGGAGGATCAGCATAGAGCTCCATAGATGTAAATGGTAATTTAATGCAGTGCATGGCCATTCTATGGTCTTTGTTACGCGGAAGGCTCGACTAAACGCTTATGCTTGATCCCACTGCCCTGACCCCCCTGCTTTGGCTCATGCAGTACCAAACGGTGGAATTTGAGAATGTGATCGCAGAGGAACTCTCAGCTTGCAGGAAGCGGTGGTCCCGGCTCCTATATATAACACCTGTTCTCTTTTCCAGCATCTGGGGTGGGAATGAGCTGTCAAGAACAGGAAGGTTTGTTTTTGGACAGAACAGAATGTGTCCGGGCTCTACCATTTCTCACCAGTCATATTGTCTCTTGGGTTGGTAGTTAGCCTCTGTATGTTAGAACAGCCGCGAGGCTGCTGTAGTGCATGGGAGAGCTGGGGCATCTTTGTCTGGCTTGTTCCACCTTTCTCTTCTGCTCCCCTGCCCTGGCCAGATCTAGGCCCTGGAGAGAAGCCAGGCCTGTTGTTCTATGGTTCTAGTTCTATTAAAGGTCTCACATGCACATGTTACAGTATCATCATAAAGGTAGCGCAAGCTCATGTGCTCCCCACTCTGGCCTGCCCTGACAAGGCTGCGTTACATATGCCAATTGGGACGGATGCTCTTGTTATCCTTGTCTCCCTGTGAAGCTTTTCATTCCCGTGATGCCTTTGATGAGGTGCGAGTCCAGCTCAGATTGGCGTGCTTGCCTTACCTTCAGTCTAGCAAGCTTGGTTATCAGAGCAGTGCAGCAGCCTGGGTCCTGGTGCAATCATGCTTTGATTGCAATGTAGACATAATCTGAGAATCCACCTACAGCAGAACATGCTCTGTTGCCTGGGAAGTGCTGAGTGCATTCACAATCAAGATAGAGTGCAGGTGTGCTTTAATTCTATCATGGGAGATCTTATTCCTCTTGTTTCCTGCAAGGAAACAGCAGCTTCTGCCTACCAGATGTTTGCACAACATGATACGCCAGCTTGCATGCCATTCAATGCCATCCAGAGGGCTTGCACATTCACTGGCATTGTCTGAGATCAATATAGCGATTAACTCTCCTGCAAGTATAAGCACACGCTTAAGGTGTAAAAATGCAACTGTCATATTAAAAATTATAAACTCCCTCTTCTGACATCACTTTAAGCAATCAAAGGTGCAGAGTTAGTATGTACATGAGAAACTGAAGACAGTTGGAGAGATTGTGAATGGCTGATCAGCAGCTAAAGAAATGTGTTAGTGGACTCCTCTGATTGCTAGTAAACAAGTATCCACCATATCAGAAACCAGTGTCACACAGTTGGCACTTCCCGAGTCGCTGGGTGTCTTACCTGCCAACAAGGCCCAGAAACTAAAGACTGACTAGACACACAGTAACAGCTCTCATGCGATGGCTTTCCAAGGCCTATGCCTTTCTGTGTGTTCTCACAGCATCCATCACAATGGAACTTCTGCTGCAGGGAAGAGCTTGGTTCACTGCTGTACTACAAATTGGGGCAGATTTTCAAGGGAATGCAGATGAGGTGGGCACCCAGCTCCCACTGAAATTCACTAGGAATCAGGCACTGAACTCGCTTAGACTCGTTTGCAAATCCAAACCAGGAATCATCATCGGTCCTTCTCACATGGGGAAAGGACACATGTTTTCTATACCTGGAATATCATACCATTCAAAAAAGATTACATATGTGTTTGTCCTGTAATATGAAAGAAGGTTAATTTTCTATCTGAAAGGGTGGTATCCTCTTCATATTAAAGACTGACACCATATTTCCATCATAAAACTGGATTTTGACTCTTTTTGTTAAACCCTCACAAAAGGCACTTTCTGATTGTCAAGTATTACAGGTTGAACCTCTCTAATCCAGAACTCTCTCATCCAGCAACATCTGTAGTCCGGCATGATGTTAGTTAGCTGGATGACCACTTACCATGGGTGTGGCCAAATTTCCTCTGGTTCCGTTAAGTTTATTTACTGCCACCAGCCCTGGCTCTCAGTGCTCTGTGCTGTTATTTAGCTGTAATTTACCCTTAAATGTCTTTTAAGCAACCAGTGCTTAGAAGTGCTACATTTCTGCTGTTTTCTCAGCCACCAGGAAGCAGTGGAAGTGTTGGTAATGTGCGAAAGAATATTGCTGTCCTGTGGTTTGGCAAATTCTCTCGCCCAGCACCAGTGAGGTCCCGAGGGTGCTGGATTAGAGAGGTTCAGCCTGTATGTAGCTAAAGCAGTACAGTGCCCTTAATGTGGATTCAGTTAAACCATTCTATAGCTGCTTTTTATTGGTGTAGTACATTGCTATAACACTGATGCTAGGAATTGTATGTAGTGAAATATTTATATTGGTAAAAAAATTACACCTGTAACCAAATAATTATCTTGGTACAAAAATTTGTGTAGACCAGGCCTTAGCATTCCATAAAAAACTTGCCGAGTGCTGCCAACTTTTCCCATTTTGAAGGAATGGTGGTGTTTCCTTGAGAAATTACTCAATAGCAAATTAGCACCATTTGAATGGATTAAAGGTCTAAAGAAGAATTTAAGGTTGGGCCAAAGAGAGTGGTAGTGACTGGTGGAAACGGAAGTTTTGTTTGTCCTTTCCTTCAAAAAGATAGTCCAAACTTATGCCAGATAAGATTATCATAATGGTCCCTTTGCTCTTAAAATCTATTTAAAAACTGATGAATAGATTGTGTGTATAACTGGATTATATTATACACACAGCTGTATATTTAAACAAATATAAAGCAAAATTAACAGGAGCTATTGAACTGTGGGTTTAATAGACTGTGGAACAACAGAGGCCCATTGCTGACTAATTTAATTTTTTATTATTCTTTGTTTTGCATTCGTGCCTATGAACCCCTGTTCTGAACCAGGGTCTCATTGTGCTAGGCACTGTACAAACACAGAAAAAAGACTGCTCCCAGCCTCAGAAGTTTGTATTCTGGATTAGAAGATCCTATGGAAGCAGAGCTGTGATAACAGAAGGAATGGACAAAAGGATTTGGCAAAAAGTAGTGTAGAATCATTGTTAGGTGAGATATATTGACATGTACTTTCACAATCTATAGAAAAATCTCCATGCTGTGGTTCACTGAATGGACAAGTTTCCACGGTGACCATTTTATGAAGGCATATGATCTAATCCATTGTTTCTCAGCTGGGGTACATGTACCCTGGGGATACACCGAGGTTTTCCAGGGGGTACATCAACTTAACTAGATATTTCCCTTGTTTTACAACAAGCTACATAAGCTAGTAAGGTCAGTACAATCTAAAAGTTCATTCAGACAATGACTTGTCTCTACTGCTTCATAGGCCTTAGGGTGAAATGTAAGTATAATATTTCCAATCCAATTCATTTATTTGATAATAAGATGGTAGGAAGTCAGCACGTTTTCAGTAGTAGTCTTCTGGGATATTTTTGCATGTCTTTGTAAGTAGTTTTGAAGTGAAGTGCAACTTGGTGGTATGCAAAACAAATCTGATTCCTGAAAAGGGTACAGAAATCTGGAAAGGTTGAATGGCACTTGTTTTAAGACCCCAGATTACTTTAGGACTAAGTTTCTCAACCAGAGAGAAGTCTGGGGGTACTTATAATTGTTTTTGTTTGAAAAAGGGGTACTGTATAAAAAAAAAAAGGTTGAGAAACACTGATCTAATCTGTGGCACAACATACCAGTGACCCAAAGAACATATAGACTGCGCGGGGGACCTTAGTGGACGTGAAATGTTCAGTAGCAGAGCCTTTCAAGGCAGGCACTCTTGCTAATTCATTAGATGTGTAGAAATTCTTTCGCTGGGTTATTTGCAACTCCCTTGCTCCTTTATATCAGCTGCCCTTGGCTGCAACAGAACCATAAAACGTTTACTGCAAAGCCATGAAGAATCCATATGTCCATTTGATATGTCAGGCCACCAAGAAGCCAGAGCTTGTGGGGTAGCATAAGGATATCTGAAGGTGACACATGCTGTCATTTGATGAACAGAGCTGCAGAAGGGGATTCTGGCAGCCACTACCTTGGCCTTGACAACTTGTGATGGTGACCAGGTGGGGTGTGTTATCTTAATAGTCTGGAGCTCTTGTGAATTATTTGCTGATAGATGTAAACAGCTGTTATTCTTGGTAATGGAAAGCAATTAGAAACATCTGTACTCTTGGCTATGAGTAATGCTTCCTATCTTGAATGCTCCCAAGTGCCAATTGGAAATAACTACATCATGAGGATGGGGCTGGCAATTCTGCACTGTATTATGGGCAGATGATTAGTACTGAGCTGTGAAGAACAAGAGGTGAAGTGCAGTAGAATAAGGCTGTACCTGTAAAAAGAAAGAAAAGCTGCAATAAGGAGAGGCAGAAAGCACGTGCTTTGGTGCTTTCAAATCCATTCCAGAGCAATGACAACAGAATACTCATAGCCGAGCACCATCACACCTTGGGAAATTATTGATCAAGTTCGCACCATGTCCAAGCTTTGTGGCAGCTGCCAGACTCCTGCAGCTTCATGCTCTTCCTCTTAGTTTTGTTTGGTTGCCTGTCATTATGCTGTCAGAGCTGATTGGAAAAGTGTGCCACAGAGATGGCCGGGACATATCGCAGCAAGAGCTTGACGCACAACAACTCCTGGTTAGGCACCTAAGGGAAGTGTCAGACTTTCGAAAGCACATGGCACCCAGAGGCTTCCATTTATTGCCATAGGAGTGCTGGGAGTTGAGCATAGAAGTGCTGGGAGTTGAGCACGTGTGTGTTGGATAATTTTGTCGATTTGGTCCTCTGAACGGGCTGTCCTTCAGTCCTGCCCTGGGTGTGATCTGCCATGGAATCATTGGCTGACCCTACTAGAGAAGAATTGTTCTGTAATTGTTTGCATTGTTCTGCAGAATTCTAAATGTGAACAGTAGAGTCAAACCACCCCTCATTACTGACACTTGTTATAAGAATGCCTACGGGTCATGGGTCCAAAGAAAACATTGCAAAACTGGACCAGTGGCATGCTGCCTCTGACAATCAGAAATACTGAGGTTTGAACGACTTAATCCATCTCAGTGAGCTGATGCTTTTGAAGCCTAATGAGGATCCAATTACTTTTTTCAATTTAAGTGCAAAACTGCGTGTCTGGCTTGGACACATGGGGTGAAATTGGCTGCTGTGCAGATCTTAAGCAGGAAAACAGCATTCACTGAGGAAAAGTCTTTTGGGAAGGTATTCTAAGAACTGATTTTGATTTGGAGGAGAATAGCTTTTCACACATTCACAATTCCATGTGCCGAGGGTTTTCTTGCCATGTTTCTACTGGGCCGTGAGTGCCTCTTGAGTGGTGCTGAGTGCTCTCAAATCCAATTGACTTCAGTGGCAATTAACAATACCCTGTATCTCTCATAAGGTCCTCAACACCCTGCAGAAGCAGTCTCAAAGTGCACAGCTAACCACAGTTGTACTCTGCAAGTGCAAGAGGCTAAATGAGTTGAACAGTTAGTTCTTGGGAGCAGCAGCTATATTCAAGAATATTCTAAGGCCTGGTCTGTGCTACAGAGTTGAATTGGTACAAGTCATCTGTTTAGCAACTGCCCTAAAATCTTCTTCTCACCGACATAACTCACCTGGAACACACTTAATAAGTCCACTTCCACGAGGGGCACTACAGTGTACACAGGTTGGTGCAATGTTGCTGGACACATTTAATTGCTTACATCAGCTGTTGCAGGCTTCCAAAAGCCGTCCCACACTGACAAGTCAGTTGGTGCGTGTGCTTTGGATGAAGAGAAGCACGGTGCCGACACAAGGAGCAAAGCGATGAGCAATAAGCGTGATGAACAATGCTTTTGCTGTGGTGGCCATATGCCAGCGTAAGGCAGGTCAAGTTAATTTGTAGTGTAGAAATGTCCCAAGGGAGATTTAGGCAGAGGAAACTCTCCTGGCGATATGTTCAGCTTCTGAACAGAATATTTCTGTAAGATATAATTCATATACGTTGAAGTAAACAGAATTTACCGGTGCTTTTTTTTGTAATAAAAGAGGAGCTGGTGCTCAGCCGTCTCCTCACCGCCACCCCCAGCCAATCCCGTGGCTGGGGCTGCTGAGGTGGTGGTACTCGGTACTGGCACAAAAAGAACAATGGAATTGACCATCTATAATCTCTCTCACTGCCAATTTACCATATAATATCCCCAGTGCAGTAGTGAAAGTTAAACCTCACACAGTTCATTATTAACATGGGGCCACATTCATGGACCTGTGGCAGACTAGAAGTAAGCCTAGTTTTACAGCACCTTTGAGATTGCCATTGTGAAGGGTTTGATTACAGAGATCCCCTGGAGACTGTCACTCGATGTACCGAAGTACCACTCAGCCCACCTACTTGCTCTCTGGGGTGCCCCCCGCCGCCACCTTCTTCTGCTGAGCGTGACCCTCCAGTCTCCTGCAGCAATGACACACAGTAGGGATCACAGCCCACAGAGAGCAACTCCCCTCTGGGAAGGCTCAGTCAAAGGGACTTGACACAGCACCCACGCACCAGCCCCAATGGGACCAGAATCCCAGATAAATCCATCTTACTCTTTGTAAAGTTTTACATGGTGCAAGCTTGTGAAAGAGCGATACGCACAGCTGTTATCCCCTGTAACAATTATTTAACTGGGTTTATTAATAAACCAAAGTGATTTTTATTAAACATAGAAAGTAGGGTACAAGTGGGTGCAAGTAATAGCAGCCAGATCAAAGTAAGTGGTCCCCAGCTGCCCCTGCAAAATAAAGCAAGACACATCAGCTGAGCCTAATACCCTAAGAAACTTGTTACATGCAATTTCTTACCCTAACAGTACTCTTAATCACACAAGCCAGGAAACTTCCCAGCTTGGGCCTTATCCTCCCCCCTGCTCAGCACCAGCAGTTGCCAGCAGACATCTTAGGTAGTAAGCAGGGATTTGCCAATATCTGGCAGCAGCTCTTATTGTTTGGGTTTCCCACTTTCACATCTGTTGCCAAAGGTGGGAATCCTGATCCATTTAAACTATTCACACTTCCAGTGGAAAAGTACAGGATTCAAAATGGGCTCAAGGATCAGGTGACCTGGCCACATGCCTTGGCAGGACCAACCATAGTCCACACTTATCGGAAAAACAAGACTATTCACAGATCATTAACCAGAGTACAGGGCCATTGAGTTCCCTGCGTACGACTAATGGCCCTTACTTAGCATGCCTAGATAAGTAAACAGGTTTATACTTCATAATTCTAATGTCAAATTCAGAAATGATTCACACACACACACAAATGGAATATACACATTCAGCAGATTTTAACTTTTCTAATTATACATGGCAAGAAGCATCTGCCAGTTATGCATATGCATAAGCATATTTCTAAAAAGAGTATGAGGTGCAACATCACAGCCATGTTGTGGGATCAGTCTCAGGACAGCTTTAATTTGCCTTTGGCTGCCCATAGGTCGCCAGGAGTGGATTGTTCAAGACCTGCCGGGACCAGTCCCGAGAGGGGCGCCTGGGGCAATACCCCTCCCCCATGCTCCAGGTGTGGGGCTCAGCGGGGTGGGAGGGTGCAGACAGGTGGAGCAGAGCAGGCTACTGCTTGTGCCACCCAGATGGTGAGTGCAAGGTGGGGGCGATGAGCCGAGGCAATCCCCTGGTGCTGTTACTGCCCACCACTGCCAGGCCCTGTCCCAGATTATCCCCCCTCACTCCTGTCTATAGGACAACTAGGGTGGCAGCTATGGGGCCCCCAAAAGCTTGGGGCCTGGGGCAGCAGCCCCACATCATCCTATGGACTCTGGCCGGACCAAACCAACACCCTGCCTGTGTCCCTGTGTGATGCTACTCTGGGGCTGCAAGGAGGATGGTCTACACCAAATACACTGTCTCTGTGCTGTTTGGGGAACCCTCTCACACCTCGAGTGGGGGTGGCTTGGGCCACTTCTCCAGGACAGGAATCCAGATGATTTCTGGCCCATTTATGTTGCTAAAAATTCATTAAAGCGCATGTGAGGCAAAAGGTGGTGCTGCTGTTAAGACCCTCGAGTCAGATTAAGTGAGCTGGGGCAATTTCTGTCTCTGCCACACAATTCTTGCGTGACTCTGGGCGAGTCACTGAATCACTGTCTGCCTCTGTTGTGTCCATGAAGTGAGCTAGTATCTCCCTGCTTCAGGGTGGTGCTGTGAGGGTGAATCCAAAACTGAGCCCTCATCTGAGTGCCTCACAGCCACGAAGGTGCTCAGGGCAGTGGTTCTCCACTTATTTATCATCGCAGGCTACATGTGCGGCCCACAGCAGTGCCCCCCCCACACCTCCTGTGCCCAGAGATGCCTCTCCACAGTGGGGCTGAAGAGCAGAAAGGGGGGCAGGGGCAGGGAACCCGACCCTGAACTCTACTCTGCGGGGAACCCCTGACCCCCGGGCCAGGGGACAGCCAGTGTGTTGACCCTGGACACTGCTGTGCAGGGCCAGAGGACATGCAGCTGCTGGACCCTGATTTCACTACTTGGGGTTGGGGACAGCTCGGACTCTGACCCAAGACCCCACTGGGAGTCTACACTCCACCAATTGGGTTAAGAGGCAGCAGGACCATGACCATAGACCCCGTTGTGTGGGGCTGGGCTGCAGCTGTCTTCCTAGACCCTAACACAGAGCCCAGCAGGCAGCAAAGACCCTAACCCCAACTCTGCTGTGCAGGATCCAGGACTCTGCTGTGGGGGGGCCAGACAGCAGCTGGCCATCCATATCCCACTCTAGAGGCCTGGTGGGCAGCCAGGATGCTGACCCTGGACTGTGCTGGTATCCTGAAGCCAGCTGCATGGGGTCTGCTGCAAGGCAGGGCAGCTGGGAGTCCAGCCCCATGGGGCTGGTGGCCACCAGCAGCCCAGAGGCTCAAGCCTTTAGCGCACAATGGAGCTGGGCCACATCTGGGTGCCACGTGAGCCACATGAGGCCTGTGGGCCATGGACTGAGAACTCCTGGTTTATGGCCAGTATTTGAAGGCATTAACTTAGGTGCCTAAAGGTGCAGAAATAGTAGGGTTTCCAAGGCACCTAACTCCATTAAAATCCCTAAGCATCGATCTGCACAATTTGACGCCTAATGAGATTGAAAAGCCTGCCCCTCGATGATGATGATGATGATGGATCCCTGAATTAGGATCATAGACTTTAAATTTGCTCTCCACAGATACTGCAAAGCCCTGGGCCCGCACCAAAGAATGTTGAAATTCAGGAGAGTGTTCCTGTGGGCTTTAAATCAGACCTATTGCCAGTTAACTTCAAGTTACATTATTAAAACTTTTCCTTCATACCTAGTGTCGAAAGGCAGGCTGTAGTGTGAAAGGAGGCCGCACTTAGACGTGCCAGTTACAGTTTCATTGGCAGCTGCATTAATATTGATACCTGATATTTTTTAAAAGAGAAGATGGAACAGATGGATTTTAAAAGGAATGCATTAATGGTGGGGGGCAATGAGGAATCCATTTATGTGGGGGTGGAAATAGATGTCAATTCAGTGCTAACCTGTTTCATTTCCAAGTTGTCCTATATTTAAATGAGAATATGATTAGCTGATGTTTCTTTTTAATTACAGTAAAAGCCAACAATTAAACATGCTCTGGTGCCCACCCGTGCATCTGTGCCCCTTTCCATGGCTTACATTCATCTGTTGTTCTTCTTGTTAGAAGCTATTCACTTCATCAGCCAAGCTTCCTGTTAGGTCCTTCAACAAGGACCTAACTTTATGCAGCTCACTGGTTAGTACATTTGAATCCCACACAACCTCTCTACTGAAGAAGTTTCCATGTGGTTCTCAAAAACTTTTTGCAAAGCTGCCAACAGTTTATTACTTGCCTGGATGAGGACGCTGCAGAACTGAAGCGAGTAGTGATCCAGACATCGTCATGTGTCTTGAACATATCTAGAAGAGTAAGAGGGGAGCAGGTTACCACTGAACTAAACATACCATGATCCAGCCACAAAGCTGGATGGGCATTAATTGGAAAACTTGGTGCTGCTCAAAAGTACCAATATCCACTCTGCAAACAGAGATAAATGTCTTATGTGTATAAGTACAAAAGGTTAAAGGCCAATTGAAGAAGAAAGGATCAATAAACAAACAATGCATATCCGAAACTGAACACGTCTAGCCTTTTACTAGAGATGAAATAGATAAGGCAATTGAAACACTGAAAACCTGTACATCCTGGGGGACTGATAACCACTCCCTTGAATTCCTTGAGAAACTGGGAAAAACTGGCAGACAGTGGCTTCCCATATGTTGAGTTGAACACCTAAAATTTGGAATAGAGTAAAAGTAATTGTCTTCCCAAAACCTGAGAGAGACCAGAAACTTGCAAAAAGTTATTGCGTCATCTTTTTGTTAAGCTGCATGCACAAACTACATGAAAGGCTTATCCGTCAAAGAATTGCTCTCACCGTTGATGATATCTTGAGGTTAGATTAATCAAGTTTCAGACCAAATTGTAGTTCCTGAGATAGGTGCTGAGCTTCTGCACTTTATATTAAGAATGGTTTCCAGAGCTGGCTGAGGACAGGCAGAGTAATCATAGACCTTACTGGTGCAGATGATATGGTCAGGCATTCATGCCTACTGTAGTACAGTCATGGGCCCTACTGACGTGTGATGTTGTGGCTGTGGAAATGTTGCCAAGAGGCTGCTGGTTCCAAGTTTCACTTGGACAAAAAGGCAGTTTCTGCAAGTCCCAAAACAATGGTCGGCCCCAGGGCCCAGTTCTAGCATGCACACTTTTCAACAAATAACCTTCCCACCGCTGTTTTAGGTGTGCAGTTGACATCTATCTGTCAGTACAGGATCAGCATTCAGGTCACCTAGAAAAAGTTGCAAATGCTGATATGAAAAGAGAGTCCACTAGTGCAAAAGATGGAGATTTTAACCAAGTACCAAAAAGACTGTTTCCAGCAGCTTTTGGAATACCATAGAAAAGCCAAGAAACATCTTCCCGAATGGACCCAGGCTGAACCACAGCCCAACACCTGTGTATCTAAGAGTTACGCTGCTCTGTACCTCAACTTCCAAGATACACACCTTCGCAAGACCTCACTGGAGATAAACACAAGAAACAACTTGACTAGCAAACTAGCTGGATCTGCCTGGAGAGCCAGAGTGCACACAGTAAGAAGCTCTGGCCTCGCCTTGTACTCAGAGGCTGATGCTGCTTTTGTGGAGCCATGGGCCAATGCAAGTGGCAGCTCCTCCCTATCCTTTCTGCCTGCAGTCCCCTCAACTCCTTCTCCTGTGCTTCTGCTGGGGAAATGGGGTTGGGGTGCGGCGAGGTGCCCTGCACCACCTGTCTGGGAGTGGGTTAGGCCATCAGGGTGCCCATTTTTCCAGGTGTCTATTTTTATGCCTCCTTCCAATTAGTTGGGGCCCTGGGGCATGTGCCCCATTGGCTCCTTGGCTAATCTACCTGCCTGTACTGTTCTGCAGTTCCCAGGTGTGGCTCACCTCTTTACATACAAGACTAGTAGACATTCAGCTGAATGTCACCTTGTGTATAATAACAAGTGAGACCAATCCAACCAGCCTGGCTGCCTTTCCTGTCCGTGTCACCTTCCTGTTACCACCACTCTCATCCAGCAGAGAGAGGAGAAGGTTTTATTAGCTGACAGGGACACAGCACAGAACAGATTTGTCAGTACAGAAATCAGAAGCAGTCAATACAATCCTTTTTGGGGAGAGCCCCTTCCCCCTTTCCTCCCTCTCCAGCCAGACGAGACTGCCCCCCTCAACTGCACTTTTCCAATTCAAGCTAGCCAGTCCCCTCCTCCCTCCTTTGCTCTCTCTACTGGGGAAGAAAGGTGTCTGCCTAGGTTACAAAAAGCAGGGAGGGCCTAGCCTGTGTGTGAGAAGTCGTCACGCCAAAACTCCCCTCACCACTAGGCACTGATGTTGTTCCTAGGGAAACTGAGGCATCACACAGGAATAAAATCCTTACTCACCCCCACTTTGCCACCCTACCCCTGTTTAAAGATGTGTTTAATCCACCAAGCCACCTTCTCCATTCTGACATTCCTCTTAAGAAATCTTGATGACCCTTGTGCTCTCATCTAATGCTATGGTTCTGTGATGTCTCAAGATGGCATTCCAGAAGAAACAAACAAGCTTCCTACATAGCTAATGCTTTTCTTGTCACATATCGACTGTCCAGTGCCCTGGTTTTGACTTTCCACTCTGTCTCTGGCTAAAGCTTAAGCACTGGATGAGGAGTTTCAAATGTACTTCTGATGACTGACTCCTGACTGCCTTCTTTGCCCCTCTGGCCAGTTAGAAGCTCTGCTTGCCTGCTGTACCCTTCAGCAAGGGCTGTTCCATTCCCTCATGGGCCTACATAGTGTCCTTCCCTTGGCAATTGAGGGACGTGTAGATTAACATGCTTGTCTTGACTTGCCTATGTAAAGGCAAACAGGGCTTGAGAGCAGGAGGTTCTGTGTGACGATCTGATGAATATTACTGTGTGCATGAGAAGGATTTATGGAATACAGTGGACCAGATCACCTGCCTTGACCAGATTGCTTTTTGCCCCTGGAGTGACAAGTGACCTTACTGGTTGACTGGTTATATGAGTTCTGTGGCGTTGGAGCATCCCAGAGGGTGTAGAATTGCTGTATTTAGCCCTAAGATGCTCTCCTGCCTGGACTTAGTTTGTGGTGGTGTGGCTGGCAGAAAGCAGGCATCCTGAACACCACTCTTGGAACCTGATGTAGGTCAAGGACCCTGACGCTGCTGTTCATTAGACAGGAAGTTGAAATGGCCTCTGATGACCTTGCAGGTTATAGGAGAACAAAGGCCCTCTAGAACTGCCTACACCTAGTTTTCCTCAATAACTGTTAGTGGAACTTTGGTGCAGTTGAACATTTGTGGATGCATTGGAGAGGGTTCAGTGGAAGGCAACCAAATGATTAGGGGGCTGGAGCACATGACCTATGAAGAGAGGCTGAGAGATTTGGGCGTAATTAGGTTGCAGAAGAGAAAAGTGAGGGGTGGTTGGATAACAGCCTTCAGCTTCTGGAAAGGTGGCACTAAAGGGGATCAGAAGAGGCTGTTCTCAGTGGTAAGGGATGGCAGAACAAGGAGCAATGGTCTCATGTTACAAAGGGAGAGGTGTAGGTTGGATATTAGGAAAACTGTTTCCCTAGGAGGGTGGTGAAGCACTGGAGTGTGTTACCTAGAGAGGTTGTGGAATCTCCATCCCTAGAGGTTTTTAGGTTCTGGCTTGACAAAGTCCTGGCTGGGATGATTTGGTTGGGGTTGCTCCTGATTTGGGCATGACCTCTCTAGGTCTCCATGACCAGGACCTCCATGACCTCTATGATTTTGCATGTCCCTTCTCTTTAGAGGAATGAGGGAGGGTACTACTTTATTTACGCAGAAAACACTCCACCCATGATGGTTTGGATCTTGGTGCTCTTGTGCTGGGATACAGATCAAGAGCCTTTGCAGCTATGGACAGAGCCAGTAGAGGGTGATCTTAAGTTGTCTGCTGCATAGCCTGTAACACCTGTTTGTTCGTAGGACTCATACAGTTACGAGTGAAAACTCACTTGTGCGTTTGTCACGTAGTATTGGGAAGTGGCTGGGGTTAGAGAATCAACATTTATAAAGAACAAGATTGATCTTTATTTTCTGAAAACTCTGTTCTTGTAACAAAAGGGAACTGAAACAGGGTATTTGTGCATGAATGCTTGTAATACTGTCTTGCTTTATTTATCCTATGCATAATTTATCATATTCTTCTCCTTGAGAATTGGGGCAAACATTCTGCTTCACACGAGTTTTGGACACCTGAGTGCTACTGCAAGATCATCTATAACTAATGGTGTCTAGACTGTGGCACATCACTTCAGTATTCCCATTGTCACATGCATTATAAAGACATTTGCTTGCAATAGGTGTAACAATACTTTGTAATTCTGTGCAGACTGACTGGAACAAAAGACTTAAAAGATTAATTTTGAGTTGAAATATTAAAAAATTAAATAGAATGTTTTATCATAATGACATAATTTAAAACTAACCAAAAATAGCATTAATAATAATCATGTTAACTCTCCTTTCATTAAAAGAAGACATTTAGCACTAAATTATTAAGTCATCAAATTTACGAGGCCCAAGTTAGCAAAGATTTTGCCCCAATGTAAAACAGACAATGTGATTTCTGTGCAGTTCCTGCTGTATATTAGTAATTACAGTAACATTTGGAGGATGTTAAAAGGCTGAGGGGTTTGCAGAATGGTACCTTTGTATACAAAATAGATATGCATTTTCCCCTTGCACCAGCTGCATATCGTAAAACTGCCATCAAGAATTAGAGGAAATACCAGAAGAAAAGGCAAAAAATGTGCCAAAGATGTGCAAGTGAGTGTTTGTATGTACATGCAGGTGCGAGGGGGAGAGAGAGAGGGGTTTTCTCCCCTCTCCGCATCTAGAATGCCATCTGATGCTATAGATGTTATTGTATTCACCTCTTAAAACTACAATTTTACTCTTAAAACATATAAAATATGTTGCATGCTCATTTTAACAATTGCAGAATTAGCTCCAAGTTCAAAAGAGATGCCCAAAATCAGACCTGCTTTTTGCTTCATTCAAGTTAATGGGATTTATTCTTATGTTTAGAGTGCCTTTCTGCCAGCGTCCTTTGCAGCCCTGGGATGTGTTTGCACTTCTAGTGCCGCCTTGGTGTAATAGACACATTTCATTCTATTTTTAATCTGGGTAACATTAATGGAACTAAGGAGTGATCACTTTAGAAACATGCATTCAGTGCTCATACACACATAATAATGATTTTGATTGAACACACCAGTGTAATTCCCTGATGTCCATGCCCTTTACATAGTCTCAAAATGTTGAGAGGGAAACTTTTAAAATAATCATAGACTGTAAATCCTCCATTAGGCAGGAGACTTAAGCATCTGTGACACATTTAAAATATGCATTATTATTATAAAGAAATAATGGAAATATGATGTACTTCCTATTTCAACTATGAATTTCCTTGCACTGATGTTTTAACATAGACCCTTTTTTGTCAAATTCCCTAATTCAGTGTGCCAATTAAGCATGCACTTAATTTTGAGCATGTACTTGAGACCACGAGCGTGTGCCAAATATCTCATTGAAAAGGGATAGTTTTAAGGATGCGCTTAAAGTTAAGCGCATATTTAAGTGCTTTACTGAATACAGATCCATACGCACAGTTCTCCCTGGACTCTGTAAAAGGGTAAAATTAGGGTACAAATTAATTGTTCCAGAATTGCTAAGGCATTTCAAAATGTGCTTTCATTTTAAGTGAGATTTGACTTGGATGTGAGCAGTTACCTTAAGTAATATAAGGCTGGCAAAGATTTAGATTCAGACTTAATCTACAAGTATATTCAGGGTGGGGTTTTCGGAGTTTCCATAAGGGATTGGATGGCCACTTCTAAGTGATTTTACTGGGAAATCGACATCCAAATCCCTTTAAAATCCCAGATCTGTCTTGTATGGATTTTGGATTACTCAGAAAACAGGAAGTCATTACATTGCAAATAGCAATAAGTTGGACCTATTGATGTAGCAATGAGACCAGTTTTAAACTAATCATTTCTCATTAAATTAATGATATTGAAGTGTCCTGTGTGGAGAAGCTTTTTTTGGTTATTCAGTGACCAATGAGGTGTATTCTTTTACCAAATTGGGGCTTGACATTTTTAGGTGAGCTTTATTCTCTGTTGTAAATTACAGAAATTTCATAACTGCTTATTACCACTCCTGAATCTCAAAATATCACACTTAATGTTCTCATTTCAGGCCAAATGACTGGCATTTAATCAAAATGGATAATCTAATGCAAAATCTATAGCTTTCATTCTCACAATACTTTTGGCTTTTAATTTTGCATTGCCTGTTCAAAATCAAAAAAATCCCCCCGCTTATTTATCAGTGAAATCAAACACTCTCCTGCTGAATATAAACTGACTGTAACTCTTACTCTGACTGAGTAGCATCTTCCTCAGTAAGATACCTTGCTGCAATCAGTGAAACCATTTGTGGAGTAATTGATGCGAGTGAGGCTTTATAATGAGATTGTGTGATTAAGGATGGCAGAATCTGGTCCTATTTGTGGGATGTTTTTTTCCTCCTCACATGTGGTTTATTGTTTTAAATGCCATTTTTATTGAAAATGAGTGGATGAGACAGCGTTTCATTTTGCTTCTTATTAATTACAAAGACTTTTACATTCATGACATCAACACTCATTGTCTCTTTATATATATATATGTATATTTTCAGATTTGGGACTGCAGAGACCAGTTAATTTTATATGATATATTTAGAGTGGGGGCAGGGAACATATAGCTCAGGGGCTTGATCCAGCTTGCCAGACGGCTGGATCCGAACCTCAGGGCAGTGGGGTAGGCTCCCTGCCTGCCATGTTCCACAATCCCCACAAAATGGCCGGCAGCAGGGGCCATGTGCTCTCTGAGTACCTTGTGCCCTGGGGGCGGGGCTTTGCATCCTGCCTCTGCCTCCAGCACACTCTCACACTTCTCATTGGCTGGAAGCAGACCAATGAGAGCTGCTTGGGCTGTGCTTGTGTTGCAGCAGTGTGCAGATGCTGTCCTCCAACTGCCTGGGGTGTGCGGCACGCAGGGATACCTATCGCCCCTGCAGCACAACTTAGCAAGACCTCACTGGAAATAAACACAAGAAACAACCTGACCAGCAAACTAGCTGGTGCTTCCTGGAGAGCCAGTAAGAAACTCTGGCTTTGCCTTGCCTAAGGTAAGCACATCCTAGTCCGAGCCTGCACCTTGCACCCCACTCCTACCTTTCCCTAACCACCTGCCTCCCCTTCTGCACCCTGCTCCAGGTCACAACCCAAACCCTCTGCTCCCCCATTCCTTCACCCATGTTCCCACCCAAACCTGCATCCCAATCACCTGCTCCAGGTCACAACCCCCTCCTTCACCCAAACTCCCTCCCAGTTCCACACCCCTTACCTTAAACCCCCTTCTTCAACCAACCTCCATCCCAGCGCCTGCACCCCCTCCATTAATATCATGGAAAAGTGTCTTGATCACTTATTGAATTCTCTGAGTGTCCCCCATCCATCAAAAATTGCCCAGCCCTGGTCTAGGGGGAAGCTGGCATGGATGAATACTCACTGCAGATGAAGCCCAGCTGGGACAGGGTTATAAACCAGGAACTGAGAGCAGGTTGAAGCTGCAAAGAGGAAGTCAGGAGTCACACTCCCCTAGAGTTAAGGGAGCCAGGAACGAGGAGGGAAACCAGGGGAAGAATAAGCCCTGGGTTCATGCCCTGAACTGGAAGTTCAGTAAGAGGCCAAGAAGGGTGAGTTGCCCTTGGCAGGCCCAGGTTTAGGGCAAGGTGAACAAGGTGGTTGCATTGGGCCCTGGGCCTTTAGAGCCCTTCACTCCAATCAGGTGGGCCCTACTGTCAGGGTGCTGCCTTGGGTCCTGCGAACTCTTTGGCTGGACCTGGCCATGGAGAACAGAGAAGTCTCTGGGGAAAAACTTGAAGTGGGCAAGGAGATAGAGATGGGGCAGGGAGGAGCCCAGGGAAACAACAACAGGGTCTCAGATTGAGTAGATCTGGATTGCTAGACATAGGGTCCCTGGGCTGGAATATGGAGTAGGTTTGGCCCAGGGTCCCCTACCAGGCACTGGGAAATTGGTACAGGATCTGGTGACTTGGAACCTAAGACTGTCTGAGACAGCATCCAGACAGCTTTTCTGGTGGGACTTTATTGCCCTGGAAGGAGAGGACTCTATCGTGACCTGTCTAGGGTGGTGAGTAACAGAGAGTACCCTGAGTTATCGAGAGAGAAAGAGAGCTACCAAAGCATGAGTGTCCAACAGAAGAGGGTGCCAGATGGGGTGAGAGTTCATTCCTGGACCTCACCACATGTGTGGCTGGAGCCCCTTCACACATGGTATAACTGTTGTGCTCCATGGAGCCAGACCACTGTGAATCTGGTCTAGCTCACTGGTGAACCAAGTCCACATACTTTCCCTTTCACCGCATCTCACCTCACAGATGTGGATTACCTCTCTTTCACCAAAACTGATGTGGCTTGCTGAGGAAGTTCTCCTAGGCTGCTACAAACACCACCATTGATTTCCTACCTATAGCATTTCTATCCATAAATAACGTGCTACTCTTTTGAACAAGGTGCACAAGAGTGCAGTTTAGGAAACTGGTGTGGAAGTCGCCTTAGTTCACGAGAGCGTCCGAAGACAAATGGTAAATGACAGGGTTAGCTGGTTTTTCCTGGTGGCACACAAGTTCTTATGGTCACCTGTGGTAGTACTTTTGTCCTGCTGAGATTAATAAAAATGGAAAAGTAATTAATATATAAAGCACAAAATATAAATGGTTATTCTTCATGGAGGCATTTCATGCTTCATTGGTTTCATAACGAAATCAGAGGTGCCAGAACAATAATTAATATGTTGTTAAGAAGAAAACAATCAGATCGTGCAAGGTCAGCAGCATTTACAAAAGGCAGGGGAGCTGTAAAACACACATTGTATTTGCAAAATATGTATTGCCACCATTCTGATTGTGTTCTGAAACTGATTAGCTAAGTGACCATCAACACCCTGGATCAGCCCCTTGCTCCTGAGGGGGATCTCACTACAGGCTTTTGTCTGTACATGCAGCAAACAGGCGCATAACATGCAAACTCAGAGCAGGGACATGTTATTTTTTTGGTCTGTAAAGTATATTTATAATCATAGATGCTGTGTGTGGAGGGGGCGGAGGGGCGTGTTTATGCATGCAGCAACACGTATAAACTCAGTCCTCCCCTGTGAGTCTGGTGTGTTATTGGTAGCACTTAACTCCATCAGCCAAGGTCTTGATGGGTTTGACAGTTCCATCACTCTGTGACTTTCTTATGGACAGAGCATTCCCAATCAGTAGTTATGCACTAGAGAGGACGAGTTGGCTAATGATGCTAATGAGACTGGTAGGCAGGAGATCTCGCCGTTCCCAGGGCCTAATTCATGAATGTTTGGAATGTTTGTGGTGGAGGGTGGGAAACTGTTGTTTAATTTCTATGTCTTTATGGCAGAAGAGTTAGCGGGACAATAGAATTCTGAACATAGCTAGCGCTGTAGCCATTCTGCGAGGCAAGTGAGGGCTGTATTTGATCTCACCAGACACTCTTTTGTTCAGGTTTAAATGCAGGGTATTTGGGATCCAGAAAATAATTCTGTCACTGGCATGTGGATTCCCAGACTGGAATCTGTTGTCTTTCTCTTGGTGATCACTCGATAACGAGTAGGACGTCTTCAGCTAACCCTCCTATTTGTGAGTCCACTGATGGCTGATCAGCCTGATCCAGGAGCCGCAGATCTTATCACAAAGGGGGCAGGTGCTGGTAGCTGTTGGAGAGGCGCAGGGCAGTTTTGCCGCTCTTTTCTTCTCCACCTCTCCTCATCTGTGCTGTGGCGGGACCTCTCAACTTGCACCACCCCCTCACAGATGAAGGCAAATCTCTACTCAATGCTGCTCTGTCTGTGCTGACTGACACAGAATTCCCGATGTTGAGTGTGGCTCCAGACCATCCCCCATGCTGCTCTTTGCAAATGGTGCCCATTAAGGCTTGAAGAAAATCACCCATTGACTTCAGTGGCTGCTGGATCATTCCCATAAGACATAGCTGAATCCTTTGATTTTTGTCATTCCTTGATGCTTTAAGTCTATGGCCTGATGTTGTGGCTGTTGCTCATTACTTTTGTGGGCATGCCTATAGATTCCACTGGTAGCTTGATCAGTGAGACGTAGTTTGTTGGGACTTATTTCATGAGTAAGTGCCACTCAATGTGAATAAGGGTAGCAGAATGGGCCTTTGGAGACTGCAGGCTGTCATGGACTTTGGGGGGTCACTGAGCCCTGCACCCCATCTGCAGTCAGCAGTGACTGTCATTCATCAAGCAGAACAGGTTTATTAGGTGACAGTGGCACAGCACAGTACAAACTTGTCAGCACAGAAACCAGAAGCCATCAGTACAATCTGTTTTGGGGAGAGGGGGGCCCCATGGACCTTGGACCTCCCTCGTCCCTCTCCAGCCAGATGAGACTGACCGCTTCCCATGTGCCCAGTTCCAATTCAAACCAGCCACTCCCCTTCTCCCTCCTTTGTCCCGTTTCCTGTGGAAGAAGGTGTCATCTGGTGGCCTAGGTTACAAAGAGCAGGAACTTCCATTGTCTATGTTTGAGAAGTCATCACACTGAAACTCACATTACCCCTGGGCACTGATGCTGTGCTTAGGGAAACAGAGGGACTCACCTTGTGTTACTATAGGACATCAGGAACCACATGCAATCAAGCCAAGGGAATAAAATCCTCATACGCCCCACTTTGTTACACAGGCATCTTGTCAGTACAATGCAAAAGGTATTGATGGCATTATATAAGGTATAAACTAGGTGGATGGCTGCATGTACACAGGTATCTATACAAATGTATTTTTTTCACATCCTGACATCCACGTGGATGTCAGCCCATGTAAGCAGGATCAAAGAGAAGAAGGAACATGACAGGCAAAACCGAGGATAAATACAATCTTACCGTATCAAATAGGCTGAATATCCTGAGTATCTGACTTTCATCAGCCTCCTTTATTGTGTGTGAAATACCTGCTGTTGGATGAAAGATTAAGCCGGCTCCAGTTGTTGCTTTTTACTTTGCAGATGTCATACAAAAGACATTCCTTCAAACCGTTGGTTTCCCCAATAATGCTTTTCCAGATGGGAATTACAGAGCAAGATTCAATGAAATCTGCTTAACAAAAAAGAATATTACAGGACCCTTCCTTGTCTAATCCATTCATTTCAGGTTTGATTTACCTGTTACAATTTGATCTGAAATCTCTGTAGCTTTATACGATTATGCTTTTTTGTGTCCAGTTTTTGAATGAATCAAGTGTATATAAAAATGTTCTATGATTATTATATTTTAAAAGCTCGGATTAACCTGTTGTTCTTGATTAAAAAGATATTACACAGATTGGATGAGTGTTCAAATTCTTTCTAGCTGTCTATCTCTCTTTTTGTCTGGAAGAAAGAAATACCAAAGCTGTCCGTCAGGCAGCATATTAAGCAGAACAGGAAAGTTTGTGAGTGCAGTTACTACGATAAGTATTCTTAATGTAGATTCTCAAGGCATTTCAATAAAAGATTGCATATGCTTTAACCCTTCCAAATCCCTGTTAAGTCACCTATTGATTGGCAGCTACTCTGCTGTTTATTCATAGTGTTTTTAACAATTTGAACCAACAATGTAGGCCCTGATTCAGCAGGCAATTTAACAAGAGCTTGATTTTAAGCACACTTTTATGCTCTCTTGTTGCTTCAGAGGGATAACTTGTGTTTAAGTGAAGCACATACTTAAAATCAGGTGAATCAGGGCCTCAGAAACCAATATTAACAATTATTTGTGGTGGGCTACTTTATGGATGCCTATGACAGGGTGAAACAGATAGCCATGAGTTAAGGGCTGCTTGCCTGTCATGGGATAAATTCTGGGCTCTTTTTCTAAGGTGGAGAAGAGTTGTAAATGGAAAGGCATCTGGCTTCCTGCAGTCTTCTGTGCTCAGGGGATGGGCTTTGTTTTGTGGTTGTGTTTGTATAATAATCTGTGCCTGAGGCGAGGGCCTGAAAGGGATTTGGCATATTGTAGTGGTTCTTTCCTGGCTGGTGAGGTTGCTCACCAAGGTTAAGTGCCTCAGCATAGATTCACAGGGCCTTGTAGCTGCGAATCCATTTCCTGTGACATTCCCACACCGGAGGCAGCCTACATGGGGAAGAGATATTTCATAATGGGTTCTTCAGTCTAGCAGAGAAAGATGCAACTGTCTGGAAGCTGAAACTAAACAAATTCAGAGTGGAAATAAGGTGTACATTGTTATCAGTGAAAGTAAATAATCATTGGAACCCTTTATCAAGGGTCATGGTGGATTCTCTGTTATTGGCAAATGTTTAAATGAAGACTGCATGTTTTCCAAAGAGATCTGCTCTAAGAATTATTTGGGGGCAGTTCTCTGGCCTGTGTCATGTGGGAGGTCAGAGCAGGAGATCACACTGATCCCTTCAGTCCCAACTTCTGCCAGTTGGAGGTTTAAGGACACCTGGAGCAAGGGTGGTAGATCTATCCTCCATGAACTTACCTACTTGTAGTTAGGCTTTTAGCCTTCACAGTATCCAACTGCAATGAGTTCCACAGGTTGACCTCATTGTCATGTTACAAGAACAAAAGGCTGTTCAATGAAACTGAAAAGCAGCGAATGCAAGATTGGGAAAAAGAAACACTTAAAAAAAACCAGCACTGATGGGTATCTTGTGGAGTTCATTGCCACCAGACATCACTGGGCCACAAGCACAGTGGGATTCAAAGAGATTAGAGATGTATGTGTGGCTAATGAAAAGATCCTCTGTTGCAGCAGACAAATTAATAAGCCCCCCAAAAGTACACAAATCATCAGTCTTCAGGGCCTATGACAATCATTTACCAGTGTGGGAACTAGCCCTTACAGATCTTTTAAAATCTGGTCCTTATTGACTAGGTTTAGGAAGAAACTTCTCTTCTGGGCTTATTGCAGTATTATCCATTATTTAGATTCTAGCACCTTTGTATGAAGCCTTTAGTATGGTCCGCTCTTAAATGCAGGATTTTGATCTAGGCAGGCCACTGATTTAATGTCGGATCTGGTTTTCTCATTACGGGGTAAAAGATGCAAGAAATTGCTCCCAGAAACTTGGGAGTCAAATGGAAGCTTTGTTATAGGCTGGGGACTGACTGGCTAAGCAGCAGGACAGTGGAAAGGGACCTAGGGGTTATGGTGGATGAGAGGCTGGATGCGAGTAAGCCGTGTGCCCTTGTAGCCAAGAAGGCTAATGGCATATTAGGGTGCATTAGGAGGAGTGTTTCAAGCAGATCTAGAGAAGTGGTCGTTCCCCTCTATTTGGCACTGGTGAGGCCACATCTGGAATATTGTGTCCAGTTTTGGGGCCCCCCAGTATAAAAAGGATGTGGATGTGTTGGAGAAGGTTCAGTGGAGGGCAACAAAAATGATTAAGGGGCTGGAGCTCATGACCTGTGAGGAGCGGCTGAGGGATTTGGGCTTATTTAGTTTACAGAAGAGAAGATGGAGGGGTGATTTAATAACAGCCTTCAACTTCCTGAAGGGGAGCTCTGAAGAGAATGGAGAGAGATTGTTCTCAGTGGTGACAGATGGCAGAACAAGGAGCAATGGTCTCAAGTTACAGAAGGAGAGGTGTAGGCTGGATAGAAGGAAAAACTACTTCACCAGGTGCGTGGTGAAGCACTGGAATGCGTTGCCTAGAGAGGTGGTGGAATCTCCATCCCTAGAGGTTTTGAAGTCCTGGCTTGACAAGCCCCTGACTGGGGTGACTTAATGGGGTTGATCCTGCTTGAACCAGGGGCTGGACTAGATGACCTCCTGAGGTCCCTTCCAGCCCTATATGATTCTATGATTATGGCTGGGTTTACATCTGGAAATGTGAAAATATCTATATTACATTTTTATGTCTATTTTTAATTATGCTATTATTCCTGGGAACCGGAGGAGGAACACTGCCTGTGTGTCCCGGTTTTCTAGCTGATGAATAGTGACATAAGACTACATTTATGGAAATGAGTTCTTCAGTGTTTCTGTTGATGCTTAGCTGCATAACTTGGCTTGCTGCTGCTTGTTCCATTGACGTGAGTCGAATGCTAGGGTATGCAAGGTTTGTTCAGCTGCTGTGTGCTGCCAGACTTTACCTTGCATGTTTAAAGGGCACACAGCGGGTTAACAGAAAGGATGGGTCAAAGCATGAAGGGAGAGACAAAGTAATTGATCCAAATCCCCGTCCAGCACATGATGCAAATTAAACCTGATCACCTGCTCTGGTAAAAGTTTAGTTGATGCACAGATGTGCAAGCTCTGCCAGGCCCTGGTGTCAGGCAGGCCTAGCAGCATGCTGTTCTCCAGCATCCAGCTTGAGGATGGCCTATGCATGGATGCATAAGGTGGAGAAGGTGGAGGAAGACTTGCACATTGTTATGCAGGGACCAGACACATTTAGCATTGCTGGAGGTGCAAGGTACCCCCGACAGGAATGGGGAAGAGGCTGGCCATGACAATGCCCTTCCCTGTATCGGGCAGCAGGGTGGGCTGGCTGCGGAAGTGAACTCATGCTGTGCTCACCTGAAGAGTAGCACGGTGGATTCACTTGAGCTGGGGAACTCTGAGAGCTGCTGTACCACAGTGAGTGATGCCTGTCTATTCATGATCCAGGCTGGTCCCATGAGATTGCCATGCTGAGGCGGTCCAGGAAGGGACTTCATAAAGATGTGAGTAGGAGCTACACGCACATGTGACCCAAAGAAGCTACTGTCCTGTCCTGAAAAGGATGCAATATGAAAACATTTTACATTGATTTTACTTCCCGAGGGGCAATGGTTACTGTAGATTCAGTTACATTAACTGGTGTTGAAATAGCACTAGAGACACAGAGTGGTCCTGAAGAGGCCTGAGCTGGGAATCAGAAAAGCCTAGTTCTCTCCCCATCCTTGCCCCTTTAGATCAGTGGTTCTGAACCTATTTGTTATGATGAGCCTCATCAACGGCCCACAATGTGTTGCCTGGCTGCAGGTAGAGAAGCACAGCACCCCTCCCCCTGACTTCTGCAGGGACCTCTGTGCTCGGGCCCCCCCACCCAGAGACACCTCCCCAGAGCATGGCCAGGAGCAGAGCCATGGCTGCAGGGCCTGGTAGCTTTTAGCACACAGCTGCAGGTGGCCGGTGGGCCATGACTTTGAGACACGCTGATTTCGACTGTAAACACTTCAGGGCAGGGATTGTCACTTGCTTTGGCCAGGTTTACATTAACAGGGAAGGGTGAATTAAGATACACAACTCCAGCTTTGTTAATGATGTAGCTGGAGTCGAGCAACCATAATTCAGGCTTCTGCATCATCTCCACTTACTGCTCCCAAGGGGCAGGAGTGACACTGCTGGTGGGGATACCCTGTGAGTTCAATTTAGTGCATCCCTACCAGGCACACTAAATCAAACACCGAAAGATCATCTGCAGCAGTGTTGATCTTCCCTAGAGAAGACATGTCCTAGACATCACTTAGCACAGTGATGCCCCAATCTTGGCTGGGACCTTTCGGTGCTACTTCCATTATTAATAAGAACAGCTCCTGTAGTTGTGGTCAGGCATGCTGAGAACATGGGACTGAACATGGGCAAGTGTGCAGAAGGTGTTGATTTTCACATTAATTGCCTTTTGTTCTTCGGAGTGTAATCAGGGCAGGGTTGCTAAACACACCTCCTGTCGATTTATTGCAGAGTATGACGCCAGGGCAACGGGCGGGATTGCAGTTATCTGTGTGAAAAGAAAATAATAGATTTATACAAATGTAGGGTTGGAAGGAGTCGTGAGGGGTAATCTAGTCCAGCCACTTGCACTGAGGTAGGATCGAGCAGACGTAAATGATCCCTGATAGGTGCTTGGCTTACTTGTTCTTAGAAACCTGCAGTAGTGTTGGTTCCACGAGCTTCCCTGAGAGATTATTCCAGTATTTAAATATCCTTATATTTAGATAGTGGTTCCTAATGCCTAACCTAAATCTTTCTTGCTGCAAACAATTACCTATCGTGAGGGAGAGGGCTCAAATCAAGGGACTTTCCCAGTTAAATGTTGTACCATTCAAGCCTGGAGCATAAGGTGCAAAATTAGGACAAACGTTACAAACAGCAGTAATCGAGTTGTTTGTTTAACTCTACCATGCTTTGGAAAATTTCTTATCGGGATTATGTGCTTTCAAGAGAGATTAGCAAGGCTGAGGCATCTTCAGTTGATAAATAGGAGGATTAGACAGAAAGAGTGGGAAAGCTACTTAGTGCTCTGAGTCTTTGCCACCACAGCCATAATAAAAGCTTATCTTAGAGTGTTTGGAAGGAGCGAGACTAAAATTACAAGGAGTGATAGCAGAAGGAGGATTACAGCTGGAATCCCGAGGAGCTTTTTGTTACTCCCACTTCCCATGGTGGCAGTGGAACAGGAGGTAACACCAAAAAGAGAGAGTGAACAGGGGACTGTAGTTAGGAATGCTTTCACAATTGAGTTGATGAAGTATGAGAGAATCCTTTGGTGCAAAGTGACTCTAGCATGTACTGTTCATCAAAAGGAAGTGCTAATTGATCTTCATTTTTTATTCTTCTTTGTTATTTGTGTTACAGCAGCAGGTAGAGGACCTAGCTGAGAGCAAGGCCCCTTTGTGTTAGGTAATGTACATATTCATACTGAGAGACAGGCTCTGCCCTGAAGAGTTCAGAATCTGAAAAGAGAAGACAGGATGGGAAAAAGGAAAAGTTATTGCCTCAGCTTTACAGATGGGGACCTGAGTTATGTAGGCATTATGCAATTTGCACAATTTCTCATGCTAAGTCAGTAACCAATCCAAGAGTTGAACTCTGATCTCTTTAGTACCTGTCCTGTACCTTAATCACAAGCTTTACATAGCCCTATGCCTATACATAAGTCCATGTATTTACAGGGATTTCTATGGCGTTCATCATGAAAGCTGGCCACTTACTGCAGAAATAATGTTTGTGAATGGTTTGATTATGATCACAGACCATTTTATTTGCTACTTGCAATCATAATGTTTCTGTTCGCAAGCATGTTAGGAATGGCGTGTTCTATGTGTATCTAAACAACGGCACACATGTTCCTCCAGAAGTATCACAACGCACAATTCTTCATTAATTACGCATGTGTTTTTAAAAGTTTGTTATCCAGTCAAGGGACAGACACAATACGAAGTGACTTAGTTGACGAACCACACACTCTGAGAAACCAGTTGCTACTCGTGGAATAATTTGCAGGTACAAACTACATGGAAAATAGCTACAAATGTAAAACACATTTTCAGGAAATGAGAATCCATGAACAGAGAAAATACCTAAAAAGAAAGAAAGTACCACAAAAAGAGAGTTTTTCAAAGATTCTCCTCCTCATCCCCAGACATGTGTCTGAACTGAGCCACTACTTTTTCTTCACCTACAGCGAATGTGAGCATTACTAATCATACAATCATCAGCTTACATTAGAGGAATTGAAAAGTTTAGAGGATTGGTGTGGAGAAGCACTTCAAACACTGGATGATGAATTGAAGTAGATCTCAACAACTTCTGTCTGTTAAGATGTTCTAGAACAGGCGTAGATTAATACCCATATTAAGATGGGAGTTTGAGAACTGTGATATGAGCTTCCCTGTGCAGAAATCTTACAAGAGTGTCTGTTCCTGTGAAACTTTGTGTGCACCTGAAATGAAAAATAGGTCTCCCCCCCAGTTTTGGATCCAACCCAGGGGAAAAAAAAAACAACCAAAGGGCAGGTTTAGATCTGGGATTTTGAATCCAAGCATCCTTTATAGTAGGAATGAATTAAGTTTAGAAATTCCAATTTGGGCCAGTCTTTATTCTAGTTAAGGCTTTCGCATTGGAGCAGGGTAACCTCCCATAACCTTCTCAGACTGTACTTGTACTGAACATGAAGCACTTCCGCCTATACTTACTTTTTCCTCTCCTCAACAGTAATACCGTTGAAACTGCAGCTATTTCTTTCCTGAAGCAGAAAAAAGAAAAGAAAAGAAAAGAAAATTGAATTAATGTGACATTTGCATATCATTCTGCATGTATGTTGTATCCCTTGTCCCCAGCCTTTGTCTGTCGTATCTATGTAGGTTGTAAACTCTGAAGGTAGACACTCTCAGTTACACTATTCACGTCATACAGTCTGGATCTCAGAAGGCATCTGTGCCCTACTCCAAAACAAGTTGTTATATTAATAATAATCTGTTAATATCTAGCCACTTTCCTCCTTTCTTTAAGGATTGTTACTGAGCTGTTGCTTGTCTAGTTGGTGAATAGAGAATTTAGAAATTCATGTCCAGTCAAAATTTGGGGGAAATCTTTCATCTTGGACTTGATGACTTCCTTAGGTCTCTTCCAACCCGATGATTCTATGATCTGAACAGTTCAGAATACTGAGTAAAATGTTTCCAAGGGGATGGCAGCTTCATATTCTCCTTAATTCAAGTTGAGCTTGGGAACAAGCGCTGAAATCCATGAAAAAGTTTTTTCTTGTTAACATTTCCCTCCCAGCCAAGACCAGTTAGCCTTGGAAATCTTTCGTAAACTCCTGCTCCCATGAGACACCCAGCACACTTTTTGTGCGTGCAATTTGTTTTAGCTGCTTCACCCAGTAGTCACTATATTGCCATGCCTACTTCATATATGTGTATTAGATTCACAACCACCAAGTAATAACAATGTAGGCCATTTTCTCAATATGCATAAATTGTTACCGTTCCTCACCAGATGTCCAATAAAATTGTTTGATCACATCCACTTGAGTTGGACTAGCATTCCTGGGTGGGTGATTGCCACAGAGAGCCTCTGTTCTTCTGCTGGGTTATTTATTATGTATTGTTTATTTGTATTGCAGTAGTTAGTAGGAACCTCAGTTATAAACCAGGTTCCACTGGGTTAGGTACTGCAGAGACAGAACAAAAATACAGTACCAGGCCCAAAGAGCTGACAGTCAATCTAAAAGCTGGTGCCTTTGAGAGAGGCAGGTTTAGAAGGAAATCCAGTGATTTAATTGGGTATGGAGGTAGCCAAGGTATTGAGCTCTGCGTCCAGTGCTTCAGGGGCTCTGATGACCACCTGAAAAGAATTCCTAAAGCAGAACCCATCACCTTGGTAAATTGTTCCTGTGTTTAATTCATCCTTGCCCACACTTTTCAAATATTTTCACAAAGCCAATAAAACCTTCCTGGCATGGTTGGAAGAGGAGCTCTTTTGACCCAGGAATGTCGATGTCGTGCTGTACCAGCATGTGCCCTGTCCATCCCCAGGGGATGTTTCTGGGCTTTGTGCCAGTGGTTGCTTGTTTCTCACTGAATGGTGCTCTGGGTCTATTCATTGGCTCTTGGCTGTCACTGAGCATGTATTTCAGCTTCTGTACACGGCTGATAAGAAAGAATGTGATGGGCAGTGCATCATGCAGACACAGGAGTTAGGAGATGTGTTGCCCATTTGTTTCCTTACCGGCTAAGAAGGCATTTGAAGTCTCTCTGCAGTAGGAAACACAACGTCATTCACAGTTAGGCACAGAAATCACTTTACAGGTCTCCTTCTCTCTATCATTGTGCAGCCTTCATTTGTCCTGATGATAGGGAGCAATATCATCCCACCTTCTAGAGTTCAACTTTTTCTCCGCTCACTTTCCACTGCATTTACTGTGGCTTTTCTTAAACTCACTAATCTAATGTCACTGAAGATCCCCGTTTATCTGAGGGAGTTAGTTTGTAAAATGAATGGCCAGAAAGCTGAGAGGATTCGTATGTTCTGCACCCAGTTCAGATTATGAAGAAATACTGGAGTAGGGATTTTAATGGTTGACTGATTAGCTGGTAAGCCTCAACCTAAATGTATGAGGCTTACTGATTATGGTTAACTTGTAGGGGCTGGAGCAGCTCCCCTGCCACAGACCTGGGCTGCTCCAGCTGGGCTGGAGCATCCTGAGTCCTCAGTGTGCCAACTGGGCTGGAGTGGCATCCCCATCTGTCCCCCTTTAATTGTTTAAGCTGTTAAAAAGTAGGTTAGCCCACCATTTAACCATTTAATCAATTAAATGGGATTTTACATCCCTATAATGCAGACCAGTGATCCATCTACTCTTGTAACCTGATCTTGATGTTGACCAGTCCAAATGTTTCAGTGGAAGATTCAAGAAATCCTACAATGGAGGAGTCTAGAGTAACAGCATGACCCAAAGGGAAGTTTCTCCATGAAGTCAACCTCTAATTTGTGTAGTAACAGAGAGAAAGCCGTGCTAGTCTATATACTATCAAAACAGACAAGCAGTCCAGTAGCACTTTCAGGATTAACAAAATAATTTATTAGGTGATGAGCTTTCGTGGGACAGACCCACTTCTTCAGCTCATAGCCATACCAGAACAGACTCAATATTTAAGGCGTAGAGAATCAAAAATAGTAATCAAGGTTGACAAATCAGAAAAAAATTGTCAAGGTGAGCAAATCAGAGAGCAGAAGGGCAGAAGGAGGAGGTGGGGGGAGTCAAGAATTAGATTAAGCCAAGTGTGCAAAAGAGCCTCTATAATGACCCAGAAAATTCCCATCCCGAGTGTAAATGTATCAAATTTGAATATAAAAGAGAGTTCAGCAGCCTCTAATTCTAGACTGTTGTGAAAATTCCTCTTCAGTAAGATGCAAACTTTTAAGTCATTAACAGAATGGCCTACACCATTAAAGTGCTGGTTGACAGGTTGGTGGATCAGGAGTGTTTTTATGTCTGTTTTGTGCCCATTAACTCTTTGTCTAAGAAAGTTTGAAGTCTGTCCAATGTACGAAGTGTCTGGGCATTGTTGGCACATCATGGCATATATGATGTTAGTTGAGGAACATGAGAATGTGCTCGTGCTTCTGTGAATATCCTGGTTTGGTCCAGTGATGGTGTCTCCAGAATAGATACGTGGACAAAGCTGGCAGTGGGCTTTGTTGCAAGGAAAAATTTCAGGACTGGTGTTCCTGAAGTATAGACTGTAGTTGTGGGTGAGAATCCTCATAAAGTTGGGAGGTTGTCTGTAGGAGACAACAGGCCTGTCACCTAGGGCCTTCTGGAGTGTGGCATCCTGATTAAGGATAGGTTGTAGGTCTTTAATAATACATTGCAGTGGTTTGAGTTGGGGGCTGTAGGTGATGACCAGTGGTGTTCTGTTCTTGGCTTTTTTGGGCCGATCTTGGAGTAGCTGGTCTCTGGGTATTCGTCTGGCCCTGTCAATTTGTTTTTTTACTTCTCCTGGTGGGTAATTCAGGTTTATGAATATTTGGTAAAGTTCTTGTAGTTTTCGGTCTTTGTCAGTAGGATCAGAGCAAATGCGATTGTACCTAAGGGCTTGACTGTTAACAATGGATCTAGTTATGTGTGCAGGATGGAAGCTAGAAGTGCGTAGGTAAGTATAGTGATCAGTGGGTTTCCGGTAGAGTGTGGTACGGATCAGACCATCCTTGATTTGTACTGTAGTGTCCATATCTACTCTGGAGATGCCATCACTGGACCTAACCAGGTTATTCACGGAATCACGGGCACATTCTAATGTTCCTCAACTACCATCATATATGCCATCATGTGCCAACAATGCCCAGATGCTTTGTGTATTGGACAGACTTCAAACTGTCTTAGCCAAAGAGTTAATGGGCACAAAACAGACATAAAAACACTCCTGATTCACAAACCTGTCAGCCAGCATTTTAATGGAGTGGCCCATTCTGTTAATGACTCTAATTTGTGGCGTGAAACAAGAAGGTTTATCTTCATTCTAAAACACGTTCACATCCTATCTAATGTACCTGTGGGTGTTTCCGTTAATTCTTTTCGAAACCTACGAAATTCTTAATCTTACTGCTCAGTTGCAGCAATGAGTTCCACAGGTTAATAATACTGTAATGGTTTTACTCCTGTGATCTGTTAAGAACCAGTTAGTGCAGCTATTGATTGATTACTTCCTGACCCAAAGAGGCAGGACTTGGTAAGCATTGTTAGGCGCCTGGGCTTTATAAGGATAAAGACTGAACTTACTAGGGCAGGGAGTGCAGTGAAGTAGGATTCTCCTACAGATACCAGAGTCCAGGCACATGGTGCTCTTAGATAGGGCTTAAACAAACTACAGGTGGAACCTCTCTTGTTCAGCACCCTCGGAACCTGACCCGAGCCAAACGAGAGAATTTGTCAGGCCACAGGAGGTCCAGATTGTCTAGCAGTGTTACCAACACTTCCACTGCTTACTGGGCTCTTAGAACACATTGAGGGGTAAATTACAGCTGAAGAACAAACATGGAACACTGAGAGCCAGGGCTGGTGGCTGTAAAATAAACTTTATGGAACCAGAGGAAACTTGGCCCCACCTATGATAAGGGGTCCTCCAGCTAACAGAAATCATGCTGGATTATGGATGTTGCCGGATGAGAGAGTGTGAGACAAGAGAGGTTCAACCTGTAGAAGCAAGGAAGGAGGAGACATGGGGAGTAGGTTTGAGTCCTGCAGGTAGACCCTGAAATAGGGTCAATAAAAGCACTTCAGGTGCACAACAGGGGTGGCAGAATGGCTGGTTCATCAGAGAAAGAAGAAACTGGAAAGACCTAGGGAGAAGCCACAGAGGTCTGAGAACCAAAGGGAGTCTGTGCTAAGCTCCAGCTGATGGGAAGCAGCATAAGGGTCTCAGTGGTAGGAAGTGACCCTGCGAAACCCAAAGGAGGGGATGGCCCTGAGTTCTACCAGCCCCTTGGGAAGAGGCATTCAAGGATTATTAACCCTGGGTAGAATTTACTACGTTAAGCTCTCCAGAATACCATCCTCAGATCTTCAGATTGGCAACAGAAGACTGATGCCAGGGAATAGGCAGAGGCATAGCCCCAAACAGGGTCCAGTGGTTCTTTCAGGTAGGGAAGTTTTGTGAGCTTTCAGTGGAAGTTTTTGGTTTGCCGGGAAGGGGTTTGGACTCTGACTTGGCTGAAGGGCCAAAGTGAGAGGTGTGGGCTGCTAGCAGGAGATGCCACAGCTCAGGCGGCATTACAAGGGTAGGTTACCTCATGGCAAATATGCAATGTGAAAATATATTTCCTGTTTCCATTGTAACTGTGGTGCCTTCCAACTTCATTTAGCTTAACCTTGCCCATGTTGGAGGGGTCCCTAATGAGACATAAGCACCATATGTCAGTTTGTCTATTTGCTCTAATTAGCTCCTTTCTAAATGAGACAATTGCAAATAAGAAAAGTTCTCTGTGTGGAAGTCTCTGTGTTTCCCCTAATCATTGTCAATGTCCGTATCTGAGCCCCATCTATTCCCACTGTAACAATGGCCCTCTAACAAGAATACATCTTCCCTGGGGTATTTATAGATTTTCTGAGGGTACATCAACTCATCTAGATATTTGCCTGGTTTCACAACAGACTACATAAAAAGCACTAGCAAAGTCAGTACAAACTCTGATTTCATATAAGTAATGACTACACTGAAACACAAGTACAGTATTTATATTCTAATTGACTTACTTTATAATTGTGCAAAGGAGAAAGGTAGGAGTTTGTCAGTGATAGTAGACTGTGACACTTTTGTATTTTTGTCTGATTTTCTATGCAAGTAGCTACTATGTGAGGTGAAACTTGGGGATACACAAGACAAATCAGACACCTGAAATGGGGACAGTGGTCTGGAAATGTTGAGAACCCTTGTGCTACAGATTATTTGAGATGGAGTAACCAGAGATGAATGAAATTGCATCATTGATTTATATAGTAAAGTTATTACAAAGTTCAGTATTATTTTCTCATTTCATCCGTCCAAATTTTTGTTTTGTTTTGTTTTGTTTTCTCACTGCTCCTGCACCTTGAGCAGAGGCTTTCTTTGAGCTGTCCAAAATACCATCTTTAACTCTTCGGATTGGTAACAGTCTGTTTGGAGCCTACCAACAGACATGAATGGTTCCAATTATTTTTTTTCCAATGCATACAATTTTGCATTTGTCAATGCTGAATTTCATTTATTAGGTCTCTCTGAAGTTCCTCACAATCTTCTTTCTGGTTTAAAGAACCTAAACAATTTGATGTCATTTTCCACCTCATGGTTCACACCCTTTTCAAAATAGAGTATATTAAAAACTTTGATTACAGTATGGAGGGATAACTCATTGTTACTCTTTCAGTATGATAATTCCTCATTTGTGCCCCTTTTTTCCCCTATGACTTTTCCCTAATTCATGACTGAACTGTACATCTCCCCTACAACTACTTACTTTCCTTAATAGTGTCTTGTGAGGGACTTAGCAAAGGTTTTTGAAAATCCAGATTGTCATCAGCTTCTCCTTTTTCCTATGCTTTTGATGAAATGTTAGTTTTTAGTATGTTAGTTGATAATTATATTGTGGTCACTGTCACTTTCTGACTCCTTAAACCAATTGTGTTTACTGATTCTATGGCTCTTCTCTGGTGGAGAGGATTAGGAATTAGGAAGAGAGCAAGGCTAGGGGAAGAAAGCGAATGTCACTGGGTTAGACATGGATAAGTGACACGAAACATGTCAATAATATCTCAATCAGCATATTACAGATGCTTCTCAGAACCAAAAGCCATAGTAGAGCTAGTAGTTTATATAAGGCTTCCTTGATACTAATAAATATATTCATGGTTTTTATGTCTGAGTATTGGGTTATTTTTTGTCATTCACTCACCCTTTCTCCATTTTGGTACCATTTGTTTTTTGTTTTTTTTTTAATAACTTTGCCTGTTCCCTTCATTTTAAAATAGCTGTATATTTTGAACGTGAAATGAGGGTTGGCTCTTTTTTCTTCCCTCTGCTCCAATATAATAGTTCATGTTTTTCAAGCATAGGACTGCAGGACATCTGCATAGGTAAATATAAATCTTGTTGGCATTTTAATTTTCTCCCTGCAAATCTTGTTTTGATGCTCAAGTGCTGAGGAATTCTGGGAGCTTTTTTTCATGATTGCTGTCCTTATGAAAGCAGCTGTTCTATGAATGTTGTGTATTTTGTTACCTCATCAAGAAGCAGAGAGAGAGATTGAGTCGATGCCGGTTGGTGTGGAATATTCAGCCCATTTCTTATTCATCAGAGTATTACTGATTGATTTAATATGTCAGTTGTGGAGCAGTTATTCATCCTTGATAGTTGTCCAACTCAGAACTGAATGTTATTTATGTAAACGATGCTTTACTTTTCTTCTTCCGTGCCAATAAATCCAGTTTGACAGGGCTGTTCAGAAGAAAATGTGCTTTCCCATTGGGGTTTAGGGCCATAGTAGCAGTCTGTTTCAATTCTCCTGTTGCTCGTCAGGTGCATTTTGAGGACTAAGGCAGGGCAAATAACTTTATTTCTTCCTCTCCTTAAGCAGGACACTGGCAAACAGAGGGAAAGAATAGGGTTGTACAGGGAAGGAGAGAGAAATAAAAGCAAGCATGACCAAGCCCTTTGGAAAAAATAAGACCTGGCCCCAGATTTAGATAACTGACCATATCTTCT
This sequence comes from Carettochelys insculpta, assembly GCF_033958435.1. Taxonomy (NCBI): domain Eukaryota; kingdom Metazoa; phylum Chordata; order Testudines; family Carettochelyidae; genus Carettochelys; species Carettochelys insculpta. The sequence continues at coordinate 126,359,881 of NC_134140.1, read as the reverse complement.
GCAGGCATGAATCCTTTTGGCTCCAGTGAAGTGAACTGAAGGCCCCACTGAAGGCAGGGATGGAATAAGATCAAGTGTGAATACGGCACTTAATTAGGAATCAGGACACTAGTGTGCTCAGGCCACCTTTGCAGCAGATCTGTCACCTTGCCTCTCTTTCCTCTCCCTCCCGAGTGTGTTTGGACTATTTAGACTGAGGAGGTTGGGGTGGGGCCTGCCTCGGCCAATGGTTCCCAACCTTTTCAGTAACATGGCACACTTCAGAGAGACAAACAGTTCCATGGCACACCCACTTTTTTGAGTATCAGAGGGGTAACCCGCTTTTCGGAGCTGCATTGGTTGCTCGTAAACGTCCCATTTATTGACTTTCAGTATAGTTACAGTCTTATTGGAGAGGTTTGCAACATAGTAGTATATACCACACGCTAAACAAGGAGCAAATGCATTCATGTTTCACATCCACCACAGAATATACCATCTTAGACAGCGAGCACAGACACATTCTCAAAATCTGCTCAATGCCATGCTGGGGGTGTTGAGTAAACAAGTAACCACTGAAAGCAGTTCCCCGCCCCGACAGGCCGTTGGAGCCAGGACATGGCGTTTAAACCACGTTCCAGCTCCAACAGGCTTCTGTTCTCCCTCCCAGTCCCTTGCCACAGCAGGGCGTGGGGCCAGGCTCCCTGCCAGCTCTTTTGGGCCAGGAAGCAGCATTTCCTGCGGGGTCCGCACTTCCCATTACGGTGGCTCTGCAAAGAGCCACAGCCAGGGGAATCTGACAAAATTTCAGGGCACACTTGGCCAGTTCTCATGGCATACCAGTGTGCCACAGCAAACTGGTCGAAAACCACTGGCCTAGACAATGACTAGCGCAGAAGGGCCTTCATTCTAGTAAAGGTGCAGGTGAGAGCGCCATGTGTTACTGTAATAGAAATAACAGCGGAGCTTTACCAATTTACACAAGCTGGACATCTGGGTCAAATCCTCAAGTTTCTTTCTCTCTCCCTCTCTTTTAAGGCAGTAAGTCCTATTAAGTGTACTGCATATTGAAGTCCATCCTGACAATGAAGAAGGTCGGTAAAGCTGTGCTAGGTTTGATTCTGCTTTTTTAAGTTCTGGTGTGCACTGGGCTTCTCTAAAGGTAGAGGAAGGTGCCTTTGACTCATTGGAAAGCCATGGGGCTGCTCAGGTGTCGGGCAGGGAGGGAGAGAGAGAGTGCAAGCATGTCAACTTCAGGAGATAGCCCTTTTGATAATTTACTTAAATTGAAATAAAGGACATTCACAGCTAAAGTTGTATGGAATTTTTTGTTGTTGTTGAAAGCATTGTTTTCTTTTTTCTTTTTCTTTTTTTTATTTAAATAAACCTGTTTCAATTAAGCTGAAAAAATTTCACAAAATTGTAAAATTTATGTGAAAAACCAATTCAGATCGTGCAGGGGGGAAATTCATTTAGGAAAACCTGTTTTAAAATTTTAAAAATGTTGTGTTAACATCTGAAATGAAAAGTTTAAATTATCTTGTTTTATCATTTTTATATTTTCACATTATTTCCTGTGATAATATGACATAATATAATTGAAACATAAATTTGTGAGTCTTTAAGGCGCTACGGGACTGTTTATTTTTTGCGAAGCAAATGGCCAACATGGTTACCTCTCTGAGACTATTTTCCTTTATAAGCATTACATCCAGCTGCTACTAGTACTGAAAGAAAGGTCCTGGCCTTTTGGAAGGAAGCAGCACTGGTTTCTGCTGTAGGGGAATGGTTTGACACATTTTGGAATGAAAGCTCATTGTGAAATGACAACATTTCCTGTGAAATAGAAATTCAGGGTTTTGGTCACCTGTCCTGTGGGAGGACCTCTGTCGTTCCCATCCATTCTCGAGTCCACAAACAGCTCAGAGACGATTATGCTGACAAAACACCCAGCACGGTTTATTTGCAGTGTTGGTTTCCACCACCCTTGTACACAATGCAGTCTTATAGCTGTTGTCTGAGTGAGCCTTCGCGCACGCAGGGAAGAGCCCTCTCTCTGTTTCCCTCCGCCTACTTCCTTGCTGCATCATTTTGTATCCCGGGCTTACTTAGCCTTCTGGTTCTCCTCTACCCATCAGTTAGGCTCAGTTCTTTTTCATAAGGTCTGTTCTACAGAATTTAATTGGCACAGCAGTGACCAGAATGCTGGCTCAGTTGCTGTTGCTCTGTGCTTGCATGGCTCCTCACAGCACCCAGAGGAATCAACAATGGGGAATTGTGGTTGTCCGGGCCTCTCAAACTCTGGCTGTCTCCTGAGGTGCAGAAACATGAATTTAAGTTTTAAGCAACCGCATGTAAAGTTTTTGGTGACAGAATATCGAGGTGCTTTGCATTGTCCTCTGAAGGCCAATAAATTCGGGGCATGTCACGCCAAACAGGTGGGATAGAATTAATTCCCGTGTGCTAGACTCCTCGAGCCTATTGTTTTTGGCATCATGGCATTGTGCTGAGCAATCTGCCCTTTGCTGGGCCGAGGCCTTTTGTATTAAGTGTGTATGTATGTGTCGCCTGATAAAGAGATTTGCCACGGATCATCCTCTGAAGAGGTGAGGGAAGATTGTACTCACATTATCTCATCTGGTCTCAGCATAGCTGTTAAACACCTTTTTAAAAAAGACTTGGTAGATAGAGATGGGAGACAGATGGACAGACAGAGACAGGATCAGATACTAGATAACTGACTATTGCTGGCTTAGACCATTATGGTCTTAGTACTACAGTACTAGCACATCATCAAAGTATCTCTATGACTGCATCCCCCTTCCTCCAACTGTACCGATTTATATGAAAATTAAGATTACAAATTAAAACCAGGCTATCCTGGAGGTTTCCAGTTCATCAGCCATCCAATGAAAATGATGTCAAGCCTGTATGCATAATTCCCAGAAGATTACTCTGTCCTTACAGCTAAGCTCTGTCCCTGATATAAAAGATCTCTATCCAGTTTTATTTAAATAAAGACCTAACATCATAATCCCAATATTGAAGTATAATCTTCATTATCTCCTGACCCTCTTGAGGTTTTTACCCTACCCCCGTCTCTCATCCTATATTGCTTCAGATTTATTTCATTTATAATTCCTATGTGTTTACCTTTATTGAGATAGGATTATATATATAATCCTAATATATCAACCCTTATGATTTCATGGCTGGGGCTGAAGTGAAGTTCAATCAACTAATGTGTTACATTGAATTATTTTATAATGGTGGGATTGAGTTTTATTTACACTAATGCCCTTATCTAACACACTTTGCAGCGGTGTGGCATATTTCATATTGGTACAAACATTCCTCTTTGAGACATCCTCTTTCCCCCCTGAATGAAGTAGAGGGGCTGTGCTATAAATGAGACTCAAGCCCTGTCCATGTAGCTGTGTTTTACAGCCCTGAAATGGCACAATTTGTCTGTGTTGCTCGTTACACTGTGATTTTTTTGACTGACCTAATCTACTTTTCAGCCCTGATGTTTTCTTCTGTAATTCATCTGAATGTAAAAAAGACAAAGAAATAGTATAATCTGATGTGAGTTTTGTCCTCTTTCCCAGAAATTCTCGATTCAGCAGAGTATAGCTAATGACTATCCTTTTTTCCAGAGCTTTAATGGCCACAGGCTATGCCTCAGGCCATTAACTACCAAACTAGTCATTAAATACCGGTCAAGATTTCTCAGACATTATTGCTTATTTTCCTTTTCTGTGGGCAAAAAGCCATTTCTGTGCTGCAAGGAATTGGGAGGTGGGAAAGAAAGGTGTGTGGGGGGGGGAAGGAGATGCTGGATAATCTTTTGTTAGGTGTAATAGGGCAGTTGCCATGGGAGTAATGTCATGTACAAGCATTTCATGTTACTTTAGAACCCTAGACTGTCTGTGTGTGCCCCAATAAAAGCAGGCGTTTGGAAGAATGAGTTCATTAGCTGAGAGGAAGTCCTAGAGAGGATTCTTTCCTATTTAAAGCAGGCCTCATGGTGTGTTCCAGCTGAAAACGAAAAGAGAGGCCTCATGAATATATAGCCATATTATGGTATGCAATTGTTTTTGATTTTTATGTTGGTCCCCTAACAATTGCTGAAGTTCTTCACCTGATATTAGTCAGCAACACTGGTGGGTTTCTAGATTTCACAGCACTCTTTTCTCTGACTGTATAAACTGGGTCCAATTCAGGCATGTCTCTAATTCTGTCCACACTTTTACCCTGTAGACATGATTTGATTGCCCAATGTAGTTAGGGAGTGTAAAGCCTTGAAGATCTAACTCCATTTTATTGACCAGAACTTCAGAACAACCAAAGGAGAGGTCCTGCAGAGGGTCTTTCCTGGATTCTTCCCTGAACCCTAAGCATGTTGAGAGTTTAAGGCAGGATTTACAAAAGAACCTGAAAGAATTAGGCCACACTCTGAGGCTCTTTTGAAAACCCCAGTCTGTGTAAATAATTATTCACTGCAGACATCTGCAAACATGTTGGTTATTTCCTGGATCTCAGCATTATGAGATTTGAGATGTTCACACTAAATTGAAACATTTCTCTTAGCCCTCCTTGAAATCATTATTTTGCCATGAAACACAGGCAAAGGCTATGGTTACGGTAGCCAGTTTTGCCAACATAAACCCAGTTTTGTCAACAAAACTCATGGTGCGTGCACGCACAAAATGCATTTTTGCTAGCAGCATTCTGCCTCATAACACTGCTGTCAACAGTCTGTCAACAAAAAAGCTGTCTGGATGCTCAACAGACAGGGCATCCAGAACAAAGGGCAACCCCGTCTGCTCTGCTCCCGGGTGCCTGTTTTGTTGAGAGAGCAGTCCGACTGCCCTGTCAACAGAGTAGACCGCTCTCCTGATCGGCTTTTGTGTGTGGCCGCAGTCTGTCAACAGCAGCTTTGTCAGGAAATCACTTCTGACAGTGAATTCTGTTGATAGAGTGATGTAGTGTAACTGTAGTATGAAATCCTGGTCTTATTGACATCAATGGCAAAACTCCTATTGCTTTCACTCGTGACTGCTTAATGGACCTCAATTTACTTGGTAAGGTTTCATAGTCTACCAGACTGGCACATTAGAAATTTCTGAGGCATTTTCTCGTGTCCACTTAGGCTGGGAGTCATGCGGTCAGCTGCAGTGCAACATACCTGAAAGGAGTTATATAGAGGGAGGGAGCAAAAAAGGAAGCTGAACATGTGTTGGTTACAGCTACTCAAAAGCAGTTAAATGGAAACTGGGGAGCTGATTCGTTCTGAACACTTTGCTGCTCTGTGTGTTTTTTTAGCATGGCATATGCCAGCGACAGGGCTGAGATAGCGAAGCTTTAAAAGCAACATGTGAGTGTAGGAGCTTATCCTGCAAATACTTCTGTAACTTTCCTGTGTATACTCCTGTGAGCAGTGCTGTGGTCAGGCACAGAAGTGGCTTTTCCCAGTGTGAAGTGGAAATTTTGTCCCTTTGAAAATGAATTGGAATCTTTGACGAAAAAGATTTAGGTTTAGGATGTTTAGGTTCAACTCTTGGCTGTGCCATTGATTAGTGGGTTATCTTCAACAAGTCATTACTTTCCCTGAGGCTCAGTTTCCCCATCTGTAAAATGGGAGTAATAACTTATTTTAATAAAGTGCTCTGAGATCTAAAGATAAAAAGCTCTAAGAGCTGGAGATTACTATTGTTATTAAAAAGGAAAGAAGAGAGGAAGTTTCATTAAAAAAAACCAAAGCATATAACGTGGCTAAAAGCACTATGATTCTTCTCCCAAAGACAATAAATAAATAGGTACATTCCGCAAGATCATGCAGGTAAGCTGAGGTTATTTCTTCTGTGTCTCCATCTGCTAAGCTGATAACAGGGAGACATATTGACAGGGGCTCAAGGAAAACATGAAATATTTCATCAGTAGGATTATACCCCCCAGAGACAGATGTTGGGAAGCCGTAATATTTAAAAATAAAGAGATAAACACATGCTTGCAGGAAGGCTGGGAGGATTTTTCTTCTGTGTGCGCCCAAGTAGGGTGGAAGGCAAGGAGGGAGGGAGAAGGCGGTTTAGTGTTGGAGCACAGAACGGGAAATTGCTATTAACTAGAAGCAGATTAAGGGGCAAACCCTCCTTGTCTTCCACAAAGAGTGTCATGGGAGTAAAGTGAGCAGGGCTGGGCTGTAGACGTGCTGCGAGGAGGGTGCTGGCTGGGTATAATGCTGTTTGTCGCTAGCTGGCTAGCAGTGAGCTGCTCTCTGATGGTACGGCTCCCATCCAGGGTGGGCAATAATTTTTGGTGTAGGGGGTATTCCAAGGCTTTGGTGAGTGGTTAAGGGCCACACATTTCTATGGAGGGCGTGTGGGGTCTGGGATGGAGGTTGGGTTCAGAAGGGAGCTCTGGGGAGGTGTTTGGGGTCTGAGAGGGAGTCTGGGTGAAGCAGGGAGTTGTGACCTGGGAGAGGATATTGCGAGGCAGGGTCTGGGAGGGGGTCTGGGTGCAGGAGAGGATTCCGGCCTGGGGGAGGGAAGCAGGAGCAGGCAGGCCTACCAATAAGAGGGTGGAGGGAAAGGGAGCAGTTGCCTCTCCCCCCACCAGTGGCTAGAGCTCCAGGCCCCTTTAACGGTCCATGGCAACACCGCGGTGGCTGCACATGGCTGTGAGAGAGTGGGGGAGTCCCAGTGCTGTGATCTGGGTGGCGCTGAGAGCCAACTGCCCTTGGCCCTACTCCTTCTCCTCTTTGGCCCCGCCCCTTCTGGGAGAGTGACCTGAGCCCCCCTCACCCTGCCCTGGGCTCCACGGCAGCTGTATGCAGGGTCTGCGAGGGAGTGGTGACCTGGGGCAGGGGAGATGAGGGTGCAGGGGGTTTGGGTGGTGACCAGGGTCAGGGGATTGGCATGCAGGGTCCAGGAGCAGGTACGGGTGCAGAAAAGGATTCTGGCCTGGGGCAGGGATATGGGAGAGGGTGCAGGGTCTGGGAGAGAACTGGGGTGTGATGCCAGAGGCAGGCTGAGGCTGGGAGGCACTTAACTAAGTGGCTCCTGGCCAGTCGTGCTCTCAAGCAGGCTTCCCGGCCTCCCGGCAGCCTCAGCCCACTGGATGCTCCATGTGGCTCTCAGCACTGAAGGGGAGGGGCTTTGCACACTGCCTCTGACCCCAGCAAAATCGCTCAGCGCCTATTGGTGGCATAATGCGAGCGGAGAAATTGTGCCACCCGCTCCCCGCCCCCAGCAGAATCTCTCAGCCTCCATTGGCCAGTTTTGCTGGAGGCAGGGCAGTATGCAAAGCTTTCCCCCTCCCCAGCTGTAGGGTTGGGCTGGATTAAAAGGCGTGGTGGGGCAGATCTGGCCAACGCCGCATCTTGCCCATCGCTGCTCTAACCTATAGCTACAGCCGGGAGATGTAGGACCTGCAGCAGGCGTTGATTAACGTTGCCGAAATAGCGGAACAGCAGCTATGATAAGTATCAGAGAGGCAGCCGTGTTAGTCTGTATCTTCGAGAACAACAAGAAGTCTTGTGGCACCTTGTAGACTAACAGATATTTTGGAGCACAAGCTTTTGTGGGCAAAGACTCTCTTCATCAGATGCTTCATTTGATGAAGCAGGTCTTTGCCCATGAAAATTTATGCTCCAAAATATCTGTTCGTCTATACGGTGCCACAGGACTTGTTGTTGTTCTAGCAGCTATGCTGTGGACAGCCAGTCAGCCTTTCCGGTCTGGAATTTTCCTGCTTCTGCAGCTTTTTATGTAGTATCTTGTGGGTCCTAGTCATGTCATACTTGCTTTGTTTTCCCACAACTTTTTCTGTAGACCGTTGTGTTCTTATTTTGCGTCGCTTGCTGCCGATGCCGGCATGGGTAGAATGTGTTACCAGACTACCCTTACAGGATGGCTTTGCACCTCCGCAAAGTGTTACTAGGGCCAGAGAGAAACTTTCCCCTACCCATGGCCATCTGTGTGGGTTTTTTTTAATGAATGAGCTTACTTTGCAATGGCTAATTCCTGGGTTTAAGTTCCAAGCATAGAAGTGGATTCTAGGGGGAGAGTATTGGAGATATTAAATCAGATCTTCAGCTGGTGTAAACTGGTGTAGCACCAACCACTTCAATGGTGCAAAACTGATTTACAGCTGCTGAGGATATGGCCTTATTACTCCACAGTACTTAAATATTAACACATTTAATAGAGCTGGCCTCAAATTTCCCTGGCATTTGCCACAGAGGCTGACCTTAAAGTGGCAATATATTCAGAAAGCTGTATTTTATCCAAACAAGCCATTTTACAGCAGATGTAATAACCTAATGTGAAGTGCTAGGCCACCTAGTCAGGAGTCACTTTAAATGTGTTTTGGACTCTGCAGCAGGTTGCAGTGGGATGATAAATTAAAGCCATTGCTCGAAAAGTCTTCTCAAGACAGTGTGACGCCAGATAACTTGGTGTGCTTGCTGGGTTTGAGAGAGGGGCAGTCACTGCTTCCTCTGATCACCCAAGGAGGCCTTGTCACCCATTCTCACAGGAAGGAGCTAAGGGAGAAGAAATCTCCCTCAGGTAGCTTTGCTGTGTTGTCAACCAACCGTTGCTGCTGCCTATGTGATATTCCGCCTTCTGGGTGGGAGATTTGTGGGTCATTTGATCCCCGAGAGACCACACATGCCATGTAAAGGCTCCATGCCTCTGAATAACTGCCCCCAACACTGTTGCCCCTTAGCAGCATGTTCTGCTGGAGCCATGTTACCAGGGCTTCTCCAGCTGGCTGCACTCCAAGTGGTCCTGGTCCCCTTCAAGGGGGATTATCTGTGATGGATGAGAACTGTGGTAAAGGTAATAGAGGCCTGGCTGAGATTAGAAAGTGAGCAGCACCCCTTAGTTTTGTCTATGGCCAGGTAGGTTGGGGTTTGTGGGGACCTGGACCAGTGTAAGTGGGGCCGCTCTCCAGACCTTCCATTTTCAGTCCCCTCCACGCTCCCTGGCATTCCTACCAGGGAACATGGTCAGGGTGTGAGGGCTTACCCTGCTCCCCAGCAGGAGTGGGCAGAGCTGGACAAGCCCTTGTGCCCCAGACCCCTCCAGGAGCAGCAGGTGGGCAGAGTGGGTTGGGGTATAGCCATGCTCCTTTTTTCTGAGGACCCCTATTTCGCTGGGGACGAATCCATGAGTCCACTGGCCAATGGCTAACCCACCACTGCCTATGGCCCATCCCTTCCACCCCATAACTTGCTCTGCCCTCCCACAGATATCCCAGGGTTGGGGCCAGGGAGAGGAATGGGGAGGGAATGTTGATTTCTGTCTTCCAATTTTCAAGGGTGAGATCCATGTGGAGAGGGGGGTAAAGTCAGTCCCACTGTTAGCAATAATCCTGCAGCACGCTGCCCTTTAAGGGTTGGATTTGAAACCCACAGAGGTCAGTCTGCACTTACATCCTTCTCCATCCTTCTAGCCCAGGGGCCAGCAACCCCCAGCACACATGCCAAGACTGGCACGCAAACCCATTTTCATGGGCATGCGCGGTGGGAGCTCAGCACCTCCCCTCCTCCTCCTCCATGCAGCCAGGAGTTTGCTCAAAGCCAGGCGGCCTGCAGATTAACAAGAGACCAGGTAATGCTACCAACCACCACTTAAAATGGTAAAGCTCTGCATCTTCATTGATTTATTAACGAACCTGTTGTAGGTAGGACTATTAGGCTACGTCTACACGTGAACGCTACATCGAAATAGCTTATTTCGATGTGGCGACATCGAAATAGGCTATTTCGATGAATAACGTCTACACGTCCTCCAGGGCTGGCAACATCGACGTTCAACATCGACGTTGCGCAGCACCACATCGAAATAGGCGCTGCGAGGGAACGTCTACATGCCACAGTAGCACACATCGAAATAAGGGTGCCAGGCACAGCTGCAGACAGGGTCACAGGGCGGACTCAACAGCAAGCCGCTCCCTTAAAGGGCCCCTCCCAGACACAGTTGCACTAAACACCACAAGATCCACAGAGCCGACAACTGGTTGCAGACCCTGTGCATGCAGCATGGATCCCCAGCTGCAGCAGCAGCAGCCAGAAGCCCTGGGCTAAGGGCTGCTGCACACGGTGACCATAGAGCCCTGCAGGGGCTGGAGAGAGAGCGTCTCTCAACCCCTCAGCTGATGGCTGCCATGGAGGACCCCACAATTTCGATGTTGCGGGACGCGCAACGACTACATGGTCCCTACTTCGACGTTGAACGTCGAAGTAGGGCGCTATTCCTATCCCCTCATGGGGTTAGCGGCTTCGATGTCTCGCCGCTTAACGTCAATGTTAACATCGAAATAGCGCCCAACACGTGTAGCCGTGACGGGCGCTATTTCGAAGTTAGTGCCGCTACTTCGAAGTAGCGTGCACGTGTAGACACGGCTTTAGTGACTTTAAAAAATATCGCTGGCACTCAGAGCGTACTTAGAGGTCAAAGGTCCAATTTCGGCACTCTGCCTCAGAAAGGCTGCTGACCCCTCTTCTAGACTGTTTTCCCTTTGTGCCTTTCTTTCTATATTTATGCACATTCCATATTTAGTTGTCTCCTCTCATGTTCTCTCCATCCTCTCTTTACTTTCTTCCTAATTCCCCATTATATGCTGCTAGAGTTTCACTGTTCCTGTTTTTCTGTACTTCTCTTTGTCATGCTGTGTCCGTTCTCTCCGCCCCCCATCTCTCTCGCTGCTTGATTTTAAGCCTCCTGCTTCATTTTCTTCATCAGCTTTCTCTTAAAACAACGAGGAGCCTGATGGCACCTCAAAAACTAACACTTTTAATAGGGCATAAGCTTTGGTGAGATGCAGCTCACTTCCTCAGCTGCTTGAAGTGAAAGAAAGGCTTGGATACAGAGATGGGATTGTTTTGTACAATTCTCCTGGATTCTCCTCCAACTTCTTTCCTTCTTCCCATCTCGTGGAGTTGTAGTTAACTATCAGTGTCATTACAGGAGCATCAAGGCACCCCAGTCAAGGCCTTGTTGTCTGGAAAGACCTAGCACATGACCATTTGCCTCTGCTGTTCTCCCTTTTCTTCTCTGCTCACTCATGTGTCAGCCTGTGTTGTGCTCTCCTCTATTGACTGTCATTTGACATACTGTTCTCGTGTTGTTTTTAGTGGGTGGGGTGGAAAGAGAATGTGTTGAACATGGGCCAAGAGCTCTACCCAGCATTGTGCAGCATGCAGACCTGGTATCACCATATTTGAGGAGCCAAGAGCCTATCTCTGATTCCAATTACAGTCACACAACAGAGCATTAGGAATGTCCCTCCCTCAACTGTTTGGAGTGCTTTGATTGGCTAACAACTATAAAGGTGGCCAGGTTACTTAAAAGGAAAGATCTTTTAAAGGCTGGAGGACAGAATGTATTTCATCTGACGCTGACATCTGCCACTCCACCAGTGACAATGGAAAAGCCAATCTCTCGTGGCTCTGCCTGTGACACTCCCCCTCGAGGTACCTTGGCCAGGTGTGATATAATCGGGGTTATGTTTACAAGGTACCTTTACTGACAAGGAGGCTTGTTGTGACTTTCTCACGCTGCGGACGAGGTGAGAGATGACAGCATGGGGGAGGGGGCATTCTGATCTTTGCACAAGCGCTCAGTACAGTATCTCTAAAGTGATATACACACCCTATAAACATCACCATCTGCAGAGTGTGCCTTTATTATGAAGGTCCAGCTCAGTCTTAAATGGGAGGCTGGTGTAACAAAGTGACTGTGTCACTTTGCGGCCGGCCCTTGAAAGATGGTCCGTTCACTCTCGTAACCAAACGTATCCTCCTGTGCATTTGATGGAGTATTTATGGTATTAGGACCGTACTGGAGAAGGAAGCCTAGATAACCTGTGTTTGCACTAGTTTCTTCTGCTGGATTTAAAACAAGTTTAAAGCCTTCTGCAGGGCACACTTGGTGGCTTAACATTCTTGAGGGTTTTATAAAGCCCCAAACCTTACGGAGGTGTGATTTTTCTTTATTTGGGAAACCATGCCTGATGTTCACCAGCGATATAATCGATGGACCGAGCAGTTGGTAAACCCATCCCAGGTTACTAAGAGCAGCAGCCAAAAGAATTTGTAAATCGGGAATGTTTTTTCTGAAGCAGAATCTCTTTAATCTCTCCCAGGTGGCGGTGAGTGTAAGGGTTAGAGCTGTATGAAGTACACCTGGATTCAGCTCACTGGACCACATTCTGATCTCAATGGCCATTTTAACACATGCTAACAAATGACCCAAAATATGCTAATGAGGTGCAGATGCAAATTCCCCTCGCCTCATTAGCATAAGGTCACATGATTTGGAGTCCAGAAGAGGCCACGCTTCTACACATTGTTTTGGAGTCCGGAGGAGCCGCTTCTGGACCCCAAATCATGTGACATTGTGCTAATGAGGCACGGGGAATTTGCATCCACACCACATTAGCATATTTTGGGCCGTTTATTAGCATGTCACTTTCTCCGAAAGTGGTATGTGTAGAAACAGCCAATTAGATGAGCGTAAATCTCCACTTCTTACTCCCCGGCGGGTTTCTAACACCACCATTCTTATGTGCATTCCCAGGCCACATGGCTGTGTCTACGTGAGCCCTGCTCCTTTCGGAAGGGGCATGTCAACGAGGGAGTTTGAAATATGCTAATGAGGCACTGCCACGAATATGCAGCACTTCATTACCATAATGGCAACCGCAGCAATTTGAAAGTGCTGCTTTTGAATCACATGCCGCCCATGTAGCTCGGGGCCTTTCCAAACAACCCCCAGTCTTTGAAAGCTCCTTCTTCCCTAAACAAATGGGAAGAAGGGGCTCTCAAAGACGGGGGTGTTGTTTCGAAAGGCCCACGGCTACCCGGGCAGCGCACGATTTGAAAGCGGCACTTTCGAATCACTGCGGCTGCCATTATGCTAATGAGGCACCACATATTGATGGCAGCACCTCATTAGCATCTTTCAAACTCCCTCATTAACATGCCCCTTCCGAAAGGAGGGGGCTCGCGCAGACACAGCCGATATGCTATGGTTGCAAGGACCAAATTAACTTCACTGGAGCAATAGTGGATTTCGACCGGTATCACTGAGATTAGAATCTGACCTATGGAATATGTGCTGATTAGATTTAAATATGTTCCATTAAGGCAGGGGTGAGCAAAGTGGGGGACGGGACCCCTTTCAGGGGTGTGACATTTCCTAAGGGGGCACATCACAATCAGCTGTTGGGTTTCAGGCCTGTCCATCTCATTGAAAATGCTGTAATATGTTACTGGGTTTGTATGTGTATTCACACGTATATACCAATTAATAAAGTGTTTACATTCTACAAACTTATTTTCTTACACGTGCCAAAAGGGCTTTTTTAATATGAATGTAGGCAAAATTTCCATCTCTTTGGATCCATTATGCGGGGGGCGGGGGCTCCTAATTGCAAGGTTGAAAAGTGTGGCCTGATGTAAAAAGTTTGCTCACCCCTGTATTAAGTGATGGGTGTTTGTTTGAATAATGGTGTAATACTAACAAGGAGTCTTGTAGCACCTTAAAGACTAACAATTTTGTTTATTAGGTATCAGAGAAGTAGCTGTGTTAGTCTGTATCTTCAAAAACAACAAGAAGTCCTGTGGCACCTTATAGTCTAACAGATATTTTAATGAGCTTCCATGGGTAAGAGTTACCCATGAAACCTCATTACTTAATAAGTAAAATTCTTAGTCTTTGAGGTGCTACAGGACTGCTTGCTTTGTTTTGCCAAGATACAGACTAACACAGCTACCCCTCTGAGACTATTTACAATGGTGTAAGAGTGTGATTAAAAGAGGGAAAATAAGCAGCTGCTGGGCACTTTGAATTATGAACTGGGGTGAAAATATCCGATCCTGATGGGCAGGATTCAGTGAGAAGGACCTTCTCAATAGCTCGCAGTTTTGGCAGCAGGAGTCACTGCACATGGAAATAGATCTTACATCTCTAATCTTTAGGGGCCTAATAAGTAGTGAGCTGGAATGAGCTCAAAGGAGCTATTTTTGTAAACTGATGTTTCCAATTCATAAACCTTTTATTTTAGGATGATTAGTAACGCAGGATGTCTCCCATCTCAAAGGTGCATATTTTCTGTGTAAATATTATATACTCATCATCGATTTAGATAAATTCATCAATGATTAACATAATGGCATAGTGAATACTGGAAGGAAGTAGTGAGAGAAGCATCAGCTACCAATGGGCACTGGGCCCGTGGTGGTGGTGGTGGTGGTTGTTGATGCTGATGCTGATAGAGAGTACACTTACCAAGTTTGCAGATTATACCAAGGTGGGAGGGGTTGCACGTGCTTTGGAGGATAGGGTCAGAATTCAAAATGAGCTGGACAAACTGGAGAAATGGTCTGAGGTAAATAAGATGAAAGTCGACAATGACAGATGCAAAGTACTCCGCTTCAGAAGAAACAATCAGTTGCACACATACAAAGTGGGAAATGACTACCTACCAAGGAGTACTGCAGTAAGGTCTCTAGGGGTCATAGTAGATCACAAGCTAAATATGAGTCAACAGTGTGACACCCCTACATTTGTTGCGAGCTTCTCAAAATTCCACCTATATTACCCGCCCCCCTCCCACCTTCCTCTGCCCCGTCTCCTACCAGAATCTAACTGGATTACTTACCAGCCATCTAAAATGAGCTATGTTTATTCTGAACAAGGTGGGCCTTTTAATACGCCTGGGTTTCCAACACACAATCCCAAACATCCGTCCCTGGAAGCATCATTAGCTTACCCATCGTTTTAACCTGTGTGTGACAACTTGCATCTAAACATAGACAGTACTTGGTCCTGCCATTGGGGCAGGGGGCTGGACTCGATGGCCTCTCAAGGTCCCTTCCAGCCCTAGTATTCTGTGATTCTGTGATTCTCTCGATATTGTGTCCAGCCCTGGGTGCCACATTTCAGGAAAGATGTGGACAAATTGGAGAGGGCACAGAGAAGAGCAAGAAAAGTGGTTCAAGGACAAGAAAACATGACCTATGAGAGAAGATTCAAAGAATTGGGTTTGTTTAGTCTGGGAAAGAGAAGACTAAGAGGGGATGTAACAGCTTTCAAGTTCCTAAAAGGTTGTTACAATAAGGAGCGAGATAATTTATTCCTCTTAACCTCTGAGGATAGGACAAGAAGCAATGGGTTTAAATTGCAGGAAGGGAGGTTTAGGTTGGACTTTAGAGAAGAAACTTTCTAACTGTCAGGGTGGTTAAGTACTGGAATAAATTGCTTTGGGAGGTTGTGGAATCTCCATCACTGGAGATTTTTAAGAGCAGGTTAGGTGCTTGGTCATGTCATGTGGGCAGGGGACTGGACTTGTTGACCTCTCAACGTTTCTTCCAGTTCCAGTGTTCTATGAAAATTATGCTGAAAGAAGCTAATGGCTGGTATCAGGTGGGTCTGGGATCCAGAAACTATTGCAGGCTTCATTAAAGCCAATGGCTACATCTACACTAGACGGTGTTGTTGACAAAACTGGCATTTTGTTGACAAAACTAGTGGAGCGTCCACACTAAAAACGCATTCTGTCAATGTACTTTCAGCAGAACTCGGCACTTTTGTTGACAGCCTACTGCCTCTTCCCTGTCAGGCAGAATGCCTTTCTTGATAGACTCTGTCAACAAAAAAGCCGTGTGGATGATCTGGGGGGGCCCTATGTCGACAGACAGGGCTTCTGGGTCACCGGACAGCTTTGTCTGCTGTGCTTCCAGTTGGCTGTTCTGTCGAGAGAGCGGTCAGGCAGTCTAGCCACCCTCTGTCGACAGAACGGATTGACAGAGTGATCTACTTTCATGTGTGGATGCAATCTGTCCACAGAAGTTTTGTTGACAGATATCTTCCGACAGTAACTTCTGTTGATTCTGTTGACGGATTGCTGTAGCGTAGACATAGCCAATGATTTTGCCAAGCACTCTCTTTAAAGCTCAACAGGAGGAGTGATCAGCCTTATGTAGTAAACCCTTATGAGTAAAAACGGCTGCAGGCATTGGAGGTTGCATAGTCAGGATAGAGCTAAGCCGGGTGGATTAATACCGGGTTTCCAGGTTCCAAATCCAGGGCTGAGGATATGACTTGTGCAGTGTGTATGTTGAAGGTTGTAAGGTTGCAGAAGGAGCTCTCAGTCCAACTCTGAGCAGAGAGATCTAAGCTGCTTGGGCACAGAACGCCCTGGAGTAGCAAACTTCAGGATTTCTGAGCAAGGAACCTGCTTGTTGCTCTTTGTTTCTGCTATGCTGGATGAAACAGGCCTGTATGCACGTTTTGTGGGAGTGAACAAGTTGACTGACACCAAGACTTATAACTGATTTCTCTTTCAAATGAAAACAACCCTGCATGGTCCTGAATTTTGACGCATTGTTCAGATCAATGGGGCAACAGTCTGTATTAGAACTGAGTGAATTATTTCTAGTAAGTAACGATGGAAATATTTTAAATTTTGATTATTTTTTCTCCAATCTCCCTGCACTTTTCAAATAAAATACAGAGCCAGTTGCAATTTTTCCAAATTTTGAGGAAAGCAAAACAAAATCAAAACAACTTTTTTGTTAAAATATCTCTCCTTCCTTTCACTAGCTACCTCTCCAATTTAGTGAATGAAACTCACCTTATTTTCTTAGCCTGGCATTTTTCCCCTCAATTCTATTGCCGTTTAACATTTCCCACCAGTTTTGTTTGTTCTTTAGCTTTGAAATCTGCATTTCAAGTTGTGATTGGTCCATATGCAGTATTGTGATTCTCTGTCTAAATAACAGCACTCTGAACCATCAGCTGTTTGCTGTAAATACTTGCAGAAAGCGAATTTAAACTTCATTACCATGTGTATCCAATGATAGAAGCACAAAAGGCACAGTATGTAAGCATTTGTGCCTTCAAAACTCATTTGAACTAATGTGCATCAGGCACATAGTGGACAGAAAACAGTTTTGATCACAGTGGAAGTGAATTCATTAATGCCCCTCTTCCTTGTGTTTCTGCAGTGGTCGGTTCACCCTGGCCTCCAGGAAGTAACCTAGTGACAGTTCACCTACTTCTAGAATTAACACAGCTGGTTTGCAATATTCCCTTGCTGTCCATGTTTCTGGTCCTAAACTTCCTTTTCCTTTAGTTCACCAAGGTATCCATTTTCTTTTTTACGGCTTTAAGATTTTGAGCTAGAGGATAAGGGATTAAACGTCCAGAACAAAGAAACAAAAGCAGAAATGTCCAGTGGAAAAAAGCATTGGATTTGAATTTCAGAGACTTGGGGTCTATTTCCACTTTGGATGACCAGCTGGATGACCTTGGGCAAATCCCTTTACCTCTTCCTGCATTGTCTTTCACACCTATTTAAACCGAAAGCTCTTTGTGGAAGTGACTTTTTCCTGCTATGTGGTAGCTCAGACTTGACAGTGGATATAAATTTTTAAAAATACCCAAGTGACTTAGGTTCCAAAATAACAATGATTTGCTTTCTGAAACTCCTTGGGACTTACATGCCTGAGTAATTTAGGTACTTCCAAAATTCTTACCTAGGTCTAGTTTTTCAAAGATATTTGGGGACCATAAAGACTCATGTTGTACCTGGTAAAATTTTCAAAAGTGAATGGAAGTTGAGAGTTTAGCCTTCCATTGCCTATATGCCTCTTTAGGTTCCTAAATGCCTTTGAAAACTTGGATCTTTTCTCAGTTGGTCCCTTCAGACATGACTATAATACAAATAACAGACAACAAATACAGGTTGAACCTCTCTAATCTGGAACTCTCTCATCCAGCAAACTCTGTAATCTGGCATGATTTTAGTCATCTGGATGAGCACTTATCATGGGTGGCCCTGTTTCCCAGGGTCCCATAAAGTTTGTTTACAGCCACCAGTTCTGACTCTCAGTGTTCTGTGCTGTTATTTAGCTGTAATTTATCCTTAAATGTCTTCTAAGAGTCCAGTTAAGCAATGGATTTGTTGGTAGTGCTGCAAGAGAATGTAACATCCCCTCCCTTGCCCCTTGGTCCAGCAAATTCTGTCATCCGGCACCGGTCAGGTCCCAAGGGTCCCAGACAAGAGAAGTTCAACTTGTAATAAGAACAACATGGCAAGTACTCAATGCAGAGGATCCCCCACTTTTCATTGTTTCCATACCGTACAACTTCTCTCTTCTATAGCTTATAATTCTTTCTCTTTGCAACAGTTCTTGGCTACGTCTACACGTGAAGCCAACATCGAAATAGGCTATTTCGATGAGTAACGTCTACACGTCCTCCAGGGCTGGCAACGTCGATGTTCAACTTCGACGTTGCGCGGCACCACATCGAAATAGGCGCTGCAAGGGAACGTCTACACGCCAAAGGAGCACACATCGAAATAAGGGTGCCAGGCACAGCTGCAGACAGGGTCACAGGGCGGACTCAACAGCAAGCCGCTCCCTTAAAGGGCCCCTCCCAGACTCAGTTGCACTAAACAACACAAGATACACAGAGCCTACAACTGGTTGCAGACCCTGTGCCTGCAGCATGCATCCCCAGCTGCCGGAGCAGCAGCCAGAAGCCCTGGGCTAAGGGCTGCTGCCCACGGTGACCATAGAGCCCCGCAGGGGCTGGAGAGAGAGCATCTCTCAACCCCCCAGCTGATGGCCGCCATGGAGGACCCGGCAATTTCGACGTTGCGGGACGCGGATCGTCTACACGGTCCCTACTTCGACGTTGAACGTCGAAGTAGGGCGTTATTCCGATCCCCTCATGAGGTTAGTGACTTCGACGTCTCGCCGCCTAACGTCGAAGTTAACTTCGAAATAGCACCTGACGCGTGTAGCCGCGACGGGTGCTATTTCGAAGTTAGTGCCGCTACTTCGAAGTAGCGTGCACGTGTAGACACAGCTCTTCAGAAACACAGAGAGCTTTACTCCCTGGTACAGCAATGTACATTAGTGAGATGTGATTTCTGAAGCTCACTAGCATATCGCACACAAACTGGTCCATGTAGGCACTCTAGTGTGCATTAAAAGTTCCCTTGTGCTCTTTCATGTAGTACTCTTTGAAACAGGACTATGTTAGTGTGCTGGGGAAGATTTAGCTTGTAGGAGCACCAGCATCTATGCAGACCAATTAATGCACAATAAGTTAGTTGTGCACATTACCCTGCCACGTAGAAAAGCCCTGAGAGACATTAGTGCTGCAGCTCTGTGTTTCATCTTTTTTTCTAATTTTGGTTTGGCCAGTCCATGGAAAACTTGAGTTTTGCTTGGCATAATCTCCCACAGTACTTTCTGAATATAATACAATAACCATCAAAAGGGTACAAGAAAAGCCTTTGCCAACAAAAGCCCAGAATCAGTCATGCCTGTTCAAGCTGAGTAGCCCATTACTCCAAAAATCATCTCACTCATTTTAATGGGACTATTCATACACTAACAGTGCTGGAATCTGGCCTGCAAGAGCTTTTGCTGAATTGTAGGGCAAATATCTTTGAGCTCAAACCAACAGACTGATGGAGAAGGGAAAATACAGAAAATTCTTCCTGATGACAAATAATTCTATAAATAAAGCCCAGCTAATTAGAATTTAAAAACCATACGCTTCCCCCTCCTCAGTTTAAAAGACTCTGTAGTAGCATTTGAAATCTATTGTTTCTGGCATCTCTAGGATAAGGTTATACTTGGAACTTACCAGAGTTGTCAGTTTTGAACTTTGTTCTATATTTCACTGTATCTTCTTGGTTATAATTAGTTGTCTACTAAAATTAAGAGCAGTCTAGTTCAGTGAGTGCTTATGTGAACGTTTAGCAACTTAGAGTGACAAGTCTGGGAGGACAATAGAGAGAACACGGTGACAGTGTACCAAGCAAAATATCACAGCTTCATCTGCACATTGGGAGACTTTTTTACAGCAGTGTTAGTCACATGGATGGTGTACTCCTTGTCACTGCAAACTGGCAATCTTACGGCAGCGTTGAGTCAGTGTCTTTGAACTGTCTGAGTTCACTGGCATAGCCACCTGGAGGCAACATTACTGAGGAGAGTTGAGTCTACTGAATATTTTGACACATCAGTGAAAGCTATTTTAATTATGCTCAATTTCCTATCCAAGAACACAAAGCAGCCCATCCTGGAGGTATTGTTACAAAATGTGCTCAGGTGGCTGATGGCTGGAATGCTCTTCTTCTTCTTGAGTTGCTCCTCATATTGTCTCCCACTAAATTGCTGAGTTGCTCTTAAATAATGGAATTGCCAGTTGGAATTCACCTGCCCATCAATTCTATGTTGGCAGGTATTGGGATCATTCTCATTTCTTGTACTGTGTGTTTGGGACCGTCCTGTGCTATTGAAATACATTCAGATATGGAGATTCAGAAGGAGCTGGGTGAAATCCTAGGTTCTGGTGAAATTAATGTGACTTCTGCTGTTTACTTCATTTAAGCCAGGATTTCACTCTGGCTTCTATTCCTGGCCCTGCTATTTAGCTGTGATGATCTTGAGAAAGTTACGTCCCCTCTGTTTCCTCTTTTGTACAGTCAGGATACAGATTGAATCTCTCTATCTGGAGCACTCCCGTTCAGCAAACTCCGTAATCCGGCATGATTTTATTTAGCCGGCCGACCTCTTATCATGGGTGTGGCCAAGATTCTCGTGGTCCTACAAAGTTTGTTTACAGCTACCAGTCCTGGCTATTAGTGTTCCATGCTGTTATGTAGCTGTAATTTACCCTAAATGTCTTCTAAGAGCCCAGTAACCAGTGGAAGTGTTGGTAATGCTGCTAGACAATATTGACCTCCTGTGGTCTGGCAAATTCTTTTGTCTGGCACCAGTCAGGTCCTGATGGTGCCAAATGAGAGAGGTTCAACCTGTAATGATATTGCCCTTAGGGTGCTTTGAGATCTATTCATGGAGGTCTAATGTCAGAGCTAGGTGGTAATAAAAAATAATAAATTTAAATTTTGGGTGGGTATATATTTCAAATACATTTGCCTCCCTAATTAAATCTTTCCAAACAATTTTCAATAAGCGTGGGCCAATCAAACACTTTGCTTGGATAAACTAATAGGGGACCATGCCCTGAAGGCCAACAAATTTAAACTCTCTTGGACTTAGAGAAGGACACGGGAATAAGTTTCCTCTGGTTAACTTCTGCGAATGACCTGCTCCTACTTTTCAAATAAATATATTAAAAGAATACCCAGCTGATCTCAGCTGCTGATTTAAGACATGAGAAAGGGGTTGGTCACTGCCGTACAAAGGACCAAAACAGGAAAGGTGTGGTCTGTTTACATCAAATCTGAATTTTGAATGGCACCTGGAAACTGAACTGAAAACCTGTGTATACTTTGGGGCCCTGTAGATGTGGGAAGTACCACTGAACAGGTATGCAGGAGTATTCTCAAGTGCCAGCGTTGTCTTCCAGGGACAAAATGGGCAGCAATAATTCAGTCTGGAGGGGACTCAGGCATGGATTAAACCATTTCACTAGGAGAGAGAATACAATGGAGCCTACCATAGGAATGTCCTTGGAGCAGATGAGCAATAGGTCAAATGTGATCTTTTGGGTCAGACTGAATAGAATTGAGCCACTCTGGTGTAATGCTGGCCTTTCCAGGGCCCCTAGGTGTGTATTTATAGTGCCTCAGGGCTAGTAGGCTACGTCTACACGTGCAGCCAACATCAAAATAGTCTATTTCGATGAATAACGTCTACACGTCCTCCAGGGCTGGCAACGTCGATGTTCAACTTCGACGTTGCTCAGTCCAACATCGAAATAGGCGCAGCGAGGGAACGTCTACACGTCAAAGTAGCAGACATCGAAATAGGGATGCCAGGCACAGCTGCAGACAGGGTCACAGGGCGGACTCCACAGCCAGCCGCTCCCTTAAAGGGCCCCTCCCAGACACAGTTGCACTAAACAACACAAGATACACAGAGCTGACAACTGGTTGCAGACCCTGTGCCTGCAGCATAGATCCCCAGCTGCCGCAGAAGCAGCCAGAAGCCCTGGGCTAAGGGCTGCTGCCCACGGTGACCATAGAGCCCCGCAGGGGCTGGAGAGAGAGCATCTCTCAACCCCCCAGCTGATGGCCGCCATGGAGGACCCAGCAATTTCGACGTTGCGGGACGCGGATCGTCTACACGGTCCCTGCTTCGACGTTGAACGTCGAAGTTGGGCGCTATTCCTATCTCCTCATGAGGTTAGCGACTTCGACGTCTCGCCGCCTAACGTCGAAGTTGGTGCCGCTACTTCGAAGTAGCTTGCACGTGTAGACGCAGCCGTAGAGTTAGATGTGATTTCTGTCACTCCTTATCAACTGACTAAACCTATGCCAACAATCATCCGTTTGAACTGGTATTTTTGGAGATGCGTGAAAGTCACATGTGAGAAGACAAATGTTTTGTCCCACAGTGACCTTTTCTCTGTTTGTAGGACAGTTGCTGGGGAAAATAAGATGTTGATGCTTTTCCAGTGCAGGATCATTGGCTTGTCCTGCCTTTGTTCTGATCAAGGGCTTGTAATTGGGTGGGACTTGACCGGACATGAATATCAATGACATGTTATGGCAGAACGTGGGTGCGCGCACTCACGTTTAATGACTTATGGGAAGAAAGTACTGGTAGATCAATGTTGTTGGAGTTTGCCAAGGTTCTTGGCAAGGTTACTTCCTCTGTTTCATAAGACAGGACTCTGAATGCAAAGCAGCTCAGCATCCTGAATGTAGGCATGTGCATTTGCTGGGAAAGCAATTCACAAAAATCACGGCACCAGTTGCAAACTAGCTGGTGACTCAAAAGAAAAAAAAAATGAGCCTCCCCTGCTTTTTTCTGTGAGTCTGTCTCTCTCTGGCTTCTGCACTGTCTGTCAGTTTCACCTTCCCCAACGCAGTACACAGCTTGCAAATGCAAAGCGCACAGCGTTGTAAAGGAAAGATGACACTTTGGTGACTAGTCTCTTGGCTTGCTTTACTAATCTACTGGAACTGCCACCGCTAATTACGGTGAGGAGCAGGCCACTGCTGCAGACCTCTTACTGCCGCCATTAACTGTAATCTAAGGCATGCGGCTCTTCTTAGAGAATCTCTCCGTATGGACAATATGTTAATGCTATTCCTGGTCCACCCCAATAAAACAAAAGATTCATTCTTGCTCAGTCTGCCCCTGTCTCTTTTTAATGCCAGACATATTGAGGGGAGGGCACTAAGAATAAATGTGGCATGAAAATACAGCGTGATGGTTTTCTGATGTCTGAATATTTGATGCTCACTAGGTGAGAAACCTAAATGTCCCAAAATGATGTTCATTAATGGGAGGTACAGACAAGCCAGAGAACAGGGAGGAACTCCATGGTGGGCAACCTGCTTTGCATGTATGAGGCTCTGGGTTCAATCCCCACTGCCTCTCATTTTCTTAGTCACTTGAGCAAAGCTCTGGGACAAGGCACTAAGCTGTTATGGTAATTGGATCTTATAAGGCATTCATCAAGAAGTTGCTCAGTTCTTAACTAAATACATATTGAAACCTTTCCAAGGAGTATTGTACTATGGAAGGGGACTTCTCTTTAGGCACAGACATGAGTGGTGGGTGTGCAGCCTCAAAAGCCAGCCCCAGCAGGCACGTTGACTCAAATTCCCATCTGAATGTCCAGCTTCCTCCTTGCTTGTGGGAGGCCATGGGAGAAAAAGGAAGCCATTGTGTATTACTTATATTGGCAGTGGGATGGTATCTACAAGGACCCACTGAAGGCCACATGGTCTTTGCTGTATCCCATTACAGGGGAAAACACTAGAGGTGAATCCTCTAAGCTGCCTAGAGATGCTGTGGTGAAGCAGCCAATTAGAGATATATAAAGGAGCTGCTGGACAGAGCAGGTCAGTTGCTGGCTGGAGCGAAAGGAGCAAGGATGGTGCTTCTGGTTGGCTATAGGGCTGGTTAGATTGGTGCTGGCTGGAGTCAGGCTACAAGGAAGGTACACGGGCTAAGGAGGAAAATGGCCAAGGTGAACATAGTAGCAGAGTTAAATGGAAGCAACAAGTGGCTGCTAATTATAGGCCTTTTGGATTGGGACCTGGAGTAGTGGATGGGCCTATGTCCCCTCCCACCAGTCAGTCAGGGTGGCTAAAAACCCCGTGTCAGGCAGAAGCTCAGAGAGGGGCTGAAACCCCAAAAATTGTTGGACTTTGTTGCTCTGGGGAAGGAGATTGATTTGTAAGCAGGGACTCAGTTGGAGAGCTCAGGCACCAGGAGAAATCTACAGAGAGGAAGCCCTCGGGGGCATGGCTCCATATCAGAACAGGGAGCAATATTTGAGCAAGTCCCGAGAGACAAAGAGGTGCAATGAAAGCTAGTCCTGGAGGGGCAGTAATCCAGTACTGTGATAGGCCCCATTGGGCTATGTCTAGCGATCCGCTGGTTGGGAGCGTTCTGTCAACATCCCTGTACACCTTGTTCCATGAGGAAGAAGAAATGCCTCAACAGGGGGTATTTTCTGACATTTTGGCCCGTACGCATGGGCCAAATGTCAGGAAAGCCTCTCCCAACAGAACTGTCAGCAAAAGACACGCAAACGCGTTGCACCATTTGCGTATCTTTTGCCGACCGTTCTCGGCAACCTAGACACAGCCTCATACTGAATGAGGACATGAACCCCAGAGGGGTCTGCAAGTGCAAACACTGCCGACGAGGGCATTGTGATAGGCTTTCCTGGACGGACTGAGCCTGGGGAGGGGCTGCAGGCCGACGCCGACAGGTGCTCTGGTGGAACCTGCTGGACTGGAATGTGCCCAGAGAAGGCTGCAGCTAGAGACTAACACGGGGGACCATGACAGGCCCTGTTGAACTGTTTGCCCCAGAAAGGGGTCTATTTTCTGGAGCTTCACATGCTAACTGTATGAAGGCTGAGTCACTGGAAAACTTGCTGCAGGCAGCAAACAGTGAAGCTAACTGAGCCAGCTTATAGAGTCAAGTCTTTTCCTATTTCTCTCTCTCCCCTCTCCATCCACCTCCCCTGGGGAGGGAGCAAAGACTCATCAACTAAGGTACAGGAAGCCCAGATGGAGGCATAGCTGGCAGAGTTTACCTCTGCTTACCTCCATGAAGTCTGTGGCACAGTCTAGCTTTTCAGAAACATTTTACATTCTGGAACGCTACCAGTAACTTCCAAGCAATAGGGACTGCTCCTAGGAGCTTTGCCGAGGTAAGCAGTCACGCTTATGCAAGTAGTCTCAGTGCAGGCAATGGGGGTTACCTGATCACACAGGTTTTGTGGTGTTAGATCATTGGAGACCAAGAAAAGCGGCTTAAAATACTATATTAACTGAACCGTTTCCTTTGTGAACCATTTCCTTCCCTTGTTCCAAAAAAGAACAAGAACTAGATCAATTCATGGCTGTTAGGTCCATCAATGGATGATAGGCAGGACAGACAGGAAGGGTGTCCCTGGCCTCTGTTTGTCTGAGGCTGGAAATGTACGACAGGAGAGGGATTGCTTTTGTGATTGCCTGTTCTGTTCACTCCCTCTGGGGCATCAGGCATTGGCTGCTGTCAGCAGACAGGATATGTGGCAAAGTGGACCTTTGGTCTGACCCATTTGTAGCTGTTCTTATGTATGTTATGATTCCAAACTCGCTTGCTTTCAGGTCTATTAAATAGGAACATTCTTTTATTCCTGGAATTCTTCATGGTGATCAAAAAGCAGTTTTGTCAGGTAGGAAGCTGGCTTTGCATCATAGCATGGGACTTTAGTTTGAAAAGGGTGACTGCCTCTCTGGAAGGTGGAAAACTTCCATCCGACTCATATTGCAGTTTAGGTGTTGTGTAGAAGACAGAGCTGAAATCCAAGGCTTGCAGTGAGAAATGGGGAAGTTTCACTTCAATGTTATTTGTGGATACTGAGCCCTAGGTGTCTGTGGTATCAGGTTCAGCCTGTATATACGTTCAACACACACACACAAAAACCCCAAAACAACAACAACAAAAACTCATAGTGGGTGAACACAGCTCTGTTTGTTCTAACTTCCAACCGGAACGACACAGGAAGTTGGTTTGCCCAACTGGGAAATATTTGTTTGACATCTCAGACATATTTTCTGCCCCAAAACCTAATGGAAAAGCCAATCCCAAACTTCTGCAAACAAATAATCAAAAAAGAAATTGTGATAGGGTCAAAGGAAAGGCTTCATTCAGATGAAAAGCCTTCATTCATTCAAAATATTTACCTTAAATTTTGATAATTTGCACTAAAAAAGTTGAAACTTACTTTTTTTGAATTTAACTTTTCACCCTGAACCTCTCCATCAAAAATTGTTTGAAATGGGAGATTAGTTGAAACTGACCATTTCCCCAGTTTCAGTGTCAATGGATCAACATTTTCCAAAAAAAGAAAAGCAACTTAAAAAATTCACAATCAGCTCTACTTCCAGCTTCACAATGGGCACATCAATGCCACAACAAATTCAATGAGTTTGTGGCCATTTGTCAGGGCAGCCACTGGCTCTTGCTGGGCCCAACGAATGTTGAAAACCAAAGGTATGATAGCTCTAATGCCCACATTTAGTTACTTCTAAGGGCTCCTAGAGCAGCTGAGCCCTTTGCTGTCTTTGTCAATCATATTGTTATACAATTAGTGGGCACCCAATGGTACTTCTCAAATATGACTCACATATACCAGTAGGTTGGTCCACATGCAGGTGAGTTACTTCTCCCAGAATGTGGCCTGCATCCCTCCCTAAGACATCAGTGTAGTCATCATGTACAGCTTACTGCGTCTGCTATCCAGGTTCTCTTAAATGTGCTCAGCTCAGTGTTTATTCTGTCAGTAAGCAGGATCAGTGCAGATTATTAGAAATCAGATGAGGAGTTTTTTCAGTGGAAAACCACAAACCTGTCAGAAATCTACATCAGATTATCCCATAGACGGATGGTTAGAGCACCCTCCTGAGATATAGGGGGACTCCTATTCAAATCCTTTCTTTCCCTCTCAGGTGGGTGGGACGAATTGAACTTGGGCATCCCACATCCCAGGTGAGTTATCTAACCACTAGGCTTAATGCTATAAGATGTGCTGCAGCATATGGTTTCATACTCTGCAAGAAATCCTTGAGGTACCTAAGCCATCTGACTCCAGTAGAGGGTTCCCATTCATGTACTGGCCAGCCTTAAGGGCTTGTTTCCAAGAGATGGCTAGGGGTTAGTGTGCCCCTTTCTCTTCTGCCCCTCCCACCAGCTTTTTGGGGCAGCTCCCTGCCGAGGGTTCTGGCTTTTGTGGACCATACTTTTAGGCTCCTGTCTCTCCCACTTCACTGTGAAAGGAGCCTCGACACAATGTTCTGGGGTTGGATTTGATGCGCCTAGTAGGGACGTGCAAAAATTGAACAATCTGGGATCGGCAGTCAACTCCTATACTGCAAGGAGTAACGGAGGTTGACGGGAGTTTCTCCTGTTGACCTCCCTCTACGAGGATGGCCAGGTAGGGTGATTGCAGATAAGTTGATTGTAGCTATGCGATTGCTGTAGCTAGAATTGTGCATCTACAGTTGACTTACCTGCCTAGTGTAGACCTGCCCACAGCTTTGAGGACTGCGGTGTTGTTTCTGACAAGCATCGGAGAAGTAGCCAAGTTAGTCTGTATCTTCAAAAACAACAAGAAGTCCTGGGACATCTTATAGACTAACAGATATTTTGGAGCATAAGCTTTCGTGGGCAAAGACCTGCGGGTCTTTGCCCACGAAAGCTTATGCTCCAAAATATCTGTTAGTCTGTAAGGTGTCCCAGGACTTCTTGTTGTTTTTAATGTTGTTTCTACGGTTTATTTGTTTCTAGGCACCAACAAATTCGGCACTGCAATCCCCAGAATCCCTCCTGGATCTTACCTTGTGCATCTAGGATATAGTCATGTGTGTTTGGGGGAGGCAGAGATTGAATAATATTGTCTGTGCTTCTAATGGAAACAACACTTACAATGTTTATTTTAAAAAAACCCAGCTTTCTTGTTTCTCAATGAAGCCATGTGTAGTGCGTTGTACTCGCCATTAAACAACAGGACTGTGACCCAGTTAAGAATGAACGTCATCATGCAAAAATAGGTTGGCTCCTACTTGGAGCTATAGCCGCCAGATGATCCCCAAAGCCTTAAACCTGACCGAGAGCGAAAAGTTGGGAATTCATGGACACTCAACTTGATCTGAAGCAAAGTTCTTTGAAGGTCTGTAAATGGAATCCTGCTGGCAGAGGGCTGGCTTGGAGCACTTCATTATTATGAATGCCTGAGTAATGTTCGTATTTTGCCATTGCTCACTTTTATGGGGGTTGGCCTGCAATGCAGTATCTTATGCAATGGTTTTGTCATGTATCAGTGATGATATTAACAGTCTAATGCTAAACAGGTTCTGAGGAAATGAGGAGGAAAAAAAAATGACTTACTATATTTACCCTGAAACAAGATTCAATCTGCCACTGTATTTAATGCTATATTTTTCATTATCTCACAAGCATATGTTGGAACCGCTACAGATGATGAAGTTAGCTGCTGGGCAGAGCTATCATTAATGCTTTCCATCTTTATTTTAATAAGAGGAATGAGCAAATTGTTTGTGACCTTTGTCAAGGGCTTCCTGGAAGACAAGAAACCTAGCTGCAATAGAATCTCTAGCCTGGAGCCCTGCTGAATATTCAAAGCCTTTGCCCTGAATAAAATGTTTTAACAAAGCCATTGTGTCTGCTGAAGCCTTGTCTATGGACGCAGAACAGCGTTCTGAAGGCAAAAGTTGTGGCTTTTTTTTTTTAAACTCTCCATATATCTGGAGCTATATGCTGTCTTGAAAACCACTGTGAAAATATGTTCAGAGTAGGATGCTTAAACACTTCTTCCCCTTGATAGCTGTCTGATGTTACACGCTGTGAACAAAACCCCATTTTGGGAAAGTGTTTTTAAAAAGAGGAGCTGCAATACGTGCTCCTGCTCTGTGTCACAAAAAAGGCCCATCCCCTTTGGTTGGTGGTGGTGGAGAACTGGGATGCTCTGCTCTTAGATATTTCTAACAAAGAGCTTTCTGTACACAAGCACATCATCTCAGCAGGCCCAGGGGTTTTTCCCCTGGGATATTAGTAAGATGTGAGGGATGAATGCATCAAAGAGGGGGTGCAGAATTCTACTCATTTGCTTCCTGTAACAGCAGGGGTTCCTTCAGTAGCAACTGGTTGGTGGGGGGGTTCAGGGAGGGCACCGGACACATGCCTCTGTCTTGCTTCCTTCCTGATCATGTCCTGCCTCCGCCCTCCCCCGTTCCGCCATGTTCTTCCCTCTCTCCACCCTTGCTCTGCCCTGCCTGCCTGTTTCTTCCTCCAGCAGCATTGCGCCACTTCTGGTTAGTGCAGGGCAGGCCTGCCGGTCCCCTGGAGTGGCACAGCCTCAAGCTCATGCTGCTTTTGGGTCCGAGGAGGGACGGGACTACCTCTGAATTCATCAGAAGTGACGCAGGGCTGATGGTGAGTGCAGGTGGGGGCAGAAGCTGGTGTGTCTCTGTGCCAATGACCTCCGGTGCATCACCATCTGTTTCCTGAATAGGAGAGTTGGTTGTTGTTGCATCTGTGTCCGGCAGCCCTGCTGACTGGTGGGGCAGGAGGCAGCCAGAGGGCAACTGCCACAGGGCTTGGGGCTTGAGGGTTCTGGCCACTGTTACTGCCCTGGGCCTTTATTTTGCCCAAGCCACACACCTCAGTCAGCACAGACAGGTGGTTGGGGTAGGCTGCCCCCTTCTTTTCTGCCCAAGGCCCTGCCCCTACTGGCATCTGTTGTGTTACCTGAAGGCATCACAATTCTGATAGTCTATGGGTATCCCTGCTGGAGAGTCCTGGTAGTTACATCATCTCTCGGCATGGCGGGGGTGTCTTATCCGATTTCAAATGCATTACGTGATGCAGTCTGCTGTGTGATCGCTAGGTTTGCACTGTGATTCAGGGTTGGAAGTTTGAAGAACAGCTTGGAGAATCAATAGGGTGATGCTGTTTAAAAAAAACCCAAATATGATTCTGGGATGCATTAACAGGTGTGTTGTGAACAAGACACGAGAAGTCATTCTTCCGCTCTGCTCTGTGCTGGTTAGGCCCCAGTTGGAGTATTGTGTCCAGTTCTGGGCGCCACATTTCAAGAAAGAGGTGGAGAAATTGGAAAGGGTCCAGAAAAGAGCAACAGGAATGATCAAAGGTCGAGAGAACATGACCTATGAAGAAAGGCTGAGAGAATTGGGCTTGTTTAGTTTGGAAAAGAGAAGACTGAGGGGGGACATGATAGCGGTTTTCAGGTATCTAAAAGGGTGTCATGAGAAGGAGAAGGGAGAAAACTTGTTCTTCTTGGCCTCTGAGGATAGAACAAGAAGCAATGGGCTTAAACTGCAGCAAGGAAGGTTTAGGTTGGACATTAGGAAAAATTTCCTAGCTGTCAGGGTGGTCAAACACTGGAATAAATTGCCTAGGGAGATTGTGGAATCTCCGTCGCTGAAGATATTTAAGAACAGGTTAGATAAATGTCTATCAGGGATGATCTAGGCAGTCTTTGGTCCTGCCATGAGGGCAGGGGGCTGGACTCGATGACCTCTCAGGGTCCCTTCCAGTCCTAGTATTCTATGAATCCATGTTCTCACAATGCCTGGTATGCCACACGCCTGTGAGGTCCTGCCTTCGGGCAGGCGGTCACCCCAAACTGGGGGTGTCTTCTAGAACTAGGTTTAGCAAACCAAGAACATATGTGAACTCCTGGACTGCTCTAATCATCTTGCCGTGGAGAACCAGAGAAGCTCCTGAGATACTCCAATCTCTCTTGTCAGCCAGGCAAACTGGCCTTAGCGATACCTGGCTACTTAGACCAAAAATCCGACAATGCATAGGCTGCTTTCAATCCCAAGAGATGGTCTCTTATCCTGGATGAATTGGCTCTCTAGACGCTACTCCAAAGACAATGCCTGTCACCTGGGGGTGGCCAGATCTGACCTGCTGGCTAGATTTGGCCCACCAATCCTTTTAATGCGTCCCGTCCCTGTGGCATGAAGCAGCACCCCTCCCTGGAACAGTCTGTGCTTCGTTGGGTTGGGGTATGGGGAGGCCTTCATGTATGTTCCCATGCCCTGGAAACTGGCCAATAGGAGCTGAGGGATTTTGCTGGGGGTGGGGACAGTGGGCTGAGCCCTCCCTTTACAGTGCACAGAACAGACAGCCTCTTGAGGGCTGCTGGCAGGCAGCGAAGCCTACCTGAGAGTGCGGCTGGCTGGGAGCTGCTTAAGTAAGTGCCTTCTGGACAGAGCCTGCTTCTGGCTGAGCTACCTCCCAGACTCTCCAGCTCCTACACTCTTCTGCCAGACCAGAATCCTCGCCTGCACTCATACCCTCCCGCACCATGCACCACCCTAGCTCCCACCCTCCTCCTTCACCCACACTTCTTCTGAGACCCCACACCCTTTCCTGCACCCCAGCCCCCTACCCCAAGCTCTCTTCTGTACCCAGACTCCATCACAGACCCAACACCCACTCCATAGAGAAGTGCGGCCTTGTGCCACTTACCAAAATCTTGGCGTGCCCCCCATTAAAAATTATTGCTCACCCCTGCTGTAGCCAGTCCTGCAATAAACTGGCTAAAGGTTTATTTAGCTAGGGAAAAGGAATAAAATACTAAAAGGTAAAAGCAAATAAACCTATGCACACAAATGAGTAGCCATTTAAAGCCAAAGAGTGACAGGAACCATTGTGACCTGGCTATTCAAAGTGTCCTACAGCAGAGACCAGAAGGCAGCTTGGGGCTCTCTGGCTTCAGTTTCGAGTATCTGGCCCTGTCAGAATTCAGTCAAAAAGATGCATTTTTTTTTTCTTCTTGGGATTTTTATTCCCTGCCCCAAGAGTTCCAGATGACGGAAGGAGCAGTAATTCTTATTCTCTGATGTGCTGTGGTGGTTTGTCCGGTGTCTATGGGCTGCCTCTTAGTGGACAGGAGAAGATTCCTCCCATGGTGGGCTAGTATGTCACACTTGATAATGCTTGGCTCCTGAGTGTGTGTGTGTGTGTGTGTGTGTGGTGGGGGGGGGAAGATACAGTTTCAAAGCATACATTTTTTTCACTCTCAGAGCACATTTAAATATTCCCTTAACATGGGTTATAGATCTTATAAGCGGGAGTGAAAGTAACTAAAGTTTCTTACAGGTATTGTCATATTGCATCCCCCAAAGGGGGACTCTGGGCAGGGGGGAATGGTGTGTGTGTGTATGTGTGTAGGCTCAGGGCAGGAGGTGTGGATTGCAGGGGGCAGGGTGCAGGAGTCAGATGGAGTTTGGGAATAGAGGGGCTCAGAAATAAACTAGAGGCTGAGAATTGTGCTAGATGGTAACATACAATGGAGATGGAATCTTTCAGATTAGACTTGAAACCAAAGCCCTATTCCTTTATTCGGTAAGCAAAGATTCTGGGCTGGACTTTTGTCTTTTAAATTGTTCTGAATGAGAAGTAATTTTGGTATCTAAACCTCTATTGCTCTTTTTGCGTAAGAGTAGAGATGCTAGCTCTGCTGCTTTGGTGAAGCTGAGGAAGTACATTTTGCTTTCTGAATGCAACCACCCTTTTCTTTCACAGGGTGTTTTCATTCCCCTCCTTGCATGATGTTGCTGAACACTGTAATGCAGGCACCACACTCCACTCTAGAACAGGATACATTCTATTATTGAGTTAAATAATTGTACCCAGTTTGTAAGGGACTGCAAGCTGGGATTTATCTATGCAATAATTCCCCAAGTGTCCCATGGCATTTTTAAGTTTTTTGTCTTTTGCAATTCCTTTCATATTATGCTTTCCATGGAGCATTGTTTGTGATGTAAATTAAAGCTTGAGTAACACATCTCTGTCTGACCAATATGCGTAACTCTGTTAAATGCTCCCCGCCTGTCAGTTTTGGTTTTAACCATTCCAGCAGCATTAGATTTATTTCTAGGGTCGAGCCTTCCACAAAATTAGCAGGGGACTCTCATTTGTTCACATAAGATGTTCATTTGCATGAACAAATAGGCACTTTTTAACATAATTTCACATACAACAATGGTAGGTTTTGTGCAAGCATAAGCGAAGTTTGAGGGCAGAAGTCAGGGCATGGGTCCAGAGGCTCAGCTGGTGTAAATCAGCATAGTTCTGTTGACTTCAGTGGAGCTTTGTTGACTGTCATCAGCTGAGAATCTGGCTTCTTGTCCAAAGAGTATCACTTCCTGGTAATCTTGTCAATTTCTCATTAGGTACGTCTGTGCACCTCCCCTCCCCCAACACCATAATATCCTAAACCCTTGTAATTGGTCATGTGTTTATCTTCATAGCACCCCTGTGAAAAGTGCTATTGTGCCTTTGTTTTACACATGGGCTAGGTCCATGCTAGCTGGTTCTGTGGAAAAGCAGGCCCTTTTTCAAACCACCGCGCAGAGTATCTATGCACAAATATGCTCTTATGATCTGAAATGGAGAGAACACAGCACTTTTTCTGAAAGCTGTCTTCCACTGCCTGATCAGGAAGAGTGTCTTTTTCTGAAAGATTCTTTTGGAAAACAACAGCTGTGTCTACACTACAAAAGCAACGAAGGGTCCTGTGGCACCTTATAGATTTCCATGACCAGCATCTGATGAAGTGAGTCTGTGCTCACGAAAGCTCATGCTCAAAACTTTTCTATTAGTCTATAAGGTGCCACAGGACCCTTCGTTGCTGTTACAGATCCAGACTAACACGGCTACCCCTCCGATACTTTACACTACAAAAATTAACTCCCAAGTTGCTTACTTTGAAGCACAACTTTGAAGTAAGCAACTTTGAAGGAGATCATCTACACACAACCTACTTCAAAGTTAAACTTCGAAGTAGGGCATTACTCCATTCCCGGAAATGGAATAAGGACTTCAAAGCTGGGCAACTTTGAAGTAAGGGAAAATGTGTGTGGACTCTCTGCTGGCAATTTGATGTAGTGCCCAGCTTCAAAGTTAACTTTGAAGTTAGTTCCTAGTGTAGACACACCCAACATGTGTAGTGCCCCAGGGGCCCTTTTTCCAAAAGAGCAGTCTGCATGGTGCTGGATTTTTCGATCCCTGGCCTGTTCTTTTGCAAGGAGGGCGGGGTCTGTGCGACTGCTCTCTGTCGAAGGAGCGGATTGATCTTTCAATGCACATTTTTGTATGTGGACGCGGTCTTTCGAAAGGATTTTTTTTTTCAGAAGAGGTCTTCTTTCAGAAGATCACTGTGGCGTAGATGCAGCCATGGTGAACTGAAGTGCAGAGAAGTCTATGGTAGGACAGGGAATTGAACGGACCTCTCCTGAATCCCTCCTGAGGCTAGTTCCCTAACCACTGTACTATCTGTTCTTTAATTTCTTCTCACAATAGAGCTTACCCTAATGCTTCTTGAAGCTGATGGAAAGCTCTCCCTTGACATCATTGGCCATGAGATTAGACCCCATGATAACGTATTTTTAAATTTCCCCTTATACAGACAGTATATTAAATAAACCGATATACCCATCCCCCCAGAATAAAATAGCATCTGTAAAGACTGACAAACCACTGTTATTAAAGGCCACAGGAGTTTTGCTGTTGATGTCAATTAGAGCAGAGTTGGGTAAATATGGAGTTCTTTTGAAACCTTCACCCTTAGAGGGATACACTAAGATCCTTGCAAATGCCTATAATGTTTCACCCAAGATCACAGGAAGCTACAATGATTCCTTCGCTGTAAACATCTATTTGCAGATTTCCCCATTCAAGGACTGATTGGTTAGTGCGAATAATGAGCAGAATTCTGTGGATTGCTAAATTTTTAAGACTCAAATCATACATGTTAATAACAGCCACCAGCTTGTCAGGCATTAGGGATTGAACCAGAGGTCACCAGCTGGAAGTAAAGAGCCCTGGTTCTCAGCTAAGCGTGATAACAGACTTATATTCTGGGGACGGAGAATATGTAACACAGATGACCAGTGGATTACACATGGCTGTAGTAATGAACTGAGCTGTGGGTTCCTTTGCTGGAGCTAGTGAGAAGGAATTTCTCCATCTGTTCACATTGCCGCTCTTTAGCACAATGTTATGTGTATCTCCAAGGCAGTGGTTCTCACCTTGCAGTCTGACTTGGTCCCATCCGGTACCTCCTGCATAGTGGCATGCTAGAAGCTCGTGCAGAGATGTGCTCAATGAAGGAACAGGTCCTGGTCTCACCTTCTCCAAAATAGACTTTATAGACTGGAACACCACGTGAACTGTGCTAGGAAATGACGTGTGCTCCTGGGATAGGTCAGTGCATTGCAGTTACCCTGAGAAACA
The DNA here is from genome assembly GCF_033958435.1 of Carettochelys insculpta. NCBI lineage: Eukaryota > Metazoa > Chordata > Testudines > Carettochelyidae > Carettochelys > Carettochelys insculpta. The sequence continues at coordinate 126,324,591 of NC_134140.1, read as the reverse complement.
GGCATGGGTGACTATAGTGAGAAAGGGTTGCACCTTTTTCACAAAGTATAGGTGGGCAAAAGCATTTTTGGCCACTGCTGCTGTCTGGGCATCCTGAAGAAGCCAAGAATCCAAGAGGACTCCCAAGACGAATAACACAGGCAGGCCACATTTTCCATTGAGCGGTCACACGCTACCATTGCTGCTTTCCTCCAGCCAATGTTTTATATGAACTAAGCTTCATCCTCTCAGATCTCAACCAACCCACCCAACAGCTATTGCTCAAATAAGCTGAATACTCACATACCATTATAGTAGAGCTGTAGATATGTTCCAAAATGTAACCTGCATATATCCAGAACAGCTTAGAAAAGCTGCCTAGGGCACAAGCTTCAAACGTGGGTGTGTTAGCACCTGATCCCACATTTTTTTTTCAGTTTTGCACATAGTTGTGCCAGAAACTGCTTTGTGGCCAGATTGTGACACCACCACTCACAGTAGCCATGTCTACATGTGCCGGCTACTTCGAAGTAGCTGCGCCAACTTCGAAATAGCGCCCGCCACGGCTATATGTGTTGGGCGCTATTTCGAAGTTGAAATCGACGTTAGGCGGCGAGACGTCGAAGTCGCTATCCTCATGAGGAGATGGGAATAGTGCCCTACTTTGACGTTCAACGTCGAAGTTGGGCACGTGTAGACGATCCGCGTCCTGCAACATCGAAATAGCAGGGTCCGCCATGGCAGCCATCAGCTGAGGGGTTGAGAGACGCTCTCTCTCCAGCCCCTGCGGGGCTCTATGGTCACCATGTGCAGCAGCCCTTAGCCCAGGGCTTCTGGCTCCTGCTGCCGCAGCTGGGGATCCATGCTGCATGCACAGGGTCTGCAACCAGTTGTCGGCTCTGTAGATCTTGTGCTGTTTAGTGCAAGTGTGTCTGGGAGGGGCCCTTTAAGGGAGTGGCTTGCTGCTGAGTCCGCCCTGTGACCCTGTCTGCAACTGTTCCTGGCACCCTTATTTCGATGTGGGCCGCTTTGGAGTGTAGACGCTCCCCTGCAGCGCCTACTTCGATGTAGTACTGCCCAACATCGACATCGAACGTCGACGGCACCAGCCCTGGAGGACGTGTAGATGTTATTCTTCGAGATAGCTTATTTCAATGTCGCTACATCGAAATAAGCTATTTCGATGTAGCATTCATGTGTAGACGTAGCTAGTGAGTAGCATTTTCATCCATAATTGGGTCCATTGATTGAGGAATTGGGACAGATATTTTGGAAAATCTCGACTCACACTTAGGCACCAAACTAAGTTGCTGGGTGTTCAGAAATGTTCAGCATATTTGGTGTGAGCTTTATGGAGAATCTAGCTCTAATTGTGATTGCTGAGCATGTGGAAAAGCTGCCCTGTTAATGTCCAAGTACAGGTTGAACCTCTGTAATCCAGGACCCTCAAGACCCAAACAGTGCCGAACGAGAAAATTTGCCAAACTGCAGGAGGTCAATATTGTCTAGCAGCATTACTAACACTTCCATGGTTACTGAGTGCTTAGAAGACAGTTAGGGGTAAATTACACCTAAATAACAGCACAGAACATTGAGAACCAGAACTAGTGGCTGGAAACAAACTTTATGGGACCATGGGAAACTTGGCCACACCCATGATAAGCAGACAACTGGCTAACTAAAATCATGCCGGATTACAGATGTTGCCGGAGGAGAACGTGCTGGCCTAGAGAGGTGCAACCTGTACTTACTTATATTTGTATTACCTTGTGCTTATTACAGTATCTTCTCTGGAACTGCAGTGGCCCTTACCCAGGTACCCAAGTTTGAAAATGTGGCTCCCAAATTAATACTTGTATTTTTTCATAGATCAGTTTAATGTTACAGCGAAATCATATATAGTGTAATTTCACATATGCTAACAATTAGAGGTGGGTCAAAATGGATTTTACCCCCTGATTCTTTTGCAATCTCAAAACATAAAAGTTTGGTCTGCATAGGACAAAAATACAAAATGTTCTGCACATTGAAAACTCAATTTTTTATTGAAGAAAATATTTTGAATTTGAGCTCCTTTTCTAAATTTTAGGTAAAATTACAGGGAAATCTGAAATCAAGTCTTTTCAAACCGAAATAGGGACATGGCTCATTTCCATCGAAAAGTGGACTGTTTCAGATTTTTTGGAAATTTTTTGGTCCCATCAGACAAAAATTCAATCTGTGATATTTTAGTATTGCCTAATTTGCATGTTTTCACTGTCTCCCCAAATTAGTGCAAAAACCTCACTGCGCTAATGGCAACCATATGTCCATAGCACACACATTCCATGTACACTTACATAGCCTGTCTGTTGAGACTCATTGGAGCAAATACATGAAATGACCATGATATAAAAACTTATATGGGTGCTATTAATAAAACTATATGCCACTTCTCAATGTCCTATTGACTGAGTGGTTTCTTGCTTGCCAAGGAAGGACCTATGAAAACAGCAGCAAGGAAGTCTGATATTCACCTTTTTTAAAAAAATGAAGAGCTCCAGAACTGCAAAAGTTTGTTACCATTCATTAGAATCTCCTTAGAGGCTTAAAACAAAACTTTGCCCCTGTGATTGAAGACCCTTATTGCTACAATTCATTAATGTTGTTTTGATTTTTGGTGGTTGAGAGATAGCATGCATGAACAATAGTGGACTCAAAGCAAGATATTTCTGGCATTTTGCTAACATTAGTGTTCCTGTGTGAAGCCATCTGGTGGAGAGCCCTGAGTGCTGAATGAAAGGTGTAAACCTGGATTAGCATTGATATGGTTTTCTATTGCATTTGGCTAGACTGTGTCTGGCTGGATGTTATCCAGGTTCCCTTAGAACAGCCAAGATTACCATCGTACAGCGTAATGCCATATGTTAAGATTCATGTGACATATTACCTAAAAGTCATAAATTATTATACTGCGCCTCTTTACAGGGCTATGATTAGAAATGTTTATGTAAATGTACCTTCCAAAGAAAAATGGCACATGGTGTTAGACAACAATATGCATGGCAGCTTTAATGAGATACTTTGACTCAGTCAGGATGTTGTCTCAAAAACAACCTGATCCCAGTATAATGGGAAATTAATGACCTTTTTAAAATGCACCGATCTGAGATGAGGTTGCTGCTGGCATCATCAAGGAAGAAAAAGTGTAGTTTGTCAACCCCAAAATAACAAAAGGAAAAAGAAATGTAAAAAAAAATGCACCCAAAACCATATTCTTAGGGACCTGATATCTGCCCATAACTTCACACTTCTGTGCAGCATTTGCAAGGGAGTATACATAACAGCCAGTGCCCTCAGGACTAGGTTCTAGGCAGAGGGATTTCGTCATTGCTAGACAAAAGGCATTTGTTTAAGAGAATTCAAAGGGACCTCCAAGTTACAATTTGAGTCATTTAATGAACATTTCCTCTCTGCTGACTGAATCCAGTTCTGTATGAAAGATTTCCGGAAAGTTCAGGTTGCTTAGATCTGTGGGTTGGGTTTAACTGATCGCAGAAATCAGAAACTTGAAAAATTCACATCCTTACTAGAGCATCTCCCCTCATGTGCATGTGATCAGACCTAAGGCTTGTTTGTCTCATTTCGAAAGATCTCCGGTAAATGGGTCACATCTTTCAGCACCTACCTACAACATGACCATGACAAACACGCTTGATAGATATTGGGTTTTTTTTTAATTAGAGGGTTTAACTAAAGCTGAATCAACATTACCAAATGAACCTGTATTTTTCTTGTATAACAGATCCTGGATGCAAGAAACAAAGATAAATACACTTATTTATAAACCTAACATAACTGGAGCTAAATATTTACATGCATAATTAATGACTCAGACTTTCGGTAGTATGTGCCAAAGAATATCACCACACAACTTTTTAATAACTAAATACCGGACTTAAACAACAAAGCAGAAAAAACTCTCTACATTCGTAAAGATATTTCCTTGACTGCTTTTGATTTTTTTTCAAAACATGTGACATATAGGAGCTGATTCTTTCTTACTCACAGTCACTGTACATCAGTCTGGCAGAATAAAGGGGCCTTAAAGTGGTCGTAATTGTTTTTCTTTTACAACCTATCACGTGGGTTGAGAAACTGAATATTGAGGAGAATGTGTAATGCAGAGCAGCCTGGTGATGTCCCCCTCCACCAGGATCTCATTCTGGGAGATGAAGGTGCCGGCCCCCATGCACTGGCAGAGCTTGGAGTTTCTGAGAACGTGGGTGTAGACTGCCCAGCCCACATAAATGTCTGTGAACCTGCCCCATGCATCCACCAGGGCCTGGAGGACCACTGAATGGTAGCCCTTTCTGTTGACATACTGGCTGGTGCTGTGTGCCGGGGCACAGTGGGGTATGTACGTGCCATCCAATGCGCTGAAGCAGTTCAGGAATCCCAGGTCCTCAAAACTTGTAATGGTGGCATCCGGATCCCCCAGGCAGATGACCCTGTGCAGCAGCATTGTGTTGATGGCTCTGATGACCTACATGTGGAGGGGGAGGGGAAAAATGCTCCCATGAGGGTGTCACAGGCTGTCCTGCCTGTCTCCTGTCCGCCCCTGCCTGCCCCCTGTCCACCCTCGCAGCTGAGGGTTCCCCTTGTCCCAGCCCCCCACACCCACCTTTGGGGGGCCTGTGACCTGGGCCTGACTTACCTCTATAAGTATGGCCCTGACGGTGTCCTTGCCTACCCCGAACTGTTGTCCTACAGAGTGGTAGGAGTCCAGAGTGGCCAGTTCCCAGATGGCAGTTGTGACCCCCTTCTCCAGAGTGAGAGTGGGCCACATGCAGGTGTCCTAGTGCTGGAGTGTGGGGGCGATCCAGTGGCAGATCTCTTGGAAGGTCTGCCTTGACATGCAGAAGTTCTGCAGCCAACTTTTGTCATCGGAGTCCCCCAGTACCAGGTGATCCCATCAGTTGGTGCTGCTGAGGTGGTTCCAGAGGCATTGGGGCACCTGGGAGGGGTCCTGGCTGTGTCCTGAGCAGGGGTCCGCATGGCCCTGGGAGGCTGCTCAGCCACCTGAGAAGCTCTGGGGTGGCTGCAGTGACCGTGCAGAGCACTGCCAGGAGGGTCTCCAGGATGAGGGTGTCCTCATGCAAGAGCTGCTTCCGGGACTCCATCCTGGAGTAGGAGTGGGCTCTGGTGGGCTGGGGACGGCTGGGCAGCACTCAGCTCATGCAGGGTGAAGGGAGGGACCCTTTAAGGGAGTGGCTTGCTGAGGCCCTGGAAGGGCTTGTCAGCTGTGGGACCTCATCTGCAGCATTTCCTGCCTCCCTTCTCTCGAAGGAATGCCTGGAGCTGTGTGGACGCTCCTTGGGAAAGAATGCAGCGGCCCTTCAAAAGGGCGGATCAACTCGTCGATCCACTTTCAACTTGCGGTCGCTTCCTTTCGACAGCCACACTTTCGACTGCCCTCTTTCACTTTTCGCCCTTTCAAAGGGGTGCTCACGTGTAGACCCAGCTCCTGTGTGCGTGTGAGAGACAGAACACACTTACACAAGTAGTTTTACTGTGGTCCTTCACTCATAACAGGATATGCATAGTGAGTCTGATCCTTGGCTGGTTTACACAGCATGGCTTCTCTGACTTTAAGGCCGTGTCTACACGTGCCCCACACTTCGAAATGGCCACACAAATGGCCATTTCGAAGTTTACTAATGAAGCGCTGAAATGCATATTCAGCGCTTCATTAGCATGCGGGCGGCAGCGGCGCTTCGAAATTGACGCAGCTTGCCGCCGCGCGTCTCGTCCAGACGGGGCTCCTTTTTGAAAGGACCCTGCCTACTTCGAAGTCCCCTTATTCCCATGAGCTCATTGGAATAAGGGGACTTCGAAGTAGGCAGGGTCCTTTTGAAAAGGAGCCCCGTCTGGATGAGACGCGCAGCGGCAAGCCGCGTCAATTTCGAAGCGCCGCTGCCGCCCGCATGCTAATGAAGCGCTGAATATGCATTTCAGCGCTTCATTAGTAAACTTCGAAATGGCCATTTGCGTGGCCATTTCGAAGTTTGGGGCACGTGTAGACGTAGCCTAACTGAGCTACGCAGATTTCCATCACAGGGCTGGGGTGAGGATGTAAGTGATGGATACCTATATATGAGAAATAGGCTGTGATACTGTGAATATATGAGTATATAGTTGCACCCTTATATATACAGCTGTATTTTCTTGTCAGCTTCACATCAGTACGGAAGGGCATGTTCCCAAGGCCCCGTGTCACCGTGGGATCAGCTCACACATGATTATGTGCAGGATCAGCATGATCGGCTGTCACCGATTTCACTGACATCTGTCCCCACAGTGAGACAAGCTGCAACATGAATTATTGAAGACATAAACATGCAGATCGGTGTCATGATTACGCCAGACAATACACTCTGCCACACTCTTGAGAGCTGAAGGGAGCCATGCGGACAGCTGCTTTAACCCTTTTTAACAAGCTGTTACCATCTTTCAGGCACAGAAATTTTCCCGAGCTTGTGAGAATTTGGTAGGCCTATTGTTCTAGAGGTTGCTGATATTATTTGTACTTTTCCACAATGCCTTGTCCTCTGCTGCATTTGGCTATTTACCAGTTGACTGGGATTCTCTGTTAAGCACGTGTTTAACTTTAAGCAGGAGTATGAGTATTTATGGACTTAAATTTAAGGATGTGCTTAAGAGTTTTTGCTAGATTGGAGCTGGAGTGCTCACCTTGCTGCAGGATTAAGTCCAACATCACATTACCAGGAAAGCCTGGCATTTGTAGTAATTGTGAGCCATATGGCTAAATACAGTGAAACATAGACTTTGCACTCAAAACAAGAGCAGCGGCTCAACACATTCCACATGCGCTGCCTTAGGCGCATACTCAGTATCTCATGGCAGGACGAGGTCCCCAATAGCGCAGTGCTTGAGAGGGCAGGCACTGCCTCCATGTTTACCCTTCTCAAACAGAGGTGTACGTGCTGGCTGGGCCATGTCTCACGCATGACGGATGGCCAAATACTGAAGGACCTCCTCTTTGGCGAACTGGCGTCTGGAAAGAGGCTGAAAGGGCGACCTAAATTGCGCTACAGGGACACGTGCAAGCGTGACCTCAGCGCTCTCTCTATCAGTGTGAACACCTGGCATTAAACTAAGAGGTGGGGGAAAGCCGATTGGTGCGGGGGAGCACCTGGATCGGATGGAGACTTCTCTTACACGAGGCTCCATAGATAGGGATTCCCTAGAAGTTAGTCAGATAGGGAACGTGGGAAATAATATATGGGCAAGATCAGATGTGAAACAATCGTGCATAAAAAAATCCAACGCGTCTGTGAAAGGCGGACATATAAATAGTGGTAGTTTTCTAACATGCTTTTACACTAATGCTAGGAGTCTGTCTAATAAGATGGGTGAACTGGAGCACCTCATATCAAAGGAGGAAGTTGACATAATAGGCATCTCAGAAACATGGTGGAATGAGGACAATCAGTGGGACACTATCATACCGGGATATAAATTATATCGGAAAGACAGAACAGGTCGTGCGGGTGGCGGAGTGGTACTATATGTGAAGGATAATATAGAATCAAATGAAGTAAAAATCCTAAAGGAATCAAAATGTTCCATAGAATCATTATGGATAACAATTCATTCCTCTAATATGAATATGGCATTAGGAATATATTACCGACCACCTAACCAGGACAGGGATAGTGATGCTGAAATGATAAGGGAGATTAGAGAGGCTATCAAAATAAAAAACACAGTAATAATAGGAGATTTCAATTATCCCCATATTGATTGGGTGCATGTCACCTCAGGACGGGATTCAGAGATTAAATTTCTTGATGCCTTAAATGACTGCTTCTTGGAGCAGCTAGTACAGGAACCCACAAGGGGAGAGTCGATTCTCGATCTAGTCTTGACTGGAACGCAGGATCTGGTCCAAGAGGTAACTGTTATTGGACCGCTTGGAAATAGTGACCACAATATAATAACTTTTAATATTCCTGTGTTGGGAAGAACACCACAGTGGTCAAACACTCTGGCATTTAATTTCAAAAAGGGGAATTACACTAAAATGAGGAAGCTAGTTAAACAGAAACTAAAAGGTAGAGTAATTAAACTAAAATCCCTGGAAGCTGCATGGAAACTGTTTAAAGACACCATACTAGAGGCCCAACTTAAATGTATACCCCAAATAAAAAAACACAGTAAGAGACCTAACAAAGAACCACCATGGCTTAACAGCCATGTTAAAAAGGCAGTGAGAGAGAAAAGGGCAGCTTTTAAAAAGTGGAAGTCAAATCCTAGTGAGGAAAATAGGAAGGAACATAAACACTCCCAAATTAAGTGTCATAATGTAGTGAGAAAAGCCAAAAAAGAGTTTGAGGAACAGCTAGCCAAAAATTCAAAAAACGATAGTAAAATGTTTTTTAAATACATTAGAAGCAGGAAGCCTGCTAAAAAAGCAGTGGGGCCCTTGGATGATAAAGATATAAAAGGAGCGCTCAGGGAAGACAGTGCCATTGCGGAGCAATTAAATGATTTCTTTGCTTCAGTCTTCACGGCTGAGGATGTTACAGAGGTTCCTAAATCTGAGCCAGCCTTTTTAGGTGACAAATCTGAGGAACTCACTCAGATTGAAGTGACATTAGAGGAGGTTTTGGAATTAATTGATAAGCTGAATAGTAACAAGTCTCCAGGACCGGACGGCATTCACCCAAGGGTTCTGAAAGAACTCAAATGTGAAATTGCGGAGTTATTAACAGTGGTTTGTAACCTATCCTTTAAATCCACTTTGGTACCAAATGACTGGAAGACGCCCAATATAACACCAATATTTAAAAAAGGCTCTAGAGGAGATCCTGGCAATTATAGACCGATAAGTTTAACATCAGTACCAGGCAAATTAGTAGAAACACTAGTAAAGAGTAAAATTGCAAGGCACATAGAAGAGCACGAATTGTTGGGCAAAAGTCAGCATGGTTTCTGCAGAGGGAAGTCGTGTCTAACTAATCTACTAGAATTCTTTGAAGGGGTTAATAAACATGCGGACAAGGGGCACCCAGTGGACATAATATACCTAGATTTCCAGAAGGCCTTTGACACGGTCCCACACCAAAGGCTTTTATGTAAATTAGGTGGTCATGGGATAGGAGGAAAGATCCTTTCATGGATCGGGAATTGGTTAAAAGACAGAAAACAAAGGGTGGGAATAAATGGTAAATTTTCACAATGGAGGAGGGTAACTAGTGGTGTTCCCCAGGGGTCAGTCCTGGGACCGATCCTGTTCAACTTGTTCATCAATGATCTAGAAAATGGTGTAAGCAGTGAGGTGGCAAAGTTTGCAGATGACACCAAGTTGTTCAGGACAGTCAAAAGCAAAAGGGATTGTGAAGAACTACAAAAAGATCTCAGCAAACTGAGTGATTGGGCAGCAAAATGGCAAATGAAATTTAATGTGGGTAAGTGTAAGGTAATGCATGTTGGAAAAAATAACCCAAATTACACGTACTACATGATGGGGTCAAATTTAGCTACGACAGATCAGGAAAGGGATCTTGGAGTTATAGTGGATAGTTCTCTGAAGACATCCATGCAGTGTGCAGCGGCAGTTAGTAAGGCAAATAGGATGTTAGGAATTATTAAAAAAGGGATCGATAATAAGACAAAAGAGATCATACTTCCCCTATATAAAACTATGGTACGCCCACATCTCGAGTACTGCGTGCAGATGTGGTCTCCTCACCTCAAAAAAGATACATTGGCATTAGAAAAGGTTCAGAAAAGGGCGACTAAGATGATTAGGGGCTTGGAAAGGGTCCCATATGGGGAGAGGCTAGAGAGACTGGGACTTTTCAGTTTGGAAAAAAGGCGATTGAGGGGCGATATGATAGAGGTATATAAAATCATGAATGGTGTGGAGAAAGTGAATATAGAAAAATTATTTACCTTTTCCCATAATACAAGAACTAGGGGACACCAAATGAAATTGATGGGTAGTAGGTTCAAAACTAATAAAAGGAAATTTTTCTTCACACAGCGCACAGTCAACCTGTGGAACTCCTTGCCCGAGGAGGCTGTGAAGGCCAGGACTCTATTAGGGTTTAAAAAAGAGCTTGATAAATTTTTGCAGGTTAGGTCCATAAATGGCTATTAGCCAGGGATAAAGTATGGTGCCCCAGCCTTCATAACAAGGGCAGGAGATGGATGGCAGGAGATAAATCACTTGATCATTGTCTTCTGTTCTCCTTCTCTGGGGCACCTGGCATTGGCCACCGTCGGCAGATGGGATGCTGGGCTCGATGGACCTTTGGTCTGACCCAGTATGGCCATTCTTATGTTCTTATGTTCTTATGGCATTAGCTCACCTCAGACAGGCATGCCTGGAAACAGGGAGTGAAGGAAGCTCTCATTATGTATGAAATTACTTTGGTGAAGGAAGCAGAAGACAGGAGAGCCCTCAGGAAGATCCGTGCCTGTGATACCAGAGCGACATCTGCCTACTGCTGCTTACAGTGCAGAAAGGACAGCCACACTCGGATTGGATTGCACAGCCACAGGAGACGCTGCTCGAATCGGTCCAACTGGGGCGCAAACCCATGATCCTTTGGGATTGAAGGATGCCTACTACTATGGCTAAATACAGAATAGTGCATTATGTGCATAATTAGTTGACAGATTAGTAGACACTAAAGCAGAAGTAGTTTGTGTGGAAGGGTTTGGAGGAAGAGGAGAAGGTAGTATTTTAATAGGTCCGTTTGTAGCGGGTATTCCAGATGCTTGGGCTAGTGTGGGAAGGACGTTGTCTGGCATTATTGGCAGCATAAGAGGGGCAATGAGGGACAAAATGGTCAAGGAGGAGAGAGGTGGAGTTGTGAAGGTCCCTGAAGGTGAGGAATTGGGTTTGGTGGAGTAAAACTGGAGGAAATGGAGAGAATCCAATTGGGGGTTTCGGTTCAGATGAGTAGGTGAGTAAGATGACCTTAGTAGCAGAATTCAGTATGCAAAAAGAAAAGGAGAGGCCAGTAACCAAGGTATGAAGTGAAAAAGACTTGGGGAGGGTATTAGTAGTTTGGCCAGAAAAAAGACTCCATTTGAGATGTGTTATAAAGGAAGAAACAGCAGAATATGGACACTTCCTGAGTCGTTGAGGGAGAAGGATAGTAGGGCGTAACACCTTTGGTGTTAACAAAGGTAGAGAAGAATGGAGCGAGCGTGTGGTAAAAAGGCTTTGTTGTCGTGCGTACAAGATGACTGTTACCCCAGCTGAGTGATTTTATTTTCTGCAAGACGTCCCAAAGTTTTATTAATAAAACTTCAACACAATCCAGCAAATAATATGCACAGACCACATTTTTTCACATGATACTTATGCTGATTTAGGCCCCCTTGGAAAGCCAGATGGTGTGCTGAAGCTTGTCTGAACACATCTTTTCAGCCAGGCTGGGTTGTCTTTATCTGGTCTTGTTGGACCAGGCTCATAAGTGTTTTCCAGCCAAGGGCCACACCCAACTGCAGAACAATACAGACACTGAGCTCAGCTCTGGGAAAGCTCATCTTAAGGGACTTGCCATGGCATCCCGATGTCTGTCTCTCTTGGGCTATGTCTAGCTTGCCGAGAACTGTAGGCGAAAGATACGCAAATTGTTCAACGTATTTGCATATCTTTTGCCAACAGTTCTATCAGGAGAGGCTTTTCCAACATTTGGCCCATCCACACGGGGCCAAATGTCAAGGAAAAAACCCTTTGTTGAGACATCCCTTCTTCCTCATGGAACAAGGTGTACAGGGATGTTGACAGAACACTCCTGACTGGGCGGATCTCTTCTGACAGATCTGCAGTGTGGACGTGTGCTCTGTCAACAGAAGCCTGCAGCCTAGAAGTAGGCTAGGAGTACGAACCCAAAATTGCATGAAATTTGCCTCCTCCCTGAACGTGGATTAACATATGCACAGATCCTTTCTCCCACTGGAAATTATATCATTTGGTTTCTATTACAAACCAAAAACAAATATATTTATTTCAAAAACAGTGTTTTAAATGGTTAAAGAGAGAGAGGAAGTGGAACAAAGCAGATTATTAAGAAAATAATACAAAGCACAAAAACTAAACTCGATTCAGTAAAGAAATTGCTTTCAAATACAATTCCTCACCCTAGATATCGCTTTAGGTAGAGTCCTTTACAGGCCAGGTATATTTTAGGTTGGGTCCACCAGTTTTCTCCCCAGCTTCAGTTTGAGTGCCTTTCCTTCCAGGTTTTTTCAAGTGTCTCTTTGGGTGGGAAGACAGTGAAATAAACTGAAGACATTGATTGTTTTCCTTCTCCACGTTATACAGAATCTCCACAAGGCGGAAGTCCTTTGTTTGAGTCCCCTACCTGCCAACAGAACAGTTCAGTTGTCCTAGATGCAGGTTAGCATCAGATGACAAGGTCACCTGATTCTGTAGCGTCAGTGACTGTGTGGAATATCTGCATGAAGGCCAAGCCTTTTCTCAGTCCACTGTCCTCTCAGATAGGCCATCAACCCCGACTGGCTTTTTCATTCATGGACCTGGTCCTCCTTTCTCCCTCTCCAGCCAGACGAGACTGACTGTCCCACTCAACAGCCCAGTTCTAATTCAAACCAGCCAGGCCCCTCCTACTTCCTTTGTCCTATTGCCATGGGAAGAAAGGTGTCACCTGGTTGCTTACGTTACAAAAAGCCTGGAGGGCCATTGCCTATGTGATTACAGCACTGGTTAGAGCAATGTTTAAGTATCTTTCAAAACCTGGGCCTCAGTGCTTTGCTAAATAGGTATGAAATGAAGCTTGTGCTTAGGTGCTTTGTTTTGACTCAAGGCTTATACAGCGAAGGTAAAAAACTCCATGCCCATACAGGGGATTTTATGCACAACATCAGCCTCATATCTAGGGCATAAGTGTTATGCAGACAGGAACTATGCATGAACTTTATGAGGTATTGGAAAAGAGAAGAGTGGAAAAAATTAAAAAATCACAACCCTCTCCTATTTAAATACTTCACATTGTTCATGTTGTCCCTTGTTTTTTTTTGTTTTTTTTAATACGCCCTCAACTCTGTCTTAGTTTCTCTTTGGAGAGATCTGTAGGGTCTGCAGCACATCTCATTCATTATTAGCAGATCAGTTGAACAAGACATTGGACCAGCCAACAAGGGCTCATCTACACATACAGCACTTTAGTGAAAACCTCTGCTGATGGGCGAGCTTCTCCTGTCAGGATAGGTAAGGCACCTCCCTAAAAAAAGCAACAGCTTTGTTCACAAGGCAAGTTCTCCTGCCCACATAACCTTGTCTACACCAGGAGTTCAGTCAGTATAGTCGCATCACTCAGGGATACAGATTATGCCATATGGTAGAAAGTTTGCATCTTTTAGCAGCTGTTAATTTTGGTTAATTGCTCTGTAGGGTTCTTTCTCCTTTTCTCACCCTTTTATTTCCTCCTTTATTTTCCTTACACAACAGATCTCGAATAAAACAAGGATGTAACAATGGCTCGTACATTGTCAAAGAGAAAGGATGAGCTGTCTTAAAGGGCTTATCAAGAGTCAGACATATCCCTCCCCCTCCTGCTGAAGCAATCATAATCTAACCCGTGGACAGGGCATCCTGTATGAGAAGCTATGAATATCTGGAGCTTTATGAGAATGGATTATTTATTCTAAATATACTCAGAGTAATTGTATAGCTCATATCCACCAGGTCAGGATTACAGATTTCATTACAGTTTTCAGAGATTGGAAGCCTTTATACAATTACTTATAAGTCCAACTAAGAGGTAAAATCATTTCCTCAATATGGAGCAGGAAAGTACACTGATCTGACATTACTTTCTCTGGGCTTCAGTTTCATTATGAAAATAAAAATCCTCCTTCATTTCATTCTAGGTTTGATATGTCCTCTGACATATAGTAGACTAGGTATGTTATATGGTTGAAATCCTCTACAACTCATTCCCCACAATATTTCTTGTATGAAGTAATCCGATTTCTAAAGGCCAGATTCTAATAACCCTATTTGTCTTGAACAGCACCTTATTCTAGAGTTGATCAAAATGTGGAAACTTGGGTTTTGTGAGAAATTCTCTTGTTTGGATCCTGAACAAAACCAAAAACTTTCAAAATTATCCAAGAAACGAAATTTTGAAAAAAAATCATTTCAGGCACATCAAAATAGGTAAAGCAGAGATGTTTTGTTCCAGTTTAGACTTTAAAACACTCTGTGCTACTTCGAGTCTGCAAGTAAAATAAACTTTGAAACAAAATATCGAACTCTGTTTCAGTTTGGATGGGATGGCATTTTCTGACAGATTCAGCCAGCTTTGCCTTACTTGTGAATAGCCCCACCAAAATTGATGGGACTGAATGGAGAAAGGTATTGGGGTTGTCAGACTAGACTCTGGCCAGTGGTGATTACTTCATTGTAGGGAAATAAATGTGACTATTTTGGAGTTTGGTACTACTGAGTGAAAGGGTGTGAATACTGCCCCTCACTGACATAGACTAAATCATCATCACAAGTGGTTTTTCTTGTCTGTTCTAGGAAGCCAAGAGTTTATGATTTGACCTGTAATGTCTAAAATGTAATTAAAGTGCCCATTTGCTATTGATATGTTGACCCCCTGCAAATCTATGGATAGCTGCCTTATATCCACAGACATCCTCATCCGTGGATACGGATGTGGTTATCTGTGGCTCATTTTTGTGTATATGGACGTGGTTACAAATTTTGTATCTGCTCAGGGCTCTAGTGATATGTGACTCACTATAATTCCTACTTGGAGAACAACAAGAAGTCATGTGACACCTTATAGACTAACAGATATTTTGGAGCATAAGCTTCCATGGGCAAAGACCCGCTTCATTGCTCCAAAATATCTGTTAGTCTATAAGGTGCCATAGGACTTCTTGTTGTTCTCAAATATACAGACTAAGATGGCTACCTCTCTGATACATTCCTACTTGGTTTATAATAGACACACTTCTTTTTTTTGGTTACAATGGTCCCAGCTGGTGACCTTTTAATCCGACTTGGCAACAAGACCACTTGTGAGCAACTACTTACCAAGATGAATAGTCTGGTCCTGTTACCAATTTACTTCAGAGGTTTGATGCTTGCGTTCTAACTGGCTGTGTAGCCAAAAACCCATTCCTTATATTATTCAGCTTCTTTAGGTCATCTCCATTGTCCTGTCAGCAAGAAATAAAAAATAAATCATTATGTAAACAAATACAGTTGTGGACAGGGTTCTTTACTGCCTGCACCTACTGCCATAATTTATACCTTTATAATGTTGCCATTTTGGATTTAATGGTGGTTTATATCCATTCTACAGTCTCACTTTGTATTGGTGTAAATGAAAATGGTAGTGAAGAATCACCTTAAAGTTGGTGCTATTCTCCATTCTAGATATTAGTGTTATTTGCCTCTAGCTGCATGATTTACAAGATAAATTACAGGACTGAAATGCAGGAATTCCTCATTTCAAAGGACAAACTCTAAAAACATAAATGTACACATGATAGGATCAACACAGTTTTGAGAGACGCAAATCTGACAGTCTTAGAATATATTAGCTTCATGTGAGGAGAGAACACTCGAGAACTTTTTAATCACCTAGCACAATACGGCTGATGTATCAGTTTAAAAATAGTAATTTTGAGGGGAAAATGTTTTCCTTTCTGTAGTAAGGAAATAGGCATTTTTTTTTTGCTCTTCTCCCAGAAGATGGAGAAAGCATAAAACACAAGTATTCAAATGGTCTTCCAGAATGAGGCAAAAAGCCAGGGGCTGATTATGTTAGCCTCGCAATCCACCGATAATGGGCAGATTGCATTCAAATAGTACTTGTCTGAGGTAGCATATGTGGAGAAACAATTTTTTGTCTTGCTTTGGAGCTTTGAGTTACGCACCTCCTCAGTAATTGGGTGGCGGAAGGTAGGCAAATCTGACCGTGATGCCCATGGAACAGTGTAAACAATGCTCATTAGTGACAGTTAATCTTTGGTAACGTTAATTAAGAGCCTACGGAGCAGTTGTTGGCCCAGTCTCCAAGCTCATCCTTCCCTCCCTATAAAACCATGGTACTGAAGCTTTATCGTAATTGGAAAAGTGACAGAAGAATTGGGATCACACCTTTAAATGGAGGTTTCCTTTCAAGGATCCTTGTGTGTATGGCACTGCCTGCCAGCAAGAAGGCTTTTTCCTAGTAGAACATGGTTGAAGTTTCAGGGTAGTATTGTGGATGTATCAATTTTTTTTTAATATCAGAGGACAAGTAGACATTACTGACAACTTTCCCACAACAAGATTGCTCGCATAGGACAGGAGCCAGACCCATGTCTGTCAAACTAATAAATTGCAATGATATTTATTATCATTTTCAATAGATTTTGATTTTTAAAATAATCTAAAGATAATACATTGAGGGTTTTGTTTGCCGTGCATATATCTGTGTCAGCTTCCAGAATGAAGGGAAGGGAGGGACAGTTCCTATCAGATTTTTCAGGATGCCATTAGAACTATAACTTTAATTCTTAGGGTCACTGACCCTTCTGTTTTTTAAGCCATGAGGGTCTCAGGACCTCCAGCTCTTTACTGCCATGGTTCTGATGAGGCAGTCATAGGGACTGAAAAACAGCACAGCCACCAGCTACAGTGACCTTATAGAACACAGAAATTAGTGCACATTAACAGAGCAATGGAA
This sequence comes from Carettochelys insculpta, assembly GCF_033958435.1. Lineage (NCBI taxonomy): Eukaryota > Metazoa > Chordata > Testudines > Carettochelyidae > Carettochelys > Carettochelys insculpta. Next base: position 126,307,876 of record NC_134140.1, on the reverse strand, counting down.
AATAAAGAGTTCTGTGGGGGGAAATTAGTTTATGAAGGTTCTTTCCTGTCCATGCAGCAGTCTGATGTATTCTGGCATCTCTCTCTTTTTTTTCCCAATTGGAGACACACATCTCCTAGACCTGGAAGGGACCTTGGAGGTCATCTAGTCCAGTCCCCTGCTGTCTTGGTAGGACCAAGCACCATCCCTGACATCTATTTGTCCCAGTCCCTAAATGGCGTCCTCAAGGATTGAGCTCATAATGCTGGGTTTAGCAGGTCAATGCTCAAAGCACTGAGCTATCTCCCACCCACCCGCCTGCCCTTAAAAGGAGAGGTAATTTTAGTTCTCTTAGGCTATGTCCACACTAGACTAAGAAAGTCAACCTCAGATACGCAATACTAGCTACACCAATTGTGGAGCTAAAATTGATGTATCTGTGCTTGGCTAACTTGTCTGTCTGTACCAGGGAAGATCAATGGGAGAGTTTCTCCCATCAACCTCCCTTACTCCTCGTGGTTCTTGAGGAGTACAGGCGTCGACTGTGACCCCTGAGAGGTCAATTTCACGTCTCTACTAGACGCGCAAAATCAAAACCCAGAAGATCAACCCCATGTGGGTCGATCTTCTGGGGTAGGATAGACCTGCCCTTAGAGAAGGAATGGAGGCTCAGAGGAAAGCTGAGGTGGACAGAGGAGATCAGCAGTCTTTGACAACCAAAGAGCTGCCTTCTCTCTGACAAAGTTCAGGTGGAGGCCCAGTTCTTTCAATATTGGTGCCCATAGCGTTTCTCCTATGAATTGTCCAGTGTTTTGGCCTGCAGAATTCTGGCATCCCATTGAGATTTGAATTGATCATGCCCAGGAAACACTTCACTTACTCCATAAAGTTGGTTGTTCTTGGGCTGGAAATCCACAGCCTTTCTGCACCAGGCCAGGACTATTTTAGGAAGGGAGCTGAAGAAAATCTCATACTTCAGCATGTATATTTTTGCAGCAGGACATATCCTACCATTGACAACATTTAAAAAATGTGTTTTACTTTAATGGGATGGAGGATATGAAGACAATTTTAGATGTTCAGCTGACAGATATGATTCTCCCATATAGATGTTAATATTCTTCTCATGTTTTGTCATATCACATCTTTAAAAAATCCCAAAAACAGTGAGGTGCAGAAGCTTTAAAATTGGTTAGCTGGGAAGGTTTTCCCGATATTCCTGCCTCCTAGTGTATTTTAGTGCTGCCCCTATTTACTAGGAGGATAGTCACTGGAGAAGGCCTGCTGGTGGGGGTGAGGGTATGGCAGGTGCCCTGGGGCCCTGCATTTCAAAGGGGCCCAGAGCTCCAGCTGCCACCATTGCTGAAGTAGCAGTGGTGGTGTTTGGAGCTGCAGGCCTCTTTGAACTGCCACAGTAGTGCCACTCTCTGCTACTGTGTGTGGTGGGTGCGGGGTGGGGGAGCGAACTACGGTCTAGGTAGCACTAAGGGCTGACTGCCATAGGTCCCAGCCCTTCTGGGGAGTGCGCACCTAGGTCCCCCTCTCACCTTGCCCCCCCGGGGCCTGGGGTGACTGTTGACCCTGGTGCCCTGGAGAATTAAGTATGTTGGAATACTTCTTTGCATGTTGCAGATTTTAAAGGAGAAATATTTAAGCTTCCTCATCAGAAATGGAGAAATGTTGAACTTGATGTATTCTTTCTGATGAACTTCAGGATTCTGGCAGAGCTTCTACAGAATGAACTTCTGTTGGACCTCCTATGCTTCAGGGACTCCTGAGGTCTATGAGAATTCTTGCAGTATTCTTCGTATTACCATCTAGGTTGTGATTGTTGGCATTTTGTCCACATCTCTACACAAGTGATGCCATCACAGATCTCACCACATCAGCCACACCATCAGGGGCTCATACACCTGCACATCCACGAATGTGATACGTGCCAGCAATGTACATGGGCCAAAGTAGACCATCTCCGTGCCAAAGGATAAAAGGTTAGAAATCGGACATCAAGAAACGAAACATACATAAACCTGTAGGGCAACACTAAAATATCCCTGGGCATTTAGTAATGGACTTAAAAGTAGCCATCCTTCTGAAAACAAACTTACTTCAAAACTTGGTCATAAAGGTGAACAGCTGAATTGGAGCTCATTTGCAAATTGAAAACTATACAAGTAGGCCTCAATAAGGCTCTAAATTGGTTAACACTCTACAGAGGCAACATTCCCCTCAATGGAAATCTACATCGCTCCATCAGCTACGTGGAATGGCCAGAGGTACCCTGACTGATCACCCGCATTTACAATGGACAATAACTTATTTCTTTTGCAGTAATTCTTTACATGTATTCCTGCCTTTGTATACTCACTCTAGTTCATCTGATGAAGTGGGATTTACCCGCAAAAGCTTATGCCCTAAAGAATCTGTCAGTCCCAAAGGTGCTACGGATTCATCATTGTTTTTTCCTTCTCCTCAAACTTGTTGTTAGCCTTTGGCTCTACAAAGCCATATGGCCAACAAATCTGGCCAGAAGCAGACTGAATCCAATTCACACAAAGCTGGTAAACCTGAGTTTGTTGCTATGTATGGCCAAATGTTGTCTTTAGTCAGCCAAGAAAATACTAGCAGCCAAAGTATTACAGTAAAATAGAAAGAATTACTGTATTTTCAGTCTACAAAGCCAGGTGCTACAGAGGTGGAAGAATGAAAGCAGAGTATGACTTTACCACCTTCTCTTTATAGCTTTATACCTGTAAAGAGATTGCTGGTATCTGATCTCACAGCAGTTTTACACTGATGCCGCTCCTTTGGCTTCAGTAGCATTTTTCCTAATTAACATTAAGGGGGGAGAGAAAGAGAAAGAGAGAGAGGAGTCAGGCCTAATTTCTTTCCCTTCATCTGCTTCTTGTAGTTTGCATTTGAGAATGACAGGACAGGACTTCCTCAGTGCTACATAGATACAAGACTAGTCCTTGTTACTCCTTGTGGGGATGCCAACCAATGGGAATTGAATTCATGGAACCTATAGGGATCAGAGATACTAGGGCAATCTTTTTAAGGTGACAGAGATGGAGCTTTAATTGTCACTATGTGTGATTCTCTTTCATTTAGTTCCTTGCAAGAGTGGCTGATTTTTGTTGTTATCTTTAGCTTGTAAGAGTTACTGACTTAAGAAGCTTTCATAATATTAGCCAGTCGCTGAAGGTTCTTTGAAGAAAAATATGACTGCTCGTGTAAACAATTAATGGTTGTTAAGCATGGCAGTGTATATTATGACAAACAACACATGCTACATTATGCCAGCTGGTGTAATGATGTGATAATGTCTGACTCATTAACTCTGGCACACAGTTTACGATGCCCTTCTATGACAGGATTAATTGATTCACACATACATTAAAACAAAAATAACTAAACTGAAATTCAGCTGGAAGCCTTGCTTCTCATTTGTCATAAACCCTATTGGTGGTTAAAGCTGATAGAGGCCTCCATGCGGAATGAGTGGAGGTTTGCCCACTAATCTTTGCTATGGCTTATGTGGATCAATATTCTGCAAGTGAAAACAAATTATATTTAAATATTGGCAATGATTACCATAGAAGTCTCCCCACCAAAGTTCCCGCTAATTTTTTTCCGTCCATGTGCGGAATACATTTTGTTACCTGCACAGAGACATGCTGCTGTGCACCGCTAATAGAAACGCATGCTGCAGATTGTGGGTGCCATAGCTGCTCTACGAATCAGCTGAACAGCATCTCTCCTGGGTGGCTGCCCAAGTACTCTGCTTTCAGGGTACACTGCTCCCAACGGTAGTTTTTTTGATAACTATGACAGTTATTAGGTCAAATCCTGAATTCCTTAGGCCAAACGTCCTTTGCCTTCAAAAGAAATTTTTGCCCAGGTAACGACTGTAAGATTGTGCCTACAGTTAGTTAATGAGATAATAGGTGATCATGTGAACGTGGTAATGGAGGAGAGGATTGGTTAACAACTCCGAATCAGTTAATGCATAGCTTTTAATAATAACCAGTCCTGTAGCACCTTAAAGACTAACAAATGTAAGGTGCTTCAGAACTGCTGGTTATTTGTGAATCCATAGCCTAACATGGCTAACCCTCTAAAGTTATTAACGTGGAACCAACATTTTTAGCAATAAATCAAGTTAAAGCCCACGCCATGAGGAATTTGTATAGTGTATAAATAAAGCTGGTTCAACATTGGTGAAATATAGCTGGAAATTATTTTAATTGACCATAGAATCATATAGAGTCAAATCAAATTATTTAGGAATATTATTGGACTCTCTCTACAAATAAATGACCCATGGTCCATTTAAGTCTGATATTCTTTCCCTGGAGTGACCAGTGCTGGACATTTTGTAAGAAATCATAAACATCATGTGGTACCTTCTGTAATACAGCTATATGATGGAGGGACATTCCTTCCTCACCTAAGATTGTGATGCTCTACCTCCCCTCTGTCTGTGTCCCAAGTCAGGAGTCATAGTAACTTATAGTCTAATTAGGGGACCTTCTAGTATTCCACTGGGGCCATGTGATCTTTTAATAGTGGGCTGGGACTAGATGGGACAACTGCACCCATAATGTGTCTGGCACTTAGAGCAAGCAGGTGATACAGATTTTATTCCTGGCTTTATTTCTGCATGCTTTGTGGGTGAGCAAAATACTTTGCTTTTCTGTGCTCCTTGATTTGTCCTTCTGTCATATAAACATAACGTACCTAACCTATAGGAACAGTATGTGGTATATTGTTTATGATATTTACAAATATATTATTGTTGTTCTTATGCAAACATAGTATTCTGGCATATCTGTCTATTACCTTTCGAATTGCAGTGTCCAGGAAAGTTGTTAAGAAGAAAATATTGTGGAGCTTAGAAGGATGGAAATGTGTACTGGAAATTGTCTTCAACCTTTATTTTATTATATTCTGGGTTCACAATTGCTTATTGCACAAGACGAGATTTTCATTCAAGTTACCAGTCATATTCCTAGCCAGACCCTTGCATGGTATTTAAATGAATGCTCTCCCATCAATACAGACATCTTAACAAAAGACAGGCAGATTGGAAAGGAAAAAAGGAATAAAATGAAAGTACAAACTGGGCCAGATACTTTAAGTTACTCAAGTATTGCTAAATCATGAGTTATGGTAACTTCTATAACTTATAGGCTAGCTGGGACAACTCCTACAATTCTCTGTGGGACCACGTAGGTTCCTTAACCTTGAGCTGGGCCACATAGTATTTCTATTATTCAATGTTTGAGTGATGCTGTACAGTAAGAGTGAAGGTTGCAGTATTTGGCTGTATGTGAGGGGTAAACGATAATCAGTGACAGAGGTTACAGAAAACAAGGAATCTGTGCTGGTTCCTCAAAACATAAGTTATCTCCAGTAGCTATAGTAACTAAACTGCTCTCACTGATGGCTGAACAGGTTTGTGAGCATTCTTAGCAATGGTCAGAATAAGGGTAAGAGCTGGTGATTCCCTACTGGTGTATATTGCTCCTGTTATACATGTGCAGTTGTCACTGGTAACCATGTGACTAAGGTAAACATCATAACATTAACGTTAACCAACTTAGGGGTAATTGAAGTCCTTCCTATCATTTAGGCTGGAATTTTCAACAATGCCTAAGGGATTTGGGCATGGACATATAACTCCCTTAGGCTATCTTGAAAATGCCAACCTTATATATTCTAGTTAAAGCTACCTTGGATGTAACTTGAGAGATGCTTTTAGAAATATTCATGGATGATAAATACAATGTACCAAAAATACAGGGCATGAACTAGGCTAGTCAAAAATATTCCTTCCAAAATGCAAAAGAGGGGAGGTGAATTATGGGAGATATAGTCCAACCAGGGTGTCCAGTTTATTGCACTGAATGGGCTCATGGAACAGCCAAATTTCAACTCACACAGGGCACTTCAGTGGTATTTCCAAATCTAAATATTTCAGGGTTTGCTAAAATTATTTCAGTGGGGGTGGGGGAGGGCAAATTCCATCATTTCTAGTCATGAGAGAAGGGTTTTCTTTTTGAAATGGACTATCTGATACTTTTTATAGATAACCATACTTGATATTAATGGAAGGTTCTTTTATGGATCAAGTGTCCTCAAAGAAGTAAAACTGAAAAGCATCCAGAAAATCACCTCAGAAAGGGAGATTATTATACAAACCCTACCAGATGATTCCCGTGTTAAACATTCTCTGCTTTGTGTTAGGCTATCAGATTAGGAGCCAACGGCTTCACCAGCCTCTTGTTTTTATCAGCATTTATCCTTATGGAAACCAATTTAAAGGCAATATCTTAGCTAGGCTGCTCTTATTAAAGAAAGGCAAACTCCCTGGGTAGGGTTATAATCTTTCCCCCTAGTTTTCTCAACTTTTGCCACATTACATTTTTCTTCACCCAGTCTTTCCATTAAAGGCTCTCATGGAAGGCCACTGTAGGTTTAGCTGTGACATCTAAATGCAGTAAGAACCCTGGATACCGCCAGGGTGGGCTAGTATTACACTGGAACACCTCCCGGCAAGTGGTGCACAGAGCTACTGTTGAGTTATCAGCGCATACCTATTTATCTGAGCTGAAAGCCAAGGCAATGCATTAACCCAACATTTCGATGACTTGTAATTATCAGATGTGACAGGGCTGGCCACTACATTTTTTTTTAACACCATACATTCTTTGGAGAATTTAGACTGTTTTACATTGAAGTGACAGGACAGAACATAAACAAATTGCAGCACAGCATGTTCTTACAAATTTTATTCACTGTGCAGAATGCTTCACTTATGTCTTTAACTGTAAAGCTTTGAATTTTGGATCTAGCAAGTATAAATTAAATTCCTGTGTAAAGGTCCCAGCTCAGATTAGGGCTACATTGTCATAGGCATCTAATAAGAAATAGTCTATGCCTCAGAGAATTTACTTATTAAGAGATTTTTAAATAGGCATACACAATTTGCAGTATCTAATATTATTCACAGTATGCATGGAGGGTGTGTGTTTTATTAAGACTGGCACGAAAGTAAGCTATTTCTGTATTTTGAATTATGAGTTAAGAATAAGGTTAATCTCAGCTAAAAGAATTATTTTATGTCTTTGGAAAGATAAACATTCAACTATGGGGGAGGAAGGGATCTTTTTATTAACTTAGATGGTAGAAGGGATCTTGTTATTAACTTAGATGGTATCGTATGAAAAGGTGATTTATGGGCTACAGGCAAGCATGGATAGATGCCATGAAAATGGGAATGTGATTTCTGGACTATTAGCCACATTGCTGATGTACTGGATCTTCATATAGTAAAGGAAACTCACTATTAATATTAATAGCTCAGGGTTTAATTGTGTTTTGTCTGTATTTCCTCTATCCAAACACATACTTCTTTATTGTTATAGGTTGATTTGGGCTGGAAGGGAATGGTTAGGAATCTAAAAAAAATTGCATATCTGTTGATTTTCATTTATGTATGTAATGAAATAAGAAAATATGTGTTTACCTAGGGGGAAGATATTTTATGTATTTAGCAAAGAATTTTAAAATTAGGGAAATAGTAGAATTCCAGTTGGCTCCAAGGGCAGCAAAGTTAGGCCAACTCTGACAACTTTTGAAAATGCTTTGCTATGTACCTGACACTAGCTTCTGACCATGTGACAGCAGAGTGGCCTGGCCAGTGGGCAATGGATGTTATAGTCACTTGGTGCATGGGGCCCTGAAGGTGCCTTGCTTGTCTTGCCCTAAGGCCTGGCCTGTGTGACAGATTAAATTGTACTGAACATTAAATGACTCTTTGCTTGATATAAACTACGCACAACCTTCTTCCACATTATTTTGACTGAAAAGATATGTCTTGCAGTGAGTGAGCTCTCAAAATCATTAAATTGGACTTCAGGGATAGAGCCATTAGTAGGCTTTATTCTTCTTTCAGGTCTCACGGGAGCCCCTCTACAAACTGTCCAAACAAATTCTCTGGATGGCATCAGCCATCACAGTGATAATTGGAGAGGGAGGCTGCCAAGGGAGACAGGTCCAAACCCATTTATGGCTTTATATATATTAGAATCCTTGGTGAGGAGGGAGAGAGAGAGAGAGTGTGGGCATAAATATGTACACACACAAACTTGGGCATCTTGAATTGTACCCTGAGGAAGACGAGAAGAGAGAGAGGTTCCCAAAGCACAGGCATAATGTACTCACGTTACCTGACTCTGATAGAGAAGCGTAGGCCACAGCCCAAAGCAGAGTGCTATGTGTGGTACCCAGAGGCAGTGAGACCTCATCTGGGGTGAATGAAGTCTCTGCTCTACAGCCTCAGCTTGGAGCCAGCTGGCCTTTAGCTCATGTGGTAGAGTGCAGGGCTTTAGACCCTATACTTGCGGGTTTTATCTCTGGGGCTGGCAACCTGGGTCTGTCAGTATAACAACTGGTGCATTGACTGGGAAGAACTGCTGGAAGGTCTCAGAAGCTTGGGATGCACTTTCTCAGCTGGGGGAAGCAGGTAGTACCCAGGGGCACTGAGATCTCATCTGGGGTGAGTGAAGTCTCTGCTCTACAGCCTTGGCAGAGAGCCAGCTGGCCTTTAGCTCATGGGGTAGAGTGCAGGGATTTCAATCTTATGCTCCCAGGTTCCATCCCTGGTGCTGGCAGCCCAGGTCTGTCAGCCTTTTACATATGCACTGATGACAAAAGGCCAGAAAGACAGTAGCCAGGTTTACATAATGAAGGAAAAGCTGTGATTTACTAGCAACCTGCAGATTGGGGAAAATGTGTGGTATGAGCCCCTGGTCCTCCTGGAAAATCCAAGAACAGTCCAGGATCCAAAAGTATCTCAAGATAACCAACTTCTTTGAAGAGGGAAGGTAACACTTATCGCCAATTCCTCCAGTTGCTGCTTCTTGTTAGTCATTATCACACCCACCTCCTCTGGGGTGAATTTCAAGTAGTTTGTCTGCCCTTGTCTTGCTCTCAGCCAGGCACTCAGAAAGCCGGTAAATAGAGCCGCCTAGATATAATGAAAAGGAGATGTGGAGCTGCAAGTCCTCTGAGTACAGACAGCGAATACCTCATCCTCACCCCACAGCATATACACAATTGGAAAGAGGGCTAACAAACTAGACCACTTGTGAAGGTTTGGGGGAAGGAACAGCTGTCAGATCCCAAGGGTACTTGACTATAGGATTCAACCTGTCCTGATGGGAGCTCAGTGAGATATGGGCAACTGGGAACTCAGGCTCTGTATTTCATTGTCAATACTCTAAACTGAACAACTTCTTTTCCGGCGCATATTGGAACTGCATTCCTTGCTTTGGCAGAACCCTATGCAGCAGAAGTCTGGGAGTCATCATACAGTTTCATTAGACACTCTGTGTGTGTGTATGTGTGTGTGTGTGTGTGTGCGCGTGTGTGTTTGTTGAAGTGCTGCAGCGGTGCTGCTATGCCACTCTGTGCAGCTGTGAGGTGGGGAGGCAGCACCCCAGTCTGGATGACACTAAGGGTACAGTACCCTAAGCCCTGCTTCTTCCGCCCTTTGTCCCGCCTCTTCCACGGTATGGAACTGGGCCCACCTAGCCCTGATGGCCCACAGTGGCTCTCAGCCCCTCTCTCTTTCTCTCTCTCTCTCTCTCTCTCTCTCTGTGTGTGTGTGTGTGTGTGTGTGTGTGTGAGAGAGAGAGAGAGCATTAAACAGTGCAATGGGATTTCAGGAAGCCACAATGAAAAGCTTATTTCCTGGGTTAAAAATGCCCCTTGGATAAGAATCTGCACTCTCTCCCAGCCCTCCTGTGTTATTAAATTCCTAGTATGTTATTCTCTCCCTTGGGGACAGGCTTGAGTTTAAGGCATCCCTGGAGAGCTGAAAAACAACCTTATTACCCTGTGAGGCTGCTGGCTTTCCCTGCTTCTCCTGGCAAAGGACAACATCTCACTCACTCAGCACTTAAATAAAATTGGCATTTGCAAGGAAAACTTGGTCAGGCTCATCTATCTTGTGTTATAATTAAGGAATCCTCAGTCAGGCACACCTTTGTAAGCTTTCTACTTGTGTCAAAACTGTCACAGATATAGGAGGAAACATGCATATCGCCAATGACAATTAATCACTAAACGTCTTTGGAAACTAATCATCCCCGTGGGGCTTTCACATCAGGCTGTTAGTTCAGCTGCAAAGGAGACAGCATTTGAGAGTTGCCACTGTTGTGCTCTTTGAAGAGACCCAGTCCTACTTACCTAGGCAACTATTTATTACAATAATGAGAGTCTGTTAGATTATAATTAAATACACGGTCCGTATCTTTAGGGAAGAGGCTTTATCTCTTTATTTGTTCAGTAAAACACTTGCCATGTACTGTAATAATAATTAATAGGAAAACAGATGTCAGAGTGTATTTGTTTTGTACTTTTTGATTAGACTTCAGAATCCAGCAATGTTTTTGTGACATCTTGGTTGATGTTTATGTAGTGAGACTATTAAAAGTGAATGGCTAGGTCTACAGTAGAGAGTTTTGTCAACAGAAGGGGCCTTCTGTCGACATCACTCAGGGAGCATTTACACGCTTAAAGCGTTCTGTTGACAGAGTCTCGATGGAACTCTGCATTTACCTCGACAGTATTATCCCTCAAAAATTTGAGGCATGACAGAGGTGCAGTGTAGACACTTCTGTCAACAGAGAGGGCTTCTGGTTGCCCAGCAGCTTTGCAGAGCTGCCATTCTGCTTTCTGTCATGAGAGGGCAGTGCAGTCTGGCAGTTCTCTGTCGACAGAGCAAGTTAGGTGTAGATGCAATCTGTGGACAGAGGTTCTGTCGAGATTGACCTGTCGACAGTAACTTCTGTCAACAGATGCTTCTAGTGTAGACATAGCCAATGTGAATAGTAAGAAAATGAAATAATTTCTTATTATATCACACATTTGATACATTATTTGTCTGAGATTCCACTGTAGTGTTTGTCATTCTTCACCATGGAGAGAGGAACTAGAACAGGAGTCAGCAACCGATCAAGAGGCGGTGTGCTGAAATTTGAATTTTGACCTCTGTGTACACTCTGAGTGCTGGTGATATTTTATTAAAGTCACTAAGGCTATGTCTGCATGGCTCCATAAGCTCAAAATAGGCTATTTTGGCGTATACCGCCATCTGAATGGCACCACATGCCAAAATAAAGCCCTATTTCAAGGCATCCCTGTACCCCTCATGCGATGAGTTGTACAGGGACGCTGGAACAGTGTGCCTGTTATCTCGAAAACTGTTCTGAGCCATCAGGTGTGTTGCTTAGAAGTGGGCAGCTATTCTGGGATACCCTTGTATCCTGCAATAGTGCTCACCATGTAGACAGCCTCACCGTCCTACTTACAACAGCTTCATTATTAAATAAATGCAGAGCTTTACCGTTTAGGTGGTGGTTGGTCACATTAGCTGGTCTTCTGTTAATCTACAGGTGGCCTGGCTTTGAGCAAGCTCCTGGCTATATGGGGGAAGAGGGACAGGGCTGAGATTCTGCCTGGAGTGCCGATGAAAATTGGCTCATGTGCCACTCTTGGCACCTGTGCTGGGGGTTGCGAAACCCAAAACAAAAACTGTAGTAAATGACTGTTGGTTGTCCTGTGAGCAGTCAGTGCCACGTTTCCATGAATGTTCATTTGCAAGGCATTACTGGGGAAAAGGGGTTGTCAAATTTGGTGGTAGTCCTTTTGTGCGTATGTGTTTGCCTAGGTAATGGGGGTGGTAGCTTTGGGGTGTCACTTGTTGGGAAAGCAAGAGTTTTCCTCTGGAAATGCACATCGTTGTGGTGCAAAAGTCACTCATAGCACCATTTCAAGAAATACTGGATAAATAGGGTCTTCTCAAAGCTGGGCTGTGTGACATGAAAACTGGAGCCTATAGCAATCCCTTCTGGGGCTGGTTTGTTCCCTCCTTTGCTTCCCTTTATCCAGACATGAAGAGCTGACATCAGCGACTCTTTCACGCTCAGGATTGGCTGCCTCTTTCTGAGCTGTGTCAAGCACTAGCAATCATTGCTGAGCAATACAAGTTGCTTCCTCTCTTAGCAGCTGTGCCAGCATACAGCTTCCTTCAGACAGCTCCCACATAGGGAGAAGGGATAGCTCAGTGGCTTGAGTATGGGCCTGCTAACCCCAGTCTTGTGAGTTCAATCCGTGAGGGGTCATTTAGGGATTTGGGGCAAAATAGGAAAAAAAAGATGATATAAGAGGAATGGTGCTTGGTCCTGCCAAGAGGGCAAGGGACTGGACTCTATGACTTCCCAAGGTCCTTTCCAGCTCTGTGGCCATTTCTACACATGCCACTTTCTATGTGTGGGGCAGGCTGCATGTGGCCAGCTTAGTAAAGGATCCAGGTGTTAGGGAGGATCTGGATGCACAGACTCACTGGTGGGTTCAGGGTGCAGGTGGGTCCCTGTAAGATGGTCTGGGACTCAGAAGGGAGGGGAGTTCTAGGTGTGTTGGGGGAAATGAGGCCCAACAGGGGGCATCTGGGTGCAGGGACAGTGGGACTTGGTGGGGTTTGAGTCTGGGGGACATGGATCAGTGGAGATGGTCTGGGTGGAGGAGGCCTGGTTCTTGGGATATGGGGTTCATCAGGTAAGTCAACCTGCAAGACCCCAGAATGCTACTAAACTCAGCAGAGGGGTGACAGTGGTTTTAGAGGTGGGAAGACCCCTTATATCAGCATGATTATAGGTCACTTAATATGTAGGAAATTAAAAAAAAAAGTTCAGGATTAAAATTGGAACTTACTTTCAAGGCAGCTCCAAGATAGCAACCTCTTGTATTTTAAGAAAAAAAATGACACGACATATCCAGTGCCTACCAGATTATAGTTACACTGGCGAGTCTATCTCTTTCTCTGCAAGTGGGTGTAAGATGATTTCCTCTGCAATCAGGCACGCAACTAGTACTAAGCAACTCCTGTGTTTTTCTCCCTACTTCTGTAAACTCAGACTAAAGTCACTAGCGATGCATTAGGCAATTTGTACAGCTTTGGTCCCTCTTTTTTCCCTCCCCATAGAAGATCAGAACCCTCATTTTCTTTTTGGTTGTTGCTGTTGTCATATTACTATTCAGCTGTTTAGCCAGAAGTGGTAGGATAATAATGAACTATAATGTGTGCTCAACACAGAGGCAAGGCATTTCAGGCAATTCCACCACTGCTCAAAGAAATCACATTGTAAAGGTTTTACTGGAAACACTGGCGGAGAGTTAAATATTTGCTGGGTTAGGTCTATTCATTTTGTTTTGATTGAAACATTCAGAAAAGATTGTGTGGCTGTAATTTCAATGGGAGGTTAAAGTAGGTGACTGACCGAGATGTGATCGTATTTGCTTTAGACTTTTTGGGAGATTACTCTTGGAGGTCTTATTAGACTGCATGATTAAAAAAAAAAAAAAAAGCAGCAGCAAATTTTCAATATCTAACATTCATACAGTTGCTGTATAATGTTCTATCTAGATGAAAGACTGTTTAATTTAACATTTAACCCTTTTCCCCCAGTATATGCAGCTTATGTTGAGTCAAACAATAGCTTACCCCCAGGGGATGAGGGGTATTAATATCAAAGTCATAATGTAAGCATCAGAAACCATGCCAAAACAGATAGTGGGGGATTCAGAGGAACACGATCCTCACAGAGGCTGACTTCTTTGTTTGTCTTCCTTGTAACATTTACTTTCCAGAAGAAAGAGAGTGTACCAGCTGTTTGTTTTGTACCTCTAGGTCAGGGGTCTGCAACCTACAGCTCTGGGACTGCTTGCAGCTCTTTAAGGACTTCTTTGTGGCCCCTGATGCTATAAAAAAAAACCAAAACCCTGATTATTTTCGATAAACGATGAACATCTAAAAGCCCAAACAATGACCAACTCATCTCTCAATAGCAAATGATATGTGATCTTGAAATGTTGGCTCACTCCCCCACGTGAGAGAGGTTTGGAAGTGAAAGTCAAGAAGACATTGGTACAGACTCAGATATAAAATGTCAGGAAACAGAATATGTAAAAAGTCTGTGAATGTCCTGCAGTAAGTATCACACTGCAAATCATAGTGTGTGCCCTGTGCTTAAATAGGAGATACAAAAAGTACAGTTTGCCGTTATTTATTAAGGACCATCTCGTATTCACATACATTGCGGCTCTAGAATTGTTGAGTGTTTTTACCAAATTGGAAAAAATGGCTCTTCTTGCTATTTTGGGTGCTGACCGCTGCTCTAGGAGAAACCAGATTGTCTTCTTACGTTCAGTTAAACTAATATGCTGTGAAGTTTGACTGCATTCACATACCTGGCTATAACTGCTTCCAAACCTCTCCTCCTGCATTCCGCTCCCTCCTGGACAACCTACATCTACCAAGTTTAACTCACTTTAATTTGAACGTGCATTCCTGGAAAGCAGCACCAGAAAGTGCATTATCCTGTCTAGCAACCTCGTACACTTGAACACATTAAATGATGATTTAGTGTCTCAGAATGTGTGTATAATGAGGTACCATCATCATAACTTAACCATGTAGATCTGCTTAGTGGCAATATGGAGAAATTATTAATTAACCAATTTTATAATAGAATATACAGAGTCTAGCTAGTAGCCCAAGGGGAAACTGCTGTAATTTACCAAAATCAGATGAATTCAATTATGAAAGTGAAGTTCCAGTTCTCAAAGAAAGAGGGTGGAAGATTTAGCTGCAGAAGAATGTTTAGGAGTTACTAATGTTTGTTGCATGTTCATCTTTAATGCCATTTATATGTGTGCCATGGAGAGAATTCTGACCCATGCACAAAATGAAAAATTAGTTTCAAAGCTTACTAGACAGTATTGGGAGTGAGACTACACAGCAGCCCCAGAAGTGACTGCTAATGGAGGGCTTGCTTCTACCCTTTAAGGCAGGTGGGCCCACAGTTCTGTTGGAAAATCAGCCATAACAGAGGATGTAAAAATACAAATGCAAATAGCTGCAAACTGAGATCTTTGCCAGGCAGCATGGCAAATTTAGAATAGGAAGTGGAATATAAAGCGTATAAGCCAAGTTCAGCTCTAGTGAAAGTGGATATAATTGACTTGATTTCCAGCTGATTTGCACAAGCTTATGCCACTACAGAATTTGGATCTCTGTTTGGGACCCTGTTAAAGTCAATGGTGAGCTTTCCTGGGGGGAGGGAACTGACTTCATTGGCAGTTGAGGGCTCTCAGCCCCCCACAGGAATGCTCAGCACCTACCAACACGGGATTGAACCCTTAGGTTAAGTCTAGACAGCTACCTTATGTCGACATGCGCTATTCCAGAAGAGCTTATTTCAAAATAAGGTGCTACACACACAAATGCATTTTGAAATAGCACTTAGCTATTTCAAAATACAGCATCCAAACACATAGAGCCTATTTTGCAATAAAGCCATTGGCTGCATTATGGCTTATTTTGAAACAGGCTCTAACCCCTGTCTTAACAGCACCTATTTCAAAACAGCTCTTTTGAAGTAGGAGCTATTCCTCATAGAATGAGGTTTACCAGTTTCAAAATAAGCCAACCGCTGTTTTGAAATTATTTCAAAATAGTGGTTGTGGTGTATAGAGGAAGAGGAATGCAAAGGAGGAAACTGAAAAGGCAAATGAGGCACTGATTTACATATCTTGCACTTCATTTGCATAATCTCTTTTCAGGGGAGATTCTTTCGAAAGAAAAACAGCAGTGTAAATGAGGCTCACATGTTAACCTGGGATCACATGTTAGCCCAGATACCCATCAAAAAAGCCTCAAATATAGCCGAGGTTGATACCAACCAGGACTTTAAAAATATATATGCTAGCATGTGTTTTCCACTTAATGGGAAATCAATGTCAAGAACATGGGATGGGTGTAATATGCTCTCAGGTATTCCAGCTAATAAGCAGACGTACTGCTGCCTTCTGAACAAGCTGCAAAGGATGAAGTCCTGCTGTGAGCCATACAAAGAAGGAATTACAATAACCATGCTTCTTGGTTATGAAAGTGTGTGTTTCAGTTGTGAGTTCATTATGGGATAAATAAGAGTGTTGCCTGCACAAATAGCCCATTTTGGTGAGTGGGGAAACTCAGGTCATTTGCATTGCCTTTCCATGGAAAGACGTGCCAGAAGTGACCTCAGGGTCTTAAACCAGGTTCACCAGTCCCCTCAGTAAGTAAAAGGGAGTGAGCCTTCCCATACTTCTGACGTGTACCCAACAAAGACTTTTATTTTCTCTGTGTTGAGGTTGAAGCAGCTCTGATACATCCAGCGTTCCAGCATTCTTTCAGGCAGCAGATCAACTTTGTAACGTCAATGGGGAGAGAGGGAATGAGGGCGGGTGGAAAAAAACATACAAACACCCCTGTCCATATAGAGTAGGCCGGGTGAAAAAAACATTGTGTCCATCCCCTGCCCTCCTGACCCCATAAAAGAAAGGTTCATGTTTGAAAATTTTCATTGAATGTTCATGGAAAACAGAATGAAGGGAAATGATTTTAATTTGTTTTCATATTGAAATATTTAATTTCCCAAAAATAGGAAAGCCCAATTTTTTGGGTTGTCCTCTTCTTTCCTGCCTTCTCCCCCATTTTGATGATTTAAAAAAATGGACAATTTCAAAGGAAACAAATTATCCCTGGAAAAAAAATGGTTTCCTTTGAATAGGAATTACTTGTCACCAGAAAATAAACACAAAGTCACCCAGCTCAAATAGGTAATTTTATTTATCATCATCCTCTTGATGTTGCACAGCGTAATATTTAACAGAATTCTCACAAAGAAGCTTCATGAGTATGTTGAGTGTAAGTGGTTGGAAACTGTTCTTTTTTAAACTAGGGGAATAAAGATTTTTTCTTTGACAAGTCTGGAGCCAGCTTTGGCCTTGAGCACCATGGAAGATAAGATCTCTGAATGTTATCTGCAGTTGGGTTTGTAAAGATTAAATCGGTAAATGACAATAAACATTGATTTCACCAGACATACATAAACTGAAATCTCTCAATAATAATCAAAATTTACAAATGGGCAAAGTAATAAAATGCTGCTTGAAAACTTAAGAGTTTTATTTGTGATTCTTTGCTGCTGTTTTGACAAAGTTTTTAACAGTTTGTGTTTTAACAATTACAAAGCTTTAACTTTTTGAATCACAATATCTGTTATCACTAAAAATTATCTGGCCTCTACTGTATAATTTTCTATCATGAAAATAGAGAAGAGAAACATTTTTTCAGTTTTATCAATTCTTAAAACGATAATGTGCAACTGTTAAAATGTAAATTGATAAAATGATTAAAAGTAAACTGATATTATCTGTCAAGATTAGACAACAAAAATCAGTTTTGTCAAGCAAAACTGCAGAAGTTTGAGTAATAATAAAAACATGCAAAAATTGCAAAAATTTGCCGAACATTTTTTGATCTATAGAGGTGAACAGATAACAAGAAAAAATAATTTATTCACCAATTTAAGGAAAATATTGAAAGAACTATACACAAATATAATAAGACCAGGTACTAGTTTCTGCTAATAGTTGCAACCACTGAGCACTACATTCAATCGTTCTGAAAGCTGCAGAGAGGTACGCCATTACCAAAATGGCCAACTGAGGCTGACATGAACCCCATAGAGGATATTCGTGACTCTGGAAAGAGGTCTTAAGATCAAAAGAAGGAGAGAGTGTTTTGGCAATAACAGCCTTTCATTTCTTTTTTACAAATAAAATATTTCTAAAGCAAGAAGGCCTAAGAAAATCTATGGATCATATTTACAGATGGGAAGGAGGATGAGAGATCAAATATCTGGTTCGAGGCCAAAAGAAATCAGTATCAGAGACATCACTGAAAATCACAAACATTTTGTCTGAAATTCTTGTGCTCTTGCTGCTGGACCATGAGTTTCTTTTAAGGACAGTGTCTGAGAGAAAGGGTGTGATTTACAGCTGCTGGAACTGTTGGGAAAGGCTTTCATTGAGTTCAACAGACTTTGGATCAGGCCAATTGTTTGCTATGGAAGAGAAGCTTTCACACCTGCAGAAGTTGTTTTGAATTGATTGTCTATATAAAATAGCAACCTAACTACCTGTATTTTCTTTAAAGATTGAAATAAAAAATATTTCCTATTCTAACAGGTGTCCCACAATACCAGCTCCAGTAAAGCTATCGTCCATGTTTGTAACATCATAGGCTTTGTTAGACTTGCTGGTCTGCTTATCAGGAGCTACAGTTACACTAGCAATTTTGCTGACAAAGCTCCGGTTTTGGCAACAAAACTGGTGGAACATCCGCATACAAAATGTGCTTTGTCGACAGTTTGTCGACAAAACTCAGCACTTTTTCTGGCAGTGTTCATTGTGTGTCTCAGCCATGAGGCATAATGCTGCTGTCGACAGGTTCTGTCAACAAAAATGCTGTGTGGATGCTCTGGGAGTCCTCTTGACAGACAGAGTGTCATAACAATGGTGTAGCCCTGTCTGCTGCGTTTCTGGGTTCCTGTTTTGTCAAGAGAGCAGCCAGGCAGTCTGGCCACTCTGTCGACGGAGCAGAGCGCTCTTCTGGTTGGCTTTTGCGTGTGTCTGAATTCTGCGGGCAGAAATTTTGTCAGGAAATCTCTTCAGAGAGTGACTTCTGTCGACAGAGCGCTGTAGTATAACCATAGTCAAGTAGTCGGCTAGTAAGCCAAGTATTCAACTTTTGTTGAGGGTGGGTGCTTTCCGATTCAAGGCATGAACCTACCTGTAAATACACTGAAGAAATAAAGTTTTAAACAAGAGTACAAATTTTGAAATAATGAAATATCACTAGTGAGTTTTTCATTTTCTTCTCTCACATGGTACAGGAGCACACAACTCTTGAAGACAGTGTTAGATTTATGCTGTCTCTTGGACTGGCTTTATCTCATGCCATTAATAGCCACTTTAAACCCAAGATTATCAAATATGGATGTGATAAGATTAGCTTTGTAAATCATATTTACGCTGTCATGCATAGAACCTGAGAGTGGCATTTTTCAAAAATATTCATGTGAGCTAGTACCACAACTCCCATTATTTTAAGTAGGACTTTTGTGCCGAAATCACTTAGGCCTTTTTGGAAGTACTACCCTGAATTTTTAAAATGCTGGCCTCCAGCAGCTCCTCAATGTCACTAGGAGAGACTGGATGCACACAAGTTTTCAAAATTAGGCCAATTATTTAGCTGCCTAAATATGGACTTACGAGCTCCCACTTTTGACAGGTGTGGCCTAAATCATTGTCCTTTCTTTCCAACAAAGTGAAGAAAAATTGAAATCTGCTACAGTGGCTTATCAGACTCTGATTGTTTGTTTATTGCCAACCACAGCTGTCTGCTGAGTGCCTGCTCGTGACTGACAAACAAATGAGTTTACCCTTCATGTATTTGAAAGTGATACTGCGAATCCACATCCCGTATTTTAATTTTTCTGTCCTTCTTTGTCATTTTCCCAGTGAAAATGATCCCAGCCCTGATCTCAATGTTAATGTATTCCTGCTTACATTTGACTTCTGAATATGTTATGGCTAATTATCATTACACAAGATGAGAGATCAGAGCCCTGAGTGAGGTGCTTGGTGTGGGAACAAAAGGAGGCCAACTCTGCATCTTGGCACTGGGCCCATAATTTGTAATGGAGCATCTTGAAATGGGTAGGGTCTGTTTTCTGGGTTTTTAAAAAATAATATTTTTGAGTGGGGGAGGGGCAAGAACAGGGGCTAAAATTTCCCCTTGAACATGATGTCAATATGTTGGCATGTCTCCTTTTATTAAGATGCCATCCAACTGATAACAAGTCCTGCTGTGTTTTACCAACATAAAAAATTAGACTGGAGACCGAAGAGCGGCAGGTGGCTTTTGGCACCAAGAAATAATCACACTTGATGTGGAAAGTAAAGTAAAAGGAGCCATCTGTTCACTGCAGGCGGACGTGAAAAATCACATTAACATATTGTCACTAACATCATGAAATACACAGTTAATAATAAATTTAGTTATCATGGCAAGCCGCATTGGATGCTTTCCTTAGAAAAAAAGTAGTGTGTGGAAGATGTATTTGCTCTCACCATCTTATTGAGATATATATATTTATTTGAAAGCCTTAACCATGCCATTTGTCACTGCCTTTGTGAGCAGACGTGCCTCTCCGCTTCTCTTCCACCGGGGGAGAGAATGACTTTTCTGAGTCCCTCTCCTCCCTTTGCCCTTTAATCTGCTGTGCTTAGCTCCATCTTTCTTTCCTGACTGGCAGGCGAGCATGCTAAATGGGAGAAAGAAAGAAAATCTTCGAGTGAAACAAATAAGCAGTCTGGAAGCACTTTAAAGACTAACAAAATAATTTATTAGGCGATGAGCTTTCGTGGGGCAGACCCACTTCAGCTCTGGAAAATTCTGAGTAGTTATTTGCAACATGCGTTATGGGCTCAATCCAAAACCTGTGTAAATTGGAGGGAGTCTTTCCGTTGATGTCAATGGGCACTAGAGTCCTGAAATAAAGTCATTCTTGATATAACTTTTTTCCTTTTCCATTGGCCTTGCATCAGCTGGACTAAAATCGTTGGTGCTGCACTGGGAGTGAAATTGGCCCACAGTATCATCCCATCAAGTTATGGAAGTATGTTTGTTTCCCCTTTCCGTTTAACAATAGAGTCTTTTGCAGTTATCCTGAATTGGTGACATCTGTGCAGTACATAGAAACCTGCTTTTGGGAAATGAGGGGCCTTCACATCAAGCTTAAAATCAGTGGGTTGCTGTTCATTTTAAATAGCAAGGTTCCCTTTGGAGAGAGGTTTTGTGGACTTGTCTGAAGCAAAATGTGTTTCCTAAAGTACTGCAGATTTAGATCAACACTGTTCCCTGAGACAAAATATTATGAAGAGCTGTTCTACTCTGAAGAGCAGCTTTGTAAAAAAAAAAAAAAAAAGAGAGAGAGAGAGAGAGAGAGAGAAGGGCATTGCATGTTGATCATGGGTTTTGGATTTCAGTATCAAGTGTGCTCAGTTTACAAATAGAATTTGGTTTTTTTATCTCTAATGCCCAGCTCTGCAAACTCACTCTGGGCTCCAAGAGCAAAGTAGATGTTTTTCCTTCTTGTGCATTACAATAAACCCGAGTTGTGCAAGAATTACGTTCCTGGGGAACCAGGTGTAACTGAAATTTTACGCAACTCTAAGTGGGGGTGCGGCTGCCAGCTCCACCCCCAGGGAGCTGCTGGGGCTGGGGGAATTTCTGGCAGCCATGAGTCTGGGAGCTGTAGGGAAAGGAGAGAGAGAGAGAGAGTGTGTGGTGGGGAAGGGGAATGTCTCCACAGGAGGTTCCAGCAAGGCAGTGAAGGAGGATCCCAGGGACTTGGGATATGGGTGGGGGGTCTCTGGGTCCCTGTGAGGAGTGGGGAGATCAGGGGACCATGGGGAACTCAGGCCAGGGCATGGGGAGGGCTCAGGGACCCAGGTGGCAGGAGCTCAGGCGCAGGGGTGGGGGGGCAAAAGCTGGGGCACAGATGAAGCCCCAGGGAGTGGAGCCCCAGGCTGAGCCGGTTACAGACGGCCCCCTCCTCACGCCACCCCTCACCCTGTAAGTGAACTTCATCCCTGCGGGCGGTACCATGCTGGCCCCCGCCAAGCTGCATCGCCCTGCACCCGGCAAGTGTGTGCTGCTGCAGCCATTGTTTGACACCAGCACAGTGTGCTTGTTTTGAGACCTGAGTGAGAACTGAGACATTCTGCACTCCACAAAGCAGACAGGACAGGCTAGGGCTTTGTGCTGCAGTCAAATACTAGTCTGTCAAGGCATAGCTGGAGACATAAGTCCAAATTGGCTGTGCTTGGTCATAGGTGACAACAATCTGGTAAATGCCACTTATTCCTGTCTGGATATTTGTGCATGGCCACATTATTTGCCATGCATAGAGGCGGATTTCTTCCTCTCAGGAGGGGCCTCTTAATGGAAGAAAAGTGTCTTGTAGATCAGACTGAGGTTCATTAGCAGATCAATATGGCATCTTGTATTCTCAGGTTGCTCTTTGCCTCGCATCGGCAACAGTAGTAGAAAAATCACTGAAAGAAAAAGAAAGATAGTGGTTTTTTTATATATATATATATATATGTGTCTAGTCAGGGACATCTTCCTCTTTAGCTATCTCCTTAGTTACTGCTACAGAGGTGGCTCCATATAGGCATGCCCAATTCTCCAAAGCAGCATTTCAGAGAGGAGAAAAAAATGTGTTAAAAGGTATCGATTATGAAACTGTTTGAGATTGTTAACCGTTTGAACCAGGTGCAGGAAAACTTCTGAGTTCAAGTTTTCTCACTGGCTATGTTTTTTTCCAGACGTAAGAGGCTGTCGACAAAGGGTGGGGGTTAGCCGGCAGAACCACATTTATACAGCTTTTTGTGTGCCGGTGGCAGCCTTTGCTGGTAAGTGAATATGCAAATGTGCATCCATTTGCATTTTTGAGACTGCCCATTTGCATACTGCTGCCGGCAGTTCGGGTCAGTGTAACCATAGCCAATGAGATTTGTGGTGTTTTCTTATTCCATCTGAGCCAGGAAAAAAACTATATGAATAGCTTCTGTTGTTAATTGGATCCTGAGAGCACAAAGGTGAGAGCAGGAGCAAAAGTTAAACAGAACTTTTGCCAAATAAAGGTCTGCTTCAAAGGATGGGGATGGGTTGGATCCATTATTTCTTTCGTCTCTTTTTAATCAAGAGGGGAGCTAACAGGCAGTCCCAGTAATTTGTGAATTAGCACTATTTCTGCATCCCTCTGGTGCCATGTCTTCTTCTCATGGAAAATATTGTTCGCACGGATACTGGAGATCTTCAGTATGAAGTGAAAATATGGTTGCAAAATCTCAGATAGCAGTTGAGCGAGAAGATGGTTTAGAAGAAAATAAACGAGACTTTGGAGTCTCTAGAATCAGAAACTCAGCTCTGACTCTGTCTGGCCATGTAGGCTTGGGAAAGTCACTTAACCTGTCTGAGCCTTGGTTTTCTCATCCTTATAATAGGGATAATAGTTAGAGCTGATCAAGATGTTTTTCTTGTTTGTAAAAACGAGTATTGAAGGAAAGCAAAAATGTGTCATCAATTATATCAATTTTTGATGGAAAATTTTTGTTACAGTAAGAATTTTCCATGTTTTTCAACAAAAAGGCAGAAATAATATCCCTCCCCCAACATTTTTCAGTTTTAATGAACATTTTGGTGTTTGCAACCCCAATTTTTTAACCAAAGTTTTTTTCTTTAAGTAAAACTAGTATTTGAAACCAAGTTTTTTTTCTGTTTTTTGTTTTTTCATAAAAGATAAAATCATAGGAAATCAAGAACAAAACCAAAATTTTTCTTGGAACTTCCAGCAAACACTAATTTGACATTTTCCAATAGCTGTAATAATAACTACCTTACTGATTATTGTGAGGGTTAATTCATTATAGCTGTCTGAAAAAGGGGAGTTCAGCATTATTATTTAAGAGAAGTTGAAGCTTTATTACAGTTTTTAAAGGATCATGTTCTCTCAAAGCTGTTAAACCCTTTGTCTCTCCACTCTTCTTTTTGCTTTTTATAATAATTGGTTTCACTACTGATTGAATTGCAAAGTAAATATGGAACGACACAGTTTTTTACGTGTCTGTTTATGAGCCTTATTCTACTTCCACTGACGTCAGGGGAAGTTTTGCTGTTGCTTACAGTAGGAATGACACACACACACACACACACACACAGAGAGAGAGAGAGAGAGAGAGAGAGAGAGAGAGAGAGACTGTTTGGCCTCTGACATTTCATGCCATTCCATAAAGAAAATGTTACGTCTGAGAAATTTCTGTATAAACTGACAGTCGCTTTGTGTCCTGACAGGCCTTTTTTCATTGATTGAGTATTTCTTTATATACACTGTGGATCTCTGTGCGGTTGTGAATATCGGAGGCAGCTGAGCTCTGCAACCTGCCTGAGGGGACAGGAGAACTGAAACTCAAAGCTATAACACATTCTGAGTTTCCTCACTTTCATCACAGTTGTTAATGGACCATAGAGACTGGGCAAACGCAGTGATCTGGAGGATTTTCCAGGTGGCCAGTACTGAAGTGAATGGAAGATCTTCAGTTGCTTGAGGAGTAGTGTCTCCTGTAACGTGGCAGCAGCAGTTTGACACACTGAAAGGGCCATTTGAAGACTGGCCCATGACCATGAATGAATGTGTGATGTAATGAATTCTGATGTTCTCTTCCCTTCACTTATTTATCTTCCCTCTCCACTTTTGTATATCTTTGACTCCTTTGTCAAGCGTGGAAGTCACTTAAGTTCCTTATGGGTAGTGTTATGTATCAGGTCCCCTGAGGGGGACAGGCTTAGAGCTGGGGGATGGGGAGAATGCGATACACCAGTACCTCTAAGAAAGCTGAAGGTGGGGTGGAGTGCAGGGCTCAGGGCAGCCGATGGGGATGTGTGTGGGGATCAGGAGTCAGAGTGTGAGCTTGCAGGTATGGGGGGCTCAGGGCAGGGGTGGGGATATGTCTGTGGGGTGCAGGAGTCAGGGTTGGGGGGTGCAGGGGTCAGGGCATTGGCTCAGTGGGGGAGCTCAAGGCAGGGGGATGGGATGCGTGTAGGGATAAGCACAGGGGGAAAAGGGCTCCATTTCAGCCTGGCTAGGGAGCTGCAACTGCCCATGCCAGGATGCTGCTGCTCTACTTCCGTGTGAGGGAGTGAGAGAAAAGTGCACAGCCTGTGTAAGTTACTCCTCTGCCACTCTCATCAGCAGCAGGGATTGAGAGGAAGGTAGCTGTGCACTTTCTCCTCACTCCCTAATAGTCAGGGGCAGGAGATGAGAGTAGCAGAGTCCCTGGCCTGCATAGCCACAGACCCCCTGCCCTCGCAAAATGGCCCCTCAGGGGGAGGGGCTTGGGGCTAGGGCAGTTCCAGACTGGAGGGGGCAGGGGGAGCACGTCAGCCAGCCCTTTTCACCTGCCGGCTGCCTGCTGCTTAGCACGGCACCCTGCAGGAGAGCTCCAGTAGCCTCCGTACGCAGCTGAGCACCTCAGCCTGCCATTCCTTCTTGCTGGAATGGCACACCGGGATGTGCCAGCTTACCTTCACCTCAGCTTTGCACGTACCTTTCTGTATGCCCGACCCATGGTGTAGACATCCCATCTGCTTACCAGCAGACTGAGAGTTAGCTCCTTACAACTGATTGAATCGCACACAAAGTGGCGTACGACTGATGAATAGAAGCAGCAAGTTCCATAAGCTGTTACTTGTGGCATCGTGTTATTTGTGGCTCACAAGCGTTCGGAG
The DNA here is from genome assembly GCF_033958435.1 of Carettochelys insculpta. Classification (NCBI taxonomy): domain Eukaryota; kingdom Metazoa; phylum Chordata; order Testudines; family Carettochelyidae; genus Carettochelys; species Carettochelys insculpta. The sequence goes on along the minus strand of NC_134140.1, from coordinate 126,282,582 downwards.
AGATTCAGGTATTTTCCAAACTGTGAATCTCAAGTGTGTTCCAAATTTTAACATGAATGATGGTGGTTCATTGTTTGTGTTGCATTAGCACCTGGCAGATGTTAATGCAAATCAAAGATGAGGAGCTGGTTGTTCTAGGTGCTGTACAAACACAGAACAAAGAGATGGCCCTGCCAATCTAAGACAAGAGACAATAGGTGAACACAGACAGACGGGGAGCAGAAGGTAACAATGAGACAATTATGATTAGTATTTGCAAGTGTCAGAATTACTTTAGGAAGTAGAAAGAGCTCCTTACCAGTTGCAAGAAGGATGGATTTTAGTGCAAGTTGGGCTCTTTCTGTTTGCTTTTAGAGTTTTTTTATAAAACCAGTTTTTCCCCTTCCATTTTTCTGTTATCTGCTCTGCACTTTCAACCTGAAGAGTAAAGTCCTGGAGAGAGAATCTAGGTAAAGGAAAGTCTGATCCGCCCAGTTTATGCTCTTTGCCTAGGACCAAGTCCATCTCCCACTGATATTAATGGGGAAGACCCCAAACGACTTCATTGGGAGTTGGATTTGTTAACCCAGGGGCTACATCTACACAATGTTCCTATCCCAAGTGAGGAATACAAATGAGGGAACTCAGAAATGCAAATGAAGTCCTGATTTACAAATCTTGCACTACGTTTGCATAATCTCGCACGATTGCATTGCCAGAAGAGACTTTTCCAACAGCAAAAGCAGCCATGTAGATGGGGTTCTGGTGAAAAAAAAAACATTGTTGACAGAACCCTTATTCCTGGAAAAATTGCGGAATAAGGGTTCTGTTGGCAACAGGGTTTGGTTTTTTTTTTGCGAGAACCACATCTACATGGCTGTTTATGCTGTTGGGAGAGTCTCTTCTGGGAACGCAGTTGTGCAAGATTATGCAAATGAAGCATGAGATTTGTAAATCAGCACTTTATTTGCATTTCCAAATTCCCTCATTTGCATTCCTCTCTTGGGAGATGAATGTCCTGTAGATGTTGGCACAGAGAAAGTTAGCGCATAGTACCAGGCGTCAGGAAATCTAAGCAAGGTATTCTTCCTAAGTTCCTACTGAAGTCAGGGGCACTGTTGGGCACTCAGCATCTTTTGAAACCAGACATTTTATTTAGGTGCCTTAACATGGTGCGGAAGCCTAATGTACTTAGTGTACCTCAGTTTCTCTATATGTAATGTGGAAATAACACGGTTCCTCTGCCTTACATAGGTGATGTTAGCCTTTATTCATTTTCTTGGCTAAACTGTCTAGAGAATGTGTTAGACCATACTGCGCCAAGGTTTTGCAGCTGCATGCTAGAGTTCACAATGAGAATTTAAATTTGTTTCATATATGTGTGGCTCAGCTAAATTCTTACTAAAAGAAGAGACCCAACCTTATCAGATCATGTAATAAAGTTTCTTCGTTGGTGTAACAAGGTGTCTGACCCTTTTAGGTGATATGGGTCCAGTCCCATCTATCTCCCCATCTGGAGAAATGAGCAAAGCCCTAAGGCAGGCAGCTCTTACCAGGCCTACTAGGGGTGGAGCTATGACAGAAGCCTGAGGAAGGCTGGGAGGCTCCAAGTAGGGAGCTCTGGGAGTTGCTGATCAATAGAAACTAGGGCAAAGACCCAAGGAGGTCCAGAAAGGAAGACGGGCCCTCAGGAAGGAAGGCTGTGGCCAGCTTATGAATGGTGTGAAGACTCTCTGTTTTGAGTTTGTTTTCTCTGGGATGCCCTGGAAGTGACTTAGCTGTGGTGACCAAACCAAGCTGGAAGGTCAGGAGAAGCAGCTAGCCCGAAGCAAGAGTGGGTCGGCAGTGCTACTACAATTGGTATGTCTGGGTATTAAAGGTCTGTATACTGTGTACCACACTCTGGTCCCCCTACTCCCATTGACTTCAAGGGGACCTCATGTAGGGTACTGTCATGCGTAAGTGAATCTACTCATAATTATGGTGTTGTGGATATTTTGAGAGGTGACAACTTGTCCAGTTTTAAGTACTGCAAGAGCTAAAATGAAATGTTTATGAATCCATCTTTGCCTTCCTTTTGAAGGAAAGTGTAGTTACCACATATGCCAGAGTGTTCATGCATGCTCAGAGCTGAGGAGTAATTAAAGGAGGAATGTTGCTGTTATATCCTCTAGTATACATTGCTACTTAGAGTGTGGTCCTTATTGTTTTGGTGAAGAATCAACATAATATGAGGGGCCCTTATAGCCCACCAGAAGACTGGTGAGATGAATACTTTTGGAGTCCAGTTTGCCACTTTCTGTGATACTTTATTAGCCCAGATAAAGTAGTGCTAAAAATCTGCAGAGCATCTGGCAGAAGCAGCTGGCTATTCACCTTGGAGTATGTTATTTAAATTGGAATTTTATTAAGTCTGAAAATAGAAAAGACAAAGAGAAAATTCTTATTTGTCTGGGCACGTGTTATAATATTGTCTTCCTGCGGCTGGTCAAGCTGAAAGGCTCTGTAAGACATCGCCTCTGAAAACTGGCACTCTCTGGTCCAGTAACATCGATGGTCCTGCTGGACCATGGCTGCTCCTGGACCAGAGAAACCAGGATCCTAAGGGCAGGAGAGCGAACCGCAACAGGGTCAGTAGCCTTGCTGGGGACAGTGCAGGACCACGGCTAGAGCCCTTTGGCAGCCCTGCAGCAGTGTGAGGCGTGGGTTGGAGCCCTGTGGCTGGAACCAGAGCCCGTGCTGGCCAGAACCCTGCAGCAGGTGGGCAAGGAGCCCCTCCAGGATGGGGGTGGAGCAAAGCAGATGCCTGCCTCAGGAGATGGGCTTGGGGGCTGGTAGCAGGGAACCTCCCATGATCTGGCAGATTCTCTTGTTTAGGTCCAGTAAGGTCCCCATGGTGCTGGACCAGGGAGGTCCAACCTGTCCTGTATCTTTGTGACCAGGTTGAATGCTTTTATGGGCAGCCCTGAACAAGCTGCCTTACGCCAGTGTAACTCCAGCACTGTACTTTACGGCACCTCTGTGGGCCAGATCACTTCCCTTCTCAACACCCACTGTGAGAGATGGGGGTCAGGATGTATGTGCAGTAATTGGTGTAAAATATGCTGGCTGGCCCCCTGGGGGAGTGGGGAGGTGGAGATGAGGCTTGGCTGGGTTCCTGCCTCTCCTTGCCCAGCTGCTGCTGGGGAGTGGTAAGTAAACATGCAGACCCAGGGCCTATATGTAGAAGTATGAGACAGGTTCTTGCTACCCGGTGCAGATTTGTGATCCAAGTTACAATCTAGCCCTGAGCAATTATGTGCTAGGAATGTACGTTCTCTTTCATCATTCTAAAACACATATCTAGATGGGAGAGACGTTGTGTCCCTCCCATATATATGGCTAAAAAGCACAGAAAACCTCTGCTATCAGCAGGGCATACGTTACCCCACTCTGTGGCTGTGGTTACGCTACAGTGCTCTGTCAACAGAAGTCACTGTCAGAAGAGATTTCCTGATACAACTTCTGTCAACAGAGTGCGGCCACACACAAAAGCCGATTGGAAGAGTGCTCTGCTCTGTGAACAGAGCGGTCGGACTGTCTGGCTGCTCTTTTGACAAAACAGGCACCTGGAAGCACAGCAGACAGGGCTGCCCCTTGTTCTGGGTGCCCTGTCTGTCCAGAGGAGGCCCCCAGAGCGTCCACAAAGCTTTTTTGGTCAGGAGAACCTGTTGATGAAAGGTGTTCCTCATCTGGGACAGGCAGAAGGTGGTTGGCAGAAGTGCCGACTTTTGTCAACAAGCTGCTGACAAAACGCATTTTGTGTGTGGGCGTTCCACCGGTTTTGTCGAGAAAACCAGGGTTTTGTCAGCAAAACTCGCTAGTGTAGCTGTAGCCTGTGTGTTGTGTCCTCCTCTTTGCCCAGCCCGGGGGTGTGAGTCTTCTACTTTGGATGTCGTGATTGTGAGTTCAGTCCCTGGCGGTGACCAGCGTGTGGGGCTCATTACACAGAGCTCCTTTCATCAGAGGTCCCCTTAGTAAATTGTTTCTGATGCGGGTCTGCAGAATCAGATGAAGGCGAGGGCTCCCCTGCAGTCCTAGCTCAGCGTAAGTTATGCAGTTTGCATTGTGGAAATTGTGTAATTTATTTCAAGGCGTCTTATTTCAAACCCGGTGCCAGCAACACTGTACTGGGGTTTGAAACAAGTGCTTATTTTAAACTTCCCGGTAACACTTGTACAATGACGGCTACCAAGAACAAAACACGGCGCTCAGAATAGCCCTACTATTAAATAGAAACAACAGTGTAGCCTTATCCTAACTGTGCATAGGTTAGAGGAGCAGCAGCTCTTTGCATTCCTATGTGTTGTGCTAGACATCCTCTAAGGGCGTTCGTTAATCTCAGTGGCATAAACGGCGTTACTACGTTGGTACGTACTGTATCAAGCAGTAATGAGAAGCTGATTAGCATTAAAGAAGCCATGTAGTCGTATGTTGTTTAATTGACTAATGAGACTAAAGGGTTCATTTACAGTTGAAAAATCTGACTCTACTTGAGTGTAGAGTTAATGTGAGCATTGAAGGTACAAAGTTATGAGATAATAGATCCGGGAAGAAAATGTACAAGACAGGGCACATTTTCTATTAATTAGGCACTGCTGAATGTTTGTGACTGTCTGTCTCTTGCTCTGGGTAAGCATGCTAAGTATCTGAACGTTGTGAATAATGCATATGAATGGTAATAGTTGTAATTGCCAGGGTTAAAGAAATCTTCTTCGTTTCTGTGTCCACAGCTAGATGTCATTTGGTGTTCTGTGTCGGCAGTTTGTTGTTTGAAAGGGAAAAAAAGTCTTTGCGAACAAGAAAGTCGTAGTTTCTTTCTCTTCTTGCATTCTAAAATGTTTGTGTGCAGAGATGCACAATGGGTTAGAGCCTGACACAATTAGCCCAGTCGAGTCATGGCTGGTTGACTTCAGTGGAGCGCCTCACCAAATAGGGTGCATGAGGCTCTCATAAGGCAGGTGTGCTTCACTGGGCCTACAGAGAACCTGCAATGAGCTTTTCATACGGTGTCTTTGAAGACACTGGTTTGTGTTGGCAGGGAAAATCCAAATCAGTGTGCTCTTCTGTAGCAGTTTGCTTGGGGAAAACTGAATGAAGCTCAAAGACCACAAGATTTTGGGCTCTAGAATATAGAGTTATTTGAAATTGTCTAAGGGCTTTCACCATAAAACCTTTCATGGGCGAGGGTTGTTTTGTGTTGTGGAATGATGCTTCGTTTCAGGCATATTTTTACACGTGTTGCAGCCGTGTCCTCCTTTTGAGTCACTTTGTAGCTGTTGTGTGACGAAGAAGAGCACACGTTCTGTGCATCAGATCGATCCTCTTCCTCTCCCTAGATCTGCACAGGGAGGAATTCATCGTGCATGGATCCCTCCTCCTTCCCGCTGTGAATCTGGTGGAGATCTCTTTGAAGTCCACCCTGGGGAAGGGATGGAGATGATGGGAGTTGAGCCGAGAGGGGAATAAATAGACCATGGCAAAAGCAGTTTGCCCTGCTGGCCCGGCGCTGTGGAACCGGCTCAGGCTCTGCACCACTGTAAGATATCTAGTATGGCCGCTCTAAGGTGGTGGGAGAGAGCTCTCCTGTCTGCTGAATTACTCCAGTCCTCATGAGCGGCTGTGGCTATGTCAGTGAGAAAGCATCTCCCACCCTCCTAGCGCTGTCCATACTGTGGGATGGAGCTTGCCTTAAGTTAGGTCACTCAATGGAGTGGCTCATTCACACCCCGAGAGATGTAATTTGTTGACTTAAGCTGTAGTGTAGCCATAGCCAAATCCAACAGAGCGTGAAGCTGCATTAACTTGTCTGCATATCACCTCTGCCATCTCCTAGAGCAGTGGTCCCCAACCTTTCTGCCTCCTGCCCCCACTTACCGCTGTCCACACCTCCCTTCTCCCACTCCTGGGCCTGCTCTGGGGGATGAAGCCAGAGGCAAGGGGGTTGAGCAGGTGCCACAACTGGGGCAGGGGCAGGCCTGGGAATGGAGACTTGGTCCCCAGCCCCACGCCCATGGACTCAGGCACGTGGCTTGTAGCCAGGGTCAGGCATTTGAGTGGTGCTGGCTGGCACTCCCTCCCTGCCCCCAGGGGGGCTGGCCTGGACCTCAGCCATGCTCCCTCAAACATTCCTCCACGTCTCTCACAGGAGGGTGTGCTCAGCAGTTCGGGGACCTCTGTCCTATGGCTATGAGGAGCCATTCTGGCCAAGTGGATTCACAGCTAACACAGCTGCAATGGGACTATATCCAGAGGGAAAAGGACCAGGGACCTGGTAGGGCCATGGGGGGATAAAAGGCTGGCCCCAGATTTGGAGCATGAGTATAATCAGTGTTCCTTCTAATTTTTCCATTGGGGTGGAATAAATTTTGTTACACGCACCCAGGCATGCACAGATGTGCGCCACCAATAGAAACACACACTGCCGGCTGTGGGAGGCTCTGGGTGCTCTGCTAATCAGCTGGGTGGCATTTGAATTTCTCCTGGGCAGCTGCCCAAGTGCTCAGCTCACAGGGAACACGGTATAATGGAGCCAAACCATTCTCCTGCCGGGCAATGTTCCCTCTAATCTCTTCCAGCCATGTGCGGAATATTTTTGTTCACTGAGGCATGTGCAATGTGTACCACCAGCAGAAACAAACCTAGCCCTGGGCATTCTTCTAATCAGCTGGGCAGCATTTGAATCTCTCCAGAGCAGCCGCACAAGCGCACAGCTCACAGGGAACACGACTGCCACGACAGTGGGATTCCTTGCAGAGGCGTCTTTGCAAAGAAAATCCTCTTCCATATACCTTAAAACATGGGAGGGGACTGTCTGGCCCATTGGTATTTTTAGGGTGCTTTCTCGGTAAGCACAGTCAACATACAACTGTACATAGAGACCAATGTAAACAGGTGTGAAGTACTTACTTTTGGCACTGCTTCATTACCCGCTATTTATAATTTATGGTGCCATATGGAGCAAGTTTGATGACTGCTCATCTTTATAGACACATCAGTTTCATTTACATAAAGCAGCCTTTTTGGTTTTGTGTGGAAGCTGCTATCACAGTCCAATTCAAATGCGGTCTTACCTTAAAGCGAGGTGGGTTAATAATTGTCTGTAAGACAATTACACGACAGTCGAGTTGCAGCCTTTTCCAAAAACAGAACATGAACTCGGAGTGGCCGTGCAGAACAGTGCAGGAAGCTGGTTGGATTGACCCAGAGCGGTATGCCTGGAGAGGCTTTTGTTGCCAGCCAGCTGATTCCAGGGAAGGAGTGGACTTGGGTACGTTTGGCCCCACAAGCAAAAGTCCAGGTGGTGGGTGAGGACGAGTTTGTAGAACATGTCCTTGCACTGTTGAGTTCATAACCACACGACTCCTCCCACTGCCTTCAGTGGTACTGTTCATGAGTCAGTGTTCAGGAACACAGTGCAATCCGTGTTCAATGTCAGCATTGTACAACCCAGTCCTATAAGAGGTAGGAGCTGAACCATTAAAAGGCAATTGCAATCCCAGTGTAATCCGATCGGTCTACGGGGAGAGGACCCTGCCACGAGTGACCCCTGGGAATTGGACGCGTATGGCCAAATTTTTTGATGCTTGCATGGAAAGCGCGATGAGCAGGATACGCTGCAGTGCAAGGCGGAGATAAAGGAGCCGCAGCGAGTGTATCATAAGGCAAAGGAGGCAAATGGTCACTAAGACTTGCCGTGTCTATAAGGAGCTGGATGCTATCCTCAGTAGGGACCCCACCTGCACCACTATGTCCCAAGGATACTTTGGGGGCACAGAGGCAGGACCTAACCTGGAGGGTGAAATCATAGATGAAGAGGAATGTTCCCTGAAAGCTGAGCACTTCGGCTACCACCCAGGAGAGATTCAAATGCCACCCAGCTGATTAGCAGAGCCCCCAGAGTCTCCCACAGCCAGCAGGGTGTGTTTCTGTTGGCGGTGCACATCCGCACATGCCTGGGCACACAAAAGTTATTCTGCACCTGGATGGTTAAAAATTACAGAGAACATTGATGGAGAGGTTGAGCTAGATGAGGATGTGGGGCTCCCAGCGGGGCAGGCAGCCAAGAATGATTCTCCCTGCTGAGGTGCCTAGCCAGTCACTGCAGCTGCTCTGCGAGGAGCAGGAAGCAGAAGATGGGTTGTAGGGTGGGGTGCAGAGGTGGGCATAGAAAAGCGGGAGGCTGGCTGGGTTTCTGTGAGCTGCACGTTGCCCTCTGTAGCTAATTGATATGGCTAAACAGGGTGTTGATGCTTTCTGAGATCTCAGTGGAACCGTCCAGAGAGATGCTCTGGAAAGCTTTGTTGAAGTACCGTTAATCCTCTGCCATGTGGTCCATGCCAGTGCAGCTGGGCTCCTTTCCCCTTTGTCGGACACTGTCCCATGCCATTCTGCAATCAGAGGTGCAGGCCTATAGGTAGGCTACATAGGAAGCAGGGCACAAGCTGCAAGAACCTGGTAGTTGAGCCCTGGTTTCCCTCCTTAGCCTCTGCAGGGAGGTGTCTGCTAGAATAATACCTGCCTGTGCATACGTATGGGATCATTTACAATGAGTTTCCTGCAAAGCTGCTCCACAAGCCAGGCAAAGAGTATTGTTTTTTTTATTTTTTGTTCCTTTGCCTACCTCCACCTCCCCAACCCTCCCTCCTTTGCAAACATGTGTGCCTGGTACGGGTCTGTGAGCAAGTGATTGGTATGCTGCAAAAGGTGCTTGTATGTAAAATGATTCCATGTTGAGCTGGGATTAAACAATTCCCCTTTCATGTATTTTGCTGAATAGTGGAGACCTTGAAGTTTGAAGCATGCACCCCAGCGGCAAATAAGAGGCCAAGATGCACCGGTGAAGATGTGGTTAGGGAGGTGATACAACACTCCTCCGCAGAGACAAAGAGACGAGAGGAGCACTGGCAAATGGAAAGACAGGGCAGAAAGGGAAATCAAGCATTTGCTCGGGATGCCACTGACCGCATGTTAAAGGTCATGGAGGAACAAACTGAGATGCTCAAGTCTTTATTAAAGCTGCAGAGGGAGCAGATCTGGGCTTGACCGCCCCTGTAGCACATGCACAATTCTTTTCCCACCATTTCCCCATTTACACCCACACCTTCCTTTTCACTGGAAATCCTCAGTTTCTTCTACCCCCTCACGGCGTTGACAAGGACAGCTTGACCTACATGCAGTTACAAGGTTTTACGCTCTTCAAACCTGGCTGTTACCGGCAAACGTGTTCTTTGGTGTCTTACACTGTACTTTGTCTTGATCAATAAAGGCAAAATTTAATACAGCATAGCATTTTTATTTTGTGTTCCAAATTCACATAGCAATTGCTTTGGTCCCAGGTACAGGCTATTCAAGCATTTTTTGAACGAATTTCCATTGCATGGGGTATTACATGGGATGCGGTGGGGAAGCAACTCCAAAAGAGGTAGATTTTAGCATCTGTTGTTGTCAAAGTGCTTCCTCAGAGCCCCCCTGATGTTAATAGCAGTCCTCTGGCCCCTGACAACCCTAATGTCTGGCTGCTCATACTCTGCAGTCAAGTCCAGTGCCTCAGTGTTTCAGCCGTGAGCAAACATTTCACCCTGAGATTCACACAGATAATGCAAAGTGCCGCATGCAGCTGTAACCATTGGTAAATAAGGTTTAGTCTGCTATAGAGACACCTCTGTCTCGCCTTCAGTCGGCCAAAGGCACAGTCAACTACCATGTGGCACCTGCTCAGTCTGTTGATAAAACCCTCTTTACTGCTGTCCAGGTGCCCAGTGTAAGGTTGCATGAGCCAGTGCTGTAAGAGGTAAGCTGGGTCTCCCAGGATTACTATGGGCATTTCCACAGTCTTCACTGTAATCTTGTGGTCTGGTAAGAGAGCCCCTGACTGCAGCTTTCTGAAAATTCCAGTGTTTCTGAAAATGTGTGTGACATGCAACTTTCCGTACTACCCTGCATAGATGACTATGAAACACCCACAGTGATCCACAAACACCTGCAGCACCATCAAGAAGTACCCTCTTCCTGTTTGTTTATATACTCTGTTGCAAAGCCCATCTCTGCAAAGTCATCCAATAGGACATGCACCTTTCCCAGAGTCACAGTCCTCCATAGAACTGATTGCCAGCTGACTGGTAGGAATCTGGAGTTACCAACTTCTGGACAGCAATTGCCACATACTTCTCTACCCAGAAGGCAGCTCTCGTTCTGATGTTCGTGAGCCACAGGTTGGGACAGCTCAACACATGGCTCCAGGAAGGTTTCTGCATGCGTCCTGATGTTCTGCAGCAACTATTCTTCACCCACATCTGCCGGATGATGCGATCCCACCAATCAGTGCTGGTTTCCATAGCCCAGAAGTGATGCACTACTCTGTGCAGCTGCTCTCTGAGTGCCAGTAGCAATGCCGAGTTGTTGCTGTCCATATCACGCAGCATGCACATGCCTGTGAGTCTTCCTCTGTCAAGAACTTCAAGATTAGCTGTGCTTCCATGAGCGATGTCTTCATGGTACTTAACAGTGCATAGAAGCGAAGGGTGGGATCCATCCTTTCTCACGGCAGATGCGGGAGTGCACAGCAAAGAATGGCAGCTGGGAAAAAAAAAGTATGAAAGAAAGCCACCGAAGGACTGGGAAACAAAGCAGTGCCCGACGGGAAGTTTTGCATGGTCCCAAGTTGTGTTGTGCTCCATTCCACATTCCCACAATACCTAGCAACGGTTGGTGGTGTCAGGCACTGTGGGATACATACCCACAGTGCATTGCTCACATTGCCAGTGAGGGAGTTCCCAAGGTGGACACACTCTGTCAACAGAGGGAGCAAGTGTGAATGCACCTGGGTGTCATTGCTTCACCATTTCTTCTGTCAACGTTCATTTTGGTGACAAACCATTGACATAGAGATATACTCATGGTAGTCTCGTTTTGGTAGCAATTTAGGGTGGTGATTTTTTTTCCCCTTTTCTTGCTTCATCCCAGCGGGAACTCTGTCCCTATTTGATTAGTGTCAATAGAATTACACCTTTCAAAACTGCCGCTCAAGCCTCACAACTGACCTTGGGAATGTTCTGAAAAATGTTCAGGATACTCTTTTACTAATGAAGCGACCTAATGTTCTTCTTATTGATAGGTGCATTGTAAGAGCGTCTTTGTTGTATCTTAAATGTAGGAATCATTACAGTCGTGATGACATCGCTGAGGGAATATTAACATCCAGTCACCCTCTTCTGCCATCATCACAGATGGAGGAAGAGGTTATTTTTTCAAGCTAAAGGAAACCTTTTTGGAAGGACTCAGATGGAAAACGTGATTATGTGGAATTGCATTTGGTAAATGGTGTAAATTTCTCCTGGCTGGTATGGTAATATGGTGTGTGTTATGAAGGTCCCAGCTGGGACTAGAGATTCCACCACCTTCCCTGGTGGAATAGGAACAGATCTATTGAAGACAAATGAATGACTCCTGTGATGAGCAGTGCTAGGACCAGACCTAGGCATTTGTCGGTTCACGTTCTTAGTAAAAGAGTACTCATTGAAGCAAGTAGTATTGACGGTTTATTAGCTGGTGCTGTTTCTCCTGAAGCAGGGCTTGACAACACATAGTGTAGCTGAGACCGAGGAACCTGTTAGTATGCAATGGGAATTCCAAATCCTTTCATTTTATGTCAACTTTAAGAACGTGGAAAGCCAGAGCTGTCACGCACGTGCATGGTGTACATATAGGCCTGTTCGCAAGCGCACACAGGCTGTTTTGACTCCTGAGATTTCTGAGGGTACAGTTACACAGTCGTGTTTTACAAGAGTAATTGTCATAGGCCGGTTCTTTGAAATCCAGAGAGTGAATTGGCACACATTCTGATTTAGGACATTACTTACTTTTTTAGGAGTGGGAGTGGTTGATTCTAGCACATTACGCAGGAAGGAAACTTCTGCCACACAGCGTTTCCGTGATTCATTTCAGATGTTTAGTAACCCGTTTAAGTCCTTGGCTAGACTAGCACTTTCACCGAAGTTGCTCTTTATAATTTAACTCCAAAAGTGCCAGCCACAGAGCTCTCAAACAGTTGCGTCAAAGACCTAACAAAAATTAATGGCTCAGAACGGATGATAAGCTTTCGAGATTGTTGCTCTGATTTATTGAGTGGTGCCAGCCTCGTTGTGTGGAGAGCACTTGCCTTCATGTAACAGTGCTAATATTACTTCAAGCTGTTGTCAGTTGACTTGGTAAGATTGCTTAGATGCGCTTCCAGTGTAGTTAGCCAGTGATGATTGCCCCTTAAGTATTCAAAGAGCAGGAACCCGGGGGAAACGCTTATTAGCTGCCCATGAGGATGATGTTCCAGCCATGTAAACAAACTCCCAAAGTCTTCTGGCTATAATGAAGACCGGACCCCAGTGACAAAGCCCACTCTGCACTGTGCCGCCGCATAGAGGTTCAGCAATTTGCAGGGGGGAAGTGATTGGAGTCAGTCTTTGTGATGCACGTAATCCACTAATCACCACTCAGAGACTTCTGGTGCTCAGAAACAGCAGGAGGGAATTGGCTTTTATGAGCTGAAGGAGACACTGGCATATGTTGTCGGGGGCAGGGGGGGGTTGGGGAGGAGGGACTACTTAAATATTTATAGATTAAGGCTAGGCTAGGATCCTTGCCGTCTCTGGTGTGTCTAGTCCCTGAGCTTGGCTTGGGGATAATCAGAAATGGAGAATAGCAGCCTACCTAGCCAGTAACTCAGGTTAATCAGTTTTTAACCTCCTGCTGCCTTCTACACACCCACTGACACAAGCCACTCATAGGCAGCCACTGTGGGCCTCTGGCCAAGGTGGCAAGGGGGCCCGGCTCTGTGTCCAGAAAGAGGCATAACCAAGGGCAATCAGCCCTCAGCGCTGCCCGGATCGCAGCACTGGGCTCCCCAGAGCTCCCTGACGGCCGTGCACAACTAGAGCAGCGCTGCCATAACATTTCAAAGGGGCCCGGCGCTCTGGCCATCGCTTCTGATAAATTAGCAGCCATGTCTGGGGGCAACTGCCCTCTTTGACCCTCATCGGGCCTGCTCATGGGCTCTCAGAAAATCCAAGAGGGCATCTCAGAGTGTATACAGTGCACCATGGGCTGACATATGAGCTGAGTCTTGACCAAAATACGTGGCCAGTGCAATGGTCAGGGCTTTGTGGCACAGAACTCTACCAAATGTCAGGTTCATGGAAATCACGAGCCAACACCACTGATATTTGACCCACTGCCAATGAGCCAAGATGCCCGTGGGTACAAATTTGCAGCCCAGCACCAGAAAATTACTCAATTATAGGGTTTTTAATTGTCTTGGCATTCCAATCTCTAGCCTTAAGGGGTATTTTCCTTTTGGTGTTCAAAGGTGATTTTTGTTGTTGTCGTTGTTGGAAGCCACCACATCCTACCCCTCCAGGGTGTGCCAGCTGTGCTCGACACAGAACAGAAATCCTGTTGTATGTCTGGCACAGGAATAGAGTGACCCCATTTCTCCCCTGTTAAATAATGGAGAAAAAAGTACAGAAGGGTGTCCTGGGCATTCAGTAAATGATTTAAAAGAAGCCAACTTCAAAACTTGATTACCAAGGGAAACAGCTGAATTGGACCTCATTTGCAAATGCCACACTATACAATTAGGCCTCCATAAGGATCTAAATTGGTCATCACTTTACAGAGGCAACATCCCCATCAGTGGATTTTGACATCTCCCCATCAGCTACATTGACGGGCTACAATCACGCTGACTGATCACTGTCATTCACAATGGATGGTAATGTCTTTCTTTTGGAGTAATTTTCTTACATATATCCATGCCTTTGTATTTCCACTCCAGTTTATCTGATGAAGTGGGTTTTATCCCTGGAAAGCTTATGCCCTAATAAAGCTGTTAGCCTCTAAGGTGCTACAGGACTCCTCGCTGGTTTTTACAGATACAGACTGACATGGGTATCCCTCTGAGACTTCCCTTGCATGTTCTTCATATGGGCCAGACACTATCACAAAGAGGCAGCTCCACCACTGGTCTTTTGAGGATGCCACAGCACTCAAAAGGAAGTGGAAAAATGCTTGGGTAAGTGGGTCCAGCATATAAATCAGAGTGCAGAATGAGAGGCAGCATACAGGGAGCTGAGCAGGGGGTGGTGGGGAGAACAACAGGGGAGAGATTCTAGAGAATGTCACTTTCCTGCAAGTGGGAATGCTACAAATGAAACAGATGTCTTCTCCAAGCCTTGGCCTGCAAAAGCTGCCAAAAACAGATTCTGGTATTATAGTCCCAAAATAATGTGCCCATCAAATTCAAGATCACGTTGTAATTCAAGCCAGATGAAACAACAACAACAACAAAACACATATTGTACTGAGATTTTTGGTAAATTTTAGTGAACTTTTTTTTAATCAAAATTCAGCATTTTTTTAAATTGATCACTGTCATATTATATAAAAATACTGAGCTCTATATAGCCTTTTCATCAGCAAATCTCAAAGGAGAACAATATCAGAGGAAAGCTCCATTTTACAGACGGAGAAATGGAGGCAAAGGAAGGCACAGTAACTTGACTGAGGCCACCCAGCGAGGCAGTGGCTAAGCCAGTAACTGAATCCATCTTTGCAGTGCCCCAGTGCCTGATCCATGGTGCCTCCCCTGTAAGTTTGTTGAGAAAACAAACAGCAAAGCAAAAAGCATGCGATTTTTTTGTCAGTTTTGCTCCAAAATTTGAAAAATCATGAAAAGTTTGCCAAAATATTTTTCAGTGAAATAGTCACACTCTTAAAGAATTTGACCAACTCTAGATGTAATGTCTGAATCTGGGGTTGGCCGTCTTTGACACGGGACCACTCAGGAAGCTGTGGGAGGCCATGCTGGTGGAAAGTCAGTGTAAGCAAAATGCCTCACTGCCCACTAGCACTGTGGAGTATCTCAATGGAAGATGCACCAAAAGTTGTAAGTGCCAGGGAGTGAGTTTTTCTTTTCCATTTGTCCTTAAAGTTTGCATACCTTCATTTTCGAATGCCTGCTACTGTGATCTTTGCATTCCCTACACTTCCCTGTTTTGACCCAATGGCTTTTTCGAAAGAGTCATGCAAAAGAAGGAAACTGAAAATGTAAATGAGGCACAGATTTACATATCTGGCACCTTATTTGCATGTGCTTCTTTTGAAAGAAGGAAAACAGTGTAAACGCAGCTCCTTCGAAAGTAATCCCCATCTTCGAAAGAACCCTTCTTCCAAAAAAAAAG
Source organism: Carettochelys insculpta (assembly GCF_033958435.1). NCBI lineage: Eukaryota > Metazoa > Chordata > Testudines > Carettochelyidae > Carettochelys > Carettochelys insculpta. The sequence continues at coordinate 126,267,331 of NC_134140.1, read as the reverse complement.
GAAGAAGGGTTCTTTCGAAAATGGGGATTAATTTTGAAAAACCCACGTCTACGCTGTTTTCTTCTTTCGAAAGAATATGCAAATGAGGTGCCAGATATGCAAATCTGTGCCTCATTTGCATTTTCGATTTCCTTCAGTTGCATGACTCTTTTGAAAGCGGAATGCTAGTGTAGACATAGCCAATGACAGAAAGTTCTGTTGTAGCAGGAATAGAGGGTGGCATAGCTTCAATTTTACTATCGCAGTGGTGGGCGGACAGAACTAAGTGCTACCCTGTTCAGGATAACAGCACTTTGAAGAGCTATTAAAAATGACACTTATATAAATCACATATTAAATCAATTAATATTGGATATTAAAATTTGCATTAATCAGCTTTAATCATTTAAAACTGTTACCATACTGAAAATCAGCCCCTCGAATCCTGTGCTGTACAACAGTGGTTAAAAGTTACTGCTGCACCAGAGTGAATGGTTGAGACACGTATTTTGACATTCCGATGGCCGGGAAAAAGAAAAACTAAAATCACTTTCCTTGCGAAGCTAAATGTCTAGTGTTGTGCACAGAAAAGCGTGCAACAGTGTGTTAAAACGATACAAATAACACAATCTCCCATGTTTCCTTGGGTGGAAGACTTCTTTGTTTTGATCAGATGCTGACTCCACAGCCGTTCACATTCTGTTTCCTTGAATGGTATAGCACGACAGTGGTTTTACACCTGCGCAATCCCTTGGATCCCATTCAGGCCCTTTATCCCAAAGGAACTCAACAGACCATCAAGCTAAAAATAGATAAGTGTCATTTCGGTTCTCCCCCCAACTTAAATACAGCTACCCATGGGCTGCATTATTGTACAACTCTTCAGGACAGCTGGGACTGCAGGGGGAATTTACTTAGGTAAAGCATCAAAGCAACAATTTGATTAGGCTGAGTGGTGCATTAACAGCTCTGTAATGTAATCCAGGTTCCTATTAAAGTTAGTAGCAACGGAAAGCAACTCAGGGCCCTTTTCTGTCCCAATGTGGTCTAGGAGCTTTAAGGCCACAAGGGCTCAGGATGTCAATTTTTACATCTTATCTGAAATTAATGGCACAACACGGCCTTAAAACTAGAGATGATTTCACTGTTGTGTTTACTCCCTCAGTCTTTTCCCCAAACTAGTATCTGAACTGAAATAATGGAAGAAATCTCACAAATTTCTATGAAACCCAGTAGCTGCTGCACTTCTTGTATTTTGCCAATGGTGTCACTGCTGTACCGTGAGACTTTGTGGGTTTTTTCCCCCCAGAGATGGGGAGAAATAGCAATAAAAAGATTATTTATTATTTTTAAAGAAGCAAAAATTGTACGTTGCTGTTGCTGCCACTGAGGACAGGGTCTGCAAACGGGAAGATCAGTTGGTCCCTTTATCATTTCTTTGCTCATCTCTTCATGTTCTCTTGCAGGAATGATTTGGCAATATTTAGACCCGAGACCAGTGATATAAGCTGAATTCATACTTAACTCAGGGTATATTTAAAACCACAAGGACAGATGCTATGGGCTGGGCTTGGATAAGCTGGCCTCAGCACAGAACTGGTTCGGGGGAAAATGGCTGTATCCCATCTCTACAGCTGCTAGCACAACTCAGAGCAGCCTCACAATTATCTGTAGCCAGGAGGAGCCATTGCAACAGCTGAGACTTCACCTCCGTCCAGCCACTGCCTTTCCCTCAGCTGTGTCCCCTTCATTAGAAAGTGAAAAGCGTGGTACAAATCCATTTAATCCCAGCCAGGCAGGGGTCTCCCATGCTGGAGAAATGTGAAGGTGTTTGGGAGCCATTTGTACCATGCTCCTCAACAACAGCAATAACAGTTACAGAGTCAGCTTGTCCAGTGCACCCCGCGTCTTCAAGTTAGCCTTCAGATTTTTGTGCTCATGAGTTAATTTCAGAGCGCCCTTATTGAAACAGTCCAGCAAAAACTCAGATGTCCCCCCAACCCCTCAGCCCAGATGACGTGCGTTGGTTTCGTTTGCAGGCAGAAGCTGCTTGTCTATTTATTTATTTTTTAATTCAGTGATACTGTATTTTTCCCGACAAAGAACTGACAGTGTGTTTATCAGCAGCAGATGTGCCTGCTTTGGCTGAATTGCCAACAGATGCATTTAATCCTTTCTACAAGTGTCAGACTAGTTTTACCAATCGCATAGCGCCCAATTGAGAAACCTTAACTGAGGGAAAAATGCATGTCCACTTTGTTGTTTGGGGGAGGGAGGGTGGAGGGGAAATCCTGCAAACTAATTAGTGTGGCCAACCTGAGATGTCATTTCTGATCAAGCCACTTACTGCTGCTTTCAACAAAAGATCAGATGGCTTGTATTAAATGTGTAGTCTGAGACAGCTTGCCAAAGCATAGGTCACCGCTTCTATGGGAAGGCCCATTATAGACAGAATGAAATCACTCTGCCTCTTAAAAAGAAAAACCCATGGGCCTGTTTAGAGCAAATCTTGGTCTGTCAGCAAGCACAGCAAAGGGCCTTTCCAGGGAACTAATGGCTAACTGGAGCTGATGACCCATAGGAAATGCCTTGTTCCTCAGCTGCTAATGCTTCAGACATTCTTGCTGCACTTGGATGTTCATTTAGAGCCCTGTCGAAGTCAACAGACTTTGCCTCATGCCTCTGTGTGGAGGGTCTGGAAGGGTGCTGGTTTTCTGGATTTCCAGGCCCCTCATCAGAGTGAACATAGCAGAGATGGTTCAAAATGCAGATTAGCTTTGCCAGGGGGTATATTCAGATATCTCTTAATATCCTTGACTTCCTGACAGGCAAAGCAGGTTGGTGATGCATGGGTGTTAGAACTTGATCTGTACTGAAGAGGAGAAAATAGGGGCAAAACAAAACAGCAGAAATGTAGCACTTTAAAGACTAACAAAATTATTTATTCCGTGTTTTGCTCTCGTGGGACAGACCCACTTCTTCTGTCCCACCAAAGCTTATTACCGAATAAATCATTTTGTTAGCCTTTAAAGTGCTGCATTTCTGCTACCTTGTTTTGTTGGAGTACAAACTAACACAGCGACATCTCTGTTACTATTCAAAATAGGTGCATTTAAGTTCCTTTAACTTATCACCAATAATTTGCATTTTTGCCTGCCATTATCAATTTTTGCTGGCTGAAGACTTAAAACAGAAGCAAAAACATGATGAGGAAAGCAGGCATCCCGGCAGCAGTGAGAAAAGGAGAGGTGCTTCCCAGCTGTTCTGTGCTTTCTTCTCTAGACAAGACAGACCTTTTACTTTACTGTAAATAAAAAAGACAACTTGTATTGCAACAGTGTCAGCATTGACTACTTCTGTATGATTTGATGTTGCAGGCAGGTATGTTGCTTCTGCTTCCTAGATATATAGACACAACTAGCTGTGTGTGTTGGTGACAGTTATTGGGGAATTATAAGGAACAACTCATAGGAGGTTTTGACAGAGGAGTGAAAAAGAGAAGGGTCACAGATAGGTAAAGTTGCTGGAGTTCCTACTCCTGCTTTGTAGAAGCGTTGTTGCAACTAACAAAAATTGGTAGTAGATTTAAACAACATCAGTTCAGCAAAGTGCACCCTGCCTTATGGTCTAGAATATATAATCTGACTGAACGAAGAAAATCAGCCCATAATTTGGCCCAGTCATTGGCACTTGGCCTAACTTGAGTTTCAGCATGTACCTGAGCTGACCAGTACCAGATGGCAATCTGCCTGGGAAATGATTAAGGTCCAGTCATTCCAGATTACATGAGAAAACAGAGGGAGAAAGTCAGCTTTCTCTCTATAAGATTTTATTGAGAAGAAACTCTATACCTGACATGTATGCACTGGATACTTGTAATGCCTCTTAATATCAAATGCTCTTGCGTTACCAACCAGAGCTGGAAATGTAGTTCTATCTGCATTTAGTTTAGCTGTATATGAGCCATTTAATGAGGAAAAATAGTTGCTTTTAAAAGCAGATATTAAACCACTGAAAAGGGGCAGATCAGTCCACCGGCATAGCTCTATTAACTTCATGACGCAAAAGACAGCGCACTATTCATAGCTGTTAGGAGATTAGCTCATGATGTGTCAACATGAATAATAAAATGGGTGAAGATTATTCTTTGCTTTCCTAAGGGTGCATCCTCCTACCCATGTATTGTTTTATTCGGCTTAGTGGGACTGTATGAGTGAAATTAGCTAGTTGGTAATAAATGCTTATCTCGATTGTGCATATTGAGCTAGGTCCCCAGCTGATGTGATTCTGCAGAGGTCTGTTGCTGTGACCCCAGCCAAGGCTCTGGCCCACTGTATTATAAGCATTCACACTTTTTCTAAGTTAATCAATTAATCTCTATGCTACTTTCATTGTTGTAGGTGTGCTGGGGTGGGAGTGTCGGCTGTGGTTAGAAGGTTAAAGTAACCACTCACATGCATTAAATGTATTGGGCTAGGTTATGTAGCGTATGTCAATGGACCTCTCTCAGCTTACACCAGCTGAGAATCTTACTTGTGTCACTAAATATCATGTGTCACTTCTTTTAATTCGTCCAAAATTATGAACCAGCTGAGAAGCCCCAGTCGAAAGTGGGCAGGAGAAACTATAACCTGGATGACATATATGGGAATATAGAGACAGGGAACCTCCTATCACCAGGAACCCCCAATAACTAACCTCTGGCACTCACTGGCCAGTGTTTTCTCTCCCATACAATTTTTTTAGGAGGTTTGTGTCTCAAAGTTTTGGCAGCCAAGCATAATAGAGTAAGAAAGGTGTCAGGATGCATTTTGTCTCATACAGTAGGCTGCTGCAGGCAGAACGGTTTGAAATTTGTTGAAAGGCAGGTGACAGGCACCCAAGTAAAGAGTCTCACTTCCTTGAAGTGTGTTATGCTGGGCTGTGGCTGTTAATTTCACAAGCCCTGCTTGCGAGCGGGGAAGGGAGTCAGTGACGCAGTGCTGCTGCTGCAGCAGAAAGCCTTTTTGGTTTAAGAAGTTCTTAGGCTATTTCAACATGTTGCGTGTAATCCACTTAATTGTATGTGTAAGCTTGTCAGGAGAACTTCCAGCAACAGCAAATCAATAATGCCTTCAGAGAAGTGGCGGAAAAAAAAACCCTGGTAATGCAGCGCTTAGTCTTCCCGAGTCCAGAGGCTGATTTGATTCTGAGTCTTGATGGCTCAGTTAGAAATTAGAACAACAAATTCTAGATCTTCGTGTACAGTAAGTCAGAGGGGCATCGCGTGCCAGGCTGACAGCAGGTGTAGCAGAGTGTGTTAGTTTGGATTTACAAACCCTGCGGTACTGCGGTACTCCAGTTAATACAGTCCTGCTGGTGCCTGCTCTCAACATCAGAAGCTGATGGGCCCCATTCTGGGAAAACACATTGTGCTTTTGCACCTTCAGAGCTCAGTCCTGCAAGTTTTTCCTCCTGCCTGTAATCCTGGTGAATTGTATGAGAATCGGCGTACAAACAGGAGCCAGGGTTCTGCACTTTAGGGGGCTTGGTTCTAGGCATTGCGTTGAGGCTATGGAAACCAAAAGTGGAGATTTTTAATTGTTGTGGACTTTACAATAAAGTCACCTTTATCACCCAGAGCAATAAGAAACAACTGGATTAAGCGTAGCAAGTGAGATAGGAAACAGCAATTTTTCTTTTTCTTTCTTTATGTTAGAAAGTAAATACAGGCACATTTATTATGCCACTTAGGCCTTATTCTGCAAAGACTCCTGCATGAAATAAATCACATGCATGTGTGTTGTCCAGTTGAATTTGTCATCTCAACAGGGTATCACACTCCTCTGTTTGCAGTAATAACCTATGGGTGAAATGAGAAAAATACTTTATGGTATTTTAATCATTCAAGGCCTAAACCGTATAACTCCCGTAACTGTAAGTGATCTTGAAAACTCCTGCCTTAATTATTTTAAGAGGAGCTTAACAGAGCTAAGCATTTGATTCCCATGCAACGTTTATGGGATTTGAGCACCTAGTTCCATCAATCTTAAAATACCTCGCTTAAATATTGCAAAATATTTCTCACATTTCACTGAAAATATATTGTTGCAAAAATAGCTGAGTAGGAGCCCCTGTGAAGATGTTGAAAAACTCTCCTTTTTAATAAGGTTTTTATTCAAATGCATGACAGAGCTTAGTACAATGTTTCTCAACCAGGCGTACATACATGAACCCTTAGTGATAACCCAAGGTCTTCTGTGGGTACATTAACTCATATAGGTATTTGCCTGGTTTTGCCACAGGCTGCATAAAAACACTAATAAAGTCAGCACAATCTAAAAGTTCATTCAGACAATGACTTGTTTCTACTGCTTCATATGCCTTAACGCTGAAAGGTAAATACAGTATTTCTATTCCAGTTCATTTCTTTGATAATAAGACGGTAGAAAGTCAGCAAGTTTTCAGTGGTAGTCATCTCAGATATTTTTGCATGTTTTTTTGTAAGTGCAGTAAACTCGTTCATATCTGGCAGCCCTGGGTAGATGATGTAGTAGATTGATGCGGAGCTAGTCTACAGAAACTAAGCCACTCTGCACTGGATAGGGATAGATGGAAGGAAATAGTGAGAGAGGCATCAGACACCAACGGGCGCTGAGCCCACGGTTATTGATGATGAAGATGATGACACACACACACCCTACTCCCCCGCAAGCACTTGTTGGTGGGGATGCCAGAGAGCCACTTGCTGGGCTCAGGCATGGCCATTCTGGGGGCAGTGGCTGCTCAAGGAGCCACAGCCATTCAGGGAACTGTGGCCACTCAGGGAGCCACTGCAGTGGCAGGCACTGGGTGGGGAACTGCTCGGGGAGCTGCTGCCAGTGGCGCGCACTGGGCAGGAAGCTGCTGCTGGTTGGCTGCCATGCTGCTGCTCGGAGAACAACTGCCAGCAGTGGGCACTGGGTGGGGAGCCACTCTGAGGGTGGCTACCGTGTCACCCTGAGGGCTGCTGATATGCGGCCAGCTTGGCAGTCACTCCGGGTGGTGGGCATACACTCTCGGAGTAAGAAAGGGATGGCTGGGGCAGGACGGAATGCCAGTTAATTGAGAATTCCAGTTGTTTGAATAGCGGATAAAACAGAGTTTCCTGTAATGAGTTATTGAGAGGTGTGATTTGGTGGTATGCAAAACAAATCTGACTCCTGAAAAGGGTACAGTAATCTGGAAGTTCGAATGGCACTTGTTTCAAAACCTCAGATTACCTTAGGACCATGTTTCTCAACCAGTGGTATGTGAGAGAAGTCTGAGGGTAATTGTAGTTTTTTTTAAACAACAAAGCGGTCATGTAGCACTTCAAAGACTAACCAAATAATTTATGAGGTGATGCACAGTCTGTTCTGGTAAATTATTTGGTTAGTCTTTAAAGTGCTATAGTCTATTCTGGCAAGGCTATGATCTGAAGAAGTGGGTCTGCCCCACGAAAGCTCATCACCTAATAAATTATTTGGTTCATTTTTAAAGTGCTACATGACTGCTGGTTTGTTTTGGTAGAATACAGACTAACACGGCTGTCTCTCTGTCACTGTGATTTTTTTTTTTAAAAAGGGGTACTCTATAAAAAGCAGGTTGAGAAACCCTGGCTTACTGCATTATGCCGGCTAAAATAAGTACATCACTTAACAACTGTAACTGTATTTTATTTTGCTTTCCTGTGTTACAATTTATAGTTAGTTAATAGAATTGTTAAGTAAACTATGGACTGAACTGTGCAGCAGTATGAAATGGATGGGGTCAGATCCGCACTGTTTTAAGTCAGCAAAGCTTCATTGACTTCACTGATTTACAATTGCTGAGCATCTGGCCCCATGTCAATAACTCCTACATGACTGTTATGAAGTGCATTCCTCTTGATGCAGGTGGAAAACTCATTATTTTTAATTGAATTACATTGATGCATATTGAGAGGAAAACATACCAGTGTATCTAATAGATTTCAACAGCTGACTCGCTAATCTCATGAGCGTTTAATTTGCGGGAGGAGGGAAAAGCTGTGAAGGAAGCACAGTGGCTGCATGCTAGTCCTCTCTGTTGGTGGCTGGATTATAAATAGCAGTTCTTCTAAGAAAAGTATTTTCTGTCGCTTAGAGTTCTCACTGAAAAGTAACTTTAAGATATTGTAGGGACCAAATCCAGAAATTGCTCTTTCAACTTCCAGGCCAAGCTGCCACCAATGTTAATAAGAGCTTAGCATGAGTGAATACTGATTCTGCTTGAGTAATAACTAATTCTGCAATCACACAGGACAGTTTTACACAAGGTATAATGCCAGTGTGGCCTGGTGGATAGGGACGTGACCAAGAATCCAGGTGTCTTGGTTCTGTTTTTGACTTTGTTCTGATTTGCTCTGTGATTCCAGCCCAGACTCTGAAGGTATTTAGACGCCTGTGCCACGCACTCAAGGGCTTGCCTATACGGCCGGATAATGCAAATGACAGGGAAGTTATTTCTAAAACTAGCCTCCTACATGGTAATTAGTCTCTGTAGACCCTGCTGGTGATGTGCACCAGAGCTTCCCTGGTGTGCTTTAATGTAGGTCTGTAGCATTTCAGATATTATTTCCTTTAGCTCCAGAACTATGAACAAGTTTATAGTATTTTGTCCCAGTGAATGGATCAACAGACTTCTCCTTTTCTTTCTGTTCTCTGCCTAACAATAACCTACACACACCAAGGCCTGAGTACATGCAGATGGGCAGCCTTCAAGCTCTGCTGGAGTGAAATGCAGCTGTCACTCTCCAGGGTGAGTCACAGGAAATTTAATTTGTTGGGTGGAAAGAGTTAAATGAACTTTAACTGAAAAGCTCGCTCTCTCCCTCTCAGGGTAGAAAATAGCCAAGGGCAACAGCGGATGACTAATGTGTAGAATATTGCAATTAGTATAGCAAGGTACTTACAGGGATCAAATTAAAAAATTCATTAACGTACGCACTTAATTAAGAAACACTTTTCGGTTTACATGATAAATTATGACACCTATTAAATCTTCTAGTACAAGCTGTAATGGCTTCTTTGCTCCCGGGCAGAGAACTATTGCCTTTGAGGTCCTTTGACTCTCCCCCAGGACCAGAAACATTAGTTACAAGTGTATTAAAAACAATGCTGCTTTGCTGGAGAAATACAAGTTCTGCTTTATTGGAAACTAATTTAAAGTTAAGAAACTAGCTCCGGTATTAGGATGCTTTTGTGCCACAAACACAATGTGCATGGATGATAAATAAAAACTGACCTTGAAAAATTAAAAAAAAAGAGAAGGGAAAAAAAAGCGGTGATCACCCTATCACAGGAGTGACTCACAAAGGCAGGTCCGGATCAGCCATGCCGGGGGGACTGTTCCTTCATAGAGCCCCTCTGCCTCTAGCTAGACTCTGCCCAAGCTTAGGCACCTATTCAAGAGCATTATGTTGCAGAATATGGGTTAAATTTTAAGTTAGAATTAGGTACTGCTTTATCTCTCTTTCTCTTCTATGTATGTTTTTTTGTTTTTTTTTTTTAAAGAAGGAAGGAATTAAAGAAATAGAAGAAAGAAGAGTCCTAAAATAAGAAGCTGGAAATGACTCTAAAACTGTAGGTGACTATTGTCATGGTCCTACAGAATTTTTAAAAAACGCATTGTTGTTAATGATTTATTTACCTTGGCTAGAGGACGGAGTGGAGATCAGGGCCCCGCTGTGCTGGCCATTGTGCGGATACGTGGGAACAGATGAGGTCCTTGCTCCAAACACTGTACAGTGGAAATGAGCAAGAAAGGCCGAGGGTGGATGCAAGGAAGTATTATTATCCTCATTTGTAAAATGAAGAACCGAGGCATGGCAAGATCGAGGGCTAGATTTTTAAAGGTATTTATCACCAAGAGATACAAATAGAGACATAGTGGCATTTTCAAATAGGAATTAGGCAGCTATGTGCTTTTAGAAAGTTCCTTAAGGTGTCTAAATACCTTTACAAATCTGGTCCCAAGTGACTTATCCAAGGTCACCCTGAAAATCTGTGGCAGGGACAAATTTCCTGACTCTCATTTTGCTGCCTTCACCATACTTCCGTCCATCCTCTCTGCAGACTTGAAAAGGGAGGAATATTCTCATGTACATGAGGCAGTGTATGCGCCTTCTGGATGAAAAGCAGTAAGAGGAACAAATTTATACCTTATCGCTGCAAAGAGCCATTCTGTGCTTTCCTCTGTGAGGCAGGGTTGCTAGTGAGACAGAATGAACAGTCTGGGAGTGGCCTCAGATCCTTGCACGGGCAGGAAATCTGCCAGAAGTGATATCAGAATGACAATGGTAGAGCTGGCAGGAACCAGGTTATTTGTTTCAGGGAAGTTTTGTAGTTTTCCATTCTCAATCACACTGCACCTTATACCGTTAGTTAAGTCTGCTCGAAGTGAGAGTCCAGTCCCATATTCACTATTCACTTGGCACAAGTGTAAGTGACTGCATAAGACAATCGCCTGGAAGGCAAAGAGAGACTTGAAGTGGATAATAGGGGATTCTGCTGTGAAGGAGCACGTTCCCTCCATGTTTGCTCCAAAACCTTACTTCGGTGACTTCAGCCTGTCTGCAGTCCTCCGTGCCACACAGGGAAGGGTTGGACACTATGATATGTTTTTAGCTGGGGGTGTTGTTCCTTTCATTTTTTCCATTTGTGGGCAGAATAAATTTTGTTATGTGCATGGATGTACACCACTTGTAGAAGTGCATGCCACTGGCGGTGGGCTCTCTGGGCACTCTGCTAGTCAACAGGGCACCCTTTGTGTCTTTTCTGAGTGACTGCCCACGTGCTCAGCTTATAGGGAACACTGCCTGTGGGAGCTGATTATTTTTCAAAAAGAGCTCAGCATCCAACCCCTCCCATTAACATTTAGGCACCTAAGCAAGGGGGCCAGATTTTGTTTTCAGTGGGAGGTGCTGAGTGCTGAGCTCACTTCAAAATCTGCCCATTTCATATAGGTACCTAAATGAGTGTATCTGAAAATCTGTCCCCAACTGCAGTCGCTAACTGCTTCTGACACTCAAGACCTATGTTGTTCTCCCAGCACATTTTCTAAATTTAAATCCAGGGTTTTCATATTGCAACATATGGAATTCCTTTCACAAATCAACATTTGTCTAATAAAATGCATATGATTTGTAAGTAGCTAAAACATTTGTTGTTAATTAAACATTATTGGAATAAACAAGTGAATGCCACTTGGGTGAGAGCTAGGAATCATATTTGGTTGGTACGAGATATATAATTATAGCTCAAAGTTTAGCTGTTCTTTTTCCTCTCCAATTTACCTTAACCCCATAGCAGACTAGAAGCTTTTCCAGGCATTAGTTTACAACTATCAGTACTCTTCATCTGTTGTATACAGGTATATGCTGTAAATTATTGTTTTGGAAGTTTTTATAGACTCTCTCTTCTGGCAGGCAGAGGGTATGATTCTCAGGCTATTGAAGTCATTGGAAAGACTTGCCATTTACTTCATCAGCTTTGGATCTGCTCCTTGGTCCTATAAAACATATATTTGTAAGTCATGAGGGTAAAAAAATAATATTAAGATCTCAGTGTATTCAGAGCTATAGGTCAGATGCCAAGCAAATAGTTGCACTGGTATACACCTGTTCAAGATCTGGTTTTGGGGGTCACATCTTTTAAGAACCTACATTGTTGCTGTCTGGATGTGACATTACCCAGGGTACAATCTGGACCAACGAACTGAGTGTTTGTGTGTGTGTGTTCTAAAGCCAGCCAGCCCCACCTTGGCTTTTACCAGACTTAGTTATGCTGGAAGGGTGACCCCAACACACCTCCAGTCTTAGATCTTCCTCCAGAAATGCATGTTCTCTGTTGTCCTCTTGTGGGCAGTACAAATACATTGTCTGTTATTCCATTGAGATAATACAGCAGTTTTTTATTTATTATTATTAATTATAATTATTATTTTATTTATTAAACTCCAGTTTAAATACACTGGATGAGATGAAACACACAGGTTTATCAGCTATAGTGGGACATGAAGTGACTATAAGTAATGAGGAATAAAAGGCAGAAATGGTCACGAAAAAATAAGGATAAAATAGTTTCTTATGTAGCTGCTATTCTATATCTCCAGTGCAAAGCAAAATTACTCACTACATGCTCTAGCAGATTACTGAGTAAAGTCTCAGGTCAGGACCACCCCTCCAAGCACCCCCCATCCTGAGTCTACCAGCTGTTTTTCTTTACCATCGGAGGCTCAATGCCAAAGCCAGATGGGGAAGGAAATGAAAGTCATGGGGTGTCTGCCCCTTCTTTTTATAGTCCTGACCCTTGCAGCTGTCTGCAGAGGGATTTCGTTCAATATTTCACCCATTTCTGGTGTGATAATTGAGATATACACATTCAAACCACTCACTGAAGGTGTAACTGAAAGGGGAGGTTTGTTATAGTAATAAAATACTTGACACCAATGTTCCTTGTAGACTGTGTGCTTGGGTGGCCACCAAGCAGAGATTCAAATATTATAAAGCTGATGATTGGAGTGCCCACATCTGACACTTGGAGTTTTTAAGCCCCGGCTTGACATAGTCATGGCTGGGATGACTTGGTTGGGGTTGATCCTGCTTGGGGCACAGGGCTGGACTCGATGACCTCTTGAGGTCCCTTCCAGCTCTGTGATTCTATGATTCTATGACACCATGGTCATGTCTACACTTGGGCAAAACCTCGAAATGGCCGTGCGAATGGCCAAATTGGAGACTACTAATGAGGCGCTGAAATCAGCTGATAGGAGTAAGGGGATTTTGATGTTTCAACATTTGCAGGGTCCTTTCAAAAAGGACCCCCCTATAGACAAGCTGTGCATGAGCGAAATGCAGCACTTTCAAAGTGCCGTGGCCAGCGGCATGCTAACGAGGCACTGAATATTCATTTCAGCACCTCATTAGTATTCTGTGATTTGGCCATTAGCGTGGCCATTTCAAAGTTTTGCCCAAGTGTAGACGTAGTCCATGTGTTTCTACTGATGGTGCACATCCACCAATGCCTCAGTGCATATAACAAAATGTATTCTACACAAGTATGAAGAGAAAGAAGGATCATTGTTTGACACTGATGCTGTTTCAAAGAAATAAACAAACAAAAAACAAAAAGATGAAAGGCAATTTTGGGTTGCATCCACAAAGGTGCATCATGCAACTCCTGAGAGGATTTTTCCTCAGGTGGAGTACAGTGTTCAATTTTGATCACCACTGTGTAGAAGGGATGAAAAGAAACTGGAAAGGAGTCAGAGGAGCATGGTAAAGATGATGAAAGGGATGAAGTGCAAGCCATACAAGCAAGGGCTGAAGGCACTGGATGTGTTTAATTTGGAAAAGTGGTGAGTAAGAAAGGACATGTTGATTGTTTTCTAATATGTGAAAGGCTGCCATAAAAAGGATGGACAGAAATTGTTCTCTGGCCACATAGGACAGGACAAGAGGTAGTGGGTTCAAATTACACCATAACAGATTTAGATTAAATCTCAGGGGTCGGGGGACTTCCTAATTAAACTGTAAGGTCAACGGAACAAACTGACTAGAAAAGTTGTGGAATAACCTTCACTGGAGGTTTTTAATAGGACGCTAAGTGGCCATCTTTTTAGATGGTTTAGATCCAACAACTCCTGCATCTTGACAGAGAGTTACACTAGGTGACTTTTGTGCTCCCTTCTCACCCTATTGTTCCGTGATTTTATGGCACACTGCATTGTGCAGCAATGGCTTATTTTAAATCTCCTGATTCTGAAAGGCAGCAATATTACAACCAAAGGCTTAGGTGAAAAATCCAATTTGAAAGCCATGGCTGGTCAGTTCCCAGTCTCTGCTAATGTGAAAATCTCCAGCTTGGGGTGTGTCTATGCAGCAGCGTTATTTAGCAATAAGCTGTTCTGGAAGAGATTTTCCAGAATAGATTATTTCAAAATACTGCTGATACACACAAAATGCATTTTGTAATAGCTACTTTGAAATAGGACATCTACCCGCAGTAGAGCCATTGGATGCACTTTGACTTATTTCAGAATAGGTTCTATTCCCTGTCCAGGCTACGTCTACACCACAGACATCTTTTGAAAGAAGCTGTTTTGGAAGATCTCCTCTGAAAGAACATCTCTTGAAAGAGGGCGTCCACACACACAAAAACAGATCAAAAGAGTGATCTGCTCTTTCAAAAGAGAGCGTCCACGCAGCCCCCACTCTTTCGAAAGAACAGGCCAGGTGTCGAAAATGAAAACTGTTCTTTTGGAAGAAGGCCTTGTGGAGCGTCTACAGACGTTTTCTTACGAAAGAAGTTTTCGAAGGCTTGTGCTTTCCCTGAAACAGGAAAGGAAGAGTGATTTCGAATGGAGCACCACATCCTTTTGATTTACTTTTGAAAGAACGCTTTTTGTGTGGTCCCATGGTCCATGGGCTCTTTCGAAAGAGCCCCCTTCTTCGAAAGAACTTGCTAGTATAGACGCAGCCCTACACAGCCCCTATTTTGAAATACTCATTTGAAATAGTCACTATTCCTCATGGAATGAGGTTTACCTGTTTCCAAATAAGCCAACCACTATTTCAAAGGAGCAGTTGTGTTGCGTAGAGGCCAGCAAAGTTATTTTGAAATAACTTTGCTATGTAGACCAAACCTAGGACTAGTGTGCACCCCTTTCCTTCATTGTGTTTGTTTACTCACCTGAGTAGTCCTTTTGCTTGGAGGACTACTTCTGTTAGCAAAAACAACCAATATGAATAAGAGGTACACAATCTAGTTCATAGGTACAGTGCTTGTAATAGTTTTTATTGATCCCTGTTGCTAAGGAGTTACTGACGACTTGTTAGTTTGCATGGAAATAGATAAGTTAATTTGAGCTATGTATTGTATATTCTCAATAAAATGTATTAGGCCATCACTTTCCGTATTTGTAAAGAATCAGTTGTATTTTTAGGTGCAGCTAATAATTGCAGCTATGGAGTCTGATCCAAAGCCTATTGAAATAATTGTGATTTTTTTCCCATTAACATCAGTGTGCTTTGGCTCAGTAAGTTTTCTCTCTGTGTGCTTCTCTCCGTCTTCTTGATGGAACCATTAGTGGTCCCTGTGGCATGTACGATAACATGCTAGAGGGAGTTATGTAGGTGTCTGTTTACAGTCTTCGATCACTGTGTGACACGAGACTAACAAAATCTTGTCATTACAGATGTTCCCAGTACACTCCAGCATCTTTAAAAAAAATCTCCCTGCACAAAACTGCGAATGCAGTACTGGTTCAACTGGGAACTTCTGGGATTGATTTACTATTCAATGTATATGGTCCTAAAAGGTCAGTGAGTGTTTTAGAAGTGTCATTTTGCAAACATGCATGTTTAAGGCCTCCTTTTCAGATGGACTGAATTTTTCCATGTCTGAGACAACTCTGAGAATCTCATTTTCAGCAAGTGCTAAGCACAAGTTGAGTAAAAACTGGACTCTTTTAAAGTGTCTGATGGGCATACTTCAGAAGAGAGGCCCTCAAAATCCTTAGTCACTTTTTGAAACTGTTGGCCTGCATGTACAAGTGTGATTCCTCCCCCCACACTCACTATAAATAGGGTGACCAAATGAACCTGTGTTGGGGGCTTTTTCTCACAGAGGCAACTATCCACCTCCCCTTCCCACAAACACAAAAAAGTGTCCTTAATATTCACACTTCCTCAAGTTCCCTTTCCTATAATCCACCCATCCTAACGCTTCCAGCAAAGACAAAGGACCTCGTCTTCCCTTTCTCCATTGACACAATTCAGGCCCCAGATCAAAAAGCACATCAGCTACAATAACTGCTTGTGTGTATTGTGGGTCTGACTATCCATCTGCCAGCCACACCCATGCAGGCCAGTTCTGTAGCTGAGCATGAATGCAAAGACGAAAGACAAGGCTCCACTGTAAAATTCAGAAAAAAATTTCCTCGTCTGTCTTCATGTCATTTAATGTCTCTCTCTCTCTCCCTCCCTCTAACCTTTCCAGGGATTTCTTTCTTCTTCATCCTGCTGGAAGTAGTTCAGAATACTGATGAGAAAATATTTGGTCTAAAGCCAATCAGTCACTTTTGGTTAATTAATTGGAACGGTGATTGGCAAAAACCCCAGCCCAAATTTTTGTAGGTAATTTATGACCTAGGTAATCGTTTACTCGTAGATAATTTTCTGTGCCTGTAAGTAGCAAAAGATGATGGGTAATTTGATGCAGATGCATCCGTAACAGCCCCACCCTAGGAGGTTGCCGTTACTTAGTACATTATGTTTGTTTATATAGGACCAGATTCTAACTCCAACTACACATGCAGGGGTGTAGAGGAGAGTAACATTCCCCCTTGCTCCCCTGCACTGGTGTCCTGGGTTTCCATAAGCAGCAGTAAGTGGGTGCTAGATTACAGTTACTCCCACTGAAATAAGTAGAACCTGGAGTGCAAAGGCAAAGTACTGTCCTCGTGAATGTGCTGGTCAGACACGGCATGCAGGCCTGAGCTGTAGTTGTGGGGTGTCTGAATACACAGATGGTGTAGGGCAGCAGAGAATGACTACTGGTCTGGAAGAGGGGAGAGATTGCATCTCAGGACTCACCTAGGGGCTCCTTGTGCCGTTTACACCCATGGCAATATCTAGCCCGGGGGTGGCCAACCCATGGCTCTCTTACCCATGCGGCTCTTTGAGCAATGCAATGCAGCAGCTGCCCAGCCGCTCACTGGGAGTGCTTACCGCCACTCTGCGCATGTGCCCCAGTGCATGGAGGGAGAAATGCATGGCGGCAGTGGCTCTGGTGAGTCTGAGGCATTGAGTTAGAGTCGGGGGATAGGTAGGGAGTGCCTGGCTCAGGGGCGGGGTGAGGAGAGGGGGATTAGGTTAGAGTGGGGGCTGGGGTGCCTGGTTCTGGGGGAGGGGGAGGGCATTGAGCCATTTATTACATATTTATTTTTATCTATCTATATCTCCTTTATATATAACTAGATAGAGATATTATTTATTGACATAGAGCGAGCTAGATAAAAATAAATATATACCTGGCTCTTTGCACACTATCCACAGCTATTTTGGCTTTTGGTATCTAACTGGATGGCCACCCCGGCTTTTGAAAATCTGATCTGTTATGCAAATGCAGGGGTGGGCAGGAGATGGGGCAGCAGGCAGGGCAAGAGGCAGCCCCAGGTCACCTCCTCATTTGAGAAGGCTCCTCACCCTGAATGAGTGGTGGTGTGACCTGTCCCATGCAGCTGTAGCACCGGTCCAATGTGGACATCTATCATCTCCATGGCAGTTTTTCTAAAGGGATGGGACTGAGTTTCAGATTTTATCTCTGGTGCCTACAAACTTTTGACCTGTCCAGTGGTCATGGAAGGGCTTTCCAGCTAACTCATTGGCCATCCAGCTAGTTCCTCCATCTGGATACTGTTATCATTGCCTCTGTCTTTAGCACCAGTTCTGTATGTTGAGTGTTTTTGACTTCCATGGATTTCCTTTTCATTAGTGGCCCATCCATGTATAGGATTGTGGCTAAAGACAATGGCAATTGTAATGCAAATAGAGAGCTCTGAGTGCTCCTTAAGTACCAGAAGATGGCAGAGAAGAGAGAAAACAAGAGAAGGGTAGTGCGCAGATGGGAATGTCCAGAGGGGTTGGGAGGAAGGGAAAGGAGAGAGGGAGAGAGAGAGATCAGGGTAAGGCTTGAAGTGTTTGTTCTTTTAGAGCTGCCCTGTTTGATATCTGGGTTGTGATAGTCCTTAACAAGATACGATGGCTTGGATTGTTTCTGTAAACACATTTAGAATTGTAATGGTTGAGGAAAGTAGCAAAATGCTGTGTATTTTAATGGGTAATCCAAATGCCTTGGTTGGCTTTGATAATCTCAGCTGGAATGGATACCAAATTGAAATGGCACTAATCTTCCAATGCTGCATGTTTCCGCAGCCCACTTAGCATCTAAGTGGAATGAGCCAACATCAAGGATATAATATGGTTGCGTCAATATTTCTATGTTAGTCAGGGGTTTGATGGTTTCATCTGTGGCTGACATGGCTATGAAGTCAAAAGCCCTAGTGTAGGTTAATACAGATGGTTGCTGGTACAGATTATGTTGTATGTTTTGGGGTGGGTGGGAGAATTGTGACATTCTGAGATGTAATCCAGACCAGTGAGAGGCTGTGTTATCATTGCCCTTCAACCCTGTGCGCCTAACTATGCCTTGCTGCTGTAGCTCCCAGCCTGGATGCTCACACGCAGCCATCAGCATGCAGGTGCCCCAAATTTTTGTGTGTAACTACAGCTGGTCACACACTGGACTTTTCCAGCCTGGGTTGCAACTGCAGGTGACCCCCAACACACTTCCAGTTCTGAATTTTCTCCTAAAAATGTATGTTCTATCCAGGCCTTTCCTGCATTTTCCAGAGATATTGGGTCCGTTGTCCCTGCAAGGGAACAATACACAACAACTTGCCACCTTAAGTGAAGTTACCCAGCCAGACAATGCAACTTCAACCTACTGGATTGGCGTAAACGGTAGAATGAGTTCACTAGCAAAGGAAGAGAGGATTTTTAAATGAATATGAACAGAAGACAATAAAGTCAAAAGTGGTTATAAGAGACATCAAAATAAAATGCTTGATGACACTAGAACTTGGCAAACTAGATTTGGTTCAAGGAAAGGATCTTTCCTGATGCTTCGGAAAACTTTACTGGCCAAACTCTTCAGGTCAGGATCCCTTTCACGAAGTCCAATAGTTTGTGTCTTTTGTTGTCGTAGGTGCAAAGATGGCCACGTGGGGTGTTTGTCCCTGCTTTTATTGTTCATTCTGCTTTTGAAATGAAAACTCTTCAGAGACTCCTTGGTAGACATTCTTTCAAGCTAAGAGTATGCTGTCTCCTGCTGAAAGAAGTCCCATGCTATTTGTCCTTGTCTGTTTGCTGATGTGCCTATTTATTTTATCTTCTGCCTTATCCCATTGGTTGTCTGATGACTTTGCTTCTGGTTTTCATGTAAATTTGAGGTAAACACCAATTCCCTTGTTTACGACCTGCTTGGGCTGATTTGTCTTAATGAGTTTGATGAGAATTTAAACATGTACCTTTAACATTATACAGGGCCACTTCTTAACTTCACAAACAATGCTGCTAGCTACCTTTCCTCATGGTGTTATTAACTCTTCAGCTGATACCTCACAAGGCATTTTGTATGAAGCATATTGCAGTAGTGTGAAGGGTAGGAATAAAGAGATGCATTTGGTCATGTGGGGAAGAGGGCTAGAATATGTTATACAAACAACCCACAGTTTTGTAGTATAAGGTGTAGAATTGCTATGTTGCTGTATCTACCAGGCCAGAGTCTGAAATGTTCTCCACTGGTAAAAAGCAATATTATGAAATCCAACAGGCAAACCAACTGAAAGAGCGAACCCTGTCCTTTCTTTGTGAGTGTGCAGAGTAGATGGGCAGTAGAACCTTTAAGGGGCTAGACAGGATTGGGGTGGGAGCATGGTGTAGGAACCCCCTGTGCAATGCAGGGCCTGCAGAAGGGGAAGGTTGGGGTTTCCAGCCAGACTGTCCCTCAGGGAAGGAGGATCTGGGCTGTGCACTACATTCAAGAACTTGGGCTTTAATTCATTAGAGTCATTCCCACAAAAGCTCCCTTCGCCATTGGTGGTGGGTATAATGAGTAGGGGAAGGCAACTCCCTTCCAAACTGACAGACTGGCCCTGCCCAAACTCTGTCCTCAGCCCCACTTCAGTGCATCTCCCCCAAAACTTACTTGACTTGCACTCCAGTTGGAGCACAGGTCATCTACAAGTCTCCTCCACTTCACTCTGTCTCGAGACAAAACTTCTAGCTGACTCCAGGAGGCCCCAGTTGTTGTCCTTCAAATTTCAGTAGCTCTTCTCCACATTGTCTGAGGTCTTCCTCTTTTGTGTTTTCCTTGCGGGTTCCATGTGACAGCTTGATGGTCTATGCTGGATGATAGTTTTCTGAGCATGTGGCCTAGCCATCCCCACTTTCTTCTCTTGATTTGAATATCAAGTGGTTCTTGTCTTGCTCTGTTCCAAAGCTCCTCATTTGTGACCAAGTCTTGCCATGTGATGTTAAGGATGTACCTCAGGCATCTGTTTATGAATATCTGTAGCTTATGATTTGAAGACTTTTTAGTACACCCATACAAGAGTGCACTCTTCACATTTGTGTTGAAGATCTGCAGTTTCATCATTGCAGATATTATTTGTTAACTCCATATGGGAAGAAGAGTCTTGAATGCAGCTTGGGTGAATCTCCCCCCAAGCTATCTGGGATTAGGCCTGTTGTGAGGGCTGGGTACTGCCCACCCTCCATTTTCCCCAGGGCGGCAGCCAGAGCTGGGAAAGGCTGGGACCACACACCACCCACTGTACTGTCCCCAGGCAGTGGCTGAGTAGGGGAAGGCTGGAGCTGTGTGCTGCCTGTTCTCACCTACTCCTGGGACTGGGGAAAGATGGGGCCACATGCCACCTGCTCTGCCCCACCCACCCTATGCTCAGGTTGGTTGTAAGTGTTGCCCTCCTTCCTTACCTCCACCCCGCTGTTCTCAGGTTTGGAAGCAGGAAGGCTGGGGCTATGCACCACCCACTGGGGGAGGCGTGGCCTGTCCCTACAGCCTGGGGAGCACTTGACTTCCACAGGACCTCAGGAATCAGGGGCAGAGCTGAGAGCTTGCTTCCCCTAGCTCCAGGTTCACCTTCCCCCCATGGCCATCACTGTTAGTCTTGTGTTCTTGAACATTTGGAATGAAGGCTGGAAATTACCAAGGAGGGCAATGTTTTAGGTCAGAAATGTTTACCTGGGAGGGAAAAACTCACTTTGGAAGATCTTTCTGACCCAGGACTTGGTGTGGATGTGTAGGAACAAATTCTCCATGGCCTTGTACTGTGTGAAGTCATTGACAGCTGTGCAAAATAAATATAAAATGCAAACCTTATTGGATCAGGCCCCAGGATGAGGTATTTTGTTGCAGACAAGAATATACTATGTTAGACACTTTCCCATCACTGCCCCTATGGCGTTCCATAGACTCAGTTCAGAATTTTTTTCGTGTTTTCCAGGACTATAATTAGCTACATCATGAAGTAAGGTCATCAGTTTAATAGGTAACTAGATGTCTGCTGGTGTACTTTTCACTTGTTACAAAAACACATGTAAACCCCAATCTTTCAATCGCTCCATTAATCACTACTTCACAGCTTTGCTACCCTATCAGCTGGATGCCTGTGCTGCAGTTTTACCTTGTGGTAGTTTTACTGTCCATTGTAGTTGGAAGCAGAAAGCAAATTAAATGATTTGTACCAAGAGACTTCATTTCTGTCTGGACCAGCTCTCTCCTACCACATCTCTGCTTTGTATACCAGTAAATATGCAAGCCATGCTTAGTAAAAGTCACAAAAGTGGTAGGTACTGAACAATATTCTCTGTAAAATTCTTCTGTTTGCCTACCACCCATTATCTTATGACCCTTCTCTAGGAAGCAGAGGGATGGTAGGAAGGTTGGTATTCAGACTGCAAATCTAGAAAACTGGATTCTATTACTGTCTTTCTGAATAAGCCTGTGAACCTTTCTATGGCTCTGTTTTCCTCATCACTCACATACGGGGAATACAACACTTTATATCACTAGGCACTTGCCATCCTTTGCAATGTGCTTTGGCTGACTGATCTTTCCTTAGCCTCAGTCTTAAAACAAACAGGCAGGAGGGTGCGAATGAGCTCATTCCATCTGGAAGCACCAGTTAACAAGGGTTCATAAGTTGTCTGTGCATCAGAAGTGCTCCTCAGTTTATATGCCCTCCTGTTAGGCTACTAGGATAACTCAGTGTTGCATTTCGTAATCAGTCCTACTGCGGGGTAGGGATCGTATCCTCATTATTTGGGGGAAATTGAGAAAAGAATAGAAGATGAGTAAGAGCTAAGATGGGAAGAATAACGGAAAGATGTTAGTGGAGTGAGGCAGAACAAAAACAGAGAGAAAAACTCCACTTCTTAGTGATGGAGATCACACTCTGCCCCTTCATGGGGTAGTACTTCTGGAACACCACACGGCCCTGTCTGCTGTGCTGCCAGTTGGCCATTTTATTGAGAAAGTCACCAGCAGTCTGGACACACTCTATCAACAGAGCAGATCTACAGAGCGATCTGTGTTTGTGTGTGGCTGCAATCTGTTGACAGAAGTTTTGTCAGAAGATATTTTCTGACAGAAAAGTCTGTTGACTGATCACTGTAGTGTAGACAGACTTGTAGACAATGAAGTCACATTGCTATAAATCTGGAATTATCAGGGGCAGAATTTAGCTGTAGTACTGCTGTGAGAAGTGACCATTTAGAATCATGATGTTATGGGAACATTCATGTTTTAGGTGACGTCAGGTCCCTTGGCCCTGATTCTCCCCAACCTTGCACTTTGTATGGTCATTTTCACCAGTGCAAAATATTGTAAACATCACTGCTCTGATTGCCACTTTGCACTGGCATAAATGGCAGCACGTAATGCAACACCAGGTCCCCTTTTGTGAAGTAGAGGGAAATATATTTCTGGTAATACTTAACAGTCCAGAGAAATCCCTGTTGGCCTGTTCATGAGTTCAAATTCCAGTTTTATGTTGCAAAGCACCAAGTGAAGGCACTGAAAAACAAGAGGGATAGATCACGAACTGTGCTCAGCACCCATAAAACTGACAAATGTCTGATTGGAAGACCATAAAACTGATGGGTGTGTAGAGAGCAAATATTTCCCCTTCTTACAGGAGTAGAGCTTTTGTTTTGGCTTGGCTTTTTTGGTGGGAGGGGTGTTCTTCTAACGCTGTTTACTTTCCACAACTCTGTCTCACCCCATTTAATTATTTTGTCCAATATAGAGATAAAAAAGCACTGATCCCGTGAGCAGAAAGGCAGCAACTCTGGAAGAAAAAAAAAGAGAAAAGAAAAGAATAAAACCAGACAAAACCTGATTGCTTAGCAACCAGAGTGAGTTATTCTTTCCTACTAGATGCTCTCCTGAACTAGTAGATACTATAATATTGTGTGTTTCTGGGGCACCACTGTGAGGGTCAAATCAGGGTGAATGGCTTAAAATAGGGCTACTTACAACCTAAGACTGAGGGTTCTCCTCTATAAGGCACATTAAATCAATCACAAAGAGTATTTCTGTTGACCACGCCAGATAGCAAGAAGTCACACATGCGATTCCATCAGACTCTCCAGCTTCTTCTGTACCACAACCCCGATCCTCCTTACGCAAATGAGAGGGTATGAAAACTAATATCACCAAATTCTAACAGGTTCTTCCAATCCCAAAGGACCAGCCACATTACCAGATATATTTATGAGCTCAGATCTTACCCAAAAGAGCACACTATGCTAAACCTGTAGAATCTAAAGGTTTGTTAGTAGAAAGGAAAGAAAGAAAGAAAAGGCTGAGAGTAAAATTGTTAAAGGAACCAAATTACATACACCAATTACAAAGTTCTTGGTGCAGACTTGTATCAGAGATGGAAGTAATCTGATGGTTTTTAAATCTCTGGAATACATCCTTTGTTACGATGGGTCATCAGTCCTTTTGGGTCAGTCTGTAGGAAATATGTTACCAAAATGGTTAGCTGGAATGAAGAAAAAGATGAAGGAGCTGTTACGGCCCTCTATATCCTTGCTCACGTGGAGTGAATTCCATTGTTCTTGCTGTCTGAAAGTATGCCCAAGATGGAGTTTGTCACGTGAGCAAGTCACCTGTCCATGCATGACTCAATCCTTTTTTAGGCCCCATCCTTGTTTGTTTGATTGTTCATAGAGTTCCTCAGAGGTGGATTGGCACCATGTAAGGCCCATTGTCTTCCAAGTATTCCCGTTCACTTGACTAGCAACCATTTCACAATAGGTTAGCTAAGCCTCCTGTTGAGGTTTCCCAGAAGCAAACCGTTGAAATACAAGTATGTATCCAATACTCATAACTTTAAATACAAAAATGATACATGCATATGATTAGTATAAACTGAATTAGTGAATCATAAGCTATAAATGTTTCACTTTGTCCACTTTGCACAGGATTTGGTGCAAATATATAACAGTGATTGCAACAATGTTTTGTATTTTCCCATCAGAATCCAATAGTGTCACAAGATACTTACCTTCCTGTTGGCTTTTTTGCAGCTGGGACTCTGTTCCCTTTATTAAGGCATTGACAGGATCCAGGCTGCATTCTCCAATGCAGATGTGGCTACTTTGTGCTATATTGTTGATTTATTCCAGCTATGAAGCTGGTTAACTGGTCCAGGGAGGAGCACCGATGTGCAAGGCTTGATTCTCCAATGGGCTGACATAGGGCCTCTTATACCACTCACCTGACCTGCTGCCAAGTTTACACAGCCCTGTGCCAGCCATATCCTCTGGTCTGCTTTCAGCTTCCCATAGCCCTGGCAGAGCAGGGTAAGTTAAAATAGCTGCCTTAGCACAGAAAAGTGGGAGTTCCCTGCACATCCTGGCCTTTGCCATTGTTGGAATGGAGCATTAAACTTTGGAATTTCTAATCTGATTTATATATTCCAAAGTTTAATGCTCCAGTCCAACAATGGTAACAGCATTTATATAAATATGAAATAATATATGGCAATATACCTATCTTACAGAACTGGAATAAACCTTCAGAAGTCGTTGAGTCTTGTCCCCTGCCCTCACTGCAGAACCCATCTCCATCCCTGACAGATTTTTTTTTCCTCAGAAAACAAGCTCCATTTGTTCCAGATCCCTGGGTAGCCCCCTCAAAGGTTCAGCTCCTAACCCGGGGTTTAGGAAGCCAATGCGCAAAGCTCCAAGCTCTCTCTCCCACTCACCTACATAGAAAGTTTAATAAAACAGCAGCTTTTTACAATAAGGGACTGGGTATGGCCCATGAGACAAGGAGAAGGAAACATATGTTTGCTACCCACAGACATTGCAGAACTGAGTGAGTGTGAGTTACTAAAAGGTACTTTGCATAATATTGTCAGTGAGACACAGCAGATGGGGGCTTAATGTATTGTTTAAATCATGGAATCTCTGAACACTGTCAGGGATTCTACAGTGATAAGGTTGGTTAACTTTAAAGGGAAAGTTGCTAAATTATTGCCTGCTTACTTTTCAGCTGTGAAAGATAGTTCTTATTACAAAATTGGAGTGCACTTTGCTTGGGATAGGGCCTCTGTGAAACTGGTCTAAAGGGAGCCTGGGATGGGGCGGACCAGGCTCTGAAGTCAACTTCAGGAGGCTTGTGGCCTTGCCTCAGAGAAACAATAGAGAGGTCCTCCAAGCAGGCTAGAAAAATGGCCAATCAGAGGCTGGAAGGGCCTTATAAAGGGAACTACTGGACCAGCATCAGTCAGTGACTCTGAAGACCTTTAGCTGTGGAGACGGGGTGACTGACTCGCTGAGGGAGCAGCAGCACCATGGACAGCTCTGTGAGGCATGCTTACTTCTGCTGATGGCTATGATGTATCTGAGATAAAGCCTTGAGGTAAGGGTGAGGAAGGAGCAGCCCTGGGGGCACCACTCTCTAACTGAGTGGGGAATGGACTGAGGGAACAGACTCAGACTAGGCTGAGCCCTTGTTAAAGGCGTATCACAGAAGGATGTTGTGTGACCACACACAGGCTGTGTGACTTGTCTGGAGGTCTAAGTTGCCAAAGAGGCTTGTGGCTTTGAGCAGGCCGAGTGCAGGCACATGCACTTGGCTAGAGGCAGTGGCACTAGAGAGAAACGAGTGCTGCCCCATGACATGGTCTCTGATTGTTGTGTCTCACCGATTCCTATTTGCACAGCCTCAGCTTGCAGGTGAAAAGGTGGTAGTTCACCCACCCGATCCCAACTGACAGCCCTGCAAACTAGTCAGGCCCTGAGAGCTCTTTCCTCCTCGTGCTTCATCAGCATTAATAGAGATGTTGGCTACCAATTTCGTCCTCCCTTCCATATGTGCAATTATCTGTCTAGCTTGCGGTGTGTCTGCATGGGGAAGTCGGTGCAGCATACGCTCTGGTGTGAATTCAAGTGCATTATCCACTCCACACTAACAACATTTGGGGATGCTTTGTGCTGTGTGGCAAGTGCCTTTGTGAGCTTTGGCTTAATCTACTTCCAAAGTGTGGAATTAGTATGTCCCCGTAGGGGGTTATTCTGGACCTAGCTAATGCACAACAGGTGCTCAGCATTAGCTACTTTGTTCTAGGCTTCTTCCCCACATACACAAGTCCTTAGGGTTTTATACAGCTGCCCTTCACCAAGGCATCTGAATGCCTCTGATTTGGCAGCAGGTTTGGAAATCCAGTAACCCTTTGTAGGATTTCACAGGGATATTTGGCCTCCTGAACCTTTGATAAAGCTTGTGCTGAAAACTTTGCTCCCACATATTTACCGCGTATGTAATTGGCACTCTGTCCAACCCAGGCCTTTAGCACTTACTATATTTAAGCCTTCATTGTGGATGTTCTCAACAGACAAATAGAGTTGTAAGACATAAAACCTCTTATGCAATAAAGAAAAGCCCTTTTCTGAGGCTTGGTATCTCTTATGCAGGTGCATCCACGTAAAGCTAAGATCCTGATTCTGCAGCCCATCCCTAAGCAGCAAAGCACTGGAAAGCTGTGCTGAATTGGCACATCAGTGGCCACTTCAGGGGCTTCCCCTATCAGCTGCTAAAGATAAATGATCTGGTACATGTGGAACAAAAGAGACTTGAGCCAGTGGAAACTATCTTTTGAGAGTGATGCTTTTGAGGGGCATGAGAAAGTGGGTTGCCTGACAAACATTTTCATTGAACTTACATAGCATCATGATTCCTCAGAGGTGTACAGTATGTGGGTGATCCATATGCATTGGAATGAAAACAGCCAGCAGTGGCTCTTTGCCGTCATGCACTTAACCACTGCACAGGTATCCTGGCAAGGATAAGCTCATAGTTGATCAACTATAAAACAACCCATATGGATTAGGTACATATATAAATTACTGGCTTGTGAATGCTTGTGGATATGATGTTACACTTAGAATTGTTTAAAATTAGGTGTGTCTCTGAGGCTTGATACTTCCTCTGGGGCAGTGTGCTCTCCTTATTTGGGAGTGTACTTTAATTTTGAACTCACACCAATTTAAATCCAGATTACCACCAATGAAGTCAAGCATGTGCATTCGAGGTGACTCAGGCCTGCCAGCTCGCCTTCCACGATCTTCTGTAAATAGCCTTGTAGCTAGAAGTCTGTAAGAATCTCCACTGGGAGGCTCTGTGTGTATAACTCCTTGTATTTCTAGCTCTGCTGAGATGAAAGTTGGCACACATAGAGTCTTTGCTTGGATTTTTTGTTGTTATAAACTTTGCCAAAATTTGGTTTGGCTATTTTCATCTTATGCAAGTGTGAACCATGTTATCTGTTTAAGTTGCTTCTTTGCACTTCCATGAATAAAAAAATGGCTTTAATTAAATTAAAAAGGCACTCTGACAAGTGATTTGTCTATAATATGTACTTATGGTTTGTGGCATTTTAAAGAATAAATAACCAAGATGTTGAGGTTTAAACATTGGCTGCTGCACATGGGCTGTCATTTTCTTCATCAGAAGAGAAACACTTCTTGGCTTGTAGGCTTGGGTCCTGATCTTGCATTCTTTGTACACCTGGGTCTAGCACTGGCCTGGAAAGGAGTTAAGGCTGCATAAGGGAGGCACTTTGTCTGCAGAAGACAGCCTAGAATTTATTTAGGCTGTCAGTGCAGGTTATTAAGTAAATCCAAAGGTAAGATTGTGACGAGAACTGATTAGTCAGGAAAGAGACAAAGGGCTTGTCTATACTACACAGAAGATCAACCCAGGGTTCGATTTCCCATGCCTGGTAGAGAAGCATGAAACTGAACTATCTGGGGTCGACAGTTGACCCCTGTACTCCTCGATATCATAAGGAGTAAAAGAGGTCAAGGGGAGAATTTCTCCTGTTGACCTCCTTCCGTGAATATGGCCAGGTTAGTTGATTGCAGATAAGTCGACTCCAGCTATGCAGTTACCATCGCTGGAACTGCATATCTACCACTGACTTATCTGCCTACTGTAGACCTTCCCTAAGACAGACCAAGTTCCACCCCAAGTTCTGGAGGAGAGGTATAAATAAGTAAGCTGAAGCAGATGGGCAAAGAGTAGGCAGAGTCTTTGCTCCAGGCCCACAGTGCACCAATCAGGGCAGTTGAGCCAGCAAGGCAAAAGGAAATAGTAATTTACACCTGGTTCAGAATAGCTGCCCATTGCTATCCCAAAACAAGGAGGAGCAAAGAAATAATGTCAACCACAGGGATGTCTACGAAGCCCTGTGCCTTCTGAGGTGGTGGTCTTGCTGGTGCAGAGCAACTTGCCTATTCTCTGGTTCAGCATGAAAGATAATTGAAAACCTGGGGGTTTTTTAGGGAAAATTTCCAACGTTTAGAAGTCATTTTCATTCTGTGGTGTTCAAAACCGACTTGTGTTTATGATACTCTCCCCACTTACGTACCTATTAAAATGTTATTGAAAAGGATTTCACATTTTTTGTGTAGTGAATAATCTGTTTTGTTTGTAAACAGAGATTATTGATAATTGTTTTATTAATGTTTTGATGTAGAAGAATGAAAGGAAAAAGTGATGAATTTTATTTGGTCGAACAGGCCTAGATGGATCTTTAGGTAGTTAGCAATAATAGTTCTACAAGTGAATGAATACTGCAGCAAAATTTCCAGCAGCGCCAGCCTGAACTTTTAACTGACTTCATCTCTGTACTGCTTGTGCCCTTCCTTTGTTTTCAGTCTTGAATAATCATGAACAGGACTCTAGAAACAGCAACATGTAAGTAAAAATCAGAGACTGTAAATTAGACAGTTGTGTTTTGTCTATAAAAATACAAATGTTCTCTGCAGAAATGAGCCTAAGAATACAATTCATCCAATTGAGGATTAGATGTTGTAATGGGGTACACCTGCTTTTGAGCATTTCTCTGTGGCAAGGGGTGCCATGTAACATCTTGGCCTGATCTTCTCCAGGGCTCTGGGGCTAGGATCTGACTAGCACTATTCGTGGTGCTGTCAGTAATGTGTTAGGCTTGGGGCTGGTCTTCAGCTGCTGGACCTGGGCCTCACATGGAGCTAAGTTTAGAGATCTCCCTGGGTTGAGCTTCAGTGAGGAACTGTCAGGACCTAGCCCAGCAACTTCTTTCATATTGGCTTACTGGGTCCTGACTGGCTGCAGCAGAGGCAGCTGCTCCATCCTGCCTGGAGGACCTCTTTTCTGCTCTTCTCACTGGGAGGGGGTGAGGCAAGGCCCCTGGCTTTCTGTAGGGGGCATTGGGACTTGTTCCATCCCATCACAGATGTATATCACATGACCCAATAGGTCCCATTAACACTAACCAATACAATTGAAATTTAAATATTAAATATTCATGCCGAATGCTCACTTACATGGCAAACATCAGGGCCCCTGTGAAATTAATAAGTTTTCCCATTTACTTCAGTGGGAACCTGATGTCACCCTAAGAATTTATTCACCATACCTGTGCCAACACTGAGCTGTAGTGCAGGCAGTTTGATGCAAATTAGCAGACTTGAAAATTCAAAATGGTGTCTCATTTGCCTAGTCATACACCTAATGTGCATATTCATGTGGCTAATTTGCATATTCACAGTAGATGTGGTTCTGCTGGCAAAAACCCCCTTTGTCAGCGACCCCTTATGCTTGGAAAAGATCAGAAATAAGGGGCTGCCAACAAGGGGAGTTTTTGCCAGC
The DNA here is from genome assembly GCF_033958435.1 of Carettochelys insculpta. Taxonomy (NCBI): domain Eukaryota; kingdom Metazoa; phylum Chordata; order Testudines; family Carettochelyidae; genus Carettochelys; species Carettochelys insculpta. The sequence continues at coordinate 126,237,539 of NC_134140.1, read as the reverse complement.
AGAACCAAATCTACACTGCTCGATATCTACCATGAGTATGCAAATCAGCTTTATGAACATGCACACCAGGCATGTAAATGAGCCACCATTTTGCATTTTTGAGACTGCTTATTTGCATTAAACTGCTGGCACTAGAGCTCAGTGTAGTCACAGCCAAAGGGTCTGGTCACATCATGAAAAGGACACAGGAGGGCTTCTTGTACATTGCAGTGCCTGTGTACAGGCCAGAGAGAACTGCAGCCAAGAATGCACAGTATGCCAAAGGTGGGCAAGGAGGACTAAGGAGGAAGCAGGGCCGTGGTCAGAGTCATCCCCTTACTAACCAGAGAAACAGCGTGGGTGTAATGAAAGGAGTAGTTCAGCATTGTGTTGCTCTGTACTTGGGAGTTCCTGGGGAGAATGCGTCCCACCCCCCACTGCAGGGAAAGTCAGTTAAGTACCACCCTGCTACCAGCTGTGCCTAAGGGGCGTGTTTCAGCAATACATTAGTAAATGAATTGTAAGTGGTGAAAGCTAGACAGTGCTATTTTGGCATTGTGTTGCAGGAGTATCATTGAGCCACTCGTCTCTTGGGGGATGCAGCTGGCTTGCACTGCTGCTTGTCAGACGTGGGACTGGAACCATAATGGCTCCTTGCCCCACTGGGATGCCTCACACTTCCTGGGGAAAAGCCAGGGAGTTCTGCCTGGCCCTTCCATGCCTCATTTCATCCCCCTCCCGCAAGTAACCCTCACTGGGCACCTGCCTAAAGGCTGGGTGCAATTTAGCTGTACGTTCCAAGAGATGCATAAGCAAGACAGTTCATGAGGGGTGGAGAGGGCTGGCTCGGTGGTTTGAGCATTGGCTGGCTAAACCTAGGGTTGTGAGCTCAATCCTTGAGGAGGCCATTATGGAAATTTATTCATGGAATTTGCATGAAATACTCAGCCAGCTAATGTGGTTGTTACATGTATCTAAAGTTATAGAGATACACACTTGCACAAGGAAAGAGAGACCAATGAATGTAGAGATATATATATACAGACAGTTATAAGAGCATGACTCTGGAACCTATACTGTTCTGGGCAGTATGTCTCCAGGTGAATGGTCCCACTGAAATCAGTGGCTCTGATTTTGTTCACTTGTTTATCCTATGAGCAGAACTGGTAATGTAAATCACCTCAGCAGAAGTCAATACGGGCTTGTTAACATCTGTATTTATTGATGTGAAACGTAAACATTGATTGAGATGTAGCCAGAGTTATTTTTCATCTCAGGCACAAATAAACCATGATGTGCATTGAAACATGAAGTAAATATAGACCCCAACTATGCAACCCTTCAATGGGACTGCTCACATGAGCAAATAATGTGATTAAGGGATGCATGGTTTGCCTTGTGGATGTATAGTGATTCATGCAAAAGATTTTCCTGTGTTGTGTTTAGAGTCTCTCTCGTTCTGGCTCTGATTCATTTCTGAAGTGTCATGTGCTTTCATTTAAAAATGTTAGGCTGTGTTCAGATTGAAATGAGGCCTGGCAAGGGCCTGACCCCTCCCCTCACCTGCACCAAGGGAACTGAGTGCAGTACCACTGAAGACAATAAGGCTGGAACAACTCACATGAAATCAAAATCTGGACCAAGGCTGTCACTTCCTGCCCTTTGGAGCTGTAGTTCTAAAGCAGGGTCTGAGAAAGAAGAGGAGATCAGAGGTCATGTCTTGACTAAGAAAAGGGACTGAGTCTGGAGTCTAGTCTACATGTAGTATTGCTATGACAATACATTTATAGCAGCAGTCCCTCCTACAGGTTGCACCTCCATTGTCCAGCATCCTCAGGATCTGACAGGATTTGCCTGATGAGGTCCTGGGCTCCTGCCTCCAGGCAGACATGTGGTCCAGAGCTGCAGCAGTCCCATCTTCTAGCCTCCCTCTCCAGGACTCCAACCCAGCCTGGGCTCCCTGTGGCCTGCCACAGGGCTCCAGCCCCTACTCCCAGCTGCAATGGGGCAGCCAGGGGACTCTGGCTTTGTCCCCAGCTTGGCAGGCCAGCTGGGAGCTCTAGTTCCTGGACGCAGACTGCCATGAGGCAGGAGGGAGCTCTGGCTACTGGCCCCACCATTGCAGAGCAGGCAGGGACTTCAACTCCTACACTGGACACACCTCCAGCCCAATACTCTCTGGTCCTGCAACATCTGTGGTTCTGCCAGACCACAGATGTTGCCAGATGAGAGTACCAGATTTGAGAGGTGCAACCTCTAGTATAAATGCTACTTATACTGTCCAAAATGGTGCACTTTCCAGTGTAATTTATATTAGCCCTCTGCACGGAATTGAAGCAGAAGTAGAGCCAAGTCTGTACTCAGGCTTTGGCTGGTATAGAAATATCGTGACAGAAATAAAACCCCTAACTGATATTACACCAGGAACTAACATGGGTGGGCTGGCCTGGATCAGGCCCAGTTAGCACACTGACCAAAACTCACCAGGCAAAGTTCATTGTGGTTCCTCTTTCTAGAGCTTGTCTAGACTGGGGGAAGGGTGTTTTGTTTTGTGTTCGGCATTCCTTCAACCCACCTAGCTAAGCCTGTTTTAAAACATGGCAGCACCTACTGCAAACAGGTTTCGATAACTTTAAGACCTGGTTGGCTGCTGCTGTCCAAGCCTATTGTGTGTGGCATGAGGATGGCTAAAAGGGTTGGGGGGCATTGGCTGGCAGCTTCCTCATGGGTGCAGAAGGGGTACAGTCAGTAGGTCTTCCTCCCTGGCCGGGGAGAGGGTTGGGAGAACCTAGCAATGACACAGGTGCCTGTTTGGGAGATCTCTGTGCACAGAACACCACAGCAGTAATAGCCTTCCTTCTAAACTAGCCTGCACCCTGGGACATTTCCAAAGGAAAATGTGAATTAGCCTGAAAACAGCTAACCTTTATAGTGCAGTAAGAGTGAAGCCCAGAGCACTGGTGGTCTGTCTAGCTGAAGAAGACTGATGAGGATAGTTAAGTGCCCAAGAACCGTTTAACTGGCTAATAGTCGCTAGAGGAAGCACCATATTGTTTGCTATACATGTGTATTCTTTGTTTTCCAGTGGTGCCAAGGCCCTCAGATGGGAACTGTGTCATACTAAACTCTGGACACACACATAAAACGTTCCCTTCCCCAAAGAGCTTACAATCTACAGTCTCTAGATACAGGACTGAATTGACTGGCAAAACGTGACGGGGGCACAACCTCTTGCTGGGTAGCAAATGGTTTTTGAAAGCCTGTGGGCTTAAATGGTCCATCCCACTCTGCCTGTGAGAGGTGCCAAGCTGGGTGGAGGAGAGGCCAGCTCAGGGAGGGACTTTTGTTTATACCTTGTTCCTCAGGCCAATAGGATTTTTTCCTTTGGGATCAGGAAGAGGCTGGAGTAAACACCTCAAGTCAGGATGGGCTAGGAAGTGGCCTGGGGAGGAAGCAAAGGAGTCAACTGCACAGAAGATTAGAGGGGAAGCCTGGTGACCTGCTGATCCCATCACAATGGTGGTGTAGAGGCCCCAGGAGATAAGGATTGCAAAGAACTGAAGGATGTAGGAGGGTGGAAGACACAGCATGGAGCTGCTGAGCAATAGTTTACTTCAAAAGGGGAAGATGAGGACCTAGCCAGACACTTGTCATAGTAAGGGAACTCCCTCCTTCCCCTCAGTGCTGGGGGCACCAGGGCAGGAGACCCACAAAGTGGTGCTAGCAGTGAGCTGACTCTCTGTACAATTCACTGTCATTGCTCTGAAAATACCCACGAGTGAAATGTTCTTTGGTTCTGTGCTTCTACAGCCCACATTGCATGGCAAAGGTCATGTCCACTGGTGCCTGATCTGTAATTATACTTCTGCCTTCAATGCAGCCACACCAGTTCAGGGCGCAAAGGATTTGCTTGCCGGGAACTGCTCACAAGCAGTCCAAATGCTGAAATTTAATTAAACAAGGCCCAGAGTCAAATCGTCTCTTCTCCAAGCCAGTTCGTGGGGTTCTGCCATCTCAGCAGGAGCACACCCAACTGTGACGGTGAGATGGGATCAGTGCTAGCTGCGCTTCCGTGCCAATAGCCAATCTTCCAGTGCAGAGTAGGATGCCTCAGGAAGAGGAATGGGTGCTGGGGTTCATGCTGGTACATGAAAGAGAGCAGCTTACACCCCCGCCCAGCAAGCACTGCCCCCTCCAGCTTGCAGTCTGGAGACTGGAGGCCAGACTGTTTGTTTTTTTCTATGGGTGTTGCATCCCTGCCAGGAAGCCCCATCCCAGTTCTGACCCTTTCCTGAGGCACTGCCCTTGCTCTGCCTCTTCCCGTTCCCCTGACCACTCCCTCAAGGCCATCCGCATCCCACCACTTGATACTCTCCACTGTCCTCCTGAGCATCTCCCACCAGCTCCCAAACAGCTGATGGGTGGTACTTGTGTGTGTTAACAATGGTATGTGGAGATAAGGAAATAGGAAGGAAAATCAGTGCAGATGGGATCGAACTAGAGAATGTAGAGAAGTTCACACGTCTGGGGAGCAACATAACATATTATGTAGACTGTAAGAAGGAGATAGCGAGTAGAATAGCAAAAGCAGGAGCGAGTTTGAAGGCGATGGATAAGATCTGGAAAGGCAAAGCAATTAGCTTAGGAACAAAGCTGAACATCTTGAAAATGTGTATTCAGCAGCATGTTGTACAGATGTGAGATATGGGTGATAACAAAAGGTTCAAAGAGAAGGATATTTGCATTCAAGAGGAGTTGTTTTAGAAAGATCCTGAGACTAGGATGGATACAGAAGGTCACCAAGGAGGAGTTACATAGGAAGATACAGCTGAAAGAGAACCTACTGCAGAAAGCTTTAAATGGAAGTTACAGCTATTTGGGCATATCTGATGAATGACTGACGAACAAAAAATCAAGACCCCGGTATCTGGCATGATGGATGGTTTGAATAGCAGAGGAAGACCCCACAGAGAATGGGTGATGATATCGTAGATTGATGCGGAGCTAGTCTACAGAAACTAAGCCACTCTGCACTGGACAGGGAAAGATGGAAAAAATAGTGAGGGAGGCATCGGACACCAACGGTTGCTGAGCCCGTGGTGGTGGACGATGATGATGATGTTGGGAGGACTCAGCTGTTGGCGTCTTCCTACTGAAGGTCAGTTCATGGCTGGATCTGACCCATAAGATTTAAAGCCTGAGGTCAGCAAAGCATTTTGAAGGATTGACTATGGTGGCTTTGGAGCACGTCCAGAAGCATGGGTAGTCCCACTGAAAACACAGGCTTTGTGGCTTTGAGCCAGTGTGAGGATTTTGTCTGAAACCAAAATCAACAAGCAGCCATGAAACACCAAGGAGTTCAATGTCTTGCCTTGTACTTCTGTTCATCTCAGCTTGGCGCGTTGGTAAGGTTTAAACGCAGGCATCTTCTTCCCAGCTATTTAATGTGCCTTCCTGTCATTGTCAAAGCCCTCTGCAAATGACAAGCTGTGGATTGAGAGGCAGGCAACACTGACATTAGCGTGTAAAACTGTGCTCCAGAAGAACAAAGGCAGTGCCACGCCAAGCAGAGAGCAAGCTCAGAGCTGACCGATCACCTCTGCAATTTGGTGAGGCGAATCTTCCATGTCGTTTGCTTTGAATCTCTCCATGAGGCGTCTTTTTTTGCATGTGAGCAGCATTCTGCCTTGTGCCATACAGCTTACCCTCCTTTCCCCCCCCACTCCCGCCCAGCTTCTTGACATCCACCACCTCCCTGCCAGTCTGGTGTGGCCGATCAAGCTGTTCAAACAACTGGAAGACATCAGAAGTTAAACACTCATTATTTTAATTTGATGCTAATCATGTGTTAATGAGACTAATCCTTGCAATGATTCAGGTAATTTGCTTAATGGCTGCCCAGAGTACAGATTACAGCAATCAGTCACGTCTGATAAGATGTCTGTTGTGGAGGAGTCTTTCAGGTGAATGGGGAGGGAGAAGACTGAAGGTCTGATCTCATGCAAGTCTTTGACTTAGACAGGGAGGGAGAAGGCTGGTTTAGGAGCCTTGCTCCTTTTGGACTTCAGGGAAAAGAGAGTTCAAACTAGGACTCTGAGAGGTACTTGCATGGAAATCAGAGTGCAATAAATTCTTTTCCCAGGCCCGTGGAATCAAGGTGAGGATGTGTTTAAGCATTTGAGTCTCAAAGCACTAAATGAATGATGAGTTGCATACAGTGGTAGAATCAGGAGTGGAAGAGATCTCAGGAGATCATCAAGTCCAACCACCTGCTCAAAGCAGGACCAATCCCAACTGGTAATGCTAGAAGAGGCTCCACTTCTCAGCATTGTAAAGTGACACCAACTCCATCAGTGTCAATGAAACTACATTCAGTTACACAAAACAAAAATCCAGACTGTAATTGTCTGTGACATTAAAAAAAATCTCAAACAACAACAAACGCTACTTGCTCCAGGCTGCCCTGTCCTGCTCCCTTATCCTGCCCTCCCAGATGCTGACAGATGTTCATGGTGGTGCAGGGAAGCCAGTGGTTGATGTCCATGGTGAAGGCCATCGTGCTGTGCTTCACTTTTTGAGAGGTTGTCCATGGTCCATATATTACCATGCACAAGTACTATATGGTATGTTCTGCCACATAGGGTGCAACTAGTCCGCAATCGGAGAGGTGCTGGCAGCCTGTATGGATGTGCCTGAGCTAGGTAGGATCTAACTCACATAATAATAGCAGTGCTTCTGCTCGTCTGAGTGCCCTTCGTTTATAAACCCTCTGAACCAGGGACTATGCTTTAAATATGTGGAAAGTGCTTAGCATGTGCTGGATGCTACTGTAAATAAAGTGGCGCACTGAGTTGAATAATAGGTGATGGGAGGAAAGTCCAGGGGAGCAGGTTATAGAAAAAAGATGATTTGTGGTTGTTCTTGTCCAGTCCAGTCACAACAGTCCAAACATTAGGCTGGCATAGGTTTGTGTGTGTGCATATGTACGTGTGTTTCTAGAGGAACGCTCTTCACCAGCATCTTGGTAAGGACTTTGATAGTTACAACAGGCATATCATCCTTATTTGTCATTTATTCTACATGTAATCAAAGACATTGCCAAGTCTCACACTGGATAGAGCTCTGGACATCAACACTCTTACTCTGCCCCACTTAGGCTCCATTTGGAGTGTTGCGTCTCATTTTAGGTGACACTTTTCAGGAATTCTCTGGACTTTCTCCAGTTTGTCCGGGTGAGAGCAACACAGTTGCTCAAAGGCTTAGCAAACATGCCTTGTGCAAGTGGTTGAAAAAACTGGATTTGTTGAATTTGGAAAACAGAAGGCTGAGAGGGAACATGATACCAGTTTTGAAGTACGTAAAAGGTTGTTACAAGGAGGTGGGAGAGAAATGTTCTCCTTAACCTCTGATGATAGCATCAGCAGCAGAGGGCTTAAATTGCAGGAAGGGTGGTTGAAGTTAGACGTTAGGGGAAAACTTCCTTAGTGTCAGGGTGGTTAAGCCTTGGAATAAATTGCCTGTAGAAGTTCTGGAACTGGAATCATTGGAGATTTTTGAAGAGCTGGTTAGACAAACACCTGTCAGGGATGGTTTAGATAATACTTAGTCCTGCCATGAGTGCAGGGGACTGAACTAGATTCCTTCTCGAGGTCCCTTCCTTCCAGAGCCATCCCATCCATAGAGTGGTTCAGTTTGGCCCCCTTGCCCCCCTTCCTGTGGGCGGGGGTGGTCCTATGGCAGCCATCCCAACTGTCCTATGGACAAGAGGGTCGCCCGTATTGACGTTTGCTCCAGCCTGATCTGCAGGGCCGAGGGAGTGGCCACCCTTCCTTGCCCCCTGCCCGTACCCCAGTGATGGGAGCCATGGAACGTGGAGCATCACAGCCTGCTCCACTGCCATCTCCCATCCCGGCCGCTCCACTTCCCACCACCGCGGTGAAACCAAGCGACATGGCGGGGCAGAGCAGGCTGTTGTGTTGCTCCACTTCCCACATTCTCCCACCAGCTTAGCGAGGGCGGTGGCCCACCTCTGCTGCTGTTCTGCACTAAACCCCTGGTCATGCCCCGGGTCATGTCACTTGGAGGGAGGGGCTTCAGGGAAGGGATGCAATGGGGGCAGGAGATGGCCGAGCAGGGGTGGTGTTCAGGAAGGGATGGAGTGGGGGTGGGGCAGGCCTGGAGCTGCCACCCACTACTACCATGGCAGCGGTAGTGACCAGAGCCGTGGGCTGTTTAAATCACTGTAGGAGCTGGCTGAGGGAGACTAGCCCCAGCCATGCCTCCATCCTGCTCCTTTCTCTGGAGACCCCACCTATTCTGGGGCTCGGGGCCACACCCTCATCTTGCCCAGAGCCTGGCAAAGGGGTTCGGCAGCCCTGCTTTTCAATTCTGCGTACGTCTCTCCCGTTGAGATTGTGAGCTCTCCAGGCGGTCTCTTACTCCATGGGTACGTCTCACTAGATCTGAAAGGGATGTAACGTTCAGGTTGAGAAGAACTCATGCTAGCTCCATAATTGCACCTTCTCATGCCAGTGTTTGAACAGTGGCTAGGACAATGGGGCCTGGACCGTTAAAGAGCTCTCCGTCAGTCTTGTGCTTAGTGACAAAAATTAGGAGGAAAGAAGTATTATTGAATTTCTTTTACAGACAAGGACCTGAGGCACAGCAAAATTAAGGCTGTGTCTACACTGGGCATCTGACAACTGCGTGATGCTGCTAGGGGTACACGTTAAGTGCTCTTGGTTGCCAGGACAAAACAAAACCACCCCAAAAGAGGAATGGTAGCTTCGTATCCAGGAGAGACAAATCATTGTCAAAATTGGCAGCGTACATTGTTTAAACATTCTGTCAGTCAGGCAGGGTTCCCTCGAAGCTGAATGCTTTGGTACCCACCCAAGAAAGAGTCACATTCTGCTCAACTGATTCGCAGAGCTCCCACAACTACCCACAGCCAGCAGCATGTGCTTCTATGGTGGTGCACACCTACCCTTGCCTTGGTGCACAGAACAAAATTTATTCTGCACGGGATGGAAAAAAATAGAGGGAACATTGACTGTGAGTCTAAGGCCCTAGCCACAAGATCATGTTTTCTCCTGTTTTTTCTCATTGCTGCCTCTACACGATGCACAACTAATGAGACACTTAAGCTATTGCCATCACAATTTAATGTTCTGTTACTTCAGATTTTTCTCTTGACTGGCTCAATCAGCAGTAGGTGCAAGAAACCACAGCATAGGGGGGCTCATCGATGAAGGAATATGTATATTCCAAAAAGAAAGTAATTCTCTCTCCGCCCCATACCAGGCCATTTAAAATTAACAACTTTTTAAAAATATACTTTTGGGGTGAATGCTGCATTGAAAGAGGGGTAGACAAGAGACCAACAAGCATTGTTCCGGTGACACTGTAATATCAACTTAACTGGCCAGTTAAATTGCTAGAGTGACACATCTGCCAGAGTGTAAATGCAATTTTTTTAAGCCCCCCACCTTTGTTTAATACAGAACCAAATATTCTGTCAGCACCCAGCTCATTGTCAATCATACCAAAAAGTCATTGTGGACTATTGTGCTGGAGAAATCTGCTTAGTTTATAAGATCTTTAGGGGAGGAAACATCTCTTAGCACAATGGAGCCCTTGCCGCAGGACTGTGGCTCCGAGCTGTGTTAGTAATAAGAAGGCACATGGGCCCAGATCCTCAAAAGTATTTTGACTTCAGTGTTAGCTTGGTGCCTACATACATGTTAGCCTGTGGGCCATAGGTGGTAGGGTGATGCCTGTTAAAGCTTGAGTAGAGAAAAAGAGAGACTCTCATAGCGCAACAAAGCCCAGGAAAGAGAGGACTTGTCCAGTGCTTTAAATTCTAGCACCTGTCAGCATAACATTTTTTCAGTTTGTTTTAATGCTATATTGACGCAAGGCTTTGTGTGCTACAAAACAGGCTTGATTGTAAACTCTCTTTCTCATCTCAGTTTGAGGCCTAAAACTGTTTAGGTGTAAATGGTTGACTTTGTCCTGAAGCTCCCATTTAATAATTTAGATAAAACAGATGGTTCCTTTTCCTGGTTAGGACCTTGCAGCTTGTCTCTAGTTACATACAAATACTAATTATACCTCTCAGTTGGATTAAAATGTCCTGTATTAATGTCTATCTCTGTCATGCTTGAATTCTACTGTTATTTTTCTCTCTGTTAGGTGCTGTTACTTTAAAATCCTGTGTGCAAAAGGTAATAGACAAGTCCCTCTCTCATAGCATTATCAGTTAAAGAACCGTAGGCAACTTTTGATTTGATGGGGCTAGAAAATAGATGTAAATCATCTCTGCTGTTAAAGGAGTCTGCCAGAATTTACTTCCTTGAATGTGTGGCTGTTCCTTTCCATGCTCCTAATGAGATGTCATAATATATGCCTGATGAGTTGGTTTCTGTGGCTGCCAATATTAAAGGAGATGATAAACTGTAAAGGCCTGATCCTCAGCTAATGTAAATTGGCATAGTCCCATTGAAGGAAGGGGAGTTGCAATGACCTAGCCATGCTGATAGCTCACTCTCATACTAGTTCACACAGCAATGTAACTTTTCAGAAATCAAGAATATAGGGCCAGATTGGGCAGTGTTTCACTGTGGGCATACACTGATTTATCAGACTGGGACCCTTGTGCCATATTACTGCCTTTTCATCAAGAGGATGGACTACATATAAGACATCAGCTTCCCTATATAAGGAAGTAGTAGATCTTTTCAGAAGAAAAGGGAGAGGTTGATGTTCTCCATCGATACCAATGTCATCAAATTCAAGGCAAAGTTTCCGCTAGCTGTGCAATAGCCACAAAAGTACACATAAGGCAGACTCCACAGAAGCCAATGACAAAGTTTCCTTTTACTGGTGCAAGTTCTGGGGCCCTAATCTCCATCTTTCCCCTGGCTGGACATCATGTCTTCATTGCTTGGAGCTCCTAACTGGCCCAGAATAATCATCCCAGGCTGAGAATGTGAACATAGGGGCTTTGCTGTGCCTGTGTTCTGCCTTCAGAGTAGGAAAGAGAGCAAGAGAGGAAGGGGAAGGCAGCCTGCCCGGGATGTCCTTGTGCCACATTTTTTGAGCAGTTGTTTTGGTCCCTGGTGATCAGTTTTGGGTTGTATAAGTCGGAGCAGATCTTGGACTGCTCAAGCAGTGGTGTGGGACTCGCCCGACACAGGAATGGGGCATTGCAAAGGTGAGCTTGCGCCTCTCCACTCCCACAATGTGCAGCCCGTGTAGGGCTATGGCTACACTGCAGCCCCATTTGGAAATAAGATTCTTTGAAACAGCAATTTCAAAATATCACAACTATACACACAGTAGTGTTTGCGGACACACTGCTATTTTGAAATAGTGCCATTGGAGCCCATTATGGCTTATTTCAAAATAGTGATAGTCCATGTCGTAAGAGCATCTATTTTGAAATAGCAATTTTGAAAAAGGTGTTATTCCTCCTGCATTGAGGCCATGTCTAAATGTGCCCCTCCCTTTTGGAAGGGGCATATTAATGAGGCACTTTGGAACAGGTTAATGAGGCACTGCCATGCATATTCAGCGCCTCGCTAGCATAAAGGCGGCCAGTCATGCTTCACAAGTGATGCTTTCGAAACACAGACTGGCTGTATGGATGCGGGAGCTTTGAAAATAAGCACAACACTTTGAAATTTGTTTTGGGAATAAGGGAATTTCCAAGTGTGGCACTTATTTCGACACGCCCGCATCTCTACAGCCAGTCTGCATTCCAAAAGCAGCACTTTTGAAGTGGAACTGGCTGCCATTATGCTAACGAGGGGCTGAATATGCATGGCAGTGCCTCATTAACCTGTTCCGAGTGCCTCATTAACATGCTCCTTTCGAAAGGGAGGGGCATGTGTAGACACAGCCTGAAGGCTGTTACCAACTTCTAAATAATGCACCCCCTATTTCTATTTTATTTCCAAATAGCACTTGTGTTGTCTCGACGCTACCAAAGTTATCTGAGATATCTGCTGGTGTTTTGAAATAACTTTATAGTGTAGCCATAGACTAGAAGAGCCACATCCTAAGATCTGGTCCATAGTTTACATTTTACTGAATTAATAACAAATGGAAATTTAGTATTCAATAGGTGATAAATCAATGCAAGGTTAGGAGCTCCAAGCAATGAAGACACAATGTTCAGCCAGGGGAAACTGCACAGGGATTCCTTTGGAGCTCCAGTCATGGGCCAGGACTCTGCTGGTTGAGATGCTGCCGCAGAATTGAAACCATTACGGTCTCCCAGGTTTGTGACAGTGACTTGTTTTTTCCAAGTTGCTAGTTAGCAAAGCCCCAAGGTGCTTATAGCACAGAATCAACGAGGAGTCCTTTGGCACGTTAAAGACTAACAGATTTATAGGCATAAGCTTTCATGGGCAAAAAAACCACTTCAGCAGATGTCTTGTACAGAACGTATCTATTTGCAGCATGATCCTCATCTCACAGCTGCTAGTTTCATCTGCACAGTCAATAACTTGTTAATCTTGTCTTAGTCTGTTGAGTGTAAGAAAAAAAGGGTCCTTGCTCTCTCTGTGGGCAGTCCAGCAGGGTACATATGTACATGCATGCCTTTAAATGTGTGAGGTGTCCCATCAGTGAGGCTGCTCATGTATTTATAGTTAAACTGTTGCTTAAGCTATTTATCAGACTGGGACCCTTGTGCCGTATTACTACTTTTCATCAAGAGGATGGACGACGTATAAGACATCAGCTCCACTATGTAAGGAAGTAGTCGATCTTTTCAGAAGAAAAGGGGGAGGTTGATGTTCCCCATCGATACCAATGTCATCAAATTCAAGGCAAAGTTTCTGCTAGCTGTTCAATAGCTACAAAAGTACATATAAGGCAGAATCCACAGAAGCCAATGACAGAGTTCCCTTTTACTGGTGCAAGTTCTGGGGCCCTAATCTCCATCTTCACTTTGGAAGAGACAGTTTCATGGGGCCTGGATTCTTGTTTGTACTAAGGTCTGTTCACAGTGCTCTGGCCATGTAAAAGGGCCTTGATGGGAGTGTGAATACTCCCGTGTGAATACTAGAGCAGCAGCAGGGCCAACAGCCACTGTGGGCTGCAGGACAATGAGGGAAGGGAGCTGGCTCCATGCTGTGGAAGGGGCAGGGCAGGAGAGGCCTAGGGCAGCCAGCCCTTAGCACCGCCCCTGCCGCAGCACTGCAACCCTCCCCACCCCGCCCGCCCAAGTCGAGCAGTGCAAAGTGGCCGTAGCATGAATGAGACCCGAGCACTGTCTTCATAACTCTATGGAACAAAGCAGAAGACAAGCCAGGATGTGAAAGCAAACATTAAAACCCAAACCAAACAGGGGAGCTTGCTAACTTTTTCCTGAACTAGCAACAAACTAGAGGCGAGTCCGCTGTCAATGGAAGGCTTAACGATGGCGTGGAGGGAAAGCCCAAACATCAAAATGAGCTGTGTGTCCTAAGAAGTAGATTGCTTGGTTGTTTTTTTTCACGTGTTAAATGAATGGCATGTTCTCTGAGGAAAAAAAACCACATAGCCAAATGCTTAAAGAAGCCATGCTGGTCATGTTCTTTGTTTCTACAACAGTAGCAGCTAGGGCTGCCCAAGACTCGGATCTCACCATGTTAGGCAGTGTGCAAAACAGTTATTATTATCTCTGCCCATTTGATAGTCTAAATAGACAACAGAGGCAAAGTAACCATTATGATCTCAGTTGCATGAGTGGGGAACCGGAGCACAAAAAGATTTAAAGGACTTGCTCAGGTTCAGACAGTCACGTGTGTGGCAAAGCCAAGACTTGAGCCAGGGTGGTCCTTGTGATATAGGGGCTGTACCCAGCCTGAGCAACTGCTCCCTCCCTCCGTCCCTACTAGGGAGGTACACAGCAACTCTGCAGGTGCGGGGGCCTGTCCTCAGGGCCTTGTGGGCAGGAACAGGGAAGGGAGGCTGGTAGGGAGCAGGGGGAAGGGGGAACAGTGCAGCCCATCAGTGCTGTGGGTCAGGAGGTAGAGCAGAGGGCCAGGGGATTGGGCCACTAGAGCAGGGTGTGGGGGACTGAGGGATTCAGCTACGGGAGCAGAGTGAGGAGCTGAAGGGCCAGGGAATTGGGCCATGGGCTGGGGGGTGGAGCAGAGGTGTTGGGCTATGGAACTGGAAGTTAGAGCTGGTGCGGGGGAGGCTGAGGGGCTGGGGGTTGGGCTGTGGGGCTGGGAGGCAGAGTGGGGGGTGTGTGAGGGAGCAGAGGTGCTGGGGTGTTGGGCCGTGGGGCTGGGAGGCAGAGTAAATGGGGAGGCTGAGGGGCTGGGAGGCAGGGTGGGGTGGGAGGAGGCTGAGGGGCTGGGTGATTGGCCTGCAGGGTTGGGAGGTGGAACAGAGGGATTGGCCTGTGGGGCTGAGAGGTGGAGCAGAAGTCCAGGGGCTGGATCTGGGAGGCGGAGGCCAGGGGCTTGAGGCTGGTTGAGGTTGCCCTGGCCTTCAGCTGCACTGGCCATACACAGGGACAGCATAGGGCACAACTTAACTGGGGACAAAGTGTGCCCTGCTCAGCTGCATGATCTGTGTACGCCTAGGGACGGCCCTGAATGGAACCTAGATTTCCACACCAGCATCTTTTCCATAAATCCATTCTTTTTCTCTTCCCTCTGGGTGACAGAAGGGGCAACCAGCTCTTTAAAGGATGGGTCCCCCACTTTGTCACTCTTTAGGGCATGGGCATCTTTAGATGTGCAAGAACAGAACAGCAACAACTGAACAATATTTACAGCTGGTGATAAAGTGATAGGTGTCCCAGCTTTTCCGTGTCATTTACCCTGGTGCTTTAGTCTGCCGTTTTAGTCACTTTGCTCTTCATTTTTTACCATTATCTGCAGAGGCTTTGGTTTTACCAATTACTTTTCCAAGTTGTAAATTACCTGTTTTGAGAGCATAATTTGTTTGCAATGTATTTTAACAGCATGATTTGTTTCATGTTTGTAATTAATTCTAAGCTTTGAAACTAAAATTGCGTGACAAATCATTATGGAGAAAGTCATTACCTTGTTTATTACTGCTAAAGATTGCAAGATACTGTACCTTAACTTTGGCTGTTTCTATTATTGGCATGTTTTAGTGGCCTGTGTTTAAGATGGGGGGTCCTATCTATCATAAGGAAACTTGGAGTGGTGTAAGAGCTAGCTCCGTGTGATACACTGTTGCAGACCCCCAGTGCAAATGCATTGCCTTGGTATAAAGCAAGATTTACAACAGAAGAGCTTAATCTTTAGCATATCTAAATCTGATAGCTAAACCTCATGCTGCACATCTACAGCACTCTAATTGCACTGCCGAAGTTACACAGAGCCTGAGGTTAAACAATATAGGTGGGCATTGTCCAACTTCCATGCGTATGTCAATGTTTTGTGAAGCAGGCCGTCCGTAAAATTGTAGGGAGGGTACAGAAAAGAGCAAAAAAGATGACTCCAAGGGGTGAAGAGATTGCCTTACTGTGAGAGAGAAAAGGAGCTCAGGTCTGTTTAGTTTATTAAAGAGAATATCGAGGGTCAGCTTGGTTATGATATAGAAGAACCTTCACAAGGAGAAAATCCTACATAATAGAGGTTCTTTAATCTAGTGGTGAAAGGTAGAAAAAGAATTAGTGACCGGAAGCTAAAGCCAGATTAATTTCAATTAGATATAAGCCACATTTTTTGTTTTGTTTTAAAAAGAGACTGATTAACTACGGGAATGACCTGCTGAGGGAAATGAAGGCTTGGTCTCAATGCAGGTGTACCTGGTCTGCATTATACATGAAGTTAGACTAGGAAACACAATGGGTCTTTCTATCCTTAATATTGCTAAATCTGACCCTGTGCAATTGTAGACTTTACTGAGTGCTAAGAACAGTTTTAAACAGGTAAGAACTGCCATAATGGATCAGCCCACAGTCCATCTTTCCTTGTATACCATCTCCAACAGTGGCCCATTCCAGAGCGTCAGAGTGTACAAAATAGAGTAATTCTTGCATGATTCACCCCTCCCTTTCCTACCTGGCTTTTGGTAGTCAGAAGTTCATGGTCAGCCCAAGTACAGGGTGCATCTCTGATTAGTTTCTCCTCATATGGAAGTCATTCTACACTCTTGATCATCATTGTTGCCCTTGGAATCTTTTCTAGTTCTAACATATCCTTACTGAGATGAGACAATCAGAACTGCACTCAGCATTCAAGATGTGTGCGTACCATGGATTTATATAGTGGCATTATGCTATTTTCATTTGTTCTATTGCTTTTGCAATAGTTTGTAACTTTCTGTTAGCCTTTTGGACTGCTGCGGCACACTCAGTCTAAGATATCTCAGGCCATAGTGCTGGTAACTGAATTAGAAACCATTGTTATATACATGTGGTTAGGATTATGTTCTCAATGTGCATTACTTTTCAGTTATCAACAGTGAATTTCATCTACTATCTAGTTCCCCAAAGCGCTGTAGTGTAACCCTAGCCCTTGATTCTTCCTCCCAGTACTACATAATCTGCAGTGATCCGCTCAAGGGTATTCTGGGCAAGAATCATTGGTGCCCATATTGATACATAATCACTACTGACTTCATCAGCTGTGCTTCTAAATCATCTAACAGCATTGTTATCTGTATAATCAATGTTAGTCACCCATTTTCTATTTATCTTAATGCTTTATTTTGCTTTTTGATTTAATTTGTCGAACACTCTATATAAATATTAAATATACTTCACGACGTACCATCTCGTCTCACTCCTCTTTTGATCTCTATTAGGTTCTTGCCTTTCATTATAATTGCCTTCTAAATCCAGTATAATGGTTTTATTACTCACATCTTTCATTCTCTACAAATCTTAATTTTGTTAAGCAATTTGTACCAATAATGTCAAATGTGTTTTGGAAGTCAAAAAGTGTGCTGTTTCCCCCATTTGAGTTGATCTTCCTAATATAAACTTTGAGTTCACAACAGCATTTATCATACCCTTTCCATGTTTAAAACCATATTGCTATTTGCTAATCCATCTGTCCCTGACTTGGTCCTGCACAACTTGCAAAAATATCTCAGGAACATCAGAGATGAGGCTGATTGTTCTGTAGTCCTTCCCATCCATAGCATTGATCTTTGGGGGGATTTGGATACATAATAAAATTGCTTTTTAACATTTCAGCCAGTATGCCATCACAATTTAGTGCTTCTCCATTTGGAAGTCTTATTGCTGTCTTGATTTCTTCACCCATTATTGGCAGGCTTAGTTGATTGATGCCTAGTTGACATTTTTCAGGCCTATCCCCCCCATCATTCCTTTCGTTACCTCTTGTTCTTAAATACAAAAATGAATGATATTTGGCAGACCCTCAACACCTATTACAGATCCTAATGTTATCACAAAGAACAGAAATGAAAAGAAGTAACCTTTCTGGTGACATAAAAATTTCTTTAGAGTTTTCGCACATTTTTATTTTAAACAGAAGTGTGTGAGTTTTGGACAACAATATTTGATAAAAGAAAGGCCAGTTTAGCAACAGGTGCTTGTGTGATCATTTCTGAAGGATGCCCAGCAATTAAAATAGTTTAATGAAAGAGATTACAAAAAATATTGTGAATGCTTGGCGATTTCTTGTACTGTTTTATGATAGCGAATGATGGTTCTGATTTTGCTTGAAACTTCAGGGCAAACACCTAGAGCCCTACAAATCCACAGATGTCTAATTTATATCTGTGAGTATTTGCACCCATGGATGCAGATTTCTGCAGATCATTGTTGCAGATGTGGATACGAATTTTGCATCTGCACAGGGCTCTACAAAGACCAACCATGAAAAAATTCACCTCAGAAGATGAGGGCTTTTACTCCTTCAGAACTTTGTGAAAGTAGTGACAAAGAGATAGCTGTGCTAGACTATATACTATCAAAACAAAAAAGCAGTCCAGTAGCACTTTAAAGACTAACAAAATAATTTATTAGGTGATGAGTTTTTGTGGGACAGACCCACTTCTTCAGATTGTAGCCATACCAGAACAGACTCAAGATTTAAGGCACAGAGAACCAAAAATAGTAATCAAGGTTGACAAATCAAAAAAATATTATCAAGGTGACCAAATCAGAGACCAGAGCGGCAGAAGTGGGGTGGGGGTGTCAAGAATTAGGTAAAGCCAAGTATGCAAAAGAGCCCCTATAACAAGCCAGAAATTTGTTGTCCCTATTCAAACCACATGCTAATGTGTCGAATTTGAATATAAAAGAAAGTTCAGCAACCTCTCTTTCCTAACTGTTGTGAAAATTTCTCTTTGATAAAATGCAGATATTCAGGTTGCTACTGGACTACTTTTTTGTGAAAGTAGGATAAACTGGATACTATTAAGCAGCCTTAAACCCACTCAGGCTGTGGTATGGGCTATCACATTTTTATTACGACTGGCCTTAAATTTTGACTTTTGTTCAAAAAGTTCAAGTTTATGTTTCATGCTGTTTATATTTCTAAAATTTCCTTAGTTTTCAGGCTTGGATTTGTCCAGTGCCACTGATATTGTGGCCTTTTGGCTGTTCTTGATATATCCATTCTTCCACTAGGCACCAACACTTCTCCAACTTCACTCATGCCCAGTCGATGACGGTGATACCCCATCCAAAAAATTCCATTTGCCTTGCACATTTAACTGCTTCACCTTTACTCTGCTCTCCAAGTTCCAGCGTATAGGGTGAACACTGGTCTAGTATTTCACAAATCTTCCAATTTTGTGGTGAAAAATATATAATTTAAGCAAGTGGAGAGCCAGGAATCTCCCTTTTCAATGAATTACAACATTTTTTCCTAGTCCTGGTGAACTGAGACACTAACTGAAAAGCATTGCAAAATTGTATATTTAGATCAATATAGATAGATATATTTCTTATTACTTTTAGAGGTTGCTGAAATGAATAATCATTCTTTTGGGAAAAAAATAATTTAAATGGAGGGGTACCAACTATTTTCATTATGCAAATTGTTAAAAGTCTCTAAAGATGTTTTGGGTAAAATAAGTGGCATGAACAAAATGCACAATCGCATTTGCTGGCACTGGTGTGAGGTGCTCTGTGCCACTCAGCAATAGTTGCTACAAAGTCATTCTCCTCCATATTTAATCCATACACATGCTAACTCTTTCCCTCTGTGTCTTACAAAAGCTGATCATAAGTATGGGACAGGGAAGGGAGGAAAATGTTATACTACCTCCCCCCCAATATAAAATACTCATTGTTTTATTAAAATATTTAATTCAATAAATGTAAGTATCATTTTTTACCAACTCTAATACCTGTTTGGAACACATGTGAAGAAAATCGCAAAATGTATTTTTTTAAATCAAAATACCCCTTTATATCCAAAATACCACATATCCCATTTTTAATTAAAGTACAGCCACACAAAAATGTGATTTGAAAATATAAACATTTAATTTTAATGAGCTGCAGTATTTAGACATGCACACACTATCTACCCATCCACCTATGCAAAGAGCACATATGTAATCTACGAAATATAATAAAAATGTGGGCATGATTGTGTACACATAATTTGTGAAAACATTTGACATATAGTAAATTTCCATTCTCGGTGTAATTGTACAAAGGGATACTAGAGACTGAGCCTCCCTTATCGGACAACATCCATAATTTGGCATGGTTTTAGTTAGCTGGATGACCACCTATCATGGGTGTGGCCAAGTTTCCCATGGTCCCATAAAGTTTCCAGCAACGAGTCCTGGCTCTCAGTGTCCAGTATTGTTATTTAGATCTAATTTAATCCTCAATATCTTTTAAGAGCCTAGTAATAGAGAGATAGCTGTGTTAGTCTGTACTCCCACAAAACAAAACAGCAGAAATGTAGCACTTTAAAGACTAACAAAATTATTTATTTGGTGATGAGCTTTTGTGGTATAGACCCGATTGTTCTGATGAAGTGGGTCTGACCCATAAAAGCTCATCACTGAATAAATCATTTTGTTAGGCTTTGAAGTGCTACATTTCTGGTTTTTTTTTTTAAATCTTTCTAAGAGCCTAGTAAACAGTGTAAGTGTTGGTAATGTGCTAGACAATATTGACCTCCCATGGTCTGGCAAATTCTCTTATCTAGTACTGGTCAGATCCTGAGGGTGCCGGATGAGAGAGGTTCAACCTGTATTTGCCCTCTCTTCTTCTGAGCACGACTGTAACTCCATTGACTTCAGTGTTGTTACTGACATCAGTGCGAATCATGAGTCAAAGTTGACTGAAGCTGTGTATGTTTAGCAGTCATGCAAATGTGTGCCAAAGATACTGGGGGCCAGATCCTCAACTGATGTAAATTAGTATAGCGTCATTGACTTCAGCACAGCAACACCAGTGTACACCAGTTGAGGCTATGGCCCTCTTCCTTTTCCCTTAGCAAGCTAAGGCTCACCAGTTGCGAGGCCCTCAAATGAGCAAGGAAGCAAGTGTTTGTCATAACTTAAAGAGCTATGGCAGACAAGCTGTGAGGACCTTTCGCTGGCACCTACATCTCATTCCAAAAAGCCAACCTTGTCACGACTGCCTTTTTTGCAGATATTTCTCATTGTGTGTGCGTGTGTCAAGATACTTTGCAATACAGATTGACAGGAACCAGAAGCCAGGTTCATCAAAGCCACAGATTTCTGATCCAGAATTACAGAGACTGATCTGTGCCAACACAGACCTAGACTGTCCAGATAGACTGAACAGGAGGAAAATGTAATGCCAAAAAGAAAGACGCTGAAGTCTAATTAATCAGAAACAAATAAGTCATCCTCATGGCAGCAATGAAGAAGTACACATTTAATTGGAGAGTACCCTATGTTCCATAAGGATGACGTTGTGCAAGAATGCTACTGCCAGTTAGTGCCATCCAGACTGCTGAACACTGAAAAACAAATTACTCATTCCTTCTAATAGTCTGTATTTTGTATTTTGCATCCTGGGTGCTTTAAGATGCACCTCTGCTTCTTAATCCGATGTTTGTCATTTCCTGTGGTATATTAGTAGCCTTTTACAGGTTGAACCTCTCTAGTCCAGAACTCTCTCATCCAGCAACATCTGTATGATTTTAGTTAGTTGGATGACCACTTATTATGGGTGTGGCCAAATTTCCCATGGTCCTGGAAAGTTGGTTTCCAGCCACCAGTCCTGGCTGTCCATGTTCTGTGCTGTTATTTAGCTGTAATTTACACCTAAATGTCTTCTAAGAGCCCAGTAAGCAGTGGAAGTGGTGATAATGCTGCTACATAAGATTGACTTCCTGTGGTCTGGCAAATTCTCTTGATCAGCATTGATCAGGTTCCAAGGTTGCCAGACTATAGAGGTTCAACCTGTACTACCTGTCTCCTTTTCTCTGTGTCCCAGGTAAAATAATCAAACTGGCTAGTATTGTGTGTCAAATGTGCAAGCTGGGTAGAATGTATCTGAGAGTGACTGCCTGGAGTTGCACTATGTTTTGTCTTATCAGACTCTTGGCATCATTGACTTCAGTAGAGTGGAAAATATGCTGCAATTACGATGGCCACCAAAACCGTACCAGGACCTGGGAAGGAGAAGACACTCCCTTGCTCCTCTCAGCTTTGTGTGGCCACATTAGGCTACCTGGATCACAGCTCTGGGAGCTTTGGACAGGAGATGTGTGGTCAAAGCTCCCAACCCCAAGAGCAAGTAGCAGAGTATACTTTGCTTTCAGACCAAAATACTTGTGCGGTGGTTTGTGGAATTCACGCGGTATACATGACTGTCGTGAATGAGCCATATTCAGGCTCACCCCACTTACCTGGCTGTTAAGCCAAATGGGCTGAAGTATGGAGATGTGGTGCCTTTCATGCAATGGTCACAAAGATATTTCAGACTGTGAGAAAAACTCTGTCCTCTGTTATGCCCATAGAGATCAAAGTGTCATCATGGGTATACTTGAGAGCAGTATTTGTCACATTGCTTTTTCAAGGTGGGATTCTGCTCAGATACATCCTAGAATACTAGAATTGGAAGGAACCTCAAGACGTCAACAAGTTCAGTCTCCTGCCCTCCTGGCAGGACCAAGCACCAAATAGCTCAGTCCTACAAGGTGTTTGTCTAACCTGCTCTAAATATCTGTAATGAGGGAGATTTTACAGACTCCCTAGGCAATTTATTCCAGTGCTTAACTGCCCCAACAGTTAGGAAGGTCTTATAACATATGTGACACTACCATAAAATAATGTATGTTGCCCTACAGTAATAGAGAAAAAATGACCTTTCTGTAGCAAATGACTGTAGTGAACCAAAAGAATGTTGAATGGCTACTTGGAGAAGAAAACAAAATTTCTGTGTGAAAAAAGAGAGATTAAAGAATGACCCCACTAGAGACCATGCTATATGTAAAAAGGTGCAGAGATACAACTCTTGGACAGTATTTGAATGCACAATCACAAAGAAAGAGAATTAAAGTTTCAAGTGGCAACCTTAATTCTCCTATTTTTTCTAATTTTCAAGTGCTCAATTTTGTGACCATAATCATATTCTGCTAACATAGATCTTGTTTTTTTTTAAATGTAGGCTGTTTATGTGGTCCTGCAGCATTTCCAAAGATCTACCTATATACACAGACCTAGCTCAGAACCCAGTATGTTCACATTGTTCCTCATAACAAATGGCAGCGGGGATTATTTTACTAATTTTTGCCATTTAGAATTCTCAAATATGAAAAATTAAACAGTTTGAAAGGCTTATTTTTTCCTGGCACTCTCAAGTTCTGAATGCTTTTGTGCATTCCAAGTAGTCCTGCCCAGATTCTACCACCTGTTCCATAATTCTGGGTATATTCAGGGTATATTTCTTTTCCATATGGGCAGTGCAATTCTATTAAGTAGCAATCCAGCAAAGTTATTTTTTTTAACATGAAACCTTGGGAGTTAATCATCCATCTGTGTGTAATCATTGATTCCATTAAGCCTTATGGCCTTGTCAGATTATCAAACATTTTAAACAGCTTTTTTTTTTCTCAACAGAAAAAAGCATTTGATAATTAAGGGCATGATTGGATTGAAGTTTTCAAGTCTGATGTCAGTCCCATGTAGACATTTACATGGATCTAATATCAAACCTTCTTGCTTTAGATATCCTGGATTCTGACTCTTGAAAGTAGATAATAAAACTTACATCTAAAAATAGGTCATGCAGGTGTCTCTTGATAGACAAAGCCAAATAATTTACTTGGCACAACGCAAATAAACATTTCACTCCTGGTGTTCAAGCTATCAAATGCTCACTCTGATTTTCTTTAGGGCTGGATGAACTAGTTTGTCAAAAGTATCTGATGAATGCATCTGATGAAGGAGGTCTTTGCCCATGAAAGCTTATGCTCCAAAATATCTGTTAGTCTATAAGGTGCCACAAGACTTCTTGTTGTTCTCGAAGCTACAGACTAACACGGCTACCTCTCTGATGCTTGTCAAAAGTAAGAACAGATTCAAACCATAACTGATTGCCCACATTGAATTCAACCATGAATGAAATGGAAAGATAAGTTATTTTGTATAATAAGCTGGCCTGCACCCTATGGCTACGTCTACACGTGAAGCCAACATCGAAATAGCTTATTTCGATGTAGCAACATCGAAATAGGCTATTTCGATGAATAACGTCTACACGTCCTCTAGGGCTGGCAACGTCGATGTTCAACTTCGACGTTGCGCGGCACCACATCGAAATAGGCGCTGCGAGGGAACGTCTACACGCCAAAGTAGCACACATCGAAATAAGGGTGCCAGGCACAGCTGCAGACAGGGTCACAGGGCGGACTCAACAGCCAGCTGCTCCCTTAAAGGGCCCCTCCCAGACACACTTGCACTAAACACCACAAGATCCACAGAGCCGACAACTGGTTGCAGACCCTGTGCCTGCAGCATGGATCCCCAGCTGCCGCAGCTGCAGCCAGAAGCCCTGGGCTAAGGGCTGCTGCCCACGGTGACCATAGAGCCCCGCAGGGGCTGGAGAGAGAGCATCTCTCAACCCCCCAGCTGATGGCCGCCATGGAGGACCTGGCAATTTCGACGTTGTGGGACGCGGATCATCTACATGGTCCCTACTTCGACGTTGAACGTCGAAGTAGGGCGCTATTCCGATCCCCTCATGAGGTTAGCGACTTCGACGTCTTGCCGCCTAACGTCGAAGTTAACTTCGAAATAGCGCCTGACGCGTGTAGCCGCGACGGGCGCTATTTCGAAGTTAGTGCCGCTACTTCGAAGTAGCGTGCACGTGTAGACACAGCTTATGTGTTTTAACAATGATGTAAGCAGTAGTCTCATCAGAATTAATCAACTTGTATCCAGTAGCATATGTATGTGTAATGCTGATAGACCCTAGTTGTTTGTGGGCAGAACCAAGCTTGGGACTTCTGGAACTTAGTATATGTGCCTCTACAGCATGAACAAAAAAGTCAAGGTTCCTGATAGAGCAGGTTCATTCTTTCTTTAAGTGGTCTCATTGCCACTAGATGGGACTGTACACCACACCCAGAAGGTATGTGGGTTACATATGTACTTATCCCCAAGTTCAAAGTGTAGTGGAGCTGCTCACAAAGGAATCAGTGTCAGAGAGCACCTGGCTGGCAGTTCAAAACCACCCGAGCAAGATGTCACAGCAGCCGTCTGTCTTACTGGAGACAGGTGAGGATGGGCAGTTTGTGGCCACTAGACTGAAGAGAAGCAGGAGGAATTGCATTCAGCTAGAAGTCTGAGGATCCGGTATTGATGTGAATCTGAAAATTTTGGGTGGTACCTCTCAAGATCCCACAAGCCCAAGGGAACTGAGAGGTGCACAGAACACAGTATGTGAATGGCAGCTTAGCCCATCCTGCAAGTAAATCAAGCTTACCTGCAAAGAGTTTGCTCATTATCCAAGAGAGACAGAGGCTTTTTGTTGGAGGGGCAATATTCAAAAGAACTGAAAGTATGTTCCGTAAGGGACAGGCAGACAACAGCCTTCCTGGAGCCAAGACACAAGAGACATCACTCTAAGATATGTTAGACCTCTGAAGTAGGCTGGCAGCGATCCATTGGTGATGACTCCTGATGACAATAATGGCACTGTGCAGAGGGTTTCTCACAGTTGGTAGTTGTCCTCAGGACACTCGGAAGCATGCTGAAGAGGAAGAATGTCCTGGCTATCTCTGTGATCAATCCTCTTCCTCAAGCCAAGGAAGACAGAAGGCAGAAGATCCTGGAAGTGCCTTGCTGGGTCAGGGAGGGCTGTAAGCAGTTGGGGAGGGAGCAAAAGGGGCAGTTGCCCCCAGGCCCAGCCTTTCAAAGGTGCCCAGAGCTCTGGCCACCAGAGCAGTGCTCCTGTGGCTTTGTGCAGCTGTCAGAGAAGGGCGTGTGAAGCCCAGCACTGCAGTCTAGACTCTGCTGAGTGCTGAATGCACTTGGATCAGCCCCTTGCACTCTTGGTCCTGCCCCTTTCTGGCTACTCAAGCCATCCTGCATCCAAGAACATTGTCCTCCTTCTAAGGAAGTGGAGGTCATCCAAATGATACAGGCCCATATTCCCATAGATGGTGGACTAACCCACCACAAATACAACAGCTGCCACAGGATGTTTTCCATAATATACTAGCATGAATCTAACAGATTTTTGGAGCATAAGCTTTTGTGGACAAAGATCCACTTCTTGTTCTTTTTGCAGATACAGGCTAACATGGCTACCCCCCGATCCTAGTATAAGTCTAGAATTGTTAAAGCATTTTGTTTTGTTCCTCCATTCTCCCTGGGCATTGTGCTTCTTCTGTGCAAGAGAAAGAGTTTGGCAAACTCAACTGAAGTCCTGACACACAAAAACAGAGAGTAGACAATAATTAAGGTTGTGAAAAGTTGTTGAAACAAAGCCTCAAACTTCCAAAGTGCCAAACTGAATTGGTACAAAGTCAAAAGACTCACAGTGAGCAATACTGGACTTTGCTATTGGAACAAAGTTGACTTTATCTGTGATTTCTTGTCTAATTTTACATGGTTTTTGACATGTAGGCTATGTCTACACTAGCACAAAGCTTCAAAATGGCCATGCAAATCCCCTTAGTTCTATCACCAGACACACAAGCATAGACACAGCTCCTGTGGAATCTGAATACCTAAATCTATGTTGCTGGGATTTTCCCCTATAATTCCAAGAACACAAGGGTTGTTATGAAAACCAGTCTACTTCCTCTGGGATAACAAGTGGTGTTCCCACAGACAAGCCAGTGCCTAGAACCAAACAAAACTGTCCAACTTTAAATTTCATGGTGGTTACGTATGGATTCTTGGAGCAACAGATTGTGGGACCTGAACATACCTGAACATCAGCAGATAGGAATAAGGGGATTTCGAAGTTCCCAGGGTCCTTTTGAAAAGCAGCCCTGTCTGGATGAGCTGCACAGCAGCAAAATGCAGCAATTTTGAAGAGCTGCAGCTGGCGGCATGCTAAGGAGGCACTGAATATGCATTTCAGCTCCTCATTAGTAATCTTTGAAATGGCCATTTGCATGGCCATTTTGAAGATTTGTGCTTGTGTAGACACGGCCATAATGTCTCATAAACCTCACTTTGTTAGTTATGTTTGGGATTTCTATTTTGAGGTTGGTTCTCAAAGAGCATAAGAACGGCCATACTGGGTCAGACCAAAGGTCCATGTAGCCCCACTTCCTGTCTTCTTATAGTGACTAATGCCACTTGCTTCAAAGGGAATGTACAGACCAGGTAATCATCAAGTGATCTGCCCCATATTACCCATTCCCAGCTTCTGGTAAATAGAGGGTAGGAATACAATCTCCCCCATCCTGGCTAGTAACCACTGATGGACCTGTCCTCCATGAATTTATCTAGTTTTTTTTTTAACACTGTTATAGGTTTGGCTTTTACATCATCTTCTGGCAAAGAGTTCAACAAGCTGACTGTGTGCTGTGTGAAGAAATATGTCGTTTTGTTTGTTTTAAATCGGCTGCCTATTAATTTCATTTGGTGAACCCTAGTGCTTGTGTTATGAGAAGGAATGAACAACTCTTCTTTATTTACTTTCTCCATATCTGCCATGATTTTATAGACCTCTATTACACTTCTCCTTAGTTGTCTCTTTTCCAAGCAGAGAAGTCCAAGTCTTATTAATAATTTCCTCATATGAAACCTGTTCTATACCATTAATCAATTTTGTAGCCTTTTTCTGAACTTTTTTCAATTCCAGTATATTTTTGTGAGTTGGGTTTGCAACAACTCCATGCAGTATTCAGGTAGTGGGCTTACCATGGATTTAGACAGTAGCATTATGATATTTTCTTTCTTCATACCTATCCCTTTCTTAATGATTCCCAATAATCTGTTTATCTTTTTGACTCTCGTGCATCAAGTGGATGTTTTCAGAGAACTATTTGCAATGACCCCTAGATCTCTTTCTTGAGGGATAACAGCTAATTTAGACCCCATCATTTTAGATGTGTAGTTGGGATTATGTTTTCCAGTGTGCATTACTTTGCATTTATCAGCATGAATTTCATCTGCCATATTTTTTTGGAGTCACCCAGTTTTGTGAAATCCTTTTGTGATTCTCTGTATTCTGCTTTGGAAACGTGATTTAAAATGACACCCACAGGGTTGCAGTCCTCAGTGAATGGAAGCTAACGTTTACTTTGTGCAAACTGCTGCAGGTTGAATCCACAAAATTGAGATAGCTCTAAAATGCCTACAAAAATTCAAGTGTAAACAGAATAAGCTACCTTGTTTGGCCAGAGGCTTGATCTGAAGTCAGTGGAATTGTTTATTTATATCACTGGACTTCGGGTCCAGTCCCAGCTTCACTTTTAATTAACAACTGAAAAGTTGCCATTCTCAGGCAAAAAAACCTTCAAAAATGGACGACAACGAGAAGCTGCTGAGCTGGAATTCATAGGCAAATTTGATGCCATAACCCAAGGACTAAAAAAAGTCCTTCTTTTGGAACTCACTTCGCAATAGATAATTTCCTATTCAGGGGGCAGGTCTACAGCAGAAGGTTGAATTAAGGTCGTTAATTACATAGGTAGAGTTGACATATTTTAATTTGGGTTTCTGCACCATCTCCACTGTGAGAGGTCTACTGGAACATGTGCTCCTATTGACTTACCTTATTACTAATGAGGGGGCAGGAGTACTGCCAGTGATGCAGGTGCCCTGTATGTTCTATTCAGTGCATCCTTACTAGGTGTGCTAAATGGAACTCTGGAAGATCAAATGTTGCGGGGTCAATCTTCCCTGTAGGGTAGATGTACCCATGTTCTCCCACCTTCTCATCTCTGTTAGAAATGAGCCACATCCACTGTCACTTACTTAGCACTAATGTCACACTCCCATCTCTTCCTTTTCTGTCTATTTTTCTCTTCAGCATCCGAGGAAGTGACTTGCTCATGAAAACTTATGCCCTGACACCTAATAAATTTGTTAGTTTTTAAAGTACCACCAGACTCTTTGTTGTTTTTGTTGAGACAAAGTAACATGGCTGCTCCTCTGAAACCTGAAAAGTTAACATGTAGGTAGTTCTTATAATATTTGGATGAAATGTTTCACTGAAACTTTGACTTTCAATTAAAAAGCAACAGAATTTTCAGCAGTTGTTGTGGGGCTGACCATTTATAGAATTGGTGAGCATTTTTTGCTTGTTGAAATATTGTGATGCCCTTTCAAAATTTAGAAAACTTTTGAATTTTTTAAAAATAGGGGAAAATTAACAGTTTTTCAAACATCTGTATTGCTGCTAGACCTGAAGAAAAACATGTTTTGTTTTGATTCTATTTTCTTGCAAATCTGTTAATGAACTTCAGTCAATGTTTTGTGACAAATTATTAAACTGATAACTAGGTCACACATCAATTGCGGTCTGGAAAATACTATTTAAATGTTGTGATGTGGGACAGAAGAATGATCAAGTGAATGGAACTGTCGCTAAGTTATAGAGAGTTCTGTGGTTGGTTTACAAAAATAAATGAAATGATTTCTTCTCCCACAAACCTAGAATCTCTTAAAGTGGATGATAACCTTCTACAAGAAACATGGTTAAGTTCAGCTGTTAAGTGCATTTGAACAAAAGCTAGCATGATTCTTTCATGTGAATGAGCCATAAGATCCAATTTGTTTCATATGATGCGTGAAGGTCATGAAGAGTGTGGAATGTCTCATATCTGCTTTACATGGAACAGTTTAAAATAACAATATTTCATATTTATAAGGATTAAGATGATAAAATGGTCACTAACATGGAGCACTGGCATTTTAGTACTATGTAATATAGCTTCTCTCAAAATAAAGTAGTCTAACATTATGGTTAGTGTATAATTTTGATAGGGATCAGAGATGGAGCCATGTTAGTCTGTTTCTTCACAAATGACAAGCAGATATCAATCTGATGAAGTGGGTTTTCCACACAAAACCTCATGACCTAATAAATTTGTTAGTCTCAAAGGTGCCACAGGACTGCCTCTTATTTGATAAAGATGTGAGAAAAGAAGATCTTGTGGTTAACCCAATGGACTGTGATTCAGATGTTCTTGGTTTACCATCTAGCTTTGTCACAGATTTCCTGTGTGATGCTGGGCAGATCTCTCAGTCTCCCTCTGTTCCACCTAAAAAAATTACCCTGTGTCTGTTTTGTCTGTTTAAAGATTGTAAACTCCTCAGAACACAGGGTCTTTCTTATTCTATGTATGTACTATGCATAGCACAATAGGGCTCTGTTCTTGGTGCTAGGTAATACCAATATTGTAAAACCATCATTAGAGTGGATATGACTTGTTCTAGTAAACTTAAGCTGGAAGTCCCCCTTTCTAGGGATTTGCAGTCCTAGCAGGGTGGGTGGAATTTCATATTGATATCTTCTGTGTGCAGTATTTTACCAAGTAGGTTTAAATTATTAGAAGTAATTTTCATATATTGTATGTGAAGGTCACAAGTTTTAAAGGCTTTTGATATGTAAGATGCAATAGAAATGTGAAATATTAATTCCTCTTTTGATGATTAAAAATGGAAAGTTTACTAAAAACAAACAGGAGAATTTTGGAACAAACACCAGGCAATCCCAGAGATATATTTCCATGCTGAGACATGTGTGTCCAATCTTGCTGTCAAGGTCTATGGCAAAACTTCCATTAACAACAATGAAAGTTTAGTCTGTCTGGAGCAGGGGTCAGCAACCTCTGGCTCCGGAGCCACATGCAGCTCTTTAAGGAGCCACTTGCGGCTCTGAGTGCTGCTGCTGCTGCCTCCTCATGCAGTTCTGGAGACTTCTGCTCCTTAAACAAAAATCTAAATTCAGTTGCCTGCCATTAAACCAACTAAATTTAGGGTTTTTTTGTTTAAGTGACAGCAGCCTCTGGAGCTGCTGAGAGGTCAGCTGCGGCAGGGGTCCATGGAAGAGAAGGTCAGCAGGGCAGGGAACTGCCCCACATGGGGGAAATCAGAGCTGGGGGGAGAGGTGGCCAAGCCTGCCCCTGCTGGAGCCATGCAGCATCACCAAGAAGGAGGAGGAGGCAGCGGCTGCGGAAGAGCTGTGCATAGTGAAGCAGGTTAATCCTGGGGATGGGCAGGGTGGGTTTGGGGTTCAGAGGGTTTCACCTGGGGATGGGGGGACAAGTCTGTGGGATGGGGGTTAAAGCTTGGGGATAGGGGGCGCATTTGGGACCTGAGATGGGTAAAGCCTGGAGCTGGGGGTGACTTAACTTTGTAACTGTGAGTGCACTGTTCTTAAAATAGGGGTGACAAAAAGTACAGTTCAATGTTATTTGTTAAGGACTGTCTCATATTCACATGCATTGCAGCTCTTGAAGTATTGATTTTGTAACTGAGTTTGGAAAAAATGGCTCTTTTTGCTACTTTGGCTGCAGACCCCTGGTCTGGAGACATAATGTTTTATCTTTTCCCGTGCTGAGAACCTTATGCATGAATTCTCCTACTTGGATATTGCTGTTTTATGACAACTTGGACGAATTACAGTATATAACTAAATATAGGTTGTACCTCTCTAGTCCAGCACCCTCAGGACCTGATCAGTGCCCAACCAGAACATCTCCGATTTCAAGTAAAGAATGAGACTGGTATTATGCCTAAGACACTGATCTAGAACTCAGGAAACCTCAGCTTGGTTTCTTGTTGTGCTACAAACTTCCTGTTGTCCTTGGGGAAATAACTTCATCTTCCTCAGTCTTTGTTCCCCATCTGTAAAATGGGGATAATACAGTTTCCCTTCACTCTGTCTTACTGTTTAGATTACAAAAACGTTTTGCAAAGAACGGTCTTTTGCTTTGTGTGTTTTTTGCACAATGGGGCCCTGTTCTCAGCTAGTGCCCTTTAGTTAGGATGACCATTGGTCCTGTATTTGGTGGGACGGTCCCATATTTGGGATGCCAAAAAGGCATCCCGACTTATTTTTTAAAAGGGAATAATTGTCCCATATTTGCCACACCCCCAACCTTTTCCACTAGCTGGAGAGCACATAGGTCACTTCCCCGAGCCTCGGAAAAACGTGGGAAGCGTGGGTGGCTGCCACATCCCTGGGCTCTCGGGGAAGGCTGGCGGCTGCCGCTTCCCCTGTGCTCAGGGAGCACTAGAGTCTGCCACTTCCCTGGGGCTCACGGAAAGCACCGACAGCTGCTGCTGCCCTGGGGCTCGGGGAGGGCTGGTAGCTGTTGCCTCCTTCCCTGCTCCCCAGGGTTTGGTGGAGCCGGGAGGAGACACCTCTCTGTATTTGGGACAGGGAGATATGGTTGCCCTATCTTTAGCTCTACTCAGTATTGGCAACCCTCGTACTGTCTGGTGCTTTTCACAAAGGTTTGCAATTAGGTTTGGAAATCTCAGATTTCACTTTTAAAAATATATACACGTTTCTAGCCCTCAAAGTTGTGGAAAGAAGCTTGATGACAAGGCCCAAGTGCAACCAAAAGTAGGCCCAGTCTCAGGATTTGGGGGGTGAGGGGTGTGTGAGCACTTGGGTTTGGCAGTATGGCTACTGCTCTATAGTCTGCAAGTTTCCACCTCATTTTTAGCTGTTTGTCCTAGCCCAAGTGGAGTGAGTGACCTGGATGTGAAGAAGACACATGTAAGTGGAATGGTCTAAGCATTTTGGCCAGGTAGATGTGAATGCAGCCATTTCCCCTGATTAGAGTAATAAGAAATCTAGGAGGATTCACACCTCCTGAGTAATCAGTGGGTCATAACCTAGATTTTTGTTGATTTCACCATAATGGCAAGACCATAATGGTAAATTGCACAGTGTGTTTCCAGCATCGTGTCTGTCATTCCTGGATTGTGTGTGTCCCAAACGTCTGTTCTCTGTATATCTCTGGAGTTCTTCCAATTCAGACATGGTGGTGTTTTGGAGATGACTACAGCTGTGCCATTATAGGAGAACAGACTTGATTGTTAGCCCAAACCATGGCCAATCAGAAATAGGGAAAAATTTTGCTTTTTTTAAAAAAAAATCCACCTTTATTAAATTTAAAAATTGGAAGTTCTTAAAATTCAAAATGATGGCACAGAGCTGTAGAACTGGTTGACAAATAGCCAAGAAAAGGCATGAACATTTAAATGAAATAGTCCCAATTCTTTATTTAAATTTCAAAATGTTATGAGAATTTCAAACTAACCCTCCAAACTTCAATTGGTGTTTGACTTCTTCTTCAGTAGTAAGGAACATTGGACAGCTATATAGAAAAAAAATGCATTACTGTTACTCCATGCTGCCACTGGTCTGTAGATAAATATGATGAATCCTTCTGTCTCTTGGGTTGCCAATTTGGCACCAGACATAAACACTGAAAATTCCAAGGTAAAAAGTTCCCGAGCATCTTTTGTATCTCAGTCATTGTCCCATTATCCCTTGCTTAAATCATAGTGCTGCTTTTTTTGTTGTCAAAACCAGTGCAAAGACCCAATGAGTCCGATTTTAAGCAATTATTGAAGTTGCCTTTCTCCAATCAAAGAGGGGTATTAGTGAAATGAATGGGAGTAATTAGCTCTAATTTACTTATGCAGATGAGTTCAATTAAATGAAATCTACTCTTTAATAACTTCTGGGGAGAATGTTTTTCCTTATGGACTTGAAATTTGGTTAAGCTAGCAAGACACAATAGCTGAACTGATGAGACCATGATGTTGTAATCTGCTTGTGTAAATAATGACACAAAACAGCATTTAGTCAACTGTTTAGTAGACACTTATGGTAGACAAAACCGACGCTGAAACATTGAGCTAAATTAGACCATGCATATCTCATGTACAATTGCTGTGGAAGGCTAGTTAGTATCCTCACTTTGTTTTGTATTGGGGATCTATTGATTTGAAGTAGATCAAATTTAAGAGCTTGGAAACACCAAGGCACCATGGAAAGAAACTCAGAGAATTGGAAACACCACCCTGGCAAGAAAACTCTTTGATATCTTAGAGATTGGCATACGAAAAATAACATAAATACCTTAGATTAGAGATAGAGATGGATAGACAGCAATGCAGATGGATAGGTGGATAGATGGGTGATGGACAGATAGGTGGAAGATAACAGCTGCATAGAAAGATTGATAATCAATTAGACAATCTTTTCTAACACAGTATTGTTCTCAATAAGCATTCATTCAGTACTTCCTGTCATCTTTTGGTCTCAGTCTCATTTCTTTCTACTGGTCCATTTGTTCTTTGTACTTGTGCCTTGTGTCTGCCTGTTCTATTATGTCTTTAGATTGTAAGATTTCTGGGACTGAGACCATGCTTTGTATAGTGCGGGGGTGGCCAAACTTACCACCCCTCTGAGCTGCATATGTCATGAGAACATAAGAATGGTCATACTGGGTCAGATAAAAGGTCCATCTAGCCCAGTAGCCTGTGTTCCAACAGTGGACAATGCCAGGTGGCCCAAGAAGGAGTGAATAGAACAGATAGGCTGTGTCTACACGTGCACGCTACTTCGAAGTAGCGGCACTAACTTCGAAATAGCACCCGTCGCGGCTACACGCGTCGGGCGCTATTTCGAAGTTAACTTCGACATTAGGCGGCGAGACGTCGAAGTCGCTAACCTCATGAGGGGATCGGAATAGCGCCCTACTTCGACGTTCAACGTCGAAGTAGGGACCGTGTAGACGATCCGTGTCCCGCAACGTCGAAATTGTGGGGTCCTCCATGGCAGCCATCAGCTGGGGGGTTGAGAGACGCTATCTCTCCAGCCCGTGCGGGGCTCTATGGTCACCGTGTGCAGCAGCCTTTAGCCCAGGGCTTCTGGCTGCTGCTGCTGCAGCGGGGGATTCATGCTGCATGCACAGGGTCTGCAACTCGTTGTCGGCTCTGTGGATCTTGTGCTGTTTAGAGCGTGTGTGTCTGGGAGGGACCCTTTAAGGGAGCGGCTGGCTGTTGAGTCCGCCCTGTGACCCTGTCTGCAGCTGTGCCTGGCACCCTTATTTCGATGTGTGCTGCTGTGGCGTGTAGACATTCCCTCGCTGCGCCTATTTCGATGTGGTGCTGCGCAACGTCGATGTTGAACATTGACGTTGCCAGCCCTGGAGGACGTGTAGACGTTATTCATCGAAATAGCCTATTTCGATGTCGCCACATCGAAATAGGCTACTTCGATGTAGGCTTCACGTGTAGACGTAGCCATAATCTTCAAGTGGTCCCTCCCCTGTCACCCATTTCTCGCTTCTGACAAACAGAGGCTAGGGACACCATTCCGATCCTTCCTAGCTAATGAGTATCGATAGAACTAATCACCATGAAAGTAGTTCTTTTTTGAACCCTGTTAAAATGCTGGTCTTCACAACATCCACTGGCAAGGAGTTCCACAGGTTGACTGCACCCTGTGTGAAGAAATACTTCCTTTTGCTTTAAACCTGCTACCTATTAATTTCATTTGGTGACCCCTCATTCTTGTGTTATGGGAACAAGTAAATACATTTTCCTTATTCACTTTCTCCACACCTGCCATGATTTTACAGACCACTGTCATATCCCCCCTTAGCCTCCTCTTTTCCGACCTGAAAAGTCTCAGTCTTTTTAATCTCTCTTCACATGGCAGAAATTACAAATCCCTAATCCTTTTGTTGTCCTTTTGGGAACCTTTTCCAATGGCTATCTTCAGAAGTTCAGCAGTTAGAGAACACCTGCTGGGGACCAGGGTTGGTGGCTTCAGTCCCTCGCTAGCTCCAACACCCTTCTCCCTGCTGGACAGAAGCTCCAACCCCACCACTCGACTGCATGGCAGAGTCCTGAGTTCTCCTGTCCCCTTCATCCACCAAGTCTAGTAGATGGAGAATGTGGAGGTGGAGGCAAGCTGCACTTTAATGGTAAAATAACCACGTGGTCACATGCCACTTTTGGCCACCCATGGTATAGTGCCTGGAATGTTTTAGGCTCTAAAATAAGTAGTGCACATGACAAGTTCTTCTTTTGGTAGAAGAAAAGCAGCATAGACACGGCTGTATCAAAAGTAATCCCCATTTTCAAAAGCACCCTTCTTCCTATTTTTTTTAGGAAGATGGGTTCTTTCAGAGATGGGGTTTACTTTCAAAAGAGTCGCGTCCATACTGCTTTTCTTATTTTGAAAGAAGCTTGAAAGAAGAATATGCAAATGAAGTGCCAGATATATAAATCTGTGCCTTATTTGCATTTTTGATTTCCCTTATTTGCATGCCTCTTTCAAAACAGGAATGCTAGTGTAGACACAGCCCAAGGCTGTGGCCACAGTTGGCCAAAACTTCGAAATGGCCATGCTAATGGCCAAGTTGAAGAATACTAACGAGGTGCTGAATCAAATATTTAGTGCCTCATTAGCATTCGCATGCTGCTGGCCATGGCACTTTGAAAGTGCCGCTGTCCAACGTGCATGGCTTGGCATGGCTACACGGGCGTCCTTTTCGAAAGGACCCTGCACAATTTGAAATCCCCTTATTCCTCTCATTTGTGGAGCCTGTGGAGCTTATTGTAAGAGGATATTGTGAAGAAGACCAGGACTTTAAATTTATGGAGGATAGGCCCATCAATGGCTATTAGCCAGGATAAGTAGGAATGGTGTCCCTGGCCTCTGTTTGTCAGAGGCTGGAAATGGATGTCACGAAAAGGGGTCACTTGATGATTATCTGTTCTGTTCACTCCCTCTGGTGCGTCTGGGCATTGGCCTCTGTTGGAAGACAGGATACTGGGCTAAATGGACCTTTGGTTTTACCCAGTATGGCCATTCTGATGTTCTTGATTAATACCTGTATCATTCACGTTCATAGGAGTTTCAGAGGTGCACATCAGAAACAGACTAGCTTTGAGACTGGGTTTGAGTCAGGATTATGGCAGTCTCAGAGGGTTGTCCCAGGACTGGGTGGGATTTTACCAAGTTTTGCTGATTCTTTGCTGTGCCATTTTTGTTGTTGTAGGTAGCTGGTGAAAGTGTAGGAAGATCCCTTCAGTGGGAAAGAAGATCTGATGGAAGACTATTGGCCATAAGCTACTGGGAGTCTGAAACCCCTAGAGTAGCATCAAGTGATCATTTTGAAGCATATTTTCTTCTTACAGATAAAAATCCCAGCAGTGGATAATCTACTGCAAATATTGTACAAGGGTCTTCTCACTCGGCAGGAACTGTAGTCTAGTAGCACTAACTCAGCTTTGTGTGGACTTTGTGGGAAGTGATACTCAAAGTTGAATTTATGAAACCCAGAGTTTTATTGAATTTATCTGGTAGTATTGACATAGTCTCACAGTGATAACTTCTCTGCACATGGCTGATCGGGAATCCCCCTGATGTTCACAGAAGCAGTCTCCCTCCCTGCCTCCTTCACAGCCCAACCATATGCCGGCATACTCCCAACCCGTGAGTCCCAAGCATGTGGAATTCACAAGTAGTGGGTATCTGCATGCTCCGAGATGGGAGGGAAGCACAGAACTGATCCATTGTTTTCTGCCTTGTGTTCTTGGCTGTGTTTCAGCTGCAGTTAATTCCCCGCCATATGTGAGAAGAGGAGAGCATCCGTACCCATACTCTAAGACAGTTACCTACTATGTATGTAGATCTTTGGTGATGGCTACGAAGCACTTGTAAAGTTTCTCCTCACTTCGACTGGCAATTCTCTAATGGTAAAATTCATCCCCACCCCTCCCAAAGCGAGCACAACTCCCTTTGCATGGGTAACTGCGATGCAGGGATCTCTAGGGGTTAGGTCATGAACAGGTCTGGATAGACTAGTCCAGCCTCTCGGCTTTTGGGAGCTATAGCTCTGTTTTGGCTGGCTCTGAGGAAGCAGCATGTACTACACCTACACTGTAAACAGATAATTCTCAGGGAGTCATCACTTCGGAGCTATAAACATTGTCTGTGTTGTGTTTGCAGCGATAGTAATTAAGAGCCCAAAGGCAATTTAGCAAATAACAAATGAGCTTAAACAAGAGCTCAACTGAAATGTACATGCTGCAGGGAGAGTATTCTATCGGATTCCACAGAACTCCCTGCCTAGAACTTTTGCGGCAGGCTATAAAGTGATAGAGTTCTCCCAAATGAAAGACACCTTAGCAGAGCTACATTACCAAAGCAAATTTTCGTTGACTGATCACTTCCTAAGGGCATGACTCTCCTTATAATAGCTTTGAAAGCTGGGTAGATTAACCCTTTCCTGTGCATTACGCAGCCGCCCTCCGTTTTTATGTTTTACATTTCTTTGAGTAAAATGTTCAGCACCAATGTAGCAAAGAATTAAGTTGACACCTTTAAGCATGCAACTAGTCCCTTAAAATTTTAAGTGACTAACTTGATGTGCTTGAAGCTAAGTGTGAACGTGAGTGCTTTTCTGGATTAGGGCCAGCATGTAACTTCCTGTTGAACAGGAAGATTTTCACTGAATCCTTTTGGTTAGGGACATTTTGAGTTTGGATGCAGTGTTTCTTTTTGGAGAAGAACCGTAGCCAGCATGTCATTTAGCAAAGATGGTGTCAATATGACTTACACCATCCATCTCTTTTTGACATCTCCAGGAGCTAGAGGTCCAGGTGGCAAAAACCCAGCCTCTTCTGGGCCAAAACTGTTGAAGCACCTGCTTTTGTCTACCTATGTCTGAAGTACCATCTGCAATGCATACAGCTCAGTTTTTGCCAGGGAATCCCATTGCTGAACAGATCCATCTTTCAAACAAGTTAGCAAATGATCTGTGATGTCTTCAGCAGATAAACTTGCTAGTTTGGTGACATCAAAGGGAAAATTGATACACATATGCAGCCTGCTGAGCTTTCGGCTGGTTTTATATGTGCTCATCTATTTCTCTGATTTCATGAAAAGCCTCTCTCCCAGTCAAGGCATAATTTTGACCCCTCGTTCATAAACTGAAACCTTAAAGCCAGAAGGGATCATCACTGATCATCTGGTCTGGTGTCCTGCACATTATGGGCCACAGAGTCTTGCCCATCCACTCCTGCAACAGAGCCAGGCCTCCGGCTGACTTACTGAGGTCCTCCATTCATGATGAAACTCCATCACTTACACTAGTTTAAACCGGCAAATGAGACTTGCTCAATGCCACAGAGTCAGGGGAAGCCTCACTCACCTCTCCCAGTATCTGCCACTCTGACCTGAGGCAAAATTCCTTCCTGATTCCAAATATGGGGATTGGTTCCCCTACCTCAGATCACAACCCCCTCCCTGACTCTGCACTTCCTACATCCCTGCTCCAGATCAGATTCCTCTCCTGCACCCATGCCCTCTCCTTGACTCTGCACTCCCCTCCTGCACCCCAATCTCCTGGCCAGATCCCAATGCCCTCCTTCACTCAAACTCCCTCCCAGACCCTCCTCACTCCCATCTCCTACTTTGATGTCCCTTCTGCACCCCACCTCCATTATATACCATGCACCTCCTCCTCCTTAGCATCATGGAAGAATGTAGCCCTTGACCACTTACTGAATATTTGGAGGGGCCACCTGGCTGAAGCTGGCTTCAGATAGCTTCTGGAACCTTGACTTAAAGTAATTCAAAGCCACCTCCACATTCAGATCCTTGAGTTCTTCAGTCAAGTTCAATCCAATCCAGTTCACTTAGCTAATTGCCATATTTTTTTAAAGTTTGCCCCTTTGTAACAAAGAGGGAAGGAATAGCTCAGTGGTTAAAGCAGTAGCCTTGTTAACCTGGGCTTCTGAGTTCAATCCTTAAAGAGGGCCTTGAGCAGGTTAGATTTAAAGAAAAATCTGCCAGGGATGTTGATAGGTCCTGCTGTGTGGGCCAGGGACTGGACTTGGTGATCTCTTGAGGTCCCTTCCACTTCTGTGATATGCAATGCATTTTTGTTTATCTTTCCACTTAATTTAAATTGATTTAACTCATGATCACTTGAAGCAAACCTGTGAAATCTAACATGGCATCACTTGTGGGTTTGGTGGCAATTTGGTGAAGAAATCTGTCAGCTATCACAGCCAGGGATTCTGGGCCCTCCCATTATTAGCAGAATGTCTCTCCAATTTGTATCTGGGAAATTAATGTCTCTTATAATCTCAAAATACCAAGTAATATTTATTTCTCTAAAAATACTAGAGGTCTTTATCCAAATCGAATCCTGAGGAGTCTGTCGCAGACCCCAAGCACCATCCCAGTGGAGTCTGCTGGCTTTCCTTGCCAAAATGATTTTGACCCATTCAGTTTCTGTTTTGTCCAGATTGCTCTTTGTATGAAGAGACCTCCAGATTTATGGTGCTATTGTCATTTCATGCAGACCTTCCATTTAATGTTAACAGTTTACTTTCACGTTGTGCACTGTACTGAGGAACTTTGTATGTAGAGCAATTTTATAGGTAGAAAATTTGGTTTGTGTAATTATAGACTTTTGGGCAAAGATACCAAAATTGGATTTCGATCCAGATGTTCCAAAAAGTTCCCACAGTGTTCAGATGTGGGATTTGGGTCCAGTTTAATCTGAAACATAAAGCTACAGACTTCCTTTCTAATTCAGTAACCAACCAATCACTCTTTTCATTACATTGAGCCCAAACCCAGAAACTTACTCCATTTCTATTATTGTTCTGTTGTTCTGTTTTGATGCCAATTGCTAATTTGAGACTCCCATTTTTTTTAGTTCTGTTTTCTTTGTCTGGAACCCCAAAATAACCTCAAAATAGATCATGCCTCTTCTTGCCCAGAGGACTTCCCCTCTCCTCTCTCCTCCTTTAAAGGGTGATGGTGCACAATCACCATGGAGGCCATAAAACCAGGCACCATGTTCACTTTCTGGCCTGGGTGATTTGTTACCTTGTTATTGCATTGAGAATGCAGTAATGAATGCAATGGAAACAGGTGCCTAGAAGCTTGATGGTTCAGCCCCAACTTCTAGTATCTAATTCCTTGGTAATTTTAAAATCCTTACCCTGCTTCCTCAGGGAAGTAATGACTTAATCCAAAGATAGGGTGAAAAACAAGCTATGGTTTATTTAGGGCAAGTGTACTTAAATTGTGGAAATGCAAGCAAAATACAACAAAGCTCCTCAGTGGTTTAATCCTGTAGGCATGAAGTCTGGAACCCAATTAACCGTTGGCAATACTATGAGTTTTCTGAATGTGGGCCTAAAGCAAGAAGACAGCAGGGGGTATATTGAAACAGATGGTCTCAGGTACCACTCATCAAGATGTTGCTGGACTCTGGATCTGCTGTAGTCCCTGATACGGCTTGAACAGGAGGAACATGGAACCAGTGGATCTGGAACAGATGACAAGTTCGAGCTACTCTCAGGATCATGCCATGATCTTTTTCAGGTAATTGATGTCCTTGATGGCCAATGTTGATGGTCTCTAACACCTGCGCAAAGTGACTTCCACTGGCTCCCTCTAAAATAGACAGCCCCAATGGTCATTCATATTCTTCTTATACAGGCTTGGCGGCATAAAAATTCCAAGGATCAGGCCTTTCCAGATTGTTCTCTTTTCCCCAGCTTTAGGAAAAAGGATGTGAAAGTTCATAAAGGAAGGCTCCAATATGGGTGGTGGTTATTGTAAACAAGGGAAGACATTGTCTTCCCAAAATTATCTGCATTCTCCACCCTCTGTCATGGCAGCCCAGAGGCAAAGTTGGAAGGGATGGGGTCTCAGGCTGGGGCTTGCCTTCCCGAGCTGCACCTTCACTTGTCACCCATGAGCTCCAGTATGGAGTCTTTGCTGCCTTTTGACCTAAACAAAACAGTGTCCGCTATACAATATGGAGTCGCACTGATAAACTAATTAGAACATCAGTAAAATATTGTGATCAACCATGAACAAAAAACCCCTAATGTGGACAACCTGCTTAGTGGAGGTTACTGAGTTGCTGAAGAGGAGTTCTGAAGGGAGATGTTTGTGCTGGGGAGGGCCAAACTCAGGCCTGCTGCAGAGTATGGTGGAAGCAACTAAGGGTAATCATGAGAAGATGGGTGTCCCCCCGACATAGCTGTGAAGATGGAAGGGAATTGTAAGTCTTTTTGACTAAAGGCAACCCCGCTGGAAAGGAGTTCAAAGAGTTGACATGTTTCAGGTTTCTTTTTGTTTTTCAATCAATTTTCTTTTAAAATTTTTGTCTTTTCCTAATGTTATTATTGACGAGCCAGCTGGGACGATATTGAAAATATTTTACTTAACATACGTCCTGAGTCTATGCCCAGGGCAGCAATAATGATAGGAGTTGGTTACAAGAGAACACTTTGTCATTCTTTTTACCTTTTCAAGTTCTGGCCTTTCTTAATTAAAAACAT
This sequence comes from Carettochelys insculpta, assembly GCF_033958435.1. Taxonomy (NCBI): domain Eukaryota; kingdom Metazoa; phylum Chordata; order Testudines; family Carettochelyidae; genus Carettochelys; species Carettochelys insculpta. The sequence continues at coordinate 126,195,839 of NC_134140.1, read as the reverse complement.
TTCAGAATGCTGTGGTTATGATGACTTGCTCAGGATTATTGGCTTGAGCTACTGTCCCTGAAATTAAAACAATGCATGTTCTCAGTTCTCAGCATGTTCTATTTGCTTTTTAAAGATATGTTCGAAGATGATTCATTATTACAGTAAAGGCTGCTAAAGCTGTTTCTGGTCAGTATGACTGTCCTCTGCTTTATCTGCCTTTTATTTTTAATGCAACCAAGGCACCATCGTTAATTGTTTGTTTTGGCAGAATCTCAAACACAAAAGCTTATCTAAAGTAATTCTTCGGATTATGTGGATTCTGGAAACTGGATAACATGTCAGTGGGCTTTGTTCAACTGAAGTTCATAAGTATTCTAGTACTGCACTCTTCCTGGACTAGGAGCCCGGGTAGATTTTTTGAAGAAGCCTTTTACAGTAACTGCAACAGTTACCTATTCTCCAATTTTCAACCATTCTCTAGACATAAAAATACTGTATTTTCTATAGACATTATGGAAACATAGAAATATCTGTCTGTACACATGTAAGGTACCTGTGTGGTCCATCCTGTCAGAATGCCTCACAATCATTAATATATTTCTCATCCCAACACCTTTGTAAGATAGAGAAGTGTGGTTATACCCATCTTCCAGATGGAGAAATGAGGCAGAGAGAGTAATTTGCCTAAGGGCACAGGAAGTCTTTTGTATCAGAGATTTAAACACAACTATTGGCTGAGTCAGTGGACCTTTCTCCTTGCATATGAGAGAGATCAAAGTTCTCTCTCTCTCCTTCTCTCTCTCTCTCTCTCTCTCTGTGTTTCTTCATGTACATACATTGATAGATGGTGTTTGGTCCTGGCATGAATATAGAAGACTGAACTCAATAACCTCTGAAGGTCCCTTCTAGCACTGGAACCCTATGAGTCTGATTTTTCTGAAGATTCCATGGCTCTACAAAGCTGTAGGGGAAGTTCTACCAAGGCTTCTGTGAGTGGCACATGGACCAGTGCCCTATCAGCAAACATGGGAAAGGTTGTTTTAAAATGCCAGCTGAAGAAACTTGAGTCATGCATTGCCTGTTTTTGGATGTTTTCAGGGCAGAAGAGCTGGAGTAGTGGTGATAAAGGGATGTCCAGCATGTTAGCTGTTAAAACCTTTAAAGGTTACTCAGTCATAGACCAGACACGGAAGCAATTCATAGGTATTCGTCCATCTTACAGGAGACATATGCCGCTGCTTTGTAGTATCCTCTCTCATGGAGTGTGAGAGTAGACTATTAGTAACTGATCAATGAAAGGAAAAAAAATTAGAAAATGTCAGAAGTGCAATAAAAATACAAAAAAATAAGGATTTTTAACAATGTAAGAGCACATAGAAAATATGACTTCACAAAATTGCTTTTGCCATAAATTACTCTTTATAAGTATCTCATAGAAAGGCACAAAGGTATCAAAGTGCAAAATTCACTGAACATAGCAAGTGCAATTGCTAAACTACATTCCTGTGTTAGAGTAGGGCCCTAAGCTAGAGTCAGTCCCACTCGACTGGACGAGGCTTTACTACCATAACTCCTTCCAGAAGACCCAAAATGGAGTCTCATGTGTTGCTGCCTTTATCACTAAGGCAGCGCTGTTAAAACATTTCCCTACGGTAAAAATGCTCCAATCTCTGTTTTTGTTTTTTTTTTAGGACATAGCCATTTAAAAGGAGGTAAGGAGACACCAAACCTGTAGGACATGTTCTGCTGCATGGGTCCTACCTCTTCATCTCTCCCTGGGGCTCACAGAACTTTAACACAAATAAACACATATTAGGGACTCACAAGCCAGCCTTTTGAGCAACCATGTTCACCCTGAAAGCCTGTTTTGTCACCTCCTCTGTGCCTTTTCAAGAGATACATCCCATGCTGCATCTGATGCAACAGCTCAGCTTGCCGTGTGTTTTGGGGACATGCTATGATGTGTTGGCCAAGCATTTCTTGAGATTCATGGATTTACACCAGAAGGAAGTAGGCCGTGGCCGTATTTTATAGAATCTTATAAAAGTCATGCAGTTCCCATAAGTCATGGAAGTAAAGGAAAAAGTTTATTAAAGTTCTGTTGAAATTGCTGCCAGTTTTTATGAATTTCTATCACATACATGCATGTTGCCCCTACACCCTCCCCTACCTTGAACCAGTATAGAATTTTGTCATTTTCATGCATATTTCACACTTTTCACAGCAGGCTCAGTTGCGACATGCTCCTTAAGGGCCGGGGAGTAAATGGATCTTTGACTCCATTTCCTGCAAATGAGCGGGCAGAGAAGTTGTATTGTTCTGATTAGGACATGGAGAGCTTGTATTTAGCAATCATATTCCTTCCTTGTTCGGATACTTAATAGCACAAAACCAGAGCCTGCAATATGCTGCACTCTTCTGAGTGGCTAGTCCAGAACCTTCATAATACAGAGGGTGTGCAGGCAGACCCCAATAATGGTGATTGGTCCATATAAGGATGCTCCAGGTTCCTATTGGTATAAGAAAGCATCAAATTCCTGTCCTGTCCCTTCAGCCAAAGAAAGGTGGAAACATAAGAAAAATCTGACATTGGGGCATCTCTGAGGCACAGTTCTTTAGGTAATCCAGGTGAGGTGTGGTTCATGTAGTGCCCCTCGATTAGTGCTGTACTTCAACTCACAATCTAGCCCATAATTATTTTACCAGGGTACATGAAAGAGTAATGACTATGTCATCTGGAAGCCTCAATGTTAAGAAATAGTGTTCCAATTTGAAATCAAAAAGAGGGGAACAAATTCTGCTTTTGTAAACCAAGAATAAGTCCACAGAATACAGTGGAGCTGCTCTGGGTCAACAGCAACAGAAGGGCGATCAGAGTGTGACCCTGTGCTGTACATCTTAGATTCCAAACATTCTGCTACATTGTTCTGTGCTGTATAAATTATACAATGCTCTGATCTTGTCTGTTGTTCCCACTGCTTGTCATTTGCACAACATACTGAAACTCCTGTAGATCTGCTGTGCTGCACTACAGTTGGACTCAGTGGAAGCTGAGAGATGCACTGGTTTATTCATAAGTGTACAGAGCTGACAACTGTCAAAGACTAAAACTGGAGGATCTTCTGCGTGCCTTTGGTACATAAGGGGACATGAGTGTCTACAGGGATGCGGAGAGTTTTTAGTTAGTTTCTCTGCCTCTCTGAAGTCGTTTGACATAGTTATGTGGTAACGCTGGTGATGCATAATTAAGCACTTCTATAGCTGAGTGTGTTTAGTGTACAAAATGTTCATCTGGTATGACGAGGGAGTGTTTATGTATTAATGCGCTTTTCTTCCATGCATTCTAGATTCTGCTAGTAATGGAGGCATTGTGTAATATAATCAAAATGATTAAGTTTAATTGCACTTGTTTGCTGGAGAAAGAGACATGACTACCAACCCAACGTAGAGTCTACCTTCCGCCACCCCAACTTCAACCATTTACTTTTTGGCATCTCTTGAAGAGCATATTCCAGAAGACCACTACTGTGTCTTCCTGCAAATATCACCTCTGCTGTGATGTTGTAGGAAATTAAACAATTTTTGATGTCCAGATTGAAGGTGAGAAGATTCTTGTTGGCATGTCATCTTTCTATAATCATAATAGGAGAGATTTTCAAAACTAGGCAGTGATTTTGGGTGCCCAGCCTGATATACTAGTAAGCAGTCTGAGTTTCAGAAGATGCTGAGCGCAAACCCACTAGAATCAGATGCTCTAAACGTTTACCGGAAATTTGATATTGACTATATATTTAAATTGGAAATGCAATTTTCAGTGAACAAAACCTCCAAGTGTATATTTCATGGCCATCTCTATGTTTATTCCATTGGGAAATGTATTGTTTCTAAAAATTGAAAAAGACTATTCTTCCCAGCATCAGTAATTTTCTATTTCTCTCTGATTTCTAATAGCAATTAAAACCTTTTAAATATGTACAAAGTCTATATTTCAGAGATAAAACCTGCCTAGTATGTGTCTAGCAAAGGTTTTGTCTACACTTAAAAGTTTAAAGTGCTCACATTGCAGCACTGCCACAGTAGTGGTTTTAATTGAAAATGTGACCACAGCACCCAGTGCTGGGAGAGAGCTCTCCTGGTGCTCTGTGTAAACCACCTCCACAAGGGATATAGCTTTTCATGCCCCAAGCCAGAAAGTTGCAATACTGCAGAGGGCCAGTGTAGACTTAGCCAGGTTCTGCACTGATCACCTCTTGGTAATTGTTTTGGGTGAAACTGTGAAATTAGTGTTTAATAATAAGATTGAGTGGTAGCTGATTGCCTTCCTGTGGGTTCGCAGTGCTGCATGCTGTTAAAATTGGTTCTTTATGTATCTGTGTTTGTAATTGCTTCCAAATATAAGGAAGGAGAGCGTCAACGTTCAGGACAACTGCATCTCTATTGTTCTCTGTTGTCCACTTCCCCAGCCATCGCCTTTCTTGGACATAGACATGAATCTCTCTCCCTCCTGGCCAGGCAGCACTGTTCCCTGCATGTGATGTGAATTCCTCAACAAGCCCAACTGCTTCAGTGGATCTGCTTTGCTTGCCTCCTGTTGAGACAATAAACAGGAAGATTGTCACAGTTACATTGTATGACATGGTCTTTTCTATTCTTCAGGTGGAAACATAGTAGAGAAAATATTAAAACAACAAAAGAACTGACTTTCCGATAAGCTTGCCAGAGGTCATCCCAACTCCACAAAGACACTGATGGGCACCAGACTTTCCAACAGCGCAGTGCCCTCCCACGGGGTACAAGGTCCTGTCTGTTTGCCAGATGAGAAATGAGTTTAACACAGGCCATTTATCCCCAAGTCACTTCCTTTGTCTATTAGTCCAGTTTGAGCCAGTATATGCAGAGCTGAGGACACAAGGGCCAGGACCTTGGGATGGTGGGGGTGAGGGCCTGGCTCGGGGCCCTTCAGTGGGACTAGCCTCCTCCAGCCAACCCTTCTGCGCTGCCCAGATTGTGCAATGATTTAAATACCCTGGAGCTCTGGCTGCTGCTGTGGCTACCGTAGCAGCAGCAACTACCAAGAGGCCCAGGCCCTTTTCAATCACCAGGGCCTGGGTCAGCTTCTCACCACGCCCCCCCAAGTCAATGGACCTGAGTGCATGCAAGTCTTCCCAGGAGGGGCTACATCTCTGGAGAGCTGTGTCTACACGTGCACGCTACTTCGAAGTAGCAGCACTAACTTCAAAATAGCGCCCGTCGCGGCTACACGCGTCGGGCACTGTTTTGAAGTTAACTTCGACGTGAGGCGGCGAGACGTCGAAGTCGCTAACCCCATGAGGGGATAGGAATAGCGCCCTACTTCGACATTCAACGTCGAAGTAGGGACCGTGTAGACGATCCGCATCCCGCAACGTCGAAATTGCTGGGTCCTCCATGGCGGCCATCAGCTGGGCGGTTGAGAGACGCTCTCTCCAGCCCCTCAGCTCACTGGTGGCCACGTGGAGCGGCCCCTTAAAGGTCCCCTCCCCCTCCCTGCCTCTGCAGGAAGCTGAGGGAACGTGCAGGCTGCAGACTGCACACGCGGCCAGCCTGCACCATCCTCAGCCCCACAGAGCTGCGATGGCTGCCCGGCAGCCCCCCCAGCGCCCCCAGGGGACCCCCCCCAAGGGGAGCCAGGGCAGCCAGCCCAGCCAGAGGGGCAGCCAGTCTGGGAAGCGGCAGCGGGGCCCCTCCTGGATGGAGGCCGAGCTGCGGGACCTGCTGGGGCTCTGGAGCGAGGAGGAGGTGCTCCAGGTAATGGGGAGCAAGAGGCGGAACGCGGATGCGTTCGCTTGGCTGGCCGACGGCCTGGCTGCCCGGGGTCACCCTGCCCGCACTCCTGACCATGTCAGGAGTAAGGTGAAGGAGCTGCGGCAGGGTTACTCCTGGGCCCGGGATGCGGCCAGCCGATCTGGGGCCGCCCCCGTCACTTGCCCCTTTTACAGGGAGCTCAGGGACATCCTGGGCTCCCGGCACACCTCCTCCCCTCCGGCCACCCTTGACACCTTGGCTGACGAGCCCCAGCAGGCCCTGCAGCCGGAGTCCGCCCCAGAGGCAAGCCCCGCACCCCGGGGGCCCCCCCCGGAGGCCACCCCCGGGACATCGCGGCAGGAGGAGGAGGAGGAGGGGGGCTCCTCCTCCGCAGAATCCAGCCTGCAGATCCTCCTCCTGCCATTCCGGAGCAGCAGCAGGGCCTCCGCCCCCCGGGGATCTCCGGACCGTGAGAGCGGACCGACAGGTAGGTACCCCTCTCTGGTGGACACCCCTGGGCTTGAGGGGCGGGGGTAAGAGATATGTGTCCAGGGCCCCCCACATGCTCACATGGCCATGACCCCAAGGACACCAGGGCCATGGCCCTCACAGCACTGCAGCCATCAGCCCGTGCCCCCCCCACCCCGCATGACAGTGCCATGCCCCATCCCCGGGCCAGGGGGGAGCAGAACCTCGAGGGGCCCCCGGGAGGAGGGGGTGGGACACCCCGCAGCAGCAGCATGTGATGGAGTGGGCGGAGTGCCAAAGGGAGACTCAGGCTACATATGAGCCACAAGAGCCGAATAGCTCCCAGGGGCCAAGGAGGATCCTAGCGCTACAGCTGGCAGGTGACACCTCTGCCCTGAACAAACAGGAGGGAGGAGCCGAGCTGGCTTGGAATTGGGGGGCGAGGGCAGGGGCCACAGGTAGAGGCTAGGGGAAGGGAGAGCTGGTAGGCAGCCAGCCTGAGGAGGGGGAAAGCTGCATCCCAGAGGGGCCCCCCTTGGGGTATTCTCCCCACGATGGGTTGGAAGGACTGTCTCTTCCGACAGCTGGTGCTTTCACTCCTGGCAGAAACTGGGCATCTGTGCCCTAAGAAACCTCTCCTGCTCTCAGACCCTGCGGGGTGAAGTGAGAGTCGCTCCCACCAGGGGACAGGGTGCAGGGCAGGGGGACCCCTGAACCCCATCCATCACAGCAGCATCTCCTGGGGACGGGGATGGGAAACCTGCAGCACAGGGCTGGGGGGACAAAGGCCACGGCTCGGGGCCCACACTAACGCCTGTCTCCATTCTTCTTCCCCCCCTCCTCTCCTGTGTCCTGCACCTGCACCATCAGAAGGACCGGAAGAGAACACCGGCGAGGCGTCAGTCGTCCCGGAGAGCCCTCCGGGACCATCGCTCCAGGGCAGCCCCTCGGCCAAGGCCGACCGGCCCCACGGCGGGCTAGACGGTGGACCCCGCGCCTGCAACCGCCGACGGCGATGGACCCCCAGCTGCTGGCCATCCTCAGTCAGCAGCTGGAGGTCGCGGAGCAGCACCTCCAGTTGCAGGAGCGGGCACTGGCCTGGCGCCAGGAGGCATGGGGGGCCTACATGCAGACATTTAACCGCCTGGTGGACTACCTGGCCCCCCATGCCGCGCCGGCCGAACCATCTCCCGCCCTGCCTGCTCCTGCAGCCCCACCACCAGCTGCTCCGCCCGTCGCCGGCCCATCCGCCATCGCCCCGCCACCCACCCGCGAGGGCCGGAGCGCCGAGGGACCCCTGGAGCCACCTGACACTCGCCGGCCCCCATTCCTTCCGGTCCAGCCCGCTCCCACCCAGCCACGGACCAGGCTGCAAGCGTGGCGGGGCTCCCGGCCAGCCACGCCCAGTGCCGGGCTATAGGGGCGAGGGGCCCGGGACATGGCCTCCCCCTTGTATATAGTTGGACACTGTTTTTTGGTCCCCCCCGTTTGCCCCATCCCCCCCATGTAAATAGTTCTCCCCTTTATCCTCCCTGGTTTTCTTTTTATTATTTATGGCAGACAGTTGTTTCTTTGGATTGTTTTATTTTTGTACATATTGCTTTTCTTGAACGTTTGTACCTCGTTGTTTTCTGTTTGTGGTTCGCATATATTTATTTACATCAAAAACAAAAAATTTCTGAAAGAAAAAAATAAGTTTCGGCAAGGAAAAAAAAAATTTACGTTCAGCCACAAGTGCGTGCTGTCATTTGTCCAGGACAAGTGGGGGGGGGGTGGGGGGGTGCTCCATGGTGTGGGCGTTGGGGCAGGAGTGTGGGGGAGGAAGGGGCGGGCAGTAGGGGGCCTGGGCAGAGTTCACCCCGCGGCCTGTTCGTCGAAGTGGGCCCGCAGGGCCTCCCGGACCCAGGTCCCCTCGGGGTCCACCTGCCGACTGGGGGCAGCAGGTGGCTGGACGTGTGCCCTGCCGGCCTCCGCAGCCCAGCCCTGGAGAAAGGTCTCCCCCTTGCTCTCGACCAAATTGTGCAGGGCGCAGCAGGCACCCACAATCTGGGGGATGTTGTTGGGGCCCGCATCCAGGTGGGTCAGGAGACATCTCCAGCGTCCCTTCAGGCGGCCAAATGAGCGCTCCACCACCTGGCGCGCACGGTTCAGGTGCTCATCGAAGCGCTCCTGGCTAGCGGAGAGATGGCCCGTGTAGTGGTGCATGAGCCACGGCCGGAGGGGGTAGGCCGCATCTGCGATGACGCAGAAGGGCATGGTGGTGTCCCCCAGAGGGATCTCCCGCTGGGGGATGTAGGTCCCCGCCTCCAGCCGGCGGCACAGGCCCAAGTTCCGGAAAACCCGGGCGTCATGGGTGCTGCCAGGCCAGCCCACGTAAATGTCCTGGAAACGTCCCCGGCTGTCCACCAAGGCCTGCAGGACGACAGAATAGTAGCCCTTTCGATTGAGGTATCGTCCTCCACTGTGATGCGGGGCGCAGATGGGGATGTGAGTCCCATCCAGAGCCCCGAAGCAGCTGGGGAAGCCCAGGGTGGCAAAGGCGGCGATGGTGGCATCTGGGTCCCCCAGCCTCACGAGCCTGTGCAGGAGCATGGCGTTGATGGCACGCACAACCTGCAGAGAAAGCACATGGGACGGCACCAATGAGGGGTGAGCAGGGTGTGCGTGGCCCTGCCCTACCCTGCTCTGGCCCCCCTGCTCTGGCCCCCCCTGCCCTGCCCTTCCCTGCTCTGGCCCCCCTGCCCTGGCCCCCCTGCCCTGCCCTGCCCTGCCCTGGCCTCCCCCTGTGGGTTCGCTTACCTCCATGAAGACAGCCCCGACGGTGGCCTTTCCGACACCAAACTGCTGGCCCACGGATCGGTAGCTGTCCGGAGTGGCCAGCTTCCAGACAGCAATGCCGACCCATTTCTGCACTGTGAGGGCACGCCGCATGGCAGTGTCCTGGTGCCTGAGTGCGGGGGTGAGCCACTGGCACAGCTCCAGGAATGTCTGCCGGGTCATCCTGAACTTCCTGAGCCAGTGGTCGTCGTCCTCCCACTCCCCAAGCAACAGCCGCTCCCACCAGTCGGTGCTGGTGGGGTAGCTCCACAGCAGCCGGCGTGTGAGGCGGGGGGGGAGCAGGGTGCTGCAGGGGTAGGGGTTGAGCCCTGCTGCCCTGGGGGCATCTCCTCCCCTGGGGCAAGGAGGTGCTCAGCTGCCTCCCACATGGCATGGGTCAGGGCAAGCCCTGCTCCTGCCGGGAGGGCTGGGTGGACCTCTAGCTGCTGCTGCTGCTGCTGCTGCTGCTGCTGCTGGGGGTCCATGACTGTGGCGCCCGGGGTCTGTGTGCCTATGGCTCCTCAGACCGCGTGCTGTGCAGGCTGAGTGTGTCTGGGAAGAGCCCTTTAAGGGAGCGGCTAGCTGTTGCCCCGGAAGCGCTAATCCGCCCTGTGACCCTGTGTGCAGCTGTGCCTGGCATCCCTATTTCGATGTGTGCTACTTTGGCGTGTAGACGTTCCCTCGCTGCGCCTATTTCGATGTTGGGCTGCGCAACGTCGAAGTTGAACATCGACGTTGCCGGCCCTGGAGGACGTGTAGACGCTATTCATCGAAATAGGCTACTTCGATGTAGGCTTCACGTGTAGACGTAGCCGAGGTGGTACAGTTGATTTTAATGGGATTACATGTGTAAAAAGATGCTACTTAACATTAGTAAGAATAACCAGACATAAACTTTAGTGTATTGTTAATAGCCAATGTGCACAAAAGGCTATATTTTAAATCTTTTGTACAACCATCACAGCATATTGCAGAGACTAGAGACCCAATGACCAAACTTGCGAGAGAGTTTTATTTAGATTTTCTTAGTGTAATTTTTTCACAGAAAAAGGGAAAAAAGACTAAGTATAGACTTTAACTCTTTTCAGACACAAACTCAAAAATATGGTTTCCAAAACTGGGGAGCATGAAGAAGTTCCAGGGAGGGGTTGAGGCAACCCAGCCCCCCATCATTCTCCCTGCCTGAAGAAAGATCTGATCTTTGCTTTTGGCTTTTAGCCCCTGCCATTTTATGTAGATGACCTGGCACAACCGCTATAAGAACCAGGCAGCTGGCAAAGGCCCATGTGGAGCTAGCTGCCTCCTGCAAAGGTGAGTGAGTGTGGGTTGAAGCAGGAGGAGGATGGGGTTAGATGGGAGGCAGGGAATGGGGTAAGAGTGGGAGCTGGTGGTGTCTGACTTTGTGGGAGGGAAGGGGCTCAGGCAGGTGGCTTTCAGGGCTTGTGGGGATCAGGCAGCTGAGGCTGGCAGGTGGGCGGCTGGCCCTGGCAGCACGAGGTGGCTTGGGCAGGTGAGCAGGCGGCTGGCCCCAGCAGCATGGGGCTCGGGTGGCTGGCACATGACTGGGGTGGCTGGGTGGGTGGTGAGCAGACAGCTGGTCCTAGCAATGCGGGGCTCAGGTAGTGCAGAGCTCAGGTGGGCGGTTGGCTTGCTCAGGTAACTCTGGCGGGTGGCACAAGGCTCAGGCACCCGGCCAGCTGGGGCTGCACCAGACACCCACAAAGGACCAAGAAAATCTCTTTGTGCTTATTTTTAGTTATAAATAAAATGTTTATATCTAGTTTTTTTGTCATTTTAAATTATGAATGGAATTTTTTGTTAAAAGGGGGGTTGGATGGTGGTAAAGAAGAGGTCGGGGGGTGTGAGGGTTTGTTGAAAATCAAAAGTGGGGTGTGATGCCAAAAAGTTTGGGAACCACTGCTGTAAAGTGCTCAGGCAGGAAGGTTCAATCCTTATGTGAAAACAAGCTGCTACTGAAAAGAAAACTCAGGGAGAAAGACTGTAAGATAAAAAGTATGTCTCCTGCCCTGCCAATGCTGACAATTACTATCAGTTATGGCAGAACCCTGAGATACGCACACTCAAGTTGGGCAAATCTCAGGTTAATGTGACTCTGAGTGGCAGGGAGCTGGCTCCTGGCCCAGCTCCTGTGCATGGCAGGCAGCTGGGAACCAGGTGCCAGCTCCCTGCCACTCATAGGAGTGGGGAAACTGACCAGCTGCTGCACTGGTCAGTTTTCCTGCTCCTGTCAGTGGTGGCAGCCAAGAGCCTGACTCTGAGCTGTCGCTATTGACAGGAGCAGCTGCCGCCACTGACAGGAGTCTGGAAACCACTCCTGTCAGGAATGGCAGCCTGACTATCGCCATCCCTGATAGGAGTGATTTCCCCATTCCTATCAGGGGCCACAGTCTCGCTTCTCCTGTTAGGGGCAGCAAGAGTCAGGCTGCTGCCCCTGACAGGAGTGGTTTCCCTGCTCCTGTCAGGGATGGCAGCCTCCCCGCTCCTGTCAGAGGCAGCAGCCTGATTCTTGGCTGCCACCACTGACAGGAGCTGGGAAACTGATCAGCACAACAGCACTGGTCAGTTTCCCCTCTCCTGGGAGCAGCAGGTGCAGCCCAGAGCCAGGCTCTCCGCTGCCTACCCCTCACAGGGGCCAGGAAAGTCATGGGTCTGTTGTATAGCATTAACTCACATGGTAGCAGTCTGGCTAGTCAACCACAAGATTCTCATTAGAGCTAGGAAATCTTTTTTTTTGTCTGAAAAATTATTTTTTTAAAAGTAACGCTGATTCAGTTCAATAGAAATATTTGGGGAATTTGTGTCAATTTTGCCAAAATCCCGTCAGTTAAAAAACCTTGAAAATCTCCCACAGCTTCTGAAAAACTTCAAAATGTTTCATTTTGACATATTAGAAAATAGTTTTTTTTCTGTTTGCATCAGCTTTGCATTTATAATTTTCCTTCAATTCCATTTTAAAAAAAAGTTTTTATAAGTTCAAAATTGAAACAAAGTATTTCATGTGGATTGATGTTTTTCCCAGCTGTTCAGTTGGCAGAAAAATTCAACACATTATTGTTTTAGATCCACTCAAAATGAATTTTAATTCAGGTTCTGAGAACTGGCAGTGAACTGAGAACACAGTTATTTGCACAGCTCTCATTTCAGCCCTGCTGCCGAACCATGTGGTTGTCAATATGATCCCTTGTGATGGAATTGCTGTCTTTTCAGTTTGATTGTTTACAAACCTAGGAAACTATGTACAAAAAAACCTATGTTGAAAGAATGTTGCAAATTCAAGCATTCAAAAATGAAGAAATACCAGAATTATGGTAGCCTATGAAAACTTAATTTGGGGTCTGTTTATGCACGTGCATTATGTTATAGATTTTGATTATGTGATCACCTATAATTTTTTAGACTAGAATCCTGCATCTTTTAATTTTCACCTGATTTTTGTTTGCTCTATTGTTTCTGCACTTTTGGGTTACAGGATTTTTGAGATGAGCTGACAAAATTGCTTGTTCAATATGTTTAACACAGTGAGTTGAAGAAATGTTTGGGAGTAAGCATCCTGGAAATATTCTTTGTATGCATCTGTTCATTTGTTTGCACGTTCGTCTGTCAATTTCTCTTTGTGTGTGCTTCTGTCTTCCTTCCTAACTCTCTCTCTCCCTTTATCTTCTGTTCATAGGCGCTGAACTCTCTTCCCTTACTTCAGGTTCATAGCATGGAGCCAGACTACAGCACTGAAGAGTTTTGCCCCCGTTTCCTGCTGTGAGTGAAATTGACTAGTAAGATCAGTGCTCTGGGTCAATTTCACTCACAGTGGGCACCAAAGGTACAATATTTCTTTGCGGGGACTGACACTGCTTTACCTTTCCAGATGCCTTTGCCAGATCAGAAAATACTATAAAAAAAGTCTCGTGTGATGCACAGGCTGTCAAGGTGCATCCCAGCTGGATGGGCTGATTTTTAACATGTTCCAGAGAAGACTGTGGCATCCAGTGACCCACTTACACAATCTGGGTCATAATCCCCAGTTTGGAAATCCCTTGGCTAGTTCATTAACCTAATGTACCTCTTTTGCTTAGCATTATAGTCTTCATGTGCAGAAGTAAATGATGGCAAGGAATGTGTGTTATTGCTTAAAACTACTCTACCAATCAGTGTAGTCCAGCTTGTATTTTTAGAGCAGGTGATGGAGCTGCATGCCTGCCTGCCTTTCCATCTGTTCTTAAATCTGCAAAATTTTACCAGTATCACTTATGTATCAGTTCCTTTTAATTCTGTAAACTGTAAGGTCAGCTCAAGGTCTGCACATATCTTCTGGCAGATGAAATCTGAGGAAGTGTAATAGACCCTTACGACATTTTGCCTGTCTCCTCCTTGAATTTTCTCTCCATCACGGAGGTAACCCTGTAAAGAATATGCCCAGACATATTTCTATGGGAGACTTCAATTCTCAGTTCTCAGATTCACTCTAGTTTTCAGTATTATTTAAGTGAGATGACAATTGCGTGCATATTTTGTACAAAATCCCCAAATTACAACCACATATTATAAAATCCATTCGTTCCTGATACAAAGCTGTCTTTTTTTCCATTGAAAAGTTTTCCCATTCTTTACTCCTCCATCTCACTAATATGGGGGGATCCAAACCTGTCCTAGAGGTAATTGTGTTACCAATGGGCCCTTCCTTATGACACCATGAAAGTAGGTTGATTTTCAAAATTGCTTTGTGCTCAGCCATTCCCACTGTTTTCTGTCAGAACTGCTAAGTGCTGAGTGCCTTTTTAAATGGGCCACCAACCACCACCTCTTTAAGTGCTGAATATGAATAACAGAATACGTCTATATTGAAGAGACCGGTCAGCAAAAGATACATAAATTGCACAATGTATTTGCATATCTCCTGCCAATGGTTCTGTTGGGAGAAACTTTCCTGACGTTTGTCCCATATACACAGGGCCAAATGTTAGAAAAACTCCCTCTGCTGACACATCCCTTCTTCTTCCTGGAATAAGGATGACGGGGATGTTAGCAGAAGGTTTCCAGACCGGTAGACATCTGCTGGGAGACTTATGGGCTCCCAACAGAAGCCTGCAATATAGGCGTAGCCCTAGTGTTTAGGACTCACCTTGAAAATGTTGGCAGTTGTCAACCAGTTAAAGTAGAAACTACTGTAGTGAACAGGATGGGGCGAGGGGGTGGGGAATGATCAGTATTTACAACAGGGAGAAACTTGTCTTAGTACCTGCTACATTGTGTGGCCTTGGAGCTTTTGCCAAACGCTAATCTTTTAACAACTCCCGTTGATGTGTCGTTTGTTTCTTTCCATGCCTCTTAACCTCAGCATAAATGGCATCCTAAAGAATCCTAATTTTTGTTTATTTTGTTTTTTTTGTTTATCTTGGCCATTCTTTCCTCTGTCCACTTCCAAACAGACTGCCTTGTTTTCTAGTACTTGTATTGTCATTATTCAAAATATTAATAGATGTGAATATCTTCTTCTAAGTTATGAATGTAATCAATTTTGAGTCTTTAATTGTAATTTTTTTCCATAAAATTCTTTTAATTTAGTCTAATATAATGGCACATCAAGCAGTAATGGGTACATTAAATTGAATCATGATGTTCATATACACATTTTATGACACAATCAAATATCCTAAAGCATTAATTCATGTCAATCAGTTAATAAACTCAAATAAGAAGCATTTTTCTACTGCTGTTAACTGCATTTACCCCATTTATTGGAGTACAAGACTGAGAGGACATTAGCAGGTTGGCTAGTGGGTCTATTCTGTCCAAACTGATGTCAGTACATTTGGGATTGCAAGAGAGCAACATTTGTCAGTGATGGATGTCCAGTGACTATAATGCACTTGTTCTGAATAGCATGACATTCCATTATTTCACCTTACCTTAGTTTTGCTGGTTCTGTCTTATTCCTAAAAATACACACAGCAGGAAAGTAATATTAACAGAAAACTCTGGGTGCAGTTTTCTCCCCCTCCTTCCCATGATTTCTTCTCTTCTGGTGTTCTCCTTCAAGGGCAAAGGGAGACAGTGAATTCAGCCGGGCTTATCTGGTAGAAGTGAGTACATTATGTTTTAAACAATTATACAGTGGTTATATTTTGAGCAGGTTCTTTGTGGTTCTCATCTGCATTACATTTTGGTTTATAGCATTTTCCCCTCCTTTTTTTCCAATGCCTGGATTTTTGGGGGCTTTGCTGCATCAATTCATTAAATGTTCAGCCCCTGATCTTGCAGTCCTGGTGCAGGCCAAACACTGGTTGACGTGCTCTGGAAATCAGGGAGAGCAGTGAGCCCTGAGGAGTGCAAAGAGAAGTGAAAATGGAGCATACCACCTAAAGGAATTGCACCAGATATATCGCTAGTGTCAGTCAGCACAGCTCCACTGGAGTCAGCAGAGTTACACCAGTTTACACCCAGGAGGTAGGAAACATTGCACCAGATCCTGTTGCCCTCTCTGATTTCTTTGTGCTTCTCTGCTGGGAGCGTCTCTGTACTGGGAAAGGTGGGCAAATGACTCCAACGCTGCCCCCTTCCCAGACTCTCTGGTGTGGCCCAGGCGAGGGAGCTCTGGCTGCAGCCTTGCCCTTTGACATTCTGGCTGTTGGAATGACCTTTACTGGAGAGTATAACCTCCAGAAAAAGCAGGCAGCTCCACTAAGGCTCTCTACAATAGGCAAAGTAAGTTGACCACAGATATGCAATTCTAGCTATGGCAATTGCGTAGCTAGACTCATCATATCTGTGCTTGGCTAACTTGGCTGTCCCTGCTGGGGAAGGTCAATGGGAGAGATTCATCTATCAACCTCCCTTACATTCTGTGCCTTGCAAGGAGTACAAGGTTCGACTGTGACTCCTGTGAGGTTGATTTTGTGGATCCGTACCAGACACATGAAATCGAACAGTGGAAGAGCAACTCTGAGTGGGTTGATCTGCTGGGTAGAGTAGACGTGGCCTTTGTTTTAGGGCGTAGTCCGGTACCCAGTCAACCAGCCCCAGGGCTGAGGTAGGGCATAAGCTAGTCTATGTTTAAGCCATCCCCCTGCACATCTATTAATGTGATGTATCCCATCATGTGCCAGCAATGCCCTTCTGCCATGTACCTTGGCCAAAGTGGACTGTGTCTATGCAAAAGACTAAATGGACACAAATCAGATATCAAGAAAGGCAACATTCAAAAACTGCAGGAGAGCACTTCAACCTCCCTGCATACATGAACATTGTCAAACTTGAGCAAACACACTTCAAAAGCAGACAGCAGCATGAAAATGCAGACCTGGGCTTCATATGCAAGCGTGTTACTATGACACTTGGTCTGATGAGAGACTGGGGTGTGTCTACACAAGGAACTAACTTCCAAGTTAACTTTGAAGGTAGGCACTACTTCAAAGTAGTCATCAGAGCGTCTACACACATTTCTCTCTTACTTTGAAGTTAACTTTGAAGTAGGGAGCCCAGCTTCGAAGTCCTTACTCCATTCCCGGGAATGGAGTAGTGCCCTACTTTGAAATTCAACTTCAAAGTAGGGTGTGTGTAGACTCTCGAGTTTGAAGTTGCTTACTTTGAAGTTAGACTTCGAAGTAAGCAACTTTGAAGTTATTTCTGTAGCGTAGACAGAGCTTGGGCATGGCTGGCTCACAATAAAACTTTATTTTTTCTTCTTTTGGGTCTCCCCTTCTTATCAACTGCTGGGAGTGGGCCACATCCACCCTGATTGAATTGTCCCCATTTACCACTGCTCCTCTGTGTAATAATGAAACACTCCTTTCTTTGCATGTGTATATATCCCTGAAAAACTGTCGATTCCATTTCATGCATCTGGTGAAGTGACTCAAGCCCACCAATGCCTATGCCCAAATAAATGTGCTACTCTTTAAGGTGCCACAGGACTCTTTGTTGGTTAAGAATGAGCATTTGCATCTGCTGGCCATATTCATCTTGTCTCCAAATGCTGTTGCTCCACCAATGGTCTTGCCAGAAAAGGATGTTGTATGGGTATGGGAAATCTTGCAACTGTCTTTCCAGCCTGTTTCTGGTGGGGATGATGTTGGCAGAGGCTCCTACACAAGGAGTTGAGTTCCGAGATGCTCACTACCATCAGAAAAACAGCTTTCTTGAGTATTTTTCTGCTTGACTGGGTGGGAGCTGAAGATGGCAAACAAAGTAAAAGAAACCACAACCTTGCAGTATCAGAGGGGTAGCTGTGTTAGTCTGGATCTGTAGCAGCAACGAAGGGTCCTGTGGCACCTTATAAACTAACAGAAAAGTTTAGAGCATGAGCTTTCGTGAGTTAACTCACTTCTTCAGATGCTGACCAGCATCTGAAGAAGTGAGTTAACTCACGAAAGCTCATGCTCTAAACTTTTCTGTTAGTCTATAAGGTGCCACAGAACCTTGCAGTAGTAATTCCCTGTGTGAAGCTTGGACACTTGTATTTTCAGTTCACGCAAAGTGGAAAAAAGTGTCAGGTCTGACCTTCATAAGGAGAGAATGAGAAAGAGAAAACAAAGCAGCTCAGAGTGCAGGTCCAACATGAGTCCTCTTCTTTCCACAAGCATAGCTGGTCTTTTCATTGAAGAAAACAGTAAAACTGCCATTGACTTTAACAGCGGCAGAACTAAGCACCTAAATGGATAGTGCATTGGGGCAAGCTCAAAAACCTGCTAAAAATCAATGGGAGTCATTCCACTGATCTCAGATATCTTTGGAGCTGTCCCTATAGTGCCTAGAAGATATTCACCAGTTCTTGAGACCTCCTAAATGTCACCAGCATGTATTCAAGTCAGCTGGACACTCAGCACCTTTCAAAATCGGGCCAATCATCTGGGTGCCTAAATATGGATGAGAGAGTGGGATTTTTGAAAGCACCTAACTGAAGAGCTGAAGTTCCACCAAAACCCAATGAGATTAGTACTCCTAAATCAACTATGGAAAAGCTCAGCCTTAACAAGCTAAGCTGAAGGTAACAATGGTGTTAATCACTCAGAGCACCCATTTGTGAACTTCTTTTCTTTTCTTTTCTTTTTTTTGCTTTTCTTTTCTTTCACCCTCCTTGTTGAATTCTGTCACATAATTCCAGAAAACCCAAGAGGCACAGTTTTCCTGGGGAATTAAATTATCAAAGGACAATGATAGATGCCACGCAGGGTGGTTCAGATCATGTTAATTAATGTGTTTTATAAACCCAATTTTGATCATTATTTTCAACTAATTTATCTAGTACTGAAGTAAAGCTCATTGGCCTTCCATTCCCATGATCACCCTTAGCTATAACATTGGCTGGCATCCAGTTCTCATCTATAGTAGCTAATTTTGTTAATAGATTGTGTTTTCTTTGTCAGCAGCTCAGCCACTTCATGATTAGGTTCCTTCAGAACTCTTGGCTGATTGCCATCAGTCTTTGCAACATACAGCTGTTTAACATATTCATATGTTCTAATGCTTCCTCTTTGGACACCATCTCTTTATTACCAGAAAAGAACAACTCCTGGAATATCTCTGCAGAAGATGTTATGACCAATTCCAGCAAATACCAATGAACTTGACCCACATGCATAGTTGAGCTGGTCATGAAGCAGTTTTCCATCCAATGAGAAGTTTTTGAGGTTTTAAAAAAGTTTTTCCTTCCCAAATCAGGACAAAAAGTCAAACTTTGGAGACTTTTCATGAGCCAAAAGTCCATGTTTTTTGTTTGTTTGTTTTTGGGTTGGAAGGATTCATTTTTATTTTGATCTTTTTGTGACATTTTTATTTTATTAAAATATTTGTACTATACATTAATGTAAATTTTGAAATAAAATAATTTTGACTTGAAAAAATGGAATGGTTTTATTTAGAAAAAGGTTGAAGCCCCAATTCCAAAACTTTTTAACTTTTTTTTCAAAAGAAACCAGATCACTGGAATTAACCCTTTCCTGTAACTGGTGTCAGTTTTTTATAAAGTGATATTTTTTAACAAAAAAGATATTAACTACAAAATTCCTGACTCACAGTAATCCCATTCAAATCAGCTGATTTGTGTCACATTGAAATTAGTGGGAATCCTTCCATTGTCAACAGTGTGAGCCCATTTGGTAACTTTAATGCTTCTGTCTCCCTATTGCTAGTCTTTGAGCAGATTCAAAAGTAGAACTGATATTCAAGACCCATTCTTGACTTTAGTGGGTATTATTCATGAGGGTAAACTTATGACTTGGTCTGGTCGAAACACTGGAACATTTTTCACAGGACAAAATAATAATAAATAGATGTGTTCACTTTTTTCAGAAAATTTCAAACTTTTCAACTTGCTCTCCTTATCATCCCTGTCAGACTGGATCCTTAATGTTAGTGTTACCTAACCCACACTTGAAGATGCAGCTGAGAAGATGAAACAATTTGGAGAGCAAAGGGATTGTGCATATTATATATATTAAAAAAAGGGGAAATGGTTTCTGAGGATACAATTAGCTGAATGGAGGATTTGAGATTATAACTGTAGAGCTGGATGACAATGAGAAAAAAAATGCATACAGATTTCCAAAGAAACTTTTATTTGTTCAGTTTTGAAAAGGAACCATTTTAATTTATTTGAAATATTTATTTGAAAAACTGTTGGGATTTTTCCCGTTTTGTTTATTTTATGAATTCTGGACTTCTTTTTTAAAATCAGCCTTTCTCTGTGCCCCCCCCCCTCCACCTCCCCACTTCTCTTATAAAACTGAGAAGTATTTTTGGAAATAAAGGGGCAGGATAGAAAAGAACAAAAAAAAATGAAAATCATCCCTGGCCACACTACTACAACAGTGGCTGCTCCAGTGCCAAATATTTTTTTGGAAACAGACCCACCCAGTTATGATTCCCCATGTACACAAAATGCTGTGAGATTCCTTTTTTTGATGAAAATAACTGCCTACTGTTGCGTTCTTATGTTTCTTTATTTCTGAGGTAAATAATTTTCAAACAATAATGTTCAAGAAACACCAAAGTTGCTTGGAGTACAGAGAATTTCAGGATTATAATAAGGGATATCCGTGCAAGATTGAGGCCATCTGTTAAAGGTTTATTAAAATGCAATAATTATAAAGCAGAATGGAATGTTTTCAGATGATTTTCCATTGATCATTTCTTCACAAGTAAAAGTTAAGCGAAATCAACAGTTATTTACTGTTTACATGATCATGTTCTTTATGCAACTTTTGCTTCAGTGGGATGGTATTTAATAAGCACAAAAGGAAATGCACAAAAGAAAAGCATCTGGAAAAATCAAACTGATTGAGCATTAGGGCTATTTATGAGGTTCTTTTCTCTGGTGAGTTTGATTGGCACGATACCAGTGCTGCTTCACGATCAATCATGATTTGAAGCGTTATATTGATGTGAATTGTTGAAACGCTCACATGGTTGCTGTGGGGTTGGTCGGTGGAAACCCCCATGTTACTGAAAGCTGAAGACCCAACACACCCAAGAGTACTGTCCATTATCAGACTGGGGACCAAATAGCAGCAATGTCTTCTAGAGTGAGGTTTCTCAGTCCGTCTCCTAATACTCCCCCCCTTAAAGAAAAGTCTTTGCTTATTCTCTGTTTTTCAAAAGCTGATACTGGGCCTCTTCTTACCCTATTGTTCTGCTCCCATCTTCTCTCTCCTCCCTGGACCCTGTCCTGTCACCAGTCCAAACAGCTCCTACCCTCAACTGACATTTCTAGCTTTGAGCTCTTGTCACTGGCTTTGCTTTCTCTTGTTGACAGGTCCATGGACAAAGTCTACTGGGGAGCTGGTGTGCAGCCAATCACACATGGGAAGCAGGAAAACCAGCAGAGGAAGGAGGGATGTGTTGCATCTGATTTGGGGGCATTTAGGGAGCTACAGAGATTACCTTTTTACCTGCAAGTTGACGGGTAGCACAGCTTTAAAATGAATTGAAGGGCTTTAGATGTCTCCATAGTAGGCAGGATGCTGTATTTCCAAGAAATGATGTGCCACCTGGTATTGTGAGATCCCCATAGTTGAAAGATATGGAGGAAGCAACGTGAAGCTAGGTAGAGGTCACATCTGGGTTTTGGTTTAGATCCTCAATTTTGTCAATATTCACCATAGTCTTTCTTCTTATATACTGTAGCTCTAGCTTTTGACTTTCCTGTCTCCTTTGTTTCAGAAGACACATTCAGGAAACAAAACTTACCAGAAGTCAAAGCAGGAAGCAGATTCCAAACCTGAAAGCTTGGAGTTGTAGCAGGAGTCAGAGTTCAAGCCCCGAAGCCAGAGTATCAGGGTTGAAGTCCGGAAGAGAGCCAAGAGGCGGGAAGGTCGCTGTAGCTGGCTCAGGAGCCTGTGTAGCTAGGTGGATGCTTCTTGAAATGTCTTTTGGGCTTACATAGGGCACCTATGCTAATCAGGAACCATGAGTAAAGTGGTGTTGGGCTGACTTTCCCTACTGATTGTTCCTGTGGTGCTTATCACTACAGGGTCTGTGCTAGCATGTATTTGGCTCTATGTTGACTGTCACGTAACACTATGTGTGAACTGGCTGTGCCTCAGTCCCAGGATCGATTCCCTGCAGAACCTCTGATATTGCAGCTTCAGCTCCCTGGAGAAATGTCACCACAAGACTTTCAGCTGGGGAGGAAGGAAAGGGCCTCTCCCAGAATCAGAACCAACACTTCCCTGATGCCAAGAATAGTCCTTCTGATAAAGTACAGCTGTTCCCAGTAATTAGCATGTGCAGCCTAACTACAGTATGGGGAAATCACAGTGAGTTGCAATAGGGGGAAATTGCCATGCTGCCTGGTCCGGGTTACTTTAGAAAGAGGCTCATGTGCCAATGGGAAGGTAGCACAGAAAAGGTCACTTCCTTTTTCTGCTGAATAAAGAACTTGAATAAGGCAGCATTAACCCTCTCAGCTCTGTCTGCGTTGCTGTCAGGCTTCTGCCTAGCATTTTCTCTAGGTCTCTTCTGCTCACTTTTAAAGCAATAGTGCACAAAAAGCAACAGCACCCGCAGGAGACAGGAACTACACAGGGTATGTGTTCTGTGTGCCTGTGACGGCACAGGTGATGGCAGTATGGCACAGTGGATTAGTGCACAGGACTGGGAGGTTCTGATTCTGATGCTGCCATTAGCCTGCTGGGTGACCGTGGGCAAGTCACTGCATTTCCCTGTGCTTCTGTTCCTGTCTGTGGGATGTGGAAAGGGGTGCTGAGATCTCTTGCAAAGCACTTTGAGACCTACTAATGCAATGTGCTGGGTACGAGCTACAGCTTACCATCATAGTGTTAAATATAATCCACTCAGTGCAGACGAATCAGCTTGGGCCACAGAAGAGCTTTCCAGAGTGTTTCTGCAGGTGCTTACTACAGTCATACTAGTTGAACCTCTTTAGTCCGACACCCTCTGGACAGGCTGTTGCCAAACCAGAAAATTTGCCAGACTACAAGAGGTCAATATTGCCTGATTGCATCACCAGCACTTTCACTGCTTTCTGGGCTCTTACAAGACATCTGGGGTAAATTGCAGCTTAATAACATCACAGAATGCTGAGAGCCAGGGCTGGTGGCTGCAGGCAAACTTTATGGGGCTGTGAGAAACTTGGCCACACCCATGATGTGGTCATCAGGCTAACTAAAATCCTGCTGGACCAGGAAATGCTGGCCTAGAGAGGTACAACCTGTACATACAATATGTTGTATCTAAGCATCATGGCCAGACACTTTATGTGTAGCAATGGGACTACCAACAGCCCACAAGCCTTGTGCAGTGTCCTGGTTCATCTGCTTTCCTTCAGGCATGGGATGGTAGTGAGCCTGGCTGCAAGGAGAGGCACCAGCGACACAGGATTGAAGCATCAGTTTGGGTCACTGGTGGTCACTTAGCTGACCTCCCTGGTATAACCCCTATTCTGTCTCCAGCATTCCAGTGCCACAGCACCCACTAGCTGATCCACTAAGGGCAACTCTGGAGGAGGCACCATTGCTTGGCCTTTAACAGCATTACACATCATTGATGCTTATGCTGTGCTAATGCAAAGTATCCATTTAAATACACTAGACATGCAGGGAGCCCCCATGGCCTAGTGTGTCATGGTCCTCTCCTTGGCTGGCTTGAAATACTGTCACTTGGGAACATTCTCCCCAACCACCTCAACTCCTCCACAGAAGGCTCAGTCTGTTGTGTCTCCACAAATTGCTTCTGAGTCTCACTCGTGCTCAGTGCAGGCTCAGGCAAAGCAATGGAAGCTTCACACCCCTCTTGTGGAGACATTTTTTTCCCTTTCACCTGACATAGTACTGCAGGCTTTTGCTGCTGCTGCAATCCCCCCTTCTCTACCAGGTTGGGTAGAGCAATGCTTCTTCTGGCTGCAAGCTATGCTATTCAAATGAGAACAAGATAAAAATTACTTAGCTAAATTAGATGTGTTCAAGTTACCAAAGCATGATGAAATGCATCCTAGAATACTCATGGATCTGACTGAGGAGATAGCTGACCCACTAAGTATTATCTTTGAAAAGTCATGGACTACAGGAGAGATTCCAGAATACTGGAAAAGGGCAAATATAGTGCCCAACTGTGAAAAGAGAAATAAGTAAAACCCTGTGAATTGAAGAGCCCTCAGCTTAATTTCTGTGCCAGGAAAGGTAATGTGTAATATTTAAGGAATGCATATGCAACCATCTAGAAGATAATAAGTAGTAGTCAGCATGCATTTGTAAGGAACAAATCAAGTCAAACCAACCTGATAGTTTTCTTGGACAGGATAACAAGCCTTTTGGAGAAGGGGAAAGTGGTAGATGTGGTATATCTAGATTCTAGTAAGGCATTTGATACAGTCTCACATGGTCTTCTTTTTTAAAAGCATAAGGAAATGCAACCTCGATGGGGCTACTGTAAGCTTGGTGCATAGTTGACTGGATAACCATTCTCAGAGAGTAGTTATCAATGGTTCTCAGTGATGCTGGAAGGGCATAAGAGGTGGGGTTCTGCAGGGATCAGTTTTTGGGACTGGTTCTGTTCAGTGGCTTTGTTCACGATTTAGTTAATGACAGAGAGAGAGAGAATATTTGTAAAGTTTGTGGATGATACCAAGCTGGGAGGGGTTACAAGTGCTTGGGAGCATAGGATGATAATTCAATATGATCTGGACAAAATGGATACACAGTCTGAGATGAATAGGATGAAATTCAACACAGACAAATGCAAAGTACTCCACTGAGGAAGGAACAATCAGTTGCACATATACGAAATGGGAACTGACTGCAGAAGTACTGTAGATATTTTATTGATGACCTCACATGACCCTGCATTAATCAAAATCTTAGGCTACCTGTGCTCATACGAGCACATTGCCTTAATACCTACACACATTGAAACCTGAATGACCCAAAAGGCTTTGAAATTTAGCTTCTTTGACCCTATGTGACACCTAAGGTCAGGCAATTTTTCCTTAACAGGCCCACAGGACCCCCAGCCCAATACGCAGCAACTTATGCTGCTTGTCCTCATCTGATCCCACTTACTACATACCTGCCCTCATTGAATGTCTCATGGCACCAGTTTCTTCTAAAGTCAGTTGCTCTGACCCTAGATGGCCCCAATTGCCCCTCAGTATTAGTTTGATGACCCCAAGTGACCTTGCATTAACCCTAGGTGACCCCACCTGCCCCTCTATATTTTATTTATGGCATCACCTGACCTTGCATTACTCAGCCCCTGAGTCTACTTGTCCTCATAGGACTCCCATTTCCTTCATACCTGCACTCATTGAACCCTTCATGACCCTCAAAGCTTGGCAGTTCAGCTTCTGTGACTGTAGATGACCCCAACTGCTTGCCAATTTTTTCTTGATGACCCTGCATGATGCCCCCCCTCCATAAGTAGCAACTTATGCAGCTTGTCTGCATGTGACCACTCTTATGTAATACTTACCCTCACTGAACTCTCATGACCCTAGTTTCTTCTAAAGTGAGCTCTGACCCTAGAGGAACCCAACTGCCCCTCAATATTTTATTGGTGACCTCACATGACTCTGCATTCATCAGACCCTTAGGCAACTTGTTCTTGTATGACTCCATTTTCTTTATGCTTACACTCATTGAACCCTTTGTGACCCCCATCCCTCAATTGCCTCCTAATATTTCCCTGAGGATGGCTCATGACCTCCCCACATTAAGCACACCCTTATGCTACTAATCCTCCTATGAGCTCATTGACCTCGTACCTGCTCACCTTCGTCTGCTACTAACAACAACTGCTTTCAAATTCTGGGTCTGTGATGCTAAATAACCCCAATTGCTTCTTTATTGATGAACCTGCATGATGTTCCTTTAATCAGCGCCTCATGCAACTTGTCCACTGAGAGATCACATACTGCTTATCTCCCCTCCCTGAGCTCGTCAAGTCCACAAGTCCCAATAAATTTATCTTCTGTGACCACATTGCCCCCTACGTTTTATTTGATGACGTGCTAGAATTCTGACTGATGCCAATTTGCACACTTTCTCCTCACATGACTGCACTGACTTTAAGACATCCTGTATAGCCCCCCAACTCCTTTGAAAATTCATCTT
The DNA here is from genome assembly GCF_033958435.1 of Carettochelys insculpta. NCBI lineage: Eukaryota > Metazoa > Chordata > Testudines > Carettochelyidae > Carettochelys > Carettochelys insculpta. The sequence continues at coordinate 126,170,208 of NC_134140.1, read as the reverse complement.
CTATAGCCTTACATGACCCCACGTGCCCCCCCATTTAAAGTCACATAATTCTTGTCTTTATATTGTCTCACAAGCATCATACCAATCCTCCTTGACCCTCTCATGTCCCCCATGCTTATAATTTCAGCTGTTGTGACTCTTGATTACACCAAGTGCCTCTCAGATTTGCCTTGTTGACTTCATATGGTCAGCCATTAATCAGAGCCTTATGCTACTTAGCCTCAAATGACCTCAGACTTACCCCCAATGACCCCCTTATAATCCACCACTACTTGTCTCTGAGGTGTCTGTGACCCTAATTTCTTCTAGGTTTTCCTTGATGTTTCCACAAGCCTCTGCCCCAATAACCAGAGCCTTGTGCTACTTGCCCTCACATATCATACCTACCCTCATGGAACCCTTTATGACCCTCTGTTAATGGTAAGGTGAGCTTCTGTGACCCTAAATGACCCCAATTTCTTCCCTGTTTTCCTTGATAACCCCATATCACCCCCAATAACCAGTCTTATGCTATCTGGCCTCACCCTTCATACCTAGCCTGTTTGAATGTGCCATGACCCCAGTTGCTTATAAAAGCTTCTGTGGCTCTAGATGACATCAGCTGTCTCCCCATTTTAACTTGATGACCTTGTAAGAACCTCTGTTAATTGGTGTTTTGATGCCCTTTGGTCTCATATGACCTCACTCACTTCATGTATGCACTCATTGATCCCATTCTGACCCCCAATATCTTGTACATTGATCTTCTGTGACCGTGTAGCACATGACCCCATCAGTCAGACATTAGTCTACTGGGCCTCATATGACACCATTGACTTCATACCTATTTTCACTGATGACCAAAAGTGCTTGTAAGTTCAGTGGGGGTGTGGGGGAAAAAGAGGCTGGTTCTCCTTTCCCTGTGGCCTGATGACATTCTGCCAGAGACCAGGCTCCAGGGTGCCACTTTCTGGGGAAATCAGTGATTTGATGAATGAAAAATGAGTGAAACTATTTTTTGCTGAGTAGTTTCTTTATTGGAAATTGCTCAGCCTGTAACTATTCACATCGTTGGCCAGAGCTTTTGTATTGTCTGGAAACATCATAGCAAAATATTTTGTTTGGAAGTAACTGAAATTTGTTTGTTTTAAATTCTCTGACACATTCATGCCCATTACTTTGCTTTGGCTTGGGAAACAAACCTGGTTTTAGTTTGTCAAGGTTGCCAGTAAATTGAATAAGCCATTTTTCCCCCAGCCCATTTTCAGGTTGGCGTCGGCGTTGTCGGGGTAGACCTTGTACTTTCTGTGAGCATTCAGCCTTTCCCTTCCTGCCCTGTAGAAAACTCCTTCAATCAACTTGCCACTTGCTTTCTGTTCATGGGTGATACACTCTGCTCCTGGCTATTACCTCAGCAGGTCATATCTGTGCATGTGCCCACCCTCCCAGACTATCCCAGCCCTTCTTGTCCCTGGTCAGTCCAGTCCTCATACATGACTTGAACTGGTTCTGCCCAACTATGTACCACAGTACTTCTGAACAGCCTATTCTTTCCCACAGCCATCACCCATGTGAAAGTGTCTCTCTGAGCATGTTTTCCTGAGGTGGGGTCTTTGCTGCTTCTGGCTAACCCACAGGAAAATTTCTTCCCCATTGACATCATGTCTGAAAGTGAACCCATCATGTCATGACTCAGACCTGGGCTACAGCTGCCCAAGCAGCCCCCGAGCAGCCCCAGGCTCACCTTTCTTTTCCATCCCCCCTCACCAGATGTGTTCTCTGCTGCTACATCTGACTGGGTGAAGTCCTTCCAGCTACTTCCTCTACTGTACCATGGCAATGCACTCAATCCAAAAATCACCGCTCTGCTGTAGACAAAACTGATGTTTTAATTATTCCTGGATCTGATAAGGCAGGGGCTTGCAACCAAAATAGCAAGAAGAGCCATTTATTTTGAATTCAGTAAAAAAAACCCTCAATAATTCAAGAGCCACAATGCATGTGAATATGAGATGGTCCTTCATAAATAACATCAAACCGTACTTTTTGTAACCCCTACTTTAGGACCAGTACACATCATGATTTTTAATGCGCTACATGTTTAGTGCAGGATGTTCACAAATATTATGCATATTCTATTTCCTCACACTTTACATGTATGTATGCGCCGCTCTTTTCCTGACTTTCGCTCCTGAACCCACTTTAATTACAGCAGCTGGAGCCACAAAGAAGGCCCTAAAGACCTCAGAACCACAGGTTGCGGACTCCTGCTGATAGAGTAATAGCTGACATCATCTGACCCCTTCTTCTATCTCCATTCGTCTGTGAGTCGGCGAGGGGGGGGGTGTCAGACCAGAAGGATGACAAATTCTGTGGATGAGTCCTAATGCAAAATTGCCTTCAGAGCCCTGTCTAGCTCCTGCGTGGGAAGGTATCATCTGCTACTGGCGCATTTTTCCACAGCAATGGCAGAGCCCAGCTGGAGAAGCAAAGTAGACACCACGTCATGGTGCCTCCCACACAGTTGAAACAGGTGTTTATGTTTACTTTGCTCTTTCCCCCAGTGCCTTGTGCTAAGTTTGCTCCTGTACTACAGGACCTTAGGGGCATTTGGTGCTGCCCTATGATTGGAGCTCACTGTTTCTCTTCCCACAAGGCCTGGGAAACTTCCATTCAGCCTGAGTTCCCCACAGTCTGCCCTTTCCCTGCATTGTGGAATTCTTTGGAGATGGTGGCTCCAGGCAGGCAAGGAAGAGCTGGGCTGCAGGCCCCAGGCTGCAGGCCCACCCTTGCAGGACAAAGTGGGCAGTGTGAAAAGGGAGCGAGCTGGGAATTACTGGTGAGGCCTGGCGTTCATGGAGAGGGGCTTATTGTCCCCTCTGCTACTGATTTCCTGACTGCCCTTGCCCCGTACCAACACACGGTTCCCCACCTCTACCAGAAGGAGAGCTATGGAGCCTTGGTTCTGGAGTTAGAGCCCTCACTTCCCCAGCTGAAGACAATGCCACTCCTGCATGAGAAGGATCCACACGCTACCTTGAAGAATTAAGGCTTCTCACAGATCTCATCCCACTGGCAGCCCCACAGAACAGACTTGCTCTCAACAGGTTCTCTGAGGAGTTTCCTTGAAGACAATGCTGATGGATTCTCCCTGCTGGTGAAGATGGGGGAAATTCAGCCCTGAACAGAACCGGCAAAAGGGCAAAGCCTTAGCTGCAGGACAGACTGAGTGACTACTCCCCAGGGAGGGTGGGAACTGCAGGATGACAGTGGATAACGCAAATGTTTGTCAAGTTTGGGGTCTCAACTGGGAGCAGAAAATTCTTGAGGAAACAAAGTCAGCACTGGGGAGCTTTACACCTAAATGCAGGGCAGGGTGTTTTCAGACACATGGACCCAGAAGGATTCTGCCATTCCCTGGCCAGAGCCAGCTTAACCAGCCTTCCACAAGAACAGGGGTTTCTGTGGATTCACTATCACTTCCTGGCTTTCCTTGGGGCCTGGCTGCCTTGCCAAAATATAGAGTCTAGGCCAGCCATAAGTTATGGGTCATTGCGTGAAGCTATCACCTCCATAATGCAAGTGATCAGCCTAGATGACCACAAGGGCCACTTCTGGCCTTCACGTTTCAGACATGAACACTGTTATGTCTGTTAGTTTGATTATTTCATCCAATTCTCTGTCTGGGACCTCTGCCTTTCTCACTTTATCCACCCAGCTCTCCCCCTTGAACTCAATATTCCCAGGTTAAATGGAGGCATTGCAGTGGGATGAGACTATTTTAAATGCCCTGGTGCGCAAATTACTACTAGTTCTTTTTAATTTACAGTTCACTCATCTACAGGCCATTCAGACAATCACAACTCCTCTGGCTGGAGACCTCTGCAAGATGCCCTGGGCAGTCCTCAGATTGCATCTCTCTCCAGCCGTGCCCAATGACTCATACAATTGCACACTTCCTGGTTATGGTCACATAGGCTTGGTGTCATATTTCTCCTTCAATGTAGATAGCAACAGCCTGCAGAAGAAGCATCCCTTCTCTTTTGGCATTTTCTTGAGCATCTGGGTTTGGGTCCAGGCAATACCAGATCAGGGCCAATTTTTTGGAGCATTCGGTGTCCAGATTCTCCAAGTCCTCTGAAGAACAATTGCTTAGCTGCTGGAAAATGTAAAATAAGATATAAATGTATGATATTAAGACTGACCCAAGGGCAGAACACCAGGGACACTCTGATATCTGGTAATGAATTACAGCTGGTTAGTTCAAATGTTCCCAATTTTTAATGCTAAGAAATACTGTGTCATGCAAGGTGTCAATGAAAAGCTCATGACTCACTGGTTATTAATGTATCATTGCATAATATAAGTGAAGGCAACAGATGTTACCTTATAGAAATAAACTGAAATTATGATTATTAAGGTGCATTTGTCAGCTCCATGGGAGTTACTCCGCCCTAGGAAAACAAAGTTTCTGCCCAAGTATTTTGAAAGATGATTAGAATGTATTTGCATATTGCATAAACAAGGCTATCAAGCTAAAAACAAGTGGCAGCAAACCTCACATTATCATGGTACTGGGAAAACTTGACAATCACATATCTACTGTTCATTCAGTTGCACCAGGGGAGGCAGAAACTAAAAAAAAAAATGCATTTTAGCAGACACAGCTGCAATGGGTAGGAAGCATCATGGCACTTCCTTCAAGACAGGCAATCTGAAAGCTTGCACAGCTAGAAATAGATTTTCACAGGGAGGAATCCTTCAGAAGAATCTAGTTCTACTATTCACTGGACTATACAAGAGAGAGGCTAACAAGCCAAATATATTTCACCTAAGATGACAAAGAAACTGACACTTTGGCTTGGGGGATAGCTCCTGACCCAGGAGTTTGGTTAGCCATCTTGATGGAAACGAATTTTGCCCTGGACCAAGTCTAGCTTGTTAAATCTTACCAGAAAGAATTTTATCCTTCTTTCCCTTGTAACCATTTCTGACAATATTCTTTATACTTGAACTCACTTAACATCTTTCATTAAATAAACTTATTTTCTTTTAAATCTAAACCAATCCAATTAAACCCTGAACAGCTCATTAAATCAGTTATGCTTTCTTCTGGTCACTTTAACCATTACTGGAACAGCAGCAATTCTAGACTCAAACAGGCTGACAAATACTGACCTCTGGAGACGCATTCATTTTAGGTCCCCAAAACTGACCCAGAGTTATGCAGCTGCTTGGTGTCTCTGGATAACCTCAAGCCAATCACATCCCTTCTTGGGGATGACAATGCATTCAAATGTTTGGCCTATCAACTTTTGATGGTACCACCTGTGGTTATCATAGTGACTATAGGAAAGGGGAAAGTAGGGGTATATGACAGAGAGGGAGGGTGAGAAATGGCTACCACATCCACGGAAGGAAGGAAGTATGCAAATGATCCATTCCCAACCTGGGGAGTGTGGCAGGGTGGGGCCAGGAGAGGAGAGGCCGGAGTAAAAACAGAGCAGAGATGGAGCTGACAATCAAAGTGGGAGCAGCTGAGGAGTAAGCGGCCCTAAATCAATTCGGGCCAGCTGATCCTACTCAGAGCTACATTTATAAGCCCTTCTCCACGCAGGGCAAGGGGAGGGTGGTTAAGGAGAGTTTGGGAGGTGAGTGAGGAGAGGGAAGGAGACTTAGAGGAACACCAGAGACCACAAAAGAGGAGAGGTGCCTCAGCAACCCAGGGTGCTGAACTGCTGCAATCCGGGGAAGTGGGGGCCTGAAGCTCCACCAAAGACTCTGAGGAACTGGTCAGCCGGAGGAGCCAAACAAAGGAGAGGGCTGCTGCCATGGCTACCACTAGAGGAAGGAGGTACCAGGGGAATCATCTGAGGGAAGTGGCCCAGACAGAAAAGCTGCAGGGACAAGGGTGAAGAGAGTCAGTCCTCGCTGGTAGCGGCCATCCAGGGTCCCTGGGCCAGAACCCAGAATGAGTGGGTGGGGACCGGGTTCCCCCCAACACCATCCCTGCCCCTGCAAGGGTAATGGGGTTCATATGGTGGGGCCAGTGGACTAAACAGAGGACCTGGGCCTAGGAATGAGACTGACTCTGCCACAGGAGGGAGTGACAGAAACCCAACAATACTGATCTCTTTGGAGGCCCTGTTACTGGAATGAGTCCATTTTAAAGACTTCAGCAAGGCTCCACTGGAAGGCAAGTCTGATGCCAGCTGTAGCAGTAATTCCAGTTCCAATAGGGTGTATTAAAGTTGTTCAAACTGAAAAAAACCTGAGGCCAGTACAACTAAATGTTAAAAGATGCCAGCTCGGACTTCACCCAGGTAAACAAGGTCCGCGATACCAATTGAGCAATCAGGGTTGGGTCAATAAGTTGGCTACTGAAAAAAAATTGCAGCTAATACATATGCTATCCATTGGAATGTGGAACGTCCAAACACCGTGGGCAACTGGAAAATTAGAGCTGCTTCAGAAGGAGATGGAGAGATATCGATGTGATATACTTGGACTGGCAGAGATGCGTTGGATGGGATCAGGAGGGATATGCGGTTGCAAAGTCATTTGGTCAGGAAATGAAATGAAGCATGAAGCAGGAGTTGGATTCCTTCATAGCAAAACAGCTAGAAGAGCATTATTAAGATACAAACCAGTGAGTGCAAGAATGATGGTAGCAAGAGTCGAAGGAAAACCGTTCAACATCTCAGTCAGTCAGGTGTATGCACCCACATCGGACAGTATGGAGGAAGAGATTGAGCTATTCTATAATGACTTGACAAAGATGGTGGAGGAGATACCTAAGAAAGATGTGTTGATCATCGGAGGAGATTGGAATGCAAGTGTTGGAACAGATAACGAAGGTTGGGAGAGAGTCACGGGAAGGTTTGGATGTGGAGAAAGAAACAAATGAGGTGAGAAACTGCTAGAGTTTGCTACAGAGCATGAGATGGTGATCTGCAACAGGAGATTCCAACAAAAAGGCGGTAGGAAGTGGACGTGGTGATCGAATGATGGGAAGTCCAAGAACATGATAGATAAGATTTTGATAAGAAGAAGATGGATAACATCAGTACAGCAGTGACAAACTTTCCAAGGAGCGGATATAGACTCAGACCACAGTCTAGTGATCGCAAACCTCAAGATAAAACTCAAAAGAAAATGTAAGACACCATTTAAGAAAAGAAGAGATGTGGCGAGGCTATGTGAGGAAGAAACAGGGAATGCATACAGAACAGCGCTCAAAGAGAAGATTAAGAATATCACCACAGAGACAGGGGCAATTGAGCAGACTGTTCTAGAAGAAGAAAAGATCAATAAGAAGTGGATTACCCAGAAGACACTGAAGTTGGTTCAAGAGAAGAGAGCGTTGAAGATCAGAAGAGATGTTTCTGAGATGGCAGAACAGCAATATAGGACGAAACACAGTGAGGTAAGGAAAGCAGCCAGAAAGGATAAGGAGAAATGGTTAGAGGAGCAATGTGAAGATACTGAGAGGTATTATGGTGAATGTAAGACCAGGGAGGTGTATAAAACAATTAGGAATATTAATAGGAAATGGCAACCGAAGCAGATGGCAATCAAAGATGAGAACAAAGAAGTGCTCGTGAACAGGGAGAAGATTGTGCAGCAATGGACGAGATATTACACCTATCTATACAAAGCACAGTTGGACCCAAGTGTCTCAGAGAGACTGATTGAAGAATTGAAAGAGATATCTCCCCCGAGCATCAAGAGTGAGACCGATATTTTGAAGGAGGAAGTAGATTTGAAGGAGGAAGTAGAAAAAGCAGTGAAATGACTAACGAACAACAAGAGCCCTGGAAATGATAAGATCACGAGAGAGATGATCAAATATGGCGGAGAAAGCATGATTCAGGAAATACACCAACTATGTAAAATATAGCATGGAAAGAAGGGAAGGCACCTAAGGAATGGACAATATCTTTGCTAGTGACAATACCCAAGAAAGGAAGTACATTGGAGTGCAAGGACTACGGAACGATTGCCCTAATGATTCATCTGGGTAAGGTGCTGCTGATGATACTGACTGAGAGATTAAGATGGCAGATAGAAGAACATATAGCAGATGAGCAAACAGGGTTCAGAAAAGATAGAAACACCATACAGCAGATATTGGCACTAAGACTGATAGCGGAGAAAGCTTGACGAAAGAACAAAAATGTATACGCTTGCTTCGTCGATTTTCAAAAGACATTTGACAGTATAGATCAGAAAGTGACTTGGGCGGTGTTGGAGTCATATGGAGTGGATAGCAGACTGATACAGTTGTTGAAGGATATAAATGATAATGCGGAGGTAGCGGTGAGAACATGCAGGGAGTTGGGAAGTTGGTTGAAAACAAGTAGAGGTATGAGACAAGGGCTACGTCTACACGTGCAGCCAACATCGAAATAGCTTATTTCGATGAATAACGTCTACACGTCCTCCAGGGCCGGCAACGTCGATGTTCAACTTCGACGTTGCTCAGCCCAACATCGAAATAGGCGCAGCAAGGGAACGTCTACACGTCAAAATAGCACACATCGAAATAGGGATGCCAGGCACAGCTGCAGACAGGGTCACAGGGCGGACTCAACAGCCAGCCGCTCCCTTAAAGGGCCCCTCCCAGACACAGTTGCACTAAACAACACAAGATACACAGAGCTGACAACTGGTTGCAGACCCTGTGCCTGCAGCATAGATCCCCAGCTGCTGCAGAAGCAGCCAGAAGCCCTGGCCTAAGGGCTGCTGCCCACGGTGACCATAGAGCCCCGCAGGGGCTGGAGAGAGAGCATCTCTCAACCTCGCAGCTGATGGCCGCCATGGAGGACCCAGCAATTTCGACGTTGCGGGACGCGGATCGTCTACACGGTCCCTACTTCGACGTTGAACGTCAAAGTAGGGCGCTATTCCTATCTCCTCATGAGGTTAGCGACTTCGACGTCTCACCGCCTAACGTCGAAGTTGGTGCCGCTACTTCGAAGTAGCGTGCACGTGTAGACGCAGCTAAGGAGATCCAATATCGCCAAGTATCTTCATCGCACATCTGGACAGAGTGATGAACAAGATCAAGGAAGAGGTAGAAGGAATATCAGTGCATGGGAAAAGAATTAACAACTTGAGGTTCACGGATGATATAGTTATCACAGAGGAAGATGAGGAGAAGCTAGCGAAAACGGTGCGGGTGTTAAATGAAGAAGGGAAGCAATAAGGACTAATTATGAACATCAATAAAATAAAAACAATGGTATTTGGAGATAAAGAAATAGGAAGGAAGATCCGTGTTGATGGTATTGAACGAGAAAATGTAGAGAAGTTCACATATCTGGGTAGCAACATAACATATGATCTAGACTGTAAGAAGGAAATAGCAACTAGAATAGCGAAAGCAAGAGCGAGTTTGAAGGTGATAGATAAGATCTGGAAAAGCAAAGCGATTAGCTTAAGAACAAAGCTGGGCATCTTGAAAATGTGTGTATTCAGCAGCATGTTGTATGGATGTGAGACATGGGTGATAGCGAAAGATTCAAAAAGAAGAATATTGGCATTCAAAAGGAGTTGCTATAGAAAGATTCTGAGAATAGGATGGTGGCAGAAGGTCACCAATGAGGAATTATATAGGAAGGTACAGCCAAAAGAGAACCTACTGCAGAAGGTTATGAAATGGAAGCTACAACTATTTGGACATATCTGCAGAATGAATGACAAATGAAAAATCAAGACTCTAGTATTTGGCATAATGGATAGTTCGAATAGGAGAGGCAGACCCCACAGAGAATGAATAGATGATATAGTAGATTGGGGTGGAGCTAGTCTATAGAAACTAAGCCACTCTGCACTGGACAGGGAAAGATGGAAGGAAATAGTGGGAGAGGCATCAGACACCAATGGGCGCTGAGCCCACTGTTATTGATGACAATGATGATGATGATGATGATGGTGATGATTTGGATTTTGGAATTGATATGGCAGTCTGCAGTGAGGCAAGTTACTTCCCTGCCCAGCCCTGCCTCCTGGTGCTCCCTTGATGTTCTTGGTATCCAAAATGTTTACTTTAAACATTAGAGTTTTCAAAGAAGACAGGTGGCTGGAATACTCCGGTTAGTACTAATGGATTAGGACTCTGGTTCTACTGTATGAGTTTTCAGAACTGGGACAATGATTAAAAGAGATGGCCAGGGGTATTTGCATTGTGTTGCCAGAGGTGAAATTATTGGACAGGCAGAAGCGGAACCAAAGCAAAAGCATTGCTGGGAATTTTTTTATTAATCAAGAATGAAAGTTAAAGTTTCCAAGATGATCAGGTTCTGTCATAACTCCAACCATAAATGATGCTGACTAGTCATACAGTACAGGTTAAACCTCTCTAATCTGAAACTCTTTCACCCAGCAGCAACTATAATCCCGAATGGTTTTAGTTAACTGGACAATCACCTATAATAGGTGTGGCCAAGTTTCCCCACAGTCTCATAAAGTTTGTTTCCAACCATCAGTCCTGGTTCTCAGTAGTATGTGCTGTAATTTACCTCTAAATGTCTTCTAAGAACCCAGTAAGCAGTGGAAGTGTTGCTAATGCTGCTAGACAATATTGATCTCCTGTTGTCCTGTAAATTCTCTGGTTCAGCACCGGGGGTGCTGGACGAGAGAGGTTCAACCTGTAACATTATTAATGATCCACTAAGCAGCTGAAGGAAACTGGCTTTTAAGTTTCCAGCTGGTATGATTGTAAAGCTGAAAATTAAAAAAACTGATGCATGTCCTGAGTAGGCCAGTCTTCCAGGTTAATATAGACGTAGCCCCAGAGAGAAGTTGCTGCTTGATACCTGCCAGGCTGTGGTCCCTGATAAAAATGGCCAGGAAGAGTCACAACAGGATGGCAAGAGTCACAGGGAAGTGGCCCAGGGAATGGGAATTGTCAAGAGGAGAGAAGGAGGGCAGGAAATGACTGCCACCAGAAGGTCCCTGGGTTGGGACTCAGAATAGTGGGGCAGCCTGGATCCCACCCTCTCTTTGCACTGTACCTAGCCACCACAGAGCATGGCCTTTATAGACTGCAGATTGCCCTCAAGATGAGGGGCTAGACTTTGGCTGTAGTCAGCCACTGAGGCAGGTACCAGGACTGAGGGCTGCTGATATCCTCAGAAAGAAGGAGAAGAGAGTCGTGGGTACTGCTGGGGGTGGTGAGGGAGGCCTCACCCTGTAGAGGCCAGTGAATGGCACAGATCCAGATGGTGGAGACAACAGAATGTATGATAGGGGAGACAGTAACCATGAGGTGGTGCACTCAGTGGACAGATCTGATTCTCAGTGGGACCAGCTGGAGGAACCATGGCAGTGGGTCAACCCCATATCAGAATTGCATTGAACTCCAACCTCTCACTGGATGAAGAACTAAATATTCACATTGGAAAGGCTACCAGAACCTCAATCAGGCTAACCAAAAGAATATACTTACTATCAAGACCAAAATGCTAGCCTACCAAACTTGCATCCTCAGCTCTCTCACATATGGGGGAGAATCATGGACAACTTATGCTCTTCAGGAGAAAAGATAAACAATTCCCACCTACATTGTTTAGGTTTCATACTCAACACCACGCGGCAAGACAAAATCACTGATGAAGAGGTCTTCAAAGGACAGCCCACCCAAGCAAAGATGATTGAGCTGACTGAGACACCTGCGTTGCTTGGAAGACAGGCACATACTCAAGAACATGCTATCCAGAGGGCAATCAGAGAGAACAAAAGCAATGGAATGTCCGAAGCTTTGCTATAGAAATACATGCACACAAGATATGAGGAATTTGCAGCTTATCCTGACCAATGGGAAACTTTACCAAGTGATTGTAACAGTGGCGCATTGTCTCCATTATGGCATTGAAGTTCGTGACAGGAGCTGGCTCGTATATCTTGAAGAGAAAAGACCCTGCAGGGAGCAAGGAGCTCCCAGCCAAGATACATATATTTGCAATATCTGCCAAAGGTGATGCACATCTCACCTTGAACTATTCAGTCATGAGCCATTGCAAACCACTTACATCATAGGTTGCAGTTCCTCCCATCTCTCTCATTCACTGATTTAAACAGGGTATACATTTATGCACAGTACCACCACAAGCGCACCAGAGGTCGACAGATAATAATTATTCAGTAGCTCTCCCTTTCAAAGTGCACTGCAAGCATTAGCTGAATGTAACCTTGCAACATCCCCAGGAAGCAGGCAACCATGTTGCATAGTTAGGGAAAAGTGAGTTAGAGTTTAAGTGACATGGCCAAGGCCCCCGTGACAGTCTGAGTCAAAGTTACGTTTGTCCTAGCTGCAAGCGCTGTGCTCAGCCAACACTGCTCTTAGGTAAATGCAATTAACAAGTCATTTACTCTGACTACCTGACCTGCTTGAACAATACAAGCATGATCCTCAGCTGGATTGTCTCCTTTGGAGCCAAGCCAAGAGCAATGCTTCTAGGAATAGCAGCACATTATTGGTCAAAACCTGGTGCTGCGGAGTGGCTATTTCCCACTCTATCACCCCTACTCTTGTACAATTAGCAGTTGCTCATACCCACTGGTAAGGATTGGAGGGCTGGGCTTTATTGTTCCTCTGGTTTCCTACCACCTCAGAGGGACCTGCTCCATAACTCAATGCAGCTGACCTCTGGGATGTTCTGATGTGGCCCTGTGTTGATTTTTCCATTAAATTCATTGCGAGTTGCATGACAATAGTTGCCCTATAAGTGAAGCTGTATAGGGGCCTGAATAGAGTTGTGCAAAAATTCAAAGTACACCGTGCACAAGAATGAGTCCAAAACCGCTGTGAATGCTGCTGTACAAAGTGGGATGGGTGGGGTAGGGTGGGGGGGAGAGGAGAAAGCAATCATGAAGAAAAACTGTATTTCCAGGGAAAAAATATTCCTAGCATATTGCCAGAGGATGCCAACGGTACTGCTCAGCAGGCTTTAATTTCTCTGAGCCCTTGTGCCTTAGTATCAGCTGATATTAAGCTGGAGTTGAGAACAATGAGAAATGACAGCTTTATGAAAATGGATTCTCTCAGTGTGTGAGAGACAGAAAGAAACAATGTACTATATATGGATGCCTGGCATAGACGAGGGCGCCCTCTACTGATTAGACATGGCAGTAAATCCAAACTGCATACAGAGGCCATGCCAGTGTTTTCCTGATCTTGCTCTGAATGCATCCTATCAACCCAGTGGAATACTACCTGACTAATGCTTTTCTTCCCCAAAGAGAGTCAGTAGAAAATATGCTTTTAGGAGCTGGGAACGGATGCTAATCTACACCATATGCAGATGTACACAATCATTTTAATTTAAGCTAAAGGACCTAAAGAGGATAAGGGAGAACCTTCTCTTATGCTCTGTCCCCTACACACAAAGCTGCTGTCCCAAAGCAGAATGAACCAAATGGCTGTCATCAGAATATTGAGGGCAAGGATCAAACAATGTGAGAACATGGCAATATTATCTTGACTAAAGATCGGGGGGGGGGGAGTGTCTTCTGGAAGGGTTTTCCTGGAAGAAAAGGACATTTAAACAGCAAGTTCCCTTTAAAATGGCAAAAAGCTGTTCATTGTTTCTTGGTATTTCAGATGGCACTTATGTCTTTTCACTTGATGATATCAACTCCACCAGCCAAATTCATCTTGGTGTAACAGTTCAGTGGAGTTACTCTAGGAATGGATCTGTCCCTATATAGTCATCATTTAATTTCAGAGGAGGAGATTTGGAGATAGATATCAAGACACTATTTTTTTTGTCACCACAAAGAGAAGAAAAACTATTTATTTTGACTAATGACCAAACAGCACTTCTGCAATATCAACTCTTGTGGTTAAGACAAGGAGGAGTTGGCATAAAATGATTGTAAAGCAACTTCTGTAACACGAAGCCAACAGTTAATAGGATTTAGGTAACATGAGATCCACTCACAGTGTTTTGCAATTGTATCTGGTGGGACTGTCTCAGCAGGAATAAATCTTTGGAGAGATGATAAAACAGCCAGGCTAAAGACAAGTGAAACTATCCCCATTGTTAGACATCACAGACAGCCATATCCTCAGCTAGTGAAAATAAAGTAAATGTAGCTTTTTTCCATCTGAAGCTCTAGCCCTAATAGGCATGAAACAAGTCTTTGGTGACTACTAAGACACCAGCAAAAACCATTATCCTGGATTAGAAGGCCTTTCTTTGTTTCTTGTAGGGATAGTGTGGGGGCTCTCCATGTCTCGCATTCATTTGAGGAAATAAAGTATCTTGGTTTTATAGACAACAGCATCCCTCCTATCAGCTTCTAGCCTCGCTCTGCCTGATGCAATTATATAGGCACGATTTGCTATCACTGGATGTTTTCCTCAAGAGGGCAGGTGTGAGAAAATAAAAAAAGGTGTCTAAGTGTAGGCCAGGCGGAATGTTTGACTGCGGAATGAGAATGACCGGAATGAGAATGAAGAGGTTGTTTGGTGGGACTGTGCCATGCAGGAATTGATTATTTGCAAAGCAGGAGCCAGGCGAACGGCTGCAGCGCTGTCCTCTCCTGATGGTGCCCCTGTGGATGCCCTAAAAACCTGCACAGCCTTTTGCTGCTTTCACGTTGGGCGAATGGGACAAAGGACATGCTCTCCCACTGATTGTCGCAAGTGAAGATGACAGGGATCTAGTTCAGTGCGCAACAGATGGAACTGCAGGTGCAGAAGGTCACAAAACATTAGCAATTGCTTTATGGAAGTAGAGTTTATCAGGGGAGTTAGCAAAAGAGAGAGGCTATGTCTACACTACAGCGATCTGTCGACGGACGTCACCATCAGAAGCGTTCTTCTGAATAGTCTTCTTTTGACAGCTTGCAGCCACGCACAAAAGCAGATCACTCTGTCGATCTGTTCTGTCGGCAGAGAGCACCCAGACCGTCCCACCACTCTCTTGACAGAATGGCCAACTGGAAGCATAGCAGACAGGGCTGTCCAGGTCACCCTCTCTCGACAGAGGGCTCCCAGAGCATCCACATGGCTTTTTTTTATCTTTGTCATGATTCTGCTGAGACAGAGGGGGAGAGGCAGAATTTTTCCCTGGAGCAGATTGGAAGAGCCCCGGTGGGTAGCTGCCTTCTTCCTAATTATGGGGCATTAGTCACTTGCAAGTGAATTCTCTCTAACTTCAGGTCTATATCATGATTTCAGGACTTGAGTAATTCAGCCAGGGGGCAGCAATCTATTACAGGAGTGGGTGAAATTTTGTGACTTGCAAAGAGTCAGAGGTCAGACTAGGTGATGGGGCTGGTCCCTTCTGACTATGGAGTCTATTTGGAAAAAAGCAGCAACTTTACCAAAAAAAAACAACAACAAAAACACCCTATTGTGAAATTATACATATTTGAAACTGTTGTATCTATTAAACAATATAGCTTGAACAAAATTATCGATATTCTGGAGTCCAGGTAACAAAAATAATGCTCCTGGGGTCAGAGTAGAGGTGATGAGCTATGCATATGTAATACACAGTTACAAATGTTGTTCTAAGTGGGCAAAGTAAGCTTTGTGATTTCTTTAAAGATTCATTTTCTAGCCTTTATTGGCAGATGTGAATGGTGTGATAGGTAAGAAGCACATTTGTTGCCCCTCAGCAACCATAATGAATTTAGGAATTTTACAAGGAAGAAAAGGGCCTGACATGACGTTGCAATCCAGTAATCTTCAGCAGATCAGGGGAACTGGGAAGCTGCTTCCGCTTGGCCGATGAGAAGAAGGAGAAGCTGAAGAGTGAGATGGAGAATTTTGATGCTGATAAAACTCAGGGTTGCCTGGTAGGTTTCAGTTTGAATTTCCATGCTCCTTGGAGCACAAAACTTGAGAAGATAGGCAACGGGGGGCAAGTCACAGCAATCTGAAATAAACTGGATTTATCAGTTCTGGTATTGACTGGAAGTCATTACCATCCCATGGATGTTCAGCAAGTTATGAGAAGTAGGTTGGCCCACCTAATCCAGCTCTCAGAAGACCAGAGTGACCCGTCACAAAACAACCATCACAATGGGAACTGATGGTCAAGTTCAGTAGAGTGATCAAGGACTGAATGGGAATGTAAACTGAACAACCCTTTGACTGCAAAGTTAGGGCGGCATCCCAGGCTGGGCAGCGGGATGCGGCTTGGTATTGCCTCTGCTTTGGGGGTCAGTTAATGGACAAATGCAATGCTTGGACAATCAAGGTGTCCTTTTGCTTGATCACAAGCACACGTTCAAATCCCTCCCTGAGCAATGTGTGATGACAACACTTGATCTCATCTGGGGATTGGGACTATGCATATTCATTGACCTCTATTGTCAATTTGTTGCATGGGAACAGAAGGCAAAGACAACAAAATTGTGGTGGCTGATCGATCAAACTTCCTGTGCTTGCAGCACCATAAAGAACCACCCTCCCTATGCACACACGCAATCTGAACTCTTCGGGAGAACATTGGGAAGGTGGCACCTGACATCTTTCCTTTTGTCGTTGGAGGGACGGTTTCTGTAAAAGAACCTGCCCTTTATCTTCCTCCTTATCTGGAAGACCCAGTGGTGAAAATGCACTGTCGGTAACAATTAGCCTGGAACAGCAGCTCAGCCCCTCAGAGCAGCATCTGTGCAGTTAGAAAATTCATTTTCCACAACAGGCTGTGTTTTTTAGTTGGCCGAGCTTGCTGGATGGCTAGTCACCTTTCTGCTTGAGGAGCGGGAGACCTTCAGCTTTTCACAGGAACGCTGGACGGTCCTTTACAGCAACCTGCCAGCTTATCCTCAGTGTGGTCTCCTGTGAAACACTAAACTTCCCTGCAGGAAGGAACGGGAAATGACCTCTGTGCCAAATAGCTAGCGAGGCAAGTGAGATCCTGTCGTCGTTCCTTCCCCCACCCTCTTATCTCCCACAGTCCATCTCCCTGCAAACGCTGCATTTACCATCAATAATGTATTGGGTCATATTGAGGTCACTAGCACACAAACGAAAAGTAGCTTTTATTCCAGCTCGTGAATCAGCCGGGTTGAGTTTGCCCCCCATTTTGTTTTGGTGAGCATTGAAGAGTGAATATTTTTGACACTTGGGGATTTGCCAGCTGTTCCTGAGCAGTGACACAACATCAATCTCTGTGCAGGATGCAGCCGGTGACACAGGGCGAGCTGTGTTTGCCTCTTGTCACTATAGCGCCAAAGCGTTCCACCTAGATGCTCTTGAATCAGGATCAATAACCTGGCAGAGACAGTATCCTAATGCCCTGAGCTCACCAGGGCACCTCACAGGTCAGCAAGAGCTAGAAAAGGGAATTAGTTGAAGACTTTTGGGTGTATCCTGTCTTACTACAAGCCATCTCTAAAACCAAACACAAGGCACTTCTTTTCAATTCTTCATTGACCCTATTGAAATTTATCATCCAGAGATAAGAAAATAGAAGTTGTGTCTTTATATCAGACAACAAGAGAGAGAGTGAGTGCATTGTAGTGGCACTGGGGTGGAGTGGATAGAGAGTTGGACTGGGAACCAACTGGAGATCTTATCCTGGTTCTAGCTTGGCTATCACTGATCTGCTGTCTGATGCTGAGCAAGTCTCTTTAGAATCATAAGGCTGGAAGGGACCTCAGGAGGTCATCTAGTCCAGTCCCCTGCCTAAAGCAAGATCAACCCCAACTAAGTCATCCCAGCCAGGACCTTGTCAAGCCAGGACTTAAAAACCTCAAGGGATGGAGAATCCACCACCTCTCTAGGCAACGCATTCCAATGCTTCCCCACCCGCCTGGTGAAGTAGTTTTTCCTAATATCCAACCTACTCCTCTCCTTCTGTAACTTCAGACCATTACACCGTGTTCGGCCATCTGACACCACTGAGAACAGTTTCTCTCCATCCTTTTCAGTGCACACCTTCAGGAAGTTGAAGGCTGCTATTAAATCATCCCTCAGTCTTCTCTTCACTAAACTAAGTAAGCCCAAATCCCTCAGCCTTTCCTCATAGGTCTTGTGCTCCAGCCCCTTAACCATTTTTGTTGCCTGCTGCTGAACCTGCTCCAGCATATCCACATCCTTTTTATAATGGGGGGCCCAAAACTGGATAGAATATTCCAGATGTGGCCTCAGCAGTGCCAAATTGAGGGCAACAACCACTTCTCTAGATCTGCTCACAATGCTCCTCCTAATGCATCCTAATATGCTGTTAGCCCTCTTGGCTGCAAGGGCACACTCATATCCAGCCTTTCATCCACCATAACCCCTAGGTCTTTTTCTGCTGTACTGCTGTCTATATAACAATGCTTGGGATTCTTCTGTTTTTTTGCCTCTTTGAACCTGTTTGCAGTCCCAGCCATTGTCTGTCTTCTCTATCTAGCAACCTGGGACAGTGACTGTAATTCATTAGGGATGCTTCTGCACTAGCCGGCTACTTTGAAGTACCTGGCAAACGTCAAAATAGCACGCGTCGCGTCTACACGCACCATGCACTATTTCTATGTTGAAATCACTGTTAGGCCATGTCTACACGTGCCCAAACTTCGAAATGGCCACGCAAATGGCCATTTCGAAGTTTACTAATGAAGCGCTGAAATGCGTATTCAGCGCTTCATTAGCATGCGGGCGGCAGCGGCACTTCGAAATTGACGCGGATTGCCGGCGCGCGTCTCGTTCAGACGGGGCTCCTTTTTGAAAGGACCCCGCCTACTTCGAAGTCTCCTTATTCCCATAAGCTGCGTCTACACGTGCACGCTACTTCAAAGTAGCGGCAGTAACTTCGAAATAGCGCCCGTCGCGGCTACACGTGTTGGGCGCTGTTTCGAAGTTGAAATCGACGTTAGGTGGCGAGACGTCGAAGTCGCTAACCCCATGAGGGGATGGGAATAGCGCCCTACTTCGACGTTCAACATCGAAGTAGGGACGTGTAGACGATCCGCGTCCCGCAACATCGAAATAGCGGGGTCCGCCATGGCGGCCATCAGCTGGGGGGTTGAGAGATACTCTCTCTCCAGCCCTTGCGGGGCTCTGTGGTCACCGTGGGCAGCAGCCCTTAGCCCAGGGCTTCTGGCTGCTGCTGCTGCAGCTGGGGGTCCGTGCTGCATATACAGGGTCTGCAACTAGTTGTTGGCTCTGTGTATCTTGCACTGTTTAATGAAAGTGTGTCTGGGAGGGGCCCTTTAAGGGAGCGACTTGCTGTTGAGTCCGCCCCGTGACCCTGTCTGCAGCTGTGCCTGGCTCCCTTATTTCGATGTGTGCTACTTTGGCGTGTAGACGTTCCCTCGCTGCGCCTATTTCGATGTTGGGCTGAGCAACGTCGAAGTTGAACATCGACGTTGCCGGCCCTGGAGGACGTGTAGACGTTATTCATCGAAATAGGCTATTTCGATGTCGCTACTTCGAAATTAGCTATTTCGATGTAGCGTGCACGTGTAGACGTAGCCATAAGGAATAAGTCTCCTTATTCCCATAAGGAGACTTCGAAGTAGGCGGGGTCCTTTCGAAAAGGAGCCCCGTCTGGACGAGACGCGCGCCGGCAATCCGCGTCAATTTTGAAGTGCCGCTGCTGCCCGCATGCTAATGAAGCGCTGAATACGCATTTCAGCGCTTCATTAGTAAACTTCGAAATGGCCATTTGCGTGGCCATTTCGAAGTTTGGGGCACGTGTAGATGTAGCCTTAGGCGGCAAGACATCGAAATCACTATTCCTATCAGAAGATGGGAATAGTGCCCTACTTCGATGTTCAACGTTGAAGTAGGGCATGTGCAGATGATCCCTGTCTTGCTATGTTGAAATAGCGGGGTCCTCCATGGCGACCATCAGCTGAGAGGTTGAGAGACGCTCTGTCCAGCCCTGCAGTGCTCTGTGGTCGCCGCATGCAGCAGCCCTTAGCCCAGGGCTTCTGGCTACTGCGGCTGCTGCAGTTGGGGGGTCCATACTGCGTGCATGGGGTCTGCAACCAGTTGTCGGCTCTGTGGCTCTCGTGCTGTGCAGGCTGAGTGTGTCTGGGAGGGGCCCTTTAAGGGAGCTGCTTGGGGTTTGCTGGCCCCTTATTTCGACGGGGAGCACTTGTGTGTGTGGATGCTCCACATTTTCTTCCAGGGCAGCTCCTTTCAACGTTGTCCATTGCTACTTCGACATTGAATGTCAATGGCACCAGCCCTGGAGGACGTGTAGATGATATGCATGGAAGTAGCCTATTCGATGTTCTAATGTAGATGTAGCCTAGGTGTTTGTGGCTACCACAATGGAACCTCAATATTGGCTGGGGACTGTAGAAATAATTATGATACACATAGATAGTAATGAATATGTGTATATGTGAAGTCATTGGGAGCTAAGAATGCTCAGCATGCCCCTGAACATTCAGACCCAGGTGCTCGAAGTTATTTAAAGACCTAATTCCCACTGAAATCAGTGGGAGTTGGGCACCTCTGTACCACTGAGATTCTGGGCTTCAGAGTCTCACAGGACGGCACCCTCACCTTTTTGAGGTTTTTCTACCACTGCTGTGAAGATTTTGTAGCTGGAGTGGAAGCCAGTATTGTCACATCACTGCCAGGCAGAGGAGCAATATGATAGATTCAACGTAATGATTAGTCTGAAAGCTCAGTGGCTTTAGATTCCCAAGACAGGAAAATTTTGTTGTTATATGACGAGAAGAGAAACAACTAATGAAAAGGAAAAATGGTGGCTGTGTTTTCGGTCTTGAATTGTTGACTTTTTTTTTTTTTTTTTGGTTGCACTGAAAAAATCCCCCAGCTGTACAGTAATCGCTTGATTAACGTGGAGGTTGCATCCTGGGCAACCTCCGTGTCAATCAAATTTTGCATAAACTGGGGGGGAGGGTTGGGAGATCCCTGGAATTCCCCTGGCTGTGGCCTCTGCAGTGCTCTGCTGCTCCCCAGCTTATCCCAGTTGGGGAGCAGCAGCGCTCTGCTGCCGTGCCAGCCGCCCGCTTCCCCGCCGGGGGAAGCACAAGGTGCACAGCCGCACATACCTGGGTGCACGTAACAAAATTCATTCCACACACAAATGGGAGATTTTAGAGGGAACACTGCCTGTCATCCTTCAGACTTTGTGGGGTGGCATGTCAATGCCCAAGACAGAGACTAGACTGCAGTAATAGCAATTTTCCTTCCTTCCTTCCTCTAGATACTTAAGTGATTGATAACCAGTCTCAGTTTTCAACCAGGGGAAATGAAATGAGAACAAATACAGGTTGAACCTCTCTAATCCGGCACCATCAGGCCCTGAGGAAAGAAGTTGCCGGACCATGGGAGGTCATATTGTCTAGCACTTACCCACACTTCCATTGCTTACTGGGTTCTTAGAAGACAGTTGGGGTAAATTAGATATAAATAACTGCACAGAACACAGAGACCCAGGACTGGTGGCTGGAAACAAACTGTACAGGCCCCCAGGAAACTTGGCCACACCCATGATAAGTGATAACTAACATGCCAGATTACAGATGTTGTCAGACAACAGAGCTCCAGATTAGAGAGTTTCAGCCAGTAATTTGCTCCACAATTATCCAGGGGCAAAGCCAGGAAGAAGACTCTGATCTCTTGGCTCCTACATAAACTGCTCTATCCCAGTCACCCTGAGCTCACTGCTTGACCTTATATTTCTTCTAGTGCCAGGAATAGAACCTAGATCTCCTGATTCACCCTGCCCATGAGATCGCAGTCCCCTCCCTGGGCTTCTCAGTCTTTGCTCAGCTCATGGAAAATTTCGAAGGCTGGGATTTTACTTTGGGCAGCTTCACAACATGCTGTTGCTGTGACAGATGTGAGATTTTTCAGAAGCGTGGAAACTGTCCTATGGAGACACGCCGGATGCTCTGAGTGCACTAATAAACAGTGTATAAATCTGTATGTGCCTGGCTCACTGGGTGGGTTTCCTGTTGAATCTGGAAGCAAGTAAATGCAAATTTCTAGCCAGAGTAAACAAGACTGTAGAAGCACCATCTTCTGGGGGAAATTTCATCTGCTGGTTTTGACCATGCTGAAGATGGCCAGCAAAGAACTAGAAGCAGTATAAAGTGTCAGCCTGAGTTGACTTTCATGCCCTTCATTCATCCTGCAAACTGCCACGAAACTACATCCTGCTGGAGGGATTGAAGGATTTTGAAACCTAGCAGCCGCTCTGTGTGGAAGATGGGTGATGTCCGGTAGGCAAAGCAAGCATGTAGGCTGTTTAGTGTGTTGTGATGTTTTCTCTGTAATGCTTTTGTACTAAATACATTTACTATGATCCATGAAAGCCGGTTACTAGTAAACCAGGCAGTAGTCCCTGGAAGAGAAAAGAACGGTACAGGCTGGGCAGGATAATTACAGCAGATTTCTAGGGGGCTGAAACCCCAAACCTCTGGTCTGGAGGGAGAGTCGCACCAGTTCCTGCCCCTAGAGAGGTGATAGCTGGAAGCCTGAGACCTACAGGGTACCTTTCAGGAGATCATGGTACAGTTAAGCACAGAACCATGAAACTGTTGCATCACCCTGCCGTGAATGATGAGAATCAGGCTTCCAAAAGGACAGACGCTTGTGTCAGATAAAAGGCGTCTAACCCCTGGA
This sequence comes from Carettochelys insculpta, assembly GCF_033958435.1. Classification (NCBI taxonomy): domain Eukaryota; kingdom Metazoa; phylum Chordata; order Testudines; family Carettochelyidae; genus Carettochelys; species Carettochelys insculpta. Next base: position 126,147,668 of record NC_134140.1, on the reverse strand, counting down.
AGATATCCTGGACCTCACTGGAGCTGTCCGAGTTTCTGGACAGCTTCATAGGAGGAAATCCATCCTTCCAGATGATTTTAGGGGAAGCATTTCCTTCCCTGGTGTTGTAACCTGGCTGGTCTGCATGTCAGTGATTTACATGATGAGCCAGTGGAAGAAAACTCATGGTGAGACAACCCAGAGGCACAAGTCCCTGATAGCATCACAGAAGGGGACATTCAGATTTAACAAACAAAATGTAAACACATAGGCAAATAAGGGTTTTCTTATTGGCCAAGGCACCAGGAAGAGATATAACATAATCATTTGGTATCTTGTGGGATAAGCTGGCAAAATGGTACTGGGATGACTTTTTGATGCTCTTGAAGGTGCACACATCATGGTGGGATTGCTAAAACTCTGTGGCACCTCTGAGCTGGTGAGGGAAAATGGGATTTGCCTCTGTAAGCCCACCTGGCCCGCAGAATGGGAAGGGCCAGGAATCTCAGTTCTTTCAGTGGTTTTGTGAATCCTCCCAAATATCTGCTCTAGCTGCCTTAGAGAGCAAAAACAGACCCAAGGAGGGTTCCCACCTTGCATTCAATAAAGATGCACATCACAGTGAACTATGGGAAGAAGAGGCCAGTAAAGGCAACTCTTGAGCACAGGGGATCAGGAACTGCAAGAAGCCCAATGAAGGGAAAGAAAAAAATTGCTAGATGTCAATGAGGAAGAAGAGGCACCAGTGTGAGATATCAGCAATTTTTAGTCCCATTGTTTTGGAAGGTGGAGCCAGTGTGGAGCAGGGAGCATGAGGGAGATGGGGATGCTAAGGCAGAGGGATGAAGGCTAGTGAAAGGGATGGAGACAGGACTTGACACATCAATCGCAGGCTTTGGCACTTGGACTTGGGTCTTCCCACAGAAACCACATTTCCCATGTCTTCATATTGCCTGTCCCCCTCTGCTGCCACGTTTCATGAGACTTTTGCATGAGACAGGCAAACCCATTACCAAAGGAACCCAAGAGTGGTTTAGTCCTAACACCTGCCATAGCTGTTAACACCTCTCCCATTGTTGCACTGCTATTTCAATCCAGCATGCATGGCTGTTTCTGCATCATGACGTTTGTGACTTGACCCAGAAAAGCACGTCTCCTGGGAGTAAATGTGCTATCATCGAAGGCGGCGTGAATACACCGCGCAACTGCAAATGCTGTTTTGTCTTTTGAGCAAGCCATAAAGCTGCGGTCTTGCCCACCTGGGTCATTAAAGAGCCCTGCCACTGTTTGCACAGGTAGGTGCTGATTTCATTTTGGGCCATTTGAGTACATTGTGCCCTGGGAAATCCCCGTTCCACTTCCTTGAGGGGGTGGAACGCTTTGGCTGTCAGACGAGTAGTGTTGTAGTGTACTCTTACCAGAGCCTAGAGGTAGCTGTGCAACAGAGTTGGGTGAGGTCTGCATAGGTCTGTCTGAATACAATGAGTCTTCCTCCCCCTTTGAACTTCCGCCCCATGATGAGCAAGGCAGCACACAATCCCTGCATGCTCCTGAACACCTTCTTAGCTCTCCCTGGCCACGGCCCTGTCTCCGATCAACTGTCACATCCCAGCAGAGCTGGCCAGACACAGAGGGAAAACGCACCTAATACTCCTAAGAGCCTGGGGGCTGGGGGAAGGAGGGATGGATTTCTGCCATCTTGAGGCATCTTAGGTTGTTACCATATTTGAACTTTCAAAGAGGACACCCCTGAGAGGGAGTGTATCTGTATCCATATCTACCAATTCATGGTGTATGAATGTACTATATATGTATCTATCTATATCTATAGATACTATAACACAGTAATACAACTTGAGTTTGTAGTTATGGGTACAGATACTCTCGGGGTCTCCTTCTCTTTGAAAGTTCAAACGTGGCAACCCTAGGCATGATGACACCTGGAACTCTGGGTTATGCTGTTCCACAACACAACTCATGTGGGCTTGAGCTGCAAAGGCACAATCTGGGCCACAGCTTGCAGGCAATACATAAAGTGCTCAGAGATCCTGCTCGGTCATGAACAAAGCCAAGGGCATAACTTGAGAATAGGTAGCAAACTTGCTCTCCCTGGCCCTCTTCAACTGTTAACTTCAAACACTGTGAAAAAGAACCACTGATGGAACCTTCAGAAGTGTTATAACAGTGGAGGAAAAATTAGACCTCGCTGTTTTACAAAGATTGGATGAGAGTTGTTCTAGAAAAGAGGTGCAAATATTGCTGGGCACAGCGCAGTAGAAACAGAGATGTTAGCTCCAAAGATACTGTGTGAAAACACAAAGACAATGTTGACATCTAAGCCTCTCGAAAGGAGCAGCTGCTTCTGCACACATTTGAGATGGCTTTGGGGTATGTTGAGCAGGTCAGTTACAGCAACTGGGATTCAGCAATGTGGAGGACTAGATGGCTTACTCCTCGAGGCTGTATAAAGGCTGTGAAACATTGAGGAGGACTGCTGACCAATGACTCTCGTTCACTGTTCTCACTGCTCATTGTGGTGTTGCTTGGCTCTGAGGTGTTTTTCTCTGAGAAATGATGATGGTGATGATGCACTTTTCTCAACAGACGCCCTAAGCAATTTTTTCACACAAGGCCAGATTCTGAGTCCTTCCATGTGTCAAACAGCACCTTGCGCTACAATGGTCCATTGCCTTAAGAATGGGTGATTGTGGAGTCTTAGGCTGTGCAGGGACTTGGATTCTGGCCCAGAGGTTATTTTCTCATCCATAAGTACGTATGAGAATGTACTCTGATTACAGCTGACTTTTGTTTCTTATTTTAGAGCTATTGGTGTTTTCATTGCATAATACGGCTGAAAAATCAATAGGGGAAATATGAAAATACACACACTGTATTTCTCATGACCTGACGCTGGGTGTGTTCTAACTCTCCACCCCAAAAACTAAAGCACTGCAAGTCGGGGGGGCCGGGGGGGGGGGTCTGTTGTGAACACTTCCGCAGCCTCTGAATGACAGAAGGCTTTGCAGGTACCGTGACATTATAGCAACCAAAAATCAATGCAGAGGCAAAATGAGAGGAAATAGGTCTCAACCTGGGTGCTACCACTGCCAATGTGAACATGTGTTGCTGAGGCTTACACATTAATAATGTTACCGTGCTAAAGAATATGGGCCGAATTCAGAGGGTACAACTCAATCGGCTTCAGTGAACTTATTTATGCCCAGAGAGAAGTTCTGCATTTTTGTCGGCTTCTGTGAGAAATCTTTTTCCAGATCTATACCTTTAATTCATCTGCATCAAAAATATCCATCAAGAACAGAGCAAAAGTTGCTTAAACTTCCCCTGCAACATACTGTAAACAACAATGTAAACCAAGCTTTATCCAGCCCAGCTTGAAAAAGGCTTTTAAAGATCTAGGCTGAAATTTGGGTCACACTGAAATCAATGACTAATCACCGGTGACTTCACTGGCACTAGGATTTCACTGTTTTCTTCATGGTTCCAACAACGGAGCCGGGTTGTTCAGAAACGACCCCTGTTGCTCTTGGCCTGAGTTTATGCCCACAATTTAGGCAGCCATGTAGTTGTGGGAATGCCTGCACATCCCTTTTCAGGGCTGGATAGTGACAAGTGGTTATCAAATGCTTGGTAAGTCATAGTGAGTGCTCAGCTCACTGCCAGAGTGCCTCCTTCTGTTTGCCTCTGAGGATTACAATGCCAGTCTGATGTCCCTCCGGAAGCTGATGACTCAGGTACTCTTCCTGTCTCTCTTGCTTGGGACTCAGCTTCTCCTGCTTTATGGCTTGGCCCTCAAGCAAGATCACTGGAGTCGTGCCCTTCCAGGTGTCTCAGTGTCCAAGGCCTTCCTCTCACTGCCCCTTAATGGTATCAGTGCCCAATGGCTGATACAGAGCCCAGGCCAACCTTCTACGTTGAGTTACAACAAGCAGAGTTTGTCCCAGACCTCACTGCTGTATCCCCAGGCTACCTTGCCTTCTCTCACCTTGCAAGCGATAGCAATTTCTCTGTTGGAAGGCTCCTTTCTCCTTTCGGCAATGGGACTTTATACAAGCCCCACCTGTTCCTGCCTAGAGGTGTTTTGTCTCCAATTAGTCCTTGCTCCATAACTCCTCTTCCAGGCTCACAGTCTAGGTACTTAATTGGTCCATTGAGGCCTTAACCCGTTCAGGCCTTGTGGGCACACCCCATCACAGAATGTAGACTCCATCAGCAGGGCTATCAGTGTACAAAATCCCTTGGCACTTAAAACACAAAATGTTGGACAGTGCACACTACATCTTGGCCAGTTGTGAGATCACTGAGGACAAAACTCTTTGAGTCAGTTGTTCCATGGGACCTCAATGGGAGGTTTCCTATGCTGCAACCAGAGGGCATCTATTGGCTGTACTGAAGTTTTCACTGGGATGGTTAGGTTCGAATTGTCTGCTGCAGCCATAGCCAACTGAACAGCCTCATTGACACTATACTATAATTGTACTAAAGAACGACCAAGCCTCTGTCTCCTCTGGAACGGGCACGCCAAAGGTTACAAAGAAATTGATGGCACTTCACAGTGTTCTAACAACCACCACTGGACACATGGGGAGGCTCACTCAATCCTGAGTTAAGCAGAGTAATTTTATCTTCATATGGGAGAAGGAATTGGAACTGAGCGTCAAATTGATTTCTGGGTTGAAGGCTGCCTGCCCTGTGTTAATCCTGTACACTCGTGCCTCATTTAATGACTACTTGACTTACGAGTTCCTGCTAAAACAAGGGACATAAATATATACATTTGTTCACTAAAAGACTGAACTTCTCCTGCTTATGCGAGCCAGCCGTGGGGTCCCTGGCCAGGGCACAGGGAAACCCTCAGCCCCGCATCTGGCTCTGCTGCAGCCGCAGGGTCCCTGGCCAGGGCATGGGGAGACCCACAGCCCCACCTGCCCACTCCCAACACGCCTGGCCTCCAATTCCCCATGCCCCTCCACCTCATCCCCACCAGCTCCCAATACCCACCAAGGCCCAGAACCCCCAGCCCACCGCACCCCCCCACATGTACTGCACCTCTGCCAACACTCCCTGCCCCCCATGTAAGGTTCACTTACCTTTCAAGCTGCATGCTGCCACTCCTTCCCCCAATTAGGAGAGCTAGGAACCAATCAGAGACTTTTACATGTATTTTATTTTAGTGTCCCTCTTATGAGTTTTCACCTATGAGCACAAAGTTGGGACCCAATTGTGCTCATATAGCAAGGGATCAGAGTATTTAAAAGCGCCAGAAACCTTACAGATTATTCACTGGGTGAAGTAATCATAAACTGTGGGAAAAGACTGATAATTAAGGGAATACCTTCAGAAAGGTTTGAATAAGACTTGGAATTTCAATTGGCTTTGCCTGTCCAACTCTCAGAATGGTCTGATTATGCATTATGCTGTGTCACATTCCAATACCCCGCATACATGGTAAATAGACACCACATGTGTGGTCAGTTGACTTTCTCCATGAATAGTCAATTGACTTCAGCAGCCCACTTATGGAGTAAAAGATCAGAATCTGGTCCAAATCAGGCTCCCTTTGCTCAACTTGAGTAACCAGAATGATTTCTGAGGAGATGTACAAGGATAACATTTGGACCAATGAAAGAGGAATGCAGCAGATTGTGGGTACGTCTAGATTATGCAGCGGATCAACCCGGCAAGGGTTGATCTTCCAGAATTCTATTTCACGTGCCCGGCAGAGATGTACAAAATCAAACTATCTGGGCTTGGCAGTCGACCCTTGTATTCCTTAATATTGCAAGGAGTAAGGGAGGTCGAGGGGAGATTTTCTTCGGTCAACCTCCCTCTGTGAGGATAACCAGCTCAGTCAATTGCAGATAAGTCGAGTCTAGCCATGCAATTGCCATAGCTAGACTTGCATATCTACAATTGATTTTACCTGCCTAGAGTAGACCAGACCTAAATAACTCACCCTAGGTCATGCAAGCACTCTGTGATGAAGCCAGGAATTGAAACTAGAGCACTCAAGTCCCAGTCCAGAGTGTTTACAGGGCTTTCTAAATAGATTCATATGAAAGTAGAGGTGAAAATGTAGAACATTAGCTTACAAAAAAGAAGAGGGAATTGAGAGAATTTCACTGTGGCTCAGCTGTCTGCTACAGCATCTTTTACATTTAGTTAATTCATTTATACTAGGTCTTCAATCAGTCAAGTGAATCCAAAATTGCAATGTGTTTTATTTACCAAACCCAGTAATCATGCTGGGGTCTGGTGTGATGGTAGGAAGTAGGGCATCCCCAGAGTAATCACTTATGAAATGTTAATTCTGAACACTTAAAAGAGCTCCACTCAACGTGCCTCAGATTTGGTTTATTAATGTAATTGAAAACAGAATCCACCTAAATCATGCAAATTATATACCTGTTTTTCCCCTTGCTATCATAATTATAGTAATCTAACTGAAATGTGGATTTTAAGCTGAGTTTTCAATGAGTGAGTCTAAGTTTAATATGAAAATATGGGGGAACCTCTCCCCACAGAGCTGTGAGCTAGAACTGTTTTTAAGACATTTGAAACACTGATTTAAGAACATTGTTACAAGGTTTTTAACTGTACTGAAAATGAAATGAGGTTAAACTTCTTCCTATTAGCATTAGCATTACAATCACAACACGTTGCAATGGACTAATAAATGTTACTTTTTAAGTAATGAAATTGCCATCAAGGCACTGTTAATCGGAATGAGATTATAATTGGAGTTCTGTGAGGTGGGGAATGTGCCTGTGAAGACTGACAGCACTGATAGTACATCAGAGGCAGTTGGTGCTCTTTGCATGAGGGCATCATTTTTAATGCAGCGTGCCTGAACCATGTGTTATAGCCCCTGAGAACAGCCCATGCTTTAGTTACGTTGTGTAGGAGTCAACTTGCCCTACCCACATAGTCACAAAAACAAATGGATGATGATGATACAATGCCATAGGCCTTGATTCAGCACAGCATTCCTGTTCAAACTACTTCACCAGGAGGTTGGTGAAGCACTGGAATGTGTTGCCTAGAGATGTGGTGGATTCTTCATCCCTAGAGGTTTTTAAGTCCCAACTTGACAAGGTCCTGGCTGGGATGAGCTAGTTGGGGTTGATCCTGCTTGAAGCAAGCGGGGCTGGACTAAATGACCACCTGAGGTCCCTTCCAGCCCTAGGATTCTATGATTCAAAAAAGGTATAAAGCACATGCATAACTTGAAGCATGTTTAAATCCCAGAGTCCTTAGTGGGATATAAGAACAGGCGTAAATGCTCTCCTGAACTATGGCCATGAAAACTTTTTTCCTAAGGCCCAATTTATATTTTTAATGCCAAAGAGGAGGGAATGTGATCTAAGACATTTTTATAAAGTTAGAAACAACCTGGTCTGTTGTAGTAGACCAAAGATCAAGGTTTGTAAACCTTATAGAGATATGGTCTAGTGCAGGAATCAGCAACCTTTCCAAGGTGGAGTGCCAAACTTTGACCTTTGACCTCAATGTATAGCCTAAGTGCAGGTGATACTTTTTTAAAGTCACTAATAATCACTTACAACAGCTTCATTAATAAATAAATTAAAGTGCAGAGCTTTGCCTTTTCGGTAGTGGTTGGTAACAGTAACTGTTTTTTTGTTAATCCACAGGCGCAATGGCTTTGAGCACGTTCCCAGCTGCATGGGGGGGTGGGGGAGGGAGGTGAGCTCCCACCACACATGCTGATGAAAATCAGCTTGTATGCCACTCTTGGACTCTGTGTTGGGGGTTGCTGAACCCTGGTCTAGTGAATCAAAATTTCTCCCTTACCTGTACTGACTTTAGTAACAGTGAAAGATGCTGGTTTGACAAAGCTAGAGATGGAGGATTTTAGTCCCCTCTCACTTACACTGGATAGGCCCATCAAGAGGGGGTGGGAAGGAATGGGGCAGTTGCGCCAGGACCTCAAAAGCTTCTGGCCACCAGCACAGCTACTGAAGGAGTGGTGGTGGCCAGAGCCCTGGGGCCCTTAAATTGCTGCTGGGGCACCACACCCGTGTGGTCTGGGCAACTCTGAGGACTAGCTGCCCCAACCGTGGCCCTTCTGTTTGAAACCTGACCCCTTTGGGGAACCTGGAGCCATCACCCATATGCACCTTGCCCATAGCTCAGCAATTCTGTCAGCCCCCCGAAACAGGAGCAACTCAGTAGTGTAAACCCACTTTGAATGGATGAGAATTTCAGGAGAATCAGGTCTGAAGCCCATTAATGATCTGCTAAATGGACCCAGCAAGGGACATTATCAGCATGAGCTCTCCCATATTTCACCATCCACCTCCCTGAAGTAGACCTACGTAAATATGGCAGGAAGTATTCACATGTGTCCTTAAAAATATAACGTACTCAAGTTGTTTGCAGGTATTCATGGGTCCTTTTAAGCCACGACTCAGAAAAGGATTTAAGCATGAAAGTAATTGTAACCTGATGAGCAGCATTAGTGACTTTCTTTGGGGCCTTCCTCACACTGAGGTGAGTAAGTCTGTATTTCCCAAGAATGTTTGTGTCTCACTCAGGTATTTTAAATGCTGCCACAAATGAAAGAAAGACCACATAAGGAATGTTTGTACTAGAAGCAGTCTTGTGGCCACTTCTAAACTTGGCTAGATCCTTAGCCAGTGTAAATCACCATCGGTCCATTGATTTCACTGCAGCTGTTCTGATTTATACTGTCTGATAATCTGGCTTGATGGGAATAGTAGTCTTCAGATAATAATCAAATTGTCCTTAATAATAAAGTTTTCATATATTCCATGTCTACTCTTTCTGGTTTCTGGGGGGCAGCAATGCCATGGAGATGTCCTGGAGCTTGTGGACTAAGAGTTTTAGGTGGCTGTTTCTGCTAAACTGATCAGTAGCAAAACAGTTAGAAGAGGCGATATTTAATTGCCCATAATTAGCTTCCAGAGTCGTTGATATGAATTGACTTAGTTCCAGTTTTTAGCATGTTTTCAAATGTCTGCCAAGATAGGTGGAGACCTCTGCCTCACTATACATACAGTCCTTGGGAAAAAAACTTTCCAAAAGGGTGACAAAGAAAATCTTAGTTGCTAGGGCACAATTCTGCAGCAATAAATGAATTCTGCATCAAATTCAATGCTGGGTGAATGTTTCTGCACAGGTTGAAACATAAAGGGTTAAGTCTTGTGATCATAAACCATACAGTAATTGATCTCAGACCTATTAGCTGGATGTCTTGCATAGAGTGTCATCCTGCCATTTCCCATGGGTCCTGTTCACTAACCCTTTGCATTTTGACAGTAATTACCATCCAAGCACAAAACATCATTGACTACAACACAGATCTACCCTCATGGCAATACATCAACATCAATTTCATCTTAAAGATATTTTTTAATTTCCAGTTTAATTGGGCTTCCGAACAAAAAATCAAAGGCGTAATCAAAACCAACAAAATGTACAGAAAATTTCCACCAAAGTGGAATGGCTGTTTCAGCGCGGAAATTAAAAATCAACCAGAGTGGATGATATTCCAGATGCATAGCCTGAGCACACAGCTTGAGCACTCATTTTGAAAAGGTTCTTGTAAAATTTAAGCACTGTCCACTGACCCTCGGACAGCTCCAAAACTGAAGAAGAATTTTATATGAAGAGTCATTGTTTCCCTGCGTTTGTCCTTTCCCCCAAAAAATATTTATCCCTAGTAACATCTGCTCTCACCTGGCTTTCCCCTGAGAATCTGTAGAATATCTTACCCACTGCAACAATGGTCGCCAACTATAACAGACTCTGTATACTCTTAAAATGGGCATCATTTTCCAACCTGAAGAAGCGACTCAATCCCATGCCACTCTCTTCAGCATCTCCTGTTATTTAGACAGTAATCACTTGCTAGTTCTCCTTGAAATTTGCCTGACGTTGTAGTCATGTTGCTTCACAGTGCCTGTCAGTGACGTGAGAGGCTGACAGTGGAGAGACATATCCAAGCCTTTGTTAGCTTGAGATGGAAAGCCAAGTTCCCAATATACTAAGTCATGGCCTCTGATGGAAATGATGGCAGGTGGTACCATAACCTGCTGTGAATTTTCACAGCAGGCAGGAAATTGCCTATAAATTTTAATACTGTGGCCTCTGAGAAAAGCATCCTGTATACTAGGCTATGGAATCTGGATGTTTATGCTTGTATGGGGGCTAGGGGAGGGAGTGTATGGCTCCAGGAATTGTTAATTAACTGAGTATGTAACTTTCAACCTCTAGGTCATGGGCTCAAATGCAGTCAAGATTACTAGTGACTGAAAATCATACCACGCTGATAGTGAGTTGGTGGCCTATAAAAATGAGTTACAGGTCTCAAGTCAGCTCCTAATAGGCTGATATCCATTCACATCACAAAAATGCTATTGTAATTGACATTGCTGGCTGTCTCTGCATAGGGCTCAAGGGCTGAATGTGCTCTGGAAAATGCACTACTTTTGAAACCCTAGACATCACAAGGGTGTAGACATAGAGAGCCTCCTACTTGGTCGGCTCCCAACAGCACACAAAGGAATAAATAAAAGCTCTCATTGGAAATTATGCAGTGGTAATAAGCTAAATATAAAAAGATGCACAAAAAGTTGACCAAGAAGATACTATGCTGTGTTGTCATTTGAGTTTCACTTCACAGTTTGCATTGATTCATAGATTACAAGGCTATAAGGAAACCGTATGATCTACTCTGATCTCCAGAAAAAAATGCAAACCAGAGAACCTCTTTCAGAACCTCAGACCCATAATTTCTGTTGGACATACAGCTGATCTCTTAGGAAGACATGTAGGCTTCATTTAGACTTCTAAAGTATCCCAATGGTAAATTTACACTCATGGGCTACGTCTACACGTGAACCCTACATCGAAGTAGCCTATTTCGATGTGGCAATGTCCTCCAGGGCTGGCAACGTCGATGTTCAACATCAATGTTGCGCAGCAGCACATCGTAATAGGCCCTGCAAGGGAATGTCTACACGCCAAAGTAGCACACATCGAAATAAGGGTGCCAGGCACAGCTGCAGACAGGGTCACAGGGCGGACTCAACAGCAAGTCGCTCCCTTAAAGGGCCCCTCCCAGACACACTTTCACTAAACAGTGCAAGATACACAGAGCCGACAACTAGTTGCAGACCCTGTGCATGCAGCATGGATCCCCAGCTGCAGCAGCAGCAGCCAGAAGCCCTGGCCTACGGGCTGCTGCACACGGTGACCATAGACCCCGCAAGGGCTGGAGAGAGAGCGTCTCTCAACCCCCCAGCTGATGGCCGCCATGGAGGACCCCGCTATTTCGATGTTGCGGGACGTGGATTGTCTACACGTTCCCTACTTTGATGTTGAACGTCGAAGTGGGGCGCTATTCCCATCCCCTCATGGGGTTAGCGACTTCAACGTCTCGCTGCCTAACGTCGATTTCAACTTCGAAATAGCGCCTGGTGTGTGTAGCTGTGACGGGCGCTATTTCGAAGTTGGCGCCGCTACTTCGAAATAGCGTGCACGTGTAGACATGGCTATGCAGATGCAAACATCCACATGACATGCCCTGAGCGTGACAGCGTGGCCGATGCAAAAAGAAGGAGTGAAATCCTGGTGCGATGGAAGTCCATGATAGTTTGGTCATTGAGTTCTAAGGAGGTGGGATTTCTCCCAAGATGTCCACCCGCTTTCCCTGCATTGCTCAGACAGGATACCCATTGGAACTGCTCCTCTGGCTTAATTAACATCCAGGCAAATAACCCAACTCTTACCATTCAGTGGTCATCTCTAAACTCCCTCCATTGTGTGTCAATCTCTCAGGTGACGAGCTGTATATATTTTTCTGGCTCCATGACAAAATGTCTTTGTGTTTGCAGAATGAACACGCCCTGGCCCTGTCTACAGCCATATTGTGTGGCACTTTCATGACTAATTGGCTCGTTGGTATCAGCCTATGTTTCTTTCAGCATTACTGCTCAGGGTGAGCTCCTGGTTCAGCCAGTGACTCCTGTGAGACCCCGGTCCATCGTAGTCTGTCAACACTTGCATAGCTTTAATCATTAGAGTCAATGAGACTCCACACAGTGAGACACATACATAAATGAACAATTGCCCTGGGGCTCCGTTTCCAACCTGAAACATGGGGGTAACGGTATTTTCTCTCTCACCTTTTGCCATCCTTATCTAATTATCTGGCAAGCTCTTTGGGACAGGAATTCTCCATTACACCACCACAGCTGGGAGAAAGGCTCCTGGCCTGAAAAGCCGATTTTGTGGTAATGAGGCTTGAGCTTGCATGCTAAAAACAGCAGGGTGGATATTGTGGTTTGTGCGACACCTCAAACACTGAAGCCCATCTGACTCCCCTGGATCTGAGCCCCTCGGGGCCAGCCCGAGCGTTAAGCAGAGGCACAGCATCCACACTACTATTTTTGTCATGCTTGCTCAAATCTCACTAATGTGATCGTCTACCTGAGGATGCCGACAGCTTCTACACTCTGCTACAGGTTGAACAGGTTTTAATACAGGCTGAACCTCTCTAGTACAGCACCCTCTGGACCTGATCGGTGCCAGACAAGAGAATTTGCCAGACCACGGGGGGTCAGTATTGTCCAGCACATTACCAAGTGCTGTTTATTGGGATCCTAGAAGACATTTGGGGTAAATTAGAGCAAAATAACAGCACAGAACACTGAGAGCTGGGAACTCTGGCTGTAAACAAACTTTATGGGACCACAGGAAACTTGGTCACAACCCATGATAAATGAACATCTGGCTAACTAAAATGAATCTGCAGTATGGATGTCCCTGCACCAGAGCATGCCAGACCAGAGAAGTTCAACTTGCAATGCACTATTTCTTAATTTACTGTTTTACTACCCAGATATTGGTTTCTGTACCCTCACTGTTGAGAATACCTCTTCCTAATTTAGGATCTTGTTTTTTGATCAGCTCACTGTCATGAAGGTGTTAACTACGAGCCAACCTAACAAAGATAAACCACTGCATACTTCCCTTCCCTGCATACTTAAAACAGTGCTGTTTATTGTGACCCATTGATTTTCCTGTTATTTAGCCAGTTTTCAAACCACAGAACAGTGCTACTATCCACGCAAATCTGGATTATTTTTTTCAAATGTCTAAGAGGCTTTGATGAAACAGAAATATAAGGTATTTACTGCACTCCTTTATTTGCCACATTTGTAACTCTGCATGGGGCTAAACAACCAAGTCTGTCTGACAATATTTATTCTCCCGATCCGGGCTTTCAGACAACTCTAAACAAGTTAATTATGTATTAGGAGAAAGAAGATATTATCTCCCATTGCTGCTCTTTTCTCTGCAGATTTTTGTTTAATTCAGCTCTCCAAGATGGGAGTTTTTAACCAAGACGGGTGGGCAGTTTTAGCTTCCTTTTTTTCCCTCAGTCATCCTGGGGTTTTTTTCACTGAGATTTAAAATGGCCAAGATTGCAGAGGATTGGCTGTAAAATGATAAACAAAAGGAGCATTTGCTTCCTCATGCCTCATAGAGCAATTACCTAAAAAAAAGCACTCCTGTTTTTCTAAGGGGAGGGCATCTTTTTCTGGCTTCGTTTTGAGCTACACTCCCATGAGCCTTTGCTGCCACAAAAGATTCTGAGAGTGGCCTTGGAACGTACCTCAGGTAGATTATGATTTACTCTTACTGCTCGGAGCCTAGATCCTGGAGAACAGCGATGGCTGCTAGGTGCCCGCTGTCACCCTCTATGTGAAAATGGGTTGCCATTTTTGCTAGAAGTAATTGACGGCCAATAGAGACTGGCTCTTTGTCAGTTCCAGTCTTTCAGCCCAAACCTGATGTGCTGCCTGCAGAGAAACTACCTCTCTCCCAACAGCAAATCTCAGTGCACTGTTCCCTTTGGACAAGTGATTGATTCCTCTGTAATAGTCTTAAATGGGAGCTGTATTGGTATCCAATGTAATCTCAGGATCAAACAGACAAGGTCTTTAGCTTTAATTGGGCCACCCTGCATCAGGTGAACTTCTCTGCTTATGGGCCAAATGCAAATGTCACATTAAGTGATTGTTACAGGGGAATAAACATGGCTTTGAGTGCCTCACTTCTTTAGAGTGCAGGTTTTTAGCCACGTCTTTGAAAGCATATACTACTAACAGGGACTGAAAGCATTGCTTTTGACAGTAATTGTCATGGATCAGCAAGACTGAAAGACACAGATGTGGGCTTTTTTCCCCTCCTCTGTAAAAATGTTGTGCTTTTGAAGGTTAAGGGACTGGTAGCATTGGAAACTGTAGTCTTCCATTTATTCACAGCAGAGACAGGTGCTAGCAGAAGCATTTCTAGATTCTCCTTGCCAGCCAAATGGGGGTGGGTCCAACCCCAGGGAAGACTAGCTCTTGGACTTCTGATTTTTTTTTTTAATTCTCCCCGAACCATTGCTTAAAGGATTCCTTGAAACATGAAATTGTATATCTGCAGAAAACTATGTAAAAACCACAGCAACTGGCTATGCCTGTGTTGCCAGATTATGACAGCGCATGTGAATTTAGGGAACGCAATCAGATTTAGGAGAAGGTGAACATGTCCACAAGGAACCATGAGAAACAGAAAACACCTCCACCAAACAGAGGAGCTGACCTGGCTAGTTGATATAATTTTAAGGACTGCAGTCTTGTAAAGGAAATTGGGTGCAGGGGGAGGCAAGACAGGAATGATAAATGTGTAGAATTTAATCAGCCACCAAACAATATGCAGCTGAGCATTGCATAGCTCATCAGCTGACCTGATCAGCGTCCCAGGGGCCTGACATAGTTAATAATTCAAAAATAGAACTGGCATGTGGCAATTGTCTTTGAACGGTAAAATCCCCCCCAAAAGTCTTAGGCCCTTTTAGTCCATCCCACTGATTTTCAGGGGTCCATAGGCTCATAAATCACTGAGGTGCTTCAAAAATTGTTATCTGCAGATCTTTAAGATTTTCTAGGTTACCACTCCAAATGGCAACTTATGAAATCAAAACGCCTGCAAATTCCCATTCTTCATTTCATACAACCAAACTGTTTATGATGCACCAGTACAAGCTAATTACTTCTGTGGAAACAATGCAATGCAATAAATGATACTATAGAACAAGTCTTTTCTCTAAGTACAAATAAATATAATAATTGTACTTGTCTGTTATATATCAAGAGCACGAGATTCAGAAGTATTGCTGTACAAAATGCATGCCGCTCACGGTTTAGTCTTTTAAAATCAATGGTGTATTTTATTTATTCACTTATTCATTCTTTCCTGCATTTCCTTTAATGAGCTGCCCAGAATATGTTATATCAGGAGCTGTTTTTAAATCTGCTCCTAAGGTATTGGACCAAGTCATCACCGACACACGTGGTCACACTCCATTTTAAGTCAATTGACTTGCCCTGGCTTAGGCAAAGGTACAATTTGATCCACTGCTGGTGAAATACTAGGTGCTCATGAGGCTAAAGGATTACAGTCATTAGTGCAGGAAAATAATTAAGAGACCACCGAGTCCATTGTGTTTATTTAAGTCCCCAGTTCTGCTGTGCCTATTCACAATGAGTATCTTTGGCTTGATCTACAGTAGGCAGGTAAGTTGACAGCAGATACACAATTCTAGCTATGTCAATTGCATAGCCAGAATTGACTTATCTGCAATCGCCTTACCTGGCCATTTATACAGATGGAGGTCTATGGGAGACCTTCTCCCACCAAGCATACTTGTGAGGAGTACAGGGCATTGGCCCTGGGATAGTTCGATTTCTCATGCCTCGACCAGACACGTAAAATCGAATTCTGGAAAATCGACCCTGAGAGGATCAATCTTCCCCACAGTATAGGTAAGCCCTTTTGTGTTCAAGTTGTCCTGGCAAGATCAACAGGGATGACGTTTGTGTTGGTCCTACATCCTTTATTAAATGTCTGACTTCTTATGGCGCCATCTCATTATCGTCACCATCAGCTTTGGATGTTTAACTTTTCAAAGGAGCCAAAGGAAGAAAACCATAGCCTGAGTGCTCAGAAGTGTGTTATATATAAAGACACGATCCCTGTCCAGACCCAAAATCAAAGGACACTATTCAAAATTTGGGATTAATTTATAATTTTTTGGCTTCTCTGAGTTTTCATGAACACAAGACCTGGAATGATCAGGGAGATGATTGTAATAAATCGCTACACGTGGTGATTTTTTTTCCTTCTGGTGTGCCTAGTCAGTCTGATTTGCTCCGTTTGCTGCCAAAACTAAGGCTGTTACAGAAGACCGATGGGCAGCTCATTCTTCCCAGTATATCATCAACACATTTTCAGCTCATTTCCAATTGCCCAATCTTTATTATCAGTGACAGTGCATGAGGCAGATTAAGTAAGATCAACTTTCAGATCCCACAAAACCTGCCTCACTTGAGAAGTCCTACGAGTACTTTCAGTGTCTGCATAAGGACAACACACAAATGAACCAATTAGACTAACAGTTTGCAGTGCTGGAGTTAGACAAGCTATCTCTGAACCTGTAAAGAGCAAATTGGTTATGGAGACCACTGAGAAATATACTCATGAAGCCACACAACACTATTTTGCTGTGTTCACGTGCATCATGAACATCTACCCCTTCTTACCTATGCCAGTGGTGTTGGAATTCCACCCCCCCCACATGACTTTTCACTTGCTGGTAGTTTTTGCAGAAACAGGAATGATCCATTTGTCCTGATGGGCATCAGATCTCTGATTCCTCATTTCTCATGCTTACATCCGATGAAATCTCCCATTTTTATTTTAATTGCTGTTGGCAACATGTGGTCTCTGATAAAAAACATATTTTCTGTCGAGATTGCATTCATCAGTTGGGCTAATTTTTCTTGGCCCTCCACCCATCAGAGCTTCTTTGCAAAAGGAAACAGCAGCTTGTGGGTTAGCAAATGCCAGGCATCTGAACAGAGGAAGAAAAAAAAAAAGAGAGTGGGGGGGGGAAAAACCCACAAGTCTGTTGAGAAGCATTTGTACAGGAAGTCTTGGAAGGAATTCTTTCAGTCCATAGTCCTGTCTGGCAAATGCTTAGGTGGCAGTATCTAAACTGTGTTGTCCTTGGGGCCCTATGGACTGTACAGAATTCAAACTCCAGTCTTGTAATGGATCATTTGCAAAATCACTGCACAGACAGCTTGCTTCTACTGTCACTGTGCCAGCGCCAGAAGCTCATCGGGTATTTTTGTCTTGGCAGCTGCACATTCTGTTGTAAAGGTCTGTTCATCTTTTGCTGTCCTTGTTTTCAGGTAACATGCAGCACTTTCACGCAGAAGGAGATTATTTTTTCATCAGCCTATATATTTTTTTTCTTGATACTATGAAAAGAAGGGGGGAGACAAAGCTTGATAGTACTACAGATTGGACCTCTCTACTCAGGTACTTTCTCATCCGACACCATCCATAATCTGGCATGATTTTACGTAGCCAAACTACTTATCATGGATATGGCCAAGATTCCTGAGGTCCCATGAAGTTTGTTTACAGCCAGCAGCCTTGGCTTTTAGTGTTCTGTGCTGTTATTTAGCTCTAATTTACCCTTAAATGTCTTCTAAGAACCCAGTAAGCAGAGAAAGTGTTGATCATGTGCTAGACAATATTGACTGCCCATGGTCTGGCAAATTCTCTTATCTGGCACTGGTCATGTTCCGAGGGTACCGGATGAGAGAGGTTCAATCTGTACCTGCTTGTTATGTTGGTGCTTGAACATCCAGATGTGCTAATTTATCTTCCCCAGGATAAAAAAGAATTAGGAAGAAGGGTGCTTTCAAAAGCGAGGCTTCCTTTTGAAGGAACCCTGTCTACACAGCTGTTTTGCATTTTGAAAGCAGCTCTTCTGGAATGGCAAGTGGCTGTAATTATGCAAATGAGGTGCTGAATATGCAAATTAGGACTTCTCTTCCATTTTATTGGCTGTATTTACATGCCCTCTCCGAAAAGGAGGGGTAGTGTAGACACAGCCAAACAGTTCAGTCTTTTGAGTGCCTATCAAGAATGTAAGGGTGGATGAGTGGGAAGATACAGAAATATAGGAAGAGAGACAGATAAATGGAAGATGGAAAGGGGAAGGCTTGGTGCAGGAGAATTTCATGCTGTTATTAACAAGGATTGTTATACCACCTGTCTCTAATAAACCACCATAGGCTGTTAAGAAGATGGTTTTAAGACAACAACACCACATTTTTTCAGACAACAATGAAAAGTTTGAAAAATTGATTAGCATTCATTTTCAAGGCACACTGAAGTGTTTGTTAGGCTCTGCATGCTGGTCTCCATATGTCTCTTTTCAATTACATGTGGTAGGGAAAAAAGTATGGCAACATGTAAAATGCTTCTCTTAAAATCCAGAAAGCACATTGTTTTGCTCTGCTGCCTGTTGTAACCTAACAAGGAGACCCCCCAACACTCCCCCCAGCCAAAGAAATAGCAAAGTGTTCTGACAACACAGGTTTCACTCTGAGCTTCTCTTTATAACTAGAATATTTCATGTCAGTTCCACCTGTCACTGAGTTTCTTCCTTTTCTTCTGCACTGAGGAATTCAGGGGATGGAGAGGCATCTACACATTGTCTGGAGAAACCAAGGTGAGCTGTCTTGCTGGGATCATCCATGCCTCTGCTTATTAGAGAGAATAAAGGGTCCACTGGTTGGTCTTAGGGCATTATTTGTTAAGCATCAACAGAGTGCTCCTTTCATGGAAAATTTAATAGCCATCTATCAAATTTTAAGCCATTATACAGAAAGTAGGAGAGAATTTAAGATTCTCCAGGCTGATTCAAATACCCTGCAGAAAGAAGCTCTTTATTAAATTCTGTAGGTTTTTCAGCTAGTTTCTATAGAGCTGAATTGCCTTTCAAGTCCTATTAAAAGCTATTGGTTTTCAGTCCTCCTAAACTTTAATGGTCTTTTCCCACAAAATCATCCCAGTTCAAATCATAAAAGAAGACAGTAGACTCAGTCCAAATTGCTTTTTCTATGCATGCAAGCGTTCACCCCCTCTCCCCCGCACCCCGCATTTCTAAACAGGTAGGTTTTTAATCAATGTGATGCCTACTCTTCTAGAATCATACAGCTGGAAAAGATCTCAGGAGGTCTACTAGAGTCCAACCTACTGCTCAAAGCAGAACCAATCCCAACTAAATCATCCCAGCCAGGGCTTTGTCAAGCCGGGGCTGTCTGGTTCCAAGCCTCCTTCCGTTGAAGTCAGTGGCAAAACTCCCATTGACTTCAGTAGGGGCAGGACTGGGCCATCTGTCTCTGTCTATCTCCTACACACATGCATATTCTCTCTCTCAAAAACACACACATATGATTTAATAAACTAGAGACACTCAGTACAATAATACATGTATTTCCTGAATGGATTTATAATCCATCCAATACGGTACATTTTGAATGTGTTACAAAAAGGACAGATTTACAGGAGACAATCTGCCTTCATGATGATTGCATATTGTGGCATTTCTAGTCCATATGGATCAGTAAGACTTGGATAGCAGGCATTTGACCTTCAAAATCATGCAAATGTGAAACCAGACTTCCAGTTTTACAGCTGGGAAAGTCACAGTATGACTCCTTCATCTTATTCAGGAGGCATTGATTAAAATACAGTTTGACTTTAGAAATTATTGAGATTTTCCTAGTGCTTTTTTGCAAAGCATTGGCCTGAGTTTTTTCCACTCTCCTCCTCATCCCTTCTGGCTAAGCTTCACTCATTAGCACCTATGACTCAATTGCTGATCATTTAAGAGATAACTTGCTAATTTAGAGCCATGGGCTAACTCTAAACAAGACTTGAAACCTTTTTGCTCACGCCATAGTTAATCTCCAGTAATAACTCCTGAAAGCCTTTGAAAAGGTCTGAGTGTGGCTTTCTGTCAGCTGCATTAGGAAACTGTGTATTTTCTCACTAAGAAACCTTGATCATGCCAGATCCAATCAGGCTGTTTATACAGCAGCGTTAATCTTCCTGGTTTGCAGTATCCCAATTCACCAAGATTATTGGAAGTGAACCACTAAAAGAAATGTGAAGAGTCAGACAGGTTTGCAATGAAACCTGTGCAAAATTGCAGCATTATTTCATAGGTTGCTAATACACTGGCTACATAGTTTGCTAAACCCAAATGAAAAGAAAGGGCTGTCCGTTCTGATTTGTATATTAAATATCTTGGGATTGTACTTACCCACCGCTGCAGCAGGAGGCAGACGGGAGCAGCGGGAGTCTCCATAACCACTGGCTTCAATGCTGTAATGCAGCAGACAAGTAAACCCCATGAATAGGCCGAACACCTTTGGAGAAGGAATGCAAATGACGGCGATCAAAAATGTCAATGAAACGCTGATTTACAAATGATGTGCTTCATTTACATAATTTACATAATCTTGTATGATCGAGTTTCTGGAAGAGGCTTTTCCAAAGCAAAAACAGCCATCTAGATGGGATTCCTTCAAAAATAAACCCTAGTTTCAAAAGATCCCTTCTTCCTGAAACACAATAGGAAGAAGGGTTCTTTTGAAAACTGGGTTTTTTTCCCTGAAGGAACCCTGTCTACACAGTTGTTTTTACTTTCTTAAAAGTCTCTTCCAGAAATGCGATTGCGCAAGATTATGCAAATGAAGTGCAAGATTTGTAAAGCAGCACTTCATTTGCATTTTCAGTCTCCTTCATTTGCATTCCTCCTCCAAAAGGGGAACGTAGTGTAGCTGTAGCCCCAGTGTAAAACAACAGTTGCACAAAAGAAAACTGGGATTTTTGCCAGCCAGGCCATCACACTGATGCCATTGCTAAATCAGAATGGCCATGCAAGTCCTCAGGGCAATACTTTGCAGTCTACAAACATGCAACATCTAAGTGTGTTGGTAGAAGTGGCTATTACAGTCCAGCAGTGGATAAAATCCAGCCTTTACTTTAGCTCCCAACAGCTGGGGTACAGATGATTGGATGCAAGGGCTAAGGCTTTGTTCTGGTGTCCTTTGTTAAAGTGAATACCCTGGGTGATACCACTGGCACACAAAACTCATACCATTGTAACATTAACGTAGCATCTGTTCTCTATGGGTCCTGACTCCTTCCTCTCTGGATGTCACAAACCCTGCCTGCTCACACAGCATGGACTACTGAATTATACAAGTCCTTGGATCATGGTTTAAAGACTTCACATTGCAGAGAATTCACCATTTACATTAGTTTAAACCTGCAAATGCCCCAGGCCCCTTGCTGAAGAGGAAGGCAAAACCCCACAGGATCTCTGGCAGTTTGACCCATCGAAAATTTATTCCAAAACCCAGATACAAAGATCAGTTAGACCCTGAGTATGTGGATAAGATTCACCAGCCAGATACACAGGAAAGAATTCTCTGTAATTACTCAGCATCCTCCCCACTTAATGTCCTGTCTCTGGAATATCTCCTCTATTATTCTCCAGCCCACCTTGACTCCTCACTATTGTCACAGTTTGGGTTAATTTGTCCATTTTCATCAGTCCAGCTGTATGAACCTCTCTCCTTGTCTCTGTCTGAGACACTGAATACTTTTCACCCATCAGGTGCCAGACCTCTCTTTACACTGAATAGAACCTTGCTCCATGACTGGTCCCACTGAAGTCAGTAGGACTGCTTGTAGAATAAGGTGGCAATCTGTGGATGTGCCTAAACCACACATTACACCCGGGATCTGATTCATGTTTGAGCCTGAGCTTCCTTTTCATCCACTCACATATCAATCCTACTTCAGTCAGGAATCAAATCTTAGCACTCCACTGAAACTTGGGCCGATGGCCTGTTGGTTTGCAGTGTCGACAGAGGTCAAGACACAGACCCATGTCAGAAGGTCTGTGTAGTGCAAAAGGGATGCATTAACATGACCATGAGATGTAGGGCCAGCCATTGCGAACTCGGTTTTACAATGTGGTGTGGGCTGTCAACCACAGGCTTAGAAACATGGATTCCAGAAAGCACAGCAGGTGTGTGGACTTGGCCTCATGTCTATTGATACTTCCCTCCTATCAGCACAGGATAAAAATATTTCCATGTCATTTTAGATGAATCCATAGGATTTTCACAACCTTTACTGCAGTCCCACACAGGAGCAATCAAGACCAACAGCACAAAATCAGAATCTATGATGTTCAAAATGCAACGGTTTCAGTTTACGTGATTTTCCACCGGATCCTTTCTTGCAGGTTTCAGATAGTGGAGGTTAATACACTCTGAGGCCTGTCTGAATTCCATCTATCTTAGTTAGTCTTGACTAGCTTATATAATGTTATACCATCTGTAAATGATGCCATGTAAGTATTCACCGCTTTTTCCAGATCAGCGATATGCCTAATGCAAGTCTTGTGGCACATTATAGTCTATAAGATTTTTGGAGCATAAGCTTTCATGGGCAAAGACCCACTTTCTCAGATGCATGGGAATTTCTACTACATGCCTCTGACGAAGTGGGTCTTTGCCCATGAAAGCTTATGCTCCAAAAATCTGTTAGTCTAAAAGGTGCCACAGAATTTCTCATTGTTTTTGTGGATACAGACTAACATGGCTACCCCTCTAATTCTAGTATAGTATCCCATGGAAGCAGTCATTTAGCCTTTTATCACATTGATAGCTGACCATTCATTTTCCTTGCTCATTCTAGGTATTTTGAGCTAGTTTCTGCTATGTGTGAGTTGTTTCTCTCTTACCCAAAGACTCCTTATGGTTAAGTCAAGAATCACCTCTTCTCACACTAGCTCTTCCAAGAAGCAAGAGAAAACATTTCATCTCTAGATCTTATCCAGTTGCAACTCTTGACCAGTTTCAATATGTCAGCAATTGAAGTCACCCAATACTGTTGTTCTACCATAACAACATACAAACAGACGCACTGGGTCAGGCCAAATGTATGAAAGAATTTCTCTAGTTCTGTTTTGCACCTCATTAAAGTCTTGGTCTTCACAACCACCTCAGGCAAGGAGTTAGACAGCCCTACTATGTGCTGTGTGGAGAAAAGCTTCATTTCATTAGTTTTCAATCTGCTATATATTAATTTCATTGGGTGACCCCTAGGTCTGTTAAACTTGATTGCTTTTTGATGTCCCTCAAAACTATATGTTAGATAGCCTTTTCTGATCTAGATGCTGTTGGGGGGAGTAAACAGTAGGTTTGCGTTTGTTATGGTTTAGAAGAGCAGTAGTGTAGTTAGGGGAAGAATGGGAAATGGGAAAGCATTTTGTGTTTTCTAGTTTGGTTTCTTTTTTAAACAGTTTTCTGGTTTTTTAGTTTTAAAAATTAACTCATAGACAGAAGTTTCTGAAGTTTCTGTAATTTAGTGGCCATATGCCACAGAGCTGATTCCTGCTGTGAAATCTGTCATGGACAAAAAATTAAAAACAGAAGGGAAAACCTACACTAGTATCACCAGATCCACAGGAAAAGAAAGCCAAAATCTTAGACCCTGGACACTTGTGATCAGTAGCAGCAATTAAGACCAAAATGAAATGTCATAATTAGAAAGAACACCCAAAAGAAGTGACCTCTCTGGATGCCGGTGAAGAAGAAAGGATCAGGTAATGCTGCCAGAATGTTTGTTTCCCAATAAATACAACAGCTACACTCAGATTACACCCTAGAAATGTCCCCCTTCCATTCACTTCCAGGAGCTATGATCTTCTCAAATCTGCAAGGATACTAAGATCCCATAGTACTTTCTAAAAAAGAAGAAATTTGTCTTAGTTAATGTCTTTTTTGTAACGTACAAACAAAAAAAGAGGAAACAGTATTCAACTGACTTTCTGCCCCACACCCCCAACCAATCCCATGGCTGGGGCTGCTGAGGTTCCAGTGCTTAGTACCAGCAAGGACCAGCATAAAAAAATGACTGGTCTTATTGCTCGACAAGCTTTTCCCTTACCCTCCTTCACCTCAACGTGTGAAGTTTGGTCACAGCCCTGCGCTCCAAAGCTAGCACATGAAATGCAGCTGGATCCTTGAAAAGTGCTGGATACATAAAAAAAAATGCTTTGTTCATTACTATAATTAGCTCACAATTATTGGGCCAGATCATTATTGTTCATCATTATTATGTATTATTAATCACACTGCGCCCTTAAATTTGAAACAGCCACTGCCCACCAGACACAGAGGAATCTCACAAGCCAGATGTTTATTTGTTTAATGAGGTCTTTGCCTTTTTTGCTTCGTTTTGTTCCAATAAGTGTGGTAATAGGGGCTGGAAAATGGCGTGTTACTTAGTTAAAACAAGTTCAAACTGGTTAGGACTCAGCTGGAGGAGTATTGTGTCCAATTTTGATCACTGCTGTACAGGAAGGATGTTGAGAAACTGGAGAGGGGCCAGAGGCAGGCAACGAAGATGATAAAAGGGGTCGAATGCAAGCCATATGAGCAAAGGCTGCAAGAACTGGGTGTGTTTAGTTTGGAACAGAGGAGATTACAGGAGGACAGGATGTTTGAAAGGTGGCGATAGAAAAGATGGAGAAGAAATATTCTCTCTTGCCACAGACATCAGGATAAGAAGCAATGGTTTCAAACTACAGCATAACAGTTTAAGATAAAAATCTCAGGAAAAAAATCCAAATTATAAGAACAGTAGGAGAACAGAATAGATTGCTGGGCAAGATCCCTCACTGAAGGTTTTCAAAAAGAAGCTGGATTGCTCTCTATCTTGGAAGGCTAACACACGCCAAATCCTGCACCTTTGCCGGGCAGGGTTAGATCAGATGACTCTTGTGGTCCTTTCTGACCTACAGTTCTATGATTTTAAAAAAAGAGGAAAGTTTTGTGAGAATTTTTTTGTATTTTCACAGCCTTTTAAACAACATCTTATTATGACAGCTACAGAAAAGAAGAATAAATCGGGTGTGGAGGGGAGGAATGTGCCTGGCTTTTTTCCTCCAATTTTTGAAGTTTGCACAGTTTGAAATTTAAAAAGCTCTATTCTATGCTAGCGGCATCTTTATCTTGAATTGAGGTGAAATCTTACTGCTTTCCTTGTCAGTGAGCCAGAAAATGACAGTTCCTTCTCTACTTTTGCTCCATGAAGAAACTAACTTGTGCTGGCCTATACCAGCCACAGATTACAACGGCTCCTTACAGCACTGGCTTGAGCACTGATGGACAACAGGCTTGGGAGGGTAAAGCTAGCCACTAGCCCATCCTACCACCATTTAAGAATGTAAGAACATAAGAATGGCCATTAATGGGTCAGACCAAAGGTCCATCTAGCCCAGCATCCTGTCTGCTGATAGTGGCCAGTGCCAGGTGCCTCAGAAGGGGTGGACCAAAGACAATGATCAAGCAACTTGTCTCCTGCCATCCATCTCCAGCCTCTCACAAACAGAGGCCATGGATACCATTCCTACACCCTGGCTAATGGCCTTTTATGGACTTAACCTCCATGAATTTATCTAGCTCTTCTTTGAACTCTCTGAACTATCTGAACTTCACAGTGGGTAGAGAGTAGCAAGCATGCAGCAACACTTATTTCTGGGCACTCCAGGAAGAATTTTCTGGTAGCCCACACACAATGTTCAGGTAGCCCTAAAGAGGGGCATCTCATTTCCCCCATGCGAAGATGCAGGCTAAGATTGTACGGGACTGTCAGTACTTGTGACTTGCACAGCAGCATTTAACAAATACATTACAGTCATCATTAAATGAGTAAGTAAATAAGAGTATTAGGACTCAGACACTCGGTGTCACACGCAGGGCTGTCTGTTATTATTAGTTACTATTAGTAAAACAACAGACCTTAAAGATAATCATATTCACTGGTATGTGTTTGTCAGGAAGCCAACTTCTATTTTAGAAGAAACCAGCATTTACGCTCCCTAAACACTGCAAAAGTCTGTATCTGAGATGTGAATCAGTGCTATTTCCTCATTAACTCATGCTGTCATGGCACTGATTAGGGGGTTCTCATTCTAATATCCAATGCTGTTTAACCCTGCTACCAGAGCAGAGATAAAGCAGTTGAGCCTTTGCTTTCAGGTATGGGCAACTCCCATGTGCCAAATTGTCAAAAAGGGCCAGATTTTCAAGAGCTCAGCTGCCAACAGCCCTCCCTCCATCCACACACACTGTGACATGATAAGAGTTTCAGAAGAGCTGAGCCTTTTGTGGGAACACAAGGTGCTCAGCAATTTTGAAACTCTGAGACTAAATGTCCAGATCCCATCTGAAGTTTATCTGACTATGCTGAGGTTCCATCCGGCCTTAATTCTGTCTTATGCCTTTCCTCCCCATCCCCAGAATCTTTCCATTCACTAGCCCTTGCCTAAGTATGTCTTGCCTCCCTTCCCCCATGAACACTTTCCCATCCCAAAAGGCATTCATTAAAAGACAGCAAACTCCACCCAGCCCCACCACTGTGCTACCGCTGCCTCTGGAGAGCGCCACCCAGTCTGACAAATTTAGCACTGTGACCTCAGTCGTGCTGCTTTGTTTCCATGTATTTGGAGTTTCTCCAAACACAGATGTAAGCCCCAGCCTAGTTAAGCCTCATCTAATGGCCACTGAAGTTAGTGGGCAGACTTCCATCCGCTTCATTAAGCTTTGAACCAGGCTCTGCCTGAATTATGAATTGTTATAACACTGTTAGCTCAGTATCAGGCAGGCCTGCTGACATTGAGGCAGGGGACAGTTGCCCCAGCACCTGGTGTTTCAAAGAGACCCAGACCTCCAGCCAAAGCCACTGTTACTTCAGCAGCAGCGGTGGGCAGAGCAACAGGCCACTTTGAAGTACCACGACAGCACTGCTCTGCATGATGGGAGGAACAGAGGGGCAACACTGTGACCAGGGTGGTGCTAAGGGCTGACGGCCCTAGGCCCCGTCCCCTCTGTCCTTGGCCTCTCCCCTGCTTAGGGGTGCAGAGGCACCTCCCACACCTTACTCAAGGGACACTAATGGCTGTCAGCCTCTCTGGTAGCCCGTAAGGTATGCTGATGGGTACATTATATTTCTGTATAGTAGTTTGTTCACAGGGGTAACCTATATTATTCAATATAGACAGTGGAAGGTGGCTTTCCTAGTTCTACCTCATAGTGTCCATGGAGCTCAGTAGAGCTCCAAGAGAAGGCTTAGCTTCTTCATTGCAAAATGCATTCAAATATTTAATAGCAGGAGGCAGAGCAGGGGAAATTTCTTTTTGTGTGTTGGCTGAATAAAAAAAGAAAGATCCCCTTTTCTCTGAGGTTCTGGCAAAGCCTATTTGAAGCAAGAGGAAATCAGTCTGGACCTTTTAGCTTTCAAGTATTTGAAATCTGGTGGATGTTTTCATCAAATAATTTAGTTCACAAACTGAGACAAGATCTGCAAATTCGTAGCCAGCTAAATGTAATTATGTGGACAGCGTCAACTCCATTACACTCAATGTCACCACCTCTTTGTATTCCATGAGAACGTATGCGTTCCTGGAGAAATAGGAAACACATGGCATATCATAGACGGAGGGAAGGAAGAAGCTACTTGGGCAGGTTTATGCCATTATTACCACCATAAAATAAAGAATATTTAAAGTCTCAGGCGAGGGAAACTGGACAAATTCTTGTGAATTTTACAGTATAGAGTTTTGCACAATAACAATCGATTTCAGAAAATATTTCCCACCATTAGGGACAGATTGCAATACCCTTATTTATGCTGAGTAGCCACCTTAGTGCTTGAGTAGTCCCAATTACTTTTTCTCAATGGGCTACAGTGATTCACTCCATCTCACTCATTATATCTTATTTTACTTGCATTTTGCATTTATAAGATGTTAAGTGTGCTTGTCCCTGCAGAAACTCCATAATCCTAAACTAAAAACTAAACTAAAAAGTGATTTTTAGATTAAATATTGAAGGTTTTTTTTTTTAAAAAAAGCAATCATTTGAAGCTTTCGGTTTTTGACTTGGAAACCATTTCAAGGCCAGTTTGTATCAGCTTTTCTCTCACAGGGGTGTGTTTACTCATGAAAGTTATCATGATGCAATCAATGGGACTGTTCTCATGGGTAAGTGTTTACCAGTGAAAGTGTAAGCTGCATGGTCTAGCCCAGTATTGCCCAAAGGGTGTTCCACAGAACACCAGGGTTCCACAAAATGAAAATAAGGGTTCCATGAGAACATGTCATTACAAGAGCTGGCTCCTCTGTGGCTCCCAGTCTTGCTGCCACTGAAACAGTAGAACTAAATATAATTGGTTTAATGGCCAGCAGGGCAGCAGGAGGGATCCGGCTGTTAAGTCAACTGAATTTAGTTCCATTATGTCAGCAGCAGAAGGGCAGGGAGCCCCAGAGAGTCCCCTACTTTCCAAGCTATGTGAGCAGTCACACTCCTCTGGCGGGCGTGGCTTAGCTTTCCCCTTCTAGTGGAACACCTCCACAACAGCTTTCCTTCCGCTGGGTGTACGTGGCTGCCCAGCGTACGTTCCCCAGCCAGCGCCACGGATGAGTTAATCCCGGGGGCAGGTTTGGGGCTGTGAGGGGTTAAGCCTTGCGGTGGGGGGGTGGGGTTTGCAGGATGGGGGTAAAGCTCAGGGATGGGGGGTGGGGCTTTGGGGGCTGAGGTACATAAAGACAGGAGATGGGGGTATGTTTGAGGTTTGCAGGGGTTAGAGCCTGGGAATGGGGTTCTGCAAAATTCTTTCATGTTTAAGAGGGTTCCATAGCTAAATAGAATTGGGAAACAGTGAATTAGCCCATCAAGACAAGGATGAAATGTCATAGTCATTTTAATATTTAACCCTGTCTTTTGATGGGTGAATGTGACCCACCCAGAGATCACTGCAGTTTAATAAGGGCTGTGTTAACCTTCACTACGTGAGTCAAAGTTTCTATGGCAATCTGCTGTTTCTGTAGTCTGAACTGGCTCTACAGAAAGGATAGAATTTGGAACAAGTTTTTGGCCTGCGAGTAACTTTTTTTCAACTTTGGTTTATTTCTTTAGCTTACTTGGCAGTTTATTTTTAGCTGTCAGACACCTGGAGTTTCTGGTGTGGTTATGAAAGTGAAAGGACTCTGACAGGGTAATTTAACACTATTGTAGTACATAACTAACACTTGAACTTGTTTCTTGTTTATGAGGTAATTAATGAGTCAGTTCCTCCACTGGTGAAATCAGCATAGCTCATTGATTTCACTAAAGGTATGTTGATTTACACCAGCTGAAAATCTGGCCCGATAATGGTATCCCGGTATTGTGGCAGGTGTTACCAGATGGTGCTGTTACATATATCTTCCAAATTTATTTTCTTAGTAGGAGAATAAAGTTCAGTCTTGGGAACCTATGTATCAACCTGTGTGTTGTTTTTTGATTATGCAGGTTTCTCTCTGAGAGAAGCAGGAGAATTTTTCTCTTGGCTTAGGGCTCTGAATTGAGCCAGTTTTGGGGGGCAAATTTGCTCGCTTGAGTAGGGCATTGGTGTAGGACTGACATTCCAGGAAGGAGTTGCCCTGTGTGCTGTTTATGACCACCTCTATGCTAGGATTAGGGTAAATCTAACAAGTTACCCTTGAAATATACTCAAACTCTGCATCACTAATTTCTCCTTCTCTGGGAGTCTGATCTGCAAGGCTCCAGACAAGTACAGCCACTCAGGGGAGGAACAACACTCCTTTAGAAAGTATAGAGGGCAAATCCTGAAAGCTGCTTTTGGGGCACTAGAGGCCTGATCCGAATACCATTGAAACATAAATTGAACTGTAGATATATATATAGACTAAGCCCACACGAGAGGGTTTTCTGACAGCTTTGTATGAAAAACCCTCTGCGCGTCTACATGCAAAATGCCCTTTGTCGGCAAACTGTCAACAAAACCCGGCACATCTACAGGCAGTGTTGTCTCTCTCCAGATTCAGGTACAACACCTCTCTGAACAATGTTCTGTTGAAAATAATGCTGTGTAGACATTCTGGGGGTCCCTCTGTTGACAGACAGAGCTTGCAGTTCACTGGACAGCTGTGCTTGTTAAGCTTCTGGTTGGCCCTTCTGTCAAGAGAGCAGCTGGTCAGTCTGGACGCTCTCTGTTGATAGAGAAGATTACTCTTTTGATCTGCTTTTGTGTGTGGATGTGATCTGTTGACAGAGGTTTTGCCGGAAGGGCTCTTCCAAGTCACTTCTGTTAACAAATCACTGTAGTGTAGACGTAGCCATAAGTTGTAAACTTTTGGGGCAAGGATTCTTTTGATTATGCATAGCTACATAGCCTAGCTGTTAGGAACCTACCAAAGGCAGGCAGGACCAAGGTTCAGAGCATAGTCTAACCTGAGGTTGGAGGTAATGGGGAAGTTCAGAGTCAGACTCCAGACCAAAGCCAATACCAACGGTCAGATCTTGAGTCAGATTACAGAGTCCAGACAAAAAGGCAAAGTACAAATCAAGCCAAGGTCGAAGCCAGGAATTCAGGCACAGGAATGGTCTGTACAGGAAGTAGGGAGATGTCTGCCAATCTGTGCAGGCCTGGGGTTGTAGAGACCTTCACTGAAGCAGCAATAGACCATCCCCACTCAAGCCCTGCTTCTGGGGACAGGAGGCAAGTGACCCAGAGGTCCTCCTCTTCACATGCTTAGCCCCTGTCCCGGGTCGCCAAGCCTGGGCAGGGAGTAAGCTGCTTCTGCTTCCCAGGCAGGCTGTCTCAGACAGAAGTGCTCCATCTTGTGTGCCAGCGTGCCACAAAGAGCAGCCAAATGTTCTGGTACGAGGCACAGAGAGAGAGGAGAAAACGTCCCCCCCTCAGGTAACAGGGACAGTGTGACAGCTGCAAGTTGGGTGAACAGCGGGGGAGGGGCACTGAGCAGAGGGGACACATGGGGCAGTCATTTGTCCTCCCCTTTAGCTTATGCCAGCCCAATAGGGCACCTCTAGGCCTGCTGATAACCTGACTGAGGACTGGGTAGTCCATGCACAAGCATATGAGTCCCTCTTTCTTTTAATGAACAGAATTGGGGACTGGGAAGGAAGGCTGATAGCTACATGGAACCTTTGGCCAGACTGTGCTGGAGACAGGAATGCAAGGCAATAGCTCAGGTTTTAGCATGACATACATATGGCCAAGCAGGTTGCAGCTTGACCAGGCAGTCATAATCCCAGGTGAGGTGGCCAGGGGAGGCAGGGGGTGTGTGTCAGTAGTCATCTTATTAAACATATCACTGTTGTTGATGTACTTGGGGAGCAGAGAGGCAGTGTTAAAGTCAATGCTGGTGGTGGCCTCACATGACCAAACACCAACACCTGACGGGAATGCCCTGGTTCTGGGGTTCATCAGATGGTGCATATAGGCAGATGAACTGGCAGAACTGGAAGCATCCCAGGAAAGCATTTAGCTCACTTCACTGAAGTGGGGATGAGGCCCAGTCCGAAGCACCTCCTCTTAGGATCCTAATAATGAGTCCTACTTTTGCCTGGTCAGTGGGGTAGCAATATGGCAGAGCAGAAACAGCAGGCAGTGTTGGTTACTAACACACCCTGAGTTATGGCAGTCCCCATTAATATGTTCTGGCAGTGGGACGGGTCAGGGGAGTACCTGGGCTGGGTACTCAACCACAGTGTATGTCCATAGTGTAGCAATCTCATCCTGCAGCTAGGCCACCTGATCTCGTAGCCTCAGGCTATCTGGGGTGTGCTGTGGCAGGTGAGCCCTCAGTGCCACACTTTCATCATTGAGCTGTGTGGATTACCTCTGCAGACCTTAGTTCTCCATTGCAAGCTGTAATGCTTGGGTTTGGAAGATGGGGAGAACCCTCCTGGGAGTGGTCAACTCCTGCAGGCTTCACCACTCCCTCCAAGTATTTGTAGAGTCGCCATTTCAGATCATTAGTCAATGCTGCTATTTATTCACTTAGGGAAATATATCCATAGCTGAGCTCACATCATTGAAAAGCAGATGGTATACAATTACACTGCGGCAATTTTTTTCCATGAGCAAAAATGCTTTGCACTGCTGAGCAGTTGGGGGTCTTTCCTACAGGTTAATAATATTTGTCTAAGAAAAAAAAATCTCTTTCCAAATGTTAGTCTGGAGAAGACACTTTAAATACCTCTGTGGAAATCTATTGGGTCAGTACTCCCCATTTCAAAATCTAGACATGTATTTACAAACCCGCTGGAGTCCTTATGCCTCCCAGCCTCCAGCCCCATAGGAATTATGCCTCATTGGGTCAGTCATCTGCATTTGAAGAAGAGCCTTGATACAGAGTTACATAATCTGCATTTTTAAAAAGTCCTTATTTATTTATTTATTTATTTATTTATATGATGGAGCATAACAGCGCCAGAAGAATCATTAGGGTCTTCTGTGTTGGTCTTAATACTCATTGGTGAGGGCTAATTTTCTTTTTTTTTCCAAGTTGGCATTTGTATATTTGAAGAGGAAGGAACTGGCAGCCATGGAAAGGAAGATCTAACTGAAAAGAAAAATCTGCTCTAAAGTAATGAAGGACAGTCAGGCACTGGTATGTTTGTCCTTAGTCATGTAAAACTTCCATCAGACTTCCAGAGACATTCAATATAAGTACATCTATGATATCAGGTATAGGTTGTTCAGATTAAAGAAGAACAATTAAAAGACAATTTGTACAATTTTTTTCCCTACTGGATCTGAGTTGCACATAAAGGCTATGTATACACTGCAGTGCTCTGCTGACAGCATTTACTGTCAGAAAAGATCTTCAGACAAAACTTTTGTTGACAGTTCATATCCACACACAAAAGTGGATTGAAAAAAATGATCCATTCTGTTGACAGAGAGTAGCCAGACACCCTAACTCTCCCCTCTCTTGACAGAACGGCCAATTGGAAGCTCAGCCTGGTGAACTGGAAGCCCTGTCTGTTGACAGAGGGCCCCCTGGAGCATCTACATGGCTTTTCTGTTGACTGAAACTGTAGACAAAGGCATTGTTCGTCATCTCAGCGAGGTAGAACGCTGTCAGCAGAAGTACTGAGTTTTGTCAACAGACTGTGGACAAATGCATTTTGTGCATAGACACTCTGCGAGTTTGTTGACAAAACCCCAGTTTGGTCGACAAAAGCTCTCTAGTGTAGACACAGGCAAAATGAAGCTGCCACCAATGAGAAAAAAATCAGCCCAGCTGGCTTCTGCTGACCCTCTACATCTAGATATATTCAGCCTACCAGGGGACAAGAAGAAACACCATTAGACTTCAGCCATTCTACCCCCACCACTCATAATGATCACAGTCTGAAACTTGACATCCAGAATGCAGTGCAAAACAGGCCCTCAAACTCTTCAGGGAGATCCAAACACTGTCAGTAAAAGTCACGATTAACATCGACTGACTTTGCACTGATTCAGAAAGCGTACACAGGCAGCCAAAGCAAAATTTAGCCACTAGCCCAGGCCAACTCTGAAGGCCACATCTTACTTTAGATTGGGCCCTAAAGGGCCAGTACCCTGAAAGCTGTTGTCCAACCTCATCCCCTCCCTCCAAGCCATGTTCAGAGGCATATGAAGGGTATGTCTACATAGCAAAATTATTCCAGAACACTTATTCCAGAATAAACTATTCCAGAATAATGTGTCTACACTACAGGGCAAAGCCGGAATAAGCAAAACTTACTCCAAAATAGTGTGTCTACAGACAATTGGGCCTGCTTTAGGGGCTCTAATCTGAAATACTATGTCTATGCAGAAGAATTATTGTGGAATAAACTATTCTGGAATGGTGTGTTTTGAAATAGCCCCTATTCTCTGTCTACACAGCCCCCATTCCAACATATCTATACTATATTCTACAAATTTCTGTATCTGTTTTGGAATAGGTGCTATTCCTTATACTATGAGGTTTACCAAATTTGAAATAAGCCATTCACTATTTTGAGATTATTTCAAAAAAGTGGTTACATTGTGTAGATGCTCCCAAAGGTATTTCAAAATGATGGCTATTAATTTTGAAATAACTTTGCTGGGTAGGCATACCCCAAAAGAGCAGACTCTACATTCAATTTGTATGGGGGGCAGTGCAAAAGAAAGGGCTCCCTCTTTCAGTAGGACAACCTGGCACAGTCTAGTTCACAGATTTTACAGCTACTCCCCAAGCTCTGGTTGTTACTTTTCTCCGTTTCTCATTCAGTATTGGCCCAGCTGTGTTAGCAATGTCAGCAAAAACATGCAAAGTAAACCTGTGTCCTTTGTTTTATCTGTGCCAACCCACTGGCAGGAATGAAAATGTACACCTGAATAAAAAGGGTTAGTTTTTCTCTTGACACCGTCTATAACAGCCTCATTGGCTATGTCTAAACCGGAGAGTTTTGTTGACAAAAACCAGATTTTATCGACAAAGCTCAATGAGCATCTGCACACAAAAAGCGCTTTGTTGACAGTCTGTCAACAAAACACAACACGTCCGCCAACAGCGTTATGCCTTTCTACAATGAGGAATAACTCCTTTGTTGACAGTTTCTGTCAACAAAAAAGCTGTGTGGATGCTCCAGGAGGCTCTCTGTTGACGGACAGGGCTTTTGGTTCACCAGGCAGCCCTGTTTGCTGAGCTTCCGGTTGGCTGTTCTGTTGAGAGCGTAGCTGGGCAGCCTGGCTGTCCTCTGTCGACAGAACAGATTGCTCTTTCGATCTCCTTGTGCATGTGGATGTGATCCGTTGACAGAAGTTTTGCTGGAAGCTTGTTCCAACACTAACTTCTGTCAACAGATAGCTGTAGGGTAGACATAGCCATTTAGAGTTACATTTTCAAATCAGAACTCTCCAGGAAACCTCGAACACACAAAAAAATACTAGGCAGCTCTTCTCCATCTGAGTAATTTCACAATGAACTGAAGCTGTTTTATTGAAACTCAAGTATTTCCATTAACTCATTTTATGCTTACACAGAGGTGGTTTTCAAGGAAGGACAAAGGTGTACCATCATTGGGTTAAAAGGCAAATTCAGACAGGGGTCTGCTTTAGCAGGACACGTTCCCTGTTCTCCTGGCTATTGCTACCTAAGTATTCTAATAACTCAAGTAAACTGCTGGGACAAACAATGCTGCTACAAATGTGTCTGGAGATTCTGCATCTGCCTTCCTTAATCAGCTTCCTTTCCTGAATATGAAATGGAATAATGAGTCAATTAATGTTCTCAAATGCCAATGAGATGCAAAAGAGACTGGTGGTGGAGGTGGTAACAGTGAGATTCAGGAGCTATTCCAACGTTTGGATTTTAACAAGCATCTCACACTGAGTGCACAACTGATTATTTATCACATACAAACGTGACTGGCTGGCACCTCTCTATGCTCACCCCACTGCAGCTCAGACAGGAAAAGATCTAATTTTTAAGCCAGGCTGCAAAACCTCAATTCTACAGACCAGTGTGATAACTGATCCCCTACAGCCTTTGGATTCTATAGGCTGCCCTGTAGTTTCTTGTGAACAAGTGAAACAGTTTTACTACCCAGAAAAACTGCCTTCATCATCATCATCATAATCATCAATAACCGTGGGCTCAGTGCCCGTTGGTGTCTGATGCCTCTCACTATTTCCTTCCATCTATCCCTATCCAGTGCGGAGTGGCTTAGTTTCTGTAGACAAGTGCTGCACTAATCTACTGTATCATCTACCCATTCTCTGTGGGGTCTGCCTCTCCTATTCGAACCATCCATTTTGCAAAAAAAACCAAAAACAAAACTGCCTTGGTTTGTACCAATGTATGAAAATATTTTGAAAACATTTGTTCTGGACTAAATTCTTGAGGGCACAAATTCCTTCATCCCGTCTCTTATTTGAGATGTGTGCAGTGCATGGTTTCAGAGCTGTATTTTAGCTTACTGCATATAGCAGACTTACACAGAGATTGGGAGAGTTTTCACAGTTTGGGGCCAAATCCATGGTCCTGGTTAACTCACCTCTGCCAAACTCTAGCCGTTCAAAGGCAACTTGCAGCTATCTTAGGGAGACATATGTGGATTCTCTTATTGTAGGGGTATTCCCAACTAGCAAAAGGCTAGTATTGACCTTCCTTGACCCCTCCAGTAACCAAGAAGGCATTCTGGGTGGGCTGAAGGAATGGTGAAGGTCAATATGAACTGATATTCAAACTTCCATCCACAAAGAATTATTGGGGTACTTAGAAAAGTGGTCAGTGCCCAGTTTTGCCAAGGATAACCAAGATTCTGTCAGCAGGATACTTTCATTAATTTCCCGAGAGCCTTAGAATCTCTCTCTCTCTTTGTTTCAGCAGTTTTTAATCACATGTTCTTCATTTGAAAAGTCCTGTCTCTTTTTGTAAGTCTAAAAATCCCAGTTTTTTGCCTGCCAAAACCAGGCCTGTAAAGGTGAATTCTTCCTTGAAAGTACAGTATCTAGCAGGAAGTGACTAATGTAATATTCACTCTCATTAGAAAGTGACACTGAAAAAAAAAAAGAATTGGCCTTTTTTGCATAGCTTAAATTACATGTCTGTGTCATTATTTTTGCAGCATTCACGTGTATCTGATTATGATGAAATACGAGAGTGGATTGACCTTTAGTTCATTAAATTTCTTCAACTCCAACAATGTTTCAGTGTGCTGCACTTGTCTGACACAGTTATAGAAGTCCTGTGACCATTCATCCCCCATTCCATGAAGGACAGAGGGCCAAATCCTTACTGGCATAAGGGGGCTTAATTGTATTGGCCTCAATGGCATTTTGCCTGTTTACATCAGCTGAGGATGTGGGCTCTGAAATGTGAAAGAAGATGTTTATCTTGAGCACCAAGCTGATAAGTGGAAAACTACAATGTGTCTGCATGGTTCAGCCTTGAGTTAAATGTCTCAAAGCTTCTCGAAGGGGAAAAGGGGGCAGGGCTGATCTTTTCACAGTTCTTTGTGGTTAAGATGATGTTAGCACTGGCAGGAATACCAAGGACTTTCCAGCTGTGGCTTTGCAACATGACTTATGGAATCAATAAGGAAAGTCAGGTAGCATAAAAAGAAAATATACAAGTTCCAGCACAGAATGACGCAGCTGTTCAGATGCCACCATTCTTTCACATCAGCTACACTGGACGGCTTCATCTGAGGTAATGCAAAATGTGTCTCCCTACGGTGATCCATGTACTGTACATTGTTATGGGAAAATCATTTATAGGTCTTTTACTATGCATGTTTTAAAGAGTTTGTTCTCTTAGCTTAGCACTAGTAGCTAAAGTAGCTGAAGCCTTAGGCCCAAGGTCAAGCTGGCCTGAGAAGAATGCTGAAAACAGCAGCTGCAGAACCAGTGAAAACTGGCTGGTATTGTACTAATTGGGAGTTTGCGAAGTAGAGATAAAAGAAGAACATAGGGAGTCAAGATAACCGCCTCCTGAAGAAGATCAAACGCCCAGCAACAGACTGTCCTCTTAGCAACGGAATCATCCAATGAGGAGTAGTAAAGACCCCTACTCAAATTAGGGGATTGGACTTTGGACTGGGGTATGGGCAGTGTTATGAACTGTAAAGAGTATAATTGTCAGTGAATTTTGGGAGGCGGGGTCCCTCTCCGGAGGCACCCAGCTCGAGCTGTAATTCTGTACCTCAATAAAGGATACTTGTGGATTGGATTCTGAACTTGGAACTCTGTGGGATCCTAGAGTCAAACCCAACACCTGCGTGGGTGAGGGGGAGAGTTGCATCTTTTCCTTAACATACATAAAACTACAGTTCAACAATTTCTGCCATATCTGCTTTCATTTTGCTTCTTTTGTTTCTGTTTTCTCCTTATACCCAGCCCATGCAAACATCAGCCCCTTGCTCTGGAGGGGGCTATGGATAGTAGTGGTTGACTAGGCTTTTGCAAGTGTAATTGAATAATCTAGCCACTTCGATCACTAAATACAACCGTTCTGGTGAATGGTCCTGGTGCTCTCCAGTGCCCACATTGCCACAGTGGTCAATATTCATCTGTCCCAACTTCAAATGTGCTCCAGCAAAATGCCTTTTATTACTCCACTGGGTGCATTGAGAGGCATAAATGTTGTCAGAAAGTTCCCTTTGGTACTACGTCAGCCCTATTCTTTCTTTTTTAAAAAAAAAAAACAACTGATCTTCTAATTTTCTTCTTTCTCCAAAAGAGAAGAGCTAATCCAAAGCTAACCCTGACTTGGATGGAGTGTCACTTTACTCTGTAAGTAGCACCCTGACATTGTTCATGAGGGAAGGTGGCTTTCATTGGACCTGTTGAGTTTCTGATCCCATGGGGGCAGCTCAGGGCCAGGAGCTGACCAAAGAATGTACTGTGAGTCTCAGCCGGCCCACTTTCAACCCTGATCCTCCCCTGTTTTAGTCTGAGATGTAAATTACTTAACCCCTTTCTCTGGAGTTTCTTGTCCTGTACCTGTCACAGAAGAGAGGGTGGAATCCTCCAACGCCTCACCTACTCCACAGGTTCAAAGAGAAGAATATTGTATGAGTAGCACCTAGTGTGCCATCCCCCACAACTGGAGTCACAGTTCGGGGTGGTGAGGGTCCTGGGTGATTAAGGGCTGTGTCAGTCTAGCCTGGTACAAGTAACGTATCTGAATTCATCAAAGTGATGGAAACTGAGCTATTTGCAGAGTATGGCTTGGTTCAAGCCAGGGCTGTAGGCACAATGGCTACATCTACACGTGCACGCTACATCGAAATAGGCTATTTCGATGAATAACGTCTACACGTCCTCCAGGGCTGGCAACATCGACGTTCAACTTCAACGTTGGGCAGCACCACATCGAAATAGGCGCTGCGAGGGACCATCTACACACCAAAGTAGCACACATCGAAATAAGGGTGCCAGGAACAGCTGCAGACAGGGTCACAGGGTGGACTCAACAGCAAGCTGCTCCCTTAAAGGGCCCCTCCCAGACAGAGTTACACTAAACAACACAAGATCCACAGAGCCAACAACTGGTTGCAGACCCTGTGCCTGCAGCATGGATCCCCAGCTGCCGCAGCAGCAGCCAGAAGCCCTGGGCTAAGGGCTGCTGCACACGGTGACCATAGAGCCCCGCAGGGGCTGGAGAGAGAGCATCTCTCAACCCCCCAGCTGATGGCCACCATGGCAGACCCCGCTATTTCGATGTTGTGGGACGCGGATCGGCTACACGTGCCCTACTTCGACGTTCAACTTCGAAGTAGGGAGCTATTCCCATCCCCTCATGGGGTTAGCGACTTCGACGTCTCACCGCCTAACGTCGATTTCAACTTCGAAATAGCGCCCAACACGTGTAGCCGTGACAGGCACTATTTCGAAGTTGGCGCCGCTACTTCGAAGTAACGTGCACGTGTAGATGCAGCCAACGTGACACAAAAGGCATCTTCTTTTTTTTGTCCTCCAACAGGTAACAGTTCAGCTGTGAGCTACTCACTTATTTCATAGTCTTTTTTTTTTCCACTACAACGAGTGCTCATAGAGTTTCCAAAGGTTCAGGGGTTTATTTCTATTCTGATAAGTACCCTGAAGTTCAGGCCAGATTCACCTGCATGTTCCAGCTGCTTTGTGCTGGTCTGGTGACACAAAGATGTGGTAAATCTAGTTTAACTAGTCCCCTGTAGGGCAACTTCACTGGTTAATCTGGACCTTTGCATCCACAAAATTGGATTGAAAATCTTACTTATTTGTACTTTCTTCTGCAAGGACCAGAAAAATTGCCAAATCAAACTCTATCCTTGTAATGAAGGCCTAATCCCAAACCTATTTAACTCAGTATTATGTTGTCTTAACCTCACTGGCTTTGGAGCAGGTCCTTAATGCTGCTAAAATAATGCAACATTTACCTTCAGTTTTTCACATTTATCCCATAAGTCTTTGCACTTCCTGGCCTATGAAACACCAGGAAGTTCAGAGACATGTAAAACGCAGAAATAAAATATCCTGACATTGTCAGACTTAGCAACATCCCCACCAGACACTCTTGCTGTTTGTTCACCACTCTCAGGCCCCAAACAAACAAATACCAGTTTAAGTTCACTCTGAATTCGAGCTAAAGGGTCAGGCAATTTCTTATCATATTCCACTTAAGTCAGATAGTGCAAAAGAGTTCCTTCTATTTGCCTCCCCAGCTAGGGGCAAAAGTAGTGGTCCCTAAAGCTCTGCCTATAGAAGCTGGTGGGAAGTGACACAGACAATAAAGGGAACAGATGATCACACAAGAAGTCTCTGACCAGTTTGTGAATTCCAAGGGGCAAATAGCTGAGGGGCCTGTGTATGAACCAGTTACAAATCTAAAGTTTCTGAGTACCTTTGCCAGATCTAAAGAAGAGCTATCATAGTTCACAAGCCTGTCTTTTTCACCAGTGCAGGTTGGTCAGATGTAAGATATTTCCTCACCCACCTTGACTCCCTTAAATCCCTTTAGGCACTTTCGAAAATTTCTCCCCCAAGAGATAAAGAGTTTCTGGTTTCTCCCATAATTACACCGAGACTGTTTCTTTGTCTCATTTTTATCATGGGAAGTCTTTAAGTTTGAAGAAAATGAATGGGTTCACCTGTTCTTTGGGTGTTTGAGTGTGAAGAGAGAAAGGTGTCTTCAGCTGCTGTCAGTATTCATGGTGTGTGTGTATGCTGTAACTGTGACATCTCAGAGCTGGGGGAATGCATGCTCTGTCAAATTTGACAATACACTTTCAGAGCTAACATAGGAGAACATAAGAACATAGAACATAACAGCTATTAGCCAGGTTGGGCAGGAATGGTGTCCCTGGCCTCTGTTTGTCAGAGGTCAGAAATGGATGACTGGAGGGGAATCACTCAACGACTATCTGTTCACTTACTCCAGGGTATCAGGCATTGACCTCTGTCGGAAGACAGGATACTGGGCTCGATGTGCCTTTGCTCTCACCCAGCGTGGCAGTTCTTATGTTCTAGAATCACAGTTCTAGAATCATATGTTCCCTGCTATAGTCCATAAAACAGTGTGCTATGGAGGTAATGCCCAATTCATGCTACTGAAATGTCCAGCACTAATCCCACCAACTTCATAGTCTTACATGTAGACATGGGGGTCAGAGTGTCAGGATCCATTTGCAGAGTCAGAGCTTTTACTTTGCATCCCACCATCCTCTTTTAATATTTTCTGTAGCATTCAAAACAGCTCCCCTTCATCCGTCTGTGTCTTATTGACTGTCTGTCGCTGCAAGTAGGGATGATCTTTTTTGTGTGTTTTTTAAAGTACTCAGCACACTGGGGCCCTAATATCAGCTGAAGGCTTTGGAAGTGCCGTAATACAAGTATTCACTACTTCTGGTAGTATTTCTATGTACTTACAGAAAATCTCTTTACGAGAAGATTTAACATTTTAAAACAACTATGCGGGAACTAGTTTGGCCTCACTCCAGCTGTAAAGCAAAGCACCTTCGTATTACTGCATAAGACTCAGTGGCTAATAAATTTAAAATGTCTCTAGAAGTAACCTGAGTTAACTTATATTTCAGGACCTTCCAGCAATAGAAGTACTATTTGTCTCTTTGCAAAGCTTACAACTCTCTTCTCCAGTATTATTACTTCTATTTCTACCTTTTAAAGGGTTGCAAGTTATCAGACCACAAATCTCTCCCTGATACATATCATGCTTCAGGCCCCAGGTCCCTGACATGAATTAGCATCACAAAGGTAAAGAAC
Organism: Carettochelys insculpta; assembly: GCF_033958435.1. Taxonomy (NCBI): domain Eukaryota; kingdom Metazoa; phylum Chordata; order Testudines; family Carettochelyidae; genus Carettochelys; species Carettochelys insculpta. The sequence continues at coordinate 126,106,085 of NC_134140.1, read as the reverse complement.
TCTGTATCATAGAACACTAGAACTGGAAGGGACCTGAGCAGGTCATCAAGTCCATTTCCCTGCCCTTACAGCAGGACCATCTATATCATCCCTGCTTGATATTTATCTAACCTGTTCTTAAATATTCCCAGTGATGGAGATGCTACAACGATCCTAGGCAATTTATTCCAGTACTTAACCACCCTGACAGTTAGGAAAATGTTTCCTAATGTTCAGCCTAAACCTGTCTTGCTGCAGTTAAAACCCATTGCTTCTCATTCAATCATCACAGGCTGAGGAGAATAATTTTTCTCCTTCCTTCTTGTAACGCCCTTTTAGGTACTTGAAAGCCATTGTCATGTCCCTTCTCAGCCTTCCCTTTAACAAACTAAACAAACCCAATTATTTTAATCTCTTATAGGTCATATTTTCTAGACCTTTAATCATTTTAGTTGCTCTTCTCTGGACCTTCTCCAATTTCTCTACGTTTCCTAAAATGTGATGTGCAGAACTAGACACGGTACTCCAACTGAGGCCTAATCAGTACTGGGTAGAGCAGAATTACTTCTCATGTCTTGCTCACAACATTGATGTGAGTCAGGATCTATGGAGTGGTGATTGCTGTTACAAATTTGATTACTATTATCATCACGTTAATTTTCATTAAAGACAGAAAATAATCTACCTCTTCCCATTCACCTGAGATAGTGCATGAAGTCCAGACCTTCTGTTTATTGGAGGAAAATCCTCCAGACTTCACTGAGTCTCTTCCTTAATATCAGACTAAACAAAGGAATTCATTATTTGATCCCTGCTGTTGTTTTTTTTTTTAAATACCTGCTTTTACAGTGATGTTTCTTCCCAACCTCCTCTTTGGTAAATAACAAAATATGAATAGGACAGATTTACTCTGTCTACCAAGAGGCTCTGCCTAATGATGATGGGAAATATAACGTTATCTTTTAACTTAACATTTATTAAGCAATTTGCTATAGAAATGGTGGTGGTGTGATGGGTTTTCTGACAGTAAATTGTACTGCCTGAAACGGCACACAATTTAGGAACTGCCAGATCCAATTCTGAAGCTGAGGAGGTGCATTGTGATGGTTTGGCACTGCTTAAATATTCACTCATTTGCCTGCCCCGTCTGTGGGAAATATGCTAATTGCTCACTGCTGTAGCCTTTGAACTTTCAGGGCAGGTGAAGACCAGAATGCCACAGCGGTGATGCCAGTGGTCTTGATTATAGCTGATAGATACAAATTGCTTCGGCTTTGATATTTTTGTTTGATTTGCAATGTAATAAAGGTTTTTTTTGAATGGTACAATAGAATGAACTCCTTCAAAAGCTCGTCACAACAGGATTGGTGGTAGGATAGTCTCATAAGAAGGAGCACCACCAGGTGCGAATGTGGTATGTAGGCTTTTGTAACACAAACATGAAGTCAAATGACAGCGTTCAGACTTGTAAGATTTACAGTCCAACTGCTATCCCAAAGCTCTTCAGATCAACTTTTGATAAACAAATAAACTTTGAAATGCTTCACCAGCCTACCTAGAAAACAATGGGTGCATGATGCACCTGACCTACAATGCCTATCAAGCACTGCTGCAGCATTTCCGATTTGAAATTTTATGGGTTTCAGTCAAATTTTGGTGGGGTTTTGGCCATAATTTGTTCATATTCAAATTTTCCTCAGAGAAAACTCATTTTCATCTAGTTTTGCTAACAAGCACATGTTGTCTGTGTTATGAACAAGAAGCAAGTTCCAAAAACCCTCCAGGATCTAGTGGAGAAGACCAGATCGCTGCCCCTTCGCTCTTATACCATGAGGGCTTCTGCTGAGGTATCTTAAATGCAGCTCTGGCTGTATGTCCCAGGGACTGAGGTGATCATTTGATGGATGCTTTCTACAGAGAGACAGACCTGATATTCCTGGCCTGAGCCACAAAATCCCAGAAAATGTAAAAATTTCCTCATGTTGTTTTAAATAGGGTGTTGTGAAATTGGAAACTATTCACTCACTCCTACAAAATGCCTTGCCTTTTCATGTTCTTTGATGCCAATATTCACCGGGCCTCCTCCCATAATAGTTCCTAACTAGCTCCTAATTACAAATTACAACTGAAATGATGGCGAGGAGAACAAGGGAAGCAGAAGAATACACTAAAGTGTGCAACTATCTAGGGCTTTGTCCACTAAAAAGATAAATGGCGACATCTCCTCTAGCTGTGGTCAGAATTGATGGAGTCTTTCCGCTGACGTCCAGGACAGCTGGCTAGGCTATCTATTTGAAAGCAGCTGAAGAGAGAGCTAGGACATACTTCCTCTCTCCTTTCCACTTTGCCTTTTTATTTTCATTTCCTGCTTTTATCTGGCTGTTCAGCTGCCCTTCCCTCTCCTGTTTCCCTGCTGCTGCATAGCTTTTTCTGGATGGAGCACGCTCACTGGCCTCCCCAGGACATGTTGTCTCTTGTGGGATGGATTTTCTGTCTTGTCCATGTGTGATACAGGAAAGGGTAAGAGCTAGTCAGTTCCCTAGGTCGGTAGACTAGCCATTGAGCTTTCCCCGCAGGACTTCTGATTTAGCTTTTGTGCAAAGTGGAGCTTCAGAAATCTCTTTGGTGCTAATCCAGTGAATACTGTAACTAGATACATGTCTGCACGGCAACTTCAATGCGCACTTTCTTGGGTCAGTGGAGTCCCTTGTCCTGGAATTGCAGTACACTGGTACTTTTTAATAAGAGCTGGTGACTTGGATGAGGACACTCTGTTTCCATGTCATTTTATGGAACACACTGTACGAAAGGGAACTACCCAGGAGGAGGGAAATACAGGAACAGTTTATGCTCTTCTCATTAATTATTTAGCCCCATTGGCCTGCGCATCAGTTACGGACACTTTGCACTGTCAATGCCAGCCTCTAACACCAGGTTGCATACGAAAAGGTAATTTTTCTGCAGCTACAAGTTCTGTTCATGAAAGAATCACAGTCTCCTGAGGAGAAAGGGTGCTCTTAAGACCTGTCAGATGCAATCAGACTAAGCTGGCTTATATCCCACAGATTTTTCCTTTAAAATGAAGGTGAAGCCAAACTTCTTGAGGAACACCAGAGAAGAGCAATACCTTCCACTGAACATTTTTCCTCTTGCTGATTCACAAGATGTTGAAGCCAAGTGCACAAAAATTGTTCCTTGGCTGGGATAAAGCTAACTACATTAGCAATTGTTGCTGGAATTTTGCACCTAGGAGGAGAGCAGATGTTGGTACCAGGTCATTGATATTATCTAGCTACATTAAAATATGTTGTACGCTTTTTATTTACCACAATACCTAAGCAGGTGCCTAATTCTAAAGTGAAACATTTATCATCATCATCACTGCAAGTTCTTATAGTGCATTCTTCATCAGTAAACCTCAAGGTGCTTGATGCGAGAGGTCACATTATCTTCCCTTTCCACAGCTGGGGAAAAAGAGTGATGTGACTTTCCCAATGTCCTCCCGCAGGCCAGGGGCAAAGCTAGTACTAGAACCCACATCTCCTCAGTTCCACTAGGCCACATTTGTGAAAATGTTCTTTTGCTGTCTGTGCATAGTCATAAAGGGCTAGATTGGGGTGACTCTCCAACACTGCAAGGGAGGTAGCATGAAAACTGCCCCACTCTAGGAGGAACTCTGAGAAACATTGCGACTTTGAGGTGTTGAAGGTGCATCTTTATTCCATATTCACACCAGGCCAGCTTTGTTACCTTGAGAAGAGGAAGTGAAGCCATGACTTAGCTTATCCCTCATTCTCTCTGCGGCACCATGTAGAGCAGGACTGACCTGGGTAGCCCTAATGTGGCCATAAGAGGTAGCCTTACCCCATCTCCCATTGGTCCTCCATACTGTCTTGTGTGGACCAATGAGAGAAAATCTAGCTCTAAAGAAATAGTTTCATTTTCAGGGTAGGGAAGCAGCGTTCCCTTGTGTGTCCCATCAGTTTCTCTCCTGAGCCAGACACATGAATTTGAAGAGGAGTGGCAGCATCGTGTTATGCAAGACATTAAATATCACATCTCAGTCCAGTCTCACAGAGGGTCACAGTCCTTGCGTGTCCAGGCAGACGCAGGGAACGGCTCTGTGGAGAAGCCTGTTCGGAGTTAGACCAATCAGTATCCCTGTGGGAAAGATGAGCAGACACCTGCTGAGCTAGACAGTCATACAGTCTGTTCATTGGTTTAAGATCTGTGTACTCATGTGATTTCACTCTAAATAAACCATTCTTTGCTCTAAGAAGGCTCTCTGGTCACTGGTTAGACTGACATTGTGCCCAGACGGAATAGAACTGCAGGTACAGAAGGTAAGTCAGACGAGCAATGCTAATCTCAGTTGACAAGATGGGGCCTAGTGTAAGAGTGGGAGGGCCCCAAGAAAGGTGATGCCTCTTGGCCTGAGAACTAGAGGGAGTGCAATGAAGGAAACCAGGAGGGATTAGTGGTGCAGCTGGCCGCATATGTGTGACAGTAGTGACAAAGAATAGAGTAGCTACAAGGCAGAAAATAATTTTCCTTTTCCCTTTCCCCTTTGTCTACTTCGTTGTAATCCCCCAGACAATGTCGCTGCCAATATGCTAGAGGAGAATTAATTTTAGAGCCATGTGGGCAGTGGGTTTCCAATGGAAGTAGAGGATCTGCAGCGGTACTTGAAATACCCTTTTCATGTGCATAAATAAGTCATCAGCCACGCTTCCAAAATCAGACATTTGCTACTGAGATGTTCTGAGACCCACACAGACACAGTGACTTTAAGGACCAAATAGAACTTGGGATGACACCATTAAATACAATGGGCCATAATACAGTGCAGCTTTACCTACCCCATACAAAAATCAATCTTGGCTTTGCTGTCCTTGGTATTAGCCACCTGGCAGATACTGTGAGTGTCTCCTCCGTTGCAGTACTTTGAGATATGACAAACTCTTGTATTTGCATGGTCTTTCCCTGCTAGTGTTTGCATAAGGCAAAACCACCACCACTGAAGACAAAATATATCATCTCCAAAGTCAATAAATCCTCCCATGGTCTTTCAAGTGTGGGCTAGGATGTTTCTTAACAAGGAGCCATTAGCTTCTTCCTGACGCAGCTCCCACTGAATTCAGACTTTGTTCGTGTATAATAAATAAGAATAGGAAACAGAAAAAATGCCCACCACAGCTTGAAGGGAACATGTCCTGGTGCTACAAGGCCAACAGTGAGGTGACTCAGGAAGCTGCCTCAGCATCAGTACCACTAGGCCACATTCCTGACATGATGGGCTGTCATCAGTTAATTTACCTGATCATCAGGTCTGCCCATTGCCCAGCTCCTTCCGCCTTCCAAGTGTATTCTTAATAACCAGCTTTCAAGTGGCACATTTTATAAATCAGACTGCTGGCAGTTAGTCTTCACACTGTCCAAACTAATGGAGCTAATGTGCCTTTTCCTGGATCTATCATCAGCCTGCCTAGGAAATCAGAAGTTAATAATTTTCTTTACCTCCCTGACAGAATGAAGTGTACAAGCATAGGCCCCTAGTTCCACAAGACTCCAGAACTCTGACTGGTTGACGATCCTTGCCATTCCCCATAACAAATTAGCATAGAACAATACATTGAATTCTCCCTCCTGCCCATGGGCTTTTGGGCATTCCTTACATAGTCAAAGCTGATAATTAACTATTTGAGATGGAAAGAAGTTACAAGACACATCTAGCTCTATATCAGAGAGGTAGCCGTGTTAGTGTGTATCTGCAAAAACAACAAGAAGTCCTGTGGCACCTTATAGACTAACAGATATTTTGGAGCATACGCTTTCGTAGGCAAAGACCCACTTCATCAGATGCATGAGTAGGGGGTGATGGTTTCAGAGGGGTATTTAAGGAGTGGGGTCCCAGTAAGAGGGAGGGCCAGAGCTGACTTTTCATCTAGCTCTATACTCTGTCAGAGAGAGACAGATATTTGAACATTGCATTATGGAGAACAGCTTGGAACTTCTTAACGAAATGCACGCACATGTTTCTAAGAATTATTTCTAGATCACATTCCAGGGTGTTATTTAAGGGTATAGCTAACTTTAATGTAGCATATGCTCATGGTTTAAGAACAAGCAGTCCTGTAACACCTTAAAGACTAACACATTTGTTTATTCGGTGATGAGCTTTTGTGGATAAGACCCACTTCTTCAGAGTTTAAGATGAGTCTCACCCACAAAAGCTCATCACCTAATAAATATGTTAGTTGTCAAGGTGCTACAGGACTGCTTGCATTTTGTGAAGCTACAGACTGGCACAGCAACCCCTCTGAGATGATTTAGCATGGATTAAGATCTGAATTAAAATATTTGGTGTGGGACTTTTCAGCCAATAAGAGACTTGGGAGCATAAGTGGCACTGAAAGTCAAAGGGAACCTCTGTAGTCCGGCACCCTCAGGATCTGCCCAGTGCTGAACTGGAGAATTTGCCAGATGAAAAGGAGGTAAATATTGTCTAGCTGCATTATCGCCACTTCCATGGCTTACTGTACTCTTAGGAGACATTTGGGGGTAAATTACAGCGAAATGACAACACAGAACACTGAGAGCCAGGACTGGTGGCTGTAAAGAAACTTTATAGGTCCACAGAAAACTTGGCCACACCCATGATAAGTGGTCATCCAGCTAACTAAAATCATGCTGGACCACAGATGTTGTTGAATCAAAGAGTGCCAGACTAGAGAGGTTCAATCTGTACTGCTGATTATTTTACACTCTTTTGAAAATCCCACTCCTGAAGCAAAAAATGTCAAATGTCTTTCCATATTTAGGCATTAAATGATTGGAATGATTTTCAAATACTGAGTTACAGTGGCCCACTGAGGTTTAAGTGACAGAGGTATTTTGATTGTTTAGGACCCTTTTTGATTTTCAGGCAAACCAAGACTTGCACATTCATTGGAGACAAGATATATGGTCTTCAAAGTCAATAAATCCTCCTGTTGCCTTTCAAATATGTGCTAAGGTGTTTCTTAACAAGAAGCCAGAACAAGAACTCAGGAACACCTTCTTTCTGACACAGCCCAATTGAATTCATACATTGTTGCTGTATAACAAATGGTCCTTTACCCCAACGTAAATTACACTCTCTCACTAGCTAGGTTACATATCTGTAGTCTTACATTATTACATAACAGCTCTAACTCTGCCACAAGTACTATATTTAAAAAGAATGTGTCATTGAGTCCCACCATCAATGTCCACACAGAAGTCAAATTACATGGAATTAGCTACCAAGTACATAATTTTGTTAGTTTCTTCTGATTGCTCATTGAGTATTTCACTACTATTATGTGGTGTGGGAGTGGAGAGAACACTGAAGCATGGAAAGCACGTGGAATATTATGCTGAAGTCCAAGACAACACATCCTTTATCATGGTAACTGACAGCCACTCAGCTCCCTGGAGTTTTGCTGCCTGTTGTGATGGTGAATGCTTCATGGGGAGGGAGGAGTACCATATTCAAGTCCAAAGCCCCTGTATGAAATATGCCTAACTTTACACCTTGTGCATAGTACTGTTGACTTCAAGAAATCAGTTGGGCAGGAGATGATTTCATATGCAGAACTTTAGAAATGATTTGCTAGTTGTTGGGTAACTTGAGTTCTCAGCTATGCATGGGCTATCCCACTGACTTCAGAAGGGGTAAACGTGGCCTCGCAAGCTGTGTCTACACTACAAAGTTTTGTCTACAGAAGAGGCCTTCTGTTAACAAAACTAGGGAGCGTCCACACTACAATGCATTCTGTCTAGAATCTGTCGATAGAACACAGCCTTTTCCCTGGCAGAGTTCTGTCTTGAAAGTCAGAGGCATAGCACCTCTGTAGACAGATTCTGTTGACAGAAAAATAGTGTAGACACACAGAGGGCCCCTCTGTCGACAAAGAGGACTTCCTGTTCACCACGCTGTCCTGTTTGCAGAGCTTCCAGATGGCTGTTCTGTTGACAGAAGGCTGGGCAGTCTGGCCACTCTCTATCAACGGGGGCATTGACGAGGGAGAGCCCCTGTTAGATGCGGACATGTTCTGCAGGCAGAGATTCTGTTGGGGAATATCTGTCAACAGTGACTTCTGTCAACAGAACTCTGCAGTTTAGACATCTCCATTGTATAGGCTCAGGGCATTTTTGCTTATCATGATCATGATTTGTCTAGGTCCATTAAGTTAATGCAAAGACCATCATTGACTCCAGTGGGCTTTGGCTTAGTCCCCAGTGCCTCATGATCCCCATCACTCTAGTCTTAATATTTCTTCAAGTGCCACATAAAAGATTTTTAAACGCAGAAGGCCCAGCGGAGCTTGAGTTGGGTGTACGGTGGACACAGTGCTCTGAGAACAACCCCGTGCACTGTTGTGTATTTTTCCTCATTCCTGCTCCAGTGTTTACTTTACAGCCTCTAATATTTACCGAAGCCAGCCTGCTGCTCACTGCCACAAGTGCGCATGCTCAAAGGAAGCCTGACCCCTGTCAGTTCCCACAATCTGCGCATGGAATTGTAATGGGTTCCAAATTTCTTCTCAGCCTCCAGCTGAAACTTGGCTGCTCTGGTGAGGAGCCAACACACAGTCAGGAGGTGAGCCAGGAGAGAGGAAGCCAGAGTGGAAGAGTCAGCAGTTGCCAAAGTCAGCAATTAGGAAATGCAAGCTGGCAATGCCAGCAGCCAGGAGACATTATTATTACTGTTATTATTAAATCCAAATTACCGCCATTCTTTATTCTGCATAAATAGCTTCCCTTAAAGTTCTCATTATTCTCGTTAGTTGCATGTCAGTTTTGCCAACTTAAACGATCCTTCCAACTGAAATGAATGCAAAATTGTGCCTTGCATTTGAAACCGGGGACCGCAATATCGGGCCAGATTCTCTGGTCCAGCCAAACTGTATTTGCTGCAGGGCAGGGATCCCAGAAGCTAGCTGGTCTTAGGCTGCCTTTGCAAACCAGATGTCTTTCCCCAACTTTGTCTGAATAGCCTAATGAACATCCTACCTGACATCCTGCAGGCCTCAACTCCAAGAGGCCATTGGGCCACTGATATGAATTGAAACAAAATTGTGTATAATCTCTCTAATTGAATGAAAATATGAGTGGAGGAGAGAGTGGGAAATTACTGAAACATAGCCAGGTGAACCAGGAACTGGCTGGTGTGGCTGACTAAGCAATAAAATGGACAATTGACAGCAGTAAACAACTACAAATAAGGAAGATGAACCCGATCATGCAAGGTGCCTACGGGGTGGGAGGAACAAGGTACAGATTGATGTTGCATTAGCAAGGAAGAGATGATTTGGAATGAGGAATTTTGGGACCCACAGAGATAAAAGGCCCAAGTGCTGGGCCACTCTGGAGTTGGACCAGCAAATATCATCTGAGGCAGCGTGTGCACAGCCAGCCTCCAAGCTTCATCCACACCTTGGGCTGTGAGTATGATGTGTGAATGAGAAAAGTAAAAGTTGGCTGGCCATCTGGGAAATAAACTGATTTTATTGAGAAACACTCACATGGTGGGGCTTCCTTTCTATAAGGTCCTTGTATGAATGCTTGATCAATCCTCATTGCCACAAAGGCAATTTAACACCAGCTAGGGATCAACTAGCTGGCAGAAGTTCCACTGTTCTACTACCCCCATTTCCTGAGCCCAGCGTTGTTAGGGGAATGGCAAAAAAAAAAAAAAAGCCTTTACTGCAGCCTGAAACCTCTAGGCAACTGTCCTCATACTAGGTAGCCAGACACCCAGGTATTCTGACTACGTTGCACTGCTGGAATTAACAAAACAGCCTGAAGAGAAGACCAGAAGCTAGCCCACTGTGTCCTGCATCCTTACAGGCATGACTTGAGATGAGGGATGGGTTGGTGGGATGAAAAGTATATAAGCAAGGTAATGAAGGCCATGTGTGGCTGTTCAGATAGTTCTGTGTCCAGAATGTATTTATGCCAAGGTGCACTGGAAGCGCATAAAGACCTACAAACTTCAAATCAAATTTTAACTTTCGAAAACATGAAGGGTTCAACAATTTTTTGCCTTCAAGATGTCAAAGAAGTGAAAAAGTTAAGGATCCTTGAACAAATGGCTGTATGAAAGTTTGCCTAACACTGAGCACATAAGCAAAACCAGGGAGGATTCTGAATCTACCACTTATTACACTGAACTCAACTAACTGAGTATCTTTACTTAGCTCCACTCCTGTGTCTCAAGGCAATTCTCATCATCTCCTGCCTTCAAGAGTACACAAGCTCCTGTCCTATCCTTTCTATAGCAAGCAACCCATATCAGCTTCCTGGAACTGGAAGAGCTCTCCACTCTGCCTGGGTTTTCTAGATGTGCCAGCTGGCTGCTTTGCCTTTGTTATGGTCTTTTGGCACATAGTTCAGGCCTATTCCCATCATCCATGAGATCTTTGGAGATGGAGAGTACCATGTCCCCATACTTCTCCCAGTAGGGCAGCAAGTGTAGAGAAACACTCCTTTCCCCACTGCCAACCACTGGTTCTATTGGATTACTGCCACAGGTGTCCTATCACCCTCAGGGATTCCCCAGGAAGTGCTGGGAACTCATGGCACACTAGGGAACAGAAGCACAATCTGTAGGATTAACACATGGAACCCAGGGGCATCTCTGGTGACAATACTGGGAATTAGGGGCTCACTTCAGAAGAAGTAGCTCCCACACCCATTTTTGTATTGCCTTGATTTATACAATTTTGGTGAATCCTGCTGCCTGTCTTCCAAAATCCCTGATGGTGGTAGTGGCTATCTCATACCCCAGAAGTCCTAGGGAAGTTAGGAGAAGGCTTTCTTACATGTGGTCCTTGTCAAAGGCTCTTTGTCCCTGGGGGAATTTCACCACACACACAGGAGTGAAATTACAAACCCAATGTGTTGTTTTAATGCACAGCTCACCCACATTATCTTTTCTTAAATCGGTATCTTCCTGGCTTGCATGGAGCCTTTCTTTCTAATGCTTACCCACTTGGCGAGTCACAGTTCCTGGGTTTGCATTTTGTCTCTCTCAAGGAAAATACATGTTGAGAATGTGTCTTCTATGCTACTTCTGCTCTATTCTAGTCCAGGGATCAGAAAACCCCAGCATGGCTGCCAGGAGTGGCATGCAAGTCAATTTTCACCGTCAGGCAAGGCAGGAGCTCAGCCCTGCTCCAGCTCCCTGAGGCAGCTGGGAGCTTGCTCAAAGTCATGCCACCTGTGGATTAGCAAAAGACGAGCTAAAGCTACCAGCCGCCACCTATAAGGTAAAGCTCTGCATCTTCATTTATTAATGAAGCTGTAAGACTATTAGTGACTTTAAAAAGTATGAGTGGTACTCAGACCTCATATAGAGGTCAAAAGGTCACATTTCAGCACTCCACCCCGGGAAGGTTGCTGACTCCTCTTCTAGTCCTTCCTCTGATGCTAAAGGCAGTATTCTGTCTTCCAATAGTGGCCAACGCCAGATGCCCCTAGGGGGAATAAAAAGAAAAAGTAATCCCCAAGTGATCCCTCTCCTGTCATCCATTTCCAGCCTCTGACAAACAGAGGCTAGGGACACCATTCCCACCCAGCCTGGCTAATAGCCATTGATGGATTTAGCTTCCATGAACTGATACAGTTCTTTTATGAGCCCTGTTAGAGTCCTGGTCTTCACAACCTCCTGTGAGCATTTCCAACGTGCCTTCTCAGTTCTGAAGAAAGCACACTGGGTATGTGGCATACAGCCCACTTTGCTTCTAAATCAAGAGACCCATTCACAGGTCCTGTGCTGGGTTTTAACAGTCAGCTTAATTCAACCACTAGGTCTACACTCAGGGCTGGTGGTGTAATTCCCCGCTTGCACAGACAGACTTGCCCTAGCTCTCAGCAACTAGCATGCTAAAAATGGCTGGATAGCCCTGGTAGCAGGGATAGCCACGCACTGCGGCAGGGGCTAGCTTTCCCAATTATAGGTCTAGGCTAGGGCTCCAGATGGGTTGGTAGGCAAGGCACTGACCTTGCTGCCATGGCTACTCAACTATTTTTAGCATGCTTACTTGAAGAGCATGCTGTATGCAAGCACATTGATGTAGGATGGGAGCAAATGTGGACACAGACTATGAGTTCAGGTGCCAGAGTGGATCAACTCACAAATACTGTGTTTTTGTTTTTTTTTATGTTCAGTTACTCTTACAGGGTACGTCTACACAGCAGGTCTATTTCACAATAAGCTGTTCTGAAACAGGGCTGCTGCACACAGGCCGTGGCTACACTACAGCTCCCTTTTGGAAGGGGCATGTTAATGAGGTTCTTTGGAACATGTTAATGAGGCATTGACATGCATATTCAGTGCCTCATTAGTATAATGGCAGTCAGGAACATTTTGAAAGTGCTGCTTTCAAAATGCAGAATGGCTGTGTAGATGTGGAAGCTTTGAAATAAGCGCCACACTCTGAGATTCCCTTATTCCCAATTCATTTTGAAAAACCTGCATCTATACAGCCAGTCTGCATTTCGAAAGCAGCACTTTTGAAACATGCCTGGCTGCCTTTATGCTAATGAGGCACTGAATATGCATGTCAGTGCCTCATTAACATGTCCCTTCCAAAGGAGAGGGGCATGTGTAGACACAGCCTCTGTCTCAACACACCTATTTCAAAAGAGCTATCCCTCACAGAAGGAGATACACACCTTATAGAGCTGGAAGGGACCTCAGGAGGTCACCAAGTACAGCCCCCTGCTCACTTAGCAGGACCAAGCACCATCCTTTTTAATCTATTTGCGCAGATCCTTAGATGGCCCCCTCAAGGATCAAACTCACAACCCTACATTTAGGGGGCCAACATGCAAACCACCAAGCTACCCCTCCAATGTCAAAATAACTCTCCGGTGTAGAACTGCCCACAGAGAATAGTCTCAGAAGGACTGTGCTTGTCTGTGACTTCACCAAAAAAACATGTTATTTAGTAGGTGGGTCTTCTTACTCACAAAAGCTCATTACCTAATAAATTAAATTGTCAGTCTTTACAGTGCTACAGGATTGCTTCTTCTTACAGATAAAATCTACATAATGTCTGTCTTTCTTACTCACACTATGGGACAAGCTTTGATCTGTTCCACCAACATAAACCTGGAATAACTCCATCTGGCTCCATGTGAGTTGTTCCAGATTTAGAGGCCAGCCACTGACATCAGAATCTGCTCCAGTCTGTCTGCGTACAGCAGTCTGCCTCCACAGGTGACACGTGCAGGGACACAAAGCCTAAAGACAAAAGAGTAGGTATTATGGAGGAGCAAACATATACATTTGGAGTAAAATTACATTGATCAAATGACTGGAGGTAACAGAAATGTGGTGGCTGCTGCGGTGAAAACGGCTCAGCTAGTACTTCTTATTAGAGGGCTTTGAGCAACATGGTGACTTCCCACAAAAGGATGGTGCCTATCCAAAATGCCATCGCTTGACCCATCTGCTAAAGAACAGAGGGGGAATACAGACTGCCCTACCAGCCTCTGCAGCCCAGTGCATTAATAGAACATAAGTGCTCCTGCAATGGCACTGGAGCTGTGGCAGCTGTTTGTTCAATGTTTCATGCTTTTAGCCACATCTGCTCCAAATGAGTGTTAATATTGCAGTGGCATCCACTAAGGATGGGCTCTGTCAGCTTTGCTGAGCATCAGTCTGACCCCAGTGACAACGAAAGAGCAGTTTGTCCCACAGTACCATCGGGTTTTTTTATACTTACCCTCTTAGTCTGTTGCTACTCTGCCATAACACCCTCTTTCTTTCTCCTCTCTTCCTCTCCCCCCTCCAAAAAATCCATAAGACTTTTCTCAAGGAGAAAAATTGCATTTATTTCTAGCACCCTGTCCAGCAATGTCAGATAACAGTTTATTCATCCCTCGGCCCCCGGATGACATTGAAGCATATCAACAGTGACAAAAGTATATTGAATAATTATCTTGAAATTAATACATTATCCCAAACTTAAATAAATGTCATCTGATCAATATATCTTGGAATGGAAAGGGAAGAGAATGTGAAGGGCATCGCTTCATTATTCATTAATTTTAGAGTAATGTAGGCAGATGAAATGGTTATTTCAGAGCACTGCTATTATACTCACTGGCATTTTAAATAACTCCCAAGATTTAACAGTATATATTCCCTTGTTGGAGCAGCTTAGAGATGTTAACACTGTGGGTTCCAGATTTCTCGGCTTGACAATGCAAGACAAGACCAATGTTGATATTCAGATTGTATTTGCTGTATTTTATCCCCACTTTTCAAGGATAAAGCTACCGGACTATTATGGTGAGTACACTCTGTGCTGGTGTGAGTCCAGTGACAGCAGCTGAGAAGATGCATTGAATTCCTGAGAACGGGAGGTGACCCTGTTTTTTCTGTACATAGAGATCTAGATACAAACCAGATCACTGGCAGCAATTCTCTTTGCCTGGAGAAAATGGAAGTTGGATCGGGCCTTCTAGAAACGGCAGCATTGCTTTGACTTTTGTGAGTGTTGATTCGAGGAAACGGAGCATGGACTATGTTAAGTTATCACAGTTTGTATCACCAACTACCAGGCACAAATTGATGGCAGTATCAATAATGTATACATACAGCCAGGAAATGCAGGATTTTTTTCCCCTTTCATTGACCATCTAATAGGGTGCCCAGACATCCCATTTTAAAGGGATGGTCCTGAATTTAAGCCCTCCTGAATGTGCCCCGACTTTTTGTTAAAAATGGGCAAATTTTCCTATATTTCCTGTCTCGCCCCATCCCCATCAGTACCAGCCATTTCTGCTGCTGGCTGGCCCTCTGCTTGCCAGCTGCCTGCCCTCCATTTGTGAGGGAGGAAGGAGCACAGGGACCAGCACTGGGGGTGGATTTGCAAGGCTGATGGCAAAGATGCCGTGCGCAGGACAGTTTGCTTCATCTGCTGGTCCATCAGCGCAGCCCCCACTGTGTGCTGGATCCTGGCCAACAGGACCCTGTCCCACTGGGATCCCATTTCTGGCCAGCGCTGGTTGTGAACTGTGATGTCTCTGCTGCCCACTTATCAGCTCTTTACATGCTCCCCTTGCTGTCCCCTCCGTGCTTTGTCCCTTCACTCCCTTCTCAGCCCCACTGCTCCTCCATATTCCTCCCCCCACTCAAATCATGAACATACCAGCCATGTGTCAGAGCATTCTGCTCACCAACAGCCTGGCTGGCACCATTTCCACCACTTCCTTTGGTTGGGCTGGCACACCAGGAGAACCCAAGCCCTGCTGGCCTAGTGCGCTGGCCAGGGGGAGCCAAGCCCTCCATGTACCAAAAGCACCACGCAGCACTGGCAAGGGGAAACCTCACCACCCCTCAACTAAGCTCTGGAGTGGTGGTGGGGGAAGGAACTCCCAGCTTGTCCAAGACCCAAACCTGCAAGCTCCACAGCAGCTTCCATGGCAGGGGCTTACACCCCTCTTTCCCCACCCCTACAGTCCTAGGTTCTGCTCCCAGGAAGCATGGGACAGCTCCATCACCCAGGCACCCTCTCCTGCCGAGCCACCTGTCTCTCCAGGTTTGCTGAAGCTGCTGCGGTCAGGTTCCCTGGCCCTTGGGGCACAAGGCATCCTTAAGACTTAATGTCTTCCTGATGGTATTTTAGCCAGTGGACAGGAAGGAGCGATGTTGGTGACCGGCAGCAGCCTAGAGGTATTAGCTGCCTTTCAAAACTGTGTGGTCAGGAATGGACAAGCTGTTTCCAGCCACAGTGGTGTGGGTGAAGTGGGGAGAAGAAAAGATGTGTGCAAAGCCATGGCCCAGGTCATCATCATCCCTTCCTGACTCCTTTTCCCCTCCCCATTCCTCTCCTTCCCCCTGTCCACAGCTGAAAGCAGCTCTCATCCTTTTCCTCCTGCACAGAGCCAAAAGGCGTGTGAACCCTGGTAGACATCTGAGGATGGGGGGCATGAAACCCTGTCTTCTCCCCACATGTTCTCCAGGGTAGAGAAGGCACCAGGTACCATGAAAGAGGAGTGCATCCTGACAGCCCAGCCAGGCATGGGGTTGTGGAGAGTGCAAATTCTGGTTCAATAGAGCGTAAAAGATGTTGTTAATGTTAACTATTTTTCACAAAATTCTTTGTTTCAGAGAAAAGTCCTTTTTAATGAAAATCTAAGTGTATTTTTAATAACCTAAAAGCTCTGTCCTACAAATCTTACTCCCAGAAACCATAGATTTACGTTGATTTGCATTAACTGCGAATCTGACCTGGGGGTTTCCAGAGAATATCAACATTTAAAGTTCCGCTACCATTCAATAAGGGCTTGATCCTGAGCTTATTAAAGTCAACAGTGAAAATGCCTCCCTGATATACAGCACCAGAGATCAGTAGATCTCAAAACACTTGCAAAGGAAGTCAGTATCATCACCCTCATTTTAGAGCTGGGGAACATGAGGCTTAAGAGTTATGAAGTCACCTGCCCAAGGTCATCCAGTTCAGCTAGCAGCAAAACTGGAAGCAGAACCCCAGCTTCCCGTCCAGTGCTGTAATGCCTAGGCCATTCCACCCCTCTTAAAGTAATTAGGCTTGTATTGAAGATGTACTGTTTGACTGTTTCAAACTGGGTTTTCTGTACTATCATAAACAAGGATAAACTGCAAGTTTGGAAAACAATTTACTTTGTTAATTTATGTAGGATTCCAAAAGAGCCCTTAAAGATATTAAGCATCTGATTCCCATGGTCTTTCAATGGGATGTAGGCACCAAAGTTCCTTAACTCCTTTGAAAATCCCAGCTTTAGTTTACCTTCCCTCCTCCCCGCCCCCCCCTCCCCCACACTCAAGTGGTGAGCAGATTGTGATTTCCTCACATTTGCTTCCGATTCAGATTTACTCAACACATTTTGGGAAGTTTCTTTTATTCTCTCAACTGATTGCAAAATTCAAGCTGTGTTGTTAGTTGTGATTGCTCACATAAATCACATGGAATTATTTCTGAGCCTTACATGAATGGGCTGAATCCTCAGCTGTGGTAAATTAGCACAGCTCTTGAAGATCTGGCCCAGTAAGTAGCCTTGCCAGAATTTGCTTTATGTTTATATATAATTTAGATGGAATATATTGATGTTAATTTTAAGCATCTTTTTACAATTTTTACTGAATTGACTTTTCACCATAGTGGGAAATTATGGGGTGTATGGCAAATGGGTTTGGGTCAGAATATAATTAATTACAGCAGATTTTTTATAAAAAAAATAAAGCCTAGTAATTGCTAAAATGCAAATTGTCAACATCACATGTCAAAATATACAAACAGTAGTAAGTTCCCAGCCTCCATGTATATTTTTTGTTCTTATTGATGGTAATATTTTTCCGTCAGCTTGTGCCTGAACAGTGAAATCCACATTTACTGACAAATCCAATCCTCCACTCACATCTAAAACCTTGTCTCCATTAAGCAGTGGATCAATGCAGCAACAGTTAATCCACTGGCCTTAAATTTATAGTGTCTCCTAAAGACATGATAAATCAATCTCCAAGCTCGCTCTCATAGTTGCCAGTACTCCACCAAGATGAGAAGAGTAGCCAGCATTTATTGGTAAGCAAACCCCCATCAGCCTTACCACTTGCAAGACATCGTGGTAGGTAGGTTGACTTTAGCTACATTGTTTGTATAGCTGAAGTAGATCGATGATGTAGACAAGGCCTAAGGGTAACAACTCTTAGAACAAGAAAAAGGGTTTGAACAAAGGACTGGGTTTGTATGATTTCATAGAAAGGTAACAGTGCACCTTAGCATTACACCAACTACCCACTGGGATTGCTTTTGGCAAGTAAACTATCAAACATAGTTAATGTTCCACATTAGCTGGTCACTCCAGGAAAGCAGATGGAGGCTGAACCGAGAAAGCATCAGATCAGCAGTGCTTGTGGCTGTCTTCCTGGAATGCAAATGTCAGCAAGCAAACCTGTTGCTCAAATGGGTGAATTTCAATGGCAACATGAATGATGATGATAATTATCATTATTAAGCCTTTATATGGTTATAGCACCAGATATCAACCAAGTCCAGCACCATTGTGCTAGATAATGTACAAACACAAAAAACCTCTGCCCCGCATACCTAATTACTGAAATAAGAACTGCATTGTATAGTCACTATTGCAAAATTGCTGGTATATTTGCTCTGATGACTCTACACCATCTTTTCAGGGCATCTTGTGTAAGCAGCTACCTGCAGTGCAAGATTCACAATGGGAGTATGACTCTGATGTAAAGGAAGATGATGTTTAGTGGATAATTATACTTTACTTCCTGCATCAATAGGGCGTTTGCGCCTGTTAATAAACTGACCGCTTTGACATAGCTTATACTCCCCTGTGTGAGTGTGGCGAACCTTTGCTTTAGCAGATTCAGAATATGAATAGTTAGCTCTGGCTCAGTCAGTATATGCGTACATACGACCAAGATGGCTGTTTGCACTAAATGCCCGTTTGCAATCTTCACCTGCCCATTTGGGTCCACACCATCAAATTCTAATAAAACAGCTACAAGCCGTTCAATTGATTCGCCTATAATTCTTGCATATCAGTGTAAACGTGTATTGTCTCTTTGATTTAGGCCAAAATATGTTGGTTAAGGCTAAAATAGTAAAAGCATAAGCGTTATCTTTTGGAATCTTTTGGAAAGAGAATCTTTAGGAAAAAGGCACTCTTCTTCATCCAGGAGCAAAAGAGGGCCACTGGAAAAAGTGCTACTTTCTTCTGATTTACTATTGTGTGTAGATGCTCTGTGGGATTTTTTGAAAGAGCCCCGGCTTTTTTGAAAAAACTCGCTAGTGTAGATGTACCCAAGAGACCAGTCCCCTGCACTCATGAAGCACCAAAGACCAAGTTTGAACTTCTTAGTTCTGCAAATGGACTAAGAGAATGCCTTTTGCATGCAATGTTTGGTGTTTTTATTCTTTTGGTTGGGTCAGAAATATAGAGCGGACAGACTTTCTCATATTTTTCATCTTCCACTTCCTGTCCAGAATTGGGACGTACAGCAGTGAATTATGTGCAAAATAATTTCAAAAAAAAAAAAGTTTCGAACCTTGAAAAAGAAGATATATTTCCACTTAAGTTTTAATCAAAGATTAACATTTTTCCAGTGGTTTTGGCTTTCCTAAATTATGAGCCATTAGTTAGTTGGACAGTTTCAATAATAATAATTGTATGGACGTTAAAGATTTTGAAGACATCTGTCTTGTAATGATGCAGTGGCCCATGTGATTTGCAGCATGACATATTTGCTTCTGGGTCCTCACTTATGCCCTCTGTATAGCTGTAGGAGTCTCCACCACATTAATGCTATGCAAAATTAAAGTAGATATTAAAACCTCCCTCACCTTGCAACTGGATCACACAACTTAAACAAATTGCTTTTGAATTGTGCCTTAGCAGAATGAGCACTGGCCCATTAAATGATACCTAATTAGGACTACAGACTCCAAATTACTTATGTTGCCCCATCTAGGCATAGATTTGTGGTTAATGAATTATCCAGGGTCTCAAGCTAACTAGAGCTGAGAGAATCATTTTCAGCAAGTAATTTACTCAACACACTGATTCTCCTTCCCTCTTCATTGTAAATCCGCAAGCACGCCACATTTTCTGTGAATGTATAGTTTTCAGAAAGTACCAAGCTCTGTTGGCTATATTTCCCCTTTGTACAACTGATTGCAACCAGTGTACTACCTGCATGCAGGGCTCAATTGTTGAATTCAAGCTGTCTTGCTTAGTGGGGAAGGCTATGTCTACACTGCTGTTGCAGGTATGATTGAAATTTGGAGTGGTACACACACACTGGTTTTAATCAAGTCAGCCCAGCTAAAGAGAGCTGTGCAGACGCAGCAACATGGGCTGTACAAGTCTGTCTGCAACCTAGGATTTGTATTCATGTCCCTTGTCCTGGCTAGGGTTCATGCTGCTGCATCTTCACTGCTAGTTTTACCCAAGCAAGCTAAGTTAAAGCTAGTGCAGGTAGGCCGGTTTATGCTGCAGTCCACTGCTCTAGCTGTAGCATAAACATGACTGGAGACATGTGATAACATTTGCTCCCCTCTTGACTAAGTGGGAAGCTTGGTTACGCTTAAAAGTATTGCTGCTTTAACGAGGCCACCAGAAGTGAAAGTAAGCAGGTGTAAGCTCTGGCAAGAGCTTTAAAGAGCTGTCAAGGAGCCAGGTTGCTATAAGACAGGACCTGTAAGAAATATTAAGTTACTTTCACCCCTGGAGGCCACCAGTGGTACAGCGCTGCCCCTTGTAGCACACACGCTGGTACAGACATAATTATAACAGTGTGAAAGTATTTATGGCAACATATCTTATGCAGGTGAAATACAAATTACAATAAGCCACACCAGTATAAAGCACTTTACACCATTGAAATTGCAGCTATCCTGGGCCTTTTTTAAGCATAAGTAACTTGGTAGACACTTACGCCCCTTGCTGACACAGTTATGCCAGTAAAACTTTAAAATATAGATTGGGTCTAATTTTTGTGGCTCCAATTCAGCTGCGAGGTATTTCAACACATGCTTAACTTTAAGCCAGGAATGAACCCACTGCTGCATGATGAAATGCTTTGCTGAACTGAGGCTCTAATCAGGAGTAGGGAGTGAACAAACTACAGAGGCAAGAATTTGAACGGCAAGCAGATACCACTTCTACAATCATTTTAATATGTCATGGTTGTGCTTTACGAAGAATAATCACGTAGACCAACCAATCCAGCAAAGCACTTTAAGCACCTGATTAACTTTGGGAATAGTTCCATTGACTTCAATAAGTCTACTCATATGCCGTAAATTAAGCATATGCTAAAGTACCTTGATGAACTGGAGCTTCAGGACCAGGATGTGAACCTGTTACTTGCACTGGGAGTTATACACTGAATTCATTACAACTACTGTGTGAGTAACCACTGAGCTCAGTAGTAAGGTTTAGGGCTAGTTGGGGTTAGGCTGAGCAAATATTCACTCACCACGGTGATCCTTAATTTAGCTGAGTAGTTCTAATAATTTCAGTTGGACAGCTTATGTGAGGGCTCCATAATCAAGCCCTTTCTTTGGAAACAGAAAGAGATGTGTTGTTTAACATTAGTAGTTTTGAAACTTCCAGCATTGCTTTTTTTGAGCTTTAAAAACAGTAAGAATTTATTACCAGAAGTGGCCTACCTATGCCAAGTTTTAATATTATTCTTCAAAATTTCAAACGCCTATGAAAAAGAATTGAATGGAAATGTCAAAAATGTTGCTTCATTCTCAGACCTGCTCTAATTCTCGTTTTGCCTTCCTGCCCTACAAGGAATTCAAAGTGCTTCACACATGTTAATTCAACACCCAGTCACACATGGGAGATTACCATGAACATTTAGCCCCACTTTTAGATGGAGAAATTAACCAAGAAGGAGTTACTAGATCATTGTAAGAAGCTAATGGCGCTCAGAGCTTCAAACCAGAGAGCAAAGTGCTTTGGCATTGTCTCCTACCCCTTGATCTGGAATAATCAGAATCAGGTGACCTTCAAGGCACATCACAAACCATATCTTTGCGAAAGAGGAAGAGTTGGAAGCGGAGGGACTTTAAATCATCGCTGCCAAGTTTTCTCCAGCTCCGTTTTATGAAAAAATGACCTCACAATGAGGTGTAAAGCTGTTCCAGGTTCCTGCCTGTCACATGACTGCTCTGGGTGGAGTTCTAAAAGGAAAGGGAGAAGTTGGCACCAAAGAAGATGATCATAGAAGATGACTATAGAGCTGTCGGCCCAACAACTGAAGGTAGGGGGCTAGCACTCAGGAATTAGAATTGATTTATTAGAAATGAGGTTTTAATTCTGAAAATGAAACAAAACCTGAAGAAAGGGGTGTGAAGTTACCTGTAATACTCAGAGCAACTTTGCATAGTTGTGAATAATTTATATATAAACCCTAAACTCGTATTTAAAAAATATTTTGCTTGGTATTTCTGATCTGTTTAGGCCACTTTTGGTCCACAGGTTGAACTTCTCTCATCCAGCACCTTTGGACCCTCACCAGTGCTGGATGAGAGAATTTGCCAGACCACAGGAGGTCAATATTGTCTAGCACATTTCCAACACTTCCATTGCCTATTGGGCTCTTAGAATGGGTAAATTACAATTAAATAAGAGCACAGAACACTGAGAACCAGGGCCGATGGCTGGAAGTAAGCTTTGTGGGACCACAGCAAACTTGGCCACACCCATGAGAAGTGGTCATCTGGCTAACTAAAATAAGGACCGATAAAAGAGGTTGTCGGACCACAGAGTTCCAGATTAGAGAGATTCAACCTGTATAACTGAAAAAAATCTGTAATCCAAAAATACTGCAAATATTAGCACTAATCTCCGAGATTTTAAAGTTTAAAATGCTACAGAAAGAAGACTGAAAAGAGTTTCCAGCGATACAGGCCTGAACTTTCACTAGGGAAGAAAAAACCTGAGCGTGCTGCCACACACCTTCCTCCTTGGACAGCCTCTTTACTCTGGAAAAGGATGGGGAATGACTCTGAAGAACTTTGTTTGTACTAGGTTATCAATACATATCTGAACTCCATTACTGTGTAGGATGAACCTCTCTAATCTGATACCCTTGGGACCTGACCGGAGATGGACTAGAGAATTTGGCGGACCACAGGAGGTCATAAGAACATAAGAACATAAGAATGGCCATACTGGGTCAGACCAAAGGTCCATCAAGCCCAGCATCCCATCTGCCGACGGTGGCCAATGCCAGGTGCCCCAGAGAAGGAGAACAGAAGACAATGATCAAGTGATTTATCTCCTGCCCTTGTTCTGAAGGCTAGGGGCACCATACTTTATCCCTGGCTAATAGCCATTTATGGACCTAACCTGCAAAAATTTATCAAGCTCTTTTTTAAACCCTAATAGAGTCCTGGCCTTCACAGCCTCCTCGGGCAAGGAGTTCCACAGGTTGACTGTGCGCTGTGTGAAGAAAAATTTCCTTTTATTAGTTTTGAACCTACTACCCATCAATTTCATTTGGTGTCCCCTAGTTCTTGTATTATGGGAAAAGGTAAATAATTTTTCTATATTCACTTTCTCCACATCATTCATGATTTTATATACCTCTATCATATCGCCCCTCAATCGCCTTTTTTCCAAACTGAAAAGTCCCAGTCTCTCTAGCCTCTCCCCATATGGGACCCTTTCCAAGCCCCTAATCATCTTAGTCGCCCTTTTCTGAACCTTTTCTAATGCCAATATATCTTTTTTGAGGTGAGGAGACCACATCTGCATGCAGTACTCGAGATGTGGGCGTACCATAGTTTTATATAGGGGAAGTATGATATCTTTTGTCTTATTATCGATCCCTTTTTTAATAATTCCTAACATCCTATTTGCCTTACTAACTGCCGCTGCACACTGCGTGGATGTCTTCAGAGAACTATCCACTATAACTCCAAGATCCCTTTC
This sequence comes from Carettochelys insculpta, assembly GCF_033958435.1. Classification (NCBI taxonomy): domain Eukaryota; kingdom Metazoa; phylum Chordata; order Testudines; family Carettochelyidae; genus Carettochelys; species Carettochelys insculpta. The sequence goes on along the minus strand of NC_134140.1, from coordinate 126,082,607 downwards.
CTGATCTGTCGTAGCTAAATTTGACCCCATCATGTTGTACGTGTAATTTGGGTTATTTTTTCCAACATGCATTACCTTACACTTACCCACATTAAATTTCATTTGCCATTTTGCTGCCCAATCACTCAGTTTGCTGAGATCTTTTTGTAGTTCTTCACAATCCCTTTTGCTTTTGACTGTCCTGAACAACTTGGTGTCATCTGCAAACTTTGCCACCTCACTGCTTACCTCATTTTCTAGATCATTGATGAACAAGTTGAACAGGATCGGTCCCAGGACTGAGCCCTGGGGAACACCACTAGTTACCCCCCTCCATTGTGAAAATTTACCATTTATTCCAACCCTTTGTTTTCTGTCTTTTAACCAATTCCCGATCCATGAAAGGACCTTTCCTCCTATCCCATGACCACCTAATTTACATAAAAGCCTTTGGTGTGGGACCGTGTCAAAGGCTTTCTGGAAATCTAGGTATATTATGTCCACTGGGTGCCCCTTGTCCGCATGTTTATTAACCCCTTCAAAGAATTCTAATAGATTAGACAGACACGACTTCCCTCTGCAGAAACCATGCTGACTTTTGCCCAACAATTCGTGCTCTTCTATGTGCCTTGCAATTTTACTCTTTACTAGTGTTTCTACTAATTTGCCTGGTACTGATGTTAAACTTATCCGTCTATAATTGCCAGGATCTCCTCTAGAGCCTTTTTTAAATATTGGTGTTATATTGGCCGTCTTCCAGTCATTTGGTACCAAAGTGGATTTAAAGGATAGGTTACAAACCACTGTTAATAACTCCGCAATTTCACATTTGAGTTCTTTCAGAACCCTTGGGTGAATGCCGTCTGGTCCTGGAGACTTGTTACTATTCAGCTTATCAATTAATTCCAAAACCTCCTCTAATGTCACTTCAATCTGAGTGAGTTCCTCAGATTTGTTGCCTAAAAAGGCTGGCTCAGATTTAGGAACCTCTGTAACATCTTCAGCCGTGAAGACTGAAGCAAAGAAATCATTTAATCGCTCCGCAGTGGCACTGTCTTCCTTGATCGCTCCTTTTATATCTTTATCATCCAAGGGCCCCACTGCTTTTTTAGCAGGCTTCCTGCTTCTAATGTATTTAAAAAACATTTTACTATCGTTTTTTGAATTTTTGGCTAGCTGTTCCTCAAACTCTTTTTTGGCTTTTCTTACTACATTATGACAGTTAATTTGGGAGTGTTTATGTTCCTTTCTATTTTCCTCACTAGGATTTGACTTCCACTTTTTAAAAGCTGCCCTTTTCTCTCTCACTGCCTTTTTAACATGGCTGTTTAGCCATGGTGGTTCTTTGTTAGGTCTCTTACTGTGTTTTTTTATTTGGGGTATACATTTAAGTTGGGCCTCTAGTATGGTGTCTTTAAACAGTTTCCATGCAGCTTCCAGGGATTTTAGTTTAATTACTCTACCTTTTAGTTTCTGTTTAACCAGCTTCCTCATTTTAGTGTAATTCCCCTTTTTGAAATTAAATGCCAGAGTGTTTGACCGCTGCGGTGTTCTTCCCAACACAGGAATATTAAAAGTTATTATATTGTGGTCACTATTTCCAAGCGGTCCAGTAACAGTTACCTCTTGGACCAGATCCTGCGTTCCAGTCAAGACTAGATCGAGAATCGACTCTCCCCTTGTGGGTTCCTGTACTAGCTGCTCCAAGAAGCAGTCATTTAAGGCATCAAGAAATTTAATCTCTGAATCCCGTCCTGAGGTGACATGCACCCAATCAATATGGGGATAATTGAAATCTCCTATTATTACTGTGTTTTTTATTTTGATAGCCTCTCTAATCTCCCTCATCATTTCAGCATCACTATCACTGTCCTGGTTAGGTAGTCGGTAATATATTCCTAATGCCATATTCATATTAGAGGAATGAATTGTTATCCATAATGATTCTATGGAACATTTTGATTCCTTTAGGATTTTTACTTCATCTGATTCTATATTATCCTTCACATATAGCACCACTCCGCCACCCGCACGACCTGTTCTGTCTTTCCGATATAATTTATATCCCGGTATGATAGTGTCCCACTGATTGTCCTCATTCCACCATGTTTCTGAGATGGCTATTATGTCAACTTCCTCCTTTGATATGAGGTACTCCAGTTCACCCATCTTATTAGACAGACTCCTAGCATTAGTGTAAAAGCATGTTAGAAAACTACCACTATTTATATGTCCGCCTTTCACAGACGCGTTGGATTTTTTTATGCACGATTGTTTCACATCTGATCTTGCCCATATATTATTTCCCACGTTCCCTATCTGACTAACTTCTAGGGAATCCCTGTCTATGGAGCCTCGTGTAAGAGAAGTCTCCGTCCGATCCAGGTGCTCCCCCGCACCAATCGGCTTTCCCCCACCTCTTAGTTTAAAAACTGCTCTATGACCTTTTTAATGTTTAATGCCAGCAGTCTGGATCCACCTTGATTTAGGTGGAGCCCATCATTCCTGTATAGGCTCCCCCTACCCCAAAAGTGTCCCCAGTTCCTAATAAATCTAAACCCCTCTTCCCTACACCATCGTCTCATCCACGCATTGAGACTCTGAAGTTCTGCCTGTCTATCTGGCCCTGCGCGTGGAACTGGAAGCATTTCAGAGAATGCCACCAAAGATGTTCTGGATTTCAGTCTCTTTCCTAGTAACCTAAATTTGGCCTCCAGAACATCTCTTCTACCCTTCCCTATGTCATTGGTACCAACATGTACCACGACGACCGGCTCCTCCCCAGCACTGCCCATAAGTCTGTCTAGATGCCTCGAGAGATCCGCAACCTTCGCACCAGGCAGGCAAGTCACCATACGGTTCTCCCGGTCATCACAAACCCAACTATCTATATTCCTAATGATCGAATCCCCCACTACTAAAACCTGCTTCTTCCTAACAGCTGGCGCTCCCTCCCCCGGAGAAGTATCCTCGGCACGAGAGGATACAACATCACCCTCTGGAAGGAGGGTCCCAACTATGGGATGGTTTCCCTCTGCTCCCCTTGACTGCTCTCCTTCCCTGAGCCTTTCATCCTCCGTAACAGCCTCAGGACTGTCAGATTGGAGGTGGGACAGCCCTACTATGTCCCGGAAAGTCTCATCCACAAACACCTCTGCCTTCCTTAGCTCCTCCAGTTCAGCCACCCTGGCCTCCAAAGTCATATTGTTTAGCAGCATTACCAACACTTCCACTGTTAGCTGGGCTCTTAGAAGACATTTAGGGGTAAATTACAGCTAAATAACAGCACGGAACACTGAGAGCCAGGACCGGTGGCTGGAAACAAACTTTACGGGACCACAGGAAACTTGGCCACACCCATGATAAATGGTCATCCAGCTAACTAAAATTGTGCTGGATTACGGCTGTTGCTGAAAGAGAGAGTTCCAGATTAGAGAAATTCAACCTGTAATATTTGTTAGGGACCTTATCATATTTAGTTTATCTACCCTTATCACACCTCTGAGAGAAACCCTGCTATTGGATGGAGAACTGAGGTGCCTAACTATTGCTGAGGATCCGGGCACGAGCAACTCAACCAAGGTCACACATGAAGTCTGTGGCACAACAGGGACCTGACCCTAACCCTCAGCATATGTCCGTCCCACCGGACCATGCTTTGGGCTAAAGAAGATTTGAGTCTCATACTGGAAATGTGTTACTTGAACAATCAGGAAAACCTGAGGTCAACTGGGAAAGATGCACCAGCTGGCTCTATGTGCCTAGGCGTACATATGGGACTGTGCCTAGACCGCGTAGCTAAAGAGATTGAGAGAGACGCCTGCGTTTCACACAAGAGAAAACGAGTCATTCCTCAAGAGAATCAAATGAGGAAAGACAGGAAAACAAGTCCATTAGAAAAGCAAAGCGAGGCCGGAGGTGCTAATAAAAGCTCGCCTCGCTAAAACACGAAGCAGCTTTAGCCAGCAGTGCTCAGGCAAGCTTATGTGTCACTCCTACTGCGTGCCAGGCGCATCAGCACAGGGAGCCGTTTGAACTGGTTTCAGGCCAGAGTACTGAGTGTGTGTATGGGGGGATACAATAAACACCAAACAAAATTAAAAACAACAACAGGCTACGTCCTTTAAATGACTCATACAGCTGCAGCTGAAGCTCAAGTACTGGATGTGCAGGAGGCTGTCTCTGAGCAGCACATTTTCCTAAAGCACTGTCTGGGCCTAGCCAACTGCCTGAAAGCTACAGTCAGCGCACAGAACATCTGTGTTTATTTTGCATGACAAACTTGTTCCTCGGCTTGACAAAAGGCACGCTGATTTGGGAGTTATGGGTTGTGGCTCTTTCATAGGATGGAGGTAGCACTTGTGCGGCTGGCTGTTGTACTGGTATATAATACATATTACATGATTTCATCCATATTTAATGACAAATGTGCTATATTTTTAATCTTTATAGCTGTAGTATGGGCAAGTGGCTTTAATAATTGGCGCTGTGATGATGGTTACTTCCCAGAATTACCCGGCAAAATTGCTGGGTTTTCAGCCCTCATTTGTGAAGGTTGTAAATTATAGAAGTTGGTTAGTAATAAGCTTGGCACCTTCTCCTTGCTCTTTGGAGATGCCAACCTGTAGCAATAATAGGAGAGAGAGAGAGATGCTGGCAAAAATCCACACTGAAGCTACCATCAGCTGGCTGCATATCCTCTATGAGCAAATCAGAGACAAGAAGCATCCAGGAGAGGGTCAGTGTAGGTATAATGGTGCTACACAATGTCTTTGAGGCATTCATTGCCTTACCTGTGCTGTACTGATCCTTCCAGAGTTACAGATTCTAATGTTCACAGGTTTTTTCTAGCATTGCAATGCATAGAGGCACCACTGCTGCTGAGTTTTATGTCCTCGGAGCCTTGTTGTGCTGTGTTGGTGTCTCTAATGAGGCAGTAAAGAAAAATCATTCCAAGATGAAACGATAGGTGAGTAACATACTATTTTAGGGTGTTTGGCTCTCTTTTAGCATAAACCCTCTGTGATATTCCAGCATTGCTTCCTCTGGCTCTTGGAGAGGCAGACCTTTTGGAAGAGCTGGAAACTTAGCTGGTCTTATCCAGTCTAGTAAATTTCTAGGTTCCTACTTCGTGATGACATTTCTCCATTTCAGTGTCCAGAAAATGTCTTGTGAAAGGCGATTTGTCAAAAAAATGGATGTCTTCTGTTAAATTATGATGCAAGTTGGTAAGTAAATATAATATAGTAAGTAACTATAATTTGAATTAAAACATCTGTCTTAGGGATGGCTTGTTGTGCCCCAACATTTGTGGAAGGGTGCCTTATTCAGCTGATGTCAGTGGGCCCACTTGCAGAGTAAGGCCGTGTCTACGTTAACCCTAACCCTAACCCATTATTCAGGGTCGATTGTCTGGCATTCGATTTCATGAGCCTGGAAGGGATGTGTGAAATCGATCTATTGGTGTCGGCAGTTGACCCCTGTACTCCTCACTATTGCAAAAGTAAGGGAGGTCAGCATGAGAGTTTCTCCTGTTGACCTTTGTCAGTGAGGATGGCCAGGTAAGCCAATTGCAGATAAGTCAATTCTAGCTACGCAATTGCCATAGCTAGAACTGTGGTTCTGCAATCAACTTACCTGCCTAGCGCAGGTTTCTCAATGTGCACAAGGGCTCAGAATTAGCACTGGACTATGAGTTACACACTAGTTTGTTTCGAATTTACACATGAAGAAGAAAAGTCTATGAAAGCCTAAAACAGAGTGTTTGTTATTATTTTATTAAATAATTTTTACTCAACATTTTGAGAGACAGTTGAACAACTAGCCTACAGTACAGATGTATTGTTTTATACGAAAAGGACATATGTGCTGTCAAACTCCAGATGTCTCAAGACCAAGTTATGCTCTTCCTAATGGCAAAGTGTGGAGAAAACAGATGAGGTTAAGGTGTTCCAAATTAACAGCTGACATTCAGAAATGGTTGATGAGTCAGACAGTAAAACAAGACCTCCTCATCCTACTGAGAGACGAGGTTATAAAGGCATCTGTAAGGCCATCCGAGCAGTAGAATCTTTAATGTCTGTCACTTCATTAGGGGAATCCTCAGAGGCACTGCTTTCAGGACTCTGTGTCCTTTCTTAACTGTAAGAGGCACAAAGGACAAGTACTGTGTATATTAATCAAGATTTAATTTCACCAGAGGCAGGCAGGCAGAGCCTGAACAAGGGAAACACTAGAGAAGGAAGTTCCTGAACTGAGATTTGAGATAGTAAGTCTACCCCTAAGCTTGTTTTAGGGATAACAAAATTTATTCTGTAGCTCTCTTTTATAGAAAGAGAGACCTCCTTTGTCAACCTTGATGGGATTCGCATTTCTAGCTCCAATCTGGTTACAGGCCATATGCAGTAGATGAGCTTTTTGGTGACAGGATATAAACCACTGCGTGCATGATTGTAGAAACAAGTATTTTTAGTATGTTAATTTAAGCTTCAACACAGATAAAACATTAGAAACTGAAAAATATTGCAATTTAATGGGTGTTTGGTTCCCTGCATTTAATAGGCTGTTGTCTTGGCCAAGCTTCTGATAGGCAGGTGTCCAAACACAGCTGTCACTGATTGGTTGGTAATTTCACTAGAAAATTTGCCTAGGAAGGTTGCGGAATCTCCATCGTTGGAGATGTTAAAGAGCAAATTGGATAAGTATCTGTAGGGGGTGATCTGGATGGTGCATGGTCCTGCCATGAGGGCAGGGGACTGGATGTGATGACCTCTCAATATCCCTTCTCATTCTAGTATTCTAGGATGCTATGAAAGTTTATTCTGATGAGAAGTACAGTATTTTTATTGATCAGCATGTCCATTTAAAATGTTCGTGACCAATTAATGCACTTATAAAAATAATTAGCCTTAGAGAAAATGTCTAATTAAATAGTGCTTTCTTACAATCTATTGTAGCAATATTCATGCAGTAGCAGTAAGCAATAGTGATGATTTTCAACAGACAGTTTTTATGCATAATCTTGTGCGAAGGTATACAAAGTCCAATTCTTCCCAGTACAGCAGAAAAGCAACAGTCAACACTTTGTGTTCTGATTTCAAAAGCATCAAATAGTCTCTATTCTCCATCCACAGAATTATTCTGTGCATCTGATGTAGTCTTTGCGATATATGTATTAATTAATGTTTATATTTATTGTTTTACAGGAGGACGAAGGAGCCTCAGCAGAGGATCCAAGTGCCATTGTTCCAAAGTCAGACAAACAGGAGTAAAAAGACAGTCCCTGACTAAGAGTCTTACGCACTACTTGTCTCGTACTATTGCTACCGTACTACCTGAGTGAGGGTCTAATCACATATCATCCGGTAAGCAACACCAAACAGAGTCAGTACTTGGTAGACAAGGAAGTGATGGTGCGGATTCAGTAGACACACTCTGATTTGGTTCCCAGACAAAAATGCTACCCTGCAGTTAGCATGGGTCTCCTGCAGCTGGAGACACAATCTTGAATGAGAAATCAAGGTTCTGTGACACTTTTCACAAGAGCAAATATCTGAAGTACTACCCTGGGAAATTAACCGCGCCCAACAAGCACTTGGTCAATGCACACTAGGGAACTTTTTAATGTGTGCCATCATGATGCACGTGAATAGTTAGTCTGCAAAACAGTTGCATGTTGACTCCCTAAGCAACTTCATTTTGCCCTGAGCTCAGTGTATTTATTTTGCTCCCTTCTGGTATAGTGCACCTAAAGTTTCATGTTATTTTTCGTTTCACCACTGGTAAAAGTGAGAATGTTCATTTCTTTCCCAATGAAGCTGCCTGGTTAATTTTTTCCTTTGTCTTTCGGGTCTTGAGATACCACAGAACTTGCAATAAACATTTTGGTAAACCCGGACCAATTATTGGAGTCTGTAATGAAACTGAAAACCAAGCAACTTACAAAAGCTTTTCCTGGATATTACGAAAGGTTTTCACCAGTCTTCTGTCTGCACTGTTCTGCTCAAATTCCAATTAGGTGATTACATTCTGTCTGCCTGATATCCCTCCTATGTGTTCAGTTGGATAAGCTAGTTTTCCCCTCTCCCAATTTTTGTACTGAACTATTGTTTGGCATTGATGTGCCCTGTCCAGAGAGTAGCCCCTTTCAACTCCTAGAATTGACTCTATGAACTGATTACTATGTAAAACTTGTAAAGTGCTTTGATATCCTGCTGGATGAAATATGCTGTATGAATAAACCATTATCATGATTCTTTTGGATTGTTTATAAGCCATGACACTAATCAATTGTGACCTGAATAAAACACAACCCTCATAAAAGTTTGACTTTTCTTAGACCACAGCTTACACGCCAGTTATTAAATTGGCTTTCAGCTCACTGTCATTGGCCATCATGCAATCACTTCAAAGCTGGGAATAAAAATAAATGACAGCTACTCAGTTTAATGAGGGAAAATTGAAAGGTCAACTAAAACACCCCTTCTCTAGCACCACTGTGCAATGACCCCAGTGCATTTGTAACAAAGCCAAAGTCAGTTACCTCCTATTAAGAATGTGCATGCAAGATTTGTAGTGCTGGTGGCATGTTCAAATGCTTTCTGGTTTGTAGAGAAAGCTAAATTATGCTACTTGCTGTATCTATGCTGATCTGTCTCCCAAACATTATTTAAAATTCATAGAAAATCTATAATTAACCACTACAAATCTATGCCCCCTAGAACTTCATGGTTGTCACTATGCTGTAAATGGTGAACAGGGAGAACAATATAGGTCTTCTGCCACGGGAGAATCTGTTAGTTTAGCAGCTAGCAGTGTAGCGCCTATGACACATGAAGTAGTTTCATTTCTAGGCAGTAGTAAAACTGGAGACAGTGGGAGGTCAGAGGGCCAAGCACATGTACACCAGTTCATAGCAATACATTTGTTACCATTGGGATGTTTTTTATCCAATGCAACTGATTAAAACTTAGCCACATAACTAAAAAGGCAGACCTGCTCCTAAAAAAACAAATCATCACAGTTGACAACTAACAATAACACTGAAACCACTGGCCATTTTCCATGTTTCTCCCACAAGAGAAAACGACTTCCTGCCTTCTGCCATATCTCCTACTGGGGTAAGGATACTTATGGACGTCTGAAACAGCCCCACTCCCTGAGGCGAAGAGAAGTGGCTCTAGGTTAACTGTTTTTCTGTGCAGACATTGCTATTAACCATAGATAGGCAGAGATCAAAATATCAGATCAAAACATGCCAGATTTCCTTGACATTCAAAATCTGAACTCACATGCCCATTTCATGACTAGTCTCCTTGATATCTTATGAAAGCTCAAAACAAAACTCGGGATTTGAAATAAACTCAAACTTTGTGAAGTCCAAATTCAGACTCTAAAGTTGAATGTTGCACCTCAGGGTTATTGCACCCATCAAATGTGTAAAAGTTTCTCTGCCAAAATACTTACATGTTGAAGATCTCATGCACAGAAAGTGTACAGCAACCAAAGAAACTCTTTAAGGACAACAAACAGAGGCAGCAGTAGAAGCAAAACTGCCTGAGGTAAGGAAGATTTCTTTGATTGTGCATATTGCCTCCAGCTTCTAGCAATCTTTCACCATCTCAGGAACAACCTCCACCTCCAGCAATATTTTCCTGCTGTAGTCCTCTGAGCCAGACAATATAATTGATTGCTCAGAATATTTACAGAGAATATCTGACAATTTATTGGCCTTCTAATAAAGGCAAATAAATAAATAAAATTTCCCTTAATTTCTATTTCCCTTTTGAGAAGTTTTTACTCTGGCAATTCAGAAGTAGATTGTAGTATTTAGTCATCCCCCTCAGTAGGGGGCGATATGATGATGATGAACTTCCACAAAGATGGGAGTTTTGTACAAGATTGCTGATCAATCCATCTTTGGCTGCAAGAATGCCAACATAAAACCACATGTTGCACCTTTCCTGAAGACCAGGTCAGTGGAACCACTTATGCATGCATGTAACACAGATACATGATAGTTTGTTGGATCAGGCTTTATATTATACTTTTGTCTCATTGCTCCCTAGGAGGAGCAGAGAAAAAATATGAATAGTGGGGGAAAAATTACTGAGGGTAAAGAACTGAGTTGCCCAGAAGATGACAATTCTGTTCTGATATAATTTTCAAGGTTTCAATATTTTTGTTGCACACTGAAATGCTGTGTTTTTATAAAATTAAAAAATGATCAAAATGGCTGTTTCCACACCAAAAAAAGCTCAGAATTTCAGCTGGCGGGGGGCGGGGTTCTTTCCTTGGCCAGAAGTGACCTGAAAGCCTAGGACTTCAAAAACCTTCTTAGTGATAATTCAGTTGAAACCAATCCATCTCCATATAACATTTTGGCTTTGATGAAACCCACATTTTATTTTGTAAAACTTTCTAACCAACTGTAATGAAAAATAAGAAATCTAGTCATTCTCTGACAAAAGTGTTATTTTTTAAATATCCAAAAACCTCTTTCTTGTGTATGGGATGAAATAATGTGTCCTCAGCTGTGATTTATTTCTAAATATTGCATCCCAATAACTAGTTGTTTATATGCATGGAAACAGACAATTTTCAGCAAATAATTATATATGACAAATTGAGGGTCTCTTTCAACTCACACTGGAATGTTCTTTACTGGTGTTCTAGAAAAAGGTTGAAGCTATTCTACAACGACAGTTGTAAAAGATCTTTCAAATTTTAGGTCATTTAAAACCCTCGTGTTTGTTCTCTGGTACAAGAATATTCTACCTAAGTGCACCCCAAATTTAATAAAGTCCAGCTTCCTCCTGAGGGAAGGAAAAAGAAATAATTTTGTTAGCGATTTTCGTATGTGTTACTGTCTGGCTACGGTATGCTACTTTGACAAAGTAATCATGTTTGTGTATGTGTGCAACAGTATTTACAAACAGTACTTGTCAATTATCTTTGTCTGTCTTCTAAGCTCCAATTCTATTATGTGTCCACTGAAGCATTCATCTGACTTTAGGCAGGGGAGTAATTTCATTCCTGTACAGCAAACTACTGCCATGCAGGTTGGACCTCACTTATCTGGCACTCTTGGGAACAGACTGGTCCCAAGCAAGGGAGTCTGCCAGACCAGGGAGGGTCAGGCCTACAGGCTGGCAGGGAGGAGTCCCTGCCAGACCCTTTTTCCCCACTTCTGCCACCAGCCTGGTGGGCTCTGCTACTGGTGGTCTCCCTACCCTCGGCCCTGCTGGATCCACTGTCTCCATCCCCCAGCCCAGCCTCACGCACTCCCCTGCCTCTGGCCCCATAGCCCTGCAGGCTGCTGGCCCAGCAGACTGGCTCCACTCCCAGCTCTGTGGCTGTCTTGTCCACAGCTCTCTGGATCACGGATCTGGATCAGGATGTTGCCTGAGCAAAGAGCTTTGACCTGTATGTGCTTAAGTCGGATGTAAGTGGGACTTAAGCATATATTTAAGCATTTTGCTGAATCTGGACTTCTAATTGCCTGAATGGTAGACCCTTGCTAAAAAGGGTATTTTAAAAATACCTTTCTATTAAGGATCAGATTAGACTTCAAAGAACCTGGCTAAATATTCTGGCTCACTGGCTGGAGAGTGTCTATCTTCTGAATATGCCAGGAAGGATGACCAGATTTCTAAATACCCATCCTCTTTCTGGTGCTTTTCATGTGCAAGTAACTAGTATTGAATCTTTCCATTACAATCCATATTTTTCCTATACCACTGTTCCATAGGAGGTGGAGTCACACATTTCCAAAAGTGGTAACAGAGAGATAGCCGTGCTAATCTATATACTATCAAAACAAAAAAGCAGTCCAGTAGCACTTAAAAGACTAACAAAATAATTTATTAGGTGGTGAGCTTCTGTGGGACAGACCCAATTCTTCAGACCATAGCCATACCAGAACAGACTCAATATTTAAGGCACAGAGAAATAAAAATAGTAATCAAGGTTGACAAATCAGAAAAATATTATCAAGGTGAGCAAATCAGAGAGCAGAGGGGCAGAAGGGGGTAAGGGGGGTCAAGAATTAGATTAAGCCAAGTATGCAAAAGAGCCCCCACAGTGAGCTAGAAAATTCCCATCCTGGTTCAAACCACGTGTTAATGTGTCGAATATGAATATAAAAGGCAGTTCAGCAGCCTCTCTTTCCAAGGTGTTGTGAAAATTCCTCTTCAGTAAAACTCATACTTCCAGGTCATTAACAGAATGGCCCACTCCATTAAAGTGCTGGCTGACAGGTTTGTGAATCAGGAGTGTTTTTATGTCTGTTTTATGCCCATTAACTCTTTGTCTAAGAGACTTTGAAGTCTGTCCAATATACAAAGCATCGGGCCGTTGTTTGCACATGATAGCATACATGATGTTAGTTGAGGAACATGAGACCATGCCCGTGATTCTGTGAATAACCTGGTTAGGTCCAGAGATGATATCTCCAGAGCATATATGTGGACAAAGATGGCCATGGGCCTTGTTGCACGGAAAAGTTCCAGAATTCGTGTTCCTGCGGTATAGACTGTGGCTATTGGTGAGAATCCTCATAAGGTTGGGAGGTTGTCTGTAGGAGAGAACAGACCTGTCACTAGGGCCTTCTAGAGTGTGGCATCCTGATTAAGGATAGGTTGTAGGTCTTTAATAATGTGTTGCAGTGGTTTGAGTTGGAGGCTGTAGGTCATGACCAGTGGTGTTCTCTTATTGCCTTTTTTGGGCCTATCTTGGAGTAGCTGGTCTCTGGGTATTCGTCTGGCCCTGTTGATTTGTTTTTTTTTATTTCTCCTGGTGGGTAATTCAGGTTTATGAATAATTGGTAGAGATCTTGTAGGTTTTGGTCTCTGTCAGTAGGATCAGAGCAAATGCGATTGTACCTAAGGGCTTGACTGCAAACAATGGATCTAGTTGTGTGCGCAGGATGGAAGCTAGAACCGTGTAGGTAAGTATAGCGATCAGCGGGTTTCTGGTAGAGTGTGGTACTGATCAGGCCATCCTTGATTTGTACTGTAGTGTCCAGGAAATGTGTCTCTTGCATGGAGTAGTTGAGGCATAAGTTGATGGCAGGGGGCAGATTGCTAAAGTCCCTGTGGAATTCTTCCAGAGTCTCTATACCATGGGTCCAAATCACAAAGATATCACTGATGTATCGTAAGTAGAGGAGGGGTAATAGGGGATGAGAGCTGAGGAATAGTTGTTCCAGGTCAGCCATAAATATATTAGCATATTGTGGGGCTATGCAGGCTCCCACAGCAGTTCCACTAATCTTCGAGGTATAAATTGTCCCCAAATCAGAAATAATTGTGGGTGAGAACAACGTTACAGAGGTCAGACACCAGATTAGCTGTGGTGACATCAGGGATGGTATTCCTGATTGCTTGGAATCTGTCTTCATGTGGAATATTAGTGTACAGAGCCTCTACATCCATGGTGGCAAGGATGGCATTGTCAAGAACTTTTCTGATGTTTTGTAATTTCCTCAGGAAGTCAGTGGTATCTTGGAGATAGCTGGGAGTGTTGGTGGCAAAGGGTTTGAGGAGGGAGTCCACATAACTGGATAGTCAGGTGGTGAGGGTGCCAATACCCAAAATAATAGGGCATCCAGGGTTTCCAGGTTTGTGGATTTTGGGAAGTAAATAGCATAATCCAGGTTGGGGCTTAGATGGTGTGTCTGAATGAATAAGGTCCTGAGTAGCAGCAGGGAGCTCCTTAAGTAGTTGTCATAATTTCTTTTGGAATTCCAAAGTGGGAACAGTGGAGAGAGGTCTGTAAAATTCAGTGTTGGGGAGTTGTCTGGATGCCTCCAGTTCATAGTCTGACTTATTCATGCTGACAACAGCACCGCCTTTGTCAGCTGGTTTGATTATAATGTCTGGATTATTTTGGAGACTCTGGACAGCATAGCGTTCAGCACAGTTGAGATTGTGTATCATTTGGTATTGTTTACGTATAACATCAGTCTGAATGCAGTTGTGGAAGTATTGTATGTAGAAATCCAGATGTTCACTACGACCATCAGGGGGAGTCCACACAGAGTTCTTCTTCTTTTGGTGTTGGTAGATGGGGGTCGAGAGAGTCAGACTGTTGTTGATAGGTGTGTTGGAATAATTCCTTTAGATGGAGGCGGAGAAAGCAGGTGTCAGGGTCACCACAGAATTGTATTAAGTTCATGGAGGAAGTGGGGCAGAAGGAAAGACCCCGGTATTAAGAAAGAGTCTTCTGCTGGGCTGAGTTGGTAGATGGAAAGGTTAACAATATTGTTAGTAGAGCTGTCATTGTTGTAGTTGTACTATCCTGAGGTATGAAGTAATTTAGAAAATGTATTGTCTTTTCTTTTTTGTAGGAAGTGGAAGTGTGTTTTATAAATTTCTTGTCTTGTATAAGTATAGCCTCGTTCTGTGGGGTCTTGCGTGGATGCCTGATTGTTGATGAGAATTTCGAGTTCAGAGAGTTCATTTTTTAATCATCTTTTGTTTATTCTAAAGGGTTTTGATCAAGTGGTTCCTCAGTTTCTTAGAGAGCGTGTGGCATAGATGCTCGCTGTAGTCAGTGTAGTACGTTGATTGTAATGGGTTTTTCACTGTCAGTCCCCTACATACAATGTCCACTTTCTTGCATTGGGAGAGAAAGATGATGTCTGTCTGGATCTGGGCAAGTTTTTTCATGTAGTTGATGGATCTCCATTTCAAGTGGCCTTGCAGGTTGATTAGTAACAGAGAGATAGCCATGCCAGTCTATATACTATCCAAAAAAAAGCAGTCCAATAGCACTTGCTTTTTTATTTCCAAAAATGTGCAACAATGTGTCTAGTTGCCAACAACGGAAACTAATAATTTGTCATTCTGTTTAAAATGCAGATCCTTTGCTGAAGCCGGATCTTAAGGACATGGGCATTTGGTCACACGATGAATCTTTTTTAAATAATTTCCCCTCCACGCCACTTAATCCTGGACAAAAGCACCAAATGTGCAAGTTGGCTAGGGAGTTATTAATTTGTGACACAGTGGTGCATGGGGCACAATGGGAAGTGGGGCACCATTGTGCTACACTTTGTATAAACATATCATAGTAGATGGTCTGTGGCCGCTCAATGCCAGAATCAAAATACATGTCAGAAAAAGGGTGGGATGAATACAAGGACCACTGATAGAAAAATCAGAATGACTACAGAAAATGCCAGTATTTTTGAACTTTTTTTTGTCTCAAATCAGGACAAAATGTCAAAATATCTAAATTTTTAATCAACTGGGATAGTCAAAACAACAAAAACACTCTATTTGGAAATGTTTCTAATTGGTTCATCACTGAATTACATCATCCTGAGCTTCCAGGATTCTTCATACCCCGCCCTCCCCCTCCTCTTCTCTGTAGGCTGGCTCCCCAGAAGGACAACATTCCCCAAGAGACACCAGGTCTGAGACTCATGGCTAGAAGGAAGTGGCACTGTTGGCAGGCTGACTGGTGTGTCTGTGGAAGGAGGAGGTTCATGACAGTCCTCCCACCCCAGCTAGCAACTCTGAGTGGGCTCTTTCTGAGACCTGAGTGAGTGCCAGGAGGGAAGGAGAAGTCCTCTCTGGCCCCAGTCCCAGAGTAACCTGCCTGCTGCATCCCAATATTTGAGATTCTCATCCCAGCCCAGACCCACCCCAGAGCCTGTCCCTACCAGTCAGAGCCCTCACCCCCAACTCCATGTGTGCCCAGATCTGAGTCCCTCCCACACCCCCAAACACCTCACTCCTGGCAACACCCCACACCCAGAGACCTCACCCCAGAATCTTATAAGAGTGGGGTTGGGGACAGGAATTGGACCTGTTCTGGTCACCACCAAAAATTACACAAACCTGCTGCCCTATTCTTATCCTATGCATGAATTGAATCCATCTTACCATCTTGTGGTCACCAACCATTCTCCAGAGCAATCCACTGAGAATAATCACCTCAGAATAAATGATTGATCATAGCTGTAAAATTTCTTTTTAAATGGATGCTTCTTCAAGGAAAAAGAAAAAAACACACACAATTATGGTGAACGGTCACAAATAGAGGCCTAAACATTGTCTAGACAGTGTACTTCAGACTTCAGAAAATATTCATGCTGTGGTTACTTTTGTTATACATTATTTATTATTATAATTGTTATTCTTATTCTTATTGCAGGAGAATCTAGGACTGTGGTTTTCAACCAGTGTGCTGTGGCACGCCAGGATGCAATGACAGCTGTCCAAGTGTGCCACAAATTTCATCAATTTCCCCTCAGTGTGGCTCTTTACAGAGCCACCATGGGGCCTTGGGGGGCCACAGGAGAATTACTGACCACATGCCAGCTGGGACTCAAGCGGCAAGACTGCCTGAATCCCAGCTGGAGTGGGGTTCATCAATTTCTCCCCTACTCCCCCAGTGGCTCTTTGCAGACCCACTGTGAAGGGAAATGCCGACCTCGCAGGAGCCCATTTGGGCTGGTAGGCACCAGAAATGCTGCTTCTCAGCCCAGACAAGCTGGGAGAGAGCTGGCCTCTGCTCCCTGCTGTGGCAAGGGGAAGGGAGGGCGGGAGACATTTGCAACAATCCAAACAAGGATCAAATATATTAAATGTTTCAAATCCACCACACAATACACTGTCTTAGACAGCGAGCACAGACACTTTTTCAAAAGGAGAGATTTGCAACACAGTAGTGCATACAACAATGTATGCTGTATGTGCTGCATCCCCGCTCCAACGGCCTGGCGGGGAAGTTGAGCCTGCTCTCTGGAACCACCTTCCTGACTCACGCGTAATCAAGTAGCTGCTGAAATTTTTCACGCCTACTCATTTGACTTTTGAACACGTGTCTCTGCTCACTGTGTAAGATGGTGTATTATGTGGCAGATTTGAAACATTTTGGCCGTGTCTACACTAGCCCAAATCTTCGAAATGGCCACGAGCAGATAGGAATAAGGGGATTTCGAAGTTCCTGGGGTCCTTTTGAAAAGGAGCCCCGTCTGGACGAGCCGCGCAGCAGCAAGACGCGGCAATTTCGAAGAGCTGCGGCTGCCGGCACGCTAATGAGGAGCTGAATATGTATTTCAGTGCCTCATTAGTAATCTTCAAAATGGCCATTTGAAGATTTGGGCTAGTGTAGATTTAGCCTTAATGTCTTTGATCCTTGTTTAGTTTGTTGTATGCACTACTGCTTTGCCAATCTCTCCGGTAAGACCACAACCATAGTACATGTAAGTAACTATGATATTTATATGCATGAAAAAGTGGGTGTGCTGTGGAACTGTTTGTCTCAAAGTGTGCCATGGTAGTGAAAGGGTTGGGAACCACTGAGCTAAGAGACCCGGTCAGGACCCCATTGTGCCAGACATCGTACATAGAACAGTAAAAGCCTGTCTATTTGGTCCTTGTCCCAAAATGTTTGCAAAGATTCCCTCTTCCCACCCTCACATGCACACTCTCTTCTCCCATCCTAAGTACAACAGCCAAGATGCCTGTAATCTTTTAATCAGACCTAAAGCTAGCTAATCATATTTGTCTAGTGCTATGTAGGGAAGCCCAGACTGATGTTCCAGGACAAGAGACGCAGCATTTTTGAACCACGAACTAACTGTTCCAATCGCTTTACAAACAACCTGTTCTGTGTTTGTAAAAGAAATTTTGCTCCTGATCTAGGCCCACCCTCTTGGGAATTGTCTCACGCAGATGAGGCACATTGCATAGTCAAGACTTGTACAATGTGTTCCTGAAAATATTTGCTTTTGTGTTCTGTTGCTCCTGGGCTTTCAGCAGTGCTGGGTCAGAGAGGGAGAGAAGTAAATGAGACAGCAAATAAAATGAAAGCTGCAGCCAACATTTTTTGGTGGGAAGGGAGACAGAGCTCTGAGACAGCTCCTTGTAGCCCCATACTCCCTCTCTAGCACTATTCTCTCTCTTAGCTGACAGAGGAGTCAAAGACTGTAGAATTTCACAGCAGAAACCATCCGCTGTGCCTGCTTCCTACTAACCTGATCCAGTCCGTGGAACAAGGAGAGGCTGAGGGATTGGGGCTTATTTTGGAGGAGAGAAGAGTGAGGAGGTGATTTGATAGCAGCCTTCAATTTCCTGAAGGAGGGCTGTAAGGAGGATGGAGAGAGGCTGTTCTCAGTAGGGATGGATGGCAGAACAAGGAGAAGTAGTCTCAAGTTACAGTGGGGGAGGTGTAGGCTGGATATCACGAAAAACTACATGATTAGGCCCGGAGGGTTGTGAAGCACTAGAATGTGTTGCCTAGAGATGTGGTGGAATCTCCACCCCCAAAATGTTTTTAAGTCCCGGCTCAACAAAGTCCTGGCTGGACTGATTTAGTTGGGTTCAGTCCTGCTTTGGGCAGGGGGCTAGACTGGATCACCTCCTGAGGTCTCTTCCAGCCTTAGGATTCTGTGATTCTAAGTTTTGCCCAGCCTGCCGAGGGAGGCAATTTATCACTCAGTTAATAAGAATCCTTTTAATTCCTGAGGAAAACTGAAGTGGAATGGCTGCTGCTGCTGAGATGTGGCCCAACTGATCTCATGCTTCTGTACAGCGGCTGTTTTTGGGAATGCCTCAGGAGATCCCCAGATACCAGGGGCTAATTAGTCAAGTTCAGTGAATCCTCTAGGGAAGGAGAGTCTGAGCACTGGACTTTGCTTTGTACAGGCCATAAGTGGAAGAACTCGTCCTGCTTTATCCTTTCCTCTTAACTCCTTTTGTTTAGGAAAGCACAGCTCTCAAAGCTGCTAGGTGTACAGGCATTCTTTATAGGGCCCTTATTTAACTTTTTCTAGGAATTTCAGCATTTATTATCACAATAACCAGAGAACTGAAAATAAGCACAAAAATATTTTTTATGGATAAATATGGAGTTTATTTTGGTGGGAAGAAAGACAGGGAAAAAAACATTCAGTCCTTGAATCTTTTGAATTCTGTTCATTAATGTGGTTTGCTCCACAATGGAAAAGGGGAACACAAAAAACACAATGCCACCTCTGAGTTTAAGAAAACAATCCATCTCCAACCTCACTTGCAGAAAGTTTACTGCTGTGGACTTAGAACTACGAGCTGATAAATAATCATATTTAATAATTGGGCCACACTCTATAGCACATAAACTCAGCTTCGTTCTTTTCACATGCTTTTGTTTTTCTAAAACTTTGGAACACTTCCTTGTGTTCTGAAACGTATTCTGATTCCAAAGTTTTGGTTTCTTCTCATTTGAGTGTGTCAAATTTTTAAGCTATTATCCGCTCAGCACTTGAAATGTGTACATGGTGGGCATGGGCTTCATTAGTAAGTTTGGATGGGCTCACATTTCAGGGCTTGCATTCAGACCTGTTTGTAGTGTGTCTCTCGTAGATTAATACAATTATTATTGCAGATTGTAGATTAATACCAATTATGCTGGCAGTACATATATCTCATGCAATGTATATTTTCCTAATAAACTAAGATTTTTATACACATGAAGGACACAAAATCCAGCTGAAATTTGGAAAAAAAAGAATAATACTTTTGTGGCATCTGGTAGAAATTGGTTTACACTGAAAACAAAGGGGCTTAATGTTCTAGTAAGAGTATTACTGTGTTATTCTGTGGCCTCCAGAATAGCTGATGATGAGGGAGGTTTTCGCTGGTGAACTACTCGATTGTTCTCTTTACTTTTCCTCTCTTTTGCCCCAGGTCCAAATAGCCTTTGGCAATAGGAGTTCTTACTGCCTGTATCCTGATTACTTTCTTGACTCCTCTGTGCAATGTTCATACTGTTTATTAAACCCATTGTTTATTACCCATTGTGCTTTCACTCCAATCGTTTGCATCCAGCTCTGTGGTGTTCAATTCGCTTTGCTGTCATCACACGTGGCGAACCGGACACCACAGTGCGGCAAAGCAGCTCACTGGAGCTGCACATGTGGCGTGCCTGCTACCTGCTCCATGCGTGTGCCCCCACCACTCGGTGGGACAAGCGCATGACGGAAGCAGCAGAGGCACGTCCTCCGGTGGCAGCAGCTCCGGTGAGTCACCAGCAGTTTGCCTGAGGGGTCAGATACCTGCCTCGGGGAGGCGGTGCCTGAGTCGGGGGAGGCAGGTAGCGGGCCTGTGGCGGTCGTTAAATTTCTTTTGGACACCACTGATCTAACCCAAGTGCCATTACAATGATTTTGCCACAAACCCAGTCCACTGCATGCTGAACTCTGACCCCACGCATTTAGCAGTGCGTATTAGCCAAGTTTACATGCACATTCAGATAGGTCTTGATAGTTTACTGTTGTCTTCATTGAGCAGGGGCCTCAGATGGTTTTTATGTTTAAGCTTTTTCAGTGGTACAATATTTACAAATCTACAAATTTACAGTGTAGTCTAAAACCATTTTACAGAGTCACTGAATGCAGAATATGTAGTTATTGCGGGAGAGGCAGTTACTTTACTGTATATAAATGTGGATGATAAAAGGATTGCGTTGTTACATAGGCCTTTTTGTAAAAAAAAAAAAAAAAAGAAAAGAAAAAAAAAAAGGAGCTGGTACTCAGCTGTCTCTCTGCCCCTCTCCCCCAGCCAATCCTGCAACTGGGGTTGCTGAGGTGCCAGTACCAAGCACCGGCAAAGAAAGCACTGTTGTTACAACCGTGAGTGATACAACCTTTTGCTAAGTTCCTAATGTGCTAGTTCATAGCAGAAAGCAAAGATTTTAGGAGCACTGGCACATCCTTTTCTCAGAGTACTTCCAATACGCTCAAAGCAGAGGATGGAAATATCAAATGTCCAGCATTGTTCTAACTCTGCTCCCATTGACATCAGTTAGTTTTGGCCTAATTTGGCTCACACTAAAATCACTGAGAACAGATTTAGACCAGCTCCATGCACACCTGAAAATCTCAGCCAAGAAGCACAGGAAATTCCAGGGAAAACTGGTTCTTGTGAGACCTCCCCTCTACTTTCACAAAGTTTATAGGTTCAAATACTGTAAGAACATAACATCATAGTGGTTCAGACCAAAGGTCCATCTAGCCCAGTATCCTGTCTTTGGACCATGGCCAATGCCAGAATGCCAGTAGCACAGATATTCTGGGGTTGACTTACATTGTACCAGCACATTTTTGAATGATCACGTGAGCGGTTCGCACCTGGGACCGGGTGGCCTAGTGGCTAGGGCCCCTGGCCAGAGCCTGTTGGGTGGGTCTTCAGCCCTACCCAAGAGTCTATGGGTTAAGTTTGGGGCGTGGCCCTGAGAATCTAGTTCTCCCTTTGGCGGGAGAAGGGTTCCCGGGGCGGGGGGTGGGTTCCCCACTCCCTCAGTGCCTGGGGGAGGGTCCTGGGCTGCGCCCTCCAGCAGCTGACCAGGTGGCAGCTCTGGCTTGAGGCCTGCTGCCTCAGAGCCAGCTCCTGCCTCTGGGCTGGTCAGCTCCAAACTGGGCTGGCTTCATTCCTTTTACACCCCTTCAGGCCTGACACTGGCCACAGGTGAACCAGGGTAGGGCTGATTGGGCCAACAGGCCTCGTTCAACCCCTGCCTTGCCGGGCCTCCCTCTCACACTCTTACAGGTCACTATTTAAAAATATACGTTTTCCTGTAATGACGCTAGATGCTCTAGTGCAGTGGTTCCCAAACTTTTCCGGTCATGGAACACTAGGATGTCATGGTGCTCTCTGTGGAATGCTTTATCTTTTTTACATCATCATACTAATCATGAGGAACATTAATTATTTAACTTGCTTACCTTTCCTATATTTTAAATGTTTAAATTAGTTTTATTTTAAAAAAACTGTTTAATAAAAATTTATTTTCATGTTGCTGCAGCCCACGAGGACTTTTGGATTGCAACGATAGTTTAAATTGGCCCTGTACCAAAAAAGTTACTCACCGCTGGTCTAAGTCTTCAAAGCTATTAACAGACGCAAGTGATGACTTAACAAAGTAAGCGCTTGTTGCCTTTTAGCAAGCAGCAATGTTAAGAAAAATTGGTTACTGTACCGTCATTTCAAGAAAACTGTAAAATCAAGAAAATTCCATCTCAAAATTTATTTTTTCCCTGAGAATGGGGAAAAGACTGTCATTACTCAGTTTCAATGGTGGAACGCTTTGCCATAGCTTGTGGAACACCAGTATTCCCCCAGAACATTGTCTGGGAATCCCTGCTCTAGTAACATACTTTATGCTGCAGTATTTAGAACTGCTTCTGCAGGCTGCACTTCAGAGGTTCTCAAGCTACTTCAGACGGTCCGCATGGAGTTCCCCTTAATGTTCCAGCACTGAAAGATTTTCTGTCTGAAAATGAACAGGTTCTTGACAGAAAAAAATTTTAAAAAGACATCAAAGAACATTTTGTCACTCTTAAGCACCAGTTTGAAGATTACTTTCCAGAAGAAGCTGAACCAAACAACTGGATATGTAATCCTTTCAAAATTGAAATCAGTAAGATGTCGAATTAGGCAGAAAAGTGTTTGTTGGATCTTTCTTACGATGAAGTATTACAGTCAGAATTTAAAAGACATTCCCTGAGTTTTGCATTTAAAGAATAGGTAAGTGCACAGCTTTGTCTGCAAGTTCTGGGTGTTTTCTGATAGCATTTGCTACTACATACCTGTGTGAGACAGGATTCTCATAATTTACCAGCCTCTTGTCCAAATACAGAAGCAGAATGAATGCTGACCTTGAGCTAAGGCTAAAGCTGACTAATATTTCACCCAGCTTCCCGAACTTTGCTCACAAAAACGGGTACATCCATCATATTAGAAAGGCACGAGTTGTGTATGTTTTAATTGTAGAACAAAAACCTGTTAATTATTAAGTTTTTTTTCTATAGAGCTTTTAAACAAAGCACTTTCTAATAGTTCACTAACAGTGTACACAACATTTGGAAAGATCATTAAGTGGTCTACCAAGATTGTCAGCAATTTTCAAGTAGCCTGGGGAGGGGGCGGGAAAGGTGAAGCACTTAGTTTATTTTACAAAGCCACTCTTCAAAGAGCCAGTTAGTTGCAAAAAAGAAATCTTCCTGCAAGTTTACAAATAATTTCCTGTTTTGCAAGGAAACAGCTGTATCAGTGAGGGATGCTGGACTCTTAACAGCTCAAGGTGGCGAAAATAGGGAAGCAGAATAAATGCTTGCAAAAATGTTTTCAGACTAACCCATTTATATTGAGGAGAAAATAGCTCCAGTCAAGACCTACAATAGTTCAGAACCTGTTTCATTCCGACCGATATCTCAGCTAAAGTGAGCGAAAGGGATGAATGTGGTGTCATCCATCTATTTTGCCATTGTGGTGTTACTCTGGGACAGGGGTCAGCAACCTTTCTGAAGAGGAGTGCCTAAATGTGACCTTTTGGCCACTATATAGGGCTCGAGTACCAGTGATACTTTTTAAAGTCACTAATAGTCCTATACACAACAGCTCCATTCATAAATAAATTAAGCCCAACTGTCAGATTTAATTTTAATTATGGAAAATGACAATTTTTATTTGAGACTTTTGGTGGGTTCATCATGGAAAACTAGGTTCCCTGCACAGGACACAGAAAAAAGGGGGCATTAAAAGGAAACTAAAATGCAACAAGTTTAAAACTGATAAAAATACGAGTTCTTACACAATATATACTTCACCTTTGGAACTTTCTGTCAGTGGGTGACACTGAGGCCAAGAAATTAACTTAATCATTCATTACCCTGCCTCCCATGGGGGCTCTGGCCCTACTCCCTGAGCAGGGGCTCAGGCTCTGTGATGGTGCTCTGGTTAAGGCTCCGGCTCCAGCCCCTTCCTGTGCCTCATGGGGGGGAGGAGGGACAGGGTTGCTGACCCCTGCTCTAGGAAGTAGTCACTTTCTTTGTTCCTTTTCCCCATCCTAAGGGCACTTCATCTTATTTCAAGAGCAGGAGCTAATGGCTAATAGTGACCTAAGCTTACAGCTGGTATTATTCAATGCAGACTAACAAAGAGCGCAAATTCACCAGCTCTTCCTTTACCACACTTCAGTGCTCAGAAGCTAGTGCTGAATGCTTGTATACACTTTAAAAAAAAAGCCATGACCCCATTACACCCTCAAGCTACAAAACAAACTCACTCACATCAGTGCCAGCTTGGCATAAATACAAAAGGCAAAATATAGCCTGATGTTTCCACCACTGCTTCCGTACAGCATAAGCCTTCTGCAGCAACCTGGAAGGAAGAGTCTGGAGAAGGCAATGGTCCTGGAAGCCTGTTTGCATGAACAGAGCTTGAATGCTCACTGCAGAATTTCTGTAACTAGTTCTTCTAACAAAGTGCTTGTGTGGCTGACAAGCATGGCATCGTTTCATGCTACCCAGCAGTGCATGGTACGGGAAACACGGTGGTAGTAGTCAGTTTTAGTAAGACCCGCAGCAGGGAAGAGGGTGTGATTAACAAACAAGCAAAACATCACCTGGAAATGAAACAGCCTGGCAGCAAACATTGCAAGACCACTGGGAGTGCTGCATTTCTAAGGAAAAATCCTTCTGTAGGCAGGCGAGTACATGTAGCTGACTGCGGGGGGAGGCTAGAGGTGGAAAAAGGTAAGGACTCACTTTTCATCCTTGTTTCCCTGATTAGATGGTTAAAAGAGCTTTAGCTTCAATTTTTCCCCCATCTGTATGCATCACAATCAGCTCTGATGTTGCTGCCAGGAATAACACCCCAAATTTTGAGACAGTTGTTTGCTGAGCACTGTGACTCCAGACAGAGTGACACTGTACAGATTTCTAACTCCCTTAGACAAAGAGTTAATGGGCACAAAACAGACATAAAAACACTCCAGATCCACAAACCAGTTAGTCAACCTTTTAATGGAGTGGGACATTCTGTTAATGACAAGAGTCTGCGTGTTACTGAAGAAAAATTTTCGCACCGTTATTCAAAGGAAGACAGCTGAGCTGTCTTTTATATTCAAATTCGGCACATTAACACATGGTTTGAACCAGGATGGGAATTTTCTGAGTCATTATAGGGGCTCGTTTGCATACTTGGCTTAATCTAATTCTTGACCTTCCCCCGCTTTTTCTACCCCCTCTGCTCTCTGATTTGCTCACCTTGATCATTTTTTTCTGATTTGTCCTCCTTGATTACTGTTTTTGGTTCTCTGTGCCTTAAATATTGGGTCTATTCTGGTCTGGCTATGGTCCAAAGATGTGGGTCTGTCCCACGAAAGCTCATCACCTATTAAATTATTGTGTTAGTCTTTAAAGTGCTACTTGACTGCTTTTTTGTTTTGTATAGACTGTGTTGTGCGCCCATGCACATGTTCACCTGTAACCAGGAAGCAACACAGGGAACAGATTCTTTCATTACAGAGCTGAGAATTGTGACATCCCACATGCAGGTTTGGAGACATTAACAGGTTTCCTAATTAAGGAGAGGATCGTTTGTGTGATTGCAGTTTTCAGGAGAAATTGTTGAAGGGCACGGATCTAAACCTGGAGAAATGCCACCAACTCGCAATGACAGCTGAATTTTCCAGGGAAAGAACCAAAACAAGGACAACTACTAGTGCAGAACAGATACACAGGCTCAATCTAAAAGAAACCAAGAATTAGGATAGAGACTGCACAAGAACGCAACCAACATGGTAAAGTGTCTATGCTGTGGAAAGCTACAAAACCGTGATCAAGAAAAATGCCCAGGCTATCAACAATGGTACAAGGGATGTGGGAAACAGAACCACTTTTTATCCCAACACTGTAACTACCCAGGGAAGGAAATAGCAGCAATATATGCAGTGGTGAAGGATGTAGACTTCCACAGAAGAACAAGATATACATAGCATGAATGCAGTAGATACAAAGAATCCCAATGCCCATGCACTGCACAAGAAGGCGGCGGCCAGCCATTCAACTGCCAATTTACAACCATACTATTAGAGCAAGGACCACTTCATTTGACGCTGCTGGATTTAACAGCTGCACTGTCATCTCAGAAACTTAAGCAGCAATTTTAGACTTAGATGTGCAAAGAACTGATCAGCTCATTTTGAAGGTGTGTTGACCGTGCATTCACAGGTGTGATTTACCTCTCTTGCAGATGTACCCAACGCTAGCTGTACGATAGCTAGCTTGCTAAAAATACAAGTGAAGACACTGGCTTCAGCATGGGATGCACAGACTTGGCTGACGCCCTCCACTGTCAGAAGAAAAGTCAGGCTAAACAATGCATCCAGTCAATACAGGGGACCTGCAAGATGCCACCTAGTAAAACAAAGGCAGCAACAAAGTGGAAGTAAGTCCCTTGCCAAAAGAGATAATATTAATGAGAGTGGTTCAAAGACCAGTACACTTGAAGGCCTCATCGTACACAATGGGATGAGGGTTAAAGGACAAATTCCTACAAAGAGCTATGGGCCAGTTCAATCTAGCCTCAACAAGTCATCCAATGCTTCAATAAAAGACGCAACAGCAACAAAAATTGTTCACTGGAAAGATGTAGCAACCTGTATGGAAACGTGGAGGAAGGAGCATAGGTTGCAGGAGAAGAAGAGTTTGGAAGAAGATCCAGGAAGTTAATCTGCCTATACATGGTTAAAATGATCAGTACAATGACAGCATCTCTGTGAATAGTTCTCTTAGTAAAGGGAGAGTTTAGTTTTACAAACATGGCGTTCTTTCATGTTATTACCAAGCATACACTTGTGAAGAACTCTGTATGTTGCTTGCTGCCTCTTCACGTTCTCCACAAGCTTACAGATCCTCATCGGGTGCAATCCTGTGGACATCTGGGCCCCATGACATTATTACTTTTCAACATAATATTAGGTTGCTTGGACATGAAGCCAGATCAAACAGCAGGAGGATGAGGTCTGTGGCCAAGAAATATGACTCTTACATCAAATCTCAGGACATCTTAAAGCTTCCCTTGAAATCATAATTCTTCTCAACAAGACTGATCTAGTTACTGTTTAGAGCAGTCTGCATGTACAAAAATTAATTAGACTGGTTTAGCAGAAAGGAACTGACTGATGATGCGACCTCACTTTTAACATTATCCTTTCCGTATCATGAAGGGTAAAATTGCTTTATCAAGAAATGTAAAGTTGTATTTTCTACTGATATTTTTAAAAAATATTCTTAAAACATCATACCTATAAAAGGTTCTTCTCAGACCAAATACCATTCTAACCTTTTAAGCTCTACAGTAAAAACTGTCTTTTTTATTTATCTAAGTTTGGGACAGATACAAATGTAATCATAACCCCCAAGGCAAAATTTTATGGCAGTTTTCAGAACTCCTCACTATAAAATTCCACAAACCTACAAACATAAATATTTCCAATAAAATTTTTTAGATGCTGTCCATAAACCATGAATTTCTTTCCTTTTCCCTTTACCTGATTTTCGAGTTACAGCTGTCCAATTGTTAGAGGCAAACACTGCAAAGTTGGGGGGTGCATATCAACAGAAAACTTTATCTTCAAGACAGTGGAACACACTTTACCAAATGTTGGTGGTCTAATTCCCATATTTCATCTATGCCAATGGGAACATGGTAAGACCCATGTGAGAAGTCAATGTGGTCCAGTTAGTCGAAGAGCATGTATTCTAGAGCAAAACTGTTGCACACTCCAGATAGGCTATGTCTACGCTGCACAGCTAACCTAAGGGTCTCAAAACCCAGGTTAGCCCAGCTCAAGTGTGAGGTCAGAAGTGCAGAGGAACAACTCCGCTAGCAGGGTCTGCTACTAACCAAAGAAGTGAAGGAAATGAAGCAAGCTGCCCTCTTCCCTCAAGTCACGGTTGAAGTAAGCTGGAGGGGAGTGCAGAGGACCTTGTATTCCCAAATGACCGTGTTGCATCTATTCAGTGGAATTACAGTCTTCTCAATCCAGCAGAAACATCTAACTCAATTACTGAAACTAAAGGTGTGATTTTCAGGAGTGCTTGTTAGCACTGGTCTAACTGAAGTCAATAGCTTCTAACAAACATCTGCATGTTCTTTTGGTCACCCTACAAAACCACTGACTTATCCTCCATTGCAGCAATCTCTAAAACGCGCCCACATCATGATGCCTACAAACCACTTAACGATGGCTAGAGAGCTGGCACACCATGACTGCTGATTATTACAATAACTGAAATTGCATCACAGCTTGTTATGTGCAGCTATTGTCTCACTTTTTTTCTTTTGATTGTAAAGATGGTATGAACCATGTTTTTGTTATGAATCTATAGCACTTACTACCCTGAGGACCTGGACAGAGGCTCTTGGATTCTACCACAATAGAAATAGCAAACATTAATTGGTAAGACTTCTATTGACATCAGAGTTAAACCAATGCTGGGCACCTTTAAAAGTCCCATCCAAAACATCTTTTAAAAAGACAACAGTAGAAAGTGTTTGCTTCCCCCAACAACTTAAAATAAAAGGTAGCCAGGAAATAAGGTTACTTTGATCTGTGTTAAGAAGGTGAATAATGCTGGGCCCCATCCTGTGACCACTACTGACTGTATGTGAATAATCCCACGCCTTCAATTTCAGGGAACTAAATAGATATGATCAGGTCTAATGTAATCCTACAGCTTAGACTCAAACTGGTCACAGGATTCAGAGTAAAATAATAGGTAATAAGTAATTAAACAGCGTTATCCTGGGTACTTGGGTCCTTACTTTTCCAGTCCAATGGGACAAAGGCAACTGTTTGCATTTTTTACCGTAAAACAGGCTGTGGCTCTGATGGCTACACACCTCGGGAAAATTATCAGACAGCTGGGAATAAGGCGACCAGCTGTAGCACTCAAAGAGCTCTGCCACTAGAGAGTTTGTGGACCAGCATGGGTATTAGTGCAGAAGGCAGCAGCTCACCTGGTATCCCCAGGTGATTGGGTGTGCTGTGCTCACAGCCACAGAAATAGCGAAGGACCAGGTGCCATCACATGGAGGATTGATGATGTTTTAAAAAGACAAAGCCTGGGATGATTTCAGACTGAAGGCAAGAGACCAGAGCTCCCCAGCTGACACAAAATGATGATGTAAAGAACATGGATAAAACATTACATTCCTGAGACTTGTTGTATCAGCTGGGGGCTGCATTCCACTGGGCTGTCTACCATGTGCAGATAGTGCATGCCAAGTGGAAGTAAGATGCTGCCCATTCAGCAGGAGATAGGTAGGGGTTGTGAAATGTTGCACTTACTGTGCAAATGACTACACGAAGAGCAAGAGAGTGGGGATCAGGCACTTTGTTTTCATACAGCACATTCCCTTGATTAGAAGACTAAGAATGGGATGAATTCCCTCCACACAATGGCAAAGCACAGTGAACAACAACGCTATTTTCTTCCTTTTTCCAGACAACTTGGTGGGAATCTAAAGTACAGGCACATCCCTAGAGTCCTAAATGGCCTTCAACAAACATGACCTAATGAAGCCGAGTTAAAAATCTGTGATAAATTAATGAGACTGTTCGTTTTAGGAGCAATCATCCATACACTCCCTCCTCAAGCCTCTTCTAATTATTGTAACTAATGATGGAGTTTGGCGGGGGTCACTGTTTCCCACATGAGGCAAACAAAAAAAAAATTCTTTCTGCTAGAAGCAGGCTTTGGACAGCCTCTACATCTTACATATTTAGAACACCTCATATTGACCACTTCAAGTTCTACTTTTTTTTTAACAGCTGGGCACGGACATTGCTTCATGTAGCTGCCGAGAACATTCTTCATGATTAGGTGTATTTTTGGTTTTGCCTCTTCCTCTTGTTCCAAAAAATGCATCGGCCATTAACTTTCTGCTAAATAGCTGTTGGACTTTGTTTTAAGCCAGTGGTCCTAGTGACCTTTGGTCCATTTCTTCATTAATTGCTATTAATCATTGATATTATTTACTGAGGTCCAGGTTTTCCAAAGGAGTCCAGCTTCCACTTAAGCAACTAAATAAGCATCTAGATTTTCAAAATCATGGTGGGTGCTCAGTACTAAACATTGCACTGAAAAATGCTGAGTACTTTTGAAAATCTGACTAGCTGTGCATGCTAGGCAGTTGAAAAATCTGGCTCTGTTACAGTCATAGATGTGTTACAAGGATTCTGTTGTCAAACTCTAGTCAGTTGCCCATTAACTTTGATTGCAAGATATTTGGGACAATGACTTTTTGTCATCTTTTTGTTCTATGCCTGTATGGGATTAACCACAACAAGGCGCTGGTTGGTGATGGGGTCTTTATGAATCTGGACTAATATTGCTATAAATAATCATTTTAAAAAAATGATGAGTTTGTGTTGATATATTGCACTTGCTCCTATCTGCTGGACACTTTCTGGTTATTCTGAATCATCTTTTCCTCTTTTTGAAATTTTGCCTCTTCCCTGTTGCTGTGCTGCGTGCATCTATCTGCATCTTTGGGAGCTAGATAGCTGAAAGTTTGGCCCACAGTGAAAACAAACTGTAAACAAGCTGAAAAATACCACTGTGAATAAGAGAGGTTTGTTCTCTAGCTGCTTTCAGTCTAGAGGACATTTGTAACAGTAGTAGGTTAAAACCATCCTAGAACTAGATCTTCGGTTGGTACCTCCTTTAACTTCAGTGCCTGTCTGTAATGTCTGATAGGGCACCTGCGAGCTCTGAAGATTTGGATTTGAATTGCATGTACGAACCCTCAGTGTTCAGCCCGCCACAGACTTTTTAATGTACCTTTAATAGATGTTTGAGGCCAAAAGGGCCCACTGTGACCATAGCCTGGCCTCTTGTATAACACAGACCATAGACGTTCGCCCAGTAATTCCTGCCCATAGTTATTAAGGCCATAATCTCTAGTTCCTTTCCTGATGTTGGTTTGTATTTCAGTACAGCCCAGAAACCCCAGCCCTGGACCAGGATCCAACCTACTAGGCACCTTTCTTCCTTCCTACTAGGCGCCTTACAAACCCACAACTAAAATATGGTCCCTGCCTCCAAAGAATCTACAATCTCAATAATTGACTTATGCACCCTTCCTGAATCTAGCCCATTCTGAGTACAATATCTAACATGTATCTGATCCATCAGCAACCTAAAAGGCTACATAAAGAAAAAACGCATGTTTTGTGGGGTAGTTTGGAGAAACTTGCGTACTATTATTGCAGTTGTTCTGGTGATAAACGGAGGCAGATAATCACTTACATGCAAAGTCTTACCTGAACAGTTGTCTAATAATCTCTTTTACAAGATAAGCCACCTCCTACCTTGGGCCCAGTCCTTCCTCCCATTCTGTCTTAGCTGTTTCCATCAGATATCTTGGGTGGTAAATGGGGGTCTCCCAGTATCTGGCAAACACCCACTGTTTGTTGTCTTTGGCTAGCTGTAAACCCTTTAAAAAATTGGCAGTGTATCAGTTGGCTCTCAGCTAAATAAAATAAGGATTTTAGGCTGTGCTGTTTGTATTTTTCATGGCTCTTGGCAAAAGACCTTCTAATGCCACTGTTAAGATTTGATAAGATAAGGAAACCACCTGGCACAGACTTCTTGAAAAGGTAATATGTTTGTTTACAGACCTGCGCAATGAAAATCCACCAGTTGCCAGCAAATTTAGCATAGCATTGCCCAGAACTCACACTAGAAGTTGAATATGATTGTTATCATCCTCTGATTTATGTTTGGTTCTTTTTGCAACAGAGGGGTATCAATTCTAAATCCCAAAAGCTCCTTGGCAGAAACTGGGCTTAATTGTTACACCTTCTAAAGTCAAAATAAGCATATTTCAGGCAGATTAGCTTCATATACTCCCCTTAAATATTAATCCTTAAAGGACAGAAAACAGAAAGAAAGAACCCCTGACACACCATTTATTGTATCTGTGTTAAGTGACTGTACTGGTATGAGAGCATTCAGGCTATAGACTGAATTAACTGTCCCTAACTCTGGTTTAGATGGTGCTGTCAAACACCTGCTGTGGTGGCTTATCTTCAATATCAGTATTCATGGTACCTTCCACAAGCTTACAAGAACAGAATAGACATGATTTTTCACTTACTGTAGTATCAATCATACAAGGTCCTGACCCAGGACAGGTCTATGCTAGGAGAGTAAATCTATGTAAGATACACAACTCCAGCTACATGATTTGAGTAGCTGAAGCTGATGTACATTACATAGATTTTTTGTGTTCCTCTCACAGTGGAAGGTTGACAGGAGAAACGTTCCCACCAACTTCTCTTACTCTTCACAGTTAGAGGGTGATGGGGTGCCATCAGCATTTGATTTAGTGAGTCCTTACTAAACTAGCTAATTCAAACCCCAGAAGATTGACCTCAGCAGCATCAACTTTCCAGTGAGTATAGCCAATCCCTGATTCTCTTCTGAGTGTGTCTCAGGAGCACCAGTAATGTTCCTCGACTTCCAACCTTACCCATTGGTGCTCTGTGGTACTACCTCTAGCTCGCACCCATGGAAATAACCCCTACAATGTTTCTGCTGAATCAATTATGGGGTGAGAAAACAACATGAGGGATGTGATGAGTTGGATCACAGAGTCCCCTAAGGAATGTCAGCCAGTGTGCTCATTATAACACTAATTCCCGCCCCCCATGCCCTCTGGTGTACCCCACCACTCTCTTCTGCTGAGCTAGAAGCACTGGTCTCCCTTGGCCAAGGCACAGAGTTGGGGTACCATCTCCCCAGTAGAGCAACATAGATACTGACCCTGCTCACTTCTGGGAGGGCTCAGCCATAAGACCATTGACAGCACCAAGAAACACAGCCCCAAAGAGGTGCAAAAAGCCAGATAAATCTGTCTTATTCTATATGAAAGTTTTACACAGAGAAAAATCATAGGTCAGCCCCTTTTATCAATGAAAGAGCTATGCAGAGCTGTGGCTTCCCAGTAACAATTATTCATACTGGGCTTGAAAATAAACAAAAGTGGTTTTAGAAGGTAAAAGTAGGATTCAAGTGATTGTGAGTGAAAACAGACAGATCAAAATAAATTACTAAGTCAAAATAAATGAAACATACAAGCTAATCCTTATACATTTAGACTACCTCTACACTAGACTAAGAAAGTCAACCACAGATACGCAATTCTAGCTACACCAGTTGCATAACTAAAATTGATGCATCTGTACTCAGTTAGCTTGGCTGTCTATGCAGAGGAAGGTCGATGGTAGAGTTTCTCCTGTCAACCTCCCTTACTCTTCACATGCTGTGAGGAGTACGGGGTCAACTGCAACCTCTGAGAGGTCAATTTTGCATGTCCATACTAGATGCTCAAAATCAAATCCCAAAAGATTGAACCTAAATGGGTCAATCTTCCAGGGTAGTGTAGACGTACCCTTAGAAACTTTTTTACATGCAAAGTCTTACTTTAACAGTTGTCTAATAATCTCTTTTACAAGATAAGCCACCTCCTAACTTGGGCCCAGTCCTTCCTCCCATTCTGTCTTAGCTGTTTCCATCAGATATCTTGGGTGGTAAATGGGGGTCTCCCAGTATCTGGCAAACACCCACTGTTTTGGTTTCCTACCTTTATATCCACATTGCCCAAGATGGGAATTCTTTTTGTCCCATTCAAACTTTTCTCATCTTGACTATAAGATCCAAAATGGGTTACAGCATCAGGTGGCCTGGCCACATGTGTTGGCAGGACCAATCAGAATCCAGTCTTACAGGAAAAACAAAGCCATTCACAGATCATTGCCTTGAGCACTGGGACGTTATGATAAGTGATTGTCCAGCAAATTACAATCATGGCAGCTTATGTCTGTTGCCAGATGAGAGTGTTCTGGATTAGAGATGTTCAATATGTAGTTATAAAGGGGAGGGGAGGAGAAGCAGAGTAAATAAAATCAATAAAACCCAACTATCAACCTGATCCTTGCATGTGAGCAGGCTGCCCCAGGCCAAGCCATGCTGAGTCTCATGTTCCTAAAAACTCATACTTCTACCAAGAGGTCAGGATGGGATCCCCCCCTCCTCCCCAAGTGTGTTCTGGATTGTAGATTTGTTAGCAGCAGCAGAAGAAATATGAAGTGTGACTCTGCTTATAATTTTAGATGTACTCTTGGGGACTATTAGTGACACCACAGAGACATAACGTCCCAGTGCTCAAGACAATGATCTGTGAATGGGTTTGTTTTTCCTGTAAGCCTCAATTCTCAGGTGGCCTGGCCACATGTCCTGGCAGGACCATTGATGCTGGAACCCATTTTGGATCTTGTAGTCAAGATGAGAAAAAATTGACTGGAACACAAAGAATTCTCACCTTTGAGAATTCTCATCTGATTTACACCTGTATACCAGTACTTAGTAGCTGACACAAGAACACTATCAAGTGAAGTTCCCACTGGCACAGTGTCACACCACCAGCACTGTGCTGACTGTTTTGCACAGGAGTTGCAGGGAGTGACTACTTCAGAGATTTTAGGATACAGTTCTTCTTTCTTTTTAACAATGGAAACTTCTACATGGAGATTAAAACCAAAAGGCTAGGAAGACAGCTAATTATAGCTTAAGCTTCATGTGCAGAGTTAATGAATTTTCACGTATATGGATTAATAACTAATTGGGTGTTGTGCCTGTACTGTGAATAGAAGTGTAGGGCTGCTCGGGGAAAAAATGGATCCAAAGTCTAGGTGCTTTAATTGAAATACTGAACGGTCGCTCTGCAATGGAAATGCAGCCCTTTACATTAAACACACTTGTAAAGACGAAAAGGAAAATAAGAAGATTTTGTTTCCAGAAAGATGGGATGGCAGAATTTCAACAAGCAACAGTAATACCTGCTGATTTCGGGTACTATTAGTAAACAAGCCACAGAGGCACTGAGTCAGCAAGGTACATACTTCATTAACTTCAAGCATGCAAATGGCTGCATGAAATTGATGCGATTCCTCTCATTCTTAAAATTAAGGGCAGGCTGAAGTACATTGTTGCTGCAGAACCAGACCATTGTAATGTTAGGAGAGGGCACATTTTTCCAAGCATCCTTTCCTGTTGCCGTAATGAGAACTCTCAAAAAAACTTTTCCTTAATCCCCATTGTGGGTGATTTCTCTCCAAAATTATTAGTGGAAGGCTGGGTGCAAATGTGTAGTTGTGTGTACGTTTATGGTGCAGCTCTTCAGGAGCATTAAAAGGAAATGGGTTTTTGCTCTCGCTGGGAAACAGTTTCAAATACGCAGGTACCGAGTCCTCTGTGCTTTGTAAGCAGCATATGTAAAGTCAATTTAGGGAAAGACCACAAGATAAGTCCTGAGTTTTCTGCTGGGGTCAAACTAAATGTAGAAGAAGCAAAGATCAGGACACCCCAAGGAAGCACTAGAATGGGAGGAGTCTTCAGGAGAGAAAAGAGAAGAGGACAAAGCAGTTGCAGCCTCCTTTGCCACTGGAGGGCCACAGGGATCCAGGCTGTTGGATGGCCCCAGGTTCCTATGGCTGTACTCGTACTGAACAGGAAATGACTAAACGCTGGCTTAGCGGAGGGGACGTGCTCCCAGTGCTGCAGGTGGACTGGCCCATTTCTTCCATCTGCTCATGGGAATAAGGGGACTTCGGAGTAGGCAGGGTCCTTTCGAAAAGGAGCCCCGTCGGGACGCGACGCGCGGCGGCGAGATGCGTCAATTTCGAAGCGCCGCGGCCGCCCGCATGCTAATGAAGCGCTGAATATGTATTTCAGCGCTTCATTAGTAAACTTCGAAATGGCCATTTGCATGGCCATTTCGAAGTTTGGGGCTAGTGTAGACACGGCCTCAAAGTTATAACAAGGCATATGTTGAGAATGATAATAAAAGAACAGATCAGGAGCTGGTCAGAAATTTATATTGTCCAGGCAACATTTAGAAGGAAGTAAAAACACGTTTGAAATGTTTATAGATACTTGCAGATGATCAAGGAAGCTAAAACCAAATAAACCGTCATTCTTTTGTCCTTCTACCCCCATTTCTCTTATTTTTTCTTCTTTCCAGTGAGGAAAAAAAACCCACAAAAACTCTCACTTTAGATCAGAGCTATGGAAAATGTAGCCAGAATAAAAATTTCTTTTAAATGAAAAGCCTTCTTAATTTTTTTTTCTCTTTGGAAAAAAGTCAACCAGCTCTATCAAATGTGTGTCCTAATTTTATGGCAGCAGTCCTAGATCCTTAAAGGTAGTCAGGCACCTAACTTCCATGGAAATTGACTGAAACAGCAGCCATTAGGTGCCCAAATACCTTTGAGGCTCTGCGCAGTAATGATTTTTTTCATTAATGCAAGTATCAAAATGCCAGCTACATCTCATCAGGCAGTACCCTTCCACCTCACAAAGGAATTGACTGATGTATTCACAAGTAAGACATTCTCTGCAAAGCACGGTGCACATTTACGATGCTGTATAAATAATAATAATGGGCCCAACCACACCACAGAGATCTCTTACAATTTTTGTGTGGCGGGGGAGGAGGAAAGGCGACTAGCCATTTACCTCTGCAGCACTATCCTCACTACAGGGCTGGATTCTGTTACACTGTATTTACCACCAAAACAAAAAAGCAGTAAAGTAGCAATTTAAAGACTAACAAAATCATTTATTAGGTGATGAGCTTTCATGGGACAGACCCACTTCGTCAGACCATAGCCATATGAGAACAGACTCTTAAGACAACATGTTAATGGGCACAAAACAGACATAAAAACACTCCTGATTCACAAACCGGTCAGCCAACATTTTAATGGAGTGGGCCATTCTGTTAATGACATAAGAGTTTGCATGTTACTGAAGAGGAATTTTCACACTACTTTAAAAAGAGAGGCTGCTGAACTCTCTTTTATATTCAAATTTGACACATTAACACGTGGTTTGAATCGGGATGCAAATTTTCTGGGTCATTATAGGGGCTGTTTTGCAAACTTGGCTTAATCTAATTCTTGACTCCCTGCCCCCACCGCCCCTCTGCTCTCTGATTTGCTCACCTTGATAATTTTTTTTCTGATTTGTCAACCTTGATTACTATTTTTGGTTCTCTATGCCTTAAATATTGAGTCTGTTCTGGTCTGGCTATGGTCTGAAGAAGTGGGTCTGTCCCACGAAAGCTCACCTAATAAATTATTTTGTTAGTCTTTAAAGTGCTACTGGACTGCTTTTTTGTTTTGATAGTATATAGACTAGCACGCTTTCTCTCTGTATTTACCACCTTTTTCTTTGCTCTTGGCCAACATAAGTGCTACTTCACCTATTGCTGGTAATGCGTATAGAAGAAACCAGTGTGTCTAAGGCTTGAGTAGGGATGGATTATAGGCATTTAACAGGCTAGGGTGAGAGATGACTCAGTGCGTGGGAAACAGGCAACCTCTCATTGAAGCATACCGCTAAGGCTCACGAAACCTGAACTGCAGACATGTCTGGGGTGAAGCGTGGCAGATGTTTGGCAATGCATGGAAACACTCAGAGCAGTTTAGGTCAGAAAAAGGAAATATTTGATGCAGTAGAAATTAAAAGAAGAAATATAATTTCCTGAGGGCTGGCCTTGGAAAACCCCTTATTCTGGCAAGTAAATTTTTACTGCCTTAAAGACCTCTGTGCATTAAGTGTTACTCATAAGACTAAGGTTTTGTGGGATCTGCACTGAAACTCATCCAGGCCATCTGGGCTATTGATTTTTATCATTTAAAAACTACCAATACACAGAGAAGGAAAACAATACACAAAACATATGACCTGAC
This sequence comes from Carettochelys insculpta, assembly GCF_033958435.1. Taxonomy (NCBI): domain Eukaryota; kingdom Metazoa; phylum Chordata; order Testudines; family Carettochelyidae; genus Carettochelys; species Carettochelys insculpta. The sequence goes on along the minus strand of NC_134140.1, from coordinate 126,045,026 downwards.
CCAAAGACCACTGAAGTAGATTGAAAGACTCCCACTGACTTCATTGGCCTTTGGCTCAAGGCCCATAGATAAATTGTTTCAACACCTTAAGACAAAAATAACACAGTTAAAGACTCTGATCCTGAAGTCAACTGACAAACTGTGATTGATTTCAGTGGAGCAAGATGAAGCCCTAAGAGCATACACTGCTGTTATTTCACTTCACTGAGCAAAGAACTTAACTCAAGCAAAGTACTGAGCTGCCAAATTCCAGGTGTCACAGAATTCAGGTAGGAAGAAACAACATGAAGCACAATCTTTTCTCCTACTGTACGATAGATAATACCTGTTTGTGCCATTGATCGAATGAAACATTTTATGCCTTTTTCTAGTCATAGAAGGTTATTTTGAAGCCCCAATTTAAGAGTACCTCCAGCATTTTGCTATGATTAGCATGGAATTCAGGTGGAATTTTTTGAAGTTAAATTACTAGAGGTGAAGGCAGCAAAGCGTAAAAGAATGTATGCTCTTTTCAGCGGGATGCCTTTTGCCCTGATGGAAGAAACACAAATGCCTACGCCATGCTCCCGCTTGTATACAAATTCTGAAAAAATAAATTATCAGCAACTTTAATTGAGAGGGTAGCAAAAGGCTGATAAACCCATGCATAGTTAATTTTTATTGTGAATAGTACAAGACATAACATCCTGATGACACACATTAACTTTTTAAACCCAGCATTGTCATGTGCAGATCCCCCAACTATTTATACAGTGCTTTTTATCCTGCTCTTCAAAACTGCTGCACAATAAATAATAAAAGATTAAAACCTTAAACCTGGAAAACTTAGAGAAAAATATTAGAAAATTTTATTTCAGATTATAAAAACTCTTGAGTGATTTACTTTAAGAGACAACTTCATTGCTTCCATGTGCAAGAACTAATGATCACACAGGGCTCGTGATTGGTGAGAATGCTGCTTGGGAAACATAGTCATAGGTAGGTGATAAAGTAGTTTTTTTTCTCCACGACTATCTCACTGTCACCAGCATATCTTTTACCATTCGTTACAAGAAAATGATAGTCCACGTACATATTTATATCTGGATGGCAATAATGTTGGCAGTAACATTCCCCAAATAATCCATGTTGTTTTAAAGAGGCCAGCTTCCCCAGATGAGCTGATGCCAAACACTCTTCTCCTGCTTTTGCTCAAGTATGAAATAGAGAGAGAATGTGTCTAATTTTGGAGCAGCTCCTGCGATCCTGACATCCCAAAAGAAATTTTTTCTGTGTGCGTGGCTCTAACTTGAATCAGGCTTTACCGGTCTCCTCTTTGGCAATGTGCTGATGATCCTCTTAATTAGGATCTAGGATGTGTAAGAGCCTTACATTCCCCTCCAGAGAGCACTGTATCTTCTCTGGTCTCTTAAAAGAAGATTATTGAAATGTACAAATGGTGTTATCCTCAAATCATAAAGGTATACTTGTGCTGGTTCCCGGGAAAAGAATGCTGGAGCCACATCCATTTCAACAAAGGACCAAGCCATGCTATTTTTTTAAATGCTTTTGAAATGAGCACCTTTGTTTGTAACTTATTGTAAGAAAGGCTGTCAAATCAATTACAGATTCAGGAACCTGAAAAACAAAATTAAAGAGGCTGTTTAGTCTTCAGTGAAATGCACATGTATTTGGTGGGGTAAACAACCATTTGTCTTCATAAATTACTCTTTCAAAATCTCCTCTCATATTCCCTTTCTCAGGCATGCGTTTTTTAGTGCTTTAAGGTATAGTGATTATTGACAGAGTAAAGTAAATAAGATATGTCTCCACAATCATGCCTCCTATAGCAATAATACCCCTTGCTTTGTGATTTATGCTAGCAATACATCACAACACCTTTTTTGTTTCCATCACTATAGCGATGAACGTTATTTGAAGACTTTGGGGAATTTTCTCTAATTCCCTAATATCTTCCTTGGTCGATATGCCATGGCACACACTTACTTTAGCAGGCACTGATTTTTTTTTCTTTCCCTAAAGATTTAGTTTTCTACATTTAGCTACATTGATTCCTGGCATTTGTCATCTTTTAGCCCAGGTACTTAAATGATCTAAGCCCTCCTGTGTCTGTCTGCATAGTTCTTCATTATTTACAGTTCTTCTGATTTTATCATCACCCGCAATTCCGGATATCTTGCTTCTTACTCTTTCCTCTAGGTCTTCATTATACTCAGACAGTTGGGAACCCAATGAAAAATCTTTCTGTTTCCTTACTAAGAAGTTCTTCCCAAAATGAGAAAATGCCAGTTGTTTAATTGAAGTTACTGTACTACCTAATGGTTTTCCATTTATTCTGTACCAAATACACTGAAATCCTCTCATGGCAGAAACCTTTCTTTTATCTCTTCACTTTGGAACTTGACTTTCAGTCTGCATCATGATTAGGAGGGTTACTCTAAATAAACACAGCATGCTCCTTCAGCTGGGGCATAGGGGAACTGCATATAGTACTAGGCCACTCACTTAGAATCATAGAATACTAGAATTGGAAAAAACCTCAAAAGGTTATCAAGTCCAGTCCCCAGCCGAGCAGAAATTCTGTCGTGTACAGTGAGAGATGAGAGGGTAGAATGTTCCTGGTGTGCCCCCAAAGGGCTTCTCCATATGAGAAAAGTCCTTATGTCCCTAGTGTCAGGGGTGAAAGGAGGTGGGAAAATGACTTATTCACCAATGCCAGCTGAGTTGTTGTCTGAGGATATGGTGTCTAGGGTCTACCAGCTCTGCCACTGATTCACTGTATAACCCGTGGAACCAACAGCCATCATGGGCCTGGGGACAAGGTGGGGGGGGCCTGGCTCCATGCCACTGGAAGGGGCGGGGCCTAGGGCAGAAGGGGTGGGGCCCATGGAAGTCAACTCTTAGCACTGCTAGGACCACAGCACTGGGCTTCCCCACACCCCCTCACAGTCACGCAGAGCAGCACTGCCATGGCACTTCAAAAAGACCAGGAGTGCCAGCCGCTACTGCTGATGAACTAGCAGTGGCAGCGGCTGGAGCCCTTTGCCCCTTTGAAAGGCCAGGCCCCAAGTCAACTGCCACCTTGGTCCCCCACCCGGCCAGGTGGGCCTGTGTATAACCTTAGCAAATCATTCATATTTCTATACCCTAAGTACACCAGGTATAAAAATGGGACACATGATGCTTTCATGCATCTTTGTAAGGTAGCTAGAGGCATATGGATGAAAAGTACGATGGATGCACAAAAGATTTCTTTTTATTTGTGTTACTGGATAGCCAAGTTTATTCTAAGCAGGTCCAGATATACAGCAACTCAACGCTGACCTTTGTCCAATGGATCTTCAAATAACAGTATAAGATGCTTATGGCACCTTTCATGCCAACCTTGACGTCTCTCCATCCTGCACTTTTTCAACAGGTGAGTAAACCAGGGCTTCTCCTTTCCAAAACCAAATACCAAAATTCCTGCTTTCCATCTCCCCCTGAACAGGCCCATACTTACTCACTTTTTTCACCTACAAAGCCTTCCATATGGGTTGTTTTATCAATTGACTGACAGCCATTTATCTGCTTACCTGTTTGTCTATTTATCTGTGTATCTCTACATCCTTTGTTAAAGAGTGGAATGGTAACATTTCTTTGATTTCTTTTCTTTCTCAATTCATTTAGCAAGCACGCATGTATGCCAATCATTATAAAAATAATTTTTCTGAATAACCCTTTTGGAATATCTTTGAAGAAAGGTTATTATAAGTGTTTCGTATTTATCATCATGATATGTATTTAACTTTTCATTTCAGTTAGAGACAGTGAAAAAGGGGAAATAACTAAATAATAGTCTAAGTTGTCTCTCTATATATTCTCCTTTCCTGAATTTCAAAGTTCAATATACAAAATTTCAATCAGCTTCATAATCATTTGAAACCCAGGATGGGAGGATAGAGGGGTACATTTGTTTTGAATTTTTCACAAGGGCTGCTTTTTAATTTAGAAATTTGTAATGTCATTAAAATCAACAAATGTGGTTTACTCCAAGTCTAATCTAAATCTGGCACTGCTTTGATTACACAGCCATTTCCCAGCTGCAGACTTTCTTACTTACAGCGCATCAGAAGGAAAAGAGCTTGTTCCACCCTTTTCACTCATGCACCATGAACAAAAGGAAAATTATAGAACTATCAAGAGCATAGAGTGCTTTTAGGGAGGCAAACTTGGTATCTACAGAGTAAGGAGAAAGAAAGGGGAAAGTCCTGCTCAGGATCCCATCTGTTGAAGTAGTATTTAAATTTTTGTGATGTGCAGCATTTTTCTGAAAGCTCCAGCTTCTGGAGTCAAGTGATTACATCAGATGCTCCACTTTCATTTGAAAAAAACTAATTTCTGGCATTTGTGAGTACAGAGAAAAGCTTGAAACCATGAAGAATAATGGCTCAAAAGCAAGAAGGAAAATTAAGAGCCCACAATTTATTCTTCAAAATCTTATTTTCAAACCAACCTCATGGGACTTTGGAGTGGAAGGGTTGGGGCCTGCCTCATTTTTGAATCTTTGGGTGGGAACCATTTAAAGCTGTTAAACTCCCATGAAAAACAGTGTTATCTTGCAACATATTGAAGAAAGTTCATATCGAGAAGCAAGAGCCCATACAACCCACAGCACACAGTGGGTTGAGTGTATTTCATGGCAGTTTAGGGAGAGAGACTGAGGCTTTTAATCCTATGAATAGAGCCTTCAAAGGAGTTGGATGGAGCTGAGGTTGCTTGTGTTTAAATTCAAGCCTCCCCAGACTCTTCGCTGAGCAGATGAGGATGCCCCCAGATGAGGCCATAACTCTGAGGCAGTGGAAAAGTACACGGAAGTGGAGAAGTACATGGATGAGTAGTACGGATGGACAGGGCTGTAGGAAGATCAGGGATGAAAAAAGAGTCCATCAACATGAGGCTGGTGAGCTGGTGGGAGAGGTGGTAAAGCACCAATGAATCCAGATGCTGTTTTACCTTGCATAAAGCACTTGTAGCTGTGTGCCATGAAGGCTGCAACAAAGCAAATCCACTTAATCAGCCTTAGTAATAAATTACTTATTTCACATTTACCAAATTGCCCTATGTGGGATCATGTGAAGTTAGTTAGTTAAAGCTTGTTACACCCACTGGTGTGTAGGGCAGCAACCATGGTCCTCCGCTTTGGCCATTTCCTCCAGTGTGTCCCAGCTGCAGTTCATTCTCTTCATAGCACTAACATAGTGCAATTGTTTTCATCACATTCATCATCATAAGCTATGCAGGGACAACCTCCTTGGTAGCGTGAGCAGAGACTGATTTCTCTGAATTACTCAGAGCTTGACTTATGTTACTGTGTCACATCATTTATTTGTGTCATGTAGTCCCAGTGAAGCCCATGTTGACTCATTACATAAGCTCCGTTTGGCCTCACTTAGGCGTTATGGACTTCAGTTGATCATCCCTTTAGCACCCTGCAGGTGGATACAGAGAACATCCCAACTGGAGCATTGTGGACATACTCGGTGAAATCCTGGTTCCACTGAAACCAATGGCACAACTAACGACTCCTATGGAGTCAGGATTTCACCATCAGATACAGACCATGTCTGGGAAATTCTAGCTCAACGTCTCCTGGAGCCCTGGGGGTTGAACCTGTGATTTCTATTGACAGGAAGGATTTTGACCAGTTGGTGCTTTAATAAATGTGTTCTCTCATGTCAAAGACATGCCGTCATTCACATAGTTTCTTATAACATCTGACTTATAGCAAAGGTTCTCTTTCTACACCACAGTTTGCTGTATAATCACGAGTCAAAGTTTTCATTTGTTGTGCAGTATCTGAGCCAACATACAGCTGTCCATGAGTTAAGTCATGCTCATAGAGTAATTGTGTTGTCTCACCACTAGTCGTATTCTATTATGTACAATTCTATTCTGAATCACGCCATATACAAGATGGTCATAATTGGTTTTGAGTAGAGGGTAGGCAGGTGTGTTATAAGTTCTCCCACTATTTAATTTGCTTCTTTATGAGAGAGATGAACACATGGTGCTGGAATACAAGTCTTCTTTGGAGTGGTATAATCCTCAAACATTTAATCTCAATATCGATTGTGTGGTATACTTCCTCGACGACGTAGGGAATGTAGTACGCTACATTCATGCTAGTGCTGCCAGCCCAAACCATTAGAAAAGATCCTGAATCCAGCCTGCCAAAACCATAAGATTTTAAAAGAAACAAAGAAACAAACAAACACCTACGTTTCGAGCCACCAAAATGATTCTATTTGCTTCTGGTTTTGAGTCTTTAGGGGGCACTTAAGTCACGTTTTCAAACTTTTCTCTGTAATCATGAGTGTTCACGTCAAACAAAGTGATACTTTCCCATAAGCTCATGCCTCCAGGAGCTAGGTCTTTAATGAAACCACTGCACGTCAGGGGACTTGCAATAAAGTCCTGAAAACTGACAAACTAAGTCTCTGATATCTCTGCTTTTTTCATACATATTTTAAACAGTTGTAGCTAGCAAACTCATTCATTCCATTGCAAAAAATTTATGGCATAATAGACAGGCATGCTAAGTGTCCACAGTTTCAGAAGAAGTTAGTGGGAAAAAAAGGACTAAGCACATCTTGGGGAGAAAAATCAATCCCTTATTGGATAACTAGGTGAAATGTTTTAATCCTTTACCAAAGGACAAGTCCTGAGGTTCTTACCAGTCCTGGACATCAGCATTAGTTTTGTCCAAAGAATGCAAGGTTCAGATCCTAAGACACAAAGTAGCACTTGTTTAACTGAAACTCTACTTGCAGAACAATTTAGCTAACTGGTGAAAACCCTGGTGTGGACACTCATTTCTATTCAAACGTGGCTCATGCTGATTTAGCTGAAATGGGTTCCTTTCTGATTTAAGATCAATTGACATAAGCTAGGGTTAATTTAATTCAGATCTGTCCACACAAGACATTGCATCAGTTTACCTAAAATCAATTTTAAAACAGACTTCAGATATAAACCTTTGCAACCTTTGTGTGAAGAGAAATGCTCACAGAGCTGATTGTGAAATTCTGCCTTCAACCATTTCAGGACCTTTCCTGAGTCTTATTACTCTAATACTGAGCACAGATTTATCACATGCTTCAAGATAGTGATTGAAAGCCTCGATGCTTAAAGACCCAATCATGTAAGAAGATATTTAAAATGATATTTTAGAGGAATACAAGCTCTATATCCATTTCTGCAGCTATCAGGGAAGCTTTCAATGCACATAGCAGTTTGTGGGCTTTTTAAAAAAAAATCCAAGTCTACTTTACAGAAAGAGATTGCATAGAGAAAATCTTAATAAAATTGGGAACAAGATTAAAGATTTGCAGGTTACTTATGTAACTTCCCCAATTGAAAATATATTGTTAGAAATATACAAGGTGCACATATCGAATACTACACTCACCAAACAGAGATAGAATGATATTTTCCATGTGTATCAACAAGGTGAAGAAGCAGGCAAGCAATTATCTACACAGTAAGAAACAAGGCTAGTGTGGAACCTTATTATTATAACCTTTTTTATGGTTAATAGAACCTGACACTGAAAGTAGCCCCACTGGAAAAAAAAATGAACTCCTTGTGCAGTACCATACTACCCAACATGAATACCGATATCACAATCTAGGCCATAACATATAGTAAATTATCTTGCTTACTGCTATCAAATTTGAGTATCTCATTCTGCTAGTTAATGCACAGCTCCTCACAATAGCCCACAGAAGGCAAGGAATTATACTGGTACTCCAATTTCACAGATTAGGAACTGAGGCAGAGAGACACTAACTTGGCCAGGGTCACATCATAAGGCAGAGGCAAACCAGGAAATTAAACCTGGGCCTTCTAAAGCCCAGGCTAGCACCCAGTGCATCCTCAGTAACTTTATATATGGAATCTCCATGTATTAGTCAAGACATTAATTGTTGTTATTTACTGTGTTCCAATAATATCTAGAGCCTCCGACTAAGATCAAAAACTCATTGTCCCATCCAACAAAGAGAGAGCCACACATACCGTCATCTCTGCGAGGACTAACAGATGGCACAAAGGAAGGAAGGAACACTAGACAGGAAGAAATACTAGACCCATTTCACAGATGGGCAACTGAGGTCCAGAGAGGGTAATAACTTGCCCAAAAACACACAGAAAGGCTGTGGCAGAGTCAGTTTACAGCACAAGCACTGAAATGTGGCATGTTACTTTTGCCTGGATGACTTTTGTTGGGCAGATGCCTCATATTCAGCCTAAAGCATGAGCTCAGTTGTCTTCTTTCACTTCTAATTCACTGTCATTTGTCAAAAGGCAGCTCTCGTTCCATAAACATTTGGAAGTCAGAAAGCTGAAAGGGCAGCATGCAGTCCCGACCAAAGACAACACGCAACGAGCTGCCAAGTCATCCCATGTGCAGCTTTCCTCCCATGCCAACATGCTCCCTGTCCATCCCTCTCATACTGTGGAGGAGGCTTGGTGACTCTGTGCTTCTCTATGAGCGCGACAATAGTTTTTGCTTTCCTGCAGCAGGAAAGCCCCACTGAATACACCTCTCCGAAACAGCCATCTGTGCATATGCACAAGACATAAGTTGGAACGCTCATCAGCTGTGCTACTGTGGGAGTCTCTGTTGCATCAGTCTTTTTCCCCTTCGCATTTAGTCATTCAGTCATTGTTGGCTGATGAAATCGTTAATGCTATTGTTTCATATTTTCCATGCTTTGTTTTGGCTTGGGGGCAGGGTGGTTTTTGCAGGGGAAGGAGACATGTTGGCAGTATAAACAGATCTCAAGCCAATAGATGGCCACCGATCACAGATCAGAGCTAGGAAGGAGTTGGAGTACGAGCATAAGGAAGCAAGATTCTGCTTTTTAGCTTGACATTAACTGCAAACTCACACCTTTATGCATCTGAGCTTTGCAAAGAGGCTGGGGGAAGAGGAAGAGAGCACAACCTTCACACTAGGTCACTGAGCCTTCCTGCTGTTTCAGGACAGGTTGCCTCACATCTGCACCAAGGAAAGGTTGCTAGGACTGAGCAGGAACAACACGCATGCTTCCCTCTGAAAAGGGCAGAGCAGATCTTCCTGTGAAATTACCTCAGCATAAATGCTTGGGGATGTGCCAGGGTCTACTCTGTGAGAGGGGAAAAACCTTAGGTGACCCCAATAGGAGAAGTTACATGACTTTCTAGTTCGGGCCCAGAAGGAGGTTCAGACAGGCCGAGGGGAACCACATTCTCCCAAAAGCAGCCAAGAACAGGCCTTCCTGGGGCCTGGAGGACTGTGTCTTATTCCTCCGCTAGTTCTCAAGAGAATTGGGTGTGGTCTTGCCCTGACACTGCCCAGGTGTTCTGTCACAGAAGAACAGGGTGCTCTATGTTCTCTCCAAGCCCTAATGCAGCTACACAATTCAGCACCGGACTTTACCTTGGCTTTGAATTTGACTGTATAAAACACACTAGCTGCGTCTACACGTGCACGCTACTTCGAAGTAGCGGCACCAACTTCGACTTTAGGCGGCGAGACGTCGAAGTCGCTAACCTCATGAGGAGATAGGAATAGCGCCCTACTTCGACGTTCAACGTCGAAGTAGGGACCGTGTAGACGATCCGCGTCCCGCAACATCGAAATTGCTGGGTCCTCCATGGCGGCCATCAGCTGGGGGGTTGAGAGATGCTCTCTCTCCAGCCCCTGCGGGGCTCTATGGTCACCGTGGGCAGCAGCCCTTAGGCCAGGGCTTCTGGCTGCTTCTGCGGCAGCTGGGGATCCATGCTGCAGGCACAGGGTCTGCAACCAGTTGTCAGCTCTGTGTATCTTGTGTTGTTTAGTGCAACTGTGTCTGGGAGGGGCCCTTTAAGGGAGCGGCTGGCTGTTGAGTCTGCCCTGTGACCCTGTCTGCAGCTGTGCCTGGCACCCTTATTTTGATGTGTGCTACTTTGGTGTGTAGACGTACCCTCGCAGCGCCTATTTCGATGTTGGGCTGAGCAACGTCGAAGTTGAACATCGACGTTGCCGGCCCTGGAGGACGTGTAGACGTTATTCATCGAAATAGACTATTTCGATGTTGGCTGCACGTGTAGATGTAGCCACTATGGGTCACACACTATGGGACAGATTCTTCCACTGTAGTCACTTCGCTTACCTCTGAGCTGAATTTAGGCAAATATAATGAAATGCAAAGCATGACACCAATGCACTGTAATTATGTCTCTTTTAAAAAGCACTGCTTGTTTCCAGGCCAAAACATCTTTCCAGCACCACTCAGTGTGAATCTCCCTTCCCCTTTTCTTAGCAGTTTGGCAACCACTTTATTATTTGAGAAACAACTTTCATATGGTATTAGTTACGACTTGTTTTTCACGGAAGCCCTTTGGGAGACATTCCACTCTCTTCTATCCACACATGCGTAGTCTGGAACGTTGCACAAACTCCTTCCTTTTAAGACGCAAAAGGCCAAGTTTGTGAACAGCCAACCGTCCTGCCAACCACATACAGTGCCAGATCTGTATCTCCCAAGCATTGCCAATGGCAGAGCCCAAAAACAGGTGTTTCTATCCCAACTCTAACGTTATTCATCTGCTACCAGCTATAAAATGTAGATCTGGATACAAGCTGCTGTGTGTCAATAGCTGGTGACCTTAACTACAATAACAGTTGCATATGACTCCTGGGTATAGTGTGTGGGTAGCTATTGAGGAGCTCTCAGACTATATGATTATTGAGATATCTTTTTACTAAATTAAAACTCTAAATGCAACATCTAGCACTCAGTGAATCCACGCAGAGAAAGCAAAGACTCCAGAAGAGTTAAGATTCAAATCACTGAATGTCTAAACATCTATGATTTCCCCTTCAGCATTAAGTATGTTATCGATTCATCATTCAAGTCACATTTTGAGAACAGGTTATAAATACAGCACCTGACCTTGAAATCCTTGTTCATACAAAGCTGATGCACTAAATTGGAGTCAGAAAAGCCAGTTGTCTTGAAATTAGTGGGAGTTTTGGTTGAGTAGTGACAACAGATTAAAGACACTCCCTGATACTTAGCTACTTCAGGATATCATATATGCACTGTCTCTCCCTCTGGGCCGGTAAGTGCATTCAGGGTGAAGAACTTCTATCACCTTCTTCTGAGAGCCAGCAGTCGAACTGCATAGTACTGGCTCTACCAGACTGGAGTTTAACACAGTCTGTCCCAGAACTCCAGCCATATGGGTTTGCTGTATAATCCTTCAGAGGCACTTGAAAGTAAAGCCAACAGCTACACAGATAGGCTTTGCACAGGATCCTAAATCCCATTACTCTTCCTTAAGCACAGGAAATACACAAATCTAGGCAAATGAATAAACCCACCTGTACTCACGTCTCTGCAGCAGTTTCCTCACCAGTCTGGAACATCATCTAGGAAGAGCAAGAAGTCCTCTGAGGTGTCCAGGTTCCCTGGCAATGCTGATGGTACCTCATCAGAATCATGCAGTCTCTAATCTCCATGGTTTGTGCCCCTCTGTGCTCCTGCCCCAGCTTCCTCTGCATTTGGTCTCTTCTCAGAATGGCTGGAGGAGGTACCATCTGTTGTGAATGGGGTGGAGGAAGGACACCATGTTCTGGAAGTTCCAGCTATTCAGTTAGCTAAAACCTTTTCTCAGTAGTTGTTAACTTTTTAGACCTAACCCTAGCCACCTGGCCTGTAAGGGTTAAAACCATAGACAGTCCCAGGAATGCTTAGGGAAGCAGGTGGCCAGGAGAGCCAATGAAAACAGAGAATGGGCTTTTAAATGGGAAGCAGCAGCCCTACCTGTTTTCTGCTGTGGTCAGAGCAGAGCCTGTAGCAAGACCTAAGAATCAAGGCATGAAGAATCCATTGACATTCATGCCTAGGGAAGGACTTAGTGTTGAAACTGCAGATCTGTGAACAGAAGAGGGAATGTTTAGTCAAAGGTGGTCAAGTTATTTCTTCATGTTTGGGTTTGTTGGACTTCTCTGAGAACATTACCCCTTTATATCGTAACTTTCCAAGCTGTATCCCAGGCAAGCAATTCTGTGTTTGTAATCCTAGTAACCAAGCAATGTTTCACCAAGTGTGTTTCTTTTAACTAAAAAAGATCCTTTTAAGAACATGATGTGATTGCTATTTTCTAAAAGGCAGGAGCTTCTGTGTGCATGTAACCAAGAGGGCACAGCCAACAACTAAGAGAAAATAAAATTCCATTTTCCTTTGATCACAGGGTTTCAGGTGAGTCTCCACGCCCTCTCCACAGGGAGGGTTAAGACACCTTGGAGGTACCTTACAAAAAACAATTCCAAAGGGTGCCTTCCAGGGGTTCTCAAGGAGGTTTTGTATTTGGGTGGTGGCAGTGACACTGGGCCAGGGAATCTATAACCTAGGAGAGCTTTAACACAATCCGTTAGTGGCAAAGTATTTTAAAAGTATCTTTTGTGGGCCCCTACTTTCTACACTCAAGGTGTCAGAATGCCAAAACAGCCTCGATGCCATCTGTCTTATACCTTTCATTCCCCCTTGAATCAGGTGGAGTGCCTGCTTAGTTACCAGGCTGCCTGTGTGGGCTGGCAGGCAATACTTTGCCCAAGAACAGTGCTGTTGGAATAGAGGCCCCCAGCCTAAAGAGTGAAACAAGATAGATGCACAGTGCTGACATTATCACCCAAATAGTGGTAAGATATTGGAGCAGCAAGTCCCATGCTTACAGTGGAGTCTGCCCTATGACACAGAGGCCATATTCTCAACCACAATGGAGGAATTGTACATGGATTTCCCATGTCCCTGAAAGTGGTCACTAAGCCCTTCAAGGAAGAGATCTCAGGGGGGAAAAAGGGATCTGACAAAAACAAACCCCATCTTGGCTTGCCAGTGGGCAGGGAACAGTTTCTCAGGATTTCCATACTCACAGCCCCAGTCTATTCTGATCAGGTCTCAAATAATCATCTTGATTTCCTCCAGAACTGAAGGTGGAAAAATTAACAAGGGGGAGGGGTCAGGCCTTGGCAGAGTGCAATAAGAGTAGCCCTGGTTCTCCATTGCGGCAGTGAGGGAAAACCACAACCACAGAGAGTTCCCTGCTTGGCACAGTAGAACAAAGAAGTTCCCTTTTAACAGGCTAGCCAAATACATCTGGAAAAAGCCTAGCCCCTCAGCTATGGTGAAGTCCGCTCAGAGCCATCCTACTCATCACAGGCAATCAGCTTCTCGGAACCATATGCTACTCCCTTCCAAGACACACCACCCTCTTTCTAGCTGCCTAATGAGCCACAGCTGAAGGTCATTCTGAGCATGCCTAGCATCTAATGTAGTCTTCAGAAGGGTGGGGAATTAAACCCTTTCCCTATCCAGCTGATCATATACACCTTCCATTGCAATCTACCTATTAGCCCCATACAACTTTCTTCTCAGTTGGATAAGATACTTGGACTTGGAGATCAGCTGCAGATTTATAACTTTCACACAGTGTAATAACATCAGTAGTTACTAAGAGGATGCAGTAGCTCCATGGAGGGGATAGACTGGCATAGTGCCTGAAGTGTGCCATACAGGAGCTTGTGGGGTGGGAGGGGGGAAGTTCAGTATTAACCATGCTTAGCCAGGCATAAACATGGAAAATTTGCCCACTGCCAGCTGTGCACAAGTATCTGCAAAATCAATGGGCAAAGAACAGATATGCAGTGACCAGCTGAGATGCTTGTCTTACTGTTTTCTTTGCAATATGATGTCCCTGTAAAGGTGCACAGTCTGTGTGCTATACAATGTTTGTTCTTTGTTAAGTATGAGACTCTTTCTTCCCACTCTAAATACTAGGAGGAGGAATATTCAAGCATGTCTTTGGAAATGGAGCACACATCAGCCTTCATGCAAAGGTGTTACACAATGTTGCATGCTTCCATTTCACAGGCTGAAAGCACCAACTCAGCAAACTGACCCTCATTCTTTTTTCCATATATGGATTGATCTCCTTGACCTCAGATGAGGGGACAAGGAGAAATGGGTGCAGTTGTAGCAAGGGAGGTTTAGGTTGGACATTAGGAAAAACATCTTAACAGTCAGGATGGCTAAGCACAGAAATAAATTGCCTAGGGAGATTGTGGAATCTCCATCACTGGAGATATTTAAGAGCAAATTAGATAAGCATCTATCAGGGATGATACAGGTGGTGCCTGGTCCTGTCATGAGGACAGGGGACTGGATCTGATGACCTTTCAAGCTCCCTGCCAGTTCTAGTGCTCAGTGATTGTATAGTATATTTTTAGCTCACAGGGCTAGCTTTCCAATTGTCACCAGGCACTCTTACCAGACCTGTGTTCACTAACTACTGTGAAGTGACTTTAGATCAGACCCACACTTACTGAGGAGCATAGCAATCATGAATCAGGTCCATTGTTTTACATTGAAATGAAGTGTCTGATTCTCCTCTTGCACTGGTGTATCTCAGCAATAACTTCTCCGAGGGTATTGTGAAACAAAACAGAGGCCATGCCTATGCTTGGGTGTGTGGAACATGTACTAACTGAACTAGGGTGATTGCAGGAGTACCAATGCAGAGGAGAACCTCAACTCGTGTAAATCAGCATTGATCTGTTGACTTCAGTGGAACAACAGTCACTTACACCAACTAAGGCTCTGGCCCAAGCACTTCAGTGTGCCCATCCTGTCCTTGCCAGTGCTAGCTAAATGACATTTACCATTTTGACCCTTCTCATTCAGGCTTGGCGTAGTTGCACTAAACTAGGGGTACGTCTCTAGCAATGCCTATCAGAGGCATATCTCTGTATAACAGATGAACCTCCCTGGTGTGTAGTATACATTTGCAGGTATTTGTATTTTCTTGGTTTTGCTTATTCTGTTGTCCGTTCTGAAAGGATTTGCCCTGCTCACAAATCCATACGTGGTGTTTTGTAACAACTAGGGTTACAGGTTGGGCTGTGCCAACCTGTGTTCTCCCACTTCCAGAAGCCATGGTAGAGAACCTGAAGGTGATCCCTTGAGTCTGTGCTGCATGAATTCAGGCCTGGGATTTATTGTGGTGAGCCCCACTAGCTTTATGTGAAAGCAGGAGAAATAGGGTCATTTCAAGGGAGCTTTGCTTTGAGGTTTTCAAGATTTTTTTGGAATTGAACACTAAAAGCCAAACTCAGTGATACAGAACACATCCCATTAGACTGAAACCACAACAAACATTTGCATAAACTCTTAAAAGAGGAAATTAGAATAACAGAATCATAGAGGCTTAGGGATGAAAGGGCCTACAGGGGTCATCTAGGCTAACCCCTTGCTAAGATGTGGGATTTGATGTATCTAAATTGACGAAATTTGCACAGCTCACATCTGGAGTGGAGTATCAGAAACATTTCCAAAGGGTGAAAAGAACAGAAAACTAATCATTGCTGAGTTCCTTCTCTTTTGAGTAGAAATCTGGACCGTAATTTTGATTTTGGGACAAAGTTACTGGTGCAGTGCACCTCTTTGCATCTGATGTGACTTTGATCTTGAGTCTGTAAAGAAAGCAAAACCAAAAAAGACAACCTGCTTCCCAAGCATCGTTTCTGTTGATTCCACAGGGCCTTGGAGCACCTCCAAAAGGTCATCTACATAGCATATGAACTCCCATTGCTGGCCCGGGTCAGCTGATATATACTTGCCTGGCTAAGATGCCAGAGCTGTAAAATTGCTGTATTGAAGTTGGAGTTTGGAATGGAGCCTGTACACTGGGAGAGTTGTACAGTCACTATGCAGATTTCTAAATACTTTTGAGGAAAAAAGATCCTGCATGTTTTTTACAAAATTGTAGGGCCATAAAAGATGAGTGGGTCGGAGAGTCATATCTACCACTTAGTGAGATCTTTAATACAGGGGGAAGCATCTGTGATACATACATATATATATTTTGCTCTTGTTAAAGAGGAATCTGCCTTGCCATACCTTTTATTTGGTCTATCTATCCTCCCCCAGTGCATTCCCCCCATACACTACTTTACATAATGAACCTGATCACCAGTTTGATGCAAGTTTACTCAGAAAACGCTTTGCATTGCTAGACACTATGTACAATCTGTAGGGGTGGAAACCTTAAAAACCCTCTTTCTTCCAGCTGCTCCTTTTCCACCTGGCGATGCTCCCAGGATATGATGCAAGTCCTAGGAAATGTGGCCTTATTGGAGTTACCAACGGAAAAGTTGCATTGCAAAAAAAAAAAAAAAAAGAAACACATTGGCAATGACTGCACAAATAAGACATTTTACAGATATAACTGGACTAGAAGTTACAGCCAGTACAGAGATGAACATTAATCCAAACACAGACTTAATCAGAAAGATCCACTTCTTTTTCATTTTCTAAAAGCAGCAATACCCTGAAGCTAGCATAGCCTTTTTCTCAAAAAGGTATTGCCATTTCGACTATCAGAGGAAACTGCTCTGTCCACAAACAGGTTATAATTATGATCCCCTATTGGCCGTTGTACAGATCTCAAGGCTGATGTCGCTGCATTACTCCCACTGTACGTAACAGATGAGTCTGACATGTGAAACCCTAGCAGCAGTTTTACCCAGGTTGTAAAGCAGGTTAGGATGTATGCAAGAAACGTGAGCCCCCTTTCTAACTCTGATGCTCTTTTGTCTCAAAAAGTGCCACATGTGCAGAACATCAATGCACATATTTTATCACATGTGCATTAATAATGAGGTGCTTGTGTAACCACCAACAGGCAGACTTGAACGTGGGAAGCTTAGTGCATAAGCCTCTGGCTAAAGGGCAGCTGGGGTTCAGCTAAGGCAGTAGAGGAGAATCATATTTTCTCTCTGTAAGCAATCTCAGTACTACTCCATGGGAGAGTGAACCACACAGGTTCATCCTGCAGGTGTAGGGGTTACACTTGTTTCTGTCTTGGGATGAGTCTACACTAGCATTCTTCCCTGGGCCTCAGAGAAGTGAGAAGCGTGGGGAGCTGCTGCTTCCCCAGGGCTCAGGGACTGCAGGCAGCTGCAGCTTCTCTGGGGCAGGGCCAGCGGCTGCCGATTCCCGGGACTGCCAGGAAGTGCCAACAGCTGCTGCCTCCTTCCCGGCTCCCCAGGGCTTGAGAGAACCGAGAGGAGCCGCCCCTCTCCCATATCTCCCTGTCCCGTATTTGGGACAGGGAGATATAGTTGCCCTGTCAATATCACGAGGTGTAAGGGAGGTGGATGGGAGAAACTCACCTGTTGACCTCCCTCTGTGAGGAAGGCCAGGTAAGTCGAGTGTAGATAAGTTGATTCTAGCTACGCAATTGCCATACCTACAATTGAATATCTATGATCGACTTTAATGTCTAGTGTGGACCTAGCCGTGGCTTGGGTGTTTTCCCAATGTAGGGGCCTAGGGGAATTGGCTACTCCTGCCATATGCCCCTCCGGTGGCCCTGGTGACCGGGATACTGATCATTTGTTACCTTGACTCATCTGACTGGGGTCAGGAAATACGGAGCAGTCTCTTTTTTTAGCCCTCATGTTTTAGACCATCTTCCATTTGGGGGGACGTGCACCTCCAGGGTGAGCTGCAGGCGTAATTCCTGAGCTCCCTGTTGTGCATGGACTGCACTTCTACCCGGCCTGGAACATGCAAAGTGAAGGAAAGCACCTTGTAGTCTTGCACATGATATGCATCCAATCCATATTAACGAACGCAGTCATTGAACAAATAAAACTCATTCACAAAAATAGCATTTTTTTTTATACTGAGCCTCATTGTTATCTCCACGTCGGGGATAAAAAAAGCTTGCTATATTTTTGTTATGCCATGGAAAAAGTAACATACCACTAAGTAGTTACAAATTCCAATAAAAATAAAAGGCTTTGCAGGGATAATGAGATATTTATGCATGACAGCACAGGGGTCTGAACTAAACTCTTATTGTATGTGTTAGCTGTGGTAAATGACGCGAAACGGGCCCAACTGAATTAATTACACAGCATTTCAGATGCATCTCACAAATAACAGACCCCAAACATTTTCATCAGAAAGGCTATTTCCTCTTGTTGCCAACATAGTTGACCAAGTGCTGGTTGAACGGCTAGGGGACAGAGCAAAGGAACAAACGTGCAATGGCAAAGTTGTAACCTGCTTACTATTAAAATGAAACAATAATGGCTGAGCAGCAACAGCGAGTACACTAAAAAATAACAACTTACGCTTACAGCTTCAAAGCTGCTGTGATTTAAAGACCTCAGAGTTTTACAATTCATTAATGAAAGCATCTGCAGTATAGTGATACTCACAGGCGTCATGTACACATTTTATAGATGGGTAAACTGAGGCACGGTGAAATGAAGTGATGAGCCCAAACTCAGAGAGCAGAGCGTTCAGCAGAACAAAAGAGTCCTTCCTCTGACTGGATAGTACTCTGCCAAGGGGATATGACATTTTATCAATCTGAATGGCGGGAGGGCGTTAAGCTAAAACTGGAATTTTTAGAGAGCCTTAGTCAAGCTGAGCGCCTGTTTTTCTTAGGCCTTTCTGAAAATCCCAAGCTCAAGAAAAGAGCCTTAATACAGCCAAATTCCTTGGTCACCTTCCCATTGAGGTATCAGTACGATCATCAGTAAAAAGTCATGAGATTATGTAACACTTGGTTGTTTAGCTCACTTATTTATGAGGGTGCAGAAACAAAAAGGGGGCAGATTTTAGACTAAATCAGGTGTTTGTCTTGGGACATCAATCTCCATGCCATGGAGTGGTACAACTTTCAGCATGGCATTTCATCTGGTGGTTTTTTAGCTAGGTTCTTAGACTAATGAGACAGGCATCATATTGTGACTTGTTTAGATTCCACTTCCAAGCCCTGTTTTTCACCAGCATGACATCTTACAAATTGGAGCTGGTTGACTAAAGGACTGTATAGCTTGCCACAACTCCATTAGGTGAGGCTAAATATTTTCCATTGATTGTTAATGCTTTCATACATTCAAAATTAATTATAGCATAATAAAACCTGGTAGCTTCGGTTGTTAATTCTGTACTGAGTCTGCATTCCATTGTTTATTCTCGTTTGTTCTGGTAAGGTCCATTGTCTCTAATATTGCTTCGTAAAGGGTAAGAAATAAATCAATGTTATTTAGCTTTTCTAGCCATCTGGTCTGGCATGCAGCCCAAAATCAATTTTTAAAGTTGTGCACCGTTGGTGTATTTTGCCTTGTAACAGCGAATGTCTCTGGAGGGAGAGAGAACGGGGGAAGGGGGGGGAAACTACTAATCTCACCCAGGGAATTAATCATTTTATAGATATTGCACTGTAAACGCCACAGGTTTTCATTACATACCGTAGGATTCTCGAGCTGAACTCAACAATAACTGGCACATTTTCAAAGTGCTTCCTGGGAGTTCTTTCTCCGTATTTTGTTAAATGGGATATATACATGGAACTCCAGTGCACTCCTTTGAAAATTTCCCCAATAAGTGTCAAAACATGTGGGCAATCTTTGTTTCAGACACAGAGTTCACTTTCTTGGGTAGCACTCAGATGCCATTAATCTTCAACATGTTTATACATTATGAACATCTCAGTGTAAAACCATTCCGCAGAGCTGAGCTAATTGTTTTTAAGTGGCATTATTGTAATAATGAAATTTAATCTACATGGAAGCCAGGGTATTGTACTGATGCAGATGGGGAATATATCCATTGTACATTATACTTTTATTTAAATAATTTAGTGTGCTCGTTGCCAGCAGAGCAACATGACACTGAGAATAATTCTGTAGTTTTCATTTTAAAATATACCATAATGAAACCACTTAATAAATGCCATAGACAATGTTTGCAGAATGATTATTATGATCAGCAAATGGGAATGGGTTTCATAAAAGTTGTAAACCGTAATCATCAGCAAGACCTAGCAGAGCTTCAGCTGCAATGATCCAAACAGGAAGGCTTTCATGTTTCCAGGTCAGTCTGGGACGCACACTAAGAAAAAAAATTCAAGAGAAAAGACTGCAAAGAGAATAACCAAAAATCAGTCATTAACATTTGTTATGCATTCATACCGCCATGGGCTTCCTTTCACCTACACTTCTGTACCTATGTCCAGGTAGTTATTGAACACAAGAGCCCAATTCCCATTTGTGCACAAGCTGTTCTGTACTACTCGAGCAGTGTAGAGAGATGGGACTTATAAGCCGTGTCTACACATGCACACTACTTCGAAGTAGCGGCACTAACTTCGAAATAGCGCCCGTCACGGCTACACGTGTCAGGCGCTATTTCGAAGTTAACATCGACGTTAGGCGGCGAGACGTCGAAGCTGCTAACCCCATGAGGGGATAGGAATAGCGCCCTAATTCGACGTTCAACGTCGAAGTAGGGACCGTGTAGTCATTGCGCGTCCCGCAACATTGAAATTGTGGGGTCCGCCATGGTGGCCATCAGCTGAGGGGTTGAGAGACGCTCTCTCTCCAGCCCCTGCAGGGCTCTATGGTCATCGTGTGCAGCAGCCCTTAGCCCAGGGCTTCTGGCTGCTGCTGCCGCAGCTGGGGATCCATGCTGCATACACAGGATCTGCAACCAGTTGTCGGCTCTGTGGATCTTGTGTTGTTTAGTGCAACTCTGTCTGGGAGGGGCCCTTTAAGGGAGCGGCTTGCTGTTGAGTCCGCCCTGTGACCCTGTCTGCAGCTGTGCCTGGCACCCTTATTTCGATGTGTGCTACTTTGGCATGTAGACGTTACCTCGCTGCGCCTATTTCGATGTGGTGCTGCGCAACGTCAAAGTTGAACATCGACGTTGCCAGCCCTGGAGGACGTGTAGACGTTATTCATCGAAATAGTCTATTTCGATGTCGCTACATTGAAATAAGCTACTTCGAAGTAGGCTTCACGTGTAGACGTAGCCATAGTGGGTGTAATTACACATTCTTTATACCTTTCTGCACTGCCAGTGTAGTGCAAAGGTGCCTTAGCCTCCGGGGAACTGGCCTCCTGAATTGCCTGAGTACTGAAACATATATAATAGAAAGTGCAGGCCCTATGATTGCAAGTTTGAGCCAATATTTTTAATGAGCCGCTGGACCACAAACATATGGCCTGGTTGTCTTCTCAGGGTGACTCAAGAGTGACTCCACTGAAATGAATGGAGTCACGCTGAAGGAAGTGAGAGAAGAATCCAGGTCATTGTTTCTTAGTTGAGCAATACTTCCAATGGCTCACAATTTTCAATAATGCCTCAAGAGAGCATCCCTATTAAGTAAAAATCCCCAAAGGTGCACATGGCTGTTAGATATTGCTTAATTTAAAATGAAAGTAGTTCTGGGGTGCGATTGTTTTCATTCATCACTGATGCAGCAACCCCGGGGGGCTGGGGCTACGAATGGTCAAGCACAGAGGTGTGGAGTTCAACCCTGGTACAAATTAAGCACTGCTGTTAGATCAATCATTAATGCCATCCCTTCCTAATAAAGGAACTTTTGGCATTACAGATGTTTTTAAACTCTTCAGCCATGGTTTCCAAACCAGTTCTGAAGCCATAGCCATGAGAGTGGCTACCACTATAATGAACTAGCCACATTATTCTGAAAATGTATTCATTGTTCAAGCCAGCCAGCCAAACAGCCACATATGGCTAGTGGCTAGAATGTTGGATACCATGGCTCTAAAGAGAGCACATTGGTTCTAATTAACTTGGTAGCTTCAGCTGCAATTGAAGGAAAAAGAGATGGGTGAAATCAGGGGGTGTTGAGATCCAGGGTTCTGAGTTGGCCCATGGCAAAGACAGCCCAGATTCAGATCAGCTTCCAAGCACAAGCTCTCTCAAAGTTCAAGAAGCTTCTCTCTAAAGTAATTATGTTTCCTTCTCAAATCCACCAACGGAATGATATTCTGTGGCTCCGAAATACATCTCAACCAGCAGGATGATCATAAGGAACTAAAAATGGTGCCCTATTCCCAAACAAACAATAAGGACCAGATTTTGACACCCTTACATGCACTGAATAAAGCCTCACTCCATGGATAGCCTCATGAAACCAATGGATATTATTCAGCATGGACAGTTATAAGAAGCTGGCCTTCTATTAAGAAAAACAATATGCACACAGAAAAGTAGACAAATACCTGTTCATATCACAAAATGCATGGAGTGAACAAAAACCTAAAAATAAGAAAGAGGTTGCTTAAACTAGACACATAACACATGATATCTTAGATCCTGAAACTCCATTTACATTCACTGCTGGGGACACATGAACTGTTCAGATTGTACACCTTCTCCCTACTCTGCTTTTTAGTCTATGCATGGAAAGATCCTGTAATTCCCAGCTGCTCTCCTGTTGTCTAGGCCCTATCATCATGTTTCACATCTGGTTTGCTCACAAAGGAGACCTGAGCAATGAACAGCTTCAATTTGTCACTCAGAAGGCAAGATTAAAATAAATATATGGCCATATGTGAAAGGGCTGTCAGGTAAAAGAACGTAACCTGGATTCCTTCCTTTATTTTACTGGCATAAGATAGCACAGATCTAACAGCAGGTTCCTCCTCCTCATTTGTTACAATTTCTGAAAGTGGTAATGCTTTATTTAATGAGATGGGTCTACTTCCACTCTGATACTACATGGACACTTTTGCCAAGGTCTTCAAAGGTATTTAGCCTCATAGCAGATTGCAATGGAATCTGAGGCTTGGTCTATAACAGGGAATGAAGTCGATCCCAGAAACGCAACTCCAGCTATGCCATTAGCGTAGCTGGAATTGATGTATCAGGATCAGCGTTGTTCCTGGTGTAGATCAGGGCTCTTCAGGCTCACGCCGACATCCCTTACTCCACGCTATCACATGGTGTACCAGGGTCTATGGCTGAGGCTGGACTGATTTATTTTGCTGCATCTTCACACAATAATTTTCATAATGCAGGTTATTAGCAAATGTACGTTTGGATCCTTCATTAATCATAGCATGAGGCTGGTTTCCTAAGCCACACGAGAAAGTGTTTTCTACTTAACTGCTAGCTGAAATATTTCATATGGAGGAATAGCACAGCAGAAATAATACATGGGGAACTTCCTATTTCAATTTTAGGATCAATAAACATTCATACTAAAATGTGGAAAACTTTCCAGATTTTCAAGCGTTTTCCTGAATAGTTTTGGCTGTCAGAATATTCACAGATAACTAACACAATAGCTGTAGGAATCATAGTGATGGAAACATGCTGCTTTTATTTGTTAAAATGCCATGCATCGCTTTTTTACAATTTGCCCAGCTCTTCTTCTTGTTCTGTTTCTCTGCTATATTTAAAGCCCTGAGGAAAACAGCCCTGCATTTTAAAATGGTTCAATACTTTGGATCAAGAACAGACTGCATTTATCAGCAAGAAGTTCTGTGGCCCCTTAAAGACTAATAGATCTAAGGCAGGTCTACGCTAGGGGACAAGTTTGAAGTAAGAGAGGCAATTCCAGCTATGTTAATTGCACAGCTGGAATTGATGTTCCTTGATTTGAACTTTGGCTCCTTTCCCACAGTGGGAGGTGGACCAGAGAATCTCGCCTATAGGCCTCCCTTATACTGACTGAATTGGCCTCATTAAAAGTGGTGCCACACATTATAAGTAACTCCTCCTTTTGATATGCTCGTACATAGATTTATCCCTACCTCTGTGATTTCCACTCCATGCATCTGATGCAGTGGTTTTTACCCATGAAAACTTTTGCCCAAATAGGTCTGTTAGGCTGTGTCTACACTACCTCCCTACTTCAAAGGGAGGATGGCAAATAGGGTATCCGGAGATTATTAACAAAGTGCTGCGCTTCATATGTAGCACTTCGTGAAGCTAATTCTCCCCCGCAGCAACTTCAAAGTGTTAATTTTGAGGAGTAAAGGGACGTCAAAGTTACCCAGGCACTTTGAAGTAGCGGCGGGCGAGCCGCGGCTACACACGAGCCAGCACTTCAGAGTTTAACACTGCAAAGTTGCCATGGGGGAGAATTAGCTTAATGAAGTGCGGCATATGCATGGCAGCACTTCATTAATAATCCCCCGACACCTTACTTACCATGCTCCCTTCAAAGTAGGGAGCTAGCGTAGACAAGCCCTTAGTCTTTAAGGTGCCATAGGACTACTTGTTGTTTTAGCAGCTAAAGACTAACATAGCTGCCTCTCTTCAACTAACCTGCATTTGGCAAGTAAATAAAAGCAGCTTAGGCTTCCTTAGCATTGCGCACTGACAATTCCAGCTGACCTCAGTGGGAGCTGCAGGTGCTCAGTATCTTTGAAAATAGGTCAGTGGCACTTCAGAATGTTCAAAAAGGCTTTACTGAATTAGGGCCAATTTTATAAACAACAAGAAGTCCTGTGGCACCTTATAGACTAACAGATAATTTGGAGCATAAGCTCTCGTGGGCAAAGACCCACTTCGTCAGACGCCATCTTTAGTTACTTCAGCACGGACTGAGGCTCCACATCTCAGGTTTCCCTTTAAAAAAAAATTAGGCTTGATGATTTCAAATAGTTAGTGGAACTAAAAAGGAGCTTCTGCCTTTGCGATTGTGATAAGACAAGAACATCAAAAAGACGTCAACAGGGAGAAAAGAATTCAAGACGGGTCACTGCCAGGGGTATAAACCGATGAGACTTGCAAAAAAATAACCAAGTTAATAGTTTGCAATCCTGTACCACCTTCTGCCTCAACACAGCTTTATAACACTCCCAAGAGATAGGAAAACAGCATCATGTTTTCATATGAAGTGACAGAATTTGGATTTTTAAATATGACTAGTAATTCACAGTGCCTCCCTGTTTGGGTGCCCAGTTTCAGGCACCTCACATGGGCTGAATTTCACCTCACCCTCTGAAAATCAGATCCCTTTAACAGATGCTGGAAAACATGCATGGCTACAGCTTTTAGAGCATGTCTGTACTTGGGCATCCAAAAATCAAGGCACCATAACTCATTAGTCCTTTTGAGAGTACGGGGAAGTATTTAATAGCAAGCAAAAGGAGAGGATAAAGAAGAAGCAAACCTTTGTGTCTGAGCATGAGGTTTGTGCACTAGATCAGCTTCAGCATCCTAATTCTAGTATGAAATATAAGAAGTTTCATCTGCTTATGCATGACCTCCTCATCGTGTCTTGGACACTGGGTCCCACTGAGGGACATTCTGCAAAGGGCCATTTGGCATAGGAGGAAGTATGTGCTGGAATCAGCGAGTTTATGCACATATACAGCATATTGTCCATCACTCTGTTTGGGCTTTCTGTTGAGTGCTGACCTAAATTGAGAGACAGAGAGAGAAGAGAGCAAGCAGCTGCCCCACCACTGCTGCTCTGTTTTCAGGGAGGATCGAGCCTCCATAATCCCCTCGGATTTTATATCTACCAAAACAGCTTGGGCCCATCAGCAAATTGCAGTGGCATATGGTCCAGGTTTATGAGTAATCTGGCACACGCTTAAGGCATAGAGAGACGTCATCCTTCAGCAAATACAGAAAACATTGTATGTTTTTTTTAAGGATGATATTTAATGCAGTTGATAAAAAAGCTGTGAGCAATGTTTACATTTTAAACCAGGCCTATTTAAACTTCAGCTGCTGTTCTGAAAGCTACATAATAACCAAGTGTAAACAAAAAAGTCAGTCCCATTGTCCTGCATTTGACTTTTTTGTTGTTTAAGACAGTCGCAACACAGCTCCATTGAGCATGAAAGTGTTATTGCATCACTAATACCAGCCTCCACTGCTTCCTCAGCCATGCATTTGGACACTGATTCTCAATACCTAGCCAACGTAGTCCAAGGTTGCCTATCATGGTGTAGAATTTACCCAAAACCAATAGCCTAAACTAGTAACTGATTTCTTACCTGGCTACCTTGTTCATTGGGCACAATTAACATGTCTGTACATTCCTCATAGTTTATGGTCAATACCACAAAAGTTTCTAGAGGGCTACCAGAGAGAAGAACCCCCATTATGCAAAATACTGTGTGAACAGAGTAAAAAGCAGCCCTTCACCAAAGGATTTACAATTTAGATTGCCTAGAGACCCAAAGAATGGGAGAAAGGAATGCTTGCCATCAGCTGGTAGGCAGATCTTGCTAGACATTGAATATACCACTACTAAAGTCTGCCCTGTTTGAGGGCCAGTCTATAGCAATTAAATTGACCCAACTACATCACTCAGGGATGTGAAAAATCCATCCCAGTGAGCAATGCAGTTAAGATGACCTAAGCTCCAATATAGACAGTACTAAGTCAATGGAAGAGCCCACCTTTCTGAGAAGCAGTTGCAACTAAAGTCACAGGGGGGGAGAGATGGGGGATTTGAGCATTGGCCTGCTCAACCCAGGGTTGGGAGTTCAGTCCTTGAAGAGGCCAGTTAGGGTGTCTGGGGCAAATAGATTAAAAAAAGTTGTCGGGGGTGGTGCTTGGTTCTGCTGAGAGGGCAGGGGACTGGACTCAGTGATCTCTCAAAATCCCCTCCTGTTCTGAGACCCTTCATGCCTCTGTAGCAAGTGACTATGTGGAACCACTTGTGACAACTACAGCAGTGTCGTTGTGATGCCGTAGCAGCTTCAGTGTAGACACCACCTGATCTGTTCTCTCCAGCCCATATTCTTTTAGGTATTGTTGCCTCTTTACTCTTCTCCTGAAGTGTAAATGGGGAGCAGATGATCTCCCTCTGAACACCTCTATTATAACATGGTTTTTGACCAATATACAACTATGTAATGGCTCTATGGCAGCCCAGTTCATGGTTTCTGACCTAGGGACCATATTAGATGAGGGGAGAGTGGTGATGGAAGACCACTGTACTTTAGTTACTTTGTGCCCACCCAGTGACCCACAGAAGGCTGAAATAAATTGTGCTGAACAGGACCAGAATTAGGGAAATACAAGGGTAGCTCGTATCCTTTCATCCCCAAATTATTAAAAAAGGGATCGATAATAAGACAAAAGATATCATACTTCCCCTATATAAAACTATGGTATGCCCACATCTTGAGTACTGCGTGCAGATGTGGTCTCCTCACCTCAAAAAAGATATATTGGCATTAGAAAAGGTTCAGAAAAGGGCGACTAAGATGATTAGGGGCTTGGAACGGGTCCCATATGGGGAGAGGCTAGAGAGACTGGGACTTTTCAGTTTGGAAAAGAGGCGATTGAGGGGCGATATGATAGAGGTATATAAAATCATGAATGATGTGGAGAAAGTGAATATAGAAAAATTATTTACCTTTTCCCATAATACAAGAACTAGGGGACACCAAATGAAATTGATGGGTAGTAGGTTCAAAACTAATAAAAGGAAATTTTTCTTCACACAGCGCACAGTCAACCTGTGGAACTCCTTGCCCGAGGAGGCTGTGAAGGCCAGGATTCTATTAGGGTTTAAAAAAGAGCTTGATAAATTTTTGCAGGTTAGGTCCATAAATGGCTATTAGCCAGGGATAAAGTATGGTGCCCTAGCCTTCAGAACAAGGGCAGGAGATGGATGGCATGAGATAAATCACTTGATCATTGTCTTCTGTTCTCCTTCTCTGGGGCACCTGGCATTGGCCACCGTTGGCAGATGGGATGCTGGGCTGGATGGACCTTTGGTCTGACCCAGTATGGCCATTCTTATGTTCTTATGTTCTTATGTTCCTGAGCCAAACTCAGGAAAGGAAGAACAGAGACTCATGCCCTCTGGCTGACAAATTTCTCAGAGAGAGAAGGTAGGTGAGATGATCTCTCTCATTGGGCCAGCTTCTGCTGGTGAGAGAGACAAGCTTTCACATCCCATCGAGCACTCCTTCACGTGGAACAGTGACCTGAAGCACTGCATGGTTCAAAAGCTGGTCTCTCATCAGTGGAAGTTGGTCCATTGAAAGGTGTCACTTCACCCAGCTGGCCTCCCTAATATTCCAGGACCTACATGATCACAGTTACAGTGTACAGTCATGTCTTGATTTACACAAGGGTTGTGGTCCCACACACCCTCATGTGACTCGAGTTACTCATAAGTCAGGGAGGACAGCGGATTATCCCCCAGCGGGATGCACATTCTGCAGCTGGGGAAGCAGCCAGAACACCTGGAGCGCCTTTTGAAAGGTAAGTCCTGGGCTGGGGGAGCAGTTGGGGAGGGTTAAGCCAGGGAGTGGGCTGGGGCCCTGGGAGGGGAGGGTTAAGCATGGGGTGAGTTAGGGCTGCAGGGGGTGGAGTTGAGCAGGAGCCACGCACAGGGTGGGGGGCCGCTGAACCGAGGCAAGGGGGCGTTAAGCTAGAGCCACACATGGTGTTGGTGAGGTAGAGCCACGTTTTGGGGGGGTTTGAACCAGGACAGGGGTGGTGAGCTGGGTCTCAGGTGGCTTGAGCCAGGGATGGCAGGTTTGAACCAGAGCTGTGCATGGGGGCAGTGAGACAGAGCCAGGTGAGAGCATTGAGCCTGAGCTATGAGTGAGGGTGGTGAGCCAGAGCTGTGGAGGGTTTGAACTAGGGCCTGGTTTTTTTTTTCCTCATTTTGCTTTGGTCAGGTCTCAGTGAAGAAGTGGTGGAAAAATTTTCTTTTCAGACAGTCTTTGACACTGTTCATGATACAATGTCCATCTTGAGTCACAGATAAGTCTCTTGCTCCTCCTCTTGTTGATCTACAGAGTTCACACAAAGGTGGGAAGTCGGTGATTTGAACAGCTACAATTTCTATTTGGTGAGGAAATGGGAACAAAATATCTCAAAAATAATTTTCCCGATAATTAAGTAAGTAGAATTCAAAGATCCAAAAAAACCAAACTATTTAAAATGACTGATGGAAACCCAGCACAATCCTGTCCTGGTACATAACTGGGACTCCCAGCCCCTCACCAGTACCAATAAACACAGATGCCGAGAGCCATCAAATATAGGTTTGCTCAGACCATTCTCGAAATTCTTATCTTTGAGACTAAAGAGGAGGCTCAGTCTTTACAATGGGATAAATTCAGTCTTAAAGTAACCTCACTGCTGCAAATAAAGCAGAGAGGCAGCAGAATCCAAAATGTACAGATCTGGCACCAAACTTTCGCAGAGCTCAAAGCTATTGGATACAGGGTCTGGCCGCATGTCTAAAACAAACTATGCATTATTTTCTTTTAATCCCCAAAGGCAGGAAGGGAGAACATTCTAGTGAGGCTTAGTTCACAGGAAGATAATTTCCTTCTCTCCTTGGAAAAGACACCTGTTGCTACAAGTTCACCTTCCCTGTCTTGGCTGCAAGGCAGATATTATGGATTTAGGAAAGCAGCAATAGTTTGACTTGACAGAAGAGGAAGTGAGGTCTGACATTGGTTGCTTTTGCTTGTTAGCGTATAGTGGGTGCTCCTGGTATGAGAAGCATTGTAATGGGTGCAGTCCAAGGACACCCATGGGTAGGTTGCTAGACTCCCCATCTTGCCAGCTTAAAAAGTAAAGGGCTGGGAGGGAAGAGGGAAGAGGGAATGTTTCACAAAGAGTTATTTGAGAATGCATCAACGATCAAAAAGAAGACTCAGCTGCAGACTTTGGGGTAGGAACTCTGCCCGTCATCGCTCACTTAAAATAGCAGTGCATGTTCACCCCAGCATTCAGGGAACTCCTGAACTTTTGGGCCCCTTTGTTGGAGTTCCAGCAAGCTGCTTTGGAAACTGAATTGAAAAATCAGAAGACTTGTCTAACAACCTGTTAAACAGCCTAGGGCATGCATAGCAGAGCACCATCTACCCTACCATAAGTTCCAGGGAGAAGTGGGGTTTTCATCTGAATCACTAACAAACATCAGCTGCCTCTGGTGAACAAGATCTTATGTTTCTGTAGGAAATTGTGCTATAGTAATTACTTCCCACCAGTTCCTAAAAAAACCCACTCCAAATGGCTTGTGTCCACCATTGTCAGGAAATGAGGTAATAATCTAGTGAACAGATTCCCCACTTTATAAAACAACCCAAACCTTAGGGAGGTTGAAGTGGCGCTAACCGCCCTATGCTATACTCATTTTGCCTGGATTTGTTTGTTACATGAAGGTGAGGTTCAGTGGTTTTTTTGGTGCTCGCTAGAGTTAATTGAGCCCTGAGTGTTTTAAAATTGCATCCTGGAATTTTAATTGGATATCAGATCATTTACTTTCCCCTGCAAAGGCTACGTAGACAATTTTTAGAGGAATCCCAGGTGAAAAGTGCAAAATCGCCTGCTGTATCCCTGAGTTTGGAGAGAAGTTTGCTTGGGGTATGAGTCCCAACACACCAACACAGGGAATGCATGAATCTATGCATTGGGCCTTACAGCTTAGCTACACCACTCCTGGCCATGTCACTGTGCAAAAATTTCAATCTATGGAGGCATGAAGGGCAAAATCTGCTAATGGAAGCAGTGAAGGAATGGAGTCTAGGCAGGAGGATGTTATGGGGAGCTTCTCCCTTGTCTGAGCTCCAAGTCCAGATGCTGAGAGAAGATGCTTCCTCCCCTGTGTCCCTGGCAGAGTCTGTCTCGCTGTTATGAGTAACTGGTGTGATGGGCTGGATCACAAAAGTCCCCTTGGTCTCCCCCAGCCAAGGCACAGAGTTTGGGTAACCACCCCTAACACAGCAACACAGGCACTCAATCAGCTCAGTTTTGAGAGGCCTCAGCTATGAGGTCTTTGTCAACACCAAGGAATCCAACCTCCCCTAGTCTTACCCTGTGTAAAAGTTCTACACAGAGAAAGCTCCTAAAGATGTCGGCCCCCTTTATCAATGAAAAAGAGATATGCACTTTGGTTGCTTTCCCCCACCCACAGGTAACAAATATTTACACTGGGCTTGAGGATAAATAGAAGTGTTTTTATTTAAATATAAAAAGAAGAATTTAAGTGGCTCCAAGTAAAAACAGACAGGTCAAAGTAAGTTACTAAGACTAAATAAACAAAACAGGCCAGCTAATTGTAATCCACTACGAAACTTGTTACATGCAAATTCTTACTATAAACAGTTGTTCTTGTCTCAGGCCAGTGTTGATTTTATTCACACCGGGGCTCAGCAGCTTTGCCTTCTCCCTTTTGCTACACTGATTTGTTTCCAGATCTCTTTATGTGTATGCTCAGGGTGGGCAGACAATTTTTCAAGCCAACTGAAGTCAAATACCTGATTGTTTTCTGTTCTTTGAAGAGACTCTCTCTTCGTTTGGTCTTCCCATCGCTGTGGAAAAGTACAGGTTTAAGATGGATTTCAGGACCAACTGGCATGGTCACATGTCATTCTAGGACCAGCCACAGGAAAAATAAAACCAGTCACATGTTGTTGGTTTGACTACTGAAACATTACATTCCTAAAGTATCATTAATGGTCCCCATTAGCATATGCAGAATTAAAATAGATTCACATTTCATATTTCTAACTTCACATACAAGAATGATACATGCACAGAAGTCAGATAAACACAATCAGCAGCTTGTAGCTTTTAAAATGATGTTACATGACCTGTTTGCATAAAGTATCTTCAAGTTATGCATATTCATATTAATAAGCCAATTTTCATAAAGCATGGGGTGAGCTCCCTGACAACCAGGATTGGTGTAGCAGAGTGCAATCATTTAGTCAGGAAAGTACGTCTACCACTGATTGTAGGGGATTCATCATTTTGAACAGAATGCAATTCTTAGTGTTGGTGCTGGGTAAGATGGATATGGGGCTGGATCATGGATTGAAACTATCGAGCACCCTACTTTTGTATCACATAATATCATTGTGACAGCTATGCAGACGCTAGCAGGATTAATACTGATTACTAAACAGTGTCAAGTAACAGAGAGGTAGCCGAGTTAGTCTGTAGCTTCAAAAACAAGAAGTCTGATGGCACCTTATAGGCTAACAGGTATTTTAGATGATAAGCTTTCATGGGCAAAGAAGTGGGTCTTTGTCCATGAAAGCTTACGCTCCAAAATGTCTCTTAGTGTATAAGATGCCACAGAACTTTTTGTTGTTTTTAAACAGTGTGGCTGTGGCCACACCTGGCCAAAACTTGGAATGGCCATGCTCATGGCAAAATCAGAGCACACTAATGAGGCACTGAAATGAATATTCAGCACCTCATTAGCATGCTGCCGGCCATGGCACTTCAAAAGTGCCATGTTTTGCTCAGGTGCAGCTCAGCTACCTGGGGGTCCTTTTCGAAAGGACCCCGTAGACTTTGAAATCCCCTTATTCCTAGCCGCTGACCGGCAGAAGGGGATTTCGAAATGTTCAGGGTTCTTTTGAAAAGGCCCCCGTGTAGACAAGTCGCATGCGATCCAAATGCAGCACTTTCAAAGTGCCGTGGCCAGCAGCGCGCTAAAGAGACGCTGAATATTCATTTCAGCGCCTCGTTAGTATCCTCCAATTTGGCCCTTAATATGGCCATTTTGGGTTTTGGCCAAGCGTGGCCACAGCCTGTCAGTGATTAAGGAACAGAGAAGAGCCTACATGGGGGTAGGTTTTAAAAAGTAAATACTTTTAGGCCAACCCAATTTGAAAACAGAACAAGTGAGCATTTCATTCCTTTTTGAGCAAACGATTTATGTCCTGATGTGGCTGTCTGGATTACCGAGCTGCACGTTGTAATCATGTCAGTCTGTCATGCATACATTTATGAACTTGAAACTAATATGCAAGTAGGGGAGTATGCAACCTTGTCACACTGTAAAAGTACAATGATGAGAACAGAAAACATGGCCTTGAGGTTTTCTTTGCTTACCTGGTTTCCACTGGCAGCTATATAATTAAATAAGATAACTATATCCACATCTAATGAGATGAAAAATGGACCTCCTAGAACATTTGCGTTTTATCATCCACTGAGTAAGGTGGTTGTTATTGCAGGAAGCAAAGATTAGTTTTTATCAAAAGACAGGTTTATTCATCTAATATGTTCATACTTAAAGACATACCACCTTTCCCTGTTCTGTCGAGAAGCGGGTAGGAACTCCAGGGTGGTTCTGTTTTTATAATGGAGGCACTCACGTAAATCAATCAGTGTAGGAATACTTTTCTTTTTTGTCAAACTGCTCTGTATTAAAATGCTTATACATTACTTTTGTCAATGCACTTTCATTCACTCACCACCTGGGTGAATTATTTTTATTGCTCTCGTCTTCTAAGTTATATTTCACTCTTCCTGTGAAAGAAAATAAAGACTGATAGAAGAAAAATTAAAATAGACTTCATGGATGCGATTTTTCAGAAGTGCTCAGCATTGGCCTAGATCTGTTCCCCTTGAAAACATTGAAAGTTTGACCAGTGACTGCAATGGGAGTAGAGTGAAACCAATACTGGACAGTCTGGAAAAAAAGCCATGAAAAATCCTTATGTTATTTCACATACCTGTGCTCACCAGTGAAGGGTCAAAGCCTACTCTGATGTGTGCAAATGATCATGGTTCTAATGCATAGAATCTTAGAATACTAGAACTGAAAAGGACCTCTAGAAGTCATCAAATCCAGTCCCCTGCACTCATGGCATGACCAAGCACCCTCTACATCATCTCTGACAGATATTTGCCTAATCTACTCTTAAATATCTCCAATGATGGAGATTCCACAACCTCCCTAGGCAATTTATTCCAGTGTTTAACCACCTTGAGAGGAATTTTTTCCTAATGTCCATCCTAAACCTCCCTTATTGCTCCCACTGAGGCCCTTTTGGAGATCACCTATGAACGTCTGATGGCAGAATCTAGCTCAACTCTTTGTCTAAATAGCACTGATCTTGGAACATTATGTTGATTTACATGTAGAAATACTTGAATATTAAATGTGTTTTCCATTACGGACAGTACTGTTTCTTTTGCTGTATACGGACAATCAACAACATGAAGAAGGCCTCAGCTGGGTCTCCAACAACCTCTTCTAGTTACACACAAACATGCCAACCCTAACTCTATAAACACCAGTGCTGTTTTTTTGCGGCATGGAGTGTGGTAAGTACCACTAGAGGTCTTAAACTATTCCTAGCCTTATAGGTGGCATATTTGTACCTTTAGAAGCTAACACAGGAGAGAAGTTACACGTGGAAAAAAAATGTGTTTCCATCTTCTTTTTACTTCTAGGACTCAGTCTTTGGTGATGAGTTTTAAGGAGAGTTGAGTGCAAGAGCTGCTAAGCATGTTGCAGGTGTGTGACCTCATAAAAGAAAACAAATAAAGTAGGTATCCATAGATTGAGTGTGTTTTTGGAGCAGTTTATGGCACACTGGATTAGTGCATGCCTGCTAGAATGGTCTACTACAGTGCCTCCATGCCAAAGGTCCAGAGCAATAGCCCCTGCCTTAATTCTCTTACCATTTTAACATGGAAGAAAGACAGAGTGCTGGAGTAGAAATAGGTTCAATTTATTTACACAAGGTCACACACAAGCTCAGTGGCTGAGTTGGGAAAATAATCCAAGTTTCCTGAAGAAACTTTGTTTCTTCACAAAATTCTGCAGGTTTATTCATCATATGGAATGACACCAAGTGCTCTTTCCTCTAAATACTAGTTTCCTCTAAGAAAAGGAGACATAAGGGAGATGCTGGGTGATTTAAAGCTGTCTTCATTTCAGCGTATTAGGACATTTTCCTAATATCATATTCATAGAAATTTGGGACCATGCAATAACGTTTGTCTAATATCAGGCCAACAGGCTTTTAGTTTCCACACTTTCAGTTTCTCTAGGTACGTTTACACTGGAGAGTTTTGTCAACAAAACTCGTGAAGTATCCACGCTAAAACTGCCATGAGGGAGAATGCCTTTCCTATCAGAATCTGTCAACAAAAAATCTGTGTGGACACTCTAGGGGGCCTTCCTTTGGCAGACAGGGCTTCCAGGTCACCAGGCAGCCCTGTCTGCTGTGCTTCCAGCTGGCCATTCTGTAGAGAGAGGACCAGTCAGTCTGTGGTGGATCCAAAAGAGTGGATCACTTTTTCAATCTACTTTGCTGTCCGGCTGCAATCTCTCAACAGTAGTGTTGTTGGAAAAGATCTTCTGACAGTATCTTCTGTCAACAGATTGCTGTAGTTTAGACATAGCATGAGAGTTTAGGGTGAGACACCTGGGCAGGAGAAGACAGGGCTAGGGAAAACTCTCTAAATCCAGTCCTAAGGCTCACCATTTTTAGAGTATATTGTAAGAGTCTTTTTTTTTTTTAAAGAGTAAACCTCCACAATAACAGAAGCCAAGATGTGGTAGCAGCAATAAGGAGGAAGCAACACTGGTAGGCGTGCTAAAATAAACTCCACTAAAGAGAAACCCATTCACCTAAATTGTACTTGTCTATCAGATTTTAAGCTGATTGGTGCCTTAGAACCCTGGGTTGGTTTGCTGGCAGATAGACACATTAGATACAGACAGACACTGTGACTTACACTCAGCCCTAGTTAGTAAATCAAGCATCCTTACATCATAATTGCATGAGGGATTTTCCAGGTTTTCAGTTCTTCTATGTGGTACTCCTTTCTTTCAAACCAATATTCCAGTAAGTGTGCCTGGTTCTCTCTCTCTTACAGACAATCCCTACTGCAGGGATCAGTTTTGGGGCTGACCCTGTTTGATATCTTCATGAACAATTTAGATAATGACATACAGTGCCCCAGTTTGCTGTCGCTGGTAAAAAGGCACAACTGAGAAAGCCAAAAGGGGTTAACCTATTTTCAAATTGGCCTGTTCTCTGTAATGGAATGCTTTGGAATTAGTTCAGCAGCAAACACCAGGTGTGATTCCAGCATTTTGCACCGCTAGAGAACCAGAGCCTTGATGAGCTTTATAGGCTAACAGAAATCTTGGAAGAGACAGGAGGCTTTCTGTGGAAAATGGGTTTTCAGGGCCAGCTGAAGGACAAGATGTTCAAGATCATTGCTTTAAAATAATTTCAGCTGCCATTAATGTTGAGCAAAGAAGAAAAGAAAACCCAAGGCGGTTAAAGGATGATTAATTCTGAGTTTGGACTGCAATTTGAAAGAACTATATTGTGAAGTGAGCCTTTTCCAACTTGTATCTGAACGACTGGAGCCTCATGTAAAACACTTCTTCCACTATCATCCTGGTGGCGTTCCACTTTTATACCATATGTTCATTCTCATCCAGCACTGTGAACTGACCTTGAAGCCAAATATACCCTAAGAAAGAAAGAAGCATGTCGCAGTAAAATACTTTCAGGTATCATTAGCATCCCATAGTATATTTAAGGGCAGAGAAAAAGCCTTCATTTTGGGCTAAAGGAAACTTTTGGATTAAAGAAGTGGGACTCAGGTTTCCATCGTCTTTGAGCCCAGATCTTGGACACGGGGGGGCAGGTTGTCAGCATAGAGGCAGTTGTCTTTCTCTGGTCCTATGCTGCCTGGCAGACATGTATTTCTAGCAGTTGTGTGTCTGCTCTAGCTTACACCAGCAAACAAACTTTGCCTCTCCGCCACAGCGCCACCCGTCCTATCACACCTCCAGTTCAGCTACCATTAATTCACAGAAGTCTGAAGACATAAGATAGGCAGAGATCACAAACTC
This sequence comes from Carettochelys insculpta, assembly GCF_033958435.1. Classification (NCBI taxonomy): domain Eukaryota; kingdom Metazoa; phylum Chordata; order Testudines; family Carettochelyidae; genus Carettochelys; species Carettochelys insculpta. Next base: position 126,008,555 of record NC_134140.1, on the reverse strand, counting down.
ACCCTAGAAGAGACTATTCTGTTGAATACCATATAACATGTTTGATCAACGTGATTATTTTACACTGTCCCAAATGGTCTGCAAGAAAGGAAAAAAAAATCAATCTGCATATATTTTGATTTCTGTGCTCAAGAGTCTGATCCTTAATTCAGATTCTTGAACCAAAAAGGAGTAAGTTTGTATAGCAGACAACTTTCCATGCTACTGGAAATACCAGTTCTGAAGCACCACAAAAAGATGATTCTGCACAAGAGATTGGACAGTAGAATTTAAAACACTGAACAACTTCCTTTTGTTTCTAGGTTTCTTTATAATTTTTCAGTTTGGGAACAAACTTTTTACAGTTTTGGGAATAAATTTTAATGCTGGTGAGATTAATATTTAAAAAAAATCTTCAAATTCCTGAAACGTTACAAAAAAGGCTAAATTTTTCATGAATCGTTGCTTGAAAACTTCCCCCAGCTTCCAATCAGCTGTATAACTACATAAAAAAAATTGAGTTTTAAATTTTTTCAATGAATAAATACAAATTTCTCACAAAATTTTTCATGACAAATTTATCCTTTTTTTATTTTTCCCTACCAGCACTGGTAAGAGTATTGTGGATAGATTATTTGCCCTGGTCTAATATAGTTTTGTTTCAATAAAATCATCCATCACTGTGGTATATGAGATCCAGACCCGAAGGCTGTGTCTAGACTAGCCCCCAACTTTGAAGGGGACGTGGTAATCAGTGTGTTGGGAGATTACCAAAGAAGTGGTGCGGTGCATATGCAGCACTTCATCAGGCTAAATCTCCCCCGCGGCAACATCCAAGTGTGAAGCTTCGAAGTGCCGGCTTGCGTGCAGCCACGGGTACTTTGAAGTGCCTGCATTCCTTTGAAGTCCCTTTACTCCTCCCTGCAAGCTGGCACTTGGAAATGTCACACTTGGAAGTTGCCGCGGGGGAGATTTAGCCTATCGGAGTGCTGCGTATGCACCACAGCACTTCATTAGTAATCTCCCAACACCCTAATTACCATGTCCCATTCAAAGTTGGGGGTTGTCTAGACACAGCCTAAAAGTAGTTAGGCATCTATCTCCCCATGTGCTTGGTCGTGACTTGTAACACTGCTCTCTAGTGATGTGTCTACACTAGCAAGTTTTTCCCAAAAAGCCGTGGCTCTTTTGAAAATCCCACTGAGTGTCTACACACAAAATCAATTGCTTTGATCTTAAACTGGAAGAATGCAGAACTTTTTCTGGTGGCCCTCTTCCTCTCCCAGATGGGGAAAAGCACCTTTTTCCAAAAATTTGTTTAAGAGAAAAATGTGTGTAGATGCCCCAGGGACTCTTTTTTCGCAAGAACAGTCCTCAGAGCACCAGATTTTTCAATTTCTGCCCCTGTCCCTGGAAAAGAGCAGGGGCTGTGTAGATATTCGCTATCGAAAGAGTGGATTGATTTTTTCGATTCACTTTTTTTGTGTGTGGATACACTCTTTCAAAAAAATTTTTTTTCAGAATATATCTTCTAGAAGACCTTCTTTCAAAGAATCACTGTAGTGTAGACTTAGCCTCGGGTAGGAACTGCTGATGGTAAGATGTTGGAAGTATTTCTTCACACAGTGCACAGTCAACTTGTGGAACTCCTTGCCCAAGGATGTTGCAAAGATCAACACTTTCACAGAATTCAAAAAATAACTAGATAAATTCATGGAGGATAGATCCATTAATACTTATGAGCCAGGATGGGTAGAAATGGTGTCCTTAGCTTGTGCCAGAAGCTGGAAATGAGTGACAGGGGAGGGATCACTTGATCACCTGTTCTAGTCAGTGCCTCTAGGTCATCTGGCATTTGCCACTGTTGGAACACAGGAGACTGGGCTAGATGGACCTTTGGGCTAACTCGGTATGGCCAGTCTTATGTTGTTTTTATGTTTTGTAGTTGTTTTGTTGTGCAAACTAGAAGGAGAGCTTTTTGTCCAATTCTGGCACAAATATTTATGTTGAGTTTTACCATTCCAAATTAACTTCTGTATTATTACTTGTGGAATAAAGAACAACTTGGCCGAAACAGGCTCTTTATGAACTTGGAGTGGAAACAACTGGTCACTGTTTTTTGACTGACATGTTTTCTTTGATCAGCACACAGGCTTTTAATAGTACAAATGATCAATGTTGTTGAATCATACGTCAGATCCATGATTCTCAGTAACAGGCAAGGAGCCTGGAAACACACATATGCCTAACTTTGAGTGTTTGTAGACTAGGGCTTTATGCAGGTGTAAATTATGAGTAATTGCACTGAAGATAGTGTAGTACCAGCCATAAAAACCTATAAGTGAGATTAGAATCAGTCTCCAGGATTCTATTTATGAAAAAGTGTCTGTGGAAAATGACGCAGAACAAACAAGTGAAAAAGCAAGTCAGAATCAAACAACATCAATATGTTGCAAACATGTAGATTAACGGTTTGCTCTTGCAGAAGGGATGGGCTGTCCATGTTACCTGGTAGGAATTATTACAAATTTCCTGCCAAAAAAAGAAATTGCAGAATATAGTGGGCCTTTTGTATTCAAAGCCTTCCATTATATTTAAACAATTATTACAGCAGGAAATTGACAAGCGCATCAAAGGACCCACTAGTACCATTAAACAGATGGCACCTACTCAAGACCCAAAAATATATAACAATTTTCACTGAGCCAACACAAAACAAATTTGTGAAATAAATTAGTGCTTGCCAGGTCTACTAAGCCTCTTACTAGAAATTATGACAAAGTAATTCTACAACAGCATGAGAGATAGTTAGGAGACATTCATTAGCTAATAGAGCATTTACTATACTACTCATTTAGCATAATCTCTTTACTTTCTTGATGCATATGTTTCTACCTGATTTAATTTTTCTCTAGTTGATATCTAGTTGTTCTCACTTCATCTTGGCATTTGGTGCCATTTTGTTCATCGCATTTTCAAATTCAGCTTTTTGGGCCAAATACCTTTCTTCGTAGAAGGTGAATAGCAAAAATGCCTATTTACCTCTCGGGACAAAGTGCAAGAGTGGGTTTCACCAAAATTCATTTCACTCTTTCCTCCTGTTCTCCAAACAGGGCAGGAAAAAAGACATGAGGCATAACAGGAACAGATGTTCTGAGGTCACAAACCCCCAACAAGTCTATTTAAGGTGGAAATTTTTGAAGTGCTCAAAGTTGGCCTAACTTTGCTCCCACTGAAGACAACACTCTCAGACCCTGATCCCTTAGGTTTCATGCTGCTGAAATGACCTCTAGAAAGGCAACTGGGAGTGTATTTCCTGCGGTTGAAATTTATATTTGAATAAATAAAAAAAAATGAAGGGTTGTTCGTTAAGTAATATATGACTCTAATAAGATGCACATCATTCTTTATGGCAATCACCCCCTAAAATAATTTGCTTTTCTGTTGCATATCTTCTCTCAGTCTCACATATATTCTCTTTGCAGACATTAGGTTCTTTGTTGCAGGGACCTTGGGCTATTCCTGCTCTCAGAGCCAGACAATATATGCATTTCGGGCAGGAAAATCTACAGGAACGAAGAATTGTGTATGTAAGCAGTCCAACCTGGCCTTTCTTTCACTGATGTAAATTCAGAATCACTTCATTCTAGGTAATAGTGTTATTCTAAACTAACACCAGAGTAAATCGTGCCTCTTGTCTTTATGCATGCCTATAAAACGACATTGCTAATCTGTCTCTATATTTTTGGCTTTGCATGCTACGTCATAAATAATTGTAACGAGTGAAAGATGTTCTGTTTGTTAGAGATGGGTCCAATACAAAATTTTGAATCTTAAATACCTGTAAAGTTAGGGATGTTCAAAATCCAGATTTGAAATTTATGTCTGGAACCAATTTCTATTTTTCAGAATTTTTACCTCAAGGTCAGATTATGTAAAGTTTTAGTACAAATAGGTTGAATTTCACAATCAATTGCAGCCCACACTGGATTGCATCTTCCCTTTTCATATTGAGAACTGATTTACAGCAGACCCACACAAAGTCTAGCTTGGCTAACTTCCAAACCTGAGTAGTCTCATCAAAAAAGAAAACAACAACAAACAAAAACCCCAAGGATCTAATAAGTGGGTGTTTTAGTGTAGTCTCATATAAGTAAATCTAAATTATTGCCACAAACTGAGGCCTCAGCTCAGAAGATGAGTTAAGCATGTGCTTAATGCTATTCAGGGAGACATGCAAGCACATGTGAAATACAGGTGAGACATAGTTCTAGCCCACTGGCCTCAGCAGAAATGAAAATATATTTAAATGCTACCCTGAACAGGAAGGTACCTGTGAACTGAGGGCTGAACTACCTCCCATTCTATGAATGTTACCATAAACAATTTGAAAACTAACTGCTGAAAATACCATAGTGTTATGTTTGAGTTTTTAGGTAGGACTGAGCTGTGATCAGTGTTCCCTGTAAGCTAAGTGCTTGGGTGGCTGCCCAGGAGAGATTCAGGAGCTGCACAGCTGATTAGCCAAGCAGCATGTGGTTCTATTGGTGGTGCACATCCAGACATGCCTTAGAGCACATAAAATTTATTCCGCACACAGAAAGAAAAAAATAAAGGGAACATTGGCTGTGATAACTTTTGTCATACTCAGAGGGACATTCAAAGGGATGCTCTGTACTTCTCAAGATCATGATCACAGGGCACAAGGTATAATCCTGTCGGGCACCAATGTCCCAGTTCATCAAAGCACTCAAGCGTGTTCCAAGTTGTGCGGCCATTGCAATGGAAACAGCATTTTGCATTGCAAAAGAGACACTCAGCAGCTCTCTGAATCAAGCCCTATACCCCTAAACCGTAACCTTTCACAGAATTTTAAAATTCCAATAGAAAATATAAAGCCAGGTGGTGGTTTTTATCATCATTGCTTTGCAACGTGCTAGAAAAATAAAACAATTCGAAGAAGACAAGAGCATTATTATTTAATAACGAGAGACCATTCAAACCAATGGTAGGAAACATATTGTGCCTTTCCACTGGTAAAAAGTATAATCAGTATTGTCCATTAAGTTTATATTTCTCCAAAGTCAAACCAGCAAATGAAATACAGGCACATTCCATTGTGGCCTATCTCCAGCTGCTGGAAAAAATACCATGGCAAAAACGACTGCAAGTTACTTCTTCAGAACTGAGTTTCCTCTAAAAGCACATGAGGGGAGGGGAGGGTAAAGGGCAAAACAAAACACACATAATGGTTTTCACCTTGTTAAAATATATTAATACAAGTTTATTTACTAAGACGTGTTAAAAAGTGAAAATAACACACACTACAGTTTGGAAACTCCACTTATTATTAGTACAGGTGAGCGATGGTACTTTGCCCAAATGGCAGGATCTGTAAGCATGACTCAGAACAGTTGTTCAGGAAGTCTTAATTCTGCCACAATTTCATTTTTAAAAATTACTCATATTTTGTTCATAGACACTTTTTGAAAAAAAGTCAAGTGAACTAATATCAAGAAAATAACATCACTGTATGCTGAATTAAGGAAGCTTGGAACAAAAGAAATAAGATACAGTTGTTCTCAAGAGTATAAAACAACATCAGGGACTGACACCAGTGAATCATGGTTTTCACACAATATTTGTGACGAAGAACGCACTTGAGTTGTGGCATTTCAAAAAAAATTCCTTCCCTGCTTTTGCCTCAGCTCAAACGGTCTCCTGTTCCATAAACCCCTGGATTATTTTTTGATGAAAGCTGTGGTTCTTAAATTAAAAGCTGACTGAAATGGAATGCTCTCAAGATTCCATTTCATTTGGTCACTGATGAATCACAACTTTTGTCATCAAAATGTTTACAATAAAAGAAAACATTGCATTTAGGATGCTTTATTTGTTAAAATATGTTGCCTTCTATGATACAGCTGCTGTAATTGTTTGGTTTGCTTGGTGAGGAAAAAGCCCCGACAGGATAGGCTGCCAGCATTTCGACCTGTCCTGTGCATTATTCCCTTAGGAAGATGTTTCTCTGATGCACTTTTCTTTTCTTTTCTTTTTTTTTTTTTTGGTGTCATTCTCATACATGACACGCTAAAGCATTTTACTTTTCTCAGGACTTGGAACATCAGTAAATTTTGATCTTTTTTAACTAAACAAATTGACAACAAAGTGCAATAGATGAATCTTCTAAAGCTATGGCGTTTTTTTAATAGCTTGTACTTTAAAATTTAAAAAGTAGCTTTCTACAAAGTAGTATTTGTGGACATTTTAAATTATTGTGGAATCCAATATAATGACACTTACTCCAGCTTTCCATTGTAACTGGTAGCATATGTGTAAAAAAAGTTTCCTGTCCATTGGAATTGGTCAGTCCACTCCATAATCAATTTGCATCCACTATGTGATGTAAACACACTTTTGTGACAAAAGTGGAGCTCATTTACAAAGCTGGTGATAATGCAGACTAGTCATTAGATTTACAGTGAAGCAAAATTCATGATGAATTGTTAAATTTGCTGTGTGAAGCAATATTATATCTCAGTATGAATTATTAATACCATCTCAAGTATTTTTAATGGAAATGCAGTTGGAAATGAATTTAAAATATTTTTGTTTCAAATCTGTTTTACACTGATTTTTATGTTTTGCAATTTTATTAATATTCCTTAAAATTTATTTTATGATACCCTTTCCCCTCCTTCAAGTCCAAAATATTACATCCCAAAAGCTAATTCAGTATCCAAACCACAACATATAATACACAGAAACCTGAATCCATTTTTAAAGACTGTGTTGGAATGATATTCCTCTGGTCTATTTTCTTACGTGTATTAGAATACAGTATAAATACATGAGCCCTTTATAATTAGCTGTTTACTTCACATAACATGGAAACCAGAGCATGTGTTCATGGATAATAGTGTATCTCAATGGAGAAAATATATTTATTTACACTCCTGTCTTCCATAAATTTGATGAAAACTCTCCCAGGAGTGGGTGACCTAAAATAATTTCACATGTAAAAGGTTACATTACCTAATGCCTCTAGATGTGCTGTCATCTACATTTCCTCCCTGTATTTACCTACATTACATCAAAGTAATAGCGTGCATCCTCCTCAATTTTTTTTTCTTTTTTAAAAAACATGTTCTTTTAGCTGTACACTTCTCCGGACACCATTTTAATGTGACTGTTTTCCAAAATTACGAGTGACCCTGTTGTGCAGTCTAAAACAAACATTAAGAGTGTAGAGCATGATGTGTTACATAATGTGATACACAAAAGGTTTCATCACATTAAATGACAAATTGCATAACATTGGTTATTTTAGTTTTATTCCCTTTTTTTGGATTACAGTTACTATGTATATATTTGGCAAATCATGTTAAGTAAATGTTAGTTTGTGTCACTGTAAACCAGTGGGTTTTAATTTTTTTCTAGTAAATTCTTCCTTAAAATATATAATGACGGACATCCCACCTTCCATAATAATGAAGATTTTAAGATTTGCTTGTCAAAGGAGTCAAACATGTAACATAGCATATAATTTAGAAGGGGAAATCAATGCAGAAAACTGAAAGGAAATTCTGCTCATCATCAACTGTTCTATGAAAAATTCAAAATGCCAGTGTTTTTTAATAATCCTGGGTAGACAGCCATAGAGAACAAGACATTCTCATGTAATTTACATTCATATGGCTATGTTAGAAAAATGGTTTCATGCACAGAAGATATGTTACAAAAAACTTCCTAAAATATTGACTTTGGTTTGAAACATACATTGACTATTTTATCCAGTAAAATTGGCTTTTTATGTGTATTGTTTGTAAACAAAGAAGACTATATTCTATGTACCTCAAAGTAGATGTGAGACCGTGTAAAGTGGAAAACAAGGGTTTATTTTTTATTTTCTGCTTGATTAGTCTAAAAACTTCTGCCTGTTCTGCTTCCGCATTCTGGAGGTGAAGGTGAGACCACAACTCTGTTTTGATAAACCTATTTTATTTGCTTGGCATCTTGATTTAAGAAATAAAGACTATGGAGTTAACCCTTGGCTTGAAATCAAATAAAGATTTGCTTGTGGTTGGTCTGTATGGGAAAAAATACCACCCTTTTGTCCAGAAACACAGCAAGTCATTACTCCTCCCCTTCAAAAGAAAAAAAAAATCCCATCGTGGCATTGGTATCAGTGCTAGAATTCCATGAATGCTACTCTACTGAAAGCTCTTTTGGCATGTTGCTGTTCTATTTATATTGTGAATGCTACATAACATACACACAGGAGCATCTCATACATTTTAAACAGTTGTGGGATAGACAGTAGCCCTTTGAGTTTGCCTGTGACCTGCCTTGTTGGAAAACATGTGATGTCAGAGGAAGGTGAGTCTATCATTTGAAATTGGTAGCTAGGGAGACTGTAAAGTCAGCAAAATAATGATTTAACTGCAAAAGGAGTAAAAAAAGAAATGATCACAGAAACTTATATAAGAATTTTATTTATCTTTGTGCACACATGGCTGATGATGATGATGCTACCAGTGACATAAATAGACTCAAGCAGAAGAGGTTAGCAAGTGGATATGTGTAAAGGCGTCTTTGGACAGTGCCGCAAATTTGGACATCGACCAAGAGAATTATTTGTGTCCTTTGCAATTTCGATGAAAAGCACAAAGGGGGTAATTAGACCAGGACTCTTCGCATCGCTCTTTCCATCTTGCGCACATGCATGCCCACCAAATGTGAAATGTTCGCCTTTTCCCCTCAACTGTGATGGTTGTTGAACTTATTTTTAGTGTCATTTGATAAGCCTCCCTGCTCGCAGAGAGACATCCCACTGACCCAGCCACTGGTCATTGTCTATACCAGTTCACATCAAAGCAGGCGCGCTTTGTCAGGTTTCGACTCGAATATCCATTTTGCATCTGAAGTACAGTATCGAAAGTGACTGGATCATTTGAGCCTTTTTCTTCAGCTGCTGCCTCTTTCCTCCCCCACAGTGTTTCCGCTCACGCTAACATAATTTGGCATCGTCGACGTGACACGACGCTGGTTTTTCTAAAAAATTATAATACATACATTGTCAATGTTTTGTGATGGTCGGCGCTCCTGTAAATTTAATTTATAAATTGATGAAAGGAGGTCTTTTTCTACTGCTGAATCTTAGCCAATGCACAGTGCCCCCTTGAAAACCGAGTAATGCGCATACAGTAATAGGTCATTCAATGTCAAAAGGCATAAAAAAGATGAGCAAAATCTTCACAGGCTGCTGCTTGCTGTTGCTTTTAATTATATTAATTAAACTTTGAAATTCTCATGCTAAGAGAGTTGCTGGCTTGTGACACTGAAGAGCCCTTGGAGATTTGGGGGGGAAAAAACCCCTGAGATACCAGCTTTGTGGCTACTACTTTTTTTTAATCTTAAAAAAAAAAAAAAAACACATAAGCCTAGAACTGCTAGGTATGTTTATAGATGATGATGTTTTATGCGCTACTGAACTCAAAATGCAGGAAAGGGGGAAAAACCACCAACCACAGTGTCAAGGTCTTGACGCATCAGTCCCTCAAACTCTGCTCAAGATCTCTGGTTACAGGCTGTCTTCCTGTAGAATAACGCTCTATTAATTTTCTTCCTGTCCTGGGTGCATAATGAAAGAAAGGTGTCTTCAAAAACGAAAGGGCAAAGTCTTGCTTGCTACCAATACCTTGAGGCACCCTGTCTACATTTTGTCATGCGTGTGCACTTTTCAGTGCTAGAATGACAAGATTTCCAGTCAGAAGGTTCCCGTAAGGCACAACACGATGAGGACTCAGAAGGATTTTGTGATCTGACATAGCTGTAAGGCAATGAACTTTTGTATTTGCTTAGCCTAGTGGGAATTTTATATCCTCTGCCTATGGCTAATAGTCCCTATTTAAATAACAAGTGCCATCTTTGCATCTGAGAGATTGTGGATCTCTACTAAAAGCACACTGCGGTCCTGAGAATTTGCAGTCATTTTAAAAACACAACAAAGCAAAATGATCTTCGGTTGTTTTTTTTTCTTCCTCCACACATGCGTACTGGATTTTCTATCAAAGCCTAAGCGTGCAGATCAACACTTCTCTTTTTGTCACTGCTGCAAATCATAAAATATTGTAGCAATGTAGTAGAACACAAGAGTTTTGTGTAGTAAGGCTGGCTTGTGGAAGCGTGCAATGGAAAACTCTTTTGAGCTAAAAGTCTCAAGTCGATCCCAAGAAACTCGGAACATGCTCGGTTGTCTGTGGTTGGTTGGAGAATGACAGTGTGGATGTTTTTCATCCTTTTATCCTCTTAGCCTCCTTTACTGAGTCTGAACGCGGGTGAAGTTGACACATCGGCCCTGAAAGAAAAAAAAGATAGTAATTTTTACTGGTGGTTGAAGTAATAAATAAAAAGTTAATAATCCTTGAATACCAAAGCTAACTTGTCACATACAAACAACTACTTAAATGTGTATGCTTTTGGAAATAACATGCATAAATAAATATGTTAAAACTTAGTAATGGAAATCATCCAGAGCACTTCATTACATTTGGTGTACAGATTTATTATACACTTTCCTTATTAAGAGCAATGGGAAGATAAGTGCCATGGTTTGGAACCTCGAGGGTCATTGTTAAGAAAGATTTAACAAATTGCCAAATTCTGATTAATTGCTAGATACACAAAACCTCAACTTTTGTTGTTCTGCTTTAAACACGATAAAATTAGAACATGTTAAAAACTAGAGATTTTTCTTGCAACGGACAATGTATTTCCCATTAAATTTGTTCCAAATAAACATGACTGCCAGTGACACATTGATGTTGCATGGTTAATATAGGTCTGGCAATTTTATGAAGAATAATCAGAATTGCACACCTCCGTACAACTTTTTGCACCAAACAGAAACTCTTCTCCATACTGTCAAGTTACTATGAATCTGAGAATATCATATTAAACACGACTGTTCTTGGTGTAGCTCTTCTGACTTTCTGGGAGTTTAAATTAGGGATGAAGTTGGTCCAAAAGTCATTAATTCTGTTGGAAGGTGAGCACTGAGATGAGACTAGTTATTTCCATAAGCTTAAAATGTAAAACAATTTCTATTTAAAAGCCAGGCCAGAGTGGCTACGTCTACACGTGAAGCCTACATCGAAACAGATATGCGACGTAATATAAAATTAAAGTTAAGTCTGGTTTCTCAATGAAAAGTCAAAGCAGTGCGTGGCTTTCCAGGTGGCACCAGTTCTTATGTGTTTGCCACAGAGCATCCTGCTTTCCATAAACTGCCAAAATTGGATACCCATTATCCTTTTAGAGTTCTGAGAAAATCTTCCTTCCACCTCTCTTACAGATTCACCAAAACTGTATTTTTAGTAATTATCTGGTATAAAAGAAAAAAGCAGTCCTGTAGCACCTTAAAGATGAACAATACTATTTATTAGGTGATGAGCTTCCACGGGTCAGAGCCACTTCTTCAAATCTGGAGAATCAGGTTGAAAAGAGGCCAGGATTCTCCAGATCTGAAGAAGCAGACCTGACCCACAAAAGCTCATCACCTAATAAATAATACTGTTCGTCTTTAAGGTGCTACAGGACAGCTTTTTTGTTTGGTAAAGATACAGACTAACACAGCTACCTCTCTGAGACTGGTATAAAAGGATAGTTGCCCATTTAGAGGGAGATTTTCAGAAGTGTCAAAGTAATTAGGAATACAAGTTTCACTGACTTGTGCTCCTAAATCCCTTAGGGACCTTTAAAAGTCATTTTTGTTAACAGATGCTTGGAAGTCTTTTTGGGGTTGAGAGAGAAAAGAAATTAGGAACCTGTCTTCTTAACTGTCTATATCACTCAGCACACTTTAGACTTATCTAAATTCCTACAATAACACTCATTAATGCATTTGAGTCCACATAAAAGAGATACTTAAAAGTAAATCATAGGTCAAATGGGCAAGTTTTGAATAAACATATATATCAGTGTTTTGAGCCTTTTTTAAAAAAAAAGTGCGTTGGAACTATTATTTTCTCATTTTACTTAACAAACCAGTACATGTTGGGTCATCAAAGGAAAAACAGACCAAAGCTCTATGCTTTAATTCATTTGTAACTTTTTTTGTTAAAATACTTTGTTAAAATAAGGGTACTTAGGTACTGCATACAGTAGCTTGTATTATTTGACATCATTCAAGCCACAATATGCAGATTTCAGACTTTTGAGTAGTATCTGAGGAAGTAACTGGAGCAATGTATTTACAGGACAGCACAGACGGAGGAAATCTTTTTTCATAATGCTTTTCTAATGAGTCTATGTCCTATATTTCTTGTGATGAATATAACAAAACAAATACCATGTTAGATTAACAGAGGTGATTCCTTGCTGCTACAATTTTGATGATAAATGCAGAGAAGATGGAGAGTGCTGGAGCGTTAATCTATTCCATTGAATGTAGAAGATAAAAGGCACCATACATTTTCATACCTTGCACCAACTTTTGAAAAATTAAAACAACAGAAAGCCCAAAAGCTCTCTGTAAATCCCCATAACAAAGCTACCAGTGAAGAAATTCACAACAAATGGTGATATGGTATGTGAAAAATATAGACCCAGTAAAACATTTGTAGAGATTAGTTCTCAGGCAAGACCCCGTCTACCTTCGGCAAAGAGAAACCTGTTGGAATTTATCCTTCTCTGAAATATTCTTGCTTTTAATTGTTTTGTGTCATAGCTTTAAAGATCTTTAGTTACATTCACTGGTTCATGAACTGATACAAATTCTGGATAAATACATTATTTTTCAGGTCTGCATTATCTTTAGTATGCAGATTTAGATGGAATCAGGAAGGGACAATTCTTAGTGTTTAAAATGTGTGCTGGTGCCAACATTTACTTTAGGACTGAAATTACTGTAAAAGCAAAATATGCTACTCTAGTTCTCCATGCACAGAGTCAGTGAGACCCCATGAAGACTTTACTTAGCAATAAAAAAAAAATCTGGCATTCACGAGCTTTAGAACTTCTAAATATAAAATAGTTCCTTAGTGGTAGGGAAAGATGTACTATCCAACCATATAAGAGACTTCAAAATATGGACCAAATTTAGCAAATCTGGTAAATTATACTCTCTTGTACCAGCCAAAATCACAGAACACTATGGCTGTGTCTACAATAGTTCCCAAATTCAAAGGGAGCATGGTAAGTAGGGTGTTGGGAGATTATTAATGAGGTGCTGCGGTACATACACAGTACCTCATTAAGCTAATTCTCCCCTGTGGCAACTCTGAAGTGTCAAACTAGGAAGTGCCAGCTTGTGTGGAGCTGCGGCTAATCCACGGGTACTTCGAAGTGCCTGGGCTACTTCGAAGTCCCTTTATTCCTCAAAATTTGGTTATAGGAATAAGGGGATTTCCAAGTGCGCGGGGGTCCTTTTGAAAAGGACCCCGCGTAGACAAGCCGTGCACCATCAAAAACGTTCTGCGGCTGCATTATGCCAATGAGGCACTGCATATTCATTGTAGCACTCATTAGCATATCCCGAAGTGTCTCATTAGCATCCCCTTTTTGAAAGGGTGGGGGCAGTGCAGACATAGCCATACACTATTTTATTTTCTGAAACTAAGAACAAAAATTAAACATTTTTTGGCTCTTAACAACACAATGTTTCACCAGCTGTCTTTTAAAAATGGCTAAAATATTGTCTGAAAATCCCATTGCTAAGATTTTTAACCTAAAATGATCCCATTTTTTAATTTAGCTCATACTTCCAGGATGAAAAAAAGGGAAATCTGCATTCATATGGTTCAACCACAATATTTTCCCCAGTTATTTTCAAATATTTTTCTAGCAAAGGAAACGAGATTGGCTCAAGTATCACAAACTTACAATGGAAAAAATGGCTGGAGAGAGAGAGCGAGAGCAAGTGTGTGTCATATGAAGACAGCACCACATATGCTCCTCTGACAAGCAGCACAGAAGGACACACTGTGTACCAACTAGAGTGACATCAGACTGAAGTTTGGGTGGGAGTAATAACAGACTAAGCATTGTTTCTGGCAGGACACCCTTAGTGCCAAACGCACCACATGCACTCACGGGAACTTTGCAGGCTGCAGAAAGGACAGGTACTCCAGGTGCAGAAAAAGGGTTCCAAAGTCCTCTTAAGAGTACTGAGATCCCCCTTAGCTCCTCAGGTTAAGTCTCTACGCTGAATTATCCTAAAGGCTAAGGAATAGTGGATACAACTCTTTCCAAGAGCTACAAACTCAGCTAGTGAGCCAGCCAAAGGTGACGGTTATAGAAAGTGCTCAAGTATGCTCCTTCTTATAGGACTCTGACCAATATTTTCTCACAAGAGTATGGAAAGTTCTGGATTTTAATGCCGAACTTTTGAAGCTGGACTCTGCCTCCACAACTAAGCTATCCCTGGAGTTAATGGCTACATCTACACTACAGCAATCTGTCAACAGATCACATCCACACGCAAAAGCGGACCGAAAGAGCGATCTGCTCTGTCGACAAAGAGTGTCCAGACTGCCCTGCTGCTCTCTTGGCAGAATGGCCAACCAGAAGCTCAGCAAACAGGGCTGCCTGGTAAACCATTGACAGAAACTGTCATCAAAGTTGTTATTCCTCAGCACAGAGAGGCAAAACGCTGTCAGTGCCAGGTGCCAGGTTTTGTTGACAGACTGTTGACAAAATGCAGTGTGTGTAGATGCTCTGGGAGTTTTGTTGACAAAACTCTCTCATGTAGACATAGCCAATGTGTGAGCTGAATCTCAGTCTTTATCTATGAATCCACACCTTGTAATGCATTTGACTAACACCATGCCACCATGCGGGCTGGGTTGCTTTACAGATCATCAGGTACACCCACCTAAGTTTATTCTTTTCTTATCAACAAAGTGGTGGATAAGAGACTTTAAATGGAAAAAATGTAGATAATAAGCAATCTTTTGTGAGCAGTACGATGCTCACATAATACACCTGAAATCAGGATGCTGGAAACCACAGCGAAAGTGCTAATTAGTGTGAAGGTCGGGAAAGTTGACCTGCCATTGACTTAACTGCAAGTACTCCATGCCAGTACCGTACAGAACAAATTTCACGTTTAGGTAATAGAATGAGACAAGGGGTGCATCTTCATAATGCCCACACACTAAAGGCACATGAAAAGTTATCATGTGGAGCCAATGTAAGTCACCTCTTGTAATGAAACAGTTTAACTATAATGTTTTACTGTATATACATTATAAATTATTGCTACGTGTTGATAAAAATAGGAATGCTAACAAACTGCTTTCTTGATCTGGTTTATGAGTTTGGCACATTTACAGAATTGTTTCCATTGAATGCTGCCTTGTATACAGAGATGAGGAAAAGAATGAGAAAGAAGCAAACTCTTAAAAGTAACCAAAGCAAGCAGACCGCTATTGTCATAGCTTCCTCTCTATTTAGCTACATTAAAATTACTCAGAAATGGCACAGTATCAGCCTCCAAAGACATTTACCAATATTAATACTGCATCCACACAGAGCGCTTATGACATCAGTGGTGCTCCCTGCTGAGTGAATAGCGGGGACCTGAGGCTATATTTTATTCCTATCTCATACACGTCAGCAACCTCACAAGACAGGGAAGATAGACAATGGCTTTGTCTCCCAATAAGGATGCAGACATACCAGCTGAGGGATTACGTAACCCAACTCATTAGCATAATGGGGACCACGGCACTTTGAAAGCGCCACTCTCGATCAGGCATGGCTCATCTACACAGGGTCCTTTTTTGAAATTTCCTGTAGGAATAAGGGGATTTCGATGTCTGCGGGGTCCTACAGAAAAGGACCCCGTGTAGAGGAGCTGTGCACTATCAAAAGCAGCACTTTCAAAGTGCTGCCATTATGCTAATGAGGCATTCACTGCACTTTCACTGCAGCGCCTCATTTGCATATCCTGATGTGTCTCATGAGCATCCCCCTTTTGAAAGGGGGTGCTAGTGTAGCTCATACTTACAGGTGGAGAATACACAGAAGTACAGGGTTACACTTTGGTTTTCACACAAGACACTCTATGCCCCTTTGATTAAGAGTCATTACATGTATAAAAGTGGCTTACATGTACTGTCAGGTTAAGTCCATTGTCATAAGTCCAGTGAGAGACTTACGTCTTCCTGAGCAGATAGCATCATTTTATATAAGTTCTTTATTTAAGGAATTGGGGCCTTACCTACATAGTTTGAGATAATGGAAAAACTCAAGTCCATCCTACAAATACTGACAAATATTTCGATGACTTACATGCTCCAACAACTTACAGTGTTCTGTGGCTACTGATTTAGCTTTAATTGGATGCAAAAAAGCATGAGACAGTGCATAACATGTATCACCCGGGGCTAAATTTCCCATACTTTCCAGAACAGCACAATTTTGAGTACACAGTTGGATTTTCAATTGTATTTCGAAGCTTCCTAACAATTTTGGTCAAAATTAAGCTACATTTTCATGAGTTATTGCCCTTTTCGTGATTTTATTACTTCTTCTGGTTGGATGCCTGATAATGTCAAAACATTACAAGATACAGAAAAATTACAACACATCCAGCATTTCTGTCTACCGTATGGGCAACCATCAAATATCAATGCATGGTAACGATAAAGTTTTTCAAACCAATGGATTACCCCTCCCAGCCCATCAGAAGCCAAAACAAGTAGATTAAAGACAGAGTGTCTTTGGAAGAAGACACTATGTTTTCATGTACAGATCCCACCCATCAGCTACATATTCAGGTAGGGCACTGGAGAACAGAATGACCATTTGTTCAGCACCTTTCATTAGAGGACTTTAAAACACCCTAAAATATTAAGTAGCAAAAGACCTCTGCGCTGCTAATGTTAAATATTAATAAATACTAGCATTATAATGTCCTCTAGATGGGCAAACTGATGCATACAGAAGGTAAGAATCTGATTTTCAGAGATGCTGCACACTTAACTCTAAATGCAGTCAGTGGGGAATTGCAGATGCTCATCAGCTCTGAAAATCAAGTCTTAAATTATTTACCTACTGTCACATAGAGAGTGAGATTTGGATCTACATGGAAAGAACCCAGAGTCTTGATTGCAGCTTGCCAATCCCTGCTCTAAATGTGCAGACCCACTCCCCTCATGTACCAGAGAGGTGATAACTGATAATTATAATAAGACATCAGAAAATTAAATTATTGCTTTGACCAACACGAACTTTGCTTAAAGTGCACAAAACTTGTGTTACTTTTGACAAGCATATTAAAGCCTCCTTGTACTGTGAACCTAATAACAGAGATGGATTATCAACACAGCCGTGTTACCACTGCTTGCCCATGTGGCGGCTCAATGTATCACTCATGTCCCCGTACTCAATTAAACAATACAACAATTTGAATTCAGATGTATTGTGCCTTGTAAATCATTAGGTCATAAACTTTAACAATACCAACATGTAGTCAGTATAAAACTGAACTAAAAGAGTGTCTTAGGGAAACAGTAATTAAAAAGTGAGTTATGCAAGTATTCCAGGATTTTCCCACAGAAGACAGGAATAGCTTGGATGCACTTAAAAAAAGAGAAACCAAACTGTTCTGTGAATGAATTGCAGGAACTACAGGAACAGACTATGCTGAACATTTGGAAAGATGGAGAGAGAAAGAATCAACAGTTTTATGCAGACAGCAGTAATCATCATTTTACATCCCTTTGAAATAATCTGCTATATGTGAATTATCTTAAAACAATGTTTCTTCTGAGCTGACTGAGCAATAACATTTCCATCCCTGAATGCACATCTTTGGAAAGTTATGTTGCTTTCAAAGAGAAGGGATGAATATGTCAAAGTGCACAAGATGGTACGAGGTGAAAAAGTCAAAAGAAGGCCACTTCAGCAGTAGAGAATGTTCCTTTTCCTGAATGATCTACAGAACAGCTGCAGAGCAGGAGCAATGAGAACAATCAGTGTACTGGGGAGGAATACCTTTAGGTGTGTATTTCATAGAAGCGGAGAACTCAACTAATCTGTTGACTCTATACAGAAATTAAAATCATGTGTGCGTGTGTTTGTAGTGTAGCTGACAAATGTGCTTTGATCCCACAAAGACTCACACAAATTTATACAAGATTTCTGAGGTCAAATACACAGTGGAGGAAGATGGTACAACTCCACTGCCTTCAGTAGAGTGCTGTCACACAGACCCTCATGCACCAATGGTGTATCTGCCCCAAGTACGTTAATTGATTCATATATATTTGCATTTACAAAAAGCATTGCAAAGATGTTTATCTGTAAACTCTAGGCACTCTTGCCTTATGTACATGTGCATAACGCAATGCCTGGGGGGGCAAGCAGGGTTGAGCTGGGAGGACACTAGGAACTTCCTAAAACAGAAAGATGTTTAACTTGGAGGAACCTGAAAATATTTTTGACTGGTCAACCTGACAAGATGGTCTGGTTGACAAAACACCTTGTCTGGATGTCCTTGATAAAGTCACAAAGGTGAATTCTTTGATTTATCCAGGCCAGGCGTAGATCAGTGAGGATGTCAGCCTGTTGACACTGGAGTAGCTGAATCCTAAGCAGCCCCTGGGATGTGAGATTTAAGATTCCTGCTCTCCCCTTTCCCTTGTTTGCTTTCCTTTCCCTGCGTTTTCCTCCATCTTATCCTTATTTTTAGCTTCTGTCTAATCATTTCCAGGCCTGACCATCATTGGAAGTGAACAGACTCCATGATTTGATGCCATTGTCATAACCAGCATGAAAACTGAGGCAGAGCAAAGGAGGCTTAATGGGAGACATCCTGAGCACGCCAGGCAGGTTTCCTCCCAACCAGGAAAGGAGCAGGGTCCTGAGGTCAGAGCACACCTGACTGTAACTGACCAGGAGGCACACTGTATCCTGTCTGCCATACACAAATCAAGCAATCATGAGGGAGTCAGATGTTTCTCCTTTGTTATCTTTCCTTGCTTCCCGCCTTTCTCACATTTAAAATGAGCTTCACAACAGAAGCTACTCAGCAGAAATCCAAGAGTAGATAGAATTTTGTTTTCCTTTCCAAAGGAATGCTTTTAGTACCTGCAAGCGACTTTTTCATTTAACATCTATGCAAGACTGTACTGAATGGAAATGAAAGAAAGGAACGCTATCCTGACATCAATAATTATTTAACTTGCGAATGCCAAATATTTTTTCTCTTTTGCTTCTCTGTATTAGGTGTTGAAAAGAAGCCAGGATCTCTTTTTACAAAACATTGTACCCAGAGCTGGCTGTTTAATATTATCACACAGGTTCCAGTAATCTTTGAGTCTGTTCGTCGTCAGTCACACTACCAGCCTACACATGCAGTGGTACTAATAACAGTGAGGTAGCTGTGTTAGTTTGTACTCCAACAAAAAAAGCAGCAGAAATGTAGCACTTTAAAGACTAACACAATGATTTATTCAGTGATGAGCTTTCATAGGACAGATCCACTTCATCAGATAAATCTGAAGTGGATCTCTCCCACGAAAGCTCATCACCGAATAAATCATTTTGTTACTCTTTAAAAAGCGCTACATTTCTGCTGTTTTTTTTTTATGCAGTGGTACTGACAATCCTTTTTTAGCACCACTGAAAGTTGAATGCAGTGATTACCTTCACATGAACAGGGCTTTAAATCATTATTTTACCATTTAATAGCTGGTCTCTCCTGCCTAGTCATATTGTCTTAAAAAATACTCCCCATCCACCATCTCTGAATATTTTTTCTTCTCCGTGTTTCGCTTTATGTGCCATATTCTCTGGTAATTCAGGAGGAGGGGTAGAAACCCGGGCATTAATCTTCAGACTCATGGAAGCTGGCCATGGAATGGATAATGTTATCCATCCCTCTTCCAGCGCCAAAAGGCATATTCTCAAGCATTTTGACGCACAAGTGTACATAGTCCTTGGTGTATCTGACTTTTGCTGCTGTAATAAATTGAGTTACTGTTAGACAAAGAAAATACTCCCTGTCCATTACTGAACAGTTCAGCATGCAGTTTATTCCTTATGTGGGCAATTTTACTCTTTAAAACAGCTTCACTTACTGAATTACTTTTGTTACTTGTTTTCCATGATAGTTTTTTCTCTTAATTATTACCGTGCCATAAAATATCTCAACTGTTTCCTTCCAAACTGGCCCTCTCCTGCTGACATTAATGTCCAAACCGGAGCAAGAATGGACCCCGAGACTCCCAAGTCCAAATTCAATATTCATGCTCAGGCTCAGTGGGAGCCGAGGACGATGGACATTTTGTAGAAGGTGTTTGGAAACTTATAGGCTGACACCTGGAGCTGCCGGTACCCCTTTGCCAGATATGTGTATACAGGCCGACCCCTAGAAAAGCATCTAACCATGGCTGTGTCTACACGTGCCCCAAACTTCGAAATGGCCATGCAAATGGCCATTTCGAAGTTTACTAATGAAGCGCTGAAATGCATATTCAGCGCTTCATTAGCATGCGGGCGGCAGCGGCGCTTCGAAATTGACGAGCCTTGCCGCCGCGCGGTGCATCCGGACAGGGCTCCTTTTCGAAAGGACGCCACCTTCTTCGAAGTCCCCTTATTCCCATGAGCTCATGGGAATAAGGGGACTTCGAAGAAGGTGGCGTCCTTTCGAAAAGGAGCCCCGTCCGGATGCGCCGCGCGAGAAATATCAGTGAAAAGAAAAGGAAATATTTTGGAATATTACTTTTTGAAATCAGCTGTTTATATTTGTCTCTTATTTAAAGCCTGTTCTCACAATGTTATTGTAGTTTTTCATCTCCTAGTGTGTCTTGAGTTTCAAAACACACACTTCCCAAAACCTGAAGAACCCATCTCTCTATAGCTCTTCAATACATCCATTGGGAACACTGGTGCTGTGCTAACTTACAGAAGCTGAGAACCTCGACCTGCCCTCACCTCACTTTTTTAACATCTTCCACGCATCACTCAAACACTGGGACTTAGCTTCACAGTCTTGCAGGTGTTATAATAGGGGAAGTGGAATCAATGTCAGGCACTTCCAAAACCTATGTCTTTTAGGTCTTTTCTTGAGGGAAAGACTTGTGATAAAATGGTTGGAAAGCTTTTCAGCTCTGGCAGGGAGATCCACTGGTCATCCAGTCAGCTGCTCTGATCACAGTGGGAACCAGGGAGATGGAACGCCTGTGGGTAGCAGGACTCTCTGTGGAGAGCCTGGACAGCAGCCCAAGTGGGAGACAGGGTGACAGCCTGAGTTGGTGTGGAAACCTGACAGCAGCCTGATTTTCTTATCAACTTCAGGAGTACAGCCAACAGTGGTGTAAGATGTAAGAGAAAGAAAGAGCCTGGAGCATGGGCATGGTGTAAGGCCTGAACCAAAGTCAGCAAGAGTTATATTGTGAGTAACAGGCAGGCCCTGTCAAAAGCAGATGTTTGCCTGCAGGTCAGTGTCTGGGACATGAACTTGACATCAGTATTGCTAGCACTGCTAAACACATGGCACATCTGAATACATTCCATCAGGACAGTACAAGGACACCCCAACCTAACACACCCTAATATAGTCTGACAAAAGTGATGAACAGTGATATTTTGTTTGAAACAGCAGGAGCGAAGTACAATGACAGGTGGTGAATAGGAAAGCGTTGTCTGAAATATCAGGAGGAAAGTACAAGGGGAGGAAACAAACATGTCACAAAAACCCTAAGACGATATGTAAGATGATAAGGTGTGTATCATAGATTGTGTAAGTCCATGAAAGCTGGGATACCTCCCTTTAATTCTTTATCCAGCCTAGGGTGCAGTGGAAACTCCTGCTATTGACTGAGCTGAGTCCATGGCAATGGTCACACATGTTAGTGTAACTGTAACCATTGAGCCAAGTGGCTACAGGTGCATTAGGACTGTGCTTCCTTGACAATAAGCCTGGCCTGGCTCCTTTCCTATCTTAGGCTATGTCTAGAATACACAGACCTTTTCCAGGAGACTGGAGGTCTCTCACAAAAGGCATGCTGCGTACAAGGAATGCATCCGTTTTTTTGTGAACGCTTTCAGAAAAGGGAACGCGTTCTGTTAAAGTCCCGGTAAACCTCATTCTGTGATGAAGAAGGGATATCTCGAAAGAGGAGATTCTTCCAAAATTTGGACCTGAGCAGAGGCCAAATTTCAGAAAAGCCTCTCTCTCTCTCGAGAGAGAGAAATGTTGGAAAAAGATATACAAATTGTGGTGTGCAATTTGTGTATCTTTTCCTGACATTTCTCCATAGTCTAGGCATAGTGTTACCTGATTTTGTGGTCCTTAGGGGTTCTTTCTGAGTCTCCTTGTGCTGGTTACCTGTGCAAAGACAGTGCAACAAACACATGCACGCAGTGGAATGGTTATCATCATTGGACAGAGCAAGATACCGGTGACTTCTGACTGCACAAGGAACAAAGTAACTGCACAGGTGTGATGTCACCTAAGTACTTTATGGTAAGCCCTCTGCTTCCTGTGTAGGTGAAGCTATGTCAGTGCAGCAGGACACGTACATCGGTGGAAGCAAAGCTGTAGTGTAGATACTAGTATGGTTACAGTCAACATTAGCTGCCTTACGTTGACCTAACTCTGTTATGCAGACCAAGCCACAGACAGGTAACAGAACAATAGTGTGTGCTGACATATCTGTTTCAGGTTAATTAGCCTGATCCCAAACACGTTACAGCACTTAGAAACTGACATCACCAATCCTCTGTCACTGTAGCCAACGAAAAGCAACATCAGCTAGAGCAAGTGTCATGTTGCCTGGTCTACAGGGCATTAAAATTCTACTGGCATTAACATTCTTATGCTCGTTACTAGCTCCCTGCACTGGATGTATTTCACAGCTATAAGTGTTATAATATTACACACACCTTGTAAATTTCCATTGACAAGATGGAGCATACAACTGGGAGTTCAGTTTATAGGGCTTTTTTTTAAAAAAAAAATACCAATAGCTGATTTATACATTTACTTGGGAGTGGTGTTATCAACATCCATGTTCTGTACAGATGTAAACAGTGTTTAAAGTTTTAAATTGTCGCTCCTTTCCACAGCTTTCACTGTCTTATTCAGACTCTAGCTAATAAAGAGGTACAAATAATATGCTATGTCATGGACTGACACAGTAACATCATACAACCCTATTTCATGGGTTTTTTTTAATAAAGTAAAACAATATATTGCATTACCAAGGTTTCAAATATCAGAGGGGTAGCCGTGTTAGTCTGGATCTGCAAAAACAACAAGAAATCCTGTGGCACTTCCTACATAAACAGATTTATCACAGAGCACAAGCTTTAATGGTCAAAGACCCACTTTGTCAGGAACACTTGATGAAGGGGGTCTTTGCTCATGAAAGCTTATGCTCCGATAAATCTATTAGTCTAAAATGTGCCGTAGGACTAGTTATTTTTACCAAGGTTTTAGTGTTATTACCACTCCTGAAGGTGCATATTGCACCAAGTATCTATTATACCTGAAGTTGAAATATTTAAAATACATTGTGATATTCAATTTCCAATCCCCATGTATGTTTTACTATTACACATAAGACAATCCACCATACAGCCATTCAGTTCTACACCTGCCAACTGTTATTTCTTACTCCAGATAAACTCTCATTATGCACCACTCAACTTGGAAGAGAAAAGAAAAAAGAAAAAAGACGAACAGTAGACCTGCTCAGGCCCTGAATGACATTCAAAGTCCATACACCATTATATCCTGGTGGATATTTAGCATCTTGGGAATGGTGGCTTGCATTATTTTCAACAAAAACAGGATATTTTTAGCCTACCAAAGCAGAGTGCCTAACAAAATTCAGTGGTGCCACTGGATTATCAAGATGCCAAAGGAGCGCTCAGACAAGACAAGGATGTTGCAGAGAAGCTAAATGAAGTCTTTGCATGTGTCTTCTCTGCAGAGGGAGATTCCCACACTTGAATCACTCTTTTTAGGTGACAAAGCTGAGGAACTTTCCCAGATTGAGATACTAGTAGAGGAAGACTTGAACAAACTGAAAAATAAAGAGTAATAAGTTACCAGCAACAGATGGTGTCAACCAAGGGTTCTGAAAGTGCTCAAATATGAAACTGAAAAACTACTATCACTTAAAACAACAACTTCTTTACAAGATGACTGGCAGATAGCTAATACGATGCTGACTTCTTAGAGGTGATCCTTGCAGTTTCAGGCCTGGAAACCTAACTGTGGTACTGGGCACAATGGTTGAAATTAGGATAAAGAAGAGAATCATCAGGCACAAAAACAAACATGATATGCTGGGGAGGAGTCAACAGGGCTTCTATAAAGCGAACCATGTCTCTGAGGGGTCAAGAAACACCTCGCCAAAGGTGATCCAGTCAATAAAATGTATTTGGAATTTCACAGTCTTTGACAAAGTCATTCACAAAAAGATTTTATTCTATGACTAAACTGATCAAAAGACATGGTCCTCTAGAGGATTAGTAACCAGTTAAAGGATAGGAAAGAAAGGAGGGGAATAAATCATCAATTAGAGATGTAAACAGTAGAATCCCTCAAGGATATGTCCTGGAACAAGTGCTGCTCAACATATTCATAAATGAGCTGAAAGATGGGGTAAACTGAGGTACCCAAGTTTTCAGATAATTGAAAATTACTTAAGATAAGTAAATCTAAAGCAGACCATGAAGAATTATAAGAGGATCTCACCAGAGTGAGTGACTGGGCAAGAAAATGGCAGATGAAAAGCAGTGTTGATAAATACACAGTAATGCACATTGGAAAGCAGACTCCTGTATGTTCAAAATGATGAGGGTCTAATTTAGCTGTTACAACACAACAAAAGATCTTGGTGTGATCTTGGATCGTTGTCTCAAAACATCTGCTCAATATGCAATGAGATTCAACAAAAAAAATCTAAAAATGTTAGAAAACATTGGGAATGGGATAGATAAGACAGAAGTCATCATAATGCCACGGTATAAATTCATGTCACCCCAATTTGAATATTGTGTGCAGCTGTAGTCACCCAATGTCAATTATATAAAATTAGAATTGAAAAAAGTACAGAGAAGGGCAACAAAAATTAAAGGTATGGAACAGCTTCCACAAGAGGACAGGTTTAAAAAGACAAGGACTGTTCAGCTTGAAAAAGAGATGACTGTAGGGAGGAACTGGGGGGGAAGGATATAGGTCTATACCAGGGGTATCCAACACATGGCACACAAGCCAGAATCTGGCCCAGGGAGCCTTTTCACCTGGCCTATGGAGCCAACTGAGATACCATTTTGAAATTCAGCCCCACGCCAGCCGCCTCGGGGCACCCAGGCACCGGGAACCCAGAGCGGTGCCTTGCTGCCCCCCCTTGCAGCACCTGCAGGATGGCCTGAGCTATGATCCCACTCACCACGCTGGCAGCTCCCCACAGCTGCTCAGGTGCTGGAATTATGTTTAGCCCGCAGAACATGGAAAAAATTGCCATGAGACTCCCGGCGGAAAAAGGTTGGACAGCCCTGGTCTACACAATCATGCATAGCAGAGAGAAACTGAGAAGGAAGTAATCTTTACTCCTTCAGATAGCACACAAATAAGGGGCCAGTTAATGAAATTAATAAGTTGCAGGTTTAAAACAAACAAAAGGAAACACTTCACACAACACACAGTCAACCTGTGGAACTCCTTGCTGGGTGATGTTGTAAATGCCAAAACATAGCTTGGTTTAAAAATAATGAGATACAATTACAGAAGATAAGTCTATCAATGGCTATTAGCCAAGATAGTAAGGGAGGTAACCCCATGCTCTGAGTGCCCCTAAATCTCGATTGCTGGGAGCTTGGACTCGACAACAGGGGATGGGTCACTAGATAAATTTCCTGGTCTTGTTCACTCCCTCTGAAGCATCCGGCCAGTGTTGGAAGAGAGGATATTGGGGAGATGAACCCTTGGTGTGATCCAGTAGGGCAGTGCCTATAGTATGATGATGCTTAACAAGAGTTGGGGAGAATAGCAATGTTGGGCCTCACTTCCCACTGCCTTACACCTTATGTAGTCATTTAGGACCTGATTCAGCAGTTCAGCGAAGACCTTAAGCCCGTGCTTAAATTCCACTGCAATCGCTCTGACATATAGAGGTGTCTAAAGTTAAGCATCTAAAGTGAAGCCTTTCATCCAGGCAAACTGAGTGTAAAAGGGGCAGGTAAAATGCTGGCATTCTGATCCAGTAGTATTTTATGCTAAAACTTGGTGCAAAGCAGTGGGGAATCAGGAGCACTACCTCCAGCATTTTCCATACGCTGGCAGCTTTTGGGAAAGGCTATTAGGAGCAGGCTGTTGTCCCACTAATAAGGCTTATTTTGTAACTGGACATATGGAATTTCAACACTGTTGCTGCAGTGTATAAAACCCTCCTGTATATGTTTATCAGTGGTTTAACCTTGTGAAAGCCAGGGCAGAAAAGTCTTGATAGCCTGATATATTAGCAGCACCAAAGTTGCAGAGCCTTTGCCAAGATTTCTGATAATTAAGAGGCCACGCTCCATGGATAAATTTTCAAAATTACCCTCCCCCCTCAAAAAAAATCACACACACACACACACAGAGAGAGAGAGAGAGAGAGAGAGAGAGAGAGAGAGAGAGAGAGAGCAAATAAATCTGATCTACTCTTTCCACCCTCAAGTATCACGTACTGTGTTAGCATGAATAAGATACTAGCCATCCTTCTTGAGACTGGGAACTCTTATGCACCGTGCCATCACTCATGTGTCACGAGCAGTCCTGTTGCACACAGTGGTTGGGACCTAGTTGGATGTGTAAATGCTCACCCATATGAGTAAGGGTGGTTTAATCTTCCTGAAGAAAAGGATTTGCAGCTTGTCTGTCATTATTAGTTGTATTTGTTTCCACCTAAGAAAAACGTTGACATCCTGCTAGGCACTAGAAAACATATAATAAAGAAGTTCCTGAAGAGCTTTCAAATGAAGCATAAGAAGAGATGCAGATGGATACAGGCAGAGCACAGGGAAACAATGAGATGGTATTTGTCAGCATGACAGGCGCCACTCAGCCTGCTTTTCTTGAATTGCCTGCAAAAAGATTTTGGAGCTGGAGAGGGGAGGAATTTCTTATCCTCTGCCAAGTTTTCTGCAACCGCTTTATTCAGCAGTTCTCGAAATAATCTGCTGCATTAGAAGGAAATGGTTGTGACAAGCTGCTTCTCCTGTGAATCCGCCTTCCGGGTCTGGGGGATGACACACCGACAAGCTGCTGAGTTGGTTGTCTGGTTCCTAAGGGAGAATCAAACTCCATCCATTTGTAGCATCTGCTTCAAAAGGAGGACGTGGTGAATATTTTATTCAGAGGAGCTGGAGGTCTCTATCTCTAGAGGGCAGGAGTTTGCTGATTTCCTTATCCCAAGCACAGGTTGCTGATGCAAAGCAGAAGGATGAGGAAATGACCTGGAGAGTCCATGCTTCTGTCTCACCCGTTTCTCTCTTTGCCCATCCACCTGGCAGAAACTCTCCCTCCTCTAGGAACACTTTGCCTGCACCAGAAATGTGCAATACTCTATGACACAGTTGGACCCTTCTGAAATATACAGGACTGGATCACCACCTTGAATGACTACTAACAAAGGGCGTCTCCTATTCAGATGTAATTATGTCCTTGGAGGGTTAGACCTTGCTCCTTCTCATTGCCAGAGGGAAAGTCTCGGAGGGCATATGGTCAAATATCTTGTGCTAAATTCTCTCTCCTGTCATTCACAATCTGATCATAGAAAGGTAGAACACTAGAACTGGAAGGAACCTCATTTCCAGGCACTCCTGGCAGGGCCAAGCACCATCTGGACCACCCTGACAGGTATTTGTCTAACCTGCTCTTAAAAATCTCCAAAGTCAAAGATTCCCAAATTGCCATAAACAAGCTGTTCTAGTGCTTAACCACCCTGACAGACAGGAAGCTTAGGAAGCCTTTCCTAGTGGCCAACCTAAACCTCCCTTGCTACGGTTTAAGCCCAGCATTTCTTGTCCTACACTCAGAGGTTAAGGACAATAAGTTCTCTCTCTCCTGCTTGTAACACCCTTTTAGATACTGAAAAGGTCTTTTGTCCCTTCTTTGTCTTTTCTTTTACAGACAAACAAACCCAGTTCTTTCAATCTTCCCTATAACTCATGTTTTCTAGACCTTTAATTGTTTCTGCTCTTCTCTGGACTGTCTCCAATTTCTCCTCTTCTTTCCTGACATGTGGAGTCTCAAACTGGACACAATACTCTAGTTAAGGCCTAATCATCACAGAGTAGAGTGGAAGAATAATTTCTTGTGTTCTGTTTATAACACTCCAGTTAATACATCTCAGAGTGACATTTACTTTTTTTTGCAAGTGTCACACTGTTGACTCATAGTTAGCTTGTGGTCCACTACCACCCCTAGATCCCTTTTTGCAGTACTCTTTTCAAGGCAGTAATTTTTTATTTTGTACGCGCAAAACTGACTATTCCTTCCTAAGAGGGGTACTTTGCATTTTTCTTTTTTGAATTTCATCCTATTTACCTCCCACCATTTCTCCATTTTGTCCAGATTGCTTTGAACTATAGTGCCACACTTGTAACCTCACCCCCAACTCAGCATCATCCACATCATCATCCACAAACTTTCTGAGCATATTCTCTATGCCATTATCTGCATTGCTGATGAAGATACTGAACAGAACCAGTCTTTACACAGTCCCCTGAGGATTCCCACTTGTAACGTCTTTCCAGCATGACTGTGAATCATTCATAACTACTTAGGTTATATTTGGAACTGTGATTTGGGAAGTCCCCTGTCCTTCATTGAAGAAGGGGAAATGCAGGGTTCTGTAGGCTCTATTACTCTTACTCTCTGTGAGGGCTCAGGCTAAGGAGACTGAGGAAAAACTACAAGAAGAAAACGCCTCTGTCTGCTCATTGCCCAGTCAATTTAAGGTCTTTGCAGTCACAGCCACTCAGAGTCCCTGTGCGGAGAAGGGCAGTAGAATGTCAACAGCCAAAGGTTCCCTTCAGTGTTGTAAAGGCAGATGAAAGAAAGGGTCCTATTTTACCCTCATTCCTACAACTGTGTTGTTTTCTTTTGTTTTTCTTCATTGCAGCTCCTTGAGGAGTGTATTATAATCAGGTCTGAAAAGGCTGAATGGTAGGAAATGTGAGAATAGGGCTCTTAGTTAATGGGAGCTCAGAAAAGCCATAAGGGAAGCTGCAAAAACACCTTCCCAAAGTGACTGTTCACTCCTCCATTATATTACACGTTCCCTATTTGGCAGGGTAAAAAAAAGGAAGTAAGAAAATAGTGCCAATGGCTCTTTAGCACAAAGCAGTCTTCTTATATCAGCTTCTGAAGCAGACTTACAAACAATCCCAACACATTTTGCAGCAAACTAAAAAGTTCTCATGCTCTTAAAATGGTGTGCATTGTAGAAGTGGAACATAGGGTCCATCCAAAGCCCAGTGAAGTCAAGGGGGAGTCTTTCCATCGACTTCAGTGGGCTTTGGATCAGGCCTCCTCTGTTTTTTGGTATAAGTGGAAAAGGGCAAGTCGGCCTTACAGTGATATGATCCCCGGATCTCTAGAGCATAACTAACGTCTCCTCTTTTGCCCTCAGGCATCTCCCAAACTTTTACCATTTTTAACCCTTCTTCTTCCCACCTGAAAAATGGGGCTAATGTTGTTTACCTTCTTGGTAAAGTGCTTGTAGATCTACTAATGAAAAAGGTCACATAAATCTATCCATAACTGTTATTACTACTGCTCTTTTCGTTATCTATCTCCCTCTTTTTCCCCCACACTTTACTTCATATGGATCCACAAATCCCTCCTTTGGAAACACCCTTATTATCTTATCCTTCAAATCCCTACTTACATCCCACTTCACCTAGGAATATTTCCTGCATTTTCTTCCTCCTTGTTACTCTCTCCACACCCCATTGTTCCTAAGAGCCAGATCCTACAAACTCTTACTCAGAGAATTTATCCTGTTTACTGTTATGGTGTTATACGCCAAGCTGGTGTAAAATGGGTTAGCTCCACTGAAGTAAACAAAGTTAGTGCTATTTATATCATCTGGCAATCCAGTCCACAAAGTTGTACAGAGTCTGACTCTGAGCTGATAAGGCCTTGTAAGCAGAGAAAGTGTCTCATTATATACTGGTAAAGAGGAGTGCTTTATGATGTTAAGCAGGTGATTTTAATAAATATTGTAATGACTATTATGGAAAAACAACCTTAAGAAATGGCAGGGAAAAGTGCATCTAACAGAAAATGTTCACAATATCTACATGAATTCTGGTTTGTTAGTGCAATTTATAAGCCCACTGGCTTAGCAGGCAGAACACAGCTGTAACATGATTCTAAACATCTTTGACTGTGATTGCTTTGTGTCTGGAAAGACAGCTTCAGCAGAAGTCTTGTTCTGCTACACAAACACATCCACGCATACTGTATACAACAGCCCTCTAGATGCCACTGTGATCTAGCTGTCACTTCACCAACCAATGCTTTCACAGTGATATCTGATAACTGGATCCCTTGAAGTTATCATGAATTCAGAGTTAATGACATTGGCCACTGAGTCCAGTAAAGATCCGAATGCATAGCCATTTCCCTCCCCCTGCTTAACCCATCTTGGCCTTTCTCATACAATGAACACGTGTCAAAGATTCAACATTCTCTCCTACAATAACTGCAGACAAAACCCCATGGTGCATAATTAGACATGTCGGTATTTTGTGGATTAGTAATCACAAATTTCAGAAGGGAAGTATAGATATTCAACCTAAAAAATCCTCTCTGCTCAATGCTGTGTTGAAGGTGCCAACTCTACAACTTTTTATATGGGCCTAAAGTCCTTAAGCAACAAAACTCCTATAGGAAGCTACATATAAGTTGATTCCAGAATATATTTTTACCTGTTACTGAATCCACCCCTTATTTATTTTTCTTCTAGTACGAACAGTTTTTTGAAAGAGGATCCATAAAACTAAAGATTTTGGGTAGAATGCAGACAGGCATTAGGGACTGATCACACACAGCTCTGAAAATTTACCCTAGGGCTGACCTGCAAATTTCTTTGCTTAGCCTATTCTGGACATAGTTCTAATTGTGCTCATTAGAGGGAGTTACCCACCTTGTGCAGTAACGATGGTTCTTTGAGATGTGTGTTTCTGTGGCTGCTCCACTCTGGGTGTCAGTGCATCCTTGCACCAGAGCTTAGAGATTTTTCTACAGCTGTAGATTCGCAGAGGTGCCTTTTCGAGCTGGTGCAGGCGCCCCCCCAGTTCCTTTTCCACCCTAGCAAATACAGCAGGGTGCTCCAAATGGTAGAGAAATAACTGAGGGGCCTGTGTCACGCGTGTACCAGAGAGGATGAGGAGGTGCCACTGCATGACACAGGAAATCATGGCTATAAAAGAATCTCCAACTACTGGCGCAAGGATGCACCAAACACCCAGAGTGGAACAAACATAGGGACATGAAGAAAAATGTGTGTTACCCCAGCAAGAGCCTATTGTGCTTGGTGCTGGATAAATACAGAACACGAAGATGGCTCTGTCTCCAAAGATGATGCTGGCAAACAGAGACAAAGAAGAAACTATTAAATTCATTTTCACTTGTGATTAGTATCCAGGATTTTCACCTAGTTGAAAGGGCAGAACATTTATCCACCTAGTACAACCTGCCCCAAGCAATGCAGGACTTGGTGTTTTGTGTTTAAGTATAGGTTGGATCCGGTACACTCAGAACCTGACCAGTCCAGAACGAGGGAACCAGTCCTCCCAGCCTGTCAGACTTCCCTCCCACTGGCACTGCTTCTATGCTGGCCAGCCCCTCTATTGCTGACCCTGACACCACTGCTACCAGCCTCAGCCCCAGCCTTGCAGGCACCAACCCCACCAGACTCCTGGCTCAACAGGCCTCTCTCCCTACTACAGAACTTCCAGATGTTGCTGGAACAGAGATTCCCAACCCTGGTAGGTGCAACCTGTATAAGGAGACCACTCATATGCACAATTTAGGGGGCTGGGCCATAAAAGGGGGACTCACCCAGGATTTTACTGCACTGTGATGATCCTTGGCTGCTGTCACAATCTCTTAGGGCCACTGGCACAAATCAGAGCAGACTTTAGGTTGCTCTTACTCATGCTGTAGAGTGGGCTCAGTGCACTGGCAGCACAGGGTCTGGGGAGTGTAAAAGTTATTTTTTCCCACCCCTACCCTGTGAAATAAGCTGAACTCTATGGTCCTCAGAAGCAGAAGCCAGCTACTGTGCCCCTCCAGTACAAAAGACTTGCATGATCTCAGCTTGGAGCACAGAGAGCTGCACAAAACGTGAATCTAAGGTTGCAGAAAGTACTTCCTAATGATACACAGAAAGGGGTTGTTGCCTCTACCACCTGGCTCCTGGCACTTCCTGACCATTAGGGGCTCAGCTATACAAACTTAACATATATTACATCAAAAACCAATCACGGGCCACAGTCAGACTTCATATACATTCTAAAACACCTCTGACTGGCACAGGCAATCACAGATGTGAGGGCATACTTTGATGCTTAGCAAAAAAAAAACCACCCAGTGACCAGAAAACAATCAACCTGATCCCAGAGACAGAACACCAGCAACAGGAGAAGCAGAAAAGAGAGTATTGCAGATGAGTAACCAGAATCTTTGATGATCTTTCACAAAATTCCGGAATCTGCGTTTTGAAACACAAGGCTGGGTCCCAAGAAAGACTTTGGTTTTAATAAGTGCTGCGTACACATCCAAATCCCCAATTTGGCCCTGAAATACATTTCATTCTTGCCCATCCTAAAGTCACTGGGCTAAATTTATTCTTGATGTACATTTGCCTTCAATTACACCGGCTTTGAAGCTGGCTGGAGCTTGCACTGTGAAGAACAGGAGCTGCACATGCAGAGAGCAGAACAGGCAACAGAGTTCCAGAGTGCAGATCAGAGAAGAGAAATTTTCCCTATGGTGACACAGAAGGGAGACAGGTATCTGATCCCTCTATATCAAGTCACCCTTTATCTGGTATGTCCTAATTCAAAAACCTACTGCATCTCATCACCTTGTCAACTGAATCACGGATAAAGTGCACTGGATTAGAACTGCTGAGCTGACCTGTCACTCTGACCTGTGGTCTTACCAGCATGGACAGTCACAGAATTTATCTGAAAAGACAGCTAAACGTGGTGTCTGCCTTCAAATGACATTGCTGATAAACAATCCTGTGTAGTACGTATTTCTGCACTCATATGTCAGGGGTTGGTCATTTTAAATTCATATCACCGCAATTTTTCAACAAAGCCAGGTTCAAGTTCAACTAAACAGGGGTTTTCTGACATGTCAGACTCATGCTACAAAATAAAAATCAGATGCTTGTTTCCTCCAGAGGAATTAAAAGTTAGTTTTACATTGTTATTTTCAAGTTTCTTTCTTCCCTGCCTCCCCACCCTTACAATGAGGGCACAGGAACTTCTGATAATGAAGATATATATGGGAGAAAGCTCAAGAGTAATGCCCACTTTAAATATAAAGTACAGCATATGTTTAACACAGAGCATATGGAAATAAGAAAAAGCCAGTCTTGATTTCCAGGCAAAATATTCTTTGTACAAAACCTACCACCATATGGAAGTGGCAGTGTAAGATAATTTAAGAGTAAATGCGGTTACTGGAAATGGAGAATTAATATTTAAAGGGGATTAATTCTCCTGTCACCTTACTGCAAATCTGAAGTAATTTCCCTGAAGTTAATGAAGTGTCAATTTGGTGTAAATCAGATCAGAATCAGCTCTAGTACTTTTGGTGAATAAGTAAACATACTGCTGATCCTAATCTTAGGATCAGGGTTAGCAAAGCAGCTGCTGGAATTTGCCAAGGAAAAACTGCATAAAAGGGTTCTTTTGAAGGTTCAGTTGAAGAAACAAACATGGCAAAAAACCTGTTGCAATGGTCTGATAGGTGAAGAAGAGAAGGGAATCACTCATGACTTAGACATTTATACAAAAAGGCCACTGCACAAATGCCAGTTCTGGGATTCTGCTGGTTGGCAGATGTCTGACTCTTCTGACAATGGTATTGTCTCCTAGCAAGCTCATCTGACAAAATTAATTACTATGCACTTCCCAGCCCTCTCAAACGTGGGAAGCAGGCACTGGGGGGATGCAGAAAGGCACGGACGGCATAGCTGCAGACCATTTCCCATGAGGATAGGAGAGAGGTAGGCCCAGGGGACAGCAATGACATGCCACCCTGTTCAAGGACTTCCATGTAGCACACACTCCATAGGGTTGGAAAACAACTCCCCAGTACCCATTTTATGGGGCTATAAGCCCTGTATTAGTGATGATTCCTTAGAAGTTCTGCTAATGGAAACTCCTTCAGCTTTATTCTAGCCTCCAAGGGCTTTCCCAGAAGTGAGAATGATCTAATCAGTGCCTTAAAGAAGGACAAGCCTTTCATTAGAGGAAGTGGATGGAATAGGCCAAGATCTTGGCCACAGTGCTCCTACCAAGAAACAAGCCAACCTGCAGTTGGTGAAGAGCCAGTAATTAAACAATTTGAGGTTATGGTTTTTAGTTTAATTACAGACAGCCTGGTAACAAACAGCAGTTTAGCTGAGATGAAATTAATGCTTGTGAGAGTTCCTCTTATGCAATGTTTGCTATCAGGAAGCAAACCAGTGAATAGCGAAAGCAGATGTGGCTCTTAGGGTTGGAAATAAAAGGGTCCAGGGACATGCACAATGTATAAACCAGGAACTATTCTACACTAAGATGGCAGGTCTACAGTAAAAACATGGGAGTCGCGCGCACAGTGGTGGGTAGGTTGTACAACCATCCATATACCAACAACATTTTTCCCCCCAAAGCAATTACTGAAAGATTGTCCTACTTTTGGATACGCAAGGGAAGGAAATTATTAACTTATGAGAAACAAAGAGATCCTCATCAATGCTGGCACTGTCTGGACAACCTCAAGAATATGTCTTACCATAAGTGATTGGTCTCCATAGAAATGCTGTTTGATTCAGAGATGATTTCTGATCTCACCTGGAGTCGTGCTCTCTCTCTTTCTAATATTTATGTATTTTGTTTTAGTGAGGTGGGAAAGTCCAAGCTGCTCACGTTTTGCAGAAGATGCACTGATTCAACGTAACATTTTTTAAAAAAATCAATACAGTTAAACCACTTTAGAATCTTGTGCGGACACACTTATTTTGTTTACAAAGTGGTTTATTTTGAGTTAACATAAACTTGTTCCTAATGTGCTAAAGCTAAACTGATATAAATTAAAAGAATATCAACCTAAGAATAGCCCAATGGCCTCTGACACCAACTTAACTAAAGTGATTTTAAATCACAACTTTAGTTCAACTACAGGGACTTTCCCTGAAGACATGCCCTTAAAGGAAAAGAGTGTATTAATTTGGAAAAGAAAACCTCAGAGCTAGGAGTATTTCACCTCAAGTTGCTGATTTCTCCATATCACTTGTTTGCTTTGGGAAAAAAATATCACTGCCAACTAAATATGAGAAAAAATGAAACTCAGGAGAATTAATAACATATTAGACTAGAGAGAGAAAGCCTTAAAATTCCACCCACCACACCTGGTACTTCCTTCACTATGGGATGAGTTCCACTGATTAACTCTGAATTCTTGATAAGACGACAATTGATATAGACAGCCTCCTTGAAAAGGAATCACGTAGCTTTGACATGAAAGGCAAGCAAGGTAGGATTTTGCAACATTGGGTAGTGAATATGCAACTCCTTATGAAGATGGTGCTTGGCTCAGTTGAAACATCCTATGCAGTAGCATGGATAGGGAATACAGTAGGAGGATGGGACCAAGAAGAGAGGTGGGCTCTGCTATTTGGCTAGAGTGATGGTCTTTAGAATTTCGCTATACAATGCGATAGCTGTATAAAACGTACTGGCTACGTCAACACTTAATGAAAAACTTTGAAATAGCCATGCTAATGGCCAAATCAAAGAATACTAATGAGGCACTGAAATGAATATTCAGTGCCTAATTAGCATGTTGCCAGCCATGGCACTTCAAAAGTGCCGCATTTCGCTTGCCTGTGGCTCGTCTACACAGGGGTCCTTTTCGAAAGGACCCTGCAAAAATCAAAATCCCCTTATTCCTATCAGTTTTCAGGGTCCTTTTGAAAAGGACCCCCGTGTAGACAAACCGCTGGTGAGCAAAACACGGCGCTTTCCAAGTGCCGCGGCTGGCGGCATGCTAATGAGGTGCTGAATTTTTATTTCAGCGCCTCATTAGTATTCTTCCATTTGGCCATTAGCATTGCCATTTCAAAGTTTTTTGTAAGTGTAGACATGGCCATTATCTTATTGGTAAAGCATATCGTGTGATAGCTATATACAGCATATTATCTTATTGGTGAGGCTATTAATAATGCTTCGGATTATGCAAATTTCTCCACTCTCTAAGGAATGCTGGAGAAAGATGATTTAAATTACAATGTATTATTAAACTACAGTTTTGACCAGCTATTTGACAGCATAGGCAACAATTTTTTAAATAATTTTACATAACAGCAGAATAAATTTCTTGCCCCATCTTGTGAAAATAAAGTAATGAGCCTATCTTCCATTTAATTTTTTAATCCACATAATCCTGAAAGGAGAAACAAAAGAACATGTCAAACACCAGGACATCTGTGATCTTTAAAGCATACCTATATAGAAAATATCCTTAGACATTAACTGACCTGTTCAAAGCACAACAGAGTCTATGTTATCCATTATATGTCAAACAAGGCAATGAATCAGGGATGTGTAAAATAAATTGTGAGAGGTATGTTCAACCCACATCAGCCTTGTGAGGATAATGAGGGAGCAGAGAAGGCCAATTAACCTTACAGGCTGCACCTGACTTGACTGAAAATGATCAACGGCTCAGCTGCTAGGGTGTAAAACCAGGAAGTTTGCAGCAGTGTGATCATGCAGTGTAGAAGCTGGAAGCAGCCGTCTGGGCTTGGGGAAAAGAGGAAATCCAGGGTGAGAGAGAAGCCCTGGGATCCTGGCCATGAGGGAAGGGTGAAGAAAGCATGTTGGATGAGGTAGAAACAGAGCAGAGGGGTTAGAACTATTGGAGGCCTTGGTGGTTGATGGTCCCTGGATGCAAGCCAGAGTAGTGTGCAGGTCTGGGTTTCACAGTGGCTGGTAGGGAAGTGGTACGGATTGTGGGAGATAACAGCTGGACAGCTGGTATGGAGAGACTTGGATGCTCTGGAAGCAAGGTACCATACAGCTCTGGTGGGCAACCTGAGGCCCACATGAGGACCAGGGGTAGCATGTGTCCCAGGAGACTTTTTTTTTTGGTATATGCCTATGTGCAGGGTTGACAGATTCTGCTAGTTTCCATCCATGTAGGTTTTTCCTCCTACCGGTGTTACTAAACTGACACTCACATAAGCAAAGGCATGTGAAGTGAGGTGCATGCTGACTCCACACAACATTGGCTATGAGAGCTGCATGCTTCCTCTGCATCCCACAGTGCTGCTACAGTTCAATCCGCACAGCCCTCAAATTCTAGGTGCACCAGTGCAGTTAGCAAAACTCCCTTATCCTGAGAGACCATCTTGGTTATGACAATCTTGTGTCCCACTAAGATGAAAGAGGGCCATTCATAGGGCCCACTCACTAGCCTTGGTTGACTATCACAGCTCTACAGGCAGAGGGCCGAGTCACTGAGAGACAGAACGAGACCCCAGACCTGCAGACCGAGAAAGAGGCTCTGGGACAAACCAACGACAGAAGTGGGGGAGCCAGACCGGAAAAGAGAAAATTCCTCACACACACAGCCCATGAGGTGAGGTCGTAAGTGACATAAAAATAAAATTTCCTGTAAGTCCTTGACATTATTTTCCTTCTTTAATACATGGTGGTGAGGAGTTTGTTTGCACTGCATGTTAAAAATAAACAGCTTGTTTTTCCTCCAGATAACGCCTAAAGAGCACAATTGATTTTGTAAGCAGTTGAAGTGAGGGACACCAGAGGCAGATGTTTTGTGCCCACCGGTGCACCTTCTTCCCTGAGTTCCATCAGTGTCAGCAGCATGCAAAAAGCTCTGGGTACCATCTTTGCTCTCTTTCTCTCTCTTTCTTTTTTTTTTGAGTGCACTTCCAGATAAATGCCAGTCATTTGGCTAGAGCTGACTCACAGAAGGTATAGCAGGCACAGATGGTCCTAATGCATAAATGTAATCTAGCAAAAGAATGCCAACGCCAACCCAGAAAAGGTTCCAAATAGCTGCAGTACACTTACAGGAATACAGTGATTGGCAAGGTTAAAACTGAGATTTGCAAGAGCTTACTGTTCCCAAATCAACAATAGAAATCCTAAAACAAATGAGCATATTTATTTATTAATTTATACAATGCACCTCATACCAAGGTCTCTGGGCATATTTACAATAGCGCAAAAAACATGACAGATCATATTAATCAATCTCAAAAAGGGGCAAAAAGCAAGGAGAGGGCTCTTCTTTTACCAAAAAACCCTCACACTCATTCTCCCAATCACTCTAGTAAAAAGCCTGAAAGAAACGTTGGATGTTATGCAGCAAACTGAAGGGCAAGAGAACCAGGCTGTATCAAATCAGTGAGGGAGGCTAATTTCAGGGAAGAAGGCTCTCTTCCAGGAATGACCTGCTCACTTCAAACCTGAGGCCTGGGGGCATCTCACCAGACCTTGACTGTGGCTGTAGCTCCTAATGAGGAAGGCAGTATTTTGGAGACCCAACACATGTAGGACTTTCTATGTCAACTCCTTGGGTTCCTCTCAAAACAAAGGAAGCCAGTTCAGTTGTTGGGGGACCTGTGCGATATGACTCCTGTAGCTAATACCTCCAAGTAGGGGGCAGCACATTTTGTAAAAGGTGAGCTTCTGAACAGTCTTCTGCAATAGCATTGTTGAGACACTATCAACGTGAGCGTAATCTAGAACAGGATTATTGCTATATGATTTCATCGACACCGGCATTACATTAACATGTGTAAAGTTACTCCTGGTTTACACTGGGGAAAGTGAGACCAGAAGCAGGCCCTAAAAATGACTGGGCATTGATAATTTTGGTGGGGGAACACAGAGGAAACTGGCTGCAAAAGCACCCCTGAATTGTGAACTTGGGAATAGTGTGGGGCAAAACCCCCTGAAGAACAAGTGCAGGGACCAGCTGCCTACCAGACTTACTATTGTCTTGCCTGGACTAAGCCTCTAAATCAGTCAGGTGCTCAGCAGCCACCAACTACATCTAGGTGGATGAGAAATAAAACAAAAGAGATACAAAGCTCAAAGTCACCCAGACACTGGTGACATCACAACCCAAAACCATCTCACTCTCAAGAAACCTCACCCGAGCACTCAACTAGAGTAGGTTCACACCTCTACAGGCCGTTCCTTACATGTGGCAAACCTCTAGGCCAGGGGTCAGCAACCTCCGGCATGGGTGCCAGGAGTGGCACGTGAGCCAATTTTCATTGGCATGCGAGGTGGGAGCTCATGCCTGCCCCTCATGCCCCACACAGCTGGGAGCTCACTCAAAGCCTTGCTGCCTGTGGAATAACAAAAGACCAGCTAATACTACCAACCACCATTTAAACGGTAAAACTCTGCATCTTTATTTATTTATTAATGTAACTGTTGTAAGTAGGACCATTAGTGACTTTGAAAATGATCACCGGCACGTGGGTCGTACATCGAGGTCAAAAGGTCAAATTTCCCCACTTCACCTAAGAAAGGCTGCTGACCCCTGTTCTAGGACCTGATGAGCAAGAGATCCAAATCAACCACCTGACATCTTTCAGAGAAGAAAAAGCATGGAAACACTCTGACATAATTCATATACTCCTACTCATAACCCTGCACGCAGAACTATGTACTCCAATTGGCGGCCCAGCAGTCAGATCTCAATCCATCCATCCTCTGTGCTGTGTGATTTCACATGCATCATACATGCAAGGTCATGCCACATGGAGGACTGCCTAACACATGAAAGCCGTGTCTACACATGCACGCTACTTCGAAGTAGCAGCACTAACTTCGAAATAGCGCCCGTCACGGCTACACGTGTTGGGCGCTATTTCGATGTTAACATCGACGTTAGGCGGCGAGACGTCAAAGCCGCTAACCTCATGAGGGGATGGGAATAGTGCCCTACTTCGAAGTTGAACATCAAAGTAGGGCACGTGTAGACGATCCGCGTCCTGCAACATCGAAATAACGGGGTCCGCCATGGCGGCCATCAGCTGAGGGGTTGAGAGACGCTCTCTCTCCAGCCCCTGCAGGGCTCTATGGTCACCGTGTGCAGCAGCCCTTAGCCCAGGGCTTCTGGCTACTGCTGCTGCAGCTGGGGATCCATGCTGCATGCACAGGGTCTGCAACCAGTTGTCGGCTCTGTGGATCTTGTGTTGTTTAGTGCAACTGTGTCTGGGAGGGGCCCTTTAAGGGAGCGGCTTGCTGTTGAGTCCGCCCTGTAACCCTGTCTGCAGCTGTGCCTGGCACCCTTATTTCGATGTGTGCTACTTTGGCGTGTAGACGTTCCCTCGCAGTGCCTATTTCGATGTGGTGCTGCGCAATGTCGATGTTGAACGTCGACGTTGCCAGCCCTGGAGGACGTTTAGATGTTATTCATCGAAATAGCCTATTTCGATGTCGTTACATCGAAATAAGCTACTTCGATGTAGGCTTCACGTGTAGACGTAGTCGAAAAGGAGTTGTTGTATGCCATACTGAAAAGGACACAGCAAACCACTGATGAAAAGTACTATGTACGAGCTAGATTTCACTGGGAAATGGGTGGGGTACACACCCCTGAATGAGTGATTAAGAATCAAGAGAACTGGAAAACTCTCAGTGTTATAATTGCTTGTCCAAAGCCTTCTTACTAGTGTCCAGCCCACTCACTCCGTAAAACAGGGAGCATGACAACAAAGTGATAACTCAGTGCTTTGAGCATTGGTCTGCTAAACGCAGAGTTGTGAGCTCAATCCTTTAGGGGGCCATTTAGGGACTGGGGGCAAATAGGTTAAAAAAAAAAAAGATGGTGCTTAGTCCTGCCAACAGGGCAGGGACTGGCCTTGATGACCTCCTGAGGTCCCTTCCAGCTCTATGAGATGTGTATCTCCATATATTACTATAAAGTCATCAACATCAAGGTGCTATGTGGGGTTCCCCACTGCCTTTCATCTTGTGTTGTCAATGACTGCTGCAAAAAAAAAATGGGTGGAAAGTTCATTCTGATGCTATAGCATTTTATACTCCGAAAGTGCCACATTTCGCTCACGACTTGTGTAGATGGGGGTCCTTTTTGAAAGGACCCTGAAAACATCAAAATCAGCTGATAGGAATAAGGGGATTTCGGCATTTGCAGGGTCCTTTCAAAAAGGACCCCTGTGTAGACGAGCTGTGTGTGATTGAAACGCTGCACTTTCGAAGTGCTGCGGCTGGCAGCATGCTAATGAAGCACAGAATATTCATTTCAGCGCCTCATTAGTATTCTCTAATTTGGCCATTAGCATGGCCATTTTGAAGTTTTGCCCAAGTGTAGACATGG
The DNA here is from genome assembly GCF_033958435.1 of Carettochelys insculpta. Taxonomy (NCBI): domain Eukaryota; kingdom Metazoa; phylum Chordata; order Testudines; family Carettochelyidae; genus Carettochelys; species Carettochelys insculpta. The sequence continues at coordinate 125,966,947 of NC_134140.1, read as the reverse complement.
CCATGAAGTGAATGCTGCCCTTTCCCCCACCCTTCAAACCTCTTACCTTCTGTGATCAGTTTATCTGTAGGTTTATATACTCTGCCCATCACTGATCTTCTCTGCTAGATGAGTCATGCATGGAGTTAATGGGCATTCTTTAACATTCTAGGCTTTTGATGAATTTCTTACTGTTAAAATCTTATTTAAATACATGGGAGGGGCAGTCTGTATTCTGTGCTTCACTGAGGAGCAGATCCTGCAAACACTAGTATTAAATATTCATGAGGCTACTCCCGCTGATGTTAATAGAATCCTACACTGGGAAGTGAATCTGGATTAGTGGTCCCCAAAGTGGGATTAGGACCTCAGGCTATGTCTATTCTAAGCAAGGTAAATTGACTGCAGATAGGCAGTTCTAGCTACAGCAATTGTGTACCTATAATCGACATATCTGCACTCAGCTTACTTGGTCGTCGTCCTTAGTGAATAAGGTTGATGGGAGAGTTTTGACTGCAACCTCAGAGAGGTTGATTTCATGTGTCCCTACCAGATGCACAACATCGAACCCCAGAAGTTCGACTTTGAGAAGGTGAATCTTCCTAGCTAGTTTCTACCTTGCTGAAAAGGACTCTGATAAACATCAATGGGAAAGATAAAAATCCCTACAAACATGTAATAGTGTTTAAAGTAATAAGAATATTTAGGGCTTTCTGTTTTAAAAGAGCTGTCTAAAAAACTGGAATTTTGATTATTTAAGAAACTGAAAGAGAAACAGGATTATAGTGTCCCTATCACAAAATGTCTCAGCATCTCAAGACTGTAAAGAGAAAAAGAGAGTGCTAAATTTCACGTGCATCAATTTGTAGTTTTTAATGTAAACACCAAGTGATCTTTGCTAGAGCAACAACTTGTTTGTTGTACATCACAGTAACCTGTGAAAATTTACTGCCTGAGTGGACTTGAAAGTACACTCTCCTTGTTTTAATTGTTGTAGATATTTTTCCTGAGTATTTAAATTGTGCATGTATGACAGGAACATCACTTTACCCATTAAGGATGTATCAATATTTTATTTTTTATGAAATTACTAGTAATTTAGAACTTGTCCTCTGAAATTAGCCAGCAAATTACCACAGCAACATTTAGAAGTGAAAAGCAATGAGGTGTGCGCAATTATCTTCTAAAGCTGGAGATGCATACACACTTAAGCATCAATTTAATTCTAATCTGGGTAGATGCATGTCTTTTAAACACTATCAGCTATACATTGCTGCTGGGGATAAAAGCTATTTTCAATGGAAACCTTAATAAAATTGAAGTTTTAAAAAAAACAAAGAAATGTGACTATAAAATACACTTGCAGCCATGATAAAGCAGTCAAATTATAGAGAGAGAATTCAACAAAGCTCTTTTCACCAATTGATTTTTAAAGCAAATCACAAAGCTGATCATCATCACACTTTTTTGACAGAGAGAAGCACAGAAAACTTCACCGAGATCACATCTGGAGCTACTGCAGAGCTGGGAATACAATTATACAATCCAATTCCCCTGAGTCCCAATCCCATGTTCCACCAGCTGCACACTCAGGCTAAGTCTACACTTGCCCCCTTCTTCGAAGAGGGCATGGGAATCAGGTTGATGGGAGATTACTAATGAAGCGCTGCGATACATATGCAGCACTTCATTAGGCTAATTCTTCCCTGTGGCAAGTTCGAAGTATCAAACTTCAAAGTATCAGCATGCCATGCAGCCATGGGCTCTTCGAAGTACCTTCTGGGGAGTAGAAGTGCCCGTGGCTACATGGCATGCCAGCACTTTGAAGTTTGACACTTCAATGTCGCTGCCGGAGAGACCTGGACTAATGAAGTGCTGCATATGCATGGTAGCACTTCATTAATAATCTCCCATCAGCCTGATTACCAAGCCCCCTTCAAAGAAGGGGGCAAGTGTAGACATAGCCTCAGAGTATTTTGTATTTCAATGTACTCCATCTGTTCACCTGCTTGAATTTATGTTCTTTGCCCAACTGACTTAACAAGAGACGTATTTAAAGTTTTGTCCCTAACTCTCTCCTCAAGTTTTGTTCAAAACCCTTAAAGTAGTAGCTAAGATGTAATTTACTATTGATCTAATCCTGATACCCCTTCACATGCAATTCCTGCAGATTTCATTGGGAGTGATATGCACTGAATGGCATGTGGGATTAGGACATACACAATTTACAACCATTCATCAGAATGAAGCAAAAAAAAACAAACACCAGCATATATAATTAGGTTGCTGCAGGCTGCCAATTGGAGTAAAAATATTTGCTGGCCACATGACTTTTCAGCAAGGTTGATAATGCTGAAATGACATGAGCACTTTCTCATTCTTTACCTAGTTAAGCCTTAGTTAAGCACCATTCAAGATAAGGCACCACCATCTAAGACCCTTGATACAAATGGTGTTATATGTGCCCTGAATGATGGCAGAAAATTATTCACACCTAAGGAGAACTGTTGCTGGTTTTGTTGAGTTTTGTTTTTTAAGTGAGGACTTTGTTTAAAAATTGTACAACTGCCAACGGGCCATATCCTGCTTGACATGATTTAAGATTCTGGCTCTGTCCACAGAAACCCTTTGTGTTCTACAAAACTTTAAACTGAGCGAAAAGCAAAGGCAAAATGTTTCAGCCAACAGAACGGACATTGGCTCCAGAGGGATTTGGACTCAGTGAGATTTGTCGAAATCAATGAGGTGCAGAGGCTCGCAGCTGCATCTAGTTAGGAAATGCCTTTGATACAGTAAATCTAGAAAAACAAGTAAATTAAGCAAATGGAGACAAGCAAAATTGCTAGAAAGTGACGATGTGACTCTATGAGTCTCTTTTGTCTGTCAGTCTCTATGCTATGATATCCAAGGGTGAAATCAGCCCCCAGATTAAGGACTTTTAAAAATTCCCCTGCATTGTTTACAATCCCAGTATTAAGTGTATGAGAAACACACAGAACAACAGAAACATCAATGTGATGCTACAGTTTCTGGTATTTTCTGCACATCTGAGAAGCATAAACACAGCTTTCAGAGGAGCCTGAAGGACTCAAATGAAATGAGAGTTGGGTGCCTAACTCCTTTAGTCATGGACTCATTTTACTGAACTAAAATAGCCACATGCACTACGAGCAAGTATGTTCTTCTGCAGTACTCAGCCAAACTCACAAAGATTGCTTCTTCTCTCTCACTCACAGCTATGTAAGCCAGAAGGAACTCCACCGGAGCCAGTCAAATTATTCTGGTGTAAAGCAAACACAAATCTAATCAGCACCACCCAACAGTGCTTACTTTACTATTCTCTAGGTTAGGAGTGTGTAAAGGGGGACGGGGGCTGGTTCCCAGGGGGACATGAAATATCATAAGGGCGGGGGGGGGGTGCAGCAACATCAGCTGCTGGGCTCAGGCTCATCCATCTCATTAAAATTGTTGAAATATGTTCCTGTTTTTATGGATGTCTATTGACATTTATATACCAATTAATCAAGTTTTTACACTCTACATACATATTTTCTTACACATGCTGAAAGTGTTTTTTTTTTTTAAATTTCATATGAACATAACCAAAACGTCCATCATTTTGGATTACTTTAGATGGGGGAGCTCCTAATTGCAGGGGTGAAAAGTGGGGCCCAACGTAAAAAGTTTGCTCACTCCTTCTCTAGGTGACAGCAGTGCATGATGTTACATACCAGATGTGCCACGATACCTATGCACACAGGGATAAGTTAAGAACAGAGCTTCAGCCTTAATTGAAGTAAGCTGTCAGGACAGAGATGGGCTTGCATGTCTGAAAGTCTGCCACTTGGACATTAAAACCATCACTTGCCAGAACTCCTATTCTCCCAAAGGACAGTAGAGAGTAAACTCAAATCATTAGGTTAATGTGGAAAGAAATGTTTTGGAGATCACTGCAGGAGACAGACTGTTTCAAAGCGTCTTACAATAAATACCTGACTTTAGTAAAACAGATCTCTCATATTTCCATTGTGAAGGCCCTGGAACAAACACTGTGGCCGTTTCTACACAGGCCACTTCCTTCGGAAGTTGCATGCTAATACGCGGAGCGAAAGATGCTAACGAGGTGCAGATGCAAATTCCCCACACCTCATTAGCATAACATCACGTGATTTGGAGTCTGGAAGACTGTTCTTCCGGACTCCAAAACACTGTGTGGAAGCGCGGCCCTGGGGGGGCCTTCCGGAAGGAAGTCCTTCTTCCAGAGGCTCCTTCTTCCCCAAAAAAGAAGGGGCCTCCAGAAGGAGGACTTCCTTCCAGAAGCCCCCCTGGGGCCACGCTTCCACGCGGCATTTTGGAGTCCGGAAGAACAGTCTTCCAGACTCCAAACCATGTGATGTTATGCTAATGAGGGGTGGGGAATTTGCATCCACCCCTCATTAGCATCTTTAGCTCCGCGTATTAGTATGCCACTTCCAAAGGAAGTGGCCTGTGTAGAAACAGCCTATGGGTGTATCTACACTTGCATTCCTCTTTCAAAAGAGGCATGCAAATGAGTTAAATCAAAAATGCAAATGAGGTACAAATTTGCACAGCAGGCACATTATTTGCATATTCTTATTTCGAAAGAGCTTCTTTTGAAAGAAGAAAACCAGCATAGATGCTGCTCTTTTGAAAATAAACCCATCTTTGAAAGAATCCTCTTCTCATAAAAAAGGAAGGACTACACTGGTTTTCTTCTTTTGAAATAAGAATATGCAAATGAGGTGCCAAATATGCAAGTTTGTACCTCATTTGCATTTTCAATGTCTTCATTTGCATACCTCTTTCAAAAGAGGAATGTAAGTGTTGACACACCCTATGAGTTTCTGGTATTTTCTGCACAACATCTGAAGATTCATTTACAAGCACTTATTACAAAGATACTGACAAAAGTTAGTTCTATTGAATTTTGTGACAAGTGGGGATGAAAGAGAATTGCTTCATGATGGAAAATCTCACTTTCAGCTCCAGGCCAATTTAAAATCCCTCTTATGAGGCACATCCTGACACTCCACCCTCACTGATGAAAAAGCTTTAGCTGAATGCAAGATGGTATTAATTTTACTTTCTAAGAGAAATGCTAAACTTTTGCTAACTGTATGCACATTGCCACCAGATCTCAAAAAAGAAGTGGCTTAAATTTCTCCCACAAAAGTACAACCCTCAATAACAAAGGATAAATATAGTCAGAAGTGAAATTACTGGGTAACAGTAGCAGAAAACCAAACAAAACCCACTTTTTAATGGAAAACATGGATTTACAAACTGTACTGATGGCAGCATTTCATATTTTTGGATAGTTTTGTACAACCTCCTTATTTACTAGCAAAAATCTTCTATAATCTGAGCCACATTTAGTATGGCTGAGATGTCAGCAAGCAGAAGAGGGGAACTATTTGGAGTGAGGTATTGCTGATCTCACACACTTGAATACTCTGTTCAGATTTTTATTGTTTCTATATATCCATGTCTGACTTTCGTTAAGCTCAAACCAGCCCACTTTGCTCTCCAACTTTTCATCTTGAGTCATGGCTCTGTGCGGCAGAGACTTCTATCTGAGGATTATTTCTGGTGTTAGTAACTCCATTGCTGTCATTTTAATGTTTCTTATTTGTGGTAAATAACAACAGCCATAACAGTTATAACATACCACTTGAACATTTTTGTGAAATATTGAGGTTTCTGCTACCCTCACATTGACTTGAATGTGTTTTTACTGTTTAAGAGTTCACCAGGGTAAAATGTGGGAGTTGGTTTACTCTTGAGTTGCAGCAAAAAGAATATACTCACCCTTCAGCACAGGCCAGCGATGTTTTTGAAAAAAGACTAATTAATTTGCTACAAAATGCTGAGTTAAAGCCTCATGTTTGGTTTAACAGGTGGGTTGATGCCTTGACAGGATAAAAATACACTACACATGACAAATGCACTATTTATCTCAATCTCAGCTGTGTTATCAAACGGGTGTCATTCTTCATCTCTTTCAGCAACAGATAAAGTGAATGAATCACTGGAGACATGCGCTTGAGACTTTTTGACAACACATTTCATATAAATTCTTCAACAAAATGTGTTGAGGTGTCCAAAATATTTTAATTTTTCTTGCAAGTACATGTTTTGACAATAATAACTAATTTGAGGCATAGTCAATGAAAAAAAAATGTTCTGAGGAGGTTTTTAAGAATTAAAAGGGTTTAGTATAAGTCACAAAGCAAATCCACAGAAACTCCTGTGTTACATTGAGGTTTTATGGAAAAAAGTTCCATCGTGATCAAAATTGAAACATCTTGTAATTATTGCTTAATCAGTAAATATTTCAAACATTAGCTGTTTGGACGTCAAAGTTTTGTATGCACGCCAACCTTCTCTCAAGAGGAAAAAACTGCCTTTCAGAGTGAGCAATTATAAAAATCTCTCTTTCCGAAAGTGATGCAGTGAAAGCAAAGAAAAAGATTTTTCTGTCCATCGAACCTATTCTGCGTCTGCTATCTGCATCTGATTTGGAGGGACTGATTCAAAATTCCTACTGCATGGGGTCACTATGCTTAACCAAAAAACTTTCAATATGGAGATGCTATTTTAATATTTAAGACAATATATTATCCAATTAAATTTATTCCAGCATTAAGCAACCTCTGCCATCGCTAAAGGGACAATCGAAACTAGATCCTGAATAGAAATGGTTAAAAAAAAAATCAAATAAAATTGTACCTTAAATCATACTTTACAAGGGCAGCTGGGAGTGCGAGATATGCCATACATTTTCAGAAGATAAATTGTCGAAAACACAAATTAAGCACAGGCATGTAAGTACAACTAGTTTGTTTCATTAAACCTATGTATTTTATTAACATTATCCATTTTTAACAATTAGTGTAATATACAAAAAAAGAAATTACTTTCAAGTTTTTAAGCTAATTGTAGTGAAATTATCTCGCTACAAAATATAGCGTGCTGCCACATTGTGGGGTATTTGTTGATGCATGCACAGACGATGTGGCAGCGCAGCGGCTTTGTTTGAATTCAGTTAGCCGCTAACTGTTAGTGCGTCGATTACAGTTCACTTCCACAGCAAAACTCCGCTTCATCTCTGGGTAGTATTTGCGTATTTTTGTATGCCTCCTGTACTATTATTTGTGGCAAGTAATAAGATAAAACTATTTTACATATACTTAATATGCATTTAAAAGTGTATAGGCCCCCATATCCATTTTTGATAAGGGGTGTGAGAACATATTTTGAGAAGCAAAGGGATGCCGGCTGCAGTAAAGGTTAAGAATCCCTGACTTATAAGGAAGCAGGGCACAAGCCAATCCTTAATAAGTGCATCCACAAGGGCCACTTCTGTTTTTAGGCTGTGTGCTTGTGTCCCTCATTTCCTTCTCAAGACAAAGAACACAGATGCTGGGACACCTGTTCTTTCCTTCAGTCATTCTCCAATACACAAGTAACTCAACACAGACATACACATTGCATGAAGCTCAAAATGATAATGAAGTTGCAAAAGCTTGAACTCCACCAAGAGTATCCCTCCCAAAGCAAAAAAGTTTGGCTATATATTTTGGAGCAACAGCCAATGCTTCACAATGGTTGTCTGAGCTATCCAAGCTTCTGGTTCTGCTTGACTGCATTCAAATTGGAAATCTCACAAGAACAGACTGTCTCATGATATTTCGAGTCCCAGCCAAAACCCGGAAGTGAAAAGATGCATGAAAATGAAAAACAAGTTTGAAGAACTGATTTGGATGTACAAACACTCTGTTGAAATGTGTGAAGCTCTAGTGAATTCTTGTTTCATCTAAGCAAGCTAACTTTTCCTTAGCAATTACTACTCATTACAAAAACAACTGTCAAATATAAACCAACTAATATTTTCTTTCACAACTGCATGGCTAAGGCTATGTCTGTACTAGACACAGAAGTCAACAGAAGATATGCAATTTTAGCTATGCCAATTGCACAGCTAAAAATCGACATAGCTATGCTCAGCTAACTTGTCTGTCTTAGTGGGATGGTCGACAGGAGAGTTTTCCCTTCGACCATCATTACTCCTCACATCTCACGAGGAGCACAGGGGTAAACTGTGACCCAAGAGCTCCATTCCACGTGTGCGTGAAATCAAACCCTGGAACACCAACCCTGAGTAAATCAAGCTTCTGCTGTAGTGTAGATAAACCCTTAGTAAAATTGAAGTAGGGGAGAAATAGGTAGAAATTAAATAAAGGAAAATTTTGGAGGGTCTAAGAGGAAACCATGTCCATTTCATTTTTGCTCTTGGGTCACTTTAATAAACCAAGCCAGATTATCTGAGCATAGATATGGTGTTCCAGAGGCTTTGAAGAAATCTATCTTCTTTAGCAGAACCTCTTGTACAAATCAGAAGACATTTCCCTCTAGAAAAGTTTTAAACAAATAGAAAAAAACTTTTTTTAAAAAAAATGTATCCTCACTCTTCAGCCTAAGTGAAGCTTATCAAACAAGCAATTCTCCACACATGCAGCACAACTTCCACAAAAAGCTTTCAGCAACAGAGCTGCATGAACCTACAGAGGAATTATCAATATTAAAAAAGGAGAGAAAGTAGTTGCTTTGTAAGTGTTACTTCTTTGTTATTCAGAGTGATTAATATATTGAGCAGTATGCAGGAATAATTACTCCTACTACAATCATAAAAAAAATTAAATCACAGGAACATTTAAAAAATGCTGCCATAGGAGAAAAAGTTCACAGTTTTACAATATTGCAATTCAAGGCTAATCCAAAAAAAATGAATTAACAGTAAAATAGAGACTTGATGTGACTAGGTATTGCACAAAATTATATCTCAACCCACCCCTGAAGTGACCAGTTTAAAATATTTTGGTCTGTGAGATTAAAAAAAAAAAATTGCACAAAGGCAAGAGAACGAGTGGCTTGGAAAATATCTCCCATGACTATGAGAGGTACATAAGACTTTAACACAATATGGGATACATTTGCAGTTTAATTTCAACAGGCCGTTAAGCTCTTAAACACATTAAGCATAGCCACCACTGCTGTCAGAGTCTTTCATGTCCTATGCTGCTTTCACCTCAGACTTGGAGGCCCCACAGGGGAGTACAACTTGCAGTCAGACTGAAATTCACTCTGACCAGCCTTTTTTTCCAGGGGAAAGGTGTTTTCATATTTTTATTTGACATATTCCTATATTGCCATTTCTACCTGTCTTTTTTTTTCTCATCTAATTTGTTCATTTTTTGAAGAAGTGCACTGCAGTAGTGCCTTAAAATCCTGCTATCCTCCCTGCTGCCACCTCCCCCGCTCATCTTTTCCTAGGTTTGTGAAAAGCCAGACTAAATGTTGTGGTTTAGACATTGCATTATTGGCTCATCTGCGCCTTTAACATTACTCTCCTATCTCTCTCATTTTCTCTTCCTGGGGATGTCATCATCTGTCTCCACACCGGGGTTCTAAACTACAGTTTTGTTGATTGTCAGTTACAGCTGATTGGCAGCCACTGCATGTTTTTTTAAACCTTCATGGATATGCAAACTATTTTTTTAGCTCCCCTATTGTATCGCAAAGCTTGATCCTCTTGTGTGTCTGCATGGGCTCTGGAGAGCATAAGGTTAGCACACTGGGGCCTTCCCCATTTTATTTCTGTAGTCAGGGTAGACTTCTCACAGTGAAGCCCCAGTTATGATCTGAAGCTCCTTGCCACTACTGAGGGGAGCAATGGAAAGCAAAAAGAGTGAAAAAGGCTAAAAATTAACCAAAAAAAAGCCGCATTTCATATTATTTTTGGAAATGAACTAGCACGAGGAAACAGTACTTGGGCCACTGTGTTTTTGTTTAAAAAAAGTTATTTATTGTTTGTTACAAAAATATCAAATATTGCACAAAAATGTGAGCCAGTAACAGTAACTCGAGTAACTTTCCCCACTGGAGCATCTAATAAAATATGGGTGAAGAGCAAAGTTAAGTTAAATCTGGTTTATGTTGCACAGCCATATCTCCAGACCAGCAAGGCAGCCAATTGAAATTAGAGGAAGGAAGAACATTATCAAATATGCTAAAACTACATTTTCTGCACCTGTTGAAATAATCACAGGAAACACAACCCCCAATAAAATACATCTCATTTCCACCAGGATGCTGTAGCAGGTCCTCATGAACTTTTGTATGAAGTTATGAACTTTTGTATGAAGTTATGATACTACCAAGCTGAAACAGGAAAAAAAGAGTTGGATGAAATTACCGGGAAACAGACCCATCGCAGAACAGCCCTCCTCCCCATGCAGAGTGCAACAAATCCCTTCCCCATAGACAGGAAGACAGCACAGCAGAAATTAATTTTAATGTTCCACTTTCTTCAGCTAGCTTATATATGCCATTAAAACAGAACTTTAAACTCAACCTAGCTGCTGCAAATTCTACACCAAAATCAACGTCACAACTAACAATCAAATACTTGGAACATGGAGGGAGAACTCTTTTACAGCTCAACACATTTCCTCTCTGTGACCTGCTTCCCAGAAACACCTTTTTCAATTACCACCATACAAGAAATTGCATACTTTTTCTCAGCTGCATTTTCAAAGGTGCTGACTCCAGTTGAAACAGTATGAAATGAGCACATCTGAGAATCCAGCTAGCTACTGTATTTAGGCACCTTAGTTCAGGTATCCAAGTTTAAACATCTTGCTGAAGTGCACAAAAACATACACAAACAAGGAGACAACTTCCTTCCCAGCACTAGCCAAGACAAGATTTTAAACCCTTTTCCTCTACCACCTTCCTATTGCTTCTAACTTGCTTTTTTAGACTAAAGGAGGTAGCCATGTTTGTCTGCAGCTTCACAAGTAACAGCAGTCCTGTAGCACCTTCATGGCTAACAAATATATTTACTAGGTTACCCAGGAAAGCTCATTACCTGATAAATATTTGTTAGTTTTTAACAGGACTACAGGACTCCTTGTTATTTGTGTTGCTTTTTAGTTTTACACACTTAGACCTTGAACCTGATCTGCCAATCACCCAAATCACTAGCAAATTGATCCAGAGGGAAGAGGATAACATTCCCATGTGTAATGATTGTCATTTAGCTTTTTAAAATAAATTCTTTAAGCTAACATCAGCATTGTCACCAAATACTGCAATTTTGTATTAGAAATCTTCCGGAATCAGAGACATAATTTCAGTTACACTTTACCTGTCAGCTGCATCACAAATCACTGGGTTCTTTTTTTTCTCCTATTCCTTGTTATCAAAAAAGCGCTAAATCAGAACAAGTGATGGCCTGATTTTCAGAGATGCTGAGCACTGACAAGTCCTATTCATTTACACTGGAGTGGAGCATATCTCAGTGGATGCTCTACACCTGTTTCCTTGCAAACTAAAAATGGAAGTACAATATGACATGTCACACGGTATATGGTCATTAAAATCCTGGCCCCACCAGCAGTTTCTGTTTTAGACATGGATTTAACACCCCTTCTGCTTAGGATTACATTTTCCAAAAGATATGCTTGGAAGTAAGTATGGTCAGCAACTGCACACCCAACTGCATACACATCGTATTCACTGTAGCACTTTTCAACAGGTGGCACTTAAGGGCAACAACATCTCTGCATGGTTAAATTAAAGTACTGTAACATTGGACAGATGAGGGAGGGAAGGCGGGGTTATTTAGCTCAATGTGCAATTGCATTTTCAACATAATTAGGTGCCTAATTGTGCACCTCTGCTTAGCTGATGTATCTGCACGTGTAAGTAATTATGGTTTATTTAAGAGCTATGGTTGTACTGGGTAGTTATCCAGTGTTACTAAAAGAATGCCTGCAATCTGAATCATGTATAGAGTCTTTTTTCTTAATTTTTATTTCATATTAATTGGGCTTTTACCAAATTAACGAGTGGAGCTGGTTGGGAAAATAAGAACATTCTAGTGCGAGATATTGCATATAACCAAGCAGAATGCTGTGTAAATCCCACAGGATAACCACTATTCACAGGGGCTGACACTCGCTCCTGTGCAGAGGAGCAGTAAGAGGACTACACGCCATTTACAGCCCCCCAGCAAGATTTCAGTGCAAATATTTTTTGCATCGTTCCTCTGCACAAGGCTGAATGTCACAAATATGGAGCCTGTTAAAGTCAAATGGGAGCTTTTCCATTCACCTCAGTGGGGGCTACACTGGGGCAGTAAATGGAGCAATTCTCATTTCAGAACACAAACATGCCTAATATTTCATCCATCCATTTTTAAAAAAATAACAGAACAAAAAGTTGGCATTATGGTCTGTCACTGGCAGACTCCTGCATGGGCCTGATCCTGCACCACTAAAGACAATGGCAGATTTTTGAATGACTTCAGTGCCTGCAGTGTCAGGCCACACATTCAAATACATGGAAGGCTGAGCATAACTGATCTAGTAAAATATCTGCAACTGTGCTTTGGAAAGGAGCCGGAGGGAATCTGAAGTGGCCATGAGCTTCACCCAAGCCAGCCTTGCTGTCAAAATCATTCACAAAGCAGGATACAACAGCGGGGGAACTGAGCTATTACTTAAACTATTTAGAAGTATCAGAGAGGTAGCAGTGTTAGTCTGTAGCTTCGAGAACAACAAGAAGTCCTGTGGCACCTTATAGACTAACAGATATTTTGGAGCAGAAGCTTTCATGGGCAAAGACCCACTTCATCAGATGCATGAGTGGTTTCAGAGGGGTATTTAAAGAAGGGGGTTGCAGAAAAAGGGAGGGCCAGAGCTGACAGGGTCTATTCAGCAAGGTGGAAATGGCCCAGTATCAAAAGTAAGTATCAAAAGAGGAAAAACACACTATACAGAAGTTTCCCACTTTGTCTATAACCAAGCTAGAAATCCAGCAAATTCAATTTATAACATCAACAGGCTTTATACTCGGATATGCTGACCTCATTTAATGAAATGAGTAAATAATGTGACAATTATTCAGATCTCTCAACATAGTTTTAAATATCTACTGTCTAAACAGTATGTCCCATTAAAAAAAAATCCAAGAATACACTAAACTTCTTTTTACTTAAGGCTGATATATTTTGAAAGTTAATTTTAACAGCTGAAATCTCACATGGTTTAACAGTACCTTTTAACACAAAGCTGGCTTAATATGGGCATCACAAAATTCTCAGGATCAGCAAAGCTAAACAGCAAGAAAAATCACACTCCTAATATAAATGGCAATGTGAAAATGTCTATTTTGCTTCAGTGAAGCACTTTCTGAGCTACAGTATCCAATCACTCTTTACTGTGTATGATGTCAAGAACACTTACGGCACAAGCAGAGATCTGTGTTTCTTTTGCCACAGACAATAAATCTTTAGTGTCCTCTCTTGATACGCATCACTCCACTTGATCTCAAGAGGCACTCTACATCTCTTTCCCACTCCCTCTTCCAACAAGGTCACTTTCCAGTGACTATACAACTTTTCCAGAATGTATCACTTGTACCAGTATCAATAATTATTATCTCCTGGTAATTACCTCCACAGCAGCATTTTAAAATGCTAAATAAAGAGTCTTCTCAAAACTATTACTTGAAATGTCCATAAAATAAAGTCCAAGAGTACAGCAGGAAAAAAAGAAAATCAGACTCAAAGCTGGAACCAAGTTCGCCACTGCAGTCACCAGCGATGCAGGCACTTATGCCAAAAGTCAATTTGGCACTTCTGCCTTCCTCAGTGCCATTTTATTTCTTATTGGATACTAAATCCAAAAAAAGATTCAATCAACTATGAATATTGTGAATGGACAGCTAGAAATATTCACTTCTCCTCTGTGCATAACTCAGGATGGCGCAGGAGAGGAAGGAAGGATGAGGATGCAGGTACACAGTGTTTCACCCTGCAATGCTTTCCCCTCCCCCACTCACTCAGCAAAATAACAAAAATTGGCAGCATCAATTCACGTGGTCCTCACTCCTCCACACTTTTGGGGGGAGAAGGAAAATTCACTGCAGTATCCGACTGCCTCAGAGTTAGAGGGGAACAGGGCATCCTCACGTTGCTACACAAGCATGAAGTCCTCACATGGGTGGCCTTGTGGATCCCCCAGGGTCTGTGAAGCCTTCTGGGTCTCCCATTTGTCCTGGGCAGAGGATTAAGTTAAATCTAAGACGCAACAGCACCCTGTCCTCTGGCAGAACTATCTGAGTAAAACTCCACATGGGGATTCCTTGTGTTTTCCTGCTGTGTGGCCCACACCCATGGGTGCAGCGGAGTTTGACACGTGATTTTGTACAGTCTGGTCACCCCAGAACTGCTTGCAATGGCGTAGCAGAATCAGGCCCATTATCTCTTCTGCACTATTTACATCCAACAGGGTGAATTAAGGAAAGCGGCGTAACCTCTCTCTTCTTAAATTAATTTAACAAAGCAATATTACTTTAACCCAGCATGTTTATATACTGACCAGTGCACTCACCAGTGAAATAAGTGCACAGGCACACACACACACACACAGAGAGATCAGTCAGCAACACCGGTTTAGCATAGGATCCCATATCACCTATACATCTGGGCTAACTAAGAGAAGTGTGTCTGTTAAATAGAAGATGACAGGTAGTAATTATTCTAATACAATACATCCTATGCTAAACAAGGACGGCTGGGATGAGGTGTCAAATACAGGTCATTAATGCTGACAAGGACTAGAGTCAGCTGTAACAGCTGTCTCCCTCCCAGGTGGGCTGACCCATTTCACCATAATATAATCTCCAAGGAGGCCTAACTGGGCATACCTCAGGCCCAAGTGTTCAGGTTAAAAAAAAAAAAAACATGAAAAATATTAATTGCTATTTAGAGCAACCTGAGCATAAACCCTTCATGCCTTGAAAGTTTGCTGCTGAGCAACATACCTCTCCTTTAAATGCTTATCATTATTCACAGTCCTTTCTTGGCTGGGGAAGATCTCACTCCACACACCCTCCCTTTATTTTTTATTTTTACACAAGCTGAAAATCATCACACTGAGTTCCAGAGCAAGTACATTTTTATTTATTAATTAGGCACTTCCATGATACTCGACACTTGCATGAGCACCTGGGCTCTCTAACAGAGATTTTAACCACATCTGAATATATACTGCTGTCATGGAAAACAGTAGTAGATGACAGTAATTCCAACACTGCCATGAAATTACAAAAGTTGTATCACTTAGTTACACATAACAGAAGGATGAAAATGTGTCCATTACTGGTATGGCACTTTTGTATTGAGACACTCTGCCTTGGCTGTTACGGATTCATTTTCTCAATGACACAGGTATCCAAAGGAGGCTGGATGAACTAAAAACCTGCACAATTTAGCTGTTGTTTGCAGAGCATACAAAAGCACTGGGGAAAGGCTCGCATCCTTCCCTAAGCTGTTAAGCCTTCATTAGTTGTTGTTTGCATCATCCCTCCGAAAACGTCAGATACCATCACTGACTTCATTCTTTATCACTCCCTCCTCTGCAGGCAACGTAAGCCTTCAAAACCTGCTGCCCCTCTCTCTTCTGTCTTAAGCACTACCACTGTCACTTTTGGAAAGTCCCACTGCTTCAATAAGACAAGACAGGCAGCATTTACTGAACCTGCATCTTGGATCTGTAGCACTGGTCCAGCTACTGGGAAGTGCTGAATGACTAGCTAAAAATAGCCATTAGAAGCATAATTCCAAAACATTCCTTCCATTTCTCAGATCCCCCCTATACACACATCCTCGCTCAGCTGTGTATAATCATAGTCCCCTTCTGTAGTCTGCAGAGTATAGACCTGTTTCATGTTATTAAAGGAGACAAAATCCTGGAAAGTACATAGAGCAAACCAAAGAGGTGTCAGAAAGAGACTTTACAGTCCATCATATGGATTAAAAAAAAACAGGAAAGAGGGACCAAGCCCATGCGCTACTCTGTAGCTATGACAGTTTCACCAGCTGAGCCCCTACCCCCCCATATTCTAGTACTGTACTCGCTGCTTACACGTATCAGAGGGGTAGCGTCTTAGTCTGGATCCATAAAAATGAGAATTCCTATGGCACCTTATAGACTAATAGGTACATTGGAGCATAAGCTTTCATGGGCAAAGGTGCCACAGGATTTCTCACTGCTTCCAGTAATTGCCATGCGTGGCTGGCTTGTCCACTCCACTCTAGGTGACTAAGTGGCGTTCACCATAACACAGTGACATGAGCCTGCATCAGCAGCACTGTTCTTTTTGCTTAGCTGCTGCAAAATAAAACTGCCTTAACAAATGTTCTGTCATCGTAAGCTGTGCATTACAACTTACCATGGAATGGTTTGAATGCTCCTCTCGCACTTCAATAATACATATTTTTAATGGAGCTCATTTTAGGAACTGAGGAATGATGTGTTACCCTTAAGAGATGAAACATTAAAAGAAATTGTTTAAACCCCACCGTGAATTAGAGTAATGAACTAAATTGCTCCACTTTTCGTGGTCATTTCAACTGCATTTTGGACCGTTATTGTAGAATAGCAGTTTTGTTTGTAAGGACAAATGTTTTAAAAAAAAAGAGGCAGTTCTGTAATCCATGCTCAAGACAGCAATGATCACACTTGGGAACAATCCCAAAAATTCCATGTGGCCCCTCCCATACATGTTAAGAACTACTGTAGGAATCAGAATGGCAAATTCAGGCCAAATCTCTGTACTTTTAGTTATGTTTTTGAAAAAGTACTAACCTTATTATAAATATGCATTTGTATTACCATAGCATCTAGAAGCCCCAGTCACTAACTAATATAACTAATAACTAATATATCTTTTAGTTTATAAGGTGCCACAGGGCTTCTCACTGCTTACAGTAATTGCCACGTGTGGCTGGCTTGTCCACACCACTCTAAGTGACTGTAAGTGGTATTCACCGTAACACGACAGGAGCCTGCATCAGTAGCACTCTTCTTTTTGCTTAGCCACTGCTAAATAAAACCGCTGGGTCAGGCGCTGTACAAATACAGAACACAAAGCTTGATCCCACCCAAAAAACTGTAATCTACATGCGGCAATAAAGAACAACCTTTCAAATGAAAGAGCACTGTCACAGTGATTTAGCATTGTTGTGTTATCCTCTTATAGGCTACGTCTACACGTGCATGCTACATCGAAGTAGCTTATTTCGATGTAGCGACATTGAAATAGTCTATTTCGATGAATAACGTCTACACGTCCTCCAGGGCTGGCAACATTGACGTTCAACTTCGACGTTGGGCAGCACCACATCGAAATAGGCGCTGCGAGGGAACGTCTACACGCCAAAGTAGCACACATCGAAATAAGGGTGCCAGGCACAGCTGCAGACAGGGTTACAGGGCGGACTCAACAGCAAGCCGCTCCCTTAAAGGGCCCCTCCCAGACACAGTTGCACTAAACACCACAAGATCCACAGAGCCGACAACTGGTTGCAGACCCTGTGCATGCAGCATGGATCCCCAGCTGCCGCAGCAGCAGCCAGAAGCCCTGGGCTAAGGGCTGCTGCACACGGTGACCATAGAGCCCCGCAGGGGCTGGAGAGAGAGCGTCTCTCAACCCCTCAGCTGATGGCCGCCATGGCGGAACCCCGCTATTTCAATGTTGCGGGATGCGGATCGTCTACACATGCCCTACTTCAACGTTCAACTTCGAAGTAGGGCGCAATTCCCATCCCCTCATGGGGTTAGCGACTTCGACGTCTCGCCGCCTAATGTCGATTTCAACTTCGAAATAGCACCCAACACGTGTAGCCGTGACGGACGCTATTTCGAAGTTGGTGCCGCTACTTCGAAGTAGTGTGCACGTGTAGACACGGCCACAGTGTGGCTTTTCTCTTTAGAGCCAAATACTGAAATCTTTCCTTCATTTTTTCCCAGATTTTATCCAGACTAAACTCCAGGCCGTGGCTACACTAGCCCCCTCTTTCGGAAGGGGCATGGTAATGAGCCACTTTGGCAGATGCTAATGAGGCACTACCATGAAAATGCAGCACCTCATTAGCATAATGGCAACAACACGTGTTTTGAAAGTGCTGCTTTCGAAACGTATGCCGCTTGTGTAGACAGAGGCCTTCCGAAAGGACCCCTGGACTTTGAAAGCCCCTTCCTACCATCTGTTTTGAGAAGAAGGGGCTTTCAAAGTCCAAGGGTCCTTTTGAAAGGCCCATCTACACTGGTGGCATGTGTTTCAAAAGCAGCTCTTTCAAAACTTGTGCGACTGCCCTTATGCTAATGAGGTGCTGTACATTCATTCACTGTGGCCAATCACTGGCCATCTGCTTAGCATATTACCCAACTGAAGTGTTCAAACTGTAGCAACAACATGCAAGGAGGGAGGCCATTTCTCAGACAGCAGGGAGCTCAGTGACCCTTCAGGTTCTTCAAGATCAAAGTCAAAACCTTCAGCTTCACCCAGTCAGAGAACCACAATCACAGTATTTACCTCTCAGACAGACAGTTCCATTTTGCTTTCATGCAGCTGGGAATTTTTTAATTGGTGGGAATTGAAACTGTAACACAGAATATAACATTAATTTATGTTTTTCCTGGCTTTCTGCTGCTGAGTGATTTGGGGCTCACCCTAAGAAGTTGCAATTTCCCTGATCCTCACCCTTAGACCCCTGGAGAACTGATGCAGAAGTGTAATACTTCACAATGAAAGCTGAATATGAAAGCACACAAATGAGTTGCAGTAGAAAAAAAATCAAAATCTGAAATTTTGTTTTCAGTGACGTTCATATGAGTATAACCAACAGAGGTGTTTCAATCTGGGCCCTTCTGGGCTAAAACCATGAGCCTTTAATACTTGAGCTCTACCTAGGACTAAGTCCCATCAGTCTCTAGCACCTACATTATCAGAGGGGTAACTGTTAATCTGCATCCGCAAAAACAAAGAGAAGTCCTGTGGCACTTTATAGACTAACTGCTAACACTTTATACAGTTGGGACCTGGTTTTTTTCAGTCTCCTTCCCCACCCTTTTTTTTTTTTTTTTGGTGGCCGAAAATAGAAATGCATATAAAAAAAAAGAATGAACAAATGCCCACTGTTTATTATTTATTCATGATAATAGTACATAGCAATAATTTGTATATTTTCCAAGGACGAGTAGTTTTTTTTTTCCCAAGGACTGGTATTGGCCCACGGACCACACTTTGGGAAACGCTTCCTTAATCTATAATGTACCACAGGATTTCTCTTTGTTTTAGCAGCTACAGTGACTCCTCCATCAGCAATGTGGCTGAGACACGAAAAGGAGACAATAAACTCCTCCTATATGCTCTTTTTGTGCAGGCTGTATGTACACACAATTGTGTGTACATGTTAGTATTGTTCAGGTGCATCTGATAGACGGGGGCTATCCAGCCATGTGTGCATGCAAATCATGGATTTGGTCCTGCCAAACATGCATGCATTTCTAGGGACGTGAGTATGTCTACAAAGTTGATGAAAATCTGGCCATTTCTTTTCTTAAACGTCAAAGATGTGGGGCTCAGACGATAGAACTACAATATGAGTACTGAGTCAGATTCAAGCACCTTCACGCTTTTTCAGTAGTACCTTGCTCCTTTACAATCAAATCGAGAAAGTATGGCATAATTTCGCCCACTGTGTTCACACATTTCTTTTAAAGAAAAGCCATTTGACCAGGAGTCTGAGATTCAAAATCTTTCATGTAACCATAAATCAACAGCATACCACTTCTCTGAAATCTTCCACTGCAATGTTTGTTATTAATTGTTATGTGAGGGTGAGGGAGACAACATATTAGTTGCCATCTTTCCCCTAATAAAATGCACCATCAACTTCATTAGTCACATGTGATCTCTGTCCATCTGCTGAGATGCATTCATATCACATTATCAGAAGCAACTGATGTTTTCTAATGACTGAGGCTTGACTGCTGGACACACCTCTGAATATCAACATGAAAACGGCTGCACAAATAAAAGGTCATTTCCATTAACTGCCTGAGATTTGAAGTGGCCACTCACAAACAGAAACATGCGTCTATTTCTTTAAACCAACACAATCAAGTCAAATAACCTGAAAGTATTTCTGGCTAAGAGGAACCAAATTATTCATCAGAGATGCAAGCTGGTCAGTGAATTCCATACTACCATAATAACACTTCATTCCCACCCCAGAATTACTGACGGACAGGCACCAGGAAATACAAAGTGTCACTGAAATTAGTACATGCTGCAAAGTCCCTTTATTTTTGTAAGTTTCTGATTTTGGCTTTGAGGCACAGGGTCACTTTTTTTGGGGACTTGTTAGAATCTGTTATGTTGCGATAGGTCTGGGTTTGCTAGAAAAAACAAACCGCAAGGTTTACATTCCTGTGTGTGACCGAGAAACTGGTTTTGTTAGCATTCCATTTATCTATATGCCAGCTCTGTGACCCGGTACATCGTCACCAGACCCTCTAACCTGACTCCTGGTGCTCAAACTCTGGTGCACTGATCACCACAGCATCAGTCTGGCTGTAATGTAGCTGAAACCTAATACATAATCTTAAATCCTTCAGAAGCCCCACGGAAGTTGAACCAGGATGGTCTTAAGCATTTGCTCAAATGTCTTCCTGAACCATGACATGAAAAATGCATCTGGTAGTAAGCAGTGTTCCCTCTAATTTTTTCCATCCATGTGCAAAATAAGTGTTGTTATGTACATCGAGACACAAGTAGAAACACATGCTGCTGGGCTGTGGACACTCTGCTGATTAGTGGGTGGCATGTGAATCTTTCTTGGGTGACTGCTGAAGTGCTCGTCTTACAGTGAACACTGGTGGTAAAGTAATGAAAACATTCTCAGACTGGTTCCGGAAACAGCATGCTTTCACATGACCACGTGTCTTGGTTCTCTGCAACACATGATCTAACTTTGTTCCAACTTTTAAAGATCATAGCTTCATCTATGCATAGAGTGCTTTTTTTTTTTTTTTTTTTTTTGGCTAGGGTACTTGCCGGTACTGAGAACCAGCATTTCGGTAGCACTAGCCATGGGACTGTATATGTGTATATATATAGTTGAGGAATTTAGGCTGGAATTTCCAAAGAAGCATAACGGAGACAGGCTGCCTCCCAACTCCTCTCTGAATTTCAGTGGGAGTTTGACTCCATTAGGTTATGAAAACTTCATCCAATGTTCCTTTGGGATCATTTTCTAGAAGTACCTAAAAGGTATCAGTTCATCATTTTACAACCCTTCCAACTTTTAGCGGGTTTTATGCTGTACTATAACACAACATAAAATACACTCATCTCCTTTGGCACAGCATGATATAAAATTATCTACTGCTACCTTGTATTTCCCACCTGCACTCACCCTTTTCTGATCATTCAATAATATTCGCATGGAGCACGGTATTTTACATTTTAAAAAGGTTTAAAAAGTGTTCTATTGCTTCCAGTGCAGGGAAGTGTGTCCGTGCATCCCAAGAAATTGCTTAAAATTGTAACTCTCTTAAATAAACAAGGAAATTGATTTAAATTACAGACCTTGTGTTAGTAAAGTAAGTAAGTAAAAAAAAATCGTAATATTATGGAAGAGAAATATACAGAGAAATCTACAGTTACACAGATCAAAAGGAAAGTGATTCTGAGGCATGAACCAAAAATATCGAACCCTCCAATAAATGGAATACAATAATAATGAAACCACTGTCCTCAGAGCATTACGTTAAAAAACATTTAAAGGCTAGAGGTCATTTAATCTGTTACTTATCATCCAGCTAGCTGTCCGACAAAGGCTATTTAATGAAGACATTGTGCTTAGCTATTTTAAATTAAAGTGATTGATTTTCATTTAGCATTTGTCTACCACAGTTAGTGGAAGTTGCAAAATTTATTTCAGAATGACCCGACAGGAGGAGAATCATATGTATCCATATGTATTTAGTGACAGAAAGCACTGTTAATACTCTATTACTTGTAATTGAATTAATTTTTAAACCTATGTTTAAATTACACCAAGGTTATGATACAACTCATCAAAAGGCAGCACATTCAGTGTTGAAATGTTTAGGCTGACAACACTCCATTGTGTCCTACTGTTAAGCAAAAACAGTAAAAAACAGCAAGACATTCTGAGTTATGGGATGACAGCTTGAACGTAAAAACCTACTGGGTTTTGGCAATTTATGCCACAATCATTTTCTTTTAATACATAGTAATTTCCCTTTTCACAAAAACAAACAAACTAAACCAAAAATCTCACACTATTCCTGGAAGATTTAAGAGAGAGATATTATCTGAGGGAGGCCCAAGAATGAATTTTAAGCTGTTAACATAGTGTGCTAATAACTAACCTGTTTAATCTTTTGTTAATTCTCAATGAATCCAGTGTTCATTATGCACTCTGGGCATGCAAAATTAATATGTAGAAATACCACCATTCTCAATTGCAGCAGAATAAAAAGTGATGACTTTCTCCTTTTCTTTGTAACTATCCAACTTCAACATTCTACCACAACCTATGTGTCTAGACTCCCCCCGCAACCCCAACTCTTGGTCCATTTGTGTCTTTAAATCCCTGACCCTGAAGCAGTCGTGCGCAACTTATTGAATTCAGTGAGCCTGAACCTGCTCCCAATCAGGACAATGAACTCCCCCCAAGGCATTAATTTTAATGGTGCAAAATTAAGTCCAGTGGGACTACTGATGTGCTTAAAATTACTGATCTGCAATGCTCTGCAGGTCTGAGGCCTTAGACCAGGAGCCTGCAACCTGAAGGTCTAGAGCTATATGCAGCTCTTTAAGGGCTTTTTCATGGCTCCCAATGCTATCATTGCCAAGTTCAAAAAAAAAAAGCCCCTCCTGATTATTTTCGATAAATGGTAAACATCTACAAGCCCAACAGAGAACAACTCATATCTAAATAGCAAACAATACAGTAAACCCTTGAATTCCTGCAACCCCCAGGTAACTCACATTTTTGCACAAAGTTGGGGGAGGGGGAGACAGGAACTCTTGGGCTTACAGGAGGCAGGAAATTGACCAGCCCACCTGTTGAGCTGGTCAGTTTCCTAGCTCCCAGAGTGGTGGGGAGCTGGGAACCAAGCAGCAGAGTGGTTCCCCTCTTCCTGCCCCTTGCGGGACCAGGAAACTGACCAGCCATGTGCTGGTCAGTCTCACCAGTCCTGCAAGCAGTGGGGAGACAGCAATGAAGTGGCAGCTTAGTTCCCACCTCCCCGCTGCTTGTGGGACCTAGGAAAATGACCAGATCATGGCTGTTCAGTTTCCAGGTTCCTGCCAGCTCACCTGTTGAGCTGGTCAGTTTCCCAGATCCTACAACTGGCAGGGAGCTGGGAACCAGGCAGGAGCCAGGCTCCTGGATCCCCTCCCCTCACAGGACCGAGGAAACTGAACAGCCCAACAGAGCTGGACAGTTTCCTCACTGCTTCTCCCTGCCTTCCCCTAGCTGCACAGCTGTCAGCCCGACAGCCAGTGCCACTGGTGGAAGGCAGGGAGAAGGGGCTCTTAGTCTGCTTAGCATGCAGGCAGCTAGGCAGGATGACAGCCCATAGCAACTTCAGGTTGTGCTTAACTCACATTAAAGCAAGTTACATGCAACCCGAAGCTGCGTATTTCGAGAGTTTACTGTACGTGATCTCGAAACACTGGATAATTCCCCCTTTAATATGTGCAGAGCATTGTGGTAAATGATACAAAACAGTACCCGCGTTGTCCTGTAGTAACTTGTTACAAAAAATGAAAGAGTTGAACATTAAGAATATAAAAGCGGTTATATTAGGTCAGACCAAAGGACCATCTATTCCAGTATCCTGACCTCTGGTTCAGGGGCAACGCACAGAACAGGTAAATATTAGCTCAATGACATCAGGAAAGGTACAAATGAAAATATTTCTATTTGAAATACATGTGTGTATTTGTTTGCCTACAGCTATAGCTGGGCATGAGCTGTTCTTTTTGTGAAATCTGGGGATTTATACCTCTATAGATAAAAGAGAAGATAAATATTTAGATAAACTCCCATGCTTCATAAAAGAGGTGCACATACATGTTTACAGATACACATGTATCATTCAGAAATATGGGGGCAGGAGAGTGTCTCAGTATCATATTTCAGAAAAAAGTGCTGCTTCTGTACATACATACTAACACATCTATAGCCCCCCCCAATTCATACAGAAATGGGTGTGTACGTATGCACCCTATAGCAGTACTGCACACAAGGGCATCTGAAGCTCATGCGTAGACAGTATATAAAGGCTCTTCCTAATTAATAACTTTCATTAAAACCTCTTGGCAATCAATTAAAATTAATGACAGAAGTCACTCTCTATCCCTCTACGCCCCCATCTCAGGTTGTGAAAACACTGGGTCGTGAAACTTTAATCCTGTTATGTGCTGCCTTCTCCATCTGAAAAGCCCACAGATTAACACAGCCACCATTATCGAATTTACAACCAGCCGCTTGGACAG
The DNA here is from genome assembly GCF_033958435.1 of Carettochelys insculpta. Taxonomy (NCBI): domain Eukaryota; kingdom Metazoa; phylum Chordata; order Testudines; family Carettochelyidae; genus Carettochelys; species Carettochelys insculpta. Next base: position 125,942,494 of record NC_134140.1, on the reverse strand, counting down.
CTGCCCTACTTTCAGCAGTTAATGGAAAAGGAACTAATCTGGTTAAGAGCGTAGGACTAGTTCATAAATCTGGGTGCACAAGACAGTTAAAGCTGTCACGTCTCTTCTGGAGAGTAGCAACTGAATTAAACTGTCAGCTTTCTACTTGCTGTTTCTCGAGGGTAGTCAGCCTTTCTGTAAGCCGGACTAATGAGATACTCGGCATTAACATAAACTACGTTGGCCCCATGGTACATGAAAGCTGTGCCAGTGTTGGAGTTTACATTTTATGACTGAGCTTGGCTGGATATGTATGGCATGTTCTTCAGTGCTGAAAGCCTGATTAAACATAACTGTTTTGTTGCAATCTACTGCCATACAAAGGTGTTTTAAAGAAATAAAAAGCAAATGTGATTAAAAAACTCAAACAATAATACACACTAAACTAGTGACATAACCAAATTGAAAATAAAATATAAGCTTGCTAGATGAAGAAATCAATAAAAAAAACCATACAACCACAACAATGCCCTGAGTGGCAGCAGAGACAGTATCTGACAGCTATAACTGTAATGAATTCACACTACACCCAGAAAATATTGACTTGATCTTCACTAATACTAGTCAACATTCCTATGCGTTCTGGTCAACCCTGCTCTCAACAAGCTCACAAGGCTACATATTAGAATGGCCTAAAATGTGCAGATTCTGCATAGTTGTTTGTAAACGAATGAAGACAGGAAGTACGGCTCGGACGCCACACATTCTAGAAGCATGGCAACTCTAAGCCAATTAAAGAAAAAACAAACACGCCACCAATGCCCTTCAGTAGAGGCCTCTCTTGTGGGGTGATGAAAGCACCACTGTAACAACCTTTTTGTGCTTTAAGACGAAACCTGCCATACTCTTTAGAAAAGCTACAAAAGCTCCATCTAGAGTTGTTACACTTAAAAGTCCACTCTGATTCTGATCAATGATTGCTCCTACAGAATTCCCCCTTTTCATGGGATGGGCTCACCAGACAAACTGGCACATTTCAAAACCGCAGTGACCATCAAAACGTATAAGCAATCCCGTCACCCCTTAGAGACAAAAAGACTTATTAGGTCATGACCTTTTGTGGTAAAACCCAGTTGCTAAAACCCATGAAAGCTCATGATCTAATACATTTGTTAGGCTATGTATACGACAGGCAAAGTAAGTCGACCACAGACAGGAGATTATAGCTACTCCAACTGCAAAGCTAAAATCGATGCATCTGTGCTCAGCTAATTTGGCTGTCTATCCAAGTTAAGAACAGGAGAGTTTCTCCTGCTGACCTCCCTTACTACTTGCGTCTCGTGCATCCACACTAGACACACAAATGAGACGTGAGTGGGTTGATCTTCTGGGTAGTATAGATATAGCCTTAGTTACAGACTAATACACATACCCCTCTGAGACTATTAAAATGTATGTGCCTCTTTATTTTATGTCAGTTTTTCAGCCTACTCTTCCAGGTGACTCCTAAATGAGGATTTTAAGCACAGTGACAGTACACACCAGTAAAACATCCGGATGTGCCAATAGTTATCATGTAGCTGTCTTTGAAATGGCTCAGTTTCCTTCAAGTTAAAGAAACAGTGTTCATTAACATATGTTGGCTTTTAATGGAGACCACTGCACTAGAAGCACCTATCCTATCTTTCTCTGATGGATAGTGAGAAATTATTCTCTTTGTGTTCCTAGAGTGATGTATGTATTATTGCACAGCTTTACAAGAGTCCTAGTCTTGATGCTGATTTTAGAGGGAGAGGTGAACACACAGCACCTGATAGGTCTGAACTCCCTAGGACAGTTGTTCCCAACCTGGGGTTCAAAAGATCCCCCGGGAATTGCAGGGGGTCTGTGAAAAAAAAAGTAAAACATAAACAGAAATGACCATAGAAAATGGCTTTTAAATAAATTGCAAAGTTACAATCTATTATTTTTAAATTAAATATCTATCTATAATGTTATTAACTGTTGTCTCAAAATCTATGTTGTGGCTTCCTTTTTCCTTTAATGAAAGTGTTCATAGTGGCTAGAATTGGCTTTGATGGGGATCCACGAATGACTCTAGGGGGGCTGCAGAGGGAGACTGGGGGTTCCACGCTAGTGAAACTGCTCTAAGATAAAATATTTTTTAAAAAAGCTTCAGGGCTGTACAATTTACACTGATGATGAGCTCTCTTTTGAGATACTGTTACAATGTAGATGCACCAGTTACTGAATATTCCCTCCCAGGAATAAAACATAACCCTTGACAGGTGAGAAACATTAACAACTAATAATCCATAATGACACCTAGTTCATAGTTCTCATTTTCAATCTATAGTTCTTGAAGAGGTTTGCAAAAGAGGAAACTATTATTTCTCTGAAGTACAGAGAGGTCATGTGACCTGTTTAAAGACAGGGCCAGGAAAGGAATGGAGGTCTGAATTCTAGTCCCACACCTTACATACCAGTTTAGGTCACCACAACTTCAGAATTTAATTGGAAATACCAGGGCAATTTGGGAAGAATGCGTTAAACTAGCTTTAATTCAACTTTCTTGAAACCCCCTCCCAGAGAACTGGAGTAATGAGAGATTTTTAGATGACATTTCATTGTCTGTTGAAATTTCAGAAAAAACAATCTTTGGTCCAAATTTTCTTCAACAGTTTGTAAGCACAATTCCCACCAAAAAAAAAAAAAAAAGTCAGAGCCTTTAACTGTCACATTTTGCCAGAGGATCCCCAAACTGACAAAAAATAAATACAGGAAAGAGATGTCTTTTTATTCCCTTTCAATCCCACACATACCACAAATCTCTTTGCATTTCCACCCCAGTATAGTGAGTCCAACATTCAAAATACATATTTAAACATCTTTTTTAAAATCTCATCTTTAATATAATGATTTCTGCGTTTCACAAAATCAAATCAGATCTCCACCCTATGTAAAAATCACCAAGGCAGAGACAGCTCTGTGCTTACTGAAGTTCAGAGTAAAATTCCCATTAAATTCAACATTCTTAATTCAAGAATTCAATTTGACCCTAGGTCAGTAGCACATACTTAAAGTGCTGCTGGGTTTGGTTAGGTTTAGACGAAAAAAAAATATTAAATTACTAAACAATAGCCATTTCCTCATGATGATTATTTTGTTGTTTTAATTTTTACAAACTAATCCACATGATAGATAACATTTTGAATTGTAACAATGTAAAAAATTAATACAAGCCAAACCCAAAACAGCTGAACTCTTTTTTATATACCTGTTTCATGAAAAATAGTTTGTGTGATTCACTTTTTTTTTTCAAAAGATAAGAATAAACTAACAAAACTTGATGCTTCCAAACCTTGATCCTGGTTTGAATCCCTCTATACTCCAACAACTGTGCACAAGTGAATTAGGCAAGAGGGTATTTTCCTGAAAAACTAGGCTTGTAATGGGAACACTGGCAGACTCAGTGGCACAGCAGTAACGTATGATAATAGACTGGCCATAGACACTTGAAGCTACAGCAGCATGTGGAACAACATGTTATGAAAGGGTTATGCGATGAATGTTCATTAGTGAATTACTAAAATTAGTGAATCTAGGACTAAACAGAGGCCAGAGCAGAGCCAGACTCGCTCATTAAGGCCGTGCCTACACGTGCCCCAAACTTCGAAATGGCCATGCAAATGGCCATTTCAAAGTTTACTAATGAAGCGCTGAAATGCTTATTCAGCACTTCATTAGCATGTGGGTGGCCGCGGCACTTCGAAATTGACGCGGCTCGCCGACGCGCAGCTCGTCCAGACGGGGCTCCTTCTCGAAAGGACATCCCCTACTTCGAAGTCCCCTTATTCCCATCAGCTCATGGGAATAAGGGGACTTCGAAGTAGGTGGTGTCCTTTCGAAAAGGAGCCCCGTCTGGACGAGACACGTGGCGGCAACGCGCGTCAATTTCGAAGTGCCGCAGCCGCCCGCATGCTAATGAAGTTCTGAATATGCATTTCAGCACTTCATTAGTAAACTTCGAAATGGCCATTTGCGTGGCCATTTCGAAGTTTGGGGCACGTGTAGACACAGCCTAAAGGTGCAGACACACGTTTCTTAGGGAGGAACTAACACCCTGACCACTTTTGAAAGAGAATGCCTGATCTGCCACTCCCCTCACCCAGCAGATAATTCCACATCAAAGTGGTCAGCAAGGACTTATGAAGTGTATTCAAGTTTCTAGACCACCACTTATGGTGAGTCAACCATTAAGGAACCCAACCGTTGCCCACAAGTTTTAGGGAAACACCTTACATACACACAAGTCTTTTCAGCAGCATGTGCCACAGTTTCATGGTTAGCTTCTCGTGGCTACAGGAGAAGGTGCTCATTGGTAAATTGGCAGAACTCAAGAGTAAGCTGTTTCAGAGATTTCAGTCATTTCCATTGGCTTACATCAACCAATATGCAATTTATTCTGCCACGTCACCTATGAATTTGTCCTTGTGAAGTCCACCCCTCCACTGGGGTGGGAGAGAGTAAGGATCTCACAAAACCCTAATTCTGAGTGAGGCCAACCTCTAAGAATGCAAATAGGCCTCTGAGACCACACAGTCCAGCTTGACTATGTAGATCTATTAGGCTTCAGGCCACGAACACAGGCTCCAACTCCCAATATACAAATACAGTGAAATATAACCCTTAAAGAATTCCAAATACAAACCTTTCTCCACAGCTAGTTTAACTCAAAATAATATTATCCATTTTATTACCTGTAGAAACCAAAAGTCCTGGCCAAAACAGACACACATTTTAAGACAGGTTTAATGTACGATTCAAGCACACTGTGGCATGCAGCTTCCCAAGATGCTATAACATTATGGTAATCGGCTGCATCAGAAGAAATGATCCAGCCAGATAAATACAATTTTTATATGTGCAAATATAACTGGTAAACATAATCATCTGACATTTCAAATTTATTTTAAAATAATCATCCTGCTAACTTTCTCTGCCTCTCGTGTTTCAATAAGAGATTGAAGGGAAGGAAAATAGATCAACAGCGATGTACATTACCTGCAAAAAAACTGATTAGTCTGGCTCAAAATGTTGGGGTTTCTCTTATATTTGATAGCGATGGAAACATTTATAACTCCACCTTACTAACACTGGTTACCCTACTGTCAGTTTTTAAGCAGAAATCTTCATAAACATCAAAGGGGATTACTGCTCCAAAATCGATGGCACGACTTCCTGACTTAACTACTACCTAGTTTTTGCTTCCTGTAACACACACCATTGGCTACATGATGAACAAATGCAAAGGAAGGCAAAGTTCCTGCCCCCTGGGAACTGTTCATAAAGTAGGTAATATTTTCTTGTTATGTGGAAAAAAGATATTAGCAACCATACAGGTATTAATTCTTCAGCTTTTATTATGTACTTTTGTTCTATGCAATTTGTGTGCACACTACCTTTTATTATAAGAAACAAATCACTTTTTAAAGAGCTGTACTATATCATTGTTTTCTAAAAATAATTCACCAGTTAAAAGTAAGCACATCGTCAAGCTCATTAACACTATTTTTATTTATTTCACATGCACTTTTATGCCCTGATCCTGCAAATATTATGCATATGATTACTCAATCAGAAGCAAAAGATAATGCCCTGGAATTCAATGGAACTATTTACATACTTAGAGTTATTTACGTGCATAAGGAGTGTTCCCAGGATCAGAAGTTCAATGAGGATCAAATGTTGCAAATCAGCAAGACCAGCCCCAGCATTCAGCAATTTTACATTGTTTTTTAAAAAAAAAAGCTGAGAGCAGTTTAGACCCTGTTGCAAACTGGTGCCAAGTTTCTGTTAGATGCTATAATAAGCCCACAAAAACAGCAGTCTTACAACAGAAATAACAGCAGACACGGCCCTCTACGATGGTTCTGCAAGGCATCCTGTTACCGTATACAAACTCTGCTCTGCTGTACGGCTGAGTGTGGAGACGTGGTCTGAAGGTTAGCCTAACCTCAATTAAAACCAAGATGCGCTTCTGACAGTTAACTGGTTTATGGTACAACCCCAAAAGTATTGTGGTTCTTTTGTCCTCGCTTCTTTTTTCTTTAAAAAAAAAAAAATTCTGAATGCATGGTAATGCATCATTTATAAATCACCCTGGTTAGAGCACAAAACAAAACAGTGCTTTGAAAACCAAACAAACTCCTGCTGCGGACTCGAGCACATCTAATGGCACCCCTTCAAAAGCGTTTGTGGCTTAATGAAGGCTGTTTACGTGGGGACTTCGATCTGTACCTGCTGTCCCCTGTCACTCCCTGGAAACTTGGTGGCAGATGTTGCCGCGTTAAGTTGCCTCTGAAGTGGCTCTCTGTCCTCGTCCCCCCCCTACAACAGAGTCAAACTATATTAGATCTCTTTATTTGTGCCTGAGGCATGTTTGGAAGCACAGCTGTGTCCGCCCCTCTCGCTACCTTTAGTGTTTCAGCCCCCCAGGCAGCAAATGTGAGACCAAAACTGTTCTGCCACTCTTAACTACATCTGCTGACAATCCAGTGGCCTCACTGCAGGCTGGTGAGAACTTGTGTCTATGCTCTAAACAGATGTCGGCGACAACCTGCTATCTTGCACCTGTATAAGCTTTCCTAACCTTGTGGATTGCTGGCTGAAAGATTTATGACTCTAAGGAGTTCCATACGCAAATCAAAGCCTCTTGACTTGACTGTATGCAGCCCTCAAACTGGGCCACCCTTGGCATTAGCTGGCTTGTAGGAAAGACAAGCGGCATTAGGAGAGGTGATGGGAGGGGAAAAATCTCTCTGTGCTTTGATACTTCATGCCTAAACTTTAACTTGATCAAGGGCTCGAATTCAGCCATGAATTCTCCTGCAAATGAGGACTGCCAGGTTTCTAAACAAGAAAAGAAAAACAATTATTTGGCCTGCTATTTGGCACGACAGTACTTCCAGTACGTGTGTGACACAGTTGGTTTGTTTACTGAGTTGAACTCACAAGAGGCACAGCAGCAGATCTGCACTGAACAATCCATGAATAAATAAAAGGATTTTTTTCAGAGTATAAAACACGCTGTTTGCCAGACCAAAGTTGTGTTCTTATGTTGCCACAGGTCACACCCTAAGGACAATATCTGTATTTTATGCTTCATCCAGAATTATGAATGCCCTCTCTCAAGCACCTGAAATGCAGCTACATCTTTTCCAAACTCTTGTTCCTTGTAAAGCAGGATGCTTGGTCATTGCCTTCCCAAATTCATATCAAACAGAAGTCTCGGTTCCTGCTGGTTCTGAAAATTGTTCATTTCTGTGTCCACAAAGGCTTACAAATGCCCAATCTTGACATCTGCAAAACCACAAACAACTTTGACAATAAAGTTGCATGTAATTTCAACCTGTTCAATCTCCATTTTATCAGAGCCTCTATTCTCTCACACTGCATTTACCTAGCCCACTGTCTTGATTAATATATGGCAGATATCTTTACCATATCTAATAATAAATATATTGAAAATGCTAATGTACAAAACTGTTACAAAAATATCCCTTACCGCCTGCTTTCCTCTCTCTCACTTTTTATTCGTTTCACCACCACTCTCTGCCTCCACTCCAGATAACTCTTGCCATTTCTTCCTTTAGAATATTTCCAAAATCCATCCTATAACATCCAGGCCTGAGCAAACAAAACTGGTCCATGTCCCGGCCTTTGACTGCAGCAACCTCTTGCTTCTGACTTCCCTAATTTTCATGTTGCACTCTTCTAACGTACACTGCCAAAACTGTCTTTCTCTTCACACTGTTTCAAACATAGCACCTCCAGCATTACAATCTCCACCAGAACAAAAAAGCAGTCGCGTAGCACTTCAACAAAATGATTTATTAGGTGGGCCTTCGTGGGACAGACCCACTTCTTCAGACTATAGCCATACCAGAACAGACTCAATATTTAAGGCACAGAGAACCAAAAATAGTAATCAAGGTTGACAAATCTGAAAAAAATTATCAAGGTGAGCAAATCAGAGAGTAGAGGGGCAGAAAGGGGGTGGGGGAGTCAAGAATTAGATTAAGCCAAGTATGCAAAGGAGCCCCTCTAGTGACTCAGAAAATTCCCATCCCGGTTCAAACCACATGTTAATATGTCAAACTGAATATAAGAGAGTTCGGCAGCCTCTTTCTCAAGACTGTTGTGAAAATTCCTCTGCAGTAAGATGCAGACTTTTAAGTCATTAACAGAATGGCCCATTCCACAGGTTTGTGGATCAGGACTGTTTTTATGTCTGTTTTGTGCCCATTAACTCTTTGTCAAAGAGAGTGTGAAGGCTGTCCAATATACAAAGCATCTGGGCATTGTTGGCACATGATGGCATATATAATGCTAGCTGAGGAACATGAGAATGTGCCCGTGATTCTGTGAATAACCTTCTTAGGTCCACTGATGGTATCTCCAGAATAGATATGTGGACAAAGCTGGCAGTGGGCTTTGTTGCAAGGAAAAGTTCCAGGACTGGTGTTCCTGAAGTATAGACTGTGGTTGTGGGTGAGAATCCTCATAAGGTTGGGAGGTTGCCTGTAGGAGAGAACAGGCCTTCTGGAGTGCGGCATCCTGATTAAGGATAGGTTGTAGGTCTTTAATAATGCATTGCAATGGTTTGAGTTGGGGGCTGTGCTACACTGGCTTTCAGTTTCCTTCTCTATCATAGTAACAGAGAGATAGCTGTGTTAGTATATATTCTATCAAAAAAGGCAGTCCAGTAGCACTTTAAAGACTAACAAAATAATTTGTTAAGTGGTGAGCTTTCCTGGAACAGACCCACTTCTTCAGACCAATAAATGCACTGCCAGATCCACACCCCCCAGTTCCTTTTTGCTGTGCTGCTGGTTTTTGGAGCACTCTATTGTCTCTTTGTTAGTTAGCTTAGCTGCCTCCTTTTATAGTGTAAATAATTGTTAAGTATCTGTAAATACTTTTAATGTTAGGTAGTTGTCTGTTAAATGACTATGGTCTGAAGAAGTGGGTCTGTCCCAGGAAAACTCACCACCTAATAAATTATTTTGTTAGTCTTCTCTATCATATTCATCCTCACCTTCAATGCATTGCAGAGTTCTCACATCCACTGCAGCAGATCTTCTGCTAGTGCAGAATTTACACCAAATCCTTGGTCAACCTTTACTTTAACAAGTAATTTAAGCTATGAAGCCCCAGCATGAGAACCTGTCAGCTTTATTTCCCTGGAAAGTGCCACACATCAATGTCACAATACAATGTTTTATGTAGAGGCATTTATAAGGTGCTCATCAAATTAGGACAACATGGAGTCTTGTCCTGGGCACCTGTGCAGAAAATAAGAGGATTTAAGTCCCTCCCCTTTTCTCCCCTGTGAGAACTACCTGTTGAAGTGGCAATGCAAAGAAGGGAGCAGCCTTCTTGGAACACCTACTTCTTGTCACACACTGACAGGAAGGAAGAGTAGGGAAGTAGCAAAGTCTTGACTCCTTTCCACTTCCTTTTTGTGCCAGTCCGCACACAAAACCAGAACCAATTGGCTAAGGTGGCCAGATGTCCTGATTTCAAAGGGTCAATCCTGGTATTCAGGGCTTTGTCTTACACAAGCACCTCCTATCCCTACCCTCAACCCTCTTTCAATTTTTTACACTTGCTATCTGGTCACCTTCCTGGTGATTGGTGAAATAATCTGCTGCTGGATAAGGTCCAGAGCAGATTATTTCCTCTCTGGAACAAGGAAGGATGCAGGGTCTGAACCTGGTCTGCTTCTGGAAAAACCTCAATGCATGCTATTCTTTACATCCCCCCAATGTTGTGAGCAACATTAATAAATCAGTAACGTACTGACAACGGTGCACAATAAATGGGTTTGTATTAAACAACAGGCAGGTTGCACGGTTGTACTCTGCATCAAGGACACATATTATACAAGTTTTACCACATAAGTTTACACAATATTCTACTCTTGCACTAAAATCAACTACTAAAGGAGAGCTCTATGAAGTCAGTGAACCACTGAGGAAGAAAGTTGACAAAACAATGGCAAATTAAAGCTAAAAGAAAAGAGGTGTGAAATTAATGGTAAGCAGCATGTTTGTATTGTATGCAGCAATAAAAGCTGACATAATAAAAGGATATTTATTTTCTTCAAACGGAGACTATTTCTGGAATATACAACATTTCGGTGCCAAATGCTGCCCATGTCTGAATTAGTGGGTCCAGAGATTTCAATGGATCTGCAAATCTGCTGGCACAGCTCCAACAGAGGTGTGCTTTAGCTAGTAACACACAGATTCACAAAAAAGAAAGAAAAACCACCATGCACTGAATATCCTCCAACAGGTGCACCAGAGCAACTTTATCGAGTGTAAATTATTGTTGCACTTAGCTGGAATAACTTGCTCTGGGCCTCCTCCTCAGCTTTGTAGCCAAAAAGGAGCTGAATGGCTCTATGAGATTTTAAATATTTGAAAGATTCCAGCACAAAAGATGGCATTCAAGGACACTGGATTTCTGACACTCCCAGTAGGACACTGAGACCAGAAATCAATCACCCATGTAACAAGTATGGGGACCGATGCCCTTCCACCGTGTAATTTGAGACAGACAAAGTACTTACAGTATTCTTCATTGTAATTAACAGCTCCAGCACACCAAGGGTCTGCTGGATTTTTTTGGCTGGTGATGCATCTCTTTAGCGGCACTAATTTTAAATGACTGTTGCTCTGTTCAGCGTTTTTCTTGGCTTTAAAATCAGAGTTAAGGACATGAAGACTGTTCACTTAACCAGTTTATAAAGACCCAATACATGAAATACAAATGTACGTCATTAAGAATATAACCTGTTGTAGGAGTATCCTAGAGGGTGCCATAAGAAGCAGCTGCCAGGAACTGACTTGCCGAATTACAAACCTAACTGTTCCCATCCTTAAAAGAAAGAATCTGATATTGTAAAGCAAATGTATAACTTCCATTAGCCAGGAGGAGTGCGTTAGTAACGTTCAATCTGAGTTATAGTTAGAGGCTTAATTTAATCAAAACACCAGAGAGGGCCATGAAACAAAATCAGCACCTCCCCCCATTAAATGCACACGCTCACAAACCTCATCTCCTTGCTGTGGTCGCATCAGAGACACCCGGTCATATTGCCGTCGCAGCAGAGCCCACAGTGCATCAAGCCGACCCTGTTGCAAGAGAGCAGGTTGATTGAGTGTTACAGCATAGGGCAACTAACAGGGACATACTCATATCGAGAGAGCTGCTATTTTAGGTGGCCTTCCAGGTAGCTGACTGAGCCAGAGGCTTTTCTCCATGCAGAGTTGGACAGGTTTAACTTGAGGTTTGTTTTGATACAGGTGCAATTAAGTGAGCGCAACAATCTGTGTGGATGCCTCTGTTTTGGTTTAAACCAGGATCAGCTCGCTTTAGAGCAATCAGTTAGGAACAGGCTTATGCTAAACTGAAATAAGCCAGCTGGAAACCAAAATAAGATTGGCACCCAGTCTAACTACACTGGTGAAAGTCTGCATGCGGTCAATCCCCTCACAGCAGCGACTGACGAATGGTGCATGACGAGGACAGCATAGGCATAAATCCCACCACATGGGAAAAAACTGACCAGTGACAAATGACTATGTGGCTGCTCCACCAAGCGTTAAATGAGTGAGAAATAGATAGAGCAAATACCTCCAGAAAGGGTATGAGCTGACACTCTCCTATTGGTAGTACCTTATTTCTAAGAGTAGTCCCATTGATTTCAGTACTCGTTGAGCAAGGAATAATTCATTGAGAGTAAGGACATCAGAATCCGCTCCAGAGTATTGAAGTGTAAAAGTTAGGGCCACATAATGCCATCCCTAATCACTGTGAGTAGCACCTTACTCCAACAATAGTTCTAGTTACGTGAATGGGAATATTTGAGAAGTGGGTACTATTTTGTATGAGTAAGGGTTGCATAAATCTGGCCTTTGATACAAAGAGACAGCAAAATTATATTCATTAAAAGATTACCTTAATTGGAGTGTACCACTTTTCCTGAGGAGCTTGTGAGGTAGGCTTGGGTCTAGGAGGTCTGGGTTGAACGGGGTCTTCTGGTTCTTCTGGCAGTTTCACCACAGCATTTTTGGCTTTTTCTAATCTAGCTCCTTCTTCTGTAGATCCCTTATCACCCCAACGAACCTAAACAATATGAAAGTGTATGTTGTTAATGTGAATATGCAACGTGTGCTAAATTATACAAATGGGTAAAAAAAACTCCATTTCCAGGTTTTTTGATGGGAAGGGAGAAAGAGAAGTAAAATTCATTAAAATTTCCATGAACATTTTTCCCAATTTTGACCACCTCTCCTATGTATCTCTTGAAATATAATTTGTTAATTCTCAACAGCAGAAACAAAAAAAAAAACCAAAATATTAAATGAAGGGTGTACCATATAGTAAAATACAGCCATGCCACTGGAAATTTTGGAAATCTTCCCTTATTAAAAGGTACAAAGCTACCCTAACTCTGATAGCTAAATAAAGCAGCTTCACTGAGGAGAACCTGAAATTTGTGGAGTTTGACAAGACAAATCTGAAATAAAAAATTAAGTCTGTCGCAGGCTGTTATGAGATGACACAGCAACAAAAAATTTGCCATATTTTTTTAAAAGTATTTAGGTTCCAAAAGATGTAGGGCTTATAATTTTAAAAATCTGGTCCACAGATTTATTGGAGCATAAGCAGTCATGGGCAAAAACCCACGATGCATCTAACAAAGCAGCTCATTGCCCACAAAAGCTTATGTGCTAAAAATTCTGTTAATCTATAAGGTGCCACAGGACTTCTCACTGTCCTTAATCACAGTCAATATGTATTTAGCTTACATTAGGTGTTGGATTCCTATTGAATAGTAAAATGCCCCATTTTCAAAACATTTTCATTTAAACTCTGCAGCCTTAATCAAAGAATCATACAACACTAGAACTGGAAGGACCTCAAGAAGTCAATGAGTTTAGTTCACTGTTCTCTCAGCAGGACCAACTACCATCTGGACCATCCCTAAGAGATGTCTATCTAACCTGCTCTTAAATATCTCCAGTGATGGAGATTCCACGACCTCCCTAAGCAACTTAGTCCAGTGTTTAACCACCCTGACTGTTAGGAAGCTTTTCCTAATGTCTAGCCTAAACCTCCCTTGCTGCAGTTTTCGCCCACTTTTCCTTGTCCTATCCTCATAGGCCAAGAAGAACAATTTTTCTCCCTCCTTGTAACACACTTTTAGGTACTTGTAAACTGCTCTCATGTGCCCTTCTATGTCTTCTCTTCTCTAATCTAAACTAAACAAGCCCAATTCTTTCAGTCTTCCCTCATCACTCACATTCTCTTGTACTTTAATCATTCTTGTTGCTCTTCTCTGGACCTTCTCCAATCTCTCCACATCTTTCTTGAAACGTGGTGCCCAAAACTGGACACTATACTCTAACTGCACGTAATCAGTGCTGAGCAGAGCAGAAGAATGACTTCTCAGATCTTGATAATACAACGCTCTTGTTAATGCATCCCAGAATTATGTTTGCCTTTTTTTGCAGCAGTGTCACACTGTTGACTCATATTTAGCTTGTGGTCCACTATAACCCCCAGATCTCCTTCTGCAGTACTCCTTGCTAGACAGTCGTTTCCCATTCTGTATGTGTGAAACTGATTATTCCTACTTATGTGGAGTACTTTGCATTAAATTTCATCCTATTTACCTCAGACCATTTCTCCAGTTCGTCCAGATCATTTTGAATTCTGACCCTATCCTCCAAAGCAGTTTCAACCCCTCCCACCTTGGTATCATCTACAAATTTACTGATTGTACTCTCTATGCCAATATCTAAATCACTGATGAAGATATTGAATAGAACTGGTCCCAAAATGGACCCCAGTGGAACCCCACTTGTTATACTCTTCCAGCATGACTGTGAATCGTTAATAACTGCTCTCTGAGAAGGGCTATCCAGCCAGTTATGCACCCGCCTTACAGTAGCCCCATCTAAGTTGTATTTGCACAATTTATTGATAAGATCATGCAAGACCTTCTTTGAAGACTCCACAGAATCCCAGTTGGAAATCCAGGTCCACACTCTGGAGTCCAATTCACCACTCTGTAAAGCCCCCTAAGATAACTTGGATTTAAAAGGTGGTACATAAAACGTTTCTTCCACCTACATTTCTCTAAACTAATCATTTAGGGCTGAATTCAGGAGCACTCATGGAAGGACTGGGCCCAGTTATGATTAGCTGTGGTTTACTCAATACAGCTATTAGATATTGATAGTTTTTTGGGGTTTTTTTTTTGTTTTTTTTAAATCTAGTTAAAATGCACAAGAAAACTGCCTTGTAAATTCCATAGAGGCTGACTTAACTATCAAATGTGACATAAGGACATACCCATAAGGATGCACATTTTTCATTCTGCTTTAATTAACATGGTGCTATCATGTCTCTCTCAAAGACAGGCACTGTTGTAGCTGTGTGTTCTTCGCGGATCAAGCCTCTCCTTAATGTCACCATTGTCAGTGCATTTGGCTGGCCCACAGTTGGAATACTTATGTTACACTGCAATTTCTTCCAAAACACTCAAAAAGGCTCTCACTCTGCTCCTCATTAGCTTGATGGAATCAGCATCCCTTTTAGCATCTATTTAGAGTTCAGATCAAATGGAACTAGTGCAATCAGTTCTTTCGTCATCTACAGAGATACATTTAGAATTCTTTCAAAGGATAAAAAATTTAGGATGCTGGTGGGGAGCAAGTGAATATGACACAATTATATTTCCAGCCCACTTTGTTGCCATCAACTTGAGCTTCAGAAAACTCATATTTTCATGCATAGGTGTTTCTCTTTCCAGAATACAAACCTCCATTCTTTTAATTCCTCCCACTCCTCGTCCTCCATAGTAGGAAGCATCCACTGTTGGCCATTTTTTAGTAGGCAAGGGCTCTTCTACTTCTTCCTGTCCATAAAGACAAAGTCATTTTTAAAAAGAAGACTTCTTTTTACACAAAGTTCTGTTCTAGCACATGCTTTGATTACTATTCACAGAGTTCTAGTGTGACAGCAACAGATTTTAAAGGCACTCATGCCTAGCGGTTTTTATTATTTTTCATGCTATCTGGTCACTCTCAGAAATGTGTTTTTGCACATGGGAGAACATCGCTGGTAAACCTAGGAAGTGACACAAACTGTGACCAGAGTTCTCAAGCCATTTAATAACTAGACTTTCCACTAACAAGAGCTCATTTGCCCCATTATCGCCCTTTCCAGTAACGAGAACAAACAAAACCCACAGAGAAAAAAAAATCATTAACACTGTCTCCTTCTTTTAAAAATGTACTGTACTTAAGGAGGTGGGGTGCTGGAAAAAATTGTTTATAGCTGGGGTAGTGAGAGCCACTGAACTAAAATGTAAACCCTGAATATCACGGAACCCCTTCAAACGTGGGGATGCAGCAATCCCCCGTCTCCCTAGTTCCAGCACCTACGTTATGAGCCAGAGACCAAACCACAGAGGCCTGCACCCATAAAATGGCTTTGCTCCCTGTACAAAATCCAGTCCAACAGCCAAAGGACAGTGGGACAGAATATTTGAAACCTGCAGGAGACTGATTGCAATATATTTGCAGAGCGTAGTGGAGGAGAAAGGTTGGGTAGCAGACATTCTACTGGGTCTTCCATTGGAAGTTTGGACCAAGTGATCCTAGGCTGTGGCCCAACGTGCTTGAACTGACACTTCTATGCTTGTCTGAATCCAGACCTGTGTGCAGACCCACTAGTGATCCTCCTCGAACACCCACTTCCCCACTACTGAGTGACCCAGTCTGCTATATAGAGCACAGAAGGTTGCAGTCATTCCACAAAGCTTCTCTAAAGCTGCATGTATACTAAGTCACACTGAGAACAGTGGTGGTCTCCACGGACAGAAGGGCACCCTCGTAGCACACTTTTTTGCCAATTGTAGCTTTAGAACAGACATCAAATGGTTAAAATTATTGGATTCATTCTGTCAATTTTAGGGGCAGCCCTCCTGGCTTTCCTGCCCATCACTCCAACACAGATACCAGCCCAAGGACATTCCACCAGCTATTCTCTAAGGTGCTCGCTATGGCTACGTCTACCTTAGAGAGTTTTGTGGACAAAACTGGTGTTTTTTCGACAAAACCCACAGAGCATCCACATTCCCATGGCGTTCTGTCAACAGTAAATTGACAGAACTGCTGTTGACAGTGTTCAGCCGCTCCCCCATGAGGCAGAATGCCTCTGTCAACAGATTCCGTCAACACAAAGCTGGTTCGGATGTTCTGGGGAGTCATCTGTTCACAGACAGGGCCTCCGGTGCACCGGGCAGCCCTGTCTGCTGTGCTGCCAGTTGGCCACTCTGTCAAGAGAGCAGGTGGGCAGTCCGGTCACTCTCTGTCAACAGAGCAGATCGTTCTTTCAACTCACTTGGCAATCTGGCCGTGATCTGTCCAGAAGTTTTGTAGGAAGATATCTTCTGAGAGTAACTTGTGTCAACCGATCACTCTAGTGTAGAACTTAGCCTAAGGCGAGATCTGTTTCTTTATACCCTGTCTGCTCCCAGGAGTGGATCTTGCTCCTATGAAGCTGACGATAGCCACAGGAATAGAAGGCTAGTCTCTAAGTGCGGCTCTCCTGAAACCCACTTTGCTCTCCCCTTCTCCATCCTACTTCCACAGATTTAATAAGGTCCTCAGAAAGAAATTCCCAAGTGGAGCACACTGCTCCTGCAGATACTAAGTGCACAGGCTCTTCTTCCACAAATCTCAGCAATCCAACAGGAAGGGAGAATGGAGCCATCCTAATCTCACACCGACCCATGCTTTCATCTCTCCCCAGTTCCCCCAGGCCCCCCTCAACTATACCTCTTTTGGAGGTGGCGGTGGTGGTGGCGGATCGATGATGACCTAAAAACAATACAAAGACATGCATGAGTGACAACAGTCAGAGAGCTGTAAGTGACTTACCACACCTTACAGACTATCTTTAATTGTTAACCATTCTACTATGAATCACCAATGTTTCTTCACAAACTGGTGACTGTCATTGCAACTCCCCGGACTACTGATTACCAGGTGTGCATGGAACTTGACACTGTCTCTCTATATAAAATAAAATCAATTTATACACAGGCATGCGATGGGAAAAAAAATGTGTCTTTCCATTTACTTACTAACTGGATGAGGTTCAGTCATTCTAAGATCCAGAGATGAAATCCTACGGTGTCAAACAGCATCAGCAAAAGGCAGCCCAAAAGTCTATCTCAGGACTTGCCTAACTATAAACCAGCCTTCTCATGCCATGAATTGGGAGAATTTTTGGCCCAGTGACAAACTATGAAATGCCTTCCAGAACCTCAAGATCATCTCTAGGCTTTTAAACTACTCACCCATCCAATTTATTTCTGCAGCTTTCACCTTTCGTACCTATAATTTGGAAATGGATCTCCTTCATGGTGGTCAGTGTGGAATGCAAACAATATCGTGTAGCTACATTCATAAAGGTTCTTACATCGCTACTGGAAAATGATCCCTCCTATTAAGGAGGTTCATTTCTAATTTACAGACATTCACTAGGTGTCTGGCACATAAATTTAACAATTTGTCAACTTGTAAAGAACAGGAAGGAGAGCACATGTTGGTAGTAAAAGCCCTCTAGTTGCTCTACATGAAGTAGTGCTAACCTTATTTTAGCTTAGTCTTTAATTTAATATGCAAAAGAAAATAAAAAATAGATGTACATCACTTGAGCTCCTTCAACTTTCTTTCGGATCTCTTATCCACAGGCATCACATGAACTTCTGAGAGTTGCCCTGCTACTCACATCAAAATCCTCACCAAGCCATTAAACAGAAAAAAATGCATCACTGTATTTACTGGAGGAGGGCAAAAATTAAAGCCGCAGCTTTATGCAAAACAGAAACAGGACTGCATTTAGCAGACTACAGTTGGGCTTACTCTTTTGCCAAGCTAAAAGAGAAGAAATATTTTGTCTATCCAAAGTCATGATTTTCTGTGCCTGAGTACAAATATGAAAAAAGAAATCCTCCATCAACACTAAGACTGTGATTATTTTGCACATTGGTACAATGCAGTTGTGATTAAAGCACATAAAGAGACTGCTACATGAAAAGCCTCTCAAATTTATTTGTGCAGTGTATTATCTTATCTCAATTCCTGACTTTAATTCCAGTATATTCATTATTTTCATGAGTGCCTCCGAATATCAAGCGAGTGGAATCATGGCATCATCTGTAGGAGAATTTTTGTTTCAGTCTTGAAAAAAGTAACTTGGATGCCACCACTGACATCTCAGATAATACTGCCAAAACAGTTTACTTCTAAAATAAATTTGGGCATCACATAGCTGAATGATATTAAAAATGAGCATAGTTAAAAGTGAATGCAAGGTATAAATGGGAACATATTTACCGTATACCTCTGAATTAAAAGATTAAACTGGTTCATTAGTTCTTGAAACCTTCAACAGGTAGGAGAATAAATTACAGACTTTTGGTGCTTGCAAAGGTGTGTCAGAAGATTTTTCCCTCCTAAGCTTTTTACTTAAGGGTTAATAAATGAAGGATCTGTAGTGCACTGTTCTTGGGTTCTCAGAGCACTTTGCAAGCATTAGCTAGTTAATCCACATGACATCCCTACAAGGTAAACTAGAACTCTTAGGCCCACTTTATAGACAGTGAACTTGAAGCACAGGGCTTGTAAATCAGACCTGCAAAAATATTTGTAAAGGCACCTGAAGGTATGCCTAGGTATGGAGAAGGACTGAATTCTATCCAAGGATCAGACTCTTCTTCACATTATCTTATTTGTTTCTACTCTCATCCCTCTTTCTCCTTTCACTTTTTCCATTACCTTAAATTTCTCTATTTGCCTGATATATTCTAAGCCTTTCAGAGCTCAGTCCTTTCTAATGCTAGTAAAATGCAACACCACAAAAGTTATGGCCCTATAAAATATTTATCAACAATAATTCATAACAACCCTGTCAACCCTTTCTTATACACTTGAGACTCTCCTAAGTCTAATGGGACCAAGATTTGACCAAGAAAATTTGAATCCAAAACAGGGACCTATTCTAAAACCCACTGAAATCAAGGAAAAGATTCATGACAACTTTAATGAGCTTTGCAAACCCATAAGTCAGTGGGAGCCTTTTCACTGACATAACGGATATGGGATCCAGTGCTAAAACGGCGCTGCTAAACTCAATGGAGTTGTAGGAAAAAGTATAATTAAAATTAGGCAGTGGTTTAATGAGCTGCAGTTCTAGCCACTTCAAAAAATGAAACTTGTTTTAAATTTACCCCTCCATTAAGTGACACGATGGTGAGAGAAAATAATATGCTTTGAGTAGCAGATATTTGGCCCTGTTGACAGAAGTGGTATGGAAATGCTCCCATCCTTATGTTTCAACAGGCTCCATACACACACATACAACTTAGTCCTGTTTGATTTGTAAAGCAAAGTTCACTGGGAAACCATTATTAAATGCAATTTTAAAATCCAGTCTAGGGAACTTAGGCAAATTTGAAGTAAATTATTCATATGCAGCATGAGAATTTGCAGATATTAAAAGACAAGGTTGCCTGTAATTTTTTTTCTTCATTCACGTCAGTAAAATGCAATACTGATGGTTCTAAAGAATGCTTCTCTGACTTATTAACCATATGTGCAATTTGATTTGTCTCCAATTTTGTTTTGTTTGGTTTTATCATCAGGGAGGACTGCATCTCATTTACAAAGAATGAAGACTTGAGTTTGGAGGAGAGCCGATTTCTTTTTTTTTCTTTTTTTTTTAAAAAAAGTTAGTTGCTTCAGGCAACAGTCCTTTTGATCCACTCATTAACACTTTTCAAATGTTCCAGTGATGTGGGCATTAGGAAATGTCAGCACTAGAGCCTGAAGCCAGTTTGATACAATCATATGTTCTGATATTCAAGGAAGACTGAAAGAACTGTCAGCAGTGAAGTCCCTTAAAATAAAAAAAAATCAAAAAAAAAATCACATAAATGCCTGGTACTTACATAGACTGCAGATCAACTAACATTTTGAGATCTGACTCCTGCCAATGATGAAGCAAATGGGCAGTACATTGTATAGGCTGGGAAAGGCCATGCTGCTCCAAAAAGCCAGCCTGACTTTGCCCGTGGTCCCCCACCAAAACCCCTTCCCTGTTTGCCCTTCCCCACTGGCCAGTGCTTGGGGGTGGAGATGGTGCTGATGGTTGTGGGGGGGAGGGTGTGGCACAGTGTGCCTGTGCATAGGGGCCAGGAGATGAGCACTGCCTGCCTGTGCTTAGGGGGGCACAGGGGGATGGAGCTTGTGGCAACAAGGAAAGGGAGCTCCAGGCTGCTGTTAGGAAAGGGGGCAGATTCTTGGGTAGTGGGGCATCCCCATCATTTGAGGACTTCAGTACCTCAGCTAGAGGTTGGGGTCTGTTACAGGAGTCAGTGGGTGAGGGTCTCAGGCCTGCAGCCTGCAGGACATCAGATTAAGAAGGTCATGCTGGTCCTTCCTGGCTTTAACATCTGAAGAACACAACATAAAGGTATCCTCCTGGAGATGTCTTGGGATCATCCTGTAAAGGCTGGGATAGGGGACGGTTTTTTCCCATTTGAAAAGGGCCACTGGCTCTGCTTTTGGAAATCACAAAACACTGGGGGATCCATAGAAGGCTGAGGTCCCATATTTCCATGATGATTTTAAGGTCCTCTAACCCTCACAGCCTGCTTTCTGTTAACCATAAGAACTACTGCATCCTCAAGGACTTCAGTAACAGCCTTGGAGTGTTTGGGATGAGGCGGGATATTTCACTACCCCAATTCCTAGGAGATCTTCCTTGTGACAAACTGAGTGGACAGAATACAGTGCTAGGTTGGCAGAAAATGCCACCTCATCACAGTCTCAGGTTTGTAGCTGAACAGATAATAAAAATCAACCAATCTCAAATTCTCAAATTAGGTGAGGGGAGGAGATGGCTACTAGAAGGATAAAGCATGTTCATTATTCAGATGAAAGTAGATGTAATATAGACAGGATAACAATTTTATTTTTTGCATGGGATTAAAAAGCGAATAGATGATTTGCAAAATGAGAGACCCTAATGGCGCACAAATACCAAATTTAGTGCTAGTGCTTTTAAAATAGTTTCTGATTTCAGATTAGCATCTGCATGTCATTATGGCCTGCAACTTTCAAACAACAGAGGGAAAGTTTTGTCAAAGATTCCACAGAAATACGACATCTGCTCACTCAAGTAAAAGCCAAAATGAGACACACCCGTTTTTCTACCCTGGCTCACCTGGTCTTTGGTTTCTGTCAAAGCAACAGGTGCTTTGAAGAACAGTTACTTCACTGTTATTAAACTGAACTGTTCTGCGGCTTTCACTATACCACTGATAAAGACACCCCCAACCTATGTCACATATGACATATACTCATCCATTAATCCATTCTATACAGAAGTTGTGCTGCTCTTGTACAGGTTTCTAGTCCAGGATTTTGTCATCCTGTAGCATCCATGGTCCAACAAGCACAGTGATTCCCTGGGTGCTCTGGGACTGGAGCGCTCACAGAAAAAAACTCGCACCAAGTTCCCTCCCCTGCCCCCAGACCCACACTTAAAATCTCCTTCCCCTGCCCTCCCAGAGCGTTGCACATCAGGTGATGTGCGGCGTTCAGGAGGAGGAGGAGGAGGAGGAGGAAGAGCATGAAATGGGGTGCATTCATGGGAAGAGGCAGAAAGAGGTGAGGTGGAGCACAGGTGTGGGATGGCGGCTGAGATCCCAGCTGCAGAGAAATCAGCAGCTGAGACCTGCTGCTGGCAGCTATGACCCTGGGTAGCAACGGTAAAGGGGCTGGTGGATGGGAGCTAGGACCAATGGCTGGGATGTTGGGTGGCGGAGAAGGGGCTGACAGTGGGGACCCAAGGCACGGGGCCACTTTGGGCCCAAAGCCTGGACGTGCTGCATTACCCCCTGCACCCAATGCATTCTGCACTGACCTCCCCGGTTCAGAAACTTATCTGGCTCAGCATGGGACAGGTCATGAGGGTGCCAGACTTGAGAGGTTCAACTGTACTTGTTTTCAAGGTATATATATGGAACTTAATCTACTTCCCAACAAGAGTTTGGTACGATTGTAGGTCATGTCCAAATCAGCCACTTAAGTTTTTTTTTTTTTACTTACCACTTTGCAACAAAGAGGCCAGAACCACCATAAAAGACCAATAGCCGCCAAAAGCAGCAGCACAAGAATGGCAATAAGAGCAGCTATGCCATTAGACTATGGAGAAACAAGAAAGGAAAAGACAGAAATTGTTAACATGGTCCAATGACTATCTCATTAATGAACATTTCTTGTCTTCCACTGCCCCCCACCCCAACATGGTTACATACTGATTCACATACAGAGGATTCGTATTTGCCAGTACCCCTTTCTGCAGATCTTACTCAGACAAAACTCTTTATGAAGCCTATAGGATCAGGCGCACTCTGGGCCAGATCCACCCCTAGTGTGGTCCTCTGATACCTTCCACATTTGGTTTCCTCCTCTTTTGTGAGCTGGGAAATGCACTTGGTGAACCAGGATTCTTGAAAGAAGATGTACAATAAAGTGAATGATTGGGCAGGGGAGAAGGGGGGCAGGGCAGAAGGGAGATTAAAAGGTACTCTATAAGTCTTCCAATTCCTTATGTATTCTTAGTTTGGTGCATTGCAGGGGACTAGACTCAATATCTCAAGATCCTTTTAAAGGTCTGGACACAGCATCAATGTAGAATATGATAGGCCACTGAACTTGGAAGAGCTTTCAAAATGCACGTACATGCACCAATCTTCAAGACTCCTCATCCACCATCACTGCAAGAGTCACACTTTGAAGAGAACAAGCCTGATCCTCCTCTGATCTGCTCCAGTATAAGTCAGGAGTAACTCCACAAAGTCAATGGATTTATACTGATGTGAAACTGGTGTTAAGTGAGAGGAGAACCAGGCCTAATATGGAGGGGAAAAAATGGTCACCAGCACAGGTATACCTAATGACTTGAAAGGATTACATTAAGAGCTACCTAAGGAAAGCTGATCTTCAGTTCAGTCTGTAGCCTCTGATAGGAACAAGAATAGGCAAGTAGAGTTCTACAGGGGTATATAGGGTTCCCATACCATTGGCTACATCTACACTAGCCAAAAACTTCAAAATGGCCACGCAAATGGCCATTTCGAAGTTTACTAATGAAGCACTGAAATACATATTCAGTGCCTCGTTAGCATGTGGGCGGTCGCAGCACTTCAAAATTGATACGGCTCGCCGCTGCGTGGCTCCTTTTCGAAAGGACCCCGCCTACTTCGAAGTCCCCTTATTCCCATCTGCTCATAGGAATAAGGGGACTTCGAAGTAGCTAGGGTCCTTTCAAAAAGGAGTCCCATCTGGACGAGCCGCGCGGCGGCGAGCCATGTCAATTTCGAAGTGCCACGGCCGCCCGCATGCTAATGAGGCACTGAATATGCATTTCAGCACTTCATTAGTAAACTTCAAAATGGCCATTTGCATGGCCATTTCGAAGTTTTTGGCTAGTGTAGACACGGCCATTGTGTTTGGTATTCTAAAAATAAAGATTTAATTATAGTCTTGAAGTCTGAATGCTCAAATTGGCCTGCAGAGGGTGAAAAAAAAATAGAAATTGTCAGACTGGTGCTGACTGGTGGTCTAATTAAGTTCAGGATGACATCTCTGATGGTGCCAGTTACCCCTTGCTGGAGAGGAAGGTGCAAAGAAGCTGGCATAGACAGTTATAGGGTAACTAGAAGATTCCTCCTAACCCAAAGGGACAGGCAGAAATTTAAGAAGCTAGGACAGCTGGTCCAATAAAAGTTATTACCTCACCCATCTTGTCTCTTTCAACAGATACCTTTAAACTTAGTCTCACAAGGTCTTAAACAGAGTCAGACCAATGTAAGATGTCTGATGGCTAAACTGTGTCCCATTTAGGCACAGACTGACTGCCATGAGGCTCATAAGGAGCCAAGCTATCAGAGGCACACAGAGATGGATGGTGCTCAGCCTCTGTTGAGTTAACAGTCAGCCCATTTTGCTGCTTTCAGTAATATGGTTTCTAATGATAAGCATGAAAGGTGACTCTTACAAAGGCTTAGACTGCACCTGGAACCTTCTTTTTAAGGGAGGATGCGGAAAAAGCAGTGGCCCAGAGGCTAAAAGCCCCAAACCCACATCCTCTATACACACTTTTTTTTCCTTAATCCTATGTGCAGTGTGCTCCACAGCATGTAAATCAGGAATAAAATTAGTGGGAAAAGAATGGTGAGGTATGTGGGAAGGAGACCTGTTCGCATTTCATGTAAGAACAACAACAAAAGATACAGTCTGATCCACATCCCATGCCAAAGTAAGGTAAGAGTCATTGTACTCAAGTCAGAGAAGTGACACTTGTGAGCAGCTATGGTAAATAGTCTCAGAGGGGTAGCCATGTTAATCTATAGCCTCACCAAACAAACAAAAACAAAAAAACAAGCAGTCCTGTAGCACCTTAAAATTTCACAATTTTATTTAATTATTTCATGGGTCTTACCATGAAAGCTCATTAGCTACAGGCTTTTTCTTTTTCTCTTTTTTTTGTGAGAAGCTGGTATAAATGAGGAGACTCAAGCTGTACTCAAATGATGACTCATTGTGTGTAATTATGAGGTGGTCATGTAAGATGATATCATAAACAACTACTACCTATGGCCTCTCTGCAGCACCTTTTTTGTTTTCTTTCTTCCTCTGCAGCAACTTCAGTTTGCCTGGGGGGCTGTAACTTAACTAATTCTCTTGAACCAGGTTAGCCATCAGCTGCTCTGCCTTAGAATTAGCTCAGCCTTCAATCAGCAACCCAGTTTCTATGCAGTTGCCCATCTGCTACTATGGAAACAAACAGCTCTGCTTCTTTGGTCCATCCTTCATTGCACAGTGCACAACGTGTGGGTTTACAAAGAAAAGAGGAAATGGATGAGCAGAAGTGGAGCCGGATTTCCTGTCAGTTCACTTCTCTAGTTATTCTGCTCCTGCTGCTTGAAACCGTTCACCGCAGAGAAACAAAATGCTCGAACTGGAGAAGTGTAATAAAATGATTTGGTATGTATTGATTTTCTAAAGTAGTTTTTAATTTTGTTTGCACTGCCAGCATTAAGACTTGTATGTGGCCAGGGTAAATTCACAGTTTCAGCCCAATCACACCTCTGACAGTTTGAAGAAAAAGGGAAGAGTGGTAAATGTTGTGTCATGATAGAGCATCCATCAGCACCCTTAGGTCACTAACTCAACGTTGCGTCACTGTCCACAAAACTGTGACATCAGCTGAAAATGGAAACGGGCCACACCTTATAATGGATTCATTAGTGTTCCCAGCCTGATTTACATTTGCTGAGCTGGTTCAATCATAACACCATTCAAACTCCCTACACCAAAACCTAAAAGCGGAGCTGGTGCTGACATCAACCCCACCTCCCCCATCTACCCAAAAAAAAAATTCATATTCACATTTTAAAAGGGTTGAAAAAAATGAGCTTGGCTTCTCCAGGTTAATTCCCTGTGAACAATAAGCCTGATCTAGATGGTGCTTGGTGCTACTCTGAGTGCAGGGGACTGGACCTCATGACCTCTTCAGACCCCTTCCCATTCTAGGTTAAAGAGTAGGGTCAGGGAAAGTACAGAGTGACCAGGTTCCTTGCGAATTCATCTCTATTTTGCTTGACATGAATGTAATTTATATTCCTTTTCTCTCCCTTCAACAAAACACAAATGGCTAATTCTGCCCTTTGTTTGCTCATAACACCGACAGATTTCAACAGGAGCTGGGCATGCCTGCACACCAAAGCTGTGTCTGCACTACAAAAATAACTTAGAAGCTACTTACTTCAAAGTACAACTTAGAAGTAAGCACCCTTGAAGTTGAGCGTCTATACACACCCTACTCTGAAGTTAAACTTCCAAGTAAGGCACTACTCCATAACTTTGAAGTAAGGGAAAATGTGTGTCAACTCTCTGCTGGTTATTGTGAAGTCGTGCCTAACTTTGAAGTTAACTTCCAAGTTAGTTCCTTGTGTAGATGCACCCCCTGAATAGCACAGCACAGTCTCATACGTTTGCAGACCTGAAAGTAAAGTCAGAGTACAGGCCTTTTTTAAAGGGCACAAACTTTGTGAAAATATTTGGTCCTGTTACAAATGACTCCAAAATCTCTTACCCTACATGAAAGCTGCCTACAAAATAAACACAGCATATCACCAAGAGACCTGACTCCACCCTACTTTTCTCCAGTCCTAGTTAAAATATTGTTATAATTTCTAAGGCGGATGAAACCATAATGAATCTTCCATAGCTAGCCTAAAGTGTTCAGTTTCCATCTGTACAACCTCAAGCTTCATACCACCCATCTACGCTATAAACTGGCACCAATGTTAATTGGGTCAGTGGACAACTGTACATGGGTAACAAAGTCAGGCCGCAGCACCCCAGGTTCTGGGCATCATGGCTCCACACCCATGTCACTGGGGGTCCTGGCTGCTGGGCCCACAGCTGACCTCACTCAGCCACAAACCACACACCCTGCTCAGCCACAGTGTCTGTGCCTACCCAGGGGAATCTGTTGCTGGGCCCCACATGCCAGGTCCTGGCCATCTGACCTGCATGGAGGGTCCCAGCTTCTGACCCCCTCTCTAGCAGGAAGTGAGGGGCACAGACAAGGATGGGGGTGATGTGTAGTTCAGCACCCTTAATCCATAATTGACACTGCAATTGTACCCTAACTAGCTCCTCTGTCACAACTCTATTTTTAGTGAAAGCTGGTCCTGAAAGGGTTGGGGAAGTCATCCAAAGGCCTCAGAGCTGCAGCAGCAGACTGATTAATGTGTGCTACTATGTTTAGCATATAACAATGCATAGCTGTGGGAAAATCCTATGCACTGTATATACTGGAAGCACATGTTCCTTAGCTGTCAAGCAGGGAATGCAGAGAGGGAGACTGCCAGGAGGGGAGGGACATTTCCCTGACTATATCCCCAAAAATAGCTCTCTGCCAAGGTCTGTCTGCCACAGTTGCTGAAGTCGTTAGCAAACCGGAAGCAATGGTGGTGGAAAGGGATGGAAGCTCTTTACTGACAGTCAATGTCAGGAGCTGAGGATAACCTGTTAATCACGCTCTAGTGTCAAAGATGTCCTGTCTGTTAGCTGGAACTTGAGCATAATGCTAAATATGGTAACTCTCTTCCTGCACAGAAAGAGGTACAGATTTAGGGCTGCTGGGTGTCCTGCACTTGACCAGAAAGTCCAGTCACAAAGGCAACCTGGCAGTGTCCAGGCAGCACAGATGACTGCACCCTAGAAGTCCAGTTACCAGAGCAGCTGCTAAAACCCTCCCCACTGAGCATACCGGAAGAACAGCTAGTGTGGCTGGCAGAGGAAACCAACTGGCTTCAGCTGCTCTAGGGGATACTGGCACTGCAGCTGCCAGGAACTGGGGAAGCTTGTCTACCCCTTCCCCACACTACTGTGCCCCGACTTCCCCACTCTGGAGCCTGACTCCATCCGGCACTGCACACGTTCCCTGCCCATCACTACCTCTTCCCCCCCCACAGTGCGTGCCTCCTGCTGCTCCTTTCCACCTCCCACACACACAGCACGCCCCTCTTGCTGCCTCTCCCCATGACACACACTGTGCCTCCCACTCCCCACTTTCAGTTAGTCGTCCTCCAGCACCAGCACCCCCTCTGACACTCAATGGCCCCATCCTGAGCTTGCCCCATCTAGTTCAGTTAACCTCCTCCACATATACACACACACACCATCAATGCCAGTTACCACTCCTTCCACACCCCCACCATCCTCTAAGTGACACTCACTGCTCTCCCAAAATCCTAGTGCCCACGCAGCCTTCCCCCCTCCCATCCCAGTTAGTGCCTCTACCATTCCAAGACCCCTCAATGCCAGTTACCGCCCCCTTGAGTCTTTTGGGAAGTCACGAAAGGCTGCTTTCTGTGTTATCAAGAGTGTGGGTTAGTACATTTCTATTCAAGCAGTATTCTTAGATGTTTATTCTAGTGAAACTTTTAAAAAAAAGTTGGATTTAAAATAAAATACTTGCTTAACGAGCCAAAAATCACTCACCATCTTTTCAAGGAACTAGTTGATGCCTAAAAAGACTTAAATTTCTTTAATACTAATCTTACTGTGCATATAACGCACAAAGCCAAAAAGCTGTGCCAAATTTAGAGATTCTAAACCAGAAACAGGATGACTAGGGATGATGGAAAATGGGCTGAATTAGTAATTCTGCCAGATTTGTTTGTCATTATTTTGGGATATTAGTTTCTTTTCTGCATTTGTGAAACTTCTCATTTGCCCTCACCATAAGAGAAAGCTCACATTTTTGTACTGTTTGATGTCTAAACTCAGAGAAAAGAAGAAGATTTTTAACCAAGTTATAGGAAGATTTTTAACTTTTTTATATATATATAATACTACTGGTAGTAGTGGTACTTCTCATTTAATATAGATGCACTTAGACCAGTTTAACTCTCAGCTAAATCAGTTTTATTTAATTTAGTAATTTACTAATATAAGCTAAACAAGGATTAAATCGGTTTAAGTGCATCTACAATGGGGGTATCACCTATTTAACTATACGGACTTGAAATTAACTTTTCTAATATAGACAAGCCCCTAAATATTCAGACACAAGTGCAGACAGATGCATATTGGATAACTGTCAATAGGCTTGTCTTCACTACATCCCTACTTCGAAGGGCGGATGGTAAGTAGGGAATTGGGAGTTTATTAATGAAGTGCTGCGGTGCATATGCAGCACTTCATTAAGCAAATTCCCTCCCGCGGCAACTTTGAAGTGCTGCAGCTCACCCGCCGGTACTTTCAAGTCCCTTTACTCCTCAAAATTTACTGACTTACTTGATGCGAGCCAGTACTTCGAAGTTCAAAGTTCAAACCAAAGTTGCCGCGGGGGAGAGTTTGCTTAATGAAGTGCTGCATATGCATGGCAGCACTTCATTAATAAACTCCCAACACCCTACTTACCATGCACCCTTCAAAGTAGGGCGATAGTGTAGACACAGTCAATATGTATTTGTGGAATGCCACAGTGATCATGAGGTTTGCTTCATTTTCTGCTTGCAATCAGTTTTGTCTTTTGAAAATAAAAAGGTCCTTGAAGAGGTGTGTGTGTATATGGAAAGCCTACCTACAGATCAGGTGAGACACTGCTCAGCACATACACTCAGTGAAGTTTGCTTGTTTGCACAAAAATAAAAAGAACATAAATAAGTATTTCACGACATGAGGATTTAGAAGATATATACACTTGTGCTTACCTAGGTGTACATATGCACTTGTGCTCACAGCTTTTCACACATTATTAATATTATATTCATTATTAATAGGCTA
The DNA here is from genome assembly GCF_033958435.1 of Carettochelys insculpta. Lineage (NCBI taxonomy): Eukaryota > Metazoa > Chordata > Testudines > Carettochelyidae > Carettochelys > Carettochelys insculpta. The sequence goes on along the minus strand of NC_134140.1, from coordinate 125,912,984 downwards.
GCACAGATCTTGAGATTGTCACATACAAAAAGTTACGCAAGGATAAAATGGCAAGCCGTGCAATTTCAACATCTATATGAAATGCTGTCAGTTGTTGACTTACACATTCTGAAGCAGTAATTGTTAATGAGCTGGAGATCAAAGACTGTCCTTCGTTCAAACTCACCAAAACTTCTAGAGTCCTGGAAAGTGAAAGTAAAAAAAAAAAAAAAAAGCCAAATAGGTGTGAATTCCAGCATATGTACATTAATTAGGAATCTTGCTCCAGTCAAACTCAGTTAAAATAAAGCAGAAAACATGGAGAATGGGAGCCAAGATATGGATCGCTCTTAAGCTAAAATGTTGTGTCATTGTTTATAGATAGTCCTGACCATTTATACAGTAAAAGCTGAGTTATCCAGAATTTGGTAACTGGCAAGTTCAGTTAACTGGCACCAGAGAATACACAAGGCATTTCATTAGAAAGCCTATGAGGATTTCTAAGCAGGATTTCCAATTTGATTTCAATATCAAATATGAATTTGGTTAAGCTTTGGATAAATATATAGAGACAAAACCCTGACTAATCAGTCAAGCACATGAGTACACTTAAACACACACATAGGCTGAAGCGAACAGTGATGTCAGGCAAGTCAGGAAACTTAACAGACACTTGCAGTAAGTAACTTTCTTCCCCCTCTTCTCCACCCTTTAACCCCCTCCCTTCTGTCCTATGTAGCTGACCTGTCAGTTTTCATTTCATTTTTTTCTATTTCTTTCTGTTAAATTCTACTAAATTCTCATTGTGCCAGTTTACTTTCATCAGAATTTACAGATCTGAAGAAGACGGTCTGTCCCACGAAAGCTCATCACCAAATAAATTATTATGTTTGTCTTTACAGTGCTACATGACTGCTGGTTTGCTTGGATCCCTAAGTGAGACAGCTACAGAATAGTAAAAATGGCAGTGTAGACCATCCCTAAACGTTCTGATGAATGGCACATATTTAAAGTGAAGTGTTTATGTGGTGCTATATTGAAACCTGGCCCAAATTTCTGACAGGTGATCAGAGAAACTCTGGATGTTTATCTGAGCATCCACGAGCAGAATAAATTTTGTTCTGTAATCCAAGACTGTGTGGATGTACACCACCAACAGAAGCACATGCTATGCTGCCGGTTACGCGCAGCTGTGGGTGCTCTGTTAATCACCTGGGAGGCACATAAATTTCTCCTAGGTGGCAGCCCACGTCCTCATCTTACAGAGGTAGCGCTCCCTGTGTCTTTTGAGGCTTATTCATCCTAAATGGCAGCTGTAACATTAAAACACACGGACAAATTTTGCTCTCCATTCCCCTGATCCAAAGCCCACTTGAACTGCAGAGATGTAATGAAGAACAGAATCAACCCAATATTTGCATGTATCCCCCTCGTATGCAACAGCACAGGGAAGACGTTTTTGACTTGTGAATTTTTAACTGAGCATAGACACAAAGAGAAAAGTTAATCCCTCCTGGAACACCATGTTTCATTTTTTTTTTTATCTGTTTGTCTATTTAAAGCGCAATTTATACCCCATAAAATACACAGACTTCAGAGCAAATTTTGCTCTTATTTACACCCATAAAAGAGTATTAACTTCTGTTTTGTTTCATGAGTGTAACAGACAATTTGCCTCTTCAACATTTAGCAACCTTTTTGGTAGTAGTACTTAAAATGATTATTAATTCGTGAATGTTTTTCCTTTTTGCAGTTGACTCTCCATTGGTCTCAAAGCATTTTCCAAGCATTAATGAAGTAAATCTCTTAGGGTGTGTCTATATTTGCATTCATCTTTCGAAAAAGTTATACAAATGAGGTAAATCAAAAATGCAAATGATATAAATTTGCATATTTGACAGCCATTTGCATATTCTAATTTCAAAAGAGCTTCTTTCGAAAGGAAACCCCATCTTTGAAAGAATCCTTCTTCACATTAAATAAAAGGAATATTTAATGGCAATAGGAATAAGGGGATTTCGAAGTTGCTGGGGTCCTTTCGAAAAGGACCCCCGTGTGGACAAGCTGCGGTAATTTCGAAGTGCCATAGCTGCTGGCATTCTAATGAGGCGCTGAATATATATTTCAGCACTTCATTAGTAACCATCGAAATGGGATAGTGTAGACGTAGCTGTAATGTCGTAAATGCTAACCAAAGCTGCGGCTTGCGACCTTGGGCAAGCCATTTCACCCCGAGCATTTTATCCAGCAGCAACAAAACAGGGCTAACAGCATATATCATACCTACCTCACCCAGGTGGGTATGCAGATTAATTAGTTAATTTTTGTACAGCAGTTTGATAACACACAGCCCTGTATAAATATTGTCCTTCTTACTATGGGTGGGGAGGGGGATGAAATAAGTTTTAATTTATTTTGGTGCTCTATCTGAGGCACTACTGACAGTGTTTGTCAATGACAGAATTTTAGACAGAGGAAGTCTCATCAACCTAACTCAAGATCATAGGCCAGTCAGCAGAGATCAAGTCCACATCGCTAGAGTGAGTGAATCTGTTTAATTCATTATCCTAAGACTGACTTTGGCATCTTCTCACACGAACATTCACAAAACTGAGGAGAATTCTGTTGAAATGAGATGGTGGCTGATTTGTGACTACCTAAGACACTAGGCTAGAATACTGTGAGGTAACCTGATGCCCATAACAATGTCTGGTGTTCACCATCTATTTCAAATACTGACATACTTAAAGGAGAAGTTTGTACTAGACCTGCTGTGAAATTTTGTTTGGCTTGCTTTTAAATACAATATACCTCCATAACAGAACAGAATGGGTTCAGGAACCTTCAAACAGTCAAGCTATTAGATTGGTTTAATACTCTACGGCTGTGTCTAGACTAGCTCCGAACTGCGAAGGGGGTATGGTAATTACAGTATTGGGAGATTACTAACGAAGTGCTGAGGTGCATATGCAGCACTTCAGTAGGCTAAATCTCCCCCGGGGCAACTTCGAAGCGTCACACTTCGAAGTGCCAGCTTGAGTGTAGCCATGGGTCAGCCGCGGGTACTTCGAAATGCCTACACTTCTTCAAAGTCCCAGGACTTTGAAGTAAAGCAGGCACTTCAAAGTACCCACAGCCGACCCGTGGCTACACGCAAGCCAGCATTTCAAAGTTGCTGCGGGGGAGATAAGTATTGCATAGGCACTTCATTGGTAATCTCCCAACACCTTAATTACCATACCACCTTCAAAGTTGGGGGCTAGTCTAGACACTGCCTAAGAGAAGGTGATGTCCTGACTCCACTTAAGACAATAACAAAACTTCCACTGACTGCACCTGGACCAAGGAGTCACCCACAAAATGAATAATATAGCAATATTTCTCAAACTGTGCTACATGTTCCAGTAGAGGATAGGCAGGTCGGTTTAAGGTATAGCAACACAAAAAGTATTAGTATGCAGCTACAATAATATAAGTTCCAAAACTGGCACTCCATATACTTTTAAGTTGTAAATGTAACATAATAGGACTTTAATGTTAGAGAACCTGTGCTATAATATACCCACCAAAATAATATTTCGATCTCCAGTGACGTTAGAAATTTGTTACTTTTGTAGATCTTTCAACTCCCCACTTACAATTTTTTAAAAACAAATCCCGCAGTCCTTTCATGGGCAAAATTCCCACGGAGATCAACATGAGTTTTGACTAAGCAAGAATTGAGATTCCCTGGATTCGGCAAGTAGACTGCAAGGATGCCTGTGATTATGAATTTTACCGCATTCTACAGATTTCTGGGTGAAAGATTCAAAATGTTTTCAGTTGCTTGATTTTCCTGTAGACCTTACTTTCAAAATTTGGATCTGAGCCCAGAATTCCTTTTGATTCTTTTTTTTTTCTTCCCTCACTTCTGGGACTTGCGAACTTTTTCCTTCCTACCAAAATTTTGTGTGTTTTCTTAGAGCATAGTCTGTACTTTCTGGAAGTGAATTGATTTGTTCAGTGTGCTAGTGTCAGTCCAAGACATACACGACAGCAAGAGAAAAAAATGCCTCAGTGATGGAATAAAGACATATTCAACCCTAGTAACTGAAAGCTAAGTTATATATTCAGCTTCTAATTTTTTCAGCTGGCCTACTGAAAAATAAAAACACATCAGAAATTGTATGAGCAACTGACTTTTTAGAGCTGTGGTCATCTTTTCAGGTGTATCTACAATGTTTGATAATGCTTAACTCTTTTTTTTTTATTTATGTTTATAATTGCACCTACCTTACAAACTTTGACCTAACTAGAGGGACATAAATATTGAATTATTTTATTAGAATCCTCATTGAATAGGGCTCCTAGACATGAGCAATGCCTATAAATATCAAGCAATAAAAGCACCTCCTCGACCATTTCCCAGTCCACAGGGATACCTCCCATGCCAATCTCCTCTGTTCTGCTCCCAGACTCCCGCATACCATACACCAACATTCCTTCCTACTCCACAACAAACAGGTGTAACTTGCAGACCAATTGGAAGGAAGGTATTGTTAGCTCAAACACCACAGATGAACTCAGCTGTTGCAATAATACATGAGCAAAGAGACTGCCTCATGAACACACTGAATTGGGAATTAGGTACCCAATTCTATTCTACTAACTTCCTTTGAAAATCCCACCCTAAAGACTATCACCGTTAGACTTTGCCCTACCCTATTACAATGACTATCCCCCTTATTTATTATAGGTAATAGATAAGGGTCAGCATGGATTTGTCAGGAACAAATCACGTCAAACCAACCTGACAGCTTTTTTAATAGAATAACAAGTCTCGTGGATAAAGGGGAAGTGGCAGATGTGGCATACCTAGACTTTAATAAAGCATTTGATACAGTATCACATGACCTTCTTATGAGTAAACTAGGGAAACTCAACCTAGATGGGGCAACTATCAAGTGTGTGTGTAACTGGTTGGATAACCGTTCACAGACAGTAGTTATTAGTGGTTCATAGTCAGGCTGGAAGGCAATAACATGTCGGGTTTCACAAGGGTCAGTTTTGGGGCCAGTTCTGTTTAATATCTTTATAAATGATGTAGATGATGACATAGAGAGTACACTTATCAAGTCTGCAGATGATACCAAGCTGGGAGGGGTGGTTAAGTACTGGAATAAATTGCCTAGGGTGGTGTAGAAGTGTTGGTAATGCTGCTAGTCAACACTGAGCTCACAAGCAAATCCTCTCATTTGGCACCCGTCAGGTCCCAAGGGTGCCAGACCAGAGAGGTTCAACCTGTATTAAACTCCAGCCCTGTCAGCAGAGGCTACTCAGGGATGTGATGAAGTAGTACAACTCCAAAGAGAGTTCTGGCTTCACAAGAGAGAGCAGAGTCAAGACCCCAGGTAGAACGCAGACTGGAACCTGCTATGTAGTGGGTACCTGCTCCAAGAAGGCTTACTCCTACTGGAGGCAGGCGGACTGTATGCTGTTTAGCATATTAACTGCTTCGCCCTGCCTATACGCCTGAGATAAAGGTGTGGATTTCTATCCATCACTTTACAGACCAGAAGACTGAGGCAAAGATTAGAGACAAAAATCAAACTTGGGTGCCAAAGTTAGTTACCTAAATAAGATCCCTAAGTTGCCTAAATAGAGATTAAGGAGCATGTGAGCATCCATGTCTTGAACATTTTTACTCTAAGGCAGGAATTAGCAACCAAAATAGCAAGAAGAGCCATTATTTCCCATTTGGTTAAAAAAAAATAATCAATAATTCAAGAGCCGCAATGCTTGTGAAAACGAGACAGTCCTTAATAAATAATGTCAAACCACATTTTCTGTAACTCCTATTTTAAGAACTGTGCACACACAATGATTTGTAATGCAATACATGTTTCCTGCAGGATGTTCACAAACTTTTTACATATTCTATTTTCTCACACTTAACGTGTGTTTGTACCACGGTCTTCCTCACTTTCACTCCCAAACCTTCTCTCTCACTGCACGATGCTGGGGGGAGTTATCCAACATTTCAAGATCCCATATCATTTGCTATTTAGATAGAAGTTGTTCATTTAGGGGCTTTCAGACCTTCACAGTTTATTGAAAATAATCAGGAGGGGTTTTTTGTTTTTTTACTTTGCAATTATAGTACCTGGAGCTACAAAGAAGTCCTTAAAGAGCTCCAGAGACACCGGTTGCAGACCTGTGCCCTAAGGCAGCCTGCCCCAGAGCACAGTGGTTTTATGATAAACAGCTGGTGTGAGGGTTAGAACCAGGGAAAGCTCAGGCTCAGCTGCAGAAGACAGCACCACCCAGCTCATGCACAACTCACAGTGTACACAAATAAATACTTAATTTTACTAAATGTGATTTGGAAACAGGGTCTCAGAAGTGGGATAAATTTCTTGCTCCAGTAATGGAACAGAAACATAATTTTCCACTGACTTAAATGGGAGTGTACTGTAAGTTTCCTGCCATGGTCTAGAATATTTAGAACAACAAGACAGCTACTAAAATAAAGAGCGCCACAACTTCTTGTATTGGCACAGCTGATGAGGCCCCTTTTTACTTTAGCTAGAATTTAATCCTTCTTCCACACTGAAAACAAAAAGTTCTGATTTCCATATACAATAAAGCTTCTTCATATGGCTCCAGCAATGCAATGTCCTTACAACAAGCATAGATCACATTTAGGTCTAAATGAGAATTAGGCCCAAAGGTAAAATGCCCAGTGATTTCAATCTGAGCAGGATCAGGTTCCTAGTGCCATTTGCCAAGCTGCATGTTCCATTAACCTTTAGCCGTCAAATGCTCTGACAAAAATCGCAAGCAACGGGCTCACTGAACACATCAGCTTTCAACTCAAATATAACAAACACAGAAGAAGCAGTTTCTGTATCTGTATCAGCTTACTTCTTCATATACAGCTGCAGGGATAAGCCACCCAAGATATTCAGAAGAGTAGATCATACTCTTTCAGTTCCCAAAGCTGCAGAGTGAACTCAGACAGACGACTGTCTCGTGCTCAAAAAAATAAACATGTCAAGATACAAACTAATTTCTTTCCTGCAGTTGTCATGTTAGAGGGATATGAACAATGTTTTATTTATTTTGATTTTTCAGTTATCTCCCTACTTTGGGCTCTATACATTTCATGTTCATTGAAACATGTGCTTCAAAACTAAAATCCAGAAAACGTTAGACACCTGTTTGACCACAACCTCAAAAGTCCCAGTCCACTACGATAATCATTGCACAATCACTTCAACCCCCGCTCCTCAAACAACCAAGAGAAAAGTAACAGAGAGGAAGCCGTGCTAGTCTATACACTACCAAAACAAAAAGCAGTCAAGTAGCACTTTAAAGACTAGCAAAATAGTTTATTAGGTGAGCTTTTGTGGGACAGACCCACTTCTTCAGACCATAGCCAGACCAGAACAGACTCAATATTTAAGGCACAGAGAACCAAAGACAGTAAGCAAGGAGGACAAATCAGAAAAAGATAATCAAGGTGAGCGAATCAGAGAGTGGAGGGGTGTGGGGGGAAGGTCAAGAATTAGATTGAGCCAAGTATGCAGACGAGCCCCTATAGTGACTCAGAAAGTTCCCATCATGATTTAAACCATGTGTTAATGTGCCGAATTTGAATATAAAAGCCAGCTCGGCTGTTTCCCTTTCCAGAACGGTGCGATAGTTCTTCTTCAGTAACACACATACCTTTAGGTCATTGACAGAATGCCCCATTCCATTAAAATGTTGACTAACTGGTTTGTGGATCTGGAGTGTTTTGATGTTTATGAATATTTGGCCTGATTAGTACCACACTGTACCGAAAACCTACTGATTGCTATACTTATCTACACCCTTCTAGTTTCCATCCTGCACACGTGACTAGATCCATTGTTTATACTCAAGCTCTTAGGTACAATCGCATTTGCTCTGATCCAACTGACAGAGACCAAAAACTACAAGAACTTTACCAAATATTCATAAACCTGAATTACCCACCAGGAGAAGTAAAAAAACAAATCGACAGGGCCAGACAAATACCCAGAGACCAGCTACTCCAAGATCGGCCCAAAAAAGCCAAGAACAGAACACCACTGGTCATCACCTACAGCCCCCAACTCAGACCACTGCAACGAATTATTAAAGACCTACAACCTATCCTTAATCAGGATGCCACGCTCCAGAAGGCCCTGGGTGACATGCCTGTTCTGTCCTACAGACAACCTCCCAACCTCATGAGGATCCTCACTAAACAACCACAGTCTATACCCCAGGAACACCAGTCCTAGAACCTTCCCCTGCAACAAAGCCCGCTGCCAGCTTTGTCCACATATCTTCTCTGGAAATACCATCACTGGACCTAACCAGATTACTCACAGAATCATGGGCACTTTCTCATGCTCCTCTACTAACATCATATATGCCATCATGTGCCAACAATGCCCAGATGCTTTGTATATTGGACAGACTTCTAACTCCCTTAGACAAAGGGTCAATGGACACAAAACAGACATCAAAACACTCCAGATCCACAAACCAGTTAGTCAACATTTTAATGGAATGGGGCATTCTGTCAATGACCTAAAGGTATGTGTGTTACTGAAGAAGAATTATCGCACCATTCTGGAAAGGGAAACGGCCGAGCTGGCTTTTATATTCAAATTCGGCACATTAACACATGGTTTAAATCATGATGGGAACTTTCTGAGTCACTATAGGGGCTCGTCTGCATACTTGGCTCAATCTAATTCTTGACTTCCCCCCCCACCCCTCCACTCTCTGATTCGCTCACCTTGATTATCTTTTTCTGATTTGTCCTCCTTGCTTACTGTCTTTGGTTCTCTGTGCCTTAAATATCGAGTCTGTTCTGGTCTGGCTATGGTCTGAAGAAGTGGGTCTGTCCCACAAAAGCTCACCTAATAAACTATTTTGCTAGTCTTTAAAGTACTACTTGACTGCTTTTTGTTTTAACCAAGAGAAAAGATTTTCATAGCTGAACGTGACATATTGATAGCTCTTTTAAGGGTGTTTCAGGTTGGATGCCCCAAAATCATCATTGCATGTTTGAAAATCTTGGGTTTGGGATTTAGACCTTACTAATGTCTTCATCCCACAGAACGCATGAATAAAGCCTCAAAGACCACATGACTTAAAGTGCCTGGTAACATTTCGGCAAACGCCTGACCACTAGAACAAGTGATTTGGAAATTTGCATAGATATGCTGATCTTCAAATATTTGTACTTATGTACTTTTATGGTTAACACCTACAATGTACTAGTTGCTCTCTGAACACTTAAAAAGGACTGTCTCTGCTTTCATGCTTTTGCAATCTAAGGATCTCTAAGCATGTTCAGGTCACTAATTGTACATTCAAATATCAACTTATGATAGCTCCATCCTTTGAAAGTTCATTTCTGATAGGCACAGTAATACTTAGCCCAATTTGCTCAGCTTCTACCTTACTACTGCTTAGAATGGGGACCATTTAGGTAACTGGGACAAGTTAGTTAAAAAAAAGAGGGGGGGTATGGTGCTTGGTCCTGCCAAGAGGGCAGGGGACTGAACTCGATGACCTCTCAAGGTCCCTTCCAGCTCTATGAGATGTATATCACCATTTTTTTCCCCAGCACTTTGAGTGCACAAATCACCTGATTTGCACTCTGTCCCCATTTCTCCTCCTCCCTCACAGAGCTGGAACTCTGCAAGTAAGCTGACTCACAGCATTCCAGCTCTAGGAGGTAGTGGGCAGAACAGGGACAGAGGCGGTTCACAGCGCTGGAAGCCCTGGTAGGGAAGGTGAGGCGTAAGAAGTGCAGGGCTCCAGCGCATGAGAGGCAAGTGGGGGAGGGTGAAGCCAAGGAGTCCACAGGCTGCAGATGGAGCCCCAGGGGGCTGCATGTGACCTACCAGCCGGTGCCTACCCCTACTGTAAGCTCTGAACGAATAACGATGAACAAATAGCTAGCTGTACACCCATTCACAGGTTAAACAATGGGTTTTGCTACCTACGTCCAGTACACAATTTCCCAACAGTTCACTTTTCTGTTCTTGTATTACAATGAGAAAAAGTGTAGTTTTTTAACCTCTCCCCACATTCGCAAGCATAGCTGATGAGAATTTAGCAGAAGTTTTCCAGATACCACACAGGGACATCTTCAGCCCAAAATGATTCCCTTCTCCCCAGGTAGATCTGGGTAAACATGATTTTGTAACAGAAAGTGTTTTACAGCTTTAACAGTGACAGTTACAAGCCCTGTTCACTCTGCTACATAATGAACAAAATATGCAACTTGAAAAGTCCTACCAGTTGCAACTTTTCTTTCTTTGTTTTCAGCTATGTTTTATCGTCACACCGGAGGAAGATGGCCCACTGCCATATGTCAGTACAGTTCTGGTGTGAGGAATTTCAAACCCTGTGAAATACAGCTGACATTTCAATCCATAGTAACCTATTTGCAAAGTACTCATTTGCTCCTTACTTTATGAGTACCCAATAAAAGATTGCCATTTTACAATCCATTAAAAAAGATGAAAAAATTAAATAAAATCATGAAAGACGTTTGCTGGAAGCAATAAATAATTTACCTCTAATTTTCACACACTGAAAATTAAACTGGCAACTGCTCAAAAAGTTATTAAAATTATGGAGACTAAAGATATTTTGAAATCAAGTGCTGGCATTAAAATACCTACAATGTTGCATGTAGTTTTAGAGTGGGGGGGATAGATTTATGCATTAAAAAGTGGATTTAGGTATAGCAACTATCTCAGTGAACTGCACGTATTTCTAGATGTGATACTGGAAGCCGAGAGACAGACAGACAGACAAAGTGTCATCCTCATAACTATGCACAGCCATGCAAGCATGTGGCTGTCAAAAATGAGAGAGACAGACAAAGTGACATCCTCATAACCATGCATTGCCATGGAAGCATGTAACTGTACTAAATGATAGCATGTTATTATTTCGCTTACTTATATAACTGTAGGCACAAAGACTGATTCTCGTTTACATCAGTCTGGGAATGCTACCTTTACATTAAAGCCCCTTCACATTACCATAGGGTTATAAACGGGACTCAATGGGAATGAGAACAATGCCTGCATATTGCTACCTGCATACAGATATCACATGGCTGAGACTGACAAGTAATCTTGTTCAGTACAATGGCACCTGTCCAACAGTCAGTTCCCTGATAGGTTAGAGTTCACCTGGGGCGGGGAGGAATCTAATTGCAGGATGAGAACTTATGTCAAGGGGTTTTGTTTAAAACACATATGCCCTTGCACACATGCCCAAACATGCACACACACCTAGGGAGGCTGTGAACTGGAGAAATTTAAGGTCAAGTTAGACAGATGTATCAGGGATGGTCTAGACCGTACTTGGCCCTGCAGCGAGGGCAGGGGACTAGACTCTATGACCTCTCAAGTCCCTTCCAGTTCTAGTGTTCTATGATTCCATGCTTCTATGAAAACGGTCCTGTGATAACAAAACACATTGCTGGTATGCTCAGCCATTGTCTCCTTCAGTTCACTCCCTTTCACTGACATTTTAATCTACAAGTATATCTGTCACCACACAAACACAAAAATAAAAGTTTCCGCACCCCACCAGAAAGCTCACTATTGTTTCTGAATGAACATATATTTTATGCATCCGAGTTTGGAAGATTCTATTTCTCACTACCATTACCCTCTTTGCATCTGACACCCTTCGAATGGTCAAAGGCCAGTTTCTTACAGAGAAAATATGGTTACCTTTATCTGTGTAAAACTAGCTCCATGAATATGTTCCAGATTTTAACTGTCAAACTTGAGTAATTTAACTGGATGTCTAAACCTATGCTTAAGCGTTCTGATTTAGTAGCTCTTCTGAAAAGCAAAGACAAGCACCCACACCTCTCACTGAAGTATTTACCATATGTGGGAGGCTGCCACATGAGGTAACCTGGCTATTTATTAAGGGGCTTAAGGACAGAGTGGTGACTGGTGTTACAAACTCATAGTCTATGGTTACCCTAACCCAAAGAGCCAGCAGCAGTATGCAAATAGGGGGTATCAAAAATGCAAGTGGCCACTCATTTGCATATTCGATCACTGGCAAATGCTGCCACCAGCACAAAAAAAGCTGTGTAAACGTGGCTCTGCTGGTGAAACAATCCCTCCCACAACCTCCCGCTTTGTCGGCAGTCTCTTGTGCCCAATTTTTTTCCAGGCGTAACAGGCTGCTGACAAAGGAGGATTTGCTGGCAGAACCACATTTACACAGCATTTTATGTGCTGGCGGCAGCGTCTGCTAGTGAGAGAATATGCAAATGAGCGGCTATTTGCATTTTTGAGACCATCCATTTGCATACTGCTGCCAGCAGTTCAGGTCAGTGTAACCACAGGCATATAGAAGAGTGCAGTTTCTGTGCATGGGAGACCACAAGACAGGTGAGAGTAGCCTCTGCAGAGCCACTACTCTCCTACCCGTGCAGGTTGGCAGGCAGGGATAGTGAGAGGGCAGAAACACTGCAACTGAGCTGGCACAAAGAAAAAGGAAAACAGTGTCACTTTTAGAAGAACCAGATTAGCTCCTGGAGCCAGTGAAGATTTGGGGACCACATTCTGATTCCTTGAATCCTGCATCTGCTCTGGAGCAGCACAACTGAGGTCAGGATCAATCTTCCAGGGTTCAATTTTGTGTGCCTAGTCAGGACATGTGAAATCAAACAATCAGCTGTCCACCCACCACCCCCCGGTACTCCACATTCTCACAAGGAGTAAGGGAGGGTGATGACAGAGTTTCACCTGTAGAATTCCCTCAGTGAGAACTACCACATAACTCAGTGTAGATACATCAATTCCATCTATGCAGCTGCCCTATCTGTAATTATGTATCTACAATTGACTTGATAGTCTACAGTAGACCTGCCCTGAGAGCTTCCCTTGTTCAGCATTTTGTGCTATAAATACAAGCATGGATTTCAGTGTTGGTTTGAAAATATGATCATAATCTGCAGTGGTTCGAAAAAGTAATTTATGAAATTCCCACAGCTATAGAGTTTCCATGTTAAGGATGACCACGTCTGACGGAGAACAAAATCTGTCCGAAACTATGGCCAAATCAGGTCCCATTGCAAGTTATTGCACAGGCATGTGATGCAGGTGTAACCCACATGCCTATTGGGCACTGTTCACTGTCCCATGCAGTGGCACCTAGAGAGAAAAGAATGAGTCCCCTCTACAGCTCTAGCTGAGTGTCCTGGCTTTGAGCTCAAAGTGCAGAAACTCCTGCACTGAGCTCCAGAGGCTCAGGGTTTGAGTCTGCCTGTGGGCAGTTATGCAGAGCATAAACAGCAGTATCTCCACAGGACACCAGAGTTAAAGTGATATTTGAGGACCACCAGTGTAGCAGGCTGTGCAATCAGATTTTCAGGCTTGTGAGGTACCAGCATACACCCATATTCTGCAACCTCTTTAACGCCTGCAGATCTTCATCAGTGCTATTGCAGCCTTCCTGGTGCAGGAGCTTGCCGTCATACCTCCCCGCCATAAGGAGGAGGTGCAGTGGGGCACAGTGAGCTCCCACAGTCCTGTGCTTCAAAACATGCAAGCACCTGGATACAGTACTATTGTGTCCAGAGGCATCTGAGCCTACGAAGCACGGGACAGACTTTACTCAATAGTGAGCACAGACAGTCCTGCAGATGGTTAGTATTCTGTAATTGCGATATTTTTGCTCACATTCTTGACACCTGCTGAGGGTATAAAATTAATATTGTGTTATTCACAAAGCAGCATGACCTACCCCATATGCAAAGCCAGCGATTTTAATTTTTTAATGTGGAAAGAATTAAAAACAGAATGCATACCATCTTTCCCCAACCCATTAGTTTAGCTGAGCGTAAAACACAACCAGAATGTAAGTTGTCCCATATGAGTCCCTACTTGAGCCCCAACAACGACAAGTCTCTGCTACCAATTGCCTGATACCGGTCGAACTGGTACAAGTTTAAAGGGTCTTAAACGTTTCACCACTTGGAAGCTCTTGTGAATTTAAGGCAGGGAGTTGGAAGACAGAAAAGCAATAGCTCTGATCTCATGGAATCATGGGACAACTGCAGTGCCATGCTATGAGGAGTCATTATTATGTTAAATCAGTCTATTAATTCAGCTCAAGATTCTATGGCCACTGCATAATATTAAGCACTTAGTTCTGCTCATGCAGGCTTTCCTAATGCTTTGGGAACACTGTGTGCCCTATGGAGGACGGTGAAGGACTGCATTAGAAATTACTAGCGATCTTAACATAAGATCCTCATGTCTTAACAGCCAGCATGCCCATACAATTCACTGAAGATGTTTCCATCTGTGGACATTTCCCATTATAATCTAATCTTGTCAAACTAAATGCCCTTTGAAAATTACTTTAGAAGTTAATATTTATAATAGATATTAGCTCCCATCCTGCAGCCTGCAGAAAAATTCCCCATTGACTTCCAGCTCAAATGCTTCTCCCAATTTGCACAACTTAAGTGCCTGATGACCCAAACTCCCCTTCCAGATATTTGTCATCAACATTCATGGTATAGGATGGCATTGGAAAGAAAAGGCAGCTAATGCTGTGATACAAGTCATGTGCCAGGTATGACCCAGTTCCCAAATAAAGTGGTTTGGGGGTTTTACTTTTGTTTTTTAATAATTTAGATGCTGCATGAGTGGTCAAGGCATTCTGCCCCAACACCACAGATTCCAGTGCAGGTTTTACCTCCCTCATTGGCACCCTTGGGACCCAAGTGGTCCTGAACTATGGGGTGTGCTGGATGAAAGGAGATCAGGCCCCCAGGCTGCCTGGAGGGGAGGGGAGGGCATACTGCAGGGCTCCCCCACCCTGGCCAGTTCCTCACTGCTGCAGGGTTATCAGCATGGCCCTGTGCCCCAGCCAGTTCCCCACCCTGGAGTTATACAGCTCCCCTCCCCCGACACAGCTGTGGTACTGCCGGGGGGGGGGGCCCACTCCCCAGCCGGCTCCCTGCCACAGGGTTGCTGGACTCCCCCAGCCCCAACCGGGGCCCCACCACTGTAGGGCTGCATGAGGGAGCTCCCCTCCAGAGGCAGCTCCCCAGCACTATGCTGGGGCTCCCCCAGCTAGGGTCTCCATGGCTGCAGGGCTGCTGATGGGCTCCCCCTTGCAGCTGCTGCCAGGACTGGCTCTCTGCCACAGGGCTCACTCCCTGTGGAGGGGGTCCTGACTGGGGCTCCCAACCTGGCTCCCTGACCTGAGGCTGCCCATTGGGCTCCCCAGAACAGGCTGCCAGCAGGATTCCCTGCAACCAGCAAGGCTCTCTTCAGCCCTGTACATCTGGATGTCTGGTCCTGCTTGAGAAAAGACGTTGCTGCACAAGAGAGTTTAAACCGATATAGTCCCACCTGAGGAACTGCACCAGCTGCTGGACCGTCCCGGATAGCAGAAGAGGTTTTCTTAATACGAGAAAATGTCATGGTCCTTTTTAGAGGTGACCTCATGCAGGCATGAACAATCTGGATGGGCAGGAAAACAGTGCCTGAAGGGGACAAATCACATCTTCTCTACCTAGGTTTTGGCAAGGTTTCACCCTCTGAGGTCCTGCAAGTAAATGGCGAACTTCAGACTACAACCTGTAAACTTGGTTCCCATGACTTCATGGACAGTGAGGGTCAAAGGGAAACTGCTGGAAGAGGTTTAGAGGAGGCACCTGCTTTCCTTAAGAAAGTCCCTGTTAGACGCTTGCTCAAGAACCCTTTTACCAATCATCACCGTGTAGCAATCTTTCTTTCTAAGGGAGAGGTGACTGGGTAGGTTTTGGACAGGCAGCTCTGACCTGTGTGGTCATTCTGGATTAAGATTTTCACAAAGGGCTGCCTATGGCCAGTTTTGGGCATGTTAGAGGACCCTTTTTCCCCCCCACCCCCAAAAACACCGAGCATTCAGCATCTCCACTAAAGTGAATGAGGAATTCTGTGCTATAGGAAAAACTGGACTCAACGTGAAAACCACTTAGACTAGAGTAATGCTGCTGCTCCAGCAAAGCGGTAAACAGGAGTTTAATTGCACAAAGACCAGATGAGGCTCAGCACTTCCCAGGATGCACTCAGTCCCTTGCTCCTGTGTGACGCCAAAAGGTCCTTGAAGCAGAACTACAGACTCCATCCAACTTCCTGTCCTTTTATCCTCGAGGTTCCTTTTTCCCATTTGGTGCTTACTCTTCACAATTCTCATTTTTGCAACAAAGCAAAAATATGGGGTGGGGGTATTCAGGATAGTAAAATGTTTACTCCAGAAATAAACCCACTAATGAACACTAATCGTCACCACCTTTACATCCTCAGACTTCCTATATGTTACACGTAATTAAAAAAAAAAAGCTTAACTAAAACACAAGCTTAAAACCAGCCTCTTAAATGCACAGGGTCAAATACTCCGAGTGTGTTAACTGGTGCAGCACTAAATGAATGGCACCCGTTTATACCAGCACAGAATTTGATCCATAGTTATCTAATGTGTTTGGCAATCCATATAGAAATAATTTATATATGTAATGTGTGCGTGTGTAAAATCTGAATAACATTTTATAGTTTTGTGAGGTACTGAGTGATGTATGGCTGCTCTGATATTTTTAAGCATCACAATTTAAATATATAGATGCGGCTTCTTTAATAAGCTAAAAAAGGGCGAGTATGTAATCTGCTTTGAATTCACTCTCCATCTGGAATGCTGAAATATGAAGACTAATTTTAACTCATGATTGTCATTAAGTTCCTAAATAATGTAACATTAGAAGGGCAAAATTAAGGATGTGCATTACAATGTGATTTTTCAGTTCTTCAATGTGTGTGTTAAAGATGACGACAGTATGGTGAACTGAAAAAGGGTGCAGGTTACAGATTGTTTCAAAAGTGTTTGGGGTCTAGTGTTATGATAACAATGGACTATCAGAACTTGGAAATGGGTATCATGTTGGGTGCAGACAAGTGCCTTATTACTTCCTTGATTTGTTGTAAAATGCTTACCATGTTGCGAGAAAACATCTCTGCAACCCCAACATTAAGCTAATGACATTTTCAGTGGGAATCTAAGCCTATGTAACACCCTAAACACCACCCAACCCCACACACAAATATCCAAAAACATTCCCATGTCTTCTTCAGGAGAACTAGTGATACTGTATCCACTATTTTTATTTAGATATTCATTATATATTTGCGGGAAAAATCAGGCCAATGTTTTTGAAAGCACATTTAACTATACCATATGCCTACTTAAATCATTCCCATCAAACAAGTTGTAGAATAATGCAATGATTCATTCTGCTCTGCTTTTCCTCCTTTCTCAATGTGTTTATGTATATTTATCCAATTTGTTCCATTCTTCTTGCCAAATTGCAGGTTTGAGATCTCAGCTAGGCAGGGGCAGCTGTGCTATTGTTGATGACTTACAAAACGAAGGTCACAGACTGAGCCCATATCACTAGAACTAATGACAGCTGCATGTTAGCCATTATGGTATGGTCATGCAAAGATCAGGGTTCATGGACCTCTGAAAGTAAGAATAAATCTTACCATGCCCTTTGGATAACATGAATTCAAATCTCATTTTAAGGAGTCATTTTTGTGCAAATTACTCTGTTGCAAAATAGATACATAAATTAAACAAACAGACTAGCAAGTGACCATCTCCTCCCACCCTTTACTGCAAAAGAATTTTAAAACAGCAGTCAACATGGACATATGAAAAATGAAAGAACACGTATGAATGTTTGATATATGGTTTCACTGCCTGAAACAGCTGGAAATTCTTGTCAGTGGCAGCAAAGAGAAATACTAACATCAGCTGTATACAAAGACATACACTAACACAAGACATTGTGTCTTTTTCAAAGAAAGTTGTTTCCAAATCCATCTCAGCAACTCCAAATAATGAAACATCTGGGCAGTACTAGTTCAAATGCTCTTTGTTTGATACCTTATGCCAATCTCCAAAGCTTGAGCATCCAGGGCTCTCTGCCACTGGGTGGTCTGATATACATTCCCTCCTTCCCTCTGCTTTTCAGGCCAAAATTCAAGAATCCGAAGGGTGGGTTTGTTTTTCTTTTTTAAAGAAATGTTTCTTCTACGCATGTTTGTTGAAACACCAAAGAAGAGGGACTGTAATAGATGTAGCAAACTAATGAGATGAGGCACATGTCCATAGATACAGCTCTAAGACTAAACAGCTGGCTTCAAGGCTGTCTGTCTAGGGCTACTTCACCAGTGTGGTGTTAATTATTTAAAAGAGAGAACTGGGGGAAACGACCGCCACATCTGTCACCCACACACAGGCAGAACCTTCACTCATTGCAAGACCAGATGTGTTTATTCAAAACATATACTAACTAGCTATTTAATGGGTTAGAATCCTTAGCCAAAAGTTAATTAGGCAAACATATTAAACATCAGTCACCTTACACGGCTGCACTTTTTTTTCCCTTTAAATCAGTTTTCGTAGGTCTTATCACCCGCAGGGAAATATAAATAAGAAAAAAATAACACAAAACCACTACGCCATGTAGTGGCAGTACATATTGATATTCCAAATACCTACAAATATAAAAGGGTTACCATATGTTAACATCCTGAGAAAATATCAACATATCAGGTAATTTTTTAAAGGACACAAAAGAAGCTGTCTCTCTAATACAGACCGAAACAAGTACCTGTCCCAGAACTGAGAAAGCTCTATGTGAACTTGAAATCTTCCCTCATCAGTAGATGGTGGCCCACTGAAATATATTATTACCTCACCCACTCTGTCTCTAATACCTTGGGACCAACCTGACTACAGCTGCACTTTAAATGATACACTAATCTGTGCAGAAGAAAGGGGAGGTTTACATCTACTACTTCAGAAAACTGAAATAATTGGGAAGGAAAGTTTTACTCAGCAGAGCCAAGTCAGAAACTTTATAAAGGATGATTGCTGTGGTTCAGCATATATTATACATATCCCAGAAGACACAAGCAATACCATGGCAGCCTGCCTGTGTAATGAACTTACAACAAATGTGACTGGCCAATGTAACATGCTGTTGTTCTGCAGGAGATCAAATTCAGAAGCAATTTTAAAATTCTGGCTCCCAGACTAGTGTCACTGGAAGCAGAAATGGGGTACACATAGGACATGCTTCATTTCCAAGAGAAGTCCAAGGGGATGGAAAAAGGGAAGCCAGTATCTTCACCAGCAATCATCCATGCCAGCTCTTTTATGGAACATGTTCCGGCTGAGCATGAATGATCTCACTGCACGTTAAGCGGGTGAGCCCCTTTTGTCAGGCTTGGAAGGGGTGTGTTCTCCTTTGAGAGCTAGCAAGTCAGAGGGTTACTGGCTACATGGAGACAGTTCCATATCAGGCCAGACAGAGGACAGCAGCTTAGGTGCCCCTCCCAGATGATGGGCCATCTGTGCAGCAAAAGCCCTCTCCTTCTCACCTGAACCAGGCTGAGCCATACCCGCTTTTGCCCTGCCCCATGAAAAGAGCAGAAAATTCCAGATTTCACCATGGGCCACAGTGGCCATTATGTGAGCAGTCATTTCCTCAGGGAACTGGGAAGGAATTTTTCTCCCCTCACTCCAGATTGTCTGGGGCATAACACAGGAACAAAAAAAAAAAAAAGGAGGGGGGAGGGCTAGGTGATGTCATGGCAACTCATTATGTAAGCTGGGGGCAGCTGTCCAATGCAGGTACTCCGTCGGGAAGGGATATGGTGATCAGACAGCAGGGACTGGAAAAGGATTTAAAGGAATTATTTTTTAAGGGAGAGGAAAGGGGTGGAAGCCGCCTATTACTGATACTCAAGGGAGTCATCTTCCATGCGCACACGCACACATTTTTATACCTTCCCTTTAACTCTCATGCACAGGGAGGGCTGGCCAGGCCCAAGCAGTGGGTTTGCTGGTTTACAGGCTGAGTGAAGGAGAGTGGCAGGAACCAGGCACCAGGGCAAAGCGGCCCCACCTCAAGGCTCACAGAAAGGGCAGGGCCTCTGGCGGAGGGGGCCAGGCTGGAGGCAGCCAGACAGCCCTTAGCACTGCCTGGAGCACGCTGTGCCCACCCTCCCAGCCACCCAGAGCACACCACACAGTGCTCTGGAAGTGACGATTAAGCCCGCGGCTCAGACCACCACCACTCCTGCAGTAACGGTGGCGGCAGCCAGGAGCCCTGGGTCCTTTGGAATCGCTGGTCCCTGAGGCAACTGCTCCAGTTCCCCTCCTCACTCACCCACAGACCTGGTAAGCTGCCTCCTCGCCCCCAGGTGTATGGAAATCATTATGGAATTAGCTCCACTATAAAATTTTATCTGCTAGGTGCTCTCAGACATTCAGCAATAAAGCTGCAGCCTAATTAAACCACATGCACTCTTCTGCCCAGTGGAGCCAGAGACAATAAGGACAGTACCTCAACGCACTCATCTCAGCTGCATCTGGCTTGCATCACACCCTTTCCTACTCTTCCTCGTAAATTCGGTGCTCCATGCCAGCCCAGACTAGATTTCAAAATCAGACAGCAGGGCTCAACATCCCAAAACTTTGTTTTTACCGAACACTGTTCATGGATAAGCTCCAAGGAGCTAAACAAAGAAAGGGACAGACAAGGCAATAGTACGGTGAGAGGTGTGTGCTTCTGCTTACAGAATGCTCATTTATTGGCACAGAGGTTGCGTGGGGGAAAGTTACTGGAGTGGGTTTGGGGCTATATCTTGCTTGAGTTTTTCTGCTGGTTTTGTTTTCCTTGCATTGTTTAAGTGTCCAAGGTGCTCAGTGTAGCACAGACAAGTGTTCAAGACAGCAATAAATTTATTTTCAATGAGTGCAGGACCCTGTGAGGTGGGAGGGTACCAGAACTTGGGCTGAAGCCCTCGTCTGAATGGTTACACCACAGTCAGACAGCTCTGCGAGCTGGAGCTCTGTGCGCCTGAAGCCAGGTCTACACTAGACCTTAAAGTCAACTGTAGATGAGTCAATGCCAGCTATGGCAATTGCATAACTGGAATTGACTTATCTGACCATCCTTAGTGAGGGAGGTCGACAGGAGAAACTCCTTCCTTAGTTCAGAAAGCACCATGATCAGTCCATTTCTTGGGCCACATAAAAGGTAAGGGCCACGTAAAAGGTAAGGTCCACCACCACAACAACATGGTGGCATTCCATTGCTCCCATTTGCAGAAAGACCTGCCCAATGTTAACCATGTACTTAATTCTTACTGATTTCGATAGGACTGAAGCACTTATCCTCAAAGGAATGCTTTCCTGTCCCAGGGCATAAGCGTGGAAACGTGTACCTCTAGCTACACTCCAGTCCAGAGGATGGACTCATTCAAATCTGTCAAACTTATATTTTGGAGACTGGTATAAAGGGTACAGTATAAGGAAAGTGGGGGAAAAATAGAGGGACTAATTGGTTCAAAGTAGTGATGTAAAATCCTGTTTAATGAGTTAACCGGTTTGATGATTACCTGTTCTGTTCATTCTGGGGCACCTGACATTGGCCCCTGTCAGAAGACAGGAAACTAGGTTAAATGGACCTTTAGTATGATACAGTATGGCTGCTCTTATGTTCTTATTTAAGAGAAATTTTAAACCAACTAAAAGCCAGAAATGAACGACCGTAAGCACACGTGACCCAGGGAAAAAAAAAAAGTTAGTAAATCTTTCGTTCCACACCATTCCTCCGCCCCTGCCTCTCACCTTAATTCTGTGGTTTGGGTATGCAAGTAGCACATTGTCACAAACTTGCATTAAAGATCACAGAGTTAGAAAATACATATGCCTGTATTGTCACATGCCACCAAAGCACAAACGAAAATAAGGTTTGAGGACAAATTGTTTAAATAAAGGAAAACAGAAAGATCAGGAGAAAGGGAGGAACCTGTAAAAAAGGAAAGCAAGATGGTCCTTAACCAGCAATAACCTACTAAGACTATAGAGGACTTATTTTCTAATGCAGTCAGCAGAAATTCAGAGAAATAATTGGATTTATCAAGGGACAATACCAGTAAAATAATAGTTTTTCATCCTAGAAAAAAGAGTTTTAAAAATTGGTAAGATATTGTACTCAGGAAAAGGAAAAAAATTGGCCTTCAAAGTCCTAATGAGGCTATGTTCTGAAATCCTCTACACCTAACATTTATAATCTATATTATTTAACCCAGATTTGTCCTTACTCTTCTCCATGATCTTTATATGAAAGAGCTGAGAGACATGACCATTTCTTTGTAATTCAGTTAAGGGAAGGCAGAGTGAAGGCCCAAAGCAAGAAACATTAAAATTAAGGACCTGAAGAACAGTAGCCTAAGTGCCACATAATGCTGGTTTTGTTTCATAGGTCCTTCTGAGCTTCCCTAGCATTCACAAGGGAGTGCAAAACAAATGAGATCGCTGTTGGCAACAGGAAGAACAAAGATTTCAGTGACCCAAGCTCCTCTTGTCAAAGTTTGGTTAATAGCCACCTAAAAGCATGTACAGAACTTGTACTTGCAGTTCAAAAATATCAAACTAGGTGTTCTGCACTAGCTGGTTCATGCAATCTTACCAGCATGCAAGATCATTTTCCACTGCACGTTACCCTTTTGGGACAATTAAGCTTTTGTTTAAGACTCCAAGCAGTACTTCAATGACCTTCATAAGACTTACTTGATAATTTGGATAGTAACAGAGAGGAAGCCATGCTAGACTGCTTTTTGTTTTGATAGTGTATAGACAAGTAGCACTTTAAAAACTAGCAAAATGGTTTATTAGGTGAGCTTCTCCCACGAAAGGTCACCTAAAACTATTTTGCTAGTCTTTAAAGAGGTGCTTGACTGCTTTTGTTTTGATAATTTGGCTGATTTTCAACATACACAAAACACCTTTAAATTATTTACCACAAAAACTACAGTATCTTATGCTCCTTCCAATGATCTTCAAACCATTCACTATATATTACAAGCAAAAACTGATCAGCTGTAATATATTAAAGCCTCCCTCTCCTGCATGACTCTGTATGTAAGGGATTTACACACTCAAGCCTAGAATGTAAGAAATGCTCCAAAGCTGGAACTGAAGTACAATTGTGGGGATAATAGAGTAGAACATCTCCATTCCTATCCCATTTATAAACACACACACACACACACCATTTCTCCTCTTCCATTATTTTAAACCACTGTAGTGATTCATTTTGGACAGCACATAATAAGCAATAGCATCTAAAAATTAAGCCACCTTCACCTGAACAGGCTAAGTCATGTCATTGTAACCACAACATGCACAGGGTTAGAGCAGTCAGAACATGTTATCTCTGCATTGTGACTAGGTCACTTGTAAGCTGGAGTACTCAGATTGCCCCTATAGTCAGACAAACCAGTCTGCCTCTGAATATATCTATTTGTGAGTGCTCTGCTTTGTTCATAAAAGCAAGCAGATTATACCATTTTTACTTATGCTGAACACTGCTTAACTCTGTAAGGGATCCTACTGAAAAATCAATGGAATATGTGAGAGAAAGGAAATTCAATGGAGGGGGGTGGCAGAATCTTGCCCAAATAATTTAAAGATGGAAATCATCTATGTATCTCCCCAAAAAATGAAAGTCTGTTCCCTTCCGTTTCATGCTCCCAGGTAATTTCAAATATAATTTGCCATCTCCCATCACACTAACCCTCTTCAATATTGCTCCTTTTTTTGATTTCTCCAATCAACAAAACTGCTGATTTTTGCTTTATCTCATCCCAGTCAAATGAGCTTGCATTGTTCCCAAATTGCATTTTGTTTTCTTATTTTCACCACTGTGTCTAAAATCTTTAAGTGCTACTGTAATATTTGTGTCTTCATACACAAAAGCTATTTATAGTCATTTGAAAATAACATTAATAAGCTCCTCTTCCAGATAAGTTAATGGAATTATTAAATAAGATGAGGCCTTTCAGAGTTCCCTTCTTTGTCAGTACTGCCCACCCACACACACTTATTAGCATGTATGCATGTTATCCCTATTCAGCAAGGTTCTTAAGCACATAATCAATTTTACATATGTCAGCAACGTCATGCTTTCAATAGTTTTAAGTTAGGCACGTGCTTAAATGCCTTGCTGAATTGAATCCTAAATTCTTATTTCACTTGATGGGCTGAGCTAAGTACAAAACACACTGTCAGTTTAACACAGACTATGTGAAGCATGGTACCCGTTTTGGAAACATGCCAACGATGTTGCAGCTGCATTATGGGAAGCTCTGTACTTCTCTGCCAGTCTGTTTTGATTGCAATGATTACTTTACAACCTCTCAATTACTTCCATTTAAACAAAACCCTGGAACTCATTGCCCAGGCCAAATCCTGCTTGCCTTATTTACAACACTCCTTGTATGAGTAAAATAAGCAGGATTTTAGCCTGAAGAGCTTGCACATCTAAAACCTATTATTGGAATCATTCCGTGAGAAATCAGACTATACATAACACCCCTAAACCAAGAAATTAAACTTTTATGTCTGTAGATATTTGCTCCGATTTTTTAATTTCAATTAATAGGATACTGTGTGGGAGTACTGCTTCAATTTAAAAGTTAATTTATATTATTATTGGCATCTACTCTGCATACACATCAGCTGAAATGGTTGAGATCAATTCAAAAGCCACTGAAGATGCTAAAAAGGTAAGAGAACAGACTTGAATCTGGTTCCCTTGAAGTCAATGGGAATTCTGCCCTCACTGACTTCAAAGAATGGAAACCTTTTGTTTGTGCTGGATAACACTACAGATCTGGTTTCAAAACCTGTATTTGAAAAAATGCCTACTGAAAGGAAGAGAAATAAAATGACAATAATATATTATAAATACAGACATCAGTTCCTGTATAGGCTTTCTAAAGCTGATTCAAGGTCCCTGTGTTTTCTCCAAAAGGACTGATGACATCAGAAATACACAAAGCCAGCAAAGAAGGAAGGGGAAATCTCTGCTCTGTGTTAACTATTTATGATCTCCTGCAGTACAGAAGGAGAATCGTGGAAAATTAAGCTCAGGCTTTAAGAAGGAGATAATCTTCAATTATTTTTTTAAATGTAATTGGGTGTCATTTTTAAAAAAAATCTCTAGGGGTTGGACATTTGGGCAAAAGTAGCCTGGATTTAGATTAACATTGGCTCACATAATCTAGACACATGTCCAAGAGAGCCCCACAGCTGCTGGGAGAAAGGGAAAGTTTGGTGTCACCAAGTGAATGCAACATCCATCCCTACTAGAAGGCCCACTAGCACAATGAAAAACATGGATAACCATGCCTGGGAAGGAAATACAACCAGGAGAAGTTGGAGTTCACTGTACTCCACCAGATGGGCTTTTATAGAGGCTTTAACAGGAATTAAAACTATCCCTTATGGACAGAGAATCCCAGGGGAAAGCAAATGGCAACGTATCGCTCTTTGTGTTAACTTTCATGAATCTGGGATGAGAGGTGCAACGCCATTACTTTACACCAAGTATGAGCTTGGCCCAAAATGTAGATTTCTATAATTGCTCTGGGTTATGGGGGGGTGGGGTGTTTTGTTTTCAGTTCAATTCACCTTTAAATCAAAAGAAACAAGAGATGACGTAGAAATAGTCATGTGAAACTCATAGCTGTCCTGCTGACCTATTCTTCTCCAGGGATGAATTTCATCCCAATTTAGCCCTGTTTAAAGTGACTTAAGCGGTGCACAGACCTCATATGTTCTGCACAGGTATGAATTTCACCTTGATATCTTACTTTCATGTAACACAGTGCTTCGTATTTGTGGATATAAAAATCCCAAGTGACAGTTCTGTTCAGTAAACCAGTTACGCACAAAAAATTAATTTAGACACAAACATAATTCTGCATGATATCAATATTGCAATGAGGAGGTATTTTGTAGGCAATAAGTTGCATCAGACTACACTGCCACATCAGCCAATACTGCCACATCAGCTTCTCCATGCTGCTGTCTAAAAATGTACCACTTTGTAAACCTATAGGGAGTATTTTGTGGGTATCTAACAAACTACAGTCAGCAGCCAGATATAGAGACAACAAAAATATGTTATGGCATTTATCCAAAAAAGCAGTGGTTTGCAAACCATACTGATTTATTTTAGGAACTTTTGGCATCTTTCAATCTCCATGTCAATGTTGTATATTAAATGTTAAAGCATAGCATCAATCTACAAAAACTGTGTAAGTATCAAATAGCAAAAATGAAAGGAAAAACTACCATATGTCTGAATTCTCCCATCTACATAGGGAGCAACTCAAGGCAAGTTAAATTACAAAATTAACTAAGCCTGATATTTTGTTGTACCCAGTCTATACAACATTTCTATTGCCATAAAAAGAATTCCATTGACATACAGGTTGCTGCTACATTAGGAAATAATATTAGCTCCACTACTTGAGTCTGAGATGTGCCAATGGAAAAGTCAAGAGTTCAAATACGTACATTTCTTTCATAGCTGTCAGTCTTAACTCGCTGTGTATTGCTTATCTTCAGAATAAAACCAGAGATTTTTTTCTCCAAAGCAGCGGTTTTGGACATACATATCATCTCTGGATAAATTTCTCCAAAGAAGTATTGCACAGAAGCTGTACGTACTTTCATCTACAGTTTGTATATCCTCTGAACACTGCTGGAAAGAACTGCCCTACAGTTAGGTACTTTGTTTGCATTGCAATTACAATACGGTATGTTGTCGTTGTCTTCTGTGACACTTCACAGCCCCATAAGCACTTCCCTGAACAACAAAACAGCACGTTCAAGAGTACTTTATACTGCGCCTTTATACAGCTCAATAAATATTCTGTGCATTTCATGTTCATTTGGCATCGTCTCAGGCTAGTACTATATATGGTGGTGTTTAGTTACAAGTTCAGGATTTCCTGTATTTAGATCACATTGTGGGCCTGAATCACTGCTGAGTTACTCCAGTTTTAAGTCAGTGTAACCTTTGCTGGGTGGGGAGGAATGAATTTTTAAACCTGATGAATTCATGATGATTTCATGATGAAATTTTTTTCATAACTCTGCAAAGTGTCAATTCTTTTTAGCTGTGATCAAAATCTATTTTGCTGTGGTTGCAGATTCTGCAGCCTTACCGGCTGCTGCATTACTTCAGGTATAAGCCAGCATCTCTCCACTGAAATCAATGGGAATTACACTCCTAGCCAAGAAGAACAGCTCTATCAAACTGGCACCTCAGTTGCAACAAATCAACACCACATCCAGTTATAAAAACAGATGATTATAATAACCGGATTGCAAACCCACTCCTTGTCCCTCAAACGTAACTCTCAAGCTTTTGCCATCGTTATAAAATAATACAAGCTCCCTCTCACCCCTCCACTGGAATTCATCCCTAGAATGATTTTTTTAAGTTGATTTATTTGCAACTTTTCTCCTCCAAACTACCATCCAATATCTGAAACAGACATGCACCTAAGACCCTGCTATCAGGGTGGACTGTCTAGACCATGGGTATCCAACCTTTTTTCACTGGGGGCCACATGGCAATTTTTTACATGTTTCAGGGGCCAAGAACACAGAGTAGCCAAACCACCTCCACCCCCTCAGCCTTAGACCTCCTGCAGCCCCAAACTGCACCCCACCCCCAGCCTTAGACCCCTGACACCCTAAACCAACCCCCTGCCCCCAGCCTTAGAACCCCGCAGCCCCAAGCTACCCCCAGGCTTAACCTCCTTAACCCCTGGAGCCCCAAGTGGCTTCCAGGCTTAAAGCCCCTCTCTGCAGCCCTAACCCAGCTCCATGCTGCAGGGAGAGTTCCCTCGGCCCCTTGCCAGATCTCACTCCTTTTCCCGGGCTTCCCCCGGTCTGCACAGAGCAGCAGAACCAGCATGAGGGAGACCTGCCACCTGGCGCTGCCTGGGCCACATACTGCAAGACTGGAGAGACTACAGCTGGCAGCTCAGGGCTGCGCCTGCAGCAAGCTGGATGAGCGGCTCAGGATGGCCCAGACAACTCTACAGGGAGCAAGGGGTGCTGCCCAGGGTGCTTCCTGCCCTGCAGGGTGGATGCTGCACCAGTGCTGGGCCCTAAGCAGAGACAGAAGCTAGGCCCTGGGCCCTCCTACCTCCTACTGGCTTAGTAACAGAAAACTCATCTCACACTCCTCTTTCCTATTGTAGTAGTTGGTCTCCAAGGGTTAATGGTCTGAGAGGCTTCCCCCTCTTCAAGTGTAAAGACCTGACAGCTAATTATAATCTCCACACAGTTCTGATTCCTGATGAGCATGGTAGCATTAAACAGGAAACTGAAGTACAAGAAATTAAGTTTAAGCTAAAGTGATCTTAAAAGCCTAGGCATGTCTGAATTTGGGAGGTGGAGATCTCACTCAAGGCTGTAGAAATAGTGTACATCTAGAATAGTGACATCTAGAATAAGGCTATCTTAGCCATGATGTTGTTAAGAGACTGCTGCAGTTGTTAAATTAGTGCCTCCTTTGATCATTACATGTTGAGCAGTGGTACATATCTTGACACATAATTTTAATAATAGCTTGTAAGTGTCACTGATAATGTAAGAGATTTAACAATGAGCCCAAAGATTATCCAGAAGAAAGCATCTTAAGTCCTATTAAAGAGGAGCTAATCTGCATAGAACTTCTGACAAGCCAGACCTTCTCAGGGTTTAATATACTAGCTCCATATTCATTTTTAAGGCACCATCCAAATCAATTTGGACACAGATGACTATTAAAGCCCATTCCAAAGCTGGCAAATACACCAGGGAAATAATTCAAGGAAGTAAAATAGAACTGCCTTTAGCCAAAACCCTTCACAATTAAATTCAACAGTGTCTGATAGTTCCAACAAGATACAGAACAAAGCTTTCACGAAATACTTACTGGCCACTTTCATGTAAGACAGGTGCTGGACAGAGCATAAAACTGGATTCCACTGTCTCTGGTTTTTCATCTGAAAAAGAAAGCATCGCGTGACCTCAACATATTGCATTGCACATGGGAAACTGCCATGTCTGAATATGTGCAATCTAGTCGTCTTCAACAAATTTTGGATATTGGTTTGACTCAAAGCTGCCCGGACTTAAGATTGTAAATTATCGAGGCCCCAGCTCAGGAGAACACTTGTGTTTAAATCTCCAGGACAACACTTGAACCCAGGCATAAGTTTATGTGCCACTGACTGCTTGAAGTTAAGTGTTACCTTCAGAGCAGTACCAGATAAGGACACTTTGTTCAATTTGGGATGAGTGAGGAATATTGACA
Source organism: Carettochelys insculpta (assembly GCF_033958435.1). Lineage (NCBI taxonomy): Eukaryota > Metazoa > Chordata > Testudines > Carettochelyidae > Carettochelys > Carettochelys insculpta. The sequence goes on along the minus strand of NC_134140.1, from coordinate 125,883,715 downwards.
GTCACTAATTAGAAAACAAAGGGCAGATTCTTATAAGCAGGTCTGTGCTCGTGATTTCTATGCATGATAGCCAATGGCTATTATTACAACTCCTCTCCAGAGCATGGCTGCTGTACAAAGTATGCATTTTTAGCTACAGCTCAATGTTTACCACAGGAATGGTCTGCAGTGTGACAGGGGAGTGGGAGGGCACAAGATGCCCCCACACAGCAGCAGGGGATAACTGCAGTTCTCCAACACATCCCCTGGGGTACAAGGCACATCAAAAGGGGGAGAAAGTCAGAGAGGAGGGGGGCCACCCCCCCACAGATTAGCCTCTGCTAAACTCTCCCAAAGGCTAAAGGAGTGCTCCCATCTGTGTACCACAGGACTTACAGGAGATATGACACCTAGGCTGCGTCTACACGTGCACGCTACTTCGAAGTAGCGGCACCAACTTCGAAATAGCGCACGTCACGTCTACACGCGTCGGGCGCTATTTCGAAGTTAACTTCGACGTTAGGCGGCGAGACGTCGAAGTCGCTAACCCCATGAGGGGATGGGAATAGCGCCCTACTTCGACGTTCAACGTCGAAGTAGGGACCGTGTAGACGATCCGCGTCCCACAACGTCGAAATTGCTGGGTCCTCCATGGCGGCCATCAGCTGGGGGGTTGAGAGATGCTCTCTCTCCAGCCCCTGCGGGGCTCTATGGTCACCGTGGGCAGCAGCCCTTAGCCCAGGGCTTCTGGCTGCTTCTGCGGCAGCTGGGGATCTATGCTGCAGGCACAGGGTCTGCAACCAGTTGTCAGCTCTGTGTATCTTGTGTTGTTTAGTGCAACTGTGTCTGGGAGGGGCCCTTTAAGGGAGCGGCTGGCTGTTGAGTCCGCCCTGTGACCCTGTCTGCAGCTGTGCCTGGCATCCCTATTTCGATGTGTGCTACTTTGACGTGCAGACGTTCCCTCGCTGCGCCTATTTCGATGTTGGGCTGAGCAACGTCGAAGTTGAACATCGACGTTGCCGGCCCTGGAGGACGTGTAGACGTTATTCATCGAAATAGACTATTTCGATGTTGGCTGCACGTGTAGACGTAGCCCTAGAGGCAAAGTCTCTCTCTCCTAACTCACCCTGGACAGGGATACTCTGGGACCGGGTCTCAGATGTACCACACAGAAAACACCAGGCAGTCAGTCACTTATCTGCTCCTCCCTGCACTTCAATAAAGCTAGTTACACAAATGGCTTAGGGAAGGTAGAAGAGGCTGTTGCTAAGCTGTGGGAGACATGCATTACATCTCTGTGGGGCACATTCTGCACCGGTTTCTCCTTCCAGAGCTGGGGCTAGCTACAAGGGAGATTAGCACATGGCCATAAGTTTTTGTCTTAAGCTTTCATGTTATAGTTTATTACTATTACTACTACTAATACTATAGGAAGGTCTTGCCATTCAGATTCATGGTTCCACTTATTTGCGGTTCACTGCACTGCAGTTTGTCAGTCCCCACTGTATTACACCACACTACACCATCCTGAGCACGATTCAGCATAGAATTCTGGAGTCCGAACCACAAGCTGGCTGGTCTACATGGCAACAACTACACCCAAAGTACTAACATTTCCAAAAACTTCAGATATTTCTCCCACATCCAAAGTACATATCAAGAATAAAATACGTTTTGTTCATCAGAAACTGCAATGATCTAACAGAAAAGTTTTGAGCATGAGCTTTCGTGAGCAAAGACTCACTTCATCAGATGCGTTCCATCTGATGAAGTGAGTCTTTGCTCACGAAAGCTCATGCTCAAAACTTTTCTGTTAGTCTTTAAGGTGCCACAGGACCCTTCGTTGCTGTTACAGATCCAGACTAACATGGCTACCCCTCTGATACTTGCAACTATCTAAATGTTTCAAATGTTCCCCAAGCCATCTGGATACTGAGTTTTACCAGAAAACTGTATCCACACAGGCAAGAATTACGCCATTCTCCTCTGAATTGTAGCCAATTATGACCTAGACCAAAGCAACTTATGTATACAGTCAGAGGAAATTAGCACAAGCTTATGACAGGAAGACAGAATGTCATGTTCAGTTGAAATAGAAGGACAATTTATGTTGGCAGGATTAGTTATCCACTTTGACTTTAGCCAGAATACCTGGGCTAGCACATGTACTCTTACAACTAATCTGTAAATGATCAGAAGGCCCTCATATCCTAAAGAGTGGAGCAAAAGTGATTAAACCACAATTGTGGACAATACCGCTATGTCTGCACAGCAGTGTTATTTCAGAAGAAGTTATTCCGGAATAGCTTATTTCAAAATAGCATGTTTACACACACAGACTACCTCTACACTAAAGCAATCTTTTGAAAGAAGTCCTTCCAGGAGATATCCTCCAGCCGATCTTCTTTTGAAAGAGGGTGCCCATACACAAAAGAGCGGCTCAAAAGAGTGATCTGCTCTTTCAACAGACAGCATCCACACAGCCTCTATTCTTTCAAAAGAACAGGCTAGCGATCCAAAAAAATCAGGTGCCACGAAGGCTGCTCTTTTGAAACAGGGGCCCGTGGAGCATCTACACCTGTTTTCTTTCCAAAGAAGCTTTTGAAAGAAAGCGCTCTTCCTGAAACAGGAGTGGAACAGTGCTTTCAAAAGGAATGATGGATTCTTTCGATTTAATTTCAAAAGAACGCTTTGTGTGTAGACACTCTGCTGGACATTTCGAAAGAACTTGTTAGCATAGATGTGGCCAAAATGCATAGCAAACACCATCCACACACGACAGACTATTTCAGATTAGAATCCCTGGAAGCACTATAGCCGATTTCAAAACAGTCCCTATTCCCTGTCTATACAGTCCCTATTCCGAAATAACTATTCCTCGTAGAATGAGGTTTACAGAATTAGAAATAAGCCATTCACTATTTTGCTATTATTTTGAAAAAGCAGCTTTGCTGTGTAGACGCTTGCAAAATTATTTCGGAATAGGAGACGTTATTCCAAAATAAGTTTACTGTGTAGACACACCCTAGGATAGTAGAATCTGGGGAAAAGTGAGTGTGCTTTATGAATTAAAAACTACTCAAAATCCTTGTGTTTTATTCTGTTTGTCTACTCTTAACTCATTTCACAGTCCCAGCTTATTTAAAAAAAAAGTCCTGTGGCACCTTATAGACTAACAATAGACCAGGAAAGCATATGCTCCAAATTATATGTGAGTCTATAGGGTGCCACAGGACTACTTCTTGTTTTTGGAGACATGTACTAAACACACCTACCCCTCTGAAATTTATTTTTAAGGATCGTTACTTCTTACAACAAACTCCATTGGCTATGCACTTTGGCTCCCGAGCACCAAAACCAGCAGGCTGCTGGATGGCCAGACATTAACAGTCCACAGTTAACATCAACCTGGACTGGATTCAACTACTGACCCAGAGGCAAAAGCTCTTTTATCCCATTACAGCTCTGCTGGGCCATTGCAATTCCTCCCTCAATTATTTCACTTCAGCCCTGCTCCCTTTCAATTTGCATAAAATAAGAGAAATGATGGAGAAAATTCAAAACCATAAAAATGAAGTTGTATGATGGGTGCTTAGGATGATTTACCATGGATTCACCGCAGTTTACTTAAGACTCCAATACTTACTAATGGTAGTGCCATTTATGTGGTACGTGCAAGTAACACTGTCTCGTGTTCTGCCCAAGGTGAAGCCACTTCCCCGGAGGACAACATTAAACTTCTCTGAAAACACAAAATTATCAAGCTTCAGTGGGTGTGTCAGGAGCCAGCTTTACACCAGTTGAGTCCCAATTCAGGGACAGTGCAACAACACTGCCGACCTACTCAGGCCACCTTGTACGGTGCCCCAATGTGCCTCACACTTAGCTAGAAATAGTCTGTCGGCAGCGAGATAGCAGCTTAGATTCCATGCTTAAGGGACTTAGACATGCATAAGCCCACCTAACAACTATGGCTATCTAGGCTATATGCTCCTGCTCCACAATGGAAGGATCAGCTTCATGGGCTTCAGCCCCACCAATGGGATATAAAGCAAAGCAAGCCTAGCAGTTCTTACTGAGTCCTACAATATAAGGTACAATATTAGTACAGGGAACCGGGGAATAGCAAGTCATAAAATGTGCCAGTAAACTGAGCTGGGGGCTGCAGCCAGCCATGCTCTGTGCCCCCAGTTAGGAAGCCAGCCCCATTGTGCCCCCCAGCCGGATAATCAGGCTTTTACTTTATATAGGATTTATACAAAACTCTTTGGAATCAGTGGAAAGAATCTCATTGAATCCAATGCACTTTGAATCAGGCACTATGACAGCATCACATACAGGCTGACTTGAATTGTTCAAAAAATTGTATTGTGATTATGAAGTTCCCTCTGAGTTAATAAATTGTCCTTATTTATTTAAGCCATTGCTGTGATTCAAATAACCCATTAATGGCGTAATATTTTCTTTTACAAAACAGAACAAAAAGATTTTGCCATAACCTCATTTTTCATGAATTCAAAGCATGTGTGGATTATGAAATCACAAAAAGGCAAAGAGAAAAGAATTTAGGAATAGATCAAACTCAGGGAAAATTAACACTTTCACTGACTTTCAGGTCTGCAATTTTACACAATGAAACATTTTAAGACTTATTCTGTCTAGTAATGCTGTTTTCATGATAGTGTTGAAAAAAGCTGAAGGTCCCTATGTTCATGGCATTGTAAAAATTATTCTGAATGGATGTGATTATACTTCCCAGAACATTTAAAAAATCAAAATGATCATAGCAGTTGTTCATAGAGTTACATGTGACTTTAACATTACCCTGAATGAAAGAGCAACAGTATAGCTTCTGTAATGGATTCAGAAGGAAACAGACTTACGGTAAGTCTGATTTCATTTGACTAACTGCCAATTTAAAAAGCCCATCTCTAATTCAGCTTCATCCACCATACATGGGGAATATCAGATAAAACTATCACAAAACTATTTAACGTCTGAAAAAATAACTCATTGGAAAATTGCAATATTTGTTTGCTGTAAAATATTTCTGTGACTTGAAATGTAACTTGATCCATTTCATTTGGTATAAAAAACTGAATATACCCTTAAGGTGGAAAACTGTATGGTAGAATGCATGGCTTTGAGACCAACATGGTGGTTTAGGCAACATATTTATTTTCTTGAGGAACCATATTGCCACGTGAGTATCTGGACCACGACTACAATGGGTTCATTCAATGTCTTGGGCAGTGTCTAGCCCACAATGGGACTACCAGATGCTGTCTCAATACAAACAGTTACTAGTAATAACAGCCTTGCTCAGTTTGTCACTCACTGGACAATATGAACTTATCAGACACAGAATTGAGAATGGGAGCTGTCTTTGATTCTTACAACTGTATTAATCCTCAGCTAGAGGAGGAGGAGTTAGAGAAAAATGCTCCTAAGGGGAGAGACAAGGAAGAACCCAATCCTCCCTTAATCCCTTTTCTGTCTAGTTGAGTTTTAGTTACATGTTTTACACAAAAGGAAAAACAGCGCTAACAATTATTGGAAAAAATATTTTCCATTTCTAGTAACTTACCTCCCACGCAGACACTTGATGGCTCCAAATATAAAATTTCTGTACATGACTGCTTCAATATCTGCCGGGGGATTGGAGGGAGGAGAGAATATCAAAATATAAATAAGATTTCTAAATACAACATTGGCAACTGAGATCACACCAGAGAGACAAGAACGAACCACACACATTCTTCTCACATGCAATGAGACAGAGTCCTAGGGATAAGCAAATAAACCAGCACTCTGGTCACTGTTTCAAATCACTTAGGCCACAGGGATGGCCTGATGAAGGAGAAGAGTTCCTGATTACCATACCACCATAGCCTATTAACAAGGAGACTGACTCAAAGAGCACAGCAAGAAAATGCAGCGGGGGGAGGAACCAGAAGAGAGAGAAAGTCCAGTAGGCCCAGACAAAACAAGATTAGACTGGGAAGAGACCTTTTCTTCTCCCACCTTTGGTGAAGGGGTAGTGAAGTTGGAGGACATTATAAATACTGTGACTGTACTAGTATGTAGAAGGCAATGGAATGCAACCATAAATAAAATGCTTGGTGGGAGTTACACAAGAGAACGTTGGTGGGAAGCAAAGAGGATGGGAGCAGTGGGTCCCCTATCACAAGCATTTTAAAAAGTGTACAGATTTCACATCTATGTATTCTTTGAGGACACAACGGACACTTCCACAAGTAGAATCTTAGATAGATTAAAAAAAAAAAAAAGTCAGTATCCAGACCTCAAACCACATCTGCAAAAATGATCCACAGATATACACATCCATGGATGTTGATACTCGCAGATATAAAGCTACCATCCAAATATGTGCATGGTATCGACCCACTGTGTTCATGTGTCAAGGAGCACGAGAAACTATTGCATTATCTATCAGAGTCACAGATACTTTTCCTACGAAACAAATGGTCCTGGAAGTTCTTCACAGCACAGACACACAGTCAATGTCTACACTTAAAATGTTAGAGCATCACAGCTTCCACAATGCAGTAAAGACACATACTACAGTTGAACCTCTAGCCCAGCATCCTTGGGATCTGACCGGTGCTGAACAAGAGACTTTACTGGACCACGGGAGGTCAATATTGTCTAGCAGTATTACCAACACTTGCATAGTTTACTGGGCCTCCTAGAAGATATTTGGGGGTATGTTACAACTAAATAACAGCACAGAACACCAAGAGCCAGGACTAGTCACGGCAAACAAACTTTATGGGACCACGGGAATCCATGATCTGTGGTCATCTGGCTAACTGAAATCAGGCCAGATTACGGACGTTTCCAGATAAGAGTGTTCCGGATTATAGTGGTTCAATCTGTGTAACAAAAGGAAAATCTCTCTTTGCTCAAGGTAATCCACATCCTGAGAGGAGTTAGCAATCTCAGCAGCAGAGTTCTTTCATCAGCCTAATGCTGTCTCTATAGAGGGATAGATCTCAAACCGTGGAGAGATGAAGTTATACCTATGTAACCTTTTCAACCCCTGGACCAGCCCCTGTCTATTGCATGGGACAAAGCCCCAGCCAGTGTATGAGCAAGCACAATGCCCACCCATCCACAGACAGCTGAAAGATCACAAAAGTGTCTGTCAGTGATGAGTCTTTAACCCTATGTTTAACTGAAGCGTTCATCCAGGTCTGACGGTCATCCAACCTGAAAGAGGCGTTTTTGTGATATGGTACAACAAGCCTGCCAAGTCACATGGATGGGTAATGTGTTTTTTGGACCAACTTCTATTGGTGAGAGGGACAAAACGTTAGACCAGGGGGAAAATATGACCTCACCCACCTCGTCTCTCTAATATCTTGCGATTGACAACTACACTGCATAATTCAGGTGGATAAAAATCATTCGGACAACAGTGTTCTTGACACCTCATTTCTTTTGGCCACTTAAAGACAGAGTGCATGGAAACAGCAAAAGAAAGTCAGTGAGAAGTACAAGATGGTTCTGTCAGGCTCTGCAGGATTACAGCCATGGAGGAGAGCGACCTATTGAGCACCAACACATTCACATGTTGCAAGGGATAAATCTGACTACACACTTGGCCCTGGTTACTACAGTATCTAAGCACCTCACAACCAAAAATGGAGTTTACAAACCCCTGTCAGGTAGGGAAGTATTATCCCCATCTATCAGAAAAGCAATGGGGGCACGCATCCAAGTTCTGCCCAGCTAGGAACTGAACCCATTCCTCCTGAATCCCAATCTTGCACCCTCTTTGCTCAGCCATTCTAAGTAGCAAATATGCTTATCTTGTAGCCAGTTAAACTCATCCTCTTAAAACCAATATACATTTTAATTGGGTTTCACAGTTGTGTAACCGTACATTTGGCAAGGAAGATCTCCAGTTTTGTTCAATGATTAATATTCCTTTCAGCAGCCAGAAAGCTGCTCTCGCTTACACCAGCTGCCAGTGGTCCTAGGAGACCTGTTACACAATGACTAAGGACTGTCAGAACACACCAAAACTCTAGCCACACTCATACACTGGTGTCAGGCAGACAGAGTGCTGTAGGAACTACAATGCCAGCTCTACACCACCAGAAAAGTCTTACGACCCACGCCCCCACTATGCTAGCTTTCCTGGCTTCTAAGCTTTGCAGTGTCAGACCACGTACAGTGGCGGTTTCACAATGAAGAATCCAGGTCTTGTCTTTTTCATCTTCCTATACAGGGCCACCAAATTAAAAACATGTTTGGTCCCATGTGTGGGAGCTCTTCCAGCTCCATTCATCTCAGTGACTTCGGGGCACATTCTACTGCCTACTAACCATATTCACTTCACCCAGCTGTGAATTTGAAAAGGTGGAGGAGATTTTTAAAGAGAAGTATGAAAAGTACAGGCATTTCCCTTTTAAAAACATGAAGGCAAATAAAGCAGGACATTCCTTCAGTTAAAAATTCATGGTACAAACAATGGATATTTTCCCAGTAAGGCAACTCAGTCACGTGAGTAGACCCATTTAAGTCAACTGGCCTATTCATCTGCTTTAAGTTTAGCACACATGTAACTATTTGCAGGATCAGGGCCTTCAATACTAAGTGCTCAGTATTGGCCTAACTCTGCTCCCCTTAGAGTCAACAGAACTGTTACCAGAAATGTCGGCAGAAGAAGAGTTAGACCAATGCACTACACTTTTGGAAAACGCCAGCCTATATCCATTTGCCAGGATTCTGTCTGGGTGCTTATGCACATGGCATCTTTCAGGCAGAATAACTTCCTCTCTCACACATCCTTTTCCTCCCTTTATGTTTTGTTCTTATTACTCCACTCTGTTTGCTGGTGTTTCTGTTGCTGCACCTCCAGGTCCACTACAATGCAGGGATGATTACAACATAGCTGCACGTGTCAATTACCTTTTTATTCTTCTTAAAAACAAAAAAGCACAAAAGCAAATAAGGATACGATACATCTTAGAAAGATTAGTCAGATCCAAGGCACCAAAAATGCATGTTAATAAAGAGTTCAGGCTAAATTCATCCCCTTGGCATTAGTTATTTCACAATTCCAACAGTAGATGTCCTGCTGGCACAATCTGACTCCAAGTGTGAAAAGATATTTTTAAAAAATTCCATCAAAAATAAACAGTTGCATTGACACAAAATTTCCATAATTTAAAATATTCTTTTCTTTCATTTCGCTTGAGAAAATCCAAAATCTTACATAAGATCTTCAAAAGTTCCTGGCAAAGACAAGGATCTGGATATACATGATTCCTCCACTGTATTTTTTAATACGATGGCCAAATTGTTTAAGGGATAAAACCTGCATAGCTGGCTTTGACTTGTAACGTACAGGTACTTAACCTTGCTGTCTCTTTAACATTTAAACCTGACCAGGGTCAGCAACCTATCTGAGGCAAAGTTCCAAATTTTGACCTTTTGACCTCTATGAACAGTCCGAGGGCCAACAATACTTATTAAAGTCACTAATAGTCCTACTGACAACAGCTTCATTAATAAATGAAGATGCTGAGCTTTACTGTTTAGGCGGTGGTTGTAAGCATTAGTGGGTCTTTTGTTAATCCACAGGCGGCATGGCTTTGAGGAAGCTCCGGGCTGCCACTCTTGGCGCCCATGCCAGGGACTGCTGATCCCTGAACCAGACTGTTTCAACCATCAAAAATCTTCAGACCCTTATGCACTGTACTTTTAAAAGAAACAAAACACAAAACAAAACAAAAACACACACAGCATTACAGAAATCTACCTCATCCGTGTTCTCTGTGAGCCATGCACTTGTGCAGCTGCTCAGGAGACACTCAAATGCTGCCCAGCTGATTAGCAGAGTGCTCACACGTAAGGTTTTTGTTTCTATGGTGGTGCACATTGACACTTGCCTCAGGGCATGCGCACACGTTTATTCTAGACATGGATGGAAAAAATCCACACGTGGATGAAAAAAGATTTGAGGGAACATAGTTGCTTCATAGAGGGAACTGCAGGGATGATAAACAATCAGCTCGCCATCACACCTTGAGGGGCAGGATTAAAAAAGAAAGTGGCAATCATTTGATACTAGAAACACATGGGACCTCACCGGAGCAGACACGTCAGTTTTCCTGCTTCACTTTCCTCAGAAAACTGCACTTGTCTGCACAGACGGCCAAATTCTCCATCTTCCACACCATGGAAGTCAAGAATATAACCCAGGCAATGGGACAAATCCCACTCATCACATCCATGAACATGAACAGTGCCCCAGACTTCACTGGGCTGCTCACCTAAGCGTAAGACAACTAGACCTAGCCATCCTAATTGAAGAAAGAAAATGTCTTTCCAGAGAGGCAAGCTACACTAACTGTCACACTTGGGACAGAGGAAGAGATTTTCACCTTCAAATGATGTAGGCAAAAGGTATTATCCTTTCTCCCCCCGCTCTCTTTCCAGCTCCCACTCTTATTTCTCATTAATTCTCTTTGTCTTTTCCTTTCAAAGAAAGCCAACAAAGTGCAACCGCAGTTCAATGCAATGCTCAGACTTTGCCTTTTGCTAAAGATCCAAATACTAACCAGCTCTTTGAGCCAAACTGTGTTTTATAACTTGCCTCCAAGGTGCTCCACCCAGTATTAGGCATGTACGGTGGCTGAGCAGCAAGCTGCTGAGCACTTGGGCGGACACCCGGGAGAGATTCAGGTGCCAGCCAGCTGATTAGCAGAGCACTCACAGACACCCAGTGTGGCAAATGGGTTTCTGTTGGTGGTGCACATCTGCACATTACCTGGTGCACACAACATTTATTCTGCACATGGACAGAAAAAAGGAGAAGGAACACTGGACCTGGACTAAATCCCATTAACTCCCATTGATTTCAATGGATCTTTCCCTAGCGCCTTAAAAAAATAAATCCTCCCCCACCAGCTCTCTGCAGGATTCTCACTGAAGGCCAGAGACTGAAGTAACTCCCCAGGCATAATACAGGACACCAAAGGATCTACAAGCTCTAGACCTAATGACAAAGCTCCCGTACCTTGATTGGCCCTTTCTTGTCCCACAACTAAACACTTCTCCACATCCCCACACACAGAGAGCCCTGACACAGGCTTAGAACAGTCCACTCAAATCCTCTTCCCACCTCATATATGGTAGGATTTTCCAAAGCACTCACCAGTGGCCTGATTCCCATTCAAGTCAGTAGGTGGTTTTAGCATCAACTTAGAAAGGAGCAGAGTTTAGCCAACGCAGAGTGCTTTTGTAAATTCCTCCCACAGCTGGCTCAGGATGATTTTGCTGCATGTGGGACTCTCTCGGCCCAAGGCAGAGGGGCGGTATTTGCCCAACAGTAAATGACTTGAATCGTGCTTTTGCATTTTTTGCCAATTGCAGCAATTTAGCTGAAAAAGCGTAACATGCAAATGAACAAAAAAATTCATGTCCATTTTTGTAAAATCTATTGTGAAAACCCACTTGCTCTGAAAAACTCAGGCAAAACAGCAAGTGCAATAACTGTGATGAAGCTGTCAAAGGACAATACGTGACTGAATTCCTTTCTCTCCTGGCTCAGATAGATGAAGCAGAATGTAAATAATGAACTTGCACGGCAAAAATCAAACTCACTGTACACAAGTGAAGCTGAAACAATTACTATATAAGGCCATCCTTGAATAGGACAGCTAAGTATTCTGCTGGCATACGATAAATTCAAACTGTAAACTTCCTTGATGCAGATGCATGCAGTGGAGAAATTCAAAGAGCTGATGTCATCCATTCTATTTCCAGCGTTTCATGCCAAATCTAGAGCCCTGTTCTCCCCAGCACAGAAAGGCCTTGCTTCCAGGGGCATCCTTGACTTCCAGCTGCCCCACAAACACATTTACCCACAGACCTGAGAGTAGCACTAAAACTGACATTTCCCTTTAGCCCCATTCCCTCCCACCCTGTCCCCATGGACACAGAAAACTTCTGGACCTATAGGACACCTCCAGGGTACTCCACAGGGGCACAGCCTGAATACAGGAACACATCCTCCCACCAAAGAGGAGGAGATAGTAGGGGCTACAAACAGCAGACCTAGGATCTTATGCCACAAACTTTACACGCAACCTAAATTTCAGTAAATTAGGTGCTTTTCATGCCTCAGCAAACTAACTTCTAACTTCCCCATCTTTCTGGCACAGAATAACTTTTTTTTTTGATCCCTTACATGCAATTTTAAGCAAAGGAAAAGCCATGGCACCCATCACCATTCTGATCAGCTCAAACCCCCACCTCTTCAAGTGATAAGTTCTTGAGTGGAGGATTATGTCGCCCTATGTGCATTCACACAGACTGTAGCACACTGGGGCCTTTGAGTACTGCCTTATAATAAGTACCACTCATGGAAACATAACATGGAGTCCCTGGATGAGGACAGGAAATACATCACCAGGTCTAATCGGGATTTTGCAGGGCAGCAAGTTAATTGCACGTAAAGGAGGATCCATGCAGTCTCATTTGCACATACCACACCATTCTGTACATGTAAAGAGGTTTTTTTTTGTTTTTTTTTAAAGGGGGTAAATGTAATTTGCACCCACTTTAAGCAGTGTTGGGGATCATCGATATAGTGTATCAACATAATACACTCTATAAGGGTATGATTTCTAAAACCCACTTACTTGCTGCACAACATTAACTGGTCTGTGTCGTAGAGCCTGATGGTGTGCTTTAAAATAGTGTTGTTTGAAATAGCAATACATTAAGGAACCTTGAGCGTATATGGACCAATTAACATGCAACATGTTAGTGCACTTTAGAACTCACGCTGATACAGCACATTGTCACACCATGCAGACAAGCTCTTACAGGTTGAGCCTCTCTAGTCCAGCATCCAGAATGGTCAGTCTTCCTTGAGAGCGAATTGGAGAATTAGCTGGACCACAAGAGGTCAATATTGTCCAGCACATTACCAACACATCCACGGCTAACTGGGCTCTGAGAAGACATTCAGGGGTAAATTAGAGCTAAACAACAGCACAGAACACTGAGCACCAGGGCCAGTGGCTGTAACCAAACTTTACAGGACCACAGGAAATTTGGCCATACCCATATGCGGACATCTGGCTAACGAAAATCATGCCAGATTACGGATGTTACCAGATGAGAAAGTTGCATATTTGAGAGGTAAACCTGTAGTTATAACAAGAATTAGACCCTCCACAAAAATTGTCAGGGCTTTAAAAATTTACTCTCCAATTCACTAGGAATATGTAATAAGCCATCTACGTCTGCAGGATTAAACCCTCCTGGTTGGAAACTATTACATTCCTCACCTCTACAGCTGGAATACAAACTTACAAGGCCAGCAAGTACACGGAAGCCTTCCTGAATCTGACAACTATACTAGGGTGTTTGCTGCTCCCTCTCACACACACAAACAGAAGCAGAGAGAGATATGGTCAGTTTCACACCAAAAATAAAAGCTCAAGATCAGAGCTAAGGATCACACTAAATTTCACGCTGCTGATGAGTGAGCAGTGGCACAACCAACAACTGGAGCTGTTCACGAGAGAAAAAAAACAAACAAACTATTCGAGAGAGAGAGTGTGTGTGTGTGTGTGTGTGTGTGTGTGTGTCAGAAAATCCATGCCACTCGCCTGGCAGATGCCAGGAAGCTGGAAGTAGTAAGAGGATCATCCTCTGCCCTTCTCCCCAAAACACACAAACAGCAGGCTGAGCAGGTAAAGAGCAAATTTTGGACCTTTCCAGCAGCCAGAGGATACACTTTAAGGACTAGCACATTATAAACTTCTCTCTCAAAAGCCCACTGCATTATTACATCACATGTTCAGTGGCAAGAGACAAATGCAGCAGAGATTTCATGCGTCGATTCAAGGCACCAAAACTTCTGGAATGGATATTCTAAGAACAGTTTTCACAGACAGACGTGCCTATTACTAGTGAGGAGCTAAGCACTTCTGAATGCATACAAACCTGAGGAAGTAGGTCTTGCCCATGAAAGCTCTTTACCTAATTAACGAATGCGTTAGGCTTTAAGGTGCTATAGGCTTGCTGTTATTTCTGAATGTAGACAAGTTTTCAGAGTAAAGATATGCAAGATAAACCACAGGCATCCAAGCATAAAATCATCTCTGGTGTAACTCCTCTGATTTAATGACATTACAGCAGGACTGAGTGCTGCCACATGAGCAGCTGTTGTCCACAAAAGTAATTGTTTTGCTAAAGGATAATTTGTTAATCAGATGTTGAATCTATACTAAGAATTTGTCTACACTTAAAATTCAGTTGCAAAGGCACATCAGTGCGAACACTGCCTACACCTGGGTCAGCAATCTGCTGGTCTTTTATTAATCCACAGGCAGCACGGCTTTGAGCAAGCTCCCGGCTGCATGGGGATGGAGGGGTAGGGCTGAGCTCCTGCCTTCGGTGCTGATGAAAATCATCTCATGCCCCACTCTTGGCACCTGTACCGGGGGTTGCTGATCCCTGACCTATACTAAACAGGAGACATTCACTCTGGATATCGGTTATCTCCCTCCCCGAGAAGCAGAAGCTAAACTGACATGAAAGTTAGAGAATGAATTTATATCCATTTGTTGTGAGATGAGAACTGAGACCTCTGTCTTTTCAAAACCCAGCTAAACACACCTATTTTCTCCATTTCTAAAGCCTGTTCATATTATCTCCTGCTGCTCTTATGCATGTGACAGAGCAATTAGGTAGTTTGCAGTAAAACTGTGAAGCATTTTGGGTACAATTCTTAAGAAAGGTGCTACATAAAGTTGTTGCACTACATAGGATTACACACACACACACACACACACACACACACACACACACACACGCACTACCTCTTTTCCAGTCACAGTTTCAGACATTTCTGTTCAGGGTCCCTTAAGAAAAACAGCACACTTGCGACAACTTGGGATCAGCATACCCATACATAGGTAATTAACGAAATATGTTAAGTGTCAATTAATTTCATGGAGTCATTTGATTTTGTTTAGCCCCAGCCTGCAGTTCAAAAGTGTTGGCAACATTTAGCACCATACATCATAACTCTCCTGGCATCTGTTCCTCCCATAAAACTGCACACTGAGGTCAGAATTCTGGGCTGGTCATCAAGAACAACTGGATTTTTTTTTCCAGAGCCACCATATCAATTTTCAAGTCTATTTAAGGTCACAAAACCAATAACGGGGGGTGAATTTATAAGTGATTTGTTCACCTAAATTAAGAGATTAGCATGCCACAGATTATTGGAGGAAGAGCTCTTAAAGAGTTCAGTCCTACTTAGCACATCAATATTCTGAACAGTGCAAACTTGGGTGGGTGTTCTTCACTGCAGATTTATTTCTAATCTTCACCTCCATTTGTCTTCATTATTGCTTAGTGGAAAACAGAAGCCGCTCCCAAGGGAGACTGACCTTTACTGT
The DNA here is from genome assembly GCF_033958435.1 of Carettochelys insculpta. Lineage (NCBI taxonomy): Eukaryota > Metazoa > Chordata > Testudines > Carettochelyidae > Carettochelys > Carettochelys insculpta. The sequence continues at coordinate 125,868,278 of NC_134140.1, read as the reverse complement.
TTTCAAAGGAAGCCAACAGCTTGATAGGCGAAACTGTGTGTGCAACATAACTGATGCATCTTTAGTTCAATTATGTTCCTGCTGAACACTCACAATCCATTTTCTAAAAGAAAAAAATTCGTACAGGTTGCAGATAACCCACATAGGCATATAAACATTATGTTGGCTTTTCAGGACAGAAACTTCCACTAAAGCTATGCCCAGCACTCCATGTGTAAAAATATATTTATCTTCTGTTGATTGCACTTGCAGCTCAGGGAGCATGGAGTATGGTCTTCAGCATCCTCCTCAATAATGTTGTGTATGTTCACAGCAAAAGATACCCTGCACAGTTCTGAGTCCACACAAAAAAGCAAAAGAAATAAGGTAAGTGCCAATTTACCAGTTTATGCTATTCCCAAGAATGACCAATGAGACAATTTCTGCCCACTAAAGCAGAGTTGATTATTTTCTGTAGGGAATGCTATGAACACAAACCGTGAGCAAGCTACAAGCAGAGCATTAGGGGGAGGCATTCGAAAAGCGGAGTCATGAACCATGACAAAAAACAAACCAAATTAAACTATGAAACATGCTACAGTCATGTTCGTAGTCTAGCATGTGAACAGAAGCCAAGAAAGTTAGAATTTAAACTGGAACCCTCTCCTAGCTTTCCCTCCTAAGCTCACATTGTACAAAGCATTTGTCTATAACAGTGTTTATTTTATTTGGCCACAGAACCCTTTTAAAACTTTTGTGGAACCCTATTCCCAGGCTTTATCCCACCTTGGCCCAAACCCACCCCCCTCAACCCCCATCTCTAGGCTTTACCCACCTCATCTCTCAGCCCCCAAGTCCAACCCCTTCCCAAGCTTTACCACCCATCCTGCAAATCCACTCCTCATCCCTGGGCTTACCCGGCCTCAGCCCCAAACCCACCCCTCCCTGGCATCCTCAGGCTTAATCCGCCTCAGCCCCAAACCAGGGCAAATCCATCCATGGCGCTGGCTGGGGAGCAGGTGTGGCCACTCCAGTAGAGGGGCGAGTCAGTGCTCCCTGCAGCTCTCTACATGGCCACTGATGAAATAATGAACTAAACTCAGCTGGTTTAATGACCAGATCCCTCCTGCCACCCTGCCAGCTGTTAAACCAATTAAATTTAGTGCTGCTGTTTCAGCAGCAGCAGCAGCAGGGCAGGGAGCAGCAGAGGAGTCAGCCCTTGTTATGGAATTTTCTCGCAGAACCCTTATTTTCACTTTGTGGAACCCCAGGGTTCCATGCGACACCATTTGGGAAATCTCATCTATACAATGGGCTGACCGGTTGATCAAGTCAGCAATAACATTTCAAGGTACTCTACATTCTAATCACAGAAAAAAAACAAAATATATAGAGAAGAATAAAACATGGGGGGGCGGGGAGGGCCCAGGACCCAGGATTACAGCCAAGACGCCAAAAAAGTACAACACAGGGCAGCGATGCAAAGGCAGCACAAAAGTGAACTTTCATAATGCACTGATCCTGCAATCACCAAGTGCCGGGCAAAAGCCAAAGCAAGCGGATGGCTGCTTTAAACTACGCCCACCCCTAACGGACTGAAAGGACAGCTGGACAGGGGCAGGACACAGAGAAATCTTAGCATACCTCCTTTCCTCCAACCACACCCACTGCACTGGCAGCACAGAGGAAGTTTGCACAGAAGTCATCATGGTCTTCTAGAACACTACAGCACCCACGCTTCTTAGGAGTGACCCTCCTATGGCAGGCTGCATTGATTCAGCGACTTGCCTGACTTTTTCGGCAGTGTAGCACAAAGCCACTGTGCTGTTACAAGAACCTGCACTGCAATCCAAAAATGTAATTGGTAACAGCTGCAAATCTCTCCGGGATTTTAGCCCACACTGAAACCTCTGACAATACTAAGGCTGTTAAATTCAAAGCCTCTGAGCCTCATCCCAACTATACTAAATGAGTTTGGGTTAAATTCATTTCCAGCTAGCGAGGCTGTTTTCTTTCACAGCATCTGACCAGCCAGACTAGGTTGAGCCCAAAACACCTTAGAAGCAAGCTTACACATGTGCTTAATCCATACTCTAAAATCTCACTGACTTAACTGGAACTATACTTAACCCATATTACCATGTGGTTTTCACATTAGCCACAAAATACCCCCCAGCAGGCTCTTTTCAACTTAAAGGAACTTTTCAACACTGTTAAGGCAGTGAAAACACTAGTCAAGAATGGTGAGGAGGTGCAGCACACAGCGATGAGTTAATATTCTCACATTTTTACCCGTGGAGACTTTGGCACTGAATCTACAGATATTTACAGGCTTTCACACACAGACTTTGGTGGGACTTCTCAGTACTCACACAGCGTAAAGTTTAAAAAGTAACTAGTCTTTGCAGATTCAGGGCCTTAGTGCTGTGTTTGGCCTTGGTGTAAGTGAGTGCACCTCCAAATTTATCCCTATCAGCTGATAGGAATAAGGGGATTCCAATGTTTCCATGTCTGCAGGGTCCTTTTGAAAAGGACCCCCATGTAGATGAGCTGCACGTGAGCGAAACACGGCACTTTCGAAGTGCTGCAGCCAGCTGCATGCTGATGGGGCGCTGAATATTCATTTCAGCGCCTCATTAGTATTCTCCAATTTGGCCATTAGCATGGCCATTTCAAAGTTTTGCCCAAGTGTAGACATGGCCCGAGTCTAGCTAGAGTAAAAAAAAAAAAAAAGTCCTTTTTAGAAAAGCTGTGCAAGCCAGATAAATCACTGCAGCCTGCTCGAGACGAAATTCCGTGAAACTTCTGTGCAATAGTCAACGCTCAGATGTCAACATAGTGATAAAACATACCCTGCATCTCCCATTTTTGCCCAAGGATGTGTCTTTTGCCACTTATTACCTCCTGTGCAAATGTGGTGTGGAAAGCAATCATGCAACATGGCCACACTACACTAAATGTGAGACACTCAATCCAAATTAATTTGAAGCTTATCAAGTGTATTCATGGTGAAACACCATTTTGACACAGCACTCAAGTGAAGCCATCGAAATGCAACAGTCTGGGACCTACTTTTTAGCTTCTGCCAAACATCTGTACTCTCAAAGGACACCCAAGATTCAATACAATTACAGCTATTTCCTGAGGTTATGTTAGTGTAGCATCTAAACCAAGAGGAAGAAGAAGAAAAAAAAACCCATGGCATGAGAAGAAGGCTCCCACCCCAACCCCAAGAGGAAAAAAAAAATGAAAATACATGGGACATATGGATTGCATAAAATGACCACTGAAGTAATATCATAATGAAAGCAACGTTATTCTAATTATACAGTGTCTAAGCAATGCCTCATTTTGCAATTACTTAGTGAAGTAGATATAGATGACAAAATTGCAGGTCATAAGAGATGAATCTTTTAACAGCATCTGTCTTTTCCCACAAATATTAAAAAAACCACAACCATCACATTTAGGAAACATACTTATTACAAAGGCCATGACCAGTTGGTAGCAGAAAGGAACTTAAAAAACTTTAAGGAAAGCCTAACTTTACTAAACAGCTCACCACTCAGGAAATGCTAACCCTAATTCAGCTGGACTTCTGAATACTTTGCTTTGTTAAAACAGTTTGCAGTATCAGTTATGTAATGTAACTGATAACAGTTTAGGGGGATCTGACAAGTCAAATCCAAATCACAAGGCACACACGGGCATTACGCACACAAAAAAAAAACTAGAATCTTGTCAGTTATGTTGCTGGCTTATCAAGCTCATTGTTCTGCAGGAGAACATTGTATGATTTGTAATATGTCAGAGAATGTCAAATTAAGTGCTTTACAATACTGAAAGGTGGAGCGGAAAGGATTCTTTTCCAGGCCATTGAGTCTCTTTAACCACTACCGGCAATAATTCCCAAAACAATCTCCTCCTAGTCTCAATCACACAGAAAACCATAGCACAGTGTTAGTTCTAAACCTTGCACCAAATGCAGCTAGGGTATTAGATCATCCACGTGGACTAAGAAAGAGACTGATCAAATATGAAATAATTTTTTTTAAATGACAACTTGTTGCTTTTCTTTCTTCACCCTCCCCCATAACGTTTAAACATTTAATTGCTCGCTTCCTGGCTTCCCAGTACAGAAACGAAGCATATTTTCCTCCTACAGGAAATGTTCCAAGTAGGAAGATTTGTAATTGGTAATCAGCTGTTTCTTTAAGTTGATTTTGCTCTTGAAAAACGTTTCAGAGCTCTGAAGCATCAAGGCTACTTTCAGTGCCATGCACTTTGCTGGCCTCTTTCAAAAGCAGCATCTTCTACTTCTTTGCAACTACGACAGGCAGGAAAAACAGTGCAATTATTTTAATAAATTCCAGAGTCGGAAGCTAGGTGAACAAGTCAGGGCATTAGCTTTTCACCTATATTGTGGTGAAACAGCTTAAGTCACAAGTGACTACTATCTTGAAACAATGAAGTATCCAGGCCCACCCGACTGAGGGTGAGGGGAGGAGGTAAAGAGGGCAGTTGCCCTGGAGTCTGGTGTTCCAAAGGGGCCCAGAGCTCTGGCCATCACTAGGGCTACTTTAGCAGCAGTGGCTGGAGCTCCAGGTCCTTTCGAAGTACCACATGGAGTGCCACAGCAGCTCTGCTCTACATGGCTGGGGGATGGCAGAGGAAGCAGCATCACAGTCCGGGCAGCACTAAGGACTGGCTGCCCTACGCCCAGCCTCTTCTGCCCTTGGCCCACCCCTTTCAGGGCGTGGAACCGAGCCCCTCTCCCACCTTGCCTAGGGCCCATCCCTGTGTCTGTACTATGGACCTGAACTGTATGTCATTGAACCAGCCGGACAGAGTTTATATGCAAATAGTTCAATGCATTCACAGTAGCCAGACTGATTCAATTTAAAAAACTAGTGCAGGTTTACCTTGTGTTTCCACCACACAAGCTATGTGAAACCATTTCAATTCAAACAGTCACAGGCTACAGAGCTTATACATCATAGCACATCTCTCCCCCTTCTCCCCACCAAACAGAGTCAGCTAATTTGGCAAGGTGATTGTGGGACAACAGTGAAAATTCACTAACCCGCAGCCACCTTGGCACAAAAACAATTCAGACTGAAATGGTTCAGGCTGAAAGCCAGTATGGTTGAACTGGTTCAACTGGTTTTGCACATGGACATGAAGTATTTTTACACCTACTCCAGGGATTAGAATTGTTCTTAGAACAGTCAATGTCTTCAGGGCGTACAAGACTCAAGAACTAGAACTCTGGTATCCTGACACCCATCTCCAGCTCTATCGCTGCTGCTGAACCTGTCTTCCAACAGCTAACCCCTCCTCTCTGTGCTTTTGTTTCTCCTGCATCCTCTGTCGTCTTTCCTACTGAGATAACAGTTACGTCTGTGCTATGAAAAATTCAACTTTATCAAAGTCAACTTTGTAACACTGGGATTTATAAAGTTGAAGCCGAGTGTCCGCAACTGCCCACTTAGTCAGCAAAGTCCTACTGCTGCAGCAGTGCATTGTGGGAACCTATTCCACAGTTCCCTCAGCTCCAAAGAATTCTGGATTTTTTGCTGGTGCATTATGGGGAAAAAATGCCCCACAATTGGTTGTGGGTGTGTGATGTCATCTTTACACACTGCATTGCCCTCATTCCTCTCCTGTTGAAACAGTCATTTTTCAGAAGTCTTCCCCGATGAGAAAAATTGTCTGAGCCATCCATATTATAGATCTTTTAACCACGTGTCCTGGGAGCACCCACTGTCATCCTCCCACACTGCAGTGCCCTCATTCCCCTCCTGTTGAAAACAAATGGCCATTTTTCAGTCGGAAAGGTAGGTCAACCCAGGTGGAAACAAACTAAACTGGGGGAGGGAGGGGCTTCAGAAGGCGACTGAACCATGTCAACAGTTTGCTCAACTAGTTTTACCCAGGTGAAAGAACACCAAACAGTGGAACAATCTGCATCCATGTGAATATGGAAAGACTTAATATTAGTCACAAAGGAGGGAATCCCAAGGGAAAGAAAACAGGTGGTGAGCTTCAGAAGCTGAAGCACCCTTCGCAAATGTGCTCTGGGAGTACCCAGCTGACGGTACCATGTCAACAGATCTCTCAGCCACCTTTTTCCTCAATGAAAATAAATACAGCAAGAAGGCCACTGCAGAGACTGTGGCTCCCCTGAGCCATGTGCTTTTGAGAGTACTGGAGCAGGGCCCAGGGGCCAGCCTCCCAGCAAAACTTAGCTGGCACAGGCTAGGGATCAGTTGACATGATGCGAGCAACAGGTTTCTTATTAGGCAGGAGCAGGGGCAAGTCCAAAAAATTCATACTGCCCTCTGTGGGGCCAGCCTCCCCACAACCTGTTGACGTTGAGCTATCAGCTATGTGCCTAGGCGGAATGAGGGTGGGCTAGCCCTGAAAATCGCCCCCAAACAAAGCTCAGCTGACAGGGACCAGCTGACACGGTGTGGTCAGCAGCTTTCTTTTTAGGCAGGGGCCAGCCAGCCCCCAAAAATGTCTCCCATGGGGACACCTAACCCCCAAAAAATGTTTCCCATGGGAGAGCCAGCCCCCCAGCACTTGGTGAGGCCCCAAAAAATGAGACACAGAAGCCTTCACCCACGCAAGCCAGGACACGCTGCTGTCTGGAAGCATGAGCCGCACTGCACAACTGACGTGTGGTGTGGTGAGGTGGGGACTAGCCTGCCAGCCGCATGCTGCTTGTGGGGGAGGGGGCTGCCCTGTACAAATATGAAATGTGGAAAAAGAAGTTTCTCAACCTCTCCTGCTACACCCTTCACCCGCGCAGGGCAAGACATGCTGCCCCACTGTCTGATGTGCCGCTCTCTGGTCCCCACAGCCAAGCCGCCATGTAGTGTGGTGAGGTGAAGGCTAGCCCATCAGCCAAAACGAGATCCCGATGGCTCCATGCTGGGTTCTCTTTCTTGGGTAGACGCGATCGCCTCACTGATCATAAAGAAATGAATTCAAAATGCTGGGCTTCTCATTTCCTACTTCCTGCATAACTGGAGAGCAAGCAGGGAGGTGAAAGCAGACAGAACGTACACATTCTGGGCATTGTGGGATACCTGTGGAGGCCAATAAAACTGATTTAAAGAAATGCTGCTTCCACACAAGCATTAATTTGACCTTTCAAATTCACACTTTGCATTATGCCCCATTGGAGGATCAATGCAAGAATGTCGACCTTAGTGCTCCTGAAAAAATCAACCTAATGGTATTTACAATGAAGAGAGTCACATTGTAAAATCGAGGCAGTGCCCTAAAATTGACTTTCTGCTCTAGTGTAGACATATCCTACAAGCGCTTTGGGACAGGGACTCTGCTGTGAGTTCAATACAGCCCCAGTTGGGGTTCCTTTCTTCGACTGGGACATACAGGTTCTATGGCAATAACAAAAAATAATGTTTGTGGGTAGTTGCAAAGTAAGAACCATTTGAGGCACACATTTAGAGGTGTTATGTAATTTGGCTGCACAATCAATATTGTACAGAGCTATCTTCCCTCAGAAAAACTGGCCCAGAGCACGTAAGGGTAGCAGTGTATTATTACACAGCCATACAGGATGAGGAGTAGGTTGCTTTTTATGGGTTTTTGGTTTGGTTGGTTTAGCTGTGACTGATCGAGGTTTTACTGACTGATCCTTGCAGAGTCAGATGAGGTTTTATCCCCATAATAAATCAGTTTTACCAGAAAAAGCTTCAGCAATTAAGCCATAAGCTTTTGTAGTGGGTCCTGCTAACACCACTTTAGCTAAGGGATGTTATTATGAACCCAGTTTTTCAGTGGATTATATCTTGCCTATAAAATTTTGCTCCAACAAGAAAGTGGCAAACAAGACTTCTGACTCAGGGAGCATTAATAATTTGAGATTATAATAATAAGGATGCTTTAAAACTGCCTTGAAAATTGCAATAAAATGTTACCTGTCCAGGCATAAGATCTATTTGTGTGCCTTTTATCATTGTTATTGATGAAAAACAAAAGCCTGTCACTAGTGGGTATTTTATTCATACATCCAAAAAGTAACCACACCAAACCCATGACTCCTGCTTCTATCATCCTAAGTAATGCCTCAACAGCCTCAGACTTTATGCCCTTCAGACATTTGTAAACAGTTATCATGCTAGCTTTTCCGCAAGTCATCATTAAGTCAAGATGTGTTCACAGGACCAAACGCAGTTCCTCTGTTGCATACAGAAGTAGGTGCCACCAATCAAAAAGCCCCTCTAACTTCAGAGGGACTATTCGCAGAGTAAAGTGTCACCCAGTGAGAGTCAGGGTACGCAATCTGGCCCACGTTATTCCAGTCTATTAGGAACACCTCCTAAATCAATCCCTCCATGTTTGCTGCTTTTTGCTGGGCTCCCTTCAATTTGTAAGTACCAGTTCAGTAATGAGATGCGCAGACCTGCCCGCAAAAAGCAACACGCAGCTCTGATACAGCAACATATAGACAGACTATTGCCATTCTGTCCCATGGCATAATGCCTCTACAGGAGCTAGCTTTGGATTTCTTTATATATCTTGTAAACTTAACTTTGATTCTAGCTTGATTTTTGTGTTTTCTGAGAAAGCTACCATGTTCTCTTAAGGGGATGGGGTCCCCCTAAATGGATACAGGCCATTTGGAATCTATTCATCTTTCAAAGGTTCATTTAAAAGTGGTTCATGTTTATAAACTATTTGTATGGTTTCACAAAGTCACGTTTGACTTTTTAAAACTGTTTTACTTCTCTCTCTCTCTCCCCCGACCTCCCTACCTCTCTCTCTCCCCCTACGGGAAACCCCTGAACTTACTCTACAGGGGATACAGTCAAACTGACTATACGCAACATAATTCAAATGTTAGAGACAAATGTTTCTCTCTCTAACCCTCCTTAAGATATAATAATATTAGGTACAACCAGTTACCACAGAAGATTGTCTCTGGGGGGGGAAAAAGGCAAAACAAAACAAAACTGAGTTTATTTAAGCTATTTTCCTTTCAGGATCTGTCAAGTGTCAAATTCCTGTTGCCCTTATCAGAAAAGAGGGGGTTTTTTGGTCGGGGGGAGCGAGTGTTAAATATAAAATATTCTTGCACATCCCACTGCCAATTCATAATATGAAAGCTAAGTGATGTCTCACTTTAATTGGTCACATGCTTTAATGAATGCTACTTTGAAAAGCATACTCTGTTCCCTGGGACAGTCATAGAGCATCCACACACTACATCCGAATCTGAGGAAGTTCTGCATACAGACGTGAAGATAAAATTAGGACCCTTTCATTTATTTTGTGTTCAGAAATAGGTTTATTCAAGCAATTTAGATTTCCAGACCACATGCTGAACTGTGTGCAGAGTACGTTATGGAACATTCTACTAAAGCCGGCAAAACTCAAAAACATGAAAATTTTTGTAAGCCGGAGTAGGGTCTAGACCAGGAGTCTGCACCCAAACTAGCAAAAATAGACTTTTTTTTCAATTTGTCAAAAAAACTCAATATTTCAAGAGACGCAACGCATGTGAATACGAGACGGTCCTTAAATAACCTCAAGCCATACTTTTGAAACCCCTATTTTAAGAACAGCGCACACAATTATTTGTAATGCTATATATGTTTACTGCAGGACGTTCACAAACTTTTTACGTATTCTGTTTCCTCACACTTCAATTGTGTGTTTGTACCACTGTCTTCCTGACTTTCACTCCTGAAGTTTATCTCCCTCCCCAGATGCCAGGGGGTGTCATCCAAAGTTTTGAGATCACAATGTTTGCTATTTAAATACAAGTTGTTCATTTTGGGGCTTTTAGATGTTCACTGCTTATCAAAAATAATCAGGAAGGGTTTTTTTTCCCCCGTTCTTTGTCATTATAGCATCGGGAACCACAAATAAATCTTTGAAGAGCAGCATGCAGCTCCAGAGCCAAAAGTTGCAGACAAAGTCACAGTGATTTAAGATTTGGGTTGCAGCCTCCCAATCCCATGCATACTAATGAACCACACGAAGAGAAAGACCCACTTTGATGCAGCCCAGGATGTTCAAGGACTGCTGCCTTCTTGCTGGCCCCCTTCCTCCAAGATCTTTGTCACCTATCCCCCCACTGAAAGAGCAGCTCAGGGGCGGAGTGGGGCTATAGCACCAGCAGGAAAGATGGTCTGAGAAAAGTGCACTCCATTTTCAAACAGATTTGATTTACAACTCAAACACTCTGGCATTTAATTTCAAAAAGGGGAATTACACTAAAATGAGGAAGCTAGTTAAACAGAAACTAAAAGGTAGAGTAACTAAACTAAAATCCCTGGAAGCTGCATGGAAACTGTTTAAAGACACCATACTAGAGGCCCAACTTAAATGTATACCCCAAATAAAAAAAACACAGTAAGAGACCTAACAAAGAACCACCATGGCTTAACAGCTATGTTAAAAAGGCAGTGAGAGAGAAAAGGGCAGCTTTTAAAAAGTGGAAGTCAAATCCTAGTGAGGAAAATAGAAAGGAACATAAAGGCTACGTCTACACGTGAAGCCAACATCGAAATAGCTTATTTCGATGTAGCAACATCGAAATAGGCTATTTCGATGAATAACGTCTACACGTCCTCCAGGGCTGGCAACGTCGATGTTCAACTTCGACGTTGCGTGGCACCACATCGAAATAGGCGCTGCGAGGGTACGTCTACACGCCAAAGTAGCACACATCGAAATAAGGGTGCCAGGCACAGCTGCAGACAGGGTCACAGGGCGGACTCAACAGCAAGCTGCTCCCTTAAAGGGCCCCTCCCAGACACAGTTGCACTAAACAACACAAGATCCACAGAGCTGACAACTGGTTGCAGACCCTGTGCCTGCAGCATGGATCCCCAGCTGCCGCAGAAGCAGCCAGAAGCCCTGGGCTAAGGGCTGCTGCCCACAGTGACCATAGAGCCTCGCAGGGGCTGGAGAGAGAGCGTCTCTCAACCCCCCAGCTGATGGCCGCCATGGAGGACCCAGCAATTTCGACATTGCGGGACGCGGATCGTCTACACGGTCCCTACTTCGACATTGAACGTCGAAGTATGGCGCTATTCCGATCCCCTCATGAGGTTAGGGACTTCGACGTCTCGCCGCCTAACGTCGAAGTTAACTTTGAAATAGCGCCCGACGCGTGTAGCTGCGACGGGCGCTATTTCGAAGTTAGTGCCGCTACTTCGAAGTAGCGTGCACGTGTAGACACAGCTAAACACTCCCAAATTAAGTGTCATAATGTAGTAAGAAAAGCCAAAAAAGATTTTGAGGAACAGCTAGCCAAAAATTCAAAAAATGATAGTGAAATGTTTTTTAAATACATTAGAAGCAGGAAGCCCACTAAAAAAGGAGTGGGGCCCTTGGACGATAAAGATATAAAAGGAGCGATCAAGGAACACAGTGCCATTGCGTAGCGATTAAATGATTTCTTTGCTTCAGTCTTCACGGCTGAAGATGTTACAGAGGTTCCTAAATCTGAGCCAGCCTTTTTAGGTGACAAATCTGAGGAACTCTCCCAGATTGAAGTGACATTAGAGGAGGTTTTGGAGTTAATTGATAAGCTGAATAGTAACAAGTCTCCAGGACCAGATGGTATTCACCCAAGGGTTCTGAAAGAACTCAAATGTGAAATTGCGGAGTTACTAACAGTGGTTTGTAACCTATCCTTTAAATCCGCTTCGGTACCCAATGACTGGAAGATGGCCAATATAACGCCAATATTTAAAAAAGGCTCCAGAGGAGACCCTGGCAATTATAGACCGATAAGTCTAACATCAGTACCAGGCAAATTAGTAGAAACAATAGTAAAGAATAAAATTGCAAGGCACGTAGAAGAGCACGAATTGTTGGGCAAAAGTCAGCATGGTTTCTGCAGAGGGAAGTCGTGTCTAACTAATCTATTAGAATTCTTTGAAGGGGTTAATAAACATGCGGACAAGGGGCACCCAGTGGACATAATATACTTAGATTTCCAGAAAGCCTGTGACACGGTCCCACACCAAAGGCTTTTACGTAAATTAGGCGGTCATGGGATAGGAGGAAAGATCCTTTCATGGATCGGGAATTGGTTAAAAGACAGAAAAAGGGTTGGAATAAATGGTAAATTTTCACAATGGAGGGGGGTAACTAGTGGTGTTCCCCAGGGGTCAGTCCTGGGACCGATCCTGTTCAACTTGTTCATCAATGATCTAGAAAATGAGGTAAGCAGTGAGGTGGCAAAGTTTGCAGATGACTCCAAGTTGTTCAGGACAGTCAAAACCAAAAGGGATTGTGAAGAACTACAAAAAGATCTCAGCAAACTGAGTGATTGGGCAGCAAAGTGGCAAATAAAATTTAATGTGGGTAAGTGTAAGGTAATGCACATTGGAAAAAATAACCCAAATTACACGTACAACATGATGGGGTCAAATTTAGCTACGACAGGTCAGGAAAGGGATCTTGGAGTTATAGTGGATAGTTCTCTGAAGACATCCACGCAGTGTGCAGCGGCAGTTAGTACAGCAAATAGGATGTTAGGAATTATTAAAAAAGGGATAGATAATAAGACAAAAGATATCATACTTCCCCTATATAAGACTATGGTACGCCCACATCTTGAGTACTGAGTGCAGATGTGGTCTCCTCACCTCAAAAAAGATATATTGGCATTAGAAAAGGTTGAGAAAAGGGTGACTAAGATGATTAGGGGTTTGGAACAGGTCCCATATGGGGAGAGGCTAGAGAGACTGGGACTTTTCAGTCTGGAAAAGAGGCGATTGAGGGGCGATATGACAGAGGTATATAAAATCATGAATGGTGTGGAGACAGTGAATATAGAAAAATTATTTACCTTTTCCCATAATACAAGAACTAGGGGACACCAAATGAAATTGATGGGTAGTAGGTTCAAAACTAATAAAAGGAAATTTTTCTTCACACAGCGCACAGTCAACCTGTGGAACTCCTTGCAGGAGGAGGCTGTGAAGGCCAGGACTCTATTAGGGTTTAAAAAAGAGCTCGATAAATTTTTGCAGGTTAGGTCCATAAATGGCTATTAGCCAGGGGTAAAGTATGGTGCCCTAGCCTTCAGTACAAGGGCAGGAGATGGATGGCAGGAGATAAATCACTTGATCATTGTCTTCTGTTCTCCTTCTCTGGGGCACCTGGTATTGGCCACTGTCAGCAGACGGGATACTGGGCTGGATGGACCTTTGGTCTGACCCAGTATGGCCATTCTTATGTTCTTATGTTCCCTTGCTCATCTGCAGAACCCCAACCATGTGGAGCCCCAGCACAAAGTCTTCTTTAGGAATGTGTGATGGGGTTCGGGGTCCCCCAAGCTCTGCACCCCATCTTCAGGCAGGAGCGACTCTTACTCGGCAGAAGAACAGCAGGCTTATTAGCCGACAGGACACAGCATCATACAGAGGAGTCAGTGCAGCCGGCAGAGATAGCCAGTCCAATCCATGTTGGGGAGAGGAGGCCCCGAGGGGCCCCCAGAGCCAGGGCCTTGCCCCCTCCTTGGTCTCTCTCTCAGCCCAGACTCACTGCTTCCCAACTCCCAGTTCCAATTCAAACCCCTCAGGCTCCACCTCCTCCTTTGTCTCCAGTACAAAGGTGTTACCTGGTGTCTGGGTTACCCTCAGCCAGGAGGCCCACACCCTCTGTGAGCCACACACACACACACACACACACACACACACACACACACACACACACACACACACACACACACAGAGGTATCCCCCACTCCATCACAGAATGTTAGAATGTTTTGGTGGGGAAAGAAGAAGAAAGAGAAAGATTTAAAATGTACATAGCACAGAGCTGGGAGAAAGGTGCATTAATCACGAGAGCCTGCTGCTTTTTAGTAGTCTGCTTCCACAATATTTGTTTCCAAATCAACTGAAAACATTAATAGAGCTAAAGCTGTAAAACTCGCAGAGGTGTATAAATAGGAATGTCTTCCATGCTATTTTTTGTCAGGAAAAAAAAAAACTTTATTCTTACTCATTTTCACCAGTCACAGTTACACTTCTGGTTGAGATCTTTCTGTGCTTCATCTAAGAGATTTGGATGCTCACTCCCTACTCCTGTTATTGGGAGCTGGGGGTCAGAAGCCCCTCGGAATCTTAAAAAAAATAAATAAACCCAAGCTGAAGTTTTCAAGGACCCAGACTACTTTTGAAAGCACATGCTGAAGTTCCACTGAAGCGTTCTGAGTTAAATGATGACTGCATCAGGACACAGATCTTTCAATGTGCTGGTCATCTCCTTGAGAAGGGTTTACTATCCTTCAACTCCCAATGAAGGAAAGGAAAACAGGGATTCAGGATAGTCTGCACTACACAAGAGGTGCTCAGCAGCTTGACGCTCTGGTCCCTAGAACACTGTTGTGATTCACACTTTCTAAATGGCCATTCCTGAAAGGTGCTTTAATGGAGAGGAAATCTCTCAGTTCAAGCCAGTCCATATTAGAATAGATTTAAGCACCTCCTATGGTATCAAAATAATCACATTGTGAAAGCAACTGTGCACTCCGAACCCATTAAATCTTACAGTGCCACTGTATTTATTCTGTTTGCTCGCAAAGCCATACTTCCACATAATTACCAGCCAAACTAAATCAGTAAACCATTCCTGATAGGGTAACCAACTTGCCTTCAGCATTTTTCTTTTAAGCTACTAGACTTTCTGCTTAGATTTATTTACTCTGACAACGCTGTTCATTTAATACTTTGTAAAGCTGGGTATTAACAATGCCAGAAAAGCTTACAGAACTTCATGTGAGTTATCACCGCACAGAAGTAGGCATAAATAAAATAAATTGTTCAAATACAGGAGATGGTGATGTTATCTGAAAGAAATGTGGCACTACACAGATAGCTGGCTAAACTCTTACTGATTTCATTGGGAATTGAAGCAAGTCAAAGCCAAGAAAAAGCTTCAGGATTTGGGCTAGAATTTTTCTAAATGTCTATACCAGTGCTGCTTAAACTTTGAGGCTATGAAACACCACAAAACCGTGTTTTTTATGCAAGACACCCAGGAAAATTTTCTTTTTTAAAAAAAAAAAAAAAAAAAGACACCAGCAACATATCCAGCAAACACAACATGAAGTAGTTAAATCAGGTATCATACCAACAAAGTAATAACATTGTATCTGGTTTTAATAACAGACAACAGAGACCATCAGTGTATTCTACCAAATGCTCATGGTACAACTGCAAGTTGTTCATGGAACACCAACTTGTGTTGTGGGGAACACAATTTAAGGAACACTGGTCTACACTGCACACTACTGACAGTGGCATGGTGGGGACGCGGTGAGTGTCTACCTGCTACCAGTAAAAGGGTCTGGCAGTGGGGAGGCAGGGGAGAAAGGCCCCAGTAGTTGCCCCCAACCTTTGCCTTCCTCACTGCCTCTCTCTCTCAGAGCCATTCCCTGATGCCAGGGGTTTCCCTGTGGTGGAAAAGTTAGCCCAAGACCCATTACTAACTGGTGCACTTTTCAACCACTACCTTGGAAATGGGCCAGTAGTTCTGATAGTGCCCCACTTCCAAGTTTCCATATCAATAACATTTTCCGGGGGGAAACAGATGACAATGAATCACTTTAATTGACTCTCAAAGCATTTAAACACTAGAAGTTAGAGCCAGTGGCTCTGAATCAGAAACTGTCTTCATCTTAAGAACAAAATAAAAAAACACCCAAAAAGCTTCTGAAAAGCAAAAAAAAAAAAACACCAACCAGACAATTTTTGTGTTTTACCTCAAAAAACACAACTGAAATGAGCCCTTTCTTGTGTTTCCTGACAACCTGCAACACAAGCTTTCCATGGAAAGACAGAAGCAATCAGCTAAGTTCAGAAACATTTGCTCAAGCTGCAATCTGTTAAATAAAAATCTACACTGATCAAGTGCTCAGCTACAGCTTACAAGCAACAGCCAATGTGTTTAAGATCTAGACTACAACCTCCCTAAAAAGTAAGTAGGTCCCACACAGGATTTCTGGAATGATGCAATCTTTACATAACTAAGGGTTCAATTTTCACAAACAGCAAAGAAAGCTGAATTTCAATGGGAGCTGGTGCTGAATTCCTTAGGTGAAATCTCACCCTGAAAAACTAAGGTTAAATTCACCTCACTGTACATCAAGCTTGTCAAACATGTGGCCTGGGCCGTATGCGGCCTGATTAAATTTTTTCATGGCCCACGACTATAGGCTGATAAAGTACATAAGTGTGGACTGCATGCCCGCCCTGCGCATGCAGCAGGGGAGCCTGACACGTCATCCCCTGCCTGCGTGGGGAGCGAGCGTCTGGCTGGGGACAGCAGCAGCTCCTCCTCCCCGCCTCTTGCGCCCGGGAATGGCAGTGGCAGCACCCCAGCCCGCTGTTCAGCCCAGGTCAGCAGGAGCAGCTTGGGTACCTGCCCCTCTTCAGCCCCAACACCCATGAGCTCCTGGTGCTGCTCATCATCACCACTGGCATCCTGAGCTTGCGCCACAGCCTGCTGGTGCTGTACGCCTGCTTCCTGCACGTGCGCACCGCCACCCACCTCCTCCTGCTCAGCATCAGCCTCTGCCGTCGCTGGGCCTGGGGCCTGCCCAGCTGCATCTCAGATGGCTTCTGCAAAAGCTTCTTTGATAAGGCAGGAAGCCCATCTGCCCCTTCCCCACTGTATCCCCCACTACTGCCCTCCTCCCCCCATTTTCCACCTTCCCCTCCTATTGCTGCCACCAACACCCCCCCAACCTCCAGAAAGCGAGTAAGAGAGTCCTGGCTCTGAGCATGTCTCCCCATCATTTTCACTCCTGCCAGGGAGATGGGTGGAGGTCAGGGCATGGGGCATGCCCCACTCTCCAGCAGGAGTGCCAGCCAGGCCGAGCAGGCTAGGCAGAGGGCCACCTACTTTCATGGGAGGTCTAAACTGGCTGGGACCCCTGTTCATAGCAGGTTGGCTCAGTGGCTAACCACCACTTTCCCTACCACCACCCACCTCCCATAAACTCACTCCATTTCTCACCAGCCCTTCTTACTTTCTCTTTCCCCACCCCCATCCTCATACAGCCCCACTACCCACTTGCTGTGCCATCATCTCTTCTCTCATTTCACTTCCTAGCTTAAATCTGCAGCCACACTTCATCGTCTGCCTTCCACCACCACCTCGCCTCAACTCCATCCCCTAACCCCCGATCCCACCACATTCTCCTTCTTATCTTCCCCCACACTGTCCAACCCCTCCATCTAGACAACTGTGTATTTTCCCCATATCCCTACTGAGTCTATTCCATTTTATCGCCCATCAAGAGATCCTGACAGTTTCATTCTCTTATTGATACTGTTTCCTCACCACCTCTTCATTCCCTTTTCCTCCAGCACCTTAAATTTATACTTATGTTAAAATTATATTTCCACAAACAACTTAACACATTATGAACTATTAATAAAATTCATAT
The DNA here is from genome assembly GCF_033958435.1 of Carettochelys insculpta. Lineage (NCBI taxonomy): Eukaryota > Metazoa > Chordata > Testudines > Carettochelyidae > Carettochelys > Carettochelys insculpta. The sequence goes on along the minus strand of NC_134140.1, from coordinate 125,850,844 downwards.
TAAGTATTAAATTTAAGTTACATTATATTATATTCAAACATCTGGAAAAAAATATTATAAAACATACCTAAAACATAATTATTAGATTATGACTTTCAGACAGAATTACACTTTCTTTGGTGGCTCTGAAAGCTATCAGTTTTCATTTGTGCACCCTTCGGCAGGCTTGGAGTTTGTCATGCCTGTGCTACATCATTTTCTACTAGGGCAGAGGGTTCGTGGTGGTCAGAAGTTTTTGGGGTGAAACAATGCAGGTAGGCCGACCCTTTTCTCAGCCATCTCAGGCAGACAACAAATGCAGCCTAGAAATGAGCGTCCCTGACCAGCGCATGTGGGTGGCCAAAACAGTGAGAGGACAGATGCAAGAGCCAATTCATTTGTACCTTCCATAAGCTAGACTCCTGAGGAAGCTATACTTCCCCTCCCCTTTGAACCTGGAAGAAGAGTGTATTGGAGTCACTATCTGGCTTCTAACAAGAGTGAATTGTGGGACTAGCAGCTGGTGTAAATCAAGTTAGTTTCATTGTCTTAACTGTATTACAATGATTTACATCAGTAGAGGCACTAGCCGTTAAAGTTTTCACAACGCCAAGCAGGCATTCCCTAGTGTTTGCCACATGGATTTACTATCTATTAAGGAAGATAGAATCATAGATTCATAGAACAATAGAGCTGGAAGAGACTTAAAAAAGCCATCAAGTCCAGCCCCCTGCCCTAAGCAGGACCAAACCCATCAGATCAGCCCAGCCAGGGCTTTGTCGAGGTGAGACTTAAACACCTCCAGGGATGGAGGCTCCACTGCTTCCCTGGGTAGAACATTCCAATGCTTCACCACCCTCCTTAGGAAAAACTTTTTCCCTATGTTCAACCTGGACCCTCCTAACCACAACTTGAGACCATTGTTCCGTGTTTTGCCATCCGTGGCCACTGAACAGCCTCTCTCCAGCCTCTTTGCAACCTCCCTTCAGTAAGTTGAAGGCTGTTATCAAGTCCCCCCTCAGTCTTCTCTTCTGCAGACTAAACAGTCCCAATTCCCTCAACCTTTCTTCATAAGTCATATGCTCCAGCCCCCTAATTATTTTAATCGCCCTCTGCTGGATCCTATCCAGTGTATCCACATCCTTCCTATAATTGGGGGCCCAGAACTGGACACAGTACTCCAGATGAGTAAGAGTCTGAATAGAATGATCGCATCTCCTCTGATTGGACAAAGAACCTTCTAAAACAACATATTGAAAGCAAAGAGGAAAAAAAAGTAGTTTCAACTGGATCAGTAACTTCTAGAGAAAAACCACATTATTCAATGAAAGAACAGTGGGACAAATTCATGATTTCATAACTTCCTTATAAGTAGTGTCCTTTGTTTTAAAAAAAAAATGCTGGAGGGGAAATAAAGAGCAGTGAGGTCTTGTTTTGAGAAAAGAGCTTCATTCACCAGTATATTTATAGCCTTACATTTGACATTCAGTTTGCACTATTTCCCTTTATGAATAAAAGGGGCAAACAGCATATGGAGCTTAAACCAGTTTGAGATCACTGCCTTTCACACTGACCAATAGTCTCATTGTTTCCCTCCACTCCTCTGACTGTATCCATCTGTTGTCTTTTGCCTTATACTTAAATAGTAAGTTCTTTGGGGGCAGGGACAGTCTTTTTGTCCTGGGTCTGTACAGTACCCATCACAATGTGTTCTTGTCTACAATGTATGCACTGTTGCAACACAAATAATCAACAACAACAAACGCCATCTTTCAAGGCCTTGGTGTGCTGATGAGTATCCAAAGTATACAGAATTTATTCTAAAACCAAACATATAAGTTACAGTCCATACAAATGAAGATGCCTACTTGACCAAACCAACTCAAATCCAGCCTAGCTCCTGACTACATCAACATCACAAACTGCTTCTCATGTTTTCATCCCTGTTATCAGTACATTTGCCCATACTCATTAAGAGGACCCTTTGGTGAAATGCACAAATGCAGGAGCAATAAACCAAACTAACGGACGGTATTTTTACAGGGAGAAAAAGTGTGTAAAAGCACAGGTTCAAGAGATGCTTCCAGAATTCTTCCATATCCTTATTAATTTCTGCTTAGTACCATACATAAACTTATCAAGTGCTTTAAAACCAGATGTTCTCAAGATGTTTGAACAGCTGTACCACTCTGCCAGATCACACAACAGTAAAAGTTTTCACCTCATTGCACTGGAAACCATTAGCCTGCATTTTGCTAACTCGATTCTGAGTCAGATCACATCCAATTCAGTGGATGGCAGGCAAGAGCAATGCATGGAAATGCATCACTAAGGTAAGAAGGGTAAATATACTGCAAAAGGTACTGATGATTGGGAATTATGAATTTAGGGCCCAATTCTGCTCGGTGGTTCTCAGCACCTCTCAGGAAACAATCAGCTCCTTACATGATCAAGTCTTTAGACTAAATCTATCTTAAATATAACCCAATTGCCTTCCTGACAAAAAGCAAGCCGCAACAGAAACAAAGAAATTGTTTCAAAAGTTTTGAGAATATGTATTTAATAATACTCACAGAATTAATGATTCCTTTAAGTGCTTGGAATCCTCCAGTAACTGGGAATACTTGTTCTTTTGTATCAGCAATTTTTTCAAGCTTTGGAAAACAAACACAAAAAATTTGGAATCACATATATGTTGCACAATGTTTTTCATCCTAAAAAACTCTAAACATATGACTAAAAACAATAGGATGTACAATTAAGCAAGGGAATGAAAATCCTGGATCCCCTGGAGCCTCTGGCCCACAGCTAGAGAAAGTAGTTTTGAGTTTTCTGAACAGAAGTGTTTGCTGCAACATGATATGATGCTAATCCTGCTGTGCAGCAACCACTCAGATTCAAAGAAAACCAGAAGGAAGGGGATCTCTACATCCTGATAATTTTAGACAGTAAATTTTCTTCTCTTCTTGGAGTGGAGTTAAAATCAGCTCTAAAACAGAGAAAGAAAAATCGATGGCACAAAGTTTTGTGCTTCCCTGTTAGCTTTGTCTCATGTTACAAGGCCTTTCCACATATCCTTTGTATAAGGCCCCTTCTGTACACTTTTCCATTTAAAATACAAGTCTTCCTACTCCACTCCCATCTGCTCTATATTGCTAACTCAGCAAATGCTCTGCTTCCAGGAGCACAGAACCTACAGATAAATTTTCAGTTGATGAAAAAAAGACAATAGTCCTTCTTTTGTTTTCCAATACAAAGACTATTGTCCCCAGTCAACTCAAAGCTTATCTATGGCCACTGTACTCCTGCAAGCTGTGATCTAAACTGGTTAACCTTTAATGGAAAGTTTACCTAAATTATCTGACTCAGGTGGCTATCAGTAAGTGAGGGATCTTTTCTGGAATAAAACAGAGTAATCCACTCATAATTTTTACTTCTATTAATAAGCAAATGTCTAAGTATCTACTTCCAACTCTGGAGAAGACATTCATCTACCACAGGGAGGGCTGCCTTATAACTTGTAATCAGACATTAGTAAGCAATAACAGTAAAAAATGCACTTACTTGTTCTTGTTTAAAATCCAGGACCCCAACACAGTAAACTCTAGCCCCTAAAGCTCTGGCCTTATTTGCCTATTCCAAAATAAAATGGAGAAAGAAATACACCTTTTACACACTAGGCTATACACAGACACAAGCAGCACAACAGAATGTCACAGGCGATTGCAGTTCAGGACTCACCTCTTTTTCTGCATACAATGGGATCTGACCATCCAGTTTGCCATCTGTCAAAGCAATTATTATACTGGAGAACTTGGCGCCTCCTGCTCCCTCAATTTGTTGATTTGCCTGGAAATGTACAATAAATTATCCAGTTTACTGTCATACCTGAACTTGTAACCAAGATGATTCTCCTAAATGAATACAATCAAGTAGGACTGAATGATCCACTCCACGCCTAAAACTACTCCCCTCTTCAAACAATTCCCTCCTCTTCCCGTCACCTTTTCATTAATTTAAACCAGAGTTGGATCCCAGGCTTGACTTGTAATTCAATTCTAAGGAGCATGGCCAACACTTTCCAAAGTTATGAGTGACTTTGCGATTCCCAGTGTTTGGGTCCTCGGCCTGATTCACATTTAAAGGAGTACAGTTTTCAGAGTTTGCAATTTCTGAAGATCATGTCCCTTTATGGTGTCTTACTTTCAATACTGCCAAACCCAAACCTTCAACATTCATCAGCCAAGCCCCAAAATACAATTAATTCAGATTTAAAATGAGGGTTTTTAATAGTAAATTTAGATTTCTTTTTGTCTTCCAATATTTCTACCATTAGGATGAACTAAAGACACACTGTTAGACTGTTCTCCACAGCCATGATGGCCAGAAACTTACTTTTTCTTTTAAATTAAAAAAAGTCAGATTCTGACAGATTCCCTGGTCTAAAGGGCCTGCATCTTTAACTCCCGATAAAATTACAAGAGTTAGCAATTTGTCCATGTTTGTAAACATGAACATTTTAGGTGCTGTATTAATAATAGCAACACTAGCAACAATAATAGCAACACTATAAAGCTGATGTGGTTATTTACTGAACTTATTTCTGCAACTGTTATATAATGTTAATTATTTATCCCATACCGGAAAACTAAGATCCATCTTCTGCCTCTCAACAGCAACGTAAAAACTTCACAGGAAAACCTCTTAGTATTTCCAATTCCCTATATGGGTCTTTTCCTCCTCCAAGTACAATCTTTGCTTGAATAAGGAGCTTGGGATTTGGCCCTTAAAGACTATTGTTTGAATGACCCAGTAACAACATATGAATGGGAAATGCTTTAAAGGCGTACTGTTTTGTTGTTACTTCACGGTGCTTTCATATCAGTTATGAACAGGACTACGAAAACTTACTAGCTTTAATCCTTCGTGCATGTATGTATCACCAGCTGGCTTTACCGCATGTAAATTTTTGAGGCCTTCTGCAATCAGATTCCTGAGAATAATTAGAAAACAAGACAAAAGCTTATTTAATCAATAAACAATGGTAAAAATCACATAGACAAATGGTAAAACTAACACGTTTTGATGGCCTGTGTGTCATAATGCACAAAGAGAGGGTTTTGGCATCACCCTGACATTAAAACATGCCCGAAAAAGAAGTCAGCTCGAACACTGTGTACAGACAAATTTAACATCACAAGGGGAGCTGTGCTGTGGCAACACAAATGATGTCCCTGTGTTGCACTATGCTTTGGTGACTTGGCAGGAGTCAGATCAAAATGGCATGTTTCAGATGGAGTTAAGCTGCCAACCATATCCAGCTACCAATTCCAAACAGTCCAACGGAATTGCATCATACTTTGGAATTGTACTTAGTTTGCTTGCCTACATACATTTTTAATAATAAAAATGGAGGCTTCCAGGCACACACAAATTGAAACAAGAAATCCACTGTGACCCATAGTGTGATTTTTGCAAGCAGCACAAAAGACTATCCCATCACAAAAACTGCCAGGAAGCCATTTCTGAGTTGGAATCTGCTAAGACAGTATTACATTAATTAAATTAGTCCCTTTTCTAAAAATATCTACACCATTTTTAAGCTGTTCTTGAGTTAAAGCAATGGACTGGGACTCGGAAGAGCTGAGTTCAATTCCTGGCTCTGCCACAGATTTCATGGGTGACCTCTGGGAAATCATTTAACCCTACTGGGTTGCAGTTTCTCATTTGTAAAAAGGGGACGACACAGCTTCCTTTGTTTTACTAGAACACTGAAAGGATAAATCCACCAGTGACTGAGAGATGCTCAATACTGTGGGAATGAGGCTGCAGAAGCAAAGTGGCAGAAGGAAAGGAAATAATTTTGAATACGATCAGCAGCAACAAAACGTATTTAAGAGGCCCATAACCTCAGGTTTTCACTTGGGAAAACATTCAATGAAGTCAATGGGCACTTGTCCTACTAAGGAGATCAGCATTTGGCCAAGAATGCGCAAAAGACAACAAAGACAGGTGACAATGAGGGACAGCAAGGTAATGGGTAGGGAACAGCAAGGTAATGAGGGACAGCAAGGTAATGGGTAGGGAACCCTTCCTTCAGGCTGGGAGAAAGAAAGAATTGGAATGCCATCCAGCCTGAATGATATGCACAAGTAACTGGTTCCACTGATTAAGTTTCTCTGTCTTTAGAAGGTTTACTCCAGAAGTACAATATGTAGATGTAACTTTCAATTTGCATTCAGCAACTGATATCCATACTGAAAGGTGCAATGGCAAAGGAAGAGGTTCTGTGTTAAATAGATGGAAGAGAACAAGTTACGTAAGGCAATACAATCTGTTAGATCCAAATATTTTACATTCAGCATCTATAGAAACAACGTGAAACTGATTATGTATGAATGCAGATTATAAACCACATACTTAGTGCTTGCCAGAAATGAGTGTCAGCATGTCCACAGGCATTAACGGTCTGCTTGCCAAGAAACAAACAGCAACTGAAGTTCCAGTTTCTGAAACAGATTTCATATTGCAAAAATAGCTCCCATACAACCAGCTCAGTTTTATCCCGCATGTCGCAGGGCCAGGCCTCTCAGGACATGTTGGCACCTCCATGCCTCTTTTTTGCAGTAGGTTCTGGTGAAATCTTTGGCAACAAAAACTATAACTTCTGCAGCAGCAGAGAGCAGGTCACCATCTGTCTTCCAGTACCAAAGCAAGCACTGCAACAAGGGGGTTCATACTACCACCACCTTCCCCCTCCTCGCTTCTGTACTCCCAGGCCTGTATCTGTTGCTACGGTCACCAGATTTTAAGCTGTTCCAGCAGGGAGCAGTGTTCCCTCTAAACTGAGCACTTGGCCGGTCACCCTCAGAGAAATCCAAATACCATCCAGCTGATTAGCAGAGTGCCTACAGCCAGCAGCATGTCTCTCTACTGGTAGTGCACATCCACACACACATCGGTGTGCACAACAAATTTATTCCACACCAGCATGTAAAAAACGAGAGAGAACACTGCCAGGCAGTGTCTTTATGTGTTTATATGGTGCCTACCATAACAGGCTGATGATTGCTGATAGCGGGTCCCCAGACCCTGCTGCAGTACAAAGAAGTAAATCATAATTGAAGCCTACAGAGCTTGATTAAGTCAGACAAAAGGTGGAGGGAGCGGGAGGCGGAAATCATTCCGTTCACTACAGTCTGTAGCTTGCAGCCTGTCTGTGTTTAGGCTGAATGATTACAAATATAACATCTCTTCTCAATTCAACATATGTGCTACATCACACCTCTGTCTTTTAGAAAAGGCTCATGTAATCTATAATAGCTACCCTGTCTGTTCTTCTTCTTCATAGTTCATAATTACTGAGATAACTCCTCTACAAGCAAACCCCACCACTCTTACAAACTTTCCATCATGTCTTGTCTAACCTAGATTGTAAATTCCCTAAGGCCAAGGACTGCCAATGAAATCCTGGCCCTACCAAATGCACTGGGAGTTCTGCCATTTACCTGGTCGAAATGCACAAAAATCAAATTATCTGGGGTTGGCAATCAACCTCTGCTCGTCAGTATTGCAAGGAGTAAGGGAGCTTGACAGGAGAGTTTCTCCTGTCAACCTCCCCCGGTGAGAACGGCCAGGTGAGTCAACTAAAGATAAGTCAATTCTAGCTAAGCAAGTGCCAAGCTAGAACTGCACATCTACATTCGACTTCCCTGCCTAGTGTATACCTGGCCTCACTGTACCTATGTGATGCTTTGAATTGACTGAATAATTACATAGCTGTTACCAGTTGAAGTGGTGCTTCAACACAGGGAGGCCTAGTATTGACAGCTATTGACATGGTTTTTGACACTGTTATGTAACTGAGCCTTAATACAGTGCTGAAAATGAAGTCAGCAGCCAGTGGCCTATCTATGCTAGGACTCTGAGTGTTGCTAAAGTGTTAGCAATTTTAAAGGCCTTCTGACTTAAGACAAGACCATATATGATACTCTGTCAAGATATATGGCCCTTGACTTCAAGAGACTCTGGATCAGGCCCCTGATAAAGGCAGATCATATAAAAAGAAGCAGGCTGACCATGCAGCACAGGCCATCTTCCTATGCATTAATGCAAACAAATGTATTTCTGACATGCACCAGGAGGTGAACAAAATTTTGTTTGATAGTGATGGAGAGAGCACATTGGAAAAAAATATGCTAAAGCAACTGCTGAGCGCCACGTCTTGATGGCCAAAGATTTTGCCCTTGTAAATTAATACAATGGAATTCAGTGGTAGCTGGAATTTTCTGCAGCATAAGCCTCAAGTCCCACATGGTAAATTCAACAGAGGGTGAGTCTAATTTGTAAACCCTAGTTTTCATAAAAAGCTATGAAGTTCTCCAAATTGGAACTCTCAGTTCCCGTAGGCCAGTTCCAAATTCATATTGATTTACTGGCCCACTCTGTACCGACTGGCATCTCATGTTGTTAGTCAAGATCGCCTGAGTACGTCACCATCAGGCTTTTGGAAGTATATGCTGACCCCCATGAGTACATCACCCAGAAATACATATCAAGGATTCTCAGCCTCCTCGCTAACAAAGCACAGCTGTACCACAAAACCATACACAAAGACTGTGGGCTGATCCTGTGAGCCTCAGTCATAAAGTACATAGCAACTTCAAATGGAGCTCTGCCTAGAGTGAAGGCAGCAGGATTACACCATGTATATGGCCATGGGTCTGAGTCACACACCAGCTGTAGCTGGCAGGATATGGAAACTAGTTATATCTGCCAGCATACAGCCAGTCATAGGAATACACAAAATATACAGTAAAGTCTTTCCTATCCAGCATTCTATCATCTGGAACTCTCAAATAACCAGCATTTTAACCATAAGTTAATTTTAGTTACATTTTCCATAAGCATGGTATAGTGAAAGTAAATACAAATAAATACAGACAATACAGTATAAGTTGACAGTTTACAATGTTACTGTTGTTGGTAAATAAAGTACCCTGCCTACATTTTTGTTTCTTAATATCTAACCTTTTTTTTTCCCCTTCAGTGTTATGCATTGCTAGGTATACCTCTCTATTATCCAGAATATTTGAGTATCTGGCAACCTCCCAGGCCCAGGGCTGCCAGATATGAAAGAGTTTACTGTACGGGGATGCCTATATCCTGTGTAAAAAACATGCCTAATTTTTCCTAGCCACCCATTTTGATAAAACTGTACTCTTTTGTGGCTAAAGGTGATTTTAGCCTCCAGGAAAGTCACTGTGGCACCTCTTATGACCAATACAAAATTCACTTTTAGATTTTACTTCTATGGTATGAATACACCATAGGTCAATAGAGTTGAACTAGGCTGTAAAAATCAGTATGAACCTTGCTTGTAAATTATCAGCATTGTGCTCATTAAAATTAAATAAAACTTCATTAACTTGAACTAATGAATGGAAATAGACTCCAGTTTGCTGAGCTCTGTGAATTATCCAGTAACGAAGAACAACTCATAAACAGATCAAAGCTACTGTGTCACCAAACAGTACTATTGCCACTAAGTCCCCAATACCACTGTGTGCTGAGACCCACATGTTCTGCAGGAGCCAGTGGAAGCCAAACACGATGAGCTGTTCTCAGCCATTGGAACCCTTAAGGTTTAGGATCAAAGTTGTTCAAAACATCGCTGCACTGAAACTCTCTCCACTCAGTCATGTGCACATGATTGTTGTTATTACTACCCATCTTCCTCATTTTGTTTCACAACCCCCCCCCGCCCCACACACACACACACAGAGAGTAATTTGTTTTCCCCCCCCAGTATTTACATGCATCAAAACCTCAGGAAATGTTGGATGACAAATGAAAGAAAGATGAACTCATTTATAATGAAATGGGTTTCTCCAGAACTCTCCTTTCTAGAGCTGATTTCATAGGAAAAATATATTTTAATGCCCTAACACAACAGAGAACATATCAGACCAAGTCCCTGAAACAGCACTTGTGCTTATGTGGAGCAAAGCCAAAAGTCTGCTCAGGCATTCAAAAAAGTGCAAACTATCAGTTGCGACTCTCAGTATTCAGGACGGAATGGGACACCAAAGAGCACTAAACTGCTATTGAAATCCAGAGAAAACCACTCCCATCGACTTCAACAGGTGCTGCAGCAGGCCTAAAATGCCGCATCCTGCACTCTCTGCAGTATTTAGATCTGCGGTTTATAACCTCACCCCTCTCTGTGTCAGCCCGCAGCACAAACCAGAAGTTCAAGTCAATGTTGGGTGCTTAGTAATTTTGTAAGTTGGACCGATTTTTCAGCTGCCAAAGTGTGAACTTAGAAGAATAATTTGAGGCACCCAGTTCTGAAAATCTTGGCCTCTTCTCTCTGTTACATTGTTTTCTTGTCTGGCTTATTACAAAACACAGTAGCTAACTGAATAGGCTAGAACATGGCCTAATTTAGACAGCACACTGACACACACACTAGGAGGCGGAGAGAGGGGAACATCTCTCCCCTGTCCCTCACAAGTAGTTTATATGGCCTTTTAATAACCTCACAAACTGTTCATAATCCCAGAATAGTTCCTCATACGATTTGAAATAAGCAACCCATCAACATTTTCTCAAGCTGCTCTGTTTTGGGGCCTTTCATACTGCTTTGATATGGTTCAAAAAGCAACTGTGGGAAAACATCTAAGTCTCCAGGAGTTAGACATGAGAACAATCCAGAGTGGTGACCGATGAAAACACTGCAATGACTCTCTGCAGGAAGAGCTGCACTGTAATATAGATTTCCTGTTGTTTCAGATGTGACTTTTTCATTTTGCAAGTCTCCCCTTTGAATGGTGTATTTTTCTTAACGGCTCTTTTTTTTCCTTCTGAGGTTTCCCTCCATCTCTTCCCTGACTTTCCCAGAGGTGTTCATGCTTTCTTCCATTTGAAGACAGAGCAAGCAGTCTCCTTTCATGCCAGCATCGATATGCAAACCAACTGACAAGATGTGCGGCAAACTCCTCCTTAACTCAAGGCCATGAACACCAACTACAAGCAGCGCCACCCCTTGGGTAAGACAAATCAGGTGACGTGCTGGGTGCCATGCTTTGCAGGGTGCTACACTTCAGTGTGCGTATGTTGTCATGACTAGGCCTCAGCAGGGATTCCAGTCAGCCTTGGCCTGCCAGCTCCCAGCACACTAGTGCCACTGGAAGATGTCAGCTCCACGCTGATCCATTGCCTTCCATCCCAGACTCCTCCCTTTTCCAGGGCACCTTGCCCCCAGCACCTGTTCAGGAGGGAGCCCATACAGGCTGATTTGTCCTACATCCTCCTGGGGATGGCCCTGACTACCAGGTCCACCAGACATCCACTGACTAAGGGTGGTCCCAGATACCAGCACACGTTCTAATGCCTACTCTGAAATCAATAATACTTCAGATTTTTTCTTTAAAAAAATTCCTGGTTCAAAGTAACTTTTCCACATAAAATGTAACATTAGTCTGAGATATTACTTCAATGTAACAGAGTTTGTCTTGAATGCAGCATTTACATATGAATTTCAGTTGACAAATACAAGCAATCATTAACTCCATTTTGACGAAGCTAAATCACAGGGTGGCAAAGTGAGTTGCCTATGGCCACAAATTAAGTCAGTGGCAGAGATGAGACAACGAACTTAGAGCACTTGACTCTCTTTCTCACTCTGTCCTAGTGGACTGTCCATTGGCATGTTCACAAAAATAAACAGAGACATGCACTACTGCCTTATGATTCTGATGTTTTCTTAGTGGCTACGGATTGAAAGTATCAATCATTTTGCTAACATTATCTAATCTTGTAAAAGCCCTAAAGAAAAGGAATAATGAACTAACCTGTCTCCAGTTAATGGCATAATGGTCTGTGCTTGAGTAGAAAACACAATGAAGGATAATCTCATCCGGGGGCTTTAAAAAAAAGAAAAGAAAAAAAACCCTGCAGTTTAGACAAATGGAAAGAAAGCCTTGTACAGTATATCCCGCCCTTGTTTTTGCTCTCTTTATCAGTAATATTTTAACCTCTTATTTGCAAAGCATACACTTTTGAATTACAAACCAAGAATATGCAGAAGGAAAAAAGAAACTGAAGAGCTGTTTACTTCTTGTGCTCATACCTTTCTTGCACTGATTCACTGCAAAATTCAGAAGCAAACTTGTTTGCTTTCTTGCTTTGTCATATGTTGTAGATAAAACCAAGTTAAGCTGACGTATTTAACATCAAAAATTCAGGCACAGAACTGCTATCTGTATATTGCAACAGAATGGGGCTTCAGATTTTTAAGGCATGCATGCACATTTTTGTACTGACCCCACTACAGGTGCACATTCAACTTGGAGATTTGTGCGCACACATTTTTGCACATGTACAATTCTAATTTACACACTTGCATTGGTTGTTATGGGCATAAAACTTGGATTTGCACAAAAGTTTGAGCCTGACATAATTTATTATGTTTGGATCAAATTCTTATCTGGTGTGAGGAGGCACAACACTAGTAATATTAAAATAGCAGCACCCACTTATTCTAGGTTTGATATTGGCTATTTTATTTAAAACATTAATTGCAATTTCCTCAATGAGCGAGTTCCAATGTTCTTCATAGATACTGATAACAGCTAAAAGCAATTCTCTCAAAAGGATTATTGGGCCATACACATTATGCCAAAATCAGCAATAAAACCGAAACACTATTTAGCAAGGGATCTGTCTGTTCCCTTGATGTCCATTCTTAACCCCTACTAATATTAAGTAGGTGTTATATAACAAACATATATGAAGACAAGCCCTCCTCCTCCCCACGCCAAGACAAACTGATGCGGTCGATGGCCTAGACAGTGACGTTTGTAAAATAGATTCTAACGGCATCTCATTTCTCCTTTTCGAAATCATAACATTTTAATTCCTAAATGTATTTTAGAAATAGATCTTGAAATTATGAGTTATGATATTTGTGTGTCTGACTATATTAGCTTAACATTAATAAAGATCAGGAAATAATCCGTATAACGTGAATGATCTTAGTTCATGTATGATAACTCCAAAAAAACCCACGTTTTTATCACAAGCAGAGAAACTATAGGGTGAATGTGACAGATCTGCTGCAGTCTACTTTGATTTAAAACGCTGCCCTAGTCCTTTCACTCCTGTTTTGCCTCAAGGAAAAAAAAAAAAAAAAAGACAGACTTAAGCCTTTAGTCCATTTAGTTGTCACATGCAGTTGTCAATACAATGCTTCAGATAACATAAGCAGTCAATAAGAGGGATCTTTGTATTTGAGATGTAAATCCTTTATGTTACCTCTCAGCTATAAATGGGTTTGACTACTTGAATTGCTCATTAAAAATACATAAAACATCCTCTGCATGAAAGATCCTTATTTTCATTGCACTATCCAAGCACTCACTCTATAGTGATGTGCGGGAATATATTCACATACATGCACAGATCCCATGCCATGTCGTGCACATGTAACACAGGAAATGAATGTGTGATACTGCTGCTGCAGGCCTACATCCTGACAATGAATCAAAACAGAAAAGACGTATTGCTCACACTGGTATCTTGTAATTTTTAGAATGAAACCTGTTCAATGTTTTCACCACATGTAAACTGAACAGCTTTAGAACAACTACTACACAACTCTGCTGTTCTTTCCATACCTAATATTTTGAAATGGGAAGGGAGCTGGTAGTTTATAGTGAAGGACACTACACATTAGTTGGCAATATAAAAGAGCCTTGGTATGGGTGTAAACTGTTTAGAAAAAAAAATCAGGATCATCTACTCTGTCCCCTGCAGTTGACACAGCCAGACCACATTCTAATCCAGCTGTTGCAAAAGGGTGTGTCACTTGGCTGCAACTGAGGATACACTAGTGGCTTTGTAATGAACGGACTTGCCCTTTTCACCATGAACTGAAAGGAGGAATGGCCAAAGCCTCTTGAGAGTCTCTCTCTCTCTCTCTCACTCTTTTAAAAATTACAAAATGACTTTCAACTTTGTTACCCAGGCTTCTTTTCCATGTAATTTGAGTTCAGCGAGATGGATGAATACACTATTTAATTATGCAACTCTTATTCATGTTCTCTTCATTAGCTGGCCAAGCTTACAATTGCCTAGTGTATTTCATTTTCCGCAGGAAAAAAATTAACTCCCGTAATATCCTGTATCTGTGGGTTATTTTTTACAGGAAGGTGTTTTATTACACTAATTCCTAATTTAAAAAAAGAAATACAGCAAGCCAATTTATAACAGTGGCATTTGTCAATAGAGAAGAAATCTTATTTATAAATAAAGTTTGTTGCATGTGCACAAGTCACATTCACCTGGCACAAACTTTAAACAAATACCTGCACTTTAAAAGCAAAAGCTTTCCTTCACTTTTCGATTGGACAAAATATTCACTTCAAATTTCATGTTGTCGTTATCATGATCTCTAAAATTAGGGTAATACTAAATTCAAAAAAGTAATATATCAGAAACAACTGATGCTATTTATGTGAGATGCAATGTTAAAATACAAAACCTAGTCAACTATAAAAATAAATTAAGGATCCAATAGTAAAATGTTAATCTGCAAGCATCTTTAAATATGTTCTAAATAAACATGGTGACATCATACAATCAGAGTTCATTGTCCACTCTACTTGAGCATTAAAGTTCCAATGCTTACTATGCTTATGAAATATTTACAATCAATAGCCTTCCAAAAAGGATGCGTTTTGTAACATACCCCAGTGTCAATTAAAAGCAGAAACTACCAAAAGGAAAACATACCTCACAAATCTGTCTGTGAGCTGTTTCACAAAATCATAGATCTCGATCCAGTTCTGTGCTACACTCCCAGATCTGACAAGAAAACAGATTAGTATGTCTTAGCTCAGGGAACCCAAGTAATAAATATTACAACTTAAATATTTCTTTCCATTTAATATTTTTCAGGAAGAGAGGAGGAGGAAGTGGTATTACAATAATACATTCCTATATTATTTCCAGTGATTTCCAGTAGGTTCATAGTGGTTCTGCCATATCATCTTCCTGTGACAATCTGTCAAGCTACCGCATTCATTTAGCATATGGCACAATACAGGGAAACTGCACATGACAGTTTTGAGATAATGTGCTTCTCTGTGATTCCCAGGTCCACAGATTAAAGCAGTAACTATTGATATCACAAACTGAGGGTCTGCATCTCATCAATCTACCTTACTGCTATGAAAGTGGCACACTATGAACAAACTTATTTCTCCCAGAAGCGGGATGGCAGACAATTCCAATGACTAGAGCTGGTCAAAAAATGTCTGTGGCACAGTTGTCTGTCAGAAAACAGTCAAAATAAAAAATGTTTTGTGGAAATATGTCCATTTCAATAAAAATTTGCATGGGAAGAGGTAAAATAATTCATTTTGATTTTCTTTTTCTGTTTTGATCATTATTATTATTTATGTCACTACAATGCCGAGGTACCCTAGTCATGGGCCAGGGCCAGTGCACAAGGCACTGGACAAACACGGAACAAAAAGACTTGTCCCCGCTCCAGCACACTTGCAATGTTGAGATGGTTCATTAAAGTGAAAATGTTTCATTCTGACTTTATCGTTTCAATTAATTCTCTTTCAGCTTCTCTTTCTGGCTACAGAAGGTCAGAGGAGCTCATGATTCTTTGCAACTTTGTAGTACAAGTTCACCAGTCTTGCAGTTCCAGTCCCTTTCTCTTCAAACTTTTCTTTACGCAGTCATTCCATCCCAAACTTGGTCTTCCACAGCCTTTCTTTCTGTTTTCGTCCTCCAATCCTGTCTTTGCTGATCCTCTTCCATTCCTATCCTACTTCCACCCCACTTCAACCCTGTACTCGCCAGTCTACCACAGAAAAACAAATCCATGTTCACCTTTCCTCTAATTTCTTCAATGCACATTCTATGTAATTCTGCCTACCTGCCATTTTCCTCAGTACATTATTTTCTACTACTTGTATCATCTTACCTTGCATTAAGGCCCACTGTTTCCAAAACAAACCCACGCAATTCACACTTTCCTGTCAGTTTCTTACTCAATTGTCAGTTACACAGTATTTCTGCTGCTTTTTTCACTACTGCCCATGTACACTGGATATTTTTCTTTTCAGCTCTCCTGATCTCTCTCAGATGGCACAAAGTACTTCCCAAGTACACAAATTCTTTCTTGATTCAGCTTCTCTCCTGAAACTTCAATCAGCAGGTCTTCTTCCACTTTCTCTACTTCAATAACTCCTGTCTGCTTTGTGTTTTCAAAACAGAGATCTTTTTTGTATGGCGTTAAAATATTAAAAATAAAATATATTTGTATGTGGTAGTAAACATAGAATGATACTGCAATACTTGAACCTTATGGGAACAAAAAGGGTTTGCTACACCAAAATTAAGTATTTTGACATTACTGAAATGGAACATTATAATGGCTCTGAATCACATTCCCCCCCCCCCCCCCCCAGAGTTTTTATTCTGTGGGCCTGTTCGCTCTAGTTTGGATGGAAATCAAATTTCAGAATGTCAGACTATTCCAACTTTACAGATAAACAGTTTCCAGTTAGAGCTCAGATTGCTCTTGGCAAAAGAGCACAAGCATCTACACTAGGCCTCAAGGCAGATATTGTCACCACCTTTCAGGGCAGGGAAATTCAAACCTCCAAAGACAATGCCAAACTGAGTTAATTAGTCATCTACAGCCACTTCCCCATATACCCTGTGGTACTCTCAAAAGAACTAAACACATAACCCCTTTTCTATTATTTATTTACCATATTTTGCTATAACTAACTGACACACAAAGTTGGAGGTAACCTCACCACACATCTGGTCACCCACACAGACAGACAATGCCACTTGCACATCTCACCGACAACAGCCCACAGGCACAAACTTTACTCGTACGATCCTCTACAACCACACACATACAAACAACCCCAACAGCCCACCTATACACCACAAACAGAGGAGGGACCAAACTCATCCACTCCACCCACCCCAAGTAAACCTCATACAGGCACAAACACACACACACACGCATGACACTTCTAAACAGACATGCACACCCAATTACACACAACACAGAAAATGTACACCAACACTTACAGAAAGAGACATCCACTGATCATCTACACTCCTGCAAACATAGACACAACCCCACCATCTCATCCCTACTGCAACATGCAGACACTAACCCTTCCTCCACGCCCTCCCCCAGTTACACTCACAACATACCCCTCACAAAGGGAGACAGGCCCAGCTATACCTCCCTAACGAGTCACATGTCCCAAATACACACCAAGAGACACACGCATACCTACATCCTCATATAGCGACACCCATCCCATATACTCACAAGCCCTCCAACCACACCCCATAGAGACAGTCACATCCCACCTACATATACACTAACTATACCCCCACACAGACACGCATGCACATCCCCATGAAGAGAGCCACCCCCAACTACCGACACTGGCATTAGGAGTACAGGGTCTTAGGTTTGAAGTGGTTTCATCATGTAAAGGACTAACAGGTTGGTTCAATGGCTCTCAGCACCTCCACTATACAAGTTGGCCCAGAGCCCTCACCTACAAAGCCCCACAGAGAGACAAGTAATTCGCACCTACCACCCCACAAAGACACACACACCCTCCCCTACAGCCCCATGCAAACACACACACACACACACCACTCTCCCCGACAGCCCCACACAAAGAGGCCATGCAGTCCCCACCTACGTCCCCTACTCAGGCACACACCACCTACTCCTCCATGCAAAGAAATACACACCCCTCACCTACAGCCCCCCCACCCCCCACCGACAGCCCCACGCAGACACGCGCACAGACACACACTTCCAGGTTGACACACACGCCCCGTGCCCGCCGCCCCACTCACTTGTCCAGCACGAAGTAGAGGTCGAAGGCCCCGTGGCAGGAAGGCTCGTCCTCGACTTGGGCGGCCGCCGGCGGCAGCAGCAGCACCAGCAGCAGCACCAGCAGGAGGTAGAGCAGCCGCTGGACCGCCCGGCGGGGCCCCATCCCGGCCCGGCCCGGCCCGGCCCGCTGCGCTCCGCAACCCGCCCGGGCAGCCAGGGGGAGCCGGCGCGCGCGGCGGCGAGCGAGGGGCGCTCCCAGGACAAAGGGAGGGAGTCGCTGCAAACTCTTGGCGGCTCCCGGGGCCTCCGCCACCCGCGGCAGCAGCTGCGTCTCCTCCTCCCGGGCTGGGCTGGGCTCGGCTGAGCGGCGCTGCCCGCTCCTTCCCTCCGCGCCCGCAATGGCGACCCCTGGCCGCCGCCGCGCCTCCCCCTGCAGCACAAACTTTTCGCTTGCGGGCCAACGGGCGCCTTTTGTGCGCTCAGGATGTGAGTAATGGGCGCGCTGGTTCCGCTCGCGCCGCGGCTCCCCCCCCGGGCACTGGCAGCTCCTGGGACGCAAGGCGGAGGGGTTAAAAACCAGGCGACTCCGGCTGGGCTGCGGCAGGGGTGGGGAGAGGGAGTGGCTCTGCCCCCCCCCCCGCCCCCATGCGCTTCTAAGGGAGCGAGGCCAGGATCAGAGGCGCCTGCCTTAGGTTCAGCGGCCGCATTGCAAAAAATAGACGTATCCCTCAGCCCCGGGCTGGGAAAATGTGCTCTGACTTTGCGTGTCTCGGTCACACCGCGCTGGAACTCGACCGCACAAGGCGTCCCAAGAGCCCGGAGTCAGGGGCTGGGGTTGTTTGTTTTTAAATCTGTGCCATGCGACCACCAGAAGCCGGGCAAAAGTCTTTTTGTGGTCACCCAGGAGGGTAACTTTTTTTCTTCCTAAGAGTTCCATCCTGCTAGATGCTGAGCACAGTGGCCCTGGTCCCCAGGCTTCAAATGGAAGCAAGTGAGTTAAGTGAGTTAAAGCCTCAACAAAACAAAGCAGCTGAAATGTAGCACTTTGAAGACTAACAGAATGATTTATTCGGTGGTGAGCTTTCCTGGAACAGACTCACTTCTTCAGATCCTATCAAAATGAAAAAGCAGTCATGTCGCACTTTAAAGGCTAACAATGTGCTACACGACTGCTTTTTTTTTTGCATTGATAGTATACAGACTAACACCACTATCTCTCTGTCACTATTCTTCAGATCCTATTAAGCTTGCTGGGGTGTAGGGCAGTAACAAAGGCCTGCTGTGTCTGTCTGTCCTTGGCCATTCTCTCCAGTGTGTCGCAGTTGTAGTTCATTCTGTTCGTGTCTACCTCAACAGTATGCCGCCCTGTTGTCTTGGGCCTCCCACATTTCAGTTGTCCTTCAGGCATCCAGTGAAGTACTATCTTTAGAGTGATGCCTGCCTCCCTTCTCATCAGGTGCCCTATCCATCTCTAGCATCTTCTTGTGATGATAGTGGTCATGTCCTTCTGGTGGCATCACAGGAGCAGGTTGTGTTTGGAAATTCTCTTTGACCAAAAGATGTGAAGTATCTTGTGAAGGCTAGTGGTGAGAAAGGACAAGACCTTGGCAAGGTCACACTGTCATCCGCCAGCACTCTGAGCCATATAGTAGTGTTGATACGACACAGCTCTGGTACAGCTTAACCTTGGTGTGGACTCTGTACTGTGTAGATCTCCATACATTGTTCATACTTCTGAGGACATTTCTGGCTTTGCTTAGTCTGCTCTGGATGTCACAAGGATGAAGAAGCAAGGGAGTGCTTAAGTCCTGCCCCTGATCAGGCCCTGTAGTGGTTGTACCTTGCAATCTTACCTGTATTAGGAGCTGCTCTTCAGGCTGTCAGAATTTCAAGCAAGAGTGCAATAGTTGGGTATTCACTTTTATTTCTACTATAACAACAAAGCTCTAGAGGTTCTTGACGTATTTTACATAGCCCTGAGAGTTATTGGATAGTGAGAAGCCCAAGCGTTCAAAAAATCATGGAGGATTTTCTAACTGATTTTGTTATTTTTGGCTTCCAGGCCTGCTGGGTTCACAAAGTCAAGTTCTTCACTGCAACCATGAGGCTAGGGAACTTATGTTTCCAAAATGAATGGTAATGACTGCAGGAGAGAACATGGTGAGATCCATGGTGACTTTGCAAGAGAGGGTAAAACTAATCATATTTTAGAAACATTTTAAACCCCTACTAATAATGAAAATCTTCTTTTTTCAGACATTTCATTATAGCATTGCCATCTAGAAGGGTAGAAATTTGGTCCCAGAGACCATTAGTCATTACAGTCATGGAGGGGATGATGTCCTGGTAGCATAAAATCTAAGCCAATTCAGCAAGATTTGGGACTTAAAATAATGTGTCAGAGCACAGGTGTATGCTGTCTGCCAGCTGATCAGATTTTACTACTGACAGACTGGAATGCCAGCTTGCTACAGCTTAGTGTCTCCATATGCAGATGCCCAATTTAAGATATCTTAACTGGGTTGGTGTCCGGCACATCCTGAAAATCAGGATTCACCCAAAAATTAAACAATTAAATCTCTTAAGCACTAGAAACTTTTATGAATTTATAAAATTATAAATTTAAGATACACACACAAGTACTATGACTGTTACTATTGTCCCATCTACAGGTGAGCTAGAGCAGATAGAATCTGGTTCCTTTATACTCCGCAAACTGTAACCACCCAAATATGATAAGATACTGTATAGTTAATTAATACAACTTCCAAAAGTGAATGAATTTGGAGATGCATTAAGGCATGGCATTCTTTTGAATGCTAAATGAGGAACAAATATTCAATTTACCCATAGGGTGACGGATTCACGGTGAACATGAGGTGTTTGTAAAAAGTGTCATTTTATACCACAAGAATGTTACATTTTAGATTTTTCTTCATGAGATTTCAGAGTTTTACAGAAGTTCAGATATCATTATTAGTCCTAAAATACTATCAGAAGGTTAGTGTGCATATAATACATATGAGATACTAAGGGTAACTGGATGTAAAAGTCTGTCCATGTGAGAATACCATATCAGGAGTAGTACTGTGTGAATCTAAGTTATTGCAGAAGTTGAAAATAAATCAATCTAATGAATTAATCTAACTACAATTGCTTTGTTTTGTTTTTTGAGATTCAGCTACAGCCCCTTCAGACTAAGGTCAAAATTACGGTTTCATTCTCTCAGGAACACCACTGCCTTAATGCCTCTCCAAATTAAATTTAACAGCGTTTTATCTGATCTGTATTAATGCAGGAAGAAGGCCAAATTCAATCTTGGTGCATACCAATGCAATGCTACTGATGTCAATGAAGTCATACTGGCTTACTGCATTAAATCTAGCCCTTGGCTTAAAGGAGCTGTGGACCTTCGATGAGGCCCAAAATGAGCATTCCCTCTTAAAATACATATAAATGTTTTAGAAATGTGAGCCTGTCTGTCCATCTGTGAGTCCATTGTTCAAGAATGCCTCCTAAATGGTAACAGCTAGGACCACCAAATTCGATAGGAAGCTTCCTCTTATCATAACTTAAAGCAAGGCCAGGGTTTGGTTGCGTCAGCTTAATGGGAGGTGCATGGAGTGCAACTGTTTCATATCAAACTTAAGGGATGGGTGTGAAAGCAGGGACAGTTATAATGAGTGACCACGGGGGGCAGCAAGCACCCCAGTGATCACGCACTGGCCAGCAGCACCCATCACCCCAGCGTGTCCCTGGGACAAGCTGCCAGCCACCTTATGGCCCTGCCATGGAGAGTGCCGATGAGCAGCCTGCATGGCTGGCGCTGGCCATGCAAGAAGCCAGTGGCTGCAGTGCATTGCCCCCACCCTTGTGTTTTCCCATCAGGAGCACCCAGCAGGTGAAGTACTTGGCCCACCAGCCCAGAGAGGGGCCAGCGGACTGGGTGTGTGCTACCCGGACCTCCCTGCCCCCTTCCCTGAGACCTTAACCTGGGCAGCACTGGCTAAGTCTACTAGTATATTAAATTGTGGCTTCCCAATAAAACATGGTTGATGTAACACTGACTTCCAATATCCTGTTTGCTCTGTTAAATAAACTGGCCAAAATCCTGTCTTCAGTTTAAATTCCACATTCAGTCATTAAGCTATATCAAATAGTGAAGATCTAGAGGAATATGGAATGCTTCAATGTTAATAGGTGTTGGAAGACCAAAGCCCGATGACTCTAACTGACAGACAGTTGCTCTGAAATGAACAGCTGCTGTAGAATCAGCAAGGAGTCCTGTAAAACACACTTAGTCAGATGCCTGGAAATGATGTGTCTGATGAACTGGTTTGTACCCGTGAAAGCTTATGTCCATATAAATCTGCCAGTCTTTAAGGTGCCGCAGGATTCCTCATTGTATTTTCAAATACAGATGAGGACAGCTACCCTCTGAGACCTGCTATAGAATGTCAGATGCTATTTGTAAGCAATTTACCACACTAATTTTGTTTCCATCTATTGTCAAATAAGTTATTGTGAAAGAAACCTCTGTCCCTGATGAGCAGGAGTCTGTAGGGCTTTGTGACTGTTATGAAATTGAATTTGTATGGAACATTTTTACGTGCTGGTAAGTGTGACTATAGATGTGACATTACTGGCAATCTATAAGCTCCATTTGTTCCCCAGATCCTAAATCCTTTTTACATTTAAAATATTTTTGATGCTTTGATTTCTGAGCCCAACTATTTTGTTTCCATTTCCATGATATTTGTTCCATTTGGGTTTTCAGGAGGCTTTCATTTGTCTCTAGGGTACAATTACTAGTCCCAATTTATAAACCCCACCTAATTTCCCCATTGCAATCAATCTTCACTTATAACTTCTCCCTTTGGTGTTTTACATTTTCCATCCGTTAAAACTTGGAAGATTCTCTTTGAGTAAATACCATTTGCAGAAGTTCTAACTTATTTAAACCTGTGTAATAACATTGCCTGCAATGGGGCTATGGAGGTCTAAAAGATGGAATGTTTTAACCAATAACTTACTACTTAGTAATATTTGCTTTTTATATGGAGCTTTTCAGATGTATGTCTCAAAGCACATTAAAATGAGAGATAGACATCATTATGTTCCTTTCACAGATGGACAAAGCGAAACACAGGACAGATAAGTCACCCAGGATGATACAGTACATCAGTGGCAGAGTCAGAAATGGAACTAGGTTAGGGTGCCCCAATATTTTTTCATGGCAATGTGTTCTGGATATGAATAGGCATACCTTGAATATACTTTATGCAAATTGGAGTACGGGACTTATCCTTGGAGATCTTGTTATCCCTTGAATATGTATATTCTATTTGTGTGCATATATAATTCCTGGATATTAAGTCAGAATTAAGAAGTATAAGCCCATTTATATATCTAGATGTGTAGGTGAAGGTCATTAGCAGTACTCTGGGAACTTAATGGCCCAGTGTTCAAGATAATGAAGTGTGATGGCCTCTCGAGGTCCCTTCCAGTCCTAGTATTCTATGATTCTATGAATAGTGTTTTTCCTGAAAGCGTGGATTATGGTTGTCCTTTAAAGACATGTCTCCCTGCCACCGGTTGCAGGAATTCATCTTACATTTTGTAGTTTTCCACAGGGAGAGAGGGAATTGAGCAAAGGCTTCCCACCTTGGGGAAATTCTACATAAGGAATGGGAAGCAAACAAGGATTGTCTTCAGCTGGCTTCACAGACTGCTCCTCACCCTGAGAGGACACATGAAAACACCAGCAAATAAAAGAACACTAAGGATGGGGTGGAGAGAAACTGCTAGACCAGGGTCAGAAAAAAAGGTCAGCCCTGGTCTCAGAAGGACTTTGCTTGAAATAAGAAATAGGGTGAAAATGTATGGTTTGTAACAAAATCTTAAGTGTATTAACCTTAGTTGACCAGTTTTATTTTGCTTAATAACTTATTTTGATCTGTCTGTTACCACTTGCAATCACTTACATCCTACTTTTTATACTTAATAAAATCATTTTGTTTATTGTTAAATCCAGTGTAAATAACTGGTACTTGGGGGGCAGGGGAAGCAACGGTGTGTGTCTCTCATTCATTGATAAATGGGGCCAATTTTATGAGT
Source organism: Carettochelys insculpta (assembly GCF_033958435.1). Lineage (NCBI taxonomy): Eukaryota > Metazoa > Chordata > Testudines > Carettochelyidae > Carettochelys > Carettochelys insculpta. Next base: position 125,826,843 of record NC_134140.1, on the reverse strand, counting down.
TTGCTCTGTTTAAAACTTTTATACAGGTAAGACTGATTTATCTAGGGGCTTGGTCCCTTTGGGACTATGCATCTCGGTGCTGTGCCAAGTCCCTTTGACTGAGCCTTCCTAGAGCTGAGCTGTTCTCAGAGTCTGTGTTGCTCTGCTGTGGACTGTGACCCCAGCTCTGTGCTTTTGCTAGGGAAAAACCAGATCTTCTGGCTCAGCAGGACAAGGTGGTGAGATGCCCCAGAATGGTGGGCTCAGTGGTATGATCAGCCATCGGGTGACAATCTCAAGGGGATCTCTGGGATCCAACCAGTCACAGAACCCTCATAGTTGGCTAGAAAGGAATGTTCTCAGCACAGAGTGCCTTACATTAGACACCTCACAAACCTTGCTGTGCCTGTTCCAGGTTGCAGAGCTGTCCACCAAAAGCTCTTTCGGCTCCAAATCGACACAAAATGCCAAAGCCAAAAATGTACCTTAAAACCACCTTTGCTCTGCCTCCACCTGGGGCTGATCCTGTGCTTGTTGCACTGTGATGGAGCATACACTCTCACCCCAGATCTGAGAACCAGCCCAATGTCCTAGCAGTGGGACCACAGGGCCACCCTTCAGATAAATCAACATTCATCCTAGCGTGTGAAACACGAGACATCTATTGTTCATGAGCAATTGCATATTGTATATTGTAATACATTCAGGGGAGAACTTCATCTTTTATACTTCTTTCTCACGAAGCTCGACATTAAAGTGCCATGGCTGTTGCGAAAGGGCTGCCCACCGCAAGCTTACACAATTGAAACTCTGCTATGCTGTTTGCATAAGCACTGAAATATAACTCAAAAGTACCCAGGCAGTCTGAGCATTTAGATAAATGTCACTGAGAGAGATCCGAGTTAATTATACTGCATTATCAATTGACATTTTTACCTCCATTGACTTTCTCTGATCTTTAATTAATATCTTCCTTGTTCATACATGGTAGTACACAAAAAGCATTACACTAACCATAAGCTAACGAAGTGGATGTCTTTAATATCCATCATTTCCTTGGCACTTCTAACACAGCAGTTTCCCCCACTGAACTGATAGTCAGAACAGTGGGACTTCACACGGAATTTTAAACGGTGTTCTTGTTGGGGAGCGCAACACAATTCCATGCTTGTTAGATCAAACAAACAGGATGGCATCAGGGACAAGAGAAATTATGAACTACAGACATAGTAACAAATACTATTTCTTATGAAAAGGGTGACTTTGGGCTTGCAACTTACTGTCACCATTCTTCGTATGTAATCATATGCCACAGGGCAATCTTAAAGCTAGTCAAAAATTAGCCATTACCACAGGAGGGGAAAATATATACCAGTCTTATTAAATTTCTCTGCGTGTGTAGTTTGAGCACAAATTCAGCAGTACGAGCAAAGTGCCTGTATCAGACAGAAATTAATAAATCAGATAATGAAAACCAGCTTTAACTATCCATGATATGATTCACACACAGAGCTCAGGCCTGTCATCTCATGTACCCTAAACTGCCATGGGCTGTGGGTTGCACAAGTATAGAATAGAACCTCAGTATAACAATAGTCTATTCCCATAAACATGCACAACTTCAGCTGACTTCAGAAGTTTGTCCAAGAGCTACTTAACAATGCATCAGAGCCCAAGTTCATTAAAAGCTAAAAGCTAGTGATAATCGGTCCAACCATGACCCCTGGATCCAGGGAAGGAGTGACCCTTCCCACGTTGACCTGTTCTCTCTGCTGTCAGTATTCTGTCCATTTCCCATACGCACACACAGGAAAATTAAAAAGGATTAAGGAATGACTAGCCTCTGCTTTATCACATAACTAACAAAACTAGGAGAAGTTTTAAGTATGTACAAATGGCTGTTTTTATAATCAATTAAACCTAAGAAATGCTGAGGCTGGTCTTTATCACTTCAGCTGCATTATGAACTAGAATTTAATGTTCCAGACAATGCATATTACATGTTATCATCAAAATAATGGTGCAAAATCAGTCCTCAGTGCTATAGAACCCAATCTGGAGGCCCAGGAATTTTGCTCTGAACTGTGAAACATCTGATGTATTATCCAGTTTGTCAGGAAACCTTATTCCAAATGCATTTGACTATCCATATACTGACCTTTCCTGCCAAGTGAATATCTACAGTAAACTCTTTCATATCTGACAGCCCAGTTGCCAGATATTCAAATATTCTGGGTAATAGAGAGGCATAGCTAGCAAAGCATAACACTAAAGAAAAACAACATTAGATATTAAGAAGCAAGCAAAAAATGTATGCAGAGTGCTTTATTTACAAACAACAGTGGCATCGTACACTGCAAACATACTATATTAGCTATATTTATTTGAATTTTCTTTCACTATAATGTACTTATGAAAAACTAAATTAAAATTTACTTATGGTTAAAATGCTGGTTATTTGAAGTTCCAGAGGATAGAATGCTGGATATGAAAGATTTTTCTGTATTATGCCGTCTTGTTTTCTTGTTTCCAAGTGTTTGAATTCTTTTTTACTCTTTGCCTTTGCTGAAGCGATAGATGAGTCAAGCAAGTTTTGTTGAAGTGGTTGAATTATGCAAAGATGACCACTTACATGCATAAGAAAAGCACATGGCTGCTTCCAATGTATACAAGAAAAGCACAGGGATGTCCCTTTGGTTCCTTTTACAGCCCACACAATGTCCAGAATTGTAATTCACAGAATTTATTCACCAGTTCCCCACCATCACCTCCCCAGGAATCACCCAGTTCACAAATATTTTTGGACTTTCAAAGTCAGATGAATGTACCTCTTTAAACATCATACCATTCAGTCCAATTGAAATAAATGTTACTGGCCTTGCAGGGCTTTTTGCACATAATCATCAGATAAAAATGCTTTTTCTTTCTAATAAAAAAGTTGGTGTGGCCAAATTCAGGAATGGTGCAAAATATGATGTAAAGTAGACTTCCTTACAGTTACCAATGCCCAGTGAACTGATGATTCAAGCAATTCTAAGCTGTGTAGCTCACAAGTCGAGGAGCCCAGAAGAAGATGCAGTTTGAAGTGAATAAGGAAGATGGCTACTACACGCCACTGGAACTTAGGACTCATTTCTGCTACAGAATTCATGTGTGACGTTGGACAACTCACTCAATCTCTTTGTGCCTTGGTTCTAAATCTGTAAAATGGGTACAATAATACTTCCTTTCTCCCACCCTCTTGTCTGTTGTGAATGGAAGATCTTTGAGGTAGGGATTTTCTCTTACTAGTTGTAGAGGAGCTTATCTCAATAGCGCCGTTATGTCAATTCTGTCCTCAAGGGTAAACAAATAAATATACGTAATAGACAAACACTGCACACTTTCTTTCTGTTCCTCAATATGAAAGTTAAATTCATTGATACTTGTCAACATAATTCCTTAAAGGGCTCAGTAGTGTGCTATTTAACAATGCAAAACATCCCCTGGTCACAGCTACAGAGGGAAGTTAAACATGGTTGTCCAAATCAAATGCTTCTTTTATTATGGAATATAAACTGGCCAAGATGCTGGAAAGTTGGTTGGCTGCAGTTTGTTTTCCATGATGACTGTAAACAATGAGATAACTCATTCTCTATCTAGGATATTTAAGAATAAAGCTTTTTGGAGGGTAATTTGATTTATTAATGAAATCATAATCGTGACCAATTATAGACACAACAGCCAAATTCTCCATTTTTCCTAAGCCCTGTTTGGTAGGAATATGGTGAGAGACAGGGGGCTGACACTTTTGAGCCATGTCTACACGAGCCGGCTACTTCGAAGTAGCCGTGCCAACTCCGAAATAGCGCCCGCCACGTCTACACGTGGCGAGCACTATTTCGAAGTTCGAATTGACGTAAGGCGGCGAGACGTTGAAGTCGCTATCCCCAACAGGAGATGGGAATAGTGCCCTACTTAGACGTTGAACGTCGAAGTAGGGCACGTGTAGATGATCCGCGTCCCGCAACATCGAAATAGTGGGGTACTCCATGGCGGCCATCAGCTGAGGGATTGAGAGACGCTCTCTCCAGCCCCAGCGGGGCTCTATGGTCACCGTGTGCAGCAGCCCTTAGCCCAGGGCTTCTGGCTGCTGCTGCTGCAGCTGGGGATCCATGCTGCATGCACAGGGTCTGCAACCAGTTGTCGGCTCTGTGGATCTTGTGCTGTTTAGTGCAAGTGTGTCTGGGAGGGGCCCTTTAAGGGAGTGGCTTGCTGTTGCCCCGGAAGTGCTAGTCCACCCTGTGACCCTGTCTGCAGCTGTTCCTGGCACCCTTATTTCGATGTGGGCCGCTTTGGTGTGTAGACACTCCCCTGCAGCGCCTACTTCGATGTAGTGCTGTCCAACGTCGACGGCACCAGCCCTGGAGGACGTGTAGACGCTATTCATCGAAACAGCTTATTTCGATTTCACTACATGGAAATAAGCTATTTCGATGTAGCATCCCTGTGTAGATGTAGCTTTGGTTCTTCCCATATTCTGGGGCTTCCTGGGATCTGCTTAGCCCTTGATGTAAATTAGAGGAAACTTCAAGCTGCTCTAACCTACACTGAACTGCGGACTTTCAGCCTACTATAGCCAGAGCTACTCCCCTTCAATTCTCCAGAGACAGAAATTGCAAGGTGGGTGGGATGGCACTGGAAAGCTGTTCCAGCAAATCTATGCAGTCCTTGGGAGTAGCCAGTAGGAGACAATTCTACCAGTAACAGGACCCCTTTGGTGGCCAGAACTGAATGAAGAACTTGTTTCCAGGCATCTTGTACCAAATACCTTGTACCTCTCATCTCATCACAGGATATGAGTAATAATGACTGAAGTGAGAGTCTCATATCCTGCATTGGGAACAACAGGCACTAACTAAATGGTACGAGTTATAAAAGTGTAACAGCTGACAGGACGATTAGTAATAGAAATCTTTTGTTTACTAGTGATAAGTGTTGCCTAAGGCTGTTCTTTACCAAACAAAAATAAAAAGAGTAGCGTTAAGCAATACAGGAAGTTTAAAACAATTATTTGTGCCTGTTACATGTATCAGCCAGATGGAAAGTATCTGTCTCGACAAAGCTGAGTCCTTTAGCAAACTGAAAATTCCTGAGTCATCATTCCTTTCAGGAATTATTAAAGTGGTGCCATTGTGTATTTCCGACCGTACTACTCATTGAAAATAGGAGGGCGGAGATATTATCTAAAAGCAAGATACACTGCACAGGAAAACACAGATAGTAGCAATATTTTTGGACAATTAGAAAAGTTTCTGAAACCACCAGAACAGAGACCCTGCAGAGAACTGAAAATTCTGGGCATGCTAATATTGTGCTACACAGCTACATTATCCTTTTTATATATGGGCCACATTATGAGCTGTCCTTACAATATCACATGCGGAGTAAGAAGGCAGAATGCCCCACTCGTTCCCCTACATGGGCTTCCTTCATGTCAGGAAAGGGCAGTTCAGTGGGGCCGTTACTCCTGACTCTGTTCAGGTGAGGTGGGAGTGGTTGGGTAAAGACAGGAAAGGAAATAGTCAAGGTGCTGACACCAGTGCTAGCTGGCATAAAACAGAAAGTAACTTGATTCTGAGTGATACCCCCAGGAGAATGAACTGTGACTCAGACTACCATTCACCCCCAGATCTGCTGCTTCTGAGACCATTTTGAACCTGGGCAGATTGTGAAGGGACAAGGCAGATGTAACAAAAATAAATAAATAAATAAACAAACACAAACACAAACACAAAAAAATTACTTGTGACAATCATGTTGTGTTGACCATTTCTGACTCCCCTTCAGAGAGTTGGCTACACCTTGTCTAAAACCTTGAATAATAAACAGTAAGTGTCCATAGCCAGAAGAATGACATATTTCATTAAAAAGCCAATAACGTCCTGAAATGAGGAGGAAGACTCTGAAAGAGCAAACAGAGGTGGACCCAAATACAAAGCAGTTCCTGGATTTTGCACCCACTGACTTCATTAGAGGTTTTGTCGTTGACCTCCACCAGAAGAGGATCAGGATCCTGTTCTTGTTATCAAAAAAAATGAAGTGTGAACTTTTGCTCTACTTTTGATTCGACTGGTTAAAAATTTACCAATATTTATTTAACCTGTTTCAGACTGAGACACCCTGTAACAAAGTCAACAGGGTGACTTCCTTCCTCAAGCTCAGGGGAGGAAACTGAAAATTACACACGGGAGCAAAAGTGTTAAAAACAACTGCTTCCACCAGTGTTTGGAGGAAATTATGTAAATATTTATGCAAAGACAGCTTTGCAGAACACGGCACGATGCAGCAGCACTCCCGTTGCCAGTGCGCACATTCAGCAACACAGTTGGATCAACAGCCTGAAAAGCAGATGTGCCAATTTCCTGGATTGGATTATGATGAGTCCTAATTACGCCAGAGCTGTGGCAACGTCCTATCTTCGTATGACTCTTAATTTTGTTTCAGATGTCAGCTGTGGAGCCTCTTCGTGCAGGCAGGAAGATACAGCTATGCAATAACTACAAATGAGTCAAAGCTTCATAAATACTGTTAGCCAAGGACTACTCTGATGCAATTTGTGAGCACTCCTTTCATTGACAGTGTAGAGTACAGTAATACCCATAAAACACAGATCCCGGCAAGGTTAGAGTTACGTTTACAGTGTGAAATTCCCTCCTGTGCAAAGGGCCAGTGCATGGCCCATACGCCACTTTTACATCCTGTTTAAAACCTCAAAGTCTGGCTCAGTGGGGTTTACATTGTGTAGAAGGCTTGTGCTTGCCCTTTGCAGAGTGGTGACTTTCATCTGCATTTAATTACCTAAAGTTCAATTTTGTAACATAAGAATAACAACAGAATTTTTTCAGAGGCTGGTGGTTTTCCAAAAGCAGCTAAAATTTTAGCATCGTATTCAAAGTCAATTGAAGTCAATGGAAAAGCCTGTACTGAGAGCAATCATTTTTGGATGTGCCCCTTCGGGTTGTTTAGGACTTATCTACCTCCAGCCACGCCCATACCTATGTGAGACAGGTGTACAGGAATATATGGGTAACTTCCACATGCAAACCTTAACGTTAAGAAGGTAAATAAACAGACTCCAGCTACATAATCTCTTTTTAACAGGGGTTCAGTCAATTTGATGTTCATTTGGACAATTGTACTGCATAGTTCTGATTTATTGCTATTGAACTGGCTTAAACAGTAAAACAAAGCAGCAGAAATGTAGCACTTTAAAGACTAACAAAATGATTTATTCAGTGATGAGCTTTCATGGGACAGACCCACTTCTTTAGCTCCAGATCTGCCCCACAAAAACTCATCACCGAATAAATCATTTTGTTAGTCTTTAAAGTACTACATTTCTGATGCTTTGTTCTGTTGAAGTACAGACTAACACGGCTACCTCTCTGTGGCTTAAATAGTAGTAATTTTACCACGTGTCCTGAAATATGGTCACCCTATCCAGAGAGGATGTTAATCCAGAATAGTTAATCCTCCTTAAATTTAGGGCAGGTCTACACTATACCTGAAAGTCGATCCTAGATACACAATTCCAGCTACAGCAATAGTGTAGTTGGAATTGACGTATCTACAATTGATTTATCTGGCTGTCCTCACTGAGGGAGGTCTCCCATTGACCTCCCTTACTCCTTGCGATAATGAGGAGTACAGGGTTGACCGTCGAGCCCTGATAGTTCAATTTTGTGCATCCCTAATAGGTGTATGAACTCGAACCCCGGACGATCAACCCTGACCAGATCAATCTCCCAGCAAATGTAAACGTACCCTCATACTTTAACTTACTCCAGATTAGTTTGCATGTGCAGACAATCCTCACTCTCAAATTAGAATGTTATAAATGTTATATAAATGAAGTAGGATGTTATAAATTTGTTCAGCATGGATCAAATAGTGTCTTAGCAACTGGTGCTGCACACCCCATCATACCTTAAAGTGCTTTCATTAGGAGATTTAGATTTACAGAATGTATAGTCATTCCTACCACAGCCGGTCTTCCTTTTCACTGTTGGCTACCCCACCACGTCTAAGAAAGTACATGACAGCAATAAGGTGTGTCACTAGTGTACCAATATATCTCTTTGGTTGTTTCCAGCCATAGTAGAAGTAGTGCAGGCATTTAAGATATAGTATGAGTCAAATCATGCCACATTCATGAGATGAATTCCAATAGCCATGTGAATAAGAGGAGCAGGGTTTTATGCACTTACTCTACCTGTGTTGGGCCCCAGAAAAATAACAGGCTAACACACCAGTCTCCAGGAACTTTTCCTCAGATGGACACTATTTTTTAAAGAATCTAGTTTGTTATGCTGGCGCGTCCTGGCATACACAAATCTGTTCTTTATATGACCAGGTGGCTATAGCAAAGGGTGCTGAATGGTAGTAAGCATGGTCCCACAATCTGTTTTAGTGAAGGCTGCAAGTCGGTGAGTAAATATAATTCAAAGACACAGACAGAAAAGGTGGGGACTTCATACAGAAATGATCAGTTGAAGCAGCCTTCTGATGCATTTATACTTTTCATTAGTGCCTTGGAAAGCACAAAGTGGTTCACAAAAGCAGATGCTGGATGGCCTTATGTCCATATATAAATAAAGATTTCCAGAAGTAGAATAGGAGATTTTTACAGATTGCCTTTGGGACAGAACAATTAAACACTTAGTAATACTGAGGTATTATTTTGTCATCTCAGTAAGATTATATTTTATTAATATCAAATTCACTGAAAAGCTTTCTTTTCATTTTAAATTGAAAACTGCTTATTTAATACAGAGGGACAGGAAAACAAAGAAATTGAGATATCAAGAATGATCCCCTGAGGATTCCCCTTATGGCTACCTATAAGAGGAAGGCCGTTTTGGACAGACACGATCTGGGTTCCTGAATAATATCAAGCCAATCATTTCATCGCTCTGTGCCCCACGTATCTATCACATGGTGATAATTCTTCCTGCCCTTTGCCTTGTCAATTGAGGCTGTACCCTCTTTGTGGTGAATGCTGTCTCTGGCTCAGTGTTCATATAGGGCTCATCTCTGTTGCGGCATCTCTCTAAGGGAAGCACTACTAAGATACAGTGCCCGGCATGATGGGGCCATGGTCATCAAGCACCATCTAGAGTAGACACTGGACTAGGCCGCAGCATTACCCAGGCCTCTCTTGTGCTGTGTTCTACCACACAAGCCCAGTCTTCAGCAGCTCTGCCCCCCACTGAGCCCTGAGCAATCTCCCTTCTGGGGCTTGTCAATAAACACAAAAGAAATGCAAGACAATTATCCCATAGCTGCGGTAAAGCTCTCTGCCCTCAGAAGGGTTCTATAAAGCTGTGGGCCCAATCAGCCTCACAGGGTAGTGTAAAGGTACAGTCCCATCACCAGGGTATCTGTAACAGTCCTTCGGAGGGAAGGGGGTCACCATTGTCTCCTTTAGCCAGTCCTTGCACTAGGAGCTGAGGACTGGAAGCCTGAGTTCTTCATAGGTCTGCCCATCTCTGCTGGGTTTCTCCCTTTTAAGCTCCTGCCTCCAGTTCTGACAGCTCTCACAGGTGTAGTGTATACCCCGTCATAGCCACTACTATGGGGAACCCAAAGACACCCCTCATCAGTTAAGCATCTCCTTCACACATCAGAATCTTTGGTCCCAGTTTTACATGTCCATGTGTACTGCCATTTTAATGCTGCATCCTAGAAGGCATACTCATATCAGACTCAATCCTGCACTGAGATCCAGGCTGGTGGATTCCTGCACCCATCTTGTGCCCCAGTGATATCAACGGGGGAGTGAATGTGCCAGCAGTTGCTGATTATCTCCCCCCAACTGGCCATTGGCAGCAGTCAGAAGTTTGTGCCCCCCTATCTCCATTGTTCTTTTTAAGACTCTCGCTACAGTAAAATTTAACATTTCAAATGTGAGTGATCATGTTTCTCGGCAGGTCCATGTGTCTCAGCAGGTGTGCTTAGCACCACCGGTGCTGAAACAGAACAAAATAAGAAATTGGCAGATACACCTTCTGAATCCAAAAGAGAGTAAATAAGCCTGCATTCACCTGGAGAGCTTTCTGACATCTCAAATAGATGTAAGCAAGGCTGGCTCAAGTGAAGACAGGCTTTGGCTCACACACCCATAGACAGGCCCTGCTTTCATCAAGCCACCCAGCATTACTTCCCAACTTGTGGTATTTCTTTTTTTTTTTTTGTCCTAGATGAGCTGGCCTTTTTTCTGCTCAATTAGACCTTCCAGTTCCTAAACGGGCCCAAGAACCATTTGAAATAGCTGTGGCTGTATTCCAAGAGAGGTTCTATGGTCATTAGTGCAAAAGAATTCAGAGGCATATCCGAGACCTAAGACTACTTTCACAGAACAATTGAAGAAAAGCAGATACCCTACTCCTGAGTGTAGAACAGAAGTCCTAGTGTGTCAATAGAGTACCTTGGGAATGAGTAACCAGTGTTGTTCCAATAATATCCCAACAGTGCCCTTTTAAAAATGCTGTGTGCTTGGCCTGCCATTTGCTATTTTTTGATGTAAGGTGTCTTCTGCAAGTCTTTGTCACTGTTATTAAAATTGCAGCACCATAATTGGAGTCCCATTATATAAGGCCCCATACAAAAACCCACACTAAAAGATGTTCACCATCTATTTAGACTGTAAACTGTATGGGACAGAATAGACAGAGGGTGGGAGATAAGGAGTATTATAGTTCCCTGTTACAGAAAGGGAACTGAGACAGAGAGATTGCATGATGAGCCCAAGGTCTCACAGGATGTCTATGACAAAGCCAAGAACTGAATACAGATGTCCACAAAGACTGACTTCTGCATCTTCTGTTACCGTTCCCTTGTTATACTGGTGACATGTTGACAACGATAATTACTTTATCATCATGAAGGGTTCGAAATCACTGTATAGACGCAAGGAAATACAGACTAGAGGCAAGAATCAGTTCCTTCACCATTGAAATGCAGCCATTTCTGGAGTGAAATGTGGCAGCTATCTAATATCAGACAACAATACTACACATCCTTGGCACAGGCAGCGAAGAATACCTAGGGGCAATTACACACTACAAATCAGGTAGGTAACCTCCTGCTCTTTTAAGCCATGTCCTTCCCAAAGACCACAAGTGAAACACAGAGCTGAGTCCCCCAGCTTAAATTCCTCACGGTGTTGCCAACCACCTGAAAAGCTTTTTGTGAACCCGCTCACGAAAATCACTGCTCTTTCATCCTCATTTATCTGAGACGGTGCTGCCTGCATGTTCAAGTGCTCCCAACTTCATTTTGTTACATCCATCTGGGCAGAGAAAGTGTGACAGGCGTGTGTGGGTGAGTCTGTGTGTGTGTGTTGTGATAATGTTTTAGCAAGGATGCAATCGCCAGAGAGACAGTGTGAGAAAGAGAAAATGGACCGTGAAACATGGACTGTGAAAGGAGAATACCCAAAATCCTGACTAGCAAGTGTGTTACTTTTCTCTCCAGCTCTCAGAATTCACTTTGGAGGAAAAGCACAGGAGCTTTCATCTGAGGAGTCTGTGCTCATTAGGCCTCATTTGGAACATTGTGCCCAATTCTGGTCACCACATTTCAAGAAAGCTGGGGAGAAATTGGAGAGGGTCCAGAGAAGAGCAAAAAAAATGATTAAAGGTCTAGAAAACATGACCTCTGAGGGACGACTGAAAGAATTGGGTTTGTTCAGTTTGGAAAAGAGAAGACTGAGAGGGGACATGACAGCGGGTTTCAAGTACCTAAAAAAAAGGATGTTACAAGGAGGAGGGAGAAAAATTTTTCTCCTTGACTTCTGATGATAGGACAAGAAGGGATGGGCTTAAACTGCAGCAAGGGAGGTTTAGGTTGGACATTAGGAAAAATTTCCCAACTGTCAGGGTCGTTAAACACAGGAATAAATTGCCTAGGGAGGTTGTGGAATTTCTATCACTGGTGATATTTAAGAGCAGGTTAGATAAACACTTATCAAGGATGATCTAGATGGTTCCTGGTCCTGCCATGAATACAGGGGATTGGACTTTTCGAGGTCCCTTCCAGCTCAAGTATACTATGATTCTAAGGATGCTTACTGTGAATGGCAGTGCAGACTGAGTGTAACTCTGTTTGATTGTTCCCGACACCTATAAATGCTCGATACATAGACACCGGTACAGTAACAGTAGAATTAAAAAGCTAGGGTATTGCAAACCAGGCACTGAAAGAGCAGCATGGTGACGTATCAATACTCTAGCTGGCGTTGCGTGATACTTAATCATTTATTTTCATCAACATCTAAATCTTTCAGTACATCATTAGAGGAAATATATAATCAGCAGCTTCCATCGATACCCAGGCACGGTGGGAGGGGGGCCTGGCTCAGCACCACCAGAAGGGATGAGTCAAGAGCAGAAGGGTTGGGGCCAAGGGCAGACAACGGTGCTTGCTCCCTCCCCACACACTCTCCCACAGCCTGACCAGCTCTGTCATGGTACTTCAAAAGGGCCAGAGCTCCACCATTGCCTAAATAAGCAGCAGCAGCTGCCAGATCTCAGGCCACTTTGAAACACCAGACCAGGTGCCGACTGCCTCCTTCCTCCCTCTACCCCTCCATTCACCGGTATAGGATAATAGAACACAATGGAAATTTATTTTGTATGAGGTCTGTGCAAACAGGTTGAATTAGTTCCCACCTGATCGATGCATGTATTAGGTTGGTGTCCAAAACTCATCCCTTTACCTGGGTTCTCCCTTTTACAAATAAGAAACAAATCTGAGTCTGAGCTTTCCATTGAGCTCTCTGTTTCTAATGTTTTTCTACGCAAGCATTTCCTCCTCCCCTCTGACTCAAGAGAGACGTGCAAATTCAAGATGGAAGCTAATGAGACCCTGCTGGTTTCTGTCATCAGAAGGTGTAGAATATCCCTGTATCTCCGTATTGGATCTAAGAACCGAACTTCTGTCGCAGTCTGTAATACAAATTGTATGGTAAAATGCTTTACACAGATACATAATGCAAAAACAGAAATAAATAAATAAAGCAGGCAATGACAGAAATTAATGGGCACTTCTGTAATTTTCCTCTCTTTCTTCACCTCCTCCTTGAGTGGGCCACCTCTCGGGTGTTATTTAAAGGTTTTTCCTTGGGCCTGTCTCTTGTCTCACTACCACTCTTCCCCTTAATGTTTTCCACCTGTGAGTGGATTTTTTCCATGTGTGGAATAAATTTTATGTGCACTGAGACGTGTGAATGTGCACCACCAATAGAAACACAAAGCCTGTCTGAGCTGTGGGCCCTCTGTTAATCAGATGGGCAACATTTGATTTTTCTCCTGAATGGCCACACAAATGCACACCTTACAGGGGGCACCGTTCGCTACATCCATCATCAGTCAATGTATCTGCTCCTTAGTCCTGAGATGGGGAACCCCTGACCCACCATCCAGAGCAGGACTGCAGCTTGCCTGATCAAGACCCCAAGGCTCAGGGATCCCTGCTGCAGCATCCAGCCCAGGGTGGGGTGGGGGTAGGAAGCCCAGAGCTCTTGTGGGCTGGATCAGACAAGCCAGGGCCAGGCTCTGCATGGGAGATGGAGAAGCAGGAAGAGGTGCTGCTGCCACCTATTGGCGGTGCCATTCCTCCAGCTGGGAAAAGGGGAGTGGAAGTGGCAGCAGAGGCTTCAGCCCTTCCCAGAAGCTTCATCCTGCTGGTCTGATTGGTTGCAATTCCAGCCAATCAGATCAGGGAGGGCAGTGCCTGGGAGTGGTGGGGAGAGGGTGCAGAGCAATATGCATCCAGGGTGATGATTAGTCAAACTACTCCTCCTCTTGCCCAGACCTCTCTGCTAGACTGCTCCTGCACCCTCCCTTCTGCCCAGACCTCCATCCCACCCTGACTCCCCACCCACACCCAGGTCCTACCCCCTCCCTTCCAGACCCCTCAACCCCCCCGACCTCTCCCTTCTAGAGCCAGCCCCCCCAACCCTCCTACCCAGACTCCCACCCCTCTCTTGCACGCCCTCCTGGTTAGATCCATATCCCCACCCCACTGCGAGCTGCCCCCACCCTGACCCTGTGCTCCACTCCTGTCCAGGTCCTCCAATTTCCAGCCTGACCCAGCACCCTCCCTCCTGCCCCAACCCTACACCCCAAGCCCAGTTCCTGCCATCCCCCTTCCCCTTTCAACCCTTCATTTTGGCCCCATCCCAGAGCCTAAAGGCCCTTAATATCCATTAACATTACTGTGGTAGTGACTCTCAAATCTTAGTCACCATTCCTGATGTCTGCCCCTCAGAGTGGACTCAAATCTCTCCCTGGGATCCCTCCAGTTCTTTCAACTAGGTGTCCAAAGCCAGGCTTCCTCTCCTATCCCCTCTCAGAACTGACTGTGCTCCATCCCTCACAAGAAATAGCACCTCGCAGCATCAGACACTTACTCACTGTAAATATCAGATCAAGGCAGAGCACTTGGATGACATTTAAAAAAGCCTCAGAGATTACGATCATAGCAAGAAAGATTGGTAAGAGTGTAAATTACATCTGCAGATCTCTTGAAATCTCAATGCTCTCTGCTGTAAAGAACTTGTTTTGAAAAAATAAAAAGAAAGAATAAACAAATACAGTTTTCAAAACTATCTGGGTAACCTAGGAGCTTAAGTACCCCTGTGAGTCAGTGTGTGAACAATCCACATCCCTGAGTACTGGAGCTGTGCCAACCAATCCCCAGTTATGGATGCCTCTATGTCACTGGAAGAATTATAGAATCCTAGGGCTGGAAGGGACCTCAGGAGGTCATCGAGTCCAGCTCCCTGCTTCAACCAGGTTCAACCCCAACTAAGTCATCCCAGCCAGGACCTTGTCAAGCCGGGACTTAAAAACCTCTAGGGATGGATAATCTACCACCTCTCTAGGCAACACATTCCAGTGCTTCACCACCCGCCTGGTGAAGTAGTTTTCCTAATAGCCAACCTACACCTCTCCCTCTGTAACTTCAGACCATTGCTCCTTGTTCTGCCATCTGTCACCACTGATACCAATTTCTCTCTATCCTCTTTAGAGCTCCCCTTCAGGAAGTCGGAGGCTGCTATTAAATTACCCCTCAGTCTTCTCTTCTGTAAACTAAATAATCCTAAATTCCTCAGCCTCTCATCATAGGTCATGTGCTCTGTCAACCCAATACTGTCTGCCACCTGGAAAGTTGGTGTACGCACAGCCATGGAAAAGCCCCTTCCGTCACTGTAGGCTGTGCTACTTGTTTTTGCCAGATTAGTTAAGACGACACCATAACTATGCTGCTATATGCCAATAGTATTATCCTAAGGCTTCAAAATCATTTCAATGTTTTTATTATTTTACCCTTGTTAATTACAGAAAAATAACTTCAGGTTAAAGACTAGCAAATCTCCACTCCCTCACACCAGTTTTAAACTTCTGTAGCTCAGTGGAAGAATCCCAATGGGAAACAGTGGAATATCAGGCCCTTAATGAGATGCAATAGCCACAAGGGACTTTTCTATGGAAAAGATACCCCATACATATTATAGCAACGTGGGAACGCTGAGCTATAATTTAAGTACAAGTTCCAGATTTTTAAGAGGAACAATGAATTACTATCAGAAATGATGTAAGTTCATCAGTAATGCTGGGGGAAGAATGAAGTAATGAAAATCCAAGTCTGAAAACATGAACTGTTCCCTCATTTTACACATTTCCTATATGTGGCTTTATTGTGTGTGGGACAAATTTTGCTATTATTACAATTTTTCATTTAAGGATTTAGTTCAATGTGAATTATGATAGTTTCCTATCACAGTGCTGATAACTAATAATTGCTTTTGATTTCTTAGATATAAAAGTGTATATTTAAAAGGGGTACAGGAGTTTTTTTACAATACAAGGAAACATAACACGATAGAGATTTGTCACCGTACGGTGTGAATATACACAACAATAATAATATACAATAGGCTTCATTGGAAAGGCATATGCAATAGCTGTTTTCTCTTAGCAGCTTAAATTGAACTCATCAGTTTCTTGCCAGGAGTCCAAATCTGCCAACACTGTACATAACAAACTCCCAGGAACATCAGATGAAACCCCATGCCATTTTAGCAGGCTCTGAGAACTGGTGATGCCATTTGTACGCACACCGGGTATTATAATAGCTTTTATGGAGACTGCTCACAAAATTTGATACTACTGAATGGGAAGGTGGCAGATCAGGCACTATATTTATAAACTGCAGGCGATATCTCCCATGGAAACAGTGGTTCAGTATTTAAAGGGAAATTATCAGTGTGTGAGAAGCCCCTTGGTGGTAATGAGATGTCTCTTGTGGAAAGTATGCCACTGACTGACAGTTGTTGCCATGACTGACCCTACAGGCCCAGATTCCAGAGTTTCTCTGAGGGCACACGTACACCGGACACACTCGCATTAGCGCTGATAAAAATCCAGTCAGCACAGCTCAGAGTTGGGAGGCAAAGGTGACTTTAATCCCAAGATGGGTCTGTCTGTTGCCAGACTCTGTCATGAAGTAGAGCTGCTTCAACGCAGTGACACTTTACACAGGCTGCTAAGAAGCTGTTCTGGTACCAGGATCATTGGGATATAGCATCATCCTGGGTCACTTTCCTTTTTCCTAGCACATCCCCTTCTTCCAGGTTCTACAGATGGGTGCTGAAGCATCACTACAGCAACTCTCCGCCACCAGACACTTTTCCTAGGTAAGTGAAATAAGCAGCTGGCCAGTCTTCCCAATGTGTGTGCCTTGCACTGCCAGCATGGCACAAACTGGAGAGTGAGCACCAGTGATCTGGTGCCTGTTGTATGAAGGTTTCATCATCACAGAGTCCTAGTGTCAGACCAAAAATATATCCTTTCGGTTCCTGGATCCCTAGTCCTCTGAGTCCTTCAATGTGTTTTACAAATACGAAAGCCCAGATTCCAGATAAAACAAAATAGCAGAAATGTTAGTCAGGCTCCGAATGAAGATCTGGGCCTAAAAAGACAGACCCACCACACTCCTGTGAGGATGCATTTTATTTTTCACATTTTACAAGTGGAGGCAAAGTGGATGAAAGCCAGCATGTCCAACAGTGCCCAGTAGTGGGGACTGTCTCACATTTTGGGTGTCCTCACTAGACGCAGCTGAATAGCTAGCTGGACACTTTGAATGTGAGGCAACACAAATTACTGGGCACTTTTGGTAACGTAAGACTTCCTCCAAGAAGTCCCAGTGTCACGCAAGAGGGAAATGACTTAGCTAGTAAAGAACTCAGCTGCCACAGAACCACAGAAAAGTAGGGATATAATAAGTTTGAGGACAACTGATCTAACCTGTTTTTAAAATCCTCCAATCGCAGGGATGCCACAGTCTCCTTTGAAAGCTTATCCCAGAATTTAACTACTTTTATGGTTAGAAAGATTTTCCTGTCATCTACCTAAAACTCTCTTGGTGCAGATTAACCCCACTATCTTCTGTCCTACCTTCAGTGGATGTAGAGAACAGACATTCAGTATCCTCTTTATAACAGCCCTTAGCATGTCTGAAAATTATTGCCACCTCCCTCCTCAGTCTTCTTTTCTCAAAAATAAACATGGTCCATACTTTTAAACTTTCCCTACAGGTCAGCTTTTCAAAACCTTTTATCAGTTTGGTTATTCTACTCTGCACTCCAATTTTTCCAATTGTCCTAATGTGTGGAACCTAAAACTGGACACAAGCTTCTAGCTGAGGACTTACCAGTGCTAGGGCAGTAGGCTAGGGCAGTTATCTCCAATGTTGGGAATACGATACTCCTGATAATACACCCAGAATTACATTAGCCTTCTTTGCAAATGCATCACATTATTTATTTGTGTTCAATTCAGTGTACTAAAATTCAATGTTTAGAGCTCCCAGGTCCTTTCCATAAGTACCACCTGGCCTGTTATTCCTGTTTTTGCAGGCAAGCATTTGATTTTTCTTTCCGAAGTATAGTGCTTTGCTTTTGTCCTTATTGAGTTTCATTTTGCTGATATCAAATCAATTCTCTAAATTGTCAAGGTTGCTTTGAATTCTAATCTTGTCCTCCAAAATGCTGGTAACTCCGCCCACATATGTGTCATCCGTAATGTTATAAGCATACTCTTCACTCCATTGTTCAAGTCATTAATTAAAATATTAACTAGTACCACACCCATGACTGACCTCTGCAGAATCTGACTAGATGTGTCTTCCCAGTTTGACGGTGAACCACAGGCAGCTACTCTTTGAGTATTCACAGAGAGCTAGCCGTGGTAGTCTGCATTGTCACATAATAAAAAAAGCAGTCATGTAGCGCTTTAAAGACTAACAAAATAATTTATTAGGTGATGAGCTTTTGTGGAGCAGACCTACTTCTTCAGATCTGGAAATAGAGTAAGTTCTTTCAATCAACTGTGTACCTGCCTTATTAACAGTTTAATGTAAACCACTTTTCCCTAACAGCAACGAAGGGTCCTGTGGCACCTTATAGACTAACAGAAAAGTTTTGAGCATGAGCTTTCGTGAGCAAAGACTCACTTCATCAGATGCATTCCATCAGATGAAGTGAGTCTTTGCTCACGAAAGCTCATGCTCAAAACTTTTCTGTTAGTCTATAAGGTGCCACAGGACCCTTCGTTGCTGTTACAGATCCAGACTAACACGGCTGCCCCTCTGATACTTCACACATTTCCCTAGTTACTTATCAGAATATCACATAGGACTATAACAAAAGCCTTACTAAAGTGTCCCCATGCTCTGTCCCATTTTCTTAAAAACTATATAAAAGATAGCACCTGTCTTCATTCTCTCCAAGAGAATCCTATTGAACACCTTTTCTGGAATAGACAGTAACATGGTGCCCCTCCAGCTCTTGCATTCCTTCAGCTTGCCTCTCTCTGGAATCTTGATAAGGTAGCCAAGTTTCCAGTCTTGTAGGACCTCCTCAGTGTCTCAAATAGATTAGACATCATGTAGACTGCCTAACTAGTTGCCCTAATTGCTTCTGTGGTGAAGTTGTCTGGACCAGGTGCTTTTCCCCTTTTCAGATGTTCAGTTTCTTTTCTGATTTCTTCTTTTGTAGGTCTGCTACTGTTAATTTGAAGAGGTATATTTGCAGGTGGAAACTCCAGAGGTTTCATGTAGGCAGGGCAGTTCAGTAGCTCTTCAAAGTGTTTCTTCCATCTACTGAGCTGCTCACCTGGGTTTGTTAGCACATACCCATCTTTATCCTGTACTGGCTGATCCACTGTAGGCCATGACCCAGATAGCTTCCATGTGATGTCACACATCTCTTTCAAGTTTCTCTATCCTGCAGCTTGTTCTACTTGTTGTGCAAGGTTTTCCACAAAGAGAAGAAAGTGGGGGTGGCTAGGCCACACTCTCAGAAAATCATCATCCAGCATGGTCCCTCAAGCTCTCACATGGAACCCACAAGGAAAATGCAAAAGAGGAAGACCTCAGACAATGTGAAGAAGATCTACTGGAGTGAAGGACAACAACTGGGGTACTCCTGGAGTCAGCTAGTTTTGTCTCAAGACAGAGTGAAGTGGAAGAGATTTGTAGAGGACCTATGCTCTACCCAGAGTACAAAGGTTTAAGTCAAGTAAGTCAAAGACAGCATGGCGTATTGGTAAAACATCTCTCCATTACCTTTTTTGAAGACCTGCCTTCTAATATCAGTTTTGCTACTGGTCTATTCTGTGACCTTAAGTCCATCACTTTGCCACTCATTTTTTCTGTCTTGTCTATTGAGATTGCAGATTCATTAGGGCAGAAACTCTGTCTTGGACACAGGGCAGCTTTAATCTGAATTTGAGTTTCTACATACTCTTCTAAGACAAATAGTGAACTATAATTTCATCATCCTAATATATGCATTCTCACACAAATGTAAGTACTGATGAATGCAAATTCACGTGGCTGAGCTCTTAAGAACTCAGATATCATAGCAGAAGTTTATGATTGTTTCCAGTCTCACTGACATGACAAACTTGTGTGCTGCCTTGGGAATTGTCAGGTAAGACACAGAAATTACCAAGCATTGTTATTTTCCTTAGAAAGAACATGTATAACAGATTTTTTTAATTCCTTCTCCACTAAGACAGCAAATGCTCCATAGTTTCAAAATATTTTTCCCATTCCTTTGGATAAATACCTCCCCTAAAAGGAAGTCGAGAAAGGCGGACCTTAAACATTTCTCCTTTATAGGATGGAAAGTACAGGTGGAGATGTGAAGCACAGACAGATTGTATGATTTACCCAAGATCACACATGAAGCCCGTGGCAGAGCAAATAACAGAACATAGATCACCTGAACCTTAACCCAGCATCTTAACTACGAGAGCAAGTGAGACACATCTGCAACAAAAACTACAGGTTGAACCTCTCTAATCTGGAACTCCCTCATCTGGCAACATCCATAATCCGGCATGGTATTTATTAGCCAGACAATCACTTATAGTTGTGGCCGAGTTTCCCGTGGTCCATAAAGTTTGTTTACAGCCACCAGTCCTGGGTCAGAGTGCTCTGTTCTGTTATTTAGCAGTAATTTACCACTAAATGTCTTCTAAAAACCAAGTAAGCAGTGGGAGTGTTTGTAATGCTGCTAGATGATACTGACCTCTCAAGGTCTGGCAAATTCTCTCATTTGGCACCAGGCGAGAGAAGATCAACCTGTAGTAAAGTAGAAAACTGCGAAGTATCCTAAAACCTTAGGTGTAAAAACAAAACGCAAACTCACAGGGAGAGAAAAATTCCACTGATTTAAGTACAGTAGAACCCAGATTAACTGACCTAAATGGGACCAAAGGATGGTTGGATAATGGAAATGTCAGATAATACAGAACACTATTTTAAAAAACAGGTATAAATATCTATAGACTAAGTTTATTACTGATTCAAATAAAAACACAATATAATCATTCTTAAAAATTTTTATATTCATCCTGCTTTATATTCAGAGAGTCAGATAATCGAAGGTTGGCAATGTTCAGACTGGGGGGCCACAGACACAGAGATAGGACAGGCCCTACCATGGAGTGTCTGGTAATTGTATCTGCTCCAAAACATACTTGAGAGAGAACATGTCCTTGTCTCTTTTTTTTTACAGTGTATGTGTTAAATAGGTCATGCAGTTTTTAAGTACAACTCCCCACTCTAATCAAGGAAGATATTTCATGGAGATACACCACGAAGTTAAGGGACTCTTTTCCCCCTAAAATATATGAGCCATTACTTACATAAAACATTGCATGAGTTTATCTGTCAATCGTGTATTCACAGTGCAAATGATACTATTATTACCCAGATGTGCTGGCAGAGCTAACAATCTTCTTTCCCAGTCCTCCCTGTGTGTAAGTGAAACAGCTGCTCAGCCAATAGGAAGTATGGTGGGTAGTTTTAAACTTGCTCTTGCACCATCTGCTGCTGTTGAAAGAGAATTGCTTGGTATAAAAATGTTACTAAAGCTAAGGTTTGAATTCAAGTTCACATTACACAGGTTTAAAAGGAAGGCGCTGTACATAGGAGGCTAAGCTTGGGTTATGAAAAGTTACAAGTACTCGTTACAAAGTTCACGAGATACTTAGGATGTATAACCAGCATTGGCCCAGATTACAGTGAATGAGTTTTTAAGTGGCAGAGAATACGTGTTGTTGGGTGTGCCACCCAAAGCATGTAAAGTCGGAGTAGTGGCAGTATGTGGGTAGATTGTGTCCCATGGTCCATCAGCATCTTGAGGATCTTGTATAGAAAGACGTAGTCTGTCAAGGAAGAAAGTGAGCTATTCCCCGGACCATGTCCCTTGTTGGTGGTCTCGTTCACATGCTCTGGTACTGATGGTGTCCCATGACGTGCTCCATGTAAATGTCTCACATGAGCTGCCTCATGACCCGAGTGTCACACCAACTCAGAACCATATTGGCATGTGATTCACACTAGTTAGTTCTTTGCGCCAAGTGCAGTTTTGCTTTCTGATAAGCAGGCAACTGTCACCACTTCTATACCCTTCATAAAACATACACTGGGCAAATCAGTGTTAGCTTGTTTCTAGTCCACCAAGGCATTGGAATACATCATGTGAGAATTACTCATAGGAATAATAAAGAACTGGGCCTTTAATTTATAGCATTCACCCCCATTTGAGAAATGAGTCCTACAAAATAAATACCTGGGATTGCTCTCTTTAGCATGCTTCTCTTAGCACAAGGTGTTCCGTCAGGTAGCTGCACCAGGCCCCATCTTATTTCCTCCTTCACACATTTCATTTTCTGATCTTGCTTTGGCAACATGCACCTTTTGGTGTGTAAAGTATTGAACTTAATAGTCTGATTCTTTCATCCTTATTGCTAAAGTATGTGTTTTGCTAGTGCATTGGGCTTGTCTCATGTTTTTTTTTTTATTTTTTCGTGTTTCCTACCACTATTTAAAAATATTTTCTGTGTGGTTCATTGTGGGCTAGGGGATCTTCCTCTGCTGGTTTGTTTATGGGTATTTTTTTTTCCTTTTTTGCTGAATTTTAGCTTCTTAGTATTTTCCACTTCACGTTCGATTTTCCTATTAAGCATAACCAAAGTCCAAAGGCTATTGAGCATCTCACCATGAAGCTGTCACCTGCTAGTTTGAATAAACTACAGGATGAACCTCTCCAGTCCAGAACCCTCAGGACCTGACAGGTGTTAGACAAGAGAATTTTCCAAACTATGGGAAGTCAATATCATCTAACAGCATTACCAACACTTTCACTGCTTACTGGGCTCTTAGAAGACATTTAGGCATAAATTAGAGCTAAATAACAGCACAGAACACTGATAGCCAGGGCTGGTGGCTCTACATACACTCTATAGGACTACAGAAAACTTGGCCACACCCATGATAAATGGTCGCCTGGCTAACTGAAATCATGCTGGATTACAGATGCCTTCTAGAAGCCTTCTAATTCTGGGCTCTAATCCAAAATAGACTCTGTTGTGTGTGGACAAACTATTTTGGAATAAAGTTTGCTTATTTTGGGGCTTCCCTGTTGTGTAGATGCATTATTCCAGGATAGCTTATTTTGGAGTAAACTATTCTGGAATAACTTGGTAGTGTAGACATGTCCTAAATGACCAAACTGCAAAATCAGATTTTAGGTAGGCATTCCAAATTCTGCGAGGAATTTGCAGCTCTGGACAACTTCATGAAAATGCCTTTAAGTCCCTCAGGTTCCACAAAGCGATTGTTCCCATGACTATATTCTCAAGGGCTTTGCAAGCCCGGGAGTTTTAAATCAATAAAGTGATTGGACAGTTTTTCTTGTATGAGTATTGTCCATCTTAATCGAGCCCACTGTGTAGATTTTTTCTTCATAGCAAATACATCATTTGCTTTTATTAACTGTATTCCATTATTCCTAGATGTAATGGCTGTTCTTTGGCTGTAAGACTAGCCCTTTGTTCCACAAATAGATTAATATGAAAACATAAAATTAAAATAAAAAATTTTAAAAGCCCCCAAAATAGGTAAAATCAGTTTGAATAACTTCCTTTTAAAACTGCTTTTCAAATTTAATTGCTATAGAGAAGAGAGTAAAGTAATTGGGAGGAACACAGAAATTATGAAAAAAATCTTTAAAAATAACTTGTACTAGTTACAGAATGAACAGCATATTGTATGTGCTGTGTTAGAGGTATGTTATGAATAACAAAAGCACTGAAGCATTTACATATTTGTTTTCAGAAATTCTGGCAGTTGGATTTCACCATTCTGTGCCTCTTTGCCAGAATCACTAAACAGTGATACATATGGCTTCTGAAGTACCATATGCCATAGAAAATGTTAGCTGCTGCCTATACGGCTGTAACATACTATCGTCTTTATTTAGATTTTTTGCCGTTTTGAACAAAGAATATGAGAACACACAAAACATTGTACAAGCAGGATGTACTAAAGTGATACTCTGCATTCAAAGGAAACAAAAAGAATAAAATTATCCTGTTATGAATTGGGGGGTATTCATGACAATTATTATATCAAACAGCAAAACTAATTTTCTTGGCTACTAAGAGGAGGGAATGTTGTCATCTGCTGGAACAAGAGCTCAGGACAAAAGGCTCCTTGGATGTACTATTCCTATTCCCAGCTCTGCTTTTAACTGAAGCCCAACTGAGAAAAACATCCCTTTCAGGAAAGCCCTTAAAGACATGCTTTAGTCACATGAAGGACAATAAGACTCAAGCTCATGTGTAAGTATTTTCCTGAACTGAGACCTTGCTCTAGGACCATTGCTAGATCACTTCATTTTCTCAGTCCCTCAGTTTATTTCCCCTAAAAATGGGGATAAAACTACTCATCTCACAGAAGCACTGTGAGACTTAATTAATGTACGTAATGTGCTTTGAGATCCTCGGGTGAAAGTTTATGTTTAAATATCAAGGGTGATCATTAAGATACAGAGTCTCATGGGGTAGCCATGTTAATCTGTAGCTTTACAAAAATGAGCAGTCCTGTAGCACCTTAAAGACTATCTTTGTGATACTACAGGACTGCTTATTAAGATACATACTTACTATACTTACAAAATACATTTAAATCACTCAACCTATTTTACAGGTTGTATCTCCTTAAACTGGTACTCTCTGGCAACATCTGTGGACTGGTAGGACCATGGATGATCCTGGACTGGAGAGCCCCAGGGTCAGGACCCCAGTGTTAGGAGACTGGCATCTGGAAGCCCAGCTGGAGCTGGAGGCAGTGTCAATCAGCCCAGTGGTTCGCAGGCTGGTAATAGTGGGGTTGGCTGGGGCTGGCAATAAAGGGGAGACAGCATCTGACAAACCTGGCCAGCACTGGCAGCCCAACAGGGCTGTAGGCGGGGGGCCAGCCAAGCTGAAAGTGCAGCTGGTGGCATGGATGGATGACAGGCCATGGGGCTGGAGGCAGAGGACCTCTCTTAGTCCAGCAAATTCCCTTGTTCGGGACCAGTCAGGGCCCAAGGGTGCTGGACCAGGGAGGTCCACACTGACCTGCATGGAAAAATGAAATTCATGTTAAATTAAATCCCTATAAAATGTTTTAAGTGAATGTTGACATTCAAAAACATTCACAAATGTAGGCTTCAGTGATCCAAAGACCTATGCACATTGGGGTCTTTACGTGCATGAATGGCCTCTAAGCTCAATGGCCAACTCAGGTGTAAGTGTCTGTCAGATCAACTATTAAGAAATGTATTCCTTCATTGATACATATGATCCCATTAACAATCGCGGAAATTATACCCACTATTCAGTAGACACAGAGTCTGCTAGGGAGAGTCACCCCAGCTCAAAAAGGGCACCAGCCCCATTGACTTGAATCATGTAATCTTTTGGTCATGAATAACTAAATTTGATAGAAAAAAGCAGTCCAGTAGCACTTTAAAGACCAACAAAATAATTTATTAGGTGATGAGCTTTTGTGGAACAGACCCTCTTCTTCAGACCATAGCCGTACCAGAACAGACTCAATATTTAAGGCACAGAGAACCAAAAATTGTTATCAAGGTAGACAAATCAGAAAAAGTGTAATCAAGGTGAGCAACTCAGAAGAGCAGAGGGGCAGCAGGAGTGGGGGGAAGTTCTGATCTGCCCACTTTGATTACACTTTTTCTGATTTGTCTACCTTGATAACAATTTTTGGTTCTCTGTGCCTTAAATATTGAGTCTGTTCTGGCACGGCTATGGTCTGAAGAAGAGTGTCTGTCCAACGAAAGCTCACTACCTAATAAATTATTTTTTTAGTCTTAAAAGTGCTACTGGACTGCCTTTTCGTTTTGATAGAATATAGACTAACATGGCTATATCTGCTACTATATTTGATAGGTGTGCTATCCTATTGAATAGGATAGGATGTCTCTTGCTAAATGTTGGGTATGGGCTTAAGAACATTGCCAAGTCAAGGTAAAAAGAATCACGGTTATTCATATTATGCATTAATCAACATTCATTCTCATTCAAGAATCTTAGACTTCTTTGTTTCCTCCAGTTATTCACCAATTGCCCCCCCGCCAAGTCTATTTCCACAACTGTTGCCCACTCCTAAGTGACTTAAGTTAGAAGGAAGATTGCCCATGATTATTACAAAACTAATTTAAAGAGAAAGAGAAAATGGGAACATAGTGCTTAGGGCAATTATTCTGCTGTAAGAGCCAAATCCAAACCCATCAGAGTCCATTGAAATTTTTCCACTGACTTCAAAGGACTCTGGATCAAGACGTAGAAGATAAAAACTATCTCACATGGTTATAAGGCTGTTATAGGACCTGCTCCAGTTTTGATTGAAATCATTTCCAAAACTTCGTTTGAATTTCAATGGATCAGATTTGCATCATCATGGAAAAATATTAAATGATGGCAAAAAAGGTCCTTGCAGTTATATAGCTCCCTAACATCTCTGGCCAAAACACACAGGGTTGGGCCTAAAGAGTTATAGTAGCCTTTTAAAAAATTGAATATGATAATTAGAGTAATTAATAATACCACCCTGACTTTCATTGCTCTAGAGCTCACTACTCCTTGCATTAAAGGAGAGCTCAGCACTTTTAGAAATCAAGCCACCTAGACAGAGGAGTTTAAATATGGGTCAGGGGGTCTCATGTCAGGCATTGACATTGAAAATGGTCATCCTTTTTTCCCCCACAAAAAACTGTATTTATACAAAATCCCCAATACAAGTTTTAGGTCCAGCTTGCGAAATCCATTCCAAAGAGGAATCCAGTAATTGTTGGCAAAATTCCCCTCTTAGATCTTCACAAGATGTTCTCATCTCTGGCTGATGCTTTTACCACAAGAACTGAACACCGTTCAATGTGATGATTTGGGGTGTGTAGGAATTTTATTCCCTGGCTAGGTGGCATGTGTTTCCAACTGTCCTGCAGTAACTTAAGGTGGATGCCTCAGTTTCCCTATGCACAGCATCAGTGCATAGTGGTGCTGGGCGTTTTCAGTGTGATGACTTCTCACAGGTAGGCCAGGTCTTCCCTGCTCCTTGTAACCGAGGAAACCAGGTGACAGCTTTTTTTTTCCCCAGGGAAAAATGACAAAGGAGGGAGGAGGGGCCTGGCTGGCTGGAATTGGAACTGGGTTGTTGAGTGGGGCAGTTTCCTCTGGCTGGAGATGGATGAAGGAGGGCCAGGACCCTGGTTCAGGGACCCCTTCTGGGACCATTCTCCCCAGAATGGATTGTACTGGCAGCTTCTGATTTCTGTGCTGACCAATCTGTTTTCCCAGTGTCCCTTTTGACTCATAAACCTTCTGTTCTCCCTGCGGAATGAGACTCACATCTGACTGAGGGTGGATGTGCAGGGCCCGGTGATCCCCCATACTCCATGATGCTCAGTTCTGTCAGGCTACCTCTACACAACAGCAATCTGGCGATGGAAGAGACCTTCTGACAAAACTTCTGTCGACAGGTTGTGGCCACACACGAAAGCAGATCGTTCTGTCGATCTGCCCTGTCGACAGAGAGTGGCCAGACTACCCAGCTGCTCTCTCGACAGAACGGCCAATTGGAAGCACAGCAGACAAGGCTGCCTGGGGGGCCCCGAAAGCCCTCTCTGTTGACAGAGGGCTCCCGGAGCATCCACACTGGTTTTCTATTGACAGATTTTGTCAAGAAAGACATTCTCCCTCCTAGGGGAACGGCAGAATGCTGCTGACAGAACTGCCTCTGTAGCGAGGTGCTGTGGCCTCCCCCCTGATGTGGAGGCGGAGGAGGCCTCTCAGAGACTTTGGTGGACAGGCTCTGAGTCAGAATACCTGGTCTCCGTCCCTCAGAGAGCAGCCCTTGGGTCCAGAAGGACCAGGGGCGGGGCTCGAGGCCCATTAAAAGACTGGCCTCCAAGCAGGGCAGGGCACTCTGACCAGGCTTCTGAGCACCAGGGAACCCAGGCCGGGCTGGCAAGAGCCATCGGGCAGCTGCCCAGCCCAACCCAGAGGGCTGCAGCCCAACCTGCCATTGACCTGGTACCCCACCTTCCCTGATCTGCTGGGGCCCTTGGGCTTGCAGCAGGCCCCATCCCCCGAGGCCTGGAGGGGTTGGAGAGGCTGCCCATGGCCAGTTATCCCAGGCTTCCAGGTGAGCACGGTCCCGGAGTCCTGCCTGATGCCCAAGGTGCTGAGGCCTCCCACCGTCCAGAGCCCATGGCCCTGCCCCCGGTGGACTACCCGAACGACGTCGAGATGCGTGACCGGACGCACCTGCCAGGTGCTACCTACCTGGAGGAGCCTCTCCAGCCTGAACTTGCTGACTAATCTAACCGGGACCCAGCACCGATGGAGGGGGAGGTGGGAAGTCTCCTGGGGGATGCTTCACCTGAGCCCCTGGTGGTGTGTTGCAGCCTGGATCCCCACCACCAAGCTCAGGGTGAGAGTTGTCGCTAGGGCCCCGGGCTGGGACACAATGGAGTGGAAGGGCCTGTGTCCCCCTACCCCACCCACAGGAAAGACAGCCCCATGCCTCTCCCGAGCCTCACTGCTTTGGTGGCTGGCTGTGTACCTGCTGCCCTGCCCTGGACTGAGGGCTGGGCTTACTAACTTACTGTCTGCTGCCCTGCCCTGAACTGAGGGCCGGGCTTCCTAACTCTTTGCCTGATGCCCCACCCTGAACTGAGGGCCAGGCTTCCTAACTGCAGGCCTGCCCTGAGCAGCTGGCTAAAGGGGACAAGGCCCCAGGGTTGGCCGGATGCTGAGGGGGCAAGCTACGGAGGCCTGCGCCACCTAAAAGGGCACCTGCCGCAGGCTGAGACCATTACAGCTGGGTTCTGTCAATTTACTGTCGACATAATGCATTTGTAATGTGGACGCTCCACAAGTGGTGTTTTGTCAACAAAACTCTCTAAGGTAGACAGGGTAACCACAGAGAGCAGAATCCCAAAGCTATAAACTACCCTGAGCAGCCGAGAAGAGACTATCACTCTTAGGAAGAGGAGAGCAATTAGCTGGTTTTCATCACTGTTTATCTTACAGATGTAAGGCTGATGCACCCAGGTCTCCAGCAGGAGAGAATAAACCTACAACCTGAGGGGTTAAAGCTCTGTGCTCTACCGTTTGAGCTAAAGGCCAGAGAACGGAGACTTCTTTCTCCCTTGTTAGGGGTCTCAGTCTTGAGATGAATGAAACTTCTGGTCTAAAGACTGTCACTCTCTTTTTTTCCCTCTTCTTCTGATTCATCCATCTTCCCCTAACCAACTCTGCCTGCTCACTTAACTTTAAGCACAAACGTAGGTCCACTGAAGCCAATAAGACATCTACATGTTAAAGTTAAGTGTATGCATAAGGCTTACAATTGGCATCATAACTAGTGCAGGTATGTCTACACGGCAATTAAGCAGCCGCCAGTGGCCCAGGGTTAGCTGCCTGGGGCTCTCAGAGCTTTGGCTATGGGGTTATGAAATTGTCATAAGGGCATTTAGGCTCAGATCTCTCTGAGGGTGGACATAAGGCCAGATCATGAATGTCTACACAGCAATTTTTAGCCCCACAGTCTAAGCCCATGAGCCCAAGTCAGCTGATGCAGTTGTCTATTGTCTCCAGTATATACATACCTGTCTTTCTTCCTATTATTTCCTGTCCTTACACTATCATTGGCCGTATTGTCTTTGTACTTATTGTTTGCTGGTTTTATACCTAAGGGAATGTCTGTTGGAAGTAGGGAACGAAGAGGGTAATTGCCCCAGGGTCCAGCCACTACCACAGTAGCAGCGGTGGTCTCCAGAGCCCTGAGCCCTTTAAATTGCTGCTGGAGCACTGGGCCATGTGCTCTGAACAGCGCTGAGGAGTGAGGGTGGAGGGGTGTGCTGTGCTCTGGGCAGCACTGAGGGATGGTTTTCCTCAGCCCCGCCACTTCCACCTTCTGCCCCCGCCCCTTCCAGGACAGTGGGTCTGGGGCCCTCCCCAAATTGCCGAGGGTCCAGCAGAGATTGTCAGCTCAACTGCCTACATGCAGCACAATAATTATTAAAAGCATGAAGGGTAAAAAACTAACTCAAAAAGTATCCTGCAATTTACAAAATCTTACTTGATCTAGGAGCATCAAATAGCCAGAACAAGGCAGGACACAAAATAGAAACAGAAACAAAATAACAATCAGAGCAAATTTTCATTAGACAAGAAAACCTAAAAGTGCAGTCCAAGCAGCAGGCTCCACTGACTGGTGTCTGCATCCGTGAACATGACACTAATGGGCTCAGCAAGCAGAGTTCAGGGAACAGCTGCTGAATCATCTGGGGAGAGGTCCACAGGTGTAACAGTAGAACAGGGGCCTGTAACATCTTCAAGGCAGAGCACCGAAATTTGACCTTTTGAGTCCTTTGCATGGTCCGCGTGCCAGTGATACTTTTTAAAGTCACTTAGTAGTTCTGCTTACAACAGCTACATCAACAAATTAAGATGCAGAGTTTTACCGCTTAGGCAGTGGTTGGTAGCATTAACTAGTCTTTTGTTAATCCACAGGTGCCATGGCTTTGAGCAAGCTTTCAGCTGCATGGTGGAGGAGGGGCAGGGCTGAGCTCCCGACTTGTGTGCCAATGAAAATCAACTCGCATGCCACTCTTGGCACCCAGGCCAGGGATTCCTGACCCTGCGCTGCAACATAGAAATGAAGTGGTTACTTAAATAAATGTGTTGTAGGGCATATAAGACTCCAGAGTTAGTTATTAACAACTTGAGTTGCACCTAAAATAGCTGCCAGCCCACAGAGTGTGCAGAGCACAGGTTGTATGTCCTCACACCCACTGTCCCCAGTAAGCCGTGTATGGTGATCCAGATGGGAGACAACAAAGGCTAACTGGATAAACTGGAGCAAGGCCTACATTTGATAGGAAATGTCACCATCCCCTGCCTATCCATCAATCCCAGCTTCTTGGTTCCAGCAAGCCACTGTTGTTTTCTGCAGCTATATCCAGAAGCAGTGAAAGTTCTAGCAGGCTCCTAAAGCTGCAAGCCAGGCTAAATCATGAGCATTTTGAGACAAGGGCTGTATTGTCCTGTGTATCTAGACAGCCCCTGGCACATTATATGCACTACTATTTTACAGAAGAAGTGGTAGGATAAGGAAAATACCCACTAAATGCATATTTGTAAGTGCAGGCACAATTATTTTCCTTTGGTCATCCTTTGATGCAACAGTCTCACATCTACTGATGGTGTTTTTGGTCTCAGCTGATTCCCCATGCTCAAGCCATACTGTGGTACTCTGGTTTCAGTGAAGACGAAATGGAATCAAGTTCAGCTCTGGTTAAGTGAAAATGATGTCACGGGAATAAAACAAGATACCCCAAAGCACTGTGAAACCTAACACTACAAGAGAAGATTGTATGTCTTCATACCCGCTACCCCCAGTGAGATGCATATGGTAATCCAGATGGGAGGTGACAAAGCCAAGGATAACTGTAGCAAGTCCTGTATTTAACAGGAAAAGTCACTGTTTCCCAGCTGTTAAAATCATAGTCTTTTGGCACAGCAAGCTGCTGTTGTTCTATAGGTTCTCATTTACACTAAAGCCACTTTTCACAGTTTTGTCAGCATATAGGGCTCTTAAAAAGGATGTCACTGTAATTTCCAAATAGCATCAGTAGGAAAAGACCTTGTGTCCTACATCTCGGTCCCAGCCTTACTATACCAAGTTCCATATTGCTGGTCCCACCAGCTGACTCCAACTAGAGCAGATTTTTTCAACATCTCGTTTAAATAATTTGCTTGTAGGACATACTAATTTTTAATGGCTGTTGACCTTTTGAAAGTTTCTGCATTAATAGCCCTTGAGACCGTCTCTATTCACAGAACAGGAAGATCCCTGTATGTCAGTCACATCCTTTGCCCCAGATGCCTACTTATCCCCATCTCCATCCCATGCAACTGATAGGCACTAGATATGAGACGCCCACTTTTTCCTTGACCTCTACTTCCAGAATGCAAACAGAGGTTCTATTGTTCTCACTGACAACATCAAGGTCAATACCTCAGCAGGATTCCAAGAAAGGGTTGGACAGACATATGGATACCAGGAACATTGTTACATTAATTAGCAAGGAATTTTTTTAAAAAAATCGTGACGGATATTATAACCCTCTTCTGCTTCAGGGCATAAGACAACCATAAACTGGTGGATATAAGAAAGGAACTTTCTCTATGTTATTCTGGAATTCCCGATTAAAGGAGTTCTTGTACCATTCTCTGAAGTAGCTGGTGATGGCCACTGTTGGAGACAGGATGCTAGACTGGATGGATCTGTAGTCTGACCTGCTCTTTTCCCCAATTTTTTTATTTCCAGGAGGATTTGTAAGGTCTCTTAGGTTTGGTCCTCAAATAACTTTTGGATGGAGTGGTCAGGAGGTTTCACCAGCAAAACATCTTCCTTTAGTGCCACTTGGCTTTTATTTCCAACCTATGAAGAACCATCCTGTAAGCAAGAAAGAGTATTCATCTTTGTCCAAACCCAATCCGGGAGGACTGGAGACAGGAAGCCATTCACCTTACCTCCCATATCTGTGTCATTTGCTGCAACTAGAAGGAATATATGTGAGTGATCAAGGGACCTGGTTCAAAACCCACTAAGGTCAATGGGAAGACACATACTGATATCAATGAGTTTTAGGTTTCTGAAAGAACAGAAGAACAGGGAGCCTCCAGTAGTAAAGTGGACAACAGCCCATGTTCAGCTGTCTGAAACATGGCAGTTACAATACAAACAAAAAAGTTTTTTTAAAACAAGTAAATACTTTTATTTAATATGATTCCAGTAGATCTAGCCACATGGACTGTGTCCTGCAGAGATAACTTAGTGTGACAACTGTGTTGTAATGAAGTGTGTAAACAGCTAGATTATTTTACTGAATTCTTTATCCTTAAACCGCAGGAACAACAAGCAGTACACACAGGGAAACATGCTGGATACCAGTGATAGAACTGGAGGCATGACAAGGAGATATCAGTATGTCTGAGATAGTCACAGTTACTTTGGGACTCTCTCTGCAGGGGACAGACTTCAGGATTATTATAAGCGTTGCCTAACATGAAACTATCTACTAACATATTTGCACTGGGACACTGAAGAGTATTAACCCTTTCCTTCTCTGACTATGCACTATAGGAGTAGGTCCTATAACAGCCTTATGACAATGTGATTTTTTTTTCCTAGGGCTTGATCGAAAGCTCTTTGAAGTCAGTGGAAAGATTTCAGTTGGCTTTGAGGGGTTTGGATCTGGCTTTGACAACAGAGTAATTGCTTTTATAAATTTCTATGTAATTTAGCACATGCTGCATTACTACACAACTCTTAGCAACTTTGTCTCCTTCTCTGAACATCTTGTGTGTGCAGCCTCACTTCCATCTCTAACATCTATATCCATTGTTCCCTATATTTCTAGTGCCAGTGTGGAAAGAAGCCATCCTTGAACTGGCTTTGCCTTTGGACTGGCTGAAGCATGTGGATTTGCTGGAGCAGGTTCAGCGAAGGGCAACAAAAATGATTAAGGGTCTGGAGCACAAGACCTATGAGGAGAGGCTGAGAGATCTGGGCTTGTTTAGTTTACAGAAGAGAAGACTTAGAGGTGATTTAATAGCAGCCTTCAACTTCCTGAAGGAGAGCTCTAAAAGGGAGGGTGAGAAACTATTCTCAGTGGTGTCAGATGGTCACAAGTTGAAGAGAGAAAGGTGTAGGTTAGATGTTAGGAAAAACTACTTCACCAAGCGGGTGGGGAAGCACTGGAATGCATTGCCTAGAGAGGTGGTGGATTCTCCATCCCTTGAGGTTTTTAAGTCCTGGCTGGACAGGCCCTGGCTGGGATGACTTAGTGGGGGTTGATTCTGCTTGAAGCAGGGGGCTGGACTAGATGACCTCCTGAGGTCCCTTCCAGCCCTGTGATTCTGTGCAGCAGACTGGCACTGGGCATTACTGTCGGGGCTTTGGCATGCTATTTTGTGGAAAACTTTGGCTGATGAATGTCATCCACTCCCAGCAGGTGTCCCACTAAGAGTTATTCTTTCACCTAACACAGTGAGGCTGGACTGAGTACTGCCTGGGGGAACCCGGGAACCAGTGACCCCCTTTAGCATGAAATGAAACCTAGCTCACATTTCTGCAGGAGGCACGAAATTGAGCTGTGGAGGGCAGTAAAGTGGTGTCTTCCCCTTCCCACATTTCAAATCCGTGATTCAATCATTGTGGAGTCAATTTCACTCCTTTGCCAAGGGAGAAGTCTTATTTTTTTCTTGGATCCTCTCATGCTAAATCCAGCTTGTTCTTCAAGCCTTGAGCACTGTAACGGCTCTGCTTAGTTACCGCCTCAAGGGGTGGGTCTCCACTTTAAGTCTAAGCTGAAGAAAATTTGCAAAGGACTAGACTGATCAAGGAAATTTCCAATAAAGCGCTGGAAGCCAAGTATGCTGCGGCCAGGCGCCAAGGCAAAGAGTCATCCCTGTGGCCGTCTTCTCTTCTTCTTTCCTCTTCTGCCCTCCATCGAAAATCCGGAACATTTACCCTGAGGAGGAAGAGTGCGTTGTACCGCAGAGGCTAGGTTTGCTCCCAGACGCTTTGACTGTTGGGGGCTGTGTGTGTGTGTGTGTGTGTGTGTGTGTGTGTGTGTGTGTGTGAGAAATGGGGGCAGACTTTGTGTGTGTGTGTGTGTTGTATGTGTGTGCTACTGGTAGGAGGAAGACGAGAAATAACAGGAGCAGACCGTGTGTGTTGCTTTGTGTGTGTTAGTGGTAGGGGGAGGAGGGGGTGATGAGAAATAACAGGGGCAGGCTGTGTGTGTTTTATGCTGTTGTGTGTGTGTGTGTTGCTGGAAGGGCGCAGAGGGGAAGAAGATGAGAAATAACAGGGAGACAGAAGAGGGAACTGAAAAGCACCAGCTTCAAACTTTTCCTGCCGCCCCCTGTCCCGCCGGCAGTGCGAGCCTGTTTTGCCTCGCCGGCAGACACCTCCGGCTCTTCCAGGGAGAGAAACGAGAGTCCCAGGCGAGACTGCCCCCTCCGCGGCCAGCAGGATTCGCCTCCCGCTCACACCATACAGGGGGACCCGGGCTTGTTTCTGCTCCCCATCCCGAGCGCTTTGTCCGCCGCTGCCCAGAGCGATCCCCTCTCCGCGGCTCCTGCCCAGCAGCGCCTGCCCCTCCTCCCGCGCGGACCAGGTGGCTCCGGAGGGACGGCGGCGAGGTAAGCGGGCGGGGACGCCGCAGCCATCCGCAGAGGAAGGCGTTTCCCCGGCTCCGGAGGCCGGTCCCGGAGCCCCGGTTGAAGAGCTCCCGGCTCGCTGGGCCGGCGGCGTGGGCAGAGAGGGCGCTTTCCCCGCGGCTTCCCAGCGTCCCGAGAGGAACTGGGGGCCTGGCTCCCCCTGCAGCACCAGGCTGGATCTCCTGTGCTGCACGCCCCGCCCGCCCGCGCTTTCCTTCCAGCTCTCCGGCTGTCTCCTCCCCCCGCTGTATCCCGCCCGCTTCCTTTAGGCATTAGCCACCAGACAACCCTCCGGCCCCGGCAGGGGGACGGGTCGGATGACCCAATCAGCAAAGCCCCCCCCGGCCCCTTCTGTCTTCTCGTAACGGGGAGGGACTTCCCAGCACAATGGGGCTGAGGGCCCCGACCACCGCTCCCCTTTGCAGCGGGACGCAGCCCGTTTCAGCCGAGCCTGTCCGTTCAGACGAGGCCGGTACTGCGTACCTGCGGGTGGGGGAGCGGGGGAATGAAGTTACAGGTGACTTCCTCTGAAGCCGGGCTTAGGTTGGCTGTTGTTACTGGGTGGAGCTGAACCATTCCCAAAGGCAGAGAGGTTTGGAGGGCAATGATCCTCTGCTAAAAATCATTACCATGTCCTAATCTGCGTGTGTGTGTCACTGGTCGGGGGAAGAGGAGAAATAACTGGGGCAGACAGTGTATGTGTGTTGTGTTGTGTGTTTGCTCCTGGTAGGAGGAGAAGGGGAGCATGAGAAATAACAGGGGCAGACAGTGTAGGTGTGTTGTGTTGTATGTGTGTTACTGGGAGAAGGAGAAGGGGAAGATGAGAAATACCTAAGCCTTGGCCGAGAACCCTCCTAGGGCAAGGCACGTGGGCCGACGTAGGCACAGTCACAAGAGTCACCCTCCAAATTCAGTACTCCCAAAGAAGTGGTCTCTCCCATTTAAAGTGCCCTCTCCCCTTTCCTTCCCCAGCCCACTGTTTGCATGCGACTCTTGGCAGCCCCTACGTGAATTAAAAGGGAAAGCGAGGCGGATCAGAGCAGACCTTCTTTTCTCGCGTTGTTATTCCCTGGATTCCCACTCCCCTGATGGGCCTCGCCTCTAGAGAAGAACTCTTTCCACGCACAGCTTTTCCCCAAGTCTCAGATCCAGTGCAAAGCAAGTTCAGTAAGTGCAACGCCCCCCACCAAAAAAAAACCCACTCTCCCGTAAATATTAATCAAAATGGATAGTAAATGCAAAATATGTCCCCTTGACATATCTGCAGCTTAATCCTGGGAGTAATTCTGAAAAACAGCATTATACAATGCCTCTATTAATCCCTTACACGAGCAAATGCCATTTCTGACCTACTACGTTTTATGTCACTGGGATCTTTGCGGGCTGAGTTTAGCCTCGTTAGGTTCAGCGGCAACCTGGGGGGGACGGGACACGATGAGAAACCATTAACCTAATGTGATGTGTCTTTCAACCAAATGCGCTGTTAGGGAATCAAATCATCATTAACCCTATAATTACCTGGGCTGGTGGATGTGTGCTGGGGAGGGGGCAGCTGAAGCTCGTGGCAGGCTTGTTTTTATTTCACGGCTCATTTTCAAAGCCAAGGGACCCATTTCGGAGCTTGACATGGGCTTTGGCTAGCTGGCTGCTATACTGGGGTATTCTGTAGGTGAAACGTACTATTCGTGTAAGCCCAGTGAGCTGGGATATGCCCAACCCGGGGCTGGTGAGCTCCTTACTTGAAACGTCTTCATTGTGTAATTAAATTAATCCCCCCTCCCCTCACACGCCCCCTTTCCTAGAGCTTTATTCAACCCCGTCTTCCCTTCACTCATAATTGTAATATGCACCATTGCCTCTGATTTGCTTAATTAGGCACCAAGGAAGACCTCAGAGGGAGCAGATGGAGCAGCCTAGCGTCCGGAACCCTTCCAGAAGTGATGGAGACCCATGCTGAAGGGTACGAGGGGTTAGGGATAGCTCCGTGGTTCAAGCATTGGCCTGCTAAACCCGGGGTTCTGAGCGCAGTCATTGAAGGGGCCATTTAGGGATCTGGGGCAAATAATTAAAAAAAATCTGTCAGGGATGGTGATAGGTCCTGCGGTGAGTGTGAGGGACTGGAATCAATGTCCTCCGAAGGTCTCTTCCGTTCTATGAGATAGATATATCCCCATAAACCACGTGGTCCCCCTTCATTGTTGCCATCAGATTAATGCTCCAGATCCTGATTCAACATCCTTTAAAACTCCTCAGCCCATGAGCAAGTTTAAAGCCGGTTTTCCCCAGCAGGAGTTAGGACGGTGGAGGGGGACAAGCCACTTTGGGAGGCGGGGGAGAAATCCTGAAAAATGTCTTGGCTCCATTAAATCCTCCAGGTCTACAGAAGCCTCCCGCAGGACATTCCGCCGTCTTCCTGGCTGTCCCTCCCCCTCTGGAGGTTTCAATTGGAAACCAATTACAGGGTTCTATAAATCTGTTAGCTCCCCTTTCATGGGGGCCCTCTGATGCATGGGCTATTGCCCTTTCCATGCCTCTTCCTTGTTTTGTCCTACGATTGTTGGATCAATATAATGCTGCCTTTCTTTCTCGGTCTCTATAGATACAGATATACAAGGAAAACTAAAGGTTTCCACTGCTATTCACGGCCTCCTCATTTGTCCCGGAGCCCTAACACTGGTGCCTTTTCTTTCCCGGCTGCTTTCCCCTGTTTCTGGAGCAGCAGTTATGGTAGAAGCAGATGGCTACTGATTGGGTGAGCTCTGTGGCTTTAATACTGAATACTTTATGGAAAAGGACTTTAGCATGCTTGGTTGGGCAGAGGCACAACAGGGGGAGATTTATGACTGGCGAAAATAAATCTTTTTTCCTCTCCCCCCTACACCTTTTTTTCTTCCAAAGCTTAGCCAACTTCAGGAATTCTCACTCACTCAAAAGCTGCACCAGCTTTGGGAGGGAGGGGAAGTTAATTGCAAGCAAGTTGCGGTGTCAAAATGTAGGATCAAAATAAGCCCCCCATTCAAACTGAGCTCCTAGCAGGGCTGGGGTGCCAGCCTGTAGATTACGGAGCTATAAATCCATGCTGGGAGATTCTGAGGGTGGCATCCTGCAGAATGCAGAGCAGCCACCAGGTTTTGCTCAACGAGATGTTTGGGTCAGGCTGCTGGTGGCCTCCCCTGCTTGGCTTTTGGGCCAAGCTACACCATGGATGAGATTTTCAAAATGACTCAGCATTGTCTTTACTCTACTGAATGGGGGCTTGACTGTCATCCTCCAGAGGAGAAAAGTTAGGTTAAAACCTAGTGCTTCTGACCAGCACAGATCTGTCACCGTTCTGAGTACAGGTAACTAAGCATTTATATCCTCAAACCATGACTCCATTTATTTTAATCTAATCTAATCTATGGGTTTTTTTCTGTTTGAATACACTCACCACTTCTGTTGAAATACTGACAATATTACCTGCTTTCCCAAATTGTGCAAAAGACAGTCAAGGAATGGGCTTGGTAAAGATCCCATCTATATTGCGTACTCTTAACAATGATTGGAGGTAATGTAACCAAGGCCCTCAAAGTCATTGTATTTGTAGGGCAGATGGACCTTTAGACAAAGTAAGATTTTGCATGGAGTGTGTCCTGAGAGGCATTTCCTCTTCAGTTCCACTCCCATTGTGGAGACATTGCCCATATCAAATTAAACATTCTTGTCTTGCATTTTGAAAGCAATTAGCAAACCGGTGATTTTTTTTTTCACATTTCTCAAACTGTCCTTAGCATTTCTACCAGGTAAACATTGTAGGAACAGATTTTCAGAACAGACTAGTGACTTTGGATTACTGAAATGCTGGTAGCCATTTTTGACACATCTTGACACATCATAACTTGATTTTCAGAAGGCAGATGCTCAGCATTTGCGGAAAATTCAAACCCTTGGAAACCCAAAATCATTAATGACTTTTGAAAAAATCTCAGTCTTTATATTTTCCCTGATTGTTTTAAGATGAGTTAATAAATGTTTGGTAAATGCATTTTCTGGTCATGTCTCAACTATTTCTTGACTGCTTTGGTGACTGTGCATTTTTGAAGCTCTAATTAGTTACAGAGCCTTTGCTAAGCTTTTCTCATGTCTGAAGCATGCTGGAAACATTCCACAGGAAGTTCAAAATGCAGTGGAGTGCTGGAGAAATAGCAGAGAGGAAAGGAGAAGGTGACCATGGCAGTTTTCTGTAAACTAAAATAGGGCTTTCACAAATCTTTATAAGGTATCTGAGATGCCTTAGGTTTTTGTTGCTGGGACAGAGATTGTTTTATCTTTGTGGGAGTGAGTTATAGCAAAAGTAACAAGCAGTCCTGTAGTATGTTAAAGACTAACACATTTATTAGTTCATGAGCTTTTATGGGTCAGACCCACTTCTTCATCTTCTTCTATCATCTGAAGAAGAGGGTCTCACCCATGAAAGCTCATGATCTAATAAATGTGTTAGTCTTTAAGGTGCTACAGGACTGCGTATTATTTGGGAAACTGCAGGCTTACACAGCTACCCCTTATAGCAAAAGTGTGAGTCTGTGGAGAGTGGGCTTTAAAATGGTTTTTCAAAAAGGAAATGTGGGATATCCTTTCCCAAAGATCATGGACATCTGTGGCCGAATGGGGGTTCAGAGGGGAAAGGAGAATATAAAAGGAAGGGGAATCTGGGACTCGTCTTCGAGGTGAGGTGAGAAAATGGTGAGGAGCCTTTGTAGAGGGACTTATCCTTCAGCAAGGCACCACACTCTCAAAAAACATTGGAGAAACCACTTGACACTTTTCCATAACTGTGTGGAACTGGCCAGTAAGTGTTATTTGAAATAATTCCTCTGCATACATGTTGGTGAATTTCCTAGCAATATACTGGGGGATATTTAAATAGTCACTCGCAATCTTTCTCTAAGGCCCAGGAGATGCATGTCTCTTTGTACCTGGCAAATATGTTGAGGAATCTGAGGTATTTGGTCTCAAGTAATTTTCTTCCCTTTTGTGGGCTGACCTGCCTTGTAGTCTGTACCTGAGATACTTACTGCAACTGTATGCATATGCTGGCCACCTTTGTGAAAGACTGGTCCCCCTTTGTGGGATACCAGCTGTGCCCCAAAGACCACTTCCCTGTCCATAATCCAAGCCACCCTTAGCAATGTACTTATCAACACACTCTTCACTTCTCTGTGGGACACCTACAGCTCTCAGACATGCCTACCACTCCCACGACACAGAGACACATGTGCTACTGTTGGATAGATTTGAAAGAGTTGGGATTACACTGTAATGAGGATTTTGATGGACTGCTTTCTCTGCCTCATTTTTAAAAGAGCTGGACAATGAAACATGTTTGCTTACCCAGTACTTAACTAAGACAGGTATTTTAGAATGAAATGCCTGAGGCAGAACTCAGACTAGATGGATCTGATGCTAATGGAGTTAGGGGACACTTCCAGAAGAAGTGGAACATGTAAGATCTGTTTCCTCTGTTACAGGGGGAGGTGATTCTAAACTCCAAGTGTCCTTTTGAACTTTTAGTTGCTCCTGGGTTTCTCAAGTAGCACCAACAGGCTGAAAAATTGTTTCCCAGTAGCATCCCTGAGGTTGTGACCAAGTTCGCTTATCTGTGTCTATGGTACCTTCAAATTAGGTGTTGCTGCAATTTCTTCTTCATGGAGGTTTCCTCAAGCAGTGTTCAGAAACTTAAACTGCGGCAGAATGCAGCAGTCCATTTACTTAGCGGAGTGTGACATATAGATCACATTACACCTATGTTCCATAGGCTGCCCTGCCAGCCAATTTGCTTTTTGGATTCACTTCACTTGGTTTTACTTTATAAAGCCTTATGCTGTTTGTGTCCTGGTTATTTTAGAAATTGCCTAGTTCCTAAACTGTTGCAGTATTTGCAGTCAGCTGTGGTACCCTCCTAGAGGTCGCCAGGTTTCAATGAGAGGGGGTTGAGGCAGGACATAAACGAGTGGCAGGGTCTTGGATTCTAGATCTTCCTTCCTGTGTACTTCCAGGAAAGCCTGAAAAGCTTTTGTCCCCCTCCAGGCCTAGCATAAGTAAATGGGGTGGTTTAGATTAGTTTCTCTTCTAGGGTTAGACATTTTAGGTGACTGCTGCTGGTGGTTATTTTTATTTCATTAGTTTAGGTTGTTATAAAAATGCATATACATGACTTATGGGTACATATATTGTAAAGGGGCAAATAGATACATCCTCAGGCCTCAATTGTTCTCATTTATGACTTATGAAGGGAATCAGAAGCATCTTTGACAATCAGCCTACTCATTCAATAGAGGGAGCAGAGACCTTGGCCAGGCAGCATCCTGTTTCTTGATGTTTTTCCTTCTCCCTGAAATATGGATGGAGAAGGGACGGCCTTTCAGGACCAGGTCTGGAAGATATTATGGTCTAGCTCTACTGGGCGTGGAAGAATAAATGGATGAGATTCGATAGTCCATCTTATGTTGTAGGTCAGCATCAGTGATCATCATGAGCCCTTCTGACTTTAATTAATGTATGGAGAAAGCTTTTTCCACTACAGTGCCATATGCAGTCATTTGATGTGATTCTAATGACTCTGAAAAAAGCACTGTTTGATATGGAAAAGGGTGGATTAGCCTGTGTATCTAGCTACCTTGCCTATCACATTCATCCCCATGGTAACTTTACAGCTAAGAAAAATCTTTAATTGAGTGTGACTCTTTAAAGGATAAGCAATTTTTAGGTGGGCAAACCATATTATAAAAATTAGTCCTTTTCATTTTACATAGACTTAATTTTCCTGCTCTGCTTCTACGATGGCAGAGCAAAAACATAGTGAAATGCCTTAATTCCTCTTACGGCCTATTTCAACTTCTTTTTTTCCTCCTATCAGTAAGATCAGACCCCTTTATTATTCTGTTAATTACTGTACATGTGTGTGTGTGTGGGCTGGGGTGGGGTGGTATTTATGTGTATGCGTAAACACATTTCCCATACCAGTCTGTGATATCATATTCAGTACAACTGAATGCATGTGGCAATTAGCTGATAACAATGTGCCCATTTCAGCAATCTAATGCCCTGTGGCTGTTCTTTTGCTCCCACTTGTATTACTTAGCAAATCAGTCCCATTTAGTTCCACTTCATGGGCCAGTTGTAGTTTGACTTTGTTATTAAATATGTGATCCAGTGTCCTCAGGATTCAGGACCACAAGCAGGATCAAAAGCCTCACTGGGTTGTCTGGATACTGTCCTTGTTAGAATCTTTCAGGGGTTTCCTAGAGTAGAGTTTCACAGAGTAAGTGTGCCAGATAGAACTTTCCGAGTGTTAAAAACCCAGAATATTAGTTTCCATTTGGATTTGGCTTTGCTTCAGCCTGTCACTAAGTGGCTCGGACAGGGAATCGCAAATATAGGGAACAGCACATGATGTGACAAAAGGAAAGAGACAGCTTGCCCAGCAAAGGTTCTGAGAAGTGGTTGCGGTGATAATTACAGTAACAACTGAGATGGAATCTGTTTTGGAACTATTTCCTGCCTCCTTAAAAGCTGGGGTCCATCCATAAGTGGTGTAGTCAATCAGTCATTAGGATGGGAAATATTACACGAATGCCAACTAGTTGATTAGGAACTGAGATTACAAAAATCCCATAAAAACCTGAATGTCAGTGAATCAGAATAGGGGGCTGGCTATTTGACACTGGCTATTGTTAAAAAAA
Organism: Carettochelys insculpta; assembly: GCF_033958435.1. Taxonomy (NCBI): domain Eukaryota; kingdom Metazoa; phylum Chordata; order Testudines; family Carettochelyidae; genus Carettochelys; species Carettochelys insculpta. The sequence continues at coordinate 125,783,930 of NC_134140.1, read as the reverse complement.
GTCCTCTTTCTTGTAAATAGGACATTTTTTACACTGTGTGAAAAACAGTCACTACTGTCAACAAAAAAGAGTCCTCTTGTGAATGGGACATTTTTTCAAGAGGTGTGAAAAATAATCACCACTGTAAAACTGTAATAAAAGTCTTCTTTCTTGTGACTGTTACATTTTTCACGTGGTGTGAAAAATCATCACTACTGTAAGAAAAGTTCCCTTTTTTGCGAATGGCAAGTTTTTCACGTGGTGTGAAAAAAAGCCACCTGTCTGATCACCTAGCTGAAAAAGGCAACCTTGAGTGCAAGCTCCAGGCTTCCCATTATAGCAAAAATAGGCTGATTTCTAAGCACACCATTGGGTCAGGGATGTTCTCCACGCTGGGTTTGAATGGCATATATTTGCCCACCATGGATTCCCACCTTCGTGGCCTCTCGCACAAACTCTAATCATTCCCTTGGCTGAATTCTCCCCGGCTCAGGCTGAGTGTGAATGCCTCCCTGGTCCTGTAGTGCCCCTATTCCTGGAGACAGAATGGTGACAGGGAAAGAGCCCTGTACCCTTTCCAGCAGACTGCTCCTCTTCTCTTGCTGCTACTCACCAACTAACTCAACTGACCAAGCATTCCTTTACCTATCTTTGTGCTACGGTAACAGAACACACACACACACACACACACACACACACACACACACACACACACACACACACACACACACACACACACAGAGTCGATCTAGTCTGGCTCTGTGGGTGTGTGTCTTTCTGTGGGTGTGTGTCTTTGTCGGTGGCTTAGACCCAAGGTGACAACACAAGCCCTGCTGGTAGTACACTGAAGTAGGACAGAGTCTCATGGAGACGGGTCTTTTCGATCAGTCCGTGAAACTGACCAGAGTGCTGCACTTTTCAGCTATCCAGTCAGCACCACCCCTGCCTTGACTCGTCATTCGCACGTTCGCGAGGGAATTAACACTCCACAGCCAACTGAAACAGGCCCGCTCCTTAGTTTGGACAACCCCAAAATGACCCACACAGGCGTGTGAGTAGCCCCCAGCGCCCCCCCCCCCGCCCCAACATACCCGGGGACGAGAGTGTCTGTGCAGTAGAACCACATCATTACATGTAAACGTGCACTTTCTTGTCAGGGGTTGAATGTGCATCTGTCTCATCTTGGCTGGAGCAAGACCGTGTTGCTTGTGGGTGCGGGTTTCAGCTCGCCTCGGTTGTATTTCTGAGGACTCTTGTTCCTGTCTGATTCCCTGTCACCTGGGGGGGGGGCGCTTTCCTTATCCCTGGACTCCGAAGACCCCGTTCAAGAATCCGATCATCTTCACAATGAACCCACATTAATTTCCACGCCGCACAGCCGGACGCCAACACCCCCTTTTATTTCATTCCTTAGATCTTTGAGCGGGACTAGGGAAAACTCAGGGGTTACTTGTCTGACCAGTGTTGCTTAATGGTTAAAACCGCGTCCTGGGAGACACTAGACTTACGGGTTGTGCTTTTTCTCTTCTGCCGTTGTTATTGCCTTGCCGGGTGACAGGTGATCATAGAAGCGGAGAATCCTAGGGCTGGCAGGGACCTCAGGAGGTCATCTAGTCCGGCCCCCGGCTTCAAGCAGGATCAACCCCCACTAAGTCATCCCAGCCAGGACCTTGTCCAGCCGGGACTTAAAAACCTCTAGGGATGCAGAATCCACCACCTCTCTTAGTAACGCATTCCAGTGCTTCGCCACCCTCCTGGTTGCTCCGGACCCCTGGAGGTTGATCACCTGGTTGCTGGTGCTGTTGCTCCGTGACTCAGTTTCCCCCTTGTCAAATGGGGATCACCACCACCTACCTACCTGCCTTTCTAAGGCCCGGAAAAAGTCAGGCGGTGAACTCTGCAAGCGTGAGAAGTTTATCAGTGACCGGACGGCGGGATCAGCCCCAGTTACTTGACTCATGGATGTTGCTGGAGGCCACGGCCAAAGGAGGGCTGGTTTCCACTGGGATAACCCGAAGCCGTTCTCGCCGCAGTGGCTGGGTGCCTGGCAGGGGAAGGCGCTGCGGTTAAGCTCTTACGCTTTCTTAGCCAAACATTTTATCCTCACCTGCAATAGCTTTAGGGCTTCTGCTTCCGCCACACGGCCCCACAGCGGGCCCTTCGGGGGGAGGGAGGTGCCGGGGTCAAGAGGCCTGCGTTTGCCTGCTGTGTGCAGGGGGTCTGGGCTGCCTCAGGACCCACACTGGAGCAGAACGGCGCTCAGACGTGCAACTTCAGGGCCCGATCCTCCCCTTTTACTCACGCGAGTAAGCCCGACTCACGCTAGCGCCGTTGCGCTGCGTACTCCCTCTGCCTTGCAAAGGGGTTGCGTCTCGGTGTTCTGAGTGGCTCAGTTTCCCCGGGTCATTTCCCCGCGAAAACAACGATCATCAGCTACTGACCCAGCGTACGCAGCACAGCCTGGACGTCTGAGGGTATCTCCTTGGTGGCTGGTCCTGAACGGTCCCCAGATCACCAGCCTGTTGAGCCACCCCTGTGCGTGGGCTCCCTTTGCACACGTACCCGTCTGCAGGAGAAGCTGTGCAGCTTTATAGCTTTACAACCCGCCTTTTGCTTTGACCTGTGCTAGCATCCCCGGGTTTTCCAGCGCCTGGGTGTATGCAACGTGGCTTTTCCACTGTGGCAACAGATGAGCACACCAGCTCTGGTCTGGAGCCTTGTCAGAGCCGGCCCTGGCCTGAGCAGGGATCACCTCCCACCCACCCAGGCGACCACACTAGAGCTGGGCCGTTTGAATGCTGCCAAAAGGAGACCCTTTGGAGACGTCCCTGGCTGTGCAAATCGAAACCCAGGGGATTTCGCCTCCACCCCAGCTTATCCGCCCTGACCCGCAGCATCCTTGTGCTTTGGGACCATTCTTCTCCTTCCACTTCTGCACGTGGAAGATACAGCCCAATTCCACTTCCTTCAGTCCCGGGGATCACCCGAGTGAGTAGGGTGAGTAAGACAGATTCTCCCTGCTAGGGCCGATCCATTTCACTCTTCCTCCAACCCTTCCCAAGAAGCTTCTCCGGGCAGCCTTGCTGGTTTTACACCTCCAAGAAAAAGCCCGGCGGAGACGAAAACGCATTTCGACTTTTGCTCTCAGGACGAGCTTAGTTCTCATTGCCAAAGTGGGAAATCAACTGTCTATAAGGCCCGAGGGGAGAGCTGCTAACGGAGGCGTTGGCGTAGGTTTTTCCTGGTGGGCTGTTTCGTTTGGGACACTGGGTTTCACCTTCCTTACAAAAAGCAGAGGCGTGGTCCTGTTAGTCTGTATCTTCAAAACCCGCAAGAAGTCCTGCGGCACCTTATAGACTAACAGAAACTTTTGCCCACGAAAGCTTCTGCTCCAAAATTTCTGTTAGTCTATAAGGTGCCGCAGGACTTCTTGTCTCTCAAAGAGCGCGTCCCTTCCCAGGCCTGTTACATTGTATGCTAATGAGTCTTCACAGCGTGGGGGGGGGGGGGGGGGGGGTGTGATTGCTGCAGTCCCTGGTTTGACTTCCTCAGAGAGGTGTTGCAGGAAACAAGCCGGGAACGCTCCGGCGTTGCGAGTGAATAGAACGGGAAATTCACCTGCTGCGCTTCAATCACCCTTCAGCTGCGCCCTCCGCGAGGGCGCGCGGCGGCAGAGGCGGGTGAGCCTCTTTCTCCCGGTTCTCTTGGGCCCGATCCTGCTTCCACTCAGCTCAACGGGGAGGTGGCTTTTGACTTCAGTTGGCGCAGGATCGGACCCCCCAAGCGTGCTGGCTCCCTCAGCTTAATAATCTTCCATCTAGCGGGTCTAGAAAAGAGGTTTCAAAGTGCAGCTTCCTTCAGTGGTACTATTTCCTGGGCGAATGTGCCAAAAAAATGCACAACCCTAAAGGCACCGGAGATGGGTTTGGTTGGTTTTTTCAGGCACAGGCTTTGCTTTAGTACCACCGCCCCTTTAATGGTTTAATTGGAGACCCAAGCTGTGTATGAAACGATCGTTGCGTGAGGCTGAGAGGAAGCGGGTGTCCGGGATTCCCTTTGGTAACGGCTTTCGAGGCTGGATCGGGACCCACAAATATCTCTCACGCCTTTTTAGTACCAGCGAACTGCAGCCACGGATCAAAACGAAGCAAATTTCATATTAGTTTGTATATGGGGGGGCTTAAAATTCGCCAGAACAACGTGCAGGGTTTCTATTACTGACGGCCTTTTGGGCAGTTTATATCCCCGAGCGAGCAGAGCCGCATTTGAACCCCAGGAAGGGCTCTCTGGAGCAGGAATGAATCTCGCAGTCGGGTTTGCTCCCCGATTTTTAAGGTCAAGCGCAGGAGACAAAGGGGTTTTGCGGAACGGATCAGCTAAGTGTGGAGGGCGCATTGGAGGCAGCCTTTAATCCTAATGCAAGAAGAAAGCGTAATTATGGGGAGGGGGGAATTTGAAAGCCAAATATTATCCCAGTTCCTGATTGCAAACCGCTTCCCTCTGTAGGGTCCCTCGGGTGCGCTCTGGCCAGTGCAAAGAGGTTTGGCGCATGGGGCGTGAGGAGGGTTTAGGGGTCTCCCTTCCCTCGCACTCTTTTGTGTTGGGGGGGAACTAACCCAGCCCAGAGGTCGGTGCCCCTCGGCAGAGGAGAGGCAGCGAGATACCATCCCAGCCGGGTGGTTACAGCGTTTGGAGAACGCCCCCCCCCCGGGACGCTCCCCGCACATCTGGCCGAGGCGCAGGAGCGCCGAGCGGGTTGTCCAGCGGGGAGCTGCGGGCAGGGAGCCAGAGGGGGATAAACCAGCGTGTGCTAAGCTGTTTCATTTCATCCCGTCCCGCAGGGGCTTTCGCACCTCCGCGGCGCTGGCCAGCGGCCCTCGGTTTCTCGTCGCGGGACAAAGCCACGGGGACAGAGCCGAGCCCCAGCGCGGAGAGGTGAGTGGCACCGCGGGGCGCTGTCCCGGCAGGTCCCCTTCCCGAGGGATGGCAGCTTCTGGCAAGTCACCAGAGCAAACCGCCCCCGCCCTGCTGGCCCCCCGGGACTGTCTCAATGCCACCCCCTACGGCTCACCGCCAGGGACGCCGCGCGTTTACAGCCGGGCTCCGGGAGAACGGCCCAGGGGAGCCCCGCTGGAGGCCCGGGAGTGCCAGGCCCGCCCGCGGTGGGGCGAGAGGTCCTTTGGGTTCCTCAAATCGGACAACCCGACAGCAACCGGCCGGGGCACTGGCCGTGACCCTGGAGCCCGCGCCAGGCCAACCCCGCCCCGGCTTGGCCGGGGAGGAGCCGTTCCCAAGGCCGGGGTCCTGGATTTGTTGCTCCCCCGGTGCGCAGGTGGGGGATGTTCCGCGCGGGGCCGGAGACCAGCGCCCGGGAAGGGAGCCGGGCTGGCTGAAGAGGAGGAGGAGGAGGCGCAGAGCCGGGCCGGGGGTACCATCCATTGCAGCGAGACGCTCGCCGGGAGCTCCGGCCGCCTTCGGAGCCAGCAAACGGGCTGTGCGCCCCCGGCAGCCTGGCCCTTGGGGCCGGGATCAAACGAGCGCTGCCGCTAGCCGCTAGGCGAGCTGCGCCCACCCCGCGCTTACGGCTGCGCTCCGGCCTCCGGGCGTGCCGAGGAAGGGGGTTAAAGCCGCTGCCCCTTCAGCCACGCAAGGCTGGCGGCTGGTGCCCCCCCTGCCCGGAGCGCAGCGCAGCGCAAGGGCGCAACGCCCCTGCGCCGAGACATCCTCGGTGCCCCGAAGCCCCAGCTCAGCGGAAGAGGCCGGGTGGACGTCCAGCCCCCGCCTCCGGCTCCCAGGCCCCAGCCAGCCCCGTCAGAGGCTGCCCCCCAACGCCCGGGCCGCTGGGATCCCGCAGGAGCTGGCGGAGGGGAGAGGCCGGCAAGCGCCGCGGCGAGGGAAGGGTTAAAGGGAGGGGCCGCGGGCTGTCACGCGTCATTGGGCAGATTATGTGCCGCAAACAAAAAGTGTGCGGCCGTGCGCCAGGCAGCCACTGCATCGGCTCCGGCCGCGCGGCTCCGCGCACGCAGGACGGCGGCCCTCCCGTCTCGCCCGGCCATGGAGCTACACTGACCCGGCGGGCGCCGGCGTGGGGGGGACACGCGGAGCCGCGGGGCTTTGGCCGCTCTCGGCTTCTCTCGCGCGTGGGGTTCCGCTCCGAGCGGCTTCCCGGTAAGTCAGCGCCCCCAGCGCCTTCCCCGGGCCGGCCCCATACAAAGGAGCCGAGGGGCGAGGGGCGGCGCAGAGCCGAACAATGCCTGGAGGGGGCTTTGCTTCGGCCCGGCGCGGGTGGGGAGAGCCGGCGGCTCCCCGGGTTGCTCTCTGCCGGGAGGGGGGCAAGGGAGGAGGACGTCAGGCGGGGAGCGCTGTGGTCCCCGGGGGGGGGGTGCGGCTCTCCTTGCTGGGGGACCCGAGTCCCGGTCGCCAGTATTGTTACCGGGCACCGTATTGCCTTCCTCCTGGCGCGCTGCGAGCTCCGCCGTGCAAAGCTGCTGGGGAGAGGGGCTTGCCCCGAAATCAACCCCCCAGCTCGGGGGGACGGGCGGGGGAGACCATCGGAGAACCGCAGGGGAACGAGCGGAGGCTGAGAAATCGGGGGTGCCGCTTAAAACACCCGGCAAGCCGTGGGGTACCGGGTGCGCCTCCGGATGCAGTGAAGCGGAGCTGGGCGTGGGAGACAAACGGGACAGCGACCGGGGCTGGCCGGCTTGGAAGGGCCCGGCTCCCACGCGCGGGGAAAGCAGTCTTCGGGCTGCAGCGCTGAATTGGCTGATAAATCACCGGAGGCTAAACAAGCGCCGGTAACAATATTATCCCATAAGCATCCGTTTGCAAGAAATAATTAGGGCCCGCTATTTCCTGCTGGCTCGTTCCGCCAAGAAGTTACTCGGCTCCAGCGGGGCGCAGCGGTCTGTGGCAATGGGGAGGGGGCGGTGGGGCTTTGGGACAGCCTGCCGCTACCGCGCTTTTAAAGGGGAAAAAGAAAAGTAATAGTATAGCTCGGTGCGGCGTAAAACCAGCAAAATCTAATCACCGCCCGGTAAGACACGCGGGACTGACCGCAGACCGCCCCGCGCCTTGTGCACGCCGCCGAGGCTTGGCTGTGCGTAAAGCAGATGGGAGGCTCGGTGCTCTTCTTGAGAAAGCTCCGCCGAGGAGGATTCAACGCCTCCCCCCCCCAACCTGCGAGACCGCCAAGAACACGGTCGCGGTCCCCTGCAAGACTCTCCCGGCCGGGAGAAGTCAGAGCCCACAAGTCCTCACCCCCATTGTATTCCCAGCCGGGCGCTTTTCCGCCAGGAGAGGGACCGCCCGCAGCCCGAGTCCCCGCGCCCTGGTCCCCCGTCCCGGCGCCCGAGAGCACTGGCCGCCTCTTAGGGCGGGACAAACGCAACCCCGCCGAGCAGCTCTGGCGAGTCCAGCCCGGACTCGGCGATTCCCTTCGTGCAACTCCTCCGAGTTGCTTTAGCTTCGGCGGCAGATTTCCCGCCCCCGCTCCCTTTGGCCGATGCTGAGCCACCTCCGCTGCCCTAACACCTAAACCGCCGCCGCTGCCTCCTTGGCCGCATCCAGGCGCTCAGCCCCGCCTGGGCTCCGGGTGCGATCTCGCCCAGAGAGCTGCTTGCCCCACGCTGCCCGCGTCCCCGCCCGTGTCACGTTCAGCCTCCCCTCTCCCGCCCCGGGCGAAGCCCCTGGAGGACTTACGCACCGCGTCCCCGGCCCCGCGCTCTCTCCGGCTGCAGGGATGGAGGAGTCCGGCGTTCCCCGGGGCCTATGGGACGGAGACGCCAAGGCGGTCCAGCAGTGTTTGACGGATATTTTCACCAGCGTTTACACCACCTGCGACATCCCGGAGAACGCCATCTTCGGCCCCTGCGTGCTGAGCCACACGTCCCTGTACGACAGCATCGCCTTCATCGCGCTCAAGTCCACTGACAAGCGAACCGTCCCTTACATATTCCGGGTAAGGCGCCCGGGCGCGGCGCGCTACGTGCCGGTACCCCCGCGGCGGCAGCAGGAGGCGCTAGCGGCGGGTGGGAGCTCAAGTCCCCAACCCTTTTTCCCCACCCGCGACACGCGCTCCCCCGCGGACTCCCGTTTCGTCGCGCCCCGTGCCGCTGCCGGAGGACAGAGCGGGGCCCGATCCTGCTCGCCTCCCCCACCCCAGGAAGCCTGGCGACTCCGAGGGGACCTCCCCCCGCGGGGAAAGCCGGCAGGCCCGCCCCATCCCGAGCGGCCGCGCACCCAGGCCTCCAGAGCCACTGTCCTTCCAGCGGCGTTTCCCCCCGGCCGGGGGCCCAACTTATACAAACGTCTGAAAGGGTTTGACCGAGCCCGGCTGGTTCTCCCTGTGCAGCTGCTCCCCACGCCCCAGAGAGCAAGGACCGGGCACCGCTTTGAATCCCTCCAGGGTTATTTACAGCAGCCACACAGACGTGGCCTTGGCATCGGGTCTTTGTTAGAAAGTTGGGGGCGGGGGTGCAAACAGGCCGCGGTGGCTTTGTCCTTTACCAGCACAGAGCCATCAGTAGCCGGCCCGCTGTATTCTCCACGTGTGTCTTCTGGCCCCCTTCCCCCGAGCTCTGCTGCGTGTCTCCTTCCTGGCGACCGCTCCGGGCGGGTTGCTCTGCTCTCACCTCTTGCATTTCCTCCCTTCCAGGTGGACACTTCGGCAGCAAACGGCTCCTCGGAAGGCCTAATGTGGCTCCGTCTGGTTCAGTCCGCCAGGGACAAAGAGGAGCAGAACCTAGAAGCCTACATCAAAAATGGACAATTGTTTTATCGGTCCCTTCGCAGGATCGCCAAAGACGAGGAGCTGCTCGTTTGGTACGGGAAAGAACTGACGGAATTACTGTTGCTCTCCACGGCCAGATCCCACAGCAAGATGAGCGGTAGGTGCGGCTTTCGCTCTCCAGGCTGCCTCTCCCCAAGCGCCGCTGGGGAGCGGGGTCGGGTTCCTCTCTGGCTTGGTCAGCGGCAGCCACGTAACGCCAGCGAGCCAGGCGGGGAACACGCGGCCGACGCATTCCCAGAGAGGCGAGGCGGGGACTGAGCCGGGCAGATTAGCCGGACTAACCCGATGGTAATTAGGCAGCGCGGAGCATCGCTCAGGAACATATTGGGAAAGCACGATTAGATTAGGGCCCACAAGCTGTTAGCTGCGCACCGCGGCCGGGGCAGCCAAAAGCGAGGCGGATAAAGGGTCGTTCATTCGTCCCCCGCAGAGCCAGAGGCCCTGCTGATGGGCCGGGGCCCCATCCTGCCAAGCCGGGGCCACACACTAGGGAAAAGCCGGTCGCGACCCCAGAACAGGCTTCATCCAAGGCCGGGCCCCAAAGCCGAGGGGGCGGGGGCGTGCGGCAGGCGGGAGCGGTGACTCACTGCTTGTTGTTGTTGTTGTTGTGTCTACGCGTCTGTCTGCTCGGTGCAGGGGCGCCCCCTTTCCCGTGCCTGGAGTGCAGCCAGCGGTTCCAGTTCGAGTTCCCCTACGCGGCGCACCTGCGCTTCCGCTGCCCCAAGAGGCTGCCCGGCTCGGAGAGCAGCCCCGCCGAGGAGCCGAGAGGCAAGGAGGGCGGCAAGGAGCAGGAGGCCGGCCTGGGGCCCGGGGCCAACAAGTACTGCAAGCCCGGCGGGCCGCTGCACGCGCCCTACGCCAGCCCGCAGGACGGCGGCAAACCCTCCACGGACTTCCACAACCTGGCCCGCGAGCTGGAGAACTCCCGGGGGCCCAGCGCCTCCCCCGGCAGGAGCCCCTCGGAGCTGGGCGGGGAGCTGCCCCGGCACCACCCCGCCGGCGGGGGCAGCAAGGCCAAGCGGAAATACCCGGAGGACCCGAGCGAGGAGCGGGGCCCGGGGGCCGGCAGGGGGCGCTTGGCCGGCGAGCGGCCCCTGCCCTCCTCCCCCAAGGAGGACTTAGTGTGCACCCCGCAGCAGCAGTACCGCCCGGCGGGCAGCTACTTCGGCCTGGAGGAGAGCGGCCGCCTCTTCGGGCCGCCCAGCCCAGAGACGGGCGAGGCCAAGCGCAGCGCCTTCGTGGAGGTGAAGAAAGCCTCCCGCGGGCTGGAAGCCGAGGGCGCCGAGGAGGCGGCGGCGGCTGAGCGCGCCTCGCCGGCGGAGCAGCTGCTGGGCGCCCGGCCCGGGGGGCCGCTGTCGGCGCGGCTGGAGGGGGGCAGCCCGGCGCGGGGCAGCGCCTTCAGCACGGTGCCGCAGCTGGGCGGCAGCAAGGCGGAGGAGCGGAAAAGCGCCTTCTCGCAGCCCGCCCGCTCCTTCCCGCACGTGGCGCCGCTGGGGCTGGCCCAGAAGCTGGGCGGCCTGGGCGAGCCCTGCCCGGAGGGCGCCGCCCGCCTCTACCCGGCCGATCCGCTGGCCGCCAAGCTGCCCGGCGCCGGCGAGCTGAACGGCGGCGGGGCGGCCGGCGGCGGGCTGCCCAAGCAGAGCCCCTTCCTCTACGCCACCGCCTTCTGGCCCAAGAGCTCGGTGGCGGCGGCGGCCGGGCCCCTGCAGCTGCAGCTGCCCTCGGCCCTGACCCTGCTGCCGCCCTCCTTCACCTCGCTGTGCCTGCCCGCCCAGAACTGGTGCGCCAAGTGCAACGCCTCCTTCCGCATGACCTCCGACCTGGTGTACCACATGCGCTCGCACCACAAGAAGGAGTACGCCCTGGAGCCGCTGGTCAAGCGGCGCCGCGAGGAGAAGCTCAAGTGCCCCATCTGCAACGAGTCCTTCCGCGAGCGCCACCACCTCTCCCGGCACATGACCTCCCACAACTGAGTGGCCGGGGGCGGGCGACAGAGCCGCCCGCCCGAGGGCCTACCCGACCTTCTCCGCTGCAGGCGCCCGATTCTCCGCACGGATTTGGGGTGCTTCAGAGGCCGGGCGGCTGAGTTGCTGTCGCTGAGCCCACCCAGCTCTGCTGGGCAGAGAGACCAGCTTCCAACCTCACGCACCTGAGCGCTGCTTCTTCGGGTGTTGTTTTGGAGCAACCCACCTGAGGTGCCAAGGCCGGATCCCCACCTGGCAAAACTTGGCTTAGCTGCATTGTCTTCTGTGAAGCGAGGATAATTTACAAGAGCCGAGGATCCCTCTGCTCGTGGATTTTCAGAAGGCGGGTGCCCAGCGCTGTCTGAAAATCAGCCCTCTTTCAGGAAGCAGCACCCCAAGTTATGAGTCACTTTTGAAAATGTAGGCCCTTGCACATGTTTACCTTGCAAAACACCAGACCAAGCTGGGGAAGGGTTGGATTTTTTTTTCTTTCTTCTGTTTGAATGCACGCATTTTCACTCCCCCCATAAAAATAAAAAATAACTTTAAAAATAATAATAAAGTACATTTTTAAAATGTCATATATTGCAACATATTGATGCATTTGTCATACCTTTCTACTTAAATTATTAAGCACTTATGGTTTAGATGTAATAATTATATGTAAGGGTAAATTTTTATTTTCGATATAAAGTTAAAAAAAGGAAGGAGGGTGTAATGCTTTCTGCATTATTTGATGAGTTTGTGTTCTTAAAAAACAGGTAAAAGGACATGACTCTATTTAAGTTTCCAAGGGGGAAGTGCATGTATCATAAAATGATGATGGACTTCAGTAAAGAATGTCCTCCATTCTGTAAATATCTATCTCCTTTTAATACAAAGTGTAATTTTGTGCCAGTGAAATGAAGTCTGAATAGTTCTGTGTTTCTTTGCTTTCCCTTAAAGAGATTTTATTCAACTTTATAGTTTATCTGGGTATGTTGGATGCTTTGACAATAAATGACTTTATTTTCTTCAAAGCACTCGGATGTTGATACGTCCTTTTGTAGAAAGAGTGGCCTCTCTCTGTCCTGGGTTAAAACGCTAATCCTCTTCTTCATCAACGACAACCAGCGCCTGTTGGTGTCTGATTCCTCTCCCGCTATTTCCTTCCATTTTCCCTGTCCGGTGCGGAGTGGTTTAGCTTCTGTAGACCAGCTCCGCACCAATCTACTGTATCATCTTGAAATGCTAATCCTGTTTAGTATAAAGGAGAAACGCGCCTCCATTAGAAATGATGGACAAGAAAAATCAAGGCTGGGTATATTAAGCTTCCTGGTACAAGTCCCTTGTTTCTGAGCACTGTATAATTAAGAGTGCTTCGCTGCAGCAGCGTTGTACCCCTGCGTGAGGAGACACGCAGCTCCAGAAAGCGACATCTGATTACCATTTTGAAACGTCGTGCTGATGCGTTCGTTGAGCTTCACGTTCAAAGGACAAACCAGTTAGACAAGCATGCCTGCCATTTCGCTGACGCTCAGATGTCAGCTTTCTTTTCGGCAGCGAGGTAATTAGCATCTCCACAACTGGCTGGAGACAGATAATTCATATAACTAGATCTATATGGAGGGTTTAGTTTTTGTGATACATTCGGTGCGACTTTCCCATACAGAAGGAACACTGCATTAAATCGCCTCCGAGGTAGCCGTTTGGTGACACTCCGGGGCTCTCCAAACCTTCCTAGCACGATATGATTTGTTTAAAAGTAAAAAGGTCCAGAAAAATCCCAGGTGGGAAGGCCAGGCTAGTCCAACCCACGAGTTAACCCGAATACTGACATTCCTGTGCCTATGCTAATTTTCTAGAGGTAGGGAAATACACACAGTTAATGGTCGCTCCTAGTGACGGCCATCGTAGGGGTCCATCATTCTACCTGTGATGACCAGGCAGACCTCTTGGGATTCGGAGTAGAACGTGTCCACACTGGAGCGGTGTGGTCCAGTGGGGACGGCGGGGATTTCAGCGCGGGCACCGGCTAGGCAGGGGATTGTGCGGTAGCCAGGCTGTACCCCGCGGGAGCGGTGAAAAACTCGCGGCATTTCACTCAGTTACGGAAGATCTCCTCCTTTCAGTGGCATGGCCGCATCTCTTCTAAGGTGCCGCCCCTTGCTTTGACTGTGACTTCACCGTAAAGCCAGCTCCTTCTGCATGACGCTCCCCTTTGTGTGCCGTTGTGGCTCTGACGTCTATTGTGTGGACAGCTGCCTTTCGTGCGGCGCCTCTTGGACGTAAAATCACCACAGGGTCATTAACAGCTTCGCTTCCGCAGCTTTGGCCACTGCCTCCACCTGGCCAAAATACAGCGGCGAGGCCTGGAGCCCAGACCTGCTGAAGTCAGGCCCTTGTTGGCACAGCAGCGCGGGACGGGGCTGGACAGCGAGCAGACCGCCGCCGCCGCCGGGCTGGAGTCCTGGGGAACGCGGGTCTGACTCTGCCGGCTCTTGTTCCGGCGTCGTGTGCAGGGCGCTAGAGCGGGTCGCGCTGGGTAAGCGACTGGGGACTTTGGCCCCTTCTCTTCTGGGGACGTAATCTGCCTTCCTCACCCACCCAGAGCACCCCCCGGACGTCAGGGGGAACCCAAGTACCAGCACGTGGGGGACGGGAATTCAAACGATCCTTTCCTTCCCCGCCCCTTGATCTCTTCCCCCCCCCCCCCAGTTATTTGAATTCGGCACCACCGGATCAGGGAGCCGCCTTCCGCCGCCAGACGCGCTGTGCAGCCCCAGGCCCCGCTGGAGGCTGGCTGTGGAGCCCGGCTACCGGGGTGGAAAAGGTCAGCGCCGAGAGCACGCGCGGATTTATACCCGGGCGTTGGCGCCCGGCCTGTTAGGGCTGCAGGTGACACGGGAATGACACGCCGGGGGGCTAGGCCAGGCCCTTCTCTTATACCCCCAGTGAGAAACTGGAAGACACGGCGGCAAAGGGAAACGGCCCGCGAGCTGCAGCCTGCCGGAGCTCCCAAGCGCATGGGGCACAGTCCCGCCTGCAGGGCCCCGGCCGCTAGGGCGCTCCCCGGCGATGCGCTAGGGAAGCTGCGGGGGTAGGTAAAGCTCTGCAGGGACTGCTCGCCCGCAGGGTTGTCAATTTCACCCTTTCCGGCGAGAAAGAGTTAGCGCCCTCTGCCGCCCAGCGGCCAATTCTCTTCCGCGGCAAGGACAGGCGGCCACTCCAGCCTCCCATTCCCCCGCGCTCAGAAAGCCTAGAGGAAAACCTGGGGGAATTGTATCTAGGGGCAAAATTCCTGTGGACTTCAGAGGGGCCAAGATTTCATCCCCTAGTGTAGATTCCGCCCCCACCCACCACCCCAAATCGAGCTCAGCGCTCACCACAGACTACCTGCTGGGATCTTTACCAAGGCCGAGTGATTTCCCACAAGAGGATTCCTTTCTCTGTCCAGCAGTAGCCCCACACCCCATTACCCTTTGCAACTTCCTCTCCCCTCAGAAATGAAACCTCTCTGTCCCTCCTCACACTCCCTGAATACACGCTATTGCAGTGGTCTTGCTGCGGACCGGTCAGAAAGACAGCTCTGAGCCCAGCACTCTGTCGGGAGAAAGATAGTTCTGGTATTCACGACACAAAACAGCAGTCCTGTAGCACTTGAAAGGCTAACCAAATAGGTTATTAGGTGACAAGCTTTAGTGGGACAGACCCACTTCTTCAGCTCTGGAAACTGTGTGAAACTGATGGCACCCGAGCCATTTCTAATGAGCCCAGTTTCTGGCTTGTCTGGGGATCTGATTACTTCTTGAAGAAAAAATGTTTGTTTTGGTGCCTTCTCTAGTTCTGGATAGGGAACTTCTTCCTTCCACTGGAGGGAGCTCTGCCCTGTAACTAGACAGCAGTACAAAAGAGTGGAGTGAACTGAAATAAATGATTCAGGGTCAAAATCAACCTAGGTAAAGGCCGATGGTAAAGATCCTGGCACTGGAAACAACCACATTCTTCCCCTTAAAAAATCGTCTCGAGACTCAGCATTTTTCATATATTAACAATAAAATTTAGTATTCTTAACCATTCACCCAAGGTTAAAATAAGCACTATTTCCTTGTTTGAGGCCCAACTTTTGGTACATTCCTACCTAAAGAGGACCCCCAAGAATACACCCCTGCTCATACAACTAGGCTATGTCTACACTAGAGAGTTTTACAGACAAAACTGGAGTTTTGGTGGCAAAACTCACAGACCATCTACACACAAAATGCATTTTGTTAACAGAAACTGTCAACAAAAAAACATGTAGATGCTCCAGGGCCCCTTTTCTTGACACAGCAGATCAAAAGATTGATCTGCTGTTATATGTACGCATGATCTATCCACAGAGATTTTGCCAGAACATCTCTTCTGACAGTAACTTCTGTAGACAGATGTGTCTAGTGTAGACATAAGCATAGACATGTCCAGTTCCGAATGCTGCAGCAGCCAAACAGAAGATGTCAGTGCAACAATAATGTTCATTAGAGAGAAACAAAATGCTAATGCAAGGTAGCTTGCTTCTTGGGGAATTTGCTTTGTAAATCTTGTGAAAATGTTGTGCAAAAAGAGAAGGAAGATCAGTAAATTGTGTAGCCTTAACTTTATCTGCAAACAACTTCCTATGATGCTGCATTTATCCATTGGCTTCTGCTTAATTGTTCTAACTGAGACAGTTGATTAAAAAGTCCTTTTACCATTTGACACATTGGCTATGGTTACACTAGAAGCACCTGTTGACTGACATTTCTGTCAGAAGAGATTTTTCAACAATACATCTGTCAACAGAGTGTGGCCACATACAAAAGCGGATTGGACGGGCAATCCTCTCTGTTGACAGGACTGCCCAGCCTCTCTGGACAAAATAGGTACCTGGAAGCCCAGCAAACAGGACTGGCCATGCCTATGTGAGTGGCTTTTCCCAGCAAAACTGGGCTTTTGCTGGAAAAATCCACAGAGTGTCTACATGGCATATGCGCTTTGTCGACTGTCAGCAAAACCTGGCACATCCACTTTCAGGTACAACACCTCTCTCACCAGCGTTCTGTCAACTAAACAGTCCTCTAGACACTCTGGGGCCCTTTTGTCAACAAGCAGGACTTCTGGTTCATGGGGCAGCCCTGTTTGGAGAGTTTCGGGTCAGCCATTCTGTCTAGAGAGGGCTGGGCAGTCTGGCTGCTCTCTCTGTCGACAGAACAGATTGCTCTTTGTTTGCTTTTATAGGTGAATGCGATCTGTCAACAGAAGTTTTGCTGGGAAATCCCTTCTGACAGTCACTTCTGTTAACAGAGGCTTCTCGTCTAGATGTGGCCCTGGATGCTTTGTTGGTCGAGATAAGGCCCACCAGAGAATCCACATAGCATTTTTTTTTTCATCAGAACCTGTTGACAAAAGGCACTCTTCCTCATCTGGGAGAGGCAGAAGTGCTGACTTTGGTTGACATACTTTTGACAAAACACATTTTGTGTGTAGACAAATAGGCAGCAGTCTGAAGCTCTCAAGGTCTAGGGCACCAAAGAAAACTGTTGCTGAAAATTACACTCTCTTGGTATAGCATGAAGAATATTTAGAATGTTTACTGTAACTAAAGGATGCGTGGGAATTAAATTGACTGGCTATAGAATAAAATGCATTACAGAGAAGAGTCATTGAAGGTGAGGGAGAACACTTAGGTCAGCAAAATAGGAATGATGTCACTCTGATCTCTGATTTTATTTCTAGTTTTGCAGAAGAACATTGCAAGTGCTCTAAGTTGATTTTGGCTGCCTGCCTGGCTAAGGAAAGGAGAGAGGACACAAGTTTATTGCTGTCCTTCTTCTGATGCTCTGCTGCAAACCCCTTTGTACAAGTAATTCTGCCCAGAGGTGCATTTTCAGTTTCTCATGTTCAGCCAGTAAGGGGGTGGTACGGGTGGTAGCAGTGACTATGTCTGTACTACAGTGATCCGTCAACAGAAGTTACTATCGGAAGAGATCTGCCTGCAAAACTTCCATTGGCAGATCACGTCCACACACACAAAAGCAGCTCGAAAGAGCAATCCACTCTGTCGACAGAGAGAAGCCGACCAGAAGCTCAGCGAACAGGGCTGCCTGGGGAACTGGAAGCCCTGTCTGTTGACAGAGGGCTCCATGGAACGTCTATATGGGCTTTTTTTTTTTTTTTTGACAGAAACCATCAACGAAAGCGTTCTTCCTTGTGGTGCAGAAGGAGAAGGCTGTCCTTGAAAGTGCTGAGTTTTGTCAACAAAATACATTTTGTGTGTAGATGCTCCATGAATTTTGTTAAAACCCTGGTTTTGTCAACAAAACTCTCTCATGTAGATGTAGCCAGTGACGCATCCTCCTTTCTAGTAATACTGCCCTTTGCCTCATTTGAGACCTTCTCTGGGAAGTAGCTCCTGTCTGTCACGTGTCTCAGGTATGTCCAAGACCAATTCCTAAGGTAGATTTTGGATGATCCAATCCAAGGATTGCAGGGCAACTGGATGTATTGGCTTCACACACATTAACTTTTAGCTCTGTGCTAAAAGTTTTCTATATTAGAAGGTGATTTTATTCTTTTCTTCCTGGGTCACTATTTTCAGCTCATTTCAAGCCTCTGAGCATTATTCAAAGTGATAAAATCCATTCAATCAGCAGAAATACATTTTAAAAAAGATCCAAGTGACAGCCATCATTGAATCCCATCGGGCAAAGCTCAAGGACAGGGGGGACTGGAAGATTTTAAGATTATTCCCTTGCTGATTTTTACAGCCTCAGGATGTAGGGATCAAATCCTCCTCCTTTATCTACCTGAATGGGTCTACTCCCCTGAAGAAGACAATTGGAATCTGCTGCTTGAGTTTGCTTCCCTTGAAATCAAGGGCAAAATCTCCAGCAAGCTGAAAAAAAAAAAGCAGGATCATGTCCTGGGACCTTAGCGGTTTGACCTAATCAGGGGTGATAGCATATCTACTGACAGAGATGTGTGTAGTTTGCCAACGTTGTAATTTAGAAGTCATTCTGGTTAGATCTACACTAGGCTGTAAAGTCGATTTCTGATATGCCATTCTAGCTACGCCATTAGCATAGCTAGAATTGATGTATGAGAATCGGCTTTCTTATCCTGTGTAGATCCAGGCTCTTCAGGCTCTTGCTGACATCCCGTACTCCAGACAATGGTGTGGAGTACCAGGGTCAATGGCCCAGGCCAAAGAGATCAATTTTCCCACGTATTATCACACACAGTAAAATCAAACACGGAAAGATCCACCGCAGTGTGGTGGATCGGCCAGTAAGTATAGATGCACCCTCTGTGACATCAGAGCAAGAGCCTGTCATTCATCCCAAAGGGACCTATTACTACTTAAGGCTACATCCACACAGCAGCATTACTTCAAAATAACTTTGCTGTGTAGATGTAGCATGTCTAACTTCCCACAGCCGGTCCTGTTAGCAAAAGTTACAATGAAACTGGAAAATTTAGAAATATTGTTTACAAATCAGATCTGACCAGTTAATCTTAATATGAGTAAATAAATCATATAATCCTCCCAGAAGACAAAAAAATCATGAGTATCTATCTATCTATCTGTCCTGCCTGCTAATTCAAATGATTTTAAATATTTGCCAGGCTACAAATCCATTAAATATATTCAAAGTTAAACACACACACCCACGAACACCCACTCACACACACACACACAATTTTGCCTTCTGAGCCGTGGTTACCATCAAGGTTGAGTTACTTCTTTTTTTCATTTCTCAAGGGTGGGATTCCTTCACCCTTCCTTTACCATGTTAATTCCTTGTTAGTTGTTCCCTATCAAACACCTAGCATCATAGTGGACCATAGCAAGCAACCATTTGTCCTGGCTGACAACCTACTTTCGTCTACAGCCTCAAACAGCCAAAGCCTATCAGCGTGTGGAAGGGTTTCTTTAGTAGCAGGGATGGGATTGTGATGAATTTATGGGTTGCAGGGTATGTCTACATGAGAGGTTTTTTTCCAACAAAAGCCAGGTTTTGTCAGAAAAACCCTTGGTGTGTCTACACACAAAATGAACTTTGTCGACAGTCGACAAAACCCAGCACATCTGCCGGCAGCATTGCACCTCTCCACATTCAGGTATAATGACCCTCTCAACAGTGTTCTTTTGACAAAAACGCTGTGTATACACTCCAGGGGCCCTTTTGTCAATAGACAAGACTTCCGGTTCCCTGGGCAGCCCTGTTTGCTGAGCTTCTAGTTGGCCCTTCTGATGAGAGCACAGCCGGGCAGTCTGACCACTTTCTGTCAACAGAGCGGATTGCTCTTCTGATCCCCTTTTGTGTGTGGACATGATCTGTTGACAGAGGTTTTGCTGGAAGATGTCTTCCAACGTTAAAATCTGGAGGCGTAGCTGCAGCGGCGATATACACAGGCAGACATAGCATGCGCCTACACAGCTTCCAAGTAGGACTATCACAGCAAGTTTCTGTCGCTGGACCATCCATGCCTCTGCCCTGGGAGTCAGAGAAGGTTCGCTGGGTGCAAAGGGTCCCTCATGGAAACTCTTCCTTGCCCTTGAGTGGTGCTTGCCGAGACAAAGTGAAATGCGGGCATAAAAGCCTGTCTGTTTCAAGCCTGCAGCTAGGATGCTCCAGTCATTTTGCTGTGTGTATTTGCAAAAGGGTCTGAAAGGAGAAGCCACCCCCCACACAGTCTCATACAGAGCGATTAAACAGCTGGACAGGAACATCTATCTCACTGGAATTCCAGTCTCAATTTTAAATCCCTCCCTGCCCCATGAGGGTTACTCAAGACTTTACTATGCCATTTATTTTTCAATATGCTCACTGGGTTATTTATTGGACACCAGAAGAGAGATCCCGATCCCTGAAAAGTGAGGAGAGGAGTACAGCAGAAGTAACTGGTAAGATGAGTGGTGTTATTCCAGATTTATTCCCCGTGTCAATGACAGCAGGATGCGGCCCTAGGTCTAGCAATGACAGGAACTGGCCTCAATGTGCTTACATTGGAATGACCTTTCCTCTTCCATTTCTTGTCAATATGTGGAAATCCAGTCTCCTCTCCCCGCCCCTCATCACTGAGGGCAAAATAAATCCTGAGCTTGTTTGGCTGGAAGCAGAAAACAGAGGCGACTGGGAGAGACAAAAATAGCCAGACAGTGGCACCCAGCACAGAGACATGTGTAAACCACCCAGAGAGGGGGAAATCCTTCATGGGAGACATGGCTGAGCTTTGAACACTGCCTCCAAACAGGGGTGACGTCACCTGGTGTGTAACAAACACAGTTCTTGCCCCTTTAACTCAACCATCAGCTCAAAGGGCTGTTTTGCAGCCCCTCCACCTGCAAATCGCAGCGTCTCCTCCCCATCCAAGTTGTAATGAGGGTGACCGGGCACAGGGACAGGTCCTATTGTATCAATAGGATACACTGAGAGGGCTGGTTACCATCATACAAGCCTATTTATAAAGACACAAGCTTGGTCTGGTTAGTATCTTGAGCTCTATTCTCTGCCATTGAGTTCTGTGTGACTGTGACCATATCATACATCTCTAGAGCAAGATAAAGCAAAGTGGGGGGGCGGGCCCCCTTGGGGGGCATGAAATATCATAAGGGGGGGTAGAGCACAATTGGCTGCTGGGTCTCAGGCTCCTCATTAAAATGTTGAAATAGGTTCCTGTTTTATGGATGCATATTCACATTTATATACCAGGAAATAAAGTTTTTACATTCTACCTACTTCTTTTCTTGCATGTGCTGAAAGGGTTTTCCTTTCGTATGAACATAACCAACATTTCTATTGGTTTGGTCTACATTACTTAGACAGGCTTGGAGGGCCTTATTATTTGCAGGGTTGAAAAGTGGAGCCCGACAAACATTTTGCTGACCACTCCTCTAGAGCAGCAGTTCCCAATCTGGGGTCCATGGATCCCTGGAGGTCCACCAGGGTATTACAGGGTGTCTGTGAAAAAATAAAAGTTAAAAAAAATTATCATAGAAAATAAGTTTTAAATAACTTGCAAAGTTACAATCTATCATATATAATCTATTATTTTTTTAAAATTAAATATCTTCCAACAATATTATGTCAGGGAAACACAGACTCCTGTGTGGAAAGACAGAAAACACTTTATTAACACAGCTGTGGGACAGCCTTAAAAGAAGACTTCATATACAATATGTGCGCAGCAACATTTATACTCTTAGGACTTGTCTACACTACCACCTTCCTTCAAAGGAAGGATGGTAATTAGGGTGTTGGGAGTTTACTCAAGGAGTAAGGGGACTTGGAAGTTGCCCCAGCACTTCAAAGTACTGGCGGGTGAGCCGCAGCTAGATGCGAGCCGGTACTTTGAAGTTTAAAACTTCGAAGTTGCTGCGGGGGGGAATTTGCTTAATGAAGTGCTGCCTATGCATGGCAGCGCTTCATTAGTAAACTCCGAACAGCCTCATTACCATTCTTCCTTCGAAGGAAGGTGGTAGTGTAGACAAGCCCTTACACAAGACGTTAATCCGTAAGCTCAGCAACAATGATTTGATTGGCTTAAAACAATACAGCTACCTCTGTTTTAAGTAACAGAAATTAAGTTTTCTTGCAAGGACACACCAGCTCATCCCTCAGGAACTAAATTACATCAGACCAGTTTCGGTCAGTCTGAGATCAGTCACGTGACCCAGGCAACTGTCGGTCAGTCACAGACAAGCATCCAGCACTTGCCAGACACATACATGCTTCTTTCATTAGCAACCTATGTTTTCCTTCTCAGTTATTAATTGCTGTTCAAAAAACTATGTTGTGGTTTCCTTTTTCATATAATGAGGTGTACATAGCAGCTAGAACTGGCTTTGATGGCGGGGGGGGTCCGCAAATGGTTTGCGGGGAGTGAGTGACTGGGGGTCTGCTCTAGTGAAAGGTCTGGACCCATCGCTCTAGGGGCTTTAGGAGAAATGTCAACTATTTCAAGAGGTAGGATATAATCGCAAGAGCTGGCTATTTCCTTGACATCAGAGGACTCTGCATAAGTCCAGCTGTATGGAAACAGTTGTCTAGCTGGGGCCTTCCTTATCCCCAGAGGGCTGTTCTGAGAATTGCCTGGGGAATGTGCGTGCTGCTCATGGGTTATGTGAAACTTTGCCAAATAAATGGTATCGGGCGCAATAAACATAATCGTTAAGTCATTGTATCATTATAAAAATACACTTTGCATTCTTAAAGGCCCAACATTGAAAACAAACAAAAACACAGCAGGAAAGAACCAGGAGATTTCCCATTGTCCCATGGTCTCCCTTCTGCCTAAGTTTAATGGGGAAAGCAGACCAAACACCGAACAACTCAATTTGTAAAGAAAACCATGTAGTGCCACCTAGTGGAAAACAGCCAGCATTTCTTCATAGTCCTCTGCAGGAAATTGGCCTGTAAATTCACATTTCTTACCAAAAACTTTCAAAAGACAAGTAAAACAGGTTATAAGGTTAAAAATAGCATTTTCCTTACTTGGTCACATATTCATTGTGTTGCACACCTCATGACGTGATTATGTTAGACTGAAGATACCAAGCAGAATTAGGCCTGGTTAGTACTTTGAATGGGAGACCTTCAAGGGAAACTCAGGGAGCTTTATTCAGCAAGTTATACTGGTGATTCATTAGATAGGACTTGGTCTGACTCATGATACAATTTTGCAAAGATTTGTACAGCAGCTTAACTTTGCACACTAGAGAATAGTTAGATTGTGGGTTCTTTGAGGCGGGGACCAGCGGCATTGGAAAATTTTAGCAACCATGGTGCTGAGAGCCATCAAACCAAACTGTGAAGCCTGTACACAGTGGAAACCACTTCAGGACAGGGGATGCTACCACACCACAGCACCCCTGTTTCCACAGCCAGGAGTCTTTTTTTGTTCTGTGTTCATATAGCGCTTAGAACTGCTGGATGGGTGCCCTATATTCACCATGCTCTTCTGTCCCGTTTTTCACATGTGGCAAATGGGAGCATACTGGACACTGTGGACTTAGAACAATGGTGTCCTGGCCCATGACTTGGACCTCCTAGGTGTATAGGACAGCTCTAATAATCATATTAATTCCTAATCCCTAAGTACAATAACCCAATTGTCAGCCAGGTTTTGGGGCTGTGCTTGGGCTTCAACGTTATATAACTTGTGTAAAATTGTCTGAATGAATGAAGTCTAACACTGACTCATGTTTGGGCCAATAGTTCTATTTTCATTGCAGTGCCTCATTAGCATACCCCAAAGTGTCTCATTAGCATCCCCTTTCCGAAAGGGGGCGGCTAGTGTAGACATAGCCGTAAACACTCTGCGAGTTTTGTCGATAAAAGCCCAGTTTTGTTGACAGAGGCTGCCCATGTAGATGTAGCCTTCCTTAACTTGTTGTTTTGTTCAGTACTTTTCTTACCTCTGGTTTGGCTGCCTACACTGTAAGCCAGGATAGTTCCCTGTTTGTCCTGGGACACCCCATTCACAGGCTTCCTATTTTCTAACACCAATGCTGACTTCAGCTTTACAAAGTGTTGTGAGGTACTTGACGTGGATGCACAGAACTGTGGGAAGTGCATAGTACAGTCAGTTATCATAGCTGTCCAACACACATGCATTTGTATTGTAGGTAGTCAGTCGTGTCCGACGATGACGTACACATGCATATAAGCACATTATATAACTAGCATGTATGCTATTTAAATGCATTGTGAACATGCACTATAAGCAATATAGAGAAAAACAATGAAGGACCCGTTTCTTGTTTACAATCTGAATTCTGCTATAAATATATGGTGGAAAACCCTCCTTGTCAAGGGCAACGCCTGGCGTAAATCCAGCACAGGTGTCTCTGGCCCTGGCTGGACCTCCCTGGTCCACACTGGAGATCCACACTGCCATTCATCTGGCATAAGTTCTATGACTTGATGCCAGGGGATAACTTGCGTTGCTTTAGATTGGTCCAAATGGCTCAGGACCAGGCCAGCCTAGGATAAATGGAGACTCATCAAACTTGCAGGCTTTGTTTTATGCTTAGATCATGCTGGCCTAGAGCATCCGCCCCGGTCAGAGCCAGAGTAACTCTTAGACTCAGATCTATTAGAGTTTGTGGGACCCCTTAGGCTCCGTTGTGGGGCCGAATAGAGGAGGTCAGCATGTGGGAGGAGACTGCAGGTTGAGGCAGCAAGGTGGGCTTGTGGGCGGGCTCAAGCTGGGGGCGTGACCTGTGGGCTGGGATTGTAGATGAGGCATTTGGGGTGCAGAAGGGGGAGGTCCAGGCTGGGGCCAAGGGATTTGGAGTAGAGCAGGGGGCTCAGGAGAGGAGGTTGGGGTGTGGTGAGGAACTGCGCATGTAGAACTGTGCCCCCATCAGGTAGGGCCAGAGCACAGGGGCTTTAGTGGCTGCAGCCCAGTCCCCTGAGTATACGGGGTCTCTGCAAAAAGATCTGCAATTATGGCAGCCCAGAGATCTCTTTGTGAGGCTCCCCTTAGCCTGGGGCCCTGAGCTGCAGCCCCTAAAGCCCTTTTCTTAATCTGGCCCTGGCCCCGGTCTAGTCCAGAGACTCCTAGATGCTATTGCAATAGAATAATTGTAATAATTAATAGGCAAATGTATCAAGTGGACCATAGACACAGTGGAGAACTGAACTCTTACTGGAGAGTATTTTAAGGCAAACCCAGATATATTCATTTTAAATGCCTGCTGGTGGCATGCATGGGCAAAACCCTATTTGTACAACATACAGTAGTCAAACAGCCAGCAGAGACATTAAAAAAAACAAACGAACAGCAAATAACTATGCTCCAGGGAGAACCAGAGGCTTCTCTTTGGGCCCAGTCCTACCACCATTGGAATCAATAGGGATTTTGCCTTTGGCTTCCTTGTGAACAAGTTCAGATCTTTATTAGGAAAGAGCAGTTTGAATAAAACCACCCAACTCCCTGACTGCATGAAGAATCTGAAATGAATAGAGTAGAATTGAACAGATTTGCCAGACATGGCTTTACAGCGTTTTTATTTCTAATCTACATTTATATCAATCATTGACCCTAAAATATCCATGTCACCCTTGCTTTACTTACCTTAGAGCCTCTCACCTTTCCAGGCTACTGTATCCCTGTCAGGGGTCTCATTTGTCTTGCATCTTTCCATGTTTCACCTCACTCAAAAACTACTTGCTTGTAAAATCAGAGAAAAAAATACAAAAGTGTTACATCACTCTACTACTGAGAAATTGCTGACTTTCTTGTTTTTCTAGATAGTTGTGAACTAAATCAATTTGAATATAAATGCTGTACCCACATTTCAGTGTATAAAAAGTAATTGTCTGAAATTTAAGTTTGCACTGATTTCACTAGTGCATTTTATGTTGCCTGATCTAAAACTAGGCAATAGCTAGATGAGTTGATGCATTCCATGGAAGACCTCTACCTATCCTCAGGGGTACATGTGCCCCAGGCTCAGAACCACTGATTTACATCATCACAGCTTAGAGTAGATTTGAATATACCAGATGCATGACGGAGCACAGACTGGTCCATTAAAAGCAACATATCTATGGTTTTAAAACACGATCACTTGACTTAATTCTGCCTGCAAGATGATAAGCAGCTGGCTTGCATGGTGAGTAAGCTGTCACAAATTAGGGATAAATGCAATGTGCCAGTGCCCTCTAGCCTCACTATAGTAAAAGATCTGTGAGTATTTCCATAATAAAGCACTATCTTTATAGGACTTTTTACACTGGCTGTAAATTTTTTCATGGTGATTAAACTTACCATTCATATCAATTATCCATACTTTGGACTATGCTTTTAAAAAATACATTACTAGTTAAATTTTAAACAGCCACTCCATTAATATTTGAAAAGCCACCATTGTGCATTCACAGTAACTTTGTTCACAACGTATTTCTGTACTACCACTGCAATAGCTCACACTTAAAGGCTGATACATTTTCAGAACTCATGTTAAAAGGCCATATAATACAGCCATTCTTCAGGCAAAATAAAAAATCACTTTAAAAATGTCTCATAATTTTTACAAGAAACATATAAGGAACTGAGATGGAATAAAAGACAGACAGACAGAAAGAAAGAGGAAATTTTCAATATTTTAAGACCTTGATGCTAAACCTTGACCCAGCAGTGGAACACTGTTTACTAAACTTTGATCCATTCATCCATCCTGTTCTCATCACTGTGAGTTAAGAGTCCCTCAAAGTAACACTGCTTAGCTGATTTCTACAGCCAGGAGGCTTCCCCATAACTTGTGTGGAACCACTCTCCCCCACAAAGTCAAATGGAGTGGCTCAGCTCTCGTCTTTGCCCAGGAATGGACTCTTCTCCCTCATCCAGGCACTATGGAGAAGGTTCTGAGCATACAGAGTGTCATAACTCAGTGGTTAGTGCACTAGCTCTGTAAATCCAGGGCTGTATATTCAGTCCTTGAGGGGACCATATAGGGGTCTGGGGCAAAGAAAAAAAAACTATCAGGGATGGTGAATAGAGGTCTTGCTGTAAGCGTAGGGGACTGGCCTCTCAAGGTGACCTCTCAAGGTGCTTGCCAGCTCCATGAGATATTTCCCAGATTCAACCTATTTGACTGACAGCTGGAGAGAATGAATAGACAAAGTGGCCTATGACAGAGCTTCTTAGCTGATAGTTTAGTAATAGAACAAAGCAAGGATGGTTAGCATCACCCAAGGAGGAAAGACGAGCTCATTATCAAAGAAACCAAATAAACCTAGTCTATTCTGGACAGGGACTTGTGTAACTTCTTTTTAAGGACCTCTAATGACAGCTTCCCTTGGAAGCCTATTCCAGAAGTTCACTCACCTTCAAGATGGAAAGGTCATCCCAACATCTAATCTCAACCTCTCATGCTGCAGATTAAGCCCATTTTGTCCTATGTTTAGTGGACATGGAATCACCATCCTCTTTATAACATGCCCTTATATATTTCAAGACAGTTATCTGACCACCTGTCTGCGCGGTGGCCACCTGTCCCGTTTTGACTGGGAGAGTCCCATATTTAAACTAACTGGCCTGACATTTTTTTAAGCCAATGTTCCCGTATTTTTAGTTCCAATGCTCCCCCAGCTGGGCAGCTGCTGTCTGTGGCTGGCAGGAGACTGCCGGGCAAGCTGCGGCCAGCAGGTGGCACTGTCGGGCAGGGCTCATAGACAGACATACACATGAAGCCAGTCGGAGGGAAGGCAGCCTGTGTTGTTAGGGAGTGTGGGGTGTGCGTCACCCCTCCCTGTGTGCAGCCTGAAGCAGCATTTCGCAAGGGGGTGGGGGTGGACTCTGCCAGCCCTTTCAGGCTGTGGGGCTGAAGCCCCAACCCTTGGCACCCCCTCGCCCCCATTGAAGCTGAGAGCTGCAGAGTTGAATGCCCAAGTGGAACTCCTAAATCTGAGGCCCCTTTTAGCTTGAGGTCAAGATCGAATGGTGCTCTGCCCCCCTCCACATTGGCCTTGGCTGGGGAGGGCACCACACAGTTCTGATTAATTGCCATTGAACTTGCTTGAATTTGAGCAATTTTAACCAATTTTGTCTTGTATTCATCATGAGGAAATATGGTCACCCTACCTATCTCCTTTTCTCAAAACTAGACACACCGGCTGTGTATACACTTGCATTCCTCTTTCTAAAAAGGCATGCAAATGAGGAAAATCAGAAATGCAAATAAGGTGCAGATTTATATTCTTGGCACCTCATTTGCATATTCTTATTTCAAAATAGCTTCTTTTGAAAGAAGAAAACCAGAGTAGACACAGCTCGTTCGAAAGAAAACCCCCATCTTCAAAAGAATCCTTCTTCCAATAAAAAAAGGGAAGAAGGATTTTTTTGAAGATGGGTTTTACTTTCGAAAGGGCCGTGTCTACACTGGTTTTCTTCTTTCGAAAAAAGCTGTTTTGAAATAAGAATATGCAAATGAGGTGCCAGGTATGTAAATCTGCACCTCATTTATATTTTATATTTCCCTCATTTGCATGCCTCTTTCGAAAGAGGAATGCAAGTGTAGACACGGCCATCTAGATTTTTTAAAATGAGAGGTCAGGGCCCTAGATCCTTACTTCCAAACACACCAGTGGATTTGGGCTAAACTTTTTTTAACTGAAACCTGTAGATTCAGGTGAGCCAAAATATTTTATTAATTTGTGTTTATTCCACTGATTTGTATATGAGGAGGGAGGTAGGAGATGAGGGGGCTGACACAAAAAGTTCGCCCAAACTTGAACATTTTGACAATTTACGAACAAAATATTGTGATTTTTCAATCTAAAACAACTTTTTGGTTTACAATTTCCTTCCCTTTCATTTTCAAAATGCTATGAAAAGCTTGAAATCCAAATGGAACTTTTTGTTCAACCTGAAATATTTATGTTTGCATGCGTGTGTGGCTTTTTTTCTTTTGGGGGGGATTGGCTGAAAATTTTTAAAAGTTATTTGGAGTGGACATGAAATCATTTTTTCTATTATTATTTTTCAAAACAGTCAACAAAGTAAAAAATCTGTTCTTTGCACAGCTCTGTCCAAAGCACCATGTCTGAATGGGTTCTAGCGCTGCTCAGAATATATTGGATTAAATGTATTTTTGCTGAAAAATGCTGTTGTGTAAAAACCCAAATACTTCATGGAGTTGTATCAAATTTAATAAAGTTATCAATGGGAATATTTTTGATATTCATAACCCCTGGTGTCTTCTCAGGTGTTATCCAATAAGCAATTACTAACAGAGGAAGTTGCAGCAGAATAAATGGCATTCTTGTAATATTGATGACCTAATCTAAAGCAAACCAAGCAAAAACACAAGCAAGAAAATTAACATTACAGTTCAAATTCCATTCTTATACCACTTTCCCGTTGTTCCTAGGGATTGCAGGCAATTGGCTTGATTCAGATCTTTCTTTCACTGTTTTTTACTACAGTCAACATCGTTGACATCAACAAAATTGCTTCTTATTCAGGCCAATGCAAGATGATAATCAGACACAATGTCTTCAACTATTAAGGGTTCCATGCAGCAGAAAATAGCTTCAACAACTGCTGACCCATGGAAGCTCCACAGAGCTAATTGTTTTGTCTTCTAAATAAATCCTCTCTTTTGTGATTGGTTGACTGCAGAATGCCTCATTCTGCATTGCCCCTCTAGAGCTTTGTCTTCACCTGTTTGACTGCAATTAGAATATGACACTCGAACGCTTGAGAACAACCTGGGGCTTGTTTGGGAGTCCTCCAGATGTCCACTGATGTCCACTCAGCTGAGAAATATCCTACAATGGGAAGCTTGAAGCTTTTCTTTGACTAATCCCTGGTTTAGTCAATAGATCATGTTAGGTATCACTGAGATCAGGTGCAAAACATGGATTTGATTTTTCATCCAGTTAAACAGTCCTTGACCAGATTTCCCATTGTGTTACCCAGAATTGGTCTAGTTGTAGGGATACTAAGAATACAACATCTGGATCTGCATTTAAAACTATTTGTTAAAGACTCTACTTCTGTCTCAGCATCATAACTTTTGGGAAGAAGGGGCCTCCGGAATGAGGGCTTCCTTCTGGAAGCCCCCTCTGGGGGCCACGCTTCTACACAGCGTTTTGGAGTCCAGAAGAATGGTCTTCCAGACTCCAAATCATGTGGCATTGTGCAAATGAGGCATGGGGAATTTACATCCATGCCTCATTAGCATCTTTCGCTCCGTGTATTAGCATGCCACTTCCAAAGGAAGTGGCCTGTGTAGAAACGGCCATAATGTCCCAGATCACAAGATGGAAGCTCTTTCCCAGAAGGACTCCCCTAAACTTCATTTGGCATTTGGCATTGGACCAGGCCCATGCTAATATCTGCCTCAGTGACTCCTGTCTCCCTGTGTGACACAGTCCCAATTACAGTCAGTGGAAGAACTCAAGATGGATTTAAAAGGGATGCAGGCTGGGTATTCTCCATGACAGCTTCTAAATTTTGTAACTTGTCCTTTCTTGATTCAACACAGCTACAGTCATTTGACCTTTAATGCATGCTGCAGCATGCATCTGCTGCTCTTATTGCCAACTCTTGCACTATATCACAAGTCTCACAATATTTGCTGTTTTCCTTAAAGTTCCAGGTCCTGGAGTCACCTGAACACTTCCGCTGTCATCTTAAAAATAATAACAATAATAAAAAAGGTAAGTTTCTCGCCTTTTACAGCTGCAGAGAAAAGCTAAAAAATATCAGTCCCATAGGCTTAAAAACCAGAAGATTAATAAAAAGAACACTGCAAAAAAAAGTGCACAATTTTAAAGCCAATCTTATGATTTTTGTGGGGCCTGCTGCATGATTTTTAATGTGGAGTAACAGTATTCATATTCTTGGGTATTTGCGGAAGCTTGAGTGATAGGATATGTGAATGGATAGGTAGGCTTTTGAACAAGGCAAATATTCTTCTTGGATTCCATTGGCTGCCTATTTTTTGTTGTGCTTAGGGGATTGAGTTGTTTGGGCTGCTTTTTTTTCAATATTATGTAAAATAGGTATCTCTTACCAAGATATCACGGGGTAAAGCATGCTGTAGATTTGGTAACATTTCAGTATATTGCTGTCCTTGTGAAAGGATTTTCAATATGCTATTATCAATCTACAAAACCAGATAATTTAAAATTGATTTCATATTTATCAATATGAAGGGTGTTACAGTGTTCCACAAGTATGCTGAGGTGGATTTGCATCTCCTTGTTAGTGCTGTGTCAGTTCAAAATCCATGTTTAATCCAAAGCCCTTTTCCACTCTGTCCCAACTGCCAGTAACTCTAGACTGTTACCAACCCTGACACCTGTTGAGTGAAGTCCCGGGAATTCATTACTCATGGTTTGATTTCCCTGGTGAACTGTTAGTGTGAGGTTTTGAACATTGTCTTACAAAGCGATACCTTTTAAATACAAACTGCTGATGGATTTTGCATGTACTCAAACAGAAGGATATTTTGTCCTTTTCCCTCCTCCCTTGTGGGATTGACTGGTATAAATACATTCAAGAGCATGCTATTGCATTGTTACTATTATAAGATAAATCTAGTTGTACATAAAAATTAAGAAATAAGCAACTTTTAAAATGCAGTGTACCTTCTCTGCAAGACCATCTGTTATAAGGTTACTGCATCTTGGCTTCCATCTGAACAGAGGCCCAGTTGTTATTGACATAAACAGAAGTTGTAGTAAATGCACAATGACTGATATAATTAAAGTCTACAAAAATTCCCTAATGTTGTTTGAATAGAGCTGTGGTTTTTGGTTTTGATTATTAACTGGGCAATTTGTGTCTTGTGACATTTTGCATTTGCTATTTTTAAAGGACAGTAAAGATAGAGTTGGTGATGTTAACTGAAGCTGATATTTGACATTGTGCGCAGAACCTAGTGTTACCTCTATACATCTGTAATAACACGCCCAGTACAGAACACCTACGTTTGCTCTAGAGTTCAGAACATTCAGAAAAGGGAAGTGTTGAAAAAACGTTGGAAGCTCAGGTCCAGCAAAGGTAACATTTCCTTACAAGAGGAAGGAAAAATTAATCTGTACACTGCAAGAATGAAGTTCCATGTGCTGTGTGATGCAGGAGGCCAGACAAGATCAGTGTTTCTTAAACCATGTTCTGCAGGACACCGGTATTCTGTGAACAACTCTCAGATGTGCTGCGAATGTTTGGAAAAAATACACTGGTGCGATATAGTTTCCAAATACAGAAAAGCCTCGATTTTACGGAACCCAACTGGACAGACTTCGGGAACAATGGACATCTGCCAGACCCCCCCTGTTCCCCAATCCTGTCTAATCGGGGCCTGTAAAATTCTGAATCCTGCCCCCGCAAAAAAATAAGGGACTTACCCAAGCCACTGGAGCCACCACTGCCTGGAACGCCACTGCTTCTACTGAAGCTGCCCCATGCTCCTCCCACCAAGGTGGGGTATGGATGTGGGCAGATGGCACTCGCCTATGCCCCCACCCCCAGTGAGAGGAATGTGTGGCAGCTCTGATGGCGGCTTCTCTAGCCACGGTGCAGAATCTGGCAGCTCCAGCCATGTGGCATTGGCCACTCCAGTTGTGCAGCGCAGGGCAGCAGGGAAAAGCTCCAGCTGCACAGCACAGGGCTGGCTCCTGCAGCAGGCAAGTCAGGAGGCAGCTGCAGCCATGGCAGGCTGGTTCCAGCCACAGCAGTGAGTTCTGGTTCTGCCCACAGTGGCAGACAGGTGAGTCCGTGGCATTTTGTGGGGGTAGGGGGCTGAGGATGGGGCAGGTGGCGAGCTGCCACGGAGGAGAGAGAAACCAATCTTACCCAGGACAAATTTCCTGCAGAACCAAGTACAATAAACCCTCAGATTGAACAGGCTTTTGGGCTTAACGGACACACCTCCACCCCATTAGTCTGTTAAATCAAGTGTTCAATGTATTAAAACCAGGTGCATTGTTACTTCTTCATTGCTATGATACCTGATTAAATTACTCCCTTTTGTTTTTGCTGGATATGTTGCTAATTGTTTTCTTTGGTCTTACAACAAATTTTAAGAAAATTTTCATAGGTGTTCTGCATAAAAATATTATTATTTGGTGTTCTGTGATCTGAAAACGTTTAAGAAACATGGGACCAGATAAACTGAACGGTCCCTTCCTTGCCCTAAGAGCTATTAAGTCTGTGAATCGTAGCTCTTTCACCTGAAATTCTCTCCTTCGTCTGGTAAAAGATTCCCCCATATCCAAGTTTGATAAAAGCTTCTACTATACCCAGATTTTAAATAATATAAGCCGACATTTGGGCTGCAGAAGCTGACTGACATTTGTGTAGCTAGAGCTAGTCCTCAAGACATTTTGTAAGTCCATTCAGTTAAGCTGATCATTAAGTGTTATCTACTAGCTTAGGCTCTCTTTTCTTCTACAGTGTATTCCATCATGGCTATGTCTACACTAGAAGCATCTGTCAACAGAGGTTGCTGTCAGAACATATCTTCTGAAAAAACTTTTGTTGACAGAGTAAGTCCACACACAAAAGTGGATTGCTCTGTTGATACATGCTCTATTGACACAGAGAGGAGCCAGGCTGCCTTACCGCTCTCTGGGCACAAAGGCCAACCGGAAGCACAGCAGACGAGGGTACCTGGGGATCCAGAAGCCCTGTCTGTCAACAGAGGAGCCCCCCCACCGAGAACAACTACATGGCATTTGGTTGACAGAAACTGTCACCAAAGGCATTAATCCTCATTGCTGAGGGGCAGAACACAGTCAGCACCTTCTAGTGTAGACATAACTCACGTGTAGTGAAGGACTTTAAGTATAATTGGAATACTGGAGTTGCTGATGAGCTTAAAGGAAAACAAACAGAAACTGTAGTTTTAGAGCCCAAATGGCAATTTTAAAATGTACTTCATTAACATTTCATCGGGAAGGTTAAAATATGTAGGGAACCTTGGCCCCATTTGGTCAGGTTGTCTAAGTTCAGCAGGTTTAGGACATGGCCTCATAGAAAGGGGATGACCTTCAAAGAACCCCTGGGTTCAACAGAACTGTGGTGCCCAACCAGTGCCGAAGCAGTAACTAGTACAGTGGCTGTAGAGAGCTAGCCACGTTATTTGGAAAATGTAAATAATTTTGTGAGAAAGATCTTCTGAACATTTTTTTTAATTCTCTGATTTATTTTTGTTTTAGATTTCGAAAAAAAATTTGCAACGCAAGAATTTTTGAGCTTTTATTGTTCCAGCCAACTAGCCACACTCAACCAGCCAAATAGCCACATGCGGCTAGTGACTAGTGTGTCGGGCACCATGGCTGTACAACACGATCTTTGTGAGTCAGCAGAAGGCATTCTTTCCTCTGAGACAGTACTGAGCAATACCCCAGCAGGGTGTTGGGATGCTGTGTGGTGGTAAATGAGCCATCTTCTAAACTATATGTGAAGCTAAGGCGTTAACCACTTTTGACCCTGAAAGAGTTCATGGCACTTTTATCAAGAATGGAGAAGTTGGTGCATGTGTCCTATGTGCATTCTAACTGAAGTAAGCAAGATCTGCCAATTTAAATTCCTTCTAAAGTTTATTCTGGATATTATTCTTTCACTTATTGTCCTAAACTATTGCATACTATCTCTATGTGATGCTAAACAGTTGTTGCCATCTGCTCCAGGAGTAGCTATGTTTTAGACCTCAAGGTTTTTTGGTAGGATCCTTCTCAGGAAATCACTTTAACACATGCTTCAAATTAAGCATATGTTCCAGGGCCCTTCCAGAATACAGACATTTTCTCTGAACTGGGTCCAGAAAGCCCAGTCTAACTGCCCTTGAGTCAGAGGAAAGATGCACTTTAACTTCATTTGGACTTGGAACAGGCAAGTAGTGTGTAATGTGTTGTGGGATCTTTCCATTTGAATTGTATTATGCAGAGAACAAGGCAAAATATACTCTGTTGAGTCAAATTTGCACCTGGGGCATATAGCTTCATAATTCTACCACGCTGCATGAGGGACACATTCAAAACTGATGGCATAACAATAGAGGGGAAGAAATGTTACCATACTTGTCTCTTGGTAGGTTGTCTCTGCACAGCTGTAGTAAAATGCCCCTTAAAAAATGTGCTGTGTTTTTCTAAAGATCAGGACAACCAGAAAAGAAAAGGTCTGAATAAATGCTGTAGCAAAGTTCTGGCGTGAATAAAACAGAAACTAAAACATGGAAAATAATAGGCGATGCTGCATAGAAAAGCTCAGAGGTAAGTTATTTTTCTTTACAGGATTTTCACTCCAAATTCTAAAGCAAATATAAGCCAGTATTATTTTCTTGCCTTTAGTATTATACGTGTTATAATGTGAGTTCTGTCTCTCTCAGAGCGCAGCTTGCCCTTCTGCTGATCCTGCAATGAAGTCAGGAACCCATGCGCTGTGCTGCTTTGAAAACAATTTATGCTTTAGCTGTTGAGGGCCAGATTCTGCCCCTCACACCTTCAGGCATGCTGGAGGGACGAAGACCCCACAGAAGTTGAAATCCTTCAGAGGATTTCTGACTACATCTGCCACAATTCCACCCACAGGCTTGTGTGTGGCAAATTACTAGGTCTCCTGCCCTGGAGAATGTGCAGAGAGCTCTCCATGCTGTGCCCAGGCAGCTCTGTGACCTAGGCCTACAGGATCATGTCTGCACCCTTATCCTGCCTCTTCTCGTCTTTCTCTAGAATGATTAGCTCTGACAGGGATGCTGAATCCAGCCCTAGTGGAGGGACTGATAACAGCCCTCGTGCATATTTGTTGATCTAGTGATATACTTCTGTTTTGACAATCAGGGACTGTGGTGGCCTTGTCTTCCATCACTGGTGGATCTGAACTGCTCTGACACAATCATCGGCAGAGACAAGGAGAGGCCTTGTGTGCAGGTGCACGCTCTGTTTTGAGATGTCCATGTATATTTTGGCTGTTCTCCTTCTTTCCTGACCTGTGGGGGCATGTAGCAAAGAAACATGGACTAGTCTGTCAGCAGATGTAAATTAGTTTAGTCCATTTGACAGCAAGGGTGTCAATGGAGCTATGCTGACCCGATGATGAGTGAGCTCAGAATTAGTTAGGAGGCAGGAAACATGGTCTAGATTGTGCCACTTGGACCACAACATTGATGGAGATTGAGCTCTGTGATGGTGTGGTCTAAGCCCCAATGCTCCCTACAGGAGACCATTGGCCTTGCCACCACCATCCCAGTGAGAGGAGCAGACAAGAGGTCCTCCAGGGAGGATAGAGTTTCTGTCTCTGCTGCAGCCAGTCAGGGCCCACCAGGCCATATAAAAGACCTGCTAGACAAGGGCCTGGCAGTTCCTAATAGCACTACAGACAGCTCTGAGTGTGAGCTGAACTTAGACGTGGCTAAGGCCAAGGTCCAGTGGCCAGAGATTAGCCACAAGCTTAATATAAACCAAAAAACACTGTGGACAAAGATAGTCAGATCTTGCCAGGCAACCAGGCAAGGCCTTATGTGGCACTCCTTGGCCACAGAGGGGCACTCACAAGTGGGTGGACTCCATTGCAAGCTCTTTGGAGGGGAATCTGGAAACAGGGAAGTTGGCCTGGGGTTTAGCTATGTGATGAAAGAAGGTCGAGAAGGAAGTTGACTATGTTCATTTTGCAACTGATCCTTTGGTGACCTATTCCATCAGTTGGCTTGATATAGTCATGGAGTGGGGTTTAAACTGGAATGAGGATGCATACTTTTTTTGGTGTTTGATCTAAATGCAAGTGCCAACCAGAAGTCTTTGCCATACTTGATATAAATAGGAGCAGGATGAACATGAAAAATGAAAGAAAACAATAGGGTTGTGTGCATTTTTTATAAATATATTGTAGGACTGATTTAAGTCAATTTCTGATAAAAAATAATGTACAGCTTTTCTACAGCAATAGATATACAGTATATGCATCTAATTTACAGGTAAATTAAGCTTAAACTACATTCTTCTATTATGGAAAGAATACCATTTGAGTCAAAAGTGTGTGGCTTGCCATGCGTATTCAAATTGATTAATTCATTTTGTGATGTGGAGGTGATTATTTTTATGATTCACAATAAAAAGCATTCTGTCTGCAGCTACTGCAGAACTCACCCTCAGTATGTTTTCTTAATTACAGGCAAATTACGTTTTAGAAAGCCTGCCCCACGGTATCAGCAGGCAGAAGTCTGCAATAATGCTCTGTGGCAATTGTATCTTCAGCAGAACTGAAGAGCCATTCTGCTGGAATGCTGATTGGTAGAACGCCACCTAACACCTTCCTGCTCAATTCCAAATTTCAGAGCCTGTTTGGATTCTATTTCCTCCATTACACCGCGTCCATGGAACTGCTAAGAAATTGTTTGGAAGATCTCAGTTGACACACACTTAAAAGCTGATGAATCATGGACCACAGTTCCATTACAATTTCATCTGAGTAGCTCCGAGAGACTCTCACAAACCATGAGGAGTTCTTGCCGGAGCACTTAACATTGCTTCCTTTGTTTTCCTGGGCTGTTTTGTTTTGTTTTCAGCATAAGGACATTGAAGTCAGAGGAGCTAGGCTGACTTCTGAGGATCAGGCTCAGTACTTTCATTTTTGTTGACTTATGAAGATTTACAATAAAATCTTAGGTCAACATTTTCAAATCTGAATGACTGAAGTTAAATTCCTAAATCCACACGTAGGGTCCTAAATAAAAGTGACCTGATTTTTTGGACATCCTACAGCTTCCATTGAAGTTGATGATCAGCAACTTTGAAAATCAGGTCACTCTTCAGTGTTGATATAGGAGACTCACTTCACACACTCAGCTTTGAACACTGCTGGCCTTTGGGACCAAACTCCTGGATATTGCTGTTTAATTATGAGGGCACAATTTAAAGGATAGAAAAAGGATATATATCAAGGCATAATTTTGTGCTATATTATTAGACACCTCATTTCAATAGGTTCTGATTCATCTTGACCGAAGTACAAAAAACTAGCATTTGAAATACCTCCTGTCATAATTCTGACCTGGTAAGCCCCAGTCCTACAAAGATATGAAGTTATAGGGATTATTCACAGGTAGGTTAAGCACATGTTTAAATCTTTGCAGAATCAGGTCCTCCATCTGGAACATCTATGATTCCTCCTCTTGTAAGCCTAAGTCTTACAAGAATTCTCTGAAATCAAACCACACTCATTTGAATCAATGGAATTACTCATAAGAGTCAGAGCTTCAAGCACGAATATGGGTTGCAAAATTGATTTCCTTAGCCCAGAGTCCTTCAAAATGTGCAGTTCAGGCTGAACAAGAGAGTGAAGGGTGTTATCATGGTTTGCTGTGTTTGTTAACTATTCATATTTTCATAACTCCCACTTGGTTTCTGACATATCCCATTCTGATGGAGACCACATGGCAGCATTTAACTGCTGTGGGGGATAAGTCACTCATTTCTGATAGCTTATTTTAATAACTAGAGTTGTGTCTTGTGGTAGCTGTAAACTGTGGAATTTAGAGAGCGTGGAGGATGATTTCTTCAAATAGGTGCCTGGCTTTCAGCATGTCCAATATAATGTCACCAGTGGATGGTGGCCTTTTGATAAAGCATCATTAATCTACCTTGCAGGTATGTATGCAATGCAAATTGTGAACACAACGTTTTGGTAAAACTTTATAAATGTGAATGATATCTTAAAGAGTGGCCAAATATCTATGCCAGTCTGCCCGTTCTTGATTATTTCAGAACACCCTCAGAGATGTTTGCTCCTCTGAGCCGGCTGTCAAAATCCTCATGATAAACAAAACTCACTCTTCTAGTAAACTAGCTAATCAAGTGAGCCATTAAGAATGTCTCGTTAGTTTATCCTGAATTGGAATGGATCCACATATCTGCAAAGAGTAAATGAGAATCGTTGGCAAAATCATTCAGCACTTCATTTCCCACACACCAGGAATCAATGTTTACAAGAAAAACTTCTGGAGTGTATCAAGAGTGGTTCTGTAGCCCTGAACACATTGGTACATCCTCTTTTTCCCACACAGGAAAATGCTTTCATATCTGCTACAAACATCTTCCCTTATTAGTTACAAAAATTCTTAATCTGTGGGAGTTCTTCTGGGAAACACTTTAATCCACACTTGTTTGGACTTTGAGGGAAGAATTTGACTCTGAGCTACATCCACACAAACCATTTGAAGTCAATGGGACTTATGGATTCATTGGCTGGGGCTGAGTTTGGCTCTTTGTGTTGATATCCTGAAAACAGGATGCCAGCTTTGGATGGTTTCTTGCGCACATTTTACAGCTTGCCTTGCAAATGCTCCATCTTGGTTCTTGTGCTGTTCCTTGAATTGATTGTGGCTTTGCAAATTTTTCACGCAGCTTTTGTGGCAGTTAAGCTAAGCCATTCCTGCTTAAACGTGGAAAACGACTAAAAAATTCCCACTCACAGGCTCCACTGAAGCTGATCTCCTTCATGTGCTGGCTCAATAGAAAAGATTCTCTCTAAGGGTTCTGGGCATGATTCTAATATCCTTTCTACTCATTTTAGTCCACTGATGTCACCTAATTTCCATTAGTGTTTGTTTGCTGATCAAAATTCAAACACCATTAAAAAGGCAGTGTACCTCAGCTTTATACACACACACACACATATATATAATGCACAATGTACGCATACATATATATGCTTGTATACAAACAGGCATCTACACATATGTGCCTGGAGAGCATTACAATCGCAACGCACCCCAGAAAGTACCGCAGAGCAAGATATTGTCACTTGGCAGGTGGCTGTCCTTTTCATGACTTGGGTTAACAACTTCCTGTTTAAACCATGGTTATATTCCAGGGTGACACGCTCTGAGGTCTTACTATTGAACTGGTCATTATCCACTACCTCTGAGCCACCTTACCTAGCCTTTAGGAAGCATTCTTAAAACTCACGGCCAGTTAATCAAAGGGCCTTGTTAAGGGCAAAGAAACTTTTCTGTGGATCAGGCCACAGAAAAAAGAGTAGGAGAGAAGCAATAGATATATATGTTCAATCAACCTAAGACATAAAATCTCCTAAATCAAAACTTAGATCTGATTGTATCTGTCATGATTCTTTCTCTTTAAATTTCATACCAGTCCATGGGTACAGACCACTGCACAATCATAGCAAAAGCCAGGCTGTGTTCTGTATATAAGGACTACTGCCAGCTATGGGATGGGGGGAGTCTGAGATGAGTTATTATAAGGAACTGCTTGTGAATGAGGTGTTGTAGTTTAGGATTTCCTAGCATGAGAGCAACTTTCCATTTGGAATTAGCAGCTGTGAAAGGGCCAGCAAACGGCCCTAGAAGGGGACGAATATGCTTTGTGCTCTACCAGGTTGATGAATGGGTTGTTACTCCGAAGTCTCATTCGGCACCATGGCATTACACGACAGTCACTTTTGTTATCTGGAAGAAATATGGCCGCTGTCACAGGGGAAGCACATGGCGTGAGCGGCTGAGGGTTATTACTCCCCTAATGGGAGGACAAGGGGGATCATTGTGTCAGAGCCTGCAGAACTTCAGAGCCATTGTGTTCAGACAAGACCTGTCACTTCCCCACGTGTCAGCAGAGGCAATCGTCTCTGGTAATTTATGGCTGGGCCTGTGGCTGTCCCTAGAGAGATTTGGGGGCCAAGCCAAAGCCTAGTCAAGTTAATGGGGAGCTTTCCATTGACTTCCCAGGGATTTGGGTCAGGGCCTTGATTCTCAGATAAAGAGATGTTTTATATTTAAAGGGTTACGCCCCCACACACACATACACACGGGCACTGAAATAACCATTTTCCTCTTGCCCAGCCGGGTGTACCTTGGTGAATTATGAGAGGAAAGGGAGCAAGCACCCTTTGCAGCTGCTGGCTGTCAGCTCTTCCAGCAGCTGGCTTCCTCCCCGCCAGCCTATAGATGTGCAATACAATCTCTCCCTCCTCTCCTGAATGTTTTGTGTGGGATCTACAGAACCCGGCTTGTAGTTAAGGCCACATACTTTCTAATACTCCGGCAGCAGTAAGGCCAATAAAAAGGTAGTCAGCAGTGGTAACCTGAAGCCAAGACCTAGCTAATTTGTTTCAAAAGGATGGGACAAGTTAATTCTCTAGATTTATACGCTCCGAGAGCCCCAGCACCTGTTGCAGGACTTTTAGAGTCAAAAAAGATGACACTCCCGTGACTCCTGGTGTCTTTAAATACTCTCAGCAATGACAAGAATCACTGGGTTGGAGAAAACAGTTGATAATGCGAACCCAAGTCTGCCGTTGCAAAGCGTGGTTCTCTCAGGGACCCGATTCTGCTGCTTTTAGGCAGGCGACCATTCCACTGGCCCCGTTCAAGTTAAATTGTCAGGCGGTAATAAGATCTGATCCTTAAATGGGCTTGTTTGCTCCCCCTTCCCCCATTTCTGTGTTCTCCTACCCATTGGAGGTAACAGCTAAGCTGAGGGAATATACCTATTTGATTTGGGATTCATCTCCCAGGCCCAGGCCTTTGCAGATATGCAGGAGGGCCAGAACCTTTGCAGGATTTGCACATGAGATGTCCTTGCCTGGCGGTTTGAGCAGGGAAAAGAAATCTCTGGCTCAGAAGCTCCTGTTTCTTGTCCTTTCAGAGAAGCAACCTGCACCTCCATATAAACCACACCTGCTCTGTTTGAGCCATAGCAGCAAGGGGATATAAATGACCCCGGTACTCCTGAGGTCACTGCAAGTTGCTGCATAGCTTGCCATTAATGTGGGGGGGACTCTGTGGCATGTTTCCCTCCTCCAGAGCTGATGGTAATGCCTGGCCTTGCCTAGCCCTCCCCCACCCTGGGATGTGGTGTGCCCTAGCAGTGCTACACAGGACAAGGCAGGGATGAGGGGTGGGGGGAAAGGCAGGCCCTCCGGAGGTGGGATTTCCAGAGGGATTTGCAGCTCCTTCCTGAAAGCAGCTGCAGCGGGAGGGGAAGGTGGGCTTCCTTGCCTGTGCAATTAGATCCTCTTTCTAGCATCTTTAAAGACATAACTCTGTGTGTCCGACCTTCAGTGGAGTCAAAGGTCCAAGGGGGGTGGAGAATCCAGCCAGCAGAATGTCACAGCTTGCAACCAGCTGGCCCCATGAGCTGAGCTGTTTGGGGGGGCCATTTCCAATGCTGCCCCAGAAGCTCTTAGGTCAGCTGTACTGCCCAACGAGGGCAGGTCTTTGTCCTGTTTGATCAGAAATGCACATGTGGGTGGGTGGCTGGATCGACTGGCATAGGGGCTTGCAAAGTGGTGGGTGGGTCCCTCGGGGCAGTGGGGCATGACATTTTGTAAGGGGCACACCACATCTCAGGCTCAGGCATGTCATTAAAAGGTTGAAATACGAGCCCAGTTTGGTGGATGTGCATTCACATTTATATACCAATTAATGAAGATTTTTACACTCTACCTACTTATTTACTTATACCTGCAGACATTTTTTTTCATATGAACATAAGTAAAATTTCTTTCACTTTGGGTTCCCTTAGACAGGTGGGGGGGGGGGCGGGGCTGCTAATTGCAAGGACAAACAATGGGGCTGACATAAAAAGTTTGCTCACCCCAGACTAGAGAGGACAGTAGCGTAGCTGGCTCAGATAGGCAGGAATCGACGAGCACATAGGCTGGGAGGGAGAGTTGGATGGCTGGAAGGACAGGCAGCTCAGACAAACAAGCAGAGAGACAGGCAGGCAGATGCTTACTACTAGCTGATATTTTCTTAAACCTGCTTCTAACTAAAAGACAAGCAGTCCTGTAGCACCTTAAAGACCAACAATTGTATTTATTAGGTAAAGCGCTTTTATGGATAAGACTCACTTAATCAGATTTGGAGCAAATAATAAGAATCTAGGCTTTACATGGGTGGAAGGGGGACAGAAAGGAGTAGAAGAATTAAAAAGGAGGGGAAGTTAAGGTGCTGTAGGACTGCTTGCTTTTTTGTTTTGTTTTGTTTTTGTCTGGTTTTTTGAGAAGCTACAGACTAACATGGCTACCCCTCTGAGAC
Organism: Carettochelys insculpta; assembly: GCF_033958435.1. Classification (NCBI taxonomy): domain Eukaryota; kingdom Metazoa; phylum Chordata; order Testudines; family Carettochelyidae; genus Carettochelys; species Carettochelys insculpta. The sequence goes on along the minus strand of NC_134140.1, from coordinate 125,741,677 downwards.
TGTTTCTTACAGGAAGGGACCAGCCAGGCAGTCCCCCACCCCCTTGTGCTAAATACAAGTTGAACCGCTCTAGTTCGGCACCCTCAAGACTTACCAGTGCTTGTCCAAGAGAATTTGCCACCTCATGGGAGGTCAATATTGTCTAGCACATCACCAACACTTCCACTGCCTGCTGGGCTTTTAGAAGATATTTACGGGGTAAATGACAGCTAAATAACAGCACGGAACACGGAGAGCCAGGACTGGTGACTGGAAACAAACTTTATGGGACCATGGGAAACTTGGCCGCACCCATTATAAGTGATGGTCCAGCTGATTAAAACCCTGCTAGATTACGGCTGTTGTGGGACATGTGTTGCAAGTTAGAGAGGTTCAGCCTGTGCTCACAAACACAGAAACGTGCACCCTGCTGAACTGCCACTAGCTGCACTTTCCGTCCCTAAGGATTTGTGGCCAAAGCTTTAAATGACTATGGCAGCAGGAACCATCCTGCAGGGAGGATAGCATTTCCCACCATGTGGACCCTCTCCTGTGCCACACGAGCCCCCGCAGCCATCCAAGCCTAGGCTGCAGGAAGCTGGGGGTCCCCTGTCCTCCTTTGCAGAGGTACTATTTACAGACCTCTTCTACCAGAAGTCAAGGCACTGCCACTCCACCTCCCCTGGGCCCAAGCAGGTGCTGGCTGCTGCCGGCTGGCAGCAGGGGGGTCCATGAACAACCACAGGGTGCTGTTCCCCGGGGAACCTGCCCAGCACCTTTGCTCGGGCTGACGGCTGTAGGAAGCCTGACTGTGGAGGGGAAAGGAAGGAAGGAGCAGGGGGGCTGGAGCCAACAAATCAGCCAGGGGCAAACTGGGCTACAAGGTGGAGATGTTCCACTAGCCACCGCCGCCTCTGAGCTAATGGAGGGACTGGGGAGGCCAGGGTCTTGGCTCATCAACAGGATCAGGCCCCAGTCTCTGGTCCTGCTCACGGAAGCTAGTGCCCAGTCAGCAGTTTGCAAGTGTGCAGACTGCCCTGGACACTGACGGGGTGCGGGGGGAGAGGCTTGAACCTTGAGCCCCTGGGTTTCAAAGAATGCGGGGCTAGAAGGGCCATCCCAACTCTGGCTTAAGTTGCCCTAGGAACCTGATCACCTGCCCAGGTCCTGCAGCAGGAAGGGCTAAGTGAAAGAAAAGATGTGTCAGGCTAACCTGAGCAGCCCAACTAGAACCCTCCAAGATGCAGTATAAATAATGGGTGCGACATAGGGAGGGGAACCAGCAAATGCTTTTTCTCTTGCTAAAATCTGCTTGTTAGGAATAGATCAGCAGGGTTGTGTGGTGGGGACCTAGGGAGATCAAATGATCAATAGATGTGTATGGAGAGGGATGGATGGATGGCTGGGTATGGAGAGGGATGGATGGCTGGATGGATGTGTATGGAGAGGGATGGATGGGTATGGAGAGGGATGGATGAGTGGATGGATATGCAGAGGGATGGATGGGTAGGTAGATGCATATGGAGAAGGATGGATGGATAGATGGATGGATGCATATGGAGAGGAACGGATGGATGGTTAGATGCATATGGAGAAGGATGGATGGATGTGTATGGAGAAGGATGGATGGATAGATGGATGGATGCATATGGAGAGGAACGGATGGATGGTTAGATGCATATGGAGAAGGATGGATGGATGTGTATGGAGAGGGATGGATGGATGGATGTGTATGGAGAAAGATAGATGGATGGATGTGTATGGAGAGGAATGGATGGATGGTTAGATGCATATGGAGAAGGATGGATGGATGTGTGTGGAGAAGGATGGATGCGTATACAGAGGGATGGAAAGAGAGAGCTATGTGTGCAGGGGATAGATAGCCAGATAGGCAATGAGTGACAGCCTGCCCCCAGTCAACTCAATGGCAAATTTCCCATTGAGGTTGGAGGTAGAGTTTCTCTAATGATCTCATCGGGCAGAGTAAAGGTGAAGGATGTGGAAGTAGCTGGGGTGCAGTGAAAACCTCCCTGTTCTGTCCTGGGTACAGCTGCTTTCTCCCGGGCCAGCAACACAGCTGGGGGGCAGCAAGCGGCTGGGGTCCTTGGCTGAGGGTTCGAGCCCCTGGAGGCGGCCTGGCGCCCCACTCCATCAAGCCCAGTGGGTCCCAGCGTATCGTACTGGAGCCAGGAACACTGTGCTGCCCTCTCCCGCAGCCTCTGGCTGGTTGGTTACCTCTGGATCCCAGGAGCCAGACACCGACCCGGATTTCCGCGGGTGGATCTGTGCTCCTCCGCTGGATTTGGAGCCGTGTGGGGTGCTGGGGAAGCAGCCGCTGGGATGCAGCGGAATTTGGGGGCTGGATCCTGACCCCTTTCTGCAGCTGGTGCCGAGATGGGGGGAGGAGGCCTGGCTTATCCCAGGGTGGATCGCCCCACGCTTCACTTGTGAGCTGATTGCTGGCGCTAGGCGAACAAACCAGCCCTGGAAACATCCCGGAGAAGAGCAACTCCAGCCCTGGGACCCCAGAGCCGAGACCAAAGCAGGTGTCTGTTTTGCAGCTGCAGATCTGCCTGTAAACGTGCAAGCTTCCAGGCGGCACTCCCGAGAAACTAGCAATGTAGCTGCCATATGTCGATTAAGCGCCCCTGTGTCGACATTTGTTCAGCAGCGTTTCAACTCGGGATCAACGGTATTATCTTCTGCGAGATCCAGGCAATAATCTCTGAAATCGGCTCCTCGGCCTCTCTTCGAAGCAATTAAAAATGCAAGTCCCCAAACCACTGGGAAGTGGGACTAGGGGAAATGTATCTCGGTAAGGTCCACTGTAACGAACTCCAGTTTTCAACTTTTCAAGTCGAGAGCAGGGAGAACTTGAGACCTTTTAACTCCGAGCTCTGCCGCAACTGGAGATACAATCTGCGGGCTTGTCGAAAGGCCAGAGCTGTTATCTGAACAGCGACACATGGTTACGTGCGCCTTTGCGCGCTGCTCCGCGCTGCTCCGGGGAGGGCGCAGGGTAAGGAGGGCCAGGCCATTTACTGACTCCTGTTGCCAGCATGTCATTTATTTCACGCTGCTCTGGCGTGGAGGTTGGCCAGTTAGCTCCTCTGCGCCCCCTTAGGCGGGTTACTAAACTGCACCGCGGCTCTGAAAATCGCCTCCCACCCGCCTTGACTTTTGAAAAGCAACTCACGGTCTTTGCACCCGGGGGATTGTTGCAAAGTGCTGCTCAGAAGCGCCCACTCCGTAGACGATTACTGGATGACACGCACCGTTAGCCGGCCGGGGGGCTTCCCTAGCGGACCAGACGGGCCTTGACTTTAGTTTCCCTGACCTGTGAAATGGGTACAAAGGTGTTTGGGAGTTCCAAGGCGGAACAAGGTTCTGCAGTTTCACTGCGCCGCGGCGGCCCTTGCGGGGGGCAGGTGGGCCCCCTTAGATGGAAGTGGGGAGCCCAGTAGCTCCAGGATCAGGCCTTCCGCGGGATGGGTCGCGGGATTCCTCCACGCTGCCCTGGCGCGTCTGCGTGTGCAAGTCCTAGGCCAGACCAGGCTGTGCCCCCTTTGTCGGCCAGGCTCCGAGGTGGCGACCCTGCGGTGCAGGGCTCCCGCTGCAGGCGCCGGGAGAGCGGCCGGGGCCGAGAACTCCGCAGCAGCAGCAGGAACCAGCCCCCTCCCGGGCACCCCCAGGCGCTGATTTGATTTGCACCGGTTGCCTGAAACCGCGATGGGCGGCAGAGACTCCACCCTGCGCCAGGGGACACTGACGCTGGGTAGCACTCGGGTATGTCCTACCCGTGCGGGGGCACCTGGCCAAACCGCTCTTTGCCCAGGAAAGCTTATGCTCCAGCGTCGCTGTCAGGTGCCCCAGGACTGCTCGTTGTTTGTGGAGATACAGACTAACCGGGCTGCCCCCCTGAGACTTACCCCCTGCCCCGGTGTCTCTCACAAAGGGCCGGGGGTGCGTCCCTGTAACTGACCACAGCAGCCTAGAACCCGGCACCTCAGCGCTGGGAGCGCTACAGCGGCAGCCGAAGCCCCTCTGGCTCCCTGCCTAGGCTGTAGAAGACCCTCGTTCTTTCTCTGCGAAGTGGCCTTGGTCCCGCGACCGGCGTGTGGGTTCCATACACGCGTCTATTCGTACCTACAGCCAGAGCCGCACGCCTGATAGGTACCGTAGCATATAGCAGATGGATAATTGATATTCATGTCTGCGACGCATATGACATGATTGACAGCTGCCAGTAACACCCGTCTTTCCCGGGCACCTCTGCAGAGGCACCTATTTCTGTGAGCTGCACCTACACCGCCTACGCCCCACAGAGAGAGGTTTTATTTTAGTCTAGACTTGGGAAGAATTTCTGCCCCCAGAGGCGATGGAGTCTCCATCCCAGAGGGGGTTAAGTCCCAGCTTGACAAAGGCCCGCCTGGGAGGTGTCAGCGAGTGTTGCTCCTGCTTTGGGCAGGGGTTGGGGTCTGGGACCCCCTGAGGTCCCTTCCAGCCCTGGGATTTTCGCTTTCTCTGATGCCATCAGGCGGCACTCTTGACACCACACTCTCTTGGGTTCAGCCACAGGCCCCTCCGCCTGGGGGAACTGCACCTTGCTGCCCTTCAGCACCCCAGGGCTTCAGTGGCCCCACTTCTTCCTCCTGCACCCCCCTCACTTACTGCTAGCTGCTCCCTCCTCGGGGTGCAGTATATCCCACTGCTGCCACCAGTGTGATGGGGTTCGGGGTCCCCAAGCTCTGCACCCCCTCGCAGGCAGGAGCGACTCTCACTCAGCAGGAGAGCAGCGGGTTTATACTGTCCTGCAGGTTGCTGTGCTGGGTTGATGCCCACAGGCACCCCCAGGGAGAGCCGAATTGGGCTTCTTTTTTCCTACCCCACAAGCCCACCCCTAATCTCCCCTCCATCCTCCACGCCAGCCGCGGCGCTACGCAGCTACGATTCTGCAAAGCGCCCCGCCGGCAGGGGGATGTGGGGTCTGGACCATCCTTAGGGCTTTCACCGGCGCGTCGCGGGTGGAGCGGGAAGCCTCAGCCCCGGCTCCGGCACCGCCGGCCCAGGGCGCGCGCCCGGCGCAGGATGGGGCCCAGAGGCGCGTCCACACCTGAGGCGTGTTCCCAGCAGGGCCGGAGGGTGCGCGCCTCCCGCCAAGGAGCGCCGGGCGCGGCAGCCGGGCAGCGCGCCGGCCTCCGGGTTCTTGAGGTGGCATGAGGCGCACGTGGCCCTGCCGCGTTGAGCGTGTGGCGGAGCCGCCCGGGAGGCGGCGGACACGTGCCCTCTGCAGGGATACGCCCGGCGGGCGCCCCGCGCCTCGCCCGCAGCCGGGGGCTGCTGGAGCAGAGGGGCAGGCGCTGGGTGAGGAGCCGCGCGGGCAGCGGGGTCTCCCTGAGGCACACCCTGAAGCGCCCCTGGCAAGGCACCCCCAGGCCGGAGTCAGCCCCGCTCCGGGCCAGCCCGCCCGGGGCCCCAGTGCATAGCCCCAGCCCTGGCGCGTGAGCGTGCGCGCGCACACACACCCCCCTAGCCCTAACCTTGGCACGTGCACACCCGCACACACACACAGACACAGACACACACACCTTAGCCCTAACCCTGGCACATGCACACCCCCCAACCCTGGCACTCGCGCACACCCACACACACACCCTAGCCCTGGCACGCACACACACACACACACACACACACACACCCCTTAGCCCTAACCCTGGCACATGCACACCCCCCAACCCTGGCACTCGCGCACACCCACACACACACCCTAGCCCTGGCACGCACACACACACACACACACACACACACACACCCCTTAGCCCTAACCCTGGCAAGGGCGCGCACGCACACACACACATTAGCCCTGAACCTGGCACGCGCGCACACACAGACACCTTAGCCCTGGCCCTGGCACGCACACACACACCTTAGCCCTAACCCTGGCACGCGTGCACCCCCCCAGCCCTAACCCTGGCACGCGCGCGCACACACGCACACACACCGAGCCCCAACCCTGGCACACGCGAACACTCACACCCCCCTAATCCCAGCCCTGGCACACGCACCCCAGTCTCAACCCTGGCACACGCACACACACACACACCCCTAGCCCCAGCCCTGGCACACACGCGCGCGCGCGCGCGCACACCCCTAGCCCCAGCCCTGGCACACGCGCACGCACACACCTAACCCCATCCCTGGCACGTACACACACACCCCCATCCCCATCCCTGGCACACACGCACACACACACCTAGCCCCAGCCCTGGCACACGCGCGCGCGCGCGCACACACACACACACGGAATCATATGGGCCTGCTGCTTAAAATCCGAGCCGGCCTCTTTAAGGGGGCGGAGGACCAAGGGGGCTGGGGGTGACTCTCCCCCTCCACGCCCCATGGACGCGACCCATTTCCGCCGCCGCCTCCCCGGGGAGCGCAGGTCGCCGTCCCCCGATGAATTATTTGCAGCCTTTGCCCTTGGATGGGAATTAGCCCGCTGGGGCGCAAAGAGCCGCTGGCGCAGCCGCGCCCCGCCCGTGCCCCCCATGGGTGCTGCTTCCCCGGCGCCCGGGGGGGGACCCGCGGGGCTCCCCCAGCCCAGCAGCCGGCGGCGCGGCGGCCGGAGCAGAGAGCCGCCGTCAGGCTCCGGGCGCGTACGGAGCAGTGAGCTCACCCGGGTTATAAATATCCCCGCGCCAGCGCTTCCCCCCGGAGCGCCCGCGCGCGCTGCAGCCAGGGGGCCGCTGCCTCCCCAGCGCCGCTAGCCGCGCCCCAGCGCGCCCGCGGAGCAGCCGCCGCCTGGCTCGCAAGATGCGCTGGGAGCCCCGCCGGCTGGAAGAATGAGCCTGGCCTGCCTCTGCCTCCTCTTCCTCTGCCACCTGATCCCCGGAGCTGCGCCCGCCGGCGCCCCCCCCTCGGCCCCAGCGCCCTCCTCCTCCTCCTCCTCCGGGGCCGCCGAAGGGAGCGGGCCGGAGAGCGGCAGCGCCCGCTGGGGTCCCTCGGGGCGCAGGACCGGCAGCCTGTATTGCCGGGTGGGCATCGGCTTCCATCTGCAGCTGCACCCGGATGGCAAAGTCAACGGCTCGCACGAAGCCAGTCTCTTAAGTAAGTCGCGTCCTCCGCCGCGAGACGCCCGCGGGGCGCCCAGGGGAGCAGGCAGCGCCCGGGGAGCGAGCGACCCCCCCCTGCGCCGGGCTACCGGGGCGCGCAGCCCGCGGCCGGGAACGAGTTCAAGCCGGGGCGCGTGGGAAAGCGGCCAGCTTGTCTCCTTCCCCCAGCGGGTGTTTTTCTTCTCCGTCCCGGTTTGCTCCCCCCCGCCCCCGCCCCCGCCCCCGCCCCCGTTTACGCTCCGGGCTGGAGGCGCAGCGGAGCGCGGCGAATCTGGGTCAGATCAATGGCAGGGCGCAGAAGTTGTAAACACGCCGCTCGCTCGCGCGGGAGGCCAGCGCCAGCGAGGAGGCTGATTTAAACCAGGTGCCGCCTCGGGAGCCGGAGAACCCCGGCGGGGCGGGGCGGGGCGGGCAGCTGAGCGCCACGCGGGGTCGGACGGACGGACGGACGGACGGACGGGGCTGGGGAGGGCGCGCCGGGGGCGCTTGCAGGCGGCGCGGCTGGGGCGGTCAGTAGGATTGCAAACGCCGCTGGAGTTCACCCCCGGGAGGCTCAGGCGCGCGGCCTGGGAGCCCAGGCGCAGAGCGGGGCTGGCGGCCGGCCCGGAGGGACCGTGCGGGGGGTTCCCCCTTTCGCTCTCGCCCCAGCGGCCCGAGCTGAGCTTTGCCACCGCAGTGTGGCCGCTGGCGCCTGGCCGGAATGGGGGTTGTGCCTCCGGCCGGCCGGGCTCCCGGGGGCTCTGCGCCCGCAGCCTGGATGACAGGGGGCGGGCGGGCGGCTCGGCTGGGCTGGAGGGGCGCAGCCCGGGGATGTAAGTCCGGAGGAAGGTCGGGGGTTGCCCAGCAATGTGCTCCGGCCCCGGGTGTCCAGGAGCCCCGCAGGGGGGCGGCTGCAGGCCCGCGCTGGGTGAGATTTGGCTGCGGGCTGGGGATGGGCTCTCCGGGGCGCTCTGGACCCAAGGGGGCGCGCAGGGGGGCGAGGCCGAGGCGGCGCGCAGGAAGCGGGCAGAGGGTAGCCGGGCCTCCGGGGAGCTTTGCCAGCCCCCGGCTCCGAGGTGCGGCGAACCGGCGATCGCTGGGCTGGGCTGGGCTGGGCGCCGTGGCCAGCTCGGGCGGGCGCAGCTGACCCGGTTCCGCTCGCCCGGCCCCGGACAGGTGCAGCCCCTGCAAGCGGCCGAGTCCTTCCGTCCCCGCGGAGAGCCCCCCAGCCCGCCCTCCTTCGTCCCCCTGGCGCCAGCGGCCCCAGGCAGGGACCCCGCTCCGTGCTGGCACCTCCCCGCCCAGCACTCCCAGCAGGAGCCGGCCCAGAGGCGCGGGCAGAACAAGTTGAAGCAGAGGCGGGAGAAGGGGCGTTGGTCTAAGCCGAGCCCGGGAGACCAGCCGGAGGCTCGCCCGGCCCTAGCCAGCCCGCGGGAGCCGAGACGGGGCGTGTGCGGAGGGGCCGAATGTGACCCAGCAGGGAAAGGACCCGGCATTCCCAGGCCGGGGTTTCAAACCTGCTCAGGGTCGGCCTAACTGCCCCCGGTGAAACCACCGGGAACTTCCCTTGGCTTTAGCGAGAACCTGGCGCAGCGCCTTTGAAAACGCCGCCCTGGGAGTTCACTTTTTTCCCGGTAGTGCCGCGTTTTCCCCCCTGGTCCGTGTGTGACTCAGCCTTGTGTTCAGATTTGTCACACGCTGGGGCACCAGCACTGGGCCTGAGACTTTCCTGAAGCCTAATACAGTTTGTTGTCAGCATTTCAGTCATTTATTGGCTGTTACTCTACATTTTTCAGTCTTCTGATTTCATTTTATGTCTCTCTCCAACTGCCTGCCTGTTCTGGATTAGTTTTCCTCCAGCTGTAAAAGTTTACCTTTTCCCACGATGAATCGTTGTCTCTTAGTGTCTCCTCTGCCTTTGATGTTCACAGTTTCACTAAGTTCATCTGTTACCGTCACAAACCCATTTATTCTCTTCTCCATATCATTAATGAAAAATTAGAAATACAGGGTTTAATAATACCTAGCACATGGATGGATAATGCTCTGAAAATGTAAAGAGTTATAGGGTCTTCAAAATATCATTTTTATGTGGTTAGGTAAAATATTACCTTCTTACCCAAAATATCTGCTCTCTTTGGCTACATCTACACTAGAGAGTTTTGTAGACAAAACTAGGGTTTTGTAGACAAAACTCACAGAGCATCTACCCACAAAATGAATTTGGTCAACAGAAACTGTTGACAAAAAAGCTGTGCAGACATTCCAGGGGGGGCTTTTTGTAAACAGAATGAAATAAAAGATCAATTTGCTTTTATGTGTAGACCTGATCTGTCAACAGAAGTTTTGTCAGAACATCTCTTCCAACAGGAACTTCTGTAGACAGAATTTTCTAGTGTTGACATTGCCTTTCTGTATTCAGGGTGAGAACTAATTACTATTCTACAAAAAAAGTGTGTAGGCCTTGTTAGCTTGGGACAGTCAATGCAGCTAAAACTAGTGTCAGTTGTGTTCTATTTCTAAAAGTGCATCAGCAAGAGAAATGTGCTCTGGATTCCAAACATGTACATTTATGTAATCCCATTGAAAGCAGTGTTGTTACATGGGTCACCAGAGGCAGAACTGCAAGACAACCAGGTGGCACAGTTATTACTGCTGGCAGAATTTTGCCACAAGAACTTCTGTAACAAAAGATTGGGCACTAGAAATAAATAAACCAGCTCGATTTTGGGTTCCCAGGCTTGCAGTAAGATAAAACATCATTTTAATTGTGAACTGTACAGATTAGATATGGAAATAGGTTCAAGACAACAAAATAGAACCTCCCCTCTTGTTATCTTTATAGTCACTTTTCAGAATAAAACTGCATTTCATCTAATTAATTCTTAGAACATCCTTGTGGTGAAGGAAATATTATTAGCCTCATTTAAATATGATAACATTAAGGCAGAAGGTTTAATAAATGAATGGTTGCAACTCCAGTTGATGCCAATGGCAACTGTGTGTGTTAAGGGCCTTTAAAAATCAAGCCACAGGCATGTGATTTTCAGAAGCAGTTGCATGGGCAAAGCTCTGCTCCCCCTGAAGCAGCTGAAAACTAAACCTTTTTGAACATCACACCCCAAATGACTTGCCCACACTTACACTGCAAGTCAATGGCTACCAAGTTGCACACCTGGCCAGGAAAGCCAAACATATTAGATTCTGTCCCTTTAATCTTTTTCAGGCACTGTTGTGTGGCTCTGCCTGAGAGATAGCGAGAGGTTACTGTGTCTGTTTAATTCAGAGTTCTCAGCTAATGCATCTCTTGAGCAGAGATGATGCTTGAAGCTCTGAAGGAGGTATAGGAGGAAACCTGAACCCAGTGATTCTTCCAGTAGTACGTGTGGCAGGTTTGGATCCCTTTGGTGCTGAGACCCCACTGAGCCTCTTTTCCTGGCTAGCTTGGGCCCCCAGGGCCCTGTCTTTTTGAGTCAGACAAACTAGCCTGCTGCAACACAGCCACAAGATCTGAACCATGCCTGCAGACCGTGACTGAAAACTACACAGCAAGATACATGTCTTCAAGGCTCAGATAACCAGCCCTTCTAGAAGCCAAAGCCCCAGATAAATCTGTTTTATGCTGTGTAGTGAGGCAAGCAAAACATGACCCATGGGCCGGATCTGGCAGGCCCAACATTCGGATCTGGCCTGGCATGATCCTCTGGGCTGAAATGTCCTGCAGCCCAGCTCCCTGTCTGCTGCAGACCCACACGCTGCTCAAAGTGGCCAGCTGCTGGGGCCAGTGTGTGTGGATCTGTGCAGGGCTAGGGCTCTGGGCACTGTTTCCTCTCCCAGCCCAAATCCTCGCAGCTCCCATTGGCTGGAAACTGGCCAATGGCAGCCATCTGGGCATTGCTTGAAAGTGTGTGCAGCTTGCTGAGACCCACTGCCTCCTTCTCCTTAAGGGGCCTGATGGGCAGTGACACACACGCTACCCCCAGAAGCTGGCCACTTTGAGCAGCATGTTTGTGGGGGAGGGGGCGTGTGGCAGCCAGGGTGTCTGCCCAAGTTTCCCGCAGGGAGTCACCTAAGCTAGGCTTACAGGGAAAACAAGTCCATTCACAGATCATTGTCCGGGGTATTGGGTTATCAAGGTCCTGGAGTATCACTGATGGCCCCCACTTAGCATGACTGCATTAGTAACACAGGTTTATACTCCATATTTCTAACTTCAAATGCAGGAATGATGCAGGCAGACAAATGGGATACTCATATCCAGTAGATTACAACCTTTCTGGTGAAGCAGCTCATACAACGCCCATTCCACTCATGTCGTATTCATAAGCGTATTTCAGTGAAGAACCTGGAATGCCCCATCACAGAAGGGAAGAGAGCACTTAGCCAGCAAATTGCCCCCAGCTGACGAGCCTTAGGAAGCAGGTTCCCACAGGAGCAAGTGATTCCAGAGTTGTCCATTACTGGGTGGTTTTCAGCTTCAGGGGAAATGTGGCATTGGCCAAAGCCAGAGCTGGGCCATCATATTAGTTAAACCAGTGGTTTGAGCTCACTCCTCTGTTCCTAGGCACTGGTTGGGCAGGGCCAGGAGAGTTAAGGGGAAGTGCACCTTGTAACACTTCCCCACTGCCCACCCCACACGCAAGCAAAAGGAGATGAATACAGGCAAGCATGGCATTTACTTCTCAAGCCTCTCCTTGTGAGTGAGGCCCAAGAGCAGCTGCAGTAAAAGATGTTCCTGCAGAGAGGCTCCAACAGAGCTGGGTGGCCCAAAAGTGGTGGGGCCAGGCCTGGATTCTCCAAAATATTTAGGCTCCTAACTTCCATTGGTATCACTAGAAATTAGGAGCCTTAATACCATTGAGGATCTGAGCCCTAGAGCCAAAAACGGAGGCAGGGGGTTCTCCATGTCTTTGCAGATGGTCTTTGCAGCTTGGGAGGCGGAACCACGGAATGCCCTCTGCACCTTGCCCAGAGTTTATCGTCCCTCTTAACTGTCTTCTGTCAATTTTTATCATGGGAAATGGTGATCTGGTCCTGTCTCTGGTGCATTTCAATATGGCTACAAATCTGCACCCCTTGTCACCTCTGAGCTGAGCACTTGCTTCCATTCATTCAGTGACACGCTATCTCTGATCCACAGCACAGCGCCCACATACAATCAAAACAACAGGCTGAAGGCAGCATATGTCCTCTTGTCTGGCTCAAAAACTGTCTGTTTCGAAGAGCAGCGTGTAGCTGCCCTCTCCTGCTAGGCCACTGATGCCTATTTGGGTCACACCAGCCATAAAAGCTAAGAACAGGCAGAGCTGAGAGGATGCACGTTCCCAGGTGAATTGACAGTTCTGTCGTCTTCCCTTCTAATGTTGAAGGTTTGCTGCAGCCAGGAGAGCTACAGTGTTACTGTGAAGTCTGGTTGGAGGAGAATATACGTGGCCCTCTTCTAGCCAGAAATATGCTGTGTCTCTTCTTTTGAAATCTCTGAGACAATGTTCTAGTCAGAAACAACCACAACCACCGCTGGCTTGGGATTCCAGAGACCTGCATTCAGTTCTTGCCATTACAACAGATTTCTTGCGTAAACTTGGGCAAGTTGCTTCATCTACCACCTGCCCAGTTTCCCTTCTGAAAAACGGGCATAATATTTCCTCTCCTCAGAGGGGTGCTGTGAAGGTAAAACCCATTGATGATCTGAGGTGTTACAGCATTGAGGCTACCAAAGTAGCTAGACAGATACATCATATAGCTGAAGCTGGAACTGGGCCCCGGCTATGTAAGATACCTACCTTTCTTGCTTATATAGATTGTGATTCTTTGCCTGAAAAGGGGGAAGGATGGAGCAGGAGTTGTCTGCATGAGCTTTTGATTAGGGTTGCCAGCTTTCTCCTTGCACAAAACATAACATCCTTTCCTACCCCTCCTCTGAGGCCTTGCCCCTCCCTTCTCTGAGGCCCTGATCCCCGCCTACTCCATCCCCTACCCTCTGTCACTCCTTCTCCCCACCCTCAGACACTCATTTTCACTGGGCTGGCCTAGGGGCTTGGGGTGTGGGAGAGTGTGAGGGCTCTGGCTGGTGGTGGTGGGGCTCCAGGGTGGGTCCAGAAATGAGTTCATGGTGCAGGAGGTGGCTCCAGGCTAGGAAGTGGAGCAAAGGGGTTTGAAGAACGAGGCTGAAACAGGGGCTTAGATTGCAGAGTGGGTGTGTGATGGCTTTGGTTGGGGGTGCAGATTCTGGGGGTGAGGGGATGTAGGAGGGTGCTGTGGTCTGGAACAAGGTTCAGGGCTGGGACATGGGCTTGGTGTTTGGGCAAACTGGAAGGCTCTGACTGTGGGTGCAGGCTCTGGGAACGAGGGGGTTGTGGTGCAGGCGGGTTCTGTGGGCTGGGAGTGATGAGTACAGTACAGAGAGTAGGAGGGGAACCAGGACTGAGGTAGAGGGTTGGGAACGGGGGCTGGGGAGGCTTAGAGGCGCAGGCTCCAGGTAGCACTTACCTCAGGTAGCTCCCGGAAACAGCATCATGCCCCCACTCTGGCCCTTACATGGAAGCACAGCCAGGTGGCTCTGCTGCATCCTGCCCTGTCTTCAGGTGCCACCCTTGCAACTCCCATTGGCTGTGGTTCCCAGCCAATGCGAGCTGCAGAGCCAGAATGTGGGGTGGAGCCTCCTGGTTGCCCCTACACACAGGAGCTGGGGCAGAGGGGACACGCTGTTGCTTCTGGGAGCTGTGTGGAAGTCAAAAGTCAGACACCTGGCAACCTATGTTTTAATACAGAACTACTATGTCCTTAAATCATAATACCCTCGATGACGTGGGTTCAATCAAACCTCGAAGGCCCAGTCCTCCGTTTTTTGAGCACCAGAACTCTCACTGAACTTCGAAAGAGACGTAGATGCTCCAGGACTTCAGGGTAGACTGAGGACATTCACAATATTCCAAAATAGCTTTATTAAAGCCATTTTATATGGTTCACTTTTCAACAGCCTATTGTAACCAGAATATGTCCATCAGCAAAATTCACTCTTAACCAGGCAGGCTTTGTGTCAAGCCTCGCACGTTCCTCACCAATATTTAGATGCAATGTTACACGCAGTTCCACAGTATTCCACTGATATGCAGTTTATATATTTTCTTCTGGCACAAATGACAGTGGAATCAACAGTGCCGCAGATCGATGCATTCAGTGGCTCTTGTCACAGTGAAATTGTTGATTAGACCACTCAGAGAATAATGATCTTATAATATAACACGTCTAGTCAAGCATGGCTGTATTTTTTTGGTAACTTACTTGATTTAGTGGAATCGCTCCTGATTTAAACCACTGTAAGTGAGATCGGAATAAGGCCCTCTACGCAATGGGACAAAAATTGGTTCAATGACTTGACATAAGGACAGCAAGACTTGGCCCAGCTGATGTGACATTGAGAGGTGGGAGTTGAACAGAGGTCTTTGTGTGCCTTAAAAGTGAGGGATCCGAATAATTTTGAGATCAACTGATCTAGCTAAATTAATATACAGTAAAGATCAAATTCATCCCTTTATTCATCAAAGGTACTGAGACCACTGGCAAGGGAGAGAGAAGTCTCTCCTCTACAAATGAGAGACAGATAGATGGCTTTTAGCTCATGTTGTTGAGCACATAGCTTTAGCCCTGGAAGCTGCAGGTTCATTTCCTGCTGGTGCTGGGGTTATCAGCCTTACAACTCAAAAACAGAAGTTCCATTAGGCATTAAAGTCAAGGATCCAGGTCAAGTAAAAGTTTAATTTTCGTAATATTGCATGAAAAACTCACGGGAATAAAAGTTTTTCTGATGGCTGTTTTTAATAGTATTTTTTTCTTAAATATTTGGCATAAAAATGTCTAGTAACATCAATAACTATTTTGTTTGGGTCTGAATTTTGAAAAGGAAAAGGAAATTGGGAAAAAATACATTTTTTTTTTACAAGCACAGTATTTTTTTATGTTCATGTATGAAAAAACCTGTGTGTGGCTAGCTGAAAAATAACAGCCTCATAACAGCCTACATCAGTCAAAATAATATTGCCCCTCCCCAGACCCAAATGAGGTGTACAGATGTAGAACAGGAAAAAAAGAAATATTGTCGTTAGAATGAAAATAAAAGGGCCTGATTTTCCTCCTTCTTCCACTGCTTTTACGTAGTTGCATAACCATCGACATTATATTTCTTATAAACACTTGTGGTAACAAGTGCAGAGTTAGGTATGAATAGTAGAATGCCCATTTGCACTTTGGTTTTTTAATATATAGATAGCTCAATGCACTTGCAGGGATAAGTGGGCTGTGATTCCACACTTGTGGAAAGTCTGCCAGAAGAGGAGACTGGGACGACCACAGAAATGCATGGTGACTAAAACCTCCACTCTGCAGAGGACCCAGAGCTGTTTGTCCCAGCCAAGTAGTGGATGGTGCTGGCCAGTGAGGAAAAATGGGTGGGATGCTCAGAACTAATCCAGTCCCTTTGCAGGGCAGCTGGGTGGATTTCTTTGGAGACAGGGCTCTACATCAAAACTACTTCCCCCAGCTAGATTCCACCAACTTGCTCTGGAGGTCACTGCTCCACCACTTCAAAATGCACCTGGCACAGAAGGAATGAAACTGCAATCTCCTGAGCCTGGCAGGAGCAAAACAAGTCTGTTTAATTTAGAATAACAAAAATCAGCAATGCACAAAACTTGTTGTGTGCTTATAATTATTTTAGAGCAATCTCTTTTTGATCTGGAGCAGAACAAGCAAATCAAGAGCACCAATAACTGCCCCCCTGACCGCTGCCAAAAAACACAAAACAAAACACAACCCTCACTGAGGTCAGTTTATCCACTTCTGGCATTTTATAACAATGATCTTCTATTTGCAGAGTGTTTAGTCAGGGTACGGAGGCCTAGAAAGCCACAAAGCCCCAGAAGGGCACCCTGACCTCTCTTTGTTTGGTCTGTGACATTGCATCATCACAACACAATGTCATCACATCTTCAGAGAAAGCAGCAAAGCAAACGTTGCGATGCAGTGTCAAGTGCACACATCATGGATTCTTTGTGGTTCTCTGCGATGCCATTCCCTAGAATATCTTCTATAGTTCCCCACTCTCCAGAGGCTCGAAGGGACAATGAATGATCCCTTTCATTACTGAGCCTGCATTACACTGTCTCAGTGCGTGTCAAGCAGCACGGGTAGCGCTCTGTGGTAAGTACTCTGCTAATTCTGGTTAAGGTCTTTCTTGCAACTTTGAGCTCCAGGGGACTTACTGTACTCCCATTTAATTCTGCCTTTGACTTCAGTGAGAGCAAGGGCTCTCCATGAGATGAACGCAATGCTCTGAATGACCCCATGGTGCTCTAGAGCTTCTGTTTGAGGATTGCTGGTTTAGATCTTTAAGGCCATCCTCCCTACTCCTGTTTTGCAAATGTGTGTCTAAATTATTCTGTCTCAGTGAAAGGAGGATGTGGGGGCAGGGCAGCTTTAGGTTTGGGGTCTGTACTTTGCAGATGAGTCATAATCAAAACTCCAAGGAATCCTGTGGCATCTTAAAGATGAGCACATTTATTAAGGCGTAAGCTTTCGTGGGCTGGAGCCCACTTCATCAAATGCATGAAATGGAACTTCAGTTTTTCAGGGATATATACACATGCAAAGATGGGAGTGTTACATTGCTGTGCGGAGGACCAGCACTCACAAGGCCAATTCAAGCAGGGTGGATGTGACCGTGTCCCAACAGTTGATGAGAAGGTGAGAATACCAAAAGGGGGGAAGTTGCCTTTCGTCCGAACTAGCCACTCCGGGTCTCTAGTCAGACGTGATCAAGGGATCATGTCAAGTTTGCATATGAATGCTAAGCTGTGCAGTTTCACACTTTAGTCTTTTTGAAGTTTTTTTGCTCAAGTATGGCAACTTTCAATCCTGTTATGAAGTGTCCACCAGGGAGGTTGAGGTGCTTTCCTACTGGTTTCTGAATGTTACCATCCTTGAAGTCTGATTTGCATCCATTTATTCTTTTGCCTAGAGACAGTCTAGTTTGGCCAAGGCCCATGGCAGAAGGGCATTTTGCTGACATTGTAGTTTCCACTTCATGCATCTGGTGAAGTATGCACCAGCTCACGAAAGCTTATGCCCAAATAAATTTTAGTTTTTAAGGTGCCACGGGATTTCTTATTGTTGCCAAAACAGAGTAGCCTGGCTACCCCTCTAAAACTTATCTAAACGCTGGATCTGAACACCGCAAATATTGTGGTATTCAATATTCGGATCCCAATTGTGGATCCCTAGTGCCTAATTTGTGTATTTATATAGGGAGCTGGAAGTGTCATATTATTGTCATGGTTGTTTTGATCGCTGCAATACAGAATTTACAATGAAAGAGTTAAAACTTTGATCACTTTGCCTATACCAGGTAAAAACATCACACGGGGATTTCTCTACTGAAATTGCAGAGATCTTGTACAGGAAAATCCCTCTCTGGTGTGGAAAGCTCAGTGCCTGTTCCCCCTCCTAGCCCATTCAAACCAGTGAGACATACGAGGATACTGCAGGAAGAGTGCCTGAGGTGGATCACAGATCAGGAGTCATTCATTTTCTTTACATGACATCCTATGCTGCTTTTCCATGTTCGTATCATTGCTCTCTGGCAGGGTGCGGGATGGGCAGCAATCCCATAATTCCTTAGCAGAGGACTGTACACTTGGGTGACATATGCACATGTATGTCACCAGCATTAAGCAGTGCACTCCGGGATGCCCTACCACAGGTAGGAGGAAAGAGAACAAGTTATACAAGCACAGTTAGGGGAGGCTTGTTCCAAATGAGCAAGCAGTAGGGCAGCATGGTTACGGGATGCCAGACGTGCCAGGCTAGGATGGACGCATAGTTGCCATGGCTACTAGCCACGTGGACATCAATCTCAGTTCAAGACAGTTATTGGCTACGTCTACACGTGAAGCCAACATCGAAATAGCTTATTTCGATGTAGCAACGGCTATTTCGATGAATAACGTCTACACGTCCTCCAGGGCTGGCAACGTCGATGTTCAACTTCGACGTTGCGCGGCACCACATCGAAATAGGCGCTGCGAGGGAACGTCTACACGCCAAAGTAGCACACATCGAAATAAGGGTGCCAGGCACAGCTGCAGACAGGGTCACAGGGCGGACTCAACAGCAAGCCGCTCCCTTAAAGGGCCCCTCCCAGACACAGTTGCACTAAACAACACAAGATACACAGAGCTGACAACTGGTTGCAGACCCTGTGCCTGCAGCATGGATCCCCAGCTGCCGCAGAAGCAGCCAGAAGCCCTGGGCTAAGGGCTGCTGCCCACGGTGACCATAGAGCCCCGCAGGGGCTGGAGAGAGAGCATCTCTCAACCCCCCAGCTGATGGCCGCCATGGAGGACCCAGCAATTTCGACGTTGCGGGACGCGGATCGTCTACATGGTCCCTACTTCGACGTTCAACGTCGAAGTAGGGCACTATTCCGATCCCCTCATGAGGTTAGCGACTTCGACATCTCGCTGCCTAACGTCGAAGTTAACTTCGAAATAGTGCCCGACGCGTGTAGCCGCGATGGGCACTATTTCGAAGTTAGTGCCGCTACTTCGAAGTAGCGTGCACGTGTAGACACAGCTATTAAAGCCAAACTCAGGGTATGTCTATACTGCATCCAGGAATCGTGTTAGCAGCACATGTAGATATCCTGATCTGGATGGATCAAACTAGCTCAAGTGACAAGAGCAGTGAAGCAACGGCAGTATAGAAATTAGCTGCTTGTCATCAGGGTGCTTGATGGTGGGTGCCACTACAGCTCTGCTACTACTGTAACTTGAGCTAAGCATACTCTAGCTGGCTTGGTTATGATTCCATGTGCTACAGTCACCTCGTCTGTTAACAGTTCTAAGCCGTGTCTACACGTGCACGCTACTTTGAAGTAGCGGCACTAACTTCGAAATAGCGCCCGTCACGGCTACACGTGTTTGGCGCTATTTCGATGTTAACATCGACGTTAGGCGGCGAGACGTCGAAGCCGCTAACCCCATGAGGGGATGGGAATAGCGCCTTACTTCGAAGTTGAATGTCGAAGTAGGGCACGTGTAGACGATCTGCGTCCCGCACCATCGAAATAGCGGGGTCTGCCATGGCAGCCATCAGCTGAGGGGTTGAGAGACGCTCTCTCTCCAGCCCCTGCGGGGCTCTATGGTCACCGTGTACAGCAGCCCTTAGCCCAGGGCTTCTGGCTGCTGCTGCTGCAGCTGGTGATCCATGCTGCACGCACAGGGTCTGCAACCAGTTGTTGGCTCTGTGGACCTTGTGTTGTTTAGTGCAACTGTGTCTGGGAGGGGCCCTTTAAGGGAGCGGCTTGCTGTTGAGTCCGCCCTGTGACCCTGTCTGCAGCTGTGCCTGGCACCCTTATTTCGATGTGTGCTACTTTGGCGTGTAGACGTTCCCTCACAGCGCCTATTTCGATGTGGTGCTGCGCAATGTCGATGTTGAACGTCGACGTTGCCAGCCCTGGAGGACGTGTAGACGTTATTCATTGAAATAGCCTATTTCAATGTCGCTACATCGAAATAAGCTACTTCGATGTAGGCTTCACGTGTAGACGTAGCCCTAGTGTGTTATGCCCTAAGGGCTGAACCTACCACCCCAGGAAGCATAGGCGCTGGATCTAAGGGTGCAGGGGGCCTGCAGCACTCCCTGGCTTGTAGTGATTTTTACTATATATACAGGGATTATAGTGTGGTTCAATGGCACCTCTGCTATAAAAACTGGTCCAGCTCCCCTGCCAGGAAGTGGTTCTAATAGCTTGTGAACTATTGGGAGGTGAGGTCAGTACCAGGTGAAGTTGTTCGAACAGTGATGTCCTGAAGCTTTGCAAAGAATAAGCCTGAAACTTTGTGCTTGTCCACCTATCCAAAATTGCCCTGGAGACATCCAGCCCTAACCCTAACCGTAACCCATACCAATCTGTAAATCTCATTGGCTTCATGGGCTTAATGCTTTGCTGAATTGGGGCTCAAGTCGTGAGATTTCAGCAGAAAAAGAATTGATCCCTTGAAGGTCTCAGCATTCAACAGCCCAAAATTATGATATACACTGAGCCCTTACTCACAGAAGGAATTCAGATATCTTGGTGACAAACAGACTAATTCCACAGAAGTCAATAGGAAAGAGCGAAGAATAAATTTTGCCCCCTTAGGGCCAGATTCTGCTATCCTTTGTCAAACTAAATAGTTTCAGAGATAGTGGCGTTTGTCTGTCGCAGCAAAAACAACAAGGCAGGTAGAACATTAAAGACTAACAATTTTATTAGGGCATAAACTTTTGTGGGTTGCAACTCACTTCTTCAGATGCATGAAGAGAAAGAAAAAAAAGATAGTAGGGATGGGAGTGTTGCAACAGACCTAATCTAAGGGGGGATGGATGCAGATAAGAAGGTCAAAATACCGAAAGTGGAAAATTGCTAATGGTAATGAGCAAGCCATTCTCTGTCCCTATTTGGCTCTATTCTGATGGAGCCAAATTTGTACATGAATTCCAACTCACCAGTTTCATGTTGCAGCCTGGTTTTGACGTTTAATTGCTTGAAACTTTCAAGTTTATAACTGTATGTCCAGGGAGGTTAAAATGTTCTCCCACTGGTTTTTGTATGTTACCATTTTTGATGTCTAACTTGTGTCCATTTATTTTGTTGAGTAGAGACAGTCCAGTTTGTCCAATGTACGTGGCAGAGAGGCACTTCTGGCACGTGATGGCATATATCGTATTCGTAGAGGTGCAGGTGAATGAGTCTCTGAGGGTACAGCAGACGTGATCGGGTCCTATGATGGTGTCACTACAGCAGATATGTGGACAGAGAGGCAGGAATTGATTCCTGGGTTAGTGTTGTGGGGTGTGTGGTTGATACTGAGTATGTATTTCAGGTTGGGGGGGCTGTCTGTAAGTGAGGAGTGGTCTGCTTCCCAAGGTCTGTGAGAGTGAAGGATTGTCATCTGGGATAGGCTCTAGATCTTCGATGGTGTGTTGGAGAGGTTTTAGCTTGGAGGGCTTTGCTCTCAGTGGTGTTCTGTTGCTTTCACTGTTGGGCCAGTCCTTTAGTAGGTGGAGGTGCCCACCTGGCTCTGTCAACCTGTTTATTCACTTCTCCAGGTGAGTATTGTAATTTTAAGCACACTCAACAGAGATTCTGTAGACGTTTGTCTCTATTTGAGGGACGGGAGCAAATGCAGTTCTCTTAGGGCTTGGCTGTAGACAATGGGTTCTGTGAGGTATTCTGGATGAAAGCTGAATACGTGTGAGTAAGTATGTCAGTCAGTAAGTTTCCAGCATAGAAATGTGTTTATATGATCATCACTGATTTGCACTGTACAGGTTTAACCTCTCTAATCCAGCATTCTCTGGTCTGGCAACATCCATGGTTCAGCATGATTTTAGTTAGCTGGGTATCCATTTAAAATACATGTGGCCAAGGTTCCTATGGTCTCATTAAGTTTGTTTCCAGCCACCAGTCCTGGCTTTCATTGTTGTGTACTGGTGTTTAGCTCTAATTTACCCCTAAATGTTTTCCAAGAGCTCAGTAAGCCATGGAAGTATTGGTAATGCTGCGAGACAATATTGATTTCCTGTGGTTCAGCACATTCTCTCGTCAGGCACCGTTCAAGTCCTGAGGGTGCCAGACTAGGGATGTTCGATCTGTAGTGTCCAGGAAGTGGATGTCTTGTGTGGAGTCATCCAAGCTGAGAATGATGGTGAGGTGGAAATTGTTGAAATCTCAGTGGATTTTCCAGTCTGGCATCAATCCCACCTGGAACCAAAAAGGGGGAAAAATACAGTTACAGACTTGAAAGTTACCATGCTCAAGCAACAAAATTTCAAAACTAGGTTGCACGGTTAAACTGCTGTGCTTGAATTCATACGCAAATCTGACACCATTAGAATGGGGCTGAATGGAGACTGGAAATGGCTCGCTCATTACTATAAGTAATTTCCACTTTAAGTATTTTCACTTTCTTATCCACATCCACCCTGATTTAACCAGCCCTGCTATAACACTCCCACCTCTGTATATCTCTACTATCTGTTCCTTTTCCTTTCCCTTCGTGCATCTGATGAAATGAGTGGCAGGTCACGAAAGCTGAGACCTAATGAAATTGCTAGTCCTTAAGGTGCTACCAGATTCCTTGTTGTTTAAACTAAATACGGTATTATTCCATTAAAAGTCCCACAAAATTCGGTGGGAATACTGGCTAAGTAGAATTCTATTCAATCTCAGTAAGGGCATTAAAATCTGACCCAGAGGAATCTTAAGAAGATATGATGGAATTTATTCCTTTTGCATAAATATTATTTGCTGTAACTTTATTTCTCGTAAGGCATGATGTCATTTGGGATAAAATGCGGCAAAATTTAAAAAGCATTTGTTCCCCCTACTTCTTTTTCTCAGCCAAATTTTATCTGGCCACATTTTGCATATATTCAAATTAGAAACATATCCAAAGAGTGTTTCTTGAATGGACACACTAATGTATGTTATCCGATAAGCCCTGTCTGCATAAGATTTTGAACTAGTGAATGGTCTCAGGATCTGAAGTCGCTGCTTTTTATTTGAATCAGAATGTGTCATCCAAAATTCAGTTCAGCTCTGCTCTTGTATTTCTGGTGAAAATGCTTCCTGACAATAAAAGGGAGAGATTAAATGTGCATGAACTGGGGGGTAAATTTGAGTCTGAAATAAGAGGCATCGCTGAAAAACAGGGACAGTTGTAAAGTATTTGGCCAAGAGCAGTGTGTCTTCTAAGCCGAGCACCTGGGCAGCCACCCAAGAGTGATTCAAATGCCATCCAGCTGATTAGCAGAGCAGTCACAGCACCCACAGCTGGAAACATGTCTTTCCACAGGTGGTGCACATCCACACATGCTGTGGTACACATAACAACATTTATTCTGCACATGGATGAAAAAAAATTAGAGGCAAAATTAGACAAGGGATCACCCAACGGTATAAAAAGTATTGCTGCAATGGCTGTAGCACAATGTCAGTGAGCCATATGGTTGAAATTCTTGGCTTTTGCTGGTTTGTATTGTAGCATACACTGAACAGAACACAGTATATATGTGTGAGCACAAGGGGGTTGGTGTGTTCATTGCAAAAGAGGTCTATTAAGTTTAATAGAGAAATAAGATTATTGCATGGGCATTTATCCCTGGTATGCAAAGACTTATACATGTTACTTAACAATATATACTGTACTTGAATAGTCACATCAGTGTACTACTCATATGTTAAAAGTTATGTACATTCATAAGTTTTGGCAAAATTGGAGCACAACAGAAGATATTCTCTGAGTTTGTAAAGACCAGGTGTGAGCCTTCTGAAAGCTGTCTTAAGGTTTTAAAATAATCTTGAGACTATATACATAAATGCACATTTCCAATAAGCAAAACTGTAAGCAATCAAAAGTGAAATTGTTGCATAAATCACGGAAGATGAGAATCAGGCTTTTTCAAAAGGAAACAACAATTTGTTTGTATTGTGATTTATTTTGGGATTTCTGTCATCCTAGGTATTTTGGAAATATTTGCTGTGTCTCAGGGGATTGTAGGAATACGAGGAGTTTTCAGCAGCAAATTTTTAGCGATGTCAAAAAAAGGAAAACTCCATGCAAGTGTAAGTAAAAACTGAATTACCACTAAGTATTGTTTATTAAAGGCACTGTGGCAACTTCAAATGTACCCTGTAGTGAAAGCAGTTTTCCAGGGGCTCCATCCTGCAAGGTGCTCAAAACCTACATACTAGGCGGAGTGCCCTGAACCTCCACAGCTTCAGTAAGGAATGCCTTGTAGGATGGAGTGACAGGTAGGTAAAAACTAGACAGACAATTGGTGACAGGGAGATGGAAAAAAAACTAGAAGCTCTGTATGATATTTATTACATTTTTACCAAAGAAAGATATATCATTTTGCAATCAAATATCTGTCTTCAAAATAGTAGGCTCTTTGTTCAATAGTCTTCTCATTAGAGAAAAGAAATATATTTTTACACAAAGTTTTATCCCTATGTTTCCTCAAGAATGAGGAGACACAGAACTGGGGTCTGATCTGTGTTTATAGAAACAGTTGAAAATTAAGATGCCAATTTGGCACTTGGCCTTTGTTTTTGCTGAGGGCATATGAGACACTTCATGAGACACCTTAGTTGTAATAATGTGTAATATTACTTAGAGAGAGAGAAAAGAAAAACAAAAAGAAAAAAAAAAGATAAAATATGACGTTCCCCGGTTCAAGAAGATATCCCTATTCAGAAAAGCTAAGTCACTGAGGTGCCTGTATTTCCACCTTGAATATAGGGGTGACTTTAAACACATCTGTTAACTTATGCCTGAAGTCTTCATAATTTCAACAAAAGACCAGCTCTGACCCATAGTGGGAGCATTACTTCTATTTTTAAAAATCAGCGTAACATATGACTATTTGATTTAATTTTAAACAATACTTTCCCCTTTGTTTCTACATATGGGTTATCCATATTGGTTCCAACATTCTTTTTCAGATACCTATAAGTATTTTTGAAAATTAAGGATATTCTTTCCTTTTTACTTTCACTATTATTGAGGATAAGGGAATGTTTGTTAATGTACAAAGAAATCATAACAACATTTACTATACTGATGGGGAAAAAAAATCCTTCCTAAAATGTATATATCCTAAAGGGTAAATTCTGCAAAAGAAAACTTCTTTAATACATAGGTATCATATAAATAACCCATGATCTGGATTCGACCCACAAAGTACATCCAGCATCTACAGAATCTAAGCTTTTGTTTTAACAAAAAACAAGTTTCTAGCGCTCAAGGTTGGGGAGAAAATCTCCCAAGTGAGAAACAAGTACTCCAGAACCTACTGTGCAGCCTGAATCTGCAGACAAACTAAAACTTTTAGAGATCTGAAACACCAAGTATCCCATTAAAGACACTGGACATTGTTAATTCTGAAACCTAATGCCAACATACGTGTTTCAGTGGTTATTTTAGCAACTGGAATGGGGTTGGGAGTGTAACTTGCAAGTGAAGTGTGGGCCGTCAGTGGAAATGGAAATACAGAGGAAAGAAAGGAAGAGAAACACAAAGTCAGGGTTGAGGAAGCATACAAAGGAAGATGGAGACACTCAGGCTCTGTCTACACTAGACATAGAAGTTGACCACAGATACGCAATTTTAGCATTGCTAAATCGACGTTTCTGCACTCGGCTAACTTGTCTGTCTTAACTGGGGATGATCGATAGGAGAGCTTCTCCCCCTGACCGTCTTTAATCCTCGTCTCGCGTGAGGAGCACGGGGTCAGCTTTGACCCCTGAGAGCTTGGTTTTGTGCCCATGTGAAATCAAACCCTGGAAGATCGACCCTGAGCAGGTAAATCTTCCGCAGAATTGTAGATTAGCCGTTAGAGTAGAAGTAGTGGTCATCTTAAAGGGAGTAGATTTTTCCTTTGAGTGATAAGGTATCAAACAAATAATAAAAAACAAGAAATGATTATAAGTGTATTTTTTTAAAGGAAACATTGTATGTGCACATCTCCCATCATGATCTGTGGGAGATTCCTAGTGGATTGAAATGAGCCTTCAGATTTTACCCCATCCAGCTGACCATTATTTGAAACATGGAATTTATAGATTCCCAGGCCAGAAGGGATTGTTGTGATCACCTCGTCCAGGGGTCTGCAACCTGCAGTTCTGGAGCTGCATGCAGCTCTTTAAGAACTTCTTTGTGGCTCACAATGCCATAATTGCAAAGTTTAAAAAAAAAAAAAAAAAAAGAAAGCCGCCTGATTATTTTCAATAAGTGGTGAACATCTAAAAACCCGACAATGAATAAATCATGTCTAAATAGAAAACAATATGTGATCTCCCAGCGCTGGATAACTTCCCCTTTAATATGTGCTGTGCATTGTAGGGTATGATCCTATATCTGTGTTTTGATCATGTCGCTAAAGAAGTCTTATTCATATGCATTACAGCTCTCAAATTATTGAGTTTTTTTACCCAAGTTGAAAAAAAAATGGCTCATTTTGCTATTTTGGTTGCCGGCCCCTAACCTAGTCTGACGGCTTGTATAACACAGAGCAGAGAACTTGCTCCAAGTAATTCTTAAACAAATATCTCATCTGAGGCACAAATCAAGTCCTGTTTTTATTTTGTTTTACATTTTGTTTTATGAGTATTTTTGTCATGATGGGCTGCCTACACCCCACCAAGCATAAACATAATTATTCTCTCCTTTTATTTAATCATTATGCAATATGATAATTCTGCATGCCCTAGGAAAAATATGCTAAATAGAAGAATTCCTTTCTACACGGGGGATGGCCTCTTGCTTAAAGTAAAACACTGGTGTTTTGTAAAAATAAGAATCTTCATAAAGGAAAGAGAAGGGCATCTACAATTACTATAATAGGTTCTACTTAACTTCTCAGTGTTAAGGGAATGTGAAAGTAACACTTATATATATATTTCATGATGGGGAAGTAATCACAGGCTATTTTATGCTTAAGAATCTGTTCTTTTTAGTGGCATCCAATATCTTCATTACTCCATTTTTCATTTTGATTTATGTCCCAGAATAAGCAGAAATTATAGTAAACCCATGTCAGCATATGGTTAATTGTCATTAAACCCCCCCAACCCTACAATGTTACAAATGGACACCAATTAGACAGGTCAGACTGAAAGGTTAGGACACATGATTCCTCAGTCAGATGAAAGCAACAAATTTGTAGAAACTTGACCCAAATGTCTAAAGATTGCTGGGCTAAATAATGCAGATAATGCAAAAGCAGCATCTGTTGTTCTTCCCTGTCTTGGCAGGCTAAAGTTATTTCATGGCCTAATGAGTTTTAAACAGTACAAAGAGAATCCTGCGCCTGTCAGTCACTGAAGCTCTTTGATTTAAAAGTCATTCTGATGACTTTGAGTGAACTGTAGATAAAAGTAATTCCTACAGTTATTTGGGGTCCTTTTAAACCAATTCTGGGGAACCTGGTTTTCTTTTATCTGAGCTTAGTGCTTTAAATTGGCCCTCCTTCTTCAGATGACAACTTAATTAAATTATAAAGTGGTTCATTTTTATGGAAACTGGATTCAGAAATAATATGAAAACTCGCAATTATCAGTCCCAGGCGCAGATGGGTTCTTTCTAATTTTTAAGCCCTGAGTTAGATGGTTAAATATTATTATCGTTAAATGGCTGTGCCTTGGTTCTGTCTTTATCACAAAAGAGGGTTTGGTATTCACATAAATGCAGAATATATTCCTACAGGAATTAAAGTAATTTTCCTTCGTTAAGAATCATTCTAAATTAATAATTACGGTCTAAATGCTTTGGCCCTCACTCAGGCAAATCTCTGATTGAATTGCATTTTTAAATTTAACTTATTCCGGGATTTACCCCTATAGCTCTGTTTGTATTTGCTGTTGAATAATTCCTGAACGAATGCCAACATTGGGTGACTGAATGACATATTAATTAGAGTTGAATCGAGTCAGTTGTGGTTTATAGATGGAAAGTTTACTAGCTAAATGTTGCCTTTTTCAAAATTGAAAGCTTCTGATTTTGAAAATACAAAATGCTTTATTTTGTACATTTGAAAAAAGGAAATTTGGGGGAGGGGATTAATGAAAAGTAATTAATCATAATAAAAAAGAAAAAATACTGAACTGCAAACACTGCAAAATGAAAACAATGTCAACATTTTTCCAAGAGAGTGAGTTTTCCTTTTTTTGACCTGGTTTAAAGTTGTGAGAAAAACTACTTGGGTAAAGCCCCATTTCAACAACATTTCTGTTATTCCTTATTGATGAGCTCCTCATTGCTCTCCCATAAATTTATTTATGGAAACTACTTAGAATCTAAACTTTAGCTGGTGTGAGAGATCACAGAAATCTGACGTATCTGGTAGTGTTCTAAAAGTCATTTCCATTCAAAAGTCTGTAATGCATTGATGGTCACAAACCAGTTCTTAGGAGGCAAGCATGACTGTAGGATAAAAAGGAAAAAAGCCCCTACAATGGGCAGTGGCTGACACCCTTGTTAGTTTGTCAGAAGAGAGGACTAAATGGACAAAGAGACTGTACTGCAGCCCAGGCTCGAGAGACACAAGAGAAAAAGGATTGGTTTTGTGCTTAAGTCAATAGATAAGGATGCTAAGGGCTTGGATTAAGTTCCTGCCTCAAATGCACACTTCCTGTGGGAATCTGGGTAAGTCACTTAAACTCTTTGGTTACATGTACACTAGAGAGTTTTGTCAACAAAATCATGTTTTTGTCAACAAGAACTCATGGAGCATCTACACACACAACGCGTTCTGTCAACAGTCTGCTGACAAAACTTGGCACTTCCGCCGACAGCATTCTGCCTCTCCGCGATGAGGATCAAACACCATTGTCAACAGTTTCTGTCAACAAAAAAGCCATTTGGATGCTCCAGGGGGCCCTCTGTCGACAGACAGGGCTTCCAGTTCACCAGGCAGCCCCGTTTGCTGAGCTTCTGGTTGGCCGTTCTGTCGAGCGCACAGCTGGGCCGTCTGGATGCTGTCTGTTGACAGAGTACATTGCTCTTTCGATCCACTTGTGTGTGTGGACGTGATCTGTTGACAGAAGTTTTGCTGGGAGATCTCTTCAAACAGTAACTTCTCTTGACAGATGGTTGTAGTGTAGATGTAGCCTGCGTGTCTTGGTTTCTTTGTTTGTAAAATGGGAATAATACTAACAATCCCCTAGGGCAGAATGGTATCGTGGGTACAAATTTGTTAACACTTGGAAGGCAGGCCTGCCAATGGGGGAGTGAGGGGGGAGAGAAAGAGGGACACAACAATTCAAATTCCTACCCACTGCTATTGCAACAGCAAGAGCCACCACAGCCTGGAGCCCTTTAAATCACCACTGGAGCCTCCAGTGCAGCATGCTCTGGTCACTGCTGAGGTCTGCCTGGGAGAGGCTAGTCCCAGTCCTCCCCAAGGCCCCCCTCAAGACGCCTGAGATATTCCCCCTGCCTCCATGGTACTTCAGTTCACTGCACCACTGAAGTGCAGTTCCTCCGTGGCTTTTTGGTGTCATGCTCTTGTTGTCTTATTTTGATGCTCTAAACCAGTTCCGGTGAGCGGACTCCACTTGGAATCTCTCCGTTGACTTGTGAGGTGGCATTGGCAGCTGGAAAACATTTCAGATGCTGTATCTGACACAGGCATTTTTATCAGAGGAAAGATAACCAGTTTGGAAATATTTAGTATGCATTTGTATGTTCTTGCCATCTTTGACACAGGGACTACGCTACACTACAGCCATCCTTCAAAGGAAGTTCTTCCGGAAGATCTCATCTGAAAAAACTTCTTTTGAAAGAGTGTGTCCACACACAAAAAAGCAGATCGATCAGCCCTTTTGATAGAGAGCATCCACACAGCTCCTGCTCTTTTGAAAGAATGGGCCAGGGATTGAAAAAGCTGATGCCATCAGACCTGCTCTTTCGAAAAATGGGTATCCAAGGCACCCACACATGATTTTTTCCAAAAGAATTTTTCAGAAAAAGTCACACTTCCTCATCTGGGAGAGGAAGAGGGCGCCGGAAAAAGTGCTACATTCTTCTGATTTCATATCGGAAGAACGCATTTTGTGTGTAGACGCTCCATGTGATTTTTTTTTGAAACAGCCCTGTTTTTTTCAAAAAAACTTGCTAGTGTAGACACAGCCAGTGAGTGGGAATTTTAAAAGCACACAACATTGGAAATCAATGGGACATTTCCCAAGAAGAAAAAGCAGTGGTGGATTAACATAAGAGCAAAAGGGGCAATTACCACAGGGCCCCCAGGTTCCATAACTTCATTTTGTTCAAACAATTTGCTTTAATGGAATAAAAGAAATGTGCCATGTCATTCTTATTTTAAAATTAAAGTGTAATTTTATGATGCATTATAAGTAATAATAAGTATGAATAAATTGTGAAGCACAAATAATGACGTTACATTTATATTTTAATATATGGGGGGGGCATTTGTGACTGTGCAGTCCCAGGCTCCCCCACCTATTCCTAATCTACCACTGAGACAGAGAAAGGGAGAGAAAAGAGGGAAAACTCAACCAAAACAAAACTGGAAAAATCAAATCATTCATTTGCATGAAAACAGTTGTTTTGACATCATTTGACTAGAATGGAATCATTTGTTTAACAGTGACATCAACAAAGCAGAAGATTCAGTAAAACATTTCACCTGAAGTTAACTAGAGATTTTTCACAGAAAAGAATATTTCAGTTAACCCCTAGTCATCACCTCTTGGGAGATGTTCAAATACAGTAACAGGGTGTGCGTGCTTGTGCTTCATAAGAACTAGAGAGACTGATTAGATGGGTGTACAAGAGGACAGAGGGATTGAATCTTTTATGCCATAGATGTTCCAGAAGTTTTAAAATCAAAATTAGATGCCCTTAGTGAAGTGACTCTCTATTATAGATCAATGTGAAAACTAATATATACTCAGCAACAATTGCTTACCCACAACCTTGAACACCACTAGCTCTGCCTTTGAGAAAGAGAAGATTCCCCAGAGTACAAGTTATTCTTTGTTTTTGTCTAAAAAGTGGTCAGGTGTTATTTGGGAATCCCAAAGAAATTCCAAAGGAACAACACAAGAGATTCCAAAAGGCCCAAGGTCTTTTATTTTCAACCGGACAGTTTCCAAAGGCCAGATTCGATTATTCAGATAAATTATTCTGACCAAGAACGAAACTCCTAGCTATATGCAACAGGCCCCACTAATGTTGAATGAAAAATGAAAGCAGTTGTTTTGACACCATTTGACTAGAATGGAATCATTTTTTAAACTGACTTCAAAAAATCAGAAGAAGATGTGGTAAAAAAATTCACAGGACATTGCTTTGAGCCTTTTCAAAGAAACAAATTCCCATTTTTTCAGTTAGCCCCTAGTCACTACCTCTCAGGAGATGTTCAAATACAGCTACAGCTAGTGCTTTATAAGAACCAGATAGACAGAAAGATTAGATAGGTATGCATTGTCCATGCTGGGTATCTTCTTATGCCCTTGTGTGGCACTTGAACCTATGATCTTTTAGTCAGGCCAGCACATATGCTAATGTATTCATTAAGCTTTGCAGTTTCCAAAGCCATTTAATCTTAATTTGCACACTTCTGTGGCTGTATTAGCAAGTAATAAGCATCTACCAAATACTCGCTTCAACCCATGTAATGAAAATTTAATTCAGTTCAGGACCTCCACTGTATTTCAGCATCAAGCACTCAGAATCCTGTGCTCTTTGATTTCCAAGAGAGATGAGCAGGTGTAATGACCTAAAACATAAAGGGCTTGTTCTTTTCGTTAATTCACATCCTGGCAGGAAACAGAGGACCTGCTTCAGTGCCCTTAGACAAGTTTGCATCGGTACTTGTAGTACTTTCGTTCTAACCTGTATGGCCAGACTCATAGTACAAAAGAAAAAAAGACAAAAGGAAAAAAAAGACTCTGATCTTGAGAACATGTCTGGTGCAGCGAATGTGGCCACCTTTTATATTCTCTTTGGATCCATCACTCAAGTTAGGATAGCATTAGAATCCCTGTAATGTATGTTTCCAGACTTATTCTCACCTGCTAGTGTACAGGGAAACTGCAATAAAATTTGGATTTGGCTAGTAGAACAGAACTACCTCTATGCCCCCACCCCCAAAAAACAAACAAAAAAAACCCAAAAACACAGCAAGGTGATAATACAACCCAGGAAATATCTCAAATATCTGAACGCTCTGAGTGCAATAAATAAAACAGTATTTTATTAATAACGTTAATAAAAAGCATCTGTAAGAAAGGGCTTAGTCCTGCAGCATAATGATTTCAGTCAGTGTTTTGTCTGTACTAGCACAGCAGGATTAGCCTATATGGAAGGGGTCAGAAACCTCCAGCACATGTGCCAAGAGTGGTACGCGAGCCAATTTTCATCAGCACGGAAGGCAGGAGCTCAGCCCCGCCCCTGCTCCTCCCCCGTGCAAGTGGGAGCTTGCTCAAAGCCAGGCCACCCGTGGATTAACAAAAGACCAGCTAATGCTGCCAACCGCCACCTCAACGGTTAAGTTCTCTATCTTCATTTATTTATTAATGAAGCTGTTGTATGACTATTAGTGACTTTTAAAAGCATCACCAGCACTCAGAGGTCAAAAGGTCAAATTTCGGCACTCTGCCCCAGAGAGGCTGCTGACCCCTGCCCTAGGGTTTCAACTTGGATTTGAACCCAAGAAAAAGGAGAACAAGATTGCACAGTCAGTACTGCCCAGTGGCTTTGCTTGCCTTTCCTGTCCCTGGGGAGGATGATTCATGGATATGGATACTGAGGATGTCAGTTAGGCAGGCTGGGTGAAGAGAGACTGAGGGGGCGGAGTTAAAGCAATATCAGGCATGCAAAGCCTGAGAGAATATTGCCTTTATTCCAGCCCTGTGGAGAAACCCTAGAGAAGATGATAGCTCCAGGCAGAGCTATCTTTTTTACCCTCCTCACTTCTGGAAGTCCCAATGGCAACTGTGAGCAGCCATCTGGGAGTGGCTGGGCCAAGACCTCTGAACAGACAGCTCTGACCTCCTGCGTGGCTCCCTAGAGTTTTCCAGCAGTGCTCATGGGCCCCTTTTCTGTGGGTGCAGAACATGTTCCATCTTCTGAATCTGCAAAGCGGGGAAGTCCTTGGAAAGGGATCTTTGAAGAAATTTCCTTCTGCAGACACTGCTCCTAGCTGGCTGATTTTTACCATGACAATGGATGATCCAGGCCTCTCAGATGTATGAAGATCATCTCCCCCTAGGAACCAGCAGCATGGAAGTCCCATGTCTCCACAGTGGCTTCCAGCTGCTTTGAAATGGATTCATACTGCTGGCTTCCCTGGCTGGGGAAGGTACTCAGAAATCCCCATCAAGGGGTGTACCAAGAGCAGAGGGGATTCTTCATTACTGTGGGTGCGGTCCCAGAATGCACTGTATTTGGCTTGGGTTTACTAGTATTCACCTGAAGTTCCCTGACCCCATAACTGTCTGGGCTGGGAGAGATCCATGCAAAGACCTCAACCTCCACAAAGAAATCCTCAGGGTACAACCCTTCTTTGAGGATCTGTCTCTTTTCCTATCTCTATGCGGTATCCTTTGAGGGCAACAGATTACTCATGTAAGTAAGGGTTCCAGGCTCCATTGTTGTAGACAATGGCTAGGAATTTAACTTGAACCTTTATTTTTGGAAGAGAAATATTCATTTATGTATGACACATCGTGTTGGATAACAAAAGACTGAAAAGCAACATGCATAATTA
This sequence comes from Carettochelys insculpta, assembly GCF_033958435.1. Taxonomy (NCBI): domain Eukaryota; kingdom Metazoa; phylum Chordata; order Testudines; family Carettochelyidae; genus Carettochelys; species Carettochelys insculpta. The sequence continues at coordinate 125,708,267 of NC_134140.1, read as the reverse complement.
AAATAATTCTTCTTTCAAGCAGAGAGCTAACTATGATTAAAGTGAAGTTGCTATGAAAATGATACATTCCAGGTCAAGGACATCACCATTTGAATTCTAGAATCTGACTCCTTCAAACAAAATATAGGTTTAACAATGCAATAGCATGCAAATCTGACTGTTTTCTGACTGGTTACAAAACATTGTTTCTTTTTGTTTTCCACTGCATCAGGCTTTTAAGTTCAAAAGCTTAGCATCCCTTTTAAAAGAAATAGATCTGAATAATCTACTTTGAAATCTGACTTTGATGCACTTAGAAACCATTTTCGATGATCTCAGGACACCAATTAACACCCTCATAATCCAGTTTCAGAAGTGGCAAATTCCTTTAGGACTGCTGTTAAGGAACATTAATCATCATCTTCAGGCACACACCTTTAAGTTTTTAAGGCCTCATTCTGCCTTTCTGTATTCACATGTACATCACTGTACCCAGGCCTCCCATTAGGAAAAAAATACACTGTGATACTCTGATTTCATCAAGGTGGAGATTTGCTTAGCTTACTTTTCACAGCTGCCCTGATATCTGACTGCGGCAGAACGCCTACTTCTCACTTTGCTGGTGAGCTGATTGGCCTTATTCCTGCACTCTGTTAACACATACAGGAAAGGATTCGTTTCAGTGGTCTCACGAAAAATTGTTGAGACTAGGGTTGAGATTTTCAAAGTCTTCTAGAGGATTTAACCACTCAGCTTAATGGGAGTTAGTGATTGAATCCTCCTGTCTGCTTTGAAAATCTCTGCCCAGTTCTTTAAGGCCCTGATTCTGAAAAGACACGTGCTTAACTTTTATGTGTTGGCCACATGCACCCCTGTGAGACTATTCCCAGGGTGTAAAATTAAAGATGTGCATACATTTTGAAGTCTCAGCACAGGTGAGAAACTCTAATTGGACAGTGGTCAGTCCTGCAAGGTGTTTACGGGTAGATCCATAGTCATGTATAGACGTCCAGGGTATTTAGGTGCTGAACTCTCATTGATTTCAATGGGAGCAAGGAGCCTAAATACTTCTGAGGATTTGTTCCTTAGTATCTCTGGGAAAGGATGGAGCCCCTATATCCTTTACTTGTTTATTTACTGGAAAGGAACGAAACCTGCCTTTACCTCAGCAACATGGGATTTGAGCTGATGCACTTTGAGCCTGGATATGTGGGGGAGAGGTATTAGAATTATACACTAGAATAGACTAATTTCCACAGATTTCCGTTGATTTCTTTGCATCATTTTCTTGTTTTAACGATAATTGCCCTCTCTATGATGATGGCGATCACTCGTTGCCAAGTATAATCATCTTCCACGGGAGTTGTCGAGCCTCAGGTGGCTCATAAGGCCTGTCCTTGGACCACAAGTTCTGTCACAGTGAGGACCGATGTTCCCAGGGACAGCAGGAAGCTGTTGACCATGACTAGAAGCCGGCCTCTCCTTCCTCCTATACCTCTTGTCCTCCTCAGCCTGTTGGCAGACAAGTTCAAAGTGCAGAGGACCATGGCGTAAGACTCCAGTTTGAGCGATCCTGGGAGAGTGTCTCCCAAGTGCCAATGTCAATATTGCCCTTCTTTGAGTTATTCTTCAGCAAGTCCTTATAAATACTTCCGCTGGCTTCCTACATTACAGTTAATCTTCTGACTGAGAGAACAGGAGCTGTTTTGGCCAGCAAGCCATTTCTGTGGCTATATCTTGTGTTGTATAAAGGTATCTGGAACCTTGCAGAAGCAGCCAGCAGCTTCCCCTTCCCCTTGCTTTTCCCTGTCCCACCCTGCCCTGCACTTACCACATGACTGGCATGAGCAGCAGCCAGTTCCACTCTGCCGCGCTGTGCCCTCTTGGCCCACTGAGCAATGGGAAGCTGCCTCTGCCTTTAGCCGCCCGTGGAGAAGAGCGGCTGAGTGGTCTGCAAGGACATGGTGGAGCAGAGCTGGCTGCAGTTTATGCTGCCTATGTAGTGAATGTGCGAGTGTGGGGGCAGAGGAGAGGCAACCCCCTGCTGCTGCTGCCGCAGTGAGTCCCCAGCCTGGTTGTGGGGGGTAGAGCAGGAGGGGTGGAGCCTGCAGCACAGGGAGGGTTCCTTGGGCTCCACCCTCACCTCAGGATGGCCCTGATGAATATAACTCCACTGAATGGAAACAAAGCTCTTTAACTGAAAGGTGTTTTTAAAGGTTACCAAGAGAAAACAAAACGCCCAACGGTAGAACAACAATGCAACCACGACTCAGGGCAGGAAAGCATGAAAATCTGGACACAGATTGTTATTCTAGATTATTAAGTGGAGACGGAGCCAAAAATCAATTCTTGTGATAGCAGGAAATTAGACGCATGGAAGAGCAAAAACTAATATCCCTCATCAGAGCTGACAGGAAGTGGATTTGAAGGTGATATTTTTCCTTTTGGTGGAGGATAGGGGAGAAGCAGAATGGGAATGTTATTCCTGAGGCAGATGATGGTTCCTCCCGCCAACATTTTTAATAAGTGCTTCAAGGTAGTCTCCTTAGACTCTGTTTGGACATGTAAGTGGCCTGATGTTCAAAAGTGCTGAGTGCCGAAGCAGCAGCAGCAGCAGCAGCAGTCTGATTGGCTGGAAACCCTTCCATTTTGAAAATCAGCCTACTCAACTAGGCACTTATACAAGACTACAGAAGCTTAATTTATAGGCACCCATCATTGACAGTGTTGTCCCTCTTTTCTTAATAGGTGAGACAGGCCCATAGGCAGGAATTTGTGTGCATGTGTGCAGTGGGGAGGGTGCTTTTGGGTAACTGTGGACTGCAATTTTTGAAACATAAAGGAGATCAAAATAATCATGCAATGTATGTGCATAAGAGAGATTAATGAAAAAATTGAATGGAAACAGTGATTGGTAAAATAATTTTGTTATAACATACTAAAAACGTATACAGTAATAAAGGCTTTATAGAAAATTACATTCTGGAATCTTGCTGTAATATCATAAGTGAAAAATAATATTTCCTTGTCACCTTCCCTTTCCTGTTGCTAGCAGCTAAGCGTATGCTTGGAAATGTAGTCCCTTCCCTGCTCTAGGGACAGCTCAGGCAGGGAGCTGGCCAAGGAACTACAGTTCCCAGGGTTCCTTGGGCTTTCCCATCATGCCCTGCAGGCTCTCCGCACAGTGCAGCAGGGAGGAAGGAAGAGAAACCAGACATGGTATTTGTGTGTGTGTGTTGGGGGACTGCATTCACACCCTTTGCCCACACATACAGCCCTGTGACATCTTGTTACCTGATAAAACAAAAACCTTTCAATAGACTTCTATCTGTTTTCCTAGGCCAAATTCACAGAAGATTGCAAGTTCAGGGAGAGGTTTCAAGAAAACAGCTATAACACATATGCCTCAGCAGTTCACAGGACTGAGAAGACTGGGAGAGAATGGTATGTGGCTTTGAACAAGAGGGGCAAAGCCAAAAGAGGCTGCAGTCCCCGGGTAAAACCCCAGCACATCTCCACCCATTTCCTTCCAAGGTTCAAACAAGCTGAGCAGCCAGAACTGTCTTTCACTGTCACTGTCCCAGAGAAGAAAAAGTCACCCGCCTCCATCCCAGCAAAACCAAAGGTTTCATTGGCCGTGCCTCGGAAGAACCCCAACACTGTTAAATACCGACTGAAGTTCCGCTTTGGATAGCTGATCAACTGATCGCTAGAGAGGAACACTTTTCTCAGGAGCTGCTGCCTACGTGTGGGAGCCTTTGGCTTACGATGGCTGACAGGACCTTTACTGCACTTAGGGGCATTAGGAGGTCAGACAGGGAGATACCCATTTGTTTCAGTTTGACCCCAGCCAAATTGCTTTTTGATAGTCAAGAGTGTTAACTGAACTGGAATTCTTCATCTAGCCCCGAGGGGAGAGCAATGGTTCAGTCTGAATGAAAACAAAGGCTTTTGTTTTTTGCCTTAAACGCATTCTCATTTTCCTACTCTCCAAAGCATTGAGACCGTACTGTGCATTTTGAAACAATGTTTTATGGATCAGTTACATTTTTGCTTTCCAAAGAATATACTTTTAATGTTGAGAAAATGTTTGATGAACTTTTGTTTATCTTGGTTGTCGGAAGCAACAGTACCTCTACGTTGAACATATTTTCCTACTTTCACTGTTTTAACTAATGATGCTTTTTACAATCATTTTCATCTGAGATGTTTGTTCAGAGTCAACAGATAATTTATAATAATTCCTCCCCCAAATTTCTCTCACACTTGCTAGTTTTTTTGTTAAGTTTGATTCCCCTCCTCTTAGAATTTACCTCACAAAAAATCCTCAGCTGTACATTTTCATCATGTTGAGTCCTCACTTTTTTAATCTGGGAAGGATTTTCTTTGATTCAAAGAGAGATAATGTTTTCTAAGTTTATGGAGGAGAATGCTTCACTTGTTAGTGCCCTACTCCTACTCTTTCTCAAACAGCTGGAGGAATAAGTCTTATTCTGTCTATCAAACTATCATTTCGAAGTCTATGTTTAAAATACCTCTGTCATGACCCTGTGGCATTCCTGCTATTATAGGTCCACAGGGAGGGAGCTGCTTTTCAGGGGAAACCAAGGGAGGGAAGAGCCATTCCATAGGTGTATCAGATAACAGCCATCAATGTCATGGCCTATTATCAAATGCTGTCATCATTCTACTCAGCAAGTTAAACCCTCTCCGGAGACTCCTGTTCCGAAGGTAAATGTCTCCTGTGAGTGCATCTGTCTTTTGCAACAAAATGACGGGAAGTGGATTTAAAGGCTGGTCACATGCTACAGGAATCAGTCCAATTCCAAGAATGTGTGACTTGTTGACATCCAACTGGTGGACTCAATGGGGTACAGAGGTGTAACTAAAAGCTGAATTAGGTTCTTTTGGTTACATCCTAAACTGGTGTAAATCAACCTTCTTCCCATAGACTTCAGTGGAGCTATACTCATTTACTCCAACAGAGCAATTTGGCTCATTAACACTCCAAATGGAACATAGATGTTCAAATGTTTTAACTCATACGTTTTATGCAATTTATTTATTTAATTGAGTAATATACACTTCACATGAAAAATGTTTTATTTGATCTGAAATATGGAAATGTGGCAATAAACAATATTATAGCTATTTGAATCTTTGAAGGTATTTTTTCCTGTTATAGTGGAGTGGTGTAGCTTTTCAATTTCAATAATTATTCGTTTATGTTTTTACAAGTAATTAATTATGCATATAAAAGAATTTTGTAATACACATGGATCTAGCTGGGTAGTGCATGTAAAAAGAAATACTAGCATTGAAACCGATTAAGCCTTAATAGACTTTGGTTGGCTTGCATTAATAGAACAAAACTCTCATATTTTTACCAAATAATCAATACTCATTTAAAACTTTGTTTCCCTTACAAGTTTGCTCTTCATCCCTCCTTTTTCTCAATGAGTTTGAGGCCTTTTTCCAAACATTTAATTTCATAAATATAGCACACTATGCAGTGTCTTTATTTTTAATAATGAGAATAAAGAGATTTTGCTTACATTCATACCCTATACATACCACAAGAGATGGTGATGCCATAATAAAGTATAACTGTTTAATTTTGAAACATAATTGTCTTTTCTTCTGTCAACCCTCTTACAATGTTTTTATTGAACAACAAGAATGGATGCTGCTAAATTAGCTACTACATGTGTTTATGTTAAAGGCACGAGAGAATATTGTTGACAATAAAAAGTGAGGAAAAATTACCATATAGGCTACTTTTGTATTACACGCTCCACATATTTTACATTTGATAAAAGAACCCAATCACTTATCTTGTACACTTATTTTGACTTGATTAGCAATGGCAAAGTTAAAGCAGAACAACAATGATACGTTATGCATGCCTGTGTTCATTAATTTCAAATGCTAAAGCCAAACTAAAATTCAAAAATTCAAATTGCCCCTCTTATCTACAGTTTAGCAGCCATACACATGATATATAATTAGTGTTCAGTGAAGCATAGGGCTACCTAAATTAACTAATTGAACGAACATATTTGCAGAAGACATATATAATACAACATCTTCCTAAACCTCATTACCCAGGGAGCCTACATATACAACGTGTGGATGGTTACGTCTGACGTAAATGAACAGAATTGTCTTTACCAACAAAATAACAACAAACAAAATAATTCAGGATTCTTGTATGAAATATCATTGTCTTCTATCACAAAAATAAACTAAAAGAGCTACATTTAGGAAAGAATCTTTTCAGATAATCCAACCTGTAGGACAAAGAACATTCTCCGTCTTTATTTATGTATTGGCCCTCATAAAAAAAACAGTCCGAAATCGAGCTGTAATTTTAGTGTCACATTTTAGTACTGGCAGTTATCAGAATCAGAACAGATCTCTCTGTGTCTCTGGCAAAACAAAAAACAAAGCAAACATACAGTTTCCCCTCATATTTAGAATTCATTCAAAGATAGCCCATATCCTGCCACAAAACAAACCACCAATTTTACCAGCTAGGTCTCCAATCCTGCAAGCACTCATGCATAACTTTATCCTGGGAGCACTTCAGTGGTGATGGATTAGTATTCCTATGACATTAGAGCTAATAACTTCAACCAGGGCAGAGGGCACCTGGTATAAAGAAAGAGCACAAAGGCAGTTCCTGCTCCAGGGAGCTCACATTCTAAGGCCAGGGCTATACTAGACATTAAAGTCAATTGCAGGTATCAAGTATCAGTGCAGGTATGCGATTCTAGCTACTGCAGTTGCGTCGCTAGAATTGATTTACCTGCAATTGATTTACCTGGTCATCCTCACAGAGAAAGGTTGATGGGAGAAACTCTCCCATCAACCTCCCTTAGTCCTCATGATATTGAGGAGTGCAGGGGTAGATTGCCAATCCCAGATAGGTCCCTTTCGCGTGTCCCTACCAGGTGAGTGAAATAAAACCCCAGAAGATTGACCCTGCCCAGTCTTCCATGTAGTGAAGACATACCCTAAGATAAATCATACTGTCAAACTAGCAACTCTTTGCTGAATAAGATTTTGAGTCAGATAACTGACCTACACTTGTGGAACGAAACAGAACATTAGATTTTGGAACCAAATGAAAGCTGACTGTTTTGCCTGTGTCTACTCTCAGTGAATTTCCATCCTTTCGATTGTGGCTTACAGTTGGATTGCATTGAAGAGGCCTCAATTTACAGAGGCAACCTATTTATAGCATAAAGGACAACTTTTATCACTGCACTAAAGAACTCACCTTAGGCTGTGATCCTGCAAACATTTAAGCACATAAATTATGTAGTCCATGTGTGCAGTCCTCTGAAATAAAGGCTCTGACTGGACCTGCTGCCCATAGGAACTTGGGCATGACTCATCACCAAGGGAATCTTTAATGGTGGTTTTTAATAGGAGGTGAACTGGGCCTTAAAGATGCCCCAAATCAATTGGGCTACACCCATGAGCAAGGGTTGTAAGATCAGACCCACTATCATTGCATTGTCTGTTTTGTTATTTCAGGAGACAGAAAAACCATCCTACTGGAATACCAAAATGTGTCTGAGGAAACTTCACTTTTAGTGCACTAGTCAATACCTTTTATTTCACTAGCCTGGACACCCCTCCTCTACCCCTGCTAGCACACAGAAGAAGCTGTATCCTATGGAGAGATTAGCAAACATGTAATCTCACAGTTACAGGTCCAGTTCAAATGTGTTTCGTATTAAATCCTTTGCTATTCCCTCTGCGGGTAGGTGGAGAATTTATCAGATTTCAGTGCAGTCAGGTGAAATTCTGCTGAGGAAGCAATACTATGCTGCTTTGTGTCTCTGGGGTACAATTAAACCGACACTTCCTGAGCAGTATTTTACCTTACTGTAGGTTACTTTCCAGTACATTTACATTCCACAGAGTTCACTGCCTTTTTACTGGATAATGTCTGACTGCTGTGTTCCCATGGTTCCGTTAATCCAGAGCACACATGGGATTACAGGTGTGGTTTTATGAGATTATTAAAAATGTTTAAATAAAAATACTAAACCCTTCAAAATGTGTTATGGATGAAACTGTTGGGGCACATGGAGACTGGCTATATGGAGGCCCAATGCCTTCACGCCATCTCCATTTCCTCTGCTGGAACATTTGGATCAGTGGGAAGGTGGAGATGCGACTGTGGGGTTCTCCCTGCTGATGACTGTGTTCAGAATTCCTTCCCAGGGATGTTCCTTAACACAGAGGGGCAGAAAGAGTCACTTTAAGATGAGGAACTCCTGCTGCTCATGAGAGTGATTAGCATGAGCTGTGGGAGATGATAAATAGTCCATTTGCCCTACCCCCACCCAATCCCTGACCTTGAGTCTCAGGGCAAGGGACGTGTGAATACAGAATGTGGAGTTTGAGTGCAGGTGCAAGTATGATGGGTTTTCTGGGCACAGCTAAGAAAATCAATCCAGGGTATTTTTGCTTAAAACCGGGCCACTTACAGCCCAGGCTATGATTTCCTTCTCACTAAGTCAACTCAAACCAGCCCCCCGACCAGCCAGAAGCCACACAAGCAAACCCACAGATCCTCTAGCTGTTACAAAACCCAGACCAAGAGCCCCCTGTTCTCAGGTGAGAGGTTATTACACCTGTCACCAGCTCCACGTAGATTCTTCCAGACCCCAAATGGTCCATATATACTTGGATCTCACCAAAACAACATGCTGTGCCAGTCCTTTGGAACCTAAAATTTAAAGCTGTATTAACAAAGAAAGAAAGAATAGGGTGAGACAAATTGTTAAAGTGATACATTATATATATCAATTACCGTTATTGATGCAGACCAGTGATGTTATATGCTGAATTCCTGATATTCTCTGTAAGTATCCTTTTGAGGGATGGGCTCCGCAGTCCAGACAGGCTTAGTTCATGAGGACTAAAAGAACAAAATGGCCCTTGCCAGGGCCCATCTTATAGTTTTTCATGTGGAGGGAAAATTCCTTTCTTCTCCAACAGGTCTTGGGTTACCACCTGACCAAATGAGTTGCTGTGACATGATGTCATTGATGGCTGACTTTGCCAGTATATCCCAGTCCCTTTGCATAGTATGTGGAATGGGTGTCGGGGCCTTTGTTGTCAAGTCCATCATCCTGGCTGGAAGAGCTCATCACACCTCCTATTGTGAAACTCATCAGTAAAATATTTCTAATACACCTATAGAGCCAACTTCTATAACGTCACATACGAACATGGCACTGACAGACAAGTAACAAACAGATTCAGGGCATTGCCAGTTTTCATTAGACACCTCAATTGGGCTATGGTTCAGTACCAATTTCATACATTAATAACATACATGGCTTCCATATTTAACTTAAAAATCCAGTAAAGTCACATCCCCACCCAATCCCTGATCTTCGGTCTCAGGAAAAGGGATGCCTGAATATGGAATGTGAATGCAGGTCCAAAAATGTTTCATTGCCAAAACTAAGGTCAAGAAAGTCCTCATTAAGGAACTCCTCTTTGCAGATGGTGCAGCTCTCGTTGCTCATAATGAAAACACGCTACAGTCACAGATAGATTCTCTGTCCAGATTCTGCAAGTTTTTTTCCCTTGATATAAGCATGAAGAAAATGGTTGTATCTACTCAAGGTATATGTCAGTGACCCGATGTCATTCTGGATAACAGCCCATTAGATGTGGTCCAACAATTCTCTTACCTTGGATCTATTGTCACCACAAACCTATCCATGGATGAAGAACTGAACATCAGAATCAGGAAGGCAGCTACGATTTTTGGCAGACTCACGAAACAAGCATGAAAAAATCCTAAACTGATAGTGAAAACAAATATACTAATCTACCAGGCATGTGTATTGAGTATCCTGCTTTATTGTTCTGAGGCATGGACCACCTACTTGAACCAGGAGAAAAAATTGAACAGCTTCCATCTTTGCTGCTGCCACAGAATTATGAATATCAAGTGGCAAGATAAAGTTTCAAATGCAGATGTCCTGTCAAGATCTGGCATACCCAGCCTCATAGCGCTCCTCAACAGTGGAAGACTACAATGGCTTGGTCATGTGAGAAGAATGAGTGATGAACATCTTCCCAAAGGAATCCTCTTTGGTGAACTGTCATGTGAGTTGGGAACAAAAGGAAGACCAAAGCTAAGATTCAAGGATACATGCAAAAACGCCATGAAAAAATTCAACATAAATCCAAAATCCTGGGAATCTACATCAACATATTGAGATACCTGGTGACAATTGCTACGACAGGGCACATCATCCTTTGATAGAATGTGTGCAAGCCACAGAAAAGAACTTCATCTTAGAAGGAAAAACTCTCAGACTCAAGAATTTGGAAATACACTGACATGTGGTTATTGCAATCGACTGTGTAAATCCAGTATTGGACGGCTAAGCCACAAGAGAACCTGCAGACAAACATTGCCCTTAAATTCTCACCACTGCTGCTAACCACCGTCTCTCGAGACGAAAAGGGGCCATAGCAATAGGTATCAGTTGAAACATTTTGCGTCTGAGGTTTAAAAAAGGATTAAATAAATAAAAGAGTGGGGAATTCCCCCCAAAAAATGTCTGTTCAAAATGACAAGCTAAAAGAGTTTGTTTTGGAAATGTTGAAATGAACTGTTCTGACAGTTCTGAGTTTCCCTCCCTCCACCAGTAATTGATCCTAACTCATGTATTGTTCCCAGACACGTTCTTCAGTGAAGAAAGGGTTTGCATGAAAATTTCATCCAGCTGTACTCAAGGCCTCTTGTGAAGGAATTTTATCATGGGAGGCATCTGAAATATCTTACCCTGTGAGGGTAGCTGAGGCAGTACTTCAGATGTTCTGTGTTGAAGTGGGCTGTATGTTTTGTGAACAAATTGATGTTACCAATTTGGGAAAAAAAGACAGAAGTGCATTAAAATTGATTAAGTCAAATAAGAATTCAGTGGAATTCCCCATCTGGTGCCTGGACTGAATTCGGTCTGTATTCTTTACTACAGTAATTATTACTATGGGATGCTGAATAACCAGACATCTGCATCAGCACTGATTAAGTTAAGCCCCAGACCCAAATTGATAAGTCCATCAGCATTGCTCAGCTCAGGTCCAATGTTTTAGGCAATATAGTACCTAGCTGCAATTGCATACCAGACCAGAGTAGATGTTAGGAAATGCAGACATGCAAAAGCCTAACATAGGACATTTATGAAAGCCTCAAAGTGAGCACTGGCTGCCAAGTTGAACAGTGAACTAGATAAAAATGGACTTTAAGCTGTGGGACACAGCCCCCAGGAATTTGTAGCAAATTTTAAATTTTAATTGAATTTAATTTTTTTAAAGATTAATATGAATGATTTTAATGGGCTCTAACAAAATGTCATAATTCCACATTTAATTTTAAATAGTTTTTTTTAAAAATAAACCTATACTACGTTGAATTTAAATAAACTTTGTGAGTTATTAATTCAGGGACCCTGCAATCACCTTCAGACCACGTCTTCCAGCCTCCTTAGCACTGGATGACCCTTTGTCCAGTGTGGAGGATGCAAACTTGCCACAAGAACCACAGCATCATCCGAGAAAACCTTCTGTACAACAATTCTGCAGGATCCCTGCAAGAAAGACCTGGACCGCCTGTCCCATTGTTTAGGACTCAGAGATGGTGAGCCTCTGCCTTCTGCACCTGTATCAAATTGGGATAACTGGGACTAAGTACCACCCAGGAGAAGAGAATTCATGGTTGTTCTAATTTCTCCCGATAAGTCCATGCTGCAGAATTGAGCCCAAATGCCACATAGTTGCTGGAGTGCTGGATAGTTCCAATAGTGTGAGCAGCATGATCTGTGCTAAGCTGAGTGGGGTGCAGCTATTCCTGGTCTACATGAGAAACGGGAGAGCCAGGCTGCAATGTTGCCTGGAAGAGCAGATGCAGTCATGCCAGTGGTTATGCTGTAGCCATGTGGACTATTATGCCCAGCTGAAAAGGAAACAAGCCTAAGGGAACATCTCCTTACCCGCTTCTGTCAGCGGGGTTTGTCTCAGCCGCTTAAGGAAAAATAAATGGACTGAAAAGTGGGCGCTAACAAACAGGGTTTTTACACAACAGTTCATATGAGGTAAAGACTATCACTACAAACAGGACCCTCACAACCAAGGGTAAGTGACATAACCGTGAGTTCCCTTCCCCAGGACAGGACCCAGGCAAGGAAATGGAGGATTATAAAACCTTTACCATATCCTGAAGCTTGCGGATTCTCATGGTGGTGAGAGCTCCAGATGTAATTCAGGGAGAGTGATCAAGCTGTCCCAGTTCTGCCCCAGGGGATGGTTGGGCCACTCCCCTTCCCATGCTGTCATGTGTATGTATGTCCTTGTTGATGAGGGGAGGCAGCTAGTAGCATACTCCTTGCGTGCAGGTGAGTTCACCTTTCCGCAACCAAAACCTATTTATGTGGTGCTGGCGAATACTTCTAAGCAGCTCCAGACTCTGCCACTCAGATAGGAACTCCAGAGATAGCCCTTAAATAAACAGCTGTTGCTGGATAGCACCTAGGTCACATATTTGCCTAGTTTTCCCACCAAAACATCAAAAGAGAAGGAAAATGCCCCGAGGGGAGGAGTGAGATGAGTGACCAAGATAGAGTCCATGTCATTGTTTGGACTTTTACAAAATGGAGTACGTGGGTTATTGGTGACTAGAACTTCCCCCTACACCTTATCAGGCAGTCTCAGGTGAAAACAAATTTCCTTGAACAAGATGAAGGCCAACTGGCCTTCCTTCCAGGCAGAAAGTCCTTTGGGTGAGTTGAGTGAGTTGCTGGAAGTTCAGGGGATGAGGTGGGATGGGAAATCAGAGGGAGATTTGTGATGAACTGATCTGAACTCTATGTCTTTTTCAAAGTCTCTTCCTTAGGAACCCCCAAAGGGGAAAAGTGGGAACCACAGTTCATCTCCTTTATAATTTTGTTCACCGGTGAAGACTAATATCCATCACAGCTTTTGATCTTCCACATCTTTTGTCTTTACCAAAGCATCATTTCAACAGTCTTTAGACTGTATCAACATGGCCTTTTGGGATTAGCCTAATCCAGATTCTTTTGCTGGTTCTTTTGTACCAGTTGCAGCATTCAAGATCATAAACCACTTGACCTATTTGCCAGGGTTATTGTAACATCTTGTGAACTCTTGCCTACTTGTTACATTTGACCTTGCAATAAGGGTACAATTTGTAGGTTCAATAGTCACTGAGATCAATTTCCCCCTCCTTGCTCAGAGAAGTTCTCATGCTTTCACAGACCTTTCTGACATTTGCTCTCTGACTGATATTATTTAAATCTGAATTATGCTTTTTTGTTAGCAGGACTTCTAAACACTTTGCACACTGCCTGTAAACTGTGGGTCAGATTGTCCCTCTGAGGCATAAGCCCATGCTGTCGTGGTCTGGAGTAGTTCTGTCTTACCTGGAGCTGCTGCCCGGGAGTGCTAGGAGTTCAAGGGAGTGCAGAGACTGAATTATGTCTGGCTGGACTTGTGGTGGGAGTTCAAAGGGGGAAGTCACAGTTCTCTACCCCTTGTGCATTCATTCATCAGTAAGCACACTCTGGCCCTGTGTTAAGGAAAACAGGCATTTGCAGGGTGGAACATGGTGGCACTAGTAAGAGAATGCACCAGTGCTATGTAGCAGCAAAGCACGCGTAGAATTCTTTAAACCAATAGAACCAAATGGTGGAATTTCACTAGGCAAAATGTATTAGAACGTCTGAAACTGGAGTTAGGGCATACCTTTGCAGAGATCGTTATGGACTCCACACTTATGCAGGTAGGTGGCACCTCAGCTTATGGGATCTTTCAAAACATTATATTTATGACCAAATGCTATCACAGTGTCTCCTTAGATGACAGCACCTCTTGCCCCAGGGAAAATGCTTTTCTGGGTTAAGTCACAGTTATCTAATAAGGAAACAGGTGTAAGTGCTCAGTGAAAAGAGCAGAATAGAAGGAGAGAGAAGTTAATGGATCTGGCAGGTGCTAAGACAAAAGCTCATTTCTGGTTCCTCTTGTGTGAGGTTTCAGTGGAAAGTCTGAGCAGAAGAGGGACTGGGATGTGCAAAGAGGGAAGAAGGCTGATGGTGAGAGCTGGGATGGAGCCTCGGATTGTGAAGTCTTGTGTAGAGGCAACAAAAAATTGGCATTTGAAAGGGCACAGTGGTGCACAGTATCAGCACTGGAGCCTCCCAGACTCCCTTTGTCAAAGCAATGGTGTACCAAGGACACTCTGGTGCTGTGGATTTGGCTACTCCCAAGCTCCTATCCCAGCATCTCATCCCTGATAACCACCAAAAGCTCATTTCTCCACCACCTCTGCTTCCCTACCTTTTAAGAACCCATTCCCGGACATACAGCTGGAGCCTGGCAGACTTGTGCAGAAGATAGACGAGGTCTGTTAAATCTAGAACAGATTGCAGCTCCACTCTACAGAGGAACCCACGGCTTCTGATGAACCATGGCAAGCTCAAACAGTATCTCTAGTCTGAGATCCATCTCACCAGAGAGCCTCACTGATGAGCTTCCTATAGTCTATCAGACTGCCACTTTAATGTGAGGAGCCACAGTTGATTAATCAGGCCAAACAGAGCTATCTACTCCATCTACCAATGCTACATATGGGGGACCAACCCCATGGACCATTGGGGAGGTATATTTGGGGTCCCAGATTGTATTTATCCAGCTCAGTTCAATGAACACCATATTTCAATTTAGAGTCAATTTTTCCAGCTAGGCTGCATAAGGTTAGTGGCTTGGGCTGTGAGCCAAATAAATATTTAGGCATCTAAGCCCCAGTTTTGGCTTCATTTAATCTTCAAAACTCCCCCTGAACTCTACATTCACTGGTGCCTGGGTATTCTGGGCACAAATTCCCTTGGTGCTTCAGTTTTACTTGTGGGCATGCATGCTGCTGCCCCTACCAGATGTATTAGTGCATACTTATGTCCCACCAAAGATTTAGAGTGAGTCACAAACCAGTGAAAGATAAGCATTCTGCTACTTAAGACCTGTGCAGGCCCCAAGCTGGTAGGTGGCTTCTGAGTGTGCCTGCCAGATCAGGCCCCACTCAAGCAGGAGGTGGTGGTGCCAGTGTCCACCTTGTGACCTTTTGCCTAGTGGTTAAAGCACATCCTAGCTATGGGGGAGACCCAAGTCCAATTTTCCCTCTCTGTCAAAGGGGAAAAAAGGATCCAAACTCTCTTCAGTGATCACTCTAACTACCAAGCTGAGGGATTTTGTAATGGGAGGCACTTTCTCTCTCTCCAGCCCACTGAAGCCGTTCTATGGTAGTTAAGTAACAAAACAGCATTTAGAGCCTGGAGGACTAAACCTCCTGTTCCCCATCATGACATTACCTATCGGAATTAGCTCTCAAATATTTACAGATTTATAATCATATTGTCTCTCTGAGGTGGGTAATATTGGTATCCTCTGGCTGCAAATCAGCCTCTGAGGCACACAGGATTTAAGCCCAGATTCTCAAAGACATTTTGGCACCTAACTCCCCTTAAAATCAATCTTTTAGGATCTCTGCCTGCGACCTGCCCAAAGTCACACAGTAAATCTGAGCAAAGCTAGGAATTTTGCTCTAATCTCCTTTGCCTTTAGCCTACCCTCTTTCTCATTGCTTTCCTGTCTCTAATGCACAAACACAAATAGTAATACGGGTCTGTAATAGGGTAGTTATGCCCCTTAAGAGGCTACTTCTTTGCGTAGGGTTTAATTTATAGGTTTGCATGGTTCAGCTGTGATGTACACCTGAGAAGCAAGTAGTGTAATGAAGGCTGCCACAGCTGAGGCAGGTTAGCTTGTTACAGCAAGAGGAAATTATATAAATGGGATGCAGAGTAAAAGAGTAAGTCAGTAAGGAGGAAGGAATTAATCAATAGGTGCCAATTTAGCTAGCCAAGCCGCTAATAGTGATTTCTTATGGGTTGTATGACTTTTGGCTTGGTGATTATGGGTCTGCCTGCCCCCTGTTGAGTTCTGGAAGGTTCCACTTGGTAAAGGATCTTCAGTTTTCCTTACCTGGCATGCACAAATGTAATAAACTAACTGATGGAAAGAAGTGTTGTGATGTTCTTTTAAGCTGTACTCAAAATCTGTTGCAAGGACCGGACCTTCTACCATTCCCCTAGTGAGCTGTGTTTCCCTTGAATCTGTAGGTATTGCATTCTTTATAGGTCAGAAAAGCTATACAGTTGTGAGATGGTATCAAGTATAAATTTCAGTTACTCAACTGATAGTTGCACTCTGGGATTATGAAACTGAGTGCTTGGTTTCTCTGTGAAAAGCTACAGCATCTCTTAAGTGGGACATGTTCTGCATTTAGTACGCAGGGAAAGTGTTTATTTGAAGAAGAAAAATCCCAAGGTGCTTGTTGCAATGCAACAATATCTTGTTTTGCTCTAAAATCTGACTGTGGCTTTAGCCTACCTTTATGGTAGCCTGTACACACTCTTCACACACAGTATGCTAGTCACTGCAGCTTGTGTAAAGACTAACTCTGGATAAGGCTGAAGAGTTGATTTGCTAGTTGCTTTACTTTATGCTGAAGAGATTCAGAATTTGTATAAATGGATTTTAATTGCATCAAGAAAGGTTTCTGGAGCTGAGCTGGGATCTGTCATCTGCTGCTCTCCTCTCACCCTAGCCATTGCTATGGAAGTCTGCAGTGGGAGAAAACTTCAGACCACTTACAGCAATGAATGTGACAGATCCTGTGTGTTGCTGGAAGGGGATCTGCTCCTGGAGAGTGGAGGGCTAATGGTACAGGTATGTGGACGTGAAGAAAATGGTTATTACAGGAAATCTCAATCTCCTCTTGCAATGTAGAAAAATGGCAAGTGCCTGTATTGCCCATGTTAGACCTGGGATCTAGAGCAGTGGTAAGCAACCTGCAGATCCCCTGCTGCTTCCCTCCTTTGTATGCCTCTTGCACACTGGAACCCTGCACTTTCTATGCCTCCCTCTTGCCCCTCATCACTTTTGAAGGAGCTGAATGGTGCAAATCAGCTGTTTGTGACATTCGGGGTGGGGGCAGAACACATCAGGCAATTTGCTCATTCAGAAAGTGCTGGGAGGGAGAGCAGGAGCAGGTAACTGCAGGGCTGCAGTGCCCCTGTGTGCAAAACATTCATGAAGGAGGGGACAGGCAGGCGGCTACGGGGCTGCAGATGGAACCCCAGATGGCTGCAGGTTGCTGTGGCCCACAGGCCCACCCCCATCCCTCTGGGCTTGATTAGGAACCCAACCATGGTCTTCTGAATATTAACACAGACTGCCAACTATAGCTCTCCCCAAAGAAAATCACTTACTCTTTTACTTATTTTTTTATGTTAAATTCTTTCTGGGCACATTGGGAAGAGTTATAATAAACTTTCACCAGACTTCTCTGGAAAAAGTAGAATTGTGCATAGTATTATTATTACTATTATGATAACACTCGATGATCGCCAGTGCTAATCTTGAGACAAAATTTGTTGCCTTAAAGGAGTATGAAGTAATCTTATTTCTGGTCCTCTGAGAACCATACCTTAAGTTCTGTAATTAAAGACTGGGTTATTATGACTGAGAGCCTATGTGCTCAAGGAAAATCATGAGAAAGTGGCTACATGCCACCATTAATTTGAAAACAGCTTTTTTAATCCCTCTCTTAATCAGGACCATGTAGATATAGCAGGGACTCTGGGGGGGAAATCAAACTATTTTGGTGATTGATCTTTTATAGTTTGGGAACTTAGAGATTTCTTTGAAGCTTTGCATGAGGATCCTGGAAATGGTGGTAGAATCCTACAAAGTAGTTTTGTTCTTTACGTATTTATCCATTGGCTAGTCAGCAGTGCAGTGTTTTCACTGAGGTGCAAATAATGAAGTTCTTTTTCAATGCACCAGTATTTTTTGCTTTTTCAAAAATACAAGGAATGTTTTGCATATAAATTTAGTTTATTTACAGCTTTAAAGATGATTGTTATATTCTATTAAGGATTCCTTAAAAAATCCTAAAGTAAAGGTTGAACCTCTCTAATGCAGAACTTCCTCATCCAGCAATATCCGTGGTCTGGCATGGTTTTAGTTAGCTGGATGACCCCTTATCATGGGTATGGCCAAGTTTCCCAGGGTCCTATAAAGTTTGTTTCCAAACACCAGTCTTGACTCTGTGTTCTGTGCTGTTATCTACCTACAATGTCTTCTAAGAGCCCAGTAAGCAGTGAGAGTGTTGGTAATGTGCTAGATAATACCAACCACCTGTGGTCTGATAAATTCTCTCCTTTAGCACCAAGGGTGCTGGATGAGAAAGGTTCAACCTTTAGGGCACATACTACATTATCTACAGGAGGTGCCACCAACTGTTTTCTGAGTGCACCACAAAGGCTGAGAACTGCCAGGAAAACACTTAGTCATTCGAATATTGTGCTTGTCAGAGAAAATTGTGGAATCTTCTCAGTGGCCTAGTCACAAACGTCTCAACGGATATGGAACATTGTGGGGGTTGGGAAGGAATGTACGGTATTCACTTGCAAAACAGTAGAAGAAAAGCCCTTGATGTCAAGCTGAGTCCTATCCAAATGGTAGTGATATGATTCTTATTTTATGAACCGACCTCTTTAGGATCAATGTATTCCATATTTTGAGCTGTTTTAAGGACCTGTATTGAAATGACAGGAGAAAAGACATAAGTAGTAGACTTTAAATCCCAAAATATAAACTACCATGTTTTTTTTGTGTATTCATTTGGGTGTATTTTACTAGACGGCAAGAGGCCCCAGCTGTGATCAGGGCACCCCTGTGCTCAGTACAGTATATATACAAGGCAAGATACAGCTCCTATTGTTAACTGTCTAAATAAATGTTACTTCTTTCCTTCACCTTTTGTCTTATCCCTGCTTTACTGATGAGAATTGAGGCGTAGCTTAAAAGACTTGGCCAAAGTCTCAGAGGAAGCCCGTGGCAGAGCCATCTCTGAAGTTCAAGAACACCTGGGACATGTGGGATGATCCTGATACATAAAACTAGACAGCTAGAAATGTGCACTGGGCACCCTTAAAAATTCCCTGGGACAGCCGCCTCACGCAAATGGCCAATCCTGGGAAAATAAGGACTGGGAGCAAACCTAGCCAGAACATTCATGCAAGGATTTTGAATTCCAGTCAAAGCGCCTTTAGCATAGAACATCCTTTCCTTCTGTTTGCTTGAATTTACTCCCTGGAACTTTCACAACAGACATTCAACCTCCAACATGTTGACAGTATCTGCATTGCTATACAGACAAATGCCATATAAATAATCAAAAAATACATTATCAAAAATTCACAATGGCTTTAAACCAAAACAATATTAGCTTGCTACAGGCGCCATCTTTGACAGGAACCTGGCAAGCAGAATTCAAATACAGGTTGAACATCTTTATTCTGGCACCCTCAGGTACTGACTGGTACCAGACAAGAGAATTCTCCATAGCATGGAAAGTCAATACTGTCTAGCAGCATTAGCGACACGTTCTCTGCTTACTGGGCTCTTAAAAGACATTTAGGGGCAAATTACTGCTAAATAACAGCACAGAATACTAACAGCCAGGACTGATGGCTGAAAACATACTTTATGAGAGCATGGGAAACTTAGCCAGACCAACGATAAGTGGTCATCTAGCTAACTAAATCATGCCGGATTATGGATATTGCCAGATGAGCGAGTTATGGGTTAGAGTTTTAACCTGTATACATAATAAAATTCCTAGAATTGTAGCCATAAGGTCAAAGAAACTGAAGTCAAGTCAAAATTGCATTTCTTGAACTCAGATGCTGAGAGGTTCTGAAATCAACCAACTGGCTGGTGCTCAGGACTTCATAGGATTAAAGACTTAAAGTCCCCATCCTGGAGCTAGCTCCATATGGGTGAACTTCAGAACTTTAATTTGCAGTAACATGAAAACATATGTAGAGACAGTAAATGGCTCATTGGCTTGTGAATGATAACTGCTTGCTGGGGAGCACTTTTCAAAATCAGGTGTATTAAGTGACTAAATATGGATTTAGCCACCTAGGGTGAAATCCTTGCTCTGTTGAAATTGGTTGGAGTTTTGTCCCAGCTCTGAAACAAGGACCAGATTGTACATGTTGTAATGACTGCAGTAATAATACACTGTGTACATTACACTATTTTTGGGAGTGCCACATAGGTGTGTTCTCTATGCTGTGAGTGTGTTATTGTGTTCAAAATACAGGAAATAATCCAGTCCCATTCTCTACTGCTTATTTGCTATTCAGTTAGATTAAGATGTACAGTAAAGCTCTATTTGGCCACTCATTTGAAGCAAGTAAGTGCTTGTGGCAGTGTTTTTAGCTAGGCAAGAAAAATTATATTTTTATTAGCATTGTGGGAAAGCAGAACTAATCAGAATTTGTGCCTGAGCAGCTAATTAGGATAGTTTTTACTTCAGTAATTATTGCACAGGGCTCCAGTCCAAAAGTAGAGAAATACATGTGTTTGGGTTTAGTCATCAGTTATCAGCTCACTTAGGTCCAAGGTCAACTATGCAGTTGGAAAGGTCACAAGAAGTGATGTGAAATGAAGCTGGAATTCTTCAGCATTTTTTTTTTAAACAGATGTATAAAATCAACCCTTTCTTGGGCATTCCCATGCCATTCATTTCTGGAGAAATATTCTGTTTTTAAAAAGCCCAATCTTGGCATAGGTAATATTTTAACTCAGTTTACAACAAGTATATTTTCAGACTATTGGAATGCTGAAGAGGAGGGTACATGTAATTAATTAGCATCTGACTTTTTGTTATGTCCCTGCCACCAAATTTTCTACTTGTAAATCTAAAAATGGAACTAATAGCATGAAGCCTGCTAGAACCTTTTTTCACGGTGTTATGAAACCAGCAGGGGAGAAACATCTAACAAGTTTCTTTATTACCTTCCATTCTGTCATCTTTCAGCCTGGCCTTTTTCAGATATATCAAAAATTCCAACAGACAGAGTGATGATAGGAAATCTGAGCTCGGGAGAGACTGTATGTCTCTTATAATTTAACTATAACTGCTCTCAGAAAAAGGCAATACAGTTGTTATTAAAAAGCAGAAAATTAAACACACATAAAATAAGTATTTTTGGTATTTTATCCACCTGTTGACATTTTTCAATTAACATGCATGAAACTTTAGAGTTGGTGTTACAGGCTGCCCTGTAACTAATCTGTGAACTCATTGGGTGTGTCTACACGGGCACAAATCTTCGAAAGAGCCATGCTAGTGGCCATTTCGAAGATTACTAATGAGGCGCTGAATTGAATATTCAGCACCTCATTAGCATTAGGACACTTCGAAAGTGCACGGCTCGGCACAGCTACATGGGGGTCCTTTTTGAAAGGACCCCGCACCTTTTGAAATCCCCTTATCCTGATCAGTGAGCGAAAAGGACCCCCGTGGAGCTGCGCTGAGCCGCACCAATTTCGAAGTGCCAGGGCCAGAAGCATCCTAATGCTAATGAGGTGCTGAATATTGAATTCAGCGCCTCGTTAGTAATCTTCGAAATGGCCACTAGCTGGCTGTTTCAAAGATTTGTGCCTGTGTAGAGACAGCCATCATGTGCCAGCAATGCCCCACTGCAATTTACATTGGCCAAACTGAACAGTCTCTCCGTAAAAGAATAAATGGACATAAATCAGACATCAGGAACGGTAATGTACAGAAGCCTGTGGGGGAACACTTCAATCTCCCTGGACACTCAGTGGCAGATTTAAGGATGACAGTTCTGAACCAAAAAAATTTCAAAAGTCGAATGGAGAGAGAAATCTCTGAGCTGTCATTTATTTGCAAATTTGACTCCATGGATTAAAGAGACTGGGAGTGGCTTGCAGCTTACAAAGGCAGTTTCTCTGCTCTGGGTGCTAATATCTCCCCATTAGACTCTGACAAAGGCTCACATCCCCCTGTCTGATTTGACTTGCTTTTTCCTCTTTTGATAAGTGCTGTTGATACTGGGCCATTTCCACCCTGCTGAATAGACCTTGTCAGCTCTGGCCCTCCTCCTTACTGGGACCCCACTCTTTTAAATACCCCTCTGAACCCCCCCACCAACTCATGCATCTGATGAAGCGGGTCTTTGCCCATGAAAGCTTATGCTCCAAAACATGTTAGTCTATAAGGTGCCACAAAACTTCTCGTTGTTCCCCCTGAACTCAGTTTGTCATATCTTGAATATCTGATTCAATTTGTTCCTAGGTAAACTCTGAGCAGTCAGATGATAATGGTTAGAAGGTGGCTGGCTGCAAGGAGCAGCAATAACTGGAAATGTTAGGGAGACAGGGTCTTATCTACACATTGCCCAATGAAATGGGAAGGCTTTAAGATGTGTCCACCACCAAGGCTTTTCTTAATATCGCAAATTAGGTCAGTTAGATTCTGAAATCCTTTCCCTACTTCTGTGGATAATCACTTTGGTGTCAGTGTAAGAACAGCCAAAATCCACTGAATCACCAGAGAAGCTAGTTTATTTTAATGGGCTTTTGAACAGAACCTAAAAAGGGGTTTGACCCAGCCCTAGTGCCAGGACTGATGGAAGGATGTTAGAACATTAGGAAAAACTTCCTGTCAGGGTGGTTTAAGCACGGGAATAAATTGCCTAGTGGGATTGTGGAATCTCTGTCATTGGAGATATTTAAAAGCAGACTAGACAAATATCTGTTAGGAATAATCTAGATGGTGCTTGGTCCTGCCATGAGTGCAGGGGATTGGACTTGATCTCTCAAGGTCCCTTCCAGTTCTAGTGTTTTATGAGTCTATGAAGACAGAAAGGGGGGACTCTGCTAAATAATGACCACATGGGGGCAGCAGGGGATATGGGATGGAAAACCGGGACAGTAATGCAGGTTGAATTTCTCTAGTCCTGCACCCTGACCAGAAGCAAATGAGAGAATTTGCCAGACCACAGGCGGTCAAGATGTCTAGCACATTAACAATACTTCCACTGCTTACTGAGCTCCTAGAAGACATTTAGGGGTAAATTACAGCTAAAGAACAGCACAGAACACTGAGAGCCAGGACTGGTGGTCGTAACAAATTTTTGGGACCATTAGGAACTTGGCCACACCCATAAGTGGTTGTCTGGCTAACTCAAATCATGCTGGATTATGGATATTGTTGAACTAGAGAGGTTCAACCTGTACTGTATAAAGACCACAGAGGGGCAGCAAGGGGCCAGAGATGGAAGAGGCTAAAACCTCATTGGGTCAGCAGGGAACAGGGTGGAGAACGGGACAGCTATCTACCATATATTTGAGAGAGTTTGTCTGTTTCCTAGACAAGGGTTACGCACCCTCTCATGGCAGCGTACACTGGAGATGCAGCAGCCGTGGAGAGGTACTTGTCACCTGGACCAAGCTGCAGTGTGAAAGGGCTGGGATGGTCCTCTCTCCTAGTAAATTATAAAGTTAACCAGCCAAGGAGGGGTGACACATACCTCTTGCTTGAAGGCGCCATCACCATCACTGGTGATCCAATATCCATCCAAGACCATACAGCATATTTCCCATTACACAGGGCGTCTCTGCACCCAACTCAGCTTTGTGGATTACAGTGCTATTCCTGTGATTTTTTTTTCAATGCATCTAAAAGTTAGGCACCATGATGCTGAGCATTGCAATGCCTGAGATGTTTCCATTTCTGCGGCCATATTGCCTATGTTCCAAATTCTTATTTCATTAGAGTCAGAAATGTAGTGGAGTTAGATACTTTTCAATTTTGTTTTCAGACAAAGAAGTGGAGGGCTAATACCTTATACCACTTGTCTGAATTAACTACGTCCATGTGATTTGCTATGCAATTGTGCATGTGGTTGGAAGAAAGTACCAACACTGGACAATGCCTAGAGCAGCGATGGGCAAGATATGCCCTGCTGGGACCCTCAGGCACACAACTGGAAGCCACTTAAACCAGCATGGGTCTGCCCCACTGTGCTTTAAGCAAATTCCTGCTTCATGCAGCTCTCTGCTCCGGCAACTAGGGAAAAAGGGAGGCACAATCACTATCCCCTAGGAAAAATCACTCCTATTGGCTGGTTTCTGGCCAATAGGAACGCAGAGATTTTGCTGGGGGCGGGGTAGGAGTGGCATATGAATCTTCCCCCTCCCCTTGGCATCTGGAGCAAAGAAAGCCACAGGGAGCCTGCGGCAGAGGGCTGCTGTCCAGGAACAGCATAAGTAAGCAACTCTCGCCACAGCCTGCTTCTGTCACCCCAGCCAATCCATTCCCCAGGTCACCACCCAAATCCTCTGCTCTCTGTACCCCCAGGTCCCAACTCCCTTCCAAACCCTGCACACACCCTGTGCCCTTCCCCCAGGCCAGATTCCTTTCCTGCACCAATACCCCTCCCAAGCCCTGCCCCAGGTCACCCAAACTCCTTCTGAGGCACCCCTCTCTCTTGCTGCCCAGGTCCCTAACCCAAGCTTCGTTTTGTAACCAACCTGTCCCAGACTCTGCACCTCCTCTATGGAAAAAAAAATAGTGCAGCCCTTGACCACTTACCAAAATCTTGGAGTAACCCCCCATCAAATATTATTGCCCATCCCTGGCCTTAAGGAAGAGGGTGACTTTTGCTGAATCTGGGGACTCACAGGACCACCCAAAATAGTGATCAATGTGTATATACACAGATGCCTAAAGACATATGCAATTAAGAGTTCTGCCACGTGCAAACAGCGCACCCGCTTTTCTGTGACCACTGTCAAAAAAGTGGACGCATTCTGTCAACAGCCATGGTACACTACGTGCCACAAGCTGTAAGAGATGTCCCAGCTTAAGGGCTTTTGCTGACATTTGGCTGTGTCGACGGGCCAAACGTCAGAAACGCCTGCTCAAACTGTGGTGTGAAATTTACGTATCTTTTGCGGACAGTCCTCCGCAGTCTAAACGCAGCCCATTTGTGCACTCTGCCCCCAAGCTGCCTCCCCTCCAGCCCTTAAACTCCCCCCTGGAGCCTGTGTCCAGGATCCCCACTTCCTGCCCCTGAGCCAGTCCCGAGACTCTGTCCCAGAGCCTGAACTACCACCTCTCGCCCTGGGGGAAGAGGGGTGATAGCACCCAAGAGTCCTGCCTCCCAGCCCCTATTGATCCATATGGGCCTCAACCCCCAGGCCCCCACCTGTATTCCCCCCAGAGCCTGTGCGCAAGCCCCCGACAGCGCCACCCCTCCTGCGTTTAAATCCCCCACCTGTTCCCCCTCATCCCCCATACCCTGCACCCAGCCCCCAAACTGCCTGCTACAGCCCACACCCTCACTCGAACGCCCCCTACCCCTAGGGGGTGGCTGGAGCGAGAGCTGCGTGGGGGAGGGGTGCACCCCCACATTTCTGCCCCACCCCCCAGTGCTCTGCCATGCAGGCGAGGCTCGGCCCGAGCCATTTCTCTGGGCTGGTCATTGCCCTAGTCTCAGCCGCACGCCGGCCGCGGAAGGCCACGCGGAGTCTCCGCCCGGGGGCGGGGTTTGCTGGCGGGGGCGGGGCCAGGTTGCCAGGGACGCGGATGGCGGCGCGGGACGCGGACGAGGTGGGGGCCGCCCTGGATCACGTCATCACCCAGTTCAACACCTACGACGATTACCTGGACTCGCAGATCACCACGCAGGACCTCTTCTACCTGGAGGTGGGCGGCGAGCCGGGCGCGGGCCGGGGGACCCCTCCGCCCCGCCCCCGCCCTGCGACGCCTCAGTCCCGCCCACCTCCCCCCCCCCCCCGCGGCTGCTAGTCTTCCCTCAGCGCCGCCCCCCCCCGGGGCAGCCGCCGCAATGCCCCTCATCCCAGCCCTCGCAGCACCCCCACTCCTAGAAACCGCAGCCCCCCTCCCCCAGCACCCCACCAGCCCCTTTCCCCAGGGCAGCCCCGCAACGCCCTTCACTCCAGTATAGTGCCTGCCAGCCTTCCCCCAGTGCCCCCTTCCCCCAGCCTGCCTTTCCCCAGCATCCCCCTGCCAGCTGCCCCCTTCCCCCAGTGCCTCCTTCTCCCTAGTATCCTGCACAACTCCCCAGTGCCTCCCTTCCTGCTAGCATCCACCCACAGCCCCTTTTCCCCAGTATCCCCATACCTCAGCTGGCTCCCAGCTGTGGGATTCCCCCACTCCTGGCCAGTATCTCCTGCTCCTGAGTTCCCAGCTTCCAGCTGGTGATCTCATGGGGCTATGGAGTCCCTTCACCGCTCCCTTCCCCCTGCCTGGCAGATGAGCCTGTGGCTGGTGCTGCCAGCGGGGTGCTGTGCCCCAGCCAGTTCCCAGCCACAGGGCCCCATGATCTTCCCCAGTTTTGGAAAATTTATGTGGGACAGGCAGTCATGTTGAGGATCCTGCAGCCGGGACTGCATGTCTCATGTAAGTTTTGCTAAAATCTGGCAACTCTAGCCAGGAACCAAATCAGAACCTGTGAGCTTGTGAGAGTTGCGTAAGATGGAAAGAAATGACTTCATATTAGAATCAAGGACTGGGAGAAAGTGGCCTGGGAAACCAAATGGAAGAGCAGATGGGAGAACGAACAAGAAATGACAGCTGCGGAGCAGTGAATTGTGCTAGAAATAAGACACATTCTGCTGCTACAGAGAGTTAAGAGTGCCACTGGGACATCAGTTGTCAAAAATAGCTGCATTGCAAAATTAATACATCTACCCAGTGGCTCTTCTCTGGTAGAAATAACAAACCTTTAACTGAGATATGAAGTAGAAAGGACATGAGGGACCTTTTGACTGGACTGTTTTGCCTTTATTGTTGTTTAATGGCATATTTGCTTTGAGAATTCATCCCAAGGGTGATTCATGTTTGTCTTCTGTTACCAGATTTGCTTGTTACTTTGGGCTCTGCTCATTTATTAGGGTTCTTCTTCTGGGGAGGTGTGTTTTGGCAGTTCTACCAACCTACCGTTTGTGTCACTTGTGCTCTCATATGGAGCTCTACTTCTCCCTTATGCAAGCTCCCTAGCAATGGAGCTCTCCACAGGACTAGGTGTCCCAGGACTGGGTTCTTCCAGCCTTAGAATCAGCTGCACATGCACAAAGATATCACCAGTGCATGTCTGAGAGCACTGAGCTAATCAGCACTCCCAAGCTGACTCCTTAAATGGCCCTGGCTGGACTTGGTAGGCTGGGCCAAGCAGCACTTGGACTCAGTAGGTTGGGTTGAACAGCACTTCCACCCTCCTGTACCCCAGAGTCTTCATGTCCATATCCGCATTTCATGTTACAATCCCACAGGACTTTTGAGCGCTGCCCATGTATGAGGAGAGTTGCCACAGAGCAAATGGGGATGCCAAATATACCCATAGTGTATGTGTGTGAGGGTTGGGGGAAGCAACCAGCTTAATCATAAAAGTTATTTATTGCCAAGTAATACCCACACGATGGGAACCAAACAAAGGAAAGAGTTATAACGTTACATCTAGCTTTGATTACAAAAGTTCTGTTTAGAAAACTAACTGATCACACCGGTCAGGGTTAGAGGGCTGTACCCAGGGAGCAAGAGCTGGGTTATTGCCACTCCATGAAGCTTACATTGATTGGGGTGCCTGGGCGATGGTGGTAGCTGGGAATCCAGTGTGCTGGAGACAGGCAGAGCCCTGCACTGTCAGTCGGGAGAAGATGAAATCACAATGGAACTGATGCACATTTTGGAACCAGGTACCAGAGCACCTATTGGAGCGTGGGTGGGGACCTTTGTAGGGAAACAACAATGGTTGCAGGGAGCCCCCTGTATTTGTTTGTTGGGTAAATGGATGGCTCCAGAGAGTATCTCTAAGTTGTTTTGTTCAGGCTAGACAATATTTGATCATTCCTGGCTAGGAACAGTCTTCCTTCAAGAGAGCTCACAGAGCAGTTAGGCAGCTTTTGTATTTTGAATATCATTACTTTTAGGCTGAGAACTCCTGAGTTGAGGGTGTGCACGTGAAGGTTCATTTGCATCCGGAGCAGAGATTCCCCATCATGCAGTGCTACCCTGCTTTTTGTGGTTCCAGAGTTCAGTGCGGTGTGTCTGGCTTTGGGTCTCTGTTCTTCATTCTGTATGGTAATAAGGGTTGTGTTTCCCTTGGCCAGCATGGTCTGGACCTGACTGGTCCTGAACAAGAGAATTTGCTGGACCAGGAGAGGTCTCCTGCCACTGGCAACCACACCCTGGCCCTGCACCCTAGGGGACAGTTGCAGGTCTGCAACGTTCTCTGTCCCCATGCTCCCTGGAACTGCAGCCCTGGCCCTGCACTGCAGCTGCAGGACTGCAGTGGGCCTCCTGCTCCAGCCCCATCCGCATGCTGCTTCCACATGGCTGTGGCTCCAGCCTTGATCCCAAACTGCCGCCCCAGGACTGTGGCAAAGTTCCAGGTCTGCCCTCTTTGGGGCTGCTGTGGGGCCCAGTGCTGTCCCCATCTTGGCTGCTATTACCCCTGGCCTCAGCTGCCATCCCACCCTTACGCTCCTGGGCTCTCTGGTCCAAGACCATCTGTAGTCCTGCCAGACCAGTGATGTTGCCAGACCAGAGAGTGCTGGTTTTAAGAGGTGCAACCTGTAGAGATGCCTCCCTGTTTCATCTTTGATGCAGATGAAGCTAGGGGAGTTGACTTAATCCTCTCACCTTTGTCCAGAGGGGCTCAGGTGTATCTTCTCACACCTTTTCACTGTTTTGTGCAAGTCTTTCTTCTGATCAGTTTTAGTTCAAGCAGATGTGGGGTGTAGGTGTCTCTCATGAGTCAGACAGCCTGGGTATGTCCCCCTGTTTCCACAAGCACACAGAGCTGATAGGTTACACTTCTGTTTTAGGGAAACACAAAATCAAACTACGTTTCCTTGATCATTAAAAGTTAAGTCCTCCTGTAGAGAAGGACTGTAATGCTTTCTGAGGAGCTATTTGGTAGAAAAAAGCAAACCATTTTTTCAAGTTACTAGAGCTATCGTGTTTCAGTCACTTCCTTGAATTCACTATTTGTGATCTTGCCATTAGCAGAGCTTTTGTGAAATCCTTAGTTCTTTCCTCAGTATTTTCAGTATTTGATTTGTCATTGACACTCATGTCCGTCTTTCTTTGTTATAAAAGGTGAGCAAGTTTATTAATGTTGGCATGGAAAATATCAGAATGCTTCCAGAGCAGTAAGGAAAAGGAAGAGTTAAGCCTCTTTAAATCCCAGCTATGCGGCTCTTTATTTTGCAGTTTAATAAAACTTTCCAAAGTCATTATGAGGAAGTTACATGTACTACTACTGATTGTGTTTCTTGTTCTTCTAAGTAGTTATTTTCTGACACCATGAGCAGGAAAGGAAGCCAGGCTGTGCTGTCACATAAATGTTACTAAGCATTAAGTGGTAAAATTTGTGTAGCCCCAATCCTATGTGCAGCACGGTAGGAATGGAAAATTGTTGTCTTTGATTGCCAGTCTCAGTGATAGAATGATGTTTTGGTGAAATAGGTTTTGGCAGCTTGTACACTCATACTGTGATTTGTCACCAATATTTCCTCTAATTTTTTCCATCCTCATGTGGAATACATTTTGTTATGTGCACCAAGGCATGTGGCATATTGGCATGTAGGTGCATCACCCGTAGAAACATGCTGCTGGCCGGGAGTGCTCTATGCACTCTGCTAATCAGCTGGGCGGCATTTGACTCTCTCCTGAGTGTTCACCCAAGTGCTCAGCGTATAGAGAAAACTCGCCATCATTTTAGGGTGCCTGTCATACCAGGAGAACAACAAGAAGTCTTGTGGCACTTTAACAGATATTTTGGCGCATCTGATGAAGTGGGTCTTTGCCCACGAAAGCTTATGCTCCAAAATATCTGTTAGTCTGTAAGGTGCCACAAGACTTCTTGTTGTTCTTGAAGCTTCAGAATAACACGGCTACCTCTCTGATACTTATCACACTGGGAGACTCTTTGGCAAGGACAACACCAGTCATACTTTGCCAGTATAAGAAAACAAAACAGCAGTCATGTAGCACTTTAAAGACTAACAAAAGTAATTTATTAGGTGATGAGCTTTCGTGGGACAGACCCACTTCTTCAGATCTGATCTGAATAAATAAGTAATAAATAAATGCTTTTGTTAGTCTTTAAAGTGCTATGTGACTGCTGTTTTGTTTTGTTAAAGTACAAACTAACCTGTCTACCACTCTGTTACTGTTTGCTAGTGTAGGAGCATACTGTGCTGGCAAAGCACTGGTAGCATGGGTGTAACTGACAGGTACCCTGTAATGTGGACAGTGTTCTTTTGGTGAGATACCTTATTTCTGTCTCTCTCTGAGTACATTTGGGTGGGTAGCTTACTCCCATCTTTCCCTCTGAGAAGCTATACCAGGAAAAGCACAGTTTTGTGAGTATAAGCTGCATCTATACTAGGGGCATTTGCACATGCCAAACTCGTGGTGGCATAGCTATGTCTGCAAAAGTTTGTGGTGTTAGGCAAAAATATTGACATACAGTAAACTCTTTCATATCTGCAGCTGTGGGACTGGGAGACTGCCGGATATTCAAATATTCTGGATGATAGAGAGGTATACTTAGCAATGCATAACAGTGAAGAAAAACAAGGTTAGGTATTAAGAAACAAACAATGTATGCCGAGTACTTTGTTTGCCAACAGTAGTAGTATACACCGTCAACTTGTACTGTATTTGCTGTATTTATTTGTATTTACTTTCACTGTACTGTAGTTATGGGATATGTAACTAAAATTGACTTATGGTTAAAATGCCGGTTATTTGAGAGTTCCGGATGCCAGATTGGGAAGAATTTACTGTAGCAGGTTTTTCATTACTCTGTTTAAAGGAAAACGCCCTCATTCACATAGCTTCATCAGCCCTGGTTTAAATGTGTTTTTTTTAAACTGGGGTACGTATTTTGGTGAGCGCTATAATGTCTTATTGAAATACAGTAAATCTCTGATAAATGCGATTTTGATTTGCGCTTAACTTGCGTTAACGCGAGCTAAGTGCAAATTGAAAGGAGTAGCTCCCTGCTCCAGACTTGGCTCTCCCAGCTGGGGGAAGCCCGGGAGAAGCCACTCTGCCATGGCTATCTGCCCACGTGGCTCCGCCAGCTGGGGGAGCTGGGCAGGCAGACAGCTGCTGCAGTGTGACTTCCTCCAGCTTCTGCCGGCTCATGTGCAGTAGATCTTGTCTTGTGCAGTGCATATGCAGAACGATTTAGGCTTGAATTGTCACAGATTCATCTCTGTTTTCAACAGTAGACAAGCATCCATTTGTTGCTGTATAATGCTTCTGGTGTTGGATGATATACCCTGGCTTCTTTAAGTGGAGTCAAGGCCTCGCCTACCCATTACAGGCTCCTCTAAGGAGAACAAG
The DNA here is from genome assembly GCF_033958435.1 of Carettochelys insculpta. Taxonomy (NCBI): domain Eukaryota; kingdom Metazoa; phylum Chordata; order Testudines; family Carettochelyidae; genus Carettochelys; species Carettochelys insculpta. Next base: position 125,676,901 of record NC_134140.1, on the reverse strand, counting down.
TCCATTCTGAACACCATGTGAGCAATTAGCTCCGCCCAGCCATCTAGACATTGACAGCTACTACAAGGTTACAAGAGCTTAGTAGCAGAGGTACTCCTAGATCAGCAGCGTCCAACAGGAAATCAAAGATCGCCATACTTGTGATTGTCGTCTTTCCCTATTCGGTATGTTATTAAATAAATAATTATCTAAATAAATGCCCTCCTGCTTCTCCAGGGCCAGGCACCCCCAGTCCCCGCAGCACCCCCAGTCTAATTCAATGCTGGCGACTCACCAGAGCCGCTGCTGGGACTGCCATGCACTTCTCCCACCAAGCGGCAGGTGCATGTGTGGAGCAGGCTCATGGAACTCCCCATGTGCCGCTCTCAGGAGGAGCCATATTTAAAGGCTCCTAGAGCCGTGTGCGATTCGAGAGCCATGGGTTGGTCACCACCATATTTGCCACAATGCATTGTCCTATGTGCCATGTGTGGTGAGTGGCAAACATATTGGACACTGGGGTTCTAGAGAGACAAGCTCTCAAAATGCAGGAGTTGTAGGATGACGAGGATTTCAGTCCTTTTTGCCTTCCCATGTTGATAGGTGAAAGGAATAAGTGAAAAGGGGCTGCCTGGGGAGAAATTGATTGAGGGCTTTGGCTAGCCTGAAGCATAACCCAGCCTGAGAAGGAAAGCTATGGCTTCTTTATCTCAGGTGGGTGAATTTTTTTTTCCTGTGGTAATCCATATTTGGGAGGAGGGCTGGAGATTCCTGAATTTGGGAGAAAATGCCAGTTGTCATTGGCCCCCTGGCCACAAGAAGGTTTGGAGTTGATGGGTCAATGGGCAAGAATGGGGGTTGGTTGTGCTATTTTAAAGGAGTTAATAACTGAAACTCCACAAAAGAGGTGTCTTGTTCTCAGTTCCTAGGCCTGAGTATGTATTTGTAAGAAGGGAACTTAAGAGTGCAGCAGGCCTGCCATGCCATGCCACAAAGGAAGTCACCCTCTCCAGGGCCAAAGTGAGTTAGGCCTTCATTCTCCATTGCTTCTAGTATTTTGGTAGAGAGCTGCTGATGCACAGTTAGCATCTGAAATGTGTGTGAAACCTGGCAGCATTTCTTGATCTCTGAAAAGCTGAATAGGATGGAGGACAAATACAGTATTACCCTTCACAGTTTGCCAGGAAGGGTTTAATAGGTGTCCATTCACAGGGATATGCCTCATCCCGCAACGGCTGCCTCCTTCCTAGAGCTGAACTCATCAACGCTTCTTAAGTGGTTGGGTCGCTTTCCTGTGTAGCGGATGTCTTAAATGTCTAAACTAGAGCACATTAAATTTCTGAGTTAGCTGTTTAAATAAAGAGACAAACCCAGAAGTGGCTGGTCTGCTTGCAGGCAATGGCGCAGTGAAGTTCTGTAGCTGAGGAAAGAAAATGACAGACCTTCTGAAAACTTAAGCTGCTGGTGTGCTGAACCCATGTTGACCTGTATTGGTATGATAAAAGATATCATGGAAAAGGGCAGGTCAATCAGTAGAAACTCAGTGTGTATTACACAAAGCCCAAAAAGCAGCAATTGAATCATGGTTCTTGATTCTTACTAGTCTGATATTTCAGAACGTGGAGATGTCAAAATTTACAGAGCTTCAAAAACCAGAAACTCAGTCCTTGAGTGATAAGCTGTCAGAGGATTTGCTGGCTCTATATTAAAACATTATTTACTGGCTTCCCGTAGGCTACGTCTACGCTAGAGAGTTTTGCTGACAAAACGGGGGTTACAAAACAGCGGCTACACACAAAATGTGTTTTGTTGACAGTCTGTTGACAAAACTTGGCACTTCCGCCAACAGTGCGCTGCCTCTCTGCAATGAGGAATAATGCCTTTGTTGACAGTTTCTGTCAACAAAAAAGCTGTGTAGATGTTCTCAGGGGGGCCCTCTGTTGACAGATGATCACTTTTTCGATCTGCTCTTTTGTGTACATATGATCTGTTAACGGAAGTTTTGTCAGAAGATCTCTTCTGACAGTAGCTTCTGTTGACCGATCACTGTAGTGTAGATGTAGCCAAAGAGAGTTTTTGTTTGTGCTTTATGCAGACGTAGGGTCTGAAGTATTTGAGGCCCTTCAAGCTTCTTTGGGTTTCATAATTTTAATACGTTGTACTTCCCTTGTTCAGCACGCTTGGGACCTGAGTGGTCCTGAATGAGGGAATTTGCCATACCAGGGCTAGTCAGGCTCTTGGCTGCCTGAGGGAGAGCCGCTAGTCTGCTGACTGGACTCCCTTACTGGCTGTCACCAGCTCGCTGCCCCCAGGCAGCTCAGGGGAGAGGGGGTCTTCACTCCTGCCGGTCTCCCTGCTGTGGAGCTGCCAGCCGGGGTCTCTACAGGACTCCCAGCTGCGGGTCTCCGCAAGTCAGCTCTTCACAGTGGGGCTGCCTGCAGGGCTCCCTGCCCCAGCCAGACTCCCCAGTCTGGCTCCCCCACCCTGGCTTGGCTCTCCACTGCCACAGGGCAGCTGTTGGTGTCCATGCCCCAGCCAGCTGCCTGCCCCAGGGCTGCCGGGCTACCCCACCCTTGCCAGGTTCCCTGCTGCTGCAGGGCTACCGGCAGGGTCCATGCTGTGCCAGGCTTGCTGAGCTGGCTTTCTTCCATGGGGCTCCCTTACCCCAACTGGACTCCTTGGCCTGGCTCCCCTCTGTGGGGCTCCCCTGCCCTGGCTGGGCTCTCTTCTTCCATGGGGCTGCTGGTGAGCTCCATGCCCCACCTGGCTCCCCACCGCAGGGCTGCCAAACTCCCCTGCCCCAGCCAGGTTCTTTGCTGCTGCGAGGCTGCCGGGGGTTCAGGCCGCGGGGCTCCTGGTGGGGTCCACGCTCCAGCCAGATTCCCCGGGCGGTTCCTTGTTGAGGGTCTCTGGGGCTCCCTATTGGCCTGGGCTCCCTGTCCTAGGCGGGCTTATCGGTGGGCTCCCCACAGAGGGACTCTCTGACCTGGCTCCCTGCCCCAGGGCTGCCACCAGCAGGATTGCACTGCAGCCATGCAGCTGGAGCTCTCTCTTCAGGGCATTCTCTGGTCCAGCAACAGCTGTGATCCTGCCATACCAGGGATGTTGCCGGGTGAGGGTGTTTCAGCCGACACATGTATAGTCACTCATCCATTGCTGTGCGTGTCATCCTTCCACTGCAACATTAAAAAACAGCAGCAGGATGAGAAACATACAGAACTCAGTGCCGCCAATGAGAATCAGGACCTGTTCCCTCAGGGGGCTGGATGAGCAAAGCTTTGACGGGACAGAGGTCTACCTACATATCCAGCCCAAGAGTCCAAAGGAAATCCTACCCCGGTGAACCACTGAGACATCATTATGGACTGTATGCCCCTGTGCTCCGTATCCCAAGCTCTCCTACCCCCTGGCAGGAAGTTCAGAGCACTGGCTGTGCTGCCACTAGCCTCCTGATATAGAGCATGGCCCTTAAGAAGCAGTGGTTCAGACCCTGAGGAGCACCACTAACTTCAGTGGGAGATTCCAGCTCTGTATTTTACTTCCCTCATCTGTTTAATTTCCTCTGCTAGGCACTGCAGAACACAGGGAAGTATCCTAATTACTGTATGTCTAGTTAAAAACCTGTACGCTGATGGCTTGCTCTGGTCTCTCACCACTAGGTGGAAGCATTTGTTTACTTTTGTCATTTGTTGAAAGGCTCACGTGGGGCGCGCATACTGAAGCAGATGTGGATGGTGACTGGTGTGATTTACGAAAGTATGTGCTCACTGGGTCTGACCTACAGCTCTAAATGAAATTCTGAATGTGTAAGGACTGCACACTCAGATTGCATATGCTATTACTTTCCTCACAGCTTTTTCCCTTCTAGACCTTATGAGTAAATGACCTATGAGCTTACGGGCTGTGAGCTCTGCAGAAAAGAGAGCAGCAAAATGCCCCAAGTTAGGGACACACCTGCAGCGATGGAAGAGCAGATGTGCTTCATTCTGACCCTTAGCCTCAATTTTATGAGTACTCCTCCATAGTGGCACTGCAGTCCTGGGAAGCTAGAAATGGAGATGAAAGAGCCAGTGAACAGCCACTGGTCTTGCATAATCCTCTTTCTGAATGTAAATCACCCCCAAGCGGTGTGTGATCACATCTGCAAGTCAGCTCTTCTTTATACAGCTATAAACAACTCCTAGCTGAAATTTTGGGTATCCAGCTATGTAGTGTTTTGTAGCTGTGTTGGAATATGGAGCCCAGGATGTTGTACAGAGACCCTGGACTGCTGTCTGAATTCTTCATCCCCTTCCAAGTGGCTGAAGAGCCTGAAATTTCCATATGTTCAGAGGACAGAACTCATTGCCATTTCCCTGAATCCCTTGACTAGCCACTCTAGAGATACTTAAGTAGCAGCAGCTGAAAGTAGGATGTGTAAATAGTTCTCTCCACATGGAATGTCTTTCCCCAAAGCTTTCAAGGAGGCCGTGGTACTGTAGAAATTGATGAGCTGCTACCAAAAATCTTTATTTACCTATCAGAAGAGTTTATTTCCTGTTCTGCTTGATGGAGCTATCACATAGTCACAATGAGGATGGTATACACATAAGGGGATGAAATGAAAAACCACCGATAGATGAGATGGATGCTAATCTGAGATGATGTTTCAAAACTGATCTTAGTCTCATTTTGTAGACCTCTAATTTTTGAAGTAAAACCACCTTTCTTGGCTTGAGGATTTTTTGTTGGTGGTTAAACTATTGTTTTTGTGGAAACAGCTGAATCTTCCTTGTTCCTTCAGAATGAGGAGATGGCTCGCCAGCTGGTGGAGCTGGGATTCCGGGGAAGTGGTGAGGTTCTGAAAAGGGAAGAATTTGAAGCAAGGAAAGCAGCTGCTGAGGCTTCAAGGCTCTCTGAAAGAACCCAGCAAAAGTAAGTGTGTGCATTGCAGAGACCATACATAGCATGGGATAGGGAAAAGAGCCCTTCTGAGAACTTTTTATGGTCTTTATAATGGGTAGGGTGGGGCAGTCCAGAGCTTATGATTTCTTACATTTGTAGGCGTATGGAAAAGCAGGAGTGAATTTGCTGTAAGGCCTCATGTAATACAGAGCTCCTAATTTCTAAAACATGGATAAAAATACAGACCTATCAAATGAGTCCATCTACAAACCTGGTGTAACAAATGATTAAGAGGTATCAATTTTCTGTACTTGCATCCTGATGTCCTGGCTGATGTTAAATATAACTTGGAATTCCATGCTGATGTTGACTGTAACTTGTTTCTTGCAGAAAAATCAGTTACCCCTGAGGCACTGCTTCTTAAGGGCTGCTCTGTGTGCCGGGAGGTTAGTGGCAGCACAGCCGGCACTGGGACATCTCAGAGGTCTCTGAGTTAGGATCTCAGGTTTACTGCATTTCAGTGAAATTAGCAAATATAACTTCTTTTAAGTGCTTTTGAAAATCTCTTATTTGGAAGCCTCCAGTACTTACTGTAAAATAAACAGGTCCTGCATGTGGGCAAGTATAATGTCATAATTGTACCTCTTGATTTTAAATTGGAGGTAACACATTATAGGTCTCCCCATCACCAGGAAGTAAAATAACAAAGTCAAGGATTATTTGGGAATAAAAGGCAAAACTAAGAAATCTATAGAAGTGGAAAGAGCTTGTTTTTTTTTTTTTTTATTAGAACACTGATTTTTTCAAATGCTGTATCTGGGTACTTGATCTATGGACCTGTTATTCTTCCTTAAGTGCATAAGGAGTGTAACCCTTCTGTTAACGCCAGATGCCTGCCAGAAGGGCTGGGTTCAACTCTTGTGGGGTTTTCCTATCAAGGATACAATCAACCGGCTCGAGCCCCCACCCAGTGGCCTGGGACAATTTCACCCCCGTGCTGGGTGCCTGTAAGGCGGTTCTCCCCCCATCTCAAGCACAGAGTCTGAGATAGAAATGGCTTGTTTAATGACCGTAACCTACCCCAAGGTTACAGCGACAGATGCAGTATATCTCAGCACAGAAGAGACAAAACCCCTTTTACCCAGATACCATCCCCATATGCAGTAGAACCCAGTCTCTTGCTGGGGCTCTTGGCACTTTTCCACACACACACAGTTACAGGGTGTACCCTCTGCGGTGCAGTCCCAAACTCAAAGCCCACAGATACATCACCAGGGCAATACTAGCTGTCCACTTGTCTGTAGCCTCCCCTTGCTGTCACCAGCCGTCTGCCAGTCACCGTCGCCCGCCGGTCGCCGCCGCCGCTCCTACCGGCCGCCCGCCGGTCGCCGTCGTCTACCGCTGCCGCCACCGCTCCTACCAGCCGCCCGCTGGTCCTGCTGTTGTCCGCCGGTCCTAACCCCACTGCTTGGGATTGCCCTAAGGCAGAACCCAGTGATTTCAGCTCTGTGTGGCCTCAGCTGCCACTCTGTGATTTCAGCTCTTGGTATCTCTAGTGTGGGGTTTCACAAACACCCTAGTATCCAGCTCTATCTTTTAACAGGTGGGGAGGGTTAGTCAAGCCAGGCTTGTAGCTATATGGCCAAGGCATAGGCAGGGCCAAGGCACTCAGCAAGCTGGCTCAACCCATACCCTCCCCTTTTCTCTCACAATGCTTTAAACCAGGGAGCCCTGTGTAATCAATGTCTTACACAGCTAAGGCGACTGCCCTGTCCCCCACAACAACCCAGAGCATTGGTGAGATCTCACAACTCCCACCTTAAATGTCAGCTTAAATTGTGATTTTACAACTACATGTTTACAATAGACCAAATCTCATGACTTACTTGCTACCCATTAGGCTTTGTCTGAAAAGGTATCACACATGCACACCTTTTGCATTCTCATGCAGATGACCTCTGGGAGACTCATTCCTCCCAGCCTTCAGCAGCACTGCATTCCTTCTGCCACATTCCCTACAGGAGTTTATACAGAAAGGTGCTTTGTGAAGACCATTCCCACCTTAGTGAGCACTAGGAAGTGTTAGCTGCTATTAAAGTTTATAAGAACAATGCATATGCACTTCCTGTCCGCTAATGGAGGATCTTCAGTTCATCCACAGTCGGTTCCTGATCCAGTTCGTCCATTACTGGTAGGAGCTCGACGGCATCGAGGACTGTGTCAACCACAACGTTCTCACGTGAGTACAGCTCGGAGTAGTGCTCAACCCAGCGCTCCATCTGTTTGGCTTTGTCAGCGATGACTTCACCGGATTTGGATTTCAGAGGTGCCATCTTGTTCTGGGTGGGTCCTAATGCCTTCTTCATACCCTCGTACATTCCTCTGAGATTACAAAAGTCAGCACAGGTCTGGATGCTGCTGCATAGCTGGAGCCAGTGGTTGTTGGCACAGAGCCTGGCTGTCTGCTGTACTGTTCTTCTGGCCGCTCTAAGTGCTTGCTGGGTACTCTGGCTTGGTGAGTGTTTGTACTCCAGGAGTGCAGCACGCTTCTTTTCAATGACTGGAATCATGTCATCGGAGTTAGCTTCGAACCAGTCGTTCGTGTTTCTAGCTTTTCTTCCAAACATTGACAAGGCTGTGTTGTAAACTGTATCCCTCAGATGTTGCCATTTGGATGTCACATCGGTGCCCCCGGGGCCGCTGCGCAGATTTTCCTGGAGGGTCTCTACCACCAGAGGTAATCAAGTGTGCCGTGGACACACTCCTGGAACCCCTACATGAGCTACTGTGCCTGTGCTGGAAAGAGGGTGAGGTTCCACAAGATATGCGCGACGCCAACATTGTAACCTTGTATAAGAACAAAGGAGACAGAAGCGACTGCAACAGCTACCCTGGAATCTCCCTCCTAAGCGTCGCTGGTAAACTATTCGCTCGCGTCATCCTCGGCAGACTCCAGAAGATTGCTGAGAGGGTGTACCCCGAATCACAGTGCGGATTCCGCGCAGAGAGGTCTACCGTTGACATGGTCTTCTCTCTAAGGCAGCTGCAGAAGAAGTGCAGGGAGCAGAGGAAGCCACTCTACATAGCCTTCATCGACCTGACCAAGGCCTTTGACTTGGTCAGCAGGGATGGTCTGTTCAAACTGCTCCACAAGATAGGCTGTCCTCCACGGTTACTCAAGATGATCCAGTCATTCCACGAAGACATGAGAGGAACCATCCAATATGACGGCGCATTATCGGATGCTTCCAGAATCAGGAGCGGTGTCAAACAAGGATGCTTCGACATTGTTCGGGATCTTCTTTGCACTCCTCCTGAAGCATGCCTTTGGATCTTCAACAGAGGGCATCTTGCTGCACACCAGATATGATGGGAAACTGTTTAACCTTGCAAGGCTGAAAGCTAAGTCTAAGGTGCGGGAAGTCCTCATCAGAGACATGCTGTTTGCAGACGATGCTGCTGTAGTGTCTCACACAGAAGACCAGCTTCAAAAACTGCTGGATCAGTTCTCCAAAGCATGCAAGGACTTTGGGCTTACCATCAGCCTAAGGAAGACAAACGTACTCGGTCAGGATGTTGCTGAATCTCCATCAATCAGCATTGACAACTATATGTTAGAGGTCGTCCACGAGTTCGTTTACCTCAGGTCCACCATCACTGACACTCTGTCGTTGGACACTGAGCTAAATAGGAGGATCGGAAAAGCGGCCACAACTCTGTCCAGACTCAGCAAGAGAGTGTGGAATAACAACAAGTTGTACACTCACACCAAAATGCAAGTCTACAGAGCCTGCATCCTCAGCACCCTCCTTTATGGCAGCGAGACTTGGACCCTGTATGCCCGCCAGGAAAAGAGGCTGAATGTCTTCCACTTGCGCTGCCTCAGGCGCATCCTTGGAATATCATGGAAGGACAGAGTGACCAACACCGCTGTCCTAGAGCAAGCTGGAATCCCAACCATGCACACCCTCCTCAGGCAGCGTCAGCTCCGCTGGCTTGGCCACGTCCACAGGATGAATGATGGAAGGATTCCAAAAGACATCCTGTATGGTGAGCTAGCCACTGGCAAAAGACCTCCCGGACGCCCCCAGTTATGCTACAGAGATGTCTGCAAGAGAGACCTCAGAGAGGTAGACATCGAGCTGGACAACTGGGAAGACCTAGCAGATGACCGCAGCAGATGGAGGCAGGGGTTACACAAGGGCCTTCAGAAGGGCAAGATGAGGATCAGACAGCTAGCAGAGGAGAAGCAAGCGCACAGAAAGCACACTGAGGACTTGCCAGACACCCACCACATCTGCAAGAGATGCAGCAAGGACTGTCACTCTCGTGTGGGTCTTCATAGTCACAGTAGACGCTGTAAATGAAGTCCTAAATTGAAACTATAAAGGGCGCGATCCATAGTCTACGTAGACTGAAGGATGCCTACTAATGGAGGATCAGACTTAAAACCATGGTTTAGCTCTGTTAGGTATAAACTTACCCTCAAGATATATTCCATTTTACCTGGTAATGTCGACATTTTTCATCAGATATATAGATTTTTGGAATTAATAAACAAGGCCTCATTATTAATATGAAGAACTGCCAGTTTTTCTTGAACACACTCCCTGTAGTAGGTGCATAGTATAGTATAGTACAAACTAAATGTCCCAAACTCCTGTTCCAATATTCAGGGTTCCTTTTTATAAAATCAGAAGTTGCTTCTGTGGGCAGAACTTCCCTGTTGTTTTTTTTTTTTAATCCTGTTCAGGATTAAAAATGGAAGTTGAAATGAACTTTGGTTTTGAGTGTAATCTCTAGTGTTGTGTATTTCACATGAGAGGGTGAGGAAGTTTGAAAAGATGCCTTTTCAGAGATGTTCCTTCAGCAGCAGTTATACTACTGAATGCACTGATCATTTATACGGTGCTTTTTTTGTGCTCGTATTTGCCGATACTATCTGCACCTCAGCAGCCCCAGCCATGAGATTGGTGGGAGTACAGGGCAGGGAGCTGGCTGAGTACTGGCTCTTCCTTTTTTACAAGAAAGGCAGTGCATTTATATATTCTTTCTGTTACAAGCCACAGGTACAGGTACATCTACACTTTAAGTTTTGAGTAAAGGAAACGTTTTGGCTACTGCATCCCTGTGCTTGGAACAACACCTGTGGCACACAAGGCAAAGATCATTTAGTGAGAAGATGTGGTCTCAAGGAGATTGTTTGGCGAGAAAAAAACCATACCACTGGCTGTCTTTTATGGTGCAAGACAGGTTCTGTGAATATGAGGACCATCGACTCCTCTCCCCTTAATTGTCATGGACAAAGTCATCTCAGCCAGTCTCTCCCTGAGATCCAGCGGGTGTGATTTATGGGAAATATAGTTCTTTGAGCCCCTGTGTCATGACTGCTAGCCAGGAAGAAGCATTCTGGGTTGTAAGGGGACTATATATCCTTCCAGTAGACCAGAGTGGGATTGGTAGCATCAAGGCTTCTCTGAAGGAAGTTACAGTCAGTTTACTCACTCTTTAACGTTTTTTCTTATGCAATAGCATTTTTTACCTTGTAAAGATTTTGAGGTGGACCTCCTGGCAGAAAAGCTGATCAGAAAGACTGGAAAGCAGAATCTCTAAGAGGAGAAGTTTAGCCATGATTATGGCTTTTATTTATGGTTTTTTTTTTGCTCTGCAGCATTCATTACTTATCATTGTGAAAGTGCATGCTGCTCTGTGGTACACGGATACCTGATGGCGTTCTGTAGTTGGCCTTTTTACTTTCTGTTTTGCCTCACTTTTTGTCCTTTTTTGACAGTCTGCAATTCTTCATCGTAGCCCCTTACCAACTTGTGTTTTAGTTGCTTTCATTTTTTTTTTCTTAATGCAACAACTCTGGAATTTGATCAAGTCATGATGTACTACTAAAGGCTGTGTCTACGTTACTCTGGAAGATTGATCCGCTCAGGGTCAATCTTCTGGGTTTGATTTTGTGTGTCTAGTATGGATGCATGAAATTGACATCTCAGGAGTTGCAGTCAACTCCTGTACTCCTTGTGAGACATGAGGACTAAAGGAGGTCAATGGGAGAAACTCCCATCGACCTTCCCCAGTGTAGACAGCCAAGTTAGCTAAGTGCAGATACGTTGATTTTTAGCTGTGCATTTGCCATAGTTAGAATTGCACGTCTGTGGTCGACTTACTTTGCCTAGTGTTGACGTATCCTAAGTTACCTAAAGTACCACTTAAGCATGATTATACAATATTGTACTGTCCACGCAAATGTGCATCAATGACCTCTGAAGTAAGATACATTTTCATTAATTATTGCTTTAGTTTTAGTTACTGCTTTTCATTGTTGGCTTGACAGCTAGCATTTTGCTTAGCCTTGTGGAAGATGTGATAGTAAGAGTCAGCATTCAATTCTGGAATACCATGTGGAGAGTTACATTCTGGCCAACCATGCCTGCACAAACTCACTGAAAGAATTCAAAGATTTCAAAGTCATTTTCAGAAATACACGGAGAATCTGCATTGCACTGGTGACATTCAGAAATGTTGCAGGTACAGTACAGGCAAACATATGGCTTGACTAACACGACAAGATCTCTTACTACAAGCAAAATCAGAAGCTTGAAATTGTGGCTGCATTAAAAACTTCTTGGTTTTAACAGCTGTCCATTCAACGGAATGTAGGAATGAAGATCCTGTGGTTAAAAAGGATTGTTATTTGGTATGCAGAGACATAATTGAGGTATTGCAAGACTCACACCTGGCAACACTTGTTACATAAAACTGTAGGTTACTAGCCAGAATACTTATCTGACCTTCTGATGGCTTATGTGCATTTTACTGCCTAAAGGGAAGGGTGATTCTTTTGTTTTCTTCTTCTCACTGACTGTTTGGATGGAAGAATATGGATCCTGGTAGATCCAATCCATTAGCTCAGCACTGCCACCAGCCTTACACGTGTCAAGCAGTATGTGGTGTGACTAGCACTTCATTTGCTCTGGTCAGGTCTATGGACTCATGTTTATAGGTATTAGCTGTGTTTCATTTTTCTCAGGACTGAATCGAAACATATTGAAATCTGTGGAAACACTTGCCTTGATTTTCAGTGGGAGTCAGCTCAGTCCCTTCCAGCATAGGCATCGATTTGACTGTTTATCAACAGACTTATTTCAGTTCTTTGAAAAGGAGATGAATAGTTTCAAGCAAACTTTCATTATGAAACTACTGACGGTGCCAGTCTGCATTTTGATCCTCTGTACAGCATGAAAACCAGCCTTTCCTGTCTCTCAATGAGTTCTACAGAAACGGGGAGCTGTTTCCCAGAAACAGATTGACTACTGTCACAGAAACACAAATTCCCTCAGTAATATGGGAATTAATCACATTTACCGTTCCTTGCAACTGAATGCACTTTCACAGTCAGCTGTAGTGCTGGGAAATATCACAGCTTCTTCTGGTAACTGGGCACATAAACTGAACACCCACAAAATGAATACCCATTCCTGGACCTGTGCATAACTGCAGTTTAACACTATCTTTTGTGTGGAAGATATATCCATAATACTTAGACATCTGTCAGGAGTTCTTATGGCAGTGCTTCTGAATCGACTTGTAAAAATGTGTCCACATTGCCTAGGCACACACCAGAATTTCTATGGAAACCTGGATTGGGTTGCACAGACTTCAGAAAACATAGATTATAATTGGACGTCTAGGCTGTGGTTTGCATGTACAGGTTTGATGTATAGACAGTGATGATTGCAAGGCTCAGTTTCTTTCATAACTTTGTCAACACGGAGCCAAAAACAGTTTTTATAAAAAGATCCTCTTGCCCTCGGTTGATCCCCTCTCAAGGACTAATGCTTAAGGCATCTTGACTATGTGGATAAGATTTTGCATGCCGGCATGTTTTGAAGTAGGTAATCCTCCTGTGTTTGAGCACTGGAGAACTAGCAGCATAGCTGCTTCAGTGGCAAGTTATCCTAAATATTCCCATGCCTATTGGTGGAATTCTGGCTACATCTGCACAAACCATTCTCTTAACATGGAATCACAGGTGGGTGCTGGTTTCAGGAAGTCACTATTTAATGAGCGGGGCTTCTCAGCCCTCCTCCTCACAGAGGTGACAGCAAGTTGCATTAGTCTCCTGTAGAGGGGATGTGTGGAGGCAGTATCATGATGAAGTAAAAGGAGTTGCTTATTGGCTGTTACTCTTGCTTTCCAAATGTGTTACATCACAGAGACATGTTGTGACCCCTTGTTTCCGAGCCAAGCTACTATTATGAGGTAGAGGCAAGAAGGGAACTGAAACAGGTGGGGTTTTATACCTTAAGTCTCTGTCGTGTTGTAATCAATGCTATTGCATGCAAGTGCCACATGCGGCTCATTGCTTGCCCTATGACTGTGTTACGAGGCACGTGGTTCCTAAAGTGTGCTTCTGTATGAAGTAGTGCCACTTTACAGAACAAGAGTTATGATTGGTAAATAATCCTCTTTCACACACATTGAAACACCTTCTGTTAATTGCTTGTAACTGTACCAACTAGCTTGTCACAAATGGCATGTTCCCTATCTATCTTTGATTAAGTAAACCAGGTTATTAGCAATAATATACATACAAACAGCATGGGAGTGAAGATGTGAAGTGCCAGTATCACTGAAACAGAGACTGAAACAAATCAATAGGTGTAGTCCATGATTTATGTTGAATTTCTGGCACGTGATGAGTTCATTAGTTATCCTTTCCTGCACTGCTGTTTGTTTTAAATGCCTATTGGCCATGCACTTCCATACTGAAGGTGCCTGATACTTTATAAAGGGGTTAATAAATGATTAATGACATAAGCATGTTACAGACGAGAGAGGTATGTGATGGTAGTAATCACATCAGTAGGAGGTAGGATGATAGATGACTACAAATAACTCATCAGTCTATTGAACTTTCACAATTCTATAACCACGTATTGTTCATTCTTTATTGAAGTAGCCTTAATGTGAGGTGTGACTCTTCCAACACTATTTGATGCTGTTTATAGACCAGTTACTAAGAATTTAAATAGAATCCAGCAAATGCCTCAGCCTTCACTTAAATTTAGCTGCTAATAATGACTGAACAATTCAAACACAGGCCCAGAGAGATTGCATCCTCAGTGATGGCTTGCACTCTTTGTGCATTGTTTTTACTTTGATGTTTTAATATCCCATTATTAGCTTCAATATTCAATTGGTTGTAGAAAGTGTTGCTGCTTATGGTTAATGCTGTCCTTATCTGAGCACTGCTAAAACCATTTCAAGCAAGTGGAACAATAATATTTAGCAGTTTTAGTTTAAATTGCAACACTTTGCATTTTTTCTTTTTTTCGAGCCCTACAAAAAGAAAGATTCTGAATGTGAAAAACTGTTTATGATGAGGACAAAGGAACTTCATAACAAAAGGGCAAACCAGAGTCATTCAGTTGGAAAAAAAAAGATTGGAGTTGGGAAGTAGACATAAATTAATATGTGCTGTTTGGGGCAGTGACTGCCCTTTTGTTATATGCATATAAAGTGCCTCACACAACTGGGACCTGGTTCTTGATTGGCCTCACAAAAAAGATAATCATAATTATACATAAAACTCTAAATATGTGAGTGTTGGAAGGTCTGACACATGGTGTCACCTTCAATTCTTTGAAAACACCAAACGAAGAAATCGCTGACAATCCACAAAAAAGCATTCTTCATTTCCCATGCGTTATACGTATGCAAGCAAGGCCATCAGTTTTGTCTTACTTAAAACACATGGTAAGTAAGTTGTATGGGATACAAATGTCTCCCTGCACAGGGCAAAAGTAGGTTCATGACTCTTCCCTTCCTCCTGTCTTTTGTATATATAAAGGAAAATGTATATGGATAGAATACAAATTACAACAATTTGTTCTTCAAAGAAAAAAGCTGATGTTGCTTTTTTGAACTTTGCCTTTGGTTTTAGTGTAGAAAATCCTCCCACTGAAATAGAGTGGAAAGAATTAAACACCAGGATCCTGAATTTATTAGCAGTCTAATTCTTTCCATATATTGCAGAGGATGGAAATGCCAACTCCCAAAGCAATTATACATGTATAATGTTAAATGGAACATCTAGAAACCAAAACAAAATAGTTTTTTTCAGCAGGGAGCGTTTACATATATGTGTATAGGGTTAAGGGCCTTTATGTGACAATATAAAGAGCAAAAAAACAGTACTAGAGCAGCTTTATAATGGAGACCCAGTCTTTGACTATCCTTCTATCTTTTTTCTAGCAATAGTTAGGGTTATTGACTCTTAGTATGCGTGGTTAGCATAATTGTAGCTCTGAATGCAGATTGCATCGTGTTTACTATGGTTATAGGAGCGCTCCAGTGGCACAAATGACAGATAGTTTTCTGAATCCCAGAGAAAACCCAGGAGCAGTTATGCACTGAACTGCCATTTGTCTCTTCCTGCATGAATCATCAGTGGCTGGTTGTCTGAGGCAGGCAGGAGGCAAAGAGTCTGCTCCCACTCAGGTGTACAGAGGCTGCTCTTCCATTTATATTCTCAGGGATATACACCACCTCAAATAGAAAAGAGGGCTCGTGGAAGGAGCTTAGCCCCTGCTGCATCCATCCTGGCCCACAAATTGAGCTGGATACACAACAGAGCAGACAGCACCATTCTATAGTATGTACAGCATCAGTGTACAACAGGCCCCTCTGAGAGGCTACGTGTGTGGATAAACATCAGAATATTTAAAGATTCATTTTGTAAATTTTGACTTTTGCTCATCACTATATAGATTTACGTTCAGGACAATAGAATGAACTACAACCATTTTTCATAGGAATAGTTGACAGTGGCCATTGTGGCTCAGCGAATTTGCTTTTTAGGTAAGTGATTTAATTTTTTTTAGCCTTCCCCCACCTCTTGAATCAGAACTTGTGGAAAGAAACATTCCTGAGAATAAACCAAATGGCAGGGATTGAAGTAGAAGTCTAAAACTTCTGTTGTCGTCTTCAGTATAGTTTCAGGGACAAAATCTGTTCAAAACAGATATCTGTATTTTAATAATATAGCTGGAGGTCTCAAACAAACATGAGAGGGCGTAGCTTTTGATTATGTTGAAGGTGCAACGTTTTCAGATCTTTTAATGCTGCTTCTCTTACCACACACATAGTAACTCTTTTTTGCTTGTGTTGAGACTTGAAATTCTAATGATTTTATCTTAAAAAATGGGTGGGTGTTGGAATTCCCATTTTGCTGGTAAAGCAGCATTTTGCTTCAGAGATCAACATAGGGATCAGTTTATCAGGTTCTTCAGTATAATTGCAAGAAGAGTAATCTGCAGTATCAATGGTTCACTCTTTACTCAAAAAGCATCAATATTCTGGTCTGTGTCCTTCCAAAAATAGTGAATTTTCTGATTTTAGTCACTGTATTTCCAATAAAACATTTTCATGATTGAGTCCCAAACTTCAAGAGCTTAGCTCTCCGTCAGAAAAATGAGCTCATGAACCCCCACTGCTACACAAGCAGTCATTCAAAGTAGGTTGTGCAGGTCATTGTAACATATTTCCTCTCCTTTCCGACATACTTGCATGAGCAGTGGCTAAATACTGAAATCTCAAGTATTCTTGGCATTTGTGTTGCCACTCGTTGTATCAAACGGGGCATTTAATACTCAGAACAGTTGTCTCAGGCTTTCTACACATTCAGGCGTTAGTGATCAGTTCTTCTCATGTTGTGTTTAAGGGTTTCTGGAAACCTCTAACAGTTAGAGACTCCAGAGAATAACCCTCTTGTGTACTTGGTGGATTAAGTGGGAGCATGTGCCACACTTTGGACTTTTTTAAACTACAACTGTAGGGCAGAGGAAAAGTCTGGATCTTTTCCCTGAGGAGGCAAGAGGACTATGCTTGTTTCATGAACAGATCACAGCCAAGCGTGGCTGTAAGATTCTGGAAAGATTTTGAGCAAGCTTTTGCACTTGCTGACATGACAGAGTCTTATCAGGTATGTTTAGGCTTTCGTATGAGTGTTATGATTTTATTTTTTACGTAGCCTTTTTGTTTCTTATATTTCTGCTTGCTGTCATTTGACTCCTGGATCTTTTCTTGGTATGCTCCAACTTGCTTTCCTCTACAAACAAACCTAAGTGATGAGTGTTAAGTGGAGCTGCATTCTCCAATAAGGTGTGGTGGTCCTTTGGGGATAGAGGATCTGAGAATGGAAGCTGCTTAGAGGGCTCAAGCAACAAAGTAAAGACACAACTGGGCTTGCAGAAGCCTGGTTTGTGTTGTCATACTTTGATAGTGTTTGGAAACTGACCCACAGCAGACAGGTGCGGCTTCCTCTTGTTTAGGGGAACTGATGCAAGGTACTTCCCAATCATGGATACAGCTGCAAAGCATTACAAATTTACAGGTAAAAAAGTGATACAGACATGCTGCCAGATGGTGTATGCTGGAGATACAATTTACAGAAAGCAGCTAATATAGTCATTGGGTGGAGCAAGGTTTTTTTAAATAGAGGATGTGGTGAAAAAGCTTAAATTCAAGAGTCGTGCTGTTAGGGCTGCACTCGATGACTCCATTGATGGGACTGAGTTTTAACAATTTTCTAGGGAAACCATCTACAGGACTAACATAATGCCTCCTCCGCATACTCCAGCCCCTGGAGGGAGGATTAATGAGAAACATTACAAAGTTGATCTTGCAGGATTTTCTGGGCCCTCTGTTCCCATCAGGTAGGTTTATCCATGGGATTGTTGATTCTGGTCCTTATTATATAATTTTTAATAGTACAGTCTTCCCCTGCCTTACAAGGGTAATTCATTCCTGAAAAACCCCTCTTAGGGCGAATTCTGATAAGTAGAAAAAGTAATTAATATTAATGTCAATGTGAAAAAATTTTATGCATTCCTGAGCCCCAGAATTTACACCCATTTATGCTAAAACAACACCAAATCTCATTAAAATGAACATAATTACTTCAATAGTTAACATTAGTTATCGTAACACAACATAACAAGGCATTTTCCCTTCATTAATTACTCTATAAGATGGCTGTTTACCTGCTTTCGGGGGGCTGTCCCAGGTGCAGAGACAGGGCTGCGAGGGGAATGCCTGGGAGGGGGGCGCAAAGCTGGGTAGCTGCCCATGGCTGCAGAAGCGGGGCCAGTGCAAGTGGGTGGGCAGGGCAGAGCACGGCACTGGGAGGCAGCCCGGCCTGAGCACAGCTTAGGTTAAGTTGGGAGGGGGCAGTGCCAGGGCTGCCTGTGCGGGGAGCTAGGCAGGCACAGGGAGCCCCCGGCTGGCGAGGGGCAATGCCTTACTCGTACGGGGCTCTGCAGTGGAGAGGCCCCACCGGCGGCCGAGGCGGCAGCATCAGGCAAGCCAGGCGCTAAATGGGATGGAACGCTTCAGGTGGCGAGTGGCGCCTAAGGCATAGCTGCGCAGGGGGAGCCCCTAGCTGCCGGGGGGGTGAGTGGCAGCAGCGGGGCTGGGATGGGCTGCGCACCAAGCATCCATGTCTCGCAGAGCGGCGTGATCTACTGCTGGGACTCGGATGAGTCTACCTCCCCGCACCATGCCGCCGCCTCTTTGTCAAGACTGACATGGCCAACTCCTTCCCCTCGGTGCTCGCCTACCAGAGCCGCCAGCCTCTGCCTGGCCCCAGCCTGTGCCACGAGGAGGGCAGGGAGCCCATGTCTGCTGGCCAGGCCGGGGTGCGCCGCTGCTGCAGCACTGAGGTGGAGACCCAGACCAGCCACAGCAGTGTCAAGGTAAAGGTGGCGGTAGGCTGAGGTTCCCGGGGTGGCGACTCCATGGGTGGGCGCCTGCTGTGGCCGGCCGGGGACTCCGGGAAACCACTGCCGGGCACTGCAGAGAGATGTGCTGGGTGGGCAGCCATTGCTTGGAGCCATGGCCTTTCCCCTGCTGCAGGGCGGCCACATGCTGCTGAGGCACACGAAATCCAAATCAGTCCTCATAAATGCGAAGAAATGCCTTGTAAGCCAAAGTAGGGGTATTAAATGAAACTTCTTGTAAAGTCGAATTCTCGTAACCCAAATGGGGGTATCTTAGGGAATGATTGTATGTACTAAAATGTACAGAATTTTCCCTCCATTAGTGAAGCGCATGGAAGCATAGAGAGAGTCTGATTTCTTCTGTGGAACTCAAAATGTATGTGGGTTTTCATCTTACATTATATGTTTCCTCAATCCACATCATGGGTAACAAGAGATTCTTAATAATGAGTATAAATGATCTGACACAGAATCATGGAAAAGCAAATAATGAAATGTACATGTATTTGAAATGATATTAAAGAAGTTAGGGGACATTCAGTGCACAAGACACAATTTTCATCAATATCACCCTATGCTGAGGAATTTTCTGATGGCTCTAAATGTTCATGTCCTTAACATGTTTACTTTAATACAATCTTAAATCCTTTTTTGAAAAGGGCCAGGTGTGTTTGGGTAGCTTTTTACTCTAAGCGGTGAATTTGTTCCATTAGCAGAAATGTTTTTGCACCTGGAACTGGGCAGTGAGAATCAACCTCCTCTGCATAAGAAAGAATCACTCTTGTTTCTTTCTGCTCTGCTTTTCAAATTCTGAATAGTTGCAGGAAAAGCCTTGGGAATAAATAAATAAAATGTGTTTGTTTAAGGGTTGCAAAATATTTCCCTTTTATAGGGATTGTTTGTTTGTTTGTTTGTTTTTGCAACACATTAATGATCTTCAAGAAAATGAAACCAGAGACCAGGCAATAATTTGTGTATGGATTTCTTCAGCATATGATCCACCGGTTTAGATTTCTGATGTGATTTTTGCACATAAATATTTCCCTTGTCTCAATATTTGGCTCTTCTTTCCTATCTTTTAGTTTTTGAGATCCACTTCTTTTTGGTTCAGCTTTGCTGAAACAGTAATGTTGAAACCTGTAAAATGGCTCTGATTTTTTCCTTTCATCTTCTCCCTGAATCAGCATCTTCAAAGAGAGCCAAACGTTTGGAACTTTTCTTTAGCAAAACAAAGGAATAAAGAGCAATATCCCTCCTCCCAAAATACAGCTGAGGCCTTCAGCCTCCTGTGAGAAGCCAGTGCTGAGGTGAGTCAATCACATAAGGGGGAGTGAAATGTGAGGAGCAGACAGGCACTACTGGGTTGGGTAGAAGAGGGCTTGGCCTACCACAAAAAGCATTGAATAACTAGCCAGAAAAAGAGATTGGGCCAGATCTTCTGCTTGTGTGAGTCCTCAGCTCTGAAGCAGGTGGAGCTGTGCGAGTCTGCACTAGTAGAGGACATGCCTAGAGTGTTTACTTACTCTATAGGCACACATCTGTGACAGTGCCTGGCTTGCTGCTGTGGTTCCTTTCAAGAGCAACTCTGAAGTGCACTTGGGTGTTGCCAGTGGGGCTGACAGCCACTGCGGGCTCTGGAGCAAGGTGTGCATGTGGGGGGTCCCGCTCTGTGCCCTGGAAGGTGAGGGGTGTTGAGTGGAAGGGGCAGGGCTGAGGGAAGTCAGCTCACAGACCTGCCTGGCACACAGCCCTGGGCCCTCCTGCCCCCCAGCTCTTAGAGGCACAAAGGTTCTTTTGTGGTGTTTCAAAGGGGCCTGGGGCTCTGGCTGCTCCCACAATAGCAGCAGCAGTGGCAGGGAGTGCCAGATCCCTGTGCAGTTGCTCCCCTTGCCTTCCTTGTAGGCAGGCCTGGGTGTTGGAAGTTGTATCTGATCCTTTCCCCTCTGAACTTCTCCCCTTTAGGGCCTTATGCTGGGAGTTCTTGCCAGTTAAATTCTTTTCACACTGATATTCTTCACAAAGGGAAGTTGACTCCTTTTTGGTATATATTCTCTTACACACCCACACACCTCCTAGAACTGGAAGGGACTTCTGGAGGTCATCAAGTCCACTCTCCTGCCCTCTCAGCAGGACCAAGCACCATCCCCGATATCTATTTGCCCCAATCCGTAAATGGCCTCCTCAAGGATTGAGGTCACAACCCTGGGTTTAGCAGGCCAATGCTGAAACCACTGAGCTATCCTGCTGGAAGGAGCATGTGCAGTAATACCACTCACTGATGTTACCAGAACAAAAATGCAGGAGAACTTGCCAAGGTTTCTGGCATCTGCCCTGAGGACCTGGCCATCTCTGCACATTAGTGCTGCCTAGTGGAGTAAAAACAAGGAGAAGTCCTGTGGCACTTTATGGACTAGCAGGTATTTTGGAGCATAAGCTTTTGTTGGCAAAGACCCGTTCTTGTTTTTGTGGATACAGACTAACACAGCTATCCCTCTGATACTAGTGGAGTAGGAGGTTTCTTAGTGTTTTTACCTGTCTGCTAGACAAAGAGAGTGTCCGTTTGTCCAGAAATGTCTCCTGTTGGGGGCCATTTGGAACAAGTTAGTGGTTTTAGGTATATGATATGGAGGTTACATACTTCCACTGCTCATGATTTTTGAATACCTGTTAAGGGCTACGTCTACACATGAACGCTACATCGAAGTAGCTTATTTCGATGAATAACGTCTACACGTCCTCCAGGACTGGCAACGTCGACGTTCAATGTCAACGTTGCACAGCACCACATCGAAATAGGCGCTGCGAGGGAAGATCTACACGCCAAAGTAGCACACATCGAAATAAGGGTGCCAGGAACAGCTGCAGACAGGGTCACAGGGCTGACTAGCGCTGCAGAGGCAACAGCTAGCTGCTCCCTTAAAGGGCCCCTCCCAGACACACGCAGCCTGCACAGCACGCGGTCTGCAGAGCCATAAGCACGCACACCTTGAGCGACGCAGTCATGGACCCCCAGCAGCAGCAGCAGCAGCCAGAGGTCCACCCAGCCACCCCTGCAGGAGCAGTGCTCGCCCTGCTCCATGCCATGCAGGAGGCAGCTGAGCACCTCCTTGCCACAGAGGAGGAGCTGCCTGCAGGGGAGGAAGACGCAACCCCCAACCCTGCAGCACCCCCCCGCCCGCCGCACACGCCACTGGCTGTGGAGCTACCCCATGAGCACCAACTGGTGGGAGCGGCTGGTGCTCGGAGAGTGGGACGACGACTGCTGGCTCCAGAACTTTCGCATGAGCCGGCAGACATTTCTGGAGCTATGCCAGTGGCTCACCCCCGCACTCAGGCACCAGGACACTGCCATGCGGCATGCCCTCAGTGTCGAGAAGCGGGTCGGCATCGCTGTCTGGAAGCTGGCCACTCCAGACAGCTACCGATCTGTGGGCCAGCAGTTTGGCGTCAGCAAGGCCACCGTCGGGGCTGTCCTCATGGAGGTAAGAGGACCCACGGGGGGAGGGGGAGGCAGCCCTGGCAGGGGAGGGGAGGGGGGCCCTGGCAGGGGAGGGGAGGGAAGGGGAGGGCCACACACACCCTGCACACCCCTCATTGGTGCTCTCCCATGTGCTTCCCCTGCAGGTCGTCCACGCCATCAACGCCTTGCTCCTCCACAGGCTCATGAGGCTTGGGGACCCGGATGCCGCCATGGCGGGCTTTGCCACCCTGGGCTTCCCCAATTGCTTCGGGGCTCTGGATGGGACTCACATCCCCATCCGCGCCCCGGAACACAGTGGAGGATGCTACTTAAACAGGAAGGGCTACCACTCAGTGGTCCTCCAGGCCTTGGTGGACAGCCGGGGCCGTTTCCTGGACATTTATGTGGGCTGGCCTGGCAGCACCCACGACGCCCGGGTATTCCGGAACTCGGGCCTGTGCCACCAGCTGGAGGTGAGGACCTACATCCCCCAGCGGGAGATCCCTGTGGGGGACACCACTATGCCCCCCTGCATCATCGCAGATGCGGCATGCCCCCTCCGGCCCTGGCTCATGCACCCGTACACGGGCCATCTGTCTGCCCGCCAGGAGCGCTTCAACCAGCGCCTGAACCACGCGCGCCAGGTGGTGGAGCACACATTTGGCCGCCTCAAAGGGCACGGGAGGTGTCTCCTCACCCGCCTTGATGCGGGCCCCACCAACATCCCCCAGATTGTGGGCGTGTGTAGCGCCCTCCACAACCTCATGGAGAGCAAGGAGGAGGCCTTCTTTCAGGGCTGGGCTGTGGAGGCCGGCAGGGCCGATGTGCAGCCACCCGCTGCCCCCAGTCGCCAGGTGGACCCCGAAGGGACCCGGGTCCGGGAGGCCCTGCGGGCCCAGTTCGATGAGGCCGCGGGGTGAACGCTGGCAGGCCCCCTACTGCCCTCCCCATCCTCCACAACACTCCCTGCCCCTACACCCACACCACAGAGCACCCAAGAGCACCCCTCCCCCACTTTTCTTGTAAATAAAAGCAGACAGGTGTTCGTCAACTCAAATATCTTTAGAACTCTTATTATTATTATCAACAAGACTAACTATTTACAGGGAAAATATAACATATATATATATATATCTATATATATATATATATCTATATATATATATATCTATCTATCTTATAAATAGGGATAAGATGGAAGGGGAAGACAAGGAAGGGGAGAACTATTTACATGGGGGGGTAAGGATCAGCATTGTAACGGGTCAAATATACAAACTATTTACAACAAACAAAATTAAAACTGGGGGGAATGTATACAAAGGGGGAGGGAGGGGCACGTCCTGGGCCCCACACCCCTAAAGTCCAGCGCTGGGAGTGGGCGGCCGAGATCCCCGCCTCGGCCTCAGCCCTGGCCAGGGCTGGCTGGGGGCCGGGCAGACCAGGAGATACGGCCGGCGAGTGTCAGCTGGCCCCAGGTCCCCCTCGGCAGAAGGGCCCTTGGTGGCAGGTGGTGGTGCGATGGCAGACGGCGCAGCGGGTGGAGCAGCGAGTGGAGCAGCAGGTGGAGCAGGCAGGGCAGGCACAGCGGCAGCTGGCGCAGCATGGGGGGCCAGGTAGTCCACGATATGGTTGAAGGTCCACATGTAGGCCCCCCATGCCTCCTGGCACCAGGCCAGCGCCCGCTCCTAGAGTTGGAGGCGACGCTCCTCCACCTGCAGCCGCTGCTCAGCGACCTCCAGCTGCCGACGGTGGAGGGCCAGCAGCTGGGGGTCCATTGCCGTCGGCTGGTGGTGCTGGGTCCACCGTCTTCCCCGCCGTGGGGCTGGTCGGTCCTCCGCCATGGGGCTGGCCTGGAGTGATGGCCCCGGAGGGCTGTCCAGGACCACTGATGCCTCACCGGTGCTCTCCGGTCCTTCCGATAGTGCAGCTGCGGAACACAGGAGTGGGGGAAGAAGAGTGGAGACAGCTGTTAGTGTGGGCCCCGAGCCGTGGCCCTTGTCCCCCAACCCCTCTGCTGCAGGTTCCCCATCCCTGTCCCCGGGAGATGCTACTGTGATGGGGTTCAGGGGTCCCCCTGCACTGCACCCTGTCCGCTGGCAGGAGTGACTCTCACTCAGCAGGTACAACAGGAGGTTTATTAGGCAACAGAGGCTCAGTTTCCCACAGAAGTGACAGTATAGCAGTCAGAGACAGTCCTTCCAACCCATCCTGGGGAGAAGACCCTGAGGGGTGCCCCTCTGGGGTGTACCTTTCCCCCTCCTCAGGCTGGCTGCCTTCTAGCTCTCCCTTCCCCTAGCCTCTAACTGCCGCCCCCGATTCAAACCCAGCTCCGCTCCTCTCTCCTCTTTGTTCAGAGCAGAGGTGTAACCTGCCAGTTGTAGCCCCAGGGTCATCCTTAGCCACCGGGAGCTATTCAGCTTGTTTCTAATACGTAGCCTGAGTCTCGCATTTGCACTCCCCCCACTCCATCACATGCTGCTGCTGCTGCTGCTGCTGCTGCTGGGTGTCCCACCCCCTCCCCCTGGGGGACCTAGAGGTTCCGCTCCCCCCAGCCCTGAGGGGACGTGCCACTGCTGTCCTTGGGGCCATGGTCATCTGGGCATGTGGACGGCCCTGGTCATATCTATTACCCCCGCCCTTCAACCCCGGGGGTGTGCACCGGGGGGGGTACATACCTGATGGTCCACTCCCACGGTCGGGGGACACCCGGGGGGCGGACGCCCGGCTGGAGCTCCTGGATGGAAGGATGATCCTCAGGCCGGCGTCACTGGAGGAGGACTCCCCCTCCTCCTCCTCCTCCTCCGCTGGTGCCCCGGGGGTGGGCTTCTGGGGGGGCCCCCGTGGTGCGGGGCTTGCCTCCGGGGCGGACTCCACCTCCGGGGCCTGCTGGGGCTCCTCGGCCGAGGTATCGAGAGTGGCTGGAGGGGAGGAGGTGTGCCGGGGGCCCAGGATGTCCCTGAGCTCCCTGTAAAAGGGGCAAGTGATGGGGGCAGCCCCAGATCGGCCGGCCGCATCCCAGGCCCGGGCATAACCCTGCCACAGCTCCTTCACTTTACTGCGTACATGATCCGGAGTGCGGGCAGGGTGACCCCGGGCGGCCAGGCCCTCAGCCAGCCGAGTGAACGCATCCGCATTCTGCCTCTTGCTCCCTATTACCTGGAGCACCTCCTCCTCGCTCCAGAGCCCCAGCAGGTCCCGAAGCTCGGCCTCCGTCCAGGAGGGGCCCCGCTGACGCTTCCCCGCCTGTCTGCTGGGCTGGGAGCCCTGGCTCCCCTTGGGGGGGTCCCCTGGGGGTGTTTAGGGGGCTGGTGTGTGGCCATTGCAGCTGGGGGCGGGTGTCTGTCGCGGCTGAGGGACGTGCAGGCTGGCCGTGTGTCTGGGCTGCTGCCTGCATGTTCTCTCAGCTTCCTGCACAGGAAGGGAGGGGGCGGGGAGCTTTAAGGGGCCACTCCACGCGGCCACCATCGAGCTCAGGGGCTGCAGAGAGTGTCTGTCAACCCCGCAGCTGATGGCCGCCATGGAGGACCCCTCAATTTCGATGTTGCGGGACGCGCAACGACTACACGGTCTCTACTTCAACGTTGAACGTCAAAGTAGGGCGCTATTCCCATCCCCTCATGGGGTTAGCGGCTTCGACGTCTCACCGCCTAACGTCGATGTTAACTTCGAAATAACGCCCAACATGTGTAGCCGTGACGGGCGCTATTTCGAAGTTAGCACCACTACTTCAAAGTAGCATGCACGTGTAGATGCGGCTAAGGAGAGTTACAAGGAGGAGGGAGAGAAGTTGTTCTCCTTGGCCTCTGAGGATAGGGCAGGGGGCAGTGGGTTTGGAGTGCAGCAAGGGAGGTGTAGGTTAGACATTGGGAAGGACTTCCTAACTGTCAGGGTGGTTGGACACTGGAATGGATTGCCTGGGGAGGTTGTGGAGTCTCCATCACTAGAGATTTTTAATTGCAGCTGGGGGCGGGTGTCTGTCGCGGCTGAGGGACGTGCAGGCTGGCCGTGTGTCTGGGCTGCTGCCTGCATGTTCTCTCAGCTTCCTGCACAGGAAGGGAGGGGGCGGGGAGCTTTAAGGGGCCACTCCACGCGGCCACCATCAAGCTCAGGGGCTGCAGAGAGTGTCTGTCAACCCCTCAGCTGATGGCCGCCATGGAGGACCCCGCAATTTCGATGTTGCGGGACGCGCAACGACTACACGGTCTCTACTTCGACGTTGAACGTCGAAGTAGGGCGCTATTCCCATCCCCTCATGGGGTTAGCGGCTTCGACATCTCACCGCCTAACGTCGATGTTAACTTTGAAATAACGCCCAACATGTGTAGCCGTGACGGGCGCTATTTCGAAGTTAGCACCGCTACTTCAAAGTAGCGTGCACGTGTAGACGTGGCTAAGGAGAGTTACAAGGAGGAGGGAGAGAAGTTGTTCTCCTTGGCCTCTGAGGATAGGGCAGGGGGCAGTGGGTTTGGAGTGCAGCAAGGGAGGTGTAGGTTAGACATTGGGAAGGACTTCCTAACTGTCAGGGTGGTTGGACACTGGAATGGATTGCCTGGGGAGGTTGTGGAGTCTCCATCACTAGAGATTTTTAATTGCAGGTTAGATAGGTACCTATCAGGGATGATTTAGATGGTGTTTGGTCCTCACAAGTGAGCTGGGAACTGGACTCGATGACCTCTTGAGGTCCCTTCCAGTTCT
Organism: Carettochelys insculpta; assembly: GCF_033958435.1. Classification (NCBI taxonomy): domain Eukaryota; kingdom Metazoa; phylum Chordata; order Testudines; family Carettochelyidae; genus Carettochelys; species Carettochelys insculpta. The sequence goes on along the minus strand of NC_134140.1, from coordinate 125,650,093 downwards.
AGTGTTCTGTGATATTTCTGGACCCAGTTCTGCTCTCTAATCCTATGCAATCTTGTGGAAACTATATGACATCTAAGGACAGAATGGGGCTTAAGAAACAATTCCTGCTCTCACTTACACCACATGTGACCTTCGTGAAGTCAAGGAATTTAATGGCATGTCAATCAAGGAAGATTTCTGCCCACAGGGTGTATTATTATTATATAATATGGAGACTTGAGTCAAGATTGGGGTTTCGATGTCCAGGGCTTTGTATATGTAGCACGGTCTTTGTGGCCGTCTGTACGTGTTCTAGCTTTTTTGAATTCACATGTGTAGAACTGAGTTTGCTGAAGTATATAACTTTTCAAGTAATGAAAACTAAAGACGAATAGCGCAAGACTTAGTGATGTGCCTCGCCACAAGAGGAGGGAGTTGACCCGGTGCATGCACACAGCTCATTCTGTTGGCATGCAGCGGCTGTGGTTTACTATCTGTAAGTCATCCAAGTAGGGAACAAGTGTACTGTAATCAACTAAATAAAAAGCAGCCCTTCATATTCTACCATTATACTACTTCGCTGGAAATTAAGCCTTCTCTCCACTGTCACGAGAAAAGAGTCTGTGGGTGTTGGCCTAACTCCGCTTCAGAGGCCCCTTTGAAAATCAACTTGAGTTCTTTTTTGGAGACTCTGTACATGAGATGATGCCACTTTTGATTTTTATCAGCAACTCCATATTCAGCCAGTGTTTGTGTTTGGTCAGGCAGTGAAAATTGTAGGTGATGAGGCTCTTCCACTGAAGCACTGTCTAGACATGTTCTGGGCAGAGAGGAAGGGAGACTGCTACCGGTGTTGCCACTTAACCCTCGAGTCCTGCTGTCTCTTCAGCCTTTCCTGCAAAAGTGTCTCATCTGTGTTATGTTTGGACTCAGTGCAACAATTCCTTTCATTAAATGGAAGGTGCTGCTCCAACAGGCACTTTTCATTCGTGAGGCCTGTGCATCTGAGCATGAGCCACTGCAGGCAGAGATGTACAAGACTCCAGGGGCTTGTTCTAGAGAGGTCCTCAGCAACCTCAGATCTCATTGAAGTAAATGGAGGTTGTGACAGCTCAGCACCTGTAGGGATCAGACCCTTTTACTTACAATTTCAGAGTGTCTAAAACTTTGTCTTCCCAGCTCAGTACTCTCACACTCACTAATTCTGTCAAGTATTTCTTTTACTCCTGCAGTTTTGTCCTGGTGCCTTGGTAAGTGCCTGTTTTCTGGTTCACATTTTTACAAAAAAATCTTTTTTTCCCTTCCCAGTCTTGCCACTTGAGCTGCTCTGAACCACTCTGGTATTGAATTCAGCTGTCATATTCTGCTCTCTCTTTCTCCTCTCCTCCCCCGGTACCTATAATCTAATCCTGTGAGTTGCTGAGAGCCGTCAGCTTCACTTGAAGTGTGCGCAACACTACGCAGGTTTGGGCCCACAGTGAGGGAATTTAGTCTGGTAGAAATTCCTATTGTTCATTTGAATTGTTTGTGGAGATGTTGTGTAGATGCTTTTAATTTGGAGCTACCTGGAACTCCATTCCAGGATAAATACTAATATTGCATTTTAAAGGGAGTGGTGTGAGGCCATGAGCCTGTGGTGGAGTGCAGGTCAGCTGCTTTCTGGAACCAATCCATGCTAGTGTTGCTTTCCCAGTGGAGACCTTGGGTAAATGTGGGTAGTGAACCTTGGGTTTAGGCAGTCTTCTGCACGCTTACTAGAAGTGTGTGAATTACAGAAACCACTTATTGCCACTATACGGCATACCTAGCCAAAATTAGATTAAATTTAATGTAATGTTTTCCTGGCAGTGGGATATCACTCTTACTACTATGCAATTTAAATGGCAAAATAATAATTCATTTTAGGATCTGATTTCTCTGCTGCCCCTAATTTATTCAGTTCCGGAGTTTCACGCAGGGTGAAATTTATATATTTTGGGCTATGGTGCAGAACACAGACGTAAGAGGCGTGTGCACACACAAGCCCTCCCCTTAGTTTAACACATCTGTAACTAGTTAAGTTTAGCTTCCTCTGGGTTCTTAACTATACAGTATCTCTGTATAATGGACAGTATGGAATATTTTATCTTGACCTAAAATTAAGGAGTCTTTGCGAATTGTATCAGAACCATTTAAATAGAACAGAATGGGAAGTGGTTTTCCTAGCCCGCAAAATGTTTGAGATTTCCAAAATTTTTCCCATTTTTCATTGGGATGAAACAAAGACCTTATGAAACTTCTTGTGTTTAAACAAAATCCCCAGTATGGCAGCCCACCTAAGAATAGCTGTAATGGGGTGTCGTCTACTCCTGTTGGGTAGTAAGGACCAGTGACAAGGCAATCCTTGCGGAGTGTCCCTTTAAGTCCTAGGACTGTGAAGAAGGCAGAGCTAGGTGTTGGGAAGGCAGAACATGGTCCCAGGAGAAGAGGTCCTTGGTGGGGTGAAAAAACGACTACTCTTTCTTTAAAGTCTGAGGGTCTGGGGCCAGGAGCATGGTGGACTTGAAGTGGCAGGCTCCCCTGCCGTCCACCCCAACTGGTCGGACTAGCTCTGGGAAGAAGACTGTATATGCTGTCTTTTTTCTGCAGAGCAAGAGGGAAAGTCTGTCTGCTGTGTCCCTCAACCCCCACCATGAGGGTGAAAGGACTGAATAGGAAAAAGGGCCAGCAGGAGGAGACGCTGGGTGAGGCTCTGCAGCTGGCCTAAATTACAACCCCAGCTCCGGGAAGGAGAGCTGGAACAGAGGGCAGAAGACTATTCCAGCCAGGTAGGTCTCAGAACGGTGGAATTTGGATTTTGAAGGCATTATTTGGATTGTTGTTGCTTCTGTTTGTGGATTTATAAATGGGACATGATTCTAATCTCACTGATATAAGTCCACTGATTTCAGTCAAGTTACTCCAGGCTTACAGTTGTGCGAATGAGATCAGACCCTGATGTTCTTTCCTGAATTGCCACTGGCCTGCCCTTTCTCTCAGAATTGCACTATACCAGAACTATTCCGGTATGTTACTAGTCTAATTAGCTTTGAGTCCCACACCTGTGCATTAGAACGGGGAGGTCATATCTGTTAAGAGACAGCGCTCTTGTCCTGTCAGCTGTTGTTGTTTGTTCTGCCTGTTGGTCTCTCCGCTAAATGCTTATGTTCAACGTCTTTCTGAGGTGTGAGATTTAGTTGTAAAAATGTATAACCTTTTTTTGGCATTGTGTGTATGTTGCAGTGTTGCGCTAGGAGTACCACTTCAGAAAGCACATATTGTATACTTTCATATTTCTCTTTTAAGAGAGAAAAAAATTACCTCGTATGGTAATACTTCTCCTCATGCTCGTTCTTAGCCCAGAGGAACTTTCTTCAGTGAGGGTGGTTAATTAATAGTTCTCTTTGATCACCCATTATGGAACAAGATGTGTCTAGTCTTAGATATTGTGCCAGATGTCTTGCTAGAAACAATCCTTTAATAGGCCAGAGTGTACTTTTATCTAGTAAGTTGTACTCTGAGATGGTTGTAATTTGAAACACAATCAATAAAACAGTGATTTTTTTTAACCCCTAAAACTCTCAGATGTAAGAGAACAAGGTGAGATATGCAGGTAAATTAATTCACCTGCAGTCCCTCTTCCTCTCCACAGCAGCTGCCTTACTGCCCTCTCTTCACTAGTCTATCCCATTCTTCCCTCCTACCTGAGAGCCCTCCCCTCTGACAAGCTATAGAGACCTCCCTGAAGCTCTCCACTTGCCAGGAAGCCATGCTTCTTGAGTACTTTGTCTTTGACACAGACATGCCTCATTGCTTGTATGTACTCTGGAGTCTTTTCTCTCCACTGCCCCACTTGGGGTTCCCCTGCATATGCATAATATACCTTTTTACTGCTTCAGAGTAGGAGCAATGGCTTAGAAGTAGGAGTTGGAAGATGCTGTGGCTCTCATTTTGGGGGTTGGAAATGGAGCCTTGACCTGGCCCTTCCTAGCTCTGTGATCTTTAGATAGCCTTAGGGGATCCCAGGAAACAGTCCAGTTCTAAGGTGCCTAAGGTTTCAGATTTGGCCAATGCTTGAAGAGTTAAAAGGGAATTACCCAGGATGGTGTAGGTTCAGTCTAAATGCTTTCTGGGGGGAACCTATGATTTTAGGAAACTAAGTGAAAAGCTTTTTAGCTATAACTTTGATACGATGTTCCTGCTTATGGCATTCAAGTTGTATTCCTGGTGTCTAGTTACATTCCTTTCTTGAAGGCCCTGGTGTATTTTTAGTGGCAAAACTGATACTTTTGTAAACCTGAGAGAAGCAAGGATCATGGTTTGACCCTTTCTTACTGATACCAAAATAAAAGTGTTGGAGGCAAGAGACCCTAGCAGTTTCAGTTCTTCCGAAAGGATGCCACTTATCTGTGGGATGGCTTGAGAGGTTAGGGAAGGGTTCAGGCTGGCAACGTTATTTGAGCAGCAGAAAGGTATAGGAAAAATGTCTGGACGCTGTAGACTCAAGCAGGAAGGTTTATTATGCACAGCTGGCAGAGTGCCACTTCACCTGTCAGGCTCAGTGGGGTACTGTCAAGCAGTGAGTTACAATTGATTATATAGGATGCCAGTGGGCAGAGAGAAGTGATGGAGAGGAAGTTCTTGAGTCACTGGGTAGGTGCTAGCAGCAAGACAAAGTGAGCAATAATCTAAAAGGTTACACAATGACTCCACCCATAATGCACATCAAAATTTTATCTAGTACACAGGTGGTTTTCCTCAAAAGTTTACTTAAATGATGCATGCATTAAATTCTAGTTAAGTTTTTAAATTCTAATCACCTTCCCAGGAGTAATGATGACTGATGAAATGGGTCTTTGCCCACGAAAGCTTATGCTCCAATATGTCTGTTAGTCTATAAGGTGCCACAGGACTTCTTGAGTTTTAAATGCTTCTGTGCATCTTCTGGTGTTCTCTCTACTTCTGAAAAATGGAGGAATCCTATAGCACCTTACAGACTACCAGATTTATTAAGGCATAAGCTTTTGAGGGTTTTCCCTTCCCATCGGGTGAAGTTGGTTTTACCTGTGAAAGCTTATGTCTTAATAAATCTGGTAGTCTCTAAGGTGATACGAGACTCTGCCTTTTTTTTTTTTTTTTTTTAATTGATACAGACTATCCCTCTGAGGTCTCTTTACTTCTAGTGGTGGATGATCAACATATCGCGGGAGTTATGATCTTGTGGTTAAAACGTTACTCAGTGTCCCAATCACAGGACAGCTATTGGAGATGATATAGGAATAACCCAAAGAACTCACTCTGATCAGTTGTTACTAAGCATTGTAATCAGTTGAAGGAAATGGGTATCTCTGCTTGTTTTGGTGAACAGTGGTAGTATGCATTGCATGAATGATGGTATTTAACTAGTTTTGCAGTGGTCTTGGGGCTAGGAGCTAGTGATTGCATAAGGCAGTGTTCAGTGATGGAAAAGTTCTTTGTTAATCATATAGGTATGTACAGATCACACATAATGCCCAAACTGTAATAATTAATGCAGTGGCCAAGTTCCCATTATGTCATATTGCTCAAAGTTTCAGGAAGGAATGTACTATATGTAGATGTGCATTTTTGTTCAGTGTAGGGTGACCTGGAAGATGTGGAGCAGTTTGCCTACTAGGGGACTATTATGGGCAGAGATGGAGGAACAGACAAGGATATCAATGCCAGGATAGGGAAAGCAACAGCTGCATTCAAGAGTCTTCGTCCCATATGGTGTTCACAAATAATATCTGTGAAGACAAAACTGCAAATCAGCAACACAAATGGGAAGAGTGTGCTCTTGTATGGATGTGAGGCCTGGTGTACTAAAAAGTCTTCAAATCACAAGCTGCAGACCTTCATAAACAGATGCCTGAGGTACATCCTTCACATCAGATGGCAAGACTTGGTCACAAATGAGAAGCTTTGGAACAGAGCAGGACAAGAACCACTTGATGCTTAAATTAAGAGAAGAAGGTGGGGATGACTAGGCCACACTCTCAGGAAACCATCATAGTCCACCAAGATCTCACATGGAACCCACCAGGAATATGCAAAGGAGGAAGTCCTCTGACAACATGGAGAAGATCTACTGAGAGTGAAGGATAACAGCTGGGGTACTCCTGGAGTCAGACAGAAGTTTTGTCTTGAGACAGAGTGAAGGGGAGGAGACTTGTAGATGACCTATGCTCCACTCTGAGTACAAAGGTTTAAGTCAAGGAGGCTGTTGAATGCATTTGCATGTACATTTATGTGGTAGTCTTAAATACATGTACAATGAGTCAACTCCTCCTGTGTTTTTATTTTTGATGTTACATTTATGCTGCCAATATGGCAATGCACAGCTACATGCATTTGGCCACTTGCCTAGGAAAATCTACCATCCTGATTAATTATGAAAGCTAACCTTCAGTGTTTTCTAAAATGGAAACTACATTATTTGTATTTTCCAACCTTTTTGTTGTTTTTCCGTTAAATGGAGAACAAAATTTTAAATTGTAACAAACAGGCCCAAGCCTGGCTCTAATTATAGTTTATTCCTCTGCTGGGGTGTAAAAGAGCTATAAAGTCAGCTTGCTTAGCTATCTGGAGACTCCTCTGGTACAGAGAAATCCTCCTCATGGCTACCGCTACCTTACCCTTTCAGATGCAGTGTCTTGATGTAGCCATGGGAAAGGCTGCCTGGTTGGACTAGCGCTGTACACCAAACTCTGGCTGCTTGGGATCATCTTAGTGCAGCACCAGGGTTTAGGGGAACTGTTCCACCAACGAGTTAGAAATTAAAGATTAGTGACTGTAGTGACTCATTTATTCTTTTGCTAGAGTCTGTGATTCTCTGAGGACTGGTGCCAGACCAGACAATTTGCTCAACCATGGGAGGTCAATATTATCTAGCACATTACCAACCCTTCCACTGCTTACTGGGTACTTAGAAGACATTTAGGGGTAAAGTAGAGCTAAAAAATATCACAGAACACTGCGAGCCAGGACTGGTGGCTGTAAACAAACTTTATAGAACCCCAGGAAATTTGACCACACCCATGGTAAGTGGACGTCTGGCAAACTAAAATCATGCCAGACCATGGATCTTGCTGAACCAGAGCATGCCGGAGTAGAGAGGTTCAACCTGTAGTTTAACTTGAGTAGATGTGCCTGAGCTAGGTTGACTCTAGCTCTCCTCTGAAACAGCTCCACTGTTGACACCTATGTGAGCAGTGCAAGGACATCCCTAGCTCAGGGTAATTACTTGGTCAGATAGCCCAGGCTGAAATAGGGGCTGTAATTGAGCTAGCTGGATTAAAGCTAGTTTGGGCATATCTACATAAACTGCAATCAGAGCTAGTTAAGTGCTGTGAAGACTGTGTGACACTTTATTGATATGTCGGTGGATTAAATTCACTGTTGATAAATTCATGACTAAAGCATGTAGGAGGGAAAATTTGAATTATTAATATACTTTGAAGGGCTCCAGATTGCACATGGCATGGATGTTGCTTCAGGATACAATAATACTCTCAAACGCAGGTTGGCATACCTCTGGGGCAAAAAAAAAGAGAAAAAAACCCCAGTAACTACAATTCACCAGGAAGAACAGAACTAAGCCAATGGAGTCAAATAGCAAAGTTCAAGAGGTTATTTGAGCCAAAGAGAGATCCTCTAAAATTTGGAAATCTTATCCCAGTGAAGTCAATAGCCTGGAACTCAAATTACTGTGTTGCAAGGAGGAAATTAAGAAGGATAATATGGATTAGGAGGAAAATAGCTAAAAGGCATAAGAAAAAGAGACTGTGTAAGTGCATCAGAAGCAGGGAGCTGATGAAAGAATCTACTGGAACACCAGAGGTTAAAGCCGTCAGTTTAGGAAGATAAGACATAGCTGAGAATTTAAGTGAGTTCTTTGCATCAGTCTTCTCTGGAGGTTATGCCAGGGAGATACCTCACTTTTGTGACCAGAAGAGAGCAAGAATGGTTGGATACTGAAGTACTGGAAGGTAGTGATAAAATAGCAAAGCAATATTCTCCAGGAGATAAACAATGAAGTGACTGAGATACTATCAAAAATATGCAATTGTTTATTAAAATCAGACACTATCTTGGATGAGCAGAGGGTAGTACATATAAATATTTAAAAAAAACCATCCTGAGGACAAGTTAGCAAATTACAGATCAGTAAGCCTTACATCTATACCTGGTAAAGTGCTCAAAATAATTAAAAATTGAGTAACAAAACACATGGGAAGATTGTGATATCATAGGGTTTTACAAGGCCAGTTTCTGCAAAAGAAAATTGTGTCTCACTAATTTCTCAGAATTCTTTGAACATGTCAGTAGAGGACGAAAGGAAGATAATTTGACTTAATTTATTACAGTTGTTTAAAATGGCCTTTGACAGCGGTCCCTAGGAAAGTCTACTACAGAATCTAAGTAGTGTTGCAGCAAAGTGTTGTCATAGATTAAACTGTCTAGCCCCTGCCTCCCTGTGAAACAGAAATTAACGTTCAGCTTTTATCTTGGTAAAAGGTTAACAGCAGTTCCCTTGAGACTCCGTGTTAGACTGAGGCTGCTGGTGTTTTAAGGGTTTGGAAAGTGAGAAAACAAAGTTATTTAGATTCAGGCCTGCTGACGGGAGTGGGTTGGTGCAGCAAAGAGGCAGTCCCACCTGAACTGATGTTTAAGTAGGTCCTTAAATTGAACAGTACACCTGCCACAAACATGCAGGAGACCAGAATAGCCCTTTTCCAACATGGTTTCAGTGGTCACTCTTTGCATCAGCAGCATAGAATTGCAGGCTGTTTCAGCTACATGGACTATTGACCAGACTGTTGCAGGTGCTTGGCCGCAGTATAAACACCCTCGTGACGTAAATGTACTGACTCTGAAGGGAAACTCACAGAGAGAGGATGCTATTAAGACCAAGGAGTTATACATGGATTCCCTTGGATCCCTTGGATCTTGCTATATTTTTTTGTAGATTATGATGGTGAAATACTGCATTCCCATCAATTGTTGGCAGGTATTCAAGAGAGAAAAGTGGGGATGGTGAGTGCACACTCAGAAAACCATCATCCAGAATAGTGCACCAAGCTCTCAAATGGAACCTTCAAGGAAATGCCGAAGAGGAAGACCTTGAACAACATGGAGAAGAATCACTGAGATAGAAGGACAGCAATTGGATACTCCTGAAGTCAGCTAGAAGTTTTGTGCCGAGACAGGGTGAAGTGGAGGAGACTTGTAGATGACCTATACTCCACACAGAGTACAAAGGTTTAAGAAGAAGATGCAATGCTCTGTTATGTGTATGGCCAAGGAGATTTGTGCATCTGATGGGGAACAAATAAACTGTTTGTTTTTATTTATTCCTCAGTACCTGCTCTCATTGTAGGTCTTATGTGTGCCTGGTTCCTTTCTCTGATTGTTGCTAGCTTTATGCTGAGCTAAATATACTGTAATCTCATTTAGGATCCCCAGAGCTGTCAATTAGGACTATGTAGATAATTTTTCTATTTATTTTCTCCCCCACCCCATGGTTTCTTTATGCAATGTAAAGATGTCAGATAAGAAGCATTTTGGCCACGTGTTCACCAAAGGTGTGAATGTGTGCCTGTTATTAGAAGAGCAAAATTCCTCCATTCTGCACTAATGGCTGTAAAGGTGCTGAAATCTCTCTGCAGTTTACCAGGACTGCAAAGAAGGAAGCAGCTCAGGCTCCACGGTTTTTATAATTTCAGTCAAAACAAATAGGAGGCTCAGTCCAAGCAAGTAATTTTGTAGATGTTGCATCCCACAGTCACACTTGGCTGCAAAGATTCCAGCTTTTACTTGAGTTACTGGAATTTTGTCACGGGTTCTTCCAAGACAGGCTCTTGGCAAACAGGCTGTGTCAACTTCAGTTTCTTTACTCTTTCCCTATGCTCACAATCTCACCGCAGCATTTATGGAATATGTGAATGTCAATATGCTAAGTACCATATGCACCATCTTGGCCATCTGTTATTACTGTCATTTATCATACTATCTATAGCCTTCAACAAATGCCACAATTTTTAAAATTGTGAAATTGTGTGAATTTAACACCAGTGACAGATAATGGAAAACACAGATGCTGATGGATGTTTTCATTTTGGAAAATATGGGAATAAATCTTAATCTGCTCTGTTATGACAGATTCAAAGGGGTTGGAGGAGAGGTCAGAAGAGACCATCATGGTCCCGTGGTCTGATGTCCTGTATAATACAGGCAATAGACCTGTCCTGTATTAACTCAGTGTTCAGCAAATAATTAAAATAGCCCCTTTGATGCCAATTTATTGTTGGGTGTTTTATGCTATAATGTGGACACTTTATATTCAGTTGTTCATATTTTTATTTTACAGAACTAGCTGCAGATTTTCAGTGCACATAGGTTAAAATTACCTCATTAATTTTTTTTTAAAAGAAAAATGTTAAACCTCATTTATAGCCTACTAGTGCAGTATTTGGCTAAACACCAGTCTGTCATTAGGTTTAGTTAGGTATGTAAAGCTATGACATTGGATGGTCTTCAGTAATTGTGCAAATGCAGGTGTCTGAGACCACCCCATGCAGGAATCTTCAGTGTTTATCTAGAGGAGGAGTTCGTATTCCCCCCTCACTCACCTTCACAGGTGACTGTAACAAGACGTTCAGTCTAAGGACATGCTGATGCTTTGGAATTGAAATTTTCTATTCTCTGGTTTAACATGATCTAGGGTGCACCTAGGAAAGGACAGCAAGTGAGTGGGGAGAGGATGAACTCCTCCTCTAGGTAAACCCTGAAGATTCCTGCATGGGGTGGTCCAGGATAGATTGTTTCAGAATACAGGAGGCAAATAGTTTATTTACAGAGAATAGTGCTGCAACTCCTTGCTGTAGGGCTTCAGGGATTGTAGATTTATTGTTTTGTACAATGGGCAAACCCATATTTCAATAATACTATAAATATACAAAGCCAGACTCTGTAGTCTGTATATGTGTTCTCAGTTAATAGTTTAAAATAGGCCATAAAGCCAAACTGAATTCTTTAGGGTTTGAGCCTCTAGGGAAGTTACAGATAATTTAATTTGGTGGAGGTCAGTGAGTGACACAATGAGTAACAGAATTACAATACAATGGGACACTGCATTGATACTCACATTCTAAGATGAAATGGTGCAGTTAGGGGTGATCAGTACGTGAATGAGGGGAATGGGTGTAATCTTTTCTGTCAAGGCGACTAGAATGTGACTGGTTGCACCTATCTAAAATGCATGTACTGCCCTGTTATAATACATTATAATAATAATGCCTTTAATGAGCATCAAATTCACATTTTACTATAATTATTTTCTACTTTCTCACTGACTATTTAACAATAAGCATCATATTAATTAGGATCTGTGTAAATATTAGGCCAGTGACTCTCAATATAGACAGCATTTTTTCAAAACATTCTGTATTTTATCTAACATACTAGTTAAAATGAGTTAGGACCTAAACATGTTTACAATATAACCTGGGAGGGAGAGGGGGTTGTGATATGACACTACATGGAAGAAATTTTAAGCATGGGGTGGAGTGCTGGGAGCTCAGGGCAGGGGTGGGGTGTAGGAGAGATGCAGGAGTTTGGGCAGGGACTTATGGGGTGTGGTGGGCAGGGCTGAAGATGTAAGAAGGTGCAGGGATCAGGGTTGGTGGGTGTGAGAAGGGGCTCAAGGCAGAGAGCTGGGGTTTGGGGTGCAGGAGTCAGGGTTGGGGTGTGTGAGGAAAGGCTCAGGGCAGAGGGCTCGCGGGGGTGGTGTGCAGAAGTTGGGGGTGCTCAGGACAGGAGGGGATGTGAGGGGTGAAGGAGTCAGGGCTGAGGATGTGGGAGGCTTAGAGCAGGAGGGCAGGATGTGCAAAAGTCAGGGCAGAAGGTTGGAGTGCAGTAAACAAGGCTGGGACTGTGTTGGGCTCTGGGAAAGGGGCTGGAGTTTGTTTAAGGAGTGTGGGCATGGGTCAAGGCCACCATTTAGGGAAGATGGGAGTGGAGCTGAAGCCTCCCCACATGAGATTTGTACCAGGAGGCTGATTGCTCTTCCCCTTCCTGTGTCTGTCAGGAGCAAGAGGAAAGTGCACAGCTCAGCTGCCCGACCCCCACAGCCTGAGAGAGAGAAATGCAGCAAGTCATGTACTTTCTCGTCTCTCCCTGACAGTGGAGGGAACCTAAATGGCCCGTAGGGGCAGGGGGCTTGGCGCTTTCTACAGTTTTAATCCTAAGTGAATGATTCAGCATCCTCTCTTTTCAGAGCTGGTGCCAGATCCAGTGTTCCCCATAAGCTAAACACTTGGATGGCTGCCAAGGAGAGATTCAGGTACCACATAGCTGATCTGCACAGGCCCTGGTGCACAAAACAAAATTTATTCTGCCCCTGGATGGAAAAAATTAGAGGGAACACTGGCCAGATCCTGAGCTAGTGTAAGTCAGCTTAGCTCTAATAATTTCAGTAGACGAGCTGACCTTCCATTTTCCATACAAATTATATGCATCTGAGCAAATTCCTTCAGTGAGTCCTGGATGAAATTCAAAACAAGGATTAATATAGCTTTACAGTTAAAATGTTATATTATAATCTGCATAGCAGAGACCCACATGTATGTTTGTGGTGAACTTTTCACCACTTAAAGCAAGTTTTCAGAAATTGGAAGCTGAATTCCTTTTCAGAATAGGAAAGGCCAAAATCAGGACAAAACAAAATCCTTTTTTGTTCACATGTGTTTAAACTGTCAGGGCCCAGGCTAAATCCATAACTGGTCTCCAGCAGTTCAGAACTGGAAAAATAGCAGGCCTCTCCTTCCTTCCTACTGCCTATAGAAATGTCAGATGACGATCAGCTGTAGACTTTGGCTATGTCTATACTAAAGAAATGAGTTGGTTTCAGATACGCAGTTCTAGTTACTGCATTTGTATAGCTAGTATTGATGTATTGGAATCGACTTATTTCTCTAGTGAAGACCTACCCTCTGCACTCTTACGTCAACGTCCCGTACTCCATGCGATACCGCTGAGTACAGAGGTCAACTGCAGAGCCCAGAAAAATTAATTTTGTCATGTCTTCACCAGATGCACAAAATTGAGCTCTGGAAGATCTTCCGCTTAGTATAGACAAATCCTTGTATAAATCGAGAATTGCTTTTCTTGTGTAATCATATATGCTTTGGCCCCTTACTGGCAGTGATCAGATCTATAAAGTTCAAATCTAGACTAGACTGGACAAAATGTACAATTCCAGGTTTTTGGTTCAGATCCCACCAGTGGGTATACACAGTAAACAAGATGCATTCTCCTCCCTGACAAATTCTGGGACAGAACCAGTCAGCAGTTTGGTTTTAATCAAACTGGCTAAACTACCATTTAAATGCCTAATACAGTAAAGTCTTTCCTATCCGGCATTCTATCATCCGGAACTCTCAAATAACTGGCATTTTAACCATAAGTCAATTTTAGTTATGTTTTCCATAACTACTGTATTGTGGAAGTAAATACAAATGAATACAGCAAGTATGATATAAGTTGACAGGGTACAATGCTACTGTTATTGGTAAATAAAGTACTCTGCATGCATTTTTGTTTCTTAATGTCTAATCTGTTTTTGGTTTTTCCCCAGTGTTATGCATTGCTAGGTATACCTCTCTGTTATCCAGAATATTTGAATATCCATCAATCTCCCAGTCCCGGAACTGCTGGATATGAAAGAGTTACTGCACTTTTTGGTCCACTATTAAAGATAGCGGGGCATCAATGAGCATCTTGAGATGTTTTCTAGTGTGTATGCAGTTACTGCTGCATGGAAGTTTAGAGATTCTCCCTAAGTAGGATGCTTAAAATGGCTGCATGGAAGAACCAACAGGCCATTGTGTGGTTTTGGATGCACTCTGTGACATTTTCTGATAAATAGTGCAGTGTATCAGGAAAATCTATAGCAATCTTAGATTTCTGAGGTGAAGCTCCTGTTGTTTTGTTTTAACTTCACTTTTTTTTCCCCCTTCGTTGCACATTCAGTGACTTGGGTGCGTGTGTGTTTTCTCCTGAATCATCTCCTGCTTCCATAATCCATTCTGTTCCTTTTTCTTTCCTTGCTTGATCCGAGTCCTTCAGTTTTCTTCCTACTGCTATGTATCATCCTTTTAATGTTTGAGACACTTCGTGATGGGCAGACTTTTGTTCCTGCTTTGGAGACTTGAGCATCCCTGACAATTCGTTATTGTTTCAATTTATTTTTTCACTCTGAGTCTTAGTTTTTTGCTTTGGTTTCTACCTTCTGATTTTTCCATCACTAACAGAAAGAAAACCACTCTGGATAACTTACTTTTTCCCAGGCCGCCTTCCCCACTTCCCTTTTCTTTGCCTATCAAAGCTCATAAATAAACTCTTTGGTTCAGCGACCATTAGTCAAACAGCATTGCTTGTCAAGGGGATGACTGATTTTTATGCGTCTGTCCAAGTGTTGGGAAGAAATATGAAGAAAACCTGTCTGTGTTCATCTGGAGGAAAGCTGAGGTGTGGAGTTGTAGCAAGAAAAGGAATCAGCCCTCTTTAATTTCAGTTTTGAACTTTGTACACAATGCCAAGTTTAGTAGAAAAGTGTACATGTTGAGGGGTGAAAGAGGCACAGGGACACATAATGTCAATGGACCTGTGTTAACTGATGCCAGCTGACAGTCTATTCCATAATAGTCACTGAATGTTTATTAATACAGGAAACATTTATTTAGGGCCTGATTTGGCCAAGCAGAAGTGGAAGGATTATCTCTGCTCTCAAGATCGGACATTTATTTACACATGTGCTTGATTTTCATTGAAGTTACTAGTATCAGGGGTAGCCAAGTTAGTCTGTATCTTCAGAAACAACAAGACGACTTGTGGCACTTATAGCCTAACAGCTATTTTGGAGCATAACCTTTTGTGGGCAAAGAACTGCTTCATCATGTATCTGATGAAGGGGGTCTTTGCCCAATAAAGCTTATGCTCCAAAATATCTGTTAGTCTGTAAGCCGCCATAGGCCTTGTCGTTACTGAAGTTACTGGAAACTGAGCATGTGCTTGCTTAATTGCTCTGCTGAACCAGAGCCTTAGCTAATAGCTGCTTTCAATGATCTTCAGCATGTTTGCTGAGGCATTCAGTTAGATTTTTTAACTCGTATTGAGAAATGCATCATTTTGTGTTATAACTTGTCTAAAAAGCCATAGCAAATAAAAATGCTTTGCTCTATTGGTTTTGTCTTTTAAAGCAAAGGCTGTAAAAATGGATGAAAAATATGAAAATGTGCCATTACTCTGCTATGCATTTAAAAATACCAGCTGTTATCAAGCTTCTTTACTATACTTAGCCCCTGTAACCTAAATAAGTTGTATTTTTGCACAAACTGTAAAATCTCTCCCGAGGCCGTTTGTGCTGAATTGCTAGCACCCTTTTACAAACAACTCTGCGATCAAGGAAATGTTTTTTAAACAGTGTAACATGTAACAAGGCAACACGATTAAAATTCAGCACATTATCTCTCTTGGTATTTTATTACTGCAGGTGCACAGCAGCTGCAATCAGAGGCATGCTATGGGCAAGATTGCAATAAATTGAAAGCGATTCTATTTATACACCTGCACTAACAAAAGATTCTGAAAGTTAGTAGGAGGCCAGGTTGAGAAGCTAAGACAACAACTCAAACTGTACTGACACGGTTGTGAATTAATCCCTTCCTTAGGGGAAATATTGTGGGAAGGGCACAAACAGTTCCCAGAACAGTCTTACTATTGCCCCAAACCTGCAGGTGTTCAACATATTAAAGGATGTTTACAAATAGGCAGTAAAGGCCTGATCAGACCTCTCTTAAAGTCAAGAGGAGTCTTGCTGTTGATTTCAAGGAGTTGGATCAGACTTGGAAGAAAGAACATTTTCACTTACCTTTCTTTTTCCTTAATGGAGAGAAGGAAGATATCGGAAGCACTAATTAGCAGTACTCTTAGAATACTAGAACTGGAAGGGATATTGAGAGGTCATCAATTCCAGTCCCCTGCACTCAGGGCAGCACCAAGCACCATCTAGACCATCCCTGACAGATGATTATCTGACCTGCTCGTAAATATCTCCAGTGATGGAGATTCCACAACCTCCCTAGGCAATTTATTCCAGTACTTAATCTCTCTGACAGCTAGGAAGCCTTTTCTAATGTCCTTCCCTAAACCTCCATTGCTGCAATTTAAGAACTTTGCTTCTTTAAGCAGAGAGATGTTTATTCAAATTAGAAGCTTAAAATATACCAGCCATTTGTGCCATCAATAATGTTAATACCTTATATATAATTTTATAATAAGCTCTTCCCACATTATTCTAACACAGTTTGATGCCGTCAGTTTGGAAATAGGGAATAAATATCAGATACAGATGAAATCAATCACTTTCCATATGATTACCACAGTTGTAATGTTACGTACATCTTGCTGATATATACTATGAGGGTGTAAATGTTGTGTTCAGAAGACGATGGCTGTCATCACAGACATAAGGCCAAGTTTTGCTTTGGCTGGTGCTTTTCAGGAGAGTGGAAACATTAGTTGCCCCAGTTTCTTCATTGTTCCTGCTCCAGACAAAAGTCCTTGGAGCGTTCTAGAGTAGTGCTGCTTAAGCTCTGTTTCATGGACCACATCCTCCCTGACTGAATTGACCTCATCAACTCTGGCCTTCCTCTTGATTGGTTCTCCCTTCTTTTCATGAGCCTTTATAATTAGACCCGCTCCACTCCAATGCCTCTGATGAAGCGGGTCTTTGCCCACAAAAACTTATTCTCCAAAAAATCTGTTAGTCTACAAGGGGCCACAGGACTTCTCATTGTTTTTGTGGATACAGACTAACATGGCCACCCCTCTGACACAGGCGGTGAGTTACATGAGCCGCTCATTTGAGAAGGAGCATAAATTCCAGCCAATGTGCGAAAGCCACATTGTGACTCAGAACTATGCTGATGACAATGTCCTTTAAGCTGGTTCAGGAGGATGCATGCAAGGATCTTACTGATCATGGAGAGCAAGACATGCAGTGATCATTACCACAGTCATGTCTTTACATCTTTGTGCTTATAGTGATGATATTACCATCTTTCAGTTGCTACAATATGAGGATTTGAAGCCAGATGTTGGAGGAAAAATGTGAAAAGCTTGGCCACGGGCAGATTGCCTCTGTGTTTGAAAACTTCAGCTGGAATGGAATGAGACCGAGGAGATTTGTTGTCTTTCATTGCTTCAAAAGCCTTTACTCCTTCATCTTATGTGGGGAGATCAGCCATTGGTAGAGTAGGCAGTTAACAGGCAGTGACTCATCAGATACAGTAGAGAGATGATGAAGAAATTCACTAATGGATTCATGCCAGCATTAATGGATGGCAGTGCAATTTGTGATGATAAATTTGCTATCAATATTTGTCAGTGTTGAGGCAGATTAAGCAGGGCTGTACGGCGCTTTGATTGCATGTGTAGAAACCTTTGGAGTCATGTTTTTCAAGAAGACGTTGCAATTAATCTGCTTTGTGGTCAGACCTCAATATTTTGTCTACGATGGAGTTTGCAGTGGAGTGTGCTGCAAGCTTCTTTATATCTGGCTGATTTCAACCCAGAGAATGGGTCAACTAAGAGCATGTTATATGGGTTACCATTTGAAAACAAGAAGATTTGCTATTTCAGGATCGTTATAATCAAACTCATCTTCATGATGCTGTTTTGTATATTCAGCACTCTTTACAAAAGTACAGTAATTCCTCAGTTAACATTGGAGTTATGTTCCTGAAAAAGCTACCTTAAATGAAATGATGTTAAGCAAATCCAACTTCTCGATAAGAATTATTGTAAATGGGAGTGGGGTAGATTTCAGCGAATTTTTTTCAGCATATATGCATCTAGTATACATTTTAAACAATTTAATGCTGTACACAGTAATGATGATTAATGATGATTGTGAAGCTTAGTTGAGGTGGTGGAGTCAGAAGGTGGAATATTTCCCGGGAAATGTCTTGCTACTAAACCTTGAACTAGCATTTGTCTGAGCCCTCAAATGTTAACATGTTATTAATGTAGCTTCTCACTCTAGAGGCAGCATGGACTGAGGCAGGAGGAAGGGAAACGTAGTAGATGCACGGCAGCAGCTGCAGACATTTCCATGAAACTGAAACTGAACATGATGATGAATACACGGTTGCACAGTGCCAAGGTTTGTTTGTTTTGTGTGTGTGTGTGTGTGAGTGTGAGTGTGAGTGAGAGGGGCACGCATTTTGTGTGTGTTTGAGAGGCATACGGTGACATACCCCTTGAAGTAGGCTAATTAGTGTTCCCTCTAATCTTTTCCATCCATGTGCAGAATAAATTTTGCATGCACACAGAGGCATATGCAAATGTATCACCAATAGAAACACACCAGTGCAGTGCAGTTCAATGCTGGCTGCACTTCAGATATACTGCTCCTGCAAGTTGACCAGAAAGTCCGGACACAGGACTCTGTAGGTTCTTTCTATTGTCAGCTTCTTGGGTTTACCATAATCCCACCTGTTCCTTCTCAGCTGGGCTCAGTTATTATTCAGGGAATTATTTAGGCTACCAAATCCCCTTCAGCCATGGCATATCTGATTAATTCATCCCTTCTCAGTCTCATTGAGTTCTTGTGTGGTGGCACAGGGTGAATGCCCCATTACAGATGCTCATTCAGCAGGTACATCATCACCGATTGTTGGAAAAGTTTCCAGAACAAAAGTTAGCTGTGCAGAGAATTGTTTGGTGTTTGACTAGTCTTTCAGCCAGGCAATATTTAGATGTTTTAACTTGCTGTTTTTTACACATTTTCACCAAACAGAAGGGAAAGGTTTTTTTTGCTCAAACAAGTGGTGGTCACTCCAGCAAACAGCTCCATGAAATACCCAAGTTATGTGCATGTCTCATGTGTCCCACTCTCTGACCACCACATAATCAACCAAATGCTGAAGATGTGAGCAAGGATGCATCTGACCAAGTGGGTCTTTGCCCACAAAAGCTTATGTTAGTCTCTAAGGTGCCAGAGGACTTCTCAAAAACATAACAATTTCCTACAAAAACTGCTTAGAGACCATGAGCATAAGCCAAAACCTGGATTTGTTTTGATGTGATACAATTTACAACACAGCTGTGGTTTCATGCAGACAAGATATTTGTGAAGGACAAAATTTGGTGTGGTCTAACAAGAATTGTCAAACAATCTGCTGAATCCATGTGTCTAACATTCTTATGTGATGGTCTTTGATTATGTACAAAACCTACACTAAGGCTGTGTCTAGACTAGCTCCCAAATTCGACGAGGGCATGGTAATTAGAGTGTTGGGAAATTACTAATAAAGTGCTGCGGTGCATATGCAGCACTTCATTAGGCTAAATCTCCCCCGTGACAACTTCAAAGTGTCAAACTTTTGAGGAATAAAGGGACTTTGGAGTACCCGTGGCTGACCCGGCAAGCCGGCACTTTGATGTTTGACACTTCAAAGTTGCCGTGGGGAGATTTAGCCTAATGAAGTGCTGCATATGCACCTCAGCACTTCATTAGTAATCTTCCAACACCCTAATTCCCATGCCCCCTTTGAACCTGGGGGCTAGTCTAGACACAGCCTAAGAGAATGTTAAATGCCCAAAGTAAGGAGATGCTAAAACTAAAGTGGCCCATGCAATTTTAACTCTACCCCTCTATAAATCTTTTAGGGGAGCCTTTAATGATCATGTGCTATTTTTCAAATGCAACTTAATGTTACATGTGAGTGGGGTAGCCGTGTTAGTCTGTATTAACAAAAACAATGAGAAGTCCTGCGGAGCCTTATAGACTAACAGATTTATTGGAGCATAAGCTTTTGTGGGCAAAGACGAAGTGGGTCTTTGCCCACAAAAGTTTATGCTCCAATAAATCTATTAGTCTATAAGGTGCCACAGGACTTCTTGTTAATGTTATGCTGCACTTTCTACCTTTTGATACATGTGTAGTATCTCACCTGCAAAATTCTCATTGTGCTATTGACTTTGGCCAAGATCTTCATAAGTGACTGCTTTGGGTGCTCAGCATGAGACACCTGTTGAAGGAGTCTTTATTTTCAGAAGATGGTTTTCTTTTGGAAATTGTGCCGCATTCAGGTGTGAAACTGGGTGGCCAAAATCGCTGGTCTCTCTCTGAATATCTTGGCCTCTGGCTTTGAATACTCTTTAAAAAGTTTATTTTAATAATATAGTCAGAAGCAGTCCATATTTTCTTTTAAAATAGGTGCTGTTGGAACAAAGTCTGGACGCCGTGTATGAAGCAAGTAGGAGGGTTTATTACACACAGCGCTGGTGGAGTGCCACTTTGTCCATTAGGACTCAGTAGAGCACTGCCAGACAATAGATTACAATTTATTATACAGATTATTAGTGTGCGGGGGGAAACTACAACATGGATGTTACCCAAGCCTGGATAGGTCCTAGCAGCAAGATGAAATGAGCACAATAAGCCAATAATGTAAAAAGGTTACAGAATATCCGCACCCTTTGCTTATAGAACATTTTATCTCTAATGCAAGTGGTTTTCCTTAACAAGTTACTTAAACAAAGCAGACGTGCAATAACATCTATGTGTCTAATTGTATGGGTGATGCATCTACAAGAGTAATGATGGCACCTTTACATGGGCACATTTAGGGGTGCTTATCTCAAAAGAGACAGTAACAGCATGGAGCAATAACATATTCATTTTGACTACCAGCCTGGGATAGCAAATGGGATAATGCTTTCTCCTGGTTCTCATTTGCATGGCCTCTTCTTGGAATGTGGTTGCCCGGGCAACTGTCCCTCCCTCCAAACTCCAAGGCACTGTCTGAGTTGGGATGACCTTCACTGGGTCTTGTGTGTGAGATGGGGGCACAGGGGCCATGCTGGGATAACCTTCCACTTATGGTAATTGGGTTTCTGATCTATAGGATTATAGGCCTACTCTAGACTTCAGGATTTGAATAGGGGATCTTTAGCAAAATACCATAACCTGCCTCAGAAATTCCCATCCTACGGGTGAAATCTAATGCAAATAAAACAAATATGGTTTGGTGTTACAACATACCTTCAGATATTCCTGTGCAACTCAAAACATCACACCTGCTCTCGCACTGCTCAGGCAAAGCTACTATTACAGGGGTGGGCAGCCTGCAGCCCAGGGGCCATGTGCAGCTCACGAGGGAGGTTATGTGTGGCCCATGACACATTTTGTTTACTGTTGCCAGATTCTGCTGATATCTGTCCACGTAGTTTTTTCCCGCCAGTATAACCGAAGTGACACACCCATGAAATAAGGGCATGTGATCTCAAGTGCGTGCAGACTGCATACAACTTTGTGAGAGCCATGTGCTCCCTCTGCATCCAATCAAAGCACTGCTAGGGTTCAATTGTCATACTCACAAATTCTAGGTAAGCAAATGCAGTGAGCAAAACTACCGCATCTTGGAAAACTGTCTTGGTTTTGACAATCTTGCAGACCACTGAGATGAAGAGGAGGGCCACAGTAGCCTGGGTTGCCTATTGCTGTGCAATTGACATCTGTGGGACTGATGTGTATGTGTCTAAAGGCAAAAATCTTTCTATTAGGATCATTACTGTCAGTGGGAACCCCAAATGCTTTTGTGCTATGTGAGTATGAGATGTGGGGATCAGGCAGGGCTGCAGACAGTCTGTTAATCAGTGTATCTATTTTGGTTCGGGTTGTGGCCATAATCATTCTCCTGCTGTGTGCAACAGGAGTTTTGTCTGCTAGCTCTGGGAGGTAACAGAGAGGTAGCCGTGATAGTCTGTATTCTAACAACACAAACCAGCAGTCATGTAACACTTTGAAGATGAACAAAATAATTTATTAGGTGATGAGCTTTTGT
The DNA here is from genome assembly GCF_033958435.1 of Carettochelys insculpta. Classification (NCBI taxonomy): domain Eukaryota; kingdom Metazoa; phylum Chordata; order Testudines; family Carettochelyidae; genus Carettochelys; species Carettochelys insculpta. The sequence continues at coordinate 125,628,161 of NC_134140.1, read as the reverse complement.
AGAGCAGACCCACTTCTTCAGATCTATAGCATTTCCAGTCCAGACCCAGTTATATAGCACAGATGTCCAACTGGGATTCATACTCAAATTCGACACATTAACACTTGGTACAAACAAAGACAGCAATTATCTCACGCATTACAAGGGCTGCTTCCTTTCCTTTGATGTTTGTAATTATTTCAGGCAAAACAGAACATCCCCCACCCTCACCACCTTCCCTCAGTTCTATGTATTTGATTTGTCAGTTTTTATTGCAATTATTTTTTTACCTCTGTGCTATCTAACTGAGTCTGGACTGGAAATTCTATAGATCTGAAGAAGTGGGTCTGTCCCATGAAAGCTGTTCACCTAATAAATCATTTGGTTAGTCTTTAAAGTGCTACCTGACTGCTGTTCTGTTTGGGGAGCTCTGGGAGGGTGCAGGTATGTGAAGGATAGAGCATAACTGGGAGCAGGGCAAGCATGCAGGCAGAAGCATTTCCTATATGTCTGTCATAGACATAAAGCCTCCTTCAGGAGCTGAAGTTTGGGTCTACCAGCCCAATGACAAGAAGCATAATTTCACCCTATCCTTGAGAAATTCGTGTTGCTACGATACAGATTCTTCAAATATAGCCTTCAACAGTCTTCTTGTTTTAAGAAAACAAAGCCCGCACCTCCCGCCCCACAAGCTGATGCAACATTACAACAGGTTCTGTTTGGAAGAAATTGTCTGCAGTGGTTTGTACTATAGAAGGTCATGAATCAGGCTTCAAATCCCAGCCAATTTATTCATCCTAAAATTGGCTGATGATTGGATGTCTGTTTTCCTTTATTATACAAACTTGGGTGTGAGAGAGATGAGGTTGAGAGGTTAAATAAGTGTTTCCACTAGGACTTGGGACTGTACCTAACCCTTAAAACTCTGTTTCAGAAGTTGACTTTTTATTTTAAAAAATCATCAACTTGATAAAACATTCCTTATTTGAGCCTATAGGAACATAGGACTGCAAGGTGCTTCCTGGGTCATTGAATCAGGTTCCCTGCAATTGAAATCAACCCTGTCATATAACCACCCTCATAAAAATCAAGCTCCATCCTCAGACTAATTGGGTTCTTTGCTCCTGCAAGTTCTCTTGGAAGACTGTTGCAGGGAGTCTTACTGGCTTTTGCATATGGCACACAAGGTTTTCTTTGTAAGGCATGACGCATTTCTTCACCTCAGCAGAAGTGAATTCTGCTGCAAATTGCAATTTGTGAAGCAGCATGAAATAGAAAATCAGACATTAATATTGTGTTAAATGCTAAAATGAGTCCCACAGTCAATAACGCAACGTAACATGATTTAATGAATACTGTTTAAATACACTCTTCCACAGTAACTGCTGTATTCAGCAAATTTGTGAGGCACTCCATAGAACACCTAGGATTTTGATAGAATTAAATCTGCTTTTACCAAGATTGTCTTTAGGATAGTTCTGATTGTAAAGGGTTTGGACGTTCCTAGAGGTTAACACACACTGGGCCAGATTCTCAGGTGGGGCATATCAGCATTCTTTATTGCTTTAAAACTAAGACAGAAAATGTTTGGGAAGAGATTTCATGAGCCATCAGAGGAAAACCCATGACTGATTTATTGCACTTCAGCTGATACACGGAGGATTCCAGTCATCTGCTAAGACAGTGGCAAGGGTTATTTTAGGTTCCATATATAATAGAATGTTTGACACAGAGAGTTTCTATTTTACTTGTCTCAACACAGTCATCCAGGGAGATTTCTGACCTGATCCTGGCAAGTAAAGGGTCTGTTAGCAATTTGTAAAGCTATGGAAAAGAGAGACAATCTCTAGTAGCTGCCACATTGCAGTGTGTGTGACTGAGACATAAAGGCTGGTAATCACAGAAACCATGGGTTAAGCGTATCCAGGAAAAATAATCCCCAGAATCTTAACTATAAGCTCCCTGGAGATGCTACAAGTGCCTTTTCAGCTTTGAGAGCATTGGCACATAAACTATACATGGGGAATGTTGCCCAACACCTGCCGACATTATGTTTAATTCTAGCCAGTGCTATTAATCTCTGACTTTCAAGTGTACTAAAATTCTCAGAAATGAACTGAATAACCCTGAACCAACTTGGCCAAAAGTCCAGTTTCACTCGTCTGTGTGCCAGAGATATCCATCATTCTTCTGTCGTGACCTAGGATGATGGTTCTTTTCCTCCCCTTAAACAGTGGTCGCACTGTTTAATGAGTGCACTTTCTTAGCAGACACTATCACTGTCAATTGTTTTCTGCTTACAGCAGCAGAAATCTCACTTGCCAGAATGGGAACATTTATCAGTTGATTGTGGAGGGAGAGAAATCCATGAAGTTACCTCAGAAACACATTCTGCTTTGTTCCTGGTTTTCCTCAATCAACAATAAGCCCAAGGAATATTTCATCATCAAGTCTCTGCACAGTGTAAACACAACTCTTCTCCGTCTCTTTCTGGGAGCTGGAAGAATCTTTCTACTCCTTGATTTTCTCTGTTTACTTTTTTATTTTTGATCATGTCCTCAGATACTCCTGTTTCTGAACTCTTCTGACTTCTATCCACCTCAGTTTTTCCCTTTGGCTCTATCTCCTCATGTTTCCTTTCCTCCATCTCAACTATTACTTGTTCTTCTCTGGCTCCTTTTTGTCTATTCCATGTAGTCCATTGGTCTCTTTGCTTGCTGAATTCTCTTCCTCCTTCTCTCTCTCCCTCTGTATATTCCCTACAGTCTGTTTCTTGGTTTTCCTCTCTAGATTAATGCCTTGAGTAATCCTATCTGCTGTCATGTCTCCTGTTAATATGTTTGTATTAATGGCTATCAAATCAAACTTTCCTCCATTCCCCTCTCTCTGTCTGCTTTGGCTTTTCCTCTATCTCTGAAATCTTCTGGGATGTTCCATCACTTCCTCAAACCTACTGAAACATTTTTCCATCTAGGCTGCTGCTACACTACCTCTCTCCTGTCAGAGGTGCCATGGTAATGAGGCATTTCGAAGCAGGCTAATGAGGCGCTAATGTGCATATTCAGCACCTCATTAGCATAATGGCAGCCACACGAACAGACTTTGAATTGCAGATTGACAGTGAAGATGGGGGCAGCATTGAAATAAGCGTCCCACTTCAACATTTCCTCGCTCCCACAGAACTAGATCGGAGTAAGGGAATGTCAAAGCGGGGCACTTAGGTTGAAGCTGCCCCCATCTTCACTGTCAATCTGAAATTTGAAGTGTGCACTTTGAAATGCAAGTGTTTGGTATTATGCTAATGAGGCACTGAATATGCATATTAGGGCCTCATTAGCCTGCTTCGAATTGCCTCGTTACCATGTCACCTCCAACGGGAGAGTGGTAGCGTAGCAGCAGTCTTCTGACTTGACCATCATTGACAACTTGGCTGTTCTCCCAAACTCCCAAGCTTTAAGTTAGCTTTAACTTGTGTCTTTCATTCCTTCCTACATGACACATCAAAATCTAGCTTCTTTTTCCTCTATCACTCTAATATCTGCACGTTCCTCTGCACCTCAGTTGCCTAAACACTGACTGACACCATCCTTCTTTCACAGTTGGGTTATTGTAACCTCTGCCGGCTTTGTCCTTCTCTTCAATGTATCCAGAAAGCAGTAATTAAAATAGTTTTCCCTTTCTTTTGTTTGCATTTCCACACTTCTTGAACACCTTCACTGACTCCATATATTTCTCCATTTTTATTTTATTTCATTTCCCAATAACACCTTGAAAGCCCCAGCCAGGATGAGTAGATTTATGGATTCCAAGGGCAGAAGGGGCCATTGTAGTCAATCTAGTCTTACCACCTGTGTAAGACAAGCCAGAGAACTTCTCCCAAATAATTTCTAGCAAGGATCTGTTAGAAAAACACCCATTTTTTATTTAAATTTTATCAGTGGTGAATCCTCCCCAGGCTGAACCTGACTGACTTCAACTTCCAGCTGATGGATCAGGTTACACTTCTTTGCCATACTGACAACCCATTATTAAATACTAGAAGATTTATCGGATGTTGCTCAGGAGTCCAGGTAAGGGCCAGAAGATGTGGGGGCAAGGGTGAGGGTGCAAAAGTGAGGGCAGGGTGTTGGGAGGTGTGGAGGGCTTAGGGTAGGGATGGTCAGAGGCATTGCTTCCTGGGCCAGGACTCCCATTGTCCTGTCACAATCAAACCCCTACCTTACTTTAAGTCAGGGGTGGGCAGTAATTTTTGAAGGAGGCCATCTTCAAAAATTTGGAAAGTGGTCGAGGGCTGCACTCTTCTGTGATATTAATGGAGGAGGTGCGGGGTCTGGGGTGGCACTTGGGTGCAGGTGGCAGCTTGGCATAAGGGACTGGAGTTTGGGGCTGGGGAGGGCATTGGGATGTAGGAGGTGGTTGTGACCTGGGCAGGGGTCTGGGAAGCAGGAGAGGGTGAAGGGGTTTGGGTTTTGACTTAGGGCAGGAGAGAGTTGTGACCCAGGGCTGGGGACTGTGATGCAGGGTCTGGGAGCAGGTATGAGAGGGGGCAGAGAGCTTGGGTTATTTGAGGTATGGGTGCAGGAAGCGGGCAGAAGGTTAGGGTTATATGGGACTGGGGGGCAGAGAGTTGGGCGGAGGAGCTGGAGTGCCAGTGGCAGGCTCTGGCTGAGAGACTTACCTGGGCAACTCATGTCCAGCAGCCCTGCAGGAGCCTGAGACAGGCTCTCTGCCTGCTGCACCCCAGACCACTCAAAACTGCTCCCTGCTCCATGTGGCTCTTTGCTCCAGACACTGAGGGGAGTGGTAGGGTTTGCCAGCTGCTTCCACCCCGCCCCCAAGCAAAAATCTCTCAGCTCCTATTGGCTGAAAACCATAAACTGGCCAATGGCAGCTGAAATATTTTGCAACAGTGTGGAAGCAGCATATAAAGCCTCCTTCTAAACCCTCCATGACATCTGGAACAGAGAGATATATGGAGCGCAAAGCCACTTGAAGCAGTGGCTGGTTGCTCCATGCCTGAGATGGCCTGTGGGCTAGATCTGGTGGCAGGTGGGCAATTGTGGTCCATATCTTGTCCATCCTTCCTTAAATTATGGTAAGAGGAAGCTACATACCAAGTTTGGTAGTCCTAGCTCTTACAGTTTAGGACTCTTGACAGTCGCACAAACTCTCTCCAACAAGTAGTAAATTTGTTCCCTGTGTAGATTGTGACCCTTAACTGGCTCTTTTGTTAAACTACATTGATTGAGGTTCTTGAGTCTGTCACTACAAATACAGTTTTTTTCCCTAATCTTTTAATCCTTCTTCAGTTTTTTTTTCTGAACTTTATTCAATTCATCAGTATCTTTCTTAAATTGTGAACATCAGCACTGGACACAATATTCCAGCAGCTGTTGCACCACTGCCAAATACAGAAGTGAAATAACCTCTCTAGTCCTACTTGAGATTCCTCAGTTCATGCCTCCAAGGACTGCAGGAGTTTTTTTGCCCAGTTTCACACCAGGAACTCATGTTCTACAGTCTTGTTTGCAATCACAGCTTTCCAGGACAGGATCCCTTGGGTTCCCAGTCAGTGGGTGCCACCAACTGGACTTTTAACAGCTGTCTCACCGGTGCTGACACCACCAGGGTCCCTTTTTGATGGGGTGTTCCAGTCAAAACCCTGACACCTGGGATCCCTAAGGGTCCCATGGGAGGATGGCCTATGTGCTTTTTTCCTAGATGTATACACTCACAGTTAGCCATATTAGAACACATAGGCCCAGTTTACCAATTGATTCAAATAACTGTCAATGACCTGTCCTGTTCTCTGCAACTTCCCAATGTTTGTATCTTCTGCCAACTTTATCAGAGATGATTTTATGTTTTTGTAAATGTTATTAAAAATGTTAAATAGCCTAGGGCCAAAAATCAGTCTCTGGATTGGCCCTCTCCCACAAAAAACATTAGAAACTACATTAGAAACACAACTTCATGATAGTTCCTAGTTTGCCACTACATTTTGGGATGTGTCAGCTAGCCAGCTTTTAATCCATTTAACATATATCATTTTTATTTTATAGATTTCTAGTTTTTTAATTAAAATATCATGCAATAGCAAGTCAAATGTCTTTTGACTTGGTGCCCATTAGGCCTCTTGTACAAGACAATGTACAGGCATAGACTAAGAAATAGATACTGCTTCCAATTGTTTGTGGTCTAAAACTCAGGAGGAATGATATAGAGATCTAGATATAGAGAAATACCATAAGATGCAAGCATCAGAGTAATATTTGTATTTAATACTATGTAAATGGTCTAGTTTATCTCTTTTTATTCTTTTCTGTCATCTATCTCTATCACTGTGGGATCTTAAATGGTGTGTCTTCCTTTTTCGTTGTAAGGCTGGCATTGAGAAACATTCATACGGAAATAAAACAGCAAATGCAAATGCATGTGTGTTATATTATGTATCTTTCTGCAGGTTCCTTTCCCTGATGTATCTCTAATAGAAGTAAATATTTCAGTGATGGCTGACAGCACCACCATTAATATTCTGTCAGCCTTGCATTATAGACACCCTTTGCTAGAGGTTTATAACTTGCCCATTAAATTGGCCTGAGGGTTAAATTTGGCATGTGATTTCCTAGCATTAATGATTTATTCTTTAAATAAAACAAAACACAATACCAAACAAACCACAGTTAAAAATCAGTTTAACTCTTTAGCCAAAGGCAGCCAAAACCAACAGTATTTTAGCCCAAACATGTCTTTTTTGTGCTATTGTAATTAAAAAACTGTTTTGCTTTTTTTAAAATAAATTTTGCAGATAATTTGTGCATAAAAAAGTGTAGGTCCCAGTGACCTATTTGTGTGTGTGCTTGGAGTAACTTCTGCATTTTTTAGCCTAATAAGAGCAAAGTTCTGTGCAGCTATACGCACAATATAAATCAACCTATATATTCTGCATCCTGTACTTCTGCACTGTATACAAAAAGAGATTGCTCATTTAAAATGCGTTTAGGGGCAATCGTATATAAACTCAGTAAGGGGAACCGTTTTAAAGACCCCCCCCTTTTTTTTTTAAGTACATCCAAATCCATGCAGTTTTCTTTTAGTGAACTTGTTTCTTTTTGTTTAGTATTTCATAGACACCAAAGGTGAAATCCTGGCCCAGCTGAAGTCAGTTGAAATTTGGCCACTGATTTTAGTGGGGTCAGGAATAGATTTTATCCTATTTTGTCCTGATCCAAAGAACATTGTGGGAAAGGGGGGAATCTCTCAGTGACTTCACTGGGCTTTGGATCACACTGCTGTTCTTGAATTTGCAAGTCTCCTTTCAAAGCTAATGAAAGTCAACTTTTACTTTTACAGTTCTGTTACCCAAATTCTTATGACAACCATGCGTTCAACAATGCAGCACTCCGTTAAATCAGGGGAATCTGACACTAGTCAGAGCAGACTAAATTAGGGCTGAATCTGCTTTTTAAAATGTGACACACAAAGGACAAAATTCAGTTCAGAAGACTTCACTCCAAATTTACTTTATATAATTTGTTAGTAATTTTCCAGAATTAAAATCTTGAGGCTGTTTCTGATCACACTTATCGTTACAAGAGTGACTCACAATTTATGCCAATGTGAGAATTCAATAAAAAGATTTATTACAAAATTAGGCCCTTATATTTCCTGCTACGCCAAAACTCAGCACATCTCCAATCATGGGGTAGTTAGCCTATGTCACTTTGATCTTTTTTACAATAGTACCTTACCTTTGTGTAGCATTTGTGTAAAGTTTGATCCTGGTCCATTGAAATTAATGGGAGTTTTGCTGACTTCTGAATCCCTTATCTATGGGACATGCTACTTATGATGACTTATAAATATGAAGCAGAGGAGGTAGTAAACAGGAGGATAAGGCAACTAGGCATAGGGATGGTGATAACAGGTTTTGGTTCCAAACAACGTTTGTTTGTCCATGATGGTCCAACTCCATAGTTGATGTAAATTAATGGGAACCAATGAATTCAGTGGATTAACACTGATTTATAACAGCTAAGGATCTGGAGTATTTTTTAGTCAAATTCATTGTGCATTTTAATAGTAAAAAGAATAAATATTCAAACATATACAGCTTTTTAAAGTCAAAATATGTAAAATTTGTTTCATGTAATCCTGTAGTAGACAAGACACACACACACACACAAATTTTAATGTATATATGAATGTAAAAGAGAATACTGATAATCTTGACATAGTAAAATTGCATGTTAAATCAATCAGCAGTATTAAACTTGCATATATTAAAATAATCCTTGTTAAAGGCCAGTAAATGAGGTGGCAATAACCACAGATTACTTTGCACAGCATGAAAAAGAAAGAATGCTCCAACTTCATCTCAGCCTTCACCCCAGCAACAAAAACAGCCAGGAATGCTACACAAACATGCTGCTGCTAAAAGAAAACTGCATTAAATGATCCAGGTTTGAGGAGGGTATAATTATGAATTGTTACAATTATTTCATTTCTCTTTAACTTCAGCATTGACATTCAGAAGTATAACTGTGTTCCTTATGCAGCTAGATCTGTTTGCCCCATGCACGTCTTTCCCCAACACCTGTGTTTACGTTAAGGCCTTGGCAGTACATGACCTCCAAGCAATCCTTTGCTCACAGCTTCCAGCTTTCTTTCAGCCGTGGCAAGAAGCAGTGTCCCTGGACTTTCACTAGCAAGCACTGTTAGGACGCCTAAATCAACTCTCTAAGCCTAGAATTTACTATAAATCAATTTGTTGGACGTTCACTCCCATTGGTGAATGTTGCACAGACATCTACTTAAATCATAAACTGGAATTGATTATGAATTATGAATACTGTTGAACTTTTCTAATTATTTTTTATTTTCATATAACATTTCCCTTTTTATGGCCTTATGATTTCATTTCACTCTTTTCCTTTGTCACTCCTGTGTAATACAAGGGATCAAAATTTAAAAATTAATTTTAGTTGTGCTGCAAGTTAAGCATTAAAAAAGTAATGTGAGCCAAATCCTCCCCTCCTTTGGAAAAACCCATGGGAGGAGAAAACTGGCTTGTATAGTCCATGAGAAAAGCCTTGTAGAAGTGCTGCTGTATTCACTCACTCCTTTCAGTATGGGAGCAGGGTTAGCTGCCTCATTGAGAGTGAAGTGTGTCCTTCTTACTCCAAAGATCCTCAGATATACAGGAAAATGCGGTTCTGCTATGCTGTAGATCCTGCGAAAGTGCCCTTTTCCTCTATGTTGATTCTTTGCCTGTCCTGCTCTTCGTAGCACATCTCCCTGAAGAGTCTGATAGTCTTTGGCTGCCCTTGCTCCACCATCTCGCCTCCATTTAAGGGTATAGAAGATAGTGAGGTAGAAGTGAATGCTGCACTGAGCAGTATGAACTCCCACCTGGACTTGTGCCTGTAGATTTGCCTGTAGGTTTTGAGAGGACAATGCTGCCCAGAGTGCTTGTTCATGATTGAATCATCTCCTTGAATACTGGCACCTAAACCCTGATTTGCTAAGCCTCACTGTACAGACTCCTGTTGTGGAATGTTTCAGCTAGAGAGATTTCTATGGATTTAGGGTAACATGTACAGAGCAGCGGTGCACAAAGTAGGGGTGGACCCCCTTTGGAGGAGGGTGATATGAAATTTCATGATCAGCTGCTGGGTCTCAGACTCATCCATCTCATTAAAAATATTGAAATCTGTTACTGTTTTTATGTACGTGTATTCACATTTATATACTGATTAGTAGTTTTTGCATTCTACACACTTATTTTCTTACACATGCTGGAAGGTATTTTTCATATGAACATAACCAAAGTTTCCATCTGTTTGAATTACATTACATAGATTGCCCGGGGGGGGGGGGGTGGAAATAAAAAGTGGGGCCTGACCTAAAACTTTTGCTCTACCCTGCGATAGAGGTCCTGCTTCTCCTTTCACTGGCTTTAGTCTTGGGGTCCTTTTGTCTTTATTCTGTTTGCATTTGCTTGCTGGAGAGAACATCCAGAGCTAAGAATTAAAAACTATTGTTCCACCAGGATTCAGACAGACCATGCACTGGGAATCAGTGGCATCCAGTGTGAATCAGTGGTGCCCAAATGGGGCTTGGCTGATTTACAGCAGCTGAGATTCTGCTCTTGTTGACTGCTGCTTTACACAATCAAGTTTAATTTGGAGCTACTATGTGATATAAGAGTTCTACTTAAGTCTGCAGCTTTTGCCAGACTGCAGCAGATAGCACATTTGACAGGATGGCCTGGTTTCTTCTCTAAAAATAAAGTTTGCAAGGAAAGCAATGGTAAAAAGTGCAAAAGATGGACAGTAGCCTGTTCCAATAGTCTGCGTTTGCAACAATCAAACATCAGGGTTGAAAAACCGGACTGTCTTCCAGGTAAGCTCAGATTCCTTTCCATCTGAGATTGGCTGACAAGACTGCACATACATTTAAATGATCTGTAAATACCTTGGCAAGGATGTTGCCAAAGCTTCCGTCACTGAGTAGTGAAGTGTTGGAGCTGGTGGAGAATATTGTTTCCTGAAGACCAGACCTGAGGTCATTTTCTTCAAGTGCTGTGCTTTGGCACATGAGTTTTTCTGTGAGAAACAACATAGCTTCAAATGAGTTTAACCAGGTGTATTAAATTACCCTTGTTGATGTAAACAGATACGTTAACTCTTATGCTGGGAGCCTTAACTTCATAACACAGTGTGCTAACTTGGGAGCTTCCCACTAGTGCAATACCAGGGACTACACCCATGGCTTAAAAAATTAGATTTCGTTAAGCATGGCTCATTGATTTCTGTGCTGCTCTTTTAATGGCTGTCTTGTAGATGTGCCAGTGCCAAGCGGTTGTGAACTTAGTGTATCCCATTTTCTAACCTCACTTCTAGCTAACAAATCTTTAAACTACCATTCATATGGTCACTTCTGCACAGTTGGCTTAGACATATATTATATCTAGCTACACTTTTGTGGCTCTATCAGCCCTCTTTCTGACTCTGTACCTGCAGCAACTCTTGTCTGTTGGCCTGCCCTTAACCATCACCTTGAAAAGGAAGACTTAATGGCCCACCTGTATCCAGTACTGCAGTGAAAAGCATTACAGTCTTTCCCACATATTGTTTCCCTACTCCCTAGCTACTGAAGTCACCTTTACTCCAGAGACAAGGTCACAAATCCTGCTATTTAGGTGAAAGATCCCATCTTAGCATCCTCCCTCCGTTGGGCTCTGCCAGCACCTCAGCCAGTCTGCACTGTCAAATTTGCACCACTGATTTGCTGGATTGGCAGTTCACTTTGTGGAAATTTGCCTTATGCTGCTGCATATCTTTTCAGCAGGCTACATAAATCCTAGGGCTGTTTTTTGTCCACAGCCATTTCTATCTCCCTCTTCTTGAGTTTCCCCTCTTTCTTTATCCACTCATTTGGGTTGTGTTCGTTCTCACATAAACCCTAACAGCTATTTTTTCAAATAATATGTAAGTAAAATACATGTAAAATAATAAAAACAATCACATTGATTTTTATGATCATTCCTTTTACCCCAACCTTCATCTTCACGGGTGGTTCACTCCACCCCTTTCTCTTTTTCACCATTCTCCAGAGAAGCTTTTTCTTGAGCTGACAGGCAGGTATTACGTAGTTTCCACCAATTTCAGTAATATCCAAGGCAATACCAAAGATAAAGAAAAAAGCCAGAGTTATTCTTATAGTTCTGATGTGACCAAGACAGACATGGTTTCTATGTTTTTCTTAGTGGTGGCTTGCCCACCAATTACTCTCCAGCCTGTTTGTCATTATCTTTCTCAAGATGCAGGCCAAATCAATAACCTCACTGTACAAGTTTTGCAATTCATAGCATGGGTCCTTGAGGATTCCAGAGCTTAGAAATGGACTGTTTTGAGGATGTTAACGAGGTTCTCCTATCTGAGAGAAATATAACTACTCATTACACATACATTCAAAAATGGAAGAGATTCCAACTCTGGTCTGACTCAAGATAGATTATCAATGTCACTTCTTCTTTCGCAGTTGAATTAGTGCAATCAGGTCTCTCTCCAAGCTTAGTAAAGGTATTATCTCCCAGCGATCAACTCTTTCTGTCAGAAGATGATACTTGTGTGTTTGCTCCTCATACAGTGAAAAGATTTCTTAAAGGTAAGAGTGAACTCAACCTTCAAATCATAGATCCATCACCAGCATAGGACTTAAATTTTGTCTTAAATCATTTTACTTGGTCTCCCTTTGAAACTATAGCTACTTGCTTGTTTCCACACTTCTCTATGGAAGTCTCATTCTTAGTGGCTACCACATCTTCTTGGAGAATGGTAGAGCTAGGGATCCTAGTGGCGCACACCTCCCCTTATGATTTTTTTTCCAAAGGCAAGGTCATTGTGACCCGATGTCAAATTCAAACCAAAAATAACCAGCTTTACAGCTAAATCAACTTGTCCACCTCCCAGTCTTCTTTCCCAAACTGCACCGGGATCAAAGGAAGGAAACACTACATACACTTGACATTAGGAGAGAATTAACTTCCTATTTGGTAGGGACCAAACCTTTCAGAAAATCTCTAACACTATTGTTGTCCATTGTAGACAGATCTAGGTGATCCCCAATGTCTAAGCAAAGACTCTCAGGATTTGCTAGATGGACACATGACCTTCGCTCTTGGCTCAGTGTCTGTTGTGATATTTGGTTTGACTGTATTATCACAAATATTGTTCTCAACTCTGAAGTTCCACCTTTCTGTCAGGGATACTGCTGCAGAGTCATCTAGGCTGGAGCACCCATAGGGACACTACTTCAAGGAGAGGTCTTCAACTTGTGCAGTAACTGGTTCTTTAAGCGAGGAGATTGTCTGTATAGAAGGATCTGAGGGTGGTTCATCCGTACAGCACTATATAGCAGCAAAGTAGAGCATGAGACAGGGACCATGTGTAGGAGATGGATACTTCTACCTTAAAATCTCTGATCTGAGGCTTGGGGATGTGAACACACCTGCAGTGGAGCATTCATAGGGATATACATCTCTAAGAAAGAACTACAGATTGCACCTCCCTTATCCAGCATGCTCAGGACCTGAATGGTCCTGGACAAGAGAATTTGCTGGATAGGGGAAAACACAAGAAAGCCCTGTGTTAAGGGTTGCTACAGCCCCAGCCTTCAGTCTCTCTCCCCAGCCCTGGTTGCCATGGGGCTTCAGGGGGAAGGCAGAGGCTCTGGCTCCTAGCCCTATGGGGGCTCCTGAACAAGCCAGTACGCTCTCGTCTGGCAACATCCATGGTCAAGCCAGACCATGGATGTTGCCAAATGAGCGAGTACTGGATTTCAGAGGTGCAACCTGTACAGTTAGTGCACAATGTAAGTAACTTCTTTTGGCAGGATTGGAAAGAGTGCAAATAATCAGCTGCTGCTGAACCCAGATATGTCCTTTCAAGAAGGAGTGATCTTCAGTATACCCTCTTAGATGTTGGACTTTGGATTTAGCAATATGTCTATAATGTTATTGTCTGTACCAAATATACTTAGGTGTGCTACTGATATCCCACTTGGGAGGACAAGTAACAACAACATCAGAGTTAATAGGTATTTTCAAGTCTTAAAAAATTGTATATATTACATAGATAAAATTTGGAAGAGGCAAACAGAGTAATAACCGAAGGTTTGGCTTCTAAAGGTATTTTGGTGAGGTGCTTAGCTGATTTATGAGCCTAAGGCCTGATCTATATTAGGGAATTAGATCAGTATAATGGTGGGCAGGAGTGTGAAAAATCCATACCCTTGAGTGAAGCAATTAAACAAACCTAACCCTTTCCTCTCAGGGAGGCGGTTTACCTCCATTAATGATAGAACCCTCCCATTGGCATATGTAGCAGCATCACTGAAGTGGTGCCTCTGAGCTGCTGTAGCAGTTTGTGTAGACAAGCTCTAAGTCTCATTTTCAAAAAGACATTTAGTCACTTAAGATTTAGGGCTTAAGTGCCTAATTCCCTTTTGAAAATGAGAGATTTTGGCTCCTGAATCAGCTAAGCATTTATGCATTGCTGAGTACCTTTAAAAATCTGAGCCTAAATTTCATTTTCAAAAGTGACTTGTGGACTGGACTTAAGACCATGTTTCTCATTGAATAACAATGGGCTTTAGGAACATATGTACTAAGGGCGTGTCTACACTAGGAACTAACTTCAAAGTTAACTTCGAAGATAGGCACTACTTCGAAGCAGCCAGCAGAGACTCTACACACATTCTCCCTTACTTTGAAGTTAACTTCGAAGTGAGGGAGCCCAACTTCAAAATCCTTACTCCATTCCCAGGAATGGAGTAGTGCCCTATTTTGAAGTTTATCTTTGAAGTAGGGTATGTGTAGACGCTCAACTTTGAAGTTGCTTACTTCGAAGTTATACTTCAAAGTAAGCAACTTTGAAGGTATTTTTATAGTGTAGACACAGCCTAAGTCAATTCTGAATATAGGACACAGACTTCAAAGTCCCCTACGTGCTTTTGAAAATATTACCCAAAATGTGCATTGCTTCAGGTCAGTAGTGTCCACAGGTCAGACTGTGGAATCTTTAGTAAGGATAGGGAGCAGTTTTGCAAGTAGTCCCACTCACTGCTGTAAGACTACTTGAGTGAATGAGAATTCATCGGCAAGGACTCCCAAACTGGCCTCATACTATTTTTGAGGACTATCTTGTGCATCCTGGTCCTTGCCTTCCGTATTTCCTCTGATCTCGAAATAGCTTTTAAGATTAATTCCTGGAACAGTTTTACATTCCTCTGGTGAAATCCTGGTCCAACTGAAGTCAGTGGCAGAACTCCTGTTAATTTCACTGCGGTGAAGATTTTACCAGCAAAGCTTAAGCTCAAGATCAGTTTTCAACAATCATTTTTAAAACAAATTTTCCTTTCCACACAGTTGAATTTTTCATGGAATAGTTTTGAATGGTTCTGGTTCTGGTTTCACAGTCAGTGGAAACTTGTGATGTGCTACCTTAGTTGCTACCTTTAGTTTGCTGTAAAGTTGAATAATTCCTATGAATTTGGTTCCTAAGAGTGATCAAGTTTGATGTTTTTTCAGGCTAATCAGTTTTTCTCACAGAATTATGCTTACCTGGTACAAATATGTATTTTGTCCATTTCAAGTGATAATAAACAGAGCAAAGATTGTCTGATTCCCGGGAATTTTGTAAGCCTGCATTAGAGATCAGGAATGCTTTGCAGTGGAATGGTTGCATGGGAAGAAGGCTAGTGGAAAACTAGATAGTTGTAAAAGTGTCCGAAGGACCAAAAAACTCATAAAATGGCTCAGTAATTGCACAGGTGGTGACTCTGTCTGGGAATATAGAATTTAAGGCTGGCTTTTTACAATCCATGAAATTCTTTTACCAGAAGCATGACGTGTTCAGACTGAGGCTGAATGACATGTTTTAAGCATTTGGTTGTTGTTTGTCAGTCCTACATGATGTCTTTGTTAATATCATGCAGAGAATACTATGTACAGCCTACAGAGAAGTTGTATTATGGAATATCATGATTTATGCTTTTCTTGACCTTCTCTTGATCATCCTTGATCATCTTTCATCAGCCTCTGTCAACCTTGCGATTAATGAGGGGATAGGGCTGACCTAGGAGAGAAGGCCTTAAAAGCCAGAGACTACGTGAACAGGGGACTGCAGTCAGGGGAATTGGACAGGGAATCTGTAGGAGGGAGTCCTAATATAGCTACTATGGTTAGGAAGAGCCACATTGCCTGTGCCAGTTGTGCTTCTTTTTCCTCCACCTGTGTGTGTATCCAGATGGACACCCTGACCATGGATACCTCTACTCAGATCCTGGTGTGGATTTGCAGAGACTGTGGCCCACATTTCTGTCACAGAAAGCCAGGCTAGGTGGACCATCCAGTGTGAAAGGTGCCTGCTGGTGGAATCTCTCAGGAAGCTGTTGGGAAAGCTACAGGAGGAAGTAGGGGGTGAGGAAGGTCCTACAGGAGGCTGAGGAACAGGAACATCCATGCCCACAATGAGCATTCATGCCCTTGAGAGTATTCATGTGGAGACATTCATGGTCAAAGAAGCTATTCAGCTACAGAGAATCACTGGCACTCCACTGGGGTAGGGGCGATGGTTCTGTCACAGGGAGAACATTGGCAGTTGGTTACTTCTGGCAACAAGCAATGCTCCATCTCTACTCCCAACTCATCCACAATGGTGAAGGAGACCCATTTATTCTACCTTGGCAATGACAGATGAGAAATCAACCCTTAAGGCGGAGGAGGAGGACAAGCCACCTACCCCAAAGGGCAGGGAGGTCTGCAGCCACTACTGCCATGAGGGAATGTAGGGTAATGGTGGTTGGAGAGTCTGTTCTGAGGGGTGTGGAGGCACTCATCCGTCTCCCTGATGTGACACCCCAGGAGGTATGCTTCCTACCAGGGGCCCATGTCTGAGACATTACTGATAGGATCATCTGGCCCTCTGACTAGTACCCCAGGCCTCTCATCCATATGGGCACTAAAGGTACAGTGAGGTATTATTCTGAGGTCAGAAGTGACTACAGGGATCTGGAAGTATGGATGAAAGAGCTTGGGGTGTGGGTGATGTTTTCTTCTATCCTTTTGGTCAAGGTTGGGGGCCAGACAGAGAGATGCATCCTGGAAGTGAATGCCTGACTGCAAAGATGGTGCCACCAGGAAGGCTTTGTCTTCCATGACCACAGGATGCTGCTCCAGGAATGGGGAGTGTTAAGCAGAGATGTGGTTCACCTATTGAGGAAGGGGAAGTGTGTATGTATAGAGTGACAGGGTCAGGCCAGAGAGCTCCAGAAGAGTAATAGAAGAGAAATATATTAACCCCAGATTAAAAGGGGAATAAACAGGAATAACTCATAATGCTAGTAAATAAACACAACTCTGACACAGTGGGCATCACAGAGAGTTGGTGGGATAATCCACATTACTGGAATATTGGTATAGAAGGGTACAGCTTACTCAGGAGGGGCAGTCAGGGTAAAAAAGGAATGTTGCCATATATGTTAAAAAATCTATAGACTGGATGGAGTTTTAGATGGAAATAGGAGATAGATTTGTTGAAAGTCTCTTGGTAAGGTTAAAGGGGTGAAAAACAAGGGTGATGCCATGGTAAGGGTCTCTTAGGGAGCACCTAACCAGGAAGAAGAGATGGATGAGACTTTTTTAAAACAGCTAACAATATCATTCATAGCACATGACTTGGAGATGAGGAACTTCAACTATTTAGACATCTTTTGGGAAAGCCGGGCACAGATTATCCACCAAGTTCTTGGAATGTATTGGAGACTTTTTTTAACTTCAGAAGGTGGAGAAAGCTACTGGGGAGAGGCTGTTCTAGATCTGATTTTGACAAAGAGAGATGAACTCATTGTGAATTTGAAAGTGGAAAGCATCTTGTGTGAAAGTGACCATGAACTGATAGTGTTCATGATTCTAAGGAATGGCAGAAGGGAGAACAACAAAATAATGACAATGGATTTCGAGATGGAAAACTTCACCAAACTTAGGGAGTTGGGAGGTAAGATTCCATGGGAAACAAGTGTAAGTGGAGAAACAGTTGAAGACAGTTGGCAATTGTTCAAAGAGACATTAATTGCACAAAAACTAGTTATTCCGCTGGGTAGGAAAGGTAGGAGTTATGGTGAGCAACGACCCTGGTTTAGTCAGGGCATCTTGAATGATCTAAGAACCAAAACAGAGCCCTGCAAAAAAGTGGAAGCTAGGTCAAATTGCAAATGATGACTATAAATATCACAAGTATGGAGGGGTAAAATTAAAAAGGCGAAGGCACAAAGTGAACTCGAGCTAGCTAGAGACATAAAATGGAATGAGAAAACTTTCTACAAATACATTAGAAACAAGAAACATACCAAGGACAGGGTAGGGCCATTACTCAGTGAAGAGAGAAAAACAATAACCAGAAATGTGGAAGTGCCAAAGGAGCTTAATGACTTCTTTGTTTCTGTTTTCACCAAGAATGTTGGTGGCAATTGGACCCCTAACATAGTGAATGTCAGTGAAAATGGTATCAGAGGGGTAGCCGTGTTAGTCTGGATCTGTAGCAGCAATGAAGGGTCCTGTGGCACCTTATAGACTAACAGAAAAGTTTAGAGCATGAGCTTTCGTGAGTTAACTCACTTCTTCAGACGCTCAGTGAAAATGGTGTGGGTTCAGAAGCTAAAATAGGAAAAGAATGAGTGTGATGGGTTGAATTACAGATATCCCCTGGAGACTGTTACCCGATGGGCCAATCATAGCACTGCTCTCTGGGGTGCTCCCTCACCCTGGCCTGCTGAGCCAGAAGCTTTGGTCTCCCCCGATCAAAGGCAGTGAGTTGGTGTAATAGTTCCCTTCCCCACCCCTCCGCCAATTGCCCAGAAGAGTAACATAGACACTGAGAACAGCTCAGCTCTGGGAGGGCTTCGTTAGAGAGACTTAACAGCACCCAGGTGCACAGCCCCAGTGGGACCAAACTCCAGATAAATCCCTCCTTTTCAGTATAAGAGTTTTACACTGAGGAAGCTGATAAAGTTCTCTGCTGTTGTCAGTGAAAGAGAGAGAGAGAGAGACAGAGAGCTGTTGTTCTCCTGCAAGTAGCAATTAATTATTTACACTGGGTTTGGTAATAAACAAAAGTGATTTTATAAATACAAAAATTAGGATTTATGTGATTGTGAATGATGACAGAATAAAGTAAGTTACGAAGCTAAAATAAAATAAAGCATGCCGGTAAAGCCTGATTAACTAGTAGAAATTGTTACGAATAATTTCTTACCCTAGTTCACGTTTCAGGTAAAGTTATTCTTGTGCATAAGAGGAAAGTGGTATCTGTGGCATTTGATACAGTCTCTTATGGCCTTCTCATGAATAAACTAGGGAAATACAACCTAGTTGCAGCTACTATAACTTGGGCGCATAACTGGTTGGACAAGAATTCCCAGAGAGTAGTTATCATGGTTCATAGTCATTCTGGAAGACAATAATGAGTGGGGTTCTGCAGGATCAGTTCTGGGTCTGGTTTTGTTCAATATGTTTATCAATGATTTAGATAACGGCATAGTGACTATGCTTATAAAGTTTGTGGATGATGTTGAGCTGTATCGGGAAGGGTTGCAAGTGCTTCGAAGGATAGGAATATAGTTCAAAATGATCTGGACTAAGTGGAGAAATAGTCTGGGGTAAATAAGATGAAATTCCACCAAGTTTCTGTTATGCTGATTACATTTATATCCACATTCAATATGAGGCACACTAGTTCACCCATCTTACTATTTAGACTTCAAGTGTTTGTATGTCGGCACTTTAAAATCTAGTTGATTTTTATCTGTCTGCCATTACAAGATGTGATGAATAGGACTCTTTCATTTTAGTGTGTGTCATCAGATCTTACCCATATTTTATCATCTTCCATCTCCTCCTTACTAGGACAGAAAGAATGTCCCTTAATAGATTCTCCCCCCTAAGAAATGTCTCTGTTGGAGTCATGTTCTCTTTTGTACCTAACAGGCTCTTCCCTAGCCCTTAGTTTAAAAAAAAATGCTCTGTGACCCTTTAAATTGTGAATACCAGCAATCTGGTTCTATTTTGGTTTAGGTGGAGCCCATTCTTCCTGTATAGGCTCCACCTTCCCCCAAAGTTTCCCCATTTCCTAATAAATCTAAAGCCCTCTTCCCTACACCATCCTCTCATCCACTCATTGAGACCCTGCAGCTTTGACCCTTGTGCATGGAACTAGAAGTATTTCAGAGAACACTGTCACAAAAGTCTTGGACTTTAATTTGTTACCTTGCAACCTATATTTGGCCTTCAGGGCCTGGAATAAATTGCTTAGGGTAGCTGTGGAATCTCCATCATTGGAGATTTTTAAGAGCAGGTTAGACAAACACTTCTCAGGAATGGTTTAAATGGTGCTTGGTCTTGGAATGAGTGCAAAGAACTGGACTTGATGAGCTATTGAGGTTCCTTCCAGTTCTACCATTCTTTTGTTAAAGGACCTAATTATCTTTTTTTGTGCCAGTTTAATTCCACTGTTTTTGATGGAGTTATACTGGCATAAAATTGTTGTAGTGGAGTAGAGACTAAGGCCCTGAAAGTACATACTGTGTTCTTTGTATATGAAAAAATGAACACATTTTGTTTATTTTTTTACCTTTTCAGTTAAGGCATTAGTGCCACATGGCTAAGTGAAGTTCTTAACTCACAAAAAGGCCTACCATACTGATACAGAATACACTCAATACAGGCATTTTTCATTATGGTCATAATTCTCCTCTGACATTACTTTTGCCCTATTGTAACTTTAGTGACCTTAGTGGAGTTGTTCCTGATTTTTTTTTTTGTTGGCATGAGAGAAGAATTGCTAGTAAATCACCTGATCAAAGACTGAGGCCATGTCTTCACTATGGAGAAGATCAGTGCTGCCATGGTCAATCTTCTGAAGTTCAATTTAACATGTCTGGTAGGTACATGCTAAATTGAATTCAGAGAGTGCCCTGCCAGTGCCAATACTCCAGCTTTTCATGAGGAGTAAGGGAAATAATTGCTCCTGTTGACCTCCTGCCATGGAGACCCTGTGGAAGCTCCAATTAAGGTACGTTGACTCCAGCTACATAATTAACACACTCAATTCCAGCTATCTCAATTTGACCTTCCCCTTTAGTGTAAACCTGGAGAAAGTGATGTCCACATCAGAAGACTGTATATCAACTCTTTTAAAAAAAGGTTAGTGGGCTTTATCACTGACATTGTACTGCAGGCGTGTCCAGCCTGCGGGCTGCATGCGGCCCTGGACAGCTAGTAATGCGGCCCCACAAGATTGTAAACTTTTAACATCATTATGTGATTTGTATACATTAACTATATTATATATTTTATATGCGGCCCAAGACAATTCCTCTTCACTCAACGTGGCCCAGGCAAGCCAAAAGGTTGGACACCCATGTTGTAATGTGTCCAATATCCAGCAGAAACTGGATTGAGATTGCCAAACTAACTTCTTGTTGCTCTGTTAGGTCTTCAGGCGGAGCTCCCCAAATGAAATGTCAGGGCAGTATTTGACATGCCACTTAACCCTTTTAATGTTAATTTTGTATTTTTCATTTTGTCCAGGATTAAGGTTAAGTTAATCTTTTCTCATATTAATACAAAAGTAAATGTTTGTTGGTGGTCCTCTGCTTGAAGGGCGGTGTTCTGTACTTCACATGCCTTAACAATTGTGGTGTTCTTGATTTCATTTACCTTTTTGAATCAAGAGCATGACATCTTTGCTGGATCTTGGAATGAGTTTTAATGAGTTGAGAGGAACCTTTTGATCGACTGTGCAAACATTACTTTATACTTAAAAATTAATGCTCTTGAACTGAACATTCAAGTTTTTCTTTTATTCAGTATGAATAGTAGTGTTTGCTTTTTTGTACCAGTATTGAAAATTGTAGATCAGATTGCACTTTTCAACTACTTGAAACCTGTCTGGTTTCTTGAAAGCATTCTTGACACACTCAGCACAGGCAAGGTTTAGTTTCTTCAAGGACCGAAGATTATGTTAAGCTAATAGTCGCATAATCTTGTAACCAGGTTTGACCGACTTTGTTTCAGTTAAAGTTTCCCCTACAAACACTTACGGAATATTGGTTGCTGTTGTATTTATGAAGTATTACTAAAGTGGTTTAAAGACATTCAAACTAAGAAGGGGAACTGACTATGTTTCTTTTTCCCCCCTTTTAACGAGTCTGTCCTTTGAGAATAGATTGGAAGCTTTGCATATTTGTTTATATTACCTAGAAAAAACTGGAAGTTGGAGTACATAATGCATATAAATATTTAAATGAGTGTGTTTTAACTTTTAATGTAATCTTATAGGGGTTTTTAAATGAGTCCTTAGGTTTGTTATCGCATGATGTGGTACATTAAGGAGAGCTTTTGGAACAAGTCTGGAACATTCACATGAGGGTGTGAAAAGTATGAGAGGATTTATTTGCCTTCAGGCACCTGCAACATGGAATACAGCCACCTGGGAGTTCACAAATTAATCTTTCATCATAGGAAAGGAAGTATTTGGTTGTTGAATAGCTTACTGCAACACAGAAAATGCAGGTTTTACTGGGGAGTTAATTGTGTGGGACAGCAGAACTCTGTAGTGCTTCTCAGAAGTGTTTTAATTGCTCTCTTTGAAGCTGTAGTAACCAATATAGTATGCCAAACATTTGGAGAAATAGAAACATCTAGCAGTTTCTATTTATTAAAATAATTTGCTCTTCATTAACCCTTCCCTTGTTGGTTTCATCTAGTTCATTGACAAATTAATGAACCATATATTTGCAGAGTTTCAGAGGCATACCTCATACCCAGTGACCTCCTTCAGTTATTTCCATCATTAAATTCTTACTGTGAAAATTCTCGTTATGTAAAACGAAAGGGACTTTATGTAACGCTCTGATACCAAGTGTGTGTCATAGTGCAGTGGAAAATGATTGCACATCTACACATCTCTCTGGCAACCATCATAATACAAATCCTCACCAAACACTTTGGCATTTCTGAAATGTGAGTTTCCTTGGAAATTGTCTTCTTTTTTTTCTTCAATGCATTGTAGTTGTGCCCAAAATGTACAACTATACCAGTAGTTAGGAAAGCAAAGTCTTTGCCCTGAAGCCTTTACAATCTTAACTGGACAAGATAGACAAATATACGTGAAAAAAAAAAGCTAAATTTACATTTTTAGGGGTTTGTTGGTGCAGGGGAGAGTGAGCTGGTTTTCTTTCTCTTTTCCTCAGCTCCATACATACGGGGTACTGGCTGTCATGCAGAGATTTCAGCACAGCCTACTTCAGTACATGTGGTAGTGGTAGTAGGCTAGGAGCTCAGGTGGTATAAATCAGCATAGCGTCATTAAGGTTAAGGGAATGTCTTCTGGATGAGTTCGTTATGTTTGATCCTGCGTTAGGCAGGGGACTAGACTCGATGACCCCTGAGGTCCCTTCCAGTGCTAGGATTCTATGTTAAACCTCCCTGAGGAGCTGGCACACAAGTTCCAGTTAGCTCATAAGTGTGTATTTCCATTAGCTCATGTTGGAAAGTTGATGTGTGTCCCTAATTGACAGAAATGCAAGCTGTGTATCAATTCTGCCATGGATAGATTTCTTGTCAGACTAGTCATTTTTAAAACATTTACTCTAGGTGTGTAGCACAGGGTGCCTCACTTCTCTGACGCCTCCTGCTGGACACTCAGGGAATTAGCTTATTTCAGCTCTGGAGTGTCCCCCTCTGGCCAATGTCTCACCTGCTTTACCTGTATGTCTGTTCTCCACCTTGTATCAGGACCTGCATCCCCCCCAGACTGTGGAGCCCTGCCCTCAGAGTACTGCCCTGCTGCAGTGCCCCCCTACTCTGGGGTCCTTCCCCTCAAGGAACCCCCCAACCCCCTATGCCCACCTTGCCTCAGTGACTCCCCTGCCAGTCATCATTTAGCCCCTGCCTGAAGGGCAACCTGTAGTCTGCAATGGCCACTTATCATTAGCAAGGGTTTTGGACCTGCTGCCCTGGCTGCCTCCCTTCAGCACCACTACCTTCACGCTGGGAGTTCTCCTGCCCAGAGCTTCACAGCCCCGACTGTCTTTTCTGAGCTGTGCTTTGTGTTAGGAAGCCTCTGAGCTCTCCTGCAGCAAGGTCCCTCCTGCTCCATAGCTGGAGCAAGTGTGTCTGTCTGTCTCTTCTCCCCTCCAGGAGCCATCATTTATATAGCCCTCCGCTGGGCCCTTATTGGCTGAAATGTGCCAAAAACCCACCAGTTTAATCAAGTTATTCAGCTGACATCAAATGACTGCTTCTAATAGTAGTAGGAACAAAAATCAGAGGAACAGATACAATAGAGGTTTCCTCTAAGATCAGATCTGGAGTTGGGCTTTGTGTGGAGTGACATGTCAATGTTCAAATAGGCCTTTTCAGCTGTAATGGAACTTTTAAAGTTTTACAGTAACCTGACACTTGCACCTTCTAAGTATTTAATACCAAAACAGGTGTTTCTCTCTCCAGCTGTACCTAGTTTGCATTATATGTTGTAATACCAGCTGCAATGAAGACCTGTTAGGTGCAAAAGTTGGAACAACTGGTGCATAGCTGCCTTTGATGTGCAACTATGTTGAGACTGAAAAATCATATAGCTGAGGTACAGGCAGAAATTAAATTTGTGCCAATGACAATATGTGTATATAGGACAAACCGTGGAGGATTCATAAGCATTGCAGTTTCCATACAGAGACATAGCAATGGTTGTCCAAATATTCCACTGTTATAGTGGGCAAAGTGTTATTACAAGCAGTCAAACTTGAACAGTTTCATGCAGTTTGAAATATGGTTCAACAAAAAATATTTTTTTCAGATTGGGATAACTGCAAAATTTTGCGGCACGTATTATTTTTGAATTTCATTTTTTATTGGTTGTGTTCTTGTTTAGTCACAAGTTGTATGGTATTGACTTTGATTTCGTGATTGTCAGAGCTTTGTGTGTTCACAAAAAACATACCGGGAAAATTCCACGGTTCATTTCTTTGAAGACTATCCTGGTTTCTCTTCTGAAAAACTAACAGGTATGTGATAGCCAAATTCAGAGGTTATGCAAATGGTGGCACTTCTGATTACTTGTTGATCATGTTAAAGTACTTTACCTTGTTATAAACCTAGGTAAGGGCCTGATTCTGTGTTGCCCTATACCTTGTTCAGAAATTGGAGTACTTTACACCCACTTTGCATAAATGTTAATTACTCGTCCAAGTGCAGCCAATGGAGTTATCATACCATATGAAAAGAAGACCTTGCTGATTGCAATAGACTTTTTTTTTCTGTTCATCCATTCCTCCCATTTACATAATATATCCCCTCAAATCCTGTGTTATTCAGCTTTGTCAAAGATATTTTCCCAACTTTTAAAAACAATAGCCTTTCTTGTATGCGATCTCTGATAAACGTCTGTTAAATTTGTAGGATTGGATGCCATCACCTATTTTTGGGCCTCTCTTTGCCATGCATGGGCCACAATCATTAAAATCTCTCCCTTTCCACTTGTACAAATGATGCAGAAAAGCTAGACTGGGAGTCTGGGGAAGTATAAGGTTTTATTTTTTCTCATTTTTTTCCTATTATTTACTGCTGAATCAAGGCCATTTCCCATCTGTTTGTGCACTCAAAAGCTGTGATTACACTGAGGTTTCTATTTCGGGATACATGTATAGAAGCAGGGCTATTTCGAGCATGGTATTTCATTCCTGCTTTCCCTCCTTGTAAGAGGAATAGCGGGAAGTTTGAAATAAGTACTTATTTCAAACTTTGGTGCCATGTGGCTGGCACCAAGTTTGAAATAAGTTACTTCGAAATAACTTATGCAATTTGCATAATGCAAATGGAGGAAGTTACTTCAAGATATGGCTACAGTATAGCCCTTGCCTAAGAGCTTTTGCTAAAAAGAGTCTCTATATTTTTGCCTAGTGGCTTCATCACTGGGACAAATTAGTTCTGATGTGACACTTAGCTCCTTCTGTCTACCCATGGAATAAAACAATCAAAGCTGTTCCTCAGCTTTGGTGTGCAGAATGATAATGTCGTAGTCTATTTGTATAACTCCTGGATGACCCTGTTTGATACTCCAGTTATGTCAAACCATTATATCTAGCGTACAAGTGTGTGAAAAGTCAGGGAGAAATAAAAAAAAATATTACTGACCTCACTACTTTCAAACTTTTAATATAAAGGATTCTGTTTCATGATTACCTTGAGCTTCAGAGTACTACAAAGAGACAAAATGATGATTTCACATTTATTAAGTGTTTACTTTGAATTTATTGGGAAAAAAAGATTAAATATTTTAATTTCTAGAGGCTTACACTTGCAGTTTACAACCAGGTGGCTTGGATTTGAATTCCTGTGGTGGCAAATGTCCAACATTCAATAGATACAGCATAGTTCATGTTGCTGTAGTTGCTGGATGTTAACAGTGTAATCCTCTGAATTGTTTCACCTAATCAAACTCTTCTCCTTCCCGCTTTCTAAATGTATGCCTCAATGCATGGAAAATATTTAAAGTTTTATTCTCACTCTAAAAGTTCCACCTTATGTGTTTCAGACATGATCAACAGCCATAATTGTTTTAATTCAGAAGTTTCCTTTTACATTTGCAATACCTGATATATTTCAGGCATTTGAATTATTGGGATTGCTCTGGCTTTTATAAATTGACTACAGAACATGTAGAACTTCTTAACTTGTTTTATATAAAATTATTCTTCATACTGCGTTATCAAGTTTGATTTCAAAATTTATTGCTGAGATGCAACATATGTTTTTGTTGTGGTTTTACTTTTTGCAATTTCAAAACTACTTCGTCTTCTGTAACACACAAAACTGAGAAACATACATAGTGTTAGTCAGCTATAGCATTATTTTTTTACAAAGCATATGGTGTACTGGATTATGTCCTAAAACCATATGAAGGGTAATTTTTGGGGAGGAAATGTATTCTATTTTACGCATTCATCTGTAAAAATGCAGTTATGACTCGTAATTAAAAAGCACTGTCTGCTCAATGATAGAAAAGTGTCAAAATCCAGCAATTTGTCAATCATTTGATATAGTTTATTAAATATATTTCAAGCATTTGAAAGCCACTATGTAAAACTGTGGCCCCACTGAAGTCAATGGGAGTTTTGCCATTGACTTCAGTGAAACCAGAATTTCGCCCAGGTTATTGATAGTCAGCAGGAAGTAAAACAAAGGACAATAGCATTTTGTATTCTAATTTAGAAACAACATAATTAAAATTACAAATAAAAAAACTTTGGAGATTGAAAATAAAGATGACAATTAAACCAGATTAGATAAAGCTCCAACTAATGGAAGAGGCAAGAGTTCTGTATGACTTGAAAGTTTGTTTTGCTCCCTAACAGAAATTGGTCCTATAAAAGCACAAACAGAGAAAAATTCCACAGCTCAACACCAGAGGAGCTATTTCCCACAAATGGAAGTACACTCAAAAAAAGAAATGTTTTTTAACTAACTTTCCCTTTAGGTGAGAGAAAGTAATGCAATCAAAATATGTGGGAAAGTTTTGAAAGAAGGTACCACAGCTTTTCTTCTCTTAAATATCTTGCTTTAAATATAAGTATAGGTCAGTGATGCCAGTGAATTGGGTGACTTCAGCCTTGTTCTGAATATGATATACAAGTATGGTCCCGAACCCTTGCTCTCATGGGAGTAGAGAGGTTAATCATGGCAAATTTCAGTTCAGGCAATATATTCTGAATCATGAACCCTGCTACAGTTTCAGTTTGACATACTGCTGTTCACTTCCTCTTCTAAAATTTACTGTTTAGAATTGATACATGCTTAAACAGCTGTCACATTTCTCCCCATAAATGGGTTGGACTTTCACCAAAGTGTAGAGTGTGAAATTCTGTATCTACTCAATATAGTTTCTTTAATAGCTTACAGGGAAACTCTGAAAATCTCTTTCTCCCCCACCCCAAAACAAAAGGGCAGTCATGTAGCACTTTAACAAAATAATTTATTAGGTGATGAGCTTTCATGGGACAGACTCACTTCTTCAGATCATAGCCTTACCAGAACAGACTCAATATATAAGGCAAAGAAGTCCAAAAATTGTTAGCTAGGTTGACAGATCAGAAAAATTATTATCAGGGTTGACAAATCAGAAGAGCAGAGAGACAGGGGTGTGTGCGTGGAGTGGAGAAGTTAAGAGCTAGATAAAACATCTAAGTATGTAAAAGAGTCCTTATAGTGGGTCAGGTAATTGCTGTCCCTGTTGAAATCATGTGTTAATGTGTCGAATTTGAATATGAATGTTAGTTCTGAGCATTCCCTCTGTAGACGGTTGTTAAATTCCCTTTTCAGTAAAACACAAACTCTCAGGTCCACTTAATAGGTCCACTCCATTAAGGTGCTGGCTGACAGGTTTGTGTATTTAAAGATTTTTGATGTCTGTTTCATGAATGTCCGTTCATTCTTTGTCGAAGAGTGTTTGCAGTCTGTCCTATATACATGGTGTGTGGGCATTGTTGGTACATGATGGCATATAGGATGTTAGCTGAGGAACAGGAGAATGTGTCTGTGATTCTGTAATTAGCATTGTTAGGTCCAGTGATGGTATCTCCAGAATAGATATGTGGACAAAGCTGACAATGGGGTTTGTTGTGAGGAAAAGTTCCAGTTTTAGTATCATTATGGTATACCTTGTGGTTGCTAGTGAAAATCCTCATAAGGTTGGGAGGTTGTCTATCGGAAAGAATAGGCCTGTCACCTAGGGCCTTCTGGAGTGTGGCATCATGATTTAGGAAAGGTTGTAAGTCTTTAATGATGCGTTGCAGTCGTTTGAGTTGGGGGCTGTAGGTAATGACAAGTGGTGTTCTGTTGTTGGCTTTTTTGGACCTATCTTGGAGTATTTGGTTTCTGGGTATTCGTCTGTCCCTCTCAATTTGTTGTTTTTACTTCTTCCAGTTGGTAATTCAGGTTTATGAATGTTTGGTAGAGATCTTGTAGTTTTCGGTCTCTGTCAGTAGGATCAGAGCGGATGTGATTGTATCTCAGGGCTTGATCGTAAATCACAGATCATGTGGTGTGTGTAGGATGGAAGCTGGAAGCATGTAAGTAAGTGTAATGGCCAGTGGGTTTCTGGTAGAGAGTGGTATTGATCAGGCCATCGGTGATGCATACTGTAGTGTCCAGGAAACGTATGTCTCATGTGGGGAGTGGTCAAGGCATAAGTTGATGGTGGGGTGCAGATTGTTAAAGTTTCTCTGGAATTCTTCCAGAGTCTCTTTACCATGGGTCCAAATGATGAAGATGTCATTGATGTATCTTAAGTAAAGGAGAAGTAATAGGAGATGAGAGCTGAGTAATTGTTGTTCCAAGTCAGCCATAAATATATTAGTGTATTGTAGGGCCATGCTGGTGCCCATAGCAGTGCCACTAATCTGGAGGCATTAGTTGTCCCCAAATCAGAAATAATTGTGAGTGAGAACAAAGTTTCAGAGATCAGACACCAGATTAGCTGTGGTGACGTTAGGGATGGTATTCCTGATCACTTGTAGTCCATCTTCATGTGGAATATTAGTGTACAGAGCCTTTACATCCATAGCGGCAAGGGTAATGTTGTCAGGAAGTTTTCTGATGGTTTGTAATTTCCTCAGCAAGTCAGTGGTATCTTGGAGATAACTGGGAGTGTTGGTGGCATAGAGTTTGAGGAGGGCGTCTACTAAGCTGAATAGTCTGGCAGTAAGGGTACCAGTACCCAAAATGATAGGACGTCTGGGGTTTCCAGGTTTGTGGATCTTGGGAAGTAAATAGAATAATCCAGGTCGGGGCTCAGATGGTGTGTCTGAGAGAATAAGGTTCTGAATAGAAGCAGGTAGTTCCTTGTCTGTAAGTTTCAGAGAGGTAGCTGTATTCGGCTACATCCATGCCACTAAATAAAGTCTAATTTATTGAAGTTGACTTTTTACTGCTAGATTTTATAACGTAGAAGATGAGTGTTGTTAAATATCCAGAAAGTCAACATACTGTCTCTCCATTCCCTTAGCTAGGTTCAACTGCGTCAGCAACGAGTTGTGTGTATCTATCCCACAGTATCTGCAGGCCTGTTGCATTCTGGGTTTTTGTGCCAGTGTGTTGTGGGAAAAAATGCCCTGCAAATGCTTGTGGGTGTCTGATGTCATCAACCCAGAGTACAATGCCACTCCATTGAAAAAGAAGTGGCCCAAGAAATTTCATGCCATTTTTGGACCATTTCCCCAAAGCCTGCCCCTGGCTCATGCCATTGCATGGTGCTAGCATGGATCCTGAACAGCTTACAGTTATTGCACAGTCTGTTATGGCCACTTCCTGATGTGTCGTTAAGTATTTTTTTAGACAAAGCCAATGGGAGGATGAGGTGGATGTGGATGATTCAGATGATATTGAAGGACTGGAGACAAAGAATGGAGAGCTGCCGACTGCCCTGAATGCATTGCATTTCATGAAGTACCAATTCTGGAGATGTGAAACTAGTGCACACTGCTGGAACCACATCATTTTGGAGGTCTGGGATGACCAGCAGTAGCTGCAGAACTTCTGCGTGCTCAAGGCTACTTTCATAGAACTTTGTAATTTGCTGCCCCCTGCCCTGAAGTGCAATGATAGCAAAATTAGATCTGCTTTGACAGTTCACAAGTGAGTGGCAGTTGCTGTATGGAAGTTTGCAGTGCCTGACAGCTCCTGGTCAGTGGGAAATCAATTCAGCGTGGGCAGATCTACAGTGCGCGCAGTGGTGATCCAGGTAGCCAAGGCAATCAGTGCTCGTCTGCTGTGGAAGACCATGACTCTGGGAAATGTGCTGGACCTAGTGGATGGCTTTGCTGCCATGTAGTTTCCTAACTGCAGTGGAGTGATAGATGGAAGGCACATCCTGGCCCTGGACCACCTGCCCTCAGAGTACATAAACTGCAAGGGGTATGTCTCCATGGTGTTGCAGGCGTTGGTGGATCACAAAGGTTTTTTCACCAATACCTATGTGGGATGGTCAAGAAAGGTACAGTGCGCACACATCTTTAGAAATTCAGATCTGTACAGAAAGCTCCAGGATAGGGTTTTCTTCTCAGACCAGAAGATCAAAGACTGGCGATGTGGAGATGCCCATAGTGATACTGGGTGACTCTGCTTACCCTCTGCTCCCTTGGCTTGTGAAGCCATACACAGGCATCCTGGACTAACAAGGAGCACTTCAGCTACAGGCTGAGCAAGGGCAGATTGGTTGTGGAATGTGCCTTTGGCCATTTAAAAGCCAAATTCAGGTGCCTTTTGACCTGTCTGGACCTATGTCAAGCTGATGTCCCCTCCGTGGTTGCAACTTGCTGTATTCTCTGTAATATTTGCAAAGCAAAGGGGGAAAATTTCATGCCAGCCTGGGGGGCAGAGGCAGGTGCCCAGGGCATTGCTTATGTACAGCAGGACTTAAGGGCATTCAGCAATCCACATGCAGAAGCAACAAAAATCAGGGAGGATTTGAGAAATAGCTTTATAAATGAGCAGACAGCCACATGAATCTGCTGCATTTAACTATTATGATACCACCCCCACCACCCACAATGATGTGTGCTTGCCCTTTATGAAACCACCTCCATTGCACCCCACCTCATGTGAACCAATAATTGACAATGTGGTTTTCACAAAAACAATCTTTTTATTTAAGGGGCTGAAGGTTAAGGGGTAGGAAAAAGAGGGGAATCCTGGCATCACATGTGGTGGAATGTGACTCTTTTGCAGTGTGGAGAGGTCCTGGGGGTGGACTGGGAGACTGTTCTTGCCCTCCCCACAATATTTTGGGGGCCCCCAAAGAGGCAGGGGGCGACAGGGTGAGGAGGCTGCATAACTGTGAGTTCTGTGACAGGTGTCCCTCTGCAGTTCCAGCATTGACTGCAGGATGTTGCTTTGCTCCTTGATAGCCATTAGGCTCTCTGCCAAGTCTTTGTGCTTGTGCATGAGCGTGCTTTGTCACCACTGCTGGTCCACTTTTGTCAGCAACAGCTTGTGCTCACTTACTCTGTGCCTGTTGAAGCTGCTGTAGGTTGAGGTTCTGCTTTGATCTTTTCATGTGGCACATCACAACAACCTGGTCTCACCCACTCATGCTTTCTGTTGAAGACTGTCAAAGTCAAAATTTAGATTCAATTTTTAAATGTGACACAATGCATTGACCCATGCAATGAATGGATATCTATTTGACAATCACTGCAACTTTTGTTTTCCAAGGCCACTTTTGGCTTAAGGAAAACAATGAATCAACCTCTGCAGAACAGAAGCTATTAGTTCTCAAGACCATATCATTGCGGACATGGTAAAATCCTGGTGACAAAGGGAGGAGTTGGGGGTTGAAACAAAGCCCTGTAAAATGTAAAGCACAGAAAAAGTCTTTCTTGGCAGCTCCTCCTAAATCCTGTGCAGGGAAAAAGCAAAGCCTGCACTGTACATGCTGGTGTCTGGAACCAGGGTCTGCACAGCCTGACAACTGCATGGTGCCAGGGGAAGGGTCGTGCCCACCAGCCACAGGGGAGGCTGGGGGTGCAGTCAGCTCTCTAAAATGTAAATCACAGAAAAACACTTTCTTGGCAGCTCCTCATAAATCCTTTGCAGCCGTGTGGTTGCAGGGGTGGGGGGCAGGGGGTAGAGTAGGGGAGCCCTCCAGCAGCATGATGGGAGGTGAGAGGACCAGAAGAGTCCACCAGCCATGCAGAGTGGGGGAGCTGGAGAGCCCACAAGCCAAGTGGTGTGGCAGGGCAGTCCTGGAAAATTTAAATGGCCAGGGAGCAGTGCAATAATGTTAAGGGAATAAACTTTGATGAAACTTTCCATGCTACTTCTAGGTTGCAAAAAGGGACATCAGCCTCCTAAGAATAACAGAGAGTGAAAAAGAAAATATGCACGTACTGTGTGAGCACAGGACAAGAAAATTTGCCAGAATGCTGTATGGTACCATGATGCCAGATTACTTACTGGTTGTCTGGCATGGCAAGGTGTGCTATCGTGGATGCTGGAATAAATCAGGCCTCCCCAAAAACCTTGTGTGAAAATGAGTACCTGCTGAGACCTTTATGGAGATCTCCAAAAGGGATAAGTGCTCCATTCCCAGAAATATTAACAAGCTGTTCTAAGGGGTATAGATCTACTGCACCTAACCCACAACCTGCTTGTATCAGTTTAAAAAAATATGCTCAACAGAATTGAACCTATACCCCAACCCAGCCTCAGCCTGTTTGTAGCAGTTTAAAAAGACCCCTCTCCAGCGTTGCTGGACTTTGGAGTATCAGATGCCAATGAAGGGACTGGGTCCAGTGTGACAAAGAGCTCTGGACTGGCAGGATCAGCTTCCTTGGGTATCTGCAGACTGGTGGCATCCTCCTCTTCATTGTCTTCCGCTGCCTCTTCACACCCCCACAGCTCTCACCGGAGAGCTGAGCATGGTCTCCTGAGGAGTCCATGAAATCCTTGGTGACCGTGGTTGGGTCTTTTCCAAGAATCACATTGAGCTGCTTGTAAAAGTGGCGTGTTTTAGGAGATGTCCCAGATTGCCCACTGCATTGTTTCACCTTCTGATAATTCTCCCTCAGTTCCTTGATTTTGACTCGGCATTGCTGAGTATCTTGGTGTACCCTTTCTGCATCATGCCCTGGGAAATCTTCCCAGAGTTGTCAACATTTCTTTTGCTGGTTTGCAGTCTGCTCAGCGCAGATTTGTCACCCCACACAGAAATGAGATCTTGGATCTCCTGATGACTCCATGCTTGGGCTCCTTTGCAACTCTGAGAATGCTGATCAGAACTAGAACCCTGAGAATTAATGATGGCTAGATGCAATTGCTGCTGAGGTGTGCTATCCACACTGGTCAGAAAGAAAATTAATTCAAATTCCCAGGCTTCCTATTACCTACTTCCTGTGCACCTGGAGGGCAGCGAAAGTGAAAACGGCCAGAATGGACACTTGTGGGGCATTGTGAGATACCTTTGGGATACCTGCGGAGGCCTATAAATCAATTTAAAGTAATGCTGTTTCCACACTAGTATTAATTCAACCTTTTATATTTTAATTTGGTGTTATACCACCTGGGAGGCATGGGGAGAGAAAGTCGATGCTAGTGCCCCTTAAAATTGACCGAATGGTATTTGCAGGGAAGATGGTCACATTGTAAAATCAAGCTAAGTAACTTAAAATCTACTTTATGCTGTCATGTAGACATAGCCAAATGCAATGAGGAGTCCTATGGTTCCTTGAAAACTAACAAATGTATTTGGTATAAACTTTCGTGGGCTAGAATTCTGTACTTCAGATGGGTTCCAGTCCAAATAAATTTGTTAGTCTTTAAGATGCCACAGGACTCCATATTATTCTTGTTTTTAAGAACTTTAAGATACTTTAAATTTAGCACAGATGTATAAAGTATATTATTGTTATTGCTACTTTTTATTAGACCAAAGAGGTTTGGACTTTTGCAGTTATTCTCAGTTTAGAATCTTTTAACCTTTGGAAGACTTTCTATCATGTGTTTTTAATAAATTAATAATGGGCCAACTCATTGCTTTTTCAGGTTTTATTCTGTCCTTATTCAGGCAACACTTTGTTTGTTAGTCACTAATGAAGACCACTGTGTTGCGTCAACTCACGGAAGATAGTGTTTCCATAAGTGCACTGTAACAGCTAGCAGAATTAAAGAAATTATTTTAGTATGAGCAATCTCCAGACTTAGATTTCACTTACACGTAAGATGATTTTGGCCTTATATGTATATTGTATGGTAGCAAACCCCATGTTTATTTTCAAAATGGGGTTCAAAGCACCCCAAATTTTCAATAATTCCTATCTGCAAAAAATCCTATGTGATTTTCTACATGGCACACCAAATAGGTTTTTCTTTCTTTCCAAAGGAAGTGGCCCCTAAAAGCTTAACAAGTTATTGTGTTGCATTTAGCTGAGCTCAGGAAAACAAATATATTATCTCCATCTTTCTAATAGTCCCTTAATTATTCATCTAAAAGTTGGCTGCCAGGCAGGCCTCAAAAACCATGGAGATGCATAGCACTTTCCAAGAGAGTGTTGCACCTTTGTGGACTAATTAGGGAAAAATCCTCTTTGAACCTTGGCCAGCCTGCTTCCCAGACCTGTGAAAAACTGCCAGAGAGCCACACAGGTCAGCAATTCAGAACTCCCAAGACAAGCACCACTTCTTGACATTTTCAGCAAGTCCTCTTGGCCTTCATTCAGCACTGGAACTGAGAAGCTGCTCAACAGTCTGTGCTGAGGGGAGCAAAAGAAAGTTAATGAAAGTTTCTTCTCAGTACCCAGCTTCACCCAGCCCTTTTACAGCAAGACTTGTGGATTACACGTTTTCTTCCCAAGCAAAACTAATATTAAATAGACAGTGCATTAGGTCTTTCCTGTCTGTAACTTAACTGAAGCCAATACAAGAACTGTATACAGAAGGGATACAGAAGTAGGAATGGTTTATGGGAATGTCAATAGCCGTAGTTCCCAGCCTGGGGTCTGCAGACCCCTGGGGTTGGATCCGTGAGGGTATTAAAGGGAGTCCAGGAAAATAAAAAAGATAAATCAAAATAGTCATAGAAAATAAGTTTGAAATAAATTGTAATGTTACAATCAATTATTATTTATAAATTAAATATCTTCCAATAATGTTGTTAATTGCTCTTCAAAAATCTATGTTGTGGTTTCCTTTTTCATTTCATGAAGCATGCATAGCAGCTAGAGTTGGCTTTGATGGGGGTCTGTGAGTGGTTTGGGGGAGTAATTGGGGGTGAGCACTAGTGAAAAGGTTGGGAACCACTGATCTATAGGATTCTATGAGAAGTCATAATAAAAGCTTTGGGATGTAAGTAACTTTAATAAGGCAAACCAGACCCCTGTCCAAGTTCTTGTAGCTAGGGCCCTACCAAATTCACAGCGTTGAAAAATGTATCATGGCTATGAACTCTGGTCTCCCCCATGAAATCTGTCTATTGTAGGGGGGCTGAGGTATTGCCTCCCTTGTACTATTGCCAGGAGCTATGCAGAAGTCAGGCTGGCATGTAATGGGGGAGACGTCATCACTTTTGGGGTGGGCAGGACTGGCCTTATAGATGGGTGACATGGGCGACTGCCCAGGACACTGTGGTCACTCCCCGCCCACCACACACACAGACAGACTATGTCTGCTTTAACCCCTGAGCTCTAAGCCCAGGGCTGCAGGGTGCCCCAGCTGGGACATCCTACCATGTACCAGATTCAAGCTGCTGGGCTGGAGTGGACTGGGACTTACTCTTCACCTGCATGTGTCACTTCAGGGCCAGATGAGACCCACACCCAGGAACCTACTACAAGAAGCTCAGTGACTTTTGGCTAGGAACCCAGTTTTGAAAGCAGCAGCAATGTAGAAGGGAAGGTGGGTAAGGGTGTTGGCACACGACTTCTTCACTGCTGCTGGTGGTGGTGCCGCCTTCAGAGCTGAGTGGTCAGAGAGCAGTGGCTGCTGGCTGGGAGCCCAGCTCTAAAGGCAGCAGCACAGAAATAAGGACGGCATGTCATGGTATTGCCACCAAAGTTCCCTCTATTTTTCTCCAGCCACATGCAGAATAAATTTTGTTATGTGCACCAAGAGATGTCCTGATGTGCACCCCCTGGAGAAGCACATGGTACTGGCTCTGAGCGCTGAGGATGTTCTGCTAATCAGCTGGGCAACATTTGAATCTCTCTCGGTGGCTGCCCAAAAGTTCACCTTCCAGGGAACACTAATTGATAGCCTTCCTTCTGTGAGGCTGCTGACATTCTCCACCCACCCAGCTTTGAGGGCAGTGCTGCCTCCAGCAGCAGGCAGAAGTAAGGGGGCAGGGCAATACTGCAACCCCCGCTATGAGAACCTTCTGATTTCCCTCCATGATATGTGGTTGGGTCAGGACTCGCATGGTTCTAATACTGAAATTTCAGTTTTAAAAATTGGAATACCTGAATACTCAGATTTTTAAAATTCTATAACTGTGAAATTTGCCAGACTGCTGTGAATTTGGCAGGGCCCTGTTCATAGCACTTCAGCTTGTGTCTGCGAAGTATTTTTAATGTAGTCGTTTTGCATTTTCTGTTATATTTTTCCCTGATTTAGCTTTAAAGGGGCAGAGATTTGACCACATTTGGGCCTCTGCACTGCTGCCTTGGCACAAAAGAGACCAAAATGTGGTGGATTCACCCAGTGGAGGAGGATTTCTCAGGAGACACAGGAACCAATGCATGATGTAGTCCAAGAGGAACAGGGGATTAGCTGCAGCATGCTTATACATTGACAGTCCCCACCTACCAGAACAGCCTCTTGGGCAGTGAGGCATAACTTATAGCAACCCTGAGGATGCTTGAAGCAATACCAAAGGCTGGGATGTCCCCCAGCTGACCCCAGAAATGAGGGTTGACCAAAATGGCCTTGTCACCTTGGCCCCCAGTTAGGTGCATTGAGTATACAGTATTTCAATTTCAGCTTTTGTCAGAAAGCACATGTATATAATGTAACAGTAACTACAAATAAAAGCCAAACATACATTTCCACTTCTTATTAAAGGCAAAAAGAGAATTCTCCTAAACAAGTCCCTTGCTTCGTCAAGAAAACTGACGGACTTGGCAATGTACTCAAGGGGCCAGTAAACTTGGATTTAATTAACTTTTTAGCAAATTCCTGAGACGAGAGTCTTCCATTGACATCTGATGAAGTGGGTCTTTGCCCACAAAAGCCTATGTTCCAATAAATATGCTAGTCTAAAAGGTGCCACAGGACTTCTTGCTGTTTTGGCAGATACAGACTAACTCGGCTACCCCTCTGATACTTGTCTCCATTGACCTTGATGATGATAAAATCTAGGTCCTGTTACTCTGAACAGCGTAGCTGACCTCAACTGATTTGACGTGTTGTGGAGGGGAATAAGATTTGGGTTTTTTTGTTTTTGTTTTTAATTGATAGGGAGCACCAGGAAGCAAATGGGAAGACTAGGTGCCTGTCTGAGCAGTGGCTGGGAGGGATAGCTTAGTGGTTTGAGCATTGGCCTCCTAAACCCAGTGTGAGTTCAGCCCTTGAGGGGGACTCTTAGGGATCTGGAGTAAATAGATTTAAAAAAAAAGTCTCAGGGATGGTGATGGTGATAGGTCCTGCTGTGAATGCAGGGAACTGGCCTCAATGACCTCTCAAGGTTCCTTCCAGTTCTATGAAATAGATATATCTCAATATATGTAAGTAGTGTAGGCTATCACCAGTGGAGTCAGGTTACCACTAATAATCCCCATGGGCTAGGTTGCAAAAGTATCTTCCTGGCATCTGCCTTATTGGTTAGCATAACTGTGGGATACTTTGACATCTACTAACATATGAATGGGGTTAAGGTGGAATCTGGCTAAATGATCCAGCAGATTCATTGGCTCCCATCCAATACTTAGTAGTATTAAGTAAATAATAACAATTTTCTACAATAACTAATTTATTTATTTTGATAAATAATTTAAATGCCTGTCCCTGGCTTTATAACAAAATAAAACACTAAATATATACACTCTGTCCATATATAAGGAATGAAATCCAAAAATAAATTGATTTGTTATCTCATCATACCAGAACTGTATCAACTTCTCAATATAGACCTTGTCTGGGTAACATAGTAAGACAATGTAGAAATAATTTGATCAAACACCACATCCCTTGAGGTTAGGAAGACCGTCTTTCTGAGTAGTTAGTCACACAAAGACTTTGCTGTAGTGTTTGTAGAACTCTTATATCTCATTTAGCATGCATACTGGTATTACTACTTCTGGTCAGAAGTAATCGGAATAAGATGAATGTGTAAAATACCTGATTTTTTTTATGAAAAGATATAAATTAATTTTGGAGGGAAAAAGGCTCTCTGGAGAAGATGAATTCTCTTCATTTGTTGATGTAGCCTGTTATTTTGTTGGAAAGTGCAGTCACTGAAACGGTCAATTCTGTCCTTCTGGAAACTGTTTAGTTTTTGTGGCATCTGGCAGCATCTTCAATATATGTCTTCAGTCAGATTTGATGGAAATGTAATTCAATCTCATCTGTTTCACACATGCATTCTACTGTGAGCAGGGCACAGATGCAAGTTTATTTCCGATAAGATACTAACAAAACCCACAGTACTGAGGCAGTCTCTTCTGGAATTAATTTTAAAACCTTAACCACAGGATGCAATTGGGTTCTTTATTTTTTTCCCTTGCTAGGCCGCCTACATGCTCGTTGTGGTGCATATGTTTTTGGGTTCCTTTTTAAAGCTTTCTTTAATTTACTTGAATAACCAAATGAAAATGGATCACAGGGACTTAAAAGAAACCAGGAAAATTACTGGTGATAAGGCAGCTGTCCAATTCTGTTTGTGATAGGAATATCACAAGCGGTCAATTGAAGAAATGGAAAAGATTAGCAAATAAAAGCAGAGAAAGCAGAGTTACCAAGTCTGAATCACTCCTTCTGGAGCATCAGCAGGAATGATGATTATGTCCCAAATGGGATTCACCCCTCAGGGAAAGGCACCTTTATAGTACTGCAAGGGATACATAAAAGCTCTGGAAGAGGTGCTAATCTTACAATGTGATCATGCAGCTTGTCCTCTGTACCTGTGTGGTGCTCTGCTGACTTGGTGCAAAGGTTCTTCTGTATGGATCTGATCATACAATCAAGGCTTTGGTGTATCCCCTACCCCTGCCGAGCTTCGGGGTTCTTTCCCTTCCCCAAAGTCTCTCAGTGCTGGTTATCTCTGGAACTCCAAGGGCTGTATCCTACACGCTATATATACTATCCTATAGGCATACTGTTTACACTTCATTGCAATCACACTAGGCACAACCCTGTCTTATATCTCTGTAAAAATTTTAACAAATTGTAAAAGCTTTACAGGAGATAGTTCATGGCCACTGTTACAGTAAGTAGGCAAATTGTATTGTAATTTCTCTTCCCTGTTTTCAAGACACTCAGCTATGTTCCTAAGCTAATTGCTTTGCTTTTCCAGATCTTATCCATCACCTTCAAACTTGCTCTTGCTTTTGCTGTTCTAGTTGCTGTTTCCTTCTTACAATCTAGATAATACATTATGTTGCTCCCCAGATATGTGAACTTCTCTACATTCTCTAGTTCAATCCCATTTACACTGATTTTCCTTCCTATTTTCTTATCTCCAAATACCATTGTTTTTGTTTTATTCATGTTTATAATCAGTTCGTACTGCTTCCCTTCCTCATTTAGCACCTGCACTGTTCTCTCTAGCTTCTCTTCATCTTCTTCAATAATAAGTATATTATCTGTGAACCTCAAGTTGTTGATTTTCAGCCTGTGCACAGATATCCCTTCTACTTCTTTCTTGGTCTTGTCCATCGCTCTGTCCATCAGTTTGCTATCTGCTCTGTATGACTCCTACACCATCCAAATCTCTTTCTGAGCTATACTGTCAAAATGCCTTCTGAAAATTGACACAGCAATTGTAGACGTTCTTATTCTTTAGTTGAGGTTTCTCCACTATCAATCTTAGTGCCAAGGTCTGCTGTATTTTACTTCTATCTTTCCTTAATCCTGCTTGGTCATCCGATAGATGTTCTTCTACCTGCAATCTCAGTCTCTCCATCAGTATGTTCATCAGCACCTTGCCTAGATGACTTATACCTCACATTCCCAGGAAGAAAGTGAGATATTGTGAAAGCCCAGAGTATGTATTTTGAAAGCAATTTTTGTTTTGTTTTCCTCTGGCAGATCTTTGTTAGAAAATCACTGCAGAAACTTCAGTCTTGCTTTTAGATACATGTGCACCCATTTTACATGATAATAGGTACTGAAGTTACATCCACGTACTTGAAATCAAAACTGAGTTTGAGGTCTGTGATCCCATGATTAAACTTTAAAGATTCGGCTGCAGAGTCCCTGTGCCATAGTTATTGAGGGAGCTAAGCCACAGAAGGTCATTGAGCCAAAACCAAAAAAACTGTGACTTTGGCTGAACAGAATCTAGCCTGATTAATTTTTATAATTTGAAATAAAATGCAGTCTCTTCGAATAATGACTTCATGCAGTGTGAAAAGCACCCATTCCATGCTGTAACCACATAGGTGAACATTTATATGTATAATGCTCTTTGACAGAACTGCTAACAATCTTTACTTTAAGTCAAAATATTTAGATTGTAAATTCTTAAACTGTCAGCAATAAGGTGGTACATTTGATCAATGGTGTCCGTTTTGTTGTTTTAAAGAGTCTCACCAATGACATCACAAAGCAGCTGGGCTGCACTTCACGGCTGAAGCCATTTATTAACCTTTGACATTCAACAACAATATAAATATTAGGATTACTGTTGTATTAACAGAACAAATTCAATGAAAAAGTTCCCATTGAAGGCAGAATCAGGCCCTTGTGTCATTCAAGGGTGAAAACTCTTTGGAAGCTGCTCATCATTTTGTCACTCTTACATTGTGAGATTTTAAGCTTATTCATAAGTCAAATACAACAGCTGCTCTATGTCTCAATGTTCTTACATATCTTTCTACAATCCATTTTTAAGCCAATTAACCTTTCCAAGAAGAAAAATAACGAACAAATACATACACTTGCATCTTTCTCATCAAACAAGACTTGATGGATACTCACAAAATGCATCTGATGAAGCAGGTCTTTGCCCACGAAAGCTTATGCTCCAAAATATCTGTTAGTCTATAAGGTGCCATAGGACTTCTTGTTGTTCTCGAAGACACAGATTAACATGGCGACCTCTCTGATGCTCACAAACTGAGAGGCTTTTGAACACTGGACCTATATCCCTTGCCCAGTTCAGATACAGGTTGAACCTCTCTAATACAGAACTCTCTCGTCTAGTAACATCCATAATCTGGCATGATTTTAGTTAGCCGAACAAACACTTATCATGGGCATGTCCAAGTTTCCCATGGTTCCAGAAAATTTGTTTACAGACACCAGTCCTGGATTTCAGTGTTCTGTGATGTTATTTAGCTGTAATTTACCCTTAAATGTTTTCCAAGAGCCCGGTAAGCAGAAGTAGTATTGGTAATATGCTTGACAATATTGACCTTTTGTAGCCTGGCAAATTATCTGGTTCTGCACTGGTCATGTCCTGAGGGTGCTCGACTAGAGAAGTTCAGCCTTAGAATCCTTTATGACTCCACTGTTATCTCTAGAGCTAGTAGAAAAATACTGTTTTAAAAACATATGGGAATTTTGGAATTTTATTTTTATCAGTATTTTGAGATTTCATAATAATTTTTGCATTGTCAAACTGTCCAACCAGTTTTAGAGCTTGTTGGAAAACACAACTCAAGCTTTTTGTCAGTATTTTGGGTGGAGGTGGATGTTGAAGATGGAATTTTCAGTAAAAAATTTGTCAGAGAAGGGACACTTCTACCAGTTCTAGTTATCGTCTTTTCAACTCTTACCAGCAGAAAATTGCATAGCTAACTCATTCTCGCACAGTTTTCCCTTATCAGTTCCAATAAAAAAAAAATCTTAAGTTTTGTCTAAGGTGTTTTCTTGACTTTGAATGTATTCACTTCTTTTTTTAACTTGCGGTAGCCCAAACACAGTTAAAATTCAAAGAGATTTTGTAGCATGTAGTAGGGACGCTTGTAGAGTTTTTCCTGTTTGTGAAAGAATAAAAGCTGCTCACTTTCTAAGAGGATTTACAGAATTCTGATAAATTTCTTAGGTTTTCTTTCCTTCCTTTTACGAGGAAGCTGATTTCTAATAATTTTTCCCCTTTTACATTTCCAGGGCATTGACATAGTTAAGCCACTTTGAAATACCCTCAGTTCCTTCAGATTTTTGTCTGTTCTAGAGCGTTGTGGTGCTTCTGTGGACCTGTTGCTAGATAGAATTGCAGATTTAATATAAAATGCACATGTTGCTTCACTGAGTGTTTGTGCACAAGCCACATGCAAAGGTTGTGCGTGCATCTGCAGGCATACTCCCAATCTTCAGTCACTCCATTCCTGGGCTTGGCTGAGAAAGGGATGGTTGAGGATGGGGAAGAAAATGGATAGCAAAAATGGCTAGAAAATCCTGGTCACTCAGTTCCTGGAATCAGAGCTCCTTAGGGGCACAAGGTGTCATTGCAGCATCACATGTGGTGGCAAACACATTGCCACTCCTTTGTGATTGACCAGGCTCAAGCACCTGGGTGCTTGCTGAGGGAGAGGCATCAACATACCCTCTTGCATAGCACAGAGGGCTCAGAGACAACATAGCTTCCTTTCAAAGGCAGCAGCAGCTTCCAGTCCTGTTAAGAAGGCTCTGAAGAAGTGCACTTTCTAATTTGGAGCAAAGTTTTCACACTCAGCATCTCTTCTTGCCACTGAGACGCTCATGCTTTGATTCACACTGCTGATTTAA
Organism: Carettochelys insculpta; assembly: GCF_033958435.1. NCBI lineage: Eukaryota > Metazoa > Chordata > Testudines > Carettochelyidae > Carettochelys > Carettochelys insculpta. The sequence continues at coordinate 125,585,188 of NC_134140.1, read as the reverse complement.
TCTGGCCTTCATTGCCTGGATGCTTTATGGTATTGGGAGCTACTCTGCTGATTAACTTGTTGGTGTTTACATGATACTCAGATTGAACCTCTCTAGTCCAGCACCCTCGGGGCATGACCGGTGTTGAATGAGAGAATTTGCCGGACCACAGGAGGTCAATATTGTCTAGCATATTACCAACACTCCCATTGCTAACTGGACTCTGAGAAGACATTTAGAGATAAATTAGAGCTCCTGACAACACAGAACATCGAGAGCCAGGACTGGTGGCTGGAGACAAACTTCATGGGACTCTGAGAAATTTGGCCGCAACCATGATAAATGGTAATCTGACTAACTAAAATCATGCCAGATAAGAGAGTGCTGGATGGCAGAGTTCCGGACTAGAGAGGTGGAAATAACATAGAATAACTCACTCTAAAACAATTTTCTTTTTCTGACTGGTCTGTTAGTCTGATTGTGATTGGTTGCTTTGATTAGCATGGTTTGTAAAAAGGTTAGTTGTGTTTTGTTTGTTGCACACTTCTGAGTGATTGTATGATCAATTGCTTGTCCACAGTTGCATGAAACATGTTGTGGAGACCAAAACCACCATCACTCAGGTTTAGTGCTAAAAGTCAATAAAGATGTAGTACAGGTAGAAAGATTCAATACAATACCAATTTCCAAGAAGCAGTCTTGGCCATTGTTGTTAAATCACCTTACACAGATGGTACATTCCCCAAAATTATGCTCCTAAAGCTAGCCTTTTCGTATCCATTCTGCTTGCTAATATAAAGGTTCTATGTAAGTCCTTTGAAACTAGATTTAACCTATCAGATTTCTACCTTGTTTTTCTTGTACTCTGATGTACCCCTCTTGGGGCATATGGGGTGTCCAGAGAGGGGTAGCACCTCTGGTGTGCGGACTTGTCGTGTCTCTTCGGGGGCAGTTTGTGCACCTTTGGTCCCCACCTGGCACCCAGCTGTCACCTGTGGCTCCAAGAAGCTGTAGCATGCAGCAGCCACACCCTGATAAATCGCTTTGATGGGCAGGCTAAACGAGGTGAGGGTAGCCGGCAGGTTTGAAACCTGCGATGAGATAGGGAATTGCCTATCCCAGCATGCAAAGTCAGCCCTGGCGGATTGGACAGATGAGATCAACAGCAAGATCCAATGACCAGGAAGGCAGTCCTGTGATGCTCTGTGGAGAGGGAAGGCCATGACAAGGCACCAAAGACGGCATGGCCACCACTGCAGCCTAGGAAGTCCCAGCCGTGACAACTTTTTGTTCCACTGGAACCAGGCTTCTGAGATCGAGAGAGTGGAACTGCCCCTGTGCAACGACTTTTCCACTTTCTCCCGCACAGGTTCTTTGCACATTCTCATCATTTCTGTCTACCTCAAAGTCCTGCTGTGATGGCGGAGGGGCGAAACGACAGGTGGAGGTGACCACTGGGAGACGTAGCTCCGAACCTGCACATAGGCGGCCCGTGGACTTTGGTCACTCAACTCTGACCCCAAGACGACAGAAGAGTTTGGCAGCATCCCAGGTGACTGAGCAGGCCTTTTTAGGAACAGCACTGCTCACCTTCAAAATGAGGGAGGGGACAAGAAAAAGTGTCCCAAAAATTGCTTGTCCCAACTAAAATGGCCAGCATGCTGCAGCTGGCAGTTTTACCCTCACATCAGTCGAAAAACAGTGAAAAGAAAGATGATATTTGCAGCATGGAACATTCACACACTCTTGGACAGGGAGAATGCTATGAGGCCTGGGAGAAAAATGGCCATAGCAAGAGAACTGGCACATTATAACATTGACTTAGCTGCCCTGAGCAAGACCAGACTGGCAGAGGAAGGATCCATCTGCGAATCAAAAGAAGGTTACACCTTCTTCTGGAAAGGCGGGCCAGAAAATGAAGACAGAATCCACAGAGTGGGACTTGCCATCAAGACATCACTTCTGCACCAGCTTCCTGACCTACCAACTTGCATCAATGAGCATCTGATCAAGCTCCGCTTCCCCCTCAACACCTCTCGCCACATTACAGTCATCAGTGCTTATGCCCCCACACTGACTAGCAGCGATGAAGCAAAAGAAAGTTTCTATGAGGACCTTGACCATTTTGTGAAAGCAACTCCTAGTGACAAGCTTCTCCTGTTGGGTGACTTCAACGCCAGGGTTGGCAAGAAGTGTAGAACCTGGAAAGAGGTACCGGGGCATCATGGTGTTGGTAACATGAATGCCAGTGGCCACCTTCTGCTGAGCTTGTGCGCAGAAAACAACCTGATGTTTACCAACACTCTTCAGGCAAGCTGATAAATACAAGACCACATGGATGCACCTGAGATCAAAACAGTGGCACCTGATTGACTAAGTCATCAGTTGCAGGCGGGTCATTTGAGGTGTTAAGAGCACCAGGGCCATGTGGGGAGCTGAGTGCAGGACTGATCATAGACTCATCAGATCAGTCCTTATGCTGCATATCACACACTGCACCGCAAGAAGCTTAAGGTTGTCAAACCCTCCTTCAACCTCGGGAAGCTGCAACATACTGGTCATTGTGAGAAATTTGCAGCCTTCCTTGACGAGGTGCTGATGTCCCATGGACCTCTGACTGGAGACCCAACACAGAAGTGAGACCAGTTCAAAACCCTGGTGACAGAGTCAGCCAAGTCAACACTAGGGCTACGTCTACACGTGCACCCAACTTCGAAATAGCTTATTTCGATGTTGCGACATCGAAATAGGCTATTTCGATGAATAACGTCTACACGTCCTCCAGGGCTGGCAACGTCGATGTTCAACTTCGACGTTGCTCAGCCCAACATCGAAATAGGCACAACGAGGGAACGTCTACATGGCAAAGTAGCACACATCGAAATAAGGGAGCCAGGCACAGCTGCAGACAGGGTCACGGGGCGGACTCAACAGCAAGCCGCTCCCTTAAAGGGCCCCTCCCAGACACACTTTCATTAAACAGTGCAAGATACACAGAGCCAACAACTAGTTGCAGACCCTGTATATGCAGCACGGACCCCCAGCTACAGCAGCAGCAGCCAGAAGCCCTGGGCTAAGGGCTGCTGCCCACGGTGACCACAGAGCCCCGCAAGGGCTGGAGAGAGAGTATCTCTCAACCCCCCAGCTGATGGCCGCCATGGAGGACCCCGCTATTTCGATGTTGCGGGACGCGGATCGTCTACACGTCCCTACTTCGATGTTGAACGTCGAAGTAGGGCGCTATTCCCATCCGCTCATGGGGTTAGCGACTTCGACGTCTCGCCGCCTAACGTCGATTTCAACTTCGAAATAGCGCCCAACACGTGTAGACGTGACGGGCGCTATTTCGAAGTTACTGCCGCTACTTCGAAGTAGCGTGCACGTGTAGACGCAGCCTAGGACTGAAAAAGAGAGTTCACCAAGACTGGTTTGATGAAAATGACAAGGCCATCATGAAGATCTCAGAGGAAACCAGAACGCACTTCTGCTATGGCAAAATGATCAGTCCTCAATCTCCAAACGTGATCGTTTCAAACACTTCAGAGCCAGGCGCAAATGGCACTTTGCAAAATGCAAGATGAGTGGTGGGAGAGTAAAGCTGATGAAGTCCAACACTACGCTGACACCAAGAACTCCAAGATGTTCTTCAGTGCTGTCAAAGCTATATATATATATGGACCTTCAAGTACATTCCTGTACTACCAGTGCACATGACACTCTACCTGTGACCAGTGGTAAAACACCCCAAGAGTTTTCCTATCTACTTTAGCTAATGCAAGGTGTTGTGGGATACTTGACATAGATGAAGAGAGTTGTGATGAGAGTATAATAATATTCAGACCATCCTAATATTTATATTAATACTAAGTCTGGATCAGCTAACAACAGTAAATGATTTATCTCATAGTAAATAATCTGTGAAAAGAACAGCATTTGCTTGAAAACAACCTGATACCCATTTTTAATGTTCTTGGAAATGGATAGTTTTGTTTTATTCAAGTGCAGCTACTTATGGAAATCAAAGAAACTGCGGGCCCTATTTCTATGTACTTTGTTTGCACAGGTGTCCAGTATCCACATGTCAAAAACAATGCACAGCTGGGCCAAGCAGGTGGGTTGTCAACATGCTGTGTGTCATAAAGAGTGCTCAAACACAGGACCACATTCTGAAGATTATCCAGGGCTGAGCTACATGTATATTTTAGTACAAATCTGAGACTCAATCCAAGAGAGTGAAAAGGTACTGAACATGGTGGGGAATCTGGAATATTGGCCTGACGCTGACAAACACTAAGGCCTTATTCTAACTGGGTTTTAGTACTCCCTATCATCCTAGCCCAGCTTTTAAATATCATTCTAAGAGGTGCCAATTTGCAGAGACATAATAAAAGTCTGTATGGAAATTCTGCAGAGCCTGGGCCAGAGATTTTAGCTGGCATGTAGAAGAAAAGGATTCTTATTTAGAAACTTTTGTTTTTCAAGCTGATTATTGCACATATAGACACAACACTCTGGAAGGAGATGGCTATCAGGACCGTACTGTACACATCAAAGGAGGTTGCACATTTAGGGGCAGATCCTCAGTTGATCCAGTGCAGCTGTTACATTTTGCTCTGGCTGACAATCTGCCCCTTGACAAGCAGTCACAGTCCTGCTCCACTCTGTGTTTTCCACATATTCATAATCCTCATGAAAGGGTTGCAGTTTCAGCTGGTGCAAATTGGTGTAAGGGGGCTTAGATTTTGACTTAAACATATGGGCTGTATCTACATTAGCAAGTTATTTGGAAAGATTTTTCGAAAGAAGGGGGCTCTTTTGAAAGAGGCCATGGAGCATCTACACACAAAAAGCATTCTTTCAAAAGTAAATTGAAAGAATATGGTGCTCCTTTTGAAATCACTCTTTCTTTCGTGTTTCAGGGAGAGCGCCCCCTTTCAAAAACTTTTGAAAGAAAACGTGTGTAGATGCTCCACAGGGCCATTCTTTCAAAAGGACAGTCTTCATTTTACATTCATGGCCCATTCTTTCTAAAGACTGGGGGGCAGTGTGGATTCACTCTTTCGAAAGAAGCTGTTTCGGAAGATACCTTCTGGAAGAGCTTCTTTTGAAAGATCTCTGTACTGTAGACGTAGCCATGGAGATGGAGAAGAGGAAGAATACGTCTCTACAAACGTCCTGAGTTTGACTTCTCTTAAACCAGTTTATATTTGATATAATTCCATTGACTCAGGGGATTAACTTCACGTTTTTACATCATTATATATTTAATCAGAATCATGCCCAGAGAATCTACTCTAAGAACAATAATTATTTGTGAGTAATCTTTTCTAAGCAGTCTGTAAAAATCTCACATTTCTAGTGGGCCTCCAACTTCCAGTAAAAATTAAAATGTTTTTTTTTTTTTCGGTGGGGACAGCCAGAAACATGGGCCCCTTACAGGGCTACCTGGAGGGTGGGAGCTGTGGTGGTGAGGTCTGTCAGTCCCTGCCTGGCCCCTTCCACCGACGGCCCCAACCCTTCTCGGAGTGCGGGGGTGTGGTCCTCACGATCTTGCCCTGGGCTGTTGCTCCTTTCCTTCCAGGCTACTTGGGCTGTGTCTTTTGCTACCATGTTCTGTATCTTTGTCACCTTGAGATTAGACTTTGGTAATTGGGTCTATACTTTAAATGCATTTGACAGTGAAGCTAGTTCACAATGCAGCCAAGGATACCGGACTAGAGAGGGTCAACCCATAATGATGGAATCTTGTTAAGGTTATTTTGTATTAAAATTGTTATTAACTTTTTTCCCCATCAGTATAATTTCAGTCTGTTCTTACTACTTTTTTAAAGGAAGAAAATTCAACTGATTTTAAAAAAAGGCATGTTAGAGCAGGACTTTTCATCTCTGCAATTAGCAGCCCCTGCCCCCAACATATTGAACGTAATGCAAACAAACAGAAAATTCAGTTATGTTCATATGAAAACTAAACCTTTCCACATGTGTAAGAAGATAAGTCTGTAGAATGTAAAAACTATTAGTCAGTATATGAATGTGTATACACGTGTATAAAAACTGTGACATAGCTCAGTATTTTTAATGAGCTGGATGAGCCTGAGACTCAGCAGCCAGGCATGCTCCATCCTCCTTATGAAATTTCATGCCCCCGCCTGAAGGGGGCCCATCCCCCAATTTGCTCACCTTTGCATTAGAGAGCACATAGCTGAGCCACTTAAAAGTATAATATCTATAAAAGTAGCCCTTTCTGTAAAGGGTTAACAGTTTTTTCATGTCCAGTTAAACACAATACAGGTAGGACTAACTTGATTTCTCTTAGTCATTACAGAGCTCTTGTGTGTGGATTTATGTGATTTAGATAGAAGTGTTTAAACAGTTAACTCTTTTCTAATGATCTGGTTTTGATTGGTTTCACATATTTCTTTGCCTGCATGAATCATTTTACTAGCTTTGCTTTTTAAAACCTGAAAATATAATCCAAAAAATGTTGCAGGATGGGCAGCGGAAAAGAACATCATTTGATTATTGCAGTGTTGTTGTAGCCATGTTGTTCCCAGAATATTAAAGAGACCAGGTGTGTGAGGTAATATCTTTCACTGGACAAACTTACTTTGGTGAAAAAGTCAGGCTTTCAAGTATGAAATGATGCTTCCCATTTTCATGAACAGAAGTTGGTCCTATAAAAAGTGTTACCTCACCTACCTTGTCTCTCTTTTACTTTGATTATACTGGGCAACAGCAATCTGGATGTCTAGATTTCCGAGAATTGTTGGAAAAAGATATGCAAATTATGCAACATATTTGCATATCTCCTACAGATAGTTCTGTCAGGAGAGGCTTTCCTGACATTTGGCCCACCCACATGGGATGTTGGCCAGAAGGCTCCCAACATGGCAGACTTCTGCTGGGAGACCTCCGGGCTCCTAACAGAAACCTGCAGTTTAGATATAGCCATAGTGTCTATTGAAGTTATCAGATAAAAATAGAGCTTCCATTTCTGTTCAGTAGCCAGCAGTAGTTTGTCTCCTAATTTGCTGGACATTGCCCTGGCAAAGTTTGCTCTTCTTGTTGCTCAGAATTTATGGCAGGCTTGGAACGAGGGTCTGTATATATGGAAAGTTAGGCCAGGACCTTGTTTAAATTTTTAAACTCAGGTGGTTGATTTTAAAACTAAAAAATTAGGCCATGGTTCATAATGTGGGATGGGGATGTGGGAGTAGAATAATGAAGCAAATGGTTTGGGCTAGGGGACGGGGATATATATATATATATATATATATATATATATATATATATATATATATATGTTTACTTTCTCCCTGTCAACCAAGTAAATGAATTTCTCTGTAGGACCTTCCTTACCAATTTCTTGCATTTGAAAGTAATGCCTGGTCATGCTACCCACAAGGGAGGGCTGTGTAAAAATTTCTTATCTCACTTCACCCCTTTATTAGTTTTTTCTTTTACTTATGTCTAGCTCTGTATTAACAATGATCTCCCCTGTCTGAGTCCTACTTTATATCTTGCCTTCTCCCTTTCCTCTGTCATCTTTTGTCATCACCTTCTTGACTCTTGTGTATCTATATTTTTAATGCTTTTATCTTCTCACTTTCCACTTTCCACAGTACACTTGTCGCTGTTTCTTTTCTTTCCCAGTCCAGGATTATACTCTTCTTTTCCTCTCCCCCAACTTAGACTCGGTCTAGGCAGTTAAGTTGATTTCAGATACACAATTCTAGTTACGGCATTTGTGTAGTTTGAATTGACTTATCTGCAGTCAACTTACCTGGCTGTCCACACAGAGGGAGGTAGACAGGAGAGTTTCCCAACAAGAGCTGTCACAGCCAAGAGTCAAAGCCAGGGAGAACCCAAGGCTAGAAATAGTTGAAGAGTTCATAGTGAATTCCAAGCCAGGGTCAATACTCATTGTTAGGCTTCAAGTTAGGCTTGTGCATCAAACTCAGGAGGTACAATCCAGAACAAATTCTCCTGTCGACCTCCGTTACTCCTCATGCTAGCAAGGAGTTACAGGGATTGACTGCCAGCCCCAGGCAGTTTCATTCACACAGTGTAGACATAGCCTTACTCTTCAAGCCACACATATTCACTTTCTTTGTCAGTTTCACTGGCTTAGGCAACTGTTGCGTTTTTCCTTTGGTCAGTGTGCAGGGGAGGTTAAAGTGGGTCAAAACTCAACATTGTTTGTTAAGCCAACCTCAAAGACAAACCTGAAAACAGTTATGCACCCAGTTTTTGGGGAGACTTGGTAGCTCTAGGTAGGGAGAAGATTCATAGGTGAGATTTTTTTTCAATTTTCACTAATATGAATTGTTTTTTCCTGAATTATTTTGTCATTAACCATTCACCTTTATTGAATATAGACTTTTTGCCCTATCATACATACAAAAACAAGTAAGTGAAATGCATTCATACAAAGTTTAGTACTGGCAATATATACACCATATAGAAATGATTGAATCTAATTCATTATAAGGCATAGATTATTGGATTGTATCACAGTTCTATTCTATGTAGTTTGTTATACTGCACTCATTACCATAATGTCCAAATTCCTTCCAGTAGTGCATAAGCAACATGATTAACATCTCTCATGAAAGTTGTCATATTACTATGTTTGTTACCTATGAGATAACTATTTAAATAACACCATATGACTAAAGTGGTCAATCTCAAAACACAAATAATAATGAATGGTTCAAGAAGAACTTAATAGTCGTACTGTGTAAGTGGAAGGCAGATTCCCAACAAGAGCAGTCACAGCCAAGAGTCAAAGCCGGGGAGAACCCGAGGCTAGGAATAGTTGAAGAGTTCATAGTGAATTCCAGGCCAGGGTCAATACTCATTGTTAGACTCCAAGTTAGGCTTGTGCATTGAACTCAGGAGGTACAGTCCAGAACAAATCGAGGTAATGCTAAGAGTTTAAGAGCACAGACTGGGAATGGTTGTAGCTACTAGAAGATCAGCACTGTTGTCTGAACTCCTCTTGGAATGTCTCTTGGATTTATATGGGAGAGAGAGGGGCTGCTACCTGTCAGACCCTTGAGTGGAACTCCCATAAGCCTGTGTTCGCAACAGGTCATGAGACATAGGTGGGTTCTAGCTCCTGCTGGATAGCAGCCTGGTAGCCCTACAGGCCTGGGTTCTAGACCTCTGAGGCCTTATTGGGTGGCAGAATCAGGACTAAAGCAAATTAGAAACTAGTTTATAACTTTTTACTTTAAAGGTGCATGCTGCAATCTTTTTGATTATGTCATATTTTAGACATGTGGCTTGACTTCAGGAAAGCACGTAGGCACATACTTTCATTAATCTGCTTATGAGAGTAGGCTCAGAAATAGCAATAACAGTGAAATAGTTTATTTTATTGTTTCTATGTTATACATACTTCTCATTATATGAAATTGCAGAGTATGGTGCTGAGTGAAACGTCTGCAATTCCACTATACATGTAGTTTGGTTGTCTGAACTTTTTCTTTAGTTGTCTCTAGCAGTTGTCAGAAAACCATCACACATGGCTTGGCAGAGTTTTGTACAATTGGCAGACTCTGCTAATAAAGACAAATAATGAAGCTGTCCAGTGAGATGAACTGTTTTTCACCCGTAGGCAGAGTGATTTTTTCCAAATTAGGACTGAGGTCATTGGTGGCCCAAACTGGATCAGTTTACATTACATCTATTTGTGCTATAGTTACCGCATGTTGTAATACAACTTTAAAAATTCATCTCAGTCATCCTGGCTCTGGCAGTGAATTTCACACTTCTCCTTGTAAAACATCACACCACGAAGGGGTTACCAAACTGATAAAAACAAAGAGATGGAGAGAAATGGGAAAGTGTGCCAGAAAATGCCCAGGAAGTCTTTTATGACAAACATTAGCGGTGGTGTGCTGGAGCAGGTCCAGATTCCAGACTAGTTCAAGTTCTCGTTCAGCTGTTGCCCAGAGTTCAGCAAAAAAATCCAAGCTTGCAGAACCTAAACATGGATGCTCCCAGTGTGCTTGTGTTTCAGCAATGGACTTCTAGAGCACGAGCTCTTTCATGTGACTGGACATGACAGAACTCCTATCTAGTAAACCACAAATTAAGTTTGGGTTTCAACCAACAGAGATTTAATGCAGTATCTTTCATCTTCCACCTAACCCTTTGCCCAGCCATAATGTGATGCAGGGAAGCTCTTTTGGCTCTGGAGCAAAACTTTATTTTTGTCAATAAAGCAGGCAGATAAAGCTCTGAATACACACAGGGACCAGTTCTGTTGAGTATTATAAACCTCTCATTCTTACATTGAGAGTAGGACTATACTTCAGTGGTCAGATGATGAGTTATTTGCTGTCTCATGTTAAGGATGAAGCAGAACCAATCCCCATCACTGGGGACACTGAGGTCAAAGGATTCAGGGGCAACACACCTGCTGCTATTTAGGAAGGTCAAGTGTGAAGTAGCCAGTCAAATCTGCTCAGTAGTCAAAGGGGTAAATGGGGGTATCAGATTTGCATGATACTTATATTGGCTTACATAACATATTATCCCCATTTTTCCTCATTATTAAGGATATCTGTGATTTGTCCTTCTCTGCTGCCTGGGCTGACTGATTTCCATTCCTCCAAATGCTCCTGCCCCCAGCTCAAAGACTGCTGGATTTCTCTTCCAATGACTCCAACCAAATACCCAAGCATCAGTTGACATTGTTCAGCTGTGTTGAGCAGCACAAATGTGGTCAGTTATTGTCATATTCAGGAAAAGTTGCATTCAGTTTGCCCACCTATCTCTTTACTAGTGACCATCAACTAACATATTAAGCATTCAGCAATCACACAGCATTGAGGCCCCATTCTCTTTCCTGCACACTAATGCTGAGGGGACATCCTAATATTACAATAAGGATCAGAAGGAGGGAGTTGTTTCTACTTGTGCAAGAGTGCACGCACATGCATAATATCAACACACTTCAAATTTAGGTCCCTACTTGAGGTCATGCAGGGGTAATTAACTCCCAAGTGTTGTGTGGCTCCATTGAGAGATGTGAGGGGGATGGATGACCTGCAAGTTAACTCTCTGGAAACTGACAGAAGAGGAGCTCATATTTTAAGTGCCTGAGCAGATTTACAACTGAATACCAAATAACCTTTTTTCTTTCAGCTGAACTTGTCTTCTTCACACTTCCCCATTGTAGTTCCCATGGCCTTCTGTGCACACAATATTTTCTTCTGAACTAGTTTCAATGATATCCATTCTGTCCAAACTGGACAGGAAATTAGGCAGGTCTATAGAAAGAAGAATAATTATCCAGATCTTCGAGACCATGTGTACGGATATAACATTGTGCAAAGTAATCCCTTTTAACTGTGCAGCACTTTAGCATTTAAGATGAGTGTATATAAAAATACATGACTGCCATGGCATTGAGTAACAATGGATCCCAAAGCAACTGCTTTGCGGTCAAAACAGGAGTCAAACAAGTCTGCATCATTTCCCCATCACTGCTCTGCATCTTCATCACCATGGCCCTTCACCTGCTTGATGGAGAGCTTCCAGGTGGTGTGAAGATTGTCTGTAGACTGAACAGGAAGCTTTTCAGTCTCGGGAGACTGAAGGCTAAAAAGCAAGATCTTCATGACCTCGATCGTGGAGCTATACTACGTGGATGACAGCATGGTTGCTGCTCTTTCTCCCACAGACCTTCAGACCATCTTAAGCATCTTCGCTGAAGCGTACAAGAATCTCAGCCTCACAGTGAAGATCCAAAAGATCAAGGTGCTCCACCAACCCTTGGTGATGGAACAATCTCATGTACCTTCTATTGAAGTCAAAGGAAAACTGCTGGAAAATGTGGAGCACTTCCCATATCTTAGAAGTCATCTTTCCACTAAAGTTGATGTTGAGGCAGAAATCCAGCATCATCTAAGCCATGGGTGTCCAACCTTTTGGCTTGCCTGGGCCACATTGAGTGAAGGTAGTCTTGGGCCGCGTACAAAATATATAATATAGTTAATGTATATAGATCACATAATAATGTTAAAAGTTTACGATCTTGTGGGGCCGCATTACTAGCTGTCCAGGGCCGCATGAGGCCTGCGGGATGCAGGTTGGACATGCTTGATCTAAGCTGTGCAAGCACTGGTTTTGCTTGCCTGAGACGAAGGGTCTTTGTGAACCGGGACATCTGTCCCAAGACGACAAAACTCATAAACCACACAGTGTTTTTTCCATCAGTTAGTGTATGTGTGCGACATCTGGACAACATGCAAGCATCATTTGAAAGCACTTGAACAAATCATCAATACTGCCTAAGGAAAATCCTAAATATCTCTTGGGACGATAGGTGCACAAATACTTGCATCCTGGAAGAGTCGAACATGACCAGCATTGAAGCCATTATCTTTCATCAACAACTTTGTTGGACTGGTCACCAGGTTCGGATATCTGATCAGTGCCTCCCGAAACGGATTCTGTTTTCTGAGATGGAGGAAGGACAGAGGAGCTTTGGGGGCCAGCGGAAGTGATATAAGGACATGCTGAAGGCACACACGAAAAATTGCAACATCATTGTCGGCACTTGGGGCAACTTTGCCCAAAACCATCCCCAGTGTAGAACAGTAATCTGTGAGGGGGTGGTGCAATTTGAGAAGTCCCACTGCAGTGTAGATGATGAGAGGAGGAGAAGAAGAAAAGAGCCTCAAAAAATGCCCCGTGTCCCTCCAGCAGCTGCCAACACTTGCCCCTCTGTGAGTAGATCTGTGGCTCCAGAATTGGGCTGATTAGCCATCAACAGACTCACAAACAGGAGGGTGACATGAAGACATCCTACTCGTTACTGAGTGACCGCCGAAAACAAGCATAAAAGCAGATTGCAAATTAAAATGAAAGACTGTGAAGCTTGTAGGGAGGGACCATATCTTTCAATGACTTCTGTGAAACCTTTAGGCACAATAAAATACTAAATAATTACCTGAAAACTGATTCACCTATTTTATGGATATTGCAGTTTTACTGAAAGTATTTAGGAGGAAAAAGCCAAAAGCTTATTTTACATTATAAAGCATACTTTTTTCCCAGTGACCTTACTCTCAAGAACAGCAGATTCCCTTTGAATCAATCCCTTCCTTGTACGCCCCCCCACTCTGGCCAAATCAACTTGAGATAGAAATAAATGAGGAAAGTTTTCACTCAAAATCTTAACATTTTTACATTTATGAGCCCTGAGAAGAGGGGTTATGATGAAAACTCTAAGCCAAGTAGTTTGTACATCACAAGTGCAGCACTTTACAATACTTTTACATGTAGGAGCCATTCGAATACTGGATAAGGGACTCTCTTCGCTCTGGAGATACCAGCCTAAATAATGGTATTAAAACTTCTCAGTAAAGGTGTGAGTCCAGTGGGATTGTAGAAGTGAAAGAGCAGAATTTAGTCAAATACTTATTAACTGTACAAGAGGCAACACACGTATCAGTCTCCTTTGGCAAACTTTACACCTGATAAATCGGAGTCCTGCATACAGTTAGGCTTGGCAGGATTAGATTAGTATTGGTGGTTGTCAGTTTCACCATAAATGTGCAAACAGACAAAAAGGTGTTGCCATAAATGGTGATCAAAATTTACCCATTGGCAATGGAAGACCAATGCAGCTCAAGAGCTTAAGAGTTTGACTTAAGGATTTTTTATGTGTTTTGGCATATGATATTGACAAACTAGGTATTAAAGATTTAACTTTTTGCATCTCATTGTCAATTGTCAAAAAAAAAAAATAATTGTCTGCTTCACCAACGTCCCGCAATGGTGAAAAAGTCAATTGATAAAAATAGAAAAAAATTGATCAAAATAATCAATAGTATCCATCAAAAATCTATTTCTGCCAAGCCTACAAACAATAACTAGAGATGGGCCTTGGTCAAAATCACAGATACTATAAATCCTAAAATTGGGCATGGTGGTGGTTTGGAATTCCAACTTTCATCTGGATTGGAATTTCACAGATAGCCCGAACTTTGCCTCCAGATATACCTGAACTTTGTGGAGTATGAAATCTATTTTTGAGATCAAGCCTATCTCTAACAATAAAACAAAGTGCATATTCTTGGCCTGGCAGGATTTTTTTTCCCTCCAAAAATGAAGCTGATTTGCTATTAACATCTGCAGCAGTTAAGTCTACATGGAGTAGTATTAATTACATTCCTTGGACGGGTAATGTTCCTCCAATTATTTAATGACCTGATGAACTGTGTTGCTAGTTACCCTGTTTCAAAAACAAGCGACTCTTTTAGAACAGGCTACATGTAGAACCAATACTTATGCTCAGGGGTCAGGATTCATAATTTAAATTAAATAAACAAAGCCAATTGAAATGGAAAACCTTTACAATAATACACTTTTAGTTATGTAATACATTTTATAAACAGTGAAGATTCTGTGTTGTCTTTATTTCAATCTCACTTCATTAGCATAAAGTAAGGGAATTGTTTACTAGCTTAGCATTTGCAATAGAAAACAATTGCTATAATTATTTCAGCATGGTGCAGGTCTCTCATCTGTTCAGTCTGTGTATCCTGGACTTTGGTAAATCGTCAAAGTTAATGTCTCACTCTGAATTCAAGAGTCCTTTAAAATACTTACCAATGAGCAACAAATTTACCAATACTTTTCAGCCATTGGCATAGGCCAATTAGGGGCTAGAAAGTTGTTCAAAGAGAAACTTTAACAGAAGTAAACTGCAGTGTTGAAAATACTTCCATTTCGCCTTTGAGCTGATGAAATGAAGAAGGCAAGAATAAAATAAAAATGTCACTGTCTTCTTTTATTTAGTAAGTGCAAAACACACTTAATTATATAACAGAAGGATTACTAAATGATATAGTTTTATTTTTTGGAATTACTTCCTTTATTTATGTGGTTTATTACATTAGTCTTCAGAGATAACAGGGGTACCTTGCCCCCAACATGATGTCAGGCCCTAAGAAAAGTTGGGAACTACAGCCAAGTGTTGCAGCTCAACCCATTTCTTTAAAAAAAATTTAGGACAATGTGTATACTGATTTTAATTTTTCTTCATTTTAATGAAAGAGGAAAATAACCTATTGTTAATTAGTTCTCATCAGATGTTGTAAGCTACACTGGTTCCTGCACCAGATGTCATGCTGTAATAAGTGGAATTGCCAGTTTTCAGTTACATGAAAAGTAGTCATCAGGGAATGTTTGTGAGCAATGGAAACAGCTTGGCACAGAATCATACAAGCTGGAGATGGAAGAGACCTGTTAGATCATCTAGTCCTTATCCCCTGATAATGCAAGCTTGTTCTCTACTCTGTATTTTCAAGTGCTTTTATTCAGTGCAGTTGAAAATGCCTTTAGCAAAGAGGGTTCTACCTCTTCCCTTGATGACACTCTTCCATACTCTAATAGATCTCACCTATGGGACACCTTCCTTAGATGTTCAACATATTTTTTCCTTTTTTTTTAAATTTCTATCTTCTTGTTGATTGGGCCCATCTGTGTTCATTGGATGTGCAGAAGGACAAAAGAAGAAGGAGGATTTATAATTAGTGACACATCACATGTTTCTGTTCTTACATATTTTTATCTATTGTTGTCAGTATTTTCTGCAAGAGTGAAAGTGTGATACTTGTACAGCATTCGGAGGAAAAAATTAAAAGGACATAGTCAGTCATTCTCAGCTGTCTGAACCAGCCTCAAGGCTGATTGCCAGGTTGCTGTCTCACAGATAGTGATCATAAGACAGACTTGTAACCTTCCATCATTTTTAGTATGACGTGACCAAGACCAGGAAAATAAAGTTCATCCCCATGTTCACCATTCCTTCATGCCACATTTTCATCACAAAGTGAAAAGAAAAAAAAAACTTTATAAGATGGCTAGAACTATAGCAAATGAAGTCTCCTTAATCTCTCATTCAGAAAACACACACACATGAGGCCTGGAAAGAATAGCAGCAGCAAATGCTAATTTTCATACAAACAAGTACTAAAATGTGGAGAAGAAACTAGAGAGAGTAAGGCCAGGTCTGTAGCAGGCAGGTAAGTCTATTGTAGATACACAGTTCTAGCTATGGCAAGTGCATAGCTAGAATCGCCTTATCTTCAATTGACTTAACTGGCCGTCCTCACAGAGTGAAGTACAAACTCCTTACTCCTCGTCATAAGGAGGAGTACAGGGACTGACTACCGACCCCAGATAGTTCGATTTTTGCGCATCCCTCCCAGGCGCGCTAAATTGAACCCTGGAAAATCAACCCTGACTGAGTTGTTCTTCTATGTAGTATAGACATACCTTAAACCACTTCAGTATGTTTCAGGATCAGAGGCATTGAATACTAATAGTATATTCCAGAGATGGCATGACGGAGACTGCAGATTACTAGGAAAAATCATTCAAAAATTTCAGTGATGTGATGCACACTTGGAAAAGCTGTGTGTTCTTTGTAAGAAACAAGATGCCATATGGGCTTATTGACCATTGAATCACAAACCTGCGTAACAAAGCTAAGACACTTGAATGTGAATGTTTAACAGAAAGGCCAACTACAACCTGAATGATTAGGGGCAGAGCTGCTAAAGTGATTCGAGCAAGAAATAGACTTAACTCTGCATAAAACAGTGGATTTTCTCAAGTTTTTTATGTTCTCCTAAACGCAAGAGTGACCAATTAATAAAAGGACTCAGGCAACAAATTAAAAAGAAAACCAAAGAAGTGTATGTAAAAAATATGGGATTATCAAAATATAATGCAAAAGTGTCCATCATAAGCAGTGCAGTGTCATGCTTAGTGTAGCAGGAAACATTATGTAAATGTATATTACCGAATGCGCATATTCCGAAGAAACAAAAAGGTAAAATGGCAGAGTTAGTGTCCAAAGCTGTAAATCTGGCACCTTTCACATATATGTGCAAAGTATGTGGAACTAAAACAAAGCCTTAATGACTGAAAAATACCAATAATTATTTTATAAGGTCAGTCATAGGTATAAAGAGTTTTGAAGAATAGTACTATGTAAGCACTGACTTAGAAATGTGTACGTTGAACTTTTGTGCTAATACAGGTTGAACCTCTCTTGTCTGGCACACTCTTTCCCAGCAACGCCTGTAATCCTGCATGATTTTTGTTAGCTGGATCACCCTGGCTAACTAACAGGGGTCCCCTGAACGTGGGTGTGGCCAAGTTGCCCCTGGTTCCATAAAGCTTTTTTCCAGCCATCAATCCAGGCTCTCAGTGCTCTGTGTTGTTATTTACTTTAATAAGAGTCTTCTAAGAGTCCAGTAAGCAGTGGGAGTGTTGGTAATGTGCTAGACAATATTGACCTTCTGTGGTCTGGCAAATTCTCTTGTTTGACACCAGTCAGGTCCTGAGGGTGCCAGAAAAGGGAGGTTCACTATCTATGTACAAATCAAATTGTGGTTGTCCCTTGCAGTTCTAATTTGGCTCTTTGCCCAAGTGCTATCTGCATGCTATTGCCATTTACATTGAAGCCCATTTATTCTGGCAGTTTTAGGAGGCCTACAGGCCCACCACAAGCTCCTTTTACACTAATAGAGTAGCACCAAGTGTAAACAGATTTGGCCACAATTCTCACGTGAGCTCAGGAACTTTTAGATGCTAGAAAACCTGTGGCGTAAACATCTCCGTCAGGGTCAGTGATATTTGGCAGGGAAGCAAGACCTTGTCTGCTCTGGCTCCACGTTCAACATAGACCGTACAACTTACCTAAAATCATTCCTTTTGAATCGGAGCAAAGTTCGTTTAAAGATTGCCTGTGATAAAGAATCCCCCACACCCTTGTCAAGTTGTTCAGGGTTATCAGTTTGCACCTTATTTCATGTCTGAGTTTTAGTTTTAATTTCCAGCCATTGGATCAGGCTCATTTGCTCTTCTCTTAACTCTCCTCCTTGAGAAGTTAATAGCTCTTCATAAGGTGTGGCTCAAGAAGCTCCTGGGGACTTGTAATGGGGAGTGACTCACCCCACCTCGTCCTGCTGGCCAGCCTAGGAATTAGCTCTCAGACCCGCTAGTCTCCCGTTAGCTACAGGTGTCATGGCTGCCATCACTCCTGTCTCCACTGTTTGGACCCGCATCGCTCCATGGACCCCAGCGTCCTCTTCTGGGTATGGCCCTCTGGCTGTGCCCCACTCCATTATCTCTCCCATCGAAGGGAACCAATAGTCCTTAGTCTCGCCACTTGCCTCAGTGGCCAACTGCAGTGAAAGGTTCACCACCTTGCCTCAGGGGCCAGCTGCTGTCTGGATCGGTCACTCTCCTTATTGGCAAGTGGAGTGCAAAGGCCCAGGCCCACCCGCTGCTCTGGGTTCTGACTCAGAAGCTTATAGCTGGTGCACACCTGCCCCTGCTACAGTCTTTGCTGCCTGCTTCCCTGGGCCACTTTCACATAGTCCCAGCACCTTCTTTGACCCTGTATCAGGGCTTCAGTATGGTAGCCAGTCGGCTGGAGCTCCCTCTTGCTCCCTTGACCCTGCCCAGCACTGCTGTATCTGAGATGGTCCTCCTAGCAGCCGGACTTTTTTCCTTATGTTCCCAGAGAGACTGCCCCAGCACAGCACTCCGTGAACTAGCAAACGGTGGTAGTCTTTGGGCTTCAGTCTGGCCCCTGAAGTGCGAATTTCTCCTGGCTTTAACTTAGACAAGTGCAATTCATGAATTAAGTTAATTTTGAGTGACAAAGTTGAATTCAAAGATGGCTCAATGTTTTTTTGAGCAAATTTTTTTTCTGCTTTCTCACCTCATTACGATTCTTTGTAAATGGTTTCAGGAAGATTGAAGAACTGTAAACAGGAGCCAGATGCTACAGGCCTTAATTTATAACTTCTATTTCCTTTGTAAAAATACTGTTGATGGAACCACACCTGTTACTACTACAGTATTTAGCAACTCCGAACAAAAGCAGGGGTAGGATGTAGGATATATAAACTACTTCATAAGGGCATCATCACACTTCTTGGGGAAATTTCAGATGTTTGGATTAACAAATTATCAATGAGCTTATTTTGGGATATATTTAGAAATTGAGGGCTAGGCTGCCTTTCAGTGAGCATAGTAAACTGCAATGTTATAAGAATACACACAACAGCATGTAATAGCCTCTATCTTTCTTTTACTATTATATATTTAAATTCTTGATCCGAGTCCTCAGCTGGGTAAATCAGCGTAGCACTATTCACAGCTTTTAAAGCCAGAAGGGATGATTGTCTGTCTGTCTGTCTATCTCAGTGGTGTCCAAAACAAAATTTAGCAATCACCACAGCCCCCTGACCCCGCCAGGCCCTGTTCCCCCAGCCAGGCAACCACCCACCCCCACACAAACTGCCAGCAACTGACTGGAGACACCACGTGAGGCGCTGCAAGCTGCCCTAAATTGCCCCCCTCTAAGCCACGCCGAGCCACACCAGCCTGAGTGAGCTGCAGGAGGAGCCACCTCTGCCGCCATTCACTTGTCCCACCATGTGGTGGGGCGTGTGCGCGG
Source organism: Carettochelys insculpta (assembly GCF_033958435.1). Taxonomy (NCBI): domain Eukaryota; kingdom Metazoa; phylum Chordata; order Testudines; family Carettochelyidae; genus Carettochelys; species Carettochelys insculpta. The sequence goes on along the minus strand of NC_134140.1, from coordinate 125,565,705 downwards.
AGAGCGCTCCACGTGGGCAGCTCTAACAAGCCGCTTTGCCACACCGCACTGTCTAGTTCACAACACGTGGCAAATGGACAGCGTATTGGGCACCACAAGTCTGTCTTACTGAAGTTAGCAGAGCTTCGCTGATGTGTGTGATCGAAGAACATGGTCCGGTGTCTGTAAACAAGGGCACCTCTTCTCTTGATCTGTGCAGTTCTGATTTGAACAATTGTAAGTTAATCACAACATGGGTGTTTCCTGTTTATGAAATAACCAGAAGATTCACCCAGCATTGCTTGGGTCCTGAATCATTTATTTATTTATTAATTTTGGAAACTGAAATGAAAGTGTACATACTTCATTTGAATCATTGCTCTGGGCAGGGCCTGGGGGTGAGGAGTTCAGTGTGCAGACTGCCCTGGGGAGACAGGAGTAGCCCAGTCCTCTCTCTGAACAGCAGCTTGGAGCCAGGTGAGAAGTGCCTCTCCATGGCTACTGCAGCACCAGTGGGCACAGCCCGGGAAGAAGTGGATGTCCTCTGGCTGGGGCAGGGTCGGGTTCATCTGTCCACTGGAAGTCCCAGCCAGACTGAGGAATGCAGCAAACTGTGCACTCTCCTTGAGCTCCTGGACAAAGGGGAATAGCCAGTGACATTCCTGTAGAAATCAGCGGGGAGGAGTTTCAGTCTCCCCTGCCTTCCTAAAGAGCACCTGGTGGGTGGGAGGCTCAGGGCTGGGGCAGTCCCTTATAGGGTAGAGGCATGCACCAGCTAGCCTTGTTCACCTATCCGGCAATTCTGTCTCTTTTCTACATGGTTTTATGAGAAGTAATCCCATTTTCTTGGCACAACTAAACCATTACCTTGCTTTAACTTATAATAAGAGGAAGCCACATCCAAAATGTGGTGGTCCTATCCATTGCCGTTTAGGAGGAGTTCTTGAACAGGCAGGCAGACACACAGATGAACTCTCTGAAATATGTAGTAGATTACTGTATCTCAGGCTAGGTAAACTCTGATACCAAGGGTCAAGGAAAGCGTAATACCAGGATAAATTATTAACGAGAGAGCATCTTCAACTTGTTTTGACGTTTCTGCATACAGGTGTTCTCAGTCTTACCCCGGCATTCTGGTTAGCTAATATAACTATATCATTATATATATATATATATAGATATATATAGATATAGATATAGATATATAGATATAGATATACTAGTTATAGTAGTTATAAACTGTAACTTTGTACTCCAGTAGGTCTCTGCCCCAGAACTCTCCATCTATATACCTTCAAACTTGGCCTTTTCAACCTCTGACACATTTCCTCACCTTGTTATCTTACCTAACACCATTTTTCTCAGCCCTGTACCCACTTTGTGCACGGAGGAAATATTAGTTTCCCTATCACCTGCTAAATTTAATTCGCTGAACAGTGTAAGTGGCTTTTCTGTTTGGAGAAAGGCAATTTCCATAAGAAACACACAGGCAATGATTGTGCAAGTTTGTTACCTCTGGTTGGCTGAGGGCCATTACTAGCCACCAGTTCAAAGTTTTCCAAATTTTCCTGCTACTAACACTGATATTTTATCTTAGCTAAGGGTTTGTCTTGAATTTTCCTGAATCTGCTTTGGACACATGTCAGACCCTTTGGCTGATATGTAAAATGTATATTATAATTTCTAGAGTGTTATGAATGCACATGTGTTTACATTGAGATGAGACTATCATAGTTCTTGGGTTTGCGCTAAAAGCCTAGAGGGAAAAATTAGCACCTCATGCTTTTGTAGTTTGGAATCTAGATCTAAACAAAAAGTTTAACTTAAAAAACAAAACAAAACAGGCTGCTCAGAATTTCCTCCTAATATACATAGCCTTCAAAGAAATCAGTCTCAGATTTTGCAGTGCATTTGCTTTGGCAGTGGTCTCTAAGCTTTCAGAAATTTCTGGAACATTTTAGTCAACAGCTGTATGAATCTCAAGTAGAGGTGCTAATTACAGCAAGTCAGAACACACAACTGTCAATTCCTTCCCACCCCTTCCCAACAACACACACTCGCTTGCCTGAGGAGTCCCTGTGGTATTCCCCATATGGTAGATCCTTATATGGAAGGGGACTTTTCCACCAGCTGCTCTTCAGAGACCTCGCCTTCCTTTCATACCCAAACTCAGGGGCTTTTAGCAGAATAGCCAAGACTACTGCTTTTAGGTGCTGAGTGCTTCAATATCTTGTGTGGACATTGGCACTTCAGTCCCCCAGAAGTGGCACAGACTCAGCTGATGTATACTACAGCTTGGCTAAATAGCTGAGCCTTTGTAGTAAAAATTATTCTACCAGTTGCCACCACTATTTTTGAAAGAGTTCTGCATATATTCACAGTTAAATTACATTCAGCACCATTTCAGTTACATTCATTGCTGTCTCCCATTGTCATCAACAAATCATTTTGATAGTATAGAAAAGGTACGTACTGAGCATGGATAGTAAGTCCATAGGAGTCTCCTTCCTCAGCAGACGGAAGGTGTAGTAAAAGTGAGCTGCATTTTCCTGATAAGAAAAGAGTCAAAAAGATTGATTTTTGGTCCACCATGTCTCATATGACAGATTTCTTCCAGTGTGGGTCTGAGGAAGTTGATCTTTTTGTCACTCAGCTGATCGTTTCAGGCTTCTGAGCTAGATTTCTTGTCATATGGTGCTACATATCATTTTTAAACCATGAAATAAGAAGAGTTGAACTGGGACAGAAAACCTGTTAGCAGCAAAACCACAGGTAACCACCTTCAAATCCACCCTAAATCCAGATTTTGTAAATTAAATGGCTGCTGCATTTTATGTCAACTGTAGAAATATAGTCGCTGTAACTGTTGTCCTCCTGGCTATTTGAGATAAATTATATGACTATTGACCATTGAAGGCCCCAAAAACTTACGTAGAAAATTGATTTTCTGAACATACTACAGTTTTTTAGATGCCCAACTTGAAAAATCATACAGAGAGATGATTTTTCAAAAGCCAGGTGCTCAACACCTGAAAATCATTCCTATTTTAAAGGTCCTTGAGTTGAGTATTCAAAATCTCATATCCCAACTGAAAACATGTAGGCCTTTGCCTTTTCTTTTGTACCTTTAAATTACATACTGTTACCTAAAGATAGTTTGGAAACAGTTATATGATCAGTGTGTTATTTAGGTTCTTAAAGTCAGTTTCTATGACAGTATTGTTTGCATTTGTTCGTGTTCATTGTTCTATTACAATGCGGAGCCAGCATATAAAAACATCTCATACAGTGCTGTCTATTACACTAAACTGCTGTTCTCAGAAACATCTATTTGCTGGCTCATAGGGACTTCCTGCAACTGGGTATTTGAGTCATAGTTGAATTGCATGGTTATGAAAAAAACTAGATTATCCAAAGCAAAATAATGTATTTTGCTTGAGGGATATAAAATATTGGCTGCTGGTGTCTTAAAGGGAGATTACTACATTCATTTTCATTTTAGTTCCTATTATAGGTCCAAAACATACTGGGTCTACACTACAGATTTTGTTGACAGAAGGGACCTTCTGTTGACATAACTCAGGGACGTCCACATACTTAAAGCATTCTCTCAACAGAACTCTGCATTTTCCTGTACAGTATTATCCTTCAAAAATTTGAGGCATAACAATATCTGGACAGAATACTGTTGACAAAAGTGCAGTGTAGACACTTCTGTCCACAGTGAGGGCTTCCAGTTGCTGGGAAGCCCTTTGCAGAGCCCTTTGCCCATTCTGTTTTTTGTCACCAGAGGGCAGTGCAGCCTGGCAGCTCTCTGTCGACAGAGGAAATCGCGTGTAGGTGCAATCCACTGACACACTCCTGTCAAGATTTCCCTGTCGACATTAACTTCTGTCTACAGACGCTTCTAGTGTAGACATAGCAACATAAGTGCCTCTTTCTTCCTGTATCCATTAAGAAAGTTTATTTTTAACTTAAATAGTAGTGGGCAGCTTTGAATATAATGTACAAGTTAGCTCATTAGTAGACTGAAACAGTTCCTGTGGTCATTTTTACAGACTGTAATCAGTCACTTAAATTATCATAGAATACATCCAGGTTAGAAACTTCTGTGGTGCAACGGTAAAATGAAAATGGATTTATAATAAACTAACTTTTATATATTGAGACACAGGAGTAACTCAGCTATATCCAAGAATTACACGTTGTAAGCTGTTTCTTTGTTCATGATGTATTTTAATTTTCAGTATTTCCTATTCATAAAGAATGAAAACGTGCAACATACTAAAAGTATGGCTATTTTAGTTGAGCTTTAAATAAATAAAAAGAACAAAAATCAGTCTCTCAAACTATAAGATCTTTTAAATTCTTTTTTCTCAAGAGTAAATTCTAGCCCAGCTGTTATCCCCACCGCAAAAGTGGCTTGTCCTTTCAAGCTGATTTTACGCCCAAGAAAAACATAGGCCAGCTTATACAAAGACACACATAATAATTGAAAAGCATGAGCCAAATGTGCTGCAAGTCAGTGACATAAGACAAATATATTTAATAATTATTGTCAGTGTTTATTATCTTGGGGGTGTGGGCTGGAAGAGGGAGTGTATGTGTACATACATCATACAGTAAATAATACAACATTTCAAACCCTAACCACCTACTCAAATTCTGAGTGTGTGAGCTTCGCCATGGGGCACAACATGCTCCCCCATCCACAGGTCACAACATGCTCCTAAGGTCACTGTGTCCAAGTCGGCAGAACTGCCTTTCCCAGTATAGCTGCTTCTTTCATTGCTGGGGTGGGAAGATCCCCTCTGTTGAGGACAAAATGATTATGTTCTTCCCCCTCCCTTGGTCTGCCTCAAACCCTCTGGTGTGCAATGCAGAAATATGCCACAGCATAGCATGGTTGCAGAAGGCACTGGTATTATATGCCCGTGTCTAGAGATGTAACTCCTAGAGCCTCATTAGGATATCAGAATCTCAGCTTTAATTTATGAAACAACTGTTTCTGGCCTTCATGGACTGAAGAGTCCATGGTTTACTGGTTTGAAAATGTGAACCCAGGGCAGGTCTATCCTTAAATGGCTGCATCGGCACAGCTGTGGCACTAAGTGAAGATGCTCCTACACCAACAGGATAGAGTCTCCTGTCAGCATTTTGTTAATCTACCATTGGGAGAGGCAGTAGCTATGTTGATGGGAGAAGCTTCCCCATAGGCACAGTGCTGTCTTCATGGAGGTGGAGATGGCTAAAGCTGGTTTAACTGCATCACTCAGGAGTATGGATGTTTCACGCCCTTCCGTGACGTAGTTGTATGAACACAGGTCTGTAGTGCAGATCTGACCTAAGTGTGTACTCATCCCCCATGGCATCTCTGGTTGTGTTTGTGATAAATAAAAAGGACAGAGAGGGCTGGCCCAGTAGCACACCCAAAAACAAAGAGGCCAAGAGACTTGACCTGTGCAGGATAAAAGCTTATTCAACAGCTAGCTAACAAGTCAGGATTTCCAACCACCAGACCTTGCTGGGATGTTATAACTTCAATCTTTGGGACACCCTTAATAATTTCATGGAGGTCCTCCCACAGGATCATGTCCAACTGTTCACCATGTTCATGAGTGAGGGCACAGCAGTGGCCTGCGGAGTACTCTATTATGACTTGGGAAGTGACAGAGTTGGATGCCATTGTGGTCATGTCAGCCGTGGCCATGAATTGCGTCATCTGGTTTCAGGCTTCTGGGTGGTCCCAGGAGATGGAGACTACCTGCCATTTGAGGGCTTGGGGCTCTTTTTGGAATTGAGTGACTCGAGGCTGCACTGCCTCATGGACTCCCAAGCTATCTTGCATTTGCTGGGTCTATATGTCCATCGGCAGTCCAGGAAGACCTTCTGCCCACCATCTCCTCTGCATCCAATGCAGTCTCGCTCCTTGTGGGACTCCCAGATCTGGCTGCTGCAGATGAAAGGACAAGGAACCTAAGCAATGCTGCCCCTCCTCCTCCCATTCATCTGCTTAGCATCACCCTTCCAGAAGTCATGGAGGCCGGAAGCAGTCATTTTGAGTGTGCAGGCAAGGGTGGCTCCCCAGTCTGTATACCAGATCCAGTGCTTCCTTTCCACAACTGCCTGTACTGTTTGTGGTTGGCCTAGTCTCCTGTCACCTTGGGCTGCTGGGTACTGGACGTGGTTTCTTTGGGCTGCACCATGAAGCCATGGGCTGCACCATGAAGCCATGGGGTGCATCACAGGCATGCAACCAATCACCCATCCCACCACCCTTCCTAATCCCTCTTCAGGGACCCTCCTCACAAGCAGCTCCTCATTCATTCTGTTTGAGGGCAGTGGAAGAGGTTTCTTCGTGCATAGAAGGCAGGGGATTCTATTCCTGCTACTTCCCAATTCCAAAGGCAAAAGAAGGCCTCAGATCCATCCTAGACTTGTGTTGTCTCAAGAACTCCCTCAAGAAATCCAAATTTTCCATAGTTTTTCTAGCCTCCCTTGTTCCCTCTGTGGATGTGGGAGATTGCTATGCCACTCTCAGTCTGAAGGACACACACCTTGTCTCTGTATGTCTGGAGACTGGTGATTCCACTGCTTCAGGTTTGGTGGGTACCGTTGTCTCTTTATGTCAATGCCCTTCAGCCTCTTGTCGGCCCTGAGAGTGTTCACAAAGTGCATAGTGCTGGTGGCTGCTTAGCTGAGATGGTGTGGAGTCCAGATGCCCATACCTCAGCTGGCTAACCAAGGGCCAGTCTCCAAACCAGGTGTGGTCTGCTATGGCCTTGGATTAATGATATATGACAAAAATTCAGCTATAACCTCAGCATAGCACATAGATTTAATTGGAGTAGTCCTCAACTCCACTTAGGCCAGGGCCTGCCTTCCTCAGTCTCAGCTCCGGGCATGGCAGACCCCATCACGAAACTGTGGGCCCACCCACTCACATATCTAAGAGTATTGGGCCACATGGCAGCATGTGCTTACATGGTCTGTCATGCATGTTTCTGCCTCAGGTACTTTGAGTCATGGCTAACGTTGGCTTATGTTCCCAATTGATACAGCATGGGCAAGGTGGTCAGGATCCTGGATGAAGTAGTCTTGTACTTCACCTAGTGGTGAAATCGCCTGGTGGTAATGGAAAGAGTTTCCTTCATGACTCCCAATCTCTTCAAAGTCTTTCAGTCACATTCTTACCCTTCATATCAAAGTCAGGGTAGTTTGTCTGTCCGACCAAGCTGTTCTTCCTCAGATTCAAGACAGGGTGGTGCAGGTCTTCACAGACAGCATGGCCAGAGTCTTCTGTGTCAACAGGCAGGATGGAGAAAGGTCATCCGCTCCATGCAGCACAATATACACCTAGTATGTTGGGGACCAAGAACACTCTCATGGCCTGCCTCAGCAGGATGTTCTCACCTGGCCACAAGTGGTCCCTCCACCTGTTGATTTATATATAAAATCCCTTTTATTTTTACTCTTCTCTGATCTGTCCCTACCTGTTTTCCTGTCTGTCCATCATTGGACTTTGAATAACTTGGAGTGGGGGGCCATCTTACTTGTAGGTGATTCCCAGACTCGTATCATGGATGACTCTGTAAATAAATAATATGCTTTTTGTGGGACTTTCTTTTTCTCGCAAACTTCACCTCAGTCTTGCCTAGACTTAGGCTCTTCACGCTCATGCTGACTTCAGATAGGATGATGAATAGTGTATGATGCTAGGGAGATATATAGCTAATTGTTAGCTCTTCAGCCTGTGTTGTTTCACCAACACCCTCCAAAATAGAATGGATTTTTATATAGATATTGGTATAATCCTGGGGAGAATTCAATCTTATGAGACTCCACATGTGAAGGCTCCGGTTATGGTTTAATGGAAACATGTTGAGCAATTTTGCAATCATCCTGCTGAAGATGGGACTGCAGAATGTGTTGAGTAATGGCCTCAGATATTGCAGAGCTGAGGAATTTGGAGACAAATCACTTTTCAGAGAACAGACCATCAGCCACGAAAGCAACAAATATTTTCCCAGTCCCGTGGCAAGGTGTAGAGACAGACTGGGAGCAGTCTAGGATGCTGATAGTCACCATTGCAGACTGTTTTCCCTACCTTTTTAATTAGGCTAGGGCTACATTGTAGCTGTATGTCAAAATAACTTATACAACTTACATTGCACAAATTGCATAAGTTATTTCAAGGTAACTTATTTTGAACTTGGTGCCATCCAAATGGCAACAAAGTTTGAAATAAGTGCCTATTTGAACTTCCCACTACCCCTCTCACAAGGAGGGGTAGCAGGAACAAAATACTGAGTTCGAAGTATGCCGGCATTACAGATGTATCCTAAAATAGAAACCACAGTGTAACTGTTGTCTTACTTTGCTTAGAAAAGGGAATAAGCCAGCACCCTGGTCAGCACCTCTCACTTCTTGAGCTGCATTATATTTACCCTCCAATGCACCTGGCTCACACCTCAAGAAACCAACATGAAACAGGGGTTGGGAGGAAAGTAAAACGGAGCAATTCATTATCAAAGGAAAAAAAGGTAGTCTGATCATTGCTTCTTCATGTTTACCATAGTCACTGGTAGCCCTCACATACAGTATTTGAAATTAGCAGCATAGACAAGGGAGTAATTAAAAACCCATGTCACTGTATTGTTACGCAGCTGTTTTGGTATGACTGGTAACCTCTGAGCAAGACAGGCACATGGCCTTAACAGCAGGTGTGTTAGGGGTTCTAAATCATAGGGCCAGAAGATCGAGGTTGGGAAGTTCTGGGCAGCACCTATCTATCATGTTCCAGGCTAGAATTGTTAGCTGTTCACACTACCTGTTAAACTATCTCCAAATGTTTTTAGAAGCGGGAGCAGGTGGGAGAGAAAGGGAAATACATTATGACAGATTTCAGTTTTTCATTGCTCTGCCACAAAAATGTATTAAAGTGATTTCCCTCTTCCTCTGCCTGTCCGATGCATTTTAATAGAATTAGTGTGGAGAACTTTTTGGCAAAGAAAATGAAAAATTCATTGCATGAAAAAGAACAGAAGACCAAGCTGAGAGATGACTTCTTATTCCCAGGACAATAAACTTCATACCAGCTCTGCTAATACATTTTAAATCAAATTTATAAATCCCTGGGAGCTGGTGAGGTAGTTTTTATGCAACAAGGACCATAGCTGGACTCCAATGAGTGAGTTCTCTGAGTTTAGAAACTGTTTGCTTTCCTTGGCAAATAGAGGAAGACTTTCTTTGAAAGGTCTTGGTTTTTGAGTTTCAGTACACAGGAACGCTTCACTGATGTGGTGTTTATTCTTCATGGCACATCAGTGCTATCACTTTTCATGTTTTCTATATTTCCTCTTTCTTAATAGAACAAATAATTAAAATAATTGATTAAATGGCTACCCGTCTGAGACTATGGTATTAATTTGTTCTTAAACTTAAAGTGAACCAGCAAAGCAAAACACATCTTGCTGTATTACTAAAAGTATGCTGAAATGCATCAAGGAGCATTCAAGAAATAAAATTATTCATAACAATAGAAGTTGGAGTCTGTAAATAAATAGTGCTGTGTGAAATGTTCACAACTAATATTTGACATTCAGCCCAGCTTTGGTGACAGAGGTTTGCCTTTGTTCATTAAACTTTTCCTGAATTTTGGGTGAAGACATTTCTCTGCAGGGATTTCTATCAGTCTCTAGGCCTCAAGGAACCTCAGTAGTTTTAGATTTGTCGATAATTATTTTGGCTAAAGTGTAGGTTGAGAGGGCAATTTAAAGGTAAAAACTCATTCATGAACTTTGTAGTTAGCAAAACCCTAAAAGAAACATGCAACAATAGCAACAAACCCAACCCTTGAAAAGTCAGCAAATTCAGAGGTTAGATTACATTTGCAAAGAATCCAAACTATGAAAGAAAGACTATTACCCATTAAAATAGCCCAACCACCTTAATTCTCTGCTCTCATTTTCAACACCCTGACAAAATCAAACTCTAATCTACCATACCTGAGCTTACAGTGTTCAGAAATACAGAAACAGAAAGCTGGAGTTCTTTACGTTTAACTGTACAGTGGCTGTGCTGACTTTGGTTGTCTTCATATAATACACAATCCACAGAAAATTTCAGTCTAGTACTCTACCAAAGGCAGTCATCCCCCGTGACTCTTCAATAACAGCCCTTTGATGGCATGCTGTGTCTTTTGGCCTACCAAAGCCCTCATAGCTGGGCATATGATATACTCATTCAATACTGATATCTTAGACCTACTGCATCTGCCACAGAAATAGGCCTTATGTCCTTCCTGACAAGGAATTTCTTGTATGGGCTATGCGCCGGACCTTCTCCCATTTCTATCCTGGCTCTAATCTACCTGTGAGCTTCTTTAGTCATGCCATTTTTCACTTCACTGGCATCCTTACTAGCAAGTCACAAATAAACTTTGTTTTCTTGTATTGGATCTCTCTTTCCCTCCAATGCTTTAGAGCAGGGGTGTGCAAAGTGGGGGGCTGTGTGAAATTTCGTAAGGGGAGTGGTACAGCACAATTGGCTTCTGGGTTTCAGGCTCATCCTTCTCATTAAAAAGTTGAATATGTTACTTTTCTTATGTACATGTATTCACATTTATATACCAATTAAAAAAGATTTTACATTCCACAGACTTATTTTCTTACATATGCCAAAAGGGTTTTTTTATATATATATATGAGCATGCCAGAACAGACTCAATATTTAAGGCATAGAGAACCAAAAATAGTAATCAAGGTTGACAAATCAGAAAAAAATTATCAAGGTGAGCAAATCAGAGAGTTGGGGGCGTGGAGTCAAGAATTAGATTAAGCCAAGTATGCAGATGAGCCCCTATAACGTCCCAGAAAATTCACATCCTGTTTCAAACCACATGTTAATGTGTCAAATTTGAATATAAAAGAGAGTTCAGCAGCTTCCCTTTCCAAAGTCGTGTGAAAATTCTTCTTCAGTAAGATGCAAACTCTTATGTCATTAACAGAATGGCCCACTCCATTAAAATGCAGGCTGACCGGTTTGTGGATTAGGAGTGTTTTTATGTCTGTTTTGTGCCCATTAACTCTTTGTCTAAGAGAGTTTGAAGTCTGTCCAATATACAAAGCATCTGGGCATTATTGGCACATGATGGCATATATGATGCCAGCTGAGGAACATGAGAATGTGCCTGTTATTCTGTGACTAACCTGGTTAGGTCAAGTGATGGTATCTCCAGAATAGATATGCGGACAAAGCTGTCAGCGGGCTTTGTTGCAAGGAAAAGTCCCAGGACTGGTGTTCCTGCGGTATAGACTGTGGCTGTTGGTGAGAATCCTCATAAGGTTAATCATAGAATCATAGAATACTAGGACTGGAAGGGACCTCAAGAGGCCATCGAGTCCAGCCCCCTGCCCTAATGGCAGGACCAACTACTGTCTAAACCATCCCTGATAGACATCTATCTAACCTATTCTTAAATATCTTCAGTGATGGAGATTCCACAACCTCCTTTAGCAATTTATTCCACTGTTTGACCACCCTGACAGTTAGGAACTTTTTGCTAATGTCCAACCTAAACCTCCCTTGCTGCAGTTTAAGTCCATTGCTTCTTGTTCTATCCTCAGAGGCCAAGAAGAACAAGTTTTCTCCCTCCTACTTATGACACCATTTCAGATACCCAAAAACCACTACCATGTCACCCATCAATCTTCTCTTTTCCAAACTAAACAAGCCCAATTCTTTCAGTCTTTCTTCATAGCTCACATTGTCTAGACCTTTAATCATTCTTGTTGCTCTTTTCTGGACCCTCTCTAATTTCTCCACATCTTTCTTGAACTGCGGTGCCCAGAACTGGACACAATACTCCAGCTGAGGCCTAACCAGCGCAGAGTAGAGCAGGAGGATGACTTCTTGTGTCTTGTTCACAACACACCTGTTAATGCATCCCAGAATCATGTTTCCTTTTTTTGTAACAGAATCATACTGTTGACTCATATTTAGCTTGTGGTCCACTATAATCCCTAGATCCCTTTCTGCTGTAGTCATTCCTAGACAGTCTCTCCCCATTCTGTATGTGTGAAACTGATTGTTCCTTCCCAAGTGTCACACTTTGCATTTATCCTTATTGAACTTCATCCTGGTTGGGAAGTTGTCTGTAGGAGAGAACAGGCCTGTCACCTAGGGCCTTCTGGAGTGTGGCTTCCTGATTAAGAATAGGTTGTGGGTCTTTAATAATGCGTTGCAGGGGTTTGAGTTGGGGGCTGTAGGTAATAACCAGTGGTGTGCTGTTCTTGGTTTTTTGGACCTATCTTGGAGTCGCTGGTCTCTGGGTATTCATCTGGCCCTGTTGATTTGTTGTCCACATATCTATTCTGTAGATACCATCGCTGCAGCATTAGGCACTAGCAATAATAATAACAGATCATCATTAGAAATACTGGTGGTAAAGCAGGAGTGGCAGGAAGTACAAAATACTACTCCCTTCACAGAAAATGAAAATATCTAAATCACAGATCCTCCAAAGTCATGTATACATGCTTAGTTTTATGACTACCGGTGTGTTGGCATTCAGTGCACATGAAGGTAATGTTACGCTTCAGTCTTTGCAGGCTCGTGATCCATCCTGTGTTTTGTTGCTGTAGTGTAGCTGGGTAAAATGGGCAACAGTACTACTTTCAGTAAAGTACAGTGCTTTTGTTCTTCTCACCAATGTGCTCAAGTCTGAACGTTATCTCATTTTGAACTCCTTGTAACCACTGTCACCTATGGAACAGCGCTTCGTTTGCCTTACTGCAGCCTGAGTTGAGCAATCCTCTACCACAGGATGGGGTTTAAGGGCTTATTAAGGATATTAAATAAAGAGGCCAACACAGGTGTGTGACTTCTGGCATCCATCTCATTTGCATAATAGCTGCCAGGTAATTGAAGTGGAAACTGGTTAGTCAGCCAAGCACAAAAAAATAACAGCACCCCATTTAAGTATGTTTCCGTAAATCTTTCTTCTTTGGAAGCGTATTGTTTCGAAGTGGAAACTGCTAACCCAGAATTTCCTAGGTGGAGTGCACAGTTGTATATCTTTCCCAGTTTAAAATCGTTTTACTGGAGTACTTTGTTTAAATCTTATTTCCAGCAATGGGTCAAATTCTGCTGTCAGGTCCATCAAATGTAAGAGCAGAGATTTTGGTCATTGACCTCCCTTACCCTCAAAAGAAATAATTTTCTCTCACATGATCTCTTTTTTGAGTACCGACCTGTGATAATGGAAGGAGGAATGAGGAGGCCTAAATGCATGTTGCGTTGGCTGATAAAAAATATTTTGTACAGTTGTCTACTAACAATTACTTCTCCCTCTGGAGGGTGCAAAAGGCATTCAGAAGACTCCAGTTTATCCTATGAAAACATATAGTGATCCATATTTTAATTTCTGTTTCCCCCATTATAAATGTGAAGTGGTACCCCTGAAATCAGTGTCTTTTATAACTGTGTAATGAGTTAGGAATCTGTCCCAGTATGTTTATAGAAGCAAAGTGACAATACCAGGGAGAAAAGGTTGGGATGAGGCAGAGACCTTTCAAAAGAGCATTTTATCTAGTGTAGTTCATTCAACCAAGGTGATTTTTCAGTTGATAGTTACACTCAATTTTGAATTGTATTGAAAATTGAGGTTACCTGATTGCAAATACAGTGCTGTGTTCTAGAGGCATTTCGTTTTTTAAGAAACTTGCTTGAAATCAGAAAAAGTGCCTATGTGTTTTTACGCACGTGTGTGTTCCCTTCCCCCATTTGGGGAAGTGTCTGTGATTCTAGAGCTTAGGGTGTGGTTGCCTTGCTAGCTTACACACATACAGATACTCACATTTAGCTGAAGCAACTGTTAAGTAGCTACAGTAGCAAAAGTAGCACCCGGGAGGCACAGCTTAGCTATGCTGAGCACTTACCCACGGATTTCAAGGGGTTTGTTTTATAACTCCGATCTTGCCACAAAATCACACTTTGACATTCCTTTAGAATCTAAAATCTAAAGGTTTATTCATAATAGATAGAAAGGAAGGAAGGATACATAAATCAATTAAATGCGTAGACCAATATAAAAGTTCTTGGTTCAGGCTGGTAGCAGTGATGGAATAAAATCTCTGGAGTACATCCTCAGGTTAGATGCATTATTCAGTCTTTTTTAGAGCTTTATTTTGTATCAAAGATCCTCCAGAGATAAGAAGCAGGACTGAAGACAAGTAGAAGGGTTTCCAGGGACTTTTATATCCTTTTATTAAGTGGAGGAAAACCTATTGTTCTTGCTATGGAAAAGTACAGCAATGAGATGTTGTCCGGTCACATGGCGAGTCACATGTCAATGCATCTTATAGACTAACAGAAAAGTTTTGAGCATGAGCTTTCGTGAGCACAGACTCGCTTCATCAGATGCACACATCAGATGCAGCTGATGAAGTGAGTCTGTGCTCACGAAAGCTCATGCTCAAAACTTTTCTGTTAGTCTATAAGGTGCCACAGGACCCTTCGTTGTTATTACAGATCCAGACTAACACAGCTACCCCTCCGATACTTGAGCTAACCTTGTTATCCCCACCCTTGCTCTGGCTTATTTATACCTGGCCCTGCAGATTTCCAAGACCAGCATCTGATGAAGTGAGTCTGTGCTCACGAAAGCTCATGCTCAAAACTTTTCTGTTAGTCTATAAGGTGCCACAGGACCCTTCGTTGCTGTTACAGATCCAGACTAACACGGCTACCCCTCCAATACATGTCAATGCATGACTCGGTTCTTTGCAGGTAGAAGCCACTGCTCCCATGCTCGTTTGAATGTTCACAGAAGGGTTCATCACAGGTGGAGTGTTGCCTCCCAATGCCCATTGTCAGTCGGGTACATCTATTCAGCTTGAATAGTCCCTTCATAATATGTCGGCCAAACCTCCTGTTGGCATTTTGCAGAAGCAAACATTTGGAATTGAAGTAGCTAGCCAATCCAAAATGATACGTGTGTGTGTGTGTGTGTGTGTATATGTATAACTTATTCACAACCTACGAATCTGAGGCTTTTCGTAGACACTTCACTTGTCCCAGTTTATACAAGATTTGTTTCAGACATACAGCAATTGTTGCAACAATGATCTGTATGTTCATATTTCAGTTAAATAACATCACACTCCTACTTGACAGAGCAGAGGTAGCTTAGGAGTCCTGCATCTGTGTATGGGGGTAAGAAAGATATTTGTGTGATCAAAGCACTATACTGGGAGTCTTCGTTTCCTTGAACCTGATACACTGAGGCACCTACATAAGAACATAAGAATGGCCATACTGGGTCAGACCAAAGGTCCATCCAGCCCAGCATCCCATCTGCTGACGGTGGCCAATGCCAGGTGCCCCAGAGAAGGAGAACAGAAGACAATGATCACGTGATTTATCTCCTGCCATCCATCTCCTGCCCTTGTTCTGAAGGCCAGGGCACCATACTTTATCCCTGGCTAATAGCCATTTATGGACCTAACCTGCAAAAATTTATCAAGCTCTTTTTTAAACCCTAATAGAGTCCTGGCCTTCACAGCCTCCTCGGGCAAGGAGTTCCACAGGTTGACTGTGCGCTGTGTGAAGAAAAATTTCCTTTTATTAGTTTTGAACCTACTACCCATCAATTTCATTTGGTGTCCCCTAGTTCTTGTATTATGGGAAAAGGTAAATAATTTTTCTATATTCACTTTCTCCACACCATTCCTGATTTTATATACCTCTATCATATCGCCCCTCAATCGCCTCTTTTCCAAACTGAAAAGTCCCAGCCTCTCTAGCCTCTCCCCATATGGGACCCGTTCCAAGCCCCTAATCATCTTAGTCACCCTTTTCTGAACCTTTTCTAATGCCAATATATCTTTTTTGAGGTGAGGAGACCACATCTGCACGCAGTACTCAAGATGTGGGCGTACCATAGTTTTGTATAGGGGAAGTATGATATCTTTTGTCTTATTATCGATCCCTTTTTTAATAATTCCTAACATCCTATTTGCTTTACTAACTGCCGCTGTACACTGCGTGGGTGTCTTCAGAGAACTATCCACTATAACTCCAAGATCCCTTTCCTGATCTGTCGTAGCTAAATTTGACCCCATCATGTAGTACGTGTAATTTGGGTTATTTTTTCCAACATGCATTACCTTACACTTACCCACATTAAATTTCATTTGCCATTTTGCTGCCCAATCACTCAGTTTGCTGAGATCTTTTTGTAGTTCTTCACAATCCCTTTTGCTTTTGACTGTCCTGAACAACTTGGTGTCATCTGCAAACTTTGCCACCTCACTGCTTACCTCATTTTCTAGATCATTGATGAACAAGTTGAACAGGATCGGTCCCAGGACTGACCCCTGGGGAACACCACTAGTTACCCTCCTCCATTGTGAAAATTTACCATTTATTCCAACCCTTTGTTTTCTGTCTTTTAACCAATTCCCAATCCATGAAAGGATCTTTCCTCCTATCCCATGACCGCCTAATTTACATAAAAGCCTTTGGTGTGGGACCGTGTCAAAGGCTTTCTGGAAATCTAGGTATATTATGTCCACTGGGTGCCCCTTGTCCGCATGTTTATTAACCCCTTCAAAGAATTCTAATAGATTAGTTAGACACGACTTCCCTCTGCAGAAACCATGCTGACTTTTGCCCAACAATTCGTGCTCTTCTACGTGCCTTGCAATTTTATTCTTTACTAGTGTTTCTACTAATTTGCCTGGTACTGATGTTAAACTTATCGGTCTATAATTGCCAGGGTCTCCTCTAGAGCCTTTTTTAAATATTGGCGTTATATTGGCCGTCTTCCAGTCATTTGGTACCAAAGTGGATTTAAAGGATAGATTACAAACCACTGTTAATAACTCCGCAATTTCACATTTGAGTTCTTTCAGAACCCTTGGGTGAATACCGTCTGGTCCTGGAGACTTGTTACTATTCAGCTTATCAATTAACTCCAAAACCTCCTCTAATGTCACTTCAATCTGAGAGAGTTCCTCAGATTTGTCACCTAAAAAGGCTGGCTCAGATTTAGGAACCTCTGTAACATCTTCAGCCGTGAAGACTGAAGCAAAGAAATCATTTAATCGCTCTGCAATGGCACGGTCTTCCTTGATCGCTCCTTTTATATCTTTATCGTCCAAGGGCCCCACTGCTTTTTTAGCGGGCTTCCTGCTTCTAATGTATTTAAAAAACATTTTACTATCGTTTTTTGAATTTTTGGCTAGCTGTTCCTCAAAATCTTTTTTGGCTTTTCGTACTACATTATGACACTTAATTTGGGAGTGTTTATGTTCCTTTCTATTTTCCTCACTAGGATTTGACTTCCACTTTTTAAAAGCTGCCCTTTTCTCTCTCACTGCCTTTTTAACATGGCTGTTTAGCCATGGTGGTTCTTTGTTAGGTCTCTTACTGTGTTTTTTTATTTGGGGTATACATTTAAGTTGGGCCTCTAGTATGGTGTCTTTAAACAGTTTCCATGCAGCTTCCAGGGATTTTAGTTTAGTTACTCTACCTTTTAGTTTCTGTTTAACTAGCTTCCTCATTTTAGTGTAATTCCCCTTTTTGAAATTAAATGCCAGAGTGTTTGACCGCTGCGGTGTTCTTCCCAACACAGGAATATTAAAAGTTATTATATTGTGGTCACTATTTCCAAGCGGTCCAGTAACAGTTACCTCTTGGACCAGATCCTGCGTTCCAGTCAAGACTAGATCGAGAATTGACTCTCCCCTTGTGGGTTCCTGTACTAGCTGCTCCAAGAAGCAGTCATTTAAGGCATCAAGAAATTTAATCTCTGAATCCCGTCCTGAGGTGACATGCACCCAATCAATATGGGGATAATTGAAATCTCCTATTATTACTGTGTTTTTTATTTTGATAGCCTCTCTAATCTCCCTTAACATTTCAGCATCACTATCACTGTCCTGGTTAGGTGGTCGGTAATATATTCCTAATGCCATATTCATATTAGAGGAATGAATTGTTATCCATAATGATTCTATGGAACATTTTGATTCCTTTAGGATTTTTGCTTCATTTGATTCTATATTATCCTTCACATATAGTACCACTCCGCCACCCGCACGACCTGTTCTGTCTTTCCGATATAATTTATATCCCGGTATGATAGTGTCCCACTGATTGTCCTCATTCCACCATGTTTCTGAGATGCCTATTATGTCAACTTCCTCCTTTGATATGAGGTACTCCAGTTCACCCATCTTATTAGACAGACTCCTAGCATTTGTGTAAAAGCACGTTAAAAAACTACCACTATTTATATGTCCGCCTTTCACAGACGCGTTGGATTTTTTTATATGCGATTGTTTCACATCTGATCTTTCCTATATATTATTTCCCACGTTCCCTATCTGACTAACTTCTAGGGAATCCCTATCTATGGAGCCTCGTGTAAGAGAAGTCTCCGTCCGATCCAGGTGCTCCCCCGCACCAATCGGCTTTCCCCCACCTTAGTTTAAAAACTGCTCTACGACCTTTTTTAATGTTTAATGCCAGCAGTGTGGATCCACCTAATCGTATGCTTAAGTCCCACAGACTCCCAGGCTTCACAAAAGCTAGTAGTCCTGTATCACCTTAAAGACTAACAAATTTATTTATTAGCTAATGAGCTTTAGTGGGTAAGACCCACTTCATCAGATTGGGGCAAATAATAAGAACCCAGGGTCTATATAGCTGGGGTGGGGGAAAGGAACAAGGAAGGCAAAGTGGGTGGGTCACCTGTCATTAATAAGACTGTTAGAAGAAGTAAATTAAGTGGGATGGGTGCTATTCCTGTGAATATTAAAGGTGGGTATATTGCCCTTGTAATTTGAAAAGCCATTGAGATCTCTGTTAAACCCCAGATTAAATGTGTCAAACTTGCAAATGAATTCCAATTCAGATGGCTCCCTCTGTAATCTTGTGGTAAAATCCTTTTGTAGAAGAATGGCTACTTTCAAATCCTTTATTGAATGCCGGGGGAGGGTAGGGTAGTTAAAGTGTTCCCCTACAGGTTTATGTGTATTCCAGTTCCTTACGCTGGATTTATGTCCATTCATCCACAGACAGTGTCCAGTTTGTCCAATGTACATGGCAGGGGAGACATAGCTGGTACAAAGGATGGCATATATTACATTAGTGGATGTGCAGGTGTATGAACCCTGATTTTATGGCTGATGTGGTAGTGTACAGTGATCGATGTCTCTAGTGTAGATATATCAACAGAGCTGGCAATGTGATTTGTTGCAGGGATAGGTTCCTGGGTTAGTGTTTCTGTAGTATGATATGTGGCTATTAATATTTGCTTGAGGTTGTGTGGCTGTCTGTAGGAAAGAAGAGGCCTGTCATCCAAGGCCTGTGAGAGTAACGGATCATGTTCCAGTATAGGTTGTAGATTGTCAATGATGCACTGGAGGGGTTTAAGCTGACGGCTATAGGTGACGTTTTGTTATTTTGCTATCATGGGCCTATCGTAAGGTAGCTGGCTTCTGGGTACTCATCTGGCTCTGCAAGTCTGTTTCTTTACTTCCCCCAGTGGGTAATTATGTTTTACAAATGCTTGGTAAAGATCTTGTATTTTTTTGTCTCTGATTCTGGGTTTGGAGAAGGTATGGTTGCTTCTTAGGGCTTGGCTGTAGACATTGGATCATGTGATGTGTCTAGGATGCCAACGGGAAGCATGTAGATAAGAATAGTGGCAGGTGGGTTTCCAGTATAGAGTGGTATTAATTTGACCATTGTTGATTTGTACTGTAGTCTCTAGAAAATTGATCCCTTGTGTGGAATGATCAAGGTTGAGATTGATGCTGGGGTGCAAATTGTTGAAATACTTTATTGAAAGCTTTAAGGATGCTCTTACTGTGGTAAGGAGAGTCATCAATGCTGGAAGCACTATGACTTTGGACTAATGATGTAACCTTTCTGTTCCTCAGTTTCCCCATCTATCCAACAGTGTTAGTGATATCTATTTTGTAACATGTTTTACAGTTTACGCATGGAAAGGTTTTACTTAAAGGCTAAATGTTTGTAGCGCTTTGTTCCTCCAACTCCTTTAGAAATTAATGGGAGTTTGGTTTGAGGAAGGACTTGAAGGTATATCAGAGCCTGTTTGCATGGCTAAACATTGGACTTTGGGGAGCGGGGAAGGCTGCAAGTGTTCTGAGGGTTCTTGCATTATCTATTCTGTTATGAATATTCAATAGGTATAGTCCAGATCTTGATATATAACTTTATTTTCACCTGCAAGTTTCTCTGTTACTAATAATATCACAATCTCAAGTTCTAAAATGTTGCCAAAACTATTTTCTTGCTGAAATTTTTGTTTTCTTTAAAATAGATCAATGTTTTTATTTGAACTAAAATGGTAAAATTTATCATAAGCGTGTTGTACATTACAGTCTGAAGATTAGTGTAATCTTCTTGTTTAATGTCTGAGTTGATTTGTTTTGATTTGCATTTCTGTCACCCAGATCACTTATGGAAAAATATTTGCAACAAGAGTAGAGGCTCTCAAAATCACATCCACATATATATTTTAATAAAGAGATGCTGCAGTTAGAAAACCTTAGAATCCAGTACAATTTGAAAATTTCAGTAGTGAATGCAAAGATACTTTTAGGTGACCTCATTGCTATGTTCATTCACTGCCGTCTACATTCATTTTAGTACAACTATTGCAATTATCAGTAATGATTATGCTAATTAAGCCTGCGACATGTTACTCTGGTTACTCAGATTAGCCTTCAGGTTACTCTACCTGTGAAAGTGTTCAATAGAGTTCTCTTGGAGAGAATAAAGATGGAAACTGATAGACAGCTCATGGAAGAACAGGCTGGCTTCTGAAGCAAGAGATCTTTTACTGACCAAGCAGCAACTCTCAGAGTGATCATAGAACAGTCACTTGAGTGGAACTCCGCCTGTTCCCCCATGCATAATCTTCATAGACTTTGAAAAAGCCTTCAACAGCGTTGATAGAGACACTTTGTGGAAACTGCTGCAACACCTTGGCATCCCATCCAAAATTATTAACCTGATCCATTCAACGTACAAACCCTTGACATGCCAAGTTCACAATAGTGTCTTGTCAGAATCCTTCAGCGTACTGTTAGGAGTGCAGCAATGGTGCCTATGGTCACTTTTTTTGTTCTTGGTCACAGTGGACTGGATTATGAGCAGGATAACTGGTGGCCATCAACAGGGCATTCAGTGGACACTTTTAAAACAGACAGAGGATATTGATTTTGCTGATGATGTTGCCCTCCTTTCACACTGTTGTGAAAGCATGGAAGAAAAGTTCACAGTGCTAGACCAAACTGCCTCAATAACGGGACTGAGCATTAACAAGAGAAAGACAACTACAATGAGGATCAAGCCGTCCAACAACACCACCATCACAGTTGGGAGGGGATGACCTGGAAGACATGGAGCAGTTCACCTACTTGGGGAGCATAATAGGCAGGGATGGAGGAAAAGACAAAGATATCAATGACAAGACGGGGAAAGCAACAGCTGCATTCAAGACTCTTTGTCCCATGTGGAGTTCATGAATAACATCTGTGCAGCTGAAGCTGCAGCTCTTCAACACAAATGTGAAGAGTGTGATATTGTAAGGATGTGAGATCTTGTGTACTAAAAAGTCTTCAAATCACAAGCTACAGACATTCATCGACAGATGCCTGAGGTTCATCCTTCACATCAAATGGTAAGACTTGGACACAAATAAGGAGCTTTGAAACAGAACAGGATGAGAACCACTTGTCAGTCAAATCAAGAGAAGAAAGTGGAGATGGCTATGTCACACTCTCAGAAAACCATCATCCAATATAAGCCCGCTCTCACATGGAACCCACAAGGAAAATGCAAAAGAGGTAGTCCTCAGACAATGCGGAGAAGATCTACTGAGATTGAAGAACAATAACTGAGGTGCTCCTGGAGTCAGATAGAAGTTTTGTCTTGAGACAATGTGAAGTGGAGGAGAATTGTAGATGACCTATGCTCCACTCGGAGTACAAGGGTTTAAGCCAAGTAAGTCAAGTTACTAGGGAGGTTGTGAAATGCCCATCACTAGAGATTTTTAAGAGCAGGTGAGATAAATACCTCCCAGGGATGGTCTAGATAGTGCTTGGTCCTGCTGAGAGGTCAGGGAAGTGGACTCTATGACCTCTCAAGGTCCCTTGCAGTTCTAGTGTTCTGTGATTCTATGTTACTGTACCTGGCCCTGGACATGCAACAGGACACTGCTGTGAGAATTTTGTGGGAGTGGTAAAATGAACACTGGTAGTCTGACTCCTTGTCATTGCATGTATCTTACTCTGATCCCTCTAAAGTGAAGCAGCAGTAGTGTGAGACTACAACTAAATGATAACAAATGCTGACTTGCCCATCTACAAAGATCTCCATCTCAAGATGCCACCTTAAGTCTGTGAGCTCCTTGTTAGTGGCCTAAAACTCTCAAAACCTAAGGATGATCATCACAAAACAAGTGTGAGGGAAAAACAGTAGGGTCAAGAACTGAATGATCACGGATCATACAGACCAACCAAGTGGCTTCACGAGGCCATGTAAGATGTGGATCACAGTGAACCAAATCAGAACCCTACATGGGTGACTGCAGTTGCTTAGCACAAAATGGAAAACGAATGACAGACTGATACATAAATTTGGAGAGACATGCAAATGCAGGCTGATCTTCTCCACTGAACAAGGCGGGGCCCAGATTCTCTTCTGACATTTTTAGAATGCATTGTCAGTGCAAAGTGGCCCTGAAGCTGATACAGATCACCCAAATAGAAGGAAACATTCTCTGATAGAACAAAGTTGGGCTCCTACATGCTCCCCTCTTCGTGACTATTGGAAGCCAACTCTAGGTCAGACTTCTGATTTATGCTGAGGCACTTGTAGAGCCAGTCCAGGAATGGGGGAGCACAGAGTGGTTTACAGTGAATTTTGAAATACACTTGGGCAGTTTTGAGGTACCTTGTGCTGTCCAGTTATGGAAAGAATATGGGCTACTGTTAACATGTCAAAAACCAAGTCTATAAATTGATCACATTTTTCTCTTCAAAAGGTGTTTTTATGACAAATATGCCGTGTCTACACGTGCACGCTAGTTCGAAGTAGCGGCACTAACTTCGAAATAGCTCCCGTCACGGCTACACGTGTTGAGCGCTATTTCGATGTTAACATCGACGTTAGGCGGCGAGACGTCGAAGCCACTAACCGCATGAGGGGATGGGAATAGCGCCCTACTTCGATGTTCAACGTTGAAGTAGAGACTGTGTAGTCGTTGCGCGTCCTGCAACTTCGAAATAGCGGGGTCTGCCATGGCGGCCATCAGCTGAGGGGTTGAGAGACGCTCTCTCTCCAGCCCCTGCGGGGCTCTATGGTCACCGTGGGCAGCAGCCCTTAGCCCAGGGCTTCTGGCTGCTGCTGCTGCAGCTGGGGATCCATGCTGCATGCACAGGGTCTGCAACCAGTTGTCGGCTCTGTGGATCTTGTGTTGTTTAGTGCAACTGTGTCTGGGAGGGGCCCTTTAAGGGAGTGGCTTGCTGTTGAGTCCGCCCTGTGACCCTGTCTGAAGCTGTGCCTGGCACCCTTATTTCGATGTGTGCTACTTTGGCGTGTAGACGTTCCCTCGCAGCGCCTATTTCGATGTGGTGCTGCACAGCGTCGATGTTGAACATCGACGTTGCCAGCCCTGGAGGACGTGTAGACATTATTCATCGAAATAGCCTATTTCGATGTTGCCACATCGAAATAGGCTACTTCGATGTAGGTTTCATATGTAGACATAGCCATAATGTATAGGCAACTTCAGATAATCCAGTATGTAAAATTCAATATTTTGAATTGCATCTTGAAAATAATTACTACACTTTAAGAATGTGTGTACGGTGAGCCCTAGTGCTGACAGTTTAATGCAAATAAGCAGTCTTGAAAATATAAAATTACAGGCCATCGCATATACTCGCATCGAATGTGCATATTCATGAAGCTAATTTGCATGTTTGGGGCATAAATCAAGCTGTGTAGACATAATTCTGTCCACAAAAACCCTCTTTGTTGGCAGAATCATATCTATGCCGCCCGTGTTCTGCTGTGATTATGCAAATTACCCTCATGCATATGTTCATTACCTGGGCAAATATGCAAATCATCCACCATTTTCCATTTTCAAGACTGCTTATTTGCCTCAAACTGTCGGCACTAGGGCTCAGTGTAAACACGCCCTAATTGTATCCAGAAATTAATATATCTAGCTCTGTGCAGTGTAGTTATCCTGCTGCTCACTGAAGAGTAAATGCCACGCGTGATATGTTGCAAGATTGGGTCCTGTCTTCTTTAAAACTTTGTTTTCACAGTGATTTCATTTCAACTGAACCATAATTGTTAGCCTGTTATTAAAACTGGCTATCTGGATAAAGATTGCTTAATGCTATCTTTGTGCAAAATAAGCATCTGCCTTTCAGATTGTAAGCTTTTTGGGGTATAGATAGGCTTCTTCATACAGAGTCTAGCACTGTGGAGTTCGGGTCTATGACTAGCTGGTAGGTGCTGCTGCACTACAAATAAAACATAATAATAAATGTGTGGTCCTAAGAAACTTAGAAGCATATTAATTCATAGCTCTTATATAGCACTTTTAATCAGAAGCATTTCTTTAAAGCTAGATCTATTCCCTAATAGTTGGCACTGCTAAAAATATGAAATTGGCCCCAGGTGAAAATAACACACTATATCCCATCTCAGTTTTTCTCAACGTGCATCTTCCATTGAAGTCAATAGGAGTTTTGCTTGAGTAAGGACTTAACTTGAGTAAGAGTTCCTTATCTTTAATCCAAAAAAGGTATAGTATTCAGTACAAAGCCATCTCTTGATATGTTGTAAACTATGTTTAACACATTAAGCAACACTCTCAAATAGTGTTTTTTTAATCTGGCAGCAGTGGTTTTTATGAACTTAGCCCCAGGCTGATAAAGGTACTTTTTTTCAAAGGGTTGTGAATGTTGGATAAGTGACAGGGCAATGTTGCTGGTAGCTCTCTGTTAACTGTTTGAAATAACGGTGCCAATGTTTTGTCAGGTGTTGGCTTCTCAGTGCAAGCCAGAGCTGTGATAACCATGGAAACTGTTCAAGAGAAGGGCACAAGCAGCCATAATATTTTTTAAAAAAGCATTTACTCCACAGAGTTTCAAATATCATATAGTAAGTGTTGATTTTTTAGAATTACTTGTTCATTTTATTAAACAATAAAATATGTGGCATAAGGGCCCTTACAAAGGTATTTCCTGCACATTAGATTATGTAAGTAGTAATCAAAAATTTTATAGCAGATTTCTCAACTGAATCCATGCCAGAAATGTCAAAAGGGTTAAGAGTTTTAAACTTGTTTAAAAAATAACTTCCTAATCCAATTACTTATGATAAAGGATAGGTAATTTCAAACACAGTGACATAATGGAAATGTATTTGAAACCATACATACAGCATACATTTGAAACCATGTATACAGCTCTTCTACATATTCATACATATAGAATTATTGTTTCTTTTCAAATCCAGTACAGTTTGAACCTCTTTAGTCCGCGACCTATGGGACCTGACCGGTGCTGAATGAGAGAATTTGCCAAGCCATAGGAGGCCAATGTCAATTACCAACACTTCCACTGCTTATTGGGCTCTTAGAACATATTTAGGGGTAAATTAGAGCTAAGTAAAAGCACAGAACACTGAGAGCTAGGACTGGTGACTGTAAACAAACTTTATGGGGCCACAGGAAACCTGGCCACACGCGTGAGAAGTGGACATCCAGTTAACTAATATAATGCCTGACCATGGAAGTTGGCATATGAGAGAGCACTGGACTAGAGAGGTTCAACCTGTAGCAACATATTTTTACATAGTGAGCATAACTCTGCCTCTGGCTAGATGTTTAGATTTGAGTGAGGGCTACATATGCATATCTCAGCTGCAGTCTTGCCCTCCATACTCCGGTTTCAGTGGGACTTTGAGTTGAGTATGGATGGCAGGCCTGGGTCCCTGAGGAAAGGGTTTGACCCAGTATCTGCAGGACATTAATATTTCCCCTCATGTTCAGCACTCTGTTTAATTCTGTAGATCTGATGGTGTAAATATTGATGTAGGTGAGAGATTCTTAACCTCAATGTTTTATCACTTAATGGAGTCGGAGTATAATCATATGGCACCATTCCAACTTAATGTCGCTGTCAACTGTTACAGCATTATGATAAAGAATAGCTCAATATAATGGAATCTAGCACCAAGATTACTTCCTGTGTCTCTTCTCCCTTTTCTTCCCACCTCAACCCATCCACTCATGCCTGGGCAAATGAAGGAGACACTCTTCTTAATTCCTTTGTTCTGCCAGAGACCAGGTATAGCATGAGCTGGGCTGATCCAACTCACACATTCCAAGAAGCACTTGGAGAGCCTGGACACGGGGCTTAAAACCACAAGCCAAATAACACTATTGGTAATAATTTGTTGTGGAGATGAGCAGTATTTCATGGAACTGCAGAAAAGCCTATCCCACACTGAGAAGTCACAAATCAAATATAAGTCAGAGGATCGCTACTTTTTGCATGGCCCTCATTACTATAGGTTCCTAATATCTCTCAGTGATTTGATCTATTCATCCTTCTTATACTATCGTGTTTGAGCATGTGAAGTACTAATACTACTTTAAAACAAGGGAGTTGAAGCAGAAGAGAAGTTCCAGCTCCACAAAGCATTTAGGTGCCTAATTTCCAGTGATTCACCTAAGGACACAAACACAGTCTGCAGTGGATACAGGACTTATGTCCAGATTTCCCAGCTCCCAGGCTAGTACCCTAGCCACTGGAGTGTACTTCCTCTGTAGGATAATGTACTCGATGCATACAGACAGAACATGAATATGTATGAAGTGAATAGTTTCAGTGCTGAAGTACAGTAAATTGTTTTATCGGGTACTCGATCAACCAGAACTCTTAAATAATGGGGCACAATCAATGCCATGATGCTGCTTCCCCTTCTTATACTGCAGAAGTTAGTATGGAAGCAACACCCCTTGGGAGCCTGCCTGCTCAGCGCCTTTGGGAGCCAGCTCTGCCCTGCGTCCCTCCATGCTGCATGTATGAAGATAGCTGGCTCCTCCTCTTTCCTGCCTGGTATCCCCCACCCAAACTGGCTCTCCGTGCAGCTCAGCCATGTGCGAGGCCTCCATCGCCATCTTCAAATGGCTCCATGCTGTCCCCACCAACAAGGTGGGGGCAGCAGTTGAGTGCAAGGTGGTGCTGAGGTGTGAGGGGAGCTGAACTTTGTTATTGATGGGGGCCACTGACCTCTCCTGTACCCCCTTCCAGCTGCTTTCTATTAACCGGAATATTTGAACATCCTATAACCTCCCAGTCCTCCAATAACCTCACATTTGGGGTGGCCAAATGTGAAAGCGTTTATTGTAATGATTCAGCCTTTGAACTCACCATTTGACATACTCAATGGTAGGAGATTTCAACTTTCAATTTCTTAAAATAAAAATTAGACCAAGTAAGCAAAATAGCACTTTCTTGGGCCAACTTCCATGGATGGATGAGATGAGCTTTCAGGCTTCACAGAGCTCTTCTCAGGTCTGCCATTTAGGATGAAGGAGAACTACAGATAAACATGCAGTCTCCAACTTATTCATGTGAGTCTGATAGTTATGGGTCAAGTATCCGTAAATAAGTCACAGCTGCTTTCTAACAGCTTATATGAGAATGTAGGTCATAGCCAGACTTGCTTGTATGCTGGAACACACAGTCCTTTAAAAACAACAGTGGGACTGTTAGAAGTTCTTCTCGTTATCTTAATTTGATGAAAAAAATAGTCTCTAGGTCCACAGGTTTTCTAAATCTGAAATTGAGTTGTTCCATTTCCAACTGTGACTCTACTGCTATTAAAAAAAAAACACATGGTATAAGATGTAAGAAAATGAAGTAAACGAAACCCCAGGGAACCGTAACAAAATGAAAAAGGCAAGTTAGCCCAATCAAAATAAGAATCAAGGAATACTAACCTAGTTCAAAAAGAACTCTTTCTTCTGTTTATATATAAACATCCCAGTAGTTGAAGACTGAATAAGCACCCATCAGAGGATTTCTAAACTGGAAACCTGAAAAGATGGTTTTTTGCCCCTCAAAGTAAGGATGGAAAAAAAGGACGGACACATCTACTAAGAGTGGGTTTGTGTGAGCTTTGAAGGTGTCATAATAGCAACCTGAAAAATTGTAAGACAGGAAATGTGTTTATGGAAATAAAGACAATTTGCCCCCCCCTGCCCCCCACCCCCCGCAATATTTGCTATTGAAAAGATCTCTGAAGGTCAGCACCTTGGGTCTCAGGCAGAGTCATCTCCTAAATTCAAGGAAATTCCTGTCCGAAAGAGCATCTGCCCTAAATGCAATTCTAACTTTCTTGTGTTCTACTGTACAGTGCGCTGCCAAAAGAGGGTGGATGGTTAAAAGAAAATGAAACTAGAGAGGGAAAATTTGCTGACCAGGAAAAGCAAAGGGCAAGAAAAGGCACAGCTTCTGCCCTCTGTAGGGTTCTACTTTCCCAGCTCAGTTCTTTCTGGAAAGTATGCCTGTCATTTCATTGGCGATGGTCCAGTGGAGGGTAATGAAAATGATTAGGGGGCTGGAACATATGACCTATGAGGAAAGGCTCAGGGATCTGGGCTTATTTAATTTGCAGAGGAGAGTGAGGGTTGATTTAATAGCAGCCTTCAAATTCCTGGAGGGGAGTTTTAAAGATGGAGAGAGACTGTTCTCAGTAAGTACAGATGGCAGAACAAGGAGCAATGGTCTGAAGTTACAGAGTGGGAGCTGTAGGTTGGCTATTAGGAAAAATTATTTCACCAGGAGGGTGGTGAAGCACTAGAATGTGTTTCCAAGAGAGGCTGTGGAATCTGCATCCCTAGAGGTTTTTAAATCCCGGCTTGACAAAGTTCTGGCTGGGATGATTTAGTTAGGGGTGATCCTGCTTTAGGCAGGGGGCTGGACTTGATGACCTCCTGAGGTCGCTTCCACTGCTAGGATTCTATGATTCCATGATTTTCTCCAAGAGGCATGATTTAATTGAAGTACTGTTCTCAGGGAAGGGCCTTACAGCAGGAGGGCTAATGCTACCCGTGCTTTCCATTCTCTCATTTCTGTGTACGCAGGCAACACCTACCAGATGTGTTCATGACAGAAGAAATAAACAGCAATGTTAATTCAAAACTTATAGTTGCAGGACATTTACTAGGAGATTGTTACTAGTACTACATTATGACCCTTTTAACTGAAATGATATAAGCCACAGGGGTCCTATGTCACAACTTGGTTAAGTAATTTATGTCACAGTTCATCTCTTTATATGTGTGGTTCAAGAAAGCAATATTAGTAAAGGTGGGAGGAAGGGTAGTCTTCTTTTCAAGGTTGTGAGCTGGAACTGAAGAGACAGGTTCAGTTCCTGACTCTGCTCCAGACGTCTCTCTGTGCCTCAGTTTCCCATGTGTAAAATGAGGATAATAATCCTTCGTTTTCCTCAACCATTTGCCTGTGTTGTCTACTTAGTTTGTAAGCTCTTGAAGACAGTGGCTGTTTCTTACTCTGTGCATGGTGGTGTACAAACACACGTAAGATACCAATCTCAGCTGGGGCTCCTGAGGCTTTGTCCACACAGCAGTGCTATTCTAAAATAAGATATTTTGAAATAAGGCATCCACACACTAAATGCATTTTGAAATAGCATCCAGCTGTTTCTGAATAGCATTTCCGGGTCTATAGCGCTATTTTGAAATAGTGCCATTGAAATCCATTATGGCGTATTTTAAAATAGCACAATTCCATGGCTGTGTCTACACCAGCAATGAACTTCTAAATTAATTTTGAACTTTGGGCTTACTTTGAAATTAAGTATAGAACATCTACACACGTTATACATTATTTGGAAATAGTGGTAGAAGTAAGGGGGGGACAAATTCGAAGTCCTTATTTCATTCCTGGGAGAGGAATAGAGCCCTATTTCATAATGTAACTTTGAAAAAGGACATGTGTAGACACTCCGCATCCCATTACTTCGAAATAGTGGGTCTGCCATGGCGGCAGTCTGCAGGAGCCCGGAGACGCTCTGGCCAGCACAGACAGGGCTCTATGGTCACTGCTGGCCAAGCGTAAAGATGTAGCTATCCAATAACCCCAGGCAGGAAGCTGAGAGTGTGCTACAAGCACGGGGAGCACGAGCTCCTTGCAGCGCACCCACCCGTGAAAACACCGGGGCAACAGCCACCCCCAGTCAGCCATGTCGGCCAGCCAGGAGCTCCATGCCCTCCAGAGCCCACCAGTGAGCCCAGCCAGGGGTCTCAGCCAGTGCCAGCCCAAAATAGGCTCCTCCTGGATGGAGGAGGAAGTAAAGGACCACCTCGCACAGTATGGGGAGGAGGTGGTCCTGCTACAGAATGGTGTGCATTGTTGCAATGCAGATGCATTCGCATGGCTGGTGGCACCCCAGCAGGAGCAGGGAACATGCGTGAACAAAAGTGAAGGAGCTCCGACAGCCCTGCTGCCGAGCCAAGGATGCTGCCCGCTGGTCGGCGGCACGGCCCACCTGGTGCTCCCATTATGAGGAGCTCCACTGACTTCTGGGGGCAAAGGAGGTACATCCCCTGGAGCACCTCTTGGACACTGCGCTGCGCCCCCCCACATGGAGATCGAAGAGGAGCTGGAGGAGGCCACAGATGAGGAACCAGGACCTGCAGGTGCCACCAGCAGCTGCCCAGGGGATCAGAAGACCGAGGATGGGAGGAAGGATGAGGGTTCCAGCTTTGGAACCCTCATCATCACCATCACCCCCAGGACATCAAGCTGGGACACCTCCAGCTGGGTGTCACTCAGGTTCATGGAGGTGCCAGCCATTAGGTATGGGGCATTTTGGGTGCCCTGGGGCCTAGGGAGGGGGACCCCACCTCATGACACAGGTGACAGGGGCCACACAGCCATGTGATGCTCAGCACCTGCCCCTGCACAGCCCGACAGTCCACACATTGGGGGAAGGGGGGACCACCAAACCCAGCCCAACCCTCACCATGTGGGACCCCCTCTGTACCTGGGGTCCCAGGAGGCTCCCTGGGACATCAGACAGCAGTGGGATGGGTGGAGGGCCAGCGGAGTGGGGGCCCTGGTGCCTGGAGACAGGACACTGGACTCATGGGCTGTACCCCATCACCTTCTGTCTCCACAGGTCTTCCATCCAGGTGCCACCCCACCCCCTTCTGAGACCAGCCTGCAGCAGCAGAGGGCTGGGAATCAGCCATCCCACCTGAGCCTGTGGCCCAATGGGGTCATCGATGTGCTGGGCACTGCCACAGGCAGTGGCTGGTGGCCAGTGCCACCCAGGGGAGCAGGCCTCTCTCTCTCCACCAGCTCCCCTATACCCCCGCCCTTGTGTCCTGCTGACCCGAGGCCACCATACACCCCCAAGACTTCTACTTTCCTGCTGTCCTGGCCCCAACACATCCCCAACAGGGTCCCTGGACACAGGGTTGTAGAGAGTCCTGCGGCTGCAGCGACTCCTGGCCCTCCATCCCGGTGGACGACTGAGTCCTTACCCACTCGGCCTCCTCCTTTGTAAAACACCCTTCAACAAATATACTGGGGCATAAAATGAATAACAGGAGTGGTTCTAAGTGGTGCACCATGAGCACATTGCATATTCAGATTATCTGTGTTATGCTGTAATAACACCCCTACCTTGCAGGCTAATAATGAAACCCAAATTTTGATTTTTAGCTGTTTGATATTGCTTCTACCTTATTTTTCAAGTGGGAAACTGCATGATTGTGTGCTGAGGAGTATTTCCATATAGGTATACAAATTTGTAACTCCGCGGCTTTTCATTTTCATGAGGAAGTAACTTTTTTTTTTTAATTTATTTAAACAAGTGTGTTTAGGTCAGTGAATGTTAAACCTAGTTAAACTGGAGCAATGCATGGTGGTGCCTGTGAATTCCGTACCACAAGCTCCATTCCCTTCCTTCATCCTGCCCAGCCTTGGCATCTTGCTTACATAGCCCAGAAGGAGGATGGCACAAACATTTCTGCAGCCTTAATGAATTCCAAGCTAATCACACTCCCAATTTTTCTGCCTTTTTGTGTGTGAGGGAGCTTTTCAGAGTGGAATGTGCTTGATCTTTTCTCTGAAATGATAGTAACACAATGCTAAGAATGCAAAAATTGTTGTGCCAGGGAAACAAGTCTACCTACTCCTTTATAGCAGTGGTTAATAGCAAATGCCACTAAGTGTGTAAAATACTCACGCTGCATGCAAGGCCCTGTTTACAGCAAAACATGGCACTACTTACCCCAATTTCTAAACCAATGTAATTAAATCTGTACAAACTCATGCATGAGTTGGTTTACATGAGTTGCTTATTTTGCTTAGCCAAACCAAGTAAACGGGTATAGGTTAACCATGTTCTACTTAAGGTTACATACAGGATTTAGGTGCTGCATTTCTATATGCTCATAGTTCTGTGAATAGTTGTTGATAGATTATTAATTTTAAAAAGATATATCCATCAATTTGAAGTATCCTGAGGTTCTACTCACTATGTGTATGCTGGTATACTCAAAGATCATCTCTTCTTGGCATGAGAACTGAGCCTTATTAACATCTTATAACTTTACACTTACTTAACTATGGCTACGTCTACACTAGCCAAAAACTTTGAAATGACCATGCAAATGGACATTTGGAAGTTTACTAATGAAGCGCTGAAATACATATTCAGCACCTCATTAGCATGCGGGTGGCCATGGCACTTCGAAATTGACACAGCTCACCGCTGCGCAGCTCATCCAGACTGGGCTCCTTTTCGAAAGGACCCCAGCTACCTCGAAGTCCGCTTATTCCTATGAACAGATGGGAATAAGGGGACTTCGAAGTAGGCGGGGTCCTTTGAAAAGGAGGCCCGTCTGGACGAGCTGCGCGGTGGTGAGCCGTGTCAATTTCGAAGTGCCGCCGCCGGTCGCGTGCTAATGAGGCGCTGAATATGTATTTCAGCGCTTCATTAGTAACTTCGAAATGGCCATTTGCATGGCCATTTCGAAGTTTTTGGCTAGTGTAGACACGGCCTATGAGTTTTATTGCTCATGTTATGACACAGTGTCCTTGATAGGCCTGTTAGATATTGAAACTAAATCAACAATTACAAAGTGGGCAATAAAAATACAAGAAATGAACTGATCACAGTTCAGCTTAGGTCAACCAAAATCCTTTGGAGAAGTGCTTGGTAGTGAATTAGTTCCTGTAACACAAGAAAAATGGTAAACAAGGACTTTAAATGGAAATTACACTTCACCTATGTCTACAAATGGGCCAGGCACTCACTCATTTGCAACCAACTCTGTAAGCATCAAACGACTTAATCAAATATCCCAATGAACCTGGGAAAAGTTAGATTTGGATATTCATATACCTATTGGCAAATTAGGGAAACAAATAGTATCTATTTGTTTGTGTGCATATGACAGTTCTGCAGAAAATATCCATGTATTTGTTGCACTGTCAGCTAAGTGCTGATATACAATTGCCACTTCTTTTACTGACACTGAAGCATGGTTAACTTACTAGTATGACTTACAGACTGGATTATTTGTAGATAGTGATATCTGATTTCGTTACTGATATTGCTAAATATTGTAGTTTAGCCTCATCCTGGCGGCTGCAACAGTTCTCACTGCAGGCAGAAAGTACACTGTTTCTAGAATCCTGCCTTTGCTTTTGGACTGAGCTCCAGGAAGCAGGAGCAATTTGTTACTGCTAAATAGAGCCTGTTCGGGATCCAACAGCCATTAGCATCCTCAAGGAATAGAGCAGCGCATACTAATCTGCACAGTGACAATAACATAGAGACAGCTTCTAGACACTATTCAGCAAGACTGCTAACAAGGAAATCTGGTAAGAAAAGGTTGTACTGAGAGAATGTACCACCTTAAAAAATGTTACTGCAAGGGAGAGTTAATGTCAGTCAGTGTCCAACAGGAGTGTGTAATGCTTATCTTGTTATCGATCTTTGCTAAATTGGGACCCAGATGCTTCACAAAATGAACATCGACAATAAGCAGGAAGTAGCAGAACCCATATTAAAAAAACAAACAGTTTAAAGAACTTTTAAATAAGTTGTATTTTTCAGGTTGACAGGACCTGACAGTTTTATACTAAGATACGTGAGGAATTAGCTTAAGCTCAGAATAGTATAGTTTTCTTTGAGAACTCTTGGAGGATGGATGAGGTCCCAGAGAACAGGAGGGCAGACCTAGTATCCGTCTTTAAAATGGGGAACAAAGATGACATGCAATATTAAAGACCAGGGCCCAGAGAACCTGACTTTGATATATAGAAAGATATTGAAGTGAATTATTAAACAACCAGTTTGTAAGCACCTGGAAGATCAGGTTGATAAATATTAGCCAACATGGATTTGTCAAGAACACGTCATGCCAAGTCAGTCAGTGACCCGCACAGAAGCTGCCTGTGCTGTCTTGGTGAGGCACATGTCAGCGACAGGTACAAATCCTTTAAGCCCTGGACTTCAAGCACTCCTCCTGAAGTCAGCCCCCACCCTGGCACAGGTGTGCAGCCAGAGCTGGCACTGGGCATTGAAGGTTTGGTGCACAGCGACAAGATGGCACTACTCACTTGTCAACACCTCTCCCCATTCCTGGCACCAGCATAAAACCCAAGAAGGACAACCATGCACTCCCTGCTGTCCCATAAAAAGACGTAAGGTGGTGGAGTGCAGACCCATGTCAGGTGGCTCACAGTCTGTTGAGCTCCGAAGGTTCAACTCACACAGAGCAGAGCACCCTAGGTCTCTCCATTCCTCTCTCTTAACAGTGGAACTTAAAGTCACATTCAGGTGCCCTCCCCACCAGAGGCCCTGTAGGCTGTGCAGGAGATACTGTCGTTGCTGGTACCCCTGTGACTCTGTATGCCAGGAGAAACCCATGCTCAGTACATGGATGATTTCCAGGAACATACTCCTTGGATTTTGGTTCCAGAGCCACCTTCCCATAGTCCCACTGGGTGCATGAGACCTTGGCTGGGGAGCCCATCTAAGGGGCAACAGGGTCCAGGGCAGGTGGTCCCCAGAGAAATGGGCCTGCGCATCAATATGAAAGAACACAGAGTGATTTGGCTCGTCTGCCAGGCATTCTGGCTCTGCCTCACAGACAGGGCAGTCAGAGTCCTCATGAACAATACGGCCTTGATGTTTTATAGCAAGAGCCAAGGAGGAGCCCACTCTGTGTCACTCTGCCAGGGGACTCTCGTGCCTCGTGCTCTGGGACTTCTCTATTGCTCACAATATCAACCTGGAGGCTTATCACGTTCCAGGAGCCCTGACTTCCCTCATGGACCCCTTGAGCAGAGATTTCTTTTCTCACCACGAGTGGCTGCTGCACACAGAGGTTGATCACTCAATCTTCAGAAAGTGGGGCACAGCCTGGGTGGAGTTGTTTGCTACCAGGCAGAACTGCCATTGCCCTATGCTCTGCTTCAGATGGGATCTGGGCATGAGCTCCCTCTTGGACACCTTCCACTTGTCCTGGGTTGGACATCCGCTTTACACGGTTTCCTCTAATTGTCCAGGCACACTTGACTAGAGCACAGGCTTCAATGGAGGCATTCCTGGGCCACATCCGTGTCCAGAACATGTATAGGGTGGCTACATGGTTGTTGATGCATACTTTCACAGCACGCTACACCATTGTTTCCCAGGCTAGGGGCCATGTGGTTTTGGCAGGGCAGTCTGTGACCTCCTTATTACTGACTCTTATTTCTGAGAGGACAATGCTTGTAGTCACCTATTGTGGAATGAACATGAGCAAGCACTCAAAAAAGAAAAGACAGTCACCTGTTCTGTAACTGCTATTGTTTGAGATGTTGCAAGTGTCCATTCTGCATCCCACCCTCATTCCCTACTGTCGGAGTTTCCAGGAAGAAGGACCTGAGTTTGGGAGGCATGTGCAGTGCACGTTATACCGTATCAGAGAGGAGCCACTATAGGGTCACTAGAGGCACTCCCCCACTGGTGCTGCTAGAGGAAAAAACTTCACGCACCTGTGCACATGTCGTTAGCTTGCACATCTGTTTTGTCAAAACAAAAAGCAGTCAAGTAGCACTTTAAAGACTAGCAAAATAGTTTATTAGGTGAGCTTTCGTGGGACAGACACACTTCTTCAGACCATATCCAGACCAAAACAGACTCAATATTTAAGACACAGAGAACCAAAAACAGTAAGCAAGGAGGACAAATCAGAAAAAGATAATCAAGGTGAGCAAATCAGAGAGTGGAGGGGTGGGGGGGGGAAGATCAAGAATTAGATTGAGTTAAGTATGCAGACGAGCCCCTATAGTGACTCAGAAAGTTCACATCACGATTTAAACCATGTGTTAATGTTCCGAATTTGAATATAAATGTCAGTTCGTCCGCTTCCCTTTCTACAAAGGAGCGATAATTTCTTTTCAGTAACAAACATACCTTGAGGTCATTGACAGAATGCCCCATTCCATTAAAATGTTGACTAACTGGTTTGTGGATCTGGAGTGTTTTGATGTCTGTTTTGTGCCCATTGACCCTTTGTCTAAGGGAGTTAGAAGTCTGTCCAATATACAAAGCATCTGGGCGTTGTTGGCACATGATGGCATATATGATGTTAGTAGAGGAGCATGAGAAAGTGCCCATGATTCTGTGAGTAACCTGGTTAGGTCCAGTGATGGTATTTCCAGAGAAGATATGTGGACAAAGCTGGCAGCAGGCTTTGTTGCAGGGAAAGGTTCCAGGACTGGTGTTCCTGGGGTATAGACTGTGGCTGTTAGTAAGGATCCTCATGAGGTTGGGAGGTTGTCTGTAGGAGAGAACAGGCATGTCACCCAGGGCCTTCTGGAGTGTAGCATCCTGATTAAGAATAGGTTGTAGGTCTTTAATAATTCGTTGCAGTGGTCTGAGTTGGGGGCTGTAAGTGATGACCAGTGGTGTTCTGGTCTTGGCTTTTTTGGGCTGATCTTGGAGTAGCTGGTTTCTGGGTATGTGTCTGGCCCTGTTGATTTGTTTTTTTACTTCTCCTGGTGGGTAATTCAGGTTTATGAATATTTGGTAAAGTTCTTATAGTTTTTGGTCTCTGTCAGTTGGATCAGAGCAAATGCGATTGTACCTAAGAACTTGACTGTAAACAATGGATCTAGTCACGTGTGCAGGATGGAAACTAGAAGGGTGTAGATAAGTATAGCGATCAGTAGGTTTTCGGTACAGTGTGGTACTGATCAGGCCATCCTTGATTAGTACTGTAGTGTCCAGGAAATGTATCTCTTGCATGTTGTAATCGAGGCATATTTTCCACTCTTCTTGGCATTCATGAGACCTCAATGGAGAAGGATGTGCAGGTCTCAGTTCCATGTTGTAAGATGTAGACAGGCTGGAGAGTCTAGAAGAGAGCAACAAAAATGATAAACCTGTAAGGCAAATAACATGTCCCTATGCTGTGTACTCCTGATGCAATATCCTTCCATTGACTTGAGTAAGCACCAGATCAGTCCCCGTGTGATAGGTTGCTGACTAAAAGGTCAAGTGTAGAATAGCCAGTGTTATAATTCACACCAAGAGGCCAACAAAAACTTACATGCTCATTAGCAACTTGCTTAGGTGTGACATGTTTGTTTTCATGAATCCTGTTTTACTAGGAACGACACAAGTCATAAATCGTGATTTTCTATGTAGCATAGGTGGGCTAATGAAAAATCATTATTTTTTTACATTGGTATGACTTGTACAATTATTGTATTAGAGAATGAAAGGTGCGTAAATTAGTATGAGCTCTTTTGGGCACTGACCTCTTATTCTTTATAAAAGCTCTCTGCAGCTAAAGCAAATGAGAGTAAGGGATGGTGTTAAAATGACAGTCTTGCTTAATAATTTAGGTTTCAAAAACTTTAACTGTTTTTCCTTGTTTTCTGAACCTTTGATAAAAGTTGAAATATATTTTAATGGTGCCTTTTGTGTGACTAAGCTGGCTGAGGTCTTTGTACTCAAAATCCTGACCCACGTATGGCATATTAGTGTTGTACAGTGGCAGGATCATGTAAATACCTTTGACTCACTGGGCTCTAGTGACCAGCTGTCCTGTTTTTAAAGGGACAGTCATGCCCTGCAGAGGGCCCCTCTTTTTTCTTAAAAATGGAAAAAATTGTCCTGTATGTTCTGTCTGCCACCATCCATCTTCCCTTACGTACTCCCCAGTCACTGTCCTGTCCCTGCTGTGCTCCTTCCTTCCCCCACTGTGTCTGGTCAGGCTGGCAGCCATGGCAAGCTCACGACCCTCTGGATTGGGATGTTG
This sequence comes from Carettochelys insculpta, assembly GCF_033958435.1. Classification (NCBI taxonomy): domain Eukaryota; kingdom Metazoa; phylum Chordata; order Testudines; family Carettochelyidae; genus Carettochelys; species Carettochelys insculpta. Next base: position 125,527,292 of record NC_134140.1, on the reverse strand, counting down.
GGTCAGGTTGGTTGGTCATCTCAATCGTCATATAAGAGTGGTGTACGGGAGTGTGTGTGTCACTTCTCCCCCATGCAAACCTTGTAGATAAGAAGGTAAATAAAAAGACTCTGGCTACTCAATATTTCTTTTTAATACAGACTCAGTCAATTTGATATTAATTTGGGTGGTTGTGTTATATAGTTCTGACTGATTGCCATTGAACTCACTTGAATAGGAGCAGTACTTTTTTTTGCCAGTACTGAGTACCAGCACCTCGGCAGCCCGAGCTGTAGCATCCCCAGCTGGGTGGTGGGGGAACCCTGCTAGCGATGTGGCTGCGGGCTGGCTGAGCACAGAGCGTTGCCATCATCCCTAGTTGGGGTGGGGAGCAGGGAAGCAGTGGGATGGGGTGGCTGAGTCCCATCTCTTTTTTTTTTTTTTTAAAAGCATTGCATAGGAATAATAATAATGCTATCTGGAGATACACATCTCATAGAACTGGAACGGACCTTGGAAGGTCATTGACTCCAGTCCCCTCCCCTCTTGCTAGGACCAAGCACCATCCTTTTTTCTTTTTTTTAAATCTATTTGCCTCAGATCCCTAAATGTCCCCCTTGAGGATTGAGCTTACAACCCTGGATTTAGCAGGTCAATGCTCAAACCACTGAGATATCTTTTCCTAAATTGACTAGGTGTCCCATATTCAGTGTAGGGAAATATGGTCACTCAACAATGGGCCCATTTATTCCAGAAATATTAATACAACAGAACTGCCACTGTAATATGTATCTGGACAGCACATAGCAGGATGGGGTCCTGAACACTAGTTACTATTGTAATCCTAACAATAATCAATAATACATTTCCTCTCCTTTTTTTTTCCCCCTAGAACACTGTCAAGTGCAGGAAAAGAACTGAAGGATGGTTTTCTAAAGGCATTGGCAGAAAGGGAAGAAGCCAACCGCAGTGGGAAAATGGCTGTGAGTACATATGAGATTGAAATCATACAGTAATAAATAGTTTGAAACGTTTAAAGCTACAGTCTTTAGCCGAGAGCATATACTACATTTTCCTTGAAAACATTCATTATTTTAGCATCACTTGTAGCAAAACCATTTCTTCTCAAGTAATGCATTGTGAAAGTTCTGTCTGTTTGGGGGAAGTTCCCTGAGGACTGGAACACATGGTACTATGGGGCCGATTTATGAAAAATGCAAGAAAAGGCAAACCAGGAATCGACCGACAAGTACATTTAACGTATTGGAGGAGAGTATGTTGGACACCATACAAATAAAAGTAATAGCAGAACATGTGGAGAAGTACATTTTGATTTTGGATATCTGTTAAAGATTTAGGAAGCAATGATGTGGCTACTTCATTACTCACATAACTTTACATGTGCGAATGCAGTGGCTCTCTTATTGAGTGGGGCATCTCTCTGTACCTTCTTGGGGTAAACTGCGGATGGTCTGGAAGCTGCACTGACTGAATTTAGTGATGGCTATGACATGTGGCCAGAGAAACTGAACGGTTGCCTCTCTTCCATGACTGTGGTCAGATGAAGTGCACAAAACGGATCTCCCTCATGAAAGAGGGGAGGTGACTGCCGAAGCTTCAGGACTCAGGACTCCCCCTTTGGTCTAGAAGAATTGAATTTGGTGGCCTTCCAGGCATGCTGCAAGAGACATCTGTTTGATAGGAATTTTGGAGAAGGCTGTGGGTATACTTCCCATATCACTGAGGAAGTAGAATGAAGTTTTTATAGGGGGGTGGCTGAATTCCTGTGAAATTATTTGTCCAATACTACTGGGATTTTATTGTATTATTAATGATGGTAAGATGCCTATAGCCTGGGATAGGCATCTTTTTATATTTTAAAATCAAAATAAATAATTAGACTCATTGACTCTTGCAAAATGCACATGTTTTCAGAACGGGGCCTTAAGTTAGGTCATGCTTAAGTTACCCATTGGAATTCTTTGAAAATTAAATTCATAGATTAGGGTAATGATAGTCTATTGTGTTTTTTTTCTTGAAAAAGCTCTTGATAAACTTGCACATCTGAGATGAATGGTTGAACTGACAACGCATATAAGACTTGATTAGAATGTTTCCGGGAAGAACGATGAAAAATAGTGGAATAAAACTGAGCAAGGGAAAATTTATGCTAGCTATCACAAAAGAATTCCTAAAAATAATTTAGTTAGGCTGTGGGAACTGGGGGAATCCTTTTCATTAGACTTAGATAAGATAGAGCATTCTGGAATATTGTCAGGGGAGCAATCGTATAATGTCAGATGACAGATTAGAAAATGGAGTAGGACTTCTCTGTTTCTAAATTCCATTTTACCCCTGTATTTTTTGCTGGCCCTCATTTCCATTTCTTTCTTTTTGTAAATGAGAAACCAAAAGTTATAGACGATACCTATATATTTCCTTTTATCACGGCTTTTTCTTTTTGTCCATTCTCGCTAGCATTTCCTATAAAATGTAAACAAATGCAATACAGTGGCACTAACAAAATTAATTCAGTGGAGCGGTAAGTAGGAATTGACCAACTCTGGGTAACAAAGAGGCTTCTCCCCACAAAATTTGAAACCTATCTAGATTCTCAAAAACTTGTGATTCTTCATGCAGTTCCTGGAGCTCAGAGATTTTCACCAGAGCAAGGATCCTTGGAGTATGGTACATGAGTGTTTACTTCACAACAATTTTTTACGAGGGTGGAGTGTGAACCAATGAAATTTGGAATCTGCAGTGCTAGAGCTAATGGGACCAAACTGACTAGCAGGAGGGCTGGATTTGACGTTACTGTTTTTTTTTCACAAATTGTGAAGGCGTGTTTTCAGAGTTAATGCTACCAAAATTTGAGTTGTCGTTACTAACAACACAGGAATATCTGTTAAAGTGGAATAGTACTACATACTATTCCACATGCATATAGACAAGGGTAAGAAGATCCTTCATATTTGGCTTAATTTGTGTTTGCTAGCTTTGTTATATAGGGGTATGTCTACACAGCAGCCTCATTCTGAAACAAGCTATTCCAGAAACGCTATGTCGATATGTCTTATTTAAAAATAACAGAGCTATGCACAAAAATGCATTTGGAAATGTCATTTAGAAATATTATCTGCTCATAGGAATAAGGGGACTTCAAAGTAGCCAGAGTCCTTTCAGAAAGGAGCCCCATTTGGACGAGCTGCACAGCGGCGAGTCGCATCAATTTCGAAGTGCCCTGGCCACCCGCATGCTAGTGAGGGGCTGAATATGTATTTCAGCGCTTCATTAGTAAACTTTGAAATGGCCATTTGCATGGCCATTTTGAAGTTTTTGGCTAGTGTAGACATAGCCCTTGTAGAATAACGTCTACTAATTTCAAAATAAATCAACCACTATTTCAAAATTAGTTCAAAATATTAGTTGTGTTGTGTAGATGCTAGGATAGTTATTTTGAAATAACTTTGTTGTGTAGACTTACTCTAGGGCTGCATCTACATATGCCCCTTCTTCCAGAAGGGGCATGGTAATGAGCAGCCTGGAAGATGCTAATGAGCCTCATTAGCATATGGCCACATGAGTTGGAGTCTGGATGAAGCTCTGCCAGACTCCAAAATAGACGTGTAGATGCGTGGCTGGTGGGGATCTTCTGGAAGGAAACTCTGGTTCCGGTAGTCCCCTCTTCCTCATGAGGAAGGAGAGCTTCCTTCCAGAAGATCTCCACAGGCCATGCATCTACAAGTCTATTTTAGAGTCCAGAAGAGCTTCATCTGGACTCTGAACCATGTAGCCATATGTTAATGAGGCACAGAAAATTTATATCTGTGCCTCATTAGCATCTTCCAGGCGGCTCATTACCATGCCCCTTCTGAAAGAAGGGACATTCATAGACACAGTCTAGGGCTGCTTCTACACATGCCACTTTCCTCCAAAAGTGGCATGCTAATGAACAGCCCAAAATATGCTAATGATGTGTGGACGCAAATTCCCAGTGTCTCATTAGCATAAGGTCACATGGTTTGGAGTCTGGAAGATGTTCTTCCAGATTCCAAAATGCTGTGTAGAAGTGTGGCCTCCAGGGGGGTCTTCTGGAAGGAAGTCCTCCTTCCAAAGGCTCCTTCTTCCCAAAAATTTTGGGAAGAAGGCACCTCCGGAAGGAGGACTTCCTTCCGGAAGCCCCCCGAGGGCCACGCTTCTACATGGCATTTTGGAGTCCGGAAGAACGGTCTTCCAGACTCCAAATCATGTGATGTTATGTTAATGAGGCGAGGGGAATTTGCATCCGCACCTCATTAGCATCTTTCACTCCATGTATTATTAGCATGCCGCTCCTGAAAGAAGTGGCCTGTGTAGAAACGGCCTAGGAGAATAAGACTGGCTTGTAATGAGTTCACTCATTGATATTCCTAGCACAGCTGAACTCATGAGACAATGAAGACGTCAGAGGTTTTGCTTCTAGGTGTGGATTTGAAATGATACTATTTCATCCCTCCTGTACGGGACATACTGAGAGTTATTTAGTTCTATGTTCACACCGGCACTAGATTCCCTCTCCTTGTGTCAAGATAATACTAAACAAAAATAACATTGGCTTTCTGGGAGATAGCAGTGTTTCTGATCTTCCCTAACTCTGGTTGCTTTTGAAGCTGAACAGGCAAACTATAAATTTAGACAATATTTTCTTTTTTTCTTCCGTCTTTCATAATTAAAGTAAAAGCGTATCTATTTTTTTCTCCCAGGCAGTTCTCAGATCTGTATCTGCTTTTTTATGGCTAACTAATTAGCCACTAGGACTTTGCAGAGGAAATGTTGCTGAAAATGTTGTTCTAAAACCTATGTGGGGAAACTTTCTGCTGAGGCTTCAAACACCTTGTGGTTTCAGCTGGTTAAGAAGTTTCATGGGAAGAGTGTTTCTTGTGGTAATTAGGGATTTCCTACCAGAAAAGGGCCAGAAAAAGGCAGCACAAATTGTTAGCTGTGTGGCTCAATTTACATATGATGAAAGATTGGAAAAGAAGATGATTTAGTGTGAAAAGAGAAAAATTAATATATTTATTTGTGTGTTGAATTTTATAACAGGAATTCAGTAATTAATAATCATTCCTACGTCTTTCAGTTTGTGCTGCTTTTTCATCAGATTTCTTTAAAAGAAGGTATTTTACAAATTGGGAAACTGAGGCATAAAGTAGCTTGACTTGTATAATGTCCACTGGAGGAAACATCTGCCTTAAAATATGCTTTAGAAGTCACAGAATGGATGTCTATCTTGAATCTTTTTTATGGAAACACTAATAATAATAATAATAACAATAAGGAAGTTTGAAGAGCAAGTTCATATAAAAGTCTTTGTTCAAATTCTAACCTATAGCATAAGGGAAGAGGTCTCTTGATAGTAGATGGGCAGTAGATTTAAAATGGCAAATACATGTAGACAGCTCTTGAGGATTAATTACTATGGGAGTTGATAGGCTTAAACTGTAACAGGATTGGGAGAGGAAGAAATGAATGTCATTGGAGTTAGACAGGCTAGTAATATTGAATCTTATGTGTGTAAGAAGACTCATGTGAGGATGATCAGGAAAGAATTTTGCCCTGAACAATTGACTAATAATTATGGAGTTTTTGTCTTTCTCTGAAGCATGTGGTATTGGCTATTGTTTGACACTATTGATTTGAACCATTTTGGCTGTTACTGCCGGCTGTGTCCTCAGCAGAGGTAAATGGGCATACCTCCATAGAAGCTAACGCCTGCTACTCAATGCCAGCTTACACCGGCAGAAGTCTCTGGCCCCAAGTTTCTGTTAAAACCATCGGTCCAGAGGTGCACAGTTCTTCGCTGAAGTGCAAAACATTACCCAAATGATTTCCAACCTGCCGAAAGGTTTTATTTAGATCATTCTGAGATGGGATGGAGAATTGAACCAAGTTTGAGCCAACGCAGTTTGTCCAGAGATGGGAGAGTCCTCTTGCTCAGAGCAAGTAGGAAACGTTCCCATCACCTCTATGGAATCTGAACTCTCATCTAAAGAAAACAAATGTGAGCATTTATGATTGGGAGGAAACCTTCCAGTCACAAAATGAATGTGAGTGATTTACTGATTCTTCCTCAAGCCAAGTCTTCATTGCAAAAAGATGTGTGTGTTTACACATAGTCAGTTAGCAAAAAATACCTGTCTCTGCATAAAAGCCTAGGGGAGGCAAGACACTGTAGTTGTACAGCTAGGTAGCTTGTTGTGGTGAACCCCAAGTGGGAGTTGTAGAGTTGAACCATATACAACTATTTTTCTTTTTGCAGTGGAAACATAGCCCAACTATGCAGAAAGACAACTCCTGCACTGTTTATTGCAGGTAGGGGATGAAGAATGGCTGGTGTTGCTCGCAAAAAGACGGGGTCTGGTAAATGCCACATCTGAGACATCTGTGGGGGAAGGGCAGACCATTGATGTGAGAAGCTAACTCTCCAGACCTTGAAACAGTGGTTACTGTAGGGGCCCCACTAGCTTTAACCAGGCCAAGGTAGGGGTGAAAAGAAAGCAGACCTTCCTCCCACATAATCTTCCATTGTGTGGGCAAAAGCCTTCTCTCTTTGGTAGGCTGTACCCCATACAAGAGCCCACTGTTAGAGTGGGAGGCCTGGAATCCAGCATCATTGATTCTCAGACTGGCTGTGGCTTCCTTATTCCTTGGTTGTTTGCTTGTTTTTGGAAGCCTCGGATCTAGTCTAGGAGGCGGGGACCCCCTCTACTAAACTTGCCAGAGTTTTGGAGGCACATGGTGAATCACAGAACTAGAGGGAACCTAGTGTCCACTACTGAACACTCGTAGCAAGTCCAAACACCAGTTTACACCAGGAATGAGAAGAGGTTTGTTACAGGAAAGGACTCTGTTTAGGCTGTGCAGGTGGCAACAGAATAAATTGGTTTCATGTGAGAGGATTACTGGCATAGGTACCAACTCCATGGGTGCCCCTCTGGGGTTGGAACACCCCGGGGGAAAAATTGGTGGGTGCAGCCCCCCATCGTCTCCCTCTCAGTATCTCCCACCCACCACAGTCAGCCATTTTGTGGCATTTGGAAGGCTTTGGGGAGGAGGAGGAGAAGGAGGAACGAGGATGTGGTGTGCTTGGGGGAACAGAAGTGTTTGGGGCAGGAGTGGAGCTGCAGGCAGGAAGAAGTGGTGTGCAGCCTTCGGGGAAAGGGTGGAGTGGGGATGAGTCCTGAGAAAGAGCTGGTGGTTGAGCACCCCCTGGCATTTACGGAAGTTGGCATCTGTTTTTCCTGGGGTTTATTTACTGGAATAGAGCATTGATTGGCTGGGTTTTGAGTGAAGTGTGGTATTATTTCGAGATGCAGAGGCGTGCCATAGGGAGACTGGTGTCTCCTGCCCAAGCACAAAGTGGAACTCAATCTTCAGGAGATCTGTCTGGAAAAGCACAGGTATTTCGGAAGAGTGTAATTCAGAGCCGTGATATACTTTGGCCTGGTGCATAGTCTTAAGTATTATGTAGACTTTTCAAGCCCTGAATTTGCCCAGTGCTTATGATAACAACATTAAAGGTTCTTGCAAGTGCTCCGGGGGCCATCTTCTGTGCCAGCTTGGTTGCATTCTCTCCTCATCTGCTTTGCAGGTAGTTTACCATACACACTACGCACAGAACAATGGAATGAAGAGAGGAGCAGGACATCACAGCAACATGAGATAGGCCTCAAGCACTCTCCTGGCATTACTGCTCAGGATAATAAGATAATAGATTTAACTATGTTAAATAAAGATAGGTAGAATGTAATCCAACTCCTCAAAAAAGTGCCCCACCAAAAATGGAGACATCTGGTCTTAGTTTCACAACCCCCCTGCAATGCTATGATTTGTGGACCCCTAAAATGGCCCCTGGTTATATATCAAGTGTTTCTGGAACTGTGAATACTATTCAAGCTATCCAGTACATACTTGCATATAACTGTAAATTAAGTATACAATTTCAGCCTTAACTCTGTATTGTCTGAATTTTATTGGTTTAAATCAGATCCATAATGTTTTCTTAGTACATGTAGGTTTAAACAGACATTGGAATTGTTGGTATACAACATAAACTTGTTGGCTGTGGTCATAAATGTGCATGAAAGGCATTTATAATTTTTTCTTTTCTGTACTTGTTTAGCCCTGAGGAATTTCTTTATGATGTCATGTAACTATTGATCTTAAACATGCTATCTGCATTACTAGTAGTGTTCTATACAGGTGAAATTATATGTGGTCTTTTGGGTTATAATGTGTGTCCATAAGGTCATGTGAGCTGGCTGCTGAGCACACTAACCTATCCAGTGAAACGACTCCTTATTTAGTAAGGCTGAAACTGGTCCCAAAGATCAGTTACATGCCAGCATTTCTGGATCTGCACAGTGAACAAGAAACTTATGCAAATGAGTTACTTCCCTGAGTTACCTTTTCAGCATACACTACATGTCTAAGGTTTAATTCTCTTCCTCATGCAGAGGCTGTACAAGCCATGGGAACTACTGCAAGCACCAGAATAGTGCAATTACCACACAGCTTGGCTCCCATGATAATGAAAGACACAGCTGAGTGTCGTGAAGCCCAAGTCGCTTCACACAATTCTTAAGTGGCCTCATGCATTCTAACCAGGAGGTGACCAAGTAGAAACTTCCATATCTCTCTGAGCCCATGAGCAATTGTCCCAAATCATTCATTGCAACTAAGTTGGCAGGAGAGAGCTGAATTACTCAAGACTAATACCTCCCATTCCATTTAGGGGCTGCAAATGATGGGCTATGGTATTAAAGGTTGCTGACATACTTTGACATATTGGCACGGTCATGTAACTAGTCTCCATTGCTAGAAAGAAATGGTCCACCAGAGAAAGCATGATGGAGGCAGACTCCTTTCCGCACTTCTCAGTCCCAGAGGGTTAATTCTAGCTTAACTTCCACTTCCGCGGGAACAGGGCTTTGAGAAGGGCTGGTGGAACACGAAAGTAAGGAAATACGTTTGGGAATGGGAGTGAACCCATGGCCAGCTGCTGAGTGAATCGCAGCTTGTGGACGCTTTGTCACGTTTCTTTTGCTGGGATTGAGTCCTCCTGATTGCTCCTGGTTTGTTGTTGCTGAGTCACCTTCCATTTCACACAGATGAGTCCGTTTGTTGTGCCATACCTCAGCCAAACATCAAAGGGAAAGGAGACAAAGGAAATATAAAGGCTCAGAACAAAATAAGATTTGTCCCAATAGTCTCCGTATCAGAGGTGTCATTTGATGAGAGTGTCAATACTTCCCACCCCCCGCAAAGAATAAAATTAGAAAAGGGATCTAACCGAAGAGGTCATCTTTGTCTAGTGCATGGCCCAGACATCCATAGCACTGTGTCCTGGTATTGTCAACCTGCAGCAATAGTAGGCCTAATGCTTTAATCCTTGATTTAGGTAACCCCTGTAAGGGAAGGCTCTAACTTGTACATTCTTGCTAAGGCTTCTCTGCTATATCCAGAGCTGTAGTGAGCTTTATCCGCCCAAAGCCATCCAGAGAAGAAGTTGCTGTGTTCTCCTCCAGTCATGGGCCTACCCCATTGCACTGGCAAGCTCCGCCATTATCCAACCTATTGAATGTGCAAAGAATGAAAAAAAATGCTTCACAGAGAATCAGTTTCTTTTTCCAAGGGGAGTCAGTGCAAATTAAACAAACTCTTTCAATAGTAGGTGAGGGGAAAGCAAATGTGTTTATTGCTCTAACAGTCATGGCCTATGACTGTAAAATCTCTGCACGGTAGTAGGTTAATCTCAGATGTGACTTTTAGTATGCTTGCTCTAATCTCCCTGTGAATTTTAGCTTTCCGTGGTTATCTGTGTTTCAGACAGATCTTTGAGAATGGGCATTTATAAAAATGAGGTGCACCTGACAAAAGTGCTGTGCTCAGTCCCTTAATCGCCTACCCTGCTCAAAAATGAGAGCCAGAGAAGTTTAGAAGGAGAACATGGAAAGTGATCAGTAGAAGGTGAATTAAAAAAAATGTGTGTGTGTGTGTGTGTTAGGTGACAATTCATCCCTGTTGTTTTTCTTTTGAACGTGCAGCTAAAATGAATACAAATTCACTTAAATTCCAGCATTCAAGGATATAGAATCAAACTAATTCTGAAAGCAGTGTTCTTCATTCCCTCACAAAGCTGTTTTCTGTACCTAGATCTCACCCACTTGCTGGTATGCGTACTTCTCGGTGAGTCAGGCTGTTAATTTGTTCAAAACACATCATCTGTTGTATTAGAAGGTCTTTAAGAATTGTGTAATACCCACAGATCTATTTTTATCTGTCAAAATAAGCCCCATAATTACCATACATATCATGGGATATTATTTAAAGTACTTCTTTTTCACTGATACAGAAAAAATCTCTTTCATATCTGTCATTCTGTTACCCAGAACTCTCAAATAACCGGCATTTTAAACCATAAGTCAATTTGTTATGTTTTCCATAAGTACAGTATAGTGAAAGTAAATACAAATAAATGCAGCAAATACAGTGTATGTTTACAGTGTACAGTACTACAGTTGTTGGTAAATAAAATACTCTGCATACATTTTGGTTTGTTTCTTAATGTATAATCTTGTTTTTCTTTAGTGCTATGCGTTGCCAGGTATTTTGCTCTGTTATCCAGAATATTTGACTATCTGGCGACCTCCTGGTCCCAGGGCTGCTCGATATAAAATAATTTATTGTACTACAGTGGTGAGGCACCTGGCTGTAAAAGTGCCTAGATAGACAAGGTAATGGAATTATAGATGTGTTGAAACACTTTTCTGCTACAATAGGTGACTTTGCAGGCTTTAGGCCCAGGGCAACCAATCTGAACATCAGTAAACCTTACAAATGTGTTTGGATGTTTTGAGTGAGTGGATAGATTCCTTTCAGTTGTCATGAAAACAGTAGTAAGCGACAGCTTTGCCCAGTTTTACAGACACTTTTGCCCAGATTCAAAAAAAAAAAATCTGTCCTTTCTGTCCTCACAACCCTGAAAGCTGTAATTAAGAGAACAGATGCAACTCAGGCTTGGTTAGAGTAGAACTTGTTGACGTTAATTTTCCCACTGAATGTTGCCTGTGTAAACAGTTACATGACTGGGCCATTTTGGCTTTGAAATGTGTATTATTGAAGCTGGTATAAAAGCACTGGTTACAGCTCGTTCCTTCAGAGCTATTCAAAGAAACCACTGTAGCTGACTCAGAAAATCCTGTGAATTAGGCAGTTTCTAATATACCCATTTCCTGTGTTGAAAACTCTATGAAACATAAGATTGCGTTGTATATGACCAACAATATTGTGCTGACATGATCTTTTTCCCCTTTACTATTTTCCAACATCTATAAAGTGCTCCCTTCTCAAGAAAAAGAGGGCATTGTGCAAATGTTTATTTCCCTTTTAATTGAACTCATGTCTGTCCAATTAATAAATCCCTGTGGAAATTGTATGAGTCATGCAAGTAATCATAACTTAATTTCAAAGAAATCACTTCTGTGCTTAAAATATAAAATGCATATCAAACTCCATTGCACTAGAAATACATTGTAAAGGGTAAAACATTCTCTTCTTCAGGTGATTACATGTAGCCTTTTGACTTCAGATCTGTCTGTGTGTCCAGAGTGCCAAAGGGAGAGATGTACTGCTTTGAGCTGTGCTTACACCCCCAATAAACTTATTTTGCTAGCCCAAGGTGTGGGGAGCCATCCTGGCCCTACCTCTGCTCTGTCTCCAGGAGGGCCTACACCCACTGTAGGTGGGCAAGGTGGAAGAGGGGCCCAGCTCCAGCTCCCCCACAAAGGCAGACAGGGTGGGCCTCAGGGCAGTCAGCCTTCAGCACCGCCTGTACCGTAGTGCTGATGCCTCCGTCCCTGGGAGCCTCATGGAGTGGCAGAGCAGCAGTGTGACCGCGCTTCAAAGGGATGCCGGAGCTGTGGGTTCCTTTGAAACGCTAGGCCCTGGGGCTGTTGCCCCATTTGCTCCCCTCCCCACCGTCGGCAGTCCTGTCCATCTCACTGCTTGTTGTCAGAAGCTGGAGTGTCAATGTCATCTCTACAATCTTTTCTCTTTATTAAAATGTGTAAATTGTTCATAGTTTTACTTTGATCTCCGTGGTCCAGACTTCTATAGTCTGGCTCCATCTGTGGTCCAGTAGCCCCGTGGGTGCTCCCAGGCTGGAGCCCTCACAGGGGGAAAGCCAGTCCCTAGCTTAGCAACTCATCCCCTGCTTCCCAGAGCTTCCAGTGCACTGCAGACTTGGGGTGGGGGAGAAGCAGGGATGGGTGATGCTCGGGAGAAGAGGCAGGGTAGCTGCGTGGGGCCAGGACTTCAGCCCTGCAGCCAGCCGCTCAGTGTGTTCCTGTGGGGCTGCACTCCTGGGACTTCACAGACCTCTGCCTCTCCCCTTGCGTATCCCTCCCACTGACTGCTCACTCTCAGCACCGAAGTCTGCTGCACAGGAGCTGAGAGGAGTGTCACCACTGACTGATGTAGCACCAGAGCTTGTGAAGGAGTTGGCACCACCAATTCTTGGTTCTAAACTACAAAGTTCGGTGTTGAGCGGAAACGTACATCTCAAGCTGCAGCAGGGCCTTTCCAGTATCGAGAGACCTGTGCGGTCAGACATCTGCTGCATAAACAGATAGCGGGTGCAGTCAGTTGAGTCAGTTTCAACAGCACCAAGATCTGTTTGAAAGTCAATATATTAACCAGATGGGTCACAGGAGCTCGGGAGTGCCTAGCCAGAGCTTGTGCTCTATCTGCGTTCCTGCCTGAGGGTCTTGCCAGAAACCTTGATCTTCTTGAAGAGGAAAACCTTCTAGTTTTGAAGGCACATAAGTCGGCTGCTATGTAGCATAAGGAAGAGAAAAGGCACTTTCTCTTCTGTAAATCTCCTATTGGGAAAATCTACATCTAGAGGAGTGTCCTCGGAGCACATGCAGATCAGCGGAGTTCTGAGGGAGGATTTAAGGCACTTTCTATTGACTGTGATAGTCTCCCAGTGTTATCTTTCTCACTCCCAGGCAAGGTACTCCTGCAAATTAAGCACCTATGCCTAAAAGAGAAACAACAGACACTGAGAATGAGGACCCCGAAACCTAAACCCCCCCCGTTGTCCCCGCACACCTAAACCGCCACAACCTAACCCCCCGCCAGCCCTGTGCACCTAAACCACCACAACCTAACCCCCCACCAGCCCCATGCACCTAAACCACTGCAACCTAATCCCCCCCCACCAGTCCCACAAACCTAAACCACTGCAACCTAACCCCACAGACCCAACCTGCAGCAGCCTGAATACCAACCCCGCCCCCCGCAGACCTGCCACCGTGTTTTAACCTTCCCTCCCACTCATGTCCCCAAAGTGCTCCCAGCCTTTAACCCTCCCCAACCCAAGGCTCACTTACCTTTCAAAAGCAGCGCCACTTGCTGCCATTCCTTCCCTGAGTCAGGAATACTTAGAACCAATCAGAGACTTTTACATATATTTTAATGGGAATTTAGTGTCCCTCTTACAAGTTGTTGCCTACAAGCAGAATATTGGGAACCAACTGTGCTCATGTAGCAAGGGATGAGTGTACTTGAGAAATTGGGTCACTTTACCCATACTTAGGAGACATGAGGAACACAAGAGAATGTTATCAATACCTTTAAAAATATTGGTGATAATTCAGATCTGTATAATTCTTTGTCTGAATTTAACCCTTTATCTCAATGATTCTGAATATCTTCACATGGGTTAGATTCATGTACAAACTGAGTCAGAAATTGGTATTTTACAACCATTATTTTGAGTGATTGTTGTCCTTTATCTATGAATCAAATTTTATTTCAATGGAACTCAAGGGAACGTTTTCATTGGCTTCAGTGAGAGTTATTTGTTCACTATGAAGGCAACATGCATATCCGAAGTCTACAAAATACTTCTACTAAATAGAGCCCAAAGAGATTAGTTACATATACCTTACAGTCAAAAGATAGTACCAGAGATGTGACTACAGGTTCAGAAAATGTATATTGATTTCTAAAATAACATTGGGGCATATTTCATGGCTAGTACATGAAGTGAGAAAATACCATTCGGACTCATCAGCTTTTGAAGAAATGATATTTTCAAAGGACAAAAACTGGAACAGTTAATGTTTCATAGAACCTTAAAGTTTCATCTCCCTATTAAACATTGATTAGTGATTATAAGAAACAAAACAAAAATCAAACACAGCCTTTCCATTTTTTCTGTAATCTCCATTATTTTAAAATTATAGGGATTTGTGTTGCTTAAGAAGACTGATCCTGACCAACACTGAGTGTACATGACTGCACTTTTATTATTAGTATTGTAAATGATTAAAATGTTTACTTTTCACTTCAGTTTTTAAATAATGAGAAGGAAGCCAAAAATGTAATTTGCTGATAAAGGTATTAAATACAAACACAATAACATTCTTCTCACCTTGTGTACTGAAAAGCAAACTTGATGGAGTGTCTCACAACATTACAATAACTTTTCAGATGATTAAGAAGGGACTTGGGCAAGTTCTGATCTGGGTCCTAGCCAGACTTCTCCATAGTGCACAAAACATGGCAACAAAGGGTCCTGTGGCACCTTATAGACAACAGAAAAGTTTAGAGCATGAGCTTTCGTGAGTTAACTCACTTCTTCAGATGCTGGTCTGAAGAAGTGAGTTAACTCATGAAAGCTCATGCTCTAAACTTTTCTGTTAGTCTATAAGGTGCCACAGGACCCTTCGTTGCTACTACAGATCCAGACTAACACGGCTACCCCTCCAATACTTGAAAACATGGCAAGGAGACTTAAGAATGTAGAAGCTTAAAGAGAAGTGGAAGTGGTCCAGTGTGGAGTGTCATGATAGAGCTGAGCAGGGAAGCAATGGAAGAATTTCATATTAATCATTCTGTGGACATTAAAAGCAAGAAAATAATCTGCAGATAATGTACAGCTTTAACTGGTTTGAAAGAACTAGCTCAAGCTCATAAAGAATTAGAACCAACTTGAGTGTTTGCTCATTTTCTGAATTCAAAAAATAATTTTTCTGATGTTCTGAGAAAAGTCACCCCCACTTCCCACTGCCAAATCACCCACACACTCATTATACGTACAAAGATCAGTAGAGGGCATCTAGGGTGGCTGATCACATCTTGAGTAAAATAGTCTGTAGAGTTGATCAGGGAGTCCATCTAATGTGTTCATTGCTGGTCTGTCGGGACTTTCTACTCCCCACTTCTGATGCAGGTCCTTTGACAGACAGCACAGCCAAGAGGATTTCTTCCCCCTATGGGCTGACCCTCTTTAATCTGCAACTCTCTTGCCCAGCAACATCTGTAATCTGGCATGATTTTAGTTATCTGACTGACCACTTATCATGGGTGTCGCCAAGTTTCCCATGGTTCCATAAAGTTTCCTTCCAGCAACTAGTCCTGGCTTTCAATGTTCTGTGCTGTTATTTAGCTATAATTTACCCCTAAATGTCTTCTAAGAGCGTGGTAAGCAGTGGACACGTTGGTAATGCTGCCAGACAATACTGACTTCCTGTGGTCCAGCAAATTCTCTTGTCCAGCACCAGTCAGCTCATAACGGTGCCGCTCTTGAGAAATTCAGCCTGTACTGGGAAAAGAAGCAGCATTTGGGAGGTAGAGATTTTCCAGGAATGATGCTGATGGTACTCTTCCTCTTGTCCGGTATGTTAGGTCTTCCTCATTTCATATGTCCTAAAGTGTACTGAATCTCTCTGAAAGTTCAAGCAGTATTTTGGTGATTGAAGAGTATGTGGTAAATTCTGGGCATATTTAACCAATATGGAGAAAAGATTCTTATGAGAATAATCAGTTCTTTTTTTGTAGAAAAAAGGATGCTGGAATTCAAGTTTGCTGATTCTTCCCTCCCCACACCCTCCTCTCAGCTCCAAACTGCCCCCCTCCCACTCCCGAGCCAGGCTTAACCGCTCACAGGCCCCAACCACCATCCCAACCAAGGATTAACTTACCTTACGCAGGAGCTCTGCATGCTGCCACCCTTCCCCCCTCTTCTCCTTTGCCAAGCCACCATCTCCTTTTCACCGTGGCTGTGTGGCACCGCCGCCCCCCAGTCCTCCTACAATGTACAGTGTGGCAGGGGCAGTTCCCAGCATGCTGCAGTGCTGAAATAATGGGACTCAATTTAATTGGTTCAATGGCCAGATCCCTCTTGCTGGCTGTTAAACCAATTAAATCGAGTCCTTCTCTTTCAGCATGGCAGGCAGGGAGCTGGAGGAGTGAGTGGCGGAAGCGGCAGGAGCCACAAATTGCTCCTTAAAGAGCCACATGTGGTGTGGAGCCACCCAGCTGGCTTCCAAAATGGTGGCACTGCCAGCTCTGTGGGCTGGATAAAAAGGCTGTGTGGGCCAGATTCATGGGTAATAAAGGTACCGGAATGCCATACCAGTGCATTCTGCCAGAAGAAAAAAGCCTTGAGAATGATCAACATGGGGGCAAGTCCCTATGTAACCAAAAACAAAGATTCAGAACCAGCTGAGTGAATCTTGTTCTCATAAGGTGGAATGCTCAGGTGGCAGCTCCACACTTCTCCAAAGGAATTTTCTGTCTCTTACAGTTCTTTGAGAGTTGCAAGTGTATCAGACTTTCACAGTGAGGACAGCAAATTTTGCTTTGCACATTTTGTAGACTCACCACATCTGGGTAGAAGGGCAGTGTTGTCCTTTTGTATTGGTTAGTTTAATATCACAAAAGCATGTAAACTTAAAAGTAAAGATATCTCAGTTGTCAATCTTTTAATTCAATTTATAAGTTGGCAAAGTGTTTTAATTACATTCTCTTTTCTGTGTTGTTCTTATTTGGAATCATTAGACTACACGGTAGTGTGTGAAATTCTGTACTACCTGGCAGCTCACTGGCTTCTACTGCCCTAATGCACAGGTGACATCCTGGCACATTCATGTGAGTGGGAACCTTGCCATTGACTTTGGTGGAACCAGTATTTTACCCCATGTGTATATTGACTGACTGTGAGCAGCGAAATCCTGCTAGAATTGCCTGGCAACTTTTGGGTTGAAGAAAACTCAAAACAGAAACAACTTGTCTAGTGTAGAAACAAAAGAGCTCACTCCATGCCACCCTAGCCTTGTTCCTCTACTAGCGGCCATGGACATGGGAAAAGATTTAAGATACATGAGAATATTGTGTCTAACCCTACCCCCTGTTATGCCATTGTAAATCGAGAATAACAATCACTATTGTAAATTGAATTACTCTGTAAATATATCAAGTAATTTGAAACAGAATTAAGCTGCTTGTAAACCTGGCCTCTTGAGCACTTTGTTAGCACACAGCCAAAAATACATAAAAATAATTTAACCAAAAAAGTTTGTTTTCTGAAATATTTTCTGGACGTTTTTATGAGGCTTTCACCTCATGCCTTTAATACATTTCAAGGCAGTGGAATTTCTACTTTTGTTTCTTTTTTTGCTATTAATAACGGAAAACAAATAATTCCAGTAGTAATTGTTTCCTTCACTGGGTAAATAAAAAGAAAGATGTTGGCACCAGTAAAACAAAGGCAACATTTGCACTCTTAAAAGGTAGCAGTTTTTGGACATAGGCCTTCCAAAAGCAACGGTTCTTATGTATATTCATTAGTAAATGTAGCCCTTGATCCTGTACATTACTGATATTTTCTTCTTAAGATCCATAAATATAGGAAACTAAAATCAGTCATCTAGCTGCCTAATGTTACCATACCCAATAATTTTCCCATTATAAATAATCACCTCCTAAGCAAGCAGTGGGGAAAGGCACAAAGGATTGATGTATGAAATTTTTTAATGGACATGAATGAAATAATAGCTGTTCTGTTAACAGAACATTTCATTTGCTGAAATTAACTAATGGTTTGATAAGTGATACACTTGTGAAAACCAGCTCTAAGAAAAGATGCTCAAAACCTTACTGAAATAATAACAATGATAATAATAATGGTTGGAATGAGAAGGGAGATGAAATAAATAATTTTGATGCCCAATTTGCTAGTTATTTATAAAGATGTGTTGCTCGCATCCCTAACTCAATTAATTTTTTAAATAAAAAGAAAATGTCCATACTTTATTTAAATTATTGTATTTTTCAAAAATGCAGAGTTAATTTTATGAAGATAATTTTTATATTGTTTTTTCTTAAAACGGGATTGTTAAAATTTTTCTGTTTTTAATTTGTTAGGAATTTTTTTTTTAAAATGGGAACTCTTGTAATTCTTTAACAAACAAGGGCTATCGTCAAATTGGTTTCCAATAACATTTTCTTCTAGTTTTCAAATCTTAAACACTTATGTAGCTGAGCCAAAACAAAACACTACTTCAAATTTCTCTCTTTTATCTCTTTTCTGTAAGGTTTATAGAGAAACAGCCCTTTCCCAGGCTCATCCTATTTTCTGGCTCATCTTGGTTCAATCTTTTTGACATTCAATATGTTATTTTAGATGTGAGGACTGCCTGATTTGTTGCTTCTATCTCTTTTCTGTATGGTTTTATGAGAAGCACTCCCGCTGCAGGCACATCCAGTTTTCCTGGCACAACAAATTGTTACCTTGTTTTAGATCAGAGTCTCTAAAATATAGAGGAGATAATTTCAGCATTCTTAATTTTCCACATTTCAAAGTTTGAATAATGTTATTGGTTATTCAGTCTGCTAATTTGTATGCATATATAGCTATACATTGCATGCAGTCATATGTTTTAGAACTAATTAAGAATGTAGCAATTGCTTATCTGCAAATTAATCCATTGTGATTGAATATTTACAGCTAGGAATAGTTGACAGTGTAACTATTTTGAATCAGATTTTTTAAAAGCCTATGTGCTGCTAATTTAAGCCATTGCATACTGAGTCTACACTTTCTTCATGACATACTTTTTGGATTGTAGAATACTAAATACAAGTTCTTGCAAAGGAAGCACATGTTACAGACCAGATCCATGCTAAACACACACCCCTCCTCCAGCTTTGCAACAATCTGTCAGAAGAACCTCTTCAGTATGCCAGATCTCAAGGCTGCTGCTTCTTCCAGGATTAGCCACTCAGCCTCACTGCCTCCTTGACTGATCCTTTGTGGGTTCAGTGCTCCCACTTCTCACACGGAGTTTTGCTCAGGAAATCTTTATGAGAGACTGGTAGAGACTTGTATATTCTTTCGGGTTTAATGCACCTCAACAAGTCTTTGCAGTAGCAGTCAAACAACATTGAAGACAGTTGGGTTTATTAGGCTACTGGAAGTCCTTTGGTTAGCAGAGGGAAATGAAAGATGTATGGTCCTAGTCCAGTTTGGTTATCCCCCTTATTCAAAGTCAGTCTCTGTCTCCCAATCTAATCTCTTCGGTCACTTCTCAGGTCAGACCCCTGACTGCTTGTGGCACCTTACACCTCCCCACTATTTTTGAGCTTGGGAGTGTTCAGCTTTCCTTCTAAGAAGTAGAAATCTCCATCTCCCTCTGGTTGGTAACTAAAGCTGTTTGGTTGGTTGGTTGTTGGTAACTAAGTATCAATGTCCTGGTGATTGAATTAGCCATTGTTTTTTCAAATTCTCCATTGGCATGGGCTGTTCTTTTCAATGACTCCTTCCTGCTTGGGCAGCCAGGTGTTAGTCATACCTATGTCTCTCAGCCTGCCCTAAGAGCAAACAATCATTCCCTCCCCACCCCCGCCCCCGATGGGTAGTAATCTGTCTGTTAATCTGTCTGTGTTTCTGTTTGCTTGTTTGTTTAAGAACTCCTCCTAAATGATAAGAGCTAGGACCATCAAGTTTGGTATTCAGCTTCCTCTTATCATAATTTAAAGCAAAGTAAAGGGTTGGTGGTGCCAGGAAAATGGGATCTGCCTGGAATGGGATTGCTTCTCATGAAATGGAAAGGAAAGGCTCTGCTCCATAATCACCACACAGGGGCAGCAGGGGATATGGGATGGAAAGTCTGGACAGTTGTATTGTATAATGACCACAGGGAGTCAGCAAAGGACCAGAGATGGGGTCTGGGACAGCTATAACCACCTATTTGGGCAGCATGGGGCAGGGGTGGAGAAAGGGACAGCTATCTACTCTATCTATGTTTGAGCTTCTCATAAAACCATACAGAAAAGAGACAGAATCACAAGCAGGTGAAAAGGTTGCCAGGCAGAACTTTAGAGATCCCTGACACACACACATCCAGGACTGACCAGCTCTGAACCTCCCACCTCCCAGGGGCCCTGGAGTGAGTTTTGGGTGAGGAACTGACGCTTACCCCCTCTAATTCATATGGGAATATTGCTGGCTGTTTCCCTTCCTCAGGAAAGGAAAAGTGCACAGGTTGCTGCATTCCTCACCCCATCAGAGGGGCACAGGGGACAGACAAACCTGGACCTGCCCCGACTAAGGGACATACACCCCTCCCCTGGCTGTGCCAGTAGCAGTGGTCAGGGACAGGTGCTTCCCAAGTGGCTGCGATGACAACGAGCTGGGGTGGTTCTCTCTTCTGGGGCAGCCTGCATACTGAATGCCTCATCCCCAGAACAAGGATTTAAATGAAGCATGTGTATTTTCATTTTTTTCTCAAAAAAACCAAAAATGAATGAAAGACCCAAGCAATGCTAGGTAAATCTTCTAGTACAAAATATAGGAGAAACTGATGCATACATGAGTCTCATTAAAAAAATCATAAAATTCCCAATTCATCATAGCATACAACTAAATCTAAATGAACTATTAGACTAGAAAATAATTTAGTTCAGTCATGTAGATAGATAGGTACATAAAGTATAGATAGATATCTATCTATATCTATATATAATCCGTAATTTGAAAATTACTAAACCCACCTGTTGGCGAAGACAACACATGATAGTTTACTTAATATGACAAAAAGATTATAACCCCTAAAACTTAGGCTATCATACAAGAAAAACCTTCTGTTTTATGTGGAATTTATTCTGATGCAACATAAATCTACAACACTTTGTAATAGTTTGGTTTTAATATTAATAGGGCTTTAGAATCTTTTAATCACTTTATTTTTCCCTCCTTTGTTCCCTTTTAACTAAAGAGCTTCGAAGGATACAAGAAAAATGTATCAGTTCAGTCTTACAGAGATGTGTATAAAGAGATGTATATAGTCTGTCCCAGTGCTGCAGTTAAATATTTTTGGCTTACCAGAGTTAGCTACCACTGATACAAATATTCTACAAGACATTCTTTTTCTTTTTGCTCCTCAGCAAGCACACACTCTCCATAAAAATTCATGTTAAAGTTATGTACTGAGATTTCACTTTTCTGCCATGAGCTGGTCTGTAGCAGGGTGCTGGTGTAAGAGTACCTAATGAGCCCCTGCCCTCTCAGCTCCAGTCCAGGGGAACAGATTGGGGCTCATGAAAAGGCCTGATGCTGGCCTAAGGATTGGCAACCAGCCAGCCTGATGAGACAAGGGCTACATATTGGCTGGGAAGGACCCCAGAGGTGTGGGGAGGGGCAGGCAGTCGGGAAGGGAGTTGGAGGCTTCCTAGCTGAGGACTGTTCCTGTCAGTGGAGAAAAATCCTGTGGAGGGTGTATACAGTTTGGCACTGGGGATGCGACAAGCTGAGGTGAATAAAGACGCGGGTGTTGCACAGCACTGAGGTCTCTCTGAGCCTGACGTTGGAGGGCAACCAGTGCCCAAGAAGGTGTGTGTGTGTTGGGAGCCAGGTGACTGGTTGTGCACCCTGGTATGTTGGTTTACAAGGGAATTTTGCCATTGCTTCCAATGGCACTATTACTTTCAATAGGACTACTCACAGTAGTGAAGTTAAACATGTGTTAAGAGTTTGCAGGATCTGCCACAGATGCCATATTCAGTCATTTACAAATGTACATAACACATGTAATCACAGTTCGATTTACAAATATAAGCTAATATATACTGTCCGGTCAGGGCTTTTTGTCCAAGTGAAGTCAAATCACACACAGCACTGGTCTTGTGAAGCCAGGGTTGTGAGCTCAATCCTTGAGGGAGCCATTTAGGGGCCTGGGGCAAATAGGTTAAAAAAAATCTGTCAGAGTTGTTGCTTGGTCCTGCTGAGAGGGCAGGGAACTGGACTTGAGCTCCTGAGGTCTCTTCCAGCTCAATGAGATATGTATACAATTAGAAATAAAGTAGAACAGACAAATAAATGTGGCATTTTGGTGGCTCTCTTCAGTGTGTTTTTAAAACGCAGCTGTACTTGAAGAGAAAGGCGTTGTTTAAAGGAAAAACTTATCTAAAGGGTGTTTCCTCTATACTCCCTGGTTGAACTGAGTTATCAGTCTTTTCTTCAGGCATGCTTTCAGTATTTATTCACAGAATACATGTATGTGCCAATCATTGGTTGTAAGACTCTCCTATCATTCGTGTGCTACGTGATTTTATTTGCAAGTTATGTAACTGTTCTTCTTGGCCGTCCGTGTTAATAGAGCTTTACAAAACAGCCTGAGAGGCAGTGCAGATAATCTCATAATTTTTCCTAGAATAATTTGTCTCCTTAAACTTTCAGGTTCAAATTCTCAGCTGTTATCTGGACAATTGCCATTACATCCAAAGGGTATTGCATGCAGATAAGAGAAGAATTTGTACTGTGCAATGTTCATGGCAACTAACTTGATTGCCACTTTTTCTGTAAAAAAGGCATTTATAATAATAAAAATGTGTTGCACATAGCATTTTCAGACAATAGCTTTCTAAAGCTTTACTGGCTCTATTATTATTACTATTATTTAACAGAGAGAGCCTGGGGGAATGAAAAGCAGTATTCACTTTCTTTTTTAATGTAATGCATGTCAAGTAGCTTCACTGTAGAAACTACATCAGAAGAGAAGGACTTAAATGCAGCCAGGGGCCTTGCATATGAACTCACGATGGTATTACTAAGCAGTATGGAAGAAGGTACTGAGATATTTATGTGGGACCTGATCAAGAGGCAGCCAGGACTGAGAACTGGTAGAGCAGAGGGGTGAAGGCGAGCTGAGAGAGAGAGAGTGATAGGGAGTGGCAGTTTTACAGAGAGCTTTAAAAATGGTAACAGGCAACTTGAATTTGAGCAAAAGTGGATGGGGAAGTCTGTGGTAGTGGGTTATGCCCAAAATTTTTATGCATCCTGCCTCCAACCTCCCAGCCGCATCCCTTTTCAGGGACCCCTTTCAGAACTCCCTCCTTGTTCAGAAATTTGAGACTCAGTGTATCCTGGGAGCCATAGAGGAGGTCTTTCCTCATCCAGCCAGAAGAGGATTATATTCCTGATTCTTCCAAATTCCCATGTCCAAGGGCGGAATGAGAGCTATCCTCATTCTCTGCAATCTCAACAGATACACCAGATATATAACATTCCATATGGTTACTCTGGCCACTGTTCTTCCTGTTCAGAATTACAATAACCAGAGTGCTGTTCTTGACCTCCAACATGTTTATTTTCATGCGTCTGTCTTTCTGGGCCACTGCAAGTTCTTGAGATTTCTAATCAGTGGTCAACCTTAACGTTACATAGTTATCCTCCTTAGGCTGTCCTTAGCTCCATGTGTCTTTACCAAAGGCATGATGGTTGCAGCTGCCTCCTTCTCTGGAGGAATGGAGTTCATGTCTTCTCATATTCATACAAGGGGCCAGGAAGAGGCTAGTCTGAAAAGTAAGCCTTCAGCTATGGCCAAGTCCTGCTGGGTCTTTTTGATCAGCTGTGGCTGATCCTTAATGAAGAGAAATCAGCATTAAACCCTACCCAAAAAATCAAGATCATTGGATGCCTGCTAGACTCTGTAATTTGAGGGCCTTCCTCCTGTGTGAGTGATTCCAGACAATTCAGTGCCTGTGCAAAGACCTCCAGTTTCAACCTGTACATACCCTGAAGCTGTTAAGCCATGTATGCATAGTGCAGCATGCCGGGCTATGCCCCCATCTTCTCCAAGTATGGTTGAGGCTAGTCTGTCATCCAAGTTACCACTTATTAAACATTCTTGTTTAAGTAGTTCAGAAATACTGAACTCCCTGCAGAAGTGGACAGTTCAGGACCGTGTGTGTCAAGGGCTCCCTTTGTCCCATGCCTATGAGAACGCTGGTCACTGATGCTTTCTCCATAGGCTGGGGAATGCATCTGGGATCATTAGAAGTTCAGAAATCTTGATCACAACAGGAAACATCTGATCATTTTGATGGAATAGAGATTCAGCCAGTGTATGGCATGTGCCAGATCTCTCACGCTCACATCCAGGTGCTCATAGTGAAGGACACTATCACCACAATGTACTATGTCACCATGCAGGAGGAGCCTGGTCAACTCAACTCTGTCACAAAGTAATAATACTTTGGCAATCCTGCATCAAAAATCATGCCAACAGCAGCTCACTTAGCAGGCTGTCACAATCAACTGGCTGCTCACCTTATCACAATCATCTGTGGGCGCTAAGGAATGGTGAAATCAATGCTCTTTTTCAACTTAAACACTGGTCCCATGCACCCCTAAGTGGAATACATATCTACAGCCATACCTGGGAGCACAGCAGATGTGACAAGGGAAAATAACTATCCTTTTTTTGCCCTACTCCACTTGCAAGGCTACGTCAATAACTGCTGGCCAGTTTATATCCATTTGTTCTTGTGCCAAGTTGGCCCTTGACTTAAATAACTACTCTCCTTCCCTGGTGTTTATCCTTCTGTTGTATTTATAGAGAAATTAATCATGTCTCCCTAAAACCTTCATTTTTTTAGGTTAAACATGCCAAGTGCCTTAAGTATCCCCTCTTAAGGTTTTCCTTTCCTCTGGTCATCCTAGAGCCCTTCTCTGCACGTGTTTTGGTTTGAATTCATTATTTCTAAACAGGGGAGATTAGAATTGCACAGTATTGCAGATGAGGTCTCACCAGTGTCTAATACCATGGCAGTAATACTTCTCTACCTCTAATGGAAATGCCACTCCTAAGGCATCCTAGGGTTGCATTAGCCTTTTTTCACAGCCTCATCACATTGGTGGCTCATACTCATCCAGTGATTGACCAATGTGGTCAGGTCTTTCTCCTCCTCTGTCTCTTTCAAGTGATCATCCCCAGCTTATGGCAAAGAGTTCTCATTTGTCTCTCAGTGCAATTGCAATTTCACAGTTAAACTGGATCCCATTTCTATTACTCCATTTTCAGTGTTGCTCAGTTCTTTCTGTATGGTATTCTGGACATCTTCCATATTGGCAATACCTCCCAACTTCACACCATCCACATGTAACACCAACAGACCAGGGATTGAACCTGCGATTATAGGGGCTAAAGCCCCATGCTCTACCACATGAGCTCCAGGCCAACTGGCTCTCAGCCAAGGCTGTAGAGCAGAGACTTCACTCACTCTAGTATGAGGTCTCAGTGCCTCTGAGTACTACACATGTATTTATTAATACATTACCATTTTTATGCTGAGATCTTTAAAAAACTGCTGAATAAAATTGGCCCCAAGACCAGTCTGTCTAGACCCAGGTTTACTTCTTTGCTCACCCACAGAAGGCCTCTTTGATCTCAGATAAGTCACTTACTCTCTTGGTGACCTAGTTCCTCATCTGTAAATATATATTAGTGCCTCCTTATCACAAAACTGTGTTGGGAAAATAAATATGCTAAAGGCTGTGAGGCTATGATACTACAGGTTGAAAAACTTTAATCCAAAATTCTATCATCCAGCAACATCCATAAACCAGCATGATTTTAGTTAGCCAGATGACCATTTATCAAGGATGTTGCCAAGTTTCCCATGGTCCCATAAAGTTTGTTTACAGCCACCAGTCCTTGCTCTCAGTGTTCTGTGCTGTTCTTATCTGTAATTTATCCCTAAATTTCTTCAAAGAGACCAGTAAACAGTGGAAGAGTTGATAACGCTGCTAGATAATACTGACCTCCCATGGTCCAGCATATTCTCTCATCAGGCACCTGTCAGGTCCTGAGGGTGCCGAATGAGAGAGGTTCAACCTATGTAATCTTACTGAATCATGCTTCCAGGGTAGTGGTGAAAGTGTAGAATTTTATTCTAAGTACATGTGAAGGGAGTGTTGTTGATTAAAGCAGATGGACGGTAAGTCTGGATCTGTATGATCTTAAGTTACTTAGATGAATGCAGTTTCAAACAACATGTCTTCCTCAGGAGTTGGGCAATTACTGATATTTGAAACAAGCACTGATCATAAAGTTAGACAGACTTCAACCAAATGCTGCTACAGGGTCCCAGTTCTCTTGCGCAGAGAATCTGTATCAAAATAAAGACTAACGTTTTGTCTTCACTTGTAAGTTTAGAGTGCAGCCACAGGAGTGCTTTCACACAGCAGTGTGGTCATGGCACCAGTACTGGCAGAAAGCTCTCCCAGTGCAGTGGGTAAATCACCTCCGCAAGGGGAGTTACTAGCAGTGCTGGGAGCCTGTTTACACTGGCTCTTTACAGTGTTGTAACTTGATAGCTGGGGAGTGGGTAGGGGAGATCACACCCCTGAGCAAGACGTTTACAGCGCAGTAGAGTGGCAGTGTAGACAAGCCCAAAGTAAATGAATTCATCAAGTGGTCCTATTCATTTTACTCTTTGATATGCTAAGTATGTAAGAGGACGCATTCAGAGCAAGTGAGCACAGTGCAACTTACTAGACAGTGAAAATTCGTATGTTTCTTTCTTGCAGTGACCTCTTGATCGAGTCCCCAAGTGGTTGTGAGCAACATTTATAACAGGAAATCTGTTGCCTTTGAAAGCTCTGTAAATTTCAGAAACCTTCCAGGAGATAAAAAGTGGGGGTTTCAGTTAGTTGGCCCTCCTGTATTAGCATCAGATCAGTCAGCTCTGCTTCTGGGAAGCAGGAGAAGTTGCTCCTGTGAAAATGTTGAGGTCCATTGGTCTGGCTCAGAGGCAATTCAAGATCATTAAGAACATGGGGGGAAAGCCAAGACCATGACATGCACAACCTTTGAAATGACAGGGAAAATATATAGAGAGACTATGAAACTGGAAACCCTTGTGAAGCAAGGCAACTTTTAGGAGCTGACCTCCTCCTCCCTCAAGGCATGATCATGTTTTCTGAAAACTAAAACCTTTCACTTTACATAATACTGGAGAATTCAAAATAGAATATCTCATGAAGAGTACTGAATATATTAAAATACTTTTTCACTCACTGGCCTGCAATAAAATAAACAAATTTTAAGCTTTATGAAATTGTACAATTTTTTATTTGGTGACTATCACAAATGTGACCTAAGTTATAAAATATATCACTTTTATTGCACGTACACACTATAAAATTAGTTATTATAGTGCTTCTGCTGCAATGCTCACTGAATAGCAGGCAAGTTTTATTCACTCCTTCCTAAAATCTTAGTCAACTACCTCTTTGGGGGAAATACATATTTTTCACACCCCAAAAGCACTTACAAGACTTACACGTATGAAATGATTGTAACTGTTATTGAGGATAATACATAACTACTTAACTACATGCAAAAGAATTTTTGTTTTCAAATAGTAACTTTGTATAATTAGTCACTAATTACGATATTTTGTTTGAAAATTTAAAAATTAACATGCATTTGGATTCTGTTCTGATAAATTGTATTTTGAATAACAGTTATTTCATATTATGTATTTTAAATATTTATATTAGAGTACAATGGCAAAAGCCCAGTACACATTGTGCTATGTACTGTAAAAAACTGTATAACAGAGTCTCTGCCCTGAGGAGTTTGCATCACCTTTTCTTCTTCTCCCCCCAAATCAGAATATCTGTGAATTTATTGCTTACATCCTTTATAGGTCTCAATGATAATCAAAGATACTGGATAGTTAACTTAAACATAGTGTTGTAGCTGTGTTGGTATCAGGTTATTAACAAGATAAAGTGGTTGAGGTACTGTTGGTCAAATAAAAGATAGTATTTGACCCACCTTTTCTCTGTGAATTTATTGTAATTTTAAGGGGGATAAATCAGCAATGGTGAGAAAAAAACAGAAAATCTTTTTTAAATGAAGTTATGAATAAAAATCCACATTAAAATATATGCTATCCAGTGGAAATGCTATATTCCTCTGCCAGTTTGGAATGACATGATTACTGTGTGTAGGAAGACAGATGTTAAGACAGAAGAGGGTAGACATAAAAAAATGTGCACAATGCATAAAACTTTTGTCCCTGGTATTTCCTTCTGGCTCTGAATAATCTTCAATTGAAGCAAACTAAATAAAGAAGTCTGTTGGCTTTTGTAACATCAAGCACATCCTTTATATTTATCTCACTTAAGCCGTGTCTACACGTGCACGCTACTTCGAAGTAGCAGCACTAACTTCGAAATAGCCCCCGTCACGGCTACACGCGTCGGGCGCTATTTCGAAGTTAACTTTGACGTTAGGCGGCGAGACATCGAAGTCGCTATCCTCATCAGGAGATGGGGATAGTGCCCTACTTCGATGTTCAACGTCGAAGTAGGGACCGTGTAGTCATTGCGCGTCCCGCAACTTCGAAATAGCGGAGTCCGCCATGGCGGCCATCAGCTGAGGGGTTGAGAGACGCTCTCTCTCCAGCCCCTGCGGGGCTCTATGGTCACCGTGGGCAGCAGCCCTTAGCCCAGGGCTTCTGGCTGCTGCTGCTGCAGCTGGGGATCCATGCTGCATGCACAGGGTCTGCAACCAGTTGTCGGCTCTGTGGATCTTGTGTTGTTTAGTGCAACTGTGTCTGGGAGGGGCCCTTTAAGGGAGCGGCTTGCTGTTGAGTCCGCCCTGTGACCCTATCTGCAGCTGTTCCTGGCATCCTTATTTCGATGTGTGCTACTTTGGTGTGTAGACGTTCCCTCGCAGAGCCTATTTCGATGTGGTGCTGCGCAACGTCTAAGTTGAACATCGACGTTGCCAGCCCTGTAGGACGTGTAGACGTTATTCATCGAAATAGCCTATTTCGATGTTGCTACATCGAAATAAGCTACTTCGATGTAGGCTTCACGTGTAGACGTAGCCTTAATGATAATCATAGATATGGAATAGTTAAACTAAACATATTTTTAAATATTCAAAGATATTGCAAGCTTCACTAAATAATTAGAAACAATACTGTGCATTTTGTGAGATGGGGAATGGCTTTGGTATATTTGGAAATACGTATTTGCCAAATTGCCTAACAAAATACATTTGAAATTGGAAGTGGGATGTTTGCAAAGTTGGACAACTAACACAAGGAAACTGGGATTTGAAGACAAAGGAGTCAATAAGCATGAGGCAGAGATGTGTAATAAGAATGTCAGAAGCACTGTGAGGCAGAGAACAATGTTTTTTTAAAAGACGGTCCCTTCCTCCATGGTACTCACCAGAGGAGTGGGAGATTAAAAGGAAGCTGTGAGGGAAGAGCAAACCTATCCAACACTGCCATGGACCATTTGTTGGAGAAGTGAATGTTACAACGGTAAGAGGAAGCATTGAGCATTTCAGAGAACTCAGAAAAGTTAATGGAATTGAAGTTATGCAAGGGAAGAGTGAGTGAATATCTTTAAAGGAGATAAGCAGCAGTCAGAGAGGGAGCACTTGGATTCCAAGACGGAGGAACAGATAATGAAAGCTGAAGGAGAGTGTGAGCTAGGTACTGAGTGGATAAGTTGATGCAGAACTGCAGGACAAAGGCAGAGAGTAGAGACTAGCTAAGCTGTTGCTTTGGAAGCTGAAGCAATTCAGAAATAGGGAACAGAATTGTGACAAGGAAAAGCAGAATCAGCCACTGAAGTAAAAGAGGAAAGATGAGGAAGAGCCAGAGGCGTACGATGGTAGTCATATGTAGGGATATGTGAAAGGAACCACACAGAGAGGATATCAAAGAAAGGGGGAATGAGGGACAGGCCAGAAGTAACTAGAAGAGGAACCTGCAGTCATCACCATCCAGAGCATTTATGACAAGGAGATGAGGAAAGAGGAAAGGTCTCTGAAGGAGTGGGGAGAAAAGGAGAAGAATAACCAGGTTTCTGGCAAGAACAGGGAGTTAGAGATGCAGATCATGGAGTGGTATGGGACAGGAGAAGGAACATGGGAATTAGATTAAGGTTGGAGATGACCAATGAGGGGAAAGGGTAGGAGTTTAAGGAAGAAGTTTAAGGCAGCTTTTAAAAAGTGGAAGTCAAATCCTAGTGAGGAAAATAGAAAGGAACATAAACACTCCCAAATTAACTGTCATAATGTAGTAAGAAAAGCCAAAAAAGAGTTTGAGGAACAGCTAGCCAAAAATTCAAAAAACAATAGTAAAATGTTTTTTAAATACATTAGAAGCAGGAAGCCTGCTAAAAAAGCAGTGGGGCCCTTGGATGATAAAGATATAAAAGGAGCGATCAAGGAAGACAGTGCCATTGCGGAGCGATTAAATGATTTCTTTGCTTCAGTCTTCACGGCTGAAGATGTTACAGAGGTTCCTAAATCTGAGCCAGCCTTTTTAGGCGACAAATCTGAGGAACTCACTCAGATTGAAGTGACATTAGAGGAGGTTTTGGAATTAATTGATAAGCTGAATAGTAACAAGTCTCCAGGACCAGACGGCATTCACCCAAGGGTTCTGAAAGAACTCAAATGTGAAATTGCGGAGTTATTAACAGTGGTTTGTAACCTATCCTTTAAATCCACTTTGGTACCAAATGACTGGAAGACGGCCAATATAACACCAATATTTAAAAAAGGCTCTAGAGGAGATCCTGGCAATTATAGACCGATAAGTTTAACATCAGTACCAGGCAAATTAGTAGAAACACTAGTAAAGAGTAAAATTGCAAGGCACATAGAAGAGCACGAATTGTTGGGCAAAAGTCAGCATGGTTTCTGCAGAGGGAAGTCGTGTCTGTCTAATCTATTAGAATTCTTTGAAGGGATTAATAAACATGCGGACAAGGGGCACCCAGTGGACATGATATACCTAGATTTCCAGAAAGCCTTTGACACGGTCCCACACCAAAGGCTTTTATGTAAATTAGGTGGTCATGGGATAGGAGGAAAGGTCCTTTCATGGATCGGGAATTGGTTAAAAGACAGAAAACAAAGGGTTGGAATAAATGGTAAATTTTCACAATGGAGGGGGGTAACTAGTGGTGTTCCCCAGGGGTCAGTCCTGGGACCGATCCTGTTCAACTTGTTCATCAATGATCTAGAAAATGAGGTAAGCAGTGAGGTGGCAAAGTTTGCAGATGACACCAAGTTGTTCAGGACAGTCAAAAGCAAAAGGGATTGTGAAGAACTACAAAAAGATCTCAGCAAACTGAGTGACTGGGCAGCAAAATGGCAAATGAAATTTAATGTGGGTAAGTGTAAGGTAATGCATATTGGAAAAAATAACCCAAATTACACGTACTACATGATGGGGTCAAATTTAGCTACGACAGATCAGGAAAGGGATCTTGGAGTTATAGTGGATAGTTCTCTGAAGACATCCACGCAGTGTGCAGCGGCAGTTAGTAAGGCAAATAGGATGTTAGGAATTATTAAAAAAGGGATCGATAATAAGACAAAAGATATCATACTTCCCCTATATAAAACTATGGTACGCCCACATCTCGAGTACTGCGTACAGATGTGGTCTCCTCACCTCAAAAAAGATATATTGGCATTAGAAAAGGTTCAGAAAAGGGCGACTAAGATGATTAGGGGCTTGGAAAGGGTCCCATATGGGGAGAGGCTAGAGAGACTGGGACTTTTCAGTTTGGAAAAAAGGCGATTGAGGGGCGATATGATAGAGGTATATAAAATCATGAATGGTGTGGAGAAAGTGAATATAGAAAAATTATTTACCTTTTCCCATAATACAAGAACTAGGGGACACCAAATGAAATTGATGGGTAGTAGGTTCAAAACTAATAAAAGGAAATTTTTCTTCACACAGCGCACAGTCAACCTGTGGAACTCCTTGCCCGAGGAGGCTGTGAAGGCCAGGACTCTATTAGGGTTTAAAAAAGTGCTTGATAAATTTTTGCAGGTTAGGTCCATAAATGGCTATTAGCCAGGGATAAAGTATGGTGCCCTAGCCTTCATAACAAGGGCAGGAGATGGATGGCAGGAGATAAATCACTTGATCATTGTCTTCTGTTCTCCTTCTCTGGGGCACCTGGCATTGGCCACCGTCGGCAGATGGGATGCTGGGCTTGATGGACCTTTGGTCTGACCCAGTATGGCCATTCTTATGTTCTTATGTTCTTATGTAAGATGCTGTGCTGGGGCTTATTTCAACCAAGTAAGAGTTGAGCATGGGAGGAAGATCTGTGAAAAATGAGAATAAGAGAGGGAATGATGGGAGAAGAGTGGGTAGATGCTCTTTAGTGGGGAGGACAGTATTTTATTGTGTCAAAGCTTTGAGCAGAAGCTGCTTGGATCAATGCATATACAAACAACATAGATTGAAAAGTGTTATTCTATTTCCTGCTAAAGAACAAAATTTACAGAAAATATATTTTCATCAGTTTATAATTATGGATATATTTTCCTATTTACTTTTATTCATGAGTACAAGACAATTAGTATCAACTCTGATTATTAATTTAGGTCACGTTCTTTGATGAGATTTGTTAAGACCACCTGCTAGAGTTAAACTAAGGTAACCTTTAGCTGTTGTAAATTATGAAGTTTCTTTGAAATGAATTATTTTCAGCCAAAGCAAGAGCCTTTGCCTATAATATTTAGGTATATGGGCTTCTACCCTGCTTTTCAAACTTTTGGAACAAGCCACTGATTGTAATGCATTCATTAAAGGCATTACAGAATTAAAAATCCAATTGATGCCTCAGTTGAAAGAATGTAAATATTTTCAGAACCACTAAAGGACATGTTAAGAGTAATTTCAAATATAAGATGTTAAATCAAGGTCCTGAACAGTAATGTCATTGTCCATTTCTGTGGTAACTGGATACAAGAACCAAAGCAAAAGATGCTATGATACAAATTTTACAGTGGTCCAGAACTTGGTTTAGGTTATGCAGTAGATGTACATTCTTATAGGTGATTTAAAAAAGTGTTACGTATGTCCGCTTAAGGTTTAGAGCTGTGAAAAGTGTAAGCTACATATCCAGGGTGTGGAAGTGGATGTAGCAAATAAAAACTAACAGGAAAGTATGAGGTAAAATGGTGTCCCCCTGCCTGTCTCACATTCAGAGGATTTTAATTTAGGTACCTAAACACAGACTCCTTTGAAAATACCAATCTTGGGTGCCTATGTATGCCACGTATCTTGCATATTTTTAAAATAATTTTTTTTCATTCATGATCTGAATGTGTGTAATTTCAGCTAATGACATAAACCACTTCAGACCAAAACATGAATATATAAACACACAAGAGATGGAGAGAGAGGCATGCTGTCTTACATGGTCAGTTTGGAGTTTACAATTTTTTTCTATTGTCTTCACGTTTGTGGCTTTTTATATAAGTGATCCAAGTTGCTGCATCAGCATGAACTTAGAAGATTTTAACTTGGTAGTTTTCATCAGTTGAGCTCATTACACAGGCGAGGGGCTTTTTGGATCCCTCTATTCCTAACCCCCTCTCTTTCAAGGGCTCCCAGCAATCTCCTTCAACTCCTGTCTCATGCCTGGGGCTCTGTTTTCCCTTATTCATGTCCCTCATTTCACCCATGGGCACTGTATGCCCCACATTTTCTCATTTACTATATGCAAAAGGCTCTGTATGCATCTTAGGTCTCCCTCCCCTGCACCATTGTCCCCTATTATCCCCATTTTTTACAAGAGCTGTATTTGCACACATACTCCAAACCTCCCCTTTCCTCCCACCTCATACAAGAGTTTCATATCCTTTCCCCGCCTTGCTAGGGGCTCTGTGTGTATCCTCTTGCCCTGGTGCGCTCCATCTCTTCTGTGTTGTTTCTATTTCTTTATACAGGTTGAACCTCTCTCGGGTCTAGCACGCTCTCGTCCAGCAGCATCCCTGGTCCGTCATGATTTCAGTTAGCCGGATGGCCACTTATCATCGATGGGGCCAAGTTTCCTGTGTCCCATAAAGTTTGTTTACAGCCACCAGTCCTGGCCTTCAGTGTTCTGTGCTGTTATTTAGCTGTAATTTACCCCCTAAATGTCTTCTAAGAGCCCAGTCAGCCGTGGAAGTGCTGATAATGCTGCTAGACAACATTGACTTCTTGTGGTTCAGCAAATTCTCTTGTTCAGCATTGGTCACATTCTGAGCGTGTTGGACTAGAAAGGTTCAACCTATTGTGTGACACAGCTTTTAGGGCATTGTGATCAAGTTGTAGTGACAGGTAATAGATTTTAATTGTTGTTTTCACAATTGGTTGATTGTACTATAAATAAATTGCTGCCATGATTATAAGGCCAAATAAAAAGGAAAAAAGGAGAATGAAAAAGCGATCAGTAATTAGATGGTTCACTTCTGATTTTCTGACTTAGTTTAACACATGTGCTCCATAAAAGCAAAATGTGAGTACTTATTATGCTATGTATATATCAGGTTATCTGTAAATTGCTTGAGGGGATAAGCCAGTGGCTCAGGCACAAGATTGTTACTCAGCAGATCAGGTTTCAGTTTTCAGCTTTACCACAGATTTCTTCCATGACGTTGGGCTAGTCATTGCAGAGTCCTGTGCCTCTGTTTCCTGTCTTTGAAATCAGGAAAATAAATCCTGTTTTAACCCCTTTTTCCTTTTTCTTTATTTATAGGCTCGATAAGTTCTTCAGGGCAAATATTGGCTAGGATGTATTTGTACAAGAAGGCCATAGTTGGGGCCCATAGGCATAAGCGTAATGAAAATAAATAATGTTTAAAATCAGTTGTCGTTGGGCAGCTGGGTCCTGTTCCTATTAAAATAAATTACAAAATTTATTGATCACAATAGATACAGGTCCCAGGCTCATTTATGATGAGGGAGACATCATCTTGTAAGCCAGCTGGGAGGTTACTGCTACAAATAATTTATGGCTATTTTCTTTAGGTTTCCCTCTGAAGCTATGCTTCTCATATTGTTTAAAAGTGCACTGATGTGTTCTAGCAGTCATCAAATAAACTTCCAGCAAATCTCTTCAGAATACATTGTAAATCTTTACTACTCCTCAGCCAAATGGAAAACCGCATGACCACATGACTTAATTCCCTTGAGATAGGGAATGTTATTCCTGTCAGGTTTTTTTCTATCCCCATTCATCACTTTGAGGCTTTCATCTCCTTTTTAAGTCATGGCCTTTCAAGCAGGGGTGAAATTACACCTGTCAGTAATATATGTTCTCATTACTCCATCATTCTGTCATTTTACAAAAGGCATTACAAGAGACATGTCTCTCCACAGATACCAATGAGCAGTCGCATTTCCTTTTCAGATGTATTAACTATCTTCCTGTTTGTTTTCCTGGAGGCAAAATAAATAAATAGATAAATAAAAAAGAATTATCCCTGTTGGAAAGCCAGGCAAGGATGGGGACCACATGCCTTTGTAATTAGGTGCAAAGTAATAGTTTTTCCATCTGGTACTTGGACATAAAGACTAAATTGAGATGAGAAAATTGGACTTAATGCATTATTTCACCTGAATGCAGCACCAATCTTGAATTTGCCCCTTAGCACAGTGTCTGTTGTTTTAAAAGTTAAGCTGTGATCGCCTTGTGATTAGCAGTAATTCAAAACAAACGGGGCAGTGAAGCAGTTTCCACTTTGTTAACAAGGAGAACAAAGTTAATGTTTTACCAAGTGTGGGTCACACCTGTGTTGGGAGAAAGGGAGGAGGTCAAGGTTCAGATTAGAGCTGCGTGATGGTATTTGTCCCAGACCCATACTCTGCTGAACAAACCTCTGAGACAGTCTTGGAAAAGCTTGGTGGCTCACAGTCTTTAAAGTCAGAGTGGAAATTAATGCTGGCAACTCCCAAGTATCCATTGTCACTGTCACTCTACATATGAAAACAACAAGCAGTCCTGTGGCACCATAGAGACTAACACATTTATTAGGTCAGAAGCTTTTGTGGCTAACACTGACTTCATCAGATGAGTTGGAGAGGAAATTACAGAGTCCAGGGCATATATAGCAGCAGAGGCCTTTGATATTTGGATTTCTACATCACATGGTATGAATTAAACACATCCAGCTTAATTTGGGAGAGGACAGGAATAGTCTGTGTGGGGAGGGTACAGGTGGGAGCATGTATGCATATGGAGTCTGGGCATGATGGGAATGGGGTGGTGCTTACCTGGCTCCGCATTCCCCACTGCTCAGACATCAGGCCATCAATTAAAGGAATACCGGAAAAGCCATAGGTAATCTTCATGGCTCTCCTTTCCCAATGGCTGCATCCACTAGCAAGTTCTTTTGAAAGATTTTTCAAAAGAAGGGGGCTCTTTGAAAAAGGTCCCATGGAGCATCTACACACAAAAAGTGTTCCTTCGAAAGTAAATTGAAAGAATGTGGCGCTCCTTTTGAAAGCGCTCTTCCGCTCCCGTTTCCGGAAAAATGCCTTCTTTCAAAAGCAAATGTGTGTAGATGCTCCTCAGGGCCCTTCTCTCTCGAGAGCAGTCCTCATGGCACCTGATTTTTCAATCCCTGGCCTGTTCTTTTGAAGGGGTGGGGGCTGTTTGTGCTCTCTCTTTTGAAAGAGTAGATCACTCTTTTTATCCACTTTTTTTGTGTGTGGATGCACTCTTTCGAAAGAAGATCTTTCAGAAGAGATCTTCCAGAAGGGCTTCTTTTGAAAGACCTCTGTTGTGTAGATGTAGCCGTTGTCATTAGTGCCAGCATTTTCAGGGGTTTGCCCCTAGAGCCTAAGACCTGCCAAGGAAAAGAAGCACAGGTTACCAAAGATGCCATCAGTTCATCAAATCAGGTGTCACCATCTTCCAAGAGCTCACTTTTAGAGCCCTGTGTGGATACAAATTGCTCCACTTAGCAATCTTTTACCTGAATCACAGATGCCTTGGATCTGAGGTGAGGGTTTTACCAAGGACCCTGCAGATGAAAGGTCTCTGGTATCCGCAAACTTCCAGTCCACACATAAACATCAAGGAGTTGCAAGCTATCCAATTAGCTTACATAGTGTTCCCTTGTATGTCAAGGGAAGGTGCATATTGGTGCTGACCTATAATACTACCACCATGGTTAATGTGAACAAGTAGTGGGAAGCCTGATCCTTGCTGTTTTGTTGGTTAGAAATTCAACTCTGGAACCCCTGCATCAGCATTACTGTATTTCTGAAAGCAGCCTAGCTCAGATTGCCATGCAGGTTGTTTATCAATCATTGCAAGTGGTCCCTTTAGGCAGACATAATAAGGTCCATTTCAAAGCTCTGAAAAACTCCCCAAGCGCTCCTGTTTGCAACAAAGAACAACACACAATATCTCTAGACTGGCTGCAGAGCAGGTCAAAGCCCAGATTCATGGATAGTGCCATTGTCAGAGGGCTGCCTATTTGCTTTTCCCTTCACCTTCCTCCTGCTCAGAATGCTGTGCAAGCTCAATCAGAACCAGGCCTATCTCACACTGGTTGCCCCAGCATAGCCCCATCAACACTGATTTTACAGCTCAGACCTAATATCTCAGAATCATCACTGTCTCCTCCTCCCAAATCTTCAGGACTTTCACCAGACAGTCTTAGAGGCTTAATGATTAACTTCAGTGGAGGAGTCTTGCTCAAGAAACATACTGGAGGAACTGGTGTGAGGTAGGACCACTTACTTAGCTAAACGAAATAATTTTTCTGTCTAGCTGAGTCGGAAGTGGGAGTCTCCCCATCTTTGCTTTTGTTTAGCTTATGCCAGCCTATCTTTTATATCTAAAACATCTGGGACTGGTGGTTAGCTCAATGAGGGTACAGCTGGCATATCTGTCAGCATCCCACCCACCTATGGGATAGCTGCTCCCTTTTCCAGCCCAGTGACTATGCAATTTTTAAAGGATTTGAAGACTATTACCATGTGTACAGAACCTTATTCAACCAAGGAGCCTGAATCTAGCGTTAACAACAATTCAAAGCAGGAGGGGCATCTGCTTTGTGTTGCACCTTTCAAGGGAGGTGAAATTTTCAGTAGTCACTACATCAGCCAGGAGAGGATGAGAAGTTGAGGGCACCAATATCAGACCCTACGTATTTTTTTTAATGCAAATAAAGTCTACCTTCCTCCCAGCCAAGGTTTTTTAGTATGGTGGCCTCCACTTTTCATATCAACCAAGCAATCTGCTCACTAGCCATCTGCCCAGAGCCTCATGGTAATAAAGAAGAGAAGACTTCCGCATCTCATTTGGAGCAGAGTAAACTTTTCAAGTCTTCATCTCAATTGTAAATTGTTTTGTAGACAGCATGAAAGTCGTTCTGCACAAGACTTTGTCATCGATATCTGGTTGTATTAGCCTGTGTTATCAACTGGGTAATGTGAATCCCCTGGATAAAGCATTGGGACATTTGACTAGATCCCAGGCAATGTCTGCTGCAATATTATATATTTGGAAGGTGGCAGCCTGGTTATCTTGTCATATTTTTGCCTTTACCTATGCTATCCCTCCACAATCAATGGCTGATGCAAAATCAGGATGAATGGTCATCCGGTCCCTGTTCAAATAGACTCTGAACCCACCTCTAGTTGGGATTGCTGGTGAGTCACTTACACGGGAGTGGACATGCAGTCACTCAAAGAAAAAACAGTTATTAACTTTTGTATAACTGTACTGCTTTGTGATATGTTACACAGGTCTATTCCAGGATCCCCACTCCCTATAGGAGTCCTCTGGTAGAAAGGAACTGAAGGGGATTGAGGTGGTTTGGCCCTTTATGCCTGCATATAGTGCATGGGGCATCAGAGCAGGGATGGCTAACACATGGCCTGAGAGCCAGAATCCAGCCCATGAAGCTGGCAGTGGCACCATTTTATCCAATCCAGCAAAGGGAGTGTGGGGCACAGGGTTGGCAACCTGGAGCCTCATGTGGCTCTTTAAAGAGCCATTTGCAGCTCCAGGCACTGCCACCACTGAATCCTCCTCTGGCTTTCTGCCCCACTGCGCTGAAATAATGGAACTAAATGTAATTGGTTTAATGGCCTGGTCCCTCCCCTGCCCTGCTGGCTGTTAAACCAATTAAATTTAGTTCCATTATTTCAGTGCAGCAGGGCAGTGAGACACTCATGCTGCAGGTGGGGAAAAGGAATAGGAGAGCTGGAGGGAGAACCGTGCAGCTGAGCTGAGGAGAAGGCAGTGGTGGCCACCATGAAGGAGCAGCGTGGGGGAGTAGGCTTTTGCAGAGGTAGGTTAATTCTGTGTTTGGGGCTCAGAGGGTTTAAGCCTGGGGATGGGGGGTTGGGGCTGAGAGGGTTGAAACGTGGGGATGAGGGAGAGGGTTTGGGGCTGAGAGGGGTTAAACCTGGGTATGGCAGGGGCAGGTTTTTGACTATTTTGTGTTCAGCCCTAGGAACATATTACAAATTGCCTTGTGGCACCTGATGAAAATGGGTGGCCACCCCTGCATCAGAGGATGCTCCTGCCACCCAAACAGAGAGGGGTCACCAACTGGTCAATCACAATCAACTGGGGACTATCCCAGTCAGTTGGGATTTCCAGTGTTAGAGTGGGGCTGCCAGGGGGGCAGGGTTCCTGCCTTCCCCAGCTCCACAAAGCCAACCTGCTCCCTGGAGCAGCCAGTGCGACCTCACAGCCCCATGGGGAGAGAGGTCTTGGTGTACTGGTTCTGTCTGCAAGCACCACTGCCAAAGCTCCCATTGGCTGGAAACAGGAAACTGTGACCAATGGGAGCTGAGGGAGAGTGTCAGCAGAGAGGGGCAGTACATGAAGCCACGTGCCCCTGTCTCCCCACCCCAGGGGCCACAGGGACACATTGGTCCTTTATGGGAGCAGCTAGGGACCAAGGCAGGCTGGAAGCCTACCTTTGTCTTACTGTGCTGCCAAAGGGCTGCTCTTAAATTGAAAAGGGATTTGGGGCAGAGAAAGGTTGGAGACCACTGTGCCAAGGGAAAATCTCTCCCACAATTGTGGTTTGGTGTGTACAGCCACCTACCGTGGAATAGAGATATGGAACACAATCTCAAAGAACAAAAGCTCCAGAAACGTTACTAGCCATTTTTCTGCCTTCTGAGCAGCTCCCATTCATATCAATGGGATCTGCATATTTGTCCATCTAAAGGCAAAACGTGCGCTAAAAAAATTGGAGACAGCAGTGAGAGTATAAAGTCAGCAATTACAATAGTTAATGTAAGATGAGACAAAAACATACACCAATTTGGCAATGGAATGGGTGAAAAAATGTGTGTGTTGAATCAAGTGACATTCCTGTGAAGACCCCAGTTAACACAAGGTTAGCACATGGTATGTTTCCCTTCTAATGTCTGGAGAACACTATTTATTTGGTGCTGCATATAACTTGAAATCCTACAGGCTGCTTGAGCCCCCTTCTCTCAAGGAGTGCACAATGAATATTGGATTTACTTTTGGGACAATGGGGAATTACCAAGACATACAACAGTTCATGATGTGGGGTACATGCTCTGAACTGAGATAGGCAGGCCAGGGCCTCGGAAGGGGATGGGGTAAAGGTAGAGCTGCCCCCCTTTCGGTGATTGAAAAGGACTAGGGAATCCTGGCTGCTGCCACTACTTCAGCACTAGCTGGAGTCATGGGACCTTTAATATGTCACCAGAACCCCCTGGTGGCAACGAAAGGCTGGTTGGGGGAGGCCAGCCCCCAGCCCTACTTCTTCCACCTGAGCTGTTTACCCCCACCCTGGACCTGGCCAAGTATATCCTCCGTACTGAGGCAGGTGAAGGATTAACTAGCATTTCATTACTGCAGGTGTAGGAAAGGGAACAGTGAAAGGGTGACAGGAGAGAAACAGCATTGTCCAGAAGAAGGTGCATCACAAGGAAAAACTAATTTTTCCTTACCTAGAAGTAGTATGCTATGGATATCAAGGAGTTGAAGATTGCGTTTGGCTGAAGTAAGCCACCATTTGTCTGCTTTGGCTTTTGAAGAAAGCCCCAGTCCTGTTGCTCCTATTGTGGGCCTCAGTGGAGAAATGTTCTTCACAGAGATGCTTCTGCTTTTGAAGCAGAAAAAGTTTGTGCCCTCTTAGGCTTGTTTCTCCCATCTCCAGTTACCTGTGGTGAGCCCGATAGAGCTGTTCTCACGCTGCTATAAAGCAATGCTTAAAATTATTTTAAGGGTATATAAATAGATGGTGATCTGCTTATTATGCTAGGCTTGACTGCTGCAACCCTTGGTGGTGAGGGAGGCTCATAAGTGAGGAGCAGGACATGGAGAGGAAGTGAAATCTGAGGGTATAGGACACAACAAGGGTGCATGGCTGCAGCTCCAGGATGACTGCAGTCTCTGTGACCATGAAGTTGTGCCTAAAAACTATCCTCTCAGAGTGAGAGGGCCAGGATTTGGCTCATGATGATAAGTGCTTTTTAAAAACCTTGACTAAAGACTATCGGTGACTGCTTTTGTACTTGTTGTCATTATAAAACTATTAAGGTTTTGAATGACTCACCTTAAGGATAGGCAAGAATGAAAAAAACAATGTGAAAATAATTTTGACCTGTACCGCAATGGTTTCCTCTTAGAACTGCTGAATATCTTTATTTTCTGGTACTGTGATTTGGCCTTCCATGATGACATTTGGCTGCATTCAGAACAAAGGTTGTTTAATGTATTCACCACACGGTGGCAGGCTTATGTCTAGGGAGGCTTGTCAAGCGCTAGTCTCTTTGGTGTGCTTCCCATCTCATTTGACAAGCTCTTGCTCAACGGCTGCCAATGTTCTTTTGCTTCCTTAACAGAAGAATTTGGTTTTCGTGTTGGTTTTTAGATGGTTGCTGTAATGTATAGAATGGTGAAAAAGGAATATGTAGTTAATTTCCCATCATCTATCTCCCCCCTCAAAAAAAAAAAAAAAAAGAAAATACTTCAGGCTCGGGTAGGCTCAGGATACAAACAGTAGATTGTTTGCTTGTTTTTCATCAGTATTTTGAGGTTTAAAGTCTTAAATTTCGGATGTTTTAATTGTAGTCATCATCGGGTTTGTTTGCAGATCACTAGCAATGCTCTGTGTGTAAACAAGAGGCAGTGTGGATTAGTGGGTAGAGCACTGAACCAGGAATCAGGAGCTGTGTTCTTAGCTGAGCCACTGATGTGTTAAGTGACTTCAAGCCAGTCACTTCTCTTCCCACCCATTCTTTATTCTGTACATTTATATGGGAGGCTTTTCAGGGAAATATATCTAAGTATTTCTGCCATGTGTAACATGATGAGATCCCCAGTCTCATTACAGCTTGTAGATGCTATTGTAACATAAGTAATAGTAATCACTGATCAGTCCAGATACATCAGCTTCAACACAACTATTTAGCAGTGGACAATTGTAGTGACTTCGTGATCATGCAATTCAATCCATGTCTATATACATGCATGCTACAGAACAGAGGCTGAACAAATTGTTATTTAAGAAATGGAGTGGAGGTGTCCAGGGACAGAGAATGTAAACACATCATCAATTTAACATCTCACAGCTCTCTATTAAATGTTCTCGAATAGAAGCATGGACATACTTGATCAGAGCAAAGGTCCATCTAGTCCAGTACCTTGTCTGCTGACAGTGGCCAATCATATATAATACCTGAGATAGTTACAGGGTAATACCAAACCTGGAGACCGATTTAAAGAGAAGTGAGAGAAAACAAGAGATCTTTGAATGCTACAGTTCAATCACAAGCAAATAAATAAAAAGCACCGAATCTACAGTCCTGTCCTCGGTGACATGGGTGAAATTCTAATTCCACTGAAGTCAAAAACAAAACTCCTGTTGATAGAGGGCCAAGATTTCACCCAAGATCTTCACTACAAATAATTTCTGAATGCTCTTTTCAGGAGATTATCTGAAACACAAGCTGAACACAGGGAAGGAGGTTGAATAGTCTACTTATGAAAAAAGAAGGAATGATCTCCTTTTTCCTCATGTTTCCTTTTCTTTTTATTTACCTCACTGGAGAAAATGTCAGACTGTTTCCTTTATTCTCCATGTGTGTGGTTTGGCATCTTTTGTGTTAATGAAACTATGTAAAGCCATCATCTCTGCTGCTGCTTCACCAATTATTGTGTTCTAAATCAGCACACCATAAGGCATCTGTATGTCAGCTCATTCACAGAGTGTGGTGTGTCTGACAGGCCATCTTAGAGCTTCTAGGGGGTGTTTGATGTGGCAAATTGTCACAGGAAGGGACACAGATAAGTTTTTTGAATTGTGCAAGAGAAAATACAACAGCAAACCTGGTTGGGAAGCTGTGACTTTAAAGCTGAGCAGGGAGAACATATATTTTTTAGATGAATGCATGGATTTATGCTACATTTTTAGGCCTGTTTAAAGAAAAAGAACCAGTCTAAAGTATGCTGACCTGTATACGTAGAACTTTATTATTTAAAAAAAATGATACAATGTGATTTTGCTTTTTGATTATGTGTAATTACTGTTTACTTATTTTCAGTTTGCCCATCAAAAGTAAAATGTTACGGCAGTCAGAAACCAAAATGGGATATGTTTCCAGTAGGACTGAACTACAGGACTCCACTCATTTTAAATATTTTTGTTCCAGTATTAGACAGCTCATGTCAGCAAGAACTAATAAAGTATAAAAATCTGAGTGATACAGAATTCACAACACATATTTAAGAAAAAAATTGTAAAGAAAAAAAGACATTCTTGATGTGTAAGAACAATGTGGTATTGTAACAGAATAGATATTTATACCGAATATACAATAGTCATACAAGAATGATATATTTGATTTTAATAAGATATTCAAGTTTGAAAATGTCTTTGAATTCACAAAATTGTCCCCAAAACTTCTTTTTTTCATTGAGAATAGAAAGAAAGAAAATGTAATGATTTTTGCTACCCACCCTCCCCAGAAAAGAAAGAAAATCACATACTT
This sequence comes from Carettochelys insculpta, assembly GCF_033958435.1. Classification (NCBI taxonomy): domain Eukaryota; kingdom Metazoa; phylum Chordata; order Testudines; family Carettochelyidae; genus Carettochelys; species Carettochelys insculpta. Next base: position 125,483,363 of record NC_134140.1, on the reverse strand, counting down.
AGCTCATATTATTTTAAAATCTACAAACTACAAAACTTTTGTAATATCTAGTAACTCACTGTGGCTATGTTTACTCTACAGCGACCCTTCAAAAGAGGTTCTTTCGGAAGATATCTTCCAAAAAAACTTCTTTCAAAAGATGGCAACCACACACAAAAAAGCGGATCGCAAAATCAATCTGCTGTTTCAAGAGAGAGCAGTCATAACCCAGCTGGCCTTTCGAAAGGATGGGCCAGGAAATACCACAGATCAGAAAATCTGGCGCCATTGAGGACTGCTTTTTTGAAAAAAGGGCCCTTGGGGTGTCTGCACACATTTTTTTCTGAAAGAAACTTTTGGAAAAGTATGCTCCTCACCATTTGGGCAAGAAAGAGAGCCACCGGAAAAAGAATGCATTTGGTGTGTAGATGCACCAAAGGATTTTTCGAAATTAAAACTAAACAGATTGTAGTGTATGCAACATTCTGAGATAAATGTATTGAGTTATTCCATTTATTTTGCCATAAATATCAAACTTCGGAAACCGGACCCAAGCCAAGCCAGTAAACAGGAGCACAAATTGCAACATGTAGTACATGGAAAGGACATTAGAAGGACAGGATAGATTTGAAAGAGCAAATAGTTAAAGAAGTGAAAACAGACCAGATTCTTCAGGTATAGTAAACACAGGAAGCCTATGAAAGAATTATCATTAATGAGAGCAGTTAAGGAAGATAAGGGCGTTGCTGATAAGCAAAATGGTGAAGATTGATGCAAGGAAATTAAAGAGGTTGTTGGAGAGATTCCCACCCCAGATCTGGCTCCTTATTGGTAATGAAAATAAGGCACTGTCAGAGCATGAGGTATCAGAAGAAAAGGTGCTAGAGCAAATTGATAACTTAAAAAACAATGTCATACACATAGCATCCACTCAAGAGTTCAAAAGGAGCTTAAGTATGACATGGCTAAGTGTTTAACAAAATATGAGAACTCTTATTAAATCCACCGTTCCAGAGGATAGAAGGGTAGCATTTGTTGTACCTATATTTTAAAAGGATTCTTGGCATACTCCGGTGGAATTAGAAACAAATAAGCCATACACCTATTCCTGGTAAATTGGTTCAAATGATGCTTAAAAAAAGAGGAACAAAACATCTGAAAGATTATGATATGACAAGATTGTAACCAAAGATTAAACTGCAAACAGAAATTGTATCTTGCTTGTCTTAGAATTCTTTGACCTTGTCTAAAAAGATGAAGGTGAATCAGTGGACTTTATTTAATTGCACTTTCAAAATGCCTGTGAAAAGGTCTTCCCCAGAGGACACTAAAGAAGCTAAATTGCAATGGAGAGAGTGATAAAAATGGATTAAAAATCTATCTTAGGAGATAGAAAGCAAGGAATAGAATTAAGTTGTCAATTTGCATCGTAGTTAAAAGTTAGCAGCAGGGTGTGCTTCAAGGTTCTGTACTGAGCCCCATGTGCAATATATTTATTAATCATCTGGAAAAGGGGTGAACTGTGAGTTAATAACATTTGTGGAGTTACTCAAGATTATAGAGAAGTACGAAGAACTTCAGACAGGCCTGACAAAGTTAGGCAAATGGTTAGTGGCAGATGAAATTCAGTGTCAGCGTACACTGGAATGAAAATTTTCAACTACTCAACAGCTGATGCAGTTCTAATAAATGTTTCAACTCATAATATTGACCCTGGACATCACTGTAGACAGCTCAGTGAAGTTTTATGCTTTATGTGCAGCTGTGTTCCAGAACATGAATAAGATGCTGCGATGCCTAAGAAGTGGGCGGGGGGGAATAATACGGAGAATATTATGTCTTTATGTAAATCAGTGTTGCAACCTCATGTTGTATAGGGTGCACAATATCACTCAGCACATCTAAAAAAAAGAATATTTCAGTATTAGCTGGTGTACAGAATAGAATGATGTGAATGATTAAAGACTTGGAAAAACTCTCATGTGAAGAGAAGTTGAAAAGTTTGGGGTTGTTTATCTCAGAAAGAAAACACGAGAGAACAAAGTGCAAGTTCAAAAACTAATAAATGGTTTAGAGAAAGTAGATCTGGAGTTTATGTTCTCCCTGTCTTGGAACACATGAGCATGGGGCCATTGAATGAAATTAAGAGGCGTCAAATTCAAAAGAGATAAAGAAATATTTTTCACTCATTGGGTAATTAGATTGCAGAACACATTGCTTGAGGTAGTTGTTGAAGCTAATAACTTAGCACCATTAAAAGTAATTGGACATTAAATGGCTCTTAGTAATATCCAAATATTGTTATGTTAAAATAAAATTTTGAAAGGGATATTAAGCCCCATACTGTAGGGTTTGAATCTACTCCCTATTGAAGTTGTAACTGGCCTCTGCTGAAGGGTGCTGGTATGGAGGCCTTGGGATATGACCCACTATGGCAGTTCCTACGTGCTATATCATCTAGCAAGCTTCTCTTTGCTGAATAACTCAGACATGCTGTTGGGGTAGCTGTTGACTTCGGGAGCTTTAAATACCTAGGTTACCTGTAAAGTCTGAAATCACACCCAAGCAGGAAGATGGGGCGGTATGAATCAGTTTGCATTCCTACTGCAGTACTTGTTTGCATAGATAGATAGGTCTTTCATAGGTTCCACTAATACATTTCACTGCAGTGTAGGAAAAGCCTAGAAACCATTCCCACCATCCAGAAGTTGAACTTGCCAACATTGCATCGGCCGTCATCTGTTTTGCAAGAATACTATACTACACCATCACATTGTGAATCTTGTATCCCAGTTTTAAGTGAAGAATCAGCTCCGCTCGGTGCAGATTAAATGTTTACCACCAGGCCTGCTGACGGGAGGGCAGGGGCTGTTGCCCCCAGGGCTGACATTTCCAAAGGTCTCCAACCACAGCAATAGCAGCAGTGGCAACCAGCTCTCTGGGCCCCTTTGAAACACTGCAAAGTGCTATTTTGCCACTCCGCTGATGATGGGGGATATAGGGCCTCTGCCCTTGGGGCAGAGAGCTGTGGCCCCTCTCACCTTTCCCCCATGTCCGTGGCATCTTTGGACATCATCTTTTATTGCATTATTATTTCTCAGCTCTGTGTTCTTGGGGAACCGGAGCATAGTATCCAGCCCGTTTGACTCAAGAAAGTCCTGCCCCTCCCCTAGGTCTGTTTGAACCAAAGGTGACCAGAAGAAAGACTTACAAAAAGCAATGAAAACCCAGGAGAAGACCCACTTAAACCCCTATGGAAACTCTCTGAGCCTTATTTACATCAAAGATGGGACAGAAAGGATCTCCATTAGCTTATAAAATGGAGAACCAGCAGTTCCAGTACAAGAATCATACTGAACTCTGGGACACAGGAATCAGAGAAGCAGTAATTGATGGGCAACCTCTGCTCCAGATGCTAAGAACCCATGTCTGCCTGGACCCATATCAGTAATTGTTAGACTGATCCTAGTAATAAATCCTCTATTAGTGTCCAAAACACTGAAGATGCTGAATTGCGTTATGAGGTCACAGGTTCATGGACATGGACATGCATCTGACGAAGTGGGCCTCTGCCCATGAAAGCTTATACTCGAAAAATTTGTTGGTCTCTAAAGTGCCACAGGATTTCTCATTGTTTTTGAGGATACAGACTAACACAGCTACCCCTCTGATACTTGTCAGGAATGATCAGTTCCTATAGACTAGCCCAAATAAATAAAATAACTGTGTAATATTCACTTGGATCATCAGTTTACCATGTACAAATCTAGTGTTCACCCTTGAACCATTGTTGTTTGCCTACAAAACCCATACCCACTTTCAAGTAAAGGATTTTCATGCCTGGCTCATTTCTGCATCAGTTCTATTGAGACTTCATCTTCTGTTGACTGATTGTGCTGTGGCTCAACTCTGCCTGTCCCCCCACTGCCATCACCACCTGGAAACCCAATAAATCCAAGCTCCAGGGAGAGGTGAGATCACTCTCTCTAGGTATATCCTCCTGACTAGTTATGGTTTGCTAGCTCTAACTTTTGTAATCAGATTTGTTAGATTTAATATTGCAACTGTTTTGTTTGTTTGGCTCCCCTTGTATGGTTACTGCCTGGAAATAAATAACTTTCATGGTTAAGCTGGTTGCTTCTCTCCCCGCGCCAGTTTGGGAGTGTGGTTTTTAGCTTCATCCTTCACTTTGCAACAACATTTCTTGTACCTGTAATGTCCCAAATTCCTCTGGGATTTGCTCATGAAATGGGTTACTAACAGAACGGTTGTTGTGTGAAAGTGGGGATAGGAACATACTGAACCTTGGAGCTTAAGGTGCTGTTTAACCCAGCCCACTGAGTCCAAGGGCACATAAGGGTCATGTTGTGGCTCTGCTGTCCAACCCAGCCTGCTGAGTCCAGGGACACATAAGGGGCCAGCTTGTGAGTGATTAACCAGTCCTTACAGATGTGCTCTAGTAGTACATGTGAGTGTGTATGTGTTCATCTGATTCTAGGACTGGAAGAACCCAGCCCTGGGAGCCTAGGTCCTGTAGAAGAGTTCCATTGGAGGAAATGGGCAGAAGGGAGAAGCAGAGTTCCATACAAGAACACAAATGACACAAGTTGCATATTGATAAAATTATCATCCAACCCCCTCCACCCCCAGAAGAGTAACCTTGACAGATAAGCTTACGCCAAAGTAACAGGCAAATCTGGTAATAGCATCCATTCCAAGTAGTATTTGATTGTGGCCAGCAGAAGGATAGGCAAACTAGAGAATAAGGTGCAAGGTAGGGTATGAGAAGTGATGGGGCTAGAGAGCCTGAGTAGAAAGATGAAAAATAAGAAGAAAACATGAGAGAAGAGAAGGGTGAAGAAAATCCACACTGCCCAAAATAACAGTCCTTCTGACTTATGAATAGGGGAAAATGACAGGAGTATAGGTTGAACCTCTCTTGTCCAGCACCCTCAGGACCTGACCAGAGCTGGATGAGCAAATTTTCTGGATGACAGGAGGTCAATATTTTCTTTCATATTACCAACACTTCCACTGCTTACTGGGCTCTTAAATGACATTGGGGGCAAATTACAGCTAAATAACAACACAAAACATGGAGAGCCAGGACTGGTGGCTGTAACCAAACTGTGAGATTACAGGAAACTTGGCCACACACATGATAAGTGGCTGTCTGGCTAACTAAAATCATGCCAGACTATGGAGTTTGCTGGAAGAGAGAGTTCCAGATTAGAGAGGTTCAATCTGTACTCAGGAAATTGGAATGGGTCATATATCTTGATGAAAGTGAAGACAACTGAATGAGAAGAAAGATGACAATAAGAAAACGTAGAAGAGAATGAAAGAATTTTACTGGCTGTTGTCTATCCCTTTTATTTCCTGTCCTCCAGAAAATATAGATTCTGGACTCTAGCTCTTTTCCCATCTCCATCCTAATCTCAGTGATCAGAAATACCAGTGCCTGCCAACAGCCTTCTACTAGCTCTTCACTGGAACTTACTGGAAGTCCAGATGATGTCCAACGCACTGACTAAATGAGGGGACTTCTAGTTAGAACAATCAGTGTCTCCAAAAGAATGTCACTACATGTTTCTGTGCTATGTAGGTAGTTATTACTATGGGGTAAAGAAGACTATTGTGTACTAGAAGGAGAATCACATAGGCCTGTATTTTTAAAGTCTTATCCAAACATCTCCTGAAGAATATAGGGGAAGATTTTTGGGGCTAAGACAGTGGGCAAATATTGTGAAATATAGGGTGGTCTTGTCTAGAAACTTGGGTATTTTAATTTCTTTTAAGTGTGAATTGAAGTTCTTTTGTCCTTTTCCCTTAGGATTTGCTTCCAAAAATTAGAAACTTAAATACCTAAGTTATGTGGGACAAAATTGCCTTTATCAAGATCAGAGAAGTGGAGTTGAAAGTAATGTGAAAGCAATAAAGAATTCCCTGACATGTGCTATGGGCTTCATATCAAGAGTAAGTTCTAATCACGTCCTATTGTGTGAATTTCTCTACATTTTAAAACAACACATGGAATTGATCTAAAGCATGTATTTACAACCAATTATCCCATTTTTTTCAGACAGCTGTTCTTAGATCAGGGCAATGCATCTTCCCATTTGGCATTTTGGACTAGTCGATCTGTTAGAATAATACTCGAGGTTTCTATTGAGAAAATAGAAACAGCTCTCTTGTGTTCTTATCACATATTTCTCAGTATACTGAGATTTGCTGAACACTTAACACAATATGTAAAAATGATCATACCCAATGTTACCACTATGTAAATCGCTGAAGAGTTTGCTTTATTTTTATGACCCCACATCTTGTTTAATCAGAAAAAAAAAAGTGAACTGCATGTTACTTGTTAACCTGATCCCATTGTGTAAGCTTTTATAACAAGTGAAAATAAAATCAAGACTTTAACTGTTACAAAATTAAACCTTCAACATCAGAGAGTGAAACATTAGAGGAATCATCATTGAGGCCTCTGGTGTGCTTTAAAGGAGATTTTATGGGCTCATACCGAATTATGGGCTGTATTCCGATTTACAGTACGTGGCAGAAATATTTCCTCTGAGCTGAAGGAGGTAATTTTTTATTTTGCTTTTTTTGTTCTTTGCAGGGTTCCTGTCAGTCTCTGATTGCAGGAAGATAACACTTGTTCTGTGTGGAGAAATTCTGGAACAGATAAATTATGATACAATAATAAACTAAACAAGAATACTGGAATTCCTGAATGAAAAAAATAAATCAAAATTAATTACGGCACACTCAGTTATCTTTTGCTTCAAAAAAGCAAAGCTCTTAAACATGTAAGCTGTGTCTACGCCTTTTGAAAGAGGCATGCAAATGAAGGAAATAGAAAATGCAAATGAGGCCCTGATTTACATAGCTGATGCATCATTTTCATATTTTCCTTTTGGAAGAGCTTCTTTTGAAAGAAAAAAGCAGGGTAGATGGAGCTCTTTCGAAAGCAAACCCGATCTTTGAAAGAACCCTTCTTCCTGCAACAAAATAGGAAGAAGGGTTCTTTCGAAGACGAAGCTTACGTTCGAAAGAGCCCGTCTATGCTTCTTTTTTCTTTCAAAAGAAGAATATTCAAATGAGGCACCAGATATGTAAATCAATACCTCATTTGCATTTTTGATTTCCTTCATTTGCATGCCTCTTTTGAAAGAGGAATGCAAGTGAAGACAAAGCTGATTGACTTGTAAAAACGCAGGCCCTATTCAGTGAGGAACTTCAGTGCATGCCAAACTTTTAAACATATGAACAGTCTCATTGAGATCAATGATACTGTTCATCTGCCCAAAGTTAAGCATGTGCTTAATAAACTTGCTGATTTGGGGATATTAATAATTACATGATGTCAGTAGGACCACTTAAAGTTAAGCACATGTTTAAGGGGATAGCACAAAGTTATACAGCTGTGACTACACTAGCAGTGCAATAAAACCTCTCGAGAGGGGATTGCTTCTACCAGTGCAGATACATGGTTTATGTTTGAGAACAACCAGAAGTCCTGTGGCACCTTATAGACTAACAGATATTTTGGAGCATAAGCTTTCATGGGCAAAGACCCGCTTCATCAGATGCTTGGGGGCAGGTATTTCAGAGGGGTATTTAAAGAACAGGGTCCCAGTAGAAGGGAGCCCCAGAGCTGACAAGGTCTGTTCAGTCAAGGTGGAAATTGCCCATTATCAGTAGTATGTATCAATCCTGCAAGCTGCTCCAAATAAGTAGACATGAATGCTCGAGAGACCCCGCTGACTCCAAGGGACCTCTGTATTGGCATAAGGGTCCATACACAGAAATCAGCTGAAAGGATCAGGGCCTGAAGTTTGGCTTTCAGTTTTTCACTTGGGAACTCATACTGATGGCCCCAAATAACTACCAAATAAAACCTAAATGCCTGTTTCAGCTCTTGACTGTTTGACTGGGCACTCTAACTTACTAGGCGTCTCCAAAAAAACGCTACAATGAGAATACAACTTCATAGCTCGTGGATGTAAAAGTAAAGCCACAGTTTGGCATGTGTTTATCTGGCTAATGCTTTGTTTGATTAAAAGAAGCCAAAACACCCTGAGCAGATAGCAGGAGCCTAACAAAGTCTTGACAGAAGGCAATGGATGGCTTTCCTTGATTATTAAATTGATTATTATTATTATTTATTTTATTTTATTATTAAAGTGCTAAGAGCAGGGATAACAAATAAATAGGAATGTAAACGTATCTCACTATTGAGCTATGCAGCCTTGAAAGGACTTGCTTATAACTGGGGCTCCTGTTCATCTGTAGATGACAGAAGAGCATGGCCTTTCTGTACAGCATGGTTACAAGAAGTCTTATATTCCTTAGCATAACAATTCTGCACTATAGACTCCAGTAGGTATTAGAAGCTTATTATAAAAAAAAAGACTCTTGTCTGCTTTTCTCCAACTAATTAGATTGAAAATGAGGAAAAATGTCATTGACAGCAGTTGGTGATGGAGATAATATAATGTACAGTAAAGAGCAGAACTGATAGACAAGCATTTTCTTTCCTCTGCTTTGGAAAGTAATGGTTGTCAATGCCTATGCATTTTCTTGACACACTGTACAATGGTAGTGTTTGTCTTTGGTCTGCAGACCCAGGACATTCAGTATCGATGGGACCTTGTTCAGCTGAGGTAATAATAAGGTGGTCAGTCATGCAACCAAAAGATCAAGTTTAAAGTTAAAATTAAAGAGGAATTCTCAGCACTATTGCGTTTCAGCTTTATGTAAAGACTTCCACGGCTGCTCCCTTTGCCCTTGTCATGGGCATGAAAGGGAGAAGGCAAGGTTGACTTGAAAGCTGTGAAAACCCGAAAGGTAGCCTTGAAATCGACTAGAAAAGGACAAGCCTATCAGGTAACTTAACTGAACAGTAAATACAAAATGAAGACAGATACAAACCCACTACCATTTCTTTTTCAAGAAATTCCATTTTAAATTTAAGCTCTGTTATGAGATTGCATATTAAACTGGGTTTCTTAATGAAACAGTGTTTTGAAGTTGCTGCAATTATCATTATAATTAACATTTACTTCATAGGGCCTCCCGGGCAGCATTTTTTTTCCTTTAATGTATTTTTGCTGACATTTTAATATAACTCTTTTTTACTCTTATAGAGTAAAGAAAATCATCATTTTATGTAGATCTGATTCTGCACCATTGTGTTCCAAGGGAGTTCTGTTGTTACTTCAGTAGGAGCACTGTGAAGGATTGATTTATTCCAGTTTTAGACCCAAGTTTAGTATACATAACTCTTAGTCACTGTAATTGTAGTAGTTTCCCTGAAGCCTTACAATTCCACCATGTATGCAGGCAAAGGATATCTTTTTTTATGGCAGTAATTGTCATTCAAGGGAGCTTCCCCAGCAGGACAGTGGAATTGTGGTGTTCTGAAAAAATACACACAATGAAATAGATATTGATAATCTGAGTTGCACTTCCTTTCCAGCATTTAACAATAGCTTCCATGCTGTCTTAGACATTTTGTCTATTTTACTGAGAGCTGAAATGGATGACTATTATCTTGGTGGAAGAGGATTTTGCTGTAATAACTCATGTGAAGAATAGATGCTTCTAACAATGTAACACACTCTTAGTAATGAACTGAAGTATCAGCATTCAGATCTTGATGCAAAGCCGACTGAAGTCAGTTGAAATCTTTTGACTGACTTCGCTGAGCCTTGAATGCATCCGAGTGATCATCTGGAAATTAAGCAATTGGTGTGCTGGCCTAGAGTTGAATCTGCAACTGAGTCACACTAAGACCAGAGAAAATGTTATGTCAGCTTCAAATCAATTTAAATGCACAATGCTGCATACTTTTACATGTGAGTACTTCTCCTCCTGGGAATAGTCACACTGCAGTTAATGTAGGAGTACCTCAGTGCTACAAACCCATATACTCATTAGTAAGTTACTTAACAGATATTACTTTTTTGAGTACAGTTACTCATGCATGTATGTGTTTCTGGAACCTGGTCTTTGTTGTTATAGTATCTTTCAAATGAAGTGTATCACCTTGCAAATTGTTCTGTGGAGTTAAATGAGTAAATATTTTATTTAGTTAATAAAGTTAATAAATTGGGCAGACAAGTGATTAAAATTAATCACATGGTTAAAAATTAATCACAATGAATCATGTGATTAATCGCAGGGCAGCTGTTTACCTCCATATAGAGGGAGACACACACCAGCTACACCCCGAACACTGGAGCTGCAACTGAGAATACTTTTGCACAAATATTAGAAAGATTGTGTCAAAAACCAGAGATGAGACTGGTATAACTAGTGAGGAGAAAGAGGGGAGAGGAGAAAGTGCAACTACATGAAATATCAATCTCAAAAAGCTCTACTGGATCCCTATCCTTTTCAGGAGCCAGTTCTAAATAAAGCTCCTTTATAAACAAGTTTTTATGAAGGAGCCTTGTTTAGAACTGGCTCCTGAAAAGAACAGGGATGCGCTGGAGTGTTTTGAGGCTGGAATTCATGTAGTTATACTTCGTTGATTTGTGAGAAAGGAACAGTGGTGTTGCATAGTCATTGACTTCTGGAGCACTGAGCTTTTGAGAGGCCGTGGAGAAGGGAAATGAATATATGGATAAGCCTTTCAGCAGTAAAGGTATAGTGGGAGTGGTATGCTTCGGCAAAGCTGAGAAATCAATGATGGACAAAGATGTGGCAAGAGAAGGCGATTCCAGATTTACACCAAGGTTAGATGGCATAGTAGATAGTCCAGTGATTAAGATACGAGCCTAGAATTGGAAGACTTTGGTTTTCCAATAGTGTTTATGATGTTGGGCCACTCACTTAGGAGATGTTTACATGGTGCACTAGTGAAATTCATTGGGGTATAAATTCTGTCTGCTTGCCTGTGTGGACCCTTCCGGCAAACCCCATGTTTTTCTTAGTGTGCATTGATGCAGTACTCTTTGAAGTATGTACAGAGGCAAGTCGTCAATCAGAAGTGAAGTGAAGTTGCCTTCAGAAGTAAAATACAGTGTGGTAGCAATGGAACTCTAACACAACCCTCCCAGAGGTAGAAGTGGCTATAATTTATTCAGAACCAATCTAGACTCAGGACAGACAAAAGTCTGGGAAGAACATTCATTTTCAGTATAAGAATTTCAGCCAACAAATTGGGGGTTAATAAACATGAACTCCATCTCCCCAAGTCATTAACCGATTTTTCGTTCGCTGTTCATTCTGCAAATATGTCCAAATAGTTGTAGCTTCCATTTTATAACCTTCTGCAGCAGGTTCTCTTTTGGCTGTATCTTTGTATATAATTCCTCATTGGTGACCTTCTGCATCCATCCTATTCTCAGAATCTTTCTGTAACAACTCCTTTTGAATGCCAATATTCCTCTTTTCGAATCTTTCGTTATCATCCATGTCTCACATCTGTGCAACATGCTGCTGAATACACACATTTTCAAGACACCCAGCTTCATTCTTAAGCTAATTGCTTTGCTTTTCCAGATCTTATCCATCGCCTTCAAACTCGCTCTTGCTTTCTCTATTCTAGTCACTATTCCCTTCTTACAGTCTAGATTATATGTTATGTTGCTCTCCAGATATGTGAGCTTCTCTACCTTTTCTAGTTCAATACCATCCACACTGATCTTCTTTCCTATTTCCTTATCTCTAAATACCATTGTTTTTGTTTTATCGATGTTCATAATCAGTCCGTACTGCTTCCCTTCTTCATTTAAAACCCACACCATTTTCGCTAGCTTCTCCTCATCTTCCTCAATGATAACTATATCATCTGCGAACCTCAAGTTGTTAATTCTTTTCCTGTGCACAGATATCCCTTCTACCTCTTCCTTGATCTTGTCCAATGCTCTCTCCAGGTGTGCGATGAAGATACTTGGCTTAGATACACATATAAGAGCATCATCCTTGTACAACATAATTTTGTGCTCTGTTTGGCCCATCCTGTTACTATGAATGTGTTGATTTGGCTAAAATTTTTAGAGCTAAATTGGGCAGAAAAAGATGGTAACTCTGCCTGGTAACTGCTCTGTAAGGAAATGGAGCATAAAATAATACCATTGGGAACTACCCTGGAATTTGGGTTAGAGTATAAAAACTTAATCTAAGTAATAAATTGGATAGCAGATCCAAATTTTGCCAACACATGAAAAAGATGGTCCCAGACCATGTGATCAAAGGCCTTTTCGACATCTAAAGAAACTCTGGTTTGTTTAGAATCTCTCAAAGCAGCAATGATGTCACCAGAGCCATTACAAAGGAAGCCTATCTGATTTATGGATGTAATGTGTGTGAGAAACTGTGCTCAGTTCCATAGCAAGAGCTTTAGCTGAAATCTTTGTAGATTAAAGAAATCGTCCTGGAAATACAGTATATTCCAAGATCTTTTTCCAAGTTTAGAAACAACTGAAATTACAGCTTCGCTTGGAGTAGACAGGAGCGTTAGCTCATTCTTGGCCTCACTAAACATGATCAATAGTCTAGGCGTTAAACTTTTAGAGAACTTTGTGTAGACTTCCGTTGGGGACCCATCTGTGCCAGACGTTTTTTATAACCTCCATTTCTGTTACATCTGGAGTCAGTTCTGCAATTTCTAGAGGGGCATCTGAGAGTCAGAGATCTGTGGCGGATACAGTCCACTAAAAAAGCTATTTAGGGCATCTGATTCCCTCTTCAGAAAAATATCGTTTTGAATACAGCTGTTGAAATTGTTTAGTATAAGTTACTGCTACTCTTGCATAGCAGCAGTCTTATTTCTTGTGTTTAATTCTGTACACCAGCAATTTGCCAGGTCTCTCACCAGATTCTCAGTAGATTCACACAGAAGAAAACAAACTCAGGCTTTTAGGGCAGAAATATGTTGTTTTCATATTTTATATTCATTAGAGTTCAGATACTCCCAGGAGAGAGGGCAGACTCATAGTGTACATGCAAGGCCCTACTTTTCTTCACAAGGGTATCAATTTTATGTTCTCTGTATTTCTTTTTACAGGTAACATAAGAGATGAATATGTACCAAAGGGGTAGCCATGTTAGTCTGTATCCACAAAAACAATGAGATGTCCTGTGGCATCTTAGAGGCTAACCAATTTTTTGGAGCATAAGCTTATGTGGGCAAAGACACACTTTGTGAGATGCGCATAGAAAGATGCATCTGGCAAAGCAGGTCTTTCTCCAGGAAAGCTTGTGCTCAAAAAAAATCTGTTAGTCTATAAGGTGCCCCAGGACTTCTCATTCTTCTTATAAGAGATGAAACAGCCTCTGATGAAGGCTTTAAAGGCTTCTTCAAGTGTGGTTGCTGAAGACGCAGTAGGGCCATTTATTTTTGTATATATTGTTTTGTTTAAAAACAAATCAAGCTCCTCAGCTATGTCCACACTAGTGGGTTTTTTCAAAAAAGCCGGGCCTTTTTTGAAAAAAAGCCATGGGGTGTCTACACAGAAAATGTGTCCCACTTTTTCCGGTGGCCCTCTGCCTCTCCCAGATGAGGAAGTGTGCTTTTTCAAAAAAAGAAAAATGTGTAGACACTACAGGGGCCCTTTTTTTCAAAAGAGGAGTCCTCCAGGGTGCCAGCCAGCTTTAACTGGGAGATGATCTGGCCAGCCCAGTCAGAGCTCTATGCTCCCTGTCTCCTGCTGCCCTTAAAGGCACAAGAAGCCCTGGAAACCCCATGGCAGGAAGCTGAGTGCGTGGCAGCAGCAAGGAGATAAGTTGCTCACACACACACCCTCACACCCATGACTTGCAGCTACTGTGATCCAGTGGCTGACAGCCAGCAGCCCGTGACCCCCAGTCATATTAGGTTTTTTTATGAGGAAGTGGCGAAGATTTATTAAGGACTGGGTCTAGAGGTTTGTTTAAAGTCTCCATTACAATAATTATATGATGGTCTGTGTCATTTATATTCATAAAAATGTATGAAAAAATTTGAGATCAGCCTAGTTGGGCCTGTAGAGATTGGCAAACGTGTTTATAGAATTGCCAGTTTCAGCTTTGAGGGCAGTAAATCTATCCTTGCTCTCAGATCTTGCGCTCATAATATTAACATTCAACTTCTTAGTTGTTAGTTTTGCTCATAGATACTTGTCTCTCCATCATTGGGAAGGAAGGAGGATCAGTCTACCTGATCATTGATATATCAGATGAGACATTTAATTATCAGCACCCTCATGATTAACATAAACCAGATGAAATATAAAGATGTTTTGTGAATGAACAAGAAATTGTAAATTTTCCTAAGCAGCATACAGTTTTTGCATAACTAATCAGCAAAATTTATGTTTATAATTTCACCTGTGATCAATAAAACCTTGATACATTAGTCCATAAGGAAGCATGAGCTAATAAAACATATTGCTTTATTAGATAATATATACTTATTAATCAGATTATAGATTTCACTTATTCACACTGATGCTCCTTTCCTATGAGTTAAGAAGTAAATTGATACTAACTCTTCAACCCCAAGGAGAGAAAAAAATAAAGAAAGGGAAATAACATATCAGTATCAGATACTGCCCCCAACTTGTTTAGAGCAATCATATTCAAACTCCGAATGCAACATGTGCATTCCGTACAGTGAGATCATTCCATAGATGTCTCATCTTGTGAGGAAGGAGAGTTTGCAGATTTCTGAGGTATTTTTCTTCCTTCTGAGGGGAACTAAATGACATTATCTTTTCACCATTCTTAATATAGCCCACTGATGGGTATTTAATAATCATTTCCATTCCTTCTTCCTGACCTATTGTTTTGCTTGTTAAAGCCACCCTCATTACAACTGCATCATTGGCATGATCTTGAAAGAGCAGTATTTTAATTGCTGGATTGCACCATAATAGCTTTTTTATTTGCATCTGAATTTCTGCAGTACACTAGGGTCACAACATTCACCAGGATTCTGTGTTGACAACCCTTGTGAATGTTGAATGTTGAATTTCACAAATATGGCAGCCGCCAGCCCTCCCTGCCTGCAGCCCAGCTGTCAGGGCTCCTGGCCCGGAGCCCCGGGGAAGCAGTGGCTGCTGGTGCTCCCTGCACCGGGGCCCCGGGGAAGCTGCTGCCGGCGCTCCTCACTTGGAGCCCCAGGGAAGTGGTGGCTGCCAGTGCTCCTGTCCGGGGCCCCAGTGAAGTGGCAGTCACTGGTACTCCCTTCCCCGGCGGGGAATTGAATTCGTGAACCTTAAGTTTGTGAATGTGAGGACCTGCTGTATAAATTGCTGAGCAATACACTTCAGAAGCATCACAAACAAAGCTTTAGGCCAACCTCTTGGAGTTGGCTAGGGACCATGGACCAGTGTGCCCAATCTGTATCAAAACAA
The DNA here is from genome assembly GCF_033958435.1 of Carettochelys insculpta. Classification (NCBI taxonomy): domain Eukaryota; kingdom Metazoa; phylum Chordata; order Testudines; family Carettochelyidae; genus Carettochelys; species Carettochelys insculpta. The sequence goes on along the minus strand of NC_134140.1, from coordinate 125,468,031 downwards.
AAATCTGCTGGCTGGCCCAATAACTCAGCAGGATAGGGACAAATTTGGAGAGTTTACCTCTTTCTGTTCCCTTAGAAATCCTCACAACTGTAATGTTATTTTGTCTGGAGTGGCTTTTTAGATCAATTAGCATAAATTTTATTAGTCTTGAGACTCTATTTTTTTCCTTTTTAAAGTCATCTACTTCAGGAATTCTGTGTTCTGCCTAACCCATCCATGTGTACAGCTCTTTTTACACTGTGAATCTCAGTCATGATATCTGCATGGTGGAAACTGTTGATTTAATTTCAACCTGGTATTGTACAGCCATCAGCTGTGTTCCATCTGGCTCGGGCTCCATTTTGTTTCTTGGAGAGTGGGAGGCAGATCTGTGGGGTTTTGGTGCTTACAGATTCAGAGAGGAAGATGCAAAGCTAGAGGGTATTTCACTAGCCGGGCAGAATATTTCTTAGGGTTTCATCGTGCATTTTAAGGGATGACGTTTGGCAGTTCCTCAGGGGCTACTTAAGAGCCCAAGCAATCTGTATCCACCTCAGTTGCAGCATCTTCTGGTGTCCAGTTTATAATTCTACTTCAAGATGCATCAAACTATCACCTTCTATGGCATTTTAAATTTGATCTATTAAATATGTGGTTGGTGCTTCTGAGGTTGGTATGTTTAATTCATTTACTTGCATAGCACATTTGTGAGATTCAAATATGTTTATTTTCTGAATAACAAAGCCAACCAACCAAAGGTGGGTGGGCAAAGGGGGCAGCTGCCCTCGGGCTCCAAGATGCTGCCACTACAGCTGAAAATGCAGCAATCCAGACCCTTTGCATTGTCCTTAGACCTCTGAGCGACATGTACTGGGTGAAGTGGAAGGGCTGGCTAAAGGAGGCTAGCTCTTAGCCCTGCCCCTTTTGCCCAATTGCCCCTTCTCCCCCACTTCCAGGGACCAGAGCCAGCCCAGGGCCTGGTGAAATCCGTTGACCACCCTGACTGAAGGCTGAGTTGAGACAAAGTTGCTACTCTGATTCACAGACATTTGATAAGCCATCCAGTCAATCTATTTAGCTGTAATAGGGTAAGGTGAGTGGACATTCTTTATGGTTCTGTTTACAAACAGTTCAGTCAGAGTCTTGGGGAAATTCTTGTTCCTGAGCTCAAGAAGTTCTTTTCACACTGTTCTTATCCTTGAGTGGAGTCTTCTCTTGTTCACTCAGAAGAATAGCCATGTGAAGTTATTGAACTGATCATGCTTGAGAGAACACATTTTGAAGGTGACCTAGGAAACACCAGAAATCTGCCTCCAGTAAATCAAATGAAAAGATAAAAGTGTGTGGCGGGGGGGTAAGAATTAAAGAAATGACAAAATGTCCTTACAGAACACCTGGATCTGAACCTCTTTGGGGACCAAACACAGTGCCAGTGGATTGGTTTCAATCACTCAAGTCCAACAGCTGATTTTGTTGCTGGCTTGAACGGCTCCAGGTCTGTGGAAGTCAGAGAAGTGGCCTGTGGTGAATAGGTCCGTAGTTTCATCCTATTAAAATTGTGTTGTAGGGAATTTGTTGAGCTGAACATTATTTTCCATAATTTCACATAACTGAAAACTCTTCAATAAACCTGCCATGAAAAAAAATCAGTCTAATGATAGAGACTTTCTAATATTGTTTGGATCCTAATTTAATTAAAATGTAGGATTTCAGCTGCCAGGCCACAATAGTGCTTTCCAGTGTCAGTAATCTTGATTTGAGCTGATGCAAGTGCATGTGTTCTACATCTGTATTGGAGAGCTCAGCCCTGACATTCCTTCGTCCCAGGCAATATTTGTGAAAGACAAGAAAAAGAAAGGGTTGGACATGGTTCATACAGATGGGATATTTAGTCAGCTTGGAAATGCTTTCACCATAATTTTAATACTCAGTAACTGGTCCTGACCACCTGTGTTCAGTTTGAACTGATGACTCCTAATCTCGCATCCATTAATGATCTCCTATGCAGAACAAGACCCAGGGGGTGATGTTCAAAAGCACAAAGGATAGGCACCACCAGCTACCTGTCATTTGTGCTTTTGAAAATTTCCACTCAGGCAATAGTCTTATTCCAATTAAAACCCAGTTTAAGTCTCCACAGATGGGATTTTCAGAGGGGCGATGCTCAGCATCATTAAAGGTCTCAATTTTGGCACTTGTCAATTTTGCATACCTTGACCATTGACTTTTGTGGGAGGTGGGGGTCAAATCAGTTGAAAAAATATATGTACCCAAACAGAGCTGCCTTCAAGTATTTTCTGTTGGTACTGAAAAACTGAAAGAAGATCCAAAAATAATCCTGTTGTTAAACTGGCACCTGCAAACAATAAATATGAAAATGTTTTTTTTAAATTTTTGCTGGGCACGTTCCATTCTGTTTTCTTTGTTGCAAAGGAATAATTGGTTGCAAAAGACAAATATTGATGAGATCAGGCTTATTTCATGTCATCTGCTTATCTTATAAGAGACCAATAGAACTGAATAAATACATTCAAAATAATTCTCTGGGTCATTCAAAATGGCAGTTTGGTTGGATCTGGTATGATTGAAACACAAAAAAGTTATAAGTCTAAATCTACTAGGTATTTGAGACCATTTGTCTGGCTGTCAGTCTGTGTGTCTGTCTTGTTTATCCAAGAACTCCTCCTAAAGTGTGAGAGCTAGGTCGACCAAATTTGTTATGCAACTTCCTCTTATCATACCGTAAAGCAGGGTAAGAGTTTGTTTGTGCCAGGGATGTGCCTGGAATGTGATTGTTTCTCATAACACGGAAATGGAGAGCTCTGTGGGCAGGGACAGTTGTACTGTATAATTACCACAGAGGGTCAGCAAGGCATCAGAGATGGGAACTGGGACAGCTATAACCCCATTGCAACTACCGGGGCAGATATGGAGAAAGGGACAGCTATTGAATGTTTATTGAGTTTGTTTGTGCATGGGTGCATGCGTGTCTGTGTGTCTGTCTGTCCCCCAGCCAGAGAACATAACCCCTCCCACTCACCGGTTGCACCCACTGCAGCTGCAGCGACCGTGGACAGGTGCTTCTCAACGCAGTGATAAAAGAGGCCTGGGGTTGTCCTCTCTGCCCAGGGAGGCCTGCATACTGAACCCCTCATCCTCAACCCCATCCCACAGCATTGATATAAATGAAGAAAAACAAAAAAAAAATTAACAACCTAAGCAACAGCCAGATCACTCATCTAGTACTCGTTATTATCAAATTAAATCTGTTGACTTTACGTAAAAATCTTTCAAGTAATATCTACTGCATTAAAAGATGTTTGTCAAGGGACTGTCTCTCGTCTTTTGCCTGTCTTCATGTTGAGTATATTATAGTTCATAAACTTAAATCATATATTTTAATTAAAATAGCATGTTAAATATTTAATCATCATCAACACAGAGGAGAGCAGCAAATATGCATTTTAAACCTGTTTATTACTCAGATAATGGTTATGCAAAATCTGAACTTCTCAAATTTTACCATATGCAAGGCAGCCTCCATTGGGCAATAGGTTGGATATCAGACTCTCGATGTACAGCTTGGGTGCCGATGGCAAAAATCTGTCCTTTACTATGCTACTGTGGTTATATATATGCTACAAGGATCAAAACACAAGTCCAGGCTCACATAAAAGTCAAAAATATTTTTTCAGGAAATGCACAAGGAAGCAGGGTGCCAGATTTTTTTTTCTTTGTCGAAAATATCTCCAGCATCCCAGACAATAGCCACTGGCTTCTTCCCTGAGGACCTGGGAGATTAGCCAATACATTGGAAAGCAATAAGATGACATGTTTAATTGAACAGTCTCAAATTCCAGGTCTGAAAACATTTGAACAATTTACGCAACAGTACAGCCGTGGAAGACCAGATTTTTATAAATATCACCCAACTTAGTGTCACATGAGAATGTACTGAATAGTTTTGGAAAGCGTGATGTCCGGAATTCAAACTAAATGGGAAGAAACTGGAAAATGTGGTGCCTCAGTGACGAATTGCCATTCTCTGTGTAATTCTACATAGCAACGAAATAGATAAATCACAGGAGACACAGTGAAAAATGGCTATGAGAATTTCAGAGTACCACTTGTGAAAGAATAGTCTCCAAAGCAAACATACCTCACCTGCTTGCATTAATGAAATGGGTGCCAAAGAGAATCAGTTACATACTACTTGTCTGCTCCAATAGTCACTCACCAAAAGATCTGGTTTTGGTGGAAAGGATGTGGTGAAGTAGGCTATTGTGCATTCTTTTCAGACAGCTCAGAGATCCAACATTTTAGAAGCTACAGGAGTCCTTTGGCACACATTTTGATAAAACAGCACAAAAGAACAATAGAAAAGCACATGGTCTGATGGGATCATCCCAAATAAGGTAATATGAGCGATCCTATAATGTCAAGGATGGGATTTGTCATGTTATGGCTTACAAGGAAAACCTCACAATTACAGGTTGCACTTCCCTTGTCCAGCACCCTTGGGACCTGATCTGTCCCAAATGAGGGACTCTGCCAGATGAAGGGAGGACCCCAGCCCCACACACACAGACACACACCACCTCCAGCCGTAGCGGTCCCCTTATCTGTGGCCAGCCCCTGGCCTCGCTGGCCCAACAGAGGTCAGCACAAGACCCAGGCTGAGAAGCCAGCTCCAGTCCCTACTGGGCTGCAGGCACAAGCCCTTGCCAGGGAGCTGGCTCCAGCCCCAGCAGGGGAGCTAGCAACAGGGACAAAAGCCCTGGCCTCCCCTGCACAGGGCTGCCCGCCCCCCTGCCTTCTCCCGACACTGGGCTCCTGCAAGCCAGGGCTCCCAACCGCTGGCCCTTTTCCTAACAACCTCCTAGCTGGGAGTCTCTGATCCAGTAATATCTGTGGTCCTGCTGGATGTGCCTGGATGAGAGAATTCCATTTTTGAGCAGTGCAACCTGTACAACATGACTAAGAAGTAGATGAGCAATGGAGCAGCTGAGACAGTTCCAATGCTGTTTTCAGCAATATTGAGCATTAGCCTCTAATCAACTTGAGATACAGAGAGAGAAAAAAGGACAATATCCTGAAGTTGAAGCTGCACTGCAGCACATCTGGAACTATGGCAGTCATTCTTGTGTGTTATGTGAATATTATCAATATACTTACCTGAGACTGAAAACTATTTTTTGACAGTGACTAGTCTTTTTGTTCAGTGTTTGTACAGTGCCTGGCACACTGGGGCTCTGATCCATGGCCGGGCAGATAGGCACCACCACCTGTCAAACAATAATAATATTCTGCACAAAATACCCATTGTGCATGTTATATAAAACTGTAACCAAATATGCTAGCCTGTTCTGTATAATAATGTTTTGTGATTCTGTTGTTCTGGAAATGTTTATACATCCATGAAAGTTAACTATACTGCCTCAAGAACCTGTGTATATATTTTTCATAGACTCATAGAACTGGAAGGAACCTTGAGAGGTCAAGTTCTGTCCCCTGCACTCATGGCAGAACCAAGTCCCATATAGACTACACATTAGGTATTTGTCTAACCTGCTCTTAAAAATTGCCAGTGATAAAGATTCTGCAACCTCCCAAGGCAATTTATTCCAGTGCTTAATCACCCTGACAGTTAGGGTGTGTTTCCTGATGGTCAACCTGTACTTCCCTTGTTGTAATGTAAGCCCATTGTTTCAAGTCCAACCATCAGAACTTAAGGAGAATAATTTTTCTCCCTCCTCCTTGTAATAACTTTTTAGATACTTGAAAGCTGTTGTATCCCATCTCAGTCTTCTCTTCTCCAGACTAAACAACCCAGTTATTTCAACCTTCCCTCACAGGTCATGTCTGCTAAAGCTTAAATCATATTTGTTGCTCTTCTCTGGACTTTCTGTAATTATTCACATCTTTCCTGGCAGATGACACACCACACTGGACACAGTAGTCCAAATGAGGCCTAATCAGCACAGGATAGAGTGGAAGAATTACTTCTCACATCTTGCTTTACTACGCTTGTATTAACACATCCCAGAATGATTGTTGTTGTTGTTGTTTTTTGCAACAGTGTCAATTCGTGACTCATATTTAGCATGTGACCCCTAGATCCCTTTCTGCAGTTCTTCTGCCTAGATGGTCATTTTCCATTTTGTATGTGCGCAGCTGATTGTTCCTTCCTAAGTGGGGTCTTTTGCATTTGCCCTTATTGAGTTTCATCCTGTTTACATTAGACCATTTCTCCAGTTTGTCCAGATCATTCTAAATCATAAATCCTATCCTCCAAAGCACTTCCCACCCCTCCAGCTTGGTATCATCTTCAACCATTATAAATGTACTTTCTGTGCCATTATCTAAATTGTTGATGAGGATATTGAACAGGATCAGTTCCAAAATTTATTCCTATGGAATCCCACTAGTAATATCCCTCCAGCATGATTGTGAACCATTGGTAATTACTCTCCAGGAATGGTTATCCAACCAGTTATACACCTTATAGTAGCCCCGTCTAGGTTGTTTTTCCCTAGTTTACGTATGAGAAGGTCATGAGAGACTGTATCAGATACTTTATTAAAGTCTAGGTATACCATATCTGCCACTTCTTCCTTTGCCACAAGGCTTGTTATCCTATCAAAGAATGCTATCAGGTTGGTCTGATGTGCTTGTTCCTTACAATTCCATGCTTCTACTTATCTTCTTGTTATCTTTTAGATAGTTGTGAATGGATTTCTTAAATATTTTCTTCCTTACCTTACCTGGTACAGAAATCAAGCTGACTGGTCTGTAGTTTCCCGGGTTGTCCTTGTTTCACATTTTATAGATGGCCATTATATGTTCCCTTTTCCAGTCTTCGGGAATATCATCTGTAGTCAAGGACTTTTCAGAGATAAAAGCTGAGTCAGATATCACCTCCATCAGTTCTTTACGTATACTAGGATAGTATTGCACCATGAATAAGTGTTCTTGCCTATACATAAGCTATACAAAAATCTATGCTTAAAAACATTATTAAAGTTGCAAAGCAAAGTACTCAAAAGTTAGAATTAAGGTAGCCATTAATTTCACTTCTTGCACATATAACTCATGATAAAATCTTTAGTTATATGATTATATACTGTTTTTGAACAGCACTCCTGCCTCCTCCAAGACTTTCTGTCTGTATTCTGGGAAAAGAAATAGTAGTTTCATTCTCTAAGTCTCCTGCTCCCCCAGTCTTGAGGTCTGTCTGCATTTTGTTTAATACATGAGTTGTTTTTAAATTCCAATCCATTTTATGGAAGAAAATAATATGTGTAAACCAGGAATTGTAAAGTAATATTACATGGGGATTACTATGCTGGACCTGATCATTGTTTATCTAGTTCAGTATCCAGCCTGTGATAGTGAACAGGTGCCAGATGGTTCAGGGGAAGACACAAAAAAAATCTGATGCTGGACAGTTACGGAATAAACTGATCATAGGGGAAATTCCTTCCTAACATCCATAATTTAATGCTTGGTTTATAATCTGAAGTCAGGGGTTTTATGATTTGTAGAAAGATTCTTTTAGCTCAGTTAGGCCGTGTCTACAGCACCCCTTCCTTTCAGAAAGGGTATTTAAATTACACGGATCAGAACTGGTTAATGAGATGCTGATCTGAATATTCAGCACATCATTAGCATAATGGCAGCCAGTCGTGCTTCAGAAGTGCTGCTTTCAAGATGCAAACTGGCTGTGTAGACACAGGTACTTCGAAATAAACCCCAGACTTCAAAATTCCCTTATTCCCAAAATGAATTGTCCCAATTTGTCAGAAAATCAAACTAGACCACAAAAATGAGTTCTCCACCCATCCAAGAAAAACAGGTAGTCCTTGTTGGGGATTCAGTGGTCAGAAGAACTGAAAGAAGAAGGAACAAGCACACAACAGAACACTTTTCTGTATTTCCAGGGCCATAACACAAGACACTATTCTAAATGTATTAGACTTTTGAAATCACTGGGAAAGGATCCACTGGTAATAGTTCATATCAACACTAACGATAGTGCTTTGGAGGATATCTTGGTGATAATGACTTCAGGGAACTAGGAAGTGGGCTGAGGAAGAATAATGTTGAAACAATCTTATATATGATCCTGCCTATTCAATCAACAAAGAAGGATAAAAGGAAGAATGTTCTGGAAGTGAACTAGTGGCTAGATAAGTGGCTTAGGCTGAAGCCTTTTGGCTTTGTAGTTCATTGATTCACTTTCTGTGGGGAAAAGGCCACTGTTTAGTTTGGATGGCCTCCCCCTCTGTGGACTGGGAACCAATCATTTTGTGTTCAGGCTTGCTTGAGTAGTTAGGAGGTCACTGAACTACTAATAAAAAGAGAGGCGAGAGCATTCTGAGCAATAATGAAGATATTGGGAAGTTAAGTTAAGCAAGCAACCAATGGATATGAAGAGAAAAAAATGACCTGTACAACACTAGTGAGAGGCTGAGTAATAACCAAGAGGAATTGGAAATGCTTATTTATGAGCATAAATTTTATGGTTTTTATTACTGATGATGGGATGATACCTATAATTGCAAAGTTAAAATTAAAAGTCATGACCTATTTAGGAAGGACTGAATGAAAAAAATGGAAGAGGGAGTGGCTTTCTATCAGAAGTGGCATTACTGCTTTCTGAGTCACTGATAACTCGGAAATAAAAGGTCCTGAATGCTTATGATTCAATAATCTAACGGGGCCACCTGCACTCTCAGAAATGGAATGGCTTTGGGAAATGGAATGACCTGACTCCAGCCTGCTCCGCTCCCGCTGCTCCCAGCTGTGTTGCTAATGGGAATGGGCTTGGGGAAAAGGTGTGGGAGCACCCCCTCCACTCGCTGGCAGTGGTAGGTTGCAGACTAAAGTGGCTGGGAGCTGGAGGAATGGAGTGGGCAGGGGCTGGGTTGCTCCACTTTTCGCCACCACTGGTGAGTGCAGGGGCAGACCTGACCCCTGCTGTTGGCTTCAAGCCCCTGCTAATCTCCCTGGAGCATAGGGAAAGGGTGTTTGGGGGAAGGGGTGCATTGGAGGTAGGGAGGGAGCAGAGAAGGGGTGGGAAGAAGCAGGAGGAGGTATGGCCTAGCAGAAATTGAAGGTGGTTGTCCTGGGCCCCACATCATTCTGGTCGGCTCTGTTCTGGGTTCATTCTGGCTTTGGAATATATAAATCTATGAACTGGGTGTGCTTGATATTCTTCAAAGCAGGAGAGGGAGGTTTTTGCTCTGGGCAGTGTTTATGAACAGAATTGTCCTGCAAGGGTTATCATAGAGAAGCCTCCATGTCATCTGGTGCCAAAATATATCTTAGAGTGGGGGATTAGCAATTAAATCATAGAATGCTACGACTGGAAGGGACCTTAAGAGGTCATTGAGTCCAGCCCCCTGCCCTCATCGCAGGACCAAGTACTGTCTAGACCATCCCTGATCGACATTTATCTAACCTGTTCTTAAATATCTCCAGAGATGGAGATTCCACAACCTCCCTAGGCAATTTATTCCAGTGTTTGACCACCCTGACAGTTAGTAACTTTTTCTGAATGTCCAACCTAAACCTCCCTTGCTGCAGTTTAAGTCCATTGCTTCTTGTTCTATCCTCAGAGGCCAAGAAGAATAAGCTTTATCCCTCCTCATGACACCCTTTTAGATACTTGAAAACCACTATCATGTCCCCCCTTAATCTTCTCTTTCCAAACTAAACAAGCCCAATTCTTTCAGCCTTTCTCCATAGGTCATGTTCTCTAGCCCTTTGATTGTTCTTATTGCTCTTTTCTAGACTTTTTCCAATTTCTCCACATCTTTCTTGAAATGCAGTTCCCAGAACTGGACACAATATTCCAACTGAGGCCTACGCAGCGCAGAGTAGAGCAGAAGAATGACTTCTCATGTCTTGTTCACAACACACCTGTTAATGCATCCCAGAATCATGTTTGCTTTTTTGCAACAGCATCACACTGTTGACTCATATTTAACTTGTGGTCCACTATAACCCCTCCATCCCTTTCTGTCATACTCCTTCCTGGACAGTTGGTCTAGGAAGAAGTGGTCTGAAGAAGTTGGTCTGAATAATTGGGTCTGTCCCATGAAAGCTCACCTAATAAATTATTTCGTTAGTCTTTAAAGTGCTACTTGACTGCTTTTTTGTTTTCCTTCCTAGACAGTTGCTTCCCATTTTGTATGTATGAAACTGATTGTGCCTTCCCAAGTGGAGCACTTTGCATTTGTCTTTATTAAACTTCATCCTGTTTACTTCAGACCATTTCTCCAATTTGTCTAGATCATTCTGAATTTTGACCCTATCCTCCAAAGCAGTTGCAACCCCTCCTAGCTTGGTATCATCTACAAACATAATAAGCGTTCTGTCTATGCCAATATCTAAAGCATTGATGAAGATATTGAACAGAACCGGTCCCAATACAGACCCCTGCAGAACCCCACTTGCTATACCTTTCCAGCAGGATTGAGAACCATTAAGAACTACTCTCTGAGTATGGTTATCCAGCCAGTTTTGCACCCACCTTATAGTAGTCCCATCTAAGTTGTATTTGCCTAGTTTCTTGATAAGAATATCATGCAAGACCATATCAAATGCCTTACTAAAATCACATCCACCGCTTCTCCCTTATCCACAAGGCTCATTATCCTATCAAAGGAAGCTATCAGATTGGTTTGACTTGATTTGTTCTTTGCTGCCTGTTCCCTATCAGTTTACCACCTTCCAAGTGTTCACAGATTTCCTTAATTACTTGTTCCATTATGTTTCCTTGCACAGAAGTTAAACTCACTGGTCTGTAGTTCCCTGCATTGTTCTTATTCCACTTTTTATAGATGGGTGCTATATTTGCCTTTTTCCAGTCTTCTGGAATCTCTCCTGTCTCCCATGATTTTCCAAAGATGATAGCTAATGGCTCAGATACCTCCTCCATTAGCTGCTTGAGTATTCTAGGATGCATTTCATCAGGCCCTGGTGACTTGCAGACATCTAACTTTCCTAAGTGATTTTTAACTTGTTCTTTTTTTATTTTACCTTCTAAACCTACCCCTTTCCCACTAGCATTCACTATGTTAGGCATTCCTTCTTCAGACTTCTCAGTGAAAACCGAAACGAAGAAATCATTAAGCATCTCTTCAATTTCCAATTTTCCCGTTACTGTTTCTCCCTCCTCACTGAGCAATGGGCCTACCCTATCCTTGGTCTTCCTCTTGCTTTTAATGTATTTATAAAAAGTCTTCTTGTTTCCCTTTATGCCCGTAGCTAATTTGAGCTCATTTTGTGCCTTTGCCTTTCTAATCTTGCCCCTGCATTCCTGTGTTGTTTGCCTAAATTCATCCTTCGTAATTTGTCCTACTTTCCATTTTTTATATGATTCCTTTTTTATTTTGAGATCACACAAGATCTGCTGGTTAAGCCAAGGCGGTCTTTTGCCATATTTTCTATCTTTCCTTTGCCGAGGAATAGCTTTCTTTTGGGCCCTTAATAATGTCCCTTTGAAAAACTGCCAACTCTCCTCCATTGTTTTTCCCCTCAGCCTTGCTTCCCATGAGACCCTACTTACCAGCTCTCTGAGTTTACCAAAATCCGCCTTCCTGAAATCCATTGTCTCTATTTTGCTGTTCTCCCTTCTACCCTTCCTTAAACTGTGAACTCTATGATTTCATGATCACTTTCACCCAAGCTGCCTTCCACTTTCAGATCCTCAGTCGGTTCCTTCCTATTTGCTAAAATCAAATCTAGGACAGCTCCCCCCCAGTAGGTTTTCCAACCGTCTGAAACAAAAAGTTTTCTCCAGTGCAGTCCAAGAATTTATTGTATAATCTGTGTGTCGCTGTGTTAGTTTACCAACATATACCTGGATAGTTGAAGTCCCCCATTACTACCAAATCCTGGGCCCTGAATGATTTTGTTAGTTGTTTAAAAAAAGCGTCATGCACTTTTTCCATCTGGGTAGGTGGCCTGTAGTAGACTCCTAGCAGGACATCACCCTTGTATTTTACCGTAATCCAGAGGGTCTCAACACATCCATTTCCTATGTCCATGCCCACCTCAGTCCAAGCGTATACATTTTTAATATACAAGGCAACATCACCTCTGTTTTTGCCCTGTTTACCCTTCCTGAGCAAGCTGTATCCTTCCATACCAACATTCCAATCATGTGTATTATCCCACCATGTTTCTGTGATGCCAACAATGTCATGGTTGTATTTATTTATTAGCACTTCCAGTTCTTCCTGCTTATTACCCATGCTTCTTGCATTTGTGTGTGTGTGTGTGTGTATGTATGTGTGTATATATATATAAAACACACTTCAAGAGACTCAGGCGGCTTCCATGCGGATGCAGAGTCACCTACAATGACCGCACTAGCCCACAGGATGGAAAAATGGTTGTAGAGGGACTAAGCTGTTGAAGGATGCTTGCATTATCTGTCCAGCATCCCTGTGGATTCCTGTTCAAAGCTTTATTTGCTTAAGTTCTGTGCAGGAGTGCAATTTCTAGTCTTGTTCTGGAGCTCAGTCTACTTGGGTGTGAATAATATGTTTAACTATAGCTTCAAATAGTATGAAGTAACCATCCAAATAAACGATCTGTAGTAATGTGTATGGTGCAAGTATTATAATCAGTGTGAACAGAGTTGCTACCATTCTTTATGCATGACCATCAGGAAATTGGAAGACATTTGTTCAATGAGGATCAACCCTAACATTAGTGGAATGTACGAAAATGACCCTAGTGTCTTGGGGAGAATGGCATAAGTGGAGCAGGAGCAGCTGAGTGTGCCACCCCTTATTATTAATGCTTATATTAAATTGGAATTTGGAGGTTTCAGCTCAGATGGGATTAGGTACTAAAAATGCTTTATAAGAAATAATCTGTGCCCTGAAGTTATGGTAGACAGACAGGTATATGGCAGAAAGAAACAAAGGCCTAGAGAGGTGAAGTGGCTTGCTCACCATCAAACAAGAAGTCAGTGGTTGGCCCACGAATAGATCCCAGGACTCCTAAGCCACACGGAACACAGCTGATGCCTTGTCTATTGATCATTGTTCCCTGTAAGATGGCAGCTTGGGTGGCCATGTAAGAAAGGTTCAAATGCTTCCCAGGTGATTAACAGAGCACCCACAGCTAGTAACATGTTTTTCTACTGATGGTGCACACACACACATGCCTTAGTGCACTGCACAAGACTTATTCCAAGCATGGACAGAAACATTAGAGGTAACGTTGCTATTGAGCCACATTGCCTTTTGTATGGGTTGATGTAGCCATGCCAGTCCCAGGGTGTTGGCAAGACAAGGAGGATAAGGTAATATCTCTTATTGGACCAGTTCTGGGAAAGGGATTGAGAGTGTCACAACTAACTAGAAGATTGAACATAGTTTAGCATAAGTAGTTAGCACATAGTCAAAAGGACCATTCAAAGTGTTGTTGCCGATTAATATTCTTGTAGTCAATGGACAGAAGGGAATTAGTGGGTTGCAGTTTGTTTTATTAAGACGTAAATTCATTGTCCTTTCTAAGAAATGTGATTTTTAGTATCTAGCAGAATTTTGAATTTAAGTTCCTAGGCTCATCTTTTGTAAGTGTTGAGCAGGTTTTGACTATGAGAACTTATGGGTCAGATACAAAGTGATTATGTTGTGAAAAATGTCCACCTAGAAGCATGTTTTGGTCTTTTATTGTTTGTGATATGATAGTTCTCTAGAGCTATTATAATTGTGCACTTGCCAGCCTAGACACCTGGATCATGGAGACTAAGAAGGGGAAAGTGAAGGGGGATACGTATGAACAGTTTAAAAAGGTACTATCTGGAGTGTGGCGGGGGAGCAGGATGCAGAATACTAAGCTAACATATAACTGTATATGTAACATGTAACTGAATATTCACACATTCTTGGCAGAGTTTTGTTGAAATTACTTTTAAAGCAAATATTTTGGGATCATTTTTACAGGAAATAAATTTCATGGTGATTTTAACTTGTATCTATAAAAAGCTAGAAAGGATATTGAGTAGACAGTTGTGGTCTGGTCAGTGGACCCTGCAGCTGTGTTGGCTTCACAAATGTTTTGCATGTGATGTTCTTGAAGAGCAAACAAGAGGGGGAGGGAGTGAAGTCCCATCATCTTCCAAAACCATGAGAAATTTTTCTTTTTTGTTTTCATGTAATAATTTTATCAAATATGGTTTGCATTTTTTCCATTAAATGTTTGAAATAATTAAAAGAGACTTCAGCTCCAAGAAACAGCTGTTCAGAAAATCAGGCATAAAAAGATCCCAAAAATATTTGCAAAGTGAAATTGCAATTATGTAAATTCCAGCTACTGGAATTGTAAACATGGGGGCCCAGGAGAACAAAACTGGAAAGCTGTCAACTGCATTGTAGAAAAACTCTCATTACAAGGAAAGCTACATTTGGCAAGACCCTTGCTAGCATGGAAATCAGCTCCCTGATATGTACCACTTGTTTCTTCTATTTTAGTATGGAAGTCAAGTGGTTGGAAGTTTCTTTCGTCAATGATTTCCTCTTGTCCACCCTATAATGAACAGCTGTGTAAAGTTGTATAACACCTATTGGAGTGTATATTGGCCAGTATTCAGCTGAGATGAAAAGGGAGACACTTAATCTAATGTTCCTGGATGGCCCAGTGTTTTGTTATACTGTTTTTGAGCAAATACAGAACAATTATTGTTACAGTTTGAGACTGAGCGAACTTTCGTGAACTATTATTACTATGAGACTTTTTGAACCATCGGACTCTAGTAAATTTGAAAAGGCCTGTGTTCAGAATTTATATTTTTTAGTTTCAAAAATCAGCAGCAGCCTAGAACATTGGAAAAATAATTCATACTGACAGATATCTGATTTCATTCTATACCCAGAGAAGTCTATGGGAGTTTGCCTGAGGATTTAAGGACATGGCCTACAAATTCTCATTAATTCTTCCTTGAATCCAAAACTTCTTGTTTTTAACTCTCACTGTCAGAGAGAAGACCAAACTAAAATACTAGATCCAGTCTTCTCTAAACAGTTGATAATCAGATTCACATCTCTTGGCTTGGGCCTCTCTATAGGATAGGACAAAATCTAAAATTAAAGTAAATCAGGATTCAGGTTTAAATCAAATCAGAGCTCATCATTGAAGCCCAACTCCAGCGCATATCAATGTGGAGACATTGTCAGATATTAGCTTGTCACTGGTGCACTATGTATTCTTTGATTTCTGTTCCTGTTTCTTCTTTTGCGCTTCTCTGGAATGGTCTTTGGTTTGTTGTAACCACTTTTACTTGATATGTTTCAAGTTCAAAGTTCTTTATTAATATGTTATTGTGAAAGGTTGTGTCAATTTTTGGAACTCTACTTCCTGTACAATGCAGTAAGTGATGTCTGCAAATATGGAACATGTTGGGAACTGGTGTGATTGTGTTACAAGATGTAGCATTAATTTGGATGGAATATGTGGGCTAACATAACTCACCCACTGTCCAATATTAAACTGTGTTACACAAGGTCCAGGGCTTTGTATTTACAAATCTCATCCTGCTTAGCACAATGGGGACTGGAGCACATGATCTACAAGGAGAGGCTGAGGGATGTGGGCTTAGTTTGTAGAAGAGTGAGGGGTGATTTTGTAGCAGCCTTAAACTTCATGAAGGGGCACTCTAAATATGATGGAGAGAGGCTGTTCTCAGTAGTGACAGATGGCAAAACAAGGAGCAGTGGTCTTAAAGATGGGGAGGTGTAGGTTGGATATGAGGAAAACTATTTCACTAGGAGGGTGGTGAAGCACTGGAATGCTTTACTTAGAGAGGTGGTAGAATCTCCATCCCTACAGGTTTTTCAGTCCTGGTTTGACAAAGTCCTAGCTGGGATGATTTAGTTAGGGTTGATCCTGCTTTAGGCAGCAGACTGGACTTGATGACCTCCTGAGGTCTCTTCCAGCCTTAGGATTCTATGACCAATACAGCATTACAAATCTTTTACTGGTATATTAACGAAAAGAAAGGAAAGCAGTTGAAATATCTGAAATGTAAAACATTAAATAAGGCTTTCATCTGAGCAAGACTTTTTGGTTCCTTTTCCCTTTAGTCTGAGAAAATTTTAGAAGGTTTGACAGTCTTTTAGATGAAATCAAAGATAGTAATTGTCCTTTTGGGGCTAAAAATCCGAAGTTAGTTGGTGTGATCTGGCAAGTTCATTGCTATTGTTACAGTCCAGTCTTAAAAAGAAAAAGCCCCTTTTTTATCGTCTCATAGACGGTATCAAACATGCAAATACACTCATCCCTCATTAAACAAGTACTTCACTTATGAGTACTTGCTTAAATGAGGGACACATTTACTTACCTTAGTTCACTCTACGAGTGAACTCCCCCTGCTAATATGAGGCTAATCCCTTCCCCCTTCCTCCAACCTGCCCTAGTCTGACCCCCGCCCACCCCGCAGCCCCTACCCGTGGCAGTCTGACCCCCCCACCTCTGCTGGCTGGCAGCAACCTGACCCTCCTCACCCCCCACTAGCCCTACGGCAACCTGATCTCCTGCTGGCCCCGCAGGCCTACCCGCGGCAGCCTGACCCCTGTCCTCTGCCGGCCCCGCAGCAGCCTGACCCCCGCCTTCTGCCAGCCCCGTGGCAGCCTGACCCCTTCCCCAGCCACCGGCCCTGTAGACCAGCCCTGTGGCAGTCTGACCTCTGTGCCAGCCCCACGGCCCCAACCCGCAGCAGTCTGAACTCCCCCCTGCCGGTCCCGCAAACTGGCCCCACAGCAGCCTGACCCCCGCCAGCCCAGTAGACCTAACCCACTGCAGCCTGACACCCCCCACTGCTGGACCACACACCCAACCTTCAGCAGCCTGAACCTCCCAACCAGCCACCAGGTTTTAACCCTCCCTCCCACTCATGGCCCTAAACTGCCCCCAGCCTTTGAATGCCCTCCCCACCCCCAAGCCCAAGGTTCACTTACCTTCCAAAAGCAGCGCCACGTGCTGCCCTCCTTCACGAGCTCTATGAACCAATCAGAGACTTCTAAGCGTATTCTAATGATAATTTAGTGTCCCTCTTATGAGTTTTTGCCAGGGAGCACAAAGCTGGGAACCAGTTGTGCTCGTAGAGCGAGGGATGAGTGTAATTGTCATTTCATGTGTTTGGGCAGAGCCGTCCCATCCACAGGACAAGGTGGGGGGGCTGCCCTGGGCCCTATGGATGGGCCAGGGCAGGATGACCTGGGGCAGGGTGTGGCAGGGATAGGAACAGCAGCAGGAGGGTCGCCTCTCTACCCCCACCCCTCGCTCACCATGCGATGCGAGCAGCAGCCTTCTCTGCTGTGAAGCAGCATGGCAGGGACGACATGGCCATCTGTACTTCTGAGCTAGTGTGGGTGGCGTGCTGCCTTCAGAGCTGGGCACCCAGCCAACAGCCAGCACTCTCTGGCCGCACACCTCTGAAGGCAGTGCAGAACTAAGGGTGGCAAAACCCCAGTACCTCCTAAAACAACCTGGTGACCTAAGTCCCCTCTCTGCTGTGCACCTATGCCACTGCCTGACAAGCCCCACACAGAGGCACAGGGCTGCCGCAGAGAGAGATGTCTGTCCCTCAGCAGTGAGTGCCATCTCTGCCTGCCAGCCTGACCCCGGAGCTGCTGCGGCAAGGAGAGAGGTGTGTTCCCCTGCTCCCAGTACTGAGCTGTCCCAGCTGGGGAAGAGAGAGAGAAAGACACTGCCAACACAACACTGAGCTGCTTCGTCTGGGGAAGTGACGCCTTCTCCCCTGACCGGCCCTGGCACAAACCTGCAGCAGCCAGGAAAGAGATGCCCTCCTCCAGGCCAACCCAGCCCCCCGGTATGACCACGTCTATGAAGAGGTGCCTCTTACCTGGCCTGGAGCTACTGCAGTGAGAGAGGGCTGCAGGGGGGAGCCAGTACCTGAAACCCCTCATACTGAACCCCACCTCAGAGCCTGCACCGCAAACCACAGCCCTTCCTCCTGTGCCCCAAATCTCTGTGCCAGCCCTGAGCACGCCCCCACAACCCCCTTATCCCCAGCCCTCATCCTCCGCACCTCTGCCCCAGCCCTGACCACCCCACACACACTCTGAACCCCTCACCCCCACCCCTGTCACAGCTCATCCATGTGCAGAGTTAACTTTGTTATGCTCAATAGGGAGGCGATGTGGACAAGGACATAAAAATATTAGAGGAAACACAGCTTGTGACCCTCCTGCAAACCCCTTTTGGGGTAGGATCCCCAGTCTGAGAAATTCTGGACTGCCTTGGTATTGTAAAAGGTAGAAGCTCCCAGAAGACCAGATTGCATAGACTGTGATGGGTTTTTTGTGGCCGTGTATTTGGTAGGGCTCTAGACATTGGGGACTGTGTCTGCACAACACTACCAAGAGATACTTATGGTTTACAGAAAAGGAAGGTAAGAACTGAGGGGACATGTTGTAAACTGGTGGGAATCAGTGTAGTCAATAAAGCTGTGCTAACTTATACTGGCTGAGGAGCTGGCCTACACAGGTTGAGTCAATTGCCCTTGTCATCTGTGGCAATGTTTCCCAAAATGGTGTTCCGTGGAACCGCGGGGTTCTGCAAAGTGAAGATTAGGGTTCTGCGAGAAAATTCCATTACAATAGCTGACTCCTCTGCTGCTCCCTGCCCTGCTGCCGCTGAAACAGTAGAACTAAATTTAATTGGTTTAACAGCCGGCAGGGTGGTGGTGGGGATCTGGCCGTTAAACCAACTGAATTTAGTTCCAGTATTTCAGTGGCAGCAGGGCAGGGAGCTGCAGAGAGCCCTTCCCTCGCTCTGTTGCCCAAATGGCTGCACCCCTCCAGCGGGCGTGGCTTGGCTCACCCCTGCCAATGGAACACCTCCATGCCAGCCTTCCTTCTGCTGGGCAGACATGGTTGCCCGGTGTAGGCTCCCCAGCCAACGCTATGGATGGGTTAGTCCTGGGGTCCGATTTGGGGCTAACATGGGTGAATCCTGGGGTGGGGGGGCAAGTGTGGGGCTGAGAAGGGTTAAACCTGGGGGGGTGTTGCAGGATGGGGAGGAAACTTGGGGATGAGGGGGGAAATGGGGGGCTGAGGTGGGTAGAGCCTGGAGATGAGGGGTGGATTTGGGGGCCGAGGCATGTAGAACCTGAGAATGGGGTTCTGCAAAATTCTTTTGAGTTTACAAGTGTTCCGTGGCCAAATAAAATTGGGAAACACTGATCTATGGCAAAGTCCAAAGTGGAGCCGAGGCCTCCTTAACACCAAGATGCGTGCCCAGCCACTAGACAGTTCTTCCACATGTGTAAATCCCCACGTGTTGTTTGGAAAATAATATCTCTGTGTAGCTGCAGCTTTTCATTTGGAATCCTCCACCCAGAAGACACCTAAGCTTATGTGCAACAAATCAAGATAAACATTGGGTGTTTGCATTTCAGTGTTTCAGCCACATGCTGTAAGTGATGATTTTGACAGATGCATTTTTCTCTAGGGATTGAATATAGCTTGTCAGATTTAGGTTAGATCTAAATTATCTGAAGTAAAATTCCAAGTCTCCATCCATTAGCCACCCAACCCTTACTGTCTGCTTTGAAAATAACATGATGGGAAATGTGACCCAGTGCTTGGGAATTGAAAGATTGCCAGTTGTACTGTAGTGTTACATTCATTATATCATACCACACACATCTGATAAAGGAAGACATAATGCTGTTGGATAAGTTCTTGTATACAAGAACTCCATAGGTCAAGTAAAAAGAGCTGGTCTTTATTTAATAACTGAGGTATGCAGGTGCTAATATGAACCATATGTTTGTAATGCCAATGCCAAAGGGTATTACACCAGCATGAAAACACTGGTTTGTGTTTGTGAGAGATTTTAAAGGGTTATTTTTATTTATCACAGGGGATAAGCAGTAGTACACAAAACCCACAGAATTCTCTGATCACCGCTTATTATATTTTAGGGCAAGGATTTTTCCTGCTACCCCTCCACTTCTCAGAAGCCCCCTTGTTTTTTTTCTTTCTTTTTTTTTTATTTGAAAAACATCTGCTGGGAGAGGTTGAACTGGAAACAAAACAGCATTAGGTCCTCTCACTGGGCCCTGATCCTGCTCTCATGCAAATCAATGGAGTTTTGCCATTGACACAGACAAGTAATATATCCTATCTATCTCATCTAGGACCTTTATACAGCCTCCAGCACTGACGTATCTGAGGACCTCCCAAAACTATAATGTGTTTACATCATGAGCTGTTTCTCTCACCTCCTCTCTCTTCCCTTTCAGGCTGCAGGAACTGCACTTGCGTTGTTTCCTGTGGTCTTATGGAGAGATGGGTCATTCAGAAAGTGGCTTTTGAATTTTGCCCTGAAGGCACTGAGTGTCATGTGGAAGTGAATTGTGGATTCACAGCAAGAAACAGAGAAGCAAAATGGATTGTAAAGGAGTAACAGAGAACAGAATTTCACCCTGTTTGTGTGTGCATGGAGGAATTTCAGATAACCGAAGCGCGATCAGTCTGGAAGAAGTCATGTTATATCTAAAACGGGCTTACAGCTTTCAGGGGTCCATCTCTCCTAAAAAAAAATATCTGAGATAAACCAGTTTTCCGAAATCTAAAGTGAGTGCAACAGTACTCATAGCCTCCTGGATAGCAGATTTTTGCTACTTGTTTTCATTCCTCGAATGCTCACTTTTTCTATTTCTGTGTTTAAGCTGCTTCTAGCCTTACAGGGACTATTTTATTGTCTGTTTGAGCAGTTGGCTGTCAGTCACTCATAGGTGCCTCAAATTCCACCCTGAAACTGGGCTAAACACAGAATTTCTTTAGGCTTATCCCACCAGTATCCCATATCATTTACCTAAGGAGTTAATTTTCGGGATGCCCTGCTCAACCAGATACCCTGTGAGTAAGGGCAAGTCTACACTAGACCCAAATCCAAGTCTAGATATGAATGCTAACTGGAATCAACTTATCTAAGATCAGCTTATCTGGCCATCCTCACTGAGGGACGTCAATTGGGGAGACTCTCCCGCTGATCTCTCTTACGCCTCATGATAATGAGGAGTACAGGGATTGACTGCCGAGACCTGATAGTTCAATTTTGTGCGTCCCCACTAGGTGCATGAAATTGAATCCCAGAAGATTGACGCTGACTGGGTCCATCTCCCAGTAAGTGTAGATATTCTCTTAGATATGCCGTGATCCAGTGTGAACTTTTACTTTCTGAAGGTTAATTGTGATGCTGCCTCTGTTGTAAATCAGTAGAGAAATTAGTATGTTTAGCAATATCATATGTCAGTCACTGTCAATACAGTAATTACAATGGGTGCCCATCTGGTTATCCATCCAAAAACTGTTTCCCATTGACTTTATGTGGCTGTGCCTTATGCCAGTCAAAAGCTCAGGGTCAAGAGTTGTGAAAAGTAGCTTGTTTTTTAAAAATAGTTGGCGAAGATCAGGTTGTGAAAAGCTCCCAGCCCCCATCAACTCACTTTGTGCAAAAATGAGAGCTGTTAGGTCCTTAGCACTTCTGAGAGTCAGACCATGAGTGATCACCTGCCACAATATGCTCTTTGAGGTATGGGCTGTTTGGTTTGACTGGTTTGGTTTGTACAGTGCCTAGCCCAGTGGGAGCCCAGTCTGAGGCCAGGTCTACACTAGACATGAAAGTCAATTGTAGATATGCAGTTCCAGCTATGGCAATTGAGTAGCTGGAATTGACTTATTTACCATCAGCTTACTTGGCTGTCCTCAATGAGAGAGGTGAATGGGAAAAACTCTCCCATCAACCTCATTTATTCCTTGCAAGACTGAGGTGTTGCAGGGGTCGACTGTTGATTCCTGATAGGTTGATTTTGCATGTCCCCTTTAGATGCATGAAATCAAATCCCAGAAGATTGACCCTGACCAGGTAATTTCTTCTGTGCAAGATAGTATGTTTACTTCATGCAGCTCTTCTTACTAGTTAGCAAAGATACAGATGGGGCAAGTGGGAAGTTAGTATATAATTTTCTGCCCTTTTACCTTTCCTTTTCTTTCTTTTGCCAAAACCGATAGTATTTGACTTCCACGTGGGTTTTGGGAGCCAAGAATGAAATAGCCTTAGAACTCAGGGGTGCGTCTACATTAGGACCTAACTTTGAAGTTAGGTACTACATCGAAGTAGCCAGCAGAGAGTCCACACACATTTTTCCCTTACTTCTAAGTAAGGGAGCCCAACTTTGAAGTCCTTACTCCATTCCTGAGAATGGGGTGGTGCCCTACTTCGAAGTTTAACTTCGAAGTAGGTTGCACATAGAAGCTCTACTTCGAAGTTGCTTACTTCAAAGTTATTTTTGTAGTGTAAACACAGCCAAGAAGTAAGAAGGTATAGAAGTGCTCTAAGCTAGACCACCTGGCACGGGCATACAGAAATATGATTTGGCACCTGGCTGCTATTTGGACATTGACATGTCCCTAACTAGTGTCTGATAGTAATGTGAGAGACTGTGTGAATTATTATAGTGTAAGAGGGCTTTTTGATCACTTGCCCAGTAACAATAAGACTCCACACACATTATACTTTATTTCTGAAATCTGAACAGCAAGAATATTTGAAACTCCTACAGTGTCTAAGTTTTGTTCTTCAGCATTTGAATGGAATGGTGCTTTTAGCTGACACTTTGGATCACAATACCAGAGGGAAAGGACAAACAGGAATAGCAGCCATTATTCTGCTTTCCAACCCTTTCTGGTTTCCTTTATGGGAGAAGTATTCTTTACTGCAGGTGTCATTTTTCGTGGGTACAAATAAGTAATTTTAAAGGGGTGGAGTCTTAAACTTTGGTCCTGTCTGACACACTCAGCATGATTACAAGAATTCAAAACTGAATGATGAGGTGAGCACCTGGGATACAAGTGCTTTTCATTCACTGTAATTGGTAGCGTATGCAAAGACCAACATCCCTAATGAAGATATAATATGTGTTCAGCTTGATGTTTGTTCAGTTTATTCAAACCATCAATGGGAAGATATTTTATTTTTGTGATTTACCTCTGTTCATATCTCCAGATGTAGAGGCAACATCCTTCCATATGGACCAACAATGGTTTGAAACAGTGTTCTCCAGACTTTGCATCTGCCAGCTGTGCTGCTTATTCAGAATCAATGTCTTTCCTTTCCGAAATATAAAAGAGTAAAGAAATGTTTAAATACCTGTATACCTGGCCAGATGAACCTGCACTGAAACACATTATTATAAAGTCTGGCTCTGGGTTTTACAGCAAATAACTATGGTAGTCTTTTTTGCAAAGTGAATGACATTTGCAAAGACAGAGGTGTGCAGTGTTTGCTTCCAAAGCAAGTTCTTTTTGAGTGTTCTCTACTTAAATGAATCGTCTCAGCTGCGTAGGTGAAATGTAGAGGTTACACGGGGGCCACATGTACCCCCCAGCTTCTACAGCTTCCCGGCACTCACTGTCAGTGGCTACGTCTACACGTGAAGCCAACATCGAAATAGCTTATTTCGATGTAGCAACGGCTATTTCGATGAATATCGTCTACACGTCCTCCAGGGCTGGCAACGTCGATGTTCAACTTCAACGTTGCGCGGCACCACATCGAAATAGGCGCTGCAAGGGTACGTCTACACGCCAAAGTAGCACACATCAAAATAAGGGTGCCAGGAACAGCTGCAGACAGGGTCACAGGGCGGACTCAACAGCAAGCCGCTCCCTTAAGGGGCCCCTCCCAGACACAGTTGCACTAAACAACACAAGATACACAGAGCCGACAACTGGTTGCAGATCCTGTGCCTGCAGCATGGATCCC
Source organism: Carettochelys insculpta (assembly GCF_033958435.1). Lineage (NCBI taxonomy): Eukaryota > Metazoa > Chordata > Testudines > Carettochelyidae > Carettochelys > Carettochelys insculpta. The sequence goes on along the minus strand of NC_134140.1, from coordinate 125,444,232 downwards.
CAGCTGCCGCAGCAGCAGCCAGAAGCCCTGGGCTAAGGGCTGCTGCCCGCGGTGACCATAGAGCCCCGCAGGGGCTGGAGAGAGAGCATCTCTCAACCCCCTAGCTGATGGCCGCCATGGAGGACCCGGCAATTTCGATGTTGCGGGACGCGGATCGTCTACACGGTCCCTACTTCGATGTTGAATGTCGAAGTAGGGCGCTATTCCTATCCCCTCATGAGGTTAGCGACTTCAACATCTCACCGCCTAACGTCAAAGTTAACTTTGAAATAGCGCCCGACGCATGTAGCCGCGACGGGCGCTATTTCGAAGTTAGTGCCGCTACTTCAAAGTAGCGTGCACGTGTAGACACAGCTAGTGTGTGCCACTTTCAGTGTGTGCGGGGTAGTCCTGCCTCTCCCCTCCAAGTGGCACAGCCTGACAGCAGCAATGAGATTCATAGCTCATGCTGCTCTCAGGCCAGGCTGCTCCAAGGGAGACGGGGAACTGCCCTGCACTCACTGGAAGTCGTGCGGCACTTCTGCAGGAAGAGACGGGATGTGGGAGGAGCACTGGTAGGAGGGGAGGGGCAAGGCAGTGGAAGTGGTGGTAGGGGAGCACCATAGACTGGGAAGGGGTTGGGTAGGGGCACATGGGTAGTGCCCCCGCTGTAATCCCTGTAACAGACATCTCTGCTCAGATGTGCACATACACACTTTTGGCATCAGTGGCAGAACCCTCTGGATGATCATATGAACAGGTCACATGCTTCCTCATGCATCCAGTTCAGGGTTGTGGTTCCAACTCTTTTTATTTCCCCCATACTGCCATCAACAACATAGTCAGAACTTTCTCTGTCACACTCATTTCATCAGAAGGAAATCTTGTTCTCCAAGCCACAGTGAAGATAATCATTGCCAACTACAGCATCCAATCACAGAATCATAGGGCTGGAAGGGACCTCAGGAGGTCATCTCGTCCAGCCCCCTGCTTCAAGCAGGATCAACCCCCACTAAGTCATCCCAGCCAGGACCTTGTCCAGCTGGGACTTAAAAACCTCAAGGGATGGAGAATCCACCACCTCTCTAGGCAACGCATTCCAATGTTTCACCACCCTCCTGGTGAAGAAGTTTTTCCTAATATCTAACCTACACCTTTCCCTCTTCAGCTTCTGACCATTACTCCTTGTTCTGCCATCTGACACCACTGAGAACAATTTCTCACCCTCCTCTTTAGAGCTCCCCTTCAGGAAGTTGAAGGCTGCTATTAAATCACCTCTAAGTCTTCTCTTCTGTAAACGAAACAAGCCCAAATCCCTCAGCCTATCCTCATAGGTCTTGCGCTCCAGACCCTTAATCATTTTTGTTGCCCTTCGCTGAACCTGCTCTAGCAAATCCACATCTTTTTTATACTGGGGGGCCTAAAACTGGACACAATATTCCAGATGTGGCCTCACCAGTACCGAATAAAGAGGAATAACTAGTTCCCTAGATCTGCTCGAAATGCTCCTCCTAATGCACCCCAGTATGCCGTTAGCTTTCTTGGCTACAAGGGCACACTGTTTACTCATATCCAGCCTTTCATCCACCATAACCCCTAGGTCCCTTTCCATCCTACTGCTGCTGAGCCAGTCGGTCCCCAGTCTGTAACAATGTTTGGGATTCTTCCACCCCAGGTGCAAGACTCTACACTTCTCCCTATTGAACCTCATCAGATTTCTTTTGGCCCAGTCCTCCAATTTATCCAGGTTCCTCTGGATTCTCTCTCTACCCTCCAATGTATCTACCTCTCCGCCTAGTTTTGTGTCATCTGCAAACTTGCTGAGGGTGCAACCCAGTCCCTCATCCAGGTCATTAATAAAGATGTTGAATAACACCGGCCCCAGAACCAAACCTTACGGCACTACGCTTGAAATAGACTGCCATCCAGATATTGAGCCATTGACCACTACCCATTGGGCCCGCCCATCAAGCCAGCTTATAGTCCAAGGATCCAATCCATATTTCCTTAACTTATGGACAAGAATGTTGTGGGAGACTGTATCAAAAGCCTTGCTGAAGTCAAGGTATATCACATCCACTGACTTCCTCATGTCCACAGAGCTTGTTACGTCGTCATAGAAGTTGATCAGATCGGTGAAGCAGGACTTGCCCCTGGTGAATCCATGTTGGCTACTTTTGATCACTTTCCCCTCTTCCAAGTGATTCAAAATGGATTCCTTGAGGATTCCCTCCATTATTTTCCCAGGGATTGAGGTAAGGCTGACGGGTCTATAGTTCCCTGGATTGTCCTTCTTTCCTTTTTTAAAGATGGGCACGAAATTTGCCTTCTTCCAGTCATCGGGTATCTCCCCCGATTTCCAAGAGTCTTCAAGGATAATGGCCAAAGGTTCAACTATGACCTCTGCCAATTCCCTTAGTACCCTGGGTTGCATTAATTTCCAGACCCAGTAGAAAAGACCTGCCTGTGGCCAGCATGGGGCTTGAACCCATGACCTTGGCATTATTAGCACCATGCTCTGACCAACTGAGCTAGCTGGCCAGTTATTTGTATGTGTTTGGCCTGCTATAATTTCCCTGCTATGATCATCTCAGCAATTCTTGGAGCCATTTCCTGAGGCTGCCAGGAAGAAAATAACAGTGATTGGCACCTGAAAGCCAGAAGTTAGTGAAGCATGTCTTTTTTGGCCATAGTGTGCCTTTGGCACTGACACTAGCCCTATTGCCCAGTGCTATGACAATGAACGTTATCATAACTAAAAATGTCTGGTCTTCCACAACACCTAGCTGTATCAGGATAAAGGAGAACACACAAAAATGCCTTTCATTTCTTCAGTCTTTTAATTGTGAGAGAAGACTTGGGAACAGTTGGGAGAATACATCAACAGGTTGAACCTCTTGAGTCCAGCACACTCTCGTCCAGCAACATCCATAATCTGGCATGATTTTAGTTAGCCGGATAACAACTTATCATGAGTGTGGCCAAGTTTCCTGTGATCCCATAAAGTTTGTTTACAGCCACCAGTCTTGGCTTTCAGTTGTCTGTGCTGTTATTTAGCTGTAATTTATCCCATAAGTGTCTTCTAAGAGCCCAGTGAGCAGTGGAAGTGTTGGTAATACTGCTAGACAATATTGACCTCCCATAGTTTAGCAAATTCTTTCGTTAGGCACTGGTGAGATCCCAAGGGTGCCAGATGAGAGAGATTTAACCTGTAGCTCATTGGACCATGAAAGGACTTTGGAAATTTTAGAAACCAAGCTTTGTATCAATCTATTTCTTCCTCCTGTGAAAGAGAAAGTAACTCAGATTCTGATAATGCTACTGTAGCATGTTTATCAATTAGAAGGGATGAAAACATTCAAGTCTTCAGTTCTAGAAAGACTCTAGAAGTCATGTTTTCAGCATTTTGTGCCTGTATATTTTCATCATCTGGGCAAAGACAATATTTGTGTGTATGGCTTAACTCAGACTTACAGTATCCAACCTGAATGGTCAATGAAAGACTTAATTTTGCAGTTAGTCTTGTGAAAACGAGTAACAAGTGTAATCTGTTTGCTCCAAAATAGTACATCTGGGTCAGATTCTGATCTCGCTTACACGATCCAGTGGAGTTGATTTGGATTCACAACAATGTAAATGGAATCAGAATCTGATGGTAAGTGTAAAAATATGAGCCCCATAGAAAAGACTCTTTGGTTCCCTGACACATTCCTTTTCTGTGATTTGAGCATGATGTTTCCTGTGTGCTTTCTTTGAATTTCCTATCTTGTCATAGTGAGCCAAACGATAAGGCAGGACAAGGCCCACATGCTGTTGAAAGTTCACAGCTGAGATCATCTGTTCCTACATATATATCTCTTAGCTCTGACAGTGGAACATTCAGTTCATGGCCAACTTTTCCACAATATCTATCTCAAAAACATGGTCCTGACGTCCATCTGTATTGAAAATATCTGTAGTATGCTGTGTCAGTCATGATAAATTAACATATTTGTGCTTCATTTCCAGAGTTTAACAAATTTTATTTTTGTCACACAAACCTTTCATAAGATGGAGCAGGCAGAAAAGTGGGAAGTATTTTTTTACTAGTCTACATAATTTTACTTTAGTTTTTGCCTCTACTTCTCCTTTTCTGAATAGTAACAGAGAGGGAGCTGTGCTAGTCTATATACAATCAAAACAAACAAGCAGTCAAGTAGCACTTTAAATACTAACAAAATAATTTATTAGGTGAGCTTTCGTGGGACAGACCCACTTCTTCAGACCATAGCCAGACCAGAACAGACTCAACATTTAAGGCACAGAGAACCAAAAACAGTAATCAAAGTTGACAAATCAGAAAAAAATTATCAAGGTGAGCAAATCAGAGAGCAGAGGCGGGGGGGGGGAGTCAAGAATTAGATTAAGCCAAGTATGCCAAAGAGCCCTTATAATGTCCCAGTAAATCTGTACCCCGGTTCAAACCACATGTTAATGTGTTGAATTTGAATATGAAAGAGAGTTCAGCAGCTTCTCTTTCTAAAGCAGACGGAAAATTCTTCTTCAATAAGATGCAAACACTTAAGTCATTAACAGAATGGCCCACTCCATTAAAATGTATACTAACTGGTTTGTGGATCAGGAATGTTTTGATGTCTGTTTTGTCTCCTTTTCTGTGTTTCTTGCTATTTAGTTAGCCTTCATTCAATATGATCAAGGTATCAGTTTGTCATGTCCCTGTTCGTGGAACTTATGTATTCAAATATAAAGATTTCCAAAACAGTTGATTCGCAACTTCTACCTTTGACCATCAATTTCTTGGGACTTGTGGCTAATACTTACCACTTTAATGGAACCACCGTCTTATCATTTTGGAGAGTAGTTACGATACTACTTTCTCTGAAAACTGCTTACCTGGTGGCACGAAGTCAGGAGGCTCAATGATCTTTGTGGACTGATGTCTGGGAACCTCTTCTGCTAGTATTTTCCCTCAGACTCTGCAGTTCACAGAGAGTAGCCAGAGTATGCAACTTATTTGTGAAAAGAGCTCTGAGCTGTTGCCAAATTAAGAATAAACTTTGCTGTTCATTCCAGTAAATATTGCATATAATGCCAACAGGGGTGTGTATTCTATTGTAGAACCTGTTTATCTGAGACTATATAACATTCCAATCCATGAAATAATGTATGCACCACCGTAATTTTCATTTTCTCTAGATCCTACCAGTTTTCATGCTCAGTTTACATGTGCACCTGAGGAGTTTAGGGCTTGCTTCCTAATTATGTAACTACTCAAAGAACTATTTCTGGTCAGTTACATATCCATCTCAGTGCCCTATGTGAAATATTTAGATATCTCAGTTGACAGGTTCTCCACAGGAAAACATAGCACAGTTCACACTCAATATTGTCTTTGAGTCTCAGCAAAGAACTAAACAGTTCAAAGACCTCCCTGGAGATACCTGGAGTGAAGTAAGTTTGTGAGGTATTGTACAACTGCAGATAGAGGAGTTGGTTCTACTAGGCTGTTAATTCAGCAGTTACCAATACCAGCATTTGCTCATGAAAGAAAAGAAAATGGAAAAGCTGGACCTCACTAAAAATGAGATCTGCAAAAGTGAGTTGAAATGTCCAGGGTAAATATATAGCGGAACAAAGGCATGCATAACTTGCTAGCTTATGTTCTAACGTTTCTAGAAAAACAGATGTTGGCCAAACAGTATTTTTCACAAAAGGATCTCAGATCAAAATGTTGATGCCTTAGTTATGCACTCAGCTAGAGCCATTAAGTGAAATTCTTCTCTCAGCTACACCCGTGCACCCCACGGAGTTCAATGGGGCCTACAGCTGCAACTCAGAGGGCAGTTTGGCCCTATAATGTTGAGCGTCACTTTCTAGTTTGGTTTTCCACCTATTTAAAAGTTAATTTGGAAAACAGCTGATAAAAATATCACATCTTTACTTTTCCTTTTATTTATTCACATCTAATATGCTAACCCTTTTTCCCGGTCATTTGGGGCCAGATTTTTCCATCCGAAGTCATTGCTTTTAGTGGAATCATGCTCAGTTTTTCCAGGAATGAATTTGGCTCTTACACTCAATTCGAAATAAGGGTGGCAGATTTTAAGGTTCACAGGATCAGACTTTCTGGGTCTTGTTTCTCCTCAATTGGGAGAAATGAAATGAAAGGGGGAATGAGCTTTATTCCTGAAAAAGCAGCAGTCAGGAGAGAAGGAATGGTCTCTCACAACGATCCTTTCCTCTCCCCGACAAAACACATACCCTAATGAGCTGTGAGTGGAGAGACGAGACAACACTTGGCCCTGGAAAAGAAAAAGGAAGATGAATATTGCTCTAAAGCAGGGGTCAGCAACCCCTGGCACAGGTGCCAAGAGTGGCACATGAGCTGATTTTCATCAACAGATGGGGCGGGTGCTCAGTCCCGGCCCTCCACCCCCCATGCAGCTTGCTCAAAGCAATGTTTCCTGTGGGTTAACAAAAGACCAGCTAAAGCAACCAACCACCACCTAACCAGCAAAGCTCTGCAAATTATGTAAGTTATTTCAAGGTATGGCTCCATTGTAGCCCTAGCCTAAGTATTTCTAGAAGGGAAATAAGCATCTAGCTTACCTTGGCCCTCGATTTATCAGGTTATACTGACTACTCGGGCCGTCTTAAATAGCTAGGCTATTTTTTCTCATTCTGCGTAATCCTCTATATTGCTTGGTCACCTTGGCTACGTCTACACGTGCACCCAACTTCGAAATAGCTTATTTCGATGTTGCGACATCGAAATAGGCTATTTCGATGAATAACGTCTACACGTCCTCCAGGGCTGGCAACGTCGATGTTCAACTTCGACGTTGCTCAGCCCCAACATCGAAATAGGCGCAGCGAGGGAACGTCTACACGCCAAAGTAGCACACATCGAAATAAGGGAGCCAGGCACGGCTGCAGACAGGGTCACGGGGCGGACTCAACAGCAAGTCGCTCCCTTAAAGGGCCCCTCCCAGACACACTTTCATTAAACAGTGCAAGATACACAGAGCCAACAACTAGTTGCAGACCCTGTATATGCAGCACGGACCCCCAGCTGCAGCAGCAGCAGCCAGAAGCCCTGGGCTAAGGGCTGCTGCCCACGGTGACCACAGAGCCCCGCAAGGGCTGGAGAGAGAGTATCTCTCAACCCCCCAGCTGATGGCCGCCATGGAGGACCCCGCTATTTCGATGTTGCGGGACGCGGATCGTCTACACGTCCCTACTTCGATGTTGAACGTCGAAGTAGGGCGCTATTCCCATCCGCTCATGGGGTTAGCGACTTCGACGTCTCGCCGCCTAACGTCGATTTCAACTTCGAAATAGCGCCCAACATGTGTAGACGTGACGGGCGCTATTTCGAAGTTACTGCCGCTACTTCGAAGTAGCGTGCACGTGTAGACGCAGCCCTTGTGGACTGTTTTCTGTTAATCCTGCACAGTCTGTCAGGTGGGTCTCTTGGCCGGGTTCTGTGAGAGTCTGCTGATATTTTATTTGGGGAAACATCCTGAGGAGCCTGGTGAAAGGTGCATGTCCGTGTCATGGCTTGGAAAAGAGGCACAGGGATGGAGTACTTCTGTACTTCAGTGATCCCTGGCTTCCACAGCAGCCCTTTGGGGGCCATTAATAACCAGTGTAACTTAGAATGGCCCACAGGGTGCTCCAGTTTGTGTAATGGGAGGGTCCCAGAAGTCGGGGTATAGGAGGAAGGCATGAAGTCACCTTTGCTCCCTCTGTTCCCCTGAAATGTGCCCAGCACAAGTTAGCCCGTCTGCAGGCCCAAGCTGTAATAAACTGCTGAACTCACATGACAGAATTTAATTCCCTAAGGACATTCTCATATTAGATCCAGCTTGTGTATTGCTTGTAAAACAACTAATGCTTCATCTGGAAGCTACCCATTCATTTGGTGTTTTCTCTTAAAATGTCCAGGTTGTTATTCAATATGTGGAAGGGCTTAAAATAACCACACTAATGTTATAAACACCAGCAGTTCTGCAGTATCAGAACCAGCAGGGCTGGAAATATTTTGGGGTGGGGTGGTTGAATTGTGGCTCACCCATTAGTTTTGTTCAATTCATCACCCCAGGTTGGTGTCACTTATAAGGTTGCCAGCTGTGCCAGACTGGATGCCGTTGCTGCAAATAACATCTGGTGTGGGAGAGTTGGCAACACTAGCCACAGATAGTGGCAGCTGCAGAGCCCCAGACTGGTGGTAGGACCCCAAGTAGCAGCAGAGTCTCCAGGGCTGGTGGTGAACTGCAGAGCTTGCAGGCTCACGGGAGCAGCATTTCGGGATGGCAGGTGAGGGGGCCATTGCATCCTCATTAGGGAGTGAGGGAAAAGTACAGAGCTTGTGTGAATGACTCCTCTGCCCCTTGCCCTCACCAGGTGGGTCTGAGAGGCACGCATGCAAGCTGTGTACTTTCCCCTCACTCCCTGATAGTCAGGGGAACAGCAGGAAGAGCAGGCAGCATCCTGGTACTCACAGCTGCAGCCTCCCTGCACTCCCAAAATGACACACTTGCTGGTGATGGCAGACAGCGAGACCTTGGTGGGGCAGGGACAGAGGGATCCCAGGAGTGGCAGAACGAGCCATGGGTCAGCAGTGAAAGTGGGTCCTGGGCAGCTGGGTGCAAAACCTGGCAGTACTATAGCACCACCCCCGCACTCCTATTTCCTGCCCCGTGATCACAACACAAGCAAATAATTGCTTAATCAAAATAAGAATCAGTTTTATAGCGGTGAAGTCGTCTCCATGTTAGGATTTGACCTTAGAATAATTTTGAACTGATATTGAGAGGAGCTATCTATACTTGTTTGTGTGGCACTCCATTCCTGACAGTTAGAAATACTTTTCAGTCCATGCTGAACTCTTTCCTCACACATTAGCTATCAGATTGGCCCTGTGAAACTAAATGATTGCATGATCATTAAATGAAAAGCACCCACGTTAATTAAGTACACGTTGTGGCCACTGGACACAGTTTATAGCTTGTTTATAAAATAATATTACAACCAGCTCATAATGACAGAAGATGTGCTATAAATGGCCATTTTATTACCCCTCTGTACCATTTATAGCTCGGTGGTTTGAGCATTGGCCTGCTAAACCCAGGATTGCAAATTTGCTCCTGGAGGAGGCCATTTAGGGGTCTGGGGCAAATAGATTTAAAAAAAATGTCTTAGATGGTGCTTGGTCCTGCCAAGAGGGCAGGGGACTGGACTAGATGACCTCCCAAGGTCCCTTCCAGCTCTATGAGCTGGTTATCTCCATATTTATTTTCACATGAAAAGAAGGGACTTAAGTACTTTAGGGAAACAGCCCTTCCCCCATTTTATCCCTGTGTTATTCCCTCTCTTCCAGTAACACTCTGTAGCACCATAAAAAGTCTCCATTTTGAAAAGCTGCTCCAATTCTACCCTCAACGGCCCCAGCTGATGATAATTTTGCTTCATGCTATCACTTAATCTTGCTAATACAGTGCGCTTACAGTGGAGCTCTGGAAGTTACACATGGAGTACATTCTTTGGATTCTGCTTTGTTTTATCATTGCAGAACAGGCAGCCCACAAAGTTTTCTATTATTGCACCTGAATAAATAGTGCTCTATATTTCACCCATTGAGGTCAATTCATATGTCTTGCAAGGGAGGCATTCTTCAGCTCTTTTCCTCTTGCGTCTACCAAATAACAAGAGGATCCACACCCAGGCCATCTGAGCAGATGTCAAAAAGTGTGTGTTTTTGATTCTTATCTTGAAAGGCCAGCTGCTGGCCACCAGTAGTTTTATACACAGTGATATTTTTCTAGCAAGCAGGAAGAGCCTAGATCTATGCAGTTCACAATTACAACTATCAGCATAGTTTCAAAAGCAGAGACTGCCAAATTCTTTAAATATTTTAATTTCATTGTAATGCATAATAACAGGTGTATAGTGGAGTTGCCAGTTTCTGTATGCTGGCTAGGGGAGTGAATTGTTGTTTGCCAAAAGGGAATGGTATTTAATCGATATTTTAGGATGGAAATTGATAATGGCCAAATGCACAAATCTCAGCTTTTTAAAAAGATTTGTTGCTTATTATCATTTCCACATGACCCCCTGGAGTGGGGGAGAAAAATACCTTACATACAAGTTATTCACAAACTGCCCAAAGTGGCCTGAAATGTGGATTTTTTTTTTTCAAAATATGTTTTTCACATTGTTCTTGCTGCCTGGTCTGCTGCTTGTTTGACTTAGTTCCCTTCTCTAGGGACTGTCGTATTATGAGGGTGAGGAGGGAGTGAACCCATCATTCAGTTCCACCATAAGTGCAGAACAAATGCATTCTTTTCTTTAGGACACTAAGCAAACACAAAAGTCTGATTTCCATGGTCTTGGCAGCTGAACTTTTTAGGGCTTACATGGTGTGACTACTGCTGAGCTGAAGTCTGATTTAGGAGCCAGACATTTCATTGCTCCCATGGAGGCTAGACATTTTTGCTGGTTAGGACGCGTTGCCAAAACCCAAACATGAAATCACACCTCTTCTACATCCATGCTAAGTCCAGGATCTTCCAATAATTGTGTTCTAATGACTCAAATGTTCATGCTTGGGCAAAACTCTAATGTAAAACTGTTATCAGATCTCACAACCAGTATAGCTAAAAGGGAAATAGAGGTGTGTTGAGCAAGATGAGGTAGGTTGTCTGATGGGCAGAACCTCACATCTCAGGTGGGTCTCATTTTCTATCAAATCAATTAATAAAGGGTCAAATATTACTTACAGATTGTGATCCACTTTACTATTTCCCGTAATTTTCTCTTCCCCTTGTTTGTTTAGCCTTCCTGACACCCACCTACCCTATATGGATCCTGATACGAGGACTAGCTTGTTAGTCTTTTCTTTTTTAAATTAAAATCAAACTTAATTTTCATTTCTATTATGGTATTTGCCTGGCAAATCTCATAGTCCCTGGAGAAAAACACTGGATCAAAGGGGTGATAGCACATTCCAAACAAATTGGCAAACCCTGCCCCCAAAGAATTTATCCCTAAAAATTTTCAGTGTCCTCCTGTTGCAATTTTTTGCTTTCAAATTCTTTGCACTGGAGATCTGTTACACGAGTATTCTCTTTGTCAATATTGGTGTAATCTCACTACAGAGTTCCTGAGTATTACCTCAGTAGCAGAGTTCCCTGCTAAGTAGCTTCTTCCCAGATGTTCTCTGTAAAGTGTCATCCACCCATGAAGGCCATGGATGAAATCAAACAACCATATGGCAGCTGAGTCCTAATCCTATCCTCAACAGAGTGTAACAGAATGGTGTCCCTTCCAAACTCCCAGAGTTTGGAGAAGTGAATCGGGAGGGGCCAAGGGATCTGTGTGTTGATGCATCCTATAAGCCGTGGCTACACTAGCTGGCTATTTCGAAATAGCCGTGCCAACTTCGAAATAGTGCCTGCTGTGTCTACATGTGCCGAGCGCTATTTCGAAGTTGAAATCGACGTAAGGCGGTGAGACGTCGAAGTCACTATCCTCATTAGGAGATGGGAATAGCGCCCTACTTCGGCGTTGAACGTCGAAGTAGGGCACGTGTAGACGATCCGCGTCCCGCAACATCGAAATAGCAGGGTCCTCCATGGTGGCCATCAGCTGAGCGGTTGAGAGACACTCTCTCCAGCCCCTGAGCTCTATGGTCGCCGCATGCAGCAGCCCCTTAAAGCTCCCCCCGCCCCGAGTTCCTGTGCAGGAAGCTGAGAGCACATGCAGGCAGCGGCACTGCCATGTGCCCAGCCTGCACATCCTCACCAGCCCCAGCCCAACACCCAGCACCCATGGCATCTAGCCAGCCCCCCAAGCACCCACAGGACACCCTCCCCCAGGGGACCCAGGGCTCCCAGCCTGCCAGCCAGCAGGGGAAGAGGCAGCGGGGCCCCTCCTGGACGGAGGCTGAGATCCAGGACCTGCTGGGGCTCTGGGGCGAGGAGGAGGTGCTCCAGGTAATGGGGAGCAAGAGGCGGAATGTGGATGTGTTCGCTCAGCTGGCCGAGGGCCTGGCTGCCCGGGGTCACCCTGCCTGCACTCCTGACCACGTCAGGAGTAAGGTAAAGGACCTGCGGCAGGGTTACACCTGGGCCTGGGACACGGCCAGCCAATCTGGGGCCGCCCCCGCCGCTTGCCCATTTTACAGGGAGCTCAGGGCCATCCTGGGCCCCCGGTACACCTCCTTCCCCCCAGCCACCCTTGACACCTCGGGCAACGAGCCCCAGCAGGCCCCAGAGATGGAGTCCACCCTGGAGGCCAGCCCTGCACCCCAGGGGCCCCCCCAGGAGCCCATCCCAGGACACCGGAGGAGGAGGAGGAGTCCTCCAGCGACGGGGGGCTCCAAATCGCCCTCCCCTCCCACAGCTCCAGCAGGGCATCTGCCCGATGGGTGTCCCCCAACCATGGGAGCGGACTGTCAGGTATGTACCCCCCTGGTGCACACCCCCAGGGTTAAGGTGCGGGGACAAGAGACATGACCAGGGCCCTCCACACACCCAGATGACCATGGCCCTGAGGACAGCAGTGGCATGTCCCTCAGAAGAGTCCATCAGCCCCTGCCCCCCAGCAGGACAGCACCATGCCCCATCCCTGGGGATGGGGAGAGCGGAACCTAGGGTCCCCCGTGGGTGGGGGTTGGACACCCATCATCAGCAGCAGCATCTCCGGGGGACGGGGATGGGGAATGAGCAGCAGAGGGGTGGGGGAACAAGGGCCACAGGTCAGGACCCAGACTAACGGCTGTCTCCACTCTTCTTCCCCCCTCTGTTCCACATCTGCACCATCGGAGGGCCCGGAGAGCACCGGCACGGTGTCTGTGGTCCCGGACAGCCCACCGGGGCCATCCCACCAGGCCAGCCCCTCGGCAGAGCACGGACCAGCCCCAGGACGAGCCCAACAGCGGCGGAGCCATCCGCGGCCATCCACAGACCCCCAGCTGCTCTCCACCCTCCGGCGTCAGCTGGAGGTGTCCGAGCAGTGCCTGCTGGTGGAGGAGCAGCGGCTCGATCTCCAGGAGTGAGCGCTGGCCTGGCGCCAGGAGGCTTGGGGGGCCTTCATGCGCACCTTCGAGGACATCGTGTGGCACTTGGTCCCCCCTGCCGCTCAGCCTGCCACTCCGCCTGCCATCCCTCCACCATCCGCCGTCCTGGGGCTTGCCGCCAAGGGGGACCATGGGCCTCTGGACACCGCCTGGCCCTATCTGCTGGTTCTCCCAGCCCCCACCCAGCCTCAACAGGGCCTCTGGCCGAGACGTGGGTTGTGCCCCCCCACACCAGGCGCAGGACAATAGGGGGTGTGTGGCCGAGGACATTGCCCCCGAAGACCCCCTCCTTTGGATATATTCCACCCATCGTTGTAAATAGTTTTTGTTCTACCCCTGTTTTGTACCTGCCCCCCCATGTACGTAGTTCCCCCCTTGTCCTTTTAATAATTAATACAGGTTGCATGGTTTTGTTTAAAAAAAAAATTCCAACAATTGCACAGAAGTGTGGGGGGGGTGTGCTCTCGGGTTCTCTGTGGTGTGAGCGTGGGGGCAGGGAGTGTTGTGGAGGATGCGGGGGTGCAGTGGGTGACTCACCTGCAGCTGGCCGTGCCAGTGTTCACCCCACAGCCTGGTAAAAATGGGCCCGCAGGGCCTCCCGGACTCGGATCCCCTCAGGGTTGACCTGGCGACTGGGGGCAGCGGGTGGCTGGACGTCGGCCCTGCCAGCCTCCACAGCCCAGCCCAGGAAGAAGGCCTCTCCCTTGCTCTCCACCAGGTTGTGGAGTGCGCTGCATGTGCCTACAGCCTGGGAGATGTTGGTGAGGCCTGCATCCACGCGGGTGAGGAGACACCTCCAGCGCCCTTTGAGGCGGCTGAAAGTGCGCTCGACCACCTGGTGCGCATGGTTGAAGCGCGTGTTGAACTGCTCCTGGCTGGCTGTGACATGGCCCATGTAGGGGTGCATGAGCCACGGCTGGAGTGGGTACGCCGCGTCTGCGACAAGGCAGAGGAGCATGGTGGTGTCCCCCACAGGGATCTCCCGCTGGGGGATGTAGGTCCCCACCTCCAGCCGGCGGCACAGGCCCGAATTTCTGAACACCCGGGTGTCGTGGGTGCTGCCAGGCCAGCCAACATAAAAGTCCAAGAGGCGGCCCCAGCTGTCCACCAAGGCCTGGAGGACCACGGAATGGTATCCCTTCCTATTGAGGAAGCATCCTCCGCTGTGCTCTGGGGCATGGATGGGGATATGGTCCCATCTAGAGCCCCAAACAAAGCAATTTGGGAAGCCCAGGCTGGCAAACCCTGCGATGGCAGCATCCGTGTCCCCAAGCCGCACGAGGCTGTGGAGGAGCAGAGCATTGATTGCGCGGACGACCTGCAGGGGAAGGACCATGAGTGAGCACCGGTGAGGGCTGTGCAGGGTGTGTCTGGCCCTGCCCCCCCGGGCTCCCCCCGCTCCCCCGGGTCCTCTTACCTCCATGAGGACAGCCCCGACAGTGGCCTTGCTCATGCCGAACTGCTGCCGTACGGATCGGTAGCTGTCTGGAGTGGCCAGCTTCCAGACTGCGAAGCCAACCCGTTTCTCTACAGTGAGGGCACATTGCATGGGGGTGTCCTGGTGCCGTAAGGCAGGGGTGAGCCAGTGGCAGAGCTCCAGGAATGTCTGCCGGCTCATTTGGAAGTTCCGGAGCCAGCGGTCGTTGTCCCACTCGCCGAGCACCAGCCCTCCCACCAGTCCGTGCTCGTGGGGTATCTCCATAGCCGGCGGCGTGTGCGGAGGGGGGGGTAGGGGGGGCTGGGAGGGCAGGAAGGTCTGGGGCTGCTTCCTCATCCCCTGGGGGCAGCTCATCTTCCTCAAATAAAAGATGGTCAGCTGCCTCCTGTATTGCACTGAGCAGGACAGCCACTGGTCCTCCAGGGGCGGGTGTGTGGGCCTCTGGCTGCTGCTGCTGCTGCTGCTGCTGCTTGGGGTCCATGGTGCTTCACGGTGTGTGCGTGCTTGTGGCTCTGCAGACTGTGTGCTGTGCAGGCTGAGTGTGTCTGGGAGTGGCCCTTTAAGGGAGCGGCTTGCTGTTGCCCTGCAAGTGCTAGTCCACCCTGTGACCCTGTCTGCAGCTGTTCCTGGCACCCTTATTTCGATTTGGGCCGCTTTTGTGTGTAGATGCTCCCCTGCAGTGCCTATTTCAATGTAGTGCTGTCCAACATCGACATTGAACGTCAACGGCACCAGCCCTGGATGATGTGTGGACGCTAGTCGTCGAAATAGCTTATTTCGATTTCGTTACATCAAAATAAGCTATGTCGATGTAGCATCCTAGTGTAGATGTAGCTATATACACATACACAATTGGAAGGGGACACAACTGTGAATAACCCTAAGGAGAGGATTCCTTCCTGATTCTGATTATTCAAGCTATGTTCAGACTCCAAGATTTTTCTCAAAGGCCATTAGTTGCTCATCATAGCTATGCAAACACTTTAAGTGCTTTACTGAACCAAGGTGTTACCTATGCATGAGCTGAAGTCCCATAGAAATCAACTGAAATTAATGTTAAGCATTCATTTAACGTTAAGCACGTGGTTAAGAACTTTGCTGAATGTAGGTGGTTTAACGAATCAGCCAAAATGAGCATTAGCATCATTTAATATGTCATTATAACTTTCTACATAATCTTTGTCCCTTTCCATAATGCGGCGTAATAGTTAATTCCAGGAGGGAAGAATTAAAATAAAATAAATGAAATGGCACAATGCAGGAGCATGAGAGACTCATCTGATAGCCTACGCTCCTTGAACACAAAGTTTTGTAAATGCTCTAGGCTTACAATTTGAAATGGTTGCTGAATTTATGAAGGTGTGTAGTAGGGAGAATACACAAATACAGAATGGAGAGTTAACTGGTTTGGCAGCAGAAGTGCAGAGAAAGGTCTGGGAGTTGTGGTGGATGACAACTTCAACATGTGTCAACAATGTGATGCTGTTGCAAAAAAATAAAAAGGCAAATGCAGTTTTGGGCTCCACTAATAAAGGTATAGCATGCAAGTCAGGGGAGGTGATAATACTACTTGACTCAGCACTGATTAGGCCTCATCTGGAATACAGTGTCTAATTTTGGCCTCCAATATATCGCAAGAATATAGAGAAACTGGAAAGGATCCAGAGGCAAGTGACAGATATGACTAAAGGAGTGGAATACAAGCCATCTGAGCAAAGGCTGAAGGAACAGGGTGTGCTTAGTTTGGAGAAGAGGAGATTAAGGGAGAACATGATTGCAGTCATCAAATACTTGACAGGCTGCCATAAAAATATGGAGAAAATCTGTTCTCTCTCTTTCTCTCTCTCTTGCCACAAAGGGCAAGGCAAGAGGCAGTCAGTTAAGACTACAGCATAGCAGATTTAAATTAAATCTCAAAAAGAAATTCCTGTCTATAAAGAACAGTAGGACAACCTAGACAATGGAACAAACTGCCTAGGGAAATCATGGAAGCTCCTTCAGTAGTGGTTTTCAGAAACAGACTGGATATCTCTCTGCCTTGGATGGTTAGACACAACCAAATCTTGGCAGGGGGTTAGCCTCAATGACCGCTGTGATCCCTTCTTACCCTGTGATTGTGGGATACTTTTCTGAGCATCTTATTGCTCAGTGCAAACTCTTGCCTCCAACTCCAACCCTATGTTGTCCATGAACTTTTGGTTACCTTCCTATTACTAATGGTAGTTCTATGCACACATCTAAGAATACAACCTGGGTGTTTGTTCTCAGGGTGTTGGTGCTCTCGTGCCACTTCTCTTTTACTGATACATTTCAGTGCGAAGTTGTATTCATACTTTCTGGATAAAACCTTGGTGCTGTACTTTGGAGTTTACCGCCACAGATTTCTGCAGGTTGGGATGCAGAGCTTTAGTCGTCAGGCAGAATTTCCGTGATCCAGATCTGGACCCAGAGAGACAAAATGGTTCAGTATCACTTTGGGGTGAAACACTCTTAGCAACTTCCCTTTCAGTTGTGATTGAAAGAAGTAGCATGTGCTCTCTAGCATCCACTGCTGACTGCTAGCAGTCACAAAGAAG
Organism: Carettochelys insculpta; assembly: GCF_033958435.1. Lineage (NCBI taxonomy): Eukaryota > Metazoa > Chordata > Testudines > Carettochelyidae > Carettochelys > Carettochelys insculpta. The sequence goes on along the minus strand of NC_134140.1, from coordinate 125,427,158 downwards.
GTAAAGACGTAGCCAAGAAGCAACAGGCTGAGAAATGATACCGGGTTGGTTAGTTGACTACACAGGCTCCTACCCTAAGCCCACATGGCACGGTGATCTCAGAACTTAGACCTTGTTCCTTAATGCTTTTTGTTACTCATGATTTCTTTCCTTGCTTGTTTCCCTTATTCTTGGTGATGTGATTGTCTGTGTTTTTCTGACTTGCTGAATATCACAGGTTCAATTAGCACAGCGATGTTACCTGACGATTTTGGCAGAGTTTGGTGAACTTTTTGCAGTGGCTGTATGAAAGGCAGGTGAATGATTTGTATTTCTAATATTGGTGCACAAAGGTACTGGTTGCTACATTGCTTTCTATTACTCGGTGTGATCTTGTTAATATGGAGCATCATAGAATAGCCTAAAAGCTAGGTTTAAAAACATTGCTAGGGATTTGATACAAAGAGTTTATGTGGTAACAAGTGTAATTGTTATTATAATGCAAGATGTACAAGATAACATCCACACTTTGAAAGCAGTTCTGAGCACCTCAACACAGGCTAAATTCTCAAGTCAATACAAATTTTGCTGGAGTAAAAAATTCAGCTGGGCCCTGTGTCACTTTTTCCTGCAAGTTTGTTTGAATGCTGCTTCATTCTGAAATGCACATTTTCACTTTCTTGTTATGCGGCAACTGCAGAATTAACTTCTATGGTAGGAAGAGTTCTATTCTTTCAGTTCCTAAGTATTATCTTTGGTAAATTGAATCTGTTTTGCTGGTAAACTGCAATTTTTTTTTGAATTGACAAAATTCTGATTCTACAATATTAAATAAATATGTGTGTGGCTTTAAAGATTCTGATTTCTGAGCCACTCGTGAAAGAAGTGTGATTGTCTATATCATTACATATACAACTGCTGAGATACAGAGTGCTGCAGGTGTCCACTTGGACATGTAGCTGGCCAATTGTAAGAACAACTCCCCAGTGACGGTAATTGTATACAGCTGTGCAAACACATTTGCAAATGCACAGTGAAGAAAATCAGGTTTAAAGCCTACAAATGTACTATAAACTCAAATACTGTGTGCCTGGAGTGAATCTGATTATGCCAGCTGAGAGTGTGGCCCCAAATACCCTTTTGTTATTTGCCAAAGTCTGAATTTCAGATTCCATTTTTCACCCTGAAGACATCACTATATCATGCTGTGGAGTGTTTCCCTGCTCAAGAATGTAGTTAATACATTTTTCGGCAGTTCTTTCTCCACTGGAACGATCCAGGATTTTGTTCTGTGTTACATATTCTTGGTATTTATACACATGAAAGAACTTTTTATTTTGGTCGATTTTTAAGCTCCTTTCAGATTTCCCGAGCAGTCAATTTTATATGCAACCTCTTAGAATGGGTAAGCAGTTGCCTGAGCTAAGACCGGGATTTTCTGCTAAATAAATACTATTGAAAGCACCTTGGTTTGAGATAGTTATAATAAGTATTCTTGTCTCCCTAACATATGTGTTCAACCATGTGGAGAAATGAGTAGTGACTTCTCCAAGGTTAAGGAGTGTATCAGTGTCAGAACTGATCCATCTGACAAAGCAGGTCTTTGCCCACAAAAGCTTATGCTCCAAAATATCTGTTAGTCTATAAGGTGCCACAGGACTTCTTGTTCTTCTAGTGTCAGAACTGGAACTCAGGAATTCCTGTCTAAATCTCTCATTGAACAGCCTTGGCTCAGAATGCATTCAGAGAAGAAGGAATAAACAGTACCAGCCCATCTGAAGAAACGTTACCAGAAGATAGATTGATTCATTCTAGGGGTCAGGGCAGACTAAGAAGGAGGTTAATCTCTTTAAATGCTGGCAACAAGCGCATGCAGGAACTTAGTATTCTGCTTTGATGTTCCTTTAACAAAACAAAGTCCTTTCATGTTTAATATTTAAGCAAAATCTCTAATGTTTACATAGTACATTGTTTCATCTAATGTTCAGCTAGTATTTAAAGAGGATAAAACCAACAGGACTTCTAATTCATTAAGAGGGAATCCCTAACTGAGGGGTCACAAGTGAGGTTAATGGCCTGCAAGATGGCTGCCTTCAGCTGTGAATTTGAAATGCTCTGAAAGTTCAGTGAATTAGCTCTGAGTTTTTGACGTAGTCTCACTTCTAAGGGAAGGACCACTTTGCAGTCCTACCAGGGAAGTAGAGGACCCAGTCTTTGACCTATGTGAAATCCAGTGATCCACAGGGAAATCTGGATTGCTGTTACCATATTTGAACTACGTGCTATAGTGTATATACAGCTACACATACACAGATACACTCCATCTCAGTGGTGTCCTCATTTTTGAAGGTTCAGATGTGGTAACCCTATAGTTTGTAGTCCCTGACTTTTGCCTTCTCATGTAACTTTGTATTACTCTACCTCTGAACTGCAGTAATGTAGCATAATTTTTTCAGTGATGAGCTTTCATGGGACAGACCCATTTCATCAGATTGACAAAAGCTCATCACCCAAATAAATTATTTTGTTAGTCTTTAAAGTGCTACAGGACTGCTGTTTTGTTTTGTTAGAATACAGAATAACACAGCTATCCTTCTGTTACTATTCTACCTGTGAAGTGAGTGAAAACCATGGAAAGCTCATGTAGCCATAATAACATTAAATTCATTTGCTTTGAAAACTTATGAACTTATGATCCAAAGCATTGCTTTGTTTGATTGTGTGACATTCCATTGGAACCCTACTGCCAGCTGAGCTCTGCCCAGCATATCATGTATGGGGGGAATAGTTTTATAGTATGGGATAGGGATGTATTAACATATCAGATTATCAGGAATTTTGGGTGAGGGGAGGTGGATGATGGGCGTCCCATGACCATAGCCTGACATATTTTGCTTCCTCTCCAAGAATGAATTGTAAACTCTATTGAGAACTCTCCATAGGAGCAAGGAAAGGGGATGGAATTTGCCCTATAGGTGGCTAATGGTCACATCCAGCCCTACTAGGGGGAGAGACAGCTCAGTGGTTTAAGCATTGGCCTACTAAATCCAGGGTTGTGATCTCAACCCTTGAGGGGGCCATTTAGGGAGCTGGGGCAAATAGATTTAAAAAAAAGGGATGGTGCTTTGTCCTGACAAGATTGCGGGAGACTGGATGACCTCCCCAGGTCCCCTCTAGCTCTGTGAGATATGTATGTATCTATCTATATATATATACACACACACCAAAGAAAACTTGGTTTTATGCTCCCCTCCTATGATTTAGATCTGAATTTGGTGTTGTGTCGAACTTAATGTGTAGAGTGCATGCTTTTAATAAAATTGAACACATTCACTGGAAATATTTCTCTGCAGAAATTTGGGTTTGAAGTGTTATAAAGGTTTATAGTGAGGAGGTCAGAAGTGCAGATATAGCAACATAAGTTTGTAGTTTATCTTAAGCCACTGACAAATTTCCTGCTTAAGATTTTCCTTTCAAATAACTATATAAATTCTATCTTTGAGACAAACAGGTGCACTCAGATTTACTGATGGTTTAATGCTGAAAGACAGAATTTACACAACTGTTAGAAAATCTGCTGACTGCTAAGGTAAATTCTGAACTATGTTTACATGACACACAGAGAACTCAGACAAATAGCACAGTACAATATGTAGGACTTGTAGTCCAAAATGTGAGTTGAAAATCAGTCCAAGTTTTGTAGTAAGGTAGCACTCATCCATGTTCAGTTTATGGCTACGTCTACACGTGAAGCCTACATCGAAATAGGCTATTTCGATGAATAACGTCTACATGTCCTCCAGGGCTGGCAATGTCGATGTTCAACTTCGACGTGGCGCGGCACCACATCGAAATAGGCGCTGCGAGGGAACGTCTACACGCCAAAGTAGCACACATCGAAATAAGGGTGCCAGGCACAGCTGCAGACAGGGTCACAGGGCGGACTCAACAGCAAGCCGCTCCCTTAAAGGGCCCCTCCCAGACACAGTTGCACTAAACAACACAAAATACACAGAGCCGACAACTGGTTGCAGACCCTGTGCCTGCAGCATGGATCCCCAGCTGCCGCAGCAGCAGCCAGAAGCCCTGGGCTAAGGGCTGCTGCCCACGGTGACCATAGAGCCGCGCAGGGGCTCGAGACAGAGCGTCTCTCAACCCCTCAGCTGATGGTCGCCATGGCAGACCCCGCTATTTCGAAGTTGCGGGACGCGCAACGACTACACGGTCCCTACTTCGACGTTGAACGTCGAAGTAGGGCGCTATTCCTATCCCCTCATGGGGTTAGCGACTTCGACGTCTCGCCGCCTAACGTCGAAGTTAACTTCGAAATAGCGCCCGGCGCGTGTAGCTGTGACGGGCGCTATTTCGAAGTTAGTGCCACTACTTCGAAGTAGCGTGCACGTGTAGACATGGCTTATATCTGGGAAATTCAACATGATTTCTATAAAGAAAATCATGCCTCGCCATTCTACTACAATCCTTTGAGGGTGTCACCAAGTATGAGGACAAGTGGCGGGGAGGGCTACAGTGGATATAGTGCACTTATATTTCCAGAAAGTCTTTGACATAATCCCAACTATATGTACAAAATAATGGGGACTAAATTAGCTGTTACTGCTTGAGAGAGATCATGGAGTCATTGTGGATAGTTCTCTGAAATCATCCACTCAATGTTCAGCAGCAGTCAAAAAAGCAAGTAATGTTAGCAATCATTAAGAAAGGAATAGACAATAATACTGAGACTATTGCCTCCATGTGAGTCTGTTACACCCACATCTTGAATACTGTGTGCAGGTATAGTCATCTTAGCTCAAATTTTATATCTATCTATCTACCTACCTAGGAATAGGGAAAAATTCAGAAAAGGGCAACAAAAATTATTAGGGGTTTGGAACAGTGGCCACGTGAGGAGAGATTAATAAAACTGGGATGTTTCAGCTTGGAAAAGAAATGACTGATGGTGGATATGATACAGGTCAATGAAATCAGGACTGGTGTGGACAAAGTGAATAAAGAAGAGTTATTTACTCCTTCCCATCACACGAGAACTAGGGATCACCACATGAATTTAATAGGTAAAAGATTGTTTCCTCTATTCCCAGTGTTCCTTCCATTCCTATTTCTTCTAAAATATCTTCCACATAGGAAATATTTGCATATGTGTTTTCATTCCTGTAGCTATTTATTTTGCTCTATATAAGTGACCGACAACAACACACAGTCATTCGAATGAAGGAAATATTAAAATAAGTTTCTTTTGGGAATGCATGTTACAGGAGTAGGAAAAGAGGCTACAAGGCAGAGCCCATCAATAGAGGGAGCCAAGCAGTGGGCTGAAAGGGGAGATTGTTGTAACTGAGAACAGCTGATGAATGGAGTGTCTAATTACTTACCCGCTCATTACTCTTTGCATTTCTGGGCTCTGGAGTTTAGTTAGCAGCTTTACGTTTGAATTAACAGCATTTGTGTTGGAAAATATAACTGCTAAGATGCTTATGTCTCACGTATTTGTGAAATACAAAGCAGAAAGATCAAAGATATAACACTTTTATTTCAAAAGTGACACTGGAATTTTGTGTAATTACAGTACATACTGCATTCAGTCATCCACACAGACAACTCCTGATCCAGGAATACTACACCAAACAAATTAGTGATTGGCCAGTTATTTTAAACTGTGACTGATTTCATCTAAATATTTATAAAGAATTAATTACTGTTTCTCTGTTCTTGAGAGAGAGCCAATATACAAACCTCTATTAGGTGTTTGATTTACTCTAGTCACAAAGATATCCTAGCCTTAGTTTTCTTTCTAACAGTGGTTTATTTTGTGACATGTCTGGCATATATTTTAACATACTGGATATATGTGAACTGTTTTTGAATAGATCATGAAAGTGTTTGCAAGTACACTGTGCATAATGTAAATGTTCCAGGTTCAAACAGGGCAGGTGCAACATCTTCTGACTGTCCTTCAACAACACTATAACAACTGAGAGCCACATTCTTCTATCCAGTCTACTAATGATAAGTATTTATATGAGTTATCTCAGTGCTTTGTCATTAGCGTTCACTCATGCAAGGATCCCATTGACTTCACTGGGGCCTGATCAAGTGAGTGAGCATTACTCAACAGCAGAGGTGCAAAAAGTACCCAAAAGTTACTTGAGTAAAAGTGCAGCTGCTTTCACTGCTGCATACTAGAGTACAATCAAGGTGTGATGGGTGCATGCATGTACTTTTACTCAAGTAGTTTTCCAGAGAGATGCAGGTGACCTGTACTTAAGTATATTCCCTCCACCAAAGCAGCTGCACTTTTACTCAAGTAACTTTTTGGGTACTTTTTCCACCTCTGCTCAACATGAGTAAGAATACAGTAGTTATGCAGCCCTGGAAGAGAAGGAAATGTACTGCAAATGAGGAATTAGAGATTTTTGATGGGCTCATATATATTGATCAGGGAGTGATACTATCATCTGGAAAAAAATTTGGTAGCCTTCTGCTTACAAATTCATGCCCCAGTCCTGCAATGGCATGAAATGTTTAAGCAGTAAGTTGTCCAAGTTAAATCAATGAGACTAATCATGTACTTTTAAAAAAAGCAGTCCTGTAGCACTTTAAAGTCTAACAAAATAATTTATTAGGTGATCAACGTTCATGGGACAGACCCACCTCATCAAATAATAAATTACTTTGTTAGTCTTTAAAGTGCTACAGGACTGCTTTTTGGTTTTGTTAGGATACAGACTAACACAGCTACTTCTCTGTGACTTAAAGTTAAGCCCCTCCATAGGTCTTTGCAAGCCTTTTGCCTGCTGGAGTCTGCTTGTGTGGAGTGCAAAGGAGGACAATACTGCCAAATTTGTGGTAGCACTCAAGAGAGTGATAAGAATAGGATCCAGCTGGCCCACCCTAATCACAAAGGGCCTTGGTTTACTAGCCTCACCCTTAACTGGTGGGATTTGTACGCTACAGAATGGATGGTCTGGGTGCACAGACTGTTCCTTTCCAAAGGGAACATCAGTGTGGCTGGTAGTGCATTGTAGCGTCTCCTGCTCTTTCCCAGCAAGCACGTAACAGTAACAATCACTTAGGAGCCCTAGGCACTCAATAAGCACAGACCACAGAGACTGCTCCTGCCTCCGAAAGCTTACAGTCCAAATATAAAGCAACAGAAAACAGATGGGGACAGACAGACAGGGGAGTGCAAGAAAACGGTGAGACAGTATTGGCCAGCACGCTGGGCCAAAGCATTTTAAAATACTCACAGTAAAAGTCAAGTGTGTGAACTGATTTAGAGCTGAGCAGTGCACATGATATACTGAGGGACAAACGCTCCTTTCCCGTCTTGAAATGTCCTAATAATCTGTTTCATTTGAATTGATCTAGGCAAAAGCAGTTAATGGGATCAAACAATTTCCAGCAATTACACATACTCCTTTTGAGGGTGGGTGTGCTATTGTTGCTGCTTTACATGTACATGTCTGGGCTATTTGTAAACAAATAGAAACAAGAAAGTGTTCATCAAGGTGTTTTCTTGGATCAGATCAGGACATCTCTGGGGTCAGAGTCCAGCTCTGATAACCCAGGATAGCATTTACTTTGAGAGCTGTTGTTTGCCATCAGAACTAATGACAGAACAGAACAGGCCATTAATATCTGCTATTGGGGACTATTTTCTTCATTTTTATTAGGCAGGTTTTGTCTGTGATATCTGCCAATGTTGATCTGAATGCACATCTCAAGGAAACCATTGCCAGAACACATACATGTGTGAATAGCCGTGAGGGCAGTAAAACAATAAGCTGAGACAGCTGGGTCAGATTTTCAGTTGTCACTCAAAAACTGTGCCAAGAAGTGACTAGCATCAGCTTTACCGAAGTGAAGGAAATCAATAACGAGGACCGGTAGCTTCTCCATAGTTAAAGTTGCAATCACACTGCATTGCAAAGTCCTATTTTGGCATCTCTGTAACTTGGCTTGAAAAGTGGACTTGGCCTGATGTTTGTCACATTTACTGGGAAGGCAAGGTAGGAAACTGTGGTCAAATTGCTTTCCAGCTACAGAGTGTATAAGAGACAAGGGGAAGCTGGCCTTTAATGTAAAGTTTTGTAAATTGGTCTCTAACCAACTTTAGGGTATATCAGAAAACCTTACTCCCAAACTTAGTGCTTTTAACCAGGCACCTACCGCATGTCCAGTCTTCACAATCTGGTGTGCACTGAAAAACATGCTTCATTTTCTTTACAAATAAATGTCGGAAGAGAGTTTTATTCATATATCATGAATGAAATCTGAGTTCAGAGATCTGGCTAGAAGGAGTGAGCAGAGAAAGGGAGCCAGTGGGGAGAGATGCGGGGCCTTGGCAGCATGGGGATGAAGTATGAGTGGTGCCGCAGGTCAGAGACCTTGCTTGCCCAAGCAGTAGCTTCCTCCTCTGTCCATGCCTACATTTCAAAAGATCTCCGGTGCCAAGTCTCAGAACCTGGAGTCAGTTGACTCAAGCTCTCAGGGCTTATGCTGCAAGGCTAAAAATAGCCATGTAGTCCAGTGGTTTTCAACCGGCGTGGCGCAGCACACTGGTGTGCCATACAATTTCCTCAGTTTCCCCTCTCCCTGGTTCTTTGCAGAGCCATCCCAGGGAGAAATTGATGACCACTTGGTAGCTGGTGCTCAAGCAGCAAGGTAAGGGGGTGGGAGGGTAGGCAAGGGCATGTTGGAGCTGGGGCACAGTTTAGATGCCACGTCTCAGCTCCAACAGGCTGGCGGGAAGGGGCAACATTTATGAGCAATTGATTCAGCTGAAAAAAGTGGGTGTGCTGTTGAATCAATAGTCTCATTGAACCGTGCCATGTTACTGAAAAGGTTGGGAACCACTGGCATAGACATTCCTGTCCAGGTTCAAGCCCAGATTTTATGACCTTGGGTTTCAGACTGGGTGGGAACATCTAGCTTGCTATGTTAGCCCCACCGCCTGACCCTGCTGCAGATATGAACAGTTTGAATTCCAGTATCTTCTAGGTGTTTTTTAAAATACGCGTTTCCCAACTGTTATTCTTGGTACCATTAGAGGGTAACAGCTATTTCCTATCTGTTAACTGATGTTCATTACAAACAGCTGTGCTGTGCATGGATATTTTAACGGTGACCACTATACAAATGAAATCCCATGGGTAAGGTGTCATTTAAGAGCTCAGTGTCCCTGCACTTGCGTAGATGCAGTCATCTTGGGAAAACAGAAATATTTGGCAGTCCGAAGTAAGTGTCAGTGTAAGCTGATGTGGTCTTTTGTTAGATAAGGAGTGAAGAACTCCACTGACGTGGAATGCTGTTAGCTGTGAATTCATTTAATCAACACTGCGTTAAGCCAGGAAACACTGTGGGCTTTACTGGTGGGATTTTCTTTTGTCCACAGCAAAAGAAAATATGCTTAATAGAGTGAGTAATTATTAGCAGTAATTTTTTTACTTGTAGCAGAGTTGGTGGGATTTAAAGCTCCTGCCCTAATATTGCACTCCTACCCGTTCCTCCTTTGTGTTGGCCAGGCGGTGGTGTGGTGGGAAGTGCATATTGATTCATGCTGAGCTCCCCACACGCTGAGTCTGTTCTGCATATTTTACAGGCATAGGAAATATAATGATAAACAAAGAACTTGCCAGTGTGATACTACAAATCAACTTATTTAAACAGGACCAAAAAGGAAATGTGCCAAATATCTGCCATTTGCCTCTTTATCTTCTTTGCATCTAGCCAGATTATATTGCCAAGAGATTTACTTTTATGTTGGCAGAATGTAAATGCAATGAGAGTTAGTCCAAGATGAGCTGCTGGCACAAAGCATGCTGAACAGGCGGGAAAAGAATGGAAACAGACGGACAGATGTGATCAATTGACTGACTGCTGCTTACCCCCACAAGATGCTAACAACAAATCTTGTCCACAAGAAGCTGTACTGAATCTGAGTATCAGTCCGGATTTTTCTAGATCTGCCTGCCCTGCTCATGCCCCATTTCAGCCAAGTTCCGTCCGTGTTGTTTCATTCTTCGGAATCAGCTTGACACCACTTTCCTGGCCATAGTTTGCATTTCCTACCCTCTAGTGTGGTTTGTTCAAAGAGGGTTCCAACAGGTTGCAGCCAGACTCATTTTCCCCATCTCCCCACCCAGCTGGTCTCAGCAAAGGGCCTGTTGTTCAGCTCAGAGCTTCTCTGGCTTTCATGTCACTTAGTCCTTGACCTTCTTCTATGGGCATTTGGTGCTTCCACCCACTGCTCCCAGACAGAAAATGAGGGAAGACTCATTAAAAGAGTTCTTCCAACAATAGGAGTCCCTGTCCCCTGACATTCAACCCCTCGTCCCTTGCTCCAAATTCTGGAATTTAGCCAATCCTAGACTGCATCCACCTGAGAACTGGCTTGATTCGTGACATTTAATAGAACAGCTCTAAGAAACTGAGCTCCAAGTGGAGAATGTGTTACACTGTGCATAGAACTTGGTGAACTAATGTTCTGACAGAACTGCATAGGCAGCCTCTAGACCTGGAGGTATGATACCCTGGACTATGAGAATCCTTCCGAGATGCTACTGAAAGGGCATTGACCAGCCAACCAAAGCAATTTCAAGGATGATCACTGAATACTCCAGATCAACTCATGCAGATACAATGAAAAATACATTATGTGCCTTATGAGACTATTTGAATTCTTGTACTGAGTCTTTAGTTGTAGACATGGACAAATACTGGAATTTTATAAAATGGATTACTTGTAACTTTCTGTATATAAAACAGGAGGTCTATCATATTTGTTCAGTCCAGAATTATGAGTATTAGTAATAATCTGTCTTCTTAACTCATCTTCCTCCAACATCTTCTAATGATGAATTATAAATAAAAGATTCTAGCTTGTTGAGTATTGAGCTCTTTGGAAATCTGACCATAAATGTCACAATGGGTGACTACTGGGTGCTGGACACCAAAAATCTGGCATTTATTTCACTATCTAAATGGGAACTGAGCTCTTTTTAAAAAGCTTACCTCAGGTGTGGGTACTGAGCATTTAAAAATGTGGTTCTCAGACCTTTTAAAATCTGCACTGGGCAGCATGCTTATTGTACTGCTTCACTAAAGCAGGATCAGATAGAGGACTCCTTACCTGGAGGAATAATACTGAACTATAAGGTTAGGTTTTTAACTGCAATGCTAACAAATTCAAATTGTCCCCTACAGAAAACTTGAATTGCTTGCTACAGTTGGTTCCTGCTAGGATTAGCCAGCTGTGACATTTAATTTTACAGACGGTCTGTGCTCTATGGTTTCCTGTGATTCCAGCACTCTATATACAGAATTGCACACAACCTTGCCAGATGGTCTTTTTTCCTTGCCAACGTATGGCCACATATATGAGATATGGGAGACAAAGGCAGATTGGTATTTTCAAAATGGTGGCCTCCCAGTTTTCACCTGAAGTTGAAGTACAGGTGTCAGTCTTGGAGGGGTAGCTGTGTTAGTCTGGATCTGTAACAGCAACGAAGGGTCCTGTGGCACCTTATAGACTAACAGAAAAGTTTTGAGCATGAGCTTTCGTGAACACAGACTCACTTCATGCAGCATCTGATGAAGTGAGTCTGTGCTCACGAAAGCTCATGCTCAAAACTTTTCTGTTAGTCTATAAGGTGCCACAGGACCCTTCGTTGCTGTTACAGGTGTCAGTCTGAGTCATTTGAATACCAATCTAAGCACAAGTTGAAATCGAGGAGATGGACAACAGCTCTGCTTTGCATCTGGAATTAATTTTGTAGGTAAAAAATTGCACCTGCAAACAATCCTTATGTAGCCCAGTATGCAGCTGGCTTCAGTGGTTTACTGAGATGTATGACAAGAGTAAAATGAACTTTGAGAGGTGGTTGGGGCCCTGTTGAAAGTTTTGTCTTTTCTGGGATCTTAAGATCTTTCTTTACAGATCCCTGTGGGGGCTATTGTAGAAGAAGACCAGTTTTGTATGGAAATGCATTTATTTCTGCACACTTTCCCCTGCCCACACACAGGTTGCCAACATGAAAACTATTTCTAGCAGATGTTTTACTTTTGATGTAATTTATAGTCTAGGTAGCATGCACCATGACTCTTGTCTGCTTTACCTCCGGTTTCATTCTGCTCAATTGCTGACTTGCACTATTAAAAACCTCAGCTGTTCGGAGACCCAGCACAAATAAATACTTGAAAAACCCATAGATCATGCTGCTCACTTGGTGCCGTGATGTAGCTGAATGATATTTGCACTGCATTTTTAATGGAGATTCGATCAACTTGTAAATCTCTCTTTTCAAATGCTTTTAGATAACACACATTTCACTTCCCTTCTGTTTCCTGTCCAAAATGCTGCTTAGACTTGCTACCTAACATTTGTTCCTGCTCATCAGGCATATTGAAATGGAGAGAGGCCCGAATGTTGAGCAGATGTAGGACTTAGAAACCCATCAGAGGAATAAAGGGAAACAAAGGCAGATTGGTCCTTATTTTCAAAATGGTGGCCACAAGATACTGAGTTCACACCCTCTCAGCTTTATCTTTCTACCACTCACATCACCTAGTCACCACAACTCTTCTCTGCTGTTTCACCACAGCAAACAACTCTGGGTTATGTATCATCTTGGTAAGTCCATTAGACTCACATTGTCAGAAGGGGCCACTTATTTGGAGGGTGTCAATTTTGGAGTTCCAAACTTAGGGTATGCATTTGAAAGGCATTAAGCATCAGTAGTTCCCATTGGCTCCAAGCAAAGATCATGGTGCTTAGTGAGTCTGAAAACATAGCAGACGTGACTGAGGTTGGGAACCGAAAAATTCAGACACCCAATATTACTTGGCACCTTTGAATATGTAACCCTTCACTCATCAGTGGCTCAGTTTTCCTCACTGTAAAATGGGTAATGGAGGCCAGTGACAGATTTTTGGCAAAAAATGCAGACTTGGCAAAGCCAAAAATTTTGTGGTATGTGTCAGTATCACCAAATTGTTTATCTTCCGGAGGGGGAGGGGAAGGGGAATCAAAGAAGATGAAACATTTCAACATATGTGACACAAGTTTTGAGTTTCTGACTCAAAATGACTGTTTTTTTTTTGGTTTCCTTCGGTTTAATTTTGTTAAATTTACAGCCTAAAAATGCTGAAAATCTAAATGAAATGTTTCATTTCAGGCCAAGTGCAACCTTCATGCAGTCTAACTGACCATTAGTAGTCGTATTCGTATTCTTATTTTTGATGTATTGAAAACTTAGAAAAATTTCATTTTCAGATTAACCCAAAATTTTTTTGGATTTGCCAGTGAAACAAAAACTTAGATATTCACGTAGCTCCTTACCAAAGAGACTGTGAGTATGTCTGCACAGCAACCTTAATTCTAAAGAAGATATTCTGGAATAGATATTTCAAAATAATATGTCAAAATAACTCTGCTATGCAAAAAATGCATTTCAAAATAGCACCAACCGCTTGGATAGTTATTTAATGGCTGTTATTTCGAAATAACTTTGCTGTGTAGACCTACCATGTGAAGACTAATATGTTGCTGTTTGACAAGTGATTTAAGATGCTCAGAATACAGCTCCAATTAGGTGCATTTTTTAGGATTATCCTATTCAGTTTATAATTCCTTATTTTACTTAGATCATTTTCTAAAGATATAGGTCTGACCTACCATGTATGGCATTGTTTGTGACTAATAAAGCCACTAACAAGCAGAGTTATGTGACTCAATGCTATGGTTAATTAAAGATCAGACATTCCTGAAATTGTAGAAGTTGCAAGCTTTTAACTGTAAGGAATAAGGTACTTGTTTGTTATCAAAACATTTTAATTTATTACTGACTCTAGATATGTTTACAGTATTATCTGTAGGCACTGATCCCTACTGGAGGCTGTTTTTTTTAATCTAAGTTTAATGTTGTTGTTAAGATGTTGGCCTCCTTTTACCCATATAACTATGTAACTCAGTGTTGATGAGTTTACTTTCAAAGGATCATGATGTATCAAATGGAAGTGATCACTCAGGGTACAGTATATATTAAGACATCTATATTTTTAATTACTATTTTCAGGTTATTTAAATTCAGGGAGACAAAATGGCCATTTAAAAATAATGTCTATTTTCTCTTTGTATATTTTATTAAGTGACAGTGAGATTTTATGCTCTGTTTTATTATCTTAATATCACTTGCAGACATTCATAAGGCACCTATCATGTTCATAATAGTCTCGTAATATGTATATGTCTGTGTTATAGTGATATTTGTCAAAAAACACTAAGTTAAAATTATCTCAGTTATAGTCATATTCTAATTCTTTAAAATCAAAGACCTCTGTAATTGATAACATGGTTATTATTATAACATGACTATTATATGGCTATACTGTACACCCAATATAATCTTAGTGCAAGTGTTAACCTACCTAGAGCTTCTTGCAGTACTGGAGCTATGGAGTGAAATGCACTTCTTCCTTATAAAGCTGACTAATCTATTGTTATGTTGGCAAAGGTTATACGGTTGGTGAAATCGTCTCCTAACAAGGCAAAGGTACAAGACTGATTCAGCCAGTGAGTTAAAATAAAGATCACAGTTGCTCACTTGACTACTTGATACATGGATGGTTGGATAGTCTGGACAGATCATTTTCATAGTAATAGAACTGACAGCCCCTCCTTGGTTTGAGCCCTTCACCTCTCTGATGATGGCAGCTTGTTTGCAGCCAGCGGAGAGACTGCGCAGGTGATATCATGTGTGAACACCCACTGCATAGTTACCTTCAGGGCTTTTTTCCTGCCGGAAGGCCGCAAAACCTTTTTCCCTGGGGCTACTATTTTTGAATGAGCCCCTCCCTCCCACTCTGTGCATGTGTGGCTTCAGCTAGGAGTCACATGGCTCCTTCGGTCCCAGCACCAGCAGCCTGGTGTGGTCCTGGGGCAGTCCTGGCGGCCCGGCTCTGCACAGTGCTTGCACAGCCTGCTGCTGCTCTACTTGGTGCAACTCCCGCCCCAGCAGGAAGGTAAATCACTGGCATTCACTTGGGGGGAAGGAGGAGGTACCTGGCTCTGGGGAACTGGGAAGGCATTCACTTGGAGGGAGGGCTGGAGGTACCCAGCTCTGGGGAAGGAGGGGCGCAGTCTGTTGGGAGGCGGGGTGGGGAGGGGCATTTATTTAGAGCAGGGCAGGGAAACTGCAGCAAATGTGCAAGTACAACAACTACAAGTGTGGCGATCCTTGATTTGCTGTTGAACGCCACTGTTGTAAGGAGCCATTTGCGGCTGCTGCTCTCTTCGGGGTCCCTGCTGCCACGCTGATAGAGGATTCAGTGTCATTGGTTTAATAGCTGGCAGGAGGTCTCTGGCTGTTAAACCAATTAAACTGAATCCCATTCTTTCAGCATGGCAGAGCACTGGGAGCTTCCCCTGCTGCGCTGTTTGTGGTGGAGAGGGAGTCACGCAGCTGGGCAGGAGAGTGAGTGAATCCTGGGGTTTTTTGGGGAGTGGGGAGTTAAGCAGGTTGCGGTGGTTTGGGGATGTGGGGGCTGGCTATGCCACTGGGTAGGAGGCTTGGGCCCTGCTGGGGGGTCAGCTAAGCCACCAGGGAGGGGAGTTGGACCTTGGGGTGGATGGGGCAGTTTGGGGCTAGAATTCCTCCACCTTTTTTTCCTGGTTACCTTACTTAAACCATATTCTCCATAGCGGCCAATTGTGCTTTACAGTGCCCTGCAGAGCGTGAATGTCAAAGATACAGTACTCTGATTTTCGGTGGTTGAGTAGCTGGATGTGAACAATTGCTAGATCACTAGCAGTTGAGAGCCCTGCCATTCCTCCTGAATCTACAGCTAGGTATCAAATTTCACTTGCAAGACATCAAGGATGAGCCAAAAATGTGGGCCTTTTAAAATAGTTAACAAGCTACTTTGCTGCTATAGTCAGGGCAGCTGTACCAATCCATAACTGCCCTGTGCATAATTTCACTACGAGTATACTTTCTATACACACATGACTGTTCTGCATCTTTGCATCCAGCAAGTCCCAGTGAAAATGGAAATTGTTGTTCTTTGTTTAATGTTTTCTTAACTTATCTCCCTACTACTATGATGATCAATACCCCCCAAGCTAAATCTATGTGCCATACCCAGAGGCACTGAGACCTCATTTGAGGTGAGTGAAAGTCTCTGCTCTACAGCCTCAGCTGAGAGGTAGCTGGCCTTTTGTTCATGTGGTAGAGTGCAGGGCTTTAGACCCTATGGTTGCAGGTTCTATCCCTGGGGCTGGCAACCTGGGTCTGTTGACATTATATATGCAGTGTAGTAAAGATGTATTTGCAGCTACTGTGGGCACCACAGACATTTTTATCCTCAGCCACTGTACAATAATCCCCCAAGACATGCGAGGGTTGTGGTCCATGCAACTCTCACGCATCTTGAATGCGTGTAAATCGGGGGCTTGGGTGGAGGGATGAGCCCAGGGAGGCGGGTGGGGGGGGTAGAACTGAACCGGGGCATGCACGGTTAGCGCTGAGGCAGGGAGTTGCAGCTGGGGTGGGGGCTGAAGCCAGGCTGCAGGGGTGGTGAAGCTGGGGGAGCGTGGAGTGGTGAGCTGCAGCTGGGTGTGGGGGTGATGAGCACTGAAATCGTGCATTTCAGGGGATTACTGTATATAGCAGAATCCATTTATGAGTCAACCAGTAGTGTTCTGTAGATGCAGAGTGGAAGATAACTTTCTAAGGGAAGATCTGTGGTCTCACGTTAGCACAGTGCAATAACTCTAGGTATGTGCTGCCCTGCTTCTTTCACCAGTGGCTGTGCTTGAGGCCTCCTCCTGCTGGTACAACAGATAGCTTTTCTGCAGCACTGCTTGCTTTTCCCATGTTAACTGGCCAGGCTGCATGAAGAAAATCTCGGTAACCTACTACAATGGGGAGAGAATCAGAAACAGCAATGGAGCCAAAGGTATCAGGGACAGAAGCTGAGCTTACCAAGGAGGTCCTGGGCAGTCTGAACAGAGGGGCTAGGAGATGGTGACTGGGAAATAGTGCTGCATACAGATCTGTGGGTGTCCTGCAGCTACGCTGAGTGTGACATCAACAGACTTGTCAACCGAGATGTGTGGTTGGGAGGGACTCTCCCCCTTCCCCCCTGCATTCCCAATGGTTTTGACTATGTATTTAGGTTCTTTGTACTTTCTTGAGGGACAAAATCCAGGAACATGAAAGTGTTTTTTCTCACTGTTCTAACTTTAGAACAGACAGATAACAGTGTGAGGTGCTCCTGTTGCATGAGATTCTGTTAACCGTTTTAACCAATCTCAGGATAGGGCGACCATATCTCCCTGTCCCAAATACGGGACAGGGAGCTGTGTGGGGGAGGGGCAGCTCCTCCCAGCTCCACCAAGCCCCAGGGAGCTGGGAAGGAGGCAGCAGCTGTCAGCACTCCCCAGGAGGGCATATTCAGGAACAGGCACTACAGGGCTGACACTGAAACGTTTGATGCAAGCTTTGGAACTTTAAAAATACTAAAGCTATAATGAAATATATTAGCAACTGAATTAAGCAGCACTGAAACCATCAAATTTTGTTAGTAGTCGGTCACCCACACGTGCAGAGAACTGATTTTTAACTCTTGCAGCCATTTGTTCAAGGCTGATTTGTGCTTTTTTTTTTTTTTCCCCACAAACCATCTTTTTCTCAATAGTCTCTTTGCAGTAGTAGCAAAAGAAGTGGAAGCAAACAATGCAATTGCTGAACCAAAAAGGCAAAGGAAAGTAATAGTTCAGGAGTTGCAAGCAAACAGAAGCCTGCGGTAGATACAAATAGTATGCATGGTACAAAAGAAGACATTTAAATATCAGCTGTTCATTTTCTAAATGCACAATATCCTGGGATCGGGTGACTGTCCGTCCCACATTTGGGACACCAGAAAGGCATCCCAACTTATTTTTTAGAAAGGGACGGATTATCCTGTATTTTGGCTGTCCCCCGCTGACCTTTTCTGCCAGCAGCCGCTTCCCCGAGCCTCGGTGGAGAGTGGGCAGCTACCGCATCCCTGCAGCTTCCCCAGGGCTCATGGAGGGCTGGGGGTTGCCACTTCCTTGGGGCTCTCAGGGAGTGCTGGCAGCTGCAGTTTCCCCAGGGCTCCTGGGGATCACTGGCGGCTGCCACTTCCCTAGGGCTCCTGGGAATCGCCAGCAGCTGCCACTTCCCTGGACTCCCTGGGGGCACTGGGGGGCTGCTGCTTCCCCAGGGCTCTCAGGGAGTGCTGGCAGCTGCTGCCTCCTTCCCAGCTCCATGGGGCTTGGTGGAGCTGGGAGGAGCTGCCCCTCCCCCACACAGCTCCCTGTCCCGTATTTGGGACAGGGAGATATGGTCGCCCTATCCTGAGATTGGTTAACAGAAACTCGTCTAACTCAGAGCATAGGTCAAAGAATGACACTCTTAATGATATAATTAGTTCCAATCACTCATTTACATAATGATGCCATTCCTAATAAGCATTCTAATAAAAGGCTAGTTGTAGTGTCACTATTTATCCCATGTGAATGGATAAATTGTCCATTTGCCAGTTACTTTTGTAACCCCTTTTCTCTCCTTCCTGGGTTACTCAGGGGCAGGCAGCGCTCAGTTGTGTGTCTGTGCACCTGATAGGTTCAACATTAAAGGAGATCCTGAGTGTCCCAGTGGTGATGTTGGATAATTGGGAATCCCTGTTCCACCTCTGATTTCTAAAGCTCTGTAAAATGGTGGTGCCTCTCCCTGGCTGGCCCCTGTACGCACTTAATGGTGTGCCTTGGGAACCTCCAGGAAACTTATTCCAGTTATAAACTAGATTTAACTCCCAAACAGCAATTATAAATAGTATGTAGCTAATACACCACATAAGAATCAACACACACCTTTACCTCACAACTTAAGGAGACAAGGTCACAGACTAAACATAAATGAAATCAATTAAAAATATACACAGAAGTAAATGAAACATAACTGGCAGGTACATTGCCATCAGTTCTCCCACCCAAGCACATGCACTCTTTAATTATCAAAGTTCCGGTTACTGGCTTGCGTTGGTATGCGACTGTTGTTCACTGGCTTGCAGACAGCTTGGTGAGGGTTCTGTGTGTCAGTCCAGGGAAAGCAACAAGCAGACCAGGCCCTCTGACCTGGAGCTGGCCTCTGCAGCACTGTAACACACACAGTTCAAGTTCCTTCCCTGCAGGGTCTCATTAGCAGGCTGCAGCTCCCCAAAGCAGTCCCTGGCTAGGAGAAAGCTTCACCCTTGCCTTGAAGCAGTCTGTTCCACCAGGCTTAACTCTCCAACGACAGGAGACCACCATCTTCTTTTTCCAGGCTCGCCAAAGAGCCCCCGTTACTTCTCAGATCTCATGGGACTTGTAATCTCCAGAGCCAGACTGCTGCACAGAGCAACAGCTAGTGGTTCCTACGCTTTCTTTGCACATTTGCCTAATAATAGGCAGACTATGCTTCAGCTGTCCCAATGTGCTCCGTAATCTCACACGTGTTAGAGGTCACACAGAATGCGTAGGTCCCTGGATGCAATCCTATTATCAAAATGACACCACTAAATTAAAATGGGCATGTTCCATATTGGAAAGACTCACACGTGTTTAACTTTATGAAGCCGAACAGCCCCTTTGACTTCAACAAGAGGCTATTTCTGTGCACAAAGTTAAGGAAATATGAGTCTTTGTGTGTTCGTGACCTAATTTTGTTTATGTAACAGCATAAATTAGTGAATGGCAAGATATCAAAGTAGCCCCACTTTACCCTGTACCTCCCACAGAACATTCATCAGCACTAGGGCGACCATATCTCCCTGTCCCAAATACGGGACAGGGAGATATGGGAGGGTGGGGCAGCTCCTCCTGGCTCCACCAAGCCCTGGGGAGCTGGGAAGGAGGCAGCAGCTCCTGGCCCTCCCTGGGAGCCCTGGGGAAGTGGCAGAGATGTGGCAGCCTCCCATGCTCCCCCACTTCCCCAGGCTCCGGGAAGTGACTCCTGCCAGCAGCTGTGCCTGTACAGCTGCTGGCAGAAAAGGTCAGCAGGGGGGAGGGCCCAAATACAGGACAGTTAGTCCCTTTTAAAAAATAAGTTGGGATGCCTTTTTGGCATCCCAAATACAGGACCATCCCACCTAACACGGGACGGATGGTCACCTTGTCAGTTATGCATAAAGGTTTCTCATGAGCTTCTGAAAGACTGAAACAGATATTAATGAACATAAAAGATATTTAAAATGGCATTAATTATGTGACTTATGTTCACAAAAGACATGTTAAGAATCCTCACTGAATGCAAGACAACTAATCAGCTACTGGTCGAGGAGAAATTTGATCTGTATTTGTAGAATGGTTCATTTTGAAAATTAGATTCAGTGGAGGAATCTAAGGATACTTTAAGTCTATTATCAGTCAGTGACTTTTACAAAGAACTTATTGGTTCCGTTTTGCAGTTTAATCCAAGGATCAACTCAAATATATAACAAAATTTGGATTCCTGAAAAATGCTAAAAAGGAGGTACCTTAATAGACTCTGAGATCAGAGGTAGGGAGTTAGTCTTTAACATAAAGTTCTGCTCTGCAAAGAAGCTGCTTGAAAATGCAACCTTCTCAATAGATCTGCTCCTTGAATGTATTCAGTGTCATATCTGAATATTATAATGACAAAAAAGTTTTAAACACTCCTCCTGAAAGATCCCACAGTTACAAGAAAGTAGTGACCTGTGGGATATTACCTCTCCCACATCACCAGCAGATGTAACGAAATTCCATTAGAAAGATCAAATTCTGCCCTCCTCTGACGGCAGTGGGGAATGCATAGTTGCTACTGAGAATTTGTCCTGCATAAAAGTTTTTATTACTAGTGATGAAGGGAAAAAAATCAGCTTGACTTTCAGATCCCACATTGAGTTTTCAGGGGTAACAGTCATAAAAAGCATCCTTTACATGCAGATTGAGCAAATATGTTCTAAACATGAAATCCCTCCATAGCATATTTGAGTTACTTTTGATAGAAGAAACATACTTGATAGGAGAAAGATCAAACATTTGTTAAAGAAATATTTCTTTTCCTTTCCTGCTTTGCCCAAAAAGAGTTTGAGAGAAGAGACCGATATCAACCTAACTTTAGTATTAGATGATTTGCTAAAGTGTTGGTTTTTTTAAAGTCATATCCAAGATAGCAAGACTTAAAGCCATCTGTTTCAAAAACAAAGGAACACAAAATTCCTGATGGTGAATTTTTGTTTGTGGGTAGGATTTCTTCAATTGTCTTTCACAAAGTAAAAGTGAAACTAAGCAAACTAAACCAGAAGTCCTGTTACAACTTCATTTATAATGCAAGTGACAAACTCCTTCTCTGCCTTGATGGGTCTTGCGCTTTTGGGCAGACTGCTCACCTCAGAGACTCGCAGTGGTCCTCGGTTTAAACGCTTTCCCTAGAGGCACAAACTTGCCATTTACTCGGCCGTCCTCGTCATCAGACAGCATGGGGAAGGAGGGACGGAGGAGAGCAATCCCTGTAGTCTCTGCTGCCTGTTGGGGACCTGCCACACCCTTTTCCAATGTCATCCTCCCTCTGTGGTGTATCTCACTAACAGATCAACTCTCCTGTGGTAAATTGGGGATTGGGAAGAATCCAGGCTCATCCTCTCCTCCAAGTTCCAGACCTGTGGATAGCAGCTGTCTGCAATGTCTGCTGAGCCATCTGCACAACAGCTACAATTCCCTGGTCCACTTCCTCACTGCCTCTTCCCAGCACCTTCTTTATCCTTACCACAGGGCCTTGCTCCTGGTACCTGGTAGCGTTTGTCCTGCACCAGCATGCCTTCTTCTGGCCCCTACCCCCGCCCAGCTCCTTGCACACTGAACCAATGAAGAGAAGTCTTCTGAACCAGCAATAGCCGGTTCTTAATTGGCTCCAGGTATCCTGATTAGCCTGTCTTAATTGATTCTAATAAGTTCCTGATTGACTCCAGGTGTCGTAATGGCCTACCTGCCTTAATTGGTTCTAGCAAGTTCCTGATGGACTTCAGGTGATTTGATTGCTCTGCAGTAGCCCCTGTTACCTTGTCCAGGAAAAAGGGACCAGTTCTATCTGGGGCTAATGTACCTGCCTTCACACACTCTCCTGTAGCCCTCAGGCCTGACCCTGTCACATTATGAATACAAACCACTGAACCAATTACTGAACAGATAATCTCCAAGTCTGTAAAGAAAACTCCAAGATAGTTGTTTGTTCTCCTATTCAGCCTTTTCTGAGCCTATTTGAAGAGTGCTTTCAGTGAGAAAACGCAAAAGCAGCCCTTAAAAATTATATCTCACCATTTTATTTTTATCTGACTTCCATACTGCATATCTGCAGTGTACAAGTCAAGACAAGGCTTTCTAATGGCTCTGAGTGCAAAAACAACTTATCACCTTTACACTTTACAATCCTGAACTAGAACGCAGCTCCAAATTATGTGTAAACCAGAACAGAATCCAGCTTGCTCTTTAACAGATGTCCTGACTCTGCAATGTACGCAGTAGTCAAGGCTTGTTTTTGTCAGCATAAAATATGACTGGAAAGCATAAAGGAAACAGATGCTGCTTAGTTAATAAAATACAGCAGGGTATGGGATTATGAGATAACTACATGACTAGGGTATGTAGCAAGGCACAAGGTGAAAGGGCATGAGATATAAACATCCAGAAAGATTCGTCATCACACAGCAGTCTGTCAGGTGCCCTCTGCTGGCTTGATTGTTGGACCTACTTATGTAAATGTAGGTCATGTCATTCTCCTTGACTGGCCTGCTAAGGCTATAAGGCCTTGTATTATAGTAATGATTATTTTCTTTTGATTCTAGTTATTGAGACCTCTATGCTTGGAGAGTAAAATCCTGAATTCTATCTTCAGTTAATTTTATTTTGTGATACGTAGAAGCATATCCAGCCCTGACCCAAACGTTAAATTCAAAGTGAGCTCAGATTTGTGACCCAGTCATCAGCCTTCTGGGGAAATCCCATGGTTACCACAGTAGCCACGAAAATATTACCATTGTGTGGATGTTGTACACAGACTGCCTGACAGACACAAAGTCTTGTGAGCACGCAAAGGCCTTGGAACCAACCCCCGTCAAAATGTTTCATACTGCTTTGCTATGCTTTAGGTGGTTCTGTTGTGGAAAAATTAGGAAACTCAATTAACTTATTCTAAGCCCTGTGATATTTAACCCTTAATTTCACAGTTTGAAACGTAGCTGGCCGGTTGGTCCAGTTTTCTAAATATGTCACTAGAAGGTGCCTTTGTTTTTAAACTGAGTCACTTTTCTGGCTGTAACTACTCTGCACGATGCATGTAATTCATTTGTGCATCATGCCAGTTTTATGCAGGATATAATTCCAGTGAAATCCGTGGAATTATAGCAGCATGAAACTAGACTGTTGCTGTGGTAAATTGAGCCGTTTGTATTGTATTTTGTTTGGTGTGAGGAGTGAGAATAAGACACCCTAAACCTCTAAACAGGTTCTCCCCTACAGGCTTTTCATCAGTCCTGTAGGCAGTTACCATTTGACTGCTGACAAGAGAATAATCACACAATGGTCCCTTTTGTTATTCTCAAATCCCTTTGTTTAACTGCAGGAGTGGGTTTTTTTACATTACTCCAAAATGTGTATGCATGAAAGAATATCCTGTTAAATCAACTATATTTTTGGGCAAACAGATCATCAGCTTGAACACACAGTGCAGAGCACCAGATATCACCAGATGTGGGAGGCTAGTACCACCTGCACTTGAACAGCTAAATTATTCAAACCCATCACATTTTTGCTTCCAAAATTAGCCGCGGTATGAATTTACAAAAATAAATGATCGTTATTGAGTGCCAACTCTTGAATGGGATGTAATCAAAATCATAATTAAAAATGTGCTCAGAGATTTCCATTCTGTAGTTCTGGCTTTCAGCAAGCGTTGAAGCATCTCTCTTAAGGCTCAGTATTACCCAGGTAGTCCCCTGTCTTAAAAAAGTCAGTTTCACCTCCCAAAAATTATTGCAGTTCCTGGGCAATGCACCAAATTATGCAGATATTTTGAAGCTGACCTGATCGACCTAAATTAGGAAATGGGTGTTTCAAACTTTGCTGTGTAAATATGACATCTTTGAGATTTGGCTGTGTGAACTGTATGAATTGGGTGGATACGCAGTACAAGGAAGCAGAAAACTTTTCATTGCCTGTTAATGAACAACCTTGTTTTAACTCTGTTACATGAGCAAAATTACAGCCTGGCTTCCGTCAGTCACCTTGACCTCAGTGGAAACCTAAACAGAACTGTCTGCTGCTAATGGTTGAGAAATTGGTTACAAAAAGTTTTGTCTCAATGCTTTTTTCCTTTCTCTTTATAATAATGGGAAAACCCTCCCAGCAGATTATGATCAATCCACCTTTTCTCATATTTTGGGTAAAACAACTTTTCTTAAATTTCTTGAAGGGTGTTAAAATAGCTTTCTTCTTAGCATGCATGGCTTTGTTTCTTAAGAATCCTGAAAAAGCATTCGTTTTTATGTACATCCTTTTTTTGTGTTCAGCTGTAAGAAGAGACTGCTCAAATAGGGTACTCACTTTGCCTTTCCCTTTGTTTCCTCAAAAGATGTCAATCTCATCTCAGTGGCTTCTAAGGCTTCGTTTACACTAGGCAGGGAAGTCGATTGCAGATACACAATTCTCGCTATGGCAATTGTGTAGCTGCAATCGACATACCTAGCTGTCCTCTCTGAGAAAGGTCAACAGGAGAAACTCTCCTATTGACCACCCTTATTCCTCATGATATTGAGGAGTCCAGGGGTCAAGTAACGAACTCTGATAGGTTGATTTCACACATCTCTATCAGTAATGTAGATGTGGCCTAAGATGCCACCATGGTCCACGTCCACATTTCCTTTCTTTGTCTTCAGTTCTTACCTCAAGGCATGCTGCTCTTATGATGTCTCTACAAACCTAGTGTTTTCGTTAAAAGAGGGTGGGGCATGAAACTCTCAAGAGGTGGATGCTGCTAATCATAACATCAGCATGGTGATGGTGGTGTTAAAATCCTTGCCCACTGTTTTCTCTCTCCCTGCCCACCCCCTGAAATGTTTGATCCCAGCTTTTGCCAAGCTACATCTTAAACTTGATTGCAGGCACTTCAGATTTGGGTCCCTCCATGACCATAGATCCCATGTCTTATTAGTTTCTTTCCTATTCCATATGGTGAGCCAGCCTCTGGCAAAAGACCTCCCGGACGCCCCCAGTTGCGTTACAAAGATGTCTGCAAGAGAGACCTCAGAGAGGTAGACATCGAGCTGGACAACTGGGAAGATCTAGCAGACGACCGCAGCAGATGGAGGCAGGGGTTACACAAGGGCCTTCAGAAGGGCGAGATGAAGATCAGACAGCTAGCAGAGGAGAAGCGAGCACACAGAAAGCACAATAAGGACTTGCCAGACACCCACTACATCTGCAAGAGATGCAGCAAGGACTGTCACTCTCGTGTGGGTCTTTATAGTCACAACAGACGCTGTAAATGAAGTCCTCAATTGAAACTTTAAAGGGCGCGATCCATAGTCTATGCAGACTGAAGGATGCCTACTACTACTACTACTATGCTTCTCATACGCTAGACTTTTTTCTCTCTCCTTCTCTCTGTAGAGTGAGAGACTGATTCTTCTACTAGGTTGCTTTCTGCTCTCTGCAAGTCTTTTCTGTGCCTAGGCAAAGTATTGGAATGTTACCTAGAGAGGTGGTCGAATCTCCATCCCTGAAGGTTTTCAAGTCCTAGTTTTGCAAAGTCCTGACTGGGATCATTTAGGTAGGGTTGGTCCTGCTTTGGGCAGGGGGATGGATTTGATGACCCCCTAGGTCTCTTCCAGCCCTGAAATTCTATAATTTTAGTCCATGGTTCAGCAAAATATCATATGCATGTGCTTAGCTTTAAGCAAGTGAATAGGCTTAATGACATAAGTGTGGTTAAAAGTATGCACAAGCTTCAGTACTTTGCTGAGAAGGGGCCTTAAATACCCTCTGAAACTCTTCAGTCCTCTTCCTAACTATGGATGGGTAAACATGTTCAAGAAAAAAAAAAGAATTGGCTATAAACCCACAATAACCCATATGAGTTCAAACTCAGCTTTGTTGCCACAAAGTGATGACAGGACACTCAACAATAGTCGAAGGAGAGGTGGACTGAGGAGAAGAGTGTACTGCTCTGCTTTGAACGGTGCTGTGAAACTTTTCTTTCTGAGTCAAACAGTTGGCATGTGGCATGTTCTGCAGATCTAGGCTGGCACACGGTCTCTTTTGTGCTTTTTTTTCCATTTCTTCACTAACTAACATGTTTTTTAAGGCTGAGTCCATTGCTGACCGGTGGTGGAGGCAGGGACAGCGGTCAGCAAAAAAGGTTGAAAATAAGCTTGGCATCTCAAGGAAAATAGTTATGTTGGATTTCTACAACCTCACCCAATACGAATCATCACTGATGGTCAGGTTCACATGGCCCTCAATATTTCTAAGCACTGGTTGAGCCAAAGTTTGGTTAAGTACAATTTTTTCACTGCAAAATACTGTATTTTACTATACCTACTTGGTAAGTGAGCCATAAAGTGTTCACAGATTGCTTTTGGTTTAAACATGCCAAAGCTGTAGATGCCCTGATTCATTCTGACACCTCGGATGATTCATTCAATGGCTTCAGCTAAAGGAGTGTTCAAGAGGAGACTAAGAGGCCTTTTTTCCCCTCTGAGCAGGTAAAGTAAAACAAGACACTTATTTTCTAGAGAGCTTCCTTTGTTTTATATCCTGCCTGAATATCATCAAAAAGCTAGAGGATAGAGAACCAGAGGGAAAGAGAAGTGATGTGACTTATCCAAAGTCACTCATTCCTGTTAATGAAAGCATGCTCATCATAATTTCATATAAACAC
Organism: Carettochelys insculpta; assembly: GCF_033958435.1. Taxonomy (NCBI): domain Eukaryota; kingdom Metazoa; phylum Chordata; order Testudines; family Carettochelyidae; genus Carettochelys; species Carettochelys insculpta. The sequence goes on along the minus strand of NC_134140.1, from coordinate 125,400,201 downwards.
TTTCTCATGAGCAAACTTTTATTCTAACTTTTGTCCTGACTGTTTCTGGACCCATGACTATATTGGATAAAAGATACCATTATATGGATTGCAGTTCTCTTTAACTTAATTCGGCCTGAGTCTTACTACACTTGAATAAATTAAAAGAAATGCCCTTAAAGAAAATGGCAGTTATTATATATCAATGTACAGCTGTAAGCATCAAATGAAATATTAACGCAGTAACTGAATTAGTATTATGCCCCCAATATTTCATCAATGGATAAGATTTCCAAAATTGTCTTGCAGCTGGCCTCTCTCTGCTCCTACTGAAGTCAGTGATAAAACTTCCATTTACTTAAATGAAAGCGAAGTTAAGTGAGCTGAGTGCTTATAAAATCCTGTCCTCTTGTCTACTCAAACAAGTGATAATGATGCCCACTTGCGCTTGTACATATGGACCCTATATTACTAAACTTTTCACCAGCATGAGAGGCAGTGGATAGTTTTGCCTAGAAGAGATCAATAAAAGACTGGTAGTAGGGATTCATTAATACAATAGTTCTTTATTATAACTAATGTTTTGTAGTGCTGACAATAATAATGTGATGAGTAATGTACAATACACCCACATACAATTCCCTGCCTAAGAGACCTGCCATGGGGTTAACTGTAAGATAGTCCTAACAACCACTAACCCAAAGCACACTTTTTCCAGCTGCCCATTTTCTTTTTTTATTACTTTGCCTGTCGAAGTTGGAGTCCCCAACCAAACTGTCCGCGAACCTTTTCTGCAGCTGTGTTTGCTTCTAAAAGAGAAGATATGCAATTGCGCATTTATTGAAAGAACTGAAAAACTTTGCGCATAAAAGACCAAGAAGAATGAGTTGTTAAAACTAATGTTCCATAGCACAGTGCTGCTAAACCACATGCTAACAAGGTGCAGGTCAATAAATAAACAAAAATATCAAGCCATCCTTTGGGTGGATTCAAGTTGAATGTGTTCCATGGTGATTTCCCCTGAAGACTACACTCATACTAAAAGACATATATACAGAGTTTACAATAGTGCCTTGCAAAATAGCTTTCCAGTTACAAGGAATCAAGCTTTCTGGTTTGTATCAAGGTGCTGTGGACATTATCAAACTTTAATGGCCGCAGGTGCAAGTTATTTTATAGCAAGTTTTTGTTTGACTTAAAGCTGTTATCACTGGGTGTTACAGATGCCTGTTCCATCTGCTCTGCTTCACCATCATTTTTTTAAAACAGCTGCTATAATAAGGCTAACTAGAGAGGCTTTTTTTTTTGCCTTGATAGCTGTTACCCTGTGTTTTTAGGTTGAAGTGCCTACTACTGCCGAAAGATTAAGTTGACCAAAAGTTTTACCAGCTGTTAATTATAGGTGTGTTGTTTTCCCAGGCTTGTTTACCACATGAATTTTTAGCTCTGTCAGAAATTTTCTTTACGCGGTATATTTTATGATGATCCATATGTCAGTGAAATGGATAACATCTGATTGATTTTTTTTCACCTATTTAGTGTCAGCCTCTCCGAGGTTTGTAAACATCCTGCTGTACTCATTGTAAAGAGACTTCACATCAGGTTCCCTTCTTGCAATCTTGTGACATTCTACTTAAAAATGCTTTTACTACCCAAGAGCATGTCAGCATTAGAACATCAATATTGTATGTGTTTATGTGTGACGTGATGTGTGGTGCACAGACACGTGGAGCAGGAAGTAGTGGAAGAAACCAACTGCACTAAAGAAGAGCCAAAGCAGGCAGAAAATTTGAAGGAAATTATTCAGTGGTTTTTCCCCTGCTAAATCTCGCTGTTTACTTGGAGAACAGCCAAAGGCTCTTGGAAGGCTTGATCTGAGCTCTGCACACCTTGAACTATTCAGTTACATGTACTTGCCCTTTCTAGGTGCACAGTGTGTCCTGCCATTTATTCCTCCAGAACTGCAAACTGTTCGGTTACTCATCAGAATGCCAAGTGTACAAGAATTGCCAAGGTTTTTGCTTGCATTTAAATAATTTGAGGTTCCAAGGCAGTGTGATGAACAGCACAGCTGTATTTAATAACACAGAGAAAAGCAAGGTTTAGGCACGTACTTTGCTTTCACAGGCCTTTTGCATGCAAACACCTGTCAAGTGGCAGATGTATGTTCTGATCTCTCATGGACTGACAAGGATTATGAATGGAACTCTTCCTATGTTAACCATTGATTTTGGTGTAAAAATTCCACATGACTAGTTTCCAGAAGCAGTCATGACAGAGCAGATGAACCATGACACACCCGATGCCTGAGATAGAAGAGCGATTACGTTTAATGAACAAACTTGCATTGGCAGAACCATTGAAGGAACCCCAGTTCATGCACAAAAAGCCTGGGATGAAAGTCTAAAACTGGTGTAAATTGTCATAACTCCATTCAACACAACTTTTGAAAATGGGTCTCAGGCTCATGAAGCCTGGCTTACACTTGAAGGCTGCACTGGTAGAACTATGCCTGTTACAAGCATGATGTTTTTACTAGTGTATATGTACCAAAACACACTAGTGTAGATACAGTTATACTGGGGTAAAGATGCCTTCATTGCTTATTCCAGTTCCCAAATTGTTATCCTGCCATAAGCACCTGTATGTTAATATAACTGCACACACGATAGGGAGGTTGAGCTTTCCTTTCCGTTGCTTGGGAATACTCCATGGATGGATCGTGGTGTAAATTTATGTTAGGCCACTGTTATTAAACAAGCTCATACTCTGTGCTTGGAAGAAGGGAAGAACTGCCTGTACAAACACCCAGCAGGTAGGGTGAGATTGTCGCATGTTATTGGGTGGGGGCTCGAGCCGGTTTGTTTGCATTATTGACGGAATCCCCCAAGAACTGAACCTGGACCTTCTGGTGGCCACCTGCCATTAATAGAAGGGTTACATAAATGAGGGCTTGTCTAGGAAACTGTTGTTGGGTAGTACCCCTCTCAAGTACATCTGTATGGACCATTGTGGAGAACAGTCTTGTTGTCACAGGATATGTCAGAATTTGCATAATTGCTGTCCGGATGCTAGAAGACTGGTGTGAAGAGCTGAATATTGACTGTCAGTATCAGGGATACCGGAGGCCATTGAGGAAATTTTAATCAAGGTCACTCTTGCATCCACATTGCTTACCAATGGGATAACAATACACTTTTGGTGCAGAGTACTTTTATGTCCCAGACTCCACTGAGGGACAGGACTGAGCCCTTTGAGTGGTGGTTTTGGGGCTTATTTTATTTTTGTTTTGTTTTTTAATTACAATGGGAGACAGAGTTTTAAGTAGTCATGGAAGGGTATGCAACTTTACTCTGTCAGGGTCTCTTATATACCAACTCGGATTCAGTATAGAGTGGGACAAAAACTTTTGAAACTGGCGGAAATGTTTTCACTGAAAAATGCAGATTCAGATTGACCAAAACATTTTTTAAAAAACTGGGTAGATTGTGGAAAATTGTTTCAGTCAAAAAAAAAAAAAAAGGAAATGAAACATTCAGATTTTTCAGACTAGATTCATAAGGGGATTATTTAACTTTTATAACATCTTGCCTAGTGGCTAGTGCATTCACTTGGGATGTAGGAACCCTGGGCCTTCCACATTCCAGCTCAGTGCTCTAAGCAACAAGCTATAGGGCATTCTGGGGTAGGTCTTTCTCAGTCTCCCTTGCTGAAGCTGTTCCACTTTTAGACTCTATAAATAATAAGTCACTGGAGCAGGGAGTGGACTGCTGCTGCCCTGAGGCAGTAGTCAGATCTACACTTTCTCTGGCCGATGACTGTACAAGCAATTTATAGCTAGTGGAAAAACTTCACCAGGAAAGTCTGAGAGACCCACCCCAAAATACTGCTAACCCAATTAAGAGTGCGAGGTTAACAGCTCCACTCGACATCATCACTACCTCCTCTTAAGTTTTTCTGAATCAACTCTGTCATTTCCTTTCCTAACGTTAAAATGCACCAAACATTTCACTCATGCCGATGTGAAAATGTTCCAACTTTTTCGATTCACTGAAAAAATCTGAAGACAATCAGTTGCTGTTTGACCCAAACTTGTTTTTTCAATGTTTCTGAACTGCCAGTGAACCAAGCAATCAGGTATTGGCACAGGTTCAGTTGGGCACTGGCAAGCTGTGAGCGAGTGGCACCTGGAGTGCTATGAATCTGACCCTGATTGCTCAGTAAAAGGTGATGCATTACACTGATTACTTCAGCCAATGGGATTTGATAGCCTCTGCGGGGTGGTTTCACCACAGCTCAATAGCTAGTGGGAAGAAAATTTTTCTCTCCCTCATAGCTCATAACACATCCAACCAGAGCTTGGCCTATCTACTCAGGATACACACTGGGGTCAGGATTTGGCCCTCAAATATGATTCATTACATTGGCCTGCCAGCTAGCAACCTGATGCAAACATACCTGCTTGGAAAGGCATAATTCCTTCGTTATCAACCTTCTGATTAACTTGTTTAAGTTACATCTTATCAATGTGCCAAAATTTCTTACAGTAAACACAAATGTGCTTGAAAAAATGTGTGCATGCCTCATGTGATATCTTGTCACACCGTGTCAACCTACTGATAAAAGAAAAGGACTTTGCATCCCATAAAGTTTATGGTTTGATAGGAATATTTGCATAGATAGCAAACTTCAGATTTCTTTAAAAGTGTTTCTGAGGCAGTTCATCCAGTTTACTTTTCCAGCCCATTCTTGTCCTGTTGAATGACGTTTGCCAGCATTTTACTTCACTGAGAAATTTCCATCCCTTAAGTTTGCAATCTTATGAAGGACTGCATGCGGAGGTCCTTCAGCAAACCAAGGCCCCCGTTCTGAAATTGTGTGGGCACGAGGATGTGAGGTTGTTCCAAGAACGTAGTCCTGAGAGGCCATTTTCAAAGCTTAATAGGACAGCAGGATGCAGGCCCACCAATGGGGTGGGGGAAAGGGGGCTGTTGCCCTGAGGGGCCATGATTCACTGTGGGCCAGAGCACCCAACTACTGCCACTGTGGCAGCAGCTGGAGCCCTGGGCCATTTAAAATGCTGTTGGAGTGCCACTGTATAATCTATCTCAGAACTGGAATGGACCCTCAGAAGTCATTGAGTCCAGTCCCCTGCAATCTCAGCAGGGCCTAGCACCATCCCTAGCAGCTACTTTTTAATCTGTTTGACCTACATGGCCCACTTCAAGAGTTGGCTCACAGCTCTGGGTTTAGCAGAGCAAGGCTCAAACCACTGAGCTATCCCTCCCCCGCAGCACATAGCATTGCAGTCTTGGCAATGCTGAAGGCTAGCTGCCCCTGACCCCACCCCTTCCCGAGGTGCACAGCTGTCCCCACCATAACTTGCCCAAAGGCCCACTGAAGCTGTTGGCCCCTCTGCCAGGATGGCGTGGGGATTGTGAGATTTGTGTTTGGGAGGGGAAAGAAATGGAGTGGAGCAGCAGAGGGGGTGGGAAGCTGTATGGATGCAGTTCAGCTGAGGTGCAGACAACAAATGCATTGATCTTAATTACCTCAGGGCAGAATACTGAGGGTAGAAAAACTGTGTCTAACACCAACAGCATCTGAGATGGGTTATTCATTCCCATTCTGCACCAGACATACACATTTGCAGAGATTTGTATAGAGGACAGGTCGTGGGCTGAAACTCACCTTTGCATTACCCTTTCCTGTTGTTGCTTTGTGAAGGCCTGCAGATCCTGCAGGGAGCAAGACAAGCCTGAGCACCTGGAATAGAGCAGAAAGTCAACAAGAGCAAGGAGTTTCCTCAAAATATATCCCCTTTTCCCTGTTATTCCGTCAACAGAGAGCAGTCGAAATTGCTTCTGCACCAATACAGGGTCATCCTTACAATGTGACTGTCCTCACTGAGCTCTCTCAACTACCTTCAGGACTTCCTGCCAATTGTGCAGACAGACAACAGAATTTAACCCCCAACATCTTCCTTGATGGTAGATAGCTAAATTCTCTGCAGTCTTACTACAATATGAAAACTGTGCATTGAATGGAGACAAGCCTGACTCAGTGAACATTAAAGGGTCTAGTAACAGAAAGCTGAGAAAATGTGCTACCCAAACACAATAATTTGTTACATTGTATAATTAATGAGAATCAGAATGATATTCGGGGTCTGTTTTAAGGCTAGCTAAACACTAAGTAGAAATCTTTTGATGATATAACAAAGAAAGATTTTATGTAAATGACAGTTACTTAATCAAGTGGCGAAATATTTTTACTTAGTTGTGATCAGTGGACATCCATATGAACTCTCAAGACCTTTTCTGCTTATACACCATGATTTTTTTTAACTGAAGCAGATACTGATTTATACAGGCTGAACCTCTCTAATCTGGAACTCTCTCGTCCTGTGACATCCATAATCCAGCATGGTTTTGTTTAGTCAGGCAACCATTTATCATGGGTGTGGCCAAATTTCCCATGGTTCCATACAGTTTGTTTACAGCCACCAGTCCTGGCTCTCAGTGTTCTGTGCTGTTAACTTTAATTTTTCCCTAAATGTCTTCGAACAGCCCACTAATCAGTGAAAGCATTGGTAAAGCTGCTAGACAATATGACCTTCTGTGGTCTGGCAAATTCTCTCATCCAGCACTGATCAGGTCCCAAGGGTGCCACATTAGAGAGGCTCAACCTGTCCCTAGATTGGTAAAAAAAGTGAAGTTCCTGGTATCACACAAAGAAGAACATTTAACCATATCGTTTCTATCAGTGTGCACTGGTCAGAGGCACTTCCACTTTGATGACTACTTTAAATTCAGTTCTGAGGCACTTCAGGATGTCTTAAAGTCAGAGCTGAAATCTACCTGTGACATGTGATGGCATAATTTCACAGTGATTTGCTATGAGACTGAGGAAAGACCAAGGAACTACCGTTAAGGGTCACACACCTTCCAAATCTAATCTCAATAGTTTAGTATGATTGATGTCAACCCTTGTAGCCCAGGGGGTTGAGGTTGTAATTTGAGTGGGTGTAAATTTGCTTTAGAACAGCAATTTCACTGCCAAATGCTGTAAGGGCCTGTGGGGTAGGTCTGGCTGAGCATTAACATCCGGGCTGAGTTCTGCCAACCCAGGATGGCAGTTACCAAGCAGGAATTGGAGGAATCACACAAGCCAGGTTCCATAAGCAAGAGTCAGGGCCATAGTCAGGCTGGGCTTGGAGACTGAAGATCAGAGATAGTACTGGGTTAGAGTCAAGAGGCAGGAATAAGGGTCAGAGTGAGACTGGATTTGGAGACCAGAGATAAAGGTAAATAGGCAGTTGGCTAGTCGGAGGAGCAGGCCACAGAGTGCCCTCACTCTGGGTCTCTGTGGTGGCACTTCCTGTGGTACTCTCTATAGTGCTCTGTAGCTGTGACTGTGGACATCCCAATGTCATTATAGCAGTCTGAGGTGTCTTGCACACTGCAGACCCCAGTTATAGTTCCCAGGTCATTCCATGTGCATTTTTTTAGCAGAGACCACTTTGACCTTAATGCAGTAGACGCCTTGAACGGGACTCTATGAAAGCACAAGGGCCTGCCTGCACAGATTCAACTGCAGGATTGGCACTTAACGCTGCTGCTTGAGTTCCACATTCGAGGAAGACAACACTAACCTCTTTTAAAAGAAATTATACTTGCAAAACATTTTCTGCCAGTCTCTTGTTTAGCAATTCTCTCTGTGGAATGCCCTTTCCCCTTCATACACACAGTTGAAACAATTGTAATATACTTCCAAGGTGGCCACTGATACACTGGGAAGCTCTGGTGCAGTGATTAGCAGATAGATGTTCTAATGTTTGGTAAGATGGACTTAATTACTCCAGGGTATGGGATGGGTTTATGAGTTCTCTGCTAGGCAGTTTAAATATAACTATGCTCTCAAACCATAATTGTAAATATCCAGCATCAATCTATCAAGCAATAGACATACAGATTATGAAAGGAAACTGGAAGCACAGTAATTAAAGATGTGAAGTTATTTGATCAACTGTAGCAAAACAGATTTATTTTATACTTAACTGTCCTTCCATTTTCTCACAGATTAGTTGGTGTCTGGGTTCAAATGTGTGGTACAAATGAAATTATGAAAAGTAATTTTATTTCTTTTATTTTCCTCTTATTCCTTTCAATATAAAATTAAATTAATATGAAAGAACTATGAAATCTTCTGTCTGGGGGAAGATACGTTATTGTCTTATTTTTATTTTCAGTTTAAAGAGAAGAATCACTGATATACATCATTGAATTTTTATACATATTATAATTCTGGCAGGAGCACAGCAATATCAGAATATCAGTTATGCAAATTTCCACTTCAAGGGCAATACAAAGTTGACAGAAATCAGTAGAGATTATTGTTGGTTTTAGAAAATTCTGACTGCTTGAAAATAAAGCTGCTTGCTGGAAAAGGTTGGTGTCAAAAATCTCCCATTTTGAAAAAAAAATGTTTTAAATTGTCAGAGTTCCATTTAGATATTGTCTACACAAAAAACATTTAACTTTTTGTCGTATTTCAGGGCAGAAAATATCAAAATCTCAAAAACATTTCCCAGCTAGCTCTAGGAATTGAGTGAATTTATTGATGTAAGATTGCAATTTTCAGAGGCACCTAAAGGATTTTGATTTTTCATTTTTGTGTGTGGGAGAGAGGGTGAAAGTGGGAATTCAGATCCCTGAATTGGCTTCTCCAAATCCTACACAATTTCAACTATAAAAATGTAAAACTGAAACAATTCAAACATAATTTTACGTTTTACAGTTTAAGTGGTTTCCCATATCTTCCAAAGGCTCTGTCAATTAGACTTCTAGATGGTCTTGTATTCTTCTATTAACTGATGACTATTCTTCTAGAGTATCATCTGGAGCCATTTGAAGTCGATAGGAATCTTTCCATTTCAGTGCTTTTGAATCAGCCCTGTGCTTGCATAACAAAAGGATGTAGCAGTTGTTTTCTAGCCAAAGGAAAGCTGACAGCACAACAGAAACTGCTTCTTTTATGTGAGGTCACACAGGACTCAGGTGGACTAACCTACTAGGTACAATATCCCTTCCCTTTAAACTACTCCAGTAGTGAAGTGATCAACAGTGAATTAACCCTACATATTGACTCAAGTACTGGCCCCTGAGCTGTTGAGCACCCATAACTTCCAAAGTTATGTAGTAATAGAGAGATAGCTGTGCTAGTCTTTATACTATCAAAACAAAAAGCAGTCCAGTAGCACTTAAAAGACTAACAAAATAATTTATTAGGTGATGAGCTTTCGTGGGACAGACCCACTTCTTCAGATCATAGCTATACCAGAACAGACTCAATATTTCAGGCACAGAGAACCAAAATTAGTAATCAAGGTTGACAAATCAGAAAAATATTATCAAGGTTAGCAAATCATAGAGCAGAGGGGCAGAAGGGATGGGGGAATCAAGAATTAGATAAAGCAAAGTATGTAAAAGAGCCCCTATAATGAGCTAGAAAATTGCTATCCCGGTTCAAACCACATTAATATGTCGAATTTGAATATTAAAGAGAGTTCAGCAGCCTCTCTTTCCAAACAGTTGTGAAAATTCTTCTTCAGTAAAACACAGATTTTCAGGTCATTAACAGAATGGCCCACTCCATTAAAATGTAGACTAAGTGGTTTGTGGATCAGGAGTGTTTTGATGTCTGTTTTATGCCCATTAATTCTTTGTCTAAGAGAGTTTGAAGTCTGTCCAATAAACAAGGCATGTGGGCATTGCTGGCCCATGATGGCATATATGATGTTAGTTGAGGAACATGAGAATGTGCCCGTGATTCTGTGAATAACCTGGTTAGGTCCAGTGATAGTATCTCCAGAATAGATATGTGGACAAAGTTGGCAACAGGCCTTGTTTCAAGGAAAAGTTCCAGGTTTGGTGTTCCTGTAGTATAGGCTGTGGTTGTTGGTGAGAATCCTCATCAGGTTGGGAGGTTGTCTGTAGAAGAGAACAGGCCTGTCACCTAGGGCCTTCTGGAGTGTGGCATCCTGATTAAGGATAGGTTGTAGGTCTTTAATAATGCATTGCAGTGGTTTGAGTTGGGGGCTGTAGGTTATGGCCAGTGGTGTTCTGTTCTTGGCTTTTTTGGGCCGATCTTGGAGTAGCTGGTCTCTGGGTATTTGTCTGGCCCTGTTGATTTGTTTTTTTACTTCTCCTGGTGGGTAATTCAGGTTTATGAATATTTGATAGAGATATTGTAGTTTTCGGTCTCTGTCAGTAGGATCAGAGCAAATGCGATTGTACCTAAGGGCTTGGCTGTAAACAGTGGATCTAGTTGTGTGTGCAGGATGGAAGCTAGAAGGGTGTAGGTAAGTATAGCAATCAGTGGGTTTCCAGTAGAGTGTGGTACTGGTCAGGCCATCCTTGATTTGTACTGTAGCATCCAGGAAACGTGTCTCTCACATGGCATAATCAAGACATAAGTTGATGGTGGGGTGCAGAATGTTAAAGTCTCTGGAATTCTTCTAGAGTCTCTATACCATGGGTCCAAATCATAAAGATGTCATGGATATATCACAAGTAGAGGAGAAGTAATAGGGGACGAGAGCTGAGGAATCATTGTTCCAGGTCAGCCATAAATATATTAGCATATTGTGGGGCCATGCGGGTGCCCATAGCAGCTCCACTAATCTGGAGATACAAATTGTCCCCAAATCGGAAATAATCATGGGTGAGAAAAAAGTTATAAAGGTCAGACACCAGATTGGCTGTGGTGACATCAGGGATGGTATTCCTGATTGCTTGTAATCCATCTTCGTGTGGCATATTAGTGTACAGAGCCTCTACATCCATGACGGCAAGGATGGTGTTGTCAGGAGCTTTCCGATGTTTTGTAATTTCCTCAGGAAATCAGTGATATCTCAGAGATAGCTGGGAGTGTTGGTGGCATTGGGTTTGAAGACGGAGTCCACATAACTGGATAGTCTGGTGATAAGGGTGCCAGTACCTGAAATGATAGGGCATCCGGGGTTTCCAGGTTTGTGGATTTTGGGAAGTAAATAGAATAATCCAGGTTGGGGCTCAGGTGGTGTGTCTGAGTGAATAAGGTCCCGAGTAGCAGCAGGGAGTTCCTTAATTTGTTGTACTTTCTTTTGGAATTTCAAAGTGGGATCAGAGGAGAGAGGTCTGTAAAATTTGGTGTTGGAGAGTTGTCTGGCTGCCTCCTGTTCATATTCATTGTCTTGTTGGTGGTGCTCTGAGTCAGAGGTGCTAACTTCTGATTTTCCCCAAGGGTACTCAACCTCTGTTCAGCCCCAGGCCCTGGCCCCATTCCACCTCTTCCCCCAAGGCCCCAACCCCGTCCTGACTCTTTCTGGCTACGTCTACACGTGCACGCTACATCAAAATAGCTTATTTCGATGTAGCAACATCAAAATAGTCTATTTCGATGAATAACGTCTACACATCCTCCAGGGCTGGCAACGTCGACGTTCAACTTCGACGTTGGGCAGCACCACATCGAAATAGGCGCTGCGAGGGAACGTCTACACGCCAAAGTTGCACACACACAAAGTAGCATCGAAATAAGGGTGCCAGGAACAGCTGCAGACAGGGTCACAGGGCGGACTCAACAGCAAGCTGCTCCCTTAAAGGGCCCCTCCCAGACACAGTTGCACTAAACAACACAAGATCCACAGAGCCGACAACTGGTTGCAGACCCTGTGCATGCAGCATGGATCCCCAGCTGCAGCAGCAGCATCCAGAAGCCCTGGGCTAAGGGCTGCTGTCCACAGTGACCATAGAGCCCCGCAGGGGCTGGAGAGAGAGTGTCTCTCAACCCCTCAGCTGATGGCCGCCATGGTGGACCCCGCTATTTCGATGTTGCGGGACGCGGATCGTCTATACGTGCCCTACTTCAATGTTCAACTTCGAAGTAGGGTGCTGTTCCCATCTCCTCATGGGGTTAGCGACTTCGACGTCTTGCTGCCTAACATCGATTTCAACTTCGAAATAGCGCCCAACACGTGTAGCTGTGACGGGCGCTATTTCGAAGTTGGCGCCGCTACTTCGAAGTAGCGTGCACGTGTAGACGCGGCCTCTGGCTCCATCCCACCTTTTCCCATCACTTTCTGCCCCTTCCCAAGTGCATCTCTTCCACCCGCTTCTGCTTCTAGGGCCTCCTGTACACTGCTTAACAGCAAATCTGTGGCACGCAGGAGCCTCTGGAAGGGAAGGAGTTGAATCAGGCACATGAAAGTGAAGAAGGAGGGAAGCTTGGCTGCTGCTGGGTGCTAAACATCCCTTAATTTTAATTCATGGGCACTCCCTGGAGTCAGTGCCTATGAACTGATTTCTATAAACATGAGCCATAACAGCTATGCAGAACTATATTTGAGCTACTGTGCTCTTTAGGAAACAGAAAAGTTTTGACATCTCTTAAAATATAACATGGCTCTTCCCCTGAAATGTCTTTACCTGCCAAAATGTTCTATGGGTTGCTACAAGCATAGATGGACTCAAAAGAGGGGTTAGAATTTGCTTTGTAGCTTTAGGAAAAAATATTATGATATGATATGTCATGGCTTATTATTTTGTTCTGCATTGGTACAGGTTTTGGTTCTCTACGCCTTAGGTATTGGGTCTGTTCTGGTCTGGCTATGGTCTGAAGAAGTGGGTCTGTCCCACGAAAGCTCACCTAATAAATTATTTTGTTAGTCTTAAAAGTGCTACTTTATTGCTTTTTTATTTTGATAGTATATAGACTAGCACGGCTTTCTCTCTGTTACTAGAGTAGATGCACTTCTGTTGGTTCAACATCTCTAATCCGGAACTCTCATTTGGCAACATCTGTAATCCAGTGTGATTTTAGTTAGCTGGATGACCAATCCTCATGGACGTAGTCAAGTTTTCCACAGTCCCATAGAGTTTGCTGACAGCCACCAGTCCTGGCTCGCAGTGTTCTGTGTTGAATAGTAACGGAGAGTAAGCCGTGCTAGTTTATACACTATCAAAACAAAAAGCAGTCAAGTAGCACTTTAAAGACTAGCAAAATAGTTTATTAGGTGAGCTTTCGTGGGACAGACCCACTTCTTCAGACCATAGCCAGACCAGAACAGACTCAATATTTAAGGCACAGAGAACCAAAAACAGTAAGCAAGGAGGACAAATCAGAAAAAGATAATCAAGGTGAGCATATCAGAGAGTGGAGGTGGGGGGGAAGGTCAAGAATTTGCTCACCTTGATTATCTTTTTCTGATTTGTCCTCCTTGCTTACTGTTTTTGGTTCTCTGTGTCTTAAATATTGAGTCTGTTCTGTCTGGCTATGGTCTGAAGACGTGGGTCTGTCCCACGAAAGCTCACCTAATAAACTATTTTGCTAGTCTTTAAAGTGCTACTTGACTGCTTTTTGTTTTGATAGTGTTCTGTGTTGTTTTTTAGCTCTAAATTACCCCTAAATGTCTTTTAAGAGCCCAGTGAGCAGAGGAAGCATTGGTAATGCTGCTAGACAATATTGACCTGTCATGGTCCAGCAAATTCGCTCATTCAGTACTGGTCAGGTCCCAAGGGAGTCAGACAAGAGAGATTCGACCTATACTCTATTCCAGCATGGCAATTAGTACAGTAGCATCTATAGGCCATTGTACAAACACAAAGCAAACAAAAGTCCTTTCCCAAAAAAGATCATGGTCTAGGTTATACCTACATTTATATATCATTATATAAAACTAATTCTCTTACTAATTTTATTTTTAATGCCCATTAGATCCTCACCACTGCTGCTAACCACTGTCTTGCGAGACAAAAAGGGGCTATATCATATCTTACTAGTTACAACATTCAGTATAGATCTTGGATACAATCCATTCATATAACTTAGAGTAAAAATGAAGACAGCGACAATAATAGTTTTTAAAATAATCTAAAATGACTGTGTTTCCAGGTTGGCCTTTTAAGAAAAACAACCAAATTTCCAAATAAATAAATATTTATGACAATTGTTCATACTTAAAATGCCTGAGGCAAAAAGAAGTTTACTTTTACAAATCATTAATGGGCTTACATGGTGGTGAAAGCAAATGCTGCAGACATGTCTGAACATCACTTTGGAAGCAAACCTGAATGATCATAATACAACTGCTGTCATAGTTAATTTACTTCAATGGTTGCTTCTGTGTGGGTTTGTTTGTTTTTTTTTTTCAAGTAAAACATACTACCCTGCTATGTGAAAGAGAATGACCTCAGGGAGTTGTAGCTCTGAAAACTTCTCTCTGTGGGAGTTCAGGATTTTGTTTAGATTGATTTCAAATCCTAACTGGTAAGACATCATAAAGAGTAACTTCTGTATAATATTTTTATTCATTTGGCATTTCAACGTTATCGAACGAATTACCTGACTTAGGTAATTGTTATTTGGCAACGTTATGGGGAACCCAAATGATCAAGCAAATGGAACTGATTTCCAGGATTCCAGTTCCAATGCTTGGCAGCCCATCCATAACAAGATTTGTACAAACTTGTGATTGTAAAAAGCTTAAATTAATTAAAGACCCACCCAGCTCAATTATGATTCAAGGATGTCAGCCAGTTCAATAAAGGAAATGAGGTGCTGATGCTTACTTTACCTAGGCAGAGTTCTAAGTCAATGGGAGTTTACATTGACATGAATAACCAATCCAGGATCAATCCCATAACAGAGCAATCATGTTTCCTTGCAATAGATCGTTATGCAAGTTTGCATGGTTTGTACAATGTATGTATCATAACACACGGGAATGTTAAAAGACCCAGAGATAGAACCAAATGATAGATAAATATGAATCCGTTGAACTAACCAGCCATGCTTATGCAAAGCCTATTTGAACTACGGACAAGGGAAATTTTAGGAATTACAGACTGGTGAGCCTCATGAAAGAAATAAACAAACTCTAACCAAGTGTAGAAATAGTATAGCATAACATTTGTAGAAGTCATACCACCTGGATCAAGCCAGGATGGCTTCTATTAGGGTAAATCATGCCTCATGGACCTTCTAGTAAATAGAATTGTAGATAGTTTACCTGAAAGACATAATTTATTTGTTTTTTAGAATGTTTTTCATAAGGTTCCTTCCAACACTCTCAAGAAAAACATCCATGAATCCTGAGGCAAAGGCTTCTTTATTAAAAATGGGTTTAAGTACATAGTTGCTTACAGAATAGAAAGAGGAAGTCAGAGTCATCACTGGGACTGGTTATTCACTGAGCCCAGCATTTTCAAACTTGAGTGCCTACATCCATGTTTAGGCCCCTAAATATAAAAGTGGTTTCAAGGAAGTGCTCAGCCTCAGTAGACTGATTGACTTGGCTGGAAGTTCCCGGGCACTCAGTACTTCTTGGCACTGTATTTTTGTGAAGGAGCCTAAATTCAGACTTTGAGCTTAACTTCAAACACCCAAGTTTGAAAACTTTGGTCTAAGTTTAGATAATTCCACATATTAATTTTTCCCCAGGTGGTCCTTTTAATTAAAGATTCGTTTGGCAAAAGATGCAATTTATCGTGGCTAAAGAGATCCTTTTTTCTTGTGTGCCTCCTTGTATTTCTTAATAAGTGTTCTCATAAAGGGGTGTCATTCATCCTTCTGGATTGCACAGCAGTGGGAGAGACCAAACCTCATGTGGCATTTGGGAGCTTATAGGCCAATGGCAGCTCTTTCTTTTGAGGAAGAGCATCCTTGGTCAGTCCTGGCACTTCTAGCAGCCATCAGGATTGGTCTGCAGGTGGCTGAGTGCTGACCATAAAAAAGTGGCACAAAACACAGATTTCTTTCTGCTCTGTCCAATGCCATTGTTAAAATCCCATCTTCTTTCCTTGTCCCAGTATTATTCCAAGGAATTGAAATTTCAGGGAGTGTGCAAATTTATGGCAGAAGGGAGGTACTGGCAAATAACTAACCTGGCAATACTACGTGTAACATGTTGACAACTGGGGGCATAAGGAGGAGCTCAGGAGGGGTGTAGGGAAATCCCTGGTGTCGGTTTTTCCTACTCTGTCAGTACAGTTTTGTGTGTTGCCTGTTGTGTAATATTTTGGTTGTGGTCAGCAGAATGTTTAGGCCTTTAAATCTGTTGTGTGAGCATGTATAATAGCCCAGAGGCAGACTCAAGCCTGTGACCTTTGGAGCTTAGTGCAGACAACTCTACAGCTTGAACTAAAAGCCAGCTGTCTCTCAGCTTAGGTACCTGTTCTTTCTCTGTGAAGTGGTCTAGGTATCTCTACATGGAACAGTTAACCACACATAGGTGTGCGGGTTACATATGCACCTCTCAGGTGCTGTCTGTTGGTGAAACAAGCACCGGTTTTATGGTGAATTGATAGTTGGTTTTGAAATATTACAAATTTGCCTATGAAGCCTCCTGGCAGCAGAAGGTATATTCCTTAATGGAGCTGGATGTGTTGGGATATGGTTGGTCTATCCCTGTGCCACAAAGACTGGAAGTAGAGAATTATGACTTGTCCTGTGAATTGACAATCACCCCACATTCAACACAGGAGGAGGTTAAGTACCCAGAGGCCTGAGCTTCTATGAGATCCCATTGTTTCCTTATGCAGTAGCTGTCATGGACTGCAGGCCTTAATCAGGCCTGGAAATTAAGTAGGGGCAACATGGCATTGTGCTTAAGTGATAAGTCTGGAGCATATAAAATATTTGGGATTTGAGCATCAAAAGCACGGACGGCTACTAGAAGCCATTGTTTCTGCCTTTTCATTACAGCCAGGACAAGTTGCCGCATCCTGTCTAAGGTGCTACACTATAATAACGTTGCAAACAATTGGTCAAAATCCAGATATCCATCTCCATCCTCGCTGGTCCCTACCATTTCCAATTTCTTTTGACTGTGTTGCGCTTTATTCACAGATGCCAACACACAGCTATAATTTAACCAGTTCAGGAGTCTAGATGATTTCTGAAAAAGAACACTTATTTTGATCTCTTAGGTAGGCCTTTTCACATGGCCATGTTTAATTATGTCTACAAAACCCAACTGGGGAATATAATTATTGGCATAATTGGTCTCCTGGCATTAGCAACAACAGTGGTTTAGTTACTGAGATTCATAAACCTTGGATTAATTGGATTTCACCTGTGGCTTTGTGTTCTCGGAATTCAACTATAATTATTAGGATTCAGTAAGGGAGCACCTGTCCTGTAAGACTAAAAAGCCCCGTAAACATTAATTTCTCCGTTCTTTTTTATTATTATTCTGTGGATTTGGAACTATAAAGCCTAATATAGCTGAGTTGCTTCTTTGCCTGTGATTTGTTTGGTCTTGTTAAATAGTTGAGGCTCATCTGTGCATGACATTGGCAAAAGTCTGTGGTTATATTGCTCATTGGAGCCAACCAGGAAAAAACAAAAAACAAAAAAACCCCTACATTTCCTTCACCAGTAGCTTGCTACCAGTAGATAGGCTAAAAACTAAGGAAGTCTAAACAATAGCTGTTAAGTACAACTCTTAAGACTTTGAATAGATACAACTTCCTTTCAGGTGCTGTCAGCACAGGGCTGTACAGTGGAAATGCAAAGAACCCTAGATTTTTATTAAGCAAATGGAGTGTTATCACTGTGGTGATATCATCATTTCTGACACACAAACATAAGCCAGTTATCAGCATAAACAGAGTAAAAATTAATATTGAATGCAAAAAAAAGAGTCTTTCTCCAAGTTGGATTATCCTGCACCTTTTGCACTGTAGCAATAATGGTTGCCATTTATATAGCACTTCATAGCTACATCTACACTGGAGAGCTTTGTCGACAAAACTGAGGTTTTGCTGACAAAACTCATGGAAACAGAACAAGGTAATTAAAATTTTCCTTATTTGTATTTATGGATTGGATTGGATGAACCTTGCCCTGAAGATTCTAGAATCCCTGGGATTTGAGGCATCTCAGTGTGCTACTAAATATGACCTCCTTCCTGGTGCATGGGTCTCCCTTGTTTCCTTGTTAGCCAGGATCTTATTTATGCCTTTTATCTCACTTAATTGACATGTTTTAATTTCTATTATTTTTAAATTAAAAATGCCTTCCTTTTTAATTCCAGTAACATTTAAACGTGTGGGAGCCCTCATTACTGACAAGGGACCAAAGAAAAGGAGACATTTCCAGAGTTTGGCTTGTAAATGGATTACGTTGTAGCTCTGCATGACAAATGTGTGTCACATTCTAGCCCCAGTGATTACTAGCCTTTGTTCCAAAAGCCCATGGGACCTTCACTGGATGGCCCAGAAGGTCCTATTCAATCCTATACATCGGAGGTTCTTGACTTTTTTGGCAGGTGAGGCTTACATCACAAAATAGTTGTTTCCTCCCCTGGCCAATGTATAGTTGAAAAGCTACTGAAAGCTTCCCTTATTTATCATGAAGAAGCAGCAGGTGGACCTAGGAACTAGAGCTACCCAACTAGAGGTGGGAAGATGGAGGTGGGGTGGCAATGGAGGCTGACCTGACTCAGCAGTGGTTTCATGCACACATGTATAGGGCCTGCCCTGTGGCAGAAGGACTGAAGCAGAAGTGGGCACCTGCATCCCATCCCTTCAAACCTTCTGCAGCCCAGGCTGAACTGCTACAGTCCTGCTGTGGCCTCATCAAGCAGCAGTCACTACAGCAACACCCTTACAAATAAATTTCTGGGCATGGCAATTTGCTATGGTAACAAGGCAGTTTCTAGAGCAGGGGTGGCCAAACAGCTAAAGAGCCAAACCAGCAGTGGATAGAGTGCAAAGTATTATATATTTATTTATATTAATATTTTGTGTATCTAAATGCAGATAAACAGATATAAAAATAAATATAGCCATAGAGATGCCAGTGATACTTTTTAAAGTCACTAAGGCTAGGTCTACACTAGCCCCAAACTTCAAAATGGCCTTGCAAATGGCCATTTTGAAGTTTACTAATGAAGCGCTGAAATACATATTCAGCTCTTCATTAGCATGCGGGTGGCCGCGGCACTTCGAAATTGACGCACCTCGCCGCCGTGCGTCTCGTCTCGACGGGGCTCCTTTTCGAAAGGACCCCGCCTACTTCGAAGTCCCCTTATTCCTATGAGCAGATGGGAATAAGGGGACTTCAAAGTAGGCGGGGTCCTTTCAAAAAGGAGCCCCACTGGGACGAGCCGTGCGGCGGCGAGGCGCGTCAATTTCGAAGTGCTGTGGCCGCCCGCATGCTAATGAAGTGCTGAATATGCATTTCAGCACTTCATTAGTAAACTTCGAAATGGCCATTTGCGTGGCCATTTTGAAGTTTGGGGCTAGTGTAGACACAGCCTAATACTCCTATGTACAACAGGCTCGTTAATAAATAAATTAAGGTTCAGAGCTTGGCCGTTTAGGTGGTGGTTGGTAGCATTAGCTGGTCTTATGGTAATCCACAGGCAGCATGGCTTTGAGAAAGCTCCTGGCTGCGTGGGGAAGGGTGGGCGGGCTGAGTTTCCACTTTGCGTGCCAATGAAAATTGGCTCACATGCCACTCTCGGCAACCATGCCAGGGGTTGCTGACTCCTGTTCTAGATGAAACCATAATTATGAAATGTATCTATCTGATGCCATTGTAAAACTCTACCAAAATTAAGTCCCCTGCCTTGTTTCCCTGAGAAGTCACACCTAACAAATATAAGAGGAACTATTTTCCATGATATAGCTAAAGTGAGAATTAGGATTAATAAAGACATCATTTTAGTATGGATGCTACCACTGACTCCGTTTTAAATACAAAATTAAAAGCATTGGTTTTACTTTATTTTTCAAAAAGCATGCTTATTTTCCAGTATTTTGTTTTAGTTGACTTTGAGGAGTTGCGTATTTTAACTGTTAACTTGTTTTTATACGACTGGATTATTTTTTGTGAGACATCACAGTATAATGTAGTGAATCTTTAAAGGAATGGGATTAGAAAAACCTTAATCTAGATTAAATATGTGGAAAATTTGCATATTTGAAATTTTTACTTTCAACCCTTCACGCTTTGGAATGATAAATGAGTATCTTAAAGTGCCAGTTGATCCAGGCTGGCAGTGGAAAACCACCATAATTCAATTAATCACAGAATATTGGATGCCTCTTTGTCAATGCTAAAGCAACTCAAACACTCACATGCTCAGCTGTTACTCTTTCACAATGAGCAGTACAGTTGCCATTAAGTGTCTGTTGCCAGCAAAAACATCCGTTGGGTTCATTTTACCACCAAATATTTTTACACTTCCGCACTAATAAATATAAACTACCCTGGCTGGAACAGACATGTACAAGCCTACGGATCCTTATAGTGCAACAGAGTTTTAACCACCTTTGCTGTGCTTCTACATTGTGAAATGCAGGCTGCATGCATAGCCACGCATTGTGACGTGCTGCATACTTCACTTACAAGAAATGTAAAGGTGCGGGTTGAATCTGTTTTATCTGACACACTCTGATCCAACAGCTTCCATGGTCTGACATGATATTAGGCTATGTCTACACCTGACATAGCAGCCCATGGCTGATACGCGATTTTAGCTATGCCAATTTCATAGCTAAAATCGACTTGTCAGCCGTCGACTTCCATGGCTATCTCTATGGAGCGCTCTTCCTGTCGACCTTCCTTAATCCTCATGGCTCACAAGGAGTTACAGGGTTGACGTTGACCCCTGAAAGAGCCGTTTCACACATGCACAAAACAGCACCCCAAAAGATCGACCCTGAGCGGGTTGATCTTCTGACATAATGTAGACATAGCCTTAGGTAACCAGATGTTCTCTTACCATGGATGTGGCCAAGTTTCCTGCAGTCCCATAAAGTTTGTTTCCAGCCACCAGTCCACGCTCTCAGTGTTCTGTGCTATTTTTTAGCTCTAATTTACCCCTAAATGTCTTGTAAGAGCCAGTAAACAGGAGAAGTGTTGATAATGGTGCTAGACAATATAGACTTCCTGTGTGTTGGTGAATTCTCTTGTTCCGCACGGGTCAGGTCCCAAGAGTGCCAGACTAGACAGCTTCAACCTGTATTGGCTTGTATGCTGCTCTTGTCATACATAGTTTGAAAGACTGAAGAAGATGCATGTTCTGTGGTAATGCAAGGTGAATCTGCTCAGTCCTAAATTTTTGAAATATTTTGTCTTCTGTTTACTGAAAGTGCTTTTCTTTTGGTCTTGGCTATATTTATACTTTATTTAATTTAAAAATAATTTAAATTTAAAATTTAAAAATAGGTAACAATCAGTGGGGAAAAGTAGGTACAGGTTGAAGTTCTCCCATCCAGCACCCTTGGGACTTGACCCGTACTGGACAACAGACTTTGTTGGACCATAGGAGGTCAATATTGTTTAGCGCATTACCCACACTTTCACTTTTTACCTGGCTCTTAGAAGACGTTTAGGGATAAATTACAGCTAAATAACAGCACAGAACACTGAGAGCCAGGACAGATGGCTGTAAACAAACGTTACAGGACCTCAGGAAACTTGGCCACAACCATGATAAGTGGTTGTCAGGCTAACTAAAATCATGCCAGATTATTTTTTCCGGATGAGGAAGTTCAGGACAGAAAGATTCAATCTGTATATGAAGAATGCCTGCTACTCTGCGTAAGATAGCTATAATCAATTATACTCCATGCCTTCTTATGCCTGAAATGGTTTCTCATGTTTATACACTAACAGGCTTCTGTTACAATGGAGATAGCATAGCTGATGGGGGTGGGGTCATGTCTAAACAGATTACATGATCAGTTGGTTTCTCCTTTCACTGTATTTTTCTCAACTGACTGTAGTCATGTGACATAAGCAGGTGTGTTGCCTGAGTGAACAGTGCGTCATCAGGCCCATTGTTTGAATAAGGCTGACATATATACTGCATCTAAGCTCTTTTTAGGAACCTACCATGCATTCAGTACTAAAAGTATGCATGTTTTCAGTTTTGCATAAGGCTTATTCTGCTGAACTCATCAATATTTATGTTTGACATCAATGAGAATGTGGCCATAATGAGGAATGCAAGCCTAGAATCACCATTCTGCTTTTTCCTTTCAACATCAGTGAGAAACTACATACACAGAGCTATTGAATGACGTGGGTCATAGAAAATAATAAACCTGGGACTGTTCTGCCTATCACTGTAGCAATATTTGTGTGACAGCAGTTTTATAACCCGTACCGCCTAAAGGTTGATAAAATACTTGTTGCAGAACAGTGTTGTGTCATTTTTTTTCCTGTCTGTGGACATTCTAAAGAGAGATGACAGCACAAATGTCATTGTAGCTTCTAGGGTTGGATTTGGAGCTCAGGAAAGTTCAGAACTCTTTTTGACCTTATTTGTAACACGGTAGCATTGAGGAGCTCAAATCATGTACCAGGAAGGACACTGTTGTGTCAGGCATAGATTAATGTGTCTGAGAAGAAAAAAATACCCCAGGAAGATTCTAGAAAGGAAGCAGGCCAGTCATATACAGGATAAATTAGACTGGAGTAATAGACCCTTATCCTGCCCACTAAGAGGACAATGAAATGCAGAAGAAAGGAAATGTCTCAGGGATTGTTATGGGAGAAGAGTTGACTGCAAAAGGAGGATCATGAGACCAATATGGCCCTCTATGGACTGCAATAATTCCTAATAAATATACAAGCAATGATTGAAAATTATCGTGGTACATTGCAAAAATCCAGGCCTGCTCTTCTGTCTGTTGCTTTTCTACTGTCATCTTTAGCAATTAGAATAACATTAGTGCTGTAAAGAGAATACAATATTTATTCCCAGGAACTTGCAGTCATGCATGTTACTGTTCTACATAAAAATACAGTAATTACTTCATTTCCTCTTCCGTTCCTGGCCTATATGAACACTGGTCACTGTGTCTAGAATTTCATGTCAGCTAATGCCTAGTTGGATAGAAAGATTAGGATCATAAAAAGGGGAGTAATGTGAAAAAGAACTTTTAAAAGTAGTCATGTTTTAGAGCATCATACAAAACTCATGAAGCAATTTTAACACTGCGGCACTGTGATTACAATGCCTGGAACTGGTTAAATGTCTGCCAACGCTATTCTCTGTCAATGACAGTCTTTTAGTCAAAACAGCCAAAAGATTAGACAGTAACCAGTAATAGTTGCATCAGCTGGCCTCTTTGCTTAATTTCAGCAGTGTCCTTAATCTACAATATAACAAAAATAAGGAAAGGAGCGTTTGGTGACAAAGGAAATGTCTCGTGTTATAGTAGGGGAGAACCTCCAGAGGACGCAAGTTGTAGTTGATCTAAACCTTGAGAAACCCAAATGGCAAAGGTGGGGATAGTTCAGTGGTTAGAGCATTGGGACTATAAACCCAGCATTTTGAGTTCAGGCTTTGAGGGGGCCTTTCAAGGTCTTGGGGCAGGTTAAATTAAAAAAAAAAAAATCTGTTAGGGACAGTGGTAAGTCCTGCTGTGCGTGCAGGGGCCTGGACTTGATGACCTTTCAAGGTCACTTCCAGTGCTATGATATATATATATATATAGTTATTTGAGGCCTAGCCAAATGTAGCTAGACACCTGTGGTTTAGAAATCATGCTGGAAATATTGGGATAACGTAGCCCAAGCCCTGCTGGCATGTCTCTTGCAAGTAGTTCCGTTTAAGCCATCAGGACTGCTTGTTTGAATTGGATCAAGATTTAGCCACAGTTTGGGTCTTGAAAAAACATTTTGGTCTCTGCTGACTGAGAGACATCGTGAGGATAGATTTCTTCAGGTAATTCGGTATTTCCACTTCTGCCAAAAGCAGGCAGTTCTAAGAAAGATTAACAAATTGTATGGAACCTTGGCAAAGGCTTCAGTCCATCCTTTTATCCAGGCTGACTCACTGACCCCCTGATCTAAATTGTAAATAACAGGTAGTCTTGAAATGCGTTAACCATAAAGATCTGGGTTCACTGCACAGATCTGTGAGATGCATCTGGTGGCCTATTTCAAGTCATGTAGAACCTTTTCTTCAGGTGGTGGAAATCGGCAGAGCTCCAGAGAAGTCAGTGGACCTATGTCAGTTACACTTACTAAGGTTCTAGTCATTAATCTATCTGGGGCTCACCTCTGAAATGGGGATACCTATTTTGTCTGCCCTGCCTTTTAGATTGTGAACTCTCCTAAATGAAAACTTTCTCTTCCAATGTACCTGTACAGCATTTGGCATAATGAAGCTCTGATCTTGGTGATATGGTAACATAAGCAAGAAATCAGAAACGATTCTCCTCTTGAATACACTGGAGTAAAGCTAGAGTATAACTCTCTGGCCTTGAGGTATTTAGTTCAGCAATTCTATGTTGATGCAACGACATCAGAATTTGGTCCTCTGTATGCTTGGTTTTTCTTAAAAATATGTAACTTGCACTTTATATCTTTTTGGAATCATTCTTATGCGGCTGCAATTTTAGTGAATCCTTCCCTTTGCAGAGAAATCTGAGTACATTGGCTATGCACTAGTCCAATGTTTTAATTAGCATGGTCAAGTTTCTCCCCACAGATGTCCCAGAAATTTGCATCATTGACATCAACACCATTTTATGTTATTTTCTTTAAAAAGCTCAATTTAAATTGTTTCTAAAGAATTATGTAAACAAGAACACATGTATAACGAAACAGTATGTTCCCCCAGAACCTTTTGGAATTCAGTACTTCACTTCTGGGTGGTCATTATAGTGGTGGCTGTTTTTATACAATGTGATATGTAGTAGGTTCCTCATATATAAACTAAAATACAATGGAATTCTGTTTACAATTAAGTTATTTAAGTTACGCTACCGCACTCGTCCATCACTTCCTGTGGTCGCTACTAGGATAATCAGTCTCTTGTTTCAATGATAACTTAGGGCTTCTCTTGAAAAACGAATTAAATTCGCTCAGAGGAGTGAACATAAGAATAGCCATACTGGGTCAGACCAAAGGTCCATCCAGCCCAGTATCCCGTCTGCCAACAGTGGCCAATGACAGGTGCCCCAGAGAAGGAGAACAGAAGACAATGATCAAGTGATTTATCTCCTGCCATCCATCTCCTGCCCTTGTACTGAAGGCTAGGGCACCATACTTTACCCCTGGCTAATAGCCATTTATGGACCTAACCTGCAAAAATTTATCAAGCTCTTTTTTAAACCCTAATAGAGTCCTGGCCTTCACAGCCTCTTCTGGCAAGGAGTTCCACAGGTTGACTGTGCGCTGTGTGAAGAAAAATTTCCTTTTATTAGTTTTGAACCTACTACCCATCAATTTCATTTGGTGTCCCCTAGTTCTTGTATTATGGGAAAAGGTACATAATTTTTCTATATTCACTTTCTCCACACCATTCATGATTTTATATGCCTCTATCATATCGCCCCTCAATCACCTCTTTTCCAGACTGAAAAGTCCCAGTCTCTCTAGCCTCTCCCCATATGGGACCCGTTCCAAAACCCTAATCATCTTAGTCGCCCTTTTCTGAACCTTTTCTAATGCCAATATATCTTTTTTGAGGTGAGGAGACCACATCTGCATGCAGTACTCAAGATGTGGGCGTACCATGTTTTATATAGGGGAAGTATGATATCTTTTGTCTTATTATTGATCCCTTTTTTAATAATTCCTAACATCCTGTTTGCTTTACTAACTGCCGCTGCACACTGCGTGGATGTCTTCAGAGAACTATCCACTATAACTCCAAAATCCCTTTCCTGATCTGTCGTAGCTAAATTTGACCCCATCATGTTGTACGTGTAATTTGGGTTATTTTTTCCAATGTGCATTACCTTACACTTACCCACATTAAATTTCATTTGCCATTTTGCTGCCCAATCACTCAGTTTGCTGAGATCTTTTTGTAGTTCTTCACAATCCCTTTTGGTTTTGACTGTCCTGAACAACTTGGAGTCATCTGCAAACTTTGCCACCTCACTGCGTACCTCATTTTCTAGATCATTGATGAACAAGTTGAACAGGATCGGTCCCAGGACTGACCCCTGGGGAACACCACTGGTTACCCCCCTCCATTGTGAAAATTTACCATTTATTCCAACCATTTGTTTTCTGTCTTTCAACCAATTCCCGATCCATGAAAGGATCTTTCCTCCTATCCTGTGACCGCCTAATTTACATAAAAGCCTTTGGTGTGGGACCATGTCAAAGGCTTTCTGGAAATCTAGGTATATTATGTCCACTGGGTGCCCCTTGTCCGCATGTTTATTAACCCCTTCAAAGAATTCTGATAGATTAGTTAGACATGACTTCCCTCTGCAGAAACCATGCTGACTTTTGCCCAACAATTCGTGCTCTTCTACGTGCCTTGCAATTTTATTCTTTAAAAGTGGAGGGAGTTTTGTCTTGTGAGGTGCATTGGTTGTGAATTTGAGCACAGATGGTAAAAAGAGAAAAAGAACTACCAAGAAACTAAAAAAAAAAATCTTATTTATATATGCAAGGGAATTCTTCAGGTCTTAAATTGGATTGTGCACTTCCACTGGAGCATGAGGTAAGATGGGATTGATTTCATAGTAAACTATGGAAGAATGATCAGTACGTCATATTCATACTGAGACTATTGCTGCCACCAATTTTGTTTGTCATACATGCTGCTGCTTCCACACCTTTCCTTGCTCGTGCTACCTACATGTGGAGGGAAACAGGCCAAGTTCCACAGAGTGAATTTGCACTAGCTGAAGTGAAAAAAATCTACTTCAGTCCCATGAAGAGAAGGGTAATGACGCCCAAAGTCACTGCTCTGCTGCTAGTTGTTTTAAAGCTACTAGAGATTTTAAGAGGGAATCCACCACTACCACACCCCCAAAAATCAGACATTGGTTTGGCATGGATCCAGGTGAATGGTTCTAATAAAAATCCAAACCTGCCTTAATACTGGGGCTTTGAGCCTGCCAAACCACAACCCACAATGGCATTTGATGTTTGGGTTCGAAATAGCAGCAATGTTGATCAGTCCCTTCAGATCCTGTCTTACTAGCCTCTCTGAGAGCCATACTGACCCACCTTTCTGCTCCCAACTTGGTTCATGGCTTCTGACCTTCAGACTGTGATTTATTTATAACATATGTATTTCTAATGATGTTTCTTTACCACGGGGCACAGATAGTTCTGGTGATCTAATGGGGCCCAGGGAAATACTTGCAGAGCCTTGAAATGCTGTGTGCATCATCTTCTAGCTCAAGGGTCATCAGGGTCTGCTCAGTGTTGTCTATGTTTGATGATTCTTAATATATCGATTACAGTGGTTCTCAAAGTGTGATCTGCAGCCACCTCGCAGGTGGGCCCCAGGCTTGTAGCTCATCCTTTCCACCCCTTGCTGCCACGGGGAGCCCATGCTGGCACTCCAACCCTTCAGCCTCACCTGGAAGTTGGAGCACCAACGCTGGCTTCCTGCTGTGGTGAGGGTAGGGGAGAAGGGAGCTTGGATTCCCACCAGCTGGATCCAATTGGTGGGCAGGCAAAGTGGCTCCATGCGCTGCCACTCCTTCTCCCAGCAGTGCAGGAAATGGCTCACCAGGGCTACGTCTACACGTGCACCCAACTTCGAAATAGCTTATTTCGATGTTGCGACATCGAAATAGACTATTTCGATGAATAACGTCTACACGTCCTCCAGGGCTGGCAACGTCGATGTTCAACTTCGACGTTGCTCAGCCCAACATCGAAATAGGCACAGCGAGGGAACGTCTACACGCCAAAGTAGCACACATCGAAATAAGGGAGCCAGGCACAGCTGCAGACAGGGTCACGGGGCGGACTCAACAGCAAGTCGCTCCCTTAAAGGGCCCCTCCCAGACACACTTTCATTAAACAGTGCAAGATACACAGAGCCAACAACTAGTTGCAGACCCTGTATATGCAGCACGGACCCCCAGCTGCAGCAGCAGCAGCCAGAAGCCCTGGGCTAAGGGCTGCTGCCCACGGTGACCACAGAGCCCCGCAAGGGCTGGAGAGAGAGTATCTCTCAACCCCCCAGCTGATGGCCACCATGGAGGACCCCTCTATTTCGATGTTGCGGGACGCGGATCGTCTACACGTCCCTACTTCGATGTTGAACGTCGAAGTAGGGCGCTATTCCCATCCCCTCATGGGGTTAGCGACTTCGACGTCTCGCCGCCTAACGTCGATTTCAACTTCGAAATAGCGCCCAACACGTGTAGACGTGACGGGCGCTATTTCGAAGTTACTGCCGCTACTTCGAAGTAGCGTGCACGTGTAGACGCAGCTCAGGAGTCTTTCCCTGCTGCTCTCAGTGGCTGGATATGATGGGGTGTGCAGCCAAGTGAATGACCCTCATGTCTGGACCCCCATTGCCCTCATGCACCCCCCTCCTGTTGAGACCCTGCACCCATCCTCTCATCCAGAACCCCCTGCTCCTGTGGCCTTCCTCCTGCCATACCTCACGCCCCATCCCTCTCCCCAGCAGCCCTCTCCTGCACAATAAATCCCTCGTTTGCTCCAGCTTAGATCTTAGGACAGCCCACAAAACGTACTAGCCCCAGACCCCCAGAAGAATTAATCTGGCCTGTGGGAATCCCTGAACCTCGGTCCTTCCTCCCCCACCTCAGTGGGACTGGAGTACAAGGGGAGTGAGGTGTCTCAGTTGGAGGTCACTGAAGTGTCATCAATGAAGGTAGGGTAGGGTTGGTCTTTTTTTTGTGCTTGTCACTTTTGTGTGCCCCCCAACTGACTTTTCTGTGGGTGAGTGGCCCTCAAACCAAAAAAGGTCCCCACCCTTGCCATAAATAAATACAATGTTGAAACCTCAAACGAAATGCTGATGAAACCCACCACAATATCTCCATCCTTTCCATCTGGACTGGTGCTGTAGAACACACGACCCTGTTTATACGAGACTGAGAAGCCAGATGACTGATGCAACCAAAAAAAGGATTGAGGTGACGTGGACAGGCTGGGAGATCAAAGAGAAGAAATGATAAGGACTAACTCTGCACCCTTGATCTGAAGGGGTGTGTTGCCATTTTTATGCAGGTGAAAAACTTGGGATCTTGCTAGATATAAGATTGTTATTTATGGAAGCTATCGATTTAAGCATTTTGTTCCAGCTGCTGCTGGCAAGAAGATTGCAGCCTTTAGATGTAAACTTTTGCTACAGTTGTTCATACTTTTTTCTCCTCAGGGTAGACTACTGTAATGTGTTCTCCCTGGGCATTCAGAAGCACACATTAATACAGGTAATCGTTGGATAACCACTTGTTGAGCAAAGTTTCACACCAGCACCACAAAACACACCATTGTGCTCTCTAATGTGCAATGGCTGTTCACTAACTTCCAGCTGGAGTTGGAGATGGGGAATCTGGTCACCTGAGAGACCGAGTATTAAACCACAACTACAAGCAACCCATTCTTGGTCATCTTACCGACCTCTGACATATGGGAGCGATATATCTTGTTTTAGCATTTTGGTAATGCTTGTATTACTTGTCACGCCAAGCAGGTATCATTGAAATGTTTGCAGGGTCTTTAATGAGAATTCTGGACTCTCAAGTGGGCAGCAGTCCCTCTGTAGAACAGTAAGTTGCTTTTATTAAAAGAGAGGGTGTTGTTGGTTGATTAAGATAAAATCAAAAGCCTGGTTGTATGAAAAATCAGTTACTTCTTTTGAAAAGTATGTTTCCCAGGATTTCTTTTGTTGGTAGCTTTTGTAAGATGGAGTAATGTGAACGATGAGTTTCACATCTTGGTCAGGGTGGATTTTAGGACAGAAAAATATTATTGTGCAAAAATTGCCTTTGGGCAAAGGGGTTCTTCTGCTCTAATTAGGTTTCACTTAATTCTTGCATATAAAGATGGAGACAGGTGGCATGGGACTTTGTTCAGGTTCCCTACATTGAATTTCAGCCTTGATGAGCTTGTGTTTGGGAATTTTTTTAAGTGACGCTATTTAAAAACATTGTGTTTTCCTTTGACTAAATGAGGTATTTGTAGGGAGAAAAAGTTTGGTTTAATATGAAAAACTTGCATGTTGGGGGCTAAAATATCTTTGCCCTCTATAAATGCATAGATTTTAAAGCCAGGCAGATTCATTGTGATCATCTGGTCTGACCTTATACATAACACAGGCCATAGAATTTCACCCAGTAATTCCTGCAAACAGCCCAATAACTTCTGTGACAAAATGAGTGAGGCTGAGTTGAATTGAATAGAAAATACGAGTTGCCCTGATAAAAAGATAATTGATTTTTATAATAGGTATTGCTTTCCAAAAAAAAAAAAATACTAATAAAGCAGACTCTTTACTGAAGGTAAATCAGTGTGGCTCCATTGACTTCTGTGGAGATGTGCTGATTTACAACAGCTTGGGTGCTAGTCTGCAGTGGTTTTATGTTTTAAAAGACAAATTGTCTCTTTAGAAAACCTGGGATTGTTTCTTCCTTCACCTGAGTGACTAGATGCACGTAGACAGTGGTCAGTTAATTATTTTTGGAAGTGCGAGAAATGGAAAATACAGCACATTTGAGCTATATGCTGATGCTCCCATGCCATAAAAAGATTGAACATTTTGGTCCATGTTCACTGAAATATCAAAGCTAATTTGCTTTCTGTCTCATACGGACAGAACACTGGGTGTCAGTCAGCTACTGGTCGTTCTTTAAAAAAAGAAATTCTAGCTACTGAGTTTTGGGTTTTTCCACTTAGTTGCCTTTTGTGATTTTTGGAGAGGACTGACTCACTGGCCAGCCCAGTTGCAGTGTTTCTGGTTTGTTTGGGTGTTATGACTCTGTCTTTCATAACGGCCCCAGAATATTAAAAGATTTTAAAATTGCATGAATTCCAGGCATTATGAACAGAGAAGGTTTGAACTGTATAGTTTGTGTTCTTGCCAGTGAAGAAGCTACCAGCCAAGAACATTTTGCTCCAGCCATCTTTTGCCCTTTCCATCAAGCCAGATAAGAAGTACTCCATCCATAAAGAACATTCAGCTGTCCACCATTTCCATCCTTCAAAGTGTCTTGCAGCCAACTTTACATTCCATTCAGCCATGCCACAGAGGTCACAGACTTCACACATCCTGTATTCTTTCCCTGCGCTTCCCATATTGGAGAATTTTGAAGACAGATTAAACTTCGGCCAGTGAAAGCATTTTCCAGAAAATACAATCTTGATGATGATTGCTCAGGTGGAAGAGATGTTATGGACTTTCTGGACACAGAGAAAAAATGAGCCTACTCTACAGCCTTAGCTGGCAGCCAGGGGGCTTTTAGCTAAAGTGGTAGAGGGTCATGCACTAAGTTCTAGAGGCTTCAAGTCATTCCATCAGCAGTTACAATGGCTCTTTTCCTCTCCTTCTGCATTTAAGCGCTACTCAATAGCCCTGCCTCCAGTATGGGTTTAATTTTAGGCACTGTCTTACATGCTTTTACATGATTCATTTAGAAGGTTCACCATCAAGATTATTGGTTTCTAGGTATGATCTCTCCCAGTTTACACTAAAATGTCTCTGCACTATGCAACAGTCCAAACCCAGAGATGAGATATAGGAAGAATTATCTTAAAACTAGTATATGTCACTTTAAGTTGGTAAAACTGGACCCACTCTTAGGCCATGGCTACACTACCCCTACCTTTTGGAACAGCCATTCAGAAATGCAAATGAGGCACTGATATGACTTTTCCATGCCTTATTTGCATAACAGTGGCCACCCAGCCCATTGAAAGTGCTGATTTTGAACTAAAAATAGCCATGTAGTCAGGCTTTCTTCAAAAGGGTGCCCCAAGTTGAAAAAAAAATGGGATTAAGAGTGCTTGTGAAATTGGGGCAACCTTTTGAAGGAACCCTGGCTACATGGCTATTTTTAGTTCAAAATTATCACTTTTGAATATTCATATCATTTTTGAACAGCCATAATTTGCATGCCCCTTCCAAAAGGGGTAGCGTAGCCATGGCCTTAATGTTCAACACACAGTTAAGTGTTTATTCTGGATCAAAGTCTTAAACAGCTCCTTGCATAGCATCTCTGCTCCATGGGCTGCTGTAGATAAGGAACTGACCATATCCAGTTTCCTCTCTCTCTTTTTAATGAATTTGGCACTGCATTCTGGAATGGGGGTTGTGGTTGGCTCCTGAGCAGGGCCATGAAATGAGGATAAATTTGGAACAAGCTAGAATCTTTTCCCTAATTTAAAAAAAGGCTTGTTTGTCCCATTCATTGTGAACAGGTTGGTGAGGTAGAGTGAGAAAAGGCCCATGTGTGCTTTCATACTATTTTAACACACCAAAATATTCCAGTAAGTGACCTGAGTTGCAGTTTAGAAACACACTGAGTCAACAAAATACATACTACAATTTGTGCCATTTGAGGGTATTGGCATTCTATGAAAGAATTTGTTTCTTGTAGAGTAGATGATGGTTCTGGCTGAAGATAATTTTTTTTAACCCTGTAGTCAAGGCTGTTGCTGCCAGCTCTGAGGCGC
Organism: Carettochelys insculpta; assembly: GCF_033958435.1. Classification (NCBI taxonomy): domain Eukaryota; kingdom Metazoa; phylum Chordata; order Testudines; family Carettochelyidae; genus Carettochelys; species Carettochelys insculpta. The sequence continues at coordinate 125,367,804 of NC_134140.1, read as the reverse complement.
TGTTGCCAGCCGTAACACCATGGCAATATATTTGAAACTGAAATTAACAAGAAGTTCTGTAAGGTATCCTGAGGCTTTAGCCTTTTGACAGTCATACTTAGGAATCATCATGTATTAGGGCTATGCATTTTCAATGAGATGTAAGAAGTTTTGGTCAGTGCAGAGTTAAGCTAGGTATTTAAAAAAATTGAATAAGAAACTTCAAGCCACTTCTATCAAGCCACATGTATTGAATCACAGATTTTTTTTCCCCCTAGGCTCTATGTAAGGAAGCATTTTGGCTTTGCATGTAAGAGAGGTTGGTGGTGGTTTCTTCCAATGGCTGGCCCACAGAGAGGGAGAAGGGACTCACTACTACTGCCATGGGGGAGAATCTTCTAGCTCAAATAATCAAGGAATGTATTTTCGGAATAGAAGGATCAAAGTTCTAGTTTCAACTTCCAAAGCATCTGTGAGTCATATTGGACAGGGGTGTGGAAACTTTTTCGGGTAAGGGTCACTGACCCACAGAAAAATTAGTCAGGGGCCATATAAAAGTGAGAAGAAAAAAACTCAGCAAAATGACACCCCTTTCATCTCCTTCACACACTAACCCCAGGCCTAGGGGGTCCAGTGCTAGCAGATTTTGTGGATTCCCTAGGCTCTGCGGTGGAGCCAAAAATGAGGGGTTTAGTGTGGAGAGGACGGTCAGGAAGCATGCTTGGGGTGTGGTGTCTGGGCAGGAGGGAGGGTACAGGAGTGAGCTGGGGGTAGGGGTTTGGGTGGAAGGGGTTGCAGGAGTGGGCTGTACATGGGTGATCTGAGTGGGGATTGCGGGAGTGGGTCAGGGTGTCTGAGCAGGAGGATGTCCAGGAGTGGATGGAAATGGCAGGGGGTATAGGAGCAGCTTGGGGATAAGGGGTCTGGGCAATGGGGTGTGCTTACCTGGAGCAGCTGCCCAGGGTCACATGCATGGAGCTGCTTCTTCCCGTCACCAGGCAGAGCCCATAGACCAGAGCCAGCCCAGCTTGCCTGACTTCTGTCTGCAAGGCTTGTGGCTTCTCACTCCATATTTCACAGCGGGCTGGATGCTGGGGAGGGAAGCCCTGAGCCTTGGGGGCTGAATACAGGCAAGCCATAAACCAAATCCATACCACAGGCTGCTGGTTCCCCACCCCTTGCACAGGGATTTGAGACATTGTGACATCGTGCCATGGATGCGACATTTGGGAGCGAGGAGCAAATTATGACAAAAATTCAAGGAGTTTGTCCACAAAAATACAATAGAGTGAAAAGAGGCCATCTTTCCCTCCACAGATTTTCTGATGTGACAATAAATTCTACTTTTTCTAAGCTGTTATATGATGGTGCTGTGGGCCGGCTGGAGGAAGCAAGGGTTTCTTGAAGGTAAACTTCTCTGGCTACTGGGGGGCTGACGTTCTCTGGAAGCTGAGAGCTTGTGCTACTGTTCAGGAGAGAGTCCAATGCTGCCAAGCTGATTAGCAGAACACCCACAGCGCGGTGTTTTGTTTCCACTGGCAGCGCACATTAACACGTCTTGGCGTACAAGGATGGGAAGAAGTCCACTCACGGGTCGAAAAGATTAGAGGAAACATTGCTGGAGGGCTGCTTTTTTGTTCATTTTAAAGGCAGAGAAGGCTGCTTCTCTTCTTTTCCCATCTACTTCTCTGCTCTGCCCATCTCATTGCCCATACCATGGACCAGAGGAGGCTTTAGAAACTATTCAGTAAAAGAGAAGGTGGGGGCACCCATGTAGAGACAGTTGAGGGAAGGGGAGGGAGGACAAGGGAAGAGAGAGAATTATTTAATGAAAGAGAATGAGTAGGTCATATGTAAAAGAACAAAGGATGCGGAGAAAGGAGATACTGCTTTTAAAAGACAGAAAAGGAAAAGCCCATAAACAGGAGAGAGAGCGTTAGGTGGAACTGAGAGAACACCATGAAGATGAAAGGATATAGCAAATAGGAGGCAACAGAAAAAGAAACAGGCTAAAGAAGCAAAATTGAATGAAAAAGCACGAAGAGACCCAACTTTTCAGTTAAGTGTTTTGGTTTAATTTATTTATCTGATATTCCCTGGTCCCAGATATTATTGAAAGATTTTGTGGGGAGAGTCTAGCCCTTGCCTGCTTATACAGCCATTATATCCTCTCAGTCTCAACACAAGAGCTATAGGCTAAAAAACATCTGGCACCTTTGATAATACTTGGCCAATGACCTTGGTTTAAAGAGACCCCCCGCGCGCGCGCGCACACACACACACACACACATAATACAGCCATAGGTGTGTCCACCGCTCTACATTTGTGTGCTTGCACTTCTGTCAGAGATGTGAGCCAAACTGTATTTGTGCTGGTACCAAATAAATAAGCAAGCCCTAAAAAAAAACCACTGAATTTACAATCTTTATGGCAAGTTTGCTTATGACCTGTTCTTATGGCAACATGCACAGCACGGCAGGGAGACCGCTTTTCACAGAACAACTAGAAGTCCTGTGGCACCTGAAAGACTAACAGGTATTTTGGAGCATAAGCTTTCATGGGCAAAGACTTGCTTCATCAAATGCATGAGTGGGCCCAATCATGCATCTGACAAAGGGGGTCTTTGCCCACTAAAGCTTGTGCTCCAAAATATCTGTGCATCTATAAGGTGCCACAGGACTTCTAGTTGTTCTCAAAGATACAGACTGACACGGCTACCACTCTGATACATTTTCCGCAGGCTGACTACTCCCCAAGACCCTCACAAGTGGATTCAATGGGAGTAGATGGAAGCGTGGCTTGGCCCCTCCTGCATACCAAGTGCAGTACCTGAGGGTAAGTCCATACTAGGGAAATAAGTCAATTTCAGATACGCAATTCTAGCTATAGCATTTGTGTAGCTAGAATCAACGTACTGGAATCAACTTACTTCCCTAGTGAAGTCTGAGCTGTCATAGTCTCACATCAATATCCCTTACTTCATGCAATATTGTGGAGTAAAGAGGTTGATGGCTGAACCCAGGTTGATTTTTCTGCATCTTCACTGAACGTGCAAAATTGAACTCTGGAAGATCATCTGCCAACTCATCGATCTTCCGGTAAGTATACAAGCCCTGAGTTAGCATGGTGTGAGAAGTAATCTCCTACTGATGTGGATCAGTAGCAAATGACTTCCTCACTGGGGCAAGTGTGGTAATCAGCGGGGGGGAATTATGACTTCAGCAATCACACTTGTCTCTCTAGTATCTTGTGGGGCAGGTCAGGTATGTTCCACTCCCTATTCATGGCAGATAGCAATGTGTTGGGTGTTCTGATTAATGCATGATTGATAGGTAACCATTACTCTATCATAAACTCTATCAGATGTTGCATTTCATTATTATTTATGTGTAGTGACTGTCTGCAATTCTCTTTGAGAAAGTGGCCTATCTTGCAGTACAAGCCCTTACTTCCTTCAGCCTTACTGGAATCTTGTAAGAGCATGAATATAAATATTTGATTTTACGCTCACTAGTTTCAAATTCTCCAGTCCTTTAAACCCTCAACATCTTGGAAAACAACAGCCAATTCAAGTGTAACCAAACCAGAGTAACTTTTACTAAACACACATCTGCCATTTCAAATTACTGTTTTATATTACAGCATCTTGGTTGAGTATTATTCAGAACCACTTCTAATATATGAAAATGAAGGGCATAACAATTATGTATACACAATTGAGGAATTGAGACAATACATGCAAGTGAAACTTTTTAGTGAAACATCCACTTTTTAAACCTTATAGGTCTCAGTTTTGAAGTTCTTAGTGAGATAAATCTTTCATTAAATTCAAAGGAAGTGTTGCTTAAGTGAGGACCAAAAGACTGGGCTAGTAAAATTAAATTGAATTTTATTTTTAAAAAGTCTTTAATACTACAAGGAAAATTGTTGAAGCTAAGTCAATATGTTTAGTCACTGAATATTAAATATATGAGGCCAAGTCTCAGAGAGGTAGCCTTATTAGTCTGTATCTCAAAAAACCATGAGCAGTCTTTAAAGATTAAGGCTATGTCTATACTCCACGGTCTGTCAAAAGAAGTTCTTCTTGAAGATCACTTCTGTAAAAATTTCTTTTGAAAGATCCTGTCCACATACAAAAAAAGCAGATGGAAAAAATCTATCTTTTCTTTCAGCAGAGAGTGTCCACACAGGCCCCACTCTTTCAAAAGAATGCACCAGGGACAGGGAAATCCAGCACCATGAGGACTACTCTTTCGAAAAAAGATCCCCTGGGGCATCTATACACATTTTTTTCTGAAAGAATCTTTCAGAAAAAAATGCTCTTTCTCATCTGGGAGAGGAAGAGGGCCTCTGGAAAAAGAGCTGCAGTCTTTCTTCTAATTTAATATCAAAAGAACGCATTTTATGTGTATATGCGCCACAGGATTTTTTGAAAGAGCCCCAGCTTTTTTGAAAAAACTTTCTAGGTTAGGTGCAGCCTAAGCATATGTCTGCACACCAGCATTATTTCAAAATAAGCTATTCAGGAAGAGCTAGACCAAAATAGCTTATGTTGAAATAATGGTGCTACACCAAAATACATTTAAAAAAGCACTAAGCTATTTCAAAAAACAGCATCTAGAGCCTATTTTGAAGATGAGCCACTTTGGCAGATGCTAATGAGGCTTTCCATGAATATGCAGTGCTTCATTAGCATAATGGCAGCCGTGGGCATTTTGAAAGCGGCACTTTCGAAACGTGCACGGCCCCCATTATGCTAATGAGATGCTGCATATTCATAGTAGCACCTCATTAGCATCTGCCAAAGAGGCTCATTAGCTTGCCCCTTTCAAAAGGCGGGGGCTAGTGTAGACACAGCCGATGTGTTGTTGTTTATTTCTAAATAGGCTCCATTCGCTATCTTAACAGCATATAATTCAAAGTAGCTGTTTCGAAATAGGCATTATTCCTCATAGAATGAGATTTACCAATTTCAAAATCAGCCAACTGCTATTCCAAAATTATTTCAGAATATCGGTTGCATTGTGTAGACTCTAGAAGAGTTATTTTAAATTAATGGCTGTTATTTCAAAATAACTTTGCTGTGCAGACCTACCCTTTCAGATTTATTTGGACATAAGCTTTTGTGGGTAAAATCCACTGCATCGGATGAATGGAGGCCAAATTCATCCTAGGGAGAACTTGGCTTGTGAAGTAGATCCTGATAATAATTACAAAGCAGCCAAACAGTGTTGGATATCAGTCTTGCAATATATGGGTGTGTGCAGACATCTGCACCCTCATGGTGCTGACTTTGCTCTATGTGATCTTTGGACACTGCCCGAATGTTGTGAATTGCAAGATCAGAGTCCAATATTGTTTGAATTCCAGGATAATCAACTGCCAGATCCATCACTGGGATGAATCATGGGGCTTTAATTTGAAATATTTGTTTGTTAATAGCTGCCTTAGAAATAGTCAACATAATTAGCTACACTTCCACAAGAATGTTAAATCATTATTTTATTGTTAGCTTTACATATGATGTACATCTCTTGTGCTGACTGAGGTGCTTGCAGTGTCAAAGAGATGTGCCTGTTACTACATGTGTGCAAAACCTGATGGTTTTTCTTCACAGAAAGTTCATGAAAAAATGTTTCCCTTTTCAATCAATGTGGAATTACATCCATCCCTCAAATTTCAGAGTCAGTATTGGTGTCATTTAAAGTCAGGGAGATGCAGAACACCTACAGTTTACCTAATTTCACCCTTTAAACATGAAAAAATATACAAATTTCTATTATTTTGAAGCCAACTCAGAAGCTGAGCCACCATTACTTAGAGATGAACTTTCACTGAGGCTTTCATTAAGTGTGTAGGCCTCTCTTGAAAATGCAGCTTAGCTATTTATGTATTGAAACTTTTACCCCTCTCATCTACATACATCTGGCACACAGGAGGAAAAGGATATTTTACTGAGTTATGCAAGGAGGATCTTTGCTACCAAGCCAATCAATGATGAACAGACTTGAATACAGTTGAATCTGTAGGTCAAAAAGCATACTGAGTGTGGAAGCAACTAAGTTTTCAACCTAAGGCCAACTCAGTTCTAGATGCAGTTTTCAACCCAAGGCTGACTCAGTTCTAGATGCAATTTTCAACCCAAGGCCAAGTCAGTTCTTTTTCCCTTGTCTCTTTTTATGTTGGTATTGACATCCTCAACTCTTGCAGTTTATTAGAACTTTCTCCCCTCTGATAGTCACTCTGGGCAGGTCTACACTCAGGGGAAGGTTGAAGTAAGATACACAATTTCAGCTATGTTAATTAAGTAGCTAAAGTCGATGTACCTTAATTCAGGCTTCCGTGCCATCTCCACTAACGGAATGCATGGAGTTGTTCCAGAGGGCCCTGGCTGCGTAGGTACAGCACCCGCCACAGATTACTCCCAGTTGCTTTAACCCATTTGTAGCATGATTAAAAATGAGACCTCACCAGAGGTGCCCTCCCCACTATGAGGATCCAGCAGCAAAACCTCCTGCAAGGAGGGGATGGGATCCAAAGTTAAAAGGTCCTGGCTGTTGGTGAAATCAGCTGCTCCATTCCTCTGCTCACCATTCTCCTCCTCCTCCAGTGGGTTGCGTCTCTCCCTAGAAGCTCATGCAGCTGCTCCTTGAAGTGGCATGTTTGTGGTGATCACCCAGAACATCCATTGTCTTCCTATGTCTTCTGATATGCTTGCCTGAGTGCCTTTATTTCAATGCGGCATTACTGGGTGTTCTTGATGTATCTCTTTCCCACCATGCCGTATGAGATCTTCACATAGATGTCTGCATTTCTTTTGCTGCTTTGTAGTTCTGCCAGCACAATTTCATCCTGCTCCTTTTGACCCACACAGCAATAAGGTCATGAATCTCCTGCACACTCCATGCTGGAGCTTGTCTACAACCTGGGGAATTCATGGCCAGGTATGCTGCCTGCTCTGCTCGCCATGCTGGCCAAATGGGAAATGAAATTCAAGCTTTCCTGGGCTGTTTCATAACCAGCTGGAGAGTAGCAAAGCTGAAAGTGGTGACCAGAGTGGTCATATTGAGGTATTGTGGGATACCTCCAGGAGGCCAAGAACATTGAATTTCCCAGCGGTCCAGCTGCACTACTCTAAAGTTGGACGTGCAAGGTCAAATTTGGCATTACTCCTCTTGAAAAGCAGAAGTACTAAAATTGACCATAGGAGCCTTAAAGTCAGCAGAAGGGACCCAGTAGAGTGGACTGATTGCTTAAAAAATCAACCTTAGTCAGCTAAGTTTGACCTAATAGCCCAGTGTGGACCAGGCCTAAGAAAGAGATACATCTGACAAAAGAGGAAGGGAATGAAAGAGAGAGCTGTGGAGGTTGGAAGAGAAGGAGTAGATGCAAATAAAGACAGGGGACCTCATCTGGAGACTGCAGTGAAGATGTAAACATATATTTGAAGGAGGAGGGGGATGGGGAAGGTTCAGATTACTTCTGTTTCTTAAATAAGGAAGAAGTAGGAACAGGAATGTCACTTGCAAGCTGCGTCTACACGTGCACACTACTTCGAAGTAGCGGCAGTAACTTCGAAATAGCGCCCGTCACGTCTACACGTGTTGGGCGCTATTTCGAAGTTGAAATCGACGTTAGGCGGCGAGACGTCGAAGTCGCTAACCCCATGAGGGGATGGGAATAGCGCCCTACTTCGACGTTCAACATCGAAGTAGGGACGTGTAGACGATCCGCGTCCCGCAACATCGAAATAGCGGGGTCCTCCATGGCGGCCATCAGCTGGGGGGTTGAGAGATACTCTCTCTCCAGCCCTTGCGGGGCTCTGTGGTCACCGTGGGCAGCAGCCCTTAGCCCAGGGCTTCTGGCTGCTGCTGCTGCAGCTGGGGGTCCGTGCTGCATATACAGGGTCTGCAACTAGTTGTTGGCTCTGTGTATCTTGCACTGTTTAATGAAAGTGTGTCTGGGAGGGGCCCTTTAAGGGAGCGACTTGCTGTTGAGTCCGCCCCGTGACCCTGTCTGCAGCTGTGCCTGGCTCCCTTATTTCGATGTGTGCTACTTTGGCGTGTAGACGTTCCCTCGCTGTGCCTATTTCGATGTTGGGCTGAGCAACGTCGAAGTTGAACATCGACGTTGCCAGCCCTGGAGGACGTGCAGACGTTATTCATCGAAATAGCCTATTTTGATGTCGCAACATCGAAATAAACTATTTCGAAGTTGGGTGCACGTGTAGACGTAGCCGCAGAGTCACAGTGTGGTACTTACTCTGTTCCTGAGACAGGACTACACAGTAAGGTGCATTGAATAAAGTAGCACAAAAACATGAGGTGATGAACTTAGAAAATTTAAAATTTTCCAGATCTGAAGAAGTGGGTCTGTCCCATGAAAGCTCATCACCTAATAAATTATTTTGTTAGTCTTTAAGGTGCTATAGGACTGCTTTTTGGTTTTGTGAAGATACAGAGTATCACAACTACCTCTCTGTGACTAGAAAAACATTGTACTTTGAAGTGCTTTTCTTAATCTTAGGCTACGGTTACACTACAGCACTTTATCAGCAGAAGTCACTGTCAGGAGAGTTTTCCCAACAAAACTTATGTTGACACAGTGCGGACATGCACAAAAGCCAGTCGGGAGAGCTCTCAGCTCTGTTGACAGAGCAGACGGACTTCCAGGCCATTCTCAACAAAGCAGGCACCCGGAAGTACAGTAGACAAGGCTTCCTATTGTTGCGGATGCCCTGTCTGTCAAGAGACCACTACAGAGTGTCCACACAGCTTTTTTGTTGACAGAATCTGTTGACAGCAGCGTTCTGCCTCAAAGCTTTGAGGCAGAAAGCTGCTGGCAAAAGTGCTGTGTTTTGTCCAGATACTGACGACAAAATGCATTTTGTGTGTGCACACTCCACTTGCTAGTGTAACTAGGGACTTAGAGTTCAATCCTACATTACAAAGAAAATGCAAAACAAAACTTCAAAGGGTTTTAAAGGGAGTTTTGCCCCAAAAGGAATTACGAATTAGAGAGATTTTTCATATACTGGGCTATATTTGTCTCTGGTATAATCATAATGGCTTCCGTGGACTTATACTGGGTGAGTTTGACCATGACTTTTAAAAAATCCAGCATTATTGAGTATTGCTGTTTATATTAGAATCAGGTTCCCCAGTGTTCTAGAGCTGCTCTGCATCATTCTATTGGCACAATGCATAAAAAAACCCTCATAAGCCTTATTTTATCTGTGGTTTTTCTCAGCAGTTGTGCAGACAGCCAGAGCACAGTGGAGAATCTAACCCTCTCCTCTGTCACGTGTCGCATCAGTTGAGATCTGGGGTCCAATTTCTGCTCCATTGAAGTTAATAGAATTAACACCAACAGAGAATTTCAATCCTAGCATTTCAGGGCCTGATCCTGAGAGGTGCTGACTTCACCAGGAGTTATAGGGGCTCAGAATTTCAAGATTGGGACCAGAATCCCTACATGGTCCATGTGCTGTAGTTATTCTGGCAGCTTGGCTTTCAGGATAACAAATCTATGAAAGGTAAAATAAATGGCCACCAACACTGTTGCTTGTTTTATTTCAAATAGAATGTGTCCTTTTCCAACTGAAACAAAATAATGGAGTTAATGTGCACTGAACATTTTATCTAACCAAACTGAAAATTATGTTTTCCACACACTACTTTAAAGCTGAATTTTAGACAAATACCAAAAAAAAATACGATTATAGCAACAGCACTGGTGCTGGAGGTCTGCTAGTATAATGTATGATATATTTTGACAGCTGCATTTTACTGGAATATTGTCAGGACCATCACAAAACAATGTTTTTGAATGCTTAAAATGAGGGAATATGAAATGTGTAGTTGTGTTACAGCCATCACAGACAAAAGGGATTCTTTAATGTTGAAGCCATTGCTTGGTTAACTGCATACTACATTACCTTTTTATCAGTGATTCATAGAACGTTCTGAGTCCTTTTTTGGAGCCCAAGCTATTTTCAAGGGCTTTACTGAATTTGTGAAAGATAAATTTGCACTATTATGGGGAGTGTAGAAAAATCCTTTGACAATACTAAGGGGATGTGGGGCGGGAGGAATTTCAGATGGTTCCAATTTTAAGGATTCGGCATGCCAGGTTCATTGTTTTACTTATGGTCAGGAGGCTGATAGACAGGGCAATTAGAGAAATGAATAAAATTCATCTTTAACTCCATCCTCCCTCATACTATGTTACCACCAGCCTGATTTTCACATGCAAGTTCCTTTTTCAGTAACAAACCTGGGGCTGAAGAGAGTTATTGCAATTAAGCTGTGGTCAGGAGAGAGTAAGGAAACCACATGCACCATGATACATAGCTGAACAAAAGAACAAATGAAAGTCAGAATGGGCAAATGGGTGAGGAGAGAGTAAAGGGAACTTACTGGAGCTGATTTTTGGAATGTGAATGTGATTGCATGGGGAATTTGCCCATGCAGGGATGCAATTAGGCACCCAAGTTGGGCATTTTCATGGCTCTGCTTCCAGGCTATTTGTTGAAATAGACGTTGTGTGAATGAAAATCCCTTTAGTCTCTCCCATCATCCTGCCACTCCCACAAGCCCTTCACACTTCCCCACCTCTGTACACACCTGCCACTTAGGTTACATCTACAAGCAGCATTATTCCTGAATAAATTATTCTAGCAGAGGTGTTGCAGAATAGCTTATCCTGAAATAACACAACTACACACAAAATGCATTTTTAAATAGCTATTTCAAAATAAATCATCTATACACAAAAGAGCCTATTTCAAAATAGAGCCATTGGGCGTACTATGGCTTATTTCGAAGTAGGCTCTATTCCCTGTCCATGTCGAATGAGGTTTATCTATTTTCAAAATCAGGTGACTGCTATTTTGAAGCTGTTTGGGAGGGATATTGGAGTGGTTAGAGCATTGGCCTTGTAAACTCAGGGTTGTGAGCTTAATCCTTGAGGGGGTCTTTCGGGTTTCTGGGGCAGGCTAGATTTTTAGGGGAAGGATAGCTCAGTGGTTTGAGCATTGGCTTGCTAAACCCAAGATTGTGAGCTAAATCATTGAGGGCCATTTAGGGATCTGGGGCAAAATAAGGACCACAAAAAAGGGGATGATGCTTGACCCTGCCAAGAGGGCAGGTGACTGGACTCAATGACCTTCCAGTTCTATGAGATGTGTTGTGTAGACAGTTGAATAGTTATTTTGAAATAGCAGCTGCTATTTTGAAATAACTTTGCTGTGTAGACATACTCCCACTGACTCCCTCTATTCTATGATCTCCCCACACAAATCCCATACTCTATTTCACATGCAGATCAATTGGTCTTCTTCCCATCTCACAGAAATGTATCTTTCCCTTTCCCCCTTCCACACCCTCTCTGCTCCTGGTAGCACTGCTTCTCACTTATTCAGGACTGGAAGTTTTGGCAGGCCTGTAGGTAGGTCTGACACCTTATGAAGCTGGGTGTCTTGAAGCTGTGCTGAGCACAGGGCTCATTTCTCCTCAAATGGTAGTTGTCTTGGAAGTCAAGCAGCATCAGTGGGGTAGGCTCAGTCTTTCTGCAAAGCAGGCCATAGCGGAATGGGACCTCAGACCTAGCAATTCATGTGCATGTGTTGTTTTGGCAGGAGCAAGGGGCTGAAAGAGACAAATAACATCTGGGGCCGTGTCAGTGATATGAAATGCACTCCCTGGTTGAGTCATAGCAGTATCTCTTCACTGAGTCACTTGAGGCACATTTCACAGATGGCTGCTTATGGGGTGAGGGAGAGAACAGCTGCCAATGCAGGGGCCAGTTCAACATATATCTATAGTCGGAAGTGGACCAGGCCCATAGCCTAAAACAGTGTTTCCCAAACTTAAAACCTCTGTGTACCCATTTCAGGACTTCAGCCTTATTGGCGTACCCTCCACCACTACCAGTCCACCCCAATACTTATCTCCAGATTTTTAGTAATTTATTTTCTGCCGTGTACCTCTTGAAGTCCTTTCATGTACCAACAGTGGTACACATACCACTCTTTGGGAAACATTGGCCTAAAAAACACGTCTGGGTGCCCATTATCTTAGTTCAGGTCAGTGCAATAATCTTCATCATATGCATGTGTAGGGTGTGAGAAGACATTGTAACGGTCGAGAGTGCAGTCCGACCCCTCTGTGAATCCTCAGGAGAATCTAAACAGACCAGTCTGTGCAAGGTGAAAAACTGCAAAATAACTGCCATGGGAACTACTGCAGAACAAGGTGCGCTTGCCAAGACTTCAAGGCTACGCTGGCAGTAGGCCACAAGAGATAGTGATAGGAAAGCATAGGCAATTTTAGGCAATCTTATGTTAATGAGTTGAGTTTTATCAGGTAGTGTTAGGAGGCCTGTTACAGAGCCTCTCCCCAAGCGAAGCTCCAATGCGTCGGGTTTTCCCCCACTGGTGACTGTGGTGTCTCCGGGGGTCCCGTCACGGGTATCATGCGCTTTCAATAAACCAAATATAGCACTCGCTTTCTGGGTGCAGCCTCGTTTCTGGGGAACCCGAGCCTGGTTGGCTACAGAATGCTTTTGTGTCTGTGTGTCCAGGTACATATACACAATGAGAATGATTGTGAAGATTCTAAGTGCAGCATCTTGTCAGTCTCCTAGGTATAGCTTTAGACATCCCAAAAGTATGGTGAATTTGTTGAGTATTACAAGAGCCTCATAAGGACATAAAAAGCTGAATTTTATTAGTATTGTTAGGAGTTTTGTCTTTGTATTGTTAATGGAGCACAGAGATTTACTGATTCAAGATAGCAACAGATAAACAGTAGACAGACGGGCACCTATGGAAAAAGACACACCCAAAGTTTCCTTTGATAAAAGTGGATTGTGAAGATCATTGGGAATCATTTTAGATTACAGTTATTTTTAATGGCAAGGGCTTTCATTTGAATTTCAACAAATACGAAAAACAGTGCAAATTCTTTCTCTTTTTATTAATAACAAATATTGCAGTTACAACAAGAAGTCTTGTGGCTCCTTATAGACTAACAGATATTTTGGAGCATAAGCTTTTGCAGGCAAAGACCTGCTTCATATTTGTTACCAGCTGGTGATCATGAAAATTTTAAAAGCCCTTAAATGATGTAGGGCTTTAAATCCCATTTTCAAAACTGACTGAGCCACTTAGATACCCAAGTCCCACTGGGCCTCCATAAGTCTTAGGCTCCTAACTGGCCAAATCTCTTTTGAAAATGGGACTTTTGCTCCGGTTTCACTTAGATAATTTAGTTAAATTTAGTTAGTTAGTTTCAGTATACAGAAGAGGATGAGGCTGTTGTAACACTTTTTTTTAACTTCTTGAATTACTTGATGGTGAGTGTGTGATGTTGTTTTTTTGGGGAGGCAGGGGATTGTGTTAGTTGTTGGATTAATACAAGAAATTAGTTTTTTGGTGAGGCTTCTAATCAGCTACAGAATTTTTAAAAAATTTAAATGGATAGAACCATCTGTATGGGTTAGGGTAAGTGAAAATCTTCATGGAAGAATAAATTAGTTCAGGTTACATTTTGAGCATTACCCTATATCCAGATATTTAATGTATAAATACTGACATGCACAGTTACATGTTTAGGTCACCACTTTGGTTTCAATTTACTGGGAAATAAATCAGAGATTAACATTTTCCACCATAATGTTTTTGACATTGATTTTACAGTTTTGTTGTGGTCCGTTACAAACAGTGCTTCAACCATTCATCAGATAGACTTATGTGCTGAGTTTAGGCCCTGTACACTTAAAGTAGATTCCCACTTGGGATCTTCATGTGGAAATGATGGAAATGTTTCCGTTGAGAGCCAAGGAGCAATGATACAGTTCAGCTAAGGGAAGTCACGCAAAGAAACGGAAAATACCAAACTTCCGACTTCCTTGGAGTGGGACTTAAAGTCCGTTAGTTGAATTATATGTTACTCATTGCTAAAAAAATCTTAAAACCCAATAAGGATTTAACATGTGATTTGGATTATACAGTCATACAAGGGAGTAAAAAAGCAGGAAGAACCATCCTTCTTCCCTACACAGACTACCTAGGTCTTCCATCCTGGTAACAGGAGTAGGTTGAGGCATTTTCCTGCATATTCCCTCCCTGAAATGTGTGCATGGGGAGTAGTTGGAAAGAGTACAGGAAGCATGGGGGCAGCTTTGTTTTCACCTCCTACTTTTGGCTTATGCCAACAAGAGAGGTGTTGTAATCTGTTGCTGGTGTTGATGGTTTGAAGATACAGAGTTAAGATTGTGTAGCGTGCTATAAAGCCATATAGAATATGCCTTTTTACTAGTATCATACATAAACATGAAACTCAAGAAGTTCAATAAGATTCCAATACTAGTCAGCTCTATTCCTGTATTCCTGCCCGTCTTCCACCTATAGATCGGAGACCCTCAGCTATTGCCAGTCTAAACTGAAGCTTGCCCTTTAGACTGTATGAATTCCATCACATTTCTGTGTTCATTACTTACGTGATGTTATAATCTGCATGCACCCTGTTAGCCTGTTATACAGAAGGTCCTCAAAGGTCTCTGTTATGTATGTCGATGGGGTTGACTCAGATTAAAAGTGATCTGCGCCCTTTGTTGGTACAGACCATCATGCTTTTCATCACACAGTGAGCTGCTGATAGCCAGTTGCTTGCTGCTGGTGCAACATGGATGTACACTGAGTAAGCAGCTTAGCAAGCCTTGATTTGTTACTTGATCAGTGACTTGTAGAATGATAGAACAGGGGCAGGAATCACCTGATTTTTAGCCACTGCCTGTGGTTCAAGGAGGCTATGAAGTATAAAACCAGGACTGACCAGTGAACCTTCTTTGGAGTCACAAGTACTCCATCAGGGAGCAGCAGACACAAAGAGAAGACAAAAACAAAACAAAAGTACTGTGTTAAATATAAACTAATAAAAAAAGGAAAGAGTTAAAAGAGGATTTGACAAGGTTAAGGAAACTGTGCATGTTGCATTTAAATTAAAAGTCACATTTTTCTTCTTCATAGTACAGTTTCAAAGCTCTATTAAGCCAATGTTTACTTGTCAAAACTGAAAGCACAACCATAATGTTTTGTTCAGAGTGATGAACAATCTCCCTTCCAGAAGTGTTTGTAACTCTGAGGTTCTACTGAATTCAGTTCCCTGTCCCTTGTTTAGAAGAGTAGAAATAAACCTATCATATTTTCACCACCCTATTGTTCAAAAACAGTGTAATTCATGTGCTTCACTCTTTCCAGAAATGACTATTCTGGTCTGACATTGAGCACGAGAACTTTCAAAACTAGGACTTAGAAAAGGAGACCTGGTACCAAGTTTAATTATGCAGCTGCCATCCATGGAGCTAGAATCATTAAAGACTGTGTATTTGTAAATAACACTGGTTAGAATATGTCCTAATCCAGAATATTCTTCCTGAACAAAATAACCTCAATTTGTCTAAATTTACCTGATTTCTCCAATTTTTCATCCACGCTTACAAGGTAGTAGGTGACGATAATTTGAGTTAGAGAGCAGAGCATTATTTCTGCAACTGAGTTTATGAGACACTTTGTTAACTAAAGGAATAATAGTCCTGTTTGTTCAAGCCAGCTCAGTCAACTTTTTTTTTTTTATCTCTAATGGTCTTTGTGTTTCTCCATTTTGTTATAAAGTGTATCTGGAAGTCTAAGTCTAATGTTTCTTGGCAGGTAGTTTTGCTTTAAATTGATAGTCAACCTTATCCTTTCAATTTTTCTGGAAAAATTTATCTTGAAAAATGCATGCAAATTAATATAGTTAGCAAAAAGGAAATCCTCATGTTTATATTTGAAATGCATGTACAATTTCCTATGGGCCTGTACTTAAGTATGCCTAGATGCACAAGTAAACTGTTAATCAAGAGGTATGCTTAACTCGGTTTCAAAGTAAAATTATAAAGGAAATACAGACATCTCTCTGTTGATGTTTATTCTTTCGTGAACTTGAGAATAACTTAATTATATACAGTACCAAGGTTGGCTATTGTGCTACCTATTGCAAAACTAATATAATTTAATTTAATGGTAATATGTCCAATATACTAAGGGTGCACCATAGTTAGGTTTACATTTTGATCCCAAAATGTGGACCAAAAATATCAAAAGTTCTCCACTCTCATTTTGGCAGCTAAATTAGGGTCAAGAGTTCAAAACTACTCAGCATCCAGCTGTTTCCAAAGTGATACTTATGGCCAAACTCAATGGGATGAACTGTTTCAGAAGATCTACTGACTTGTTATACTGTCTAAAAAGAAGCAGAACTCTTTACAATTGCTTTCTCTGATGTGATGAGCTCTTTTGGAAAATCTGGCTGTGAGCTCAGAACCTCTGAAAAGCCAACCACTTATGCAGATACCCAAATCCTACAATTTTAGCCCTTATACCTCTTGAGATATCTCACTGTCCACATTACGGAATAGTCACACAGATGTAACCATGTCAGTCTGTATCTTCACAAAACAACAAAGCAGTCCTGTAGCACTTTAAAGACTAACACAATAATTTATTAGGTGATGAGCTTTCCTGGATCTGAAGAAGTGTGTCTGCCCCACAACAATTCATCACCTAATAAATTATTGTGTTAGTCTTTAAAGTGTTACCTGGTGGTTTTTTTGTTTTGTCCACATTACTGTATCTGTTATACAAGTGCCGCCTGTATACAAGTGTATACAGAGAGCAGGAAACTGGTGTAACTGTCTTCATACATACGTGCTTTTCTAGACCCTAGGGCAATACCATAGAGACCAGCCAGCCTAGCTTACTGTGCAACCCTTGAAAATGGTGGCTGCCTCCTGAGTGTTGAATGCTCCCGGAGACCTCTTCAGCTGTAATACATTTGGCCTGAAGTGAGCTTTGCTCCTCTTCACTGTTGCAAGGAGTCTCTAGTCATGAATCAGTAATGGACAAAACAAAAAAACAGTAAAGTAGCACTTTAAATACTAACAAAATAATTTATTAGGTGATGAGCTTTCGTGGGACAGACCCACTTCTTCAGACCATAGCCATACCAGAACAGACTCAATATTTAAGGCATGAAGAACCAAAAATAGTAATCAAGGTTGACAAATCAGAAAAAAAATTATCAAGGTGAGCAAATCAGAGAGCAGAGGGGTGGGGGCGGGTGAGTCAAGAATTAGATTAAGCCAAGGATGAAAAAGAGCTCCTATACTGTCCCAGAAAATTTGCATCCTGGTTCAAACCACGTGTTAATTTGTCGAATTTGAATATGAAAGAGAGTTCATCAGTCTCTCTTTCCAAAGCAGTGTGAAAATTCTTCTTCAATAAGACGCAAACTCTTCAGTCATAAGAAGTTCGACTAATTAACACATGGTTTGAACCGGTATGCAAATTTTCTGGGACACTATAGCGGCTCTTTTGCATACTTGACTTAATCTAATTCTTGACACCTCCCCCCCCGCCCCTGTGCTCTCTGATTTGCTCAACTTGATAATTTTTTTTCTGATTTGTCAACCTTGATTGCTATTTTTGGTTCTCTATGGCTGTGTCTACACATGCCCCAAACTTTGAAATGGCCATGCAAATGGCCATTTCGAAGTTTACTAATGAAGCGCTGAAATGCATATTCAGCGCTTCATTAGCATGCGGGCGGCAGCCGCGCTTCGAAATTGACGAGCCTTGCAGCCGCGCAGCGCGTCCAGACGGGGCTCCTTTTCGAAAGGGCCCCGCCTACTTCGAAGTCCCCTTATTCCCATGAGCTCATGGGAATAAGGGGACTTCGAAGAAGGTGGCATCCTTTCGAAAAGGAGCCCCGTCTGGATGAGCTGCGCAGCAGCGAGCCGCATCAATTTGGAAGTCCCGCGGCCGCCCACACGCTAAGGGCACTTCATTAGTAAACTTCAAAATGGCCATTTACATGGCCATTTCAAAGTTTTTGGCTAGTGTAGACATAGTCTATCAGTAATGGACAATTTGTCATGTGAAGGTTTGCAATTGTTTTTTTTAAAGAACAACTGGCACTCAGGTAAACTTCAGAGCAATGCAATCTATATCCTAGATGTCCAGGATCCGTCTGCATTCATTCAGTATTCTTTTGTGTCCCTTCCTGGATTCTGTAGGGACCTTTACATAAAAACAAGGTCCTTTCTTTACAGCAGTTCACATATTTCTATCACTGATTCAGAACACAAGGCCATGGAGCCACTCTGTTCCTCACACGAAATCTTAAATGCACAGCAGTCAAAGAAGGGATTATTATTTCAGATGTGGGATAAAAAAATGAAGCATATTAATATCTGTGGGACAAATTATCTTAGTTGAGTGAAGGGAAAGACATAAAGAAAATTATATATATCTGGAGAATTGTACATCTAAATACTATTGAATATTTAGGAACATGGGTTTATGAAATCATCTACTTTGTAAACTGGGCAATAGCCCATCTTTTGTCTATTTTCCTTTTAAAATGTACAGTTTGGCTGTGTCAGCATGAGAGTTCTGTTGACAGAAGGGGCCTTCTGCCAGCATAACTCAGGGAGTGTCTACACACATAAAGCATTCTGCTAACAGTCTCGACAGAACTCTTTGTTTGCCTCGTAAGTGGCATCCCTAAAAAATTTGAGGCATAACGCTTCCATCAACAGAGTTCTGCTGACAGAAGTGCAGTGTAGACACTTCTGTCGACAGAGAGGTTTCACCAGGCAGTCCTGTTTGCAGAGCTTCTAGTCAGCCATTCTGTCGACAGAGGGCAAGGATTGCATTACTGTCAACAGACGCTTCTAGGGTAGACATAATCTTTGTGTTTTAAATTGTTGACTGAAGAGTTTGTGCAAATATAAACCAGAAAGAGGCAGTTTGGTATTCCTACCTCTGCTAGAAATGGTGATAGATCCATTGATTGATAGACTTAATCAGGTTGGATTATTGTTCTTTATACTTCTTAGTATAAGCAAAAGTCCACAAAATAACATACAGAGGTTACCTGTGAATATGTTGTTTTGTTCAGTTTGTATGGAGTGAAGTAAATAGATTAAAACGTGTTTGTCAGTAACAGTTAAATGCAACACATTCAAGATTCTCTCTCAGACTGGATCTTTCCAAAAATGTCCCCATGTGAGTTGTCAGCATGGTTTAAACATGGGACCTTCATCACAGAAGAACTTCCATTAGCTGATAGCAATAGAAGGCTGTTATCAGACAATAAGGCAGCTTCTACAGGTGCTATGATGCCCACTTTGCCACTGTGTTGTCGTTGCTCAACAGATTTGTTAACCACAGCAGAGTGCTACAGTTCAACTTGAATTTGCATCCAACTGGTCAACTGTTGTTAATATTTACACTTCTTTATTTTTCTCTTGGCTTTGGGAAGTAAAGCACATGGTGCAGCAGCTGCAGCTTCTTGGCACAAAGGCCTGTGCCTACACTTGTATCCCCTTTTCTGGAGATGAGGGAAAGAGCTCTTTCATCTGTGGGGCTGGGTGGAGTCAGCCTCTCCTGGCCCACAATGCTTCAAAGGGAATTTCTCGAGCAAGTTTGAGAATAGTGTCAGAGTCACTATATAGGCAGTTTGTGGAGCAAGATTTCAGAGCCTAGATGTCCTGTTTTCAGTTGCTAAGAAACTGTCTGTAGCTCTCTTTGCTGCCTTTCCCTGTCCCATCTCAGTGCGGGAGGCACTTTATCCGCAGGAGTGTTCTCCGACCTTCTGCCTTTCTGTGCACTCCCATGGATACCTGTTCCTTGCCTGTGGTATCTTCAGGGAAGAAAGGGGTCTTGCTGGTATCTGATGTGCCCCACTTCCACCACTGGTCAAGGACTTTGTGGATGTAGTGGTTCCTATCCACACATCCTGGTTCCTCCATGATTCCTCCATGGCCACCTCCAGACCCCCTGCTGGAGTGGGAGTGAGCAAAGAGGGGGTCATCAGACTGTGGCTTGCCAATTCAAAAGGGTTTGGGTCTCCCAGCCTCTGCTGCTGCTACTGTGGCAGCACCCAGAGCCCTGGGCCCTTTAAATTGATGCCAAAGTTCCACTTGGTGCACTCCAGGCAATTCTAAGGACTGCAGGGCGGGGGGGGCAGCATGGTGCTCTCCAGGCATCACTGAGGCTGGCTGCTCCTGGGCCCACCCCTTCCACCCAAGGCCCCAGCCCTTTCAGGAATTTGGAGCTGCCCCCCTACCTTGCCCATGGGACGAGCAGTGGCTGTTGGCTTCCCTGCCCACATCTGCCTTCTGAGGCCCCCCCATCAGCCACGCTGATGACTAAGAATGTCTGTGGCATTGCCAACTCCAAGCACTTAGAAAACATGAGTCAGGTTGCAAAAGCATGAAACTGGCTTAAAAATAAAGAGATCTTTCCAAAAAATACATTTTGGTTTGTTTTTTTTTTTAATTGGCCTTCTAGTATTTGAACCTGTAGGAGTCACATTTTTTCCAAAACTGTGTTGGTTTGAAACTTACTCTTTTTATTTTTTTCTCAATAAAAACTGGGATTGATGGGTCCGGGAGTTGGGACTATAGGAAACCTCACAATCTAATCATGAGAGCTGGCAACTCAGGATCTCTTCAGGGCCACCAGCCACACATAAACGCTTCCCAGAAAATTAATCAAATTCAGGGAGGGATATCGTTAGGGTTAGTCAAAGAGAAGTGAGCAATAAATATATCATCCTCTTCCATGACTCCAAGACATGGCCCATTGTTCTGGTGTTCCAGGGGCTGTAGAAGAGGCAATATGGCTCACAGTTAAAAAAAAAACTATCAAAAGAGGAGCAGCATTAAGACATAGAGGCAAAAGAGGAGAAGTGGGTTTGAAAACAGATGGAGAGTTGTGGGGAGTTGATGCGGCAGAAGGAGACTGAAAGACTGTTCTGGGTGGCCAGAGGTGCAAAGAATGTGTTTGGAAAAAAAAAATCTGTGAGTCACTGACTGAGGGGTCTACAAACTGAGGTCACACTCCATTGCTAAAAATAGCAGTGTAGATGTTCCTGCTTGGGCTCTGAAGTCCTGTGAGGGGCAGCCTGTGGGATCTTCTGTGCTATTTTAATCCAGGATGAACCTCTCTAATCCAGTACCCTCAGGACCTGACCGATACTGGATGAGAGAATTTGCAGACCATGGAAGGTCAATATTGTCTATCAGCATTACCAACACTTACACTTATTGGTTTTTTGGAGACATTTAGGGGTAAACTAGAGCTAAATAACAGCACAGAACACTGAGAGCCAGGACTTGTGGCAGTAAACAAACTGTATGGAACCACAGGAAACTTGGCCACACCCACGATAAGTGGTCATCTGGCTAACTAACCTAATGCCGGATTACAGATGTTTCTGGACCAGAGAGTTCCAGATTACAGAGGTTCAACTTGTATCATAGTGCAAGCCTGAGCCTGTAGTCATGGAATCTGAGGCTCACTGTCATGGGTTGATTTTTTTGGGGGGCAGGGGAGTTTGCAGTGTAGACATACTCACGGTGACCACACCATAGGAAGCGACTGAGAGAATCTGGTACTGCATGAAGGGAGGAAGGGCAGAGGGTAGCTGAGAGAAACCAGATGTGTGAATTAGTCTGGAACAAATCACTGAAAGGCAGGGACCATCTGAGTGTATATAATGCCTCGGACCTTGGGGCCTCATTTGCAGTCAGTCCTTAGGCACTATCAACATAAATATTATTGTCGATAACTGAAGAATTTCAAAATCTTGAACATTTTCATCTGGATCCTAAAAGGACTTGGAAGGCCAGTGGTGAAGTCTGTGGGTAGGGGAAATGTGATCCCACACCCTTGCGTGTGTGAAAACCTGACTTGTATGAATCTAGTCTATATTAGCTGATATATTTTTAGAATTATTTGTGTGGGTGTCTTCAAATGCATTTGTGTATGATGAGGGTAAGGTAATGTTTACATTTTCATCTCTCTTTCCCCAAACACATTCCTGTTCCAAGGAGGAACAAATGAAGGCTTTCCATGACATTTTTAATGTTTTCAATACAAATGAAACTGATGTTAGTGTAATTAATGCTAGTCTTTGAACACTCTCAAATGTTCTAACTCTCGGAGCACTGCTCTCTGGTTTCTCTTTCTCTGGGGTTTGAATATTGCTGTCTTTGGAAGATCTGCTGGTGTGGGATTGGCAAAGATGCAAAGGAGAACTCCTTGAAACATTATAGAGCTTGAGAGGACTTCCCATTCCCACCCCACCTGAGTTCCCATCAAGGTGCAAGTTCGCCCTGTAGCTTCACAGTGAAACCATTTGGCAGGTTTTGATGGTCAGTTGCCTGTGGAGGAGGTCACCATTTCTAACGCTGCTTCTACACTTGCCCCCTCCCATTAGAGGCAGTTTGAATTAGGCTAATGAGGTGCTAATGTGCATATTCAGTGCCTCGTTAGTATAATGGTAGCCACGTGAATTTTGAAGTGCAGACTTCTAATTGCAGAATGACAAGGTAGGTGAAAGCAGCTTTGAAGTACATGCCCTGCTTCGATATTTCCTTACTGCCACAAAACTGAGAGTAAGGGAATGTCAAAGTGGGCTCCTTATTTCGAAGCTACCCGCATCTCTGTTGGGAGGGGGCAAGTGTAGAAGCAGCCTCTGCTGCAAAGTGTTGACATTTGGATTTGGAAATCTGAGACAGGCCCGAATGTTAATAGTCTATAACACAACAGTGCAACAGCGCAGAAAGGGTTGGCTCTTGATATGCTTCAGTATAGAGCAGTGTTACTCATCCTTAAAGAGCTGAAGATGCAATTCATCAAAGAAAATCAGAGAGGCAGGTTTTAACTACTATATGGAATCAGGAAGCAAGCCATTCTGTGAGGTGCGTTCACATCATCTACTCCCTGCTTTCCCATTAGAAATCCAGCCAGGTGTTAATGTTACTCTAAATATCATTAGCACCTGTGGATTCCCTTCTTCAGCTATTACTCTGCACCTGACAGGAGCTGTACACCAGTGGCAGCATGGTTTCTGAATGAGATCTGCTAGCAATAAGGAAATCTAGCAAGGATGGCCATGTGAAGGCTAGGCCTCTGTAGATTGCCTGGGAGTTGCATAGATCATCCAAGATCTGCGAGTTAAAGGAAGTGACCAGCCTCATGCCCATTCTCTGGACTGGAAATTTTGGCTGTAATAGAATTTTGACTTTTGGAGTTTCCTACCCAATACACAGAAAAAAGTATAATATAGGGCCCACGTCTGCTCTTAGGTACATAGATGCAACTCCCATGTAACTAAGAGCAAAATTAAACTCAGAGTGTAGAATATTTCCCCAACTTGTAGTCCTTTATAATGTTTAATTCTCCCTACAAATTCAGTTGTAAATACATATTTTAATTTTGAAACTAGCCACCTCTGAGTACAACTTGACTTACGTGACTTAAACCCTTGTACTCTGCATGGAGCATAGGTCATCTACAAGTCTCCTCCACTTCACTTTATCTCAGGACATAACTTCTAACTGACTCCAGGAGTACCAGTGTTGTCCTTCAAACTCAGTAGATCTTCTCCACATTGTCCAAGGTCTTCCTCTTCTGCATTTTCCTTGTGGGTTCCATGTGAGAGCTTGACGAGCTATTCTGGATGATAGTTTTCTAAGAGTGTGGTCTAGCCATCCCCACTTTCTGTTCTTGACTTGAACATCAAGTGGTTCTTATCCTGCTGTGTTCCAAAGCTCCTCATTTGTGACAAAGTACAAACATATCCATAAATTGCTTTTGCACAGTAATAAGTTCATAATTTAGAAATGCAAGTTGACCATGTTAATTTATTGAGAATTAAAGTAAAAGAGTAACCCACTCTTCTTGGAAACTTGGGTATGAACGTAAATATTACAATATTTCATATATAATTATTTCCTGGTAAAGATGAGTTCTAATGCTTTTTTTTTTCTGTTAGCTTTGCAGGACCAACACAGCCATGAGTGTGTGTTGGGTTCTATAAAGGTGCATTCATCATTAATAGAATTATCAAAGATGCAGTTGCAAAGTCTTTATAATGGGTGATGAAGCATGAAAGGACCCAATATGACTTACAGATTCTAGCATGCACAAAAATATATAGTCTTACTTGTAAACTAAATAAACATGTTATGAAGTTCCTATTAGAGAGTAAACATAGTATTGTCATGAAAATCTGGAAGGTCAAAATGCTGATCTTGATACAACTGTGTAGATTTGTTCCTTTACCTTGATTCCAGTGAGTAGTTGTTGTATTAGATAATGCTAACATGAAGGAGGGCTGCAGCACTGGGCTGTTTGTATACTGTGGTGGGTTAGTTAAATTGCCTTAGCATTGTGAAATTTAATCCTACATCAAAAGTCTTCACAGGAGATGCTCCAAAGGAGACATGTTTTTCAGAAATACAAAGCACACCAGTATTATGTACATTTAGGGTTCTAAGTCATAATGGTTAGTCCCATGAAACAAGGTACTGTGAGGCCTCATCTGCAATACAGGTCTTCTGTGTTTAAGAAAGATGCATTCAAACTGCAACAGAGGCAGAGATGGTCTATTAGAACAATCAGAGAAATGGAAAACTTACCTTATGAGAGGAGATCCAAAGAGCTTGTCTTCTTTAACAGAACCAAAAGAAGGCAGATAAGCAATATGATTGCTCTCTATAAATACACGAGAGGGATAAATACCCAGGAGGGAGAGGAGTTATTTAAGTAAGTCCCAACTTGGACACAAGAACACGTATGCATATACTGTCCATTAGCACGTTTGCACTTGAAATTAGACCAAGGTTTCTAACCATCAGTGGGGTGAAGTTTTGGAACAACCTTCCCAAGGCAGCAATGCAGGCAGAAAACCTAGGATGTTTCAGGACTGAGCTGGCTAACTTTATGGAGGGGGTGGTATGAGGAGCAGGGCCATCCCTAAGGAGGTGCAGGGTCTAGGACAAATCAGTCTGTGTTTCTAATCAGCTGGTGGTGTGGGGATGTTCCCTGCCAGTTCTGCCCAGGCCCTGCCTCCCCTCTACCCTTCCCCCCAATTCCCCAACCCCACCCTGCTCTTCCTGCCCCATCCCACCTCTTCCTGCCCTGTTCCACCCCCTATCTCAAGCATGCTGCTCCCCTGCTGCTCCCCACACCTCCACAGTGCCTCCTGACGCTGCTGAACAACTGGTTTATGGTGGGAGCTGAGAGCTTCTGATGGGTGGTAAATGTAATCCATTGGGCCTGGATTTGCCATAGCCAAGGGACAGGTCTGGTGCTGAGACCGGCCACATGCCATTGTAGGCAATCTGCAACTGCTAGAAGCAAATATCTCTCATGGTCAGTGGTTGGGTACAATTTGCGGAGGCCTCGGAGTTGCTACCAAGAATTCTTTCCCAGGTGTCAGGCTGGTGAGTCATGGCCACATGCCCAGGGTCTATCTGACCTCCATATTTGGGGTCTGCAAGGAATTTTCCCCCCAGGTCAGATGGGCAGAAACCCTGGGAGGGTTTTCACCTTCTGCAGCATGGGGCACGGGTCAACATGCAGATTTAAACGAGTAGAAATGGTGAATTCTCTGTAATGTGAAGTCTTTAAAATAAGATGTAAGGACTTCAGTAACTCAGCCAAAGAAGGTGGGTAAAATTTCCTAGCCTACAATGTGCAGGAGGTCAGACTATATGATGGCTCCTTAAAAATTCTAATACAGGTTGAACCGCTCTAATCAGGAACTCTCTCCTCCAGCAATAGCCATACTCCAACATGATTTTTATTAACTGGATGACCACTTATCATGGGATGTGGCCAAGTTTCTTGTGGCTCCATAAAGATTGTTTCCAGCCACCAGTCCTGGTTCTGTGCTCTGTGCTGTTATTTAGTTGTAATTTACCCCTAAATGCCCAGTAAGCAGTGGAAGTGTTAGTAATCAGCTAGACAATATTGACCTCCCGTTGTTCAGCGAATTCTCTTATCCAGCACCAGTCAGATCCCGAGGGTGCCTGATTAGAGAGTTTCAACCTCTAGTCTGTAATAACATTGGAATATGGCAAATGCAGAAATACTGAATCTAAGTGTTAGCTCAAAACACTGACCCGAAGTAACACGACCCCAATTGTTTCAGTGGAATGCATTTGTCAAAATCTCCAAACAGGGTTGTAACTCTTGCCTTTATGTTAGGTACCTTTAATTGTCCAACGGGAACTAAACATATAACTCTCATTTATAAATCAGTGTTTTTTCTTTATCAAGTAACCAGCCATTTAAAAAAACAAGTAAACGCTGCTCAGTCTGTCAGCCCATGTGCTGCATGTGTAAGTGATGAAAGATGTGAATTTCAAATATCCTCTTTGTGCGACAGATCTAGGCCCAAATGTGTGCAAGTCCATGGAAGAGACTCGATTCAATGAACCAAAATTATAGGCTAGCTCTGCTTCTCCCTTTTTTATTCATGGCAAAGTTTTAATGTGGTCCTGGTGCATAGGCCCCTGATTTACAATCAAGTGGATTAATCACTGACTTATGCTTCACATAAGTATTAAAAGTTTGCATGTATCCCTTCCAGATGCAAGGCAAAGGCACTGTGGCATCTTTAAAATGGATTAGTGAGACCATTTTCAAATACAAAACATTCATAGGGGAGAAAATTACTGGAACACTACTGAAGCAGAAGTTTCCTGGTTACAGCAAAGATGTGCTTGACAAAGCCATATGACTATTTATAGCCAGATCTGTCAAATTTAGGGTAAACTTTTTTTCCTCTCTTCCAACCACATTTGCTGCAGGATTCTTCTGGTTAAGTGTGGGCCGTTGAAACTTCTCATGAAGACATCTGCACAGTGTCACACCCTGTAATTACATGGGAAGGGATCTCTCTCTTGTGATTTTGTTGATAGTGGCATTTGACTGGTATTCTTCTGATCATAATTAAGACGGACACATTGTTTTCATCAGATTGGGGTGGGAGATTGACAGAACAAATCCAGAGACTGAAAAAACTTGCTACAGAATAAAAAAAAATGGTTGAAGTGAATAGCTCTTCATTTTCCTTGAATCCTTCTGAGATTGTTTTGTGAAGCCTTGGGCACAATTCAGATTCCTTGTTTGTGGAAACACTTGGGAAATTAATCCTTGTTTATGTGCCCTGCATTGCTACTGCAAACTGCATCAATTTAACTCCCAGTCTCATGGCATTTAATTTAGCCCTTTTCACAAATGCCCTTGATGCCTTTTTGGCAAGGACCCGCTTCATCAGATGCATGAGACTTATGTTTAGTTTATGCTCGAAAATATGTTAGTCTATAAGGTGCCACAGGACTTCTTGTTGTTTGTAAAGATACAGCCTAACACAGCTACCTCTCTGATACTTGATGCCTTAGTCATTGGTTCGGTTTCTGATGCTAGTTTATGTTTGACACTTTCAAGGGCTCCTTTTTAGCTTCGGGGAGAAGTGTTCACTCCTGGGCTGTCATGGTGAGAGTAGGACTTGAACGAATTACACATCTAAATTGAGAAGTAATTGTACTGCACTAGCCGCAATGTTCAGAGTGGAAGAAGGGACATGAGAGCCCTCAAACCTGGAATTCCTGTCACAGCAAATGAATGCATTGTCAATAAAACCCACAGACGTGAGGTACACAGACAATGAAGACAGAAAATTGCTGAGAGGAATTGTGTCTGTCCCCATAATGAATTAACCTGAAAGTGCACTTAGCAGCTGTATTTTGGACCTAATCCAAAATCCATTGAGGTTGGTAGAATTGTTTCTATTTGCTTACATGGTCTGTGGCTCCAATCTCCAATGCTCAGCAGCCTTTATCACCTTGTGGCCCACTGCAATAGTTGTCGTAGTTTCATGGCACTCACAATATATATAACCCAGTCCCCTCCCCCTCCCCCAGAAGCACGCATGCCCAGCCTCCCCCTGCTCTAACTCAATGCCCTGCCACAGAGCCAGGCACCCCAGCTCCTGCTCAAACTTGATGCCAGCAAGTCGCCATCACTGCCAGATGCTTCTCTCACCAAGCACTGGGTGCGTGCACAGAGCAGCGGATGGCACTCCCAGTGAATGGCTCTGAGCGTGATCCACTTTCAATGGCTCAAAGAGCTGCCTGTGGCACAAGAGCCAGGGGTTGGTCGCTCTGGATTATTCAATTAATTTTAAATATTTTTCTCCAAATTTGATGGCATGCTAAGCACCACTCCATGGCACATGAGTGTGCCATGACACACCGGTTGTGGACCACTGCTTTAGACCATGGATAGTTAGTTTGGTTAACTGGCTTTTGATTTGTTTGTTCTTCTGTCACGGTATGTAGTGGTAATATAAGGTGAGGAAAAATTAAACCTCACAGGGGAAAAGTTAATGCCCAAGGGAAATGGCATATATTAACCTAGAATAAGTGGTAAGTATTCTGGGGGGACTTTAAGACGGATTGGTGCCATTTTGTAAATAATGAAGTCACATTCACTACAAAGTCAGAAGGAAAAGCTTTGTGCTCTAAACTTCACCTGTTTGATACGCAGACTGACTGCCAGATACAGGTTGCAGTGCCGGAGGGCTAACCCCATTTCATTTTCCTGAGGTCCAATCAATATTTTATAGGAGTCTTTTGGATAAGAGCTTATTGACCGAGAACCCGTCTACCCTCTAGCTTGGCTAATAATCTCATTGCGCTTGGGGGCAAGTATTATGAAATTGTTCTGCATAATACTTCCCATTCCAAATAGCATGCAATGTATTTGTTGCTTACTGTTTTCCCATAGTAATGACTGCTGGATTTCAATGGGTCTGTAAGTAATTTGTAAAGTGCTTTAGATTGAAAGGTTCTATAAATGTATGTTTCAAGGTATTATTAACAGTGACAGCTACAAAGAGGCTAACTTTTCTGCAAGCTTTGTTTGGACATACCTAATCTTCATTAGACTGTTTCAGGCCATTTTTGGCAGTAGTAGTTTAAGATAAAAGCGTAGTGGGGCTGTAACCAATTGAAGCTGCAGAAGAAATGTAGGTAGTAGAGTGTATTTACATAGTGTAGGATTTTTCCTCGCCCCATAATTATTGCTCATCTAGGTGTTATCCTTTATTTTTATTGTTAATGAGAATCTGTTAATTTATAGATATCTAGTACCTCAAGTCACTGGACCAAAGAGTTTACAATTAAAGGCCCCATTCTTGTATTATGTAGAGTTCTGCATGTGGTTCATAATAGGTGACCAGGATCTAAGATAATACAGCAACTAAGGGGAGAGAAAGAATTGGTCTTCTCTGTATGACTGCATGGTTTTGTGTACTCTGTGCACAATTGTTGGGAAGATTTTCTCTCAGCAGTACCCCTGGCGACAGCTCAAGCACTCTCTACCATTGCATGCCAGCATAGCAGGGGGAACTGCCCTGATTCCCTCCATTCCTTCTTTCTGCTGTTGTTGGGGAGCCTTCAGATTTGTTGCAAGTTCTTCCCTCCCTCCTTGCATACAGCCTGTTTCTCTTAGAAGTTAGCAGTCAGGTAAAGTGAAGTGTTAATATTAAGTTTCAGTTTGTTTGTCTTTCAAGTTGACCAGTTTCAAATGTTGGGATAGGGACTGTAGCCATGTCTTGCTCTCTGGGGTTTAAGTCCTGCTGGTGTTATAATAAGGTGACACCAGTCAGTGACCCACAGCCCAGCTCCCCACAATGCTTTGGGGAGTCCCATGCTGATGAAAAGTGGCACACGTACCAGGTGTTCAAGGCTGACTCTAAGAAGCAAAGAGCAAGCAGGCTGAAATGTCTACTCATGCAGACAGCCCTTCTCCCGCCATCAGAGCCATCGCATTTGCAACAGATTTTGAGTACTGCAGCTTCGGTGTGGGGTGCCCCATCAGGGATGTCTATGGCACCTTACTCTCTATCACCAGTGTCAAAGGAGAGATACACACCTTCCAAAGATTTGGTACCCAGGGCAACATCTTGGGTACCAAATGGTCTCAGAGAGGTAGGCGTGTTAGTCCATAGCTTCACAAAAAAGACAAGCAGTCTTGCAGCACCTTAAAGACAAACAATTTTATTTCTTAGGTAATGAGCTTTCATGGGTGTTATCTGGTACATGTGCTACAGGACTGCTTTTTTTTTTTATGAGTACCAAAGTGAGCTAGAAGCAAAGACTCTGCCACACTGTGGGGAGAGGCACTCTGTAGAGCACTCCTCATCTGAAAAGAAGTGATCGCCAGATGTGGAGTCTGTGGTCAGTGTGTCAAAGCCAACCTCTGAAGTGTGATGACAGAGTCACCAGCTTCAGGAAGAAATATCAATACCAACAGTACTGGGGGCATGTGCAGATGCGAGAGAACCAATTAACCTCTCAGTACCAGTAATCCCATGGCACTGGTAGGTTCCCAGTTGCTATCCATGCCAGTGGTTCCTACTTTACTTCATTCTGAGCGTGTGGTCTCAATACCTCCCATGTTTCAGTGCTTCAGAGATGGGTGCAAGTTACCTATCTCCAGTTCCAACAGACAGCTCTGATATTTTGTGTCCCATGTTAAACAGGGTCTGTGTCCTTTGTTAGGATCTTGGGGGTCATGGTTTGCAGAGTGGTTTCCTTTTAAAGGGTAATGGCCTGGACAAAGATGGATCCAAGGGCCATGTTGATGGCTTTTCTGGACACAATGGAGTGTAACTTCTGCTAGGACTTCCTTTCACTCAACCCAGTTGGTTTCTTCCAGGGCTCACCAAGAGCATTGGAAACACAGGCCACATACTCTGGAGCCCAGTGCCAGGACTGG
Organism: Carettochelys insculpta; assembly: GCF_033958435.1. Lineage (NCBI taxonomy): Eukaryota > Metazoa > Chordata > Testudines > Carettochelyidae > Carettochelys > Carettochelys insculpta. The sequence continues at coordinate 125,337,133 of NC_134140.1, read as the reverse complement.
TACCAAGTATCTATAATTCAGTCTAGCATCTCCCCTAGTGCAAGACATAGAGCAGGTGTTCCCTCAGCATCCCGTTGCATCCTCTTCGTGATCACCAGATGAGAGTGTAGAGGCAATAGGCAACTCGTTGCCACCAGAGGTACAAGGCTCATCAAGATCTTCTGAAAAGGATGGTCTCTGTTCTGGATACTTAGGTGGAAAAGGTCCCTGAGAAATTTCACAAGTTGGCAGACATTCTTGCTTTGGCAGCTACCTCCAGAGTGGCTCTGACAATTAGCAAAGCCATCCTGGAGCCAGTGATGGCGTTGTGAAAGACCACTTCTTCCCTTCCACAGCAAACTGGAGGAGAGCAGTAACAGAGAGATAGCTGTGCTGGTCTATATACTATGAAAACAAAAAAACAGTCAGGTAGCACTTTAAAGACTAACAAAATAATTTATTAGGTTCTGGTTCTGACTATTCTATTCTGTTACGGCTATGATCTAAAGAAGTGGGTCTGTCCCATGAAAGTTCATCACCTAATAAATTAGTCTGTTAGTCTTTGGAGGAGAGGAGTTACTGTGTCCCTTCTAAAGGGTTTGAGCATCTGCATTCTCATCCTTCTCTGGGCAACTTAGTAGTAGCAGAAGTTGACGGGCAGGAGAGACAGAGGATGAGTCATCAATGCTCACAGAAAGAAATTTTAAAAAGGCAATACTTGTTTTAATGTAAACTTTATTCTACTGTATATGGAGCCTGCACACACCTAGCATGCAATGGACACGTGCAACACATCTTGAAGGACACTTACACAAAGGCTGGTAACCATTTCTGGGGGTGAGATACAATATGAAGTGATCATTATTAGAAATAAGAAGGTAGAAAGTTTTCTTGGAAGAAGTGAGTCTTAAGGGGGTGGTGGATTTTGTTTTAAACTATATCCAAAGTATAAGCTAAAGATTAACCACCACCTGGGAAACAGGCCAATTTAAAACATGGGTCTGAATTCTCATTTATATTAAGGCCCTTTTGTACCACACAGAAAGCATAAAGGAGTCTTCAAGTGAGTGCAACTGTAAATTATCCCCATTTTAAGGCCCCTTTGCACAATCAGCATGGTGTAAAGGGGCCTTTCCGTAAATCTTGCCCCAGGTTGAAAATTTAGATTCAGACATTTAGGTGAACTTCCTGATATGTGGAAAAAAATGTGTATGTTTAGTGTACCCACTCCAACCTTCATGTGAGTGGCTCCCTGTCAGAGTGGCTGGGAAAAGGGACATTTCAATGCATGTGGAGAGAAGGAAAAAGTTTACAAGGATGGACAGGAAAAGCAGGAAATAGTTGGGGTCTGTTGCGACCAGGTCAATACATTGCTCTTCCTGCTGACCAGAAGAATATGGGGGAGGTATTTATATACGCCATCCAACCACACAGAGGCACTTGGCCAAATGACCAGTTGCCTTTGACCAAACCAGTTGGCCAGACCTATGGCAAACCAGTTGCCAGTTGGTCAAAGGACCATTAGGTTAGGTTCCCCTTTTCCTTGGAGGTCTGAGAAGAAATTTTTTTCTTTACCACCAGACTGAGGTGGGTTTCTTTGCCTTTCCCACAATCGATCTGGGACTTGCTGGGTTAGGTTATAATGAGCAGGTGGTTTAGGTTATAGTGTTGCAATGTAATTCTTTTTGTGGTTGTCTAGTGCAGGTACTTGCTGTGGAAGGGATATGGTGATTGGATAAAAGGAATTGGGAACAAATTAGTAGGAAAGCATCTTTAGTGAGAGGTGAGGAAGGGGAGTTTAGGGCTTCTTTGCCTTGTCAGTGGGAAGCAGACCCCCCTGCCTTTCCTGCCCCCCTTTAAGGAAGTTGAGTAAAGGGTTTTGGGGCTCCTACATTTGGATCAGTGGTGATCCAGCTGCTTCCTCTCTGAGCTACTTTTGCTGAGGACACCAAGATATGATAGGTAATAAAGTCATGGCTACCTGTCTTTCTTCCAGCATGGACACAGAAAACCCTGTAACTCACTCCTTTCCAAAGCCTGTTGAAATGTGGCAAGGTACAAGTATTTGATTAACAAATTATATGAAAATTCTTCCTGGATTCTGCAGCACAGACTAACAACAAGCACACATATATTGTATACTGTATTTAACGTCAAGCTCTGAGGTTGCCAGACAAGTGTGACTATTTCAATAAACACTATAAAATAAAGGACACTACTAGCTTAGTTACATGGGTAGTGGCGGCAGCGCAATGCAGTCAAATTTGTTCAAATAGACTTTACAAAGCACGAGGAAGGAAAATTCTTCAGAGAGGTGGGTTGCTTCAAAAGGTCAGTCATAGAAGAAAGCAGGAAAGAGACACTACATTTTTAAACATTTTCATTCCCTGGTGAAGGCAGCATGATTGTAAGAGGCCAACACAGGTAGACATATAGGATGGGATTTTTGAAAGCTCTCAGCGCTGATCTAATCCAGCTTCTTTTGGCTTAAGTGGAGGCATGCATAGACCCAACATGGAGTGCCTTGGAAAATCTCATCCCAGAATATATTGTGTATGATCAAATAGATGTATCAAAACATCAGCTTTTTAGTAAAGTTTTCAAAATCAACCAATATGTTGACTTGCTTGCATGGAATGGTGAAATGGTGGGTATGACTTAAAAACCCTCCTGAAACTTGCCAAAGATTCAAACCAAGCCAAACCTTTTTTGAAATTTGGAAATTTTTATGAACTCTTTTTCTTATATTTTCTTTTTATTTTTAAGATGCTTTTTTTAAAGTAGACCCAAGGGCCTGGATAGAAACTGCTGCAGTTGTAGGTGCTTTTTCTTGTCTTAACCTCCCTTATTCCTTGTGACTGTGTCTACACTATGAGATAAAATCCATTTTAAGTGAATTAGCCCGATTTTTCCCAGTGCCTGTCCTCACTGTAAATTCCATTAGCTCGACTTACGGACCACTAAAATCAACATATCAAAATCCTAAAGTTGAAGTAACCCAACATATTTAGCGTTCTATTCTAATTTAAGAATCTGAATGGAGGGTAATGAGGATGCGACATGTCTTTAAATCAAATCTATTATCCTCCACAGATGTCCTGTATGTGCCCCACAGTGCACCACAGTTCTGCATTCTGGCCTTTTACATCTCCACTGCTCTCAGTTGCATAGGAATTAGACAACAGGACCATTACAATTCAGCATCTGCAAGCCTGTGGCTGTAGGGTCATAAGAGGCTGAAAAATCTTCTTTCTTTTTCTTTGCTAGGAGCACAGCTGTCAGGTCTGTGGTTCTGTCTATACCCCGGCTAGCTGCCTTTTTTTTTCTGCATTGCCTGGTGCCAGCCGCTGGCCCCCCGTACCTGGTGTCACCTAGGCTGTGGGTGGGGGTTGTGCTTGTCTGGTAGTACCATAAACTTCTGTTCAGCCATTTACATGTTGTCCTGACCCCTACATCCTCTCCCTTCCCTCCCACAAGAGGCGCCACACAGTCTGGAACATTCCTGTGCCCATCCACATCAGTGGCTTGACCCTGAACCAATAAAAGGATGTGCTGCGCGAGGTACCAGGCAGATTGTGCACAGTGAGGATCATTATTTTCAGGGGCTGGCTGTAGCTGGGGGTCTTTTAGCTGCATAGGGGATGTCTTCCTCAGCAGTCGTGATTTTCAGGGGCTGGCTGTAGCCGGGGGTCTTGTAGCCGCACCAAGCCATGCATCTCTCAATGAAGGCAATGTATTAGCTATACAATTACCACAGTTGTCAAAGTAAGGCTTGTGGTGGAGAATATTTGTGTCCTAAGGGTCTTCTTTTCCATGTGCAAACTTGGCAGTAGTCTGGGGTCTTTTAGGCTGATGAATCATTCCACTTTCAGTGTAACAACCATGTCTACTTAAACATACTTAACACGGCAGGGGAAAGTGGGGAATGAAATGTGGGAAGATGGTGTCATATACCCACATCTACTTGTGCAGCCAGAATGCAATGGGGCTTAGAGAACTGTGGGATAGGTTCCCACAATACACTGCTACAGCACTCAATTTAAGCTCAATTTAAGCTACTTGTGTGTGGCAGCAGTAAGTCAATTTTGTGGGGAGTGTGTGGGAAGGTGAAGGTGCTCAAAATCAAATGGGTAAAAACCAGTGTGAAGGAATCAATTTTAATAGCTAGCTCCTACCACCGTTATAATCTCTGTATTCAAGAGAATAGAAAAATTCTGTATAACCTAGGAGCTGTGATCCACTGTAACAATTGGAGTTGTCCACTCATCATGGTCTTCTTTGCATTGTGCAATATCTTCATGACTGCAAAAGTTGTTTGTGTGGAGAATGAGAGACCACTAAGTCTTGTATGCATTGTAGTGACAGTGAACTTCATGTATTGTGAGTGGTCTTGTTTATTGTTGAAAGGGTGAAAGAAACCAGTCTTGAAGAATTCTACTTATGAGGTATCCAGGTGAAGGGGAGGAGGTGACCATCTTGATTATCTGAGAGGAATAAGCGGATCCCTCAAAGTGCTTGTCTTGCTAGAGTTTATGAACATAAATGCAACAGCTATGGTAAGTACACACTGAAGCTTTCTAGTCCAGCATCCTCGGGACCTGACAGGTGCCAAACAAGAGAATTTGCCAGACCACAAGAGGTCAATATTGCGTAGCAACATTACCAACCCTTGCACTGCTTACTGAACCCTTAGATGACATTTAGGGGTAAATTACAGCTAAATAACACCATAACAACCCAAAGCTAGGACTGGTGCCTGTGAACAAACTTTATGGGACCACAGGAAGCTTGGCCACACCTATGATAAGGGATCATCTGGCTAACTAAAATCATGCTGGATTACGGCTGTTGCCAGATGAGAGAGTGCCGGACTAGAGAGGTTCACCCTGTAGTGGCCAAGGCTAGTGACATATCTAGCAGCGTAAGCACAGAGAGCTGTCTTCTGTATTTAATTTCCAAAGAAATTTCTGTCAGCCAAGATATTGGATCTTCAGTCAATTGCAACTGCTTTATTGTGTGGTGACTGCATCCACCGGCCCTGTTCATTGGGCCAATATGCTGTGTAGGGAGCATCTTAAAGTGACTTCTCCTATGGGTGGAAAGCAAACCAGTGGTGCTGGTTCAGAGAGCTTTGCGATAGGGCTAGGATCAAAGGTGTGATCAAAGTCACTTTTATTAATAGTAGATGGGCCATTATTTTAACAGCATCTTCTTGAGACATCTGGATTGTTAAATTTGAACTATTTATCTGGTTCCAAAACCATGTGTGGCCTCCTTCAATCCATTTTATATATCCAAACAAAACAGTCACAAAGTGTTCACTAATATACATTGATATTATATTGCTAAGAAAATGCTGGGTTTATTCTTGGGTCACTACAAGGTCAAGCTGCATGGATAAAGATTTAAATTTAAACAGGTGTTTGCTAATTTTTTTTCATTCAATTGTAAGTAAGAGATTTTTCCCCCAATAACTAAAGTTCAAGATCATGCAAATGATGTCTTTACTATTTTTACAGTAATTTTCCCTCGCTGGAAAACAAATTATATAAACAGACTTCTGAAAAGAAAAACCTCTCAGAACTGGGCAGAGGAAGTGTTCTTTTGGTAGAACTTAAAATAAAAAAGCAGCATACCTGCCTCCATCTGGTTTCCTGACTACATATCTCACATAGGCGCTGCTTTGTGAAGTTGCTTCCAAGTCAAACAAGTAGCAATTTTTAAGTAGCACCTAAAGAGGAACTAAGGTTGGCCTTGCCAGCAAAACCCCAGACCCTAAAAGTTCCGGCTGTACAGGCTTTATTTTCATTTCCCTGACCCATTTGCACAGAGTTGTTACTGATGGCCTGGCCTGCCTCCCTGTACACAGCAAACTAATAATAAACAGAGGCCAGCTGACACCCTTAGACACCTGCAGAAAACTTTACAGTGCATGATTGTTCATCCTGGAGGAAACAGCTTCACTAAGGCTTGGTGGGTTGGCTTCCAGGGGCTTGGTATTCACTCACACGTGTGCATTATTTGATCTATGCAAGAACAGTTCTGGTGCCCTTGAAGGTTATCTAATCATTTCGTAGCAAAGAATCTCTTTTAAAAAAGCAGGGGAAGAAACAAAAATCACGAATGTAAAAAAAGCCCCCTTCCTGTGCTCGTCCTGTTGTCTCTGAAGTGCTCTCCTCAGTGGAAACCTAATTTGCACAACATTTGGGCAGTATGTGAGCAGCTCCTTTCCTGAAACTTTGAGGTACAACCTTATTATTCTAGTTTCTCAGGCCTCAGCTACTGATTTATTCATAAATCAGATGTTTGCCATTGTAAATACTGTGATGCCCTTCTTATGAAGCAGGTGCAGGAGAGTTATAAAAAATCAATCCGAAGAAACCTTAAGCAATATTTGCTAACTTTTGAAAGCTAGGATTCTTGGAAAGAGGAGTGAATTTCTTTTTGCAGATTTTCCAGATTGAAATCCTTGGCTAATGTAGCTCGTAGTTCATCTAGGTAATAATTAAACAGCACTTATAAATGGGAGAAGGATGAATGTCCTTGGGGGAGGGTAGGCCACATAGCAAAGTTTTTTCAAAATAAGAGCTGTTATTTCAAAATAACCATCCTGTCATCTGTACAATGTAGCTGTTGTAGTGTCTGGCTTAATTTAAAATTGGAAAACCTCATTCTATGAGGAATAGCGCCTATTTCCAAATAGGTGCTGTTAAGACAGGGAATAGAACCTATTTTGAAATATGTCCTGGTGCATCCAATGGCTCTATTTCGTAATGGGCTCTACTTGTGTAAATGATGTATTTCAAAATAGTTAACTGCTGTTTCGAAATGCATTTTGTGTGTAGCTCTTCTGGCATAGTTTATTTCAAAGCTGCTGTGTAGACGTATCCAGAAGGCCCAGTTTTAAATAGGACAGTGACTTGAATTTCTCTATATTCTCCTTTTATCTGTAGTTTCCTGAATTAATCAAGGTAAAATCAAGGAGCTGCTTGCCATCTATACACATTTAGATTACCTTATGTTCACCTTCTTGTGGGGTTGCCTCTCCTTTCTGACCAAGCATACAACCTACGATCATCAGGAACACTTAATCTAAACATTACAAAGGTATTGCTTGAGGGAACCCAGAATAAGATGGTCACAGTTTCAGAACATTGCCTCTGAAATGTACTAGCACTAGAAAACACACATTCAAAAATCACTGTGAGACATACTTATTCAGACACCTGCTTGTTTCCCCTCCAGGTGACCTCCTCTGGCTATATTTCTCTTCTCTATCTTTTTGTCTTGCTGCTGAGTCTGATTATGCGATATCAAGTCTTAGCCACACAAACTGCTGTTTTTTTATTTGTATGAGTCCAATCCAAGTACTGGTCATGCAGATGTAACTAAACCGCATCAAGATCTGTGGATAAAAATCGCTCAGCAAGAGATTATTACGATCAACAGTAATAACATTAATGTTATGGGTTTCATTTTATTATTGCTATACAATCTCTGCAAAATTAATTTTAGATGATAAATTAAAAATGCCTGGGTCATCCACCAAACTAATTCCAGCTTACAAGGATAGCAGCTAAACCGAAATCAAGATAGAAAGTCAAAGTTGTTTTTTTTTCCTCTAAAAGATTTCAGGATGACTTACATATATATATATATGGGGTACAATTCTCAAAATCTCCTAAGTGACTTAGGCACCTACCTCTCATGGACTGTAGCGCTATTAGAAATTTTACTCATGATGCCTTGATATTACATTGAGTATGATGTTCATAATTTCCTATTTGTCTTGTGTGTCAGAGTTCTGCTTGATGTTGAGGAGCAAGTATGCGGTGCTCCAAGTCCTAAATAAGGGTGGAGGTGAGAGGTGGGTGAAGTGTTGAACTGAGGAAAAGGGAGGGCTGCTTCTCAGTGATGGCCCACTCCACTGAGAGTGATTGTGCTATTTATTACAAAACTGACGTAGATATAGCTGTGGCTTACACCACACTACTAACAAGAGGAATAGGATTACACCCAAAAGGAAAAGAAACACCCCCTGGGGTTTTTCTAACTCCCAGTAGTTCTCTAAAATAGCCCACGGGTTGGTGGAATTCATTGGCTGTTATCTATCCTGATTTCTAAGAGCTGTTATGTATCCCCAAGAAGTGTGAGTTTTGAGTTTCAGGGGATAGGACTTAAGGATTACTAGGAGAAAGTGACATACGAACACAAACAACACTCTGTTCTGTAGAACACGGAGGTTCAGCGGACCACGCTTCCCAGCTGAGGCAGCTTGCTTTCAGAACTTCCCGGGCATTGGGTCAAAGCCCTCTCGGGGGTACTGGGGCATCTTTGCCTCAGCCTTACACGTGACCCTTACAGACTCATAAAACTAAAGACATACACGCAACAATACACATAGCTATGTCAGGGTATCAAAAGAAAAGCCAGAGATAAAATGCAACTGCTAACTTTTACTTACGTAGCTGAGCAGGTACAGGAACAAAACAATAAAACACTACATCTGCCTATCTAAGCTATACTGTTACAGATTTCTTCGTGGTACCAATAGGTTTTCACGCACTACTCTATTTAACTCGTGAGCAGGCGGGAGGAGTGGCGAAGGGTGATCAGTCCTTGTCGCAGACAGCATCCGGTCTCTCCAGGATTCGGGAGTTCCTTTTCCTCCTTACTTTGTTGCCCCCTTTTATGATCTGCCATTTGCTGGCTCCACCTGAGGCCTGACACATCACATCCTGGTTGCTTCTGCTTCTCTTTGCCTGCAGCCTCTCTCAGCCCCCTCCTCTTTTTACACAACCATACAACCCATACTTCATTTTCCCTTTTAAGGTATAGAGCTGGCGCCTCTGGGCTGCTAGGTGAGAGGCCATGGCTCTTTTCTGTATAGGGTTTTCCTGTTTGTCAATTTTAGACTGGGGGGTGGCTGCAGACAGTGCAGTCTGCAAGCAAGTCAGTAAATTCCATTGCTGATTGGGTTAGACTTCCCCAATTCGCTTGGTTCCTCAGTTCTTGGTCTGGAGTTTGTGGTTTAGCCTTTTGTGCTAAGGCACATTTCCCTATCACAATTTAAAAGGGTCTCTGGACCCTGCCTCCACCCCACCTACCTCACCGTGTTGTTCAAGTGCCCATGCAATTCACCCTAACATGCCCAAGTGTGGCCGTTCACTTCAGGGTCACCAGGTAATTTTGCACAGATGTGAGCTGGGGCTGATGGGAGGTGGGGTGCCTGTGTGTGTCAGACTGTGGCTTCCTGGTCTTCAGAACTGACTCTAGTCCCAATGCCACTTACAGTTGTCACACAAGTGTACTGATTTAGGCACTTTAAAGGAGATCCATTTTGCCAGCCATGCATCTCCTCACATGCCCTCTTCCTTTCCTGATCTATCCCCCGTATCAGGAGCCAGGGAGGAGGACCAAGGAACAGGACCCAGCTCTGGCCCAATTACACCCTGAGTTCTAAATATTGTATTAATTATCTTTGCTGTCAAGGACATGGAGGCTGTTCTGCAGAGGAATCTTGAACACACCTCCACTTTTCATCTTAGTTCAACAGACAGAAAAGGCCCAATCTTTCAGGGCTTCCCTCCCACTCTGATTGATTAAAGTACCTTCATTGAAAGATAGATTTGAAAAATGCACTGAATAATGTTTAAACTTATCTAAAGTGTTCCTGAAATAGTCTTCCAGTAAGAGCTAAGCCATACACAAAGTTTACACGGATGTGGTGTCTTATAAAGGTTTTATTGGGATTCCTTTGAGATGTCCTGTGTAACTTTTTCATGACTTTGCCACTTGCAACTAATTTAACCAACTCACGACAACAAATCTTTATACCACACAAGAATATATACGTTCTCTCTCCATTCTTTCTCTCTCTCTCTTTCTCTGATTTTTATTTATGAAAATTTTGTCACCAATGCACAAAAATTACATATGCAAACTAGAAAACTGAACATGCACAAATGGGCTGTGTCTAGACTAAAGGGATTTGTCAACAGAAGTTTTTGTTGGAAGATACCTTATGACAAAACTTCTGTTGACTGATTGTGTCCAGACTGCAGAGTGGATCGAAAGAGAGATGCTCTCGGTCGATAGACAGCAACCAGACTGCCTGGCCACTCTACTGGCAAAATGGGCACCTGGAAGCACAGCAGACAGAGTTGTGGGGTGTCCTGGAAGCCTTTCGTGTCAACAGAAGGCCACCCAGAACATCCACACCAGCATTTTGTTGACAGATCTTTGTCAACAGAGGTCTTCTTCATCTGGCGAGCAGGGTACAACTGTTGACAAAAGTGCTGCGTTCTGTTGACTTACTGTTGACAGAACACCCTTGGAAGTCTGGACACTCCATGGGTTTTGTCAATAAAACGGCAAGGTCAGTGAACTCAGTGACAGAAGCTAATGGCTGAACCAAAGCTGTGGCCAGAGCCAACAGTGCCAAGGATGGAGGAGAAAGGCAGGAACTGAAGCAGTAGAAGAACAGGCCAGGCAGGAGCAGGCAGAGGCTGGATGGGAGTAGGATCCAGCGTAGCAATGGTATGGAACCAGTACAGCAGAAAAGGACCTGGGGATTACAGTGGAAGAGAGTCAACAGTGAGGCCTTGTAGCCAAGAAGGCTAACATCATATTGGGATGCATTAGGAGAAGCAAACCCAGCAGATCTACAGAAATTATTCCCCTCTCTTTGGCATTGGTGACGCCACATCTGGAGTATCGTGTCCTGTTCTGGGCCCCCAAGTATAGAAAGGATGTGGATGTATTGGAGCAGGTTCCGCAGTGGGCAATGAAAATGATGGAGCTGGAGCTGGAGCACATGACTTACTATGAGAGGCTGGAATGTGTTGCCTAGAGAGGTGGTGGATTCTCCATCCCTAGAGGTTTTTAAGTACCAGCTTCACAGGGTCCTGGCTGAGATAACTTAGTTGAGGTTCATCCTGTTTGAAGCAGGGGGCTGGACTAGATGGCCTCCTGAGTTCCCTTTCAGTCCTATGATTCTATGATTTAGGCTTATTTAGTTTGCAGAAGAGAAGAGCGAGGGGAGATTTGATAGCAGCCTTCAACTTCCTGAAGGGGGGCTCTAAACAGAATGGAGAGAGGCTGTTTTCAGTAGTGACAGATGGCAGAAAAAGGAGCAAAGGTCTCATGTTACAGTGGGGGAGGTATCGGTTGTATATTAGGAAAAACTATTTCAGCAGCAGGGTGGTGAAACAATTGAGTGCTTTACCTAGAGATGGGGTGAAATCTCCATCTGTAGAGGTTTTTAAGTCCCAGCTTGACAAAACCTGGCTAGCATGATTTAGTTGGGGTTGATCCTGCTTTAGGTTGTGGGCTGGACTCAATGACTTCCTAAGGTTCCTTCCAGCCCTAGGATCCTGTGATTCTGTGAACCTGTAGAGCAATCAGTGACCATGCCCTGCCTCTGGGTGGAGTAGCAGCTTAGCTCTGCCCCTCCACTTTAAGGAAGCCCCTGCCCAGCTCAGCTACATCCAGTGAGCTGCTTGGAGATTGACCCTGCTGCAGCTGGTTCCTGATACACCCAGAGAGATGAAGTGACCTCTGCCTAAGGTCAGATGGCAAGCCAGTTGCAGAGCCACTCTTCTGAATCCTGGTCCAGCATCATATTCAATGGAGCACAGTGCCAACACTGTTTGTAAACCACTCAGAGCAAGTGGGCAAATAAATGGCTTGTATCCATATATCCCAGGGTTCCATCATAATTCCAAACAGTGCCCATAAGCATACCTTAACCTTGGTCTGGCCACAACTGTTGTACAATTGTTGTTCTGGAGCCATATTGCAGTATGTGTATTAACCAAAACAAACAGCTGGGGCACTGCTGTTGTTCCACTTAATAATCACTTGTGTCTCCACTATGCCATGTGTCACCGAGAGTGCTGGGCATCCAGATACTCCCACTACTCTGCTCCTCTGTCCCAAAACCTGTTGCCTACATAATCAGAAAGTCCCTTGCTGATTTATATTGCCTGATCATAACTGCAACTAGTCACAGGACTGACCTCAGTTGCCATTATCCAAGCCTGTTGAACTGGTGAACTCTTGTGCTAGCTGCTTGCAAGGAATAGAAGTTGTGAACAGGCATATGGGCAGATGTCTTGGTGAGCCTTCTGCTAGCAACAGAGGTCTTTTGCTGCTGAGTCAGAGTTACAGCATAAAAACAGATTGCAATAGACTTGCCAAGAGTAGAATCAACAAATATGTAGCTATCTAAGAAGACAGACTCTTCTAAGAACCTTTTAAGTACTTGAAACTGTTATCAAGTTTCCTCTCAGTCTTCCCTTTTCCAAACTAAACAAACCCAATGTTTTCAATCTTCCATCATAGGTCATGTTGTCTAGATCTTTAATTATTTTTGTTGCTCTCTTCTGACTTACTCCAGTTCATCCAAATCTTTCCTGAAATGGGGTGCCAAGAACTGGACACAATACTCCAGTTGAGGCCTAATCAGCACAGATTGGAGTGGAACAATGTTTTGTGTGTCTTGCTTACAACAACTTTAGTGAAGTAAGGATATACCATATCTCCACTTACCCCCATCCACAAGACTTGTGTCCCTGTCAAAGAACACCACTAGACTGATCTAATATGATTTGTTCTTGTCAAATCCATGCTGTTACTTATCACCTTATCATCTTCTAGGTGTTTCCAGATTGATTGTTTGCTCCATTATTTTTCTAGATACCACAATTAAAACGGTTGGTCTGTAATCTATCGTGTCTTTTGTGGGTTTTCAAAGATAATCGCTAATGGCTCATATAGCTCCTCAATCAGCTCTTTGAGTATTCTAGGATGTATTTTGTCTGGCCCCGCCAACCTGAAGATATCAAACTCATTCAGGTAGCTTTTAACTTGTTCTTTCCCTGTTTTATTCTCAAATCCTATCTCATTTTCACAGGCATTCGCTATGCTGGACATCCAATTGCTGCTAATTTTTTCTGATGAAACTGAAAAAAAGGCATTTAGCATTTCTGCCACTTCCACATTTTCCCCTTTCATTGAGTAATGGGCTACCTGTCCTTGCTCTTGCTCCTGTTTAAACATGGTTTCACTCATGGTAACTGTATGGGAGAGGACCACCTTCTGTGAGCTGCAGTTGATGTTGACTTTTTGTCTTAGTAAAATTTGGCTTCTGTATGTATTTCAGTGCAGAGTTTCTTTTTACAGACTAACCACCTGAGAAACAGTTCTGTTTTGAATATGCTCCTTTATTTTAACATGGACAATATTAACCTGTGCACTCATCTCAGCTGCCTATTCTCAGTGGCTACGTTTACACGAGAAGCCTCTGTTGACAGAAGTCACTGTCAGAAGGGAAAACTGCTGTCAACAGACTGCATCTACACATAAAAGCAGATCGAAAGAGCAATCTGCTTTGTCGACAAAGAGCAGCCAGGCTGCCCAGCCCTGTCTCCACAGAACGGCCGACCGAAAGCTCAGCAAACAGGTCTGCCCAGGGAACCGGAAGCCCTGTCTGTGAACAAAAGGGCCCCAGATTGTCTACATGGCTGTTTTTTGACAGAACGCTGTTGAGTGAGGCGTTATACCTGAATGGAGCAAGTTCTCCAGCTAAGGCCTAATCAGTGCAGAACAGAGCAGAAACAAACATGAAAATCTTTAAAACCTGCCCCCTAAGCAATTTTAAAAATGTGTCTCTAAATGACACACAAGAAATCGGTAAAAGAACTAGAAATTGAATCTAGGGGCTGCTGTACTCTACTGCGTAAGTAGATAGAGCTTGCGTCACTCGGGGGTGTGAGAAAGACGCCCCCCCAGCCCCCAAGCAAAGTAAGTTATGTCAACTTAAATGCCATCCACTCTGTGCTACGTCAGTGGGAGATGCTCTCCGGCCCACACAGCTTCTGCCTCTCCCAGAGATGGAGTAATTATGCTGACATCTTCACCAGACATGCTACAGGAGTCCAGCTGCATTGGCACAGTGCTGGTAGTATAGACTTGCCCTACAGCTCTTGAATCCCACTGTCTGAACTACAAGAGCAGCCCTGGTCTTGGTATCTTGCCTAACTGTTTGTACAGATTGAAAGGGCTCCCCGAGCGATCCAACCTAAGCCTAGCAAACAGTGCACAGGTTGTAGGTGGTCTTTTAATAAGAGCCTGATCCTGCAGTCCTTCAACGCAGACAACTCCCATGTACTTCGGTGGAAGTTATGCATAGCTAAGAATTATTGCATTGCGCCTTGAGTAATGATTTTAGCATCTGTGTGGTCTCAGTACAATATTATTCCTGCAACACCAATATGAAATAGGTTCCTGTGTGTAGCAAGAACCACAAAAGAGTTTTACCAGTTAATCCAAGGTAGAGTGCGTATCTGCTTTATATTACTGCTGGGTTTTTGTTTGGCTACTTCTGCTAACTAAATAAAGTATCAAAGAGTATTTCTTTGAGTGTTCCAAACTAGCATCAATCAGTGCTGTTTAGGGGAATGCAATCCAACATTTCGATTCCAAACCATGAAAGTTTATAAGTGATGTTGAGCTAATTAAAATGGTCAGGGCTTAACAGTATTTTAAGTGAGGAAAAACCAAGACAAACATACATTTGACTTTCTCGTTTTTGCTCTGTTAAGATCTCAGGTTTTTGAATTGCACTTTCTCTTACACCACATCCTGCTTATGTTGGATGCATAGAAGAATGCGGGATTAAAGTCCGAGTGATCCTGTGCTTATTCTCATGCATTTTGTTTTTAATTCCTTTGTAGAATTATAGGTAAGTAAAAGATCTGTGTTTTCTGAAGACCCAGTTGGCATTTTTGAACATAGGAGAAGGAGACTAAGGTAATACTTTTACTATTGCAAGTTTCAGAAAAATCTCATAGCTAAAATAAGAAGGACAATATGTCCAGAAGAAAGTGTGAAAACAGTGAAAAATTATGCACAGCAGTTTATGGATTCATTTTACACCTTCCTTTACTAAAATGGCTTGATTAGTTTGTTAAATACTAAGCCTCACACTTCCCCCATCAAAAATAAGATTAGTAAATAATAAGATCAAAAAATAGAAGGCTCCGTTTTACACTGTTTCCACTCCTGTGAGGGATCAGGGTCAGGAATTCATTCCTATTTGCAGAATGGCATCTGTTTTAAAGATAGGGAAGTGAGCACCTTCCTTTCACTGCTCACTGGTATTTCTATTAGAGGTAACATGATCTTCAGGTGGTAAATAGGGCCTAACACTGCAACAAAAATAAATTGCTAGTCATTAAACATGGATTTTAACTTATAATACATTTTAAGCCTGTTCCTTTCAATCGAATTCTGCTTGGGCCCTAGGGTCCCCACCTGTGATACTGTCCACATGAAAAGAGAATGAATAATCAATATTTGACCTAAAGATCATCTGTCTTTGCTTTCCTGTCATTTACCTTCTGTTAGTCTTACTTTAAAGTACTTTTGTTAGATGTATGATTCACCAGGCAGATGGGATGGTTCCTTAATTTTCCCATATTCTATCTTCTATACCACTTTTAACTTCAATCCATAGACCACATTAGCTTATATGACAGTTCTTAGATCCTTAGACCTTAAGCACACACTTTATTTCTTCCTATATACACGCTCACAGGCTTTGCTGTGTATTGATAAACTTAAGCAAGGTTTTGGAGTTAAGCCCATGTTTAAGTGCTTGGCCCATTCAGAAACTACATACAGCTTCCAATTGTAGGGATGTCTTTTGCTACTGTGTCTTCAGGAAAATAGTGACAACATATTGTAGGGTTGCCAGGTGTTCAGCTGTTGACCAGAATGCTCAGTTGCAAAGGGACCAGGGTGGCTCTGGTGAGAACGGTTATAAATCCAGATGGCAAAGCAGCAGGCAAGCTCTCTTCCACTTCCTAGCCCTGGGGCAGCTAAGGGGCTCCACATTCTGCCTCTACCCCAAGCACCAGCTCTGTAGCTCCCGTTGGCTGGGAACCATATCCATTGGGAGCTGCGGGAGCAGCACTTGTGGCCAAGGCAGTGTGCAGAGTCAGCTGGCTGCACCTCCACCTAGGAGCCAGAAGGAGGACAGGCTATTGTTACCAGGAGCTGCTTGAGGTATGTGCAGCCTGGAGCCTGCACCACTCCCATGACCACACAGCAGCCCTGATTCCCCTCATGCTGTGAACCTCTCCATCCCAACCCAGAGCACCCTCCTGAGCTCCACCTCTGTCATCCCCACCCTACCCCACTCCAGAGACTGCTTTCCCAGCAGGAGACCTCTTTCCTCCCCTCCGTGCCCCAACCCCATGTCCCAGCACTGATCCCCCATCCACCCACCACACCCCTCAACCTCAGCCTGGAGGCCTTTCCTGCACCCCAGATCTCTCATCCCTGATGATGAGGTAACAGGCTCTTTGGACATGGGGAAGTCAGTGGATGTGATATACCTTGACTTCAGCAAAGCTTCTGATACAGTCTCCCACAACATTCTTGTCCATAAGTTAAGGAAATATGGATTGGATACTTGGACTATAAGATGGATAGAAAGCTGGCTTGACAGTCAGGCCCAATGGGTAGTGGTCAATGGCTCAATATCTGGATGGCGGTCTGTTTCAAGCGGAGTGCCGCAAGGCTCAGTTCTGGGGCTGGTGTTGTTCAACACCTTTATTAATGACCTGGATGAGGGACTGGATTGCACCCTCAGCAAGTTTGCGGATGGCACAAAACTAGGGGGAGAGGTAGATAAGTTGAAGGGTAGAGAGAGAATCCAGAGTGACCTGCATAAATTGGAGGATTGGGACAAAAGAAATCTGATGCAGTTCAAAAAGGGGAAGTGTAGAGTCCTGCACCTGGGACGGAAGAATCCCAAGCATCGTTATAGGCTGGCGACCAACTGGCTAAGCAGCAATACAGCGGAAAGGGATCTAGGTGGTATGGTGGAAGAAAGGCTGGATATGAGCAAACAGTATGCCCTTGTAGCCAAGAAGGCTAACGGCATACTAGCATGCATTAGGAGGAGCATTTCGAGCAGATCTAGAGAAGTGGTTGTTCCCCTTTATTGGGCACTGGTGAGGCCATGTCTGGAATACTGTGTCCAGTTTTGGGCCCCCCAGTATAAAAAGGATGTGGGTGTACTGGAGCAGGTTCAGCAGAGGGTAACAAAAATGATTAAGGGGCTGGAGCACAAGACCTGTGAGGAGAGGCTGAGGGATTTGGGCTTGTTTAGCTTACAGAAGAGAGGACTGAGGAGTGATTTAATAGCAGCCTTCAACTTACTGAAGGGGAGCTCTAAAGAGGAGGGTGAGAAACTGTTCTCAGTGGTGACAGATGGCAGAACAAGGAGCAATGGTCTGAAGTTGAAGAGAGAAAGGTGTAGGTTGGATATTAGGAAACACCTTCACCAGGAGGGTGGTGAAGCAGTGGAATGTGTTGCTTAGAGAGGTGGTGGATTCTCCATCTCTCAAGATTTTTAAGTCCCAGCTTGACAAGGTCCTGGATGGGATGACTTAGTGGGGGTTGATCCTGCTTTGGGCAGGGGGCCGGACTAGATGACCTCCTGAGGTCCCTTGCAGCCCTAGGACTACATGATTCTATGATGGCTCACAGAACCAGAAATCAATGCCTGCACCCCCAAGCTGGAGCCTTCACCCCCCTCGCCCCACAAACACCTGCCCCAGCCTGTTGAAAATGGGAGCGTGAGTGGGAGTGAGGAGAGTGAGCAACAGAGGGAGGAGAACAGAGTGAGATGGGAGCATGGCCTCAGAGAAGGGCAGGGCAGGACCCGGCGCAGGACCTCAGACGAGGAACAGGGCAGAGGATGGGGCAAGTTCAGTCAATTTTGTGCAAGTAGAGAGCTGGCAACCCTTGACTATGATGTCTAAAGTATTCCCTAGTTCAGCCTCGCCAACTTCTACTCACCAATGGCAAAGAAAGAGTAATTGGTTGGGGTTTAGTTTGTTTTTTCTTTATTGGATGTTGAAATGTTAAGTTTCTTGTTTTCATCCCAGTGGTAAAGGGCTGCTGTGTAGATAGCAAGTTTTGGTTAATTGATTCCTCATATGGGTACCTCTAAGTAACCACTCATTACTGAATTTGTTCTTGGAGTCCCATGCCCATTGCATTTGCTGCTTGCGTACTAGGTGTAAACTCTTTAGCACTATTCTTCTTTTGCTAAAAATTTCAACTGTTTTGGTTTGTCTTCTTTATGTGATTGTGGGTGAATAATAATGGTTTTGTAAGGCACTAGTTTGACTGTGCTAAAACTGAACGTGTTTATCTTTCACAGCCTTGCAGTGCCTGCAGTGCTAAGTGCCTCCAACCTGACCAGAAGGGGCCACCTTCAAACAATTTGGTCTCTTACTGGAGTCTGTCCACAAAGAGCCCAGCTGATAACTATGGTAGTGGTTGCTTGTTGTGATGTTGATGCTTCTGGGAGGGAGAACTTTTCAAAGGCACAAGGGGACACCAACACTTGACAGCAGTCAGCTCCCTTCCCTCTAAGGCGGGGGATGGAACCATAGGGAGGCCAGGGCTATGGGGTCTGGGCAGGAGGGAGTGGGCTGGAGTGGGCTGGGGACAGGCAATCTGGGTAAGAGTGGGGTGCAGGAGCAGGCTGGGGATGGAGGTCTGGGAAGGAGGAGATGCAGGAGCAGGCTGGCAGTGGAGGTCTTGATGGGAGGAAGGGTGCAGGAGGGTTTGGGGTGTGGGGTCTTGAAGGAAAGGGGCAGGAGCAGCGTGCAGGTGGGGAGTCTGAGCAGGAGGGGATGGAGGGCTTGGAGGGTGGGCTCTGTGGGGGAGGGGTCACAGTGGGGTGAGGGGTCTGAGAGGGAGGGGGCAGGAAGAGTGTGTTGGGGGGGTGCAGGAGCTTTCTGGGGGAGTGGTGTCTGGGCAAGGGGGGTGCACTTACCTGGTCACCCTGGATGCAAGTGGCTCTGCGCCCCTTTCCTCCAAACCCAGGAACCACCCTCTGCTTCTCTGATTGGCTGGAATTCCAGCCAATCAGACCAGCATTTTGAAGCCTCTGGGCAGTGTTGCTGAGGCCATAGCTGCTCCTCCTCCCCTTCCCCCAGCTGGGAGAACACCAGCAAGGGGTAGCAGAGGCTGGAGCCACTTCCTGCCCCCAGCCTCTGGCAGAGACTGCAGTCTGGATGCCACTCCACCTTGCCAGATCCGGCCCACAAGGCTCAGGCTCCAAACCTTCCGCCTTGCTGTGGGCTGGTTGCCATGGACAGGAGCATCCAGCCTCGGGGGCCAGATCCAGACAAGCTGCGGACCAAATCTGCACCACTAGCTGGGATTCCCCACCCCTGCTCCAAGGCGTCAGGCCACAGCACTTAGAGCAGTAGCAAGAACACATTTGCACTTGACGGACTGCAAATATTGCGCACACGTAAAGTGATTGAGCCTCATAACATGGAGATTTGAGACAGACAGTGCTTCTTTTCTGCCAGTACTTGCTGGTACTGAGTACCAGCACCTCAGCCACCCCAACTGTGGGACTGGTTGGGGAGAGAGGTTGCTGGCTGAGGATCAGCTCCTTTTTTTTTTTTTTTTACAGCTAAAGCACTGGAGACCGATATTAGCACCAATTTAGAGATGAGAGGTGGGGAGAGGTAGTGTAACTTGTAGGTTATGTAAATCACTGTTCTTCCTATAATGTTTTATCAAGGGACTGGTCCAGAGCCAGTTTCAGCCTGTGGACTTGGCAGCTGACTCCCAAATTAATTAATCTTTGTTCTTTAACCACCGATTTGATCAGCTTGGTTTGTTTGGAAATATGCAGATTGTCCTCTCCAGCAAGGATAGACACCTTTATGTTTCATGAGGGACCCTTGACAAAATTAGTGGACTAAGTAACAAATGATGGAGAAAGGTTATGTCTTTCAGTCATCATAATATAGAGCACACTTTTCAAAGTGAACAGTAGCCTCCTAGATAGCTAATCAATGTAGTAAGTACAGGCCCAGTATGAGGCCTTAGGCCTGAACCAAAGTAATGGTCAAGACTTTGCTAACAGAAAGCAAAGTGCAGCTGTGAGCTAAAGGAATGCATTGCTCACAGAAGTTGGCAAGAGGAAGGTTGATGTTGCATAAACATATCTACCTAGCATATTGAAGTGGGTACATGATACCAGAACACCCTACCCTGGAACATTCCACAGATAAGAAAGAATAGGCCAATCCATCCCAATGACAGGGGCAAAAGGGTAATATGATGGGTAGAGTTGTTTTGTTCGAACTAACATGTACAAGGTGAGAGGCGGCACCTGACTATGTAGAAGGGTTGTACCTCAATACGTCAGGAGTGATGTGTAAATTGTTTGTACCTGTGTGTAAGAATGTACTTCTGGGATGTGGTCTGGGTCCAGCCGAGGGGGCAGTGGAAAGTCCTGCCACTGACTGAGCCGAGTCCATTGACCGTGGGTGCATATTTGTAGTATGCCCTGACTTAGACTAAGAAGTCTACAGGGAATTACTATTGTGTCCAATACAGCAATAAACCTGGCCAACGTGCCTTCGCACCTTACTAGACTCTGTGGTCATTGGGGGTTCTCTTCGGGTCTGCTGTGTCGGCTATCTGCGGAGCTGGGGCAGCGCACAAAGGGAACACACGCACGCAGCCGAGTGATACCAACCTTGGAGAGAGCAGAGCACCACGCTGGTGGCATCTGACAACAATCATAATCATGCAGCTGATGAAGTGGGTCTTTGCCCACAAAGGCCAATACTCCAAAAAATCTGTTAGTCTATAAGATTCCACAGGACTTCTCATTTTTATCATAATCATAATCACCATAATATTTTGTTGGCTGGGGCATTGATATAAATATTTAGCCTAAAACCACGTATACAGTGCATTGTTCTCAATACTTTTTTATTGTTTTTGTTTAAATAATACTGTGATTTTCTTTAAATAAAAAACCCATTGGACATGCATTTTCACATTCATATCACATGTTCTTTTTAAGTTATACTTTTAAAAAGGCCCACAGAAACTCAGTTCAGATACATCCGGTGACAGGCCTAATTCTGCATCCATTGCTATTAAGGTCAAAATTCACTGATTTCAGTGGCTATAGGATTAGGTTCTACGTAGCTGTGCAGGGGTATTGTGTCAACTCAAACATTGTCACATCTGTACTTTTGAACAAGTGACTTTTGAGCTTAGAAGAGAAAATAAATTCATTAATAGTTTTTATTCCGTAGTCAGGATTTATTTTTGGAGTCACACGTGGACTACTGGGGTGCAGTGCTATCATGTTGTACTAAGTAACACACAATACTGTATTGAGGTCCTATATTTAATTTGCTTTATCCGCAATTCATTCTGTAACAGAGAGTTGATGTTTTAGATTAAAATGTAGTTTTCAGGTGTAAAGAAACTTCAATAAAAGAATTTGGACTACTAGTTCTTCCAGTGATTAATAGGAAAATTTCCTTGGCACTTAGTCTTTGATTTCTCCTGATGAACTGTAGCCCAGAGCGAAATAAGGTTTTGATTTACAGAAAATGTAGAACTGGATATAGAAAGTTATAAGTTTCAGTAACAATGAGTTTCCCACAATAATAATGTTGCATTATTTCAGTTCAGAAGAGCTAAGGGTTAATTCCTGGTGGCGGGCAGTAGAACTGTAGCAGCCAAATTTCACATTTAAAACTGGAGAAAAAAATCTAATTACATTTCCTTCTTTTGACTAATATATGTGGGAAGTGGAGGGAGTTTCTCTTTCCTTCAATGTGACCTGGGCAGTTCCACCCTTTCCAGGCAGGGGTTATCCTAGGGTGAGCAGAAATCACCTCTGCCCCCTGACCACGGCATCCCATATACAGGGCAGGCTCTGGCTGTGGACAAGGGTCTAGTGCACACAGGGACCAAATGGAACAAATTCTTGGAGGGGACTAATCTCCAGCAATGCCATGAAACAGCTGCTGGCAGAGAGGTGCAGTCATGGCTCCACGTAAGACATGTTGCCTCCATCTTCAGGCATCACCCCCCCACACACCCCTCCCAGAGTTCCCATTGGCCACAGTTCCCTATCCCAGCCAAAATGGGCTGGCTGGAAGCCATGGAGTCAGCAGTCAAAGGCAGTGTGCGGAGCCACCCCTGTGGACCTCAAAAATTTTTGACCACTAACATTTGTATCTGTGTCTGGACACATTGCTGACCCATATTCTTCAGGCACTGCATAAACGAGTCTGTTATTGCACCTGATTCTCATGTAAGCTAAGGCCACTTTACACCACAACTGAAAAAGGAATATATGATGGATGAAAAATAGTATGTGCTCATTTCAAGATCAATTTAGACTGCTAGAGAACTGTGCAGTGTTTGTAGCAATAAGAATCAGACCCACTGTGTTTGCAGAAGTAGTGGCTAAAAGGAGGGTTGTGTGTTCTACTGACATATAGAGTTTTTCAACACATTATTTTCTTGTAAGGATTCTGAGCGTGGCACTGACAGAAAATCCATACACTTTCTTTTCCTTGCTTGCAATTAATTGGATAAAGCACCTCTTAAAGCCCTATTCAGCTCAGAAATTTATCCTGGAGGCTGAGGTGGAAATTTATGTGAGTCATTGGGTGTGTACTCTATAGGGTTGCCAACTTTCTAATGGTGCAAAACTGAACACCTTGCCTTATCCCCTGCACCCTGTCCCACCCCTTCTCCAAGGCCCTGCCCCTGCCCCACCCCTTACCATCGCCACACCCCCTCCTCACTCCATGCTCCCTCCTTCAGGCGCTCTTTCTTCCCCACACTCAATTTCATTGGGCCTGGACAAGGTGGTTGGGGTGCAGGAGGGGTGTGGGGGCTTCAGCTGGTGGTGTGAGCTGTGGGATGGGGATAGGGATGTGGGGGGGGCTACAGTTGGGATGCAGGCTCTAGGTGTGGCCAGAGATTGGGGATTCAGGGTGCAGAAGACTGCTCCCGGACAGGAACAGGGAATAGGTTGTGGGGGTGGTGAAGACTCTGGGGGTGCAGGCTCTGTAGTGACACTGAGGATGGGGGTTTGGGATGCAGGAGGGAGTTCCAGGATGGAGCAGGGAGTTTGAGTATGGAGAGGCGAGGGGTGTGGCCTCCAGGAGGAAGTTTAGGTGTGGGAATGGAGCATGGACAGGTCTGGGGGTTAGGATGAGGAAGACGATGGGAGATGTGGGGTCTTAGCAATGCTTACTTGGGTCTCAGAAAACAGCTACCAGGTCCCTGGAGCCCCCAGGTTCTGAGTGAATATAGTTCTAAAAATAAACAGAAGTTTGAGCTAGGCCATTATTTTTCCAAACTAGTTAGCATGTTCACTCATGTTTTCATAGAGTGTGTATATGTACTCTAGGGCTAAGTCTACACAAGGAATATCTGTCAACAGAAATGACTGTCACGCAAAATTTCTGTCAATAGATCACATCCACACACAAAAGCAGATTGAAAGAGCAATCTACTCTATCGACAAGAGAGGGAGCAGATTGCTCAGCTGCTCTCTTGACAGAATGGCCAACTGGAAACTCAGCAAACATGGCTACATAGTGTGCTGGAAGTCCCGTCTGACAACAAAAGGGCCCCTGAGCATCTACATGGCTTTTATAGTAACAGAAAACTCTCAGCTATACTTGAACACTGAGGCTACGTCTACACGTGAAGCCTACATCGAAGTAGCCTATTTCGATGTGGCAACATCGAAATAGGCTATTTCGATGAATAACATCTACACATCCTCCAGGGCTGGCAACGTCGACGTTCAACATCGACATTGTCCAGCACCACATCGAAATAGGCGCTGCAAGGGAACGTCTACATGCCAAAGTAGCACACATCGAAATAAGGGTGCCAGGCACAGCTGCAGACAGGGTCACAGGGCGGACTCAACAGCAAGCCGCTCCCTTAAAGGGCCCCTCCCAGACACAGTTGCACTAAACAACACAAGATCCACAGAGCCGACAACTGGTTGCAGACCCTGTGCATGCAGCATGGATCCCCAGCTGCAGCAGCAGCAGCCAGAAGCCCTGGGCTAAGGGCTGCTGCACACAGTGACCATAGAGCCCCACAGGGGCTGGAGAGAGAGCATCTCTCAACCCCTCAGCTGATGGCCGCCATGGCGGACCCCGCAATTTCAAAGTTGCGGGACGCGCAACGACTACACGGTCCCTACTTCGACGTTGAACGTCGAAGTAGGGCGCTATTCCCATCCCCTCATGGGGTTAGCGGCTTCAACGTCTCGCCGCCTAACGTCGATGTTAACATCGAAATAGCGCCCAACACATGTAGCCGTGACGGACGCTATTTCGAAGTTAGTGCCGCTACTTCGAAGTAGTGTACACGTGTAGACACGGCTTGAGAGGCACAATGCTGCCAGTGGAATTGCTGAGTTTTGTCAACAGGCAGTCAACAGAATGCATTTTGCTTGTAGACATTCCCTATGTTTTTCTGACAAAAGCATAGTTTTGCAGGAAAAACCCTCTTTTGTAGACAGCCTAGGAGAAGATTCATGGCTAAGGTACAACTCCACATGTATTTTCTATTTTTGTCTGTTTGAAACACAAGTGGATCAGACATACGCAAATAGAGGACTGGACTAATCAAAACACAGCTATCTTGCCAAGTACCTTGAACAGAAAAATGCAATAATAGGATGCCTAAGGCGATTTGATCCAACGTGGGGATGTTTGGTTCACCAAGATAAAAGTGAAAAATAGTCCCCCTCTTAATTTCCATCCTGTGATAGGCAAGAAGATTCAAGCTCAGGCAGCACACATTTGCCCATCCCCAACTCCTGCTAAATGTCTCCCAGAAGTTACTCAGGGGCTGCATCTTTCTTTTCCAGAGTTTTAAACCTTCTGTGGTCCCCCTTCTGAGACTCAAAGCCTTCTCTGTGAGCTCTGCGAGTCTCAGCAAAGAAGATTTAATATGATTTGCCCTGCTTCATGGCACACTCTGTCCTGGGGAGCAAGAAGCTGCCCTGTCATGTCCAACAGACACTGGCTTACATGCTGGTACCACTTACAGTAATGACACAATTATCCCTGTTGGAATAAAGTCTGGATACTGTATGTGAAGCAACAAAGGTTTATTACAACCAGCTGGTGGAGTGATTCTGAACTTGGTTGAGTTTCAGAATGCACTGACAGGCATCAAGTTGTGATTGGTTATATAGAGATCTGATAGACAGAGGAAAGGATAGGAGCAGATAGTAAGGAAATGAGCATAATCAGTGAACAATCAATGAGCAATCCATGTGAATTAACAACAATCTGGGAGTTACAAAGAGTTTCTGTGCACACTTTACAGAACATTTTATCTACAAACAACAAGTCCTTTGAAGAATGCAGTCCCCAACATCGATGTATAAAGTGATATCTCATCTGTAATACACCGATGTGTAGCGCAGTGCTGTCTCATCTGGCATCCTGATGTAATCTTCGTAGGGACATGATCATTCATGTTATCTCTACAGAATCAAAGAAAGTGGGCAATACAGGATCAAAGCAGAAGTTAGTGAAAGAATCGTGTCGCTCCCCACAGGGTCCCTTCCTGGAGTGTGGCTGCCTAGGGATTTGTACATCAACTGGGATGCCCTCCCCAGATGGCTGGGGTTGGGGGGAGCTTACCAGACTCCATTTTGGAACAGTGGTTCTTAGCAAATATCATGGCCTACTTCAAATTTTCATCCTATAATCCCACTTCCAGTACCTCTTCCAGAATCAGTAATGGAACAGCACACCTCTGGTACCATTCCAAACACTGCTGCCACATTTTTGAGACATATCTAGAGTTTATAAGAAGGAAACATGTTTTCCATGCTCTTTGAGTAACTCACGTGTCTTCAAGACCCCTTTTTAAAATAGTTGTTTGCACCATTATACATATCTTAAAAGCATTCCCTAATGTGCACTGGATTTTCAGATTGGTAGATGACTAATTTCATTCATTTTCAACACAAGAGGAATCCTTTGGCTCTCTAATTGCACTAATATCATGGATGAAATTCTGCAGGAACATGCAGGTTTGTATGTTCTAAAAGGCCAGATTTGTAGCTAGACAGTTGGGCACAACTCCATTAACTGCAGCGGTCGCATCTATTTACACCAAGGGTGAGGGGTGGTTCTATGTTGAGATTGTTGTGGTGTTTAGCCCACAGAAAGAGAAACTTTGTACTAATCTCTGACAAATTATAATAATGTCAGTGTACTGTAAATCCCATTTTAGGCCTAAACTACCCTTCTTAAGTGGCCCTTTTCAATACTATGTTGAAGTAGGAAAGGTTGTTTATTTTTTCCTTTTCAGCAAATGATTACATTCGCTGTTTCAATGCCACCATCCTTAACTGAACCTATTACGTGTGCTGCAAAGCTGTGTCTGCCTAGACAGTAAAAATGCTGAAACTTTGATTATGATGGCCATGAAGATGTCTTGGTCTATCAAAAGAGTCATGATGTAGGTCTTTCTGAAGGTTTTGAAAACGATTGGTAAATGTAGAGTTTGACTTTTTTTTTCCAGTTTTGATGTTCTGTGTCTAATATTTACATAATCTCTTCTATCTATTCTGCTTTTGAATCTAGCATTATAGTTCCTTTAGTTTTAAAATTTGTCTGCTTATTAGATTTTCTCTGATCTGAGATCTTTCTACCTCAAAATATTCAGTGATCTTTAATATTGCATGCCATTTAATTTTTTTAAGCACACATTAATACTTCAAAACAGAGTCATTTTGAGTGCAAAACTAAAACTTTTCATTCCAGCAATTTGCAATCTTTTTTCTTCTTTTCAAAGTTTTTAAATTGGAAAATTCATTAGAACTGATGCTTTCTCACAAACAGTTTTGGTTTTGGTGAACTGACACTTTTAAATGCAATGAAATTCTGTTGGAAAATTCCCAGTCAGCTCTATTATGGAGGCAAGTGATTACTGGTAAATGAATATCTGTGCTTTCTTCTACTAGCCATAGGATACGTTAAAATTTATAACAAAAGAAGCTGTAGAGAAAAGTGAAGAAACTGCAGAAAGGAAGTGTTAAATTTCACATTTGCTGGTTTTTTAAAAAATAATTCAACATGAAGAGTTTTATCCGCTGTTGATCATTTCGGTTAATAAAAAATGGCATTCAAACTTAGAAAAATCCTTCTCTGAGGCAAAAGGGTGTGGCAAAATTAAAAAGTGATAGAACATCTTAAGAAAATTCAAGTACATTCACAGTTTTATGAATGAAAGCTTTATAGGTAGTTAGCAATGAATCATAAGAAGGAAAATGAAAAACAATCCCGACAGATGAGATAGGATCAAAAGCTTTCATTTTTTCAGTAAGACTCCTTTGTACATTTATCACAGGAAATTTCTGTTTTAAATATTTTCAATGGGTGTTTGAAGTTCAAAAAGAAGTTTTGAGGATATTAATGGGGCAGTTATTGACTTTACTGTAGATCTATATTGATTTATAGTTGATTAGATATGAACACCCAGTTACAGAAATTAATTTTATAGTCAGAAGAGAGTTGAAAGATGTCCTTTATGTTTTATACTGCAGGTAACACATGCATGTGCATTTTGCCAACTTTTTTCTCTTATTATTGGACCATCCCATGTAATTATAGTCATTTATACTGTAACTTCTGAATTTTTTATTGAGATGAATCAATTGTTCAGCTATTTATGTCATGTTGTTAGTCTTCTGTCTCACCACAGCTGTGCTGTAAAGTAGTTGTACTTCTTGCCAATTAAAAAGAAACATTTTTTCTGCTCTCTCATAAAGTTCAGCTCAGTTATGCATCTCATAAGGTTGATTGTGCTGGGGATGGGAGAAATCAACATTGTGCTGGAGCAATTGGAGGTATCCTGCTCCTGAAATTTTTTTCTGGATCTACCAGTTAGCAAAATTTGTGGTATGAAAAGCGTGAAGTGTGTTAACATAATATTTTATGGAAACTGGCTGTGAATGTAGCAGAAATTGGAAAAGTAGAAGTGTTGTAAGTATATACTAGTGGTTTGCCAGAGAAATCATTATGTTAGAGCAGCTTTGTGATGTTAAAATAAAGAAACTTTGTTATAAGATGTCAATATTATAAGGTTGCCATTTTTCATAGATGTGCAAAAAATCCCACTCACATATAAGCTGGGTGAAAACAAAAACACATTTGGACTGTGGGTGAATTCAACCTTTAAATTAGATGTTTCTTTCTCCATAGGAGATTTTCATATTCCTGTTTTTCATATTCCTGTTTTTTCTTATGCGTGTTTGTACACAATAATCATTTCAGGCTCCACTGGAAGCTGCATCTTGGTCCAGTTTTAGATTCACCTTTAAAGGCTTTTTTTGTGATAATAAACTTTTAATTCTAGTTGTTTAAAAAACTTTATATCTAACCTGGAAATCCCCCTGTGTTCATATTCATAATAATGCTCCAGTTATTGGAGGAATTTAATAATACAACCATGTTAGCAGATGAAATTTCAAGACTTCAAAGTTTGACTATAAGGGCCATAGTAAATAACGCCCCCCCCACTGTTATTATATAATATTAATTGTGAAGTATATAAAATTAAAATTTTGTATAACCAGTAGCCTTTAGCGAATTCATTTGGGTTATGTCTACACAGCGTTCTGCTGCCAGCAGGGTCATGCAAATGAGGGCACTTGACAATGCAAATGAGGCGCTCAACTACAAATTGTGTATCTCATTTGCATACTCTGCATGATTGCTGTCCCAGCAGAGGCTGCTGTCACTACAAAACCCTCTTTGTCGACAGAAACTTATCCCTGAACAAAATGAAGGATAAGGGCCTGTCGATGAAGGGGTTTTCATTGAGAGAACCCAGTCTACATGGCTTGTTGCCGGGACAGTGATCATGTGAGAGTATGCAAATGAGGATCACGATTTGTAAATAAACGCCTCATTTTCATTGTCGAGCGACTTCACTAGCATGACCCTGTCAGCAGCAGCACACCATGTAGACATAGCCTTATAGTGTATTACTACTGAGATTTTCAAGACTTCAGCACATTGGAGGGCTTATGAAAAATCTAGTCATACATGTCTGAACTGGAGATGATGAATGCTGACTGCTTTTAAAAATTGAGTCTGTATTTGGTTGCCTAAATGTAAGCTGAGCTCTTTTGAAAATATGCCCCCAACTGTGGGTGTGGAGCACTTTAAAATCTAGACTTGAGCTCCTGTGGAAATCAGGGCAAAATAAAAGGGAAATAAACTGTAGAGGTCAGTGGTGAAAATGAAAATGCTCTTTTTTTTTTTGTATTCTTATTTGTGGCATTCTCTTTTTATTTTTTTCAGTCCATAATCTTCATTCGTGACCGAAATTCTCGTGGTCAGGAGGTGTCTGCCTATATTGACTATGCACACAGGCTGAAGGTTGATGAATTTGAAGTCTATTTTAATGGAAAGAAAAAGCTTTTTCCGAGACACACTGATCTGAGGTATTTTTCTGCATTTTCTTTTCACTTGCTTGAATTTCTGAAAAGTCCATATAGATGAATATAATTAAATGAGCAAATAATTCTATAAGTGTTTTAATTGAAAGATAAACATTGTGGGTCAACATTTGTTCTCAGTTATATACAAATAGGTCTGCAACAGGAGTGGACAATAATTTTTGCAGGTGGGCCACTCCATGCATCTAGTAAGTGATTATGAGCTTCATTCTTCTATGTTAATGGAGGGGGTGCAGGGTGTGGGATGGAGGCTGGGTGCAGAAGGGAGGTCAGAGCAGGGGA
The DNA here is from genome assembly GCF_033958435.1 of Carettochelys insculpta. Lineage (NCBI taxonomy): Eukaryota > Metazoa > Chordata > Testudines > Carettochelyidae > Carettochelys > Carettochelys insculpta. Next base: position 125,307,486 of record NC_134140.1, on the reverse strand, counting down.
CTGGGGTGAAGGAGATGGTCTGGGAGGGAGTTTGGGTGAATGAGGGGGTTGTGACCTGGGGCAGGGGATTGGGGTGCAGGAGGGGAAGCAGGATCTGGGAGAGGGTGGGGATGATGCTGGAGAAGATTCTGAAATGGAGGAGGAGTCTGGTGTCGGGTCTGGGAGCAAGTTGTGAACTGTGACGCAGTGTGAGGGGCAGCTGCAGAGGATTTGGATGGTGGCCTGGGGCAAGAGGGGGTGGGTGGCCAGGAGCAAGGAGTTGGGATGTAGGAAGAGATGTGGTGCTAGGGGCAGGCTCTAGCTATAAGGTGCTTACCTGGGTGGCTCCCAGCCTGCAGCCAAATGGGAGCCTCCAGCAGGCTCCCTGTCTGCTGCTGCTCAGGGGATCTCAAAACAGCCTGGCTGCTGGGAGCATGTGCTTCTTTGTGCCACGTGCCCCTGGAGGAAACGGCATCATACACTGTATGTGCTACAAGCATGGCCCAGGCAGCTCCCATTGGCTGGTTTCCTGCCAATGGGAGCTGTAAGGATTGCTCTGGGGGAGGGGTAACAGGCAAAATCCCTCTCTCCCACACTGCCAGGGGCACTGGCCCCCTCAGTGGGCAGCTTTGAGCAGCCAGGGGCTGCAGCAGTCAGGAAGCCTGTCCAAGAGTCCCATCAGGCCAAGGCCTGGCTTCAAATGCTTGGTGGGCCAGGACTAGATTTTGCCTGACCCTGGTCTAGAGAGTGACCTTATTATTTGGAATGGTGTTACTCTGTGTGTGTCCTTGTTTCTGCCAAGAGCCAAATTCTGTGCATTCAAAGTGAACCCTGAGCTGTGGGTAATGTAGGCAAGGGAAGGCATTGCCTTCCCAAAATTTCCCACATTCCCTGCCCCCTGGCAAGGCTGGGGCCATTGTGCAACAGCCACAGCTCTCCAGGTGGCCAGGAAGGATTGGGTTGGGCTCAGAGGTGTTTGACTCCAAGGGCAATGGGGCCTCAGAGCAGAAGGGTTGGGCCTCATGTGGAAGGGGTGGAGTTGAGGGTTGCCTCCCTGGGTGGGCCTTCATCCACTGCCCATGAATTGAATATTGTTGAAGAAAACCCAAGAGGTGATGGAATTTTCTGTGCATATCTACAAAACCTTCCAAAAGTGCTCAGTTTTGCTCTAACTTTAGTCCTGAGGATTAACCAAGGATCTTGTGGTCAGCTACACTTTCCATGTTCTTTAGATTGTGTGTCTGGCCCCTTCAGCTGTCACTTATTCAGGAGTTTGTAAATAGTGATTATATACAGATCTACACATGCAAACTCCTGGGAGGTTGAGATGCTAGAAATCTTTGTACCTAGGATAATGAGTAAAGTCCACAGCACTGGTCCTTGACATCACCAAGTCTCACTAGCCTGAGCGGCTGTTCTCAGCAGCATGGTTCACATTGAGTGATTGTCTTGATGCTAGATTGTCTTTCAATGCTACATTGGCTCATATGAAACTGGTCATTAGTATCAAGGACTGTTATTAACATTTTGTTTAAAAATCTGTTTTTTTCAAAACTCCTGTATGCCCAAACACTAAATAAATACACAATTGTGTGTGAGTCAGGGAGTTTAAAAGTGTTCCCATTTGTGAGCAAGAGTGAGTCAGATAAAAGGTGTGACACGCTATCATTGTGTGTATCTGTACAATGCCTTGCACAAGGGATCTCTGATCCTTACTGGGGTGTGTGACAATGTCTATCACAATAACAAATCAATAATAGTATCGGCAGTTTTGGACAGAAATTGTAGAAATTTCACAGTGGGCCACGTTTTGTGACATTTTCATGAGAACCTTATTTTTGAGCTATGAAAAGTTCATTTCGTTTTGTGAAAAATCAAGAAAATTTTGATGGACTCTGACTGGTGGTGGTTATTGGACCTGTGGAGGTAAGTGTAATGATGTATGGTGGGCTTAGTATGTAGTGGCCTGTAAGGTTCCACTATTGAAGTTGATTGTGGTGTCGAGGAAGTTGACACTGTTGTGGGAGTGGTCTTGGGACAGTTTGATGGATGGGTGGTGATTTCTGAAACTGCAGTAGAAATCTCTGATGGAGTTTGAGTTTTCATTCTGAGGATGGAAATATCAACAGTGTATCTCAGGTTTACCACTGCCTTTGTGATGCATCAGAAATTCTTCCTTGAGGTGGACTATGAAGAAGTTGGTATATTCAGGAGCTATTCCAGCACCCAGGGCTATCCCATGGTTTGGACAAAACGTGGTTGTTAAATGTAAAGTTGTTATGGGTGAAGGTGAAACACATAAGTCGGTTGATGTGTTTCCATAATGTTATATAAGAGTATAGGCTGCTAAAATGAACATACATTGAACATAAGACATACCACCTGTAAGTGAGGAAACGTATGCTGTTTTGCCATCTTCGGAGGGCTCATTTCCCCCTTTCAATGCAAACAACACAAACCCTATACTGTGATGCTCTGCAAATGACATATAAAAATGGCCAGTGTCGGTAAAATTGTCTTCTGTTCATTTATTTGCCTCTAGATGTCAGTAATGAGCATTCAACTGGAACTGTCGTTCTCTTGCATTACAGGGGCCGACATGCTCATTTTCAACCACTTGCACCATGAAGAAGTGTGTATCCGTTACTAAATACTGCTGTCGTATGCAATGGGCAATACATTGTCTGCACCGTATATTGAGCTGTGTTAGATGATTGATATATAACTTCCCTAAATATTCTCTATGGGGCACTTATTCATGCATCTAATATGTCTGATTAGTCCTGTTCGTTTGTATTGTAGTGTCCAGTGTCTCATTCAGCACATCAACCCCTTGTTCTCTTTTTATGCCAAGGACTGGAACAGCTAAAAGACAAGACTTAAATTGAATCGAGGGCAAGGGGGCCAACAGACATGCCAGGCCCCTGGGCAGGGTTGTGGGGGGTGGCTCTGTGCTCCTTGAAGGAGCAGGGGCTTTAGGCAGAAGCAGTAGATAAGACAGCGCATTTTCATTCACAGCAAGCAAGGGGTGGCTCGACAACTTTTAAAAAAGGCAAAATGTGAAGTTAACAGGGGAACTGGAGTCAGCAGACCATAAAGCTGAAAGTGTGGACTGCTTTCTTAGGAGTGAAAGTGGACTTGCCTGCCTAGTTTTAAGAGCCCAAGTTTCAAAAATTGATCTCAGTTCATACTCGCAGTGCTCTGGTGGCTCAATAGCCCTATTTTATAAAGATTGGCATGGACATCTTGGTCTTTAACTTCTAAAGTCACAGCCCATGGTTCATTTGCATCCAGTACCTTTCTTGTAAAAAAAAAAAAAAAAAAAGAGACGGTACTCAGCTGGCTTCCTGCCCCCCAACCCCCAGCCAATCCCACAGCTGGGGCTGCTGAAATGCTGGTACTCAGTGCCAGCAAGCACCAGCACAAAAAAGCATTGCTTGCATCGTTTGCCCATTTGACATATGCTGTTTCCTCAACCATGCAACAGCTATATTTGCACACGCAGTGTCCCTAATAAAAACAAAAGTCAATTCACAAAGGGGCATAGATGCAGCCATTTTGAAAAATCTGCCCTTCCATTGGTGGGGAGTATGTGTAATGTGTAAATAAAACGTATTTATCAGAGTCATCCACCACAAAATCAAAACTGAATTATGTAGATGTTTAATTTAAAGGCCTCGTGTTTGTCAGTACAGTAAATCTGGTGAATGAGGCTACTATAAGGTGGGCGCATAACTGGCTGGATAACCGTACTCAGAGAGTAGTTGTTAATGGTTCTCAATCCTTCTGGAAAAGTATAACAAGTGGGGTTCCGCAGGGGTCTGTTTTAGGACTGGTTCTGTTCAATATCTTCAACAATGATTTAGATATTGGAATAGAAAGTACGCTTATTAAGTTTGCAGATGATACCAAGCTGGGCGGGGCTGCAACTGCTTTGGAGGATAGGGTCATAATTCAAAATGATCTGGATAAATTGGAGAAATGGACTGAGGTAAACAGGATGAAGTTTAATAAGGACAAATGCAAAGTGCTCCACTTGGGAAGGAACAATCAGTGTCACACATACAGAATGGGAAGAGACTGTCTAGGAATGACTACAGCAGAAAGGGATCTAGGGGTTATAGTGGACCACAAGCTAAATATGAGTCAACAGTGTGATGCTGTTGCAAAAAAAGCAAACATGATTCTGGGATGCATTAACAGGCGTGTTGTGAACAAGACACAAGAAGTCATTCTTCCCCTCTACTCTGCACTGGTTAGGCCTCAGCTGGAGTATTGTGTCCAGTTCTGGGCACCCCAGTTCAAGAAAGATGTGGAGAAATTAGAGAGGGTCCAGAAAAGAGCAACAAGAATGATTAAAGGTCTAGAGAACATGACCTATGAAGAAAGGCTGAAAGAATTAGGCTTGTTTAGTTTGGAACAGAGAAGATTGAGGGGGAACATGATGGCAGTTTTCAAGTATCTAAAAGGGTGTCATTAGGAGGAGGGAGAAAACTTGTTCTTCTTGGCCTCTGAGGCTAGAACAAGAGGCAATGGGCTTAAACTGCAGCAAGGGAGGTTTAGTTTGGACATTAGGAAAAAGTTCCTAACTGTCAGGGTGGTCAAACAGTGGAATAAATTGCCAAGGGAGATTGTAGAATCTCCATCGCTGGTGATATTTAAGAACAGGCTAGATAGATGTCTGTCAGGGATGGTTTAGACAGTCCTTGGTCCTGCCTTGAGGGCAGGGGCTGGACTCAATGGCCTCCCGAGGTCCCTTCCAGTCCTAGTATTCTATGATTCTATGAAATCTTAAACAGTTTTTCTTTGGCAATCGGTATCATTTTCACTTCCTGTGGCTCTCCTGACACTGGTTGCCCAGAACAGCTTCTTGGAAGCAAGACCTTGGGAGTTTTGCATCACTTTAAACAATTCTGGTGTCTATGGTTAAGAATGTGGTGTTTCAATATCCTGTACCCACCCTTTCCACTTCCTCGCTTCACCACATTTGGTGGTCAATAGAACTTTTTTGTGCTTAACCAAAATTTAATTGCTGTTTATTCTTGGTAGGAATTACAGTGACCAGCAGCCTTACTTATGGACCAGCACTGGGCAAAAGCAAAGGTGGCCTTTACTTGTGGTTTAAGCCTGAAAAAGTTTAAATGCAGAGTGAGTCTGGTTCACTAAACCTCAGCTATGTATCCCAGAATATTTTCATTCTTTATGATACGCCGAGCACATAATAGAAATATGATCAGTCCTGGAATCGTATTTTGAAGTAGAAGAAGAATAAAATTCCAGCTCTCTCTCGAATGAGGTGATCCAGTACTGTGCAGATCAGCATCATGCCAAAGTTAGAATGTGATGTTTGGATTGTTTTCCAAATCACAACAGCAGGTTGGGTGTGAATTCATATCCTGCCATTAAACCAAAATGGTGGAAATCTCTTCCTGCCAGGCTTCTGCCCTTTCACCGCCCTCCTAAAAATACAGTGTACTAGAAGCACAGGTTCGACCTCTCTCATTCAGAACTCTCTTGTCTGGTGACATCCGTAACGCGACATGGTTGTAGTTAGCCTGATGAGCACTTATCATGGGAGTCCCAGGTTCCCTGTGGTCCCTTAAAGTTTGTTCATAGCCACCAGTCCCAACTCTCAGTGTTCTGTGCTGTTATTTAGCTGTAATTCACCCCTAAATGTCTTCTGAGAGCCCAGGAAGCAGTGGAAGTGTTGGTGATTCTGCTAGACAATATTGGCATCCTGTGGTCCAGCAAATTCTCTGGTTCTGCACCGTTCAGGTCACAAGGGTGCTGCCCAAGAGAGGTTCAACTTGTATTTCCTTTAGCCCTTTTAGGCTACGTCTACACGTGCAGCCAACATCGAAATAGCTTATTTCGATGAATAACGTCTACACGTCCTCCAGGGCCAGCAACGTCGATGTTCAACTTCGACGTTGCTCAGCCCAACATCGAAATAGGCGCAGCGAGGGAACGTCTACACGGCAAAGTAGCACACATCGAAATAGGGATGCCAGGCACAGCTGCAGACAGGGTCACAGGGCGGACTCAACAGCCAGCCGCTCCCTTAAAGGGCCCCTCCCAGACACAGTTGCACTAAACAGCGCAAGATACACAGAGCTGACAACTGGTTGCAGACCCTGTGCCTGCAGCATAGATCCCCAGCTGCCGCAGAAGCAGCCAGAAGCCCTGGGCTAAGGGCTGCTGCCCACGGTGACCATAGAGCCCCGCAGGGGCTGGAGAGAGAGCATCTCTCAACCCCCCAGCTGATGGCCGCCATGGAGGACCCAGCAATTTCGACGTTGCGGGACGAGGATCGTCTACACGGTCCCTACTTCGACGTTGAACGTCGAAGTAGGGCGCTATTCCTATCTCCTCATGAGGTTAGCGACTTCGACGTCTCGCCGCCTAATGTTGAAGTTAACTTCGAAATAGCGCCCGACGCGTGTAGACGCGACGGGCGCTATTTCGAAGTTGGTGCCGCTACTTCGAAGTAGCGTGCACGTGTAGACGCAGCTTTAGTGTGTTGCCATTCAGGTTTGTTGGATGCCTTCTTTTCCCTTTATTATCCATGCCATTCAAAAAGCAGAAACAGACCTAATTTCTTCTCCACCCCTCCAATTTTCTAGATATTGCTGATTGTAAGACCAGAAGGGACTGTGGAGATCATCTAGATTAACCTCTGAATTTCACCAAGACATTCCTAGGTGTGTTCCAGCAAGTTGTGATTGGACTAGAATATGTGTTTTAAAAAGGCATGTAGTCTTGATTGAAAGACTCAGAACAATGGAGAACGTCCGACATGTCTTAGTGATCTCTGCCAATATTTCATTTTCTTCTCCATTAACTTCCATTTAATTTGCTCTTGTCCTATCTTCAACTGCTTCATCAAAAGACTGCTCCATCTTTTTCCCAGGTAGGTATTTGCACACTGTGTTCAAAAACAACTTGTGTTCTTGTTTTGATTTAAGTTTCTTTCACTTATTAGAGAAAACTTATGTTTAGTCTTTGGTTATCTCTCACCTTGTCAGCCTCCTTGCTATGGCTTCTTCACTTCCCACCTCATTGTTTTCAAGCACAGGGGACTCTGAATCAGAATTACAGTGACTTCAGTGACCTCTCAAGATCCCTTCTGGTCCTATGAGTCTATGATCTTCAGCTGTGATAAGACCATGTTCCTCCCTTTCTGTATCTCTGGATGGTTTCTTCTTGTCTTTGATGTTAAATTGATCTTCATTTCTGCACCATTCTCTTGCACTAATGGAGGCATCCAGGTTTTGAGATACCAGAATGTTTTGTTAGTTGTCATACCTCTATCTCTAAATATAATATGTGACAGATTAGTTTGGTATATAATGCAAAAATGGTTGCACTCAAAATTTGGCATATCTATTCAAGTGACTTCAAAATGCTGGTCTGCCTTGAAGGAATTCGATATTAGGGGAAACATTTTGGGTCAAAGATTGACACTTCCTCCACCTGGAATTGAAATTTACTCTTGGTCAGTTGGAGAACCGACACACACATTTTTGAAGTTACAGGAGAAATTTATAGCAAAACTGTTAAAAGATTATTCTAAATCTGGAAAATAGTTTACCCTTTTGGTGCAACACTTTTTTTATTAGCTATGTGAGGCTCTCAGAAGGCATTAAGTCAGATGTGTAAGCGCCCTTCACAACAAGCTCTCTTACAACACAGAATGAAAGGTTTGGACAATTAATGGTTTAGTGTGAGGCTGATACTTTAAATCTGTTGAGTAATACCAGAGGGTCCTATATTTGATCTATATGGTCCCTTGGACTTGCTTTGCTGTTTTATTGCATTACTTTCTTGAGGGAGTATTATTTCTGTGTTGTATTCCTAATTTGGTTCTACTTTATTAAATTGAAAGGAATGTGTTAAGCAGTTAGTGGGGAAGAAACTGAACTAGAATCTTCATTGTAATTGAGTTCCATTCCTCAGCTAATTTATATACTCCGATGAAAAACAAGTGTAATAAAATTTGTTCACATCAGATATAGAATGCTCAGTCTACAGAACCCTACCAAATATTCTGGCAAAATAACACAAGTGCAACAAAGGAAAAGAAGGCCATCATCTACTAACATGTAAGGACAAAGTTAGGACAATAGACTCCTGACTTACACGTAGGTTGCTTTCCTGGGCAACCACGCGTAAGTCAAATTTTGCATAAGTCAGGACAGAGATGGGGGAAGGGGCCCTACCACCTTCGGGTCCCCCTGGGACAGGGCTGCGAGTGGTGGAGGGGCTTGGCAGCTGCAGCAAAAATGGTGGTGTTTCCATGTCTGCTCGCAGTGCTCACCCTGCTGCCTGGCTCCCAGATCCCCTGTGCTTGCAGAAGCTGGGAAATTGACCAGCACTGCTGTACCAGTCAGTTTCCTTGCTCCTGTGAGGGGCAGGGAGCCAGGAACCAGGAAGCAGCTGGGCCTTTGTGCTCCCAGTTCCCAGCAGCTGGGCCTGGCTCCTGGCTCCCCTCCACTTGCAGGAGCGGCAGGGAGCCTGGAGCCAGGCACAGCAGTCCTGGTCAGTTTCCCGGCTCCTGCAAGTGGAGGGGAGCCAGGAGCCAGGCACAGCTGCTGTGAGCTGTGAGCGCAAGGGCCCAGCTGCTGCCTGGTTCCTGGCTCCTTGCCCCTCACAGGAGCGAGGAAACGGACCAGTGCAGAAGCACTGGTTGATTTAGACTCATGTTATGCCAAGAATCACCACCTTGAAATCATGTAAGTTGGGGTCTACTGTATAGCAAGAGAGAGCATTGTGAGGTGATGAATAATAAAACAAACTTATTCTAGGTTGCTTTCTGCCTGATAAACCATCATTTAACTATTTCTTCTCATTCCTTCTGTCATTGAGGTTTAGCTATGTGCCATCAGAGAATGTTAGACTGTTTCAGCTCTTGTCTGTCCTCCTACTTTGATTTTCCATTATTATTCAGCATCATGACAGAAGATCACATTTTTAGATGCACTGTACCCTAATTCCATTACGGTTACACTCTTTTCATTTGTATCTCCTTGAAATTCTCTAAATGGGACCAGGCAATGTGACCATATCATGTTAGATGCACCAGTACGAGTTGCCCATCAGATTTAAAATAAAATAATTTACTGCAGAAAGTTTGTGCAAGATTTACTCTGCTCTGGTAAATCCTTATAGTTACACTCAAAAGTGTCTGCTGAAATTTTTTTTCCTTACCTCATCCATAATTCTCTTTCTTGGTGACTGTTGATTTTGGCCCCAGCAAAGCCAGTAAACACACATGAATTTATACACGTGAGCTGCTGCATCAGGTCATCGTTTGTTATACATCTTCTGTCCAGAAATCCCCAGTCAATGACGTTAGGTGTGTTGTCAGTCTTGAAGATTTAATGATTAATTTATTACACATCTTCTATAAGATTCTCTGAAATATCCTGTTACAAGATTTATATTATTCTTCTCTCATTGTAGTCAGAGGCAGTAACAACATTGATTTCAGCAGGACCAGGATCTGATTCCATAAGTCAACACTGGTAAAAAGTAATGTCAGTCATTTCTTTGGGCTCTTTAAAATATGCTTTGGGCAAGAATTTCAAACGTACTGAATACTGGAACTTAAAGTCTATGGAAAGAATTGTGTTGACTTTAATGAGAGTGGAGTTAAGTCGAGATTGAGCACTTTGGAAAATCTTGCTGCTAAAATATACTTTGTTATCCATTTTGCTGTAATGGGCATCACACTGGCATTTTATAACACAGAGTTAATGATTTTAAAACCTATAAAACTGCTTTGAAAGCAAAACTTATATTTTGCTTTTTCTCTCTCTCTATTTTTATACATATGATTCATTTTTAATTTTTGGAATATGCATCTGAGCTCTGAGATATTCTCCCGTGGTTTTGAATGAAACTCATATTTATTTATGAAGAGCACACAGTAATGATTGTGCATTCAACTGTGTCAACATCCTATTTGTGTATAGAAATGATGTCCAACCTTCACTCTTACAAGGGGTTGCCGCATTTTCTGTGCAATAAAAAGATACATTTTAAAATAAAACAGGAACTAAAAAACGAGTTGGATGTAGGAACTTCGACTTTATTCCAGGTCCTTATCCTTCTTTTCCCCATATGAACAGGGTGACCATTGTTGCCTTGTGATAAAATGCCTTACACGGTGACTCAATGGCTCTTCCAGAAGCTGCACATTTTCTGAGGCTGACAAGCATCACTGAGGCACATAAATTGCCTTGCCATCCATGCAAACCCCTGAGTGTGTTCAAGTGATGACAGAATTTAGACAGACTCTCTGAAAAGGTGTCAGTACGGCTTGAGAACTGAGATCAGGCAGATAGAGTCGCCTTGCTGAAAGTACACAGCTACTGATCTAGTGTCCCTATTTCCTCTCTGTCATCTCTTCAGAGTCAATGTAGCTGGTGGAGCAGCTTTTCTCCCCCTCAAATTAAGGCTACAGCAAAGAATTTGCAAGGAGACTAGCATAACTAGAATAGCTAGTAATCAGGCACAGTGTCTAATGTCTCAGAGCAAGCTGAGATAAGATCCAAAGCCTCAAAGCAAGGCTAGAGAAACACTGAGCTTAGGGGTAGAGACCTATCCCTTTACAGGTTACACTGAAGTCTTTTTAGCCCTATAATAAGGTATAATATGGTTGTGAATGGAAATAGCTGCTATTTCATTTGCAATTATATTTTAAAGTGTAATTTTTTACCTGCAAAGCTCTATAGACCAGATTATGAGCCAAGGTATGCTCCCAAGCAGCAGAGCTCCTTCCTCCCCTCATTGATTACAGTGTTGGGAGGCAAGCAGCCTCTACAGAGCTGCATCTTACTGCACGTATGGGACACAGAGTTGTAACTCTGTCTCCCTCCACAGGCCAGTCATCTGTGACAACTAAAGGAGAATTCGGGGACTGATTTCTGACTTTCTGAACAACAATACTTTTCCTGCTCCGATCCGAGCACTGTGATCCTGTGCTGCATATTACACCAGGCTGGTGGGAATGCTGTGCCCTAGCCCTGTGATTTGGTCCTGGCTGCTTTAAAAATGCTTTCCTGCCTGGGATAGCAAGATGGCTGTGATCTGCTGAGGCATGCAAGTTAATAGCCCCTGGGTTTAGATGAGAGTCAGCTGGTGGCAGGCCATGCTCAGCGGTCTGAATGAGCTTGGATTTGGTGACCTTGAGGGCTGACAGAGGCTTATTTATTTTTCCCAGGCTTTTTCAGAGGAAGGTGTTGAATAGTTTTGGAAAGGAACAAGAGGTATTTGTTTTGGTGGTTTGGGAAGTATTTGTGTTTATTATATCTTACTGAGTTTTTATTGTGTTATGATAATTGTACAGCACCAAGGCCCCTGGCAGGGCAATTTTTTGAAATGTTTTAAATGATTTTTGCACAGAAATGAGCAATCTTCTTTTGGCTTGAACAAGGAAACCAACCTCATAAGTCATTCAGCTGACCACATTCATCCTTGGAGTTCATCCACTGTAACCTCATTCCACTGAGCTCCGTTCGCAGTCTCTCTCTTTTTGATGTTAGTCTTGAACTAACAAAGACATATGCGTGAAGGTCTGATTTTCAGAAGCAATGGGTACCTGGAACTCCAGGAGAAATCCATGAGAATTGCAGGGGCTCAGCACCTCTGAAAAGGAGGTACAAAGGAAACAGATCAAACATTAAATCTTGGCTGCCTAGCAATAACTGAAACCATATTTAGATAATCAAATAGAAATGGCCTGATTTCCAGAGGGGCTGAATTCCAAAGTTCCTTTTGACTTGAATGGTAATTGTGGGCAGGCCTGGCAATTGGAGGTGGTGGGTGGGAAGGGGAAGAAAGGAACTGCATAGGGACCCAGTGTTTCAAAGGGGCCCGGAGCTTCCAGCTGCCGCCGCTGTTGCAGAAGCAATGGTACACCACTGCTTTGAAATGCCACCAGACTGTCACTCTGCTACTCCGCGTTGCTTCTGAATATTGCAGAGGGGCAGCGCCATACTCCGGGTGACCCTAAGGGCTGACTGACCTTGGCCTGCCTCTTCTTCCCAAGGCTCCGCCCCTTCCAGGGCATGCAACCTGGCCTCCCCAAACCTTATCCCTGGGCCCTCTGAAGCTGTTGTTCCCAGTAAGTGTAGATGATCCCCTTTTGTGAAAGTCAGACCAGTTTTTATTCAGGTTCCTGCCTATAGATTTAGGTGGCTAGTATTAATCACCCACGCGTGAACATTTTGGCCATAGCTGCTGCCTTGTTATTGGAGTTGTTCTGAATGAACAGTTGTGTATGCCATGATATAACTCCACCCTTTGATGAGGTGCTACAAATTTCCTGCCAGATGTGAACTTTGGAACCCTAAACATCCAGTTTTAACAATTTTCTCCATAAGCTTTGCAGAGACTAATTACAGCCATTCTGATTACATGAGAAGTAGTTGTGCAGAAATCTAGAAAGTAGTGGTAGCTGGGACCCTGTCTACACTGCAGACTTGGGCCACCAAAACCTACATTGGTCAAGGAGTTACTTGTCACCAACATGGCTGTGCTGGCAAAAGATCCTAGTGTAGATGCAGTTATACCAGCAAAACTGCACTTTTACCGACATAAAATCACAGAATACTAGAGCTGGGATGGACCTTGAGAGGTCATCAAGTCCAGTCCCCTCCTGTACCAAACACCATCTAGACCATCCCTAATAGATGTCTATCTAACCTGCTCTTAAATATCTCCAGCGATGGAGATCCTGCAGCCTTGCTAGGCAATTTATTTCAATATTTAGCACCCTAACAGTTAAGAAGTTTGTTCTAATGTCCAACCTAAACCTCCCTTGTTGCAGTTTAAGCCCATTGCTTCTTGTCCTATCCTCAAAGGCCAAGGAGAACATTTTTTTTCTTTCCTCCTTGTAACAGTCTTTTAGGTACATGTAAACCACTATCATGTCTCGTCTCAGTCTTCTCTTTTCTAAACTAAACAAGCCCAATTCTTTCAGTTTTCCCTCATAGCTCTTGTTCTCTAGATCTTTAATCATTATTGTTGCTCTTCTCTGGACGTTCTCCAATTTCTCCAGATCCTTCTTGAAATGTGGGGCCCAGAACTGGACACAATACACCAACTGAGGCCTAATCAGCTCAGAGTAGAACAGAAGAATGATGTCTCATGTCTTGCTCACAATACTCCTGTTAATGCATCCCAGAATCATGTTTGCTTTTTTGCAACAGCAAGAAAACAACAGTTAACAGTGATAAAACAAGTTAGTCATCAAATCTGTTTTAAAAAGTTTATAAGTGAAAAAGAACATGATGTCTTGACACGGTGCTGCTGTTTGTCTGGTTGTTCCCTCAGCCTCCCACTCCCATCTCAGCATGACAAAGAGTGTGTAAACATGCTTTTTCCTGCTCTGGGCTTTTATCAAATCCTTTCCTTGACTTCTTGGTCTCTAAACTCATCTAAATCTTCTTCTTCCACCCTCTCACTTCAGCTTGCTTATGAGGCACTCACAGAATTGGGCCAGAAGTGTTTGTTGTTTTATGGATCCTTGTAAACCCTTCTTATGTCTCAGCTTTCACTGAAAGCAATTATCACAACCCATCCAGGCTCCCTCAGCTCATCCTCTGATGCTGAGATTCATCTGGACAGTTCTACTCACGTTGATCTCAGCCAGAACATGACGGTCTCATTTCAGCAGCCCAGAAACAGCTCTGCTTGGTTTCTATGCTTGCCCCAATATCTATTCCAGAAGTTGGCGACGGCTCAGCACAGTTCTCAGCAGCTTTCCAGCTTGTCTTTTACCCTGAGTTTAATGATCGAGTCGTGGGGAGTTCCCAAGCTTTTCTAAGTGAGCCTGAAGGGGCTTGTTCAACACAGTTTGAATCTCTCAGCTCTAGTAAATTCTTCTGGTGCTTTTCCAGGGCCTGAAGTTTGAGACCAGTTTATGGCAATAATGTAATGTACTGCTGCAATCAAGACACAGTACATCTGCACTTGATGACAATTTAACTGCAGGTATTCTATGAGTCCCACAGGTTATATTTATTATGGCTCTGAAAATGACCACAAGCTAGAAAAGGAAGTTTAATTCTTGTCACTGATAGAGCATGTTTGTAGTCTGTTTTCCTTTACTTTTAGTTTTTAAGAGGAATTTTTTTCATTCTTTGATTATTATCTAGAGACAATGGATTTAGAATGGCATTCCAACCTGATCTAGTCACAAGGCTTGGATATGAATCAGTGGAGAAGCGAGCCAAGCTGGAGACCTCACAATGCCAGAAATGCATTGTCTCAGCACTCTGTCTGGGTGATGCACCTGCACCTACATATTACAGCCGCCATGGAGAAAATGTTCCCCAAATGCTGCTTCTCATTATATCCCTGGATCAAAATGTTCCTTTCACTTATGTGCTATCTGGCCAACTCCTGCCTCAGCACTGGTATACCCTGAGGTTTGGAGGATGCCGATACCAAAGCTCTCCGACATGGTCAAACACTAAGATAAACATTTGCTAATATGGATTTATGGCCTTCTGTGCAGATGCAGATCGCACATGCTGTAACCACACTGAAATATTTCCTGAATAATAGCAGGGGGAAGCATGGAGTCTGACTTCAGGGGAGGGGGAAGAAAGGTAATTCTCCTGCTCTGAACCCAGGCCTTAGCTCAATGGTTTATTGGCATTGGTAAGGAAACAAGAGGATTTTCTCTGTAAAACGTATCAACTTTGTGGACGTTTTCAATCAAAACCCATAAGCAGAATGTTGAAAATTTCTACAGCTAGCAAACAGTTTTTGTAACAAATTTTGGTTGGTCAACCTCCCACCCAATTTTCAGTAGAAAAAACAAGAAAAATGTCATCCACCTCAACTCTTATAGAAACGAGGCACATACTGAACTCAAAGCACAAGCTGAAGCTTATGGCATTCGTTCTCACCTGTACCCCAAGGGCTTTCCAGCCCAGGCAGGCACATCCATGATAGTGAGACTCATGTTAGTAGGCTAAAAATGGCTGTGTGGGTGCTGTGACTCAGGCTGCAGCCAAGGCTTTCAAGCCCACTCAGCCCCAAGGTCTGAGCATGGGTGGCAGGCCTGAGGGTATATCTAAAGTGCCTAGTGGAGAAGCACTAAATTGAGCCATCATGCCTCTACTGTCAGCCCTGATAGGCCTCACTGTCATGAAAAGTAAGAGAGGTTGACAGGAGAGTTTTTCCTGGTGACCTCCCTCTGTGTGGATGGCCAGAAAAATCGATCCAGGATACGATTTAGGAATCAATCTAAGATACATCAATTCCAGCTACGCAACTGTCATTAGATCGACTTTCCATTCTGTTTTAGACCTGGCCTGAGTCTCCACTGAAAATACAACATTCACTCTGCTATTTTGAGCATGGAAAGTCAAGACCTGAAGGCACACAGGATCGCTCAAGGCATGAGGGTATATGTAATAGGTAGCAGGTGTAAAACAAACAGCAGGAAATATTTCTTCATGCAGTGCACAGGCAACCTTTGGGACTCCCTGTTACAGCATGTTGTGAAGGCCAGAACTTTAACAAGGTTCAAAAAAGAGTCAGATACATTTATGAAGGGTAGGTCCATCAAAGGCTATTAGCCAAGATGGGCAGGAATCATGAGCCTTGCTGCTGTTTGTCAGAAGCTAGGAACTGGTGACAGGAGAGGGATCGCTTGATGATTACCTGTTCTGTTCATTCCTTTGGGACACCTGGCATTGGCAACTGTTGGAAGACAGGATACAGGGCTAGGTGGACCTTTGGTCTGACCTTCTTATGTTCTTATCATAAGCAGCCAGAAGTCTGCCCACTTGAGAGAGGGCCTCTCTCCACATGGTTACTGCTAAAGATGTGCTCAACAGAAATCCTCCAGCTAGTGTCCAATGAGTTTATAAGAGAGATGGCGGTAGAGTTTTCTCAGTGGGAGCCCTTTGACTTTGGAATTCACTCCTCCATCCACCTGCTCTGAAAGAACCTAAATCTGTTGATCTTCATTGCACGGTGGGAAGCTATTCTATTTGAATCAGCATTTGGTAGGATAGAAATTTGGGGGCAAGTTTTTCTGGGGAAAAAAAGATGGAAGAAGGAGTTTGGGAGGACAGATAGATATATAAAAGATAATGAAGCTCTATATTCCATCTTCACAGAATGAATATTTTATGTGTTCTTCTGGATTTCAGTTTCCATCATTTGTCTTCCCCAAATTCTGTCATCATCTTTCTTCATCACCATCACTCACACCACTATTCCACCCATCATTCCCGCTAGTAGAATTGGTGTCCAGCTTGACATATCTTTCTTTCACCCCCCACATCAACACTGACCCTTCATTTCTTTCTGTGCCTCTCAACAGTTTGCACCTTCCTTGGCTTCTTTCCATCTATCACACTTTCCCATGTGCTCTCTATATGGCTTCCCCTTTTCCTTCCATTCCCACCACACTGTAGTCTAGTTTGAGGAGAGCCAACTTTTTACATCAGGCCCCACTTTTCAGCCTTGCAATTATCAGCACTACCCCCACCCCCGCCACCTATCGAATGTAATCCAATCTGAGGGAAATTTCAGTTATGTTCATGTGAAGAAAAGCCTTCCAGACTGTGCAAGAAACTAAGTCTGTGGGATGTAAAAACTTTATTAAATGGTGTATAAATGTGACTACACTTACATAAAAAACAACTTATTTCAACATTTTTAATGAGATGGATGAGCCTGAGATCCAGCAGCCAATTGTGCTGCGCCCTCCTTATGACAATTCACACACCCCCAAGGGGGTCTGTCCCTCATGCTGTGCACCCCTGGTCTAGTTAACCCAAAACACTGTGCTTAAAATTTTCTCCCTTATCCACCACCCAGAGCATGTCACCATCCTGCCTGAATTTCCCCCAGGGCTTCCTCTTTCTCCTTACGTGTATTTCAGGTTTATCATCATCATCATCATCATCATCATCTCCACTCATGCCTATACTGGGTCTCATTTCTTCTACTCCCATTCTCTTTTCCTTTGGTCTGCTAATGTCTTTCACCTTATCATTCCCTTTTTCGTCTTTGCTTATTTCCATATTTTTCTCTGACAAAATGCGCAACCCTCCTATTAACCCAAGTTAAGCACAACTCAAAATCCTGCTCCATCCGGCCCTGGCTCAATCCTCTGGCCCTGTGTGGCCTCGGTTCAAACCCCCCGCACATGGCTTCGGCTTACCACCCCTTGCGCATGGCTCCGGCTCACCCCCCTGCCACGGTTCAACATGCCTCCCCCACCCCGGCCCCAGTTCAAAGCTCGCCATTGCCTGGCTCACCACGCGTGTGTGTGGTTCTGCCTCATCCACCCCACCCCCACCAGTGGGCAGCTCTGGCTCAATTCCACCCCTGTCCTCCCTGCAGCCCTAACCCACCCCAGGCTTAACCCTCCTACCTCCTCCCATAGCCTCAACCCCACCACGAGGCTTAACCTTCCCCCACTTCTCCCCCAAGTCCCAGGACTTACCTTTCAAAAGGAGCTCCAGGTGCTCCTGCTGCTTCCCAGCTGCAGAACGCCAGGGGAAAAAATGCCCCCCAACTTACGTGAAATTCAAGTTGTGGGGGGTGCGCGGGAACACAACCCTCACAGAACTCGGAGGACTACTGTACTCAGTTCCCCATGAATTCTGTCCTTACTCTGTCCTAGTAGGAGTCTCTCAAGTATCTTGCTTCCACCAAGCCTACTGATGTTAATTCCTCTTGTCATTCTGCCCATTAGTTAAAATTTGAATCATCTTTTTCCAACCACCTGTGGTCCTCTCCTTATGTATCTCTCAACCTAGAGTGTGAGGGACCTTTTCTTCCTGTGTTTTTATACCATTGATCACACTACCAGTGCTCAAACATACTTCAGTAAAAAACTAGTTATCTGGCATTCAGATAACCAGCACATTTGGTTAACCAGCTTGGCCAGAGGCCTGGCCAGGCTGGCTGCTGTGGGGCTGGTGTCCTGGCTGGGGCTGGCTGCTATGGGTGAACTGCTGTGGGGCCAGTGTCCCATTGCCACAGGGCCAGCTTCCCGCTGTCCAGCTGGGGAGCAGAGGGGTGTAGAGTGGGGCCAGCTGCCTCTTGCCTGGTCCGGGTGGAATCAGAGCAGGACCAGCTGCTGGCCCCAGCTGTAATAACTGGCACATTTTATTATCTGGCATCCCAGTTCCCCAGGGATGCTGGATGATAAAGCTTGTACTGTGTCATAATTTACCCAAGTTCTGATCAAAATTAAAATATGCATTGTATTGTGTTTTACAGCCAATACAGCAGGGGTTGTAACTGAGAATAAGCCATCCTAATATAATGGTCCTTTCCCAGTATCTAGTGTATCTAAAAGTTGTTTTGTCCCCTCAGAATTGGTTACCAGGGCACTTGAGGATTCATTTGAGATGGAATTTGCTTGCATTTGCTGATCCAGAGTTCTGCCGCAATCTACTGTAGCACTGCTGCAATCTTCTTTTTTAAATAACTCCACTAAAGTGTTTCCAAACCCATAAAGTGACAAGGCACTTTTTTTCCTAACCTTTTAAAATCACCCCATTCTAATTTCACTACTGCAACCAAAATTCTGTAAGCCGAGGTTCACTGAACTCAGGGGTAAGATTGCCACCGATATCACTGGATTTTACATATTGTTTATTTCTCCTCAATGTTATAGCCAGATCTGTTATAAGGAAGGAATACAACATAGGGGTTTTTTTTTCTGATTTTTTTCTGATGTAAGATTTTGCACATTTTCAGATCCTAGGCCTAATTCTTCTCTCATTTACACCAATCTGAATTAGAAATAACTCCACTGGAGTTAATAGAATTAGACTTGTATAAAACTAGGGTATATTAGAAGACAGGCCAATTTTTACTAAGCTCTTTTTTAAACGCAGGTATATGTTTCCACCTGTAAGAAAGGTGTCCCCTTGTATTAAGCTCACAGAACTTCTATCAAAGTCCTTGGGTGGGCTGCTCGTTATGTCAACATTTGACAGCTGAGATATCCCCCAGTCGCTCAGTTCCTTGGCCACTAACACAGCCCTAAGGAACCTGACAGGGTTGGTTTGCCTTCCAGATCTGAGCTAACACCTTTAGGTAGTTGTTGTTTTAGTTAGCTAGTTGCTGTCTTTGCTAGTGAGGGGTGCAAAGTGATGGCTTGTGATTAAATAGGAATTGATGTTAACTTTCACCCAAAGGCTACGTCTACACGTGCACCCAACTTCGAAATAGCTTATTTCGATGTTGCGACATCGAAATAGGCTATTTCGATGAATAACGTCTACACGTCCTCCAGGGCTGGCAACGTCGATGTTCAACTTCGACGTTGCTCAGCCCAACATCGAAATAGGCACAGCGAGGGAACGTCTACACGCCAAAGTAGCACACATCGAAATAAGGGAGCCAGGCACAGCTGCAGACAGGGTCACGGGGCGGACTCAACAGCAAGTCGCTCCCTTAAAGGGCCCTCCCAGACACACTTTCATTAAACAGTGCAAGATACACAGAGCCAACAACTAGTTGCAGACCCTGTATATGCAGCACGGACCCCCAGCTGCAGCAGCAGCAGCCAGAAGCCCTGGGCTAAGGGCTGCTGCCCACGGTGACCACAGAGCCCCGCAAGGGCTGGAGAGAGAGTATCTCTCAACCCCCCAGCTGATGGCCGCCATGGAGGACCCCGCTATTTCGATGTTGCGGGACGCGGATCATCTACACGTCCCTACTTCGATGTTGAACGTCGAAGTAGGGCGCTATTCCCATCCCCTCATGGGGTTAGCGACTTCAACGTCTCGCCGCCTAACGTCGATTTCAACTTCGAAATAGCGCCCAACACGTGTAGACGTGACGGGCGCTATTTCAAAGTTACTGCCGCTACTTCGAAGTAGCGTGCACGTGTAGACGCAGCTAAAATGTGCAGGGAATCACCCTTTTGAGCTGGAACAATAACCATAAATGCCAAAGAGATATGTGAAAAACTACTGCAGCAGATTTGCCAGAACCAAGCAGCTGTGATGCTCTGTCAGTATTCTAACAATGGGCTCTGTAGCAGATCATAAGGCTGTTCCTTAAGAAAAACCATAGGTGCCATATTGGTAATCGTTGCAGATAAAGTGTAGTTCTGAGTGTTTGATTTGTCAAATCTCATACAGATACAAAAAGTTCTTTGTCATATGTTTATAAAAATCTTGTTCCTTTGGAATATTAAAAAAAAATTACAGCTGCTGTGTTATTATGTATCTATATATCCCCATGTTGAATATTAACTCCTGTTCCTTGCAAAGGCATGTATATTCTTTGTTTGCGCTCTTTGATCCAAACACCCCAGGGATATTTTTGCAGCTAATATGAGTAATTATTATTCTAGCCTGTTCACTCCCGATTTGAATCTCTTTACCGCCCTCCTGTCTCTTATCACATCAGATTTGAGATCCGTGTCTTCGATTACAAGACCCTGCAAACATCTTTGTTCATTTCCTTATGCACCCTTTCTTATCTTTTCAGACCTTCCAGTCCTTGTGCCCTCTTCCTACTTTCATCTCTATTTCATAATTTCTGCTTTCTTTCATGAAGCCCCCTGTGGCTTGAACAATCTCTTAGGCCCTGATTCAGTAAGGTACCTAAGCAAGTTTAAGAACAACAAGAAGTCCTATGGCACCTTATAGACTAACAGATATTTTGGAACATAAGCTTTCATGGGCAAAGGACCCCTTCATCAGAGGCATGAGTCAATGCATGCATCTGATAAAGCTAGTCTTTGCCCATGAAAGCTTGTGCTCCAAAATATCTGTTAGTTTATAAGGTGCCACAGAACTTCTTGTTGTTCTCAAGGATACAGACTAACACAGCTACCTGTGTGATGCTAAGCAAGTTTAAGCACACTGAGTAGTCCCCTTGTATTCAAAGTTGCTCAATCAGCATCTCACTGGCTCTCCTCCCTCAGTCCCTTCTTAAAACCTTCCTTCATTCCTCTCCTTGTCAATGATCTCTACCACCTTCCAACACTTGTGTCTTCTACTGTCTCTGTACACCTGGGCTTATTTAAAGATAAGCTTGTTGCTTGTGAATTCCTGCATAAAGTAAAGTGCTGTGGTTGGACAATACTAATAATTAGAAGCACTTTTGCTGGGACTTTTCCAATTTTATAAAAACATGCTTGACTCTGTTGAGGGTTTCCTTATGTAAAGTTGTCTGATAAAGACAAAGGCTTCCTGCATAATTTTTTCTTTGAAAACCCTCATTTGTCCAATTGTCTTCATAAAGTGCCATACATTCTCCTCTTAGCTGAGCTGTGCAGGGAAGAAGAGGAACCTAGATGTCTGCATTTGCCATCAAATTGAAAGTGTCACCCATTTTTAATTCCATGGCCCAGTGGTGCACTGCCACGCACAATATATTGTTTTAACTATGCATGGGATATGGAGACTCTGTTTGTACCCAGAGCAGGTTTACACCAGGGGTCAGGTTTAAGCGATATTGAAATCTCATGGTTATTCTTGTCACAGTTTGACTAAAAGGGACAGCATGTTCAGCTATTCTCATGCCTGTCATAATGGGCTATAATCTTCAGAAAGCACCCATGTGATTGAAAAATAAGCCTTTTGGGGTTTGCATCCAACCCAGAACCAAAAATGGATTAATGAATTCAGGTTCTGGGGGCTGAATCCAAATTCCCCCTGACTTTCAAAGAGGTTTAGATTCAAAGTTCTGCTAATGGCTTCTTATAGCCTCTTTCTAGTTTTGCCATTGTGTCAGTTTACTTTTCTCAGAATTTCCAGATCTGAAGAAGTGGGTCTGCCCCACAAAAGCCCATCACCTAATAAATTATTTTGTTAGTCTTTAAAGTGCTACAGGGCTGCTCTTGTGGTTTGTGAAGATACAGACTTATACGGCTCCTTCTCTGTGACTAGTTTTCAGATGTGCGAGTAGATGACAGCATTTTGAAAACCTAGCCACAGGTAAATGACACGTACAGGATGTTCGCAGCCAGATTAGAAGCAGTGGATACAAATTTTTTCTACAATGAAAAAACAAAAGGAACGTGATTCATTCTTGAAACCATATTGTGTTATTCATAACAAAGATATGCCGCCTTCATCGGATGGAAACAGAAGAGGTGACTGCAGAGATATTGTGTCATCTGTTTGGGCTGCAGCTAAAAGTACATTTAAACAGAATATTTCAGTCTTCCAGAGTGGTAGCAGATTTTTGACATGGAAGATAAAAAAATCTGTTTTCAATATAAAATATGATCATTTGTGTCATCCATGCCATCTGACAGTGGATTACACTACCAGTTGAAATGCACAAAATATGATAGATGAGATACAGAGCAGGAAAAATAGTCCATGTGTTTCTCAAGAGTCAATACAAATTTAAGAATATAATAAAAATATCAAGCCAGGTAAGGTTTCTAGGATTCTATTTAGGTACCTCAACAAGTGACCTCATTTTCAAAACTCTGGAACACCCAGTCACTCCCATCCATTTCAGTGGAAGCTGCTGAGTGTTCAAATCTTGTATAATACAGGTTGAACCTCTCTAGTCTTGGACTTTCTGGTCCAGCAACATCCATGGCTGGCCCACTTTTAGTTAACTGAATGTTCACTTATCACGGGTGTGCCCAAGCTTCCTGTGGTCCCATAAGTTTCCCATGGTCCTGTGGTCCTTCCAGCTTTGTTTACAGCCACCAGGCCAGACTCTCAGTGTTCTGTGCTGTGATTTAGCTATAATTTACCTTTCAATGTCTTCAAAGAGCCCAGTAAGCAGTCGAAGTGGTGATGCTGCTTGACAATAGTGACGTCCTGTGGTTTGGCAAATTCTCTGGCTCAACACCAGTCAGGTCTAAAGGGTGCCAGACTAGAGAGGCTTGACCTGTACTAGCAAAATGCATCTCTGTAAGTACGTCCACTGTCTGTTGCCCGTGGCGGTTTTCACATCCTACGCTGAGAGTTTACAATTCGTTGCCTTCCCAAAGGTGTGTTTTGGTAATGAAAACAAGCAGTCCTGTAGCACCTTAAAGACTAACAAATTCATTTATTAGATAATGACCTTCTGTGGGTTAAACCTACTTCTTTCGATTCCTACCCATGAAAGCTCATTACCTAATAAACGAATGTGATGGTCTTTAAGGTGCTACAAGCCTGCTTGTTTTCCGTCAAGCTACAGATTAACACAGCTACCCCCCTGAGACTATTTAGTTAAGGAGTACATTTGATAAAGTCTCTAGCATATAAACATCTTGGGAAATCTTCCAAAAGAATTTTTCCCTGTTGTGGGTACATCTTTCCTGAATAGACATAAAAAAAGCCCCTTGTTCTCAGACATACAGAAGTCTGCACAGAGAAGTTTGAAATTTAAGTTGCTGCAAACTCATTGGTTTTATGTGTGTGTCGGGGAGGGGGGAATCACTATCATGTTGTAATCAATCCTATTCCCACAGTTTGAAGCTGAGTTCATCTTGAAACAGATGAAAGTCCTGGGAATATTTCAAGATGGGAGATGGGGCTTAGGAACTTAAAAGCTGTCTTCCAGCTTTTGATAATGGTTATCATGGTCAGATGATACCAGACTTCTTGGGGTAGTGAAGTGCTGAAAGTGGCTACAAGAGCAAAGTGCAACAAAGACTCCCAGAATTTCTGAACCAGATCGTGTTGACCCATTATAAACAATAGTGGGAATTTATTTTTAACTCTCTAGTGCAGAAAAGGCTATACAAACTGAAGAAGCCAATGTATTCTTAGACTCATTGTTTCACCTGTGGGTTATATTGTCTTCTGTCATAGATCTCTGAAAACCCTTTCATGCTATGGAAGCTCTTCTGATGTTCATTCCAGTGTTGGTCTACACTACATCTTGGTCATGGGTAGCTAGTGATGCACATAGTGTGAAATACCATTCACTCACCAGGTATTTCTTTGAGAAGGATGACCAAGGTGGAGATACAAGTTGGACTGAGAGTCTCAAAGCAATTTATGTGGATTCTCACATACATCTTCCAGTGATTTTAATGGAAGATATGGATCTAAATCCTCCTTAGACTGCTTTAAATATCTCACCTGCAGTGATTAAGGGAACAAATTCTTGTGAAGAGTCTCAGTGGCTCATCCTGAGACTTAAAAGATTTGCCAGAAGTGAAGCTTCTGAAACTTTTTACCTGCGCAGGAGAGAGAGGTTAGTTTTGAGCATAGAGGGTGGCTGTTTCAATGCATGGCTTTGAGTCAAAGCCCAAAATGTCTTGATTTTTCATAAAAATGTGATGGGGGGTGCAGTTTGGCTGTTGGCAAAAAATCTTAATGCACGATGCTATAGACTGTGGCAGGCAAACTCATTGGCCTGATGGTCACGTCTGGGTACAGAAATAATATGGAGGGCCAAGAATGCAGTTGTGGAGGTGGGGAAGGGGACTCATGGCATGTGGCACGAGAGGGCTCTGAAGTGGCAGTACTTGGGAAGCAGCTAAGTCTGGGTAAGGCTTACCTGGTAAACCCCTGAAGAGCTTCCTATCCTCTGACTGAGCCACACAGAGCCCTGGGGAAACTGAGGCAACTTCCCCCTTTGTCTTCACCATCGGTGGGCCTGTTTTCTTTATGAATGTCTGTACGTTTTTAGTTGTTGTTCTCTCTCCCTACCTCTTCCTGCTCATAATTGCATGTTATAGTCCAGATCCACTTAAAGACTGACTTCAGTGCTTAAAGTCTACCCAAAACGTTGCCCAAAACTCAGAACTTCTCAGATGTAGCCGCTCACCTACTTCCTTCACTGTCAATCATTATAATGCTCCCTTTCTATGGTAATGAAGGAATGATTTTAGTAAATCAATAAGTAAATCACCACATTCATTGGTGTCAAAATAATAATGTCCAAAATCTTGGCATATTGAGATAGTTGTTGTGAGATGAGAACAGATTGGGCAGTACGTCTGCATTTTGCAAGTGACACTTCCTCACACTTGAAACAAGACTTTCGCAACCATGGCATCTTCCATAATAGAGATTTGTATGTTTGGTTTTCTGTGTGCCCTACCAAAAGTCTTCTTAAAAATGAAAGACAATCCCTAATTATTTGATTTATTGGTTATTACCTTTCCTCACATTATAGTTGGATATAAAAGAGGAAAGAAGCGGATGAAGTCTGTTAAAAATAATACCTATTAGCTATTTGTGACTTCCAGAAGGTCTTCAGTGACCGCCCTTGCCTGCACAATATGCATCTTACTCATCCTGTTGTTCCTTCAGCCATTGCATGCACTTATTTAGTGTCTTCGTCTTGGCTTCAAGATAAACCTTCCTGGTTTACATGGCTATATGTTTTTCTTCTTTACAGAACTAATAAGATAATAAAGTCTGAGTGATTAGAAGGTAGCTTCTGGAATCTGACAGAAGTTTCATCATATTTTGGGACTGGGCCTGAAACCTGAGGACTTTCATTTTCTTTCTTTTTCTTGCTTTCATATTTTTATGAATCCCTCCCTTCACCCTCAAAAATACAAATGTCATCCAATAATAGCTCAAAAAGGAACGATGCAGGTACTCAGCATATTATGTGAAAAATTTCTCAGATGGAATGATTTCTAAATACTGTAGTATTTAAGACACTTGCTAATGCCTAATAAAAATGAAAGCACATTGATTTCCAGCTCAGAGCTGTTGTATGTTAGGCCAGCTCTGTAAAACTGCGTTAGGTTACAGACAGGATGACCGAAGTTCAGTTCAGATACCGGGTGTTGCTTAGAGTCCCTGTAAGGTGACCTGTAGCCACCCACATCTTTAATTTAGACGGGAAGCAGGAAGAGAGTACCATAAATCTCTCAGGCGATGCTCCGTTCTGATCACACTAGTTACTACAGTAGTCCCTTGAGTTATGTGAGGATTGTGTTCCCACGTACCTTCGCATAACTCAAATTTCATGTAAGTCGGGGGGGGTGGCTTTCTTCCCTGGTGGAACGCATGTTCTGCAGCTGGGGAAGCAGCAGGAGCACCTGGAGCTCCTTTGGAAAGATAAGTCCTGGGGTTGTGGGGGCAGTTGAGGAAGGTTAAGCCTGGAGGTGGGTTGGGGCTGCGGGGGGTGAAGAGGGTAGAGATGAGTCAGGGCCGTGTGGCCCTGCGCTGGGGGGGTGAGCCAGAACTGCACATTTTGGGGGGTGAGCTGGAGCCGCACACAGAGGGAGGGTGAACAGGAGCTGTGCAGGGGGAGGGGGGTTAAATGGGGCTGGGGAGGGCGTTGAACCAGTGCCACATGGGCGGGGGGGGCTGAACCATGGCCATGTGGGGCTGGGGGACATTGAGCCAAGGCCAGGGAGATTTTGAGTTATGCTTAACTGGTGTTAATGCAAGTTAAGTGCAACTGGAAATTGCGCATTTAGAGGGATTACTGTATAATGGTCAAGAGGCAGTACAGCATGCTAAGTCTCACAGCCACAAAGGCCATGCTGTAATCTGAAGAGCCATGGGCACTTTATTTTATAACAACTAGCAGGACCTGCCCCTTTGTGGTAGCTACAACTGAAGTACTTATTTGTGCAGGTTGTTTCTAATATGTAGGCCAATGTGTATCCTGGGGTGGTTTCAATCACATTCTCTTTTGCCCCATACACAAACACTACATCAATCTTTCGTCCAAGCACTCATTACATCTGAATCACTTCAATGTACGTAACATGTCAGGTAAGCACCATCTGAGACTTAAGGTGTTCATTCCACCTTGGGAGGGCCAAACTAAAACAGGAAAGGCTGGGCAGACACTCAGCTATCAGGCATGCCCCATGCCTGCCTCTGCCAGTGGGCTAAGGTCCCTACCCTGCCCCACAACAAGTTCCTTCCTAGTTCCCCAGTATCTTCCTGCAGGAGGAACCCTCCCTCGGCTTCCAGGGACACTGCCAGTGGAAACAGCCCGGCTGTGTCAGACGGGCTGCCGTGTCCCTTAGCCGAGGAGCCTCTGCTCCTTTCTGTGGCATTGGGTCCGTCCCCCACAGCGCCCTGCTCAGGCCCAGTCAGGAAAGGACTGTGCCTGCCCCTGCCCCATCACCACTCCTGGCACTGGAGCACACCAGAGCCCTCCACCTAT
Organism: Carettochelys insculpta; assembly: GCF_033958435.1. NCBI lineage: Eukaryota > Metazoa > Chordata > Testudines > Carettochelyidae > Carettochelys > Carettochelys insculpta. The sequence continues at coordinate 125,280,456 of NC_134140.1, read as the reverse complement.
GGTGAAGGAAGAGGGGTCACCCACTGACACCTGCTTCCCAGTGGGGTGGTGGTGCCTCTTCCCTGGACAGGTCAGTATCCCTGGGGTTCAGCAAGAGGGCAGGGAGATGCTGACTGCTCCAGGGAAAGGTGCAGGGCAGAGAGCCCAGCCAAGGCAGGGTGACTGCCCCCTTGACCCCAACCTCCCCTCACCAACTCTGGACTGCGCGCTGCCTGTACCTCCCAGCAGGCTGTGCAGTGCCCCTGACTTGTTCCTCACTCAGTGCCGCTCATTCTGCTCCCCACCTAAAATGGTGGCTTCAACCTGCAAGAGAAATTTCTCACGAGCCCATCAATCAAGAGACTACAGTGGGATGGACAGATGGATTGACAGACTACTCTCTTTTCATAATATAGATGATTAGTCTGCAACACTCAGTTGGGCAAAATTTGGCTGCTTCTGATTTACAGAGAAGATGACTGGGAATGAGTTAAAGAAAGCAATCCTCAGGGATTTGATTCAAATCCAGCCCCAGATTCCAGGCTGCTCAGCAGCCTAAGTGAAACTGATTGTCTTTCAGTCTCCACGCTGTTCTTCCTGGAAAACAAAGTCCACATCCCAAACTCACACTCATGACTGATACAAAGTGGCAACCATGTTGGCGGATTCCAGTAGAGAAGTAACTTTTTTAGAAGTCGAGAACTAAAACCAAAGTATTTCCTCCTTTCTTGATATGGTTCTTCCAGAGTCTATAGTAGAGCAATGGCAATAAAGCTTGCACTGGTTATGCCCATGCAGTGAAAACAGCGAGCGCCTGTTCCCCTGAATCACCAGATTTGTTGATTCAGCAAAAATGACCAATCAGTTCAAGTTTATAGGCTCTGCTTCTCCACTGTACCTTGTGTGGTCATTTATATTTGTGAGAAGTGGGTATAACACAGTAGTAAATCAGAATGGTAGCATTTCCTATCACTTTGCATTGGAATTTTGCCAAACTGAGGCTATGTCTATACTACCATGGAAGACTGACCCACTCAGGGTCAATCTTCCAGGATTCAGCTTCACACATCTAGTAGAGACGAGCAAAATTGAGCCCTCAGAGGGTTGCAGTCAACCCCTGTACTCCTCCCAACACATGAGAAGTAAGGGATGTTGATGAGAGAAACTCTCCCATCAGCCTTCCCCAGTATAGACAGCCAAGTTAGCCGAGCATGGATGCATCAATTTAGCTGCGGAATTGCCATAGTTGGAATTGCATATCTGTGGTTGACTGACTTTGCCTAACGTAGACATAGCCTGAGTCAGAACTATGGGCCATCTAGTCAAGCATCCAGTCTTTGACTGTGATTGGCACTTTGCATGCACTTTAACCTGGTGCAGATATCTTTGCAATGGAGTGGGACAGTCAGATCCAGTCACTGTAAATATATAAATCCAGGCATGGTTGTCATATAAAGGTTGTATCAGCACATGCTGGAGGAATTTGCATTATTCGTGAGTAGTGAGACTGCGAGTGAGCTACGAAGGTCATACCAAACAAGTGCCAGTGAGACTTCTATAATCACATCACCTTATAGTCTCTACCTCCCCTGTATCTTACAAAAAAGTATCTGAGAATAGGTTGGGGTTTCAAAAACATGGACGGACTCAGTTTTTTGTCCCCTTCCTCCACCTCCCAGTACAGGCTTTACAAATTTAGCTCTGCTCAATTTCATCCCAGTGCGCCTAGTGATACGCCCTTGTACCACTGTAAACAATCCAAACTTGACTCTCAGAAGTGCTGAGCACCTTAATTAGGTCCTCCCTCTTGTTACTTGGTTGAAGTAAACAGGGGCAATCGAAGAGGCAGAGCCATCAGGGGAGGTGGAGCAGCTTGTGGCAAGCGGGGGATCAGGAGTCAGTGGAGTGAGCAGTGAGTAGGATCAAAGGGTTACATCACCAACAGGAGCTCTGCAAACCTTTTGATCTTAGAACTGCTGCAGCGTGCCACTTCAGATGTTACATAAAATGAAGCCTAAAGCCAAACTCTGTGGCACCCCACTGGACACCTCCCATCCCTTAATAATGATACACTAGCATTTCTCTCTATCCTTTGTTTGCATAACAAGGTGCCTTGTGCAGAGGGCACAACTGCCAACATGTCTGCTGATTCTCACTGCCCTGATTTGCTGGCGCCAGGGTAGGATTTTGACCCACTGTTTGGATTTGTGTGCTTTATTATTTCTTTTCAGAATGGAAACCTGCCACAGGTGTGCTAGATGTGACAGAGGAGTCTGATGTTTTCAAAGCTGTCATATAAAGCAAACCTAGCAACTTTCTAGAACACTTACTAAGTAAACTAGGTCATCTACAAGTCTCCTCCACTTCACTCTGTCTCGGGACAAAACTTCTAGTTCTTCCAAGTGACAAAGCAAAGGACAGATACATCTGACAGCTCCTTTGGGGTTAGGAAATCAGCAGAACTTTTTTTTTTTTAAGTACCATTAGTTATCAGTAAGGCCTTATTTCTGATGCCGTTGTGTTATTCTTTGTGCTTGTTGGCCGCCCAATAGCTTTGTGATCTGCTGGTGTGATGGGCTAAAATACACATCTAGCATTCCAGTAGCAATAGAGGGAGCTATTGAGTGAAATTCTAGCTCCATTGAAGTCAGTGGTAATTTTGCAATTGATCTCAGGGTTTCATGGAATGCCCTGGAATGTTTCCATGGTTGCCATGGGAAATCCAGAGAAGCGCTTCTGATCGGTGCTGTCCAGGGTGGAATACTACTGCACTCTCTTCCCTACTCAGGCATATGTCCTTTGGGCTGATAAAATGGTCATCTGTGAAAGCTTTCCATAAGCCTGTGTGACACTTCCCCAGGTGTCCCCAGCTGAAGTACAGGACTACAGCTAACACCACAAGAATATCTAGTTACCAAAGGCCAAGCTGAAATGGTTTCAGTGGTTGGCCAAGCTGAAATGGTTTCAGCGGTTGGCTACGCACCCTCTCACTTTCTGCAATCTCAAGGACAATGAAGCGTCAAATTGTAGACCAGCTTCTGAGATCCATCATCAGCTCCTCCCTCCACCGGCAACCAGACCAGTCATGAGTACAGTACTAGACTTGGCAAACAAAGTAACAAAATCCAGATTTGTAACTGCCTCCTTGGCAAGTGTGTTGGGAGAGGGGAAAGAAGCCTGTAATCCTATTCCACCACCCAGTGAGATCCAGGCATAATGTGACCCTGCAGCCCAGATTTTCATTTACACCAGTGCATCACACTGACTTCAGTGGAATCGCTCCTGATTCAAACCATTTTGAGAGGAGCATTGGGCCATACCCTTTGGCTACCGCTCAAAATGTAGTTTTGTTGCTCTTGATGCCGATATACCATCAGTATGCGATGTGAATAGTTACACTGCACATAAACTATTTAGCGAATTGAACTCCCTTCATTTTCTAATGCACTGTTACGAATCCCACTGTCACATGGCAATCTTTTGGTGAATGTACGTATTGCAATCAAGGCAGCTTAAAGGTTAAAAAAGCCCAACCCAGCCTCTTAAAATGCTGTACTTCACAAAAGTAGTACATTCGTGTGTAACTAGGGGGCCTGTTATAAACCAGCGGTTGGCATCAGCTCAGACATATGTGCTCCATTACACAGTGTCATGTCCTGCTGAGACATTGACCTTTCTTGCTGAAAAGGCCGACAGGCCAAATCTAATCTAAGTACAGTGCGTCTTTGTCACATTTGGCAAGTACAATTCCCCACCCCCATCCTCCATTAAAGTGATTAACGGACCAACAGGCCAAATTTAATCTAAGTACATTGTGTCTTTGTCACATTTGGCAAGTACCGTTCCCCCCGCCCCCATTAAAGTGATTAATGCTATGAATCATAGAATCATAGAATCCTAGCACTGGAAGGGACCTCAGGAGGTCATTGAATCCAGCCTCCTGCCCAAAGCAGGACCAAACCCAACTAAATCATCTCAGCCAGGACTTGGTCAGGATGGGACTTAAAAACCTGTAGGGATGGTGAGTCCACCACCTGCCTAGGCAATGCATTCCAGTGCTTCACCACCCTCCTGGTGAAATAGTTTTTCCTAATATCCAAACTACACCTCCCCCACTGTAACTTGAGACCATTGCTCCTTGAACTGCCATCCCTCACTGCTGAGAAGAGCCTCTCTCCATCCTCTTTAGAACCCCCTTTCAGAAAGCTAAAGTCTGCTATCAAATCTCCCCTCACTCTTCTCTTCTGCAGACTAAATAAGCCCAGATCCCTCAGCCTCTCCTCACAGGTCATTTGCTCCAGCACCCTAATCATTACTATGACACTACTGGGGGGCAGAAATCACTTGTCATTTGTCTAGTGTAAACAGGGATGTTTTGGTTTTCCTTTCCATTTCTTTTGCCCTTTGTTGCTCTACATCTCCCCCATCAGCACCTCTTCTTTTGCTGCCCAACCATGGAAGGCCAGTTGTTAAGTTATAAGGAGGGGATGTGAAGCTGGATAGCTCGCATTGCAGATTCATGGAACCACAAAATGGAAAAAGCTGCCAAGCCATCATTGCTTATAATTAGCTTTGGAATGAATGTCCAGTCTTCCACGTGGAATAGTTTGATCTTGGTGTATATGTGGTAGAGAGGGAATACTACAGAACTGAATCAAGGAACTGATCCTTGTTTGAGGAAATAACTCACAAGAGTATGATCTAAGCCAGTGAGATGGGAGATGTGGCACAAGCCCTTTTTTACACTTTGCTTTGCTTTACTTTATGTATATAGCAAAGACTGATTAATTGATTGCTCAAATTATTCTGTTTTGATTTTGTATTTGACACATTAGAATTGTGATTTTTTTTCCTCTTGCTTATAATTTAGCACTGACACACACAAGGCATGTGACAAAGGAGCCTGCAAGCATAATAACCCAATTTGAATATTAACAATAGAATCACTCAAGTATTTGAAACGTACAGGTTTTTGATAATGATTTTTTTCTGAGATGCTTATGCTCAGTATTCAGTCAAAAAGAGCTGGACAGCAGCTAAAATACTACTAACATTTCATGAATACAAGAAGAAAGCAACATTTTAATAATAAAGTTACTCCACATTGGTGGAAACTCATGTGGAGAGAAGTCCATGAAACTCACTGTGGAGTTTCACTACCTTCAGTGTGGCCGTTCATGGAATAGGGAACTGCTTTGCATGAGGAAGGAGGTCTGAATCAGACCCTTAATTTGAAAGTATGACATCTACTAAAACACTAGCATTTATGTTTTATATTTTCACAGCTTTTACAACTGGGATAGAAATGTCAGCACTTCAAATTCCAGCCCCAATTACCAAGTGATTGCAGAAAATGCATGTGGAATACTCTTCAAGAACAAATGTGATAGGAAAATAATAAACGTGGATCCCAAGGTAAAACCCTTTTTTTCAAGTGTTCAGAGTCTCCATTATGCCTGGCTCTTTGATCCCCACACTCTGTTTGTAGCCCTGTTATAAACTGATTATTTCTCAGTAGGCACCTTACGTTTCAGGCTCCCACGCATGCCACCCCCTGGCTAGCACACCTGGCCTCTAGGTCCCATAAGGGTAACCTCTGCTCATTCTGTGTTTAACTGCAATGAAAACACAAACCATTTGCTAAGACTGAAGGGACTGTGCAGCTCATGCCAGCCTGACAGCAGGAGGGTGTGGGGAGAGGATCTAAAGATTCTCTCACACTCACATGCACCTGCTTTTTACGGCAAATGAGACAATTAGTTTGGCACGTGAAGCCCTTTAACCTTCCCTGGTGTCTAAAGGCTGGGGTACTGCAATAAATCATAGGCAAAAATTGACTGCATTTGCCTAGGAATGCTAAAGCCTGCTGTCTGCTAGAATTTTCAGCCCCTTCCTCGTGGGGCGCACTCTTGTTGTCGCTGAGGTAGCTGTATGTTGCCCACAAGTACCACTATGTCTTCATGGGACATGTAGCAGGCAAGACCCCGACCCAGTCCTTTCTGTCTCAGGCACTTCAGGAGCACAGGAGCTGAAACAAGGTTCTGCTGCACCGAGTGAGAACTGTGCAGGTACTGTGGCCCAGCTGTCCTCTCACTGGGGCCTGCTTCCCCAACTCCCCGCCAGAGCCTGAAAAGCTGGTATTGGGCAGGAGCCTGGGACTCTATTAATCTACAAAGGAGTCAGGGAGATCTGCTCCCTCCTGCTCCCATACACTAAATACAGAAGACCCCCAGTTTTCAGGAGAGACCTGTCCACTTCCAGAATGAAAGATGACCCGTTCCCAATTTGCCACCCACTCCACCACCAAAAGTGACCTGCCAACCCTCCCAGCATTCCTCCAGTCAGATGCTGCCAAGAGAATCTCAGGGCAGGTCTCTCACCTGCTTCCTCACTCTGCTACGTTCAAGTGAAAAAGCCACCAAGAGGAATCATAGAATCATAGAACAATAGATCTGGAAGAGACCTAAAAAAGTCATCAAGTCCAGCCCCCCGCCCTAGGCAGGACCAAACCCATCAGATCAGCCCAGCCAGGGCTTTGTTGAGCTGAGACTTAAACACTTCCAGGGTTGTAGACTCTACTACTTCCCTGGGTAGACCATTCCAATGCTTCACCACCCTCCTAGTGAAAGTTTTTCCTAATGTTCAACCTGGACCTTCCCAGCCGCAACTTGAGACCATTGTTCCGTGTTCTGCCATCCGTGACCACTGTGAACAGCCTCTCTCTGTCCTCTTTGCAGCCTCCCTTCAGAAAGTTGAAGGCTGTTATCAAGTCCCCCCTCAGTCTTCTCTTCTGCAGACTAAACAGTCCCAATTCCCTCAGCCTTTCTTCATAAGTCATATGCTCCAGGCCCCTAATTATTTTGGTCACCCTCCGCTGGACCCTCACCAGTGTATCCGCATCCTTCCTATAAGCGGGGGCCCAGAACTGGACACAGTACTCCAGATGCAGCCTCACCAAAGCCGAATAAAGAGGAATAATCACTTCTCTGTATCTACTGGCAATGCTCCTATTGAGGCAACCTAATATGCCATTAGCCTTCTTGGCTACAATGGCACACTGTTGACTCATGTCCAGCTTCTCGTCCACTACAACTCCCAGATTCTTTTCTGCAGAGTGGAGGCCGAGTGAAGTGTTGAGGAAGGGGAATCAGTAAATTGAGAGGTACTGCAAGCCAAAGGTGAGAGGGATTGGGAGAACTGACGGATTTGAGCCTGGGAGGAAAACAGGATTATGGAAGAGACAGATGGATTTTAGTGAGGAGAAGGAGAAGGTATTTTATTCAGAGACTGTCACATGCATCTGCAGAAGGGTGGAAAATTGTTGTAGGGAACCATTTGCTAAAATTTCGACTTCACATCATTTGCATGGTTACCAACTCTCCAGGACTGGCCTGGAGTCTCCTGGAATTGGCATCAATCTCCTAATGACTATTGAAAGTCATCCTGGAGGTAGTAATATGATATTGTCAGAAAAATGACATAATACCACTTTGGGGAAAAAAAATTTCTCAGACTCGTATCAGTCAGAGTTGGCAACCCTAATCACTTGGCTGACAAGCACACATTTGATACTATGTAAAATTTATAGTTTCCATTTTGAAATGTGCCCATGAGTAGATAAAAACTGTGAATTACCTTCAGAACGGGAGTGGAAACATAGAACAATTATAAAATCCCAGCTCCTCATTGGGCAATCCATCGGCGCTATGTCCACAAAGAACTGTGAGCTGAATTACAGACTAATGATTTGCCAGCATTTTTTCTGGTAATAAACTAAAACAAAATTCCTTTTCAGAAGCACATGGAGAGCACCCTACGTCTTTGCTAAAAGATCATGCAAGCACCTCTGAAAATCAGGTCACTCATCTCAGTAGCTTTGCAGAACTTTTTACTGCCTGTCTTCAGCGCCCAAGTTGAAAAAATTTAGCCCAGAGGTTCTATGTAAAATCTCAAATCCAAATGCTTCCAGATTTGTCCTCACTGTGCAGCTTAATGCAAAATGCATCTCACTTCAACTGTCATAGCACTGTGTGCAGCATAGAAATAAAGGCAAACTCAGAAATGTGTACTTGTCCATTTTGCTACCAGATATACACAATGGAATCAGCGTGTGTAGGTCTGTGCTTAAAGAACTAAGACTTTGTTTACATCCTTTGGCTGGATGTTTGGTTCATGTCACCAGACAGGCAGATGACAATGAAAAGTTCTGATCAACCTGAAAAATATAAAATCCAGGATGTAAATAGCTGAGTATATGGTGTATGAAAGAGGGAGGTGTCAGGGATAAAAATTCCTAAGAGAAAAAACCTTCCATAAAATATGCTGGCCTTGAAGAAGGTTGATGTTATTAAAGTAGTGTAAGGGTTCGACCCCAGTTTAAATACATCTATTACACCATCCCACACTCATGAGAAGTATGTCAGTGTGTGCTCCCTCTGGTGGATATAGGACAGGCACATGCACATAGTAAAATGTCTTTGTCCTGGCACAGAAGTGTTTACAATTGGTCCAAACCCAGGAAGATGCTGACATTTGGGTAAGTCTATGTCTCAGGGAAACTGAGAGCTGAATTTATTGCAATGAGTGAAGACAGTTTTATAGACAATATGTAATAGTCAATAAGCAATATATAATATAAAGTCTCTGCAGTATAAAATAAGAATGGCATAAGCACATTAGAGATGGCTTTTGCATTAATAATGCATCTGATCCTACGCTCACTAAGGGCTGTGGTGGAAGCAGCATTGGGTTCCTTGGTCTCTAAAATTTAGTAGCTACTTAAAAATCATTATGTCAAACAGTTGTTGAAAACCTAAATATAAAGGGGGACAAAATCATTCACATGCCATTGTTGGATTTCATAGCCATTAAAATGTCCCAAATCCTATGCTAGTGTTATGTCAATAGTGGACAACCAGGGCAGTCACAAAACTAAGGGCTGGGATTTTCAGAAGGGCCGAAGGGAGTTAGACATTTAAAGGCAAAGTGAATTGGGCATTTAGGGTTAGGCCCCGCCCTGGCCAAACCTATCAAATCAGACCAGATGTGATCTACACTTGTCCTTGTTGGAAATGGCTAGATACAAAGAGCAAAGTAACAGAAAGTCTCACCCACTGAACCTGGACAGTGATAAGAGAAAACAAGCTTGCTGTCAAAATTCAATACAGGGCTCCTGGTTTATTTGGTCAATAAGGTCAGTTAGATGAGTAAAGGTAAGTCAGCAGGAGCATGCAACCAACAGAGGTTTTACATTTAAATTATAAAGAACTTGGCAAAACTGATTGACCAAGTGGAAGCACCTACTTCTTTTCCCAGAAGTGCAGCATGTACTGTCCATGGGCAGGCAGCTGAGCTCTTCATAGTTACAATGGGGCATGACTTCACAAACCCTCCCCTCAAACAATTATGCTGGGTCCTCATTCTTTGCAGCATCCCTCTTACCCTCTTTGTTTGAAAATGTGTCCTTTGACTTGTTCCAGTCTCCCTCCTAGACCAAAAGCCTGTCCTTTCTTTTCCTGCCTCTCTTCTTCTAGAGTAGCATCGGCCTTCTCTCAATCATTCCATGTCTGGAGCCAAATTTTGCCTCATATACACCTAGACAACCCTCTGCAATTCACTGGGCTTGCACGGCTATAAATGAGGATAGAATCTGGTGCAGTGTCACTGGTGAGGCAAAAGTGCCCTTCACAGCTCCTCCCATCTGAAACATCCAACTTTCATGTATGTCTCAGCTTCATCAACTCTCCATTTCATTTCAGATTTCAGCAGAAAACATTTTTCTCCTGTCTGCTCCCTTTTCTCTGACTTGGTCCGCTCTCAGCAATATAGTTCTGAGGGTTACAAAAGTTTGTATCGTGTTTTAAAACTTTTAAAAAATATACTGTAAACCATAAACTTACACAGGAGTGCCCATTTTGAGCATAGTTGAAGGCTATTTAAACTTTTGCATGTATTATTTTCTTTCATTTTGGAAGAGGAATGGATTATAGACCTATAAACAGAATCCTCTGCAATGAATTCACAATATTCGTCTGATCCTGATTGCCATTTTTTTAAAACTTTACATCTTAGCCCATGGGCTGTAGATTGAATATGAAAAACACACCCATGCTTTGGTTCCTCTCAAAGCCAACGTGCAGTAAGCTGGGCAATAATTTGTTTGGGTTTGTACAGAACAGATCTAGGATGAGGGTTACTTTGAAGTGCTTCCCGTGGAAGATGGTTGTATATGAATAGTAACAGTACAAAATATCAAATTATATGCATTTGAAAATGAGCACACTGGTTTGTTAGACATTCAAAAATGCATACCTAAAAAATGTGTTTGGTTGCATTGAAAGTGGGCCATTGATCTAACATCCTGCAGCTGGTGAACATCTGTAACAAATAACCAGACATTTTATTTCAATGTGAAAGATACTTGCACGCAGAGTGCTACACCAACTAACATTTTTGTTCATTTGCAATTTTTAAAATGTAAACAGCACAGAAATGTGTACTATGCATTTGTATTTTGCAGGATATAGAGTATGTGCATATAACACTCCCCAGCAATTATATGTCTCTCCATTTGTCTTGGTTTTTTTAATAACACTAAGGGCTTGTCTATACTAGCCCCCTTCTTCAAAGGGGGTATATAAATGGACCTGAGCAGGGAGTAGCAATGAGGTGCTGAGATGCATATGCAGTACCTAATTAAGCTAATTCTCACCACAGGAACTTCAAAGTTAGCAACTTTGAAGCACCAGCAAGCTTTGTAGCCACTGGCACTTTGAAGTACCTACACAGCTTCCAAGTGTCCTTACTCCCAAAACTTTTTGGCTGTGTCTACACTACAGCTGCGTCTACACGTGCACGCTACTTCGAAGTAGCGGCAGTAACTTCGAAATAGTGCCCGTCGCGGCTACACGTGTTGGGCGCTATTTCGAAGTTGAAATCGATGTTAGGCGGCGAGACGTCGAAGTCGCTAACCCCATGAGGGGATGGGAATAGCGCCCTACTTCGACGTTCAACATCGAAGTAGGGACGTGTAGACGATCCGCGTCCCGCAACATCGAAATAGCGGGGTCCTCCATGGCAGCCATCAGCTGGGGGGTTGAGAGATACTCTCTCTCCAGCCCTTGCGGGGCTCTGTGGTCACCGTGTGCAGCAGCCCTTAGCCCAGGGCTTCTGGCTGCTGCTGCTGCAGCTGGGGGTCCGTGCTGCATATACAGGGTCTGCAACTAGTTGTTGGCTCTGTGTATCTTGCACTGTTTAATGAAAGTGTGTCTGGGAGGGGCCCTTTAAGGGAGCGACTTGCTGTTGAGTCCGCCCCGTGACCCTGTCTGCAGCTGTGCCTGGCTCCCTTATTTCGATGTGTGCTACTTTGGCGTGTAGACGTTCCCTCGCTGCGCCTATTTCGATGTTGGGCTGAGCAACGTCGAAGTTGAACATCGACGTTGCCAGCCCTGGAGGACGTGTAGACGTTATTCATCGAAATAGGCTATTTCGATGTCGCTACTTCGAAATTAGCTATTTCGATGTAGCGTGCACGTGTAGACGTAGCCTACAAAAATAACTTCAAATTTGCTTACGTCAAAGTACAACTTCCAAGTAAGCAACTTCAAAGCTGAGAATCTACACACCCCCTCCTTTGAAGTTAAACTTCATTCCCGGGAATGGACTAAGGACTTCAAAGTTGGGCTCCCTTCTTCGACGTTGACTTCAAAGTAAGGGAAAATGGGCGTAGACTCTCTGCTGGCTACTTCGAAGTAGTGCCTAACTTCAAAGTTAGTTCCTAGTGTAGACGCACCCTCTGGAAGTAAGGGCACTTCGATGTTGCACGGGTACTTCAAAGTGCCTGCAGCTACATGGCTTGCCGGTGCTTCAAAGTTGCTAACTTCGAAGTTCCTGCAGTGAGAATTAGCCTAATGAGGTGCTGCATATGCATCACAGCACCTCATTGCTGTTCCCCACTCGGGCATGTTTACAAGCCCTAAGGGATTTCAAAAACACTTGGTATTGTCCTCAGTCTGCTATCACTGAAATCAAAAGGAGTTTTAACATTGATTTTAGTCTGAACAAAGTTAAGCCAATGCTAGGTGCTTTCTACAACTGGACTCTGATCAGTTAATTGCATGTGTGTCTTTTCTTTTAGCTAGTCATCCTTGGAGCCCTAAATAAGTCAGTGACATTTATTCACTAGCTTCTGGACATTAATCTGCATTGACAAGAATCCATATCTAACATAGGCAGAGTTGATAGGTTCCATATCTCAGGGAAGTAGGAAAGAAATACATGTAAAACTCATAGCTTACTTCTTTTTTTTTTCATCTTTCCTGACAGTTGGGTTAACTATAATACTCTGTGTCTCAGGTTTACCCAGGAGACAGCACAACTCGGATCCCTATAGAGACAGATCTCTACCTCCAAGTAGTCATCTATGACCATATCCTCAGAAGAAAGACCTGAGCACCAGGTCACTTGCTCTTCTCTCAAGCATCTGTTTACCAGCTTTTATTCTGGATGCAAATAAATAAATAAATAAATCAGTTGGAAGAAATCTTTACCATGTGTGGAACTGGTCTTCCAATGAAATGGGATAGTGACTGTTGGTCTGACTTAGGGTCACTTTGTGACAAGCTGCGTCGAGGATGCTGCATGGAAAAAAGACCCAACTTCACCATGTTTCTGGGCAGTTGTGGGGTCCCATCGCAGCCCCTGCACTCATCATACCACAAGTGGTGCCCTTTGTTGGTGCCCTTTGGGCACTTGACACCGTCAAGGCAATTGGAGTGAAGAGGTGAAGTCATGGCCCTCACTCCATCCCCTCCCCCTTCATTTCGATGAAATACCAGAGTCGACATCTAAAGAATTGGCAGGTGATTTAGCAGGTCTTCATTAGACCTGCTAAATCAAACCCCAGTGGATCAATCATCACAGCAACAATCCTGGCTGTAGTGGAGACACATCCGGGGTGATCACACTACAGGAGATAGCACTGGGTGTGAAGAAATTTGCACCACTGCTGTGGCTGCAAGTGTCTCCTAGTGGACCATTTTCTATTCCTTCCTGCTCACAGTGGCTCCAGTAAAGCTGTCCCACAACAGCAACTCTCTGATATGAAGCTGTAAGTTCAGGCAACAGCCCAATGCCTCATCCTGCTCTCCTTTATTCCTGTGCAAGCATGAACCCGGCTTTAGACCTATAATGGATATCTCCATCTCAAGCTGCTTGCGACCATGCACTGAGGGGACAATGGGGAGGGGAAGCAACAAACTGTACAGCAAAAAAAACAAGTAGAAAACAAATAAAAATGGATGGAGGAAAAAAAAACAGATTTAATGTGGGTAAGTGTAAGGTAATGCACATTGGGAAAAATAACCCCAGTTATACATACAATATGATGGCGGCAAATTTAGCTACAACAGATCAGGAAAGGGATCTTGGAATTATAGTGGATAGTTCTCTGAAAACATCCACACAGTGTGCAGCAGCAGTCAGTAAAGCAAATAGGATGTTAGGAATAATTAAAAAAGGGATAGAAAATAAGACAAAGAATATCTTACTTCCCCTATATAAAACTATCATACGCCCACATCTTAGCCGTGTCTACACATGCATGCTACTTCGAAGTAGCGGCACTAACTTCGAAATAGCGCCTGTCACGGCTACATGTGTTGGGCGCTATTTCGATGTGAACATTGACGTTAGGCGGTGAGACGTCGAAGCCGCTAACCCCATGAGGGGATGGGAATAGCGCCCTAATTCGAAGTTGAACATTGAAGTAGGGCACGTGTAGACGATCCGCGTCCTGCAACATCGAAATAGTGGGGTCCGCCATGGTGGCCATCAGCTGAGGGGTTGAGAGACGCTCTCTCTCCAGCCCCTGCGGGGCTCTATGGTCACCGTGTGCAGCAGCCCTTAGCCCAGGGCTTCTGGCTGCTGCTGCTGCAGCTGGGGATCCATGCTGCATGCACAGGGTCTGCAACCAGTTGTCGGCTCTGGGGATCTTGTGTTGTTTAGTGCAACTGTGTCTGGGAGGGGCCCTTTAAGGGAGCAGCTTGCTGTTGAGTCCGCCCTGTGACCCTGTCTGCAGCTGTGCCTGGCACCCTTATTTCGATGTGTGCTACTTTGGCGTGTAGACGTTCCCTCGCAGTGCCTATTTCGATATGCTGCTGCGCAACGTCGATGTTGAACATCGACGTTGCCAGCCCTGGAGGACGTGTAGACGTTATTCATCGAAATAGCCTATTTCGATGTCGCTACATCGAAATAAGCTACTTCGATGTAGGCTTCACGTGTAGACGTAGCTCTTGAGTACTGAGTGCAGATGTGGTCTCCTCACCTCAAAAAAGATATATTGGCATTAGAAAAGGTTCAGAAAAGGGCAACTAAAATGATTAAGGGTTTGGAACAGGTCCCATAAGAGGAGAGGCTAGAGAGACTGGGACTTTTCAGACTAGAAAAGAGGAGACTGAGGGGTGATATGATAGAGGTATATGAAATCATGAATGGTGTGGAGAAAGTGAATACAGAAAAGTTATTTACTTGTTCCCATAATATAAGAACTAGAGGACACCAAATGAAATTAATGGGTAGCAGGTTCAAAACTAATAAAAGAAAGTTTTTCTTCACACAGTGCACAGTCAACCTGTGGAACTCCTTGCCAGAGGATGCTGTGAAGGCCAGCACTCTAACAGAGTTTAAAAAAGAGCTCGATAAATATTTGGAGGTTAGGTCCATAGATGGCTATTGGCAAGGGGTAAGGTATGGTGCCTAGCCTTTTGTCAAAGGCAGGAGATGGATGGCAGGAGACAAATCACTTGATCATTGTCTTCGGTTCACCTCCTCTGGGGCACCAGGCATTGGCTACTGTCGGCAGACAGGATACTGGGCTAGATGGACCTTTGGTCGGACCCGGTACGGTCATTCTTATGGAGGGTGGAGGAAGTAGGATTTTTCTGCTTTTGTTTTTTCTGTTCCCCCCAAATCCAAATCTATTTTCCCCTTAACTTTGTAGGTTCAAAGTCAGGCTCATGTTTGTACTGACAGGTCAGACAGGATTACCAAACTGGGGGTTTCTGTGGCTCTGTTGAAAGGACAGGAAAATAGACAAGAAAAAAAAGGGCTATTTCAGTTGTGCCAGGGCTTACCATGAGGTGGACACCTACCTCTCAATGCATTACAAGCATGCTGCCACTGGACAAGGCTGAGAACCTCTCCTTTCGCAATTTGTGTTTGAAAAGGCCCTTTACTGAATGGAAGAGATTGTGTTCCAGCAATTACAACGTGGATGTTCATACTTTCTTCAAAGCTTCAATAATGCAAGACTTACAAGACAGTTTTCTGTCCAATAAAATTGTCCATGTTGTGAAGTTCTGCTGCTTCCAGGTATAACAAAATGTCTTATTCTAACAGCTTGCTTTTATAGGCAGGTTTCTTCCCAAAGCACTGTACAAACTTCACAGCATGTTTGGATCACTTGATTTACCACTGCAATGGCCAGCCTGGGTGAAACCTATCTATGCATAGCAGCTTTACACAATATATTAGAGCCATTTTATTGCTGCAGTATATTTCACATAAGCAACATACATGAACTTATTAAGACCCTGTGAAATATTTTTCGTATGATATTTCAAGTTTGATCATAACATTTTTCAGGCTTTTTTTCAATATTTATCACAAGTGGAGCACATTTGATTTGCTGTGTATCTTGTTCATCGAGGTACAAAATTTGGATGAATTACAGCTGATATGAAAGTTTTGCAAAATGATATTACTGGGCTATTGGTAATTTTAGAATAAAAAAATCTGTGGTCGATGTGACAGATACTGCAATTGCATGCAATATCTTTGGAGATTATGTTATATTCAATTTATGTATCACTGTGGGCCAGAGATTTTATGCAGTGTCTGGGGGAGGATACCCTAGTTACTCCACAAACCAAAAATCATGGGAGGTGATTAAGGTAAATATTCCAGTAACAAACACTTCCAGAGAGCGGGGAGGTTTGTATATTCTGGTTCAAATTGGATTTTTCTTACCCCACAGGCAAAGATAAACAAATGGTGCATTTAAACTGACTCAAGACCGTCTTTCTGACCCAGCAAATGGGAGGGAAGGGTCCTGTCCAGTGAAGCCTCCAACTCTTAAAGAAAGTTTGAAAGCTGCTGGCCTAGAAAGATGCCATAAGATTGACGAGCGACTCCTGACATGTTTAATACATGTTTAAAGTTGTTTGTTGTTTTTAACAACAATTATGCTTTTACCTTAAGCATAAAGATGTTTGCTTGGAAAGAGCTGAACAAAAAGACACTGGCAATACACTGTGTGTAGCCTTTGGGATGGGAAGAGAGCACGAGTCACAGGGGCTGACCATTATGCAGACCGGCTTGCTGGGAAAATCAGAGTGTAAGGCAGGGGACTGTGCAGCCTTTAAACCTCTGATGAAAAGGAGGTAGGACAAGGATACCTACCCAGAGACAGGTAATGTTTGGAGACCTGAAACCTCACGGGGTGCTCCTGGAATGGATCCCAGAGGGATAGCTGGATTCTTTGCTCACACATACTGGTATAAATCAAAACTAACCCACTGGCATCAATGTAGTTACATTGGTGTACTGATACTGCATCCACAGGAAGCCAGAGAAGAGGATAACCCAGCACTGAAGGCTGATGAATGGGACATTGGACAAAGAAAATGAACAAGTGTGATTGAATTTTTCACACTTCTGAAACCATAAATTGTAACCGTTCCTTCTTGATCTAATCAAATCATAAAAGTATAAAAATGTGAGGTGGGAAAAGAGACATTGGAACAATGAGGAAATTATAAAAAAATAAAGGGAAGGGGCAAGAGAGATGAAATAAAAGTAAATAGAATTAAACTTCCAAAGACATGGAAATAATTTCTTCAAGGTGAATTCAGCTTTCTCTAACCGTCATGCCATAGATCAACACGTTTGATGTTGGTAAATTACAGTGAGATTAGGAGAACATTACGTCTGTGCCTGCAGGTAAAATTTGGATTCAAATGGGCTCTAAATTACAGCCTGTAGCTATTAATGTGATGATCAATTAATGTAGTTATAAATGAGTAACAGTTGACTTGTGTGTCTTTAAAGGCAAGCAGCTAAGATGCTTGTAAAATATAAATAGCCTCTTCTTTTGAAATTGATGCTAACCTATGGAGGACTGATGTTTTGCAGTTTCTATTTTGAAGTAAGATTCTTATGAAGAGTTTAACAACAACAACATAAAGCTTAACATAATTAAGAGCAGAATATTCCTGAGTCTACAAAAGTTCTGACAGATCAGTAAACCAGTCAAAATGACCAGTCATGGCCAAGTTCCTCATCCAGCATAGTCCATAGGCTCATCTAATGGCTGTTAAAACAATTGATAACATTAACATTAATGCAATCAAATTAAAAAGATGGAACCAGGATGATATTAACTAATGCAAAATCTGAAGTGATTATAACATAGTCCCAGGGCAAGTGTGAGTTTTAGGGTGTCTACATGGGAGCTAAGCTTTCTGGAAAATCTAGCTTCTGTACTGGGTGATTCTCACTTGAAAATCTGTCTGAGCATTTTTTTATAATCTGGCCCCACATTTCACATTTCATTTCTGGTTAATTTCTCCTAAAGCCAACACGTTCCTTACAGCTACTTCTACATTTGAAACACTTTTAAATCATCACCTGTTCCCCACACCTCCCTTCACTGTTAATTTCCGATATCATGTTGTTCTGCTGCCCTGTGCCACACACAACAAGACCAACATCCCAAATCTGGTAATCAAGAGAAAGCGGTTTGGGTTTTTTTTGTTTTGTTTTTAAGGCTTATCTTCATTGAAACTCCCTGACTGCCCCCCGCCTTCTGTGACTTTTTATCAGAGGTGAATACAAACCAGCCACTCTGCCCATGACAGGACAGTGCACCTTCAGTACAACTGCACTAGAGTTTATATTAAAAGTTACTGGGGAAAGGGGGCAGAAATTATGAATTACATTACAACAACAGTGTACTATTACAGTTGTAATCTTTTGTCAGTGGCTTTTTTGTGTAGAGTACATTTAAACAGGTTGCAGGAAGGTAAGGTCTGTACATATAGTTTTGTGTGCATTATGTATTTTGCTTAGTTTATCACTAGGCATCAATAGTCTTGTTTCTTTTATGTGGAATTTAAAATAACTACGCAAACATGGACCATGGACCCTAGTCATGGTTTTTTAAGGATTTTTATAATATTTTGAACCCCGAATAAGGCAGTTTCGTCCTAGCTGATGTCTGCATTCCTGCCCTTCCTTCCCTTGCCTACCCTTCTCTGGTAAACTAAATAAACTGAGCCTTAAGAGCCAGAACCTGTGGACATCAGTTTCAACTGAAAATAAAGAGACGGATGCTCTTAGCAAACCACTTGGTCCCCTTCCCCTAGAAACATAGCCCATTCCCACTGTGGTTGATACAAAAGTGCCTTCCCCTAGCATTAATGTAGCTTGATTCATTTCTAAACCATTGCCATTTGCTACCTAACCTGCCTTAAACAATGTAAATTTCTGACTCAATCTTTACCCATCAGCTGCTATATATGTTATGCCTCCTGCTCCCTGTAACTTCTGGGGTATGGAATTTTAAGGACAAAAGAACAATAATGGCTTGAAAGGCTCCACAACTCAGTGTTTATGAACATAGAAAAGACAGTGGAAAAGGGCCTACAAAAGACTATGCAGCAAAATCAGTTTAAAAATAATATACCAAAGCCTGAGGTACAATTTTTGCTCTCCGATGTATTTCCATGCATGCACTGATTGTGCACGATTCAAAACACCTCCCTAGCACGTGGCACTGATGGAATCAGGTGAAGTTTGTCTGTCTTTTTCTTTTGGCTGTTGTTCCTGTTTACCACAGTGGAAGCTTTGCCTTGGCTGTGGTGCCTGATTCTTTCCTGGGGCACAAGTGTACATTCTGGTCCTGCCTATGTCCTCACATTCATTCCCCAATAAAACCAAAAAAGCAGTCAAGTAGCACTTTAATAAAAGACTTTGTTAATCTTTAAAGTGTTACTTGACTGCTTTTTTGTTTTGATAGAATACAGACTAGCGTGGCTCTCTCTCTGTCACTATTCCCCCAAGAAATGTTTTATTTTCTTGCTAATTGATCACATTTTTGAATTGGCCGTCAGTGAATGAAACACTAAAAACAATGAGGAGTCCTGTTGCCACTTTCCTCAGTAAACTTACATATCTCCCCATCAGCTGCATCAAATGGCCACAGTCACCCTGACTGATCCCCCTAATTTACAATTGATAGTAACACTTTTTGCAGTAATTTTACATTTCAGCTGATGAAGCTGCTAGGGGACTCCTTGTTTGTACAGATACAGACTAACACAGCTACCCCTCTGAGTCTTTCCTCCCTTAACACTAACTTTCAGAATGCAGAAAAGAAACCAGACCCACATGAAGAAACCTGGCAGGCTGCTGTTTGTGAGGCAGGCAGGGACATGCACCACAGACCAGCAACTGTTCCCATCTCAAAGCAAACAAAAACACAGGTGCAGAATTCACTGAGCCCATGCTGGGTAGAGCGCCATACACGGAGGAAAAACATTGCTTTTGTTCTGTAGCCATGAGTCTCTTGAAGTGCCTTTTATCCCATCTCACAGCAGAATTATACCAGAGCCCACAGCAGATGTTCGCTGTGATCAGAGAAACATGGGATTTTCAAGCCCTTTGGAAGAGTTAGGTTGGTTGGTCACCTCCAAAGGGTAGAGAACTTACTGCCTGAACAAGGACAGGAACTGTTGAGCATCACAGTGAATGTTGCCTCAGTACAAGTTTCTCCGTGGTGTACAGTTTAGCACAGGGGTCTGCAACCTGCAGCTGCAGAGCTGCATGGAGTTCTTTAAGGACTTCTTTTGGTTCCCAGAGCTATAATTGCAAAGTAAAAAAACAAAAAAACCAAACAACCCTCCTGATTATTTTTGGTATTCCAGTGAACACCTAAAAGCCCAACAATGAACGACTCATATCTAAATAACAAATGATATGTGATCTCATAATGTTGGATAATGCCCCCTTCAATATGTGCAGTGCATTGTGGGGTGTGTGTGCACTATTCTTAAAATAAGGGTTACAAAAAGTATGCTTTCATGTTATTTGTTAAGGACCGTCACTATTTACATGCATTGTGGCACCTGAATTACTGAAGTTTTTTACCAAATTTGAAAAAAATGGCTCTTCTTGCTCTTTTGGTTGTGGACCCATGGTCTAGCAGAAATCTATTTTTTGTCCACATCCGTAAGCCTCAGAGCTAGAAGTCTTGTAGGAAGAGAAGCTCTCTCCTTCCTCACAAGAGAGCACAGACTGCCAGATCTGGCAGAATTAATTAGCATGTCATAAATTTTGCCCTAGTGCAGTTGTATAAAGTGGTTTATTGAGTCCTGTTTGGAGTTAATTTATGTTCTGATTTTGGAAACTATATTAAATAGCCCATGGGAGTATATTAATGTAAGACGGTTGAGATGGTAAATGGGTTAGCCTGGGGAAAGTGAATCACCCAAAGCTGATTCTCATTGCATATTGAGCCCAAATCAACAAAAGGCACAGAGGCTGTGTCCGAAAGCCTGAAGGCTGTGCCCTGGAGTGGGTTGTGCTGTGGATTGACTGTCCAGAGATTCTAGATCTCCATGGAGTTGTCTTGGTGAGACTGGATGGGCTGGTAGTAGCAGTAGCGCTGACTGTCAGACTTGACCTGACAGCAACTGAGCTAGGGAAGCTTTTGCAGCAAACTAGGACGTGGCAGCAGCAGGCCAGACCCAGAGTTGATGGTGATAATATCAGTCAATTGCACTGGACAGCCTGAAGCCAGCCACACCAATTTCTGGGGCCCACTTGACAGCCTCAACTCAAACTGGACTTGTGCATGAGGTGTGGGTGAGAGGGGTTTGCTTTGTGAATAAGAGCTCCAGACAAATAATAGGTAATTTGATGGGGTTGGTGCTAATGTACTGGTTTGATTGTGCAAATATCACTGTATTATGTAAACAGGTGTTTGTCAGGTTTTCCCCAAAAGAGGATAACTGTTGTTTCCTGTTCCCAGGGCCTCCTGAGGGGTTGTGAGGTGGAAAGAACCACTCCAGGTATGGGTGGTAGGGGAAACCTACTAAATTTAAAGTTCTTAAAGCCAGGGTATGGGAACTCAAGATTTCGGGGATGGCTTCAGCTCACTTTTGTTATTTTAGAAGTGCTTGAGGTCACTGCAGTTGGCCTTTACTGTGGCTAATGCTATTGGCAGAAGAGTTACACATCATTCAGATGAAGTTAATTGACATGGAGGCCCACAATGGGATTGAGGCCAAGAAAAAAAGACTAGCCCCTACCCAACACGCCTGTGCTTCATTACCAGGTGTGCACCATGGTAGCAGAACGTAGGGAGCACAAACTGGAGTCTCCACCAAGGACAGCAGACAGGATTGAGGTATAGTAGTCCCTAGTGAGGACCAGCACTGGTGGTGGCATTTGTGTTTGATATTGGGATAGCACAGGGAGAAACGAAAACTACCAAATGGCCCAGCCTACAACAGCTTGAGAGAGTAATTCTGGATGCGGGGGGCGGGGGGAGGCAAGTCATATCCAAATATAAAGTATCAGAGAGGTAGCCAAGTTAGTCTGTATCTTCAAAAACAACAAAATCCTGTGGCACCTTATAGATTCACAGATATTTGGAGCATAAGTTTTTGCAGACAAAGACCCTCTTCGTCAGATGCACATCATCTGACAAAGCAGGTCTTTGCCCATGAAAGCTTACGCTCCAAAATATCTGTTAGTCCAAATATAAAGCCAGCTGCCCATGTGTCAATAAACTCAGATGACAAACACCCAGAATGTCCTTTTGGATTAAATATTCTGAGTCAAATTTTGCTTCAGGTACACGAGAATTTTATGTGTGCACCTGTCCAGTTCAGATTCAGGTCCCTCAAGGCATAATTTGATGTTTTTGTATCTTTTCTATGCATTCTGTTTCAGGCACCACTTTTTTCATAATCTACATGATCCAGGATCAGACAGATTCTGATCTTCAGCTACAATACCTACAAATATGCAGCAACTCCACAGTGATTGATGGAATCTCCCTGGGTTTATGACAGTGTGTGAGCAGAATCTGGCCCTTGTGGTGGTGATTTTAATTTTTGCCTGTCTTCATACTGTTTATCTTTCAATGCCTCCTCCACTATTCTATACAGAGATGTGTCCTCCAGACTGACTGAGACCTATTTCTTACATTTGCACCACCAATGTGCTTTAGAAAGTTGGATTCTCACTGAGTTGTGGAAGTGGTCAGTGTATCACCCTGAACAGTTTGTCTTGCTTTTATAAACACAGGATAGATAGGTCAGCATTTATTCTATTTGGGTGCATTGGTTATTCCATTGAGTTGCTGCATTGGGCAAATCAGGACAGCGATGTTTTGTTTGATTTGAAGAGGGACTGGGGGCGGGGGAGAATTAACCATATTTACTCATCTCTATTAGTGCTATTACAGTGCTATTACACCAAGTTCAGACTAGATCTCATTGCAGTTTGCCTGCAAATAATTTTTTATTGCTCTTGCATCAGCACCAACCACTGGTTAACCCATTAACCCTTTGGGTTTCATCCCAAGGGCCTGTTCGTTCTTTTGACTATTTAGACTTCCCAAGCCTATCGGAATACACAGTTGGATGTAATTCATGGCCCATTTGTACCTGTGGTGATTATGACACAGAAAGTTGTTTTCCTGTGTACAGGTTGAACCTCTCTAAACTACATTCTCTCATCCAGCAACATCCACAATCTGGCATGATTTTAGTTAGCTGGATGTGCACTTACTATGGGTGTGGCCAAGTTTCCCATGGTCCCATAAAATTCATTTACAGCCACCAGTCCTGGCTCTCAGTGTTCGGTGCTGTTATTTAGCTGTAATTTATGTTAAATTACAGCTAAGGGCTTAGCTACACTACCATGGAAGATCAACCTCTGTTTAGTAAGGAAGGTCTAAGGGAGAAACTCTCCCATCAACTTCCCCTGTATAAACAGAAAATTTAGCCAAGCACAAAGGCATTGATTTTAGCTATGCAATTGGTGTAGGTAAAATTATGTATTTGCTGTCAAATTTCTTGGTGTAGTGTAGACGTAGCCGAAGAGCCCAGTTACCAGTGGAAGTGTTCGTTATGCTGCTAGACAATATTGACCTCCTGTGGGGTCTGGCAAATTCTCTCATTTGACACTGATCAGGTCTTAAGGGTGCTGGACTAGAGAGGTTCAAGCTGCATTAAATTTAACAGTTGCAATTAAAATTTGCTGCCCTTGAAGGGGCTAGAAACTTACCTAGTGCAAATTACTTTACCTGAACTCAGTGGAACTGCATGGATTTATATCAGTTGTGGATCTGACCCAAAAAGTCAATATGGTTTACACCACTTAAAGATGTAACGCCTCACAAGGCTGTGCATTCTGAGCCTGATTCTGTTTCCATTTAGGTTAGTAATGAATTCCTATTGATTTCAACTGGAATGATGTTGGGCCCTTCAAAATATAGGCAAACCTGTTTTAAAGTAAAAACACTACTGTGTGGTAAATGTTAATTTTTAAAGTGCACCTACTGTGTACATAACTACAGGTCAAATGCTAAGGCTCCTGCTCAGCTTTGAGCTAGTTGTTACTCTGAAAATTTCCCTTGAAAACCAAGAGCAATTTTGCCTTTATTAAGATGTGGGAGAGGGAGAAATGAACAAGGGCCAAACAGTCTGCTCGTGTGAAGAGATCAGATATACAGAAGTTATAAAGGAGATCTGCCCATTTGCATCAGCTGAGGATTGGGCCCTGAGTAAGAGCTACAGATTTAATCCTATATGAACAATGCACACACAGGAGACACTCTCTGAATTAAAGTAAATTGCACTAATTGTAGTTTTTTAGTTGAGAAGCAACTTAGGTGGTTCAATTGGTTCCACAGAAAAAGGATTGTTGGCATCTGCCCTTCTACCTGGAGCGCAGGTATGCCTGGCTCTACCACAGTCAGTCAGCTCAGACTCACCCCAATTATGCAAATGCATAAGGACCAAACACAATTTGGTTCTTAGAAACAATGCGCACACAGGCAGAGCTGTTTAGCTCCAGCCAGCTACTGTTAGGTATCAGTTATTACACTGGCTCTGTGATCTATTGAGATAGGTCAGAGCAGCAAGATTGGTCACTATCTGGAGTCTGCCAATACTGGGAGGAATTTTGTTGTGGTCCATTTTTCAAAAAAGGGCTCAGGTGAGAAAGTCATAAAAGTCTAGCCCAAATTCATCCTTTTTTTAACCAATGTAGAAATTGCAAGGAATTTCTTTCTGAGAGCTCTTCTTTAAATGTCCTTTAGATGGAGACACTAAAAGATGGACTCCAGGATAGACATTTAGTTTGTTCCTTTGAAGTCTTTTTTTTAATACACATTGAACCTCCTAAAACCAGCTGTCTCTGGTCCAGCAACATCCCTCATCCAACAGGACCAGGGATGTTCCTGGATCAGACAGCTAGAGCAGGAGGGCAAACAGCTGG
This sequence comes from Carettochelys insculpta, assembly GCF_033958435.1. Lineage (NCBI taxonomy): Eukaryota > Metazoa > Chordata > Testudines > Carettochelyidae > Carettochelys > Carettochelys insculpta. Next base: position 125,255,904 of record NC_134140.1, on the reverse strand, counting down.
CAGCCCTGCAGAGGGGCCGCAAGGCTGGGGCTGGAGACAGTATCCCCAGCAGCCTTGGCTGGGGAACCAGGGCCAGACTGCTGACACCTCCGAGCAGCCCCATATGATGGACTGGAACCAGAATGGCATGGTCAGGAACCAGGTCCAGCAAAATCCCTTGTTCAGAGCCACTGAGGTCTCAAGGGTGCTGGACCAGGGAGGTGCAACCTGTTGTACACATCAGTGGTTTTCAATCTGTGTTCCACAGGCTACAGCTAAGATTTCCAAAAGGAGTCTATACTGCCATTCAAAAAATTCAGGAGTACACAATTGTTAAAATGTTGAACACCCCTGGGAGAGATAACAACTAAACCAGAGGAGGCTAAGACTCCAGTGCAATAATTACTATCAGTTTATCAGGGAAAGGATCATTCAACCGTATTAAGACATCTAGGCTTCATTGTGAAATAAAAACTAGCACAATGTTACTGTTAAATCTATTGTTCTGTTCTGTTCCTGCTCTCGGTTCAGTCAATAGCAAAGCTTCCCCTGACTTTGTTGGGTGCAGGATTGATGCCCCAGATGGTCTTATAAAAGCCTTGTGTTACTACGTTTCCATTCTGCAAGTAGCACTAGGATCAAAATAGCCCTGAAAACCAAACCGCAGTTCTTTCCACAGCCCTCATTACCGTTTGTAAAATGTTGTCCAAGAAACTGAGCTGAAAAGATGCCCACAGAGAATTTCACAGGGGGCCAGGAATCCAAACCAACCAACCGCAATTGATTCAAACCAAAATATTTAGTTTTAAAGGAACCCATTTCCTCACTTTGCCAGATCTTCATGCATCTCTCACTCTCTCTGTAACAAGCCTTATCTTAGCAATAAACACTGACAGGAAAAAAAAAACAGAGAAGGCAAAAACAAACCACAGCTGACATGACAGAAACTGGTCTCTACGCCAGCCATGGACAGTACCATACGTCTACACTGCAGCTGGGCACTGGCCTCCCAGCCTGGGAGCAGGGCTAAAATTAGCAGCTCCATTGGAACCAGGGTTAGCCACCTGAGCCCAGTCTGAGGGGGAGGATGGGCTCCGGATCCTGAGATACCATTCTAGCTGCAACATCCCCCTGGCTATTTTTAGTGGCTACCTTGAGCCCTTGTAGCATGCATCTGACTACCCAAGCTGGGAGGCTTATTCCCCACTGCAGTGCAGACATACCCTTAAAACCCATAATGTGCTGAAACCAGTACTCACAAATAATCATACACTCCTGAAAGAATGAGCTACACAGCCTGTGATTTCAGGTAAGTCTCTTGGTTGTGCAGCCATCTATCCGCCAACGCTGCAATATCCAAGCTTATTTTGAATATCTCCATTTTGGAGGATGCAGTTTGTAACACCTGGGGAAAGGGGTGGGCACAGCACAAAGAAAGGCTCAGAAATTGGCCCTCTTTCTGCTCTGAAACCTCTCTCCAGACTACAGGCCAAATTCACTTCCCTGGTAACATGGTGAAGGGGAGATGTTGGCCCTAAACATAAAGAGATTGTGCCCTCCGCACACCCCTCCATAATGTTATCATTTGTTTGTCCCATTAAGGGAGGGAGTTTTCAAAAATACCTAGGAGCTTTAGAAGCGTGAGTCCTTTCAATCCATTATGCAAGTCTATGGAAGTTGTCACTTGCGCACCTAAATCCTCTAGTTGCTTTTGAACTTTCCCCCTCTCAAACAATAGTAAACCCCCAGTGACATCTGTAGCGCACGACGGAGCCCTCTCTTCAGAACATTGATGTTGTCAAAAGTATTAATGGAGGTTAGGGTCCCAATTTCCATGGACTTCCAAAGGCAGTTGGACACCTAGCTCTCGCCAGTACAGTACAACAGTTACCGTGACTAAGAACCACAGGGTAATTGTGGGAACACTGTAGCCTCTAACATTTTCTGTTAAATGTAACCATACATTTATAGTCACATAAAACAAATTGCAGTTAATCGTATGGGTACGAAATCACTGTTACCAATTTTCTGTTCTATAATTTGGATTAAGCACCAGTTCCTTCTGCCAAATGTGTATTTACTTACTAGGTTGTTACCAATAAGCCCTACACTACGTATTTCCTCAAGCACAACCAGTGAAAAGTAGATGTCTCAGGGGACTGGCAGGATAGGGAGCCCCTCAGATCTAGATTACTGGCTTGAATGTGGGCCTGGCTGGCAATGGCTTGAATTCGTTGTCACCTTTGCAGTATCCAGTGTGAAATGAGCTGTTATCGTGCCAGGTCCTCATGAACAGGCATCTACAACACAAAACTTCATTGGTGTTATCTGCACGGGCGGGGCAGGGGATAGGCAACAGCCCTCCTCCCTGAGGCTTTTTTCACTTGGTCTAAGTTCCTTAGCCGCAGCGCTGGAGTGGAGGGGGTGCACAGCCACTGACCACTGTCCAGCTGTGGCCCATAAGAAATCAGTCTGGCTGCCACAGCAGGCAGCAGATCACAGTGCTCCTGAATGCCATTCCAGCTGCCCCACCCTATGGACGTGGAAGGGAAAACTTTCTGCTGGCATAAACTTGGTGGCAACAGCTGCTGGCTCTCAGCTGCCTTGGCAACTTAAGGGACCTTACTTTGCATCTGTGCAGGGGGAATCATTCAAGCTCCCTTGACCCAGCTCCGCTCCTCCCATAGATGAGGTCTGGAGAGCCAGAACACTAATCCTATGGATTTAGCTCTTGATTGACACCAATGTCAGATAATCCTCAGGCTTGTGAAGTCTACACCACTGGAGCTGCTCTGCTGAGGAATGATGTGGGTTGGTGGGAGGGCTATGTTCTTATCACACAAAAATGGGGGTGGTGCTTATGTTATAAACATCCTGGAAGTTAGAGAGCCTCTTAGACATCACAGCTTCATCCTCTGGCTACCCATGAACGATCTGCTAATGAACTTTACAGAAGCAAATGTAACCCACACAGTCACAGGGTGTGGTTCACTGTCCCATGTAGAAGCACCTAGACCTCTTACACCGAGGAAGAACAAGTTTCCTCTACAGCAGGGATTCCCAACCCAAACATGGGTCGCCATTAGATTTGTTCAGGATCGCCAACCGGGCAGTTCCCAGCTGCATGTGGCTGTGAAAGAAGCCATTTGAAGTTTCTTAACACTGCTGCCTCAGACAGAGATCTGGCAAGAGAGAGAGCTGCCATCTCCAGCAGCTATCTCTATCACTAGGAATAGCAACTATCTTATGTCTAAGTGCTGAAAGCTTAACACTTGTATTAATTGACTTTAACCACTGTTACCTGCTGGGAGCAGGAGGGCTGGGGGAGCCGCCCAGCCTAGCAACCCCAGTGAAGACGTTGCAGGAGGAGGGGGAGTGTCTAAGGCTGGGGCCATTTAGGGCTGTGGGGGAGGGGGAGAGATCTAAGGCTGGGGGTGGTTTAGGGCTGTGGGGGGGGTCTAAGAGTGGGGGGAGTTTGGGGCTGCAAGGTCATTCTAAGTCTGGGGGGTGGTTGGAGGCTGTGGGGGGGGGTTAAGCCTGGGGGTGGTTTGGGGCTGCTGGGGGAGGGTCTAAGGCTGGGGGCCATTTGGGACTGCTGGGCGGTGGCAGTTTAAGCCTGGGGGCTGTTTGGGGCTGCTGGGGGAGGCTAAGGCTGGGGTGGTTTGGGGCTGCTGAGGGGGGTGGTAGCTCGGGGCTATTTTTTGTTCAGCCCCTGGAACTTTTATAAAATTGCCATGTGGCCCCCCCCAGTGAAAAAAAAGTTGGACACCCCCCTACTTTCCGTGCTACAAAGAGTGTTTCTGTGGCTTTGATATTTGTAGTGATCCCAGGCAAGCCACTTAATAGTCTCTGGCAGTAATTTTCACACACACCCCGGCTTCTCCCTTCCCCTTTTTGCCCCCCACCCTGATGTAGCTGATTTCTCAGTTTTCATTTTTTTGTTTGTGACTCCCCCCAACCCCTCCAGCCTCTGCATGTGGGGTTTAAGCCAGGGGCAGGGGTGGTAGTTTGAGACTGAGTCATCCCCCCCCACTACCCAGATTAAGCATAACAATAAACTAATAAATGAATAGTGTGATTTTATTAACGTATTTTCCTTTTTTATGGAACAACTATTAATATCTGAACGTGAGGGGGAAACAATTTTATATGCTTGCCTCAGATGCAAAAGTAGCTAGTTACAGCTCTGCTTTCCCCAATCCCGGTTTTTGAATTGCCTTGGGTCAAGTCTTCCTGAATTGCCAAGATGGGTCCCCATCTGGAAAAGGTTGGGAATGGGTGTGCTACAGCCTTATCTGGGCAGCAGCTAGCTCTCAGCCTATATTGCCAAAGCTCTTCCACTGGGGTCCCAGGTTCAAGTTGGCCTGAAGGCAGTTACACAAACACCCCTAGAAAAGGTTATTAGTTTGTTCTCCATCTCTAAATGCCATTGTGTCCATAGATCAAGGTAGCATATTCATTTTCTGTGACCAACATTCATAACTGCAGCACGCATTTCAGTTTTACTATAGCAAAAGCCAAACATCAGATACACTGGGTTAGATAGGCTTAGGTCAAGTCTCATCTGTTTGCATAACCCTACAGCAAAGTGTCTGGATGTGTCATTTTTTTCAGAGGGGAGGGGAAGTAGAAAGAGAGACAATCTAGCAAGGGACTGGGGAAATGATATAGCTGTAGGAGGATATGGATGAGGAATTTGCAACCTGACTGTCTTGTATAATACATCAGCACAGTTGCAAGGGTCACAAAATCAGCATGGTCAAAGCATGAGTCCATGGTGCTGTTACTGCTTCCGTAACAGACTGCAATGAGCACGAGCATAAAAGTCACCAAGAAAACTGGACTGGGCTGTTAAGACTTTTCAGGTACCTTTGAAATACACAGAATTGCAGGGTTCTTTGTCTAAAATACACTTTAAGGAGTGCTTATTGAATTCCCCTGTAATCAGGGGAATGGGGCAGGTGAGTTTTATTTGTCCATTGTTTACCATGTTTTGTAGTACTTTGTCTTCTGATTACGGATGGTTACTCCAAATCTAGCAATCTTGGGCCAGATTCTGCCTCACCACACCTCATAGCTGCCTTTCTCTGGCTTTGTCTACACTTGCATTCCTCTTTCAAAAGAGGAATGCAAATGGAAGAAATCAAAAAATTTAAAGTGAGGCATTGATTTACATATCTCATGCTTTATTTGTATAATCTGTGTTCAGATGAGATTCTTTCCAAAGAAAAAAAGGAGTGTGGATGAGGATCTTTTGAAAATAAACCCTGTCTTCGAAAAAAACTCTTCCTCCTGAAACAATGCTTCTTCCCCATCTCAGATTATGCAAATGAAGCACGATATAAATCAGCCCATCATTTGCATTTTCAATTTCCCTCATTTGCATTCCTCTTTTGAAAGAGGAATGAAACTGTAGACACAGCCTCTTTGCTTAGCCTTGTACTCCTCAAAGGAATTTTACTGCCTATTTATTAAACTCAAACTTATCAGGGTTGGTGAGGCTTTAAGGCTTGTTTGTTTCTAGCACTCCAAATGTTTCAGATTAGTATAAACACTGGTGCTGTGCCAATCTGGTTGGTTTTACTTACATACATTGTCCCAGTGATGTCAGTGGGCCTATTCGTAAACAAGCCGAATTTGACCCACAGTTTGTGTTAAGGAGTATCTTTAATTAATTCTTAACTATACTGAGCCCAGTCCTGTAGGCATTCCGTGTGTACAACTCCAGCTGAAGCCAGTGGGCATTTAAATGAATAAGAGCTGCATGTTCAGCTCTCAGATCTGTGTGTGCGGAAGGCATGATTCAGAATCTAATATACTAGACCATAAAGGGTCAATGTAACTTCTAGTTCTTGGGTCCCTAAATATATTCTTAGACACTTGACTGTAATAGTTGTGGAGTAGCCATTGCGGTTTACAGTGTGAACTGTCTTGCCTGCCTAGTTTGTATTAATTATTGTACTTTTAGAAAACTAAGTAAAAACAAAAGAAATGGCCCCATATAAGTGCTTTACAAGAGAGCTGAAGGATTTGAAATAAATACACAAAAGGAGTGTGAGATTCCCAACTAGGCTTCCCTCCATAATGAACTCAGGTTTGCTTAGGATGCATAGTGTACAGTGCATATGATTTTGCTTTCTTAGATGGTTTTTATACCACCACGATGACAATGGAGTCACTTCTGACCTATGTGGATGTAAGATCAGAATCAAGGCCGTAGTCTGCAAGATCCCTCATTGCTTTGAAGGTGCCACTGTAACTGCACACAAGCAGAGTCAAACCTGGGACCTCTAGAGCTTAGTGCAGGTGGCTCTACAGTGTGAGCTAAAAGCCACCTGCCTCTCACCTTAGGTTGTGGAGGACACCTATTCTTTTTCTGTGAAGCAGTCTAGGTGCCACTACATGGGACAAGCACACGCACACACAGGTGTGTGGGTTACACCATCACACATCAAGGCACAACAAAGAACATTTTCAGCTCTCAGTTGTTTGGCTTGTATAGGTTTTAAACCAGCCTGTGTCACTCTATTGTAGTTTTCTTTAAATTATTTTCTGATTATATCTCCTAGCAGCAGCAGAGAACACTGTAACTAATGTTGAAATGCCACTCCCCTTAGAATCCATATTTTTACTTGCTCAGCTAGTTTTCTTTTAGACTGAAAAGTTCCCTTCTCGATCTCAGCCAGATGTGATTGTGTATGCTGAATTTTTTAACTAAAATCAAGTCACATCTTTTTCAGTTTTAAAGCAAGAAATGCTTTTTTTCTTTAAGAAACCCACCCCATAACTGCTTACACTTTTGAGTGGTTAACTACCCAAGCTGAATGCATGTGAATAATTACACACATCTATAAAATGAAAACCATTAGGTAACATACTACTGCATATGTGAGATGTTCAGAAGAATCAAAGTTTCTGAAAGCCTCATTGAACACCTATCCTCTGAAAATCAGGTCTTTTGATCCTGTTTTGATTTGCGTACCCAGGAATGAAAGTTACCTAGAAAGGTGGTGGAATCACCATCCTTCAAGGTGTTTAAGCCCCAGTTTGCAAAGTCCTCGCTGGGATAATTTAGTTAGGGTTGATCCTGCTTTAGGCAGGGGGCTGGACTCGATGACCTCCTGAGGTCCCTTCCAGCCCTAGGATTCTATGAATCCAAAATCAGTCAGTCACCTTTTTGCGTGTGGGGGGAATTAATATATTATATATTTAGTATATTAAACACCCCCATAGTATATGTATTGTACAATAGTTGCATTACTAAGATTGTGTGTATATGTACATAATACCTCATAGAATCACAGAACACTAGACTGGAAGGGACTCGAGAGGTCACCGAGTCCAGTCCCCTGCACTCCTGGCAGGACCAAACACTGTCTAGACCATCCCTGATAGATGTCTATCTAGCCTGCTCTTAAATATCTCCGGTGATGGAGATTCCACAAGCTCCCTAGGCAATTCTAGTGTTTAACCACCCTGACATTTAAGAAGTTTTTCCTAACATTCAACCTAAACCTTCCTTGCTGCAGTTTAAGCCCACTGCTCCTTGTCCTATCCTCAGAGGCCAAGGAGAAAAATTTCTTCTCCTTCCACCTTGTAACCCTCTTTTAGGTAATTGAAAGCTGCTCTCATGTCTTCTCTTTTCTAAACTAAACAAGCCCAGTTCTTTCAGTCTTCCCTCATAGGCTCATGGTCTCTAGACCTTTAATCATTCTTGTAGCTCTTCTCTGGACCTTCTCCAATTTTTCCACCTTTCTTGAAATGTGGTGCCCAGAACTGGACACAATACTACAAGTGAGGCCTAATGAGCACTGAGTAGAGCAGAAGAATGACTTCCTGTGCCTTGCTCTCCACACTCCTGTTAATGCATGCCAGAACTATGTTTACTTTTTTTGCAACAGCATCACACTGTTGACTCATTTAGCTTGTGGCCCACTGTGATCCTAAATCCCTTTTCACAGTACTCCTTCCTAGACAATCACTTCCCCTTTTGTATGTATGAAGCTGATTGTTCCTTCCTGGGTAGAGTACTTTGCATTTGTCCTTATTAAACTTCATCCTGTTTACCTCAGATCACTTCTCCAGTTTGTCCAGATCATTTTGAATTTTGACCCTATCCTCCAAAGCAGTTGCAACCCCTCCTAGCTTGGTATCATCCACAAACTTAATAAGCATGCTCTCTATGCCAATATCTAAATTGATGATGAAGATATTGAATAGAACCAGTCCCAAAACAGACCTCTGAGGAACCCCACTTGTTATGCCCTTCCAGAATGACTGCAAACTGTTCATAACTACTCTCTTACATGTGCTATCCCCAGATGCAGACCATATAGTAGGGTGAGTGAACTCCCTGCCCTACAGCCTTGGCTGAAAGCCACCTGGCTTTCAGCTCATGTGGTAGAGTGCAGTGCTTTAACCCCCACAATTGCAGGTTTGGGTCCTGGCAGCCTGGGTCCCTGGGTGTCACAGATGTGTACTGTAATTCATGAGTGGGAATTTTCTGAAACACCTAAATGTGTTCAGTATCCCCCTTCCACAGAAAATCAATTAAAGATAGGGGTCTAACTCCTTTTATGTTTGTATGACAATTTTAGCCTGTACAAGTGGGTAATGTGCTTGCCATTTATATTGTTATGCAGCATGCACATGAAAGATATAAACTACAGCACATAAATTAGTAATGCGTAACTGTATAGAAACAGTACAGCACGACTCCAATGGCAAAAATACTGAGAACTAAACCCCATGTACTAAAGGCAGTATAGGCTCATGTTTCCCTTCTACAGATTAGAAAGGTGCTTATATTCCAAGTCTGAGCCGTTTCCTATATAAACTTTGGACGCGGCAGGAGCTTTTCTCCTTTATCTCTTGGTCCATTGGGTTGTTCCATTTCCAGATGTGTGAAGGGAGGCGTCCAGGCAACAACGACTCCGATTCTGTTGGGAGTGTAAACGGAGTTGTGTTAAAAGGAACTTTATTGCAGGTTCAATGAGTATCTCGAAGCACGGTGGGTTTTTTTGGGGGGAGACTATTCCCCTCTGGGGAACGGGTAGGTGCGTGAAGCCCCTTGCCAGGCTCTTGCTCGGGGATGCGCTGCTGTATCCAGGGCGGGCGGGAGTTTCCTGCTGTGACTCCCATCAACTCCCGCAAAGCAGCGAGAGGCTTGAATGGCGGCGGGAGGCAGCTCCTCCCTCCCTCACACCGCCGCTGGGAGCTCGGCAGGGGGCTCCAGCCCGGGGAGGGGAGCGAAGCGCCTTTCAGGCCTCCCTGGGGGGGCGGCGCTCGCGCTCCAAGCCAGGTGGGCAGCGCTCCCGGCACGTGGCCGCTCGCCGCTCGCAGGGCGCACGTGTTTGCCGCCCCGGGTGTCACCCGGAGGGGGAGTCGAGCGCGCGGGCAGCCGGGCTCCCCCATCCCTCTGGCTGGCTCGTGGAAAAGGGCGGGTGAGGCGGCGTCTCCCCCCCCCCATCCCCGCCCCTCTCCCCGGCCCCGAGGCCAGGGCCGGCCCGAGTGTCTGCCTTCGCCGTGCGGAGCGCGCCGGGCTCCCTTCGCTCGCAGCCGGGGCCGGCCGAGGAGGCGGCGCCATTGGCTGCGGGTCGCCCCGGCCAAGCCCGGCAGCCGGGCTCAGCGCGCCGCGCACAAAACCCCGCCGGGCCGCGCCCGCCCCCTGCACAGCCGGCGCGGGAGCCGCACGGGGGGTCGCTCTGCTCGGATCCGCTCCGCTCCAGCGCCGCCCCCTGCTCGAGCCCGCGGGGGTCTGCCCTGAGCTCCGCGGCCCAGAGCCCCCGGCCGAGCGGGGCGCGCAGGATGGCCGGGGGGGCCCGCTCGCTGCTGCGCCTCTGCGTGGCCTGGGGCTGCCTGTGCCTGGCGCTGGGCGACCTGCTGCGCGCTCACGTGGTGGGGCTGCGGCGCAGAGCGGCCCTGGCCGGAGCCCGGGCGGCAGGTGAACGCGGCCCCGCACCGCCGCTGCTGCCGCCGGGCGACAAGGTCGCGGAGCACATGCTGCGGCTCTACGACAAGTACAGCGGCGGCTGGAGGGCGGAGGCGGCCGCCCGGCGCCAGGAGCCCGCCAGCCTCTGCGCTCTGCGCCTCCGGGAGGGCAACACGGTGCGCAGCTTCCGCGCCCTGGCCGCGGGTGAGTACCGAGCCGCCCCACGCTCCGCTGCCCCCGCCCGCCCCGCAGTCTGGGATCTCCCGGCCGGTCCCCCGGGCATGGTAGGAGCTCCGGCAGCTGCAGGGCTCGTGTCCCCAGAAGTTGGTCCAGTTGTTCTTGGAGAGCCACGGGCAGAGCCGGCGTCGCCCGGCAGAAACTTCTCACTTTGCCTTGATGTGAGCCCCCCCGCAACACACCTGTGCGCCTCGCTGCCCCGGGGCCGCAGACCGACGGCTGCTGCGGTTGTGACTGCCCGGGGAGGAGAGATGAGGGCTGTTTGTGGAGCACTGGCGTTGACGGTGCACCTGAGGCTTCGTGCGAGGGAGCTGGAGGGAATGCGCCAGGCTTTGCACTGGCTAGCAGCTCTGGGCACGCTTGCAAGGTTGCAACGTGAGAATAACCCCGATCCCAAAGAAACAAACAAAGCAAAGGCAGAGAAGTGCCAGATGGAAATGGTTTCCCTATATTCTGAAATTCGTTTTCCCTTTGCAGGTTTGGGGGGGCGGAGGGATGTATTTTGCAGGGCTGGCTGTGCAGTGCCCATGTCAGAGATCTCCTAGCTGTACTTTATCCATAATCATTGTGAAAACACAACCAGGAGTCGTGTGGCACTTTGTAGACTAAGATTTATTTAGGCATCAGCTTTATTTTATACCCATAAAAGCTTATCCCCAAATAAATCTGTTAGTCTCTAAGGTGCCACAGAATTCCTCGTTGTTTTTGCAGATACAGACTAACAGGGCTACCCCTCAGTGTAATCACTGCAATGATATGTGGCCATAAGAATTACAGGATCTTACATGAGTTTAGAGAGGGGAGCCCTTTTTAACAAAGGCATAAGTTAATCTGCCTCTGTTTCAACACGGATCAGGGTATTGCTTAAAAAAAACTTCACTTTGCCCCGTCAGCATTTTAGTAACATGCGTTTGCACACAAAACCAAATTAAATATAATGTCACACTGATAACAGTGGTATGCAGTCAGGTAATCTTAACAGCTGATCCTGCACCCTGGAAGTCAATAGGAATATGGCTTTAATGGGGACTGGATCAGACCCATAATTTTTTAAGGTGCTGCTAATGTTTTTCCTCTCCCTGAAACCACTTGAAGAAGTTTCCCTGCAAAAGCTCCCACATGCCTAGCTTCTGAAAAATCCATTCCTCAGTGAAAGCTTTAGAATGACAATATAAAGACCCTCTGGAGCTTTACTGGCCAAACGGCTTTTACAGTTAATATACCTTTTAGACTTTTCAAGGCAAAAACACCCTAACTTACACTGTCAGATCAACCTGAAGTTGCCCACTTCAGTTTTTGGACGCATTAGGATTGCCTGCAAATGTAAGATGCTTCCGCACTAGGCAGGATTTACAATTCCAGAAAGTAACTCATTTAAAATGAACCTGCTCTGGAGAATGGAATAGGTCCCAACTCTGCAGAGCCGTATGTGCATGTCTATCTTTAACAAGTGCATGGTCTTCGCAGAATTGGAACCCTAGAGTACATCATATTTAAACTGACAGAGAACTCCAGGGAATGTAATTTGAAGGTGAAAGGAACAAACAAATAGCTCCTCCTACACCTATGACAGTGTCTTCTGACCTGATGCATATACTGCATGGTATAAATGGTTTAATGAATGCTTTATCTGTTTTGTTCTCTGAATGTTTTATCTGTTTCATTCCAGCTGCATATGTTTCTATTATTAATGTTTCTATTCCTCTGGTAGGGGAGTGCCATTTAGGATAGAGTGCATTCTTATTAATCAAGTGTCATGGGGATTTTGGCTAATCAAGCATTTGCACCATTAGGGAATTTTTGATGTAATTAACAGACAGTAGGAAACTCGACTCTTTTGAAATCAGAAAATTTCAGATAGTTGATGTTTAGGTAAGATTAGATAAGTTGTACTTTATATCTCCTGTTAAGGGTGATCCCTATTGTTGTTCAATAATTCCAACTGACCTCAAGGAGTATTCTTCATATAATAGGACAATAAAGTGGCTTTGGGGTCTCTCAAGCAATTAGATGCAGAATTATAATTAAAGTTGGTTGTAGCAAAATTCTATCCAGTGACGAATACAGGAAGAATGTTTAAGTTTAATACAGCTGCGCATATGGAATAATATACCCCAGGAGCTCTATTAAGTAGAGCTGTCTTTTGGCATAATTGGGACTTCAGCTTTAGAATGAAATGCCCCAGTAAAGCTATCAATATTGAAAGTCTCTTCTTACCAAGGAGTGTCTGTCGAAGGAGAGGAAAAAATCTACAGTGCTTATTTTGACACAGTTTTTGTTGGCTTTATGTCCTTTGCAGTTAGCTTCTTGGTATGAAGTAGCACATTCTTGAGCTACATTTTTTGGAGTTTGATTTTTAAGGAAAAAAAAGCTTGAAAAATAGCACATCTTTGCTGTTGTGAAATTGTCAGTTACTAATTTTTGTCCCAAAGCATGTCAATAGGACTCAGCCTCCAAAGTCACAGAGATGTTTTTGGAAATTGTACCCTGTTTGCCCAAGCATGTATATAATTTGGCAATCCACCAATACAGCATACCAAAGGAAACAAACTTTAATGGCAAAGAGGAAAAGTATAATCTGTTCCTGATTGTTTGGCTGTGTGGTCATTTCAGGGGCTTTTAATATGTAGGCGTCAAAAATGAATACAGGAAACCTGAAGTATAATGTTGTGATCCTAAACTGTTATATTCAGTTAAACTTCTCCATCCCTGAAATATATGGCTAGCTAGAGGCACCTTAAGAAGTCTCATTTATTAATCATATAATTTTTCATGACACTAACTGATAAGCCCAGAAGTCTGTTATTTCACATGCAGGAGTCTCAGTGAAATCATTATCTGAGACTTCACAACTGCCACCGGGTAGTAGTTCACCAACTCCCACTGAAATTCAATGAGCTGGGTGCCAAACTTCCTGAGGCTTCTTTGAAAATCTTCCTTTGATTTTCTGAAGGCTGTGGTATATATTGGTTGTAAGGACTTGATCCCGCATGCACATGGCAGAGTACAAACAGCTATGAGGAGCCAAATTCCTCTGGAAGGAAGAGATTTAAGTCCCAGTCCTGAAAACGTTCACTGCGTGTTTACTACTGTGAGTTGTTCTATTCAGGACAACCCAGAATAATTGTTTGCAGGGTCAGGCCCTATATCTATTTGTGTCAGAGCCTGTGGACATGAGGTTTATAAAGATTTCCTTACACTGTTTCAATTAAGCTACTTTATGATTTTAGTGCTAAGGGACAGGGAATACCTCCTTTAGAGACAGATTTTTAAAAGTATGGTCTTTTTTTCTCTTTTCCTATTGATGCGCATGGCCTGTGTGCATCTAAATACACTGATAAAGGGAATGATACAAGCCAGGCTGCCTGATATTTGCTCCTTTAAACACACCTGATTAAAGATATTTCTTCTAAACCTAGAAGGCCTGTGGTGGGAATCCCATCTCTGCGGTCTTTCTGATTATATTTATACTGTTACTTGACTGTGGGTGGCAGCAGTCCTATGAACACACTGTTCACTAACTCCTTTCCTCCTCCCCCAGCACTCTCACAGTTCAAGTGCCAAAGCCATAAATTTGAAGTGGTTATAAGTTTTCTGACAGTTTTATAAGTATTTATGCAAAATACTTAACCAGTTAGGTGTTGTCTTCCGCTTTCCTTAGGTCACACCAGCTCATTTGCCTGTCTAACAATGCCAGAAACTTGCAGTTCCATAAGGCCTTATCTCAAATAATGGAGAGAGGATGGTGTGGGAGAGCCGGGGGAGACATTCTTATATTTCTGTAAGGTTTAAAGTGTTTAATGCTTGGCTAACAGTGCAATGGGATTAGGATACTGACAGGGTTTCCTTTTTTGAGCTGTTTTGTTTCTAGATTATCTGCTCGGATTGCTAGACATTCTCTGTGTGCATTTCAGCTCTTGTTCATACGACAAAATTAGCCTCATTGCCACTGTTCCATCAGTAATTTTTGATGATGTCCCTAGCCGATAAGCCAAGCCTCTTGGGGATTAATCCTGTAATGAAGAGAGCAGAAAAGCTGTGATGTAAATCAGTGCTGATGAGCTTGACAGTAGCTAGGATGGAGCAAGGCCCTCATTAGGACTAGAGCAAGAGATCAGCAAACAAAATTTCCACTGATCTGATTTATAGTGTAATTGACAAAGGGTTACTTTTTCTGAAAACACAGTGGTCAAAAATCACTAATGAGAAATCAGAAGATGTACGGACCCATTGCTGTCCACAACACTTTACCTTCATTAAGAACGTTTGGCTACTATGCTATATTAACCATGTGACATAAAGGAAAGTTCTTTTTAGATTTCCCAGCTATGTAGTCTATTGAATCCAAAAATTGGGTACCATCACTAGACACCCTGTTGATCTTTAAACCAAATGAAAGGAAGGGCATCGCTTTCCAACGATCTAATCTTGCAAAGTGACACGGGCAATTGAAAATATGTATTAAAAAATAAGTAATGAAAAGAGGCATCATGATTATTGTAAAATGAAAACTTTGCTCCCTAGGGATGGAATTTCAGAAGTGTTTAAGGAAGTGAAGATTGAAAAGCTCATTTTGTGCTGAACTGAAATCTGTTGCTCACCAGGAATAATCTTGCAGTGAGAGAGAAATGGACTGAGTTACTGAGTTGTTTTTCAGTTCTGATTTTGATGGGTTTTTCATGTGGGTTTTTTTCATTTAGACAAATATTTTTAAAAAAACAATATACATTTAAACTTAATTGTTGAGTTTTCACACCACTTAGTAAGAATATTAAAAGTCCCGTCAATTAAAAATAATGAACAAAGTTAAATATATGTGAGTATGTATATCATATATGATATATCACATTCTGTTCTGACACAGTTTCCTCTCACTGACTTGAATGGAATTACTCCTACTTCATTTTGTCTATGAGGGTGATCCTGTATAGGACTGAATGGATTGAGTTCAATGAGAGCAGGATCAGACTGTAAAATAAAGTGCATCAGAAACATATTGTAGTGAGGTATCCATGGGATATCTGCAGTCCTTGCTCAGGGAGAACTCATTTGTTTCTAAGAACAAATTTTGAGTAAGGATCAGAGGATAAGACGTGTACAGTTCTTGGTCTCAGAACATCTTAAGAGTGAGTTATTTTACATACTAAATGAGCTAGTATATTTACACCACCTGAGACTTTGACTATGAATGCAAAGTTCCAACCCAGAATAAATGTTTGTCTGAGTTATCAACCCTGGAAAAGGGGTCTTGTAAACGCCCTTTTGCAATAGCATCGTTAAAGGGGACACTGTCAACTTGAAGTGGAGTCAGTTTATTTTAAAAATGCGTTTAAAGTAATTTCAGGTATTAGATCTGCCAAGGAGTCAATTTTTGTGGTTTTACAACCGCCTCTTCTTATTTTTAAGACTGTTTTCTTTTCCTTTGTTGTGGCACAAGCCACCTACACCAACAACCAAGAAAACTGAACATAGTGAAAATGACTAATCATTAATTTCAGCCAGATTGAAAAACAAAGAAAGATATCAGAGGGGTGGCCATGGTAGTCTGTATGCACAAAAACAATGAGAACTCCAGTGGCACCTTATAGATTAACAGTTTTATTGGAACGTAAGCTTTCATGTGCGAAGACCCACTTTGACATGCATCTGACGAAGCAGATCTTTGCCCATGAAAGCTTATGCTCCAAGAAATCTGTTAGTCTATAAGGTGTCAGAGAACTTCTCACTGTTAATAAAGAAAACTCTACTCTTTGTCCTCCTACCTCTTTCGGGGTCATTTTCAAGAGAAGTTTTCAAAAACGTTCCAACAGAGGTGTGACAAGCACACACTTTAAGTGGTTGGTTATTCTTTGAGTTACACCACTTCAGATGAAAAACAAGCAAAATCGGATTTTTCTGGACAAGAAACATGAGAGGTGAGACATTCTGAGTGAGCAGTACTGGGCCTGGCGCTAGAAAGTTTCTCTGCTTGGAAATTTATAGGCAGTACACAGGACAAGGGCTTTCAGGATCATGGCCAGAATTTGTTCTGGTGGGTATTGATTCCAATATTAGGCTGGATTTATTGTCCAATGTAACTCCTTGGGTGTCAGTGGCATTGCACCAATGTACCTGACTTGCACCAATGTAAGTGATAGGAGACTCAGGCCTTTCATGTTATCTAGTTGAAAAACCCATTATTTAACTAGGTTTACTGACATTACTCTTTTGTCCTACACTATAGTACGCTCACTATAGGTCTGATAGTCTTCTCACAGTGATGTGAATAAGAAATAATACACTTGAAGCAAATATTACTCTGCCGTACAATTAGTATAAACACAAAGAGGATCAAAAACTATGTATCTATGCATATCAATCAAAGAGCTGATAAAATCACCCTAGCGAAATTGGGATGAAAATCCACTAGTCTAGGCATACAAATCTATTTATCCGCTTACACTTTTACAGATGATTTAATACACACACACACACACACACACACACACACACACACACACACACACACACACACACACACACACACACACACACACACACAATTTGCAGTTACTTTACAAGTGGATTACAGTACTGAGCCTGTCTAATGAAACAAATCTTTTCAAGAAAGAAGTCCATGGTTCATGGATAGGAATAAATCATGTACAAGTTGAACCTCTGTAATCTGGAACTCTCTCAGCCAGCAAACTCCATAATCCGGCATGATTTTTGTTAGCCATATGACCACTGATCCTGGGTGCGATCGAGTCTCCCAGGGTCCCATAAAGTTTGTTTACAGCCACTAGTCCTGGTGTTCATTGTTCTGTGCTATTATTTATCTGTAATTTAAATTTTATCAGGCAGTTGTCCTGAATATCCTGCTGTATGGCTCAGAGTTGTGGACAATATATCACCGCCATGTTTTGAAACATGATCTAGTCCGCATGAGCTCTGAGGAAGATTGCCCACATGAATTGATGGGACAAAATTCCTAACACGGAGGCTCTTAAGCTCTGTGGTATCATGGGCGTGGCAGCGATACTTATGAACAGTTTCGCTGGGTTGGTCATGTTATGAGGATGCATACCAAAGATGGTCTTCTGTGGCCAGCTTGCTGATAGAAAGTGCTCTATCAGTGGTCAGTATAAGCACTATAAAAACATCTTAAAGGCCAGCGTCAAGTCATATATCTCCCAATGATCTGGAAACTCTACTTCAGGCCAGATTGTCCTGGCAGAAAACCACTGTACAGGCTCTTAATTGCTTTGAGAGTCAGCATATCCAGGCACTACAGGAAAAGTGTAGGATCTGAAAAGAACGCACAGTGCCCAGAGTTGGTGGGTTTTTATGTGACATCTGTAATTGGCTTGACTTAAGTATTGGTTTAGTCACTCGCCAACAACATCAGAGAAGACGAGATCTGTTGATCGACAGTTCAGCACAAGAAGAGAAGACCCTAGATATCTTCTCAGAGCCCAATAAGCAGTGAAGTGTTGGTAATGTGCTGGAAAATAATGACTTCCCATCATCTGGCAAATTCTCTCTTTTGGCACTGGTCAGATCCTGAGGGTGTCGAATGAGAGAGAGGTTCAACCTGTGTTGTATTTTCAAAGTATGTTCTGTGTTTAATTTATAAAAGCCATATCATTTACTCATTACACAGAGCATTTATGATGTGTATGATGTATATTAAAATCTTTCCAGTCACAAAATGCCTCACATAAGTTAGTTATGGAACATGCATGTACATTTCTTTTTCAAAATTTTTTATTAAAGCTATTATAATTTTAATAGAAGGGTATAGGTTTTTTTCCAGATATCAACCATCAGGTTAATATTACAACCCAAATTTCTTTTAAAAATGAAACTGTTGCTGAGTAAGTTTCTAAAAATGGAAAGTTTTATGTTTTAGGTAATATTTTAAAAATATCTAAATTAATGGGGGAGTTTTAGACAAGGTTGATCAAAAGGGGTAAGGGAAGGTTAAGGTGGGAAGAAATTTGGTGTCCAAAATTGTGTTCCCGGTCTTGAGATCTTCTATTCAGAGTTTCATCTTGGTTGTACTGGGAAAACAGGGTTTTATAATGGAAATGCTGATAAAGTCTCAAGTATATAGTGGTGCAAGTGCACTGCTTTAATATCTAATTTGCACTATAGCTAATGATGACTTTATGGCTAAATAGCCCTCATTATTGCATCCTTTTTCACCCATGGGATAGATTTGGCAGTCCATAAAAATGTCAGTGTATCCTCTGTAAAGGTAAACACACCACATGTTTGTGGACCCGTTCCAGCTTATTGATGCCTGGGAATGCCCCCTGTAACATGACTACCTGTTTATGCTGGTGATGTCAGCCTTTGCAGGCATGTTGCCTTTTGCAAAATACTCTCTATGTCAGTAATGGTGGTGGGCAGTACAAACAGCTGTGGGTTCTTGTGGCAGGAAGGAAAAACACAACGCTTAGCATTAAAGAATTGTCTTCTGTGATAAGGTGCTGCACAGTGTGGTCTATTTTCAACTTAACAGATGGGTAAGCCCATTAGCGTCTCTGATATTGTGTAGTAACTGAAGGGTATGCTGCTTTGGTTTAGGGTGTTTCACTGTAAGTGTGTCATACTAAAGACAGCATATGTAAAAATGTAGCGCTGCTTAGAGGGCACTTTCCTGCTGTCGGGCACACAAGGCTTATTTATCTTTGTGGAACTCTATTGCCTGTGCTTTTATAGATCCTGGCTCCAGGAGAGCTTCGCCATTGATTTCAATGAGGTCAGAATGTTGCACACAAAAAACTGAGACAGAGAAGTTAAATGTCCAGTTCACTGTCATAGGGTGAGTCAATATAGACCGGGTGTTAAGGCCCACTGAGTCCGGTGCCCTAGTGATTGGCCCATCTATGCAGCATCCATATAAGCATTTGAGTGTGTTTGTGCAGGGTCTGCCCCAGTGTGGAACTGGGCCTCCCTGGAGCTCCTACGTGTTATCACAATACAAGTAAGAGGAAGTGTGTTTGAAGTCTGTCTTATCCATTGCATTTATAGGGGGCTGAAAACCATAGGCCTTGATTTTTCCAAAGTGCTGCTCAGGTCATAGCAACATCTGGCCCCGTCATTTAGTTGCGTTAGTGGGTGCAGTACTCTCCTTTTCAATCTGACCTCTTAGGCAACAGCGGTGAATTTGGCTCCATATTTTCAGCTAATAAACCAAGCTCCCCCTCTGACTATTAACTCAATAACCATCTGCAATGCAGTAATGCCCAATTGTTGTAAGATCTCCACTCCCAATACTGCCTGAGCTTAGGAGAAAGGATTGCCAGGCACGTTGGCATGTTGTGAGGCCAGGTCTACACTAGACTGAAAGTCAATTTCAGTTACGCATTTCTAGCTACCGCAATTGGGTGACTAGCATAGACATATCGGAAATTAAATTATCTGACTGTCCTCACTAAGGAGTGTCAACGAGAGCATTTCTCCCATCAGCCTCCCGTACTCCTTGTGATAGTAAAGAGTACAGGGGTGGACTACCGACCCCAGACAGATCGATTTTTGCTTGTCTTTACCAGACGCACAAAATCAAACTCTGGAAGATCAACCCTGACTGGGACGATCTTTCTGGAAGTACAGCTGTGCCCTGAGAAGTATGTTTAGGGCTGTTGAGGAGCATTTCACACCCAACTGAATGGCAAAACTGAAAGATTGACTTGGCAAGAAGGCAATCCTCTGCCGTTCTGTTTGTTGCAGAAGGCAGATCAAAGGGGTGTTATGATGCCATCACTTGATAGCGCTGAGATTTTTGACCTGGAGAATGATTTTGTTTTGAGACATTCACATAAGAACATAAGAATGGCCATACTGGGTCAGACCAAAGGTCCATCGAGCCCAGCATCCCATCTGCCGACGGTGGCCAAATGCCAGGTGCCCCAGAGAAGGAGAACAGAAGACAATGATCAAGTGATTTATCTCCTGCCATCCATCTCCTGCCCTTGTTATGAAGGCTAGGGCACCATACTTTATCCCTGGCTAATAGGCATTTATGGACCTAACCTGCAAAAATTTATCGAGCTCTTTTTTAAACCCTAATAGAGTCCTGGCCTTCACAGCCTCCTCGGGCAAGGAGTTCCACAGGTTGACTGTGCGCTGTGTGAAGAAAAATTTCCTTTTATTAGTTTTGAACCTACTACCCATCAATTTCATTTGGTGTCCCCTAGTTCTTGTATTATGGGAAAAGGTAAATAATTTTTCTATATTCACTTTCTCCACACCATTCCTGATTTTATATACCTCTATCATATCGCCCCTCAATCGCCTCTTTTCCAAACTGAAACATAGATTATACTGTATGTAAAACCTCTTATGGGGCAGAGACAACACACAGCTGGAACTCAGGACACCTGAAATCAGTCGGCAGCTTTGAGATCAACTGATAAAAAGTGCAGGATCAGGTACTTTGGGGATAAGCCCTCTTTCAAATCTGTACTGTCTGATTCTTTGGGGGCGGGGATGTATTTTGTCTGCTGCCCAAGCTGTGAGGTCTGCTATCTTTGTTGCACGAGAGCTATATATGTTTTTTTGTTTTAATCTGATTCTAAAACTAAACACATAAGACAATAATAATAGTTTATCATTGGCCAACACTGAGATACAGACAGGTGTGAAACTGGATTCATTAATTGCCATCTTTCCAGAAGTGGGTTGTATGAAAGCAGCACCATCTATTGATAGCACATGATATTTTATGGGACTTATTTTTAAGAATGCAAGAATGATGCACCTGATTTTGCTTGTTAATCAAAATACATATGTCCTTTGTGCATATCACAAGCCAATTAGTTTTACTCTCTTTTTCAAGCAAGAGCAGATTAATTTGTGTTCCTGTTTGCTTTTGTTCCTACATTCTGAACTGCTAACATTCTTGTTATGAAAAAATTGGTAAAATCCCAGAAGAAAATCTTGTGACGTTGCATGTAAAAATAAGATCATGCAACAGCTACACTCATGTTAACATAATTGTACTTTTGAATAGACTGGTATAATGAGGATGTATTTATTATTCAAGTGACCATAGTGATACCAGACCACAACGGCTATCAGGTGCTCATGTGCTAGGTTTTTCACACACATGTAGTAAGAGACTGCCCTGTTTGTAAAACAAACTAAAGTACAAGATGAACCTCTCTAATCCGGAATTCCCTCATCCAGCAACATCCGTAATCCAGCATGATTTTAGTTATCCAGATAAACATTTATCATGGGAGTGGCCAAGTTTCCCATGAGCCCATACAGTTTGTTTACAGCCACCAGTTCTGGCTCTGTGGTCTGTGCTTTATTTAGCTGTAATTTACCCCTGAATGTCTTCTAAGAGCCCAGTAAGCAGTGGAAGAGCTGGTAATCTGCTAGACAATATTGACCTCCTGTTATCCGGCAAATTCTCTTGTCCAGCACCTGAGGTCTCGAGGGTGCCAGAGGAGAGAGGTTCAACCTGTAGAATCTAATCTGTTGAAAAACAAGTTGTCATAGACACAACATGAGTAAACCTGAAAGCGTTCTGCAGTTTAGTACAGTTAATCTGAACATGTCAAATCCACCAAATTTGGCGGATGTCAAATCCACCTAATTTGGCATGTGAAAACAGGTTCTTGTCTGTGTGGGATTCTCATTTCTTCCTGGTGGGTCAGAAATTTGCATGAACTATTTTTCCTTGCCTTTGCAGAACAAGGAACATGCCAGAATAGGTGTTTTCCATCCTTTAGCTGCACAGTACTCTGTTGTTCCTAAAACAGTTCTGCTCTCTTAGCAAACAAGGTGACAAGGATGGGCTAGGTGTGGAGGGCTTTGTCTTCCTACTGGCAATTTTGATGTTTCCTGTCCGAATCTGGAAACCCTGGCTTTTACCCCTTCCCCCCCCCAAAAAAAGCCCAACTTTTTGGAACTGAAGGGTGGGGTGGTGGTGAGTGGAGCTGATTTGTGTTCATTTGAAGTGCTTGGGCAAAGGTTAAGCTCAGCAGTCGTTTTCTTTACTCAGAGACCTCCTCATCCCTGTTGGCATGAGCATTTCTGGATTTATTTTTGTCATTCCTTTTCCATGAAAGAACTCTTTCCAAACCCTGGGAGCTAAAATTGCTCCTCAGACTCTTGAGAAGGTAGATTGCCCATGATGTCAAAGAGGGGTTTAACTTCATGTGCCCTTGTTTTTCTAATGGGTTGGTTTGTTTCCAGTCCTTTTGAAGACTGTTGCAAATACACATGTTCCACGATAGCTGTATTTTCCATCCAGCCCAGTTTTACAGTTCTCTGGTGTTTCTTAAGACCTAGAGTCTATATTTCTGCCAGTTTGACCAATATAGATGTAATCGCAATCTACGCATATAATTTTTTCTAAGGAAAACCTGCTGTTTCTCATTGTGACCCAATGGAATCACTTTTATGCCTATAATTAAAACACAAGCTTCAATGCCCTGGTGGATAAGGGACCCCTCATTGTAAGTGTGTTTTTGGCTTGTGTGACATACCTGAAGTTCAAGTGACCTCTGCAGTTTCAAAGCCATGGAAATCCCCCTTACCCCAAGAATCTGCTCATTGGCATAGTAATAGTGTGGCTATATGGAATTATTGTCCTTGAGTTGTTTCCTTGTTAATCAAGCATTCAGGAAAGAGGGTGTGTTTGACCCTTCTACTCCAGTGAGGTGGATGACCTTTCTACTTAACACTTAAAGGGGGAGTTCCAAAAATGATGGAGCCGGGCTGTTCTCAGTGATGTAAGATGACAGAAGATGAAGCAATGGTCTCAAGTTGCAGTGGGGGAGGTCTAGGTTGGATATGAGGAAAACTATTTCACTAGGAGGATGGTGAAGCACTGGAGTGGGCTACCCAGGGAGGTGGTAAATTCTCCATTCTTAGAGGTTAAGTCCCAACTTGATGAAGGCCTGGCTAGGATGACCTTGTTGGTGTTGGTCTTGCTTTTGAGCACGGGGGTTGGACTAGATGACCTCCTGAGGTCTCTTCCAATCCTAATCACCTATTATTTTGAGTCTCCTTTATCATCATCTTCCTATCTCTGAAAAATTTTGCATTGGTTGTTTTTTCCTTCTGTGCCTTGAAACACGACATAGTTTAATGCATTGGATCAAAATGTGACCCATTTATTCTGAAGGAAGGCTTATGCTGCAGACATTGTACTGGTCCAAATTAACACCAAAATTAAGACTGCTATTAATGTATAATAAAGATCTGTAAAATATCATGTCATAGTTTAGCCAGTTGTGCAGAAATATTTCTTCTCTTAATGCCTTACTCTAGCCTTAAAATAACCATTCTTTGGGTCCTGAGATACTTTCTTGGGCTGGTGGGACTAATGAATAAACCTTTTGCTTTTCCACTTTTTTTAGAGGTATTGTTTTTGTGTTTTCTTTGATTATTTTCCTAATTGATATTCCAGTCTCTATCCCAATGGGCAGGTAGTGTTCTAGCACTTTGTTTCTCAGCTGGGCACATGTACCCCCGGGGGTATGCAGAGGTCTTCCAGCGAGTACATCAGCTCATCTGAATATTTGCCTAGTTTTACAAGGAGCTACACAAAAAGTACTAGCAAAGTTGGGAAAAACTGAAATTTCACACAGACAATGGCTAGTTTGTGCTTCTCTGTAGACTATCTGCTGAAATGTAAGCACAATATTTATATGCCAAATTGATTTATTTTATAATTATATGTTGAAAATGAGAAACTAAATGTTTTTCAGGAATCATGTACTGGGAGGCTTGTATGCAAGACAAATCAGACTCCTGAAAAATCTGCAGGAGTCTGAAAAGGTTGGAAGCCACTACTCTAGCATGCTAGGAACCAATGTACAAATGCAGGTTGAAATTTATTTTTTTCAAAAGGGCCAGGACTAGGTTTCTGTTGTGAGTGGAATTTGCATGGTATGTAGACTTTGTGCATGGACCTTGATGTAGCAAAACCCTTCAAGTGCTTAATTTCTGTTTGTTTGTTTTAGTTTTTGAAGTTGACAATAAGGTGACAGCTAAAAAAAAATTGAGATCAAAAAGTATTATCCCCATTTTACAGATGGGAACTGAAGTACAGAAAGATTAAAGATGGGATTTTTTAAGTCAGCCATTGAAAGTCAATGGGATTTGGGTGCTTGACTTGATTGGGTCCCTTTCATAATCCCAGCACAAGTGGCCTGGCAGAGGTCACACAAGAAAGGTGGAAGTTGAACCCAACTCTTCTGAATTCTGGCTGATTTCCTACAGACATCCTCCCCTGGGCTAGGGTTGAAACACGCTGGTAATTTGATGAGTTGAAGCTTCAGTGGGTTTTGGATGATGTCTAAGTAGCAATTGCCCATCGTACATCTCCTGGACAGAGAGACTATCTGTTCCATAGGGATGACCTCCATGGTCATTTGTACATATGCCGAATGTACACAGATTTAAAGATACATACCCAGCTGTCAAATTCCTGGGTGTTCCTTTGCCATCTTCAGTTTATTCTTTTAAGCGGTCATGCTTCCTGTGACAGTGTTTGCTTCTGGAGCTTAGAAGGGTGCAGAGTGGGTGCACTCGTTGAGATGTGCTTGTCACTCAAATATTCTAATGATATCATAGAATCATAGAATTCTAGGGCAGGAAGGGACCTCAGGAGGTCACCTAGTCCAGCCCCCTGCCTAAAGCAAGATCAACCACAAATAAATCATCCCAGGCATGACTGTTTTAAGCCGAGACTTAAAAACCTGTAGGAATGGAGATTCACCACCTTTCTTAGTAATACATTTCAATGCTTCACCACCCTCCTGGTGAAATAGTTTTTCCTAATATCCAAACTACACCTCCCCCTCTGTAGTATCAGACCATTGCTCTGTGTTCTGCTGTCTGTCACCGCTGAAGAGTTTCTCTCCATCGTCTTTAGAGCACCCTTTCAGGAAGTTGAAGGCTGCTATTAAATCACCCTCCGTCTTCTCTTCTGCAAACTAAATAAGCCCAAATCCCTCAGCCTCTCCTCATAGGTCATGTCAGGCCCTTAATCATTTTCATTGCCCTCTGCTGAACCTGCTCCAGTGCATCCACATCCTTTCGATACTGGGGAGCCCAGAACTGGATGCAGTTCTCCAGATGTCACCTCACCAGTGCCGAATATATTTGTACCTAGTTAATTTCCAAGTACAGTCGATCCTTGGCCTCTTTCCTGAGGTTGCTAACAAAACTGCTAGTTGTTCTTGAAGTCTCTGTGATACAAATGCTTGGCCAAACACAAAGACAGGTAGGGGATTGTATGTTTCAATGTAATGACCCGCCCCACTCCTGTTAGTCAGTGGGGAATTTTCCTTGGGTTAGGATAGGTAACACTGGTCCTTTGGTCTTTTGCAGTGTGAGTTTCTTGTGTTTTTCATGAAAATATTTATTTTTCTAGGGAGCCCAGGAAGCACAGAGCCACATGTTTTTAACCTGACCTCGCTCACCAAGTCTGAAAATATCTTGTCAGCTTCATTACATTATTACATCGGGGATCTACTAAATGCTACTCGGAGTTGTCCCCCATCTGGAGGCTGCTCTCATCATAGACACAGGAAACCTGAAATTCAGATAGACCTCTCAGTGTTGAGCTTTCCTTCTGATGGGAACCAGACTCGGACCCTGGGACATTTCCTAATAAATGTGTCCACAGCTTATCGTGATGCCCTTTCTTGGCAGTGGAAGGACATTACTCATGTCCTGAGTGAGGCAAAACAGAATGATGAACTCCTGATTGGTGTGAAAATGGCCTTGACTGGCCGCTATTCCTGGAGGAGGATGCCAAGCAGCTATGAACCTTACATCCTGGTATATGCTAATGACTCTGCTATTTCAGAGCCGGAGAGTGTTGTTTCTAGCTTGCAAGGACACCGAAATTCCCTGGTTGAGGGCTTCCCCAGACCTGAAAGCCACTCAAGGAGCAGCCGTGGAGAACAGCGACAGAAACGTTCCACCAACATCTTGTTGCCCTTGCAGAACAACGAGCTCCCAGGTACCGAGTACCAGTACAATGAAGGTGAGGGGTGGGAAGACAAGAAAACCTATAAAACCCTCCAGCCCCGGCTGGCCGAGAGGACAAAGAGTAAGAAAAAACAGAGAAAGAACAGCCACCAGAAGAGCCAAACGCTCCAGTTTGATGAGCAAACCTTGAAGAAGGCAAGAAGGAAGCAGTGGAATGAGCCGAGGTACTGTGCGCGGCGCTATCTCAAAGTGGATTTTGCAGACATTGGCTGGAGCGAATGGATTATTTCCCCTAAATCCTTTGATGCTTATTACTGCTCAGGTGAATGCCAATTCCCCATTCCAAAGGTACAGTATTTTTTCCCCATTGTCTTACTCTCCCATCGCTATAGAGCAGGAAAACTGAGCTAGGTTTTATGAACTGCACATATTTGTTTACAGCGGTAAAATCCAGCTTGGCTCTTACTAAGTAGAATGTAATAAATATGTAACAATTTATATCCATTCTGTAAGGAATAGTTGTTAAAATAGCTAATATAATGTCAGAATTTATTTCTGCAAAGATATAAAATCAGAGATATAGAGAATAATTATTTTTGTCCAGAATCCAAATGTGCTGTTAATTATGTATTGGGTGATAAAAATGGATGAACTGGTTACCGTCCAGTTGAATCAAGCATAATAAAACACGGGTCTTCCAAACGCTTGCAACCAAGCATAGTGGTTCTCCGTCGCTAATTAGTCCCAGTAGAAATAATAGGATTACTCACAGTGGTAAATGCTATGTTGGGTAGTAAGTATCAGCAAGATGGGGCACTGAAGATGCTCTGACGGGGTGAATTCGTGGACTCCTACAAGTGTATCAGCCAAGGAGCTAATGATATCAAAATTCTTAACAATCGTTTGCTGAGAAGGAGCTGTATGTTCAATCCAGTCCCCTCCTGAGTTACTTGCAGAAGCATGAGGGACCTGATTCTGGAACCCTTACTTTAGAGTTGCCCTATGGCTTTAAGTATCAGGGGAGTAACCAGGTTAGTCTGTATCTGCAAAAACATCGAGAAGTCCTGTGGCACCTTATAGACAAACAGATTTTTCGGATTATAAGTGTTTGTGGGCAAAGACCTGCTTTGCACGTGA
Source organism: Carettochelys insculpta (assembly GCF_033958435.1). Classification (NCBI taxonomy): domain Eukaryota; kingdom Metazoa; phylum Chordata; order Testudines; family Carettochelyidae; genus Carettochelys; species Carettochelys insculpta. The sequence goes on along the minus strand of NC_134140.1, from coordinate 125,228,675 downwards.
TGAAGCAGGCCTTTGCCAATGAAAGCGTAAGCTCCAAAAAAATCTGTTAGTTTATAAGGTGCCACAGGACTTCTTGTCCCTACAGCTTTGAGACCGTAGCTCAACGATTACTCCAGTGAGTAAAGAGGTGCCATAACCTGGCCCCAAAATGAATGCATGAGAATAGCCTCTTGAAATCAGTAGGACAAATTTATTTCTGGTGTAACTCCACTGAAGGTCCCCACATTTCCCAGCCTGTCATGGCCACAAAGTGGGATGAAGTATGTAACAAAGACTCAAAATTAGGGGAGAGGGGGCAAAATTATTCCTGATGGAAACTAGAGTAACTATTGGGTTCATTGTTCTTAGCATGGCTTTATCGTCATCACTTTCTATTTTTCATGTCACTGATTGTCAGCTCTGAAAGCAACATCCTATCAGATGGTTGTGGGATTTTTGGGATTACTCGGCATGGTGTCTTTTTCAGTGAAAGACAGGTGAGAGGTATGGTAACAGCCAGGATAAGTTAGTCCAATATGGGCCTGATTCAGGGGCCTTTACACACGTGAGCAGTTTGGGCTGATTTTAGAGAGATGGCTCATCTGAATTCAGATTGCTGGATCAGGCTGGAAAACTTTGAGGTCTGGCTTTGGTTTAGTTTACTGAGAGTTCACAAGGAAAACAAGGATGTTTGCAGTGTTCTTGTAGCCATGTTATTAGCAAGAACAGTTGGGGGAGGTGACCTCTTTAATTAGACCAACTTCTATTGGTGAAAAAAGACAGGTGTTTGAGCTCCACAGCGATCTGTGGGAGAGGCCCTGAAGTGCTAAGGCTTATCTCTTTTTCCCACCAGGATTGGGCCAATAAAAGATGTTAACAATAAGATTGTTTTTCAGTGATAGTAAAACATTATATGGAGTCTTTTGTGCCTTTCACAGTCTGCACTCTCTGTCAAATCTGCATCCCCACATGTGGGTTTGAAATAGACCCTTTACTTCAACAGCAGTTTGACCTGAACTATTTTCCATGTTAACTTTAAGGGCAGTAAGTTATAGCAATGGCTAAGGCTCTGTCAGCACTTCTAATTTCAACCTTGTGTGTAAGAGTTTTAAATGCAACTGTAAAACTTTGCTTTGGGGATGGACCTTGATGCAAGAACAAATAATTCATACAGGGAGCAATATTTGGAATAGATCAGTGTAGCTATTTTAACTTACAGGAATGCAAAGTAATTATCTTGGCTGCTCCTGATACCTGAAAGCACTTTACATGTTTAATGAAGTTGGGGATGTTATGAGCCATGTGGTATAGGCAAACAGATGGATATTTTGAATAAAGTAAAACAAACAATGAACACCATTTTAAGCTGCCAGCTATTTTCTATGAGGCTTCTCCAAACCCTGCTGGAAATGTGCTGTTGACTTTTATATGATTTTGATTGGGTGATCAGGTCTTACGAAAACAATACTATTTATCTTTCTGTGGAAAATAATTCCCCATAAATGGGGAGGGGTTGTGTAAATGATATATGTGCATAGTTGAGTGGGATTGTTAGGCGTTGTTATGGGTCTCTAGTTTTAAAAAAAAAAATCATGCTGTTATGGTTGCATTCTGCAAGGCTCCAGATCCACAAATACATGTAGGCTCCTAATTCCTGAGCAGTTCAGTGAGAGCGAGGTGCCTAAATACCTTGGGCAGATCTGGGCCTTGAACTCCAAGTGAAGAATACCACAGCCCTGGGTGGAGTGTACCAGCTCACCTCCAATAAGTAGCACGTCGTTTCAGAACGGGCCTCCATTTAAAAACATGTACTCGCCTGATGGCAACATGATGGCTTGGTGAGAGGGCACCTGTGCTGTGTAGTATATATTCCAATAGGCCTGATCAAAAGCCCGCTGAAGTTAATTGGGAGTCTTCTGGTTGATTTCAGTGGGCTTCGTATCACTGAGAACGTGCATGTCCAACAACAAATACGCTTTTGCTTAAATACGCTTAACTGCATCACCAGTGCACAGTGGGCCTGTCAGAAGCACTCCTTGCCAGCTCCATTCCCACTGAAGACAAGTGTTAGGCCAATGCTGAAAGCCTCTGGAAACATCACCCACCGTGGTTGCTAAATGCCCATTAATATAACCAAGATGTCAGTTTCCTAGAAGGCTCTGTGATAGTTGTTTTAAAAATGGACTTCCAAAGGCCAAAGAAAAGTCCCTTGAGCCAGAGAGACATACAGCCAAACCCATAAAATGGAGAGGAAAACAAGAATGTGCACTTTCTGCACATAGCACCTTGCATCCAGGAAGGGCCCTATAACACTTCACAAATTATAGGTGTGGTTACCACAGCTAGTCCCTCTGGTAATGACAAGCAAATGCAAACCTCCTTTTCTGATGTGAGTAGCGGAGTTAGTCAATTAGTGCAGTTTGTCTTCATTGTGTTTGTGTAAATCACCGCTGGAGCTGATAAACAGGAGTGAATCGAGGTTTGCTTGCTGGCACTGAAGCAGGGTCTAAGGTGACATTTGTTCTGCACTAGGAATGTAGTTCAAATCTGGAAGATGGGAAGTGACGATTAATTGACCCTAACAAAACTGCTGTTTAATATGTAGAGAAGGTAAAGGGAGACTATGTGCTTGTACCAGATATTGGAAAGGATTTCCCGTCTTTTGCCAATTTATCTGGGAAACCGTAGTGGTTCCTCAGGAGTTGTCTTCAAACAGATAGAGTCAAATTTGTATGAGATAAAGCAAGTATGAGTCCACTGAGGAGGTGAACTCAGTTACATTGGTTCTTAATTTGGTCTGAGAACTAAATGCACTTCATAGAAACTATTATTTATTGTATGCGTTACATTGCCCATAGTATTCCTAACTGAGATTGGGGTCCCATTGCCCTAGGCCTTGTACAGACAAGTAAGAGAGTCCTTGCCTTGGATGAGCTGGACATGGCAAGAAATACTAGCCCCATATAGCACGTGAGGATGTGGAGTACAGAGAGTTTAAATGACATGTCCAAGCTCACACAGGATGTCTGTGACAATGGTGAACTAAAATCTGATCTCCTGAGTCCAAGTCCAATACCTTACCTGCAAACCCACCCTTCATCTCTAAACAGATTGTAAAAGGGCTTGTTACAAATGTAGAGCTTGGTCCTGCAATTCTAAAGCACGCAAAGCTCCCCCTTTTGGGGTACACACGGAACGTCATATTGGGTCTTAAACTCTGAATAACCTTTCCAGCGCACAGATGGACTATATCTAGTTTATTATTGAAGTCGGTGGCAGTGTCATGCCTCTAGTTCCAGTGTCATGCCTCTAGTCAACAGCAAGTGTTCCATTGATTTAAACTGTGCTTCTTGTGCACATGTGCAGTGGGAAATACAATTTATACCATGTAAATGAAAACCCACTTTTCTTTCCTGCTGAGAGTGAAAATTCCACATGGGACAAAGAGAAACAGGCAGCTCTGGTATTCTTGATCCATGCACATGATTCCCATTGACATTCATGAGAGCTCTGCATTTGCAAGCTGATACCCTAGGCAGTGTTCCCTCTAATCTTTTCCATCAATGTGCATAACAAATTCTGTTATGTGTAGCAAGGCCTGAGCAAATGGGCACCATCCAGGAGAAACATCGACTTAGCTGCTAATCAGCCGAGTGGGACTGGAATCTCTCCTGAGCAGCCGCACAAGCACACAGTTTCCAGGGAACACTGGTTGTTAAGTGTCAGGCAATACCAAACATTTTGTTGCGCTTATGGATCCACAGGGGTCCCCCTAGGAAGGAGAACTGAGCTCCTCTAGCCTGGCTGCTAAAGTCAAGAACCTATTGGATGATTAAGAAAAGATGTGCCTGGTCCCCTCCCCCTCCAAATTCCAGGCCTCGCCCTCTCCCTGTGTGTGACAGATGGGTTGGATGCTGTCAGCCCCATATGTGCTGAACTTGCAGAATGCCATAGTGCACACAGGCCAGACAGACCCTCTCCCGGTCAGGAATGAAAGCTTGTCGCTGACATCATTCTCTCCACTCCTAATGCAACTATAATGAATTTCAACTGGGCAGCAAGTCCCTCAAGGGCACGTGCAGCTTAGCAGGTGCAACCTTAGCCACAGCTGGACTCATTCACAGACCTGGCCACTTGGAGGCTGCTTGGGGTTTTGCCTTCATGCCTCTCCCACTCTAATCGCCCATCCCACATGAGACCGGCCTGCCTTTCATTAGGAGGAAACAGAGCAAGCAGGCTGCCTTGAGGCAAGATGATGTAACGCTCACTGTGCAGGGCATGTGCCCATTTAACCCATTCTATTTCGATTTTTAAAATGCTCAGCTAGAGGGTAACCCACAAGACAGTTCAGATATTGAAGAAAATTGGCATGACCAACGCGGTGCTAAGTAACTTTGAGACTTACCTAGAGCCTTCACCAGACGGTGATCCGTCACGCCCAACACTCCCACCCATGCCAGTGGGAGTCCTTTCCTCTGCACACCTTTGGAATCAATCCTGAAAGCAGCAATGTACTTTAATTCCGAGAGTTATTGAGACACAACTGTAAATCTCAGGGCTCCGGCCAAAGTTCGCAGTCCAGGGTCAGAGTTTAAAACCCCACCCAAATGGAGTCAGATCTGCTGATAAGCGGAACCAAGACCTCAGCCAGAGGGGACAGGCATTGTACCATGAACCGGTGAATCACTGCTTTCCTCTTTTGAATGGCATAGTTACAGCTGGTAGTCTCAAACTTGACCAAAGGAAATCACAAGGAGTTGGGAGGAGAATGCAAAGACTTTAGGAAACTGAAATAAGATATGAAATAGCCACGTGATTAGAACTGTTAATCTTCACTCCTCCTCCTCCTCCATACTGTTGAGAAACAGCCCTAGTGCTGCACAGACATCACCTGAGGCCCTATTTCTGTGATAGTGGGTGATCTGTGATGCACCAATGTAGCAAGTTTGCTGTAACACAGACTCCTGCTCTGAAGAGCCATTCGGGGCTCCCAATAAGAATCTGACCAAAAATGACAAGACTATGAAAATCCATCTTCAGTTCCTATTCCCCCACTGGGCACTGGGTATTTTATCAACAACAGGGCTTTTATGGATTTTTGCTGAGAGCAGCAAAGACCTGAGGTCATGTAGGGCCATATGCACCTTTTGATTTTTCCACATTGAGAGCTGTATGTCTGGAACAAGGGTAGAACATGGCCTTCACCTGATCTGTCACCTGCTTTCTGATGTCACAATGTATACAAAAATCTTAGGTTGTGGGAGCACTGAAAATTGAAAAAAAACACTATAAAATGTTGCAGAGGGAATCATAGCCGCTCTTAAACCAGCTGTCTTGATGTAGGATCTATGCGTCTGGCGAATTGTACTTTTCAACCATATTTGGCTTATGGCTGTAAAGAGGCTTCTCCTTAGAATCCAGAGCTTTTTAGGCCCTGCAACGCATTGGGGCCATGGAATTCTGTTACAGTTTTGGTCTGTTTAAAGTCATTATAATGTAAAGCTCATTGAAACATACTACAAGAAAGTAAAGAGAATTCTTCCAAACTCTTGTTTTTGAAAGAAGGGGAGATCCTGCTGCTGTTATGTGCAGAGTGCATCCAGCAGGCTCTGCGGCCCAGATCCTTACAGGTATTTAAGTGCTCAACTCAGTGGAAGTAAGGTGATTTGAAGCTGTAAGCCTGGCTGCCCTCAAATGCAACTACCTTAAAGGAGAGTTAAGGTAGCTCAGCATGGATCCTCTGGCTACATCTACACGTGAAGCCTACATCGAAGTAGCCTATTTCGATGAATAATGTCTACACGTCCTCCAGGGCTGGCAACGTCGACGTTCAACATCGACGTTGCGCAGCACCACATCGAAATAGGTGCTGCGAGGGAACATCTACATGCCAAAGTAGCACACATCGAAATAAGGGTGCCAGGCACAGCTGCAGACAGGGTCACAGGGCGGACTCAACAGCAAGCCGCTCCCTTAAAGGGCCCCTCCCAGACACAGTTGCACTAAACAACACAAGATCCACAGAGCCGACAACTGGTTGCAGACCCTGTGCATGCAGCATGGATCCCCAGCTGCGGCAGCAGCAGCCAGAAGCCCTGGGCTAAGGGCTGCTGCCCACGGTGACCATAGAGCCCCGCAGGGGCTGGAGAGAGAGCGTCTCTCAACCCCTCAGCTGATGGCCGCCATGGCGGACCCCGCTATTTCGATGTTGCGGGACGCGCAACGACTACACGGTCCCTACTTTGACGTTCAACTTTGAAGTAGGGCGCTATTCCTATCCCCTCATGGGGTTAGCGGCTTCGACGTCTCGCCGCCTAACGTCGATGTTAACATCGAAATAGCGCCCAACACGTGTAGCCGTGACGGGCACTATTTCGAAGTTAGTGCCACTACTTCGAAGTAGCGTGCACGTGTAGACGCGGCTTCTGAGTGCTGGAATAGATTCTCCCATCTGGAGAAGAAAAAAGTTTGTATTATGTTAACCCTGACAAAAGTGGAATGTTCCCAAATGGATCCTTTTGGCTCTTTTGGCTCATGGTTGCTATCCTCACTGAGAATAATCCAGCAACAGGATGTGGGAAACGTCCATTCCGACTCACTATGGTTGTTTGTGTAGATAGAGGTGGGCCCCTGCACATCACCAACATAACTACTTGTAGCCATTTCTAACTCTATTGTCGTGTATGACATCATGAGTCAGAATCTCCAAATTGTTCCTATGCTTGTTTCATAGAAAGCCATTTGGGCCTGCAAATCAGATAATGTCTAAGCCCTGTGCCTGTTTTTTGGAGGCACAAATTTTGTTCTTTGTGTCAGGAAAATTGTGGGCTCTCTGAATAATTAGTCCACCCAACCTTGTCTTGTACATGCTTTGTGTTGGAATAGGAACATTTTGAACTCCATGATTCCCAGGCTTTAGATCTGAGATGAGTGATAAATGAAGTTCTGAACATCTTTTGTAAAGGATAATATTAACACGTTTGGGGTTTTGAGTGTTGCTTTCCTGTGTTACTGCTACTGAGGGAACTAACAATGGAAATATATTTAAAATTTTCTTCTAAATCAGTTTACTTCTCTTGGACAATGAAGTTAGCTCAGTCAATTTTGTTTTCAAGTTACAATGGGTGTGTCTACACTAGGAACTAACTTAGAAGTTAATTTCAAAGTTAAGCACTATATCGAAATAGCCAGCAGAGAGTGTACACACATTTTCCCTTACTTCCAAGTTAACTTAGAAGTAGAGAGCCCAACTTCGAAGTCCTTACTCCATTCCTGGGAATGGAGTAGTGCCCTTCTTCAAAGCTTAACTCTGAAGTAAGGTGTGTGTAGATGTTCTGCTTCGAAGTTGCTTACTTTGAAGTTGTACTTTGAAGTAAGCAACTTCAGAGTTATTTTTGTAGTGTAGACACAGCCAATCAGTGGGTCAAATTCTGCTCTCGGTTCTAGAAATGTTATTCCAAGTACCTTCAAATTTACCCCCGTGACCGAGAGCAGAATTTTGCCATACTGGAAGCTGGTGTGCTACCCATGGAATTCTTTGGGTCTTGCTATGCACTGATGTAAAATGCTGGTGCATGTTAACCAATCAGAGGTGCATTGAGCAAATATCAGAGTAGTATGAACTGTATTGTAATTGGATTCAGGAGACGAACAAAAAAGATTAAGCTTCCGGGGTGAAGGACTGGTCAGTAATAAAAGAGATCATGAAGATGTGATGGCCCATAGAATAATCCATGCCTGTGCACCCATTACTTTCCGCTTGCTTATCAGCTTTCCCTGCCCTACTTACCTTTCTTCTGTTCAACAAATGACACTTATTTTGCACCCCAACTGGACTGTTGCAAGATTTACTGTTTACACCCACTCATCCTGCTTTTCTGACTAAGCTACCGCCGGCATAGAATTCACAGCACCATTTCCATCCATGGGAAGTGTCTTGTTGTATATGTTTCTCATGCAGCTACATGGGGAGTGTCTTTTGCAAAGGCACCTCCTGCAACAAGTGAAGGGCCACTTTCTTCACAGTTGAGAAAACTCTAGTTGAATTGTAGAGCAACACTGACCCCCAGCGGCCAGTAAAATTAATCCAAGAATGGTGCTCCGTCCAGATAACCCTGACAATTGAAAAGTCTTTATGAGTGGTGCTAAAAATTGCTTCCACGGGCTGGCCTTTTTGGCTCATCTCTTTCTTCCAGGAGTTGGCTGAGTTTTGTCCCAAACATTGAAGCACACTGTTACCATGTTAAAAACACAGTTTCATTTTAAATGTGCATATTAATAATTCCTTCTCTTCCTATTCTCTGTGCTGTAGGCTTTGAAGCCGTCAAACCATGCCACCATCCAGAGCATAGTGAGAGCAGTTGGAGTCATCCCTGGTATTCCTGAGCCTTGCTGCGTTCCTGACAAAATGTCTTCTCTGAGCATCCTGTTCTTCGATGAAAATAAGAACGTGGTGCTCAAGGTCTACCCCAACATGACAGTGGAGTCCTGTGCATGCAGATAACACCCCACATGAGCCCCTTGAAATCTCTAAATTAAGCTGTTGCTTTTTCTTTCCCTCCCAGCCTCCACCAGTGCATTTCATTCAAAAAGAGGTTGATGAACAAACCTGACTAAGAGAGAAGATACTGAATGCAGATGTCCAGTCAGGGGAACTTAAACTTAACCTACCCTTTAGTCTGACGGAGAAGTAAGCTTTGACAACTGGGATTATTTCTGTTGTAATGTACAAATGCAAAGTGAAATTTACAAAGGACTATTCAAGATGTTTTTTGGAACTGTCAGGAGGACCACATTGATTTATTTTTGTACAAGGCTTGGAAAAGGGCAGAGACTGTTTGATATTTGTCTCTGGTTTTCTAATGACTAACGGGGAGGGAAATTATGAAATTCATTATATATTTGAAGCTATGCTTTGGGTTAGTGAACAACTCAGCAAGTGCTAAATAACCGGAACACAAATCTAACTTATCCTAACAGCCTGAAAATGTGCAACGTAACCATTTATTCCCTTGATATGACATGTCATTGACTTTGTATGTATATTCATTCTTGTTTAGCTTGTTCTCAATAATGCAGTCCGGGTGATGTTCCTGACCTTAGTTTGGATCACGTCAGTTACAGTTGTGCTGCATGAAAAGTTGTGATGCAACCCAGAGAATCGCAGGGCAGAGTATAGTGGGAAACAACTGATCCAAAAACTTAGCACAATGATTTTTAACTTTTGATCCACAGACTCAAGGCTCTGCAGACTAGGTCTAAGAATTCCAAAGGGGTTTGTATGGCTATTAGAATTTTTAGGGGACTGCTGATGAACAAAGTTTGAAAAATAACTGGCCTACCAAAATGCAAGTATCCTACTCAACAACACCACTAAGTGAGTAATGAACAAATATTTTATCTGATGTTTGCAAACAGTCCATAGGCACCCCAAAAAGGTCTTCATGAAATTTGCTGAATTTTTGATCTGTAGCTTATTCCTATGAACTTTATTGCTTATTTAATGATCAACATTTAGTCTGTTATTGAATTTTGACTGGAATTGTTTCCATTCTATTACTGGATACACGTTGCTTTTAGAATCAAGTCAGAGGGTTTTTCTAATAAATGCGTACAATGCGGTGTTTCCATGGACATTCCTGCCTATAAATTCATTGGCTAAAACAGCTGAAGAAAGTGAATCCTATGGATCCATAAACACACTTGGAAAGATTTCACTTTTTATTGAAGGGAATATATTCATGGAAACATTTTTGAAGCATTTACCCAACTTTGCTCATTTTCAGCACCATGAAACCTAGAAACACCTATGCTTTTGAAAGAGATTCCAATCATTTAGTTCAACATTTAATTTGTTAAAATATAGTTCTGGCTCCAAGCCTCCTTTCTTCTCTCAAATCCATCTCAGAAACTAACTTTGTGAAACAGCATCACTTATCGTAAAAGAGTCACATTTCCCAGTGAGGGGACAAATTCTCAGGACCAAATCCCTCCGCAGGTTTCATGGCAGCTGAGAACAATAAGGCTGTGTCAAATTTCTCACTGTACTGTAGTCAACAAGCAGCAGTTTCTTTGAGTAGGCCCCTAACTGCAGCTTCAGTGGTGCTCAAGATTAGTTTGAAAACTACCCCTAATAATTTACTATTCAGTCGTCAGTGCCATTATAAAAGTGTATCCATGGGTGAGGAAAACACAGTATAGGATCAAGTCCTGGGCTACAGTTACACTACAGCAATCTGTCGACAGAAGTCACTGTCAAAAGAGATTTCCTGACAGAACTTCTGTTGACAGATCGTGACCACACACAAAAGCCAATCGGAAGAGCGCTCTGCTTTGGCAACAGAGCGGCTGTACTGCACAGCTGATCTCTGGACAAAACAGGCACCTGGAAGCACAGCAGACAGGGCTGCCTGTTGTTCTGGATGCCCCGTCTGTTGAATGAAGGCCACCCCAGAGTGTCCACACAGCTTTTTTGTCAACAGAACCTGTCGACGAAAGGCGCTGTTCCTCATCTGGGAGAGGAAGAAGATTGTTGGCGGATGTTCCGGGTTTTGTTGAGATGCTGTCGACAAATCCCATTTTGTGTGGGGACCTTCCACTAGTTTTGTCAACAAGACCAGGGTTTTGCTGGCAAAACTTGCTAATGTAACTGTAGCCTTGTGGTCATGGTTTTCCTATGCAAAGTTCCAGCTGAAATCTTTGGGGTTATGTGTACACATCAGTGTTATACTGACATGATCTATTCCAGAAGAGCTCGTCTGGAATAGCTTATTTCATAGTAGTGCATCTACACACAAAATGCGCATCGAAATAGTGCTCAGCTGTTTGGAACTAAAGTATCCAGGCACAATAGAGCCTATTTCAGATTAGAGCGCTTGGATGCCCTATAGCTTATATTAAACTAGACCCGACTCCCTGGCTGTGTCTACGCTTGCATTCCTCTTTTGAAAGAGGCAGGCAAATGAGGTAAATCAAAAATGCAAATGAGGTGCAAATTTGCATACCTGACACCTCATTTGGATATTATTTCAAAATAGTGTCTTTTGAAAGAAGAAGACCAGTGCAGATACTGCTTTTTTGAAAGTAAAGCCCATCTTTGAAAGAATCCTTCTTCCCATAAAAAAAGGGAAGAAGGATTCTTTGGAAGATGGGGGTTTACTTTCCAAAGAGCGGTGTCTACACTGGTTTCTTTTTTCGAAAGATGCTATGTCGAAATAAGAATATGCAAATGAGGGGTCAGGTATGCAAATTTGCACCTCATTTGCATTTTTGATTTACCTCATTTCCATGTATCTTTCAAAAGAGGAATGCAAGTGTAGACACAGGCCCTGTCTATACAGCGCATATTCCAAAATATCTATTCTGAAATATCTCTTTAGGCTTACCAAATTCAAAATAAGCCATCAACTATTTCAAAATTTTTTTGAAATAGTGGTTGTGTTGTGTGAACGGTCACAAAATTATCTCGGGGTAGCCACCATTATTCCAAAATAACTTTGCTGTGTGGGCATGTCCTGGGAGTTTTGCTTAAGAAAGAAGTGCAGATTAAGTCCTTAGTTTCTTCTGGTCCCAGAGCTCAGTCACTATGGCTGGGTCTGCACAATCCCCTTTCTTTCGAAAGGGGCATGTTAACGAGCGGGTTCGAAAGATGCTAATGAGGCGCTGCAACATATATGCAGTGCATCATTAGCATAATGGCGGCTGTGGCGATTCGAAAGTGCGGCTTTTCGATTCGCGCGCTGCCCTTGGAGACGGGACCTTCTGAAAGGACCGCCCATTTTTTGGAAGTATCTCGTGTTAGGAAGAAGGGCTTTCAAAAACGGGGGGGGGGTCCTTTTGGAAGGTCCCGTTTCCATGGGCAGCGTACGATTTGAAAAGCCGCACTTTTGAATTGCCGCGGCCGCCATTATGCTAATGAGGTGCTGCATATTCACTGCAGCACCTCATTAGCATATTTCAAACCCGCTCATTAACTAACATGCCCCTTCCAAAAGGAAGGGGCTTGTGTAGACACAGGGTATTAGTATGAACTGGGACTGGATCCTCTGCTGGTGTAAACTTACATCGTTCCATTCAGTTTAACAGAGTGATAGCGGAGTATACGCGTTGAGGATCTAGTCCCTACTATCTTAAAAGCTCAAGTGTACTGACTCTTCTCTTCCAGGGAAATCGCAGTGGCCACAAGCCAGGGATCGAACCCCCGTGTGCAATAATCCAGTCGTGTGAAATTCCTTAGTCTTTGATGCACTTGCATACATAGCGTAAAATTTGGCATTGAAATATGGTGAATCGTGTTCTCTGACCAATTGGCAGACCCCTGGTTTCCAGGTCATGAAAGATCCATCCTTCACCCAGAAATCTGAAGACTTCTGAACTGCTGCTGGTGGAAGGAAACTTGTATGTGTGTGAGAGAACACCTGTGTACAGCGTGAATGGAAAGATTGTAAAGGGCCTGGAGCTGCATCCAGTGAGTCCCCTGGGAGTTTGCCATTGGTGGCACTGGACTCAGGACTGTCAAAAAGGAAACTCAGCAGAGCATTTGTGGGTTCCTGAGTCAGTAATTCTGATAATTTTTCTTCAGGTTTAGGTGCCAGCAGAAGACAGTTTCTTTCCCATCTCAAACGTTATTTGTTGGTCACTAGCAGTTCAGTTCTTTATTGTGGTCTGCCCGTCCACTTTCCATTGGAGACAGTGGAAGCCAGTCACCTGTGGTGGTGGGGGAGGGGGATTTGTCCTAAATGTGTCTTTGTACGGACTGTAATGTTTTTGTTTCGACAGGACAGAAACTTTGTGCCCCATGCTACTGTAAGGGTGTTATTTACCAACAGACTTCCAGAAAACCAGCAATTCTAACAATTCAGTGTCAGGGAATCATTAGGCAAATGTCTCGGTCAATATATCTACTTTCCGTGGGAGTTGGGGGGGCATTTATTCTCCTTGTTAAGGAAGGGGAACTATTTTATGCTATCAGAGAAGTAGCAGTGTTAGTCTGTAGCTTCGAGAGCAACAAGAAGTCTTGTGGCACCTTATAGACTAACCGATATTTTGGAGCGTAAGCTTTTGTGGGCAAAGACCCGCTTCATCAGATGCTATTGACTTTATGCTACTGACTTCATTAACCTGGAATGGAGACAATATTATTCTCCAGCCAGTCAGATTTTGTTTCACTGCAGTTTGCGTGGGTGAGAGAATGTTAGAAAATTCTTATGCTGGTTTTCTATGTGCTGTGTGCGCCTGGTTGAGGGAAAGAGTGTGAGGAATAGAGTCCTGGATCCACATCCTGCCACAGTGTAAGAAGCTTCTCAGCCAGTCAGGCAGGTGTCATTTGGGCAGAGAAGTGGTATACCGAGATCAAGACACCCAGCTTTCCCGTAATGATGCAAAAAAAGACTATTGACTTTGTCAGCAGAGGAGGGGTAAACCTGGAGCCTAAGACAGGAAAGTATCATCATATCGACCCAAAAGGAGGGCAGATCACCACAGGATGAGTTTGCTGTTTTGTCTGCAGTGAGGACTGGCCCTGTGTTATACCTATCAACACCCAGAACATCCCCATTGACAGCAGTTACTTTGCACTGGCAGAGGCGTATAACTGAATGCACAATCTGGCCGTGGCTCACAGGCTGTGTCTGAATTTACTGCACTTTTACGTGAGTCTCAGCATGTTGTCCCAGTGCTCTATCTGTTCTGTGCCTCCCCAAAAATCAAAGACAACAATAAAGAATTCCACATTGTCGCAGATGCTTGCCAAAGATGACACTGAGCTAAAGCAATACATACCTGGTTCAGTGTGCAGGCCTGGGAGTGGCCCTTTGCAAGCTCCCAGGAGGAAGTGAAATACTATTCGCTTCCATAGATTTTTTTTATATTCGGTACAGCACCAAATTGTGCTTTGGACCTGGTTGCTAACTGATCCAGGCCTGGTTTCTTGCCATTTCCATTCCATTCAAACCCCTTATTAGGAAAAGGCTTCACATTTTTCAAAGGGCGCAGCCGTTCCCAGTCTGCTTTTCAAATCTTGTTGCAGTGATCCTGTTGGCTCCTTCAAATCATCCTGTTGAGTCTGTGCAGCACTTGTGATTTCGTTTGTCGTTAGTCTCAGAGGGGTAGCCATGTTAGTCTGTACCTGCAAAAACAAGGAGTCATGGGGCACCTTGAAGACTAACAGATTTATTTGAACATAAGCTTTTGTGGGTAAAAACCACGTCATAAGATGGCTTTATGGTGCCACGGACTTCTCGTTTTTATTATTAATGGTATCTTTTGATGCCCCTTCTGGGGCACTGGTAAAGATTACGGGTAAATAAAGCCTTTCTTATTTATGGGAATAGTCCCATTGATTTTAACGGCAGTCCGGTGACACCCTTCTCTCTGCCTGTGACTAATATTGGCCATGTAATCAATTTCCAAGGTGATAGTTGCAGAAGGATTGTAGACTGGAGTGGTTAACACCAAACCACTATCACCTCAGTCACTCAGGTGTCTTTTTAATGCTAGTACTCATTTGGTTACCACAAATGAGAAGCTTGGGAACAGAGCAGGACAAGAACCACTTGATGTTCAAATCAAGAGAAAAAAGTAGGGGTGGCTAGGTCATACTCATAGAAAACCATCATCCAGGATAGCCCATCAGGTTCTCATATGGAACCCTCAAGGAAAACGCAAAAGAGGAAGACCTCAGACAACATGGCGAAGGTCTACTGAGAGTGAAGGACAACAACTGGGGTAGTCCTGGGGTCAGTTAGAAGTTTTGTCTTGAGACAGACTGAAGTGGAGGAGACTTGTAGAGGATCCAGTGTACAAGGGTTTGTCAAGTAAGTCAGGCTGGCATCCCAGACTCAGTCACAATCTGAGGTCGCAGTTCTGCTGTCAGTTACTCAAGTGTTTCCCGGTGTAGCTGAATGCAGAGGGTAGACCTAATTAATTATCACCTCTCAATCTGTATCCCATGATTTTTTTTAACTGTGACTTTGAAAATGGGTCACATTCAGTTGATGTGGTTACAGCATCATGGGCTTAATTAGCCCAGTGTTTGCAAATCTGTTTTGCCTGCTCGGATGCTCAGGTGCAATGGTTTTACTCCCTTGACTTCAGCATTCAGCCCAATTTACAGTGGCATAATTGAGCTCAGAATCCGCTATAAGTTCAAACTGTCACTAAGAAGGAAAAATAACCATCTCTGACTCTTCCATAAGCAAAACTACTGCTGTACTCTAGCAGATGCTGAGAGCACACACTGCAGTCACCCCCCAGAAAGCCCCTGTAGTTAGCCAGGTACACGACAGATGTTCTGTGCACCAAACTTTCCCCCACCCCCCTAATTTGTACTTTTCAGTGAAAGTTTTGAATAAAGCAATGTCTCCTTGCCCATTTATTAATCACATGGCAGTTACTTCTGTACATAGCTTTGTAGCAATATGGACCTTTAAATAATTACCAAATAAGATTAGTCCCCTATTTTATTCAAGCTTAGTGCAGCTTGGGGTAACCACCCTGCCCATATTCTGGTAATTCTGTTAATAGATGGTGCTGCCTCTCAGCTATGTGATTGCCTCGTTGTGGCTGGCTCAGAAAATGAACGAGAGACCAACTTGAACTACAACCATGTGCCTTTTCAGGGGGTGTTTTCAAAAGCACGTGAGTATTGGCCTCACGCTGCTCCCACAGAAGTCAATAGTAGAGCTCCCATGTGGGAGCAGGTTTCAGTGCTGAAGATGTTGGAACCACCCTCCACCCCAACGTTCAAGCTTAAAGGGGGAAGTTCAGAGTGAGCGTAGTAACAGGGTGCAACTGGGAGGCCTGTCCTGCAAAGATGAGTCTCGTTACTCACACAGGAGTAGAGCTCCCCTGTGTGATGATTTGCAGGAGTGGGCTTCCTTGCTGGCCTGAGCGCCTAAGTTACCAAATGTGTGCTAAGAGTGCCTGCTGAGTGCCTCCCAAGCTACATTCCCTGTGCTGGGCTCATTACAACCTCGGGCCCGCCTTGTTATGTTCCCACCTCTTGGGAGCCTCTCACCAGTTTGCCAGGTATTTTACTGACCTATCTTGTAAACAAACCAGACCTTGGGAAACAGTTGTAGTTTAGACATTAATGCTTGTAGAGATAGCATCTGTGAGTACAAAAAAATTACCAAAAAAGCTTTTTCTATATGCGGGGTGGGGGAAGCCCTGGTATAGATGTTTTTAATTTATTTTATGTCTGTTGCCTTCTTGTACTTTATTAATACTCCCCTCCTGAGGCAGTTAAGGCAACCCAGTTTGCACAAAGGTTTCAAGATGACATGGTAAGTCCTTGACAAGATTGCAAGGGCATGTTGCAGTGACGTTGTGAGGGACACGCGTCACAACTGATGTAAAAGCTTGCCCAGTATGTATTCTTGCCCATCAGTCATGGGAAGCTCTTGCTATTAACTATGAAAAAAAATAAATAAAATCATTTTGAAATTTAATTTCCTCCTTTTGTACTCAAGGCCTCCGAGGATTGTTTACTCTGATGTGATGTAGACATACAGTACTTGGGAATTGTTGGCTGGGTTGCACCAGGCAGTGCATTCATGAAATGAAGTAAATCATGCCTGGGGAGTGGGCCCTGAATGGTGAGTTAATGGTCAGCTGCTGTTTCAATAACCACCTTTGTAGTGTGTGGGACCTGAGCCACAGACCAATGAAGTGGGGGATTACATCCACTTACTTCAGTGGGATTTGGTTGGGCCTGTCACTACGGCATGTTCTACCTGAGCAGTGATTCAGTCCCCAGCAGGTTTTGATGCCATAAGCACAGAGGGGTGTTCTACAATCATTTCTCCAGTTTCTCTGTTCTTGGCTAAAAATTCAGGAAGGACACACTAAGGGGGAAAGGGAGACACTGTTGCATTATACAGTTGAGAATAGCTGTAGTGGTTCTGAAGTCCACAAGCCAGCAAAAAGCAGGTTAGTTGAGCGTTTCTGGGTAAAGACAACAGTGAGAGAATAAAAACAGGCATCTAGCGTAGGCCAGTAGCTCTGAACCACTGTAACTTGTCTTACACCCCCAAGCTTCACCTCACATCAAACCTAGTTGCTGACGAAACTCAGACAAAAATACAGCTGTGGTGCAGGAAACCTACTGAAAAATTGCTCCTTTTTAATCATCTTCAAAATAAATCAAGGGTATTTACATTGCAGTATATAGCATACAGAGCAGTGTAAATAATTCATGTTTTGACATTTTAGTCTGTGCTGGGTTTAAGGTGATACAGGACTGCTTGTTATTAGCTATGTTTAGTCTTGAGAAGAAGGAACCCAGTAACAGTTGTCAAATATGTTGAGAGCTCTTGTAAAGAAGATGGTCATCTATTGTTCTTCACGTCCTCTGACAGCAGGGCAAGTTGTAATGGGTTTAATCAACAGAAAATTTGATATAAGGGAGATAGTAATAAAGATGTCTAACTATATGGGTAGTCAAGCTCTGAAATAGGCAGTGGACGTTACTGTTAGAAGTTTAGAAGTGCAGAGTTCAGATGGGCACCTTTGAAGCATGGGCTAGGTTTACTTGGCTCCGCCTCAGGCAGGGAGCTGGCCCAGATGACCTGTGGAGGTCCCTGCCAGCCCTGCAGTTGTATGATGCTATGGCACTCACTTTTAAAATGAACACATCACTGTGGTTTTTATAACCAGGCCACACCGTGAGGTTTTTCTGGGAGCGTGCCAGGTCCTTACACAAGTGTATAGCATGGGGCGAGCAAAGGGGCCTGACCCGTCTCGTGCGCGGTCCTGCTTACATAGGGAAGGATGGGGCAATTGCATCAGGTCATTTAAGGGGGCCCGGGGTGTCACTGCCTGGGTCCTTTCAACTAGCACTGCACTAGCTGTGTGGTAGGACTGCAGGGGGGGGGCATGGTTCAGATCCACAAGCTGCAGGCCAGGAGGGGGCCCTGTAGGGTGTAACCATGTGAATGGGGAGACGAGAGCCAGGCTGGGAATGGGGGGCAGGGGGTGAGAAGGAAGCTGTGAAGAGGAGAAGGGGCCGAGCTCTGGGGTAGAGCCGGGTTTGGAACTGCAGGGAGCGAGGAGTCGGGGGCGGTGCACAGGAACTGGGCAGCGAAGGGAGAAGATGGGGGGCGCAGAGGTAGGCATAGCCAGCTGGGAGAAAGGAGCCAAGAGGAGCACAAGACTGCTGTGGGGGGCAAACGTGAGGTGGGGGTGCTAGAGGGGGAGTGCAGCGGCAGGGCTTTGCCATAATGGTGGGGGTCTGGGAGTGGCTGCGGGATTGCCACAGGGCTCCATGCCTGGGCCAGCTTCCTGGGACTGTGGGACTGCCCCGGCTGTGCACTCTGCCCTGGACAACTTCCTGTGCCTGCTGGGCTGCCAGTAGAGCACCCCCAACCCGGCCAGGCTCTGCAGGGGTCCATACGGCAGGCTCCATGTCCCAGCTGGCTTCCCATGGCTGCCCTGGTAGGGTTCCCCTGGCTGGCGTCCCTGCGGTTGTGGGGCTGCTGGTGGGCTTCCCTAAACTGGTTCCGTGCCTTGGGGCCTCCAGAGTGGGCTGCCAGTGGGTCTCCCTACCACCAGCAGGGCTCTGCTACCCCCACCTCACAGCCAGAGCTCTCTGATCCAGCAACCTCCATTGTCCTGCCAGACGCGGGATGTGGCTGGAGGGGAGCATGCTGGACATGAGCCTTTCAACCTGTACTTTAACAGCGGATGCTTCCCTTACCGTTTGCTGCATCCGGCCAGTTGGCAAACGGTAACCGAGTCAGAGAGGCACCCTGGCACCGTGGCAGCTGCCCAAGATGGATCCTGGTGGGGGCTGGCTCTGGCCCTGTGCTCCCCACCTCATTTCCTTCCCCAGAGTCTGAGGGGTGAATGGTTCGTGTCTGTCTCCCCCCGCCCTCCGCAAACAGGCGGGTGTGTCTTGCATCCCTCCCCCACTCCCACATGGTCAGGGGTGTCTTTTGTCCTCCCCTTACTCCACAGACAGGTGGGGGCAGCTTGTGGAGGCTGGGGCACGTCCTCTTCCCCTGCCACACAAGCCATGTTGCTGGACCAAAGAATCTGAGGTAAGAGAAGTCCGTATTGAGATAGTTTAAAAAAAACGTCCAGCTAGAGACTTAAAGACAGGAACGCTAAAGCTGTGCGTCTTAACGGAGCTGTCGTCAGGAGGACTATGAGCCACTTTAAAGCATAACACTGCCAGCACTTGGCCCATACATAGAGGTCAAAAGGTCACATTGCGGCGCGCCGCCTCAGAAAAGTTGCTGACCCTTGGGCCAGACCCTGAAAAGTACCGGCCCCCTCCATACAACAGCTAGTACCGATGGTTCCTGTACGCGCTTGTGTGGCCAATCAAATGCTGCCCAGCTGCTCAGGAGAATGTCCACCACTAGGCTTTGTGTGTCTGCTGGTGGTGCGCAGTTGCACGTGCTTCGGTGCATGTAAAAAATTATTCCTCACCTAGATGGAAAACCTCCACAAATGGATGAACAAGTTAGAGGGGACATTGGTTAGCACCGAAATACTTTGAGGGTCCAGGTACTCCAGCGTCATTAACACAATAGCAGCCCAAATAACATCAAAGTGATCGTTTCACTAGCAGTGCAGCAGCCAGCCACCTCTCAGTCTCCTGGCCACCCCTCCATTACACGCATGCACATATGTGTGCAAAAAGCTAGGGTGTAACATGGCTGGAAAGTCATCAAAGGTGAGCCCCTTCAGGCCAACGTGGGAAGCAGGTTCCAGAGCCTTCACGGTACATGCCAGGCCACCGGTCCCTTCTCTCATAACAGGGAAGCCAGCTCAAAAGCCCTGCTGGTGGCTGCTGCCAGCGTATGGAAATAAGGCATCAAAATCTATTTTATTTGTGGACTAAATCTTGGCTGAACCAAGTCCAGTGAGAAATAACCTGCTAGGACACCTCCCCCTCCCCAGAACAATTTGACCGAGTGAGGTGTTAACGTGGTTACAGCTGAAATTGATAACTAGAGCATGAGGCTGCTTTTCCAGAGTTACTGCTGATGGAAATGCTCGCAGGTAGGGGCTGAGATGAGCAATAAATGGCTTGACTTTATATTATTAATAGCATTGATGAAGCAGATCGAGACCTCACTGTGTAGTGAAACAACTTCATGGCACTGCTGTTAATGGTAATGTTGGTAGCCGTCGTCTGCAGCCACAGGGCAAAATGAAATGATAGAACTTCTTTATTGACCAGCTGGTGTTTTTGTTTAGCCATGCACTACAAAAGCCAAGCTATGTGGGGCTGAGTTTACTGTCCTTCCCGCAGTGACTAAAGATATAGATTTCTCAACTGTGTCTAATGCTAATAGGCCAATAATTTAAACAGGGCCTTCGTTTCATTTGTCAACATATCTAGACTACAGCTCTGGGTTTGTAATGGCCTCTGGCTCAACAAAGAAATCATGTCTACTGTAAAGTGAGATTTTCCAGTAATGGATCATGGCATCAACTTGTGCAAACCAGGCACAACTTCATGGGTGACATATCTGTCCACTGAGGTCAACAGGAGACTTCTGTAGGGCCAGGATTTCACCACATGACTACAACAGGGCTACACCAATTTACACAAGCTGAGGATTAGTCCCAATATTGAGCGCTTACAGTGAGCTCAGACTGGGGAGCTCTGTAACAGGATGCGTGATGCCATACAGATCTAGCTAAAATTTTGTCTGACTTTCTGAATTGCTGTTGAAATGCTCCCACTTGTATCCCTGTTAGGTTACAGTGGAAATGCAAATAATGATCTCCCAGTTTTCTGAAGCAAACCACTACTGACCTTTCTCATAGCTGAAAAGTAAAAGCAACTTGTTATAACCCAATACCTTTGTTTTCACGCTTTTGTAACTAAACTGCCTACCCAGTGAGCTGTTTTGCTTGCAATGCAGGGAACTGGGATGTGATCTCAGGCCTCTGATTTCCAGAAGTTCAAATGGGTGTGAAGTGGCCACAAGGGAGAAAAGAAACACTAACATCTCCAGCTGGCCCAGTCCTTTGAACAACTTGGGTTTTGGTCTCAGTGCCAGTCACTTGCTGGACAACTAAAAGTAAACCAATGGCCACCTAGCCTTCCAGCCACATGAGGCTCACAGAGCGGTGTTTCTTAAACGTTTTGAGACCACAGAACACCAAACAATAATAATTTTAATGTGGAACATTTAGAAAATTGTTGTTGGACCAAAAAACAAACAAAAAAAAACACAGCAACATATACAGCAAAACCAAAATGAAGTAATTTGATCAGGTGTCGAAACAATGAAGAAGTAACATTGTGTCTGGTTTTACCAACAGAAAATATAGACCATCAGTGTATTTTTCCAAACACTCGCAGCACACCTGCATGTTGTTCACAGAACGCCAGTGGTCTGTGGAACATGGTTTAAGAAACACTGTCACACAGGACAAATTGTAGTTGTCATAAATTAGGACTGATATTACTTAGGAGCTCACATGGGCTGATCTGTATGTGGTTGCAGGTGTATCTGAAGGGAAGTTCGGAACCCTCTGACCTCTTGTCTTGGTTAGGTTCTCTGCCATTTGTCAAAAGGGCAGTGAGTTGTATGGAAATTTAACCAAGTCTTAGAAAAAGTATGATTTTGAACTCCTGGTCTTTCACAGCACAGGGTATTTTCAAGCCACCAGGAAAGTTTCAAACATAACCCAAGTTCATATTCATTTCGAGAGGGATGCCACTTCAATAACCTTTTACAAAATAAAAATTGTATGTTTCTATTAAAACTGAAATGCAACCTCAGCTGCAGCACATGGGATTTGTTCCTGCATCAAAATATTTAAATAAAGGGAGAGAGAATATTTTTTTCAAGAGAACCATTTTTACCTGTCTGTTTTCAGCAGTTCGCAATAAACCTCAAGCCGAAGTCTTACCTCATTTCAAAGACTGCAGGGAAACAGAACTTTGATCTGTGAAACGTCACATAAAAGCCTTCTTCCCTGCTTTATGAAAAGATGTGTCCCTCTTTTCGGCCTTGTATTTCCCTTTGAGGTTCTTTTACTGTAAGTCAGTTCAGAGACTCCCATTCTCAGAAAAATGAACCTTTTCTAGCAGGCCTCACGTCACAGTGATTTCCAAGAGAATTTGCCTAGAATGTGCTGTGTCTCTTTGAAATATGACTGACCAGGGACTGCTGGATTTAATTTAGCATCAAATCGGTTTTAGCTCACCACAATGCTAGTGTTTGCTACTTTTCCCCTCTTATTTCTGTTCTCCACAGAACTACACCCTGCATTCCAGTTACAGGGAAGACTTTTGAAACTTTAGTCATAGTATAATTGACTTCTACATGCTAAAAAAAGTTGCACTACTCAAAAAGTAAACTAAGGACCAATTCATCAGCAAGTGTAAAGTTATATGGCCTTCAGTGGGGTATGTAAGGGTTTTATTCCCCTGGTTAGGTTGCATGTTTTTCCCACTGCCCTGTCGTAGCTGAAGGTGGGTGCCTCAGTTTCCCTAAGCACAGCACCAGTTCATAGTTAATAATGGGTGTTTTGGTGTGATGACTTCTCACACAAGCTCCATGCCATTTGTAACTTAGGCACCCAGGTGACACCTGTCTTCCTCAGAAAACAGGACAAAGAAGGGAGAGGGACCTGGTTGTTTTGCATTAGAACTGGGCAGTTGAGGGGGAGTCTGGGCTGACTTGACAGAGGGAGGGGGGGGGGCAGGGCCCTAGCTTGGGGTCCCCACACCCCAAAATGGATTGTACTGACGGCTTTTGGTTTCTGTGCTGACAAGGTGGTTCTATGCGGTGTCCCTGTCACCCTCTGTCCTCCCTGCTGAATGAGTGTCTCACCTGACCTCAGATGGGGTGCAGGGCTAGGTGACCCCACCCCCACGCCATGAGAGGCCCCAGTTACATTGATTTATACTAGCTAAGGAGATGGTAAATAATAAATATCTTACATTTATATCATGCCTTTTCTCCCCCCGAAAGCCTAGCTGCAGAACTAAAAGCTGACACACTGGGATCACTGAATTTAGCATAGAAATGCAGCAACCTCTGGGGTAGGATGTGGAAAACTGTCCTTCAGGCATCAGCAACTCTGCACCGCCAATGTCTGCAGCTCCATTAGTACCCATCCAACTGTAGTACCCAAAGGCGCTGAGACCTCGTACGAGGGTGAGTGAGGTCTCTGCTCCACAGCTTTAACTGAGAAGCAGCTGACCTTCAGGTTCATGTAGTAAAGCGTAGGGTTTTAGCTCCCCCACTCACAGGTTCAATCCATTGTGCTGGCAACCTGGGTCTATCAACCTTACACAAATATAGACACATATGTGTCACACCAGCAGACCCAGGTTGCCAGCCCCAGGATTGAGACCCTGTGAGCATAGGGTCTAAAGCCCTGCACTCTACCACATGGGCTAAAGGCCAGCTGGCTCTCAGCTCAGTCTGTGGAGCAGAGACTTCACTTACCCCAGATGAGGTCTCAGTACCTCTGGGTACTACATGCAGAATTTGTTCCCACTTATTCCAAAACTGGAGTTACTCTTTCCTACTTGTATTAGGGCTAACTGAACATGCGAGCACTTGACGAGACAGAGGAACAACCAACAGGCTGCAGTGGTCACCGGTTCTACTGTTTTAAAAGTAATGGATATTATAGTGTGCTAAACCCACAGAGCATGGAGAAGGGTGAGCCAACTGATAAAGAGCTAGCACAGGCTTTTGGCACTAGACCTTTCTCTGCCTCAGGCTGCCTCGAGAATGTCATAGTCATAGTTGGGTTTTCAAAGCAGTTGAGGCCCCCAAAGATGCAATTACCCAGCTAGCTGCATCTCCAAAAAAACAGTCTTTGGGTTTGAGTCAGTTCCCTGTTTGCAGACTGCTGCTACTCCGCCTTCCCCACCTCAAAGCAAGGCCAGTATGAATAGGGTAATGTCTACCCAGAGGTAGCATGCTGGTTGGCTGGCAGGAACGATGCTCACAAGTGGGTTTTGGTAGCGCTGCAGCTGTTTCTGTAGGATGCTTTGCAAGGCTGGCAGTCCGGCAGTCCTCTGGCCTCGTAGAAGGAGCACAAGACTAACAAATTTATCGGGTCATGAACTTTCACGGTTTAAGCTCCCAGGCTCTGTGCGGATTGCCAAGAAATAGTGGCAAAAGAGATGCAAATTGCGCAACATTTGCCCATTGCCAGCTGACAGTTCTGTCTGGAGAGGCTTTCCCGCCATTTGGCCCATCCACACGGGACCCAATGTTGGACCCACCCACCTCCCCGCCCGCCCTTCCTCCCCACCACAAGTTTTGAGCCATCCCTTCGATCTCATGGAAGCATGAGGTCAGCCGTGGCAGGGGCTGGTCCCCCCCCCGGCAACCGCAATCCCCTAGGGCTCGTCCAGGCTCCCGTGAGGCTGATGCCCATGACCAGGGCCTGCCTGCTGGGTCCGGGTGGGACATGCTATCCTGCACATGGTTCCACCAGAGTGCTGCCACTGGTCTTGGACCCTGTATATGCCCATGGCGCCAATGGGGGTTTGGGGCCAGGGTGCTGTTGGGCCTCCTCCTCAGGGTCCAGCTGCAAGGCTCGGGGTGCCTCCTCTGCTGTGTCGATGGGGGGGAGGTCGTGGGAAGCAGCCCACCCACCCTCCAGGAGCTTGTGCAGCTCCCTGTAGTAGGGCCGGG
This sequence comes from Carettochelys insculpta, assembly GCF_033958435.1. Classification (NCBI taxonomy): domain Eukaryota; kingdom Metazoa; phylum Chordata; order Testudines; family Carettochelyidae; genus Carettochelys; species Carettochelys insculpta. The sequence goes on along the minus strand of NC_134140.1, from coordinate 125,204,067 downwards.
TGGGGGGGGGTCCTGCTCCAGCTCTCCTCCAGGTGTCATGGGCCCCAGTTGAAGCCCTGGCTGTGGGCTTTGACCACACCTGCTCCCTGGTGCGGGCAGAGTGGCCTCATGCTGCCAGGGCCGTGGCCAGCCAGGCACATGCAGGGGACAGTCTCCCACTTTGCAAGGGGTTGAGGAGGGTCTCTTCCTTGGACCAGAGGCCCAATGAGGCCTGGATCTTCGGGTCAGTGGGGGGGGGCTGACATTTCATGCCCCGGGGTGGCTCTGTAGACCCCTCCAGCTGGTCTCTAGCAGGCCCCATGGAGGAGGGCTGGCTGGCACTCTGCTGTCGTGCAGGAATCATGGGAAGGAGTGGCTGTGAGGGCAAGCAGCCTATGGCCCTGCTGCTGCTGCCACGCTCTCAGCTCCCTTCCACGGAGTTTCCACGGTTCCCTGCAGCTTTAAGAATGGCTGGCGGCAGGGACCTTAGCGTGCCGATTGCCCTGGACAGGACATTCCCCCCGGGCAACTGAGTGGTGCCCTGGAGGCCTTTTCTGTCAACAGCAGCCCCCCGCCCCCCCCGGCCCGGATTGTCCAGACTGGCTTGCTGTCAGCAGGTCTCTGTTGGGAAGTCATGGGGGGACAGCAGAACACTGTTAACAAATGTGCCACGTTCTGCTGACTTACCGTTGACAGAACGCCTTGGGAATGGTGATTCTCCATGGGTTTTTGTCAAGAAAAATGCCAGTTTTGGTGATTAAAACTCTCTAGTGTAGACATAGCCTCTGTTAGCCACTTATCTGCAATCATGTCTGGGGCTAACAGCAACTGAATGGAGGCAAGAAAACAAGCAAAATACATAGCGTGTCCAAGTGCCACTGTAGACAGTACGTAGGTCAGTGCTAACTACCCAACCTGAGTCCATTGCAAACTCTCATGCAGGTTGAACTGCTCAAATCCATGACTCTCTGGTCTGGCAAGGTCCGTGGTCTGGCAGGCCTAGAGATGTTGCTGCGCAAGAGTGGCCAGGACTGGGAGGCCAGTGGTAAGCTTCGTGGCTGGAAGCACTGAGCAGCTGCAGCCAGAGTGGTGATGGCCAGGAAGCCAGTGATGCAGCAGTTGGACTACCAGCAGGGCCTGGCCAGTGGAGGCTAGGAACTTGGTGGCAGCTGGGTACCCTTGGCTGCAGCCTAGGCTGGGGAGCCAGGAACACATAGGCCAGGGAGCTGTGGCGGCGACTAGCAAGGCAGTGGCTGGGGAGCGGGGAACTGCTGGCAGGGAAGCGAGCTGTAGCAGTGGCTAGCAAGCTGGTGTTGGAGGGAGCCACGACAGGGAGTCGGTGGCACAGGCACAAGGGAATCCAGTGACTGGAGCCCTGATGAACCTAAAGTGGAGCCCAGTGGCCTGGGCTGGTGGCCAAGGGTGTGGCAGGGAGGTGAGGAGTCTTGACCTCCCCTGGTCCAGCAAAATCCCTCATTCAGGACAGAGGACCTGAGGGTGCCGGATCAAGGAGGTAAAAACCTTTAGTGTGTGCCCTAGATTTTTAAAAGACCGCAGCTGCCCAAGACCTTGATTTTACTTTTCAGCTCAAATGACAAACCTTCTGAAGCACAAAATCCCTTAACACCAGGGTGATTCATTTGTTCAGTATTAATTTGAGTTCAGCTTCCACCACTTTTATTCATGATCAGTAGCACTGTCTTCACCCACGGTCCCACCACACGACTCATAAAATAAGGTTCTACAGGTTGGACCTCTTTAGTCCAGCATCCTTGGGACCTGACCACTGCCAAATGAGAGAATTTGCTGGACCATCAGAAGTCAGTGTTAGCCAGCAGCATTACTAACTCTTCCACTGCTTACTGGGCTCTTAGATGACATTTTGCAGTAAATTACAGCTAAATCACAGGACAGAAGGCCAGGACTGGTGACTGTAAACAAACTGTATGGGAGCACAGGAAACTTGCGGGAAACCATTATAAATGGTCATCCAGCTAACTAAAAACATGCCAGATTATGGATGTTGCCAGATGTTGTTACGTGGGTAACGTGGTCTGCAGGATGCTTGATGGTGGCTTTTGGAAGGCTGGCAGGTCATCTATTACTGGGTCTTCCAGCTGTGTCTATACATGGCGGCTCATTTCACTAAAGGCAGGTAACATACATACTTCCTTAACATGCCTTTTCCAGGTAATCCTTTTGCTGTAGTTATACAATCATGAATGGGAAAGTAGCTGTCTACAGAATGATCGCTTCATTAGGACATGATCCACACCATGGGAAAAGTTTGAGGACACCCCCCGCACCACCAGTTTAATCAGCTGTCCCATCTTATAGGTCTCAAAATGCCAGCAAGTGAAATAGGCCATGTTCTGTTTGAGAAAGGAATGTGGCTCAGGACGTAGTTAAGAAAAAGTAACTTTTGTTCTACTTTACTCTCTAACTGTAACATGGCACAGCCCATCATTTTCCTCCTCGATTATGTATGCTGAGCTGACATCAATGCAGTGAATTGAAATAGATTAGAAGGATCTCAGCAGCAGATCGGAACTGCATATTTCATGCTTTGCCATGGGAAGGTCACTTTGGCTGTAGCTTAGAAATCAATACTGAGCGGTGACTCATCAGGCTGTATGCCCGCGCACAATATTTTCCCTCTGGGTAAATATTTTTGAGCCAATTGCAATACACTTTATTACCCTAAGGTTCCAAAGGGAGCTCGTTTCCCATTCAGTGCAATTTATTGCATTTCCTTTCAAATAGCATTTGCTGTGAGTCAGTCACCTGAGACAAAGCCCACTGAAGTCAATGGCTGGCTTTCCATTTAACCTTAATAGGGTTTGGATGAGGGCTCACAGTGGCAACTTTCCAAGAACCTTGGGATCATACATAATTAGCATAAATGCCTCCCCCCCCCGCTGCTTTTAAAAAGAATACAGAATTGGAATGCTCCCAGGAGGGCAAATACCCTGCATTCAAGGGTCAGTCTTCACCTAATCTTTACAGAAATGTACACAGGTGATTAACAAAACAGAGGGTGGCAGGAGGAAGCAAATTTAACTAACTATTTATACACCTAAAAATATTTAATTCAGTTCCATGAGAATTTCTGGCATCTATTTTTGTCAATAAATTTACATCTTTGACAAAAAGGAAGGAAGGTGACAAATTAGTTTTTTTTATACTTACAGATGCTGAAAGTGCTCACAGGACACACATACTCAAACCATAACAATTTACTGCACAAATATGAATAGTGGACATCAGCTTTGAGCAGTGGCATAAGTATGCCTCCCTCTTCATGCTGCCTTTTCATTGATTTTAATGGTGTTATGTCACAAAAGCTCTGGGAATCAGCTGCCTCTTATGTAGCTTTATCATCTTTTTACCTGAGGGTGTGGAAGATAAGAAGACTCATTGCAAAATAGTTGTTTTTTTGTGTAAATGTCTCCTGTATTTCTGGAGGATACAAACTAGAAGACAAAGGCTACGTCTACACTAGCACACTACGTCGAAGTAGCCTATTTTGACGTAGGGACATCGAAATAGGCTACTTTGACTTGTATCATCTACACGTCCTCCAGGGCTGGTGCCATCGACGTTCCACGTCAAAGTAGCGACGGAGAACATCAAAAGGAGCCGCCCCGGAAGGAAATGCGGAGTGTCCACACACACAAGTGCTTCCCGTAGAAATAAGGGGCCAGCAAAGTCCCAAGCCGCTCCCTTAAAGGGCCCCTGCCAGACACACTCAGCCTGCACAGCACGAGAGCCACAGAGCTGACAACTGGTTGCAGACCTTGTGCACGCAGCATGGACCCCCAGCTGCAGCAGCCAGAAGCCCTGGACTATGGGCTGCTGCATGAGGTGACTATAGAGCCCCGCAGGGGCTGGACAGAGCATCTCTCAACCCCTCACCTGATGGCTGCCACGGAGGACACCACTATTTTGAAGTAGCAAGACGCGGATCATCCACACACGCCCTACTTGGACGTTGAACATCGAAGTAGGGCGCTATTCCCATCTTTGGATGGGAATAGCAATTTTGACATCTCGCCACCTAATGTCGAGTTCAACATCGAAATAGCACACAGCATGTTAGCCGTGATGCGTGCTATTTCGACGTTGTGCTGGCTAGTTCGAAGTAGCCGGTTAGTGTAGATGCACCCAAAGACACTTTTTTCCCAGGAGAGTACAACGGGTATATGGATATGAGTTTGGTATGTCTTCCCATGGCTTCTTGGAAACCACAAAGTGACATGGATCCAGCTAGGAGCAGCACTCTCGTCCTTTAACAAGATAGTTTCTGCAAAATTAGTGATCCAAGTGCAAACACTAGCACAAACTTTAACATGCCAAACTCATGAAAAAGCCCAATTGGTGGCAATACTTCGTTCTGAAACATGGTTGACATCCTTGACTTTGGCACTGGAGGTTTAAAAAAAAAAAATCAAGAGCCTGGACCAGTGGTTCCGTCTAAATTTTTCCATCCTTGGTCCGAGTAAATTCTGTTCTGTGCATCCAGGCGTGTGTGGAGGTGCGGTACCCATAGAAACATAAGGGCCATGTCTGCACTACTGAGAGCTTTTGAAGAAACTGGGGCTCTGCTGAAAGAGCCCACGGAGTGTCTACACACAAAACGCATTCTTTCAAAATAGAAATGAGAAGCTCGCAGCTCTTCTTTCAGCAGAGCCCTTCCACTCCCAGATGAGGAAGAGCACTGCCTGGCAACAGACTCTTTTGGAAAAAAAACGTGTGGACACTCCACTGGCTGCGCTTTCAAAAGAGGCCGTCTTCCATGGCACCAGCACCATCAAGGTGCTATGCTGCCAGCTGCTCTTAAAGCAGCAGTGAGCCACAAGCCCCGTGGGAGGAAGCTGAGAGTGTGGAGGCAGCAAGCACACAGGCTGCTGACATCCACACCCTCACAGCAGCTGGACTGAGGCCATGGCTAGCAGCCAGCAATCCTGTGACCACCCCTCACCCAGAGGCTCTCCAGAGACCCTTCAGAGGAGGGACCAAGGAACCCGCCTGGGCCACAAAATGGAGGCTGTTCCCCCCACCCTGCCCAACTGAGTCAGAGCTCCAGGCTCTCCTGTGGCTCTTGTGAGAGGAGGAGTTTCTCTGGGACATTGTGGACCAACGGCTAGGTCCATTGTATAGCAGAAGCGCTGCAGCAGGGACATATGTGGACCCGAGCTAGCACCAGACAGGTGGGGCAGGCCCCAGCCACCTGCCCACATTGCAGGGCACTACATGGGCTCCTCGCTGAAGATGACAGCTCCCTGGACACAGCAACCCTGGAGAGCCCTGCCACAGCAGAGCTGCAACTGGGTCTGGATGGGGCCCAGCCTAGCCCAGCCAGCCAGGCCAGCACACCAGACCCGGGCTTGGAGCTGGAGGTCCTATCTGGGGACAAGTCCTCAGATGGAATGCTCATCATCAAGGTGCCCTCAGACGTCTCCAGCCCTGCCACCTTGTGCCAGGTGTCTCCTGACCTCTTTGAGGGACCTTCCAGAAAGTATGCAGTGTGGTGCATACCCTGGGGTGGGGGCGGGGACACCCAGCCCTGACAAGGCCTGAGGTGGCCCAGGCACACGGACAATGGCCTGACCCCCAGACAACCCATCCAGGGGTGCGACCCCTTGCATATGGGCACACTTGCAGGTGACACTCAGCACCCCCACCCACCCACCCATGGACAGCGCTGTGAGCTGCATGTGTGTGGCAGGGGTGGGAAGGGCCAGGCTGCACCCAGCTCACCAACCACCCAAGCAGTGCCTCCCCCTTTGCCAGACAGCCCCACCCCCTTGCCTGGGGGGAGGGCTGCAACACCCAGCACTAGCCCCCAAGGCATAGCAAAAGCCAACTTCAGCACAGGCCACCATGCAGAGACACATGCTACCAGTAAGGCCACGTCCCTGGGACAGCCCCATCCCTCAGCCCAGTGGTGGGGGCAGCTGCCCACAGGGGGTCACCGCAATGAGGGCTGGGCTGCAGGACGGATGTGCCGGCTCTGTCTGTCCCCTTCCGTCCCTTACAGCTGTGCCAGCTGAGGGCCAGGAGATTCCCAGCACACCGGCAGGGCCAGCCAGCCCCGTCCAGGCCACAGAGACTGAGAGCAAAGGCCAAGAGGACCGGCCCACGCCCCCCACCACTGGTGTCTGGGTGGGCCCATGGCTGGGGGGCACATTACCACAAATGGGAGGATGAGGCTGCCACCTGCACAGCCACCTGAACACCCTGGTGGAGCAGCAGCTGGTGCTGGAGGATGCCGACATGGCTTGGCAGTGGAACATGTGGCGGGGGTATGTTGCGCACAGTGTCCATAGCCCTCATTGAGCTGCCAGTCCAGCCTCCCACCTCCACAGCTGCCCCTGCAGCTGTCCACACACCAATGGTCCTAAGACCCTCACTGCCCAGCTGCCACCCAATATCTCCCCTGCCACCCTATGGGGCCTCACAACCTGGATCATGGCCAGGGAGGGCCCCATAGATTCAGTCACCCCCCCCCTCCCCCTGCCAAGCCTGAGCCTGTTGCCCCCCTCCAACCCTACTCAGCCCCACCCATGCTTCAATGGGGACCCTGCACCCAGGGTTGGAGGGGCTCACACAGCCATAAGGACTCCCACACTGGGCCTTCCCCCTCCCCCATGGAATAATGCCACCAGCCCTGCTCCCCCCCGCCCCAGGTTGAGATGCCCCCAACGGAGAATGTTACCCCTGTTCATTAATGAATACACAGAGATGGCTACCATCAACGTGGCCTTCTTCATTCAGAGGTTTTCCAGGCAGCGCACGTTGTCCCACTCACCCAGGACCACCCGGTCTCACCAGTCGGAGTTCACTGGGTAGGTCCACATGCACCAGATGGCCTCGGGGGGAAGCAGACAGGACCATGGTGGGTTGGGACCCCTGGAGCCAGGCCTCCAGCACTGTAGGAAGCACAGTGCACAGTTTTTATTTTTCTAAAGTTCCTATATTTGAATAAAGTTTAATAGTTGCAAGAACTCCATGTCCCCCATTGTTGCGGAGGAGCAGCGAGGGGTGGCTGGGCAGGGGAGCACCCTGCAGGAGGTGCCTGGGTTGAGAGTCACTCCGGCCCATGCGTGAAAGTCTCCCAGCAGGCTTCCTGGATGCAGAGCCCATCACGGTGGACCTAGCTGTCGGGGGCCGTGGTGGGCTGCTCAGATCTGGGGCCAGTCTCAGCCCTCCAGCCCCAGGGGAAGGTCTCCTCCCTGGCCTTGATGCAGTTGTGGAGGGCACAGCAAGCCCCTATGATTTGGGGAGGATTTTCTCCACTCCAACTTCAAGGAACATTAAGAGGCACCTAAATCTCGCCTTCAAGGACAGCGTACCCAGGCGAGACAGCCATTGAAGAGCTCGTGGGAAGGATGAGGTGGCCCATGTATGGCCATATGAACCAGGGCTGCAGGGGCTCGGCTGGGTGGCCCACCACGCAGAAGGGCATGGCAATGTCTCCAATGGCCTGCTCCTGCTGGGGGCTGTAGATCCTGGGCTCCATCCTGCAGTACGGGCCACAATTCCAATACACATGCGTGGCACGAGCCCAGCCCAGCCAGTCCACCTAAGCATCCATAAACCGGCCCTGAGGGTCCACCAGCCGCCTGGAACACATTGGAATATTAGCCCTTGTGGTTCATGCAGCAGCCAGTGCTGTGGTCCAGGGCTCTTATGGCGATGTGTGTGCTGTCGATTGCTCTAAAACAATGGGGGAAGCTAAGGTTGGTGACCCGTGCGATGGCTGTGTCCAAGTTCCCCACATGCAGAAGCCTCCGGAGCAGCACCTAGTTAATAACACTCACACCCTGCAGGGAATGGAGACAAAGTACACTTACGTGTGTACACAGGAGTGCCCCTGCTCCCTCCTGGGCCCCTTCCCCTTGCATCCTTCTGGCCTCTCCCTCACCCCAGGCCCTCTGGGCACCCCCCCCACATGAGGCCACCCCTCTGGCGGTGGGCCTGTGTATTGCTGGGGTGTCATAGTCCCCCAGGGCTGGGCTTCCCTGCCCATCCCCCTCGCATCCCTGAGCCCAGCCCCAGAGGGTGCCCCTTGCCTGGCAGCCCCCTTCCCATACCTGACATCGATGATGATGGCCCCTGTGGTGGACTTTCCCACCCTGAACTGCTGCCTGGCCGAGCGGTAGCTATCTGGGGTGGGGAACTTCCACATAGAGATGGCCACCATCAAAGTGTCCTTCTTCATTCAGATGTTCTTCAGACAGCGCACGTTGTCCCACTCACCCAGGACCACCTGGTCTCACCAGTTGGAGCTCGCTGGGTAGGTCCACATGCACCAGATGGCCTGGAGGTGCAGAGGGGACCGCAGATGGTTGGGACCTCTGGAGCCAGGCCTCCAGCACTGTAGGAAGCCAAGGATGGCTGCAAACAGGCTGGCCAGCAGGTGAACCGGGGCAATCCTGTGGGTCTGCAGCTGCTGTGGGTCCATGGTTCTCAGAAGCGAGAGTCAAAACCAGGCAGAAGCTCAGCTTCACCATAAACAGCTTGGCAGGCTTCAGCAGAGCGTGCAGGGAGCAGGTTTTTTGGAGGGACCTATTAAGGAAGCGCATGGCCGGCACTCACGAAAGGGCTTCCCTGCCATGCAATCCCATCTGCAGGATTTTCTGGCCCGTTCTCATGGCTGTGTGGATGAACTCTTTCAAAAGAGTTCTTTTGATCTGCTTTCTCTGTGTGGACGCAATCCTTTGAAAGAAGATCTTATGGAAGGTATCTTCCAGAAGATCTTTTGAAGGAGCTCTGTAGTGTAGATGTGACCATTCTGTCAACTGTGGGTGCTCTGCTAATTAGCTGGGCAGCACCTGAATATCTCCTGGGCAGCCCCCCCGCATTTGCTCATCTTACAGGAACACTGGCCTGGATGCTTCTGGTGAAGTGAAGGGAAAAGAAATTATCATCTTCTGACAACTCATGGAAAACCTGGAAATATTTTCCTGAGAGAAGCAATTTGAATTGTATGTATTGCTCTGTTCTTGATTCTAATAACCAAAAGAATTTGCACAGAAATAGTATCCTTGCCCAAAAAGGCAGGGACTGTTTCTTACTGTGTGTTTGCATAGCACATAGCACAATGGGACCACAGCTCTTCAGCAGAACCTCTAGGAACTAGTGAAACGCAAACACGTAAGTCACGGAGAATTATTTTTCAGCTGGAGCCAGTAATAGACGGCAGCTGCAGTCCTGACACTGTGTGTTTTTAAAAATATTCTGTGCAAAAAGCTAATGCCTTGGTTCAGATATGAGTTTGCAACCAAAACAAGGATTTTAAAGCATTAACAGTGGCCATGAGGTGTGAAAACAGGAGTAAACTGATGCTTCTAATGAAACAGACAGAAAAGCGTGATAAAAATATGAACTGTTCTGATGAAAGTCTTTTCTCTAATGTCCTATCTGAAGTATTTTAATCAACTGTAGTCGTGTATGATCAAACTGCTCTATTGAATGCTAACCTGGGGAAGATAGAAACTGACATTCTATAGTAGGTCACGTTGTTGTTTGACAAAGCTAGACAAAACATCCCATGGCCTCTCTTACTGTTCGGTTCTTCATAAAATTCTCCACCTTCACAATGTTCCAACCAAAGTAATTAATATTTGCCTCGGAAAACCCTCTGATTTTAACATACTCAGACAATAAATAAGTAAATACCAGCAAATGCTTTATTGCCATCTTCAGCTTTAGCAATCCAAAAACACAGTAATTTTTAATTATCATGGTGAATTCAGTTCCATATTAACTTTGGGACCTGCTACAAACAAGCCAATTAAGAGCTTCAATCTCCAAAAATAAATCAGTCCAAAGAATTTCTACAATGAACATAAATTTTAAAAACTGTGCCAGTCTTGACATTCATTTTATTATACAGGGTTTGCTAACACAACTCCAAAAATAGATTGATATTTAAGTAGCTTTATATATTGATTAGATCCTGCAGCAGCCTCCTGTTTGAAACATGCTTGTTGTTTGAAAACTACGATGAAATAAACTTTTTTATTAGCAAATGATGGTTCCTATAGAAAGTTTGACTTTTAAAACATTCTCTTCACACAGCTCTGAAATGCAGAGCAGCAGACTTCCGTCTAAACCTAGTTCTTACATACGGGACGATAACCATTAAGAAGTTCCTGGTCCCTCTTCAACATCCTTTCTAATTAGAGCTCTGCCTGGACCGAAAGCCATGTCTCAGGTTGAGAAACACAGATAATCTTGGTAACCCCTTATTCTGTAGTGTACATTTTCACCAGTGTTCCCTGTAACCTATGCACTTGGATGGCCACCCAAGAGAGGCTGAAATACCTCCTGGCTGATTAGCCAAATGCCCACAGATGGGAGCATGTGTTTCTACTGGTGGTGCACATGCTTTCAGTGCACATAACATTTATTCCACACATGGATGGGAAAAAAATAGAGGCAACATTGGTTACCACTCAAAATAATGACACTCCTTTAATTTTTTTTCTAACTTTACCTGATTATAATGAAAACTGTTCATCTGATTTTTTCATGGGAATGAACATCCAAAGGGAGATTTATTCACTTTGGGCCCAACCTTGCACAAATCTCACTTAGTTCATTGGGTATTAAGCACCTGGGTACCCTGGATCCCTTACTACTCCCACCACCTCCAGTTCCCTCAATATGCTGCTTGTGCCTTTTAATTAATGATGGAAAAACTACTTACCGTCTCATAGCCCCTGCTGTGAGTATTTACTACCAGCGCGCCAACAACTGCCTTGGGCCCCGCAGCAAGGTGGGAGGAGGACACAGCTCCACTCCTCAGGACGGCTGTGGTCAAGAGCAGACAGGGTGGGGCCTAGGGCAGTCAGCCCTCAGAGCTACCTGGGCCATGGTGCTAGCCTGCCCTGACCCCACTCACTGACAGCTGCGGGCGGCGGGTCCTTCAAAGGGACCCAGAGCTTCAGCTGCCAGAGCTCCGGGCCCCTTAGGAACCCCTGGCCCAGGGGCAACTAACCCTGTTCCCCTCTCCCTTTCAGTGGGCTTTTTCCCTACAAAACATATGAGTACACAAATAACAGGAAATGCTTTAAAATTTACCTCACCCTTTGCCTGAAAAGAGGAGGCCCTTTCCCCAGACACAAACACATTTTGGAGACAGGAAAATCTGGCAGTAACCTTTACGGTAACATTTCCATAGGTTTGGGTCTCCAGTCTGTGCTCAACTTAATAGATACAGGGCAGTGGTTTGTTCTGGAGGAACAACTAAAAGAAAGTGATTAAACAAATGAGACATTGAATAGGCTGATAGTATATAGCTCCAAATGGCTGATAGCCCATCGCTTCTTAATTAGCTCACATATCTAGTTTTTGCCTGTTAATTAAGTGCCTGGGGAGGCCCAGAAGTAGTAATGGGCCTGATTCTTACTGACATAAAATTGATTTTATGCCCCTCTGCATGTGTGAAGGGACATTAAGGCAATTGTAAATTACATTACTTGTATTAAGATAAGAGCTGTGTAAAGAGATAGCCTAAATGAGAATCAGGCCCCTCATCTCTGAAAAAGAACTGTGGACTGCTATCGTGTTACAGACAGAATGCACCAGCGATAGGACATGTTGACTTTGTTAAGTCTTGCTGAGCACTGCCTTGGAAAACAGTTTTTTATCTCATTTAGCAGCTTGATTACATCATATTTTACAAAAATAACGAGAAGTCCTGTGGCTCCTACTAGGCTAACAGATTTTTGGAGCATAAGCTTTCGTAGGCAAAGACCCTCTTTGTCAGATGCATGTACAGGACTTCTCATCATTTTTGTGGATACAGACTAACAAAGTTACCCGGTGATACTTACCATGTTTTACTTTTCCTTTCTCTGTTACAAAGATGGTGCTTCCTTCCATTCATGACTATTGAAATCTCCTTTGCCATCGTGTTCCTTTTGGGGCAGAAAGATTACCTAGTGTAGATGCCTATGACAGGATAAATCACCATTAGGCAATACCTCACTTGTCCAAAATGAACTCATCAGTTTCCTGGAAAACATAATTACGCAAACGTGGTATAGTACATCTTCACATTTGACTTTTTGACTTCTCTTCTACATCACCTATTGATAAGTTCTCATTTCCAGCTCTCATACTGTGCACTGCAGTAAAATATAGTACCTGTCACAATGGGTCGGTCCCCCTCCCCTCAGCACCTCCACCCACCACTGAATCTGCTTTGCTTGACATCCTGGGCACAGTCGATTCCAGCATTCCAGCAAAGGGCTGGAGATAGGGCTACCCCTCCCAACAAGGCTGCAGATGCGCTGTCAGCCACCCAGTGACAGACTTTTTCCCACCAGCACTGTAGTTCACAGCCAGTCTGGGAGCTGAACCCCAGATAAATCCTTCTTATGCTGTCTCAGGCTCTGTACAGTATCAGCTCATGAAATTCATCCTCCTCAATGTAAAGAGAGCTATGTACAGACTCCCTGTCCCTCCCAGGTAACAATTATTTACATTGGGTTTATTACTAAACAAACATGATTTTATTAGGTATAAAAGTAGGATTTAAGTGGTCAGAAGAAATAGCATGCAGAATAAAGTAGGTTGCTAAGCCAGATAAAACAATGCATAAGCTAAGCTTAATGAACTAAATAAACTACTTACATGTAATATCTTATTTAAAAAAATATTCTAATAATTCTCACTGATTTGACAGCCTTCCAGGCGGGGTCCAGTTCCTTTCCTCATCTAAGTGTTTCCAGCAGTCATCTTGGGCTGGGGAGCCAGGAAGAATGGAGAACCTGGATCAGCTCTCTCCCTGCCCTTACATGTATTTTGCAAAAGCGAGAAGCTTTTGTGTGCAGTCTAAACTTTCCCTTTGATATTCTGCCGAAATACAGCCTCCAAGATGGATCCCAGGATCAGGTGACATGGTCACATGTCTCAGCAAAGCCCCTGTCTCTATACTTCACTGCCTGACCTGCAGGATGTTTAAGGTCCATTGTCACTTGCTAATGGGCCATCACAGCCCTGAACTGTAAATTGTAGGAGTGACCCAAAGCAGCGAATATGCAATTAGGGATATACAGTTCGCTATTCCTAACTTGGTCTACCAAAATTACACTGGCACACAAATGGAATAATTATATTCAGTAACTTACAATCTTTTCAATGATACCTCACATGGAGCATCCTGCATAAATCATACTCCACTTATGTCATATTCAGATTCACAAAGACTAGGGATCGCTCTGTCACACCCATATCTGAAATTCTATGACAAATGTATAATATTATTTAGCACAGTCCCATTCCATATGCTCAGCCATGAATTAGTACTAAAAGCATCTTCCTTGCTAAAGTAGGGGATCCAAAGGAAACATAAATCAAATGTGACTTTGGCACATAAGAATATGAATCCTCTTTAAAGATGCCGTTAATCACATCCCAGATGCTACAAAGATATCAGCTTCAGTCTGCGTTCTGCCAATGATGCCAGTCCACACTGCCTGTTGCGTAGCGTTTCAACTCATTCCTCCTCACACACTCACTCTGTTCTCTTTCAAACTCCTCTGAGAAGGTCTCCTTTGCTGCAATGCCGATATAAAAAAACTCTGACACTGGTTAGGCACCTGTTGCACTTACCGTGCAGACCAGCATCATATAATTGTTTATCCTTGTCAGTCTGTCTGTCTGTCTGTGTGTCTCATACTTAGAGTCTAAATTTGTTGGGACAGGGCGTCTTTTTGCTGGGTAAATATACAGCGCCTTGCACTTGGGCCCTAGTCCATGACTAGGGCTGGCAGGCGCTACCCAGAATAAACAATATGATAAAGCTAACTTTGCCTTGTGCCTGGGCACAGCATGACCATGACTGTGGATCCAGCCCTCTGGCTCTAGTGAAGCCCCTGGATGCTTCCCTTTGGCTGACTTGGGACATTAAAGACACAGGGACAGTCTCAAACACCTCCCACTGTATGTTGCCACGTGCAAATTGTTGCATATTAAACCAGTTTTCACAGGTGTAAAGGACTAAAGCATCATGGAACCAAGCCTTTGGACAGCACATTTGCATTAGATCCTAATTAATACTGGGTTTGAAACCCTCTTCTCTACCAATTGCACTTCTTGTAAATGCCAGCGATGTCACAAACTAACATTTATTTTTAATGCCACTAAATTTTATTATTTGCTGTCAGCCTGGATTTCCCCTCTGGCTTCCCTATGAATACTATATTAGAAACACATTTTCTCCTTGAAAAGAAAAATATTGCCCTCTTCGCTGAATTAAAAAAAAACCCCGAAATTAAGATGAATTATTAATTTATACCAGCTGTGATAGTTTTATATTACAGAGTGAACATACCCGGGGGACAAGGGGCAAGCAGTTCTATCCAGAATGACTTCATAACTGGAACCTCGAGAGGTACAAGATCTGAACTGTGTTATCATTGCCTATGCCTGATAAACTATGGGGAGAGGCATCCAGGAACTGTTGCAAGTGATTGTTAGAATTCCAGCTGTTGTGCTACAGTCTCAGCGAGGGAGCTGTGTTAGTGTGTATCTTCACACAATGAAAAAGCTGTCCTGTAACAGACTAACTATACTATTATTAGGTGATGAGCTTTTGTGAGACACACCCACTTCTTCAGCTCTGGAGAATCACCGGCAACTGAGAGAAAAAGATTTAAAAAAAAATATAGGAAAAAAGAAAGAAAAAAGAGAAAGAAGAAACCCTGATGAATCAGCAAGATGAAGGGGAAGGAAGGGAGAGAGGAGGCAAAATCCCTCTGCAAGTGTCTATTAAGTAAAGTGGGATGCCTGCGATCACTGCAAATATCTAAAGGTGGGGAAATTGTCCTTGTAAAGTATAAGATAACGGAGAGCTTTGTTGAGTCCATGGTGACAGGTATCAAACTTGAACGTAAATTCCAATTCAGATGTCTCCCTTTGCAATCTGGTGTTAAAATCTGTTTTAAAACACAGACGGTTAAGTCCTCAATAGTGTGTCCTGCCAAGATGAAATGCTCACTTCCTGGTTTATAGGGATTAAGATGCCTAATATATGATTTGTGTCCATTCATTCTTTGGCAAACTGATTGTCCAATCTGTACACAGAAGAGGGGCATTGCTGGCACATGATGGCATATGTCACATTAGTGGAAGTACACAGATGTGGCTAGGTCCAGTGATGTGTCTCTCGAGTAAATATGTGGATAGAGTTGGCAACGGGGTTTGTTACAGTCAAGGTTCCAGGATTAGTATTTCTGTGGTATGGCATGTGGTTGCTAGTGAGAATTTCTGAGATTGGGCAGCTGGCTGTAGAAAAGAACAGGCCTGTCGCCTAGGGCCTCTTGTACTACAGGGATACTAGACTGCATTGAGCAGTTTTATACAAATAAAACAAGTTGTTTGGCATGGGGGGTAGCATAATGCCCAAAGAAAACCTCTCTCAAGTTATTTCATTGCAGGAACACACACAGATTTTTATTGAAAAAGTACAAAGAAGCACAAGTTACCTAGATGATTCCACCTCCTTCATAAACTCTTTAACGGCTGTTACAGACTAGAAACTGTTGGTGTAGCACAGAGGTATATACTAGATTCTCAGCTCCTGTAAATTGGGGTAGCTCTTCTGAAGTTTTTTTTCTGCAGTTACTCATTACCAAATCTAATACCTTGTTCTGCTTGAAGGGCATGTCTACACTTGCAGTCCTCTTTCGAAAGAGGCATGCAAATGAGGTGCATATTTGCATATTTGGCACCTCATTTGCATTTTCTTGTTTCAAAAGAGCTTCTTTCGAAAGAAGAAAACCAGGGTAGACGCTGCTCTTTTGAAAATAAACCCCATCTTCGAAAGAATCCTTCTTCCCCTTAAGTAAAGGGAACTAGATCAGAGTAAGGGAATGATGAAGCAGGGTGTTTATTTCTAAGCTGCCCCCATCTTCATTGTCAATCTGAAATTCGAAGTTTGTTCACACAGCTGCCATTATGCTAATGAGGTGCTGAATATGCATGTTAACACCTCATTAGCCTGCTTCAAATTAGCTCATTACATGCCCCCTTTGACAGGACAATGGTAGTGTAGCAGCAGACTGTCTTCTCTTTCCTAAACTAAACAAGCCTGCTTTTTTCAGTCTTGCTCATTGTTCATGTTCTCTACACCTTTCATCATTCTTGTTGCTCTTCTCTGGACCTTCTCCAACTTCCCCACATCTTTCTTGAAATGTGGTGCCCAGAACTGGACACAATACGCCAATTGAGGCCTAATGAGCACTAAGAAGAGCAGAAGAATGACTTCCTGTGTCTTGCTCTCAACACTCCTGTTAATGCGTCCCAGAATCATGCTTGCTTTTTTTGTAACAGCATCACACTGTTGATTCATATTTTGCCTGTGGTCCACCATGACCCCTAAATCCCTCTCCACAGTGCTCCCTCCTAGACGGTCACTTCCCATTTTGTGTGAAACTGATTGTTCCTGCCCAAGTGGAGTACTTTGCATTCATCCTTGTTAAACTTCATCCTGTTTGCCTCAGACCATTTCTCCAGTTTGTCCAGATCATTCTGAATTATGACCCTATCCTCCTAAGCAGGTGCAACCCCTCCCAGGTTGGTAACATCTGCCTACTAAGCATAATTTCTATGTCAATATCTAAATCATTGATGAAGATATGGAACAGAACCGGTCCCAAAAGAGACACCTGCGAAACCCCACCCCTTTGAGCATGACTGCAAATCATTAATAACTACTCTCTGAGAATGGTTATCCAGCCAGTTATGCACCCACCTTATAGTAGCCCCATCTAAGTTGTATTTGCCCATTTTATCCAAGCAATCCTGTGTATTATGGAGCTGCAAAGAAGAGAAACTAAATGTAGTAATTCCCATTTGCATAGCCAGTATCTTTTGTGTCAATTGGAGAAACAAAGTCCAATAGCCAGTAATAAAAAGAGACAAGGTGAAAGAACTCAAATACAAAGTATCACCAAGATCTGATAGTCCTAATTAAGAATTTGGCTAGGGATGCTTGTTACAGGTGTCATTGCTCCTGCACTTTTTAATTCACAAATACTATAGAAGAAGGATCTTAAACCTACACAAGCCCACTTTTTTTCTTTCATTTTAATCTCAGGACTGCATGCAAAACACAATCTTACAAACAGAAAGCCATCACTCCCGCTAAATAAACACATTTAGATAAATTCGTGGGGGAGAGGTCCATCGACAATTAGCCAGGCTGGGGAAGGAAAGGGGTCCCAAGACTCTGTTGGAAGCTGGGAATGGGTGAGGAGAGTGGGATTACTTGATGATTACCTGTTCCTTTCATTTTGCTGGGAAACCTGGCATGGGCTGCTGTTGGAGGACAGGATACTGGACTAGATGGACCTTTGGTCTGACCCAGTATGGCCATTATTATGTTCTTAGCATTCAACCATTAAATATAATCCATCCTTAAGATGCATTTTGGTACATGTTTGGCTTGCAAGAACATTTTGGAGATGGCTGAGTTTAGCATGGAGGTACCTAACATACTGGAGAAGGAAATATGTTCATGTACTGGGATAATAGCTTTCTAGATAGGAAGAACTCAGAAAGGAAATATTTATCTAATCAGAGGTACAGTCAGGACATGTACATATCTGTTGAATTATAACTTCAGGGTGACCTTGGATATAAAAACAATTTCACTCCAGCACATATTGATTTCATTTGTGGTAGCATTTTAATAATGCGTTGTGTACTTTTCACAGAGCCCATCCTTTTGCAGTTATATAAGATAGCTAATTGGCAAAATATTGTCTACACAGGGTTGACGACAGCAGGAAGGCTCCACCCTACCCTGTGCCAAAAGCCATCATAACATACCGTGAAGTTGAGTTACATCACGCAGAGCAAACGAAAAGCAAATCAAGAAGTTTCTGGTTTCCCCACAGGCTGAAATATCAGGATAATGTAAAAACAATTCTTTGAAATAGGAGCACAAAGAGGTAATTTGGCTGTACACGTTCTGGTTTGTTACTTTAGGGCTTCATCTTCTTCGATAACATTTTCCAACAGCAAAGGGGAATGGCAACCCCTGATGTTACAAATAACACATTATCAAAGAAGAGAGAAGCTGATATTTTTTGTTAAATATTATTATGGCTTAGCTCATCCCCTCTTGTGATTAAAAAACAGGGAAAACTTCACAGAGGTTCCCCGCGGAGATCCTTCTTCTATACGCATAAACCTTTTTGTATATGAAAGAACAGTAGCTCCTCCTAATAGAAATCCTAACTCCAAACGTGGCCGAGCTCAGGGGTTTGAGAGATGCTTGTACTTCTGTACTGGCTATGGCCACATGTACTTCTTTGCAGACCCTCTAGTATGCCACTGGCTTAATTCCACTTTGTAAGTGATGTGTGCTGTCTCTCCCACAGCCAGGGTAGCATGCAAGCGATGACATCATTGATTCATACTTACAAGCAAACCATGCCAATCTGCCAGGGCAAAAACACAGTTACCTGTCTCCTTGTCTGAGCACATAGCTACCCTGGTGCATTGTTCATCTATAATATAGGCCAGTGTTTCTCAACCAGGGGTTCTTGCAGGTACACAGAACTCTTCCAGAGGGTACTTTAACTCAGTGTTTTTCAGCCTTTTTTATAATGAATAAAAATTGGACTTATTTTATGTTCATCTAATTTTTATTTATCCTTTTTTGCACAATCATAAATGCGATGGCAAATTTATTGCCTCTAGGCCACGTCTTCCAACCAACCAGTTACCATTAAGTTGGTTAAACAAATGTGTTGCAATGGTAGAAAAAATGTTGGATGTCTGAAAATTGTAGGTACTGGGGTACTTCACCAAAAAAAAAAAAAAAAGAGTGAGAAACAATGATCTAACCCACTGTATTTGCGCCCTTAGCAGATCCAACTCGCTTTCTAAACCAGTTGTTATTTATCTGTAATCAGTTCTTTCACTCTGGTATCAGTCAGAAAGCTGAGCCAGTTAAATGTGGATTGAAAAGCTCTGGAATACTTGATTCACCTGCAGTACCTTCAGCTCAAGACACTCAAAGGCCACCACTCATGGGGGTTTACCACGAGGCATGGCCATATCTCATTATCACCAGTGTCTCCGGTGGTTTAATGTGTATTATATTTTACCTTCAACCTGCCCCCCTCCCGCCAGTGAATATTTTTCTGGGGAAGTGAGGGTCTCTAATACATTTTTGACAAGACTAAGCCTTGAGTGCTGGGGGCGGGGGGGGGGGGAGACGACACGTGTGCAAACTGCAGAAATGCAGGAGGAGTGTCACCCAGAGGTATAAGACGCTGCATGCTGTCAGATCCTTAGTTTCCTGTAAGCTGTGCAGCTCTGCTGCTTCCAGTTTAGCCCCCACCCCCCGTAGGAACTCTGGGAAGCCAAGAAGGTTGGGAAGCTGCAGCTGTGAGGGGAGAGCAGAAGGCTGACCCACCCCCTACCCTGTCAGCCCTCTGCCTTCCCACAGCTAGGGCCGGCAGCCCTGGGTCCAGCCCTGATCCTGCTGTGATCCAGGCAGCCTGGCCGTCCACAGCCCAGCCCTGGAGCTGCCATGGTGGGGAGACTGCCATAGCAAGGTGTAGCAAATCTCATGGGAGGTGGTTAAAAAAGCCACTGGCAAGAGCTTTACATGTGCCTGTAAACTGACACCTACGCTGTGTCCTGCCACACGAATGCCAATAACATTGCAATGAGACTCTGGGAGGTCACCTTGCAGAGCACCTTCTTCATGTCTGCTGGCAGGAATGGGAGGGGGGTGAAGCTTTTGTGCTCAGCAGAGAACAGAAATCTTGAGGCAAAGGAAGCTCTGAACTCATCCTGCTTTTATATTGCTCTGTGCCTTCTATACCTGTCTGAAAACACAACTTCTCCCACCCTCACGAAGCCTAATTCCCACTCCCTCTCCGCAGAGGCAGGGCAAGGCAGAGTGGTAGTTCGTACTGATCCCATCAGCTCACTTCCACTGCAAACGCCTAAAGAAATATCCTAGTTTAGGCATTCAGCTTCTCCTGGTCTGCCTGGCAACATCCATGAAGTACTACATAGGAAGAAAACAAAAAGCAGTCAAGTAGCACTTTAAAGACTAGCAAAATAGTTTATTAGGGGAGCTTTCGTGGGACAGACCCACTTCTTCAGACCATAGCCAGACCAGAACAGACTCAATATTTAAGGCACAGAGAACCAAAGACAGTAAGCAAGGAGGACAAATCAGAAAAAGATAATCAAGGTGAGCAAATCAGAGAGTGGAGGGGTGGGGGGGAAGATCAAGAATTAGATTGAGTTAAGGATGCAGACGAGCCCCTATAGTGACTCAGAAAGTTCACATCACGATTTAAACCATGGGTTAATGTTCCGAATTTGAATATAAATGTCAATTCGTCCACTTCCCTTTCGACAAAGAAGCGATAATTTCTTTTCAGTAACACACATACCTTGAGGTCATTGACAGAATGCCCCATTCCATTAAAATGTTGACTAACTGGTTTGTGGATCTGGAGTGTTTTGATGTCTGTTTAGTACCCATTGACCCTTTGTCTAAGGGAGTTAGAAGTCTGGCCAATATACAAAGCATCATTGTTGGCACATGATGGCATATATGATGTTAGTAGAGGAGCATGAGAAAGTGCCCGTGATTCTGTGAGTAACCTGGTTAGGTCCAGTGATGGTATTTCCAGAGAAGATATGTGGACAAAGCTAGCACCGGGCTTTGTTGCAGGGGAAGGTTCTAGGACTGGTATTCCTGGGGTATAGACTGTGGCTGTTAGTGAGGATCCTCATGAGGTTGGGAGGTTGTCTGTAGGAGAGAACAGGCATGTCACCCAGGGCCTTCTGGAGTGTAGCATCCTGATTAAGGATAGGTTGTAGGTCTTTAATAATTCGTTGCAGTGGTCTGAGTTGGGGGCTGTAGGTGATGACCAGTGGTGTTCTGTTCTTGGCTTTTTTGGGCTGATCTTGGAGTAGCTGGTTTCTGGGTATGCGTCTGGCCCTGTCGATTTGTTTTTTTACTTCTCCATAGGAAGAAGTGTATCTCCTGCACCCCAAGCACCTGCCCCAGCCCTGACAGCCCTCTGAGAGCCTGCTCCCCTCTCCCAGAGCCAGCACATACATACCTCCCTGCACCCTAATCCTGCCCCGGCACCCCCAGTCCCCTGCTGGGATGTTGCTGGACCAGAGAGCCACAGCCACAGAGGTTGCTGGTAGCTAGGAGCTCAGCTGATCTAGCGGCAGACAGCCCTGCGGACTGGGAGTGGAGCTGCTGTCGGCCCTGGGCATGGAGCCCTAGCAGCCAGAGGTGCGGACTCGCAGTCAGAGACACAGAGCTGCCACCGGGCTAGGAGGAAGAATTTCTGCAGGCAAGGAGCCTGCTGCGTGGAGCATCATTTCCCAGAATGGCCTGACTTCCCCTGGTCCAGCAAGTTCCTTCCTTCGGGACAGCTCAGGTCACAAGTGTGCTGGACAATAAACGAGATAATCGTCTTTTTCATATGGCTGATGCAGACAGAGCAATAACTATCCTTTAGCATTACGCGGTAAAGCCACTTATTTGCAACAGGAGTAGTAGAGAAGGTCTCTGGGATGCCTCCTTCATATTTATGAATAGAGCATTGAGTTCCAGGGTCTGTGCTGACTGACCACAGTTGCACAATGCCATGCGTGTAAATCCAGCATAATCTCAGATTTATACTGACTGCTGGCTGCTATTGGGAACCTTTCAGAGAAGTGGTGCTTGAAATATCTGTGACACTGGATTGGTGCATTGGCCTCCTTTTCGCTGCTGCATCCCTCAAGACTGCCAGGATAAGCCACAGTTATTACATCTGTCAGGAGTCTAGATGGTGCTTGGTCCTGCCATGAGAATAGGGGACTCGACCCTGTGACCTCCTGAGGTCCATTCCAGTTCTAGGAGTCTATGGCTATGTCTACACGTGAAGCCTACATCGAAGTAGCCTATTTCAATGTGGCGACATCGAAATAGGCTATTTCGATGAATAACGTCTACACGTCCTCCAGGGCTGCCAACGTCAATGTTCAACATCGACGTTGTGCAGCACCACATCGAAATAGGCGCAGCGAGGGAACGTCTACACGCCACAGTAGCACACATCGAAATAAGGGTGCCAGGCACAGCTGCAGACAGGGTCACAGGGCGGACTCAACAGCCAGACGCTCCCTTAAAGGGCCCCTCCCAGACACACTTGCACTAAACAGCACAAGATACACAGAGCCGACAACGAGTTGCAGACCCTGTGCATGCAGCATGAATCCCCCGCTGCAGCAGCAGCAGCCAGAAGCCCTGGGCTAAGGGCTGCTGCACACGGTGACCATAGAGCCCCACACGGGCTGGAGAGACAGCGTCTCTCAACCCCCCAGCGGATGGCTGCCATGGAGGACCCCACAATTTCGACGTTGCGGGACGCAGATCGTCTACACGGGCCCTACTTCGACGTTGAACGTCGAAGTAGGGCGCTATTCCGATCCCCTCATGAGGTTAGCGACTTCAACGTCTAGCCGCCTAACGTCGAAGTTAACTTCGAAATAGCGCCTGACGCGTGTAGCCGCGACGGGCGCTATTTCGAAGTTAGTGCCGCTACTTCGAAGTAGCGTGCACGTGTAGACACAGCTTATGAGAAAGAACTATTACAAAATTCACATAAGCAGGCAGACAGAGTGATCATCACTCTGGAAAACCAGTGCATCTCTGGCTCTCCATCAGCCCCTGTAAAGATATAAATAATTATTAAGTTTTAATACCTAATTCTCATTCTTGATCTCAAACTGCTGTGATGCCAATAAAACATAAAATACTGTACAACTATCCTACTTTTAGCTCTCATTTTGCATTATGGTCTTGATGAAAAAATTAATCAGAGAAATATTACCGACACATTAGGGAAAAGGGGGGGACTTGATTTCCATTGTTATTGTTGTATAATAAAGTAGAATAAATTCTATGGCATGAAAAATATTGTTTTTCCTTGCAGCTGTGAATAGAGCAGCTAGGGATTTATATAATACCAGTACCACTTCTTTTCTGTTTCTGGAAATATTTTTAAGTGTCCCTAGGGCATTGGGTTTTTCATCTGGTAACTAGCCTGCAATGTTAGCAACCTACGAAGATACACTTGTATTAGAAACACTTACAAAATATACATGAATATACTAATTATGTTCATAATGTAAAGAATATAATTTAAAATGTAAAAATTGCGGCTTTAAATATAGGCCCAAATCAGCCCAAATCAGTGGAAAGCATACCCCTGAATTAAATAGGCTTGCATCAAACTCACTGAAAATGAAAAATTTAGGGCTAGATCCTCAGCTGACTTAACCCCACTGACATCAAACAGAGAGCCACTGATTATATCAGGAGGACTCTACTCTTTAGGGCCAAGCGGATCTCTGCTGTCACAGCAGTTTCAGTGGTTGTGTGGATTTAACCCTATATACAATTAATGAGTGGCATTTGTGCTTTGTTATTCACAGCAACAGTCCTAGTGAAGTGAAAGGATTGCTCAAATGAGTGAGGCAAACAGGATTTGACCTTTAGAAAATAATATATTACAATGGCCTCATGGAATATTTCACAGTTATTTTTCCATTGTCTTATTTGCCAACTTTGGTTTTAGGACTACAGTAGTTCCTCAGGTTAGGCGAGGGTTCCGTTCCCATGCACCCTCACATAACTTGAATTTTGTGGAAGTCACGGGTTGGGTTTTTGCCCCCCAGCAGAACGTGTGTTCTGCAGCCAGGGAAGCAGCAGGAGTACCTGGAGCTCCTTTTGAAAGGTAAGTCCTGGGGTTGGTAGAGGGGGGCAATTGGGTTGGGTTAAGCCTGGTGATGTGTTGGAACCATGGAAGAGGGTCAGGGGGTTAAGCCTGGGGTAGATTAAGGCTGCAGTGGAGGGTGGCGGGGTGGAGTTGAGCCAGAGCCATGTGGCCCTGTGGGGGCTCAGGAAAGGCCTAAGCCTAGAGCCAAAGCATTTTGCAGGAGCAGCAGTGTAGGATTTAAGAGCATGAAAATCAGGAGGAGCAGACCATGGGAGCCAGAGAGCTAACAGTTACATGGCCTTAAAGCATCTGCACAGCTGTCTTCTGTGTAGGTCCCGATCAGTTTGATCCGCTTGGGCTTTTTACTTTCACTGAGTAAATCATACTGCAGCAGAGCCACAATCCACAGCCTTCCAGTGCTTGCTCAGATACGAAGCAGCTGGGTATTCTCAGCTCTTTCCAGCCCTTAGAGAAACATTCCAATACACATTTCACTGATCCAGTGGGGTAGCCTCTATCTTGCCCATTACCATTTCCATAGCTTTCTCATCCCACTCCCCGACCCCTGGTTAAAACCATACATAAAACCATTATACCTGGTTAAAACCATACATAAAAAGTAGCTTCATAGCAGTATTAGAGTCTGATCCCATGTACACAGGTTTTAGTCTCGTGCAACACCATTGACTTCCCTGGGTTTACACCAGCGTGAGTCAGAGATGAACAAAACCCTTACTAGTTCGCCCCACAGTTGCCTCCTGCTAGAGAGTCACCTTGTCAGTCTTTTCACTTTCTCCCTGTCACTACATTTGCCTATTAAGCTTTGTTTTTATTGATGGAGACACCTGCTCACTTCCCATCTATACCTAAGGCACATCCTCATTCGTTTAACCCTTTACAATAGTTTTGAAGTTATTGTGCAATCCAGACAGACTCAGGTGAAAGGCTCTGACCATCGTAAGTAGCAATAATTCATCATCCTTCCCCACTTGGTGTTTAAATTTCCAAAGCCCAGAGGGCGAAGCAACAAAACTAATTTACAAAGCTCTGATCTTGCATACCACAGCCAGCAAAACTGCAGCCAAGCCACTGGGCTGGCCCTGTTGTAATTTAAGTTGGATATTGTATTCACTCCCTATAGACACTCAGATCCCAGTGCTGTTATTAAGCAGTAAAGAGTGCAGTGAGGATATTGCATGTAAATGTAGCATGTTGTCCAAGTTTGACCTGACTGTGAATTATAAGAAAGGAATACATTTGTCTGAACAAGTAAAGTCCTGTTCTGCCTTTGCAAACACGCACGCAGATCCCACTGAAATAAATGGAATCTTGGAATCGGTGTGCATGGACCCAAGGGAAGAATTTAGCCCTAATATTTTTTTTTCTGTATCCAAACTGTATCCAGTTTTCCTGCGAAGCATTTCATGTCATGTCCCACTTATCATAGGCCAGATTCAACCTTACAGTGCAAAACTGCAAGTTTCACCTCCCTGTACCAACAGGTGCTGTTGCTCACATGATGGGGTGGGAGGATTCAAAGTAGAGGATGACAAGTAGTTTCCATTGTACCGCCCCTGACACTTTTCTCTCAGAATTTACATTGGGAAGGTCAGCTTTAAACACCGCAGGGTACTACACTGCAACTCTGGTGGCAGATCCTGCCCAAAGCTCTCTACGTTGAGAGGAAAAAGTGTATCCTGGTTAGGATATTAACTTGGGTGACATGGGTTCATATCCTTTGCACCACACTTCCTGAATAACCTTGAATGTGTGGTTTACTCTATGTGCCTCAATTCCTCACCTGTAAAATGGGAATAATCAGACTTCTCTACCTAATTCATGTGGGTTTTGTAAGGAGAAATATATTAAAGATTGTGAGATGCTCAAAAGGACCATACAACTTGCAACAGTTCCCCTGTTAGCAGCATCTCTGGCCTAGTTAGCATCAGTTCCTCACATGGGGACACCATTTCAATTACTGGGATTGCTTGAATCCTTCTGACTTCAGCTCGGTGCCTGCATTTCTGCTCTCTCAGTGGCTGGATTACCCAGTCAAGAGCCAACCTAAAGCAAAGTTAGCTATTCCTTATCCCCTCTGTGTTTGTACAGTTGATGGTTTAATAAGGTGGTCCCATATTTTTCCAAATATTGAAGTTAGGCTGATCAGGCTAGAATTCCCCAGGTCTTTCCGCTCCCCTGCTTTTTTGATGACTGTTACTATGTTTGCCTTCTCCAGCCCTCTGGCACTTCACTCATCTTCCACAATTCATGAAGATGGTTCTGAGATTGCTTCAACTAGTTCATCAAGTATACTCATCCCTCGTTAAACGAGTACTTTACTTACGAGTACTCACTTAAACGAGGGACACATATACCAACCTTTGTTCACTAAATGAGTGAACCCCCTGCCCCGCCACTAATACAAGCCTTACCTCTGCAGACTCATCCTGCTGCAGCCTCAAACTCCGCTGTCCCCGCAGACCCAACATGGCCTTGCCCTCCCTGCAGCCCCAACCCACCTCAGGATGAAGCCCCGCCAACCCTACCTCAGCCTGTACCTCCGCCATGGCCTCAACCTGCCTCAGCCTGAACCCCCGCCAGCCCTGCAGACCCAACCTGCAGCAGCCTGTATACCGCCCCCCACCCCACAGCCAGCTCCACGGCCCCAACCCACCTCAGCCTGAACCCCCTGTTCTTCCTGTAGATCCAACCC
Source organism: Carettochelys insculpta (assembly GCF_033958435.1). Taxonomy (NCBI): domain Eukaryota; kingdom Metazoa; phylum Chordata; order Testudines; family Carettochelyidae; genus Carettochelys; species Carettochelys insculpta. Next base: position 125,177,595 of record NC_134140.1, on the reverse strand, counting down.
GCTGCAGCCTTACCCACCTCCCCCATCCGCCCCACGAATCCAACCCACCACCAGGCTTTAACCGTCCCTCCTGCTCATGGCCGCAAACTACCCCCAGTCTTTAACCCTCCCCATCCCCCCCAAACCCAAGGTTCACTTACTTTTCAAAAGCAGCGTCACATGCTGCCCCTCCTTCACTGAGTTATGAGCACTTGGAAAGAATTAGAGACATTTACATGCGTTTTAATAGGAATTTAGTGTCCCTTTTACAAGTTTTCACCTGTGAGCAGAAAGTTGGGAACCAATTGTGCTCATATAGCGAGAGACAAGTGCACTCTACAACAAGTTTCATCAGGCCTTATCAATCTGAATGAATCTAATTATCTAAGTTTTCTTTAATCTGTGCTTTCCCTATGCTGGCCTAAGACCCTTTGCCCTTGATAATATTAATTTGGTTAAGCACCAGGTCAGACTGGCCTTAATTACAATTGAGAGTCTAGAAAACAATTGAAGACCTATAAGGATTGAAGGACAAGAAAGTACGACCTATGAGAAAAGATTAAAAGATGTGGGTTTGTTTAGTTTGGAAAAGAGAAGGTTAAGAGGGGACATGATAGTAGCTTTCTAATACCTAAAAGTGTGTTACAAGGAAGAGGGAGAAAAAATATTCTCCTTAGCTCCTGAAAATAGGACAATAAGTAATAGGCATCAATGAAGATTTAGATTAGACAGGAGGAAAAATTTCCTAACTTTCAGCGTGGTTAATTATGGGGATAAATTGTCTAGGGAGGTTGCAGGATCTCCATCATTGGAAACTTGGATAAGCGTCTAACACGGATGATATAGATGGTACTTGGTTCTGCCCTTAGAGCAAAGGACGGGACTTGATGCTGTCGAGGTCCCTTCCACTTCTAGTATTCTATGATTCTGTGATTCCTCTGTTTAGTGAAGGCTGACATTAAACAGGCATTACATACTTCATGGGCTCATGAATTAACAAGAGGCATTGTGCCTGGTTCACCCCTTCAGGTCAACGAGGCAAAGAAGAAGACTAAGGGGCACACACTCAGTAAAGTTTTAGAAAGAAAAGGGAGAGTTGAGCCCTCTACATCCAACTCCATAAAGCCAATAATAAAAAGAGTGGGACAGATGGAACTCCTTGTTCTTTGTATCATCCTTGTCTTTAGAGCCTAATACATTCTGTGGAGTCCAACACAGTGAGGCTTGGTCTACACTAGACAGTACAGTCAACTGCAGATATGCAATTCTACTAGGGCAATTGAGTGCTAGAATCAACGTATCTACAATCGACTGTAAGGTCTGTCCTCCCTGAGGGTGGTCCATGGGAACATTTCTCCCATCCACCTCCCTTACTGCTCACAAGAGCAGGCATATAGCAGTCATCTGTGGACCCCAGAGAGATCGATTTCATGCATCTTTGCCAGACAGCTGAAATCAAACTCCAGAAGATTGACCCTGATATAGCCATTATTTCTCTGGCCACAGATGGCTGCCACAAGTACCTGATTATGACTTCTTTGCAGATTTAAGCAAGAGGAGGAACTGGGTTGTGAACAAGAACAGGAAGACAACATTTACAGAGACAGAGAAAGTGCAGCAGGGTCAATATTGAAAGTCACAGAGAAAGCATGTTGCTTTTAGGTTACTATACATACTAACCAGTGTGTACATTCCTCTTCAAGATGTTTTTCAGTGTTTCCTGATTAATTAAAGGGTGTGTTTCCACCAACTACAGACTTGTGCCCTTGTCCCTGCTGGTGGTGGGTCTAGAGAAGAGGTCCAGAAGGAGGAACGATAATCTCCTGGCGTGTAATGTGAGCCTGGCAGTTTCTAACCCCCAGGTGACAGTGTGGAATTTGTTCTTCTCCTTGGCAGCCACAGCAGAATACAGGGAAAATGGCCACCTCCTCCCTCTACCAGCGGGGGCGGCTGTTACCTGCAGAATATACACCTGACTGGGACTCCGCAGACCTGGATTCTGTGTCAGTTCTAACACTGGCAGCTCACAGGGCCTTAAACAAGTTCCATCATCGCTCTGTGCCTCATGTTCCTCCATCTTTGACCAGGGAGGACAATTCTTCACTCCTTTTGTAAAGCTGTGTGAGATCTGTGGATGAAAATACTGCCTGAGTGGTCTCATTATGATTGTTATGCCTCTTGTGATCCTTTTCCACAAGCAAGTTCAAGGACTAGTATGGCCTGTGCAAAAGGAGGCAGAAAAGATTCCTAGTGCTTGCACTTCCTCCTTCCTTACACATGTGTGCAAAAGCTTGGCACAATATGGCCCTAAAATTGTATCCATATGAAAGCAGAGCCAGTTAGAGGACAATTATCTCCTCTGGCACAGTCCTCCCAGGCACGGGAAATAAAAACATGAAACTAGACCTGAACTAGAGACCGCCCCGAGAACCCCCCAGCTTGAAGGAAGTTTGGCAGGGGATCCAGACCTTGCACATCTGTTTAATGTTTTCCCTGATGCATCTTCATTCTCCTTCCATTTCAGGAATGTTCTTGTTTTCCCTGGCCCTGTATTTTAAGTCTTCTTCTGTGAAGTGCTGACATCTGGTGGCTGAGATGGTAAATGCAACTGCACTTCAGAGGTACGCGCCAATAATGACCCCAAACATGTCCTGTGGCACCTTATAGACTCACAGATATTCTGCAGCATAAGATTTTGTGGGCAAAGACCTGCTTCATCAGATGGGTCTTTGTCCACGAAAATAGCTGTTAGTCTATAAGGTGCCACAGGACTTCTTGTTGTTTTTGAAGATACAGACTAACATGGCTACCTCGCTGATAGCAATGACCTAGTTGTTGGTTATAACCCTCGCTCACAAAGGAGAGTGTACTTCCCAAATCTAAAGAATTAAAAGATGAGGCACAAATCCCAGGCTTGGGACTGGCATGGAACCCCTAGAGGCTTCATGGCGGAATTAGCTGGCTATTGGTTACCTAAATTTTCAGGCCTTCTAATGTTTTTTATGACCTCCATTGTCTTGTTTCCTCCTTTCAATAGCATAGTGTCAACCTTAACGCCAGTTAAATGGAAGGTCTGAGAATACAAGCTATTCATAAATATAGTCTCATTCCCTTCCTTTGCCTTGAATTACATCCCTTAAAACTCCATTGCCTCTCTGACTATGTACACTGGTGACACACGTTAACATGTGAAGTATCGTACATCTTACTATAACTAGAGGCGAGCTTAATCTGTAAGCCTCAGCTCTGAATTTCTAAGCCCCCATCAAGGGTATCTGAATTCGGGACCTGGCCCATTAAAGAGAGGTTGTAGTCTCTGAAAAACAAATTCCAGGTCTGATTTGGATTCACATCCAACCTCCTTTTGTAATCTTTCTTGCAAAGGATATTTTCTGCAAGGGTTTTAATTTCAGCCCATCTCTAGCTATAACTTCTTTCCCTAACAGAGTTACTGTGAGATATTCACAGGACGCTATTTATAATTTGTCATGAGATAACTCAGCAAGCATGTACCACCTATGTCTGTCTTCTCAGTAAGATACGAAATTCTTTGGTACAAAAGGTAATACTGTACCTGTTGTGCCATGTAACAATTACTCTCTGCCCTTAGGGTATATCCACACAGCAGCCTTATTCTGAAATAATGTGGCTACACACAAAAACTGCAGTTCAAAATAGCGCTTACCTATTTTGAAATACAGCAGCTACACACATGAAGCCTATTTTGAAATAGAGCCATTTGGACACACTAGGGCTTATTTCGAAATAGGCTTTAATACGATTAATAGAACTTTTTTTTATGTCCCCAGGAATAAGTGAGGCTGCTTCCCTATTAGCACCCTCCGCCCAGCAAATGGGGTAGGATTAGATAAGGAGAGCCTTGGCTTCTGCCCTCCATTTCACAGCGAGACAGTCCCAAGGACAAATCAATAAGCCTGGTTTTTAAGTTCTTAAGAATAGTAGCTGAGACACAAGCTCACCCACACCTTTCACCTTTAGGAAGCTAATTGTTAATCTGTCTGTAGTGTACTCATCACTAATGGTACCTGACAAAAGGCTGGTATGGAATTCCAGTTGTCATTTACAACTATACATCCTGTATGCAAAACATTTATCAAAGAACTATTGCTATTATGCACAGAAGAACACAACAGACCCTGGAAGCTTGCAACTATGCCAGAGTTGCCCAGTGCAGGTGATCCAGCCCATGATGATGCACAAATTCTGTGGCCAAGCCAGGAATAGAATCTAGATCATCTGACTCCAGTCAGAAGTTTCAAGGCCTTTTCCAGCCTTGCTGTCATTTGAGGGCTGGGCTGTCAGTCCTGATGGGCCACAGTTCGTCTGCGAAACTGCAGATGCAAATGTTTTTTTTCTAGAGGTGGGCATATCTGCTTGTAGGAAACATGCATTCCGTGTCTGCACCTATTAGAGCCTCTGCATTCCCTGCAGGCAGTGGTTGTTTTCATCAGCCACAGCTTGCTATTAAGTTTTAAGGATTGTGACCAGATGAGATAATAGGACAAGCACACATGAATTTTAGAAGCCCTATCACACATCCACCTGTTTGCAGTTTGGGACTCAGATCCTGAGCTAGGCTTACGAGGCTGCTAACAGAAACAGCCCAAAGATGCAGAAATTTGGCTTAGTCCAACCTTTCTGATGTGATTGTGGGGTAGTGATGCAGACAGTTAAATACGTGGAAGAGGAAAGCACAAATAGAAGACTAGAAGATGAATTGAAACAGCTTGCTACTCTTGGAGATGCAGCAATTAGGTGGCTCAACAAGCTAGATAATGACTTGTGGTGCAACAAAAGCCAAACCATAAGGCCATCCTAATCATCCAGTGTGCAGGTGCATATGTGAGAAAAAGTCCATTAATAGAAAAAAAAATCTCTGTGGATCCTGAGTAGGTGAGAAGTCTACTTTATGCAACTGGACAGATACGGGACATAAATATATGTAAAGTAGAGCCTTGTAGAATCATGCAAAGAGGTTGTACCAAACATAGAGGGTCATGCAGAAGAACATACATAGGTAATTGTGAAAGGCAAATACTAACACAAGGTACCAGGAACCTCCTACAGAACTTTTAGAGACAGTCCAAATCCTTAACCACTTTATAAAAAGATTATTGGGTTTATTATAAATAATCAGGGGACTAACGCATGAAAAAAAACCAAACCTCTATTTGGAAGGAGGCTCCTTCACTTTTCTGGGTCAGTCTTAAAATCCTTCTTCCAGGCATCTGATTGTGCACATTTCTGTACTACAAGTAAAACCCAGCTCATTCTGGTCTTTTAACTGTCCATCAGCCAGACTTTACAGTTTCACTCAAACCTTTCACCACCACTGCAGTCCAAGCTTTGTGAGTCCACGACTTTGCAACATCCAAACTTTGTGATTCATATGAAAGGCCCAAACTTTCTTTCTGTAGAGAAGGATATAGCACTCACACTTCTGCGTATTTTTTGGATTTGTGTCATAATTTAGTTAGAGCTTTATTAACAGTAATAAATCTCATTCAAAACTAGGAGACCATGCCTTGAACGAGACCATGCCTTGAGCTCATTGGGACAGGAACCATACTCCTCTTCTGTGCATGTGTAGTGTCCAGCACAACAGGATGTAGATGGTGAGAGACTTCTGGCAATTGGTGCACCACAAAGACCATCAGTTTTCACAATTACAAAGTATATAGTGCAATTTCCTGTACATTGTTAAATTCTGCTTTGGGCAGTATTTGGATGACTGAAACCGCGTAACAATTTTCAAGAAATCCTCAAAGTTCCATCATTTTTAGCACAAATGGTTTGTCAGAGAATTCCTCCGGGAAGTGGTTGGTTTGTTATTCATCACTAGATGAAGGAAACTTGTTAACAAGGATTGCCCAGTCAGGGTGCAGGAATAATTAATTCTATATGGCTAAGCTGACCAACCACTTAACATGAATATTAAATAGCCAGTAGGGTTACCATATTTGAACTTTCAAAAAAGAGGACACCCCGAAAGGAAGTGTATCTGTATAAGCATCTACCAACTCACGTTGTATTAATGTGTCATAGCAGATTTAGTGCAGTAATAAAATGTGAGCTAGTAGATACTGATGCAGACATACTCCCACTCAGGAGTCCTCTTTTTTGAAAGTTCAGATATGGTCACCCTAACAGCCAATAGTCAAAGGAAATCACTTTCAAAATGCAGACATATTCTTCAAAACTATTCAGGGAGTTCAGGTTAGCTTGTGAATGATTTATTAATTTAAAAAGGGGTAACTAGTAAATAGCACTCAATGCTGCCAACTCTTGTTATCCCAAACCGCGTGATAGTTGGCCGTTTTCAGAGTAACCCTCTTCCTAGAATTCTGTGATGACCTGAGAATCTCTGTTTTCATTTTATATATAGGAATCTGCACCAGAACCCAGCCAGGCAGCTCCACAGCCAACCCAATGGGTAGCAGCTTGGATAAAACTTTCCCACAGTAATGCACATGGCTCATGCACACCTAACTTGAATTAGATGCTGCATTTCATATGGGCCAGCAGGCAGTCTGGGACAGATTCTCAGCAGATGTAAATTGGCTTAGCTCCCTAACTTCCAAGAAGCTATGCTGATGTACACTAGCTGAGCAGCTTTCGTCAGAGGATTAAAACAGACACTTTACAAGCATTAAAGAGAATTTACCCCCTCTTCGCACACCTGTGAAGAAGATTGTTCCATCAGATTCCAGTTAATTTGGTCTCATTTCTCTACAACAGCTTGTAATCAAGCATATACCGGATGGGTGCAGTCCTACACCTCCCCAGTCTACACATGCCTGCAGAATCCAGTGATCTCCATGGCCCCATACTGTGCTTTCCTCTTTAAACAAAACCTATAAGGCACACGTGCAAAAAAAGACTTGCATAAGGCAAGCTAGACTAAAAAATGGATTAAAAAAAACCCCACACCAAACAGTGGCAGAAACTGGGAAACCCTACAGCAAGGTGAAGCCATGAAAGGTCTGTGCAGTTGTACATATTTGGTTATTCTTTTGCTGAGTGAAACAGAGGGTTAAAGGAAACTTCCAGATCTATGCCAATCTGATTCAGTAGCTGGATTTCCCTTGCCACATTCTTCAAATCATTAAAAATGCTCATAACGGCTAGTAACACAGTGCGCTCGGGATGTAAAACAGGACTAAAGCATACAGCTGACCAAATAATTGATTTTTCAGTTCAACAGCAGAACAAAACCCACATGTACGGTAGAGGGGAGGAAGAGGACAGACAACTTTAGACCAAATTGAATCTTCTCAGGTTTTCACACCAAACAAAAAAAGGAAACTTTTTGATTGGATCAAATGAAACATTTTGAACAGATTTTTTCCAGAAAAAATGTTGATTCAAAACAATCTTTTGTTTCAAAAGTATTATTTTGGAAGAAAATGTCAAAACATTGTTTCAAAAATATGTGAAGCCAAAACCCCTAACATTTCAGAATTTCCCCCTCCCATTTCCCCCCAAGCCAAAACCATTTGCTGAATAAGACCTGAATTCATAAGTAATTTCTGATGCCCCAAGAAAAGTATTTTAGTCGAGTTACTATTAGCTGAGGGACTTTCCCTCTGCTCTAATAAACGCCCAGTGTAGAAAACTCAGGATTCTAAAACCTGATGAGTATCAGAGAGGTAGCCGTGTTAGTCTGTAGCTTCAAGAACAACAAGAAGTCTTGTGGCACCTTATAGACTGACAGATATTTTGGAGCATAAGCTTTTGTGGGCAAAGAACCACTTCATCATGCATCTGATGAAGCGGGTCTTTGCCCACGAAAGCTTATGCTCCCAAATATCTGTTAGTCTATTAGGTGCCACAAGACTTCGTGTTGTTCTGAAATCTGATGATTAATTAATACAGGAACATTAAAGACATGAGCAATTTAGTAAACATTACCAAAGTAAAATGCTACAGTGGTACAGCACACAGCTATACTATTACAGATTAGAGATTCCTTCCTGTTGGGAGAGGCAGATGGAGAGACACGAAGACCTGATCTACAATGGAGGGAAAAATTGATTTTAGAGTTGAAAATTGAACTATGAGAACTGAGTAGCTGGAGTCAGCTGATTTAAAATTGATTTTTGTCACTGTTCACAGAGCAGATCAACAGGATAAACTATCCCAACAATGTCCCTTACTCCTCCCGACTGCCAGGAGTACCGGGGTCGAGAGTGGTGCCATGACAGTTCAATTCAATACATCCCTACTAGGTGCACTAAATTATGTCTATCTTCTCATAAGTATGGACGTACCCTCAGAGGCGGTAGCAAGGTTGATGGAAGAATTCTTCAGTCAACATAATATAGTCTCCATAGGGACTTCAGGTCCTTGCACCCTCACTAACGGAAACAAACTAAATTTCTATTGTAGACCAGACCTTAGAACACAGAGCCCAGCTATACAATGATGTTTAGATGTCTAAAGGTTCAGACGGTTGCCTCACGGGTTTTACAAAAGCACAAATGACTTAGGAGCAAGGCACCTAACTTCATGTCAGTTTTAAATACCTTTCTAAACCTCACTGTAGGCTCTAAGACACGCCTGTACTTTTGAAAATGTTGCCCATGTTCCACCCCACCCTCGGCCTTCACATTATTACTGGTTCTGACGCTCATTTTACAAGAAACAAATGAAGTATTTGTATTTCACAGTTTGTTTTATTTTCCAGAGATGACAAGGCTACCAGATCAGAAAACTGGGGGTATTAAAACAGTGCAAACCATACATGCCAGCTGCAGCCAGCAAGTGCTGCAAAGAGATCTCCTGAAGCTTTGCTCATTTTGGCTTGTGAACATTTTTCTGAGTTTTTGTATATTGATGACCTTTGGATTTTGTACTTCAGGTTACTACCTATATTTTGGCTTTGCACTACCAATCTGAGATTGAAGCTGTGTTGTTCTAGGCATTGCAGCTACACAGGGTAAAAGAAAACCCTCTACCTGTGAGAGCTAAACAGACATGCTAGAGGGCAGGACAGTGGATGTTACTTATAAAATGGATGAGTGATTGAAATAGAGTAATTAAGTGACTTGCTCAAAGAATCATAAATTAAACCCAGATCTCCTGAATCCCAGGCCCGTGCTTTACCCAAAACTGTGTTCCCATTTAAATAAAACAATTAATGATGGTGAAACAATTTACAAATATAACCAAATCTCTGCTCCATAAATCATTTCGGCTATTCAAGTAAGGGCGGGTCTGTACTACCCTGGAAGATCGACTTGCTCAGGGTCGCTCTTCTGGGGTTTGATTTTGTGTGTCTAGCAGAGACATGCAAAATCAAGCTTTCAGGAGATGCAGTTGACCCGATAAGCCTCATGACATGTGAGGCGTAAGGGAGGTTGCCTGGAGAGACTCTCCGTAGACCTTCCCCGTATAGACAGCCAAGTTAGCTGAGTGCAGATGCGTAACTAAAATCAACATAATTGCCATCGCTAGTATTGCATATCTGTGGTTGACTTTCTTAGTCTAGTGTAGACAAAGCCTATGTAGTCCCACTGAAGTCACTGAGCCTTTTTGTGTCACTAAAGGTAGCAAGGGGAGGCCAAGGTGACCTCTACAGAAAGGGATGCCTTGCTGAATGTATTTGAAATCAGCCAAGGTTCTTTTTGTTTCAGAAACTTTTTGGAGCAAGAATGCAATGACAATGCTTTGGCTCACGTTCAAGAAGCTGTCACCCCCCATGATCCTGCTGTTTGCTACTATTTTTATTTGATAAGCAAAGCCCTATATTCAGGTCTCGATTTGAGAAGCACTCCTCAGTGATTCATAGTTTGGAGGTGAGGGGCCCTCTTAGCCAGGTTGGCTCATGCTAGCTTCTTTTTGGCAGGAGTACTATAGATGTTTTCAATTAGCTGAAAAACAAAACCTCCAGAGAGCGTGGCCTGAACCCAAATAAAACCTCTCTTGAAGATCATTTTTTTCCCTGTCAGAAAAGTGGTTGAGACAGCTGCATCACACAGGTGGTATTGCAAGCAATAAATTATACGGCTTTTATAGATGGCTTGAGACACAGGGTCTCGGAACAATTAATTTCACCACTGCAGTTTTGACCCAGGAGTATTTTTTTATCATCACAGCAGGAATGTCTTATCAAATTCTCATGTGCAGGTGCAGCATAAACACACTGGAGAAAGCTGTGGCAGGTATAGCTTGTTCCCAGCCAAAGAGGGGGCAAGGGACTGAAAGCAGAGACAGGGGAAAGGGCAGAGCTTACCTAATTTTTTTTTTGTGGGGGGGGCTCTTACAATGAATTCATGCCCCATTGGACACACTGCTTAAATGCATGCTAGGAAAATTGCAGTTTGCCTAATTGGTGACTGATGAGAAAAGTGTTACATATCACTAATAGAAAGTTACATGGGCAACTGCTTTTAGTACAGGTTGAATCTCTCTAATCTGGCACTCTCTCATCTGGCAACATCCATAATCTGGCAAGAGTTTAGTTAGACACAGGACCACTTATGGGTGTGGTCAAGTTTCCTGCAGTCCCACAAAGTTTGTTTCCAGACACCAGCCCTGGCTTCCAGTGTTCTGTGCTGTTATTTAGCTCTAATTTATCCCTAAATGTCTCCTAAGAGCCCGTTAAGCAGTGGAAATGTTGGTAATGTGCTAGACAATGTTGACCATCCATGGTCAGGCAAATTCTCTCATTTGGCACTGGTCAGGTCCTAAGAGTGCTAGACTAGAGAGATTCAGTCTGTACCTTGAGTGCACAGAATATCAGAATATCAGTGTTCCTTACAACTGGTTATTTAAATCTCACTATCATGACACGGGAAAATTATAATTCCACACCTTTTTGCAATTTCTGTCTTCATTCTTTCCAATAGAATCCTATTGAATGGTTTTCCTGGAATAAACAGTAACATTAAGCCCTTGAGTTCTTGCATTCCTTCAGGAAAGAATAGACCAGCTTTTGAAGAGCGGGATCCTCTACAAACCGCATAGCAACTCTCAGAGTGATCACAGAACAATTGCTTGGGTGGAACTCCCCTCGTAAATATTCTTCATCAACTTTGAAAAAGTCTTTCACAAGGTTGATAGTGACAATCTGTGTAAACTGCTGCAACACTGTGGCATCCATCCAAAATTATTAACCTGAGCCATTCAACTTACAAACCCTCAACATGCCAAGTTGTTCACAATGGTGCCTTGACAGACTCCTTCAGCATACTCACAGGAAAACAAAACAGCAGAAATGTAGCACTTTAAAGACTAACAAAATGATTTATTCGGTGACAAGCTTTTGTGGGACAGAACCATTTCTACAAGGGTGCCTGTTGTCACCTTTCCTGTTCTTCATCACAAGGGACTGAATCATGAGCAGGACAATAAATGGGCATTCAGTGGACACTTCTCAAACAGCTAGAGGACATTGATTTTGCTGACAATGTTGCCTTCCTTTCACACCAACATGAAAGCATGGAAGAAAAGGTCACAACACGAGACAAAAGGGCCTCAGTGACTAGACTGAGCATTAACTAGGGAAAGATCAAAACAATGAGGATCAACCAGTCCAACAACAACACCATCACACTGGGAGGGGATGACCTGGAAGATGTGGAGCAGTTTACCTACTTATGGAGTATTATGGGCAGAGATGGATGAACAGACAAAGATATCAATGCCACAAAAGGGAAAGCAACAGCTGCATTCAAGACTCTTAAACCCATATGGCCTTTGCAAATAATATCTATGAAGATGAAACTGCAGGACTTCAAACACAAATGTGAAGAATGTACTCTTGTATGGATGTGAGACCTGTCATAATAAAAAGTCTTCAAAGCACAAACTACAGACATTCATAAACAGATACCTGAGGTACATCCTTCGCATCAAATGGCAAGACTTGGTTACAAATGAGGAGCTTTGGAACAGAGCAGGACAAGAATCACTTGATGTTCAGCTCAAGAGGAGAAAGTGGGGATGGCTAGGCCACAGTCTCAGAAAACCATCATCGAGTATAGCCCATCAAACTCTCAAATGGAACCCACCAGGAAAATGCAAAAGATGAAGACCTTGGCCAACACAGAGAAGACCTACTAAGACTGAAGGACAACAACTGGGGTACTTGTGGAGTCATCTAGAAGTTTTGTCTCAAGATAGAGTGAAGTGGAGGAGACTTGTAGCTGACCTGTGCTCTGCTCAGAGTACAAGGGTTCAAGTCAAGTAGTTCACCCCTTTTGCAGATAGGTAAACTAATGCAGAAACCATGCTCCTACAATGAGGCCTGGACATATTTAACTTTATCCCTGGTTGCAGTCCTACTGAAATCAATGGGTACACTGCATAAAGTTAAGCATGTGGGGAAGTCTTTGCCAGCTTTGATACTAAAGATATGTCCATACTACATGGAAGATCAGCCTGGTAAGCATCAATGTTCCAGGGTTTGATTTCACATGCCTGGTAGAGAGGCATGAAATTGAACTATCTGGGGTCAGCAGTTGACCTCTGTACTTCTCAATATCGCAAGGAATAAGGGAGGTTGATGGGACATCCTCTCCCATCAACCTCCCTCTGTGAAGACAGCCAGGTAAGTCAATTGAAGATAAGTTGATTCTAGCTATACAATTACCATAGCTAGACCTGTGTATCTACTATCAACTTACTTACCTATTGTAGCCTGGCCTTAAGAGACTGTCAGCTGTCAATTAGTAAGCCATTGGCAGAGTCAGGAATCAATGCTCTGGCCGTGCATCACTTTGGCCCTTTAAAAACACACAAAGTTTTATTTCTTTGATTTCACAGATCACCTAGACATTGTACAGAAATTATGGTTGCTATGTATTACAAGTCCAGTTATAATGATGTATTAGCCATTTAATAAATGTCATGATTTTGCAGTCGTGACCAGTGCATATTATCAATGGTTACAAGCACATCAGAAGAAGGTAACAGAGAGATAGCTATGGTAGTCTATATACTATCAAAACAAAAAGGCAGTCCAGTAGCACTAGTGGACTGCTTTTTTGTTTTGATCAGAAGAAAGTGTTTCCTCCAGATACATTTTACCCCAGATCTTTAGTGGAATGCTGATAGCCCAGGGGACTTTCGTCTGCTTTTTAACGAATAGAAGCTACCTTTAATAATGAACACTCATGAAATGTTACAAAAGCTAAAGTAAGACATTCTTGGTGTCTGACATTGGTACATGCCAAGCTAGATGGGACCTTGGTAGGTCATAGAGTCCAATGCCCTACCCTCTCAGCAGGGCCAAGCACCATCCTGATGGATGTTTTTAATCTATTTACCCCAAAGGGCTGCTGCAGGGATAGAGCTCACAACTTTAGGTGTAGCAGCCCAATACTCAAACCACTGAGCTATCCCTTCCTTTAGTAGTGCTACCTATTAGCAGTAAATGACAATTATATACAGAAATGTCATAAATATAGCCACCTATTAATCAATCTAATCTTGACCAAAGCTCAACAGTGTTTGTGTGCCTATAGAATGAAGAAAATTGGCCAAGATCTCCAACTCTCAGATTTACAGTTAAACGCCACAGCTGTTAGAAGGAGAAATAAACCACTCTCTGCTGAACCATGAAGTCATGTGAACACACTATAAAAATCAAATCAGGAGATGCCTATATTATAGGGCTCTTCAGAATTAACATGTGCAAAGCCAACCAAAACCATGGCCCTCTCCATAGCAATGGGTGGACTTAAAACAGTTCCAAGATTCAGCTCAGCCTTCAGAAATTCAGATCCAAATATGAAACTTTGCATAGCATAAGAAGCTGTTAGATCAGAAAAACTGGACAAGGATCTCCCAAAAACCCTTGCGGGTTTACCTGCTTCTGGTTATGATATCACTGCCACCAGAACAGTTGTTCTTGTAGCATTTTGGCTCTTTCTGTGACAACGAGGACGACGAGTGTACTGTCTGAACATCTAGGAAACCAGTTTCAGTCTTCCCCTATTGCTCTAATTTGTTCTTATTTTATCTAGGAATGGAGAGCTATAAAGTCAGTGGACTCAGACTTGGGTTGAGATTTCCCTAGTGTTTGGGAGGTAGGAAGGTGACATGGGTGGGAGAGTGTCATATTTGGATCCACTTTTCCCATTCAGGACCTTACTTAATTTTCAAAACCCATCCTACCCTCCTTAACACCAGTATGGGAAGTGAGACATGGGGTAATGAAGCTATAGGAAGAGGACTATTGGATATTCAAAGAAGCTCTGTTCAAAGATTCAAAGCAAAATCAGAGCTTTTTATGGCAAGTACAGCCCTGCCCTCGAAAGGAAAGGGAGCACCGGAAATTTCTGTGACCATTTAATGCCTTAATGAAAGAAAATTTGTTCAGATTCTACTACAAATGTTTTGGAGTCCCCATCCTTCATTTTCATTCAGAGTGCCGATTGACTGAAGTTATTCATCTTACAGGAGATGTGGGAGGTAGTCACTTATAAGATCCCACCTGAATCAGCAAAAAGAAGAATGGCAAATGAGCATAAGAAATTCCAAGAATGGTCAGCACAACGTAATGAAACAGCTGGGAATAGCGGCAGAAGGAAAACGAAAAGAACCTTGTTATGATCAACTAGGAGGAAACAGCACAGAGAGATTAAGGATACCACTGACCCAGAAAGCAATGGACTACCCCTACACCTTAGTTTATATGACCAGCTGCAAATCCATTGGAGCAACCCAGAGCACAGTTGCCAGGATGGGCCTTTTACTTCACAAAGAACACAGCCACAACTCCAGACCAGGACAGAACTTGGAGCTACACCAGCAGTCACTTTTCACACAGCTGAAAATTAAAGTGAAGTGACAAGCATGGCAATATCAGAAGCTAACGTCTCCAGCCAGCACAGAGGGATTGCCCCTGCTCTCAATATACAGTGACAGCGAGAGAGAGAGAGATCTGTCCCTCACGTTTCTGCTTTTACCTTTGTTTGCCCTGTTTCCACGTGGCCAATGCAACTCTTATATCTCCCTGACAGTTGGTTTCCTGTGCTTGTGTTCAGCCCACTGGCTATGGAGGTCCTGTCGGAGCAGTGAAAGTGTTACGAACATGGACCAGCATTCCCTTGTCATCTCCTATTAACTCACAGCAGGTGTACGTACTGCATGAGCAGTTCCTATGATTTATACTCCTATATATAATTTAAGTCTACACACAGGCCTATATATCATATACAGAATGAGACAGACACACTCACCCATCCCCCGTTGACATCAAGCATATCTGTGTATACATAGGGAATCCCTAGCACAGGAGAGCTTTGCTAACACCACAATAGCAATTCACACTGCAGCACCCCTCTCTTCTCCCATGCCCTTACTTTTCACAGCTGCTTGCTCTAGTTTAACAAAACCAGTGACGACCCAGAGCACGGCATCTGATGCATCGTATTTCTCTTTGTGCTCTGGTTAGATCCAGATACACATCCACACTGCCATAAAAATCAAATCATGTTCCTTTTTCCTGCAGCCATCTGGTCGATTCAGCACTGCAGCAATAATCTGTTTGCAATTATGTATTAATGAGCGGTTCTCAAGTGGCAGGCTGGAGGTGGGGGCAGTCAACCTCAAATAGCTGAGGCAGCATGTTTTCACCTCGCAGAAAGATGTATTCCAGTCTTGCAGTTCTGCTTACCCCAGGCAAGAAATCCTGGCAATTAATAATAGTTACATTCCTCAGAACAGCTAACTAAAGGGGTGGTGTATGAGCAAGAACCCTCCTAAGCTTGAGAGGTCATGTAGTGTACCTTGCTACCAGCACTTGTACAGATTTAACCCGTCTGTGTCTCTTAGTCTCTGAGCTTTGCATTGGCTGTGAGCTCTGATTCACCTCTCTCACCCATTACCTGCTTTGACGGAGATACTCCTGTGTGACACCATGGCTACGTCTACACGTGAAGCCTACATTGAAGTAGCCTATTTCGATGTGGCGACATCGAAATAGGCTATTTCGATGAATAACGTCTACACGTCCTCCAGGGCTGGCAACGTCGATGTTCAACATCAACGTTGCGCAGCACCACATCGAAATAGGCACAGCGAGGGAACGTCTACACGCCACAGTAGCACACATCGAAATAAGGGTGCCAGGCACAGCTGCAGACAGGGTCACAGGGCAGACTCAACAGCCAGCCGCTCCCTTAAAGGGCCCCTCCCAGACACACTTGCACTAAACAGCACAAGATACACAGAGCCGACAACGAGTTGCAGACCCTGTGCATGCAGCATGAATCCCCTGCTGCAGCAGCAGCAGCCAGAAGCCCTGGGCTAAGGGCTGCTGCACACGGTGACCATAGAGCCCCGCACGGGCTGGAGAGACAGCGTCTCTCAACCCTCCAGCTGATGGCCGCCATGGAGGACCCCACAATTTCGACGTTGCGGGACGCGGATCGTCTACATGGTCCCTACTTCGACGTTGAACGTTGAACGTCGAAGTAGGGCGCTATTCTGATCCCCTCATGAGGTTAGCGACTTCGACGTCTCGCCGCCTAACGTCGAAGTTAACTTCGAAATAGTGCCCGACGCGTGTAGCCGCGACGGGCGCTATTTCGAAGTTAGTGCCGCTACTTCGAAGTAGCGTGCACGTGTAGACACAGCTCATAAGTCAGAGAGATGCAATTTAGGCTGTAATAGGTGCACTGGTCCTTTTGGATTCAGGGCCAACTATGCTAACCTCACTAAACCCAGTGGGAAAGAAAGCTGCTATCCCAGCCTCTACTGTGGAGAGCTAGCCAAGAGCAGCAGGGGTTGAGCAAGTAAGTTTCATTACCTTGCTAATAAAGGACCTCCATGTAAACTGCCTGACCCTCCATGAATGTGGCCTGGGAACTCAGACCAGTTAAGGAGCGTGCAGGAACTGGAAGGACTACAGGTTGAACTTCTCGCATATTGCACTCTCGGGACCTGAGTGGTGCTGCAGGAGAGAATTTGCTGGACTACTTAAGGTTAATATTGTCTAGCACATTACCAGCACTCCTACTCCTTACTGGGCTCTTAAAAGCCATGCAGGGGTAAACGAGAGCTAAATAACAGCACAGAACACTCACAGCCAGGACTAGTGGCTGGAAACAAACTTTATGGGATTGCAGGAAACTTGGCTACACCCATGATAAGTGGTTGGCCAGCTAACTAACATCATGCTGGATTACGGAAGTTGCTGGATGAGAGATTTCCAGATTAGAGAGGTTCAACCTGGGGTGCTTTGATGGGAAGAGAGGCCATTCTGATTTCACTGCTGTGTTTCTGTTCCAGGACTGCTGCTTTTAAAGACTGTAAGCTTTGGGTCAAAGCTTCAATATGAGCTCAGGTAGCGGCTTTGCCCTAAACTGCCAGGTCCTCTCCCTTTCCTCCAGGCACCCATTGCATTAACAATGCTTGGATTTCAAGCAATGCCTGACTCAGACCCTCCAAGAGAGCCATATGCAGGGCTAGGTAGAGCCACATGTGACCCAAGAGCCTCAGGGTTAAGTTATCTTGTTTAGAGTCACCAAGTTTAGCCAGAAATCACATGCACACAGATATCGACCTTTCCATTCATCTCATCTCACACTACAAGCTAAACCGAACCGAAGCCACTGGGCAAACCTCCTAATGATCTAACACAATTAGTATGCAAACAATCAGCTCTGTCACTACAAGAACCACAGGTTAGTAACACAAGGCTAGGACATTCATGGCCTTCAGCTTTGGTTTGTAGTTGCAGGAACTGCCATATCTAATGGGAGTGGTGGGCCATGTGGCCCAGCATCCTGTACGCAACAGCAGACTATACCAGATGCCTCAGAGAAACCCTGCAATGACCTTTATGAGGAAACCTGCCTTTAGGCGTAAGTTTCTTCCTCTAAACCTCCAACAGACCAATCGCACGGGCTTGACGGTACAATTTTATTCTAACTTCCGTAACACGATACAACAGAAGCTAACCTCTTTTCTCTGGACCCTTTTCCCTCCTCAGAGTCTGTACCCATCCCCCTCAGCAGAGATCCTGGACAATCACATCTAGGCCTATGACCTAGCAAGCTGAGCCTGATAACAGTGCTGTGATGGCTATTAAGAGATTCATTCCTTCCCCTAGCAATGACCTTCAGACCTTGCTGAGTGAGGCCAGGTTTGACTTGATGACAGAAGCCAAAAGCGCTGTATCTGTTACAAATCCCGGGTCTACCCATTCCCTCTTTCCCGCACACTTTTAACCTGTCAGATACAGTCACAGCAGACCCTAGCCAACGCTAAAATAAGCCACCAGGCAGTAATATAATGTGACACAATGAGGTAGGAAGAGAGCTTTCAGTGCAGGCAGTTCCCAAGATGCTATTTATGTCCAAAATGTTTTAGAATTACAGCCCTGCCGTCGACTCGCATCAAACGCGCCTTGCTAGAGGATTTGTAAGTAGCTGGATGCCCTGTAGGCTGGAAAAACAAACATTGGGAGGCGGATTGGATTAGTCCATTGTTTGGGAAAGCAGGGGAAATCCTAACCAGAGCTTTTTTAATTGGACCGTGACTGACTGGCACTTAGAGCTGTGGTTACCCAAGCACAACATGCTGACCTGTAGAGGCGCAGCGCTGGGGAGTCCACCGGCTAAGATCTGGTTTCCTCTGCAGGGCTGCTCCTGCCCCAGATGACATCAGTGAAATATTGTCTCCCATTGTCAACTCTGCTGCTCCTTCCTCCACCAGAAGCCAAGCCTCTGTTCTCCCCCCCTCTTCAGAATAATAAAATCCTTGGTTATTATTTGCAGAAGTTGATGAGCTCACTCCCACCCTCGGGATGGAGAAGGGCTGGGCAAATGAATGCTGCAGCAGGAGAATAATTTCCACAAGCATTCGATTAGGATTTAAAGGGAACGTGTCTCAGTTCTGCTCCTGTCTCGGCCTTCTGTGACTGCTAGGGCAATTGAGGTTCACCAGTGTCACTGCACAGGCCAAGCCTCATATATCAAGGTCTCACAGCTGGCCAAATTAAAAAAGAAAAACATGCCAAGAGGAGTCACGTGCTTGAGCACAGGAGGTTATAGCATAAGCAAACACCTGGCACCTTCCTCTCTGGTGTCAGTGTAGATGAGCCGGAGTTTCTCCAGTGTGGAGGACAGAGCAATAGAAAGGAGCCAGAACCTGGTCCTGATTCATGGAAGCCCTTCAACAGCTGAGGGCAGATTTTCTCTTAATGCAGGAACAGCACAAGACCTGGCCCTGCCCTGCCCTCCCTCCACCTACTCCAGCTCCGGATGCTGGAAGAGACATGCCAGGGCAGAAGGATGAGTCAGTACTATAGGCTTTCTGGGCCACAGAACAGCCCATAGGAAGCCACGGAGAGGCCATCATAAAGTGGAGCAGCACTGGGACTCCTAACCTATGCCAGGGCCCAAGTTAGCTCTTCGTGCTTGTAGAAGCCAGAGGACTCAAGAAAGGTTTTAAACCATTGCTCATCGCATAATAACAGCCATGCTGGATCAGACCAAAGGTCCCTCTAACCCAGTGTCCTGTCTTCTGACGGTGGCCAATGCTAGCTGCCCAGAGGGTGTGAACAGAACAGGTAATCATCCAGCCATCTCAGAAAAATGCAGCAACTTCTGGTGTGATGCAGTAATTTACTGGCATCGGAGGCCATTTTACAGATAGGGAATGGAGTCACAGGCACAAAAGGACCTGCACAAAGCCACACAGGATATCAATGGCAGGGCAGAGAATTGAAGCCTGGTATTGGCCAAGAAACCACAGGAATTTGAACCCTAGAGCATCAGCCTAAAGTTCAGGAGACTAACACGGGACCCATCCACCTGTCTCAGGTGCCTGAATTGAGTGCATTAAAAAAAAGAAGCAGTGACCTAACAGTCTATCGTGCTTGTGTGTGTGTGTTACCTCAGCCCCTCAGAGTGCCATTCATAGACGCAGAGCCCATTGAGCCAGACACAGTGCAAACACCTAACAGCCCCTGCCTCCAAAACTGTACCAGCTTAGTGCACGTGGTGGTTACTGTGTGTTTAAAACAAGAGGATAACAAGATTTCCTGCTGCCCAGAAAGCATAAGGCTCAGTAGTGGTGGTCTCTGCACATCATTATGTTACACCATGGAGAGGGTCCAACGTGCCAGGGGCTGGTCTTTGAAAAGGTGAATAAATCTAGGGGCCTGGAATTTTTCTTTCACTATTTCCACACAGCCCTTGGGCGCTTGCTTTCAACTGGGGCTTTGAAAGAAGAGAGTCATTGGAAGTCACTGCTCCCAACCACCTCACCAGGGTTTCTCTTCCTTGCCTCCCTCCTGCAAGTGGTAAGATCCAGGTGTAAGGGATTCAGTTGCTGGGACCTCCTTGGGACTGCCACTTGATGTGTTGAAATACCTCTGAGCCCACCCTCCTGGACACCCCTGAACTCTGTCATGCTGAGCCACTCTCAGGCCTCCTCCAGCAGTGACACAGAGGTGGGGTCACAGCCCTTGGTGGTATAATATAGGTGCTGAGGTGAGCTCAGCTCTGGGAAGCCTCAGATGATGGGACTTGCTTCAGCACCTCAGTAGTCCATTTAAAATGGCACCCGTGATGCCCTGGTGCCAGGCCCACACTCAAGAGGGGTCCCAGTGCAGCCTGCTCCCCAAACTGCTGGTTCCTTCCCACCCTCTTCTCTCCCCCACTTGCTCTTCTTGGCCAACTGGCCCAAGGCTTCTCTCCACCCGCTGCTACCACTGCCAATTCCCCCCACCCCACCCCACTGCTCATCGTTCTTGGCTGGTTGGATGAAGCCTTCGCTCTGCCCAGGGACAGGGATAGAGGGGATCTCTCAGCCACTGCTGGCCACTCTACTTTGGGTCACCAGGGACTGTTTCAGGCTCCCTGGGGGGCAAGGTTGCCTCTCCCTGCTGCTCTGCAGAAGTGGCAGGCTGGGTAAGTCAGTGCCCCCCATCCAGACCCTCAAGCAGATGGTCACAAGGCCTGGTGCCCTACGCAGTCCAACCTCTAGTCCTGCAAATAAGCACCTGTAGATTTCCCAGCCAGGCTCCATCTGGGGCTCTCCCTGGGCTGGTTCCTCAGTCACAATCCAAACCCTCATCTCCAACCCCACCCCAGAGCCAGAGCCCTCACCGCCCACAAACCCCTACCAGGCCGGCATGCAAAGGGCAGGACTCGGATCCTCTCTGGGCACCACCACCACGGATTATACAAACCTCTCGTTTCTGAAAGGGGGATTCATTAAATCAGTCCATCACATGCTAAAGAGCAGGTCAGATGTCCTTGAGCAGTGGCCATAGAGTAGAGAGGTACACACAGTCCGGAACCGGCTGAGCCATCTCTCTCCCCCTATCCTTGATTCACTATGGAATAGTCACTCTGCTCTTCGGTTCCTGTGCTCCTTCCTCCCCTGTGGTCCTGCACCCCTGTTGCCTGGTGTGTTAGAAGCCAGACTGCCTGGGGCCACAGCCACAGAGCAAGCAGGACCCATTGAGGCCGCTCTCGAGCACACTCCCTGGGCAACTTGGGAGAACCACTCAGCCCAGCCACTTCTTGGGTGGATCTTGCGGCTTCAAACCAGGGGGCTGCAAATGTGTTAATGACTCAGGCCAGAGCCTGGGTCAGCGCATTTTTGCAGAAACACAGAGCCAACATCTTCCTAACACCAGAACTGCTTTACCCCGCAGGGGCCCAGAGCACTCAGGAGGGTGGGGTAATGCAAGTTTGGGAGAAATTGTGCAACCTCAACTTTTTTCTTCTGAAAAATATCCATGAGGCTGGGAGGGGCTTAGGCGTGATTTGTAAGCCTGAGTATCACGGAGGCCCACAAATACGTTTGGTGCCAGGCCCCCAGAAAGTTAATCCAGCCCTGCCCAAATGTACTGCCTCAGTGGATCTGAACCCCAGCTAAATCTGTATTACTCTGTATAAAGTTTCTGAAGAGTTCCAGGCTGGTGGGCATTCCTGTCAAAAGTTCTTCCGTGTTCTCCGTATTGTCCAAGCCATCATTAATGACTGCTTTTTACTTTTCCATTTCTCATTTCCAGCACAAGAGGGCACCATTTGTCTTCACACACTAATATTCTCCTTTTCTGCTTCATGAGAAAAATTATAGACTGGAAATACTAATGTGAGAGAGCCCAAGAGCTGGTTATACGTAATTAAACAAGATTGAAAGGGATGGGAGGGGAAAAGAGGAACAAATCTCACCCAGAGGAGCCGAACGAGGGGATGAGGACGACAGATTTCCTATTATCTTTAGAGATGTGACTGTTCTGTGGTGGGCAGGACATAAGAAAGAAACAGTTCAGTTGTAGCTACAAAAACAATAAAGCAGTCATGTAGCAATTTAAAGACTACCAGAATACAGCTACAGAGTTTTATTGCATCTGATCTCAAAGATCTAGACTCTGGAAACTTTCATGAAATCCTACACTCCCAAAGAAGGTAAATAACAGAACCCAGGAGTCGTGACTCCTGCTCCCCTGCTCTAACCGGAAGTGACTCCCTCTCTTGCGCTTACTACTCTACATGTGAGATCATTTTCCAGAATGAAGTTTATGAAATTCACACTACGCAGGGCAGCAACTTGTCACGAAAGGACATAAAGCGTGCAGCTACAGTTGCTTGTCATTCATTTCTCATTCACACTGAAGTCTATCAGTTTGTAATCTACTTCCTGGGGATTTATTTAAGAATCATAATACTCCTCCTCTCTGTGTTATTGGAGGTGATTTATAACTGCAGAGTATTTTATTGTTATATAAAACCAAGCTAATATAACAATGTTTTATTATATTGTGCTATGTATAAAAATCATATTGTAATATGTTATATAAATATATAATATTATAGTGTACTAAGTACCAAACAGCTAAACTTACACATTGCAAAACTTATAGTGGTCTTCAGAATGCCATCCCCTGCGTGTTGTAGCTGAGTGAAATGCAATATGCTTAATTTTTTAAACACTTCCTATCTCCCAGCAACCCAATAACACAGATATCAGTAGCTACTTCTGCAGGCGTACAGTTTTAATGCAGTATATTATATTTAGCTTGGCCCAGGCTGGCGTTTTGACTTTCCCAAATGCGAGAAATCTGACTCTTTAAGAATCTTCGCTGAGGTGTTTGCCTTTTCCAAATCAGAACCACCAGGAGGCACCAATGACCAATGGCAAGCAATACACTTGCTTTTGACTCTCTCCCTCCTCCTGCTGCAGCAGATAAGATCTCTGCTGCCTGATGTACAGGTTTCTGGAAACACTTGCAGATTATTTTGTTTATAGTGTCACATCTGCTGAATCAGCCAAAGAAGAACAATTGTGCCATAAATAGGGAAATAAAAACAGCAGTACAGTTGATAGCATACCACAAAATCTTCTCCTTCCTCTCTACTGGCTTTTCAATGGTTACAGCAACCATTTAATTCCACCACTTGTTTTCTTTCCTGGCTATCATTTAGGTAACTGTGTTATGTTGTTTCTTTTGCACGCAAACACAGGGTTTAAAGACACAAATCTATATTTTCATGGCAGGGGAAACATCAAGAAATAATTATGGCAAGAAACATATAACTTCTAGGAAACCACAGACTTTTCCCCCCTACCCCAGAAAAACCAAGGCTATTCAGAGAGAAACTTGGCAAGAAAGAGATGATGTGCAAATTGCTGTTGAATATGGAAAACCTATGTTAATACTTTTCACTACTGCATATAGCCCCTTTCATCCCAAAATACTGTACAAACTATGGGCCCACCTCTTTCTGTTGCCGGTTCCCAACTAGGAAGAGTCAGCAAATCTGGGTTTTTGGTATATCAGTCACTTTACCCATCAGTTGAATGCAGTCACCTCCAGTGCAGAATGCAGCAATCTGGGATAGAGAAGAGCTTCGATGCTCTCAATGCCTATCTTAGGGTCTTAGCTACTGGAGCGTTCATTGCCAGGTTGATGTTTTGAATTCCTCAGAGTATTCCTAGAGCAGGTAGGGGCAACACACAATTCCTCACACTAAGGCTGTAGGATTCTGGGATGCCTCACTGAAATAATTGTCTCTCCAGATTTAACCGATTAGTGTTAAACCCTGAGCTGCTGTCTGCTTCCTTGGCTTCAGGACATTAAAGTAACCTGCAGGGGCAGGTTGGCAAACAAACAGCTAAGTTTTCATCTGCCAGGGCATTTTGCTGAATTTTAGTTTCCTTTCCATTTTTCTGTATGTATTTCTCAACTAGCAAATGCATCATGTGTGGAAGTAGAGGAAGGGTTATTTTTTCCTTTTTTGGAGAATTTCCATGGGTTCGGTAATTTTTTTTTTTTTTTTGTTAAGAAAATGGAGGTGAAAAGACATTTGTAGCAATAAATGTCAGAGTAACCCATCGAGTGGCTCTGTGGTCCTCATTTTTGTTTGCTTGGGCTGTTGGCGCAGTGCTCGGTGGGTGGGTGTTGTGGGTGGGGCTGTGCTAAGGAATGGGAGTGGAGACATCACTGCAGGAGTTGTGGGGGGGACTTAAGCAAGGGGTGGAGGGCTCACGGAAAGTGTTTTTAGTGTGGGGGGAAGGGCCTGGCTAGAGGTTGGGGGTGGGTGGCACAGCAGGGGGTTTAGGGCAAGGGGTTGGGAGGTCTCAAGGAACAGTCACAGCAGTGACACAGGAGCTGGTCTGTGTGGGGGGGGGCCAGGGCTGTGCTGCTTGGCCCTGGTAGCTGTGCCACGATTCCTGGACCCAGCGTCTCTGGGGGGAGAGCTGCGCTGACTTCTGTGGTCCCAGCCTTTGCACCTGAGGGGGAGATGCCTTTCCACATCTGAGGGGAGGTGGGGCTCCTTGTGGCGGGCACCTTCCCGTGCCCCATCCTGAATGGGTGGGTGCGGTTGCATGGTACTTGTCCCTGTGTCTGGTGAGAGTGGTAGGTGGCGTGCCAGGACCAGTTATAGAGGCTTCCCCTGTCCCTGTGACAGTGGCAGAGTGGGGAGGCCATGGCTGGGGTTGCTGTAGTTTTCCCCAGCATGGCGGGAGTGGGGTGTGGGACAGGGTCTCTGTGATTTTCCCCAGACCATTGAGTCTGGTGGGTTGGGGGTGTAGCAGCCCTGACCTGAACTCCAGGGTGAGCCAGGAGGGCCAGGCTGCAGCACTGGGCCTGGCCCCAGGGAGACCTGGGGAGGGGCTCTGGAAAGGGGAGCCTGGGGGCCAGGGCTGGGCTCTGACGTGGGGCTAAGTTTGTGGTGAGCTGGGAGGGCTGGCCCCAGCTCAGAGGAGGAGAAGGGGATACAGTGGAAGCCAGCCAGGGGAGGGGAGGGATTGGACAACAGCTATGGGGTTGGGCTGTCGTGCTGGGCCTGGCCCCATGGTGAGCCAGAGAGGGGGCAGTCACAGCCCCAGCTCTGGGAGGCAGGGGAGACCAGGGTTAGGGTGAATCAAAGGGGCTGTGGAGCTTATGCTCCAAAATATCTGTTAGTCTATAAGGTGCCACAGGACATTTTGTGGTTTTAGTACGATATAGTTCTATTTTTAAGACAGCTTCTCTCCAAGAATCACAACATGCTTCCAGACATTGAGTACCCCGATTGCTTTAAAGGATAAAGGTGTATGAAACCCATTTTATAGACTGGAAAAATAAAGTACAGCCAAGTTAAGTGACCAGTTTGTAAGCACACAAAAGCCTGCAAGAGGACAGGAGAACCCATATTCACTGCTTTCCCGCCATGTACTTTAAGTCTCTGTTTTTAAGACACTCATTGTTCTAAGCCCTTAACAAGGGCCTTTTCATTTTAGGAGGCCATGTTAAATGTAATCCACACACCTAGACCACTTCTCAGGGAAAGAATAAGTGACCTCTACAGCTTAAGTTGAGAGCCAGCTGGCCTTTAGCTCAGACTCTAGAGGCACCTGCACTGAGGTCCCAGGAACAAGCCTGCCTGCGGACAGTTACACCAAGGCTGTGTCTACACTAAGACAAACCTTCCAAATGGCCATGCTAATGGCCAAATCGAAGACTACTAATGAGGCGTGAATTGAATATTCAGTGCATCATTAACATTAGCACGCTTCCAGCCGCAGTGCTTCGAAAGAGGCGCTTCTGAAGCGCCGTGGCCAGAAGCGTGCTAATGAGGGTGCTGAATATTCAATTCAGCACCTCATTAGTATTCTTCGATTTGGCCATTAGCATGGCCATTTGGAAGGTTTGTCTTAGTGCAGACACGGCCTAAGCACAGTCCCAAAACACCCTCTGCATTTAACAGCGCACAACCTTACCATAGTTGCTTCTCCACCCAGCTTAGAGACAGCAGGAGGGAGGTGCAAGCACCAGCACAGAAGAAGGAAAAAACTAAAGGGCTATGCTGAAGCAAACAGACCCCACTTCCTGTTATCAATCCAGAGTTACAGGAAACCAAGTTTCCTTCACAGGCAACAACTCTTTCCCCTGCTACTTTTGGAGGAAAGTAACATCTCATCTAATCTCCCTACTCCACAGACAAACAGCTACAAGGTGTTAGTCCTCAGACTTGAATTATCACCTAAGGTCTATAGTCTGGTGCTCAGGCCCTACCACTGGGGCCAGGTTTTCAAAAGAACTCTGTGCTTGATGTGGATGATGGATGCTTTTTGAAAATTTCTGGGGCTAAACGTCTCTAGAAGTTAATTCTGAACTCACCTTGTCAAGTAATAATTGGAGACTGAAATTATAGTTCAGCCCTGTCCCCTCCCTTTACTTTACCTTCTGTTCCTTTTGCTCCAGTTCAGCCAGAGCGGTTGGAACTCTGAAGGAAATGGAAGTTGCAAGGAAACCCTAATTCGGCCTGAAAAAACAAAAATCTGCTAGAAGCTGTAATTCATTTTCCATGCCACTGGCTCCTGCTGAGCGGGTGAGCAGAGAAAAAGTGCGAAACATCAGAACAGGGGATAGAGGGTAATAAGATAATAGTAAGCCTCTTCCACATCCTGGCTATGTCTACACTAGCCCCAAACTTTGAAATGGCCATATAAATGGCCATTTCAAAATTTACTAATGAAGTGCTGAAATACATATTCAGCGCCTCATTAGTATGCGAGCGGCCGCGGCACTTCAAAATTGACACGGCTCGCCGCCACGCAGCTCATCCTGATGGGGCTCCTTTTCAAAAGGACCCCACCTACTTCGAAGTCCCCTTATTCCTGTGAGCAGATGGGAATAAGGGGACCTCGAAGTAGGTGGGGTCCTTTCGAAAAGGAGCCCCGTCGGGACGAGCCGCATCAATTTCAAAGTGCCACGGCCGCCTGCATGCTAATGAGGCGCTGAATATGTATTTCAGCGCTTCATTAGTAAACTTTGAAATGGCCATTTACATGGCCATTTCAAAGTTTGGGTCTAGTGTAGACAGGGCCCTTAAAGCATAGGCTAAATAGGAACTGTCCCTTTAAAATCGGGATAGCGGGCCACTCTGCCTCCCGAAGAACAGGTTCAGTATGTGTTAAACAGCAGTCATCTTTATTTTCCAGTGCATTGGGTTGTGTTCTGCCTTGTTTTATATCACATATCAATGGAGCTGTGAGTCATTTCAGGAATTTTGTTCCCTGGGAAGGAGATATGCTAGCGTATGTTGGGGTTTCCTTGAGAAATTGTAGGCCCTCCTCCAGTAAAACAAACCCAAAACCACAGATTTGAGCCAGGCGTGCCTTTGGTTTGCCTGTTTCACACATGCTGATTGCGAGGTTCACTTCAGCAAGACAAAGCATGTAGAAATAGCGAACAGAACACCTCCCACACATGCGCTTGAGACCATCTCTGTGCACGTAGAACAAGATTTAGCAATAGAAGTGTCACAGTCAGGCATGGAGTGGGCCTACCTGTCTGGCTGAGGCCAGGTGTGTTTCTTTGAACAGCCTTTCCCAGCTGATTCACCCAGTTCTGGCTCAGTTCCTTCCCATTCAGACAAAGAGCTGGGGAATCTCACATCAAAAACACCAGTAGTAGAGTGTTTGGTAAGTAGCATAGCCAGCACCACCATAGACAAACAGTAGTTGAAAATGAGCTGTGGCCAACCATTTTGATAAAAGCCAAATACACGGGGTTGGCCTTCACCAATGCTTTCCAGGGAGCACTATTTTCACCTGGCTTTGCCCTAGGAATTGCATGGGCTTTTCAGTTGCATTCAGCCTAACCAAACCCTGCTCCCATTCAAGCCAATATGCACGGTAGGCGCTACTTCCTTTCCACAGCTGTGTCAGGACACAGCAGCTGTATAGCTGTTTTGCTTCTGGATGGATGTGTCACATGCCTCTGGCTATGCAGTAACAGAAGATAGCGAAGAGGGCACTCTTTCCTCCCTCTCAGGCCTGCTGAAAGAATTGGTACAAGCTGGGCAGGTGTGAACAGACTCTAGAATCATAGAACTGGAAGGGACCTGAGAGGTCATCGAGTCCAGTCCCTTGCCCTCTTGGCAGGAACAACCACCACCTAGATCATCCCCAATAGGTATCTAACCTGCTCTTAAATATCTCCGGCGATGGAGCTTCCACCACCTCCCTAGGTAACTTATTCCAGTGTTTAACCACCCTGACAGCTAGGAAGTTAGGAAGTTTTTCCTAATGTCTAATCTAAACCTCCCTTGCTTCAGTTTAAGCCCATTGCTCCTCGTCTTATCCTCAGAGGCCAAGGAAAACACTGTTTCTCCCTCTTCCTAGTAACCCTCTTTGAGGTACTTGGAAAACACGGTCATGTCCCCTCTAAATCTTCTCTTTTCTAAACCCTAAACAAGACCAGTTCTTTCAGTCTCCCCTCATAGCTCTAGGTATGTAGGTAAAAGCTCTCAGGTGTCATTCTTGGTTTACTTAAGCATTTCAGCTGTATTCCATGTTGAAATATCCCATGAAAGGTGAATGGGAGTCAGGGGACCACTTATATGAAGCCCTCTGGCCTCTACAGTGAATAGTCTTTTGTGAGGGAAATAATTTCATTAAGTGCTCCATCTCACATACACTGAAGTCACTGGTAAATAACCAGTGACTTCATGGTGCATGTCCATGCTTTATAGTCCAAACCCACAGAAGTGCTGAGCTGCCAAGTCTTGGCTTTTGGTTGTGATCCACAAAACTCCTGTTGCATCCTAGCTTACTTAACACCTTAGTTTTCAAACTAAAGATTCCCTACAGGCCTGTGCCTCTGGGAGCCTGCATGCCCTGCTCCCTCTGGGTATCCAGCCAGGCACAAACCTGGAGAAATTGGCATTTTGCCTCCACAGACATTTTGCCTCCACCCCGTATGACTTATCTGGAAGGCTGAGGCAGAGACCAATTTCTGGCAGCTGGAGACTGCTTGTCCAAAGAACAGCTTCAACAGGCAATGAGGGCGTCCCTCCTCCCAACATGGCATAATTCAGCCTTGAAAGCAGACACCTGAGTGACAGGAGACCCTTCCTTTCCCCACCTCTGGCAGAGAGGGGGGATTTGAACCTGGCTTGCCAGGGAAGTGTTCCAAGCACTGGTTATTAAAGGTCTAAATCAGCGATTCCCAAACTTTTTGGCTTCATGCCCCCTTTGGATTTTTAAGAAACCCTCACGCCCCCACACCTCTTCTTTACCATCATCCAACCCCCATTTAACAAAAAATTCAATTTGTAATTTAAAATAAATACAAAAACTTGATATAAAAATGTTATTTAAAATTAAAGATAAGCACAAATAGCTTTTCGTGGTCCCTTGCGGGTGTCTGGTGCAGCTCCAGCCGGCCAGCTGCTGAGCCCCATGTCAGCCACCCGAGCTGCCTGTGCCAGCCACCCACCCATCTGAGACCTGCGCTGCCAGAGCCGCCCACCCATGCCCCATCCCGCTGGGGACAGCCGCCCACTCAGCAGCAGTCAGGGCCCAGCCACTCGCCCACCACCCACCTGAGCCCCATGCTGCTAGGACGAGCCACCTGCCCACCCGCCAGCCCAAGCCGCCTGAGCCTCACACTGCTGGGGCCAGCCCAAGCCCCGTGAGCCACCCGCCTGAGCCCCTCCCATCCCACAAAGCCAGACACCACCAGCCCTTGCTCTTACCCCAACCCTCTCACTCAAGCCAGGCACCTCCAGCCCCCATCTAACCCCATCCTCCTCCCCCGCAACCCACACTCACTCACCTTCACAGGAGGCAGCCAGCTCCACATGGGTCTTTGCCGGCTGCTCGCTTTTTATAGCGGCTGTGACGGGTCACCCACCTAAAATGGCAGGGGCTGAGACCTGGAAGCAAAGGCCGGCTCTTTTTTCGGGTGGAGGAATGATGTTGAGGGCTGAGTTGTCTCATACCCCCCATGGAATTTCTTCACACCCCCTACTTTGGGAAACCATGATCTAAATTAAATCCCCTTCTCCAGCTAAACTACCCGACTCCAATTGCCTCTCTCTGAGGGAAGGCAGGGTTAGCACTCACCCCTGCCCTCAGTATCTCCCAATGGCTCCGTAAGGCCAACTCCAGCTTCACCAGCTGACCTCTATGGATCGCACACTTGGGCGGCTACACCTGTCCCCTCAGCACAGTGCCCTAGGAGGCTTGATGCAGGATCGTAGTGCTGGTCCTCCAGCTTCCTAAGTGCCTCAGGCATTTCAGGGAAGCCCAGTGGGCTGTCTTTCCTTTATATGAAAGGCTGCCGGAGTACTGACCTCACTGTGCCCACACCTGTGCTTGAAGATACAGGGGTGCTTAAGCACCTGGTTGAATGGTGAACAGCCTTGAAAATACTTACTGTTTTAATAGTGTTAATAAAAAGGAGATTTGCTGCTGCCCTCAGTTAGAAGCAAAGTCAGTGATTTTTAAATGAGAACTGAATTGAGCTTCATATCATCAAAACCAGAGGAGCAGGTGAGATCCACAGCGGGAGGTAAAATTGTATTAGTCAGTTTAAAGGATCAGGGCTGTAAAGGGAAGCAGCCCCCAGTCATTGAGGCCTGGGTCTGGAATGAGCTCTTTGACAGCAACCTAAATCAGAGTCTGTCTGTCTTCAGGCCCCACTGCAAGGCTCTCCTGCATGAGAAGACTTTCCCTCCATAACCAGGCAGAGGCTATTAGGAGGAACCAAAGGGGCAAAGTCTAACCGGCTCAATGCAAAGTCCCCAGACTAGTTTGATCTGGCTTGGGGTGCATGGGATTATCACACCTGCTGATCAAACGTGTATTTTCTCTTGCTGGCTTGATCACAGACGACAACTATAAAACATGCTGCTCAGTTACACACACAACAGGTGATGTCTACATTCATGTCGCCGCCCAGTCTGTCTCCAAAGCAAAGGACTTAGCTGGATTATTGGTCCCTGAGTGCTCCATTAGCCAAATGACAGGTTCTCTTTTGGAGAAGCTGCTGTCTATGAATCCTAAAGGCCCTCGTAATTGTCTTGCCCCACTGGCACTGCTGCAGAATGGAGACCAAAGCTGGCGATTCACTGGCAGGTGTGTTGTGCTGTCACCCCCTTTCAGCACTGGACCTCTGCACCTTTTTTGCTGACAGGGTTTTCAGTGATTAGTGGACTTAAAACAACTGAATCCAGAGGAACTAAGAGTTAGGAGAGCTAATTTGTACGTCAGAGCTCTCCCTGCCTCCCAGTCAATCCAATTATATTGGATTTGGTAAAGTTCAAATGCCCGTGGGCAAAATTCAGCTGGAGTACAAGGAGCACAACTCCAGGGAAAGCTATAGTTGTGTTCACAAAACCCAAGCTAGATTTAGAGCCCGTTCTTCAGCTACCTTCTCCTATTACCATTTTAAGAGTGACATTCACCCCCCGCCCTCCCGATTCATCAATGGCGCCCTTCACCTTTCACATGGCAACACCAGAGCTGCACAGGAAGAGAAGGGAAGTCGATAAGACTTGCATATCTACCATCAAAAACTAAAGATCATTAACAGCTACAATAAGCAGCCGCCAGGTCGCCTGAAACAGTGGAATTTGAGTCTACTTTCACATGGACGACCCATGCGGTTGCACCTCCTGCTGCCACGCCACCAGGACATGAAGTCCAGCCTCCTGGTTAATAGCAGCTGTCTCTCCTCAAGAGGACCACAACCATTGGTGCAGGAAGTAGGAGTAAAGGGAGAGGAGTGCAGCTCAGCACCCCAACTCGGAAAACCATTCCAGTGCCACTGAACACTGCACATAACACAAAGCCCAGGTTTCAGGCTGATGTTGCTAAATGATATTTCTTTTCACTGACAAAGGCTTCATCTCAATGATGTGAATTAGTGCATGTCAAAGCCAGCCTGGCAGTCTAGCTGTGTGACACACTGCATAAGGGGAGCATGTAAATTACTTTCACAGTTAAGTTAGCCCTTCATCCCTCCTTTTGCCTTTGCCTGAAATCAAAAGAATGAATGTCTGCAGGCAGCAAGTGTTTCACCAGAGAAGCTTTCTTCCTTCAAGCTATGATCACTGATAAAAGGAAAAACTACACAAGTTCAATATTCTCCCATTGGAGATAAGATCCTTTGGACATGTCAAGGGTCTCGAGAAGTCCTGACAAGACGCCAGCTGATAATGGCTGGAAGCTAGGTTCGTTAGTTTCAGCAGAGGCCACCATGCTGGCAGGAATGAATAAACAGGGAAAATAAGAGTGAGTCAGAGGAAAGAGCCAGCATTTAAAGCCCTGTGTGGCTAGAAATGCTACCCACAGATGCCAATAGCCTGCAGATAGACAGTGGGATCTGCAGGGTTCTACTCCCATGAGTCATTGTGGCCAATAGAGGGGAGTGTGGTCCCAATGCCCCACACAGGTACCACTGTCAGCCCTGCTAACAGCAGCTGTCTGGGGTTCTACAGGAGACACCATGGCTGGGGGCAGGACAGGATGGTACAGCTGTGCAGTGCAGGATACTGGCTTCCAGGTGCGATGGGACCATCTCCTCTCTGTTGGCTGTCTGCAGATCACAATGTCTATCTCCCTCCTACTGGCCACCAACCCTCTGTCACAAAGCCCTCCCTTCAACACCCAAACTCCTGGCATTTTCCTGATCCCACTGAAACGTAATCAATCACCTTGTACCATTCAGCAGCTGGCAGTTCAGGACAACTTCCCAATCCAGAAAAGGTGCTCATACATCTGCTTATCCTTACCCGCAAATTTCGTTGCTTGCCTCGACAACTATGGACTGAAGCATGTGTTCCAATGTTATCCCAGGGCCTAGACTGGTATCTTAGCAGGAACAAATTGAAGACACAACTGAAATGCTAGAGAGATGCAGCGCAACATAAATACACGGTTTTATTTGTTTCATTTCTTTTTTAAATAGTGGCATGGTGTTTACAAACATGTCCCTTTGTTTAGCATGTCACTTCCCATCCACAGCAAACTAAAACTACAGTTTCTCTCTATTCCCCAGGATTCTTCCTAGGATAAATACGGTGGCTAAGTACTTGGAGCTACAACAGAGACGTTAGCTGTGTAACAAAGTGAGCTATTTCACAGTCATAACAATGATAATCCAGGAAGCAAACACAAAAGGAGATTTTTGTTCACAGCTGTAGTCCAAGAGACTTCTTATTTTGCTCTTGGCATCTTACAATTTCAGACAAAGTGGATTACATATTCCAGTCATTACCAAAAAAACACTGTAAAAATTACTTAAATAACAGATGTTCATATTATTTGTAACGCAGCCTGTGCAGTTGTTTCACAAGACAAATATAAGAAAACAAAAGCAGTCAGATTGATCAACTTAACAGAGGAAGTAGTAATTAAGTATGGAAATTTAGAGTAACAAAAGGCTACTGTAAAAAACATAAGAATGTCTAGAAAAAAAGGTGGTGAATATTTCCAAGAAAAAAAAACCAAAACCACCTTACTAGGAGATGTAAGATAGTCGCAGCTACATAGTTACTATATTTTTCTAGTGCCTGAACTTCTTAACACAGCACTGAATTTATTATTACTTTGTTTCAATATAACTTAGAATGATGAGTTTGCCAACCAGCAGCCAACTCAAAAAACTTCATGAAACAAAAAAACACAAAACAAAACAAAAAAATCATTCCAATGGGGCGGGGGAGACCCACCCCCCCACCCCACAGCAGCTACTTTGTTTTTAATTCCCGCCCTATCCCTCCTTGGCAATGCTGATTCCTGCCGAGTTCCTGGCTATCTTCAGTGGAAGCTCTTCCAAATCAGATTTGGGATTGAGCTGGAGAAACAGCAAGCCCTATAACCCAGTACCAAACAATGGAAGTCTTAGCAGCAGCAAGCGCCAACAAAACAGAGACAAATCCCATCCAGGTGTTATGAAATGATTCATACAAGGGATCTGACTGAGATCTTCAAAAGGTTCTTTCATCCCTGTCCTCCAATAGCCAAGCGAGCTGTGATGTAACCTGCTCTGGCCCATCTGAGACGCTGCGTGTTTGTTCTTGTTTTGCCAGGGCTGACAGGATGTCTCGAACCGGCTCCACAGTTCCAGGCCATTCAGCACACAGACAAAAATAAACCCAGAGGGGTTCTGCCTAGCCAACCTCACACAGCAGTAGCAGGAGCAGCAGGCGTGTCTCATGTTAAACTCTGCCTAAAAGTGTTGACCTAAAGAGCAGGGAAATAAACAGCAGCACTCATTAGAACGACACACCATTGTCAGATCTGACTCCCATTACGCTGACCTGAGCTTTCCGCGCCCCTTGCCTGCGTTCTGGCAGGTTTCCAAGCCCACACGCACGCTCTGTTGCTTTGTCTCAGTGTATAATCACACTGGGTGTGTGCATCTCTAGCTATCTGTTTGCTGAGGAAGCACTTTCCCTCACCAATAGGCTGGCACCAGTCACACTGAACTGTGAGGAGAAAGAAGTCCCTGCCCTGCTTTGGACAGGGGGCTGGACTCGATGGCCTCCTGAGGTCTCTTCCAGTCCTAGGAGTCTATGATTCTGTGACAGAAGCCAAAGGAACAGCAACCGTGCACTTCCATTGGAAACACAGCCATAAAGAACTCAAAGCTGCAGAAAAACTTTTAGTACATCCACTGAAGAGTGGGCAAGACCAGAAAATGTATGACACCAAGGATGGCCTTGTGGGGCCTCCAGCAAGGAAAGCAGGTACTGCCAGGGGGTCTACTGTAGAAAATGGGGCCCTTGGTGCCTTCCCTGATGGAAAGAATTGTGGGTAGGGCTTTGTGAGCTTTTCCCTCTGGCTTCTACTACCAGAGGAATGAACATGAGCTATGAGTTATTGAGCCAACCAAGGGGCTTATGCTTAAGGGTGGACCGGACTCAACCATTATAAGGTTACTGACAAGTTTAAAACAGCTGCCAAACTCCTACCACCCTGTCTAGCCAGTATCTCCACAAATAAAGATAGGCAAGGGAAAGGACATAGGAAAAGGAATGTTCCATCAGCAACAAAGGAGTAGACATGTATAATACATGTCCCAAGTTCTGCTTCCTACATGGACAGCAAAGTTAAGGTCACCCATTTTCAAATGGAATTACCCTAGAAGTCTCTCTATATATCTCAGTGCCCAGATTCCAAATGGCACCGGTAACTCAGGCATCCCATTTGGAACACCTGAGCTCTCGGTATTGAAGAAAAAGGCTTTCTAAAATGTCAGAGAGGTTTTTCTAAACTGAGTTGGGCAGGATATTGGAATTTAAAATTAAGTTGCATTCCCAGTCCCTCTGGGACAAGATAAATAAGAAGTGGCTGTACTAATTCACCAAGAAAATCCAGATGCTGTGCAATGGTTTTAAGTGGATACTGTGTCCCATCTGTTGAAGCATATAGCATATCACTTGCTTTTTTAACTGGCTGATGCTAGAATTAACATCTCATTCTGTTGATTTATGGATGCCAATAACCTTTGACACAAACCTTAGAGCCTTCCACCTGTCCTTTTCAACGTGATTCTCAGGGCCTTCACTCTCATAGGAAGCCAAGTAAAGTGCTGCAATCAGAGGGAAGAAAAACATTGTAGTGATACTGGCACTTTAGGAAATGTTTTTAAAAAGAGCCTTGCAGGAAAATACAATCTCCTTTATATTACCAATCCATTAGATTATAAATCTCACAGTTCCATTACCAGGTGCACAGTCACTCAGTTATATTCAGTCAATACTACCAAGAAGTGCATGAGAACAAAGACTATCCTTGGGGGGAAAAGAAGAGCTGAGGAATCTGAAGATGCAGGAGGGCAGAAATGAACACGTGTAAAAGTCCTGAGCTCAGAGCAGCATTGCTTTGTGAACAAAAAGACAAAGTCCTAATTGATTTTATAGCAGATTCCCTTAGGTCAAAGCATCTTTAAAGGCAAAGCAAATACATACACTTTGGATTACGTAATTCTTCACAATTCTCATTTGTTCTTTTGTACATGCTTTTTTTGGTTTTCTTTTTTTAACTAGGGAAAGGGGACAAAGCTACTTTTTAGGGAACAAACCTCTTCCACAGGTCACTCTTATTCCCATTGGGACCATTGTAACCTATAGATTTACGCAAATCTAAGTGTAATGTGATCCAAGACTAAGGCTATGTCTACACGAGGCAAAGCAAGTTGACCACAGATAGGCA
This sequence comes from Carettochelys insculpta, assembly GCF_033958435.1. Taxonomy (NCBI): domain Eukaryota; kingdom Metazoa; phylum Chordata; order Testudines; family Carettochelyidae; genus Carettochelys; species Carettochelys insculpta. The sequence goes on along the minus strand of NC_134140.1, from coordinate 125,141,181 downwards.
ATTCTAGCTATGGCAATGGAATAGCTAAAAATCAACATTTCTGCACTTGGCTAACTTGGCTGTCCATACTGGGGAAGACTGACAGGAGTTTCTCCCATCGACCTCCCTTACTCCTCGCGAGAAGTACAGTGGTCGATTGCGACTCCTGAGACGTCAATTTCATGCATTCATTCTAGAGGTATGAAACTGAACCCTGGAAGAGCCACCACCCGATGGGGTGGCTCTTCCAGGGTAGCATAGGCATAGCCTTAGCTGTACCTTCAAACTATCATTTAACACAGGAAGAGACTGAACGGTATCTGGCACACAATCATATGAAAAGCAGAGCACAGTGTATTCCTTACCATCTTCACTGAAGACAGGGACAGTGAGTAAGTACTGCAGGATCTTCCGGTCCCTCTCAAATGGGCACTCCACTTGCTTCCATGTCATAAACTCACTCACTTGTTTTGCTAACTCCCAAAATTTCTAAGTGGGGAAAACAAAAACAAAACAAAAAACAAAAAAACCTATGAATTTTCTGTAATCTGCTGGATTAAACCTTGAAAACCTAATCTGGCGTTGCAGTAGGCTAACTTCCAGACAGACTTTCAAGCAGTCACACTACAGGTGGAAAATGTAAATTTCTGATGCCTTGGCAAATTCAAATATTTATTCTGTGTGTCCAACTGAGACAAAACACATATCAACATTTTTTGCAGAATGAAAAGTGTTAGGTAAAGCCAATTTGGATGGGCTGGATGTTTCAGTTTGACATTTTTGACTCACACTCAACATTTTAATGTTCCCAAATTCAAAGTCTGGTTTTCCTACAAGTAGGAAGTATTCATGCAGAGCATTAATACAAAAAAAAAAAACAACCACACACTATAATGTATACACTTGCATACCACACCGAGAATTTAAAAAAGCAAAAAACCACAAAAGGCTGACTTGTACCATGTAGCTAATAAAACACCCCAGTAAGCAATAGATTGTAACAACTAAAGATAGCCAGGGACTAGAATTTTCATTCCATAGGAAATTCTGAGGTTGCAAAAAGTTAGTTCCAATTTGGAAGAAATGCTGATACATCAGTATTTCCTGCAAAACAAACTTCTGACTTCTAATATATTAAAAACACAGAAAATTAATACTTCACCTTAGATAAATGAACTGAAACTATCAAAACAGATAATTGTGACTTTCCCACCATCTCCACCTAAAAATTGGCAACACTGATGCAGTTCTGCAAAAGTGTTTTGGTTTTGACATTTTTTTAAATAGAAAAGCATTCCACCAAGTTTTTTGACTATCTCTAGTAATAACCGGTCAATATACTAACTGTGGGTCTAATTTTATCCCCAGTAAAACCAGAATCAAGAAATGGGCTATGTTTTCTTTTCAGGGAATTAAGTAACATCAAAGTCTAAATAAAAGTTCTACTCACTTCAAAATTGACATGGCCATTTGGAAGGCGATTGGCACAGCCCTCGTTGAGAAAGTAAATGTCTTTGATTAAGAGGCTGAAGAAAGGTATCACGATCTAAAGAAAGAACAAGATTTCACCAATCACTGACACCGAATAGTATTGCATGATTGGAAAATCAAATCACTTTATAAAAACTGCAAAGTCTTCAGCTCTTCCTTACATCTTGAAGTAAAGATAGTTATCGCTGCACTCAGTCTAGTCTTTTTAGTTTCAGCTCGCTTCTACCTCTTCTTTGTCCCCAACTCCTCCCATCCCTCCTTGTCTCTCAAAATCCTTTAATTGCAATTTCTGAGAGCACAAATCTGTGTATTTTCATGGCCATTCTTGTCAGCGGAGGTCAAAACGTATATTCGCTACCTCAGGAGTGACAGCTGTCTGCCTAATTTACTCCATTTCTATTGTAATGGCCCTCACTAGTTTGACCTTTCCTCACAGGTGCTTGCTGACTCCAGAATATACATTCAGAGGTACCCACTTGTCTGTGAATTATAACCAGGTGCTGAACGTTAATGCTCAAGTCAGGATGCTGTGGAGAGCTGCAAAAAGTATCAACAGCAATAACCCAAAGGGCTGTTGGTAATGCTTCAACATGGAGATAATTTCTGTAACTGAAGAGGAACAATTTTTCCTGTAGACTCTGCTCTATGCCCTTCAATGTCCTTTCAAGCACGAGCAAGTAATAATGGTTTTAATTTGCAGCAATAAATCAAGATATATTTGGGCTTGTCACATAACAGCCCTTTCCAGTCCTATATTTCCATCCTTTTATAAAGGCTCCTCTTGCCAACCCAGATAGGAACATATGACTCCGTTTCAGTCAACAGTTAATAAAAACAGTGCTAGTCAGAAATCTATCAGAAGGATTTCCTGACAGAAAATGCAGTTCCTGCAAAAAAAAAACAACAAACAAAAAAAAAAAACCACAAACCAAACGCAAATTTTCTTGGGAAAACTGAATAGACTTACTTGGTTTTGAGTCAGTTTGATCCAAATCGGAACACTTGGTAAAACTGACCCATAATGTTCAGGTCTGAAATAATTCATATTCTGCTATGCGGCTCAGTTTCATTGCTATGGATTGGGCGCCACGAAAGGCTAAATCTCCCATAATACAGAACAGATTTCCTTATGACCAAGATTTCCACGACACAGCATGGGAGTCACAAGACTGGATACATCAAAGGAGACATAGGTTTGTCAAGGGACTGCAGCTCTCGTGAATCGTTTCTGCTAAACAAATTGTGAACTATTTGGTCCCAATGTGGGATAAAAACGAATGTTGGAAAATTTAGACTTCCCAAATTTCACTCAGGTCTACAAAAAAAAATAAATAAAAATATGGCAACAAAGGGCCCTCTTGTCCTTCTCCAGTCTTATGCCTCTCCCTTTGGTGCAGGGCTTAGGCTGCCCTACCTCTGCTGTTCAGGCTGGCCGGCCAGCCTCTTTCCCTCCCCTAGTCACAGCCAGGGCTGTCAGCCTTGCTGTGGGGTGGGGGAGGGGAGCCTAGGCACTCTTCCCTCCCCAGCTTTCTTTACCAGCACCCCCTGGTCATCTCCTTACCTCCTTCATAACTGCTCTCCAATCTCCTTTACCTCCCCTCCCCCTGCTTGCTTCACTGGGAGGGTTTTTAAACCCTTACCAGCACACCAGCAGTCTGATCAGCTGGTTCCCAATAGCTGATGGCAGTGCTTTCACCTGTGTTGCTGTCCTAGCTGCTTCCCTAGCTCAAGCTGCCAGTGTGTTTCCCCACTTCCTAACCGGGCCTGCCTGCCTGCCTGACCTGACCCTGTTACAATACACAGAAACAAACTCTCTGGATTCCTGAAACTGTTTCTTCCCCACAACATACACAGGATTTTACACCTTAAGATCTCACACCGTGATTTGTATTCAAACAGGTTCTCAGCTCTCAAAAGTGCAAAACTTGTGAGCGAGCAGAATGCATATGAAGTATCCTTTTTTATCGTTAAATTTATTCTGTAAGCATAAAGATGGGGTTTATTAATCCTGACATGCAGCGCCAATATTATAGAAGTTGATGAATTATTTAGTAACTTGCCCCTCCATGGATGTGAGCTGTTTGGCTCCTTTCCAAGAGGAATTTAAGGGATGCAACAAAGGTGCTGTATTAATGTATGTCCAAGTCCTGGTCATGTCTCAAAATACTGGCTCATTAGGAAGAGGTATCATTCTTTGCCTCCACTTCTAGATAACAGCATAGCTACTCTTGTGTTTCGAGAAGTATTTTTGGCCTAACTCATCTGTTATTTTAGACTATTCACATTAATGAATAGCACCTTTAGAGCTGAACTGGTAAAGGCCGTACAGAGAAGACAGCTAGAATACTACTCTTGACATCTCCAGCACATCTATGGTGTAGGACATCAGTGTTTGTGGTTTACCCTCAGCAGACTCAAACACGGGAACAGGGTAATCTTTACACAGTTCCCAACCCTCCTGCCCAGATCCTCATTTCAAAGCAATACGAAATTAAAACGGAATGATACGTAACATACTGGGGGTGATTTCTCCCCATTCTCGTTCATCTATATACTTAGTAGTAAGATTAAGCCGTTCAGATTTTATTATGCTACTGGTGACTCTGGTTCAGCAGGCTGACCCACACGCACAAAATCTGACCATGCAAAATAAGTGCCATAGAATATGGCACATGTCCATTGGTCCATCCACATGGGTTATGTCAGAAGATCCGGAGCAGTAACAGTAATCCCTTAGAGGTAAATTAGACTATTTATGGAGCTACTTAAGAATAAAATCCGATGTGATCTGAAACAGGCTGTATTTTTTGTGGGGAGTGGGGGAGGGGATGTTTTTACTAAAGCCCAAAGAATACAGTCGCAGTGCTACTAAGATGGACAGTTTGGTCCCTGCTAATACGTCTTTAAGCCAAGAGAGTCTGTGAATGGTGTACTGAGCTTTTCCTTGCAGCGGCTTTCATCCAAAAAGCCTCAGTCCAGCAGATTGTTTGCACTCTGATCCTGTTCTTTTTAGTTATTTTTGCTGCAAAGAATCTCTCGGAAATTGATCCTTTTGTCAAGCAGAGTGAAGAGGAGTTTAAAAAAACAGCAGCAGTGTAACATGCATAGTTGTGTCTGCCACTATAGGTAAAACAGAGATGGGCAAGGCAGACATTTAGATGGTATTCAAGCTTCAGTGTTGGAAGGTTTAGGAATCCTTTTCTTCATGGAATTTGTAATCAGTTTTAAACATATTAAATAAGCCATGTTTTAAAAGGGTAAGAGTAGAGGCTGTTGTGCATCCACTAGACTACTATATTATTCTTCCCATGTCTACCAGTCAGTCCTCATGGGGCACTCATTAACCCTTCTACTCTGTTTCTACCTATTCAAGACTTATATTAACATGAATCTGACTCTCCCGTTGTATATCCTGCATGCAAATAACATTCCCTCTGGGAGGAAGGCATTCCTGGAGAGCCTTCTGCCTCTAAAAGCTAAAACATTTCTTCCTCATAGTCTATCTGACTTGCTCTTAAATATCTCCAATGATGGCGATTCCATAATCTCCCGAGGCAGTTTATTCCAGTGTTTAACCACCCTGACAGTGAGGAAGTTTCTCCTAATGTCCAACCTAAACCGCCCTTGCTTCAGTGTAAGCCCGTTGCTTTTCATCCTATCCTCAGAGGCCAAGGAGAACATTTTTTCTGCCTCTTCCTTGTAATGCTCTTTTAGGTACTTGTAAACCGCTATCACGTCCCCTCTCGGTGTTCTCTTTTCTAAACTAAACAAGCCCAGTTCTTTCAGTCTCCTCTCATAGCTCATGTTCTCTAGACCTTTATCTTCTCTGGACATGAAGACAGTAACCCCTTTCAGTCAATACAAACCTGGAATGGGCTTCCAGCTGAAATCATACATTGAAAGGATCTTTATCATGAGTCCTCTAGCCACCTAAGATTTCCCATTTCTTTCCCATACCAGAGGATCAAATGTTGCTCTCAATGATTCTCCAGACAAGCCTCACGTGTGGACAGAGACTCAATGGTGGCACATATTTTAAAGGAAGCTGACTGTGGTTAGTGCCTCAGAATTTGAATCGTGTGAGAACAGCTCACCACATAGCTTAACAAGCACATTTCATCACTGTCCATGTAATTCATACGCTACCTTCTCTCTGTTGCTATGAGCCGTCAAGGACCTCTGAGCTGCTCCCCGCAGAGCGGTTCGATAATTGTAAAAATTGCTAGAAGGGTCCATCTGATGCTATAGGTGAGAAGAAATATAAAATAATGAGCTTCAGAGATTTAGTGTTAATACATGTGCAGTACTTTTCACTATAGAGGCTAGTTTTAGCAGGAAGTCTACTGAACTGCACCACAAATGTCATCTTTAAGGTACAGGTTCAAACTCTCTAATCTAGCAACAACTGTACTCTGGCAGGACTTCAATTAGCTGGATGACCACCTATAGGTGTGCCAAGTTTCCCATGGTGCCATAAAGTTTGTTTACAGCCACCAGTCCTGCCTCTCAGTGTTGTGTGCTGTTGTTTAGCTGTAATTTACCCCTAAATGTCTTCTAAGGGCCCAGTAAGCAGTGGAAGTGTTGGTAATGTGTTAGACAATATTGACCTCCTGTGATCTGGCAAATTCTCTCGTTCAGCATTGGTCAGTTCCCAAAGCTGCCAGTCTACAGAGGTTCAACCTGTACAGCTCAAACAAACAAAACAATCTACTGCTCTATTAGATCCTAACATATAGAAAGTCACTTTTACAGAAAACTCACTCAGAAATCATGCCTATGACATTTAAAAGAAGTTGCGCACCTGTACTGAGAGTCACCCTTTCTATAATATGAATTGTTTGAAAAATCTCATATGGACTGCCAATTAATTCAAGGTAGTTAACACATCCGTAAAACCACATATGACAAATTTGTACCCTAGAATGTCCACCTTACCTTCTACAAATGTGTTAAACTCTCTTGAGTTCATAAGCAGTCAATTAATTTCAAACATATAAAAAACCCCAATTCTAATGTAAACACACCCATAAGGGTTAAATTCCACTGTGCAGATTTGAAAGCAGAATTTTTCTCTATGGATTTACTCTTCCACCACAGCCATAACTCAACTGCACACCTCCTAAACTTCAAGAAGAGCTATCCAAAATTTCAAGTTCCAGTTGAAAACATTTTAACTCGTTCCAGTGGGTAAGTAGGTTTTTCAGTAAAACATATATTGAGCTGCTGGCTCTTGCAAATGCAAAAAGGGACCAGCAGGGATTATTAGAGGCTGGAAGTCAGTTGAAAGACTAAGACAGAGTTTCCACAATGGGTACGCCCTTGTAAAATTTCATGCAACATCAAGTTGGACAGGACCCATTAAAACTCCCATTCCAGAACAGTCTATTGACAGCAATGTGACACTGTATCAGTTAAACATACCTCAAGAATGTCAAATTTGGCTGTCTTGACTTTAGCCCAGGTCTTCTTTAGCCGGGAGACTGGACTCATGTTCATACCAGCTTTAATCAGAAAAAGACAATTTGACAATTTAATACAACAAAATCAGCCGAACATAAAGTAGCTAAGATGCAAAATAATTCTACTGTGAAAGAGCTACTAACAAAAGAAAGATTTTCATAGTAAAAATACCTAGAAATGGCTGTATCTACTATATCATCTAATTACAGTAAACACAAACAAACCATGTCTGATAAGGACAGGATATTAACCAAAAGTAATAAGTACAGGATATTAATTAAAAGTATCCATTATGATACTTTAGGACAGGGGTGAGCAACCCCCAGCATGGATGCTAAGAGTGGCACGCAAGCCTGTTTTCATCAGCACACAAGGTGGGAGCTCAGTCCAGCCCCTCCTTCTCTGGCAGCTTGCTCAAAGCCTTGCTGCCTGCGGATTAACAAAAGACCAGCTAATGCTACCAACCACCACCTAAAGGATAAAGCTCTGCATCTGGATTTATTTATTAATGTAGCTGTTGTAAGTGGGACTATTAGTAACTTTAAAAAAAGTGGGTGATAAGATCTGAAAAGTTACAGCATAAAAATAGAGAGCAACATATTAATCTTGTTAAAGTATGTTCAGTAAATTATCTGAATACAAGTCGAAGGGTTTCTATTACATACAATGCAATCGCCAAGCCAAGCAACATCAGCTATGTCATGCAGAACAGACATACCTCCAAGCTGGAAATTTAGGACAGGGGGCTGCCCATGCTGTATCTCATCACCCCTATGTAGCTGCAGTGAGGCTAACTGAAGGGTCACCTTTACTCTCCTTCTCAATGCAATGCCTTTGGCTATTATCTACGATGAGGCTGTCTCAGGCCCGTTGCCCAACTACTCTTGCAGCCACCAGGAATTTTGACAGATACTTCATATAGGAGTAGCTTCAACCCCAGTACTCTAAAACCTCAAGCATTACCTTTTTCCCTCCAAGTAATACCATCAATCGGGTATATCAGGAGCCTCCCAAGAAGCCTCTCCTGGGAATGGGTTTGGCGAGTATTAACTTTTTTGAAGTATGCATCAAAAATGTGAGTTAAGGACTCAAAGACTGAGTTCTCTCTCTAAGCTTCTCTTTCTAATGACATAACTGAAGGCTGCTGTAGCTCGAACTACAATACTCTTTTATAAATGTACAATATTAAAAGGCATTCATTTCCTCTCCGCAGCGTTTCCTTCCCTTCCCACCCTCCTAGGTACTACAGCCAGGGAACAGGCTTCCATATTTAAGCATCAAAATGAATATTTTTAGCCTTTAGATTAAAGCCAAGGAAAAGCTTCACTCTAAATCCCCACACTGTATACTCACAAATAATCGCCATTAAGGAGTTAAAGTTGCCGATGTTAAAACACTCCCTAGCCACGTCAATGAAATATTCTATCATTCTTGCTCTGTGCTTCTTCTTCACAGGCTGCAAGAGACAAAAAGTACAATGTAAGGGAGACCTCCCCTGGACTCCCAAAAGCGGTGAAATCAGTATTCCCTGTACGTTGTGTGTTTGGGGGAGAGTCCATTGCTGCCCAGCTGATTGGCAGAAAGCTCAAAGTTAGGTTTGTGTTTCTCCTAGTGGTGCACATTTGCACGTGCCTCAGTGCACATAAAATTTATTCTGCACACAGGTGGAAAAAAATGAATGGGAACACTGGATGAGATTGTTAATCTCTTCTGTAGATGTGGCAACTTTACTTTGTGTCCTACGAGTAAAGCAAATGGCATTCCTTAGTCGAAAAGAAAAAGTTAGGAGAGACACAAACCAAATGCGTTAAGGCTGAGGACAGTGGGTGCCTGGGGAATTATTATGAAAGATTTGTGGAAGAAGGTAACTGAAGAAGACAGAAAAAGGTTAGGGTAGAGGCTCTGGTAGACAGAAAGGGCAACATGCTGGTGGAAGTAGAGGAGACTGGAAGAAAGCCAAAGAGACAGTAATGGAGCTAACAATGCTTCATAGTTTCAAAACCAGAAAAATTGAAATTTGTTGTGTGCCAAGGAAAGGGATTTGCTCACCATGCAGATTTCTGTAGCAACTAAGTAGCTGAGTCTGTTAAACCATTCTACGTAGGCTTCCAGGTTACGAGTCTTTTTTCGGTCAGCATAGCAGCTCTGGAGAAAGGGAACACACAAACTCATTAGTATATTCTGAGAGAAGAGAGATTCCTAACCTGCAATCTGGCCACCCTGAGCTTTTTCATCCAGTCAGATATCATAAGTTATGTAGGGTAAATCACCACAGAAAACTCAGCAAATTGCAGGAAAGTGGGTCAGTGACTCAGCAGATGGCATTTCTCTGAGCCCTTGATTCAGAAAAGCACATACACAGGAACTCAATATCAACCACCTGCTTATTTCCCATGTGTTTTTCTGAATAATAACACTTAAGAACATACTTACATGCTTTGCTGACCCAAGGCGTGAGTCAGTACTAAAGCAACAACAAATAATAATGTCAGGGGAAACTATGGTGCTGGTTTTTGGATGAGAGACAAAACTCACTCCTGACCACTCCACTTGGAATGTCAATTCAAGGCCTAGCTAGCCGATCACATTCTGCCTTCTAAAAATTCTCCCTGTAACCTCAGTTACAGTTGTATACTTCTCTTCCTGTTCTGTGCTATTATGTAGTGCACTGGGACAGTTCCCACAACTCATCCCAGATGCCTGAGCAGCAGTGAGTGAAGAGATTTTCATTCTCTACAGAGAAGCATTTGAGACTCTCAGCTGGATGAAAGCTATTCTATTCTGTTTGCCACATTTATGGAGCACAAGTGATTGCAGTATAAATTACATGAGTTGGGCTCGTGAAAAATCCAGTGGTTCTCAACCATGGGTATGTGTACCCATGGGGGTACACAGAGCTCTTCCAGAGGGTACATTAATTCAGTGTTTCTCAACTTATTATAATGAATAAAAAATTGACCTATTTTATGTTGATATAATTTATTTATCCTTTTTTGCACAATCATAAATACGATGAAAAGTTTATTGCCTATAGAAAATTTCTTCCAACTAACCAGTTACAATTAGCTTGTTTAAACAAATGTGTTGCAATGGAAGAAAAAAAATGTGGGTCTGAAAATTGTAGATATTTACTTTTTCAAAAAAGGAAAAAAAAGGGAGGGGGATAATTTTATAAAAAAAGGGTGAGAAACCCTGATGTAGACCATAAGCACCTCCAGAACACAAGCAAAAGAGGTAACAGGACATTTGTCCTTGCTTTTCATTCTATAACTCAGAATTCTCTTAAGTTCATCCTGTACTGAACCTGCAAAGAGGACTGAAATTGACCCTCCTGAGTTTCTTTCAAACAGCTCTACTTCCTAAAAGGACAGAAGCAGAGTAATGGATGGGGAAAGTGAGTGATGGCAAGGTTGAAATGCATCACATCTTCACTACAGAACACAGAATGGATAGTCAAGACAGGAGAAACCATTCCCCGGGCTAGATACTCAGATAGTGCAAAAATCAGCAAAACACCACTGAAATCAATTTAAGTAAAGGGGAGGAGTTTGTCTGAACACAGACAGAATGTTGACCTGCATTTGTCTTTTAAGTGGACAAAGAGTCACACAATAAAATAAAGCCAGAAAGGGGATATTTTGAGAGTTCAACTATCAAGCATAGGTATCAGCATTAATATCTGTAGGTCAGGGTATTCTACTGATCTTCTACAGGTTGAACCTCTCTAGTCCAGCATCCTCAGAACCTGACTGGTACCGTACTAGAGAATTTGCTGATCCAATATTGTGTAGCACCATTACCAACATTTCCACTGCTTACTTGGCTCTTAGAAGACACTTAGGGGTCAGTCAGAGCTAAATAACAGCACAGAACACCTAGAGCTAGGACTGGGGGCTGGAAATAAACTTTATGGGACCACAGGAAACTTGACCGCACTCATAATACATGTGTATTCGTCCAACTAAAGTCATGCCAGAACACAGATGTTGCCAGACCAGAAAGATTCAACCTATACAATGGTTCTAGGTCCGTATAGGTTACCATTCTGGTTTCCCAACTACTCTTGTTCCCTTCCATTCACCTTGTTATTGTCCAAAGGATCCTTCTGTACAAACGCCTGGACGAATTCTTCTGGTCCAATGTAATTGAGCCTCTCCTACATTTAAAAAAAAAAATTAAACAAGCTATCATTTCCATAGCTGATTTGTATTTCAAAAGTGGGAAGAATAGAATTGTGGCTGGAAAATACATATATTAATGATCTGGCCACAACTTACCAGCTCTATGTGAGTCAGCTGCTGTGCTAACATGTAAGGGTCATTACAGACAGTGATTATGTCCCTCTGTATGGACTGAGGTTTGGTCTTCAAGACTGTCAGGCGATCTGTGGATGATGCGTTGATTTTTGCAAGTACTTCTTCGTACTGGCTAAGAGAGGCAAGTTTTCGGATCAGGCTCTGGATGATTTGCTGTACATTCTTGCGGTACATCTGCCAAGACAAGCAAAGGATATTTTCAGACTATATATGAAAGGCTACTTAATTCATGATGACACTAAGACACCTGTATTCTGATGGAGAACAATTATCAACTTAGAAACTCTCAGAACCAAATGTATCATTATAGCAACCCTTGCCACAGCAGTACACTACTTAACGCAGAGTTCTTGAGAACATTTAGTTTAAGGACTGATTGCTTTAGGGATTCAGTGGCGTCATCATCAGAGCAAGTCACAACAGAATGGGAAGGCACCTTTGACCTACAGTGTAAAATGAAACACTGTCCGTCTGGTAAAAGATTATCTCCCACTGTTTAAGTCAGCAAGGGGGGGAAAATCTAATCTGTGATTTTAAAGTGCTGCCGTTCTATGATTCTATGGGCCTAATTCTATTTTCACTGGTGTAAATCAAGACTAATCCCATGAAATTACAACTGTGTGAAAACAAAGCACAGAAGAGAATTAGGCCTATTTCCTCCCTTCATCTCCCCAGGCCTGCTTTTTCTATTGTCAAGAGGAGTTTTCACCATCAGCCTCAGTTCAAGCAAGGCTTTCGGCCTGTAGGTAGGCTCTTGCAGAGCCATTAGGAAGTTACTTTTCTATATTCAAAGACACAATCCTGAAACCATTAATGAAATGCTCAAGTGTTGAAAATCTGAAGTGCTCAAATCTGCACATGGCACACGATACGATTATTATCACCTGTTTCCTAATGTACTTGACATACTCCAAAGCTGCCACATTCAAGGATTTCTGAATTCGCCTGACTATAATCATGCTTTTAATATAATTTAAAAAAAAATAAAAAACTTTTCCACAGAGCTGGAGTCAAACACTAGACATATCTGGGTCAAACTTATTTTGGAAGTCAGTGGCGTTAAACCAGGGATGGGTTTGGCCTATTGCTTATTAAGTACGATTCAAGCACATAGCACCAGGATAAATTTACTGCTTCTGTACATTGAAATCACAGTGTTTTTTTAGGTAGAGTCTTCTAACAGACAAAAAAAATTAATAAAGGCCACATTTCCTACCATGAGCCACAAAAGCATTAATAAAGCTCTTCATTATCTGTATAACAGGGTATATATATAGAGGTGCATATACTCAAACACCTTGTTTCTAAAATTAACCTGTGTGTGCATACACAACAGAGCTTTGTGAATCATTCTGTGGCACATCTAGCATGTAATACAGTGTCACAAAGTCTGACAGAGCTTGTGACACACCCAGGCTGAGAAATCTGGGTCAGAGTGGAAGCCATGTAATAGTCAGTGGCTTAACCCCAAAGGCAGATTAAGAACAGGTGGAGCCCTGGGACAACACAGTCACAATGCTCCCCCCCAAATATATTAAAATATGACTGTAACATCATTATTTATGCTTAGTATTACTCATGGTGCATAATAAAACTATGCAAAATCTATCCTGGATGCAAGGTGTCCCCCCTTTCCCAAGAATCCCACCTCCTACTGCATTATTGTTGCATCAGAGTAGAACAAAAATGAGCAGCACTCAAAAAAAAATCACAGCAAGAGGTTTGTGTAGGAATAGGCATTGTTCCAGTTCAAACGTCAGAAAGCCTCTATGGTCTTAGGTCTCCCTCAGCTCTGGGGCTCCTCTCCCCCACATCAGAGAGGTGGTGGCCAAGTCTAACACCCAGCTGGGTCAGTTTGTGATGGATGCTCTCAGCTTCAGCATCTTTTAGATGCTTATGATGTAGAGGGGGTGCTTTTTAAAAGACATCCTCAGAAATCCCTAGGCCAAGAGGAGTTATCACGGAAATAGAGCCAGATAATCGGATTCCACTTCAGAATTCATGTTGTGGGACCTGCTGGCACAATTGATTTTTATATATGGCTGGTGCCGCATCACTGGTTGTGACCCAAGATGAAACATCTGGTGAACACATTACAGCAGATGGATCTTCTGGCCATATGTAGTTTATCCCACTGATTATCGTTACCCTAATCTTAAATGTCTTTCAAACAATAACATTCATAAGAATTCCTCTGCAACCATAGGCTGCTCCAGCTCAGTCAGGCACTCAAAGAGGTGCATTGCTTTTTGTACAAGAGTCATCCCATTGACATTGACAGGACTTTTGCACATGCCTAAATACTTTGCTGAGTGGGGACAACTATTTAATGTGCAAGATCTGTTGCTTCATCTCTTACAACTGCATGATGCGTTCTATAGACTTCTCTTAAACCATGGAAAATATAGGCTTGAACCAGAAACATAACTTGAAAAAACAAACTCTAAGCTACTCTGAGAGGCAGAGACAAAAGACAGATATCAGAACATCCAGTCCATCTCCCTGCCAGGAGGGGATTTCTCCCTACTGCATTTTGGCACATTTTTTGTCTAGTCTAATTTTAAACGTAGCTTGTATGTATGACTGAACAGGTGCATTAATGTGCATTAACAGGTGTGTTGTGAACAAGACACAAGAAGTCATTCTTCCGCTCTACGCTGCGCTGGTTAGGCCTCAGCTGGAGTATTGTGTCCAGTTCTGGGCACTGCAGTTCAAGAAAGATGTGGAGAAATTAGAGAGGGTCCGGAAAAGTGCGACAAGAATGATTAAAGGTCTAGAGCAGGCGTGTCCGGCCCGCGGGCCGCATACAGCCCTGGACAGCTAGTAATGCGGCCCCACAAGATCGTAAACTTTTAACATTATTATGTGATTTGTATACATTAACTATATTATATATTTTATATGCGGCCCAAGACAATTCCTCTTCACTCAATCCGGACCAAGCAAGCCAAAAGGTTGGACAACCATGGTCTAGAGAATGTGACCTGTGAAGAAAGGCTGAAGGAATTGGGCTAGTTTAGTTTGGAAAAGAGAAGATTGAGGGGTGACACAATAGTGGTTTTCAGGTATCTAAAAGGGTGGCATAAGGAGGAGGGAAAAAATTTGTTCTTTTTGGCCTCTGAGGATAGAACAAGAGGCAATGGACTTAAACTGCAGCAAGGGAGGTTTAGGTTGGACATTAGGAAAAAGTTCCTAACTGTCAGGGTGATCAAACAGTGGAATAAATTGCCAAGGGAGGTTGTGGAATCTCCATCGCTGGAGATATTTAAGAACAGGTTAGATAGATGTCTGTCAGGGATGGTTTAGACAGTACTTGGTCCTGCCATTGGGGTAGGGGGCCGGTCAAGGTACCTTCCAGTCCTAGTATTCTATGATTCTATGACTTCCCTGGAGAGCTTATTTCACATACTAATACAGCTCACTGCCAGAAACCCTGTCTAAAATTCTACCCGTCCCAATCTTAATTTCACCATCTTCTTCAACTTTCACCAACATCAGAATAGCCACACTAGGTCAGACCAAAGGTCCATCTAGTCCAGTATTCTGCCTTCTGATGCCGCAGAGGAGTGAACCAGGTAATCAAAGCGATCCCTCTCTCGCCTCTAACAAACAGAGGCTAGGGATATCATTCCTGCCCATCCTGTCTAATAGCCATTGATAGCCCTAATCTTCATCAATTTATCTAGTTCTTTTTTGAACCCTGTTAAAGTCCTGGTCTTCACAACACCAAAGGAATGCCTTACACCATCCAAAATAATTCCCCTCCCTCTTTGATTTTATGCCCTTCAAATGCTAACCAAAATTATACATATTCACCAACCAGTTACTGTAGGCTCCTAATCTTTCTATTTATTTCCTCGTGCTACTTTCGAGTTGCCAATATCTTTCTAATAACACGGTACCTAGAACCAAAAGTAACTTTCAGGGATGCAACTGCAACAAAGCAATAGGCAATAAAGGCTCCATGCCTTGCTGAAAACAAGCAATTTTGCAGTCCCATCCCATTGCCAATGAGTGTCTGATTTGCTCTGCACAACCACCAGTGGATCTTCTTCAGTGTTATCACTTTCCAAGGCCCTTTTACACATGAAATATCTAGGCTTCGAATTAGTTTCCCCTGGATGTAGACACTTGTTCTTTTAGTTCCAAGTTAAGTCTAATTTTATTCTCTTCTGCATATGTTTCCAATCTTTCATGGTCATTTTATGTCTTTAGTATTTACAAGTCCTTCCAATTTCTTATTTGCAAAATGCATTAATGATGTAGACAAGGGAGTAAACAACACATCACGCAAGAGGTTATAAAAATTGGGATGAACACTAGTCCCTGGAATGCCAGTAAACATGCTGCCATTTAGCCAGTAGTTTCTGTTTACTGTTCGTCCAAATGCCACACCGACGCATGTTGTACTCTTTTCTGAGCAACCCTGTCATGTGAGGTCTGTTCTCTGGCACCTGCTGTACATCATGTACTCAAAGACATGCCTCTTCCTTAAAGGGACTAGGTTAAACTGAGTCTCATTAATGGGATCACCACATCACCCTTTCAGATGTTACAGTCACCACCACCAAAGATTATTAAACTCTAATGCAGATTTTTAAGAGGCTCTCTCTTTCTTTTCATACTGATCTTATTGTAAAGACAACAGTGTCCTCTGGCTCACCTGAAAGATGCAGGGATTTATTTGGGCATGCGTTTTCAAAGTGGGTTTTGCCCATGTAAACTTATGCCCAAATAAAGCTGTTCATTTTTAAGTTGCCACAGGACACTCATTGTTTCTTACAGATACAGACTAACATGGTAACCCTTCTGATTTTATTGTGCCAGCCTCACTTTTTAGATTTATCAGCTTTATTTCTAATTAACCCTGTAAGATACAGGAAATCAGAGTAGAAGATCACAGTGGTCCCTCCTTTATGGTCTTAACATATAGCAATTTACGAAAGCTTTCATGTTTTGTTTTAAAAGACTCTTCTTTTTCATTCAGCTTTAAAAGTTCATTGAAACGTTCATTCACAATGGATTTTTAAGAGGTTTATAAAACTTAAGCTTTTTGGCCTTTTCCTATCTAGGTACACATATGGACTTCCTTAATTTAGCATCTGAAAACCTCAAGAATTATCTTCATCTGAGAACCAAGACACAGAAGGATTAAGTAATTTGCCCAAGGCCAGCCAGGAAGTCCACAAGAGTCAAGAATGCAGCTCAGATCTTCAGTCAAAAGCCAGTGCCTTAAGTCAAAGCCATTTCTTCCCATCCCAGTTAATACTGTTCCCCTACAAACCTTCCTCCTTGACATGGCTATGTCTCTCCTACAGGTTTTAAAGACCAAAGGCTAGATCCCATTAAGCCTCCTCACGTGAATTCAGTGTAATGGATCACGTTGGAAAGGATTTTCAGGGTCACTTCCTCCCGTACAACCACTTAAATATGGAACTAAAACTTACAAGCAACAGCTGCTCACACAGACAATTATTCCGTTTTGTTCACAAAAACACCTATTCTCCCAAGAACTCAATATGAAGACTGCAACTGAGCAAGGAGTTCTCAGCACAGAGTGCTGGAGAACTATTGCATTGTTCAGGGCTTTCTCTAAATTTTAAATGGTTTATCTATACCCTAGGCACTGAATACTCCCATTCACATTCTTTCAATTACCTCCATAACAACCAATGCTAACTACCCAGGGTTGCTATGTATTATTAATAAATAACCAGCAATACTTCACACTCATGAAGATATTAAACTAATGCCTCTTTTTCCAACCCTCTTATGCTCCAGGTAACTGACCTCGTCACCACTGGCTATTCGCTGCGCCAACTCCTTTAAGTTCCTCATCATTCTTTCATCTCGAAAATCATAGGGAAATGTCTCTGTCCACTCAGTCAACAGCTGCAGGATTTTGGGTGCAATTTTTCGTATCTGGCTCTAGTTTAAAAAAAAAAGAATGTTATATGGAATACAATGAGACAAATATTTAAACCAACTGAATTACAATTGACTCCTTAATAGATAACAACAATTGCAGAATATAAACACATAGACGTCAGTTAAAACTTTCAATGAAATTTAAAGTACCAGTAGATTACAGGACTAGGCCAAAGCTCATTGACTTCATTGGGCTTTGCACCAGCCCAGTGAGCTAGCAAATTTTTTTAAGAAGTAATTCTATTGATATAAGAAAAATCCTAGATGCTAGTTATGGTAGCGTCTTCAAAAACATCTAGCTACGATAACCAGTATCTAACAATGAGGCATTTCTGCAGACATTATAACTAATGCCTCAATTCTGAATGGGTAGGAATTCAGTGGAACTATTTACAGTAAACTCTTTCATATCCAGCAGCCCCAGGACTGGGAGGTTGCTTGATGTTCAAATAGTCTGGAAAATAGAGAGGTAATTCTAGCAAGGCATAACTCGAAAGAAAATAAGATTAGATATTCAACAAAAATATAGGCAGAGTACTTTATTTACCAACAACAATGGTATTTGTACACTGTAAACTTGTCTTGGTATTTACTTTCACTATACTGCAATCATTGAAAACATAACTAACACTGACTTACAGTTAAAATACTAGTTATTTGAGCATGCCAGACGATAGCATGCCAGATATGAAAGAGTTTACTGCACATATATTTAAAGATTATTAATTCATTATACTGTGATGAAGCTTAAGATCCCAATCATGGACCAGGACTCTGACAAAAAGTCTCTGTCCCAAAGAGCTTATTATCTAAGCAATCCTGCAAAACACTCAGACAGGTGTTTAACTTTAAGCATACAACTAGTTCTAGTATGTTCACTTAAAGCTAAATACTGGCCTAAGTCTTTGCAAGACTGCAGCCCAGCACATCAAGATGCACACAGTAAATCTTTGGTACCAGATGCATTTTAAGGTATCCCAGGTATGAACTCATGTACATTAGTGATATGCATTTTTTTCCTAGTCTTTACTTCGTTTCAATAAAAGAAAACTAAAAAATTATTTATAGTGCCCCAGATTTTAGAAATACATTTCTCAGCAGAGATTTGCTTTTACTTACTAGGGCTCTAATCTCGCACTGTTGAATTCTGCGGCAAAACCCCCCCTTGACTTCAGCACATGCAGAATCAAGCCACAAATCACAGGTGCTAATGACAGGTTTTCAGTATGTCCAATCCTGTAGCACGTTTCCTAAACTTAAAACATTCATGTACCCATTTTGGGACTTTAGCCTTATCGGTGTACCCCCTCTCTCAGTGCTGTCCCACTGCCTATGTCCTGATTTTTAATATTTTTTCTGCCATCTACCCCTTGAAATCCTTTAGTTTACCGCCAGTGGTATATGTACCACACTTTGGAAAACACTGCTGCAGCAGATGCACTGAGCAGAAGACTTTTACTTTGGCATAGGAAAAAGAGTTCTGAGTCTGGTTTACAAAGAGAGACCTAAGAGGTGTAGCAAGAAACCTAACCTTGTCAGTTCCAGGGTCATTTATTCTCTGATGCTCCATGCACAGATGGCAAACCTTGGCCATTAGCTCATACGGGTGCATGAACAGCCGTGAACTGAGCAGGAAGGTGAATATATATGTTCTCTGTAGGCAAATGAGACAAAGAGGAAAAAATCATCATCATGCAGTTCATACTCCCCACTAAAACATTCTCTTTACCTAAATTTTTTGAAGCTTTATCATTCAGAGCACAACTCTGTGCAGAACTAATGGTGAGACTGCTTGATATTAATTACTGCAGATGTAAGCATTTGACTGTAATGTATGTCACTTCTCCAGTGCCACTATTACACAGCAGATATTTAAACCTAGTTATGCAAGACAAGACAAAAACAAAGCTGGGCCAGGGTTGGGCAGGGCAGGTTTAATTATCCCTTTGCAACAACTGTATGTACAAGTTCGGCACCTGAAATTACTCAGGGCACAAGCTCAGCTCCTCTCCTCTTGCTCTTCTCACCCATCTCATTCTAGCATAGTCATGGAGCATAAATCAAGAAAATCCATACTAGATGTGATGCTGCTTTGGGGCATAAAGATTAGTAAACAGGGATGTACAACAAAAATAGCATATGTTTTGCATCCCTACTTTATTACTATGGGCTCAACTAAGGCTCCCAAAAGCAGTGTCCTTTAGATGGTGGCTGGCATGGTTCACCTCCATCCTCCCTCATTTTCGGGCCACTTTCAATAACAAAAATTACATTTTGCTTTTCTCTCCAGAGCCCTCCCATTCTGAGGTGTCAGGCTCAGCAAGTTTAATTTGCAGGGGGTGTAGACTTACATCAGGATAATAATCCACGTTGGGTACCAAGTGCTGGATGAGGGCTTCTAGAGACCCTGACAGGAGATTGTTGTCATGGTAATAAAGTCCTCCGCAGCTGTCCTCTTTTGACTGATACAGGTTTCTGTTGTAACCACTGCTGTCAAACATAGCTGTAAAGGGAGGCGTTTGTGGCATACTTTCCTGAAAAGAGGCACAAAAAAGACACAAACAGTGTAGTCATTTTATACCCATTTCAAAAGACTGTATCACAACAGCACACTAAAAGAAATGAAACCCTGACACAAAGTGATAAAGGTTAGATCCTCTCTCATCCATTAACCCTGCTAGGCCACTGCCACTTCCAAAGTAAAACCAATTGTGAGTGGTGCCCACTGTAAGTTAATTTTTGTGCTGTTTTGTCATCTTATAGTAAAAAAGCAGTTGAAAGATTGTGCCATGGGTGGTTAGCAGCACCTGGAAGATGAGATTTGTCAGTGGATGCTTTATGATTTACAACCCTCTATAAAAGCTATTTGCTATATAGTAGAAAATTCAGTGGTGGACCCAATTCAGCTTATATATAAAGCAAAAGGGGAAAATCTTACGTTTCTTTAAATCTTCCTTTACAGAAACAGTACTACAGTGTTTGCATTAGTGTTCAATGATAATTTACCACACCAGTAGCCATCGGAAGCCAGAAGAGCTGCTTGTGGACATGGGTATTCATCAACAAAAATAAGGGACATACAACCTAGCTCCAAAGCAGAAAAGGAACTGTAGTGAACATTTTACAAATCTTGGGTGTCCAAAAATCCAAGAGTGAGTTTGAAAACTTCCTTCTACATTAATGGAAACAAACAAAGGTGGCATCTCAGCAACCGGAGAACCAAAGCATCTTACCTAACAATCTAATACATCAAACAACAAAACCTCACACCTCAATCAGATCTATGTGATCAAAGTTGACAATGGGGGGAAATGTCTTGACTACCTAAAGCCTTCTTAGTTACTCTGAAGGGGAAAAGCTACAAGATAAACCCTCTGACTACTTTAAATCCAAATTTTCCTCTTCCTCCTGCACACAATCAATTGCTCTTGCAATAGCTGCTGTCAGTTGGTGGAAGTGTCTGTTTTTCATCCCTGATTGCAAGTTACATTCACATCCAAGTATAACCAGAATAACGTGCTTCTATCTGCCTGGACAGTACTGAACTGACAATACGACCCAGCAAGCATTCTGAGACCTAACAGAGCTGCAATGTGGTAAGGTATCGCACAGATTTCACTTCTCTCAGTAATTATGAGGTAAGGGAGACCAAATTGTACAGCTAGTTTGCATGGGCTGCTGTGCGTGTGTTGGAGGAGCACGTGTGCATGGGTCTTTCATGCCCCGGAGCAGTCATTCTAAGTGCAGATGCTGTTGCTTTTTTTCTATTGTGTCAATTGCTATTTGGAGAGAAAACTCTTTCAAGCTGTCCTCTTCAACAAATACCCATCTGTAAAGGCACCTGATTGCAAGAACAAGTGGTAATGTGACAGCCTGGAGATAAGTAGCTACGATCCATCTGGGTGCTCCGCAACTCATAACAAAGCACTTTTCAGAGGGAACTCAGTAGAGACTAGAAGCTATTAAGTTATTAGCTAGATTCCTGGGGACATAATGCACCGACCACAGAGCCAAATACTCTCTGCTTCTGGCAGCATGTCCAGACAATGGAGGCATTCAAAGCAACAGAAGACCAAGAGAATCAGTAAGTAAACAATAAGAGAAAGCCAAACTCTGTTGCTTAGCAAAGAGGGACACTGAATGGAGGCTCCTGGCCTACATGACCTGCACTAATCCTGTTTTTTTCCTGAGATGCCAAAAGATATTAGCATCAAAATAGGTTGGGGGAGGAGGCTCCAGATCTGAAAAGTCACATGCGTCATTGAAAGCAGCTGTTCAGCCAGGACTCTGATTCTTTCCAACACAAAAAATAGGGAGGGAAGAGGCAAAGAATAAAATAATGCACGTGCCACAGCAGAAGGTGGCAAGGTGCAGGACTCTTGCAAAACAAGATTCCTTTATTATGGACGCACAGCAGGTGATACCCGTCCTGGACGACATCAGTCTTTGGAAGGATTACACATTTTCTAAGACACTGTCTTTGAAACCGGCTGCCAGAAATTAGAATTTTATGAGAGACAGATGAAGTGTGGACATTTGAGGTGGGAGGATTATAAACATATTCCGCTCTTTCAGTCCCAATCAATCTTATTCACAGTCTTCAAACCAGAGAAGCCCGAGAACTCAAAGAGAAGCCAGTTTTGCTGAAAAGGCGTCTTCAATTAAAGTTAGACTACTATGAGGTTTCAGTCATTGTGGTGGCAATTTCTTCAGCTCTCAGAAGCCAAGTAACTGTTGAAAGGTGAAACAATTGCTAGGACTGTCCCAGAGCAGGCATTATGTTGTATACTTCTGGCCAGACAGAACACAAAGACCAGTGCAAATTGCATCAAGTCACATTACACAAGCGTAGGCTAAACCTCTCTAATCTGGAACTCTCTCGTCCAGAAACACCCATAATCTGCCATGATTTTAGTTAGCCGGGCAACCACTTATTGTGAGTGTGCTCAAGTTTCCTGTGGTCCCATGAAGTTTGGCTCTCTGTGTTCTGTGCTGTTTTTAGCTATACTTTATCCCTAAATATGTTCTAAGAGCCCTGTAAGCAGTGGAAGTGTTGGTAATGGAGCTAGATGATATTAATCTCCCATGGTCTGGCAAATTCTCTTGTTTGGCACCAGTTTGGTCCCCAGGGTGCTGGATTAGGGAGGCTCAACCTGTATTCCAAAGTACCACCATTCCCACTAAAATGTCCCAAGACTCTTGGCTCACAACAATTACTCAGTGGAAATGGGTTGAGTAAGCTGTGTTTTGATTCTGTGAAATCGCTCCTCTCAACAGGTTTCTGGATTCAAAAAACCAAACATGTAAGTTTGTTGAATATAGATCCCATTTTATCCAAGCCACCCCAAGTTTAAGGTTTGTATGAGAAGTTAACATTCTGTCCCCTCTGGACAACACATATTGCATATCGTAACTCTCAGCTGCATTTTGGTTTTGCAGATCAAAATCACGGCTGTCTCAAGGTCTCATTTTACCATGATGTTTTGGAGGCCTTCTACAGTTGCAATAAAAATATCCAGTTTGAGCACATCCCTAACATTCAAGCAACTAATAATCATTTAAATAAAAGTTTAATAGCCTAAACAGGCAAAACCCAACAGTGTGCTTTCCTCAGTAGTATACCTATTTATTTTGAAAGCACCAAAAATAAATGAATAAAGTTACAGAAGTGCCTTAATCTTCTTAATCTTAACTAACTCCCGATGGAAACAGGTTTTATTTTCAGCTTTTGATCCTCTAGTTCTTCGCACAAAGAGCAGCATCAGCATTGCTCATGTCAGTTTGTTTCTAATGGAAACTAAATGTAAGAGCTAGAAAGATAACAATGCTAGTATGAAAAGGAAAAAAAAACCTTCAAATCATTAACAGAGGGTTATTAACCACAAGGTCAAAGGTCAGATGTTGGAATGGTGTAATATATATTAAAAAATACCAATGCAGAGCAGTTTCCTGCTGCAGACAGCTCAGTTGTCTTAAGCCGTAAGGATTAAGAAAGATGCACTTACATAGCACATATCCAAACAGATGAGGATTTCAGCCAATGTCACCCAGAACACACTGCCCATGTGACAACATGGAGGATATCAAAACACAATGGGGAAAATACATATTCTATCCAACAGAATGACTCACTTGACGTATACACTTTATCAGCATGGCTTTGACTTATGACCTCTGTATTTAGCAAGAAAGTACAAATGAAAGCATTCTGCTGTGCTCTAATTTCCCCTGGATCTACATCAGTTCACCAACGATATGGTATTCCTACCTTCAAGTCCTTACTTCAAATCAGGTAGAGCAAGGACCTGAACCTGGTCTCTCACATCCCAGGTGTCCTTACTACAGAGGTATTGGATTATTAGGCATAAGGGTCTCAGAGTCTCCCTCTCAAGTGAATCCTGAGAAACTATCCTGATTAATCAAAACAGATTGTTTGCTTGAAAAAATTTGGTTTCAACTAATCATCATTTCCTGACCCCCTCCCTCCATAAAATGCATCATCAAAAAATTCCCAGTCAGCTCTACTATTGAGTGATTCTGATCCAAACCTTTGCATCAAGCAACAGAAAAGAATTAACTTTTCACTGTCAATAGCAGTGGACGTAGATGTCGAAAAACCAAAATAGACTAAGAACCCAGTCTGCACATCAAATTTACAAAACAAAAATCCACCTGTGTCTGTATAAAGGGAAGTAGCAGAGGGGTAGCCGTGTTAGTCTGTATCTGCAAAAACAACAAGAAGTTCTGTGGCACCTTCGACAGATGGTCTTTGCCTACGAAAGCTTAGGCTCCAAAAGATCTGTTAGTCTGTAAGGTGCCACAGGACTTCTTGTTGCTTTTGTATACAGGGAGTCACTCCAGAATTCAGTACTCACCCGAGTAAATGCAGATGAAAGACAAACTACCAGCACTCCTTCAATTTTTGCTCACATTCCACCTCTTCAGCCAGAAGACAGCAAGACTGAACACAGTAAAGTTCACAGAGAATTTTTACCTTTCTATACAGGAATGGCATCTGCAATCAGAGCTCCCTAAAACTACTTCAGAACCCAGGCCACAATCTCCTTTCACAGCTTCACTTCCCAACATGCAAAAAAAGTAGGCTTTTGATAAAGTTACTAGAAACTTCAGTCCTGGTAGAAGCAAAGACGAACGAAGGCTGCAGTAAAGAACACTAACAGTTTCACTGTATCTTTTCCAGCTGAGAAGTGGTGAAGAATATGTTAAAATGAGCTTAACTGTGCTGGACAGTAAGGAAGAATGGATTAGGAATTTGACTGCAGAGACTGCCCTTATCTTACTCTTTTGGTCTGTGTTTGTGACAAGTGCAAACACTTTTATACAAGCTCATAGTGCCACCAAAAATGATAGCACAGGTTGAAACTCTCTTGTCCAGAATACTTGGGACCTGACCAGTGACAAACAAGAGAATTTGCTGAACCACAGGAGGTCAATGTTGTCTAGCAGCATTGCCAACACCTCCATGGCTCGCTGGGCTATTAGAAAATGTTTAATGGTAAATTGCAGTTAAATAACAGCACAGAACAGCAAGAGCCAGGACTGGTGACTGGAAACGAACTTTATGGGACCGCGGGAAACTTAGCTACACTCATGATAAGTGCTTGTCTGGCTAGCTAAAATCACGCTGGATTATGGATGTTGCCAGATTAGACAGGTTAAACCTGTGTGTGTAACAGCCATAGAGAGCGCGCCTTGAAAGTCTGTGATGAAAGCCTACCCAGGGAGAGCATGCTTAAAATCCAATAGGTTGTGCTACTTTCAGATCACATGTGAGACTAGCCAATCTTCCCCCACCTCACCTCAACCTGCTTGTCCTATCTGTTACCTGCAGTCGTTAAAGCTCCTTTGCATATATTTAAAAGGGGTTTACTCCCTACCTCTGGTCAAAGTTTCCCCCTCACTAATGTTCTATACAGTGCCTTTGGCTGCCACTCTCCACCGTAGAGGTGGACTGCATATTAATGGGGCTATAAGTATAGCGCTATCAAGCGTTTGGGCCTGATCCAGTGACCACTGAAGTCAACAGATTCTAGCTGAGGCCTCAGCAAACTAGTCACATTATTCTGAAAACAGATTTGTTGTTCAAGCCAACTAGCCACACCTCAACCAGCCAAACCGCTACATGTAGCTAGTGCATTCCACACCACAGCAGTAGCTGCTAGGCATGACCATCCACACATCCCACTAAGCATGCCATTCAAGAGAGGGCACAGGTTTATACAACTGTTTGTTAATATTATGGCAGGCCAGACACGACGCAAAACTCAGTAGCTGGGCCAGTGGTTGATTTAAACAAAAAGTGCAGAGGATTTGGGAATACAGAAGTACAATTCATGATGGATTATCTGCAGATTGTAATAAGCTCAAAGAAGAAAAGAACTTCTCCGGTTAGTGTTGAATATAAAGACTTCTGTTTTGATATAAAGCCATTTTACCTTTCCAGCACAGGTGAGGACTCTTTATTCATGGTGTAGACAGGAAATGGTTTCAAATCTGAAGGGGTTAGAGGCACACTCACCTATTGGTATCAAAACTGCGATCACTCAGAGCATTTTTTTTTAAAAAAAGAGTGTCATGGGAATGTTTTAAATTGCTATGTTGTGTGTAAATAGATCTGTCACAGATCAATGGCCCATAAAAGAAGGACCTAGTTTGCTCAGTCTGCCAACCAAAGGGGGGAAAAAAACAAAAATAGTTCCTGTCAATACAGAAAAGCTGTACTTGCACAAGATGACCCAAGCTCGAAAAATAATTTAAAAAGAGCTAATTTTTCCCTTCACCCCTCCCACTGCCATGTACTTTCCCCCAGAAGCACCTGGCAAAGTGTCAGAAAAGCAAAACAGTTCCCTGAATGGCAAAGAAAAGCACTGTTCTGAACAAGCCCAGCAGCACAGTAGAAGCACCTGTAGGCCTTAAGGCATTGGGCTGGAATCATTAAAACCAGGACAACAGAACACTAGACTTCCATACCAGCAGCCAGAATACCACTATGGTGTCCCTAAAGCAGGACATCTCATCTCCCTGATCAAAGCAAATTGAACACGCCCTCTGCGCTGCTCGTGAGCCAAAGACACCAATACTGTACAGTACGACAGGGTATGTGAACAAGATTGTACAAACAGCATCAATTCCTGATAGCCAGCCCTCAAGTAAGAAGTAGAATACATTTTTAAAATATAGTCATATGGTGCAAAGTCCCATCTTATTGTTTTACTTGCAACTCAGTCCCACGCATGCACACAAGATACTGGGCACGTCAACTTTGTCAAAACAGGTATGTCGATAAGCTCTACAAACACTGAAACACGGAAAGTGAATAGGAACAAAAGTGAAACTGACAAGGATAGCTTTATTATCCAAAAGAGAAAGTTACAAAGCCTAAACTATGAATGATTAAAGGAAAGTTTATATTCATTCAGCTTTAAATGCAGACAAAGGGATTATTTGAAAATATAATTGCTTCACGTCAGCAGCCTCCCTTCAATAATATATATATTGTTTGTGTTTACTTGTATTTCACTCTCAAGTACAGGTGTTCTCTAAGCAGCTTGCTTGTTCATCCTGAAAACCCCCTTTAAAAAAAACAGTCACAACACACATCTTGCAAGTTTCTCTGAACTCCACTTAGATGCAACTCTCTTAAAACAGAACCAATCAAAGATGAAAGGTTCATACCACTGAGATTTGGCCAGCTGATGAAGCAGATCAGTGGTGCCCTTATTCTAGCAGTAACTATGTATCACGAGTCTCCAAAGAGCCTGGATAAGTTCAGCATGGTGCCCATTCTGTAGTAATGAAAGCTTGAGTGATTTACAGAATGAATTGACTTGAAAAGCATGCACAGTGGCCTCAGACAGGCTAAAGCAGGCAATGAAATACTGTCTTTCCTGGATGACAGATTGCATTGGAAGGAACAGCTTCTTTTCATGTCATTATTTACGATCAAGCAGCTGGACTGAAAGAGAGGTAATTTCAGCTGACTGGTAATAGGATGCGTAAAAGAGTAGGGGACTTTTTGGTAGCTCATAACGTATATGCCCCTCCACCAAGTTTCTCATATGGATTTTCTTCCTAATAGTTCCACCCAACAATCAATACCAGCACATGCCTTAATATCACCTCCCTAGTCTTGGTTATTTTTAATTCAAATAAAAAACAAGCATATTTTTGCCCCAAGATAACTTACCTGACTCAAAACATTAAGAATTCTGCTGGAATTTCTGAGCCCAGCGCCTTGGGCTCTGCATGCTGAGTACAAGCACATTAAGTACACAGAAAAACACATATATATTCTACCTATGCTGAGTTTTGTTGACTGATTGAAACAGGGTAGGATTTTCAGAAATGCTTGGCGTTCTGCAGTCGATGGAAACTTTGCCACTAACTTTGCCGAGTGCAAAGTTAAGCCAAGGCAGTATGCTTCTGAAAATCCCATCCAGGACTTATTTAGCCTGCATAGTTGTACAGGCTTATGCTGCAAACCATCTTTTACCATAAACACTAACCCCCCTTCACCTACGATAAGAAAGATGCACTGTTTATTTCTACTGCCTGTTGTGAAGTTTTGTCTGCTGTCCCACTTATGTACCAGTGAAGAAATGAAATGCTCCTTAGAGAAAGCCAACGTGGAGTCCAGCAAATATCTCTGCCATGGTGAAAAGACATGAGAAGTTTGCCGCAGGAGACCGTGAGAAACGTCACAATCACAGGATTGCAACAACAGTAACTATACCATTGGTAATGACTTATTTTCAGCGGTGCGGGAACTGAAAGACAGCCCCCTTACTGAGGTGTGGGCAGCCAAGTGTAGGCACCCAGGACCCTGGGGGAGGCGGAAAGGTTGGCAGCCAGGACCCTGGAGCCACAAAGCAGCTAGTATGGAGGAGAGGTGCATGGCAGCTGGGACTCTGGCAGGGGGCAGCTAAGATCCCAGACATGGGCAGAGTCGCTCCCCAACTCTCATTCCCATTCCTATGCCCATTTTACCTGATGGAGGTATTAACCTTTGTAACCCAGCCCCAAGTCAGGTGACTAAGGAGGAAAAATCAAGTTCATTGTTTTACCTGTACACTTTATCACAAAAGTAAATCTGTATTTATTTTCAGCGATAGAGAGCTTTATGAAAAGCTGCATAAAAATGCAGTCAATGAGGAAATAAAAATAGTCCTGAGCTTAGGTTCAGACTGTTGCTGGTTCTGCCACTGATTTCTTGTGTGACCTTGGACAAGTCATTCAATTTCTCAATCTTCCATCTATCAGTAAAATGGGTATAAATTTATATTTTGGTATTTCACACGGTTATTACAGTTCTCTACCTTAGAAGATCTTTTCCAGAATGTACTCTACAAGCAGATTATATTATTAATGCCAGGTACATGGTACCAGTTTGGAACAAGCAGCTCATTTGGAAAAAGTCCTTCTGTGATACTACTGATTTAGAAAGTTGTTGCTCATTATACCAAAACGCTGGTTCATGCTTTGTCTTAATTCTGTGAAAATGACAATGTATATAGTTTTCCCCTTTAAAAGCACAACTGACAAGCATGTCATAATTTGCAACTCCAACTTGTAACATGATTTAGTAGTAGCATTTCTAAAAGCTGTATTCAACTTATCCTAGATAGGATGTTAGGAGCAAACATCTCCCTTCCACTTAGCTGATGCAGGAAAGTGCTATGTGATGGTTTGAGAAATTGTGATGTTATTTCACCAAAAGTAAGGCAAAAAGTCAACAAATCCTTCCCCCCTCTCTTGGGCAGATCTTTGATTTTCATGACTGATAGAGATAACGACTGTAGTTTAAGGCTACAGTGAGAAGGTCTCTTATGAGACAAGGCCAAACGACTTAGCATAGAACACACAGTATTTCTTCTAAGGGCTTTTCTGCGTACAACAGTTATACCACTTAAACTATACTGTACCAATGCAGTTAAAGCAATACAGCTGTTCCTAGTGTGGATGCAGTTGTACTGCTTTTAAAGAACATACACTAGTTTATTCTCACACAGGAAGGAGAATAAGTTATATTGTTATAACTACATCCAGGCTTGGCTGGGGGAAGGGGCACATCACTACAGGCCAGACTGAGGGTGCAGTGATCAACCTGGGGAGAGGGGTCAATATAGAGGTGATAAATTGACGGCTGATTGTTCTCTGTCGACTCCAGTACCCCACCAGAATGAGAAGAGTAAGGTGAGTCAACAGGAGAGGCTCTTCCATCGACCCAGCGTAGTGTGGATTCCGTGGTAACTAAAAGATGTATTAGCAGAACTATGTCAGGTTTGGGGATATTTTAAAGTCATGCTCATGAACAACATTATTCCATCAGTTTAGACCAATGGTGGGCAGGCTGCACCCTGCAGACCTCTTTGCTGCTCCCCTTTCCCCACATACACCTTCCTTGTGTGAAATAGGGTACCAGAGCCCACACCTCCTGCGCCTCCCAGAGCTTCAGCTGGAACCACAAATTGCCGCATTGCAGCTCTGGGAGAGGGTTTGAGGTGGGAGGAAAGCAGGGACAGAGCACGGATAAGCAGATTCACGGCACTCTGAAAGTGCTGGGGGAAGGGGGAGGAGCAGGTAAAGACAGGCTCCAGGCATGCTGGGGAGGGAAGGATAAGCACAGAGGTTGTGGGGCCTCAGGTGGAACTTCAGTGGGCTGCCAGCTGCTGTCGCCCCCTAAGATGAAGGTGGGCCATTCATGCAGCCAACTCACCATTTGTGTTTGTCCAGCCTTGGGTTAGGTCAATGGCAAGCAAAGACTGTTCCCATTCACCTGCGAGGAAAGCAAGTGCAATTCCATCCAGATCTACAGCTATTAAACTTGCTTATGCCAGAGCTGAATTATCTTCCAATGATTTTTAAACTGCCTAATCTAGGGGAAAATGAGGCTTCCCCCTCTCACTCCAATCCTACAATAGTTAACTCTAATTACCCAGTTTATTAAATTCCACTGAAAACCTCACTTAAATTCAAGCTACCTCAACTAAAAAAAAAAACCCCATCTTCCTCTTCATCAAGATGAGACCTTACTTGAAGGTAAACAATCACTAGATACACTGACAGACTTCATCTGCCGGTTTATTTCAACTGCTAGTACTGAACTGGTAGCAGTAGTTCCCAGGCTCAACAGAAGGGGGATCCTGACACTGTTAAAAGTTGCAGTTCACCAAATCTTAAGCACTAATAAATTGTTAGTCTGTAAGGTGCCTCCAGATTCCTTGTTGTTTTTGATGAAACGGACTAACACGGCTACTTACCTCTCTCAAACCTGTTAAGAGAGGATGAGACTGTGACCCAGTGATTCACATTCATGCCTATTACCTCAACATCGTTAAGCGTGGTATTTCACAAACACATACACACTCACCAACACTGACTACCAATCTATGAATACTTAAAAATAAGCAATAGCCTATTACGGGGCGTGCAGGCAAAGTGAAATAATTATGCTTCCTGAGTGACAAAGGCACTTGAACTTTGGCCTCCTGCGTTGCTACATACTCAAGGCACGTAATAATCTCACAACAACAAAACTGCAGCACGCTTTGGAATGTGTTATCCCATTTGGGAAACAGATTTTTAATTAATAAAAATGAGAAGTAGTAGTACCAGGATTTAGTAACAGGCAGCCAAGAGCAACTTCATAAGAAATCTTAGCTGGATGGCTCCCTTCACTGTGTCAATTTCCTCATTAAAAATATAATCAAGCTTAGGCTCCCCACCACAGTGATCATTTCACTACTGCTCCTCATGCTCACAGCAGCAACAAAGGAGAACTTTAACACTTTTTGGCCAGATATGCTCATAATGTCCCCATTGAGCTATAACATAGAATCATAGAACATTGGAACTGGCAGGGACCTCGAGATGTCACTGAATCCAGCCTCTTGCCCTCACCTCAGAGAGCTTTTGTTTACAAAATCTGTTTTCCAGCGCAGGTCCAGGAGATGACTCAGAACTCCCATGCCCACACACCAGGAAAACTAGTATTTGCTAGTGCTTAGAACAAAAGTATGCAAAGTGGAGGGGTGGGACCCTCAGAGCTGAGGTGTGTGTGAAATTTCATGGGGGGGGCACAACACAATAAGCTGGTGGGTCTCTGGTGATGTTTTTATGTGTGTACATTCAAATTTATATAATGATAACTAATTTTTTTACCTTCTACATACTTATTTTCTTACACGTGCCAAAAGAGTGGGTTTTTTTTCCCCATATAAACACAGTCAAAATTTTCACCACTTTGTGTTCCATGGGGGAGGCTGCTAATTGCAGAGACAAGAAGTGGGGCCCGCCTTGAAAAACTTGCTCACCCTGGCTTAGACGACAACTCCACGTGAAACGTCACAGGCAAGTTTAGCTTCTGCAGAACTTACTCAAACACAGTTAATTACTCCCCCATTCTGAATTTACAGATATTCATCCAGAACATTAATATCAAAATTGGAGAGCTGTGAACAGAGGGAAATAGTGCCAGGCTGAAATAGCTGGAATTCAGCAATGTGAAAATGAAAAAGAAATTATATTTTTGATCTCAGTTAAAGAGTGCCTAGGTTTTTCTACACAGTACACATTAAATAAGGTCTCTGAACCACTAATTTGCTGTGCTTTTGTGCTTGTCTTCCACATGTGAGTGCAAGAGCTACTGTTACTGTAGTGTAAATAAATCTACAGAAGGCAGAATACTGTAGCAGTAAAGGATAACATAGGCAGACTAAATGTGTACCAGGGTAACACTGATTCCTGTGGACTCTTCCATTCCCTAACCCATGTGATAAAATATTTGCAAGGTTTTGTTTTGTTTTGTCTTCACTCACATTAACTGGGAGTCAGACTGAGTCAAGCTCTGGCAGGAACATTGTTTTGGCTTCTCAGAGTAGGCAGAATTGATGGGTACACATAAAAGACAAGTTTCTAAGCTTCCTGTCAACGAACATAACCTTTGGAGCATGAACTAACACAGTGCTGTTTCGGCATGTGTGGACTCACACGCATACCCAGGTATCTGTGTACTTCTTAAGTTCTATTGCTCGGTGGAGTGAAAAGTGACACCTGTTGCCCTAGTTTCAGAAGTGATGAGCAGACACGGTGCCCACTGAAGCCAATGGGAATGGTAAATGCTTAGCACCATTGGTGGTGATGGTGGAGGGGGAAATGTTACTTAGCTATTTCATTGCTGATCATTTCAAACAGAAACATCTCGGGTTGTGCAGATTACCCCGAAACCGTTTTACAAGTTTGACTTTGTTACAATTTATCACAGATACAATGTGTATATTAAAACATCCAGTTATGCAAAGATAAACATATGAAGTCCCATCTACTGACCAGCAGACACCTGCAGGGCTGTAGCATAGTTTTGCCCCATGCTGGTTAACACGCAGGTCAGCACATCTCCACTGCAAGACTAAGCTACATTTCAGCCATTCCCTATTTCCCCCTCCCCATTCACCAAAAATTCCAGTGCAGAGTGCATCTAACTCACTTACATGAACTTGCCCCTTCCAGGAAGATCCCTCTGTATTCTATAATGGCTCTGCATCTCACTGTAAATACCACAAAAACTGGTGCAAATGTACAATAAAATTCTCAGAGGAATAACTACTAGAATATGGAAAGCCAGCCGCTACCAAAACAAGAGAGGGGCAGAGGAATACTGTGATAGCTGGATCCCATGCGTCTTAAATTCATGTATCTACTTCCCGAAAGCCCGGTGGAAAGGGACTGTTAAAGCATGAAACCACACAGACATTCATCAAAAGCTGAAAACACAATTGACCAGGAGCTGGTAGTAAGAGGTGCTATAATCAGCTGTCCCTGATAACCCAGCACCATATTACATCCATCATCACCAAGGGTCAAACCACACAACTGATTGTTTCAGGCACACTCACTTAATAAGACGACATCCCCAGTACCTCAACTATGATCCAGAGTGCCGAAGTCCTAAACAGTTCAGAGGCAGAAATAAGGGTTAGACCTTTCTTTTGCACATTAGGGATGAGTAAAGGTTTTCCAGTGTGGGGGTCACTGACCACTTGGATGCCCTGTACATTTTCCAACACACTCAGCCTGTTTATCTTATACCAAGGATTAGAGACTAGCCAAGTTAGTCTGTATCTCCAAAAACAACAAGAAGTCCTGTGTCCACAAAAGCTGATACTCCAAAATACCTGTTAGCTCATACGGTGCCACCGGACTTCTTGTTTACCTTATGCCAAGATCTCTCCGCAGGAATCTTCTGAAGCCCAGCACAAGCCTACCCCCTCTGCTACACTTTAAAATGACGCAGATTTATTTACAACCGTACTTTCGAAACCCAGCTCAAGCCAAAGGAAACGACTGATGCCACCTTTCTATTACAATCGCCTCCCATGCTATTGAGGACAGTGTTCTCTAAGCAAAAACCCACACGGGCAGCCCCACCAGGGGATGATCACACGGCTACGAGCTCTCACATACCCCTCGTTTTCTGGTGGACGCAAGGAATCACTCAGCCCTGTCCCAGGTGCCCCCCTCTCCCCCTTGGGAACGCTGCAGAGGTGTTTCTTCCTCCCTCGCCTCCCAGGTCCGCACCTCACCCCGGAGGGGGACGCGCACACACAATGCACTCCCGGCAGGCCGCTGCTGACTCCGGGCATTCAAGGAGGGGACACAACGGCGCTCGCGTAGACGCAGCAGACAAGCCAAACACCCGTGGCTGGAGCCACTGAACAGCAATCGCACCGCGCGCTTACGCGAGCCGGGGCTTCCACGCCAGGCTCCAGCGCCCACAGACGCGCTCCCGGCACGGCCCTACAATAACAGCGGGCTGCCTCGGCCACGGGACGCCTGGCTCGGTCGGTGGGACACGGGCAGGCGGCTGGTGTCCTGCCCGCTCCGCCGCAGCCCATGGAAGTCTGCCCAAGTCCCCCCCGCCACCAGGCGGACCCTGCCCGTGAGCTGCGCGCGGAGCCCCCTGGCGCACGCAGCGGTACCTGGCGATGCAGCAGCGCCCGCGGGCGGCTGGGCTGGTCACTCCCCGGCTCGGCCTAGCGCCGCTGGGCTGCCATGGTTCGGGCTCCCGCTCGGCGGGGAAACGCTCTCCGGCCCCCCGGCTGCAAGTCCACGCCGAGCTGCTGTCCCGCTCCCTCCTCCAGCTCCCGCTCGTGCTGCTGCCTCTGATGCTTCCCCGCTCCGCCCCTCTCTTCTCCGGAGTCACTGCCGGAGCTGGGCCTGCCCCTCTGGGAAAAGGGGCTGGAGCGTGGGAGTGGCCAGGCGGAGCTCAAGTGCTCAGGCCCTGGGCTTCTTCGCTGCCGGCTTGTCTACCCCCGTGCTGCTTAAACGCTTTGAGAGCACAGATCACCCCACAGTTGCATTTTTTTATGCGAACCCCTACCAAAACTTTCTTCGGAAAAGTTGCCAAAAATGGCCAAAAAAACCCCAAAGAAACAAAAAAAAAAACAAAAAACAACCGCAAACTGCATACTAATCAGGTATTATCAGAGCAATGAAGCAGAAACATTGTATCTGGTTTTAATAACAGAAAATACAGACCATCAGAACAAAGCAGCAGTCATGTATCACTTTAAAGACTAACAAAATAATGGGTTAGGTGATGGGCTTTTGTGGGACAGACCCACTTCAGATCATAGCCTTAGCAGAACAGACTCAATATACAGACCATCAGAGTATGGCATGGAAAAAGTGCCAGCCGCTCGTGGCACACCTGGGGGTTGTTCGTGGAACACCAGTGCTCTGCGGAACAGAGTTTAAGAAACCCAGGTCTACACCGAACATCTGGAACACCTGGGCTTGAACTGGTTTCTTCATACCCAGCCCGGGTGTGTGGCTGGGTTCAATGGCTCCCTCCCGAACCATCTAAAAATTTGTTACAGCATCAGTGTCTACACGGGAAAATTATACAGTGCTGCCTTGATTTACCTGAGGGTTGTGCTCCCACGCACCTTCATGTAATTCATAAGTCGGGGTGGGGGGGAGGCAGGTTCCCCCCCCACACACGGGGTAGAACACATGTTCTGCAGCTGGGGAAGCAGCAGGAGCACCTGGAGCTCCATTTGAAAGGTAAGCCCTGGGGTTACAAAGGCGGTTGGGGAGGGTTTAGCCTGGTGGTGGGGTGGGAGTTAAGCCTGGGATGGGTTAGGGCTGCAGGGGGTGGGGTTGAACCGTGGCAGGGGGGTTGAGCTAGAGCCACACGTGGGAGTGGTGAGGCAGAGCTGTGGAGGTGGTAAGCCGGGCCATGGGGAGGTTGAACCAAGGCCAGGGAGCTGGGGGGATTGAACGGGGCCACGTGGGCTGGGGACATTGAGCCAGGGCCGGGGGGCGGGGGAGTGGGATTTTGAGTTCTGCTTAACACATGTTAACGCAAGTAAAACACAACTTGAAATCACGGTTTCTGAGGGTTTACTGTGGTGGGGTGGCAGGAACTGTGACTTTCACTCTCACAGACCTTGGGAGGCAGGTCTGTCCTCACCTATAGACAGCCTGCCAACCTTAAATAAATCCTCACCAGCCACTACAAATCACAAACCAGTGACTCTAGGCCTGGAACCAGCCCCTGCAACAGTCCTCACTGCCAACTCTGCTTACATATCTACACCAGTGACATCATCACAGGACCTGACACCAACTATACACCATCAGGGGCTCCTTTAGCTGCACATCTACTAATATAATATATGCCATCATGTGCCAGCAATGCCCCACTGCAATTTACATTGGTCAAACTGGACAGTCTCTCTGTAAAAGAATAAATGGACATAAATCAGACCTCAGGAACTGTAATGTACAGAAGCCTGTGGGGGAACACTTCATTCTCCCTGGATACTCAGTGGCAGATTTAAGGGTGACACTTCTGAAACAAAAAAAAATTTTAAAAATCAAATGGAGAGAGAGCAGTTTTTACACTAAGAGGTGGGGGAAAGCCGATTGGTGCGGGGGAGCACCTGGATCGGACGGAGACTTCTCTTACACGAAGCTCCATAGATAGGGATTCCCTAGAAGTTAGTCAGATAGGGAACGTGGGAAATAATATATGGGCAAGATCAGATG
Source organism: Carettochelys insculpta (assembly GCF_033958435.1). Taxonomy (NCBI): domain Eukaryota; kingdom Metazoa; phylum Chordata; order Testudines; family Carettochelyidae; genus Carettochelys; species Carettochelys insculpta. The sequence goes on along the minus strand of NC_134140.1, from coordinate 125,104,936 downwards.
TGAAACAATCGTGCATAAAAAAATCCAACGCATCTGTGAAAGGCGGACATATAAATAGTGGTAGTTTTCTAACATGCTTTTACACTAATACTAGGAGTCTGTCTAATAAGATGGGTGAACTGGAGTACCTCATATCAAAGGAGGAAGTTGACATAATAGGCATCTCAGAAACATGGTGGAATGAGGACAATCAGTGGGACACTATCATACCGGGATATAAATTATATCGGAAAGACAGAACAGGTCGTGCGGGTGGCGGAGTGGTACTATATGTGAAGGATAATATAGAATCAAATGAAGTAAAAATCCTAAAGGAATCAAAATGTTCCATAGAATCATTATGGATAACAATTCATTCCTCTAATATGAATATGGCATTAGGAATATATTACCGACCACCTAACCAGGACAGTGATAGTGATGCTGAAATGATAAGGGAGATTAGAGAGGCTATCAAAATAAAAAACACAGTAATAATAGGAGATTTCAATTATCCCCATATTGATTGGGTGCATGTCACCTCAGGACGGGATTCAGAGATTAAATTTCTTGATGCCTTAAATGACTGCTTCTTGGAGCAGCTAGTACAGGAACCCACAAGGGGAGAGTCGATTCTCGATCTAGTCTTGACTGGAACGCAGGATCTGGTCCAAGAGGTAACTGTTACTGGACCGCTTGGAAATAGTGACCACAATATAATAACTTTTAATATTCCTGTGTTGGGAAGAACACCGCAGCGGTCAAACACTCTGGCATTTAATTTCAAAAAGGGGAATTACACTAAAATGAGGAAGCTAGTTAAACAGAAACTAAAAGGTAGAATAATTAAACTAAAATCCCTGGAAGCTGCATGGAAACTGTTTAAAGACACCATACTTGAGGCCCAACTTAAATGTATACCCCAAATAAAAAAAACACAGTAAGAGACCTAACAAAGAACCACCATGGCTAAACAGCCATGTTAAAAAGGCAGTGAGAGAGAAAAGGGCAGCTTTTAAAAAGTGGAAGTCAAATCCTAGTGAGGAAAATAGAAAGGAACATAAACACTCCCAAATTAAGTGTCATAATGTAGTAAGAAAAGCCAAAAAAGAGTTTGAGGAACAGCTAGCCAAAAATTCAAAAAACGATAGTAAAATGTTTTTTAAATACATTAGAAGCAGGAAGCCTGCTAAAAAAGCAGTGGGGCCCTTGGATGATAAAGATATAAAAGGAGCAATCAAGGAAGACAGTGCCATTGCGGAGCGATTAAATGATTTCTTTGCTTCAGTCTTCACGGCTGAAGATGTTACAGAGGCTCCTAAATCTGAGCCAGCCTTTTTAGGTGACAAATCTGAGGAACTCACTCAGATTGAAGTGACATTAGAGGAGGTTTTGGAATTAATTGATAAGCTGAATAGTAACAAGTCTCCAGGACCAGACGGCATTCACCCAAGGGTTCTGAAAGAACTCAAATGTGAAATTGCGGAGTTATTAACAGTGGTTTGTAACCTATCCTTTAAATCCACTTTGGTACCAAATGACTGGAAGACGGCCAATATAACACCAATATTTAAAAAAGGCTCTAGAGGAGATCCTGGCAATTATAGACCGATAAGTTTAACATCAGTACCAGGCAAATTAGTAGAAACACTAGTAAAGAGTAAAATTGCAAGGCACATAGAAGAGCACGAATTGTTGGGCAAAAGTCAACATGGTTTCTGCAGAGGGAAGTCGTGTCTAACTAATCTATTAGAATTCTTTGAAGGGGTTAATAAACATGCAGACAAGGGGCACCCAGTGGACATAATATACCTAGATTTCCAGAAAGCCTTTGACACGGTCCCACACCAAAGGCTTTTATGTAAATTAGGTGGTCATGGGATAGGAGGAAAGGTCCTTTCATGGATCGGGAATTGGTTAAAAGGCAGAAAACAAAGGGTGGGAATAAATGGTAAATTTTCACAATGGAGGAGGGTAACTAGTGGTGTTCCCCAGGGGTCAGTCCTGGGACCGATCCTGTTCAACTTGTTCATCAATGATCTAGAAAATGAGGTAAGCAGTGAGGTGGCAAAGTTTGCAGATGACACCAAGTTGTTCAGGACAGTCAAAAGCAAAAGGGATTGTGAAGAACTACAAAAAGATCTCAGCAAACTGAGTGACTGGGCAGCAAAATGGCAAATGAAATTTAATGTGGGTAAGTGTAAGGTAATGCATGTTGGAAAAAATAACCCAAATTACACGTACTACATGATGGGGTCAAATTTAGCTACGACAGATCAGGAAAGGGATCTTGGAGTTATAGTGGATAGTTCTCTGAAGACATCCACGCAGTGTGCAGCGGCAGTTAGTAAGGCAAATAGGATGTTAGGAATTATTAAAAAAGGGATCGATAATAAGACAAAAGATATCATACTTCCCCTATATAAAACTATGGTACGCCCACATCTCGAGTACTGCGTGCAGATGTGGTCTCCTCACCTCAAAAAAGATATATTGGCATTAGAAAAGGTTCAGAAAAGGGCAACTAAGATGATTAGGGGCTTGGAAAGGGTCCCATATGGGGAGAGGCTAGAGAGACTGGGACTTTTCAGTTTGGAAAAGAGGCGATTGAGGGGCGATATGATAGAGGTATATAAAATCATGAATGGTGTGGAGAAAGTGAATATAGAAAAATTATTTACCTTTTCCCATAATACAAGAACTAGGGGACACCAAATGAAATTGATGGGTAGTAGGTTCAAAACTAATAAAAGGAAATTTTTCTTCACACAGCGCACAGTCAACCTGTGGAACTCCTTGCCCGAGGAGGCTGTGAAGGCCAGGACTCTATTAGGGTTTAAAAAAGAGCTTGATAAATTTTTGCAGGTTAGGTCCATAAATGGCTATTAGCCAGGGATAAAGTATGGTGCCCTAGCCTTCAGAACAACAGCAGGAGATGGATGGCAGGAGATAAATCACTTGATCATTGTCTTCTGTTCTCCTTCTCTGGGGCACCTGGCATTGGCCACCGTCGGCAGATGGGATGCTGGGCTCGATGGACCTTTGGTCTGACCCAGTATGGCCATTCTTATGTTCTTATGTTCTTATTTGCAAATTTGACTCCATTAACCATGGATTAAACAGAGACTGGGAGTGGCTCGCATCTTACAAAGGCAGTTTCTCTGCTCTGGGTGCTAATAGCTCTCCATTAGACTCTGACAAAGGCTCACATCCCCCTGTCTGATCTGACTTGTTTTTGACTCTCTTGATAAGTGCTGTTGATACTGGGCCATTTCCACCTTGCCGAATAGACCTTGTCAGCTGTGGCCCTCCCTCTTACTGGGACCCCACTCTTTAAATACCCCTCTGAAACCCCCCCCCCAACTCATGCACCTGCTGAAGCGGGTCTTTGCCCACGAAAGCTTATGCTCCAAAATACCTGTTAGTCTATAAGGTGCCACAAGACTTCTCATTGACTTGATTTGAAACCAGTAGCATTCCACTGTGGCCAGTCTTATTCCCAGCTGAGTGGGTCTTACCCACGAACTCTCATTACCTCATAAATAAAATTGTTAGTCTTTAAGGTGCTACAGGACTGCTTGTTTTCCTCGGAGACTAGTAACTTTTAACTTTACAAATGACTTTAATGAGACTAATCACCGTGTTAGGCGCACAAGTGGATCTCTGCAAGATTAGGACCTTCATTTGAAGACCACAGGGCAGGTGCATTGGCTCAGATCCTGCTAACGCTAAGGCTGTGTTGGCTACAGAGCTTTTGTTGGTCATGGGTGAGTAAAAACCAGCCCCCCGACCAACAAAAATGCCAGTGTGACAGTGCTGTATTGGCGGGAGATGCTGCTGGTGCAGGTGGTATTATGTCAATACAGAACAGCTATATGGAGACCATAGAGCAGGGATAGGAAATCCTAAATAGTAGCTGGGCCACATGAGTGGCCCTCCTTCATCTCAGTGAGCCACAGAAGCCCTGCCACCCACTGGGGTCCAGTTGTGGTCATGCAGCCCCCCTTCTACCCTCTCCCCCCATGCACCTCTTGTGAACTGGGGCACCAGAGCCCCCCACTTAATTGCTCCTCCTGCTCCCTCCCAGCATATTCAGAGTGCACCTGATGTGTGCTCTGTCCCCACTCTTCTCCCTCCCCAACAGGGCTGGATTGCTGTGAACAGATGATTGAAGGCGTCCCAGCTCTCGGTGGGAAAGGGAGGGCACAAGCAAGGATGAAGCATGAATCAGGCAATTTCCCCTCCAAAAGTGCTGAGCAGGAGGAGGGAGGTATAAGAAGTGTGGGGCTGTGGTGCCCCAGTGTGGGAGAGCATAGGGGAGCAGGCCACAAGTTGAGCCACAAGTTGCACATGGCCCATGGGCCACAGGTTGCTCGACACTGCCTTAGCACAGTGCAACGGCAGCAAAACACAGTTGTGCCACTATAAAGTCTCCAGTGTAGACATAACCTAATCCCCATGCTTCATTTAATTCCCTTGAGCAGTGTCATAAATGTGAAGGAGATTACGCCCAGTAGTAACATCAAGCGTGTGCTTAAGGCTTTTAGGAGCCATCCCACAATGCCCCATGTTGACAGTACAAATACCGCAATTGCTCCTGGTGAAAATGTGCACCACTGACACCAGGAGCAAAGCGTAGATGTGCAGAAGTGACATAACTGCTGTGGCTGCCGTATGCCACATTAGGTTGGTTTAGGCTGTATCTACACTACCACTTTTGTCAGTCTAAATGTGAAAAAACCCACTCCCCTGCATGACATGACTCACACCAACAGCAGCACAAGGGTAGACACTGCCCTGGTGGCAGGAGAAGCTCTCCTAGCAACATAGCTACAGCCACTCATGGAGGTAGGGCTGTTGTATCAGTGGCCAAACCCTCTCCTACCATCACAGAATGACTACAAAAGCCATCTTACAGCAGTACAGCCACTGGGGGAACAGCTGATTGCCGCTGTAAGCTTGCTAGCATAGGCATGGCCCCAGTACAATGGTGGGCTCCAAACATTTAAACCTTCCCCTGGCACAGCACCCCTTTCAGAATCAGGGCAGTAATGAGTGACTGTGACCATACCAATCATACATGTCCTCTGCCTCCAAAAAATTGGTGTGGAAACATTAATTTGCATTTTCATTCAATCTTATTTGTAATTACATTACATATTGGCTGTGTCTACACTTGCATTCCTCTTTCGAAAGAGGTACGCAAATGAGGTGCCTTGAAAATGCAAACGAGGTACAAATTTGCATATCTGGCATCTCATTTGCATGTTCTTATTTCGAAATAGCTTCTTTCGAAAGAAGAAAACCAGTGTAGACACTGCTCTTGCGAAAGTAAACCCCATCTTCCAAAGGATCCTTCTTCCCATAAAACAAGGGAAGGACTCCTTCAAAGATGGGGTTTACTTTCGAAAGAGCAGTGTTGTCTACACTGGTTTTCTTCTTTCGAAGGAAGCTATTTCGAAATAAGAATATGCAAATGAGATGGATATGCAAATTTGTACCTCATTTGCATTTTCGATGTATCTCACTTGCATACCTCTTTCCAAAGAGGAACTGCAAGTGTAGACACAGCCATTATTTGTCAAACGATTAAATGAAATCTCCTATCAAAGTTCTTCGAGTAAATACAAATGTTCCTGATCTCTTTCCAATCTCACAAACATAGGCAGAAGCACAATGCTACACAACTTCCTCTGTCTACCAGTGGATTTTGGCCCTTTCCAATAATGTTTGTAACCAGGTCCCTATTTTCCAAAAGATCCAATGTAAACTACCTAGCAATTAACTTACCTTTTTGAAGCTTCATACACATTTTCTTTTACTCTTTAAATAGCTCTGTCAGACCCACTTGTGCTGGAACACATATCAGAAATTTGTCAGCAAAAGACAGGGGATTTAAATTCTTTTTCTAGACCTCAGTGGTTCCTAACTTATTTGTCATTGTGGGCCATATGAGCAGCCCACTATGCATTACCTGGGCCAGAGAGATCTGGAGACAGGGCAGTGCACCCTGGATTCCAACCCCAGTCTCCCGTCGCGCAGGGCCAGCTGATTGTTCTGGAGCTTGCGGGGCTAGGTGGTAGTCCGGGACCCCACGATGCAAGGGCAGCCAGCAGCCCTGAGCCCTGTGGAGTGGGGCTGACCTGATCCCTGCCACAGTGGGCCAGAGAGCCTGGCAGCCTTAAGCACACAGCAAGGCTGCAGCTGTGTGTTTATTGGGCCACATGTGGTTCGTGGGTTCAGAACCGCTCTTCTAGACTTAGGGGAATTTTGGTATATATTTGTGTATACAATTTGCATAAATTTTGCCATTTCCTTCCTCTTTCCCCCTTATGTCACTTATTTTCTTAGACCATGGCTATACTCGGAATATTGATATCGTGTTATCAGCAAAAGCACTCCAGATGTAGGTGCAGCTAAACTGGAAAAGCTATGCTTTGCATTGGTATGGGAAAGCCATCACCCACAAGCAAGAAGTTGTGCTGCTTTGCCTGTTTAGCTGTATCTACATTAGGGGTATCCATTGGCTCAGCTCCCTCAGACATTTCTTCACACCCATGACCTGACTTTAGCTGTCTGCAGTGTCAACATTAGCCCCAGGCACAAGTCTACACTGCAGACAGCTGCATGGAGCCCTACTGACTTCAAAGAGCTCCATGCAGACATTGGGCTCTGCCCACGCAGAGCTGCTTCATAAAACTGAGGCTTTAGATTTTAAAATCTTCCAGGCAGGGAGTATGCCTACAATAGTGTTTATGTATCACCTTGCCTAAGAGTACCAATCCGAATCTGAGTGCTGCTGTAATGTAAGAAATAAATAATGACACACTGAAGACACCTTGAAGGACACAAGGGTGTCTTTGATAAATGAAAGAAAGGAACCGAAAGCCATAAAGGGAACATCAGAACTGAAGGAATAAATATCAAATAGGCTCGGAAAGGAAGAATATTACCAGGAGGGAGCAGTGGTACAAAAGGTAGATATGGTCGTGAATGATACATTTGCTCTAAGTCGACCCAACAATGCAAAAGAGGCATGTGCTCCAGCATCCTGGGCTGTATTAACTGGAGTATCATCTTGAATAGTAACAGAGAGGTTGCCATTTTAGTCTCTACTCCAACAGAACAAAGCAGCAGAAATGTAGCACTTTAAAGACTAACAAAATGATTTATTTGGTGATGAGCTTTCATGGGACAGACCCACTTCATCAGATCAATTTCATTTCCAATATTCCAGTACAGACTGACATTTATGAGAACAGAGGACCAAAAAGAAAAGAAAAAAAGAAAAAGAAAACGTCAGTCTGTATTGGAAATGAAAGTGATCTGAAGAAGTAGGTCTGTCCCATGAAAGCTCATCACCAAATAAATCATTTTGTTAGTCTTTAAAGTGCTACATTTCTGCTGCTTTGTTTTGTTGGAGTATCATGTGTTAAATAGGTGCGGTAATTGCTCTGCTCTGCATGGCAATGGTTAGGCCTCCTTTAGAGTAATCCATACAGTTCCTGACAATCTGGCAAGAGTTCAGAGAACAAAATATTAAAGGGAGGTTTGGAAAACAGTCAAGGTTTCAACAGCAGGTCTTGTCTAGACTGCTTGGTCTATTTACTTCTTAATTCTTCCCATTTATAAAACAGTGGCAATTCCGGTAGTAAACTTGACTGAAGGGAGGTCTGGTAAAGCTCTATAAATGCATAAAGGAACATTATGCAACAGACTGGGATCAATTAATCTGATTTGTCCCAGGTGGTTAAAACCGGGTTCTATACCAGTCGGTTTTTCAGATAAACTTACAACTCAAAACCTGGGTCCTGCAGTTGGAGTCACTAACATGGACCCCTGCCCTGTGTGGCACTGTTAACACAGGTGGCATTCCACATGAGTGAAGAGATCCATGCTAGCATATGCACTGTATGACCATCCCTCCAGCTAGCTCTCTGCCCTGCATGCTGATTAAATTCCCTAACCCCCTCCCCACTCCGAACCCCCATATAATTGGTAAAAGTAGGGTGTTTGACCCAACTTCTCTAGCCACTGTTTTCCCTGTGCTCCTCCTCCACCACCACAACCATTGTTCAAAACTGCTTTTCCTTCGTGGTCCCCCAGCAGCTGTGCTCCACCCCAGAGGTGGCTGCATTTTAAGGATGAGGAGATTCTTGCACCTAGCAGTTTAAGTACTTTCATTCGGCCTTTCTGGTGTGATATTGCTAGTCCTCTCCCCTATCCCATATTCAGTAGAAAGCCTGTGTATTTTATTCCTCTCTCTCTACATGAACATGCACCAGTTCTGCACATGTTGTGTGTTTTCTCCCTTGCCTTTATGCTGTTTTAGCACTGCACCCATCCAGGGCAAGTCTACACTAGACCTGAAAGTAAATCCTAGAAACACAATTCCAGTTGTGACAATTGCATAGCTGTAATTGGTGTATCTAAGATTGACTTATCAGGCCTTCCTCACAGAGGGAGACCGACGGGAAAAACTCTCCCTTAGACCTCCCTTACTCCTTGCAGGAATGAGGAGCACCAGGGCCGATGGTTTTAGCGCGTCCCCACTAGGTGTCCTAAATCAAGCCCTGGATGATTGATGCTGAATGAGTCGATCTTAGTTGAAAAGTCCTAAGAAATGGTTATCCTTAAAAAGGCTTTGAAATTATTGCCTCAATGGCTGTGTCTACACTAGACACACACAGTGGCCATTTTGAAGTTTACTAATGAAGCGCTGAAATACATATTCAGCGCCTCATTAGCATGCGGGCGGCCGCGGCACTTCAAAATTGACGCGGCTCGCCACCGCGCGGCTCGTCCAGATGGGGCTCCTTTTCAAAAGGACCCTGCCTACTTGGAAGTCCTCTTATTCCTGTGAGCAGATGGGATGCATGGCCATTTCGAAGTTTTTGGCTAATGTAGACGTAGCCAATGAAATGCAGAGACTGTGGACTGATTTCCAGTACATCTGATGTTCTTTGGATGAAGACAATTGTCTATGATACAAAGTTATTAGGATACACTACTTAGTATAATGGTGTCAACATAAGAGAGAGGAAACTATTCAATTTAAATGTATTGTTTGCCTAATTACATTGAATTGTTGCAAATCCCCCTGTAGACACCTAGATTTTGAGCTATACATGACCTATTTAAATGTATCTAAAATAGATTCCTAATCAATGTAATCTTAATCCAAGGAACTGTAGAATCCACAGAACAGTATTTCTCTCTAGATTAATAATTAGTTTGGTTAATCTCCACAATGGTGGTGGCAATACACTTTTAGACTAAGATTTAAAAAAAAGTGCTTGAAATTAAGCTCCTAAGTCTATATTTAGGTACTGAAACACAGATTTCACCAGAGATTTAAGTACATGCTAGTTCCACTGAAATCTACATATGGATTTAACAGCGTAAATTTAGGTTCTCAATTTCTACAACTCTTAACCTCATGAAGACCCATCGTTCTATTTCCATTCAAGAGTTGAGATGATTGAAGCTTCTTTTCTTAGACTAATGTGAACTAATCCCTCTGCATGATCAGCTAGTACCCAAATGGTGAATGCTATTTATGCAAATGAACCACTGCAAAAGGAAGTACAGAATGACTGGGAGGAAGCAATTGATGCTGGTTAATTTTTTTTTCAGTCACAATTGAGCAAACTCAAATCCCAACTCTGTGGTTTATGGCATTTCACTTCATAAAGGGGGAAGATAACAGGTTTCACTTAAGTCCTGTGTTTATTCAAACAGAATCTAACTAGGATTGCATTAAAAGCAGACTATAAGTAATTTAAGAGCCATTTAGGCTTGCCAAAATGAATCAGTGACTTTACATACAGGTAAATCAAAATAAATACAAAGTAATGCCTAATTCACAATACAGATGGCATATTAATGCAACATATACTTGGGATTTTGAAAGGCATTTGATATAATCCCATGTCCAAAGAAGAGAACAGCTAATAGGAATTGGAGTGAAGCACACAGGATTAGAAAATAAATATGTCTCAAAACCCAGATTAAGGCCCCTGATCCTGCAAATATTTACACACATTCTTAACTTTACACATACAATATTTAACTCTTCATTGGTAGATCTCAAATCACTTTAGAAAGGAAGTGAACATCACTATACTCATTTTACAGGTGGGGAAACGGAGGCATGGAGAGATGAAATGACTTCCCAAGGTCTCCCAGCAGGCCAGCGGCAGTTCCAGAGCCAGAAGAGAACCCAAGTGTCCCAGTCCAGCGTTCTATCCAGTAGGCAACACTGCTGAATTTATACACAGGGTTGTGTCAAAGCAGCTCAAGAAATACTTTCAATACAAAGGCCAGGTTGATTTTAGAGAACCTGGAAGGATACTGAATCAAATGATTAAATAATTAATCTGTAAACTTGATGAGACAAGAAAAAGCCAGCATGTATATGTCAAAAATAAACCATGGCAAATCAACAATTTCATTCTTTGTCAGGGTTACTGGCCTAGTGGATGGGTGAACTAGTAGATGTGATCACTCACAGGAAAAGACAAAGCCCCTGTGGTCAGCCTCTCTTTCACGTTCCCAGAGCTTCTGAGCACAGCAAAAGATAGATACAAGTTGAACGTCTCTAGTCTGGCACTCCTGGGAACTGAGCAGTGCCAAACCGGAGAATGTGCTGGAACTTGGGAGATCAATATGTCTAGCCGCATTACCAACACTTCCACCGCTTACTGGGCTCTTAGAATTTATTTAGGGGGTAAATTACAACTAAGGAACAGAACAGAACACTGAGAGCCAGGACTGGTGGCTGTCAACAAACTTTATAGGACCGTGGGAAACTTGGCCATGCCCATGAAAAGTGGACATCTGGCTAACTAAAATCATGCCGGATCATGGATGTTGCCAGACCAGAGAGCACCGGATAAGAGAGGTTCAACCTGTACTGTCCCAGGGGGTACACTCTGCCTATGGCTGCTCTACGCCCATGGACCTACTTTGCTTTGCCTCTTTATACCCATTATGGGTGGCGTCCCAGGGATATTTATCCACTGACTCTCAGAAAAACCCATCCACCTCCATCCAAAACAAAGTGGGTTGTGTTTGTTATTTATCTTGTTAACTGTGTTAACTAACTTTGTATTCCCCCACAACCCACACCTGGCCCTGGATTCACAATGCCCTTGTTTTTAACTTGTACCTTGTATAACTATCTTTCAAACAAAAAGCAGTCCAGTAGCACTTTGAAGACTAGCAAAATAATTTATTAGGTGAGCTTTCGTGGGACAGACCCACTTCTGGTTCTGAAAAAGTGGGGCTGTCCCACGAAAGCTCACCTAATAAATTATTTTGCTAGTCTTTAAAGTGCTACTTGACTGTTTTTTGTTTTGATAGTATATAGACTAGCACGGCTCCCTCTCTGTTACTATCTTTGAAACATTCACTTCAATAAACTCTTTTTTCTCTGTTTACCTTTCTCCAGTCCTCTGGGACTTCCCCTGTTCACCAGGAGTTCTCAAAGGTAGAACTACTAATGGTTCCAAGATACCTTCAGCTAGTTCCAGCAGTACCCATAGATGAATTTCATCAGATCCTGCTGATGTGAATTTATCTTTTTATGTCTTTTTGGCTTGTGTTCTTTCCCCTACACAGTTAATATTTATTATATTAAGTATCTCGTAACTATTAACCTTTCAACAGAGACTGAAGTTAACCATTAAATTCATCAGCCTACTTGGTATTCTCAAGTACTAATTCTCCTTCCCTGTTAAGCAGTGGACCTACACTTTCCTTTATCATTCTCTTGCAACCTATAAAGTCATTTTGCCCTTTGCTCAGGATCAAGGCTTGGCTGATCATGACCTAATCCAGATAAGTCACAGAGATGTAGCCTTGTTAGTCTGTGTACAGAAATATGAGCCCTTGATCAATCTGGTTTCTGGGCCAGATGAATACCCAGAAGCCAGCTACTTCTAGATAGCCCAAAAAAGTTAATAACAGAACACCACTTGTCATCATCTATAGTCCCCAACTGAAACCCTGCAGCATATTATCGCCAGTCTACAACCAATACAGGAACATGATGCTACCCTCTCACAGGCCCTGGGTGACAGATGTCCTTTACTACAGACAGGCCGCGTCTACACGTGCACGCTACTTCAAAGTAGTGGCGCCAACTTCGAAATAGCACCCGTCACGGCTACACGTGTTGGGCGCTATTTTGAAGTTGAAATCGATGTTAGGTGGTGAGACGTCGAAGTCGCTAACCCCTTGAGGGGATGGGAATAGCGCCCTACTTCGAAGTTGAACGTCGAAGTAGGGCACGTGTAGACGATCTGCATCCCGCAACATTGAAATAGCGGGGTCCGCCATGGTGGCCATCAGCTGAGGGGTTGAGAGACGCTCTCTCTCCAGCCCCTGCGGGGCTCTATGGTCATCGTGTGCAGCAGCCCTTAGCCCAGGGCTTCTGGCTGCTGCTGCTGCAGCTGGGGATCCATGCTGCATGCACAGGGTCTGCAACCAGTTGTCGGCTCTGTGGATCTTGTGTTGTTTAGTGCAACTGTGTCTGGGAGGGGCCCTTTAAGGGAGCGGCTTGCTGTTGAGTCCGCCCTGTGACCCTGTCTGCAGCTGTTCCTGGCACCCTTATTTCGATGTGTGCTACTTTGGCGTGTAGACGTTCCCTCACAGCGCCTATTTCGATGTGGTGCTGCCCAACGTCGAAGTTGAATGTCGATGTTGCCAGCCCTGGAGGACGTGTAGACGTTATTCATCGAAATAGCTTATTTCGATGTCGCTACATTGAAATAAGCTATTTCAATGTAGCGTGCACGTGTAGAGGTAGCCACAGTCACCTAACCTCAGGAAAATTCTCACTAGCCACCACACACCACACCACCAAAATACCAATCCAGGAACTCTTCCTTGCAACAAACCCTATTGCCAACTCTGTGTACATATTTTACACTAGAGACACCATCACTGGACCTAACCACATCACTTACATGATCAGGGGCTCATATTCCAGTATTTCCACCAATGTAATACATGCCATCATGTGCCTCCAATGCCCCTCTGCTATGTATATTGCACAAACTGGACAATCATTTCACCAAAGAATGCATGGATACAAATCAGACATTAGGAATATGAATACAAATTAAACCTATCAGTGAGCGTTTCAATTGAGCAGGTCATAGCATTCAAAAATAAAAAGTCTGCATTCTGAAATAGAGACTTTAACACCAGATTACAAAGGGAGACATCTGAATTGGACTTTGTTCTCAAGTTTGATAATTCACACCCCAGACTCAAGAAAGATTCAATTACCATCCTCATCACAAGGACAGTTTCCCTTTCTTTGATATTTGTAGTGATCCCTCCACCTCCTCTGTCCTATCTAGATGATTTATTGGCGTTTATTTCATATTTTTTCTATCTTTCTGTTAAATTCTCTTAATCTCAGTTATCAATTATCAGAATCTTCCAGAACTAAAAAAGTGGGTCTGTCCCATGAAAGCTCATCACCTAATAAATTATTTTGTTAGCCTTTAAATTGCTACAGGACTGCTTTTTGGTTTTGTAATCCAGAAAAGAATGATGTGAAGTAGGTAGCTTTGGAACTTGAGCTCCAAGGTACACAGAGTTTGCTCACTTTTTCTTAGCCAAGTTCCTAAATTGGGGGTGTTATTGAATTCATTTAAGTTGCTGGGATAACTTGTGGAGTATGATGCTAGTGGCTGTGGGCCTTTGTAATGTGGAAAATGCCCTTCTGTCCCTTTCCATTTGGGACGTTCAACACATAATTTACCTATTTTTTCAGAAATATTCAGGTATGAGCCTATCAAAAAAACCCACAGTGGATGTGTTGTGTTTTCACTAGCTCTGACATCTTCATGTGGAGAGAGGGCAGATAAGAGGAATGGACTAAGATAAGGACTGAGATAAAATTAAAAGAAGGAGCTGTCTAAGCAGTCTTTTTCTTGGCAGTAGCTACACTTGTCCATTCTCTAAATATGAGTTACCTTTTTGAATGAGATCATACAGACAGCATAGTCATGGAGCTTTTCACATAGGTATCCCAAAAGTTCCTTACAAACACTATGTAATTCTCAGAACACCTGTAAGGAAAGTATTTTGAAACCCATTTTTATAAATGCAGAAATTAAAGGACAAAGTGACTTGTCTAAGGTCAAACACAAATGACTGTTTAGCATCAAGAATACACTGCAGAAGTCCTGACTAGCAGTCTCCTGCTGTAGTGACCAGAACAGTGTTATTGGGTATAGAGAAACAAAGTGTCCCATCTGTGAGCTGGGGGAATTTGCACTGATGCTATTCCTGCTTTTGTGGATGCTGCAGATGGTTCGCATGATGGTTTCAGTGCCATATGTCTTCAAATGAAAAACAAAACAAAAAAAGAAACCTTTAACAAGACTCCAAAGCTGGGCATTGGGAGCCATTGTTTCTGTTTAGTTATTGATTTATTGTGGCCATTGCTCTCTCTTCCTTCCCTCCCCGACCCACATCCCCAAAGGATTATTCTCCTTCCCCTGAAGATTAAAAAAGCAAAACCACATTTATAACCACCCTCTTCCTTTTCTCCCTTTTCAGCCTGACACCCTCTCAAATACTACCTGACAGACTGCAGCAATCACCTCGTGAATGGTAAGTAATTTCCTTATCGACAGCCTCCCATTTACTCTGACATCTGCCAGCCGTCCCTGACACTTAAATAAGCATTAAGACATTAACACGCTGGCACAGGTTTACGGGCTGCTAGAATAAGAATGCTTTTTTATCCATCTCCCTCCCCCCACAACACATACGTACCCCAAGGCCCTCTCTCACTCATCCTTGCCATCTTTCTGCTTAGCTATAGGGTATACTGCAAAGGCCTATTATTTACTTGGCTGCACTACTACATTCTGTTATCATAAAATTGGGCTTGATCCACAGCCCAGTGAAATCAATAGAAGCCTTTCCATTGACTTCAGGAGGACTGGAATCAGGCCAAAGCGAAGCATGCTGAATATTTATGGGCCCAGTGGGGGAGGGGTGTGGAGGGCAAAAGACAGCCAGAAGACGAAAACCACTCTGCTAAGGCTAAATGTCATTCATAAAAACCTCCCTGAACTGCTGAATTGGAATTAGGAGAGCCTTTAGCTCCTTGTTAAGTGCGTGACCTTTGTGAGCTAGACAGACAATGTGCTCGGTGGACCCCTGCAGATTTTGAAGGATTATCAAAATGAGAAAATGATCCAAACACATTTGCTTCGAATAACGCATAGCAGAGCATAAACAAACTGTGTGTGTGTGCGCCTTTGGGGTGAGGGAATATGCTACCATTCTGGGAGCCACACAGAATGGATGCATCTGACAAAGTGGGTCTTTGCCCACGAAAGCTGATGCTCCAAAACATCTGTTAGTCTATAAGGTGCCTCAGGACTTCTTGTTGTTTGTGCAGATACACACTAACTTGGCTACCTCTGACAGAATGGATGATCAGACAGCTTAATACTCATTCAGCATTGCCTCTAGTAATGTCTTGCATACAAGCACTTCAGGCTACTTTACAGAGGAAGTTTGCCATTTCAACTATTCAAACCTCAAAGCACCCGTTTTCTCTAGAGGTTTCTGTGCCCAATTACTTTCCTGAAACCGAGTATGCCTTGCAGATGTTTAATAAATAGTCAATGCCCTTTAAAAGCCCTTGGAAAGGCTTTAGTCATCTCTAACCTCAAGCAGTGTTCAAAGGCTGCAAAAAACTCACATCTTTTATTTTCATGTGTGGATAAAACATACACAAGTAATTCCCTGTGCTCCCTGTCCACATGTTTTCCACCTTACAGGGCTACTGGATAAACCCAGTTCATGTTCCAGCAGAGACAATACAAACAGAAAAAATGTTGTCAAACATAAAAGCAGTTTGGGGGTATTAGAAAAAGAGCCGTTCATAGTCTTAGGCTGCTGGTTCAAATTCACCATTGCTGGGCAAGAAAAAAGGTGGATATTGCTGGAAGATAGGTTAGTGGCATATGTGAAAGGAGTTTGGTGGGCTCTCTTGACTTCCCGGGGGAATGTGGCCACACCACAAAAACTGCCACCATAGTAGTTACGGATCTTGACTCAGTATCAGAGAGGCAGCCGAGTTAGTCTGTATCTTCAAATCAACAAGAAGTCCTGTGGCACCTTAAAGACTAACAGATAGTTTGGAGCATAAGCTTTCGTGGACAAAGACCCAAGCTTGCCCATGAACCTTTATGCTCCAAAATACCTGTCGGCCTATAAGCTGCCACAGGACTTCTTGTTAATCTTGACTCAGAAGCTGAACCCCGAGGGCACAAAAAGCCACAGCAGTGCTGTGTCTGGGAGGTGGAGTGCTCCTGGAGAGCTCCAACCAGTGATGGGAGCAGGCCAGCTACTGCACACACATAAGGGAAAGGAACATACAGCTACCTGCTTATAGCAGCTCCATAGGCAGCCCTGCATCCTCCTCACTTGTTTTTAAGGACACCACATACCCCCTGGCAAGTATGGAGAGAGAAATTCCTGAGCCCCCAGTCTGTGATTTGCGCTCCTTGCATTGCTGCCTCCCTACAACGATGCACCTGGGTCAGAGCCTGGTCCTGCACAAGCGTGGAAAGTAAACCCTGCTGTCCATAAGGTGGGGCGTGGGGGGCAGGTATGCTGCTGTGGCTGCTGCATTCGCCCTATGAGGAAACAGATTACAGGGCTCTTTATCTCTCACCTTTTCCACAAACACTAAACGAATGCAAAAATATGTACTGCCAGGATAACAGTTGACACCAGCACACTTCAGAGCGTTACAATTCTATTCTATTAGGCAAAGAACACTGTTTAAAAATAGTATCAATGCTGCTTACCCAACGGAAATGACTCCAAAAGAGCTACGCCGGTGGAGTACACGTTTAAATATGCCTGGTCAGGTATTTACTCTCCTAATAGGTTGTAGCTATTATCCTGTCTTGCTGTGTTACTTCATGAGTCTTTCGACAGAAGCTTATTTGTTCCCCTCCCCAGTATTGAGTCCTAGAGAGCAGCACACAGCAAAGGGGACTCTGCAGCAAACGAAAGGGCCAGATTCTGCTAACTTTGATGCGCACGTGTGACTTTCAGCATGAGTAGTCCCCGGGGACATGGTCATTAAGTGCTCATGGACTGAAAATCAAACACATGCACGTGCTTCTGCAGAACTGGAGACACAGAAGAGATGTGTAGGCAGCAAAACATCATTTATTGCTTATATTTAATATGGTGGTCTGATAGTGATGCCTAGGAGTTCCCATGTGTTTAGGGCAGGCACAGGCACGATAAGGCCCACAGGCTGGATTTGGCCCACCAAGTCTTTTAATCCGCAGCCAGCCCTTTGGCTCCAGAGCAAGGAAAGCTTTGCTTCTGCCCCCGCCTGCCGCAAAACAGACCAATGGCAGCTGAGAGATTTTGCTGGGGTGGAGAGAAGGCTGGGCCAGGTGCAGCACACAAAATTGGCCAATGGGAAATATGAGATTTTGCTTGAGGGTGGGAGCAATGCAGCACAATATCTCAGCTCCCCTTGGCTGGTTACTGGGATCTGAACACCCACAGTGTTTCAAAGGGGCTCAGGGCTCCAGCCACCACGGCTAAGAGTTCTGGACCTCTTTGAAATGCCTGGCCCTGATGGAACTACCCCCTTTGTTTCCTTCTCAGCAGGGCTGCCTGCATCCTAGTCTCCTACCTCAAGCTCCATTCTGCACCCAATCTCTATCCCAGACCTCACACCCCCTCCATAGGAAAGTGAAGCCCATGGCCACTTACCAAAATCTTGCACATCAAAAATTATTACCCACACCTGGTTGAGGGCAATTGTACTATTTCATCAGAGTACGACCTTGCCCAGATCAGCCATTTCTCAGCCCCTCCCATGTCCCATTTCATGCTGTGAGTGCACACTACTGAATTGGAAACAATAGAAGAGATGCCTTCAGATCCAAGCTTGTACTAAAGAAAGGGGGAGAATCCACAACATGTTTTTGGTAAGCGCCTGTCATCATTGTATCTCGGCAAAGACACCACCATCACTAGCAGAATGCAAAAGCACCACCCTGCTTGAGAACTGATACCATAAATTCTCCACAGATGAATAATGCTACAACTTCCAATTTGTCCTTCATTCGCTACATTTACGTCAGACCAGGGAGTGGAATTGTCCTCTCATTTTTCAAAAAGTCAGTGGACTTGCCAATGTGTGGCTTTATCCTGCATCTCACAAAATGGGGTAAAAACAGTAAGGCGTCCAAAGGTATCTTAAAGACTAACAGCGAGGGTATTTCGACACAGCAGCCTTATTTCAAAATAAACTGTTCCGGAATAGCTTAGTTTGAAATAACACTGCTACATGCAAAAATGCATTTCAAAATAGCACTTAACTATTTCCATATATGACATCTACATACATACAGCCTATTTTGAAATGGAACCATTGGATGCAGTATAGCTTATATCAAAATAGGCTATTTCCTCTTTTAACAGCATCGGTTTTGAAATAACTGCTTCACAATGGCTGTGTCTACACTAGCACCTTCCTTTTAGTTAGGAAGGTGCTAATGAGGTGCTGAATAGCATAATGGCAGCTGCGCACAATTCGAAGCATCACTTTCGAATTGCACTGCCCTTGTAGACAGGGCCTTTCAAAACAAAATAGGAAGAAGGGTCTTTTGAAGTCTGGGGGGTCCTTTTGAAAGGTCCCATCTACACGGGCAGTGCACGATTCGAAAGCAGCGCTTTTGAATTGCATGTGGCCACCGTTATGCTAATAAGGCGCTGCATATTTATGGAAGTGCCTCATTAGCATCTTCTGAACTCGCTCATTACCATGCCCCTTCTGAAAGGAGGGGCTAGCATAGACGTACCCAATAGGTGTTATTCCTCGTAGAATGAGATTAAAGAATGAATGAGAATACATCAACTGCTATTTTGAAATTATTTTGAAATTGCAGTTGCACTGTGTAAACGGTAGGACAGCCATTTTGAAATTACAGCTCTTATTTCAAAATAACCTTGCTGTGTAGACCTACCCTCAGTCTTTAAGGTGCCACCAGAGTCCTTGTTGTTTTTGTGAATACAGACTAACACAGCTGCTACTCCTCTGACACTGGACAACATTTGGTTCTTTTCTTTAACATTCAGACACTGGAAGCATGTGATTAGGTGAGAAGCCCAGCTTCATTTATGGGTTTGTTGATTTATTTATTTATCAGGAAGATTCCAGCTGGCTGGGGAGAAAAGTTTGAAAGCAACCCCAAGTGCACCCCAAAGGCTTGGAAACCAAAACGTAGAAAAAAGACACACACACACCCTCTTTTTTTTTTTTTTCAATCTCATGCTCATGGAGGTCAGATGTATGATGTTTGAATGTGTGGAGCTGCGAAGATTGCAAGTGCCATTCTCACCTGAAGTGTTCCAGGCTTTCAAAGCCAAGCGAGTAAAACTGACAGAGGCTGCGCACCTCACAGATGGTTTAAATTAGAGATTAAACTATTTTACCCAAAAAAAACCCTCCTCCTTTGTTTCCATTTTGCATATTGCAGAATGGAACAATTTGTGTTTCATAAAATATCTTGTCCTTCCATCCACATTACTCCTGCCTCAGAAGAACAGCAATTCCACTAAAATATCATAAATTTAAATGTCCAGGACCAGCTTCTTAGCTGGGGTGAATCGATATAGCTCCATTGAAACACGTGGAATTAAGTCAGTTTAGATTGGCTGAGTCTCTGGCTCACTGTTTCTATTCCCCATTTGATCCTCTAGCACAGAAGACAATTGGGCCCTAAATTTATTGACTGTCTTGAGTGAACATACATAAGTGATCAGTTCCTCCAAGAAGGTTAATGATGATAATATGAGAAGAGAAGGTTGAGTGACAAAAATCTTTGAAGCTGCTGCTGCGTCCAAATTCATTGAGGAGAGTGGGTAGGAAAGAATTTCATTAGCGAACATTTATCAATAGGGTTAGATTCTGTTCTTTATGTCGAGAGAGCATCTGGCAATGTACATAGTCATGTAGAAGTCACCTCTTCTGTCAGGAGTGTGTGTGTGAAAGAGAGAGAGAGAGAGAGAGAGATCAAAGCTATAATTATTTACTTTGTGCCTGAATAGATAATATTGGCTCCCATGTCTAAGACCCCCTTTTCTCTCTCTCTGTTGACTTAATGCAAAGGGCTCTCACTCATGTTACTTGCTTACACGCATCTTCCTTGTAACCATGCTGACCTCCACAACACAAATGGCTTGAAAATCAAAAGGAATTCCTTTAGAAATTATGCATTGGAGCATGACTAAATGTACCCTGTTTTTACACCCTGCACTCGACTGTAATAATCCTTGTACCAAAGGTGCCTTGTGAGGTATCATTTGAAAACTAATAACTCACTGTCAATAATTGCATGACAAAATTTGTGTGGTGACACTGCGTAAAGGTATGAACCTTCCCCACCGCACTTTAAAATGGTAAAGACGTCTACAAACTCACACAGCACAAATTAAGGCACAATTGGTCAAGCAACTGGGGAAGGGTCCTGACCTGAAGATTTTAGTCAGTAGTGCTGCTGGAAGATTGTTGTAAGGAGTCAACCGTAACACAAATATAATTTGTTAAGTTATCTTCATTTTTCTTGTAACCCTTTCTGACTTTTATGCAACATTCCTTACAGTCAGAATCTCATAAACTTTCATTAATAAACTTGTTACAATTTAATTCAGTCCACTGGGTTAAAGATACATTGATGGGTAACTCCATTTAAGGCAGTGGTGGGCAACCTGTGGCCCATCAGGATAATACGACCGCAGGCCAGAAGACATTTTGCTGACATTGACCATCTGCAGGCACAGCCCCCACCAGCTCCCAATGGCTGCAGTTCACCATTCCTGGCCAACTGGACCTTTGAGGACAATGCCTGCAGGTGGTCAACATCAAGAAAATTATTACCCTGAGGAACCGCATGAGGCCCACCAGCTGCAGGTTCCCCACCACTGATTTAAGGGCACAAGTTTTTGTGTGTACAGGTCCCTTAGATTGGATAATGGATTTAGTATCTCTGGACACTCCAGGGGAGGGCTGGATTGAGGACTGGAAGTGTGTTGGGATCGCCTTGGGGTAGTAACCCAGGCTGGTGAGATCCAGAGTGTGACTGGCAAGCTGCAGTTACACATAGACGCTTGGGCATCTATATGCCGTTGGCTGTTCATGAACAATCCATGTTGGGAGCTACAGCAGCAAAGCATTGCAGGACACCCCAGATTACAGGGCAGGAAATGACCCAGCCCCCTCACTGACCTGAATAATACCCTGAAGTGTCAGAGGGGCCCTTGTGGATAAGCGAGGGAAGACTTTGCAGAGAAATTTCAGGCCTGCAGGCAGGTGATTAAGAGAGATTCCCAAGCCTAGAGGGAAATCAGGAACCATTATGTACAGTTTTCACTAACCTGCTTTTATTACATTTTAAGCTCTGCACAGCTGCGCTGTTATCAAGTGGGAAATGCCTAGCAAATAGTGTGAAATCCATGTGCACTGAAGTTCATTAAAGACTTCTGGGGTCTCCCACAAGTAGAGTTTTCAAGCCTGCAGTGTGTGGCTTCAAAAGCCGACAATCATAGCTGTGTTTTGCAGGGCTAAGTGCTGAATCTGTGGCTAGACAGCTCGATTATGTGCCTCCTTCATCCCTTCAAACCATAGCAACCAGAGGTGCTCAGACAGCACAATGATGGGCCTGGCCTGAAGACACAGATGGACAGAGGAAGCACTTTGCTATACCTTATCTTGAGGGAGTGTGACCTAGTGGGTATGGCACTGAGCTAGGAGTTGGAGACTTGCATTGCATTCTTGATGCCATCCCTGGCCTGCTCCCTGGCCTTAGACAAGCCACTTTCTGCCTCTGTGCCCCTTCCAGTGTTTTGTCTGTAAGCCCTTAAAGCCTTCAGTTCAATGTCTGACTATCTCTCATTAAATGTTCATACAGTGCCCAGCACAATGAGCTCCTACTCACGGATGGGGGCCTTGACGTCATGCAAATAAAAACGCTTACCAATCCATTCCTTAGGGAAGGGGTGGGTACTCCAAGAGTTTGATAAGTGGTCAAGGGCTGCACTTTTCTATGGAGGGGATGTGGGATCTGGGAGGGAGGTTATGAGCAGAAGGGAGCTCAGGGTAGAAGACTGGGGTGGAGGCTGAGAGGGAGGTTTGGGTGAAGGAGGAGGAGGTTGTGACCTGAGGCTGGGAATTAGGTTGCAGGGTTGAGGAGGTGCTTTTGATGCAGAAGAGGATTTTGACCTGGGGGAGGGTGCAAGGTCTAGGAGGGAGTTGTGCCCTAGGGTAGAGGGAAAAGGCAGGTGCAGAGGGTTTGGATGGTAACTTGGGGCGGGAGAAGGTGGTGACCTGGGGTAGGGAGTTGGACTATGGGAGGGGATGGTACAGCCTGTCTTGCAATCCTCGTGGGGTGGGACGCAGGCCAGATTCAAAGGCTTGGCAGGCCAGATTCAGTCCGTGGGCCTTATCTTGTTCACCCCTGCCTTAGGGCGTCAATGAGATGAAATGCTCCATCAATATTACCATCCAGGATTTTTCTATCCCTTCACTGAGAAAAGAAATCCAGACTTCTGTTCCAATTCACAGATTTGTTTGTACCACTGAGTGGTAAATATTCAGAGGAAAGCAAAACTTGAGAGATGCTTTTCCGATAAACCTGATTAACAGTGGGGGAATGGATCAGTGAACATTTCTAGAGCAAACTGCAAGGTGATCCAGGCATCAAAAGTAACCACAAAATTATGAGCAAGGGGAGTGTGATGTCTTATTAAAATCAAGCCCCCACCATAACAATTTTTGCAGGGTACAGGAACCTTTAGAAACAATCTCTGCTGCCAGATTTTCAAGTATCAAGCTCCAATAGGTAGGGATTGGCAGGAAACAATACAATTTATTAACTATTATTTTATATGAGAAGCTGGAGATAGCAAACAACAACAAAACAGAATCAGCATCAGTGGAGAGGAGCTTATTTAAATTATCAGTGGATGATCTGGCTTCAGGCATTTTAATCAAATACTCTGAATAGAGAAGGATTGTATTGTATTACGAACTGTTAAATTTTAGAGTGTAATGAAATCTCAGGGAGGAGCTGTAGTATTTGTATGCCAAGAAACATCCTGGAGCAGACTGTTGGGAAGCTCATTTGTGAATTAGCCTAAAACATGACTGTAATAATTACTTGACTCTACTGTTCTCAATGCATGGAATATCCTTTCAATGCAGCAAAAAACTCTCTCCACACAAGCTTTGTTTTCCTGTTCTTGACAGACAAATACTTCAGTCACAAAGCACTTTGGGCCAATATCTATTTACCTACACGATAGAATAATTTGCACATGTCCTAGAACATCTGGTTCACAACAGATTAACAGCTATTTGGAAGGAAGAGTTTAATTCTCAATAATCTCCTTACATGAGAACACAAGTCTACTACAGCTAACACAAACTGATTAATATTAGTAACAAATGATCATTTCTTCTTTCCCTAGCATTACACAGAGGGTAATAATTCCTGGCTGCGGCAGTTTGCATGGGAAGAGTTCAGGGGATTTTAATGCAATATGGCTGGTCGTGATTTAGTTTTATGAGCTGAACATCAAACCTTTTCCTTTGGGACTCCTGACCCTCTCGCATTCAGAGTGAGTCTTAGCACGTATCCTGAGATCTCCCTGTCATTCAAACAGCTAAACCTCTCGAGTCTTCTGCAGGGGTAGGGAACCCCTGGTCCATGGTCCAGATCTGGACAGCAGCTTCCCTGGATCTGGTCCCAAAGGCTTGGGGCTCCCCTTCTCAGCATCCGGCCCATGGCAGGGTGGGGAGCGCTGAACCTCACGGGCTGGCTCCGGCAAGCTGGGGCCAGATCTGGCCTACCGGCTCTGCGGGGGAAGGGCTAAGGGGGGCAGGAAGCAGCTCCATGCAGTGCCACTGCTGCTTGCTGCCCTTCCCACAGCTCTGCCCAGAGGCTTCACTACACCACTGATTGGCGGAATTCTAACCGCTTCTGTGACCCCTTCCTGCCCAGACCCCCCACTGCACCCTCACCCTGATCCCTCCCTTCCAGACCCAGCACCCCAAACCCTCTTATACCCCCTCACCCCCTTCCTGTACCTCCTCCTGGTCAGATCCTCACCCCAGCCCACTCCTAGACACCCATCCATAGCCTGCTCCTGCACCCTCCTTCCTGCCAGACCCCACACCCCACGTCCACTTCCTGGCGGCCCCCTCCCACACTACGCCGCTCATATTTGGCCCCACCTCCGAGCCTAGAAGGGTTCATTAGCCCTGGCTCCCCTTAGACTCTGGGGCTGGCGCATGTGGGGGAGTGTCTCCTTTTTCCAGTCAGGGACTTCATCTGTCTGTTTTTTGTTTTCGCTTCTCACTTGCGTAGCCTCCACCTGATCTGTCTACCAGTCATGGGCCTCCACCCTGAAAAAGGTCCCCCTCCCCAGCTTCTTAGTCACCAGATGAGATGAGGATGGTGGGCTTCCTCCGGCTCCCACAATTCCTACCCCTTATTGCCTTTAATCAAGCCCTATTCGGAAACACAGTGATTGGAAGAGAGAAGCCGACAGACTTTCCAGGGATTACACTTTGGGCACACAAGTTAGGTGGGTGTGCTGGGAATGGGGAAAAAGGATTGCTGTAGCTGGACACACACTACATCACATTGTCCAAGGAGCCTCCAGATTGCGTGGGCACAGCTTGGCGGGTGCGTCTTGTTGTCTACACAAAAACACAGTGTATGTGAATCTGTAAGGACAAAAGGCAGGTAACTGCTTGCATAAGCTCCTAGGCAAGCAGTGGCTTTATGTAAGCAGCACGTAAGTGTTTTCACACACACACACACACACACACACACAATACACTTCAATTTGAAAAATTAGAATGGCAGTATCATGTGTAAAGAGAGTGTTTGATCTTTCTGAACAGCACTTATCAGAACCCTGATGACTCCTGTACGATTGTAAGATACCTTTGACTAAGCGCTCTATAAAAGTTAACTGGATTCTCCATATCATATAGCAACTTACTACCTTACAAAGGCAGATTGTTTTATTCATTGCCTCAATTTCCATTCCATAATCTGCTCCAGTAGGTGCTCTCTTTGGGGCTTACCATGCTCGCACTTTTTGCCTAAGCTGGTCTCAGGATAACTCTGTTGCCTGGCTTAAGAATGCTGAGATTTACAGACAGTTACAACATTGGGCAACATTTTAAATTTATGTTATTAGTTTCCATGTGTGCAGAGTGTGGCCTGTCATTGAAAATCTTGGCAAATCTTTTACAAATCGTAGCACTTTGGCACCACTGGCAGCAGCAACTTAGAAGTAAGGATAGTAATGCCATACTACACCACTTTCCCTTCTGCACTACTGGTGGCACTGCCTTCAGAACTGGGCCTCCGGTTAGCAGCCGAGGATGGATGACAATATCAACCTCCAACCCATCACAGACAATAGCCTTGCCAGTTCTTTTTGGGGCAAGACCCCCAGTCTGAGAATGTTGAGTTATGGGCTTTACGTGGGTACATTTTTAAATATAAATTTGTGATTTGTGACAGCACCATGAATTTTAAGAATTATATCTCTGTAACTGAAGCATTCTAGATTTGTAAAGGTGCTATGGCTGTGAATTTTACCTTACTAGCCCCTGGACTTGGCAGGCTTACTTATACAGACTCTTCCTGTGACAAAAGGCACTAGACCCTGGATTTCCAAGAAAGCTCAGCTCCTAGCTAAACACTAAAACATCCCCCTACCTCTCACCCACTTCCTTCAGTCCTATTTGATTTGTCATTTTTATTGCAATTTTTTTTATCCTCTGTACTTATGTCAGTCTGTATTGGAAATGAAATTGATCTGAAGAAGTGGGTTTGTCCCAAGAAAGCTCATCACCAAATAAATCATTTTGTTAGTCTTTAAAGTGCTACATTTCAGCTGCTTTGCGGTTTTGGAGTACAGACTAACACGTCAACCTCTCTGTTACTAAATAGGGTGATTTGCGAACAAGCACCGCACCCTACATGCTGATGGGTGAACACAAATATAAACAGGCTGCTCCGTACCATGGCCAACAGAGCAGAGACTTTGAGCTAGTCATTCAAAGCAGGCTGCGAGGAGTTAAAACAAGGCAGAGGCCTTTCAGCATAGAAGCGTCAGTTCTTAGAACCAGTTCCATCCCTTTCTGTGCCTTGATCTCCCTTGTGACATCCCATCTCTTCTGGCACCTGATCAATCCCCATGGGCATGTCTCCTAGCAAACTGGCTGCAAGACGCACTCCTGGCATTTGAGGTGACAGGATTATGTTTGCAAGGCTTGCACTAGCATGATAATCAAATAGGATGGTGGATGTTCTGGCTCAGGCCTGAGGCATATCCCCCGCTCTAGGTTTCAGAGCCTGAGCCCAAACATCAAAGCAATACCTGCACAGCTATTTTACAAAGCTAAACCAAGCCCAGCCAGTGCGAGTCTGTTGATCCAGGCATGAGATCTGCTCCCAGCAGCTGTGTAGCCTTACCTTCTGGTACTGACTAAGACTACATCTACATGAGCTCAGAAGATCGGCTTGCTGAGGGTCGATCTTCCGGGGTTCGATTTCTCATATCTAGTAGGGATGCACAAAATCGACTTCTCAGGGTCACAGTCGACCTCTGTCTCCTCGCAAGGCACGAGGAATAAGGGAGTTCAACAGTAGAAACTCTCCCATCAACCTTGTTCAGTAGGGACACACAAGTAAGCCCAGCACAGATAGCCTATTAATGTAACTAGAATCGACCTTTCTTCTTCTGGTCTCTGTAAAGAAAGCTGCAAGTCTTTAGGGTCACTGATCACTGTCCTGGTACTATGGAACTCAGGCTGTCCCAGACACTAACATATGCTAATATCCTTAAAAACAAAAACAAGACAGGAGGAGCAACTTGTTTTTGGAAAGCTGCTTCTGGGATGCTGGGCCACACAAAGCATGGAGACTTTGAATGCTGCAAGAACAGATGCCTGCAGCAACCTAGCCTTCCTTGTCTAGCTACAGTACACTGGGGAAAAGTATAGCTTTCACTGTATCACAGGCCTCCAACACAACATTAACTTAACACGGTGATTTTGCTACCCATACTCTTGATTGTGTGCTTTCTAATCCCTTATTCAGTTGACAGCCATGAGCTATCCAAATTCAGTGCTAAGTCTATGTATTTGTTTTCAAAAAGTAGGAAAAAAAATACGACCAAAGAAGAAGTAGTCCAGTGTGGATCCATTTATCTAATTCCTCATGCTGTTTTTCATCTCTCATTGCAGTATCTGAATGCCTGAGAAACCAGAATTACGCACGCAGACCTTTTGTTGGACAATAGGTAGAACTGTTTAGAATTTCGTTTTTCTCCTTAGATACCAGAAAGATGAGCTGCTAATTCTGCTGCCCTGGGCAGCCTCACACAGAGTTGCCCCCAAAGTGAAAAGTTCAGATCTGACCCAAACTCCTCCACAGTCTGGGCCGGATTTTGACCTGAAACTTGGCTCCTGGCTCCCTGGCAGCAATAAAATGCTTTCTGAAAAAAATAATACAATCCAAGAGATTTGCCCAGTTGCTTATGTTTGCTTCCAACACACAAGTTTGAGCTAGACACAGTCAAAATGTGTGTGAGTTGAGTTTGGGGGTCTCGGTTGATTTCAGACCACTGGCTAAAGAAAGGAATTGGGAGAATTTGCAGCATCTGGGAAATCTAAATAACCTGGAACCTAAATGTGGGACATATTTCATTTCTGAGCACTGAATATTATGAAGATATTTTGTGCTATTTATTACATAGAATATGTTCTGTCCAGTAACATGAAGCATTGGATGGTATAGCCTCAGCATTTTCCAAAAATGTTCCAGAAATCTAACAGTAACTCACAGAACATATGCGTTAGTAAAGGAAAGTCTCAGTAACCCTTGGACTCTCTCAAAGAGAGTACCACTAATTGCAGTGCGAGAATGACCGGAGGAAAGTCTGCTCAGATATGGTGTTTCGTGATGGGTCCTGGAAGCACAAGCAAGGCATCACAGACACTCATGTAGCACCATGCATGGCAATTTCTTCCAGCTGACAATAAGCCCCTTCACGCGTACTGAGCAGCAATACAAAGGACAATTAGGAAAACGAGATTCCAAAGTCACTCTGGAAATTCCAGACAATGTGAAACATTCCATTAGTTTGAGATATAATGTCACTCTTATTTTAGCCAGAGATGGTGCCAAAAATACAAGGTCAAACAGAAGCATTGCTCACATCTGCATAACAGCACAGACATTCTGGGTCTATTTCCTTGCAATTTATAATTCAAAGAGGTGGTATTTGATGTCATGTGCCTGTTGTTTAGAGAGTTTACTGGCTTCTTTAAAACATCTACTAACATGCAGTCAGACCTAAAAGATGACATATTAAGGAATTTATTCTAAGATATTAAAAATAGGATAACAAATGTATTTCGGTGGGGCAGCATGCATGCAAATGAAAGCAAAGTCTGATGCATGGAACATAGGTGTAATTAGATTGGCTATAATTAAGGAATTAATATATGTTACATGGGTCAGAATTCCACTTTCATGCATTTCAGCCGCATAGAAATGAATATTCAAGCCCCGCCAAGGGATACTTTGAAGTTGGGGGAGGCAGCAAAAGGTATAAATGAGAGCAGAGTTTGGCTCCATGCATATTCTTGAATTATTTCATAATGGCCCATCTAGAAAACATTCCAGGAGGGAGGGTGAACATCTGGGGATAGTAAGTCTTAAAATTAATTTCTCATTTAGGCTACAGCCACACTACAGAGGAAGACCGACCCAGTCAGGGTCAATCTTCCAAGGCTTCATTTTGTGTATGTGCAAAATGATGCTCCCAGGGGTCAACATTGACCCCTGTACACCTCGTGAAAGGTGAGGAATAAGGAAGGTTGAAGGGAGAAACGCTTCCGTTGACCTTCTGCCATGTAGAAAGACATTGAAGTCGACTGCAGATAAATCGATTTTAGCTACACAATTGGTGTAGCTAAAATTGTGTATCGGCAGTTGACTTCTATGTCTAGTGTAGACATAGCTTAAAAGAGGCATATCAGCTCCAGAGATCACAAACATTGAGAACTCTGGATTCTAAAAGGCCGGGACTAGAACTGAGAGGGAAAGAGGGTCAACTGATATCCTAGCTAAATAAGCCTGTAGTACCATCTGAATTTTCTTTCCAGTAATAGTTCCTCTAATCCACATGTACCAGCATTCCTCATGGTGAAAGAGAAGTGGTGAACTCTGAAAGCACCAGCATCTAGCATAGCCTTTTGCACCAGGCATATCTAGCCCATAGCTCTAAAGGGCAGCTGCAAATCAATCATCCACACAGCTGGTAACATGAAAATTACTTTGCAGAGCTGATATTTGGACAGAGGGAAATATTTCATGCGGTTTCCAGAAAGCCCTCCACAAAATTCCTGGCTCAAGTGGCTGGTCCTAGTTACTCTGCTTCCCCTTCTGTGTTCTTACTGAAAAATAAAAGAATACTGCTCCTGCGGTGGAGCGCAGCAATAGCACAAGCAAATCTAGCTAGGAAGGGTAATTTTCTCATCACCACCAATGATTGGCCGCAGGTCAAACAGTGGCATACATGTCACCCGCAACGCACTGGGCAACAGTCCCAGCTGCTCTGTTCAGCTCCTGCAGACACAATGAAACAGCCAGTGATGGGCTTTAAACGTTTTAACAAGAACACAGCAGAGACGGACCAGGAAGCCATTCTGAAGCTTTGCTTCATCCATCAAGACTAGTGGAGTCCTGCTTCTGAAAGCAAACAACCCACACAAAGCAACAGTGCAAGCAGGAACTGCCACCTTGTCACACATCCTTGCTTAAAGCTCTTTCCTTCCTAGAAAGTGGAAATGTGACAAATCAAGGTTGTATAACACTCACCCTACATAGAGGTTCATCCTCAGAGCCTCCCTAATGTTAATCTTCATAGAACTCCTGCAAGGTGGGCAAGTAAGTACTGTTAGCTCCATTTTACAGCACATTGCTTTGAGGCAGAAGCATGTATGTGCTACTGGTAGGCAGGGCTGGGCTATGCTGGGCTCAGAAAGATCCATCAGTACATCCTCTCCCTGCCAAACATATTTTAGCACCTCATCAGGCAGTCGCTAATTCATGCCAACGATGCTGTTGGAAGTGAAATCCCATTGCTCCTACAATACTGAATCTTTGGTATGAAGACCCTGGCAGCAGGGAGCCACTGAGACCCTCTGGTGATTCACTGTCTGGGAGACTTGCTGCTCATTAGCCCACTAACAACACAGGACCTGAGAACTTACATAGCCCTTTTACCAGATCATCTGAGCACCTCACAATCTTTGATGTATTTATCCTCACCATTCTCCTAAAAGTTCAAGCAGTATTATTATAATACCCATTTTAAACCCATTTTACAGATGGACAACTGAGGCATAGGGCGGTCATACAGAAAGTCTGTGGCAGAGCTGCACTTGGATCTCCCAACTGTGAGGCTAGCACTCTATCAACTAACCTGCTAGTGGCAGAGCTGGAACCAGAACTCACACATCCAAATTCAAAATTCGGACCACGCTGCCTCTAAAATAATCAAAGACCAGGGCAATCCTCTTCCAAGACAAAGCTTTATACAGGTCAACCAAGGAACTTTCATGTAGGGCCCTATCAAATTCACAGTCATAGGATTTTAAAAAGAATGATTTTCATTATTTTCATCTATTAAAACTTGAAATTTCATAGCTTTGAAATTCTAAGGGGTCCTGCCCCATAAAGGAGTTGGGGGAAGAAGGGGTTACAAGGTTGAGGTAGCACTACCATCAGACATGGGTGGCTGGAGAGTGGCGGCTGCTGGCTGGGACCCCCTCTCCGAAGGCAGAACTAAACAGATATAAGGATGGCATGGGATAGTATTGCCACCCTTACATATACACTGTTGCTTGCAGGGTGCCGCCTGGCAGAGCAGCTAATCAATAGTTGCCACCCTCTGGCTGCCCTGCTCTGAAGGAAGCACAGAAGAAAGGGTGACAACGCCACAAGCCCCCTAAAACAACTCTGTGACCCCCTACAACTGCCTTTTGGGGCAGGACTCCCCATTTGAGAAATGCTGGTCTCCCCTGGGGAGGTCTGTAGAGCATAGGATAAAAGTACACAACAGACCAGATTTCACAGGCAATGAAGGATCAGATTTCATGGTCTCTGATGTGTTTTACACACACACAGAATCATAGAATCCTAGGGCTGGAAGAGACCTCAGGAGGTCATTGAGTCCAGCCCCTTGCCCAAAGCAGGCTCAACCCTAACTAAATCATCCCAGACAGGACTTTGTCAAGTTGGGATTCAAAAACCTCTAGGGATGGAGATTCCACAACCTCTGTAGGTAACACATTCCAGTGCTGCGCCACCCTCCTAGTGAAACAGTTTTTCCTAACATCCAACCTACACCTCCCCCTCTGTAACTTGAGACCATTGCTCCTTGTTCTGCCACCCATCACTACTGAGAGCAGCCTCTCTCTGTCCTCTTTAGAGCTCCCCTTCAGGAAGTTGAAGGCTCCTATCAAATTGCCCCTCACTCTTCACATACTCCACCACAAACTGCTTGGTAGCTTGTTTGTTTGTTTTTTTCCACTACTGGGCGGCCATGAGAGATGATGTTGCTTGACATTTCAAACCCTGGATTCTTTCCAGCTCTGAAGTTTGTCCCTCCACCCTAACAAAACATAGTCCCCTCCACGTGCCTCTCTCTGCACTGTGTTATTAATGCACATCTCTGCTTTAGTGACCAGTGGATTCCTGAAAAACCACTTTCCTGGTGTTTCAGTTCTTTACGGGAAAGTGCAACTGATGCAGAAAGAGAATCAGGCAACTACGGCAGGAGCGTTTCTTTTTAAAGTCATTAGTGAGCAGCTTGAAAAGTTTGCTTAGATTAGTAGAGGTTTTGCAGCTGAGAAGTAGCTTCTGATCCAGGAGCCATATCCCTAGTCTGCTTGGTCTGAAACTGCTGAATATTTGCTCACTGCCTCCCCGCACATCCATTTTTCCTGTGCAGCTCTCACGTGTCTTTTAATAGGTGAGATTTGTAACCCATGGAGAGCAATTTACTCTCCTGTTTATGCCAGCATTAAAATTCAAATAGACAAGACACTTTCAGAAGAGACTTGGTATAATTATGAGATTTCTTTTCCCTCTCCAGTATGCAGCAATGCTATAATAATGCCTATTACTTTTAATAGTGAGCTGTTGAACAATAATTGTGCAAGTTTCCCGTTTCTAAAAGTACTTTCGGCTGACATAATGCATCAATTTAAAGATCTCACTGTGCTGGGATTCAGAAAATAACAAGGGAAAAGAAAACATGTTCTACAATGACATTTTACTGCTTGTTACATCTAGCGAAGCAATGATGGTGAGAAATTTTGGATAACATGAATGATGATTAGTATTGTACATACAGCTTAGTCTTTCCTTTTTGCAGGACCTGAATGGTCACTCAGCAACTGATTCAAATCAGGACTAACCTAATTGATTTGCTCACTGTAGAAAATACATGAAAGCTGGTTCTTTTTTTGTTTTGTTTTGTTTTAAGTCAAAGCGTTCTTTTCACCCCTCCAATGTGGCCCTTTTTCAAAAATATTTTCTTTTGCAAAAAGCCACATTTTGAAATTTATTGTGACATTTCAATGGAAGATTTTTGTTAAATATTGGTAAATGGGTATTAAGGTTGTTACTGAAAACTGGGGTTTCAAGACACAAAAATTGTATAACAAATTGGATATTTTCAATAAAACTGATTTTAAAAAAATCATGACCCTTTTAGGAAAAAATAAGTTCATTTTGAACCTGGCAAAAGAGAAACAGTTTCAAAAATTCAAAAAATAAATTCCACCCCCCGCTTCTTCCACCACCTCTACAAAAGGCCAGCTGGTTTTCCACTACATCTCTAATTGTGCAAATGTAACCCACACACCTTCTGTGTGTGATTTACTGTCTCAGACAGTAGCACTGAGATCACTCACAGAAAGAATAACCAGCCCATTCTATGGCCTTAGCTCAGTGTTTCCCAATTTTATTTGGCCACGGAACCCTTTTAAACTCAAAGTAATTTTGCAGAACTCCTAATAACAGTCTTATATATAGACCTGAAAATGTAGACCATGAATAAGTAAGGATAATAATAAATGAATGCTAAACCAGGTAGACAATCCATACCCCCATCCCCAGGCTTAATCCCTTTCAGCCCCAAACCTGCCTCCCACATCCCCAGGATCAACCCACCTCATCCCCAAACCAACCCCTGGGACTAAGCCATCCACCCAAAGAGGACCCCAGCCTGCCTGAACAAACTCTGCCCAAGTTAGCTCCTCCTGTTACCTCACCCAACATAGTGGATGAACCTACCTGAGCCACTGCTGCTCCTCTCACTCTAGTCCCAACGGCCTGATTTCATTGGCCTATCTATGGCAACACGAGAGGCCAGTCGCAGCCAATGAGAGGCAAGGATGATGCAGGAACCACAGGACCCATCTGTCTCCCCTTCTGTATAGCCATTGGGTCCCCTTACCACACCCCCATTGTGTACACGCTGGCTACTTTGCGAGTGAGGGGCTCCCTGCGGCTTCCTGCCTTGCCAGTGCTGAAATAATGGAATTAAATTCAGTTGGTTTAACAGCTGGATCCCTCCCACCGCCCTGCCGGCTGTTAAGCTAATTAAATTTAGTTCTACTGTTTCAGAGGTGGCAGGGCAGGGAGCCACAGAGGAATTAGCAGCAGCAGCGTCCAGAGCTGCAAATGACTCCTTAAAGAGCCACAGGTTGCCTACCCCCATCACAACTGATTTATATTTGTCATGGTTAAATTTTTAAATACAAGAAATTACATGACTAATCGGGGCACATTCTCCTGTTCCTCAACTAACTTCATATACGCCATCATGTGCCAGCAATGCCCCCACACTATGTGTATTGGGCAGACTGCAAACACTCTTCACCAAAGAATGAACGGACGTAGAGCAGACATCAAAAATCTCCAAATATACAAACCTGTCAGCCAGCACTTTAATGGAGTGGACCATTCTGCTGAAGACATGAGAGTTTGTTTTTCTGGAACAAAGAGACTTTAACAACCGTCTACAGCAGGGATTCCCAACCTATGGGTCAGAACCCAAACATGGGTCATGATTAGATTTTCTAAGAGTCACTAGCTAGGCTCTAAAGGAGTCATTTGCAGCCACTCAACTCTTCCTGGCTCCCAGTCCCTGCCCTGCAGTGCTGAAATGGAACTCAGTTTAATAGGTTTAACAGCCAGCAGGAGGAATCCCTCCCTGAAACCAATTAAATTCAGTCCCATTTAAAATTACGCTGCAGGCAGGCACAACCCACTCGCTGGCTAAGCTGACATTACACAGAGACACTTATCATGGCAAACACAAATAAAATTGTTTTCAATAGAATTCATAAATGCTTAAATATTAATATTTTTAAAAAATCATAAAATGTTATTGTAATGGAATTTTCTCACGGAACCCTTATTTTCACTATGCATCACCCATAGGCACCTGGCTTTTAGCTCACGTGATAACAGTCTGATGTTTTCAGCTCCAGAGGTCCCAGGTTTTATATCACCAGTTATCAGCAGAGCAAATGGGGAACGCCTCCTATCTAAAGGAAAAATTCAAAGCAAGGGGTCTAATAGCAGTCAGAAAGCTGGGAACTCCTGGGAGAAAGCAGCTGAATTCCCACATTTCAGTGATCCATGTACTTGGGTGAAAGGCAGCGCTACCTGGAGCCTGCATGCTGTATATCTGAGCTAGTTCTATCTTGCTCGTGTTTTGTTCTGACCCAGGGACATAACTGGTATCATGATCCTCTTTTGGATATCAATTGTTTTCGTGCTTAAGGGTTACCATCACATTTCCTTTGAAAGGGTTCCTTTCTATCCACCACTGACTTCTTGTGGTTCAGTGGAGCCCAAACTTCTGATTATGTAATGGGCATAGAGGGAATGTTTTACCTGCAACCCAGATATGGGCTAGCAATAATCCAGTTGCTTTACCACAGCTATTTAAACTTTCAAGATATGGACACAGCATCTGTATGGCTGGGAATTCTACCCTTTAACCCCTATGTTCACACAGGATTTTATGAGAGTATGTATGTGTATACTGGATATGCACTCACAGAAGCACAAAATACTTTGCTCAGTTAATACTATTTTAGAGATGGATCTGTGGATCTTTATTATATGGGCAGTGTAAGGAGCAACAAAAATGTTTAGGGTTTGGAAAGGGTGCCATATGATGAGAGTTTAAAAACACTGGGACTTTTCATCTTAGAAGAAGAGGAGACTAATGGGGAATATGATCAAGGTCTATAAAATCATGACTGTGATGGAAAAAACTGAATAAGGAAAAGTTATTTATTTATTCCCAGAACACAAGAACTAAGGGTCACCAAATGAAATTAATAGATAGCAGGTTTGAAAAAACAGAAGGAAGTATTTCTTCATGCAACCCTCAGTCAACCTGTGGAACTCCTTGCCAGAGGATGTTGTGAAGATTTTAACAGGGTTCAGAAAGAAATAGATACATTCCTGGAGGATAGCTCCATCAATGGCTATTAGGTAGAAATAGTGTCCCTAGCCTCTGTCAGAAGCTGGGAATGTGTGATGGGACAGATCACTTGAAGATTACCTGTTCTGTTCATTCCTTCAGGAATATCCCACAGTAGCCAATGCCAGAAGACAGGATACTGAGCTAGATGGACCTTTGGGTCTGCCCAGTATGGCCATTCTTATATTCAAAACAATACATAAGAATCTATTTCTCTTCTTGTAACCATGCCTCATAGTGTGTTGTTTGATTCTCGCTGGGCCACTGCTCCATGCAGGAGACCTTCTTAGAGAAGGACATTAAAAGCTGGGTGCTTGGCGACTATGTCCAAACTCACTACCCCATCTGATTCTGTCTTCCTGGGGGTATGAGCTCCATTTCTGTCAAAGGTACTCACCTCTGATTGTCCCTGTAAAGGGATTCACTTACCCTAGGAGTACCTCCTCATGGCCTGGTGTGGGAACTAGCTTTTGCCCAATCTGGCACAAGCTCCATCTGTTACTCGTGCTATGACCTCTCTCATCATTCAGAGTCTTTGTAATTTGGCTCTCCGGCCTGGCGTTATGTAGTCCCCCTCTCCCTGAAGGACAAAGTCCTACTAGACGAGCTATCTGGATGCCTTGTCAGGCACTGTGTGGCTCCAACATTTGGCTCTGTGCCATTTTGCCAGCAGCTGGTAGGAGAACACAGGCCCTTTATCTATAGTGGATTCCAGCCTAGAGATGATATAACTAGCAGAAAAGTCTGAACAATCCCACTCCTTAGTGCTGCTCCTGTAGGCTTCCTCCCTCCTACTCACCCTCTCTAGGACAGCCTTCCCCACAACTTCTCTGGGATAGGGTTTATTCATCCCCTAGGTTCCCGCCTCACCATCTCTCTGTTCCTGGAAGGCAACTGCAGCCTGCTTCCTTCTCAGGGTTTAAATTCAGCCAGAGCCAGCTGGAGCAGAGCTCCAGTAAATCTTTTCTACCCTCTGGAGTTTTTATATTATGAAACGGGGAAGGACAGGGGCGCTGCGAAATATTCCATAAAAATTTAAGTCCTGTTCCTTCCCTCTAGCCTTCTTCTGCTCTCAACTTCCTGGATTTATATAAGCCAGCCTGTTCCTTAAGGACTGTAAATAATGCAAAGGTTATTAGCAAAGAAAATTAAATCATAAGTAAATGGTATCAAATCCTAGCAAGTCAGTCTCTCTTGCTGCTTGCAGCCTTGTGATCCAAAGGAAGAAAGTTAATATCCTTAGGGTCTGGACATTCGGTCTCCTAGGGTGGGATTCACAGAGGTGTTTAGGTATCTAGCTCCCATTGATTTCAACGGGAATTACGCAGGTAGGTATTTTCATGAATCCTGCCATTCTGATCAGCTGTGGTTCCCCCCACCACATCTCATGCTTAATCTCAGAGCCCCATTGTCTGCAGAGGCTTATACTGCCAGCTCACCATTGAGATCAATGACTTCAGGGGACAGGCAGGATTTCAGGTGTAAAAGCTCGTATTACTATTCTTACCATAAAAACCCAGCTAGTAGTCTGGTGGCACCTTAAAGGCTAACAATGTGATTAGGGCATAAGCTTTCATGAGTTGCAATTCACTTCATGAGGTGCATCTCTCTTCCCAAAGACCGTGTCTACACTAGTGTCCCCCTTTTGCAAGGGGGATGCTAATGAGACACTTCGGGATATGCTAATGAGGCACTGCAATGAATATGCAGCACCTCATTAGCATAATGTCAGCTTCAGCACTTTCAAAACTATTTGGTTATAGGAATAAGGGGATTTTGACATCTGCAGGGTCCTTTCGAAAAGGACCCCGCGTAGACGAGCCATGTGCAATTGCATGCGGCACTTTCAAAGAGCCATGGCCTCCATCATGCTAATGAGGTGCTGTATATCCATTGCAGCATCTCATTATCATATCCTGATGTGTCTCATTAGCATCCTCCTTTCGAAAAAGGGGGTGCTAGTATAGACATAGCCAAAGTGTATCTGATGGAAGTTGGCTGCAACTCACAAAAGCTTCTGCCCTAATAAAATTGTTAGCTCTTAAGGTGCCACCAGACTCCTTGTTGTTTTTGCTGAGGCAGACTAACACGTTTACCCCTGAAACCTCTCACCAGGAGGTCATTCTGGCTACATCTACACTACAGAGTTATTTCAAAATAAGATATTTCAAAACTGCAATTTTGAAATAACACAGCCCACATAAAATGAGTTTTGAAATAGCCCCCAACTATTTTGAAATAGCCTGCCAGACACATAGTACCTATTTCAGAATAGTGCCATTGGGCGCCATTACAGCTTATTTCAATATAATGCTATTCTGTCTTCATAGCACTTAGGTCAAAATAGCTAGTTCAAAATAGGCGTTAATCCTCCTGCAATGAGGATTGCTGAATTTCAAAATAACATACCTGCTATTTTGAATTTATTTCAAAACAGTGCGTGTG
The DNA here is from genome assembly GCF_033958435.1 of Carettochelys insculpta. Lineage (NCBI taxonomy): Eukaryota > Metazoa > Chordata > Testudines > Carettochelyidae > Carettochelys > Carettochelys insculpta. Next base: position 125,066,830 of record NC_134140.1, on the reverse strand, counting down.
TAGTATAGATGCTCACAAAGTTATTTTGAAATAATTCTGTCGTGTAGGTGTAGCCTTTGTTCAATACTGCCCTACAATGTGTGAGGTACTTTACAAAACTGTGCAAGCAGGACACGTAGGAGAGCTTAACTCTACTAGTCACTTAACCTCCCTATAGGTCAACTTACCTATCATTAAATTGGGGACAATATGTATTTAACCTGGAGTGCTGGTGAGAGCAAACAATAAGCTCAGGGAGGTAGTTATGTTATTCTGTATCTTCAAAAAACAAAAAAAGCCAACCTGTAGCACCTTAAAGACTAACAATATTATTTATTAGGTGATGAGCTTTCGTGGGTCAGAAGTGGGTCTTTCCCACTCATCACTTAACAAATTAGCCTTTAAGGTGCTACAGGACTGCTTTTTTGTTTTGTACAATCAGCTGTAAGGCATTTTGAAATCCTTACATGAGTAGCATTATACAAATAAAATTGTTAGACTAAAGCATGACAGGATTGCTTACTTTGTTTTGTGATTAAATGAGCAAGCAAAGAAGAGTTAGATAAGATAACATGCAGAAGACAGTATCGGAGGGGTAGCCATGTTAGTCTGGATCTGTAACAGCAACGAAGGGTCCTGTGGCACCTTACAGACTAACATAACTAACTAACTAACTTTTCTGTTAGTCTATAAGGTGCCACAGGACCCTTCGTTGCTGATGCAGAAGATAATGTGCAGAGAACTGATTTTATTTCAACCATTTCTCTCTCTGTTGTGCTACATAAATAAATAACACTCTGTTTTCAACAAAATCATTCTCTGTCATTGCTCTGTCACTCTGCTTATCTGTCCTGAAATCTGCTGCAGTTGGCTCTGCTGAGGACAGCAACAGGTGTGCTGTGACCTGAGGACGAAGTCTACATGTGGGATGAAGCACAGGATTCTACACGGAGACAAGAGGGGAGGGAGCTTGTCACTTGGAAGGTGTGCTCACAGAGAGACCGGGTGAGGGGTAAAAGGTACAGCTCACTTTGAGCTGTAACACTAACCCGTAAGAAGATATTAATGTACCTGCCCATGTTGATTGTGCACAGTCACCAATGGTTAGCTCTTACTTTGACAATGTTTGTGATAATGTTTGTTTTTATTGCAGCGGGCAGCCTGTGTCATTACAGGGAGGTTTTTATCTTCATCTTTGAGCCCTTAGTCTGCACTTGTTCAACCTTCCAACATTGTTTCCCATTTCTGGTGAATGAAAGAAGAAAGGAAAATTAAAATGAACCCACTGCACATTAAAACTGGAATGTGCTACATCACTATCCTGAGAGCATATTGCTTCTTAAGCCTTGTTTAAAAGTTACGGAAATTCTGTTAGCAGCCTGCAGGATGTGAAGATCTTGTATGGATGTGAGACCCGGCATGTTAAAAAGTCTTCAAATCACAAGCTACAAACATTCATAAACAGATATTTGAGGTACATCCCTTGCATCAAATGGCAAGCCTTTGTCACAAATGAGGAGCTTTGAACAGAACAGGACAAGAACCATTTGACTTTTAAACCAAGAGAAGAAAGTGGGGATGGCTAGGCCACACTTGCAGAAAACCATCATCCAGCATAGTCTGTCAAGCTTTCACATGGAACCCTCAAGGAAAACACCAACAACAATGACCTCGGACAATGTGGAGAAGATTTACTGAGACTGAAGGGCAACAACTGGGATGCTTCTGGGGTCAGCTAGGAGTTTTGTACCAAGACAGAGTGAAGTGGAGAGGACTTGTAGATGACCTATGCTCCACCCAGAATACAAGGGTTTAAGTCAGTAAGTTAACCTGTATAAGCAGGAAAAACGAGGTTTGAGACTTAAATTCCAAGAACTCATTGAAATGGATTAGTATATATTAAATACGTACCACATGTAATATCCTTCTCCAGACCTGCCAACCTAAGGCTCTGTTTTAGGCTATATGTCCTCCATTTTTCTTAACTCAGCTAACCTGATAGCCAAGAGATACCATCAGCTGGGATGGCTGAACAGAGTTGATGATTGCTATTTTAAGCTCAGACTACTGGAGACATTTTGTCAATTTTTCACACATCTGACATGCACAGGCTTTAGTACAAATCAATCAGATGGGTCAAGATGATAGCCTACACATTTCAGAGTACTGTCATGTTTAGGATTCTAGGCATGAATTTATCAGAATGTCCATGATCACATTTTAAAAATGGGCTTTAAAGATTTCTGATGTGCTTTGAGATGACCATGAATCTGCTAGCATTGAAGAAATGATCCAAGAGGGTGACTGAATGAGGGAAAGGAGTTCAAATTTATCACTATTTGTACACAAATTTGTCCCCGTGCCTCTCTAAAGATGGCTGTTTCCTGATGACTATTGCACAAATGAAACAATTATATGAACTTATTCATTTCTAGTACAAAAAAAAGCTGAATATTAAAATCTGTAGGGTCAAATATTTTAAATCTGATATGATCAAAATCCTTATTTCAGCAAATGAAAAACTGCTTTCAATAAATCTCAGGTCTTTTCTATCCCATAAAGATTGTTTTGCTTCAAAATCTCTCTACAAAGATTCTGAGAGGAGAAAAACACACAGAAGACATTCCTTTGACCTGCTCAGAGTACGGTCTCTGAAACAAATATACATGATTGGATTTGGAGCTGCATGACATAAGGGAAAACAGAGTGCAGGAACAGTTCCTGGATAATGCATTAACTGTTCTTCTGCAATAAGAACTGGGTATCTGAGGAGCATCTACTGGGCTATAAAACCTTTCATCTTGAAAGTCATCAGTCTGAATCCATCCTGCATTCCTTTTTTGTGACATTTTGGTGATAATGGCATGGGCAGCAAGTGTAATAAGCAGGGCAAGGTAGGGCCCTGCCACACTGCCAGCCTGGCTCTGCCCACCCTCCAGCTCCAGTCCCTGCCCCTCTTTTATGTGCTTGCCTGGATTCTCTAGGATTCAACCACACTGAGGGTGAGGCAGTGCTATCAAGCTCTCTGGTGGCTGGATGCCACCTACCTGTCCCCCCATGCTCTGGCCAGGGAAGGTTGGGGCCATGCATTCCCACTCCTCATCCCACCTGTCCTGCTGGAGGAGGGATGCTGAAAAAAAATCAAAACTGCCTAAATTAAGGACTAGTGAAAGAACACCTACTTTATTTGAGTAGATGGGATTCTTGAAACTTTGCAACTAAACATGTAGTTTGGCTATGTCTACACTCGTACTTGATAGACAAACCTTCTGTTCATGAGTGCTAACCTCTTCCTCCCCAGGAATGACACAGTTCGGGCACAGCAAATGAAAGTGTGAACACAGTTCTGTCGGCAGGAGCACTCTGCTGCAGATAAGCCAAACCTCCTCCATGGGGGTGGAAATATTTTGTCTGCAGACGTGCAAACAAACACTGTTCACACACGCTGACTGCTAGCGACGGGGCCCAACCAGACTCAACTTCTGACTGAACATTATCCTCCCTGGGTGGCGGAGGGGTTTGTTTGCTAAGCATTTGATCTACAAAAATCTGCAGGAGAACACTTCAAACTCCCTGGATACTCAGGCTACATCTACACCAGCCCAAATCTTCGAAATGGCCATGCAAATGGCCATTTCGAAGATTACTAATGAAGTCTGAAATGCATATTCAGTGCCTCATTAGCATGCTGCCGGCGACAGCTCTTTGAAATTGCCACTTTTCGCTGCTGCGTGGCTCATCCAGACTGGGCTCCTTTTCAACAGGACCCCACCAACTTCGAAATCCTCTTATTCCTATCTGCTATCCTTATTCCTACCTGCAAGTTGTCAATCCCCATCTCTGTTAGTCTGTATCTTCAAAAACAACAAGAAGCCCTGTGGCACCTTATAGACTAACATGTATTTTGGAGCATAAGCTTTCATGGGCAAAGACCTCCTTCATCAGATGCATGAGTGGGGGGTGTGGGGAGGTCTATCTGCTGATAGGAATAAGGGGATTTCGAAGTTGGTGGGGTCCTTTCGAAAAGGATCCCTGTCTGGACAAGCTGCGGGGCAGTGAAAAGTGGCAATTTTGACACGGCCTCAGTAACAGATTTAAAAGTAGCAGTCCTACAACAAAAAAAACTTCAAATATAAACTCCAAAGAGAAACTACTGATCTGCAATTCATTTACAAATTTGACACCATCAACCAAGGACTGAACAGAGACTGGGAGTGGTTGGCCAATTACACAAGCAGTTTTTCTGCTCTTGATGTTCACAACTCCACATTAACTGCTGACAATGGGCCATATCCTCTGTGACTGAACAGACCTTGTCAACTCTGTCCTTCCTCTTCACTGAGACTCCCTCTTTAAACCCTCCTCTGGACCTCCCCCTGCCCCCCAATCATGCATCTGATGAAGCAGGTCTTTGCCCACAAAAGCTTATGCTCCAAAATATCTGTTAGTCTATAGGTGCCACAGGACTTCTTGTTGTTTTTGGAGACACAGACTAACTTGGCTACCCCTCTGACATTTGATCTCTGTGTTTTGGGTTAGGTGAGCATTTGTGAGGGGAGAACGTGGATTGTCACAAAGCCATTTTGATACTCAAAGAGCATTGCTCATTATCTGGTTACTTTTGTTATAGCTGATGTTTTTATATATTGAAGATACAATTAAAAAGACAGGTTGAGCTCACAGAGATGGGGATTGACAACTTGCTCTCTGTTTATGCAGGCATTCTCCTCTCCCTGACTTATTAAATTGAGTCAAAGGAGATTCTAGACCACAGGAGAGCTGAAATACCAACACTAAACCTTTGATCCTATTTGAGGACAATCTTCCTTGAATGTACATCTTATGAGAAAGTTAATCTAAAAACTTCAGAGAAAATCAGTGTTGCTATGTTATCTGTGCTACCAATGCTTTGCAATGTTAAAACCCTGATAAAGGGTAAAATGCTACCGTTCTCTAGCCCTACCCCACAAGAGGCCCACGCTAATTTACACAAACTAAGGGCCCAATCTTGATCGACCTTATTCCATTAATTTAACAAAATGGATTTTACCCACAAAAGCTTATGACCAAATAAACGTTAGGCTATGTCTACACAAGAGGCTTTTCCCAGCAAAACTGGGCTTTTGTCAGGAAAAACTGCAGATTGTCTACATGCAAAATTAGCTTTTTTGACAAAACCCAGCACATCCACCAACAGCATTGGGCCTCTGCCTGTTCAGTTAAAACATCTCTGTTGACTGTGTTCTGTCAACAAAACAGCCATGTAGATGCTCTGGGGCCCTTTTGTTGACAGACAGGGCTTCTAGTTCACTGGGCAACCCTGTCTGCATCGATGTTGAGAGAAGACAGATATTGGGGCCATAAAACCACCTGAATAAAACCAGAGGCTTTAGAAGGCAGTAGTTTCACAAAGAAGCTTCAAACAGGTAAGGATGAAATGTTGTACGTGGTATATTATTTATAACTTAGACTATTTACTTGTTTATTGACAACATGAATCTCTCTGCTTTGCTCCCTGCCCCGCATTGCTTCTTGTCCTCTGCTTAAAGGCCAAGGAAATAATTTTTTTCTCCTTCTCCTTGTAACAGTCTCAGCACTTGTAAACTGCTATCATCTCCCCTCTCAGTCTTTTCTGTCCTAAACTAAACAAGCCAAATTCGTTCAGTCTTCCCTCATAGCTCATGTTCTCCAGACCTTTAATCTTTCTTGTTAATCTTCTCTGGACCTTCTCCAATTTCTCCACATCTTTCTCCAAATGTGATGCCCAGAACTGGACACGATACTCCAACTGAGGCCTAATCAGCACAGAATAGATGGTAAGAATGACTTCTCGTGTCTTGCTCACAATACTCCTGTTAATGCATCCCAGAATCATGTTTGCTTTTTTTTGCAACAGTGTCACACTGTTGACAAATAAATGAATGAATAAATAAATAAATAATCCTTCTTTTGTGCGCATGAGTTCTTGAGGGCAAGGAGTTGTCTCTTATGCTGTGTTACCCACAGAGCCTAACACAACGGGGCCCAGATCATAACTGTGCCTTGTAGCGAGGTGCCATGGGCTTCCCCAGATTCAGAGGTGGTGGAGGCTGCTCAGAGGCCCTGGTGGGCGGGCCCTGAGCCGGAACACCAGCACCCCACCCCTCGGAGGGCAGTGCCTAGAGCCAGAAGAACCGGGGCGGGGCTTGATCCCATTAAATGCTGGGCCGCCATGCTGGGAGGAGGCCACTGACCAGGCTCCTGGGCGCCAGGGGCGGGGGACATGCCGCCGCCCAGCCTGTTGGCCAGAGCTACCCCCCACCCACCCAGCCCAGCCTGGGCAGCCACAGATAAGGATGCCACAGGGATACTACCCGGACTTCCCGGACCTACCAGGGTCTTCACGCCAGTGGAGGGCCCCCTCCCCCAAAACCCAGCCAGGACCAGAGAGACTGCCTGGGGCTAGCTACCCGGGGGCCCCAAAAGCACACGATCCTGGAGTTCAGCTGGACGCCTGCAGCGCAGAGGCCTCCGACTGCCTTGAGCCCACAGTCCTGCCACCGCTGGACTACCCCAACCACATCGAGATGTCCAACTGGCCGGAGCCACCGAGGGCAGACTACCCAGGTGAGACCTACTAGCTGGGACCGGCCAACCAGGCCAACTGGGACCCCGCATGGGTGGAGGTAGGGCAGGAAGTGGCCCGGGGAACACTGCCCCTGAGCCAATGGCGGTGTGTTGCAGTCTGGATCCCCACTGCCAAGCTCAGGTGTGAGCGATCCATAGGGCCCCGGGCAGGGTCACAGTGGAGTGGGAGGGCATGCGACCCCCCTACCACCTCCCTGGCGGGGTAACCCCTCACCTCTCTAAAGCCAACCCCAGTTAGGGGAAAGCATTGTGACTGCTGCTCCGCCCTGAACTAAGGGCTGGGCTTCCCAAACTGTGTGTTTAACTGCTGCCCTGCCCTGAGTGAAGGGCAGGCCTCTAACTGTTTGGCTGACGGCAGCCCCGCCCCAGACTGCAGCTGGGGCTCTCCAGCTGCTGGACGACCGCCAGCCGGCCCTTAAATGGGACAAAGTCCTGGGCCAGCTAGACCCGGAGGGCGAGCTGTGTTGGCCCACGCCACCCAGAGGGGGCACTGCCATAGCCCAGGGCCCTACAGCCCATATGCACAAATATAAAATAAATAAAGCCTTTGGAGAAATCACTGTGAAGCTAGTGCAGAAGCTAATGGGTGGCAGGAAGAGGAACTGAAAGGAAAACCACTTCTCTGATAAATATATGGATTGCAGGGAACATAACGAAGTGAAACTTATGACAAAGTGGCAAGTTTTCCTTCCCACAAACAGACGTGATTTCTTCTGTACCATATGGTACAGAGGGGGTTTCTTGGAAAGCCATGTACAGGAGGAATATTCTTGCTCTCTAAGCATTACGGCTACAGCAGTAAGTCTTTGCACATTCTGCCTCTGCACAATATCACCCAAACTTCTTTTTGGAGAGAATGTTAAGCAGATCTATAAGTTAAGGATTTCTCAAGACAAGGCCCTAAGAACATGGTAATTCATACAGAGCAGTCAACCTCACTCATTTAAAAGTCAGGCTGCCCAAAATCACAAGGCTGATTTAAAATTAATGACATTTTCACAGTGATAAAATTTGGAGTTCTCTGTATTTGCTTTTTTGCCAGGCGTGCACGTACTACAGTTCGGAAACCCATAGGTTAGACTGTATTACACGGCAGTTTTTTAAACAGCACAGCTCTTGTCCAAAAAACCATTTTTAACTCATAAGGGCTACATCTACACGTGAAGCCAACATCGAAATAGCTTATTTCAATGTAGCAACATCGAAATAGGCTATTTCGATGAATAACGTCTACACGTCCTCCAGGGCTGGCAACGTCGATGTTCAACTTCGACGTTGCGCGGCACCACATCGAAATAGGCGCTGCGAGGGTACGTCTACACGCCAAAGTAGCACACATCGAAATAAGGGTGCCAGGCACAGCTGCAGACAGGGTCACAGGGCGGACTCAACAGCAAGCTGCTCCCTTAAAGGGCCCCTCCCAGACACAGTTGCACTAAACAACACAAGATACACAGAGCCGACAACTGGTTGCAGACCCTGTGCATGCAGCATGGATCCCCAGCTGCCGCAGCAGCAGCCAGAAGCCCTGGGCTAAGGGCTGCTGCCCACGGTGACCATAGAGCCCCGCAGGGGCTGGAGAGAGAGCATCTCTCAACCCCCCAGCTGATGGCCGCCATGGAGGACCCGGCAATTTCGACATTGCGGGACGCGGATCGTCTACACGGTCCCTACTTCGACGTTGAACGTCGAAGTAGGGCGCTATTCCGATCCCCTCATGAGGGTAGTGACTTCGACGTCTCGCCGCCTAACGTCGAAGTTAACTTCGAAATAGCGCCCGACGCGTGTAGCCGCGACGGGCGCTATTTCGAAGTTAGTGCCGCTACTTCGAAGTAGCATGCACGTGTAGACACAGCTAAGGAGAGCTGTTGGTTTGTTCACTTCATATTGATTTCAAAAAGCAGAAGTTGTCTTTCTTCTTGGTAGAAATATTGGTTTTATTTTTAAAGAACCAGTAAAATTTCAAAGGAATTTTTAATGCTTTTCTGAATATACAAGGCATACAAGGACACTAAGCAAGGAAGTCTTAGCAGACACCTTTCAAATGAACTACATGCTAGAGATTTTTTTCTTTACATAGGAAATTGGGGTTCACTTCTCATTTGAAGGAAAGTATTTATGGGCAGCTGATCAAACTGTTTCATTACCATCAAAGATTATATTAGTTGTAATCAAATGCATATTTTAACTATTTATATACTCTGACTAAAATGATTCTAGTATTTGGCAATGATGCATCTGAAATGTCATCCCACGCTTAGGCTCATTATAACAATTTGCAACACATGACCTTGGCACATGATAGAGTTTTTATTGTGAAGTTAAGGTAGAGGAGACTTGCTTTTGCTCTGACCTACAAAAAGGTAAATCAGGAGCAATTCCACTGAAGCCAGTGGCATCCCATCAGTACAAATGCAGTGTAAGTAAAACAATACGGAGGCTCATAGTTTGGGTACTCAGAGCAGCCCCAAAAAAGATACACCTATCCAAATTCAGTTCATGGATCAAAAAGGTGAGTCTTGGTTATAGAGATGCTGAAAAATGGGGACAGTTCATACTGCAGCTGTACAATTTGTTATCCAGTATTGTTGTGGTCTCCATTCATATCACACTAAAGCAGGGATTCCCAGCCCCTGTGGGTCAGGACCCAAATATAGATCACCTTTAGATTTTCTAAGGGTTGCTGGCTGGGCGGCTCCAAGCCACATGTGGCTTTCTAAGGGGCCATTTGCGACCACTGCAGGAGGGATCTGGCTGAAACCAACCAAATTGAGTCCCATTTCAGTGCAGCAGGGCAGGGACCTGCCTGCACTACAGGTGGGGGAAGGCAGTGGCAGTGGCCCAGTGAAGGAGCAGCTGGGGGCTCAGGTGAGGCTGTGGGGGGCAGTTGGGAGCTGCATGGGTTTTAAGCCTGGGGGCAGGGGCATGAGTCAAGATTTATTTAAAAAAAAAAAATGTTCCCAGGTGAGAACCTCCCCTGGCCCTGTTTTGAATTGCCCGAGGTCGCAAAGTCTTAATGAACTGTCAAAATGAGTCGCCATCTCAAAAAGGTTGGGAGCCACTGCACTAAAGTCTCAGTAGAAATGGAACAAAAACAGGTCATTAGAGGCCACATCTACTATGGTCATTAGTGGCTGATTTAGAGTTCCTGAATGCATTTCCACTGAGCAGCTGAGGTCATTTGAAGCCAGCTTTTCCCATCGTGGGTTTCAATGCTCAAAAATGGACCATTAAGCAAGTTTCTCCAGATGCCAGGTAGAGTTCAAATTCCCTTGGATGTGCTCCTCCAGGTTAGCAGACTTACATACATACAATTTATAATGCGCCATCACCAGACAAACAGACTTTGTTTATTTGCACCCATGAGATGAATGTCAATCCCATGCTTCTCATGAAGGATTATTTTGGGAAGAAATATGCAGGTGACTCTCAGTAAGTGCAGGGGAAATTCTGGCCTTATGATGCAGAGGTGCACAGCGAGTGTGGACAGAAGCGGCCAAGCCAAGGGTCTCTGAGCCATGATGAGCATAGTTCAGGGATACCAGGGAACATAGCAGGCCCACTGAGTGGCTCCCACCAGCAAACAGTGGCAGTGGGAACAACATGGAGTGCCATAGAGTTTAACCATCAAGCCCACTGCTTCAAGAGCTTCCAGAAGCTATTTTTTTAAAGGTGTTCAGATACATAAAGGTGTAGGACATTTGCAGAGCACCCAGGCACCTAACTCCCATTCAAAACTGAAAACCCCACTATATAACATTCTGCAGCTTTAGGTGCTAAAAACCTTAAAAATTCTGACTGTGGGTGCTTACCCCATCTTGTGCATGTCTCATGGCTGATCCTTTATTTGTCTTTTCCTTCCAGACCAGCAGTAGGGCACCACCCACCACCCTGTTTTAATGAGATCAAAAGGGATATCACTAGATTAGTGGAAGCCCAAAGTCAGTTAGAACCCACCTGCCTTGGGGTGACGGGGCTCCAGCTTTGGTCCTCCTTCCCAGGGTTGTGTGGCAAGTTTTGATGTCAGAAGGGGGTCCCAGAGCTTTGAAGTTTGAGAACTGCTGCCTTAGTGCACCACTGAGAATGGGAAGGCCAAAGTTTTAGCCTGTGGGAACTTACCTGTAAAGTATTGAGCAGTCTGGCATCACATCTCATAGAGCTAGAAAGGACCTCAGGGAGACATGGAGGCCAGTCCCCTGTCCTCTTGGCAGGATGAAGCACCATACCTCCACCCCCCTTTTATTTATTTATTTTTTAAAGATCTATTTACCCCAGATCCCTAAATGACCGCCTGAAGAATTGAGCTCACCACCCTGGGTTTAACAGGCCAATGCTCAAACGACTGAGCTGCCAAGAACGTACCATGGAGTCTTGCTTCTAAGGTGCTGCACATTCCCATTGCCTTCAGTGAGACTACTCATGTTTAAAGCTAAATGCATGCTTCAGTGGTCTGCTAGATCAGGTTTGGACTGCTCAGCAACTTCAAGAATGGGGCCTAGAGTGTACTTTGCCCAGTTACAGCTTCTTTCTGCGTGGACCTGGTTGAATGTAAACAACCCTCTACTATAATCACAAGTACGCCCAAAAAAGGTTAAGTTTTGGCCCCCATTATGGTATCCATCACTCAGAGATGGAAATTGGCCAATTTATGACATCCAAAACACACAATGAAATTCAGACAAAGATCCTGGAAATCTCTCTTGGTAGCTAGAGACAGCACAACCCCAGAGAACAGAGAGAAGGGTGATTGGGTAATTGCTCTATGCTGATTGCATATAACTCTCTGTGATTTTCTTTCTCATCTCCCTTCTGAGCTTCACTATTAATGACGCTTTTGTACATTCAGTGAAACCATTTGTTTTTATAAAAAATACCAGCCTGACATACAGGGACTGCAATCCTTGAGAGAGCAGTTTGCACTGTCACTCCCATGCAATGGAAGAACACACAGCAAGGACAGCTATTTTCAACTAAATTGTACAACTTTCAAAACAAAAGAGAACACTGGCACCCAAAGGGGTTAAGTCCTTACTGTCCCAGGCAAGTGAACTAGGAAAAAGGAGCTGGAAGGATCTTTCCATACCCCACAACACCTGCACCCAACCCAGCAGAATGGTGGTTTAGGTCTTGACTCAGTTCAGCCCTTAGGCACATGTGTAAATGCTCTGCTGAATAGGAACATACTTAACCTTAAAGTTAAGCCTATGCCTCAATGCTTTGCTGAATTTGGGCCTTAATGCTCAGCTGGTAGGTGTGGTCCTAGATAACAAAAGTAGGAGCGGATGGGTGCCTGTAAACATGTGCTTCTACTTCTTTGGGCCAGTGGTAGGGTAAGGAATGCTACAGAGTGGGTTGCTCACAGGCCTGGAGCCATTCTGTCCAGTTACTTATACAACTTTCTTCACCATGGCAGCCTCTGAGTCCTGCCTGTGGAAGCAGAGCAGCCCAGATAACCTCTGTTCAGCTGTCACAGCTGCTCAGTGCATTAGAGGGGCCACAAAAACAATTAACTCAATAATCTTAGAAACAGGAACTATATAGGATTCAAATGCTACAGATATCACAGGTCACTAAATCTCTTTGCACCTCAGTCCCCTACTCTGTAAAATGGGAATAAAAACCACTCACTTTTCTGCCATCCCTTGTACATCTTCTCTACTTGGATGCTAAGTGCTGCAGGTCAGGGAATTGTATGTACAGCACCTAGCACAATAGGGTCCTAAATCCTGATACATGCTTTAGTGCAGTTATAAAGTAATTAAGAAATAATTTTGTTAACCACTTGGTTTGCACACACAAAATGGAAAGGTAAGCTTACAGTATAACTATTCAGTGAGATGGGCAAGGAATCTAACCAGGGATATTTTTTAGAATAGTATCAAATTTACTTCACAAAAAATATGAAGCCAGGCACAACTCACTGGATTGTGGATTTAATTACAAAGCTGACTTTGAGGCCAGGTTCAATGAAATGTTTGCAAAAGGCTTTCCAGGGAACCTGAACCAAGGTCCAAGGGAATGTTGACCAAGCTTCAAGTGAACCTTGGAAGACTGATGGTTTTGGCTGGAAGCCATGAGAAATTTGATGGCCTCATACAGTTTAGACCACAAAATGGGTGAAATTCAGCACTTTCAGTAAGGTTTGGTTTGTGGGTTTGCAGTCGCTCAGAAGCAAAGCAAAATGCATGGGTTGTGCATACACAAAGCAAAAATATAGACTAAAGGTTTGCATCTAGCCCTGAGAAACGAAACCATCGAGTTTCACATACAGTGCTGATATTTTCTTTAAAGATTCTTGATTGGAAATTGCTCTCTCTCTTGCACTTTGCTTTTTAAAACTCTTCTCCCACTTTTGGTATGAATAATTTTTTAAAACACATATACTGCAAATACTGGGGCTTGCTGAAAAATTATAATGAAACTGACTTGAATTTGTGTGTAAAAACAGAAAAATAACAAACCTTTTTGTCACGTACTTGCAGAAAATGTCAACTGAAAAATGTAATGCAATGAACCTCCACAGATCATCTCATTACTGATAATCTATTACAGGAAAAAAATCCAACTGTATGGGATTTCTATTAATTGCAGATTAGATTCAAGACACATGCAAAATAAGGGGATCACAAAGAAGTGCTCTGCTTTAGAAAGTGCAGTGACAGCCTTTACACGTGCCAACTTTTAGCACCAAGGCTGTGTCGAAACAGACTTGTTAAAAGCTTTGTAGTGTAGACACACCCTCAGTCAGACTGGAAGAAGCCAGATATTCCCTCACCTAAGGAACCAGTACATGAACAGGATTCCTGACTGACTGTAGAACTTCATGTGTTTCAGCAAGGCCATATTAAAATCTGTCAGTTAGAGAGACAGGCTTCAACTAATACCTTAGATCCAAACACCACCAGATTTTGGCTATGTTTGAAATGTGGACCCAGATACAAAATTTGCCACCTTTATAATGGGACAAACCACAATCTCAAACCAGAACACTCCATGAGGTAAATCTGACACCTTATCCCTCTCTCTTGTCCTTTCAGCTTTGGGGATGCAGGTGTTTTCTGAAATCTTGTTATAAATGTGTCTTCAGTGAAAGATTGTTTAAACTAAACTTCAGTTGCCTCTGCAGTGCATTGCAATTGTCTTTCACAATGAATTTTCTGTGCTGTGCATACATGAAATCCCCAGTAGTAACCTTTGGCTAATAATAAAACGAAATGATTGACAAAGTATGCTCGAGTTTATTGTAGAGCTGTTGGAACATATTGATAGTGTGGAAAAATACCAACCACGCATCAGCTGCTCCCAGCACTTCCTACTTTCTGTTTTAGAGTTGTGTGCTGCAGGTCAACACCCACTGTTGATACAAAAAACAAGTTATGGAAGAACTTCCCTTCAAGAACTGTTTAAAAACAAATGATTTCAGCTCTCCAAGGCTGTATCTACACGAGGCAATAAAGTCAACTTTATGCCACTAGATTTTAGAAAGTCAATGGTGAGTGTCCACACATTTAGAAAGTCAACGTAGCGTATCTCCATTACCTTTGTTATGTTTGACTGTGTCAGCAGTGCATTGTGGGTACCTATGCCACAGTTCCTGCACCCCCATTGCATTCTGGGGTTCTGTGCCAGTATGTTATGGGAAAAAATGCACCACAAGTGGTGGGTGTCTGAGGTCATCATCCCACAGTGCATTGCCCTCGCTCCCTGCTCCCATTGAAAAGATGCCAAATGCATTTTCACGTTACTTTTCCACAGCATCCCCTGCCACATGCCATCACAAGGCTAGTGGGCCAGTCCTGAGAAATGTAAACTGCAGAAATAAAAATCTGGAAAGTTTCGATCTGGAGCTATTGAAAAGTTGTCTTTTTGGTATTGTTGAAATGCTTCATTTTGATAGTATTATTTTGATTCATTTCATTTTGACCCGGCAACTGCATGGTGGTGATGGGGCAGCTGGAGAGCCTGGTAGCTGTGTGGTGTGGGGCAGGCAGCCAGAGAGCTAGGCAGATGTGTGGTAAGCTGGAGAGCCCAGCAGGCACATGGTGGGGGGCAGCCATGTGGTGTGGGGGGCAGCCGGAGATCCCAGCAGCTCCATGGTGCAGGGGGCAGCCAGAGATCCGGGGCTGATTCCTAACGCCTATTTTCCACTTTCTGCTCACTGGAGAACAGTGGAGGTGAAAGCCATTGTCAAAATGGACACACTGGGGACATTCTGGGATACTTCTGGAGGCCAATAAAATAACTCTGTGTCTACACTAGCATTAAGTCAACCTTGTAAATTCAAATTTGGTGTTACTCCTCAAGAAAAAGCTGGAGGAGAAAAGTCGAGCTTAGGACCCCTTACAATCGATGTAATGATCTTTGTAGTGAGATAGGTATGTTATAAAATCAACCTAACTCCCTTGAAATCGACGTTATGCTCTAGTGTAGACATAGCCCAAGTCAGAGTTACAGTGTTCTTTCACATTGACTGACGTGCTACAAGTCATTTTAAATGTCATTACCAAAATCTAATAGTTGAAAGCCCATTCTGATACTTCACAGTAACTTTTTAAAGCCCTTAGGGCCCTTTCAGACTCATTTTGCCTGTTTCATTAAATGCCAGAATCTCCGGAGCAAGTATGAGATAGATAAGCATAATACCCCCGAGCATTAGCCCTAGACAGGTTCCTGTTGCTTATTCACTGCAAATCAGCCCTTCTGCTTAGTAGGAAATGACTAGCCAGGTTCAGGTATGCTCTCAAGGGACTTGTTATGCAGAGTAACAACTCCAAATTCCTGGTGGTTAAGTCCATCAATGGCTGTTAGCCAGGGTGGGTAGGAATGGTGTCCCTAGCCTCTGTTTGTCAGAGGCTGGAAATGGACGACAGGAGACAGATCGCTCAACGACTACTGTTCAGTTCACTCTCTCTGGGGCATCTGGCATTGGCCATTGTCAGAAGACTGGTTACTGGGCTAGACAGACCTTTCATGTGACCCAGTATGGCCATTCTTATGTTCTAATACCATCCAGGAGCAGGGCTAGGACTGGGCAAGGCTGCGTTGACTCTGCAAGGGATTGTGCCTCCCAGGCATTCAAGGCAAACATATCCACGCCTGGAACTCCCAGCAGTGCACCAGAAGCATGACTGCTCCATCACTCATTAGAAAGGTATGTTCCCCTGTACTTTTGACCAGCTATGTTACCACTATAGGGTTTGGGTTAAAGAGGCCAGATCTATGGCTCTTCATTTTCCTCGTCCTTCATATACTTATATGACCTTTGTCAAATCTGTTCCGGCTAAATTATGCTGTTATCTTACTGGATAAATTTATACCTAATTACTATAATTAATTTACATAACAGCACATAGCAGTTGAGGCCCCATCCTGTTAGATGACTGACAGACATACAGTAAAAGACGATTCCTGTCTCCAGAGAGCTTGCAATCTTAACTTCAGGCCAGATGCAACAGATGGATGAAAACCCCAAAGCTGGTGGATGAGGAGGAGGAAAGCACAGCAGTAAAATGAGCATGTTTTTGCACAAACCAGCTGTGAGCACAGTGTACAGAAGCTGGATGATTTAGTTAGGGTTGATCTTGTGCTTTGGGCAGGGGGCTGGACTGGAAGACATCTTGAGGTCTCTTCCAGCCCTAGGCTTCTATGATTCTAATGTCAATGACAATCAGGTCAGTACACTTTTTGTTTTGCTTATGATTGCAATAGTCTCATCCATAACAGCAGGCACAGCTGGCCATTCGTCTAGCCCTTATTGTTTGGCACTGCATTGGCTGTTGTCATGCTGACAGTTAACATCTTTTGAACAAAAAATACATACTTAAAATCAAATTAAAATAAATCACTTAAAAGTGGCAATTGGTGTGTTATGTTTTCGGATGATACCTGCATGTTTTATGATGGGACTTTAAATAAAAATTCTCTGCATCAGCATAACTCTATTCCCATCAAAGTCAGGAATCTGACCACTCATTTCAAAGATGGCAAAGTATGGCCAATATTGAGTCCTTTGGAAAAAATCCTATCATAAAGTAACAAAAACAGAGTTGCAAAAATTCAGGGAAAGGCAGAAAAATTCCACACAAGGAATAGGAACTGCCCAAATCCGTCAGAGGCAATCCCCATCTCTGTAAAATATCTTGTCTCCAACAGTCAGGAAGAATACCAGGCCAGGTATTCCTGTCAAAAGATGAAAGGGACCCTAGTAAACCTTCCTTCTCAAGCAAAGTTCTATGATCTTGTAGATTAAACCATAGTCTGGGAACAGGATGACTCCACCTCAAGCTTCACCCCTGCCACACACACATATTCACATGTGACAAGCAACAGTAAGACTTCCACTGACTCTAATGGGAGCAGAATTAGGTGAACAAGTGCTTTTGAAAATCCCACCTTATTATATTTGTTCCCAAAGGACACTTTTATTAGCTGTACCCTGACCATTTCACACGATCAACTTTTCTTGATCTTGCTTGTAGTATGTAAGCATCTTTTGACATTTGTCTAGGGCCCTTTGAAAGAATAAGGTGAGATAACTATCTAAGGATGAATAGTAACAGAGAAGTAGCCAGGTTAGTTTGTATTCTAATAAAATAAAACAGAAGTAATGTTAGTTTGTATTCTAATAAAATAAAACAGAAGTAATGTAGCACTTCAAAGACTAACAAAATGATTTATTTGGTGATGAGCTTTCATGGGACAGATTCACTTCATCAGATCATTGGCATTTCCAGTGTAGACTGATATCTATAAGTACAGAGGTCCAAAAAAACCTGCAATAAAATTTTTGTAAGACGCAGATTCTCAGGTCTTTTAACAGAATGGCCCACTCCACTGAAGTGTTCGCTGGCTGGCTTAAGCATATTGAGATTCTTGTTGTCTGCTTTGTGTCCTTCCTTTCTTTGGCGAAGAGTTTGCCCCAGTTTGTCCAATGTCCATAGTGGCGGGGCATTGCTGGCACATAATGGCACATATAATATTGGTCGAGGTACATGAGAATGAGCCCTTGATCTTGTAACTAACATGTTTAGGTTCACTGGGTCTGTCCCACGAAAGCTCATTTTGTTAGTCTTTAAAGTGCTACATGACTGCTGTTTTGCTTTATCTAAAGGTGCGTAATGCCTAACCCTTGTCCCAAGGCAGTGCTGGGCTTGTCAGAAGGCAAAGAAAAAAAGTCCATTTCTTGGGAAATTGAGGAGTTTCCTATGTTGACTACCCTGAAGCTGGGGGAATTCCAGCCTGCCTTTGGCGTTTTAAAATTATGGACAGATGGCTTTTTCCAGGTGACTGCGAAATAGCACCTGTGTATTTCTCACTCAGCTAGACTCTACATAATTGATAAGGAAAATTCCAGTAAAGAACACAGTTCTGCTTTGAATGGGACTCTAGGTGCTCTACAAAGCATTTCTATACTTTACTGTTGGGGGCTGGGGTGGGGGGACAGAGGAGTGGTTGTGGTTTTGTGTTTGTTTGTTTGTTTTGGTCTCATAGGTCTGCACAGTGAGCTAGAGGCATGAATCACAGCTTGTGTATGCACACCTGTGCTAGCTCTTGGTGATCTAGCATAAGTATGAATAGTAGCGTGAAGAGTAACACAGCCACAGTAGTATAGGCAGCAGCAGCGTAGCAGACATGGCCAGAAGATGACCTTACCAAATAATATTAAGTCCTACCACCCACTGAGAGCACACACACTGAATTCCAGGAGATTTAGCTGAGACAGAATACTTAATTCATAATTCTTAACACACAACAGGCTGATGAGAAAGACTACAGGTGTAATCTTTTCCCTTTTTCTCCTCAGAGTTCTCACCACCAGTAGCAATCTCTGACACCCTGGCACTTGAGTAAGGCTTCCAGAACTCTTACCTACGTGCTCTTAGTCAGCGTTTGAGGCACACGATCGTAGCATCGGGTGTCACATGGCAGCTGCAAATGAGCAACAGCAGATGGGCCAGCGCTGTAAACCTGTCAGCAGTGCATTCTGGGCAAAAAAGAAATGTGGGACTCCAAAGGAGCTATGCTATCATGGCCCCTCCTGGGACATAACCTGCTTCCATGCCAGTGTTTTCTGGAGGAGGGCAGCTGTGGGAATCCCTCGCTTTCTTCTCTACCCCAGCATGACAGCACTCCCCTTTCCTGGCAGCTTTTTAGTTAACCCTTCGGGGGAGAGGCTGTCTTTCTGGTCTGTGTTTGTGCAGAATCTAACAAACAGAGTTCTGTTCCATAACTGAGCCACCTACACACTATGACCACATACATAAGTAGCATTATTAGTTCATCAGTTCATCTGAACAGCCATGCAAGGTGGATGTTATTTGCTGTATGGACAATCTTATCCTATCACACAGCCCTGCACTGTGGGCCCTGGGGCAAGGTGGGAGGAGGTCCCAGCTCTGTGTCCCGGAAGGGAGGTGGCAAGGCCAGAAGGGGCAGGGCCTAGGGCATTCAGGCCTCAGCACTACTGGGACCATTGTGCTGGGCTCCTCCCCCTCTCTCTCCCAGCCATGTGCAGCAGTGCTTACACCACAATTCAAAGTGGGCTAGAGCTCCAGCCACTGCTAGTATGGCAGCATCAATGGCTGGAGCTTCTGCCTCCTCTGAACCACAGATCAGGGGCAATCGCCGCCTTTGTTCCTCCCACTCAATTGGCAAGGCTGTGTCACAGGCAACCAGCTCTGTATCTGCAGACTTGCTGAGCAAAGTCTGTAGTTCCTTCTGATCTTTCCTCTTCTCCTAAAGCAGGCCTCCCTTTGGTGACTCTTGTTGAGTACATTCCCAGCTCACCTGCACTCACAGCTATCTGCTGTTCTCTCCAAACCATTCATGTTCCTTTTGCATCACCGTTGACATTCAGGGACAAATGACAGGGAAGCTTTGAAGCCATGGCATAGTTTTATCTGATCTCTCCCTCTCTCTGGGCTAGATGGGGCTGATTCCATTCTAACTGGGCACAGCAGGGGACTTACAGTGAGACTCTCCCCATTTTTATCACTGCTCAGATTCTGACACCATTCAGTGTAGGGAGATACTTGACCGACACTCCCTGCTGTGAGCACCTAAGCAAAAAGTGGGGAGGGCGGGGTAGGCAGCAGGAGACTTGGCTCCATCCCACCCTGCCCCCCCCACCATATTCCTTGTCCAGGATAGCTGTCTGGGTGCACAGATAGGAACAAACAAGTCTGTGAAAAGGACAGAAGTCAAGTCACTTCTTCCCGCCTCCGGGGAAAGCAGGGGAGAAATGTGATTCTGAGTCACAATTTGTTCTCTTCTTGGCTGCTGGTGTGGCACAGCCAAGTGCCATCCCTTACTCACGGGACACTGTAACGCTACACTCGAGTCCCCTGGGTTAATCATTTGGGTATTATCCTGCACTCAACTAGCAGAGAGCTCTTGCTTCTCTCTCCACTGTTTCCCAGGAGCACCCTTGCTTCTGCAGAGCTCATGACTGAAAGCTCTCTTACCGAATCCAAAGCTGTGCTATTCTCAGGGACTGTCATAGGTAAAGTGGTGAGCGCCATTCATTCATTTTCTGCCATGCTTAACTTCTGAGCTGCATTAGTCTGAATAATTCTGCTTGACAGCCTATTTGCTTGTTTGATTTAATCCTGCATTTACGAGGAATCAGCAGCTCAGGTGCCTTTAGATTTTTGAAAAGTTTATAGTCAGTAGAAAGCAGGTTGATAGGTCTCTGGCTTTTCACATCAGTCTTCTTGTGTAGCAGAACAGCAACAGCATTATTGCAAATTTGATGGATAAAATATGGCTTGTCGGGCAAAATGAAATCAATCTTTTCTTCTTTCATTTCCCTCTAGACTTCCCCTTTATGCCACTGAATTATTCCCCTTTATGTTTCTCTGAGCTGGCAAAGTTCCTAATGTGTACTCTTCGAATGGCAGCTTATTCTAATAACTTGTTTCTTTTCATCACAATAAGCTACTAGGATCTCAGTTATCACGTTTATTATTATAAAGCCTCTGACTCCACACATTGAAACTTAGCACCTCCCCTGCTAAAGCAAGCCAGCTGAGCTATCCTGCCTCCCAGAAGTGGGTGATGTTTTAATGACAGGCAGCCCCTTTCACCATATTGACCTGGCCAATTGGGCAATGCTATGAATAAACTCTTTCCTGAACCCTACTTTTTGTTTGCAGTTAAAACAAGTGGGGTAGACTCCTCCAGTGGGATTTTTGCCATTGATTTCAGGGGAATCAGGATGTCATCCCTGCTGTTTAAGTACTAAGGAGCAGGCAAAGAATGCATTTAAGTTGCCTTTGCTTATTTATGCGCTATGGAAAATTGAAGGTGGAATGGGTTATACAGACCCTGGACTAGAGTCTTGGGCCTCTTCTAGTTGCTTTGTGCCACTAAAGTAGCTCACAGCACAAATCTCAGAGCCTGGGTTGACAGACGTAGACTCGCAGGGCTCATATTAGGGCCCTAAAAATAGCTGTATAGCTATTTAGGCCTGGACTCTGAAGTCCACCTTCCCCACAGCTTCCACATCCAAGCTCCCACTTGAGCTCCAAACATCTCTGCAGCTCTTTTTACTGCCCTAGCATGGCCCCACGTGGTGGAGTCTGTTGACCCTGGCTCTGGGACCTGCAGCCACAGGGCGGCCACTTCCTGCAGCGATACCCCTTAAGACACAATGCAGCCATACAACAATTACCCTCTCAAGGCATTTCCATTGCCTCTATGAAGGTTTGGGTAAAAACCTCTTCTTGACCTGGCCTCTAGTGTTCTAGGACTGGCTTACACGCTGTATTGGTTTGAAACATGCATAGTTACATAGTAACGGAGAGGAAGCCGTGCTAGTCTATACACTATCAAAACAAAAAGCAGTCAAGTAGCACTTTAAAGACTAGCAAAATAGTTTATAAGGTGAGCTTTTGTGGGACAGACCCACTTCTTCAGACCATAGCCAGACCAGAACAGACTCAATATTTAAGGCACAGAGAACCAAAATATTTGGCTCAATCTAATTCTTGATCTTCCCCCCCACCCCTCCACTCTCTGATTTGCTCACCTTGATTATCTTTTTCTGATTTGTCCTCCTTGCTTACTGTTTTTGGTTCTCTGTGTCTTAAATATTGAGTCTGTTCTGGTCTGGCTATGGTCTGAAGAAGTGGGTCTGTCCCACGAAAGCTCACTTAATAAACTATTTTGCTAGTCTTTAAAGTGCTACTTGACTGCTTTTTACGTTGGCAAAATATATCACACCTCATTGAAATAATTGTACAGGGACCAATCATTTCACAGAGAGGTAGCCGTATTAGTCTGTATCTTAACAAAACAAAAAGGCTGTCCTGTAGCACTTTAAAGACAAGAAATTATTTTGTTATTCTTTAAAAGTGCTACAAGACTGCTTTTTTGTTTTGTTAAATTATCAATCTGTGAGCAGATCAAGTCTGCTTAACTTTTCACACCTCGGATTCTTTCTGGAGAGGAAACTTCTGATTTCTTTATTAAGGGGCATTGGCACAGATGTCATCTGGATGAAAACACTGAGGTTATTTTAAGTCAAAGAGGCCAGTTGTTTATCACAATAGCACTTTGATGTTTTGAGTGAGGCCCTACCAGATGTTAAAGGGATCCTAGGAGACAGAGTAACTTTCTCCCCTCCCTGCCCTTCAGGGCAGCTGCATGTCTGCCAAATCACTAGCTCTGTTTTGTAACCATTCCAGAATATTATCAGCAGAGTTACAAACAAGCTGCAGATGGTTAATTAGCCAGTGATCTTTTACCATTTATGTTACATAAGCTATTCCCCTTACTTCAGCCCTCACCACTCCTGCAACAACACTAACAAGCAGGGAAACAGAGTCCACCTTGATCGTTGTTTTCGTCACTACAATAACTCAATTCTTTACATGCTGTCCCTTTCTAGTAGGACATTCCTTTTGGAAAAGAATTCACTGCATGTTCTGAGGAAGAGGAAATGTTTGCTGTTAAACACCTTTCCTTTTTATCACAATGTAATTAGCAGCCGTTGATCTTTGTATCCAATACACATTTCCTGTTTTCCCTTCTTGCTCCCATCTTTACTGCATATTCCAAGGACCCTCATTAGTGTAAAACAGGGTGGAGTACTTCCTACGGAGAGAATAGGGGAAGGGAAGGAAACCAACAGCTGTAATAATAAAAGCAAGGATGGATGTCTCTTCGTGCATCATTATATTAGCTGATCCAGTATGTATGCAGGAAGAACTTCACAAGATTTTGGGCTGTACCTCTGCTTGACATACCCTGTGAATTGTGAGCTATTTTGGCACAAACTCATTCCAAGTCAAAGTCAGACCTCATGTAAACATAGGTACAAATCAGTTGACCTATGTGGGAGTTTTGCATCCATTTACTTGAAGACTGAGTTTCATCTATATTTTCATCTATTATATTTACTTATGGGCCAGTCAGATCAAGGTTAGACAGCAAATAAGGGACAACATTCAGAGAAAAAAAAGAGATAACTGTGCATAAAACCACTTCTGCCCAATTTGTCATGTGAAGGTTTATGTACCCTGCTCTGTGTTTTCTAATCTCTCGCTCATGGTCTGAAATGCAGGTACCACATGAAATGCACACATCAGTAACAGAGTAGATAGTTTCATGTACACCTGAAGTTTCGTCTGTTTGATACCGATATCTCCCTTTGCCAGTTTGCAGGAGGTAGAGGAATGACTTTTGCTGCTAGTCTTTAGATGGAGATGCCCAAGGTCAACTGAATGGAGAGCTTGATAGATTCACGCTAAGGTATCATGAACCAAAACTTTTTTAGATGGATAGGACATACATGCAAGTTGATGTGCAGTTTCAAAAGCTGTCACTCTCCCGTGCTGCTACCACCTCCACCAGCTTCTGCTGGTCCTTATTTCCTCATCATTGTGACCCTGCTCAATCTCCCTTCTCCCTTGCTCTCCATTCTTGTTCTTCCTTCTGCACTCCGACCCCAAGCTTTCCATTCTGCTTCTCCCCTCACCTACTTCTCCATCTCCTCTTCCTTTCTGCATCTCTCTGTGGTCTTCCTTCCTCACTGGTGCCTACCCATGTCAACATCCATTCTCATGTGTTCACTCATCTTATCCTCCTACTCTCCAGCTGTAACTTTTCCTCCTCAGTTTTCTAACCCAACTTTCTTCTTCATACAAACAGTAAAAAGGCAATAGGGGTGAGAGGGAAAACAATCATTTTTACCAGGGCACTTTAGTTCACTGTCATAAGCAAAAGCCAGGTGTTGCCAACAAAAAAAATTCCCAGTTGCCAGATTTTCAACATCCAGCAGCTCCCATATGGAAACCTAAATGAGTTATCCGTGTTTCATCTGCTAAGAGTGACGGTAAATGCAAAGTGAATATGTGGAACTTTATTAAACCCCAGAAGTCTTCAAATCACACTCTACAGACATTCATAAACAGATGTATGGGGTACACCCTTCTCATCAAATGGCAAGATTTGGTCACAAACGAGGAGTTTGGAACAGAGAAGGAAAAGAACCATTTGATGTTCAAATCAAGGGAAGAAAGTGGGGATGGCTAGGCCACACTCTCAGAAAACTGTCATCCAACATAATCTGTTAATCTCTCAAATAGAACCCACAAGGAAAACACAAAAGAGGAATAACTTGGACAACATGAAGATGATCTACTGAAACTGAAAGACAACAACTGGGGTATTTCCTGGGGTCAGAAGGAAGTTTTGTCCTGAGACAGAGTGAAACGGAGACTTGTAGATGACTTATGCTCCTACTGGAGTATAAGGGTTTAAGTCAAGTCACTCTTCTGTCCAGATGGCTGAGTTGCTTCCACATTAACTATCCACATTCACTGATCCCATCATGTCCTGTCCATAACAGTCCCCACAAAGAACATGGGCCCTCGGACTCTAGTTCCAATGATTGTGACACATAATTAAAAAAGTAAGAAATAACTGACATCCAGACTCCAGCCTCATGTCCCTTCAGCTAATTTGGAATCTTGTTTTTACCTGTAGCTCAGGTGCTTATATTTGGAATCCTCATCAAGTGACCACACCATGAATGACCTTTCTCTGTCTCCCTGTCACCTGTCTGTGAGTCTAGCAAACTCTGCCTATGGAGTTCCCTTCCCTTCCAGGGGGGTTGGCCTCCAAGTGGCTCAATCTCTCTCCAGTCAGTGGTGATCTCTGTAGCTCTGAAGAGGAGGTTTTTTGTCTTCTACCTCATAAGTGTCTCCTGTTCCTTCTGATCTCTTGGCCTTCTTGCTCCGTCACCACATATGACCTTGCACCCTTCATGACTTTAGTCCATGCCTTCTGGTGTCTCTAATGGTTAGCGCCTCACTAGGGCTAGTGAGTCCTTGGCTGACCTGTTACTCCAGTGCCTGCTTTCTTGATTGTGGGTCATCTCCTCTCACTGGCATTTCCATCCTGGCTGCAAAAGGTGGCCATCTCCCCTGACTGGTAGTGGGATTTGGGTCTTTTATCACACCAATGTCTTGGTGGAGCTGTTCTGCCTTCTCTTTGATGAGATTATTTCTGTATGCCAAACATGCTAACAAGGAATCTGAACCAGAAGAAACAACCTGGTATCACAGCCTCTCAGCTGTTTTCACAGTTGAGTCTGCCTCAGTATTACTCTGGCCATGATGAAGCGGTGTAGTAGTTAAATTCCCATTTGTGTGCCTCAATTTTCCTGTGGCAAATGAGGGTCCATAGTCAGTGAATACAGTGTCCAGAATGTCACATCTTGCAAAGTGGGGCTTTAATTTGCCAGTCTTGCTTATTTTTTTTTTTTATAACTCAGCTGGCACAGAAAGGGATTTACCACATGGGCCGCCAACCCAATTATCACATGATAAACAGATGTCACACCCTACTACCAAGGAGCACAGTTGTGTATTCATTTCCAGCCAGTGAAAACGTTACTGAGACAATCTCAGACAGCTGATTTTTCTTCGAGGAAGCAGGATTTGCCCATGAAAGCACGTGACTTAATAAATTTGTTAGTCTCTACAGTGCCACAGGACTGCTTGTTATTTGTGACTGCCCAGATGTGAGGTATGTATTTTTTTTTACTTGACATACATAAGTAATGAGGCAGAGACAATAGCTTTCTGTCCTTCACATGGGCTCATCTTTCCTTTGAAAACATGGTTCTGCTCCTACAGTACTTGGCTTTTGTCTTCTGGCACCTTGTTAGTCATCATCTTCTTCGCAGTCACTCAATAACAAGTAGGACATCTTCATGTCACCCTCCTATTTGTGAGTATGTTGGTGGCTAACCAGCCCTATTCTGGAGCCAGAAGTCTTACCACAGAAGGGGCAGGTGTTGGTAGCTACTGGAGGGGCACGGGGCTGTTTTTGTCGCTCTTTTCTTCTCTTCCCCTCCTCATTTGCACTGTGGCAGAACCTCTCAAATTGTGCCACCCACTCCACTGGGGACAGTCCTGGGCCAGGCTCACCCAAGTGTTACACCAATGCTGCAGTTTTTCACGTTTGCCTTCAGCATGTCTTTAAATCACTTCCTCTGGCCCCTGATGCTCCTCCGTCCTTCCCTCCAACTCAGAATAAAGAATCTGTTTTGGGAGGTGCTGATCAGACATCCGAACCATGTGACCAGTCCAACAAAGTTGTTGATGAATAATGGCTTCCATGCTGGTCATGTTCAACTCTTCCAGGACACTTGTGTTTGTGCACCTATCCTCTCAAGACACATTTAGGATTCTCCTGAGGCAGCTAGTATCTCCATCTTGTCTCCCTGAAATTGGATGTCCGTTTGCATAGCCTCTTTTGTACACACACCTGCCCCTGGTAGAAATGGTATATTTTGTTCCCAACTTCTGTCCACTCTTGCCTGCAGTAGCCCTCATACACCAGTGGCAGGAAGCAGAGCAAGGCAGCTGGGAGCTGGTGGGGCAGAGTGGAGCAGGCTAGAGCTGGTCGCTCTGCTTTCTCTTACCCCTGGCGAGTGCAGAGTGCAGCCGAACCCTGCTGCCATGCCACGTTACCTGAAGGTTGGGCTTGGGAGAGGAGGCGGAGAAGAGAATGGGACGGGGCAGAGCCGGGCTAGAATAGGGTCGGCAATTTGGGGAGCGGGGGAGAGATGGAGGGGGAGCAGGGGAGGCAGGACCTGAGGGAAATGGAATCAAGGGTGAGAAGAGGTGGCACCCCTCACCCAGGGGAGGGCTGATGCATTAAGGAGTCATGTGGGGGCAGTCCCATGAATGGCAGCCCCGTTACGTCTCTCCCCAGCAGTCACCACTGAGTCCTCTGAAGTGCTATATCTCTCTGACTGCCCTGATTTTGCTGGGATCCACTTTCAGTCCCTCTGCTGTATGCAGATGCCCAATCTCCATCACCTCATATTGGATCGGAGTTTTTCTGGGTTAAGTTTTATGTTCTTGTCCATGCATTGCTGGCTTATAGTTTTCTGTCCTGGTCTCATTCAGTTTCTGTATCTTTGCTTCCTTCATGTACAATGAGGATACCATCTGCAAACATTTTTACTCCAGGCAGTCCTTCCAACACTTGGATGAGTCATCTTTAACACCTCTGGTGTGGGGCTTATGCCCTTCAGGATGCACAGCCGTCTGTAGAGACCAGATGGTGTTGTGAGGGCTGTCAGTATGCTGGGCTAATGTGCCAAAAGCCATCCCTGGAGAACAATGGGTAAGTTGGGCACTGAGAACGTTTAAAAATCTGGTCCCACACGTTTGTGTGATCTTGAAGGATACAAAGTGTATCCTGCTGGATAGCCCTAACACTGAGAAGCTAAGATGCAGAAGTTGTAAGAAACTGGTAATACCAGATCTGTAAGACAAAACAAACATACTTGAGGGAAATGTTATTATACTGTTGGAGTGAGAAACTGAGACTCGTGTATTCTATTCTGGCTATGCTGCTGATTTGCTGTTTGCTTCTTACTTTAAATCCCACACCACAAGGAGTCCATGCCTCAGTTCTACTCTCTGTGGAATCGTGCACTCTCTCTGCAGTGTCATGATGGAAAAATGCTAGGATGAAAGGTGTTAAATGATATTATTAAGAACATATGGAAACACTCGTGGAGACAAGAGATTGATGACTGGACTGTGTGCTTGGTTTAGAAGTCACTCAGCATGAAACAGAATTATAACAGCACATCCTTCCTGAAGAATTTGATTTGTGGACCAAAACTTCATACACACATTTCCAGAGAATCCAGAGACCACCCAGGACCCTCTGCTCAAGGTATTGTTGGAAGGCCAGACCTTACACATGCAAACTCTGTAGTCTACTGGCAGCCAGACTGACTACTAAGAAGACTGAAACAATTCTCTTTTGGAGAGGTCAACTTTTTTTTTGTCTTTAACTGCAAAATATCAAATATTGGATGATGCCCTTGTAACAAATCCTAAAGCAGAACTAAAGGTTTAGTGTAGATCATTAAGACACATCTGAGTGGTGCAAGTAAGCATTCACTGAAATAGGAACAGATTCACAAACCTATCAGTCAACACTTTAATGGAGTGGGCCATTCTGTTAATGACCTGAAAGTATGCATCTTACTGAAGAGGAATTTTCACAGCAGTTTGCAAAGAGAGCCTGCTGAACTCTCTTATATTCAAATTCGACACATTAACACGTGGTTTGAACCAAGATGGGAATTTTCTAGGTCATTATAGGGACTCATGCATACTTGGCACCATCTAATTCTTGACTCCCCCCTCCTTCTGCCCCTCTACTCTGATTTGCTCACTTTGATAATATTTTTCTGATTTGTCAATCTTGATCACTATTTTTGGTTCTCTGTGCCTTAAATATTGAGTCTGTTCCGGTACGGCTATGATCTGAAGAAGTGGGTCTGTCCCATGAAAGCTCATCACCTAAAAAATTATTTTGCTGGTCTTTACAGTGCTACTGGACCACTTTTTTTTTTTTTAATAGGAACATTGGACAATGTTGGCTCTTTCGGTGATATTGTAGAAAACAGCAAATGTAAGTATGTGGAACAGTAATAAATAGAACACATTTAACTGGTTACTAGTTATTCCTGGAGAACAAACTAGTTGGTTACTGCTAATGCTTTCTATTCTTCCACATACTGAACTCTTTTTGATCACACTGTTTGATGTGGCCTGAAGTCTCCCACATGCTTAACTATAGGGTATGAAGATCAAAGGGCCTCTAATTATCTAGGATTTCTTCTGAGCCCAAGGCTTTTAACCATTTCTTATGAGAGAGACTGAAAGCCATTTAGAAAGGTAACTCAGAACTAAACAGTAAGACCATGTATCAGAGGGGTAGCCAAGTTAGTCTGTATCTTCAAAAACAGCAAGAAGTCTTGTGGCACCTTATAGACTAACAGACATTTTGGAGCACAAGTTTTTGTGGGCAAAGACCCACTTTGTCAGATGCATGAGTGGGGGTTCCAGAGGAGAGTTTAAATATATAGGCTCATGAAAAGGAGGGAGTCCCAGTCAACAGAAGAACCAGAGTTGACAAGGTTAGTTCAGTCACGGAGGATGTGGCCCATTATCAGCAGCTAATGTGGAGGCGTGAACAAAAAGAGTGGAGAAACTGCTTTTGTAACTGGCCAGCCACTCCCAGTCTCTGTTCAATCCTTGGTTGATGGTGTCAAATTTGCAAATGAATTGCAGCTCTGCAGTTTCTCATTGGAGTCTGTTTTTGAAGTTTTTTGATGCAGGATGGCTACTTTTAAATCTGTTACTGAGTGTCCAGTGTGTAAGATCACATATATAACAGAAGGTGGCTCAGGTTACAAGGAAAGATTTTCCTTTCCCAGTTGCTCACTCTTTTCATTTCAGCTCAGTCTTTGATCAAGGGCCATCAGAAAGATAAAGATTTTAGAATAAATATTATTGCGCTTTCATATGGGGATTGCAAACAACTTTGCACCTCATAATACCCCATAAACCCTTTTATTTTTACCTTCATTTTATAGTGAACATTACTGATGCACAAATTGGTGAGGTGACTTCCTTCAAAAGAGTAAACACATCTTCAGCTGGTGTAAATGAGCATAGCTCTGTTGAAGTCAAAGGAGCTTAATTCCATTCGCAACCACTATGGAGAGGGCCCATATTTTGCTCTTGCATGGCATCAGCTATCTGAAATGTTGCCCCAAGATTTATGAAGCTTCAGGAACCTCAGGATGCTGATGACAGAATATGAATTTTCATAGGGGAGATGTGCAACAGTTTAACTGTGAAACACCCTAATATGGACGCTTTGTGCTAGTTTAAAGGCAGATTCGTTGTGACATGTTACTGGGTTAAGCTGCCTCAGTATAAGCCTTGCCTTCTGCAAGCGTAGCACCTCTGTGTTAGGGTTTTCACTGGAGACACTGATGTAAATTTTCCTTAATAAAGATGAGTCTCTGACACATAGAGTTTAACTGACTTGTATGTTGTATTTATGTCAGACTTCCCAGTGCTTTGATTCCTGACTGAGCTCCAATTTTTACAAGCTGGGACAGATTAAGGGTATGTTTCAACTACACAGTGTTCAGTGACAGGGCAGACCTGTGGCTACAAGTCAGTGTGTGTGAATGCTGTTTGCCGCACTTTTTCAGACAAAATATTTCAACCCTCCCACGTTTTGCGGGCAGGGGAACTCTGCTGCCAATAAAGCGGAATTAATACTTGCACTTGGGAGATGAGGGGGGTTTACTCACCCATAAAAAAAACAAACAGCCCCCTCTGAGACTATTAATCACCCATGAATGACAAAAAACGGTCACTCAATAACAGGAGCAATTGCAAGACACAGCCTAAGCATGGCCTACGTTCAGGAAAGCATCTCTGTTCAGGATGGTTCCCCATTCACTTTTAAACTTGCATCTTGATGCTATGGTGATTGAGGCTTTGAAAATGCCTGTAGTGACTGTTGATCAGGACTGCAACAAGAGTTCTCATCCTGCTCTCCCAGCCTGGAAAACCATAGGATGGTTTGTACTTGTTTTTAGGATGAATGGATGAGTGTAGTCACTTCCGGGGAGCCCAGTAAATAACCAAGCTCATTCTCCCTTATGGATGCATTTGCTTGGAATAATGGAAGATTCCTGCCTTTTACAGTTAATTCTATTTGTCTTTTTCCTACTCCTCTACGTTGCAGTTGAATTTAAGCCAGTATCCTCTCCTGACTGGCCAGCAGGACACACTGCTACTGGCTGCATGTCAGGAAAGACATACTCTTCTCTTGTCACTCCAGACACCAGCTCAAGGCTGCTACATTCAGTCAGGCTCTTCAAAAAGCACAGGCAATGTAGCATTCAGCAACAGATGGATTTTACATAAAACAAATGTGGCAACAAGCACCTATTACATTTCCTATTGATTTCAGAGCCCACACAGTGGAACACTGAGAGCTGTGATGTTTTTAAGTCTCTTCTGGCTAAGTGGCATCCCACTACCTAATGTGCTGAAGTGTTCCCTTCCTCATGATGCCATATGATCTCAGCTTAATTCAGTATTTATGAGTCAGAGAAAACAGTTTCCACACTTCCCTCAACCCCCTCACTCCCCCACCACCTTCTACTTTGCATGCAGCAGGCCTTTGTCCCTCAAGGGCATGCTAAAAACCAGAATGCTAGTAGGTAGGAGTTATGTTGCTATGAAGATTCCTTAACTTGAATCCTAAGTGGGGCTCAGATTCAGAAAAGAGATTAGGTTCCTCCACTCCACTCTACTTTGGCTCATCCTCTCAAAATGAAAAACAAAAAATCCAGGGCATCCTTTTCAATATTCCCCTTCCTTGCCGCCCACTCCCACCCATGAACGACTCTTCTCAGTCTTAGGCAGGAACTTATGTCTTCCTCCCTCTCCTCAGACTTTGATTTACCTCCCTAGCAAAGCAGCAGGTGGCCACCCAGAAAGCATGTGAGGCCTTGTCTTTGTTGCTAAAACTTGTGTCTTTCTTACCTGAAGGGAACTAATGTGCATGAGCTACCCCAAGGTAAACACTCAATGAAGATAAGACACTTTAGTTTTACTGTGAGGTAAGCTTACCAGGAGCATTCTCTGGTGGAGTGAAAATAAAGTACCTTGCCTTCATTGTGGTCTAATGTCAGGAGAACTCACATAGGTTAGTTCTCCTGAGGTAAGAGTTCTCCTGAGGTAACACACAATTTTTTTTTTAGCAATGAAGACAAGGTGTGAAGAGCACAGAAACACCACATCTGACTTACTGGTGAATTCTGGCCCATCCAGGTCTCAAAGGTCAATCCATCAGCCAACATGACCTTTGCTTCTAGACTGGTGGCATAAACAGCCATTTTGCCTCAGCACAGCATGTGAAGAGTTAACTGAAAACCAGCAGATGAGACTGTGTACACACAGTTGATGTCAAGTAATCCTCTACTGAAACTCATGACTCTGATTCTTATTTCTCAGACTGAAACAATATTGAACCAGCACACCTCAAATTTCTGAAGGGCTGTCACAGAACCAGCCAAAACAAAAGACAACAGCTGTGAACCTCACTGACTAACAAGATTTGCCTCATGTTGGTGTAAGAGGAACGAAAAGAATCCCGGAACATAAACCTGAATCTCCCTATTATTGAGACACTGGACTACAGGTAGCTTATTGCAGTTAGATTCCAAGCCAGCCACTGATCCGAAGCATTAGATCCATTTCATTAGCTCAGTGCAGGCTGAGGTGTGATGCCATGCAGGACATAGATACTAGGTGTGGCTGACGGCTCCAGTTCTCCTCTTGCTCACTGAAAGCTCACCTCAGAAGGACAGCCCATCATCTTCATTTCTGATGGAGAAATTCAGTCAGTTCATTAATCTGTTGGATTTGTATTTCCCAACTGGAATCCTGCTAGTGCAAAGTGCGTATTTCTTTGCAGCTTGGCCCATGAAGACGTCACCCAACCTGCTGCTGTACGTCATAGTGAGCAAGATGTTACAGAGAATCAACAGGTATGAGTAAATCAGTTGGCATGAAAAGAGACTCAGAGGGAAACGTCATCCAAAACTCACTTTGGCTGGGACTTGGGAGAGCTCACATGACCTCTCTTCCTCTTATTTGCTGCATAGCATCAAGGATTAGTCTCTCGGTGGATTGAGATAAAGGCTGGACCTCCCTAGTCCTGCATTTTTTGGACCTGACAGAGGTGGTCAGTTCTGGCTCCTCTGCAGCTGTATTCTGCTGGGCTCCCCTCCTAGCCACTTGCCTTCCCTGTCCCCAGCTGTCATGCTCTTCTGCTCTTGGCAACTGGGCTCTGCAGCCAGTCCTGGGCCCCACTGCTGCTGGCCTCTGGGCTCTCTGCTTTGGGCCACCAGGTTCCAGGGCCAGCCCCAGGCCGATGACATCTGCTGCCAGCCCTGGGCCACTGGGCTCTGCTGTCCCAGACCACATGACTCCCTACACCAGGCAGCTGGCCTCTCAGAGCTCTCTGGTCCAGGGGATTTCTGGCCCAGCAACATCCCTGTTGCTGCCAGACCAGAGATGTTGCTGGACCAGCGAGGTTCAACCTATACGAGGTAAAGGTGGGTTTTGTCACTCTCTCTCTTCATTGCTCTACAAAGTGTACATATCAACACACCCTTTCTTGGAAGCATGACCCTGTTTCTGCTTGGTTGCATGAAGTAATGCAAGAGGAAACAGGTAGTTAGAAATTCCACAGGTGGGGGAATTGGTTTGGGTTGACTTCTTAGTCAGTGATTGTGATTTATGACATAACCCTAAATGGCTTATGCCCAAGGGCAGGCCTCCCCTATCTGCTCTCATCACAGTTCTTCCTGGTTTCAGCAACAGTTGGTTGAAATTTTTCAGATTTTTAAAAGTTGACAAACTATTTGCAATGCCTTTCTGCCATTCTCTTCCTTCCACCATGCCCTACCCCCGAGCCCCAAACATGCACACACACACACACGCCCCTCTGTGGCTGGTTAAAATCTGGAATTTGAGAAGGAGGAGGTGAGATCATTCAAAAGAATTTCCACAACTTTTTTTACGCTTTCCCTCCAACCAATCCTAATTTTAGCTAAGATAGGAAACACTGAACATTCCACAAGGACCTTGAGAGTTTTTCAGGTTGGACATACGGCTTCATATCTGAAACTGCATAGGGAGAGCTCTTCTTGAGCTGTTCCAAGCCAGTTTCTGAACCAGATGCTAGCAAAAATGAGATACATTTAAGATGGGTGTACAAAGTTTTAAATGTGTTTTCAAGTCTATCAGCCAAACCCATCACACTGCCTGCCCATCAGAAGTTAAGCTGCAGCAAAAATACATATTTCTATCTTTGTCTGTGCACACACCCTTAGATTTGGGCTTTGACAAAGCAGGAAACTAACCTTTAGGCTTTGTCTACATTACCAAGTTTTGTCTAACAAAACTTATGTTGACACCCAAAAGTCAACAAAAGAAATATTTTGCTCCCTCTGTCAACAGATCATGTCCACACTGGGGGCACCATCATCGACAGTGTGAGCAATGCTTGTTCTTCGTTTCCCAAAGGGCAGAACATTCCATCATCAGACATTTCCTGGAGCTCTGAAAGGGGAGAAGAACATGCCTGCAGGACAACAGAGACCAAAACTCTGAGCAGAGCCTTCAGGGCATTGTGGGAGACTGGTGGAACCCACTTCTGTCCAAACATCAGTGTGTATACAGACTGTCTGTTGACAATAGAGGGAGAAAAAAGAAAAAAAGTCTCTGGTAGGGGTGGAAGTTTTTGTTGCTGAAATGGGACATTTTCCCCAAAATGGCATGCTGCAATGTGTAGGCACTCACTGTTTTGTGGCCAAAATGCAGAATTTTGCAGCAAAACTAGGCAGCGTATGCAAGGCTTTGGAAGCTTAACAATCGAAAAGGAGCATCCTTTGTGGGGGCAGAGGGTATTAAGGATATACCCAGGGAGATGGAAATTCAGTCTGTCTTCTGAGGGTCAGACTGGGTTCTTTCTATCTCCTCTTATTTCCTGCTGTCATAACAGCTCCAAAAGCCAAATTCTGCCATCCACTACATCTGTGCAAATCCACTGAAGGCCAATAAGGTTTCAAGGTGTCACTGAATATATAATTTTTGCCCACAGAATCTTTACAACAATACACAAAATGAACAGACCCCACTTTCAACAATCAGAGCCAGGGCAGTCCGTAGGGCTGGCTCTCAGGGAGAAATAAAATAAATTCTTTATTTACCAACTGAGCAAATCCAATGTAGAAATCGGTGAACACAGGAACAGAGAACCCTAGAATGCCATTTTAAAAGAGAATTTTCAGGACAGAGCCATGTTTTAAACGGAGCCTTCACAGAAACTCCTTAACACACATTTCCCACAGTTTCATTTTCAATATGAAAAGCCCACACCATCTGCTTGGGTTTAAGGACGCCTTTGCCTCTCCTAGCAAGCAAGTCAAGGTTTGTATAAACAACAAGTACCCACAATTGTCATTTCAGGGAAACAGGCAAACATCAGCTATCTAGAGAAAAATACAGACTGCTCCTTCTTACTTCCTTAATAAAAACCACTTGACCTGTAAAGTTTAACTACGCAGGATCCTCTCTGCGAAAGCTGGGTGTTTTGTTGTCTAGTGAATGTATTTTATGTCCCTAATGGTAAGTATGAGTTGCAAAAATTAATTTTATATCACTAAGGTAACACAAAATGCATTAGAGCTGTGCTGTAAAAAGCAGAATATTCTTTCTGGTTTTCAGTTCACATTTGTTTCATACAACAGGCTTGTGTTGCATGAAAAGCAGACAACACAAGAGGAAGATGTTCCTGGAAAAGGTTTTATGATATTCCTCTAAGGCTATGTCTACACTAGTGAGGTTTTTTTTTTTTAAAAAAAATGTTGGGGCTCTTTTGAAAAGTCCCATGGAGCATCTACACACAAAAAGAGTTCTTTTGATATTAAATTGGAAGAATGAAGCACTTTTTCTGGCAGCCTAGTACTGTCCCAGATGCAGAAGAGCACCTTTTTCTGGATGATTCTTTCAGGGAAAAAAAAGTGTGTGTAGACACCCCAGGCACCCTGTTTTCAAAAGAGCAGTCCTCATGGCACTGGATAGTTTGATCCCTGGCCTGTTCTTTCAAAAGAGTGGGGGCTGTGTGGATGTTCTCTATTGAAAGAGTAGACTGATTTTTTCTATCCGCTTTTTTGTGTGCAGACATGCTCTTTTGAAAGAATTTTTTTGGAAAAGGTCTTCCAGAAGATCACTATAGTGTAGACGTAGCCTAAGAGACAAAACAAGTTGACAGCCTTACAGTGAGATTGCGTTAAACAAAAACTGGCACACATCACTTGCAACAAAATACTCTGAAAGCTAGAGAAGTGATTAAGCCAGCAAGAGGGAATAATTTTGCGATGCATCCAGATTACTGTGTTTGTCATCCAGGAACATTTAAACACAAATTTACTGCTGGCAGAAGCAGGGATAACACCAGCTGTATGAATGGAGTTGTATCTTTTACACCAGCATGGAGGTTGGCCCATAACTAATTTTTTCCCCTCAAATATATTTGACTAGTTAGATTTATCAAAGAAAAGAAAGAGAAACAAAGGAAAGAAAGAAAATAGCCCCATTTTTGGACAGAATTCTAAACTAAGACACTGTTGATGTAATTCTAAAAATGCAGAGAGGGAACCACAGCAGATTAAACAAGACACAGATTAGAAGGCTGGTTTTGCGGCTAAAATGCCTGAGTCTGCTTGTAGTAATTTGGGTTGCTCATGCTGCTATAGACTTTCATCTGTGACCTTAGGCAAATCAGGCTCCTGGGACCTTAGTTCCCCATCTGTAAAATGGCAATAGAGACCTATCTATGTATCTCATTTAAACTTTTCCAGGGTAGGAACTGGTGTTTTAACTCTTGGTTGTACAGTACCTAGCACAAAGGGGCTCCAATCGTATCTGGGAGCTGCAGGGTCACTATAACGCATACATTAAATGCATTTAATACTACGAATTGATGTACCTGAGATCAAAACTACTCACTTCAGTGCTCACTTGGTTTCACAGGGGATGAATCAGACTGTAAAGTAGATAGTTAGTAAATGGTGAGGATAACATATCCTTTTTCCTATCCTTTGTCCTTCTTCCAGCACCCTGCCACCAAGTAGAACTGTCTCTGCTCCTGATGTTGATTTTCAAGGTTTTAGTTTCTCTCTTGTGGATGTTCAAGCCAACTGTAGCTGAGATGCTGGTAAGATCTGACATCTTCACTTGCATCTATCCCTGGCTGTGGGACAGAAGTGCCAGATCTTCGGTGAAGTCCAGGTCATCCAGCTGGGTCTACAGTGTCAACTGGATCCCATTTCATCTCCCTGTTGTCATCTTGATGACCCAGTCTATCACCAGGAGAAAGAGGAATGGTGACAACAAGCAGCCTTGTGCAACTCCAGTCTTCCCTCCAAACCTCCTTGTGAACTGTCCCCCATGGAAAATTTTGCAGGTCATTCCTTCATAGGAGTTCTTAAAGAGGTCAACTAACTTGGCTGGCATGCCATAATGCCGAAACAGTTGTCAGATGGTTTCCCTGTGTACGCTGTTGAAGGCTTTCTTGTAGTCAATGAAGTTGATGTAAAGTGGTGAATACCATTCTATAGATTGCTCCAGAATGATTTGTAATGTTGTGATCTGGTCAGTTATGACCTATTCTGGCAAAAATCAAAAGCTGAGGTCTTCATGTACCTGACAGCTCTGGGAAAGCAAAAACAGCTTTTCTCCTTGTGGAAAAACAACTGGAATTCTAAGCAGATCAGAATTCAGACTAAGATCAGGTTATTCAACTCCAGCGTCAAATCAGTCCTACTCTGTGGAGCAGCAACTTGGAGAACAACAAAGAAAACTGCCACCAAAATTCAGACATTCAAATAACTGCCTCTGTAAAATCCTCCAGATCCACTGGCCATACACCATCAACAACCAACACTTGCGGCAACTGGTTCACCAACTGTCTGCCGAAGAAGAAATCAGGAAGAGAAGATGGCAATGGATTGGATATACTCTCAGAAAAGCAGCCATCAAACAACACAAGGCAAGCCGTAAGTTGGAACCCACAAGTAAGAAGGAAAAAACGGGCACCCTAGAAACACTTGGTGTAGAGACCTGAAGGCAGACACTAAAGAGATGGGATATACCTGGTCAGAACTGGAAACGGTAGCCCAGGACAGGGGATGCTGGTGAATGCTCAGCAGTGACTATGCTCCAAGACGTAAGAGTGGAAGAGGCTTCGTACAACTACTACTACTATCCTTCATCCTGTCTCGGTTGCAAGCTGATGTCACTATGTCTTTGTACAGCACCTAGGCATGATGGGCCTCCACTACTGGAATATAAGTAAATAAATCAGAGATTTTATTGGGATGGTTGCCCCCACTCTGGGTGCTAGGAGTTAAAGCGCAGGGAGGGAGGGAGGGAGCCTGCACAGAGTACCAACCAATTAGGGTCAGACTAGGCCCTATAAAAAGGCTGCATGACAGTGGGGGTGCTCCCTCTTGCCTTGGACAGCAAGCGTAGAGGATGGGGGTTTGGGAGAAGACGCACCTTGGACACAGCAGACTCAGGTGCTTCTTCCCCCAAGCCTCTGTTCTTCACCCTGGCTACACATGGGTCAAGTTTAACTGTTTATTCACATAACCAAATGGGCTAGAAACTGAGATTGAGAAGTTTAAAACCTAGGGTTCTGATATAGTCATGTGGTTCCATAAACTGGTGTGCCCTGCAGGGGTCTACAGAGGCTGTTTCTTAATCTGCCCTGAAAGAAGAGAGTTTGCTCTGATCCTTAGTATGAATTCTTTATAATATTTCACTTACTCAGTGTCCTTTTTTTGTAAAAGAGGAGCGGGTACTCAGCCAGCTCCCACAGCTGGGGCTGTCAAGGGGCTGGTACCCAGTACTGGCACACAAAAAGTACTGCACTTACTAGAGATGGCTGAGCCCTAGCCTGACATTGTGGCTCCGGATCACATTTTCCTCAGAGCTTTAGTGTAATTCAGATTTAAGTCTGATCTCTTCTCTGCCTTTTTAACACAGGGCTCTTCTCCTTCATTATCACCCCAGAAATTAGTCATTCTTGCCCCAACCCTTTGAAATAGGTAATTACTATTAAACCTGCATTATAGATGGGGAAACAGAGGCAGCGATCATGATCTGATTTTCCTCTTTTTCACACCAGTGCAGCTCCTCTCACTTCAGTGGGGTGACTCTTGATTTATTCTGGTGCCTCTGATAGGAACATCAAGTCACAGTGTTAGGAAGGGGTTTAGTCTGCAAGACTCCAGGTCTCCTGAAAGCTACTCATCTGAGTATAAAGGCTGAAATGCCATACTGTGAGTTTGTGTAACCACCCAAAGGCAGAATGAAACCTGGGACCTCTGAAGCTTAGTGCGGGAGCCTCCATAGTTTGAGCTAAAAGCCTGCTCACTCTCAACTGAGGCTGTAGAAGAGACTCAGCCTTTCTCTGTGTAAGCGCTCTGGGTGCCACTACATGGGACAGCGAACCACACCTCGAGATGTGTGGGTTACATTTGCTTTTCTCCTGGTCTTGAATGGGGCCAACCACTCCAACTGCCACTTAAGACAATGCGAGCTGGGGCCCCTCGGAATATCCCAGAACTGGTCTGCATGCCAGAACTCGGCCACAGGCAACTCACACTGACTATTCGTTTATATGAAATGGATTCAAATTACCAAGCCTCAGCTACATACTTCTGTCTTAATTATCTCCATCATCTGTTAATAGATAAGACCACACAAGAGCTAAGTGACCTATCATCGAGTGATAAAAACCTCACTGTATCCAAAATCAGTTAATGCATAATTGTAGCCATTAATCACATAACAAGGAGTTTTAATTTTCTGGTTAACGAAAATGGAACCTCTGGGCTGCCGTGGCAGGCAGGCAGGCTGCTACACATTGGAATGGTGCTTCATAACACATGGATTTTTTTTATTTTCCATTTGTGGGTGGCACCTGCTGAAATAGCATCAATCACTCAGAATCCTTGTCTCCGTGGAGCCTGCGCTCATGAGAGGCCAAGTGATATGAACAGGAGATTGGAATGAAGGTCATGCAGCTGGATGGATGGTAATTAGATCCCATCATCTGAAGTGGAAAGGGCACAGTCGAGCCTCCACCTTGCGATTAGCTCTATGGAAATAATGGCAACCTTTTTTTATACGTTAGTGAACAGCACAAATCTCGTGCTCATGAAAATGAGGGCTGGGTGTGGGGGCATAGCTAATCAAATGCTTCCACACACAGCTCTTTGAGGGAACCCCAGTCCTGACCTACAGCTCCCCCGGGGCACTGGAAATTATGTAGCTCACACTAATAAGCTGTGTCTACACGTGCACGCTACTTCGAAGTAGCGGCACTAACTTCGAAATAGCGCCCGTCGCGGCTACACGCGTCGGGCGCTATTTCGAAGTTAACTTCGACGTTAGGCGGCGAGACGTCGAAGTCCCTAACCTCATGAGGGGATCGGAATAGCGCCCTACTTCGACGTTCAACGTCGAAGTAGGGATCGTGCAGACGATCCGCGTCCCGCAACGTCGAAATTGCCGGGTCCTCCATGGCGGCCATCAGCTGGGGGGTTGAGAGATGCTCTCTCTCCAGCCCCTGCGGGGCTCTATGGTCACCGTGGGCAGCAGCCCTTAGCCCAGGGCTTCTGGCTGCTGCTGCGGCAGCTGGGGATCCATGCTGCAGGCACAGGGTCTGCAACCAGTTGTCGGCTCTGTGGATCTTGTGTTGTTTAGTGCAACTGTGTCTGGGAGGGGCCCTTTAAGGGAGCGGCTTGCTGTTGAGTCCGCCCTGTGACCCTGTCTGCAGCTGTGCCTGGCACCCTTATTTCGATGTGTGCTACTGTGGCGTGTAGACGTTCCCTCACAGCACCTATTTCGATGTGGTGCCGCGCAACGTCGAAGTTGAACATCGACGTTGCCAGCCCTGGAGGACGTGTAGACGTTATTCATCGAAATAGCCTATTTCGATGTTGGCTTCATGTGTAGACGTAGCCATAGAGAGGAAGGTGAGCTGCATCAAGTCCCTGTGAGAGCTCACCAGGATTTGGGGGATGTCTGCTCCAGCACAGACAGGCTGCTTCAGTAACCCACCCCACCTCACCTCTGGCAAGTTGTGAATACTCTCCTAAAGCAGTGCCTAATTTTCCTCTCAGTTACATACCTTCAGTAATGGATTTAAAGTAGCCTCATACACCTGCACATCCACTAATGTGATATATGCCATCATGGGTCAGCAATGCCCCTCTGCCATGGACATTGGACAAACTGGGCAGTCTCTGTGCTAGAGGATAAATGGACATAAATCTGACATCAGGAATGGAAACACACATTAACCTGGAGGGGAATGCTTTCACCTCCCTAGACAATCAATAACGGATTTGAAAGTAGCCATTCGTCCACAATGGAATTTTACCACAATACAGAGGGAGACACCTGAATGGGAATTCATTTGCAAATTTGACACATTTAACCTCCACCTTAACAGAGATCTAAACTGTCTTATGCATTACGATATTCGCAGGAATGGACACATCCTACTTAATTTGCTTCATCAGCTGGTCCTACTAAATTTGTTAACCTGTAAGTTGCTACGGGACTGCTTATTACATCAGTGGTAATACCCCCAATTTACAGATGTCAGTGAAAAGGTACCCCTTTTTAAATATTTGGAGTGTGCTCAGGCACTGACAATAAGGCTGTCAGTATTAGATGCACACAGACAGAACTTCATCATCTCCTCTCTGTGATCCTAGAGTAACCTACATGCTATGGACACAATGTCTTTTTTAAGCCTTGCTCAGTGACCTACCCTTTCCTATAAAGATATTTACAGGTAAGTCTTACATACTGAACAGGCTGTACATATTGTGTCCATTACTCCCACATGCTGCCGTTTGGAGTTACAGAATGGCAGTTCAACAAAGCTAAACTCAACCTGAAATCAACAAGAGACACACACTGCAGCTCAGCTATATATACACATTGTTGGCGTAAATGGCTAGAGCACAGAAAGCTCTCGGAGGAAAGGATTCAGGAGGGGGCAGTGCCTTAAGTGAGCAAAGCAACAAAAGATCACCAGACCTTGGGAAACCAGGAAATTCAGGAAACAGAGGCAACTCCTTAACCTTCCACTGCGGCCCTACGGGGCCGGATACTCCAGCCGCACCCAGAATTTGACGTAAGCAGAACAAATATATCAAACATGGGAGCCTGTGTCCCAATGCTTCTCATGCTTTCGTATTTACACAATCTATCTTTTCTAGCTCTGACATGCTACAGACTTCAGCTTCAGTCTGGCAAACAGCTACTCTCATGGGAACTCAGAATTCTGGCATTGTAATCTTATTTCAAACACGGTGACTTGAGCATGTAATTAACCTTCCTAGTGCTCCATTTCCAATCTATAAAATGGAGGTAATGCTACTTATAACACCTGTCTGAGGCCAGGATGAGTACTAATTAAATGCTTGTGAAGTATTTTGAAGAAGAGTCCTATAAAACTGCTAAGTCTGGGAGGAGGGTTAATTGTAAATTGCTAAGTTCATGAACAGAACTACATAAAAATAGTAACACATTGCTATAATTCAAAAAACAGAAGAGAAGATATTAACTATAATGGATGCATTATTTCCCTCCCCCCCCACACACACATACTTCATCATCATTTAGTTGAGTATCTTCTGTAACATTTAAACAAAGCTACCCTCTTGCCATCGTTATCACATGTTCATTTTCAAACAATGTCAAGGCTTTGCCTGCTGTTTTGACAAGTATGTTTTAAATACAACTGCATGCAACAAGATTAATTTTAGTACCACATCAAAACAAATACTCAAAATGTTTAATCAGAATATATATTCATTCATGTCTTAAACATCTCCTCCCTGTCCTATACAGCCTGCTTCTAAAAAAAGCAGGTTTGTGCCATATAGGTACATGTATTCTGCACAGAATATTATTCACCTATCCCCCTCTGACACCAAAAATTAAATCAAAATAGCTGTTGATGTTTTCTTCTGTCAGGAGCCTATTTAATTTGGCACCATACCTTTTTTCCATTATGAACCTTCTCTGGGGCAGTGTTTCTCAAACGGGTGTACACTGAGGTCTACCAGGAAGTTCATCAACTCATCTAGATATTTGTTTAGCTTTACAACAGGCTACGTAAAAACACTAGTAAATTCAGTTCAATCTAAAAAGTTAATTCAGACAATGACTTATTTCTACTGCTTCATATGACTTACGCTGAAATGTAAGTACACTTTTTTATTTCACTTCATTTATTTGATAATAAGATGGTAGAAAGTCGGCAAGTTTTCAGTAGTAGCCTTTTGTAATATTTTTGCACATTTTTGTAAGTAAGTAGGTTTGAAGTGAAGTATAACTTGGTGCTGTGCAAAACAAATCTGACTCCTGAAAAGGGTACAGAAATCTGGAAAAGTTGAACGGCCCTTGTTTCAAGACCTCAGATTACCTTAGGACCACGTTTCTCAGCCGGTGGTACATGCAGCATGAAGATTACACGAGAGAAATCTGGCTTTTTGGGTTTTTTTGTTGAGAAAGGGGTACTTAAAAAAATGCTGAGAAACACTGCTCTAAGTAATTTCTCCCCTTGGGAAAAGGTGAGCTCAAAGATCTTTTTCTTAAAGCTTAGTTGCTGCTACTTTGGGAGGTGCATTCCCTTCTATTTGGCTGTGAAGTACACCAACAGACACTTTCATGAGGACCTACTCCCATAATTACACATAAAATTGGGCTGATCAGCCATCAACAGACTCACAAATAGGAGGGTGCCATGAAGATGTCCTACTCATTATGAGTGACTGCTGAGAGAGAGACTCATAACTAACAGCTGGTCTTTCCCCACCTTCTCCTCCACATCTACCAGCTTGGTATATTTTAAAGGAACCCCCTGAGTTCAGTCACTTCTCTGTACCATTTTTTCCTCTTTATAACTGCATCTTCAGCAATGTCTACTAGCAATACATTGGCTTCCACTGGATTCTGAAACACCTTCCTCTCTGGCTTTGCCAGCCTCCACTACAAGGGAATTTCTTTCAAAATCATGTCACTGCAAGAGGAGGGCTGGGTCATGGGGGAGAGAATGAGTGGAGGTGAGTGGACAACAGAAAAGGCAGTGCAGATCTCACCATGAAAAAGATTGATAACCCTTGGGGGAGATTTATATCTCCTCACACTCCAATAACACATTCCATGCTCCTTCTATATAGCCCTTTCTATTGTGACTGATATAATCCAAGGAAAGGCTATATAACTATGTCTTCCATTCCTCAGTGTCTTGTATGATCTCTGGATAAGATTTGCAGGTGTGAATAGTGATTTTCAGTGTCCAGCCTGTGACATTTTAAAGAGGAAACCTGATAGTGCTGAAAATCAGCCCCTCTGCCCTTTCATTTGTGTTTGTCACAGTAAGGCTACGTCTACACGTGAAGCCTACATCGAAATAGGCTATTTCGACAAATAACGTCTACACGTCCTCCAGGGCTGGCAACATCGATGTTCAACTTCGACGTTGCGTGGCACCACATCGAAATAGGCGCTGCGAGGGAATGTCTACACGCCAAAGTAGCACACATCGAAATAAGGGTGCCAGGCACAGCTGCAGACAGGGTCACAGGGCGGACTCAACAGCAAGCCGCTCCCTTAAAGGGCCCCTCCCAGACACAGTTGCACTAAACAACACAAGATCCACAGAGCCGACAACTGGTTGCAGACCCTGTGCCTGCAGCATGGATCCCCAGCTGCCGCAGCAGCAGCCAGAAGCCCTGGGCTAAGGGCTGCTGCCCACGGTGACCATAGAGCCCCGCAGGGGCTGGAGAGAGAGCATCTCTCAACCCCACAGCTGATGGTCGCCATGGAGGACCCGGCAATTTCGACGTTGCGGGATGCGGATCGTCTACACGGTCCCTACTTCGACATTGAACGTCAAAGTAGGGCGCTATTCCGATCCCCTCATGAGGTTAGGGACTTCGACGTCTCGCCGC
Organism: Carettochelys insculpta; assembly: GCF_033958435.1. NCBI lineage: Eukaryota > Metazoa > Chordata > Testudines > Carettochelyidae > Carettochelys > Carettochelys insculpta. The sequence continues at coordinate 125,022,255 of NC_134140.1, read as the reverse complement.
CTAACGTCGAAGTTAACTTCGAAATAGCGCCCGACGCGTGTAGCCGCGACGGGCGCTATTTCGAAGTTAGTGCCGCTACTTCGAAGTAGCGCGCACGTGTAGACACAGCTCAAGTGTCCCCATGTAATACCAGCTTAGCCAGAGAGTAGAGACGATATCACTACTTAGGGCTGTATGCGCAGTCAGTGGTGTGATTGCCTGCTATATACAACTGTAAATCCCTATACTCACTCTCAGGAAGCATGGATCATTTTGGGGAGGCTTACATCAAGAATATCCAGCTTTATCAAGATGTGCAATTTGTCATTTGTTACCTTTCACCAGCATGTACTTGTGCAAAACTGAGTTCTCAAAGTACGCAGCAACAAAAACGAAATACAGAAATCAACTGAATGCTGCACCAGGTATGCGAATCCAACTTTCCAGTATTAAACAAATATTAAAAAATTTTGCCAAGGAAAGAAGAAACAACACTCTTTGCATTGAAAACTGCCCATGGCCGTGTCTACACGTGCCCCAAACTTCAAAATGGCCATGCAAATGGCCATTTCGAAGTTTACTAATGAAGCGCTGAAATGCATATTCAGCGCTTCATTAGCATGCGGGCGGCAGCAGCGCTTCGAAATTGACGCGGGTTGCTGCCGCGCGGCACGTCCAGACGGGGCTCCTTTTCGAAAGGACGCCACCTACTTCGAAGTCCCCTTATTCCCATGAGCTCATGGGAATAAGGGGACTTTGAAGTAGGCGGGGCCCTTTCGAAAAGGAGCCCCGTCTGGACGTGCCGCGCGGCGGCAACCCGCGTCAATTTCGAAGCGCTGCTGCCGCCCGCATGCTAATGAAGCGCTGAATATGCATTTCAGCGCTTCATTAGTAAACTTCGAAATGGCCATTTCGAAGTTTGGGGCACGTGTAGACGTAGCCCATGTAATGCATATTAGTTTTCGAGCTTCATTTTTTAATACACATTTGTAATCCTTCTGTCAGAAGAAGTCAGCAGCAACCAGGGTCGGGTTCATCATCTAGGGGGTTCCTTTTCATCCATCTCACACAGAACCAGCTCGAGTCCCACCCAGTAGCCTGGGAAATTCACACACCCTTGGGTGCCTCAGAGAGGCAATGCTTCCCCACTCACAAGCACAGGGTCTGAGCGTAGAAAAGAAACTTTCAAGGAAAGAGGCAGAAAAGTCATGTGGCATAAGCTTGGGAGAATAGCACACCTGGAGTTTATAATCAACCCTCATGTAACCGTCCCAGCTCAAATGGCTTGAGCAGTGTCCTTTGCCTCTCAGGCTCACCAGTCCAATACTGTAAGGATCCAATCCACACTCCCAAAACTTTCTCCACTCCCTCCTTCAACTGCCCCACTTACAACTCTGGCCTGTCCATACAGGCCCTGACACAACACCCGGATGCATTCCCGCACTGAGCCTGAGGCAATGTCACCTTCCGGTGTTCCACTTGCCCCTGCCAACTGCCCCACTAGCCACCCTGATGGCTGCCTGCTCCTTCCAGCCGCCCTGCTGGCCACCCGCTGCTTCTCCTACTGGCCGCCCCCGCTCACTCCTGCCAGCCACCTGTTCGCTGTGCTCTGGTAGCCATTTGCCTGCTGTCTTGTGAGTTTTGCTGTAAGCAAAACCCAGTGATTCCAGCTCTCTGTGGCTTCAGCTACCAGTGATTCTAGCTCAGAGTGGCATTCAGCTCTGGCCCTAGCCACAGCTTCTGAGTATCCACCAAGGTGGATTTTCACAGCAAAACTATAGACCCAGCTTTACATCTACCTTTGAACAGCAGGGAGCGGGGTAGAGAGCTAGCCAAACCAGTCTTACAGCTGTAGGGCCAAAAGGCTCCCAGCCAGTTGGTTCAACCACTATCCTTGCCCACTTCAACCTCACAATGCTTAGAAGGAGGGAGCCTTGTGCGACCCATATCTTACACAGCAGTGATGAATGACTGCATTGCACCCCCACAACAGCTTCAAGCATTGGTGAGACTCCACGATTCTTACATTGGGTGATAGCATAAATTGTGACTTTACAGCAACATGTTTACAATGGAGAAATTTCATTGCTTCACCTGCTACCCATCAGGCTTTGTTTACAAGGCATTACGTATGCACACCTTTGCATTTTCTTGCAAATGATCTCTAAAGGACACACTCCCAAATCCTTCAGAAGTATTGCACTCCTGCCGGCACATTCCTTACACATTAAATGTGAGTTTTGTTTTTTAAATATGTGCAATGAAACTAAATGTTGATCTCATGACCTTGTTTAGCATTTGTTTATTATCCTTACTTATTTGTTGTCTGCTTTTTCAGCTCCATACATTAGGTGTTCCGCAAAAATTATTCAAGTTTTAAAGGGTTCCATGGACAGATAAAATTGGGAAACACTCCTCTACGTGATGTATGAACTAGGGATGTGATTTGCTCTGCCTCTAGTACACATTACTGCACCAGGATGACATGTCCTAAGTCAGTCTCATTTGTCTCACTTTAGACCTTTGGTGTACAAGTGGCATCTTCTAGAGAAAGGACCACTGATCTGAAAACAGCTGTAGTTGGATTCTCCTCCTCCTGCATCTTGTGCAGTCAACTTACACCTGTGCAAAATGGCTTTAAAATGCTACCAAGGTAGACTGTGAGCATTACATTCTCACTTTCCATACTGTAAATGGATATATAAGCTGCATAAGAAATGGAGAATCAGGCCTTTGATGAACAGGTGGCAGGTTTTGAAAATCTATTTGCTCCACTTTACCTAGACCAGGTAGTTCCTTTGCTGCTGTCCTGAACAGACAACTTATTGACTTGTGACATCAGATAATATTGGCTCAAGCTTAAGAAAAAGATGCATGGTAATGGCTGATAATAAGAACAAAAGTATCTTGTGTAAAGCATATGAGTGAATGATTTCTCCACTGAGGATAATGCATCATGGGGACGAGGCACCATCACCATGACAATTTATTAATTATTCAAGCAAGCCACATTTTTTTGTTAACCAGCACAGAAAAGAATGTCTCTGCTGTATTGTATGGTTATTAAAGTCAGGTATGTTAGCATTTGCAGTGGGTGCCCAGAGCACAGAATAAGTCTGCAAATAGCTGAAATAAATAAATGTTTGGACGTGACTTTTCAACAAACTTAGAGGATTTAGACACATCTAAAACTAAGCAGACTTAGATTTGTGTATTATATGAAAGACCTCATTTTTTCTTGGCTTCAATGGGCACTGCAGCGTACAGCATGTACTAAGGTGAGACCCATAAAGAGGAGAAATGCAAACAGAAAGGATGGCATTTTGTGTTCAGTTAGGCAGAATGTAGAAGACCTAAAATGAGCCAGGACTGAGAACCAGCAACTCCTAGATCCAACTCCCATTGCTGACTCTGAAAGTCTGATTATGCAGTCTAGTTGCACAAGCATATGAGGGGTCAAACTGCTGATGTCTCTCGTTAATGGAAGATTGGTGTTCAACTTCTCAAAGCCACTATGAATTTCAGTCCCAGTGTTCAGACTGTTTAGACAGAGGGAAATGGAACTTCCTTGCCTGGCTTCCACCCTGCTCTAGTGCAAACATTTCTCTCCATTAAGCACAAACCATCTCCTAATCGTCACTTCCCCATTTGTCTCAAGATTCTAAATGCTACCAGTTCACAGCTAACAATTTCCATTCTCTGTTTCTATCTTTGTTTATCCAATGATTTCCCCTCAACCATTTGCAGCTTTCCATGCACTAAACCCAGCACAGATGTGGGAGCCTCAGACAGGCTTGACTAGTTTTCCAGTCTCCCTCCCATTCCGTTAGCTTCATCCCCCTCTTTGGAGATACTACAGCTATTTCCCATCTGCCCCAGAAGTCAGCTGCCACGGATTACATGTTGAATCCATTTTTCTATGAGTGACATTCATCTGTGTTGCAGGGGGTGGAAACAAGTCCTTCTGGATCATGTAAGCCTTACACCAAGCCTGCATGGGGGTGAGGGAGGGGTGTTCTTACTGAGCAATTATGCCTGAGCACACACTGGCTACGTCTACACGTGAACCCTACATCGAAGTAGCCTATTTCAATGTGGCGACATTGAAATAGGTTATTTCGATGAATAACGTCTACACGTCCTCCAGGGCTGGCAACGTCGATGTTCAACTTCGACGTTGCGCAGCCCAACATCGAAATAGGTGCTGCGAGGGAACGTCTACACGCCAAAGTAGCACACATCGAAATAAGGGTGCCAGGCACAGCTGCAGACAGGGTCACAGGGCGGACTCAACAGCAAGTCGCTCCGTTAAAGGGCCCCTCCCAGACACACTTTCATTAAACAGTGCAAGATACACAGAGCCCACAACTGGTTTCAGACCCTGTGCCTGCAGCATGGATCCCCAGCTGCAGCAGCAGCAGCCAGAAGCCCTGACCTACGGGCTGCTGCACACGGTGACCACAGAGCCCCGCAAGGGCTGGAGAGAGAGCATCTCTCAACCCCTCAGCTGATGGCCACCATGGAGGACCCCGCTATTTCGATGTTGCGGGACGCAGATCGTCTACACGTTCCCTACTTCGACGTTGAACGTCGAAGTAGGGCGCTATTCCCATCCCCTCATGGGGTTAGCGACTTCGACGTCTCGCCGCCTAACGTCTATTTCAACTTCGAAATAGCGCCCAACACGTGTAGCCGTGACGGGCGCTATTTCGAAGTTGGCGCCGCTACTTCGAAATAGCGTGCACGTGTAGACACAGCTACTGTGTGCTACAGAGAAGGTCCATGCACCACCCCACATATGGCTCTGCACAAGACCACGCTGGGAGTGAACCAAGGCAAGCACACAGTCATGTTCACACAGATACAGCATCCTCAATCCCCTATGCAACTGCAAAGGAGGGGTTATGCTGCTATTTTAGACCAGAGACTGGGCAGCAGCCACCCACCTTGGTATTGGTCTGGAGGTATGGATTTAACTTCCCTAGCCCCTCAACTCCATCCACATGGAGCTGGAATATGTGGGCTTTATTTGGAAGCCTTCCACCCTTTGTGGAGGGCAGCTTGGGCCACATCCCACCAGATCTGAGCTTCAGATAAGGTAAACCAATGGGCAATGGGAGCTGAATGGGTAGAGCAAGGCCAGCAACATGGTCTCCCATACCATGGGAGCACCAGTCCTACTATACACATTGCTTGAGGGCCTGATCCAGGGCCTAATGGGAGCCAGACTTGGCACAGGTGGTGTGAAAGTGGGTTTCATGGAATGACAGCAAGCGAAATCCGAAAGTGAAAATTCACGGTCATCCTCACTAGACGCCAACTCAAGTCACACTAGAGAACAGTCACATCAGGTCCAATGTGGCCCAAGAAGCTCATGTCCCACTTGAACCTAGCACAGGTTCCTTCCCAGCAGCCCAAAGCACATGCTAAAGAGCAAGGAGATGGCCAGGAGAATAACACATGCAGAAAGTCACCTTTTTCTGACCTCATAGTGTCAGCAGCAATCGCCCATTGCTAAACAGTAACACATCAACATTGATTGCACTCAGTATATCCTAAACCCAGTAGCCTTCAAGAGTCCATTGGCTTCTGCGCCCACAATGGAGGATATGGCTACTCTTAATCACCACTGCGAGTCCTGCGATATATTTAGAATCTCCCGTAAATATCTCCACAAATAAGGGAAATTATTTTTGTAGAAGTGGCTGCCAGCACATTTTGTGCCATTAGAAGGGTCAGTTTATGATTTATATCCACTCCAGATTATTTGTGTTCCAACTTGGCTTTATATAAACAGTGGAAAGTGCAGGCACTTGCTCTATGCAGAGCACAAAAACAAAGCCCAGGCAGCTCTGCTGTTACAGCTCAAGGTTCCTGACAGCACAGGGTTTGAGGGTTCCTGCTCCTGCATTTGCAGGCAATGGGATTTCAGGCAGAGCATGGGGCTCACTCAGTGGGACTTGCAGTTCACGCAAAACCAGCCAGATGAAGGCCAGAACTGCTGCTGTCTGAGAAACCCCAAAGAGTGCTATTCTGCTTTACAAGGTTTAAGCAGCCATCTGTATTGCTGGGACAAATACCATTCCCGAAGAAGAGCAGCGCTCAGCTCTATCGTTCTAGGGTAAATCTAATCTAAATAGCTCGTCTGTAGCATTCCAGTCTGGGGGCTTGTGAACAAGCCTGGATGGACGGCGAAGTCTGGAATTCAGCAGCTTCAAAAAGAGATGCTCAAGAATCATCAGCCTCTCTCCCTCCTTGCCAGGTGGCTGGCCAGGCCTGCAACCAGTGACCCTCACAAGAGAGCCCTGGATCTCCCTCCACGCCCTAGACATGTTCCTTTGCAGACCTCCTAGAGGGAGGGGTGGTTCTGCAAGGTGGAAGCTGGCTACCCTTAAGGTAAAGCAATCTGGGTATTGCTTTTTTCCAGGCAGCACTGGGTGCCAAGTGATGAGGAGGAAAAGAAACAAAAAGCATCTCTGTAATTGGGTGTGACTCACCACTGCAGTGCCCCCTGCTGGTCACATGTTAATTAGCTCTTCCAGCCTCCTGAACACCTTCTTCTGAACAGCGTCTTGCTCACTGTTGCTTATCCATTTGTCCTCCACCTTATGCCAGGACCCTCATGCCTCCCTGACCACAGAGCCCTTCCCTCAGGGCGCTGCCTTGCCACAAGGCACCGCACTCTGGGGTCCTCCCCTCCTAGGGGACCCCAAGCCTCCTATACTCACCTTGCCTCAGTGACCCACTGCCAGTTTTTTTCTAGCCTCTTTCCTCAGGAGCAAACTGCAGCCTGAAATGGCTGCTCATCATCATCAAGGGGCTGGACCAACTACTGCCTTCAGCTGCCCTGGCTGCCTCTCTGCTGCCCTAGTATCCTCAGGCCCTTGTCTCAGGCCCTGCAGCCTGGGGCTTGCCTGGCCAAGCTCCCCTGGCTAACCCTACCCTTCCTCAGCACTGCTCTACCTGTGGTACCCAACTCTGGCAGGCAGCTAGGTTTCCATCCCTCCAGGGCTGGAGCAAGAGTGTGCTTACCCTGGCCAACCACCTCTTTTATACAACCTTCTGGGCTCTGATTGGCTGCCACAACCCTTACCCCAATAGGTTCCCAGGCCAACCCTCTCCCAGGGCTGTTTTAACCCTTTCTCTACCAGTGCAGGGAAATCACCCTTTCACAATCTCCCACCCCTAATTCTTTCCCATTGCACAGACTTCTGGACATGTGTAAGGAATATTGCAGGTTCCTGGGCCCAGAGGATGGTGTCACAAAAGTCATTGACCTCTCTGTAATACGTGCGTGGATGTGGGGTGGGAGATGTCCCATTGTATTCTCCACTGCCTATAGTACAATGCTTCTTTTTCTACAGAATGATGCTTTGTAGCATGTTTGTCTTTAGAATAAAAATACCCTGGTCATTTAGAGCTACAGAAAACTCCCATTAAAGGATATGTATTTCTTCGCTCTAACCTGTTTACATGGAAGGAAAATTTGTTTCCTGAATTAGCCTCTTAAATACAAATACAGAAGAGCTGCACTGTGAATCTGAGAGTGGCAAATAAACTTTGTCTTTAAAATAGCAAAACATTTGCTTGGGAAAAGGGGCCATAGAAATTGTAATCACAGGAGGTAATATGGAACAAACATTCTTAGAGCCAGCAAACTTCAGGAATGTGGTAGTTAGTAATAATCTACATATATTGATTTAAACAAAGCATCAAAACTAAAAAGAAAATCAAAATGCCTTGAAATGCTTCCATAAAGGATGTCATAAAAATACAGCATAGACTAAAAAGAGACAAAAATACAGCTAAGCCAATAGTTTGAGGCATGGGTGTCTAAGTCAGGCACCTAAATAAGAGTTTAGGGCCAGTTCTATATAGGATACTAACTTTTGGCACCCAGTTTGAACCATTAACCCCCAATCCATTAAGGAAGTGCAGATCTGTAACATACAGTTCTGTAAATGGAGGATTTTAACACTTCCATATAATAGAACTATCTCCTATTGAAGCATCCCGTTAGAGATGAATTCATAAAGCATAACGTAAAGTGCATCACAGGGTATGCTCAGTTCAGATTTATAGTCTTAGGCTAGTTGGTATGTTCGGCTGTGATTTTGGGGTTAAGTACTACTATGAGACATGCTGGTACATCTCCAACTGACAACAGCAATTGTGCTTCCAGATCTGAGGGCAGAATGTGCTCTTTTGACAGAAACTCTGTGTGAAACAACAAAGCAAATGTGAAGTACCTCAGCAGGAATGTGTTCACTACCTTACATGGCAAACACATCCCCTTGGACAGAGGGCATCTGAATCAAGCAAAGAATGCATGCAACTTCAAAGGGAGCGTCTTCAGCACCTGGAGGATAAGGATGTTGAAAAAGCAGCAAGCTCCAACCTGCACGGTAGCAGGAGAGATACAGAATACCCAGCAGTGACCCCATGGATTGTGTACAAAGTAGAACTGACCGGTTGTCAAGGATAACAATGAGCCTTGTGGGGAAGGTTTTGAAGGAGAGTAAAATGCAATATTACCTCTCAGAAGGAAAGAAAACACTGCTCCTACCCACACAGCTGGTATTCTGGAAGTGAATGTAGTACGTTAGGGAGAAGGAAACCTTCTTTCAGAAAAATTTATCACTGGGAACTAGAGCTGAGCAATATGTTAACAACAAAGCCTGAAGACAGACAAAACTCCTTTGGTTTAGAGTTTTAGACTCAACTGGTGCCAGTTCAGGAAGATTCATAAGCCTTTCATCAGACTATTATTTGTCTACTGAGATTTAAAGTTCTTTGGGGCAGGGACAGGGCATTACTTGGTGGTTTGCTTTTTTTTTTTTTTTTTTTTTTAAACTACAACAGGAGCTGAGTTTCCAGAATGTCCTGGCTAATTCACTCATAGATTGTTTGTGTTATTCCTTTAATCATTTTTGTCACTCTTCTCTAGATCATCTCTAATTTGTTCACATCTTTCTACAATGTGGGGCCCAGAACCAGACACTGCTCCAGTTGAGGACTAATCAGAGTAGAGCAAAAGAGTTACTTCTCAGGTCTTACTTACAATGCTCCTATCAATGCATCCTATGACTGTGAACCACTGACAACAAGTCTTTAAGAATCATTATCCAATCAGTTATGCACCCACCTTATTGTAGCCCCACTTAGGTTGTATTCCCCCAGTTTATTTATAAAAAGGTCATGCAAGACTATATCAAATGCTTTACTGAAGTCTAGATATACCACATCTACATGTACATTTAAACTGCAGCAAGGGAGGTTGTGGAATCTCCATCTCTGGAGATATTTAAGAACAGGTTAGATAGATGTATGTCAGGGATGGTTTACATAGTACTTGGTCCTGCCATTAGGGCAGGGGCTGCACTCAATGGCCTCTTGAGGTCCCTTCCAGCCCTAGTATTCTATGATTCTATGGTTCTACCCCTTCCCCTTTATCTATAAGGCTTGCTATCTTATCAAAGAAAACTACCAGGTTAGTTTGACATGACTTGTTCTTTACAAAGTCATACTGACTAACACCATCTCATTTTCTTTCAGATGTTTCCAAACTGATTCCTTAATTATTTGCTCTGCTATCTTTCCTGGCACAGAAGTTATGCTGACTGGTCTAATTTCCTGGATTGTCTTTATTTCCATTTTTATAGTTGGGCACTATCTTTGCCCTTTTCCAGTCTTCTGGAATTTCTCCCATCTTCTGTGACTTCTCAGAGATGATACCTCGTGGCTTAAATGTTGCCTCAATCAGTTCCTTAAGTATTCTAGGATGCAGTTTATGACGTAACTTGAAGACAGCTAACTTTTCTAAGTAATTTTTTTACTTTTTCTTCTCCTATTTTAACTTAGGAAACTGCCCCATTTTCTCCAGCATTCACTATGCTAGGCATACAATCACCACCAATCCCTGAGTAAAAACTGAAACAAAGAAATGATTAAGCACCTCTTCCATTTCCTTCCTGAAAACCTTGTTGAAATCCGTTTTCTTTATTTTGCTTTTCTCCCTCTTACCATTCCTTAGAATCATGAACTCTATCATTTCATAATCATTTTCACCGAGCTGCCTTCCACTCTCAAATTCTCAGGCAGCTCCTCCTGATCTGTTAAAATCAAATCTAGAACTGCCTCCTTCCAGCAGCTTTTTCCACTTTCTGAAAGAAAAAAGTTGTCTCCAATACATTCCAAGAACTTGTTGGATGGTCTGTGCTCTGCTGCATTACTTTTCCAAACAATGTATGGATGGTTGAAGTCCTCCATCACCCCCAAGTCATGTGCTTTGGATGATTTTATTTGTTTTAAAAAAGCTTCCTCCACTTCTTCTTCCTGGTTAAGTGATCTGTAGTAAACCTAGATCATAGCATCACTCTTGGTTAATTTTTTTTTCTTTTTGTTGCTTTTATGGTTACCCACAGATTCTCAACAAGTCTGTCTCCTGTGTGCTCTGAACCTCAGTCCCAGAGCGTACGTGTTTTTTTTATATCTATCTATATATCTATCTATATATGTAAAGCAAGACCTCTTCCCTTTTTTCCTTGCTTTTTATTGTAATTTGTGGTGTTTGGGGCCTTTACAGAAGACTTTCTGAAAGCATACATATATAGACCAATGTATATCCTAACATATATAAACAGCACACATCCACACACATTTACTGGGCCAGGCGTTCAAGTGTTCAGCACTCACAATGGGGAAAGAGCACCAAAAAGGTTCAGCACTCAGTGTGCCAAAATTCCTTAGTGGGGAGACAGAGACCATTGTCTACACGTTCTATTACAAGCACATGCGTGTATGTGTGTGTGTGCGTACTCACTTTATATGCTTCTGAATGTGCATCTATAAAATACTCCAAGTTTCTATTTTTTCTAACATCTCTAAATTGGCTCAGATTTTGCATCACTCCACAGTCCTATATTTTAATTGAATTTGTGTTAGGTGCACAACTCCACTTTGGAAGGAATGTGACCAAGCAAATTTGTGGTACCCCAGTTGGGAGGCTCCTGATCACCTGGCCACCCTTTGGTTTCACTTCTGCCAGAAGATGTGTCTCTCATTCAGCTGAATGTAGCTCATTCTCCACAGGTTAAACCACTGAGTGTGAAACGGCTTCTAATTTGCACACTCGAATTATATGGTTCTCAGTATAATTTTGAAAGAGTGTAACGCAATGGAATCAACTTGCAATGATCCGAGATATAGGGAAACTCTTCCTACTTTGATGATGAACATACACCTTCAGACTATTGCTGCTCCATCACATGCAAGCTATAATTCCAGTTGCACAGAAAGTTTGGAAAGATGAAGTTACTCTATGAAAAATAATTCACTATGACTCACCATACTGCATCTATGTTGGGTGAATATATTCGCCCAAAGTACCTGATTACTGCCAGGATGCTTTCCAGAAGCTGGGGTTGGATCAGTGATGAGAATATTAATTTTCACAGACCACAGGTCTTTACCAAGCCTCACCCTGTTGATTCCTAGTGGATGAATTGTTCTCTCACTTTTTCATGCATTGCCTATTAGTATTCATGGGTTTTATATTTGTTAATATACTAGCTGTTTTCCTTTTCTGTACACATTGCATATACTGTTTGACATCTTATTAAAAAGATAATCCATTATAGTTCAAAGGCGCTGTTGAATTCTGGCTGATTTTCTGCATAGTATTATTCATAATTTAACACCAGAGAACAAGCATTTAATTTTTATTTAATTGTAATTAAATAGTTATGTATTAAATGAACTGCATTAGAATAGTGTCTACTAGACCCACCAACAAACAGAAGCCCATTATGTTAGGTACTGTACACACAGTGAGAGGTAGTCCTGTCCTAAACAGGATATGTGGACAAGGTGGGCAAAAGGTGGGAAAAAAGATGTAGCCTTATCCCTGTTTTCGAGATGGGATAATATCTCAGGGTACAGAGAGATTAAATGACTGATCCAAGATAGCACAAGAAGTCTGCGACAGAGCTGGGTATTAAAACCACGTCTCCTGGTTCCCTGCCCAATGCCTCTTCTATAAGCTCTTTCTGCTTTATGAATGAAAAAAGGAAAATAAAACAGAACGTGCTGGTTTTCCAACCAAGTAACTTTGCGTGAACAAACATGAGACAAGTTATCCTGCCCTCAGATAAGCCACAAAACATTAAACAAAACCAGATATCACAACTACCTCTGTGCTATGAATTGTATTCTGGTATGGCAGTGCTAGAAGTATAGCTGAATTAATTCCCCAGGAAACGCTAATATTTTTCAGGAAAATTGTTCAAAATGCTGGCAAGCTTTTTTTTAAAAACAGTGTTAAGTTAAAATAACTAACAGGAAATAATGGAGGGTCATGTGTCTAATTGGGGTATTCTGAAGATATTGCAGAAACTTAAAATAATGAACAACTGTAATAATATTGTAAGCAGTCAGATATGAATTCCCGCCAAATTGTTAAGTGCTGAAGTTCATCTCATAAGTCATTTGAAGGCTCACCCCCAATAGATTTGCAGTACATTTTCTGATTTGACCAATCATCTCTTAATTCGCTATATAATTAACAGAAATATAATACAGGCACACAGCAGTTTGCAATTCAGACTGAGTCAGGGGCTGGTTCCTGTAACTCTTTGATAGCTCCTGTATTTGTAATTTGTCTGTTTTGATGATCTGCCTTAAGGATGTGATCTGTGACACTGCAATGCCTTGCAGGGTGGAGTACTCGATCCAAAGACAAGGAGAAACAAAAGGTAGAAGGACTGGTCTACGTGGCAGAAGAAGCACTGATGGAGACCACAGAGAATCACAACATGAACAGGCACCAATAATACCTCCAAATCCAGTTGTCTAAAGGGAAAGAAGATGATCAAGATCCTCCTAGAGACCCGTGAGGAGACAGCAACAGCTGGGCCTCTGCATGCGAGTATTTCTGGCATTGGTCAATGTTTTATGCTCATCTTGTGTCAGATCCAGCTCCCGTTCAACTCAATGGAAAAGCTCCTGTTTGACTTTAATGAGAAAAGAATCAAGCCCACAGAGTGAACATGTAGTATTGCACTAAGAAGTGTAACTGCGACATAAGTGAACTGCGTAGAAGGAAAGGAATACAAGCCTGAACCTCTCTGCTGAAAGCGTCACCTTTAATGCAAATCTCAAAATATCTCCTCGTCCAGCTTAGAAAATATGAAAGAACAGAAAACCTGATTCAGCACGTTTAAACCAGGACAAGGAACTATGGCAGAAAGTGCAACTTGTGCATTATGAAACAGCAGAAAAAGACCTTTAAGTTGCTCATTACTAATTGGTCTCCCTCACCATTTGGGTCCTTTTGTGAGCTTTCTCTGTCCAAAGGACATTGCATTGAGTGGAAAGACACAGATTTTGTCAAAAAGGAACTTTGCCATTGAGTCGAACGGGAGCTGGATCTGACACAAGATGAGCATAAAGCATTGACCAATGCCAGAAATACTCGCATGCAGAGGCCAGCTGTTGCCTGATGGATAATTGCCTACTTTCCAGCAGACGCATGAAATCAGTCTTGCAGAAAATATAAATCTGGGCTCCAAATCCAGATCTAAAGGTAGTTTCTAATGTGATTAATATAAAATAATGGATCTAAGTAATGACATCAATATGCGCTGAGTGCTTCTAACAACATGCATCAGCATTTCAGAAAGTGCAACCTTAGCTTTTGTGTTCATAAATAATAGTGTACCAAAAATGCTATGCATTTCCAGCAATCTAATCTTCTATTGGAAAGTAGTTATCCCCTTTAAAATGAAGACAAAACAAAACAAAACAAAACAAAACAAAAAAACCAACAAACCCTGACCTCAAGCAGAAAACATGGGCTTTCATTACAAACCCCAAAGTAAGATGAGGTTTCTAATGCTTCACAAATTATTTGACAAAGCACTAAAACTGGGCAGGTGTTTTACATTTTGTTTTGTTTTTTTAAGGGAACAATTTTCCATTAGAAAATTAAGTTTTAATGAGAAGGGACACATTTTGTAGGAATGTGTCAATTTTGATAAAAGTTTCTACAAAAAAAGTCAAAACATTTAGTTTTGATAATTCTGAAACATTTAGTTTCATAAAGCAAAACCTTTTTTTATTATTCATTTTGTTTAGACTTTCATATGGTAATATTAATTCATACAAATTTTCAAAATTTTGATTTCTTTTCTTTGATTTGGTATAAAACCAAATTTTGAAATGCCAGAATTTTTTAAAGAATGGAGATTTTGATTTCTGGCTAGCTCTGGAAAAGAGACAATCTCAGAGGGTTCTCCCATTGAATAACTAGCTTGGGCTCAATTTTAACCTTTATACATAAAGGCTGCGTCTACACGTGCACGCTACTTCGAAGTAGCGGCAGTAACTGCGAAATAGCACCCGTCACGTCTACACGTGTTGGGCGCTATTTCGAAGTTGAAATCGACGTTAGGCGGCGAGACGTCGAAGTCGCTAACCCCATGAGCGGATGGGAATAGCGCCCTACTTCGACGTTCAACATCGAAGTAGGGACGTGTAGACGATCCGCGTCCCGCAACATCGAAATAGCGGGGTCCTCCATGGCGGCCATCAGCTGGGGGGTTGAGAGATACTCTCTCTCCAGCCCTTGCGGGGCTCTGTGGTCACCGTGGGCAGCAGCCCTTAGCCCAGGGCTTCTGGCTGCTGCTGCTGCAGCTGGGGGTCCGTGCTGCATATACAGGGTCTGCAACTAGTTGTTGGCTCTGTGTATCTTGCACTGTTTAATGAAAGTGTGTCTGGGAGGGGCCCTTTAAGGGAGCGACTTGCTGTTGAGTCCGCCCCGTGACCCTGTCTGCAGCTGTGCCTGGCTCCCTTATTTCGATGTGTGCTACTTTGGCGTGTAGACGTTCCCTCGCTGTGCCTATTTCGATGTTGGGCTGAGCAACGTCGAAGTTGAACATCGACGTTGCCAGCCCTGGAGGACGTGTAGACGTTATTCATCGAAATAGCCTATTTCGATGTCGCAACATCGAAATAAGCTATTTCGAAGTTGGGTGCACGTGTAGACGTAGCCAAACACACCAAAATTTCTGCATATGTTGGGAGGACGTTTGGCAGGACAGTTTCTTTGTACAAGGCTGAGCATGCTATGGCCGTGTCTACACAGGCAGCTTCTGTCAATAAAACTGGGCTTTTGTCGACAAAACGCACCGAGCATCTACATGGTTAAAACACTGTGTTGAGAGTTTGTTGAGAAAACTCAGCTGTTCAGTCAGTGGCATTATTCTTGTTCCTGATCAGGTATAACGCCTCTGTCAACAGTGTTTTGTCAACAGAGAGGGCTTCTGGATCCCCAGGCAGCTTTGTTTGCAGAGCTTCTGGACAGCCATTCTGTCGAGAGAGGGCAGGACAGTCTGGCTGCTCTGTGTCGACAGACTGGCTTGCTCTTTCAATCTGCTTTTGTGTGTAGACACTATTTGTTGACAGAGGTACTGCCAAAGAGGCTATTTCTGCAGACATGGCCTATCGGTGCTCACTCACCTCACACACAAAACTCCCACCTCTGGTACTTAGCAAGCTTCTTGATTATTACTCTTCCTATTGCAGAAGCTGTGAAGGACTCCAGTAAGATACAGTGTACAGAAATAACACAAGGACGGTGCCTGCTTCAATAAAGGTTAAGAACATAAGAATGGCCATACTGGGTCAGATCAATGATCTATCTAGCCTAGGGTTGGCAACTTTGGCTCTCGGCTTGTCAGGGTAATCCACTGGCAGGCCACGAGACACATTGCTGAAGTTGACCTTCTGCAGGCATGGCCCCCTGCAACACCCAGTTTGCTGTTGCTGGCTGAAGGGAGATGCTAGAAACGGGAATGCCTGCAGAGGGTCAAAGTCAGCAAAGCATCTAATGGCTCACCAGTGGATTACTCTGATGAGCTGAGAGCCAAAAGTTGCCAACCCTTGATCTAGCTTAATGTGCTCTGATAGTGGCCAGGACCCGTCCCTCCAAGAGCTGATCTAATTCTTTTAAAACCCAGTTATCCTTCTGATCTTCACAACAACCCATAGCAACAAGTTCCACAACGTGATCTACAAAGTGCTTCTTTTTGTTTTAAACCTGCTGCTGGGTAACTTCACTGGGTCAAACTCAGCAACTTCCTGTGTTACACAAAGTAAGCTCACACTCTGAGATTTAGACAACATGCAGCACGTAACCTAGGCTATGTCTAGCTCGCAGGATTTGCCGACAGAAGTTTGTCAGAAGATATCTTGCAATAAAACTTCTGTCAACAGGTCCCATCCAGACTGCAGGGCACAATGCAGGAGTGTTCAACTCTGTTGGCAGAAAGCAGCCAGACTGCCGGCTGCTCTATTGACAAAATAGCCACCCAAAACCACAGCAGATGTGGTTGTGCAGCATCCTGGAAGCTTTTTCTGTCAACAGAAGGCCTCCCTCCCGGAACATCCAGACCTGTGTTTTGTCGACAGATCTCTGTCAACAGCGGTGTTCTTCCTCGTGGCAAGCGGGGTATGGCTGTCAGCAAAAGTGCTGCCTTCTGTCGACTTGCTGTGGACAGAAAGCACTTGGCAATCTGGATGCTCCACGGGTCTTGTCAACAAAGCCCTTTAGTCTAGATATAGTCCAAGAGGACAAATGACCAGGGAAGCAAGACAAGGTAACAGAGATAAACACTCCAACTTAGAGGGGAGACAATGACATGACTTTTTTTTTTTTTTTGAGCGTTGTAGTCTCATAGGGGACAAAAGGTGCGGGATTGCCAAGCAGGGCTCTCGGCTGGTAACTGCTGTCTCTCGGAGTAGATAATCAAGGCTGTACATGGTAGATGTGAGTAGCCACAACAAACTTCACCCTCACCTCTTTCCATAAGGCCTTTCCATCCGAAATGGAATAGGCACCGAGAACTGTTACATAGATTGCCTCTACTGCTATCCTTCTTTCAGACTGCAGAGGACTTGACCTCTTTCTGCCGGGACCCTGAGGACAGGAAAAGCAGACTGGGCATTATGCGTAGGAAAACAGAGCAACTCCCCCTTTTTTATCTTATTACAAGGGAGGTTCCACTAAACCAACTCAATTACCACCCTTAGCCACTCTCATCCTTGACTGTGCCGCTCACCCAATGCCATGTGCTCCATGCCTCATAAATCTCCACACGCCGGGTCATTTTATTTAAGAAACTCAGCAGAAGCACACGGTGATATAGTGAAGCTGAGCTTCTTTCCAGATGACCCATTCTTCCCACTCTCACTCACTTTCATGTCAAGAAGTGTCACATAAATTACAGTATGAATTGACCAAAGGGTGGTGTAGTTCTGATAAAGGACTGAGACTGGAGTCTAGCCTTTAAAGCCTGGAGCAAGAAGGAAAATGAGCAATGTGCACTGAGGTCAGACTCAGCCACTAACTCTCTGTCACAGCAACGAAGGGTCCTGTGGCACCGATAGGACCCTTCGTTGCTGTTACAGATCCAGACTAACACGGCTACCCCTCCGATACTTAACTCTCTGTCGTGATCACATGCCATCTCTGTCCCCAGGAACTACCAGAAGGCAAAGCCCCACTGAGACTTAGAACCCTGAGCTCATTGTGACATTGTGGACACACTTGTGTTTGTCAGCTGCTTGGATTAGCTCAACAAAAATTTAAGGTTTTCAGAGCAAAACATTTACCAGGCCAAATTCTCTGCTGGTGTAAAATGAGCACAGCTCCACAGACTTTTATACCCGATGAGCATTTGGCCCATGTCTGCAGTTTAAAATAGTTGGTTTCTGGGGTTACCACACAATGAAACAGCATTACACTTTACTGTTCCTCTCGTAGTTGTATTCAGATTTTTTTTAATACTCTAATAGGAATTTCTAGTTCTGTTTCTTTTTAACTAGTTTAAAAAAGAAGCTGTTAAGATCTGATCTACACACAAAGTTGCACTGGGTCAAACTACAGAGGTGTGATTTTTTTTAAAACTGATTTGACTAAATTTTTGTAACTTGTGTAAAAACATTCCTATAAGATGTAAGCCAGGCTTATGATAAAAGTAATTTCCCCATTGATTAATATGCACACAGGACTTTGTACTCATTTAATGACATTTCTGTATCATGCTTCTTTAGGTAGTCCAGCCCTGAAAGTAAATATTTTCTTCAAATTTAGTATTATGCTGCGTGCTTTGCTCTGTGTGTGGGGGGGGTGGATTTATAGGGTTAAAAGATGGCAAAAATTACTGATGAAAAATCCTGATTGCCACAGAATTTAATTCCTTTAATTTAACAGCCACTTAAAGCAAAGTAGAACTTAAACAGGTTTCCTCAGAAAGTGTTTCTGTAATAAAGCAGTTTAATATGTTTTCCATGACATTCTCTCTGGCCCCAAAGTGATAGATAAGCTTCAGAGCCTTAGATTTGCCGCATACTATCCTAATCCTGCAAATACCTAAGTAAATTTACATATGTGCTTAAGTATTTATGGGTCTGGGCCTAACAGTGGATCATGAACAGGGAGAGCATGATGGGGAAACCTGTGACTGTCCATCCAAATGACTAGCACTTGACAGGTAAGGAGACAGAAACATCAGTGAGTTGAGATCTTGACCTGAACTTCCTCTAAGGTGTGCGGCAATTGGGCTAATGGATTTTGGTTCGGGACAAGCAAGAACAGCTGCCTCGAACAGTATGAAGGGTAATTTTTTTAGAAAGCGGACAGAAACATTTTGTTTTGTTTGAGGGTGGCAGCAGGAGGACTGCCCAAGAATGTATCCATCCATCATATTGCTTGGTTTCAATACGATCACAGCTTTAGGAAGCAGGAAAGATAAAGGCTGAACATGGACATGATTGACCAAATATGCAGGGCTGCAATCCTCACTGGGAAGTGTGAGGGTCTTTTTGGAAGTACAAGGCTCAAATCCACATGCATTTTTCCAGGGGCCACAGGATCTGGTGAGGATAGGGATAGAGCGCTTGGGCTCTGAAGTGTATTTATGTGGCTTGACAGCATTCCTCTGGCAAATTTGCATTATTTCATAAGGTAGGTTGAGACAAATGTGCCGAAATGTTGAGTTAAGATGGGTTGTTTCACAAGGTTTACATTATTTTATTTGTTTCCCCCCAATAAAATCAGATCTGGCAACTTCTGCTTATGTTGGGATGTATCATCAACTTGCATTGAGGTCATTAGCTGCAAGCAGGGCTGATCTTTCAGAATGCGTTCAGGCATCTGGAATGCAGCAGGGAGATGACACCACAAGTAACAGGGGGAAGACAGACTGGAGTTTGGTCATGCCCTTTCCAACCAATTTAAAAGCTTAGCATCAGCCCTAGAAAGCCAACATAGCATGTGTGCACTCAGGGTGGGGAGGCAGGGCTATAGAACAGAATGGAAAACTAGAGACCATGGAACAACAAGAGGGAGGAAACATTATGAAAATCCATTTTCATAAACGCACAGAGCCAGATTGTGGTTCCCTTATGCCAAGTAATGCCACTGCCGTCAATGAGGCTACTTAGACTACAGTGCTAAGGGTAATGTGATCTGTTCCTTAAAGCAGACTTGAGTTCAAGATACAAACTTTCGCATCTGTATTTCAGCCTCTGTAAAAGTCTGGGAGCATTTGGCTCAGGTTCACATTTTCAGTTGACACCGAATGAACGCAACAAGCAGTGCCTTAACCAAACAAACACATTTTAATTGTCCCCCACACATCCCAAGAAAAATTTACAAACTGCTCCTTGACAACAGTTTCTAATTTATATGTCTTCAGCTATGTCTAAAGATAACCCTGCAGTGTCTGTTCTTCCAAATTGTGTCCTCCATTTCTTGGGAGGTTCAAGTCTCATCTGCCTGCAGTGGAAATCGCTGATGGTAACCAGATGGCATTTACCATTGAATCCTACCAGCACAAATCACTGACTCATCAGATGGTGTGTACACACACACAGATATACAGCACAATTATTCTGTAGATATTTTTAATCTTCAAGCTAATGTCACTTGTTAAACTTCTCTCCCACTTATTTTAATTTCATAGTATAGGTTGAACCTCTTTAATCTGGCACTCCGGGGACCTGACCAGAGCCAGGTAAAAGAATTTGCTGGACCACAGGAGGTCAAAATTGTCTAGCAGCATTACAAACACTTCCACTGCTTACTGGGCTCTTAGAAAACATTTAGGGGTAATTTACAGCTAAATTGCAGCACAGAAGACTGAGAACCAGGATTAGTAGGTGTAAACAAATTTTATGGGACCCTAGGAAACTTGTCCATACCCATGTCCCTTGGTTGTCCAGCTAACTAAAACCATGCCAGATTACAAATGTTGCCAGATGAGAGTTTCAGATTAGAGAGGTTCAGACTGTAGAACAAAATCCCACTAATGTGCCCAGTTTAATCACTGACTTTGCTGGAGATGAAAACTTCTGGACAGTAAAGTGCATCGATGCACTTTACTATTAAAAATTGGGTCACTTATGTAGGTTCCCATACATGGGCTCAGGAGGCTAAAGATCTTGGCGCTATTTTAGGAAAGAATCTCTCTCCTTTGTCGGAAGTCATTATGGCTAAACCAGGAGGTGACACCATGGAGTAGCAGATTGGAGTGCTATTTTAGGGAACCATGAGTGGTTTGCCTTCATCACACACGTTCTGGTTTTTTTATTTGTTTTTTGTTTTGTTTTATTTTTTTTAAATAGTGTTTACTATAACAATGCAGGAGACGAGCAGTGTGGCTTAAGAGTGACGGGGCTATACACAGGTTATACATAGGCCAGTGCAACTTACCCAGAACTGTTCTGACCTGCCTGCGGGGAGCCAGGGAGGTTTTGTGGTTAAAGTACTGAAATGTGCTTCAGGAGAGCTGGGTTTTCTGACAAAGGTAAGCCCTTATACCTGTGCACTGTGTCCACTAGAGTGATACACATGTAAGTGAAGGCAGAGTTCGCACCCGGTCTTAGCTCCTGATCCAGACCACTGAAGACAATGGGGATATGTCCATGGGTCTGAAGCAGGCCAGTAATTAGCAAGTGTAAGAAAAAAATCCAGTCCAACTCATGCTCTCAAAGTACTCTAGAACCAGCACATCTCTCGGGAGTAAAAGGTAATGCAGCTGAATACACGCCAAGAGCAGATCTATGGAGCAAGGTGGCAATAGATTTGCACAGACATTGTTCAGCATAGACCTCTATTTTAAGGCACAGTGTTATGAAAAGTCACTACCAATCTAATATTACTACTACATAAGCAACACCTATAGCACCTGAGAGACTAACAGATTTATTGGCATAAGTTTTCATCTCCACATCAGCTGCACTAAATGGCTACAATCACCCTGACTGAACACCCTCATTTACAATGGATAGTAACATCATTCTTTTGCAGTAATTTTCTTACATGTATCCCTGCCTTTGTATTTTTACTCAACTTTATCTGATGAAATGGGTTTTACCCAGAGAAGCTGATGATTAAAAAATCCATCAGTCTATAAGATGCTACAGGACTCCACAGTGTCTTCACAGATACAAACTAGCGTCACTATCCCTCAGAGACATTGCTACTACATGATAAATCTGTTGTTTTTCTAAACTAGGCCATAATAATGCCCATTATAAACTAGGCTGGAATAATTGGCATTATAAAGTAAAACCAGAATTCACAAAGAACTATGTAAAGCAGAACGGGGGAATTAGCAGCACACTTGGGCCTTGATCCTACAATCAGATCCACTCATCCAGATCTTTATATTAGCACTGAATCCCATCCAAATCAATGGGGTATAGCAGAAGGGCAAGAGTTGGCTTGTGGGGACTCATTTGTCAGAAGTGGGGCCAAACAGAGGATTTCAGATACCCAGGAAGAGAAAGACAATTTTGTAGTGATCTGTTCTTCCTTCTGGACTGTAACATGCATATTACATGTGCATATGCACAGTATTCCTATGTTTACCATGTCCGGCACTTTTTGTATATGCAATTCATTCCTCTACTTCCTTCCCCAGTCCTGTTAAATAAAAACAAGAGAAAGAAGACTCTGAAAAACCTCACAGAAGAGATGAACTGTTCCACAATGCTTTGCTACTCATCCTAGGCACCCTGCAGTGACTTAAAATAAAAGAGAAGGCAGATTTACATGCTTCAGAATAATGAGTTATTCAAACATAACACAGCCAAACTTCGAGGCACATTTTTCCCTTGTGCTGCTGCCAGCAGAGAGCTGTTGACTTGAAAGGTGATTTTCATGGTTCATAAAACCTCCCGTGGGCTGGCCTTCAGCAGCTCAAGGATCAGCACAGCTGTTACTTCACTCACATGTCAAGTGCGTAGGTGTGCACTGGCTTAGCTACGTCAGTTGTACAGAAAGAGGCTGGTGGAAAAGACAAGATTCACAAGGGATGATGCCCTTCAGAGGCTGAACACGACATGCAAGTGAAGTAAACAGACCTTTTGGCCATCAGAGCAGTCTTTAAAGCAGGAGTGGGCAAACTATATCCCACGGGCCACATCCAGCCTACCAGGGCTTTAATCTGGCCCATGGGATTAGAAGTCCAGCAGCACAGCCTGCTTAACGCAGGCTCCTGGCCTGCTGTAGCCCCAGGCCACTCCTGGAAGTGGCCAGCACGTATCTGCAGCCCATGGGGAGGGAAGGAATCTCTGCATGCTGCCCCTGCCTGCAGTCATCACTGCCCACAGCTCTCATTGGCTGGGAACAGGGAATCACGGCCAAAGGGGGCTGCAAGGGTGGTGCCTGGAGACAGCAGCAGAGTGTGGGGGTAGCTACCCCACCACGCTTCCAGGAGCCTCTACCATGCATGACATCCACTTTTGAGAGCCATGTGCAGCCAGAGCAGACAGGGAACCTGCCTTAGCCCCAGTGCATTGCCACCTGGCACCTCAAAACAGTACGAGGTAAATAGCACCCAGTAGGAGCCAGCCCTCTGCACCTCCTGCCCCAGCCCTTTATTCATGGCCCACCCCTTTTCTATCTTGATGTGGCCATGAGCTAAAAATTTTGCCCACCCCTGCTTTAAATCACTCTGCTTTTCATAAACTAGTGTAATCACATTTCCACTGTACCACAATTGGGTATGTCTCATCAGTCGACTACGTCGCTTATATAGACACATAGACATACCAACACACATGTACACCCCAAACTCCTAAATAACCTTGGGGCATGTAGCAAAAAAGAAGTACATCATCATCAGAACCACTGACAAATGAAAATTACACACACAAACCAACAAAGAACCTTAAATCATAAAAGCCAGGGCACACCGGTCTTTCCCTTGAGAAATGTACCGGTTTCACACAGGACTAAGAACTTAACTGAACATTTCGAAATAAAAATTGAAGCCTGGCTGTGGCTATAAAAGGTGATGGACTGAGATTTTAATCTTGAAATAACTGTTCCCTCTGTGCCAATACACTCGCACTTCTCTCATAAAAGGGAGACAGATAAAGAAGCAACCCAGGCTAGAAGTCCAGTGGATTCTGATGATGTGGTGACAAAGCAGAGGGAGACTGCGAGTTATTCCAAACCCAAGGAGGCCTATTACACCTCTGCACATTGGTTTGGTTTGAAACCGTGAACAGTTCTCTTTGGAAGTTTGTTTACGTCTCTCAATCTTGTCATTAACTGATTGATACATGAAGTCAGATTTACATAGGGCAGCACTGGCCAATCAGCTTCCCGTCCACCACATGTGGCGAGCAGGGCAGCGCAATGTGGCAAAATGCACACACGCCACACCACAAGCACTAGGCCGCCCCTGCAGCCCTTTCCCCAGCACAGCTCCGGAGGCTTTGGCCAGGAGCCATGTGCTGTGCCCCTCAACACTGCCATGGTGCAGCTCCTTCTTGGCGGCTGCTTCTCAGCGTGGCTCCTGTAGCTCTAGCCAGGAGCCACGTGCTGAATGCCTCCTGAAGCCAAAGTTACCTTGGCATGGCTCCTTCCCGGCACAGCTCTTGGGGCTGTGCATCTAGGGTCTGGGCAGCTCCAGTGAGTCACCAAGGGCTGGGTGGGTAGGGTGCCTGGCTGCAGGGTGGCATGTGGCGATTGGTGGCCTTCCTTTTAGACACCTCTGATGTAGGTTATCCTCATCAGTCGTGATCCGGGCTTCAGGCATAAATCTACGATAGCGGGCAAATGCCAGTTAAAATTAGAGTGGGGCTTGATGTTAAGTATCAGACTCTAAACTGGTGTAAATCAGTGTTGATTCATGACTGTGGTGATTTACATCAGCTAAAGATCTGGCCCTCTTTTTAGCCCAGAAAGTTAAGAGGTTTGTTAAAACAGCAGTCCCGTGCTCAGCTCCTAATTGATTTCATACTCACAAGGCACTGTCAGCAGATAGACACACTGGGAAATAATGAGGACAAATATTCTCAAACTGAGCTTTTGGGCAAACCACATCATAAAATACTCCGTTATCAAGGGTTATAAAATATTTAACGTAACATGCTATTGCAAGGTTATCTTGTGTGCAAAGGAATGTTAAAGATAAAGCAAGAAAGAAACTACACAATATACAGATGCTATGTATAAGCATGTGTTTATACATATGTATGCACATATACACACATATCAGGCCAGATTCTCATCTAGTGTAAATTATTATTTCAATGCAGCTATATCCGCGTAGAGCAGGGGTTCCCAAACTTTTTGGCATCACGCCCCGCTTTTGATTTTTGAGAAACCCTCATGTCCCCCCCACCTCTTTTTTTTTTTTTTTTTTTTTTACCATGGGCCAGCCACCCCAGCCACCTGCCTGAGCCCCTCTCCCCGCAAAGCCAGGAACTGCCAGCCCTTTATCCAAACACATCCTCCTCCTCCCCTTGCAACCCACACTCACTCACCTTTGCAGGAGGCGCTAGCTCCACGTGGGCCTTCACCGGCTGCTTGCTTTTTGTAGTGGCTGCGCTGGGTAGCCCATGTGAAATGGCAGGGGTTGAGAGCCGGAAGCAAGGACCATCTCTTTCTTGGGGTGGGGGGAATGACTGAGGGGATGGGGACTGGGTTGCCTCACACCACCCACCCCGGAATTTCAGCACACCCCACAGTTTGGGAAGCCATGGTGTGGAGCAAAGGAAGATATGGACTCTCATCTGTGCGGTATACAGGTACGCAGCATCTGTTTTCTCAGTACATCTTTGTATGGGTACAGTCATATGGAATATAAGCATACAGTCATACAGTCATTTCAATGCACAATCCATGCAGCGTGTGATAACCGTGTAGCAGATACTCACACATACACATGCCATTACCTGGAGCTAGAGCTACACATTTGGATATTTATTACACTGAAATCTTGTGTAACATGTTGTATGCGTGCACACACACACACTCTCTCTCTCTCTCACCCAGGCCCGCTGATGGAGTTGGGGAGTAAAAGAGGGCAGTTGCTCAGGGCCCAGCCATCCAAAAAGTCCAAAGGCTCCAGGCCACTGCCACTGTTACTGCAGCAGTGGCTGAAGTCCCGAACCCTTTAAGTCACCATCAGAACACATGCATCTGAAGAAGTGAGTTAACTCACGAAAGCTCATGCTCT
Organism: Carettochelys insculpta; assembly: GCF_033958435.1. Lineage (NCBI taxonomy): Eukaryota > Metazoa > Chordata > Testudines > Carettochelyidae > Carettochelys > Carettochelys insculpta. The sequence goes on along the minus strand of NC_134140.1, from coordinate 124,996,738 downwards.
AAACTTTTCTGTTAGTCTATAAGGTGCCACAGGACCCTTCGTTGCTCTACAGATCCAGACTAACACGGCTACCCCTCTGATACTCATCAGAACACACCACACCCTGAGCTGCCGTGTGTGGGGGGAGGCGGGGGGCGGCATGCTTCAGGTGGTGCTGATCACTGACTGCACACAGCCCCGCCTCTTCCACCATAGGCCTCTGTGCCTGAGAGCACGGAGATGGCCCCTCCCAACCTTGCCCAGGGGCTCAGCAACTCTGTCGTCCCCCCAGCAGGCATCCACTGTACGTGCTTTGGGTATGCATATTGTGATCGGGGTTTATCTTCTATTGCCTTTCTTCTGCTATGAAAAATTCAGCAGCAAAACAAAGATCTGCAACCTACTTCTTACCATCTGTGACAGTGTTTGCCAAAGTGTGGGACGTGTACCAGCACTGGTACGCGAAAGGGTCTCACGTGGCATGTGGCAGAAAATAGATGACTAAAAGTCAGGAGATAAGCACTAGGCCCGCACTGGGAGAGGCGTTAGGCCAATAAGGCTGAAGTCCCAAAAGGGGTACGCAAATGTTTTAAGTTTGGGAAACACTGATCTATGACAACTGCCAGCTCCTACGTCACTGGTACAGTGGGAATGATTGCTAACCCTGCAGGTGGAAGCATAAGAAATGAGAACTCTGCCACTTCCCCTGCTCCGTTTTACATAAAAATTCCTCCGTTGGCCATTTTTCACCTCAGTGCCCCCTTCTTCTCCCTTCGCCACACCAGGAGCACTGGGGGCGTCTGCAGGTGAACTCAGAGCTGCGCTTTAGGACTCAGCAGCTGGTAAAAGGAAGCAGATCAGACACAATCACAACACCACAAGACGCACAGAGAAAATTCATACAAGTGGCTATGCTGGGTCATACTTATGGTCTTTCTAGCCCCATGTCCTGACTGCTGACAGTGGCCAATACCAGGTGCTTCACAAGAGCTTTGTCTACACTGCAAAGTTCTGTCTACAGAAGAGGTCTTCTGTCGGCAAAGCTAGGGAACGGCCACACTGCAAATTTCTTCTGTCCAGAATCTGTCCACAGAGCACAAACTTTCCCAGCAGAATAGTAACAGAGAGGAAGCCGTGCTCGTCTATACACTATCAAAACAAAAAGCAGTCAAGTAGCACTTTAAAGACTAGCAAAATAGTTTATTAGGTGAGCTTTTGTGGGATGGACCCACTTCTTCAGACCATAGCCAGACCAGAACAGACTCAATATTTAAGACACAGAGAACCAAAAACAGTAAGCAAGGAGGACAAATCAGAAAAAGATAATCAAAGTGAGCAAATCAGAGAGTGGAGGGGTGGGGGGAAGTCAAGAATTAGATTAAGCCAAGTATGCAGACAAGCCCCTATAGTGACTCAGAAAGTTCCCATCACAATTTAAACCATGTGTTAATGTGCCAAATTTGAATATAAAAGCCAGCTCGGCTGTTTCCCTTTCCAGAACGGAGCGATAATTCTTCTTCAGTGACACACATAACTTTAGGTCATTGACAGAATGCCCCATTCCATTAAAATGTTGACTAACTGGTTTGTGGATCTGGAGTGTTTTGATGTCTGTTTTGTGCCCATTGACCCTTTGTCTAAGGGAGTTAGAAGTCTGTCCAATATACAAAGCATCTGGGCATTGTTGGCACATGATGGCATATATGATGTTAGTAGAGGAGCATGAGAAAGTGCCCGTGATTCTGTGAGTAACCTGGTTAGGTCCAGTGATGGTATCTCCAGAGAAGATATGTGGACAAAGCTGGCAGCGGGCTTTGTTGCAGGGAAAGGTTCCAGGATTGGTATTCCTGGGGTATAGACTGTGGCTGTTAGTGAGGATCCTCATGAGGTTGGAGGTTGTCTGTAGGACAGAAAAGGCATGTCACCCAGGGCCTTCTGGAGTGTAGCATCCTGATTAAGGATAGGTTGTAGGTCTTTAATAATTCGTTGCAGTGGTCTGAGTTGGGGGCTGTAGGTGATGACCAGTGGTGTTCTGTTCTTGGCTTTTTTGGGCCGATCTTGGAGTAGCTGGTCTCTGGGTATTCGTCTGGCCCTGTTGATTTGTTTTTTTACTTCTCCTGGTGGGTAATTCAGGTTGATGAATATTAGGTAAAGATCTTGTAGTTTTTGGTCTCTGTCAGTGAGGCATAGCGCCTTTGTAGACAGATTCTGTAGACAGAAAAACAGTGTAGACGCTCCATGGGCCCTCTGTTGAGAGAGTGGGCTTCCAGTTCAGCTGGCAGCCCTGTTTGCAGAGCTTCCAGTTGGCTGATCTGTTGACAGATGGCTGGGCAGTCTAGCCACTCTCTGTTGACAAAGGGCGTCGACAGGGGGAGCCCCATTAGGTGTGGATGTGTTCTGTAGTCAGAGGTTCTGTTGGCAAAGCTCTGTTGACAGTGACTTCTCTAGACAGAACTTTGTAGCATAGACCTAGCTAAGGGGTTGAACAGAACAGTAATCATGAAGTGATCCATTCCCTCTAATTCCTTCTATCCATGGGCAGAATAAATTTTGTTATGGGCAGCAAAGCACATGCAGATGCGCACTGCCAGTAGAAACACGCAGTGCCAACTGTGGGCGTTCTGCTAATCAGCTGGGCAGCACATGAGTCTCTCAAGTGGTCGCCCAAGCACTCAGCTGACAAGGAACACTGCCCCATGTGTCAAGTGCCACTCAGTCCCAGGAAAGCAGGGGCTGTTCCTTACTCAACCTGCTCTCGAGGTGGGGAAGACATATCACAGAAGCAACATAAATCTGCAAAAGCCTGCTGGCTCGTGTGAGGGACCAGAAAGCCTGCACTGGACATCAAAACTTTTGGCCTCATTTGTATTAAGCTAGCTAGTAAAATTAAGAGGCAGGCCATAATGCAGTCCTGTTCTGGCATTTGACTGAGGACAGGTGCGTCCCCTTGGGGAGGTGTGAAATTTCATAAGCAGGGCACCGCACAGTTGGTTGCTGGGTCTCAAGCTCATCCATCTCATCAAAAGTATTGAAATATGTTACTGTTTCTATGTATGTGTATTCATAGTCATATACAAATTAATGGAGTTTTGACATTCCACATACTTCTTTTCTTACATGTGCCGAAAGGGCTTTTTATTTTATTTTTTTCTCCTTATGAACACAGCCAAAATTTCTGTCGGTTTGGATTATATTTGATGGGTTCCTGCTAATCACAGGGTTGAAAAGTGGGGCCCGGCATAAAAAGTTTGCTCACCCCTGTGTTACAGGGAAATGCTTACCTGCCAGCCTAAACTAAGGAAGTTTTTCACATTGATGTCTTGGAGATTATGTGGTATACACATAAGACAGTCAGGGAACACTTCAGTGGAGTGGACCATTCTGTTAAAGACCTGAGAATTTGTGTCTTTGAACAAAGAGGCTTTAAAAACAGATTACATAGAGAAAGTTGTGAATTGGAATTCATATTCAAATTCGACACTTTAACACTTGGTATGAACAAAGACAACAATTACTTCTCCTATTACAAGGACTGCTTCCCTCCCTTTGATGCACATAATTATCTCAGGCAAGACACTTAACTTCCCCCACCCCTAACTCCCCTCCTTCAGTCCTATGTACATGATTTGTCAGTTTTTACTGCAATTTTTTTGGACCTCTGTACTTATAGATGTCAGTCTGTATTGGAAATGAAATTGATCTGATGAAGTGGATCTGTCCCACGAGAGCTCATCACCAAATAAATCATTTTGTTAGTCTTTAAAGTGTCACATTTCTGTTGTTTTGTTTTATATTGATGTCTTATCACATTTGTTAACACGCTGTCAGGTATATTAAACGCCCACTTCACCTCAAATGGGCTCTTGATATGGGAGTTAGCTACTTATGCAAAACAATCTGTTCCTCCTGGTGTTTAGCTGTGACACTCTGAATACATTTCCCCAAAGGAAATCTCTGTAAGCTCTGCAGCTTCTCTCTCTCATTGGCAAAAGCTGGTTCACTAAAAGATATTATCTCACCCTCCTCATCAAACATTTTGTCAGACTTATAACAGAAAAGTAATAATTCCTAATATTTACAGATCATCGATTCTTCACATCTTGGAAACACACTGTGACTGGAGGATACTATGGGGAAGGGTGTAGGTGACAGGAAGCACATTAGGAATGTCTGGGGGAAGGGAGGATAGCTGCATAGATCTGAGACAGGATGGCAGAGGAAGAGAATTTAAGCTGGCTCAGAAAGCTGCAGGAGTTGGAGCAGAGTGGTAGCAGGAACCTGTTGCGGAAGGGAGTGGGCGAAGGACGTGTGCCAGGGGTCAAAGCTGGTGTGGTTGAGTTACAGGAGGAGACAGGAAATGGCCATGCGTGTCCTGCTAGGTTAGGGAGGTGCAGTGGTATGGGTCTGGACTCCGGGGTGGAGAGCCCAGGAACGAAGCAGGGGAAGGGTATGGGCATACTGCAAACTCTGGGCGGGGCAGGGTCTCGATGACTTGTGACTATGTGAAACTATTTTCCACTAAATACAGGAGCCAATTCGTATGAATACAAATGAGCCAAATCACCAGATTACTGTGTAAATCAGCACTAGATTGAGCATTTGCTCGTTTCTAATCATTTCACTTTTCCAATTCCATGCATGTTCTCCAGTGTTTGTTTTTCTTTACCTTCCTCAGGCAGTTGCCTCTCTATATGTCTGATCTCTCTTTCTTTCTTTCTCCCACTTTTCCCTGCAGACAAGCAGATAAACTAAAACAAAATGCAAACACCTAAAAACAACAGACTGAGTAGAGAAGCTCAAATTTGAAGCAATTGCTGCCAAACTACAGGAGGAAGAGGAAGGCTATTTACTCTTGTGCCTGGGTAGTAAATTAACTAGCTACAACAACAGTAGTGATGTGCAGTAAAAACTAAACACAGTCATCCCAACCATCCAAATCTCAGCTCTGCATCCCAAAGCTCAGAAACATCTTATACAAAGCGGCCAAGTTGCTTCCAAAGGTGAATGACAAAAGCAATTGTAGAAAAGAGTTAATCCAAAGTATTAAGGCAATGTAGGTCTGATCCAGCAATCCTTTAATCAGATGAAACTATGTCTCCCTCTCTGTTACCACATAAGTCAATGTGGCAGGAATGCAAAGCAGACTGATACATTTTAAGTATGGATACCACACACATGTATCGATTGGCTCAAAGAATTTTATTTGTTTCGGAGGATGTAAAATGGAGAACAATAGCACAATTGGTGAAATCTTACATTTTAGCCACTCTAACTGTGGAAGTTCCACATGTATTTTTATTTTCCTGAAAAATGGGTCCAATCCACAAAACAAGGACCACAGTTTCAGGCTTACTGCAAATTCAGAGTTGTCTTCTCCTTCCCCACCAAAATTAGTTGCAATGAGGCCCTTTATTTAGCTTGTGAATTCTTGGGGCAGTGGTGGAATAAAGATTGGGTCCAATTTGCTAAATTCTGGGTTGCATCCTTTGCTTCCTGGTTCAACAAGCTTTCAAATCCAGGGGATTTGGTTCAAGCTCACCTCTCATTCTAAAGGAGATTGTCGAGAATCTGTATCATCTTCATTTGCCTAACAAGAGCTACATTCAGAATTCTAAGTTCCTTCTGCAATAATTGAGCACTTCCTCATGGACGACTAGAATATTGCAACAGACTATTATAGGCTGGAGATGCACAAAACAGGGACAAAGGATTTGCCATATTGGATTTTACCAGTTGTCCATCCAAACTGGTAACCTCTCACCAACAGTAGCCAGTACCAGATGTATCTGATGATTAGCCTGTCCATACTGGGAAGTGTCTTCTAGACCCCATCAGTTAGTGACCGTCATATAAGAACTTTACATATTTGTATTGTCTGTAATGTAACTACATGTTCTCAGTATACATATAAATATCCAAACTCTTTAGACCCCAGCTGCGCTTGACCAGATGCTTTCACTGAGCTGTCTGCAACAAAACTTAAGTCTTTCTCCCAGGTGGTTACAATAAAGCTGAACGTAAATGTTCAGTTTATCCTCTGTCCAATGTGCGTTACATGGTATTTCTATGCATTGAATTAGGTCTGCCATGACACTGCTCATTCACTCTCCTCACACTCTATCCTAGTGTTGATTAACCTATATAATTTAGTGTCACGTTCAATTTTTGCCTCAGCCTTCATCCCTTCTCACTGCTTAACTAAATAACACTTGTAGCCAACACTGGGAGTCTCTTTACTTGGGCTTTGCAAACCCTCATCAAGATGATATTGGTTTTCTAAAATTTAAAAAAGAAAAAAACCAACCAACCACCTAGGGTTGTTTCAGATTCTGAGCCCATTTAGTCAAACCCTACCTGTCAAGGCAGAGGGGACGCTGTTTGGGGGTAATCTCTGGCTTTACCGCCACTGGCTGCAGCACAACACACAGCATTAAGGGAGGCCACTGATAGCTGGAAATTGCTTGGGCAAAGCTGATATGGCAAAGGGGTTGCCCATATACAGATGACCAGCTGCAGGGAAACTAAATGCCCCTAACTCAAAACAGAACAGGTAGCACGTGCCCTGAGGATTACCACCCTGTAGAGCCCGAACGGAGGACCATCCAAGACACACAAGGGAAAAACAGATTTGCACAAGTTTTATGTTAAAATCTGCGACTTCACACTGATTTTTTTTTTTAGAAAATTTTATATTTAACCTTTGGACAGCTTTCTAAAATCTCTCTCAAGTAAAAAATAGATTTTTGCCATGTGAAAACTCCATCTCAGTATTCTGCTGTCATGAGTTCACCATCTTTTTTGTGAAGATGGCAATCAAATGAGAGGGGGCCAAAAATCCCTATTAAAATATTGGCCAGCTCGACAGCTGGTGTAAACTGGCATAGCTCCACTGACTTCACTGGAGCTATGACAACCAACCCCAGTTTCCCACATATGTGTTAACCACAGGCAACAACCTATTTTCATCAGCAAAAAATTAAGCATGTAACTGAATGGCGTACGCTTATAAATATCCTATTCTGTTGCTGAAGACACAAGACAAAAGTATAAGTATTAAATGTAAGTATTTAATAACAATTAAAGACAGCCACCTAAATGTAACTGTTACATGAAGAGACAGCTTCAGGAGTTAACTGAGTGCATTACTCATGTATTGTTATGCTGCACAGTGGCAAGACTGAGCATGGAAAGCAGATGTTTTTCCTTTGCGACCCATCCAGGCACAGACCTTTTCCACTGAGTCACATTTTCACTCACGTCACATTCCTTGCATTGTGATGGGAAATGGAATGAACACTCTGTTGACTCCCAACAGAAGATGGCATCCTTAAAAGAATATGGACCTAATCCAGACTCTGTTCGGAGAATGTGGGAAAAGTCTTCTGAGAGGAAAGCAGCTATTTATGGAGACTATTTATGGTGTATCCATATTTCACACCACATCATCTTGAGTCTTGTTCCTCTCCACGCGGTAAAGACTCCTTGCTTTCCTCCCTACTCCATCCCCGTGAAGTCAACAGGACAAACTGTTGATTCAAAGGGAATCCAAGGCTGCCTTGTTGTGGGCTGCCAGAAATTTACTGGCTCTGTTTTGATCTCAGCTAGTTTGGTGACCGTAAATCATAGCAACCAACAACTTCACTGACCACTTTTCAAATCAGTGTTCCAAATCCTGGAGTTATTCCTTGTAGGAATATCAGAATGGCCACACTTGATCACACCAGGAGTGTAGCTCATCCAGTCTCCTGGTTCTGACAGTGGCCGGCATCAGCTTCTTCAGAGGAAGGCCCAAGAAACTTTTCAAGAGCAAGTTACAGGATAACCTAGCCCCAGACATGGTTTCTTCTCACCTCCAAAAGGTTTTACCCTCAGGTCTTATACCCTGAACAGGGCTGGATTAGCTGTCCTGGGGGCTTGGGGCTACTAGATTTTTGGGACCCTCATAGGCTCTGGAGTGGGGCCAAAATGAGGTGTTCAGGGTGCAGGAGGCAGCTGCCAGGAAGCTACTGAGGCACAGGGTCTGGGCAGGATGGAGGATGCAGGGGTAAGCTGGGTGTGGGGGCGTGGGGTCTGGGTGGGAAGTAGGATGCAAGAACAGGCTGGAGGTGGGGGTGCAGGGTCTGGCCGAGAGGTAGTGTTCAGGAATGGGCTGGGGTGGGAGCGCAGGTTCTGGGAGGGAGGGCTCGAGAGAGGGCAGGAGAAGGGGTGCTTACCTGGCACAGCTTCTGTGGGCAAATATATAGCTCCACACAGCCCTGCAGTTGCAGGCACTGCCCCACTCCCACTCCCTTGGCCATGATTCCCAGTCAATGAAAGCAGAGAGGTGGACCTGCAGGTGACACTGTAAGCATGCCGGCTCTGGCTGGAGGGATGAGGGGAAGAGAGGAGAGGAACAGCAGCACACAGAGCCACTCCCCCTACCCCGCCAATCAAAGATGCAGCACACAGGGGCTTTAATGGCTGCAGCTCACGGCACTGGGCTAAGGGGGTCCCAGTCCCTAAGCCCCTTTCATAATCTAGCCCTTGCCCTGAAGCCAGGATATTCTTGTTATCCAGATAACAGCCAGTCCTTTTAAGATTCCTGCAAGGCCCTGGTGGCAAAGGAGTGCTTCTGTTTCTCACTTTGGAATTAGCCAGTTTTCAAGGTCATTGACCATCTTTGCTGACGTCCCACTGGCTTCCAGAGGGTTTGCCTAAGTGAAAGTGGGCTAACCCCTCAGGAGTTATCCTGCTGTTTTTCCACAGGGAGAAAAGTGTTTTCTTTAAAACGGGTTAAGCCCTGCGCTAGAGTGTACGTCCCGGCACTCTTCCAGGATCACAGCTGAAACTGAAGGTACAGTAATATTGCTGAGCCTCAGAGCATTAGTTAATTGTCCACAGTTTCCATATCTACTAACACGGGTGAGAGCAGAACAAAATGGCTTTCACCAAGCCAAAATGTAATTCATCACTTCTTCCCCCTGGCAAGTTTACAGTGAGCACCTCCTAAAAACACCCGTCAGAAAATCATGGCCCTGGAAGATGCAAGAGCCCATCCCTCTGCTGTGTAAGATTGTGCCTCACAATCTGGAGGGCTTTATCCAGTCCAGGTTCAAATGACTCAAGCACAGGGACTCCCACAGCTCCCCTCAGGAAACTATTCCACACTAACTAGCAGTTTTCTCCATCATGAATATTTTCCTCATATTCAGATGCAATTTTCCTTCCCTTGCTCAATTTCATCTTCATTAACTCCTCATGGTACCACTCAAAGCAATTCCACTCTCTCCATGGTGTTTCCAGTCTGATACTTGCAGGCACTTTTCACTTTTCTATTCTTCTGTTTTTCCAGCCCCTCCCCATAAATCATAAGGGCATTTCTCTCCAGCTTCTTTGCTACTTATCCATGAGTTCCTTTGATGAAAAAAAAAGACTCTGAAAATACCAGTAAATAGCCCCGAAAGAATCAATTAACCTGCATAAGGGCTACATTTAAAAATGGGCTTTTTCAGATTCTCCCTGTCACCACTCAGAGATTAAAAAAATAGATCACAATGTTGTCAAGCACAAATTTCTATTTGTCATACAACAAATCATAAAAGTCTATTGTTACAATGATTTTTTTCTAATAAGCTAAAACATAACAAGGCAAAGAGTTCAAAAGAAGAGTTAGATAAATTCATGGAGGTTAGGCCCATAAAAGGCCATTAGCCAGGGGATAGGAATGGTGTCACTAGTCTCTGTTTGTCAGAGGCTGGAGATGGATGGCAGGAGACAAGTTACTTGATCATTGTCTTCGGTCCACCCCCTCTGGGGCACCTGGCACTGGCCACTGTCAGCAGACAGGATGGTGGGCCAGATGGACCATTGGTTTGACCCAGTAATGGCCATTCTTATGTTCTTAATTAGTTAAATTCAAAGTTCTGCAGAAAACCCTGTGAGCTCTAAGGTAGATTTCCCCAGAGTGCACTCTGAGCATGCACTGAATCTGTCCTTTCAGTCACCTGCAAGCAATGGAGGAGACCACCTGAGGCCAGATGCTCCATTGCAGAAATGTTAGCCCATGCTGGAGCTGGTGCAGTGCTGGTTTCTCATCCCCCTTATTGGAGGCCCTTCCACTTGAGAGATGCTCTCTCTCCTCATGACGTCCTGCTGGCAATGGTCACAGCATGCTCTGTGAGGGCCCCTTTCCTTTGGGATATACTTGCTACCCATCCCCCCAGGCATTTGCACAGATCTCATTCCAGCAGATCTGATCCAAATGATTGTGAAGCTGTGGACCTTCTTTTTAGGAGGTCTGCTGAAGAAACACATGGTCTTGGGAAGATATATAAAGAAAAGTGTGAAATTTGGTTTAATGTTGGGATTTCCTTTCCACGTCACTGTTCACCAGTGATACTTTGGACTCCACCTCAGGAAAGCGGGTGAGGTGGAACAACCAGCAGAGGAGCTGTGCAGTAATTCCCTGAGGGATCCAGTCTGTTCGGGAAACCCACAGAGCTCTGCAGCCCCACTAGGACGAGGAACTCTGGCCCAGCTCAGCATCAGAGACCGGTGGCCAAGATCAGACCCCAGTATTACAGCTGACTGATCTCCAAACACAGTTAGTTGGGCTCATGAGGCTGACACGAAATGCTCTGAAAGCCTGCGAATTTTCTAGGGTTTTCCATTGGGATTTTCTTGCTGAGTTTAATACCTAAATAAAGCTGAACCCATTTTAAATGGTCATTTAAATCCACCAGTCAGATCCCTGTTAATAAGCGGTGCAATGATTTTCCTCCCAATGGGGTACTGAATGATCAACATTCAGCCCTCAGAGCACAAGCTCAGTTAGAAACCACCAACCAGACAATTAACTATGGAAGAGCATCACCATAATTAGCAGAATCAGCCTCATTCAGCCCAGCAGTTGAACTATTCTGAATTTTATTTCCAAACCAGTTGGAGTCTTCTTGGCTCTGTGTCAGATGCTGAAAGGATAAAGAATGCAATGGCTGTGGGCCAGCAATGCCAGGTCAAGGAGGTCGAGAGCTGTGGCTTTCAAACCACTCTCTCTAAAGCTAGCCCCCCATAAGATACACATTATTCACACAGTCAGGCAAGGCCCTTTGTGTAAATGAACTATGAATGTGCTCTTTGACAGTCAATGAAAAGCCTGCCTTTCCCGCACTCATCAGAACCAGGAGGCCACAACATATTGGCACCCGCATGAGCAAGCAACAAAGTGACAGGAAGTTAAAGGTGCAAGATGGTGATCTGTGGGGCACACACCCAGCTGGTAGGTGGATTTTAATACACAGCATATGAGGTGAACACAGGGCCAGATTTTCCAAAGAAGCTCCACATTCATCACTTGGGCTGTGGGCATCAAAATAATCACTGAGATTCTCCCAAGAGCTCAACACGTTGGGTGCTCATTTGAAAACCTGACCCCAGAGAGGGGTGCTGAGCATCCACACGTTTCGTTCTGAGCTCTTTAGTTTATACAACATAGCCCAGAGTAAAAAGAGATAAAAGGACTGTGGTTGAATGTTACTGCTGGTGTTTAGAGGGGGAGGGGAGTTATTCCTTTCAAGTGATGTTAGCATTGAGAGAGGACCAGGTTCACTGACCTGAGACTGGAGTCCTCAGCTTATTCCAAGAACAGATCCAGTAAAGCCAACAGTGGTATATAAGGTTGTTGCATTGCGGGCCAACAAGTCCCAATCTTGGCTTGCAGGAAACATCTCTAGATGAGAGCACAGTTATTACCTTATTCTCTTTCTTGGAACTAGGGTACTGAGCAGAACATCCACTACCATATGGCTTAGACACTTAACTCAGAGTTTCAGGTCTGGAAACAGCAAAACTAAAGGCTGTAAGCATGGAGGACTCCTAGAGCAGACAGACCTGTTTGACAAAGAACAGCACGTTCTCCTTGCTGAGCAGGGCCAGTTTGGTCTAACCGGCGCAGGAGAAGGTGGATGTGGCTAGGGTCCTTCTTGTCCAGCACTGCTGTGGGAGTTAATTTGCTCCATCCTTGCACAATGATTCTATCTGTACCTGACCCTTGAGGATCTCTCATGTTCTCATCTCAACCACACAGGGTCAGGCACAATGAAGTACAAAGTTTCCAGCACAGCCATATCATCATTCCCAAAAACAGCACAGGAGTGAAACAGCTTGTATTTGCAAACCTAAAATCCACATCAGACAGCCAGGAGAAAGTATTTATTGTCAGTGGCTGCTTGAATTTGTTCAGTGGATGAAGGTCGTGTTACTTTTTGAAGCTGGGCATCAACATGGAAAAGTGATAAGCAAGTAAAAAGAGGACACGTGGTTACTTTTTCTGATTCCCACACCAATGCCACCCACTTTACAAGTTACAAGCCAGGTTTTCAAACTGCCATTTCACCCTGGGCTCTAACCATCCAGTGGGTTTTTAACTTCTCACTAATTGGTGGAAATGTGGAACAATTTTTGCTGGCCACATTCTGTCTCCCACTGCACCTTGGCAACCTCCCCCTTCTGCTCCCACTCTTGCCTTGATAATACCTCCTTTAAAGTCATGCCACTCATGGCCCAAAACTTGCAAGTGGACCCCTGCACTTGTGTGGCAAAAAAGTAATGTGAGTAATTTTGCAGATCAGGTCCTGGTTTGAAAACGTGCTTACACCCTTAAGATTAACCCCACAAACATTGCATGCAAAAATGGAACCATAAATCAGACACTCTGAATGAAGGAATGATACCTCATTACTCTTCGTCTGGAAGCAAAAACCAGCATTATACATTAAGCCAATCACAATTTGACAAAACACAAGGTCCATAATTCAGCACTATGTGACTCCTGTTTCATACAGATGTAATGCCACTGATGTCAATGGAGTTATGACTCTGTAAAAGTAGTAAATTTGGGGACTCCCTCCTTTTCGTAAGCCTGTAAAATTAGAACTCTGGAATTTCCACTACACTGCATCTGATGAAGCGGGTCTTTGCCCACGAAAGCTTACGCTCCAAAATATCTGTTAGTCTATAAGGTGCCACAGTTCTTGTTTTTGTAAAACTGGCAAAATGCAGTGGTGAATCAGGGTCAAAGCACACTCTAGCACAGGGTTTCCCAACTTATAGGTTGGGACCCAAACATGGGTAGCAAATACGTTTCAAAAAGGGTCACCAGCTGGGCTGGGCAGCTCCACAGGTGGCTCTTAAGAAGCCATGCACACTCCTGAAGTGGTTCTCCACTTCTTAATTGGATTAACAGCTGTCAGGCAGTTAAGCCCATCAATTACATTGAGAACCATTTCAGCTGCAAGGCACAGAACTGCATACCAGAGGAGCAGCACCCAGCTTAGGTAAGGTGGGGGCCTGGGTCCAAGGTTGGGAAGAAGGAATAGGAGAACTGATCAGCATCCTGGCTGATACCTGGTAATTACGGCTCTGCCAATCCCCGGTTTTGAATTGCCTTGGGTCACCAAGTTTTCCCAAATTGTCAAAATGGGTACCCGTCTGGAAAAGGTTGGGAACCGCTGCTCTAGCAGAACCCTGGTAAACAGATAACCATGTTGCACCACAGTGCTCTGGCATTCATGGGTGGGGGGTGGTGTGTGGAAAAAAAGAATCTTGTTTTTTTTTTCTTTTAAAGAAATCAGTTTTCTATTTTACTCCTTAGTACACAAGGACTTGGTTATTTTAAAAAAAGCTAGTCCTCTCCAGGCATTCTTTAATCAACCTGAATTACACACCGAATGGGGTTGATTGGTTTTGGTCCACCGCACACCAAATGTGTTGTTTGGCCAGGCCCAGACCATTCCTTCTTCTGAATAATAAGCCTCTTACTGATTCCTCTTCCCCAGTACTTCCAAAGAGCATGGAACGTGGATAAACATTTGGTATCACAGATGTGGTGGTTTTGTAAAAAGCACAGTAATCATTTCTTATTAGTTGCGAAAACAAAAAGGAGCCTTGCTGGAATATACAAAACAGATTTAAGCTCACAGGTGCACACAGCCACAACTGGCTCGCATGCTCGCTTTTGCTGATTTAGCTGGATAAGGACAGGAAAGGATATCCTCTTCCTGTCCCATTTCTGTCAGGGGCTATGTCCTTTTCACTGCTGCCCTGATCACGGAACTGGTGAGTTTTTATGGCAGTATGTCATGCACACAATGCCTCTGATACCAAACCCTGCATGCACCTGCTTGAGCCAGACGGACACCAAGCCGTGTACGCCTCTTCCATCATTATTACCCAAAAAGCCACATCCCTCTAAGATTCAGTAACTCGTAAGTTCAAAGGGCCTGATTCTGGTCATGAGAATCAAGAACAACTCTAGTGAAGTCAGTGAAATTACTGGTTTGTGACAGAAGTCAGAGAAGACTTGGATCCAATTTCTCCCCCTCAGCGTACTTGCACGGCACCTCAAGGAGCGATAAAAGGGGAAAACAGCCTGCTACTTCCAGTCCACGAGGGGCCAGAGTCACCTTTAGTGGAGAGTTCTGAGCCTTTCCAGAAACCACCCAGAGTCTCACAAGAACAGGCATTAAGTCAGTGCCCTGGGAAGCAAAGAGTGTATCTTTCACTGAATGCACGAAATTAGAACCATAGAATCATAGGGCTGGAAGGAATCTCAGGAGGTCATCTAGTCCGGCCCCCTGCTTCAAGCAGGATCAACCCCAACTAAATTGTCCCAGCCAGGACCTTGTCAAGCTGGGACTCAAAAACCTCTATGGATGAAGAATCCACCACCTCTCTAGGCAACGCATTCCAGTGCTTCACGATCCTCCTGGTGAAGTAGTTTTTCCTAATATCCAACCTATACCTCTCCCTCTGTCACTTCAGACCATTGCTCCTTGTTCTGTCATCTGTCACCACTGAGAACAATTTCTCTCCATCTTTTTTAGAGTACCCCTTCAGGAAGTTGAAGGTTGCTATTAAATCACCCCTCAGTCTTCTCTTCTGTAGACTAAATCAGCCCAAATCCCTCAGTTAGAGACTGTTCCAAAATCAAAACTAAAGCAAAGGCACCTAAGTAATGTTAACTAAATTAATAGCGGCTGTGGAACATGGGTTCCTTCACACAGAAGAGCTTCTGCAACATGAATGTGAAAATGACATGAGTGAATTAAAGCAGAAAAGGCCAATGTTCTGCTGTAAGATGTGTGCACCTACCTCCCAACTTCACAGTGACATTTGGCCTGAAGGCACAGCAGTAGAAAAGCTAGTTTAGAGCCCCTGCTCTTGAGAAATAGGGTGTAAAATGAGGAATGTGGAACACAGAGATCTGTGCAGGGGCTCAGCATACAAATCTCTCATTGTCCTGAAAATATCAAGCGTGAACTGATCTGTAAGTGCCAATTTCTATATATCATTCCGATTGTAAAAGGGAAATTCTAATTACTTCTACATGTGTTGTTCTGGTGCACATAATTCTAGACAAGCTGAAAAATAGTTACTTACTATTGGTCTTCTTAGTAAGTTTATTTCTTCCCCTTCACTTTCATAGCCCCAATACAGAAAAAGCTACTATTTTAGCCCTCTAGATTTCCTTAGAAATAAATACCTTGAAAAAGAGATTGACAATCAAATAGCCAAGGGAGCGAAGCTGTCAAAATTGGGTTCACGAATGTAGTTAGCAAAATCCTCATATAGGCAACAAAGCTAGTGCCTGATTTCCCTACCATCCTCCACTGATTTCAGTGGGACTACTCATGGAGTAAGGTATTGACCAGCAGTGTAAGACTGGTAGAGTCCGGTCCCCAATATATAAAATAAGAGAAATGAAAAAACAAAAACATAAACAAGTAAGCAAAAAATACCACTTAATCAGATGCCTAATGTGATGAGAAGTCAAAATGATTACAAGAAAGTAATAAAAGACAGATATATTAGCTCTATGCTGAACAAATCCCAGTTTCCATGGCAGCCAAATGGCAGTTACTTCAGGTTAATTAAGATACCTGGGGTCAATTAAGAACCTCTTAGAACTCAGCTGAGGCAGTTGGATTAATTAAGACACCTGGAGGCAATCCAGAACTGGCTAGAACCAGTTAAGACAGTTAGGTTTGATTGGAATACCTGGAGGATCGGCTGGAACTGGTTAAAGGCCTTCCCTTTAGTCAGTTTAATGGTGTGCCAGGAGTGGTAGGAGAAGGATGTGCTGCTGGACAACAGGCACCATGAGGGAACCCAGCAGGTACAGCAGTGAGGAGCAGAGAGAGCCTTGCTTAAAGAACAGCCCCTTTTGGCCTCAAAAATAACATATCTCCCCCCGTCGTATTAGGGGGGAACAGACCATGATAAGAAATCTCGTCTGCTACCTCCATGGCTGGAGAGGTCACTATACTCTAAGAGATTTTTTTCCCTCTGCTATGCCAGCGATGATAGTGGCAAAATCAGACTATGGCTTGCCCCTGGAGTAGAGGAGTCAAAAAGAGCTGTTGTGAGTCCCTGAAGCTCAGCATGCTAGGGGCCAGTGAACCCATTGTTTGTGTGGGAGGCCCTGTGGCCACAGAAGGGTTGGAGCTTTGGGTGGAAGGGACAAGCCTGAGGGGCTTGTCTCCCCAAGCTTTGGGGTCACCCACTGCCCAAGGTGTTTAAGCTTCCTGACTTTCAGAGACATGGCCATGTCACTAAAGGCTGTGTAGTACAGACAAAGCCTTAGGCCATGTCTGTACTCCCTAGTTTTGTTGACATCCAAAAGTTAACCAAAGAAAAATCACCAGAGGGCGTTCACACTATCGCCTTCTATCACCAGATCACGTCCACATTGGCAGGCACCATCATAGACACTGTGAGCAATGCATTGTGGGTATGTATCCAACAGTGCCATGTTCTAGGAAGGCAGACCACTGCATATCTTGGATTCCCTCTGAGATCTCACACAGCCTCTTCAGCTGCCTGGAGTGCCAATATGAGCAGCTCTGGGAGATCTCCAAGCTAAGGAATGTCCAAGCAGCACAGCAGCCTCCTGCCCCACTGTGTTCCCAGGGCAGAACAAGAGCAGTCCTATGCTTTATTCTTTGTTCCCCAAATGGAGCGTCACACTCAGCTGTCAGGTATTTCTCATAAACTTTAAAAGGAGAGGGGCACATGCCTGCAGGGCAGTAGAGATCAAAACACTGAGCAGAGCAATCAGGGCAGGCATTGTGGGATACTGGTGGAACTCAGTTCTGACAACAAAACAAACAGCAGGGTCTACACTGGCTCTTTGTCAACAATATAGGGAGGGGAAAAGAAATAGGTCTCACCAACAGATGAAAGTATTCTGTTGCAAAAACTGGGCATTTTCCCCCCAAAAAAGTTGTACTGCAGTGTGTACTCTCACTGTTTTGTTGCCAAAGGGCAAGTTTTGGTGACAAAACTTTGTAGGAGAGACAAGGCCACAGTGAAACTTGGTTTATTCCAATGAGGAAACATTTGCTCTTCGAAAGTAATTTTGCAAGCCCCAGGGAAAAGTTCTCTCTGGCAGAGAAGATACAACAGTCTGCAGGGAGAGTGGATACAGAGATCATGTCAAGCTTCCCTCACTCTGAGTGGCAAATTTTAAACAAAGGAGGCCTGGGAACCCCCCAGCTATCCCCTGAAGCAAACCTGCCTTGTAATTTGAGGCAGAGATACAATAAACGGTTCCACAAAACTGCAGATGCCTATATATTTCAGGATAGCCACAAATAAGGAGTTTCAGGTAACGCCGGGTAAATGAACCTACTGATCAAAGACTCAAATGCATCGCCAATGTGCTCAATATAAATTAATTTATTAAATGGCGTGTACTGCATAAAGGTATTTGTTTGGAGAGGAATTGGGCAGTTTCAACCAGTCTAGTAACTGGCATTTGTACAGCAATTTGGAAAAGGGAACTCTATATAAATGATTGCATAGAAAAATGCCTCCCTGGGACTTTAAAATGTGTCCTTATGCCTACTAATGCATGACAATTGACATTTGTGTTTTAATTAATGTATTGATTTTTAAGCTGCTTAAGAATTGTTAGCTTTTCAGATCATTGAGCTAGCTGAATATTCTCAGGCCAATTTTATTGAAAGAGATATTACAGATCACTGCTCATTCCACTGTTATTGATAAAAATGGAGGAAACTTTAATTATTCAATAACACTTCAAGGGCTTGTAACATGAACATGTCAGGCATTCCTAGTGCTTGTTAGCACTGGCACCCAGCAATAGCACTTGTCATATTACTTTGATTTTTACACATGTAAATGACATTAAAACATGCTGAGGTTGCAAAGTCAAGAAGACTGCCTGGGCATCCAAAAATGGAACATTTCAGTCTGAATGGTTAGAATTTGTCAGAGTTATAAGCACTTGGAAACAGTATCTTGCAGTGGGAAGTGCTGGGCAACAGAAATTGCAGGTGATGCTAACAGCTTCGTCTTCAATTGAGCTTGGGGCAAGTACAACCTTTTACTAGGCATGTGGACAATAACTAGCACAAGTTCTCAACCAGGGCTGTTAGATGCTACTATAAATAGATGTAATAATAATGTTGCATTTTTCTTTGGCCCTGGGCCCCAAATGGAGTTATTTTAAAGGCTTATGAAGAAGAAAACACACGGACCTCTAATTCTTGACTTCCGTCCCCTGATTCTGCCCCTCTGCTCTCCGATTTGCTCACCTTGATAATAATTTTTCTGATTTGTCGACCTTGATTACTATTTTATTTCTGTGTGCCTTAAATATTGAGTCTGTTCCAGCATGGCTATGGTCTGAAGAAGTGGGTCTGTCCCACGAACGCGCATCACCTAATAAATTATTTGGTTAGTCTTTAAAGTGCTACTGGACTGCTTTTTTGTTTTCATAGTATGTAGATTAGCACGGCTCTCTCTCTCTTACTAGCCCTTTGAGTGTACGTACTACATAGTTTTATAATGAAGGGAAATAGCTCAAAATATCACACCCCACTTTTCACAGGCTCTACTAGGTGGCATGGGGGGAGAAGAAAATCACTCAATGAAGCACTTTCTACAAGGGAATGCTATCTGTATGCTTTAAAGATTCAGCAATGTTATTCACATAAGAGATACGCCAGAGATGCAAACTACAAGTCTAGTTCCAACTTTTCACAAAGTTCAGCATTGTTTAGATTCAGAGTCATCTGATTCCCACTGCTCCAGTATCTCTCTGGTCGATCAAACAAGAGATACCAATCCAAACAATTTGCTATGTCCAGGTACTACAGTTGGATGCAGACTAATGTTACACTGTTGCCAACACGGCCAGACAGACAATCTACTCCCCCTGCTGTAAGGAAACATTTTACTTATTTACACTTGTCCCACTCACTTTCAAACCCACTGTAACAGAGCAAGAGCAGGAGCTGAACTTCCAAGTCTCTCAAGGGCAAATAAGGAGAGGAAAAGAAAAACAAAACCAAAATGATCCAGACCCGTGCCTCTGAGGGGAAATACTTTTCCCAGTTTAAGCTTCACAGGGCTGGACAAACCTTGTGTGGGATTGGTGCAGAACATATTTACGGGCCCCTAGGGAGGGGATGGAGCATGGGAGACAGGGGGCGTCAGTCCCCAAAGCATGAGGCCAGCCATGAGGCCACTGCACACAAGCGCCCTATTTCCAAACCAGCAGTTGCCAGACATGCAATGGCCCACCCGGCCCTGCGTTGCCAGCATGCCCCCTGCTGTACCACAATGCCCCCCGCCCGACACCAGAAACTTCCCCTTCACTATGGACAGAGTCCCCCTGAGACCAACGGTCTCCGACCCTGTCCCAAAGGTGCAGTGCTCTGCACGCCACCACCAGTGTTCCCTCTGATCATCTGGGTCCGTGCGCAGAATGAATTTTGTGGTGTGCACCTGGACGGCGATGACGTGCGACTCGTCATTTCCATACGGGTGCACATAAGATTAATTCTGCACGTGGATGATCTGTGGGGGAGGTGGGGCCAAGGGTTGGGGTCTGGGGCTGAGCTAGGCTGGGCTGCAGGGTCTGGGAGGGAGTTAGGGAACTAGGGGGCAAGAGGAGGTTCAGGGCTGGGGGTTGGGGCACGGGGCACTTACTGGGCACAACTCCTATTTGGTGGTGGTGGGAGCAGGTGGATCTGCACAGCCCAGGCTGCCTCATCTCACCCGCAGGCACCGCCACCACAGCTCCTGTTGGCTGTGATTCCCAGCCAATGGGAGCTGCAGGGGTGGAGTCTCCAGGCAAGGGCAGCACTGGGACCGAGCTTCCTGGCACTTGCCCTGACATGGCTCTGCGGGGGAAGGAACCACAGCAGGCACAGCTGCCTCTCCCTCCCCCTCCAGGAAGGGCTGGTTGAAAACACAAGGGCTTTACAGGTTGCAGCCCTGAGTCTGATGCTAAGAGGGTGGAGCTGGGGGGGCTGCGCAGCCAGACCAGAGGAGACTGTGGCAGCCCTGAGCCCCTGCATGGAGCTTATTAGGCAGCTGCACAGCCGCACAGCTTAGAGTGACCCTGACCACCCTGCCCAGCACCCCCTGCTCTCAACCCCACTACAACTGCCCAGCATCAGACATAGAACACCCCCATCCTCAGTGTCCCAAGAGAGGCAGATCTTCCCTGCCCCTCCCAGCCCAGTACCTCTGCACTAGGCCCTCCAGAGACCCACTCCCCATGCCCTGCCTCCGGGCTGCGCTCACTGACACTCTGGGAGGTGACTGTCTCCTGGGCTGGGCCGCTAGTGCAGCTAGGGAATCACCCCAGCCGGCAGGAGTCGTGTGATCAGCCAGGCCAGGGCTTCCCGTGTTGGGCTCCCTCAGGAGCCACTTGCCTGGAAAGGCCCAGCCAAACCTCCCACACTGTCCTGTCCCCCGCTGGCCGAGACTGGCCAGGCTTCTGCACCAATCCCAGGTGGCTCAGGGAGACAGGTGGAGCCCCACAGGTGTGGGAAGCAAAGACTGCCCGGCACTGGGACTGTACTGGGGGTGCAGCCGGAAGGCAGAGAGAAGCCAGCAGGCAGCCAGAGATGGCCCTCAGGCAGCCAATGGGCAGGCCGAGGGGAGTAAGAGGTGAGCAGTGGGGATAGATCCAACGAGCTGGGGAGGGCTCAGCACAGTGCAAGCAGAGCAGGCCAAGGCTTTGGTTGCAGGGCGCCATGAGTGCCACGGCAAGCCAGCACTGAAACGCTGAGGTAGGGCGTCGGGACGGTGCGCGCAGAAAATGAAAACATTCAGCACGTAGAGTTTAAAAAGCCGGTACGAGCCTGACAAAGCTTGGCACGCTTGCCAGGATGACTCTCTCAGCTATCCGTCTCCTCTGAGCAGCTCATCGGGGAGCTATTCCTTAGATAAACATCACTAACAAAATCTCACCCATCCCCACCTCTAGCCAGACATTGCCGGAGCATCACTGCCTCAGCCACACAGTGCACCTCACCAGTGTGAGCCATGCATGGAGCCAGACTGCTCCAGAGCAGAGAGCGCCAAGTCCTAATGGGATCCCTCCGTGGCTGTCTGCTCTCCAAACAGACCAAGTGGCTCAGACCCACTTGCTGTGACAAGGCGGTTGCACCACCAGAGGCGCTTAGGAGAATGGCCCCGCCCCCAACCCCAGAAAGAAAAGGGGAGCCTGAAGCAGGACGGACAGTAAGGGCAGGCCCGGCATTGGGGCAAGGTGAGGAAGGTGGTTCCCTTGGGCCCCTCCCTTGCAGGGCTCCATGCTCCAATTGAAAATAGCCCCGCTGTTAGCGACCCACCTGGGGTCCTGCCCACCGGCCGTGCCCTGCTGGGCTGGTTTTGAATAAGCATTAGCCAATTGCCATCTGAGATCTCCAAACCGCAGTGCCTCCCCACGCATCATCCCCTGGGCAGCCTGTGACAACACTGGTAACACAAGCTGCACCCGCCTCAGCTTGCAGCCTGACCTTGCATTGTGCACATTTACCAGCGCTGCCTAGACGTGGCACAGCTAGAAGCAGAGAATTTTGACCACTGCCTCTGAAGTGGGCCTGGGATTATGGCAGCCAAGCAAGGGCAGGTGTAGTCAGTAACTAGATGGGGGACATCCAAGGAAGACGACGCGTTGTACTGAAGAAAGTGGTGGTAATGGTTCCAGGACAAGTTCTGCTCTGGTTTACACCAGTGCAGCCTGATTGATTTCACTGGGATTCCCTTGGTAGCGAGAGAGGAATTACTGGCATGTACTGCTCAGGTGATTTATTTGTAAGTCAGGCTAAACCAAGACCCCAGGAGGGAGTTAGCAAGCACCATATGCGCTGACTCTGTGGGTGCTCCAGGGCTGGATCACCCACTGGGAAAAACTAATAGGTGTCTGAGCAGAGTTCCCGCTAACTTTTTTCCATCCATGGGTGGAATAAATTTTGTTATGTGCACTGAGGCCTGTGCTGATGTGCACCATCAATAGAAACACACGCTGCCAGCTGTGGGTGAATGTGGAGGCTCTGCTAATCAGCTGGGCAGCATCTGAATCTCACCCCAGGGTTCAGCTTGCAGGGAACACTGGTGCTGAGCATCTGCAAGCAGTCCCGTCGGCTCTTCCCCACTCCCTGGTGCCTTTCTCTGGATCAGTGCCCCCAGTTCCTCCCACCACTGTGATCAGCTGTTTTGCTATGTTTTGGAGGCTCTGCAGGGCGGGCGGGGAGAGCGAGGCTGCAGTGTTCTCGGGAAGAGGTGGAATGGGGCAGAAAGCAATGAGGGGGTTGGAGCGGGGGTGAAAAGAGGCAAATTGGGGAAGGGGTGGAGTGAGGCAGGACCTGGAGCAGATTTGGGGCTCAAGCAGCCCTGGCATTTACAAAAGTCAGCACCTTTGTGGAGCACTGTATTTTCGGAGGTGTTATTTCTCAGGTAAGAGGCAAAACTGAGGTCCTGATGGCTTGTGGTCATTACAAACTACCTGATACACCATCCCACGAGTAAGGGGGAACTCGGATGACCAGCCAACAGCCCCAGTCCTACAGGCCAGAACCACTCCCCTACAGCCGCAGCACCTGGGATGCCTCTAACCTCACGCCACAGTTGAAAAAGAAGTGCAGAGCTGGGGGAGCATCCCAGTGACAGTCTCTCACCTCCTGCTGCAGGACGGCCATTACAGGTACATGCATGCACCAAAGGCTCACCAGTCTACATGCAACACTGTATCAGCAAGCTACTGCAGCCACACTGCCCCTTCAGCAACCGCTCTGCATACTCTGTGGCCAGGACTCCTGTGGAAAATACTAGTCCAGGGCCATAAAATTCCAGATTGCATTATCATGCTTACATGCAAGGTAGCAGAAGTCTGCATGGGCATCTGAAACACTACCATTTCCTAACTGTTGCTCCACTGCTGCTTCTCACGTAACACAGTTATTCTTAGTATGAAATGTATATTGCTGTCCCATCCAGAATAGAGTAGGTGGTCTACAACATTTTGTAGGCACTGTCCCCTCCCAAACCCTTTAGCAACCACCTTGAATTCTTACAAGCAACAGTAACTCTAACCCAGAACGAAGGCCGCAGTGGAGAGATCGTTCTATGCTTACTTTTCCTATTCATTTTCCCAGTCAAATGTTGGCGATTTTAAATGCAATGCAAGAGAGACAGACTAACTCTCAGACCTAATACAGTAATAATATTTGCAAAGAGGCTGCCGCTGCCAGCTGCATCAAATTTTGCCACTGTCTACAAATAATCTAATCCTATTTATTAATGAGGCAATCACACTTGGTGCCTTTTGTCGCTCGAAGCGCAGTTTGAACCCAACAGCTGAAGGCTAATGTTCCTGTAACTGCATTTACCTAAGATTCCCTTTACTTTCTGATTCTTGTCTTGGCAAGATGATCTCGGAATAGAATTACCCTGAAATATTCCTTGAACTTCTGCCCTGCAGAGGATTAGCTAAAAGGAATAAAAAAGTGATTTCCAATCAAGTTAAGGGAACACGCACCATCTGAGAGTGTGGCCCTGCAAGTCAGCTTGACTTCATTGAAATCGATGGTGTAAATTCAATTTACACTGGGTGAGGATAGCGTCAATAGTTATTGTTTTCATTACACAGAACTTCAAATATTGAACAGTTCCAAAAGACTTTAAAACCTCTATTTTAAAAATCACTTTGCACTCACAGCATAATATTCTGGGTTGCATAGCCAAAGTCACAGGACCATTGCCATTAAGCAGTCTCCGTAGTGCTACCAGCAGTGGCCTGATAATGAAAGGCTTTGTGTCTCTTTTATTTGGGCGATGTGGCTGAAGTCTTCTGGAAGGAATAGCTAATCCAAGTCATGAATGCAGACATGTTTTCTGCCCAGCAGCACTCAAAAATCCATTCTCTACTCTACAGCACACATAACTGGGTCACCCTAATGGAGTGCCACTCCAGCAACTTGCCAGGATCCTGAAGACACCTAACGTGCAATAAATAAATAAAATAAAATAAAATAAAAATGCCACATACTGCTGCAACCACGCTCTTGGATGTGGAGATATGACATCCTGGACACCAGAGACCTAAGCATGCCATGATTTGCAGTGGTCTGAGTGTTCATTTCTGGGATCAGCATGTTCTTTGACCAGTAATCTCCATTGGCCAACTTCATGTCTCTATAAGGAAGACAAGGACAGCTTGCCCCACATATAAAATCCTGGGACCACAATTTATCCACTTCTTGGATAAAAGTGCCTATCATAGCAAAGTTCCTGTTGTATCTCTGGATTAACTTATGAGATCAAATAATTAGTTTCTGCCTCTCTCCAGGAGCTACCAAAAGTGTTCAGAAGTCTGAGTTGACCCTTGTCATTGAATAAACCATCTCTTCCTGTCCTTGAGGATCTCTCATTTTTCCACTTCATTTTTTGAGTGGGCAGATGCTCTGCTTGTCTGGAGAGATAATTAATCAACTTGCAACTAATAGCCTCCAGTTGCTCAGAAGTGCCAAAGCTGGTTTGGGATCTAGAATTACAGAGAGCCTGCTAGCCTTGTAATTAGCTTTGGGTAAAAGGTCCCTCAACATGAGAATAAATATCCGAATGGCTGAGTAGCTACCAGTGACGAGCACAGTGGCCATTGCCTTATCTGTTTCACTTCCCAGACATGCCTGAGGTCAGCTCCTGGCCCATGCAGGGTATGAGACAGTACAAAGATGTGTTTTCACAGAGACACGCTCCTTTGTTCTCCTAAGGAAAGACCTGTGAGGTTTGCATGATGGATTAACTCAGAGTCAATTATTCCCAAGTGGAAAATTGCATTAATTCCCTTCAATCACAGTTAGGCACTGGAGACAGACATTAGCAACAGAACCATGCCACAAAGCCTGGGGCATGTACAGACACTACGCAGAAATGATTGTCTTTGGGATCTATTAAAGGGCCAGATGGGGCTCTTAAATAAAAGTTGTCTCGTACTGGCCTCTAGTGCTTGTGATTGTCTCACTACCTTCCACACAGCAATATATAAGGGGCATGGGGTTGGGTCTGATTTGTGTGGTCTGACTTGGTTAGGGTGACCATATCTCCCTGTCCCAAACATGGAACAGGGAGACATGTGGGGGAGGGGTGGCTCCTCCTAGGTCCACCAAGCCCTGGGGAGTCCCTCCCCCCAAGACCAGGGGAAGCAGCAGCTGCCAGCACTCCTCGGGAGCCCGGCGGAAGCGGCAGACCCCCCAGCACTCCCCAGAAAAGCAGCAGCCACCAGCCCTCCCCGGGACCCCAGGGAAGAGGCAGCCACTGGCACTCTCCCAGCTTCCCCGAGGCTCAGGGAAGTGACCTAGTGCTCTCCAGACAACAGCTGTGCCTGCGCAGCTGCTGTCAGAAAAGGTCAGTGAGGGAAAGCCCAAATATGGAACAATTTAGTCCCTTTTAAAAAATAAGTTGGGATGCCTTTTCGGCATCCCAGACACAGGACGGATAGTCACCCTAGATGTGGTTTCCTTGCTGTGGACATTGCCACAGGCTGCGCCTCCTTGTTGTGGACTCCAGATCTGAAACGGTCACAGGTTTAAAAGTTTCATTAAACCATGAGCCTGAGGGACGGTGACCCCAAAGTTCAGGAGGCTTGGGAGAGCAGTTCTCCCATTAGGATAACTGTGACCATTCTAAGTAAGGACCAGGAGAACCGCAGACCCAGCTCAGACTCAGTAAGGAGAATGTTGCTTGTGGTGCCCAACAGTGACTCCTCCAGCTAATTACACAGTAGCAATCACCAGCAACAACCAGCAAGAAGGTGGCTTGGCCATCAAAGGCAACCTCAAATGTAAGGAAGAGTGCAGGTTTTCTACTCATCTGAAAACTCACTGGCCAATCTTGATTTCAATGGTTACATGTCATTCCCTAATCTCTCTGCACCAACATGAGCTCCTCTGACATCACAGATTCTGCTTAAGGCATGAGAGTTTATTTTATGTGAGCCCTGCCGTTGGATGCTACTATGGGGAAGTTGAATCAGTACATTTCCTGGCCAGCCCCACTCATTTTCAGCATCTCTACCAAGACCCTACAGCACACCAACAAGATACTATCATAAATCCAGCCCTTGCCTACAAAAACAAGTGAATTAATCTGTATGTTGAACTAGGAAAGCAATAGAGGTATCCAATGGATCAGGGGGAAAAAGATTTTAAAAATATTTAGATGATGTAACCAGATAGGTTTTTTCATCATTTCTAAATCAAAAATTCAAGAGTCAGCTTTTCATTAAGCTGTTGAAGACTTAATATTTTAAGAGAAAAAAAAAAGAGTTTGACTGTGTCCTACTATATACCAGTTAAAGTTTGCAACTGAGTAATTAAATCCCAAACCTTTATTTCTTTGCGTATGGAGATTTACAGGAACAGCTGTTCCATTTTTCTTGCCAAAAATCTAGTTTTCATTAGAGTGTCCTTTTTAAACCAGGCATTTACTTGATCCATCACTGACTCACTATCTGAAACAGCCATGTTATTCTTCCAGAAAGCTGAAAATTGAGAGACTGTTTCCAGTTATCAAAATCATCCAATGTCATCTCCTTTTAAAAACACTTCAAAAATATTACCCAATCATGTCCCGAACATGACATTCTCAGCTAAAAAGATGGATGATTGATATGAAATTTCTACAATATGAACATCCACTCAGAGTCATCTTCAGGCTATAGTTATCCTGTGCAAATACGAAAGCACAAGAAAATGTAACAAGAAAATTAAATTAGTTTACAAATTTGCAATGGGCCTTTTTGCTGTAATGGTCAAAAAATAATTTAGTGCATCTCCCAGGTTCCTTATCCTATGAAAAATCAGTCAAATGACTACTGTTCACTGGTGTGAAACTCACAGGGGAGATGGGTCACATCCTCTGAGATGTTTAATCCTAGGAATACTGCCATCTTTCGGCAGGCTGCAAACAAGATGTCTCCTTTCCCCACCCTTCATATAAACAAGTATAAACAAGTACACAAAACCAGGATGAAAACTAATCAACCGCTCTGCTCTTCTGGTAAGATGGGTAAAATTTGCCTGTGCAAGAGACACAAGTTTTCCAGGGGGATGATCCAGGACTGAGAAATGGACTCCCCAGGAACTAATGTCTATCACAAACCTTACCCTTTTTTCACACCATAAAAAGGGCCGTGTTTGGACCTGCGCCCTTTTCTCATGTCTCATAAGGAAGAGGTTTTTCCTTGGCTGATGCTCCTCTACATCAGCCTTTTTCACGTTTATTATTTCTGACAGTTTGCTAATCATAATACAACGCTTTTCTGCTTGCACAAAATGCTTCACACTTGCGTACGCTGGCTTCTCTCTTTCAGCCCTGAAAACTGAGATTCCCAATGATCTCAGTGCAACACCCAGAGCACAAAAGAAAAATAGGGAGTCCAATGCTGCCCAGGAAATCAACACTGCTTGGGAAGGATGGCCTGGCTCCCTTTCCTTATGCGAGTCTTTCCCAAACTAATTTAGCCATGGAACACTTTTGGGCTTGGAATATATTTACTGAGCATGTACATGCTCAGTCTTCGGGGATTTGGTGGGGAAGGTTTCATACAGAAAAATTGCCACATGTAGGGCTCAAAAGTTGATTTCAAAGAGTTAAGTTAGTTACTTGTGTTTTATTTTACAAAGACCAAAAAATAAGGCAAAACCATCTAAATGAACAACTAATGTCCTTCTGATAGGAGGATGGTTAGCAACTCTATAATTTAGTATAAAAATTAAAAATTAAGTGCAAACCCTCATCTACGGACAAGGTCCAAAATTCCAGTTTCCTTGACAGAGATGAAATTTTCTCCACTGCAGTAAAAATGATCCCATTCTTTCCTTGCAGCGACAGATTCACTTCATTTCATTTTGTAAAAACTTCAGCAAGGTATGCAAGTGTCAACAGCCACAAGGAACTTGTCTAACAGTCAGACAATCGAAACTGGAATCCAAGAAAACAGACAGTTCACTACAAAGCTCAAAAAAAATCTTACGAGCGCTTTGCCTCCCGATAGCCAGCTCACTGCCATATGTAGAAGAAGCGCATGCACGCGTAAATTGCATATTTAGTATTTTGGAAGGAAAAATACTGCTTGCATCAACATTTTTTCACAGAGCACCTATTCACATCACACGGAACACGGTTTCGGAAACTGCCATATGCAATATGTGGCTTTCATTTTGTCACTCCTTTCCTTCTTTCCAAAAAAGCAGGATGTTGGGATAAACTCAACAACAGCCCAGGGCATAGGCAATGAAAGCCCTGATTTGCCCTATAGCATAGGGCACATTGTGGTTGTGCCTGTCTGTCCTACACCTCTACGCAGGTATTGCTATACCAGGCTTGAACACCAACTGCTAGAACCAGGCCTCAGAGACAAGAAATAACACGAAATTCCCAGATGAGTGCCCAGCTCTGGTAGCTATGCCAGACATTTGGCAGAAGCATAAATAGTGGAGGGAAGGAAACCTAATCCCCAGGCCCCCGATCAGCTACCCCAGCTGCACGTGTTCTTGCAACCCAGTGCCTGGATTAGTCTCTGTCGCTCAGGGGTGGGCAAAATCAGCACTGGGGGCCGTATCTGACCCACCAAGCTTTTCTCTCCAGCCCACCCAGCTGATGATCAGAGCATACATAGCTACAGCCAGCAGAATATTTGCAGCTGCCCCTGTGCCCACCTCTTTACATCTGCAGCTGAGCTGCTCCTAGGATTCTCCTGCTAGCTGTGCAGAGGGGGAGGGGGTGGAGGGAAGAGGGCTGAACTGAAGTCAGAGTGTCCCCCTGCCTCTGTACACCATCTCTGCAGAGCAGGGATCAAGGAGAGGGAGACACACAGCAGAGATGTACCAGTCTGAAGCAGAGCAGAGGACCGGGGAGACAACAGAGCAGGACAGATTTCCCTTGAGGAGACAGATGGTGGCTTCTCCCACTAACTTACCAGCAGCACCCAGCACACACCGTGTGACTGTCACACATACCCAGTCTGTGCCCTCCCCACACAGTCACTGTCACATAGACACTGCAGTGCGCATACAACCTGCATTACAAAGTCTGTCTCTGACACACCAAGTGTTTCTCTTTCACACTCACACGCTCTTTGTCTCTCTCTGTAGCCTCCAACCCCAAGGTCCTGGGGGTCCTGCCCCTTCTGGGGCAGGAGGTCCACAGCCAGCCCATGACCAGCGCCAAAATTTTTGGAAGGGCCCATCTGTGAAATTTATTGCCCATCCCTGCCTTTGCTCCTTACCTGCTCCTCCCTGCCATTATCAGCCTGTGCGCTAACCTCATCTGCACCATGTACTGGCCTGAGAATCACTGTGAAACACCACTTGTCTCTACTTTTGACTGTTTTTCACTATGGCCCCAGGTGGCCATGGAGGCTGTAGCACATATAGTATAGACTGCACACCACACTGCTACAAAGCAAACCGGCAGTCCCCATCTTGGGAACCCTAAGTCACCATGTGGCCTTGATGCTGAATGTAGGGTTCCCATTTCCATTACTAATGGACAAGTGCCCTTCACCTTAAAAAAAAATCACCTAGTTGGCACAGACTGGTACCCAGCTGGAAAGTTCAACAGAGAATTCGCAGTCGGAATGGGCCTGGAGAGTGAGCTAATCTTTTTCCCTCACAGAGGAGTCCCTTCTAGGTGAGTTTAGAAGCATGCAGACAGGATGTTACAGCCACCTGCTGTCAATGCTTTACTGTTATTGGAGACATACAGAGAGGAATCAGCATGTGAGGCTGTTGGTCTGACACCCATGACAAGTGAAGAGACCTACATTCCTCCCTTCCCCAGAAAAGAACTCTAAAAGGGCTATGTGGCCATGGCATTATTCATTCCACAGAGGGCCTGATACAGACACGGTAAAGCAGTCTCTTCACAGTTGTTCCTCACCTTCCAAGGGGAGGGGGATCAATGGTAACCCCTTCAAAGCCTAGCCATACCCACTGCTTGTACACTCAGGTGGCTTATGGGGGCTCCTGCAGCTGCCAGATGTTCCCCATGCTTGGGTAGTGGGAACTAAAATCAGTTATTCAGTCAGCCACTCTGTTCATTGAACAAGATATTTTTGAATATCTTCTCACGCCTCCAGGCTCAATGCCCACAGAACTCTGCTCAGTGAGTTTCAAATCAGCCTTGCAAAGAGAAAGAGAAAATGCAGTTCTTGTACATGCTGATGCTTATTACACCACATAGAAACATTCCTTTCCTTTTGCTGCCATCCCCATGAGCCCTTGCTCCACCCAAGTGCCAAACTACTAGGAGAATCAGCGTCCAGTAGGGAGTCTTTAAAACACATAGGATTTCATATAGTTCCCACTAAAACAAAATAATCCCAAAGTACTAATTTACTGGGAAGCTCTGATTTAAAGGGATATTTAAAATATCCTGTGTTGTTACCTATTTAAGGCAGTTTTTGAAAGCCAGAGAGACAACCAACGAACCTATCCAGATTTGTTACAACAGTACAATTTATTTCTTTGGTGCCTAATAACCACAGCTTTCCAGGTGTCCCAGAGACAGATGAAGTTAAAAACACTATTTAAAAATACAGCAAGGTTGCAACATTTGCAACTCTAACATTTGCAAATTCAATTATTCGCAAGCAGCTGACACCTCACTGGGGCTCCAGGCAGGGAGTGCCAGCAGTCGCCACCTCACTGCGGGTCCCGGTAGGAAGTGCCAGCAGCCACTGCCTCACCAGGGCTCAAGCAAATGATATTTGTGAGGGTTCTCAACACCAAACCCATGCAAATGTTGTGACCCTACTGTAATTTGTTGACAGAAAAGTCCAGGCCACAGGTTCAGACAAGATCCAAAATTTGTGGCCATTTGAATTCAAGGAGGGGTGTGGGATCCCTCTCTAAATCCAGTCAGGATGCTGTTCCCAGACCTTTTATGTAAAAATAAATGAAATAAATAAGAAGATTAGGACTGAAAGGAAAACATGAAATGTAACTTTTTCTATTATGTGAGCACCTCCCTCCCCTAAAATGATCACTAAGAAATCTTCATGGAAACAGCATATGATTGTTTTCCAAATAGCACTAAAGAAATACACACCACATACAATATGTTAACAAAGCAAGAGACACCATATATAAGGGATTCTAATAACATGCCTTGAAGTTTACACAGCCCCAGCTTTGATTCCACAGATTTAGAAGTATTGCCAAGTTCCATTCATTTCAATCAGACCAGAATTTGGCACTATAGAAACTAGAGGACCAAAGGCTCACAGGTACATCCTGATAAAGACCATGATTTAATCACAATTTTGAAAAATTAGAGCAATTTAAGAAAAGGAACCAAATTCTGTTCAAAATTTCCCATCCACAATCCAGAAAAATTAAGATCAGTGAGCCAAATTGTGCTCCTAACCCAATAAAAAAATCTCAGCTCCATTGGCCAGTTTCCAGCCAACAGAAGCTGAGAGATTTTGCTGGGGCGGGGGCAAACATGGTAAGCCCTGCCCACCTCTGCGATGCAAAGAGCCACAAGGAGCGTTCAGCCACTTTGAGTGGCACTGCTCCATGCTGTAGGATCAGGAGGTGGGCCATATTAAAAGGCCTGGCAGGTTGGATCCAGCCCATATCTTGCCTGCCCCATCGTGGTAGCTGCAGTCCTGGACCAGGACCTAATTGTGGTAGGTGCTTTACAAACATGGATAGCAAAGAAGGACCAGCTACACCACACACCTAGACAGGGGACAGACTTTTCTGTGAAATGCTGTTTTTCCTCTTCCAAGTTCTGGATAACATTTTTTACAACATGTAACTTTTTCACCTGTCACAACAATAGCAACATTTTTATGAGCCAAGGCTGCAGAAGAGTCCTATGTCTACTTTGCCATAATTACTTTTGGTCCACTAGTAGACTCATTAAGGGTTTTTTTGTTTTGTTTTAAACGTTTTATTTGTAGGCCGGTGGTGTCTCTTCAAATGATTACGTTTTAGAGGAAAGTAACAGAGAGGTAGCCGTGTTAGTCTGTACTCCAACATGACAAAGCAGAAGAAATGTAGCATTTTAAAGATTAACAAAATGATTTATTTGAGAATGTGCCTTTGATCTAATAACTAAAATGGTTAGGTCCAGTCAATTAACCTCCGGGAGAAGAAAAAAAAACAAATTGACAGGGCCAGAGGAATACCCAGAAACTGGCTACTTCAAGATAGGCCCAAGATGATCAGCAACAGAACACCACTAGTCATCGCCTATAGCCCCCCCAATGCAAAGTCCTACGATGCATCATTAAAAATCTACAACCTATTCTGGATCAGGATGCTACATTCCAGAAGGCTCTAGGTGACAGGCCAGTTCTTTCCTTTTGACAGCCTCCTAACGTGAAAAAGATTGTCACCAGCAATCACAGGCTACACCACAATAATATTAATCCTGGGACTTTTCCTTACAACAAACCACTCTGCCAACTTTGTCCACATATTTAGTCAGGGGCTACCATCACTGGACCCAACCATGTTAGTTACAAGATCAAAGGCACATTCACCTGCACATCCAGCAGCATTATATATGCTATTGTGTAACAAGAATGCCCTGACACTATGTACATTGGACAGACTGAGCAAAACCTTCGCCAAAGAATAAATGGCCACAGAGCAGACATCAAGAAACTCAATACACATAAGCCAGTCAGTGAACAGTTCAATGGAGTGGGCCATTCTGTTAAAGACCTGAGAATGTGTGTCCTGGAACAAAAAGAATTTAACAACAGATTAGAGTGAGAGATTTGTGAGTTAGAATTCATATTCAAATTTGACACATTAACCCATGGTAAGAACAGAGACATCAATTACCTCACACATTACAAGGACTGCTTCCCTTCCTTTGATGCTTGTAATTATCTCAGACAGGACAATTAACATCCCCACCCCCTCATTCTCTTCCTTCAATCCTATTTGATTTGTCAGTTTTTATTGCCTTTTTTTTTTGATCCTCTGTACTTATAAATGTCAGTCTGTATTGGAAATGAAATTGATCTGAAGAAGCGGGTCTGTCCCAGGAAAGCTCATCACCAAATAAATCATTGTTAATCTTTAAAGTGCTACCTTTCCGCTGCTTTGTTTTATAGGAAAGATGTCGTTAATGCTAACGAAGATTACTTTCCAGTCTCCCCCACTAATCTGACATCTCTGAAACAACAGAGGTAAAATTCTGGCCCCACTGAAGGCAGTGGCGTCGCTTTCAGAGGGGCCGGGATTTCACCCTAGAAGAAACTCACAAAATGGGCACCACATTTGCAGATTTGCCTGCATTAATGGTGATTATGAAGACTCACCCTCATTCACCCAGCATGGATACATACATACAGGTGGGGTACATACTGACCAAGAGATGTTAAAACAACAAAGGAGGCAGCACAGTTTACTTTCCCGGTTTTGCCATCTTACACATTTAAGACGATTCATTATGTGAATACTTGGCAAAGGCGCAGATAAAAATGACTCTGGGGAAGATTTCCATGAGCATGCTTCATCTGCTGCCAACACTTCCCATCGTCCAGTCTTAGCCTCATCTGTTGGCACAAGAGAAAAAAGTGGTGGGTGCTACAAAGGAGATTTGGAGATTTTTCTCTCTGACTGACAGCTGGTGCTGTCAGGATTCATTACTGCTGGGAGTGCGTGGACCTCCTGGCAAACCCAGCACAAACTGAGGAACTGCGCTGTCATTGCCCACCTGTCAGCTCTCATCCAGGGACAGCAAAGAGATTTGGCTCCCTTTTCTTTATCTCTTTTCTCCAAATGCTTAAGATCCTCTCCTCTCAGTGGGGGATGATTCAGACAGCTACCTGGAAGCTTAGACACATACACAGATACTTTTTGTATCTCCCTTAGGCTGCAATTCGGCCCTACATAAAGGGCTCTGTAAAATGTAACTCCCACTTTAGCTCTATTTTAAGGCACTTCAGTGGCACAAAGGGCATTGTCCTGGCGCTCAGCAGGGGAGTAAATTTCATCCTAAAAGAACAGAGGGATATTTAGTCTCTCAGCCAGTAAAGTACAGCATTAAATGTTAGAAGAGACCCTTTGGAGCCAATTTCACCAAATTAATCTGAACCAGTTTACGTGCAATTAAAACTGATTTTAGACTAGACTGTCTACATTAGAGGCATGCAGTGGTGCAACAAAGATTCAGTTACATTACACGTATTTCTAATACAGACCAGCCTGCAGCCTCACCACAAACGCTGAGCTTATCTTCACTATACTGGGGGAGATAATTTCATTATCATTGTGAAACCTTGGATCATAAATCTGGCACAGATCCTTCTTGATTTGACATTCACATTTGATACAGATTCAAACTTGTGGGATTGTCAATGGCAGTCTAACAAAAGAAATTCTTGAGCAATTATTTAAATTTAAGTAAGTGCCAGTTAAACTCAAAGTTGGGTTCCCAGGCAATGAATATTCAGACCTGTTCCTTTGTCAAATTTGCACAAATACACTAATCACAACAGTTCACTTAAGAATTCAAAGCAACTTCTGCTTTACCTTACAATTCAGCTGCAGTTATAATTTAGCCTTTATCTTTCATTACCAAAAAGGGGGGGGGGGGCACCTCTTTGGCTTCTTAACAAATCATAGAGCTGGTCAAAAAATGGAGTCTTTTTCATAACGTGATTTGTGAAAACTTTTTTCCCTTGTATTCACAGAAAGCACCCATATTTGAAATTGTTTTCGATGAACTCTATAGCTATGGGAAATTGGATATATTTTGGTGAAAGTTTTCACAACAAATTTGTCCCTTTTTTTGTTTAAAACTTTTGAAATCATAACATTTCCTACCAGCTCTATTAACAGATTAATTCAGGCTTCTGTTTCTCTTCTGAGAAGCAGCTAACTTGATATAACCTAAATAATTTATTATTTCAAAAATCTCCATTTTCTGTAAGCTCACTCATCTTTCCCCTCCACTACATTGTCACTAACCCCTGGAGAAGTACTATCCTGTGGGATATGTCCAAGTTCTTTTTATTTCTGGCGCCCACTGTTTCACTATACACAGTTACGTACTCTACAAAAGTAGATTTAATTCTTGGTCTGTCTGATAAGATTGCCAACAAAGAGGTTTTTGTAACCATGAACGCTTGTCAAGCGTCAGCGAGGTAGCCGTGTTAGTCTGCGTCTTTGGGAACAACAAGAAGTTCTAGGGCACCTTAGAGACTAACAGATATTTTGGAGCATAAGATTTCGTGGGCAAAGACCCGCTTCATCAGATGCTTGTCAAGTGGGAGCTAGACTGGGATACTGACTTTATTTCATAACACTAATATCTCCAAGGCTTTGCTGACAATAGCAATTGAACAACTAACTTTTGTCGTTTACAGGTGCTTACCTTCCCCACCTCAAACAACAAAAGCTTTGCTGCAGCAAATACTTGTGTCAACAGTGATTTGTCAGCACTTTTGCCAACAACACAAATGACGTTCATGGGGGGTGGAAATTTTTGTCCATAAAAGTGTGGACAGTTTTTACATGACCTGACTTTTAGCACCATGGCTATGTCAACACAGCCATGTTGCTAAAAGCTATGTAGTGTTAGACAAACCCTTACATACTCGCAGATCTGAACTGGGTTTTATGCATGCTCAAATCAAATGGCTGAGTATTCAGTAACTAGTCCCATGACCTATTCACTCATCTACAAGTGGAGTTTGATTCTCTTCTGATATGATGCCTTTGAGGGCAGATCTACACTATGAGGTAAAGTCAACTTAAGTTATGCAACACCAGCTACACGAATAACTTATCTGTGGTTGACGCACCTTAGATCGACTTACCATGGTGTCTACACCATGCTGGTTCTATGAGAGAAACTCTCACTGAGTTAAATTTCTCATTTTAGTGGAATGCTGGAGTCAACAGCAGAGCATTCAGTGGTCAGTTTAGTGGGTCTTCAGAGCCATCTAATCGACCCCCCAGTGGATCGATCGCCACATCGTCAATTCACATACCCATAAGATTTCAGACTTGGACAACATCTGGTAGCTGAAGTTATTTTATAAACTCCTTTCCCTTCCTATTGAGCTCTGAATTGTTGAGCCCACAAAAGTAGGCACAATTAGGAAAAACAATCACCTCAGGAGCACCTCCTAAGCCTTATATTTCATAAATGCTCATCCCATTGAGAGGGTAATCTACAATAAAGCGTGTCTGTTCTTTGTCATCTAAGCCACGGGGCTCTGAGTTTAATAGTATTTTCACAGTACTTTGAGTCATACTGTTACAGTTAGTCTATTGGTGACAACTGAGTTTGACTAAGCAGAGCTCAAGGAGATGACTCATATTGTTAGGTCTGCTCGAAAATCCCCAATGAGCTACTCAAATGCAGAGGCCTTGGTATTTCCTTTGCCACCCCTGCCACATGCTGCTTCTCTTGTTGGACTTCCATCAGCACAAGTTGTTATATTCAGTCCATTAGTCCTATTAGCTACAGCAGCGTAAAATTAGTCATGAATGTTCTCCTGCATCTGTCATAACCTTTCAGCTGGAGAGCAATTACAGCTAGGAACTTATCACTTTTTGATGCACTTTTCCAAAACCACTGATACCTCTTTGTGAAATCGAAGAGGTCTATATTTGAAAAATGAGAAAAACTATAATCAAATCATTCTATGTGACTGTTCCTGTAGCCAGCGCTTTTCAGGTTTCGTAGTAGAAGAATTATGGTATTTTTTTCCTTGAGCCCTTTATCACCGTTTTATCAAAAAGTAATACATCTCTGAATAGTAATGAAAATTATAATAAGAAAAACAAAAGTAAATATAACCAAGAGTCAGTCACTCTGTCACCTCTTTCTGACACTAGGCACAGAAAAGGCTTTTGAGAGCTTCTGTAATTTGTAGCATAAGCAAAACCATTCGGAAGAAAATTTAGCATGTGTATCAGGAAATGTTTACTTCCAATTAAATCTACTAACTTCCCCTCCCCGCACCTCCCTATGGAAAAGGTGAAAGTCCAATGGTTGCTTTCACAGAAGAAAGCAAATAGATTTATTCATCTCTGTGAGACATGTAAAACTTAGGACTAAAGGAAAACTCTTTTTCAAATGGAAACAAGTCACAAAATATCTGTTTTCTGTCAGAAAGTTGAAAAGTTTAGTTTTAAGGTCCCTCCCCAATCAGTTTTCAATATTTTGCTGAAACATCAAACATTTGTGTGAAACTTAAATTTTTTCCCCTCTTTTTCATCAAAATTTTCCATGGGAGGGGAAAAAAGCTGTTTTTATGACTAGTTTTTCCAACCAGATTTCTACTAGAAAAAGAGATTTGCTTCTTGTGCTCCCCTCCTCCTTTTTTTTTTTTTTTTTTTAATTTAGAAATAAGCAATGTCATGACAGAATCTCCCACATATTGCTGGAGAATTTGTGGAAAATCTCAGATGCTATTGAGACCTTTCCCACATCTTAAACTGAACAGATAGAGATATTGTAACTCTTGCAAATATCTCCTTTCTCCCAAGTCTTCAGTTGGATATTAGAATAAATTATGTTTTTCCTAAAACCAAAGTTTTAAAAAAGTTTTCCTTCCACTTGATCAACTTTGAGTCTCTTTTAATGCTAGCCTTCCACTAGTTCTTCAATTGGGCAACAAATAAGTACTTATATAGATAAGACCTTAATTTATAAGTAATAAAAATGACCAGATAAAAACTTTTGTTTGGAAACTACTATTTCAGGCTTTCATATCACAAAGAAACAAGAAGGTTCCAAGCCCATTTATCATCATCCTGAAGAGTGGCTCCTACACTTTAGTTTGGTGCCATCTACTGGAGGAGAGATCCAGACTGTACTTCCCATCTAATAGTAACAGAGAGGAAGCTGTGCTAGTCTATACACTATCAAAACAAAAAGCAGTCAAGTAGCACTTTAAAGACTAGCAAAATAGTTTATTAGGTGAGCTTTCGTGGGACAGACCCACTTCTTGTTTGAAGAAGTGGGTCTGTCCCACGAAAGCTCACCTAATAAACTATTTTGCTAGTCTTTAAAGTGCTACTTGACTGCTTTTTGTTCCCATGTAATAGTTGCATGGGGAATTAGGAACATGCTTTGAGGACACAATTACAATACACGTATGTGTGGGTGCAGGGAAGGGCTACGTCTACACGTGCAGCCAACATCGAAATAGC
The DNA here is from genome assembly GCF_033958435.1 of Carettochelys insculpta. NCBI lineage: Eukaryota > Metazoa > Chordata > Testudines > Carettochelyidae > Carettochelys > Carettochelys insculpta. The sequence continues at coordinate 124,958,261 of NC_134140.1, read as the reverse complement.
TTATTTCGATGTTGCGACATCGAAATAGTCTATTTCGATGAATAACGTCTACACGTCCTCCAGGGCCGGCAACGTCGATGTTCAACTTCGACGTTGCTCAGCCCAACATCGAAATAGACGCAGCGAGGGAACGTCTACACGTCAAAGCAGCACACATCGAAATAGGGATGCCAGGCACAGCTGCAGACAGGGTCACAGGGCGGACTCAACAGCCAGCCACTCCCTTAAAGGGCCCCTCCCAGACACAGTTGCACTAAACAACACAAGATACACAGAGCTGACAACTGGTTGCAGACCCTGTGCCTGCAGCATAGATCCCCAGCTGCCGCAGCAGCAGCCAGAAGCCCTGGGCTAAGGGCTGCTGCCCACGGTGACCATAGAGCCCCGCAGGGGCTGGAGAGAGAGCATCTCTCAACCCCCCAGCTGATGGCCGCCATGGAGGACCCAGCAATTTCGACGTTGCGGGACGCGGATCGTCTACACGGTCCCTACTTCGACATTGAACGTCGAAGTAGGGCGCTATTCCTATCTCCTCATGAGGTTAGCGACTTCGACGTCTCGCCGCCTAACGTCGAAGTTAACTTCGAAATAGCGCCCGACGCGTGTAGACGCGACGGGCACTATTTCGAAGTTGTTGCCGCTACTTCGAAGTAGCGTGCACGTGTAGACGCAGCTAAGGTGTCCCATGCATACCACAAGACAATTCCATTTACCATAAGCCGATCCACCAGCATGGTTGGTTTTACAGCATAGAGGTTCCTACATGTGGGTTAGCACCAACTTGTATTTGAACAGGGATTAAATACCAGAGAGGTAGCTGTTGTTAGTCTGTAGCTTCGAAAACAACAAAAAGTCTTGTGGCACCTTATAGATTTACAGATATTTTGGAGCATAAGCTTTCGTGGGCAAAGACCCGCTTTATCGGATGCATGAGTGGGGGAGTGGTTTCAGAGGGGTATTTAAAGAGTGGGGTCCCAGTAAATGGGGAGGGCCAGAGCTGACAAGGTCTATTCAGCAAGGTGGAAATGGCCCAGTATCAACAGTACTTATCAAAAGAGATAAAAACAAGTCAGATCAGACAGGGGGATATGACGAAAGCTCACCTAATAAACTATTTTGCTAGTTTTTAAAGTGCTACTTGACTACTTTTTGTTTTGATAGTGTATAGACTAGCACGGCTTCCTCTCTGTTACTGTTGATACTGGGCCATTTCCACCTTGCTGAATAGACCTTGTCAGCTCTGGCCCTCCCCCTTTACTGGGACCCCACTCTTTAAATACCCCTCTGAAACCACCCCCCCCAACTCATGCATCTGATGAAGCAGGTCTTTGCCCACGAAAGCTTATGCTCCAAAATATATGTTAGTCTATAAGGTGCCACAAGGGATTAAATAATACTTCTCATGTCTAGGCTCTTACCTACTCTTGAACACTTCTCCAAGTCCATCCTGCTGGCCAAATTGAGTTAAAACAGTGTACACTGCAATTAAATTTAAACTCTATTCTAATAAGATTCTGAAGTCTCAGTAACAATGGCTACCTAAAAGTGCCATATACGCACATAAACAACTGCCAATCAATGAAATAAGGAACACAAAGCAATGCAGACCCACCTGTATTCGGAAAAGTCATTAAACAAAAAGGGTTGGAAATGACCACTCTTCAAATGTTCAGACTTTGTTTCATGGACTGTATATATGAGTATCATAAGAAATTTCTTTTTGTAGGAGATACAAAGATCTCTGAAAATCCTAATAGCATCTCTAGAACTGGCATCTGCAAGTTTTTTAGAATTCATCTGCAGTGGGCCACAGAACTTACAATTGTTGCAAATGTAAAATATTAGGTAATAATGATTAGACTGGGGCAAGTAAATTGAGCATTCTATCTTAACGTAAATGCAAGATTTGGAAACTCAAAACACATTGTTTCCTTTGACAATCAAAGACAATCTCAGGCTAGTTTTATGACTTGTTCTAGCAATACCTGTGAATAAAAGATACATTTATAGTTCAAGCCAGTCGTTATCTTCCAAACAAAAATGTGTTTCAAAATCTAAAGCTATACAAGGACAATATTGTTACCTCACTTAAAAACCCCAGGACTTTAAATTAAGAAAATATTCACTGAGAACAGAATAAATCTCTCACTGCCAACATAATAACCAAACATTATTCTTCACAAATCTACTATATGCATATAGTTTGTCTGTTTGACAAGAACTCCTCCTAAATGGTAAGGGCCAAGGCAACCAAATTCAGTACACAGCTTCCTCTTACCATAACTTAAAGTAACGTGTTTGGTTGTGCCGGGATAACAGATGTGTCTGGAATAGGATTGCTTCTCATAAAACAAAACATAGAGACAAACACGAAACCTAGTACTGTCCTCAAAATTGACAAGCTGAACAAATATTTGAAGAGACTTAACCAAGATGAACCAGAAAAATAGGAGGAACCTGGAGGATTGCTTCTCAATAAACAGAAAAGAGATAAAATAGTAATATTTGAAGTAGCGCTCTGTTTTGCCACAGCTAAATCACTGCTTAAGGTTTGAAAATGAGAAGTCTTATTGGAAACCAAACTGACTATAACTCTTTTTTGTTAAAACATTTCAAATGATAAGAACTTACAGGGATGGAGAAAAAATACACTGGATGGAATTCCCATGTAAAAAATTAAGCAGATTTTAACAACCCCTTTTTAAGAAATCCAAAATAAAAATTAACTTCATAAAAATAACACTTTCTGAAAAAATACAATCATTGAAATAAAGTATGTATATTTGCCTTTTATTTTCCAAAAAATCCCACCCTGTAAGTGGGTTAACGGCCTGAGCAATGCTGGATAAATCTGCTAGTACAGTAAAATGCATGTTTCATCATAACATTAACTTTGTTAAGGTTGTTGGTTTTCCTTTACAATTTTTATTAACTTATTTTTTATATATTCATATTTTTCTTTAAAGGAACTTTTCAAAAGGGAAATATCATCAGTTTATCTATCACCTTTTCGAAAGGATCCCGCCTACTTTGAAGTCCCCTTATTCCCATCAGCTGATCGGGACGAGCCGCGCGGCAGCGAGGCGCGTCAATTTCAAAGTGCCGTGGCCACCTGCATGCTAATGAAGTGCTGAATATGCATTTCAGTGCTTCATTAGTAAACTTCGAAATGGCCATTTGCGTGGCAATTTCGAAGTTTGGGGCTAGTGTAGACACGGCCTTAAAGTTTTAATTAGAGTCAGACTCAATGCTGGGTAAATCATATCCTGAGTTTGCACCTCCAACAGTAGAGAGTCGTTTGGATCCAGAGTTTCCCCCCTTATCATCACTCTCGGTATTCAAATAATGTAAAAAATGCTTATACATTTTTAAACTTGTTAGTAATTTTTAAAGTGTTTTTTTGGTTTCCTGGAATAGAAAGGATGAAAGCGCAGAAGGCTGTCTGAACATAATGGGCTCCAGTATTTTTGCTCAGTGGCACCAGCAAAGCAAGAGCTATTTGTTTTTCAGATGTAATAAACACACTGAAAAAAAAATTCATTACCACCTTCCAGAGAAGTTGCTACAGACACAGCCAGTTTGTGACCTTCATACAAAGCTTCTCATTTGTATTAATTACCTGCAGATTAGGTTCTTTCAGCCCATAGCTCCTGTCAGAAAAGACAAAGCTTTACGTGATAATTCCATGGAGAAACCTACTGATTGCTAATTAAATTGAAACAAATCAGTACATTTTCTCAAAAAGAGTTCAGGTGGCTTCTCACACATGGAGTCTAACTTTGCTCATTCAGATCATCCCGCAGCTTCTCCTACTCTTCCATCATCCGTTGAGAAAGTGGAAGGCCTGTAGTTTATTGCACCCCAGAGCAACTCGGCAGGATGATTAAAAGACAAGCCAACAACACTGGAGTTCATTAAATCTATTGCAGTTGGAAGCATCTTTCTGAATTCCCAACACTAGAGAAGATGACAGAGCACCAAGGATGAAAGTAAAATAAATTTCTTCTCGGTATGGGGGAGGCATGCTGGCTAAGGGGAGCTACGTGACCTCCTCACCTGACCCTCCACTTGACTCAGCCCCACCACCCTGCTCCCCTTTTCATCCCATGTTACTGAATGGAGGGGGAAAGGACTGGGAAGGTACAACAGCTGGAGGAGTTGCTGACAGTTCTGCTGCTTCTGCAAGCAAAGGAACAGAAGCCCCAGCCCTGCAGCTCCACAGGTGCTGGAGCACCCATGGGGAGAGCACTCACAGGCATCAAGCTTCCCCCATTTCCCTCCACTATGCCTCTTGTGCACCAGTGTCCTGATGCTTACCAACTCCTCCCCTTCACTCCCAGCAGTTACAAGCATACCAGATCTTGTTGGAACAAACTGGTCCATACCAGCTTACTGTCACCTCTGCTGAGCACTGACAATGGCAGACTGCTTCATCTTGGGCAAGTCACAATCCCTCAGTTTGACCTTCTGTAAAACGGGTCTATATAAATCTATTGCAGAATGGATTGTTTTAACGCTGTTTGCTAATACCCATAGAGCTCATATACAAAATGCTGTAGAAGCTGTATTATCATCACCATCATCCCAGCAGCGTATAGATCTTTCATAGCCCTGGCGATTGATTACTAGTCATGATGACTGTTGTTTTTCTGGTCCTCGGTCGGGATTATTTTCATTTGCATCTGAGAAAAGGGGGATAGTCTTATGATTAGAGAACCAGACTTGGACTCAGGAGAGGTGGGCTCATTTCCTGACTCTGCCACAGACTTCCTGTGTGACGTTCAGTAAGTCACTGAATCTTTCTGAGCTCTGATTTCATTTACAGTAATGGGGAAGATGATAACTTTTCCTTCTTCCCACTGTTTGTGCTTCTTGTTTATTTAGACTAAGAGTTCTTCTGGGCAGAAACTGAACACTACCAAATATTCTCTGGCATCAAGGGTTTGAACAAAGACTCATTCAGAAGACCCATTAAGGGTGTCTACACTAGAAGACAGCACTGTGCTCAGGGCCGTCTTTATCATTCCTGGCGCCCTCCACAGCCCGAGCACCTGCACCCCTCCCATGAAGCAGCAGCATGCAGGCAGTGGGGGGCAGGGCAGAAGCACAGCAGGGAAGCAGACAGCAGGCACCAGGCAGGGAGTGCTGCAGTGGGAATCCACACAGCCAGCTGCAGACAGGCAGTGGTTTGCCCTTCCAGCAGGAGGGAAACAGCCAGTGAGGGGCGGCATGCAGCAGCCCGCGAGGCGGATCAGGGGTTGGCTGCTGGCACTGCCCATGCATTGCTGGACTGTCCCAGCGTGGCTCGAGGCATATGCAGCACAAACCTGCTAGGAAATCACAAAATTTGAGGCACCATGCCCAAGATTTCATGGTGTCCTATGCAGCTACATATGCTGAATATGCTCAAGGAGGCCCGACTTGTGTTAGAGCATGTGCTGACTCTCACGACCTTACCTAGCAGATAGCACTGAGCACAGAGAAGAATGAGCATGTTCTATATCATGCCCCAGGTGGTCATGTTTAACTTTGGAGTAAGCAAAAAATTAACCAAGACTAACTCCTTTGCCCATAATACAGAACATTAGGTCTGTTTTACCACAATGTATATTTCCTGTGTGGCCAGGTCACAATTACAAAATACAACCCTGTACACAACAGTTGTACCCCGTAATACAGAGGTGCGGCTCAGGAGCAACTAAACTCAGAAATTGATGGGGTGATTCTTTGTGTGTTGTCTACTAGAAAACAAATGCAGAAATCTATTTATGTGATGGTTTATTCTATTACATTGCCACAGTCTCTGGGTACCTCAGAAATTAAAAGCTACCTGACATTAAATCAAGCCATCCACAATAGCTACATGAACAGCCCACCCTACCACTTCACGATCCCACTAACAGCAGCCCAGAGTCATGCTCACTGTTGACCAAAAACAGTGCTCTGATCCTACACTGAGAGGCCAAGGGGGACAGAATCCTGAAACCAACATGGGCCTACACCTTGAACTGAACCTGGAAATGGATGGGACAGTGAAACACTCACAAACATACATGTAGCATCTTCATTCTACATGACGTGAAACTTATTATTGGTCTTCAAGACCAGCTGACAGTAGAACACACTACAGTAATTCAATATAGGTCACAATCATTCTTTCACTGATTGTTTCTTTAATATTTCCACTCAATATCGCACAGATCCATTAATAACACTCTTGCCCCCCTCTCTCATAATCTTCCCTGAAACCAATAGTGAAAACATGGACTCTGAAGATGAATTTCTGGGCAGTGGACTAATATTTCCAGTCAAACCCAGCCATACATCTGTACGAATAAACTAAAGTGCACAAGAAGAAACAGCCTTAAAAATTAGGAGGTGAAGGGAGGGAAGATTCTGAACTAGCTCAGTCCACTGAAACTTTGCTCACATCTGTCTCTTGCAAGCAAACTCTTTTCAACTGGCTTTCACTTCAGAGCCTGTCTCCACAGTAATAAATCACACTATCAAGTGCATGCAAGCCTGGAAGATTAATGACAAACCACACACGCTCACGTTTGACCTCATGAGTCAGTCAAGGTGGATTGACGTGTGTTGGCTGATACATTTAACCGGTGAATATTCCAAGTTGAAAGAGAAGAAGTCAAACAATGGTAAATTGGTGTCAGTGTGGGACAGTTCATATAAGCAACAATCATAATTTAACTTGTAGGTGGTTTGCAAAATGTATGAACAACAGAATGATTAGCAATGTCTACTGCCACATGACATTCTTTGAATTACCTTGAATAGAAGCCCTGCAAACTACTTCAAGTTTCAATTGTCCCCTCTCAGAAATAACATTACCGCCCTCCCACTGCCTAATGGAACTGTTCGCTGTAGTCAGTCGGGTTTCATAAATATGTTAATAAAAGCCCCAAGTATTTAAAATAAAACCACTCCATCACTTCGAAGCAACGTTGGCACTAAAATGCAGCTTTTCCATCTTTCAAAAGATAAGAGCTCAAAAGAAAAAATAGGTCAGTGGAACTGGTTTTCTCTCTCATAGGCTACGTCTACACGTGAAGCCTACATCGAAGTAGCTTATTTCGATGTAGCAACATCGAAATAGGCTATTTCGATGAAAAACGTCTACACGTCCTCCAGGGCTGGCAACGTCGATGTTCAACTTCGACGTTGTGCAGCACCACATCGAAATAGGCGCTGCAAGGGAACATCTACACACCAAAGTAGCACACATCGAAATAAGGGTGCCAGGCACAGCTGCAGACAGGGTCACAGGGCGGACTCAACAGCAAGCCGCTCCCTTAAAGGGCCCCTCCCAGACACAGTTGCACTAAACAACACAACATCCACAGAGCCGACAACTGGCTGCAGACCCTGTGCATGCAGCATGGATCCCCAGCTGCCGCAGCAGCAGCCAGAAGCCCTGGGCTAAGGGCTGCTGCCCACGGTGACCATAGACCCCCTCAGGGGCTGGAGAGAGAGCGTCTCTCAACCCCTCAGCTGATGGCCGCCATGGCGGACCCCGCTATTTTGATGTTGCAGGACGCGCAACGACTACACGGTCCCTACTTCAACGTTGAATGTCAAAGTAGGGCGCTATCCCCATCTCCTGATGAGGATAGCGACTTCGACGTCTCGCCGCCTAACGTCGAAGTTAACTTCGAAATAGGGCCCGACGCGTGTAGCCGTGATGGGAGCTATTTCAAAGTCAGTGCCGCTACTTCGAAGTAGCGTGCACATGTAGACACGGCTATAAAGGCTTTATTAAAAAGAATGCCCAGGTAGAAACTAATCTGAGCACACAAAGTATGAAATACAAGTTGAAAACTACAGACATTTCTAGTTGGCACTCAGCACAATAAAGTAAGGGCTTATGTACACTACCATGGAAGATCAAGCCACTCAGCGTCAGTCTTCTGGGGTTTGATTTTGCCCGTCTAGTATGGACATGCAAAATCGAGCTCTCAGGGGTTGCAGTCGATCCCGTACACCTTACAAGAAATAAGGAGTCAGGGAGGTTGAAGGGAGAAACTCTCCCATCAATCTTCCCCTGTATAGACAGACAAGTTGGCCGAGTGCAGATACATTGATTTTAGCTACATGATTGTCATAGCTAAAATTGTGCATCTGTGGTCCACTTTCTTGGTCTAGTATAGATGCAGCCTAACAGAGGTGACTCTTCAAGATGCACTGAGTCCACCCTACTGACCAAAAGGCTATTTCAATGCCAAAAAGTCATTTTCATCAGTATTGAATCCTGGGGTTGACATGTCATTGCATGATGATTCAGCTTGGTCAGGTCCTTCCTGGACAGTCGCTTCCCATTCTGTATGTGTGAAACTGATTGTTCCTTCCTAAGTGGAGCACTTTGCATTTGTCTTTATTAAACTTCATCCTGTTTACTTCAGACCATTTCTCCTACTTGTCCAGATCATTTTGAATTTTGACCCTATCCTCTAAAGCAGTTGCAACCCCTCCTAGCTTGGTATCATCTGCAAACTTAATAAGCGTACTTTCTATTTCAATATCTAAATCATTGATGAAGATATTGAACAGAACTGGTCCCAATAGAGACCCCTATGGAACCCCAATTGTTATACCTTTCCAGCAGGATTGAGAACCATTAATGACTACTCTCTGAGTACAGTTATCCAGCCAGTTTTGCACCCACCATATAGTAGCCCCGTCTAAGTTGTATTTGCTTAGTTTATTGATAAGAATATCATGCGAGACTGTATCAAATGCCTTACTAAAATCTAGGTATACCACATCCACCACTTCTCCCTTATCCACAGGGCTTGTTATCCTATCAAAAGCTATCAGATCGGTTTGACATAATTTGTTCTTTGCAAATCCATGCTGGCTGTTCCCTATCAGCTTACCACCTCAGTCCGTATCTCCTAGCTCCCAAGCAATAATCACCAGGCTATAGAGTCAGTCACTCTTTGGCCCAATAAATATTTATATATTTCTACAAAGTTCAGCAGTCTCGAAAGGGGAGACCCAGAGTGACTCAACTACAGCCTGGTGAGTAGGACACTCATCTGGGAAAGGAGAGATGTCAATTCAAGTGCCTGCTCCAGAGCCGAGATTCACTCCTGTCTCCCCCATCTCCAAGGCAAGTGCCCCAGGTTCCAGGCAAAAATATATAATAGAGGGAGCAATGAATACATCACCTAGCTCCCCACCAGACTATTCCAAACATCTTCAGACCCAAACCAAGTATTTCTCCTGATTTTTGGGTGTGTCGGTCAAACAAACAAACAAAATCATACTTCACCCTGCTCTAATCAGGAGACTTGTGCTCAATTCTATATTCTACTGCTCCACCACCAGGCCTTCTGGGTGTCCTTAGGCAAGGTATTCATTTTTTCTCTGCCTCAATTTCCCCACCTGTAACATATACGATAATTTACGTATATATTATCAGTAAGGCTGAGTCCACACAGAGAATAGTATTGCTGGCAGCTTCATGGCAATGGGCTGGTCATTAGCATAATCAAGTGGCTAATTAACATAGCCACACGAGATCTTGGTGCCAGCAGAAGCTGCTGCTGGCCGTAAACAGGTTGTGTAGGGACATAACAGGATGGCAACAGAGGGAGTTTTTGCCGGCAGATGCATATCTACATGGCCTGTTTACTGCTGGCAGCAGCTTCTGACAGCAGTGAGATCTTGTGTGGTTATGCAAATTAGCCATGTTTTTATGCAAATGAGCAGCCATTTGCAATTGCAAGACTGCTCGTTAGCATGAAGCTGCCGGCAATACCCCTCCGTGTAAACCCAACCTAAGAGTCACCTCCCGCTGTAAAGCACGTTCAGACCTACCAATGAATGTCCTTCATTTTAACAGACTATAGGGGTAGATTTTCCAGTGGAGCTTGTTACCAAGCTCCTGCTGAAAGTCAGTAAGAATTAGCAGCCTAATCTCACTTGAGCCTTTGCAAATCTTCTTCTATATAATCTAAAGGCTTCTCTACTTAGGGAAATTGTATGGAATAACTATTGCAGAATAAAGGTATTTTACAATAGCTATTCCACCCAATTTCACAATGTAGACAAGTTCTAAAGGAACACGGGTTTCACCTGTAATCACTCTTAGTTGTAATCTTGCTCTCAGTTCATTAACTTCAAATGAATGTACAACAGTTGAAGTTATCTGCCTTTCCCTATGTGAGCTGATGCTACTAATTAGGTCCAAGGTTATATTTTGATGTGGGGAGGACAGCGGGTGAAGAGTGGGATAAGGCAATATGTTCTAACTCTGAACAGTACAAGTGCTACCAGGGAACCATTATTCAGAAAATAATAGTCCAAACCTTAGTGCCTACGCCAAACCACTGAGGACTCTGGCAGCACTTCCAAAGACTTCATTCAATGCACTTTGCAGAAAAAGATCTGAGACAGCTTTCCTACCAAACCGGCCTTACTTGTGTGGGAGTATTTCAGAGGCAGGATTTCAGAAAGGGCAAGACTGTGAGGCTGTCAGGAATCCAACAAAAGTCCATTATGCTTCCAATAAATAAAACAAGAACACAGTTGTACAAAATATGCCATCTTCCCACATACAACATGGCAAATGATGCATGTTTAATAGTGTCCTTACAGTACTGACACACACATGAACTGGCCAGCAAATAAGCATATTAACCAAAGTCAGCTGAAATGGCTCCAGTCACGTAAGGCACAACTGTGCAGAATATAAACAGAACATACAAAATATGACATTTTCTTTGCAGATGAAGGGCTGTTCGCCAGTCTGCTTTGTTCCAAATCATTTACCCCTGACATTTATAAAATAATCAAAATCAAGAGGAGCCTCATGAAACATAATGCAAGGCTGAATATCTCATTGTAAAGGCTCCAGGCTGATAATTTTACTCTATCTGGAAAGTCTGCTTTATGCATTGAGACCTTTTTTCAATGGGCAGGTTTACAGTAGGCATTACTGTAAAGTCGATTATAGAAACACAATTCCAACAAAGGCAATTGCATAGCTAGAACTGACTTATCTATCATCAGCTTACCTGGCTGCCCTCAAAGAGCAAGATCAACGGGAGAAACTCTCCTGTCAACCTCTCTTACGCCTCGCAATGTTGAGGAGTACCGGGGTTGACTGTTGACCCCAGATAATTTGATTTTGCACGGCTCTGTTAAGTGCACAAAATGAAACCTCAGAAGATCGACCCTGAATGGGTTCATCTTCCATGAAGTGAAGACATACCCTATTACCATATGTCTGTCTATATTATGATCGCTGCTGTATACACCACAACTGTGTACAGGTATACATGGTTATTTGTATTAAAAACATTGTGTACAGAGGCATGATCATTGTACCCACCAAATAACATATACCAAACTTCTACTGTGAGAGGAGGGGAGAAATTGACCCTCGAAACTCTTCACCTAGTTGGGTCTGAAAAAAGGGAAAAGACCATAAGACTGTCCTAGAAACTGAGCATCACCGAGGGAAAGCTCGGGAAGGAATTAATGACTTCCATTGTATCTAGATTAGAGGGATTCAAGATTTCACATCTCAGGCAGGTAACGGTCAGCAACAGATGAGTCATTGTGAGTGTGCAGCGCAGTAAGGAGACCTGTGTATGCCTCGAGAACATCCCCAGCGTCATCTGGAAATCAGAAACAGAGACACTTATAAAGACCCAGAGTCAGCTGAGTTTTCAGGGGTTATTCCCTTGCTAATTGGCAAACCGAGTATCCCTGCCCCCTGAAACTTCACTTTAACAATGTCTAAAAGAAATTGCACAAATGCATACAGCTCAAGTCATTAGTACATTGGGAGGCATTAAAAAAAAGTTGTGATAAGATAAATCCAAAGAATGAAAAGGTTAATGAAATGTTCATTGTGCCAACCAACTGCAACGTAATATGTTGCTGGGAATATCTCAGTGTTTCTTTTTCATTAAAGGAATAATTATATGTGCATCAGGACTCATTTGCACTTTAGTGGCACGCAGTCAGAATTCATTATTTAAGGCAGTAATGACAGCTGTGCAGCTTCACCTCAAGTTCCCAGGCACCTGACTGACATTACAGTTTGAGCCACAAAGACTGTTCAAATGATCTGAAAGCAAAATAGCATTGGCAGGTAGATCTAATAACTGCTCACAAGCCATCTGCGTTAGGTGCCCTTGGCAGGGACTTTCCCCACACAATAGAAGAGAGTAAACATTATTCAACAGAAATAGAAATGTGCCGTTTCTCCAGATTTCCGGATCCAGGATCCTGACTGATGGAACCTCCATCCACACTGGAATTCTACTTGTGTTAGATATCAATTTTCAAACACACACATAGAAAGTGTTCCTGCTATTGTGCAGTGTATGTAAGTACAGTGACATGGTCACTGGAAAGCAGACAAAGCCTTTTTAAAACCATGTTGGGACTCAAGCAAACTATTGCCAACCTGTGTTAGCAGAAAGAACAGTTGTATCTGTGTATGAAAACCATGCTCTAACATAAGCAAAATTCCACTGTGGACAAGTCACAAAGAGTGGAGGGGAAATACATTATTCTTCCCAACCACCTCAGAGAGGGATGGGAGAGAGAGAGAGGGACAGGCAAAGGAAAATAGTAGAAACATTGGGAAAATAAGTCCAAGAAGTGCCCGGTGAAGCTACCTCTAAGATTACCCTGGAGTTTCCAGGAATGAAAGATTAATACTGAAATAAAGATGATGTCATGTGATGAAGCCCCTTGGAATACATCCAGCCAAAGTTGGCAACCCTAGGACACACCAAAAAAGTTAACGATACTTCTAGAGAAATCTTTATACTGAACAGTCCTTTACCCCAAAGCAGTATTTGCTGGAAAGGCCCCATTAATGATATTAGTCACCATCAGCTATACAGTACACTTCAAAACCTGGTTCTCCTATCGGTAAACGTATATGTAAGGAAGTATGTCTTTCAACTTATTTTGAGATAATCCTGTGGTCAGTTCTTACTCAGGCAAAGCACCAGCTGTGGCATACTACTGTCTTCTGGAACTTGCCCATACTACAGGAGGCAACCTAGGAGGAGGCATGGACAAGCAGAGCTGAGGAGTTCTCTTGAGTAAGATAAACAAAACCTACAAACAGGATTCCTTATGTAACTGTTAATTTAAAAGCACTTCAGTAAAACCTAAGACTGTTTCGCATTGCAGGATTTGGTCCTCTTTGCATCTAATATGCCAAAAAGTTAAGTCAATGAAAATTATAAAGCAGTTTTTATTTATAGTAGCAGCGTCTGCTAAACTTCTCTCCAAAAGCTAGAGATGGGCCTAACCCAAATCCTTAGATTTGAACACCCAAAATGCTGGGAAAATGCAAATCCTGATCTGTGTAATTCAGGCCCATCTCTACATAAAAAGGCCTGCAACACCACTTACTGCAAATAAACCTGAATAATTTAATGTTCCACCAAACCCTTTCATTCGGTATGAAACCCCTAGGGATTTTTATTGGGAGGCTTTACTTAACATTTTTGTTGCCACTCACTTGATCAAATTAATATAAAAATCAATAACCTGGTGTGAATTCCATGTGATATGTGATACTAATATTTAATATTAGGGCCAAGTGCATTAGGGAAGGCAATGATCTCACAGAAAATTCCACTGATTTCTCAGGTCCTTCCTGTTTTTTCATGCAAGATTTTCTTTCCCAGTGGGATCCACCTGTATGCATTTCTATAAGGTTTGCAGGCTGATTTAAAAACATATGCAAAACATTTGCAGTTAGAATTTTGCTCTTTTTCTTCTTTGTTAGGATGTGTGGTGAAGATCTGAAAAGTTTCTTTTCAAGTTTTGTTCTGCTTGTTTCTAATCTTAGAATATTAGGAATATAAGCATTGCTCTTCCCTTGTTTGACTCAAGGCTACTCTCGGAAGATACTCACTGAGACTTACTATAGTGTAATTGAACATCAGATGTGCTGGATCATTAACATGATCATCATTTGTCCCAAATGCTCACCAGGCCTTGAGGTTAAATTAAACAAACAAACCAACTCATTCAAAGGTTTGAATAGTGAGACCAAAAAGGAGCCCCATCTGGGTGAGCCGTGTCAATTTCAAAGCGCCGCGGCTGCCGGCATTCTAATGAGGCGCTGAATATGTATTCCAGCGCCTCATTAGTAAACTCTGAAATGGCCATTTACATGGCCATTTCGAAGTTTTGGGCTAGAGTAGACACAGCCATGGAGCCAGATCCTCACTTTGTATAAAACCGCCAGGCTCTATCAAAGGCAACAGCACTGAGAGAGAAGCTGTAAGACCGATAAAACCATTCTACCTATTCTCATTTTCTACTGTATAACTAGCTTCAGCCAGAGGAGGCTCTTCATCACACTCAAAATGCAATCATGGCTGGGCTGTTTGGCTTAGGAAACAGGCCGGAGGCTACTCAGCCTTTCACTTCTAGGTCACAGATTCAAATCGACAGTAGGTCAGCACTGAGCAGAAATTACAACCATCGGTTGCCTCTCTGGTGGCCTGGCTGGCAAGAGTTCTGGGCTCCCTGTCCAGTTCCAAGTGGCAGGGATCTACAGTACAAAAAGCACCCTCAGAGCTGGCGTTGTTTAGCTGATATCACATAACACCTTTTAACACTACTGCTGAGTCTGAGCGGGCACAGGCAGTACATCCCCCAGCTACTTACTGTATCTCTCTTTCCTGCCAACCCGCGCCAGGCTGGTGGAGCAGGAGGAAACACGGGCAGGACGCACATCGTTAGCTGTAGCATGTTTAGCAGGCTGAGGCGCTGGACTAACCCTCCAAAGGCAGGGAAAGAAAGGGGTGAAAGACACACTGGTGTGTCGGGAGAGAGGGGAAACAAGAAATCCAGCTACTATAGGGAACAAAGAGAAATTTCCAGGAGGTGCCTCCAGGTTTAGGAGCAACAAAGGCAAGACAATAGACCCCTGTCCACAGAGAGACCAGAATCTGCCAAGTGATGAGAGGGTGGGACAGGGCAGGAAAGAGCTACCTGAAAGGCAAAGAGACAGGCACGTTAAAAAGGCAGCCTGGGGGAAGTTTGCCCTCCTACTGCCTGTTCTGGGGACAGAGAGAGCTCAGCTTCCCTCTCTGGGATGATCAGTGTGGCATCTTTCAGCAGCCTGTAATTCGAGCCCGCAAATCAAAAGCAAACGCAGCTGATTCCCCGAAGCAGTGGCATGAAGAGGGCACGGCAACGCTGTCTTGTCTTGTTACTGTCAGGAAGGGACTGAAGGAGAGTCTGCAAACTATAACCCCACACCTAAATGTCACTGGACTGCCCTGGTTCTAACTTCCTGTGCTATTAACTAATACATATACACAATGGCCATCACAGGTCCCAGTGACAGAACCTGCTGCAGGCCTAGCTGCTATGTTACCTGCTACTCTTAGTGAAACGTTTAATAGAAATCACATGAAAATGTGCAAAGTAGTTCACTGTATATTTTGCGAATTTCCAGCATAAGTATCTGTCCCTAATCTTAAATTTAAGAGCAAAAGGGAAGCCAAGCAATGGGAGGGGTAGGACCTGCAGCAGAACAAAAGGTATGTAGCCAAAAATGGGTTCTGAAGCGCATGAGGAGGAGTGGTTTGGTCCTGGCTGGGCATTGCTGGGGAGCAGTGGAGTTTGAGGGTGCCTGGGCAGAAGATGGGATTAGCTGGAGACTATCAGACGGACTGAGTGGGTGGAGGTGGCTGGGGGTGGTAGGGAGGTGAGGGTGGGTTCACAGGTTATCTGGGAGGAAGATGGAAGCCAGATCATTGGCTGTGGGAAGCTGTGAGTTGATGGCTGAGGGGAAAGGTGAGTGGTAGCTGTATTGTGAGAAGAGCCGGGTAGTTTGGAAGTAAAGCAGCTGGAACTTCGAGCCCTTTTGAAATGCTGGACCCGGAGGCAATTGTCCCTTTGCTGTTCCCACCCCCATTGGCAAGCCTGGCAGCAGGATTGCAGAGGAGCAGCTGGCATGCATGAGTGATATTTGGGGTGCCTATGTGGCAATCAGAGGAAGAAACTGACCTTCCAAAAGCTCACTCGAGGATCTAAGAGTACCTTCATTTCCATTTCCTAGCACCTTCCAGAAGGGTCCTGGGTGACTAAGAGCCAAACTTTCAACATATTGGACAAGCAAGGACTTGTCTAATTTTCGCATAAAATTACAACTGCAAGTAATTATTTGTTATTTCTATGTGTAAACATGTACCTATCTATCCAACTGGCCACATGAAAGTACAAATGTCCCTGTCAGAACACACAACTGTGTGTGCAAAGATTAGGCATTCAGGCGGATGAGGACTTTTCAACACCATAGGCATTTGTGTGTGTAAAGACAACCCACTGAATGGTTGACTTGAATTCAGCTGTAGCTTCAGTAGTATTGTAAGAAATTAACAGTAAAGAGGGGAAAACAGACTTCCAGGAAAATTAATTGCCCAGTTTTTCTGAGAACACCTTCAAATATACTGTGTTATCACCCTAGACATACTGAGATTGGCACTAATGGATGAGAACGTGCAGCACATTTACACCCTCAGAAAGACATACTCCGCATAACAGTTTGCGCTGCAGACTACTGCTGGTCTCTCTTGTCACTTTCAGTGACACCTAATATTGAATGATGCAGACATGTATCTTGTGCCTGATGACATCTGCCTTTGCTCATTTCCTTTGCTTCCTCACAGTAAGTAGCACAGGGACCGTTATGCAGAAAATTAAAAAATCATCCCCACCTATTCCTCTCGTATGGTATGGTCACATCTACTTTCTATCATCTCCCCAGAGGGGCATGATGTAAGCATTGAGGCTGTATTTCAGACATTTGTTTACTGCCCTCCTTTGCATTAATTAGCTAATGTTGATATAGTGCTTTAAAAATGTTAACCAGTGTAAACATGGCGAGTGTTATTCTTCTATCACTGCTTCAGATCTTAATAGTGGGTTATCAGAGATTTTTTTAGAGTGGAAATAACTATTTCTGGAGGGCAAATGCCACAATGTTTGCAGCTAAGTGGCTAACTCGATGAATCAAGTAGCTGGAAAAGGGCAAATTGCTTTGTGTAGATAGGGTCAAATCCTAAAATGATGTAAATTGGCACAGTTCCAGTGATGTCAATGGAGCTACTTCAGTTTTTACCAGGTGGAGACCTGTTTCACGGAATCCATGCCGAACACCCACATATTAAAAACAAATCCTTCAACTATACTTGATGAAGTAGTTAATAAACCTAAGGGGCCCACCACCCTATTATGCAGTGCCTGCTACAGAAAATCTGATATTGAGTTATAAATGTACCATACCATTAAGAGCAATTAATTCAGTTGGGTCTGCCCATGCCTGAGCTCAGCTCCCTGGAAGGAGAGCAGACCCAGCCATTTACGTGAGGGCCAATTATCAGCCAGTTCAAATCAGTATATGTCCACTAAAATCCATGGACTCTGGCTGAGGATCTGGCTCTGTGTGTGACATGTACAGGACTAAATACAGGCTGTCCCCAGCAGAATACCCTATTAAGCCACACAGTAAGTGATGCAGAGTGGGTAGCTAAGACCCTGCTTCTTCTGCAGCACCCAAGTGGGGATTTTATGCATGGCATTTTACACAGTTCACTAACTGTTCCTTCTTTCTCCACCAGGGGTTTTCAACCTTTCTTCTCCTGCAGGGCACCCCAAACATTTGGAATGGCGATGCAACCCCTTTGCAAATCTTAGGCATAGCATGTAGGTCCTTAGTATTCCATGGACCACATGACAGGATGGGTAGTAAGTGACCTGCCGACTGGATGCAGTGCACCAGGGTTAGCCCCTGGTGGGGCACTGGATGCTTCATTTATCTGTGTGTTGGCAGGTATGACAACCTGCACGTCTCATTGGCTGTGGATCGCTGATCCCACCCAATGGGAGCTACAAGAAGTGGTAGCCCAGCCCACTCCACTTCCCACAGGTCCAGACACCAGAAACAGTCAATCACAGCCAACAGGAGCTGCAAGTGGTCATACCTGTACACATGCAGGTAAATAAGGTGTCCAGTGGCCTACTAGGGGCTAACTCTGGTGAACCACATCTGGCCTGCAGGCCTGCTATTATTGTCCATCCCTGTTCTAGAACTAAGTGCATGTTCAGGATGTTCCATCTGTAAACTCTTTGCTGAAGTAGGAGCTCTGAGAGGGAAGAGTTAACCTCATCTGCTCTGTGCAAAAGAGCAAGAGCCAAATTCAATCCTTGCATAACCTGGATAAACTCACAAGGATGTCAACAGAGCCTTGATCTCAGCAAGAGCAGTCTCAATATGGCTCTTGAAAGGAAATTGCATCATGTTCATTCACTGTGACCAAACTATAAGGGGCATGTAACAAAAAGTTGAGTTTAATATTTGGGCTACAAAACTCACCAGTATATCATAATATGATAAGATGTGACTATACCTTCAACACTGCACGCAGCTCTAATCACCCCATCTCAAAAAAATGTTAGAATTGGAAAAGGGAATATAGAAGGGCACCACAAATGATTAGAAGTATGGAACAGCTTCCACATGAGAGCTGCGTCTACACGTGCACGCTACTTCGAAGTAGCGGCAGTAACTTCGAAATAGCGCCCGTCACGTCTACACGTGTTGGGCGCTATTTCGAAGTTGAAATCGACGTTAGGCGGCGAGACGTCGAAGTCGCTAACCCCATGAGGGGATGGGAATAGCGCCCTACTTCGACGTTCAACATCGAAGTAGGGACGTGTAGACGATCCGCGTCCCACAACATCGAAATAGCGGGGTCCTCCATGGCGGCCATCAGCTGGGGGGTTGAGAGATACTCTCTCTCCAGCCCTTGCGGGGCTCTGTGGTCACCGTGGGCAGCAGCCCTTAGCCCAGGGCTTCTGGCTGCTGCTGCTGCAGCTGGGGGTCCGTGCTGCATATACAGGGTCTGCAACTAGTTGTTGGCTCTGTGTATCTTGCACTGTTTAATGAAAGTGTGTCTGGGAGGGGCCCTTTAAGGGAGCGACTTGCTGTTGAGTCCGCCCCGTGACCCTGTCTGCAGCTGTGCCTGGCTCCCTTATTTCGATGTGTGCTACTTTGGCGTATAGACGTTCCCTCGCTGTGCCTATTTTGATGTTGGGCTGAGCAACGTCGAAGTTGAACATCGACGTTGCCAGCCCTGGAGGACGTGTAGACGTTATTCATCGAAATAGCCTATTTCGATGTCGCAACATCGAAATAAGCTAGTTCGAAGTTGGGTGCACGTGTAGACGTAGCCGAGGAAAGATTAAAAAGACTGGGATTGTTCAGTGTAGAAGCAGAGACAAAAGAGTGATATGATAGAAGCCAATAACATCCTGAATGGAGTGGGGGAGTGAATACAGATGGTAATTACCTCTTCACATAACACAAGAACCAGGTTCGCCCAATTAAATTAGCAGGCAACCAGTTCAAATCAAATAAATGCTTCTTCATGCAACACACAGTCAGACCTGTGGAACTCATTGCCAGGGGACGTTGTGAACGCCAGATGTATAACTGGGTTCAAAGAATAAGATAAGCATGCAGAAAAATAGGTCAATTAATAGCTATTAGCCAAGATAGTCAGAAACATCACTGCATGCTCTGCGTGTCCCTAAAACTCTGACATATGGAAGCTGGCACTAGATAACAAGGGATCGGTGCCTTTTTTGTTTATTAAAAAACAAAAAGAGGGAGGTGCCGGTACTCAGTCACCTCCCCTTTCCCCTCCCTCAGCCAATCCCATGGCTGGGGCTGTTGAGGTGCCAGTACCAAGTACTGGCAAGCACTGGCACAAAAAAATCCCTGGAAGGGATTGATTACTTGATAAGTTGCCTTAACTGTTTACCTAGGGCAACTATAACTCCCTGTTCCAAATACGGGACAGGGAAATGTGGGGGCAGGGATGGCTCCTCCAAGCCTCAGGGAGCTGGGAAGCAGGCGGCAGCCACCGCTGGCGATCCCCTGCAGCCCTGGGGAAGCGGCAGCCCCCGGCTATCCCCAGGGAAGCCGCAGCTACTGGCCATCCCCCGGAGCCCTGGGGAAGCTGCAGCTGCGAGCCTCCCTGGGACTCCCAGGGAAACTGTAGCCCCCAGCACTCCCAGAGGCCTAGGGAAGCAGCAGCTGCCCAC
This sequence comes from Carettochelys insculpta, assembly GCF_033958435.1. Lineage (NCBI taxonomy): Eukaryota > Metazoa > Chordata > Testudines > Carettochelyidae > Carettochelys > Carettochelys insculpta. The sequence goes on along the minus strand of NC_134140.1, from coordinate 124,938,140 downwards.
GCTTCTCCGAGGGTGGGGCAGGGGTGCGGCCCAATACAAGACAATTCGTCCCTTTTAAAAAGTAAGTCGGGACGCCTTTTGGCATCCCAAATACTGGTCCATCCCGCCCAAAACAGGATGGATGGTCACCCTATGTTTACGTCCTCTAAAGCATCTGGTAGTAGCTATAGTCAGAAGACAGGATATTGGGCTAGATGGAAATTAGTTTAACTAGAATGATCATTTTTATTCAAGGGGATTTAAAAAAAAAAAAAAGGCCTGTCAAGTAATTTAAAAAATCATGACAAACAGCACTACTTAATAACAGAATGCCATTTATTTAAATATTTTGGATGGTCTCTACATTTTAACAATATATTGATTTCAATTACAACACCAAATAAAACATGTACAACAGCCAATTTCCATTTTTATTACAATTATTTGAACTGTAGAAAGGGAAGTATTTTTCAATTCACCTATTACAAAGTGCAATCTGTTGATCATAAAAACAGCTTACCAAATGTAGAATTCTGTACAAACACTTCATTGAAAAATAAAACAAACTAAAATTTTATAGCCTGCAAGTCCCCTCAGTCCTCTTTCTTATTCAGTCAATTGCTCACACAAAGAAGTCTGGTTACAATTCGCAGGAGACAATGCTCCCCACTTCTTGATCACAATATCACCTGCCACAGCTGGCATTGCAAGATATTTATGTGGCCTTGTTCATTGCTTTGTTTTTGACTGCAGTTATGTAACCAAACAAAAACAAAAACAAAAAGAAAACAAAACCAACCCACCTACATTTGTAAGTTGTACTTGCAGAATGAAGCGGTTGCACTATAGTACTTTTATAATGTGAACCGAATAATATTATTTTTGTTTTTCATTTTACAGTGCAAGTATTTGTAGTAAAATAATATGCACTGAGTTCAACTGCAATACAGAATACAATAAAAATGAAAATACCGAGAAAGCCAAACTAATAACTTTCAGTTGGTATTCCACTGTGTAATAGTGCAATTAATTACAATTAATATTTTAATTGCAATTCATTTTTGAGTTAATTGTGTGAGTTAACTGCAATTAAATCAACAACCCTTCAAAAATTATGTTCATGACAGCACTTTATTCTGAACCTGGAAACACACAATACAAGTTTATTTCATGAGATGGACATTCCTTCCATTTAAGTGTGCAACCTAATTATTATGCACCTCTGTAATGATACAAGTGTCCAAAGGTTAATAGGTAGCTTAATCAGTGAATTATGCAAATCAGCCCAAATCCGATACACTGTACAGCTCTTATGGTCAGCAAAATATGCAGTTCTCTCAACAAATTATATGAAATATTCAACTAATTGATCAGCAAAGATAATGAAAACAACCTTCAGTGGCAATGGGTACAGTTCAGCAACTTGGCAGTATTTTGGATAAATTTTATTATTCAGCAGAATGTCTGAAAATTAAACAGCTAATACACACAGACAGAGTTAAAAATGGCCAGGGTGCCTTTCAATTAATAAACTATACAACTGCAGAAGCAAATATAGCCAGTGATTTCCTTTGAAACAGAAGTAACTAAATGCAAGAAATATGCCGTTCCAGTGCTTAATAACTGGATTAAACAACTTTACCCCCAAAGCATATGAAAATGTAACATATGAAATGCACAGTTTGTCCATTATGGATCTATTTTTATCCAATTAGAAACTGCATCTATTCGTTCCAAATTCTACCTCTACACACTAGGCTGTTTCTATACAGGCCACTTCCTTTGGAATGGCATGCTAATACACACAGCGAAAGATGCTAATGAGGCTCAGATGCAAATTCCCTGCACCTCATTAGCATAATGTCATGTGATTTGTACTCTGGAAGACCGTTCTTCCAGACTCCAAAATGCCGTGTAGAAGCGTGGCCACGGGGGGGCTTCCAGAAGGAAGTCCTCCTTCTGGAGGCCCCCTCTTCCCAAAAAATCTTCCCAAAAATTATCCCTCCGAGAGGAAGAAGGGCTTTCAAAAATGGGGGGGGTCCTTTCGGAAGGTCCCATCTCCATGGGCGGCGCGCGATTTGAAAAGCCGCGCTTTCGAATCACCGCGGCTGCTATTATGCTAATGAGGCACTGCATATTCATTGCAGCGCCTCATTAGCATCTTTCCAACCCGCTCATTAACATGCCCCTTTCGAAAGGAAGGGGCACGTATAGACACAGGGATGAGCCCTGGCCACCCTTGGCCAAAACTTCAAAATGGCCATGCAAATGGCCATTTCAAAGATTACTAATGAGGTGCTGAATTGAATATTCAGCACTTCATTAGCATTAGGATGCTTCCGGCCGCGGCGCTTTGAAAGCGCTGCTTTCAAACGCTTGCAGCTTGGTGCGGCTACACTCTGAGGCTATGTCTACACTAGCCCAAAACTTCGAAATGACCATGCAAATGGCCATTTCAAAGTTTACTAATGAAGCACTGAAATACATATTCAGCGCCTCATTAGAATGCCAGCAGCCATGGCACTTTGTAATTGACGCGGCTTGCAGCAGCGCGGCTCATCCAGATGGGGCTCCTTTTTGAAAGGACCCTGGCAACTTCGAAATCCCCTTACTCCTATCTGCTGATTGGAATAAGGGGATTTAGAAGTTGGTGGGGTCCTTTGGAAAAGGAGCCCCACCTGGATGAGCTGCGCAGCTGCGAGCCGCATCAATTTTGAAGTTCTGTGGCCACCAGCATTCTTAAGAGGTGCTGAATATGTATTTCAGCGCTTCATTATTAAACTTCGAAATGGCCATTTCGAAGTTTTGGGCTAGTGTAGACATAGCCTGAAAGGAATAAGGGGATTTTGAAAGGCGCGGGGTCCTTACCCCCCGGTAGCCGCGCCAAGCCGCAAGCGTTCGAAAGCAGCGATTTCGAAGCGCTGCAGCCGGAAGCATCCTAATGTTAATGAGGGGCTGAATATTCAATTCAGCGCCTCATTAGTAATCTTCAAAATGGCCATTTCCATGGCCATTTTGAAGTTTTGGCCAAGTGTGGCCGCAGTCATGAAGTAATATGTAGTAATAAATAACAATGATATAATAAAAACTTATTTCTGTCAATCATGCCCTCTAGGCCTTTAATTTAATGTCAGATTAAATGAGGCAGCATGCCCTAACAGAGATTTGATAAAGCCACAGAACAGGAAAATAAGATTATTTTGTTAGCTCTGTCACCCAAACACTCAGAAAAGATGAAACATGAAAACAAAATCTCAAGGAAAGAAGATAGCCCTCAATGCTGGCTTGAAGTATCCCACTGGCACATAAGGGAAAGGAAAATACTCTTCCAAAAATCTCTAACTCTTCTAATACAGAAAGAAACCTTGACTGCATCAATGCTAACCTCAATGTTGAATCTATTTACATGGGAAGCAAATTCCAGTTGAAATAATCTCCCTTCCCGAGCACTGCAAGCAAGACACATGGCACCCAACTCAGTGATAATGTAGATGAGTTCAGTGAGAGTTTTCCTTTGGTTTGGATTTTCCAAACAAATTAATGAGCAAACAAGTCCTCTTTTAACCACACAGAATAAAGAACTGGACAGCTGTGTGCTAGCCCTCTCCCACCCTAACACATTTCAGTGCCGCGTAGTCGCAAATAACAGGGGTGCTTTCAGGAAAAATGTTATGCGTAACAGGTCTGTTGGCTCCTCACTAAAACTCGGGGGTGGGGTTGTTGCTTGGCTAGCTTCCACACCAAAAGAAAAGAGAAAGGTTGATGGGAAACCAGAACTCCCTAGTCCCTGAGAGCAATGGGGAGAAGCCAGCGTTCCAGGTGAGCTGACTGAAAGGGTGGGCCGCCTAATGAGGGAATCAGGATTTTTGCCACTCTCTCACCACTCTGGACAGCTTAACCTCTAAAATCCACAACTTTTGCAGCACTCCACTCTGGAACCACAAGGCTCAGGGCCCTCCATGCACATTCTTCCTGAGTTTCTCTGTTTCACCATCCCAGGCAATCCCATCTGCCCAGAAGCTCTTCATTCCAGCCTCCTCCTCACACCAATTGTGGCTCACACATGCAACTCTTGAGCTGCACTCCCGGTATATTGTCCCTCCTCTGATCTAGCCAATACGTAAACCAGAGTTGCTCTCTCCACAGCTCTCTGTCCAGCTTTCCTGGGTGTTAGGGCTCAAGACTGGAGCAAAGGATATAGGGCTGGCCCTTTCCATCTCTCTACTCAATGAATCCCAATTTTGGTCATTCAACAAGCAGCAGCAGCATGTAGCAGTGAGCTGTGTGGGCTCTGCTGTTCTCTGTGGTTCACTCCCAGCAGCGAATAGTGGACTCGGACCCCCAGGATCCCAGGACCCACTGCTATTCTACCTGCTGTGCAGAGTAAGACAAAAACCATAAAATATGGAACTCAATAGCAGATTCAGCTGAAATGGGTAAAGCCCACAGGGAGAGACACATACCAACAGCTAACGTAGCATGCTGAAACACCCCATCAGCAGTATACCAGAAGCTTTCACCACATACAGAGCTGACCCTCGCTGCTGTGGCTGAAGTGGCCCACTATAGCTGAATACAGATCAATTTGGTTCGATCAAAGCGTTTATAGAGAAATGTCTCAATTGCATTTCATCCTATAGTGTGTATATTTCAGTATTGTCAGTTAAAAATACTGATGTTATTGAATTTATACATAATTTGTCTTTGGCGATTTTATAAGGGAGAGTGATTCCAAAGGTGCCTGGAGCACTTCTAATTTGTAGAAGAAAGGCTTTTTTAAAAAGCTGCCAATGGAATTCCTTAAAAAGAATTCTAAGACACTTCCAATAATATTTCAATTGATCTACATTGCATGAGGAAAAAAAAAGTCTAGCCAACTCCTGGATTTTGATTTAAGTTATTGTAGCTCAATTCATTTTCTTTTGTCCTCCTCTTGTTGCTTTCATCCTTTTTATTCTCACATCAGGAAAAGATGAAAATAGTATCTATTGATGCCCCACACCTTATACTCTGAGAAGGTTACATCAAGCATGCACTTCCCATCAACAATAGAATCAATGCTTTGGACTCAAGGCAGTACATGTAAAATAGTCCTGCTTTAGGCCACCACACCGCATAACACAATGGTATGGTTCCATCACACTAGTCCATTAATTGACTGGCTGTGGATAACTGCAGGAGGAGGGGGAGCTGATTCTGTTTCCACTGAAATGAAGTTATCAGCAAAATGCCCATTGGGAGCAGGATTGGGTTCAAAAAGAATGAAAAAGAACCAGATTTATAACCTGACATAACTCAACAAAGCACCACTGACATCAATAAAGCTACCTTAGTTTACTCCATCCCAGGATATGCCTCTAAAAACTCTAGCCAGCCAAAGTGACTAATAAACATGTCTCTTATGAACAGAATTCCAGAAATATTCTCTACACTCCAAATGGCCCTGTAACGAGGTCCACCTGCCTGTGAGCGCCCCTCAATGGCCAAGGGGTGCCACATAAGGTTTTTGCCTGGTCGTCTGGCAAAGTTCTGGGGCTAGTATCTGACTAGCTCTGTCCACAGTGCTGTTGGTTCTTGAATTAGGCTTCTGGACAGTCTTCAGCCATTGGACCTGGGCCTCACCTAGGTCTAAATTCAGCTCACACACAGAGCTGTCTGTAGTGCTCCTGGTCTCCCAGGCAGTATATACACCTGCCTAGACTGAGCTCCTCCGAGGAAGTGCCAACCCCGAGCCCAGCAGCTTCTTTTATATCAGCCTGTTGGGCCCTGACTGGCTGCAAAAGAGACAGATGCTCTATCCTGCCTGGAGAACCTCGTCTGCTCCTCTCACTAGGATGGGATGTGGCAAGGCCTCTGGCCTCCTGTAGAGGGCATATAGGGCTTAGCCCACCCCATCACAGGCCCTTAAAAAACTGTCTCTCTCTCATAATATTTGTCGTCTGAGTTAAAAAATGATGACAAATATTTTGGGCTTTCCACATACAGAGAGGGGATTTTTTTTAGTTACAAAATCTGAAATACCAAAAATAAAAAAAAAATAAAAAATCCCAGTGCTCCGTCATCTACACATGGTATCTTCTGTAAGCCACCCGCCTTCATGACACACGTCCTTCTACATTGCGTAGTCTACATACTGCACTACTGAGTGCATCGTGCTGCACGTGTGGAGTTGGTGCACCAGCTTTGTCAGGGTGACACTCCATCTGTTTTGTGGGCTACTCCAGTGACACAGAAGAGCCACAAACCCTGCTTAGCTGTCTGGTTAAGATGGGTTTACAATCTGCTTTGCATTGCTGAAGGGATGCAAACAGCTAGGGCACGCCAATTAAGCTGGTCTTGTAGCTAGAGTCTGTGTGTATTTTATTGGACAAAAATTTTCTTGAGGAGTTTCATTTTTCTACATACAGTATTTTGTTTTTAATTTCCAGTTAATATCACTGTGAGTAACTAGCAGTTCTGCTGTGTGCTCACTGGATTATCAAACCAGTTGGCAGAGAGCATTTTAACATATTTTATCTTATTCCGGTATATTGTTTCCCCAGAGAATGTAAAGGTTACCTCTGTGGGGTACACTGAGCTCCATTAATTTTCATCAAAGCAGGACGGGGTTTCTATCTATGCCACTCCCCCTCAACTCTCCCCTCTGTGCTATTGGTATTTAAATAAGTTGTTTTATTCTTAATTTTAGAAGCTCTTTGCCTTCTAGTCATATCTTAAAGATTACACCCTCCCTCCACCACAGCACACGCCTTGATGGCTATTTAAAATGGAAATTCCACTGAAACCAGCCAACAGGGTGGATGCACAGGTATGTTTGATGGCTCTGAAGCAATAAATTACATTTTTGGATGGTTGACTCCCAATATAGGCCCACGTTTTACACACTTTAATAATGTCAGATCACGGTGATCCTTGGAGTACAGCAGGTTAACTAGCTGCGTCTTTGTCAGCTCCTAGGAGCTTAGCTGCCTCTCTTTGCATATCTCTACCAGCTCACTTTTCCTGTGTGGCTCGTCATTCATCTTTCCTGACATATTCTATTCTCTTCCCTAAAATACGTTGGAAATATTTTTCTCTTTTCTTTTTCCTACTATGATACTTGCTTTTATGTGGCTGGCACATATTGGAAATGTACTTCTGTCAGCATCCCTCAGTCACGGGTACCATATATGTCACAGCTCCCAGGCTAACTGCACCTCTGATCTTGGGGTGGATTTGCCTGAATTTTCCCCCTCACAGACCAGGTCCTAGGCTGCAGTCCCTGGTATGAACTGCAATTTTCTTCGCAGGTCTGAGGCTATGTCTACACTTCCAGAGGTTGATTTTGCGCACTTGGTAGAGGTGTGCGAAATAATGATCAAATTCAATGGGGTCTGTGCAGGACTGTCTGGGGTTAGCAGTCAACCCCTGTACTCCTCACTATCTTGACAAGTAAGGGAGGTCAATAAGAGAAACTCTCCTGTCCACCTTCCTCTGTAAGGACAGCCAGCTAAGTCGACTGCAGATAAGTCGATTCTAGCTAATTGCATATCTGCAATCAACTTACCTGCTTAGTGTAGACCAAGCTTGACTTAGGCTTAGGCACTGCTCTTCTGTTCTTCCTGGGGAAATAACAGGGGCGCATCAGTGACTCAAAAGCCTCCTTGAAGCACAGTATCATTTAGCAGAACAAACACATTTTGAGAAAACATACCTTAAAGAGTAACAGAGAGGAAGCCGTGCTAGTCTATACACTATCAAAACAAAAAGCAGTCAAGTAGCACTTTAAAGACTAGCAAAATAGAGTCTGTTCTGGTCTGGATGTGGTCTGAAGAAGTGGGTCTGTCCCACGAAAGCTCACCTAATAAACTATTTTGCTTGTCTTTAAAGTGCTACTTGACTGCTTTTTGTTTTGATACCTAAGTAAGACCCTATACATGCCTGCTTACCTCGCATTTTACCATCTTCCACGAGCAGAGTCTTGAAAGACTAACTGCAGCCTGTCTCTGCATCAGCTTATTCCCTGGAAGAACTTACTGACAACTTGGACATCTTCAGGCAATTCAGTCCCTTGCCAAAGGAAGCACGTTACGTCAACTGCTCACAGCCCTTTGAAATAGTAATGCCAGCACTGGCATAACAACGTTTGCAAACAGCTGGACACAGAACCCTGAAAACGAACAGCCTGTCCTGTCTTCTCATCTGGGAAGCCAATGGACTGCCTTCCTGCACAGATACCATTGAATTTGATCATTCTAGACATGTAAATAAACATTCTGCCGCCCACCTCGCAAACTGGATCACCTGGATCATGCCAGTAATTGCGATAACCCACATATAACCACTTCCCCTTACCAGGTCACATGCAGCATTCATAAAATGGTTACACCTCATATGCATAACATTATTACATTTCAGCTGCGCATCTCCCACAAACTACGACGTAGTGGGGAATTTACGCTGCACAGTGGTATTTATGTTAAAAAGTCGACCACTACCACATGGTAGTACAGGTCGAACCTCTCTAGCCCGGCACCTTGGGGACCTGACCTGTGGCAAACGAGTTCAAATCAAGTGGGTATTTAGTATTTTAAACTGCAGCACAGGATGAACCTCTCTCATCCGGCACCCTGGTGCCAGATGAGAGAATTTGCCATTCCACAAGAGATCAATATTGTCTAGCAGCGTTACCAACACTTTCATTACTTACTGGGCTCTTAGAGTTCATTTAGGGGTAACTTAGAGCTAACTAACAGCATAGAACACTGATAGCCGGGACTGGTGGCTGGAAAAACTTTATGGGACCATGGGAAACTTGGCCACACACGTGATAAGTGGTCATCTGGCTAACTAAAATCATGCCAGATTACGGAGGTTGTGGACGAGAGTGCGCCAGACTAGACAGGTTCAACCTGTATCTAAAATGCCAGCCATTTCCTCAAAAGAACTAAATATATGTTCAAAACCCCAAAGTCCATAGAAAGAATCTAGAGCAGACTAACTGCACATCACAGATTGCACAGTACATTTCTCAGAAAGCAATCACTTTTAATGGGGACCACTACCTACAGGCAAAATGTAAACACACACACACACAGCCCCCTACCTCTGAGACTGGCTGGAGCTAACTGGAAACTAAAGTTGGAAAGGGTGCTAAATGTAGCAAGCCTCACAATGAAGTCAGTAAAAGACTCCTCTAGGATCTACATAGGCAAGAGGGATAGCTTCCTGAAGCTTCCATCACCAAGTAAACATTAATTAAGAATCACTTCCCAAGTTAGCTTCCCTCTCACACATTGTGGCTGGTTGCTATGGGTTACCATCTTCCCTAATGTATTTGTATCTCTGGAGAAAGAGGATAAGATATAATGAAAAGGAACCACCATTGACTGCTAAAGAATAATAAATGCAAACTGATTCCAATAAGAATGTCATTTTTAACCATAATGACACTTTTAACTTGGGTTCCCTTTCACCTTCAGGACACAGTTATTTTTATTGTCATTATTCTTCCTGCATGTTTTTATAAGCTGAATTTTTCTCCAGACTGCTAGAATTATTGTAATTTTCATTTAAGTCATTACAGTCCCCCTCAAAGGGCTAAGAATGCAAGAACAGCTCCTTGGGATGTGTTCACCACAGACGTACAGCTGCTATCTACATTCCGCGATGAATCAGATTCTCGGAATGTTAGCTGGTTGATTGCAAATGTAAAGAAAGCCAAGAAATGGTAATGGCGGTGGTCTATCAATAATGGCAACAGAATACATGCTCAGAAACGGCTCGAGATTTATTCAAAGTGCCTCAGTTGTTGGATACTCAAAATTGAGACACTTGTAATCACTAGTCTCTGTTGAAAATTTAAGCCAATGGTTTTTAAAACCTGTATTAAATACATCAATACAAAGCAAGTGGAGGAGAAGGAGAATCCAAGTACAGTTTGGAAGCATTCCCAGATTCCGAAAACATTTCGGCCATGTCCACATTACCTGGAAGATCGACCCACCTAGGATCGATCTTCTGTGGTTCGATTTTGTGTGCCTGGTAGGGACATGCAAAGTCGACCTATCGGGTCGGCAGTTGACCCCTGTACTCCTCACTATTGCAAGCAGTAAAGGAGGTCGATGGGAGAAATTCTCCTATTGACCTTCCTCAGTGACCACGCACACTTCTAAGCAAGCACGTTTGTTAAAGTGAAAGTATTACACACAAAATTTATTATAAACAATACAAGAACCTACAAACACACTAATAAGCTCAACAGAGATCACTCCAACCCCAGACAGGGTTCCACCAGGCAGTCAGTTTCTGCAAACCCAAAAAGGTGTTTTCCACTGGTTATAAAGTTCAGAAATGCCTAGGCTCAGAACAAGCAGCTTTGTGAATCTGTGATTTTTCTTCTTCACTCAATCTGGGTCTTTCATCCTTGGAGACTGTGAATAAGTAACGAGTCAAACAATGGGCTTCTCCTCAAGGCATAGCTTCAAAAGGTTTGGTTCAGAGGTGGGGAATTGGCACTCCCTCTCCTCAGATATTCCCTAGGAAGGTAGCTGTTTATTACAGAAGTTCCCTCTTCTCTGTGGTCCGTGATTTTGAAATGGCCCTGTGGACATCATAACACTTCCCAGGGTCTTACATCAGTCCTGACTCATCCTTAGGGAAATCAATACAATCCTACAACAACACAAACAGCTGTATTGTTTAAACTCCTAAGACACTTAAACTCAAGTCATTAAGGTCTTTCCAAGATACTGAGGAAACTGTCAATCACGTTTTAGCTTGGTCTCTGTCACAGATTGCCGATTAATTTTATTTTTGAGTCCTACAACAAAATGTGCAGGAATTCCACAGTGGTGGTCCCTTACAAGGGGTTAATAGCTCCAGATAATGGCCATCTATCTATCGCAGTGTTTCCCAAATGATGTTCTGTGGAACCCCGGGATTCCACAACAAAATTCCATTACAACAGCTGACTCCTCTGCTGCTCCCTGCCCTCATGCCACTGAAACAGTAGAACTAAATTTAATTGGTTTAACGGCTGGCAGGGAAGTGGGAAGGGTTCAGCCATTAAACCAATTGAATTTAGTTCCATTATTACAGCAGTGGAAGGGCAGGGAGCCACAGAGAGCCCCTCACTTGCTCCACTGTCTGAGCAGTCACACCCCACCGGTGGATGTGGCTCCACTCACCCCGGCCAGCAGAACAACTCCACACCAGCCTTCCTTCTGCTGGCGGTATTTGGCTGCCCAGCGTAGGCTCCCCAGCCAGCAGCATGGATGAGTTAGTGCCAGGAGCCGGTTTGAGGCTGAGGTGGGTTAATCCTGGGGGATGGGGGACAGGTTTGGGGCTGAGATGAGTTAAGCCTGGGGATGAGGGTGTTGCGGGATGGGATGTAAAGCGTGGTGATAGGGGAGCAGATTTGGGGGCTGAGGCAGGTAAAGCCTGGAGATGGGGGGTGGGTTGGGAAGCTGATGGGGTACAGCCTGGGAATGGGGTTCTGCAAAATTCTTCTGATTTTAATAGGTCTTCCTGGCCAAATAAAATTGGGAAACACTGGTCTATCTGATGCTAGTTTAAAATTTTGCTTGTGTAATGCTATAGGTATTATACGGAAAGCTTTTTAACTGTTTCTATTGGCATGTCAACTGGAATATCTCCTATTCAGAGCACTGTTTGTGCATCGATATCATTGATCATGTCAGCAGAGCTCAAGGAACAGACTTTCCTATTCGACTTGTGTGTTCTCTACTAGCTGTTTGGCCTTAGAGCATTAGAGCACAGAACATGAGAAATGCTTTTATGGAAACAGAGTTAAGAACAAAGTAAATCCAGAAGATATTATTCTTCAGACTATAATGATTGTGACAGTCAGGCCTGATGGCTACCACAGAGTTGGGGAAGGCGGGTATGTTGGACCCAGATTAAACAGGTCCCTTTTCCCTGGGGCAAGCTAACAGGGGCTACCACAGACCAATCAAATCACTGTGAGTCAGTCAGAAATTTGCTAAAACCAGTTATGACAGACTAATCAGGATACCTGAAGCCAGCTAAGAACTTGCTTGTACTGGTCAAATACTTCCCTCCAATTAGTTCAGAGCGTGCAAGGAGTTAGGGGAAGAAGGCGTGCTGTTGGAGGACCAGGAGGGACAAACTCTACCATGTACCAGGAGGAAGGCCCTGTGGTAAGCCTAAAGAAGGTGCTGGGAAGGGACTGTGGGGAAGTGGTCCATGGAATCATAGCTGTCATGCAGCTAGCTTTGCAGACATTGCAGACAGCTGCTGTCCACAGGGTCGCTGGGCTGGAACCTGGAGAAGATGGGTCAGTAGACCTGGACAGTGAGACATACCAGCAGGGAAGAATGACTTTGGAGAGGGGTAACAGCAACGAAGGGTCCTGTGGCACCTTATAGACTAACAGAAAAGTTTTGAGCATGAGCTTTCGTGAGCACAGACTTACTTCATCATCACTTCAGACCAGTATCTGATGAAGTGAGTCTGTCCTCACGAAAGCTCATGCTCAAAACTTTTCTGTTAGTCTATAAGGTGCCACAGGACCCTTCGTTGCTGTTACAGATCCAGACTAACACGGCTACCCCTCCAATATTTGGAGAGGGGTATGGCCTGTCCACAACCCACTAAGGGGCAGCAGAGAGTGAGCAATCTGCCCAAAGGGGTGGAACCCACCAAGGCAGAGAAGGAGGTTGGTCTCTCACACACACACACACACACACACACACAATGTTAAATCCAGTCAGAATGGATTTCCTCTACTGCACTAGAGGTCTGGGAAAGAAAAGTAAAAGATTAACGGTGCACAAGGGAAAAATGCTAATAATAATTAGATCAACTGTTGTAAAATCTGCTACTGCAATAATGCATTCACTGGAAATTCTATTATCTGTTTTCTTTGCATAAAATACAGTATTTAATGCTCATCTGATTTGTGAAAAGGGATTATCTGGTCTGTCATGAATATGAAAGGTTTGTAAAGCAGCTTTCAAAGTGGCTTTGACAAGTGAACAGAGGCAACTGAGCTGCACTGAATCTGCCCGCCACTGCCGAACCATGAGTTCCATGAGCCCAGGAGCAAAATAACATTTCAGCACTCCTCTAGGTTGGAGGTTTCTGCTGCCTGTGGCTGCCGCTCACCCTAATGCGCTCTGATCCACCATGGCAGAAATAGACTGAAACTGAAAATACAATCAGTGTCAATGGAAAGGCCTTTCTTGGCCACACACAATTATTTTCAGTGTTCGGGAGGAAACACTTGCTGGATGTGTACAGTGAACGATCATTCGGCCTTACAGATGTCTATTTTGAAAGATAGAGGTGCCCTGTCCCTGTCCTTTCTAATGAAGGGATTATTGCCATTGGTATTGTCAGCTCTGATAACTTAGCCTGCTTCGCCTCTGTAGCCACTGAGCTATTCAGAGAGACACAAATCACATTTGCACTAGTTGATGCAATTGGCTTCTGCCAAATCCACTTTAAGCAATGACACGCAGGGCCTTTGTTCTTTTCAGGAACTACTGTAATTCAGAGAAGTGGGAGATGGCAGGAGAACAAGGCTGGAATTAGGTGCTGCCTGTGGCTCAGTGGACTGTCAGGTGGGGAATGGTACCAAAGCTGTCTTCGGAACTAGTATGAAATACCTCCGCCTCAGAGCTCGGAGGAGATAGGAGCATCAGCAATCCACAGATATTTCAGAAAAAGGCACGAGCATGTTCGCAAGCCAAGCCACATAGATTAGCCAGGAACTTCCTCTCTAACACAGGAGAAAGTGAAGATCCATCAGACCCATACTCAGAGAGGAAGAGTGGTGGGGAGGCTGCTAGTTCAGGGGTGGGCAAGATCTGGACCGTGGGTTACTCAAAGCAGCCGGCTGCTCCCTGTGGCTCTCTGTGCTGCGGAGGTGGGAGAGTGTCATGCACTGCCCCACTCCAGCAAAACCTCACAGCCAGAGTCTCTCTCTAGCACTGCATGTCAACTCATTTGCAGACCCTGCACCCCACCCCAAAGCCATAACCCTCTTCTGCACCCCACCCCTCCTCTCAGGTCGCCACTCCAAACCTCTGCGCCCTCCTCTCCCCTGTTGCATGTTACCACTCCCTCGCAGACACTGTACCCACTCCTATATCCCTTCCCCAAGCCAGAACCTTCTCCTGCACAGACCACCTCCTGGACCCAGCAACCCAATACCCTGCCCCTGGCCACAACCCCCTCATTCACCTAAATTCTGTCTCACACCCCACACGCTCTCGTGCACTCCAGTCCTTACCCCAGGCTCCTTTTTGCACTCAGCCTCGATCCCAGACCACACACTACTGCCACAAAAAATCATGGCGCTAAACCTCTTACCAAAACCTTGGTGTGCCCTCCCCACATCAAAAATATTGCCCACCCCATGCTATCTAGTGCCCATGCGCTTCCTGCAGGTGTGGCCCATGACGCCAAAAGACACAGAATCACAGAATCAGAATCACAGGGCTGGAAGGGACCTCAGGAGGTCATCTAGTCCAGCCCCCTGCTTCAAGCAGGATCAACCCCCACTAAGTCATCCCAGCCAGGACTTAAAAACCTCCAGGGATAGAGAATCCACCACCTCTCTAGGCAACGCATTCCAATGCTTCACCACCCGCCTGGTGAAGTAGTTTTTCCTAATATCTAACCTACACCTCCGCCTATTCAACTTCAGACCATTACTGCTTGTTCTGCCATCTGACACCACTGAGAACAGTTTCTCACCCTCCTTTTTAGAGCTCCCGTTCAGGAAGTTGAAGGCTGCTATTAAATCACCTCTGAGTCTTCTCTTCTGTAAACTAAACAAGCCCAAATCCCTCAGCCTCTCCTCATAGGTCTTGTGCTCCAGACCCTTAATCATTTTTGTTGCCCTTTGCTGAACCTGCTCCAGCAAATCCACATCCTTTTTATACTGGGGGGCCCAAAACTGGACACAATATTCCAGATACAGCAACGAAGGGTCCTGTGGCACCTTATAGACTAACAGAAAAGTTTTGAGCATGAGCTTTCGTGAGCACAGACTCACTTCATCAGATGCTGGTCTTGGAAATCTGCAGGGCCAGGTATATACAAGGCTACAAGGGCACATTGTTCACTCATATCCAGCCTTTCATCCACCATAACCCTGAGGTCCCTTTCCATCATACTGCTGCTGAGCCAGTTAGTCCCCAGCCTGTAACAAAGCTTGGGATTCTTCTGCTCCAGGTGCAGGACTCTACACTTCTCCTTATTGAACTGTATCAGATTTCTTTTGGCCCAGTCCTCCAATTTATCCAGGTCCCTCTGGATTCTCTCTCTACCCTCCAACGAATCTACCTCCCCCACTAGTTTTGTGTCATCCGCAAACTTGCTGAGGGTGCAATCCAGTCCCTCATCCAGGTCATTAATAAAGATGTCGAATAACACCAGCCCCAGAACCAAGCCTTGTGGCACTCCACTGAAACAGACTGCCATCCAGATATTGAGCCATTGACCACTACCCGTTGGGCCCGACCATCAAGCCAGCTTTCTATCCATCTTATAGTCCAAGGATCCAATCCATATTTCCTTAACTTGTGGACAAGAATGTTGTGGGAGACTGTATCAAAAGCCTTGCTGAAGTCAAGGTATATCACATCCACTGACTTCCCCACGTCCACAGAGCTTGTTACCTCGTCATAGAAGCTAATCAGATTGGTCAGGCAGGACTTGCCCCTGGTGAATCCATGTTGGCTACTTTTGATCACTTTCCTCTCTTCCAAGTGCTCCAAAACAGATTCCTTGAGGTTTCCCTCCATTACCTTCCCAGGGATTGAGGTTAGGCTGATGGGTCTATAGTTCCCTGCATTGTCCTTCTTTCCTTTTTTAAAGATGGGCACTACGTTTGCCTTCTTCCAGTCATCCAGTATCTCCCCTGATCTCCAAGAGTCTTCAAGGATAATGGCCAAAGGTTCAGCAATGACCTCTGCCAATGCCCTCAGTACCCTGGGGTGCATTAAATCCAGACCCATGGACTTGTGCACATCTAGTTTTTCTAGATAGCTCAGAACTTGTTCCTTCCCCACAGATGGCTGCCCTCCACCTTCCCATACTGCACCGTCTAGGACAATCATGTGGAAGTTGACTTTGTCCATGAAGACTGACCACCAGGAGTGTGGAAATGTGGTATTTTTAACCTCAAATTATAAAGGGAGAGGCCAAGTTTTCAGAACAGGCTTTTCTCTTCCTAATCTAGCTGGCTTCTTCGGTTAAGCCACTGTGCTGGTAGTAACAGTCCTGCCCACAGGAGGCCAAAGAGGGCAGCTGAACAAGAGCCCAGAACTCTAGCCACCACTGCCGCCACTACTTTGGTGGTAGCAGCAGCCAGAGCTCCAGGCTCCTTTGAATGGCCTCCTCTGTGCTGCTCCACTCCTCCTGCACAGCTCTTAGGGATGGAGAAGGCCTAGTGCTGTGTTCCAAGCAGCACTAAGGACTGTGTGCCCTAGGCCCTTCCTCTTCTACCCTTTCCAGGGGCAGGGAGCCTGGTTGCCCTCCCACCTTGCCCCAGGGCCCGCAGTGGTTGTCAGCCCCACTGGGTGGCAATGTTCAGCCAGTCTTGAACTGCAATGGAAATTGGCTAGTAAGAAAGAGAAGTCACAGAAGACTGAGGGAGTAAAATGGGAACTTTTTGAACAATCACTGTGGCCTTCCTATTCGGAAGACCCAGGGGACCCATGTCAAATGGGAGTAACACAATGGTGAATCAGGCCCACCGTTCAGGAGCATTTAGTTAAGATGACTTTGAGGAAGGGATGTACCGAATATTTCACCCAGGTTACTCGGGTCTTGCAGTGCAGCCCAGCTCAGCCCAGCCAGTTAGGACAGCTCCAGTATCTTGGGATGTACTTGCACAGAGCAAAACATATCAGGCTCCTTCTTTACCTAGGAGTCAGAGGAGCAAAATCTCACCCAGGCTAAAAGAGGATCATCCCAAAGAAGTCAAGGAGAAGATGGAGGTGGCTTTATACGAGCTTGAGCATCCACTCACCCTAAATAATCTCTGTGGCAAAACTAAAATAGAAATGAAATACAATTTTATTAAGTGAGCTCCCTGTCTGATCAGATTCAGATGCTTAGCTTTCCACTGCTGTCAAACCTGTAACCTCAGACAACCAAATGCAATGGGATTAGACACAAAATCTCAGCCTGACAGTTGATTTTCTTTCATCTCAGATTAGACAATTATTTGTGCTTAGAGCCATTTCCATCTCATTAGGCTCCATTTTGTGGGAGAAAAGAATCACTTGGGCTTTACTGCATCAGGGAGACAAGATAGGATAGTGAACAATTAGAGTTAAGATGCCCTCTTTTTTTGTTGCCTAATTAATGAAAAAGACATTGTCTGTACAGTTGAGTGCGTCATCCCTCGTTACATACCCAACGTTCTGTGATTAAGTCAGTCATTTTGTGGCTGATAGGCTAGTGTTACCCAACAAATGAAGGCTCTGTCTTTGCTTAGCTAATTAGAAAAATTAAAGAAACTAACCATGGCTGTGTTGGAACTCTGCAAAAGGGGAGAAATCACCACTTTGGCTAATTAAGTGCAACACTTGGCGGTACTGGAGACATGTCAAAAAGAGAGGCCACATTCCTTAAAACACAGGAATCAAATTCATTCATCTATGAATACATTATGTGCATCTTTACTTGTTGTCCTAGCTCAGGTCTGCAGATGTGCCTCTGCACTGGGGAGTAAAGGAAAATGTCACCCTCTTCCTCTTCTGCACAAGCAATTCATATTAGTACTGGTATGAGAGTAAAGTAACTTCCATGGGGCCATTCTGTACCAGTCTATTGGGGTGAGCAAGGAAAATGTAGATCCTCTCCTTGAGCCAATAGCATGTCTAACACAGCAGCAGAACTGGTCTGAAGCAGGAAGAAGAAAAGCAGGGACCAGATCATGACTTTGAGCCACACTGCAGTCCCTGAGTTAGCCCTGGGATAGCACAACTACACACTTCCCATTGGGGAAAGCCACAAGCAACCCCTTAGCTTGTAATCCATTTTAGTAACTGTTGAGCAGCATTTGGGCTGCAAGCTCTTTGGGGCCTGGATCAATAAGAGCACTAACAGATGGAGCACTTAAATAACATACCATTCTTTTTTAATATGCTATGGCTCAAAATTGGATAGCCATATGTAAGATCCAATAGCACTGTTATAATCAAGGATCCTAATCCTGAAATTTGATCCACATGTACAATCCCTTACACGCGTGACCCTCCCACTGGAGTCTAGACCAGGGTATGTATACCTTTGCCTAGATCCCCCTTCCGCAGTTCCAGAAGCCGCTAAGGAAATAGAGAATTAATTATTGACCTTCTTCCCCAACAGGCTCAGCCAGACAAAATGGTGTTGGTTCAGTAATGCTGGACACAGAAAGGAAGCATGCAAGTCTAGTTAAAACCTTCAGTGATATATATGCAGAGCTTAACCTTGTGTAATGCTGACAGACCAGGGTTGCTGGGCCCAGAGACAGAACCTGTGAGCATAGGGTCTAAAGCCCTGCACTCTACCACATGAGCTAAGGGCCAGCTGGTTCTCAGCTGAGACTGTAGAGCAGAGGCTTCACTCACCCCAGATAAGGTCTCAATGCCTCTGGGTACTACATGCTTCCCTGGGCTGAGGAAGCACATCTCAAGCTTCTGAGACCTTCCAGCAGCTCTTCCCAGCCAATGCACCAGTTGTGGTGCTGACAGACCTGGGTTGCCAGCCTAGGGATAGCGCCTGTGAGCATAGGGTCTAAAGCCCTATGCTCTACCACATGAGCTGAAGGCCAACGGGCTCTCAGCCAAGGCTGTGGAGCAGAGACTTCACTCACCCCAGATGAGGTCCCAGTGCCTCTGGGTACTACACTTGTCTAAAAGCTCTTCTGTGCAATAATTGCAGTGTGCTAGAGGCTCAAGTTTAGGGCAGGCAAAGGGGGAGAGTTGCCTGAGGGCCCAGTGATTTTAAGGGGCCTGGGACTCCAACCCACTGTTGCTACTGTGAAAGTGACAGCAGCTGGAGCCCCGTACTCTTTAAACTGCTGTGAGAGCTCCACGCACCATGTGTGGCTCTGAGGGCTGGGGAGTCTACCGCTGTGGGCTGGGCAGCCCCCCCCCGCCCCTTCCACCTGAGGCCACACCCCTTCCAGAGGTACAGAGCAGCACTGCCTCCCCCTACAGCTTGCCCTGGGGCCCGCAAAAGCTGTCAGCCCCGTTGCGCCAGTTACTCTAGTTAAGGATGAAAATTTCATCCTGTTTGGTCTCGTCGTCACTGCAAAATTAACTCGAGCTAGAACCTGAATGTCGCCTTGACCGGAATCCTGTCCACACACAAACCTGTAAGTTGATTGCAGCAGTGCTTTTAAATGTCTTCAGCTGACCGGTCCACCACGGCTTATAGGCCACAGATAGAGTTAACATCACAACTCCTCAGCTGTATAGCACTACTCTGCACAGTTATTTCCCAGCATGACTATTCCCAGTTGAGCAAGGCTAACTCGAGAGGAGTTAACAGGCCAGTAGATAAGTTAGCCCTGCGATAAGCACACATCTGTAGCTGTGAAGAACACTCGGCACTACCCTAACACTGTTCCAATTGAAGTCAATGCGTTAGAACAACGCTCAATGGTTTTGAAAAAACACCCTAGCTGGATGCGAGAGTAACACAGCTAACCTGACATTCAAGCATTTCCACCTGACAGCCAATGTGTACGTGTCCACTGCTACTTTCCTGAACTGCCCAGCATTTTACTGGAATAAGCCAAGAATATTGTAGGATTTCAACCACTGTAGTGTCCACATTGTAACAAATCTTTGGCTACTGAGGTCTTCATGAGATTGGAGCAAACGCTGGAGGAAAAACAAAACAAACACCCATTCCTCTTCCCAATACCCACTCAGTTTTTTAAAGCAGTTGCCTTCAGCCAGCCTCCCCATCCCCCAAGTGCCTTACGCTTTGCTGTTAATTCACATATACAAGTCATTCACGTAGTAGCACAACCATCCATTCAGGAAACCGCAACAATACTAAGGCTACGTCTATACTAGGTTAAGAAGGTTGACCACAGATACACAATTCTAGCTATTCCAACTGCATAGCTAAAATTGACCCATCTGCGCTCGGCTAACTTGTTTGTCTATATAGGGGAAGGTCAATGGGAGAGTTTTTCCCTTTGACCTTCCTTACTCCTCGAATCTTGCAAGGAGTACAAGGGTCAACTGCAACCCTTGAGAACTCAATTTCATGCATCCATACTATATGCATGAAATTGAAACCTGGAAGATTGACCCTGAGCAGGTTGATCTTCCACGGTAGTGCAGATGTAGCCTAAGCAAGAAATGTGATCGGTCACAAATAAGCAACACAGCTTGTACTTCACATGGTCAAGATAGATGGTAGAAAGCCCTATATTT
The DNA here is from genome assembly GCF_033958435.1 of Carettochelys insculpta. NCBI lineage: Eukaryota > Metazoa > Chordata > Testudines > Carettochelyidae > Carettochelys > Carettochelys insculpta. The sequence goes on along the minus strand of NC_134140.1, from coordinate 124,917,744 downwards.
AGATTACCCAACTCTTTCACTACAACATTTTTTTTGTATCTTTTCTTTGAGATGTTCTCATCCCCCCAGTATGTGCCACAGGCCACTGATATTTGTCAGACTACGCCAGATCTTTTCTGTGTCCTGTGAAACTCCTTTATGGCTTTGTTGAGACAGAACTATTAAAATTTGCCATTTGCCTAGCCCATTCTTTCCTCTCTCAGGAAGCGTTGGTAGAATGAAAAAATAATAATGGAACAAGAAATTTCTAAGGCCAATCAGGTGCCATTTCCAAAACCACTAGAGCACTTACAACTTAACAGCAACATTAGGGCTTAAACTCAGACCCTCCTGCTCCCAAAGCACATGACTTTACCACTTGAACTAAAGGAGAAATGCACATGAATTCTGTATTGGTCCTATATATAAGCACTTCTGATTGTACCCAGTAGAAGGCAAAAGTGAGCACACATACTGGTCAACTTATTAGAGCAAGAATGCACAAAGTGGGGGGCAGATCCCCCGGCCTGGGCATGAAATTTTGTAGTAGGGGAGCAGATGATCAGCTGCTGAGTCTCAGACTCATCTGTCTCATTAAAAACATATAAATATGTTACCATTTTCATGCGTGTGGATTCACATGTATATGCCAATAAATAAAGCTTTTACATTCCACAGACTTATTTTCTTACACATGCCCAGAGGGCATAACTGAAATTTCCATTGGTTGGAATTATATTAGACCTGTTGAGGGGCCCTGCTAATTGCAGGGATGAAAAGTGGGGCCCAACATAAAAGAGCCTGCTCATCCCTGTATTAGAGCACCTTCCAGCACAGATTGGCATTAGAAAACAAGTACAACTTTAAACATCACAGAGCACAATACACTGGTAAATGCTTCCCAAATTTTATTGTTTCTAAGAGTTGTTTTTCACAGGCTGGTATGCTTATTTGGTTACATGGGGGTTTTTTTCTGTTTTGTTTACAAGCACTGCTCAGAGTGATCATTCTTCTCCAATACACATAGGAGCTAAATCCCAGCATTTATCAAATATCAATAGTATAATACAGCAATTAAAGAACCAACTGCACGGAAAATTGAAACGTAAGAAATAGAGAGAGAAAAATCTCAAAGACAAACAGGCATGAAGACAGAGGGACATAATTTAAAGCTTCATCTGGATTTATCACAAGGCTCCCTCCTGCTCCACCATATGCCCTTCCCCCCGCATTTTCTTACATGGAAAATATAGGGAATGACTGAATAGACACTGTTAAGATGAGGGGAGCACCAGATCTCAGCTCCTGCTGCCTCTGAAAATTCACGTCAGTGAGAGTTGAGTGGGGATTGCAGCGTTCAGACTCTGATGTGTACCCTCAGAACAGAAGGATTAGCTGTTGGATATTTATCAGAGAGGCAGCCATGTTAGTCTGTATCTTCAAGAACAGCAAGAAGTCCTGTGGCATCTTATAGACTAACAGATATTTTGGGGCGTAAGTTTTCGTGGGCAAAGACCCGCTTCATCAGATGCATGAGTGGTTTCAGAGGGGTATTTAAAGAGTGGGGTCCCAGTAAAAGGGAGGGCCAGAGCTGACAAGGTCTATTCAGCAAGGTGGAAGTGGCCCATTATCAGTAGTATATATCAAAAGAGGAAAAAACAAGGCGGATCAGACAGGGGGATGTGGCCCATTGTCAGAGTCTAATGGGGAGATATTAACACCCAGGGCTCAGACTCATTATAATAGCCCTACTTATTACATGCAGCATCAAACATAATCCCTGCATTTCTGTTTACCAAATTTCATGACATTAGGAGGAGCTCCTGCATGGTGGAATCATCAACATTGAAGTTCTCTTAGATATCAGATTAAAAAAGCAGTCCAGTAGCACTTGAAAGACTAGCAAAATAATACATTTATAATAATTTATAACCAAATAAATTATTGTCTTAGTCTAAAGTGCTACTGGACTGCTTTTTTCTTTTGATAATATATAGACTAGCACAGCTTTCTCTCTGTTACTATTCAACATGCAAGGCACTAGCTATCAAATTATTTAACATCACTCGCGGTCCAAGGAAGGGCTGTTTGGTGACAGAAACAACTTTCAAGCTCTCCCTGACAATAAATATTTAACTAAATAAATATCAGTAAAATATTTCCTTGCACACCTGGTCTCTCCAATGTCCTAGGACTGAAGTAGCTACAACTACACTGCACACAAAATTCTAGTAAGTCTAATGTGCTAGTGTCACAGATGGTACCATGCTACTTTGGAAATACACTAAGTCAAGTTTCAGTATACAGCTGGTCAAGAAAACAGGAAGAAAGTTATCTGTTTTGTCAAAGCCTGAAATACTTTTACTTGCAAATCTAGAACAGATTCAATAACATTCACAACCTTCAAGTGCCAATTTACACACAGTCACAGAACTGCTCCTTTGGCAGCGCAAAGCCATTTCATGCTCATTCCCGAGTATGTTTATCTTTTGGGGACAAAAGAACATCCCTGAGGTTCATAGCTCCCCCACCACATATCCACCTCTTCTCCCTTGCCATGCTGCTGTAGCAGAGATCAGCAAAAGCATGAGAGCTGCTGGCACTGTATTCTCAAGGAGGGTCCCGTGTCTTCAGACTTCACTCATCGCTTACACTGAAATATCCTGAATCTGATGACTTTCCAGGTCTACCTTTCCCCCCAGCCATTTGAAGATGGGGAGGCGGCTTGTAGGAACGGGGAATTGGGAGGGAAATGGAGGAATTTGGTCAGTTCTCAAACTGGTACATTTAGAACCCAGGTGTTCAACCAGCTCTGAACCACTAGCCACTATATCCACAAGATTTTATTGTGAAAATATATAATAGCCACCATCTATTCTTCTGAAAACAAGTATGTTTTCAGAATAACATGGCTAGTTCACTACAATAGTTAGTGGCTACTACTATGGCAAACTAGAGGCATTATTCTGAAAACATATTTATTGGTCAAACCAACTGGACACACTCAACTGGCCAAAGAGCCGCATGTGGCTCGCGGCTAATATGTCAGACACCACAGATTTATAATGTACTTGTAAGGAGTCTCAAAAGTGACTAGCTTGGCACCCTTCCCACCCCTTAATTCTGTACATCAGCAGTTCCCAACCTTTTCTGTAGAGCGGCACTCTCCAATGAGACCAAGAATTCCACAGCACACCCACTTTCTTCAGCTGAATCGATTGCTCACGAACATCACAGTTACTTACATTTACTACGGTTACAGGCTTACTAGAGAGGTTTGCAACACAGTAGTGCCTACAACAAGCTAAACAAGGATCAAATGCATTCGTGTTTCAAACCCATCACAGAATGCACAATCTTAGACAGAGAGCACAGACATGTTTTCAAAATCTGCTCAACACCATGCTGGGGGTGATGGGTAAAAGAGTAACCACTGAAAGCAGCTCCTCTCCCTGCCAGTCTGTGGAGCCAGGACCCAGCATTTAAAGCTGTCCCAGCTCCAGCAAGCTCTCACCCTCCATCACCACAGCAAGGAGTGGGGTTGGGCTCCCCACCAGCCCATTCAGACCAGGAAACGACATTTCAGAGCCGCCGGAAGGGGGAAATTGACGAACCCTGCACCAGCTGGGGCTCAAGCAGCAAGGCTTTCATCAATACCACCCCCCCACACACACATGCATTGTGGCTCTGCAAAGAGCCACAGGGAGGGGAAACTGATGAGATTTCATGGCACACTGTTTGAAAACCACTACTATGCATCATAGTCAGTCAATGATTTAGTTACCGTTTGCTCACTGCTGTGCGCTCAGGAGAGATACTCACATCCTGGGACTTAGAAGCATTGGCTGGGAACAAAGCCTGGACTTCCAGCCATCAGGAGACCCTTAAGAATTGCTGCTTGAGACTGACCAAAGCAAAGCTCAACTGGATTTTATTTTCAAGCCTAAACAAACTTGCTTCTCCCCACAGTTAAACCCTTGGTTACTTTTGGTACTTGCTGCATTTGGATTTTCCTGACTCATCACATGTTGTTTCTTTGTCCTTCAAAGCCACTGGGTCATTTGCTACAGACTCTTTTCCCTTGTCAGTCTTGTCTTCTTTGTTCTTTTCACTGGGGGAGAACTGAATTATTTGATAGCCAGAGAGCCTAGTTTCTGTGTCCATTTGACCCAGCTGTCTTGACAGCTTCTTATTTTCTCATAACATGTTCTTCCCCTTTGGCCTTATGGACCAAATTAGATTAAGTATTTCTCTGGAATCATTTCACTTTGAGAGCTGAAAATTCAGACCTGCCAGTTTTGGGTCACTCTTTGTTTCCTTCTCATTACATTTTCCTTGACCTCCTCCTCTTCCCTTTATTACTTTGGGACCATACAGGCAACTACAGTACAAGTCACTTGTTTCTCACTTGATTGTTCCACCCTGGGGAAGTGTCAGGTAGGCTTTGAGGTTGTATAATAAAAATAAACCTGGACTGCTAGCTCCTTAATTATTTTTAACTTAGAGTTGTTTTCACACTCAAGCAAGCGTCTTCCAAGGAGAAGTTACTAATAGTGACCTCAGCAGGACAGTGGTATTGCCAAATTCAAATGTTCAAAAAAAAAATCACAAGTCGGTTCTCAATCAAGAAATTGGATTAAAAAAACAGATCACGAGATTAAAAAATAATATGTATGGGTTTGTTTTTATTTGTCATGTCTGAGCCTGTGAAGTGAATTTGGATCACCATTTAAGCTTTTCTCTGCAACTGCAAGAGCTAATAACTGGTTGAAAACAAAAGCTGAGGTTGTCACTGAATCACGTGATTCCAGGAGACATTAAAGAAAAACTTAAACTATCATGAGATGTGTGATAAAATTGTGAGTCGTGGCCATAGCTGGACAGCCCTTCATGATTTTTGTTCAGTCTTTGGAATTCATTTAATAGGATGCTTAATCATAATGGAACGCAATAGGGGATTTGATTATTTGAGGAATATTATAACACTCAAAGTATTAAAAAGACAGAACACAATTACTCATACTAGCATTTGCTCAGGACACCACAGCTGACAGTCACAACAGAGAGAGCAACAGTTGAATAAGCATAGAGGTCCACATCATGACCTTGGGAATACCAGTATAGCCCCACTACTATTGTCACTGAAGCTACATGGGATTTATATCAGCTGAGAAACTGAACTATGCCATCATAATTCACAAGGCTTTGCTACATCAACAGTGGGGCACATCAGGAGTGCAGTATAGAGAAGCTTGTGCTGCTCCTGCTTCCTGTGCTGTACCTAGAGCAGCCTAAACCAAACAATCCGGCATTACACCTGCATTTCACCCTTTCTAAGATGACTTCTGTTTATGGGACTGAGAGCTCTGAGCTCTAACAGCCTTTCAAATAGATGGCACAATACATAGTAGACAAGCATGTGGAAGAAGGAGTAACCAGAAAGGCCTTGAGGAGCAATTTAGACCCATTGCTAACATTTGTACAGGTTACACTGCCAAAAACCAGCACTCTATGGTCCAGCAACATCCTGCATCTGGCAGGACCAGAGCCCATTAGAGGCCAGGGCAGAAACTGAAGCTGAGCCTTAGAGAGGACAGGGGCCAGGGCACTGGGGGGCCAGAGTTGGAGTGGGCCGGAACCCTGCTGCAGCCTGGGGGAGTCCAGTTCAGGGCTGGAGCAGCATGTGGGGCAGACCGGAGTACTGGGAAGGTGGGGCCAGGAGTGGAACCCCATGTGTGGGGTGGACTGGAGCCCCGCTGCAGCCATGGAGCCCTAGGCCAGGGCTGAAACCCAGAATACAGGGCAATCTGGAGTCCCATGGCAGCCCTGAGGAGCACAGGGCTGGGGCTTGAGCCCCACAGCAGCAACACAGGGGCTGAGGCCAGAGCTGGAACTCTGCAGGACTAGGGCCAGAGCTCCCCAGCAGCAGGGGGCCAGAGCCCTGCGGCAGCATGGGCCAACACAACAGGGAGCCCCACAGCAGGCCTTGGCCATCCAGGAAACACCAGGTGGGCAAGGAGGGTGGTGGTGGTGATGGGGGAGCTGAAGCCGGCACTTTGGGGCCCATGGCATGGTCCAGAAAATTCTCTTATTCAGGACTGGTCAGCTCCTGACCATGCCAGACCAGGGAGGTGCAACCTGTAACTGCAGAAGTCAAATGAAAATTACAGTGATGGCAACAGCATGATTTGCTACCGTAAGATGCATCCCGGGTTGCATGGACTCCCCATAACACAAGAGTGACGGGACATCAGCAAAGCAGGGCTTTCACTAAGCTTCTAGAAAAAGCAGGCAGCTTTTTTTTTATAAATGAGTGAACTCCTTCCACACCTGGTTTTCCTTATCAGCAGGTATCACACATGTGTTCAGGTTGTTGAGAGTGAGACTTTTTTTAAATGGCTAGTTAACCTCAGACGGAAGAGAGATGAATGATCGCAGGACTCTGCAGCCCAGGGAGCTCTTAGACAAAGTGGATGAGGAGAAGCTATATGGGAATATGTCTACACTGCATCTGGGAACAAGCCTCCCAGCCCAGCCCCACAGATGTGTTAGAGGGGCTCACCTGAATGTGCTAACATTAGCTATGCAGGTGTTGCTGCTCAAGCCCAAGATGTCAAAGCAACATCTAGACCACCACTCCTCAAGTGCTAGCATGAGTCTGCAGACCTGGGCTGGACGGCTCACTTCCAGATGCAGCATAGAGACATAACATTCTTTCACTGCACCTTCATCCAATAAGTACTAATTAATATGCCAGCAACACCTCCGCTGAGCAGGCAGATTGCTTTAAAATGACCATGACGCTTGCAAACCGATTTCAATGCTAGAAGATTGATTTACATCACCTAGCCTGCCTCCAAAATCACCATTTTGTCACTGTGCTTTGAAAATAATAAATCCCAGAGCAACGGAACAGCAACGTAAACATGAGTGAATATTAAACTGCAGACATTTCCAAATTTTTGGGCAATGACCTTCTTCTAATCCTCAAGAACAAAAGCCATGGCAGAGTGAGAAATTTGAAAAGTGCCTTTCCACACACCAAAGACAAAATGAGAGGAGAATTTACCTTTGTTTGAACCACAGCCTGTCAAGTGTCCACTGCTGTGTAATGCATTATTTAATTAAAGCAGCTGCCTTCTCTCAGCAAGACATCTGTGTCTCTTGTTAGATGCTCTGGAGCTTGGAAGCCTTGCAGCTAAGGAAGTGCTGTGAAGCTGAGAGGTTAACTCACCTGTTTGCGGTCAGACACGGACTTCTCATTAGCCAAGGTGCTGAAAGTTGTGGTCTGAAAAACAGAGCGTAAAACACCCATTAACCCTGACTAAATATTCCCTGCACAGCAAACACAAAGCTGTCCCCTCTCCGGTGCTGACTGCCAATGCTTCAAGTCTAGTTCAGTGGCTCTCAACCTATCCAGAGCACTGTACACCTTTCAGGAGTTTCAACTGTCTCCCATTCCTGTAAGTTACACCTCACTGAAGCAACTTGCTTACAAAATTAGACATCCAAATGCAAAAGTGTCACAACAGCACACTGACTTTCTCCTTTCATCATGTCATTATGAATCAATCGGAAGATAATATTGTATAATATTTCCGTGTATCCTATACAGAGAACAAACAAAAAAAAAACATATGAAATTTTAGCTTCGACTTTCTTTGCTAGGGCTTTTTATGTAGCATGTTGTAAAACTAGGCAAATATCTAGATGCGCTGAGAAGACTTCTGCATACCAAAGGGGTACGTGTACCCTGCTCTACTCTTCCAATTGATGTGTCCTCCAATGTTCAGTAAGGGCCAGATTCCTCCCCCTTTTACTCCTGGGGAATAGCATCTTTCAACACAAATAGCTTCACCCACTTCCATAGGGCTAGTCAGCAGACTTTCTCCAAGCAATGCATTTAATCATGTAAATATTCACTCGCAACTCCAGTTCGTAGCTCCAACATTCAGAACATTCATTCTTGGGAAGGATCCCACCACCAGCTTGCCCCTTCCATGGGCGACTCTGGAGTCCATCTCATCTGGGACTAATTTAATCCGGAGGGCACAAGGGCCACACCAGCAAAGAAGCATGGGACTGAACCCATGGGTGTGGGGAGGGATGGCTCCTTCCAGCTCCACCAAGGTGCAGGAAGCTGGGAACTGGGCAGCAGTCATGAGGGTAGGCTCCTGGCTCCCTGCGCCTCGGGGAGCTGGGAAGAAGGCAGCAGCCACCACACCTCCCTGCTTACCCAGGCCTCAGGGAGCCAGGAAGGAGGCAGCAACTGCCGATGCTCCTCCTGGCTCCCCCTAGACACAGGGAGCTGGGCGGCAGCCATGTGGGTGGGTTCCCGGCACCCCAAGGCATGGGGAGCTGGGAGCCGGTCAGCAGCCATGTTGGGGAGCTGGGAGCTGGACCCAATGGCAAGTGCCAGGTGCAGCTACACCGGTCTGGCTCCCAGCTCCTGCCAGCCACCAGGAGCCAGGCACAGCTACGTGGACCTGGCTCCCACGAGCAGCGGGAACCAGGCGGCAGCAGCTCCCCCTGCAAATATGGGGCAATTAGCCCTGTTCTGAAAATAAATTGGGATGCTTTCCTGGTTCCTGAAATACTGGGCTGTCCCACCAGGAACAGGATGGATGGTCACCCTCCAGATGTACCCTGGCCATATGATCTTCACACTCTGAGATGTAAAGTAGTCACAGGTTAGAAGCTGACTTCAGACTCCCTGAAACAGGACAGTGATTCAGAGGGAAGCTTGTTAAAAATCCCCCAAGTTCTTTTTCGGAAAAGCCCATAAAGAATTCTCATTATACTCAAAAATATCTCTTCCTCCTCTCCATCCAAAGAAATTAGAGCAACGGTTGCCCAACATTCTCTACCAGCACACCTGACATCAAAAGTATCACACAAAGATAGCCTCGTATTTCCATTTGTGTTGTGTATGTCACTGTGATGTCACTGAGCTTTGCAGAGAACACAGGAACACTCAAATTATACGGAGGTAATTTTACTACAAGGCAGCACTGGTTATATTTTTGGAAAAGCCAGCTACATCCTTCTCAGAATGCATGAGGGTGTCAGCAGAATCTCTAAAGATGTAGGACAACCTAATCCTACGTGGCAGCACAATTTGACTTAATATTCTGAGAGCTTGGCTTCTCACTCTATGCCTCACTCTGGCCAGAAGGGGTTAAAGCAGGCTGGAAGGAGGGAGCCTTTCAGAAGGGGGCTTAAAACAACCCCTTCCCTGAAGAGCACCATTGTCTAGAGAAGACCAACAAAGCTTAGAAGACAATTATCAAAAGATGCAAACAGAAGGTGGGGAATTGATGCGCAGAACAATTAAGTGACTTGCTCAAGGTCAAACAGGCAGTCAGTGATTGAGCTGGGAACTTAACGCAGCTCTACCGATTCCCAATCCACCATCTTAATTACCCAGCCATCCTTCCTCACACCATAGCTGCTAATGTAATAAATTAAAGAGCAGTTCAAGGGAAGCAGAACACAAACCCCAGGAGAACCAGCTCTTTTTGATGGCAAACACTGTCCTGTAACTTCCAGACAAATGTTATAAAGCAGTTAGATGGAAGCTAGAAATCAGTAACTGTCCATGAATGCAAAGTGCAGGATGTGTGCAAACAAATCATTTTACAGCCAGAACTGTAGAAGTTTTGAAGCCACATTTAAGTCCATTTTTTGAATCTGAAGGTGCCTACACCTTGTGCTGGCTCTATCCATGGGGATTTGTTTTCACCTGTGAGCTTAGGCTGCGGCAAAGCAATACAGGTTAAAGAATTCTGCATTTACAAAGCCCTCCAGTGGGCGTTGGTGAGGGATGTGCTGTTTAGAGCACAGAAACGGAAATGGAATAGTTGTGGTTCATATCCAAGTCCTTAGACCATGACTGGCCAATAATTTTGATGGGGGGGGCCACACCAAGATTTTGGTAAGTGGTCAAGACCTGCACTTTCCTGTGGAGGGGCTGCAGGGTCTGGGATGGAGGCTGGGTGCAGAAGAAAGCTTGAGGTATGGGCCTGGGGTGCAGGAGAGGGTGCGGGTCTGAGAGGGAGTTTGGGTGAAGGAGGCGGTTGTGACCTGGGGCAAGGGACTGGGGAGGTGGAATGGGTTCAGGAGAGGATTCTGACCTGGGGAAGGGGGGCAGGAGGGAGCTGCGACCTGGGACAGAAGGCAAGGTGCAGAGAATGTGGGTAGTGACCTGGGAAAGGGCATTGAGGGTGGGGGTGGGGTGCCAGAGACATGTACTGGCCCAGAGGTGTTTATTTAGGCAGCTCCCAGTCAGCAGCTCAGCAGAACTCCAATGCAGGCTCCCTATCTGCTGCACATGCAGGCTGCTTAAAACAGCACATGCTCCCTTCATGTATGTCTCCCATTGGCCAGAAAGCGGGCCACATTGTCTAGACAGACCTGCCAGCTGTTTTGAGCAGCCTCAGGTTGCAGCAGTCAGAGCACCTGCCTCAGGGTCCCAGCAGGGTGGCCCATGGCTCAGATCAAAATGGCTTGGCATGCCAGATCCAGCCTGTGGGCTTTATCTTGTCCAACTCTGCCTGAGGCAGATATACCATCAGGCTGAGGAAGTGCCAAGGCATTCTGATGAATGATAAACCTCCCTGAAAGTTAAGGAAAGTATAATAATCTTTTTCCCATATCTTCACTCTACCCCTGCAATGCTGCTTTGACTCACCCCATTGCTCATATGAGCACGACGGGACATGAATCATGGGCTTATGACAGAGCATAACATTGTTTTGTGAAATAATTTGCAACAGTAGGACCGAGCAAAGCAAGGGAGGTCTAATGTGTCCCAGGGACTGAATTTTGCCTTCACTCTGACGATCAGGACCTGCCACAAAATGCTCTAAAAACTTTTTGCAATCATCTTTATTCCTACTTATTCCAGGCCAGCTTGGAACAATCACCACTCTAGAACAGTGGTGTCCAATAGAAATTCAAGGATCACCACTGTCGCCCTCCTCAAAATAAATGCCCTCCTCAAAATAAATGCCGTCTCCCCTCCCCGAGAGACAACCCCCACCCCCACCTATGCAAACTGCAGTGACTCATCAGAGCTGCCACCAGTGGAGCTGCCAGGCCAGAGCCGCGCAAGCTGAGCTGGGCCGTGGCCACCATGCCAGGGCAAGAGCTGCAGGAGGAACCACTGCTGCCATGTGCTTGTCTCCCCAAGTGGTAAGGCATGTGCAGGGAGCAGGCGGAGGGCATTCCATGTGTATCTCCCCAGACCATGCTGTCCAGTTCACCACAGCTTGGGAGTGGCGAGCATATTGGACACCCCAGCTCTAGACTCATATACTCAAAACAGTCTAAAAATCATACTCTGTGTATAACTGATAAGAGTTTAATGCTTTCCTGGGATTTGTGAATACTGGAAATTTCAATTAGTCAAGTGAAAAGCATTTAAATGTGTCAGCAGGATTTATATTTCCAACTCACGATCATCTTCTGCATTCAGTTAATGGAGCACTCACGTAATTAAAAGGAAAACTCATGTGACCAAATGCAATCCATAGAAAAAAGAATTCTACACATCACTTCAGTGAATGCTAAACGCATCCATTAGCTCACCTAATCAAGACAATATTTGCTCAGTTGAGATGAGCTACGAATCTATGAGTTCAAGAGACAGGTTAGCCTTGGGATAGTCAATAGGTAGCCCATGGGCCAAATCCAAACCACCAAACACTTTTGAATGGATCACAAAAATCTTAGCTTATTATTAGGAGTTATTTTGATTATCATTATTGTTTTCTCTGGAATTTGAGCCCTGACTACACCTGGATGAAGAAATTTGAACCTTGAAAAAAATTACTACGTCTAAGTTAGCCTATGGAACAGAAATCAAGTAAAAATCAGCATCTTTTCTGTATTGTTTTGGAGCTGTTTGAACAAATATGTTGCTTACAGTGGTTAGAATGTAGCCACATCCAACTTCTGTACTGTCAGCTGCACGTTTCTCCCACCTGCAGCGCTTCATACCTGGTGACTAACTGGAGAATTGGTAATGGTACATGGAAGAGTTCTTACTTGCTAATGGTTTCTCCAAACTAGAGCCTTTAACTATAGTTAAGCAGTCATGTAAAACTTTAAAGACTAACAAAATAGTTTATTAGGTGATGAGCTTTCGTGGGACAAACCCACTTCTTCAGATCTGGAGATAATGTTATGCTGGAAATACATGGCCGATTTTTTGTTTTGTTAAGATACAGACTAACACAGCTACATCTCTGTCGCTATAGTTAACCAGTTAACAAGCAAATATTTTCTACATTTTGATTGATCATACCACAAATATTTGTTCCAAAGCACATGAAATATAAATGTGTATGTCCTATAACAAAAGCTAGCTAACTTGAGTTAGTTGGTAGAAGTGGTTAAAAAATAAGGGGTCTTCTCCCCTGTGGAAAAGTTTTCCATTTTTCAGTGGAAACTTGAATATCAACAAATTCTGGCTGAAAAGTGAAATATTTGTTTTTGGGAGGGAGAAGGTTTTGGGTGGAGAAAGGAATCAAAAATACATATTTCTTCCACAGAAGCAGATAACATTTCATGAAAAACAGTTTTGATGGAAAGTTTGGGCCAGGTGGCAGAAAATGTTCAACCATGCCAATTAGCTGACAAATAACTTCTAACAGGCTGATCCAAAGAACAGTAAAGCCAGTATGATAGATTTCCACTGATTTCAATGTGCTTTTGAACAGGACACAGGTCACTGATTTGATGCTGGCCAAGTTTGTAAACTCTGTTTAAATCAGAAGTTTTTAAACATCTGACTGCTATTCAGGGGTCTACATGGACCAGTGACCATCTCTGAAAATTCACTCTCTGAATCTGAGATTTAAAATACAGTATCATCCTTATTTATTTGCACTGTAATATAAAACTGGATCCTCACCACACATCTGAACAGAAGTGAAGACAATATGCTGGACTATTACAAATAAAAAGAGAAACTAACAGATGCCTCCAAAGCAAATCTGAGATCCCTCCATTTGCAGTGTCCTTGAGTCAGAGCTCACTTGGATTTCGGAAAGCAACTTAGGGAGTTTTAGGTAGCTTGAAAACCATTGCGGATGCACTATCCTTGAGTTTTGGAGGAGAAATTTATGACTGACTCAAAGGCCTTCAGCAGACCAATAAACGTTACCTACAGCATGGCCCTCACCCATTGCCTTGGCATTGCATTAATAACTGAGCTTTATTGGCAGAATGAATTGTTCCAAAATTTGACCAGACTACAAAGCTCTTGCTGCAGCAGAGAGGCTGAAAGACAGGGACTAGTCAGTGCAAACAGCAGGCAGTCCACAGCAAACTATTGTTGTCCTTGGCCAGTAAAAATCCCAGGCCCCAAATTCCAAATTCAGCTGTCTAAAATTAGGTGCATAATCCAAAATCAGACACCTTAAAAATCTTACTGATTTGAAGTACAGGTTGCACCTCCTAAAACCAGCACTCTCTGGTCTGGCCACAGCCCTTGTCCAGCAGGACCAGGAATAGTCCTGAACCAGAGAGCTGGGGCAGGAGAGAAACCAACTAGCAGCCCCATGGGGGGCAGCAAGGCCAGGACCAGAGTGCCAGTGCCCCCCAGCAGCCACAAACCCAGGGCTAGCATGCTGGTTTTCCCTGCCAGCCCCAAGTGGGACCAGAGCACCAGCATTCCCTGGCAGCCCTGCAGGGACTGCAGCCAGGTTGCAGTGGTGAGCTGCAGCCGGAGAACAGAGAGCCACAGCCAGGGACCGGGGAGCATTAACCTGCCCTGGTCCCGCGAAATCCCTCCTTCGGGACCACTGAGCTCTCGAGAGTGCTGGACCAGAGAGATGTAACCAGTAGCACTGACTGCCTACAAATTCCACTGAAGACAGTATGAAGTGTAGATTCTCCGCCCTTCTGCAAACCAGCCCACTTATCTTCAGCTGCCTATCTGCAGGCAACCAAGCTTGAGAATTTCAGCCTCAGTTTTCAGAGTAGTTCCTCCATATTAATCACCCTGCAGTATGCAGCCCCACTCTTTTAGTGGCCAGAAAAACAGCAGTTAACAGCATATTTCTGTATGTGCATTTTTTCAAGTCATTTAGCTAATGAAAGTCAAATCTCAGTTGTTCAGTCAGACCACTTAGGGGAGTGAGGACTATCTCCCATCAGAAATGGCCTTTCAGAATGGAGACACATAAATCCACACAATTTAGTTCTGTTTCACATTCTCCTTTATGCATGAGGACAGAGAGTGCCCTGCTTAAACATGGTAGGGGAGCAGGGAAGAAGGAGATGGCTCAGCAGATTGAACTTCATTCCTAGTTCTGCTGTAGACGTCCTCTATAACCTTGAGATCACCAGCTCCCTCTTACACTCCCCCTCCCTGCTGCACAACATGGGAAAAATATTTCCTTTCTTTCTCTCTTCCCTCTTTGTCCTTCTATTTCACGCAAAACATCTTTGGGACAGAGAACATCGCCAAGAATGTGTTTGTACAGTGCCTAGCACAGTGGGGTAAACAGCACAATTGTGAAACTGTAACAATTACCCAAAGTTAATACCAAAACAATCTAAAATGTTTAGAAGAAAAGTGATAGGCAAACATTATTGCTGTACAGGTTGAACCTCTCTCGTATGACACCCTCGGGACCTAACCAGTGCCAAATGAGAGAATTTGCCAGACGACTGGAGGTCAATATTGTTTAGCAGCATTACCAACAATTCCACTGCTTATAGGGCTTTTAGAAGACATTTAGAGGGTAAATTAGAGCTAAATAACAGCACAGAACACTGACAGCCAGAACTGGTGGCTGTAAACAAAACTTTATGGGACCATGGGAAACTTGGTCACATCCATGTTAAGTGGTCATCCAGCTAACTAAAATCATGCCAGATTACAGATGTTGCCAGACAAAAGAGTTCTGGATTAGAGAGGCACGACCTGTAGCTAGTGATGGAACATAGCTATCTTAAGGAAAGAAACCACACAGATCATAATAGCATGCATAGGAGGTGTGGGCTTTTAAAATGTTTTCCTAGCAGGTGTTCACGGTACAGCTGTAGCTAGAAAGGGAACTGTACAAAAAAATATATATACATATATCACACCTTCTTCGTCATTCCTGCTCATGTTACTGGTAGAAACCACCTTTCCTTCCAGTCCTTCAGTTCCTATAAAGCTGTGGACATGAGAACTGGATTTCACTCTCCATTGTGCATCAACAGGACAAATTGTCAAGCTCCATAATGTATTACTGGTGATCATGCAAGGTATGCAGACAGAACACAGACTGATTTTCTAGCCTCATCCTCAACTGAGGGAAGTGGGGGAATGATCTTAGAATCCCTGATAAGATAAAAATGGAGACCCATCATATAATTTTAGAGAACCAATTTTTTGCAAAAACATTGGATGAAATCCTGTCCCCACTGAAGTCAATGTGAGAATTTGGCTACTGGCTTCACTACAGTCAGAATTTCACCCACAGTGTGGGTGACATTTGTCATAATCTGCCTTCATCGTGGCTATTCCAATTTATGGCAGTTGAGGTGATTTCTCTTTTCATTACAAGAAAGAGAGAGACAGGATTACAATGTCATTGCCATCAACAGCTTTGTGTGAATCACTGTTGCAATGGATATCTCTTTCAATTCACACTATTCTGTTTTGCCAAGATGCTTTCAGCATGTCATTCCTTCCTCATGACTAGTATGTACCTGTATATATTCATTGCAAACAAAGGCTGTATTATGTATTAATACACGCTGATGCAGTGAACACAAGGGGCAAATTCAGAGACGATAAAAACTCATGATTTTAATCACTGGCTACTACA
The DNA here is from genome assembly GCF_033958435.1 of Carettochelys insculpta. Classification (NCBI taxonomy): domain Eukaryota; kingdom Metazoa; phylum Chordata; order Testudines; family Carettochelyidae; genus Carettochelys; species Carettochelys insculpta. The sequence continues at coordinate 124,901,935 of NC_134140.1, read as the reverse complement.
AATCATTTAAATGGAAGCACAGCGGTAAAGATTGCCTCAAGTCCCTCTCCGAGATGTTCTGGTTTAAAAGCCCAGCACTGATGTTGGCGGATGTTAATTTGTCATTATCTCAGGTGCCCTTACTGACTGTTTGATGGGAAATCAATGGCTTCACAATTCAACTGCTGGCTGGAAAGAAAAAAAAATCTTTTGCCAGAAGTGTGCCCAATACATTCCATACTTAGAATGCTGATGGGTAGGGACTTCCAATTGCATTTCTCTACCTCTTTCAGCACAATGCTGCTGTTTGTTCCATCACACTAGGAGTCTAAAATCTCAGGTGCAAAGGTCCAACAAAAAGAAAATACTAAAGCAGTGTGATTCAAGACAGCATTAATTTACATGGAAGTTTCAAAGAAAATTCAGCTGATCACAGGGTTCTGTTCTTACACACACTAAAACACACCTGATCTGCAGCTGTTCATCTCCATCTTAAACCACAAATGCTTTCAGAGGTCCGTGCAGAGACTACTTATTTGTTTCACATTACACTATGTAGAAGAATCAAAGAATTACAACTGCTACATTGAAAAAGTCTCCCTCAGCAACCAAAGTAATTGTTGTACCTTTGCTTACAAAGCAGATCAACAACCTTCTGCAGAATAAGATAGCTCATGTCATAGAAATTGCACAGCATTTCACAAGAATTTCACTATGTGTTTTAGAAGGTTAACTGTACAGGGCCAAATTCTGAAGCCCTGAGTACACAAGTCCAAGTCATTGGGAGTTTCATAAGTATTTCCTCCATCAAGTCCCTTCTTAAAAGTCATCTGCCAGAATAGAGAGAGAAACAAAAGCAAATGGTAAGTGGTGATCACTGCTGATTGGATAAGAATGGTGCACACCACTAACTAGTGTGCAGTAAAACATACTGACATTTTTGTTACCCTGTTCATCACTTCTGTTTGTTTCTATCACTCACCTGTTAACGTCTTGCTATTAAGGCTGTAATTTACTTTGGACATGGACTGACGTTTCCTGTGTGTTTGTAAAAACCAGGGCATGATGGACTCCAGCCTGGCTGGCCTGTAGGATCTGCAGCAGTCTAAATGATTATTAATAACATTTGAAGGCAGAATGTGTCTCAGATTGAAAACCATATATATTTTTGACAGCTACATTGCATTTTTGTTACCAAGGATGACTAGCCATCTGCAGGGAGATATTACATAAAAACGTGTGTGTGTAAAAGTACATCAAAAGAAGGCCATAAGACTGACTCACCTGCACTTGATAAGTAACTCCCTTCTTTTACTATATTAGTACATACATCTGCCTACCTCTATAATAAGTGTGTCTTCTGGAATACTCAACCAGTACCACTTTATCAGCTGCCAGTGATTGCTCCATACAGCAATCACTACTTCATATTCCTCATCAAATCAATGAATTAAGAAAAAAGGAACTTGAAGAAAATATTAACCATGTTTGACTTAAAAAATGTTCAGCTAATTAGTTAAATTTGAACCCCATCTTCCCACTGAATATTTATTACCTTACAGTGCCAGGCTTGTCTGAATAGTTGCACAAACACTGCTATGATGGCCAGTGGGGAAATAGGATTTCATATACATCACACTCACTATCTTTGAATTTGGGATCTTAGAATTCCAGCTATAGGTTGCCAAGTGTAGCCTTACCATAGGCGAGACACTCTACTCAACACTAATTGCAGGCTTTCCACACCACTGTACCTTGATCAAAGCCAAAAGGTTTGAAGACTGAAGAACAATTGGGGGCTCTCATTTTTACTTTCTCATCCTTGACCTGAAGCAGTTTATGCCTCACCAATTCATGTAATGCATCAGTCTCCCCAGTTCAATGACGAGCATGCATTTAGGGCATCATTAAACTGCTCCAAGGTTTTAAATGTCTTTAAAAAGCTCAGCTGGGGCTCAGATGAGTTAGAGATTTGACACTTTTGTTTTGAAATGGAGAAGAGCATTTTTCTCCCTTTGCCATTCAGAAACTGGAAGAAATCTAGAGTGCTGTCTCCTTCTATTAAGTCTTCATACCAGCCATGTGTAGATCTGAAAGTACAGGTTGAACATCTCTGATCCAGCACCCTTGGGACCTGACTGGTGCTGGATGAGAGAACTTGCCGGACCACAGGAGGTCATGTTGTCTTGAGGCATTACTAACACTTCCACTGCTTACTGGGCTCTTAGAACACCTACAGGGGTAAGTTACAGCTAAATAACAGCACAGAACACCGAGAGACAGCACTGGTGGCTGTAAACAAACTAAGGGACCATGGGAAACTTGGCCACACCCAGGATAAGTGATCATCCAGCTAGCTAAATTCATGGCAGATTACAGATGCTGCTGGACAAGAGAGTTCCAAATTCAACCTGTAAGTCATAAACTGGAGACAGAGAAAGAGGGTGCGTTTTATCTGGATTGTGGACCACATGGTGCTGCAATCTCTTGAAGAAACATTCTCATGGGACATAAGAGCAGCTCTCTTCTCTAGAAATATTTGGATCACAGCCAGTAGGCAGGCCACTTGCAACCTGTACTTTTTTTCCAAAGATAACCAGATCGCAGGGGAAGCTGCTAACAGACCTCTCTCCCTCACCAGTACTCTTCCCTCTGACAGACTGCCTTATCCTTCCTGATCAGCTTTGCTTTGTTCCATGACAGTTCTCTCTATCTCAGGTGACGCACTTCCACCTGATGCACAGTGGTCTCCGAAGAGTGCTAGATACACTTAATAAGAGGAAAACTTTGGCTCTGTTTTCTGATTCAAGGCTTTTGACTGAACACGTTCAACGACAGTGCGGCTTTTTTGAATGGGGGATCCTTTCTCCTCCACCCAGGACGGATTCTGCAGAGGTGCCACTACTGTATAATAAATAGGAGTGCTGACAATGTATAGTAAAGCCTGGGTCATGCCATTACAAAGCAGAGACAGCAATCTCAGGTAAGTGCTACAACGGTGAACTGTATTTTGCTATATTGTATTAGGAAAGAATGAGGCTAATCTTCCACTAAAATTGATCCTCATGTAAACATACAGAACAGGTGATGTAAAGAAGTCCTATCAATTGTGGCATTAGACAGCCACCTGTTATTTCCCACAGAATCCAACTTAAGAGGTGGTTTCATAATGCTTTTGCCATCGACTAACCCAGAGGCTTTTTCCTCAATAGCTTTCTGCCTGAAGAGTTAATGTGTAGTTTAGCATGCAAAGATAGTGGCGCCTCTCCAAGTGCAAACAGAACTTACCTTCCCTTTCCATATCATTGGAGTTCAGATAGTAGTAGTTTAGAAACTACGCCCTCAGCAGGACATTTTAATCAAGACATGGCCTAATTCTATGTAAATGTCAGGCTACTGATCCATTGAAAATATCCGCATGTTATTCACGGGGTTACGGTTACACTGGAGAGTTTTGCCAACAAAACTAACAGAATGTCCACATACAAAATGCATTTTGTTGACAGTTTGTCAACAGAACTCAGCACTTTCACTGGCAGCATTCTCTCTCTCTCTCAGCCATGAGGCATAACGCTGCTGTCAGCAAATTCTCTAGACAAAAAAAGGCTGTGTGGATGCTCTGGGGAGCACTTCTCTCAACAGACAGGGAGTCCAGAACAATGGGCAGCCCTGTCTGCTGTGCTTCCAGGTGCCTCTTTTGTCGAGAGAGCAACCAGGCAGTCCAGCCGCTTGGCCGACAGAACAGAGCGCTCTCCCAATTGGCCTTTGTGTGTGGCTGCGATCTGTCAACAGAAGTTTTGTCAGGAAATCTCTTCTGACAGCGACTTCTGTCGACAGAGCCCTGTAGTGTAGCCATAGCCAAAGTGCCCCATTTTTGCTGATGTCAAATTGACAAACCCCAGTATGTCACCATTTAACCAGCTCCCTTAAGGGTCTCTGAGGATGGGATGAAAGGATTACATAAGGTGTTTGGGTTTTTTTTGTTATTGTTGGGGAGTGGGGGTTATTTAAGGATTCACAGTGGAGGTAAAAGCCTGGGAGAGCAGTTAGGTTTTCTTCCTGATAGTACACAAGCTTGGTTTGTTCCACTATTAGGAAATCTGACTATTCCATTGTCACAAGTGGGAATTCATGTTTTCTGACTGCTTATAGTCAAAACACACTATGAACTTTCAGAGTGTGTCCTGACCTCAGCTTTAGCGGAGAGACACCACTGTGAGCAACTGTAAGGGGCAATTCAGGGTCTGTGCTCCTTCAGTTCAAACACTCCTTGGGCAATTGCCTCATGAAAGGTTACACATTTCCACTTGCAAAAATCAGATCAAATCATCCTGCTCATGTGGTGAGCAATAGCCAGAGCGTACAGCTAAAAGGGTGAAAGGTTATGGCTTTACCAGCAAAACTGCATAAATTTCATTCTATTAGATAGCAGCTTTGTACTTTTTAGCAGAGTTAAGTAGCATACATAGATTGGTGGTGAGAGTTAAGGCTCAGAGGGGTCTCTGTGTTAGTCTAACTTTAAAAACACAAGCAGTCCGGGGCACCTTAGAGACTCACATTTATTAGGTCATGAGCTTTTGTGGATAAGACCCAGTTCATCAGATGAGCTGGAGCGGAAATTTCAGAATCCAGGGTATACACAGAAACAAAAAACACAGAAGACATTTCCTGACAATTGTAGGACCAATTGTAATGGAGCAAATTAAGTCACGTGTGATATGCCTCATTCATAGCATGTAATGTAGAACTGCAAATGTCAAAAACAGGGAATTGCCTTTGTAATGCATTAACCAGTTACGATCTTTATTCAAGCCTAAGTGCAGAGTGTTTGATTTGTACAAGAACCCCAGTTCAGATGTCTCCCTCCATTATCAGGTAATAAAATCTGGCTACTTTTAAATCCGTTATTGAATGTCCAGAGAGGTTAAAATGTTCCCCAACAAGTTCACATATTTTACCATCCCTGATGTCTGATTGGCACAGAGACTGTCTAGTCTGGCCAGTGTACATGGCAGAGGAGCACTGCTGGCATGTATCATGTTAGTTGATGTGCAGATATATGAGTACCTAATGGTGTGGCTAACGTGGTTAGGTCCAGTGATGGTGTTGTTTGTATAGATATGTGGACAGTTGGCAACGGGGTTTGTTTCAGGGATAGGTTCTTGGGTTAGTGTTTGCGGTGTGGTATGTGGCTGCTGGAGAGTATTCACTTCAGGTTGGGGGCTGTCCATAGGAGAGGACTGGCCTGTCTCCCAAGGTCTGTGAGAGTGAGGGATCGTTTTCCAGGATAAGCCGCAGATTGAGAATGATGCTCTGGAGGGGTTTAAGCTGGGGGCTTTAGATGATAACCAGTGGTGTTTTGTTATCCTCTTTGTTGGGCCTGTCTTGAAGCAGGTGATTTCTAGGTACTTGTCTGGCCCCATTAATCTGGTTCCTTACTTCTGCAAGTGGGTGTTTAACTTTTAAGACTGCTTGGTAAGGATCTTGCTGGTTTTGGTCTGTCAGAAGAATTGGAGCAGGTCTAGTCGTATTTTAAGGCCTGGCTGTTGAGACTGCATCATGTCATGTGTCCTGGATGGAAGTTAGAGGCATGTAGGTAAGGAGTGCAGTCAGCAGGTTTCCAGTATTGGGAGGAAACAAAGATTTCTTCCTGAAAATTATTCTAAGTGGATTTGCAAAGAAAGAATAAACCTAAAGCTTCTATTCAGAACTGGAACAGAATCCAAACCCCTTTTTCAGGTTCTAATGAAAGTTTGTTAACTTTCAGTTTCTTCAATGCATTTTGTGACTCTGCACATCTTGGTTTGACAAACAAACTTGGACAGATGCCAAAATTTTGAGTCAGATTAATTATTTGGGGCCTGATTTTACTACCCTCTTTCATGTTCAACAGCATCTTATGTCACAAGTAGCTTATTGAAATCCAGGCCCTGCTCAAAATGACCAAGTTCTACAAAACTCATTAGATTTCTTACAAGATTAGGACATTAGGGCGGTAGCATAACCATACTCAATGAACTTAACCTAATGAATCAGCGAAACTCACTCCATGCCTCCAGAGTCACATGTCATCCAACTGGACTGCATTGCCTGCCATTTTTATAGTTTGGAGGTCTTGGAGTTCCTTACATTAGATCTCAGAAAACACCATTGGTATAGGTGTATTTCCTATGCCAGACACATGTAAATCAGCATGGATGGAGTATGCCCCTGGAGCCACTCAAGGATTGAGGAAAGGTTAAAAAAAGGAGGTGAGTGAATTGTCTCAAATGAAGTTACAGAGAACCACAGATTAATCAGAACATATCATGTCCACATCATGCTAATGCTGCATCGGTCCGCAGTGATGACAGTCACAATTAAAATATCACAATACACCCATGTTGAAAAATCCTACAGCATTTAGTAACAATGAAAGGATTCTATAGTAATACTGCAGACCTCAAGCATTCAAATATCAGGATTTGGGAAGAGGAGGCTACTCATAAAATTTGGGTTTTTTGTTTTTTCCTCCCAATCTTGGCAATTTTAAACCAGACATAGTACTCTCTTATTTGCCTTCTAATTTTTAGGTCTTTAAGGCATGATTATGTTTTTCAACTTTCCTTCATACCATGAGGACTAGCAACTTACTTTTAAAAAATAAATACATAAATAAATAAAAAGAAAGCAGAGCTTCTCATCCTACAGAATGACTCCAGGAGCTGGAGTTTTAAAGGGTCACCAAATATCTCAAATTACAACATAATTACTATAGTTTTATAAAATTTTATTTATAGAAAATAAAAATGCTGTCATAGAAATGACCTTTATGACTTCTAGCTAGTTGTAAACAGACAATGAGATCCTTCTTTCTAAAATTTTTAAAACCATTCCATAGAAGGCCTATAGTTCTTTATTAAAGTCTGTTGGAATTTGCCCTATGCCAAGGCATCATGCTGTAATTAACTCGTGGCACTCTCTCATGAAGTTGTTCTAGTTTCTGTAACAGTGTTCTGTAGCTGGCCACCCTGTAAGAACTACAGGTGCATGTAATTAAAAATCTTCCACATAGAGACACGTGATTTAGACCAACTTTGCAAGTGTATTTACAGGTGTGCAAAGCCTCATGTGCTGTTACTCAGGTATGTCACAGCAGTTATTTGAAGTAAAGGTTCACATTCATTTCAAATTGCCTCTAGTGCACATTATTGTATCATCATTCTAAACCTACATGTTTACACCTTGGTTTGGAATTTGACGTTCTGCATGAACCTTTGTTGATTTTGCTTTGTTCTTCATGGAATTAGCTGGGAGACACAATTAATATTTATGGAACATGTCTATTTGGAATAGATCCATGCACTCAACTATTTTTCATCACTATCATGGGCAAAATCAACCCCTTGCCAGGAAGTAAAATTGCATAATATGGATGCAAAGGATATGGCTTTAAAGGTGTAGCATAGACAGAGGTATTAAATTGATTCCACACAGATTTTTGGTTGTTTTACCAAAACAATATCTGTGGTGCCCTTTTTATATTCCTAAGTAATAAATAATGTGTTTTAGTCTAAAAATGGGCCACATATCAGAGCACAAAATAAGTTATTAGAGAAAAAGTAGGGCAAAACAAGTTAGCTTTATAACGACTGGATAGAGAAAAACACAATCATGAAAACAAATGAAGCAGCGCAAACAGGAAAAAAACCAAGACAAATTTCAGCCCAAGTTTCAGTTCTTTCTAACTAGATTTATGAGGATTGCTCCTTAAAAAAAAATCCCCCTTCTGTCTTGCATCTGCATATCCTGAAACAAAGCAAAATAAAGAGAAATCAAAAGCTCTGCTACTTCTCTTTTGCTTTTGGACTTCCCTTCTCCCCTCACTAGGAGAAGGCCTGATCAAACAGCGTTCTTTGATGGCAAATACTTGTTTATTTCAATGCCTTTTTTGTAAAAGAAGAGGAGCTGGAACTCAACCAGCTCGTCGTCCTCACCCCCAGCCAATCCCATGGTTGTGGAGGTGCCGGTACTCAGTACCAGCACCAAAAAAGGCACTGGTTTATTTACAGAACATGCAACTGTTACAGGCTTATTAATTTCTTAACTGGCAGCACTGTACTGTGAGTTGTTCACAGAAAAAGACAGCAAACACACATAGGTGCTGGTGGCTGCACTTTGTATGAAGTGAGAGCCTGAGGGACAAAGTCTGCTCTCAAATAAACACAAACCCAGAGTAACTCCATTCAGTTCTATGACACCACTGTACATTTATGCTGGTCTGAGTATAAGAGGCTGCCCTATGAATTTGCTTACACTTGCTGTTTGAACTGCAGGATTATCCTAGAATCAAAGAATTCTACAACTGGAAGGGGCCTCGAGAGGTCATCAAATCCAGTCCCCTGCCCTCATGGCAGAACCAAGCACCATCCAAATCATCCCGGACAGATGCCTATCCAACCCTGCTCTTAAACGTCACTGATGATGGAAAATTCACTACCTCCCCAGGCAATTTATTCCAGTGTTAGCCACCCTGACAGTTAGAAGTATTTCCTAATGTCCATTGTTGCATTTGTTTGTGTCACCAAAGGCAGTACCACTTTTTAAAGGAACACATGGCATTAGTCAGCCTGGAAGAAAGCCTGCTACAGACACGTCCAAGACCTCTACTTTGTCACTTCCCAGAAGTCTATATATATTTTTGCATTGCCAACCTCATCAAGGTGAAAGTAATGAGACTTTGGGCATAGGATGATCAATTTCAAGACTAACCCTCTTGCTCAATGGCTCAGCCCTCATGGACTTCATCACAGAAAAGTAATCCAGGAGTCACAGGGTTCTGCCTACGAAGATAATATTAGATGGGAAAAAAAGTACTGTTCATAACAAGATTATTCAGTGACAAGACTGATTGCACAGATAAGGTAGGCTGATCAAAAATAGGCCGATATTTTCATATGGAGGTCTTATTTTGGGGAAATATATTGATGCAGAAAAACCTAAAAGAAAATAAATAGGGTAAAATATGATTTATGATAGGTGAATGGTACTACAGGTTGAACCTGCCTGGTCTGGCACACCCAGGACCTGACTGGTCCCAAACAATGTCATTTACCAAAGCACAGGAGATCCCTGGCTGCAAGCCCACCACAGTGATCCTACTGCCATAGAGTGTCCTGGTCAAAAACCTCAGTGGAATCCTGTCAGAGAGAAATGGGCAGTCCCATTGCAATCAAAACATTTTAAAAAATTGCCTTGATTTCAGCAGAGTTCGGCCCAGGAAGAAAAAAGGTCTAGTCTTGGCAAAATGTCTCATTTCGCCATTTGCAAAACATCCTGACTTGTCATTGTGAAATGACTTTTCAGAGGGTTTGTATTGTTATGCTGTGCATATGTTACTGTTAGCGTAATACAAAATTAAGTCAAAACCAAACAAACATTAATTTTAACGAAACAAACCATCTGATCAACCTAAAAAAACCTCCTTTTCCAGCAATGTATTTCATGGAGCATTTCAGAATTTTCAGGAATTAGCTGTTCCCTAAGAATACTTGACTCAGCAATGCCTTTTCATTGCACTTTTCCTCCTCTCCTGCTTCTCTGCTCCCAATGAATTTTAGGACACCAATTGGAACAGAATGAGCAACTTGAGCAAAGGAGTCATGACCAAAGAAAAGTGCAGTTAGTGGCCAGAACATAGGAGTCAACACCAGGAACTCCAGCCCAGACACAGCTGATTTGTGCTTTGCTATCACCATCTGATGCCCAATTTGCAAGAAAGAAACAAAACAGACGTGATGCTGTAGGCAACATGCTTTGTAAACTGCTCTGAAGATGAGAAGTTCTAGGCAATGTCACTACAACCATATCTGCAGTAAGTATATCCTGTTGCAAGCAGATTCTGTCACTGCTGGGAACATCAACACCCTCACTACACATATGCTATACTGCTAGTATCAGGACCAAGGATTAGTGTGAGGAGAGACAGAATAATGCACTTAGTTGACACTCCCAAATGTTTAAATTAACCCCCTGTGTTAAGGAATGCATGTGGTAGAGAAATGTCTGAGGAGGTAGGCATTCATCAAAGACTCAAAAAAAAAAATGTTCAGCTTTCTTCCTCCTCTTTCCTAGAGTTTTAGGAGGAATGACACCCCTCTACATCAAAAACAAATGCTTTAGTGCAGAAAAATATTTGGATAGGCTTTTCTGAGTGAAACAGATCAGTGTTGTATAAATCACTCTCTGTGAACAGTGCTGTTCTTGAAGGTAAAGCGTCATTATTGTCGCATTCAGGGGAAAGAAATATAAACCCTCAGTGGCACTGCCCCTAGGGCGGCCGCTGCACCCCAAGCTTGAAGCAATACCAACACTCATCAAATACCTGATTTCCCTCAGCAGCACCCCCACTATAAAAATTTTCCCTGCACCTAACTTCCCTCCAAGCCACACAACCAGACAGCCACACACCTTCCTGTTAAGTGCCCTCACACTGCCTATTAAGCCATGCACAGGCCCTCAAAATTGCAGTGAGGACAGGTGCCTCTGCCTGCCACTCTAGTCCAGAGCTGCCGCAGCCAGGCAGGGTGAGGAGGAGGAAGGTGTCTCTACCTACCAGCTCCAGCGTGGACCTGCCACAGCCAGGGTAGGTGCCTCTGCCTGCTGGCCCCAGCAAAAAGTTACCTCAGACTTGCCCTGGCTGGGGACAGGTGCTCATCCCCTGGCTGCGGAGGAGCCTTTCACCTGGCCCCGAGTTGCTACTGGGGGGGTGGGGCTGGGGGAGAATCCTCTATCCACAGGGCAACTACACCCCGAGCCTGTCATCCTTAGCCCCATCTCAGAGCCAGCACCCCCAGCCAGAGCGTCCTCCACACCCCAGCCCCTCAGCGCCATCCCCTGCCACGCACTGCTCACATGCAGGATGGCTTCTGTTATGTGATGCATCACCTCCATACAGGTGCAAACAACAAGTCATTCTGCGCATGGACACAGAAAATCAGAGGGAACGCAGGTCAGTGCTCCATAAACCCTTCTCCCTTAGCAGAACGCTTCTGTGGCAGAACAAGCTGCACTGTCTTGTCCAACTCCAGGTCCTCTCATGGCAACAGGAGTTTTCCTATTGATTTAAGTGGCACACAGGATTTGGACCCTTAGGAATTAATTCACCATCACTAGCCACGTCTTCAAAATCAATCACTCTGCAACCATTTTTTCTAGAGTGCTAACACAGCTCTCCTACCGGATTATCCATCGACAATCAATTCAGAACACCGTTAATGCCGTTTGATGGGCAAAAGATCAATTTTCAGAGAGCTTATAAATAATGCATCCCAATGCACTACTAAACTCAACAACAGAGTGCGAGGAACAGGCAAATTCTGCTGTTGACTCGGTCTGAAGTCAGGGGCTTTGCTCTATTTACACTTGCATCGATGTGCAGACCCCACCGGCAAGGGGCCAGAGGGAGCAGTTGCCTTGGGCCCCTTTGAAATGCTGAGGCAGTTCTGCTCCTCTGCTCCGAGTGGCTGAGAGAGAGGGGGGCCAGCACCTCGGCCTGAGCAGTGCTAAAGGCTGACTGCCATATGCCCTGCTCCTTCTGCCCTTGGCCCCACCCCTTCCAGGGCACAGAGCTGGGTCCTTTCACCCTCCTTGCCCTGGGGCCCACAGTGACTGTTGGCTTAGCTATCAATGAGAGCAGCACTTGGCCCTTGGTATTCACTCAGGCTGTTACCTATCTCTACTTCCATATGTATTTGTCTCTCAGTTGCTGCTACATTGCAGCTTCATCACAAGTTCAGTTTTCCTCTCCTATTCTGCCACAAGAGCAAGAGAACAGGTGAACGTTTCCTATTACGTAGGGAATTGAATCTATAGGGTAGGTTAGACCACATGACCCTCACTTTGCCAACAGGAACCTTCAGCGTTTGCTAACAACAATAGCTACTAGCAAGTGAGAAGAGGGTTTCAGCCTGGGGCACAACAATTTCTCAACACAATCCCCAACTTCTCTGCCAGTCTATATCCACCACCCTCTAGTGTAGCTGAATGTGAGACACATTCCCAGCCAGCCAACCAGCCACTCCCCACTAGCCATTAGTACTGCACTTGTAACTGCCCACAGGCAGACCTGAACCTGGGATTTTAGGAGCTTAATGCAGGTGCCTCTACTGCTTAAGCTAAAGACACATATAAAGTAACCCCTAAGCACATAGATGCCGACTCCATGGGCATTCCAGGGCTGGAGCACCCAATGGGAACAATGGGTGATGAGCACCCATTGAGCTTATCTGCTCGCGTGCTCTCACACACACACCCACACCCACACACTGCCCTGTGCTTACCACCTCCTCCCACTCCCTCCCTGCACTTGTGAAGCACCACATACGGCTGTTTCACAGTGCTCAAACTCTGGTAGGCAGTGGGAGGTGCAGGGATGGGGAACCCTCTGGGGAGGAGTTGGGGAAGAGGTGGGCAGCAGCAGAGATGGAGGTTTGGGAAAGGGGCAGAGAGTACAGGCAGGACCTCCTCAGGAGTGAGTGTCAGGCAATCCCAGGCAAAATGGGACGTCAGCACCTTTGCTTTAGCATATATATGGACACAGACATCTGTGAAAGGCGTATAAAGCCGAGGAAATCATTCGTAGGGAATGACAGATTTGAGATATTGAGTTTGTTTTTGTTCAGAAATGATCCATAAATAGTTTATGTATCTGAAGATATTCATGGTTCAGTGAGTAATTTCTAGGGTTTGTCCTTGCTCTGCAAATTGTTCATGAGCAGTTTGTTGTGGGTATGCAACATTTTAAGTTGAAGACATTTTAAATTGGTTAGTTTATGGAGCGTGTAGTATTGGTGTGAGCAGTGATGGCACAGTGGCTGGAGTGGAGAAGGATATAATGACAGCCGTGTTCCCTGTAACCTGAGCACTTGGGTGGCAGGAAAGATTCAAATGCCACCCAGTGGATTAGTAGAGAGCCCACAGCTGCCCCCAGCCAGTGGTTCTACTGGCGGGGCACATCCGCTCACATATTGGTGCACATAAAATTTATTCTGCACATGGATGGAAAAAAATTAGAGGGAACATTGTATGCCAGGACTGGAATTTATAGCAAATGCATAATGGGAAAGAGCCAGAAGGCAAGCAGACTTGTGACAACTAGGGACTGAAGATATGAAGCAGAAAAATTATCTGTCAAGGGTTGAATTAAATTAATTTCTTCATGTGAGACTTGAGTGCTCATTAGGCAGCTGTGACGAATATAATCAATGGTATTGTCTCTGCTCCTCCACTGCATGAGTGTAACAGAAAACCAGATTTCTTGTGCAAATATTTGTGTGCAAACTCAAAATTCCCCAGTGACTAAAGTGACCCAGTAACTCATTCACTGCACAATTCATAGAAAAGCATCACAAAAGGGGAAAGTGCACACAGAACTCTTTCCTATCCAAGCCAGTGTTCCTGATGAATTCCAAAGTTGGTATGTGCTGGGTGAAACCTTTTGACAGGGTAAATTAAAACCTTGGCAAAATTAAGTGAGACCACATCCTTCACTTAAGACAGCTGTAAAACACTGAAGAGGTCACACCTAAGATGAGGGCAAATAGAGAGTCTGCCCAGCAACTAGCAATGCGGGGACAGGCTTCCACTGACTATTGTGCCCAGGTGGGTGGGCGAACAGGTGCACGGGGATAAAAAAAGAGACAGACAAAACAGAAGAGCAACAGTCAGAGATAAAAGGCAAGAAAGCCAAGCAGCAGCCTGTGGGCCTTGTGTACCATCTCAGTGCTACATGCTGGGAGAAGGCTGATCTAGTGATCTCTGCTCAGGACACTTCTATACTTACTGCAGGTTTAACGCACCGCGATCAGTCCAGCAGAGTTCAATTTTGCCACGTCAGTTTCTTTGCCCAACTATACTTCCACACCAATAAATGGTATGTTGCATGACTCTCAAGACCACCATCTCATAATAAAGAGCTATTGAGACTCCATCTTTATTTCTTCCAAACCCCACTTTTAATCATTACTTGACTTTGATTCACAAAAGTGGTTCAACCTAAAAATTGTCAGGGTTACTCATAGTCGATGAAGAATTCTACCAAGTATGAAGAAAATTATTCAGCCCATAATCTGCTTTTGAGTTACAGGACAATGGCATCAGCTAATTTAAAACAACTAATAATATTTGTTACTGTTTTGTTTAGCGCACCTGACTGAATTTCCGCTTTCTACTTCGGGAAGAGGCCTCAATCTGCCTCAAGGTATTTTTCAATCAGTTTTTACTTTTGTAGTTCAAGGTGATGTTTTCAATCCAGTTTTTAATCAGATTAGGGTTAGGTTTTGTGGCCGGAGACCAAATATGATCTTGCCTTTAGGTTCATGTTTGACAAGGCTAAAACTTCCAAGTTTTTGTCTTCAATTTGCAGAAATCTCATTATTACAGCTATTCTTGTGAAACTATTCACACTCAGCAGAATTCGGTGAGGATATCTGGGCAGAGCATCAACTTTCATAAATTAGACTGTAGGGGTGACATGCCATTTTACACCAAAAAATTATCTCACCCAGAGTTGCTGGATTATGACTATGCATGAACTATATCAGAAAACAGGTTCCTACTCAGTCAGAACCAATAACACACTATTGAATTATATAAATTCAAATCCAGCCAACAAATTTGCAGGGGCTCAGAGCTGAGGTGTTGATCTTGGGGCATAATTATCTGTTGTACACCATGCCCCCGACCAAGGCATCTAGTTTGGAAATAATGGAGCACCTTACCAAAATTGTTTGGAACAGCTCTTTTCAAGCAGCATGATACACAGGGGGAATACATTTGATGAGATGAAAGCGAAGTGGAGGGAAGATCAGAGATAAAAACTTCTTAAAAACCTTGGCCATCTTGTTCCTCCACTTTTTTTTATAAACATGCCATGCTTAGAACACCAGCTTTTGAAAAGCCTAGAACCACAACTCAGTAAGCTTGTGCTGCAGCCAAAATTAGTACAACTTCCCCTATCTAAAAATCTGATTTATAACAGAGCTCTTCTCACAGTGTGGCAATCAAGACTGAGACAAAGTCAGACTGAGTCTGATTTTACAGAAGGAAAACAGAATGCAGCAGAGGTAAAAGTAAGCCAGCACAGCAAGGGATGCCATACTGGCAAGAAAGTCGTCGGCAAAATCCAGTACACTAGACCAGCAATTTATAGCCAATACAGCACAGGGCAAAAACATAGGGTGACCATATTTCCCTATGATGAAAATGGGACACCTGGTAAAATTGTTCACATTCAAGCAAGTTCAATGGCAATCAATCAATCAATCAGAACTATGTGGTACTCTCCCCCAACCAGGGCCAATGATGTGGGGGCGAGCATGATTTGACCTTGACCTCAAGCTCGAAGGGGGTCTCAGACTTAGACCCTTGTTAATTGTTTGGCATTTGAAAAGCATTTGTTAAATACAAAAAGTATTCCAGTTCTGTCTCACTCTTTTTGGAACCATGTTTTATTTTCACGTATCTCTGTTTAAAATTGGTATTATGATGAGGCTCCTCAAAAGCCGGGAGTGGCCCAGGCCTCTCTGGACCTGTGAGAGGCCCTGTTCCCAACATGCTTTAAAAGCTCCAGGTCTCAGTGGGGAAGAGGGGCCAGGAGGGGGCTCAGGTACAGGTGTAGTGTGACTTCTGTTTGGGGCAGGGCCCAGCAGGCTCAAGTTCACTCCATGGGGCAGCACCATGGAAAGCAGAGCCACCTCCAGCCCATTCGTGCCCACAGCCACCCAGCTTGGCTTTGCTGAGGTGTGTTTGGGGGCGGCTCAGCTCAAAAAGCTTGAAACCAGCTCGGGGTGTGGGACGAGGAGTGGCCAGGGGCTGTGTGAGGGCTGGAGCTAGCTAGGGGATGTGTGCCAGCAGCTCTGGTTTCAGGAAAGGATAGCTAGGTGCTGGATACGTGTAGGCAGCTAGCTCGGGGGCAGGCAGAGGATAGTTTGGGACTATATGTGGCCAGGGTGCAGGGAGTGGGTAACTGGGGGCTGGGGCAGCTCATGGTGCAGGAAAGGGGTAGCTAGGGGCTGGGTGCAGGTAGACACAGCTAGAGATTGTGTGTGGGCAGGGCATAGCTCAGGTGGCAGGGACAGGGTGTGTACCAAGAGGGGTCCCCTGCAGCTCCTGCTCTCTGAGGGCTCTGCCAGCTATGGAGCTGGGCCCCCTACCCCTTCAGCTCTTATTGGCTATGTGAGAAAAGGGGGCTGAGAGCTGGCCAGAGGCAGGGGGAGAGGAGGAGTGGGTCTGTCCCTGGGACTGTGCTGCACTTTTAGTTCAGGTTGCGGGGGGAGGCACACAGGGGTCACCAGGGCTCAGGCATTCTGTCCTGCAGCTCCTGGCTTCATTGGCAGGAGAGGTGGGAACAGCAGGGATCAGGGCTTCGGCCTAGGGGGAGGAGCATGCTAGGGACTGGGGGTCCAGCCTGAGGGGTGGGGAGGAATGGTGTACTGGGGAGCAGGATTTCAGCATGTGGGACGGGCACACTGAGGATGGGGGCTTCAGCCCTCAGTTCCTGTCCTCAGCCCTGTGGGGTCACCACCTAGGGCATTCAGCTCCACAGCGCCCAGCTTCAGTGGGGGTTACGGGAGGCCCAGGGATCAAGGCTTCCGCACCACAGCCTGAAAGAGCTGGAAGACTCTACCCCCACACTGAGAAATGCTGCTTTAGGCTGCACACGGGAAGGGGTGACCCCCCCCCCCCACCTCTAACAACACAGGCTCCCTCTCCACCGCCTGGCTTCGTGTGTGTGTCTGCAGCTGAGCCCTGCCTGATAGCGCCGCCTGCTGGCCGCAGCTTGCCCAGCAGTCTCCTGTCGGCTACAACATGCAGGTGCCCAAGCAGGGGAGCGCTGGAGCTGAAAACACAGGACAATTGGCATTTAAGAAAACAAGTGGGGACAGTTGCATTAAATACGGGACTGGCCCTGCCAAAACAGGACAGGTGATCACCCTGCAAAAACACTGTACTGCCCCCGACCCCTCCGCAGAGGGGCCTCTCCTCCACTCCCTCTGTACAGCAGCAGCCCCACAGTCAGTGCTGCGGTGGAGCTGGAAGTGGTCTGGCAGCCAGAGTAGCTGCTGGCATTCTGCTCCTTTCCCCCTGCCCCTCTTAGCAGAACCCCCTCCCACAGCGGCGTGCTCTGGCAGGGTGTGATGGAGTGGGTATTCGTGTGGCTCACAGAGGGTGTGGGGCTCTTGCGGAGGGAAACCTTGGAGACCAGGTGACACCTCTGGACTGCTGACAAAGGGGGAGATGGAGCCTGAGGGGTTTGAATTGGAACTGGGAGCTGGAAAGCAGTTAGTCTGGGCTGGGAGAGACAGAGACAAAGGAGGGGGCAAGGCCCCCGTCTCTGGGAGCCCCTCAGGGCCTCCTCTTCCCAGCATGGATTGGACTGGCTGTCTCTGCCGGCTGCACTGACTCTCTGTACAACGCTATGCTCTGGTGGCTAATAAACCCGCTGCTCTCCTGCTGAGTGAGAGTCGCTCCTGCCTGCGGACGGGGTGCAGAGCTTGGGGGCCCCTGAACCCCATCACGCAGG
Organism: Carettochelys insculpta; assembly: GCF_033958435.1. Taxonomy (NCBI): domain Eukaryota; kingdom Metazoa; phylum Chordata; order Testudines; family Carettochelyidae; genus Carettochelys; species Carettochelys insculpta. Next base: position 124,884,393 of record NC_134140.1, on the reverse strand, counting down.
GCAGCTGCTGTACAGAACCGGGGGGAGGTAGCTCCACAGAGGGCCCAGCAGGCAGGGCTAGAGCTTTTGCACCCTTCCCTGCTGGCAGGGGCAGAGTGGGGAAAGCAGCACAACTGCTGGCAGCTCCTGAGGGTGGGGCTGAGTTACATGGGGCGGGGGAGTGTCATGTGCCCCCTTTATCTAGTGTCTCACCCCACTGGGGGAAAAATAATTTTCTTTTCACTCCTGGGGTGCAGACTCAATATAAATAAGTCAAATTCCAGGCTCCAAATGTTTTAGCTCGTTACTTTCCAATCCATATGCCTCTGAATAAATTAAAATCAATGAACAAAACAATTTATATTCTGATGGCAACAATAAAACCGGAAAACATAAATATGGTCCCAGAAATATCGCCCACCTGTTGGCTAGAGCAAAATGGCATTTGCCAAAAGATGTTTCTTTGTATCTTCTGGCTAAGGTACCGTGCGCATTTCATTGCTATATTACAGGCCAGGAAGAACATTTTAAAGAAATGAGTCAGTAGAGTGCAGTACAGGCAGAGATGTTTTGGGCCTCGGTTCTCCACGTGCAAAGTGGGAATAATATTCCTTTACTCCCTTTCATGTGCTTGCTTACACAATCCTATCTCCAACGCATTACACTCTCCCCCTGTCTTTGCAGAGTGGAGCTCTGATCTCATTTAGGGATATTTATGAGAGGAGTCGCCTTGTTTGCATCCACAAAACCAACAAGAAGTCCTGTGGCATGTTATAGACTCACCAATGTATTGGCGTATAAGCTTTCGTGGGCAAATGCCTCTAACGAAGCTGGTCTTTGCCCATGAAAGCTTATGCTCCAGTAAATCGGTGAGTCTATAAAGGTGCCACAGAACTTCTCATAGGTTTTGTGGCCATTTAGGCACTACTAGAATAAAAATAAATCAGACAAAATAAAGGTAAGAAACTATTGAGTGTAAGACCAAAAAAACACAACTTCTATCAGAAATGCTATTTTTAATGTAAACATTTAAAACGTATTTGGGGCAAAAGGAGACCGGGCTTAGTGGAAGGCCAAGACAGGGACAGGAATAAGTGGCAATGCTGTACTGCTCCCTTGGTGTATGAAGGTGCATTGGGATGAGAAGACGAACATGCGGGGCCAAGCACAGGTTTTCCCACCTCATCCTACCAGCACACCAGAGAGTTGAACATCCCTGAGTGGATCACACACTCATCCACCATTTCTTAGAGGGAGCTCAGCAGGTGGAGTTGTATAAAGAGAGAGTTGTTTCTCTCTGGTATAACTCAAGGGACTGGGTCTTTGCTGCCTGGTTTCCCCCAGGAATACGTGTTTCTCCCTGGGCAGTTGCTGCTGAAGGTGTAGGGGAGGGCTTGTTGCACACATGCATGTGCAACCACATATGCATGTACACACACACACAGCATGTATTATGAATCTAGCTCCAGGCCTCAGAAACCTAGCAGCTCCCCAAAGAAGAGGCTAGAACACTGACAGACCTGATCCCCTGGGAAGGGCAGCCTCAACTCATCCACAATGTTTGCTACCTGCCTCATCTGCTTTGCAGAACAAGTAACTCCTTTTTCCATTCAGCCCTCTCACATATATTCCATCCTCTTGTCCCAACTATTCAGTCTCCTCCCTCCCACAACTCACTTTGCACCTTCTGTGAGGCTCAAGCTGTCACCAGTAGAACAGTCCTGTTCACACTTGGATATGGGTAACTGCCCAGGAGCAACAGGGACACAAACTGCCTCTGATCCTCACAGCTGAACACTCTATCAAAGGCTCCAAGGGAATTCTTCCAGGCTTGGTTTTTCAGCACTTCTCCATGTGACCTATTGAGCTGCTGCACTAGGCAGGGTGAGGTAATCATTCTTCATTAGTTTCCTCATAAATGCTCTTGAGACTGAATGGTATAGCCAGGAATCATGGGGAAAAAAATCCTAAAGCTCCATTAACACCCACCTCCCATCTAATTTGCTGAAAAAAATTCTCCATTATTTCTCCACTGATCTTTTTGGTTTTCATTGCTACAGTTCCATAAATTCTTTTCTCTTGAAATCTATGCATCCATTATAAACTCAGGAACAAAACAGAGTACCGAGCAAAAGAATTAACATACCTGCTGTTTGGTGCTTTGCTTCAGGCCAATGCGGGAATGACTTCTGGACTATGAAACAAAAAGAAAGGGAGGGGCATTAAGACTAATTTACTTGAAGAGGGGAAAAGGCAGGTGACACACTAATACCGGTTGAACCTCTCTAATCTGGAACTCTCTTGTCCAACAACATCCGTAATCCGGGTGATTTCAGTTAGCTGGATGACCACTTATGGATGTGGCCAAGTTTCCCATGGTCCCATAAAGTTGGTTTCCAGCTACCAGTTCTGGCTCTCCGTGTTCTGTGCTGTTACTTAGGTATAATTTACCCCTAAATATTTTCTAAGAGCCCAGTCAGCAGTGGAAGGGTTGGTGATGTGCTGGACAACATTAACATCCTGTGATCCAGCAACTTCTCTTGTTTGGCACCAGTCAGGTCCTGAGGATGCGGGACTAGAGAGGTTCAACCTGTATCTTTTTCAGACATTATGGGCCCAGAGATGGCAAGCATTCAGAACCCAGCAGCTCCCATTGTTCTTAATGAGAGCTGCTAGACACTGTGCACTTTGGAAAATCTGGCCCAAGTTCCATCCAGCAGTCATTAATCCCCTCGGGCCAAATTTAGAGGTGCCTCAATTTGGGCATATAAAATCCAAAGGCAGTTAAGAAGTTGTGTACTAGCTGCGCACTACTAGCACAGTCCCCCCCTCCAAGGCAATTCTCTGGTCCCTGCTTCCACAGCTCCATGGCAGGTAATCAAAGGTGCCTTGCACAGGAGGAAGACGTGGGCAACCCAGGAGGAGGAAGGGGGGAAGCTGGTGGGTTCGTGCACAGCACAGAACTACTAGGCCAAAGCTTTGTATTGAGGGAGGAGTGAGCCACTTCTCTTATTTCCTCCCTTCAGTGCCTTGCATAGGTGCCAGGTCCCTGCTGCCTGGACAGCCTGCTCAGCTGTAGTTGTGGATTCTGTCACATCCCACCTTCGACCCTCACCAGCAACGCACATGTAACCTGCACACCTAGGGGTGTGGTTCCTTGTCCCATGTAGTGGCACCTAGACCACTTACAGAAAGAATGAGTCGCGCATACAGTCTTAGCTGAGTGCCTGCTGCCTTTTAGCTCACCCTGTAGAGGCTCCTGCACTGAGCTCCAGCGATCCTAGGCTGAAATCCACCTGTGGGTGGTTACACAGAAACAAAAGCCCTTTCACATAATCTGTGTTACATGCCCCCGGATCTCTCCCAGTGACATCAGAAAGTGTCTTCTCTCCATAAGGACTGAGGATCAGCTCTTCTCATGCTTTTTGAGAAGCCTCTTGCCTAAATCCTCAGTACTAATGCTACTCCATATTTAAACACAGATGTGCGTTGACATCAGGACCGTCATCCACCTTCATGTTGTTGCAATGGGATTAGATCCTCAGTATTCCGCCACGCCAGGCCCCATGATGAAGCGCCCTATGACTTTTGTTTTGAGGTGACTGACTGCATTTTGATGTTTGCCTCTCAGGAAAATATAAAGGACCAGAAAATCAGGATCTGGAAAGGCAGGGGAACAGATCTGCACCCCCCCACTAGCAGGTGCAAGGAAAAGCAACAGCAGGCTAGAGTGGAATCTCACACGCACTGTGAGCAACTTCATAGTACATCTGAAAAAACCTGCTGAAGATCAGGGTCTACCTTCCAGCATGTGGGCTTTGCAGAGCTATTTGCTGCTCAGTGTGTGCCATCTTGTTCTCTCTCTGTGAAATAATTTGTGTATAAACATATCAGCCCTGCATTCCCCAACACTCAGCGGGGCTTTTATATAAAAGGAACACACCACATTAGCTGGAATAGCTGTGAGAGTTGGCTGGAAAGCCTGCTAAAACAAATGACATTCCAGTAAAGAAATATGGAGCTTGGCTCCAGGCTCTCCTTTTTTTTAAAAAAAATCAACATCAGAGTGTCTGTGCCTCATTCTCAATGTCCCTTCCTGCAGGAAGGAAGTCCCTAGCATGGTCAGAATGCTGAATATTAGATCCTGGTCTACTTGTATTGTTTATATTTGTTGCTACTCCCAGAGGGCCTCCTGTAAAAATAATGTTTCTTCTTACATGATTGAGCCGACCTGTAATAAAAGGACAGCTTTAATAAAAACATCCGGTCAGAGAAAGGCTCAGAGCATTGATGCTCTGTTCCGATGGTTCTGATCCAGAGGTCATATACTCCCAGGGGTATGCTGAAGTCTTCCAGGAGGTACTTCAATTCATCTAGATATTTGTCTAGTTTTACAATAGGCCATATTTAAAAAAAAAAGAAAGTCAGTATGAAATTGCATACAATGACTTCTTTATACGCTATAACCAGAAATGTAAGAACGATATTTATATTCCACTTGATTCATGTTATAATTACTTAGTAAAAATGAGAGAGGCAGCAGCTTTTATAGTAATACTGCCCTGTGACACTTTCATATTTTTATATTTGATTTTGTAAATATGTCACTTTAAGTGGGGTGTAACTTGGGGGTACATAAAACAAATCAAACTCCTGAAGGTGGCCTGAAACAGCTGAGAACCATTGCTCTACTCCAAAGTAACAATTGTAGATTGGTCATAGGGTCAAGCTCTGCCCAGGTAGTGCCCGCAACTTTCACCCGTTTTCATGGAAGTTTAATCTGTGTGTCAGGATGGAGTTTCAGCTTTGCTGATCTTTTCTGCATTTGGATGGCTAATAGTAGATCTGACACTGTCCCATAGAATGAGGCAAGAACTTCAAGTATGTATGTTCTGTGTGCGGTTGGGAGAAGGCGTTAAAGCAATTACAAATACATAACCTGTTGTCATTCTTTGCTTCAGTACTTTTTATAGGTACATAACACCCCCTTCCTCTCACGTTGATGAAATCAAATCACTGAACGTGCACAAATGCCCATGAACCTGTAAGTTCCACAGCTGCTAAGTGTTTTTGGTCATGACCTATATTCATATATTGTGGCTACACAGGACTGCAGCTGTCAGTGACACCATCCAAGACTCGGTACTCCTAAAAACCAGACCTCTTCCATCTGTAAAAGCAACGAGGGATGCTGTGGCACCTTACAGACCAACAGAAATATATGAGCATAAGCTTTCATGGGCAAAGACCCACTTCGTCAGATGCAGGTCACCTGTGTTACTTACACAGGCCTTAGGCCTCAAAAAACTTATACATGTGCCTTTGCTCTATCTCAGTCCTTTAACCAGAGGAAACATTATTAGAGAGGAAGGAAGCAGTAGCAGTGCACTAGCAGGAGCTGGGTGACATATTACACAGAAACCTTACAAACTTTTCTCTTACTAAAATGCTCCAGTTTTTTGAGTTGGCAAAATTTCCATAAAACCAGTAGAGTTTTGTAAACTGAAGGAAAATAAATAATCTTTATAAAAATTGCTAGTGTGTATCTGTGTAGTGTCATCTATTTTCTGCCAAGCAGATGTAAGGACCGTCACGGGTCAACTTCCCATGGAAGAAGAAATCAGCGACTTGGAGCTTTGTTTCATTACACAAAGTCCTGGAACAGAGCTGATCACAATGGCACATAGGCTATCCTTTTCTCCAGGAATACCATACCAGCGCCCACTTCCCAAGAATTAATTCTGACCCAAGAATGTCTGTCTGGTTAAGGCAGAGAGCAAATGCTCTTACTCTTTGCCACAGCTCTGAGTCCTTTCCAAGAGCCTACCTCATAAAACTAACACCACAGCATCTCTTCCAGGAATGAACACAGCTTGTAAATTGGTCGAAGTAACACATGAGGCTCTATAACCACTCTAGTGATCTCTGCCATAATAGCACTGAGGCCAGTCAGCGGCCATAGTGGTATTCCTTTGGCATAGCCTGGCCAACTTTCTACTGGCACAAAACTGAGCACTCAGCCTTGCCCCTTCTCCAATGCCCTATCCTAGCCGTCAGCAACCCGAATAGCAAGAGCAGCCATTTTTTCAAATTCATTAAAAATAAACTTAGTTCAAGAGCTGCAATGCATATGAATATGAGATGGTCCTTAATAAATAATGTCAAACCTTACTTTTTGTAACTCCTGTTTTAAGAACAGCGCACACACAATGATTTGTAATGCAATACATGTTTCCTGCAGGATGCTCTCTCTCCCCCCGACCCTCACATTCACTGGGCTGGGGCAGAGGGGGAGGGCTTCACCTGAGGGTGCAGGCTCCAGAGTGAGGCTGGGATGAGGGGTTCAGTGCATAGGATGGAACTCCAGGTTGGGAGGTGGGGATGAGGGATTTGGACTGCAGGAGGGGTTTGGGTGTGATGGGGCAGGGGTAGGCATGCAGGAGAGGGTGAGGGCTCTAGGGACGGGCTGGGGATGAGCAGTTCAGGGTGTGGGAAGGGTGGCAGGGTATTGAGGTGCAGGGGTTGAGGGCTCTGGCATATGCCTGGGGTGAGGGACTTGGGATGCAAGAGCAGGCTCCAGGTTTGGGGAGGGGCTCAGGCCTGGGGCTCAGGGTGCAGGAGCCAGTACAGGTTCTGGCTGGGGGCATGAGCTTTGGGCTGGGGGTGAGGATGAGGGGTTTAGAGCACAGCAATTTGGCACTGAGTTGTGGGGTGTTCAGGGGTGAAGTAGGGAATGGGGTTCAGGCTTACCTCAGGCAGCTCCCAGTCAGCAGTGCTAAGGCAGACAGGCTGCCTGCCTGTCCTGGGGTACTGTGCTGTGCCCCAGAAGTGGCCAGTAGCTCCAGCTCCTAGGCAGAGGGGGAGGCAGGGGGCTCCCTGGCACACCATATACACTGCTCTCACCCGCACATACCACCCTCCCCAGCTCCCACTAAATGCAGATCCAGTCCTCAGAGTGCTAGGGGCAGCGTGTGGAGTCCTGTGCCCCTTCCCCACCCACCTAGGAGCAGGACCTGCTGGCTGATAACAAAGACAGCCTCAGTGATCTGCACTGGTTCATAGAGTGCCTCACCTCCTAGAGACAGGATGCCAACAGCTGCGGGCATTTGAATGGTTTGTTTTTCACCGATATACACTACTAGTAAGCTGAACTGCTGCTATATCTGTTAAACATCCCCTGCTTAACATGCCACTTGCTGGAACATGCAACCTTTTGTGTCTATGAATAACTGTAGTAAAGGGTTAGGATGCATTGTTTGCACAGTATTATTCAATGAGGAATTCAGAGCAGGTAAAAGTCTTGGATAGGAGACTCATGTTCTGGGATTCACACACATTTAATGTCCTGGAAACTGATTGTTACTAGTCTCCAAAATCACAACATCTTCATGGAGTATTATCTAGGACACCTCAAACACAGTTACTCTGAGGCAATGGGACGCAATCTAACGTTTGAAATTGGATAGGGAAGACTGAAAGCGAGATAGCTTTTTGCTCTTGCAGTCCCCTTCTCAGAGGGTGACAAGAAGTCAAATTGAGTCAGGTTCAGTGTAAGTGGAGAAATATTGGGAAGGAGGGAGAGAAAGACTCAGTCACACACCCCCAGCAGGTTTCTGAGAGTCATTAGCTGAAAAAGCCTGGGATTTATTGCCAAGCTCTGCTGGCATGAGAGACATGGTACTGACATGAAGCCAAGCCTACAAAGCAATGCTAACCAATCAGACCCTCCAGACTGTACACCTGCATCAGACATGATGGGCACATGCACCCTCTGCAAGGCAGGCAGAAATCATTGTCACCCAGCACCTTGGTCTTGATTCTGCTAGCCCTAGTCCACACTCTAATTTCTACCAGACAGGGCATAAAGCAACAACATCAGCTGAGCCAGTACGTGCCAATCACTTCCTACTGAACACTCGGGGGAAAAAAAAAGCAACAACACGTTGCTCTGATGATATAAAAGGGACTTAAATAAAGCAGAAACAAGCTGCCTGCTCAGCTGACACCCCCAGCTGCTGTGGAGCTGTTGTTTGAACCCTATTCCACCCCTACTTCCAGCTTCCAGCATACACGCAAAATTGGGAGCATGCTCAGACTACAGTGCACTACAAGAGTCTCCACTTGTCAGGGTCTACAAAGGCCATAAGAATAAAGTATAAATTGCTGTGTGTTCTAATTTATGCCAGAAGCTGGGCAAGGCCCCTTCACAGTACTGCAAAGCCACCCTGGCTTCCACTCCATACCTGCCTCCGGAACTTGCAGAATGATTCTCAGCATCTGAAGAAGCCCTTGCCACAGCATGAGCAACTTTTTTCCCCAAATGTGGTAGGCAGGCAGCCAAGCTGTCCTGTGCTACATTGCCTACACAAACCCACGTGTTTCCAAGAGGCATGAGTGCCACTGGGGAAGCCTGCCTGGAAAGCAACCAACATTTCTTTCCTCAGCAATGAAGAGCTTCCAAAGTCCAGAAAGAGTTTAAAGTTGAAAAAATTCAAGGTGGCATGAAAGAACCCAAAAGCTAGTGAAGGATAACTGAACAAGAACAGTGAGGACCATTCTGCCACACTGTCCTCCTCTTGCAAGCAGGTGTTATATTAGGTACCTGCTAATTAACCTAAAAGCAAATAATGAGGGAGAAAAGGAGCATCTAGTAGTATTACCTGTAGAGTATTGTAGAGCAGGGAAGACAGAAAAACCAGCTGGCTTTAATCTTCCTCGCTACCGTTCAGTTTGTGTCCCCAGGATCAGGCATAGATATGGGAACCTCTCACCACCCTCGTCACCAAGATCAGTATAGAAAAGAGTAGGCTAGCTGAGCAAACACAACTACGAGCCAGGAGCTTCCAACTTCAAACCCCAGCTCTGCTCTTAGCTTGTGGCATGGCACAGAGGAAGCTGTTTAACCCCTCAGCCTAAACCGTTCATCAGTAAATTGTGACAAGACTCCTGCCTTCATAGACCCCACAGACACACAGAGCATCCGTCATTAATGTCTGTGAAGTACTTGGAAGCTGAAATTGCTACATAAATAATACCCATAATGTGAAAGAGTATGGGTATGTCTATACTTATGGAGGGTTCAACGTGCCACAATCAATCTCTCTGGGTTCAGCCATTGAACCTGGTACTCCATGCTGTTGTGTGGAGTAAGGGACATTGACAAGCCCAAAGAGCCCTGATCTACACCAGGGAACAAAGTCAGTCCTGATAATGTCAATTCTAGCTATGTTAATGGGGTAGCTAGAACTGCATATGTGGGATCAACCTTGTTCCCTGGTAAAGACCAGGCCGGAGTTAAATTCAAGTGTGCTCTGGACTTGCAGAACCTCTACATTTGTGAGACAGGCATCTATCAAGAAGGAAACTAAAAACTCTTTTGGACAAGAGGCTGGGGCACTTCAGACCATGGTCCCTCATTCTAGCTAGCTCTTGATGGGCATATCCTCCATGAACTTATCTAGTGCTTATCTAGCACAATTTGGTCCTGATTCAGAAGTGGGATCCAAGGCAACGCTGCAATACATATCAGAATACCTTCTTTAAAGAAAAGCAATGAAGTGAGGCCTACGAAGGTATTCCCATTGCAGCAAGAACTCTCACCTTTGTTCTTACTGCATTTTGTGAGCTCCCCCCACCCCTGCCAGGACAACTTGCACAGCTGGGGTTCCAACTAATGACACAGCTGTGCTTTATGATGCTCTGCGGGAGTGTTGCCTTTTCCTGAGCTATATGACCATAAACAACCATACTGCTCCTGCCGTCCTTCCCCACCCACCTCCTGAACTGTCTGACATTAATGAAAGTGTCAGCTGTGCAGTATTCCTTCCTCCGCCTCGAGATGGGCTAAGATGTCTCCCTGAATAGCAAACATTCAACATTTCAGATGGCTGTGATGCATTCAGATAAATCCCGGGCCGACCAAATGCTGAGTATTTTTGCTTGATCAGGATAATTACGTGTTGGGAATATGGCGATCTATCTGACTACTGACAGAACAGAAAAAAAAAAAAAGGGAATCGGGAAGAATTTGCAATGAAAATATAATCCTCCCTAATCCTCCTATTCTGCCACTGAATTTCAATTCACAATTTCTTAGGATATCAAGCACAGGTTGTATCCGTCAGGCACTGCAGTCTTTGCATACCCTCCACAGAAATGAACAGGTTTTCTATTGCTTGCAAGGAGGGTCCAAATTGTTCCCCAAATATGAGACACACACGTTATTACTGTACCACAAAGTATTTTATAAACTACATAAGGACTGCAGAGTTCAAACAAAGCCACCTTATTTGTACAGAAAAATCCCTTTAATCCAGCACATCGGGGACTGGACAGGTGCTGGGATTACCAAATTTTCCAGACTACTGGACGTCACCACCCTGCCCCCTGTACTCTTGCAGTTTCACCACCCTGAGCCTAGCTGCAGCTCACCACCCCTGCATGTCCCCAGCTTCTTCACCACCCCGCTCTCCTGCAGCTTCGTAGGGTGACCAACCGTCCCATATGGGGCAGGATAGTCCCGTACTTGGGATGCCAAAAAGATGTCCCAACTTATTTTTTAAAAGGGATGAATTGTCCCATATTTAGGCCCTCAGGGGCTGAGGGCAGGAGCACCCACTGCCCCGCTGCTTCCCCAGGGCTCTGGGCCAAGAGCACCCATGGCTGCTGCTGCCACCAATTCCCCAGGGCTCAGGGCCAGGGAGCGTCTGCGGCCATCACCACCCCCCAGGCCCCCCGCAGCCCTAACCCACCCCTGGCGTAACCCCCCCAGCCCCTCTCCCCCAGCCCCAATCCAGCACCCAAGCCCCCGACTTACACAAATTATGAGGAACTTGTATCTCAGGGGACTTCTACATGCCAGTCCATCAAATTTTGCCAGACTGTCTCCACAAATGGGACTGTTTTTGCAAGATGCCAAACTGTCAGGATTTCCAGACCATCAGAGACCAGATGAAAGGAATTTGACTGTATTACCCACTAGCTCCTAGCGATCCAGACTCATTTTGCTAGGGACTGTACATATGCATACCAGGAGACAGTATCTGTCCTGAGATCTTATCACCTGAATGGCTAAGACAGCCAAAGGGCAAGATTCATAGATTCACATGTTCCAAGGCCATAAGGGACCACAATGTCCATCTTATTGAGCCCTCCTGCACATCACAAACCAAAAAACTTCCCCAAAGCATTTCCTGTTTGAACTAGAGCACATCTTAGAGAACAAACCACCCAATCTTCATTTAAACATTGCCCGTGAGGATGAATTCACTATGACCTTCGGTAAATTTCTCCAATGGTTAATTACTCTCTCTCTTAACAATCTGCATCTTTTTTCCAATCTGTATAGCCCTAGCTTCAACATTCAGACGCTAAACTATATTATGCAGTACCTCTGTCTGCTAGACTGAAAAGCCCATTATCCAATATTCATTCCCCATAAAGGTACTTAGGGACGGTGACCAAGGCACCCATTAACTTTTCCTTTGTTAAGCTACACAGACGGACTCAAGAATTCAATAGCTCTAACTCCTATTTTCCAATTCTTTAATTATTCTTGTGGCTCCTCTCTGAATCCTCCCCAATTTATCATCATCATCCTTCCTGAATCATGAGCACCAAAACTGAACACAGTTCTAACAGCAGTCACCTCAGACCAAATACAGCGATGAACCAGAATCTCTGCTCCTCTTCCAGATTCTCATTCAGACACCCCAGCTAGCCCTTTGGCCCAGCTCACTCTGGAGCCTCTGGTCAGCAGATCATCCTTCAGAACTGTCAAGGTTTTTTTTTTTTCCCCAGAGTTGCTACTCTAGCCCAGAGGGCAATAATACAAAATCAACACAGCACACATGGACTGGATTACACATTGGATAACAAGTCTCAAAATAGGTGGCATCCCACGGAGTTTTGTTCTTGCCTTATTATTTTTTGCCCCAGGTTCTTTTAGCTTTATCATCAATTACCTGGAAGAAAACATAAAATCATCAGTGATAAAGTCTGAAAAAAACCAGAAAACTGGGGAAGAGGTAAACAACAGAGGCCAGGTCACTGGTACAGAAGTGTTGATCAGTTGGTAAATGGAGCATAAACAAGCAATGTATTCTAATATAGATAAGTAAATGGACACATCTAGCAACAAAAACAATATCTCACCCATAGTTCCAGTTTCACAATAAAAGTATGTTATACCAAGTGCAATGCCTGACAGAAGTCTATGTATATTACTGCAGCATTAGTACCTTTATCAACCAAATTTTTGACTTCCTCAAACACCATCTTGAGTTTCACACACACACACACAGAGCTAGCTGGAGGGTTTCACAGATATCTACTGACAGCAGGTGTCTGGTGAGAACAAGGAATTTTGAACTTCTTTCCAGGACCTCAAGGGAAGTGTGTTCTAGTGGGCACATATTTCTGCCATGTTCCCCGACGCTTAACCCCTTCTGTCCTGTTGCCTCTAATGAGTTCCTGTCCCACCCCTGTCTCTTCCCCACCACTGGCTCCATGGCAAAATCTGGTTCTCCTCATATACCCAGTCCCAGTCTCCACCCCGCAGGCTTCTCCCTGGTGTCCCAGGCTCTATGCTCACCAGTTTTCACCTCCCTCTCTGGGCTCTCCCTAAGCTTCTGTCTCCACCCCTCCCCACCCCGTCTCAGGCTCTCCCCTTCCTTACACCCAGCCCCATTCTCCCCCATTTCTGTCCCAACCCTGTCCCCAGTCTCCTCACCCTGACTATCCCAATTCCTCACATCAACTCCTCAACCACTCTCTCCCCCCTCTCTGTGTCCCATGGCCTCCCAGGGCTGCTCACACAGACCCAGACTCTACCACCCCACCTCTTTACTCTCCTCTCTTTGTCCAGCCAGTCCCCTGCACTCCACCTCCTTGTCAGAGATCTTACCCTGACCCATGAGCTTCTAGTTCCAGTCTTCTTGTCCAGCAAGTCCCAGTCCTCCTGCCCTTGCTCTACCACTGATGTCAGTGCCAACCACCCTCCAAGCCAGCTTTGCCTCTCCTATTTCCCTCCCTGGCTCCTGGTCTCCTTGCCCATCACTCCCAGCCTCCCCTCTGCAGTCCATCAGAGGCTACGTCTACACTAGAAGCATCTGTCTACAGCAGTTACTGTTGGAAGAGATGTTCCAGCAAAACGTCTGTCAACAGATGGCATCTACCCATAAAAGTGGATTGAACTTTTGATACACTCTGTCAACAAAATGGTCCCCAGAGCATCTATATGGCCTTTTTTGTTGACAGCTTCTATTGATAAAAGCCATTTTATGTGTAGATGCTCCAGGAGTCTGGTTGACACAGCTCTCAGCCACCCAGATCTGAACGCAGTGCACAAGTAACGGTGGCAATACTGCGACCTCCTTCCAAAGTAACACACATCCCACACAACTCCCCTGTGGGGCAGGACTCCAATCTGAGAAATGTTGGTCTCCCTGGTGAAATCTCAAATAAGGTGAAAGCACACAAATAACCAGATTTCACTGGAGGAGATCAGATTTCAGAAACCAGGACACATTTTCTTGGCTGTGAATTTGGTAGGGCCCTAATTATTAAAAAGGAGTAGTTTTGCTAACTCGGGAGCACTGCAATTAACACAGAAAGGATGCCATTAGGTTCCACAAATATAAGGCTCTGTTGTCAGTGGATTGATCACCCATCCAAATATTCCCTAGTTCATCTTTAAAAGAAAGAGCAATTGCACTATTGTGCAAGTGGAAATTGCAAGCCTCTGCTTAACTAATCATTTTTCCTTTTAGTGAAGTTTGCTTGTGTTGCTCAAAAGTGCTCCCTAGTGGTCCTCCACTCAACCAGTTTTCCGTATCCAATCTACAGGATTGAATCTGAAAACTAAGTTAAACTCTGCTGACGCTTTAACAACTTCATATCACTGGGTTACAAAGAGTTACGCTTCCCCCCTCTTACCAGGCCTAATCAGAATGGTCTCTGCTGAGATTTTAGGGTAATCATCAGGTCTCTAGTGAGCAAGTACAAACTGCAGTTTATCAAAGACTTACAATTTTCACAGGGAAAGCAGCCACCTTCCTACCAAATTTCAAGCTCCTCCTCCAGAGCATGACGACACAGTCTACCACAATTTCTTAACAGAGGCCAAACAATGTATTTTTCTGTGGCCTTATTCTTGAGAACAGACACACGATTTTGGCTGAATTTTTGCAAAGAACTTCAGCCCAACACAGACATCCAGTAATCAGCCCAAATGCTTATTGCTTTGTAAAGCTACGAACAATGGAAAACTGGGTTTTATAATGGGGAGTTTCTGGTAGAACCACTTAGGATAGCACCAGCCTAGTGTCTTGATATCTATGGACCACTTATGTGCAAAATTATTCCCATAATTATCTGCGCAAGGAAGGAAATAGTAACAAAAAGTTATTTGTAGTTTTCCTTCCCAACCACAACCACCTCCAAATGACCCTCCCTCTAGCAAAGCCAAGTTAAATAGCTTTTCTTGAAGCAGGATTAAAACACTTCCTGCCTCATCTGGGGTAAGGCCATAGCTATACCATCATTAGCCTATCAATCCCTCCTTTGACAACAGGCTCTCACATCTTCTCTACAGATTATTTTACCTTATCAGCTTCAGAGCCACTGAGTCCTTTCACAGCAAAGTCTGTGCATTTAGGGAGAAAAGCTTAGTCCCCTGTTCGCCTTTCTCTAGCAAGAAATTATGGCTATTAGCAGGGAAGAACTGAAACTTTCCATCAAGGAGACACGTAAGATATTGCCAAGTAAAGCACATAAAACAAGCTTCTCAGAAGCCTGGAGAAAATAAAATTGGCCTCAGCCTTCAGCAAATCAATACAGTAATGGGATTTTCTGACAAAAATAAACTTGAACAACGGTGAAGTATTCCCAGGCGCTGCCCTTTCCAGTGGTTCTTAGAATTTCACTGGTCGCATACAAGCTTTATCAATGAAAAACAATGATCATTGGTCATCCCATAGCTATTGGAATATTCATCATATTACTGAAGCCTGCAGCTCCTTTAAAATTAGATCCCAGGATATAAGATCTTAATGCGTATCGATAATACTTTAATTGATTCCCCAATAAAGTCCATACTCTTCCATCACTTACTACACACACATACAAACACACAACCTCTTGAACACTTTGGCACAGCAATGAAGTCTTCTGAATACAAAGTGAATGGAACTTAACAGAGAAAACAAGCTCATGGGGGCTAGGTTTTCATTCTACTCTTTATTGCATGTTACTTTGGGTCCTATGTGTGCCAGAACATTTGATAAATTTGTGCGTGATACCAGATCATGGAAGAATAGGGGTTTTACACATTTAACACAGCACAAAGCACAGCACTGCCAGTTCACCTTTAATCCTATGGAGGCAAGATCTTCAGATGGTAGAAAGAGTCACAGCTCCACTGACCCTTTGCAAAGGGGGTGAATAATATAGGTATTCTCAGACAGGATCAGTATTCCAACTTGAGTGCCTCCTGAATCAAGCTAAAGCCCCTTCAACTGATTCTCTGCATGTAAATATCGAAGTGGTGTAAAACAGCCTAAGCATAACTGAGAATTGAGGCCCAATGACAATCAGATGCAAACAGTCACATCAGAAGTATACTGAAGATACAGGGACTGGCAGAAGGGATTAATGAGCTGTTGAACAAACTTGAGTTCTGTGGCTTTAAAAACCACTAAGGCTAAATTAGTGATTTCGGTAGTGGATTTTAAAGTGTTTAAGACTCATTATTTAATAAAGTGCATTCATGCATTGACAAAAAGGTGTTTTAATCATTTGTAACTGTGGTAATATAGCCACAATGTTTCAGCATAACCTAATTCAATTGGTTCCATGGATCACTATTTTCCAATGTAAGCACTAACACTGCACACTAGAAACATTTCCTACAGGGAAAAAAGTCTGACATACCTATCTCATTGAGCTGGATGGGACCCTGAGAGGTCATCTAGTTCAGTCCCCTGCCCTCTTAGCAGGCCCAAGCACCATTCCTGACAGATTTTTTTTTTAAATCGATTTACGCCAGACCCCTAAATGGCCTCCTCAAGGAGTGAGCTCACAACCCTGGATTTACAAGGCCAATGCTCAAATCACCCAACTACTCTCCATTTAGCTGATGTGCTTGGAAATATTCCAACTGGATTTTCACAGTTAAATCACTTTACAAACATTGTAAATATATTCATTGCTGGCATAATTAAACTCTAATCCAAGACATTTAAATTGGATTCTCGAGTCTGTGCATACAATATAGGCAGTAGCAGCTTTAAAACATTTTTTATTCCTGAAAGCTCTAGTAACATTGATGCTGTCTTGTAGCCAAGGAAAGCTATAGAAGATTGCATTGCTTCAGGATATGTTTGCTGTGCATGTTTGCTTTGATTAGTGCTTGTAGGAAGATGGCAAAATAACGAGCATATAGTTGACCAGTGCAACAGGCCTTTCATACATGGCTCATCCAATGTCTGACTGATCCTATGAAGGCAGCTCTTCAGCCGGTGAGAAGTGGTGTAGCGCCACTGACCAGCGCTACAGGCCTTTCATATGTGGCTCATCCAACGTCTGACTGATCCTATGAAGGCAGCTCTTCAGCTGGTGCGAAGTGGTGTAGTGCCACTGACCAGCGCTACAGGCCTTTCATATGTGGCTCATCCAACGTCTGACTGATCCTATGAAGGCAGCTCTTCAGCTGGTGCGAAGTGGTGTAGTGCCACTGACCAGCGCCACAGGCCTTTCATATTTGGCTCATCCAACGTCTGACTGATCCTATGAAGGCAGCTCTTCAGCTGGTGCGAAGTGGTGTAGTGCCACTGACCAGTGGTTGCACCAGTGGTCAGCTCTGGCTTTACACAGAAAAGCCAGCAGAAGCAGAGAATTAACACACGCAGGTTTGCATAGAGTACCCTGTGACAACTTTCCTTACCCCAGCTCCTGAGCCGGGACAGAGCCAGTATGGAGATGCTCCAGGCAAGCGTCCCACCATGGCCCTCTTCTTACCAGAGGCAAAGTTTCTCTCTCTTCCTGCCACAACTGAGGGCAATGCACAATCAGCCCTTGACAACTGGCTGACCTTCTCTCATTAAAGCACAAACCACAAAGTTCAGACCTGAAATTCCGAAGGTCAATATCTCCGATTTATCTCCCATGTTAATTTCTAGGAAAAAACTGAGTCATTGAAAGTAAATAATTCACACAAGGTCATTTAGACCTTGCTTTTCTGTAGACCTTATCAGCACTGAAGAGGCTGCATCTGGAGTATTGTGTCTTATTCTGGGCTCTCCAGTGTTGAAAGAACGTTGATGCATTGGAGAAGATCCAGCAGAGGGCAAACAAAATGAGGAGGGGGCTGGAGAACATGACCTATGAAGAGAGGCTGAGGGATTTGGGCTTATTTAGTTTGCAGAAGAGAAGAGTGAGAAGGAATTTGATAGCAGCCTTCAGCTTCCTGAAGAGAGCGTCTACGGAGGGTGAAGAGAGGCTGTTCTCAGTAGTGATGGATGACAGAATGAGGAGCAAGGTCTCAAGTTACAGAGGGAGAGGTGGAGGTTGGATCTTAGGAAAAACTATTTAAGAGGGAGGGGGGTTAAGCATTGGAATGCGTTACCTAGAGAGGAGGTAGAATCTCCATACCTTCAGGTTTTTAAGTCCTGGCTGGGGCGATTTAGTTAGGATTGGTCCTGCTTTGGCAGGGCACTGGACTCAACAATCTCCTGAGGTTAGCTAATGGCAGAGTGGGGCATAAAACTCAGAAATACTAACGGAGCCTCATGCTGTGATTGCTCTAACAATCTTCTTACCTAGTATGAGACAGCCAGAAGCATTTGTCTGAGCTGCTATTAATTTGCTACAGGGATAGCTCAGTGTTTTGTGCATTGGCCTGCTAAACCCAGGGTTGCGAGTTCAGTCCTTGAGAGGGCCATTTAGGGATCTGGGGCAAAATAGACCAAAAAAAATGAGGGTGCTTGGTCCTGCCAAGTGGGCAGGAGACTGGACCCAGTGATCTCCAAGGTCCCTTCCCGTTCTATGAGATTTATATCTTCATCTATTATTTTATTTTGAAAGACCTTTGGATTTCTACCAGTAACAGAAGGTGTTTGTTTCTGGGCCAGTTTTAGTGTTACATCACATACACATCTGCACATCTAGGGCTTCCCCCAAGTTGACTGCCTGAGAAAAGGACTGTTTAGCTTTGTGTCTACACACACACACCCTGAACACATCAGTGCAACACGACAGGGGGTTGAAGTCTTGCCCCAGCTTGCCGAGCATGACAGGAATGGCCCTCAAATCTGTGACACATTGTATTGCCCACTTGGATGAAAGCTGGGGCATCCTGGATGTGCCCCATACCACTGGAGCATTTCTAAATAACCCCGGTCCTCCTGGGGGCATTTCTTCACTGGGTGAGGGGAAGGGAAAGTCAGTAAGTTTTCATTTTACCACACGGATGTGTTTCTATTTATGTCACTTGTAGCAGGAAAGAACAGAGGGGCAGCTGATTGATTTAGCACCCCTGGGTCACCAGATGGGGCTGTAGAGTAACAACAGAGGAAGAGAAAGAATAACTGATCTGCAGAGAAGCTGCATTCACAGTAAATGCAACATAACCCTCAAGCCAGAGGTATTTGCTTTCCTAGTGAACATTGACTACTAGATGGTGCAGGTCACAACAGGTTGCTGTTGTTACAACAAAGGCTCTGAAGGCTGCAGGTGTTGCAGGAGCCAACGCTCCAGGGGTGAAAGTTACTTAAATTTCTTACAGGCACTGTTGTACTGTCTCACCCTGCCCCTCCACTGGGAGGGGCTGAGGGTGGGGGATTTGACAGAACCTGTAAGAAATTTAAATGCAGGGTGCTCATAGCAGGGGACTGGGGATGTCGGGGTGCAGGGGTCAGGGCTATGTGTGCAGAGGGAGGCAGGAGTTGGGGAGTGTGAAGTGAAGGGTTGGGTGGTGGTGGGGAAGCAGGAATCAGGTCAGGGGGCCAGGAGTGTGGCAAGGCTTCATGAAGGGAGTTGGGGTGTCAGGAGTACAGGGAGGGGCAAGGGCACCATTTAAGGGAGGATGGAGGGCAAAGCCCCCATGATTCCATCTGAGGCTGCTCATTGCTTGCTCTTCCCTTTCTGTCACTTCCAGAGAGGGAGAGGAAAGCTCACAGCATGGGTCACTCACTCCTCTGGCCCCTCCCTGCACCGGCCAGGGGTGCCGTGCGCTTTCCTCTTACGCCCTGACTGTGAGGAAAGGGCAGCAGCAAGCAACGGGCCACCTGGGTAGGAATGGGGGAGAGAAAGGAAACTGATCAGCACCACTGCAGTGCTCAGTTTCCCAGCTCCTGCCAGTGGCAGCAGCCACGAGTCGGACCCAAACTTCAGCGCTGCCCCATTGCAGTAGCGAGCCAAACCGAAGTCCCAGATCTCAACCGTCGGCAAAGTCTGCATCCAGAACAGAATCCTGCCTCTCAATCCCACCTCCAATTCAGGTG
Source organism: Carettochelys insculpta (assembly GCF_033958435.1). Classification (NCBI taxonomy): domain Eukaryota; kingdom Metazoa; phylum Chordata; order Testudines; family Carettochelyidae; genus Carettochelys; species Carettochelys insculpta. Next base: position 124,864,915 of record NC_134140.1, on the reverse strand, counting down.
CTTCTCAAAACCACTTGCACTGAAAACATTGGTCTAGACCTCTCCTGAGAGCATGCTCACCGTGAGGTTCTCAGCACACCAGTTGAAAGCATTGGCAACGCTGCACTCCCAGACTCTGATGTAGAAAAGGAGGGGTGCTTTACAAACAAAACCAAAATGAAGGGCTGGCATTGCTTGTGCACAGGGCTGTATCTTTAGGCTGGTATTACGTCTCTCTTGGCCAAATTCTGCTCTCCAACCATTTTTCTTTTAAGTTAGTGGTGCCAGACTGGATTCACATGTGTATGACAGAATTTGGCCTCCTCGCTCTAGTACAGAAGTGTCTGTATTTAGGGTTTCATGCTTCTGCAGAAGCCTAATACAAAGTCTGTCATACTAAGAGAATGGTTTTCCTCATATTTCAGATGCCAGGTGCCCCAGAAGCTGAGGGGTTTTATAGCACACAGTGGAATTGGTGTAACTCTTACAGTGAGGAAATTGAGGGCATGGCAGTGGCTTACTCAGTCAAAGCAATTCCATCAGCAACATGACCCTACATTTCAATAAAATCAGCTCCCAGGTATCCAATATTGAGAAGCCCAGAGAACAATCGGAATCATTTATGTTTAAGGACTTATTCTGGCCAGGCTCCCCTGAAAAAAATAAATAAATTCACATAGGTAAATCCTTTTTCTGAGCTTGTTTTTCAATTTGGTGGGGATGACAAAGGCAGAATTTACTCAGAAATCTGCTATTTTCCCCTCAGTCAGGAATTTTACCAAGATGGAGACAACTTACACTCGGTGCAAATCAGTAACAACTGCAATGCATATCAGCCACAGCTGCTTTGGGAGTAATTAAAATATAGAACTGGGTGGAAAATAGAATTTTTGTTCCAAAAGAAATTCTGCTATTTTGACATTTTTTTTCATCCCAAACCAGGACAGAAAGTTGACGTATCAATCAGTTCCTTCATTCGAAAGACTCCAAAAGCTTTCAATTCATAAATGTCTAAATGAAAAATCCCTGATTTTCAATCAAAACGACACATCAGTTGGAAATAAAACATTTCAGTTCCTTGCACATAAGCCATCACAAAATGGAACAGTCACCAGCTGGCCAGGCCTAACACTGAATCTGATTTAGGCTTTGACCTTCTTTCATGACTCAACAATGACCACATATTACCAATAGTGCGAACCCTTCAGCCTGATCCTTATGAAAATGTATCCCATGTCTGAAGAGCAATGTCATGGATTCTTCATTGCTAAGAAGAACCAGCAGTGTTCCCAACCTGAGTTAAAAAAACTTCTTAAAATTGTTTGATGTCTGTTGCAGAACGTAAGAGAGGGTACTTACCCCTGGGAAATTAATCATGCACTGAACATCAAAAATTAAGGGAGATAGATTACATTGCTAAAGAGTCTAGAAAGACCTACATTGCTAAACAGGCTCAACTATCAAACCATCCCACCAAGACTGAGAACAAGTATCTACCATTGAAGAGGTATTTTCCCTTCCCTCCTAAGAGGCTCAGCAGCCCCTTCCTTAGGGAGAGGGCGTATTGCAACTCTCACTCTCCTGTTCACAGATTATATCGTTTGGTCATTTGCATAAAGCAGCTGACAGGTCTTGGCATCACAAGGTTCCATCTTCGGGAAAAATTATCCAACGTGCCTAACTGTCTGAGGAGCCTACGTCCCATTTCAAAAGGTGACATAGGCACTCAGGAGTCTGATCCCATTGACTTTCCATGGGACTTACTCCTAGATCACTCACACATTAGTGAAAGTCTTACCTGCTGGGCCTCAGTTTCGGAGAGGAACATTTCAAAACGTCTAAAGAATTTAGGAACAAATGTCCTACTGCAAGTCACAAAGACTTGTGCCCCTGAATCTTGAGGTGCTTTGTAAAATCTTGCTTTTACAGCACCTGCAAATGATTTGATTTATAACTAGCATATAAGCTTTCCTAAGAGACCACTTGCTACAATATAAACAAGACAGCAGCTTTGGGATGCATCACTGTCAGGGATCCCTGCCCCAGGGAAGCAAGGAAAGAGTCCCAGCAAATATTTCATACAATTCTTTTTCAGTTTGTATGAGGGTCAACGGACTAGGGCAGATAGTTCCATCTAGCACAAAATTCTGCAGTTTTTAGGATGAGTGGCACTGAATGGCTACTACAGAGCAGTTCACTTGATACTCACAATTCACTCCTTTGAGTTTGCTACAAGAGGTATTCAGGGTTCATGCTTTCTCAGAATACTACAGCCAGTGTGGTAGGATACCAAATGAAGGATGAGAAGTACCAGAGAGGTAGCTGTGTTAGTCTGTATCTTCAAAAACAACAAGAAGTCCTGGGGCACATTATAGACTAACAGCTATTTTGCAGCATAAGCTTTCGTGGACAAAGACTTGCTTCACCAGATGCACGAGTGGGTTGTGGGGGGGGGCGGTCCAGAGGAGGATTTAAAGAGTGATCCCAGTAAAGAGGACAGCAAATGACTGATGTGATATTGTGAAGAAAAACAGAAGTGACCATCTACTGACTGCCTCCAAAATGAAATAGCATCACTGAGGCTACGTTCATTGGAAAAACAGGAAAGCATGTGGAGCAACAATTCATCAAATTCCCCAATGCATCGAGACCCATCAAGAACAGTAACAAGTCATGTTACACATGTGACGCATCCTTTGTCAGTTCACTGCGTTACTTGGGTGGCAGGGGGAGGGATTTCCACTGTCCTTCGCAAAATTGCTCAGAGTGGGTAAGTTAAACAACTCCCAGAAAACTCAGTTCTCCGAATCTTTTCTATACTCCCTGTTCCTCACAAGGGCCTCAGCTGTGGCCAGCCTGACTGGATAGCAAATGAAAGACAGATTGCTCTTAATTAGTTTTAACATTGCTTCAGGGTAGTGCATCCATTACTGATTTCTCTGCATCACTCACTCCTGCAAACAAAAAGTAACATTTCAACCCTGGGGGCTTCAGCTACCGTGCATTTTTCCTGTGGAAGTGAGCTAGCCTCACCCCTCCTCCACCAGACTTCAGAACAGCCTGAAGTGGAGGTGAAGTTTTATTGAGTCTCCCTACCTGTGGAGAGTTGAGGGGAGTTCCCCATCATCCCCCCTTATACCCATATCATGCTGTTATTTAACTATACCATCATGCAGTTAATGTTACAGAATGCGAAAATAGGCCTCAAGCTGCAGAATTCACACAATTAAAACCCCAATGTTGGGAGTGTTTAAATCCAGGCTTTTGCTTCTGGCCTCTAATACTTAGGATTCCAACATAACCTCCTGATGAACGTTAACAAGAGGAGGCACAGGGTCCCAGGAGATGCAAGTACAGAGCCTTTTATACAACTCTCTGCAGCAGATCCAGATTCCTAGAGCAGAGTTTTCAAAAACACCCAGCATTGGGCTTTGTTTTTAATAGCAGTCTGTTGACTCTGCTCCTACTGAAGGCAATCAATTGGGTCTTTTTGAAAATCCCATTCTAAATATTTTGACTTTGCCCTATGTTTTACATGTATCCTGGCCTTCCTCACCGCTCAGATCTATCCAATTTCATCCTAACTCACCTTCAGCTCGGTTCAATGCCAAAAGGTGCTGCTGTCTAGAAATGCTGATTTTAATAGTTCAATTATTATTCCCCCAAATTATGCATCATTACAAAACACAGGAAACTTCTGCCCACATTGGGGTGGCAGTGGGAGGTTAGTTGGACATTGGCAAGAAGATCGTTTATCAAAGCTGAAGTAAAAATTGATATTCAGCACCATCCCGAGCACACACCGGATGAGGTCAATTCCTGATTCTGGGAGAGCTACATCAAGTAGAACCCCGACCATGCTAGAAATGGTATTCTTCTCTCATTACAAATGACCTACAATTAGTGATGAGGAAGGAACAGCAACATTTCAGTTGCAATTTTCCAAGCAACTTAAAAAGCAGCAAGATGTCCAGCTCCTACTGAAATTCAATCCCAGTTGGGCGTCTAACTCTCTGAGGCCTCTAGGAAAAAACCAGCATAGTTTCTTGTTGTTGCTTGAAAGCAACCCCTACTTCAGTCTGCCCTCACGTCCTCCTGCCACCATACTTCAACCCTGATCAAAGCGGACAGGCCCTCAGGGAGAGAGGGAGAACTTCAGATTCCATGTCCATTCATTCCTTGGGCTCTCTGCTGTGCCTGCCAATCAATCAGGGTACCAATTAAGGCCAGTTGTGATGGTGGGTCTCAAAGCTGAAGGTCACTTGACCACTACGATCTCTTTGTGCCTCTGACAAATTATAGGAATGCCTTCCCTGGCTTCTCATGGCAATGTGCATCAGTTAGCATCTCATTCATCCAGAGTCACTTGAAATGGCTTGACGTGATTAATCTAACACTTGGCTTTTCCACAAAGGATGCATTAATGCTGGCTTCCTGCTCCAGCCTCACATGAGTTTTCAGACCAGCGTTCTTAACACAAAAGAACTATCCACACTTCAGAGCTTTGGCACCAGCCAACGCTTTGTCTGGAGCCTGGCTTCTTTTCTTTCCTGTGCACCCCGCATATCCCACGGCTTCCAGAGTGGGAAAGGAGTCCCCTGCTGGCATTTCAGAACTCAGTCAGCAGCCTCACAGATTTGCAACAGTACTGGCACATCTTACTACAAAAGTTTTTGTAACTTCAAAATCTGAGCAAAGGAGGAGACTGGCCTTTCCCCCCCCCGCCCCGCCCTTATCACAGCAGGTGGCAAATTCCTGGGCCATAGATGAAAATATTTGCTGGGGGAGGAGGCGCTGCTAACCAAACACATGCACATAAGGCCCTTTACCCAGCAAAAGTAATGTGGTCCCATTGTACGGGGAGAACCGGATTGGTATGGCAGCTGCCTCCCTCAGCGGCCAGCCTCAGGGAGAAGACAGAGCATGGTAGCTGCACTATGCCTGAGCCTCTGCTGGAGTGCATCCAACACCTCATCTACACTTCACAGCACCGTGGATCTACTTCAGCTACACAAAGAGCGTAGCTGTTGTCGACAAACTGACTGTGGTGTCCAGCATGCAGTAAGGTCGGCTGGGGGCTGCTCTCCGGTCAAGGCCAGGTACTTGTTTTGGCGGAGCTCTGGCACCTATGGGGAAGTGCTCAGAGATCCATTTCTTGTGTCTACACACACGACAGGTCAGCAGCCAGGGACTGATTGCTACAGCTTTGCTCTCTGATGTAGCATAGCCACACCCTTTGCAGTAGAAGCTAGAGTACAGTACACCCTCAACATACACGGCTTCAAGTTTCACGTAACTCACTTTAATATGAGTTAAGCACAACCTGAAGCTGCTCTGGGGCTATCTGCCTCTCTAACTTCTCACAGCTGTGGGCAGCTAGGCAGGCCAAAAGCCCCTTCTGCCTGCCTTCCCCCAGCAGGCCCTGTCAGGCTGACAGACCCATGGCTGGGGGAAGGCAGGGAGAAGCAGCCAGGGAACTGACCAGCCCTTTTGGGCTGGTCAGTTTCCCAGGTCCTGCAAGCAGCAAGTACTATGAGGCTACTTCTGACAGTGGTGAGGATGAGAAGGTGGTAGAAAGTCAATATCCCACAACTAGGCATGCCAAGCATAACTCAAACACATGAGGATTATTCACTTTAAGCCAAGTACCTCTGTACTGCAATATTGCCATTCTGATCCCCACGCTTTCTCCTGTCTTATCCACAGGAAAGCTTTAGATAGATCTTCTATTTTCCCAGCCCGTGGCTCTGTTTCCAGCCTGCTAACACCTGAGAGTTTCCTACTACAGCAGCATGAATTTTTTCAATCTAAACTTTACAGCAAAAAGTGTAGATTTCCAGACACCAACACATTTGGGGAATTTGAGGACTTTGCTTAACTGTTTTGGTCATAAACAAAAAACACAAAAAACAAAAGTGCCAGAATAATCCAAATGTTTCATTTCAACGTTTTCAAAACAAAATATTGTGTTTGTCAATTCAAAATGCCTTGTCACTTTGAAGTTTCCTTCAATGGGCGGAAGGATAGGAAACATTCCAAATGCTTAAATCCAAAACAAAACATTTCAGTCCAAGTGAAACGGATCATACGGTCAACCCAAATCATTTGTTTAATGTTTTGATTGACCAAAAACTTCAAAAAAATTCATTTCTGGTTCAATATTTTTTAATTTTTTTTTCCAGAACTGTCAGAGAATTAAAAAAATCCTTCACTGTGCTCCCTCACCTCTGACTTGTGAAACTGGAGCCTGCAGCAGAGCAAACGGTATCTAAATATTGGATCAGCCGCCAGCCATGCTGGGGCAACATTAGGCAATGATCAATTCCCACTGCCTCCTTCCTTCCTGCTTGGGAAGCTGGGAAAGGAAGAGGAGGATAAAGAGTGGACATCTCTTGTGGTTAGGCACAAACAAGAGGGAGGGAGGGAGGGAGACAAGCCAGACGTCTGCTTGAGAAAAGCCGCAGTGAGAGCAGAGAGAGACTGCGGGGGAAGGGGAAGGGAGGGAAGGTGTGTGTGTGCAGAGCCTTTTCCCCAAGCTGGCCATGGACCACTGCCAATAGCTGTCTCCTTCCCCAACAGGGGCAGCTGCAGTTGGCATCCCTCACTCACTCCCCTCCCTTCCTCACACTTCTCTCATGCAAAGAGGGGAGCAGGTGAGAGCTTCCTGCTGCTGCCACGTCTGCCAGGGAAAGATGCCAGTTTCTGACAGCCATTCACAACCAGCTCAGGAGAAGGGGCTTCCTCCATCGGCTGTTCTGCCTTGGTAACTGAGCTGGACTCTTAGAGGAGGACAGTGGGGATGGGGGAGGAATGTGTGTGTCAAATATTTAAAAGGTAGGTAAATCACTATTATCCTCCATGTTTTCGCATGGAAAACCTGTGCCACTGAGCTGCCAAGTGACTTACCCAAGGTCATCCAGCAAGTTAGTAGCAGGAAAAGAGATGGATTCTATGCCCTGCCTCTCCCAGCAAGGGCAGAGTCCTCGCATGACTTCCACTGGAATGCTCCTTGTGTGTGGGCAGCCCCGCTTTGCCTTTACTACAACTCATAATCATGCAACTCCCACTATGCAGCCAGAAAAGCAAGGCAGAGGTTGGGAAAACACATAGCCAATCTGAGGTGTAAGTAATTTGGTGATAAAGTCAAGGGTCTTCACTTATGATGACAACACATTTGCTTCATTTTCCTTCCCTTGGTTCAAAAGAAAGCTCCAGGACAAACTCAGCTTTAGCGTCCACACGTATAAACCCACTGATGTCAATGGAGTTTCACCCATTGACACCAAATCTGACTGTGGGCCTGAATAGAAAGTGTGAATGCCAGGCTTGTTCCCATGGATGTCACCAAGAGGAGGAGCAGACCCTTAGTGACTGTGACTTGATTTTTATTCCCCATAGATTTCTCTCTCAAAACTGATTTTTTTTGCATTTCCCCCAGCAAACCAAACAGAGATTCCTGTGCCCTCCCTGCTTCTCCTTCCCTTCGCTTTAACACATCCAACTTTCTGCATTCCAGTCAGAATACTGTACAGAGCCTTTGGTTTAATCAGTATTCCTAGTCCACGGTTGCTTTGGAAGGTAATTATTATTGCTGCCTCTGTATGTCAGGCTTCTGCTGTAATGCACCAAGCTATCAGTTTGTCCAAATTGACAAATAAAATAGCTCAAACAACAACGGAGATTTAAAAGCAGACAGAGTTTCCAAGGGTGTAGGCAATTTACTTTCTGCCCAGATGTCGTGAACAAATTTGACTGCACTGCATATTATTTCCCTCCTCCTCTCTGCTCCTCCAACCCCCTGGCCCAAGGCAGTTGAATATTTCTTTTCTAATCACCGTTGGAAAAACAAGAGTTTACAGGCTGGAGTTTTGCCTCCCTCCCCTCCCCCACCAAAAGTCTCTTGGTCTAAGTTGTCAAAATTGACTGGGGACAGATTTACAAGGACACCGTGTTTATGCAGCCCTAAATTAACTCTCATCAAGCTGGGTCCAGACCGTGGAAAGTGGGGTGGTTTACTATTCGATGGTGGAATGGGAACTGGGTAGCAATATTCCTAAGGCAGCTTTTAGAAATCCTATATTGCTTTTGCGTAAAGTAGCCTTTTATGCACAGGGTCTGTCACCATGCACAGCCAGCCTGGCTTTGGAAGAGATGCCTGGCTCAAAATTGTTTGGAATGAGCCAAAATGTACCCTCCCGTGGAGATACCAAGACTTGCTAGGGCCAAGAATTTCCCGATGACCTCAGAGATTTGCCTTCAAAGTGTCCCTTTGGAGGGCAGGAGTCAGAAGATGGCCTCAGAATTTCTCTCTCCCTTCAAACCCCTCAGAAAACAGAACCTCCTCCCTGCTTCCTCACAGGGCTGGCCCCTCTACAGTACACCTCAGGAGCACCACCTGCCCCTGGGGGAGAGAGAAAGGGAGGAGGGACAGCAAAGCGCAGCTCTAGAGCCCATATATAAAGCTGCTGTCCGTGGTACAGCAGGGCTCTACCCGGAACCGCAATGGTGAAAGCAGCAGCACGTCAGGCCACTGCCCACAGAAGCCAGTGCCCAGCCTGGGCAGCTGCTCTGGTGTGGCTGTACTGCCCCGAGCCCTGCCCACTGGAGCATACCTCAGGCCCACCAGCAGCTGTATCTGCTTGCAGTGGCGTGTGTGAGCAGCTCAGATGTTCCTGGACAGGAGCCCCCATCCATGTGTGTCATGTCTGGGGAGAGGGCAGCCCTGCCCAACAGCTGTGGCTGATGGGTCCTGAATTCTCCCTGTTCTGATCTGTGGGTGCTTGAGCCCCAGGGCACCCCAGAGTCAGTGCCTGCTACCAGTGAAGGGGAACACAATACAGTAAGGTCTCAGAGTACACAAACCCAGAGTACGCGACCCCGCTCTTACGCGGCCGATCCTGATTCCTACAGTAAACCCTGAAAATGCGCCATTTCCAGCTGTGCTTAACTTACTCCCCTGCCCAGCCCTGGCTCAACCCCCTGGCTCTGCACGGCCCCAGCTCAGCCCCCTCCAGATCCACTCACCATCTGCGCATAGCTCCTGCTCACCCCCACCCCTGCTTCTGGCTCCAGCTCACCACCCCTCAAGCACGACCCCGGCTCAACCTCCCCGGCCCGGCTCAGCCCCCCTGCCGGCTCACCACCCCTCGTGCATGGCTCCAGCTCAACCCCCCACCCTGGTTCAAACCACCCGTGTGTTACTCTGGTTCCATCCTCCTGCCATGATTCAAACCCCCTCACAGCCCTGCTCACCACCCAAGCAAGGCTCTGGCTCACTACCCCCACACACAGCTCTGGCTCAAATCCACCCCTTGCCCCCTGCAGCCCTAACCCACCCCAGGCTTAACCCCCAACCTACCACCAGGCTTAACCCTCCCCAGCTGCACCCCCACCCCAGGGCTTACCTTTCTGCTGCTTCCCCGGCTGCAAAACGTTGAGTGCCACTGGGGAAAAGGCCAGACCCGCACTTATGCAAAATCCAAATTACACGAGGGCACGTGGAACGGAACCCTTGCATAACTCGAGGATCTGCTGTACATCCCCAGAGCCAGCACTTAGAGAGGTGGCTTACAGCTTAGGGAAAGGACTGCCTGAGAATGGGAGGACGAGTTCAGGAAGGCTGTGCTTGACTGGAGCTCAAGGACACAGCACCAAGGGAGAGGAGAGAAAAATCTTAAAAGGCTCCCAAAAGTTTCAACAAGCACCCAAACTTTTCAGTGCTAATCCCCAAGCGAAACCTAACAACTGAACCCTTCTTACTGAAGAAACATCCAGCACAGAAATTTTGCCAATACAGCTAGGGGGAAAAAAATCTAGCTAGATCCTACTGCTGTCAGACTATTTCAAGGAAAGGGATAAATTAATGATGAAGTTTCACAACTACAAAAAACAAGGGGGAGATCAATATATCTCATATGAAAGCAGATTCAGTTTTTGAGCTGAGGTAAAATTCAAACCAAAGCCCAGGAGACTTCATATAATTTTTTCTTAAAAGCTATAAAATGCACTGAAACATTGTTACATGCTTTATAGAAATAATATGCATTAAACTTAGAGATTGATACATTAATTAAGAAACTCCCATAAATATCTAACTAGGGGTGTCAATAAAATTGCCACCTTGAAAAGAAATTCATTCTTAAGCAAAGTTCATATAAACAGATAAGCTTAGAAGCAGTCCACAGACACAGGTCCTGATTCTGATAACATTTAGGGCTGTTTCCTGGAATCCTAGTAGAGGAGACAATCTCCACTTCCATTTCCAACTAGTAAGCTTCTAGCTGTCCTGGTTGCAGAGCTCATCTTGAAAATGGGCCCTTAGTGCATTCGAACCCTCAAAAGCAAAAGTCAAGTAAAAGCCACAAAATATGCTACTTTTTATATTTCCATTTTTAAGCCAAATTCATCATCTTGGGGGCCTGACTCCTGATTTGAACGTTTAAGATTGGTAACACTGCAACATTTGCACAGATAAAAAAGCAGTCAAGTAGCACTTTAAAGACTAACAAAATAATTTATTAGGTGAGCTTTTGTGGGACAGACACACTTCTTCAGACCATAGCCATACCAGAACAGACTCAATATTTAAGGCGCAAATATTGAGTCTGTTCTGGTCTGGCTATGGTCTGAAGAAGTGTGTCTGTCCCACGAAGGCTCACCTAATAAATTATTTTGTTAGTCTTTAAAGTTCTACCTGACTGCTTTTTGTTTTGATAGTATATAGACTAGCATGGCTTTCTCTCTGTTACTATTTGCAAAGATGTAGAATAGGGTGATACCCAGAATGTTGGGTGTGTGATACAGGAACTTTCCAAATCAGGGTAAATAAAGCTCAGGCTGACTGTTCTGAGATGCAAACTGTAAAGTGAGAAGAGCTTCACTTCAATTCTCAGCAGACAGACAATCCTCCCAAATTGCAATCCCTACAGCTATTTCACTGGGACTCTTCTCTCTCTTGCTGTCAGCCTCACAAGCAACAACTAACACGGAGATTTACCTCCTCCTGGCCTTAGACCATTCCTTGCAAACTGGACCAAAAAGGAAACTCTCAAAAGTCACAGGACCTACTTCGCATTTTCAATGTGAAAAACAATCTCAAGTCAAAGGGAACAGAGGACCACAGTGAGTTTTTTCCCACGTGGGAAAGTGAAAGTAGGCAGGTACATTGTACACGGTATTGAATATAAACCAAACATTGTTTTAAAGTAGGATAGTTTTCAAAGTTTTCCATAAAACACAATAAACCTCTTAAAGCACCTTCCACTCCTGCTCCATCTTGCCATAACTATTCACCCTCGTTATCGGCGACCTTCTTGCCCTGAGGATACATGCAACTTGCTGAATGGAAGAAACAGATTAATATTCACCATGAACATCTCCTTACTGGAAAGAAATGTTAGTAAGAGCTGGAGGTGACAGTGCCATTATTCACTTTGCTGGCTTAAAGAGCACTGGTGTCTCCCAAATGCAATTTGTGAGAGTCCTGCTTTTGCCTTCAAGCTCCAATTTTCTGTTAGTTGTAAACAAAATGCAGAATTGGACAACAGGAAGGCTAGCACTCCATCCAAGATTCACTGCTTCAACTAATGGAAACTGACAGCAAGGAATGCCCCTGATCCTAATGGATGGTTGTTGCTTAGACCTCAACTTTGGAAAGCATTTGAGAACATGATTAAGTCTATGTTTATTCAGGACTTCATTTAAGCACATACTTAAATGTAGGGACTTAAAAGTTTAAGTCCCACTAATTACATTAAACTGACCCACTGAGTTAAAGCTAACCCTCAGTGCTTTGGAGGAAAACGCGGAGATCAGTTTGACACTGTTTAAGTGCACAAGAATTTCCATAGCTATGCATCTAGGGCCACCAAAGACCGCAAGGGGAACAGCCTTGGGCCACCAACCTCAATTATGTTATGGGTGGACAACCCATGCATTAAAAGGACAATAGCTTCTTCATGGTTATGGGGAGGTTTCCATCATCTAAAATATGGATCCAGGGAAATAATTTTCAAAAGGCACAAATGACAGCTACCCAGCTCCCACTAAAAATCTATAGGAATTAGGTACCCGGGATTCATACCTTTGAAAGTCTCTTCCCAATATAATAAAGCAGCAGAAATGTAACACTTTAAAAGACTAACAATATGATTTATTTGGTGATGCGCTTTTGTGGGACAGACCCAATATGTTTGTTTTGTATGAAAAAAATCCACTGTATCCTCCCCCAGTTCACAGTACTAACCAAGTTTTCTTTTCTGAGGATTTTTATGTCAATTTGTTAACTGTTTTGAATTAGTTTTTTTCCAAACAATCTCAAAGAACTTTTACGTGAACCTTCTTTTGTATACCTCTAACAAACTACATTTTCTTTTGAGATTTGAAAATGGACTTTGTCAGTGAAAGCTCAAAACACAGGTTTCTGTTTGAAAAACAAATATGCTTATAAAAACATTTAAAGTACTCAAAAAATTCTCTATTACCATGATCTCCGCTTCTCCTTTTGTCAACAAAGAGTCATAGTCTAACAAATCTACCATTTGGATGCTCCAGAATCAAAAGCTGAAGGCCAAGCTTTCCAAGTTAGGAGTCTAACTCCTCATTTAGGCCCCTGTCTGACTTTCAGAGGTGCTCATCCCCTTGACGGCAGCAGGAGCTTTGGGGCACATAGGTAACTTACTTGGGTGTTTAAACGTGGATTTAGGGGCCACTGTTTAGATACCTAATTTTGAAAAATCTGAATAGAAGCATTTTTAAAATCATGTTTCCTGCCTTCTGTTTGGATGCTAGCCATGTTGGCACCTGCTTGTCTGACAAGCTTTTGTGACAGCCACAGGCACTTATTAAGCCATTCTGCAATTAAGATAATAACTGTCTAGTAATTCAGAGACTACACTGGCTCTTTCATTCTGTCCCAAAGATTGCTATTTACCTCTCCTTTGTCAGAAAAGCAATTAGTAGATCTTGGCAATCACAAGTTAATTAAATGACTTTTGATTCATTCAATTTGTTCAAGCCCCCCAAATGGAGGATTCCCCCCCGCCCAGCCTTTTTTTCCTTTTAGTTTCAGTTTAATTAGAGCAAAGAGTTTCCCAAACTGTACAGAATGGGTTTAATTTCTAACTTCTTGCCTGATATTTTTGTCAGTGTGGCCATTGACTTTCATAGAGACAGGATCAGATTAAATAGATGAAGGACATCAGGAACCCTTGTTATCTAGGCTGACCTACATAACACAAACTACCTAGTAATTAATGCATCAAATCCACATCTTGTGGTTGAACACAAACTATTGATTAGAAAGTTGTTCCAAGGATTATCTTTACTGCTGGAAAAAAAATTGCGCTACATTTCTCGTCTGAATTTTCATCATCCAGACTATGGATCTTGTCTGATCTTTCTCTGCCTGATGAAAGTCCTCCCTATCTGAAACTCTCTCTCTATTTAAATACTTACAGGCTGTGATCAAGTCACTTGTTAAGAAAATTAAGTGTCCCTGTAAAATCTGATCTACACTGTAGTATTAGGTTAACACTAGGCAGCACACATCAATCTAACTATGCAAGTGTCTTAACTTTACTCTCACTGACACAACTGCCCTGCTATGCTGTTTTAACTTCACAAGCATCAACGAGTCAAGGTAAAGTTGATACGGATAGGTAAACACGTCAGCATAGGTTTTGCATTGCTTTTGTTGACTGTTACAGGCTTTCAAAAGTCATCCCACAATTCCCCAGACTGACAGTACAATCCATACAAGTGCTCCTGATGACAACACATATCACTGAGACATGGAGCAAATCATAGACCATTAGGGTCTGGCAAAATGACATTAACTGCACAACAGAGAGCGATTTGCATGCCAAGGGATAAACATAAAACAAGAAGTGAACAACCAATGGGGGATTAAGATGACATGATAACTCCAGCATCTACACCAGGATTCTGTCTTCCAACAGTGGCCAGTGCAAGGTGCCCGAGAGGGAATGAAAAGAACAAGTAATCATCAAGTGATCCATCCCTTGTAAACACATTTCTAGCTTCTGGAAAACAGAGTAGAAACACCATTCCTGCCCATTCTTACTAACAGGTGTTGGAGGGCATATCCTCCATTAATTTATCTAGTTCTTTTCTGAATCCTGGTATAGTCTTGGCCTTCACAGCATTTTCTGGCAAGGAGTTCCATAGTTTGAGTGTTTATTATATGACAAAGTACTTATTTTTATTCTCTTTAAACCTGCTTCCTAGTCATCTGGTGATCCCTAGTTCTTATGTTTTGAGTAGATAGCAGTTCCTTATCTACTTTCTTTACACCAGTCATGATTTTAGTCTCTTTTCCAAGAAGAAAGTTCCATTCTTATTAACCTCTCCTCACACAGAAGCCATTCCATACGCCCAATCAATTTGTTGCTCTTTTCTGAATCTTCCCATTCCAATATATCTTTGAGAAGAAGCAACCACATCTGCACACAGTATTTAAGAAGTTGGCAGATTATTGATTCATATGGAGGCAATATGATATTTCCTGTCTCGCTTATCCTTTTCTTAATGATTCCCATATACTGGTCACTTGTTTGACAGCCACTGCACATCAAGTGGATGTTTTCAGAGAACTATCCACAATTACTCCAAGATCTCTTTTTTGAAAGGTAACAGCTAATTTAGTCCCCATCATTTTATATGTATAATTGGGATTACGATTTCTTTTATGCATAAGTTTGCATTTATCAACACTACGTGTCATCTGCCATTTTGCTGCCTACTCACCCAGTTTTGAGAGATCCTTCTGTAGCTCTTTGCACTCTGAATTGGACTTAACCATCTTGAATAATTTTGTATCAACTACAATTTTTGCCACTTCACTGTTTACCCCTTTTTCAGATCTCTTATAACTATGTCATATAGGATTGGTCCCAGAACAGACCACTATTTACCTCTCTCTATTCTGAAAACTCACCATTTACACCTACCTTTTAATTCCTACCTTTTAATCAGTTACCAGCCCAAGAGAAAGACCTTCCCTCTAATCCCATGAAAGCTTACTTTGCTTAAGACCCTTTGGTGAGAGGCCATGTCAAAGTCTTTCTGAAAATCTAAGGACACTATATCCACTGAGTACCCCTTGTCCGCATGTGTGTTAGCCTCCTTCAAAGAATTCTAGTAGACTTGGGGAGCATGATTTCCCTTCACCAAAAATACGCTGACTTTGCACCAACAAATTATGTTCATCTTCTGTACTCTAGTTTCAACCAGTTTGCCCGGTACTGGAGTACGATTTACTGGCCTGTAATTGCCAAGATCACCTCTTGCAGCCCTTTTTAAAAATTGGTGCTACATAAGTTATCTTCCAGTTATTTGGTACAGAAACTGATTTAAGGGATATGTTACAGACTACAGTTAGCAGTTCTGCAATTTCACAAACGAGTTCTTTCCGAACTCTTGGGTGAATACCGTCTGGTCCTGGTGACTTTAGTTTCTCATCCTCTAATGTCTTAGCAATCTGGAACAGTTCAGATTTGTCACTTAAATGGCTTGGGTTTTGGAATCTTCTTCATGTCTTCAGCTATGAAGACCAACACAAATAATTCATTTTGTTTCTCTGCAATAGCCTTATTGTTGTCGAGTGATCCTTTAGCATCTTGATCATCCAGTGGCTCCACTGGTTGTTTAGCAGGCTTTCTGCTTCTGATATGCTTTAAAAGTTGCTATTACTTTGAGTCTTTCAAATTTTTTTGGCCTCATTATATTTTTACACTTCCTTTGCCAATGTTTCTGTTCCTTTCTATTTTCCTTGCTAGGATTTAATTTCTACTTTCCAAATGATGCCTTTTTGCCTTGCTGCTTCTTTTACTCCGTTTTTAGCCACAGTGGCACTTTTTTCTTTTCTCTTTATGTATTTTTGTTTAAATTGGGTCATACATTTAAGTTAATCCTCATATTATGGTATCTTTAAAAATTTCCCAGGCAGTTTGCAGGGATTTCACTTTTGGCACTCTGCCTTTTAATTTCTGTTTAACTAAATTCTTCATTTTTGCACAGTTACCCTTTCTGAAATTAAAAGCTACAGTATTGTGCTGCTAGTTATTTGTTTTGAAGGTCTACTACCATAACTAAAGTCAAATGTATGCATAACAAGCAAGGCGAGTAGGCTATTCCCCCAAGAGTTGCATGCTTGTGTTCTCCAAATTCTCAGATGATGGGACAACGAGACATTGGTAACCAACATTCTTGGATAAAATTCCTAGGGTGAGATTTTATGAAGTACTCAAAATTGACCTAAATTTGCTCCCACTGATGACAGTAATT
Source organism: Carettochelys insculpta (assembly GCF_033958435.1). NCBI lineage: Eukaryota > Metazoa > Chordata > Testudines > Carettochelyidae > Carettochelys > Carettochelys insculpta. The sequence continues at coordinate 124,848,631 of NC_134140.1, read as the reverse complement.
GAGCTACATTGGAAGCTGATTTAGTCCAGCACACACCATTTTAGAAAGTCTTGCCCCTGGATTACCAGCAGCTGAACTCAGAACCAGTGAGTATAATAATAATAATAATAATAATAATAATAATAGACTTTTTTCCCCAGACACTTAGACATCTTTGTTTTCCTCCCATTTATTCAGTTCCACTATAAATATTTTGATAACACTGTGCCTCTCTCCATGATGTCTATTCATTGAGATTTTTATGCTCTGAAATGCCCTGGAAATGGGATCGATAGATTTTTATGTAATTGATTCCACTACTCTCTTTTTCCTCCCCCTCCCACATCCCTCCCTCTTTTTTAAATTGATTACAGACTGGACCAGTTCCATAACATTCTAGTCATCCAAAATGTATCTATACATCACAGTTTATACGGATACAGAGCTAAACAAACTTCTGTAATTACAACTTGAGCTTATAGAAAAGTCCTGCAGGAATTAATAGGAATGACACAGGAGGAAAACAATTACTGATAGAGGAAAATACTAGTTTGTGAGTCACTGGGACAGACTCAAAAAGACTCAGCCTCGGCAGTGTCCTTCCTCCACCACCCAGACTTACATTTTATGAGCCAGACTGTACAGGGAGGCTGCCATCCCTGGGTGTAGGGATGCAGAGACTGTAATTATATCCTGCTGTAGCATAGGGTCAGAGGTGGGACTCCTTGTGTGTCCATGGGACAGCTGTGCCCCAGGCGGCAATGACTGAAGTTACAAATACCAGGGGTGAGTGCCTCCCCCAGCGTTCTCCAGAATGCAATTTCTTGAGTTTCATTCAAAATAGGAATGGAAACAATAAAATCTGGAAAAGACCAGAAGAGATTCTCTTCCATGCAAAAGTCACTTGGTGTGTGCATGTGGAGAACTCAGTGGAATGATCTGTGCTAACCTAGGTATGAGATAGAGCAGCTACTAGGCTGCTCTAATTTAGACCAATTATAGAGTTTAAGCTCAGAAGGGACTATTAGATCACCTGTTCTGACCTTCTGTATAATACAGACCAACAACACCACCCATAATCTGCATGCTACACCTAATAACTGACAGAGCAAAGGATCACAGCCCACGGGGAACCTGACTATTACATGCCACAGGCAGAGAATAGAGGGGACAGACGTGCACTAATGTCCAAGGCCCTCTGCCGTGGCAGGGAAATAGTTAAGTGAGATATACCCAGATAATCCTGGCAGGTGATCTGCACCCGCCACAAGATTTCTGCCAATGTGACCTGGCGGTAAAATTCCTTCTCTCCCCCATATATGGTGAGCAAGAAACAGCCAGCCAACAACCTGAAAGAGAGAAAGCTCTGAGCCAACTCAGAGTCCTGACCCACACCAACAATGTCCCATCTTCAGCCATGGGCATCCTTGATACTTAAGAGAAAAGAGATAAAATGAAAACAAAATATATTGAGAGAGGAGAAAATCCCTTTCTGATTCTTGCCTGTGGCCAGCTGAAACCATAAAGCATGAGCTTTTGGGAACATAAAGATGTAAACCAGAAGTGAGCCTCCTACCATCACAAGCAACCCTGTAGAACAATCACAATCAATTTATGAGGGAGCTGAACCAATGTATGAGTTGTGTGCACCCACAACTCCTATCTGGAAGCTGTTCCATAACTTCTTCCCACACCAATCATTAGAAATCGTCTTCTAATTTTCAGTCTGAATTTGCTCATGGCCAGATAATATCCATTTATGCTCTTGCCAACACTGTCCTCCTGATTAAATCACCCTCCCTCTCATTTACCCCAGTGTACTTACAGAGTACAATCATATCATCTCTCAGCCTTCTGCTTGCTAGACTAAACAAACCTGTCCTTCCAGCCTTCCCCCAGAAGCTAGGCCTTTCCAATCCCCTGAGCATGCTAGTATGTTTTCTCTACACCTGCTTCATTTTGAACAGGGATGACCAGAAGAATACTCCCATGATTCCAAATGAGGTCCAACCAATGCCTTGTACAATGGCATGAATATTTCTCTCTCTCCATGGGAAAAGCCTTACTTGATACATCCCTTTGTGTTTGCCTTTTCCAAAGTCATATCACTCTGGTGACTCATTCATTCTTAGATTGACCCACAACACAAAGGTCTCTCTTCTTCTCTGTTTACAAGATCCACCCTTGTAAAAGAAATATTATTATTAGACCCCAAATGCATGACCATGTACTATTGAATTGCATCCCATTTCTGTCACCCCAGTCCTCAAGGTCATTCAGAGCTTCCTGTACAATATTCCTATCCTCCTCTGAATTGAGCATGCCTCCCAACTCTTTAATCATCAAATTGCATTAGCTCATACAGTAGGAATATGCTAATGTCATTGATAAAAATATTGACTAAGGTTGGTCACAAGACCAATCATTGCAGAACATCATTAGTAACCTTCAAGCAGTCTGATAATTCACCTTCTCAGCAGAACCCATTGCTTTCTCCTTTTTCAGCCAGTTCCTTGTCCATCTTACTATTCTTGTTTTGATTCCTATGTTCTCTAATTTAAATAGTAACTTCCTATGTTCTCAAGGGGCCATATGCCAGCTGTGAATTGGTAGAGCGAAGTGAGTTCTCCTGTCAACATGCCCTTTATACTAGCAAACAGAGGCAAGTTGTGGGGAAGGTGGATACAGAGCACAAAAATTAAACAAGCCACACTATGCAAGCAGCCTGCGTGGAGTGGGACAAAAACGTATGAGAGAAAATTCATTTCAATGGTAAATATGAATCACAACCAGTTCAACTAGTAAATATGTATGAATATTTAAATAGTAAATAGTAAATATGAATCAACAACCAGTGCATCTGATGAAGTGAGTCTGTGCTCACGAAAGCTCGTGCTCAAAACTTCTCTGTTAGTCTATAAGGTGCCACAGGACCCTTCATTGCTGTTACAGATCCAGACTAACACAACTACCTCTCCGATACTTGACAACCAGTTCAACTGTGGAGGAAGGGGCAGACCAGCAGCTATGGTTCTCTTAAACCTTCCTTTTTCAAGGACGCCTCGGGTTTCATCCGAGTCCTTGCATAAGGAGTGCTGTTATTCCCTTGGGTGACCTCTCTCAATAATTTTCATATTCTTGTCACATTTAATAACTGTCTCCTGCAGCTTCACCTAACCTGACATTGTATGTAAGCTGCAAGTTATGGAGATAATTATCCATGGTAGGCAGCTAAACATGCCAATGTCAAGTTTAAATAGATTCTTTAAGAATAAATAAGATATTCTTTAAAATAACTGAATAAAAACAGTTCAATAAAGCATTCACGGTGTTCACTATAGAGACTGTTCTGTAGTATCAGTTCATACAGCATGAGATAAGACAGCTAAATCCAACAATTGCATTCACTAATTTACTACTACTACTACTACTATAATCATAGCTGTCAGCCTTTGTTCTGTCTTGCAAACTTAAAAGAATAACTCACGCCTTTCAATGGGCTCTCACAGTATTGTCAGCACCAAGGATTGCAACCCACACAAAGTGAAGAAATGCGATGCTAGATTCAAAGGGATAACATAATGTAGCTTTATTTTTAATTACTTGTGTAATGCACAATGAAGATAATTAACACAGCAAGGGATGAAATAACATGCTAAGGGATTTCGCATCAGCTGACATCTTTACATCAACAGTTGATGTTTTTCTAAAGGATATGTTCTGGCTACACCATGAGATATGGGGTTAATTCAGTTATTTCTGGGTGAAACTATATTTTATCCTGATCTAATTTTATGTAGGAAGTCAGACTAGACTATCACACCACTCCCTTTTGGCCTTGAAATCTGTTCATACAAGTAGCTTTTCCTTATTGCAGTAATAAATGGTCCCAAGTTACTGTATTTTTTTAAAATAAGCATGTATTTGAAGGCCAGCATGATTCATACATAATGAATTACTATATTATAGAAAATTAATTGTTAATTGAAGATTTATCTTTCACTTTTAACAAATACAAATGCTATTAAAGATTTGAAAACCAATGTTTGTGTATTATCAATGTGATAATAGAGCTCTAAAAAGATACAAAAATTTTATTCATAGCCACATCCATATCTGCACATATGAGCTGCAGATACCTGCCTCCACAGGATTTGCTAGGTTCTATTGATAACGAGATACATTGTTGTGTTTTATTATCAATAGTCCTTTTGAGAGTTAATGAATCATTCCTAATCTCATTTTTGATGAATGAATATGAGACACCCTGCGACTCCAATATTCACTTCCATCATGTAATTGTGATACGTTTTAGACTGATACTTCACAAGACATACTTTGTATAAAAGACTTTAGCTGCTAGACATCAATCTCTCATCAGTTTGTAGGTGATACCGTATGCCAGGTTATGAAGTTTGGCTATGTATATACACATTTATCCTCAATATGGATCAATGCAAAGTACTCCACATAGGAAGGAACAATAACACAAAATGGGGAATTAAAGCCTAGAAGCAGTACTGCAAAAAAGGATTGTGGGGGCATAGGGACCATAAAATACATGAGAATTAACGTGACTATTAGGGAAAAAATACATTGCTCTGGGATATAATAGCAGGAGTGCAGTAAGAAACAAGTAGTAAACAAATCTGGCCTCAGTTGGAATATTGTGTCCAGTGCTGAGTGCCACATTTCAGCGAAAATGTGTGCAAATTGGAAAAAGTCCAGAGAAGAGTAACAAAAATTATTAAAGTTGTAGAAAACAATCCATGAGGAAAGTTTGAAATAACCGGTTTTGTTTATTCTAGAAAACAGAACACAGAGACCAGGATAACAGCTTTCAAATACCTAGAAGACTGTTAAAGGAAGAGGGAGAAAATATTTTCCTTAACCTCTGATGATTGGACAAGAAGCAATGGGCTTAAATTCCAGCAAGGAAGGTTTAGGTTGGATATTAGGGAAAACATCCTGTCAGGGTGATAGAACACTGGAAAAACTGCAAGGCAGCTTGTAGACTTACCATCACTGGAGTTTTTTGGGGGTTTTTTGTTTTTTTTTTTGTTTTTTTAAAACAAGCAGTTGAAACAAGCACCTGTCAGGTGTGGTTTAGATGGTGCTTGGTCCTGCCATGAGAACAGGGAATTGGACTTGATTACCTTTGGTAGTCCGGTCTTGTTGTGTGTGTTACCAAAACATACCATGAGGCTGAAAACATCCAAAAGTAGCCTTTCAGATACAAAAGTACAAAGACCAAACAATGTTAATAGCTTACTGAGGAGATGCACACAAGCAAAAGGGGAATACCACCATGGTAGGAATTCCCTCTCACCACAAAACACCTGATGAGCAGGGACTGAACTGTCAGACATGATTGTCCCTGTGTATAAAAACCTGGGAAAGTCAAGGCTACGTATGTTTTAAGAACGTTCCAGGCTGTTTACCACTCAGGAGGAGAATTTGCTAATGTACCTCCTATCTACCAAGTATGTTAAGTTCAGTTTGCAGGTTTTGTTTATATACTAAGGTAATGTGCTTTGATCTGTTTGCTATCACTTACAATCACTTAACATTTCAATTGTGTAGTTAATAAAGGTACTTCTTGTTTATATCACAACCCAGTTTGTATCACTCATAACTGGGTAGGGTAAAGAGCTGTGCATATCGCCCTCCCCCTTGCAAGACAGTATAATTTTGGGTTTGCACTCCTGAGGGTGTGTGCACAGGAGAGGGCTACCTAATATCCTGAGCTGACCACAGACTGTGTGATTCTATAGCTAGATGTTTTCCTACCCGTGTGTGCTAGGAAGAGGCTTCAGAGCTTGTCACAACAGCACAGAGTAGAGGGAAACTCAGGCTGATAGGAAAGATGGGCTCAGTGGGATTCCAGCACATTATGTGGCACACCAAAAAGGGGTTGGGAGCCAATCCATCACAGAGTATTTGCCAAATAGTTCCAACTACAGGTTGAGCTGCTCTAGACAGGCACTCTCTCATCCAGCAACATCCATAATCCACATGATTTCAGTTAGTTAGACAACCACTTGTCATTGGTGTAGTCAAGTTTCCCGTGGTCCATAAAGTCTGTTTACAGCCACCAGCCTTGGCTCCCAGTGTTCTGTGCTGTTATTTAGTTGTAATTTACTCCTAAATGTCTTCTAAGAGCCCAGTGAGCTGTGGAAGTGTTGGTAATGCTGATAGACAACACTGACCTCCCTTGGTTTGGCAAATTCTCTTGTTTGGCCCCAGTCAGGTACTGAGAGTGCCAGCCTAGAGAGGTTCAACTTGTACTACATTTCAGAGCTGGGGGAAAACAATCTAGTCAAATTTTAACTTCTCACTGAGTCAGACAAAACTGGACAGTTACATCTAAGTCCTACTGTGGATTGTGGAGCCAATTCAAAAGAAAAAAAAAGACTTTAAGGATCACTTTGATCATCTACTCCGAATTTCTAAAAAAGAAGGGGAGTGGGAGTGAGGTTCCTCTCAATCAGTTCATGTTGGAACCAGGGCACATCTTTTAGAAAAAAATCCAATCCTGATTCAAGATGTTCAGCAATGGAGTCCACCATATTGCTTGATAAGTAGTTCCAATGGTTAACGACTCTCACACTATCAAAAATTGCAGTTATGTCTATTCTGAAGCTAGTTTCAGCTTCTAGCCATTGGTCCAGAGAATTCTTCTTCCTCCTCCAATTTTTGGATGCAAGTTATCTGGACCTGCCAACTTTAAAAATTCCTAGCTTTAGTAATGACTGTTTAACACACTTCTTATTTATTGTCATCTGGTTTACCCAACCTCAAACAGTAAAAGTTTCTAAAACTTTTGCCTTTTCTGCAGTACATCTACAATATCCTCAAAGTGAAACTCAATGGGTGAACCCCTGGGTTCTGAAACAAAAGATAATGGCCATATGATCCCTTGAAAGCCAAAACTTTAGAGTTCCACAGACCTCTAGCATAACATGAGTCATATCAGAAAGCCCCTCCAGAGAGCCTGTCCTTAAGAGATTCCAAGGCCACAGAGCTTCATTGACAGACAAACTTTTGGGGTGCTTATCAAAGCCTTCTGAGTTTTGATCATTTGTTTTAATACTTCCCACTTTCACAAAACTCAGTTGTGGTTCCACATCTCTCGAAAAAAAATCAATGGAAATTTCACCTAAACAAAGGATGCAAGGCCGGTCCCTTCAGTTATACAGTGGTATTTTTCTTCTTCTTCTCTTGGTTTAAATCTACGCTCCTGTACAAGGTCATCACTCTAGCCAAATTTTTGCACAGGTTTGGAAAGTTTATTTGTGATGTTATAAAGCACCACAGGCCCTGCGGCATGTGTGTTTTCAAACATACAGTGCAAATGTAACTTGCAATTAACGCAAATATTAAACTAAAAAAAAATCTGTCCATACAAATACAGCTAAAGCTGGGTGTGCTATGTTCAAAACAGACAAAACACACTTTCCTGCTACACAGCTTTCTCCTGTGTCACACCTATGGCACAAGTCAAAGCAGCTACACTAACTTCAGTAAAGGCACGCAAATTTGCACCAAGTGATTTTGGTGAACAGCCTAAAGAGCAGTCTAAAAGGAGACAGTTTGGTTAAACATTGTTTTTGTTAAAACCAAATGCATCAAGCCCTATTTTGATCTCACCTGGATGTAGATAAGTGGTAATTCCATTAAGATACATGAAGCTTGACTTGAAAGAGCCAAAGCGAGCCCAGTTCCCCTCCTCTGCTTTCTTTTTTCATATGCACTCTATAAAGTTTTGCTGCGGTAGATGAATGCTCACATTAATAACACAGTGGTATGCAAACATTTGCTGTAGTTGTACAGCCCTAACTCATGACTAAACCCATTTAAATACTAGACCAATTAATAAAACCAAACAAGCAGGGTATTTCCGCGAGTAAATGGTGCTCTCTGTTGGATGTGATTTGCTGGCTCAGCAGAAATGTTCAACCAAGGACATTTAGGGGACAGAATTCACCAGTAACGCAGCAATTAGACCATACAGGAGCTTCCTCAACCTGACATAGCTTTCCTTCACCTTTTAATAAAGCAGATCCTTCACGTATTCAACTGGGATGCAGTCAAACAGAAAGTTTTAATTTACAAACTTCCTTAATGGTGTTATGGGCAGAGATTTCTTGCTCAGTGAGCTCCTGGAATGCTTTGGCTTCTTTCCAGTTCTTGGCAAATGGTACTGAATGTTCTAATCTTTACTCTGCTATCAAGAAACCATTTGAAAAAAAAAAAAAAGAACTCTCCCCCCGGACAGCTTCTAGACCACAGAAGGGTTATCTTTGTATCTGGAAAAAGGTAAGAGACTTTTCAGTGTAAGCCAGATCCTTAAAAGAAAAGGCACTATTATGGAAAATAATCTTATTCATTTTTCCTCTAGTTAGTCAATTTGGACTCCATTTAAATACACAGAAATAATGCAAATATTTTCTACCACATCACAAGGTTATGTAAATATAGACCTATGACCAAAAAACTCCACTGCGTGCAAACATGCAAAAATCAACCCAGACTGCAAAGAGACTCTCAGTGTGCAGGTTTATTTAATACACCTGGTCAGAACCAGTGGGATGGGACTTGGTCTGCACTACTCAGGCACACAAACAGTGCTAGCACTGATATCACATGCCCCATGGGGGAACAACAGGAACATAAAACTCCTCTTGGTTTTAGCCCCTTCAGCTGTATGCAGAAACAGAAGGAATAAATGTTTGTATATGCTTCAAATAACACCGTCGTGAAACCTCTAAGGGCTCCATGCCAGTCCCAAGCCTGGATGAAGGAGAAGAGTTGGTCAGATGAGCAATGATGTGCTGATCATGACACACAATACGAATGAAATCTCATGCCAGTATGTCTAAATAATAAAAAGATGCTGGCTTGGACGTCACTCAGATAAACAAGGTCTGCAACACCAATTGATTGATCGGGGTTGGGTCGATAAGTGGGCTACGAAAGAAAATTACAACTGTAGCGTAGATTGGTGCGGAGGTAGTCTACAGAAACCAAGCCACTCCATGCTGGACAGGGAATGATAGAAGGCAATAGTGAGACAGGCATCAGACACCAATGGGCACTGAGCCCATGGTTGACGGCGATATGCTTCTGATAAGTCCCATCTTCATATTTAAACAAAGTGGCACACCGATTTTGGCACCCTCTACAATAATTTCAAAGAGGACAGACTGAATGCAGATTTGGAGTTTAAACTACCCCAAAGGAACTAGCAGGCATATGTATTAAGGTGGGTGATATTTACAAGGCAAAACTAAAAACAATAGTCTTTGAGAGCCATTATACCCAAATGTGGCAATACATACATTACTTGCACATGGACTCCAGTCAAGCTCATTTTGACATGTCCTGATTATCACTTACCTGTTTTTAAGCAACCAGTTATTTATCCATTCATAGCCCGTACAAACATAACACAGTTCATAATTAACACTTCATCAGCGGACAGACATGCACATTTACTGAAAAGAGTACACCCTCTTGTGCAAACCTAAAACTACAGTTAACTTTTTCATATCCAGCACTCTATTATCCAGAACTCTCAATTAACCAGCATTTTAACCATAAGTAAATTGTAGTTATGTTTTCGATAAGTATAGTGAAATACAAATAAATACAGACAATACAGCGTAAGTTGACAGTGTACAATACTACTGTTGGTAAATAAAATATTCTGCATGCATTTTTGTTTCTTAATATCTATTCTTGTTTTTCTTTTCTGTTATGCATTGCTAGGTATTCCTCTCTATTATCCAGAATATTTGAATATCTGGCAAAATCCTAGTGCTGGGGCTTCCCAATATGAGAGAGTTGACTGTAGTGCTCATGAGCCACTTCCCCAGATTTGCACATGCTCATATCTACCCTTGTTCACAAATGTAGCAGATTTGATCTTTTATAGACCAGCTGCTGAAGGAGTTTTGCATGGACAGGTGGGGCCCATGCAGAAACTGCCCTCATGCACTTGAAAAATCTGGTCCTTAAGTTTACATGGATGCTGCTGAGTCTCCAACAGGATGTTCTCCAGCTGTGCAAAAGGACTAATTGCCATGCAACAGGAAGCAGATGCAGCGTTCATCTTGATACGTACAGGCATAACATCGCAAGGGGGTTAAACCTTACAAGTCAAGATGAATCAGGAGATGGATAGAAGCATTTACCAAAAGTGTTCCAGACAATGGTGGGGGGAATCATTACATAGCTTCTCTTGGAATCAAAAGAGAACCATGCTCCCACAAAAGGGTTCTGCAAACTAAGCCATTTAACCAAATTCCAAAAGTGCGTAACCTACCCCACATCCCACTAGTTTGAGCTGCTCAGAGACAAAAGGGAAACATCAAATTGACAGAACTAATATGCTTATGAAACAAACCCATCACAAGCTCTCTTGTATCTCTTATCCTCCCCTCTCAGGAAGTCACTCCCAGCGGCAGTGAGAGCTGTGGCAAAGTGGAACAAGTGCACCCCCTGAGCGTGCTCTGCTTCTCCATGGCTACTGATGCTGCCCTATGCCAGGCTCCCACCTTTATGCCCCAAGGCTGGGTCCCTTGGTATGTGGGATGCCATGGAGGGCAGAGAGTGGGGCAGTGGCAGGAAGGGGCGGGGCTTGAGGGACTGGTTTGGACATGCCCCCAGGCCAGGCTGCAAATCTGCTCTGGCCCAGAGATGGTCTGTAGGCCTGAAGTTTGAGACCCCTGCTCTACATTGTGAATTGAAAGACAAAACTTTTGTCATTCACGAGTGCTTAAATCCACAAACTTTCCCTCCCCACACAAAAGCCTTCCTGAGCCAAGTGTCAGTGTAAACAGCTTATGTTGGCAGAACACTTCGTTAACAATGTGAACCCCACTTGCAGGGAGTGGAAGTATTTTGTCGGCAAACGTGAAAACAAACAGCTTTTACTCTGTCAGATATTGTGCAGCTTTTAGCAATAAGTCCGTGTTGCATAGTGCAGACAAAACCTCACAGAACAATACCTCTACATCTCCTCATCTAGATTGTTTAGTTTTTCTCTGTGCTGTTAAAGAGCTGCTATGTTCCACCACAGACATGACACCACTTAAGTGGTACACGAAATGATCCATATATGTACTATATATAGTGGTTCATTCATAAGCTTAAAAGTCTACAAAAGGAGCTATGTATTTATTATTAATAGTGACTATATTTCAGCTCTGAGGCACTGAGAATTTATTGGGTGGGAAAGAAATCTGATCAGTGAGCTATAACCACCTGTTTGGACCAACATCAGACCTGGTATTAGTAGGTGATACTCACATGAATTCAAAGACAGATTTTAAGCTGTCCCCAACTAAAAAAATATGACTACTAAAAACATATAATGAAGTTCTCAGCATGACAGATGGCCAGAGCAAAACATTTCATACAGACAATGAAGATGGCGAAGAAAATCATAAATGGTTATCACTAAAAGATTACAAAAAATACCTTCATCCCACACAAGTTTTTTTTATGTTGTTTTGGATGGGGGAAGAAGTTGTTTTTATTTTATTTATTTATTTTTGCCATGAGCAGAAGGTGATTTGCCAGAAAACAAATTCCACATGGCTTAGTGAAGTAGGAAAACTAACCATTAAGATAAGAGAGATCACTTGCTGGTCACATGTTTAACTGATGGCTCCTTGGCCACAGACCCAGGAAAGCACTGAAATAAACGCTGTGTTGTAAGTGTAAGAATAGGCTCACTGAAGTCAATTACTGTACAGAGACTCTGACTACTCACACACTTAAATTTAAGCCCGCGCTTAAGTGCTTTGCTGGATGAGGACCTCAGATACTACATTGAAAGGTGATTTAGAAAAGCCCAGATTAAATCAGACAAGTTTAGAGAAGAAGAAATACAGTCCAACTGTAACTATTCAAATTCCTCAGTTCCTGATCTTCCCTCACAAATACAACCGTTAATAAGTTTTAGAGGTGGCATAGCCAGTACTTTTTTGTGTCACTACTTGCTGGTACTGAGTACTTGTGAGATTGCCTGGGGATGGTGGGCAGGGAGCCAGCTGAGTAGCAGAAACAAAAAGGCTCTGGGCACATCAATATAGGTATCGCTAATATACTCATTGCCACTTCAAGCCACCTTTTATACACACATTAGGACATGTCATTTCTGTCACTAAAGGACCTACAAGTTTTCGACCACCTCTCCCCTTCCATTTTAGGCCATTTGCTGAAGCGGCCTGGATTCCATGAGGAATCCATGTGTGGGGGGCTCAGGTTCTATTATTGTGGGATATTTGCCATAAAGAAAAAGGGTCCTGCATCAGGTTATCAAGAGGGCTAGATGCAGGCTTGTCCTAAACTCAACGGTGTGCACATTCCACAGTCAAGGATATCCATATGCCATGCCACCAGCACCCATGAACTGTACCTTTAAAATCTACATCTGGAACACATCTCTACAAAGCGAAGAAATTGAAGAAATTCTGTATAGTTTAATAGAAAGTGCTCAAGTGCTTGCCTAGATGTGTCCCACATGCTTAGCACTTTGCAGTATACGGCTCTTATAAAGACACCTCGGCGCCTAATGTTGCGACACACAAAAATCAGTAAAAACAACGAGGAAGTCCTGTGGCACCTTATAGACGAACAGATAACGTGGAAGACAAGCTCTCGTGGGCAAAAACCCGCTGTGGCAGACCTAATAGATGTATGTGGTCCTTTACTTCCAGCAGCCTTGACACCAGCTTTTAGAACCAAGTTCCATCCCCGCAGCCAGCCTCAGTGAGGTGCTCTCTTACAAGGGGTGACACAGGCAAGGATCTGAATTTCTCCGATGCCTGGGATGAGCACAGCTGAGTGGTACACCAACCCCACTGGAGTGCGACTGGAGCACACTGAAGTTCTTGACTCTGCTGCTGACTTCTGACTAATGCTTTTAAATCCAAAGGCCCAGGGTCAGGGTCAGGGTCAGGGTCAGGCTTGCCAACAGCGCGGGGGCAGGGGGACAGGGTAAGGGAGGCAAAGAGGGCAGTTGCCACCAGGTGCAGTGTTTGAAAAGGGACGGAAGCTCTGGCCGTCACCGCTGCTACTTTGGTGGTGGCGGATGGCGCTCCAGGCCGCAGCACCCACTGTGTGCAGCTGTGGGGAAGGGACAGTGCTACATTCTGGGTGGCACTGAGGGCCAAGTACCCTAGGCCTCATCCCTTCTGCCCATGGTCCTGCCCCCCACACACACCTCGTCCTAGGGCCCGCAGCAGCTGTTGGCCCCACTGCCCACGGTTCAATCCCCTACAGAACCGGCTTGACAACCTCATTACACAGCTGCTGCTTAGACCAGGGTTGTGAAAAATTTGTAGCATTCCCTGGGGTGATGAGCCAGCCGGGACACCCCGTCTTCACCTCAGACTGCGGCTGAGGGTGCCATTGTTCTTCTCCACACCTCCCTTATGGTGTCATGTATCAAGCAGATCACACCCAGGGTTTCAATTGGCATAAACAGTTACAGCCCCACCTCAGCTGATGGTCTGACCTCCAAGGAGCAGACCTCAACTCCCTTTTACAACTTCAGTCCGTGAGCATCTGGTCCTTCGGATTTCCCTCTGACTGATGTAACCCACTCCAGTGCTTGAAATTTAAATCCTCTTATTTGCATTGCAGCCCAGAGGATGAGAGGAAATTTTCCACTTCTACACCACATCATCTTCCAGCGATTCACAGTGCTAAGCCATAACTTAAGACCACTAGCAAACAATCCCCTCACGCGTCTTGTAATCCTCCTAGAGAAGGCGCAGTTAAGAAAGCACAGGAAGGGAAAAGAACAGACGTTCCTTGCAAAACGCTCTTCACAGCCTATAAAAAGGAGAGCCCATAAGCAGCACACACTAAACCTCCTTTGACGGCAGATGCAGCATCGCTGAAGTATGGTTGACTGACTGCAGGCATGCCTGCACTCCAGGGACACAGACGCAGAGCTGTAGCTATGCCGCTGTAGCATTTCAGCGACACTTGGTACTGGGGGAAAAAAACCTCACTGCACCCCATCGCTTTTGTAAACCCACCTCAGGAGGGGTTAGCTAGTGGCAGCTATACCGAGGCTTAGGTCATCTTAAGTATGTCTCTCAGGGGCATGAATTTTCACTACCCTGAGAAACACAGCCAGACTGACCTACATTTTAAATGTAGGCCAAGCCTCAGCCTTAGAGAGGGTTCTAATAAGTATACGAACTGTCCTTGGGACTAATATTAGATGGGGAATAGTGGGATGATTTTTAAGGAGCCATTATCAGTAGCGCAATGGGCCTGAGCCACAGAGTTTAAAGCTGAATTTAGACTTGAATTTTTTCCAACTTCAGGAGTATATGGATGGGAGTTTTGTGCTAGCCCATTATCACAACAGGTTCTGAACCTTAGATACTCCTAGCCCGTGCCACCACCATTGGGAGGAGGTAACTCACAGCCTGCAAAACATGTATCTCCCAAAACATGCCTGTCTCATTTACAGACATGAAACTGAATCAGAGTAAATGGCTCCCAGGTCACAGGAGACGTTGAGCTGAATCCATCTGTCCAAAGTCCAACACTAGTGTCCTAAACAAAGGAGTTGTACTGGAACTGCAGTTCTTCTCCAGGAAGTCCTAGCTTTGAGGAGCATGCAGGGGTGGTGTTTTAGAGCCATCTTTAAACTATCACAAAGGAATCCCTACATGTAAAATAAATTACACCCTTTTATAAAATCAGCTTCATGTAAGATTCTCTTATCCACTCTGAACCTACGGGCATCCCGTCATCTTCCAAGCAAGCAGGAAGTGCTGCTGCTCAGTTGTAATTTCAAGGTCCTCATCTTGCTCCCACTGAAGTCAATGGGAATTTTGCCACTCACTTGGGTGCGCCTACAGTACAAACTAACTTCCAAGTTAGCTTCAAAGTAAGGGGCTGCTTTGAAGTAGCCTGCAGACCATCTACACATGCTTTCCCTTACTTCAAAGTTAACTTCAAAATCACTACTCCATTCACGGGAGTGGAGTAGTAGCTTGCTTCGACGTTTAACTTCAAAGTTAAGTGTGTGTAGATGCTCTGCATGCCTTACTACGAAGTAAGGAGTCCTCCAAGGAGCCCCACCCCGCCCGGAAGATGGAGACAGTCTGACTAGCTCAGGCAGGGCTCTATGGTCCCTGCTGGATGCCTTAAACGAAGCAGCTCTCTGGCAACCCCAACCCCAGGCAGGAAGCTGAGTGTGTGCCACAAGCAGGGGCAGTACGAGCTCTGCCTTGGACTGCCCCTGCCCAAAGCACCTGCCAGCCTCCACAGCCCCTACCCACCATGGCAGCACAGCAGGATCCCCCTCCCACTCCGAGGGCTCCAGAGGAGGGGTCCCAGAGCTCACAGCACCCGGGCAAGGGCCACGCCAGGAGGGGACCCTCCTGGACACAAGGGGAGCTGAAGGATCTCCTTGCACTGTGGGGGCAGGAGGAGGTCCTGAAGCAAACCGGTGCCTGTCAGCATAATGCTGAGGCCTTTGACTGGCTGGCCAGTGCTCTTGCCTCCCAAGGACTCCCCGACTGCCCTGGTAGCAGAGTCCGTATCGAGGTGAAGGAGCTGCACCAGAGGTATATCAAGGCCCGTGATGCTGAAAGCCGGTCAGGGGCACGGCCTGTGCACTGCCCCCACTACCAGAAGCTGCACAGGCTCCTGGGGCCGAGGCAGGTGGCCAGCCTGGAGCATGTGGTAGCCACCAGCAGTCCCCCCCCACACTGTGGACAGCAGCGAGCAAGCGGGCCCCTCCAGCACCACCAGCCCGCCAGGCGGAGACTGGCCCACTGAAACAGAGGGCCATAACGACGGCTCCAGCAACGGGACCCTCATCATCACCCTCCCTTCCGGAGCACCAAGCTGGGCATCAGTGAGCCGGGCCTCGCCCGAGCCCCAGGAGGTCACAGACGGTACGTTCGGGGCAAGCGGGACATCACAAGGGATGGGGCCAGGGATGGCCCTCCCCCGCAGAATAGCCCCACAGCCCACACACCTGCGGATGGGGGAAGAGGGATCATAGGCTGATCCTCACGAAGCGGGAACCCCTGGGCATTCGGGAACCCACGGGCCATTGCGCAGCAGGGAAATGGGGCAGGGGATCCAGCCCCCCCTCAGGTCGGGAGCCAGCACTCACAGTCCACCCCGCCATCCCCTCCTGTCTCCACAGGTCCCTCTCCAGTCGGCCAACCTTGCAGACCTAAGTGGGCCACGGCTGCAGAAGGCCGGGAGGCCACCCCATCTCCCCGGCCCGCATCCTCCCACAGCCATGGGCAGGCCCCTTGGAGATGGCAGTGGAGGGATGAGGAGGCGGCCGCCAACCAGGCGGTTGTGCGGGAGCTGACTGGGGTGCTGCAGTAATGGCTGGCGATGGAGCAGGACATGTGGGCGAGGCTGGCCGGCAGCACAGATGCCATGCTCCAGACCTTGGCTGCCCGCCTCGCCCAGCCTCCTGCAGCTGCCCCTCCCGCAGCCACCCGACACCTGGCGGACCTGGCGCCAGCTGAGCACCTCGAGCTGGACTGGTGGATGCTGACGGAGGCAGGCGCACCTGGCCCAGCCCCAGTGGCCACTCCTGCACACCCTGTGGAGGCAGAGCCCGCAGCACCCCCACCCCACCCCTACCTCCCCATGGTCCCAGCCCCAGAGGGGACCCCAGAGCTGGAGCCAGAGCAGTAGGGGCAGCCATGGCCGAGGTGGCTCCTGGCCCCCCACGCCTCCAGCCAACTGACCCAACCCCCATCCCAGCCCCCGTCCTGTTCAGTCCTCCACCTGAGCCCCCTCCCAGCCATCCTCCAGTTCAGTCTCCCACCCGAGCTCCCACCTCCCCACTGCCAACCAGCCCCCCATGCGCACCAAAGGTTTCCGTGTTCCGTGTTGTACAATACTTTATCTTCCCCCATTAAAGTTTCCTGTTCCCACCCTAGCCCGTGTCCCTGGTGCTTCCTGAGGGTGGGGCTGAGGTGGTGTGTGGTACGGTTTGTGGCTGGGGGCAGGTGGCAGGGCAGGCCCTGTGTGAAGGCCCAGCACAGGGCATCCCAGACCCTGACCCCATCCCGCTGTGCCTCACGGCACAGGACAGTGGGTGGCTGCTCATAGCTGCCCCCCGGTCCATGGCCCAGCCAAGGTTGTGGAGGGCACAGCAGGCAGCAATGACCACAGGGATGTTCAGGAGGCTGACATCCAGCCTAGCAAGGAGGCTGCGAAACCTCCCTTTCAGCCTCCGCAACACCCGCTCGACTGTGCCCCTGGCATGGTTGAGGCGACCGATAAAGTTGTCCTGGGCTAGCATGGTGTATCCAGTATAGAGCCACATGAGCCACAGGTGCAGGCGGTACACGGCATTGGCCACAGCGCGGGGGGCATCGTGATATGTCCCCGCACAGGAGCTCCTGCTCAGGGACATATGTGCCCTCCTGCATCTGGCGTCCCAGCCATGAATTCTGGAACACCCAGGCATCATGGGCCCTGCCCGGCCACCCCACATACACAGCCAGGAAATGGCCCCTTGCGTCCACCAGGGCCTGGAGTACCACCAAGTAGTACCCTTTCCTGTTTATGTAGGTGCCCCCCTGTGGTCCAGAGCCCGGATCGCAGCACGCGTCCCATCCAGGGCTCCAAAACAGTTGGGGAAGCCCACTTCCGTGAACCCAGCAAGGGAGGCGTCCAGGTCTCCCAGGGTCACGAAACTCCACAGGAGCACTATGTAGATGGCTTGGATGACCTGTAGGGGGAAGGAGGGAACGTCCATGACCACCAGACTGTGAGGCCTCCCACCCCCACCAGGAGCCCCCTGCCCCCTCCCCAGGAGAGGGAGGACACAATCCAGGGTCTGGACATACCTCCTTCATCACGGCTCTGACGGTGGCCTTGCTGACGCCAAACTGGTGGCCAACAGACCTGTGGCTGTCAGGGGTGGCCAGCTGCCATAGTGCGATGGCCACCCTCTTCCACACCGGGAGTGCTGGCTGCATACGAGTGTCCCGGTGCTGGAGGACTGGGGCAAGCCAGTGGCAGAGGTCCTTGAATGTCTGCCAGGTCATCCTGAAATTCCTCAGCCACCGCTCATCGTCCCAGTCCTCCAGCACCAGCCAGTCCCCCCATTCAGGGCTGGTGGCGTAGGTCTACTGGTTCCAGCTCGGCGGGGGAACCAGGGAGAGGCAGCATGAGGGTGGCAAGGGCCTCAAGACTGCGTCCCAGGCGAGCAAGCCGCCCGCACAGCGGGTGCTGCATGGCGAGCAGCATGGCGAGCAGGCTGACCAGGATCGTGAGGGCATCGTCCTCGGCGAGGGAGGGATCTGGCACGGTCTCTGGCTGTTCCCCTGCGTATGTGCTGCTTCTGTCTTCAGCCTGGCAGCCTTGAGCACACGTGGGCTGTGAGTGTGGGGAGGGGCCCTTTAAGGGGTCGGCTGGTTGCAAGCCCGGAAGAGCTTATCGGCCATGCGACCCCATGTCTGCATCATTTCCTGGCCCCTTACTTCGAAGTAGGGACTAATTGTGTGTAGACGTTTAATTTCGAAGTAGGGGAAAACCTACTTCAAAGTAAGGGAGGCTGCATTTTGCGTGTGGACGCTGTACTTCAAAGTAATCAACTTCAAAGTTAGTTTGTAGTGTAGACACAGCCACTTATGTGGGAACAGCATCATGCCACTCTGGTGTCTTGTCCTCTGCAAGTGGCAGGAGATGCACACACATCAGAATGAATAACCCTTTCTTTAGATCTCAAATGCCTGAGACAACATTAATTAAGAGCTTCTAAGTTGCGTAATGTTATCCTTAGTTTTAATTAGGCAGATTTCCTTAGAGGCCCTTAGCTTCAGGTTAGGGAAGAAAGATAGTGTCAATAAGCCGTAAGTGTTGGTACAGGACGGTCTTATTAAAAGCAATAGCAGACTACTTGTTATTCCCAATGAAGATTCTGCACAGCAAAACATGGCCAGCCCCAAATGTTCAACAAAGAAATCAAATTAATCCCCCACTCCCCTCTATTGGTTTACAAATCTTGAGGTGTGTAAAGGTTATTTGCCTTCTCAGCTATAGGATATATATTTTCAAGCTCTTCCCTGTGATCAGAAGAAGAGACGCTGACTTTTTGGAGGTGTGGAATGCTAGGGGTTTAAGAACAAGAACACCAAACATCCAATGGCCTATGATAAAAACAAAGCCACAAGAATTGGCAACACCACCAAGCCATAGTTAACGGGAAGTACATATTATCTTCACCACCAAGAACCACACACATACAACTATAAACCAAAGGCAAACCAACTTCGTTTGGACAACACACAAGGTTCCCCTTCCATGCCAAAGCTTCAGTCATAACTGGCACCAAACCTAGCCCTAACATCTTGAAGAGTAAAAGGTTAAAACAGAAATGAATTGCCCCTCTAAGCTTCTAGATTTCCTTCCAAATCGGACAGACACAGACACAGACACAGACACATATCTTTGGGGAGGAGAGGCCAGTGGCAGACAAAAGGCCATGTCCTGCTCAAGCAGGCTTCCTACATTCATTGTAACCTGACTAACTGGCTGCAGCTAGCTCCTGGTGAAACCTGCCTCTCCCACCTTCCCCACGATGGCACCAGAGGCAGATCACACCTATGAACAACAGCCATGTGTGCATCCAACAGTATGCAGAAAGCCAGTACATTAACACCCATCCCCCTTCTACAAACCCGGCCCCGGGAGTCAGAGCTCCTGGGTTCTATTCCTGACCATCAGCCACTTGCTGTGGGATCTTGGAAAAGACATCAGCTCCTCCAGGAGGCAGCGGGCAATTGCCCCAAGTGAACAGGTGCCTGAGAGGCCCTTACACACTATCCTGGCTGTATCCTTGAGAGGTGTAACCAAGTCTCTCACATTATACCCTATTCCAACTCTCAGCTAAGTGCATGGAAAGGCATGGAAATAATTGGACTCAGCATAAACTGGTTAATCAGCATGATTTGCAAATATCCACAGTGTTACCACTGAGGAATGCTGCTATCAAAGTTAGCTCCCAAATCATACCAGAACTTTTAATTCCATTCAATTTGTCACTGGCTGAGGAGTTCCAACCACATACATTATACTGGAAGGTTTCTGCTATTTGAACCTACAAAACAGAAAGCAGGCCCTGCAAGTTGTGATTCATTTTGTTTCGTATTTGCTTGGCAGTAATACCAAAGGAAGAGCCGAAAATTATATGAAGGTGGGGAAAGATACAACCGTGATTAACAGGCACAAATAGATTTACTTGGAAGGTTGGAGCTGTTTTGGTTAAATAGTGAAAAATTTCTAAGCATGAAACTGTGCAAGACTCCTAACAAACCTCATCCCCTTTTCCTTCAAGGGTTAATGGTTATTTGCTGGCTGGCAATTAGAACATGACAAAGGGTTTGGAACTCTGAGCTCTATGAGAAGCAGAGCATGGAACAAAGTGACAACCCACAATCCTTTTCTCCAGAGACACTCTCATTAGAACCCCATTTTTGAGACTAACAACCTCTAGGGACAGCTTTAAGGCTATGTCTATACTTACTGTGCATTCAGTCCTCCAGAGTTGGATTTTGCCATGTCTGTGAAGACACAGAGGGGGAAAAAAAAAGCTCTCTCGGCTTGGCTGTCAACCCTGGTCCTCCATGCTATCATGGGGAGTAGGGACATGGGCATGAGCCCATTAGAGCCCCGATCTACTCGAGGGAACAAAGTTGATCATGATAACAAGCAGTCCTGTGGCACCTTATAGACTAACAGATATTTTGGAGCATAAGCTTTCGTGGGCAAAGACCCACTCCATCAGATGCATCTTGATAACATCGATTCTAGGTACGCTAATGGCATAGCTGGAATTGCATCTCTGGGATCGACTTTGTTCCCTGGAGGAGACCAGGCCCAAAATATGAAACATAACAGATTGCAGCAGCATGCAGCAATGATAGATAAAAGCCAGAACTCCCATGACTTGAATAGCAAGTGCACCGTGTTAATGTTATAAAACATTATTCACAGTGCATGCCCAATAATAAGAGAAAGAAAATATACGTAGTACAAAACTTTTTATCAGGATGAGTTTGGGGTAGACACTTGACCCACAGCTTTGCCCTTCCAAGTAGGAGGAATTCAAACTCACTTGTAAAACCTTCATGCCAAACGACGTATTCTACAATGTCTGACAGGTTACAGAATAACTATTTTAGGAACTATGTAGATTAGCATTTCCCAATGAACCACCCATTGACGAGCATTGATCCCCAAAACCCCAGTTTAGGAAGGCAGCAAACCAGTCCCTGGTATCAAAAAGGTTGAGAAATGCTCATTTGGAAACAAATTTTACTTCTCCCCTCCCCCCGCCCTTTGGAACTATTCTTTTTATCCCTTCATCTTTAGATCCTGTGCTTTAGTTCCCCAGCATTCCAGCATGCAGAGTGGCAGCCAGGAAAGCCATCTTTTAAAAAAGGAACTAAAAATAGCTTTTTTAGACTTAAAAACATCATTGCTTTAAAATCCATTCTCACAGGCTTTTCCAAGGCTAAAAGCTTATACTGGGCGTCATTGGAAAGCTGAGAATCTTCCATCTAAATAGTATTATGAAACCTCCTTTACTAGTCATGACATTTTAACATTTGAAAAGGCTTTCTGACCAGAACTGGATCTTGCTTGCCCTGGGTCTCAGGCAGAAATAACTGTGGCAGGAGAAGATGATAAATGTTATCTGTGGAAAAGAGGAAAAAGTTTGGATGCAAGTTGATTTTTAAAAAAAAGTCAGGTATTTGAAGATGCTCAGGTATTTGGAATATTGGCACATAGCTCAGGGAAGAGAGATTCGTGGGCAGAGTGCAGGTGAGAAAGTCAGAGGTGTATGATAAATGAATTTGTTATGTGGTTCCATGATGTCGTGTGGAATCATCCCTCTCACCAATATGGTTGTTTATGCACAAAGCCAGAGCTTGATGCTCTTGAAGCCTGTACCCAAAAGGTTCCCCACCGTCCAGTCAGATGGGACAGAATTAACAGGGCTGATCTCAGTTTCCTGTTATGTTTTCTAGCCCTTTTGGTAGATGTAAACACGCCACCAGGGCTGAACTTTTATCAGTGACTTCACAATCCCTGAGACCTGGGCTGGCCTCTGGGGTATATTCAAATTACACCTGCAGGTTTCTTCATTTTTGAAAAAGTTATCAGATCCTTTGCAGCAGCTGGTACTAGGGCTGCTATGAGCTCCCTCCAAGCTGACCAACTGCAGCTAAGCCAGCTCTTCTGCTGAACAGACAGTGTTTCCTGAGACCACAAAGGTGATCAGTATGGGAGGCAGCTTGTTCAGAGGACTATGTACTGCGCAGAGAGTAAAGAACTCATGCACCCTCATCCAGCTCTGATACCAACTCCCTCTGCAGACTTGGTCAAAGTCACCTAACCATTCTGCTTCACTTTCTAATGGGGACAATAATGTCAACAGATTTTTGTAACCCTGTCTAGGTAAAAACGTCTCCCAAGGTGGTGCAGCTCCAAAGTTGAGAATGGAAAAAAAAACCAGTATACATTACACTAGTCTTTACAAAGCAAAAATGGATAAGCCTCCAAAGTGAGTCCAGAATACAGGGAGAGTAAAGGTGCCTTAAAGGCATCCTTCCATCCACCCATTACCGAAGCACAACAGACTGCAAAGTAAGCCTCTTCCTGCTACCAATTTCCTGTATAACCTTTGGCAAATCACCTAATCTGACCACCGGGTCAACATCTAGGCAACGATGGCACAACATTTTCCTAATTCTCAGAAGTGTTGCAGTTAAATATCTTAGTGTCAGAGTGACTCACAATCACTATGGTAATGGTGGGCTACAGATGTACCGAATATGGGTAGATAAAATAGTTCTGCACAGAACTTAGTACACACCGTTTCACTATACAAGCAATAATGTGTGAATCCCTAAAGATCTATAATTGTTACGCTAGACCAACTGAGGGGGAGAGAGGGAAGCATTTAGTACATGGAAGAAAAACAAGAGAATAAATGTTTGCCAGACAGAAGAGGGCACAAGAGGTTTGGGAAACTTAAGCAAACGTTGCAAATAATGACAAGCGGAAAAAAAATGACAATTTTAAAAACACAATTAGGCAAATGTCTAATTTAAAAAATAAAGCCAAAATGATAACCTGAGCAAAGTAAGAAAGCCTTTTCTAAAATGAGCTCTCAAATGCTTCCAGATATTTGCTTGGCACTACAATCTCCATGCTGCAACAAGCAGATGCCTCCAGGGGAGCTGGCTAATTTTAGCTCCAGCTGGGAGCCGATCTGCTGATTGTGTTTTTTATGGCACTTTCTAACTGCAGAGTTTACAAGGCTTTGTAATGTCAGGGTAGGATCTTGGATTCTGTTAATTTTCCCCAACTGTTCTATGGGTGGGACATGTACCACTGACTTAAATAGAAGAAAAGCTAAATCGGCAGTGAACAGGTTTGAAAATTCCACAAGATGTTTGTTTTAGTTGCTTGGGATCAGAGAGATTCCCACCGTGAGCAGCCTGAATGCAGAAGGGTGCTACGTGAAAATGCTGGGTATGACTATGAGCCTCTTGTGTATATCAGCTGGAGGCACATTTTCATCTTGCCTAGGCTAACTACACACCCTCCCCCACACATCCAGAGCATCTTTAGCATCCAGTGTGAAATGAATGGAAGAGAAAAGTAATTTCCACTCATGAAAGGACAAAAAAAAGGACTCATTTTTTGTTAATATTAAAGCAATTCTTTACTGGGGCTGATAGACACAAACAGGCCCCAGGCTAAAAACTCAAAGGACCTAAATCCTGCAATGAGATCCATATGGGCAGATCCTTATACATATTCAGCATCGCTTTGACTTAACTGGAACGCTAACTGAGTTCCCTTTGCAGAATGAGAGCCAGGGAAAAAGATTCTGACTCCACACTATGACGGATGCTCAGCATCTTTCAGAATCAGGTCCACGGTAACCCCACCTATATGTTCAGTAAATAAGAGTCTCCCTTGCCGGTTACATTGCTTATGGAAACCACAGAGTGCAATTATTTACTGAAGTCGTTACTCAAAGATTCCTTTGCCCAGAGGAAGAAGGGAAGATTCAATTCCCAAGCACAGCTTTCAAATATGCCATAAGTGATGCTGTAGCAGCCCTTAGAGAAACCACCACATTGTTCCTAACAAAGTTCTAAGCCTCTGCCTCAGGGATAGCACTGTCTATACTCCACAGCACAGTCAGTTATCCAGGGCTGCCATGAACAGCTGCAAATCTCTGCTGTAAACATTCCTTCTCATTCAACAAAGAAAATAGGTTGGACTTTCCCATGTCACATTCCCTTTCTGCAAACATTCAAGTAGCTGAGTTGACTAACAGGAAAACTTGCAAAGAGCTGATTTTAGGTTTGAACATCCACTGAAGATGAACTGCAGATGGCAAAGCAGATATTTTCACTATGGTGGTTGGTTACACGATAGATCGGGCATCTAATCCCCAGACTGAAAGCACAATTTGTGTAATACCAACACAGGTTGCATTTTTAAACCTGCATATCAAAACATATGTGAGTTGTCTGCCGGGAAAAGAGGAAGACTGCTATTTTATGAGAAATCTGCTTGGGTGCTTTCACCAAGCTGAACAATGTTAAGTCTGACAAATCAATTATTTGCTAAGCCCTGTTTACCCTGATGACTGTTCCATTTATTATTTTCGAAATATTAAACAAGAGACCCTTTTGGAAAAAATCCCAGGATGCTATCTGTCCTGGGAGGGAGAGCTGCTACATCTGAAGGATTGCATAACTTTAAACATAGCACCCCAATAACGAGTGAACAGTTTAAAATCTCCCCACTAATCACATTCAGTTGAGGCACTTGCAGTACCATTTGCCCTGTATCAGGCTCTTAATGAACAAGGTCCACTTAACTCAGAGGAGAGACTCCCAGTAACTACTGCGGACTTAGGACAGGACACCTACTTTGCAGAACAGAAAGATAAAAGGGTAAGAGAAAGCATTCGGACTTCAGATGTCTAGGGAGTGCAGAGGAGACATCTCCCGCACATTCCAGTTCTGCTGCAATTGCTGATCTTCACATTCAGAACCTTATCCTTCCCTTCCATCCTCAGATTATTGTGGTGATCTTTAGTTGCTGCTATTTTTCCTTGCAGGAATGGAAATGGGTTCGCTTCAAAGTACTTGCCACTTCCCAGACTACAACCAGGTAAACTGTTTTGTCTCCTTTTATTATGGGACCCAGCTATCTAGAGAAGCCAGGCAGACGGATGTTCATTTTAGAAACCTGTTGGTAAGAGCCTGCAACTCGCTGACCCTTAACCTGTCACAGCAGGGATGCTACCCTAGGGAGGTTTGCAACAACCAGGAAAAGGGAATGCAGACACTAGCCTCTTGTCCCTTGCATCACACAAGGCCTTTCCAAGATGGGCAAGGAAAGAAAATCAGGCTCAAACCTGCAGCATTTTTGAGACATCTGGAAACGAGACACCAGGAGAGCGAAGGGTCCAATAGCATCATGGCACACATAAGCACCTACCTCAAACATGGGAGAGGTGCCCTTGTCCGGCAACGTGCAGCCCAGGAGCTCCGCAAGAAACTTTGCCATATACAAGCAGGGAGGCAGGGAGCTTTCTAACGGATCTTTTCCGGGTGCCAGGTAAGTCTCCTCTGGCAACAGGAACGCAGGAGAGAAAGTCTCCTTCAGGGCACAGCCTTTGCCATTCTTTCTGGTGTTATCCAAGTTGCCTGCCCGCATCCTCCTGGTCCAGCATTCTGAAGGTGCTGCATAGATTTGCCAGGTGGTAGCCTAAAGGGTGTATACATTAAAAATAAATAAATAAATAAATAAACAGACTAAATCATCAGTGCTGCGCCTGGGCTTTCCGATGTTTGCTTCCAGCCTTTCCCGCTGAATGTCACTATCACCATAGTACAGGAAAGGGGCCCCACCAAGGGGGTGACAAGAGGGACAACGCTGCTGAAGTGAAGGCAGGCGGCTGGAGAAAGACACGGTAGCAGCCAGTGTTCTGCTGTGGCAGAGGGTTTACCCGGCTCAGAGTGACACATGCACAGACGGGGGCACAGCATCCCAGCTAGGACAGGCTCCTGCAGCACCTGGAGATTTCCCTGGCAATTTCCCTCTTCTGTCACAGGTCTTGAATGAAGGTCCCATTCCCCCTCCCCCCCCCACCATTTCTCCCTCCTCCCCCACCACATAGCACATCCCTGGACAGTGACTCTGGCCAAGCTGAGGAGAAGTGGGTCTTACCCACAAAAGCTCATTATCTAATAAATAAATGTGTTGGTCTTTAAAGTGCTACAGGGCTGCTTGTTTTTTGGGTTAGGGAAACAGAGCGAATGGTTGCATGCTACTCCAGGGAGCCCTACTGAAAGGGTGGGAATAGAGCATTGTTTCCCCAAGTGTGGTCTGTGGCCCAGTACCGGTCCTTAGGAAATATACAAATTATCGCTATGCACTATAATTATTGTGAATAAATAATAAACAGGGAAACATTATTCATTTTTATATGCATTTCTATTTTTGGGCCACAAAAAAAAGATACTGAAAAAAGGCAGGTCCCAACTATATAAAGTTTGGGAAACCCTGGGCTATAGAGTTGGTCATAACACTTAGGCAGGATTCAGAAGGGGATCCCTGATCTTAGCAGTGCACCTAAAAGTTCACTGAATTCAGTGAGTGTCCCACTAATGAGCAAGTTACAGCTAAAAATTCACTTACACTGTAGCAGATTTTCACCCACCCCACATTCACTATTTTTCATGCCTCTTCTCAAGCAGGTCCACTCACACTTCAGTGGTAGCAAATATTTTTGTTCTGTTTGTACCACAATGGGACCCTGGTCCATAACTGGGATGCCTAGAAATTACCATGATACAAGTAAACAAAATAGTAGTTTCATAGGGAATGAAGTGTGGCATACATAACAAGTATTTCATCATATTCATATTAGCTTCTATACAAACCGTAGTGTTAATAAGCCATTTAAAATGTTAAATAAAAATCCTCTCCATTACCTCTAACATTTTAATACTGATTGTCTGTCAAGTGCTATATAAGTAACGAAATATTCCACTCAACACCCTTGTGGAAAGGAAGTTGGATTTATTTTGGACCACTCAATGGCAACTAATACTTAAAATCCAGCAGTGAATGAAGAGGGAAAACAGAATATTAGGTGTATAACACTCAAAACGTTCAAGTGCTATTATATAAATCAAT
The DNA here is from genome assembly GCF_033958435.1 of Carettochelys insculpta. Lineage (NCBI taxonomy): Eukaryota > Metazoa > Chordata > Testudines > Carettochelyidae > Carettochelys > Carettochelys insculpta. The sequence goes on along the minus strand of NC_134140.1, from coordinate 124,821,391 downwards.
GGTACAACCTCACATCTAATAGTAGGTTTAGTTCTGCTAACTTCATTTCAAAAGAGTACAGCAGAATCAGAAGGGCCTGGAAAGTATGGATATGGAAAGACTTCTGTAGAAGGGAAGATTAAAGAGATATTGGTGACAAAAAGAGAACAAGAGGCATCAAATAACAAAAAGAACAGAGGTTAGTCAGGTGTTTCTACGTATGTTTTCTCAGAAGAGAAGAACAAAGGGATCCCTAAAACAAGACAAAGGTAATGCATTTAAAAACTAACAAAAAGTGACTTTAAAAAAAAACAGTGCATAAATTATCAGTGGAAATCTCAGCTACAAAGCAGAGAGGCTAAGAACTTAGATGGATAAAAAAATAAATCAAGACAAGAATAATGACAGACAACTCTCAACAGTTGCCTGAGATAGGATGAAGGAGACGAACCTTCATGCTTCAGAACATAAACCAACTGCTTACTCGCTGAGAGGAGGAAGAATCTTCTGCTTTCTATGAGGATGTTGTTTCACCATACCCATTCTGCAAGCAAGAGGTTACACCTGGTGAAGCTATCCTGTACCATGACTGTCAGAAACAAGATAAGGAATCAGGTGGACTATGGCCCAAGTGCACAAAGCAAGTCAGGAAGAGAATCATGACTATATCTCAGAAGTTGCGGGTTCCCTCTATCATACTCGGTATGGAAGAAGAAATGTTTTGATGGGGGGCTAGTACCCTACTGTTAATGATCAAATTAGATTACATTTAATAGCAAAACAAAAAGCAGTCAAGTAGCACTTTAAAGACTAGCAAAATAGTTTATTAGGTGAGCGATCGTGCTCACCTAATAAACTATTTTGCTCGTCTTTAAAGTGCTACTTGACTGCTTTTTGTTTTGATAGCGTATAGACTAGCACGGCTTCCTCTCTGTTACTATTTAATAGCAAGTTTTTCTGAATGCTCTCACATCCACACACGTATCAGATCATTTTGAAAACATGAAAATCTGGGGTGGATGGTCCAAATTTGAGGCTGTTTGATCAACAGAATCCTGAGCAACACAGCCCTTCCTATTTACACTTATTATGACTCTGCCTCTGACCCTCCCTGACCACATACTTGAGGACAGCTCTCTCTGCTACACAGGGTCCCATGAGATGGCCACAAAAGTCCCTTCCATCCAGTGCCCCTTTGTGGGGGCAATATCTTAGAAGTCAGTCAGGATAAAGAGTGGCTCTACAAACACGGCTTACGCCAAATTAACATTTAAAGTCCATCTTTACAGTAAGGCCATCAGAGACTTGGGAACAAAATCCAGGAGTCTGCTTTCCAAAGCCTCAGCTTTACACACTAGAGCTGCGTCTACACGTGCACGCTACTTCGAAGTAGCGGCAGTAACTTCGAAATAGCGCCCGTCACGTCTACACGTGTTGGGCGCTATTTCGAAGTTGAAATCGACGTTAGGCGGCGAGACGTCGAAGTCGCTAACCCCATGAGGGGATGGGAATAGCGCCCTACTTCGACGTTCAACATCGAAGTAGGGACGTGTAGACGATCCGCGTCCCGCAACATCGAAATAGCGGGGTCCTCCATGGCGGCCATCAGCTGGGGGGTTGAGAGATACTCTCTCTCCAGCCCTTGCGGGGCTCTGTGGTCACCGTGGGCAGCAGCCCTTAGCCCAGGGCTTCTGGCTGCTGCTGCTGCAGCTGGGGGTCCGTGCTGCATATACAGGGTCTGCAACTAGTTGTTGGCTCTGTGTATCTTGCACTGTTTAATGAAAGTGTGTCTGGGAGGGGCCCTTTAAGGGAGCGACTTGCTGTTGAGTCCGCCCCGTGACCCTGTCTGCAGCTGTGCCTGGCTCCCTTATTTCGATGTGTGCTACTTTGGCGTGTAGACGTTCCCTCGCTGCGCCTATTTCGATGTTGGGCTGAGCAACGTCGAAGTTGAACATCGACGTTGCCAGCCCTGGAGGACGTGTAGACGTTATTCATCGAAATAGCCTATTTCGATGTCGCCACATCGAAATAAGCTATTTCGAAGTTGGGTGCACGTGTAGACGTAGCCTAGGTTAGATTCTTCCTTGCAGTAATTCAACTGAAGTCCTGTGCTGAAGTCTAGTTTTGTACCACACACTGGGGAATGGGGAGAATTCAGAGAAAGGCAGCAAGAGTGTTAAGAAGTTGAAAGAGCTGGACATGTATAGCCTACATCAGAAAAGACTGAGGAGGGACATAGCCTCAATCTTCAAATATATAAGGAGGACAGTGATACATTGTTCCCCACATCCACCAACAGGACAAGTAGAAATGAACTCAGTTTACAGCAAGAGAGATTTATTTTGCATATTAGGAAGAAGTTTGAGAGTTTATGTTCTGTGAACAGCAGTTTTAATCCCAGCAAGTAGTGGAATAGGAGAGAGGATACCTCACAACAGACTATAAACACCACAAGCGCTAGGCTGACTTTCAGTCCCTGTGCCCAGGAGAGCATGAAGGGGTTGAGTGGTGGCCCTGCTTTGCCGCACCTAGTTTGCAAAGTGCAGCAGAGGGACTCTGATGTGGGACAAAATAATTCCCTCTAAGAGCTTCCAGAACGCTCCCTGAGGCAGCGGGGCTCTGCATTCCCACACAATACAAGCTGCACCTAAATAACACCTGCAACTTCACAGAATTTAAACAGAGAATGGCCAAGTGTTTACCGTTTTCCCTAACTCCAGTAAAGTTCCTTATTCAGCATGAAAAGAGTGACTTGCTACAATTCTTCAGCATCATATCCATCTCTAGCTGAAGCCAATGGAAAGATTCCTGTAGACTTCAGTGGAGGTTGAGCCAGGCAGGCCCTACAGTCTGCAATGGGGAGAGAAGCTGAATGGGTTTATAAATAATTAGGCTTTGTTGAGGAAGGAAATTATGATCCCTATAACATTAAAAAGTTTTATGGGATAAACCTTCAGCAAAAATCAGATTAACAACCCAGGAAGCTCCTGGTGAACATAAGAACATAAGAACATAAGAATGGCCATACTGGGTCAGACCAAAGGTCCATCAAGCCCAGCATCCCATCTGTCGACGGTGGCCAATGCCAGGCGCCCCAGAGAAGGAGAACAGAAGACAAGTGATTTATCTCCTGCCATCCATCTCCTGCCCTTGTTATGAAGGCTAGGGCACCATACTTTATCCCTGGCTAATAGCCATTTATGGACCTGACCTGCAAAAATTTATCAAGCTCTTTTTTAAACCCTAATAGAGTCCTGGCCTTCACAGCCGCCTCGGGCAAGGAGTTCCACAGGTTGACTGTGCGCTGTGTGAAGAAAAATTTCCTTTTATTAGTTTTGAACCCACTACCCATCAATTTCATTGGTGGTGGCTGATGCTTCACTGAGGAGCCCTTCTGACCATTCAGATCCCTTGTGGATGCTGTGTGGATGCTCTTTTTAGTGGCTTGTCACCCTCACCACAGAAATCAGCACTGATTAAAAGCAACTGCTAGGTCTGAGACACTTAGATACAGTTTGCCGCTACATGACAGTGTGGACAAACCCCTCACCAGGCAAATAGGGCTCAGAGGGGCCCACCCCACCACATCTTTGTGGCATGCTATCTTGGAGAAGGAACCTTAAAAAGGGAGGAGCTCCCTTCCCATGGTCTTAGACCTCTCACCTCAACTCCTAGACAGGAGCACCACAGAGAACCAAATTATCTTCTGCAGAGTCTGAGCAGACAGCAGTTGGGCAGCTTAACAGACTCTAATTCCCCTCATTTGGTTTATTTTTGTTTGTTATCTTACTGGCTGCAATAAGGGCTGACTTCTACTCTAACATGAGCCTCCTGAGAAGCTGGAGGCATTGTAGAAAGAAGCCCAGGAACTTATCAAGAGGTCTAGCCAGACAGGCCTTTGCCACTTACGACAAGGTCCCTGTGCTGAACCCAGGGGAAAGGGCTGGACTGAGCTCTCCTTTTCCCTCACCATGAGGATTAGCCAGAAGACCCCAGAAAAAATTATTGAGTCTGCAAATACTGGAGAAAACTCTAGCTTCCTCCAACAGGCTGACCTGGCCAGAGAGATTAGTTTGAGCTCTTCAGCATGGTTTTCAAGCACAGAGCTAGCATGAAGGCAAAAGATTAGCTGCACTATCTGAAGCAATAGACAAGAGAGCAGTTGGCGTTAGTGACCTGTATCCTGGGTTCTTAGAGGAGCTCTGCACATTCATGCTGTGGGGATTGGAGTAACTGTGCCACAGGCTCCAGAACATAGCCTCCAGGAAGGCCTGGACGAGGGTCACAGCCTAAAGAGTGGTCCCCTGTAGAGAATGGAATGTCCATGCAGCAGCCCGCCTCAGATTTCCCCTTCTTCACGACCCACAGAAACCACAGAGCCCAGCACGGCTGCCTCAGTGATCCAGCCCTCCAACTAATTAGGTCCATCCCTTCCCCAGGGGAGCAGAGTCTTTTAGTCCAAGTTCAAAATATGAAAAACACGAACTTTACCTCCGTTTCAAAACTGGTCCCAGCCCTTTCTTCCCAAAGGGTTCGTCTTCTCTTCTCTAGCGCCTCTTCCCCACTCCCCAGATTCCACTTTCACCCTTGCCAGGCACCATTCCCTCTCTCTTCTGGGGTGCTCCCTGCTCCGTCCCAACCAAGCACTCCCAACACCTACAATCTTCCAGAGACCACTAGCTCCTCAGAGACTTCTGCTCTCTTCTTCAGACAAGGGAGTACCAGGTGTCTGCCTTTTTCTCCCCAGGCTTCTTCCCAGCCCAGAGGCCTGATTAGGTCACCTGGCCTTCATTTTCCCCACCCGGGAAGGAGAGCTGCCTGTGGCACAGGTGAGGCTGAGACTCATCCCACTTTTCACTCTCCTCTGACAGTCACTTGCCCCTCCTTCCTCCACTGTAGGCTAGATGCTTCTGAGGTCTTAGAAATGGGAGCAGTTCCTCCCAGTAATTTGGAAATTCCTAGACCGTGATTCTGAATAAGCCAGAAAAGTGAAGGGACGGAGCAGGAGAGGGGCACCTCAATAAACTCCATTCTACATAAGCAACCTTTATTTCTTCAGGTAGCCTCACCTAAGAGAGTTTAGCAAGCAGTGCAACCCCAGGAAGTGCTAGGGGAATAAGGACAGCAGAACTATCAAAATAAAGCTCAGCCCTAGGTGTCTGCTCATGAGTGAAGAGAGGATGAAGACTGTGGGTATACTAGAGACACGGGATTTCTGATCTGTGGAAAATGACAATTTCAAGTAGCCGCTGCCAGGGGCTCCTAGCTCTGCCACATGGACTACCCCCGAGCAGGAACACCAGGGCTTCCAGATTCCTAGACCAATGGGCAACCCAATATCCAGAAGGCGCAGGAGCCCAGAAGTCCTGTGGGCCCCAGTCCACAGAAGTCTACATGGCGGGGCTGCTGCAAAGTCACAAACCCGGAGACTGAACTTCTGGGTCCACTGAAGGATGTTTGGAAACAGCGAGCACATTGGCTCACAGCAGGATTCTCACAGCTTCCAGGCCCCTGCCACGGAGCTGAGAGCCAAAGCCAGGGCTCTCAGGTTTCCAAGCAGAGACCTTGGAAGTCCTTGCACAGTAGGATCCAGTACTGGGGGTAATCCCTGGGGCCAAGTGGTTTCAGAGTCATATTTGTTCTCTCTTCCACATGACTGTTCCACTGAGGACAAATACTTGAACAGTCATTGGGTGAGAGAGAGAGAGAGGGAATAGACTCCATAGCCCAGAGGTTAGGGCATGAAGGTGGGGGACTCTTGATCCAGACCCTGGTCTCCCTGCTCCAATCACTCTTTCGTTATTTATCCACAATAAAACTGCCTCAATAGAAGAACCTGAGAAAGCCCTGAAACAGAATACCCTGTAGCTCAGTGGGGCCAGCATCCTCCTGAAAAACAGGTGATTCCCATTTAAATTCTCTCTCATCTTAGAGGGTGGGAGAGGGAATTGAACCTAAGTCGCCAACATCCCAGGTGAGAGCACTAACCCTTGAACTACAAGCAAAAGGCAGATAGCACCACCTCCTCTACCACCCAGATTTTGAACAGGACCTTTTCCATTAGGCATGCTCAAAGGCCACCAAACAGAATGGCTTCCACATGCAACTTAAGGCAGGGGTGGGCAATACATTTTGGGGCCAACTCCAAGACTTTGGTAGTGGTCAAGGGGCACACTCTTCCATGATATTAATGGAAGACTTGCAGGGTCTGCAATGGAGTTTGGGTGCAGAAGGGAGCTTGGGGTAAGGCACTGGTGTAGACGAGGGGGTCTGGGTGAAGGAGGGGTTTGTGACCTGGGGCATAGGAGATTACACAGCGTCTGGGTGCAGGTTGTGACCTGTTGCAGAAAGGTGCAGGTATCTGGGTTGTGACCAAGGTAGGGGATGGGGATACAAGGTCTGGGGCGGATTAGATGTGCAGGAGTGAGGGTGCAGAGGGTCTGGGTTATATGGGAGAAGGGTACAGGAATGGAGCAGAGAGCTGGGAAAGGAGGAGCTGGGGTGCTAGAGGTAGGCTGTGGCCAGGAGGTGATTACCCAGCTAGCAGCCCAGAGGTCCCTCAGCCAGACTTCCTGCCTGCCCTGTCCCCGCAGCCCATTCAGAGCAGCCAGCTGCAGGGGCCATGTACTTCTCCGAACGCTGCAAGCCTGTAAGCCAGCCAATGGGAGCAGAGAGATTGTGCTGTGGGCAGGGGCAGCATGCAAAGCTTCTCCCGCTACCCCTAGAAATAGCAAAGAAAAGTTAGCAGTTTGTGTGTGCTAACTTGAAGGTAACCTTTTCCAATCAGTCTGCAAGATAAGCACGGGTGCTCTATCCAAGAGGCAAATCAAAATAAGAAATCTGACATCTTAACATTTAACAAGATAATAAAAACAAATCTCTCGCCTTCTTCTTTTTCCTGCACCATCCCCTCCAAAACACAGCAGGCTGTATGAAAGTCATCCCTGTTCTAAATAACACCGGAGACATTACTAACAGGCTGTGGGAGCACAGAAAGTTAAAGAAGAGTAGAGTGAAAACTAACTGGAAGGCTTTGAGGATTTAATTTACTGAAAATATTTCAGAGGAGAAATCCATCTGTTTGGATGAATTAACTTTACAGAGAGTTTTCCAGAAGACATTTAAAAATAAAGATAATAAATTGTTATTCATTCCCATTTGCTTTGAAACCCCTTTAATAATGTACCAGGAGACAGAAGAGGGGCTTTGTTTCATAATCATGTATGGGTAGTGTGACAAAGAAACCTTCACAGGTCGGCATATAATAAAAATTACATTGTTTTCCCAAATGATACGAGTGCTGCAACAGAGCGCATGATCCAAAGAAAGTGACCTTGGCTGCTCAGAAGAACTTATCAATAGCATGAAACTGTCAGACATTTCATCTTTGATGGCAAGATGTAATAATACTCAAGTGAATGTTTGATGTAAAATTGGTGAGTATCACTCGCCTAATCTAAAATTCTTTCAGAGCTGATCCTCCTACATTTCTATGTAGCTCCGCATTGCTGCATTTCCACACCCCCCCCATGAGACATGGATATTAAGGAAATGCTCAGATGGAAAAATATGTAAAAGGCAAAGAGAATATACCCACAGTATGCAATTTAAGCTTTTTAAAATAGGATTAGAAATTCTCCCCCAAACCCACTGGAATAGAAATACATAGTTTTGAGAACCTCTTGAGGGACATTTCTGATTTATGGCAAGAGCCGTTCGATTCTGTGTCATCTTTAGGAGAGAAGAGCATTACCTTAACCCCGCTGCTGGCTGTATTTATTCAGTTGGGGAGGGGGAGAACCTGAGTCTGGATAGTTGCCTTCCCCGTACCCTGTCAGCTCTCTCTCTGTTTCATGCAGAGCATATTTCATTCCACACAAAATGCCACTTTAGGAGGGGAAATAGTGAGGAGTCCCGCATGGTCCTTCCCAGCTGAAACCAGCAGAAACACATCTGCCTTTTATGTACCAGAAGGAAACTATGCAATGGATTGTTGCTTTCAACAGTCTATGGGGGGTTAGTAAAGTGGGTGGGAGCAGGAGGGAGGGTAAAAGAGTGCCTTATACATGAGAGAAATACCAATCTGATTACAAGATCTTTCTAATATAAACAAGCAGTCCTGTAGCACCTTAAAGACTAACACATTTATTAGGTCATCAGGGTAAGACCCACTCCACCAGCTGATCATCTAAAGAAGTGATTCTTCCCCACAAAAGCTCACAATCTAATACATGTTAGTCTTTAGGGCACTACAGGACTGCTTGTTATTTGTGAACAACAAGCTGACTAACATGGCTACCCCTCTGAAGCTTTTTCTAGTGTTTGTGTCTGATGGAGACACTGAGGCCAGGTCTACACTGGGGCATAAGTTCAAATTAAGATACACAACTCCAGCTACGTTAATTGCATGACTGGAGTCAATGTACCTTGAGTCAAACTTTGGCACCATCCTATTGTGGGAGGTCAACAGGAGAAATGTTCCCGTTGACTTTCCTTATTCCTTGTGACTGCAAGAACTACACAAGTTGCTGGGAGCACCCACCACTTCTAGGTGTACTAAATCAAACCTTGGAAATCTGACCTCTGGAACATAGATCTGCGGGTAAGTTTAGTTGTTCCCTGAGAGTATTTCTGAATGGATGTAGTTTTCAACGGATAGTTCTAACAGATCAATTATCTTAAACCAGTGAGTAGAGGCAAAATCTCCAAGGCCAAATTCAGGCTTAGCTGTCAGGGTGATGTCTGAGCCAATGGTGCCATGGGTCACCACTCTTAGCCAATAGGAATTGCAGAAAGCAGTGGTCAACTAATCCTTGTGGCCTGTGCCATCTACCGCAGCTCCCATTCACTGGGATCTATGAACTACAGCCAAGGAGACTGTCAGGCTGCCATATTTGTGGATGTAAGGTAAACAACCTGTGTGGCAGGCTGCTAGTTCCTTACCCTGAGGAGATTGCACAGCCCACAAAATGTAGGTTGCCTACTACTGCATGCTCACTCTGCATGCTTATATTTTATTTCTTTTGGTAACTAACTCTGACTTTTTGCCTATCACTTACAGCCACCTAAAATCTGTCTTTTGTAGTCAATACATTTGTTTAACTGTTTATCTTAAACCATGAGTTTGTCTGAAGTGTCTGATAAATTACTCAGGTTTACAAGGGCTGGTGTTTACCCATTTCCCATTGATGAAGTGAACTAATTGCTAAATTGGCAATGCTCATCTTGAGCGATGCAAGACAGTATATTCCTGAGGAACAAAGCTAGGTGCTGTGAGGAGCTGGCTTGTGCATTTTTCTGTGCGACTTGAGTGGCTGTGGGAGAATTCAGGCAAGCTAGCTGAGCAAGGAGCGCCACAGGACATTACTGAGCTGAGCGATAACTGCTCCTGGATGGGTTTGCTGCTCGTCACTAGCAAAGCATTGAGAGTAGCAACCCAGGCTGAAGATGTAAAGTGGGATGGGAGCTATCCCACAGGCTCAGTTGCAACTCGTGGATTCCATCACACTGCTCCCCTGCTTCCAATTACACAATGCCCTCTCCTTCTTGTTGTTTCCCATGTTGCAAGTCATGAATTGGGACGATGCGGAACCATACTTGACTCACAGCAGTTCAAATCATCAGTGTCATAAACTCGCGTAGCTCTGTTAGTGGAGCAAAATTGATTTATTCCAGTGAGAACTTGGTCCACAAGTTTTAGGAAGTATTGATTATCAACCATTATGGGTTCACTCCATCAATTACAGTAGAAAACAACACTGACCCGACAAACTGCTTCCCTTACAAACTTTTCACCTGAATGAGAAAGTCTTGATGTGGTAATAGCCATTTTTTTATTCATGGTTTTCTAATAGTCTCTCATATAGATTCACTCCATTGTATCACATTTTCTGCTCTGAATAAATTTACCTTGGTATTATTTTCTAAAGGTATTGCAGAAATAAAAATAATCCTATATTGTAGCTTTTAATGGACTATAATTCATGGTGGTTGCATTGGAGAGGCTTCCAGATTCCATAAGCAGCTCCTTCAGCCCTTGATCTGCATGAATGCTGCATAGATTGAGGAAACATGTAATTAACTGTTTTCAGCTATGACCTGATACATCAGCACGAGTCTGGAATCCCTCCACAGAAGACCTAATAACAGCTTCCTCAACAGCTGTCTGTATAAGGGTCTAAGCCCTCATATAGAAGTGTCCCATAAATGCCACTTGAAACATATGAGAAACCCTGAAAGAAAAATAAAGCCTTCCTCCCAAAGCTGGTGATAGCATTTCTGGCAATGTGCACAGATGTCAAATGGGAGGTAAAGGCCGATTCCACAGAAAGATTTTACCTTTTTCCACTTTCCTAGAAGCAGAATCCTGTGAAATGCTGATGTGGAGAGTGTTTCAGATCTAACGGCTTGAGCTGTATGGTTACTATATTTTACGAGCAGTAAAAGGTAGGAGAAATCACCCGTCGCACTCTAACTGCCAGACAGAGAGCCGAGTGCTAATAAAAGCATTCTCTCTCAGTGCCTTGCTGCTCAGGCTCATTTTAGGAGCACGAACGAGGATGTTACCCCCGCATCCATTCATTTTTCATTAAATGAGCCACTTATAACTGGTTGCTCTGAGCATGATGCTGGAATTTGTCACCATGCCACTGACTGCATAACACTGTCTCATATCTGGGTTCCAGGCACTGGAAGGGGGAGGAAGGAGCAGCTATCAACCTCACTGAAGCCCAGATGGGCAGAGAAAAGTACATAGTGTGTGCACACAGATGTCCTGGGTGCTCACTGGATGGTACATCAGGATGATTGAATACATGGACCTGATGCAGTGCTCAGTGAAATCATTGGACATCTTTCCTTTCACTTCAATGGGGATTGATTCCAGCCCAGAAAGAGTGGCTATTTGTGATCAAAGGACAGGTCTGTACAACTCCCCATTCTTTTTCCCACCCCATAATATGCTTTGGGACCTTGCATACCATTTTAGAAGTCTCCCTATACCTTTTCCCAGGCAGATGAGATTTCCCTATACTTCTGAATCCTTTAAGCTACAAGTCATGTCCTATTGACTTCACTGTCCATAGGCAAGGGCTTAGAGGCTGGGCCCTTAATAGGGGGCTCATAACAGAGAACCATTGCTGGAAACTCAGAGTATTCTACCTATTGTAAACAGATACAAGGGAGGGAAAGTTTTTACTCATCTGCCCTAGAAGCCTGTCACTGGAGAGACAGAACTCAGCTGGTGTTTTGTTTAAATCATTCTACCTTAACTCTGAGCTGGTGACAGAAGGGTCAAGCTATCCCCATGCTCAACTGCACTCAGAAAGGGTGCACTGACATTTCTTTGCTTCTGCCGATGCTGGCTGAATAACAATAGCTGCCACTGTCTCCTTTGTTCCTTTTGAACTCTGCAGTGTTCCAGGGGCTGCAAGATGTTTCAGTTCTGCCCTTGAAACATGCACTCCCATCATTGTTTCCTGATGGTATTTACTTAGGAGCCAGGCAGGGCAGATATGTCAGACAGTAATATTACTCACTGTGATGTGACAGATAGCGCTAGCAATTTGACCATTGGCTCATACTGTCTGAGATGCCGTCAGGCCCCAGTACAGATTGTTTTGCTGACAGTGCTTCCTAAGGCCCTTTGCAGATTGTTAGAATGCAAAATTATACAGTCGAGGATCACAAAATTATTATTAACAGGGAAAGGCTTAACCCTTGTTTTAAAAATAATGGGTGGCATTTACAGAAGTGCTTAACTTTCTGCTACCAAAGTCACTATTAAGAGTCTTCTGTGAGTTCAGTGAGAGCAGTCATTACAACCCCTCCCATTCTGAAAATCCTACCCGCTACCTAAGGCTACGTCAAGACTGCCCCACAGTTTGGACTGGACAGACACGAAAAGCAATGCCACAAAGTGTTGCACTGTAACTACCCACATGTACACAGAGTTGCGGGCAAGAATCAATAGGTTCATAGTTTGCATTAGTGTACTCGAGTGAAGGCAACCAAAAATAGCACGATGAGCCATTTTTTTCCAAATTTGGTAAAAACTAAACAAATTCGAGAGCTGCCATGCATGTGAATAGGAGATGGTCCTAAATAGAGAACGTCAAATCATACTTTTTGTAACCCCTATTTTAAGAACAGTGCACACCAATGATTTGTAATGTGATCGCATTTACTCCAGAACATTCACAAGCTGCTTACATATTCCATTTCTTTACACTTCACATGCATGTGTTGGTACCGCTATCTTCCTGACTTTCATCCACAGAACCTACTTTAATTACTGTATGCCAATTTTACTTAGCATTTAATTTTAGTTTTCTTTCTTAAAATGCATGTTGCCCTTCACAGCAGGAATACTGCCAGCTGCTTTTTCCTTTTCTGAATCAAGACTTTATTAACAATAGGCTCAAAACACAAAATACAATATCATATCCAATTGCACATATTAAAAAGAGGGAGTTATCCGGCATGTCAAGATTACATATCATTTGCTATTTAGAGATGAGCTGTTCATTGTTGGGCTTTTAGATGTTCACTGTTTACCAAAAATAATAAGGGGGGGGTTTCTGTTGTTTTTAAACTTTGCAATTATAGCATCAAGAGCCACAGAAGTCCTTAAACAGCCACTTGCTCCGGAGCTGCAGGTTGCAGACCCCGGTCTATGCTAATGTGACCCAAGAAGCTCTCTGCTTGCACCCATTGCATCCACACAGGAGCATTAAGTGCACCACTTTGGGCACGGCTATTCATACCTCTGTAGACTGCAGAGCAGTATAGAAAAGCCCTAAGATTGAATTATACAATTCAAGTGTGATGTGCTTGATAAGAATGTGTTAGTTTCTTTTACGATAAAATTAAGTCTGATACCATTAGCCTCTCTTGCTAACTGAGCCTTATTACTCAGGACCACTTGAGAACACAGCAATGAGTTTATATTTATTATTGTTCATTATTGCCTTGACAATTCAAAAGGGTACTTGTCAAGTTTGGTATTGTTTTACTGAGCTAAAATCTTGGCATGCATTTTTAAGAGATGTCAAATCTCTTCTCCAATATATTTCTAAGCATGATTATAGAATTGTTGACTGTGGTGGTACGGTCAGATGTGCCCCAGGATGTTAGAGAGACAAGGTGGAGAAAGCAATATCTTTTATTAGACCTACTTCTGTTGGTTAAAGGGAAATTTTTGAGCTACAAGAGCAGCTCTGCATAGCTCACAAACTTGTCTTTCACCAAGAGAAATTGGTCCAGTAAAAAGATTCTTGCCAACCTTGTCTCGTATAGAATTATTCAACGTTTATAAAGCTTGGCTCTGTGAGATGCTAGCACTCTGGCACTGATCCAGAAAGCACTTCAGTACATGCTTAAGTTGAAGGCAATTTCATCTCCATTATGCAGTTATCCTCTGTCTGCTTTGCTGTTGAGGACTTCTTGGATCACACTTTGTCTTGAAGTTCACCCTTGACCATTCTGCCATGGGTGACCCTAAGGAAGTACATGACTCCAGGCAGCATTGCTCCCCAGGGTCACTGAAACATACAAGCCTCTCCACCAATATAAGGGAGTGATCCACAAAGAAATGCTTATGCAGGACATCTTCTAAAGTGGGGAGAGCAGTGCACAACAATCAGCTCACTGTTCTTGACAAATAGAGGGCTTGAAACCAATGGCATGGACACAGCGATGATTGGAAATCTTCCATCTGCTGCAGCCTTCATCCATTTTCACAGCCATTATGACATTACACAACTGTTTCATCTTTGTGGGGGGTTTTCCAGGACAACTCCAAACATGTTTGTTCTTTTAATTGCTGTCATTCTTTATCTAATTGTTGGCGAGCTCCCAGCTGGCACTGAAATCATTTACAGAATGGAAGGAAAGCAGTTCAGGCTTAGCAGACTGAAAGCTAAGAGTAAGATTTCCACCACATCTACCATGGAATGTCAGTATGTTGATAACGCAGATAACACTCTGAGAAAGATCTTCAAAACTATCCTGAATGTTTCCATATCTTGGTCTCATCCTCAACATCAAGAGGACCAAAAGTGCTCCATCAACCCTTTCCAAATGGAGGTACCATACACTCCTTCTATGAAAATTAATGGAGAGGTTTGATGGGGTTCAGGGGTCCCCATGCACTGCACCCTGTCCGCAGGCAGGAGTGACTCTCACTCAGCAGGTAGAACAGGAAGTTTATTAGGCAACAGAGGTCCTGTTTCTCACAGAAGAGTCAGTGCAGCCGGCAGAGACAGTCATTCCAACCTGTCCTGGGGAGAGGAGCCGAAGGGGTGCCCCTCTGGGGTGTAGCTTCCCCCCTCGCCAGGCTGGCTGCTTTCCAGCTCCTTCTCCCCCAGCTTCTAACTGCCGCCTCCCATTCAAACCCAGCTTGACTCCTCCCTCCTCTTTGTTCAGGGCCAAGGTGTTACCTGCCAGTCTCGGTTATAGCCCCAGGGTCATCCCTAGCCTCTGAGAGCTGCTTTGCTTGTCTCACACACATCCAGCCTGAGTCTCACACATGCACTCCCCCAACTCCATCATAAGAGGTACCAGAGAATGCTGACCATATCCTCTACCTTCAAAGACATCTCTCATTAAAGGCAGTTATTGATGCAGAAATCCAATATCATCTCAGCTGTGCCAGTGTACCCTTTGCCCATTTATGGCACAGAGTTTTTGAAGCTCACAACATTCAAACAGACACCATGCTTCTTGTTTATCAAGCCATCATTCTCCTAATGTTGTATGGGTCTAAAACCTGAACAACCTACAGACATCATCTGAAAGTCCTTGAGAAGGACCACCAATGTTGCCTCTGCATGATCTTGAAAATCAAATAGGAAGACAAGCACACCAACATTATGTTCTAGAAGAAGCAAAGACCACCAGTATTGATCACTCATCATCAGCTCTGCTGGACTGGTCACATTGTCCAGATGCCAGACCATCACTTCTCAAAACAGGTCCTGTTTTCTCAGCTGGAAGAAGAATACCATAATGTGAGAGGACAACAGTAGTATTACAAGGACTTGCTGTAGTATAACTCAGATAAGTGCAATATTTACAGTGATACTTGGGAGACACTCGCCCAGGATTGCTCAAAATACAGAGAAGCCCTGCATACCTTTCCCTGCATTTTAGACTTTCCGCTGACAAGCTGAGGAGGACAAGTGGTGCAGGAGGAAGCAGAGATCAGCTTCCAGTCATGGTCAACAGCCTCCTGCTGTACCTGGGAACATCAGTCCTCACTGCACTAGAGCTTATGGTTCAAGGACAAGGCTTATCAGCCACCTGAGGATCCATAACTCCCATGGAAGATGATGAAGGGCGATCACTCCTTGCTGAGTATGATCATCATCAATTTGAAGTCATTGGAACTACTCACCTGCTTAGATTGGACTACCCCTGTGCTTTAATTCAGGCCTGAACTTAGGTGGCTTGCTGGATGAGGCTCGGAACACACTCAGCATTTTGCAGGCTCGAGCCCAGACAGCACCATTGCCTAAATGCCTAGTCATCTCATGCAACAGTGTCTAGCAAGCTTCCAGTTATGGAAGTAGAAGATATTTGGGCCCTGCCTGCACTAGCAATCAAACTGCTTTCAAGTGCAGTCGAGAGCAGGCCACAGATCCCACCATTGACATCAGCTGCCAACAATAGACCAATTTTCTAGCTCAGGCAGGATTTCTTTGTTCTGCATAGCAGCCAAGCCAACAGCAGTAGTAGTGGAAGGCAGGCATAACCCTGCTGAACATCCACCGGCTGGGGTAATTTCCACAGCATGGATGTACCCTTATCTTAGCTTGGAAGCAAAGTAGGCTGTTGATTGCTTAAAGACTATTCTTATGTTGGAAAGAACCTGCATGATCAGAGCAGGATGGGGGTGGGGAGTAGTAACGCAAGGGACAGTTAAATTATGGGGGTTTCAGGCCATTCTCCAAAGCCACTGCTGTAGTCAGGTTATTGGGCCGGGTGAATGATTGAACTGAAGCAGTTTGGAAAGGCTATGCTCTTGCATTCAAGACTGACTACTATCCTGTAGAGTAGCTCGGGCTTTGATTTGTCAGTGTTAAATACATAATTCAGCAGTATTAAATAAAGAAAGTGGGACCTGTATTGGCACATGTCTTGCTCTGTTCTCAGACCATCTAGCCACCACTGCCATCTTGCACTGTACGTTTGTCCTTTCTGAAGTCACCCTTACAGTCTGATCTTCCATTTTCTTTTGAACCTGTGCATCTACAGATCCAAGAGACAAATGGCCAAGAGAATATTTAGTAAACATATTTGGCTCCCTCTTAAGCACCTTTTCTTCCCCACTAGGGCCACAATTTTGATTTCAAATGTTTGTAATCATTTTTAAATCTATTTAGAGAAGGATTATGTTAGTTTCAAAGACATCCCTATGGGGTGGGAATGACAAACTTCACAAAACACTAAAAGATTTTGCACACATCATATTAAACAGGTGTCTCTGGAATCAATTTGACAGACTAGACATTTTGAAGACCTTCTAGGGAAATATAAGATTTCACGTTTGCAGATTGCATGCAGTTTGAAAAGTAGTGCAATGCACATATGAAATAGCAACCAGGTGTTGGCTCTTCCCATAATAATTCCCAAACTCCCCAAGTCCAGGTCATAAGAAGAAAATATAATGAGCAATATCTTTTGCAATCTCTGCACATTTAGGCCCTGAAGATGAGAGGCGATGATTGAATTGTGTAGAGTAATTCTTGGCGTATTGTATCTTCAGTGTGCAAGCACTGGCCAATTAATCACCCCACTACTGTTATGAGATTCTTCATTAAGTACCCTCATTTCACTTATGGAAACAGAGGCAGAAAAATGAAGTGATTTACCAGGATTTTAGAACTTAAGAATTCCTAGCTGTCACTCTTGCTCATTAGATCACACGTTTTCTTTGTGAAAATTATAAAATTACAGAATTGTTGATATAATCAAGGATGGTGGTTTGATACGACTAAGGCTTGAAATGCATAGCTCACCTGTGGAAAAATCTCACGAGAACAAGGTTTCAAGCTTTTTCTGAATTTGAGTGAGTCAGAAACCCTACAAGAATAGCCCCACCATGCTATTTCAACATCTAGACCTAGTCAAAATTAAGATATATTGAGGCAATTTCTTTGCATGTTCGTTTTGTTAAACTTGAACAATAAATGGTTAGCATCAGCACTGGCTTGAATTGGTTCTTGTTTCATTTAAGCCACTTCAGTGGGTCATTGTTAAAGATGGATGAAGTAGAGGTCACATTTGCAAAGGGGCATTTCCAAACATTGGAAGCATTTTGAAAATGGACCTGCCAGATTTGGAGTGCCTTTGTTTGCACATTAAAAGACCTGTCTTTGCAAACACAGAATAGCTAACTCCATAGTTACCTAATGTACACACACAGTCCATGGTTTTGTAGATGCAAAATGAGCAGAGCATAAATATTGGGCTTTCCCAGAGACTCCTTTTGGGCCCTGTGTCAGCAAGACACATAAGCACGGCATGATTTTAAGCACCTACACAATTCCAGTGATGGCAAAGACTCTGGACAATTAGGCTATATCTACACAACAGCCTAAACTCAAAATAAACTTTGCAATTTGCATTACACAAATTGCATAGCTTATTTCAAGTCAGTTTCAAAAACAGGCTATTTCAGCATGTGGTGCTGTCTAAATGGCACCACATGTCGAAATAAAGAGCTATTTAAAGGCATCCCTCATTCCTTCTGCAACGAGGTGTACAGCAAGGTTGAAACAGCGCGCCCATTATTTCGCAAAATGTTTCAAAATGACGGGCACATTGCACAGATGCAGGGCAGCTATTTCAGGATACCACAGTATGCTGAAATAGCCCCCCACCATGTAGAAATAGCCTTTGGGTATATCTCCACAGCAGCCTTATTCCAAACTAAGCTATTCCAAAACAATGTTGTTACACCCAAAAAAAAGTCACATTTTGAAACAGTATTTAGCTTTTTCAAAATACATCACACACAGAGCACCTATTTTGAAATAGACCCATTGGACACAAACACCTAGCAAAAGACGGTCCCTGCCCTAAAGTGATCACAGTCTAAACAAGCCAGGCTAAAGGTGAAGGGAATACAGAACTGACACAGCCAGACAATGGGAGACCCAGGTCTCCTGACTCCTAGTGCACAGGGTACTGGACTAGACCATTCTGCCTTCCCCATGCAGAGTAGGTCTCTACTGTGCACCACGTATGTCCTTTACCCACATCTCAGCATACTACACAAAAGGACTTGCCTCATATTCTGGGAAAAGCAGTCAAGTGTACGAGATAGCAACTTCTCCTTTCAGACAGAGGCTGTGACCCAGAGGGTAAGGGAGACTTATGATGAGCCTATAAACCCCTGGATTGAACTGAGAGCATCTAATAACATCTGCTTTCACCTGCCAGAATACAGTACGTTACACTCAAAACAGATTATGTTCCCTTTAAGAACCATTCAAACCAAGGGAAAAAAAAAGCCTGCTCACCCATAAAGGTAAACAAGGAACTTCCCAAGTCAGATTCTCTTCTCTGTGACACTGCTAAAAATCAAGAGAAATTCCACTGAAGTCCAGGAATTTAGCATGGCATTCTCAAACCTTACCATAGCACAGGCCACAAAATTAATAGCACAAATGCCTCCTCCCATATATTACTGTGTAACAGCTTTGCGGCAGTGACGGGAATTGCCGACAAGTAAAGGAATAACTGGAAGCATGTGTTCATTTTAACACTACTGTAATGTTATTTAGCAGCTTCAAGCAAGAACTCCAGAGGGACACAACATGCAACCCATCTGCCAGATACCTTTTGAGAATGACTGAATTACACCTTTGTAAGTGAGGTGTAAGCAGACCACCTAGGAAAGTTTCCATTCTTAGCACAGTATGTCTTTGTGAATGATTTCCTGAAGCAAAAGTCCAGAACCCCAAATCTGGATTAGCTGAGAAACAAATCAGCACCCTATTTTAATAAGGTGAGCCAGGGCACAGGCAGTGTGTGAAACCCATCACACAGGCTGTGTCTACACTTGCATTCCTCTTTTGAAAGAGGAATGCAAAGGAGGGGAATCAAAAATGCAAATGAGGCACTATTCATGCAAATGAAGCACTAGATATGTAACCTCTTTCTGGAAGAGATTCTTTTGAAAGAAAAAAGCATTGTAGATGGGGCTCTTTCGAAAGAGGAATGCAAATGAGGGAAACAGATTATTCAAATGAGGCACTGATTTACATGTCTTGTGCTTGATTTGCATAATTTTTGGAAGCTATTCTTGTGAAAATAAACCCATCTTCAAAAGAAGCCTTCTTCCTGAAACAAAATAGGAAGAAGGTTCTTTTGAAGATAGTTTATTTTCAAAAGAGGAATGCAAGTGTAGACACAGCCACAGTGAAAAAATGTAGACCACAAGACACCATCCTTAGCTATGCTAATCCATCTTTAACAGCTCAGAGTGCAATGGAGTGTCTTTCACAAGGAAAGGAAAACTTGCAGATGTAATGGAGAGGCCAAAACCCTCTCGGCATTGTGTGTGCTAGACTTTGGCTTTACAGTCCTTTGTGAGGACAGCTACAAATACGAGACTTAAAAAACAAAAAAAAAATTGATGCCCATTTCAAGAGAATGTCCTGAGTTTAAACCATACAATGTATCAGTTTACTGGCTAACTTCGAAGGGCTGATAAAAACCTGATAGTGTTGATGTGAAAATGTTAAATTATCAGCAGCAGGCAGATGTTACAAAGTCCCTTATCACTGCAGCTAAATATTTTGGACCACTACTACTAATTAAAGGATGGAATTAAAAGCAACAGTAAAAAAAAATCAGCTCAGTTTTAGTCAATGTTTTCTTCCCTAAATGACCTCTTGTGTTTTCTCACTGTACAGGTTACAGCTCACTTGTAGTTCCACAGGTTTTTATGCCCACACACACAGAGGCAGGCTCTCCTTAAGAAAACAGGGAAGGAAATATTGGAGTGAAAGTAAGTGCTTTGCTGCATGGGGATGGATGTAAGCATTATTTATTATTAAGAACATGTTTGCAGCTGGGATTTTCAAACTAGCCCAAACAAGATGGTTTGGAAATTCTGTTGAAGTTGGGCATTTAGTGCCTTCAGAAATCCCAGCCAAAAGCCTTGATTCAGCATAACTCGCAAGCATATGCTTAACTCTGAGCATGTGCTGAAGTCCCACTGAAGTTAATGCTTCAGAGGGAGGAATGAACCAGGTGCTCAAGTCCTTTGCTCAATTAAGAAGTAAGGAAACAGCACAAGTATCACAAGAGAAATTTAAAAAAAAAGACAAAACCAAAAAAGCTTCACAGATGTTTTCACAGGGCTTCTTTCCATTTGAAATCTCCATTGAAAGCGTGCAGGCTCCAGGGGCCAGTGCATTCAGAATATTACACCTCAGTCACATGCAATTGGGGTCAAGAAGCTCCAGTGATGGGGCCAAACTCAGCTCTGGATCCAGATTCAGACTCAGACCTGGCTCTCAATTTGAGTCAGAGAGGAGCATTTCCCACACTGTTGCTAGGGAAGGGAAAGTTAGCAGTTATACCACCAAACCCATGACAGGGTTGTTTCCATACCAGAGTTTACACTATCCAGGGAATCAAGCAGCAAATAGTAGTCAAGGGTTTGAAAAAACAAGATTTCATAGAATTTCCTGTAACTTTAGTAAGCAATGTAGGGTGGGATTTGCAGAAGGACTCGCCTGTCTTTCCTACTCCTGACTTCCTCTGGAGGACACTTCAGCACCTTGGAAACCTCCACTCTGACTTGTGCCATTTAATTAACATACAATGCAGTATAATCAACTTGGCTGTCGTATTTACACCCTGTGTGCAGGAAGAGAGGGCACGTAGTGGTGAAAAGGAGTGGAAAGTGCCTTTACCTTTTATGTAGCATACTTGATGGCCAAGCCTGATTGTCTTCTTTCGGCTTCTTTGGGGCAGAGTGTTGATTGCCCTCATGGCACTACAGAGGAAGCAGTCCCTGAAAGCCCACAAACAGTGCCATAGACCCACTGAGTGGCACCAGCACAAAAGGGAACTGGGCTGGCAGGAGCTCAATGCACCCCATGAAGAATGCTACTGCCCCTTCACACTGGAGCACTTCAGGAGATACTCCGCCTCCTGGTGCTGAGCTCAAACAGTGATATTTAGAGCACTCCCAAGACTATAGCCTAAGGCACAACTGCACCCATATAAAAACCACGGTTTACTCCATACTGATGGGCAGATCACAGATTTGAAAACATTGTGGTATTCACTTTCTAGCATGTGTATAAACTAGGGAAAGGGCACTGTTTTGCCCCCAGCATGCATGCGCAATGTAATCTTCATATTTAACATCATGAAACAACCACTGAGTGGTTTCTTTATGGGAAGTACAAACAGGTAAGTCTCAATCTTTCCCACTAATTATACATTTATGATTTCTCTTTCCCCTTATAAAGCACACTGGCTGAGTCTAGATTCAGTCCAGCTGCTGGCAGCATGATGCAAATGAAGGCTCACAAAATTGCAAATAGCTGCTCATTTGCATATTTGTGTGACTCCTTTGCCTATTCACAGCAGAAAACAAGCACCTTAGACTTGGTTCTGCCCTCAAAATCCCCCTTTGTCAGCAGGCCCTAATGCATGAGCTTTTCCAGGTATAAGGGGCTTCTGACAAAGGGGGTTTTGCCAGCAGAACCACATCTACTGTGACTACTTCTACACTGCCCCTCTCTTTCAAAAGGGACGTGCAATCAGCCAATCAAAAATGCAAATGAGGCAAAGATTTGCCTATTCAGTGCCTTGTTTGCACAATGGGGGTCACTCAGTGTTCCAGAAGTGCTGTTCACAGTGATCAACAGCTTTTGGGGGTGGTTATGAAGTCCTTGCTACCATGGAAAATATTGTGTGCGCATGCACCTGTACCAAGGGTTCCTTTACTCCCCCTCTGTTAAACTGTAGCTCTCAAACATGTGGAAGACATGTAATAAATACAGAATGTGCAGAAAGCTGTGAGGGATGTAGCAGGGAGCAGATCCAGTCACACTTTTGTTCTCTGGTTTGTTATATGTTCATTATTTAATTCAAGACAATTCTAGGTTCTAGTCACTCCAGGCTTTGCGCTGATTTATTTAAGAGCAAGGATCAATAGTTCTGGAAGTAGAAGTCTGATGAGGGCTGAAGCACCCCCCACATTTTAGCCGGGGTCCTGGCCCTCAAACCCAGGGCTCTGCTTCTGACTCCACATCTGCCCCTGCTTGTGGGGGCAGACAGAGGTAGTGGGGGCTGACTTTCTGCACCCTTGTTATTCCAAATGTTCCCATGACACTTAGAATCATCCCTTACACAAAAAGGAATATCTTTTGTGCATACTGGTTTATTCAGCTGATTTTTATCACTCTCTCTGTTTAAGGGTTATGTTCTACCTGTAGAAGCAATCATTTTTGGTACTGAAAAAAAATGCCTCACTTAAAAAAAAAAATGCAGTTTCTTCAAAACTGAAGGTTTTTGGTTTTTTTTGTTTCATTCTTTTTTCTGGATAATTTCCTCCAAAACAATACCAAAAAACATGTTGGTTTTCCAGCAAGGCAATGTGAAAGCTTTCATTTAGGCTTACACTAACGCTTAGTTTTCATTTTTTATTTAAAGTGAAATTACATCAAAACAACAATTTGAAAGAATTTTCATTTTGATCCAAAATGTTGATTTTTTCATTCAATTAGGTTTTCAGATTTTTCAATTGCATTAAATTATTTCAACTTTTTGTTCTCATTTGGAACAGAAGCAAAAGTTTAAAAGGTTGATAAGGAATGCTATTTTCCTAAACACTGTTGTAGAAAGCTACATCTCTATGGGACTTCTTGGACTACCTGGTTCTTCTCTGAATGGAAGTGTGACTGAAGCAATTGTTTACACTATTCCATTAAAATGGCATGTGAACTCATCTGTACAGCAGTAAACACAGGAAGTGTAAGTGTTAGGTCTCACTCTCAAACAAAACAATGTCTATTCACAAATTATTCAATGAAAAAATTGCACACATTCTCCCACACACCCAATACTAATAAATTACTCTGCCCTCTTTTTTCATTGTGAATATGGAATTAACCTATTTTATTTTGTTTGGCATTTGCAACAGTAAATATGTAAACCCTTTTTAGGTTTACTTTGAGTCCTATTAATCTTCCTGGAGATA
Organism: Carettochelys insculpta; assembly: GCF_033958435.1. Lineage (NCBI taxonomy): Eukaryota > Metazoa > Chordata > Testudines > Carettochelyidae > Carettochelys > Carettochelys insculpta. The sequence goes on along the minus strand of NC_134140.1, from coordinate 124,798,182 downwards.
CTGGATAAAAGAACTTCCCTGTTTATTATTATCCTTGCCACATGTATAAATCAAATCAAGTGGACTGAAAAGCCTCTAGACCGAGGTGAGGAACCTTTTTCAGGTTGGGGGCCACTGACACAGACAAATCAGTCAGAAACCACACAAGTCAAACACACCACACCGAATGGTGCCTGGCTAAGGGGTCTGGGCAAAAGGGAGAGTGCAGGAGCAGGCTGGGAATTGGGCGGTCTGGGAGAAAGGGAGGGTGTGGGGACTGGGACAGAAAGGGGTCCAGAAGGTCAAAAGAAGGTGAAAGAGGGTTTGGGATGTGGGAGGGAGGGGTCAGGGTGAGGGTGTAGAGTCTGGGCAATGGGGGTGCATCTTATATTTACAGCACCCCTGGACATCCATGGCTCTGTGCCCTCCACCAGTCCCAGGCACCTTCCTCCCCTGCTCTGATTGGCCAGAATTCTGGCCAATCAAAGCAGTCATAGGAAGCCGACAGGCAGCATTACCAAGGCCACTGCTTCTCCCACTTCCTTCCTCCCTCTGGGGAAACAGCAGGGAGCAACAGCACAGCTCCGAGCCACTTCCTGTCCCCCAGCAGAGCACATGGTCTAGATCTGGCCCCAGCTTACCTGATCTGGCCCAGGAGGCTCAGGGCTCCAAACCCTCCACCCTACCATAGGTTGGGTGCTGTAGAGGGGAGCCCCAAGCCTTGGGTTCTGGATCCAGACCCCTGCACATAAATACTTGTAATTCCTCATGTTTACCAAGGTTTGGAAAGAATTACAACTGCCTGGTTTAATGTTTTCTGACTTTTCTTTAAGCTATTTCAAAGGAAATGGGGGGGGAGGAAATCACTAAACCAACTGGATGGCAAGGCCCTAGGTGGGGGTCATGCCCTGTTTTTATCTCTTACCACATTGTAGCCAGACATGAACCCCCCATTTGGCCTTTTCTTCTTCTCCCCGCCCCCCACTGGGAGAGACAGAGAGAGAAATAAGCAAGGGAGACAGGTAGCCTTTGATGTCCTGGGAACGCAGGTGTGCTGTCTCGCCCAGCCTCTCTACTGTACACAAAAACCAGACAGTGAATGGGCTAGCTAATGGCCGCCCTTCTGGCTGATCTCGGTGATTGACACGCCTGATCACTTCCCCAGGAAGAACGGAGAACCCCCGCCCATCACCTCCAAAGATGCCCAATTGTCCACAATTCACAGGTGCAAATTGAGCCTTGCACCTTCCCTGGGAAACCTGGGGTTCAAACATATTCCTCCCGATTGGCCACTTGAAACCAGGAAGAAGCTTACTTTACAAAAGGGGTATAAAGGGGTTTGGCAGCCCACCCCCCTTTGAGTTTCAATCACCTACACCTGCTGGCCAGGTCCGGAATTAACTCCCGAGACTGGGGACGCCTGGTTCGTATCTACTTCTTCCCAAGGGATTGAGAGTAAGATTCTGGGTCACACCGGATCTAGGAGGCAGGGGTAAGAATTACACCTGTATTACACTTCTTTCCTATAGGAATTGAGGGAAAGACTCTGGTTCCACCAGGTCTAAGAGGCAGTGGTGAAAATCACACCTGCAACATGCCTTTCTTGTGTACACATTACTTTTATTAGTTTAAGCTAGCTAGTTTGTCTAAAACTTGTCTTAAGTTAAATTGTGTTGTTTCCCCTTTTAAAAAAGCCACGAGTACTAACTTGTACTTTAATCATTTGTCTTAGTTAAATTGTTCCTATCTTTGCATAAATAAAAAGTAACTGTTAAAGCCTTTCTAAGTGAAATTTTCCTCTTGCTGCTATACCCGAACTAAACACAAACCAAAGAACCCAGCCTGCCCTGGCTGCTTAGCGTAGCTGCTGGTGTGGCATCACCCCCTTTTGCCCCACCAGACCCTTAGCTGGCACCTGGGCATCAGCTCACAGAATCACATAAAGATAGGACTCCATATATTCAGAAGTAGCCAGATGCTATCTTCATCTGGTGTAAGTAATCACAGTTCCACTCGCTTCCAGTTACAATAGTTTAAAGCCTCGCAGGCCAGATCCACTGCTGCTGTAGATTACACAGCTGGCTTTCTGCTTTCTTAGTTACTTACATAAGTCTTTCCGTACAATCAGTGCAGGTTTCTGAAGAGAAGCCTATTTGTAGCATTTGTTTTTATCAAGACCAAGTTTGTCAGACTTTTCCAGGCCTCCCTTCCTTGTGACTGTTCCTTATTGTCACATACCACTGAGCACACCTTCCTCTCTCTCATAGGAAGGATTTGCCTGAAGGATTTAGAAGTTGGTGATTTAAGAGCATGATCCTCCCACTGTGTTACTGGGAGTATTTCCTGGGCCTGGAAAAAAGATCAAAGAAGGTTATCCCAGATCGTAGGGTTTATTAAATCTGTCCTTTTTTGCCACACGTGATGAAAGACTTAGGCGGCTAAACTACAAGATTCATTAGATAGCTTTAGAGTGCCTGACAAGTCCATCAAAAAGCTCTCTTTCACACTATGCAAATGTGAAGGACGACATACGGCCACCAATGAAAAAAATACTCCAGCTCTGACAGCATGTGGTGAAGATAAGAAATACGTAATGATTTTCTACCTCAAGCCTCCCTTGGAAAAAAGATTCCACCAGTGAGGAAGTTAGGCTGGTGATCAGAAGGCTCAGCAGGAGATAGATTTAAGCATTAGGCACAGAAATTGTTTACTTCTGACTTCTTTAGGAAGCTTTCGGAATTAAGCACTATTCAGGATTAGAGGAAAAACCCCAGGCAGCAACATATCCAAGTCCTTTGATACCAAACTGTCTCAGCTCCTTAAGAATTAATGTGAGCACTGGGCAACTGGGATAAAATCATGTTTTAAAATGTAAATGTGCCTAGATTTTACAGTAAGTGTTTCAAAATTGAAGCTTGTTTACTAATGGGGTTCATGCCATCATTTAATCTAAAATTATTCATAATCAATGAGTAATGACTACTATCAAATTAGGGAATAATGAGGGGGGGACACCCCAGTGAAAATATTGGTGAGCTGAAATATAAAATGCAGCAAAGTGCAGTGGCAGTGCTTAGGATCTTCAGAAGCACTGATTAGCCCATACATGATATTTCCAGTTTTGTTTAGCTGTAGACAGATTTTTTAAATGGGTGCAGAATTTCTAGTGGCTTTCATTACAACACATCATACTCCCTTGAGATGAGTTCTCTTCTTCTCCCAGGAGTGGAATCTGCTGAACTGTTCTCAATGCTTCTGTAGCTGGGATTGTTTTACAGTATAGGGGTGCTAGTCCTGCACCCAAACCTCCTCCTTTCTGATCTGGACTTGGGAACAGCCACGGCAGAGCTAAAAGGAAAAAAGGTAGAAGGAAAAGAGGGCACCCAAGAAACATCTGGTGTAGAGACCTGAACGCAGAGACTAAAGAGACAGGATACTCCTGGTCAGAATTGGAAAAAGATCGCCCAGGACAGGGGATGCTGATGAATGGCTGTCAAAGACGTATGCTTCAAGATGTAGGTGTGGAAGAGGCTTACTACTACTCCACAATTGCTGCCACTTAAAAGAATCTTGCATGTGCTGCAGCATCTGGCTATGGAGATCGATTTTAGAAAATGCAACTTTTCATAGTTTAAACTGCCCGTGAGGAGAATTACTAAAAACGTGCTAGCACAACAATTTCAGATTGGCAATCCCTCTCTCCCTCCACCATCTGGAATGCACTGAGCCAAAGTCTGTCTCCATTTCTACCCAATGCAGTGCAAGAAATAGGCATCAGAGCAAAACTTAACCTAATGTTTTAAGAAGCTAGAAATGAGTTGGATGTATTTTTCCCGCATGATGAATGGCTCAAAATATTTTATTCGGAATTCTATTTCAGCCACATGCCTGAATATCACAACTGATTTTTACAAGTTAAAGGAAGCAGTATAAGTATGAACAGGACAGAATATAGGAAAACACTGTTTTATGTAATTTTCCTCTATTCAGAGAGCTAGATTATTTTTACAATCACAGAACTTTCAAATATGGTTTCATTCCATAGTTATTTTTCCAAGTTTACCACTAGTTTTTTCCCTATTTGAAAATCATTGACTGGCAAAAAACCACAACCCTGTGTACTTTCACTGCAATATCACTTGGGATTTAGTGACTTTAGACTGAGGGACAAAGAACTCAAGCAGAGTTTCCATGAGAGAGCACAATGTGCCTCTCTTCTGTAACAGGCTGCAGCAATTCCAAACAAAATAGCTGCTACCCCCAGATAGCATTAAGAAACAAGACGTGCAAGAAAATAGAGGCTGTGCCGTTTCATCAGCACATCCCTATCCATTCAAAAGAATCCATATTTAGACCATCTTCATATTATCCAAGTTAAGTTTACCCCTGGACTGGGTTTACCTAGCATTTCAAATATTGGCCTCCAAACACACTTAACAAGAGCACTCTAAGTCAGCAATTCTATTATAGTTCCACAGACAAAAATAACAGGTGCACAAGACCTAAGATCTGGCCTTGAAGAGGTGCTTCAAGCAGCCAAACACAGTTGGGGAAGCCAAGCATCATACATAATCCCATGCAGGCACAGTGTTACATTGGTGTTACTATGTTCTAAGACACCTTTTTCTTCATGACCCTGTTCTTGATCGGCCATTCCCAGAGTTACAGAAGTGTATGTGTTACACTGCAATCCTTAGTGGAGGAGAAGCAGAAGGAACTGAATTATTACTCTTGATTTTCAAGCATGACCTTTACTGCCTCACTTAAACACCTTGCTCCCATAGCAGATTCATCTCTATATGTTGCTTTGCCACAGCTAGCATGGGGACAGAGAGCAAAACTGAGCAGGCGAGATTTATACATGCTATATATTGGGGTGTTAGCATTACCAATACATAGTTAAGAGTAAAAAGAAAACAGGTCATACAACCTATTTAGCTCCTAAGACATCCAGAGGCAATTGCAAGTTCATTGCATACTAAGTTAACAGCAAATACTGTCCTGGTCTCCAGTGAACACTGGCAAGTAGCCAGTGATAAGGTGAGACTTCTTGCAGTAGTGTACAGACTGTCCTGGAAATCCATATAATAAGATTCCAGAATTGACACTGTATGTGCCTCTCTCTCTCTCTGAAGCCTCGCATGTCTGGAGTCAGCAGGAGGTGAGGGAAGCAGCTACCAGCATGGCTGACAGCTCTCTTGTTCAGAGCTTCAGCAGGTTCAGCCAGGGGGTCCTGTGAGAACCAGGTGGAATGCTGGAGTCCTAAGGTTCTGTGGTAGTTGGAAGGTGACAGTTGATGAGGAAATGGGGAGTAACAGCTGTTTAGGGTAACAAGTGGTTGTGCCTCCAGCAAGGGCCAACACGGTGCAGACTTTGGGGAACACAGACAAATGGTAACATTGCTCAGTACAATGCAGCAAATGGAAACAAGCTCCCATTTTTGGCTTAAAAAACCCATGACTTTATGAATTGCATCCATCAAACAGCACAGGAAAGGCAAATTAGCTTACGGTGCCATCCCTCAGTGGATAATCATGCTCACCTTCTTTATAAGAACTTGGAGATCTACTGATGAAAAGCTAGGGATTAGTGTGAATTGCTCACTAGCATGGGTGCTTTGACTCTGGGGAAGGAATGATATATGGCTGGTATGGCCTGTCTTCTAGCTGGATGGCCACGCAGTGCGTTATGGTCCAGATGCAAGAAACCAGTAGGCCTAAGGCGCAAGGCCATGGAAGGGCACTGAGGGCAGTGGGACTGCAGGAGAGGGAGGAAGACAGTGAAGGTCCGGACACCAAAATACTCCCTTGGCAGGCTTGATAGCTGCAATATTGTTTGCAAGATTTGGGCATTAGATAAAGTAAGCAAGTTGTTGCACATGGACTGCCTATAAACCATCAACTACAGTAGGTCCATTATCCTTTAGGAGTGGAATTATCAGAAGTACTTGGCCTTAGTCTTAACAAACCCCTCTGAAGTCAAGAGCAGAACTCCCCATAAACAATCACTGGGAGCACAAATTTAGGGCAGAGGCGAAAGATTCTGAAAATCCCATTCTAAAGATTTAACGATCTCTGTTCTTTCGATCAGCTTATCTATTTGAAGACTAGAGCCTCATTTGTCTTTTTCAATATTCCAGAACCTCCCCTGTTAAGTCAGAGAGCAAATCATTGCTAATTATTCTGGAAAGTTCATTAGCCAAATCCTAATGATTCCAGAACACCGGCTTTGTATCTACCCATATTTTCCAAGCATTTCCTCTCCACGTGAAGTACAGATGCAGGCAGTGCTTGGCTTTAATCACATCTGAGAAACATTTTCTCGTAGAGATAAAATAATTTGAGATGACTCTGTGCCTGAATTTGTGGCTAAAGTCCTAGCCCTGCTTTCACAATTCCAGCTAAAGAATACAGAGTGCAGCTCAGGAAACAACACACCTCTGTGGTTCTCAAGCCTCCTTCACACCAGGCTGTTAGATCAGCTGCCAGTGGTCTCAAAGGGTCATTGTGAAAGTTATGTACCCCTCTATTAGCCACTGGGAAAATAGACACACAGAGACAATTACGCTACACGGAGATAATCCTTCCTTAGCTGGCTACATTAACATTCAGGTGTCTGGGTGCCAACAGAACAATGCAGAAGGCCCCCAACGCAGGAGACAACAGAGACACTACACTCTGGCCACAGATCTAGCTTCGTCAGTACAAAGCATGTCCAAATTGGACACTAAAAGCTGGAACAAGGAGAACTGTTGTGAGAAGAAACAGAGCTGTTAGTGGAAGCCTTGCAGGATGTGAGGGCTGGACCTAGTAAATTGAACTGGTCTGTGCGCTTAGTGATAAAACTGCCCCCTCTTGCAAGACATGAGAACTCCTCTCACTGTAAATCAGTGGTAGTTGCACCATGCCTTCGGTGGAGGACACACATCAAAGGAAAACTTCACATCACTCTAGATCTCATTAAACCTGCCACGTTCTGTATTCGATTCATTATAATGCTCTTCACTGCACCAGCTGGCAAATGTGTTAAATGTTTATGGAAATATGCATTGAACAAGAGCACTTAGGTAGGTAATCATGGCTTCCCCAGAGTTATAAAAGGCTGCTGCTCTGAAATAACTGCATTACCTACAACCGTGATTGAAGACTGCCTTAACATACCTGCAGAACAAAAAAGCCCTCTTTCCTATGATAAAGAGCAATGCATATTTACAGAGCTATGTCGATGACAGGCGTTCTCATTGCACTCTGCAGAAAAGTCACTAACTGAGATCCATTGCATTGGTTTTTAAATATGAGGAGGACCACAGAAAACCTTTATCTTGATTTATAAATACAGTCAGGCTCTCAAAGTGAGTAAACAAGATTGCTGTAAAGTTTAACATACACTGCAAGGGCTTTAGCTCCAGTTTTGAATTTAGGCAAGGTCAATAAACATTAAACAGAGATCTAAGGGAGTGTAGCATCCAAGGTTAAAAAGAGAATTTTAACAGCAACTGAACGCTATAAGGCAGTGGTTCCCAACCTTTTCCAGACAGGGACCCATTCTGACAATTCAGGAAAACTTGGTGACCCAAAGCATTCAAAAACCCAGGGCAGGAAGAAGGGGGGAAGAGAAGAGCTGTAACTAGCTAATTTTGCACCTGAGGCAAGAATACAAAATTGTGCCCCCTCACATTTATATAGTCATAATAGTTATTTCATAGAAGAGGGGAAATATATTAATAAAATAACACTGTATTTACTGTAGTTAGTCAGAGCTGTGGTGGTCAAAAGACACAGCCCCAAATTGCTCCCCCTGGCTTAAACCCCACAGTTAGGGGCTTGGGGAGTCACACTCAGGGGCTAGGGGGGTCACACGCAGGGACTAGGAGAGAGAGTCACTTAAGCTGGAGAGGGCTAGAGTAGTCATACTTGGGCTGGAAGGTGTGAGGAGAGTCACACCCAAGGACAAAGTCACTCACAGGCTGGAGAGAGCTAGGGGAGGCACAGGGACCCGTGCAGCTGGAAGCCAGTTGGGGTGCAGAGCCCCAGCCAGCATCACCAGCTGCAGGGAACCCTGCTGGGGCCAGCAGGGACCTCATCTCCTGCAGAGGCGGGAAGCCAGGAAGCTGATCAGCTCTGCCCTCCCTCCTTCCCAGCCTCAGACTCAGGCCCTCACCTCCCCTTAGCTGGGCACTGCTCTTCAGGTATGCAGTTCTCTGCCCTGCACCTGAGATGGTTCTCAATGTAATTGATTGTCTTAACTGCCTGACGGCTGTTAATCCAATTAAGTGGAAAACCATTTCAGGAGTGTGGATGGCTTAATAGCCACCCGTGGAGCTGCCCAGCCCAGCCCAGCTGGCTACCCTTTTGCAATGTAATCATGACCCATGTTTGGGTCCAGACCCATAGGTTGGGAAACCTTGCTTCTAAGGAAAGCTAAAGATGCAGAACTACTTCATGTGATTGTAACATTTTGCCCTATTGATACGCCTTCAAGCCAACACTGGAATACCCAACAAGATCCTGTGACAGCCTTCTATGGAGGTCATAAGCTTCCCCTGCCTTCCCCAATACCTCCTGGTGGTGTTATGAGCTTTCAGTCCCACGTACAACCTACATCTACAAATTAATAGCCAGAAGAACCTGGGGCAAAGAAAGCACATGTGTATATTGACAGTGAGAGCATCGCTATCACATTTGGTTTTGTGTTGCTTGGCTGAGACAGAAAGCCATTTGAAGTTCGATTACAGGCACAACCCCTCCCCCTTTGAGTTCTTACCACAGCAGAGTAATGTTTTACAGCAACTTGCATTCAACAGCCAAAAACAAGTCAATTAACTGAAATGCAGGCAAGTGCCCAGGAGCTCAAAACACCTTTCCATGAAGAAGTTAGGTTACTAATAGAGCTGACCTCTGTGGACACCAGAATGTGAAGGAGAATGCCTGAGCTTTGCACTGGCTCTGAGCACTAAGCCTGTGATGGAAAGCTATGATCTAATGATGCGATTTTTTTACACCAGCCAAGTGCTGCAGCTGCAGTGTTACCCATGGAGGGACTTGGGGACACATACCAGGGATTCACAGTGCCACTCGTTCGTTATTACCTATCTGTGACTTTTGAACAAAAACAAAAGCACCACCCTGCAAAAGCTCTTGGGAACTTACGATATTAGAGTTCGAGTTATGTGATTGTGGTAGTAAGGGCTAAAGAGCTGCAGCAGCAGGCAGTGTTATGTTTGGTACTTGAAGTCCTCAGCTACAATACTGGCCAGGCCTAGGGCTGGGATTCTCAGCAATGCCTGAACGACCTGGGTAGCCAGTTCCCCTAGGCCAGGCATCTGCCACCCAAATAGCCATTTTTTCAAATTCAGTTACACGCCAAAAAAAAAATGTGAAGAGCTGCAATGCACATGAATCTGAGACAGTGCTTAATAAATAACGTCAAACCGTATTGTTCGTAACCCCTATTTTAAGAGCAGCGCTCACAATGATTTGTACCAGTTAGAAAGTTTAAGTTACCTTCACCCCTGGATTGAAGAGCAAATGAGGACAAGGAAACACTGCGCCTGGGGATAGGTTCTTATGCAGGAAGGAGCAATTTTTACATCAACCCTCCAAGCCCATGCACCATTCCCAGGCTCTACCCCCACTCTTTGGCCCACAAACCGAGATCTCCAGGATTTACCCATCTCAGCCCCCAAATCTGTCCCCCACCCTTCAAACCCACCCCCCACCATCCTCAGTCTTAACCCCTTTTTAGCCCCAAACCTGCCCATCCCAGCCCAAGGATTAACCTACCTCAGTAGACGAGCTTCTCCAGCTACGTGCACTGCCACTGCTTTTCTGCAGCTGGCGACTTTCTCTCAACAGGGCTGCGCAGCTCCAGCAGAGGCAGACTTGGCCACTCCCCCCTCAGCTCTCCTGCAGGCTTAGCATTTTCCCCCTCACCTGCAGTGCAGGTAGCTCCCTGCCCTGCTGCTGCTGAAATAACAGAACTAAATTTAATTGGTTCAATGGCCGGATCCCTCCTGCCACCTGCTGGCCATTGAACCACTTAAATTTAGTTCCATTTTCCAGTGGCAGCAGGGCAGGGAACCACAAGAGCAGTCAGCAGAGGCAGGGCCTGGAGCTGTAACTGACTCCTCAAAGAGCTGCATGCAACTGTGCAGCTGCAGGTTGCTGATCTGTGAGCCAGGCTCCTTTAAAGGGCCTTCCCTGACTGTCACAGACAGTGGGGAAGTATAAATTTCATTCTGCAGCAATGTATCTTATTTTAACTTGGTTACTGTCCTCCAGACAGAAATGAGCTAATCATGTAACATGTTGCCCTTGTGCGGCATAATACATCACATTAGGAACGTGTGAAATGAGAGGCAGACAGAAGAACTCTTTGGTGCAGGTTTTAGGTGCCCACTGATGTCTTCTTACACCACCTTGAATCACAGGACTTATTGTCTTTCTGTAAGTGTCCAGGAGCCCCAGTCCCACACTAGGACCCCATCGTGCTAGGTGCTGTACAAACACAGAACAGACAAGACGCAGTCTTTGTGGCAGGAACTATTGTCTAATATGTAAGGCCCTACCAAAATTCACAGCCATGAAAAATGTGTTACGGACCACAAAAATCTTACCCCCGAAATCTGATCTTGTGTGCTTTTGCTGTATATTATATGGATTTCACAGAGGCTAATCAGTATTTTTCAAATTGGGCATCCTGACCCAAAAGGGTTTTGCAGGGCCCTACTAATATGGTATTTGAGCACCTCTAATCTTGAATGGATTGTATCCTCACACTGTGACTGCCAGGTAGAGAAGGACTAGTCTCATTTTAACTCATTGAAACAGTTTATTTAGATGTGCCAGAAGCATACAAGAAAACTGACTCAGCTGGGAACTGAACCTAAGGACTCTGACCTTTAGACTAGCTGCCTTCCCCACAACTGTGGCCAGGCACAGAATTTTCCAGATCTGAAGAGATGAGTCTGTCCCACAAAAGCTCACCACCTAGTAAATTATTTTGTTTTGTCTTTAAAGTGCCACAGGGATGTTTTTTTGTTCTGGGGCCAGGCAGTTCAGTCCTTTAATTCAGAAGTCAAGGCCTAATAAGCTACAGATGTGTGGAACAAGATTTTCTTGAACAAATAAAGAGGGGAAAGTTGTTTTAATGCCCATAAAAAGAAAATAAATCATAGTACCTATAATTTTTGGACATTCAGTGGAATAAAATAGTGACAAAAAGATTAACCAACACAACTCAGCCCTTCAGAAGTTTTTGCATTTTTCTGATCGGGGATGCTGCTGAAATCTCTCTCATCCTTGTTCCCCCCGCTCCCTCCCCCCCACACACACACACTAGCTAAAGCAGTAATATTCAAGGTTCCCTCTCCATTCTGAGACGCACATGGGCAGCCTCAGCTCTTCTGTTGAGCCTTTAAAATAAAAGGCAACTTCACGCCTTCCTGCTCAGCCAGGCAAGGAGAACAGAAGAGAATGAGCTTGCAGAACGCTGAGAGGCAACCTCCCCCCAGAGGAAGCCACAGATACCACCACACCCATCTGCAGATGTCACCAAATGTGCAGTAATGACTATCAGCCAATCAACAGTAATCAGGGGGAAAAAAAAAATCAACAAACATAGGGACTCACACTTTGTTTGCTATCTTGCACTCCATAAAGCTGGCCCAGCACCTACCAATTTCACAGCCATGCAACTCTGAAATCTGGCCTTGTGTGTGCTTTTATCCTATACTATATAACCGTAGTGTCCAATACACTTCCCATTAATCACGTGCATTGAACAGGGCAGCGAAGTGTGGGTCAGGAGAGCCACACACATGGGGTGCCTCTCCCACAGCTCTGCACATGCTCCATGGCAGCAGTGGTGGAGATGGCTCCGAGCCATGGACTCCTCTGGCCCTGCATGGGAATGACTCCAGCCATGGGGCAGCATGGGTCACAGGACAGAGGCTCCAGCGAGTAATCTGGGGGGTGGCTTCTGGCTGTGGGGATGGCAGCATGTGGCGATCCATTCAATTTCTTTTGGACACCACTGCTATACACATTTCACAGGGGAGACCAGTGCTTCTCAAACTGGGGGTCCTGACCCAAAATGGAGTTGCAGAGGGAATGACAAGGTTATTTTAGGACTCATGGTATTGCCACACTTACTTCTGTGCTGCCTTCTGATCTGTGCAACTGGAAAGCAGAGGTTGTAATGCCCCGCTCTGAAAACAGCACCTTGCAAGCAGCAGTGCAAAAGTAAGAGTGGCAATACCATGCCCATGTCACCCTTACTTCTGTGCCGCTGCTGGCAGTGGCTCTGCCTTCAGAGCTGGACTCCCAGCCAACAGCCACTGCTCTCCAGATCCCCCCTCTAAAGACAGCTGTGTCACCACCAGTAGTGAAGAAGCAAAGATAGAAGTGTTGCAATCCCCTACGATAACCTTGCAACCGTCGCACAACTCCGTTTTGGGTCAGGACCCCTAAAATTACCATTTTAAAAATCCTTTGACCATGAAATTGACCAAAACAGACCATGGCTTTGGCATGGCCCTACCCATGAATGAGGGTACCAAGGTTATGGGAAACAGTTAAACCAAATTTGTAACTTTCAAGGCTACCTACAGTTTTAATTAAGTTTCCTAAGAGCAGATAAGGCTCTACAGTAGGCACAAATACATTTGTGTAGGACAGGCAGATATAGTTACATTGAACAGTGGATCAAATGGGAACAGACAGATGTGGTTGATTGGTTGTCTGCATATGCACTTGTCAGCTTCATCTTACATTATTCATCCTTTTCCTACCTCTCTAACAGCATCACGATTCTCCTTTCATACTGGAAGGCATCACACATGCTCAGGAAGCTAAGGTATTGTTATTGCTCCTTTCAAAAGGAAGGGGTTAAAGTACATTTTTAAAAGTGGCATGCCCCAGTTTGGGGCTCAACATTGGTGCCAAGTCACACAACACAAATGACCAGGGAGACAGCAGCATGCAAATATCCAGCTAGGAGAGATGTATCAAATTAACCGCTAGCTTGCGGTATCAAAGTCCATTTCGCCACTGCCATGAGCATGCACAAGACTTCTTCATTTACCCTTGAACTGAATGTGTCCTCAGATAGTGGAGCCAGATGTAGCCCCCTCAATGCCACCTACAGCCAAGAGGCAAGGGCATAAAATCCCTGCAATCCAGTCTCCCCCAGGGGATCAAAACCAACCCAGCACAATCCAAAAAGCGATTGGAGGCAGATCAAAGCCATAGTGATTCTGTGCATCTCCCAAACTGTCTCCTGTGGAGACCTGGAGTTCATACTTGCCCTCCGTACGTTTACCAAGAGGAGAGACAGCAATGCACCATCTCTGCCCAGCAAACATGCCAACATACTGCATGACTTGTAAGATACTCAATATACAGGATGGGTAACCCAGCCAAGTTAACAGTTTTGCTGACCTTTGCTGTATTTCCTAACTCTGACTGTAACTATGCAACTTTAACCCTGACTTTATGCTTTGCATACTTAAATCAGAATGAGCATGCAAACAGCCAGGGAATTCAACCCATTATTCTCAAAGCAGTTTAGCTGCAAGTCTCTAAAACGCTAAGTGTTTTGGCCCAATTTTCAGGTCTACCTGTAAACCCCCTTAAAAAAAAAGACACCTAACACCCACCATGCACACACAGTCTTCACTTTATGGCAAGTTTGCCAAATAGTTTTCTATAGTGAGCCAAGGTCTCTCCATCAACACTATCATGTGATAAAAAAAACACAGATCCTTCGAAAACAGTGATCACTAACTCAGGACCTACCTCAGGGGCTCCTGCATCACACCCCCAAAAGAGCATCAGGAAAGGCTGACTCCAATCATGCAGCAGTCTGTTATCACACCCACCCCATCCTTTTAAAAGCAGGCTGTCTGCAGCATGAGAGGAGCCTCCACTGCCTGGAGGGGAAATGAATGACTCGGCACTTGGCAGAAGTCTCTCTCCAGCTGAGGGTGCCCAGTGCTGAGTCACTGACCTTGAGAGTTTGTGCATACTGCAAGACAAGTCACAGGGAACAGCGATGTTTGTACGTTGTAGTCTGGTTAAGTGGAACAGGCAGGTGTGGAACCTGCTACTTGATTTAAATACCCCTGGAAGGAGTGTGAAATAGAAATAGATAGCATCAAATGTCCTTGACAATCTTGTTTTTAATGAAAAAACAAAAGACACAACATGACGTGCCATTGAACACAGGAGGCACTAAACAGAAGAGTTTCCTTGCTCACTGTCAAAGTCGCCTTTAGCCCACACCATACCAAGGAAGTGCAAGCTGTACGTATGATTTCCCTCTGTCGGATTAGACTCCACACATACATATCCCTGCTCAAAATACTACCCAGCAAAGTCCTCTGCCTACATAGTTCTAATGCCTGGATTACTCACACGTACCTTTGTTCTATGGGGAGCAGAGGTTAGCAACCCCCAGCATGGGTGCCAAGAGTGGCACGTGAGCCGATCTTCACCAGCATGCAAGGCAGGAGCTCAATCCTGCCCCTCCACCTCCATGCGACTTGCTCAGAGCCATGCTGCCTGGGGATTAACAAAAGACCAGCTAATGTTCCAAACCACCGCCTAAATGGTAAAGTTCTGCTCCTTGATTTATTAACGAAGCTGCTGTCAGTAGGACTGTTAGTGACTTTACAAATCATCACTGGCACTCGGACCATACACAAAAAGGTCAAACTTCAGCACTCCGCCTCGGAAAGATTGCTGACCCTGATGTGTAGGTTGTTGAGTATGGAAGGAGCTCGATGGTTTCTTATGGCAATCTTAAAATGATGGGCAACAATTACATCCATCAGCTTCAATGATGTTCTGCCCAATCCAAAATAATAGTTCAGCCCCACCTCTCTCATTAGCACCATGCAGGCAGAGAACCACGGCAGCTTGGGTCCACCGGTTAAGAGTGAAGGTCCCATCTATGAATTTGAACCATGTTATAAGTAGGCCCTCTGCTTACATATTCTAAGTAACTGTAGGGCAGACTGGACCTAAAAAATAAAGCCGTTGGAACCTATATCTATTTGGCAGCATAGATAGGCTCAATCCACACTGGTCAGGCAAGCTATGAACTGGTGAGTGCTCGAGATGCCCATTAGAGACTATGTCAAATTAAGGCATAGGCCTGCCAAATCTAGGCCAATGGCCAATAGTGGGAGGAGGGGAGAAGAAATCTTTAATTATAAAAAGAGAAGAGTTGTGTCTAATCTAACAGCTCATTCATATCAAAGCAACTAAGGACAGAACTATGTAGCATGGGGCTCTTTGTACATTTTCTTGATGCCAGATGTCTCAGAAGCAGCTGGTCTCTAAAGCTGTGTTTATTTTGGGGCTTTTGTGATATTTTGCCCACCATTGCTATAGTCCCCATCGCAGATGGCTTCCTCAGTACTAAGAGTGGGAGCACCGCTGAAGCCTGGCCATAGATATTCCCGTCCACATAGCTCCTAAGTCTTCTCAGAGCAGGTCTGAAAGGTTTGGTGCATCATATTAAAATATTCAATACACACAATAAAACTACAGGAAGGAGAATAGTTGGGGAAAAGATAGCATAGGGTTGGAAACCAGCCAGAAACTCTGGAGTTTTCATACTGCCTCTGACATTAGCCTTACTCAAGCCATTCACAAGTTAAGTCTACATTTCCACATTGTGTCTGTGTGGCTAGGTCAGTCAGGAGTGTAATAAAAACCCCACCCTCCTACCAGGCACAGCTATGCTGGCAAAAGACAACCCAGTATAGGCTCAGGTAGGACAACTAAAGAGCTTCTATCAGCATGGACAAAAGTCATTTGGGGAGATACTGTTACCAGACAAAACTCCTTCCCTAAGCATAAACTATAGCAATGTAGAAGGTCCTGCCAGTACAGCTATGGCAGCAAAGCATTTGTTGTCTCAACACAGGCTAAGTCACATGATTTCAGTGCCCTTCCATGTCTTCACATGTAGGGCAAATCACACAGGGGGCCCTTTCATGTTCAATCTTCCAACCCATGGCATGGGCAAAAAAATCAAGCATGGAGCAAAGGCAGTCATTAACTAAGGAGGGGCAGAATTGTCATCAAAAGGCTTGATTTTTCCCAAGACAGCATCAGGAGCATTAGAGAGAAAGCAGATCTTCATAAGAGCTGGGACTTAGCAGGGTGGATTCTATCCGGCTCTGCTGTGGAATCCATACTACTGTAGAGACATCCCCTCCAGGTCCTCCTCCACTCGCACTCAGCTCTGGAGAAGAGGAGATTCTTGACCAGTTTTTAACCCCACTCTGAGCATCAGTGGTCCCTGTAATCCAAGTGGCGCCCAGAAGATATTCAGGTGCTCCCCAGCTCATGAGCACAGTGCCCACAGCCAGCAGTACGTGCTTCTGTTGATGGTGCACAGAAGCAAATTTATTCCATCTATAGACGGAAAACTTAGAGAAAACTGCCTACCATGCACACAAGCAGCAGAAGGAAGAGGCCTGTGTCCTCCACTGGCATGATGGATATACCTGTGCCAGCAGCTAAAAATTCTGTGTACTAGATTTTCAAATTCTTCAAAATTCTGCATATTTTGTCAAAATAACCCCATATAAAATCAGAACAATTTCAATTATTTTTGGTCACTTATTTCAAGATGTCAGCAAGTGTATCTATCCGGGGAAAAAAGGATTCGGAAAATGTCTTTAATGACTAGTCCTTACTCGGTATGTTAATGCAGAACTGAGTAACTGTAGTATAGAACCACATTTCCCACATCCGTCGGACACAGTACAAAGGCTTTTTCTTACCAGTTTACATAGCTGGTTCATCTGATTGCATTGCATTAATCCTTTCTAGAGCACTATGGCCCTCTGGTCTCCCTTCCTCTGGAGATATGCAACCTATTGTGACAATCAATCAATGTGTGCCAGACTGATCAATTTCTTTGCTCTGTTAGTGTTACTTTAGCTTCCCTCTGACAACCAGGGAAACAATGCTCACCTCTGTCTGTGATGTTTTGCCTAATTGCTTCAAATTCTGGATTTGCCACTAACAATTATTTGAAGTGCCTAACACTCATTTCCTGGATTCCAATTCCAAGATGCTGTTACAGTAGGGTCATTCAATTATTTACAAGCAGCGCAGATGTCGCTTCCCCTAGCACCGCTACCTGGGCTCCAGGAGGGAGCCATATTTGCAAAATTCAACATTTGCAAGGGTTCCCCACATGGAAAGAATGTTCAGACCCTACTGTATTTCCTCAATGGGCTGAGCATCTAGCAAGTCCCTGCAGCTTTAAGTTTTGCATCTACTTTTCACACTATCCCCTTGACAAATCAAGTCAACAGCAGTTCTTCTACCTGAAAGTCAAATTGACACTGCTTGGTATGCACTGGGATATCTGGAGTCTGCTAAGGATGGCCACTTTCCCACAGTTCTTCCTGGTAGGAATGGCCACCTAGTCTATTCACATCTCTAATCAGGAAAATCTTCAGTCGTTGTTTGGCAGAATTTTTTATTATTCCTACTTGTTACCAGCTAGGAAGACTCATCAACAGACGCGCTTACTTAGCATCCAGATCATTAAGCTTCTAGAGACTTTTCAATGCTCATCTACTTGCCATGCTGTTCTACCACATGGCTTTGAGTCTCATAAATATGGCCAGCTACAGGGGGTTAAAAAACCTGAAGCACCAAATTGGCTGCTTCTCTTTTTCTGAACTGGAGGATGCTTCCCCCGCTCCCCTGAGCAGGGAAGACCTTCATGTCACCTGAAAATAGAGATGGCCTATGAGGTGAATTCCTTACCTCTTGACAGAAATGATTAGTTCCACTTATTTCTTCTTGGCCTTTGATAAATAAGCAACAGTGATCAATTCATCGAAACTAGTATCAGTGGGATCAGTTGAAAATTAAGAGAAGGTTAAAACTCATTTTCGTGCTTTGGTTTGTTTCACTTTTTCTTCAAAATAACTTCACTGCCACCACCTTGTAGGAGCAACCATCAGTATTATCCGGAAAGGAAAAAATGAGGAGCCATCATGATTGCTAGTTAGAGTTACTAGTGTCTTTCCTTACACATGCACAGGTAGGTCAGGTTTTGCTGCTTTATTCAGTACAGCAACTTCGTGTTATGTTTAGAGAGATGAAGATTTCATCAATTACCATTTCATTCCACCTGAAAAGATGTCCAGAGCCATTGACTTATGGAAAAGTGTAGAGATCAGCTAGACCACACAATTCCTTCCTGCAAACTGCAGCCATCCATCATCCCTGCATCTCAAAATATGACCTGCTGCAAAGATCTATGTTTGACAGTATTTTTGTCAGGTAATAAATGTAAGTGATGTGTCATTGGATTAATTTTATAAGCGAGTAAAATGCATACCTATTATGTGAGGAACTGCTGCACTGGTTTATTTCCCCCCCCACTCCCCGTACAATCAGCTTTATTGCTTAAAATCTATAGGCATAAATTACTGTTTTCGAACAAGTAGATAGTTCTCTAACCTTTCAGCAGCTTTGTATATATATATATATATATATATATATATTGGTTTGTTCTCGCAAAAGTTGCTGATAGCCTTTGCTGTCAAAGGCTAGAATCACTTCCTTCACCTGAAAGGACAGTCAGGCTAGTTAGTTTCCACTCCATTTCTATGAGAAGGTGAATCCCTTACCTCCTGCTAGGAAAAGGTCAGTTTCTCTTCTTACTCCTTAAGTGGTACAATATGAGCTTCTGCCAGATAAGCTGCCATGATCAAACCAGCAGAAATAGGTCAAGTCGTAGTCTTTTGAAAGCAGATGCCACCTCTCAGTTATATCTACTTGTACTCTTTTCTGATTGAACGGTACAAATGCCTGTGCCACTGAGTCCTAGCGGTTACAACTGGCTGCTCGGCTTATATCGTGGCAAAGGCAATCAGGATTCTACCTGAAAAAAAATCCATCAGACATGGTTCTTGCCATTATCCACTCCTTCTGTGCCTCCTTCCTCTTTGCCCACTCCTTTTTTCGGACCTCCCTCTGTCTCTTCCTTATTTGGCGGCTGTTCCTGTTGTTGTCTGCTTGCATGTGTTGTGTTGTCATGGCTCTGGCCTGGTACCCAACCCAACAGATCAAATTGTCCAAAAGCCTTGGTTAGGAGGGCAAAAGCCTTGACCAGGTTTATTGCTGTCAAAGCACAGTACAAGCAGCCCCTAGACTCTGCAGGGACATGAATACATGAACACTGTGACAATGGACCAGCTCAGTCACCAGCAGGACTCTCTCCACTGCCCCCTCAACCAGGCAAAGATGTACCTTCTGTGATCCCTCTGCTATACTCTGACATGAGCAAAGTTATATATTACCCTGTGTCTTGTACCTGCTAATTCAAACAAAATACCTCCACTCATTATCCTGCTCTCATGCCCTTCTCTGTAGTGGAGTTCATAGTATCCCTTTACCCTTTTCAGGGAACTAGAGAGGTAACTGTGTTAGTCCGTATCTTCATGGAAAAAAAAAAAAAAAAAAAAAGACAGTCCTGTAGCACTTCAAAGACAAACAAAATAATTAGATGAGCTTTCATGGCACATATCCACTTCAGAGCTGAAAAATTCTGATAAAAGTAAACAGATAAGACAAGAATTTACCTGAGAGACAGAAAAAAATGCAATGAAAACTGATAAAACAGCTCCGTAGGACAGAAGGAGGTGGGTGTGAGGAGGGGAGAAAATTACTTACTGCAAACGCCTATCACTACAAAGATGGGAAACTGCCCTGGTAATGCGTAAGGTAATTGGTATCTTTGTTGATACCAAGGTGCGAAGTATCAAACGGGCGAATGAACTCCAATTCAGATGTCTCCCTTTGTAATCTGGTGTTAAAGTCTTTGGGCTCCATTGACATGCTCACTGACAGCGGTATGTCGATTCAGATTCCCAATGTCTGATTTGTGTCCATTCATTCTCTGGCAAAAGTGATTGTCCAGTTTGTCCAAAGTACATAGAGGCGCATTGCTGGCACACGATGGCATATATTACATTAGTGTAAGGATATGAGTATGAGCACAGGGGCTTTGTTCTTTGATCCATTTTCGCGTAAGGAAGCCAGTTGTCTCAAACTCCCTCTGTGCTTTGGAAACGTAACCCAGGCCACTGTGCAGGAACAGCGCAGACCGTGGAAGGCACAGAGCCTGTGTGTGCAATGAACACTAACAACATCTGCCTCCCTCACACGCTCTCCCTTTTTCTATGTCACTGTGGTAGTGCATGTACCTTCTGGAGTAAGGGGAGGGGGTGCTAATGAACTTCATCAGCAGCCCTTTGAAGCCACCCCTGGGAGATATTCTAGCTCTCCATATCTTAGTTCAAACTGGATTCTCAAGAGGCCCATGGGCAAAAGGAAGAATTTTATATTAATGGCCTGGTTTTAAGCTGGCTCAGGGCCTTCTTCCAGCAAATGGACAGGGCTCCATATGCACAGAAGGTGCCATCCTTAAGGAACAGTTGCAAGGACAGGAACACAGCTGAAGGATGTAAGTAGCAAGGCAAGCCAGTACCACTCCTGGGTCTTAGTGCTCAACCATTGTTATCTTCCTATCCCTGTTCTGACAGTTCCTAAAGGCACCTGCCACAGCGAGCAGTTGCAGCTTGCAAACTGATGACTCTTCCCCTGAACTGAATCTGTTAAAAGTGAAACAAAACAAAAAAAAATTACAATCATGTAGCACTTTAAAAATATTTATTAGGTGATGACCTTACCTGGGCAAACCCACTTCTTCAGATCTGCTAGAGGACTGCTTTTTTGTTTTGTGAAGATACAGACTAACATGGCTACCTCTCAGTTAAAAGTGAAAAGCCTTCCAGCTTGCCAGACCTATTAGCATAATCTTGAACCTGTGAAAGAGCCATTAAGTGGTAATGAAACCATTTAACAAGCATGTGTCTACAGGGCCTTCACTTAAAATTTGCTTTAAATATTTAAGTAACTTATTGCTGAAAATTTTAAAAGAAAAAAAGTCACACCTTGAAAAAGTCTTGCAAAGGTTTTTAAATGAACAATCTGATCATTCAGCTTTAGCCTTAAAAAAGCTCCACATCTGTCTGAAGTTCCAAGCATTTAAATAAATTCTTCAAAACACCACACTTCTATAAAAGCCACACATTTTAAATTTAAAGACTATAAAGCAAAAACTTGCTTATAAAGTCTTCCCTGTTCTTTCTATCCATCCCTATACTCCTTTCACCCCCTCTGAAAAAGCACCCTTAAAAACCAGCATTCCTTTTTCTCCCATACAGCTGGGCAAATGAGTTTTCCTTTCTTCACTTATGAATATTTGACAAGCTAATTTAAGGAAGTCCTCCATCAAAATCAGTACCATACTACGATATAAAATCCTTTATGTCTAAAAACCTTTGGAAAAATTTTAACGTATTGTGAGGTTTCATAAACATGTCTACGGTTAGAAAAAGAATACATTTTTGTGTAGTCTCTAAAAGCAATTAACTTTGTCATGAAGGCACTAAATCACTGACTAACTTAAAATAATAAATTTAATATGTAGTAATCTGGAATAACTTAATATACTCTGAAGCCTTCATAAAAATATACAAATCTGCTTAGAAATACTGATGGAGAAAATGTAAAACAGAGGAGCTGCTGCATGTATGACCTAATATTCAATATTCTATTCAGCAGGACAGTGGACTTGCCCTTACTACACAGTTTTTCAAATAAATCTGACAAATTTTAGGGGGGGGTGTATATATATTATATAAAAATACAAACCCCAGGACTGACTTTTTATTCCCAGATTAAGTACCTTCACATCTGGTTTTCCACAATCGGGCATGCAGTGGAAGATGCGCTCTGTTTGCTTTAGAAATGTCTGTTACACTTGGGTTCAGGGATGTGGCTGGAAAGAGTGAGCCCGGACAAGAGACATAAGGAGGTGGAGTGGGGAGGCATGGCCACAGGCTGGGGAGCTTACTTCCTTAAACAGCAGCCTGCGCAAGCACAACCGTGTTGACTGATGGCGCCAGGCTCTTCTGCTGTGGCTCCCTCTCCCATCACGTGAAGAAGGCCAGAACTTGGTGGCTCTGCTGCCTTTTGCTGGTATCCATGCAGCTGGCAAGCACTGGGGCTTAAACCCCTGCATTGCCATGCTAGCTAGGCCAAAAGCGGATCCTCTTTCTCGACAAGATGCCCATCCAGGATTCCTTAAGTCCTCTGTATATTTTGTTGTCTCTTTCTGTTCTATATCACCAGCAAAGCCTGCTGCAAACTCTGTGCATTAACATATGTATTCAGGTGCTCTTAGGATTTTTATAAAACAAGAAGTCCTGTGGCACCTTATAGACTAACATTTTGGAGCATAGGATTTTTATGTAATTAGGTTTATTGGCTTGACTTCTGCAGCTCAAGTGTGGAGTAGCCCGGTGGTCTTATAAATACTGAAGTGTATTAAAAAAATTCTCTCCTGCAAACAAGTCAGCCCCTTCAGGTGACAGGTTACAGATAAAGACAGGCGTGTCACTGGCATGAATTCAGTATATTTAGTTCTGCTTGCAGTCACTGAAATGCTTGGCAAAATGTCAGCCATCCCAGTTGAGCAGACTCACTACCTTTATCAAGGTGCCTCTTAATTGGGTTCTACCATAGTTTTTATGATCATGTCAGTAATTGCTAAGGGTGATACAAGAGATGCAGATTATCACATGTTCACCAGTTCCAGATATCAGCAGTCACAAAACAAGACCAATTTCTTCATCAAGAATGGACACATCATTAGGAAAAAATTTTTAGAGTTATTGGACAGTTATAGGTTTCTAATTTTCATAAACTGCTACGCCAGAGGGGCCAGACCTAGGACCTGCTAAGGGTAGGGGTGCTAGGGCTCAGCCCTGACACAAATCAAGAACTGGTGCTGCTCTAGGGTGTAAATAAAAAAGGTACCAACTGCTAGTTAAAAGAACAAAGAGCCCTACACGCCTTGCTGGGCTACTCCCCATACTGAAATATTGCCATGTCAAAGGGCACGAGAAAGCAGTAAATAGCACGCACACAAAAATCTACATGTTGCCCCTTTTTAAAAAACTCCAATTGTTACAGGTTTTAACAAGTTCTAGACATTTTCTATTTCCTTCTGTAAAGATTGGGCTGTATTCTTTCAGAATGCACATAGCTTTATTAGCTACATGAGAGTAGAATCCTAAATAGTCAAACAATATAAGGAGTATGATTTTAATTAAAAAAAAATCAGTAATTAAATGGTTTAGTCTTATTCCAACAACAAATAATTCTGAAGGGAAAAAAAAAATGGGTGTTGTGATGGAAACAAACCATCTAACTCTAATGGGATAAATCAGCATGATTTCAGAAAGGAGGATACAAAGTAGGTGTCAAGAAAAGCATATATCACAGTAGAAAAGAACCACATACATTGCAGTAAGTGATAAATCACCACCTAATAAATCTCACCTGCTTTCCAGCTTTTTCCATAACTTAGAAGGTCAAAAATGCAAATCAAGGATCAGAATGAATTATTTATTAGGGTGTTCTACATCATTTACCACACCTCACAAGTCTTAAAGCTCTTTTTCCAGACCAAAGCCTGAGACAAGATGTAGTTGCATCAGCCATGGTGGATGTTTCCTTTTAAGTACAAGTAGAATGTGATCTGCTCCATCAAAGCGTTGTTAGCTTATATGGCAGCCAAGCAAACAGCTAAAAGACAACAAAACAGAACAAGAGCCTTCCCTCAATTAGTCAGTGCATGTTAGGTTCAGATGTACATGTGACACTCTGCATCTCTTCTATCAGCCTTAGCCACTACTGACACAGTTATAAAAACTATGGTAGAACCCAATTAAGAGGCACCTTGATAAATGCAGTGAGTCTGCTTAACTGGGATGGCTGAAGTTAGTAGGAATTGTAGTCTTAAACACTCAGGTACTTTGGAAAATCACAGCCTTGGGCAACTTAATAAGGATTTAGGAGTCTGAAGCCAAGCTTCTACTTTTGAAAAATTTGGGCTTCATCTATACTGTGTAGACCACAGTGGCAGAGAAAGTGGTGTGGATAAGCATCTAATTAGTCTTTTCTCCTCTCTAATTTGTATGAGCTTGAGAGAAAACATTAGCCACATGGTGACTGAGCACTGGGGGCAGGCAGGGAGGGGAAAGCCCAATCCTTCTCACAGCTGTAACTGCTACAGACTTTGATTGGGAATGGAAGGCAAACACCAGCCTGTGGAAAGGTAGCAGTTCTTTACAGGTTCCGGGTATGTATGGTCAGCAGTGGCAGGAAGCAGCAGAAAAGAGCACGACTAGTTGAAATTATCTAATTGATATAATCAGATTACAATTTGTTTTGAGTCCAACATGGAGGGGGATTTCAATATGCAGCTAGAGACTAAACAAAGGAAATTGACAGATGGCCCAAAAATCGTGGTATGATCAGCAGAACTTTCTAGTACATCAGTCATGAACATGTGCTGCAAGTAGTTGCTGAAGCAAGCAAGGTGACCTTAACTGCCCCAAACTGTATTGTTAGCATCTCCTGATACCATGCAGAAGATACTGCTCATAGGAGGCATTTGGGGGTCTGAGCCCCCTTTGTGGTCATCACATGAGTACTTCATAATTTTTCAATGACACTTAAATTAAGCTCAGGGGAAATGTATGACTGCCATAGGATGCACCGCTCCCTGCTGTCTAGCACCCACCTCATCAGTTTGGGGAGTAGCTTAAGTTCAAGGCCTTCCTGACATGGTTACATCCCCTTTCCCCAGCATCTCCTACAGCCTCAGCCCCTACCAAGCAGCTGGAACTTTGGGCCCACCCACTGCTCTGGGGCCCATCCCATGGACCCTGTGGACAGCAGCCTCCTCTTCCACCTCTACTTCTTACCATTGCTGCACTCTTCTACACCCAGCACTTTCTTTGCCCTTACACCAGGACACTCAGCTGCTCAGTCCCTGCAGTCAGCCAGCTGCTTGCTTCCACAGTCCCTGCCACCATGTGCCAGCTTTTGTTCAGACTGCTAGGGACACAGTCCTTATCCACTTAACTCCCAGCAGCTGCTGACCCTGCTCTGCTCCTCTTTACGTGAGCCTATTGGGCCCTGGATTGGCTGCTCCTTGCAGCCTCTCCCCTACTGGCCTCACCCTAAGTAGCTCTCTAGATCTCTAAATTTTTTCCATGCCAGCGTGGGATAGATACTCTCTGTCACAATGGCCACAAAAGACAATATTACAAAGCATTTCTTTTCTGCTGCCAGGAATGGGAGAAACAACCTTGAAGTATTTGAGTTCAAATATTTGATCAAAAAGCTGTTTTTTCCCCACCCCAAGACACCCCAGAACTCTGCCAATAAGATGATGTTTTCTCCCAGGTAAGCTTCTAAGCAGCCAGCCCCACCAGGTTACCTATATGCATTTTACACATTGCCAAAAGTCACACACGCTAACATCTTTGTAGGAGCAAAATGAAAAAGGCAGAGGACTGGAAAACATCTGGCAACAGAAAAGGAAGCCTTTTACTCATATTGGTACAGACCATCAGTTGCTACCATCTTAGTGGCCTGCATGTAACAAGCATGGTAGCATCCGTTAATTGGACAGGTCACAAAAACTATTGACTATGACTGTCATCTTTTTTTCCTCCCGTTTGGTAGCCCCAGCAAAGAGGTAAGGTTTGTCTACAGGTGTCCACTGAAATACCCTTGAATTCCTAGTCATACTGGTTGTAAACCACTGATACAGAAGTATGCCACAGCATATTAGTGTCCCATGAGACCAGCCCAAGTGTGTCACAAAATTTCTTCCTTTTCCCCTCATTGTGGCTCTGGGGAAAACTGATGACCCCGCACCAGCTGGGCCTTAAGAAGCAAGGTTGCCCGAGTCCCAGCTGACACAGGGCTCATCAATTCACATACATGCATGTGTGCAGTGACTCTTTGCAGAGCCATGATGGGAAATGCCAAACCCACAGGACCTCATTTGCATCAGAAAGCAGCTGAAATGCTGCTTCCCAGCCTGAACAAATTGACTGGGAGCACGCCCCAACTCCCTGCTGCAGCAAGAGGGAGGTAGGACGAGAGCCTGCTGGAGATTGGAGCAAGGACGTGGCATTTAAACCTTGTCCAATGGGCTGGTGGGGAAGGGATTCTGCTTTCAGTGGTTACTCATTTAGCATGGCGTTGAGCAGATTTTGACAGTGCCATCTACGACAGTGCATTCTGTGATGGATTTCAAACATTAATGCATTTCATCCATGTTTAGCTTGTTGTATGCACTACTGTGTTGCAAACCTCTCTAGTAAGGCTGTAACCAAAGTAAATCTGATGTTTATGAGCAAGCAATTCAGCTGAAAAAAAAAAAGGTGGCTATGCTGTGGCACTGTCTCATTGAAGTGTGCCATGTTACTGAAAAGATTGGGAACCACTGGTCTATATTACGGATTGGTGTGGGGTGAATTTGCTCTGTTTTGTTTTCTTAACATCATTACAAATTGGACAGGATTGTTTAACCCTACTGCCAGCATTATATTCTTCAACTGTAGCTGCCACATAATAAAATTGGTGGTTTGCAACACAGGACTATTTCCCATTAAAGGTGGCAAAAAAATCCAACTGCCAATTTCTTTACAAATTAAAGTTCATTTTTCTTATTTGAGAGTAAAACCTTTATCAAAACATCAAGGAACCTATTCAAGCATTGAAACTGTATAATGTTCCCAAAACACTCAGTTGCCCTACAGCGGTTCTTACTAGGATAACGAAGGTTGGAACTTTCATGATTTGTTCATCAAAAAAAGTGGCTGCTGTTCCATTTGTTTGTTACTTTGGACTGCGTCAGTGGAAGATTAGATGACCAGGGAAAGGTGGCATAAAGTTGTCACTGCACTGTAGTGAGCTGCTGTTTGGAGTAGTAGTAAGTCTCTTCCACTCCTACATCTTGGACCATTGACAACCATCTGCCAGCATCCCCTGTCCTGGGAGAACTTTTCCCATTCTTGATGAAGTACCATCAAAATTATCTCTGTCAGAATTCAGTTGTTCAGGTCAGTTATGGCTGCCCTGGAAACCATGAGGTTCTCACATTTGGTTTTGTTCCAATGCAGAATAAGACCTTTTGAATTCCCCTACCCCACCCACCATGAAAAGGGAAGTGGGGGAGAGACTTGTCCCAGAATAGTTAAAGAAATTTTGCTCCTCTTTGCCCTGTTTACTAGTGGGACACGTGGCTTAGATCTCGCTGGGAATTTGTTAAATGCTTTCAGGTGGAGGGAAGGTTTATCAAATCCAGGACAGAATTTTGGAAGCAAGTGAAGAAAATAGACTATTTTGGAACAGGGGGGTGGGTGTCTCTCTCCCAAGAGTCCATCCTAGGGCTTGAGAAACCTTCCCAATGGGAGTTTACTGCAACTTTTCCCACCAGCTTGAGGCTGCACATTTCCACTAATAGCAAAGAAAGGAACAAAAATAGCCCAAAGATGACTCAGAACAAGTGCTACTGCAAGAGCTTGGAGCAAGCGGGGCAGCAGGGGAAATAGGGAGAGAGAACAGCAAGTTTCCCCATCATGCTCACTTCTGATGCAAATGGATTTCTCTCAGGAGTTACTGAAGGTAGTAGTAGTAGATGTATCCAATAAATTAAGTTTCACACCCTGCAGCTGCCAAGATCCTACTGCAACAAGAGTTTAATGGGAGCAATGCTGTCCTGGAGGAGCCCAGGATCAGATTGTAAATATTATTTCTCTCACACAAGTTCCCTTGCTGTCTGGTGGCATCTTCTGATCCAGAGGTCTTAAAACACCAGATGGACGGAGATCAAACCTGTTGTCCCTTTGACAAAACCCTGAGTGGAATCATCAGGGGAAACTCATCAAGCTGGAATGTACCATTTCCTTGCTTCTGTCTGGGGCAAGACGCACTACATGGACAGAGTAAGTAAAGCCAACACAAACATTAAACAAAATGGTTATTTTCTCAGTGTTCACTTATTTTGGGCTAATAAAACATTTTCACATTTTAGTTAACAGCTTGTGCTTCTGCTCAACAGAGCTGATATTGATAAACTCAGAATTTAAGACTGCCTCCTCCCTACCTCCCATCTCTACTCAAAGCCTCATATATACACATTCCAACCTGCCTTCCATAGCAATAAAATGAACTGCTAAGTGCTCGTTCTTCATTGCTCAAGAAATCAAATCTACCCATCCTTCACTAGCTTCATGCATCATCATAGTGATAACAGAGAACAAATGGTGGCAATTTATCAAAGCTTATTGATAGTGAGGAATAAAAGGAGAAGTTAGCCAGGTTGATTTGCATAATACAGGCAGAGCTAAGAGAACCCTAACATTTGTTTAGTCCAGGGAGCTAAGCAAACAACACAAACTCCATATTTCTGTAACAAGGGTGTTTCTTTCACTGGAGGGCTACTAGCACGAGAGAATGTTTAAGTGTCTCAATAGTAACACTGTAACTGTAATATTTCTGACTTCTTGCCTTCCTGGCACAGCCACTCAAATAAATGGATTTGGTCCTGCTTAGAGCAGGAGGCTGGACTCAATGGCTCCTTTAGGTCTCTTCCAGCTCTATTGTCCTATAATTCTTCCAGAGTAAATAGACACTCAACATTAGTCTTCATCATCTGGATACCATAATCAGAGGTGGGAAGATACAAAAGTCCAAATTTTGTTTGGCTTCTCATACAAGCAACCCTTTTGGATTTCAAAATCATTTGACCCGAAAGA
Organism: Carettochelys insculpta; assembly: GCF_033958435.1. Lineage (NCBI taxonomy): Eukaryota > Metazoa > Chordata > Testudines > Carettochelyidae > Carettochelys > Carettochelys insculpta. The sequence continues at coordinate 124,769,468 of NC_134140.1, read as the reverse complement.
GCTTTACTTTAGTATTTCAACAGGTTTGCTTAGAAAACTTGAGTTCCTACTATTAACTTCAGACGCGGATAAGATATGTTTACTCACAATAGAATCCCAGCCAAGGATCATGGACTCAAGACATCTTTCTCCATTGTTGTTTTGGTATTCACTATAGTCTTGTGGGAAATTCAATAGCCAAAAATCGGGAGGAAATAAACATGGTCTCCTGACTGGAAGCATGAGCTTCGACCTAATACTAGTCTCCTCTTAGCTGGACAGATTGTCTATGCTTTGATCCAAGCAATTTGCTCTTTTGTCCTGACTCCTTTTCCTTAGATCCTGAAGTGGTTTGCTGAAAGTCATGTGACCCAAAGTTGGCCTCGTGTCTGTCCTCTTATACAAGTAGCACCTGTGAAGTGGAAATGCGTTGGAGGCTCAGAAGTCAGACCTGACACCGTAAGAACTCAAAGATCTCCCAAGTTAACACTGACTGCACTTAAAAACATGATTTACCTGCCCTACTTATGGGACCACTGACTGTCAGCACATTATAAATCAGCACTGCTCTAAAAGTGGAACCAGGGGGTGGGGGGAAGTCACCCCATGAAAGCAGACTAGATCTGTACTGTGATTCGTGAATTTTCTGCTCCATTCTCTCCAATACCACACTTTCTCCATTTTTATCTTTAGTGAGAACAAACTGCTTGAGGAAATTCCTTTAGAAACTCAGTGGTTGATTGTGCTGCATGATAAGTGTTGACAGGCCCACCAACAGGGTGGGAAAACAGGAGCAATTGTGCCAGGGACTGGTGATTGAGGGACCTGGGGCTCTGGATGTCACTGCTACCACTATCAGTAGTGCTGGCCAGAGCCTTGGGCCCTTTACATCACTGCCGGAATGCAATGCCATGCCATGCCTGGGCTCTACCAGCAATGCTAGGGATTTGGGAAAGTGGCCTGGTACACTCGGGGGGCAGGGAGTTGAGGGTTTCCAAGAGTGGAGAAATGCCCTTCCCCATCTTGGCTCAGCTGAGGCTGTTGATTCCCCTGGACATAGAGAAAGCTAGGCAGATGTATAGGTGAACTGCATGATCTTCTAGGAGTCTAGGTAGTTCACTGAAACTGGGTACTCTGTCTTGAACAAACCCCGCTCCTCTTCTATTTTCTTCAAGCTATGACCTATACTCCAAGCTGAAGGACCATCCACATTCTCAGGCCACTAGCACTCCATGCAGACAAGCTCACTTTCATACATATCTTCTCAGGAAGACCTGGGGTTTTGCTTAAATTCAAAACACCAGATCCAAGACTACCTATAGCACACTAATTTTGGGACCTCAAGTTAGACACAAAGGCCCTGACCCCATTAACTTTGAAGAGCTTTGCTTACAGCCCCAAGAATGTGCCCAAAGTCACACAAGTCAATGGTAGAACTAGGACCAGCATACAGGTCTTCTCACAATGGGCAGCGTCAATTTCTTGTTCACTATAATGCTGGCTCAGTTCCACTCTGTCTGGGGATGAGAGTGCTGTGGCTGACAATACTGGGAGCAATTCCTCCCCTCCACATCCTAGTTGTAATTAACTCAAGGGTAGGACCAGCCAGTCTCACCCAGACCACACTTGAGTAAGACTATTCAAATGACAGATTCTCTCACTCAAAACTAGGACCCAGTTCAGCAAGGTTCAGTGTGCCAAAGAAAGCCAAGTGTACTCAGCAGTGCATAGTACCAAGTTTAAGAGAAAAAATTTATTCAAACAGCAAGAAATGGAAACTAGTCCACCTGATCCCACTGAAGCCAAAGGAAGTGTTGCTATTGTGCTCCATGTAAAATAGGATTGAGAGTCAGGAGACACCTTAAAGGCTCAGGGGGTAGCTGTGTTAGGCTGTAGCTTCACAAATAACAAGCAGTCCCGTAGTGCCTTAGAGACCAACAAATTTATTAGATCATGAGCCTTCATGGGTAAGACCCACTTCCTCAGATGATTGGGTATCTTAAAGGCTGTTTGTTTAGAAATAAGAACTCAAGATTTCCCCAGTTTAAAAAAAAAGAGGAAATAACCATTTTGGAATTTCAGTGTTGTAATGTACACTGTGAACTAGCTTCTCTTCTTCCAGCAGAGCCTCTGATCAGTCACTCGTCATCAAGAAACTCTTGGTTCTTCTCAAATTCTGGAGTGTTTGTAAAACATGCAGTGGAGAAGCAAAACATTCTGTTGTTCTAAATTCAACCTCTCAGAAAAGCCCAGCCTGATGGAATGTTTTAATTAGCCTGGACCATCATATTTAGTCGCCACATGCAGGCTACCTCGGCCCAAACCTGATTCATGGGCCTGCTGGTTGCTCATCGAATTCGAGGACAATGAAACAAGCTGTACTACACATAGAGGGAGGTGGGGGCTCTTTAAATCTACTGTGATGTGAAGCTGTCAAAGACAATATGCAGAGCCAGCCTAACCTAATTTGCTACTGCTGATAGCAGTTATAAAAAGGCTTCATGCTGTTCCACCTTACTGGGATTTAAGTAGTCTGGTGCTGTGCTGTACATGAGGCTAGAGGAAAGTATCAGAACCCAGGCCTTGAAACAGGAAAGCAGCTACCTCCAATAAGCTAAACATACAGGCCTTGCACCTATGCTCCAGGATCCGTATTGGCTACCATCTGTTATTTCATATTTACAATAGGCCTGAGCAGCCCCAGTTAACACTTAACTCTTCAGTTCTGAGACTGTAGGGAATGAACAACCTAAGAAGTGCTTTAGAATGGTTTGGTGTCTGGCTAATGTAGGGCCTGATCCAGTGTCCACTAATTACACCTGACACTGGATCAGGCCTTAGACACCCTTTCTTTCCTCGTGCGATGCTGACATAACAGCCCCCAGCTTAAATGAGAAAAGAAGATGGCAGGGAGTATTTGGAGAGGAGGCACTCACACAACAGCATAAACAAGCAATCCCAGCGATCTACCTAGTCCAGTATCCTGTCTTCTGACAGTGGACAATGCTAGTGTTCCAGAGGGAGCAAACAGAAACAGGTAATAAAGCGATCTACCCTTGTCATCCATTCCCAGCTTCTGATACCTGGCGAGGGACACCATCCTTGCCCATCCCAGCAAATAGATTTATGGAAGATAGTGAATGATGGACCTATCTAGTTTTTTTTTTTTTAAACCCTGTCATAGTCCCCGGCCTTCACATCATCATCCGTCAAACAGGTCCAGAAGTTAATTGTATGAAGAAATACCTCCTGTTTATTTAAAACCTTCGGCCTGTTAACTTCATCAGGTCACCCCTTTGTTCTTGTGTTAGGAGAAGGAATAAACTTCTTCTATTCTGGTTGTCAGTTTAGCGCTCTATCCTACGCCCACTGAGTAATCTCCTTTCCAAGATGACAAAGTCCAAAGTCTTATTAGCCTCGCCTCATGTGGCAGCATTCCATATACCCAATCATTGTTGCCCTTTTCTGGTTCCAATATGTCTTTTGAGAGATGAGGTGACCACATCTGCATGCAATATTCAACACATATGCATCCCATGGATTTAGCCAGAGGCAATATGCTATTTTGTCTTAGTTGTAGCTTTAACAGATTCCCAACAGCATTTGCTTTTTTGACAGTCATTTCACATCAAATGGTTGTTTTCAGAGGACTGTCAATGATGAAGATTTTTCTTGAGTGGCAACAGCTAGTTTAGACCCCATCATTTTATATGGGTAGTTGAGATTATGATTATCAATGTGCATTACATTGCATTTATCAACATGAAATTTCTTCTGCTGTTTTGTTGCCAGTCCCCCAATCTAGCCATGGAGAAGACTTGTCCCTGTGGTCAAGCAGCTTTATGACATTCAGGCCCTTCTGAAGTACAGTGCCTTAGTCCAAATTCAGTACAAAACCAGAGGGTTCATCACCACTAGGGTCAGCCTGCAGCTCCCTTACTTACTATCAAGCTCCCAGAGGCTACCACCCATCTCATGTTAAGCTCCTGGGCTCCAAAGCTCTCAAACATCCAAGTCAGATCTACTTTCCTGCCAACTGCCTTCTGCAGGATGGGTGCTAGGCAAGCTCCCTCCTATCCATGCTTCAAGCCATTTCGTGATACATAATCCAGTGTGTACCATGGTCCACTGCTCTCTCTGCTTCTACCTTTCCACCACACATCCTTCTGCTCCAGACAACTGGCAAGGTTTGGAAGGCTGGATAGCTCTGCAGTGGTAGCAGTGGACAGAACTGCTCTTGTACCTTCCCCTGCAGCAGAGGGTACTGGTAATTAGCCAGACAGTGCCAAATCTTAGATAGGGACTGTCTCAATACCTTGGCCAGGAAACTTGGTGTGGCTTGACCTCCAGTAGATAATTCTGGAGATAAATTCCTCCTGGGGAAAAGGAGGATAGGGCCAGATTTACCTCTGCACTAAGGTCCAGGTCATCCATCTTCTACAGGTTCATACAGTGCAGCTAATCTGTCATGGAGTATGTTGGCACACCTCTCCCTGCCACCTCTGAGGACTCTAAAATAGCTGGCAGAACTTTTGTATCTATTGCAGATATCTTCCACCCAACCTTCTATCAGGATGTCCTCTGAGCCTGGTCTTGGTAGCCAGACCCACAGTGGCACCCAAAAGAGTAAATCTCCATGTGCAGCCCCTGCTACACAATATCCAATTTCATGTGCAGGTGACATGCCCCCTCATTGTGCACCAGAGGTTGGTCCAAGCAGAAGTTATCAGAACTGGAGACATTCTACACTAGTACTGGGGAGCCTGGGCAGATCCCTCAGTGCTCAGTCAGCACATGGGGTTCTTCACTCTTCAAACTCCCAGCACATACTTCAGAAGGCAAGGCTGCCTTATTGTCTGCTTGTCAGTGGATCCCATCCCTCCCTGCATACTCCAAGCAGCTATACAACCTGCAGCTGGTTAGCTTTTAAACCATGCTTGTGCTCCTTACCCTCTATTTTGTGTCCTGCCCTGATATGAGTAACAGGACTTACTACCACCTGCTGAGGGTGAGGAACCCCAGTAGGCCACCCTGTATTCCACCTTGTTCCCCTAGCCCACTGGGAATTTCAGCTGGTCCATGGTCCCATGAAGTAGTAACATGTATGTACCTCACACATTCCACCTCCATCCCCAGTGCCTGGCCTAGGGAAAACCTGGTGCTCAATCCCTTTCTCCCAGCTCCTCCTGGACCTACTGTTGAATTTGGCTGCACTCCTTCCCTCACTTTTTCCATACAGTATGGACACTCCCTCAGGGTTAGCTGATGGCCAGGTGAGACGCCACTTATGCCCTTGTCAATGGTAGAGCCCACCAGTGACCAGGCTGAGAGCAGCTGAAAGCAGCTGGGTTCTTTGTTTTGTGTTCGGTTTGCACAGTAACAGGAGGAGTCAGGTTACCACTTAATTACTTTGTTTATTTATCTAAAAAGTTAGTCTCTTACTGTTACAATGTTGCTTTATTTGTTTACCTAGCAAGTTAAGCTCTTGTGGGTACAATTGTTACAAGGTTTATACTTTGATTACAAATAGCTAGCATCACTCTAATTCATAGATCTATACTTGTTAAATGCGCACAAAACGAAAAAGATAAAATACCTATCAGGTCTTATTCTCACCCCTGCATTACCAATGTGGCTTGGCCAGTTTCTCTCTCAATCCCTTGGGAAGAAGTCCTTTGTCCCTTTTTCTCCAGGAGTCAGGCATCCCTGGGGAGACCCCCACCCTCCTGTCCAGCAGGAAAGATGATTGGAGCTCAAATAGGGGGTCTGCCAGACCCCTCTCTTATACCCATTGGGTCACGTAGGCTTCTTCCTTGGTTTAAAAAAAAATGCCAATTGAATTAAACTGTCTGATGCTGGTTCTCACAGGGAGTTCAATTGTGTAGTTCACACCTGGGAGGTAGACAATTGAGGGCATGTGTGTCTTAATGGGCTGGAGATTTTCCTCTCAAGTCTGGGACCAAGCGTGTGGCAAATCAACCGATGGTAATTAGCCAAGGGCAGTCCGAGGCCCAGCTGTTAATTAGCCCATTGTTCTTAGCTTTGCTCTGGAGCTCCAGAAGACCTTGGCTAAGATAAGCCCATCTGCACTTTCGGGCATTCCAGGGCTGGGCTATTCCTTTTAACCTTTCTGTGCTCTGAAGCACCTAGGGAAGGCAAGATGGAGTAGAGGAAAAAGGCAGGGGGGTTCTGTCTGGCTACACTCAGTGGTTCTACAAAGTCACCTCAACCTCCTCCTCACAACAGCTAAAGTGGCCATTTTATAATAGCAGGGGGAGAATGTAGTTTTCTTTCAGTAGCCAACTTTTCGATCCAACCCCAAATCACTTGATTGGTATCGCAGACATGTTTATCTGGGCAACATCTGAGCCAAATGAACATCAATAAAATGAAGACAATGGTATGTGTCATTAAGGGACTAGGAAAGAAGATTAATATAAATGGAATCAATCTAGAGAACAGAGAAGTTCACAGATCTGGGGAGCACCTTGATGTATGATCTAGATTGTAAGACAAATAGCAACTAGAATAGCCAAAGCAAGAGCAAGTTTGAAGGCAAAGTATAAGCTCTAGAAAAACAGAGCAATTAGCTTAGGAACGAAACTGAGCATCTTGAAAATGGCAATGTTGTATGGATGAGACACAGAGGTGATAATGGTGTTCAAGAGGAGTTGTTAGAGGAATCCTGAGGATGGATGCAGGTGGTCACCAGTGAGGAGTTATCTAGGAAGATACAGCCAAAAAGAGAACCTACTGCAGGTGGTTATGTAATGGGTGTTGCAGCTGTTCAGTCATATCTGCAGAGCGAACAATGAGCAAAAAAGTCAAGAGCCCGGTATTTGGCATAACGAATGGTCAGAATAGGAGAGGCAGATCCCACAGAGAATGGGTAATTGATAGAGTAGATTGGTGCCATGCTCCACTGGACAGGGAAAGATGGAAGGAAAGAGTGAGGTGGGCAGACTCCAACTGGCTCCGAGCCCCTGGTTGATGAGAATGTTGGTTGAGGGGGTTCTCTGTGACTGTGGGGCCTATTTCTATTCTGGTCTCCTTTCACATAGCCAGTCAGAGTGCCTCTGGTAAGCATCCACTTGTTCCCTTTGCATATTTGAGGAGCAGTGTGCACTGTCCAGGGTTCTTTGCTCCAGGTCTCCTTCCTCTCCCCATTTTTGGCTTTCAGAACCACTGGATTTTTAATTTGTTGTCCCCTTATTTCAGTCCTGGAGGGGCCATTAGCCATAGATGGGCTTGCACCTACCCACTTCTCAGAATTTAATAGGACAGGGAACTCCTCAAAAATCAGCCACCTGTATAGGTGCAGGAAGGCTGAGCTGACCAGCCCCAGGCTTGTTGGGCTACTTCCTCAGATCCTTTCTGAGAGCTGCTGCTATTTGGGGACCCAGAAGCAGCTGGCAATTCAATAAGACCCACAGACTGAGAAAGTGGTGGCCCTACCCCCTTGAAAGAATCATTCACCACATTAGTCTCTGCCTTCCTAGCTCACCTGAGCTGTATCTGAGTTGTCTGAAAGTGGAGCAAAGCTTTGACAGTAGTAAACCTGACCAGTTTCTTTAGCAGCTGAGGAGAAAGAATGTTTTAAGCACAGACGTATCAGCCAAGAGCTCCTAAGGTCTCGTTTCAGTTCCAACACTGACACTCTTGAACCCTCAGAAAGTCACTTTCTGGGTCTCACTTGTGGCATCTTTCAAGTGGGGTAATACTTACCTCACAGCACCTACGGTGAGGATTAAGCAACATTTGTACGGTGTGATAAAAACAGAAAGGACTAGGCTGATGCATTTAGTACTAGTATAGGAGTACTCACCACAGGGGTAGGGGTGGAAGTGTTTGACAGCTGGAAAAGAGGAATAAGGAGGCTAGTTTAAGGAAGACACGTCAGGAGATGTGAGGGGCTGGGTCCCCGAGACTGCAGAGTCATGTTCAGCCCAAACACAAAAGCACTTTTCCTGTTTGGCAAACGTAAAGGAATGAAAATCTGAACTTGTTGAAATATCCAATTGCTCACCTCAACGTGACTAATTCATTCTGATCCACCATATTCCTTCCATCCATAGGGACTTCTCTTCATGAGACACAAATCTATGGCAACCACAGCTGTATCTAAGAATTCTTTCCAATAGTCGTGTCAGCAGGATTCAGTAAGGCTGTCCGTGGAAGGCTGTTGCCTTCTTTGAGCAACAGGATTCTAGCAAGTGCCATCCCGCTAGAAGAAATCTTTAACATAAAAGTTACAGCACAGTGTCTCAAACTCATGGCCTGGGGACTGTCTGCAGCCTGAGCAGTACCATAATCTAGGCCACACATGGCTGCTGGCAAGTGAGTCCCTGCAGCCTTGGGGGGGGCGGGGGAGGAGGAGTCCATACACTTCTGCCGCACCCCCAGTTCAGACCCTGCTCCACCCTCTCCTCTCTATTGGACCCCTTCCATCAAGCCTCCTCCCTCAAGCAATGTGACCTCAGGTTATGGGCAGGGGGTGGGGCTAGTACCAGGTGGCAGCATGATTGGGTCCCCGCACACTCACCACAGCTGTGGTGAAACAAAGCTCCACAATAGGTTTTGTGCTGCTCTGCTGCCATCTCAAGCCAGCATGGTCACTGTGCTGGCAGGAAACAGAGAGCCCTAGCACAGACTGGTTTAGGAGATGGCAGATGAGCAGAGCAGCCTGCTCTGCAGCACCACGTCCCCTGTAGCTCCTGCCCAGGGCCCTGCAAACTAGCCTGAGCATGGGGAACCATTCCATCCACAGGACAGTTAGGGCAGCCGCCAGAGGGCCCCTGTGACTGCCCTAGTTCATCCTATGGATGTGACAGCCCTGCCCACAGGACATGCTGGCAGCACTGCAGAGCTGGCAGCTAGAAAACACTCTAGCCCTGCTGAGCTCATGGTGGCTTCAGGGCCTCCTCGGGGCAGGAGGAGGTAAAACTCCCAGGGGAAGCACTGGGAGGGAGAGATCCCTGCACTTTTCCTGCCCGCAAGCTCTCCCAGAGAGGAGTGTCCGCTGTCCCACTACGAGGATTTGAAGACAGGAACTGGCCCTAAAGTAAATGGAGTTTGAGACCCAAGTTACAGTAAACATGGGCACTGTCAGACAATCACAACTGCTCTTATTGATGTTGTCTGCTCCTCCTTTCCTCAGCCCCAACCACAAACCCCAAAGTTACCCGCGTGGAGGTCCAGGAGTGCGTAGAAAATGATTGATGGGGATACAGTTCATTTCACATGCTACCACTAGTAATATTGTTTCAGTAAATTCGTCATCCTGACACATTCATAATACTTAGACATGCTCCTGTGGTTATTACACTCAGTGCTTGCTGGATTGTTGGCCAAGTTATAAAGCTTGATGTGGCATATTGCCTTGGAAAAAAAAAAAAAGTTTCACCTTTTACATCTGCCTTCTTTTGCTCCAGTGTGCCAAACATGGAGGGCAGGAAGTTCATATTGTATTTGATTTCAGGTTATATTTGCCCTTGTGGCAAAGGCAACTTGGACTGTATATCAATGTGGACTACAACCTGCATATCCTTTAGCTAATTGGCTCCTCAATAGACACCTCAAAAGATCCATAAGTAATTTTCTTAATCTCCTTCCCACGTATTATGATACAAAACTAAAAGCACTAAGCAGAGATTTCCAAGGTGGAGGTTTCATGTTCCTAATCCCACACTGAGAGTGAACAGGTTAAAAAAACCTAATGCGTTACTACATAAACAAAATTCAAGGATCAGGAATGGTTCTACACAAGCTGTGCTTCTGTTTTCCTTACTGACCACACAGCAAAACTGTGCCACAAACCCATGCCAAGCAAGAAGAGGAGATACAGTGGGCATTGTCTCTCCACCATCTAAGTGAGCACCACCCCTTTTTCTATTCATGTTTACCATCCACAGCTTGGCAGCAGCAGCAACTTCTTGTTTAAAGCAAATGAAAATGTTGGCGTCTGGTATTAAATTTGTATTTAAATATATGGCACCTTTTTAATTTGTCCATGTTCCCAAAACCTTATGGTGCATGGTCAAGCCTTTTATTTCACATCTATGACTGGTTGCACTCTATCTTGGGCATTAGGACAGTAACATCTGTTCTGTCTGCCCAGCAGAACTAGGTTTCAAAAGATCTTGCTTTAAGGCCAATGAGTATATCAATTTTGTTGGAAACAGTTGGAGAGTAAATTAAGAGCTTTTAAAACATTTTAAGTACAGGCTTTTGATGGAGAGCCAAATTCACTGCCTTTCACACTGGGAGACCAGGTTTTTAGTTGAAGTGTAAAATAAATTGGCTGGTTTCAGTTTATTCCTACTGAAGAGAGAGCATTTAACCTATTCACAAAAACACAGCAGGTTTCATTAGGCTGTACTTTCAATGTTACGGTTCTCAAAGAGCCCTGGATCCCAAGTCTCTTAAAAAAAAAAAAAATATAGAGTGAAGAGATGCCCCTGACTATTCCTTCTGGGTGTTGTCCTCCATCTCAGGATAACAAAGACTATCACGTGGTAGAAATTGCAACCACAGCAGTTCTTATACCAACAATGGCAAGATTGTGTGAAGGGACAGAGCAGCACTAGACAAAACAGCAGAAAGAAACAAGGGCCATGGGATTTTGTGGGCTACTTTCATTAGTGCTTCAATAGGCATTTTAAGATCATCTGACAGAAGGTGCCACAGGATTACTATGGTAAAAAGATGTTTGGTGGAGTAACATCAGTATCAGTGAGGTAATATAAAAAGCAGAAATAAGAGGACTAAGATGGAGAAGGTAAGCAGAAAAAAGCAGAGCTTCAAAGAACTAATCTATTTAATGTCTTAGAACGGGGATCCTGGCAGTGAGTGAGGCACCAGCAGCAGAGAAAGATCAGTTCAGTAGGTGGTGATGGAACCATAAAAGGGAGAAATAGATGCATGTGTTGCTATTTTGCAGATTCAAGAAGATAAGAGTCAGTGTTTTTAAGCTACACTGGTGTCAGGAAGAATAATGGAGTGTGAGAGAGAAAGATTGATTGCAGTGCTGTAGCCATGTCAGCAGAGCCAGAAAGAAGGTTGTTAATGACAACACAGCCAGATACTACAATGAACACCACAGAGACACCTACAAAAATAAGTGAGGAGGAGAATACTTTGTGCTGTGGCCAGGCTGACATCTACATCAAGAGCGAAAATCAGCACAGTCACTGCATTGTGAAAGGAGATTCAAGAGGCAGCAGATTTCAGAGTGTGTGTTTCTCTCAAGCAAATAAAAACCTTATGTATTTCTCTAGTGTGCAGCTACTTGCTGTTAAATAACTACCTTGGATATATTCTGCAATTGGAATTCAGAGTACAGTATTTTGATTGTAGATCCCATTTGTCCCAGCTCTCAAAAAATTAAAGTAGTTTGAGGTCCATTTATAACATTCCCCCACCCCCACATTCAGTAATACTCGTGCAAGCCAACTGCTTCCATAGAACATACAGAAGCAGGCAACAGCCTTATGAAACTGAATTCACTATGGATTTTCTCATTTTCTAGATGCTTTTCATCAGAAGCATCTCCAGGAAGGAAACAGAATGAAATAGTCCAGCTCCAGTTCATAGGATAGCAATGAAAATTTTGGCCTTGTTGGCCAGAATGGATCTGACTTATGGTTTGGAGGTTAAACACACCATTAAAGACGACAATGCCTCACTATATTTCTGCCAGAAGATAGATTGCTAAATTATGCTGTATCGCATCAGTGCAATTAAAAAAAGTGCATAAAATCATTTGGGCTCCTACAGAGAATGTTTGTTTTTAAGTGCTGCATTTGCACTTGGGATTGCAAAGCCTCCTTCTGGACTTTTAACATTCTAGGAAATCTATAAACACATTTTATGTCTAATTAAACTGAAATCCCATATTAAAAATGTGTTATCCGCACCGGATTTGTTTAGAATTGATTTTCTTCATCCACTAAACTTGACAGGAGGTATTCAGGAAATCACACGCTAGCGCTTTTCTTTCCTAACCCCTCCCCTCCCCCCCAACACACACACAGGCTGTGTCTACACTAGCCCCAAACTTCGAAATGGCCACGCAAATGGCCATTTCAAAGTTTACTAATGAAGCGCTGAAATGCATATTCAGCGCTTCATTAGCATGCAGGTGGCCGCGGCACTTCGAAATTGACATGCTTCGCTGCCGCGCGTCTCGTCCCCACAGGGCTCCTTTTCAAAAGGACCCCGCCTACTTCGAAGTCCCCTTATTCCATCAGCGAAGTTTGGGGCTAGTGTAGACGTAGCCACACTGAACTGGCTAAGCACATGTGATCACATTGACTTCCTAAGGCTGGCCCCCCAACTACAGCATGTACTGCTTAGGCTCAAAGCATTAGATGTCTGGGCTTTGGGAGATGGAAATGCCAGATTCAGTGCCCTTCAGATTCACAGTGCCACTGGAGGACACAGTTCTCTTGAACCTGCACTAAAAAGGACCAAATTGCTACAAGCAAGCTTGCGTACATCAGCCAGGACACATTTTGTCATGACAGCCTCTGTGCCTGGAGAACCTTCTGCGACTCCAGCCAGGGGGAGGATAAATAGTGCAGACCCTTCATTAAGGGAAGCCAGTAAAGGTCCCCACTTACCCCACTAGGGCTTCCAGGTAACAATGTATTTCTTACCGCCCTCCAGAAGCAGGGCCCAGGTAATAAACACCTCTCCCCCAGGCACTGCCAGATGTAATCTCCCCTGTCTCTCTGGTCTTCCCTGTAGCTGCGTCCTCACCATTTTGCTGCTAAGGGAAGAGTGGAAGAAACAGCAACAACAGTCCCCCCCCCCCCACAAGGCATGTCACACACAGAGAGATCAGATTTCCACCCTTGAGGGCAAGAGAGAAGATTAGAACTTGATTTTGCAAAGGAAGGCCTCAGCCATTTAGGCCCCAAAATACCAGATTCTCAAGGAGGTTACACTAAGGTTGTGATCTACCAAAGAGCAACATAAATGTACACTTGCAATGGGTTTGTTCTTGTTACTCATGCTGACTGCTGTAACCAATGGATGATGCGACCAGAAGCTGTAGAATTGTAGCGTGTACTGAATGTTTGGAAAGAGCCGTGTAACATGATGCCATTGATGTAGAACCATGAATTGTATGTTGAAGGAGTTTGTAATTCTGAAATGTCACCGCTCTTCCCTGTAACTAGTCTGGCAACCTCTCATGAGGAGGAAACATTCCAACCCTATTGTGTGGCATGGAAGGGGAGACTGAGGCACACAACCATTTTGGTGGTCTGGCTCAATGCCAAGGGTGGAAAGCATTTGTACCGTCATTTACTGGACTGTAACTGAATTCTGAACATTTGCTGGAGCAGCTGTATGGACTGGTGGGCAGGCGAGGCAGGGCCCAGACCAGAGAAGAACCGTTTGATCTGCTGGTACTGCAGCAGCTGTATGGGCTCTGCCTGCCTGACTTGGGAACGTTGCTGATGGACCAGAGACCGAAGCCAGGAGACCAATCAGCCCGAGGGAACTAAAGGGACTTGCCCAGCTGCATCACACGAAAAGGGCCAAAACCAAGCTCCTGACTTGGAGCCTCCCCTGGCAGGATTATGACATGGAGGTGGTAACATCAAGGGGAGCACTCAGGGTACAGCCGATGCCCTATCCCGTGGGGAAGGCCCCGAACTGGATACTACGTTTGAGCCTGGAGGGAAGACTCTCTACCAGCTGTCTTCCCTTTTAATCAGGAGACAGAAGACCCCGCTTTATGGTGCTGGAATTCCCAGAAGTTCCCGCCCCCCCAAACACACCTGCGTAACTCCTTGCCAGCCTTAACAGCTAAGCAGAAAGACTACTCTCTTCTATGAAATGGAGCTACAGTCTCCATTTAGGGAGAAGCATTGAGGCTGTCAGACCCTGCTATTCAGTGAATGAGAAACCACAGCCAACTAACGTGTTGGGAATTCCTGTATAGGTCTAAGGTAAAGGCAAATTCACTCCATTACATAATTCAGCAGAAGGAAGTTTCTCACCAACTGTGAGGATCCTGGCTGTTGCCCCTCCACCTGCTTCATTTAGCAGCTATGCAAGGGAAGGAGACATCCCTCTTCATCCTGCAAGCGTCAGGATTTAGGCAGAAAAAGGGAGGGTGTCCACAGAATCACAGCTCAGCAACTACAAACACTGTGTCAGAAGAGTTTACAAAGCTGTAAGTTAATATTGCCAGTGCATTAAGCAGTTAAATGTAATTTGAAAATACTACACTTACATTCTTCACCCTCTCTACCTCTATCAGGCTACCAAGATTTTGGTCTTGATGAGCACTTTTGCTGCAGGAAAGGGTGAACCCAAGTGGAAGTAGCACAAACATACTCCTGCCCCAGCCACAACTTTACACTTAAATTAGAGCTCGTGTCTACTAGATCTCTTGGATGAGCCAAACAGAATATAGGAAGCAATTTGAGAACAAAGCTATTTTGTTCTCTGCTAGGGTAGTGTCTAGTCTCACACCAGCATGTACTCCGCCTGAAACCTCTTCACTTCTATATGATTACATTAGTCTGAGCACTGGAGCAGGAGCTGCCAAATTCTTTTTCCGTTTCTACAGCTCTTTGGCCTTGGCCAAATCACTTATCTTTTCAGCCTGCTGCCCTGTATGAAAAGCAGGTTATGTAGCCTACAGTTGGCCTGAGCTGACAGAGCGCCATGATTTGTTGAGTCAGTGTTCTTCTCCAGAATATGCTTGGGCTTTCGAGAGCACAAGTGACGAGCATGCAAACAAACGGGAAAGGTAAAATCTGAGCCAGCTGTGGATTGCATAAGCAAACAAACTGCATGCCCACTTTACTAGCATGTTACCGTTTAGAGGCAGGATGCATGGCTGTTAGAAGGCAAAGACGCTCTCCCTAAGAGTCATTCACATGTGGCAGAGATGTGCTAATTTTAAAATCCCTGGTCTGAAAGGGCACTCCAGTTCCAGCCAGCAGAACCAAGTGGTCTCATCCCTCACCCAGCTACATGGTTACGAATGAACACCATGTTGTGCTAGGCATTGTCCAAACAGTTGAAAAAAAAAAAAAAAAAGACAGTGCCTCCCATGGCTTAAAAGAGCTAGCATGGATTAGTTACCACACTGTGGAAACATCTTTTGGCAGTGAAAGCAAAGAAAAACTGATGCCTGCAGACATTGACAGCAATAGCCGCAGCATGTGGGAAAGAGTGAAGCTCAGACAGCCACCTTTCTGCCACAAGCCTCTGGACATTAGCAATTTCTGGAACTCATCTGGAAATAGCTTCCCCTTCCATCTCTCCATAACTTACTTCATTGCCTCTTGCATTTTCCCTTAGTCTCTATTCTGTGCTCTCCCCTCCTATTGGCTAATCCCCACTCTTGCCCTATTACACAGGGGATGTGTGCATACACATATACTAACTTTCATATTGGGCATGGAACTCTCAGGTAAATTTACTTTGGTTAAAATGCTGGTTGAGTTACATTTTCCGTAATTACGGTATACTGAAAGTAAATGCAAACAAATACAGCATAAGTTTGCAGTGTACAATACTACCGCTGTTGGTAAATAAAATACTCTGCATACTTTGTTTCTTAATATCTAATCTTTTTCTTCAGTGTTAGGCATTGCTAGATATACCTCTGTTACCCAGAATATTTGAATATCCAGCAACCTCCAGGTCCCAGGGCTGCCGCTTATGGAAGAGCTGACTGTATAAAAAATATTAATCCTCTCTTCCTTCCCAAAAGTAGCAGCAGATTGTGGTGTTTACTAGCCACCGCTCCGATTCCTTTGCTTCTTGATGCATCCTTTCCCTCCCTCATATCTTGGGTACAGCCCACTGCAAGGAGAAGGTATACCTGCCCTAGTGCTGATCAAGCTACCATGCTAAAAACAGGGTGTATTTATGGTAGCATGAATGACAGTAAGGGTTAGTACCCCAAGTATATCCTAGCATCTTGGATGGGTACATATTTGGGGCAGCTAGCCTCTCCTACCACTAGCACAGCTGCATCTACACTATTTTTAGGGCACATATGTCTCCACCAGCTGGCAGTTACACCTTTCATACTATCCAAGTGAACCAGACAAATAGTAGGCTTTTGGGGGCAGAGACAGATCACTTGAGTGAGGCATTGCTGAACATAAACCAACTATAATTACATACTTGACAAACCTACCTTAAGTGAACAGCTAGATTGCAAGGCAGAGCACTTCGAAATTCAGGCAACCTGAATTCAGCCCCTTTGTGCACAGGCACTGTGACAGCACCTCGGATTGCATACCATTTCTCCCCAGAGCACAGGTGGCAGAAAGGATTCTTGTCCCCATGTTAGGGAACTGAGGCTCAGAGAGATTATGTAATTTGTCCAAGGTCACACAGAAAGTCTGTGCAGATCAGCGAGGTCTCCCAGGTCCCCAACCAGCACCTTACTAACAAGGTGCTACAGCAGTTTACACCAGCTGAGGATCTGCTCCAAGCCTGCCCTTCCTGAAAGCCTCTCTCCATCTTGAGAAGGGGCAAAATACATCTTACCACTACCCCTTCAGCATTGATTGGCCCTAGTTGAAGGGATCCCCGGGCAAGAGGATATTAATTCTCTATGGACCACTCAGCCCACAGCCTCTATGCTGAGACCACTATGAAGTGTGCCAATTGCAATGATAACATTTGTGACACAGACTGCAGTCCACTGAGAACTGTACCAAAACACACACTGGCCACTGAAGAGCTACCAGATGGCAATAGCTTTGAGTAGCTACCAGCCAAGGCTGGATCGATTACTCTTGACTTAGATATGAAAGAATCTACAAGCCATTTCTAGTTCTTGGAGTCATTCGTTTTCCCCCTCACATTCCTTTTCTGAAAGGAGAACTTCATGGGGGAAAAAAATTGGTAGAAGGCATCTCACACAGCATTACTGATCAGCTAGGAAACACAAAGCACATGCCAGTGGTTCATAAACTCCTGTCATTCAAGAAACATGTGCAAGCAAAGGCAAGCATATGAAGAGGTTAACACAGAAACAGAATCTGCACTTGCAGACTGAGATGGCCTCTGTCGTAATTTCCAAACACCAAAAACTGAACCAAAGGCATCCACAGCAGAATTCCTCAAAGCTAGACTAATGAGATATCCATTACAAAACAAATAGTTAGATAACAGTGCGTGAAACGCTAATGAGAATTACATTAGACATGAGGCTTTGACAGTACTTGACTGATGATGAGATCAAATAGACATACAGTAGTTTCACTAAGACTATTTTGAGCCAAACGACAATGCTTGGGGAATTAGGCAGGGATACGAAGCTTTGTGAGGTTAAAAATCTGGCCTAGATTGATAGCATTGAAAAAGCCCATCATTCAGTCCAACAGGTTTGGTGAACAGATGAAACTTAACCTGGCCAAGCTGTCCCTCCCCTTTGATTCATGCATTAAGCCCCTTCCCTTAACTCCACACACAAATAGCTCATCTTGTCTGCCCAAAACATGGCTAGCAGCCTCCACAGCAGTACTCCCCATTCCCTCAGTTTTGCAGAGATCTCCCCGATTCATTATCTGAATTAGGGTAGCATTTAGAAACCCATACGAGAGACCTGAGCCCCAGTGTACTGTACAAAGAGAAGGTCAGAGGGATTTGACTCACTGCTGTGGTATCTCCTGCTGATCATGTAGGAATTAGCTCTTCCAGCCTCCAGAGTGCTCTCCTCTGGCCAATGTCTTGCATGTTACCTGCCTGTTCTCTACCACCTTAAATCAGCACCCACATCGCTCCCAGGCCCCAGTGCCCTTCCATCAGGTCACCAGTCCCCCCAACTCTGGATCCTGCCCACCTCAGGGAACCTCAAGCTCCTGCACCCACTTTGCCTAAGTGACCCACCAACAGCCATCATCTAGCCCCTTGCCTCATAGGTAAACTGTAGTCTGAAAGGGCCACTCACCACTGGCAAGAGGGCCACCCACCCTGGCTGCCTCCTTCCTGAAGCTCTAGTACCCTCAGGCCTTGCAGCTTGGAAGCTTCCATGACCAGAGCTCCCCCAGCCTTTCCCTCAGGTTTGCTCTGTGGTAGGAAGACTCTAGCTTCCCTGACAGCCAGCTCCCACCTCCTCCACAGCTGGAGCAAGAAGTCTTCTCTTCTTCACCTCTTAAGGAGCCCTCTATTTATATAGCATCAGCTGGACCCTAATTAGCTGCAGCCCTAACTGGCAATCAATTGCCCCAGCTACTGGCTTTTTCAGCCTCAGCCATCTCCAAGGGCTGAGTTTAAGCCTTTCTCCTAGAGCGAAGTAATCACTCAGCTTCAGTAAGACAAAGTCCCTGCCCCAGAGAATTGATCACCTGAATTAAAACAACATTCAACAAGTCGGAATAACACACAAGTGGACATGTGATGAGAAAGGATGTTGGTAACCACACCGAGCCTGTATTTGCCAGTTCCAATCTGTTGCAGAGGAGGTGAATATTCTAGCCAGCCAAGTCCACTTCTGAACCATCCCTAGGGGGTACCTCTCTGAACTCATGCTTCACACACTGCACTTCCTTGTCTTATTGTCCTGCCTTGACACAAAGTGGCAGGACCTACTGGCACCCTGTATGGATGACAAGCACAGGAGGGAGGGAACAGGCAGTTTCTACTCCACTTTAGTCCAGAAGGAAGATGAACAAAGATTCTCTGTGATTTTCGGATCTTTTTCCAGTGCTTTTTCATACGTGCAGCCCAGACACTAAGTATGCCAGCAGCTTCCACTTGCATTAATTATCTGGTTGTGTAACAACGCAGAAGTTACAAAGCTGACAGCATCTTTACACAGTTTTCACCATACAATTCACTTTTTAATTTTTAAAATGCTTTAAAGATTGAGAGCAATTTCATGTGGTCTTCAATAAATTCACCAAAATTAATTTTTATCTTGATAAAAGCTGATAATACCCTGTTCCAGGTCTCTGATTGGGGATTACCCACTTGAACCTCAAAATTATCAAGAGGGTTGGTTTTCTTGGCCAGGAGTTTTAAGCAGTCAATTTGCTTTTGTTGTAATATATCTAGCAACAATACTAGAAGTTCATATGTGGCTCTCAATGCAAGAAGTGGACAGCGAGGCATTTTATAGACTGCAATGAATAAATAAATTAACTGTATATTTTGTTAGTACCCAATGTATCTAATGTGAGACCGTCTGTTGATCCTGAGATTTCAGTCACATATAGAAACAACTCCATTTTCCCTTAGGATGAAATTCTGCTCACATTAAATAGTAGCTCACTTCATGAATAATATCAGTTATAATTTACATGGGTCTTTTCTATGGATAGATATTGCAATGCTTTATAAAAGAGATCAGCACCATTATCCACATTTAACAACTGGATATGCAGGAGCACAGAGGGGTGAAGTCCGTTGCCCAGATCACCCAGAAGGCCAGTGGCTGAGCTGGGAATAGAACTCATGACATCTGAGTCCCACTACAGTGCTTGTTTAACTGGGCTCACTGATTTCAGTATGCTTACTTGTGTGGTGAGAGAGAATTTCAGAAGGTGGCCTTCTGAAAATAATTTCATTGATGCTAATCACAATCAGTATGTCCCCATTATGTCTCTGGCATTCAGGGCAGCAGTGAAGCTCCTCCACTCCTGTCTGTTTCTGGCATTCTTTTTATGGTTTGCCAGTTGTGCTCCTGTTTTTTTCAGCTCAGCTTCCACAACTCTTCACCATGGTGTTTTGGGACAGCCATGTTCTTGGTTGCATTCAGGTGTCCATCTGTTTGCTACTCTGCTGTTGGGCTCCATTTCCATCCAAAGCATGTCTATTCCGTCTCCAACACTTCCTCACAATCATGGTGCTCTTATCTTCTTGGCAGCACTATGTCAACTGGTCCTGATTTGAGATGGTTCTGGAAGAAAAGATGCAGAGGATTTCTCTAAAACAGGTTGTATGGAATGAAGATAGTAAGGCATGTCCCTACTTCTTCATTCCCCAGCATTCTGCATAATAAAGTAATGTTGAAAGTACACAGCTCTGATAAATTTTGTGTTTGGTTCTGGTGTTGTATTTTGCTGATTTCCAGGTTGTATTTAAGCTCCTGAAGGTGCTTCTGTCTTTACTGATATTTTTCCAGATGTCCTGGTTTATTCCACTTCTCTGGCTGATGTTATTGCCCAAATATGTGAATGTTTCTATATTGGTGAGAACATAATCCCCCATCTGCAGTGCTGATGGTGAGGCAATATTAAAGATCATGATACGTCTTATTGCAGTTGATTTTTAGTCCAATTTGCTGGCTGGCTGTGTTGCGTCCAGTTGCTTTTTCTTGTATATGGTGATGAGTATGCAATAGAAAAGCAAGATTGTCAGCAAAGCACAGGTCTTTAAGGGAAGAGAAGGTTGTCCATTTCATGTCTCTTGGTATACCTTCTGTGGAACACTGCATTACCCAGCTGATGGCAGTTTTGAAAAGGACTGCAGACGTGACACACCTCGAATGTACTCCTTTTTTTACTTCAAAGCTGAGCTCACTGTGATCAAAACTTGATGTAAAGTTGAAATAGAAGTTTTTGATGATGTTGATTATATGGAGAGGGGTTCCATATGTCCTCAGAATGCACGACAGACTGGTCCTGTTAGAACTATCAAAAGCCTTCTTAAAGGCTATGAGGTTTATATAGAGTTGCCATTGCCATTCTAGGTATTGTTCTGTTATGTTTTATAGAGTAAAGATCTGGTCTGTGCATCCATGCCAAAAAATAGCTTGCTCTTTTCTGAGAACACTAGCAAAATCCTCATGGTGGTGTTTATCATCCCATGCATAACACAGCAAAGTTTCTCCTGAGGCTGTTGTTAATCTGCCTAATCCCATCCATATGTGCTTGCTGACAACCAGGATGTGTAAGCTATAGCAACGCTCTGCTGTGACCTCGACTAGCTTTCCTGTTCAATACATTGTTTGCATGTTCTGAAACCAAGTGTGGTTTTTGTCTTGCTGTTAAACATTTCAGTCTTCATGCCAGTGACTTTCCTCTGTTTTTCATCATACAGGTCACTGACTACTGAAGGACATCACACACTACAATGGGGCACTTTCGCAACCTCTGTTTCCTTAACATATTCTGGTTTTCATAGGACAGGGTTTTTAGCCTTGTGCCTAGCCCCCAACCTGGAGGACCCAGGTGCCAGTTTTGTCCGGCCGCGCTCCCACAGACAATCCTGCAGTGTTGAAGCTGCCAGAAGCAAAAGCCCCCGCCAACACAGGCTGTGGGGCTCGTTGGAGCACGCAACCTGGTCTTCCTCAATAAGGCACAAACACCAGATGGCTATCATCCTATTCTAAATTATATACACATCATAACTAAGGCTGGCAGCATCTGCACTAGAGAGAAATCCCTGAAACATAGCACTTTACATTGCATAATATACAAGCCTGAAAATAGTGTACACTCATGTATATCTGTAGGGCAAGAATAACATTTCTGAAACAATACCTAGAATCAATTATTTGATTCAGCTGCACGACATAAGTAGTACCTTGAACAGCAGCACCCTCTGTAGACTAGCTCTGGAGGACCAAAGAGCTAGTCTCAAACAGAGAAGATAAAGTATAATTAGAAGTAGTAAGGCTGTTGTGTTTCCAAACTGAGAGGCTAGAGTTGAAAGAGTTACAGCTACAGCTTCTATGCAAAAAATGATTGCCAATTACTGTACAGTGTAATGTCTAATGTCAGTTATTAGGGATTTGCTTGGGGTTGTTATTGCCCTTTCTGAAATATTCTGAACACTAAAATTAAGGAGTTGGACAGCTCCTGAGTGAAGAACTTAAAGACATTTTAGAGACCAATTTACAGCATTGCCTTCTCCTGATTCAAAAACCCTGTGTGGCAATAAGAAAATGTCCTTTGGCATTTTTTGTTTCTTAGTTGGTCTTAGGTTAAAGATATTTTAAGCTCTTCTATATGTACTATATTTAAAAGTACTTCAAGATAAAAAGCACCCCCCCACCCTTTTCAGAACTACACTTTTCTGTAGACCAGAATGGCAGAAGTAAAACAAAAAAAAACAGTCTTGCAGCACTCTAAAAACTAACAAAATGATTTATTAGGTGATAAGCTTTTGTGGGACAGACCCTCTTCAGATCTGGAAATTCTGTCCTTACTGTAACTTACTCTTATTTACGTTAACATTGGCCACACATAATTAGATGCAGATATAAAGATTGCTGAAATAGCTCACAACTGTACATTCATTAACTTCAGAGCATCCAGCATATGAAAGAAGTATTAACTATAATCTGCAAAAGTGGCCATCAGTCTACCTCTGACTCAATAGCTTAAATTGCAACTCTACTTCAAAAGTTGTCTTTGTATGCAACAGATCCGCTCACTGGGCCAGAACTTTACACTGGTATAAATAATGTAGCTATGTTGGCCCTTGCAATCTGGGATTGTTTGTGTGCATTTGTTTTGGGTGACACACACACATATACACGTCAATATTTTCACTCCTTTTTCTTCCTGTTGCTCTGCAGGACCAACACAGCCAAAGAATCATGAGTAGAATTTAACTTCTTGTTGAACGTGGTCAGTCATTTTCTGAAGTTCTAGCAATTAAAGATAATGGGTCTCCCTTAGTATCCTGGAGGGCTGTCTTGATCTATTACAGGTGATGGTGAAAAATGCAAAGAGAAAGCCCAGCTAACATCTCAGGTCCTGACTGAATTTGCAGAAATGCAAGTAAAACCTTTTTACTGAAAACTGAATGCCTTTTACATACCAATCCTTAACAAATTAATCAGCCCCACTGGGCCAGTGTACACAGTTATTTTCAGAATTGAACATTTCAGCCCTCCAGCCCAGTGGCTTGCATGAAAGGAGGATGGACATATTGCCCACCATTTGTCATCAAACAAGTATTATAACAGAAAAACCAGCCACAAACTAACATACAAGTGAACAAATAACAGCTGCATGGACAACTATTGTCACACTCACAGAGACAGCTCATGGTTGAACTGCTTATCTGCATATAAATATCACAGCAGATTTGAGGAGGAAGAATGCAACACTGCTCTGAGAAAGATCCCAGCTGAAATACTAGGCACATATGTAAAGGACTATGAATTGTACATTAAGCTGGGGAAAGAGAATGAAGGTAACTCTACAGCCTGGAAATTATGGCTCTCCCCCATGACACAGGAGACCCAAGATTATGTCCATGCTCCCATTACTATTTAAAAACAGTAATTTTTTTTCAACACCTATTCAAAACAAGTAAAACAGCTTCAAGACGGGAGACTGAGAAAGCTCCATACCTGAGTATCCCATAGTCCAGAGGCTAAGGCTAGAATGTGGGCAACCCAAATCCAGATCCCTTCTCCACATCAGGGGGCAGGAATTAAATCTCCTCTTTGGTGAATCTTTTCCTTGCTTTCATCCACATGCTTGAAAGTCAGAATATTTGGTATCTACAGCACCAAGGCTAGTTACATGACAGCATTCCGTGGACAGAAGTTACTGTCGGCAGAGATTTCCAGACACAACTTCTGTTGACAGAGTGCAGCCACACGCAAAAGCAAATTGGGAGAGCGCTCTGCTCTGTCGACAGAGCAGCCAGACTTCCCAGTTGCTCTCCCAACAAAACAGGCACCCAGAAGCACAGCAGACAGGGCTGCCCATTGTTGTGGATATGACGTCTGTCAGGAGAGGGCCCCTGAAGGCATTTACACAGCTGTTTTGTCCACAGAAATCTTTCAACAAAGGCGTTACACCTTGTAGCGGAGAGGCAGAACTCTGTCAGGGAAAGTACTGGGTTTTGTCGATATGCTATTGACAAAACTCTCTAGTGTAACCATAACCTAAATGTTTAGAGTCAATTTTGTTTGTGTAATGTAAAAGGTTTTCGGCCTGTTTTGACCCAAGGGAGGTTTTGGATTACTTCCCTCTTTTCAAATTTGTCTAGAAATCTCCAAACTCTAGTTTTCAGTTACACTCAAAATGAGTTTCTTTTTAATTTTTCAACACTGCCAACAAACCAACACAATGGATTATTTGTACAGCTCGTATTCAGAATGAAGTAATGACTTCATACTGAGCCAAGGCAAAGGGACATTTGTCCAATAGCCAAATGACCGCAACACATGACAGCCTAGCTTTGTCACAAATCCCAGCTCCTAACAGGCTTCCTGCGCTCACATCTCAATAGTAACAATTAGTAACAGTAACTCTCTTACTGCTCTGACACCTCTTAAAGGCCCATCTGGGGATTAGCTTGCCACATGGCCAGACAAGCTGCCCAGCTTGTCCTCTCACTCACTTGCTCACTCCATGGCCTCTCGCAGACTTCTAGAGCTGCAGGGCTTTCCTCTGCATGGCTTAGCTGTCTGGCCAAGCTGCATCAGTCACCTTCTAAGCTGCACCTCGCATATCAATCCCACAACAGGAAGTAGGGAAACCCAGGCCCACTCTAGGCTCGGTCCCAGTCTAGGGACCCTTGACCTAGCAGCTCTTCTCCCAAGAAGGTGCTCTCACCACTGGTCTCTTTTACTGTTCCTTCCCAGGACTGCTTCCTAAACTTCCCGGTACAGGCTCCTACATACCCACCCTTGTATAAAGAACCACACCTGCAGTACCCCCCCCCTCATCTCTGCTGCCAGGTGAGCTTCATCCACAGTAAAGCCTCACTGTGTCCTAGCTGCCCAACAGGTGAAGACTATGGCTAATTGCCCTTCTTGACTTTATTAACCCCTCCAGGGCTAGTGTGGAGTGAATGCCTCATTGTTACATCAAACCTGAAGTGCAACATTCATCAGTTCAGCTGTAAGAGTGACCCCTTCAGCTTCTACCAATAAGCTTATAAAAAAATAGCTACGGCAAACTACGGTGATTGCCAGAGTACAGATTTGGGAAGGTATCTTCACACTGGAATACCAATAAATGGACTTTTTCAGCTGAAGAGTTTCACTCAACAGAACAGCAAAGAAAGTTCTTTCACTTCTAGTCATCCAAACATTTGAAAAATAACTCTGCTGTGCAGCAGGGTGCCTGACGATGATGAGGAAAAGATACACCTCCTATAGGAACATTTTGTACACCAACACTGCGCTGTTTGAAAGATATCCACTGTACCTTACAAGGCTCATTGTTTATTTTAATAAATGCTGCCATCTGGTGAGCAATGGGAACATACACCAGATTCTTATCTCACTTGACCTGGGCCGTGACACTGTATAATTTGGCCCATCAATGAATGATTATTCTGTGTGATCCAGGTAAAATACAGCAACTATTTAAAAGTACACTCCAGCACTGCACAGTAGCAAGAAAAAATATTCATTCAGGTTCAGAAAAGGGCAAATTAAAATTATTAGGGACTCAGAACAGGTCCCGTATGAGGAGAGGCTAAAAAGATTGGGACTTTTCAGTTTAGAAAAGAGGAGACTGAGGGGGGACATGATAGAGGTATATAAAACTATGACAGGTATGGAAAGGGTGAATAAGAAGTTATTTACTTGTGCCCATAATACAAGAACTAGAGGACATCAAATGAAATTAATGGATAGCAGGTTTAAAACTAATAAAAGAAAGTTCTTCACTCAGCGCATAGTTAACCTGTGGAACTCCTTGCCAGAGGAGACTGTGAAGGCTAGGACTATAACGGAATTTAAGAAAGAGCTAGATAAATTCATGGAGGTTAGGTCCACAAAAGGCTATTAGCCAAGGGTAGGAATGGTGTCCCTGGCCTCTGATTGTCTGAGGCTGGAGATGGATGGCAGGAGACAAATCGCTCGATCATTGTCTTCGGTCCACCCCCTCTGGGGCGCCTGGCACTGGCCACTGTCAGCAGACAGGCTATTGGATAGGATGGACCTTTGGTCTGACCCAGTATGACCGTTCTTATGTTCATTCCACAGAAGCTGCAGGAAGAATTTAGAATGACATCAACTGGAACTTGTCTTACTCTTGCAAACAGTGCCATGGGACCTTTAGGCTGCGATTTTCCAACGGACCTAAAGGAGTTAGATACCTTGTAATATAAAACTCTAGTTTAGTTATATGTAAAGTTTACCTGTATCTGATGTTGAACTCAGATTGTCAGAGTGCGGTTTGTTAAAACTAACTTGATGTTCTGTCTAAATGCTGATTGTCTCTGTGCTAATGAAAGACATTTATTGTGTGAGAATGTATGTATGCAAGACTGTCGCCAAATTTGTGAGGAAGGGACACTTCACATAGTGTGGCCACATAAAATTGGGATGAAATCCTGCCCTATTTAAAACAATGAGAGTTCTGTAATTGACTTCAATAGGGCTAAGATTTCACCCTAATGCCTGAACAGCACACCATTGACAATATGCCACAACATTAAATAAGTATATTTATCTTTGCCATAGCTGGAAATAGATGTTTAACTTGTTTAAAGGGCAACAAGGAGGGTAAAACATCTTCAGACACTAAGCAAGGAAGTCTTAAGGGAAAACAATTATATGTGACTGTTCATCTTATAATGAAATGTTTCAAAGCCATTGCACAGTTCCTGTCATTCAGAAATAGTTAACCAAACTAATGGAATTTCTAGGAGCAGAGACAGGGATGATTTATAACAAACTTTGAAGAAAAGTTGTTTGTTAGTTTTTTATCCTTGGGAGGATTTTGCTGTCATTCTTTTTTCTCTTATTACAAAGTGTGGTGGCAAATAAATGTTATAGGACGATAAACAAACAAAGCCCTTAAGATGCAAGAAATATTGAAGGTTTGGCTTCATGACATGAGTAATGCAAAATGTTAATATGTAAAAAATTAACTCTGCTATTCAAGAATAATACAGGCACACAAAGATTTAATCTTGCAAATCTTTAGTTATACTTGTCGTCTTTATCTACAGGCAGTTCCACCTAAGTCAATGGAGGTAATCACGCAACGTTTTGTGCTACCAGGAGCTAAATCTATAACCCTTTATTTTTATTAAAGTTATGTCTCCACCAGACTGTTATTTTCAGATGCAATTTTAATGGCCTATATACTTCATAGCTAGGAATATGATATTCTGCTGCAGTTTTCTTGCTGGACTTAAATTATGCAATATTTTACACTCAGTTTTGCAAAAGTGCAGATGACGCTGTTGAGGGTCATTTACTTTTATACATTGTTTTCAGCTTTCCACCACTGCAAAATCAGTACATCAAAAAGAAAACAGCCTATCTACCAAATGTATGACTTCACATATATAACAATAGATTAAATCCAGCAAAGTTCTCTAGCTTCAGAAACTTCACTTTAAAATAACCATCAAAATTATTTTATGTGACAATTTAGGAAGCACCTGCTACCATGTGTGGACTCTGAAAAACTAAGGGGAAATGATTAACTGGGGAAAAGGAAATAATAACCATTTGTAAATAACCTTTCATCCCAATGGACCCTCTCTGTAGATACATGGGGTTGGGGGGGCAGAAATCAGCACAATTTATTCCATGCTCAATTTCTATAACTTGGTCTACTCCCTCTGCATTGCAGAAACCATAAGTGAAGGAGATTTCTATACAGTAGTGGTAGGAGCAGACCCTGCTAATGTGGCTTTTACAGCTACTGCACTGTCAAGCGGTGGAAGGCGGACTGGTTGTCAATATGGAGGCAAGAATTAGGAGGAAATAAGGGTCTTATGCTAGGAGATGGAAAACATCATCCACTCAGAATACAAGAAAGAAAAATAAAAAAACATTCATGGAAAAGGGCAATGAAATCCTGGCCCCATTAAAGTCAGTGGGAATTTCTGCCCCACCGGCCAGCCTCAACTTCCGCTGATATCAGTAGAACTGAAGGTACTAAGCACTTTGTCAGATCAGGCATATTGGTTTCAATGGGAGGAAAAGCAGTTGCTTATGTCTTGTCTGCAACTGACATCCCTGCCACACACACCTGTGCTCTCACCCGGGAGCTGTACAGTAGACAAGATGCTAACAACCACTGACTCTTTGCTATTACACAATCTAGCCCTCCTCTAAGCAGAGTGGATCTGAACAGATGGTACCAACAGAAGGAAATTTTAAGAAAAAAGACTAATGTAAATACAGCCTCAGTAAGGTGACAGCTGGAAAATGAAAGGTTAAATTCCTATGCCAATTACAATGCTAGTACTTTTTAAATTTGAAAGGGTTAAAGTATAAATGTAAGAGGCAAATTTGCCACCTAAATATGCACATGATTTAAATAAGATTTAAAAAGGAATCCCCAGTTCTTATATCCTCATGCGTAAACAGCCGACAAATCATTTTTGTTTGTTTTGCTGAGCAGCATTACAGAATAAACATTTGATATGCAAAAATTCTACCACCCAAGAAATTAAAAGAATAAACAGCTGCTATTTGTGTGGGGTTTGCAAAGCTATGTTTCATTTAATCCACTAATTGGCTTAGGGGAAATAAATCCTTCATGTTGTATCATACTTCCCACATGTTCATGAGTAAAGTAGAACCCCCACCCCGACTTACGCGTAGGTTGTGTTCCTGGGCAACCACGCGTAAGTCAAATTTTGCACAGGTTGGTACCAGGTGGGGGAAGGGCCCTGGCACCTTTGGTCCCACCAGTCCTAGCTTCACCTGGCTCCCTGTGCTGGTCAGTTTCAAGTGGCCGGGAGCCAAAAGCCAGGCTGCCACCTCCTTCCCAGCTCCCTGGCACTCACGATTTTATGTTATTGCAAGAAAGATGTAAGCCAAAATCACATAAGTCGGGAATCTACTGTACTGTGTTCTGCGTTTGAACCTCTGCATAAGTTGACAGAGCAGAAAAATGACACAGTACATGACTGCACAGTGACTGTTCATGTCTGGATGGTGAAATGACCAAGTTATTACAGCTAACACATCCTGATCTATTCTGATGGCATTATGCATTTTAAGATGATTGTTCATCTCAAGTGAATGGCATTAAGCCATCACTCCTTTCAGGAGCTCTTATCATCCAGAAAGGGTGCATCTACTCTTACTGCAAAAGACCACATGAAAATGTTCTTTTGTCCTATGTAGCTGATTTATCATTTTAATTTAATTTTTTCTATCTTTCTGTTAGAAAGTCATATCAGTTTACTTTTACCAGAATTTCCAGATCTGGAGAAGTGGGTCTGTCCCATGAAAGTGCATCACCTAAGAAATTATTTTGTTAGTCTTTGAAGTGATATATGACTGCTTTTTTGGTTTGTGAAGATACAGACTAACAGGCTACTTCTCTGTAACTGCTTTTTTGCAGTAAAGCTTCATACCAACACACTGAAATTCATCTTTTTGTGCATCTGTACTACCCATACCTGCATAATCCAATTGTAACTGGGATGATGAGGGAATGGTTACACCAATGGTTCCTATAACACATTCAGCTTCCAGTGTTACATGCAAGTTTTCCACCCAGGATTTTTCCATGTCTTATTGCTTTGAAGGATTAGGGCTCATTGTGGGATTATTGTGGCTAGCTCACTCACACCCCATGAATTTATTGCCACCATAATACATAGTGGGATGATGTTGGAGGACCTCTGGAGTGGTCTCATCATTTTCCAGTGTCTGGTTCTCCACTTTTTTCTAACAAAACTACTTACACTTGAGTGAAGTGTGGTATAAAAATGTGCAATGCTACACTCACTTTACATCAGTGTAAATGACTCCACAATGGTCTTGTCTTCCACTAGGAAAGAGGCCTTAACACAGTAAACTCCTTGTGAAGACAACGTGGTCATTATTTTAACCTACATTAGCTGATTCAGAGAAACCCTAAGCTTCCCAACATGGTTTACCTTGACCAGTCAACAAGTTAAAACTACAACTGCCCAAACAGATATTTAGGGAGTGCTTAGAGTGAAATCATCTGGAGTTACAATCTAATCAGTTAACTTGATAAGGTAAAACTTCTAAGGTAGGGATAGCCATAGCCTGTGTATACACCTGTGTGGGGCTGAGCAAGAGCAAAGTACACATTCTGGTTCTATATGACTAGGTATGTTTGGCAATAACCTAGTGGATCTGCCTCAAACAACACAGGACAGAGAGGGAGAAATGCTAAATTCTGAGGGAGAGAGGAGGACCATATCGACCTCCTCTGCTCCACTGCCTGGGTTAGGACATCCAGTCAGCTGTGAGGGAGATCAGGGCCCTGCCTGGTGGGTAACAGAGGAGCCTGCTGAGAGAATAAAGATGGGAGCCAAGAGCAATCATGCAGAGCAGTGTTTCCCAAAGCATGGTACATGCATCACCAGTGGTACACAACAGGATTTCAAGGGGGATGTGGCGGAAAATAACGGACTAAAAATCAGGCGATAAGCAGTGGGGCAGCACTGGGGAGGGGTACGGCGGTAAGGCCGACGTGCGGGAAGGCGTATGCAAGTGTTTTAGGTTTGGGAAACACTGATAGAGAGTGAAAGTTGGGAACCCAGAGTGGGCGGGGAGGGAGAACACAGGCAGGAGTTCACCAAACACTCCCAACCCATCGCCCCATCTGCCAAACACGGGTCCAGCATTCCCTGCCCTCTCCCTCCTGGGTACCAGTACTCTGCTAACCCCGACATCCCCCACCCCCTCTGCCTCCCACAGCCCTCCCCCGACCCTCCCCGCCAGCGCCCCTGGACCGCCACCCCTCTCTTCCCTCCTGCCCCACTCCATCCTTCTGTTCCTGTCCTCACAGGGCCCCACCCATGCCTCCCCTCCTGCCCCCACCTCATCCTTCCGCTCCTCTCCCTGCAGCCCCCCATCCTTCTTCTCCCCTCCTGCGCCCGCGGCTCCCGCAGGGATGAGACGGGACATTCTGTCCCCGCCCCGCACCTCGCGCACACACGTTAAACGGCCGGGCCGGCGCGCGCGCTGGGGCGGGGCGGGGCGGGGCGGGGCGGGCTCGGCTCTATGACGAGCCTGAGCTACAGCCGCGTTGCCAACGGGCGCACCCTGGTGGCCGAGCTGAGCCTGCGGGGGGAGGCGAGGCCGTTTCCGGGTACATACCCCGCTCCCCGTTCAGTTCCCAGCGCCCCCACCGCTGCGGGGAGGGCGCTGAGGCGGGCCTGGCCCTTCCGCCCGCTGGTGTAAGGGGTCAAACGAGTGTCAGTGCAGGGGGCAGGCGGCGATGAGCCGGCTCGGGGCATTTGCAGGGGAGGCGGGAACCACCTCCCGCACCTCCCACGCGAGGGTGCACAGAGGCCGCTGTCGCGCACAACGTGATTCCCACACCCACGTGCCCCGAGACACGGCCGCACGTGCCCGAGGCAGCCAGCTCAGCCGCGGGCGCCGCTCACCCATTTCCCATTCCCACCCGAGACATTCCCACACAGCAACTCCCTCACCCACGCACAGACTCAGAGCAAATTCTCCCTTCTGGAACTACACAGCGAACACTCGCTGCTGTCCCAGTGCCAGGGACTTGATTTCAGAGATTCCTGCAAGATCAGGGGCTGGCTCCAGGTCACCATCCTTCTTTTCCTGACTACAGAAGCAATGCACCAGGCTTTGTCAGCAGCTCCTTGCTGGATCATGCTAGGTCTGTGATACGGGTCTGTGGCACCTTATAGACAAACAGATAAGGTGCCAGGGGAGTTCCTGTTGTTTTTGTGAATACAGACTAACATGGTTACCCCTCTGATGCTTACAGAACAAAGCAGCAGTCATGTAGCACTTTAAAACTAACACAATGATTTATGAGGTGATGAGCTTTGGTGGGACAGACCCATTTCTTCAGATCTATAGAATTTCCAGTCCCGACTCAGTTATATAGTGCACAGGGCCAAAACCAGGATGATGCTTGTGATATGGTGTTGCTCTGCAGTGTGAAAAATCTTTGCCTGGGTTTCCTACTTGCAGATAATTCACATGAGGCCAGTATTAAGCAAAGGATATTGTATCAGCTCTGGAAGTGGAAGGGATAGTTAAGTAACTAAACTCAAATAATATTTATTTCATTTTATCTTTGGCAAAAGGTACAAACAATTGTTGCTTAATTCAAATAGAGTTGCAGCAGGCAATTAACTAACCCCTGGGCTGAGATTTACAAGTGCTCAGCAAGCACAATTACAGCCAGATTTAAAAAAATAAATAAAAATCAGCACCCAACAGCTCCTATTCCCACACTTTGAGTGTTGTGCTGTTGATTTTTTTTTAAATTTATCCCATAAGTTATTTGAATAGTTAACAAAACAAACAAACAAGCTTACATTACAAATATAAAGGCATTAATTAGGTGCAGGACCATTTGAAAAAAAATATTGTTGCCACATTTCCTAAAAGCGCTCTTTTATTTGTGGTCACCATGCAGCTATGGCTTGTCAGTTTGTAATCCTTATGACAGAGTCAGTTACAAATTATGGCACTGTAAAAAATACATGGGTCTAAAAAAAGAACTTTCTGTACTTCATTTACAAAGACAAAGTAACTAGGAACCACAGTACTAATTGTGCTGTCACTTTGGGATATCCATTTTTCTCTTTTTTCCAATATTGCCATCTGTGCTAGAAATGCTAGATCATATGACATTTTGCTCTTTAGAATATCAAGATGACTCCTACCCTCATCCTCAAACATGGTGCTGTAAAACCTAAACATTGTTATTGGAGTCCCTTTGTTGCATTCAGCAGTTTTAATTACAATATTCAGAAAATATATACACACATTTTACAGTGGTTTCTGCTATCTATAAACTTAAGTTTATACTGCCTTTGTGACAGTATAATGTGGAGCTATAGGAGTTCACAAATAATATCTGTGGAGATGAAACTGTGGATCTTCAACAGAAATGTGAAGTGTGCTCTTGTACGGATGCGAGACCTAGCATCCTAAAATCTTCAAATCACAGGCTACAGACATTCACAAATAGATGCCTGAAGTACATCCTTCACATCAAATGGAAGACTTGATCACAAATGAGGAGCTTTGGAATAGAGCAGGACAAGAACCAACTGACAATGAAATCAAGAGAAGAAAGTGGGGATGGCTAGGCCACACTCTCAGAAAACCATCATCCAGCATAGCCCGTCAAGCTCTCACATGGAACCTGCAAGGAAAACGCAAAAGAGGAAGACCTCAGCCAACATGGAGGTCTACTGAGACTGAAAGACAACAACTGGGGTACTCCTGGAGCCAGCTGGAAGTTTTGTCCAAAGACAGAGTGAAATGGAAGAGACTTGTAGATGACCTATGTGCTGAGTACAAGCCTTTTAGCAGTAGTAGGTGATATACCCAACCATTTTATAATACACATTTTGGGGTAGTTTTGTGATATATATATATCCTCCTTTCATAGCAGTCACAAAAAACATCAAGTTTATACACTGCAGAGACCTCTACAAAACAGAGTTCAGCGAGTGCTTTTTAAAATTGAAATAGAGCCCTGTTTAGAAGTCATAAACACACTTAATTAAACCTCATTCATCTACAATTCACTGTGAGTACAAACCCTCATTCAGAAATGGGCTGTGTCAATCTGCTGCTAAATACTTCCTGGCCGTGTCTACACTACCCCAATTCTTCGAAATTGCCATGCAAATGGCCATTTCGAAGATTACTAATGAGGCGCTGAAATACATATTCAGTGCCTTATTAGCATGCCATCGGCCACTGCATTTTGAAATTACCGTGGCTCGCTGCTGCGCGGCTCGTCCAGATGGGGGTCCTTTTCGAAAGGACCCCAGGAACTTCAAAACCCCCTTATTCCTATCAGCAGATATATGTATTTCAGTGCCTCATTGGTAATTTTCAAAATGGCCATTTGCATGGCCATTTCGAAGATTTGGGCTGGTGTAGACATAGCCCCTGTGTTTATGAAGATTACATTTATTTCTCCTAACAAAAGACTAATTCTCAGTAGTTTAATTTTAGGAAGCTGCTTCATCAGTGGTCAATTTAGTTCTTCACAAAGGCTGGAAAAAAACTACAGCCCGCATTGGAAGGTAAAGCCTTTGTTACAACTTTGTGTTTTTTTTAAAACAGTCAGATTCTTTGCTATAGAGCTGACTGGAAGATTCTAGATAATAAGAGGTTCCAGTCAAATCTTCCAAAATAGGTTTAAAAAAAATACACTAGAAAAAAAAGATACTAGTCTCATTTAATGAGACTCATTTTGTCATCTTAATGGGCTCACTACAAAGTCACAGACATTTGACGTGATTAGCAGTCTCTGCTCCAGAGAACAAGATGTGAAATACATGCCATTCTGTACTCTACAAGCAGATGCACTGAGTGAGCTTGTTCAATACCTACCTGTACTATGCTGCCTCTAATAGCCCTTCACTTTTCAATGCACAAAATTTACACAAATCCTCTTAAAATTGGCGTCCCTTGAATTACAACTATTAAAACTCCATCTCAAATGGAAAACAAAATACTTTCTACTGTATGTCAAATACTAAGTCATGCAGAAGGAATTTTTTTTAATATTGTAGTTTATTCAAGTCTTTGTGGTTTTGCTTTGGATGAAAATATCATTCACTGATTTTATTGATAAGAGATGCTGACTGTGCACTTCTTTTCTTTCACTGATTTTGATTCAGTAGTATATGACATACACGCACCTAGTTAGAAGTTATACTAATAATACTCATTCTATTAATATTTCTTTTTCTAAGCTTTGTGTACCATGACCTGCTTGTTAAAGAAATTACATACCTATGTGCTACAAACAACACGTTAGACAGCACAGTACCATTGCCTTTCTTAAAGAGGTAAGAAAAATTTCTTTTCAGAACATTTGGATGCAAGTTTAATCAAAGCCATTGACTTGTTAGTGTTTTGCACTGTTATATTCTTGCCCTTTGTTGTACACTGATTATTACATGCACTGTAAGATCAAAGAATTTCAGCTTTCTTCAGCTTTATTTGAATATTGCTTATTTTTAACATCCCTGCCTCTGTGCTTCAAAGGTCTTGCTTGGAAATACTATTAGGTGTCCGGCACTACCAGCTTTAGGTTTAAGAAAGCCTCTTGTGACACCATCATCACAGCAAATATATGGCTGTGCAATATAACCAAAAAATGGAATGGGTAATGCTGGTGTTCTACAAAGAGCGATTTAACTCATATGGGACAGGAGAATTCTAATTATCACTGTGACAATGCAAGAAGTGTACAAGTGCCTTCATAACACTGAAAGGTGCCCAAGCATGTGTTCATTTAGTCCTATGTATTGTGTTGTATTTTGACTTATTGGAGGGTCACTGTTTTCAGCTTGCCAGTTCTCAATGAAGGCCTAGAAAGTAATGTTTTCTTCAAAGAAGTAAAACTAAATTGGTGTCTTCTCCTACAATTACTGCTTCCCTGTATGACATCAGCTCTTTTTCTCTCTCCCCTCCACCCTACCTTCGTATGTTCAGGTATGGAAGATAAGGACAAACTTCAGTCTGCTTTCCCACTCCTTCTCATACCTATTTTATTGTAACAGAGAGATAGCCATGTTAGTCTGTATTTTAACAAAATGGCCGTCATGTATCACTTTAAAGACTAACAAAATGATTTATTAGGTGATGAGTTTTCGTGAGACAGACCCACTTCTTCAGAGCTCAGAAGTGGGTCTGTCCCACAGAAGCCCCTCACCTAATAAATCGTTTTGTTAGTCTTTAAAGTACTATATGACTGCTTTTCTATTTTATTGTTTTCTGTTACACCTTACCTGTCACCATGGCATGAAATTGCTATTCTGCCTTTGTCTTCAGCTCTGAGTACAGCAAATGTTTCACCTTAGCAGTGCGGCCACATAAGTGACAGTTGCATAGCCTGTAATGAATGCCAACTATATTGTAGATAGAAAACGCTAGATATTTTATACACAATATCTTTAAGCTTCTGAAGAAATATTATGGCTACACACACCCATTTATTTGTGCAGCCTAGTGTGTTCTTTAACTATGCAAGTTTGCACATAAGGATTACGTTGACTATTTACATTTATAGGGAATCATGAACAGAGTTTCACCTGAATTTCAGAAGTTAAAGTGTCACTCTTTATTTAGCTATGTCAAGATAATTCCTTTTTTAATTTCTCTAGATTTGCAAAGCTTTCGTTGGTAGCCCCTTGATATCACAAGTGACTTTTGCTCATTCTTTTGAATTCAACAGTCTTTGAGCAGGTGCTGGGGAAATACATGATATGTGAGTCTCAAAAGTATGAAATAAAGTTTATTTTTGTGACCACTATACGATGTTAGAGAAAGGAGCTTGTGTAGTCTACCTTGGCAGAGTGCATCTAAGGGGGAAAAGAATTCACAAACATTTATTTAGGGATCTGAGCTCTCAATAAAAGAACTATTGTTTTTCTCTACCAGAACAATAAGTTATTGTGGTTATTTTATACGCGCGCGCGCACACACACACACACACACACACTTTTCTTGTCTAGAAAATCCAAGTTAATCTTTTACTAGTGCAACTAGAACTTTAAACAGTCCTTTTCCACTGCGTCATCTGATCACATACACACCTCTTACAAAGAACAGAGGAGGCGAGAGAGCGAGATGTGTGCATGGTGAGTACTTAAAAAGTAATCTTTGATCTCTGAGGTGTGCTTTGAGTAAAACAGAATTACCATATGATCAATGTAATAAAACGTTTAAGTAGTTGGGACAATAAACTAAATACATAAATGGAAGATTTTAAATTAGTATTACACTGTGCTCAGGAGAAGGTATGACCAGTGGCACCTTAGTGAAAGAAACATTAATCAAAATCAATCTGTTATTACTTTCAAGGGAGACTAATTGTACCTAGCATGATTAGAAATAAATTCTTTCTTTCTGTATAGTGCACATAGCATTTTGGAATTTGCACTTCCCACACCCACCCACCACTGCTGGATTAAGGAAACTCCTATTAATGTTAGATTTCTAAATATAGTGGGTTTGTCAAGTGCTATACAGCTCTGAATGAACTTGATTCAATATTTTTGAGTACCTGGATGCATGAAGATACAATGTGGAATTTCTACTATTGTCAAAGTCCCATATTTCATTGTGTTAAACTGATCACATATTCAACACTGTGGGCTAGATTGTCATATGTACAGGCGAAAACTAGCAGAGAGGACTTGAAATTCTGGAATTCCCACTTAGAGCTTCTACCTGAGCATTCCATTATTTGGGGGGGCAGGGGGCTTCAAACCTATGAATTAATGCATAGTGCTTCCTGGCCCTGTTCCCTAGATTCCATGGCTCCAAGGCTTCCTACCTGTTTCCACCCTCAAATGCACTTTGAAATCCTCAGCTAGAGGTGAGTGTAATATGTAAATAGGGATGGGGTGTGACATAGGGTAGAGAAGAGATAGATCCCTTTTGTCCCTGGAAGAGAACCTGGGGTTTCCATGTGCTGCCTTTCCCTACACCTCGAGTGCTGACTCCACAGCTCCCATTGGCCAGAAACTGCAAACATTAGGAGCTATGAGTGTGGTGCCTGCAGGCACAGGCACCTTGCAGGGCGCCCTGTGCCTTCCCCTTCAGTGGGGAGCCTGCATTAGCCCAGCTGCACTGCTGCCCAAGAGCAGCCCACAGTGTGTCACCTCACAGCCCTCACTCCAATCCCCTGTCACAGTTCTGAGTCTCCTCTAACTTCCAAGCTCCCTCCCACAGCCCATCCCCAAGCCTTCTCCAGCACTCAAACTCCTTCCCAGAGCTTGTAACCCCTCCTGTCCCCCATCCACCATCCTAGGCTTAACTTGGAGCCTCCTCCTGGCACCCCAACATCCACCCACAGCCTGGTGAGGGAGCGAGTGGGTTATAGGGAGGGGTGGGGTGGGGCACAGGGTGGGGCAACAGAGTTGGGTTTGTGTGATTAGACAGTTGGCAACACTATGAGTGACCTTCACAGAGATGGAGAAGAAAGGCCTTTCCATTGCCTCTTCCACATGCATCCTGCACTGGCCTAGGTCCCCACCATTCTAGGAAGCAGACAGGACAATCAAGCCCTTTATTTTCATCATGCTAAAACCCACTAGCAACAGGAATGGATTTAGATTTCTTTTTTTATTCAGAACAAACACTGCATGCAAGCAATAGGTTTATGTATCCTACAATCATAGAATACGAGGACTGGAAGGGACCTTGAGAGGTCATCGAGTCCAGGCCCCTGCTCTCATGGCAGGACCAAGTACTGTCTAGATGATCCCTTGTGGACCATTACTTCTGGAGAACTTAGACATGCAAATATTGCTTTGTAAGAATTAGGGAAAATGTTAGTTTTAATGGCTTTACAATGTATATTGCCAAGTATCAGTATTTTCTTATAAGTCTCAGTATGTTTACCGCAGTGATCACTAAACCAGCGGATGCTTTTGTGAATGGCACAGGGCCAGGGCAGGGTCAGCCTGCCTTAGCCTGACTCCACCACTGCCCCAAATTAGTCTCAACTAAGCAGTGCCCAGTTGGAGCACGTGAACCCCTGCCCAGCCTTGAACTCTTTTGCACTCCAACCTCCTGCCCCATCCCTGAACCCTTCCTCTGCTGAAACTCCCTTGCAGACCTTGCACCCTGAATCTCCTCCTGAACCAGCACTCAGCCCTTCCTACAAACTCCGATCCAGAGCCTGGACTCTGAACTCCTGCCTGTATCACAGTCCCTTGCACCAGGCTTAGCCCATAACCCCTGCCACCTTCTGCACCCCTTGGCCCAGAAACATCCCAACCTCCTGCCACACCCTGGTGAAAGTGAGTGAGGACAGGGGATGGATGTAGCACGTAGGACAGAGTTTTTGAGAATGGGTGGTGCAGGGACACAGAAGGAGGTGGGGCAAGGGTGTTTGGTTTGAGGTAGACCATGACGAACTTAAATTCAAAAAGTGATACTGTGCTTAAAAAGTTCATAGACCACTGGTTTATTGTGAAAACAAAAAGCAGTCAAGTAGCACTTTAAAGACTAGCAAAATGGTTTATTGGGTGAGCT
This sequence comes from Carettochelys insculpta, assembly GCF_033958435.1. NCBI lineage: Eukaryota > Metazoa > Chordata > Testudines > Carettochelyidae > Carettochelys > Carettochelys insculpta. Next base: position 124,730,626 of record NC_134140.1, on the reverse strand, counting down.
TTCATGGGACAGACCCACTTCTTCAGACCACAGCCAGAACAGAACAGACTCAATATTTAAGACACAGAACCAAAAACATTTATTTATTTATTGTGGTATTATTTATTTATTTATGGTATTTATTTATTGTGGTTCATTGTGGTATTAGGTTTTAAAAAAAAAAATCAGGAGCCCTCTAGTGGCCAAAGTTATGCACATACCTTACTCTGACAGTATCAGTATAGTTTTGTTGAGGAAAAGTCAACTTCTCATGTATGTAAAGTTAAGCGTGTGCCTCAGCTCCCAATCCTTCAATTAACTCAATGCAATCAACCCCCTGCTCCCTACAGGTTGCCTGGGGGGCAGGGAACAGTGGAGTTCTAAGCTTGCCAGTTGTGGTTAGATGTATTCCTGAAACTTTCATCACATGACAATATTTAATTAAAGCTTAATCTTTAATTCCAGGAAACTCCAGAACAATCCTTGAGGGCTGGCAATCCTCAGTCTGCACAAGTACAGGGATCTGTTCATAAAGAGTTTGAGTCTAAATCTCCTTACTGTTTAGAGTAACCAGGAAGCCCTAGCCAAGAAAACAAATGGTAGAAGTCAAAAGCTTTCACACTGTTCTAAATGATCATTCAGGTATCACCCCAAAAGAGAAAGCAACCATTTTATGCATGGAATATTTCAAAGCAGAAGGATCTGTTGCTGAACTCTGAAGAGGTCAATGCTAAAATATGATTTAAAAAAAGCTACGTCGTGTAATACAGTTGTACTAATGACTTTTGCCATGTGATTAAAAGTCAGTATAGGCATCAAACTAAAATCCATTAAGCATCAACTATATAGCTTCTAAAATGTCTCTTAGAACAACACAGCAGGGTGGCTCCCTGCCTAAACAGTGCTCCCTAGCAGACACTTTGGAGCATTGATCACTCCTACAAGCTTTTCTTACAGAAGTGAACTGCAATACAAAACTCTCCTACTGCTTCTGCAAACAGACAAATAAAATTCTTTACAAGACCTGAAGAAACACCCAAGCCCTGAAGTCAGGGTGTGGTAGGCACTGGAATTCTGGGTAATTCTGTTCTCAGGGCCAAGGGCTTGTTGACACATCATTTTGTAAAGGGAGGAATCTCAAGTAGCAGGAGAAGTAGTGCTTTGCCAAACATGAGCCTGTCTATTCTCTGGAGGTAAGGGACTTCTGGGTTAGATAACACTGATGTCCTTTTCCTTCAGTTCAAATATTAGATGTAAAAAGTAGTCAAATGGAGTATAGAAACCGTCAGAAGGTTCACTTTTTTTCATCTCTGATCAAAAGGAAATTATGTAGCTGCAATTAACATTCCCAGAAAGTAGCAAATTATTCCCTCTTCTCATCTTCCCTACAATATTAATGGCTCTTTGTTAAAGTAAAAGCCTGGTTATCTGGCACACAGATATCTGGCACATTCCAATAACCTGCATGCCCAGGGACCATCTGCCACAGGGCTGGTTAGCCGGCTGGGATGCGGGTAGCAGGGCCAGAAGCCTACTGCTGGACCTGGGGGGCAGGCAGAAGCAGAGCAGGACCCAATACCAGCCCCAGCTTGACTATCCAGCACATTCCCCCAGGAATACTGGATAATAAAACTTGTACTGAACTCTCTATTTTTTTTAAAACAACATTCTATGATTTGAGGCAGGTACTGGCAAGGATTAAAAGCTAGTCAGTAGTGGTATGCCAGGACTGGTGAGCTTCTTTACTTTTTTAAATAGTCAAACCTTGAAGCTGGGGGTGGGGCTCTATTCTACTCAAATTACATCAAGTAGAAGGAAATTACTTTCTTTTCTAGATCTTTAATCATGTAAAGGCATTGTGTATTATTGAAGGAGTCTAATAATTTGGTTGCTTTCTTAACAAGGGCCATTACTGAATTATCCCAATAAGAATAGGGGGAAAAAGCGGGACATTGATTTTAGGGCAATGTTTTCTCCTATGCTGGGGGTGGAAGACTCGCATAGGAATCAATAGCAATCCTTAGTGGTATGGAGGGTCTTGTTAAATCATTGACCCCCATTGTACTCCATAGGGAGTTCAGATATATATTATATTTTGGTAACTGATAATAAAATTTATAGCAGAGAGAAGACGAAGAGTTTTGTGAACATATTACCACTTCCGCCTCTTGAAGATGACCTACTAAGGATATTTAAGCATGGTGGTTGTCTTGTTTTTTACCTCATTCTTCTGACCTACAAAAAGGGCGTTTGTTTATTCTTGTTAAAAAGGGTGGTATGGACATGAACAGAATGTTGTTCTGCTTGTTTCTTACTCTAAAAGGTATCAGTAAGTCACCTCTAGTCTTGCTGGAATATTTAGTGGAGGAAAATGGTAAACTTATTACCTAGAGTCAAAGGATCATGCCTGCTGGAATAAGATATCCTTTACTTGGGTGAGCTGCCACCCCCTTCCCTCACCAATAATAGAAAAGAAAGAGGAAGTGGGACTTTTTTTAAATCATAAAAAAGCAAGAATAGGCACAAGCACAGTATCTTTTTTCCCATAGCAGGTACTCTGTAAGCAACTGGATAATATTATAAGGGTACAGATGAGGGTGTAATTGACTATTTCTTAAAGCTATACAGTAAATCTTCACAAGTACCTTTAATTGGAGTTACATGGCTAAGATTCTGCTCTCCACTCTCAGTGCTGCAAAAGGGGAGGCTGAGTTTTGCATTGCCAGTTGTTTGAATAATTGAAAGTCAGTAAAGTAGCATCTGTTATACAAATCCTTACTTTCTTCTCTGCAGATGGAGTACAACAGGAAGTCAGGTGATATTACAGTTTCTACCCTGCAAATTCAAGTAGATGATGTCAAAAATGTTATGACTCAAAATATTGATAAAGTTTTGCAGAGAGAAGAAAAGTTAAGTGACCTTGTCGACAGAACAGATGACCTCCAAGTAGCGGTAAATTACATGACTTCTCATTCAACTTAGCGATTTAGCTGTCTCCTTTAGTTCTCTGCAGCTGTTCTACAGCTTTGTAAGTCTTGGTATTAGAACAGGGGTGAGTGAACTTGTCACAGTGGGCCACACTTTTCATTCCTGCAATTAGTTGGGGCAGCCCTACTTGTCTAATGTAATCCAAAACCAATGGAAATTTCCATTACGTTCATACATAAAAACCCCCACCCTTTTGGTGTATGTAAGAAACTAAGTATGTAGAGTGTAAAATTTTTTATTAATTGGTATATAAATGTGAATACACATGCATAAAAACAGTAACAGTTCTACATTTTTAATCAGATGGATGAGCCTGACACCCAGCAGCCAATTGTGCTGCGCCCTCCCTTACTGAATTTCACCCCTGCCTTGGACCTGAGGGGGCCCGCCCCACACTTTACTTTGCTCACCCCTGTATTAGAATTGTGTGGTATTTTCAAAATGTGCCAAAGCACTTGAGGAGCCTTTGAAAATTCCACTCACTGTTTATAGGCCCAGGTTCTGAAGGCAGAGGAATGCATGTATCATTCTGATATCCGTACCTGTGGTAAGATTTGGCCATTGGAGATAAGTCAGTGCCGTAAAGTAAACGGACTCAGCATTGCAATGTCTAACTTTTAGCCACCCTGCTACCAAGCAGAATCCATGCCATGTTAGGACCCTTTTCCCATATAGAATGGAAGGCCACCTGCACAGACTCTTGTGCAGGAAGACAGTTACCTGTTTCCATAACTGGTGCTCTTCGACATGGGTTGTTCAGGTCCATTCAACATAAGTGTGTGTTCTCACCACACATACCCATACCAGAAGGTTTTTCTCACAGCAGTACCTGTAGGGCAGTCTGCTCAGGTGCCCCCTGGAGTGGCGTGTGTATACCATGCTACACAGGGTGCCTCTGACCCCTTCCTTCCTCAGTTCCTTCTTGCTGAAAACACCAACAGAGGGGAGGAGGGTAGAAGGTTGAATGGACACAAGCAACATATCTCAAAGAGCACCAGTTATGGAAACTGGCAAATGTCATCTTCTTTGAGTGATTGCTCATGTCCATTGAACATAGTTGACTGCAAGAGTGTCCGTGGAGGTGGGAGAAGTTTCCTTAAGAACACACGGACTGCAATAAAGCCCTCCCAAAGCCCATATCATCCCTCACCTGCTGTGTAATGGCATAAAGGGACAAATAGGTGGACAGATGAACTTGTTGCCGCCTTGCAGATATCCTAGATGGGGACATGGGCAAGGAAGGCCACAGAAGAGGCCTGAGACCTAATGGAGTGAGCCCTAACAAAGCAGGCAGCTGAACTCTTGCTAACTCACAGCAAGAGCAGATGCAGTCAGTGAGACAACTGAGGGAACACCGGGAGGCCCTTAACTCATTCTGCATACACTACAAAGAGTTGTGATCTGCGGAAGGGCTTGGTCCACTCCAGATAAAAGGCAAGCAACCTATGAACATCGAGGGCATGGAGTCCCTCTCTTCATTGGTTGCTTAGGGTAGAAAAACTGGAGGAAGATGTCCTGATTGACATAGAAAGCCAAAACCACTTTCATCAGGAAGGTAGGGTGTAAGCCAAAGGTGAACCTTATCTTTAAAAGGTGAGGACGCTCTGATGTCAAGGCACAGGGTTGCAAGACCTGTCTGGCCAATGTAATAGCCACTAGAAAAGAAACCTTTGCCAAGAGAAATGGAAGGGAGCAAAGAAGCCAGTAGCTCAAACAGAGGCCCCGTAAGTCTGGACAAGACCACACGAGCTCCCACTGGGGAACCAGGGCCAAAGCCTGCATAGAGAGCTTCTCCAGGCTCTTAAGAAATCTGGCTGTGACCTCATGGGAGAAGATGGAACAAGCCTGCACCAGGAAAGCAAAGCAGAAAAGGCCACCAGGTGCATTGAAATAGAAGCTAGTACTAAGTCCTCATGCTTGAGGTGCAACAAGTATTCCAAAATGGAAGGAAATTCACCTCCATCAGGTTTAAGCCCTTTTAGGAGGCCCAGATGGAAAACTGTTTTCACTTGGTGTATGTGGCCCAAGTGCAGGGCTTTCTGCTTTTGAGAAGCACATGCTGGACCTCTGGAGAGCACACCTATTCATCAAGGTTCAGCCACAAAGCTGCCACACCATGAGCTGGAGTGGCTGAAGGTGAGGATGAAGCAGACGCCCTTGGTCCTGTGACAGGAGGTTCGTGCGCAGGTGGAGAGTGCGGGACAGCTGAGCAACAAGGCTCATTAAGGTGCTGAACCAATGTTGGTGCAGACATGCCGCTGCAATGAGGATTATCCATGCCCTGTCCCAATTGATTCATTGCAGGACCTTGCTGATCAGGGGAAATGCATAGATCTTTTTACATATGTGGCAGAAGAAACCTGTCCTGTAGGGAACCTGGCACTCTCCCCAGCCTGCAGCAAAATTGACATTTTGTGTTTTGCCAGGTGGCAAGTAGGTCCACTCAGGGAGTTCCCCAAACTGTGAAAAGCCAGTCTTGTCTCTGGTGTGTGATGAGGCACAGAATGCATTCTTGGCTTTCTATACTGTGGAGAAGGACAAGTCACCAGTTCACACTTTGCCCATCTGAGTACTTTATTTTTAAATAATGGAGATAAACATCTCCTAGAACTGGAAGGGACCTTGGGAGGTCAGCTACTTCAGTCCCCGGCCCTCTTGGCAGGACCAAGCTCCATCCCTGACATCTATTTGCCCCAATCCCTAAATAGCCTCCTCAAGGATTGAGCGCACAACCCTGGGTTTAGCAGGCCAAAGCGCAAACCACTGAGCTATCCCTCCTGCCCCCATATGGTGACATACGGTGCTAAGCTGACAGCACTAGTGGGTCATGAGGATTGCTCAAGAGCACAGGCCTGTAACAGGACTCACAGGCTTTGAAAGGCGGGGAGGGGCTAAATCTTAAAAGGGGAGGGAGAACTCACAGCACTACTCACTCTATAGCTATCTAGAACTATTTACAGGTAACAGAGAGGTAGCCCTGTAAGTCTGTAAGTCGTGTAGCACTTTAAAAGACTAACAAAATAATTTCTTAGGTGATGAGCTTTCCTGAGGCAGACCCACTTCTTCAAATCTGGAGATAACTATTTGAAGTAGGTCTGCCCCACAAAAGCTCATCCCCCAATAAATTATTTTGCTAGTCTTTAAAGTGCTACATGACTTCTTGTTTCATTTGCAGGCACTTAACAGAACAAAAGACTATTCACAAGTGAAAAATGAAAGAGCACTATGTTCAGGGTATGTCTACTCTAGGCATAGAGGTTGATGGCAGATGTATAATTTTAGCTTTGCCAATTGCGTAGCTAAAATCGATTTACCTGCAGTTGACTTCAATGTCTAGATGGTGGAAGGTTGATGTGAGTGTTTTGCCCTTTGACCTTCTTTACTACTTGCCTCATGAATTCAGGGTTTGAGTTTGGCCCCCTGAAAGCGTCATTTTGTGCATGAACAAAATGAAACCCCAGAAGATTGACTCTGAGAGGGCCAATCTTCTGTGCTAGTGTAGCTGTAAGCCTTAGACTGAAGCCTAAGCTGAGCACACAGTTCCAAGCCCCGTCACTGGTGGCAAAAAGGAACTGAGGGAGGGAGGGGACCGGAAGCACCCTATATAGCACAGAATACGCACACTGCTCCAGGAGGCGCCTAGCACAATGCCCCTGTGGGTACTGCTTAAGGAAAAAAAATCAAATCTTCTGCACCAGAGTATGTGATAAGCACACACCCCTATGTTGAATGGACATGAGCAATCACCTGAAGAAGAAATGGGCTTGACCAAAAATTAGATCTCTGTTAGCAATAGAGATTGCTGCTGTTTTTTGTGAGCAAAGAGCATGTTACAAATGCCAACTGCTGTTACAGCTTTAGCTGAGTAAAGTATGAGCATGCTATTGCGTAAAACACAAGTACTGCATTCTTCCAGTCCAGTTTGCTACATACTAAGTAGTTGCAGTTTTAAAAATACTTAAGGAAATACTCTCTAAACAGACCTATATAGGAAGTAGTAAAATCTAGACGCCAAGACCAGCATAAGAGCTTTACAGAACTACAGGATTTTTGGGATAGAGTTCTACAGAGCTTCAGGAGCTCCTTGAGCAAGCAGTTCAGTTAAGAGTTTATGAACACCACAACAAAACACTGTCATATTGGCTAGCAATGCCCTGGGACCAGGAACATGTTACTATCAGCATCTACAAGTGTCTTTTACAAATTAACCCATTTTGTTCATGCTGCACTAGACCAAAGAGTTAGTGGGAGCAGTAGTACCATAACACTTAATAGTGGGGTGCTGAAAGCCAGCTCGCTACCCCATCTCCAGCAGGGGTTGGGCACTGGGTCAGGAGCAAAGAGGGGCTGGCAGCCAGACCCCAGGTATGGCTGTGGGGGCAGAGGGGGAGAAGCAAAGCCACAGCTAAAATGTGGGCAGCACCCCTTATGCCCCTAGTTCCCACACCTGTGATTGGAAACTGAAAAAGAAACCATTCTAGCTTTGCCTCAAACCTTCCTTTTGACTGGCATTTACCATTTAAATATACTCATTCTCTCCTCACCTACTTATGACTGCTAGAGATCAGGAAGAAGGAGGGGACTAAAAAAAGTAAATACTAGCCATGGTAAAAATAGTATATAGGATTTATTTCTCTATCAGCATGAATTCAGTTAATTCTGGGTTTAAAAAATGTAAATTACTAGTAGGCCAAATTTTTCACCATCAAGAGTCTTCTTGGGATGAAACTCCACAGTTCATGAAACAGCTTTAACTTTACATTTTAAGAACATAGGTTCTACGTCCTTAGAAACATCTAACATATGGATTCATCTCCTGTGATAATGCTCAGTAAGTGCAGTTCATGAAACACTGACTTCATTTTTTTTTTCCCTTTCCCCAGGCTCATGCTTTCCAAAAAACCACCACAAAGATTTCCAGGAAGATGTGGTGGAAAAACACCAAAATGATGATAATTATTGGATTTGTTCTCTGTATTATTTTAATGTTCATCATTCTCCTAGCTACAGGTGTCATTCCAACATAAACTTTTGAACTTTTTTTTTTGCCAAGCATGAAAATTTTATAAATTGTATTTACAAGTTATTCCAGAGCACAAATATTTATGTTTTATCATTTTGTACATTGGTCAAGAACCACTGAACCATTAGCCCCGGTTGCTGGCATTCTTTAAAGTAATCTACTCCAGTATCTTCAGCCAAAGGGACTGTGTGGCATTCCATTTTCTCCACTCCTGAGGTAATGTAAGATGCAGCGAGGTTAAATGATATTTAAACCACATACTGTCTGTAACCATTAGCTCACATGCATACCTGAGTAATTGAGAATTCTGAAGGTAGGAGTGTTAGAACCCCACCCAAGTTATATTCTCCTGTGCTAGAGGGACATGCATATTAAATAGGGAATTTGCAGTAACTATTTGTCTTCCCCTCTCCCCACTTCTTCTCTAGCATCTTAAGTATACAGTTGAACATAAATGTCATGAATAGTTTCCAGGGTGAACCCTAGCCCTATGGACACATGATCCCCCTTCAGCCCAGAAAGGGCAGGGACAACCTCCCTCCACTTCAGGGCCAGCCCCGCCCTCCCTGCCTTTGTTCCACCCACACCCTGCTGCTGGCGCCAAGGGCCCAGCCTCCTGACACTCACTGGCAGTGATGGGGGAAGTGAAGCAATATGGTCTCAGCCCCCTCTACTCTCAGGCTGCATTGCTCCACTTCCCACCAGTGTTGCAGGGGGTGATCCCACCTCTCTTCTAAGTCATGCCACCAATTCGACAGGGGCCTCCCCTGACAGCCTCGGCCTGATACTGCTCTCTTCTCATCCCCACAATATACATTTGTTGACAAGGACCTTAATTTAAAAACAAAAAAGTAGGTCAAAGAATAATTGAGCAACTACCATTTAAGGGTCTGTCAGCTGCAGATTGTTTACATTCTTAATATACGTTTAATTCATATACAGCTTCCATTCTTGTGCACTTACCCATCATGTAATTTCCACTCACTGGTGTAGGAGCATAGTAAGGCTGTCCAACATTTGCCTTTTAGATCACCATCTGATCTTCATCTTGCATGAGGCCTCATTGCTTTACGCAGATTCCTTCATTGTGCTTCTTACAGACTGATTCTGGTTTCTAGTCACAGAGGTAATTTGCATTTCTAACGAGGGACAGAGAAAAATAACTGGCTCTTCCCTCAGTAGCAAAAGGGGAAATGTTTGTGACAAGCTTTCATGCTCTCCCGCACCACTGTTCAACACCTGCGTATGATGGAACAAGCTACAGCCATACACACTTGATCTAGTACTGGTTCCCTCCTCTTGCAATCCCCCAACACTGCAGCCTCTCCATAATGCCCGTGGTGTTATAACTATGAAGATCCCAGAGATGGGGCAATGTAGGTGAGTTAATATCTTTTATTGGACCACTGGCGGCTTCTGTTGGTGAGAGAAGCTTACAAGTTCACACAGAACTCTTCTTCAGATCTGAAAACAATCATGTCTATATGAGTAACTTTTGTTGACAAAACTTACATTGACACCCAAAGTTGACAAAACTTGCCAGAGGATGTTACAACTGCTCCCCATTGACGGAGCACCATCATCAGCAGAGTCAGCAATGCACTATGGGCATGTATCCCACTGTGCAGTGTTGGGGGATCCCTGTGTCTCTTGGAATTTCCTCCAAGTTCTCCCACAGCATCCTCTGCTGCTGGGTGCAGCATCATGAGCAGCTTCACAATATCTTCATACTGAGGAATGCCAGAGTCGCACAGTAGTCCATTCCTCTCCCCTTGCAGCAGCAGTCTTCCTGGAACTTTTTTTTTTTGGGGGGGCGGGGGGGAGATGATGCCTGCCAGGCAGCAGAGCTCAAAACACCCAGCAGAGCCATCAAGACAGCCATTGTAGGATACTAGCAGAAGCCAGTTCTAGAAACAAAACACTACACCGACTCTTGGTTGACAAAGGAAGAGGAAAAGAAAAAAGTCTCTCATGGGGTAGAAGATTTTGTTGCCAAAACTGGGTATTTTTACTGACAAAGTTGCAGTACAGCATGAATACTCTTTTTTTTTTTTTTTTTTTTTTTTTTAACCGAAGGAGAGTTTTTGGCAACAAAACTTGACAGACAGACCCCTGAAGTGTAATTGTTAGTCTTTAAGGTGCTACAGGACTGCTCTCTGTTTTGTGAGGACACAGACTAACGCAGCTACCTCTCTGAGACTACAAAGTGGAACAGATTGTTTAGCAGAAGCAGTTAATGAATTTCAATGGAGTGTTCAAGGTCAAGTGACCCATTAATACTTGTTCAGTCACAAAAGATAAAAAGGAGGGAAAAAAAAGCTGTGTGGAGGTTGAGTGGGTCACAGATTGTTGTAAGAAGTTATAAATCCAAGAAGCTGATGATTATTCCAACTTTACAGGCCACCTTCAGGAAGAATTTCTGGACAATTGCATCAAAAAATAATCACTGATATACCTGATACGAACTGATATTTTTTCATTCTTTAGATAGATGACCTACACTCCCTCAGGATTTCAACCACAACTTCAAATCACCACCACCACTCACCCATCTGACTCTTTCTAAAATACTTGTGCAACAGCATCATTTTCCTACACACCATAATCAAACTTCATCAATGGAATCCTATATATAAAGAAGCCTCTCTCTTCAGAGATCCTGTAACCATACCAGCAAACCCAGACGTAAGCTATCTACAGACAGGCACTCATAACACAGAACATTCTCATAGGAGAAAGTCTGGGATATACATGGAACTGCCTTCACTGAGCAAGGACACTCCACTAGAGTAGACAGCGTCATGGAACAGGCCACCAAGTTACCGCAAGAGCACCTCAGGAAATAAGCCCTGCTTTGACCACGGCTCCCCTAGTTGTCTTCTACCATCATACTTTGGAACCCATGCAGAGTATCAGTAAATTACAAACCATACTTAAAGACCACATTCTAAAATAAATCCTTCACAAAGCCCCTCTTCTAGCCTTCAAATACCCCCGACTCCTCTCCAAACTCACCATTAGAAACAAGCTCCCCCACAGCACAGGACACACAAACAATGCAGTAACAGACCCTGCCAAAATGGATGAAAAAATCAATGGCATATCTCCATGGCTATGATAACCCTCCCCACAAAAGAAAAAAAAAACACTGACACCTTTCAAGACCTCTGGATCCTCCAGGTGCCTATCATCTGTGGTGTGCCTCACCCAGTGCCCTAAAGGCCCAGAACCAGCCACGTGGGTGCAATAAGAATCACTGCACTCAGAACATTTCTGAAAGACAAACATCACCTCTGGGTGCACATTTTTCACAGAGTGACCAGTCTCCAACTTCAGTCCTCTAGCTCAAAAGAAATCTGCGCAACTCATTTGAAAGAGAAGGGACAGGCCTTAACTTAAATCTTTGCTAAACACTAAAAATCAGACTAGAGAAATTGAACTTATGGCTTATTACAACAACCTATAACCCCTATGGGCCCCCCCATACTTTCCATGTGATTAGAAAGGTATTAAACTGGCCACTTCACCTTGAATGGCCCCCCCAAAATGTCTTAAGTACTTAAGAACAGCCATACTGGGTCAGAGCAGACATCCATCTAGCCCAGTATCCTGTCTTCCAACAACGGCCAATGCCAGATGCCCCAGAGGGAGTGAACAGAACAGATAATCATCGGGTGATTCCTCTCCTGTCATACATTTCCAGCCTGTGACAAACAGAGGCTAGGGACACCATTCCTACCCACCCTTGCAATAGCCATTGATGAAACTTACCTCCATGAATTTATCTATTCTTTTGTGAACCCTGTTAAAATCCTGGTCTTCCCAACTTATGTTGTCTTCTGGACATGACACCAGCATCACAAAATAGTGCAGGGGTCAGCAACCAAAATAGGAAGAGCCTTTTTTAATTTGGTAAAAAAATCATTAATTCAAGAGCTGCAATGCATGTGAATATGAGAGGGTCCTTAATAATAATGTCAAACCATGCTTTTAGTAACCCGTTTTAAGAATGGTGAACAATGGTTTGCAATGCAATACATGTCTACAGCAGGATTTTCACAAATTCTGACATTTCCTCACACTTCACGTGTGTACACACACCATCTTATTGACTTTCACTTCTACCTACTTGAATTATGTCAATTTTCTTTAATTTCAGTTTTCTTTCTTAAAATGCGTTACCCTTCACAGCAGGAATGCTGCAAGCTCCCTTTTCCTTTTCAAAATTAAGACTACTAGCAACAGGATCAAAACACAGATACGGTGCCATATCCCACAATGCACTGCACATAAAGGGGACATTATCCAATGTTTCAAGAGTACATATCACTTGCTATTTAGATACGAGTTGTTCATTGTTGGGATTTTAGATTTTTTTTTTTTTTTTAAACTTTGCAATTACAGCAGTGACAGCCACAAAGAAGTTCTTAAAGAGCTGCATGCATTGCAGACACCTGATTACAGTGAATGTTGTTTGACTGACCAACTTAGCACCGGGTGCAGTCTTCAGTGAAGTGAGGTATTGCTACCTCACACCAACAAACACCTCTATTTACAAAATGGTTGCAATGTGCCAGATCTGATATTGCATACTGGGCTGGCCTTTTTCCAAGTGCTTATTGTGGTGAATATACCTGTCCTGTTAGACTTTTTTTTTTAATCTTATGACAGTTCTATTTTTCTACCACCTACTTCTCCAGAATTAAGTGCTAGTTATGTGTATCTAACATACAGCTAGCAAGAGGGCAATGTAGTCTTTCCCTTTGACAGTTATTCCTTGCCCTAGCTCTTCTCTTAAAATGGAAGCAAAACAGCCTTATTACATTTCTAATAAATATTTAACAGATTTGTGAAAAACAGATGCAAAGGTCCCTATTAACAGTATCTAAAGAATCACTACATCAAAAATTCTTCACCATTCATTATTAAATGGCAAATTGGCACAAACAAAAAGCTTTACAACCTCCAGCTAAGCTACACCAGTTTCTGAGCAACTTAACTGCAGACTTGTTTTGAACACGAGAGAAAGGATGTGATGACTTTACTGGAAACTTTACTTGAAAATGCCAGTCTTTCCCCAAGCTCCTGCAAATAATAAAACCATCTTGTAAACACTATGCTTATAGCTACATTAGGGGGAAAAACAGGCTCAAGTTTTGTATCCAATTCAAGATTCCTAGGAGGAAAGCCTTTATTTTTGGAAATATTATGTATGCAAAACCACATTTTATGTACAGTCAGAAAAATTGTTTTAAGTTTGACATAAGTTGGTAAAGTATAAGTAATTAATTGACCCAAATACTTCAAATGTAAACTAATCCTCAATATCTTAAATGAGTTTTAAAATAATGACAACATTTAACATCTCACTACTATTTTGTGCAGCCATGTTACTAAAAGCAATGGCATGATACCAACAGTGATACCTTTAGCAAGAAGGCTATCAGGAGCAGGCTAATTGCCGGGTTTAATTATACTTTGCCACAAAAAAATTGAGAAAGTTATTTTTTTAAATGGCTAAAGCCAAAACAGGCAGAATTAAAACGAGTTACACAGGGAGAACAAATACTTAAACTTAAGTGGTACCTTTCCACGTTCAAAAGCTCACCTACAAACAGATTTGGATTCTTTCATAGCATTGCTTTTTGGCTTTGTAAGAACTTAAATCTAACATCTTTAACAGTTGGTTTCCAGAGACACTACAGGACAGTCGACAAACTTCTCAGTAAAAACTAACAAAACTATGTTAAATCACTATGAATACTTCCTGAATTACTGGTCTTCTCTTAGGATCAGCAAACTACACAAGATAACAAAAGTAAATCTCTCAAGGGGCCCAAACTTCCTCTGTTATGTTTCTATGACAGTGCTGCCTTCTTGGTGCATCTGGTTCAAGAACAGAAGTACTTATCCCACACTAAATTCTTTGCTCCAATTAGACTGTCAAGATATTTGTTGGCTCAGTTGAATTGCTTAGCCTCATTCTTGCAGCAAGGTTCTTCCTCCTGAACTGCAGGCTGAAATGCTCAGGACACAGCAGATATAAGAATGGCAGGAGTATGTGCATCCTCACAGAGCAGAAACCATTTGACCCTACCCTCAATGAGTTGTCAATATGCCCAGAGGAAAAAGTGCTCATGGTGAGGAAGAAAAGGTGAGTGAATGATCAACATAACCTTGTGTAATTTGATTGGCAAGTGAACACAAGGCACTAGAAAGGGAGAAAAAAGTTACATCACTCATACATACTTGGGAAATAAATGAAGACCAAAAATATAAATGAGAGGAGGGAGAAGGGCTACTAAATGTGTGATGAAAGTAAGCCAGACAGACAGACAAAGGGTCACAAAACACAGACTAGTTCTGACATAAGTTTTAAGATAACAGGAAATGTAAATACAAGTTATGTAGCATTCTCTCTCCCATTTCGTTGTATGTTGTCCAGCTAAATGGACTTCTCCAGCCCAACAACCTGTCTTGTCTGTAGCAAGCTAAGCACACGTTTGCGTCCTGTGTAAGTAATGACAAAGAATCAAAGAAGGGTTTCTAAAGTTCTAAGCTATTTCCAAGCCTCTAGAGGAAGCTGCCACTTTAGCAATGAAAATTCAGAATGCTCAGAATTCTTGCATAGAGTATTGGCTCTCACCAACTCCAGGCTGACTTCAGAGATTAATTTTTCTGATACATTGTAAACTGAACAGCAGAAATGCATCATTTTAGGTTTATATATTGTTAAAAAAGAGTGATTAGTCTCCCTCTCCTTGCACACTCCAACACAAGTGGAATAGAGAACATTAAAGGTTACAGCCATTAGCTAGAATTCCATCTAACGTGCTGCATACGTGCCACAGCACCAGTTCAATTTTCTAGCGAACTCTAAAGCTACAGATGTGGTGACCATCTTTCTCTACCACTTACCAGATTTGATTTACACTTTAGCACATCTTCCAGTGCACATAACTAACACAGACACCAGAAGAAGCTATTATGCCACATGATACCAAGGTTAAATACCAAATTTCATTCTTGAAACCTTCTCCTTTTCAGTTGATAAGTTCTACACTTCGTTTGTAAGGAATTTAAAATTGGCTCAGTAATTTGAGTGAGGCATGCCTTACATATGGCAAAGTAGTGTCATTGTAAGAGAAATGCATGAACTTAAGTGTCAGATTCTACACACAACCTGAACTCTGTCAGGAGATAGTTCACTTTTTTTTTTTAAATATAAAAAATACCACAGGTTTCTCACACAGCTTCTTTTAACTTCAAATTCCCTTGAGCTTGAAACAATACTGACCTTCCTTAAGAGCAAACAAGTCAAGTGCTCATGTAAATCAAAAGCAACAGTTAATGCACCAAAGAATGATTTTAAAGTAGTGTATTATGATGCACAACATACAGTAAGTTGCTGTCTTGCTACACAGGAGTCCTAATCACCCCATTAACTACACGAGTGTCAGATTATAGTTGACAATTTAAAGACAAAATTGTCAAGTTCATAGTCAGAACTTGTGCTTAT